>NW_026535811.1:3965000-13965000 GCF_028551555.1 Melozone crissalis
ATTTTTTTTTTGGTGTGTTGCTTTTTTTTTTGTCTGTGTGTAATACACCCACTTGAAAAGTATTGAAAAACCTTCAGCAAAGGGAATTTAAAAAGAAAATTATATAGATGTCTGGCAAAAACAGCATTTTATATTGTTCTTACAGTATTTTATACTTCTACTCCTGATGTGTCTATATATAGTTTACAGCCTCATTTACTTTAATGTGCTACCTGAATAACATAATCATAGCAATAACTACGGTATAGGGTTGTAAGGTGCATGAACCACTAATGCTTTCTGACGATTTAAATGACTTGTTCATAAAATGTTCTTTTAATAATAGTGGTAAAGCTTTTAGCACTAGATGTCAAAAATGCGAAGAATGTTGGCTTTTACAAGTGTTATTTCTTTTCTAGCTAGAGTGTGTTTTAGTAATAAGCAGCACCAAAAGCCAAGGTTATGTGGCTCTCTCCTGCACGGCAGGATCTAAGAAGAAGACTCTTCCCACTTATGCAAACAGCTTGACCTCTGCCTGCACAGTTATGTAACGTCCCTAATGTGTTTACTGTTTCTTTGTTTAGTTTAACAAGATGTTTCTTTTATCAAGAAAGGTCAGTATAACCTGCAGGAAAAAAAATATAACATCACAATAGGTGCAATATTAGTCTGTCATAAAGCTCTCTTCGGCAAGGCTGTGTCTTTGTGCTGCAAATTGGGCAGAGTTGAAGCACCAAAGGCCAGCCTTTCCAAAAGGAGGTGTACTGGGAAGTCAGCCAAAGACCAGGCTGTGGGGGGAAATAATAATAAATTTAAAAAAGAAAGTGAATCAAGAATCTGTTTCTTTCTGTATCTCCAGGTTATTTGGCGTTACAGGAAACTGTGCTGCCTGCAGTAAGCTCATACCTGCTTTTGAGATGGTGATGAGAGCAAAGGACAATGTTTATCACCTGGACTGTTTTGCATGCCAGCTTTGTAATCAGAGGTAAGAGAATTTTTTGGGTCTGGTCCATAAGCTGAGTGCTAGCACTGGTGTGGGCATACATCCACTTTCCAGCAATAGAATCCCAAGATGGAGAGTAAAACCTGGATGCTGTTCCTGGGACTGATACAGAACATCTTCCATGACCTTGGCCAGAAAACTTTTTGTGCCTCAAGTCCCACATCAATAAAAAAGAATAATGTTACTTCCTCTCCTTCAAAAGGCTGTCTGTCAGGTTTAATTAATTAATATTTATAAAGGTCTTTGAGATCCTTTTCTGCAGAAGAGCATAACAGTACCATTTGTCATTATTGCATTAATTTCACTTTAATTCTTCATTTTTATCACATGTATTTCTTTTAAAGTACACATTGTTTCTTCCTGTTGCCAGAGCTGTAATCATTTAAATTTAAAAGATGTTGTTCCCACCATTTCCTCTGTAGCAGAATTGGCCCTCTTACAGTCCTATTTTTATTTCCATATCCAAACCGTAGGTTATAAAAATCCCAAGGATCCAAACCTGACACCCTGTTCTGAAGCATCACCCATATGGCACAGTTGGAGAGCGAATGTCAAAAATGGTAAAATTGTAACATCTGATTTTCTCAGAGGTGAATAGAGCCAAGTTTGTACCAGCCACACTGCGAGTAGAGCTGGAGAATTCACAGGGGGCTCCATTTCTGACTCCACCAGAGATGAAAGCAGGGACCTCTATGAGGTCTAGGAAGTGAGAGAGCCAATTATGTCCACTCCTAAATGTCCCTATTATTTTCGGTTAGTTTTCAGTTATTACATGATCCTATTTAGCGTTTTATAGCATTCATTTTTTTTTCCTTTCTTCAGTTGGGAACAAACACAAGATATACATTTTTAGGGAGGCAATGAAAAATTGGGAAGATAATAGTCTGACATGACAAAGCTAGACACAGCTCTAAATAAGCTTTCCTAACTCACTTTGTCCTACAGTATATTATTTTTGAACACTGTAGTCATTTAAAAATCAAACATCCCTAAAGAACCATAAAATGTACAGCTGCTAATAAGTGTAGCACGCTACAATTACGCTCTTTAAAAAAAGCCAAATTGACCTTTTTCATCATGTTGCATGGGAAATTAAAATACCAGGCAAGTAATAACCACTGCTTAAACTATATAATAATGCAAAGTAATTATAGGTTCTAATGCTATTTAAAGTCCTATATCAATTTTGTCTTGCCACAGAACTGAGAAGCCAAGCAAGGCAGGCAGAGGCTCCCACAGTACCCATTTAAGAGACACACACACACACAGAGTGTCCTGGGTTTTGTTTCCTAAACCCTTCACATCCTGGTTTTTTTTCCAAACCACGCTTCTGGTATCATTATTAAAGCCCCTAATATATTTCTGTTGTTCGCTTCATTTATTACATGCCATAATGGGGCTGCATATCTTTAGTGTTGGTTATGCACAATTAGCACTTAGTTATTGTCTTGTCACTTCAGCCCATACAAGACAAACTTCTTTAATGTAAGAAGTCAGCTAATCTTCATCAGTCAAGCAAAGCAGACAATGTTTGTTAGCCGGAGTGCAAAAGAATTTCATCATAGTTAGCACGCTTGGATCTGAGGAAGTGAACTTTCTTTTTATTCCCCACCACTCTAAAAAAAAAAACCAAAAAAAACCCCCCACAGCTGTTATGCATATTTTTAATATTCCTCTTTTTACCATTACAACTGCAAACTAATGTGCAATTTCACTTTGCAGCTAACACACATTGTGGTGTTCCCTGGGGCTCCTGATCCCCCTGGAAAAGTGCTGTTAGATGCTTCTGAAATGGAGCTTAACTGGGTTATTTAATAATTCTCAGCCTTTTTATTCCTGAGACTTCAATCTAATCTTTTATTTGATTTTTACTTTGCATGTATTTTGGGCAAAGGGTTGCTGAAATAGTCTTACAGGTGTCTTAGACTGAGAACAAAAGAATGGATTTACTTGAAATACAGTCTAGTTCAACTGGTGAAAACAGGGAGTGGTTCCAGGAGTTTCAAAGAATTTCATAAATTCTCAAAAGTGACCCTAATCCTGTTTCCATTGCAATAGCTCTCATGGAGCCTAATAAATCAGACTGCTTGTAGGGTTCCTTTCTTCCTCACAATTTGGGACTAGCTGCCCTCTGAAGAATTAATTTTGTTGTTTTTTACAAAAGATCCTATTTCATGGATGCTCCAGCATAGCTCTTCTGTGGTTCCTATGGCAAAGCATTCTCTCAACAATAGCTTCAAATCTTCTGTTTTTTGTTACTTGAATAACAATAAACCTCCACATTGTTAGACACCTGGCCCATCAGCAGCTTGGGGGATTTCAGATCTGCTGTGAAACCTTTTTCTGTTCTCTTTTAAGCAGAAAAAGTCTTGTCACTCACCATTTCATTAATAGTTTCTGTTGTCCTTTAGGATCATTTTCTCTTCCCCTCCTGAAGCTAATCAAAACCACACAGCAGATTCTGTGTAAGGATGTGTTTATAAGACTTCAGTTTAACTTTTTAAAGTTTCTGTCACCCCTTTGTACACAAAATAATGTTATTGAAAGGTTTTAGGTTTGCTTTTTTCTTTCACTCCAGCCACTAATTCCACCAATATGTTATTTATTTATTGAAGAAAACTTTTTTTTTCCACAAACAGATCAAATATATCTAAAAACCACCAATAGGTGTGTCAAGGCTCACCACCTATTGCAGAACTTGTTTAGCCTTATTCCCCAATTTCACATTTTCGTCCCCCATTAAATTTTAAAACCTTTGGGTCCTTCTCTACAGTAGTTTTCCAGAGTACGTAGTGCGCTCTGTTTGGTTCCACATTTCATTTTCATTTTCTCCATTCAGGCTCTTTCCTAACAGAATTCATGCAATGTTCATGAGAATACAGAATTGTTTCTTCAGATTGCACTGCTTTGCCAACACTGAATTTTTTTCTGATGTTCTGGGCCCTTGCTCCCTTCCATGTCCTGCTTTTCAAGCTAGGTAATATTTATATTAGCACACATCATGCTGCTCCTTGGGGCAGCCCATCCTTTGCTCCTGCTATGGCATGACCCTTGCTTTCGTACCCTTTAAAGGGTTGGTCCTGGCCCAGAGAGATGCCTGCCCTTCTTTGCCCAGTGCTCTTTGTGATGATCCAGTGATTCTTCTGCTTTTATGGGCAACTCCACTGTTTGCTTTATTATTTCTTAGTGTCGACAGCTCACCATCCAGTGCAAGCCTCGCTGTGGATGGTAATTAGGCTGCCTTCACTTGAGGGGACTTTTGTTCAGGCCGTGAACTCCAGCTCTGAACCAACTCACAACATTGCCAGTCCCTTTATTGGCCTCCTGAATGTGACTTTTTCAGAGTGAGGAGAAAAAGGCATTGTCTCACACCCTGTACTCCAGGAAGACAGACTGGACACAGCTCCTGAGCCACTAAGCCTGGTCCCCTGGTGTCAAACAGGCACTGTCTCCTATTTTCCCTTTCATAAACCTATTCAGCTCCAGGATCTAATTGCTCCAGCCAGACAGTTTCTGAGACATTTCCCCCACTTTTTTCATGATACTGATGCTTAAAGCTGTAGCAATTTTGTGAATATTAAGCTCTGCTCCTAGCCTAAAGGTTTTAGCATCCTCTTATCTCTCATGTCTCTGTCCAGCTTACTCCTAATTTGAAGTTTTTCCATTGCCTAAGTACCTGCAGAGCTTAGTGACAGTCAGCTTAATGGTGTGAGAGTGCTCCCCTTTCTTCTCTGTAAACATATTTAACTTCTCCTCAGAAGCCCTTCACCCCACGTTGACAGTAACCTCAATACACCTCATTTCTGCAGAAAATTTAAAGGTGGAAGGGTGGGGGAAGGAAACCACTGGAAAAACAAACTTGTAAACAGACACTGCCTTTCACACTTTGTCAGGCTGCGTGTGTGTGACTAACAAAACGGAGTGGAAAATCTTGCAAGTGGGCTCAGCTGTGCCTTTTTAGACACTTTCGACACTTTTGACTGCAGAGATGATGCCAGCCTGCCTCCGGCTTTCCCACTTCCCGAGTTTGTGTGTCCTTCCTCTCACTCTGCCGCCGTCTTTAGCACCTTGTTCCCTGCTCCTGTGATTTTTTTCTCTCTCTGCCGTTTGAAGTCAGCTCAGAGTAAGGCTTAAAACCCCCATCTGCTATGGCTGAGAGGTGTTTAAATCGCTTGCTCTACCCTTCTCTCTGCAATTGCCTTTGTTTTAATAGAAACTGGGCTAAAAACGGTTACACACTCATTGAAATTGCTGTCCTGATGTAGCTGTAAACACTTACCTCCAATATAAAGTGTAAAATGCCCACACAATGTTGCCTTTGTTCTCTGTCAAGCAGGGGAGAGGGAATACAATGCCAGGGACATCCTTATTTCAAACACCAATATTAGATTTTTGCATGAGTGGTCATTTTATAAATTCTGAAGGCCTCAGTACTGCTTATCTTCATTGTATGTCTCAAAATTTAGAATACAAATTAACATATTGTCTATACCGGCCTTTTTATTAAACTCTGTATGAAAAGCACGCCGAGTTGAGGTTTGCCATTTGAAGTTGAGCTGGGATTCTGTGTCTGTGTATTCTGGTGAAAACGCACAAACGCAGGCACAGCTCCCACTTTCTAATCTTTGAAATGGACATTTTGACAGAACCCCAGGATTAATAAGCCACAGGTGTGGACTGATGATCTGTGGTGTAAAAGAGTGGCTTTGTTCTCTCAGTGATGCACATAGGTGAATGTTAACGTGAGTTCTACTCAAGCTCAACATTTAAAAAGAGAGGAAAGGGGAAAAGCAGAGCCCAAGTTACTGATTGCAAAAAGCAGAGGGGCAGGGTGTGGGTGTGGTAAATCTGAACTGTCTTAATCCTCAGGAAACCAAGTAAATGCTTCCAGATTTTATTTCTTTCTATGGCCACAAAGATCTGGCACTAACAGAGGAGGCACACACGAAGCATCTTCCTTCACAGCAATATTTCTCTTGCTTTCTTAAGTAGTCTTCAGTACCTTGACACGTGTCCTGTGCATCAGAAAAGATGACAGACAGCAGTGAGATCTCCTTAAATATCTGTTCTGAACAATGAAAGAGCTACTTCTCGAAATAGAAGTTTTATTCTTCTTGAGATTAGTCTAGGCACACCTTCCCTTCCAAACAAGGTGATAACAGAGGTCATTTTGTAATATAAATGGCCTTCCTTTTGCCAGAGTAAAATATGACAGGGGCTCTAGGATGTAGGTTAATTATAATGGTCATTCTACTGATGTCACAGTCGTGTCAAAAGTACTATTATCAATTTATGGTGCTCAGTCCAATCTGGCATGTTAATGCAGCCTATTGTATATTCTTTCCTCTTCATCTTGCATGCCTATTAAAAAAATTGGGTGAGGGTTTTAGGGAAGGTTGAAGACTACCATCTGCCTGTTAGAAGAGTAATAATCTTGCCTAATTATATGCTCCCAGCACAGTGGCATCTTAACATGCTCCTCCACTCCATTTAATGTGTGTGCCCAAATTGTGCCCTGATTTACATCCTGTGCCAATTCCATAAAAAAGCCCCAACCTTAGTGGAAGGTTAGGCTTTAATTTACTGTTCCATTTTTTTAAAGCTGAGCCAGGTTTAAATCTTGCAGTGTGCAAACCCAATATGAAGTGGTTACAGCTCTTTCACTTCAGGAGAGGCTAAATCTGGTTTTGAGAGTCAAATAAGGTTGAAAGTGGGAATGGCCAGAATTCCTCATACTTCTCTCCTTACTTGCCCTGTCCCATTGCACCTGGGAGCCAGCATGCCAGAATTCTAGGGTTTTCACCTGCTGCTTACCTCTTTGTCACCTAATGAGTGCACAATTCACACATTTAACACCCAGGGGCCCGCACAAGCCAAATATGCTTGTCACCGAGCTTGTGCAATATCAAAACAGCTGCAGAATTTGAACCATAAGCATCACCAGCAACAGGTTTCCCCCGAGGCACAGGGGACCATCCAGAGGATGCTTTCCCATGCAGACAGACCCCATCCCACAGGTTGTCAGACAGACAGACACTGGCAGTCTGTCCCCAGGACAGCTGCACGCTTGGAGCACAAGTGGAACTGTGTGTGTTTGATGCCACTCGTGCATAAAGCTGTCACACGCCAGCACACACACAGGTAGAGCACTTCTGGCTCCTCGTATCAACATTGCCAAATAAAAGGCATTGACACTTTTTATTGGGAGAGCCATCCTGACACTCCCGGGTATCCCCTGCAGTTTAATTCAAGCTGTATCGCTGCTCTGAGGGCTGGGAAACAAAAATCCTTCAGCCAGGGTTTGGATGCAAACGATGTTGCACAGAGCCACAAGTGTTAAATATTGCCATGCAAGCGAACTGCACTTCAGCAGTGCATTGTTCATTTACTAAATGCCTTAAAAAATTACTTGGCTGAGGTCTGTTTTACTCTGAAGCAAAAGGAATACACAGCTGAACATTCTCAGTTCAGTGTTTTCTTCTGGGTGCAGAGCTGGTTTCATCTCTCACTGATGCACTGGTGGATTTTCTTTGTTTTTTGTTGATTTTAAATGTGACTTCTTTGGGAAAAACAAATGTTACATGTTGGCACTGGTTGCAACTCTTTTAGCTAATCTTGTAAGGTGCACAAAAGAATTTTTCTCAGCATTGCTATCAATGGACAAAAATACAAAAGAGGGAAACAAGAAAAAAAAACAAAGAACAACTTTTATGTATGAATTCTGTATTTCAACATAGCTACTCAAAATCATTTTGTGTTGTTAGTAGCTCAATATACCAGGATTGGGGTGGGAAGAATAATAGGAATCTCTACATTCTGTAAAAGAGTGTTGACCATAAATAACTTAAAGATTTCAGGATCCTCCCATAATCTCTATTTTCAATCATCATCATCAGCAGGCAGTAATCCCACAGAAAAAAAAAAAAAAAGAGTCCACAAATAAACAAACCAATTTTCCTTTAAGAGCAGAGCTAATTCTTTTCAATCCACTTTTTTATTACACTATTTTCCCTCTATCTATTTAGCTAGCATAAGGATAAATTTCCAAAGCTACCCAGTTGGAAAATAAATGGGTTCACTGTTTGTCTAGCATTCCAATCTTCACAAATGTAAATCAGTCCAACTGCTACTCATTTAAACCTCCAACTTCACAAAACATTAAAGGACTGCTTTCCATACACAATTTAATCTGTAACAATTCACCAAGATTTCTGCTCGAACATCATTAGAAATTGACTATCTGATAAAGACAGACCACTATCAGGGGTCAGCCTGTGTCATTTATGGAGTTTTACTGGGTCAACTCCAGCAGGCACCACTATTTGAAGGTTAAATTGTTACAATTAAATACATATCCAGCTATTCCCAGAGCTGCCCTGCTGTTAAATCTACCGTAAACAACACAAGCATTTATATCTGACCCTAATTGTGTCCAAGGTGTCACCATTTGGAAATTATATAAAAAAAGGACATTATAATCCCTTACACATTAAACAATACCTCGTGTACTGAGATCCATAATTAGCTGGTTTCATTTATTCACATCAGTGTTAGGGGGTTCATTTAGGTTACTTTCTTTCATTTTAATTGGAATAAGGCAAGCAGTGCCTCCCAATATATTTCATAGCTGGAGAGTTCACTACAAACAAAGCCATGTAACCCTGCCAAGGCAGTCACTAGGGAAACTTTTTCTGTGCACTGGCCCCATTCACTTCTCCCTAAGCATCTTCCAGAAGAGTAGCTTTGTCAAGGGGAAGAAGGACTGCAGGGTGTGTCAGGGAAGAGCCCTCTTGAATTCAAGCATATATTTTTTAGCTGGGAAATCCTAGTTGACTGGAAGTTTGAAGTCAGCCAGGCAGGAGCATTAACATTGTGTGATTGTCCTGCTCATCAGAGAGAAGCAAATGCAGTCTCTCAGTGGTGTTTTGCAGCAATCAGATGGTTCTGATGCACGTAATACCATAACAAGGTAGGTGCACTGATACCATGAGAGAGTAGTTAGCTGAGTAACTAAATTTATAATCAAATCCTACAGGAAAAAAAAAAGGAAAAAGGGTTTTTGTTTTCTGCATGTCTGCGTGTCTCTGGCTTACATATACTTTACAGCGAGTTGTGTGTGTGCTAAAGCAGTTCTCAGAATCACCAACTAAAATGAAATCTAGTGAAATATCCAACTGGATATTTCACTAGATTATTATAACAAGAAATTCTTACAAGGACACAAGACAAATACGAGATATCTCAGGCAAGCTTTCCACTGCATGCTTTGCTGTATTTTGTCTTCCTTCTGGTTTGCAGGACATTTACTTTTCACTCAGCTCAGCAGCCTGGGACATTTATTGTGTTTTTAGCTGTGTGCCAGTGACCTGATCCAGGACTCCCACAGCCCACACTGGGCTTTGAATGAGGTCTTTGGCTGGGCAAGCAAAAGTGCCTGAATGCACCAGATTTTGTTGAAAGCACACAATTAATTGTGGCACCATGGCAATTCCTCTGCTGGCCTTTCCCACATGCACATCTGGGTGCTGTCCAGCCAACACTTGCTCTACAACCCTCAACCTGTAAGACCATATCCCACCATTCACCCTCAAACTCTCTTTTTCTCTTCTCTTTATTATTTCAATTTCAGATTTTGTGTTGGAGACAAGTTTTTCCTGAAGAACAACATGATTCTGTGCCAGACAGACTATGAGGAAGGTTTAATGAAAGAAGGTTATGCACCCCAGGTCCGCTGATCGGATGCCACATCATTGAGAATAAAAAGCACTACTTTCTTTTATCTTTTTTGCTCAACATGTATATAAGAAATGACACAGGAACCTACTGAATAGCATAGATTTAGGGAGACAGAATGGTTGCGTGAAATAAAAGGCGGACTGCATCTGTATGTAGTGAAAATTGCTCCAGTTCAGAGTTGAATGTTAATTAAAAAAGGTACTGTATATACAGCTGGATTCTTTCTGCTTGCTCTTGGGATTTTCAGTTTGTTTGGTTTTTTTTTTTTGTTTCTTTTTGTGTCATTTGGCATGAGATGTTTATTTTGGACTATTGTACATAATGTATTGTAATATTTGAAGCACAAATGTAATACAGTTTTATTGTGTTACCATTTGTGTTCCTGTTTGCTTCTTTGTATTGTTGCATTTAGTACAATCAGTGTCTAAACTTACTGTATATTTATGCTTTCTGTATCTACCAGCTATTTTAAATGAGCTGTATCTTTCTAGTAAAAAGCATTAAAGAGCAAATCCCAACCATTATGCTACACTTAGAGCTTAAGAATACTGTTTACATTAAAACTATTTAGAAAACTAATAACTAGCAGCACCTGCTGCTAATGATGCTATGGTTAAGGGTCTATCAGCACTTCTCTTATAAGCCTCTATTTTTCAGGGGTTAAGCATCTGCTGTTTAATTGCATGGATTTTCCTCAAAGAGCACTTTTATTTTACTACAAAATTTTGAAAAGCAAATCTGACTGGTTTGAGCTATATTATAAAAGGTGCAAAAGTTAATGATTTTGGGTGCTGCTTTTGTGCCCCTTAGGCATTCCAAATGCCTGGATTTGATTTTTAATTTAGCTGGAAAAAATTAAGCCCTAATGCAAACCGGTGCCTCTGGGTATCTTATTTTATATTTATATATATACATATATATATAAAAATATATATGTTATTTTTCTGAAATCGTTAATTTGGGGGGGGAGGGAGGAAAGGGAGAAGATTTTTCTTGATATGCATTTTAAAGAAGTCTTAAAATTTGAGGGGTCTCTTTCTCCCTCATCTCCCTCTCTCTCTTTCCCTTTTTCTTTTATTTTTAATTTTTAATTTTTTTTTTTTTTTTAATCAGGGCTTAACCCTAATATGTTTTCTGGGGCTGCGTCCTCAACAAAACCTGGGAAAAAAAAAAAGTGAAAGTAGAAGGCACTGTAAACAGCCCCCTCTGAGGGTCTGTTTGCATTAAGGAAACGACCCTGAGCTGACACTGGGAGAGTGACTGGTTGCTAATTACCCACCTCGGTGCATGCTGAAGGCAATTTAAATGCTGATGTGGATGGGACAAAACTTTGCAATAGCGAGCGAGAGCTACCGCACTCGACTGCACAGGTACCTTGCTGCCCATGCCAACATCCTACAGTTTTGTCCCATCAATACTGGCAATTAAAATCCTTTTGACAGAGGTGGGATGGCTGCTGACAGCTCCTGTTGGCAATCAGTTCTTTTTCTGGGAGAGGTGGACCTCTGTTTTTAAAGCCATGAAGCTATTGCATCAGCAGGACGTCCCTAAGTGCTCACGCCCCTGACAGAGCTTACAGGTGTTTGGCAAAGGAAAGCAGGATGAATGTTTAAAAAGTTGTTCAATGCATATTTATGTCTTGTCTGTTTGCCACTGTAATCTAGCTCACTGGGAAAACAACCTGTATTAAAAACAAACAAACAAACAAAACAGTATTAAGAAGGAAAAAAAAAGAAAAAGCCAACAAGAAACCCACTATATACCCTGTGTTGTTATGAAGCTAAGCTCTTGTTTTTATTTTGAGTATGAACCCGTGACTCTGCTCAAGTTGACTGCTGTCCTTCCCTGCTCTTCCTGTCCTGTTGCAGTTTCAGCATGTTTTTGCTGGGGATGGTCAAAGAAACCTTGTAATGCAGTGGGGAAATTCCTTAAGTGTACGGTAAGATCACACTGCACAGTGGCTTGACTTAGAAATAGATATTTAGTTTTAATGACTGTTGTTACAGTGTGGTTTTTTTTTCCTGGCTGTGAACCCTTTTGAAAATAAGCATGGCTCACAAAACTTGACTCTGACTCATACAGGACCAGAAAGAAATGCAGCAGCTCCTCAGGCTGTTCTTGTTAATTAGAAGAAATAGCTCCACATAGTTTTTCAAATTAAATTTAGCCCTCTTTTGTGGACTATCTTCCTTCCTAACCTTGAGCACAAGTATCTCTTGCACTCCCTTCCCCAGTCCCTTAATGTCTTTGGGATAACGAAGCAGCTGGTGTCAGAGGCACCATTAGGCTCTCACAGACCCACTTCAGAGCAATAAACAAGCTGTCCTCTCCATGAAGGTCAGGATGGACAGAAAGGGAAGGATCATATTCTCTTGTTTTGAAAATTTCAATTTTCTCCTCCAGCCCCTCTGGGGTCTTTCCATCAGAAATGGGGAAGATCTCTCTTCTTTCCAGCACTAGGCTGCTGAGCAGATAGAAATCCCTGGTTCAGAAATAAGAAAGAAAGATCCTTGACTCTGACTCCCTGTGAGCTTGGGCAAGTCACTCCACTTCTCTGTGCCTCAGTTGTCCCTGTCTGTCCCATGGGGCTAATGGATACAGTGCTTTTGTAAAGCATTTTTGGCTCTTCAGAAAACCAAGAGCCATGTGAATATTACAATGTTGGGATGTTGGAACACCCTGGGAAGAGCAGAGCATTCCCAGGAGGCAACCACAGATCTGAGGCAGGACAGCACCAACACCAGCTCAGCTTAAAGAAGGCTTGGCTTGGCTGGGGATGATGGCAACTAAACACTAACAGTGCTGTAAATGCTCAAGGAATCTCTCATTCCCACAAAGTGCCACTGCTCAGCCCTTTATGGAGCAAATGAAGAGAGGGAAATGGGAAAAGAGTGGCTCATTACTGCATGCTCCATTGCTCATATGTGCATTTTGTGACCTAGGCTCAAAGTGTGGAAGAGGAAGGTGGTCCTGCTAGGGAGAAAAAAAAATAGTCTCACCATTCTGTCAATAATTCATGCAAACATAAAGAAATATGGATATGTTTGCAGTGCACAATGGTATGGCATTGCTTTGAGCACTTTATGCTCATCTATCTTATTCACATACATATCTAAAATTTGTATGTAAAGGATAGAGAATAAATTTAGATTTGATGTAGGTCAAAGATCAATTCCACATTTTCCTGTATTTCAAACTTCCTTCTTGCCTGGCTGTTAAAATAATGGCTGAGAGTTGAAATATTTAATGGAAACATTTACAACTCCAATAAAGTGTATCATCAAAAGTCAATAGTGGAGAGAGATTATCTGCCAGGCCACTTTAGTGATCATTTTGACAGAGGTCTAGGCCATTCCCTTGGGCTGCTTTTTGTTATCTGCCTTGGTTCCCCTTCTCCATCACTGTGTGTGTCAGCAAGCTGTCTGCATCCAGCAAACCACCTGACAGTGACCCTGACTCAGTGTATTTGCCAGGCAGGAATGCTTCCACTTGTGCCTCCCATCTTCATCTGCACACGTCGTGAAGTTTAGCCAGATAAAACTAATAATAGCATCAATATTTTTATTTTTTTTTTAATCTACTGTGGATGGCTGGTTTCGAGCCATGTGAAAAAGTAAAAATTATCAAACCTTGATTTTCAACTGTAAAAAGCTCCTCTGACAACTGTAACCTGCTGTGTCTGTTATCTGCCACGACTGGTGATGGATCAAGGCAGCCTGGATTTGGCAGAAACTGTGACCAGGGCTAAAAGTTGATCTATTTCATGATTGTGGTTTTCTATCTTCTGGGTTGTTTGGTGTTTGTTTTTTTAAGCACACTTTCATGTTTTCCTATCCTCCCAAAATGTTCAAATTTTTTGCTCACGTAATGTAAATAAAGGAAAATCATCCAGCAATCCCTCAAATGTTCCTAATTGCCTACACATAAAATGACTTGGGGAAGATAAATTGAAAAGTGGTCAGTGAGAAGGGAAACTGGGAAAAAGAAACAAACAGGGACTGTGGCAAGGTTTCGACTGTACAGATTTTAAAGTACTTTAAAGGCTTTTTTCAACGTAATATGCAGCAGCTTCTTATAATTTTCTCAGCAGTAGGTAGTTTACAGTCATCTGTACCTAGAACAAATCTTGTCAAAAATGAAGGTCTGTAGTGATTGCTGGGTATAATTTTATACATTTAGCTGATTTTTCTGAAAGCTTCCACTGTGCTGCTGTTGTCAGACTAAATTATCAATTTAGCCATTTGTTGTTCAATGAATAAAAAACTCCTATGGCATTGGAGATGTTGTGGTTTCAATAAAGCAAAAGCTTTAACAAGTCAAACTATACAAAGCAAAGTGTGTACTGTATATAAGAACAGTGTTTTTATTCCTTTAAATACCACTTTAGATCAAAAAAAGCCAATTACATATTCACTTAACACATTCCTCCTACTTCAGGCCAATGATGCAGTCCAAACCTGTTTACTGCTCAGTACCTTGCAAAAGGAAACCAAAATACAATATGTGCAAGGTAATAAGCCATTAGCACAAACATGCTCCCAGTAAAAATCCTTTGTGTAGGCACCTTTCTAAAAGCTGCCAATTGTGGCTGATAGAAGTATTATAAAGGAAGTGATTTTAATACTATTTAAGGCATTAAAAGCTGAAGAGTATCTGTTTAAAGCATTAAAGTAAGAGCTGCATGTATCTAATACCTTTTAAAATGCCCTTCTGCTGATTTATATTCATCCTAAACCTGCTAATAATGAGTATACATAAGCAAATACCATCTTCCACCTATTCAGCATGTCATTGATATGAAAGCCCCAGAAAATATCTCACGTAATCAGTGTGTTCAGAGAGTTATCTAGCACAAATTACTCATTAACTCAATGGCACATAATAAAAAAGAACATCAATTAATTAATGAGTCACCCTCAGATCACTTTGATTACAACACAGCTCTGTTGAAACAGCGGTTATAAATGGAGCTGCCTCTCTTTATTCATTGTTTGCAATTGGCCCATTATTTTGCAGAGACCAGTGTCATATTTAACACATGCCTGCAGGTAATTGTGTGATTAGTTTCATAAATGAAGATGCAGAGGGAGAACACGGAGCGTCTTGCTCGGCAGCAGAGTCGGAAGGTGCGGGAATGCGGAGCTCTGCAGCATCCATGGGGGCAGCCCTTCTCTCCCTTCCCCTCAAAACCTTCACTGCACGGCCCTGGTGACAGGACAACACCCAGAGCTAGTCCTGCTGACCTCCAATCCCACCCAAAAATCTCAAAACCCTGGGAAAACACTCATGATTTGGGCCTCCCTCCTCTGTGGATGTCGGTCTCTTCTCCCAAGCGGCAAGAGGAAAAGGCCTTGAGTTGGGACAAGGGAGGTTTGGATTGGAAACATTCTTTCACCAAAAAATGGGTTGTCAAGCACTGGAAGAAGCTGTGCACCATCCCTGGAGGTGTTTGTGGATGTGGTGTCCAGGATGTGGTTCAGTGGTGAGCCGGGCAGTGCTGAGTTAATGGTTTGACTCAATGACCTCAGAGGTCCTTTCTAACCTTAATGATTATTGTGAAGAGGCCACACTGCCAGCATTTCACAGGGAAGAGCACAGAAACAGAGAGATTAGGTGGGCTGCTCAGGTCAGTCAGCAAATCTGCCTCCCTCAAACCCCACTGTTAGCATGGCTTGTATCCACCCCACCCCAGGATTGCAAAGACAGGCTCCAGGGTGAAGCTTGGAGCAACAAATCCAAACTCCTCTGTGATGCTCAGAGTTACCAAGGAGAGGCTGAACATCCAGACTTCCATTGTGCTGAATTCAGTTTGGTGAATATGAGCTGGAGGCCTGGTTGTTCAGCTAGTTTTTCACATTTTTTTAAGGAAAGATGAATGAAAGAACACAGGGTTACCAAGGAGAGGCTGAACACTCAGAGTTCCATTGTTCTGAACTCAGTTTGGTGAACATGAGCTGTGAGTTTGGTGAATATGATCTGGAGGCCTGGTTGTTCAGCTATTTTTTTTTAACATTTTTTAAAGGAAAGATGAATGAAAGAACACAAAGTCACCACCTAAAGTTCCTAAACTATCTTGGTTAAATGCCATTCCAATAAGCGTACAGTGTAATTATAACAGTTCCCTTAGGTAAGTAAGAAACATCTGTTAGTAACACATAGCAGGTGTTAGCAATTACACATACTGATTTTTTTAAAGTGTTTTTAATTAAAAAGAATTCTGTTTTCTGAAAAGGAAAGCATGGTAAGTCCAAACAAGCTTTTGTTTGTGGGGCTCTAGATCATGTAATATGCAAAACGATAAAGGTAAAATCAACTTAAATTAGCAAAGGTTTGCATGTTTGCCTCCAGTTTATTGCAATCAAAACCAAATTGGGACTCACTGCATTATTTTAAAGCACATAGCATTAGTATTCTAAGCAAGGTCTCATCTAATGCATGAAATCCATACAGTTCATGTAAACCCTAAACACAGCTAAGTAGAGCATTTGAACCTGGGAAGATTGCTACAGTTAAGCAAAATATGATAGGTACTGTAAGAGAGGGGAAAATTGCTAGGAAATTCTGTATAATAGTTTCTTCAGAATGCCTTTGTCCCACTACAGGGAAACAATGTCTAGATTATGTTAAAGCAAAATCAAACCAGGTTGTCAAATTACTTTGAAAAAACTAGCCAAGAACAATTTACATTTAGCAAAGTGATAGGCTGTGCCACTGAGAAATAACAAGCTGGAGCCACACTAGAAGGCCAACCAGTTAGAGGTGGTTTTAATCCAAATTAGAAGATAACAACATGACAAATTTGTTTCCCTGCCCCAACACTATCTTTCCATAGATGCCAAAATGAGGATATCAGGATGTAAATCTTGCCATAAACTTTGGCTTCCATTTTATATGAAATACATAAGCAAAGGAGTTAGCAGGGAAAAGAGAAAGAAGCAGCACCATTAGTAACAACCTATGGATTTGTCTTTGTACCCAGCTGGGTTCCAGGTTGTGCTTGTTTGCCATGCACAAAACTGTGGTTCCTTTCACAAAAGTCTCTAAACTTCAATGTGGAAAAGTAATCTTTCTACTTACAGTCTACAGCAAAATAAAATTAGATTATTTTTCTTTATGTTCTTCCTAAGAGTGGAGGGTTTATGAGGAGACACATATACAAAATAGTGGGTATAAGAAGCCTCATGAGTAAACTGTTAGGCCAGAGACAAAAGAGTTTAATAATTTTTTTCATCTGAATACACAGATCTGGAATTTAAGACCAGATTTTTAACATTTTTCTGCTTCCAGGAAACTTAGTTTTTTCCCTATGTTATCCATAAGTATTTCTAAGCATCTTTATTGCTTATTCAAAATACCTAAGTTTTGTTTAGGCCCTTTTTTATGTCAAGAATATAAAACTACTGTCAGTGGCATCCAGTACATTGCCAGTACTGGAACCAGATTTCTGGATTAACTGAATAAAGAAAAAACAATATTTATCTCCCAACTCTTGGAGTTACAGTATAGGAACTTTTAGGCACATAATACACAGCTTTATTAGGTATTCACAACTGCAGTATAAAATCCAGGTATCCAGATCAGATGTCCCACTGCTAACCAAACACATGAGCTGTGAACAATAATAAAGTACCAATAGCTATAAAAGAATTTTGATTGTTTTTTTGTTCAAGCTGAAGCAGAGCATTTCAGTAGTCCTTGTACACAATGCCTTTCTGGAGTGCAGTAGCCTTGTGACAATGAGTACATACTAATTAAAAATAAAGAAAAAGCTGATAAATGCCAAATAAATGCCTTCAATTTAGAATGACAGGCTCACATCTGTTCCTACATCTCTCAATCAACATCTAAGTGATAAAATGTCACCACTAAGATACAGCAGAAATGAAAGTTCCTGCATTGGCCTCCCATCCCAGTTTATTTTGGTGACAACAGGCTTTGTCTCTCCCTTCCCCTCGAAGTCCTATTAAAACTTTTGCCATGTCTTGTATGGCCAGCTGAAAAATCTGAAAGATCCTGATCTTGGAGCCTTGAAAGTCATCAGGAAGCGGCTCTGAAACTGAGGCCATAATGCACAGGACCATCATGTTGCTGGCATTTACTGAGAAAGGGAAGCAACCCAGGAGTGCCATAAAATTCCAGGGTTGCAGTCACCCTTGCCTCATCCTGTGGTATTGTAATAGGGAGTTTATGGAGAGGTTGGATTTTTAAGGGCAGGCTGGGTATCAATTTGGTCCAAAGTTTTTATTGTGCTAATGAAGTGTAACAGCTCTAATCTATTTTTAGGTGGTAGCATTTCGAGTCTTTCAGCTCCTCAGTTCAGGATCCATAATGTGGAGATAATGCACCACTTTTCTACCTGGCAGGATGTGTGAGGGTGGTAATTGTGGGATTTTTCAACAGCAACAGCTGAGCATATGAAATACCAAAGCAGGAGAACAGTAAAATATACAAATTGTAGCTTAGGAATTGTCTAAAATCTCTAATTGATGGGAAAGTGCTGGGGAAAAGATTGCTTTGCCTTTACTTTTTCTTATCACAGCTCCAAACTACCTTTTAATAGCCCCTGACAGAGACAGACACTTGGCCAGACAAGAACTTTGGTCTCATCCAGAATATTCTCCCCTGAGTTTCTACAAGGACTAATACAGTGAGAAAGAATGAGGCAAGGAAAACAATTACAATCTCTACAATTTCACATTCATGACTATTCTTCAGCAAAGCATATGCCAATTATGGCTGCCTATTTCTCAAGCCATTATTAATTGGTTGATTACACAAAACAGAACTGGATGAGATGTGACCTGAAAGACCTGAAAGAGAGCAAATATTTCAGGCTAAATCCGCAAGGATGAAAATGTTGCAGCTGTAATTTAAAAAGATGACACTTTTAGGCCTGTATGGCTGTGTTTTCTTATAGACCCTAGCAAAAAGAAAACCAAACCAAATCCAGCCACATCTTTAGTGTGTCCTTTGTGTCCAACCTACTATGGCCAAAGACCACTGGGATCAAACATGTTTTGGTTCTGTTGGAGAAAATGAGTAACCAATGCAGCAAATCTTTCTCCTGTGCTTTTTCACCTGGATAATTTAGTTTTTTAGTAGAAAACTATTACCCACAGCATCACCCAGAAAAGCAACTTCTTCTATCTCCCTGAAAAAAATAAAAGCTGTTTAAATTCAATTTTTCCTATCTTACCCACACCTCATTCTCACCCAAGACCCAACCTGGTAAATCAGGCCTCTGACATTTGCTCTCTATTTGTTATTGTTCACAATTAATTAACTAAGATAGACCAAAAATCTTTCCATTAAAAAGAGTTGATTTGGACACATTTCTGATCATACACAAGACCCATAAAAATCAGGTTAATTCTCACTAAAATCAAAAGAGGTGCTGTTGGTGGCAGGAGCAGACAGAAGATTTTACCTCTAGGAAGAATAATGGTAGCAGGAGGCAGCTCTCTGTCATTTTACATCAATTTTTTGCCACAGCCCTGGCTAATCTCTTTAGCTAGTCAAAGCATTTAGTTTGTCATAGAAGGTCTCTGAATAACCTGGAAGATGTGGCATTCTGATTTTCCCTCGGCACCCCAGCCAAAATTTGAATGTAGAATTTGAGAGCTGAAAACTGACTCTGATAAGCTATCATGCTCCCTGATCTCTCTTAAAGACACTGAAAAATTATCTTTCTGGAGGTTTCTCTCCTGCATTCACATATCTTGCTCTCCCCAATAGGACTTTAGCCCATTATGCATCACTAATCCCCACATACCTGTGATTAGCAAAATCATCTGTTTCTACAAGCAGCAGAGGAACCCAGCAAAAACTCTCATTCAAAAATTAAGCATAATCATCATAAAAATGAGAAATTTGACTTTTACTAGTCTTAGAGCATCTTCCCTTTGAACAAGCAAGTCAGTTAAAATAAGGACTTCAAAAACCAAATTGTGGCAGGCTGTTGTAGCAGATTCTTTCTGTCTGTAGGAAATTCCTCTGCCTTTATCCCTCAGTCCTCTCCCACCAGAACACCACGGACTGACTTCAGGCACCAGTGGAGGTAATGAAGAAAGCTCTGCAGAAGGGATGGGGCTCCCAGGTGCACATACCTGGCCATTCTTGTGATTTTTGGCCTCTGTGTCCACATGAGGGGCAGGCTGCTGGGGAGAAGGGTAAAATCCAGTGCTGCAACAACCTTGCTTCTCTGTCAGAGCCCACTAAGACATTTCATGGCTTCTCAGAGGTGTTGCTGAGCCTTTCAGCCCAGGTAGGCACAGCAGCCTCTCAAAATTTCATTCACAAGAACAGAAAGAGCTGGGAGCCAGGTATTTGTTACTGGTGCAAACTCAGAGGCTTGTAATTGTTCTGGTTTTGACCTCTGGGTATTCGTTTGGACATTTTCTATTGGAAATGCAGGTTTGCATTGTTTATTTCTACCTTTTACCACCCTTCCCAATGTCTCCTCCCTGCAAGCCCACAGCTCTGCCAGCACACAGTTAAAATGCTGAGGCAACGCCAGTGGCTGTTTCAAATGCAAAGGGACAGAAAGGATTAGTGCTATCAAACTTTTTATTTTAATGGTAGTTAGACAAGCCCCAGGCATATTTGCACCTGCAATTGCTTGCTCCTCGCACTGCTGTGCCCCATAGATCTGCTTGTTTCAATTGACCCTAAGGCAGTAACCTGCAGAATGTATCCATAGCGTTTCCTGCTTTCTGCTGACACATTTTCAAATCACAGATTTAATGGTCATAATTCTCACATTTAAAAACTCAGACTGTGCAGTCCAGTACTGTATTTATTTCCAGCTGGAAAAACAAAGTCTTGTATTGTCCAAAGCATCTGAGCTGCAGAAAAATAAAGGAGTGTGTGGAGTTGCTTGGGGTTTTTTTCCCCCAGATTTTAATATTTCTACTATTTACTAGTAGCAATGGATTTACATGTGCAGGTGCATTATCCAATCACTATTTTTAAAAAATCAGGCAAAAAGAATTAACACAAGAGAAATCAGGGAGGAAAGGTGACAGAGGAATCATCATCATCATCATCATCATCATCATCAGGAGGTAAAATGGATTCCCCCCAAACACAGGAGTCAATACCCATGAAAAGCAATGGATTTACACGTGCAGTTGCATTATCGAATCACTACTAAAATTTTTGAAGCAAAAGAATTAACAGAAGAGAGATCAGGGAGGAAAGGTGAGAGAGTAATCATCATCATCATCATCATCATCATAGAGGTAAAATGGATTCCCCCAAATCACAGAAGTCAATACCCATGAAAAGCTAACTCATGGGAAACCCTTATCACACACCATGGAAAAGGTCCTGCTTCTCCCAGGGTCAGGTTGTACAGATTTGTCCTCAAATATACAGGATTATCCCACAATCTATCATTAAAGAAATAAATTCCCCATCAGTGGGACTGTATACAATAATTATTTGCAGAGCAAACCTGCAGCCCAGTATTAAAATCGCTTTTACTCTGTCAAAAATACAAGCCATGCAAAAGTTCCTGACTGATTGCTTTCTGCCTGTCTCAGAGGAGTCTGCTGCACAGACGTTTCAACCTTGAAATCCCCTTTCCACTCCTTTTTTCCCCAGCTTTGCTCCACTACCATGGATGAAACCTCACCTCTTGGTCAGAGCTGCTCCAGCTGAAAAGGACGAGGGATGATTCTGCCCCTCTGGAGCCAGTTAAGAAATGTTTTGACTGGAGCATCTTGTAGTGCTTCTCTTTTTTTTTTTTTTTTTTTTTTTTAAACAGTGCCTCTGCATTATTGATTTTGGGGGTTATGTGTTACAATATAGAAGGGAAGAAAGGATTTTTTTTTTTTAAATGCCAAAAAGACTATAATGTTTTTTAGTTTGTTTTTCCTTTGCCAGAGGGACTAAGTGCATGCTCACTCCTTCAGTTCCTCATGCTGCAAGCTCAGAAGAAGCTCCTGTTTGCATTTCCTTAATTAGCCTTTAACTTTTTGTGGAGGCAGAGAGGAAAGATTTCAATGAGTTTTAAAGGCTGCCATTTCTGTGGCAACAGCCATAAACAGGGATTATGTAGGTGCCAGAAGACCTTCAAAACAGATGTGTCCTCTGGAAAAATAAGTGATGTTTATAGTGCCAGAAATCATTTGCTGCAGATTTGGGGAAGGGTGTCTTTCTACTGCCCTTTATCCCTATCTTCAAAGGGGATTGTGTGGGAATACAATTGATTAATAGATAGGCATTTGATGGAACTAGCTCATCTTTCTTTTTCAGAGAAGGCAGCCTCAGAGCCTAAGGATAGGAACCTCCTAATTTGCTGTACAATCAAATAACCCAGCTCTTATTGTGGATTTCATGAATATGTTCATTTAGGCCATTGAGCAGCAGGGTAGTAAGCTCATAATCGACTTTAACATGTGAAAAGTAACATTAGCTAGAGTTTCACAGGTTTGATAACATCAAAGTAATGGACGAATTGATATAATTGGCAAAGATAAGAAAGAAAATCACCATACTGGATCAGATTTCCTCTGTACCCAATATCCTCCTTTTCCAGCTGCTCTCAGATCCTTTTGTAATTTTCAGGGAATTTTAAAAGGTGAGGCTTGTTTCACCTCATGTGCCTGCATCTCTCCCATTTTTGCTGCATCCCAGGCACTGTGCAGAGCATCCCATCCTTGGGGCCTTTAATCCTGACTGGAAAGTACCAAATATAAAAGAAACAATTTCTCCTTAAAATTCCTCCAGGAGATTCCCTCTAGAAACTGGAAACATCTGACTCCAGCCAAATTCCGAAAGGGCTTTTCTTACTTTTGCAAGGAAACTGGGATTAAACCAAAATGTCCATTTTGGATGTATCCATTTGAAACAAGGATTAGTCAAAATATTTTGAATATTAATAAAAATATTTCAGATATATATGTCTGAAAAGACATCAGAATATAGTCAAATTGTACCTAGAACAGCTTCATGATACTGGCATCCTGTATAGACATGAATCTAAACATGCAATTCCATAGAGAGGTGTTACCTTTGTGCGAGCTGTGTTTGTCGCAGGGCTGGTCACAAAGAAGGTCAAGAAGGATTTGAAAAATATTTAAAATAAAATAATAATAAACCCGAATTCCAAAAAGCAAAGGCTAAAAACTCAAGAAAGTTTATTGCTGGCAGTAGGTCAGTCCTCCCGGGCGGCGGAATGAAAAGTAGTCGCAATTATCAGCTCTGCATGTTTGCAGTCATTAGGGATCTCTAACTACCTTTAATCATGGCTACGGTTCAGCTCCCCCAGGGCAAGGGGAGCGAGCATCTCCACCTGCAGCCGGTAATTACAGCCACGCTGCTGCCCTGGGCCCGGGGACCGCTGATGCTGATGCTGCTGATGGCACCGAGCAGATGCCAAAGGTGGCCTTGGAGGGGCTGCTGGCACAAAGGTAACGCCTTCCTATGAAATTGCATGCTTGTGGTCACATCTATGCGATGCCACTATCATCAAGTTGTTCTAGGTGTGATTTCTTCTTGGTGTAATTTGGTTTAATAATTTTCTCGTTCCCCGGATATTTTTGTTTAATCACCGTTTCCTAAAGGAAAGTAGAAAATGCTCTTGGGACAGGATTTGGCTGGAGTCAGGTATTTCCAGTTTCTGGAGGGAATCTCCGGGAGGATTTTTAAGGAGATTTTTTTTTTCTTTTAAGGAGAAATTGTTTATTTTATATTTGGTATTTTCCAGTCAGGATTAAAGGCCCCGAGGATGCTCTGCACAAAACCCGGGATGCAGCAACAAGGGGAGAGATGCAGGCACATGAGGTGAAACAAGGCTCACCTTTAAAAAATCCCTGGAAATTAAAAATTAGCTAAAGCTATGAATGCTGGATTGTATTAAACTGTGAGAGAGTAATTTTCAAACATAACATTCTTAAAAAAAAAAAGAAGAATGTTTGAATTTTGTTAATTTTTAACATTAAAACTTTCTGTTAATTTTTATCATTAAAATATTTATTTTCTTAAAAAAAACCAAAACACAAACCCAGAAACAAACTAAATCCCAAGAGCAACAATAACAAAAAATTCCTACAAAAAAAATATAAACAAATTGCCCTAACAAATTTTTCGCCCAACAAAATCCTCATCCCCTACACAATGTTTGATTGCAATTGCAATGCACAAACAGCCATTTTTTAAGAGACAAAAATTGTTAATATATTTCTCTTAAAAGATCCTGTAAAAAGTAAAATATTCTATTTTTCACCACAAATATAAGATTTAAAGGAAGTTCAATGCTCCATTAATTTGATTTTTTGATTTAAGTTTATATCAATTAAATTAGTGTGGGGCTTGGTGTTATTATTATTATTATTACTATTACTATTATTATTATTATTATTACTATTATTATTACTACTATATCACCATGGCCAAGTCAAGCTTTTATCTTAATCTTTTAAGTGCCTTGAAGTAAGGAAATGTCAGTTTAGTTGCAAAAAATGAAAGCATGTTGAAAACTTCTCTCACATAAATTGGCCAAAAATGTTTCTAACAAAACCCCAAAGATTGTGAGTTGAGTTTTTTGCCTTCTAAAGGTGAAATGGGTCATTTTCTGTCCAAAAGATGAACATTTTTGGACGTGATATGAGATGTCCACAGAGGATCTGTGAATTCCAGCACCCACAGGAGCAATAGACTCCTCATGTACTACACCAGCTAACCCTTCCTGGCCTTGTCTCTAAGAAAAAGGCAATTATTAAATGAAAATATTTCTGATTATTACCAATCTGAAGCCAGTCTGGTGTATGATAATTTAGCAGCTTCCCATGAAAAGTAATTTATTGCTTCTACACGCCTTTTACTGGTGACCACAATATACAAATTTTTGTGATTATATGCATATATGTTGAGTCAGTAAAAATTAATAATTGCAAGATTATTTCATAGACTGTTCAGAGCCAGGCCAAGGTTAGAGGATTCCCCTTGAAATGTGAGGCAATAATGCATAACCCTTTAGCAAAGGTTAAGTAAAGTCAATTTTCATTTGAGTGAAAGCCTTTTATTTAGTATTAGCAATATATTTGGCACGATGCTCACTTTGGTACTAAAACAAAATCAAAAGAGGGAAAAAAACGCACCAACCTCCTCAAGAAAAGAGCTTCCCAGACAATTCCAGAGTGCTGCTATTATAAGCTGCACCAAAAGCCAAACACATAGATCACAACTTATTGGGGAAAGGAACAAAAAATAAAAGGAAGCAGCCTGAGCAATGAAGGGGTTAATTAGGAGACCTGAGTTAAAGGTGTCCTCACAAGTAGGCACTTCATCAAGCAATGGAGTCAGGAAACAAGGGAGAATAGATGAAGGTGCTAGGGATAATAATGATGGCAAGTAATGATTTCCCTGGAGATGATCTGATCTATGGCCACGAGCAAAGAAAAAAGGCTAGAAAGTACTATAACATTACCTTGGAGTACTTAACAGACTCGAAAGCAGTAACCTGGTGTCAAAAAAGGCCCATCACCCTGCTCATTTTAGGTAAAAGAGTTATGCCAAAGTACAAGAGGGGAATGCAAAATTCACATCTGAAATTAAACAGCTGAAAGGTATGATTTAACAATGCTCAAAACTCAATAAGCCAAAGATAAACAGCAAATTAGATGACTCAATGTCAGGAGGAAAAAACATCTTCCATCGATCCCATCGTCAAAAATTAATCTGCCTGAGAATGCCCTCTGCTCCAATCCCAGAACTGATGAAGAGTGGAGGAATAGAGTAAAACCTATGTACTAGTGCTTCACCTTCAGGCTAGACCCTGATTACAATCTCCTGTGAGACATTTCAGCATGAAGCGCCTCTCATGTTGGGACTGCAAAATTAAATTGCGATCAATACTTTACAAAAATAATTGGGGAAAAATGTTCAGAAGTCGGAGCTGTGCTGTGTGGCCAACAAACATATGAAAGTTGTTGCTGCTTTTTTATTTTTATATTTTTTTTGCCTTCCCTTCCTCCTCACCTTATCTTTCTGGGGGTTATTCTTCAGGATAGATCAGTTCAAAGGTGTCTCTTGATAATAGTGTTCTTAGAATAGTTTCACTCACCTTGTTAGGGAATTTCAGAAGCAGCAAAGCACTTACAGTGTACCAAGTGCATTTTACTAATGCTGTAGTTTGAATCTCTCCCTCACCCTTTATTTTTTCATTGTTGTTTCAATCTAAATTTGTATGCTTTTAATTACTTTTTAAACAGTTGACTATTTTTTTTTCCTCTGGCAAAACATTTCTTATTTTTATCTTACCATTAAAAAGAGTTGAATTCATACAGAAATAGGAATGCCTAAGAAAACCCTGAATATGCCTTGTGTTTCAGTAAAATCTTTCTGGAGATGTTAACACTTTCGTCAACCTAAATGTCAAGATATGGAGTTAAATTTAGAGTAAAATATGTGTAAATAAAGCCATCCAAGTCTTCAGCAGTTCCTGCTGCAGATTCCACTGCTTTTCCAAGTGTCCTATCTTTGGTTATAGCGTGTGCTAAAATCCAAACAAACTGGAAGCAAGCAGTCATTTTTAATTCCAGGCTCTCACAATTAATAGAAGCTGAGAGAAAGTGTGAGCAGAATACGACGCCGTTCAAATTACTGCAGGATTTGGGGTGTGTGCACAGTTGGCAACAGATATTATGGAGATTACTGGCAGGTTTAGAAGTGTATTTAGGATAAGCCAAGCAATTTAATTGTTAAGATGTGGTACAGGATGCATCAAAAAAGGAAGGGCTCAAAATATGTTTCTGGGATGTTATTACCCAGCAAAACACATCAAAGTGGGAAGGCAAGGCAAGAGCACACCTCAAATATTCATATTAGGAAATACTTTACAGGAAGTCATCAGGAAATATTTTACAGAAGTCATCAGGCACTTGGATTTTTCCTGGCAGTGAGAACACCTTCATGAATGAGAGCAAAACTCCTTTGGTTTCTTTTAAATTCACAATGCAGTAAAACAAAATAACTCAATGTAAATAATATCTGCACATTGCAATCACAAAACCTGCATTCTTTTTCAAGTCAAAAAACACAGCAGGAGGTGAGGAATCAGTCCTGAGGGATTTTGTGAACCACACCCAGATGCCTGCAATCCCCCAGAGGTGTGATTATCTCATGCCAACCATTTTCAGGAAGGAAGGAAGGATTCCAGGAAGAATTCCAGGAAGGAAGGAAGGAAGGAAGGAAGGAAGGAAGGAAGGAAGGAAAGAAGGTTTTATTTTAATTGAGAGAGGAGATGTCACACTGGGCAGGGAAGAAGGAGAAAACAGGAAAAAAAAGAAAAATTTCAATGCTGAGTATCTCCTTCAGCCCAGTTTCTGTTGTCCCCACATAATGCTTCCTCTTTTTTTTTTTTGTTTTTTAACTTTGACTGCAACAGACAACATTTTCCAAAAACCTAGATGGATTTATTTTTCTATTAGGAAAAAAATATAAGCAAAGAAGTGTCACAATTACCCTGAGCCTGATTCTCAGCCATTTCTTGGGTCAGAATATCTGGCACTCACACCTGTATCTCCTCTTGTTTCATCTAGCAGAGATCACCATTGTAATAAATTTGGTGGCTTTAGGGACAGAGATCAGCAGTGGAGTTGGGTGAAGGTTTCACATAAAATAGAAACCCAAAGAAATGTGTCTACTCAGTAATTTTGTCAAAATTCATCAGATGACTTGAAAATATCTTAAGAGTATCTGGACTTAATTTTTCCTCAACTTTCTGCTTTTGTAGGATACCACAAGCCACAGGAAGACCTTCACAGTTCTGAGCTATCAAATGCTAAAAAACATGATCTTCATGCAAATATATTCACCCAGAATTTGGATGTGTGTTTAGAAAGAACTGTTTTGATTATCTCCAGCAGATCTCAATGACTTACCTTCTTTTTGCCAAGAGAGAATATGGATTTATACATTTAAATATACAGAATCTTGTTATAGCATTATAGGGACATAAAAGGGAAGGGACATAAACAATTGTTTGGGTTGGAAGGGACATAAAGAATTGTCTTTTCTCAACCTGCTGCCATGGGCAGGGACACCTTTAGACCAGATTGCTCAGAGCCCCATCCAACCTGGCCTTGAACATTTCCAGAAATATCCACAACTCCTATGGGCAACGTATTCCACTGCCTCAAATTAAGGAATTTCTTCCTAACACCTAATCAAAACCAACTCTTTTTTAGTCTGAAACCACTCTCCCTTGTCCTGTCACTCCATGCCCTCATAAAGTCTCTCTCCATCTGTCTCTTAGGCTCCCTTTAGGTACAAGGAAGGCCACAATTCTTTCTCTTTCTCTTTCCCTTTCCCTTTCTCTTTCCCTTTCTCTTTCCCTCTTTCTCTTTCTCTTTCTCTTTCTCTTTCCCTTTCTCTCTTTCTCTTTCCCTTTCCCTTTCTCTCTTTCTCTTTCCCTTTCTCTCTTTCTCTTTCTCTTTCTCTTCTCTTTCTCTTCTCCTCCAGGCTGAACAACCCCAATTCTCTCAGGCTTTCCTTGTAGGAGAGGTTCTCCATCCATTTATCTTGGTGGCCTCCTCTGGAGCTGCTTCAACAGCTGGATGTCCTTCCTGTGCTGGGACCCCAGAGCTGGCTGCATTTTATACATTTAAATGCAGTTGCACATACAGCTTTTCACAGAAAACCAAAATCTTTGCAGATGTCTGAGACTGAACTTTTTCTGTACATTAAGAAAAATATTTCCCAATTATGAGGAGACAAGATCATTTGGCAATGCCTGCCATAACATAATTATTTAATGGATATTTTATGGCAGTACATAGAGGCCCTAAATGATAGCTGAGCTTCTCTGTGGTTGGTATTATACATACTAAGAGATGATCACTGCCCCCAGGAAGTTTATAAACTAAATAAATAGGACAAAGATCAAGCCAAGAGGAGCATCATTATCTTTAGTTTGCATATGGAGAACCGAAACAGGAGGAGATAAAAATCTCCGAGTCTCACAGCCAGCCTGTGGCAAAGCAAAGTTCTGCTAAACCCTAAATCCATTGCTGCTTCTTCCTCTCAGCCACATCCTTCCCAAAACAAGAAGCTGCCTGAGTTCTGCATGCAAAGCAAAGCAAAGCCTGGGCAGTGAGTGAAAGAAGGAAACAGCAATTTATAACTGGCACACGTAATTTCCAAGCACAGGTCTCAAAGAACATTAGAGACAGGCAATTGTCTCTTTTGCACAGGGTGGGTTGTACAGGCAGAGGAAATCATCTGTAGCCTCCCAGCCAGTTTGAAAGCATGACACAGCTGAAGCCCACTGTCCTGAATCTAACTGGGTGTGTCATATTCTCTTCATCTTGCAGAGTCTCATGGCAGTAAAACAGCTAACATCATTTCTTTATCCATGGTGACTCCTGGCGTGCTTTCAGCTGTCACAAGATGCAGCCCAGGACTAAAGGAAAGTCACATTTTACCTTTCCTGCATGTTAGGTCAGTGTATTTCCCATGTCCAGTATGAATTAGCACAGCTCAGAAGGGCTCCTCTGATTTACCATGGCTTGTGACCAGCCAGAGCAGCGGAGTGCTCTGCCCTCCCTGCATCCCAATCACGGGAATTGTGTGGGGTCATGGTGCCAAGCGCAGGCTGCATCCCTCTTGTGAGGTGTATTCCATGTGGGGTGATCAATCTGAGCCCCTGGCTCCTCTCCAGCAGCTGAGCCAGCACAAAGGCAGCTACACCAGGGCCCAAAAATGATGATATCCCTCGTTGTGGCCAACTTTTGTTCAAAGAGACATGACAAACTTGTGGATTCTCTGTCTCTCACAGGCATCTGATCTCATCTGCCTTCAATAGTCTCTGCCTTTTAAGTTCACTGTATTCTTGATGTTGCTGGAAGCAGAAATGGGAACAGCCAATTTATTTATCATAGAAGGTACAAATTAGAAAAAACTCCTATAACTTTATATTTAAAATGTGGTGTATGACTGCATGCGGGTCATCATTTCCTTAAGTCACTGCTGTACATTTATATCAAGTTCTCAGATTGGAGTTGTCACCTCTTAGCTTATTTTCCTTTTCATTTGTCTTCCTAGTAAGAAGCTTTCCTCTTCTGTATAAGCCAAGGCCAGAAAAAAAAAGGAAAGTAAAATGAGAAAAAAATAATCAGGAAATAATAGCAGCATCACTCCATATTCTTTGCTCAAAATTAGCTCTAAGTCACACATTAGCCATTAACTCCTTTGACCTGCTCCTCTTTGAAAGATAGGTTCCACTTTAGGTTTCAACCTAAGACTTCAGTAGCTTCAGCACTGACATAATCTTAATTGTTTTCTGTATTTCTAAAACGGCATAAATGGGAGTTCAAAAGTAGATTATAGAAAAAAAATACATTTTCAAGGTAAGCCAAATAATCATAAAATCAGCTCTTGAAAACCGCCAGAAATAAAATAGCACTTGGTAGCTTCAGTAGCAATGATCTGAAACATTTAAATTAACTATATGCATTCAAGAAATCACTGTATCATGTGCTTAAAGTGTTGGGTTCAAATGCTAATTGGAGTATAAGATGAGAAATCCAAACACAAGTCAATTTTGGTAAGAACGTGAATGCATTTATCAAAAAGATTTCAAAATGTTGATGTGAAGCCTCCTGGGATTGTTATGGATACACAGAAGATATGAACATAAAAACATAATTCATCTGTTCAAATTCTGATTCCATTCTGTTTATTTCAAGATGCAACAAATTTCTGCTCCTTCCCACTCTTTTTTTTCTTTTTTTATTTTCCATTTTTTTCAATGATGAGCAGAATCTACTTTTTAAGTGACCCACGCGGAGTTTCTCAGTCATGCCTTGGTGAATTACAGCAATGAAAGAGCCAGGTAAACACAGGGCAAATAGATAATCTCACAGCCTTCATAAGGCAAAGATTTCTATGGCCACCCTTCTAAAACACGGCTGCTTAAAAATGGATTTACCCTCCTCTGCTGTACTTTGTTTCTCCCGAAATTACTTTTATTTCAGAGTGGTGCGAAGTATCAAAATGCCTGCACTTTCCACAGAAAGAAGGGCATCCTGGATTATTTAATTCTGGATGCTAATAGTGTATTGCAGCATGAGGATCATTCCCAGCTGCAGAGATCAGCATCCCAAAAGCTGTATGGGGGCTGTGCAAAGGCCAAACCAGAACTTTTCTACCTTAGCTGGAATGAAAAGCTTACCTCAAGGTTTCTCAGTGGAAAATTCAATTGAAAGTATATTTTTTTTCTTGTAGTAAAGAGAAATGTGATTAACATTCTCAAAAAAAAAATATTGTTTTCAATGAAAAGATGTTTTGAATGTTTTCAGCCAGTCTCACTGATGGGTGAACCCTGCTTGATACCTCTGTTTTCTTTCTATCAATAAAGCAGAAAGAGTTGAACCCAGACCTTAAAGCCAGGAAAGTAACTGATATATTTCCTGGAAATATTGTCCCCAAAACACCTAAAGGATATCAGATACAGACATTAAGCAATCCAGAACTACCTCCCCACTGAAAAAAGGAGAAGATGGTGCATAAGACACATCTTTAGGATATGGATCAATGCCTTTATGTGAATATTCATATTCTTTCAGTGACTACAATACATCACCTCCACTGAATGAGAAGGAGCTCCCATGCAAAAACTCACATGATGAAGCCCAGAAAAAAAAAAACCACATTTCTTTGCAACATCCCTTTATTAGAGAAATTATGACTGCATGAATTTATTTTCACAGAGCCCAAATACAGAGCACTTGATCTTGTAGCTTTAAAGTTCTTTCATGCAGGGTTGTTTTTCTGGGTTTTTTTTTTTTGTCAGTGATTATGTATACATAGCTTTCACAGGGAATACAGGATATAAGGGACAGTAAGTATGCTTCAGCATATGGTGAAACCATATGCTTGGCTGCTTTTCTGCCTGTACTACTTTTATTTATTTATTTTAAAATATGTGATTCACATTATTAGTTCAGACCTCTCTAATTTGCATGGCCATATATATGATAGATTAATTATGCTTAATTTTTAAATATTTTTTCTTATTGTCTGGGGTTAAAGAGTGGGCACAAGACAGGAAAAGAAAGGGCCTGAATTTCCTACTGATGTAAATGAAGAAAGCAATATGAACACTTTAGATCAAAGAACTATACTTTCTATCATGCAGAAATCTTTGATATGTCAGACAGATTCTGAATTTGGAGTCCTCCTAATACACACTGCATGATTCTGCAGGAATTAAAAAATGGAAAGCAATGAACACAGAGGTCTGGATTCTTATTTCCTTATGCAGTAATTGACCAAAAAGTGAAGAAACCCAGAAACCCTGTCTGTGTGCTGCTGAGGAGCCTGGAGAGGGAGGCAGGAGGAAGAGGAAAAATGTGAGTTCCAGGGGGACCAGCATGTTTCTATGTAATTGCCTCATTTCGATCTAAAACGTTCCCGTCACAAGTGCCGAGAACAGCCTTGCAGCAGAGATTTTTCCCTAATTTTCTCTTAATTTTCAAACTATTTTGAGTTCAATTAGGAATACACTCCAAAACAAGGACTGGCCACGTGGCAAAGGACTATAAAAATTGCCATGGTAAGTGCCATTATTCACTGTTTTACAACAAATGAGCTTGTTAGGTGACAGTCCAGTTGCACAGACTGGTGTCAGCCACCCCTCACCGCTCTCTTTGTCTTGACTCACTTTTCCCATTGTTCCCCTCCTGAAAGGACAGGGACTTGCTCAAACTGGGAAATCTCCCACCCTCTTTGATCAGAGCCTTTCTGTCATTACCTTTTCTGCAGGAGAGAGGTGACAGCTCCCATTTGGATTGCTACCTGAGGAGATCAGATGCCTGGCCTGAAATCCCTGCTTCAGCACAGACTTCTAAAGCGAGCTTAAATGTGTCACCTTGCCTTTTTGCACCTCAGCTCCTTCACTTTAGCAGAGGAATCAGAGCACTTCCCCACCCCTGAGGGTTGGGCTGTGGGGTGCTCCAAGGCCATGGGGACATCCAAGTGGCTCAGCCAGGTGTAAGGCTTTGATCTCCAGAGTCATCAACCCGGCATTTCAAAAGCATTTAACTCACAATGAGAGATTTCATATTTTCAAGAAACGGTTCACTTCTTTTTTTTTTTTTTTTTTTTTTTTAAATAGAAGTTTTATCTTTACTTCTTTAAACAGCTTACAAAATCCCACATACAAGTTCCAGGAGTTGATCTTATTATCTGCCTTTTGATATAAACTCTCTGTTTTGGTGCAACATGAGGTTTGACCAAGAGGCATTACATAGATGCTGGCAGCAAGTCTGTGGATGTTGATATGCCAGGCAGGAGGGAGGTGATTTTTCTGGAGACATTTCTGTCTTTCTCTAAGGGAAAACATGGAATAAAAAAGTATAGAATGACCTTGCACTAATAAGCCTCTGCCTGGAGACAATGATTAAACCTGGTAGCACAAGGGTTGGTTTATGAGTAATATCAGCCAAGGCACTAATGAAAGTATCCCATTAAAAAATGTATAACTTAGGGACTTGTCTGCACTGAGGAATTTGGTCACTGCTGTTGCTGCATTAATGTGCTCTGGAGCACAAGCAGGAAGGGATACCCAGGTATTGCAGCTGGATTTATTTCTAACTAAATTAATCGGAGGTTCTTCACACTTTGCCAGGAGTGAAAGCTGCATGTGAAATCTGCATTTCAAACCTAGTTCTAGCTCTAGGACTTTATTGTCCAAAGGTTGCTCCTCACCAAAGTAGCTGCAATATTACTCCCAAGTACTGTGACCTGTGTGCTATGACTTGAACTGGTTTGTGCTGCACAGATATCAATGAACTCATACAAAAATTTTATTCTTATACTCAGGAGTATCACAGGACAGGTTCAATTTGAAAACATGTGCACAAGCCTGGGGCAGAAATTAAGCTGTTTCTTTGTTTTCTCCATTAACATTATTCTGAAAGCAAATTGATTTTCCTCCATTTCACTCGAAAAAATTCCACAGGAGAACAGACTTGGGTTCTTGTGGCAAGGATTCTCACAGATGCACAGTTCTTCTGAGAGCAGGTGTGATGGGACCAGACCATGCCAGAGTTACTGAGCAAGGTGATAATCAGCTGCTGTGCACACCTGCACTGACTGTGGCTCATCCAGGACCAAAATGCTCCCTCTGAAATGGGAAATCCTGCCAGCTGCTGGGCAAACAGCAAGACACCAGTGAAACCAGTCTGGCTGCAGAGCATCTGAACTGCAGCACACTCATCTGGGGGAATAACACCTCCAGACATGTTAAATGCAGCTCCTTTGAGCTTCACTGGCACCATTTTGAGCTGGAGTACTTCAGCAGCCCACTTAAATCTTTTAGTGAATGATTTAAAAAAGGACCCCAAGAAAAATATGAATCCATTCTCCTAGGTGCAGAAAATTAGGGGTATTTAACCTGGGAAACTACTTTTCTGTGATTTCAGTATTTTTGAGAATTTTGGTTTTAATTAGGGAAAAAAAAAAATTGGTGGGAAATTCCAAGCAGCTGCAACTGAGTTTGACCAGTGCCTCCAAAAGTTGCTACACAACTAACAAAAAGAAAAGATATAAAACAAAAACAACAAAGGTAGCAGTGGTATGTGAAATAATATAGGTCATGTATGATCCTTGTCCATTGCAAAATTACTGCTATAGCCATTCAAACCCTTTTGTTTTCCAAGCTATATATTAAAAATTGATCACCAATGAAGATTACTGAGTGGTTATTTCCCATCCATACCAGATTTAGCCATAAGTATGCTAAATCTACAGTAGGAGAAGGGGGTTAAGAAAACAAACAGCAGGGAAAAAAAGGTTCATTAAGCTGTTTTTTAAAATACTTGATTTTCAATACAGTAGAGTTCATATACTAATTTCTTCTATCAGGGCAAATTTGATATTATCTATCCTTTGCTAAAAATATTAAAGCCATTTTTAATGTGACCTGACACACAGCAGAGTGGAAAGGCGTCTTTTTGAAAAACTAAATGAAAAGCAAAATAGAGTTCTCTATAATTCTGACTTTCTTCCATGATTTAAACATATCTACTCAAAAAGTGAAATGAAAGAATCTCTAGTTTCTGAAATTTTCTACAGTCTGTTGCAGAACTAAATTGCTAAAGTAGAAGAGTAACAAAAAGGAAATAAGATCAAATTTATTTTCTGATACAAGGATTCTTTTTTTTGCTCCTGGCCATAAAAGTTAAAGCAAAGCTTCAACAAAACATCAGAATGAGGCACAAACAGCTGCTGCATTTCAGGTCTGTCTTACAAACTGAAACCAGTGATTTTCCTGAACCAGATAAAACAAACTTCAGAATGTGGGTTTTCTGTGTTAAAATTTGATTTGCTGACAATTCTTCACACTCTTCTACTTGCACAGGGAGAAAACTTTAACTCCCCTTTTTTTTAAATTTAGTCCAACACAAAGCTTGACTTCATATTTTTATTTCAACAAATCAAGGAAATTAAAACACATTGGTCAGTACTTTGTGTATAACCCCTAGGTCACTGTGATAAATGTGTGACACTCATTTATTCCCCAGCCACTGTGAATACATCAGATCATTCTCTTGGGGTGACTGAAAATGATCCATACCTCAAAGGACTGCAGATTTTTGGGGTCTTACCTTTCCCTTTGCCTCCTGCTCAGCCCCACTGATGTTTTACAAGTATTTATTTTACAAGTTTTACAAGGATTTATCAGTGGGAAAAGACATTGCAAAACACTCTGGAGCCTCGGCACTAAAGATGGAGCCTGTGCAAATGCGCAGGAAAATTCCCGCACCTGTAAATCCCCTCTTCCCCTCTCTCCACTCCGTCACAAGAGCCCAATTCTGGATCCATCCTTCTGGTCAGGGACTCTCAAGAAAGTATAAATTCACTGGAAATGGCTGTGACAATGAGACAGTGAGCTCTTTTGCAATCCAAATGACCGTGACAATGAGAGGGCTATGGTGCAATTCAACGTTGTTGTTCTTGGACAGCACAATCCTCAGTTACTGCCCTAAAGTAAAGATTTGAGGGTGTGAGGTGTTTCAGGGGTGTTGCAATCCTCCTGAAAGCTTGGGCTGGGTAAAAGGAGTTGCCATCCACACTGTGTATTGGCTCAGGCCCTAAATTAATGGAACTGCCAGTCCATTCTGAGATTTTTAAGTTTTTTTTTCTGGAGAGAGATCTAGTTGATCCAGAAGGGATCTCAGGGTCAAGCTATTATAAGAGGAACAGATTTAGAGTGCAATACTTCAACTGGCAGCATAAACACACTCCTGCTGTGACCAAAACCTGAACAGTAGTCAGCTAATAACGTAAACCCTGGTGGAATGCCAGTGCAAAGAGGAATTATGTGCCTTCTCCTACCTAAATCTTTTGACTGCATCTGCACATGGCTGTTCCTCTGGAAAGTAATGGCACTTGTTTCAGGAACTCACTGAAAGCCAGGGAACAACTAAATCAACCCCTCAGCAAATGGAACTGGAAAATTCTCTATACACCATGCAGAAACCTCACTGATGGCACCCACTCTGCTTCAATGGACCTGCACCCCATAGCAGAAGTTAATTTGAAAACCCAAAAAGATAATTGTTGTTATGGCAACTGATAACAAAAATACCAATTAGCAATTTTCAACATGTGATTGAGACCCTGGAAATCTGTGTACTAACAAAAAAATATCTAATCCTGGCAGGTTACCAGTCCTTGTACAAGAATGTACAGCTCCATCAGATAATTCCTATGGGTACACAAATTATCAATATTTGAAAACCACTGACTAAATATTATTTGAGAGGCTAACAGGTCTGGAGGCCGCTGACTTTTCAACGTCACAAATGTAAAATTATGGTCTATTCTTTTCCATTCTGATAGTCCAGGATATCAGAGACACTGGTGAAGAATCATTATCAAGAACAGTAAACTCCAGCCTTTCAGGATCAGTTAGAAGTTTATTAAAACTCCCCTTGGGTCAGAAAAGTGCCTGAGACCTTGTCTAAGGAGTAATTCCATGCAATTAAATTAATTCTGTTAACAACCACAGCATTTTTTTTGTATTAGAAACCATGAAAAACTGTAGCTGAACTGGTACCCAAACTGCAGCCTCTTCTCCATCAGGAATTATATTTGCTTTCCAAAACAGGGAAAATACAAAAGGGAGTGGAGAACTGTGATCACAAATTATTCTGTTGCACCCAAAATGAAAATGCTATGTGCAGGAAGAAAGTGACAACTCCCATTCTCCAATTCCAAATTTCTGTCTTAATGGTACACAACGGGTTAAAAGAGTATGGAGAAAACACTGTATTATTCAATCTTGCAATAAATTTCTGCAGGCAATATTCAGTAGCTCAGTTCAACCACTAGCCCCACTGGAGAGTTTTAGTGCTCTGAAGATTAAGATTAAATTCAGAAATAGCAGAGCCAAATTTTCTAGTTTTTCCAAGGGGCTGGGGGAGGATTATATATCCTTCTTACACGTACAAAATAAGTTTCCATTATTCAAGAGTCGCTCCATAGATCAGTCACAAAGACAAGTGTGCTTTTTTCCTGCAGTAAGCATGAGCACTACCTTCATGGCACAACGAGGTTTTGATAAACAGAAGCCTTTTAAGTGACATTACAGAAGTAACCATTTTTCCTTCATACCCTTTCAAAGGGGCACTGGCATTTTCAAAGTGGCATGCAGGAATTACATACCAAATGATCACACAGCACACTGGAAATTTACTCCTAAAAGGCTTCTCTTGTTAAAAGGTGGTCAATTTACATGTCAGAGGAAGAATAAACACAGGGAAAGCCTGAATATCCTGAATATACCAGTTTACCACCACAGACTCCATTTTGGTTACACCACAGACTTTACTGGCATTATTCCTGATTTGTGGCACTTGAAATCAAAAGTGAATCAGATATGAAGCATTGTAATGAATGATGATGCATTGGTGATGAAAGTAGAGTAGCCTTCTGTCAAAGAATTGTGTTCATCACTGAGCTCATCTTGTTCTACTAAATTACTTAATTCCCAGAAGAAGAATAATCCCAAGACAGAGGGCCAAAATAATTTCGAAAGTAAACAATACATTGACATATACAGAAGAAAAAATTTTTAAAAAGGAATAAAGAGGTCGTATTTTTCTTATTTTTCTCTCTTCATCTAAAGACCTCAACACAATCTACCATCTTCAATTATGCCATCACATTCCATGAAAGAAAGTATTTTATGTATTTGGAGGTAATGAGGATGCAAAATGTAAAGATTGAGGACGTCACTTTTAGAGTCACATCTATTACTTGCGAGCTCCACTTCTAAACCATATCAAAAGAGCCAGAACTTCAGAAGAGCATTAGATTAAAAAAAAAAAAAAAAAAATCAAACCACCAAATTAATTGGAAGAATGAATAGCCCCAGTTTCTGTAAAATCTGGCTAATAATCCCCCTGATTGGGTGCTATGAACTCCAGTGGATACTTGTGGAAACACGAATCAGACCCAAACAAGCTGCACCAGAACCAAGCAGAAGCCTGGATCTCCTGATCCAGCCTTGCCTCTGAATCACAAGATCTTTTCTCATCCTTGTTCACTTCAGGGATTTAAACAGGACCATTCTGTAAATTGATGGACACATGGGTACAAACCTTCTCATCAAGGATAGTTTGACAGCTGAAAAGCCAGCTCCACATTTTTCCAGTTATTGTTGCGTTTACCTTTTGTGTTCTGGATAAGTTCAGGTGCTTTGGAGATCTTTGTCACCTCTCTCAGTTGAAATTATCATGACATAACAAAAATAAAATTATATCTGATAGGGAAATAAAAAAATCCTAGTTGTTCAGTCTTTCAAAATCACCTCAGACTAGAAAAGATTACAATGAACAGGAATAATTCTTCAGTGGCAGGGAGATGAACCAGGTAAATGAATCAGTCCTTTCTGTATCTAATTTCTATGATTGCAAGGCATGAATGCTCTGACCAAGCAATTTACATTGATTTACAAGTATAATTCATAAATATGTGGGTTCATACATCAGGATTTTGGATCAGCTTAAATAATGTGTATAAATACATTTTCACTTTATTTGTTAATATATTGCAAATGAGGATATAAATCTGACATGAGCACAAGTTTACCTTATTTTATTCACTTAAAATGACAATCACTCCTGTACAAATGTCTAACAGGGGACCACAGCACAGGCTTTGCTCTGTTCTTTAGCCCAGGCTCAAACCTGCAAACTAAATTTGAATCATTTGCTTGTCTTCTGAGATATTTCCTCTTGACTGCTTTCATGCTTTAAGAAAAAGATGCATTCTGAGGAGCAGATCCTCAGCTCTAATCCAACTAGAGCATCCTTCAGCTGTGTTCATCATCTTCAATAAAGTTATTCTAGCTCTCAGCATTTGAGGAGTCGAGATGAAATCTTTGTTCCAATTAAATCAATAAGAGTTTTCCTATTGAATTGGAGGATTTCATCCTTGGCCTTTCTATGTATACACATCTTTTTAAGACTAAAGTGATATACAACAGCTCTGTGTAACATGCATGCAGCAGATCCTTTTATGGAAAGAGCAGAAAGCTCTTCAGACAGTGCACATCCTGTTTCCTCGTGAACAGTTTCTGAATGTTTATAAAACAAAATATAGGATGAGTTATGTCAAAGATTTGTATAAATTTTCACCACTTATAAATATTTTGGACATAAATTAACCTTTAAAATTTCTTTAAGCCTATCAAGCCAGTTTTATTATCTGCTAGAAAGACTATTTTCTATTTTTTTTGTTTTGTTTTGTTTTAAGAGTCCTTCTTGCCTGTGATCATATTTTTGAACCAAGGGTTTCACATAAAACCAAAATGACAGTGGACATTTAACAGGAAAGGACTGAAGCAATAAATGTCCAATGAGCAGCTGGATCCTGTTTCAGCCTGCATGAGCTCCACCGAGTAATTGACAGTCTTATTGCCTTTCCATTTTACACAAAACTACAGTGAAAGAGTGGTTTCTTCTGGAAGCTATTCCATGTGGAATGTAACTCATATTCTGGGCAGAGTGAGACTTTATTTGAACAGTCAACGGTGGCTCCATGGGTGTATATTTGGAGAGAAATTTAGTTGTGGAAATTAAAGACAGAAAAATTGCACGTAGGACCCAGTTCCTCTCAAATCTGTTACAGTTTTTCTTTCTACCTCCATGGGAGCTGGAACAGGCCCTCTGGGGGCAAATCCTGGTTCCTTTTATCTTCTTTTAGCCAAAACATCTTCAGGACTGTGCTCACAGAGCGTAAGCATGACACAGCTATGGAAAAACTTAGAGAATCTTGTACCTGTACTTGTTTATCAGGCAGTGTTAACTTGAAGCTGCCTTCTAAAGTACAAAACTTCTTGTTCAACGCCTTGCATATTTTATAAATTTCATATTGATTTTTTGAGCTGCAGTGTGCTTTCCACCCCTCCTCTTCTCCTGTTCCTATTTCTAAGGGAGAAACGCAGCGAGAGCGAGGATTTGATCCTGCAGCACCAAACACGTGGAAGCCTTGCCTGAGATCAGTGGGTGTTTGAGACCTATAAACATTTACACATGCTAACACCTCCAAAGGTTTAAACAACCTCCCTCCCTCCCTCATTTCAACACCTGGCAGAATCAAAGCGAGCTGGAGAGAAGCAGGCCCCACAAATTTTCACCTTTGCGCTCCCGCTTTTATCTCGTTACTTCTGCTAATTTTGCCTCAAAGCATAAAGTAAACCCTGCGTTCCAAAGGAATATAAATGACATAATTTAATGTGACTAAGAGATATACAGATGGCACTGCATTTCCTCCCCAGTGTGGAGAGGTCAGGCAGCAATTGGCTATAACACAAACTGAACTAATACAGAGTTACAAGCTGCCAGATCTTGGTCCCTCTTACTAACAGCCTGTGCTGTGTGAAGTAATTGAACATGCAGCAACTTTCCCAAGTTAAGGAAGGGACAGTGTTGGAAAATGTCAGTGCTCCAGCTTGAAATAGCTTCGTATTAACAGAAAATATTTTGGGAGGTTTTAATGATGGAAGGTTCAGAAGGTAAAGTATTTTTCGGTAAGCGTGCCCAGATCTGTGGCTCATCTACCACAGCAGTTTAGTCTTGCCTCCTTTAAGAAAACTGCAAAAATAAATCTTGAAATAAAAATAAAAATATATATAAATAAAGCCAAATATATATATAAATAAATATTTATATAAATAAAGCCACTTCTATTGTTCATTTTGATATGCAAAAAAATTTGTAATACCTTATTATTGCAGTGTCTCTAATTTTTCTCTACTTTTCAGTGTCCACAATAAAACCAGTAACACTAATACAAAACCATCTAGTTCCTAACATAAATTCCCTTCTCAAACTTGATTCTAAGGGAACCGAACTTCATAATTTTTCAAAGCAAAAACTCCATACAAACTGGTCTATGACTCTTACAGAAGTTTCTGACTAGTCTTTTTTTCTTCAGAAATGTAAAAAGAGGTTTTAAAGCTGGTAAGGGAAGCATGGTAAGGGAAGCTCTACCTCAGGACAAGCTCTCAAGGAAGGCAAGCCCAAGCAAAGGGAAAGAAGAGAGCTTGACACCACAGATGACCACCAGGATGTCCTTAGGGGAGGCTACAAAATACAATAACAAAAAACCACATCCCTGAAAAAGAAATACAGATTAAAATGGGAAACTTCATAATTTAGACCCAGAGCAATCACATCTGGATTATTGCTTGCTATCCTGTTCCCTTCCATGGCCCACAGCAGGAGCAGACAGGACACCACGAGGAGCTCCTGCCATTCCTGGAGTTATGGAACAGCTGATCCACAAAATTCAGTGAGGCTGAAGAAATACCAGGTAAAACTCAAACGTTTTCTGGAAAAGTTCAATCACATTTGCAACTTCTTACGTGCAATTTTGTAAACATTGAAAAACACATAGATAACTCCAAAGTTTCTTAGTTAAATACTGACAGATCATTCCCTAATAGTTCCTCAAATCACATTATAAAGTTATGTACAGTTTATTCATGCAAAAAGAGTAATTTTCACACTCCTTTAAAAGACAGAGGAGCCCTCCTGCAAGATTTCCCTGACCCATCACAGCTTAGATAGCTCTAATTTTGAGTAACAGTTGGAAATAAAAATATATTTTCCAAGTCATTCAGGCAAGAAGTGTGGGCAGTGTTACACTCCTGAAGAGTGGGTGGCAGATGAAATTTATGAGCAGAACATATGCTGCTCTCTCAAAAATCAGTGTAAGCCGCTTTTGTGTGCCAGCGCAAAGTCCTTTGGGCACCTGGGCTAGCAAACTTCACCCAGGCAGCCACAAATGCTCCCCAAGGAGGCAGCTGGGACAAAGCTGCTCCTCAGCCAGCGTGGACAGCAAGGCTCACACATCTATTACAAATCTAAGCTGGACAGAGTTCATCCTTGCCTCTCCCTAATTCCATTTACCTGCCAAACTCTCAGCCGGTGTGTACCAAGCAGCAAATGCCATTTTTAGCCCTCTTTTTCCCCTTTAATCTTGTTGGTCATTTGATACCCCAGCCCACTGCCCCTTCCAAGGTTTCATTTTGCTTCTGTGATTCCCCTGGTGCAGCAGTTTCATCTTAAAGCAGAAGCTACTCAAGCTAAATGCCAGCCTTCAATGTTTCAAATTTAGAAACTTTTTGAGGCGCTTGCTCTTAGACAGCATTAGCTGGCTGCACTGCTTGATTAGCAATGCTCTGAGTGGCATATTTACTCCCAGGAGCACTTTATCATTTATCACACTTATGTTCATTTCACTCTTATCCCAATCATGCCAGCTTTCATGTAAAATGTAAAAAAATAGTAAAAAAAAAAGTAAACAAGATTACAATCTATTTAATACACCTTTAATATCACCTTTAATGTGCACACACACACACACACACACTTCAGAGTGTTCTCTTGCTTCTTTGTGCTTGGCTTTTTAATTTTCTCCCATCAGAGTTAACTGAATGTAAGTACTAGGCAATGCAGTGAGGAAATATAAAGCAGTACAGAAATCTGCATATCACTGGACAGCCAGGAGGAACAATGGCAATCCAGGCCCACCATCTGGCCCAGCACCAGGCTCCGTTTCAGGAGGCATCTCTTGGAGAATCCTGTTACTGCAGGACAGTGTGATTTTGGACCACGGTTGTTCTGCTGGGTCAGATCTCTGGTATGTAATCTAACTCAGACAGACATTTTCTTTTAGTCTTTTGTCTCACAGGAACAATTGGCACCATCTGTTTCCATAAGAAAGTGCTCTAGCAGGCCTTCCATGGGTGCTGTGGTCCTCAGGAGGAGCTGAATTTATTCTGGGTTACAAGGCACAGGGAACACAAAGCTACTTAAGCATCACAGGAGACAACTGAGGAGAAGTTCCTCCTCCTAAAAATGAGTATTTATGGGATAGTTGAAATGAAAATAATAATATAAATTTCTCAGAAAATTCCTTAACAAAAAGAAAACAATTTGTGTAACACCTAAAGGAAGTTCCCATTTCTGTCTCCTGAGTTCCTTAAAGAAAAATTTAATTTTGATTTAGAAACTTCCCGTTGAGTAAATTCTCAGCTTTACTTATTATTTAAAACCCGAGCTTTCCAGGTTTATTTTCTTGTTCTCCAAGCTTTTAGGTTGTTACAATACTAAAATGAGGAAATAGCATTTACTTACAACTATCTAACTATGTAAGGCATCCAGTTATAATTCAGATTTCTGACTTACTGGAAGTTGCTTCAACACAGATTCTGTATCTGACTATCTGCAATAATGTTTTATATATACATAAGAAAAAGAGAACAACTGCTCAGCAAATGAAATAGATGGGTACAAATTACTTATTTTAGGACTTTGAAATGTAAAGGGGGAAAATAATCTAAGTTGATTGGTAAAAATGTGTCCTAGTAGGACAGTCTTGTGCATAGGCAAATTAACAGAACCCATAAAACAGGAGTTTTGTGGTTATATTAATCGCTGTAATGTTCTGGAAACCATTGCCAAAGCAGTGCTTCAGAGTGAACTTGGCTGCAGCATTTACCCTTTCCTGGTTAATTCCAGCTGTTTCCAAAGCTGTTGAAGAATTTCAGCAGAGTAAGATTTTAAAAAGCAGCTGGGACAAGAGTCACAGAGTTTACTCTTCAGAGGACTACTGTCATACAAAAGGACAGCAAATAGGTTATTAGGCTTATTTCATGGGCCCCAAAATTATGTTCCATATCGTCAGAGGGCAGAAATTATCACAATTCCATGCAAAATCCGTCACAGCGTGTACACCAGCTATACCCCTTCAAGCCAGTGGAAAATCAGAACTAATATCTCTACCAAGATATGATCTGCACTATGGAAGAAATTGTATTTTCATTCTACTTCATCATCCTCTTTGTCTTTCTTTTAGACATTGTCGTATCCTCTCCCATCAGATGTTATCCAAAGTTCCCTTGGCTCACTTGTTTTCCATCCTCCTCATCTTTCTCCCGGAGTACCCTGGAGTGAGTAAAAGAGGAGGGAACAACACAAGGACCCCATTAAGAGTGGCAATTTCACCTTCAGAACGTGCAGCCCCTGTGGTTTGCTAAACTTGGAGGTTGAGGCACAAATCCAAGGATGCCGGAGTGGTGCAGCCCTGGGATGAAGGCACGAGTGGGAATCATCCCCACAGCTCCTTCCAAAGGCTCTCACTGGGTTCCCAACCTGCTGCTGAGCAAAAAAAGCACCAAAATTTGGATCCTGAGCTACACAGAGAAGTTACTCGTAAATAAATGCACCTATAGCAACTTACACCAGCTGAAAGAGGGTTTTTTTTAGAACAGGCTCAGATTTTCGAGTTCAGATTTTGATATATGTGTATTAATGATCTAATATCTCATATGCTATTATTTATCCAACAAATAATCAAGTGCATTTATGTAAGTTTATTCACAGTTATTTTTATACAGGCACAAGATTGGTTTTGTCACATAAAACACATTACTTTAGCAATTACTTGTTTTAATATTTCCAGATATTATAAGCATTATACTAAAAATACTGCAACAAGATCACAAACTTCTACCTGGTTTGGAAAAAAAAAGAAAATGCTTATTTTTGCTCTCAGAAATATTTATCCTAATAACATTTAAATCACTGCAGGTACAAAAAAATCTTAAATTAAAAAAAAATAAATGTTTTCAAATATTTCTAATAAGAGGGAAAAAAACCCCCCTGACCTCTGATTACTTATACTTTTTCAATGCTGAGACATAAAATATAGTTCAAGAATATACATGCTCATGGTTGGGTCAATAAAATGAGAGAAGGACTATGAGTAATACTAAAATGAATATTAAAAGTGAACCTACCATGCAAAATCCAGTGCATCTGGTCTTGATCACTCCATATTCACAATCAGTGCTCTCAATTATTTAGATCCCTAATTTTATTCTGTCTATTATGATAGAAGCAAATAATCCTCATCTATCTTTACAGCACGTTCTTGCAACACAACACAAGTAAATGGCCAAGGCTTAAAGGTTAACTGAGATCAACAGGAACCAAACATGGAAATACATCTAAAAATATGGGCCACAGGGATGTATTCCACCAGTGCTTATTTCCAAATTCAGTTTCCAAAATCAGCCCAATAGCTTAGCTGCCCTTGCATGAATGAATGTGGACATTTTTAAATGTAGTTTTGACTGATTAACCTCCTTAATAAAAGGAGTAGCAGAGGAGAGAACTAAACCTGAATGTCCAAAAGGCTACAAAGAAAGCCTGCACCTTCCTTTCCTCCCAAATGAGGAGGAAACTTGGCTTTTCCTTAGTCTGCCTCTGGCATTTACTAATGATTAGAACAAAAAAATTGATGAAAGTAGTTAAATTTGACAATGGTTCAATTTAAAATGATTTTTAGTTGTGGGACATTTCAGTTCTGACTCTGGAGGGGAAGCAAAGAGGAGATGAAGCGTGGCAAGCTTTCAGTTGCTGGCCAAAACGAATCTGGGTTCACACACTGATGGTCCAGGAATGAGGTCCTTGGACAATGGATGCTGTTGAAACCTCTGAGGAAGATGCTGGAGAATTGATTTGAATGCCATAATGAGTATATCTGCCCAGTTCCCTCAGCAGTTAAAGTTAAAAGAAGGAGCAATCAGGAATCTTTAATGATAATGTAAGGCAATGACTCATACTCAGTTTTGGTTTTTGTCAGAGATTTGGGAGAAAAAGAATAGAACAGGACAAACTGTGTTAGCTGAGCATAAAGTGAATCCTCCATTTAAAAATTATTTTACTTTTCCTCAGATGTAGCTCTTGCTCAAAATTATTTTCCCAATAATTCTGGCAATTTTTGATCTCTGAATTAGTCACTATGAGTATGTTATGTGCACTCAAAATAGATGTCAGAGACCTCAGAGACCAGATCTTTGCTGAAAATTTTTCATGTCACCAACTATACAATTTGCTGTTCAAAAATATTTTCCATTATATATCCATATTTTGTTGTTTCCTTGAAAGTCCTGATCAACAAATGAACAGAATCACAGGAATATTTATTGAATGGTAGTGGAGTTTAAAAACAGCTGATTAAAAATTTGGATAAGTAAGCTATCCAAAATTCATAGAATTACAACACATTCATTGCTATCTTCAGTCTCCCTCCTCTCCTCAACACTTGGAAGGACTTTTAGGATGTAAGAGGGAACAAAATGAATCAGATATACAATATTGTTTTGCTGTCAGACTCAGCTGTGGGGAAATCACTGGCACAAGAATCAAGTGTTGCATTTAAAGCAAAGTTTCATAATTTTATACTTGTTAATAGTGCACTGGGAGGTTTTTTTTCACTCTCTTTGTAAGCCCTTAGTTCTACATTAAGCTCATATGGATCTAATAGAGTCTGCAAGCATTCTTCAGGTTAAACTGTTCAGATGAGGTCATTTGCTCAAGATGTTTCAAATTTTGGAAGAACAAATGATCCTATGACATGATCCCATTACAGAGGTCAAAAGGTTCATGAGAAGGACGATAGGAAATACCTTTCTTTCTTTCTTTGTCCATAAAACACCACACCAAAATTGTGCAATGATATGAAGGAAGCCAAGATGGGGAAAATATTATCAGAATTTGTGTTCCCTTTAATTTCTAAACCCACCTCTTATGCTTATTTCGTAACACTGCTGCAAATTATCAAGGGAAAGGCTTAATCTTCCTAAATTGATTTGGAATTCCTGTCATATTGAAAAAGTACACAAGTCTGTAAGGGAGGGAATATATGGAACAGCACAGGTTGCAACTCATGGGAAGGAGGCTCCATGTGTAAACTGGGTTTTTCAGAGAAGGACACAAAGGAAGGATTTTGTGGATTGTATTCAGTTAAAAAGTGAATACAATCAGCTCACAGATCTAAGCACTGTCTACAGAGGAAAAAAGAGAACTTTTTTTGTCCAGGTTAATAAATTAATCAATTTATGCATTACGTACATGCACAGAAAAGAGGTGGAAGGAATTCTATTTTCTTCTGAATGATCAAAGTGTTAGCCAATGTTATGGCTGGAGGCCAAACTAGACTGAAGATGGTTTGCACCATTATACCTTCTGCTGTATTCTTATCTTGGAATGACAGCAATTTCCCTATGTATTTTTAACTGTATTCTTCTATTATGGAAATAAATGGTTATTTAAATGCCATCAGTTTCAAATCACTCCACTGGAAAATACAGCAGGGAAAAGTACCAAAGACAAAGAACTTTTAAATAAATCTCATCTTCCCACCTGCCATATGAACCAATTTCTGTGCCAGGTGGCAGATGTTCATGATGGTGCTTAAAATAAGTTAAAATTAAATGGATCTCAAAATTTAATTGTATTTTTTTTTTAGTGTAAAGGGCTCTAAATTAAAGGATATTTTATTTTATTTTGTTGGTTAGATATCCTATCAGAAGTGACCTGAAAACCCAAAGCTCTTTAACATAAAAGAAATGATAAAGAGATCAGAATCTCAAGCATTAAAAGAGAATCTCCTTTCCTCAATGTAATTTAATATATAATATCTCATAATCAGACTATCATGACAGAGAACTCTTCATTCTTTCAATATAACACTTAGACAGCACATGTGGAATTTTCTTGATGCATGACATTTTATATAGGATATAGATCAGACATGTTTTTCTCAGATTTTCTGCAATAAATATATCAGCAGTAGAACACCATATTCAAAAATGTCTTTTGAAAATCGAGTATGTATCTGATTATCAATTTTTCAAGTGATATTATCATTTATAAAATACTTAAGTCCTCTTCTAATTAGTATAATTTCTTATCTGAAGAACTGTAATTTCCACGAGACAGCTTTCACTGAGCATTTCTCTTGCTGATGTTTCCTATATAAAGACAAGTTATGACTTTTTTTAGGGCATCTTGGAGTAGTAAACATGTTGCTATACTTGAAAATGACCATTCAGATTTATCTTTTTATGAATCAATGCCACATCACACTTTGCTCTGTGTCTGCTCTGTGTCAGAAGCTGGTATAGAAATTATATGTACACAGGATATACTTTTGTTCCACATGATTTCCCCAGGATAACAACAGAGCCTCAGCTGAAGGGATGACAAAGGATTCACGAGTCCTTTGATCCACCCTCTGCATGAGTTTCATAAAGTAGTTGTGGGCCTGAGTAAGAGCCTCAAATAAACACTGCCAATTGAATGAAACCATGCTGAGTGAGAGAGGAATTCCAAGAGCTGGATCACTGGATCATGGTACACGTGCATTGCTTTCAACCCTGCATTACTTTCAACCCTTGAGAAGCCAAGACTTGGGGGAGAAACAGTTTATCATCTCAGTGAGATGTGGCAGAGAAAATAAATTCTTGAGAGGACATTAAAAATATCATGTAGTACTTTTACACCCATAGGACAGAGCAGATATTTGTTTCTGTTGTTGCAGCTGCAAAGAACTGGTTGAACAGTCCTACACCAAAAACCAGCTCATAAAAAGGTTCATTTTCCTAGAAAAGGGCTGTGTATGCTCTTCACTGTGGGATGCCTGCAGCCTTCAGGGGACCTGGTCTTGCTGATCCAAAGGAAATGTCCCAGACTACAAAAGCAGTTAATTTTAAGGAATGAGCCTTTATTCCAAACATAGTTGTGACAGGTCTGTATTGATATATAAATCAGGCATTTTGATTGTGTAGTGATTATTAAACCACAAATTCTGTGGTACTGAGGTGCTGAAATCATAGTTTGTGCTCTACAAAGGTTATTCAAGGATTAAGGATGGTTTTTACCAGTGTCTAAACTAGGTCCAGTATACCACCAGTGGCTGCATTTCCTCATGAATCCACCTGTCTGGGATGATATAAAATCAACAATATCTCATGTAGTAAACATGTATAAATACAAATAATTTATGAACATAAAATGGATCTTCTACTATCATTTTGATTAATAGAAAGACAGCACTTTTCCAAAACCAACTCTACTCAATTAAATCTACTCAATTAGCACAATACCACTGCCAAACAAGCCAACAAATATTGGTTCATTGCTCATTTAAAACCCAGATTGGAGGGAAGGAAGACAGGCTGTACTGCAGCGAGGGCTTCAAGGTTCTACAATAAAGCAGATTTCAAGAAGAGTTAAAAGTCATGACAAGCTAAGACAGTAGACAGAGGAAAAGCAGAGATAAAGCACAAAGGGATTTATGAGACATTTAGTCCAAGATATTTCTGTCTTTCCTGCCATGCCATACTTCAAACTGCCCAGTTTGTGTATAACTCTTTTCAAAATTTTGAGTCAGTTTTGAGTCACAGGAAGCAATTTTTTTCACACAATCTAGACAGGTCTATATCCATCTCACTCTCACTCCTCCTGTGCTGTTCCTGCTTGTCTACACTGTATAGGAACAGCCAGCTTTTCCCTGGTCACTGTTCAAATCTCCTCAGCAATGCCACAGAGGTGCAGAAAACTTGGAGGCTGTTTAGGAGGCTGATCACTAAACTCCACTTGGAAGTTCCAAATATATATAAATTACAAACTCACTATGTGTCTGTGTTCTCATTTGAGACATGACCTTTTGTGTGAAACCCACTAATAGTGAACATATGTCACAGTAGAAAACTCTTTGGCACCAAGTTATTTCAGTGCATCACAGTTAACAAATTGTAATTCCAGCTCCATAGTTCCTCTGTTCATAATAAAGCAAATCTGTCACAGAAAAAAATAATCTTTCTTACCCATAAAAAGAGTCATAGTTAAAGAATATATTATCATTATGCAAGCTCATTAGGCGTACACAAGCTATACTTTTCCCTGTACAACTGAAATTCATTGATAAAACAATGAAGTGAACTAACATCCCTCCTAAATAAAGTTTCACCAGTAGCACTGTATGTTAATGGAGCTATTTCATTGTTAATGTGACTGACTGCTTATTGATTCTTGCACTAATCCAGCAAGGGCTTCAGAGTACAATTTAGTTTGGAGAGCTACGGGTCCAACATCTATGCTCAATTACAACTTTCAGAAGGGTAGATCAATAAAATTTAAATTGCTTATGGTAATCACAACTTCAAATCATTGCGATCAGCATAAGCAATCTGCTGACCTCAGCCAAGCTCCTAAATTGAAACTTGTAATGAGTGGTCATTTAGTTTGGGTCCATTCATATTATTTTGGAGGCAGGTGATGAACAATTAAAGATCAGTCAGCACCTTCCCTACCCAGCAATCCCCTCTGAATTCCCCAAGTACTAATATGTAGTAACCCTAGGGTATAGGCCTTTGCACTTCTTTAATGGGTATTCTGTATGAATAAGCAATTATATTTTCTATTAAACAATTTCAGTGTAATTGAATTAGCAGTTATAATATTGCTCGGGCAAGCAGAAGCTTTCCTAGGGAAAAATTAAGTGATATTGGGTAATTCAAATTAATTTATAAGCCTGAAAAATGTAACCATTAAACAGAATTGTTCACCCTCCCAAAAAAATTGCAATTAATGAGCATATTGTTTCAATGCATAAGTTTCCTAACAATTTGCTTTTTGGTCATAATGGCTTTTTTCCCAGTTCATTATAAAAACCTGTCTATTATAATGAAAATTTCATAGGCTGTTTTCTTTGACAAAACGGGTTGCAAGTTTAAACAAAGATAGCCTGCAGATTACTTTCACGATAAGGAGTCACCTTAGAATTACATTTTAATAAATCATTGACAATAAATCTTCTGTATTACAGCACCAGGGTTTAGAGAGGGAGGAAAAAAGGCAAATACAGAGAAAACGATCAATGAAAATCCCCTTCTGCCAATATGAGAATAGATTGACCAACACTAACGTAAAGTTTGCTACACACAAAAATAAAGGCTCAAAAACCTTTAGAAGGATGCAAAGCAAACAGTAATAAAGTCTGTACACAGATGCAGATTTAATTAACATATTCATTTACTAATATTCACCTAACAGCCTCTTGCAAACGGTCTGTATTCAGGGTAGAAGTCACTGAATATTTAAACAAGCTAACAGACACTGATTTGGGAATATTTTCATTAATAAAACGCCAGACAAATAATTCTGGTTCTTGAGATTACATATAATTCACAGGCAGTTGGAAAACTGTTGAGCATTTCCATTTGAGATTCAGAAAACATCGCACAGGGTTGAGCACAGACAGTGCTTTGCCTGAAGACTATTTAAACTGGTTTAGTCATCCAAACAGGAAGAACAACTCCTGCCCTTTCACTTGGAACAAGAGGTCTTAAGGCCAGGAGCCTCTATGCTACGTGAAATATTTCTTGCCATATTAACCAACATCAAAAAATACACCTTGGTTATTGCTGTTTCTGCACAGCTATGCAGACAAAACTTTCAGTGGCTCATAATCCAGCAGGGGTGGAGAGAAGAAATCTAAAATAAACTGCCCAGACAAAAGACTTCTGAATGTGTTATGCAACACTTGGATGGTTTTCTGAAGTGAATCTATCAAAAATTTATTCTGATTAAGACAAAATCTATCAGTGTCACTCACTAGTTTTTCCAACCAGCATGTCATGGGAGTAAAAAACTAGAAAAGGGCAAATTCTTGATTAAGCAGAATCCAGAACAAACCTCATGCCTCTGTCTTGAATATGTGGGGTACTTCCACAAGAAAGTGCTTCTCCCCTCTGCCTGGCCTGTTATTTGGTATGTAATGTAATGCTTCTCAAGAATATCAATCTTGAAAAGTACACTGATGTTTTATAGCTGCTCCTGTTTTGCAATACAAATGATATAATTACTTGTTTCTTGCTGGAGGGGGTCCAGTTCTTTTAGTTCATTTTTTAAATGCAAATCTTATTAAGCATTTTATCCTAAAATGTTTACTGCAAAAAGGGCAGCACGATCTCAGACAAAGATGGACAACATCCCTCCAAAAATAAATACCAGGCAAGGAATGAAACCTGAATTAAAGCAGCATACCAAAATCTGAATTGATCACTTACTGAAATATGTTAACATGATGTAATGGGCAACTGTTAAATCAGATGTACAGTAATATTCCATGAATCACTGCTAGCTAGCCCACAAAGAACAAAGGCATAATAAAGAGCCCTGCTCACCAAAAACCTCAACTTTTATAATGGCTCTGAAATGTTCTGTTTATACAGTATAACAAATTTCTCACCACCTACAGCTTCCCATTTGTTACTGTGGACAGACTGAAAACTTTCTTACCGTGGCGAGCAAGGCATTAACTCATTCCTGTGAGTAACTGCCCACTCCTCTGGGCTCACTAAGGACACCCTAGTCTTGAGCTGGAGACCACAGCCACTCAGAAATTCCTGGCAACATCTGAGCCTGAAATTAGATCCTCCTGACCCAAAAACACAAGCCCTTGCTGTTGGACTTAAAGCAGATTGGGCAGGAGTTGTGCCCTATGAGACATGACAAATGACTGAACAGTTCTGCTTCCATCCATTAGAGGTCAGTGGTATTTGTAAGCCAGCCAACTCATTACAGAACTGCAGAAAAGGGATTAATTAGTGTCCTAGCTTAGCTTCAATTATGGAACAATCCATATTCAAATTGTCTATTGAGTATGGTGCCCACTCTATGAGAATTCTGGAAAATGGGAAGAAAATGATGGCATTGCATCGAGGGGGGTGGGGGGAAATAACCCTGCAGTTCAGTGACATTGACAATGGAATGACATTCATCCTGCGTCCCTCACACACTTTCAGGTCAGCAGGATGACAATGTCCTCTCCAGCTCCTCTGGTGCACAAATCCCTTGGTGGAAGAGAATTGGGCACTGCTGCCCTGATTGTTCAGACGCTGTCCTGGAGATGCTGAAAAGAGAAATTCTAAAGGAGAAATTCTGTTCTCCCCTATTTCTCCTAAAATGGGGAACAGCACAGCAACAAATGAGATATGAGTGGGTAATAGAAGATTCCTGTGTGACCAAGTCTGTCCAAAATTCTGTTCTAAAAGGCAGAATGTTCAGCCTGTATGACTAGCTCATAAATTGGCCTATAATTATCTGGGGCTCATTGTCGCCACACTAAGATCCACAACCTGTAAATTTAGATTTTTAAATCCTTCAGAGACCACAGCTGTCTATTTCTTCTAATAATGAGTAGATTCAAATATTTGAAGCCAAAAAATATATAGGAAACTCATAAATAACATGAATCTTTTCCCTAGGTAGTTCTTTAAGACCTTTTAATGCATAAAAGCAATATGACATTTTAAAAGTTTGTGAATTTCTTGAAAGAAAGCTGCAAAATTGGCCTGACAAATCCTCAATCCATTTACTCAGAGGGAAAATATAACATTTATACTTGAAAAAGAAGAGCAGAAATTACCGATTCCCTATGTGAACAGTGGAATATCCAAAGCTAGGTTCTGATCCAAGTTGTGTAGCTATATATCTGGGATTGACTGATTTTAATAATTATTTCTGATTTTTTATGAAGAAAATTTTGATGACAGCTTTAGGCTTCCTATCAGCATTGTGCCCACATAAGATCATTTTCCATGACATTTTTTATTTATTTACTTCATTGTACTTTTTAACTTGTCAGGAATCTTGCAGTAATATCAGTTTAACAAAATTCCTGAATTACCTATTGGTTGAAGGCCCTAGGTCAGAACTAAAACCAGGGCTCCTAAACCAGGTCTTAATCAGCCAAGGATAGTGTCATATAGTGTAAAAACATCATTTATTGCCTTTAGGGGATATCTAAGAGAAAAGGACGCACCTTGTGAGCTTGGCAGTATTGCAAAAATAAATATGCAACAGGATCGGCAGATTATTAGAAAGTCTTGGGCATTTAATTAGGATGTCAGAAGAATGTGGACCTGTTGACACTGTATTCTATTGTCCTCTACAGGTGGAAAAACATGAAGGGACAGAATCTGGCCCCCCTTACTCACAGCATGAATGAGCTGACCCACAATATCTGTGAATTTGAATGCTTTTGACCTGTGCAAAACTCAGAAAATTATAATTTGTCTTTAACTTCCTCTCTGAAATATATAAATATAAACATTGTCTCACTATTTTACATTTTGTTACTGGACAAATTTGCTCCAAACCAGAACAATCAGGCTCAGCTGAAAATGTAATTCTGGATTCTGTAAAAATTCTGTAAAAATGGATTGAATGGTTTAGCCTTCTATTTCTTCTCATTAAAAATCTCTTCATTTCAGCAAATATTTATGGATAATACAGGAGATGGCCAACAAAGAACAGCCAACTCATTGCCACAGAACAGGAGCTCTTCTAAACATATTTCATTGCCTGCTAAATCCCCTGCTTTATGCACCTGCCCCCATGGCATTGCAGCACTTCCTGTTCCACATTAAGACATCTTGGAGTCATCTGCATAATTAACAAAAGATTAAAAGGGAGGAGGGGATGATGTGCCCTTAGTTATAGAAAATAACTTGAGAGAGCTGAAAAAAACTGAGAAAAAACAACCCATGTTGTGGCCTTTTTTTTCCTTTTTTTTTTTTTCCTTGAAAGAAGTATGATATTGAAAATATCAGGGATCTTTGGGTCATGAGTGTGGACAGAGACCAGATTTCAGCCTCAGGACACTGCATCTGATAGCCCATCCCCTCATATCTGCTCTATTAAAAACTACCCCATGGACAAATCACGATCCTAAGAGTTAGTTGAAAGTATCCTCAAACCTTTCACCCTTTTTGTGCTCACAAAGTAATCTAAACCCAGCACATTAAGAGAGACATCAAAGAGTCCCCACTGTTTTTTGTAGGTGCAACTTCTGAGTCTCTCCCTTCCCACTTTACAGATAAGCCATGCAAAGACTTCACTCTGGCCTTTTGCCCCGTAAAGAGTTTTTACTGAAATGTGTGTTGCAGTGGAAAGATAAATAGTCAGAGTTACAGAAATCAATACAGCAAAATTCAATAAATAACAACAAACATCTACTGGACAAGACCTAAACTTTCCCTGTGAAAGAAGTTGTTTTACTTTCTTACATTTGTACAATATAGACACTTCTGTGCATTCACATTCTTAAAGGATATAACATTTGATTTTAAAGACTAGGGCAAAACGTGAGATATGTGTTCCATCGCCATCACTGCTCAAGAGACCTTTGAAACCAGAACCAGAAACTCAAATGATATTAAACTCCATCACATGTATAAATTTAGATCTCAAATTCACTTTAAACTATGGATGCAAGATACAAAATACAGATCCAGATCTCATTAGCCTTAAGGTCTGCAGCTATCTGAATCTGACATTTTGACTTGGAGCCATTTCTGCTAGGAATCAGAAAAAATTCTCATTTTCCATTTAGTCATTCCCAGCATGTTTTGCTTACGATTTTTTTTTCACTCTGTCCCTGCACTAAGAAGCCATTGAACCATCTGTAGTATTCAGATAATAATTTCCTTAGCTATAACTATATAATTCCACTAATGAGAGCTACTTGAGAGTCTGCTATCATCCATTTCCAAAGATGTTATTATAGTTTGATCTTTTGCATATGCAGGCATCACTCCACCTTATAGATGTGGCTAAATGGATAAGAAACCAGTTTTTAAAGAAACACTGGGTTGAAGCAATGTACATATTGCAAATGCAAATGGCATTACCAATGAGAAATATCATTTTAGAGAGTCTGAAGCTGTTTAACAGAGAGAAAGGATTAAGACAGAAGTTTTGGCTGTAAGAAAGAAATTTTAAAATAGTCTATTTTAATTTTTTAATTTTCCCTATTTAAAAATTTTCCCTAATTATTTTTTTTAATTTTCCCTGTTTTAAATGTTATAATTTTAAAATAGGGAAAATAAAAAAAATTGCTTAAAAATATTTCAACCTATACTTTACAAATTGAATTTTCACTTAAAAATCCACCAACTTTTACTATTTATTATAAGAATTTAAGGAAATAAATTTTGTTTAAAAAGAGAAATTACAGGTTACTTGTCCCTTTCATTTTTTTCTTTATAGTAGGAAAGCTCAAATACAATTCTCTTTGGTAATTAACCATCATTTATTTCTATTTTTCAACTGACATGGTGAATAAGAAGAACACCTTTAAACCACACCCATGCAAAAAGGCAGCATTACTAATCACAGCAACAAATCAGATCCTCCAAAGGGCCAGATCCCACATTTAGTTTATTGAAGTGTCTAAGAATTTAATATGATCTTGATGCCTTAAGTTTTAGCTTCCACATTTTTTAGATTTTTGTGCTGCCTAAGTGCCTAGCTGAACTTCACATTAAGTGTTAGTAGGTTCTCTTCACAGGGTAGGCAGACAAAACAGTCATTTTTCCAGCTTGAGACCAAGGAAAACTGTTTACAAACTTCAGGCCAAAAAGTATAAACAACAAGGAAGTGAAGAAGAACAAACAAGGAGGATGGGGCTTCATAAGCTAAAGCTATAATTAGACAATTAACTCCAAGACGCAAATGAAGCAGAAATTATAAAAGTGTGAGACCCCATGACCATTGGTCCATTTGGTGCCCATTTTGGTTCATCTTGGGTGCAGCCTTGGCTGAGCTCTTGTGCTGCCCAAGGTGGATCCTTTAAGGCCTTTTAATAAATCCCTATTTTATTCTCTTAGCTCTCAGTCTCTGTTCCAGGTTCAGCCTCTCAAGGCATCAATCTCAGGCCACCAGACCAAGGCAGTTTTCCAGGTGGTTGCTGGACAATCTTCCCACATAATTTCAGATGTTTTTGTCAGGGTTTGCACAGTGCTCCCCCTGCAGAAAGAAGGTGATGCAAGAATCTGCTTTGCAGCTTTCGTGGAAGGGTCCTTGTGCCAGCACTCTACATTGAGTTCATGCTCACCAGCTTCTCAAATAAAAATTAAATGCTCCACGTAAGAGATTCCTGATAACTCTTCACAACATGACCTGCCCGTGCCCTCTATGAGCACACAGCCTCTGCTGCCACAACAGCCTCTCCATTCATGGCTGAAATCCTCCAGAAGTGCCTTCTTAAATGGAGAGCACAGTTTGAAAATGCATTCCTCAGTGTGCTGATGAAAAATGAATATGGGAATAAAGGAATTCCTGTTCTTTCCCTGTGTACAAGATGCTCCTTGCAAAAAATCAATCCGTGCCATTTTGGAACAGTATCACTAATGAAATTACCATAATCAAGAACTGCAAAGGCATTGATTACAAAACACTAAGCTAATAACAGCCTTGAATGAGATTCTGATGTCACTGAAGACTTACAGAATCTGGCCAGGATTTCTCTCTCTATCATCAAATAATCCCAATGAAAAGCTAAACTTGCCAACTATAAGCAGATGATAAATCCAAGGTCATGGTTCTACAAGACACACTGGCCCCCAATAATATAAAAATGCTGCTCTTTCCAGACCCTAAGTGAACTTGTCTTGCCAGTTAAGTTACATTCAAAAGATCATCGCAGTATCATGCCAGATCTTCTACCCTCTACTCTGCAACCAGCATGAAGCACAAACCTGGTAGCTATCATTATCTTACCAGAAATAGCCCTAATCACAGTTCTGTGATGGATCCAGGCCAAATCTTTATGCATAGACAGCTCAAAGATGCACACATAGATGCACACATGGACGAAGCTGGAACTGTGACTTCATTGACTTTGCTGAGATGATGTATGATGCTAAATTTAAAAAACAAAAGATTTAATTGGATTGTGTCCAAACCACCCTGTATTGGGTTTGAGTGGCAAAGCTGTGGTAGTTGAGGGGCTACAGGGGTGGTTTGTTTTTTTTTGAGAGGCTGCTAGGAATTTCCCCCATGTCCAGCAGTGCCAATGTCAGGATGACTCCAAAACAGACCCACCACTGGCTAAGGCTGAGCCCAGCAGTGACAGTGACAGCACCTCAAGGCTAGCACATTTCAGAAGAAGGAAAAAACCCACACAACAGCAAATTTACCTGGAGGGAGAAGTGAGAATAGGTGACAGCAGCAACTCTGCAGATAGTCAGCCCAGTGAGGAATGACAGGCAGGAGTGCTGGAGCAGAGATTCCCTTGCAGCCTTTGGTGCAAACCATGGAAAGCCACAGGGATGCAGGGATGCACCCACAGCCCGTGGTGGGTGCTGGAGCAGCCCAAAGGAGGCTGTGACCCTGTGGGAAGTCTGTGATGGAGGAGCAGGGTCCTGGCAGCACCTATGACCCCGTGGAGAAGAGCTGGAGCAGGTTTGCTGGTGGGATGTGTCCCATACAGCGCCATGCTGGACCAGTCTGTTCCTGAAGGACTGTGCTGGAGTTCCTGTGCTGGAGATGGGACAGAATGTGAGGAGTCATCCCCCTGAGAAGAGGAAGCAGCAAAGATGATGTGTGGAGAGCTCACCAGAGGCCCCACTCCCTGTTCTGCTGTGCCACTGTCAGAGACGACATAGAGAAAGTTTGTTTTTGTGCACATCTCCTAGATTTCACCTGTCAGGTGCCTGAGAGCCTAAATGGCACAGTGTCTGTACATGCGCATGTAATTAATCTCTAATTACATGTCTTTGCCCAGCACACTTAGAAACTTCATAGGTTCAACATGTTTCTCTGTTATGGGAAATTTCAGAATGTCTAACTCAGAATTCCTTTACTTTTTAGGTATTTTCATTTTATGAAGCCACAATGATTAGCACATCTGAAGCCCCACATCTCAGGGCCATGTGGTGAGAGCTGTACCCAGTTACCCTGATTCAAAGCCAATCCACATCCAATGTATATGGATTCACTTGAAGGACTGGATTAGGCAAAGCAAATAAATTGGAGTACATAATTAAGAGAAGGATGTATTAAATGAGACCCTACAGGTATTTTCCATCTCCAACAGCTAAAACTCACTCCCCTTTTCCCCCCAATAAGATCTGAAGAGGAAACAAAAAAAATTCTCCCAAGACCTCCCTCTTTCACTAATGTCCAAAATGGTCTTTGTTTGCGTAGAAACCACGTAGAAAGATATAAAAATAGGTTTAAATTAGCATATTGCCAAATTGGTCTACTGTAACAAGTGCTTTGAAGTCTGGCATGCTGACTGATTCCCCACAGGAAGTTGAGTACTCTGAAAACAATTAAGAACAAAAAAGGGGCGGGGGGGAGGAGAGAGGGAGCAGGCAAGTACAGTAGTTAAATTAAGCAAAGTGAGCCTTGGAATAGTCAAGGGACTAAACAAGCCATGGAATCACTTAATAACAGCTCTTCTTTAGCAGTGGAGATAGAAAACACTGAGTGGATTTTTAGAAGCAGAGACATTAAGGTTTGAAAAAGCAGAATGACAGAAGTTTAAATTAAATAAATGAAAATTACATCAGAATATAATAGAAGGTAATAAGGCACCAAAACTGCCAGTAGTTTAGTAGCTAATCCTGTGCTCTAAAATTGATCCTAATGTAAAAGCATCGTGCAATTTAAAAATAATGAACATAATAATCCCTGCCATTTTACATAATAAATAAATCTTAACTATGTTTCCCGTTTGTATAAAGCCTTGTGAAACGATGGTTTTGGATGCTAAAAAAATCCAAATGTTTGTTTCACAAGGATATTATAGTGATGTAGTGAAATATGTTTTGAGGGAGAAGGTTAAAATGTATTTTACAGGCAGTACTGAGCAAACATAACTATATCTGTAAAACCACACTGAAAAGACAGACCTCTCAGGTTTTACTGTAAACATTTTACACTGTGGAATACCTCCTCTATAGCATTTTGTCTACACTGAAATGCACAATCACCTTCTGAAAGGTGGTTTATGAAAGGGATTTTTTTTTATTGCTATCAGTAATGTTATGGAAGCATGCAGGGGAATTGCTGTATAATCAGGAATACTATGTGTCCCAAAGATTTTTTTTTTTGTCCTGGGATTTTTTTAAAACTTTGGCAACTAACTTTTGACAACAAGACTTTAGTAATTAATGCTTCTGGTTTTCAATGGAAGTGTGAAGACCCCAACTTTGGAGATGTTCAGATGGAGATGGAGAGGCCCTGAGCTGTCTCACACAATTCCTGCTCTGCTGCCTGGCAGCTCAGAACCATTTTGGGAGAACTCCCAACACTGGGCTTGTAGGACAAGGCAGGAGACCCATGCTGACCCCAACAGCCCCAAGAATCACCTTTATTGTACAGGAGCTGTTCCCTGAGAATGTGCTGTCACGGGTGCTGCTATAGAAGATCAGTGAGTATTATCCTGCCAGAATAGCAGCTCTGAGGGAATCCAGCTGCCTTGAATACTGATTCGTGGTACTGCACTCCCAAATTTAGTAACCAAGGAAAAGGTGGAGAGCTTGACACCGACATTCTCACTTCTGGCCAGAGGAACATGGATTGGAAAGAATAACTGCAAGGGGGAGAGCTCCAGAACTCTCTCAAAGGGATTCTTGCACAAGCCTAACCATATTTCAGTTCCTCTTTGGACTCTGTAATCCCTACAAAGACTTGAAAACAGCAATACTATAAAAGAAAACTAAGTAGTTATTATTAAGCTTCCCTGGAAGTAAAACAACAGTCCAGAAATGCTAAGTGAGAGGGAACCCTACTTAAGGTGAGGCTGGGAAAGATTGTGGAGATGAAATTTTGTCTTATGGATGAGACTCCACTCAAATGGTTTTTGGTTCCCTATATGTCAAGAACCTTCTTCATTTTGAAAAGCATTATCCAACTTTCAGGATTTCCTGGTCATCTTGGGACATTTTTGTCAAGTTCTCACAGTTTTGTCACCAGGTGAGAAGGGTGTGAACTGTGGCTCTGGGAGATTTGGTGGGCTGAGAACAAAGTATCCAACAGACTTGCATTACTCAGCTCAAAAACCACCACATGAATCTGACCATGTCCCCTTCAAACTTAAAAATCAACTCAGCTGGAACTTAGTATGAACCATCAGCATTTGCTACCATTCGTTACATTGATTTTTCTCACCTTTTTTTTACCTCCTCTTCTTTTTTAATATTATGTACGATTCTTTTATATTATGTATGATTCTTTTATATTATGTATTAATATTACAGTACCACCTATAGCAACAAATTAAAATTGCAGCTTCCACCAGAAACATGATCCTCTAACAGAAGGTTCTGTACTAATCTCAGTGTTAATAAGACACAGTCACTTGCTCAAAACTCCCAAAAGTAAGTGACAGAAACAAAATCAAAGCAAAAAGAAGTGGCCCAGTTTGTGTCACACAAGAAAAACAGAAAAAGTTTCCCAATTCCAAGTCCAAGGTATCACATTGCTTTGCATTTTCTTTGGCACTTTGACTTTATGTCTCTTCTTATCTTGCAGCTGAACATTTACTTCTGAGTGTGTGTGATATACAACTCAGCCATGTAAACAGTCAATTTCAGGAGTTACCACTTGTTTAAGCGTTAATTATTTTATTGACAGAAGTTTGGAGACTGGAAACAAAAGCGCAGAGCTGTTACCTGACTTGGTCAAAAATAAAAGTGGGATAGAACACAGGCTTTTTGGGGCTGCAGTTATAAAACTTTGAGATTTTATGAGCAGAAGCAACTGCTACTCTTGGTCAGAGCTACTTGTAACTTGATTCTCACAGCATCAAGGTCCTGCTAATAAAATATATCTGCCAGAATTTGGTACCTCCCCCAGTATGACTACATAAAGCAACTCCATGCAAAAAACTGGCTAAAACTTCTTCATTAGCAAAGTCAGTTATTGTCCTGCCAGGGAAAAAGGAAAAAAAAATAAAAAATCAAACAAGTTTCACTTTGCATGCATTCCTGGTCAGCACTAAACATTTTTTCTAGGTAGCAAGCATAATATAGGAGATTTTAAATGCTTTCTTTGAAAGTAGGAAAATATATCTTTTAAGCAGTCAAGCGTTAACTGTGAGAATTAAAAATATCTGTTCCATATGTTCAAGTCCCAAGTAAAGTAATATTAAGTATGTAGAAGAAAGTTCAGGTAGGAAGAGCAAATGATTAAAATAAAAGTCCCTTGGGTCAAAATGCGAGCGCAGTGGACATAGATAAAATACCAGGGAAAGCAGATGAAATACAAACAGGATGTGCTGTGGTGTCCAAATGAGACACATTACTAAAAAAAGTATTGCATCATTAACCACTCCATCAACTCCTCTGCCAGGGCTGCAGTGGATTTTGTGTTGCCCACACCTTGGAGAATATGAGAATCTCAGATCACTCTCTGGTATGTTAGTCTCGCTTTAATACTTCAAGTTTGAGCATGAATTTTCTCTCTCCTCTGTTTCGAAGAGAAACAGCAGATAAATTAGCAGGTGAAAAATTATTTCAGCTGTGTCACAGTGCTCTCAGTGTATGACTGAGTAGTTGCTGTCTTCTGCATTGATATCCCTGGTCTGATATCGGATGGGATGTGATATGCTCAATCCACGGGTTGTGTTGCAAAATCCATCCATTGTAAAAATACTAAAATGTCATTTTTTACAAAATAAAATATTTTGATTTCTCAAATCAGAGAAATTTAATTATTTTTTAAGCAATTGTTTCAAAAACTATGTTTTAAAATGTTTGTTCAGATCTAACAAATGTTCCTTGGGTTTGGTCACATCCACTCTTTCCTTTCCACATCAGTGAAGTTTTTTGCTTTCACACACACACACAGGAAAAAAAAAAAAAAAAAAAAAAAAACAAGAACGAGGAAAACATGATACTCTTGATTGCAATCCCCCAGAAACTGGAGAAAGGACTTGGGGACATGTCCTCTTAGCCTGTTTGTTTTTAATTGACCAGATTTCAAGTTGACAGTGGCCCTTTTAGCAGCGCACAGAACAAAACCAGCACCACATGGCCAGCAGGGTCTATTTTAAAGTGATGCTCTCTCATGTCCCCTGCTGAGGATTGCACCATATGAGCCATCAGTAATGCCAAGTCAAAGGCCAAGCATCAATAAAGCTCTTGCTGGGATCAAGAATATGTAAACAATGGAGCAGCCACTTTTAGGAGTGGTTACAGCAGAGGTAAAGCTGAAGTTAGGTGGCATCTAGCTTTTTTCCTCTGAAATTTTACAATGTTTTCTTTGGACACTGCTGCTGGCAGTAAATATTTTAGTGCAGGCTGTATTATTCACACACTTAAATGAATGGAACATGATAGAGACCATTTGTCTGGGTACAAAGCCTGTGAGAGTCAGTGTGAACAGTTCTGTTCATTTCAGTGGTTGCTGGATTAGGTCCGTAGTCAATACCTCATATCCAGGTATCACAGCAACGAGACCTGGATCATTTACATACAGTATATGTAAATTCCTTACACACACTCATAGAAGTACACTTGTCTTTAGTACACTTGAACACATCAGGACTAACCTGAAGTTAAATAGCCCTGCAATGACAACAGGCTGTTATTTCAGAAGGAAAAGACCTACAGAATATCAGAGGGACTGCTGCTTTACTTGGTCCTTCTTCCATTCCTGCTATAGGATGGATTAAGGTTCCTGCAGGAAGGATTTATTTGTGTATATCCTGGAACAATTTCCCTAAATCTTGCTGGCTTGTTTTGGAGGGTGGGTTCCTCCATAATTCATGCACTCACAAGACTTAACTTGACACTCTAAAGAAACAATACAAACCCCCTTGCAAGGACGTTACTTCTCTGACCTTAACCAACTCTTTGTTGCCATCTGGCCCTGTACATGACTCATCCCATTCTGCCACATTACCATTGACAAGGACACATAAAGCCACAAAAGGAGTTGATGGGCATTCACTCCAGAGCATTAGCTACCTTGCTCCGTGCTCCTGGGATCTAACTGTGCCTTTTGACAGCTCTCCAAGCACATTTTCCCATTTCTAGAATGAAACTGAACCTTTGCACTTTATTATTATTATTATTATTATTATTATTGTTCTCTTTCAGCAAAAAGGTAATTGGACATGAAAAGTTCAAATCCATTAAATAAAAATTCAATTTAAAATATTTTCCATCCACCAAGCAAGCTCCTATTCATTATGCTGACACTGTACTCCACCTCTGTGCCAAGTGGATCACTCAAAGATGCCCCCCACCACTTCCCTGGCATTTTGTGTGACAAGTAAATCTGCTGTGCACACATTGCTTTATAGGGCATCTCATTTTTTTTTCAAATGCAAGCAACATTTTTTACAGCACCTTTAAATTCCCAAGTAGAATTTTCTAACTATCAAGGTAATATGAAGTAAACTGTGTTGAGTCTCTCCTGGATATTGTAGCAGACAGACACAGCTTCCCAGTTTTATTTCTGCTTCTTTACTCACTTCAAGTTTTTGAACAGCCTCAGTCCCATTCAGTTTACTCTACTGCTAAATACAAATTGTAAAATGTGTTTACCTATCAAAAACAATAGCAGGCAATTAAAATAAAAATTGCATCATTCTCCAGGAACCTCGGTAGAAGAATTCAGATGTTGCAGTTACCCGGTGCCTTGTTAATTTCAAAAAGCAAAATGAAACAAAACATTCTAATGTTTGAGCCACAGGTTACATATTCTGTTTTCATAAAGGTCACTTTTTCCATAAAGTTATTTTAGTGCAAGTTTACTGTACAGAGACACTCTTTTGTATTAATATCTATTATAAATTTCTTCTTTAAATCTAGCAAAATATTTTCCCCTTACAACTTAATCTGCCAGAGATGCAGAGCACAGCTACTTTATTCTTCACGGGTCGAGTCCTGAAATCTAATAAAAAAAGCCAAAGAGGGACATCTAGTGGTACCACGGACAAAATTAAGAATGAGGAGAGGGAAGAAAAACCTACTGCCATGCCCATGGATCTGAGATAACTGCTGGTTTCTCATCAGGAACGGGGAATGCTTGAAGGGAAGACTGAAATAACAGGAAGGAAAAATCTGGCTATTTTATTCTTTTCTAACACATTGCCACTTACAGTGGGAATAACTGTGAGTCTGATTTGTTTGGAGAATGTTGGATTCCTCTAAATGAACTGAATCTAAATGAAAGTGCCATCATCAAACAATGTTGCCACTGAACCTGAAATTCAAATAAGGAACGTGTAACCAGCTTTCACTTGCAAAATAATCCCCAGGAAAACCAAGAGGACCTGCAGAACTAATTTCATTTACCTCGAAAGCAGGTACATCAAACTCCACCCAAGGGTGAAGCATCAAAATAAATTTCAGCCTGACAAAACTTCTGAACTCTCACCCAATGAGCAAATGATAAAATGTAGTGTTTGTCACTCATATTAGCAGTGAAAATGTCATTATAATCACCACAGAATCCTCATGCAGAATTAGTGGAATTAGCCATCTGTCAGCTAATGAGGCAGAGCAGCAGCACTGGAACCCTGTCCAGCTGAAGATAAGGAGAGATCAACAGCAAACCCCAAATTGCTAGAGAGACAAAAAAACCCCATGAGCTACATGGTCCCAACTAACTTCAATACCAGAGTGCTCACAACAAACTGATTCTTGTGAAAACACACTTCAAGAGCACAGAAGGAGCTCTCACATGATGAGTGCGGGTGCTGCCTGCCCTGCTCGCTGGGAAACGCAGCCTGTAAGATGGACCACACTTGGTTTGATGTGAAAATCCCACAGTAAACAACTTTCCACTGTGTAGTTGCCAGTATTAAAGAAATGAGGCAGTCATGCACACTTAGAACATAACTGCAGGCTCTTTAAGGAAAATTGAGGTTTTAGTGTCACTTTCTATCAGAAGAGGAAGCAGATTAAGTTCTGCATTTATAGCAATTATTTAGGTCTTTTAGATACTTAGAGATTAAGAATTTTAAACCTACCTTGAGCATTTCTGCAGCAATTCCACATGCACTAATCCCTACAGCTCCCACAGTGAGGGTTAAAGAGATGAATCTCAGAAATTCTTCCAGAAAATGTGGGACAACCTCCAGAGCTGACACCTTTCTGCCCAGTTCCCAAACTCACCCTTCTGAAGGTCCTTTCTGGTTTCCATGCAAGCATTGTAGTAAAAAGGAATTGTTTGATGTAAATTTGAAAGCAAGTGCCATATAAGACTTTCCAGGCAAAAAGGAAATAATCATCCTTTCTCTGTTGCAGGTGTGAGGTTATTTTGGGGGCAGTTTTTTAGTCACACAATGTCAAGAGCCATCTCCCACTGCAGTGGTCTGTGCACTACAGGTGCCTTAAGGCAATTGATTAACAGAATTAGCTACACATGGGTCTTCTCCATCCTGATCTGAGGTATTTATAATTCTTTTTGCAGATATTTAATGACTGGATACACGTAGGAAAGCATTCTTAAAAATGAATTTGTTTCAAAGAGATAGTAAAGCATTTTTATAAAGTAGAAGGATACCTGCCTCTCTTACCACACTTCATCTACCAGTCTTCATCCAGTTTGCTCCTTGATGCTGTTCTAAGCTATCATTTCCTTCCTTTCAGTTCTCTCTTTTCCTTTTTCTCCTCATTTTTTCTACAGGACTGACACTACCTTCTGAATTTATTCCCCCTCACAGGACAAGCAGTACCCATGAGACAGTCTTGTTTTTGTCTCTTTTTTTGGTAGTAAAAAGACAGGTTCCTTGGAACTTCCTCTTCTTAAGCTCCCTCCAAGTTCTCCCACATATGAGAACAAAATATAAAAGAATGATGCTGTCAGTGGTGATACACACCAGGGCCTACCAGCAAAGAGTAAAAGCATTACATTTACACCTGGTAAAAGCATTCAGTTGTGGAAATTATATGGTACAGCTAAATTAGAGCAGAGTGCTTTGTAGGAGGAAAATCCATGATTAAAATATTTCATACTCCACCTTGCACTGCAATAATGTAAGAGCTGCCTTGATTAAAAAAAAAAAAAAAAAAAAAAAAGGCCAAAACAAAAAAAACCCACCAAAACCCCCACAAAAACAGCAACAAAACCAAACTATCTTATGCTTAAAGCCTAAGTTTAGTGTACATATACACCAGGGAGAACCTATGTGACAGAAAAGAGTGAATCAATGCCTGTTTTCCAAAGCCTCTGAATGGGGATCACACACCTTTCTGGAAGTCATGCTGTGACTGAACTACCCTCAGCAGAAGGGCAGCCATCCCATGGCTTCTTTTCCACTAGAGGTCAGGCTGAAGGAGCTAATGATCTATTTGAGCCTTCAGAATCTATGAGTGGGAGTCACTGGCCAAGATTTGGAAGCCTGACTATCACTTAAAGTGTATCACAAAGAAGTATTAGATTTCTAAGTGTCCAACAGCCAGAGATATTTAATCATGAGACTATTTTAACACATGTCAATAGAACCTTTCAGAGAACACTTGGTGCCATCTCAGTTGCCAGGACAACATTTGGAAAAGAGAAAAGTTCTTCTTAATCTTCAACCTTGAAATGAAAACTCCATTAGCTAGAATAATGACAGGCAACATTTTAAAAGCAGTATTCTAAAAGTTATGCTTTTTATTTTTTGCTCTTAGAAAAGATATACATTACAAGCATTTTCCATGAAAAATTTAGATTGAATTCGTTTCTGTAAATAACTAGAAATAGACACAGCTAAGCAATAATCAGTTTCAGGTAAATAGAATTTTTCCAAACCCCAAAGTGATTTGAGTTAAGAGCCCAGGCTTTTCTTCTTCTGTATTTTGATGACAAGCAATTCTATCACTTACAGAAGCATTGACCCAGCTTCTTGAAATAAATACCTTGAAGGCGGTGAAGCTCAGACACACACTCGTGTCTGAAAATTCCAGGAAATGTTTAATGTATCATTTATAGTTTTAAACACATTCTTCATTGTGACAGGACAAAAAGTCATGATTAAACAGCAAGTCCTAGCTCAGAGCTCTTCACCAGTCATGATCTCTTCCAACAATTCTGTGCCTTCAGTGCATGTGTCTGCAGCCAGGAAAACCAGCACAGAGTCATTTTGCCCAAAGGCTTTTAAGGAGTTACCCACACAAACAAAAACTAAACTGAGGAATTGCTCAGGTTCCCACTTCTGAAAACAAAGCAGCCCATGAATTTCCCTCAGAGATGAACTCAGCTAACCAGGTTCTGTCAGCTGGCATTTTGAGGTGCTTCATGGCTAACTATTAAGAGCCAATTCAAAGATACAAAACATACCTGGAGAAGAACACAAAATACCAGGAATTATTGAGAAGAGAAAAGAAACCCTGTGGTTTCTCCAGTTTCCCAAGATTGGTGGTGGGAATAAGGGGCATAATAAACAGAAATGAAGCATAGAAGGTGATGGTTTGACCTCTTTTCCATGGCTCCCATGGAGCAGCCCTTTCTGTACTTTCACCAGGTCAAAGGGAGCCCACCTGCTGATAACAGTTCAGTTGTTTCATCAGTTACAGGTTACTTCATTTCATGGTTTTGCAAGAGGACCTGATACTAGCAGGCTGAAATCCACGTGCGTGTTTTAAAAGGTGAAAATCCAGTTTAGCCAAGCAATAAATTCAACTAGCACACCCTTGCTCCTTTGCTATCTCCCCTGAAATACACCAACATATCAAAATTTACAGCTGTACAACAGGCACAATGCACCTCCACAGGGCAGGGAGCAGAGAAATGCAAGAGCTGTGCACAAGGACCACTCCAACAGAGTTTTTGTGGAGCTGGCAGTCGGCGTTTGATGGAATCTGGTAAGGCACATTTCCCAGATTGAGCACGTACCCCTCCCAGATGCACAGATGGTATTTGTGGGAGCAAAAGGAAAATAAAATATAGGTTTAAAATAAATGCAAGAGAAACACAGAATAATATTGAATCACTCTAGGTATTTCTAAGGGTTTCCAGTTATCTTTTCTACTTCTCAGCACATACGAGTGTACGTTCTGGGCTTTGCAACCACTGAGCAAATGGAAGTGATTTAAAACCAGTTTTACTTCAAATATAAGATCACAAAATTAAAGACAGTCTCCAGGAATGAGATTTCTGTACAGACGCTTGATGCAACAGGAGCTGAAAATGCTGCTCCTGGCATTACAACCAAGCTTGTCTGAAGAGCCTTTTCCATGCTGGAGAGGGCTCGCTCTGCTGATGAATTACAAATGGGGCCCTCAGCACAGTGGCTACATTCCCTTTGTCTGAAAGATGGATGGAAAGACACAGAGCTGGGAGGAAGAGGCAAGCCATGAAGTAATGAGGAAAGAGTTTTAGAAGCTGTTGTGATGATATAAGGATCCAGAGTAGGCACAGACTGATGAGAGCTGGCAGGCTGTGACCATGACTGACCATGGTTTGGGACACAGCTCCAGGCTGCAGCCTCACTCCTTCACCCTCCATCACTGCTCCTTCTCAAACCAGAAGAGCTGCTGGCCTCTGTTACAACAATACCAAGGTAGCTGCTCTCAAGATCCCATAAAACCTAGCAGAGGAAGGAACAGGAGGAAAACAGCACAGGTTGGAAGTGGTGTCAGAAGAAAGACAAAAGCCCATGTTTCCTGTTGGAGCCTCTGCTAACCCAGAGGTGCTGATGTGTGCTTACTCTGCCATGGCAGCCACTGAAGCTCCCCAGTATTCAATATTTTAATCATCATCTCCTCTCATCCTCCTCCTTCTAGAAGATCCAGCTCTGTTATTTTACTCATTAGTTAGATTTAACTTTTGGTAAATCAGTATTAACATCTTTATTTCAAGTTCCACCCTCTCCTCTTTGGTAGACAAGATTCAACACTTAAATTGCAATAAAAACCCTCTTTCTTTGGATTAAACCAGTGTCTCTGAATTCTTCCCCATTCCTCTTGCCACCCTTCTGATTTGCAGCCTAACACAACACTGCACCAACCTCCACCTCACAACTGTGGGTAGGTAGGAAAGCCCTCCAGTGTTATTTCTTGCAGTACAATTACTGCTCCCTTGCAAAAAGCAGGAAAAAAATCTTTGATATGTGGAAGCAGCAGTGAGAACTCTCCATCTCCCTTATGGGCACAGCTTCTGGGGTAGGAAAGGAAACCAAATGTGTTGTGCCCTGACTTTTACCATTCAAAACTTCTCAATGACCAGTACACTTCATGTAAAGACTTTTCTGGGTCACTTGAAATCTCCTGCTATTATTGAAGCCAGAGCAACTAAAGAACCCCAAAATAACCAACCAAACAAAAAGAAGCCAAGGAAAAGTCTTTAAAGAATGTATTTCAAATTAACACATCATGGAAAGATGTAAGCAAAGAGCAAAACTTCATATCAGAAACGTATTTATGACAGTATGACACACAAACTAATTATATATGTACATCTGGATTACTTGATAGCTACATTTGCAAGTGTCATTCATTTTATGCTGAATTTATTCAAAAAAGAAAAAAAAAAAATCCTCTACAAAGGGTCTCTACTTTATCCAGTCACAAAATGAACACTTGCAGGAATTCCAGCAAAAATAATTACTTAAAATTTTTACCAGTTTCTCCAAAGAATTTAGCACAAATATGTTCTTTCTTTTTAACCTATTCAACTGAAAGAAATGGAGCTGCAATGGTTTAGGTTTTTTAATCCCAAAGTGGATTATACAAACATTTTCATCAAAGATTTTTTTGCAACAAGACTAGCGTTACTGGTTATATCTTATTATTAAGGTAAGCTCTCTTCAAAGAACTGTATGATTGGAATCTCTTCCTGATACATAGCGACATGCTATTTGCTGGCTGCAGTGTGAAGAGTCAAAATGAAAACAAAAATACAAACAGGCTTTTTTTTTTAATCTTGTCTTTATTGATTTAGACTTCAGAGCTACAGCCAAAAATAGTGCATCTGTAGAAAATTATCAAACACTCTATCAATACAGCATCATGGCATGTTTAGAATTGTAAGCACTTGACAAATCGCAAAGGGAACATCCAATCTAGTATTTGGCAGTGCAACCCATGCACAGGGAATACAGGGAGAAGGATTCTTTTATTTTCCTCCAAAGAAGAAACACTTCTGAACAGGAGCAAAAAGCTTTTGTTGAAAAGAAGAATTCCAGTTAGCACGGAAGACTCATTGGCTCACTCAAGACACGATGGCACAGCACTGGGAACTTTGTGTGGAATGTTGAAGGGGACACGGGAGCTACGGCTCTGCTACAGGAGCCACGCTGTCTTCAGGACTCTGTAGGCCATGGAGAAGGTCACTGAGTAGCCAACTGCCCAAGACAAACCTCTGCCAGGCTGGGGAAGAGGGATCAAATATGCAAAAGTGTGAAAGATCCTAGCCCCCACAAAGATCCTGAAGTGCAGCAGGGCCGTGGAGAGCTCAGGGCCGCTCAGAGCATACAGCAGTCCAATGCCAACAAACGGGACAATGTTTTCCAGGTCATTCAGGTGGCCTCTGGAGAAAGAAGCAAAGTTATTTTAAAGTGTTGTCTTTTGTTGAATAAACCACTTCAAGCCTCATTATTTTTCAACATCTTCAGAGCATGCTACTATTCAACAACTCTTGGCTTCCTCTGCAGAGGGGACCTGATTCATTACTGAAACAATTTTGGCATGTTCACCTGCCATCCCTCTGGTCTCTCTTGCTGCACCCCACATTTTTAAGCTTCTGATCTTTTGTATAAAAGGTATTAGTTTTTCCCCAGAATCTTGGTAATACTAAGGACTTACATGAGGTATCTGAGCGCACCTGGGTGTGCAAGAATGCAAAGTCAGGGAAGAAAAGAGGCAGCTGTTTTCTTGGACCTTCTCTCAATTAACTGAAGGGCTGGCTGAAGCTATTACAGTTCATGGCCCAGATGGACTATTGTAATCCCATAAATCGTTTGTGGTGTCCATAAAGAAAATATGAAATATCCTACATAGGAGCTGCTATGTTCATCAAATGTTCATGAAGTTCCATCATCTTGAAAAAGGTTATTTTTGAACATCTAACAGGTGTGACAGTTACGCTTTTCGTTCACTTTCTTCACTTTGAGCACTAAAATAGCTGCAAAAATGTTTGAAATTTTGAAACCATAATTTACTAAAAATGTGTTGAGAATTAACTCATATATCTTGAGGTGTTCTTTCACACCCCCTCCTAAACCTTCCCAGCTCCCTTCACCTCTTTAGATAAATTGTACTTCCAGCCCAATTTACTGATTGAAACAATCTAATGTCTAAGCCTAACTAATGATGTCAAATTTCAGAGCCAACTGGAATCAGGTCATGGCATTGTCTTGCAGCTGCTTTTAGAATATATTTATAATTACAAGGAAACATAGCCCTCCAGATTTTTTTATTCTCATTCCCCATAAAAGTACTCTGAAGAAAGTAATTTTTTTTCTTGAAAAAAAAAATCTTTTTTTTTCCACAAACTGAACACATTGCAATCATTTATACAAAAGAGAAGCCATGCTAAATTTATGTGGCATTATCTGTTGCCATGAAGCTTGTAGGAGAAAATATATTAAACTTCTACTAAGACTGGGAGTTGGGAGGATAATATGGATGCTGCAACACCAACATAGTAACTAGAACCAAGCTTACTTACTAGGTCTAGAGATGTCTGAGAAACTCCACAAAACAGAATTTGAAAATTTAGTGTTTTAAAAATCTATTCTGTGAAAATTACATGCTGGTTGTCATTTCTCTACCACAACAACTTGAATTAAATGGGTTATAATGTTAGTCTCAACTAAGCTGGTCCCTTACAATTTGCGAAGAGAAAGGAACTACCTCTCACCATAAAAGTTTCCACTTTTATGTAACACCCATGAAATCAAGCAACAACTTCCCTGAACTCAGGGACAGAAAAGGAAGGAGCAGAACATCTTTACGGCCCACTTAGATTAGGGTCTTCTTTCTGAGATTTTAATCCATATGAGGCATACAGAAATAAGCTTTGTGAAACAACAGCCATTATTTGTAAGGATGCAGTGTTCTTAAAACAGCACTGGTATATATTTTCAAGGTCTTCCCTAATGGAGGCTTAAACGAAAAGAGTTCACTGACATTCAAGTTTTTGCTATAGAAATAAACTTAGCTTCATCAAGAAACAATCCTATAGAAAGCATTTGATTAAAGTTTTCCTTGTTAGCACAGGTGTATCAAATAGCATCCCAAAATGTAGGATTTTGGAAACAGAAAATTTTGCCATGAGCTAGCTTGTGATCATATTTTACAGTGTTCTCACCATTTTGCCCATTTTGCAGACAGGACACCACCTAAGAGTCAGCTATTATAACCAGACAGAGGCCTATTGTTTTGGGAATGCACACAGACCATTTGAATGTGGAATGGTTTATTCATTTAAACTAATTAATGTATTAGATTGCTACATAAAGCACCATGAAACACACACAGAGCTTGACAGAGAATGGGGTGGAATTAATTCCTTGATTTAATATTATTCTGTTATTTAAAATAACTTTTTCAGGTTCTTGTGTATTACCTGCGTACACGTTCAACATCTGGATCAGTCCTCAGGAATTTCTTAGCACTCTCCCCTTTGCCAAATGATGCTGTATCTTCTGGGTTGACAAATGCCTGTTTCAAACACAAGCACACAAGTGACATTAGCAGCCAAAATGTTTTACCCAGTCAAGGCAGCTTGCTGTAAAGGTCACTATTTTTGCCAATGCCTCAATAATCTCACTTAACTTACGTGAAGTTAAAAGTACAGGGAATAATACAATGTTTGCTGCTTTCTTGAGCCCAGCCTGTGCATTTGTATGCTGACAAATTAATGCAATGCAATTTATGCACTTAGATAAAGCCTACTTGTGAGATGAGCAAGCCTGCAGTAACCCCAGTAGGCTGACAGAACACGGGCACCTACAAGGTGGAAGCTCTCAAGTCTCTTTTTCACCATTCCTGACAAATTATCTGAAAGTCCTTTTGGATCCCTTCCTTCTGCAGAAGCCTACACAGCAACAGCATCCAACATCCTTATTCCCATTCTCATTTATGACCAAGAAAGTGTCTCCCTTTCCTCTTAGATACAAATTCTTACACTTACATGACCCATTATTACCTCAAAATACTGCAAGACACTACTTGAAAACAACATTTAATTCAGGCAGTGCAGACTCAATGTAGAGTTGACTTCTCCCTGCTGACACATGTAGTAACATATGCATTCTATGGACTGCTAAGGCAGATACAAGTCAAGAAAATATTTTGATTTTAGGAGAGCTACATGATTGCTTTCCAAGGCAGCCTTGATCCCTATTTGTGAAATATCCTCAGCCTCAGAATTCTAGAGATGCATTAATATATATAAATAGCTGTGATATCTCTGTATTTCAATGTAAATGTCAGTCTGTTCTCCCAGCTAGTATTTCCAAAAGATTACCTTCCTTGTGATCCTGAAGTATGCTGTTATCAGACTCATTAGCATCATCTTCAGAAGAACAATGCCTGTGTAAGTAGCATAAGCCCTGAAGACTTCATTGTCAATTAACTGTGTGGATTTCACCATTTTTCCCCCTTCTCACTGATGACCTCTAAAAAACATTAAAAGTTAGTTAAAAAAAAAAAAAAACCATCATTGCAATCCAAAGTTCTGACAAAAACATTGTGCTAATAGCCTTGTTTTTTTAGCATCACCGCAATTACAGCATGATTCTGCCACTGTGGAAAGTTTCTTTCTAAGCAATTTTCTACCCTTTTTTTTTTCACAACAGCATAATATAATACCTTAAGATGATAAATTATAATATTTTGCTTCCATTATAATGCTTATTAAACTGTCAAAGTACAAACCACCAAAATATTTAATGTAATTGCAGAAACAACACTTAGTTACAGAAATTAGTACTCTTCTGAAATAACACAAGGATTTAGACCGATTTTAGACCAATTCATTTGAATTAGCAAATTTCCCTAAGCAGCTACCAGGATAGGAGGAGTATGTGACAATACTATGAACTATGAAATGTAAAGAGAAAAATTAGTATTGCCTACCCTTTTTTGTGTGTAAAATGACACAATTATAATTGCACTTCAGCTTTCAAACTAACCAGTATCTTCCTACCCAGCAGTAACTTGTGATCAAACCGAGTTGAACATGCATTTTTCCCCTTTGAGACCTTGTTGTTAAAAATTGCTTTTAGCATGACTCACAGGCAAAGATTAAGTTGTAATGACAAAAAGGAGAGGACTATTTCTGCTTTTATCATGGGAGGTTTAAACTAATGAAGTCTCTTTCCAATGAGACCGTACCAAATCCACAATCCTATGGAGGCAGGACCTTTTATCAACACCAGAAAGTTAAGAGGTGCTGAGGAGTGAATGCAGGTGGAAAAAAAAGCACATCCCCGTGCACATTCAATTTTTGCCCTGCACAGACCCAGGCTTTTGCCTCACCAAGTGCTTCAACCATGCATTTAGTGATTGGAATCCATACAACTAGGATGTCTTAGCTTCACTAGAGAGCGAAATAAATGATTTTTTTTTTTTTTGTTACAACTAACTCACTTCCTGTAATATAATTTTAACAATAGTAATAAAAATGTTAATATCCACTTGATTACACTTTTAACAACCTCTCATCTCGCTTTCAGCACAGTCAGCTATTGCCAAACAAGGGGAACTTGATGAGCAAAGAGCACGATGGAAGACTTGCTCTGAAGGCGTGTCCTTGGTGAGGAAGTGGGCAGGATGGAGGTAAGCAGCTGTTTGCCCATTGAAAACAAAGCTCAAACAAGCCTTGCCTGGACCTGCCTGCTGTGGTGATGAGATTCTGCTCCGTCTTTTATCCTTGGGGCCCAGCACAGGGTCTGCAGACCCTGGGAAATTAATTCACTGTAACTCTCCCTCCTCTCTCACTACAGTCCAGCTCCCAAGATAAACAGCGGCTTGGCGAAGGCTCCTCTCAGAAATGGACAGTAATTGTTCCCATTCATTTTAACAATCTCGTTAACATGTTACAACAGAACTGTCCTGCGAGTCTTAACTTTGTATCACAGCAAAAAGCACACAGCGTTCCGCTCAACAAAAATAAAGTAAATCCACGGCGCCAGAGCATTTTCCCCTAAACTATGCTGTAAATGCAGCCAAGGATGATGCCAAGTCATGGGCATGGGACAGTGCTCAGCAACACTTTGGGAGCTTCACCACATTCATCCATCTCCCCTCGCTGCCCTCCGAGCTCCCGGCATGCCCAGGCCCTGCCTTCAGCACAAAATGGAAGGGCTCCGAAAAACCCGGGATTTCAGCGCCAGCAGAAACTGCAAAACCAAACCCCAACTACGCAAACAGCACGGGGTTTTAAGGGATATGCCCATTACGGTCACAAACAGCCTGATGTATATGGGTAGTAGTAATAACAATAATGGTAATAATAATGGTATGGCCGGGCTCAGACCCTCCCGCCGCCCCCGCCACGCGTGTCCCGGGGCCGCGGGCCGCCACGGGCCCACCCGGGCCGCTTGTTTGTGCGTGTTCCAAACGCGACTTCTCCCAGCGCCGTGTGGCCGCAGGCTCCGCTCCCAATCCAGCTGCACATTCCCTTCCTAGCCCGGCCCTCATGCAGATGCCGCCTCCCCGGGTCGCCCCTCACGCCGCGCTCCCCGCACCGCCCTCCCGCACCCGGGCGGGCTCAGGCCCCGCCGGGCCCTGCGCAGCGCCCGCACCTCGGCCGTGCCCGCGGCGATCCGAGCCCCGCTGCTCCCCGGCGGACACTGCGGCTCGGCCCGGCCCGGCCCCGCCTCGCCCCGCCGGCCGCGGAGGCGGGTCCCGCCCGGGCCGCCCTCACGGAGCCCCGCGGGCTCGGGGCGGGAGCGGCAGGTCAGGCCCGGAGCGCGGCAAAGCTGGGAGGAGGAGAAGGAAAACGTGTGAGAACGAGCGAGGGAAAGCTCTGCGGTCTGAACACCCTTGGACAGCGGGAAGCCAAGGGCTGTCACCCAGACAGGCACTCGTAGTGACAGCCAAGTCCCGAGATTGTGCAAATTCCCGAGAGGGCTCAAAGCTACTCTGGAAGTCTCACTACTTCATCCCCTCCCTTGTTCTGGTGGGCCTTAGCTTTTACCAAAGGGCAAGAAAATTAAACCTGTATTGCCAAGCTGCTTGTATTGCCAAGCCATCAGCGCTGTTCCAATAGAAATGCATCATGTTGCTTTACAAAGTGAAACAGAAAATTAAGGAACTCTGAAACTGACCACAAAGTTCTCATACCAATGTGCTACAGTGTGATGAATGGAGGGAGCCTGGTGTCTGAGATTCCCCCTTGTTGTTCAGGAAGAATTATGCAATCCCCATAGCACTCCTCTTCAACAGGAGCAATGCTTGTGACTAAGCAGCTCATGATAAGCGAGACTGAAAAAAATAGACATAAATGTACTCAGATGCCCAGAAAGGGTTCAAATCTAATCCTAAAGATGTGTACACAGTAGGAAAGGGGTGCAATTTTTAAAGCTGCGTTCTTGAGGAAAAATCTCTACTCTTAGGTACATATATTCAGTGCTCACTGATGTTGCTTCTGTGCTTGGTGTCATGTCCTGTCATGTCATATCAAATTCCTGTGTAACTCTTCTCTAAAATCATAAACCACAGTAAAGCTCATTTGAGCAAGAGCTCGAATTTTAACAATCTTGTTAACACGTTATAACAGAATTGTCCTGCTAGTCTTAACTTCGTATCACAGTTCTGTATTATCAGAACTGTTTTGAAATGCTGGTAGGGGTTGGGTTCAGAACCTTCGCTCTCACTAAGAACATGGCAAACAGTGTTTCTGCTGAAATCAACCAAAAAACTCACAGGAGCATAAGTCCATCCCAGGGAATGAATTTATTTCAAAAACACAGAAGAATTTCTGCAGCTCATGCCTTAGATCAAGGCAGGAATTGTGTCTCCATAGTTTTTTTACCACACCTAACACATATCATGATCACATGGTGTGACTGAAATGAAACTGTAATTATCTTCTCTTGCCACCTTTTTGTTTGTTTGGCATTCTAATCCTTACTCACAGTCAGTTTAAAGAGCAGACAAACCTATTAAGTTAACTGTAAAACTAAACACACATTATTACACTTGAGAAGAAAAGCTGGTAATTGATTTACACAAGTTCTCAGAACTACACCTGGAAACAACAGAAAACCAGGGAAAAGGTGATTTTCATTCTTTGTACGTAGGATATAAAAAGAAACAGAAATGCATGTAGAAATTCTATTATTTCTGTATTTTCCTTTGGATTTTATGTTCCAGTTTTTCAGATTCTGGAAATTCAGATTGATTTATGTGGCTCTAAAAAAAGCATTTCTGAAACTGGGAAAGCTGCTATACTCCCAGTCTTTGAATTTTGAGGCAAACTCCTTGTTAATTTTTTCCTACCCTGTTTGAATACCTCTAATTCTGAGAAAGAAGATTAGGGAGAAGGACAGGAAGGGATGAAAAAGAAGAAAGAAGGAGAAAAGAGAAAGAATTTTTAAAACAAAGCAGAGTAGGGAAAAAATACGGAAGAGAGCAAAATATAAACAAAATGAGAAGAAGAAGGCAACAGAAGATAAGAGAAAGGATAAAAAGAAAAGATAAAAGGAGACTAAAAAAGAAAAGGAGATGTTAAAAAGGGAAATTTTTAAGTTTTAGAAAGAAAAAATTAAAAAAAATATTTAAAGCAAGACTGAAACAAAGGGGGGGGGAAGAAAGTAGAGAGGGGGGGAAAAAAGAAAGAAACAAGAGAAGCCAACATTTCTTGCAGACCCTGAACCACTTAAAAGGTTCAGGTTCTTAGAGGGAAGACTCTTAGAGGGCAGAGAATAAGAGTGCCAAAGTGGGGCCATAGCCTGCAAAGCAGGGGTGAACTTGTGCCCAAGGTCTATTTTCTCCTCTCCAGCATAAAGTGCCTGCAGAACATTTGGACAGGGCTGTGAGGCAGGATCTGAGTGAGGCTGGATACATAACTGTGCTGTAGTTGCTCCTGAGGGGCCCATTCCCACAGTTCTTACTCCTGTGAATTGTCCCTGGGATGCTGATGGGATTACTCCTGTAAATCAGGGATGCCACATCAGCCCAGAGCCCAGGGTTGTAGTGATCATGAAGGGCTTGATCTTGCAAGCCTCATTCATGTCAGCAACCCTTCTTTCATGGCAATTTTCCCATCGACTTGAAGAACTATCTGTGTAGCCAGAGACTCCTATAGAATCAGGACACGAGTTTAGGGTCAGCATAAAAGTAGGAATAAAGGAGTTTTTCATTTAACCTCCAGCAAGGAATGGATACTCCCCTAGAAGGCCAGATAAGTGCAGTCATTCTCTTTTAACTGCAGGGAGGGCAATAGAGAGTATTGATCAGGCTTGTTCTGTCCTGTCTCCTTCTCTGGCTCCATCTATTCACCATAATTAGAGTGGTAAAGAAGGTAGCAGCAGTACATTTTCACCACACTTAAGCTTTTATTCACCACCCCCTTGATAATGTAAATCAGTTTTTTCTTCAAGTAAAACTGGCAAATTATGCCTGCTTCATTAAATAAACCAATGCTTTGCAGAGCACTGGTGAACACTAATCAGATCATGAACACTAAGATCCAATCCATATTTTAACTTAAAATCTGAAATACTGTTTAAATACTACAAGAAAAGCATTACACAAATATTTAGTATGATGGACTAGAATAATTTTTTGTGCTACTCTACTAAAATCTGCACCTTCTGGTTAGCAAGCACTTTGACTATATTAAATGTTGACACCTATGTAATTTCACTGTGATTCACACACTTCCTCTTCCTCATAAGATCTCAAGCTGCTGTCTGGTTTCTTTGGGGAACTGCTTCAAAAACAGCAAGAAAGGATCCTTTGGGAATGCTTCCTGCTGGGTATAGCTCAGTGAAGGCTTCTCTGGAATAAGTTGCCTTTTGGTAGAGTTTCTAACACCAAAACAGCAGTGTCCATCCTCTCTTTTATCCATGCTACTGTTTAGAAGACAACGTTCTCAGTATTGGAATTTGCCATTTTTTTCAGAATTCCAGATGCTCACTTGTGAGACAAAACCAGTAGAAAATGATTGAACAGACCAGTCACAGTGGGTGGTGACCAACAGGCAGTGAGAGAACAACTCCCCAAAGCACAGGAGTGGTTACATCTGCTGGTTATATGTATATGATATACACATCATTTATATGTTGTGCAGAGACCCCACAAAGCTCATTTACTGATCATTATCAAGTTATCATCTAAAGTTACTTAAAAACTTCCAGATCAAAAGTCAGGTGCAGAGCAATCATAACAAATAGTACAACACAGGAAAATTATCTGTAATTCCTACCAGCTTCATGTCCCACTTGAGGAACACCTCAGAAAGGGATTGGCAGGCATATAGGAAAACCTTTTTAGTAGGTCTAAATATGGATTTTTTTTTTTCTTTGATTCCTTTTTCACTGCATAAGAATACTGCAACAGCCCTGTTGCTCCTGAAAATAAGTCTGCAGCACAGAACCACCTTTGCAGCTGGCAGCAATGCATGTGTGGTGAGGAGTTTGAAGCCCCATGCTGAACTGGAGGGGAAAGCTTCACTCAGCTTTTGTGATCCTATTTGAGCTGTAAAATTGTTTTGGCTAGGAAAACAAAATATTATTACCATTAAAGGACATAAGAAAGATGTTATATGCCCATAAAACAGATTTTGCAGCCACCATAGTAACTTTCTTTTAAACTAATGCAATGAGAGAGCTATTTGTTAAACATTATTACACACAGCTCACAGAACAAAATCTGATCCTTTAAAATAACACTGAAGTGGCAGAAGGAGAAAATATTCACTATGAAAGCAGAATGCTTTTCAAATTTCTCTTCACAGATTGAAATGACAGAGTGTAGAGAGCAAAAGGATTTTTAAGACACTGAGGTTTTGATCATTTATATAAGAATCCAGTGGGTTTTACTTGTTATTGTACTACTTCTCTACTCCAGAGACACATGGAAATTATAAAGCTGGAGACCAGACTGGAAGATTTCTTGCCACAGTGACATTCCAACTGCACACAGAGGGCTTGAGTGAGCTACTGAGAAAACAGAGATGATAAAAAGTATCTAGCATGTTGCTAACTTATCTCTGCAGACAAGATATTTCTGTAAGTAAACAAGCAAAAGCTTTACAGTTATTGGAAATACCTGCAAATAGTCCAGGCCTAGTATGTCTATAGATAATTTGGTAGAGTTATGAAGTTGATTTCTGAAGCTCTCCCTACTGCTTGTGTAGATGTACCTATTTATGTAAGGCAGTGAAAGACCTTGGCCCTGGGGATTGCAGCAAGCTCATTTTCTCATGAGGTTTCTATGCCACTGTAGGATGGTTTGAACCTTTGGTTTCTGTTAATCTTAACTGGATTTATATCACAGTTGAATGTCAATAGGCTAAATGATCCTTGCACATTTTTCATCATCTAAAATTGGAGTCTCTCAACACTTTATTTGTATATACATATATCACTAAGGAGATGTGAACCATGCTTAGCTAATAAAGCAGCTTCTGCCTGGCGTTTGGGTGATGATTGTGAGAGCTGAAGGCAGCGAAGGAGAGAGATATTATTGCACAGATGGTTATTTTTGAGGAGTAACCATCTGAAAGATTTAAATGTTCCATGTAAGTAAAATATTGATCACTTGTCCTTACAACAGGCAGGTATCACTACCTGGTGGACTGTGCATGGGATTCAGTGGTAGTTCTACATTAGAGGATGTGGGTAGAAGAAACAGGCCCCTCAAATTTGGGGTGTCTATTTTCATCCTGCATGAAAGAAAGGAGATTTTTGCCTGCAACCATTCAGCTGTGTCCAGCTCCAAGACTGAAAGGAGCTGTGTAATGAATACAAAGTGAGTAGATTTTGCTAAATTAGAAAAGAGTGCCCAGAGAGTGCTTGTCTGGGAGTTACATTTGTGTATGAGTTGTTCCTACAGAAGGGTTAAGAGGCAGGCTGTGTGGTCAGTATGAGGCAAATGTCACTGTTTTAAAAAAATCAATTATCTGCAACTTTAGGGCCTAGTCTAACAGTACCTCTGCAGTGTGCAGAGCTTCCCCAGGTAGCACAGCTATTTTTATTAGTAATCCCCCCTCCTCCAGCTCTCTGTACAGAGCCAAGTTTAGAGTCAGCAAAATTACTTGGAACCAGCTCATTTTATCCCCAACAGCCCAACCAACCACAATTAAACTGTATTACCATACTTTAGGCTTTAAAGGGGTTCCTTTAGTGCAGATTATAAAAGGTTTAAGGAGAGACAGAGAGGTAAAGACAAACATTCCACGTGTAACAGGTTAAAGTCCTCCTCCATGTCTGCCCATTGGCTTCAGTTAGCCAGGGATGAATACAGACAATTCGATATTTAGCAATCAGCAGCTTTGCTTAGTCAGCAAGAAAGGAAACAATTCAAGGTCCAGAGCCTTCCCTGTGCTCCTTTTGCTTTCCTGAATCTCTACTCAGTGCAGCAGCTCTCTACTAACAGAAATGACACTGCAGGGTTGACTCTTGGATATTTTCTGCTGTGGTGCAAGATTGCTCCTCATGGTTTTATGGGGCAGCAGCAGACTTTAATAGTCACTTGAGACAATTATTCAGATACTGTATTGTGCACTCAGATTGCTTTTGAACAGCTGCAGAAATACTTAGCAGAAATACACTCCCTAAAGCCCTGGGATGGGAAATAAAAACAAATAAGCCACTGTAGCAAGACAAGAGTCTGTGTCTTACTGCATCTTTTAGCTGGAGAAAAAAGGAGTTGTGTAATTGATTTAAAAGTTAATTGGGACAGAGACCATATTTCATTTAGTGGTCCCTATAATGTCCTGTAATAATAGGCTACAAATACATACTCAGTCACTACTCAGACATAAATCCTCTTTGGGCAGTGTTGTGACCCAGTGTATGGTTCTTTGCCAGGCAATTCTCATTAAAAAGATAAAAACGTGATAAGATAGAGGTACAATTATTCTCTTCAGTAGTGATGATCTTCTTTGGTGCAATCCTATTTACAAAGAACATCACAAAATCATACATTCCTCTGATAAATATGGGCAATTTCTTTTCTTAAAGCTTCAGCCTTGCTATTCTGAAGAATACCATGCCTTAACAGAAATACTATTTATATTTTGTTCCCTCCAAACCATTATAACCATTCTGGTGCAACTAATTAATTTCCTTGCCATTGCAATTCTAACTAGTCCTGGAGAAAATCTTTTGACTGTTACAACACATTGTGGCTTGATTCTCTCTTGTTTTCAGTGTTAAAATACAAAGGTATTTTCAGCTGCACTGTCAATATTGCTTGAATAAAGAGTGCTCATCAAATTTTATTAATCTCTTAACAGGTATCTGGTCATCAAAACTTGCCTCCAGCTCAGGACTCAGGAGGGGGAAGAGAAGTACACTTGCTTAGTTTGGACTCTGAGAGGCTCCCTGTCTCTTTTTAATTCAGCTGGGCAGTTGGTGGGGGCTCAGAGGGCTCTGCTAACCCACTCCTCTGCTGCTTCAGAACTGCTTTTCTCTTAAGACACACTTTGAATATATCCTCACCATTTTGTCCCAGGATGGCCATGCAGGCAAAGTCAAGCTGGGAAAATGTTTTGTACAAAACACAGTGCATGATATGTTGGGAATTTAGTGGCTGAAAGACTGCTTGTTCACTTTTTACTTATGTGTGCTTCAGTGAAGTTGCTCTTGATTTATAGCTGGATCAGCAAAATCAAAATCAGACCCTTGCTGCTCATTTTTGTGGGAGCAGGACTGGGCCTCCTGTGCTCTTGTGCTCATTATATATCTCAGCACCAAGTCTCTCAGCTTTGATTCATAGAGCTCTCTTTAATTTGGTACATGCAGCCTTCCAGACTAGATCACATAGCAGCAGGATAACAATCCTCAGGAGAGCATTTCAGTTTGAGAAATTCATGAAGAGGGTGACTTTGCTGCTTACCTTCAATGACACTTGTGGAATAGGAAAGAGAAGAGTGAATGAAAGGGAATTGCCAGCCTGTTTCAAAATGTATGCTCTGTTATCCAGCAGATGACAAATAGCATCCTCAATAAAGTAATTCTGGGAGCTGTGCAAGTTTTTGTTGGGTTGTTGTTTTTTCCTTCACTATGATCTGTCTTTTCACACTTAGGCCAGGTTTTTCTTAGCTGTGTGCACTGCACACAGGAGCTCTGAAATGCTTCCCTGTGCCCTTCTGCAGGGAAGGCATCCACAGGCCTTGCCTGAGGTGAAGGCAAGCAGGAGGAGCAGAGAATTTTTACCATACAGCAGGGAAAGACCTTGAATTTACCCCTTTTCTATTCCCATCTCCAGCACTCTGCCAAGGAGTGTAGAATTCAGAGTTGGAGAGAAGTCATACACAGATCTGTATCAGCAGATGTTACAGATCTGAGGCAGGTCACTTCCTCTTGGTGCAAAACACACTGCTTTTCTGAGCCTTGAAAAGCCGTGTCTGTGCCTCCTTACATGGCAGGGATGGCAAAGCAGTAACCTTGCCTTGTTCCAGCAGGAATGAGCCCCTTTCCTGCAGGAGAAAGCATATTACTACATATTTGGGTGTGCTGAAATTGAGGGGAAAATGTGTCCTTGACAGTAGCTCTAGTGAATCATCAATATATGCATATGTATAGCATATAACCAGAGTGTTGGAGCTGTGCAGCAAGAGAGAATGAGAAAGGGTTCCTAAAACAAACTGAGCATCTTCCCACTTTAAGAACAGCAGGACTTTTCTCCTTTCTGTGGAAGACTGGCTTCCCACTCTGGTAGCTGCACCAAAGCTATTTGGAATTGAGCTCTTGGTGTTTTTCACCCTGTCCTAACTTCCACACAGGTCCCTATTGCAGAAGGCAATGTTGGCCTCCAATGGTAGCATTTGTACAAGAAAAATTACTTTCTTGTGAAGCCGAATAAAGGATTTTCATGGTATTACAGGTTGAAAAGAGTTGGAGAAGTGTACTTGACAAGAAAAGATCAAAGCAGAGATCCCTGACACACCACCTCCTCCCAGTCCATGCCGTACTGCCCTGGCAAAAGTCTCCCAGAGTGTGCAGATCACAATCTGGACTCTACCTCAGCAATGACCTCAATGATCTACAAGAAGAGGTGAGAGAAGCCTTGAAGAGGAAGATTCAGATGAAGGATGGAAGCCAAGTTCTGTCTTTTCCTTCTGCTGGAGCTGACTGTTCCTCCTGGGCAAGACTACAGGACTTGGCCCTTAACTTTGTAATGTAGTTAATTAACTCTTAACAGAGTAAAGTGATTATTCTTGGTTTGGGAGTGTAGATTTTTTCCATCTTTTTAAATTTTTTTTCCAGCTGCTAACATTGCACTGCATGATACATTTGGACATGGCATTGTCTTTCTAGTCCAGAGCAGCCAAAACAAAGAGCTGCTCATACGTGAGCCCCTTTAGCTGCACATCCTTCCAAGCCAAGGGCAAATTCCAGCGCCATATTCTTAGATTTTATATATGTTCACCAGTACATTGAGCTCATGTTTTCCTTAAAACTTTCGTGAAGTTACTTCAGTCATTTAGTTCTAAAATTTCAGGTGCACCATCTCATTTTTAGCCTCTGAAAAGCCTCTCTGAAATTGTGCCTCCTCTACTTTGGAAACAGTTCAGGGGCTCTTATCACTCATTCTTGCCACTCAGTATTCCCTCTACTCTTCCCTTGACAAGGCAGATAAATTGATATTAATGCTACATCAGGGAGGTCAAGGGCACATCAGAGCGGCCAGATTTGCCTGAATGCAATTTTTCTGCTACTGGCTTTCCACAGAAGGTGCTGTTAAAATCTGTGGGCACTACATTAATTCCATGAGGAGGAGTGCAAGTTTCCTTCCTTCACTAAATTTTATTGAATAAACAAGCCACCTACAAGGTTTCATGACCTTTTACAATATGTTCAGAAACACCTAAAATATAGCTATTTCTTGATAAGCTGTACTGACTTGAATTCAAGTTTTTTGACTACTATTCTTGCAGAAATAAATGTAGTTGATTTGTTTCTTCCACTGCAATAGACCAAGTCCTATGAAACCCAACAGATATTTTTTTCTAATTTTTGGGACATGGCTCACATCCAGCTTCAGTGACGCACAAAGGATTTCACTAATTTTCACAGCTTTGAAAAACAACCACAGTCACAAGTAGTGACACCTCCTTCAAACCTGAATTTTCTTGGTGATGAAGAAGATTAAGAGTAGGTGTTGAATGAGTACAGCCTATCAGCAGCTCACCTCTCACAAGCACAGAAAGCAACAGCAATGGCATTTATTATCTGAGAATTTTACCCTGCAACAGCTGGAGATAACTTATCAGAATAAACACTGATGGGCCAAAGTTTCCAGCTAGTTAGTCCATGCCTGACAGTAAATTTGGCGCCTCTGATAAAGCAGTGAACTAGATTTTTCACTTCTGTGCTTCTGTGCAATAGTTTTAACAAAGAATAGTGGGTGGCATCCTGTGCAAATTCCTTAGAGAATCAAAGTTCATTGTGTAGCGCTGCAAGGAAGGAAAATAGTATTTTATTGTGTTGAATTGTATTGTATTGTACTGTATTGTATTGTAATGTCTTTCTACAGAATGAATGGTTGAACCAGAATTTCTACATTTCTCCAGAATGGTGGTTAAAATGTGCTGGCCAAAAGTTTTTTTAATGTTTTGTCAGTTTGATTTATGTACTGGGAATGTTGGAGGTTTAATACTGGTTGTAAGAAACAAGTTTATTTCTCTGTTTTTTTGATGGTATCAATGCTCAAAGTGTAGCATGCTGTATTAAAATAATCTGAGTGCTGTTGTCTGATTTTTTTATTTGGAACAGTAGCTACAGGTTCCATTCTAGCTACATCCTTCCAAAGCATAAAATAAAAGTCAGACCTGTCACAACACCTAAAAATGGATATGTGTGCTTAACTGTGCAATTGCATTAATGTAGTAATGTGTACATTGCACAAAAATTTAGACATGACCATAACTCACTGCAACATTCAGGCCTATTGGAGCAGTAATAATTTTTTAATTTTATTTTTTCTACTCGTTTAACAAACAATAAGAGAAGGTGACAGGAAGATTCAGAAGTTATACCTGGTAAAGTCTGATTATATATTGTACAACCTGGTGATGATTCCTGTTAGATTTGTGGAAATTCATGAGATAAACTGCAGAGGGATTTGGATAGAAGGAGCTGAGGTGTTTGTGGAAGCTCCCTGTGTTGGCCTTATGGAGGCTGAGTGAGGTGAACTTTTCCCACAGTGCTTAACTTCTTCCTTGTAACCTGCAGGTGTTGTCTCATGCAACTCAGCACTGCTGATGCTTGTGATCATGTTGCAAGTCCTTTGATATTCGATGTTTTTCCTGAAATCCGAGTCTGTAAGGCAGGCGAATCTCTGAGAATTTCTCTTGGTATTCCTTTGTGCTAGTAGGGGAGGAAGGAGTTTAAAAATGTGGCTGAGCACAGCCCTAAAGGTCAAACAACACATACAACACTGAGAAACATAATCCTCATTCAGAAAGGGAAAATTATAAATATTTTCATTTAATTGATTTAAATGAAATTAATTTAATTTTTTATTACAAATATTTTCACTTAAAGACTTTGGTTTTTCTAGACCTGATTTTTTTTAAAACATTGGTTTACTTCCTGAATCAGTTCCTTTGGTTTTAACTTGGGTCAAAGGTTTGGCAACTGTTTCCCCATATTTTTATTTTAATGAGACTATCTCTGATTTTTATATTGTCTATTAAAACAGTATTTAAAAACTGCAAACTCTGCAAGGCCTACTTTTCTGGTCACTACAGAGTGCCCTCACATCACATTGCTCTTAATGGAAATTAATTGTATCATGCCTATAGACCTTGGAGCAGTTTTGCAGATATTAGATTCTTAGACATCTGTGGTGTTTTATTATTGATTAAAGAACGAGAGGAAATCTCATGGTTTAAGACCTTGTGGTGGGATTTATGAATTAGTCCTTTTCCTATGTGACCCTTGGCAGGTCATTGAATCTGTCTTTCAGTTTCCCATCCGTGAAGCAGGGAATAATGGTGATTTTCTGCTGCTGCTCTTTGTCCATCGTGCCTGCTTAAATAGTGCACTCTTTGGAACAGGACCTGCTACTGGGTAGTGCAGAGAAATTTCATTCTGAGATCTGCAGCTGTAATACAAATAATTAATACCAGCGTTAAACAGTCAAAGGTATTACATCCAAGATGCATTTGGCCTGAGGCCTGCACAGTTCTTAAAATGATGGATTTTTAATTGATTATTTGGAATGAGACCTTCCCTCAGACTAGCTAAACTGCTTAAGACCCACGCACACCAGCTATATTTAGAGGTGAGGAGGTGGCAGAGTAATTCTTAAAGTGCTCTGTTTCTAATAACCCAGGTGAGTGACAGTCTGGGAGTGCTACCTCTCTTAAAGCAAACATTACTCACAGCCCCCAGGCTGCAAGCATGTGCAGGTTAGGAATTGTGTTGAACTGTCCCCATTCAAGGAGCCAGGAAATGCAGCCAAATTCATCAACATGTAATTTAATCATTTCAGGTTAGTACAACAGGGTAGTCACACTAATGGCTTAGCATCTCTCACAGCAAAATGCAAAAGGACTGTGTAAAATTGGGGCAAGGTTAAGGTGAGTCTGGAGTAAATAAGGCAATATCTTCACCCCACAGCTCATGTCGATGCTTTCAGAAAACATTCTGCAGAAATTGCATTTTTATAAGAATATCTCCAGAGTCCAAGTCAAAGGCAAAATGGGAATGGCCATTAATTCTTGTTGAAATGGACACATACACACACCATTGGCTGCTTCCAAGGCATTCCTTGTCCCAAGCAATTCCCAGCACCCATGAATGGTCTCTCTGTCCCTCAGGGAGTGTACATGGAGAAATGAAACTATGCCATGAGAAACTGCCAGGAGTGAGCACCACCCCATGCCTTTTCACATCTCTGATCAAAGTTAAAAGAAACAGCAAAACACAGCAAAACTGGTTTCCCACTGGGAGAAGAATATTCTGGCTTCCTGAAACATGCTTTATGTCACTTGGGCTCCTGGAGACAATGGACCCAGTAAATTCTTATTTTGTGTCCTAAGCTTGTCACTGACCTTGGCACACAGCCACATTGCATTGTTTCTTTTTCTGTGAGATTACCCAAGGCAAGCTCTTCTCTGGGAAACTGAGTCTTGCCAGGAACTCCCACTGATGCAACCAATCTCTTTCATCACAAGCTGCAAAGTTAAAAGCACACTCTCAGTTTTAAAGGCAGTAACAGTCCTCAGCCAGGCTCTGGAACAGCTGCAGCTTTGTTCCAGCAGATTCTCATTTAAGAAGTTAATGGCTACATTAAAAATTAAGCTAGTTCTAACTACTTTTCTTCTAAAGGGAGTTTCAGTAGAAATCAGATATGGTTCTTCTTCCCTCAGTCGTTGCCTCTCTTTTAATAGTTGAATAGTAACACTAATTTAATGTTTCATTACCAAATATTTGCATTTAGTAAGTGTGAAGATAGGTGGAAGGCACAAGGCAGAGGTTTTGGTTTCCTCACCTCTTTTCTTCCTTTAGAGCAGGAACAATATTGACTTTGTAGTTGCCTCCCAGTTCTGCTCCTGGGCATTGAACCCAGTGACAGGTGAGAGCAAGACACAATATCTGCTAAACAGCCAGTGCACACCCAGCTCTGCCAATTTCCCATGTCAAAAAGACAGGGAACCATTACTCAGACTAGGAATCTCTGCATTTTACAACCTCGCCTTCTTGTGGACCTGAGGGAACCTGACAGGTCTGAAAAATAAAGATCAGTACCCTGTTGCAAGAATCTGGTAATGAAGGATGCTCAGTGTCCTCCCACCTGCCTGCAAACACACCCTCAACTCTGACCCTCTTTGCTGGGTGCTGCCTCATGTATTCCTTCATCTTTTTAAGATTTGTGTGTGTAAATAAAGGAATAATACTTTATATATATACATCTTCCATCACTGTAAAGAGGCTGCCAAGTTCTGAGGCTACCAGGGTGTACTAGATGTAAGGTGCATCTGGTTCCTGTAAAAGCTGGATGTTGTAAAAGCTAAGATCAACTTAATAAAAGGCTGAGAACCAGTAAGAACAGCAATGGTAGCTCTTTGTGTAACATCTCTTAACTGGAAGTATTTTCATGCAAATTATTGCCAAAGATTCAGATTTTTTTTTCTACTTTCAGAAGTTCCTTTATGTCCACAACACTACAGTTAACTATTTATTTGGGGGAACCTTGTTAACTACTCTTTGTGTCTGTCAGTTTAAGCTGCTCAGTTTAAGTTTATAGTTGCCAAATATCTGAAGTATGAAATTTAATATATTTTCCTAACATTTGTTCCTCAAAATCAATAATCCTATAGATAATTTTCATTGTCTACATAAATATCCAGTTCCTTTTTTACCTTGTCAAGTTCTTGGCTTCCAAGAGCAATTAACAGCAAAGTCCAATTATAAGCTGAGTAAAAAAAACTATTGTTTTCTCAGGGTTGGATTTTGTTCTTCCTAATGGCATTGAGCTGAATTTTTCTTCTGATTCTGTGTTATGAGACAGTGAGAAAATAAGCTCCCTGTATCTTTGTAATTGATATTCACTTTCAGGACTAGCCTTTTTATAAAGGGCAAGCTTATTATCCTCATTTAACTGAGAGACAACAGTTTGAGGGATAGATGGAGTGATTAGCAGTTGAATCATACTTATGTTTCAGGCTAATATTCTCAGGTTTTTCCTTCCTTAATATTTGCTTCTATCACAACCAACTTCCAAGAAAGGTTTTCCATCTGCTTCCTGTGCCCCTCCTGCTATAGTTAACACTTTGTCTCCCAAGCTCTCTGCCTCTAAAGCACAATAGAAATAGTTGGGAGTCCCTATTGATTGCAAAATGCCTTTCATGAGGAAGTGAGGTGTTAAAGAGAGTTTCCTTGGTTATTTTTCTCTTCTGAGTCAGCCTGGGAAAATGTGGCACCATTTCCAGACTGTTTCAGTCTCTCTGATAGAGGATTATGATTTAGTTTTGGTAGTTTATATAGAAAAATTATAATACATAAACTGACCTTTTCTCCTAAACCCAGGATTCTTTTGGTGTGTGTTTATTCCCTTTAAGATTCTACTTAATGGGTTGTTGTCCTGAGTTGTAGGTTCTGTTTGCTACAAGATTTAACTTGCTTCATTTGTCTGCCTCCACAATACAGGACTTTAATGTTGAAATCATATCCCCTATAAGCCATTAGTCTAATCAGTCCAGCTCTTGAGGAAGCTGATAAATCAACAGTAATCTGAACCCCAGGTTCCCTTCAAGGACCCTGTGTCAAAGGGCTTTGGTGTTCATGTCCTTCGGTGTAAGGAGCTCTGCCCTGGAAGGACAGAGGAAATATGTCTTGATAGCTGATGAATGTTTGAGATTCCTTCTCCTGTGATCCTCCTGCATTTCAGTAAAATACTTACAAGCCAATTTAGTCAGTGTGTTGGTGGTGGTTGGATGTGGATGCTTGACCACTAAAAACTGAACTGGCAAGCTACATGCTCCTTTCTGCTTAAAGTCACTTAAGAGAAGGGGAAGTGATTATCTAGAGTGAGCTGTCAACCTTTATGCCAGCTTTCCTCCTGATATGATTTATAAAACAGCTAAGATAACCTCTGGGGGGGGAGCTTTGCAATGGAAATAGCAAGTGATTTTTATTCTAATGAACATAACACTGTCACAAGTTTAAAGTTCAAATCTGAGTTACGAAGGTTGGGGGGAAAAAAAGAGGCCGTGAAATATGAATGTGACAGCATATGCGTTCCTTCCCTGCACAGTGTATGAAACAGGAGAAATAGGCAAACTTTATTTTTCTAATGAGGTTTAAAATATTTTTTCAATCTTTATCAGGCAGAAAGTCCTGAATACCTGTTGTTTTGTGGTGGCTGAGGTTTTTTTTTCCTTCACAATTTTCCCGATTAAGATGAGGCATTTTTCTCGTAGCACGTCGTGCTGTGCCCTTTGGTCCTTCAGCATTGCAAAACGTCCTGTCACAATTGGCACTCAGTAAATAACCCTTGGTTGGCAGCTGTGGCCAACAGGCAGAAGGCTGAATGGACTACAGGAATTTAAACTGCTAGAGGAGGCTTGTCCTGACCAGCATTTAAAACCACCAATTTATTGCAGAACTTATTTCTTCCCACTCTATTAAAAAAAAAAAAAAAAATCAATTACTGGGCATTTGACTGCTTTCATTACTATCTAGCTTACTTCAGAGTTGCTTTAAAAATAAAATCAAACCCTTTTCTAGGAACAGTTACATGCAAAACAAAAACAACAACTAATTAGAAAGTTTATACATCAATGGCAGGTTAGCCTACCCCTGAACTTAGCCAGCAAATTTCTTATGATGAGAGCTGTATGGGTGCAATTTAGGCAGTGAACCATGATGTCTGCAGGCTTGCTGAGGCTGATAGCTTTTCACTTTCTAGTCAGTACCTTTCTGTCTCAAGGCTAGAGTTCCACTACATCTTTGCTATCAGCCAAAGCAGAATCAGCTGAGTAAAAGTGGAAAGTGAACTAAAACTTTAACAAAGCTCTGAAAATAACTAAATTCTGTGTATTAGCCTTACTTCGTGAAGACATATCTCACCTTGGAACCTTGTATTAACAGGAAGCTCCCTTGTTGTGCCAGCTTTGGGGCACCTGCCTGGTTGGAAATGAGGTGGTTTTGGCTCCTGGGATTCACAATTTCCTTGCTGGTCTTTGCCTTGGTGGCCCAGCCATCCCCAACCAGAAAGGGACAGCAGATCTGTGGCAAACTCCTGCTCAGTGGCAACCTGGAACTTTTCAGTGGGACATCAGTGGAATGATTATGACCTGGAAGAAGCAATATTGAATGTATCAGGAATCAAAAAAAATATATTCCTTCTGGTGGTTTGGTAAAGTTGGTGTGAGCTGTGCAGAAGTGTTCACAGCCAGCAGGAATAGGTGCCACTGCCATGTACTTGCTTGCTCTGCAGTCCTGCCCTGCTGAACTGCCATAATTAGTAGAAATATTAATTTGACCCCCTCGTCTCTCTTTCTAAGTGCAAGCTATACACTTATAAAGAGGTACTGAGTAGCCTGAAGACAAAAGGAGTTAAAAAAGAAGGAAGTATAGCTGTGCTTTCCAATATGTCATGATTTCAGCTTAGTGAAAAACAGAACAGAGTCTAAACTGCTTTCAAAATACAAAAAGAAAAAAAAAAAACATTCTTGAGCAGTATTTTCTTAAGCTTTGTCTGTTTAAGTAACTAACTGCTGGGACAGATGGTAGATAAAAGAAAATGAATCTCCAGGAAACCCCAAAATCCCCTTTGAATTTTTGAAAAAGAAGAAAAAAACAGGGAAAATTAAGATACCTTTTCATACTCCAGCTGTTCCCAGATGATAGACGCTATCACACCCTTGGGAAGTTTGTGTTAACTTTGAGAACCTGACTGCTTGAGGCACCTACCTGACACTCAGGGAGAAGTAGCCAGGTGACAAATATTCTGTGTCTCAGTGGCAAAAAATTGTCCCCCCACTAAATGGGGACAATGCAGCTCAATTTTCTTCCCCACATTAATGTCTCCTGAAGTATGGTCACAGAGCTGGGTTAGGGAATACAAAAGCTCAGTATCACAACTTGTTGAAAAAAATCCCAGGAAATCATTAGGAGTTTTTTTCTTTCTATTTCAGCAAATTTTGAATTTCCAAAGGGGGAATAAAATCCGTAATTTCTGATGCATCCAAAGCTTAGTATCACAAAAACTTTGAAGGTAATAAAAATAAGCAGCCTCTCTATTTTCCATTAGCAGGTGTCTGAGGCTTTGCTGAGACTCCTACTGGCACAGAGAGATGCTAAATGCAGTATTTTGCCACCATCACGGGGTGATTTATCTGTGGAGTATAATTTTTTATGCAGCTGTTATACCTCAAGTGGTAAATAAGGCTTTGTCTGCACTTCAAAATTGTGCCACTTTAAATATACCGCTGTAATTAAAGCGCTACAAGCCATTGGCTGCTGTTAGAGCCCTGTAAAACACCATTCTGTCATGTACTTGTCCCTGTACAGCAAGGGGAGCAGGGTGATTTTGTGCTGTATTGCACACTGAAGCTTTTTATTGATGTTACAGTTACATCCAAAAGAAAAAAAAAGCTCCTAAAATGTTATACTGGGAGAGATCTTGAGTGTAGATGAAGTCTAAATCAGAGGGATTGTGAGCAGTTTCAGGTACAAACTACTTTTTTTGTGGCCAGGGATAATGGTAGCACATTATAGTCTGCATTAAATACCATTAACAATGAAAAGAGTGTGGCAAAACATTTCACCAAGACAGGAAAACACCAGGTTTGTGGCAGCAGCATCAGCAGCCTTAGCAATGAGCACAGAAGGATTTCTTAGCATCCAATTCATGTGCAGAATTAAAGCCATTTTATGTTCTCTATCAGCAGTCACATTGTCACCATGTTACACAGTAGAACTGAAGTCTGGGCCGCGGTAAAAAATTGCCAAATAGCTTGAAATACTTGGAGTACAGTATTTGTCTTCTGATTTCAAATAAGCAGTGAAAAACTATTCTTGCCAAGGGTTTCCAATAAAGGATTGCAGTTGGATAAAATTTATTTTAATGTCCAGTTTCAAAAAATCAGATTTACTTAAATTAACTGCCTCTTTGCAAGGCAGAGCAATTTAGAGAATATCTGAAATATTATAGCTAGACACTCTAGAATAAATATTAAATCTAGAATATCTAGAAAATTTCTGTAGGTTCTGTAGGTTATTCTCTCAGCAAGACAAATATCAATGTTCAGTATCATGACAGAAAGGCTCTAAATGGTGTGCCCCACACGAAAAGCCCATGGTCTGATTGTCACAGTGTTGGATATTTTGAAATTTTTTTTAATTTTGAAGAATATTTTGATTTTGTTTTTTGTTTTTTCTTCTCCCATATAAAATTTGGAGTGGCTTTGATTCAACCTTATGTAAGTAGGATCATTATTTAGGATCTTACTTTTTCCTCTGATCCTTTTTAGGATTCTTCATTTCTATATTTGGCCCTGCTGTTAATTTTCAAGGGAGCCACAGTTTCTCTGTACCACAACTGACCCGTTTCCAGCATGGCAAACATTCCTTGCCTATCTGACAGAAATGTGCCAGACTTAATTAGCAGCAGACAGTGTTTTCAGAAGTGACTGGTTAGACACATCCTGCGAAAATTGACGCTCTTCAAGACTATCAGGTTGAGCCTCTGGATACACATTCACACTGAGAATTCACAAATGACTTGGAAAACAGTTGGTGCACTGATAAGATGCATTTTAAACACATTACTGCATATCACAGCAAATATATTAGTGGTTACTTTCATGCACATATTTTGAAACATAATTTTTTCCCTTATTCAATGCCAAAGACTTGAACTTCTGCCTAGTCTTGGTTGTTGTATTACATTTTGTCCAGCAGAGAAGAGCAAACTCTGCCCATCCCACCTGCAAAATCCAGAGGTGAAACATGAGAAGAAAGAATTTTAAAACTTCAAATTTAAGCTTAGATCTGCTCAGGATTTTACAGCTCCATCAGGATTTTACAACTCCATGAAAGTGTGCTTGTGTGACTGCCAAAATCCTCCATTGTGAAAAATGTGCATTGTGATTTCTTCACCAAACTGGGGGCAGCAGCCACTCACACAGCACACACAGGTGCTGTGCAACTGCTCATGATGGATCTCCTGCTTGCTGGCCTGATTTCCACTGGTGTTAACTCAGCACAACACTGTAAACCTCTCTGGGTGATTAGAAAACATTCCTCTGAAGGATGTGAGCAAACATGAGCTACGAGCACTGTGCTGGAGATTATCTTATAAATGTAACATCTCTGCAGCGGGACAATATAACTCTGCTGTTTTTTTCTCCTGACAGCTGCCTGGATTTTAACAGTTAGTTGCAATCACATTAAACTTCTCCCTGCCATTTTTTTTTTTTAGCAGGAAGCATGATTCTTTCCTCTTGGAAGGAGCCAGACTAATCTGTGTGCTCTGTCATCCATAAGTAAGAAATTATCTGACTTCAATGTTTATTTTCAGGTAGTGCAATGTGATAATCTGAGAGACATAAACTCATTGAAAGTCTTCCATGGAATGGGAACTTGAAATTGTGAGAAGACACTGGAACCAAAGGTGTCTTCCTCATCCCTTGGAACATTTGCCAGACTTTTTTTTTCTGTTAAAACTTGAGGTCTTCTCTCTGAAATTGATGCCCACTGTTACACCTGGGGAAAGGCAAATATTTTGATGACGTGGCTGTACCACTGTGAAACACTGCAGCATATACATATGTGGTCTCCTTGTGCATCACTTGGCACATAGGCTTCTCCTCCACCATTCCAGCTCAGCCAGGGCAGCTGCGGGAGGAAATCAGGGTGTCCTTGTGTTTTTCTTTTCCTGTCAGATCCTAGTGTGATAGCCAAAACGTGGTTTGCATTCCTCCACCTTCATCTCTTCTGCCACAAATACAATTACTTGATGCTCATCTCACTAAGAGATTTCATATCGAAGATCTTCAAAAAGTCTGTCAAGGAGAAAAGCTGAGAAACTCAAATGTAGGTTTAGGTCAATGTGCATTATCAATGTGACTAAACTACTGATGTACAAACAGTTATGCATCTAACTATGAAATGTGAGCACCTAATGCCAAATTTATTTCTCTATTATTCCCTTTCTTTCTTTTTGAGTTTAGGCTCTCTTCCTGTAACAGTACCAATTATTTTTCAATAGTGTCTCACATCCCATTCTTTCTCATCTCTTTTTCAGTATCTCCCTTTTCTCTGCTAAATCATCAAAGATATTTTTGTTCTTTTATTGTGGCAGTGTCTGTAAACACGACCTTAGAAAGAGAATTTCTAAGTGCGAGCATTTGTGATGCATTTGCACTAAAAGCTTTGAATTGCTATCTTTGATAAAGCTATTTGGTCTGATTATATTGTTTTGGAACCATGCATTCAGGTGCACCTCTCTAAAAAATAAAAAAGAATTTTTCAAAATGTAGTATATTGCATGTCTCAAAATGGAGAAAGATTCTTTTTAAACTCAGTGTATTCCATGTAAACAATTGTATTTCTGTCCTAAATTCACACACCGGCACTTAAACTGAAATTTAAAGTCCAGTGTTTAAAAGCCAATAACTCTGAATCTGATGTACCAAATATAAACAAAGGTAATAATTTTTGTAGTTCTATTTCTCTTAAATTGCTTCCATGCTTTCAAAACTGCCTGGGCAGATGTTGTAGACATCTCTTGTATTGAACATGACAAATATTCTGTGTGAGCACTGAATAGCAGGTGGAAAAGCCACTGATGGCTGTAAGTGTGATTTTTAAGTGGGAATTGAAAACAGCATTTCCAAATACAAATTCAGATCTCATAGACTGCAATCCAAGTGGCAGAAACTGTGCTTTGGGAAATTCAGGGATGTCTTTTAAGAGCCAAATGCAGTTAGCAAAAGGTGTATTCACATCATCAAATAGCAGAGGCCCAGAGGTGCAGCCAGCTATAGAGTTAGGTGATGTGTTATCAGTGTTTGAGGCATGGCAAACCTTCCCTTCCTTCCTGAACCTCTGCAGCTGAAAACACCCAGTACTCACCCATTCCATCAGTGGAAAGGATTGTGTGAGCCTGCTGTCCAAATCAGCCAGGTTTAACAGTAAATGGAGTTGAAAATTTAATCTGGTGTATTTCAGTTGAAGCTAATTTTGCAACTGTTCTGCTGTACATATCCCCAGATTAGGAGTGTAACTTCAGTTTCTTTCATTTTAGGCAAATTGCTGGCAATAAAGGACATTGTACCTGAAAGCATCACCTCCCTTTGTCTGCTGACCATGCTGACAACTTCACGAAGACCAAAACCTCAATCAAAAATCAGTTTTAATGAGAAAATATTGGCCATTACAAGAGAAACATTTTACATACTACCAGCTTCTCCCTAAATCAAGCCACACAAGGGCTGATTGATACAGGGTCTGGAGTGACTCAGTTCTCAGCTTGTGGATGTTCAAGTTTGCAGATGGATAAATAAAATTATGTTATACTTCTTTCTGTACTAGCTTACAAGGCAGAAATGAGTATGAACATGTAAGGGAAAAAGGAAAAGTTTCAAGAGGACTGTCGAAAACTTCCAGCCATGAACTTTTATGTGGTCATCTGTGTGATTTTACATGGGTAGACAATCTGGGGTTCAAATGACCATTGACATGTCCTGGGAAAATTTGCGAGATTCCAGATAGTATTTTGTGGATAAAACTAAAAAGTTTGAGTACTTTTTTGAGTACTTTTCCCTTTGTAAAAGGATTCTCTGCTGGGTCCAGCATTCAGCTCTCATTTACTACCATTCTTGGGCCAAAACTGTACTTTTCTCAGAGGGTGCTTTTCTCTCTCCTGTCTGTTGAAGAATTTCTCTTCTGCAGACACAATTAACTATTCATTCACATGGAGCCTTGCATTTGCCCCTTCCCAAATTCCAGGAGAACAGCCCTAATCTCTAGGTTAAGAAAATCAGCTCCCATACATCTCACAAATCTTGACACAATGTGAAGCAGGAGAGATTAAAGACTACCTGGGCACTGCCGTGGTTGGAAATCTCTTCACTGAGGTGGGAGATCTGCTGTCAATCCCCTGCTCTGATGGAGATTTGCTTCTAAAAAAGATGCTGACACCTTTTCCTGGCTCCTCTGAAACCAGCTCTGTTGGATCAGGGGTGAATTTAGAGCAGAAACTCCACCACCACACAGCACTTATATATGTATTTTAGAATACTAACCACAGTCTACTAAATGGACTTGAATATAAATGAACTGTCACTATGGGAGAATAGTTGAAATCATCTTGGATGTACAGATAATATTGTCTCAACTGTGAACTCTGCCTTAGAATCTCATTTCAGCCTCTACCTAAAAATCTATATGTCAAAAGAAAATATCCTGGGTGCCATCTACAAACTATAACATGACACAAAAAAGCCATCTTTCTGTATGATAGAGCTACTTCTAATTTTCCCATTAGACCAAACGACACCATAAAGAATATCTGCCAACAACATGATATAAAACCACACCATGCATCATGAAAAATAATTGCAATTCAATTACTCCTGAATTATAAAACCGTCAGATAGGTGCAATAAAGACAAAAGCTTTAGAACATATGATAAACTGCTTAGCATAGATAATTAGATATGTTTGAACAAAATCCCCAAAATAAAACACGTGCAGTTTGAAGGAACAGGGTAATCATGCCAAAATAATTCTCATTTATAGTAAAGGTTTGAGGATCAGCAATTTTAAAACCATCTCCCTGAAAAAAAAATTATCAAAATAAATTAGGACTCATAGAGTGTAAAGTAAATTCCTCACTCAGAGAGGTCATGCCCTGCAACTGAGTGAGAAACTTTTTTCTTCTTGCTTTTTTCATCTTGCTTAGAGTCTACTTTGCCAAATATAAAACTATTTTATTTTTAGTAGATTTGCTAACATAACAGATTTCATAAATTGTTTTTCTCAAACTCATGATGACTACATTTCAGTTTCTTAATTGACCTTTTACAAGCTTCGCAAGCACTTGGGGTTTGCAATATTCATTCTTCTGGTATGTAGTCAGACAAATACTAGGCAGCATTTTTACTGATGCTGATGAAGTTCCTCAGAAGCATCTGATATGATTTTGAAATTCTGGGAACTCCAAAAGCAGCACCGCCATAATCTGTCACAGTTCTCTCTCAGGGCAGAGTACTCTGAGACTCCTGTGACACGCAGTGCAGAAATCACTGAAATAGTTGTCTGAGGTAACAATTCCAACAAAAGAAGTTTCAATATTCACCTGTGAAAGAAATAGGAGATGTAGGGCATAGGAATTAACACATTGTCCAACATGACACCTAAAGATGTAAAAAAAGGGACCCAAAAAAACCTCCCCAAAAAGTTAATAGAAAAAGATAAAATTCACCCTAGAAGCTAAATGGGTTTCTGGGGGTGTTTTTTTGGTTTGTTTTTTTTTTTAACTATGAACCTTTTGCTCTGCATTTCTTCTCTCTTTTAAATTTTAGTCCTCAAGTCAGTGGTCATTGAGCCAGCTTCTCAAACCATGCAAGTTAATGGGAATCTTGGTGCTAACTAGAAAGATTTGACCCACATAATTTTTCATTTACAAGTGTCGAAATTCTTGTGTTGCATTGTCAGCCTTGTCCATATCAATTCTGTTTCCACCCTGGATATTTAGCAGGAACCACAGCCACTGCTATGATGATGGGTAACACCTCTCACATGCTCTTTAAAAAAGAGTAAAGTTGAATTAAATTTACTAAAAAATTAGAGAGACTGACCTTTCTAGAACACAAGCAGAGGTCTAAAGCCACTATTACCTTTTAGCTAGAAATATTGTGCTAGACACGATTTCAGTAAATTACAATAAAAACACTGACAATTATTATCCCTTGTCAGAGAAAATTAGTAGAAAATTTCAGTTCCAACCTGAGCAGCTTAATTCACTTGCCTAATGTTAATATGCAGGTTCCAGTATGAGAAGAAGTAACCTTTAACCTGGGGTGGTTGGACACCAAAGAGCAACTCTTTTATTAACAGCTCTCATGGGCTGACACCTCCATGTGAGAACAAAGTATTTTTATAAGCCTCTCTCCAAGATGTGACTGCCACATTTTCAGATCTTTAAAGAAGATTTGTTTAAAAAAAACCAAAGTCCTTACTGCCAGACAGAAGTACTGCCAGAAGGGCTGGATTTTGAAATAGCAGCTATTTTATCTGTCCAGTTTCTAGGAGCTTCAGAATATATAAAGCTCTACATATGTTAATGCAAATAATAGAGGTTTTTCATCAGGCTTTATGCAGTTTTATTACCTTGGGTAAGAATAAGCCAATTGAATGCCAGATGATTCAACTAGAATTCACTAGAAAACATATCAAGTAAATAGACTGACCACCTATAATTGCTGCAGAAGTGATTAAAAAAGTAAATCAATAAAGATCCTATTGTTACATGAAGCTGCACATTCTCTTGGCACTGCACATGGTAATCATGCACTGATTGATCTGGGACTGTCAGCACCACACCCTTATTGATCACATGCAAAGGCAATTCAAAACTAATCATGAAAATCACCCAATTCCTGCTTTCTAGGGCATTTATAAGGCTTGGTCAATTATGTCCTTTTCCCAGCTTGTGGCCCCAAATTTGGGTAAATGAAACCACATGGGGACTAAGAGCCATCCCAGCTAGGAGCCCTTCTCTCTGTGCTGCTTCCTGTGATGTGACTCACTGTGAGCTGCCAGCACCCATGAGAACAGGTAAAATTGGCACTCTGAGGGAAAACAGAGTATTTTACATCCAAATGTCTATTGGAGCAAGGGTTTATTTGTCCTTATGTTTTCTATCTGATGTTAAAATACCGCTGTATCTGCTTAAAGAAAAAAAATTGCTTAAGGAAAAATTATTTTCCTTATGAACAGTTAGATAAAAGTAGTTTCATAAAACAGAAGTTATGTGCACCTCTGAGTTAAAATACTTTTATCTGTCCTGTCAATTTGAGATCGGCTTCTTTGGGCTTTCATGAAGAAACTAAGCAGAGGTGAACTTGTAACTTCTCTGGTTGGTTTGCTGAAAGTAGGATCATTTTGGCTCTCATGGATCAGAAAACAAAAGTAGTTTTTGGCATAAGTCACAGCTGTTTTCATCCACAATTGAATGTCTCTGAAAACTATGAGGTTTCTGCTGTCTGAGTCCTTGTTTTAGACGTGTAATAGGTTAAAAGTGCATTTAATTTTAGGAAACAACCTCGTAGTATTTACATTTAAGCTTCAGAGTTTTCAGGCTTTGTGTCTGAATCATTATTTCTTTTTTTTTTTTTTTTTTTTTTTGTAATCTTGGACTCTTTACCCATACTGGTTATATGCTTTTGTATTTCTGTTTTGTGATGTAGTAGTTCTTGTATTCTAAATAGATCTGAAGAGGCCAAATTTGAGTAGCTACAAGCACAGATGGAAGCAAATAACAGAACCCATGTCTCAAAAAATGCCATCAGAAACACTGAGGGCTCTGTTCAGAGAAACTGACCCGGTATTTTTCTTCCTTGTAACTTGTGCATGCGTTTACATTTGCACAAGACAGATGTGGGATGCTTGCAGCTGTAAGTGGGAGCATTTTGATCAGGTATTAGTGATCTTAATGAGATCCACAAAATGCAGAAGCTGACCTGGGAAATCAGCAGACTTTCCTGTGGATAAAGTAGCAGGAACATTGTAAAGCACTGTGAGTTTGGCTCTTCCTAATTCCCTTTCAAGGCTGTGATAGCTTTTGTTTGACATGAAAGAAAACATAAAACATTTCCTGTGCCCCTGCCCCTTCTGGTGTATGATACCTACAGGGCAGAATCTGCCTTAGGAAACAGTTTTGGACTAGGCTGTTTTTAGGTTCCCCTTTTTTCTTTTGATTATAAATTCAACTTACTTTATTTTAAAACTTGTTTTTCTAACTTAAACCTAGTAGCATTTCTCATTTTTATAATTACCTTTATCTGAATTTCAACCAGAAATAGAAAGAAATAGCACAATCATTTGATAATGTTAACCTTAAAAAAAATCCCTGTGTTTATCTACTTGCTGTTTTTCACTTGTTGCCTAATTAAAGTATTGGATGGTTTTAACCAAATTATTTTCTCAATATGTTATTTGAATTCTGCTGAAAATGTTAGCTTTCGTGTGTTTAAACCTTTATCTTTAAAATACAGATTGAGTTTAGCATACAGTATTGGATTCACATAATTTAATAGGTAATATAATTCTGGGGGGAAAAGAATCTCTTTCACCCCCAAGTGAACTAATTAAATAAACCAGCTAACTTCCTAGTGTTGCTGTGTTCAGAAGCTGAAGTGTTCATGTAGTTCTTTGATATTTTTGTTTGTTTGTTGGGTTTTTTTTAAATATTCTTTGATCCTATGTGTAATATCTCAAAAGTGACAGGTGCCCTAAGAAATTGTAGTAGCAGAGTGTGGAATTCAAAGTCAGACTCTTACCAGTCTGCTAATGACAGTGGAGGAGCACAGAGGTGTACCTGTAACTCAAGCTGATCTACTCAAAAAAAATTAAAAAAAAAATAAAAACTAAAAAGACAGGCATGCCTGCTGCAGACACGCAGGAGAAGGGCTTTGTGAACCACATGGCTGACAAGGAGCAAGGAGCTGGGAAGGAGCCTGAAGGTGAGAAGAAGCTGCACGAGGCCGTGTGCGTGCTGCTGGTGGAGCTGTGCGAGAGGTTCACCTTCTTCGGCATCGTCTGCAACATGATCCTCTTCTGCACGGCCAGGCTGGGCTACCCCAGCCACCAGGCTGCCATGGTCAACATGTGCTTCGTGGGCACCTCCATGCTCACCCCAGTGCTGGTGGGCTGGCTGGCAGAGTACCTGGTGGGGAGGACCAAGCTGGTGTGCATCTGCATGTTCCTGCACTTCCTAGGTGGGTGACTGCGCTGTGTTTTACCGCTTCTCTTGTAGGAATGTGCTCTTGAGCATGGTGTTGGGCATCTCCTCTAACAGTTGGTTACTCAGCTCCTCCTTTGCAAAAAGCACTGCAGTGCTGTCACCTTTGCAGCTTTCAGTGAGACAAAGCAATGTTTGCGTGTGCATCTTGTGTAGCTGGTGCACAACCTGGCTGCTCTGAAGTGGGTCAGCGGCTGGGACAGCAAGGATGCTCAACTCCTTGAGTTGCTCCCTAAGGTTATTAGGGTTTGGCAGGCTTCAGTCAGAGAGAGAATTCCAACTCCTAACTGCTTTCCTGCTGTTAGGAGTAAGATAATATGTAAAGGTGCAAAGGACTTTTGTATTCGGACAAGAGGAAAAGTATTTAAGGACACACCAATATAAACAAACTTTGCCTTATGTATCCTAACACCTGCACTGAGGGCCTGCCTTCTGCTGGCACATTCTGAATCTTCACTTGGTATTATTTTTGAGCACTTTTTACAGAAAAAGCACTGCTCAAAAAAACCCTACCTGTTCTGTAGCAGCTAGGGCATCTCCCATGTGCTATTTTGGCCTCCTGCTGTAGGGCATCTTCCAGCACTTCTGGTTACTCTGGCAAATTAAACCAAGTTGATAGAAGTGCTTCTTGCTTGGACCAGTTGTTGAGCAAGTCTGATTTCTACAGTAGACGGACAGTTATTGTTATTTAGACACACAATAAAGCAAGTAAAAAAAAAAATCAGAACACTCCTGAAATGTTCTTGAGCTGATTGCAAAACCATTATTCAAGCAGGAAAAATGTTTGCTGTTGTGTTCCACTATTTCTCCCCTGGTGTTCTGGTTTAAATCTCTTTCTGCCACTTGTCCTTTCAGTGCTTTTCTTAAAGTAGAAGATTGGAGACACAAACACAATTTGATGCATTTGGGTATTGTTTTAACTAGAGCATTTCTTCCTTTGGAGATAAATCATTAAACATTCCTGATAAATAAAGTTTAATGCACAGTCAGAGGAGTGGCTAATAGTGATGTTGTTGAAACACCAATATATTTTAAGCTTAGTCTCCATTAAAACTTGGAAAATCTGCAGCTGACTAAATCTGAAAGACATACTTTGCAGACTAGAAGAGGCAAATGCAATTTGTGGCAGTGCTTCTATAGCTAAATTTTCTGAAAATCATCTTTTCTATGAAGTTGCTACAGAAAGAAGAATTTTTCCCACAAAAGTTTTGAGAATTTATTTCCTAAATTATGATTCCTATTAAAATTCTGGGATTTTAGAAGAAAAAAATCTGTACTCTGCTGTGGGGTGTTTTGTGGGGTTTTTTTATTAATTGGCGGTTCAGTAGATAGAAGAACCTGAATCCTTGTAAGCACTTCAGAGGTTTGGTTTCTCAAAGGTCCAGAATGGTATTGCTTTACATAACAACAACCAAAAACTTCTACCTCTCTACAGAATTTGCCTCTACACTTTTCTCTTGTTTATCTTTGATTTTCCATCTCTCTTTTCATACCTGCATAGAACATACCTGCTCTAAAAAATACAAATCTTATTCATCTGGTTCCAATTCCTTTCCAGTGACCATTTCCTTTCCATTCCAGGCACAGCACTGTTACCTGTGGTGTCATTTCCCTTTGAAGACATTCACATCGACCGACGACACGTCCTCCTCACCCTGCCCAAAAGGGAGCAGAAAATCATGTTCTACTTTGCACTCCTCACAGCCAGCCTGGGAATAGGAGGAATAAGAGCCATTGTGTGTCCTCTGAGTGCCTACAGCCTCGAGGACTGTGGCCCAAAGGAGCTGCTTTCATTTTTCAACTGGTTGGTAATTTAGTGTTGGCTAAATATCTGTCTGGAGTGGTAGAGCATTGCCTTGAAATTCAAAGGTTCTGTGGATGGTGGGTTTCATGTTTTGTTTTTAATGGCAGAACTTTGAGATTTTGGAAGAGATTCCAAGAGTTAAAACTCTTCCTGGCTTCTTCTTTTTGCTCATAATTGATAATCTATTTTGGACATCTACAGAAGTGCTCAGTCAGGGTTTTTAAGATTAAAAAAATTGCCCAAATACTCAAAAGACTGGCTAATCTTTTTGCTGTTGGAAGAAAATATTCCATTTGGTTTTCTGCCTTTAATATGGCTATGCCTTTAAGATATTTTTCTGTCGCTCCCTAAGAGTGTCAGAATTCAATGATATATTGAGATTTACATCAGGTTTTTCAGCAGTAGACTACTGGTTTGCTGGAAGTCAGGGTTGTGAGTTGTCTCAAGCTAAACTCAGTGGTGGGGATCTGCTGTATTATTTCAGCTTTGCTGCTGCCAAGTTCTGGCATCTGATAAACCACTTGGCATTTGTATTTCGGTTGATTTTTTTTTTCCCCCATTCATGGGAGTAATTGCTCTTAAAATGGTTCTTAAAATCAGGGTTTGGATTTTTTTTAATGCTTTTGGTATGTATTATTTCTGTATCCATGCATCAGGGAGTCAATTTTTGATGGTTTGTTTGCCCTTATTTTCCCCTTCTGTTGCCCTATAGAGAGTGCTATATTTTCTGGTTCAACCATGCAGTGGGACTCCCCATATTTCTGCTTCAAGGCAGGGTGGAAGAAAGCCCTAAACTGCCTTTTTTTTTTCTCCTTTACATACATGGTTATTAAAATAAAAACTGAGCACATTTGCATATTAACAATATAATGCTGAAGAATCAATGAAGATCTTGGTGAATCAGGTCTCTCTTCCTTTGGGGATGGCTTTCCTGGCTATTCTTTTTACCTTCAATTATGTTAATATCAAGGAGTTTTGAATTAAATCCAAACTTCAGTGAATAAAGTAGCTTTACCAAAGGTGGATGAGACTGTTTAGTTCCTTAGAGCAGATTCTGCCTCCTTGACCTGCCCATAGCAGAGAAGAGGAAACAAAAAATCCTTCCTTTTTACTTTATTCTGAGTTTTAATCCTTAATTAGCAACATCATTTTTATTAAATAAGACTCTGGGGGATTAAGACTGGAGAGCAATCAGTTGTTCTGAAGGATAGCTCTGGAGAGTTTATTGTACTGTGGTCTTAGCCATTCAGAATTGTGTTTAATCAAAGTGACATTTCTCAGTGTTGATTACAAAGGAGATATAATACGAATAAAAAGTCCTTGGGGGAATCCAAATGGGTCAGTTCTTGGAACTTTGGAAATATCAAGAAAGGCAAAGGTGCGTTTCAAAAAAATTTAATTTCTGCACTGGCACCCAAGGAGGGGCTTTGGAATGCAATCTCCGAATTTAGAAAAATGGGGGGTTCATTCTGAGCATTTTTAATCTAGTTAAACCCCTCAAAATATAATAACTTTTCCTTGATAGCCTGTCCTCTCTTGGTGGGTGTTTGTCTTGGGATTTAATTTTAAAATTATGTAAAATAGGATGGCATACTCTTGATGAGTCTGAGTCTGGTCTTATCCAAGTTCAGTTTAAACAATCACAATTATTGAATTAAAGATTGGGTTAAAAGTCTTGGTAGTTACCTGTTTTCTTATTCAATCCTTCAAGAAGATTTCTTGGCCCATCTTACAGCTTGGTTCCAAGCTGAAGTATGTATTGTGGCTCTGATCTTATAAATAAATAGAATATACCAATCCTAAGTGAAGAAGCAACTTGGATTCTGTTGGATTAAATTTTTCTAGGTCCTTCTGCATTTCCAGGATTAAGGTTATGGACTGGTTGTGTTTTGCAGGAGGATAAATATGTTCTGTCTGTGGGGGCAGAGAATGAGAGCAAAGGGTACAGAGAGAATGAGCAGAGCTGTATCTTGTCTTACAGACTTGTAAAAAACTGCAGAGACTGTGAGAAAAATGGTGTTTTCCACCCTCACTCTCTGTTTTGTTTCCGCATATTGCAGATCAATTTCTGCCATTTTCTCAATACACTTAACTTTGACTTTTTAAAAATTTTTCCTACCTCTTTGGGATTTTTCCCCCCACTTTGTTTTTGCAGAGAACTCCATAGTGATACTGAGAAAACTGAGCTCCTCCTGCCAAGCTGTATAAACATGAACAATAATTTTCAATAAGAATCAGCTGGATATTACTTTTTTAAGGTTTTCACCACAAATGCATTTTTGTAAAACGTTTTAAGTGTATTAGGTTTATGTGGGCTTGTAGCATTTAAGTTTGTCTCTGCACTGCATTCTTGAAATGAATGCCTCAAGTTGGCTTTTGGCTCTCATTGTGAAGAGGCCTTTCAGGAAGGAGCTCTTCCCTGAAAAACTAGACAGAATATTCAGCTTGGTGTATCTAACTAATCTGCCATGCCCTGGTGTGAGCTCTGGGATTCTTTATGTAATAAAGGCCTGAATTCTGTTCTGCTGCTGTCAGTACAATATGAGCACAGCCCAGAATTCTGGTATGGGTGTTGAGGTTAATTCATCCTTCTTGTTTTGGCCACAGGGATTGCTGAACACTTTGGTTGGGGTTTTTTTATTCTCTATTTTGTAAAAGGACAGGAACTTTACATTTCTGTCATAAAGTATGCTGCTATACAGCAGTGAAAGTGCTCTCCTGTTTTTCCTGCTCTTCAGGATTTTCTTTGGGAGCTCCTATTTCCAGCCAAACACTCATAGAGTCATGAAAAATGTCAGGACCTTGGGTAGCTCAGGCACAACTCTAAAAAGTTTGGAAAACAGCCACTGAAACTTCTGACTTAATAATTGTCAGTTAAGAATTGATTCCAAACTTTTACACAAGTTCTAGCCAAATGAGTCATGTAATTATACCTTTTTAAAAGCTTTAGTTGAATGGGTCAATATTTTTATGTACGAAATCCCTCCAACTGTATCATCATCGAGTAACATAATTCCAAATCTTTTGTCACTGAGAAGATAATTCCAGATTCATTAGCCCAAACACTCAAGTTCAAACAGCATGCATGATGCAGAAGTGGCACTGAACAAGAAAATTAGCTTTTCTTCTTCCAGTAATATGTATTAAGATTTTATAATTGTGTATTTCACCTTTAAATGCAGTTGCTTCCAGACTGTAATCTTTGACACATTGGGATGGCACTGCTCAATAATTGTGCTCTTTTCAGGGGTTCCAAACTGCAATAGGCCTGCCACTACTGCCATCTGCTTCCAGGAGTGTGTGATTTATCCTTTGGATGTCTGCTGTGATTAGGAGGGGCTCAGTACTTACTTGGGAAGCACCTCTACTACTAATTACAGTCTCAGAGAAAATTATGGTGGGGAAACTCCTTATCAAGATATTCCAGAAGCCAACAAAAATTCTAGCTGAGCCTTGCAACTAATAACTGATAAATCAAATTTTAATATTTCTTGCATTTTTTAACATTTAATATTTCTTAACCAAAGGGTGGTGGCATTAAGACATTTCTCTCTTAATCTTGAAGCACAGGATTGGATGATATTTCATACACAGAACTTGTTACCAGATATTAAATGCTGATGTATTTAATTAATGTCACCCACAAGAATATTTCCAGTACCAGACTGATAATTTGTTCAGCTCTGCTGCCTTAGTACACTTACTTTAATCATATACATCTTGGAGCTGAGACATTTGAGTGAAAATCTGTTTTAATTGCTGTGCTAATGTGTGCATGGTACTGATGCTGTCCATGATTACTATACTTAACCATGCCTTTAATTGGATGTTTTAATCTTCTGTAAAAGCTTTTATATTATTCAGCCTCTTCACTTTTCTCTCTCTTGTCTGTGTGCTCCAGGTTCCACTGGCTGGTTAACTTGAATTCAGCAGTGGTCTTTGTCAGCATTTCTTACATCCAGCAGTCCGTGGCCAGGAACCTTGGCTTTCTTATCCCATTTGTGTCTGGGCTTATGGCTATGATCACAATTCACATGGTTCGGGGTGAAATGATTTACAAACCCAAAGCAGGTAAGAGGCAGCTCTGTCTCAGGAAACATCTTCAGAAATTGCTTTCACAGAAGAAATTGATTTGCATATCTAAACTATTTATTCTATAACTCTGCCCTGTTTGGTGGTAGATCCTGGTTTAGCCCTCCAAAATCTGCCTGTGAGAAATTCTGTCCATCCTCTGGAGATTCTGGGTAGGCTGTAAAAGTGGGAAACAATCTCTGGTAAACTCATGGTTGTTTTCTGTCATGTCAGGGCATGTACCTTTGCCTGTGCAGGAAGAGATGTAACATGGCTGCTGCTGGTGAAATTGATCTTGTCACGTTTTGTTCAACCTTTTATCTCCCCAACCCCTCACATTCCAAAGGAAAGCAGATGACCATGACAATCTTGGGGACCAGGTCAGATGAGCCAGGACACGGCTGAGCTGCTGCTTTACTGACTTTCTGCTGGGCTCATCATTGGGCACTCAGTGCATCTTCTGGTTTCAAACCTGACTGGGTTCAAACCCTTGCAGAGCAGTAGCACCCCATTACTGCTTCTTATACTCTTTTTGTGAATATCCAATCTACAGTGCAAAGCAAAACAACATTTCTCTGACTTAAATCTCATTACAAGCTCTGCCAATGAATTGAGCTAATACCAAATTTCCTGTTATCTTTTATTTACTTCTGAAACTAACTCTGCTTTGAGAAGAGCCCCAAGTCCCACTTATTTTGTGTTTAGTTTCTTAGTCAATTCTCTCTGGAATTCTGCACTTTTTTTTTCCTTTTAGTCCTCAGATTTTCTCTTAAAATAATCTAGGTCTGAAAGTTAAACATCTCTTGCAATGAGTGGTGAGAATAGTTGCAAAGTACAGTCCTACAGAACAATAAAAACTCTAACAACTCTGTTTTCAGGTTTTGATTTGCTATTTCAGATTTTATTTTATAACGACAACATTCTGCAAGTTAATTCCACACCATCAGGGAGTTTTAAATATTAGCTTATCTTATAAAATACCCTTACTTAGTACTTTAAAGCAAGTGCTTTAGTACTTTAAAGCAAGTACTTCCAGTAGATGCCAATGGATATTTCTAGAAAATAATCTCCACGTTAGAGATAGAAGGGAGACATTTTCATTCTGCAATCTTAGTTCATTTGGGGTTTTGGAAAGTATTTATTTATAGACACTCAAATTATTGTAGTGCTTTAGCACTCAGAAAAACATAAAGTGCCACAACCCCTATTTGTATGGATGGCAATTTGCCAAAGGTAAATGAACCTGCATTTCCAAGCCTGAAGCTAACAGTTTTGTGCTCATTCTACTTTTATTTTGCCTGAGAAACAAGCTGGCAATTCCTGAACCCGCTAACCAGTCAATAAGTTTTAATATGTCAAGTACTAGACTGGAAACTCCTCTTTTGTCCTGCGTGCTACTTGGAAGACCCGAGATGATTATTCTGGCCTTGAAATTCATCCATGAAAATTCTCTCAAGTCTTCAACTGTTTTTTAAACTCCTTTTCCTTCTCACTTCACTACTGCCCTTCCCTTGCTACCAGACTTCAGCAGGCATTCAGTAAATGGAAAGACAGTATGAATTTCCTTTGTTTTTTACATGCTCAACCAGAGACACGTGTGGTGTTGTGTTAAATAACTGGTAATAAAAGGAGCTCTTCTCTGTGGCTGTTGGACAGGATTGCTTCTGTAACTGGGTTGTGAACCAACTGGGTTCAAAAGAGAATTTTTTTAAAAGAAATCCAGAGTTATTACCTTTCCCCTCCCTAAAAAGACATGAAGCTGAATATACCAGCTCATGCTTTCCCTCCCCAAGTGCTTTGTCTTGGCTGATGTTTACCTTGACAGCAGGTGAAAGCATATCAATGCTCAGAGGTGTCTAACTTCCCTGATTGCTCGCAGACAGCTCCCTGCTGACGACCTTTGGGGTGATTTTCAGTGCCCTGAAGACGTGCTGCGTGCGCCAGCGCTACCTCGGCACGGCCGTGCCCAGCTGGCTGGACCACGCCAAGGAGCACCACGGTGGGCACTACAGTGAGACCCAGGTGGAGGGCACAAAGTCACTGGCCAGGCTCTTCCCCTTGTTCACCTTCCAGATTCTCTACAGGACGTGCATCATGCAGGTGGGTATACAGCTTTTAAACAAGAATCTTGAAATAGGCTCTGGCGCGTGTTTAGCGCCGTCTCTCTAGGTGTGCTTTTTCTGACTGTTGCTTTGCCAGCTGAGCAGCCTTGAAAAGTAGCTCTAATTGCCTAAGAATACACCTTGCTGTAGCCTCTGGTCCCCTCAAATAATAAGAATTGACTTGGTCAAGACTCATTAAGAAGCTTGTGTGAGTGCTTGATCAGTATCTTTACAAAAAAGATTAATATTATTTTCTTCATATTATTAAGTTAACAGCTTTCAGTGCCTGTGATTCATATTGATGATATTTCAATTCCTATTCAGAAATCAATTCTTACATCCAATAGGCATTGGAGAGAAGGAACCAATGAAATTTGACTCAGTTCTAAACTTACATAGTTCTGTTACTGTTTATTCTCTTTTACAATTTGTATTTCCTTTTGGAGGTGGAATGTAGGTGAAAAATATTTTTGCGAAGAGCTAGCATTTGGATAATCCTTGAACACTGAACAGACTCAGAGTGGGTAGGGTTGGCTATAACCATTGATGAGAAACCCCACATGAGCTCAGTTAACAACTATGCATTGATTTTTGGACATATATAAAGCAGCAATATTCTCCTTGGGTTTGAAATCAGTGATCATATTGAAGAGGGTGCAGGATGCTGCAGGAATCCAGAGCTCAATAAAAACAGACAGAGTAAAGAAACTAGTTCTAGGTTGAGGTGTGTCATGACTGTACTCTGTGAATTGCTCAAGTTGGAATTTCCCAGTCTGCAAAATACAGTGGATTATGGCTCCCTGCTGCACATGAAATTAGTTAATCAAGCTTCCTCCAAAAAATCCCCAACAAACAAAAAAACCCCACTGAAAATTCTGTAAATCTATTGATAGAAGCCATCAGGATTTTGATTTTACACTTTTTGATAAACTCAGCAGCTGTTCTGTATAGCCTCACACAGATAGGAGGAATAATTTGCTTTTTTAGTGAGAGACTCTTACAAATCTACTTAATTGTGTACCCAGTTGGCTGCCACTGGGTTCCTCATCTTCTTTCTGTCTTTGGTTTTCAGTTTCCCCAGGTAAAAGGAAATCCTCCATGGGTGCCCTGACTGTGAGTTGCACTAAGCTGGTTCTAAGGCTGTACCCAAATCTTCATTCCCTGTAGCTTTTCAAGTTCTCCTACCTTGAGCACAGAATCATAATCCTGTGCCTTGCAATTCTAAAAGTAAATCATTCTGCATTTTGCTATTTCAAGGTTCTGATCTGTTAAACACTGTCTGGGTGAAGTGACTGAAGTTTTGGGTGGAATTATTTAGTATAGTGGCTGATGGCTCTAAATAGGGGTGATCAAGCAAACTTTTAGACTGTTGCTTAATTTGTTAAACGTAGGAGAAAATCTCATAAAAGGGAGATGTTATGTTCTGGCAGAGAGCAATCTTGTCATTATCTAAAAGGCTTTCTTCATGAATGCTCATTCCTTTTTTGCCAGCAGGTATTTGGTTTAATGTGACTTCTTCAGAAGGAAAAACTTGGAGAGGTTTCCAAAAATGAAAAAGTGAAAATCTTATCCATGGATTGTGGTTTTATCCTTCAATACAGATTCCTTCAGGATATTATCTCCAAACCATGAATTCCAACCTGCACTTTGGTGGATTTGTGTTGCCAGTTGCAGCAATGAACGTGATCAGCATCGTGCCCCTTCTGATTCTTGTTCCTATTTTGGAGTGCATTAACTCCTGGCTCTTTAGCTCCAAGGACACTGGGTATTCTCCAACAATTTACATTGGTATGTGAAAAGCACACGTGTTTATACAGCTTTAATATGTTTTCTGGGTTTGAAAGAGAAATTTCAGTGTAATGGACGGTCCTAGAAAATTATATCTGACCATAAATATTAACATGGATTTGTTTTGGGATGATGCTCAGAAGTAAAAATGTTTCAAAGAAATTATTGAAAAAACCACAGTCCTTAAACTTAAAACTATTCCCTTTCATAGATACTCTCATTAAACTTTCTACATTTTTTATCTTCCAGTCTGCATTGCAAACCTCAGATGAAAATATTTATAAACTGCTATTTTCTCAGTGTGCTGCTATTAATTCAGTGCCCCATGGCAGGCAGCACAGTGAGTACTGACACACACAGAGGTATTAATCTGACTAAATTAGCCTAATTAAGAGTGTTATTAAGTTTTATACAAACCAGAAGCATATAACACACCAGGTTGCAATTAGCCTAGTTTATAAAATAACATCTGCATTAAAGCACAAAAAGCACATTCAGATAATCATTTTCCTTTAAACCATGGAAATTTCAAGTTAGTATTAATGTTCTATCCTGTTATGTTGAACAGCAGTAGAATATATGCAGTGGTTTGTTCTTAATAGGTTCATTTATCAAAATAGCCTCCTGTTAGGGGTGATAAACTACCTGAGGCAGAAAAATACCTGTGAGTACAGGCAATGGCTTCAGATATCCAAGTGTGTGACTGCACCTGCAAGTATGGTAGACCTCTAAGTGCCAATATTTTTGCCAACAGTTAATTAGGTTCTCAATTATTTTCAGCAACAAAATTGGAAGTATAAATAGGCAGTTGGTGTTAAGCCAGCCTATAACTATATTTTAATTCAACTCTTGCAAAAAGAAGAAGAAATTTAAATAGTTTTCTGGAAATGTTCAGCATGTTAAGAATAGAAGTTTTCAAGCATAAACCATACAGACAACTGAAATACCTGGTTGTTCTGTATTAAGGGTCTACATAAAAACTGTGATCTGTTACTCTTTAGTTGTTGGTTTATTCATAAAGGTCCAATACAATTTCTAGATAATATAAAGAACCTTGTCACAGAATCACCCCTAAATATTACTGAAACAGCTTGTTCCCCTGTAAAACCCAAGCCTCAGACAAGTCATTCCAAGCCTCTTGTTTTAAAGAGGACTGAAGGGAGAAGAGTAAAGATGAAAACTGTACCTCCAAGGCTCTTGGTTTCTTCTTCTGCCTCTTAAATTCTTGGGAAAAAAAAAAAAAAGCTGAAATTTTTGGGCACCCAGAGGTTCCTTTCTCTGAACTGCATTGGCTTTTAGTAAAGGAAAGTGCTCCAAGTTTGTTGCACTGCAACATGATTTTTCAGTAGGAGAGCTCTTGCTTTGGATGACTACAAGAGGCTCCTTGAGGGCTTCATACCTGGCTTTGATAAGGTGCATTGGCCAGAAAACGCTGCTGAATTCCCTCCTGTCATCAATTTTCAAGCAATAATTCATTGATTTTCTCATCAAGCACTAGAGGAGCCTAAAGAGCATCCAAGGCTCAGGTTAGGCATGGGGAGTAGGATGTTTAAAGCTGTGAACATACAGGAAAACTATGCTGGAAGAAAGGTGCGAGAGTTTGGTGCTGAGGAAGAAACACAGAGGCCTGCAAGAACACCGCAAGGCTAAGGCCACTTAACTGAGTTTTTTATTCTTTTCTAAAAAAGATGGACACTAAAAAAGACAAATTTGATATATGTTATATATATGATATATATATAAATATAATATGAAACAAAAGCTGTTGATGTCCAATCTAATAAGTGTAGCAATTGCCAGTCATGAAGCCTTGATAAGAAAAATATAGTCTAAGCATTTGAGCCCAAACTGTCAAAAGCAACCAAATTCTCATGTTATGGCTTAGAAATGTTGGCCAATCAGAAATTTAGTCAAAATCAATGAGAGCTCAAACCATGGAAAGTATAGATAATTCAGGTTCAGAGACTTGCTGGGAAACCTTGTTTCTTTGTGTTTTTCTTTTTTGAGAGGACACAACCATTTCATGCTGCCAAGATCAAGAAATAGAAAATAACGTATTTTAATACTATCCTCTTTGCAATGGGTGAAGTGTGAGGTAGCTATAATTTGGAAGAATTTCCTTTGGTTCTGTTCCTACCCTTTCTCTTGTATTATGTGGGAGGACGTTTGCCTCTTCTTTCTTTTCTCCTTCCTTTTCTCCCTCAATATTCAAAAAAAAAAGTGAAAAGTAAAAAGTTCTTCTGTGTGACTTTGGTTTTAAAAGAAGTTTTTCCTCTCTCATTTATTCTGAACTCTGACAGTGTGTGTTTACTGAGCTGGTGTCCCTTTGCCACATACACATAGCGAGCACTCTTTATTCATGTTGAGGTGTCCAGAAAAAATGATTTGGGGTGGGGATAGGAAGCTTCTTTTGCGTTTCTTAGGAGTTTTCTGCGCTCTAAAGCCAGGATGGTGCTGTAAGAGTGGCCTTGGTGAATGTTCTGTGTCTTCACCCAGTTGTAGGTCACTTATCTGCTGCCCTTTCCGTGGTGGCTGCTGGCTTCTCCGAGATGCACCGCAAGCGCTTCCCCCAGGTGGAGCAGACTCTGTCTGAGGAGCTTCTCCTGGTCTCCTCCATGCCCTGCTTCCACCTGGCTCCTCAGTACATCCTGCTCGGAGTGGCTGAAGCCCTGGTGACTCCCTCCTGTGAGTAAAATCAAATGGGCTAAAGGAAAGGTGTCCTGGTACTCAGAGAACTGTATCAGCTGCCTAAAAATAATTACTGTCGTCTGATATTTTATCCCTGGCTCTCTTCCACGGGCTTAATGAGCAGATCTGTGCTTTACCTGCTTCAGAGAAGCATAATTTGTCTTGCTGGCTGTAGCTCAGGATGAGCAGTGATGTTCCAGATCAATGGGGAGGGAGCACAGCCCAGTGGCACAATTCCCTGCTTGGTCCTGGGGCTGAACCTGCTTCAGGCAGACTGGATGAGCTCGTGAGACCCCTTCTGAGCTGTGATGATTTTATTGAGATGGAATAAAAACACACCTGAGAGCTGAGCTGTGGTTATGCTCTGGGACCACCTAAAAGGCCACAGCCAGAGCAAGGTGAAGCAATTTTGGTTTTTGGGCCCAGCTAATGAAATTACTGCATGTTTTTCACTGGCACAGAGCATATGTGGGCAGGTAAATGGGACAGGTTAACCTGGAGAAGGGTGTAGGCAGCTGCAAGGCTTTTGTTAGTGCTCCAACCAGGAGTCATGAGAACATGCCTCCCCAGATCCTCATGTCTTGGCTTGTGACATGGAGCCAGAGATAAACACTCCTGTTTTTCAGAGCTCAGCTTGTGCCTGCCATCCACACATCATGTAGTCATACTCTTGATTGTGAGTCTGAACCTTTTCTGCTTTCCATAATTTACTTTTCTGTGTCTGCACTGATGTTTTTGAGGCTTGTTTTCTTCTGAGGAGCATGCAGAGTGCTTACCAGTGTTTTACCTTGCAGAGCTTTTAAAATAAAAAAAAAGTTAGTATTATAAAAATAATTTCAGCAACATTAACTTAGAGACACAGGTAAAGTAATTGCCTGGCTGATCTCTGCAGGCATTTAATTCTCTGGGTTGAGTGTCTCTTGTTCCAGTACAACCCCAGAAATGTTCAGGTATGTGTTTAAGAGCAGGAAATAACTTCAGTGTCTCAGCTTCATTCTTACACTCTGAGACTACCGAGAGCTGTGGGTCACAGGCTGTCATTAAAAAGGTAATTTTCCCTAGTTTTAAATACTTAGCACTTTCATAATGCCTCTTCATCTGATAGCTCTCAAGTACTTAACTGAGACAGGTTTCTAGGCAGGTAATTTGGTTTCTAGGTTACAGGCTAAGTGTAACTGAAAACTGTGACCTTCTCTGTTTAGCTTAACAAAAAAAAAGGTTAGGAGGTGACTTGCTTACAGTCTTCTCATGCAAAAGCAGGGGAAGAATATTGCTGGTAGAAAAAGGCCTTTTAATCTGGCACACTGGGACACAACTGAGTCCAGTGACCAGAAGATTACATTAGCCTTTAAGAAAGAAATAAAACTCCATTTTAGGGCTTGTCTTCCTTTTTTTTTTTTTTTTTTTTTTTTAAGGCCTTTTTTAAAGGATTGTGGTTATAATTTCTTAGGAAGAAAAGCTGTCCTTCCCCATTTAAATAGGGATTAAGCATCGTGCTTAGAGCTGCAGTGAGAGGTGTGACTTAAGAACCCAGCTAAATGGGACTGAGTCTAAAGACTTGCAGATAACAAGCTAAAGGGAGGTGCCTAAAATAAGATATTGCTGTAGCTGATGAAGAAGGAGGTCTGCATTCATGGTAAAATTTGGTCACAGAGTGTCACAGAGTGTCTTGGCTGTGCAGGCAGGGCAAGCCAGCTCTCTGCAGTTTGAGAATTCCAGCTGCTGATGGAGAGGAGCCTGCTGATCCCCCAGGTCTTGCACTGGCTGAGGTTCACTCAACCATCCCCAGCCTCTGCATTCCGGCTTCTGACCTGAGCTCTGGCTTTCCACTTCAGTCTGGCTCCCAAACAGCAATTCAGTTCATTCAGTGAATCTCCACGGATGTCAGTGACAGCCCAGACCCTCACAGAGCTGTCCCACATTTCCTAACATTTTACTGCCTTTCTTATGCAGAAGATCAAATTCAGACATTATTATAATTTACTGGACCTGAAAGTACATGGTCCAAGCTGAGGAGGGGAATGTTCACTCCCTTAAGCAGAGGGAAGGAAGGAGATAGCTCATTTGTGAAGAACTTGGTTAGAGATGTTAGCTTTGGCACACTGAGCTCTTTATTTTCATTAGGACCTCTCTTATTGAGGTTGTTCAGCCTGGGAAAGTGAAGGCTTCAAGGTGACTTAATTGTGTCATTTCAGTGCTTGACAAGAGCCTGCAAGAGAGATGGAGATTATTTACAAGGGCATGTAGTGACAGGACACAGGGGAGCAGCTTCAGACTGAGAGTAGGTTCAGATTAGATATCAGGAGGAAATTCTTTGCTGTGAGGGTGCTGAGGCTCTGGCACAGGTTACCCAGAGAAGCTGTGACTCTCCCATCCCTGGCAGTGTCCAAGGCCATGCTGGGCTCTCAGTGGCCTTGTTTAGTGGAAGGTGTCCTTCCCCAGAGCAGTGAGTTTGGAACTGGAGAATTTTAAAGTCCCTCCCAACCCAATCTATTCTATAATTTGGTCCCTGACGCGTAAAACTGTGTTTATAAAATATATTTCATTATCTTATTGATAGGAGTTTTGAATAATCTGCTTCAGGTGGCAAGAGCATCTCTTAGAATAATACCTGCCACTAAGCAAGCCTGAAAAATAAAATCAGACAATGGTATTGCTCTCCTCCACAGTGCCACAAAGTTCTCACAAGCCTCTGACAGGCTGAATTTGTAACCCCAGCTTGGTTTAAAGCAGGAAAGCCACAGCTCTGTTAGAGGATATATTGGGGATGGCTTTGCCCACCAATAAATTGCAATGGTCTCCAGGGGGAAATGCAGCAGCTGTTCAGCAGCTCCCAGCAGCACCGTGGGGAAAGGGAGGAGGGGAGCAGGCTATTGAAACAGCAGGGGTAATTTAGGTAACTAGGATGCAATTACCCAGGCTGAATTCGACCAAGATGCATCTTTTGCACCCCTGCTTTTAGGAGGGAGGAACAACCAGAAACTTTTAAGTCCTTTAGGGTCTCCAGTTAGCTGTACAGTGCTTCAGGCTGTTGCCTCTACAGTTGGTGACCCAGGCTCACCTGCTTTCTCTTGCCCTCAGGCTTCTGGTTCCTATTGTGAGTTGGGAAGAAAACACTGTCCATGGTATTTTTTTCTTTCATATGTTTTCAAAGCTCTCATTGGACATCCAAATTAAGAATGGTGAAAGATGGTGATTGCAGAGTTTCATTTGTACCCAGAGGTGCTTCAGGCAACTCAGCATCCAAACAGGACCCTCTGCTGGCAAATTTTCAAGCTGGAGGTCATTCTGATTCAACAAATAAAGCATGTGGGGACACTGGGAGAAAAGGTGTGGAGGAGAACTCATGGAGTGAAATTAGGAAAGAAAAGTTTTTGGTGATCAGTGAAAATTGCACAAAAAGAACAGCTATCATAAAATCTTGCTGTTACAGCTAAATTACAGCTGGTGGGATTATTTATAGGCACCCATGCTACGGCAGCATGCTGCAGCTTCCCCTCTCCACCAAAGCTGTTGCTGCTTCTGGTTCAGCCTTCTGGCAAGAAAGTGAAGGATGAGGTCTTAAAAATGAGCCAGTGAGCCTGGGGATTGCACTCCAGGGAACAGGAGCATGGTCCAGCCTAAAGGCAAAGCAAGCTAAGTGTCCAAATTAAGGCAGAGCTCTAGATTTTGGAGTATTTACCAGTGGCTGTGCTGCACTGGCTCTGAGATAGGAGGTCCTGCTGTTCTGCAGTTAAATATCCCATCCTTTGTCTTCATGCTTCGCTGGCTGTGGTGGTGTTTCTCTGCTCTTGCTCATGGCTGAGGTTTTGAAAGGTGCAAGCAAAAGTCTGGGTGAAAGATCTTTCTGCTCTTGTGGAATATGGAGAGCTGTGTGTGGGTAGTTTAGTACAGATATTCATTTAAGCAGTTCAGATAATGCTTTGTTACAAGGTACATATTGACATGTTATAGGGTACATCTGATTGCACTTCTGCAGCAAGTAATTCTCTGCATAAAATATGGAAAATCACTAATAGAGATGTTTTGAAATTTTTGTATTATCCATGTTCTACCATCTTTCTTTTGTTTCCTTATTTTTTCCTTTTTTTTTTTTTTTTTTTTTTTTTTTAACTTTTAACTGTTTCTGCTTCCTTCCAAAGGTTCCTTACTTTCATTCTGGCTCGTGCCTGAAAGAATGAGAGGAATTTCCATGCACTTTTTAGCTCTCTTTAACGGAGCTGGCTGCTTTGTGGGAGCTCTCATTGTTCAGACAGCCCACGCAGGCACTCAAGGTAAGAGTATGCTCATGGTGGGTGCTCCTGAGCAGTTTTCTAATATTATTGATTTGGAGAATCAGCCAGCAGAATTAAAAGGGATGCCAAAGTTTTATTGATTTGCTCTCACAATTAAGATGGAATTAAGATAGGAAATAGCCTTCCAGCTGTATTCATCCAATTTTAATGAGTCATCTTAGTTTTGATAGTCGGAGTAATTAGAGGATGGCATCTTGCAGGAAGTCCTCCTGTCCAATCTCTGTACTTCTGTTCTGGAAGACTGAAAATAAATTGGCTAGGAAGCACCTTTTTGTGTTCATGAAGGGGTACATTCGTGTTGTTCACACTTACATGGAGGCTTCTGAACCTGAGAGCAAGATCTGGGCTTTAAGGAATGGGAAATATTCCTTCCTGATTCTCCCAGGATTGAGGTTTCAGGGCTGAGGGTTTCAAAGCTGTCTGGGGAATTCACTCTCCTGGAGCCACTGGCTCCTCTGCCCTTGCCCAGATTTTGGAACAGCCAGGTTCTGTGGCAATGCTGTCTCGCTGTGGGCTTGTCCTGCTGCAATTCCCACAAATCTTCCTGTTTCAAAAGGAGTTACTGCAGGTTCAACCCACCGAGGTGCATTTAGTGGAAGCTCTGAGCTGCAGTCATTCCTGGGTTACTGACTTTCAGAATAAGCCAGCAATGTCTCAAAGTAATTTTTCCTTTGCTGCTGAATCTTCGTTCAATACAGAAAATAATTGTTCCACAAGTAAATTTAGCAAGGAAAGCACTTGAGTTCTTGAGCTAAGAGACAGGCATCTCAAATTTGCTCACAAATTTGAAATAATCCTGCTTCCTGAAGGAATATTTGTGAAGATATTGCTATTGCCGAGCTCTGGTGGAACATTTACAGAGAACTTTTAATTAGAGAACACAACTGTTGGCCCTAATGCATGACACCACTGCAATTGGTGCAAGATTTTGTAACTGTTTAGGGTTAAAGTTTTGGGTTCTTCTCTTTCCTTTCTTCCTTTCCTTCTCTTTCTTCTACAAAGAATCATGTAATTTAAAACCAAGCAGAAATGGGTGTTTTGAAAGTGTGACAAGAAATTTTTATTCAGACTTGCAAGATCTGAACAAACAAATGATGCTCTGACACGCAGTCCTGTTTTTAAGTTAAAAATTCAATTAAAATTTTATTACAAGGTATAAAACATCACCTGGAGATGGGTAAAAACCAGGAATGTCTGCACAAATGAATCAGGCAAAGAACTTTTAAGCCCCAAGCCATCCAGTGCAGAGAACTGAGCTCCTTGAATATCCCCTGGTGGAAAAGGTTGTTTTTCATTATTGTGAGTTCAGTGTAATATGGGGTAAATTAAACAAACATTTTAAGATAGACTGTGTTGCTGAATTTTTCTCTTCCCCTCCCTCCAAAATATGGAAACTCTTGATTTTTATGAGACTGAAATATTTAGTAAAACTGACATTTTGCAATTTAACTTTTATTTAATTTGCAAATTGAATAATTGCAAAATAATCAAGCATAATGTCAGCACCAAAATATTTTGCCTGTGTTGTGTCACTATTATGTAATTAATTTCTTTACTGAGTATTTCTGTACTCTGCGATAGAGGAAACCAATTTTTGCATTTGATTTGCAATTCAGTTGGGTTTTGTCTGGTTTTGCTATCAAGGTGATTAATCCTTTTTTGTGAAATCATTTAATTGATTCATAAGAAGTTTTTTCTTGCCAGAAATACTATTTTAACAGAGATGGTGAAACCACGAAGGCTGAACTCTAAATTCTCCACAGGCTGCAGTTGCCACATCCTTTTGTTCAGGATTCTTGAGCAAACTGAAAAGTTTCCTGGCTAAAATATTCCTCACTCTTAGAAAGTTGGGTGGCAAACTTCTCAACTTAGATTTTTTTTTTTCCTTTTTTTTTTTTTTTTTCCCTTTTTCCAAAGCTGCCTTTGTGTAACTTTGTCAGACCTGCTGTTCCTGTGGGTGGAATTGACTGCACCATTATCCTGAGCAAAAGTCACTCTGGAATTTTCAAGGGAATCGGTGACACTCTGTATTCAGATTAAGATGCTGCGATGGGAATGACTGCTGCTAAGCAGGGAAAGTCCTCTGCAAAACTTGAAAAGCTTTAGGGAAAATCAAATAAAAAAGGCTTGGTGGTTGCTCTGCTGCTCTAGTTAGGAGAGTGTTAGAGATTACTTTTACCCTATTAATATGTAAACAACACATTACTGGGCTCTCACTTTTTATTTTTAAAAATAATTAGGATCTCACTGGGTATCTCTTTCTCAGTGTTCTCTGCTTGAATAAGATTAATAATTCCAAATTACCACACAATTCACAGCTTGCAAGTGATGGTGATGTTCCTGGGAGTTCATTTTGTGTTCTAACATTCCTCTGCTCATCCCAGGCTCTTCTCCTGCTCACTCCTGGATCAGAGTAGGTTTAGGATCAGAATTTTGAAGGTGGGGATAGACTGTAGCAAAACAAAAAATGCATTTTAGTCTCCCTTTTGGTTTTCCCCTAATTTGGTAGGAAATGTTATACGTACAATTTTTATAATGGACAGCTTCTTACAGTGGACTTCAGTACACATTGCAATCATATCAAACCCACTAGGTTTTAATAAATTTTAAAAAAATCTTTTTTTTTTCAATTTATTGAAACCTAGTGGCTGCCTAATGAACCCACTAAAGATGACTGCTGTAGGGTACAAATTTGTGGCTTCTCAAATAAAACTAAATTCCAATGACACAAATAAGAATTTTGCCCTTTTTTTTTTCAGATCTGTTTAAAGAGCTTGTAAATACTCAATATGTGGACAATTTATGAAAATGGGAGTCAAGCAAACCAACAAAAACTATTTTTTTTTCTTCCTAAAAAAAGCTCAGCTAATTTACTATTTTTTTTTATATTCGAAGAGTAAGTTCTTTCTCTTTTGCAGCAAGAAAGGATGGTGTTGATGAAATGGTTCTGTGAGATTTAACAAGGTTTAGTAAGTGATTCCTGGGCTATGGATGCTTTTGTCTTGTCCCATGATTCTTGTTTCACTGAAACCTGAGCCAAGACTATTTCTGGTTCTCCCATCTCCAGCACTGAGACCATGTTTCTCCATGTTCCTGCAGCGAAGTAGATCCTCCACTGTGTATTTTGAAGTGTTGAAGCACAGAGGGTGTTGACAAAATTTAAACATTTTTATATCCTATTTTATGCCACTAGTTTAGAATTTTATTTGGGGTTTTATTGGCAGAGTTGATCAGATATCAGTCACAGTCAAAGCTGCATTAATCATTTTTAACGCATCTATGGAGGATGGTGTGAATATGATAAAATAAGACTTTTTTAAAAAAATCTGACGAGTGCAAACAGATGATGGGTGACAGTGATATTTTCAGTACAAGCTGGGAAACTGCTTTCTTTTGGATCCCTTACCTCTCCTAACATTTTAACGGAAGAAGATGCAAGACAAAACCTGTCCTCTTATGCCAATCATTTCAGAATACATTTCTCTAAAAATATTAATATAAATATGTAAGAAAGAAATAAAAATAAAAAAAGGTCAGAGGAAGGAAGCTGTCCCAGACACAGTTTTCCTGCTTGTATTTAGAGAATCACGGGGGGGTTTGTGGTTTGAGTTTGGGTTTTTTGGTTCTTTTTGTCATTTTAGTCTTGTGTGATTCTAAAATACCAAAATGATAAAGCTAAAGGATATTTCTTGCAGTCCAGATGGTGGTGGCCACTGGTGCTTACTTAGCTAATAGGGATTAGAGGCAGAGTGAGACTTTAATTTGGATATGATCAAACACTAAATGTATGCCCACTAAGTTGATGAAATGAAGGAAGGCAATACAAACCTTGTTAAAATATTAATTAATTTTGTTTTTATAATCCTAGCATAGGTTGCAGGATAGCTGCAAAACTGCAGGAATGGTATAGATTGAGTGACGTGTGGCATTTGTTTTTTCTTCAAGGTTTTCCCCATAATAAAATAGGATAGTGCAAAAAATCAGCAAAAAATCCTGGGTGCCTCCCTGTGCAACTTTCCCTTGGGCTCTCTGAGGTGCCACCAGAGCAGCAGAAATGTTGTGTGCACTGATGTTTGTCTAAGACTGGCCCTTTTTAGGTTTTGTTCAATTGGCAGCAGCTCCTTGCTGTCAGTCACCCACCAGAAACAGCCCAGGAAAGTTTTTGTCCATTTCTGCTTCACCTCCACCTCTGCCTGCTTTGGTAGGATCAGTTGTTTCCTCTTGGTATTATTGGTAAATTTGGTAAATTCTTGGTAAATTATTCCTTCTTCTTGGACTAACCTTGGTATTGTACGTTATTCCTTCTTCTTGGACTGAGTGATTTTGATGGAAAATTGATGGGACTCCAAAGTGACAGTGAAAGTTTATCAGGTGCTTTCTTTCCATGATTGCAGAGCAGACTTGAGGAACAGACTCTGCCTAGGCCTTCGTTTTCCAGCTTGTTCTAAATTTGCCATAAAATACATAAGCAATTCACCTCTAACCAGTAGAGAAAGTCTATTTAAAATAATGCACCTAAAGGAAACTTCTGTTTCGTTGTGGTGATTCATGCTTCTAAGTATTCCTATTGTTGGAATGAAAATGGAAATCAGGAGCTTGTTGCAGAAAGTTAATTCCCAGTGAGCAATTATCTGTGTGACAAACCAACCTTGTAATTGCCGCTTCTGTTGGCAATCTCCACAGAAAAGAACAAGATGCACAGAGCCCACAGGCAGTATCTTTTGGGGGAAAGTGAATTTTTAGCATGTTGCATGCTGAGGTAAGGAAGGGGAAGTGCTGGACTCTTCAATCACAGCAGTGCCCATGTTGCCTAATTCCAGCAAAACCAAAAACTGGCCCTGATGTTCATGGCTGAGGGTGAAATCCTGAGAGTTTGAACCCCAAAGGCAATCAGCTTGCAGATGGCTTGTGGGAGGTGTTAGTGGGGTCAGGGTGAGAGCACCTAAGGGAGTTTTGGTGCCTAAAACATGTGGGTGAAGTTCTAGCACTGATGATTCTTCTCTCAAGACTGCCTGCAAGAAGAGGAGAGGATTCTCTTTAAAGTGAATACATGCAGATGTAAATATAGTCCAGATTTATCCCCCATTTCATGGGGAGAAAAAAAATTAAAAGGAAAAATAATTAAAGAAAAGAGTGACAAGTAATTATTTTTTGGCTGTAAGTAGGAAAGGGTTTTATTACTTTTTGCTGCATCCACTGATGAAAATGTATACTGGAAGGATTATAGTCTGCATATCCTTGGAACTGCTGCCATCCTTGTTCCTCTGTAGAAGAAGGAACAACAAGCCTTATTGTCCCTCTCTGAGAGGAAAAGAAAGCCTTGATCCCACCTTTTACTCTGGACAGAGCAGGAAACTAGAGAGAAATTGTGTGCTGTATGGCAACTGGAGCCTCACCATATCCTGCCTGGTTTTGTCCCTGCCTGTGCTGTTGATAATTTGGATTTTCCAAAGGCTCTCTGTCATTATCCTAGCCTCACTGTTTAAACACTGGAAAGTCCTAAAAGAATCAGGGAGGAGACAGAGCAAGGGTCTTTGACCCAGGCCATGGAGAGGTGGGAGTGGAATGCAGCGCTTTTCTCTGGTGCCTTTATCGGTGGTAACACAGAGGAGAGTGGTGCAAATGGACCTCTGAGACTCAGAAGCTGCAAAACTGTTTTTATTAACTTTTTAAGTACATATTTTGTGCTCAGGTTCCACTGTAAATGCCATTCCATGAGGAAGCTCCTGCAGTTACTTTAGCCAAGGTGAATAACCCAGCAGTGAGCATGAGTTTTGCTCTGACAAGCTGCAGTGCAGACCCCCATGCATGATTTCCCTTTCATCACATCCTCGTGCTCTGGCTCTGCCTTCCATTGGCCCCTGGGGGATGCAAAATGAAAAACTACCTGATTGTGAATGATGACAGTAAAAGTTTATAAGCTACTAAAATGAAGTTACAGCACCTAGGAGCTCAGTCACTTACAGTGTTGGATGATGGGTTTTTAAAACTGGCTCTGGGATAATGCTGCCAAAGGAAGGGAGCAGGCAGAGGTGTGATGGTGCTGCTGTGATGGGCAAAAATGCAACATGGCATGGAGAGAACTGTGCAGGAGCTTAGGAAAAGTGATGGCACTTGTTCTTTGTCAGTCACAGGAGAACTAAAGGCAACAGCTCTGAAAAGAATTGTGTTTATAGCTCTAAGATGTGAAGGGAAGAGAAAAATGTAAATATATCAATGTGCGTTTGGCAGGGTGTAATCCTTTGACTGGTGTCTCTCCTGCACTGTGGAACTGCTCTTGGTCTCTAATTAAAAAAATATTTACAATCTAAGGATGGCAATCAATGTGTGAAAGTGGCATTAGTGGCCAAAGGATCTGATGGCCATAAGGCCATCAGTTTTTTTACAATATAACTGTGTTAAGAAGTCTGGTTTTCCTTCTTTCCCCATCAGCTCATTCAAGGGGTGGATAGCCACATTCCTGAGATGGGCAGGATTTGATACCAGGCTTTCATGCAGGGGAAAGGTGACTTTGGACACACTGATGCTGCTGTAGCTCAGATCAGGGCTGTGCTTTTAATCTAAATCTCCCAATGATCTCTGATTTGCATCTCCTGCTGCAAGGCAAACTAATCCTGCTGCAAATGTCTCCTTCACCAGGCAGCTGGTTCCCACACTCGCTGCATGAGGGTAAATTGGAGAGGTTCTTCTTCTTCTTGGCTTCCTTAATGATGGTGAACACCCTGGGGTTCTGGGCCATTGCACACAGGTACGTGTCAGAAAATGAAAACTTGGTGTCTTGTTTGTAGGTGTATTTGGGAATTCTAATAAAATCTGTGGACTAGTGTGTAATAAAGAATTGGTAGTGATAGATCACTTGTGGAGCAGTAAAATAAACCCTAAAGCAACTGATGTAATTAACCTTAAATAGTTAAAGGGTCTTAATTCAAAAAGCCCTAAAGAAAGAAGAGCATTGTATTCTTACTTTTATCATATTCTTTCATCATATTCTTTCTGGAAAGGTATTAATTTTTTGGCAGGGAGTTCAGATCGGAACACAAATAATTTTTCAATAATACAAGTTTTTAATTACTAAAAATATCTTTTTGAAATCAATTGTTTCCTTTTTTGAAGAATAAGAATTCTTTGAGCAGAGAAGAAAAAGAGTGAAGACTATTCAGATAAACACTGATTTAGGTGGGGGGAAACAGACTTTAAAACTTGGAACAAGAAAAAATACACTAAAATTTCTCTGTAGGAACAAAGCAGTTAATTATTATTTTTTTAAAAGGATGCAGTATAGGTATTATTAACATCTGCACCTAGTTTGATACTTCTCATCCTGAAGTTCTGAAAGGCTCTAGGAAAATGCATATTTGCATTTTCCTATTTTTTTGACTGCCTTGAAGTCCAGGACTTGGAAGGCACTGTAACTTAAAGAGTATTATGCAAGTATTTATATACTATATGAAAAGTTATACATAACAATGGGTGAAGCTAATACTTTAAAGAATGATTATTTTATTTTCCTTCTGTATTTCCCCCAGATACAACAATCTGCATGAGGATTGCACCAATGGGTTCAGAGGAGGTTTTCCTGGAGAAAAACTTTTGAAGCATGAAAAAGCCATCAAGCATTATAATTCTGTCCTGGAAAGTTCTCCCATTTTGTCTCCTGTGGAGAAAATCTGATAGAATTTCACCCTGATAAAATTTCAACCCTAAATTTTGGCGGTTTTTATCCACCAGCTCTCTAAGGATAAATTACCCAGCACACTTAAGTGGAACAATGTTCTGGTATTTATGAATTATCTGGTGAATAATAATGTTATTTAGAAGTTAACATAGCAATATTCATAGGATTGGGTCTTGAAGGAGGTTGCGCTGTCATAATTCACATGGAGGCCAAGGAGAGCTCACTGCTTGCCGCAGTTGTTGGAGAGAGGATTTTAATCTTTATACGGAAAAAGGTATCCACATCTATTTGTATTTAGGAGTGGTCAAAAATTAATAAACATGCTAATTTGTTTGTTTGGCAAGTTACTTTGTGACAATATAATTTACAAGTAATTTTGAAATCTGCTATTGGTTGGTTGCTGTTTGCAATGGTGGGAGTTTTGTGTACTGCTCTTGGATCTTTCTGCTTTAGTTTCTCTGTCAGTGAAATGGACACAAACATTATTTACAAATTGCTTTGAAATCTACCAAAAATAAAACTGGAAACCAGATATCAGCCATCAGTCCATAAAGTGTGCCATGAAACATTGATGCTGGGCCATCAGTGATCCAGTCTCACTTGGCAGCAGCACTGTGAGATTTGTCATTCCTGGAGGATGATATGAAGAAAATTGCTAATAGGAGAATGGGAGACTGGAATATATTAACACCAAAATTACTAATTGCAGCCCAGCTGAAGTGGGGTGAAGGGAATTAGGAGAAGAAGATTGGGAAAGGGTAGATGCAGCTGGAGATGTGGAGAAATAATTATTAGTAAAATGCTTTCCAGTTTGAAGATCTACAAAGTTGAACACTCCCAAAATTGGCTGATTTTGTTATTGTGAGAGTTAATCTAACCCTTAATATTTCTATTTAAAAGTCATAGAACTAAAAATAGTGATGAGAGAAGTGGTGTTTTTGTGTGATAAGGAAATATCCCAAACCCAAAAAAACTGAAGGAGAACTTTGATATCAAGATATTCATAAAGAAGGGGCAGTGGAGTAAAAGTGCTTGCTAGATATGAGAAATGCTCTACCACAGCAGAAGCTGCAGGAAAAGGATGGAATTCACTGAAGTGACAGCTTCTGAGTTTAAATTGTGCAAGAGTTGATAAAAAAACCCTGAAATCTCTTCTGCACCATTAACGACACTTGATGCTGTAACTTTAGGGTGGGCATTGGGAGAAAAATATAGTGAATACATCCCTTCCCAGCAAAGGACAGAGTATTTCGCCAAAAGTGGCTGCATGAGCTGGGGCTGTGAGAGGAGAGGCAGCCAAAGGCTGAAGGATCTCTTCTCTGAGGGCACTGGAAAGTGTGAGACAGGCTAATTTCCTCATATTTGGGTAAGTTTTTCCATGACACCTGACAGTTATTAGCTTGTAATGTGTTATTTTCTAAATAATGTTTGTACTGCAATAGACCCAGGTCTAAGTCATGAAAAATATTAGTTTCTTTCCTGAGAAATTCCTGAATATTTGACCTTTGTCCTTGCAGAAAAGCTACAAAAATGCTGGTTGGAGACAGGAGACAGGAGGGGTGTGATTGCTCTCAATGCATTTGAGAGTTACATACAATAGAACTCTGTAGAAGGGTAAAATTTAAATTTTGGGCAGATGAATATGATTGGACTGTAGATGTTTTATTAAATAATGTTGGTTTTTTTTTAATTGCAAAAGTAGCAGTGGCTTGGAATCATTTACACCAATAACAAGAGAACAAGAGACTTAACCCTATTTTAAGGTAAAATATTTTGTCTGCTGCAGTCTCAGGCTGAATGGCCTCAAACTTCCCAAGACCACTTTCTTCTAACTCCCTCTATAGGAATTCCTTAGAATGGGTTCTAGGATGAAGGGTTGAATATTGAATATATTCACATGGAGAGGAGAAATCCTTTTTCTATCAGGCTTAATAAGAAATTTGGCTTTTCAGATGGATGGCAGAACAAAAGGGGGCACTGGATGCTGAATTTGGCCTTAGTTCAGTTGGTGGAGCAGAGGAATCTACATGCAAAAATCTATCAATCCATCAATCAATCTCACTGTTATGACAGAGCAATTTAGCACTCCAAACCAACAGACAGGAATTTTTCTTGAGCTGCAGCATCTAGGACTCCATTCAAAGCTGATGGAATCCTTTGTGCATACAGGGCACTGCCTAAATTGTATAAATCTCGTGCCAGCACACAGTGAAATCAATATAAAATACTCCCAAGGTTTGGTCTTTGAAGGAAGCTGCTTTCCACTTCTGAAAAATTCAGTGACTTTTTACACTAAAAAAAAAAAAAATTGGAGGACAGAAAAAATAAGAATGTGTGTGTGCACACAAAATGATGCAATAAAATGTTAGGAGAGTCTGCTTTTGTTCAGCCTTTTGTTGATCTGTGGCAGTTTTAACCAAGCACTCAGATCTGACTGCTTGGGTTTGAGGTCACCTGTTGCCAGTCTGGATTGCTTTGCACAAAGTAAATTTAAGATACACATGTTTTAATCCTCACCTTAAAGTGAGGATTATTTTTGGTTCTGAAAGATATTGTTGGAAAAGGTGTCTCCTAAATGAGATTAGGAGTGGCTGGAAACATCCCGGTTCAGTTTCCTATTTGATTACTGCCTTAATTTTCTAACTGTAATTAATTTTCTAACTGTTTTCCCTTGTAATTAGTGTGAAGGACTCTAGATCCAGACTTGACTTGGGAAGAAGTTGCTTTTGTGCAGGTTTTAACTGAGTTTGTGCTGGTTTTAACTGAGTGCTCATCAGAAGTCATTACTGACCTTGAATAGCCAGATGGATTCCTGATTTCTGCTGGTACATTTTGGGGGTGTCTTTTTTATGATTAAATGTCTTTTATACTGTATTCATGGACACACACACACAAAAAATAATGTAAGTTTTGTCCCAGTCAAAACCTCAGTTTTGTCGGAGACCACTTCAGTTAAGTCTAAATGCATAGGAGTCCTTTTTTTTTTTCCTTTATTTTTTTATTTTTGGGGTGGGGGGGGGTGCTGAAGAAAACTTGATGGAGAGGATTAAGATCTCCATCTGTTAAGTTTGCACTGATTATAAAACACATGCTCCCAGTTGGAACAAGATGCATTAAAAGAGCAATTTCACTTCTACTGCCTAGCACAATGTCACTGAGCACCTGCAATAGTTTAAACATTAAGCATAATTGGCTTTGCTTGACATAAATCTGTAGTTTTGTAAATAAGAGCAGTTGAGTTTCTCTGTAATACCAATTAGCTATAAGGAATGCTTTGTTTGCTGAAGCCTGCAGCTTTGTGGAGGAAAGAGGGAGTTGTTAAGGCTCAGCAGTGGTAGTCAGAAGGTAGAACCCAGATTAGACAATTACACAGGCTTCGAATACCCTTGTGCAAGTTACTTCATCTGTTTCAATCAGTTTCCCTAGAGCAGGAAAGAAAAAATAACATTTATAATTTTTATTTTTTTTAAAGAACTCTGAGAATGTCTGATCAAAGTAACCTGGAGGTAATTTTATAGCACTAAACTGGGATGTCTTGTTCTAGGTTGGATTTCTTTTCCCCTCTTTTAGTGGAAGCTATTTGAAAATGCTTGAAGCCTCTTGAAAGTTCTTGTAAATTTTCTTGAATCACTTGTTTTCTGCCAGGGATGGAGGAAAGAGGTGCATGATCCACCAGACATGAAAACCAGCCTTGTTCAGTTCCTGTGGGAAATGTGAGTTGGAAAGGTCAGGTAGGAGAATCCCTTCCCTGTGGCATTACAGAGCAGAACCAAAGCTTTTAATTTGAGCTTGGAGTCTGTTTGCTATAACATGTACCAGATTTGTCTTGGCAAGGGCAAATGCAACTGCCTTCCAGAGGATGTTCTGAAAATCTGCTTTTTTTTTTTTTTAATCTGGAAAAGAAAAGGAAATTCACAAATCTCCTCGTGATTTCTCTGTTCTGAATAGAATAAAAATTACCTTTTCCTTTCTATCAATCTGGTCTCTAGAAAGTGTCACCACAGAAGTTGTATTCTGGTGATGTAGTACTTTAAATTATTCTAGTTTCAATCTCTGTCTGTAACTTTAAATATAGATTTCCGTGAATCAGAGAAGGTTGACATCTAAACCTTATGAAATCTACTACTATTGGTGATAGCTGTTTAAAGTTAATCAGTTCTAATACTCAGTAGTACTAAGAGTGAAAGAAACTGCTCTGATGGAGATTTTTCAGTGTTTTGGACATATTTCATCTCTGGAGTACTGGATCTTGCACCCTAATACTATCAAATTGTAAATACAGCCTATAGATTTGGGTTTTATTTCAAAAATAAAATTGGCAGAAGCTTTATTTTAAAATATTATATAAGGAACATATTTTCCTACTTCAATTTTGTTTGTTTATTTTGTTTTGAGGCTGAATTTTTGTTTGTTTGTTCTCCTTAGCTTAAATAAAGAATAGGAGTCTGTACATCAACAATTGACTTGGGGGTAGTCCATGACCTTACCATCACCACAATTTTATGTAGAGCCAAAATGTTCTCATTCCTATCTTGCTTTTGAGGAAAGGTTCAAGTCAAGGAAATATTGCAGATATTAGCTTTGCCTTTTTGTGGGTTAAGCCTCTTTCCTTTTAATGTGGGAAACTCCTGTTCAAGAGGTTGCACTGTCCCAGCTTAGCTTTGAGCAGAGGTTTTTAAAACTGAATTTTCATCTTGAATACCCAGCAGGGTGTGCTGACCAGTTGGAGCTGAATGCACATTATGCATATTTTCTGTATTCTCCTTTTATTATTTAAAAATATATATTCTTTTTCCTTTGGGATCAGAAGAAATGTTTTGAAAGCTGAAACTCTTAGCAAACAATCCAAAAAAACCCCACTCACCCAGGAGGAATCAGTGGGGACATCAACAGAAAAACAAACTTTAGAGCAGAGGATGTTTGTCCTGCCTGCTTTGTAGCCTGGTAAAAAGCATCTTTTGAAAGCAGATCCCAAACGCTTTTATTGCCATGTTGTGTGAACTTCAGAAGCAAGATCGCCATGAGGTTGGGGGTAGCAGTCACTTAATAAAAAGGCACAGTGAGTTTTCTCAGTTGCATTTTTTGCATGGTCAATGGTTGTGATGCCTGTTTAGCTGGCAGGATGGAGCAATCTTTGATAACAAGCAAAATTGTTAATTCAAAACTAATGCTGAATCGTAAACCAAAGGTTGCAAGAGAGGATGCTGCTTGAAAGCAAATCCAGCACTACATGCAATTCTGAATTTCTTCACCTTAGCTCACAGAGTTTTGCTGTTGTCTTGAAATTGTTCCCTTTTAAAGTATTCCGGGGAAAAACCTGAGAGATTTTAACATCATGCTGACAGATGATAACCCCCTCAACAAGCTGTGCCACTGGTTATAAAGAGCTGTCATTTAATGGAAAGGCTCTTTAAACTTAAGCTGTTTGTAAACTAAACTTTAAAGGTGACAATATTGTGTAAAACCTTAACAGCAAAAATATTACACAGCCTTACATATTCTGTAAAAAAGAACCAGAGAATGTCTGTGACTTTAGGGAAGAAATTTCATTTCAGAGATACAAGTACAGAAATTATGCAGGCCTTGCAAAAATAAGCAGTTTCAACAATAGAGAACAGCAAACTCTGTGAAGAGGGGAAGGAGGTGATTATTAGCCATTTGAAAATGGTGTTACTTTATTCCTTGAAGCTTTTGATTGCTGCTCCTCGGGATAGGAAATTCATGTTTAGGAGAATATGTGAGAGCGGAGGAAGGTCTTGTCTGTTAAATTGCACAGGTGCTAAAAATCTAAATACAGTGGCAACAAGGGCACACCTAAAGTATCTGTTTATCATTATTATTAAAAAAAAATACCAGAAAATGCTTCTTTTGAGTTCTGGTTTAAGTAGCTGAAGGGTATAACTTGTAAATCCAGTGCTGCTTCTCCTGACAGTTCAAGTGTGAATTGGCAGTCAATTGATTCTTGCCTTTGCAAAGTTTGTTCATCTGATTAATGGCTGCAATGAACTATTCTCTGTTCCATTATTTAAAACAACAGACCCAGTTGTAGCAGAGGTTAACAAAAGCAAGGTGATTTGGGGTTTGTTCTGTTCCCCCATTTAGGATTTTCAAGCTCTCTTCCTATGCACCCAGTTATTGTTGCACCTACCTTTCAACATTCTTTAGTAAATGCATTTTCACTTTCTTCAAGCCTTTTTAAGATGCAGTGAGCTCCAAACAATCACTTGCACAGATGTTCATGAGTGTTTCGGGGTGGGCTTGTTTGTTTGTTTGCTTTTCCGGGGGGTTTTTTAGCTATTTGTGCAGTTCTGACACAGGCTCAGGCGTGTAGATCCTTCAGAAACGCTCAGAGAGAGTGGCCCAATTTAAATTATCTATTGAATACTGAAACACAAATTGCACATGAAATCCCCAAGCTTCAAGGGTCTCTGGCAGGTCACATCCTACCAGTCAGTCAAACATTTAGTCAGTGCCACCCCCATGCACCTATGAAACTGAGGCTGTTTGACACCTCTGAGAATATTTCTCGTGTTAGATCTGTTGCAAATGAGCACATGGTCCAGAATAATTAATGGTAACACTTCAGTCCTTTTTTGACAGAGTTGTGTTTCTCGTGCAGTTTGTGCTGGTCTGTCTATTTAGCTGCAATCAGCCATGCCTGAAAGACAGGAAAGAACAAGACGGACAAGTGTGTCAGTGAGCGAACCTCTTTGCTGTAATTAGAAATGCACAGGGAATAAATTATTCTCTAATTCAAGCTGTCCAGCTCACACTAATAATAACAACTCAAGGAGCAATCTGTTTACAAAAAATCAAAACTGAATTTGTGAGACTCCTTAGTGCAAGACAGGATTTACTGTGCCGCCTTGTTCTGGTTTATCAGGGCTCTAGGAAGGCAGTGGGAGTGTTTGAGGCTGAGCTACATTTCAGACACAAATTATATGTATACATCACAGATGATTAGCTAAAACATTCATCAGAGATCAATGTAGCCACTCTGGACTGCATTTTTATCTGTTAAATTAATGATTGATAAAGAAAAAATGCCACAGAATAAGGGTATGACTAAAGTTGGCCAAAATCTTGTCTTTATTTTTATTTTGTGGGCATCTTTTAATAGTTTTCCATTCAATTGCCTTTGGCATGCATGAACAAAATCTTTCTTGTGGAGTCACTGAGAGGATCCTCAGCAATGCCTCAATAATTTTGCTTACATGAGTGTAATTAAACTCTTCCTTCTCTGGGCTGTAGGCCCCAGAGACCGCATGTGATCTTGAACTTTTGTGTCCAAAATATTTGGCTCAAGGGATTTTAACTATTTGTTGCAATTAAGCTTTTGCTACTATTTTCTCCTAACTTTACAGGTTAGCCATAATTAAGGCCTATGCAATTGTAGCACTTGATTAAGATGCAAAAACTGAGCACTGAAGAGTGCTGGGCCCCCTTACTTGACTTCAGCTTGGAGCCAAGTGGAGCCGTGATGTTTTGAGAGTGGAGGAGGCGCCAGCTTTCCAATGGTGAGTCTGAAAATGAGAGTGCACAGTCTCCCTTTCACACCTGGGAAAGCAATCAGGCCTCAGGATTAGAGATGTTACTTTATCCTCTCTGAGAGCCAAAAGCTGTAAAGAAACTGCTCAGGATTTGAGCAGCTGTCATAAAGCATCCCTGACATTTTTAAGCAATCTCAGATCTTTGGATGAAGAGCCACGATAGTAACTCTGCTTTTTGGGAGGCTGAGGTGTACACAATGAATTCTGTCTGTCAGACAGCATGCTGCAAAAGAGAGTGGTGACTTCCAGAAGTCAGCCTAACAGGTAACAATATTTTTTACTGTTATTACTGTGAAATCTCAGCAAATCACTTTATGCATTTATTCCCCATATGAAGTGTCTGCACTATGGTCAGTCACTGATCTGAAAGTACAGATGAAATCAAGGGGAGAGAATAAAAGCTATGGAGGTTTTCTGGCACATTTGTACATATGCATCACTTCAAAACAAGTGGAACAAGCTTGAAGACACTGTCCAGTAAGCCTGAGTGCCTAATTAATTTAATTGCAAACCATTAAATCCTCAAATTAGTTTATTATTCAAATATATTCATGTACTTCCCTCCCCCAGGGCTCTCCCCCTAAAAACCCCTGCCTTTTCAGAGCAGCTCTGTTTTGTGAACATCTGAAATCTGAACAAAAGAATATCCACAGTGTGTCAGACCAGTCATCCTTTTACTGAGGGGGAGGGAAATAAAGAACAAAACACAAAAGCCATCTGAGTAAAACCTTTGAGGGGCCTAGGCTGAAGGAGATCCCTTTATTCTGTGTTTCTGCTGTCCCAATAACTTCTGTGACCAATCAGAATACAAACAATAGCTGAACAACATCCCAATTACCAGTTTGGCATGATCTAGTTTAATGTTCAATTCAGGTACTTGCTTTCAGTTTACATTTGGTTTTAGTATCTTTCTGCCAGTACTTTGGCTCATGGGGTTTTTATGCCTTGCTTTTTGAAGTCCAAGTGAAACCAGCTGTGGGCCAGACACTTCCCTGATCAGGTTTCTACAAGTAGTAGGAAGGGGATTTTGGATGGAGGAGGGAGAATAAACCTGCACATCACCTTCACGGAGTGCACACTCTTCAAATATTATTTTGTCTGAGCCCCAGCTGCCCTTCCCATAGCTTTGTAGCTCAGTATCTAACACAGGGAGCTGTGCTAATGACAGGAGATCTGGTGCTTTTTGTGGTGCAACCTCTCATTACAACAATGAAATAAGTCATAAGCTACTGGAGCTTGAGTTTTCTAACTCCACAAAATAGACCCGTGGTTGATTTGAAGTTAGCTTTGGAATTTATTTCTAGGAAGTTCCTTCCTTTAAAAACAGGATGAGATCTTTCCTTTTCATCAGAGTAAACAAGGCACTTGGGTCTTCTCTGATGGAAGGACTAGGTCTAGCTTTTTGTCACATTTGGAAATAAATAAAAACGAGTTGATGATAACACCTTGGCTTCTATGGCTTCATGTGAACTTAAACCTTTCCTGGCCTGACCTCCAAGGAAGGATGTGTACAAGCAGTCTTCCTGGGTATTTTGGGGTTTGTTTTTGTTTTCCTCTGCCTTCTCCAGCTTTCATCCACCAATGCCCTCCAAGCTTTGATATGAAGAGCACCCCGGGGTGTTACAGATGTTCTCCTTGTTTTTCCAGCTCTTTTGGCTGCTTTTGACAGGCAGCTCTCAGCAGCCCTGCGCTGCCATCCCTGCTCCTGCTCACCTTTTCTCTCACCTGTAGTGGCACAAAGGCCTTTTTTGTCTGCCCCGTGCTCTAATCCAGGCTTCCTTCACATCTCCTCAGAAATAATTCTGTCACCCAGCCCCACTCAGTGCTGCATTATTCACCATCCAGCAGGCACCGAGTGAACCTGGAGGGAGCTGAATTCAAAGAGTGTTTCTGAGTGTGCCCTGGTCCCTGCTCTGCTCCCACTGAGCGCATTGGGAACTGGAATTTCTGTAGGAATCCAATTGGAATTTCTGTAGGAATCCAGCTGGAATCTGTAGGAATCACCATCACCGCCCTGTGTCCGTGTGTCCTTGCACACTCTGGGTTTTTTTGGAGCTGCCAGGGAATTGCTGCATTCCAGGAACGGTGGGGACATCCAGTGGTCGCACGGGTTATATAATTAATTACTCCCGATCCCGTCAGGGAGATCAAATTTCCAAGCTTTCTTGTTTTCCCAGCGTTTGACTTGTTTTTCATCATAGCTCATTATGCTGTAAAGTGTCTTGACAGAAGGCTGGGATGACTTGTTTTCTCTCGTCTTTTTCTCCCCCTTATGTGATGTTGCCTCGTATCTATCAGCAGCAGAAATCAGGAAGTTGAGTCTCTCGCAGACAAATATCTGGGGATATCTTTTAATTGCTTTTCAAATTGAGGATTTGGAAGAAAGAGTAAAGAAAATATGAGCTATTCTTTTGAATGCATAACACTGGAATAACTGGTAAATAAATGTTATTGCTAGCGGTGACAGGGAATTTTTATTTTTTTTTAAAGTGATGACAAATAATCACAACTTAAACTTTTTATACAACTTTTTCAAATTACCTCATGCATAATGCATGTGCACCTTGGTTCATCTGGCGTCTGTAATGAGGCTGAGAGGAGCTGTCTCCTTCCCTTTCTGAACTTGGCAGTGATCAGATTCAGTCCCTGCTCATCGTGGAAGCAGAGCCTCCCATTTTCCCAACTGAGTGTTTTTTTCTGGAATGATTCTGAACAAGATAGAATTTTTAAAATATACAAATAAAAATAGACCTGTTCTGTGGTTGTCACAATATAGCGTAGCTGTGAATTCCAGACCTTTCCATCAGAGGATGGGAGATGCTTCTTATCCTGTCCTGCTAAATCTGTACTATATGTATATATGTGTATATATTTATATTTAATTTGTTAAATTAAGTTGAATCAATTCAAATTAATTTAATATACATACATTTAATTTGTTGTGTAGTCATGCAGAAGATCCAATTGTCCTTTGCTCTCTTGGTAACTCCAAAAAAGGCACAATTGACCTTAGCATCAGAACAGTAAAATATCTTTGTTCTCCATCAGTGTGGTCAAATCTGCTCCCTCATTTTTTTTCAGAAATATTAGAAAAGGGTATGAACCCTCCAGGGATTGAGAGAGCACATAAAAATCCTAACTTATTTTAAAATTGATTTATTCTGATTTTGTGTAATATTACTACATTTCTCTTAGCCTATCTGATAGAATAAAGACTGTCTTTATTTTGTTGTCAAATTGCAAATTAATTTCAACAATATGATTATTCCTCTGCTGTTTATCATTTCCATGATGAGTAAAATTTGTGGAAGCCACGTCAGAAACTCTAGTAAAGGTCACTGGCCTGATCATAAAATGCCTTTAAAAGTTTTATGATCCTTTAATGGAGTGCGGTGTGATAATTCCTCCTGGAAAAGCTCTGGAACAAAGCCTGTTGAAGGAGCACTGCAACTTTGGTAGAGCAATTATTTTCCCCAGATTTGCATGTGGTACCATTGTGGCAGTGACCAGCCAAAATGCTTCAATCATATGGAAAAAATATTATGCACAAATGAAGCAAGAAAGAAGTAATGAATTTTAAATTTTACCTCTGTGGAAGAGGTAAAATTAAATTTCAACAAGGCAAATTCATATCAAGGGAAAAGAGATACCTAAAATGCATTTGACATTCAAGCAAATTATATTGAATTACCTCCACTTTATTTGTGAAATAACTGGCTTTTTGCAGTGTACCATGATGGTTAAATTTCCACAAATCCTTAATTTTTCCTGGGTAATGGAGACAGTGTAAATACCAGACTGGAAAAGCCATGGTGTTCTCTCCTTTTCTCCTCTTCCCTGCAAATTCATGTTCAATACCTACTTCAAAAATATGGAAGAACATCATTATCTGGGTGTGACTGAATTTATGCCAGAAATGAGCATTTACAAAGCCTAAATTTAAAAACCATTGTGTCTTTAGGCCAGAGCCCTGTGCCTTTCACCATCTGGTGCAAAAGGCGAGTTGTTCCGAGTTTTGAAAGAAACGCATTTCACAGCTCTGAATAAACATTATGCACGTGGCCTTTCCATGCTGCTGACGCTGCAGTGGGGGCTGTTATCATTTCCTTAAAATAAAGTGGGATTCTGAAAATTTGGGGGGGTGTCAGGAAAGCTCAGGATGCACATCCTGAACAGCAAGCCATTAATCAGCAGTGAGCAGAGTGCTGGCTGCTCACCTGCTTCCTCCTCCACTTCCTTCTGCTCCTGCTCCATGTTCCCCAATTTCAGAACCCAGGACATTCCTCTGGCTGCCCTGGAGGGCTCCAGACTCTGGCAGAGGGCTCAGAGACCTTGGCACGGAGTCACAAACATCTGTGCCTTTGATTTTAACCCATGGAAATAATTCCCATCTTTGTATGAAGATTTACAAGCCACAAGGGTTTGAGTAGAATGATAGTGAATTTGTGAAACAATAGTGAAACAGGGTGAAAAAGTAGAATTTTGGGGATTTAGAATGAGGGTTCAAGAGGCAAGAGGGAGGAATCTGGGCATGCCCTGTCTTTCTTCTTCTTCATCTTCTTCTTCTTCTTGTCCTCCATCTTCTGCTGTGATGGTGGCACTTTTGGATTGGTTCAGAGCAGAGACAGACTGTCTAACATAGGTGATAGGTATTGGAAAATTATTGTAATTAAAGTACATGTAGTTCTTAGTATAAAAAGCAAACGCCACCCCAACCTTGAAAACCAGAGCTGAGGAATTTCAACTTCTTCCTCGATCATGGGGCTGGGAAAAAAAGACCCTTTAATACCTCGGGAGCCATTCCAGCAACACAAAACCCGAGACCAATGACCCTCAGGAATCTGCATTTCCAGCCCTGCCAAAGGGAAGCGAGGCAGGGTTTGACAGTGGCAGCGGATATTGTGGAGATTGGGATTTTTAATTTTTTTTTTAATGTTTGTTTTTTTGTTTCTGGAGATGAGCCTTTCCGTTTGCGCTCGAAGTTTTGCTTGATTAATGTATTCATTAGAGAGGAGTGGCGGTGATGATTAAACAAAAACATCTTCAAAATGCAGAGTTCATTTCAACCCATTTGGTTTTGTTGCAGGCAAATTGGATTGGCATTGCATCCTGCACAGCAGGTACTCCTCTTGAAATCAAAGACAGATGCTTTTATAGGATTAGAAAGGATATCTTGAGGGGTGGAGGAAGAGATTGAGGTTGGGGGGCTTCTGTTGCCTTTTCTTGTTACTTTTTAGTAACAATGGTAAATGAATAAGGATAATACTGCTGTTTTGTCTGCCTTGAGCACTAATAACACTGTTTGCTTACAATTAAAAGGAAATAAAAGCTTCATTGTAACTTGAATTCTGAACAAATCAAGGATACTTAATTGAGATTCTTTCCTTCATAAATTACTAACGGCACCTGAGTCTGTTTGAATTTTAATGCTAAATGGCTCTGAATGAAAATATTTGACTGCTGAGTCATGTCAAGCTGCCGCACTTCTTTTGTTTTAATTATCAGACTGTATGTCTTTTAGGAGCTTCACAAATTACTTAAGCCCAGTCTTTGCCCAGATAGAAACCTAAGGAGTTGCAGCTTGCAGAGGATTGCAGCTGGTTAAAATAAATGCAATTGAAGCTTGTCTTTTGTAAAAGAGATCTCAAAGCTTGAATTGAGCTGCTGAAGGCACTGATCTTGCTTGAATTCACCTCAGCCAGTTGACAGCTTCAACGAGAGGGGAAGGTCCAGGATCACTTCCATGTCTCTGACAGGACCTTACAGTCAAAATGCCCCTTTGGGCTACCAAAATTCCTCTTTGGGGTGCCCAAAATGCCTCTTTGGGCTGCCCTTTGGGAGGTGAGATCTAAAGGAGTCACCAGCATGCCATGAAAATCAAGCTCTGGTGAAACATCACCTTGAACACCCAGATCCTGTTTGTCAGCACACAAAAAGCCAGCATTTCCCATAAAAACCTTTTCAGATTGCCTTTAAAATGTTCCTACCCTCATGCAGGCTTTAGGGCTCCTGACTTGGAATACCTTCCTTGCAATCTGCTGTGTTTAGTCATCTGATATTTCACTGTGGCTTTTCTGAGAGTGGTTTCTGTAGCTTGCACTGTTTACTGTTTTCCACGTCCCAGCCACATTTATGGATTCACAACATATTTCTTATTTAGTCTCTTTTAAAATACAAAATTCAATGAACTTCTCCTGTCACTTGACACCGCAAAGCATCAAAAAACTTGGGTTATCCTAATGGAACTGGAAAATGCTTTTCTTTTGTTTTAATAGTGTATTATTTTTAGTCAACACTTCGCCTCACCTGTACATAAGAGAGTTGAAGGGAACAGCAGCTTGCTAAGAATATTCACCTTTTTTTGATGTCACTGCTGCTTTCCTCAGTGCACCCAAATATTCCAGGGCTGGCTGCTCTCTGTATTGCTCAAATGCAACAGATGGAGAGTGTCTGACCTCAGGAACTTGTCTGTGCCCTCTGAAACAATAAAATCAGAATTCTGAGAGACAAGAGAGAAATATCACATATCCCAACCAATTAAAACTCTTCTCCAGCTGATGCCATTTGATAACATCACTCCATGTGATCTGAGTTTCCTCTCAGTTGTCTGGTTTAGATCACGAGAATCATGACTGCACTGGACCCTTGTTTGGGGTTTAATACCTGGTTTCATTCAGCTGCCTGGCTTGACTTGGTCATTTATGAGCATCAGGGTGTGCCTGAAGGTGGAACTTGATGGTCTAAGAGGTCTTTTCCATAGTATGATATGATCTATTGAATTTTTCAACTATATAAAATCCTAAAATTGCTTTAAGGTTTTGTTTATTATTGTCATCAGGTTTGGGTTTTTAAAGTTTCCTACATTTTCCCTGTCATGTGTATGGTTTACAGAAGATAGGGCCTAAATTTAGATTTTTATTATCAAAGCAATGTAAGGTCTGCCATTTTGTCATTGATGATTTTGCTACAGAAAAAAAAAATCCTGAAGTCTAGGAATCTGTAAATAATAATTACTGCCCCCAAGTCTTACCTGACTTTATTTTCAAAAGTGCAGATTTAATCTTGTATTCTTCTTTTCAGGTTTGCCTAGCACTAAATTTATCTGTGTTCTGTATTAACTCCCAGGTTGGCAGAGACAGTTCTTGACGGGGGTTGGTTTGGTTTTCAGAATAAAGGATCTTAATATATATAGTACACGCTGGCTGGACCAAGGGAATAAATCAATAAGCTTCTCTTGCACATTTGTGCTCCTGCTTAAGAAATAAACTTTGCCATTTAAGTATAATTATATAATAATTATATCTTTTGTAGTAACTCCCTCGCTCCAGTCTTAACCTACAAATTCCAGAGGAAGACATTTTTAAAATGAATAGACACCTGGAAAGTAAAAAATACAGGTCAGGATTCAGAGGTACTTTTTCTAATTCCAATACTTTTGCATGAGAGTAACTTTGCCTTTTTTCTGCCTCCAGCACTGGTATAGAAGCTCTTTAATTGGCTGAGATTTTAAAGAACACTCTAATCAATGTTTGCTTCCCATTGAACTTTTGAGAGAGAGATTTGTGATGCATTCTCTTAAAATCATGAACAGAAAAGCAGTTTGCTTACTCAAAACCAGTATCCCATTGAAGAAAGATGCGGTGTTTATCATTCAGCAATCAACTTAATTGCCTTCCATTATGAAATTGGCTTGGGTTTTTGGGATCCCGCCATAGCAGTTTTTAATAGCACAAATGAATTTTTCATAGAATGAGAATGGAAAAAAGTTCCAAAATGCTGAATTCGAAGATACATTTCTCCACTGTGCATTCTTCAGTGCTCCTGCTGGAAATCATCGAGTCATATGTTGTTATTGCTTGTCAGAAGACCCATCCAGATGGGAAGTCCTTCTATTTTATATTAGCAGAGGCTGTAGGAAGCCAGAAATAGGGAAGTGGAGACAGCCTTGCCATCTTCCAAAAGGGAATACAGGAGGAGTGCAATCAACCTCCCATGAGAGCTTGAGAAGTTTTACTTACTCCTCAGTTCAGTAGCTCGGTTTTATCTGTAGAGTCCTTCTTGATCTGCTTTTTAATGCTGCTTTTCTCCATGGCAGGGGGAGTACCCAGCAGGTCAGGCAGCTCCTCTCATTTTGGAGGTGATGGTCACAGCAGATCCACAGCGAAGGAACTGAATGCACAACACCCTGATGGTGTGGGTGGCTGTAGGGAGGCAGATCAACAGACACACATGGGGAGTTCCTTTCTCAAACCTATTTTTCTCCATTTTCCCTTGTTCTTTCTGCTTTCCTCTGCTTGAGAACCCCGCGGTTCCTCTAATGCTGGTCTGAGCCCTCATTAACTGCAGAAATCACATCTCAGGGGGCATCAGAAGTGGCAGAAGCAGCATGGGGGCTTTCCTGGGGGCTCTAAATAAATATTTGTCGCTAAATATCTGAAAAAAAAAAACCCCAAAACCAACAAAATCTTTACTTTTAGGAAACTGGAGCACTTTTTGAAGACAAAAATGTGTAACTCTTTCAATACATTTCACATAAATGCAGTAGGGTCCCTTTCCTATTGGTACAAAGAAAAATCTTCTCTAAAAGGTTTTCCACACTAGAAGATCTACATTGGTTTTTTCTGATTGAAGTGTGACCACCTGATTGTAGCACAGATATTTAATTTTTAAAAATAATTGAAATAACCCCTTAGCTTTCTGGGCTGGAAATCAAATTTTGGCTAGTTGCATTTTGCTGCAGGATCTGGTCTTCTAAAATGGCATTTCTGTGCATATTTCATTGTTGATTTCTGTCTTTCTTGACTCCTAAGGTCTGAATATTAAAATACCACTAAAGTTAATTTTTAGAGAGATTGAGGACGCTTTCTAAAAAGAAACATTTTGAGGATGATGTAGGATTAAAAAAAAAATCAACACCACAACTTTTCAGTGCAGTTTCTGCTTTGTGAGCATTGATTTCCTGGTTGGATTTGTTTGTTAGATTGGGTTTTTTAACTAGGTATTTTTTATGCAATTTTTTTTAATACCACTGATTTTCATGGCTGTTACTGTAAGATTATTATAGAGGCATTTGAAAACCATTTCTAAGTAAAATTTTAATTTCCTCATCTCTCACATGTAAACTGCAGTGACGAAAGCAAATGTTGCCATTGAATTTCATGTTCTTTCTTCCAGAAGTTGAGAAAAAAAATTGAAAGCTTTACTGGGAGAAAGTTTTAAGGGGTTTTGGTGGATATTCTCTTTTGGAAAAGGGAAGCTGTCACAAGAAAGAAGACTATAGATGGACATTTCAGAATCTGTGGTTGTCTAAATTCCTCTAAAATTAATTGTGAAACTAAGGTACTTTAGGAGTCTTATAATCTAGGAAAATCAGACTGATTCCCAACACACATTAGTGGATGCTGACTTCTCCAGGGGTAGCTGCTGTGTGTGCTTGTAGCTGTCAGGAGATCATGTGGATGCATTGTCTGATAATAGCTGTATTTTCTACTCACCTGTCAGATCTGAAAGGCTGAATTGATGGTGTGTGTGGATTAAACAGGATGGATGTGCATGTGTGCTTTCCTGTCAAGGAAAGCTGGAAATGTACGAGTTAATTGTATATTGTTTTGTAGTAGGGTAAATTTTTAATCACATTGCATGTATTTTTTTTTTTTTTTTTTTGGTGAAGGAAGTAATTGATATTTGGGACACAGAGGAATATAAATATTTAATTTGGTCTCCTAAAAATAAAAGGAGTCATGTGGGTTTCTTTCATGAACTTATATGTTTATAAGGTTTAAGGTGAAGGAATTTATTCATGAATGTTGAGATGCAAAAATATCATCAGCAACAACAGCTGCCTAAATCAGCTGAGACAGTAGTGAGTTACACAGTTTTGTTTTATATCCGCTTTTACCTTTGAGGGCAGGGAGCTTGCAAACACTCAGACCTCTGAGAACAAGCAAAAATCTCTGTAGGTGGTGACACACCTCCTTTCCCTTCAGTTCCTAAATCCCATCACCAGTTCCTGCATTCCCATCCCTCTTTGGCACTGGTGATATGGCACAGGGTTACTGATATGAGCTGCAAGAAAATTCTGGATTTTTTGGAAGGAACTTAATTTCTGGGGCACTAATTGGTCTTTTCTTGACAGAGCAGAAGTGGCTCAGACCAACAGCATCCTACATGGTGCTTTTTTCTCTAAAGCCACATCCAATGGGGCTTTTCTTAGCCTGAGAAACCTTGTTAAGCTGAAATCATGAGTGGGGCTTCAGGACACTGATGTGACGACAGCGTTATGTACTTAATGTGGCTGTAGGTTGTTTTTTTTTAAGTTTTGTTTTCAGGTATTCAAAACCATGAAGACATCAAAGTGGCGGTGTAATTTATTTAGACACAGAGATGAGAGAGGTGTTCCAGGTCAGGTGCAAGTGCTGACCTTGAGTGACACTGCTGGACACTGCCTGGGCAGGGACCTTGGTACCCACCACCAGGCTTTGCCTTAGGAAAAATGGGATTAAAGCAAGAAGTATAGGAAAAAAACCCCCACTTGGCTAGGTTTTCCTTTTTATTAAAAATAAATAGCTATTAATAATCCCTATAATAATCTCAGCATGTGCAAATGCAGTGGGACAAGCCCCAGTCTGAGCTGGAGAGGAAAGGTGGGATGGGTGCAGGTGTGCTGGAGCGGTGTTGGCATCCTCCTGAATGCTGTTAGCTGGGTCTGCCAGCCCTGTCCTCTGAACTCAGCCCTGAATGGTTTAACAGATGATAAACCAAGAATTGTTTTGAAAATCTCACCAAAAGCATGCCTACTAGATTCTCTAAATCAGCACATTGCATTGTCCTCATTCCCTTTTATCCAACTTTAATAATGCTATAATTGGTCCCTCATGAAAATATTTGCCTTAAAATCTGGTTTTTAGCATCAGGAGTTTGGTATCGTGGCTGTTTGGGGTTTTTTCCCCTCTCTCTTTGCCGCTTGCTGCCAGTTGAGAGCAGCATGTTGTTTGCCTGTGGAAATACAGATTGGGTGATCTGTCTCTTTTAGACCATTCAGTGATGAAATTTCCACTGTACCACTTTATTGTGACATTACCTGACTAGATAAAGCCATTTTCTGTCTGAGGAGGGAGAGAAGCTGGCAGTGCCTACATAAATCCTGTTACTCATTTCATGCTGAGACAGGGGTTCCCAAAGGGAGATCCTCTGGGACACGTCCCTGCTCAACACGAAAACAAACAGAGGCACAGTCTGTTGCTGAAAATGGAGCTGATCAGTTTTGTAATGTTGCTGTTATTGCAATAAACAGCTACTGCAGTTTAGTTTAGCAGGTATCCCAACAGCTATTAAAAAGTAAAGCACATGTGAAAGAAATGCAGCATCCCCCTGCTCCTTCCTTTCCCCAGAGCATCACCCTTGGACTCCAATTGCAGGGGAATGACTGCATATCTTGAAATAAAGTAATGTGGGTTTGTTCATGCCAAAATTGCTGCTTTGTCTGGCCCATTTGAATGCCATTGTCCAACACTGGAGTGAGGCAGCTCTCAGATTTGTGAAAGCACCAGTTTTTAAAAGCTCTTTATTTTGCGAGCTGCTCGTCCCTAGATCCTAATGTGCTTCATAAAAATAAAGTAAAATTCTTATCCTTGTTTTGCAGATGGAGGACTGTGGTCTTTAGAGATAGATAACTGAATAGGGGAGCTGGACGGGATTCCTGGCAAGGGCTGGTTTTTGTCAGGAAACATTGATTCATTAAAGCTCTTTTGCAGAAGCATATGCTTTGATGAAACTCCTGGCATGAAGTTTTCCTGAAGCGTGGGACAAAATTTAAAGGCAGATTTTCTGTGCTGGCAGGAAAGTGAGCACGGGCTCTCCTGCAGGGCTGGGAGGAGCCCTGGGTCACTCAGCTGGGCTCCTCAGCCCCTGCCACAGCTCCAGTGTCCTCCCCAGCACTGTGGGGGTGTCCAGGGGTGCCTTTTGCTGCCTTCCCCAGCTGCTGAGACCCCTCAGAGTGGTAGGGAATGGTAAAATAGCTGATTTTCCTGCTTTGAAAGACCTGTGGTCTGTCCCTCCCCTCCAGGCATGGCTTTGTGCTCTTGCTGGGCAAACACCTGGAATGTCTCTGGGGTCAAATGCAAAGCAGAACAAAACAGTGTGAAGTTGGGTAGAGTGAGAAGTTGGAACTCTCAGGGATGTTTTGCTTGACAGAGAAAATATTTGGTTTTGTTCTGTCCTGTCTGATAGTTACTGAGGATGTCACTGTCACATTTTCTGGAAAAATCCCTTTGCCCAGGATTTCTCACCTGGAAAACTGAGAAGCCTCAGAGAAAAATGAAAACAATATTATCTGATTTGCTTCTCCTGTGTTTTGCTGCTTTGGAATGTGTTTGGAGATTGTTTACCAAAAGGTGATTGTTTCATTGGTTTCATGTGAATTATTTTGACTTATTGGCCAATCAGGGGCCAAACTGTGTCAAGGCTCTGGAACGAGGCATGAGTTTTCATTATCTTTTTAGCCTTCTGTAAGTATCCTTTTTGTATCCTTTAGTATAGTTTAGTATAGCATTCTTTAATGCAGTATAGTATTCTTTAATATAATATAGTATCATAAAATAACAAATTAGCCTTCTGAGAACATGGAGTCAGGTCCATCATTCCTTCCTGCCACAGGGCACCCCACAAATACAACACTGGGAAGAAACTGCTGACAGCATCCTGGAAATCAGCCGCTCATGGTATTTCTGGTGAGGCTGTGGGGATCCCTCTCTGCTGTTCTGAGCCTCTGGAAGGAGCCTGTTACTCCTTGGTGGAGTCCTTGATCTGCGATGAGCAGCCACAGCTCTGACAACAACATTCTGCACTCCTTCGGTTACTGCAGCTCAACTCAAAATTCCCTTTCAGAGCCTGCACAAAGCAGGCTGATGTGCCTGAGCAGTGGGTAGGAGAGGCAGTGTTTGTGCAGCTGGGGGAACTGGAGATCTGACAGACTCAGTGATGTGCCCACTGTCACTCGGGAGGGCTCTGTGCACCAGGCACTGAGAACAGAACTCTGCTCCTCCAGCCTGCAGAGCTCACCTGCTCTCAGCACTGCCCCTCAGGCCTCCCCGCGCTCCCTGCCCTGCCTTGCCCACATTACCACATCCCCACCTTCCTTCTTTCTTTCTAGGAAGAAATTAAAATGTGAAAAAATAAAATATATAAATGCTACTTCTTCTATCATAGCAGGTTTGGAGTTCTTTTTCAAACACGGCCCCTTCACAATATGGGTTTTTTTCCCCTGTTTTCTGTGTGTGTGCCCACTTTGTTTTCCAGCTCTATCCAAAATACCCAGGACTGTGTAGCTGGCTGATTGGTGTCTTCTGGGGTCTTTTCTCCTTTGATAAAATGCTGCTGGCTGTTCTGTACCTGCTACTTTATACCCTTCTCCCTCACATATATAGCTACCTATATCGTATGGAAAGGATCAAACAGTTTTGATTTTTCCCAATGATACTGAGAAATGCAATATTTATCACAGGTTACTTGCAGAGAAGAAGAAAGGAGAATCTAAGAGTGTTCCCTTCAGCTGTTTTTCTGTCAAGGCACGGTGTATGTCCCAGTCCACTTGTTTTGCTCAGTGTGTTAGCTCTGCTCACTACCAGCTGTAATGCAGCAAGACTGATAAAGTTGGTTGCCTATTGGCCATGTGAAGGAGAGAAAACAAGCAAAGCTGGTTGTTAGTTATCCCCACTAAAGTGCTAAACAAATCTCCCAGCAGCTAAACTCCCTTCCTTTTTTATTACTTGCTGTACCTTGTAAATCAAATATTTATTAACTGAAAACAGCTTTGCTCACTGACTGATCTTGCAAACATGGGACAAATTCACCACAGCCAGCTAGTAGCCAATTGCTTATTCGGGCTGCTAAAGGAAATCAGCCTGGTGGAAAGACAAACTCTGTGATGATTTTCCTTCCCCACTTCCCAGGAACAAACCCCTCACATCACCACTTTGCCTGCCACATTTACCTTTCATGAAAACCAGTGCGTCTGAAGGAGGTCACTGCTACCCTTTTGAAGAGGACTTTATTTTTGTTTTATTGTGTTTATTTTCTGTTGTGCCTGTGTGGGAAATGAAGCTTTGGTGGTTTGAAAAGGCAGGAGCAGGCACAGGCATTGTTTCAATTAGCACGTCAGGTCTGTCACCCGGTGAAATGAAAAAAGATCCTTTAAGCAGCTGCCTCTGTGGCTGCTGTCTGATCATCTCTGGCTTCATGTTAATCTGTGGGGGTCCTCAAGAGTCCGACTGCAGCAAGCTTGAAGCCCTTGGATGTTGAGGGATGACAGGATGAGAAGAACAAAACTGAGCTCACACTCGCTTTCTCTTCCCCTGCAAGTGCTGCCGCCAAACTTGAAAGATCCTCGCATCATCCCAGGCTCTGCCTTTGGTTGCTGTAATGAAAGTGATTTGCTGTCCCTTGTCTGATAAACATCCCCTGGAATGACAGCACAGTTGTGCTCTTTGGCTGAGAGAGGGGCAGAGAACAAGCAGGAATTGCAGGCATTTAAGAGAGGCTCTCCCAGGAGCTGCTCAGGGATGCAATTTTCCCTCCCTGTGAGGCCACGGTCACCTGCTCCAAGCATGTGTTTTGCAGTAAATGCACACAGCAGGCTTGGTATCAGCACCAAGTCCATTTCCAGTGACTCTTTTGGGGCCTCAGGACACACACCTTGTGCCCTGAACTTTTGTTCAGCAACTCCACGCTGATGCTCACCAGCCACAGCTGATGATTGCATTGATTTCACTGGCTATTACCAAAAGGACTTCAAATATCATTAATGTTTTGTGTCATTATCTTTGTTCTTTCTTGGAGTAATTTGAGGGATTATGCAGCAATTCTGTGCTCACAGCAGCACTTTCACCCAGCCAGAAGCAGCAGCCTGCTGCTGGCTCTGTGTTGTACTTTCTCCAAAGCATCCAGTCTTATTTACAAGACCATCCCTTGAAACTTGTTTCTAGCTCCATTTCTCTCTCTGCAATATCTGTCCTATTCCATGGCACTTCTAAGTCAGCATTCCTCATCTCAAAGTTTGCATACAGATGCACACTGTGTGAATCTTCTGTCAGGCTTTGAGAATTCTCTACAAATTCAATTTCCCACATTGGTTCACTGCCACAAGAGGACAGGGTCCTTACTGCATGTTCCTGAAGTCACAGGTGACCAGAACTTTCCAGGTTATACCTTTTTTTTCCCAAATGCTAAAAGCTATAATCATATCTGGCTCTTCTGACCTGGTGAATTATTGCTAATATTTTCCCTTTTTCATTTTTATACCTTTGGATAGTTGAAGATGGATATACTCTGCCTTTAATCACTTTGCCAAGCTAGAAATATTTATATATTTATAAAAAAAGGGAAAAAATCTACATTTTATATTTGTGACAAGATGCATGAGCATTGCTGAGCAAGAAGCAGCTGCCAGAGCCCACAAATCTCTGGGTTAATTTTACATCCACCAAGCAGGGGTGATATATTTTATAAGTGTGCATTAACAAGATGGTCATCAGGGACTGCTCGTTTGGATAATAAAATAGCCACAAAGTCACTGTTGGGTTTTTGTTGGGTTTTTTTTCTTTTCAATTCACTTTTAATGTGTATAAACTATTGTCTTGAAAGGTCCCTGAATAGAAAGAAAGAGTGGAGTGTGGAAAGGCAAGGAATCCATGGAAAGCTGCTCACAGAGCCATTGCAAATACTCATCCACACTCGGTTACTGGTTAACTGGGACAGGATGGTTACTGGTTAACTGGGACAGGATGGTTACTGGTTAACTGGGACAGGATGGACCCAGCCTGATGCCAAAGCCCAGAACCTGCCCCATCTGCTGCAGGATGTTTGCCTTGCCACAGGTACCTGATGGATGAGGATGGTATGGGTGTCATGCTGTGAATAACACAAGCACCAAAAGGTTAAAATGCTGCATTTGTTGTTTGCCTTTCCTGTCTGACAGTGTTATTCTGCAATTCTGAGCTTTCAGGTCTTTCCACTCTGCCCCAAGACTACTCAGAAAATGTTTTGAGTAGCCTACGTGTAGGCTAGTTAGAAAAAGGAAAGGTTTTGAGGAAAATCTTGGACTCCAATGTGTGTCCAGAGCAATCTTGTGTTTACAACCCTCATACACTTACCTAGAAATGTCCTTTCAAAGCTTTGCTTGCTTGCTCCAGACTGGATATTTCATTCCAGATAAATACAGAAATGGCAGCATTCTTACCCAAACCTTTCTACTTGCTATGAAGTGGTACATTGTCATTTAAAAAAACAAAAAAACCAAAGAAGAAGAAGAAAGAAGAAGAAAGGAGAAGAAAGAAGAAGAAGAAGAAAGAAGAAGAAGAAGAAAGAAGAAGAAGAAGAAGAAAGAAGAAGAAAGAAGAAGAAGGAGAAGGAGAAGGACAAGAAAGAAAATAACCAGCTCCTTTCTTTGTAATGCATTTCTGGTTAATGGGAATAGGTCCTGTACTGGTACCTTAAGCCAGGTATCAGCTCTAGGTTTACTGCACTTCTCACAAGAGTGTTTATTTGCTGGGTGCTGCTTGTTATTCTGAAATCACATTTTATTCTTTTAGGCTTTCTTCACTTTTTTGATGGTGTTTTGGGTTTGTTGTTTTTTTTAAATTTGCATTAAACTGCTCCTGATTTTCCAAATAGACTCTCTGAAAATAGAAGGCACCAAGTGCAGGAGCCCATTTACTTTCACGATGTTTTGGGCAAAAGGATTTAGGCTGAAGCAGAGACAACCTAGTTGTTGTAGCTTGGAAGTAACTTTAAACATGAAAAACCATTTGGTGGTCCCTGAATTTTTCAGCCAATCCATTAAGCCTACATGATTCATTCTTTTAAACTCTTCTTTATCTCTGACTGTATTTATTACACAGCCAAGCTATGTCCAGTTTGCACCTGCCTGACCCCAGGGAATTAATCTAATTTGCTGTCTGTAAATAAGGGGTGCAGTTTGCCTGGAGGCTGGGGGAGAGGGGTGAGCAGAGAGGTGTGCTGAGGGGTCTGTCACCCCATGTAAGTGAGGAGAAACACTCTGGCTGGGTGTCAAAACCACATCAAAACCACTAATTGGTTTCTAAGTGCTATTTATTCCTCTTGTCACCAGATTCGCTCACACCTCTGGGAGCACCGGCTCCTCAGTCTGACTCGGTGAGGTTCCTTCACACTTTGTCACGGTCTGTGGGGTGTGGCAGCTGCTCTGGGTGCAGGGGGGTTTGTGCCATCTCTGTGACAGAATCAGAGCTCCCAGGGCAGTGGGGAGCTTGTGGGGCACTGAGCCTTGCTGTCTTGCACTGGGGATGCTCAGCAGAGCTGAGTTCTGCTCAGCCCCAGCAAACCTGGGAACATTCAGGGTCAGATCAGATGTGGCTCTGAGAAACCTGGTCTGGTTGAAGATGTGCCTAAGGATCCCTTCCAAGCCAAACTGTTGGTTTGGAATGTGATTCTGTGGTTTCTGGGCCCTTCTTTACCAGGAGGAATTGCCAAGGCGGCTTTGGCTGCACCTTCCTGGCCACTTGCAGTAAGTGGGGTTGACCCTGTGCTGGGTTGGGTGGGGGACCCAACCCAAAAAAATAACTATGGGTTGCTGGGAAATCATTGCTTTAAAACCAAATCAGCTCCCAGACACATCCAGCTGCATGGGATGAGCCAGGAGATGAGGAGGTGACCACATAGTAACCCTGCTCACTTTCCTCCTCCCAGCTGAGCATCAGGGAAACTTCCTCATCCTCTTTCCCTCTTCATTCCAGAGGCAGCCAGGCTGCTTTCTTCCCACAAGGAGATGGGAGAAGGAAGGGAGGAATGACAGATTTGTGAGAGGAGCACTGCGCCTCTGACAGCTTGCAGATGCACAGGAAACAAGGTTGGCAAAAGGCAGCATTAGGTGTTCCTGCTGCCAGCTAATGGTGTCCAGTCAGGTGGGTTAGCCTAACAGACACACAGTAATGGATTAGCTGTACCAGAGCAAATGCTTTATTGGCAAGTAACCATTTGCAACCTACTGTGCTCTTCCACCCAGAATTTTCCTGCTTAATTTCCTGACAAACCACTGTCCTAGCACCACCTAGTGTCCTGCCTGGCAATTCAGATGTCCTTAACGTGGGAATACCAGGCGTTTGTGGCCTAAAGAAAAAAAAATTAAATAAAAAAAAAAAAAAGGAAAAAAGATAAAAGATAAAATCTTGTGTTTTTAAAGCTAACATAGACTCCTACAGCACCTTCAGAAAAGTCTACAGTTGTACCATTCAAAATAATGCTTTTGTTTCCAAATCCTGCCATTGCTTAGCATGATTGTCTTCTCTCAAATGTCTGAAATCTCTCTGCATAGAAAAGGGCAGCATTCAAGAACCTTTCCTAGCAGGGATGTTGAAATTTTCACTTTCAGAAGGGGTATCTTGGCTGAATGAATGAGGAGCACAGAGGTATTAAGAGATAACGTGAAAGATGCAGGTTCTTCAATGCCAGTGGCAAGGCAAGACAGTGATTAACATTTTGCTGCTTAAAAGTCCTGGATTATTTCCAAGAGGATGGAGAAGTGGAGAGCAGAGTGTGCTGCAAAGAACAGCAAAACGAGACCATGGTGTGCCTGGCAATCCGAGCTGGCATGCAAAAAGGCTGAAATTACTGCAAAGTATCCCATTTCTCGTGAAGTCAGAAGCACAGCAGGAATGTTGGCACTCCCCATTCCAGCCTCCAAGCAGCATGTATCATTGTAACTTATTGCCAAACTCTGGTTTATTAGCACTACAGAGCCAGGAGTGTGTGTTTGTATCCCTTCTGTCGCATTGCATCCATGGGTTAAGCCTCACAGTTTGCAAAGTGGAGCAGACTAATTACCATCCATGAGAAATGACTAAAATCTGACAGTCACATGTCTCCTGGGAAGGACAGCCCAGGGGATGTCAACGAGGAAGGGAGGGAAAAAAAATCACTTTGGGGAAAACTTTCCCAAGTTTTCAGCAGTTCTGGTGGTGTGTTTTCCCCTGGTGTCTCACAGAAATCCCAGCCTGCAGAAATAATTTTGATGGATGTGTCTCAAGGATTGTGGGGTGTGTGTATCACCACCACCACTGTGTGAGTGTCACCATTACTGTGTGAGTGTCCCCAACACCACTGTGTGTGTGTGTCACCACCACCACTGTGGGTATGTGACTGTCACCACCATCACCAGAGTGTGACTACCATCGCCACCACTTTGTGAGTGTCACCACCACCACTGTGTGTCACCACCACTGTATGAGTGTCACCACCACTGTGTATCACCACTGTACCATCACTGTGTGAGTGTGACTACCATCACCACCACTTTGAGAGTGTCACCACCACCACTGTGTGAATGTCACCACCACTGTGTGGCTGTCACCACCACCACTGTGTGTCACCACCACCACTGTGTGTCACAAACCACAGTGTGTGTGTGTGTGACTGTCCTGACCACCACAGTGTGTCACCAACACTGCTGTGTGTCACCACTACCACTTGTGAGTGTCACCACCACTACTGTGTGAGTGTGACTGTCACCACCACACCACCAGTGTGTGATTGTCACCACCACCACTGTGTGGCTGCCACCACCACTGTGTGAGTGTCACCACCACTCCTGTGTGTCACCACCCTCACTGTGGTGATGGCCTCACCCTGGACATGGTCCCTGCTCTGGGCACTGCTTCACCTTCTCCAGAGGGCCCTTCCCAAGGTCTCCCTTCCTTCTTTGCTGTCCCTTTCCATGGCGCAGCTGCAGGAGAGGGGCTGTGCTGCAGGAGACACCGGGGCCGCGGTTTGCCGAAAGCTCAGGGCCCTGTGTCAAACCTGGGCTGCTTTTGACACAGATCAGCAGAATAAATTATTAGAGGAAGCAGAACTAACTCCTGAAAGGGCCCTTTTTTTGATAACAATAGATTTTGGAGAGGAAGAGAGTCACATGAATAGCATGTGACAAAGAGAGGAGCTCTCTGACAGGGGTCACCTGAGCCCCCAGCAGCTGCTGAGCACCCCTGTGCTTGCTGATGTGAGCACACTCCACCTGAAGCTTGTCACTTCACTAATGACATGATTGCTAAGATTTTGGGTGGGGATTTGTCCTAACAGATGTTTTTCGTCACTTACTTTTTTTTTTTTTTGTTTAATTATTCCTGATGCTTTTACCTATCAAATTGCAGACTTCTTCAAAGGAAAAGGAATAGGCAGTTGTCATAACAACAAAGCTCTTCATTACCACAGGAACCTTTGACAGCTTTATTTAAAACATTAAAAAAAATTAAAAGAAGAATCCAACCAATTATTTTTATCAGTCTGATTCATGTTCTTTTTAAACAGATTACAGTGTGTTCTCTAGCAGTTACACTGTGAAGGGAGTATGGCATGAATATTTATGATAATGTAAACTTTGGGAAAAAAAAAATTAAAAGTGAGTTTGTTGTCTTTATGAGTTTCCTGTGGCAATAGCTCACCTTGCCTTTTAATTAGAGGATATGGTGTGAAATTTAAAGGTGGAATTTTTCTTTTTTCCTCACATATGTAAAGCAAAATACTGAGTTAGTCACCCATGTGTTCCAGAAAATTATGTCTTCCATTTTTCAAGCCAAAAAAGGGAGTTTAGCATCCTGAAGCTAGAGGAGGAGTGATTTGTTTATTAAGAGGTGGAGGCCCTTTGTAAAGTTTAGACTCCTGTTTTTAATTCTTAGTTCCCTGAAGCTGAAAGAGAAGAGAATGAAAAACCAAGTATTACTGTCCCATCTTACAGAAGAGGAAGATGCAGGGAGGTGTTGTCCACAGCCCCTCCGCTCCCAAGAAATATCCTGTTTTTTGGGGAATGGGCAGGAGAAGCAGGAGGCAGATCTGGGGACAGAGCCCTGCCTGCCCACAGGAACCAGGAGCCAAAGACTCCTTGCATTTCTTCACACAAAAGAGGCAAATAGCTCCAGCTTCTTCCTGTTTAACTTGCACACTCAAATATGAAAGATGCTTTTCTGGATTTCACATTCTAATTCTTAGTCTGAAATAAAGGCTAAATGCCTTTCATCTGTTCAAGTCATTTATAGCACCCTTCGCAAAAGGATTTTTTCACAGCAAAGTGAAGGATAATAGTGGAATTGTTAAACTCCTACCCTTAAAATAAGCCACATTTGTCCTCAGTTTGAGCAGTGATGTTTCTTGCTGGGCGTAATCAACAACTTAATTCTCTCCCTAAGCCCAGGAAAGAATGAATATCTGCAGAGATCTATCATTCTGTCTCCCATCCATAAAGGAATATAACAAGCAGCTGTTGCATTTATCCTAAGAAGATGATAACTCTAAATTGCCTCATGTCACAGGCACTTCTCCTGCAGATGTCCCCAATTCCTCCATCAAGAGGATGACCATGAAAAGCACGGAAAATCCCAAATACATAAGGTCAGATTCTTCTCCCAAAATAATAGATTACTTAACCTCAGGCGTGTTGGGACCCTATTTTCTGCCAGTTTAGGGGCAGAGAGGTTTTTATTTACCTTTAAAACCAGGCTGGCCATGTACAGTAGGACTTTTCTCCCTAAGCAGAGGGGATGGGGTGCTGTGGGTGTTATTTCCTTATTTCCTTCCTCCTCCACCTACCCACAGGCTGGGTTTGATGGTTTTCCCTGTGAGGGGAAATGTGGCCCTGGCTCTCCCCTTCCACGAGCTGATGTTGGGAGTTATTATTTAATGATGACAACTGCACACACACAAGGCACTGCATTAGGAAACACACACACACCATCTGCCAGATCCCAGGATTCAGCTGTGGGTGCACAAGAGAGGAGCCTTGTGAGCATTAACTTTATTCCAGGTCTCCTTGCACAGCACTGCCGAGGGAGGCAGCCAGGGGAAGAGCATTCCTCCATGATATAGCCATTACTGCTTCAGCAAGATGTTAATTTTTACAATAAATAAGCTTAATCTTTTTTATGCAGATTGTTTTGGAAAATAAACAGGCCGTTTTTATGAGCTACTTAGACCCAGGGCTGGGATGGGATTTGTGGTAAGGTGCTGCACACACCACAAATTGTAAGCAATTTTGAGTTCCTGGGGAACTCCTGCAGTTCATTATTTCTTGTGGGTTTTTAAATAACTTCTAAGTGCAACGTTTTTGCATGTTTCAGAGCATTTAGAAAGCAGAAGCATTGCCTGGAGGAGCTCAGTTCCTGACTACCAATGAAAGAAGGTGACTGCAGCCCATGGGCTGAGCTTGTAGTTTTAGCCACAGCACCTTTCTCTGATTGCTTCTGGAGAATCTGTATGGAAAACAGGGAGTGGGGAAGCTGCTGTGGGAGAGCCTGACCACTTTACCTGACCATTTTGGAAGCATGAAATCCCTTGGGCTTCAGTGTGGTCTCCTCTGCTAGCCGTGTTTGTAGCTTCAGCAGAGGCCAGCAAACAGCAGGAAACTCAGTTCAGGTGTCTTTAACCACAGACCTCACTTTTAGAAAGAAAGTAATAATGCAGCTTTGGACCCCCGAGGATATCACTATCCTGCCTGCCATGGGCTGTGAATAGCAATGTACAAGAGATGTGTGATTCTGATGTGAATTGTTGATTAATGTTTGCTGAAGGAATAATGCAGCTGTTGTCTTGAGGATAACAGAGATGTTGTCTCTCTCATGAAGCATTAGAGAAAGAAATCATATTACAAGCCAGAGTTAGGCATGTGATATCTTACATGACTAAATCTCAAGAGGGGACTGATTTTGCCTTCTGGCCAGCCCTGAGATGAATTCATTTGTATGACAGCCTCTGTTATGACACTAGATATGATATCATGTCCTGGCCAGAAGGGTTCACAGTTTTGGTGAGATGCTGTGAAGGAGATGAATCATCCCAGCCTGGCTTTTAGGAGACAAATGTGGCAGGTTCAGCTGCTCCTGTTGACCTTGTGGGACATGGCTCAGTTCACTGATTATAGAATCACAGAATGGTTTGGTTTGGGAGGGACCTTAATGTTTATCCAGTTCCAACCCCCTTGCCATGGGCATGGACGCCTTTCAATAGATCAGGTTGCTCAAAAGCCCCATCCAGCCTGGCCTTGGACACTTCCAGGGATGGGACATCCATCCACAGATTCTCTGGGCATCCTGTGCCAGGGCCTCCCCACCCTGACAGTGAACCGGCCTTGTGTCTGCTGTGCAGCCTGAGCCTTCATTCCTGTCTTGTAAACAAGCTGATTTCATACTGTCAGGAAATCTCATTTTCTCTTTATCTGTGGAAATGATGCTCAGGCACTGTGGAAAAAGGGATCACATAACCAGGTTGGTTTTGGCTGCATGCAGGCACACGTTGTGTCACTGCATCACAGAGGCATCATCATTTCAGCAGCCACAGGTTTATGTAAAACACTTCCATTCCCCGTGGCAGGATGGTTTATTAGCACTGTATTCCTCTTCTTGCTATGCACTGAGCCAAGGAGATGTGTCTCACAATTACAGAAAGGAAAATACAATATCTTGGCTGGCTTTCCTAGTGCAGCCTAAGGGGATTGCTGTGGCTTTCACCCACACCTAACACATCCTCTGCCACTGACACCAGGCAACAGCCTTGGTCAGCTCTGGTACAACACCAAAATAATAACAGGGGCCATGTTAACAATCCAAGCCATGAACAAAGTGGCAGCAAACTGAAGCTGACCCCAGGGACACACCTGAATGAACAATGCTCCCTCCACGCCCTTGGGCAGAACCACCATGGGGTCTTGGAACTCTTTAAACTGTCAAAGAAACCACTTATTTTAAAACAAAATCAAATTCTAGGCAAAACAGCAAGCACAGGAAAAACATCAGTAGTTTCATTTGGTAAGGTAGGCAGAGGTGTTTGTGTGCATTTTTTTTTCCAAACATGTTTTGTAATGTAAATACAACCTGGATGAGAAAGAGAAAAATTGTTTTCATCATGAAAGCAACTGTAATTCCCAATTAAACAACTGCTAATAAATGTTGGTATTGTTCAGTCTCTGTGGAGGCCACCACAAGCATCACACAGTGTGGAGCCCCCCAAAGCTCTTGTTTGTTTCTAAAGCGATCGGGTCACACCACTCAGTTCCCCCCAATTTATTTAAATCTGTTACTTTATTTCAAGTGCTAATTATCTCTCACAACAAACAGAGCCTTGTCAGCTGCAATTACTGGCATTACAATAGATTATCAACAGAAAAGTGTGTCTTGAAGCAAGAAGTGTTGCCTTGGTTACCAACCCAAAACGCTCCTGGATTGCATCTGTAACCACAATTTCCTGATTGTACCTGAAATATTTCATGAGCGAGGCCCCTCTTTTCCTCCTAAATTAGCGCAGGGCATCACCAGCCAAATTTTACCCTACAGAACTGTGGATTTAAAACACAACAGAGCGAGTTTGGAGCCAGTGGTAGCATACCCTAAAGGCAAAAGGAAGGGATTCCACTCTGCAGGAGCAGAGGGGGATGCATTTTGCTCCTGTAGTTAGAGTTAACATCATTCCTGTGCCTTCCCAAGCCTTGTGCCTGGCTCCTAAAAGAGAGCAGGCTCTTGCCCAGCCAAACACAGCAAAGCAGGTGTGTTCCACCAGGCCCTTCTCATGTGAGCCCTTCCCCAGCCCTTTCTGTATTTTATCTGTGTAAAATCCATGCAATGTGAAAAAATAGATCACTCCCAAATACCAAATACTCTTGCATGGATTATATGTTTCTTGTTGTGCACCCTCTTTCTCCTCTTTTCCCAGCTCAATTCTCTCCTTGGCTTTTCAGAAGAGCTGCCACCTTCACCCACAGCTCTTATGGCATTCCCACATCTGTAAGGGCACCGTGCCACCACTTGGTGCTGAGGGAAGGGCACACAGGTCCTTCAGTGAAAAAATACATTTCTGGATGTGCTGAGTGCTGCAAAACTGCACAGCCCAATTGGCAAAGTGAGGGTGAGCCCAATTTTCCCCTCTTGGGTTCCTCAGAAGGGCTGGATCAGTGGGACTGCTGGGAAAAATAAATCACTGCTGATGGAAATATCACCTTGGAACCAGTCAAAAGCCACTCTGAGGAGCATGGTTTTATTTCAGCTCTGGAATCACTGTCTAGGAATAAATAAGAGGCTTTGGGGGCATTCTGCAGATCATTGGGGAGCATGCTGCAGAGTCTCATCTTCACTCACGTTTTTCATCCCCTCCATTTGCACAGCAGGAGCACTGATTTGTACTCACAGCAGAACTGGCTTCTGTTTATCCAAACCCAAATATAAATATTTCCATAAAGATAAAATTTTAATGCAGGGCTTTTATGACAAAGGCTGCTATTTGCAGGCTGCCATTAACAAATCCATGCTGCTGTGGTTTAAGTGGGAAAATTTAGGGCTGATTATAAAATGTTGTAATCAGGTGCAGCTATGAATATGGAGACAGAAGGTCCTGTTGGGGATAAAAAAGCAGAGTGAGGGACTAAGGCCAAGCCTAAAAGGGCACAGCCAGTGTCTAGCATGGCAGAACTATCAGAAGAGTTGCATGATAGGGTTCTCATCCAGAACAGATTCCCATGAGTTAGCCCAGGGAGCCAATGGGAATCAACACAGCTCCTTCACAGATATATTTTGGCTGCTTCAAAAATTAACTCATTAATTTTAAACAAACAGAAGTTCAAATAAAAGTTAGTCTGCTTTAAGAGGAAGTAACAAGAGCAGAGGTAAAGCAGCACAGAGAAATGGTAAAGCAGCACACAGAAAAGCCTGGATACCCAGAGAGGGACAGGTCCATTATGCTCTTACTAAAATGAGACTCTCCCCACTTTTCCCTAACTTTGTTATGTCGCAAACATCCTTTATGAAAAATCCTTTCCTTAAGATTTTTCCTCCTGAGAAGCTGAGAAGCCTCAGGAACAAAATGTAAACAATGATTATCTGCTGCTGTGGAATGCAACAGGTGCATCTGTGATTGGTCTCATGTGCTTGTTTCTAATTAATGGCCAATCACAGTCAGCTGGCTTGGACAGAGAGTCCAAGACAGTTGCCTTTGTTATCATTTTTTCCTATTCTATTCTTAGCCAGCCTTCTGGTGAAATCCTTTCTTCTATTCTTTTAGTATAGTTTTAATGTAATATATATCATAAAATAATAAATCAAGCCTTCTGAAACATGGAGTCAGATCCTCATCTCTTCCCTCAGCCTGAGACCCTTGTGAACACCAGCACATTGGTAAAACCAGGATATTGCATCACACAGCAACACATTGGTATGTGCATTATTTTTGCTAACAGCCTCTCTGATGTCCTGAGCACATTCTGGGGAAGGAGCAGGAGCTGATTGCAGCCAGGCCCTGGTGTTTGCTGAGCCTGGCAGAGGAGGAGGAGGAGGAGGAGGAGGAGGAGGAGAGCTGACCACGGCTGCTGTGGGCACGAGCAGCTTTCTGAGATTCCTCACTTGTGGCACTTGAGTGGCCTTTAATGCGTTTTGTCTGCATGGAGCCAGCCCTGGAATGTGCCTAAAAGGCTCCCCTGCCAGAGTGCAACAGGTTTTGACAGCCACCAGTGCTCAGAGGAAGAACAAATGTGTGATTTAGACCATTGTGGAGGACTTTGTCCCTGCAAAGAGAGTTGTCACATTGCAAAATAGTGAAGCTGCATATAATGGGGTGCTGACTGCTCAATGTATTACAGCCATGCTCTGCTATTATTTAACAATATAACTATGGTTATTTACCAATCTTAGACTGCCAAACCACAGAGGAGCAAAACTACGTGAAAAAACTTAGCATGTCTAAAGCAAAATTTGTTCTATCTCAGGCCATGTTATTTTATTTTAAGATTTTATTAAGAAATAAATGTATCAAGCATTGTTTGCCTTAGAGGTGAGTGGCTCTGAAACTCTATTTCTTGTATCCACATAACCATGCTTCAGTAAATTTTGATGCTTTAACAAGAGTTTGGGGTCACTTTCCTTAGGCAAGCTGACGAAATTATTTCTGATGATTTAGTTAGTAGTGGTGGTGTGGTTTTCTGTGATCATACACCAGGCAGCTGGAATGAGGTGGGGAAATTAATCTCTGGTGCACCTTTAAAATAGATGGATAAATAAATCCAAAAGGAATTAAAAGAAAAACATAACTTTAGACTGATTCTAGAACTACTTTTGGTTTCTGCATACAATAGAAGTTTACATGAAGAAGACTGAGAGTGAGAGGCACTGGGAAAGTTAAAAAAACACAATTCCAATGGATAGTTAATGTGAAATTAACAACGTGGCACTGTGCAAGTACAGAACAGAGGGAGCTACTTCATCCCATACCCTTTGCTGTAAGGAAAAAAAAAATTTAAAATGCAGCCTTTGATTTTCTTATTTTTCTCCCTTTCTCTGAATGTCCCCTGTTTGTAATGCTTGCTTCTGCCTTTCTGACAAGCTCCAAATTCCTCAGCTCCAGGAGCTGTGGGCACATGAGAGCTGGCAGATCAGGCCTTGGCTTCCCTTCCCTTCCCTTGGAACATGCTCCCCTCTCAGATGGGGTGCTGCTCCAGAATAGAAATAACTAATGGCACTGGGGCTGCTTGAAAGCCACATGGAGGGAGGAGAGAGATGTTATTCACTTCAGCAGTGCAAATAAAGTGAGAGCTTTCTTTCTCCAGGCGTGTGTGGGAAGGGCATCAACAGAGCAATTACATGGTGGGTGGGAAAGGGGATTTTGTCACTTTGGCAGTGCTGGCAGACAGAAATAAACTGCTTCTAGGGGAATAGCAGGGTAAGAACTTGCACATCAAGAGCATAAGCAGAATTAAAATAGGCCCTTGAGGGGATTTATTGAGGGCTGATTTTTATTTTTTTTTTTAAAGTGCCTAAGGCCCCTCCTATTTCATTGTGTGCAAGCCAAGAATCAGGAGCAGGGTGAAAAAGTGAGCAAGTTATATCAAAACTCGTAAGAAACTCTTCTGACTGCAAGAATTTGACTGCTACCCATAAGCAGCTGTTACGGAAGGTGCAGGATGGCACATTCAGCATGCAGGGCTGGTGAGAGGAGTAGTGTTCAACAAAGCAGAGTGTAAGAAACCCTCTTTCTTTTTCAAATCAAAAAAATTGAGTCCATTTCCTCTTTAGAATAGAATAGAATATGGGATGGAATGGAATGTAGAATGGGGTGGAATGGGATGGGATGGGATGGGATGGGATGGGATGGGATAGAATAGAATAGAATAGAATAGAATGTAGAATGGAATGGAATGGAATGGAATGGAATGGAATGGAATGGAATGGAATGGAATGGAATAGATTGTGGAAGGGAATGGAATGGAATGGAATGGAATGGAATGGAATGGAATACAATGGAGAATGGAATGGAATGGAATGGAATAGAATGTGGAATGGAATGGAATGGAATGGAATGGAATGGAATGGAATGTGGAATGGAATGGAATGTGGAATGGAATGGAATGGAATGGAATACAATGGAGAATGGAATGGAATGGAAATAGGAATAGGAATAGGAATAGAATAGAATAGAATAGAATAGAATAGAATAGAAGGGAATGTGCTGAGTTGAGAGGGACCCCTAAGATCATCAAGTCCAGCTCCTGGCCCTGCACAGGACACCTCAAGAACTGCACTGTGCGCTGGAGCTGCTTGTGTTTCCTGGTTTCCCTGGAATTCCACATTCCTCATAGGAAGGCACAAGGCAAAGCCTGCTTCAGGTTGGCTGGAATAGGGAAAGGAAGCATTTCTGCTCTGCACCCACAACTGCAAGGTAATGCTGGCCTTTTCTGGGAAATCATAAAATAAAAATTTCTAACACAGGTTACAACAACATTGAACCATTGATAACACATTCAGGTGATGGAGATGGTTTTGCTCCTTTCTCATGTTTTTTTCTTGCTAAAAGGATACCCGTAGTGATGTCCCCTGTGACGGTGTTCACAGGGGTTCTTGAATTAGGGAAGAGAGGAGGATCTGACTCCATGCTTCAGAAGGCTTGATTTATTATTTTATTATATATATTACATTAAAACTATACTAAAAGAATAGAAGAAAAGTTTCATCAGAAGGCTTGCTAAGAATAGAATAGAAAGGAATGATAACAAAGGGTTGTGGTTCAGATAGAGTCTGAGACAGCTGGGCTGTGATTGGCCATTAATTAGAAACAACCCCATGAGACCAATCACAGATGCACCTGTTGCATTCCACAGCAGCAGATAACCATTGTTTACATTTTGTTCCTGAGGCTTCTCAGCTTCTCAGGAGGAAAAATCTTAAGGAAAGGATTTTCCATAAAGGATGTCTGCGACAGTCCACCAGTGCAGATGAACCGACAGCTGTAACGCGATAGTGATGAATAGGAAACAGCAGATTGCTGCAAAAGAAAGACAAGAAATGTGGTGTGTGGAACAGAGAGGGGTCCCCCCTCACATGTAAAACACACACTGCAGTTTCATGGGATGCCAACAACCAAATGTGAGTCTCTCATTGCTCAGTGGAGCAGCCCATCAGAGCCCTTTGGTGCCCCAGTGCTGCCAGCAGCAGGCTGGGCTGCCATGCAGAGCCCTGCAGCTGAGACAGAGCAAACCTGCCTTCAGCTAGACAGCCTGCAGATGTCTGAGATGGCAGGTGATTGGTGATGCCACATAGAATTGACAGCTCTTCAGACAAAAGGAAGGAGCTTGACTTAATGAGTGCTATGGGTGGGTGTATAAGCAAAGACTTTTCTAAGAATTATCATTACCTAGGAAAGGCAATTTTCAGCTGAATTGACATTGCAGTAATTAAGGGCCAACGTAGAGAATCTTGGCCATTATAACTATTTAAATTTCCAAATTGCTTAGTTTAGAATTGCTTATGCTTGAAGTGCTACTGACAGCCCCATCACTTTCTATTCTCAGCCAGCTTGATTGGCAAATTGATGAGGTCTGTACCTCACAGCCACAGTTCCACCTTGGTGCCAAAAGTCACCACCTGGAGCAGAGCAGCAAGCAGCAACCATGGTCAGAGTGAATCTGAGTTTTAAGTTCACTCCTTGATAGTGGAAATACACATCAAAGAGGTCTCTGTGGGTAGCAGATTCTTGAAAACCATGATGAAGGATGTCTTCATATCTCAGTTATTTAAATTTACCTTGCCTGTGAATTATCAGCCTAGTTGGAATCCACACTGCTGGACTGCTTCAGAACCTAATTTTTTTCTGATTTTTTTCCTCTGTGTTGCCAGCCTCAGATGGACAATGCTTTTCAAATAGCAAATGTTATTCTGTGGTCACAGGAACTTTCTTCAGAGATGGATAAAAGAAACATCTGGACCGACTGAGGGGATTGCATTATGTCTTGCAGCAACTCTCCTAATTCTGAAAGTGAATCATTATATGTTGTACCTGCCAGTTGCTTTAATTCCCTTGTCATAGCAAAGTCAGAGAGACTGGGAGACACAAACCATATTTTTATTTTAACAATTTAGAAGACTTTGTGCATTATTCTGCAGGAATGGAGGCACTGGTCTCCTTTAGCTTTGGCATGTTAGCTTCTTTTTTTTCCCCCCCTGTAAAATCGTAATGTTGTGCACTTATTGTACACTTTGTTCTCCCAACTTAAAGAGAGAGAAATTGTTTTTTTAGTCCCTCTTCCTCTGTACTGTCACTTTTGATTCACAGTTGCTAAGCGTTGCAAAAGCTCACCAGAGGGACACTCTCATAGTGTGATTTGCAAACTTTGAAATAACACCCACCAGCAGAAGCACCATATGCTACCAAGTTGCACAGTAAACTGACAGCAGTATTTCATTTATAATTTGAATTTCCAAAAATGTCAGCATTTTTCACATCAACAAATGCCTCTCAGCTTGCAGTGCATGACTCTTTCCTCTGAGTGGACATTAAATTGTGCTAATTCTGCTTGAATTTCTGCAGGCTTTATTAATGACAGACACATTAAAATCAATTCTCTTTTGTTATGGTGACTTGCCGTATTGAGACAAAATAAATCTGTGAATTTTCTGAACGTGCAGATAAGTCACTGGGCTTAAATGCTCACCCAAATGTGTGTGGAGTTTATGGCATGTGGACTTTGAGGCCCTTTGTAACACTGATAATCCAGTGCACCCTCTTTGATAATCAAATAAAGTAATAAGGAATAGGTTTTTTAATCAATCAAAGGCAAACTTCACATAAAACACAAGCTGTTCCCTTTGTGGTTAATTTTCATCCAGCTGCACTTAAGTACAACAGAGCCAGCAGAGAAAACTACTTGGCAACACTTCCTAATTAGGGGACGTTAATTACAGCTAAATACTATACAATTTCTATCTTATAAGAGTTCACCTAAATCAATGTTATTATGGTACTAAAGGAATTAATAACGATTTCATGCGCAGAAGCTGCTGCCAAACTACCCATTAGTTCAGAGTTTAAAAGGACTTTACAACGAAATCTCTAAATCTGCCTTGCAGAAAGCACTGGAGCGCTCGCAGGCAGTCACACATGGCACTTGCATTGTGCATTAACAACTGTGCCTGATGGCATCCCCTGCTCCTGCTGGAGTGTTGATGGGCAGGGAGGGAAGGGCCCTGCAGGACAAGGCACATGTCCCACAGAGCTCTGTCCATGGGTGGACATCTGTCTGTCCTTCCACAGGCAGGTTTGGGGCAGGTTTCATGGGGCAGGGGGCAGGCAGAGCCTCTGGAAAATCCACAGTGTTGGAGTTCTGGGTGCTGAGAATGTTAGAATTTCTGTGTGACAGATTCTGACTCCCAGGACAGCACTGCTTTTGACCTGAGCACGTGGAGAAGCTTCCAAAATTGATTGATAGCAGTGGGATTATTGGTGTGTGGTTGGTTAGAAGCGTGTGATATCACAGGGTGGAAAACTTAGAGTTTGGGGTTTTAGAATATAGTAATATATATGAGGCAAGATGGAGGTTTTAGGGCAGAGGCTGGTCCTTCTTCTTCACTTTCTTCACCTTCTTCTCCATGGGTTTGGGTGGTTTTGTGCAATCAGACAGAAAAGTTCACAGTGTGGACTTCAAGTGATCAGTTATTGGGTCAAAAGTGAAAATAATTTAGGTACCATTTCTTAATAGGACACTTTAGCCTTAAAAGACCTTGTAACAAGAGATAGTTGGCCATTTTGTGCCTTGCTAATGAGACTGCAGAACTCAGGCTGTGAGACTGTAATGTTGATAAGAAACAATAAACGCCTGAGTCTGAACCTGAGCTATCATTTCAAGTGCCTTCAATCCTGACCTCGACAGAGGGAGGAAAAGGAAACCAAAACCAGCAGCACAGACATTTCCCAGTTCAGGCCTCAGTGCTGAAATAAAAACTGGGGTGTGTGGGATGGAATCACAGCTCCTCAGGCTCCCAGGCCAGGGTTCAGACATGATCCTCCACTTAGGATGGACAACCCCTTGTGGAGCTGATCCATGCTGAAGTGTCCTTCACTGCATCTACTCACATCAGTGCTTCAAATGCAACACAAGGATTAAAACACTTCTCCTTGCACCTTGCAGTTCTGGCAGCATCTGCCTTGTTAAAATTATGGCTTAGCATTTCTAAATCAAGTACAAATTACCAAAAAGGGAGGAACCTTAACCTACTGTGCAGGCAGAGAATTTCTCCCGGGTTATTTATCCCTTAAATGGGGACCTGTTCATGTCACAGCAGCCTTGTCAGTAAAGTGGAAAGAGAGATCAAGACTAGCCTGGATGCACAGAGCAAAGACCTGCTCTGCACAGAGCCAGGGGAGTGAGTGAGCAGTGCCTCAGCTCAGGCTTTGCACAGAGCAGTCCTGGATGGCTTAAAGCCCTCTTTGTGCTCACTGGGTTTGAGGCAGCTGCACTCCCTCAGGTTTCCCTCAGCACAAGAACTCTCAGAACTCTCTCTGTGTTCCAAGATCTTGCTGGTCTTTTCCCCCACTCTGCATTATTGCTGTCCTGGGAAACATTTAGCTGTACCCTTCATCATCATGGGGAGCTTCTCCCTCAGAGTCCAGCTCCTCTTTTTCCCATTCTGCCCCTTTCATTCACCATGGTGAGGTCTGGTAGGTGCAAAGAGACACCTGAATTTGCTGGATGGCAAAGGGGAGCTGCTTTACAACTTCATTGGTTTATTTCCCAGAAATGGACAGAGAAAGATTTGTGTTGTTGCAGGGAAAAGCTGCTCAATTTGTATGTTTTAGAGTAAATCATGATCAAAGCAAGTTATTGATTTATTAACAGCATCTAATTAACTGGCAATCAGCGACCATAAATCCAGGGCCAACGTCAGCACCACAACAGGTAAACCACAATAAGAGATGCTTTCAAAATGTAAATAAACGCCTGTAAATTCAATAAGAGCCTTCCACATGTAATCCCCAAAAGGCTCCCACCACATTCACCCTGCATGACAACCCATATGCAATTTGGGTTCCCTGGACTGTCAGTGCACTCAGGGTGTGTGTGGACACACAGGGAGAGGGCACTCCATGCCTTTTGGGGCTGGGGATGCCCCCAGAAGGGTGAGAGAGCCCAGCAGGAGTTTAATGCCCAGCACAGGGAAAGCCACGTTCAGCAAACACACGCAGAGTTTCGCCAGGCAGCTCCGGAGCCGCCCGCCTTTGAAGAGCCGACCTCCAACCAAGTCATAAAAGTTGTTTTGCTGCACTGCCCCAGGATGGGAACATCAAAAAGATCGGGAGATAGATGCAAAATTAACCCTTTCTAAGGAGTCAACAGTGAGAACGTGTGGAGGGAAGGTTTGTGGATCAATACAGGTATCCACAATCACTAAAGAAGGCAGGCAGCACTGGGAGATGTGCCAGCCTTTACCTGAAACCATTGCCCTGACTTTTTTTTAAAGTTTTGACCCATCTGGGGACAGTATTGAGCACGTGGGCTTGCTAACCCAAATGTATTCCAGCACTGGGTGCCTGTGCACAGCACCCAGAAGAACAAGAGGCACCAGAAGAGGCAGAAGAACAAGAGGCACAAGGCAAAGCAGGAAAACCATGTCCAGAGCAGAAGCCAGGCAGGAAAGCTGCAGGAAGGTTTGTGTCCATGGCCCAGGGGATCATGGCTTGGGGCAGGATTACCCAACATGCCCAAATTTTGGATATTACAGATATCCCAGCTTTCACTCCCACTGCCACTGCTCTTCCTTGACAGCACTCTGCCTGCAAACCACAGTGTTTGGCCTTTCACTTTGTAGTGAAAGCACTTTTTGTTTAAGAAAACATATCTGTATCAGCAGGAGAATTGTATTTTAGAGAAACATTCAGCAATATTTACACCAGCAGAGCACTAACAGATAGTGCTGCATCTTTTACGTATGGAGCAAAGGGCTGACTTGCAACAGACTGCTATTTTGATAAGAATACCTTCTGCTTAGGAACTATTCTTAAGTTTATTTTTCAAGTGTTACTCCAAATCCATGTTATAAAATGTTTATACGTGCACTTAGGAACGTGGTTATGGTATAGATGTAAAAGGAAAAAAAAAAAAAAACCACCCCACAACTGGTGTCTTTTCTCATACTTAAAATGTCAGAATGGATTTGCAGCTCTCCCACCCTGGGGCTGTGCAAATCCAGCCCTCATAGCTCAGGGGATGCTGCTAAAGCCCCCAGCACACTTCAGTGGTGCTCACATCCACAGGGCAGCCCAGGAAATGCAGGAGCAGAGTGGCTCTGTCACCTTAAGGATGTGAAAGGAGATGTTCCCGTGACAATAAAAGCATTCCTAAGTGCACCTCCAATCATAAATCATTTTCAAAATTGCTCCTGGCTTTTTAATTTCTTTCATTTGGAGGATTTATAGCGCTCTGATGTGCCAGAATGTTTATTCCATGGGCTGCCCGTCACGTGGCGCCCCACTGGCACAGCACCAGGCTCCAGTCCATGTTAATCTAAACCTCTGCAATGATCATCTGCAGCTTCTAATGAATGACTGATAACTCTGGGTGTAACTCTTGCAGTGATTAAAGTTAACATCAGCACAGAGTGCTTCAGTGTTTCAGCCTCTTCTTGACGGCCTCTATTTGCCATTCTCCCTTTTTAGTATTGCCATCACTGAAACAAAAAGCTTCTTGTTTGAAAATTATTTATGGAGTGTTGCAGTGCTTTATAAGATTTTCATACACCACTCTGTGAGCTGGGATCCTTCTGGATTAGAGTGTACTCTCAATTTCAGTCCACGGATGAGAACGACTTGATTTCCTTTCATAGTTTGCAGCTCCAGAAATGGCCATGAATATGTATTCTGTCTTTTGACACTCCTTTGTGCTGGCTTTTGGGGAAAGCTCTACGAGATCTGAGAAGTTAAAGACCCACAAGACCCATCTGCCTCCCTGTGCAGGCTTGTGCTTTCTGAACCCCCTTGTATTGGGTTGGGTCCCAGCTGAGGGGCTCCTGCTGCCTCCCCAGTGGGCTGCCAGACAATCTGAGATAATAAAGACTTGTTGGCACTCATCCTAAACTCCCCCTTTGTTATTTTTGCCTGATGGCCCTGATACAAACCCAGCACCTTGTATCAAACCATTCTCCTCCACTGCTGGAATTCACATTTACCTCCATCAACACTTTTGCATCCATGATGTGCAAGGGCACCAGCCAAGAACCACAACACATCCCAGCAAGGGCTGTGTGAAAACAGGACCAAACAGGACCCTGCTTCAATGAGTTAATTGCTCAGATGCATTAAATTTATAATATGTGACAGGAGTAAGGAATGAACACTGAGGTCTGGAGGGCAAAGAATTTCAAAGTTATAAAAGTCTGAACTGTCAGTGGCATCATCTCTCCACCTTTGTAAACGCTAGTTTCAGTGGCAATGTTGTTTCCTAGTCCACCTGTCTGTCTCCCAGCCATTCCCAAAACTAAATTGGTGGGAGATTGATTGTGATCCATTTCCTTTTGGTCCTGATATTTCTCCTCTCCACATGAGGAATACTCCACATGTTTCTGGCAGGTTCACTTCCACTCTTCTTGCATCGCCTCACTCCTGCTCTGCAGTTCCCTCCCTCCATGCCTTTCCTTCCACTTTACCTGTTCTCTCTGGCATTCCGTTTCCTTTACCCCTCTAACCTGTGCCTTTCTCCCCTCCAGCCTGGCTCTTGCCTGCTGATGGAATTGCACTCTGGCTGGCACCACGTGCCACACTGACACCACAAAGGTCCTGAGCAGCAGGACCGTTCTCCCCCCTGCCACAGGTCCATGCTCCAAAACACTGGAATTTCACAGATCTCAACTGCTCCGCTTTCTAAGTGTGGGCTGAAAACTCCCAGCCCACCCCTTATTTTTATTCAGCTTTATCTTCTGACATCCTTTTTGTGAGAAAGTTCAGCAGAGGAAGATACCTACCTAGAAGATTTCAGTCCAAGCAATTAGCTCACCAGTGCCACAATTGGAGCATAATGAAGAATAAAACGTTTATGACTCCTGTAAGTGGTTGAGGCTCCAACTTCTGCCTGGAATAAGTGCAATTTCTGAGGAAGGATTTAAAGCTGTATTTGTGCTTTGCTCATGCACTTCACTCCTGTTCTCTGGAAACATACCCTATTGACCAATTACTCTGTGTTCAAACACACAAGCAGCAATTAACTTACTCATCTGCCTCACCTGTCACACGTGTATTTAAAATTCTCTCTTAGCACCTCAGCATTTCTTAATCTCGTCAGCAAAACCCAAAGCACTGATGTATTCTTAGGCACAGCACTTTTTTTTTTCCTGCTCTCTCCGTGTGTTGCACCAGTTTTACACCCCATTGAGTTCAGGAGAGCTATACAGCAGGAAATTAGGCCCAAAGTACATATAGAGGTTTAAATCCCATCCTAAAACACTGTAACACACTGCTCTGAGGCCCTCTAATGGAGACAATGGCAGCCACCATCAGCAAAATGAAATGGAATTAACACTAAACAAAGAAATTTCCACTGGAGGAGGCAGCTCGGGGAACACAAGCTCAATGAGGAGTGGATAGATTCTTCTCTGAAGTCAAAGTAACTTTTATTTATGCATTTATTTGTTTATTCAGAGCAGGAGGTCAAGAGGATTATTTTTAAAGAAGGAGGGGTGGGAAGTGAATGCAATTAGATCAGAGGGAGGAGTACAGGAGAGACCTCCTGGAAACCTCTGCCTGCACAGCTTTGATGGGGAGGTCATTGCTACTGGGGAAATCTCTGCTGTGTCTCCAAGGACAGCCTGTGGGCAGAGGGGATCCAGTGAGTGGCCATGAATACCTGTCCACCCTCTCTGATTTGTGATTTTCCTGCAGTCCAACACACTCTGAAGCAGCTCAGTGCTGCTAACACCCCCTTTTCACCCTGACTGGCAGAGTGGGACTGCTTGGGGCCACATCTGCTCCTTCCTCCCTGGCAAATCCAAGCCAGCACAATGCCAAGATCCTGCTGCTCATCAGCAGCACTTCTGAGGGATTGTGCATTGGGATCTTACCTGGCATTGTCCGGGCAAGCTTAAGAAATGTTTCAGAAATTACGAAACAGCTTTGCCTTCATTCCGCTGGGGAAACCTTTTCCTCCTGCCTCAGCTGCCTCCTCCTCACCTCCTCATCTTAAAGTGTCTCAAACTAATGGGAGTTGTGGGAATTTGCTCAGGGTAATGGTAGAGAAAAGCAAATATATTTCTCTCAATCACTGTAGGGATGTACTCGCCCTGGATGCCACCAAGTTGTTTGAGTATGTTGGACATCCACCCTGTAAGAGCAGCCAAAGATATCTGTCATTTCTGACTCTTCCTGGAAGCTGAGGCATTAGTCACAGAGCTGTGCCTTTTGCTCTTAAACTTTTGCATTCCACACTCAGAAATAAAGGAGGAAACCATGTAAAGATTGTTCCCATTTCACTGGCTGACCTGAACAAGCCAAGCATCCCATGCCAGCTCTCCAAGAAATGTAGTGGCTTTCTGTCCACCCTCAGCATGTCTTCAGCTATTTATTCAAAGCTCCTTGAGCTTTAAACAGATGCAGAGCAGTTTTTCAGATCAGGAGTTTTTGGGGGCCATTCTGGAGCACATTTATCAGAAGAGACCTGAAGTGACACTGATTTACAGACTGGCACAGGCATTTTGTGAGTATTTCCTATCTCCAAGAATGGGTGAGGTCTGGGCTGCCATGTGGGGAAAAAAAATAAGTGTCTGTGAAGATGTTCCCCACTCTGCTGTCACCAAACACTGAAATAATCCATTTTAAAGTGCTGCAGAAACGAGAAGTCAGTCCCTGGTGCCTGGATCTATAGTTAGAGGGACATTACTGGGTGATGTGATCCTACCAGATTGCAGGGTTTATTTCTTTACAGCATTAGAGGACTTGTCAGCCCTGAAGGGACTGAGGGAGGGAGGATGGAGAGGATGAAACCACCTGGATGTGCAGCACTGCAGGTTTAAAGCTCCAGGTCCCAGGGCTCAGCGCACACAGCATCTATTTAACATCCCTGCAGCTTCTGGGCTTCAGCCTGAGAATTGCTCCAGCACCACGAAGCACAGAGCCTCCCCTCTGTGCCTGCATTAGGCTTTTCTTAACATTCAGAGGGAAACAACAAAAGTTCCCCTTTTCCTTTACAGCTCTTTCACTTTCCCCCTAATGAAGGTGGAATATAAAATGTTGAAGGAAAAAGCAGCTTTCCCCCTACAGTAGAATTTCTTTTTCAGTTATTTTTAATCTGACATCTGTTTTAACATGCACTCACAGGCTGCATTTATTTTAATTTTTTCCCCTCCCTTGTGTTTTATTATTTACCTCCCGTTCCAAAGAGATCACAAAAGATTACACTTCAGTGAAGCAGTAACAGCAGTGGCAATGACCTCCCTCACTTCTCACAACTTTTCTTTATGCCCCTCTGTTCTTCCTTTATCTGTATCTTCCCATCCCTGCCATCCCAGAGGCCTCGTTACAGCTGCTCTCACACGGGTTGGAGGCATCCATGGGGTTTTTTTTGGAATTGGACAGACATGTGCTGGGCAGAACACAAAACCCTTTGTGGTGGTGCTCGTAGGGGTCTTAGGACGAGGGAAGAGATGAGAATCTTGACTCCATGTTTCAGAAGGTTGATTTATTATTTTGTGATATATATTATATTAAAAGAAAATGATATATTAAAAATATACTAAAGAAAGGATTTCATCAGAAGGTTTGAAAGGAGTAGAAAGGAATGGAATGAATAATAAAATCTTGTGACTGCTCACAGCTTCGACACAGGTAGCTGTCATTGGTCATCAAGCAAAAACAATTTCACATACTGGGTAAACAATTCTCCAAATCACATTCCAAAGCAGCAAAACATGGAGAAGCTGAAGCTTCCCAGCTTCTCAGGAGAAAAGATCCTAATGAAAGGATTTTTCAGAAAATACATCCGTGACAGCCCTTCTTGTTCAGAGCCCTGTTAGTCGTTCTTAGCTCTGTTTCAATTCGTGCCTTTAAGGAAGTTCCACCAAGAAATCACTCTCTGGGTCAGCCTGTGCTTTGAAGAAAGCCCCAGACTCTGCAAAAAGCAGCCAGCACTGAGACGTGCCAGCCTTCTGACATGATGCTGGCTGAATGTTTCATTTCCCCTGGAAATGGAGATAACATCCTTAATCATCTTACGTGTAATTAAATTAAATCACGGAGCACACGCCTTCCTCACCTCCTCCTAAGGAGCTGCTTGCTCAGGTCTGAGCTTTAGGGTGGAAAAAAGAAGAGTTCTCAGTGGATCAGTAATCTACAGAGAATTTCAGCACTTTGCAGCCCCAGGGCAGCCTGTCAGGCAGGGAGAGCAGGGGCTGGCAGGCTCAGAGTGCAGCTCACCCACCCAGCTCCTCCACTTGCTCCCCAATTTGGGACAGTGGCAGGGACCCCTAACCCATGGGATTACCAAAAACAGCCTTGGCCCAGGCATAGGGAGGGAGCTGGTTGGCTGCTTTGCTCGTTTGCTTGTCCTGTTAACTAGTAAAGAGGTGAGAATTGGTGACGGTGTTCACAGGGGTTCTTGGATGAGGGAAGAGATGAGGACCTGACTCCATGTTTCAGAAGGCTGATTTATTATTTTATGATATATATTACATTAAAAATATACTAAAAGAATAGAAGAAAGGATTTCATCAGAAGGCTAGCTAAGAATAGAATAGAAAGGAATGATATCAAAGGTTTCTGTCTCGGCTCTCTGTCCGAGCCAGCTGACTGTGATTGGCCATTAATTAGAAACAACCCCATGAGACCAATCACAGATGCACCTGTTGCATTCCACAGCAGCAGATAACCATTGTTTACATTTTGTTCCTGAGGCCTCTCAGCTTCTCAGGAGGAAAGATCCTAAGGAAAGGATTTTTCATAAAAGATGTCTGCGACAAGAACTCCTCTAAGACTTTGCATAAAAGCAGAGCCCGTGCTATTACTGAAATCGGAAAAACAGGTTATGAAGCTTTCCCTCATCTTTCTGGGCAGATCATTATTTATCTTAGGGTGCGGTTACTGTGGTGTACTGCACCAGCTGAGCCTGCAAAGGGCCTGTTCAGCCTGAGGAAGAGGTGACTGAGAGAAAACCTCTCCAATGTCTTTAATATCTGAGGGGAGAGTGTCAGAGGATGGACCAGGTGTGCCCAGCAAGAGGACAAGAGGCAACAGGCAGAAACTGATGCTCTGAAAGTTCTGTATGGACACAAGGAAGAACTTTCTTGTGCAGCGACCAAGCATGGACCAGATGGCCTGGAGAACATGTGGAGTCTCCCTCACTGGGTATATTCCAGACACAATCCTGTGCTGTGTGCTCTGGGATGGCCCTGCTGGAGATGGCAGCTGTGCTCCCTTCCAACCCAACCCATCCTGTGATGTCTGAGATTCCTCTTCTCCTTCCTCACAGAAAGCAGGGCTTGAAAAAACAAGTGTAGTCATTTCCAGCATGGCTTCCTCAGTTTGTTAACATTGTTTGGGAGGCCCTTTGTTTTCATCTCAGCTAAAGAAGCAATTTTAAATTTATGCTTCCTCAATTCGGTGTTTTCAAACGCTCCCTGTGATCTCAGAGATCTGAAACTTTCATGCCTCAGGAATGCTTTGCTGTATTTTTCTGCACCCATCATCCGCTTACTCCTGCTTTTAGAGAGTGCAAGGGCTGCAAACGTTCTTGTTGCTTCTTTCTAAGCCTTTTCACCTCCTAATTTAGGATGGTTCTGACTTTCTGTGACTTTAATAGTAATAGGCAATCAGTAATTTTACCAGTGGTGTCTTTACATAATAAGAACACTCTTCTCCCTGTTACATAAGGACTGACCAGAAGGACAATTTTCTTTCTCTTGTGGACAGGTTGCATCTAAATAAAAGCAGTTCCTTTTACTCCTATCCCACACAATACCTATCATCCAGCTGTGATTTCAGCAAAAGCTCACCAAGATTTGAATAAAACTTGCTGTTGTTGTTCGTGAGGTTTCTTTTCTCCCCAAGAGAAGCAAGGAGCCAAAGTTCCGAGTGAGCAAAATAAAATTAAAAGTAGATCAGATTTTTCTGTCTCAGTGGCATGTGCTATGGTATATAATGTATGTTCCCTGCTTCACAAAGGAAATGAAAGAATGAACTATATGACTGATGAAATAAAGATATCAAAGTATTACTTGCCCCAGCTGATATGTGCACTTCACATATAATTACTATTTAATATCTTTGTTTCCTACAAACCAGGAAAAAAGCTTACCTTCTCACACAATTCCCTCTTCTAGTAAATAAGCTGATGCAGAATATTCTAGATTTGCAGCTTCTACTTTACTTTCTTCTTGAATTTATTCTCTTCTTCGCGAAGTAACGTGGTCTACAAAACGAAGCTATTTAAAATCCTAAATGAATAAGTGTTATAAAAATAATAAATTAGTATACAAGACTGACTTGCACAAAACATATGTTACACTCTGAAATATATTTAGACACGAGTGCATAATTGCCTGTTCCTTTTCTAATGGCCTGAAGTGCAGAACTGAATGTGAACTTTTCCCAGAGTCTGTGCAGCGATGGAGCACCGCACCCTCCACACTTCCCAGGAGCTGCAGCCTCCACAAACCTCAGCTGAAGAGCAGCAGGAAAAAGATGGGAGAGATGGAAGAAAGGGCAGGGAAGGGTTGGGGTGAAGGGCAGCAATCCCAGGAGCCCACACTGTGAGCACTCCCAGCTCCTTGGGGGTGGCAATGAAGATCCTGCCATGCCACCTCCATCCTCAGCTCAGAAATGAAGGGAGTCCCTGTCCTTGGCTCTCTCAGTGCTGGCACAAGCCCAGGATGCTCCTGGCCCTGCCCAGCAGCCCCACTGAGCTCAGCTCAGCTGGTCTCCAGCCCTGCCCCATCCCAGGATGATCCCACACCTGCTCAGGCGGCAGCAGTGGCCCCTTGGATCAACCTGGTCCCTTGCTGCTCCTGGTGGCATCCCTGGCTCATGTTCAACCCCTGACACCCCCAGGGCTGCCAGCAGGGTAATTGCTGGCTGGTAGCAGCAGCTTCTGCAGGAGGGGTGAGACACAAGGCTCTGGGTGGTGTTGGTGGCTCACAGATAATGTGAATATAACTTCAGTCACCATGGAGTCAAACAAAGACAACCAATTGCTCTGAAACACTGAGCCTTCTGCTCACTCCCCGAAAAAGAACAACCTCCAAACCAGAATCATCTTTATTTGAATGTGTTTACAGACTCTGCTGCTTTTTTTTTCTTTTTTCACAAAAAGTTTCAACAGAAAAAATGTACAAACTACATTTCAACCTAGCTTCTGTGAAAACAGAGAAGTTTGGAGTTGCACAGTATTTCACAGTGTTTTAACATTCATGGAGAAGGGAAGTGGCTATCCTCAACTCTTCAGGAACCTCTCTGCAAACAGAGCTGTCACCCCTGGAGTCACCACCAGCAGCCCACGTGCACACCAAAACTGCTGACAGAATTTCTCCTGGCAACTTCTTCCATCAGCACAGCCCCCATGGAGACAGTGAGGCTGTTCTGAGACTCACCTTACACAGTCAGGTGGCAAAGTTGAACCCCCATTCATTTTAAGGTACTACACAGAGTCCTCCACCTACAAACTAAAGCATCTCCAAAAAAAATTAGTTTTTATCATCACCCTGATTGTCCTAAAGACAAGTGACAACATAAAAAGTGTGGTTTGCAAGTGGCATTACTTCCCACTATGAAAGTATGGACATTTATAACACTTAATAGCATTTATTGAGCTAAACAGCAGCAAAATCCAGTGTGTGGTGGCTGGGAGGGTCAGACTGGCACAAACCTGGGGGGAGCTGACTTCTCATAAGAAGCTCTGTATTTCACAAAGCTCACAGCTGAATTTTCCCCTCCATGTGCAGGCAGGCACTTGGATTTTTCCTTGATGAAATTGGCAATGAAATCAGAAGGAAAAGTCATGGTAAAAATGGGCTATTTAGGGGAAAACAAACGTGAAAACAGAGTCACAGCTCAGCCTCACCTTCTGTGTTGAGATCTAAAGCAGAAAAAGGCTGAAAGCCTTGGATGAACTATTTCCTGAGAAATTAAGGCCCATTTTTAATCCTGAGCACTTCATATAGGATTTTGCTTTCTGTATATGTTGTTTTTCTTGATTTTTTTTCCCCCTAATCAGCTTTCCTATCTGTCCAAGGTTTTTTGTAGCACTCTAGTGATTCAGGTGATACAGCCAGATAAATAACAGAGTTATTATCTTTATAATAAATCTCTTTGTAATAAATGCGCCTTGTAGCTTGATTTACAGCAAAATCCTCCTCCTCCTCTCACTTCCATGATGAGACCTACTTAAGTCAGTGAGACTAGTCATGATGATAAGATAATTAAGTTTTTAGTACAACTCTGGTTAGTGAGCAGAATGCAGTTCTGATAAAATGAATCTACCAGCTCCAGTCTGATATTCAAAAGGTGTTGGTGATTTGGGTATTGTTCTTAATGTGCTCTGAAAAAAGCACATTTTTTTGCATTAAAGCATTAAACCCTGCATAGGACACAATTCAGATCATCTTTTAAATTCATGTATTTCTTTTGGAATGGCAAAGTTGAAGTTCAGCCAGCCTAGCAGTGACACCTGCAAACTGACAGCCAACCCCCCTACATTAAAATGGAAAGATTTGCATGAATGTGTTTTAAAATGACAGGAGACAGGAACTGGAGCTTCTAAGCAAGTTAGACTAAAATTTTTAAGAGTGAAATGCCTAAAAATAGGCCCCTGAATGCATAGTTAGGCACCTATATAGAGACTGCTTGATTTTCAGTTGTTCTGATCACCCAGAGCTCCCATTAACTTCAGGAGCAACTGTGGGTACTCAGCTGTTCTAGAAATCAAGCCACTTTTATTCAAGGGCCTAAATATGGATGTCTGTGCCCAAGTTTGGGGGGGAAAATAGAAAAAATAAAAAAGAGCTCTGGTTGCTTTTTTTTTTTTTTGTACAGAAGAGATTTGATAAAAGAGAAATAATAGCCAAGTTTCATTCTTCTTTCCCCTTACAATGCCTGAGACTGAATCAACAGAAGAATTAATAGTGCAACACATCTGTGCCAGAAGATTTTGTCTGAGGTGAATGGAAATCCATTCCAAGATCAGTAGCTCTTAATTAGCAATCTGAAACATTCCATACATATTTCATATTCTGAGAATGCAAAGTGTTACCAGGCCACCTAAATCTTTTTCATAGTATTTCAGTGTTGCCATTAATAAGCTTTTCAGGCTGGTCTGAAGAACTTTGCAAGATTAACTTTGCAAATCTGTATGTATTAACTATTTAACTATTTCAGAAATGCCACTTTTTTCCTGCTTTTGGATCAAGTACAACCAGCAGACTTGAGCATATTTTTAAATACCATGAACTATGAAGAAGGGAGAATTAGGCCTTTAATTCTATCATATGCACTGGGTTGTCAGAAGACTTCTGAATGCTGTTTGCTTAAAGTCCTCTTTTGTAAAAGTAATCCTGAGTTGGTTTTGTGTCTAAGCCATTGCCAGTTCATGCTGAAGTGGATAAGAGCCAGTCACATGATAGAAAATCTGCAAGAAAAAAAGAAAATTTATGATGGAATTATATATGACTATAAAGCTGCAAGTGTCAAGGAAGTAACGAATTAAAGGCATGCCAGATGAGGATGATAGATATTTGTTTGTGTGCGTGCATAAAATATGATGTAATACCCCTTAATATATTTTTGTTTGTAGAATACGAACTAAGGGTTTTTGCTGCTATGTTTGGAAGGAAAAAGCAAAAAGCAAAGACTCTTGCTGCTCTTAGCTAAGATTTCAAAAAGAGTAGAAACCAATGCTTTCCTCTGGCATCTGGTTCTGACTCTTCCAGTATGTTTGTTTTATTGAATATAATGACTGGGACATTTTATCTTCCATGTTTTTAGACAGCACAGAACAGCAAGAGCTTTGGTCATGGCTGGGGCATTTGTGCAATCCCTGGCAGATAAAGGATAAAACCCTTAAGGAATCAGAGCAAATGATGCAACACAATCAGTGGCTGTGTTCTAACACCCAGCAGTGATGGCAGTGGCAAAGAGAAAGCTCATGCTGCTCTCTCATAACCAGGGACATAATTTTAGGTCAAAAGTGAGGCAGAGGGAGCAAGACAATATTATTCTCATTGCAGGAGTGAGCCAGGGGTTTTCAGCAGTCATGAATATTAACCTGACATCTCTAAGCTGTTCTTAGAACATTTCTTAAAACATGTCAGTATTTCAATTGCTAGGAAATGTGAGGAAAGGGAAAAGGCTGGTGGTTTTGTCCTCCCCCAAAGCCCCTATACCTCATGTTTTCCCAGCAGCAGCAACAGGACAATGACTCTCAGATATTTTTCTTGGTAAAAGGTAATATCACTTCCTCTCCTGGGCTTAATGAACATGAAAGTCAGGACCAAAAGCCTTCATGTGTTTGGTAGTTCCAATGACACTACACTGCTCCCAATTACACTGCATCCTCTGGGGCTGATACCCTGTGCCACTGATGTAGATCATGGATAGATAGGTCAGAATCTTTCTTCCCACTGGGAACTTCTTCAACATGTAAAAAATCCTCTGTCAGCAGCACCCATACGTAGGATGAGATGTGACTTTCTCCACAGGACGGAAACAGACTGTAAAGAGTAGTGGCACAGTGACACAGGGGTCTTTGAGGCTCAGCCACAGCTGGGAGTGAGGAGCAGAACACTGCCAGGTGTGGCATTCACATTCTCTGAACTGAGAGAGACATAATTCTCTCTCTCCCAGGATTTTTCCTGGGGAAGGCAGTGAGAAGCACAGAGAGAAGAAGAGAAAACAATTCTGATCTCTGTTCAGTGCTCCTGTTGTTTTCCACAAGTGGAATGTGTTATGGAGATTGTTTTCTGTTATGTGTTATGGTGATTTGATTTTCTGTTATGTGTCATGGTGTTTTCTGAATGTTATGGTGATTTAACTAATCACCAAAGTGATTTGGTTAATTGGACACAGGTGAAAGTTGTTTTGAGTGAGTAGCCAATCACTCAAAGCTGTGTCCTGACTGTCTCAGACAGTCACAGGTCTTTCTTTAGTATAGTATTCTTTAGTATGTAATTTAATATAGTATTAGCGTAATATAGTACAGTTTTAATAAAGCAATTGTTCTGAATCATGGAATCAGAGCACATTATTCCTGGCCTCGGGGGCTCCCAGCATTGATAGCCATGCATTTGAAAAGACTCTGTACATGCACAAACTGAGCCCTTTTGGCCCAAATTTTGTAAAATTTTACCCTTCAAACATGGCCTAGACCATGATCAGCTGCCCCAACATCAGAGCCCCAGATGTCTGTAAGGACAGCTCAAACTTGAATAAACACTGAGCTGGAAGTGAACCTGTCACTAATAATGAATTAGAGGGATGTTCCATTTCTGCAGAAGCAGTAAGCCAGCACTTTTAGAATGATTGCTTTTGCTCTTCATGAGTTGTGGAGCTGCCAACAACCAACCTGCTGCTCAATGTCTCCCAGCAAACTACTGGCACCCAGGCGGAAGAGCTCTGGGGTCAGCCACTCCACTCCCAGCTCCTGCTTCACCAGCATGAGCCAGGTAATTGCTTCCTTGGCTGTCCTAATGCCTCCTGCAGGTTTGAATCCAACCTTTAGAGAGAGAGGAAAAAAAAAATTAAAAAAACAGTTGAATACACATTTTCATCCATCAGCAACCCTAGAAGAGCAGTCAATGTTTGTAGAGCTGCAGTCTCAAAGTGCCTGTGATGTAACAGCTCTGCCTGGGAAGGACCTGAGTAAGAGCCTGGAGAGAGATGTGGGACTCCAGGCAGCTCTTCAAAATGCACTTTATTGGAACCAAGAGGTTACAGCAGTCCAGGGTTGTGGGTGAGAGCCTGTGCCTACAGCAGTCATCTCCAGCTGCAGCCAAGCCTGAAGACCCTCTTAATTCTGGTTACATTGCATTATATACTTTTCTTTGCTGAGCATCAAGAACTAATCTATACCTTTACTTTTACCTATAGCCCATCATAACTACTATCATTACCATATTATGGCTAATACTATCCAATCACATGAGTTAGTATGTTACAGTTTAAGTTTAAAGTTGTTTTTCAGTTTTCTTGCAGTGGGAAATTCTTAGACCTTTTTTTTACCTGCCACATTGGCATGTCTTGTTTGCCTGTGGTATCTTTCTGCTTGGCAAAGACATCTTTTTGTTTGTGGCCAGCTTATCCTTTGTTCTAAGTCTTTAAATCTCTTTCCAACTTGACTTAACATTTGTTTCCTTAGCTGTCCAGCAAGACTGGCTCAGCAATTGTTAATTTACACATATATTATTCTTCTATATCACAACTCCAAACACAGAACAATAAATATACAACAATAGCACAACTCTAAAGATGCTGCATGTGGAGGTGGCTGGCTCATGGGCAGCAGTGAGAACTGACTGTATTTTATAAAAAGCCTGTGCAGCACAGTTACACATGATTTGGCTGTGCATTCAAACCTATCAGAGGTTTAATTTTCGCTAAAATTTTCCAAATGGGAGTTAAATTATGTCTGTCTTTATCAAAAACCTAAAGGTCTGTCCCCCACCACAGGCTGGGTGTGCTTTCAGTCCCTCTGTGTTGGATGTGTGTCATATCTGAAGGTGAACTGCCACATCTGCAAAGGCACAAACACCAAGTAAAACTTATATTTGAGGTAAAGCATGTCTGGAATCTCATGATGGACCTGCTGTGTACTTGGCATGCATCCCTAATGCCAGTCCTTTGGTTATGCGCCATTTAAACATAAGACAGAGCTTGTGACACTCAGCTATCAAACCCCTCATCAAAAATGCCAAAATGTTGGCCTGTAGCAGGTACCTAAACTCTTGAAAAGCAAGGGGATTCAGGAAAAATTCTTCCTGTGTATAAAAAGGTAAATCTGAACAATACATTGATTCTTCCTGTGTTTCCTTCTGCCTTTACATTCTGCAAGAATTATCATTTTGTTTTTGTATTCAAGCTCCCAAAACCTCACTGCACTGAGGATTTCTTTGTGCCTTATGGACATAATAGTGGAATCAGAAAGTATCTTTTTTAAAATGTGTTTGGTAATCTTTTTTATATAGTGATTTCAGGAATAACAAACACAGAGTAAATCCTTCTCTCGTGCTGGAGCATTTTGATAATGGCGTATTTCCAATAAGATTAAAAGGAACAAAAGCAGGAAAAGCTTGATAAATCCAAGCTACGAAAACTGTGGTTTTGTGGATGGACAAATAGATGTGGGAGTGTATGCATACATCTGTTAATGTTAGACTTCCAAAAAGAATTTAAAGCCCAGCAACTGGAAAAGCATCCTCTAGATAACAAACAAAAACAGTTGGAATGTGCTTTCCCCCAGGAAGAGAAATTCTAATGAAATTTGAATTTAGATTTCTTCCCAGAAATACGACGTTTCTTTGAGATAATCTGTGGCAAAAACAAGTGAAACAGAGTTAATAAGAGAATTAAAACCATCATTCAGAACTCTTTACCCTTTCAGCAGATTCTGAAAGCTCTTTTCTTTGCAAAAAAGCTGACAAAGACAAGCCTGTCCTCTCCTCCATTTACCAGCTTTCCAAACAGCACATCTGACTGCCATAAAAATGTAAAAGGGAAGGGGGGTTGGAATTTAATTCAAGAGCAGTACAAAGTCCAGCTACCACTTTCCTGCTGTTTCACAGTATTTCATTATTTTGCTTAATAAGTTCATCTCCTCAAGAATTTTCTCTTCACCTTACATTATTAAAAGTAATAAGTTTTTCTGGATTGGGGGTTTTCCCAACAGAAAAACCAATTTATGTATGTCCTTCAATAATGACAGGAAAAGATTATTTCCCATTATATTGCACACTTTTCATATCACCACCACAGCTTATCAGTCAATAAATGTTACTCTGCAACTTGTTCCTTTCCTTGAAGAAGTTTAATTTCTGTATTAACCTGCTTTTCCCAGGCAACGCCTTGCTGGAAAGCATCCCTACAGCAGCAAAATTAGTTTGTTAAAGAAACCATTTAGAAATTTCTTGCCACTGATAATATTGTCTTCAGTTAATAAAAGTGCATGAAGTCAGTTTACATCTAATTCACTGGCACACACATGCACAGGGACACAAGCACTTACTCTTAATAACGCATTTCATACCGTGAATGCCTCCTTTGAAAGCAAAAGGTGAATTCAACATTTATATCCAATTATGGGGACAAAGCTGGGCTAATGCAGCTTGTGGCACCCAGCACTGGTGCCCAGGGGGGTTGCTGGTCCCAGGGACATCAGTGGATGCTGCCCCCACAAAAACAAGACCATTGGAGCTGCTCCAATTATTGTGTGGCAGAGAAAGAGGTAGGAGGGGAAAGGAGTGGGAACTGTTGGGAAGGATGAAAGTTTGACAAGAAAGTCTCACAGATGTGTGTGCTTGGCAGAAAGATTTTTGAATGAAGAGTCTGATGAAGGAATAGAGATGGAAGCAAGTTCTGACATAGAAGAAAAGAATTGCTGAGCCAGTCTTACTGGCTAACCAAGGAGGCAAAGGGTGTGCGAGTTAGAAGGGGTTTTTATGGCTTAGAGCAAAGGATAAACCCACAATGTGTACATTGGACAGACTCAATGGCTCTACATTTGTATAGCTCTGCTGATGTTTTTGGGACCATGTCAGCCACTGTTAGCCCTGTTATTAATGGACATGACCACCTAAATGATGAAAAAATTCAAATCCAGATGCAGCAGGGATGGCTTTGATTGCATGAGATTTTATGGAATGAAATCACAGTTCTCCAGTTCTTCAAGGCAGGAAACCAAAAAGTAAAAAAAAAAAAATACTAATATTAGCAAATCAATCCTATTACATTCTTATTTCTTTGGTTAATTTTTACAGAGGAAATGAGACCTACCTTGTAGCCAGTTTGCCAGTAGTACTCCTTAATGGCTCTCATCATGACTATGCCAACGGGAAAGGTCGCGTTTTCCACCTCCTTTCCTGTAGATGTCTTTATGAAATCAGAACCTGAAAGGAAATAAAATGTTTTGTAACAGTTTTAGAACAAGGGTCCCTCTGCACATACAGGTTCACAGCCTCAAAGATGCCCTCCTGCTTCACAGCAATTCTGAAGCATTCCTTTACACATATGTCCCTGTGGTGTACATAAATCAACATTTTAGTGTTTCCACAAGGATCTTTGAGAATAGAAATTATTTGCATCAGGTTTTTTTCATTTAACTTCGCTTCTACTCGGTCTCACGTCTGACAGTCTGCTATTGTATCTCCTGCAGCTGTTTTTAAGAGAAGGGAAAGATATCTCATATGTGTTTACTAAACCAGCTGTGTAGCACTGTAAACCAAGGGAAAACTCCTCTTTTATGCATTTAGCAATTGTAACATTGCAAGTTACTGTACTTAAATCCACGGTCTGATTTAATGCAGCAACAAGGTCAAAACATCTGCGTTCTTTAAAGAACAAGAGTTAGCCTTGGCTTATTTTTTCCTGTTTTTTCACTGGTGAGTAATATTCTCCACTGCCTACCTTAAAAGTTGTGTAACATTCTTGTGCATTCTTGCTGCTCTGCCTTGGCTTGAAAGAAATCCTGAAGCACAATGTAACAAAAAGCTAAGCAACTAACAAAAAACATAATGTGCCTTGCAAGGCATGATCCAGCATTGACAGAACACAATGACAAAACTTCTTTAATTTCATTAGGACGCACTTCACCCCTAGGAACCTACTTCTTAGAAAAGGTGTACTGTGGGATCATTAATTATCAAAAGTAATTGGGAGAAGAAGAGGGATAATTCAAACATCATGTAGTAGCGCATCATCCACTTAAGTCAATTGGAACTGCATCTGCTTCCACTTCAAATTTGGCTTGGGGTCCGTTTTGCCTCTTATGTGAACGATGACGCCTCTACAACATCCCCTGGAGGAGGGAAGGGAAGTTTCAGCACTGGCTCCAAGCAAGGAGTTGCCTTGACTACATGGTGCGAGCTGCAGCACAGTGCAGGGAGAGCCCCCCTGATGGCACAGCTGATGGGCACGCAGCTGGGGGCAAGGCAGCACAAAGCCAGGCGTGCTCCTCTGGCTTTAACACAACCAAATGGCACCACCAACTCTGGGGTTTATGAGAACACACAACCAAATGGCACCACCAACTCTGGGGTTTCTGAGAACACACAACCAAATGGCACCACCAGCTTTGGGGGTTCCTGAGAACACACAACCCAATGGCACCACCAACTCTGGGTTTTCTGAGAACACACAGTTTTCTCTGTAGACTTCCTGACCAGGCACCATGTCAGCCCATGGTGATTCAATTGCACCCTCCTGTGACAGCTCCCATTCTGGAGAGAAACAGCAATTTTCAGGAAAGGTCCCAACTCCACAGAAAGTGCAACGTGCAAAAGAGGCAATTAATAGCTGATAGGGCTTTGCAGAGAATGGAGCACACAGGAGAGACAATTGACTTGCACATTTCAGAGCTGCTCCCTTCCAGAGAGACACCACAGACATCTGATAGTCGCATTAAAACAAGGAGCAGTGCAAGTGTAACTTCAACATCACCAAATTATATTTTTAATTTCCCTTTCGAAATGTAGCACTTAAAGTCCTTCAGTGCAATACTTCTCATTTTTTTCTGCTATAAGGTAAGTCAAAGCTTTTATAAGTCTTATAATTACAAGTCTCTATGGTACAGTTTCATTAAAAACTTTCATTAAACAACAGCTGCCCTTGTATATGGTCCTCTAATCAATTTGGTCAAACAGAATGACTTCTAATCAGCTGTTGATAAAAATAGAAGATGAAATTTTAATTCTAATAGATTAACCACAAACTCAAGATAGTCTTCAAAATCCATCTAGTTCTATTCTCCAGTGGATTTAACGACTATTCAGCAACTCATTACTAAATAGAACAAGATGAACATTTTCCAGTTCATTAAAGAAATGTACTATGTATTTTTGCATTGTCCTCATGATTCGTTACAGGGAGTCTTAATTACAAGATAATGGATAATGGTTATTAAATGCAGACTCCAGTAATGAAGCTCTATTCATTTGCGAGCCTCAGAGACTGCAAAGAGGGGAAAATAAAATTACTAGCTTCAAAAGATTAACGGATCAAATTATTATTCAATTTTGAAAATCTCATTCAGACTTCATAGAAACAAGAAGAGATTAAAAACTAGTATTAGTACAAAAGTTGTGCATTTATATATTTATTTTTAAATAATATCTTAAGGCTATTATGAGAATAATCAGCTTTAGATGTGATTATTAGACAAACATACAGCCAATTAAGTAGCATCCTCTAACAATGAAAACAATACATTTTTATTTGCTGAACAAATTCTTTTTATGGCACAAGAGCTTGCCAGCAGGACTGCAGGCAGCCTCTTGCACAAGACAGAGGACCCACACTAGCACAGAGAGCCACAATGGAAGGTGCTGTTAATGTTTGAATTTCAGCAATGAAAAGGGGCATTTAAAAAATCAAGTGCTGACTTAAAAGGCATCTCATTAAGCAAACTTTATGCCAAGCTTGTGGTTATAAGGTAGTTTCATCCAGTCTATTTCTTATTCAAGTTTCCAAAAACTTGAATAAGAAATAGTTTAAGGAATTTAAACAAGTTTAAGGAATTAAGTTCAGAGGGTGTTTTACCTGGAAATTTAGGTGATGATTTAGAAATTTGAGTTTTATCACCCATCTTCTCATCTTCCTGTGAATGGATACACTCAAAAAAATCAAGGCTAAAGCTAAAATATACACTGAATGGTTTTCCCCTTCCTCAGAGTAGATTTCGTGATTCAATGAAGCATTAAATCCAAGATTTCACAAAATCAGTTATTCAGGGTGGATTTCTAGGCCTGGAAAAGACCACACTTTCTACTTTTATCTTCCAGTGTGAAGCCACAAGAGTACATTTCCTTTAAAGGGAGCAAGTCATGTGAGACTCACTGAACCAGGGAGATGGGATGAGCTCAGCTGGGTAAAACATGGTGCAGGAACACCAAGGTTGTGGGTTCCACACAAACAGGCCATTCACTTCAGAGAAAATCCATTCTATTTCTTCTATTCTAGATACACAGCCCTGTTTATGGTCTCCCAAAAGGTCAGCAGGGCTTCCAGAACTGGCTTGCCCTGTGGCCATCCTGTGCATCTACAGAGGTTTCCAGCCCACTGAAGCAGAGCATGAGAAGTGGAGAATCTTATTCAGATGACAGCATCCAGGAAACACACTCTGATTCCATAATTAAGCAATAAGGAATAATAAGCAGTATAGCAATTGTGGAGTAATCACAACCTTTTGGTTGTGAAGTGTTTCGAATGCCCTTGGGGAATGATTATCTCCTGATACCTACAGACTCTGTGTTGCTGCCTTAGTCTTAATAAAGAACAAAGATGTGGCTGGCAGTTTGAAACAATAGTTTAGAGAGAGATGCTTGCAGAGGGACAATTATGCCCTGCTACTCTGTAAGTATTTGCAATGAGCACAAATACATCTTCATTGCTGCAACTGAGTCATAACAATATGCAGTGGCACAGGGAGAACACAAATCCTTCCAGGACTTCCAGGACTGGTGGCAAAAAGTGGCATTCTGCAATCCCATCTGCTGTTTCTGCTGACAAAGCAGCAGTGACAAAATAGTACCCTATCAAATGTGCATGAAGTCCCATTAGCATGTCATCTTTCTATTTTATGAGCACCCAAACTAAGGGTCTCCAGATTCACACACAAATTAGCCTTACTAGGGGTGACCAGGTTAACAACCCTCTGAAAATAAGAGGCAGGGCAAGATATAAAAGGCTAATGTAGCAGCTAATTCTTGTCAGTTGAGTCATCCTCAGTTGTCCCACTTACATGTCCTCATCCTTAGTAGTCCCACTTACATGTCTTTATCCTGCTCCAGCAGAGAGATAAAATACATTCCCCCTTATCTTAACTTTGCCATGCAGGAGAAGAGAACACAAAGCTCTGACAACTCACTCTAGCAGCAGCTCAGCAGGTAGATTTAGCTCCATGACATGAGGCTACACAGCCAGACCACTTGGTTAGGTGCCAATGCATCTTTTCACATGCCTGTGCCTCAGCTGCCATTGAAAAATGCTGGTTTATAACTTGGTCTGTTGAGAACTGCCCATTTTTTGCAACTCTTTTTCAAAAAGTACCTGCACAGAGGAGAAAAAAGTAAAAATCCCATTACAGGGGTCCACGTTTAGTATCTGTTTACAAGGAGGACAACCTTCTGAAAACCCATCCTATCATCCCAGCTTGGTTTCTAAGACTCAGAATGGATGCTCCCTTTCTTGAACAGCACCTCCAGTAACAGGGGCTCTGCAGGCCAAACGATGCCCTCAGGAACACTTACACATGCACACAAAGGGACAAATTATCCAGTCCATACTTGTGCAAAATTCCCTGCAGATGATGTCTGAAAGAATTCAGCCTTGCTGAATTATGCATGGCTTGCTAATGCACTGTTGCAGCCTCCACCACAGGTCTCCACAGAATACCATTATTAATTAGTATTAGTTTCTTGTGTGCTCATTTAAAATGTTTCTTTAGAAGGTTCAGCAGGAAGAGCCATGCCACCTTCTGTTGCTCAGCTGCACAAGCATAGGCACTTGCTATCTTTAAAGCATTCCTTCCAATCCAATCCAATCCAATCCAATCCAATCCAATCCAATCCAATCTAATCCAATCCAATCCCTGTGTGGCATGGAGGAAGAGGAGATAAATAATTGACACATGCTACAGGTACAGAGGAGGACAGATGGAATCCCTGTCAGGGCTGGGAGATGCCAGGGGGCAGGAGTTCAGGAATTCAGTGCTGCTGGAACAGTCATTCCTCTTCCTCTCCAAAGAGGAAGCAGCAGGAGTGACTTGTTATGGGACAACAAGAAAGTTTAAGGAATTCCTGTATTGTTAAATCTCATGTTTATTTACCAGGATCCCATTTTTTCTTCTTTAAAAGGGTTTGCCACATCCTGCACTCAGTATATGACCTACATTAACCTTATTTCTTTTTGCAGATGGCACTACTGGAGCTGCTGAAGCAGTTTGCCTAATGACGCATGACAAGCCAAAGGCAGAAAGAAGAAATAAATCGAGGAATCCCAACAACTGATCCTACCCTTACTATCACTGGGAAAAACCAGACCTTTCTCTCAGCTTACCCACTTGCAGTGCTGATTTCCCCTACAAGCCATTCCATCGGGTATTTTTGCCACACTCCTGATTTTGAGCAAGACTCAAAATACAAAAGACATCAGTAGAAACCTCCCTCTCTAGCATGGTGCACCCAGGGCAGGAGGCAATGCTGGTGGCACAGCTCTGGCCCCAAATTCCCAAATCCATCCACTCCTCCAGCAGTTACTGAAGAAGAAACATAAAGCTTGGCCTCTCAGAATGAATGCAAGCACTCTCAGCACTGAGCCACATGCTATGGATAGGATGGGTGAAAAACCAAAATGCTGTGGGAGAAACTTGATTTAAAAATCTCCCCCTTTAAGCTTCCTTTACCAACACTGAAATTCATTGCATCACTTCCTTGTTCACACTTAAATTAACCTAAACTAGCTGAAACTGTGATATAATTAAAACAGCACTGGTCCAGGTCAGCCTTTTTCCCTCTTGGCATTCTTGGGTTTGGATCAATACATCTCAGCCTCTCAAAATGTTGTCCTGCACATGACATATTACAGACTGAGGCAAAACCCCTGATATATCTACCAGTAATAGCAGTGCAATTTGGAAGAAAATAATAAATATGCATGATGGCTTAGAATCACAGCACTACGTGGCATATTGCATTCCATGTTTTAGCAACCACATTTAGCTTTGTGCTTTTTAACGTTGATAACAACTTTGAAACAAATATGTTAACATTAAAGCTCAGGTACATTTACGTATTGTCTATTAGCTTGTAACAAAATTACTCAAATTGAAGAAATAGCTGTTTAAAATCAATTTGGAAATACTCCGCACTGAATAAAGCAAGTAGAAAATCAGTCTACTTTATCAAGAAGGTGCTATGAATGTTAAAGATTTAAAAAAATCCACCATCCATAATGCAGCCAAAATCATGACACTTCAATGTCATTTTGAGTGTTTTTCAACACTTGATGTTAAAAGCAGTTTAAGATTCTGTTCCTACGCTAACCCAGAGAAAGGCAGGATTGATTTTTGAGATTTAAAAGTCCATGTCTTAATGCTGCAGTCAGAATCCATCCAGCATGCAGCTCCTTTGTCATGCAGAGGGCAAACAGCAGCACCAGCCCCTCTTCCCCATGTCCCCTACAACCAAAGGCAGCTGGCACAGCTGAAGGCTCCAGTACCAGGGGGATTTCCAGGATCAGAGGTCTTTTCCTTGAGCAATTGGAAGGGTCAATGTTTTGGCTTCTGGCTTTGAAAACCAAAACAATATAAGGAGCCAGATCTCACCAGACTCATGTGCAACCTGTTTGTTCCCACCTGGCTTTTACAAATCAGGCAGAACAGATTTCTTGAGGGCTTCTTGAGGGATGAATATTCCACTTTGGTGACCACGTGATTACCAGGAAAATGTGAGGCATTTTTAGCTTATTTTTTATGACACTTGAACACCTTCAACACCAACAAGCTGCAAACACGTAGATTTTATCATGGACTTCCTGGATTCTCCAACAAATGTCCAAAGGGCCTTAAAACACCCTGGATAGCCTTACCTATACATATAAGGCATCACAATGCTTGTTTTTAAAGGGCATCAATCTTACTTAAAGCTGCCACTTTCCAAGAAATTTTGCCCCTCATAGTGTTTCCTTTTTCCCTCTCCACCTTAATAATTTGGCATGCAGCAAAGCTCCAAAAGCCCACATGTGCAGGCTGCAGTGTAGAGGAGAACTTCCAGATGTGTTCACTACTGTCAGTAGGGTTGTTCTGCAATGCTTCCAACTCTTCAGGCTGCCTGAATACCAAAAAACCTGCCAGCTCCCTTCAATGAAAAAAACAACCAAAGCCCCTGACTGTGCAGCCACACTCCAAGCAGGAGGCACCTCTCTGCTGGCAGCCAGAGAAAGACACTTCTGTTTTTTTAAGAAATCCTTTTTTCCTCCCATTGCATTATTAACAATGCTTACATGGCAAAACTAACAATTTTATTTCAAAGGGATGCTTTATGAAGGTGTGTTGCTGATAAATTCAGTCAGACTTTTCTGGCATAAGCTCATACTGAGCACTACTTGAATGAAGGAAATAAAAAAGACCAGTAAGCACCATCACAAAAAGGGAGCAACTCATAAAAAGGTATTTAATATGCCAGGGATGGTTTTTTCACCTCCCTTTGGCAACAGTCTGTGTGCTGATCTTACCACAGACTGCAATTATGGTGAGCATCTCAAACCAAAAGCATCAACAACCTGATTAAACAACTGCATGGGTGTTGGTTATTTTAAAAAAAGTATTGAAACCGATAGAGAAATGCTGATTTCACCTGTCCACTGGCCAAACAAAGATGATATTCCCGTCCTCGAGTCTACATTTTATATATAAGTTTTATATTTTTAAAAACTTACACTAAATATATACGATCATTTTGAACTTTGGCATTTTTACTGAAATACTGTGAATCAAAGAAATTGAATATCAAACTCTCTTTGTGCCAGATGTATATATATCCTCATAGGTATTTAGTGGCAAGTTATTAAGTGTCACTATTCATTGAGACAGCACATTTTATATCTTTCTTAGAGGGAAAAAAAATAAAATAAAGCAAACCCATCTATGTAAAATTTGCAGCAATATTTCAGAGCCTCACTCTGGTATCAATGTGTCCTGGATTGTAAGACCTGTGTGTATTCTATTTGCCATCTGTCAGAGGTGGGGCAGTTCTCTTCTGTTCATGGGGCAGTTTTCTTATCTTTTCCACAATCAATTCTCCCTCCAGGAGACCTCTTCTGTTAATGATTAATTATCTCCTGTCCATGGCCACTGAGTGTCCCTGCATGGCTGATCCAATTCCAGCATTCCATGGGGAGATGCTCCGCCCAGGGGAGGAGCCAAGCATTCCTACCTGGATCCAATCTGAGCCTGGCACAGCACAGCAGCCTTTGCCCCCTGCACTGCCAGAGGAGCAGCTTTCTGCTGCCCTGCATGGCCAGAGGGAGCCCAGGCCCATCTCCAGCAGCCCTGGAGCTGCAGAGGAAAACTCCCCCCTTGTGCAGGATCCCTGCTGCAGCAGAGCCACAGCTGGCACTGCAGGAGGGCTGAGCCCCCATGGGATGGGGCTGGGACACCACCCTGACACACAGGGGGCAGCTGCTATTCTGTCACTGCCAGTAGGTTTTTTTTGTTTGTACTATTGCATTTGTATTTTTAGTTTACCTAGCAAAGAACTGTTATTCCTATTCCCATATCTTTGCCTGACAGTCTTTTAATTTCAAAATTATAATAATTCAGAGGGATGGGGTTTACATTTTCCATTTCAGGGGAGACTCCCGCCTTCTTTAACAAACACCTGTCTTTTCAAACCAAGACACAATGACTTCTTCACTCAGGTGTTCAGAAACAGAGGTGGTCAAGCAGAACATCCCCTGTGCTGTGCTGAGTTGTCACGTGCCAAACTGCAGAGGCAGGGATGGTGTCAGCGTCACAACCACCCCACCTGCACCTCTCCTTCTGGCATAAACAGCAAAAAAAGCCAGGAGGAATTCTGTGTTCAGCATTTCCCAACATCAAATCACGCACAAAGGTGTCTGATAAGTATTTACATTGGAAGATGCTGTTCTGGGGTGAAGTACAGCAGCGCTACATATCCCTTATCTATGAACTAAGCACTGTATTCACTGCCACGAGGGCTTTAAGGCCCCCAGACATTAGCCCAAAGCAAAACCACATTGTCTCCATTTAATTACCTATCTTTTCATACTTACTGTGATCCAAATGACTGAGTTAAACAAAATGGTTGCTAGTAACAGGAGACCATTGATAACCAGCAAGCTGAGGTGGGTGTACGTGCACAGAGTTCAAAAGAAAATGATGCTGCTGCTTGCTGTTTACTTCTCCAGCATGAATTTATAAAGTGAATTAGCAAGAATTAAAAGGATTAAAGTCCCAGGAACCGATGAAGTCAAAGAGAAATAGAAAATGGATTCACTCCTAAAAAGATAAAATTATTTAACAACTTATTAAAACAGTTCATCACTGTAATTAAAATCCAAGTGCCTAGAAAAAAGTGCCACAAGAAAGGTAATTATTTATGAGGAGACTTTAAAAAGCCATTCACAGTGAATTTGGGAGAGAATCAGCCTGAAAGAGTTGGTAGTAAAAGGAAATTGTTTGTTTATTCATAAAACTTATTTTGGTCTAGCCTACCACTAAGAATCCCTAACATCTGCTCAATGGCAGCTGTAAGTAACATTAGGAACACTCAGCCAATTTATATCTTTCCTTTTTATTAAAAAGTAAACAGGTCTTTTTAAATTATTCACTAGTAAATTAACATAAAAATCAGCGCTGTAGCTAACCACATTTTGTGGAAAGGCATCTACAAGCTTTGCTTGATTGTGATGATCTCAATCTTTCTGCATTTCACTGACTACTTTACTCTTTATGTGGTGTTCCCACCTAATTTAGCAAATGAAAACGTGGAAAACTTACAAGCCATACAGGAGTCACTGCCATGAATAATACAAAATGCATCACTGATACCTCAAAAGCCATATTAGTTTACCAGACTTTAACTGGTTCTGTTCTTATCTTTCCTTTGCATTTTGCTGAACAAAAACTCCCCTCAAACAATCTCAGATCTCTGCTGCTTCTTTCATGAACAAGGCATTCATTAAACAGGAAGCAGCAACAAAATACAGTGGTGTTACTGATTAATAATTATTTGTTCTTATCTGCAGCACTTTTATACTTAGATGACAAAGTGCTCTGCATGTTCCCATGTTTCACTCCAAAACTGAGTTCTTAAGACACTAAAAAAAAGGCACAGGAACACTCTAAACCTAAAAGCTTCTCTTTACCTCTAAGTTTTTTTTACTCAATCTCTTCAGCATTTTAGAAGAAAAATATATTAATTTCTTCTTGAGTTTCTCTCCCAGCTTCAGTTCTTCATAATAGAAGAAAGTGCCTGCAAATGAACTCACCAAGATGTTGTTGAAGGGTATGGAGAAGCTCTGCTTATTTTACTAGGATCTTTTTGGTTTACTTCTAGGGAAAAAACAAGCATTTCTGCATTGCTTTCAGGAGACACTGAGTTTAAAGCTGAGCTGTAATTCTAACCCAGGCACTGGAAATGACATTACAGTAGCACAGGGTCCACCCAGCTGAAGCTCCTGGAGGATTCTGCCTTGAAGCTGCAACTGGAGAGCTGCTGAGAAGCTGGATGTGCTGACATCCAGAGCAGCTGGAAACACAGTGCCTGATTACAACATAAACCTAATTAGTTTAGCTACCAACAGCATGTTCATGGTGTCAGGGTAGCAGAGAACCAGCTGAGAAATGCCACCCCTCCTCTTGCTGGGGACTGGGATTCCCAAGAAACACAGCATCCCTCTCCCTCATGCCCCAAAGAGCTGCTTCCACAGTCTGGGGTCAGCTCTGCTCCAAAGCTCCATTTATGAGAAAGGCTTTGTGCTTTGTGAATTCTCCACAAATTCACTTTCCAGGACTAGTGGGAAGGAGGCTTTTGAAGATATATTACCCACAATTTTGTATTCCATAATTTAAATTCAGTGTGATGCATATAACATGGAGCATCACGCCTTGTTTCCTTTTTGGTCCATTACAGATGAATCAAAAGTGACCCAATACAAGATTTTACTCCTGAGATGTTTGGGATGGGCTGGTAAATTGGACATTGGACTGGCAGCACGACTGCAAAGGTGATGGAAGGATGTCATACTCAAGAAGTTCTCCTGGTATCACCAAGGAGGAATCTTTTCTACATCTTAGATTTAGAACTCAACTTTAGGAATCAGCTGCAGCTGTACACTGCAGAGAAATCACTTTATAGCCCAAATAGCTAGCAGGAAAGAAACATCAAAGGTAAAAAAGACAATCAGATGTCAGATCCCTGTTGACTTGCCATGAAGACTGTGGCCTTTGCTGTCAATTCAGTCTTTGAAAAATTCTCTGAGAAGGACTGCTACAGACACCTCTGGGAAAGCTATTGTCTTTAGTAACTATAAAGTACAGGCAGAAATCTTAAATTGTCTTATCTGAGAGACGCTGAATTTTAAAACTACAATTTCTGAAAAGGAATTGGAAAAAAGAAAAAAAAAACCACCACCAACAAAACCAAATCAGGAACATTTCCCAGGGGATGAAATTCCCAAGTATAGTGACAAAGAAGGGAATATATTATTTTTTTTCCATTTTTCACTATCTGAGCTCTAACCAGAGGACATTAGGACATGATTTGTTAAAGGCTCATGGATGTCTTTATATTGATATCAGTGTGTTTTAACGTGAAGCTTTAACATTCAGGTAAGGAAACAATCCATGCTCTCTTTATGGGAATGTTCTTGGTTTTGTGCCACTTTCATGGCTCAAGTGGTTTTTCAGTCCTGTTTGTGCTCATCTCTTGTTATGCCTTTTTGGTTTTCCCTGTGTCCTTATGATTAAATGGTATATTCAAGTGAGTATCCATAGTTTTTTAAAATAACCTAATGATGTTCAAGAGAACATATTCCTGATGTATTTTTCCACTCAACACATTTCTCTTCAGAAGTTTAAATCCACATTGCTGCTGCCATGAGCATATGTCTTCAAATTGGACAGGAATAACCTGAAACCTTAACAACCTGATACCTGGCCTTGATACCGTAAAAAGCAACAACAACAAAAAAATCCAGAACCTACAACCCTAAAATCATGCTTTGTGTATTTCCACATCTATATTAGGTTTCTGTTAAGGAACTGGATTTTTTAACTACTGTTCCTACATGCAATCTCTTTTAATATTTCATAAGCCAATTTTATATAATTGATAGGTACAGTAAATTAAATATTTATTTCTATTTTTCACTGGTTTAGTAGAATTTAACACCTGCTACTGACAGAATGAAAAAACCTAACGTGAAATATCAAAGAAATAAATAGTACCCAGTACATCTATTGATTTTACATAATATTTCCATGTTTTAAAATTGCATTCTCTCAAACCATTACCTTCAATAGTGGAGCTTCACAGATGCAAAGTTTTTTGCCAGGAATCCCTGTTATTTTGCTGGCATGTTTGACTGGAGCTATTCACTGTGCAACAATTTCTGAGTCTGAGGTGATATGAAACTTCACAAGTTTTAGCTCGAATCCTAACAAGTTATTTAACATAGAAACAAGGTTTCATTCATGGGGAAAATTAACCCAACAGGGGTGCTTTCTCACCTCTCTGCATCAGTTGTTATAAATTGAAAGTATACCATTTAGATATTCCTTAATTAACATGTTTTGGAAAGATCTTGAATATCAGCAAAGGTAAAGTGCTATGCAGGCACTGAGGATAATTTGCTAATAGAAAGTTGACCCCTCTCAAGAGTGTGTTATTCTGTCTGTAGCTGCTATTTCACAACCAAGGGGTGGAGGATAAAGAACAGCCCCTTTCCTAAAGGTCAGGAAGCAGAAATCAGCATCCAAACCCCTGTCCTGAGAAGGACAAGCCTGGGGTTTCTGAGGAGAAACAGAACAAGTCATTCTGCAACCTCAAACCCATCTTCTGGCTTCCCAAGTTAGTGTTCTTCTGGTGAGAAGTGCTTGGGAATAGCATTGTTTCTATTTGTAAGGGGAGATGGTGGAGGGAGAAACTCAGGTGGTGGTGTGGGTAACACAAAATCAAACAAACAGGTACAGAGCTGACAAGTTTTACACCATTTTACACTGGTATTTCTTCTTGGACTTCATTGGAGTGTATATATTCTTATTTTCTGATTACAGAAGAATACCGTTAATAGAACAGACCTTGCACAAAATTAGCGGAGTTGCCAAGCATCCTGCTCTGACAAATATGAATGGCCCCAAATAAAGATCTCCCCTCAGATATGGCTGTGTAGGCAGGCACACAGCTCAGTAAGCACATAAATAAATGCATAACAAAATGTGCCATTGCATGCACGTCTGGGTTTTTAACAAACTGCAAACAAATGAGGCTTCACTGTATGCACTCTAACTCTGTTCTCACTTCACAGACTCTTTGCATCTTTATTTTTCCCCCAACATCTTTGTTTCTCTCAAGTGTTACTTCTGTCCTCTACTTACCCATGCAGGGTTCTGTTGACTGAACTGGAAAGACTTTTCATGAGAGCCTGCCCTAGCCTGTCTCAACCACTTTCCATCATTCCTTCACTTCTGATTCCCTGCACACATATTCCTGAGTTCCAGACAGATTTTTAAGTCTCATTTCACATTCCTTCAAGGTCTGCCTTACTCAAGCCCCACTATTATTTTTTCTTTTTTTGCTACTAGTCTTTGTATGGCCTCTCATCAGCAATTCAAACCTGAGGATATTGTGATTGCATTGTTGGAACTTTTCAACTCCAAGCTTATCTATCACGCCTACATTATTTCTAGTGATTAGCTGCAGTATCACTGTTAAGCTTGTAGGCAATTACCTCATTTAAGGCAGCATCCTTGTAGTGCCTCACTGAACATGCTGTTATCAGCATTTTCATACTGCTGGCTTTTTTTTATTTCTCCCCATTCTGTACCAGAACAAATGAAGTCACTTGTTTCTGTTCCAACCTCTTTGAGGCTGATTGTATTTAAAGATACTCCATCTTTTGATCTTACACTTAATTCAAAAACTTTGTTAGCCCATGATATCATTCAAAACTTTGAGACAGACTGCCACGCTGCATCTTGGTTTTCCACAGTGTGTTTTGAGCTAGTTCTTTGCACTAAACTTCCAGTGATGTTAACTAGAGCACAGCAATGATGTTGTGATGTTGAAGATGCAGAACAACCACAGACTACGCAGAATGCTGCAGCAGACAGGGAAGTGATCAACTCCCAGCATAATTCCAGTATAATTAATAATTAATTAACTATAAGCAATAATCACTATCCTGATAACCCCCTTCAAGCAGCCAACTGCAACCACCTCTACACTCAGACAGTGGCCAAGAAATCCTAAGTCACCAGTCAGCACCAAATATACTTCCCACACGCTCCTGAGAGTAAGGACTCCCTGACCTGCCCCTAGCCCCATACTGGACCTCCAGCCCAGAGCTGAACATCATTTTCCACCCTGGAGAGCATTCAGAGATAGATTATAGCCATAGAAATGAGCCATTTCTGATTTCTGATGGATGTACACAGGTAGAGTGTGCCCTTAACAGACACACCATAAACCCAACATGGTTGTAGTTCAGACAAGTAAAACAAGACACAAAGTGAAGTTTTGTTTATGTGTTACCAAGCCTCCTCCCTTGCTTTGCCTTTCATTTGCAAATGCTCTGAGCTCTAAAAACTGGCTTGGTATCAAATTACAGCTGAAGTTATAGACACATAATTCCATCAACACATAATACAATGCACATGCCACCGAGGGGGGACCCTTGATTTTTGTATTGAAGTCAGAAACTCACAACTGATCTCAGTTTGACTTTTGCTTTGTCTGTTATTATCTTTGTCTCATATTTCACTTTTTTTTTAATTTACTTTACTCTCTGCCCCCAAAGCAGAGTCAAAAGTGCAGTCAGTTTTCTTGAGAAGCTCATGCACTCAAATCACCACCAGGACTTGAGGAAGCACAAGAGATGGCGGTGGAGGCCATAAACCCAAAATTCCCGATTCAGTGCTAGGGGTTTGTCTCTTTCCAAAATCGAGGTGCTCCCTTGGCAGTGGGACAGAGGCGCTGCTGCGCAGAGCTCCCTGCCACCCTGCCCTCCTCAGCTCTGCTCAGGTTGTTCTTGCCAGGTGAGTCACTGGCCTTAGAGGCATGTCAGCCTCCTTCACTCAGAAATAGCTTCTTAAATATTCCAGAAGAATTTATGGGTGTCAGTCAAGCTGGTAAAGGCATGGTTAAAAGAATTTAGGATCCCTGTGGGCCTCCTCCTCCCATTCTGATGTCTTTCCCCTTGTGGACTTTACTAGTAAACAAAAAGTAGCCATGGAGAATTATTTCAGAGAAAACAGGAGTCAGGAGCCACCAGATTACATAGAGGAAGATTATATATAATATACTAGTTTATATTATATAAAATTAAATATTTTATATTTCTATTTATTTACTTATTTTTTATATTTTTATATTTGTATATAACTCTAATTATAATATATTAATAATATTTGTACTATTTAGTTAAATTATATATTATATAATATTTATATTGTATTATGTAATATATTGTATTATATAATATATTATATATTATATAATATAATATATTGTATAATATATACTACATTATTTTATACTATATATATTATATTATATTATATTATATTTACATATAGTATTTATAATATATTTTATAATATATGTTTACTATATAATATATAATAAATGATAATTAATATTACTATAGGTATTATGTATTGTATATTATTTATATTTTATTATGTAAATTATATTATATTTTATATATTTTATATATTATACCCCTGGTGGCTTTGTGCTTCAGGACCCTGGTGACTGTGTGCATGCTCAACAAGGCACTGCAAACCTCTGTAACCCCAGATTTGGTGCTCCCTACATGCCAGGCTGGCATCATGGACAGTGAAGCAAGAACAGTTTGAGGATTGCACATCCCCAGCCAAAGCAAGACTGTGCACCAGATTACTGAGGCTGTGACCATTTAAAAAACCCCTAAAGCATTGCAAACCAATCAAACCCTCACAGCAAACTAGTTAACCCTTTTCTAGAATAATTTTCAACTGGAATTCTTTGAAAACTCAGCTCACAATGACACATGAGAAGCACTTGTAACAGCACAGCTGAAGGAACTTTATTTTGCTGTAAAGGACAGGAGGAACTGGACAGAGGCAGCAAAAACTCCTAAAGCCACTTTTTCAGTTGAATCCACCATACTGTGAACTCACTTTCTCCCCAAAATGATACAAAGATACAAATAAAACAAAATTCAACTGGAATTTGAGGCTCTCAGCAGTTCTGACAGGTTGGATCTGAAAGCCTGGTCCTCAATGGATGTATGTAGAGTGCAAATAAATTCTTATTTTTATGCCTACCCACAAAGAAAGAGCAAAAGACTGAAATAAGGAAATTACTGGATATATACAGATGGATAAGTATCTTGTAAAATGAATAACTAGGCAAGAAAAATCATTAACAATAGAGCCATCTGCTGTATTTCAAAAAAACTACACCAGTAAAATTCTGAAAATGGTAAAATGCTTTACAAGCTGAATTTCTCACTACTTAGTGTTACAAAAAGTGATCACAATGATTAGTGCATCAGTTTAAATAAGAGGTAATGTGTATTTCTTACACCTCTTCTTATTAAAAGCAATATTTAGCAGCATAATACTGATCCTTTGTGTCTAATGATGCTAATTGACATTGTAGCTGGGCTTGTTAGAAGCCTGAAATGCTCTCCATTCCACTGGAATCAGAGAAGCACAGAATTGTGTATGGTAACAGTGAGGTCAGCAGCAAGCTGAATATTTGTTTAAATACCAACACTTGATTACATTTTTCTTGCTTTAGTGTAAGAATTTCAAGCCTGAAGAAAAAAAAGGAGGAAAAATATTAACATAAAAAATTAGGGGAAGTTTAGAAGACAGACTAAGATATACTAAGAACCCAAGTGGTTCTCAGTATATCTTTACACTTCTAGAAATAAATTTGAGGAGCCCACTTTTAAGCACAGTGGGAAAAGCAAGTGCCTGAGAGCCAATTCCCAACTTTGCATCTCCAACATAGCACTAAAACACAGAACTATAATCCTGGTTCAGCTAGGAAAAGTTGTACCAAAGCTGCAGAGAGAGAATGTAGTGCTGAAAATCTGGGATCAAATGGGTGCTAAGCTAAGCAAAAAATGTAATAAAGTATGCACAGCCCCCGGGAGCTCTGTCCTGCTCTGGAAGGCTGGTTTCTTGAGCTGCCCTCTCAGAGGTGGTTAGAAAAGATCACAAACCAAAACTGAAAGCTTTTGGCATGAATCTTCACTGGGAAGTTCCCCTTGCATTTAAAACAAGCTTGGGAGCCACCTACCCACATCCTATCTGTAGGTGACCACAGTTGCCTCCACAAGTGTGTCTGCCCAAAATGCCTTTATTAAATATTCTGATCAGATGTTTCACAATGAATTTTACTTGTTCCTACAACCCTTGCCATTCAGCATTTCCTTACTGAACATTTCATGCAGTTTTTGGTAGGTGACACAAAACGAGTGACACCCCATTACTCCACCTGCAGCTGCAGTAGTTGCTACACAAATTTTTTCCACCATCTCCAAAACCAAACTTCCACGACTGGAATTTTTTAAGCCTCATAAATAATATAGCAAAGACATTCTTAGCTTAAAAGGAGAACCAAGGGTATTTACCTGCCATCATAGCTATCATACTGGCTTTGTAGACATTGGCAAAGGAGCCCAGTTCACCTGTGGCCAAGATTGTTTTCATGTGAGCTTCTCCACAGGCTGCACGGCACAGGCGGATCTCCTCGTACAGACCTGGGGATGAAAGCACGCGGGAATGATCAAAGTTGCCTGAGAGATGTTTTCAAGTATGGCTGTAATTTCCACTTCTGGATTAATTTCCAATCTTATAATTAGCCGTAGCACTCAGGAACTTAAGTTTTGTAAGTTCAATAAATTACATGACTGGAGGTAATTAACAACGCCGTGCAGTTTCAGACTTTACTTAATAGCTATTAATGTCTGTTCTCTCAAAATACAAATGTGCTAAATACCCATGAATACATCAGCAGTAAAAAATGCTGTGATAGTAAAGATTGATCTTAAACCAGCTTTTCCAGCAATAAATACTGTAGTACATTGAATCAGTACTCAGCTGTGTTTTCCTCTGCACCTGGCCAGTGAAACTCTCCCTTTTATCCTTCCAGGTAAAATTCAGCAGTGCTCCCACAGAAGTTTTCACAGAGGGAGGCTAAAAGAGCCAGAAAATAATGAACCATTGCTATCAGAAGTTGGCTGCTTGGGGATGTTTAAGATTGCTCCAATGTGGAGAAAAAAAGCAGCTCTTACAGTGCACAGTCACTACTTCGTGATTTTGAATTAAAAAAAAAAAACTAAGATGCAAAATAAACAAACAGGATGCTTTGCAAGAGGGTCCTTTTGACAAACTGCACTCAATCTTCAATCACACAATCAAAAAGTTCTTTGACAGAAGGCTAAAATACAGCTTTAAATAGGTCTTGCTAAAACAGTCCAGGCTAAAAAGACTTTTGTTTTTTCAGCAATACCAGACTTCTTTTCCCCTCAGCCCTTAAGTGAGACCTGGAAGCGTGGGGCAGGGCCCTCATCCCACTGCTGCCATGGGCACACCAGGGTGTCCAGGGCTGGAATTGCTGGGCTGGCCTTCTGAGACACGCTGCACACATTAGCAGACAACTGGCTGATGCACTTAGCAAGTCCCTTTATAGACACCAGGCTTCACCTTGTTTCTCACTGTGTACCAAAGGTGTGAATTAATCAGAACTAGCATGCAGTCTAACATGTTTTATTGATCAATTGGTGATGCTCCAGAAACCTACATCAAATCGAGGCTCAAAAAGGAAACACAAAGGACCTGTGCTATATTTTTTTTTTTTTTTGTGCATTTAATAACCCTGCTCATGTTAGATCCAAATGAAATCTCTTTTTGTGGAGCAACTCTTTTCCTGAAGCTTTTGAAAACCCAGAGAAAGCAGCTTTCTTCTTCTTCCAGCTTCAGTAACAAGAGGAAAAAGTTTTCCCTACCTTCGAGAAACGCCACCAGAAACGTCAAAACAAAATCAACAAAACGTACATTTAGGTTGGATTCCATGAAAAGAAATTCCATCCCCACAGCTGTTGCTCCCTGGCAGTGCAGCTCCAGCAGCCCCCCTTGCAGTTGGAAGGTGCTTTTACATGCAATTAGCGTTAGGAGCAGCCTCGCTGCCTGCCAGCACTCATCATCCCACGGCCAGGAACGCTCAGGATCCTCAATCACCCGTGTCTGGCAGCTTAGCTGGGGTGCAGGAGAAGCGGGCACACCTCAGTGGGGCAGGTGTGTGGGTAAGAAATGCTGTTCTTTATTCAGAGAACAATAATTGCAGACAGCAGCTGACGTTCACGGGGTGTTTTCAATAAAAGTACAGAGAGAAATGCAACTACATTTGGGGCAGAGCACCCCAGTCCCAGGGCAAGATGGAACTGCTTTGATTCACAACAAGTGTAAAAACTCCTGCTCCTTTCAAAAATAAAAGGAGAAGTTTCAGTACTCAGTCAGATTTAAATCAAGGCACAAATAGTGGGATTATGCTGAAAATTTTGGGCAAATGTCTAAATGCCTACTCAGTCACACTTCAAAATGTACTCAGTGTTTCAAGGAGTGCTGGGCTTCCTGTGGGACAGCTTGTGCTGCCAAAAAGTCCAGCACTTAAGAACTCAGTTCCACCAGGCTGAACAGCAGCAGGATCAAAGCTGGGTGCTACAAATGCAGGAATATCTGTGAGCTGTGCAGAACACCAGCATACACAGCACCTCTGGTTAGCAGCAGTGAGTGGCACAAAGATTTTGGTCAAAAAACTCTGTCACAGGAAACCCTGCAGGCATATTTTCAACTAATGAGCTAAGAACCCCATGGAGAGGTTGCAAGAGAATTTATTTTTGACTCTTAAAAACAAGGAAAAAGAAAAAGCTCTCAAAGAAAATGGCCAGTACGCTCCAACCAATATTATCCATTCTAAAAGCAGACTAAATCTTAAGCCAGGAAAGAAAAAAAAAACTAAAAAAGCAAAAAAGACACTAAACCCCAAACCAATAAACCCACAAAAAAACCCCAAAGCAAGCCAGCCTATATAGAATATACCTGGAGGCAGCTGCTCACAAATACAGTGTGCAGGAGCTCTACTGACCCAGCTGTTAAAATGGATGTGACAAAAGAACTCTTCTACCTTGCACCACTTGAGATACCTGACAGTTTTCATGAACTTTAGATCTGCCTTTACTAGCTGCATTTATAGAAGTCAGAAAAATTCAGATTTTGTAGGGAAAAAAAAAAAATGCTTTTGCAGCTGTGGTTTTAATTCCACTGTTGTAAAACACAAGAGTTGTAAGCTTCATTGTCATTTTTCTAACACTGTGAATATTTAGTACATTATATTGAATTTTGGCAGCTATTAAATACAGCAGAGAACATGTTCCTTCCATGTACATTTCTCAAGCAAACATCCCTGATAATTTCTGCTAGCTGTAATCTGCACTAGGTTGTCTAGATGGCCTGTTACTTTGGTGTAATACATTAGTCCTAAAAATCACAAAGTAAGGGGGATAATCCAGATATCTAACAAAGAAAAAAACCCACACTGCTTATTTTTTATGGAATAGCTCTTCTCCAAAAATGTGGTAATAAAATAATTTTTCTTTAAAAAAATTCAGGTTTTTTGGTGTTTTTATCTAGTCGGTGACAACAAATAGAAACTGAGATGAGAAGATGTTTTGATTTTTGTTGGCCCAAAAGATCAAGGTGATTGTGATGGGCTGGAAACTGGAAAATGAGCTGGAGCCCCTTGAGTCTGGCATGTTAATGGCAGGTTTGTTAACAAAAGGACAAGCACGAGGCTATCAGCACAACACAACCCCCTCACATATGTGCAACTCCAGGGATTCCAGTTTTGGAAACGGAGCTGGGCTTCAGGAGCCCGAGCTGTTGCTGCTGCCAGCACCAGACAGAAACTGTGCAGTGTCACTGTCATATTTTCTGAAAAATCCCATCACCAGGATTCCTTCTCCTGGGAAGCTGAGAAGCCTCAGAGAAAAAGGAAAACAATACTTATCTCATTTGCTTCTCCTGTGTTTTGCTCCTTTGGAATGTGGTTGGAGATTGTTTGTCCAACATGTGAATTGTTTTTATTTAATGATCAATCACAGTCAGGCTGTGTCAGACTCAGGAGAGAGTCACAAGTTTTGGATTAGTATCTTGTTAAACCTTTTGTAAGTATCCTTTCTCTATTCTATAGTATAGTTTTAGTATGACATAATATATAATACATAATACATGATATGCGATATGCGATATATAATTAATATACAATATACAATATATAATATAGTATGGTATAGTACAGAATGTAATGTAATGTAATGCAATGTAATGTAATGTAATAATAAATTAGCCTTCTAAGAATATGGAGTCAGAGTCTCAATTCCTCCTCCATCCTGGGAACCCAGTAAATACCACAGTGCAGCAGGGCAGTCTGCACATCCAGAAATGGTAAATCCAGCTACAACCCTCCTGAACAACGTGAGGAGGCCTCTCCAAGGCTCTGGAGCAGGGAATGTGCTCTGCCTGTGCTGTTTATGAAGTATGTAGCACAAAGTAAGGTCCCAATCCCTGATCAAAGCCTCTAAACCCACACCTAAAAAATCAGCAGCAGTGAAATGCGCTTTTCATAATGGGGTTATACCATGGATGCAGTCATGCTCAAATTTCTCAGAGTATAACTGGGCTTTTTTTCCCATTTCTTACAGGAAAATTCAACTGCCACAGAGCAAATGATGGGTGAACAGTGCTCCTACAGCCACTGACAATGTAGCACGTCCAGGTGTTTGTTTGCTAGCAGCTGTGGAATTAGGAACTAGCACTGACATTACTGCACCCCACACAACTTCAGGAGTACAGCAAATGCTGATGACAGGGGGAAAACCGAATAATAAATAGATCCAGTCTATTTCAACAATTTGTTGGTCAACCTGATCACTCCTTACATAAAGGCTCCACATTCTGTGTCTAAAGGAAGTGTCCAAACTGATAATTAATGTTTAATCCATACTTTGCCAAGTAATACAGGACAAAAGCTGAGTAAACTACTTTCAAGTAGTATTGCTTTAAAAGCTGAAAGCTTATAAAAGGTATGTAAATTCATAAACTTATATCTCATTTCATGTTATTTTCTGATGTAATTTAGCTGTCCAATAAAGCTGCTTTCATACTCAGCATTATTTAAAAGATCTTAACAATTACTTCACAAAGATCTGGAAAATGCATTCCAACTGTCATAAAGAGCTCCAGCAATATTCAAGAACTTCTTTAAAATAACTTGACATAATTGGACATACGCTAAAATATTTAATAACCAAACAAGCCTTTGAAGCAAATCACAAAGCAACACTATTCTATTGTGGTGACCTCAATTATTGCACGGGCTAGAAGAAAAGCTGGAAATGAACTAAAAAGCACTCCACAACATAGATTTTTTTTTCAATAACTTCTGAGGTTGTGAAGATGTCAGCATAAGAAAATACCCATTGAAGCATATTATTATTATTATTGTTATTTTTATTATTATTATAATGACTACTACTATTAGCATAAGTTATAATATAATTGCAAGGCAGATTTAGTTGATGAAGCACCTCAAACACAGGCACAGGTACTGCACTGCTTAATTTTATATAATACGGAGATTTAGCCTAAAAAACCCTTCTTTGTCCCTTCTTCTAGATTCCTTATAAGTATTTTATAGATTATTCTAAATGATTCCTAATCACACAGGTAACATATCTATTGAAAGCTAACCAGGAAGATAGAACACTAGATTTTCACCAAAATATCCAGATCACCTAATAAAATACCTTTATTTTTGTATAGGAAAGTTAAATATTGTAATTTTTCACCTTGTGGCATCTCTATGGCAAGTAAATTCTGTCCCTGCAGTAGCTTTTTTTCAAGATCATATAAACATGTGTCACAAACAGATTCAGATGCATAAATAAACTTAGGAAATCATTTAGAAATAATTTGAATTCTGCCATTGGTGAAAACAACCATATATTTATATTTTGTATTTTATTTTTATATTTATATAATATAAACAATATATTTATATAGGATGTAAATATATTAATTATATATAATATATTTTCTATTATATATAGATAATATATATAATTGTTTTATATTATATATAAAATATACAATCATGTATATTTAATATATATTTATATGTGCATATATAAATATATATTAAAATATATATTTTTTTAAATATATATATGTAAAATAAGGATGGCTTTCAACCTTGTCAAGACTTCAGTTCTGGATAAAAGAATATGCACACCAAATTAAAGTCATCCCTATTTTACTTATTTAGTAAAGTGACAGCTTTATATCACATCCATCATCGCTGTGTCTGTGTACTCCTCCCTTGTAATTTGTGACCACAAAGAGTAATTCATATCCCATTCATTTCAGTCATGATCCAAACTCTCTCTCTGAATGCAAGCCCTGTATTTCTCCTCAGAGTTTTTCTTTATATATATTAAAATTTTAAAAAAAGTTATTAATCCTTAAATTATTAAGACCAAAAGTATGGAGGTTGCAAATACTACAAAAGAGACCAAGATATCACAACAAGGAAGTCCTGAAGACAGAGGCAGAAACATGTGGGGTGTTTGGTTCAATTCTAACTGTTAATTGCAAGAAGACCAGAAAACACAATCTATTGCCATTATTTCTGTTATTTCCTTAAATAAAATCAGGTCCCAGGGCTTCATTATAAAGTCTGCCAAGCAAATAGGATATTCTGGCACTGCATTATACAGCTAAATGGAAAATTCATTCCAAGACAATGATGTGTCTACCTTTACATGGAGATTAGTTATAGGAGCACTGTCAGCACTTAAGGCAAGCCATTCACAGTACATTAAGGATGCAATTAGAGCAAAAACCATCTTCAGCATTATTGTTCCTACTAATTAGTAGTAGTCTACAGATGCCAGAACATCAATAATAATATGAACAGTCAATTTGTTCCCTCAACTTTCAGCAAAAAGAAAACAACTAGAATACGTGTTTTCGTCAAGAAATGAAACATGTATATTTTAAAAGGTATCATCTACATTAGCAGCCCCTTGGGCTTTCTAACAAAACTCTTCAAATAATTAGGGTTTTAGTTGCTATTTTTTTAATGCTGTACACAAAATCCTCTAAAGGCACGGAGGGAATCGATCTGAATTTTCAAACCAAAATGTCATTCTGCCTGCCCAGCCTGCCACAACTTCCAACAGCATTAGACTCAAAAAATGCAACCCTTTCTCATAATTTCATTGAATGGTTTTTATTTAGCTCAGAGCCCCAGATTACTCTGATGGGAAAAGACCAAATTCTTAAAGGATTGATGGAGAGATTTGGGGAAGAGACAAAGACAGACCCTGCATGTGCATACAGAAAGGTTTAGGGGTTTTTTAACTTTTTTTTAAACTTTTTTTTACTTACCTTCCCACTGGCCAGTCAGCACCAGACTCCTGCTAATGACAATGTCAATCTCTCGGGCCCCGTATTCCACTGCCAGCCTTATTTCAGCCAGTTTGGTCTCCAGAGGAGTTTGTCCAGCTGGAAACCCAGCAGCCACTAGCATGAAAAGGGTGCAGGCAGAAGGAAGAAATGTTCCATGAATGTGTTAAAGTTTTAGAAATCAACAATAAAATTGAAAATACCAGTAATACACCAAAAGGCTTGAACATTATTCTTTTTTTTTCAATGCTTGCCATGATTTTAAAAATCTACAGGCACTTCATCCTACTCTCTCTTCACCAATAAGAAACATTGGCTCTACCCTCAAAAACCAATGTCCAGCAAGGCTAGTGCATCTTGTGAAAAGGTCTTTCACATGCCTTGATGTTTCCCAGAACAACCTAGATAAAAGCACAATACCTATTGCTTCCAGCAGATTGAGCAAACAAGGAGCTCAGATATGAAGCTATATATACATTTTTAATTTTCTCCAAGTCTTTTAAGTAGTATCTTGACTTAAATCATAATAATGCTGTTTAATGGTTAAATCACAATATAGCAAAAATTGCTTTCAATGAGTTCTATTTAAGATGATGTTTATGATGGTTAAGTACAAAACTCAAAGGTAACTTTGGAAATGGAAAAAATAATGGCTTTGTCAGAGATTGTCTTTCTCTCTGACATATAAATGCATTTAGTATGTATTTTTCCCCTACACAACAATGAAACAAGAACAAAAAACTCACATGTTTCTTAGCATTTAACACCTGATCTAACTTCAAAATCAGCCCCTGCTTTGAGCAGGGGGTTGGACCAGATCACATCCAGGGCTGCCTTCCAACCTGAATTGTACTTCTTGATTTCTGCACATTCAGGACTTGTCCCTCATGTGTGATGACTGGAGAAGAGCTGACCCTGTTAGATTTTGGGTGTGAAAGTCCTGAACCTGCTCAGCAGGCAACAACCCCTTGCTCTGCTCACAGCTTCCTTGGAGTCAGGCTGCAGGATGTGCTGCTTTTGGCTGGGATAGTTATCTTCACTGTAGCTGGGTTTGGGTTTGGATTTGTGCAGGAAACAGCCTTGGCTCTCCAGGGATGGTTTGGTAAGTGCAGAGTAGTGGCAGCACAGAATCAAAGCTTATTTATGAGGCTTCTCTTGGTGAGTGGGCTGGAGTGCACTAAAAGGCAGCTCTTATCTGAAACCACAAATTTTCCCACTTTTCCTCTTATAATTCTCTTTTCCCCTCCATCCTGAAAGTGGCTGTATGAGTGAGTGTGTGGCACACAAGTTGCTGCCTTGAGCTAAACTTTGACACAGGATTACACTTAAAAGCCAAACATGATAGGGGAAATAAACCTTTATTACAACTCACATCATCACCATCATCTACTTAGTGAATACTGATACTTGTCCAGCACTCTACCTCAATTTCTTCTGTCCAGGTGAGGAAAACACGGATATATTTTAAAGGCCTCTTTAAAGAGCTTCCAGCAAAAAGACTTGGCATTGCTGATAAGCCTGAAGTTGGAAGACTACAAAAGATTATACCAGAAGAAAATTCTCTTCCATTGCCTTCCTTCCACCTGTTACCTTTTCACTTTACTGCCTGACACAAAAGCAAGTCCAAACCTCTGGATTTCTCTATGTATTTTATAGCATCAGATTATTTAATGGGATATTTTTGAATAAAGCTTACCTGAAGCCACTGGTATGTTACAACCAGCAGCTTTGAGGGTGTCCACAGCATCAGAGACTCTTGCAGGATACACACAAACTGCTGCAGCAGTGATACCTGCAAAAGCAAAAGCCACAGTTCCCTTTTTCATACAGAGAGTTCCACCTTCTCCATGAACACTGCATTGTCCTCAACTCCCACTTCTCACAAGGATTTAAGCAGCACACCAGGGATGTCTGTTATGTTGCTCAAATGGTCCAGGTAATTCTTGTGAGGTTTCCTCCCTCATATTCTTTCATCTGACCCTTGGAGCAAGTCTGCATTAGCAGGAGTTAAGACTCCAAAGTTTTTATTGACAGACTCACAGTTTAATGCCAACACAGTTAAGACTTGATCACAGTTATGCTTGATCAGCAAATTGCTGCAAGAGGAACTGCACTGCCAAGCTCTGCTCTTACCTGTGGAGCCAGACTGAGCCCAGCAGCAACTGAGCAGTCTTTATGTTAATGCAGCCCTCCTGCATCTCCAGCTAAAGTGCTCTTCTCTCCAGCTCTCAGATAATTGACCTCACATTTCATACTTCAGCTGTCTGAAGAGTCCATAAATCCAAGTTTTTAGAAAAAGACTAATCTTTGATTTTTTATGTGTAAGGCTTCCATCCCCCTTTGGCCTACACTACTTCAAGCAGTGGACCAAGGTCTTTTCCAAAAAGTGAGACAATAACGAGGAAACACAGACATTTCCTCTAGAAAATACGCACCCCAAAAGCCACCATACCTTTATCATGCATGTCCAAGGCTTTGAGCAGATCCTCTCTGATGGGGTGCTTTGCTTTAAAACACAGCCTTTGAACGTTTGACGGAGTATCATCACCTGAGAGAGTGGTGAGGTCTATGCAGGTGACAGCTTTCAGCAGCCAGGCTGCCTGCAAAGGGAACAAAGCAAGGAATGGAGCATTTCTGTTTGCAATTCCAAGGTCAATCTGCCTTAGAAGTGCAGGAATCAGGAGCCTGGCTCTCACTCTGACAGTGGGGAAATGTATAGGATGTAACATATAAGCAAATAATGGCTTAGGATAGACAGGCTGGCAGATATTTGTTCATGTCTTCAGCAGTATTTAATGATACAGAGGATACTTCCTCAAAAGGATCCACTTCTTTTTGTGTGAATCAGAAATAACAAACACCTGTAATTTTGGTGCAAAAAAAAAACCCCAAAAGCAAGAGGTAAATGACAAGGTTAAAGTACTCTTTAGATGGAAATGCTTCAGAATTGTAAAAGACTTATTAATCAAAGAATGGAACTGAAGCATAGCTAAAAATTTTATGAGCTTTTTTTTTTGCTGAACAAAACTTGAGCTTAAGACATTATTTTGAATTATCTTTGAAGGTCTTCCAGAAAATGCTCATTTACAGTGATGACTTCCCTCAAAGCTGACTCCTCTTACAGGACGCTTGTACAGAGGGAGAGTTTGCAATGGCAATGGGGTAAGGAAACATCACTGGCCTCTGTTAGTCTGAGCCTGACTGATTGTTTCTGCTTCCTTCTTTCATCCTATAATTATTTGAAAGGGGTTTACCCTAGAAATAGTTCTATGTCACTTTTACTTGGATTTTTTATCCTCTGTTTGAGGGAATTTTTGAGAATTTTTATCTCCTCTCCTATGACATGAATCCCAGTCATCACGACAGATGTAGTCAGGGGGTTTCAAGAACTGGTATAAAACTTGAGGGTTTTTGAAAGGGTTTTCCAATTGGGTATTTTGGGAAACAGGCTACGGGATTTGAATCTGTGATGCTGCTCACATTGAAACATGAACAGGTTCAAAATCACCTCTGTTAAGAAAACAGCACATGACTGCCCTGCTGTGACAATGTTCAAACAGAGGAGGGATGCTTCTGACACCCTTCAACTATTTTGAACAACTTTTTAAAGAATTTATTATAATTAAATGATTCTTGCTTTGTTCTGTTACATTCCACTCTGAAGATTGATCCTTCATCATTTCCTTCCTCCTGCTTTCAGGTTTTCAGCTACTGTTGCACATAAAAAGCTTGTTCAGAGTGCAGAGAGGAGGCATCCCAAGCATTGTTTGCAAAACAATGGTGAACGGAGAAAAAGTTTGTCTTTTTATACTAAGATGGACAATAACCAACTATTTACCTTATCTCAGCAGCTGAAAAGTCAGTTTTCCTAATATTAGTGGGCTCCTTCCCCCCACCAAATGCCACAGCCAGTCAGGATTTTTGAGTTTTAGCTAAAAAAACTCATTAAGCAATGAAATCACACACATTGAGAATGTTTAAGCAAAGAAAAATCATCCAGGTAGGTCAAATTTGACAGGGACCATGATCATATCTTACAGCTTTAAAATTAAAAAATAAGAAGGCAGCATGCAGAGAAGTCTGTCTGGAAAACAGAATAAATGTGGAGGGATAGTAATACACAATTTAATCCACTCATGAATAAAGATGACTTAAATCCATTTACAGTTTTGCCAGTCATGAGTTATATGGTTTTTAACTTGTTTGGATAAATGCATCACCTTATTCCATCCCATCATCATCAAATACAAATTACTAAAATAAGACATGGACAAGCACATCTTTTAAGTTTACATGTATCTTGAAAAAAATTCAATATTACAGCCTGGAGAGGGAGAGTGACTGCTTTAAAAATACAGGAACAGAATGCATAAGAAGAGCACTTACTTGCCAATTACCTTTCAGAGTTTTCCATTTTTTAATTTGTTCTGCATGCCTCACCACTGCAGGTCGATTCACATACACTTTTGAGATCCTGCCAAGTTCTGGGGAGAGAAACAAAAAAAAAAAAAAAAGGCTCATCTATTTCTGTGTTCTTTTAATATATGGTGTGGTACTTCAGAAGAAAGCTGTAGAAAGTTTGGAGCCTCTGAAGAGAGTGTTGGGCTTTCATGTCCTTCTAATGGCCCTGTGTACTTATCACCAGTCCAAAATAACCTCAACTTCTGCTAGGGGATGATCTGTGAACTGGATATTTCACACAGTATATTCTGTGTGCCATTCAAGTGAATTAACTGAGTGCTGATGAGACAGAGACACTGTCTTGTAAACTTAAATATAGGTGTGTTATACATGTGGCATGAAAAAAACCCACAAAAATCCCTACAAAACAGCCTTCTGCCACTGCTTGATGGCTTATTTCTAGATTCCAGAATTCCCAAAGAGCAGCAGATGCACAGCATGTACTAAAAGAATGAAACTGTCTGGAGCCAGAAGAACCAAATATTGGCCACTGCTTAACAATGGGTAACTGACTGAAAAAGGAGAACTGAGGGTTCAGGCTCTTGAAATCTTTAAATTTCTGCTTAGTATGGTAAATCCAGAGTGTATTTTTTAATATTAACAAATACAGGCTGCTCAGAGTACACAGGAAAAAGAAACAGGAGTGTCTTTAAAATCTCTCACATCCCAAAATGTAAATAATTCTTCTAAATACTGATCTACAAGCATTCCATGAAAATAACAGCAACAATCATTAGCCAGCAAATCACCACCATCAATCATCAAATATCACCCCCAGTTAAGGTCAGAATATGGACATGGGCATAGACAGGTACTAGGAGATAATAATTCTGGGTGACTGAATTTATTAAGAACATGTCACTCTATGAATCTTCTTTACTACGGTGGTAAATTGCATTTCCACATTGAGCATATTTATTAAAAAAATGTTTAAAACTTAAAAAAAAAAAAGCTGGTAGACAAAATCACTAATTTTGTACTGAAATCTTATACTTTTTTTTCTTCCTACTGAATAGCTTTAATAGCCAAAAAAATGTAGAAAACTAACATACTAGCCAAAGTATGTGTAAATAAAAGCTTGTTTTCCTAGACTTACAAAAACCAATTTAGGGTAAAGATGACTCAGAGGAAATGCAGGACAACATGAAACAGCTGAAGAAAATCTTGTTTTGAGCATAAGTAAGGTACCACTGTCCTATTACCACATACAAACTATAAGTGAGTGGTACCCACAAATTGTTAGCGAAAAACAGAACAAATAAATCAAAGGAATCCTATAAAATCTATGGATTTATTTTTTTAAGATTGAATTTATGGATTTTTTTTTTTTTTAGCATCAGACTCACTGCATGGCAACAAGGAAAAGGGGAAGCTTAGAAAGTTGCAAGCAAGTCAAAGACAAACCCCTGCTATTCTTCCCAATATCAAAGCCACAGGTTTATCCATTCTGCCCCCAAAACAAGGAGCTCAGCTCAGCTGACTTGTAGAAAGCAGGTGGGAAAAAATTGCTACAAAAATCATGGCTACAAATTTCCTCGTTTTTTTGCCTATCAGGACATATTTGACAAAGTCCATGGGGGAGGAAAACACACATAAATCAATATATAGAGGACGGACACACAAACTGTGTTATGATTCTTCTGCTACCTGTGCCAAGCACTGAGGTAGCATCATTTAATCATAATCCCATTTATTATAATAACTTTTGAACCCTCCTGGATGCACAGTGACCTTTCAGCCCCTTTGGAAAACGTGACAAAACCGAAGTAAGCAGTTTAGATGAAGAACTCAGCTTCTCGCTCTCTAATAAGGATCCTTTCAGCTGGTCTGCTCTAACCTATTCTTTCTACACTTTTGAAACAACTAAGAAAACCAATCAGTAAATTATTTATAAAAACAATTCTTTGGAAGAAGAAGACAGTGAAGAAGTGAAGACAGTGAAGATAGTGTCCAGTCTGTTAGGGAAAATTCAAGTTTGAGATGAAAATTTAAATGAAAAAACACAAATTTCACCCATGAGTAGGTTAATTCTTCATTAGCCATTGTTTGTAGAGGATTCAGTCTGATAAAGCTGTTGTATCTACCCAACCTGACTCTTGAGCATCCTGACTCAGGTCTAAACAATTTTTTTAAGATGTTAGAGCCCTGCACACTAGATCAGCTTAAAGGAAATAAACAACTATAAAGCCATTGGGAGAAAGGAGAAAAAATTGGAGAAAAGGTGTGGAAGGAGAATAGAAGTGGAAATGAGCTACTACCTTTGCTTTGTCCAAAGTCACCTGTGAAAGTCACCAAATATCAGCTGATCAGCAATAGCTGACTGCATGTTTTTTGCAGATAGGATAAAATCCATTGGTTTGAGCCCTTTTCACTGTCTGACACATTTTCCCCTCTGTTCTCAGGCTCTCAAGGCTAGTCACAAAGGTACACATGGCACCTCACTAATGTCTAATATCTCATCTTTGTGCATGGGATGCAAGAGTCCCTGCAAGACCACAGAATGTGGATCTCCAAGTATTTTTTTGAGTGTGGGAACTCAAACCACAGTGCACAGCACAGGCAGAAAATTTATTAAAAAAAAAAAAAAGGAATAATTTAACAAAAAATCAGAACTCCATCCTTTCTGTACAACTTAATGTGAGACATCATGCAGCTTTTACTACAGGAAATAAAAGGGTGCAATGAAAATGGCACGGCAAGGAAGGACAAAGGTTCTGGTAATGTGCAGCAGCAGATGGAGACTCCCATATAACACAGACCTTTTATTCAAGCCCATTCCTACATTAATTAAAGCAATGGGTAAGTGAAAACAAATATGTCTCAGCATAATTGTCTCTAAATAGACTTTCAAAGTTTGCCATGTGAGGTCTCATCAAATCTTTAGATCTAAGTGCCTTTATTCAGAAAAAACCATCACAATTCCAGCTTTTCTCTTTTTTTCATTAAATATCAGAATAAAACAATTTTTTTGAAATAGAACTGACTGCCTTTGGATTCTCCCCCTCCCTCATTCCCCCAAGCTTTATGATTTAGTATCTGGCTAAGGAAAACTATATTTAATTAGGCTCATTAACCTTGCAGTGTGAACATGTCTTTTTTTTTTTTTTAAATAAGTCATCTGCTAGTCATCTGCACAGTCATGTGGCTTCAGGGATAAAAGTAATTAAAGCAGTTACACTACAGCTAATTAGCCAATATTCTGTAATCACTCTTCTAGTTTACTTTTTTCTCTGAAGACATCTGAAAAAATCATATTCAATTCCTTAACAGGAAATTCATCTACTCTCTTTGAAGAACACGAATCCAAAAATACCGAGCATTTCCTCAGAAAACAATAAATAAAACCACTTCATTAGGATAATTACATAAATATCTAAGCTTCCTAACACATTCCTCATGAAACAGACTAAGCTTTAGAGAAGCTTTAAAAAAAACGTGTTGATGGCATCCCTTCAGATGGCGAAACAGAAAGCTCAGGAACGCCTGAGGCAATAGTTTCACAAGCATTTTTAGGCAGCACTGCTCCCAAAAGGAGCTGCCCCCCTCAAGTGGTTATTTCATTTTGTGTGCCAGAAACAGCATGTGTGCTCCTGCTCTTACCATGAGCACACCATCAATCGGGGAAGGGAAGTGATGAAAGCTGTTATTTCGGGAGGAGAGACTCAAACTGTGTCCTGAGCCTTCCCTGGAGAAAGGAGGAGCTCAGCAGGACACAGGCTGACCCCAGCTGGCCACACAGAGCTCAGCAAAGCCACTGAAAGGACAGAAAAGGCTTTGGGATCTCGTCTTGTTACAGATGTCTTACCATGTAAGATTTTTAGAGATTTGGGGGTTATTCAGCTCTGTCAAGACAGAAATCAATGTTATTTTTCCATAGAGACACTTGATATGGACCAAGAGATCTTCAATTTCATGTGAGTCTTCCTTTGTATGGCAGAAGTTCAGTCTCCGAGTTATCAGCATCCAGATACATCAAAGCATGAGCCCTGAGCTGGAAATCAGCTCTTCTGCCTTGTGCCATCAGTGAAATCACACAGTGCTGTCCATGGATCACACAAAATGGATCATGGTGTCCTCCTGCAAAGCACTTTGGGAGCCACCAACAAGCCTTTCCTCAGGAAGTGACACAGAACATCAGGACCTGGCTTCCTGCAGGCCCAAGTCCCCTGTTGCTCCCTCTCTTCTTGAGACATCTCCTCACCCCAAAATCCCAGCTGTCCTCATGAGGTCCTTACAACCATGAGTAAAATGGCATAAAGGCCAAAATAAAACAGTTGCAATGAAAATCCATGTAATTTCTGATCTGCACCTGCCTTTCCCTCAACAAAATAGCTGATTTGGTCACTCCACGCAGCACCTAACTTATTTCCAAGACAATCTACTTGTCCTTCAAATTTGATTAAAATTACCCACCAGATTCAAAAGGTGCTAGAACAGTGAAGAACCAGAACCACAGTACAGGCTAAAAGCAGCTATTAATATATTAGAACAGAATTTTGCTGTTTTGAAAAGGGATGTAACACTTCATTATTTAAATGCCACTTACCAACAGGCTAGCTCTCACATGTAGATGGCTCAGAAATACCAACTAAAATTAAAAATATATAAATTGAAACATAATTAATGTATTTTTGGCCCTTCAGCTAGAGGGTCTAAGCAACACAGATAGATAATGGGGTTTTTTAAGAATCCAAGTACATTGCAAAACAACTGCAACTAATTACTCATTGCTCAGAATGCATACATATATGTCCGTGTGTATAGATGTATATTCAGACATACATAGACACACAGAGGTGTGTTTTGAGAGTCCCCAAGGATGGAGATTGCAAAGCCTCTCTGAGCCCAACCTGACCCAGCACCTGACTGTTCTGCCCCAGATTTTCTCTCTTATCAATCTCTCTTTCCTATTGGAAAAAAATATATTTGCTAGGAATGCCCCAACGAAGGCAGGAATAATCAATCTGACTCCATGTTCTCAGAAGGCTAATTTTTTATTTTATAATACTATATTAAAGAATACTAAACTATACTAAAGAATACAGAAAGCATACTTACAGAAGGCTAAAAAGATAATAATGAAAACTCCTGACTCTTTCCAGAGTCCTGACACAGCTTGGCTGTAACTGGCCAAAGAGACAAAACAACTCACAGCAGAATCCAATGAAACAATCACCTGTGGGTGAACAATCTCCAAACACATTCCACATGAGCACAACACAAGAGAAGCAAATGAGATAAGAATTTGTTTTCCTTTTCTCTGAGGCTTCTCAGCTGCTTAGGAGAAAAATCCTGGGTGAAGGGATTTTTTTCAGAGAATGTGAATGCCACAGGAAAGAGAACCTGGACCCAATATTTCATGTGCATTCCAAGTGCTGGAGAGAGGGGATGGTCCCTGTGTCCCATGTGTCTGCACCCCACAGCTAAACCAAAGCAGCTGGCATTTCCAAAACAGATACTCACTGATATGTTCCATTATTTCATTGTGAAGTGATGTTAAAAATTACATCTGATACTCTTCTGAAGCATGACAAAACATTAAACATCTGGGCTGTTATAACCCAGGGAGAGCAGAGCAGGAGAGGCAGATTCATTCAATCCCTGCAGGCATCCTGGTGAACCCCAGCACACAAATTCAGCAAACAGTCCTTGTGGAATGGAAAACTTGTAAAACTCTTTGTCCAGTTTCTTTGCACCACTCTTGGATGGCAAATGTATCAGTGCATGAGGCTGGTGACCCTCTGACTGTGCACATCAGGGTCTTTTCATCTGTGGAACATGCACTGTTCTTTATTCCAAGAAAAAACCTTCTCCTGCTAAGGCACAGTGATGGGTACGAGGGAAGGGGATAAGGCGGGAAGAATCCAGGAATTTTACACCAATGTATTTATTTTTTTAAAAAATCACACAAGAAAGCACTACATGCCACGACTGGTGAAGAGTTTGGCTTGTCAATGGTAAACAAACAGACCCTCTCTAATGGCAACATCAGAGACCCCCTGCTTTGATACTGACATTATGTAGCAAGCACAGAAACAGAAAAGGACACAAATAATATATATTTTTAAGTAAAATATATTTTACCACTAGATGTCCCTGTTAGAAAACTCTAATTTTGCACAAAGCTGTGTGGGAAACAGGGCAAATCACCTGAATTAGTGTTAAAGCTGCTGGCACAGGCTTGTAAAACCTTCAAAAGCTGAAGTGCCTAAGTGACAGAAGCAGTGAGTATTGCTAACAACCATGAAAGATAAAGGTAAGGGTTTAGCCTGTTCTTTCTGAGTACTGCTACCAGCTGAGATACAGCACTAAGATATGTTAAGTGCTGCATTTAGTATGCTGCTGTATTTCAGATATGTATTTAGTGGGAGAGCAAATGGCAGAAAGGTGCAGTTCTCTTTAAAGCAGCCAGCATAAGGCAGATGCTAGAAGCTGCCACTTAAACATGGTGACAGCCACACCACTGCCTTTCCCACACCTGCCCTGAATATCTAACACAGTTCATTTTGACCACAACTGATTTAAACAAAGATCCCTGGGAAGAGATGTCAACAAGTATCAGAACTGAGCTGACTTCAAGTTTCTGGATTCCCCACACATCAGCTAATTTTAAGCTTGAATTTACTAAGAAAAAGCATGGCACACCCCTAGTTTAAAGTAACTGCAGTGTCATTGCAGAGTTTTGTGTTAGCTGTTTTTCCTAACAGTGATGTTTTGTCAACTACATTATTAATGTTTGTTTCAGCTCTTTGGATGGCTGCAGTTGAAACTCACCTGTCCCTACAAGCAGCCCATGAACGAGGACATCAGAGAGAAATTAGACAGCTCAGTTTTGAAAGCTGCAACATTTCCACAATTTCAGTGAATGGAAACACAGCTCTCCCTTGTCCATGCACAGGCTAATCATTTAAAAGTGCCTGTGCTTGTTGTCATGACAGGCACGTGATGGCACAATCTCCTGAACTCTGCTCGTGCCAGCTGTGAGACCTGCCTGTTCCACACCAGCTGGCCTTTGCTCCCCCTCTTCCATGAGGCCACCCCTGTGTCTCCTCCACTTCATTGTCCACCTACTCATAATGACCAAATTATCACACCTTGGAGGAAGTCTCACCGCCTCAATTCATCCCACTGCTGCAGCTGGGTTTTGCTGAGGAAGCTGTAGCACTTTGCCCTTCCCCAGCAATGAGGAGAAAGGCAGCTCCAGCTAGGAAAAGGCAGAGAAAGCCTTTCTCTGACTTATCTCAGGCACAGACACCTTTCAGACCCGGAGACCAGCTGCAAACACCTGGAAAATCCTTACCACTCCCCAGAGAGCGAGCAACAAGAACGATCAGAAGAGGTGGAGTCTCGAGTTTGCAAATCAGAGCCCAAATGAAGTGGTTTTAATCTCTTGGTGGGAAAGAGGGGAGGAAGAATCCTGTCAGAACCAGAACGGTGTGCAGGAGAGAACCAGGTCCGGTTTTGTGACAGGACAAGGGCTGTGGGGCTATCCTGCAATCTCTGACCCTGCAGGTCGGAATTTGTAACAGGACCAGGGATACAGAGCTGTCCTACAACCTCTGCTCGGAACCCTGAAGCCAAAGCCATGTGTGATACGGAAACTCGCGTTTAACCCGCAGTCTCAAAACCTCCTCCCTGTTCCCCATCACGGGATGTGTCAGAACACCCACAGAATCCCAGGGCTGTTCCTGTTTCGGCTTTGCAGAGGAACGCGGTCCCGCAGCCGCCCGGGGGAGGCTCGGCCGGGTTCGAGGAGCCGGGGCCCGGCACAGCCCCGCTCCGCCCGGGCCTCCGCAGCGCCCACCGGGGACCCGCGGCCCCGCCGCCCCCTTACCCAGCTCGGTGCCCGGGTTCCGGCCGGCCATGGCCCCGCTCTCCGCCCCCGGAGCTCCGGGCAGGCTGCGGGCCCGCCCCGCTCGGGCAGGAAGCGGCGGGGCCGGGCCGGGCGCGGAGCTGCGCCGCCGCCACGTGGGGACCGCGCCGGGCCGGCTCGGCCGCGCCTCGGCCCTGCTGCTGCGGGCATGTTCCTTTCCTCAGGGATATTCCACTCCTTTGGAAAGGCTGAACCTGCTCTTGGGGATGAGTCAAGGCACTGTTCAGTGTCTTCGTGTTGGTTCAAGGAGGAGCTGGTGCCGCACGTACACACGGGGTTAACAAACCTGCCAACCTGTAAAACTTCTAGTGGTACCCATAGAATGAAATTCTGGTGACAAAGCCACTGAAAACGTCATGGCCTTTACATTTTTTCCAGATCTGGAAAAAAAAGCCCACAAATTCTCCTGAAAAATATGATGCACATTGTTAATATTGACGTTTAGATGAAACAGTTTCCAACTTAAAGAAACCTCAAACTCACAACAGCATCGGGTAAAGCAGGGAAGGGCCATAGCTCTGAAACATGAGGACACTTTTCCTTTTTGCTTTTCCCATACCAAAACTGCATGTGTGCTTTGAGAAGCAAAGGTTTGAAAGACTCTCTAGAAGTATAGATACCATTTGCACTGTGTACTTTAGCAGTCCAAAAATTACAAGCTTTCAAGTACTTGTGGCGGTGCATCCTCCTCCTCCTCTTCCTTTTCCAGGCCACAGTGTCATCTAAGAAATACTTGTGATGCCTTGGCCTTGACAAACAGCACTGGGCTCAGCTCCTCTCGAGCTCATCAGAAATACTGTCTGCTTCCAGGAACTGCTGCTGTCTAGGGAGCTCTTGTTTTCTTTAGGAACAGCCTTGGAAATTATTTTTCCTTGGAAATTAATTTTCTTGCCCGAACAGCACATCCCTGTTCCCACACTTTCACACTTTCTAACTGTGCCTGGGATGAAACACTGTTACCTTAGATATCTAAGTAAGTTAGGCTTGTAAGTAAGGTTAAGTCCTAAATTAGGTTGAATGCTGTTAGGTATTATTCCTCTGTTAAATTGTTATGGTAAATTTTTAAGTTAGGTTTAAGTTAAGCACTGTTCCTGTTAAATTGTTAGGATTAAGGTACAAGTTAACATTACTGTTGAGTGCTGGTAAAGCCTAAAAGCTTATTTCTTTTTATTCTCACTATCCTTTTGCCACTTACACACATCCCTCTTAACAGTACTCAGGTTATTTCTGTTTTGATTGCCTAGATTTTGTTTGGTTTTGTTGTTGCTTGTTTTTCCTTGCTGTTCTTTAACTGTCCTGTAAGTAGTAAAGTGAATCTTGCCCATGAACTTTGCTGTCCTGTCGCTTAATATTAAATCTGGGTTTTGCTAATACCCTTACTGGTGATTTGTCAAACACTTGCTCGTAACAGTCCTTTAGTTTTCTTGGGAGTTTTTCATTTCTTCCAGTATTTTAGTAGCCATTACTAAAGTATTAAGTTTCTATGACTATTATCTGTTTAATTTTTATGCATCCCTTAATGTAGAATAAGGGTCATGGTTTTCTGGTGAACTTGGGAACAACTAGGTTAACAGCTGAACTTGAGGTTAAAGGTTTTCTTCATTTCTGAGATTCTATTTCAGACCTCCCTATGAAATGCTATAGAACCTACTGCAAATATGGAATAAAATCCACAGCATGCAAGAAGTTGCTCCATGGAGCAAGGTGTTCAAAAACGCTCATTTTAAACACATCCAATTTCTAAATTAAAATTTTTATGCTCAGTACTAGATATGTAGTCCTCATAAGCCTTAGTGGAATTAGCAAGGCTGAACCATTTAGCTGTAAATCAGAGCTGCTTGTTTTTAGAATAAAATTCAAATAGGTAATTGCAAATAGGTATAGCCTGCAAAAACAGGACAGTAAGGACAGGTATGAATATGGAAAAAAAAAAAAAGGTGTGTGAATAAATACACCTCACAGAATGCATTATGTAAAGCTTTCAGCATAACATTAAAGGAAATGACAAGTGGAAGAATGGCAATTATTTTCTTTAATGAAGAAAATATGATTTGTAACCTTGAAAGAGTAACTTTTTTATCCAGTCTGGAGGACTAAACCCAAGCTTTACACAGATTTGCAGCCAGCCTCTGATATTTTCATGTACAACCAAATACTTTAGGCAGCACGTTTAATTTAGGAATTTTCACTGTTTTTCTTTTTAGAGACTCATGTTTACATTCAAACTTGAAAGAATAAAAAAAGATACAAAGCTTACAGATCAAAGAACTTGCCACCCTCTGTACCAACACTAAAACATTCTTTTGCTTTCTCTCTGTATAGTACAAACCCAAGATGCCAAGGATTACGTGATTAATGCAGTTGCTTTTCCACTTCATGAACCCAACGCTCAAAAGTTGGAGAGGCTTTTTATTTAGACAACTGAAAACAGTTAAACATTCAGAAGCAGCATACAATGAAACGAAACCCGAACCAAATACTTTTAAGTACATAATCCCTTCTTTTCAACTAGAGCCAATTCTTCCAACTTCCAAGGAAAAAAAAAAAAGGTAAAAGCCATTGTATCTCTTCTTTGTAATAATGAAAACACACTACAATGAGTCTAATTGAGATTGGAGAGACTGGATCTTGGCTTGCACACTTCTTTGAAAAGACAGTAGGCAGTTATGCCAAAAAGCCAGCAGAACTCTACTACTTGTCTTTTGGGTTTTTATTTGGATGCTGAGTTCTCTTACAGACAACACCTAGCCAGTTCCACTGCATTCTCATCAATTACTGCCCATCTTTGCCCCAGGGAGGGAGCGCACTCTGGAAGGCTGCTGTCTGTCACTGCTCACTTGATTTAGTCTTGCATGTCCACGTGTCACATAACAGCTGCAGTAATCAGGCTTTCACTTCAGGAGTTGAGCTGTACACTGTATCTGAGTTTTCAGAGGCAATCTCTTCTGCAACTAAATAAAAAGAGTGTTATTTAATTTCACTTTAGAGATAGAAACCAAGGAAATGTTGCAGGGATTGCTTAAAGAGCCCAGTTCAGTTTGCTTGCCCATTCAACCTGACCCAGCTGTTCTACCCCATCTGTTCTGCCTGCACAGCTCCAGTCTGACACTTATCACATAATCAATGTCAGGCAAATGCATTCAAAGATCTTTTGAAAAATACCAGAAAACACTTGAGGGAAAGTACTTCTTCCACACTAAGGAATGCTATTATCTTGACTCTCTTTTAACACTGGAGCAGTTGAAGCTGACAGTTCAGTTCATTACCTATTTCCTCCTCTGCAGTTCCTGGAAGGGTAGTCCTTGCTTTTGCTGCTTCTGCATTCTCCTCTTCTGTAGAAAAAGAGCAGAAAAACAGTCAATACCTTCAGTTCCACTCACTCACCTTAATTAAAAAAAGAGAAAAAGCTAATTTCCATGTAATTCAATGTTGAGGAAAAACACTTGAGCAAGCAATTCTATTAATGAATATCCACGTGTTGTTGTTGCCTCCCTCTCCCCAAGCTGAAAGAACCAGAGTATAATATAAATTGAAACTACCACACTTCCTTCTAGAGAGTCTCTCTTTCAGAATTATAGAAGTGGTATCACATATTTCTCACTCCTTAACACAAAATACATCAGGCTCTTGGCTTAAATACCCACAAAGTGTCTATATTCAAAAAGCTTATGGGTGTGATGTTAACTGCTTACACAACAGCTGCAGAAATACATCCTTCAACCTAACAGATATGAGTAGATCAGAAACCCTCAGAAGAGAGGATTTACTCTATGAAACAGTGTTTACCACTAATGATAGATCATTTCAAAGGTGCACAAGGAGTTGCCAAGTTTCCCCAGGAGCCAGCCCACACTTACCAGGAACTACACACTTCCAAAGGCCATAGGTTTTCCCTACTGTTGTCTGCCACAGCCTTAGTGTTCCATCCTCAGAGCCACTTGCATATAACTCTCCGTCGGGGCTAAATCTCACGCAGTGAATGGGACCAAAGTGCCCTTTGTAAGATTCTGAAGGGAACACGTCAACACTGTCAATTTCAAATTTCAGCCAACAACTGAAATTTAAGTACAAACCGATCAGTTTCTGATACAAAACAGTTTCCATGAATGAATGGGTGTGTCAGCAATGGCTACTTTAGGCATTTAATAATTAAGATATTGATGTTTCATTAACTGCAAGGAAAAAGGTGTTTAGTTATCCTAGACAAAACTGCAAAGCAAGCCAGCAGCACGGGGTAAACATGCTCTGTTCCTTTAACCACTCCTTCCACAAACAAACAATTTTAAATGAGGACTGGATCCGTAAGTAAATGGTTTTTTCCCAGAACAAATATGGCTAACACATCATATTTTTCATAAAATCTTATAACTGATATATCTAATGAACAGTGTGACAATTCAGCATACAGCTAATATAGCAATACAGAATGAGAATTTGTTTTTAAATAGAGGCAGAATTGTTGAATGGATGTTTTAATTAGCTCTAGAATATCTGAGATAGCAAAAAATGTTTAACTCATTATACCTCTTTATCATCCTCTTACATAGCATGTTCTGCTAAGACCTCATTTGAGTACAACAGTTTCATTTACTGGTCATTATTTTATTAACACCTATTTCAGAACTCCTTTATCATTATAGAAGACAAACATACCTAATTCTTCTCCTGTATTATAGTCATATTTATAGAGTTTAAAATCTTCACCACCTGCAACCAAACATTCTTTCGCAGGGTGAAGAGATGCAGAATTGATTGTAGCAGGTGCTTCAAATGATTTAATCTGCTCTAGACTGAGGGAGAAAAGTTTGTTAACAAAGTTCATATTAAAAAAAAAAAATCTTGAGAGCAATGGAATTGGATTCTACTAATCTCAACTGCTTTTCCCAGAAATAAAATACAACCCCAGAGTTTTGAAACAAGTTTTGATATTTGCAAATCATGCTTGTCAAGTTAGAAATGAGTTTAGAGTAAGCCAAACAAAAGCTCACACATACAGAACTACTTTCTGGAATATGTTTAAGCATGTAACTTCCTTTCTTGAAACATCATAGAGATGCCAGTTCTGACAGCTTGGTGACTCTGGCCTTGCACAGCCAGTTTTTACCCACAAGACACCCATGACTCCACCTGTGAAAACTGGGAGTTGTGGACTCACGTTTCTGCACTATGAAAAGCAATAGTCTTCCCATAGGTTATCACCAGTATCTGTCCTTCTGGAACATACTCCATGCTGCTCACTGACATTGCCACATTTAGTGACTTCACCTCAGTCATGGTACTCCGGTCCCAGAGGCTTAAAAGGAAACAAAAAGGGGAAAAAAAAGACTCTCAGACTTCTGCAAATCAAACAATTTCCACCTCACATCCATGGAAAGACCTGCATTAAAACAGGCACCCATCAAGCAATGTGGTTTTATTCCACAGGTATTTCAGATCTTCCATGGCTTTATCTGCATTTATTTCACCTAGGCCAGGCTTAACACATATTCCCTTATTTAAAATACTTTTACTTTTGCAGCTTAATGCCACAACATTAAATGGTATACACACTATAACTACTCAGTGATTCTCCTGGAGATTAAAAATCTTGATTTAAGTCTTCTAAGCAACAGATCTTGAAGCAAGGCTTGAAGAGTCTATTCTGTCTTTTTACTTCAAAAGACAAAGAGGTACTAATCCCAATTTACAGAGGTTCATTGAGGATTATAAAGTTTTATATCTAGCAGTATAGAAGTATCTAAGCAGAAATTAAACAGTGCTGATGTGACAAATAAAAATCTCTATTCATTAGCTGACTGCTGCATTTCTATTCCTACAATTTGGAGGAAAACAAACAGGACTAGCCTATCTTTAACACTAGGAAAGTGAAGAAGACAAAGCAACAGTAGCTCAGGACAGTGTGTGTTGCGGTGTGCTGTCATGTCCCATTTTAGACTTCCAGGTCACCTCCCAGGTGTGCCTATACCTCTTCCCCCTCGCCCCTTGCTGAGTGAGTCCTGTCAATCAGGCTTAACATTCCAGCAAGGCGTCGTGCGGTTGGTCAAGTTCAAAGGATGCCCCTCAGGCCCAGGGGTCATTGGCCTGTCTGGGTGTCATCCTCCCCTGAGACCCTGCCTCTTTCACCTGGTTGGTGCCCATCTGTCCCCTCCTCTGTCCCAGGAGCTTAAAAGGTAATGAGACCATGCGGTCGTGATTCTGTTGGAGCTGTTACTACCATTCAGACCTCTGTAACCATGGAATAAACCTCTGGATATAAACCCTCCAGCAGAATCCATCTCCTTTTTCTCTTCACCATCGCCTGAAGCTTTCCTCCTGAGGTAAACAGAGTTCCTAACAAGCCTGGACTTGTTCAGTGCCCAGCTGCAATCTCCAGCAAGCCAAAGGTATCTCTGGGGTGACACACCACAGTTGCTGCCTTTGGCCCAGCAGCGAGGGTCAGACTGGCCCAGGCACAATCTAACTGGTAATATTGGGATTCCTATTCCAATAACTGTGCATGCAAGAGACCTCATCTATAAACTCATCTTCTTCAAGATTACAAAAGGCATACATTTGTTTTGTGCAGTTCTCAAAGACCAACTCTCCTTATCAGGGAGAACACATCTGTGATGAGCACACACTTATGGGGAAATTAGAACTATTACCAAAATGATCTCTGATAGCAGAACAGAGCTGTATCAGGCCTGCAGCTACACTAATCTAGGATCAGGTAACCTGTCTTACTTGTATCCTTTTCCAAAATAACACAACTTCATCCTCACACAGAGCATGACAATACAGAAAACCCAAAGTTACTTTTCTTACCGGACAGTTTTATCATCAGCTGAAAGAATCTGTTTGTCATCACTGCTCCACAAGGCCTTTTTAATGCCAGAAGTATGTCCACTGACAACATCAGGTTCTTAAAAGAAAGCCAAATATTTTAATACATGTAATAAAATGAAATAACATCATGCAGCAGTTTGGGGACTTCCTTAAGCTGCGCAGATTTCCCTCTACTAGAGACTGTAGAATTACTTCAAGCACTTAGGACTTTATTTGTAGATCTTATTCCAGGAACAGGATAAATGCAAACTGGGTATCTGATTCCCTTTCAAAAATTTCACTAGGTGAACATCAATGTTCTCTGGCCTCCTATCAACCATCAACAGGTCAGTATCAACATGAATTTAAACACTCTTAAATATGTGGGAGTTGGTCTTTCACTCAGATGACTAAATTTTAATTTATTAGTCCAATTTCTAGTGTGTCTGCACTGAACTGAAACATGCTCTGCTTGATGTCTCATTCCTGGAAGTGTGCAAGACCAGGCTGGATAGGGCTTTAATCAGTCCATAGAAGAGGGTTTGGAACCAGGTGATCTCCAACCCCAAGCAATCCTTATATACCAAAAGGTCACAGACATTACATTTGTAAAACAACCCTCAACATTGTTCTTAAGTGATTCATAACAGAAAGCAGTCCCTTAATTTCAGCAGTTTTATTGAACTCAAAAAAGCCCCCAAGAGTCAGTTTGAAGAGCAGACTCACCTGCTTCTGGCTTGCTCAAGTCGTAGATACGCAAGAGCTTATCTTGTCCACCTGTTAACAGATAATTGCTATCCTGAAACAGAAGTTATAGAGAGTCAACTCTACTTTGAATCAAAACACAGCCTTTGTCTGTGAGTTAAAATCACAGCTTTTTCTCTCAGACAGCCTCTAACACACTTGTTTCATTAACCCCACAATCCTAAAAACAAGCAGCAGTATTTTATTTACCAGTTAAGATATACAATAAAAAAGCAAAAAAGTAACTAATAGCAAAACATTCTCAAGAGCTTATTTCCCTCGTGAATAAAGTACAAAGGTTTCTCATACCTGTGTAAAATCCACACTTTTGACAATGTGTTTGTGAGCCAGTGTGATTAGTTCATCGCCTGACACGGCATCCCACACTTTGCTAAACAGCAAGAGGAAATATTCATATTTTAGAAGCAGCAGCAAAAATCAGCCTGGACAGTCAGACGAATTTGTAAGCAATCTTTCCTGATACATCATTTTATCCTAAGTGCAACATTCTTATAAGTTATAACCTAGTTAGTCAATAAGAATATTTTATATGTTTTTACTAGAGCTTTTTTGGACTATCCCACCACTTTTCCTTTATGCTCTTCTTCAGGACCATGCAAACCAATTAACATTTTAGTTTGAAGACAAAGGTGGCCCCTCTCTGCAACTTCATTAATAAAACTTGCCCTCTACTAACAAGATTCAACTTGCAAAATATTCATTAATACTGTAAACAGCACAAACAGCAAAAAATATGGAAGAACTAATTCACTAGAAGTTCCATGTAATAAAAGGAGGCTAATTGCTAGATGAAAAATAAAAATACAGCTCTGCTATAACTACAGTGCCAGAGATTAGAGCTGCACAGAAAAGTTAAGTAAACCAGTATAATTAAGTACATCAAGAAGCAATCATAGTTGTTCAGCATGACACAATTAACTGTGGCTACTTTCAAGAAGGTAAAAATTTAGGTTTTAATTTGGCTGGCCAAAAATAAGCTCACAGTTACTAAAGAGAAAGAAATGAATCAGTAATTTAGTACAGATTGTTGTCACCAAAGAGCTACAGAATAAAATCAAAACACAGACCAAGAAAACAGTGTATCACTTACGCTGTGAAATCTGCTGCTGCTGTAGCTGCTTTAGTGGCATCTGTGTTCAGGGTGGCACCCCAAACAGCCCCTTTGTGACCCAGAAATGTGCCAATCCAGTCTCCTGTGTCCCCCTGGCGCAGCATGGGCTTGCCATCTTCACAGAAACAAAACCAGCAGTCAGGTAACACAGTAAAAGAAGGAAGCAGCTTTTTAGAAGAAAAAATATTCTGTTGTACCAGTGCATGGAAATACACCATACTTTACAAAACCACTCTTTGCAGAGGGGTTCACCCATTTAAATGAGTTCACATGTGCAGTTGTACTTGCTGCATGCATCTAAACTGTACCTACATTCAAATAATGCTTTGTCTTAAGATAGAAGGAAGGTGGAAAGGAACATTTCATTTAGGTTTCATTTTTACTAAAGTTTTCTTTAGCTAAGACAGATTTGGTTTGCTTTTTTTTTTTACTTTGGAGCAATATTATGAAGTCATCAATATGTAGAAACACGTCTCATGGATGCAGAGAGATATGATTAAAACATAGAGTGATACAACAATGAAGTAGTAATAGAAAGCCTTTCCTATAATCTGTTTTTTCTGGAAGGCTATCAAAGAGTTGTTCACACAAGATGTAGAGCTGTGGAAGCCCTTCAAGGCAGAAAAAGATTTAAAACTTATGCGTGCAAAAGATTAAAATACACATGCACGAAGATAAAACGCTATTCCCACAGTGAGCAGAGTTCTCACCACGCCGTGTCCAGCAGGGCAAGGCAGCTGCCCTGGCCAAACCGGAGCTCGCTTTAAATCCACAGGCGATGGAAACAGGAACTTTTACAAACAAGCCATTCTGGAGAACTCCCACCCCCTCAGCAGCCGGGATCCCGACCGGGCGCATGCGGGCTCCGACACCCCCGGGCTAACCCGGCAATGAAGCACCAGAGAGAGAGCCGGCTGTCCGCTCCCTTCGCCATTCCAGAGCACACCGAGGCGGTGTCACCGCCCCGAGTGCGGCCAGGACACCCTCGGACCCACCTCCAGCCCCACCGCCACCCCCCGGCTCGGCGATGCGCGGCCTACGAGCGCCGGGGCTGCCCCGCGCCCACCCCCGGGGCGGAGGATCCCGAACAAAGCGGCCCGTCCCGCTCACCCTTGCAGGCGCTGATGAGGAAATATCCGTAGGGGGTGACGCCGCTGAAGGCCAGGTCCACCACGGGCCGCGTGTGGCCGGAGCAGGTGAGCGGGGTCTGCCTCATGGCCATGGCGGCGGCGGTAGCAGGGGCCTGGGCAGGGGCACGAGTCCGGCGGCCCGGCGGGAGCGGCGGCGGCGGCAGCGGGGGAAGTGACGGGCAGGAAGCGCTTCCCGGCGGACGCGCGTCACGGGCGGGGCGCGGCCGCTGCAGCACCGCCCCGACAGGGGGACGGGCCCGCGCTGCCCCTCTCGTGTGATCCGTGAGGGAATTGTTCGTTCCTCACCCCGCTCCGTGAGGGATCAGGGAGCTCTTCCCCGTCCCGTTCATCCCTCAGCCCGCTCCGTGAGGGAGCCGTGCATCCCTCATCCCGTTCCCTGAGGGAACAGCGGGCTGCTCGCCGTCCTCTGCATCCCTCGTCCCGCTCCGTGAGGGAACAACGAGCTCATCCCCGTCCCGTTCATCCCTCATCCCGCTCCACGAGGGAATTAACGAGCTCCTCGCTGTCCCGTTAGTCCCCTCATCCCGCTCCTTCAGGGAATAGTGACCACATCCCCGTCCGCCATCCCGCTTCCTGGCCACCTGGGCACTCTGCTGGCTCATGTCCAGCCTGCTGTCCACCAGCACCCCCAGGTCCCTTTCTGCCTGGCCACTGTCCAGCCACACTGTCCTCAGCCCAGAGTATTGCAGGGGGTTATTGTGGCCAAAATGCCGGACTGGGCACTTGGATTTATTAAACTTCATTCATTAAACTTTGGACTCTGCCTATCCATTGAACTGTTCTCTCTGCAGAGCCCTCCTACCTTTCAACAGATGGACGCACGATCCCAGCTTAGTGTCATCAGCAAATTTACTGATGAAAGACTCAATACCCTCATCCATGTCATCAGTAAATATATTGAACAGAACTGGCCATTGAACAAATATTGAACAGAACTCACTATTCCATCCATCCACAGGTGGCTCCAGGGCTGTGACCAAGGTCCCTCAGTGCCCTGCCCTCTCCTAAACCAGCAGCAAGTGACTCCTGCCAAAAAGAAGCCCAGCCCTTTCTGCAGGGCCAGCTCCCCTCCTGGCTCACTGATCAGCCTTTCCAGCCGGGAAGGCGATGGGAAAGCCCTGAAGGATGTAGGAATTTCAGGGATAGCAGCACCCGCCTGTTTGGGCATTTTTATGGCAAGGACAAGCTGATGGTGCTGTGTGGACTTGCCCTCAGAAGCGTCTAAGGATGGCACTTGGAAATGTGTCACTGCCCTTACTCAGAGACGAGGGGAGTGGTGTTTCTCCTAACCTGGAATCAGAATGATTGGCAGGATCATCTTTTAATCATCTTTTTCTCTTAAGCCTTACAACTGGGAAAAGTATTTAAATCATTAACAAAAATCGAAGCTGGAGCTAACGGCAGACTTCTACAGCTCTTTTATTTAAAATATAGGCACCGTATTTCACATTCTTCTGATATTTTATTTCTCACCCCAGGGTTCTCAGAAGTAACTCCTAAAGGTTTTGTAAATTCATGACTCATTTTCAGGCATACTGACACTGTATCATAGATCAACAGTTTTTCCTTTCAGAGCCACAGAGCCGCGTGGGCCTTTCCAGTGTCGTTAAGATTTTCTGGATTTTTTCCAAACAAAATTTTATTGCTTCTACATTTACATTTTTCAAAATCTTATCTGAGCATAGTCTCCTTGCTAGAAATGCTGTTTGGGTTTACATTTTTAAAACTCCCCTGGTAACTGATGTCAACTTTTTCTTTATACTATCCTAAGGGACAGTATAAAGAAAAACTTTGTTTAAAGTTTAAATTATATGCTTAGAATTCAAGGTTGAGAAAGAGAAATAATGGGGAGATTGTGTTTGGGGAAGTTTACTTTTAATGATTTCATAGCTTTGATTGATTTTGTCTTCTCTTAAATGGAGCATGATTTTCCACCTGCACAAAGCTTATGACATCCACTTAGGACAGCACAAAATCCATAACAGGCAGAGAAAAGCAAAAGTATTTCAAATTTGCCAGTAAATAGCTGAAAATCAGAAAAGGAGAAAAATTATGGACATGGGAAACCTATAAAATCTAGACATCCCACTAGGCCAAGCAGAACTACAGGAAAATAAGACTAAGAACATAAGGAATTAATTCTGAAAATAAACCTGTCTACATTTTTTCTTAAAGTCTCCAAAGCTGGTGCTAAGCCTAACTCAGCATTCAATCAGACTGTTTCTACCAGGACTTTCTACCTGGTAGCACCTCCACTTAAATAGTTTATTCCCCACAGTCTGAATATGTTTGCTTAAAAATAAAATTCTTAAAAAATAAAATTAATTCTGTGCTCTCAGAGGGCACAACCCTCTCTAGCTACTTTATTAATAGAGGAGGAACTGTGAAATAGGCTTCCATTTTTTTAGGAACTGTGAAATAGGCTTCAGTTTTTCAAGAAAGTCTAGACATGGTACAAGAAAAAGAAGGGAAGATGAAATAAAGTTATTACCTACAAATGGAAGCTTAAAATAAAAAAGAAATATGAGATATTACTGAGTTTTATTGTTTTTAAAAGGGCAACTGTGTATCATGTTCCAGTGATTGAATTCTGTCAGAAATGTTGCTGACAATAAAGCTGTCTTAGTAAAATGTTTTGATTCTAGTGCTATGATTACAATGAATAATGCAGAGAGTCAATTAAGTAGATGTGTTAATTATACATATTTACATTTCCAGAGACTCCTTTCTCCTCTTGCATATGTCAGAGTTGGAAATACATTGTCTCGCCACTGAGTGGAGCTCCTTACGTATTTATTGGTACAGTGAAGCTCTGACAGAGTTCCTACTGTGAGGTGACCTAGGATGGTTATTTCAGCTTGTGCCTGACAGCTGTGTGGACACAGCACTCAAGAAGTTACTAAATCCTTAATTCTCTAAAATTAATTAGCTACTTAGGTAGATGGAAATCTCCAAGACACAGCAGCAGGGCAGACCTCAAATATGAGTTATTTTAATGAATGGTGAAACATTCAGTGGAGTCTGTGTTCACTGATTCACTGATGTTCTCCTTTTTTTCCTTTTTTTTTGAGAAATGCCCTGCACTAATCTGTACAGCTAATTTAGAGGGGGAAAAAAAGAAGTAAAGAAAAAGAAGAGGGCATGTTGTTAGCTGAAGGATGATGTGTTACAGATGCTGCATGCAGATATGTGAGAGCAATTGCAGAGCGTGTTACTGGGTTTCCACCGAGGGGATAATTAAAAATGAGTGCCAGCCTTGAGCAGTCAATTATCACTGAGTAACAAGATGAAAGATAAAAGGCAGATGTAATCATATTTCACAAATAATACATCAGTGTGCCTCTAGTCAAAGAGTCCTTTCTGCATCAGCTTTTCACAGCTAGTGAACATATTTTTTCTAATTTCCTGCAGCTTCTTTTTAACATTCATCTAGGGAATGTGAGTGCTGGACCACAGATACTCACTTTTCTGGCGGGTGTCCGTGGTAGGACAGTCTACTGCAGTGTACCCTGAGAACATTTGGGTAGAAACTGGGGATCCATTCCATTTCCTTTTCTTGGCTAGTGCAAGTTTGGTAGTACAGTTTATCTGTGAGATAGAGGCCAAGGGGATTAGTCAGGGAAATGGGATGTAGAGGAATAGGGAAGAGTGTGAAGAGGAGTTTGAAGCAGCAGCAAGGAGGAGAAGTGGTTTAGCAGGAGAAATGGAAGCTGGACAGGAGGGGAAATGGGAGATTTATCAATTGTGTACCTCACAGTTGCATTTGTACCTTTTTTCCTGTCTCTTCTGGTGAGGTCACATATAAGATCACTTCTTTAACCATGTTAGTGCCAGGATCTCAAAACAATTTGCTCTTATGAGGAGAACGTTGTTCCTAACATTGTCAGGAGCCTTTCCATCTGTCTGGAGGGCAGGGATCCAGCACATTCAGAGCAAGCACCAGCCATAGAATGCTAAAACCAATAAGGGACATTTTAAATTGTTTTATCTCTGCCATAATGGCTTCTCTGTTCCTCAGCCTTCACGTCCCTTTCTGTCTTTTGAGAGGTAACAGTTGGTCATTTTGGCCAATAGAGAGGAGAGATGAAAAGGAAATTATTCCTCAGTTTCTATCCAAATGTCTTCAGAACATGGTGTTGCTAAAGGAAATAAAGGAATGTAAAGTAAAAACATACATAATATTATTTTGCTGCTTCTTTTCCAGCCTCATACTGGACCCAATTGATATCTTCAGCTAGCTAAATAAACATTTACCTCTGCAAAAAGAATTTCAATTCATAATAAAACCAAATCCAATTGTAAAGCTCTGCTCAAGGAGAATTAAAATTGCCTGTCAGTTTACTTGCTTTCCAGGAAACAGCTTAGCAAAATTCTTATTCTCTAAGGATCATCACAACTGTAATACCTCTCTGTGAGCTCACTGTACTTTAAGAAACAGCAAGACAAATTTACAGGAACAAGCTTTAGCTGAGCTGGTTCATAATTGTAGGTTGCTTTGATGTTTTCACTTGGAAGATTTTTTTCAGAGTGCAAGATGTTTATGCTTGCTGTTCTAAAACACTAATTCAAACATGAGGCTCTGAAAATCAGCCATAGCAGACATTCCTGCTATCCCAGGTCACTTGAACTGATCTGACTTAGAAAGGACATTGGGATTTTTCCTTCTTTTCAGGGGTAAAAGCTTTGCTGAAAAGACAGAAGCTAATCCAGGTAACATCAGTCAGGCTTGTTGATAAACCTTTTCTAATCACTTTTTGAACAATCCTGCAGATTTTCTTCAGATTCTGTTTTTTTAGCAGTCTCTTGCAAGTGCAGTTTTTGCACCAATAATATTAGTGCTGTAAAATATCTAATTTCTAATAAATAACACTTAGTTTGTAACTGTGAGCCTCTCTTCACCAGGCAATGTGATATTTGCTGGTTTATGAAAGCAAGTCTGGCACTGCAGAGACCAGGAACACAATAATGTTTTTCTGCTACTACTTGCACAATAATTCAATTTTGAAAAAATATGTATTTTCTTTTTCACAATGGAAATTACTATGTACTAGACTGTGTGTCCCTTTTAATGCACACCAAAAAAATAGGTGAGCTTGAAAATAGAGGATAGCAAGAAAAGGTAAGAAAGACTACTCATATGTAACATATATTTGTGTTATTTGGAAAAAATACTAGATTCTATAAAATTTCTTTGCATAAACAGCAATTTATATTATTCTCTCCATCCTCTGGCCATAAAAATCTCAACTTTTAAAGAAATATTGTTGCTCTTCTGAGATTTGAAAATATGTTCCGTTTCAAAACAACTTTAAGCTACATTTGTCTCTGGACTGAATCCACCAATGTCATCACTATTAGATCATGGATTAATTTGGCTCATGGTGTTATGCTTGGAGTAACTACAGTTGTGGGGTTTTGGTCTTTTGCCATGATCAAACTTTGAAAGAAATTAATAGCACTGATGGTAGAAGATGGTGGCCATACTTTTACACATAGGGGACAGAAGACAAAGATTTGCAAAGGGTTTTTTTATTATTACTGAGATTTTGGGAAACAAAGATTATTGTCCCAAGATGCATAACAATTATACACCTGCAAGGAACTGAAAATATTTAATGGTGGAGTGAGTCAAAAAGATAGGAAGTACCCTCATTAGTCTTGAATAGAACTTTACTCATGATGCTTATACAAATATTTGGGAAATCCATTAGTGCAATAACATTATTTGCCAGTTGGGTTTTTGTGTCGCTTTCCCATTTGGTGCTGCACATCCATGTAGCTGTGATATGTAACATACAGACTAGGATTCCCAAAAGTGTATTTCATGTTTCTTTGTTTTCTTGATGATGACACAGGAACAGCTTGGCAAGGTGGAAGGAGGCTTTAGTTCATCTCACAGCCTTGTCCAGTCCAGTTTATTATAGTGATGGGTCACCTGCCATTTCCGATGCTAAAAACAAGAACCTTATTTGCATGTGAATGTTGCTGTGCCTCAGGTTTTATGCAACATTTAATATAGGTATATAAATAACTTCATATGACAGAGCAGTTTAGGTTTGGGCTAGAAATAGCTGGCTCTCAGACCGGGTAAAAATAGAAAAATAAATAATCTGTGGACACCCCTACTGCTTGATTCCAGGTGAAAATACCTTCTTTGCTTATAGTTAGAGGTTCATCAGCTGGCTGAGCGTGAAGCAGGGAGAAATCAACAAGTTCCCAAGGCAGCTTCAGACCCATCAGGAGCCTTTGAAGTTTAACAACGAAGCCTGACTCTAAGGGCATAAGTATCGGGCCGCGTAGGGAAAAGTCATTAAGCAGTTAATCTTAGGCCTTATCTCAAAGTGCTCATTTCTATGGAAACTGAGTACTTGGCTCTGAACACCGGAGCATATCCTAGGAATTCATTCTGAGAGTACTGGAGCAGAGATATCCAGTTCTGTGTCAGCGGGGATAACATTCTCTAGTTTTGCTTGCCATCTTATCATCTGTCTCTCCACCCCGGTTTTATTACTAGTCTTTACCTAGGTTTTTGTCCTCGTGATTTACATCTTTGAGAGGACAGTAAATCCAAAGGAAGCAGTGTATTCCGGAGTCTCAGAGACCTTCCCTGAGATAGCTGGGGCACTCTTGATTTTCCAAAGTAAAGAGGAACTGTGTGGGAGTTTTATCAAGCGCAGGCTTTTGGGAAGGAATTTTTCTGGCAAAGAAAAAAAGTCATTTTGCAGAGCCAGTATCACTCTACAGCTCCTGCAAATCCCTTGAACATTGTGACCACTTAAGAGTTGACAGCTGCAAACAGGTTGCAGGCAAAACTCTATATCACAGTAGCATATCTATTTTCAGCTTTATATTTTTATATAAATAATATGCCTAAAAATAATTAATGTGAATATAACATTAGAATCAAAAATATGCTTCTAGTATCTCACTTATTCGAGGCACTGAACAAGCAATCATGTGTGAAGTGGGAAATGGGAACAGAGTTTGGAAAGTAATGACTGGTAACCTACCGAAATGATATGAGCAATTTAACTGCATGTTACATTCTAGTGTTGCAGTCAAAAAAAAAAAAAAAAAAAAGAATATATCCATTAAAAATCTACCCAACACCTGGAAATGGGCTATTACTACAGCTGGCAAGAGCTACAGAGATTTCCATCTGTAGATCATCAGACAAATATGTGCCAACTTGAAAGACCAAAACCTGCTATTAGTTATTTTGCCAAAGCCCTCCTATGACAGCATCACAGGAGAGGCCAAACACAATTGAATCTCGCCCTCTGCACAGCCTTCCTTCTCCTTGTGATAGTTAACATACATGGACAGAACGTTTTGAAGTTATGTGTTAGTTCTACTGATAAAAAAAAAATAGATTTATTCTATACGTTCCAATAAACAGCTGTCAGATCAACATCTTATCTGTCAGATCCCCAGCACTTGCAGCGCTGCTGACTGCAGCTGAGTGGATGGCTGGAAGTGAAATATTTTGCTCACTGTAGGACCTGCAGTAACCCTACCTTCCAGAAGGACTTCAGGCTTTTACCCCAGGCTCCTAACCAGGCTTTGATACCTCCCTTGGCTTTTTCTTTTCTTTCTGTCTTTCTGTTTTTCTGTCTTTCTGTCTTTCCTGTCTCTTATCAGCTCTTCCATGACAGCCACAGCTGGTTTGCTGGACGTTATCCTTATTGCTTTGCAAATGCTTTGCTAACTAAATTCATGTGTTCCCCTCGCCCCTTTTCTCCCGCAGAAGTTGATGATAATACAGAAGAGTCAGATGAAAGCTGTGCTTTGGCTTTCTGTGCAAGCTTTCAATTCCCGGATTCTCTTGGTCTCAGGAGTGGCAGCTGCTGGTTTGATTCCACTTGTGAAACGCCGAGTACTCAAAGGGAGGTGAAACTGAAGCGAAACGCAGTTACTGGATGTTTGTTCAGAGCTATAATGAGATTGAGTAGATAAAAACAAACATAATGCTTTCATAGGCTCTTGATCTCACTGCAAGTACCGTGGAAATCAGTGATAGGAAGCTCAAAGGTTTCAAGATGAAACCTCTATTAATTCCTTTGCTGAGAATCTTCATAATTCTACAAAAAAATCCCCAGTGCTGTGCTTTTATCTTACTAGATGTTACTGAAAGTAGCTCAGATTCCACATCCAGATACTACATGATTGGCATTAAGCTTGTAGTTGCAAAATGTTTTACAAGTTGATCCCTACTTTTATAAAGCATTAAGCCAAAAGCCAAACTTCCAACTCTTCAAGTCTATATTTGGATTGTTTTCACAAAACAAGTTAAATGAGTCTAAAATTACTTCTAAAATATTTTCCAGAAAACTAAAGTTAGCTTTTAAACCCCATTTCCACTAGAAAATGAAGGTTAAATATTTTTGCTTTGAGATCTGGGTTCATTGAACTCTCCCAAGTCCTAACACAGGCACGAGCCAAAAAACCCATGAACCAACAGTTCATACAGACTCCTGAGAGCCAAATCAGCTGACTCTGGCAGAGCACAAATGTTTTTAAACTCATTTCAGCTTCTTTTATGAAGATAATCCAAGCAGTACCAAGTTGCTTTTTCCACCAGCATCTTCTTTGCTTCTCCCAGAACAAAATGATAACATTGGAGTCAAAGATTTGCAGTGTCACAGAGCCATGGCCTAGATTTTTTGTGCTGTAGCAACAGATCTGCAAGAGAGCAGATACTTGTTTTATAATATAGAAAGCAAAATAACAGAAACCATGATCCACAGTATTTTAGAGAAAGCTGCAATGCCCTGTCTCTCATGTAAATGTACAGTACTCCATTTAACATACTTCTTTTATTTATTCTCTCTTGGTAATCAACTGCTGCCTTTGAGAGGACGATAAAATTACTTTTTATTCCCACACACAAACACACACACACAATGTAATGTATCGTGACCGATTTACTCCCTTTTAGAGAAGCTAAAAAAGGAGAAATGCACAAGAGCACCCTTGTTTGAATAAATACTGGGCTGTCTGTATGGAATAACAATTATATGCTGAAGCTAGAGCAGATGTATGGGTGTGAATCACATAAGGGTAGGTTGGGGAATTATAATTAGCCAAGCAGGCCTAGGAATCAATCAGCAGTGGAAATTTTTCTCTGGTTAAACAGCAGATTTTTCTAACTATTATGGGGAAGGATGGGGAAAGTGATTTCTCAGCCCATGTTTTGCATGTGTAGTGTGAGAGTTCCTGAAGTGTAGGACATACATCTGTGGCACAGAAATGCAAAATCAAATGAGATCTGCCATTGGCAGCCACTGTTACGATTGATGAAGAAAAGCTTGTGGATCTCTTTTTTAGTACTCTGCAAGAAGAACAACTCTGGAGTGAGGATGAGATATGAATTCTATTTTTTCCTGGGTTTTGCCATACCCTCTGACCCAGCTCAGATTTGGACTGGTCTATATCACTACCAGGTATCCAAGTGTTAGTACACTCAATAGAAGGAGGCAACAAAAGTCACTTTCTTTAAAATATGAGGTCAGTTTCTGGGGCACAAATGATTCAATATAATTGTGTGTCTTCATGGGCATTTCTGATGTTCCTTTGATATTTTCATATAGAGGGTCATCTCAAATGTCTTTTGCCTACTTTTCTCCATCCTTTCTGCATTATCATACCAAAAAAATTCATTCTAGTCATTCAGTGGCTTTCCCAGCACTGTGTTTGTGACCTGCTTACCCTCTTACTCATTAAACAGCTTTTCCTGAACCATCAACACAGACGCACTCCCAAGAAGAGAGACTGGAAACATCAGGATGCAGATTTTGTCTTCCCTCCGGTCCTTTTTTCTCTTCTCTTCTTGTTGGTTTTGCATTTCACAGGTGCCGGATGGAAATGACCAAAAGCATCTGTAAGCTCAGGGCTCTGGAGCAGCCTCCAACAACCTGCCAGCAGCTTCTTCCATCAGCTCCGAGGAGGAAGCAAATGGGCTGAGAAGAACGGGCCATTAGCAGTGATTGCACAACCTGACCTCTCTGATTGAGTGGCATTTGTTCAGTGAGTCAGCGAGCCTTTTTTTGTTCACCTCCCTCATTTTATCTGGGTGTTTTGTGGGCGATCTCAGCTGAGAGTTAAGACAGAAAGGCAAAGAAACAGACTAAAGTAATTCCTGGGGACTGCGGGGAAATGTGGGGTCTTGCAGTGCTGCTCCGATACCTCCTCTGAGTGGAGATTTGACAGTAATGTTTGTAATTTCATCACAAATGCATTACTCTACCAAAAGATTTTATTGCATTATACTCCACCCAGGACTGAAGGAAGTTTCTATGCTATTATCCCTTCCACAGAAATTCCACGTGCATTAGGTGCTTCCAATTGACATGTAACTGCTCCTGGCAGTTAAATGATTTCTAATTAAAATTAGAATTGAATTAATTAAAATAATTCCTAATAATTTGGAAAATGTATGGTATTCCATATTTTTTAACAACTTAGAAATATGAGTCTTGGATATGATTATTGAGCAGTGACTAAGAACATCAAGTCTATTTCTAGTGGCAACTGAAATTACCACTTGTTTCCAGTTAATCCACTGAGCATTTGTTAAGTCATATCTTAGAGAAGGTAGATTGGGCACACACTTCTATTTCCACAATCTTTATTAGCTAGATTCAAACGCTCAGATTTACTCACATAAATTTATTCATAAACACATAAATTATTTCCTCATACACATAAATCACATAGATTTACTCCCATAAAAGACAGTTAACTGAAGAAAAGATGGTGCAATAAAAGCAGAAACCAAACCTGCTGCAATCCAACCCCAGCAGCCATATGTGGGTTGACAGACAATGTTGCCACTCCCAGGGACAGGGGATTCCCACCTCTCTGAATTACTTTTACACATACAACAATCCTGTCACATTTGGGCTCCAGAACATGACAATCTGCAATCAGCTGGAGTGGCTTCTGACTGCCAAAGAAGCATATATTTATTAATGCAAATCACAAGTTTCCTTCAGAGGAATGAGTCCTCCATGAATTTCGTGGAAGCAATAGGAGCCTAAAGATGACAGTGTATACTGGAAGCCTCCCCATTTATCACACTATTTCATCCTCCTGTTTTTAGACAAAAATCATTCTCAGGAAATAGTAAGGCTTGCAAATATTTCTGCTGCTGGATTAACTGTATATTATTAAGACACAGAGAGCAACGATGCAAAGAAAGGGCAAGACTTTCCTGTGGCACAGGATATAAGCTGTATGTGAATACTCAAACTTTTGATGGAATTTCTAACCATTGATGCAGAAAATCCATTTGCAGCACAAAGTGGAACAGGCTAATGAACAATTTGGCCACTCAGTGCTACATGGGAGTCAGGCACTTCCTCTGTCATGGTTTAAACCCAGGCAGGCACCAAGCACCACACAGCCTTGGCTCTGTGCTAGCCCTGCTCAGCAATAACAAAAACATCTCTCTGTTATCAACAGTTTCCAGCACAAATCCAAAACACAGCCCCACACCAGCCACTGGGAAGAAAATTAACTCTACCCCAGCCAAAACCAGCAGGCCCTATCTAAAGCGTTGTGAGATCGGTAAGGAGCAAGAATTCCTTTCCTGCCAAGTTGCCCTGGACACAAATCCTGCGTCAGTAGTTACATGATACCACTTGGGGAAAATGGAGTGATACCAACTATACATCAAGTATAATTGTTTGGATATGTAATTTTCCACAGAAGGATTCAGCATCAAAAATTCCACAGTATTTAATGCTTGAATGAAGCACCAGTTATTCAGATTAATGGTGTGCTGTGCCAAAATAACAGTAGCTGCCTCCCAGAGCTATCTGTGCAGTGAGAATATATTTTCCTCCTTCCATCCAGATGTTGATGTGCTCAGAAATATCAGCCAATTTATTAAGTTCAGAAGCAGCATGGCCAAAGCTCATCCTTAATCTCTATCCCATTTCCTGGTATCCTGCCAGAAGAGATCCTGACTGCAGCAGCCCATCAGTTACTGTGGATGTCCAAAGGTGAAGACAATACCAGGGTTTGCTGCTGAGGAATGCAATGTCTTCTTTTCAGGGGGATTAAGAGCTGCAGATATTTTGTGTCTGATCTTTTTAGCTTCAGGTCTACTGTGTCTGCCAATTTGAGGGTCAGATCTTAATCTTCAAAGCCATCAGCAAGTTTTAATCTCTTTAATATTGGCAGAGCATCACTATCTGCGCTATAGCTAAAGAGCTGCATCCTCTCAGAAAAGCAGCTCCGAGTGTCCAGGACAAAGTACACTGAGGCTGAGGACAGATGGTTTTGGCAGAGGGGCTTCACTGCTGGGTAATCTCCTCAGGGAGGTCACACATTCAGCAGTCCTGAGCCATAAAACCTTGTCTCCTCTCCAAAGTTACCTGTTTTCCATGCGGAATGTTCCACTCATCTTTCTGCTATGATTTTTTTTTTTCAATATCAGAAGCTTGGAACTGTGAGCTTACTCAGATTTATTTACGATCTAGAATGAGCAAACCTGCTGTCATTGAAAAGTACTTGCACAATAATTAAAAAATAAATGATTTTGCTTATTTTGAGATACTTTTAACTGACATGATGGAAATAAATGCAGTTAGTTCCCAGATTTAAGTGATTTTTGATACACCTGCAGACCTTTCTCGTGAAAAGCTTCTTTTCCAGTAGAACTGAGTTGATTTGAATTATAAAGTAAATTTTTCATTACAGACAAAGATTTATGTTACATATTCAGCTCCCTTAAGAAATGGCCTCTTCTTCCTTTGCACATATTCTGATGGAGATAATCCCCTGCAGCTGGTGATTCATGCTGAGATTGCTCAAGCAAGTGTTTGATGCAAGATTTACATTTGCAGTAGAGTGCCTACATTGTGTGAAGGGACTCGTGCAGAAAAATAGATTTATTTTTCCTTTATAAGCAATCAGCAGTGTTCCAAGTGGTGAGGCAATGCTGGGAGTCAGGTACCAGCATGAAAATCATCTGATCCATATAGCAGCCTCCAGTTTGCTCCATTTTTTAAATGAGGAGGAAGAAATAAAGGGGAAATGTTAAGCAAAAATAACCAAATACTGACCCCACAACTATTGCTGCATTTATTTTGCAGTTATTTTTCTGCCTTGGAGTAGGCCAACAGGAGAACTTTGCCTGTTGATATTTCTAGGATTTTTAGAAGAAAAAGCAGAGACTATCTTTGTCCCAGTGGTGCTTGCCTTCATAGCCACTCTTCTATTTGGCCAGAAACATTGAAATAATGAAATCAGCATCACTAATTGCTGCAGCTTCATTTTCAAACTTTCTGCATTTAATGGTTCTATTTGATACTACAGGCCCTGAAGAATCTCAGTCTTCACTTTTGTAAAGTCATTAGGTCTCACTGAGAAAAAAAATAGAAGATGAATCCAAGTGCACCTTAAGGGCTCAGAGTTACAGCAAAACTAAAAATGTCTTCATTTATTATTTTCTAGCTAGATTGCATAATTTGTGATAGTTACACAATATGATAATTATATATTATATATAATCATTAATTATATACTTAATTATTATATATATATTTATATATACATATAACAATTTTGCCAAAGATTCTGTTTTAGGTATCAATTTTTTTTTTTCTGAGAGAACTTTCTTATAGCTTAAATATGAAATGGGTTCCCCTCAAAGACACTTTGCAGATTCCATTTTTGTGATTCACTGATGAAGGGAGTTATTTTCAATCTTTCCCATGATCTCAGTGTCATGGGATTTTTGTTCTCTGGGAGCCATGATGACACAAATAACATTAGCAATAACAAATGGTTTATCCATATTGAATTTGTGATAAGAAATCAGCTCATGACTCCTGATAATTTTTTAGTGGGCAAGAGGTTTTGCTTCCAGCTGCCAGTACAAACTCAGCTGTTATCAGCTGGGGAAGGCTGCATAGACTCAACCAGAATTCAGCAGAACTGCCATTTATTTACACCTTTTCCTTGTGCTTTCTGTGTAATTTGTCAAATTACACACTCTCTGCTTCAGATAGTATCTGTAAAATGGGTTCTCTTACATTTTCTTCTATTTGACTATAAATGGGTTGCTATAGTTTGTGTCATCTCTGCCCTTGTAGCACAGCACTTGACAAAGGAAAATAATAGGAGTGAGAATGAATATTGAGTGTTTATCACAAGGGGAGCCTGATTTTGAAGCCTGTAAATGTACTCATGTATCTGCATATAATGAATAAAGTTATTAATAAGTGATAAAACTTTTAAATGATGAGGAGGCTTATCCAGTGTGCAAATTCCTGATGCTGCAGGTTGGGTTACCACATCTAGCTGGTGATTTCTCAACTACTCAGTGCATATAGAAAGAGAAATCTCTCTCCCTCCAACACATTTCCCTCACTTCAGGCAGACTCTGTGTTCAGTTTCTTTCTGTTTTGTGCTTAAATTAAGGACATCAATTTCCTGGAACATTTCATACTAAACTGATACAGGAAAATAAACAACATTTCAAAAGAACAGCAAAGGCAGTACCAACGTGCCTGAACACTGGGCAATTGTCCATCCTCCTGTATTTTCTCCCCCCTTGGCTCAGCCTGCTTAGTCCAGCTGCTGGGAGAAGATGTTCTGGTGAAGCTGCTGCCTGTGCCACGGCATCAGAGAGAGCTGCAAGGTCACTCTGAACCTCCAGCTTCTTGGTCTGCAACTAAAAATACCATTCTTGTGTGCAGGCTTCTGGGTCAGTGTTATCTCCCTGGAATTTGGTATCAAATGGCCCTGCCTGTTCCAGCTAGGTCACATCTTGTGCTTGGGAGCCACCAGCTTGTGCTAGGTTAAGTTCTCACTGTGCCTCATCAATGGCTTGCTTGTGCTGAAAGATTAATGAGGAAAATGTGGCAGTATATATTGATATTCATGCTGTATTTTGGCAAAGGAGGTTATAAAATTAATAGGGTAATTTAACCCCAAAATCTGTCATAGCAGGTACCTGAAATACAGACACCACACCAGCCAGGAATTTTGCATATGGTATTTTCATTTCTTTTTATATTAGGAATAAGTATCTTAGGAAAGTGAGTTATCTGTTTCTCTATTTTCTACAATGAATATAGTTTTGAATATAATTAAATTATATTTGTGAGACTCTGCAAGGTATATTGTATGAGGACAACATAGAATTGTTTTATTTTTTAAAATCTACATTTGTTGCAAATACATTTGATTTTTGTCTAGACAAAAGAACAGAACCATACCTTACCTATCTACACTATTTTGGTTGTTTTAAAACATTTTTTACTGTTTCAATATGTGGCCAAATAAAGTTTAATATTCTTTATGAGATCCAGGAAATTTTTAGACTGAACGATTTAAATAGTGTGGTCTGAAGCATCTATAGATGGAACTAGTAATTTTATTTTGGAGACTGTTCTGGTTCACACTCATCACAGTCCAAGATGATAAATCCTGTTGCAAAAGTGTGTCATGTTTCTAATGGGGGTAAGAATATATGTTTGCAGATTGGTTTAAGGGGAGGGCTGTTTCAAATCCTTTGCAAATGAGGAGGAAGAGGACAGCTTTCTTGTAACATTGCTTTGCTTTTGTTTTCGGTCTCTCAGCAGTTGGATGCAGAACTGGTATCGTCTCTCAGGCCTCTGTTGCTTTGCTGCCAAGGTCAGCTCTGCAAGCAAACTTCATATTTGACACGTGGCTGTTCATGCCTCAGCTATTTCTCTGGGGTATTAAAAACAATTTTTAATTAATTTAAAATAGGCTTCTCTCCAACATCAAATGTTTGTGTCTTTGGTTTGTTTCCCTGTCTCCTTTTTAACCCTCACATCTGTTGAAGCCCTATGAAGGGGCCCTCACCCTCTTGCCCCAGCCCATCCTCAGCTGCCCCTTCTCCACCTCTGCTTCCCTCAGCAGGAGCTGAAGCTCTGCCTGGGACACACTGGGCTAGGAAGCTGGTAAGCAGGAATACTATTATCACTGCTTTCAATGAAGGGATGGGACCACAGTCGGGCTAAAAACGATTTATTGCTCAGATAAACATCAGTCTCAGGCTGTGAGATTTAAGAGAGCAAGCAGTCGGCCATAACTCAGAATGGTCACAAGTTCTTGGTTACAAGACAATATGAAACTTTCTAATCCAATGGACAATTGCCACAAAGTTTATTTTCTTTTTCTAACCCATCACCTTTACTTACCTCTGGTGCAATGTGTATACTTTTATCCAATGGGCTGCTATCACACATACACACATATGCTTCTGTTATAAATTCTAAACTCTTAGCTTACTCTATACAACCACACTCCTACATTATAAACCCTTCACCATCTTATCAATTCAGTTTCTCACTTATTTAAGGTATACTCTTACTTATAACTATAGAAACGTAAGTTTAAAGATTTTCTGCTTAATGTCTGTGTACTGTATTTTTACATCAATCCAAGCTTCTTTTAAGGCTGCAAATCAAACCTTCCTGTGTCTGTGGAAGTTTCTGTCTTTCCATTTCCCACAGAGGAACTCTTTACAGATCCCAAGGTGGCCATGAGTAAGGTCAGAGATGCATAAGGGTTTGTTCCTCTGAACAGCTGGGGTTCCAGAATTGCTTAGAAGGTGGTGGTAACAGTTGTAGAAGAGTAGTAGGATTTTGAGTATTGTCTTAGAGCATCCTTTTATAGCTACAGAAGTTTGTTTTTTACCCCTGTCTCAGGTGTAGCATCCAAATATTAAGTATGTACTGTTGGGTGTTCAGAATTACCTGGAAATGGCATTGTACCATGCAATTGCAAACACAGATGTTCTGAACTCACTAGTTAAGCTTTCATGTTTTGGCTATTGCACTCTGAGTGCTGTGGGAGTTAAAGTTTGGGTTTTGGGTCTTGAGTGAGCTTGGGTTTAAGTGCTCACAGCCTTGAGAGACTGATCTAGTGAGCAGTATCTACATACTTACGCCTACTGATAGCTAATGCATATGATGCTCATAAAATTCCATTAAAGAACCAACTGAAAAAAGCACTCTGAGTAAAATTTGCCATCATTTTTAAAAGGAAAAAATAAACCTTGACTTATAACTGCCTGTGCTTCTGTATCATATTTTCAGGATTCCCTGCTGCACAGGGAAGTCTGTGAGCAGTCAGGAAAACTTTTTGACACTGACAGGACTCTGCTGCAGAGGTGCTGCTCTCCTTCTAAACTCCCTTTGCAAGATGTCCAAAAAGCACTTAAAGAGGCTGGGAAAGAAATGCCCAGTCCAGGAGCTGTAATGCTGATGTAGATGGATATGACAGGAGCCTCAGAAGCCTCACTATAGCAGCCATAAAAGCAGCTATACATTATCTATATAGTATTGGAAGTGAAGAGGGTAGCTTTGAAAAATCCAAACCAGCTGAGCTCCAGTGAGAGCATCCTCGGGACTGTTCAGTGTCCGAATTCCTCAACTTCACTGCTCTGTGCTTATAGTGCCCTAAATGTACAGATAATATTTCAGTTTGTAAGTCTGATACTTTCTGGCTTTATAACTCTGTAGGTTAAATAAATCCTTTTCTGCTTTATATCTCTAACTCAATGACAAACTTCCTTTTGCAGCTGGGACAACACAGCCCTAGAACCCACAGAATGCAAGGGCTGAGCTAATGAAGTGTTGGCTGCTGGTAAAAATTGAAAGTATCTGCAGCTTTTCATATGAGCCCAAAAGTTGTCTCATTGGTAAAAAAGATAATTCTAATTTACCCCCTGTTATGACCCATAAAAACATATCTGACAGCCAACTTTTCCTATTTCCAAATATCAATACAGAGCTGCAAATAAAACAAACCAAAACCAAACCTGAGAATGAGTCCCAACAAGGTGAAACAAAACATACTAAAATTTATGGAACTTAATGAGAAATCAAATGCAATTTCTTTGGCATATTCTCACACTTTAAGTTAATGCAAGCAGTAATGCCATAAATAGTCAGGTATTATTGCTCTCCTCATGGATTCCAGGAGGAGACCTGTACTTCATTTTTATTCCTATATGGTCAAAACTGCCTATAAGTGAGAAATAATTTAAAATGTGGGTCATTAAAAATCTCATTCCTCTAGGAGAAAATAATAAATCCTCTGAAGAGAAAGGTCTACTGCAATAACTTTAAAGATTTACTATCCTTAAATATCCTAAAGATAGAAACTGATGACTAGAACCAGGATAAGGTCAATATAACATTGTAAACTCAATGAAATACATCAATAAGGATGAAAAATATAAGAAATCACTTGCTGACAAATGATGATAGGGAGACTGTGAGCTTTTTATTTCCAATGTATTGCGAAATCTACATCAAGAACTTCAATTTTGCCATCAGTTAATCAAGTTCTGTCTTACTTTACTCCAACCCTTAGCCCATAAACCTTGTTTAAGAGCAGCAATGACATCTTCCTAATATGAAAATAAAACTTTATGAAAAGATGTTGATAAGAGGAAAGCCTTCCTGTTGAAGAACAGGCTACCTATTAAAAAAGACTATCATTCTGTTATAGCTGTTATTCAGAAATATGGGGTTTTTTCACTAGAATAAACACACTTTGAACAATATTTCTGTGTTGGGCAACAAAATAATTTTATTCATACCCAGAGAATCATTCTGTACTATGCAATTAATCCTTTATATTCCCTAAGAAGGAAGTGACACTCCCATAGATAGAAAAGCTGGAATGGATGCAATAATCAGTGAAACCCAAGTGCAGAAGAGTTTATATGGATATGAATCCTTTCATTTCTCCCAGATTTCTGTGACCGGATTTCTTACACTGCTGGGCTCATTTTTAGGATTATAGGTTTTATAAAATTGAACTACTATATTATAGCTACTAGAATAATAATAATAATACACTGCATAATCAATAATCACTGTATAATATATAAGTAAATGCAAAGATTAAAGTACACTGCTATCTGTAGCAGAGTAAACAAGAATCAGGTCCATCAAATCTCAGCTTTGGCCATGGGTGGCCATCAGCTGGAGCCACTGCTCTGGGCAAGCTGCTGTCTGGAGGAAAGAGCACAAAGCCTGAGCTGCAGAAGTTCAGATCTGCCTGAAACAGGAAAGCTCCCTCCACTCATGCCCAGTGCCTGTCATGTCAGTGGCCAATGGGAGTTAACTCTGTTAAATAGAAAATTCAGTCATAACAACATTTTCTTTAAAACTTCCCGCCTTTTTGATCAGTACCTCCTCAGGGGAGCTGCACATGGAGTTGAAATGAAAATCCTTGAAATGAAAATTCTCGTGTCCCTGTCAGGACAACCCAATCTATTGTGTGTGTTCATTTGTGAGTAAATGGAGAGTGCTGACAACACTGAGGAACAGAACCTGTCTGTCTGTCTGTCCCCTAAAGAAATAAGCTCTCAAACTGTCTTTGCTTGTGCTTCCTGGGACAAACACGTTAAATGAAGCACACCAGAGAATTTTTCATTTTCACAAAGCTTTTGGGCTCCTCCACAACTGCTCTGTCATCTACCTCACAAATGAGGGAAATTAATGGAAAGTTGCTCTCAGCACGCAGAGCCTGACACTGGGGGAGCATTGTCTCTGTGCCAGAGTGATTTGATTGGGGCTGCTGTCACATGTTATATATGTTATGTTCAACTCAGCACTGAAAAACAGCCTGTGCCATTTGCCCTGCTCTCACAGACAGGGAAGCTCAAACCATTGTTCCTGGTTTGTTTGCAGTTGTTGCAGCCTCTGTGCTGATAATTTAACAGCCTATAACTTAGACAGGGATAACAGGAATATATCTTTGAAATAATACAATGCAAAGGCACATGAAAGGATAATTAATTCTGGTTTCACAGTGCTGTGCACACCCTGAGTTATCCTTTGCCACAGCCATTTACTCTGTAAAGTTCAGTAGTAATTTTGCAGTATATATGGGCTTGCTCCATTGTCCCATAAATTAGAGATATCCTTCTGGGCTTCAAAGGACTTTGGATTCAGTTTCAGCACACTTGTTATCTCGGGATCTCAGAGTGTTTTGTAATTATACCTAAATAAATCTTCGCCGTGTCTCACTCTCCTGTAAGTAACAATTCACGTCTCCAGAAGGAGGGTAGAATTTGGAGGCAGATAATCAGAGGAATGAAAAGCTGGCTGTAGTCCTCTCTGGTGGGTGTATGTGCTAAATCTCATTTGTTTTTGCTTTGCTTTTGCTCTCAGACTGAGGAGGAGGAGGAGGAGGGATGTTTCAGACATTTGAAGTTCACTTTTCTCACCTCCATCAAAACAATAGTAATACATCCCCAAGCTTTAAGTGCAAGGAAAAATCAGTCACAAACCTGCAACATTTCCTTCAGATCCCAGAAGTCTACAATTTCTGTGGGTTTACAAATCTTTGAAACACACTCCTGATAGATCAGGTAGGCTATCAATGCCTGCTGTGTACATTCCTGGCATCTATCCCTGTCTTACAGTTGGAATCTGAAAGCCCTTCAGTCCTCCCAGGGAATTTTCCAGATTATCTATTCTGTTATTTCCAGTAACTGTTAGTTTGTTTATTTTACTTGGCGATTCCTTCTCTTCCTGCTTTTCTTACAGTCCAGAAATATCTGCATCATGAGTGGGTTCCCAGTGCTCAGCTTGTTCATTCTGGGGGTTAAATCATCCGTGTCATTCTATACGAGTTTCAGTCCTTCTCAGTTTTTCCTTTTGTCTCCATACAGCTGCACCAGCCACAAGCACCGCCTGATCGAGACCATTCAAGCCCCCTCTTTGAAATTCAACAGCAGTCCGGGTGCTCTTTGGAGGGTTGAATTCTGCTGGCTGACACCACTCCAAAGGAAGAAGAAATTCTTCTCCTGGCCAAGCACTTGCTTACAGGCAGCCCTGACGAGGGGAGAGAATGGTGCATCTGACTCCATCTTATCAGAAGGCTAATTAATTACTTTATTATACTATATTATTCTATATTATATTACATTACATCTAAACTGAATCTGCCAAGCACTCAACTGCCTGAATCTCATGACTGTCCACTGACAGTTCTGACACACACGCACACACTATAGGCCCTGACAGGCCAAGGAAACAAAACCCCATCACTCTGGGTAAACAATCTCCATATTGCATTCTACTTTTGCACAAACACAGGCACAGCAAATAAGATAAGAATTGTTTTTCCTTTCTCTGAGGTTCAGAGAGTGTGAAACCCAGAAATATTCTTGGGAAGATGTGCCTTGCTTTTCTCTGTGAGGAGAAATGTGGCTACACTTGATTATTCTTTTAACATAGGCTCATGTAAAGAGGAAGGACTAATATTATTTTTGTCACAGTTTTGCCTTTTTGGTAGGATACAGAGGCTTTTCTCAGCACAGAGCCCTGGCTGTGCTAGGCACTGAACACCTATATATGCCTGAGGGCAAGTCCCAGCCTCGAGAAACTCCCCCTTATTAAAACTGAATCCACAGAAGGTGTGGGAAAATGTTTCTGTAAGCAAACAGGGTGACTGTCATTGTGTGTAAGCTCAATTTCTTCCTTCAGCTCATTGAAAAGCACCCCTGGCAGGGGTCAGGAGGGGAGGGCAGCTCAGGTTTCTCCAGTTTTCCGTGGTTGGGTGCAGAGGCACTGATGGAGCAGGACACAAGAGATGCTTCTGGGGACCCTTTCTGCTTATGTGCCTGTCACCTGCAATGTGACATGGGGGCTTTTCCCCACCCAGTGCCCCTTCTCCTCATCACCCCCTTGTGTGTAGGGTCATGGAGGGAAGGAGAAGGGCTGGTGCTCCCTGGATTCACAGGGGAATGGAGGGGAGCTGAGCTCTCATGTGCAGTGTGCCAGTGATGGGCACAGCGAGGGCAGGGGCTGTCTTGAAGAACACAAAATTTTTGATCTTGTGGGGGTCTTGATCTTGGTCACAGATGATCTTTGTTGGTCACATGGCCTCTTACTGCCCCTAGACAGGGCAAAAATTATTTGGGCCCATCACTGTGTCAGTGAGTGCACTTACAAAGGAGTAGGAGAAGTTTTGGGGCATCACACTCTAAAGGAAAGGAAGAACATAAAGGACTGATGGAGAGAGTTTTATGTGCAAAATCTTGTTGGAGAAGGAAGAACACACAAGCCAAGATTTTTTTTTTTGTCTAATTAAAATCTTAACATGTTAACTAATACACAACACGCAGTTAATTAGTTGTTGTACAGTGACAATACACAAATATTCACACTCCAAATTATCTAATTAATATAAAATAAGCTCTGCCTAGCTCATTCACTGGGTGAATGGTTTATCACCCTGAAATGTTTAGTACCATTCTGTGCCTGTACTTCACTGGACTGCTCTGGAGGCCACTGCTGTCCTCCTGCATCATTACAGCAGGGCTATAAATATGTCAGAATACACAGAGTCTCAGCTTGTTGCTGCTATCCGTGTAAAAATCACTATGCCATATGGCTGCAACATATGATTCTGCCATGTGATTTTGCTCAGCTCTAGAATTAAGGGAAAATTAAGTTCAGCTAAACAGGCTGATGGTGGGATAGCCCTTAAAGCATAATACTCTCAAAGACCTCTCAATCATCCAGCTCTGCTAAAAGGCAGTGACCTCCAGACAGGAGTTTTCCCAAGCACTTTTCCATTCCCCTTTCCATTTCTGTTCAAGAAAGCAGAAGGTGTGCTGTGCTAGGCAACTTCTTGCCTCAAAATCTCTGAGTTGAACAAATAGTTGTGACCACCTCAGTATGAAACCCATCCCTGGCTGACTAATGATCACAACAACCATAGAGTTTAATCTCCCTTTTAATTATTGTTAGCTTGTAACAAGCTCAGGGAAGGCCCTTTTGATTTGTAGTATGTGTGTTTCAAATGCTGATATTACCACAGGGATTGGGGTGCCTTAAGGCAAAATGAAGTTATGCAGGCATAGACCTGCCACATCTGTCACAGGCTGAAACAATTAGGAACTTGGGCATTACATATTTTTATCTGAAAACTGGATGGAAATTAATCTATCTCATGGGCGCCTTCTGTAGGAAAGAAAAAGCTTGTTGAGTCTTATGGAGTTCGTGAGGTCAGTAGCAAGAACTATGTAACCAAAAAATCGATATCAGCATTATAAATTAGCACCTTCAGCTAATGAAATAATTATTCAATCAGAACTAAGCAAGTGTATGCAAATATAGGATTTCAGATGACCAGCACATTCTCTAATCAGTTTGGACAGTTGAACAAGGCCCTTCTGTCTTTAAAAACAGGAACCAGGATGACTATTTGCAAAATAAAAGTTCAGCACAATTAACAATTAAAAAAAAAAGTTTACAAATTAATTCTATTAAATCTAACGATTTTATTATAATATTTGATGTTTCTCAGAAGATTATCTTCGTCTTGTGAATGCCTCAAATCCTTGTCATTTGTTACAAGAAGAAAGACCCTCTGACATTTCTGCTAGGAAACATGAATTTGGCACACCCCAAATTCAAATAAAAATCTATGAACCCCAAATTCAAATAAAGATGTCAGCATCTTTTTTTTAACAGCTTTTGATTATTAATGGAAGGTATTGATCTTAAATGCTCAACTCAAGAACTCTGAAGGCTTTGGGATGAGCCACATGGTTAAGACTGTTCTCCCTCCAACACAGAAGCAGAGTTCAAAACCCTAGAAGAGAAACTAAAAACTAGAAACTTCTATAAATTCTGGCAAAAGAAATTATTTTGTTTCTAGTAGTTCCATATATTTTTTGAGCCTGCCCTCTTTTTTGTCTTATGAATATGAAATACAAGGAAAAAGAAATATCTAAGGTTTAATGCTCTAGCTCTCTGTCAATAAACATCCAATTGCAATAAAACACACCTGTCATGCTTCCCTGCAAAAAGCAGAGCTTGGATATAAAATGACTGATTTTCTATGTCTTGTTTCTTTTCTGTCTCTGTAAGATAGGAACATGGAAGCATCAAAATGTGTAAGAACATTTCAGTGTGCTTTGTAACCTGCAATTTATTTGCATGAATTCAATTAGAGTCTCATTCATCAAACACAGTGAAGCTCTTGAGAGGTGACAGATCAAACTCTGGCAATCACAAACGTGCTGAGCTTTGCCCAAATTATTGCAAAGGTTTCTTGCACCTCCAGTTTCTTTCAGGAGTCTTTGACTTCCAATCCAAGTGTCAGCCAACCAGCTCTCAGTGCAGAGATTAAGTAATGCACAAATTAAGGGTTTGGGGCTGATTCTAATCCTTCTGAAATAAATGGCAGCACTCCCCATGGCTCCAGAGGGAGTAAGGTCCTCTGCTTTACTTCACCGGCTGATTTCAATCCTCCCAGGATGGTGCAGAGAGAACTGCCAGAGAATTCATAACATCACAGAGCCCTTGTCTTACTGCAAGGCCTTTTATCATCACACGTTCAGCCTCAGCCCTAGTCATAAATTACATGGTTTGTAATTGATGCATTAGTAGTGGGAACAGCTGGATGGGAAGTTTTTAACTCATCAGAGGAGGCAGCTTCAGGCTGGAGAGTTTTGTGCTCAGGATGAAGAGTTGGTTCATTTATCTCAGTCAGCTCAGTCAAAAAATCTCCCTCATGGCCTGTAACAATAATTAGGAACAAGGAATAAAAATCTGTAAAGCCCTAGCAGCTAGACTAAGGGGCAAATATGGAAGGTGTGCATTTACTGATGCAAACTCCAAATAATAATAAACAGAGAGCAGAACACCCAGGAGATGTAACTCCATGTTCCCTGACTTGGGAATGCAGGCACCATAAGGATCATGAGCAAAGAGCTGAGTGTTTTCTTTCCGTAACAACACCAAAATTTCTGCTCTACAGAGTGGTCCCTCATCATAACTTGGGCAAAGTGACTCATGACAGCCCTTGGAGGCAGTTTTATCTGTCACAGTCGCTGGGAGCCTCCATGGAGTTCCATGCCATGACAGACACCTCACTCTCACCTGATCCATTCCCTGCCATATCCCTGAGCTCTTCTCAAGAGTAATTTCTCACATGGAAATGAGACTTCTGGGAATTCTTTGGCTCTGTAGCTGGGATAGAGTGTATGAGTCAGCCAGGAGCAGTCCAGACATTTTCCCTCTGGTTCAGAACTGAGTCTGAAGTTCAGTTTCTGTGAGTATTTCAGACACACTGAATTCCTCCTTCTTTTTCACAATTGGATTGTGGGTGGCTCTCTGGTCTGCTTTACTTTGTTTGCCTGAACCAACCTTCCTTAGAAAGGAGATTCTGCAAGAAACTGCAAGTAGGGTCTGTAATGTCATGTTAATCAACTTATCACAAACTTTTCAATAAAGGAATGAGGAGAGAAGAGGTCTTTAAATAATCCTTTTATATTCCTTTTTTTTTTTCCCTTCTTCTTCTGGGCAGGGGGATCAAACCGAAACACATTAGAAAATTTATCCAAAGGTAATTTTTTGAGTAGCAGACCCCAGCTTCTTAGTTAATGTAGAAGTGTATAGAATGTCGTAAACATGTTTAGACCTCACAAATTTTGTGGTCATTATGTTATTCATAGATAAATAGTAGATCTGAATTTAGAACAATTAATCACATTCACTTAGTGTCTTCTGTATGTGGTCTAAATATATGTACACTTATATTTATGTACGCATATACATGTACCCATATATTTATGCATGTACACATATATATGTGTACACATATACATGTACACATATATTTATGGCACATAGATAAATAGTAAATCTGAATTTATAACAATTAATCACATTCACTTGGTGTCTTCTATAAATGGTCTAAATATTTGCACACATACATCAATATATGTGTACATGTACACATATATTTACATGTACACATATATTTATGTACACATATATTTATGATGTACACATATATTTATGTACACATATATATGTGTACATATATATTTATGTATGTACATGTATATATGTGTACATATGCATACATGTACACATCTATTTATGTGTACATGTATATTTATGTACACATATATTTATGGCACAAAGAATTACATATTTAAGCAGAATACTTTAAAATCAGACCTACCCAAAAGAAACTCCCAACCAAACAACAAATTACTTTGGGACTAGAAGAACCTCTATGGTTGTTCTTAAAATCCTCTTACCTGTATAGTTTTATAGATAGTACCATGTTTAGCCATGATGCAAAATATATTCTGTAAATTTTAAGCAGCAAATAAATATTTTTTTAAGCAGCAAATAGATGTTGTGTGCACTTGTAATTTTTTGGGTTTTTTTTTCATAGCATAAAGAATGGAGTAGCATGGACGAAAAGCCAGTCTCTTGTTTCTCTCGTTTGCTGTGGATTCTTCTGGGTTTATCTTGCATTTTATGACCTAAATCAGGAACAATCCTGCCATTCCTCACTGAGCTGCACGTGCCTTAAAATCAATAGAAGACTCAGGCTCGCTTTGTATATTTTTCTTCTGAAAACCCTATGGACACAGCAGTGTCTTTTTTCAATGAGAGTGGAACCTCCAGCATCCTGCAGGTTCCCAGCCCAGAAAATCAGGAGGAAATTCTTTCGTGTGTTTTGTCTTTTCCCCAAGCAGACAAACGTTGGTGAAATGCCTTCTCCATCCCTTGTGTTATAATGTTCTGGCTTCCTTTCTGCAGCAATATGAACTTCATACTCATGTGAAATAATTCTATAAATGCCCATACCTACTGTACACATCTCAAAGAATAGTCATAGAATTTTTTCTTCTCCCATTTATCCTTCTGGTTTCCCTTCCCTCATTCTCGCATCCCACTTCCTTTCCTCTTTATTTTCTCTGTTCCTTTAAAATATTTTCTTTCCAAGTGAAACCAAACAAAATTATCAGCCCACAATGGTCTTCTGCATTTGTGTTCTGTCCTTTGTTAAGGGGAATTGGAGCAGGGGGTGGGCTTGGGCTTCTATCCAGGAAAAAGGGGGAAGAGAGGCACTGAGGATCGTTGCCAAGGACTGAAGCCGTCCCCAACCTTTTATTTAAGAGAATCTCTCGAATTTCTTTCTACCTCTCATGGGGTAAGCACTTTTAAGTATCAATTACTTATTATTTACTGTTATTATTTACCTAGGGAGTGTGTGTATGGCATCTGGCACAGTTTGGAAATGTCAGCGTTCCTGTAAGTTTCATTCACAGGAATTGCCTAGGTAGCCTCTCCATAATCATATTCTTTAAGATTTGAAGGTTTGTTGGAAACCAGCTAGGGAACCATATGGTATCTGCACATTTCAGTGCTTGTTTGGGGTACTCAGAAGGGGAATTTATTTCACTTTTTTTTTTTTTTTTGTGCTTTCCTCTTTTTGTGGAGGACTTTCTGGACCAGAAAAATAGCAAAGGCAGAGCTGGTAGAAGATGCAGCACGACAAGGGACTCTGAGCCAGGAAGGGGAAGTTGGCTGAACTGCTTTTCTTTCTTTCTCTCTCTCTCTTTTTTTTTTTTTTTTTTTTTTTTTTTTTTTTTTTTTTCCCCTTTTAAGCAGGGTTAACGTGAACTCCTAAGCAATTGTGGAGTGAGGCCCCACCTCTCCTAGCCTGATCTGCAGGCTCGGGTTTCTCTCTCCTGCCTGGTTCTCAGGAGCCCTCAGAGAGATTCTCGCCTGCTGCTGCTCCTGCCTTCAGCCCCAACCTGCCAAAATAACTCCCTCTGTAGAATCCAAACCTTAATTCAGGAAGATTCGCTGGCAAGCACCAGGTCAAGGATGGAGTAGCACCACTCGAGAAGAGATTCAGCAACCAGACCTGCTGCGAGCAGTAGCTGAGCAATATCACCCTCTCCATTTGTGATTTTTTTTCAAAATCGGGAAAATCCGTGTGTTCCCTGGAGGAGCCGTCAGGGGCAGGACTCTGGCAGGGATGGCTCTGACTTCACCTGCTTCTGCAAATGAGTCACGGAGCGTTATAAAAAGCGAGGAGCTGCCAAGTCTCATTTCTTGGAACTGAGTGGAAACTTCAGCAAGCAGCTGCTCTTTCCTTAGTTTATACTTTCCCCCTGCAGGTTCCTTGGAGAGGGCCTGGAATCACAGAAACTTTGTAGCAGAAAGGACCTGTTGCTCCATTTTGATAGCCGCGGCTCGGTGGAATTAGCTGTTTGGTCCAGATATGATTCTAATCTTCCTAAGGGATCTCGGTGAAGCCTGGAAGGAGCCTCGGGAACGCAATTGAGCAGGTGTGTAATTCTTTCTGGATTGGCGATTGAATCCTATCATAAATCAGGAACAGAACCTCAAAAATCAGGAACAGAACCTCAAAAATCAGATTAGCTCTCCTATACACTACATGAATAGAGGTTCTTTTCATATGTCTGATGCTGTCAAAAGATTTTTATGCTTTCTAGCTTTTCTCTGGAGTCACATAAGGCAAAAACTTATTTGACAGAGAAATCAGTGAAAACAGATTCTCGCGGAACAGCCGGGTTTGAGGAGGGGAAGTGGCTCACTATAGCAATCCCGGCTGTGCTAACAGTGTAGCCGAGAGGACTTTGGCTACCTGCGGGCGATCCGATAGGGACCATTCCCCTGCTCTGAGCGCCAGAGCCACGTGTAAATTGTCAGAGCGGGGCGGAACGCCGTGCCAGATGGAAACAACATAAACAGCTGAGCGATTTCATCCGGCGTTTCGAGCGAAGACCGGGGCGGGGGGGGAGACTTTTGTTCTCGTAGACCGCTCGTTCCAAAGGTGCTTTGGCTACACCTACTCTTTCGGGGAAGGATGTTGCTTTGGAGCTGCGGTACGTTTTGTGTGTGGCCTTGTATTTACATTTTTTTTTTTTTTTACGGTGACTTTTAACTCCCATGTTTCAGCCCGGCTCCGGGGCGCTGCTCTGAGCACTTTTGCATGGCGAGAGGCGCGCAGGGAGCGGGAGGAGGAGGAGGCGGCTCCGTGCGGCCGCTCCGCCGCTGCGGGAGCTCCGCGCTGCGCTCCGCGGGCCCGCCCCGGCCTCGGAGCTGGGGCTGGGGTTGGAGCTGGGGCCGGGGCGGGGCGGGTGCCCGGCAGAGGGAGCTCGGCTCCGCTCGGCTCCGCTGCCCGCCCCGCTCCCGCACTTTGTTGGCAGCGCGGAGCTCCCGCTCCCGCCCGCAGCCCCGCGGCCGCCGCCGCCCCCGGCCCGGCAGGAGCACTCGGGGCACGGTAAGGAAGGGGCTGGCAGGGAGGGCTGGGGTTTCCCCATGGTGTCGAGCCCACCTTTGGGTTGTTCCGCGACCCCAAAGAAGCCGGCGGGGCAGGGCGGATTGCGGGGCGCTGCCCCGGCCTGTCCCCGCTGCCCTGCGCTCGGACAGGGCGCTGAGAAGTCCCCCCGGGGATGGTGGTCGGTGCTGCAGCTTTTCCCCAGCCTGGCTGTGCACCCTCGAAGCCCTCGGTGTGTGTGTGTATGTGTGTGTGTGTGTGTATATGTGTGTAGGTGTGCGTGTTCTCTCCTGCTGCCGCTGCGGTGCCGCCACACCTGCCCGCACCGGGCTGGGCATCCCCGCCGGGGGCACCAGCCGTGCCCTCCTCCTCCTCCTCCTGCCTCACCTTCTACCTGGTGACTCCCCTCTCAGTCCTCACTGGGGTATTTTCCCCCCCCTCTCAGTCCTTACTGGTGTATTTTCCCCGCGCTGCTTCATTCAGCTGGTTTTTCCGTCTCGGTAGCGGGCGCGGAGCAGCTTTGGGTGGGATAATCCCGCTGAATGCCCTCGTTCGTTCGGTGCTGTCCCTCGTGTCCTCCCCGCTGTTCAGCCCTCTCGTTCTCTCCCGTAACTTTCCCTGTTGTCTTTGCTCCTTCTGCCCCTCTCATGGCCGTGACACGCACTCATTGCCAGCGTGCCAGTGACCTGGGCACACCTTGGAAACAGGTTAGGGGCATTTTGAGGAATAATTTAAGGTGCTCCTGACCCCCACCGTGACCTCAGTAGGGCTGCATTGTATCCAGGAAAAGCGAGATGTTGTTGCAGCTCCCACTGAAGCATAATTTCAAGCTTGCTAGCAGCAGGCAGTAGAAGAAAGGGTGGAACAGGTTTTTCTTAGGGATGTCGTTTGAGAAGCAATCCTCCCACTCAGAAATTGTGCTTTGCCTTGGCTGGTGAATCTTGTACCCTCCAGAGTGGTACTTGTACCCTCCAGAGTGTGACCTTTGGTGGAGTCTGCTTTGTTTACTTGAGGTGAAGTGCTGAAGGTAAAAGTATTGCTCCTCTGCATTGTGTCTGCTGAAACATTAACCAAGTGATGGATCTCGCATGCCTTCCCAGCATAGATCATATTTTAATTACTCCTCTCCTTCATCATCAAAAAAAGTGTCCTCCTCCCTTCCTACTGACTGCCTTCCTTCTCGTTTGTGATTGTGCAATGTCTATATGTCAGCTACAAAAGTTGCTTGCATGGGAGAACATGAAAATGACCATTTTTTGTTGTTAGCAACTGGAAATACTTAATCAGCACTGTGTGGCTGGTCTCCTTTCCCTGGAATACCCATGGAAACGCTGCAGCCCCTGCCCTGTGAGGAGGAGAAACCTCTCCAGGGCCAGGCTTGCAGTGAGCTGGTGATTCCCTCTCAGGGAGTTTTGGGGTCTCTAGCTGGTCAGAGTGACTCTGAGATAAGTTAGAAAGTCTCTTTGCTCAGTTTGATGGTCGAAGAAGGAGTCAGAACTCTTCATTTCTCCGTCTCAAGGTTGTTTATTGTTTCTTATCTATAAAATTCTTTCTCCTGTCTTGCTTCGGTCTGCTCAGCAAGACAGTCAGAAGCATTCTCCCTGTCCCCAGGGCAGTGTTATCTTTTTATACTAAAAACTACATTTACAATATTTACAATTACTTTCTAATACTTATCATCTATGTTAGACAGTGAGCTTCTACTCTAAACTAATCTAAAAATGCCAACATCACAGCAGAAGATGGAGGCCAAGAAGAAGAAAGAGAAAGGCTGGACACATTCTTCTATCTTGCCTCTTGAACCCCCATTCTAAAAACTCTAAAAAATTTATTTTTCAGCTCGTGATAAATCCACTATTATTCTACTTTAACTTTCGTGGCTTTTAATTCTTCATACAGGGTCGGTAATTGTTTTTTTTCCAAGGGCTGAATCAAAGGCACAGGGGTCTTGGGCTCTGTGCTAAGGTCTCTGAGGAATTTCCTGGGTTCTGACAAGGGAGAGGGCGGTGGGAACTGCAGAGAGCCAGCACAGTTTCCAAGGTGTAAGGGAGACGCCCCATATCTGCTCCTGATTCACAGTTCGCAGGGAGTGAGGCATTATTAGCTCTCAGGTAAGGAGATACTGTGCTCAAGGCTCCACACGAGCGCCCTGTGGCTGTCCCTGCTTTTTCTGGGCAGCCAAAGGAAATGGAAATGGCTCTGGATTTGAGTTTTGGCTTTTGGATTTGAGTTGTCCAGCTGGCTTTGTGCTGTCACACACTCATGGAGGCTGTGGTGTTGAGTTATGCCTTCTCCCAGCTCTGAGTGCTGCTTTCTGAGTGATTCTGTGATTTTGAAAGCAGACAAAAGCGTCCCATTAGATTTATTTGGAGGGAGGTAACACCCCAGGAGCAGCAACACCCAGCAGTGATTAGGTGCTAGTTATATACAGCAGTAATGGAGAGGGCAAGATTAATCTGAAGTTACTTCTGCTGTGAAATGCACAGATGGAAAAAGCACTGAAGTTTTCCACTTGGTGACAACTGAATTCTTGAAATAGAGTTGATTTTTTTTCTGTCCATAGTCCAGCTGTAGATGGTGAATCAGTCACATTAACTACTGCATTTTTTCCCCTGTGGGTGACAGCTTATTAAAATCTAACATCTGAAGTCAAATAATTGAAGCCCCAAGGGTCAAAATAGATTAAATATATAAGAATTCTTCAGTTACTCTGGGGAGATAAGAGAAAACTAGAAGTCCACATGACAAAGATTGCACCAATAAAGCACTTGCTAACTTTGGTTTCAGTGTCTACCACTTGTTGCTCTTACATTCCTGGTTACAGCTCCTGCATCTCTTCTAATACAGTGAATGACTGCTCAATGCAAAATATTTTTTCAAAGACAGATTTTGACTGCCAGACAGAAAAAGGAAACCTTTGTGACCCCTCCAGACTCATCTCTCTGCTCTGGGGCTGGTGGCAAGAAAGAAAAGACGTCTAACACCTTGGAGTTGTTGCTTATAGTGCAGCCTGATCCTTGTATCTCCATTCCAAGTATATTTTTTAATATGAAAATTCAGTATATAAGAGGCTCATTTCTTGTATTCAGTGCTAGTTCTCTACTTTTTCCATTACCAAATGCTACAGACCAGAAGAAACTAGAATTCCTGCTTTTGGGGAGGGGCTGTAACTGGTGCCATTTTATCTTCACTCCAGAGTTGGACTCTGATTCATCTGCCAGTTTATTCATCCAAAACAATGACATTCTGTCTCGTACACCTTTATTTTCTGATTTAACCTAGGATTTTCAGTTTCCTGCCCCGAATTCCAAGTTAGATGATGAACTTTTGTTTTGCCATGAACTTCAGCTGCCTGTCCAGTCTTGAGTGACCATTTCTCCCTGCCGTGCCCTAGAGGAATTTAGGCATAAAGTCATTGAAAGTTTCACTAAAGTCAGTGACGCTGGTTTGGGTGTGTGTAGAAAACATTTGCAAAGCTGTTTATAAAATAGTGCTCTGAAGGGGATTGTTAAGACAAGGTGTCTTTTACAGCTATTGATTCTGGGAGAGTCACAGCCTGCTTGGAAAGGACCATGATGGTGTGGGAAGAAACAACTCCACATCTGTTTTGTGAGGAAGGACTCTTTTCTTCTTTCTTTTTTTTTTTTTTTATTCCCCTCCTAATTTTGTGTCATTGACGCTGGGGGATGAGAAATGAATCACAAATGGAAATGTTGTTAGCATTAGCTTTTTAAGATCTGTTTCATTTTGAGCTGTGGCCGTGAGCCTGCAGTCACTAACACATGGCTTTGATTGTAACGTCAGTTTTAGTAACATTTTAAAATTTCAGCAACCCAGGGCCTTGAATTGCTACTAGTTGAACGCTTCCAGTCCTTTATTCCCTTCCACTGTCTCGGTAATTAAAGTTAGGCATGCTGTGAATCTCCACAGGGTTAAGATCTGACATGGAAATAGCAAATTACAAATTACTTTCTTTGCATTTATTACCTTTGTCTCTTGATGAATAGACTCCAGCAACCTTGAACAAAGTTAGCAGATGTCTCTGGCCTCAAAGGTGCAGAGTTTGCGTTTTTTCCATGAAGTTGTCCATTTCTGTGGGATTTTTCTGTTGTGTGGATTTCTGATGCATGACAGACATCTTCATTACTGTGGTGGCGTGACAGGGGATTCTACTTGCCTTTGTTCTCACTCCTGTTGTCACTTGGACCAACCATGGAAATTGTCAGCTTCTCTATAAAGCTACAGAAGAAAAAAGAATAGCAAAACCACCAATATAAACACAGAAATTATTAAACCATTCTCCTGGAGTACTGTGAAAACTTAGAGTGTTTCAACAGAATAATTAATAGAAATTAATGATTTTAAGAATGGTATCTGTTGAGTGAAGATAGGTGTTATGGATGTCCAGTAACTTAAAAAAGTTTTCATACAGATAACGTGGTTGTTTGGGGTTTTTTGGTCTTTTTGTTGTTTTGTTTCATTATTGATTTTGTTTTGGGTTTTTTGTTTGTTTTCTTTTCAAGAATGCATTGGTTTTACACGAAAGAGAGGATTTGTCTTTTAATAATCCAAAATGTCACAGTCCATGGGTTTTCTGGATTTTATAGATTACCCCTGAAGATGGGGAACACCTGATTCCTTTCCAGCTTTCCATGAGTGCAGGGGAGCTGCATTCAGCTGGGTTAATTGTGAAACTGCCAGAGCTGGTTCTTGGGGCTGGAGTTGGCTGTAGCTGCCTCAGACTAAATGTACTACAGGTGTTTCTCTTATTATCTCTAGCTCAGCAATGTTTATGACTGGAAAATAAAGAAGTGACTCCTGGCGGATTTGTTTTTATTGCTTTGATTTCTGCTCCTGCAGGTAAAAGCTTTTTTAAAGATTTGACCAAGTAGAAAACCAGGCACTAGGATTGCTGCTTCTCCCATCAGCTCTCCCTTCTCCTCACTGTCCAGAAATTGTCTCAAGTGCCAAGAGGAGCTGAAAGTGAGGTGTTAGCAGCACCTGCTTGCTGTCCATTAGATAAACCCACACCCATTAGCAAATGGTTTTTAACACCCCCTCCCCAAAACAGCTGCATCAAACTTGTTCTAAAACACATGAGAAATACCTGAGTTCACAGAAGTTCGTCTGCTCCTCAACACTTGCAGATATCTGGTGAGATACAAGATTATCCCAGTTTTGTCAATGTTTTGCCTTTAGGTAGACTTTGATCTTGCTGTGTTTTGTTCTGTTAAAGGTCCTAGTGAATTGTCTTCCACCTGAAATGTGAACTCTGGTTAATGAGCACGTTCTTTCAGTCTGGGGTGGTTGAGAGCGCTCAATTCATTCCTCTGAATGCTCCTTTCATGAAAACTGAGGACTTTGCTCTTCCTTCTAATGTACTCTTCCTTCTTCCGAGGCCACTGATCTTTTTATTTGTTTCCACAGCGTGTCTGAGGTGTAGTCTTCTCTATTTCCTGAGACAAAGGTCTCTCTGTTTCCAGTGTAAAATATAATTTGAAGTAATTAGCCTGAAGAAAGCTTTTTGTTCCCTACTCCATAAGAGATTAGGAGGACACATGGTATTTCTGGGTGCTAGGTATCTGCTTAATGCAGGGATTCTCTTAAGCATTCGATGCCTATGAGAATCCTAGTGTTCCTCATAAAAATATTTCTGAATGAGCTGTTCTATTACTCAGAGCCTGTGAATGTGAGACCTTTGTAGAAGGAGTGAGGCATTCATCTTGTACATTGTCTTATGCACTCAGATACATGGAGAACTCAACGATCTGGCAAGGATAATGCAAGGAAATTGAGTTACATCATGAGGAATTTGTGTTATCATGTGGCAATAAAATTTAGCTTGATGATCTTCTGTGCCATTTAAAAAATGGCGTGGAAAAGTCAACTATTTATTCTTGTGCCTCTAAAGTAATTTTCAGCTTTGCACAACATGTCTTGAGAAGGCAATGAGTGCATTGTACTGCCTTCAGCTGGAGATAAAAATATACATCTGTGTTTCACATTCAGAACAGGCTGCATATGAAATACATGTGTTTTCTTCTTTCCCTTCAATCTCATCTCAGACTCGCTTTTCCCAAAGTGGAATTATTTATTCTCTGCTCCACTTCCAGCATTATTTATTGCTTTGCATTTCTTCCTGTGCTCTCGCGGCCCTTAGTGTAATGTTTCAACTTTCTGTTTCCTTCTCTTCCTGTGCTCAGGGATGAAGCCTTGTCCAGGGCAGAGGGCTGGGAGCTGGAGGATGGGATCTGTTTCTGTTTTAGCAGCAAACTTCGTTAAGGCCAATAAATCTGGGCTAACTGGTAATTAGCCTCTCAGTGCTATCTCACACAGAGAGGGCAGGACATTGTGGGGAATCTGGACTTTGTACCTTGGTGTCTCTTAGGTGAGTCACCCCAGGGTGACAAATGTCCTGGCCGTGCCAAGAAACAGGCACAGCTTCTCCATGGCAGTCACAGTGTCCCTTCCTCTGAGGTTTTCCTTCCTTCTCTGCTTGCCTCAGTCATGTTTCTCCACCATCTTCCATATCCTACTGTTGGGTCTTGATGTAACTTTAACTCTCCTGTTCTTTCTTTTTTCCTATTGTTTCTTTATTTTCCGTCCCCTTTTTGTTTTGCATCACTCTTTAATTGCACATGTTCAGCTTCGTGAACACTTCCTGCAATAAAGCTTTTTCATACTCAAACCCCAACTCTTTCTCTCCTTTTGTGTCCTTTATTCCAAAGTCCTCTCTAAAGCATTTCGGATCCGCTGTTCCCAGTGGGAAGTGTGGTGTGTGAAGTTGTAAGGATAGTCAAGTCTTTGTGGGTTAAGTCATGCCTTCCCCACAATGTGTGTGCTTTGTCAAGGCAGTAATTTTAAGCTCTCATCACGCAGTTCTACAACTCCAGACCTTGCAGGGAGGCGTTGGAGTGTGTGTAGGCATTTGTTTTCCCTGTGTGAGTGAGGTGTCTAATACACATCCAAAAAGTCTCTTCAGTAAAGAGTCTTACTGAATATGACTGGAAGATATTCTCAGAAGTGCCTTGGATATGTGGTTGAACAAGTTTTTTCTGCTTAGAATTTACAGTTTTTCTCACTTTTTATATTAAAGCTGCATGTTGACGTGCAAGTGGCTTAGGGCAGCTGGCAGCAGGGAGCTGTGTCTTCCCAGGGACAGCACTGATTATTTGATTATTTTTTTGGAGGAGGTGGGTGCTTAGAGCATGAGAGTTTATGTCCCAGTGGGTTCTTTGAGTATTTTAAGCCGTCCTTTTATAACTCTGGAAGTTATTGTCCAGACATCTCCATTCCCCTTTTTTAAAAAGAATCTAAAAATCTCGATTTTGGAAACAGCTGTTTTGTCTCTGTCTCAGTTTTCCTATTTATAAACAAAAGACATATCTGACTCTCAGGAGTTTTGTGAGGCTTAATTCACAAATATTTATACAGGCTTTTGAAGATATAAAGCAGCATATAAATGCTAAGTAGTGTTATTATTACCACCAGCTGCTTTGTTTTAATTGAAGTAATAAAAGTTTCAGTGCCAGTGGTTGTGTTGCTGTTGCCTAAACAGAGTTTTTGTGAACTCAGGAGACACTGAGGATGGGGAGAAGGTGATGGTGTGCGCCATACTGAAATACAGTGTGTGGGACAGCTCTGAAACCTTTGTGAAGGACTTAAAAAAATTAAATAATTTAAATAAAGAAGTAAAAGTCCATAACTGGAAAAGAATAAACTTGTTCTGCAGTATGTTTAGAGGTCCCAGGACTAACTGGGGGTTGTCTGTGCTGTGCAGTGCGTCCCTGGTTAGCAATGAGCTGGCAGCATTTGCATTTATGACTCTGGCATATAAAAGAAGGGATCTTTTAGAGATGATTGATAATGGGTAGTATAGGAAAAGTAACATGGTATAAATCACAATTAGCCTTTGCAATTTGTTCTTTTTTGAGGTCTACTTTTGGAAAACGTTCATGACTTAAAGCTGAGTTATTTTTATTAATGTTCTTGTGCTTATCTCACATAACCAGCTTGTTAAAAGAGGATATGAACACTTTTTAAGCCTCTGGCTTATAAATTGTGAAAAAGAGAAAGGAAGATTGATTCCAACAGGCTTGAAGGTAGATTCATTTCTCTTCTAGTTAGCAAAATGAGAGAGGGAAAGTTTAAACTGTAGACTTAGTGAGCCAATCAGTTTCAGCCAGGTTGGAAATCATTAGATTTAGCTCCAATGTACAATTAAATTGTAAAAGTCTAACTTAAGAGAAAATTAATTCAGGGGAATTCTGTTTTGGTAAATTGATGATAATATCTCTAAGTTATTTCTGCCTGAAGTAACAAGAGTGTGGAAAAAATAAAGTAATAACAAAGGAGCAGTGAGGGGGAACAATTATTTTGCAAACATCTCCTGAGGTTCAGAGGGGGTTACTTGGTTGCATTAAAATAAGAATATTGTGCTGCCTGAATGTTGGAGAGGATTGATAAAAACTGTGGCTTGAAGAAAACATCTCTGTTCTTTTTACTGTAAACATTTGAGATAAGATGGAAAAGTCTGGAAGAATGCAACATCTTCTGCTAGCTCTTGCAGCATTCTTAATTGTTTTTTATGAGGTCTTGGTTTGAACACTGGCAGTTATTTCTGGTAAGGTTTAGGGGGTTCTAATTTGTTAAGTTAGGCTGTCAAACGACCTATACCAAGTAATCTGTCTCTAATAATATTCTAATATTTAGTAAAATGCTGGCTTTACTTGTAAGGGATGTTCCCTAGCAGCTTCTGGATCGGTTCTACTTATGGAGACCTGAGTTAGTTAAGGTGTTAGAGGGATCACAAAAATGTGGATCATGGGTGTCATGATTTCATAGTGGCTGTCCTGCAAGGACCTTGAAAACAGAGAGGATGCAAAGCAGGGAACTTACTCAGTCCCTCAGTCCTTTTTGATTATAGGTAAGCAAATTTTCAGACAACTTTGAACATTATTAAATACTGAGAAGAAAAGTCCCAAGCCCTGCTTTTTTTTTTTTTTCTTTTCCTTCAGTTTTAGGCAAATCTTACTTTAAAAACTACCATGAAATGTACAACCACAAAGCTGTTCTGCATAGAAATAGAAGCACTTTAAACACACAGAGGCAGGCAATATAGCCCTGAGGCACATGTGGAGACAACCAAAATGCTGAATGGTAGGTTCAGAAAAGGTTAGTGCTCTAAATATTTTCAGTAGCCAAATGGAAGACAATTCATAGCATTGTATGAGAACTGTTCTTTCTTTGTGAGAGACTGGTGACACTTCATTGTGAATAAAAGTCTGGGGATTTTTGACAGCTGTGGGAAAGAGCAACTATTTTATGCTCCCTGTATACAGAGGTAGAACAATTAGATAGGAATTTGTTTTTCTGTTACCCCAGACTGTAACACAGAGTATGATAACTGTCTTTTGAAGTACAAAAAAAATTTGCCTCGGGGGCTATAATTTTAAAGCATCATGTGAAATGCTGATTTAATAAGGTCTGCTCCTTGCACATTTTAAGTGCAAGAAAATGTGTGTGTTGAGACCTTGCTAATCCTTCATTTGCACAAAGTCTTTGGCTTGTTCCCTAACTGTCAAGGAATTAATGGTGTGCTTCCACGAGATCCTGCATTACTGAGCTGTAATTATTTTCATAAGAGATCCTGCACTGCATTTGGTGGTGCTTTATGAATTATCATAATAAATAGAATGAAATTGCTGTTGTCAAAACATATGAGCAAAGTAATCTGATCCCCATTGTTGGTGTACCCAGTGGCTCGTGGGATTAAGTGATACCCAGTGGATTTCCAGGCACTTCATGCAGGTCGGTGAGAGGTTTGCTGAGCTGGGTTGTAGGTGACAAGGAACAATTCCACTGAGCCAGAAACAGGCTCCAATTGCATGGGACATGGTGGTTTTTGTGTCTCCTGGCTGAGGATGGAGGTCCTTGCTGCTGTGGTGTTGCCCAAACCTGGGTTTGGTTCTGTGTCTACAGACACGGCCTGCATTTGCATGATTTTATGCAAATCTGCACCTAGCTAAAGAAGGCTGTGCAGAAGGTAGCATATATCACCTGCTTTTCAGGTGGAGAGAGTCAGCAGTATTCAATTTTGGAGTATCTGCCTAGGATTTTCCCTTTTGGTTTATTACAAATCCTTGTATAGTCTTAGTTCCTCCAGACGTTAGCCAATGACTGGAGGCTTGTTGTACCATGCACTCAGTTTCAGGAGAATGTTATTATTTAAACATTGTGTCTATTTTTAAGTCAGATAATCTATAAAACCTGTTGAAAACCACAAGAGATCATTACATCATCTAGTTTGACCTCCAGAGTGCACGAAGGAGGAGGGTTTCTGCCCTTCTATTTCTGCTAGAAAAATATTAATCAAGTTTCCTTGGCTTTCCTCTTGGAGGAAAATAGACACAGTAATTTAAACTACCTGCCCCTGGCCAACACTGGCATTTTACACTAAGTACATTGGTGAATTTTTAGTGGTTCTTTGGGTGTGAATAATGTAATCATGTGAATGCCAGAACGAGGTGCAACCCTCTGGATGCTGTTGTTTATGTATGTATATATATAAATTTTTATACATATACACATATATATACTTTGTGTATATGTATATATACTTTGTGCGTGTGTGTATATATATATATGTATAGTTTTTTGTATATATATATACACACTTTGTATCTATATATAGCTAGATATATCTATATATATCTCTACTTTGGCACATGGCAGATGCAATCCAGGTTTCTTCCTCTAGGTACACACACCTTTTGGGGAAAAGCTTCACAGGCTAAAAGCAGGTGATCCTGGAGTCTCTACCTGTATACTTCATGATTGACTGGATAAATTGTGTAAACTCACATCACTTTCTGAGCCACTGTGTGCTTGTGTGTAATCACTTTTTGCTCACATGGCAGACTGACGCACTTGTTTGCACAGCAGTTTTTAGGAGTTTAAGGCCATGTTAGCCTGTGTGGGGAATCCATGGGAGTGCTGGGGATGTTCTTGTATAGGTTCACTTTGATTTTTGAGGGATTTGTGGCTTTCCTGCCTCCTGGATCATAGAACTGGTACTGTACAGACTCTGGGATGTCCAGGTGTGTGCTGTGGTAGTATTTACAGTAATGCCAGTCATGCCTCAGGTTTGAGCTTTGATATTTTCAGATTCTGTGACGCTTCAGTGTGAGGGTCTGGGCTTCACATGAGGGGATGGTGAGCTCTGTGCACAGAGCAGGGAGACAAAACAATTCCTGCTCCAGCTGGGCACCAAGGACAAATGATCCCAATCTCAGCCCAGGAGCACAAACCCCGTGGGCTGCAGAGAGAAAAACAAGCAGGGTGGGACTGCCTGGGCTAAAGCTGGAATGGGACAATGAACTGCAAGGTGCAAATGGAGCAGAACTGATCCCAGGGACAGACCCCGTGCCTGGCCGGGCATTTTGGGGCCATTTTGGTTCATCTTGGGTGCAGCCCTGGCTGGGCTCTGGTGCTGCCCAAGGTGCATCCATGGAGGAGATCCTGTGAATAAATCCCTGCTTTATTCTTTAACTCCATCCAGCCTTTGTTCTAGGTCAGCCTTCTCAAGGCATCACCAGCAGCAACATTTTTTTCAATATTGTCACGTCTTCCTCATGGCTTCTATCAAACAAGATTTACAGATGTCACTACAGGCAATTTAGTAAATGGAGTCCAAAAATTGGGTTTCTGTGGGAATGTGTTACAAGCAATGTGAGTCCTCCTTGGTTTTAAAACCTTCCTTGTACAGCTTCAGTGCAGTGACTTCTTTAGGATGTAAAGAAAAAATGTGACAATTTTACAGATGACCTTGCTCTTTATGCTCTCCTTGCATGGGACTCTTGCTTCCAGTAATGAGGAAATGTTCTGAGGCAGTGTTCTTGCCACGGTGACATAAAACAACAGAGCCTTCCAGTTATTCCCCTGTTCTTGCCCTGTAATAGACACACGCCTGCAGGGACCAGCTGACCTTAGAAATGATGCATATCTGGAGCTTGGGGTCATTTCTGTCCTACAGATTTTTTTTTTTTTTTTTTTTTTTTTTTGTGTGTGTGTGTGTTTTTTTTTCTTTTTTTGTAATATGCATTGGGATGGTGACACTGCACTCACAGATTAGAAACCATATATGATTAGTATTTTTGATCCATGTGTGCACTCTCCATTCTGGACACACAATCCCCCTAGACCTCCTAGAAATACACTCAGCTGTTGCTTTGACAGAAAGAAAAAAAAAAAAGCAGGAAAAAAGCCCCAAAATTGCCTAAAATTTACCTTTATGAGTTTGAAGGTGTTTTTCAGCCCGGGGATAAAGATTGGTACTGATGTTCATGAGTTGTTCAGCTGTGGGGGAGAGGGTTTCTGCAGCATCAGAACCTTGATCTCTAAGTGCTTGTTTGTTCCACTGATATTAATAGAACAAATTGTCTGCCTGTTTAATGATTTTGAGGTTGAGGCTTAAAAATCTCAAAAAAACACCAACCCACGACTAAAAAACAAAGCAAACCCCAAGATAATTTGTGTGCTTGTTTTGTTAAAGGAAACTTAGATCATTTGGAAACAATTTAAAAGAATTTGTCACCATTCTTGTTATTTTTTTTTTCTGTCCTCATCTTATTGTGACACACATCTTTTATTTGAAGTGTGTGCTATTTTAAACAGGCATTATGTTTTCATGAAAACTCTGCTGGGCAATGTCTAAATCCAGACATAAAAGTAAATAAACTAAGAAAAATCCTCTGTTTATCTGAGATGAGAGGACTTTTTTAAGAAAAGGAGAGAAGAGGGGATCTAAACCAACTTAATGTTCTCTTTAGTCTCTCTTTATGTTCCTTAATGTTCTTCTGCAGTCCTCAGGAATTACATTATCTCATTGGTATGTCACTGGGGTAGTACTACAAAGAAATCTCAAAATGCTACTGTCTTTAGATTGTACGGTGAGGAGAGGCAGAAAGTGCTGCATTTCACTCTTTGATCTAGGCTGATTCTGATTTTACTCTGAATTCAGAGTTGATGTGAGTGTTTAATGATGGATAACATCTTTTGGATGCTCCCTGCACCTCAGTGAGGTAAACCTGAGGGCTTACATCTTTCTTTTGGGGCTGTTAATTTTACACACAGCTGAGGTCTCTCGTGTCCAGGGTTGGCTATTTGGGATTTTTAATTAATTACATTTGACAGGTTATCCTCAGTTGTACTACTTGGTGTTGCCTCAGACAAAGCTGAGCAAGCTTACTGTAAACTTTCCCCAGCTCCTTTCTAGTGAAATCTGTCACAATTTCCTGTCACTTGCAGGGCTGTGGAACGAGTTGTCACACAAGTGAGTACTGGAATTGTGGAGGTGGGTGTAGCAGCAGTGCCAAGTGAAGTGGAGATGTAAAAGTGGGGACTGGGAAATGAGCAGGGTGCTGTAGTGGGGGGCTCACTTCATCTCCACTAAAATCTTCAGGATCTGTCTGTTGGAAGCTAGGAGAGCTTCCAGGGTCCCTGGCCAGGAGGCTCTTTGGTTTGTTTTCAATTTCATTTCATGGGAAATGAAATTAGCATCACTAATTTCTTCCTTGTGACCCCTGTGTTTTTCGTAGCATCCACTGCGTGGATGGCTTGTTTCCATATATTTCCATATACCTCATTGCAAGTACTAGACAAAAAAGCCAAAACTACTGCCCCAAAAACCCCTGATAATTCAAATTCAAATCCCCAGGGATGATACCTGGTGAGCCTGTGGCAGTGGTACAGAACAGAGTCTGGAGTGGGGAGTATCAGTGCTGCCACATCCCCCTTTTGCAAAGCCCTGGGATTCTTCTTTTATCTTGGTTCAGTCTGCAAAGTCTTGTGAAAACAATAAACTGGCTCACCTCCAGTGCTGTGATTTTTATCTTGAATTAATAACAAGTTGTCTTTTCTCACAAAGATGAGTACTTTTCTTTGAAAGAAAAATTGCTTTATCTTCTTGAGGATTCTACCATGTTAGCTTACACATTAAATATGGGTGTTGGGTTTTTTTGGTGGTTTTTTTTTTTTTCCCCTAATAATCCTTGTTCTATCGGGACCTTTGATTTGCCCTGGATTTTAATGAGTCATTTAAAAGCAGAGTTCTGTTTTGGCCATTTGACTGTGATACTCCCTCTCAAATCAGTTACCATTTTGAGAATGACATCTGAGTCTGCCTATGTTTCTGCATGGCTGGAAGCTGTCACTACTCATTGAAACTTATTCGTGCTGGAAATGGATATGCTGCTTCATCTGCTGGGGATGAAACCTGAGGCACCAGCACTCGAATTTAAATGTTGTTCCCATGGGGAGAGGAGGAGAGCTTGGAGAGTGAGGGGTGAGAGCTGCCTCGCAGCTCAAATAGGCTTTGGGAGCTTTGCCTACAGGTTGCTAAAAGCAGGTTGTGGCATTTTTTGATGATTCAAGAAAATATTGTGCTTTAAAATCAAAGTTTAATGGGAGGTTACAATGCTTTAGCTGAAGATTATATTGCAGAAGGCACAAAATTTTTCTTTAAGAGGAACCAAAGTTCGGAATCCTGCTTTTGGGGAGGGGGAATGAGCACTTGAGGAATTAGATTTTAAAGAGGGCAGGTACAAAGTTTGCCTCAAAGCCAAGATTCTGTGATGGCTCCTGGGAGTCCTCATGTTCACCCAAGGTATGCAAAATGATTCTTAAAAATGGGCAGTGGAGGCCATGAGCCCCCATCCATCCTTATTGTCACCTTTCTCACCTGAAAGGGCTGTGAGCCAAAAGAGCAGAAAGACAGAAGGAGTCCTGTGACGGTGTTCACAGGGGCTCTTGGATGAGGGAAGAGATGAGGATCTGACTCCATGTTTCAGAAGGCTGATTTATTATTTTATTATATATATTACATTAAAACTGTACTAAAAGAATAGAAGAAAAGGTTTTATCAGAAGGCTGGCTAAGAATAGAAAGGAATAACAAAATCTTGTGTCTCAGACAGAGTCCGAATTAGCGGGACTGTGATTGGCCATTAATTAGAAACAACCACATGAGACCAATCCCAGATGCACCTGTTGCATTCCACAGCAGCAGATAACCATTGTTTACATTCTGTTCCTGAGGCCTCGCAGCTTCTCAGGAGGAAAAATCCTAAAGAAAGGATTTTCCATAAAAGATGTCTGTGACTCCAGCTGTATCTGTCCCTCACCACATCACTGATCCTTGTTTTACAAGGTTGCACTGGGAGCTCCTGTATATTGTAATTTCTTCATTGTTTTTTCACTTCATTATATCTAAGTATATGCCCAGTATAGAGAATATTTTCCCCTACCTCCTCTCCACCTCCCATGCCTCAGCACAAGCCCAGAGCTTGCTTGAGAACAGGAGTCTTTGATTGACAGTGCCTTCACCATTTGAGACTGGTGGTGTGCTAAAATGTACAACTGGCATTTCAGAAACTGTAACAGTGACCTGACAAAGTGTGACTTTCTAGTTTTTTCTTTTATTTTTTTTTTTTTTTTACTCTCCCCTTCTCTCAGCAAGTGGTAGATGTGCCTTGATTCTGATCTGTCATGTTCTTGTGTCACTGCAACCTGTAGAGAACTATAGAATACTGAAATTGGTACATTCTGAAATTCATAAACAATTGAAACAGCATAGCCATAAATTAATCTTGATTCAACTTTTTTTCTTAAATAGAGTTCAGTTTGCAGCAGGAATTCAGCAGTCTCAAGCCTACAGAGTACAAAGGTGACCTTCAAGGTGGTGGGAATGGTTAGGGCAGACCAGATTTTACCAGTGAATTTATGACTTCCATAGTGCCCCTGAATAACCCATTTATTTCTCTGAAACAAACTGAGTTGTAGCTCTTTGCCTAAAGACCAGCATTTTTAAAGCAAGCTTACAGTTCTCTCCCATGCAACAGCTTGGAGGCTTTCCCTTGACAGATAATAATATTGTGAGGAAAAGGAAGTTTTGCAACCCTTAAACTTCCTGAAGAAAAAAGTGCTGCTAAGATTCCTCGGAAAAAAAATTTAATAACACAACAAAATATTCAGTGAGTCATCATTTACAGGAACATCAGTTTTCTGAGATGGTAACAAGATATAATTTTTCTCCATTTATCCCAAAGGAAGGCAAATTTTGCCAGCTTTTTTGCTGGTGTTACACTTCAGCATTGCAATAATATTTAAAGGAATAGTGCCCAATTTCATCCATCAGTAAAACCAGGATGCTTCTGAATTAATGACAGAAACTCTCCACATCAGGTTTGAACATTGAATAAAAGGAAATGAGGGATCAGTTGAATAAAAGGATGAGACGTTTCTAAAAGACATGGATAAAATAATGAAGCTGAACATTTGCAGAAATGCTTATAAAGGAAAGCCATTCCCATTGCAACAATTAGTGTGCAGCTTAGTGTTTGTGCAAGAGAGTGCTGCTTCAATTAACGAAACTGATTTCTATAGCACAGTGGTGAGACTGGCTCAGACTGAAACTGAAATGTTCTCTTACTGAGGTACTAATGCTAATTAGTGAATGAAAGATCTCTTCCAAGTAAAATCACTTTTTCCTGTATGAACTAATGGCTCAGTTTTAACGAAGGTTCTTACCTGATCAGCCTTTGAAGTGTTGCACTGGGCATTACAGCTTTACAACTCTAATGCTCAAAAACATTTCTGAAGGACGTGCTCTCATACAATGAGGGTGCTGGATGTCTGGTTTCAAGCTCATGGGGACTTGTTCTCCCTGATGACATCTTCCCCTCACATCTCATTGTGCTTCTGAATGTCTGTTGTGCACAAGGTTTTCTCTTGACATCCTAGAGAAAAATATTTGGTTTATGATCCTAAGTGGAATATTTTTACTTACTTTTTTTTTTGGTTTTGTTTTCTTGGTATTTAAAATAGCAATGTATCAATAGTGATTGTTGTCCATGTTGCTCCCACAGCTGCAGTAGTGTGGAGCATCAGAAATTTGGTTTGTCCTGGGCCTTGGAAGTTGCTATGGCAACTGTACATCCCACTGGAGACCTGAGTTAGGTGTGCACACCTCATTTAACTTTCCAGCATTCCTCTGCACATATGTTAGGTCTGGGAATTCCATCAAAACATCACCTCTGGTGTGCTAAGGAAGAGGAATCCCTGCTGCTGTCCCTGCCTCCCTGTGCTGCAGTCTGTGATTTCCCCCTCTCTCTGTGCTGGGTGAGGAGCTGCAGGTGCTCACCTGGAGCTCCCTGATGGGCACTGAGGGAGGGTCTGCCCCGAGCTGTTGGTCCCCATCAGTGCCCTGGCTGTGGGACAGGGACACTTGAGGAGCTGAGCACGACACGTAGGCACCTCTTGAGTTTCTGTGGTTGAGATGACCCTGAGGTGTCAGAAAGTCTCTTTTTTCCCAGCCCCACGACCAAAGAAGTTGAGATTTGTCGGTTCTGCTTTTCAAGGTTGTTTATTTTCTCTTATCTAACACATTCTTTCTCTGACCTGCTGAGATCTGTCCAGCAGGCTGGTTTGAGGCACACTCACCACCTTGGGGTGGTGTTAGCTTTTTATACTAAGAACTACGTGTACTTTATTTACAATAATTTTCCAATACCTATCACCTATGTTAGTCTGTCTCTGCTCTAAACCAATCCAAAAGTGCCACCATCACAGCAGAAGATGGAGGACAAGAAGAAGGACAGGACACACCCAGATTCGTCCATCTTGCCTCCTGAACCCCCATTCTAAATCCCCAAAATTCTACTTTTTCACCCTGTGACAAATTCACTATCATTCTACTCAAACTCTTGTGGCTTGTAAATCTTCACACAAAGTTGGTGATTTTCTCCATGGGCTAAAATCAAAGGCACAGGTGTTTGTGACTCCGTGCCAAGGTCTCTGAGCCCCTGCCAGGGTCTCAAGCCACCCAGGGCAGCCAGAGCAATGTCCTGGGTTCCCACAGGCACCAGCTGGGTCACTGCAGGGGCTGCTGCTCTCCGCACGCTGGGTTTGGGCTCCTGGGAGTCCCTTTCTTACCCAAAAGCAGCTGGCATCCTGTGCCCTGCCTGGGCATTGTTTCCTTCTGAAGCACCATTCAGGTAAGAGCTGACCTTGCTCTGGGGGCTGGACCTTGCCCAGGACAGTTCAAACATCTCTATTCATCACCCCCTTCCTAAAAATATAACAGGAGCTGCATGTGGACTTAGAGAAGGGAATCTTCATGGGGATGAAATATAAGGAACCATTGTGTAAATATTTTTTACATTCTATGGTGAGAATTATACCCTCCTCTTTGAATTTTATGCTTTTTTTTTGGCCAAACTCTAATCGAAAGGGATCCAAAGGGAAGCCAGCATCTCCCACACCCAAGAACGTGCTGGCTCCTCTCTTTCTCCTCCTGTGTAAGATATTCTCTCTTATTTTGGGTGCTGTTTTACACTCATTCTGTGGTGTAGGACACTGAGCCAACCCTGTTGGTGCCCCCACGCACTCAGTGGAGCAGAGCACAGGCTGAGCTTGCAGCTGGATTGGATTATGTTTGGGTTTCTGTTCAATCTGAAGGGTTAGCACCATCTGGGAGCTGTTTGCAGACAGCAGCAGGTCTCATGTTCTGGAGTGCATTTGCGGGAGAGAGAAGAGGGGCTGGAGAGGTGGAAATCTCTGGTTTTGGTGTACTTTGTGTGCATGTGTGGTTGAGATCTGCCTGGACTGACGGCCAAAAAAATCTTCAAAGGGTCTTTCTCACCATGGTAAATCCTGCCAGCTTGCTGCATTCAGCTTTTGTAGGGTTTTTGGTATTTTTGGTACCTTTTTTTTTGCTACTTATTCAGTTCCAGCCATTGGCTTCCTGTTGCCTACATCTCATCATTGAGTGATGCCACTGAGTGATGGCTCTGGTGCCTTTGGGATAAAAGATAAAGGAAAATTGATCTTTTTTTGGGCTCTGCTTGTCCTGGTGTTCCCTTGATAAGCAGAAGTCCATTTTCCTGGTTCAGGAGGTAGAAAACTCCATATCTTCAGGATATTGTGAGGTGGGGAATCTTCCTCCCTCCCCAGGAAGCACAAGAGAGAATCTTAGCCCTCAACTAATCCTGCAAATTCTTCTTTGCCCTTGGAGAATATTCCTCTATAGATTTTGTGGGTTATTTTTGGTTTGTTTTGTTGTGGGTTTGGTGGGGTTTTTTTGAGCCAGTTTTGCTAAACAAGTTGAACTTGCCTAGGGCTAGAGATACAAAGAAATTTAGAGTGGTGACCTGAACCTTAATGCTGAGACGTTTTTGCAAAGCAGCTCTGTTACCAGCTTGCAAAGCCCCAGGTAATTTGTTTCCTCTGTAAATCTCCCTGAAGAGAAGGCAAGTGTAAAGTATTAAAAAAAAAGAGCTTGTAGTCAATTTTCTGCCTTTCCTGGAGGTGGAGGACAGAGCCATTACGCATGACCACAGTTCTTTTTTTTAAAAATTTTTCTTCTCTTTCCTGATGTTTGATACCTGGGAGCAGGGTGATATTTTGCATAATTATAATTAGAAATCTGTTTTTGATGCTTTGCATCTCAGTCGTGGCTGGAATGCAAGTAACCACCCAGTTTGGTAGGACAGGTACAGTTTATGCCCCCAGGACAGTGGCTGAGGATAACTGTGCAAGGCCACAGATATTTGCCTTCCCTCCTGCAAATTCGGTGGGAAGCAATTGCCCAAACTCCTCCCTTGTCCTGTTGTTTTTCTTAAGCTGGAACATAATACAGTGAAATGTGTGGAAAAATAAGTAAAAACACTTAAATATCAATAGTTTCTTTCTTGATGAGCACAAGCTAACCAGGGAGTTCCTGTGTCTTCTGCTGTGTCCCAGTGCTTGCCCTGGGAAGTGCTCATCTGGGGCAAAAAGTTTTCCTTTAGTTTGTGACAGAGGAATATAATTTTCAGCACTGCTTTTGCTAGGAAATTCACTGTGAAAATAGCACTGGAAGCTGTCAAATTGAAAGGATTGGCAGATTTCTGGAAAAAAAAAGCCCCAATATGCCAAGCTGAAGTTAGGGTTTTAGGAACAGTCTAAGCATTGTTATATGGGGAAATAATTATTTTCTTACTTGGCTAGAGGACTGCCAGCTTTCATGCTGTCAAGAGGAATGCACATGTAACCTGAATAACACATAGTCATGTCTCACTGGAACTTAAAGATATGATTTACAGGACTGACAGGCTCTTTGTTGTATCAGCATTGAGTGGTTGCAGCCCAAAAAAAAAAAATGCACTTCAATACCTAGATAAGAATTAGGCTGAAAAATATGTCATGTTTTTAATTCTGTGAATTGTTATGTCTCCGAGTAAGCCTTGTATGCAAAACATTTTTACTTCTCTCAGGAACATTAAAAATATTCTCATTTTCCTGTTACTGCAGCATTTTTGCAGTTTGGTAATAGATATTTCTTTTTCTGATCTGTCTGTGCCCACTGTGTTTGTTTTTGCCCACTGCACTGCATGCAACCTTCATTTCTGGCATTTCCATGAAAATCTGTAGCATTCTGGGCACAAAGCTTTGCCATGGTATTGAAACTCACTGCAGGAGGAGATGTTTAAATCCAGTTTCATGTTGACAGCACTGTGCTGAGAACTTTCTTTCCTGGTCCCTTCTGCAGCCATCCCATGATTGCCAGGATCAGAATAAATAATGAGTGTCTGAAAAAAAAGGGAACCAAGTGCCTTTAACTCCCCTTTCTATAAATACCCCATCTTCCTGCCTGATTTTCCCCAGGGAATTTGCTCCAGTGTTGTTTGTTCTGCAGGCTGGGAGTGTGTTCATCTCCCTGCTTTCACCAGGGTCTAGCGGGGGGATCTTGGGGAGTCACCTGCCCAGCATCACTACTAAGCAAATATTTACTGAGTTAATTGATGGATGCTATAGATGACAAAACTTTGAGCCACTACAGACAAGTTTTGGCATTGTAAGTGGATTTTTCCTCTCTCAGGGAAGGGCTCCCTCAGTCTGCAGCAGAAGGTGACGGGCTCAAACTGAATTCCAGCTGTACTCAAAGCCATCCTGCATCATCCACATTAATTTCCTCCAAGGAGAGATTTAGAACCTGGAGATCCTGGCCTGGGTGTCATTCTTGTAAAGGAACTTGATAAATGGGCACAGAGCCTTGCCATGTCATGGTCATTGAGGTCCCGAGGCAATATTTAGTGTAACAGAATAAGCAGTGCTCCAGTTAGCACAGTCATCCCTTATGCAGGGAGATGCATTTATGCCTTTCAAGACAAAGAACCTTTTCACTATATGTCCAGCTATTATTCTGTGAGTTCTTTGTGGGGAATTAGCACATCTTTGTTTTCCTTTGGGCAGGGAAAGAGTTTTGCTCGTTCTCACTGAAAAGCCCAGTGTTTGAAGATACAACACTTACATGAGGATTAACTTTTTAAAAGACTTGAGGGTCCCTGTGGAGTTGCCTGAGCCCATTAATAAAAGTTTGAATTTTCAGCCTAATGTATTAATTATGTTTGTCCAATTCCTAGAGGACCAGTAGATCAAATTCATCTTAATTAAATTTCAGGCTGTGATAGGAGGGGGAAAAAAGATATTATAGACTTTAAAGCTTGAAAGAGTCACTAGGCAAGCAGACTGTTACTTTTTCTGATTAAAATGTAAATACATTTTAAATTAAATTCCAGTAAATACATTTTAGCTTACTCATTTTTAAACTGGAGTTAGACCTTCAGTAATATGATGACTGCTGTGCTTTTGTCTTCATGGGAAGATTGTTTTTCAGACCAATAGGTTGAAAACTCTTTTGATAAAACCTGGCTTGTCATAATAAGCCTGTAAATTATTTTGATGAAATTTGCAACTCTAATAATAATTTTAATACCAGAAACAAAATTTTTGTGCTGGATATTTCCATATACTCAAAAGAGAAAAAGCTGAAAGTGACAGAGATGGAAGCCACTCATATTTGTGTGCTCAAGTTGAGTTAAATCTTCCATTCAAATCCTGCTCTAGGAATCCTTAGATGTGTGAGACCATGCAGAATTACTTAATCTCCTGAGGATGTCTGCATTTTAATAAAACAGATGTCAGTTTTGCATCTTGAGGTCTATTTCTTGTTTCTGAGGAAATTTTTTCTTTTGATTTAAATCCAACAGAAAAGGGTTTTTTTGAATATTTCTCTTTATCTGGCTAATATCACCCTCTTGTACAACAACAAAACATCTCTCCATTTCTTATTCTGTAGAGTGTATTTAGTGCTCTTTAGTATCTTTTCTTGTCTCTTAACAAAATTAGTGTACACATAGACATCACCAGATTTTTTTTTTCCCTATTATATTAACTTTTTCCCCCATTATATTAATTTTCAGTGGTTCAGGGCGCTGAAAGACAGCATTAGCTTTGGTCTTCCAGAAACATTCTTGTTAAGAGCTGTCATTTACTGCTTCCTTTGGGCTGTTTTTTCATCCATCTTGTTTTAAAACAATTCCTAGCAGCTTGCAGGAAGTTTAGCACAGGATGTTCTTGGTGTAATCCACTGACATAATTGATATATTTTATCCATTTATGCCCTAGTTGGGCAACATGAAGTATCTGGTTTATGTTTGGGGGTGTTTTTGGCATGGCAAGACACTGACAGCATTGTTTTGAATTCCCTGGGAAGTGAGAATATTTTCCCTGGAGTATGATTTTGATGTATCAAAAGTTTTCTCTGTCTTCGTTTCCTATATGTCTGTCATATACATCCTTCCTTTATTCTAGCAAAAAAAATATAATAAATAATTTTAAATAAATAACTTTAATAAATAATTTAATAATTTAATTATTTAACAAATGTAATAAATAATTCTTTATTTCATCCCAGCATACAGAGGGGAAACTGTGGATTTATTATTAAACTCTAATGAGGGTGCACAAATTGTTTTGAAGTGCAAGACAAATGACCCTCCTTGGGCAATGTAAATTATGCATGGGTTACCTGACAGACTGGAGGCACTTCTAGAGTTTCTCACCTCCTCCCATCTCCTGCAAACTGTTGGAAAAGGTTAAATTCCAGTCAGCCTGGGAGCTGTTGCTTTCTTCATTAGGCTTAAAAATATTGTCCCCGTTTTCAATTTTTCTCAATTTTTTTCTAAGTTTCATAATACACGTGTGTAAGATGTATTTTGCTTTTCCATTATAACCTCTTAAGTTTTGTGATTTGGCCCCAGGTTTATTCCTCCATGCAAAGATGTGGAATAGCCCCTTTCAGCCTGCAAGGAACAGTGTCTTATTCGCATTTTTCTTGAATTTAGTTAACAATTTGAAGTTTTTCTTTTCATTCATCACCATGAATTGATTTTTTATGGCCAGTATTGCAAGTCTGAAAGTAGCTTTGAATACATAAAATAACAATGTAATGAATGTTGTTTTAAACAAGAGCAGATTTCTGATTTTATTTATTTTCCCCAGAAAAATTCTGGTGGTGTGATTAAAATGATGAAACATTGGATTAGGAATTGTTTGTTCAGAGGGATTTTATGTTTGAGTGTGTTCAGCATTGGTAATGACTCTATGCAGTGAACAAAACCAAACACAATTGACATACTTAGTAGCAAGAAAAAATTGTAGGCATTTTTGGGTAAGTTAAAGACTTTATTTTTTTTTTCCCCTTCTGGATGGGATGCAGAAAAAATCCATTTTGGTCATGAAGATTTTTAATGTCCTCACTTTGTTGTCTAGCAATGTTGATTTAAAGTTACTGTTGGATCATAATTACCAGGCAAAAATAGTGTGGAAATATGAGAGATGTGCAGAATGGTCAATAAAGAGCAGAGAAAAAGGAGCCCTGTAACCATGGTGGGGTTTTTTGGGGTTTTTCCAGTTGAGCATTTATGTGTTTGTTTTTCTGTATGATTTGTTAGCTCAGGATTAGGCTCTTTTGTTTGTGGTGTAAATCCTGTTCTTGGCCTACAGTGAATATTAATTCACTTCTGTACTTGTACCTGCCCTGTTGCAGAACCAGCTCCTTATTAGTGAGGCAATAAAAGCAGAAATGAGGTGATACAAGGAAGCCAAAGAGAATCTGGGATCACATCAAGGGCAAACACCCTTGTTCCAAAATTATAAAACAGAGGAAGAGAGATAATTAGAAAAGTTGGAAGGTATTTAAGCATCAGGATTTCCTTTTTATGCACCCTTAACTTTTAGAGGGGCATTACTGCGAGACATTATTGAAAGCATTACTTTTTAATAGACCTTAATAAAAGAAACATTAGCAAGAAAATCTTTACTGAGGTAAGTGGTGGTTTTGGTCATCCTTCTGGGTTTTTTCTTTACAAAGTGGAACCTTTTAGAAAGCTGGCTCCTAGCTCAGACTTGATTAAAGGATTATTATTTTGCAGTTGACCTTTGCAGGGCTCCTGATGAGTATTTGGCCATTTTTGGTTTCTTTCATCACCTACAGGAAACTGAGGGAGGGACCTTGTCCTACAGCAAAGGGGCTGTCATCTTTGTTTTCCTCTTGTAGATCTGAGGAGAATATCTAGGCCAAGGTCTCCAGAAATCCTTGCCTTTCAGACTGTCCTGAGCTCTTTCCTGGCCAGAGTCCTGCTCCAGAATGGATTCCTCATTTTTTAAAACCCAACCAACCAAATGAAAAAAAAAAACCCAACCAAAATAAACCCCAGCCCTTCTCCCCAAAATCCCACATTTAAACAATAAACCACATTTTTAGAGTTCTTATCACTACCACTTTTTAGGTGACTTGTTCCCATTGCAACAGGAATTAGAAGTTCTGCTCTATTGGGAACATCGCAGATTCTTTAGAAGGAACAGAGCACTCTAAGAAAAATGCCACCTTGTCCTTGTTGTAGACTATTAAATTCTTGATTCTTCAAAATAACAAATCACTTTTTTGTTAGACCTGATAGTTGGCTTGAAACCAGGTTTGTTCTCTTTTTCTTTTCCCACTTCCCCCCCATACATTACTTGACTAAAAAAGGCTATTAAAAACCTTGCTTTTCACAGTTGTATTGATTTTTTTAAAGGTGGATTTAACCTGACATGTGATTTAATGTGCCTCATTGCATTTTAATAAACCATTAATTTGTGAAGTAGAGGTCAATAATGAGGGGTTCAGGGGCTGTGGGTCAGTAGCAATGATGGAGCAGAAGAAAAAAGGTCACAGGCGCTGAATTTTGTCACAGGTTGCTTTGAGTCAGAGCAGAAGGTTTTTGATTTTGATGGGCAGTATCAGAAGAGACTGGAAAACATCCCCAAGAGTGCAGAGCTATGATCCCAGGGCTGGTCAGTGATTTAACTGGGGAGAAGTGCAAAGGCAAAGGGAAGAAATGGCATTTGAGGAAATGGAGAGATGGACTGAAAATTCTGGCACCCAGATGTCCCAATACTGTGACTCTTTTGTGATTCCCAGGTAAAGGATAGCATGAACTGATGAAGACTGTCTGGTTTTACAATTGTGTATAAAAATCAAATTGATTTGATGTGCAGGAGTATAGGAAAAAAATTAAGAGGTTGGTAGAAGTTTTTAGGTGTTTCAGAGGCCATGTTCTGTGCTCTGTCTTTTCTTGGGATAAAAATTTAATGAATCCAAATTTTGATACAGCTTCAAAGTAATTCCTGATTACATCACGATGGGGAAACTCCTCCTCCTCAGCTACAAAGAGAAAATTATTGGCACTAAAAGTAATTTATTACTACAGACCATGCTTAAAATAACTTTTATGGCCACAGTGGCTGTAATGTGGTGGATGTCTGGAGGTGTATTGATGTGAAAACCCGTCTGCTTCCCTTTGAGGAAGGGATTTCAAAGAGCTGCCTGAATTTTTGCTTTCCTTAATAAACAGAAAAGAGTCAAGATCTTCCTGATGATACAGCCCTTCAGTGCTAGGAAGGGCCAGGTTCCCAATCTGTTCACAGTGTTAAATTTATACCAGTCTGGACCAAATGTTCTGTCATTCACCTTTTGGCCCTGAGTTTCTTAACTCTGGAGTTACTCACTGCTCCTTCGTGCTGCTTCCCCACCCTTCTTTTAAAGGGATTCCTGTTTTCTGCCTTCCTTCTTCCACATCTTGAGAAATTTCACACAGCAAATGAGCTACAATAAATTTACACAAGGCAAGCTTAGCGTATTTTTTAAACAAGCTTCTTGATTTGTTAAATTTTCACACGAATGTTGGGCATTTTTTATGGTGTGCTTTGCCCTTCTGAAAAAGTAAAGAGAGCCTGACTTTTCAGGCTACAGCAGGACAGTGGCCTGGATTATTTCAGCTCTCATTTTACAGGAGGGCCAGCAAACGAAGGACTTGATATTGGGCAGCTGGGAAATTCATTACTTTGCTACTGAGCACAGTGGACATTTTGGTAATCTCTAGTGCTGAGACATGCCAAGGATGGATGGATGTTGTTTTATTCTAGTCTGTCCATGCTCTCTGTTTTGCTGTTTCTGTGCAATGTCATGTGTTTTTTGATTTTTTTTTTCTAATTTCTCCTTTGCTGAACAGGAAAATTGAACAAAAAAGGTCAGCTAGAAGAAAAGCGCAGTTACTTTTCACAGGCTGGTTTCTAGTGCTCTGAGCACCTGTGGCTAAAAAACACCTGAAGTAAATGCAGGGTGGAGCAGAGGGAGTGCAAAGGGTGAACAGGGATATGGTGGGTGGTTTTGCAGTAGAAATTGATATTTGGAACGTTTCTCAGGTCCCACCAAATGTGCTAAGCCTGAGAATCAAGGGCTGAGCATTTCTGCTCACATTTCAGAGTGACCAGTGAGAAACCAGCCCCTTCTGGCACTCTCCTGCTCCTTCCCAAAGCCAAAATGATTTTTCTTGCTGCTTTTTCTGAAACCACATGTGATGCTTCCCACACATCTCTTGAGCTACACCAGCCCTTGTCAAAGGTATGGGAATTGATGCAGTTTTTGAGAGAATTCCCAATCTTATGATGTCCCTTTGTGGGTGTGAGTGGTGAATTTAATCACAGTAACACCCTGGGTCTGTTTCCCACTGCTGTGCTCTCTGTGCTCATCCTTTCAGTCTGCAGTGGTATTTGAGGATAATAATCTAATCCTAAATAATATCCTTTTCTGATTTTTGTGTACTCCATGTGAGTATCTAAAGAGACAGATTTGTCTTCTGTAGTGCTAGCAAGAAACCCCAGGTCTGTTGAGATGTAAAACCAACTTCAGTAAAGCAGAAACTTAGCCTCTGCAGGTTTTTTTTTATTAATAATCTTTCCTTGGTTCAATTGAAAAAATAATAATTGTAGGGTTTCTACTAAGATATGCCTCTAGCAGGTAGAATAAGGGTTTGCATATGAATATATTTGACAGTGTAACTTTAATGCACTGAGGTTCTGAAGTGGATCCAAGCTGAATATATGAAAAGAATTTTAATAATACCTGAGACTAATATAATTTGTCTCCACTTTCAAAATAAAAATAGTGCTGATTGATTTTCAGTTTATTAAACCTGATCCCTGCAGAGTTTGAAAACCAAACACTGTGGCAAGAGGAATCTAAAAGTAAAACCAAGTTTCATTGTCTACCCTGTAAGGAGCTGAAGCTAAAAAAATTGCAGAAGTAAACAAGGAAACAGCTTGTGACAATAGCCACTGAAATCTAATATCTGGCTGTGAATAAACCAAGTCTGACACTGATGTAGGGGACATAGGAAAGTATAAACACTCAAAAGGCGGCAATAATAATAACAATAATAATGATGATAATAATAATAATAATATTTATAGTAATTTTGAACTCCTATGGCAGTGAAGGTGTACAACTTTTAGACATCAGACTGGATCTACAAAGCTTTGCATCAGTATAAGCAACATGAAATACATTTTGCAGATCTGTTATCTTCCCCTCAATTTTCTGTCTCTCTTTGTATCCATCCCACTCTTGGGTGTTATTTTATCCATCTCTTTAGGATAACTATTCTATAGTGGAATTATAATGCAGCATTTTGAAATTATACTCTTGAATATAATGTTTTAAGGGTCTGACTTGTACATGAGTGGTGTGGAGCCTTCCTTTTCTTTTGGCATTCTGACAAAATGATGCAGCACCTTGCCCATCAGAGAAAAGGGATGGGCACTTGTGTGGCAAATGTGACCATTGGGAAAAATTGTACTTCTAGAGATGCTGGATTTTGCATTGTGTATCTGGTGAAATGAGCATTTTTGTTAGCCAAGAAACTTTCACAAATGTACATGTAAGCAGACCTGCTGCAGGGTTAGGCATTGAGATGTTTTTTGGGGGTCTCAGTATCTCCCTGTAGGTAGACGGTGTGTATATATTTTAATTTTAAATTCATTAGTACATCTAAAACAGGGATTACAAATGCATCACACTAAAGGATGTGTTGTCTCCTTTGACCTTACCAGTAATGCTTTTATCTTTGCCTTGTAAAAAGGCTTTTCATTGTGCACTTACCCATCAGCTCCTGAAAGGCCAAGAGAGGTAAAAGCTGAACTTGGAGGAGGTTTTTTGTTGGTTTTGGATTTCTTAAGTTTATTTTTTTTCCCCTAGATTACATAAATGGCTGATTTAGGGACAGAATATGATGTTAAATAAACTGGTGTGGGTGCTGATTTCTTTTTCCTGTGTGCAGCATTGCCATCTCCACACACTGCCCCTCTTCTTTTCCACATCCTCAAACCCTGCTGGTGTGCATCAAGAGACTTGCATTAAAAACATGAAAAAAACCCCAAAATGAAGAGAATTAATTACAGCTGCTTATAACGCTGTGGGATAAATGTTTTAAAAAATAGTCCAGAAAGCCCTTTCCTACTGTTATTCCTAATTTCCCAGAGAAGCAGCGGTTCTAGGTCTGTTCAGGTGACCACTTCCCCTCCCTTTGAAGCATGTGATTGTACTTTTTCAAGACAAGGTTATGCCAAACTAATTGATTCTTTTCTTTCCCCTTCTTATTAAATAAGTTTGGCTGAGCCACATTTACTTGGATTAAATACAAGCAAAAAGAAAGTTCACATTGGTTCAGGAAGTTTGTTTTGTGGTTCTTTGGAAAAGAACATTCTGTCCACTCTTTGTAAAACCAATACAAACAGTCTTTTGGCACACACACTATTCTTTGTAGATACCTTGCTTTAAATTATCTCTGCTATTTTGCAAGATTAAGTATCACAGTCCATATTTCCTGGATAAATCCTGCCTTGTGTAATTGTGCTTTCACTTTAGAAGTCACACCTGCAGTGGTAGTTGGTAGTTTGACACAATTAAATCTTGTAAATGCTATTTGAGATCTGCTGATGAAAGATACTGAATAATGAAATGGTGATAATAAATTTTAGGACAGTAAATGTGGCTTATGTAATAGCTCTTATTTAGAAGTGGTTATATCTCATTGTAGAAATGATCATGTAGATATGATATTAAGGAAAAAGAGCTGTAGAGGCACAGAGTAAAACTTCAAGAGGGTTTTTATTTATTTTGTAATTGAGGAATTGTGTGTGAGTTTTGTGGAGAAATGTCCTTTTCCCTTTTAACTTTTTAAAGGATATAATTATAAGGTTTTTTTATTATGATATCATTTTATCATTATATCATAATTATTATATTATTACTACTAAAGGAGTACTGGGATAATTAATTTCATGTGCTTGTAGCAGGCATTTCTCACACGTGAGAACCTGGCAGGAGCTGCCAGAATTGAGAATAACAGCAGAGAAGGAAATGTGCACTGTGCAACCTCAGTCAAACAGGGAGCAATCTCTGGTGCCCTCTTTTGATAATATATTTGGTGGAACCAGTTAGGGGAGGATCTTAAATGATGTTAATAAATTATTGGGCTGATTCTTCAAGTGTCTGTAACTTCTGCTGGCTTGGGCTCTTACTGGAAGGGAAAACAAAGATGCCCTGTACCTTGTCCTACACATAGTCAATAATATTCCTAGAGAGTGATAAAAGCGAATCAAATCTGTCCTGTGACAGCTTGGAATTGAGCTGAAGCTTTACACACACATCTGGATGTAAGTTTTGAGAGCTGTGTTTTTTAACATCAAAGCAAAACGCAATGAAGAACCCCAACCTTTTGAACTTTCTATTTCCATACATTTAAATCCAAAGACTGAAGTATTTTGAATGTCATGTCTGCCTTATCTTTTCAGCAGAGCCTTTTCCTATAATTAAAAGGGCATCAATTTTTCTAATTGTTGCCAAATCCAATCTGAGCCTCCCACACAATCATTTCACCCTTCCCTCCCATCATTGTCTGATATTTTGTTTGCACAGTCATTATTCATTAACTGTGCTCATGTCCAGGGCAGCAAACAGAGGAATCACATCAGCAAGGAGGAGCTCAGAAACTCACCACTGAAATCTGTTTTTTTTTTTCCTTTTTTGTGTTACATTGCCTTTCAGATGAGAATCCCAAAACCTGTAACAAATTTCAGAGATAAGGAGCCTGGAAACAATAAGTGTCCTACTGTTTGCTGCTTCCTTTTCTTAGCAGAATTCTTTAGTCTTCCATTCTACTGAGAAGAATTCATTTCTATGTAAGAAGCTACTGAGATTATAAGTCACTATTGGAAAGGAGAGAGCTGTAGTCTGCCCTATTTTTAAATAAAATCTTACAGAATCACACGCAGTCATTAGTTGGATTTGGAGGGGACCTCTGGAGATCATCTCATCCAACCCCCCTGCCAAGGCAGGGGTCACCTAGAGCAGGTTACACAAGAACAGGTGGGTTGTGAATCTCCAGGAAAGGGAGATCCCACAGCCTCCCTGGGCAGCTGCTCCAGTGTGAAGTTCTTCCTTATGTTGAAGTTCTTCCTTATGTTAAGGTGGAACTTGCTGTGTTTCAGTTTATGGCCACTGCTCCTTGTCCTGTCACTGGGTACCACAAAAAGGAGCCTGGCACCATCCTCATGGCACCCCTTTGAGATGTTTATATGTATTGATGAGATCCCCTCGCAGTTTTCTCTTGCCTGGACTAACCAAGCCCAGCTCCCACACTCTCCTTTTGAGAGAGATACTCCAGACCCCTCAGCATCATTATGACCCTCTGCTGCTCCAGTAGCTTCTTTTCTTTTCCCTTCTTCCTTTCCCTTCTTCCTTTCCCTTCTTGACTTAATCCACGTTTTGAAGGGAATAAAATGGGCATGAAAGGCTGGAGTGTCTTTCCTGAGGTCCCTGGGCTAGGAAAAGCTGAGGCTCATGAATGAAAAGCCTTAAGATGTGCCCATGTGTTGTCCTTTCCTCTGTGAGGCTTTCCTGGTCAGAAAAAAACCACCCATTATTTGTTTATCTCCCCTTCAAATATGAAAATGTTATGTTTTCAGCAGAAATAGATGATTAAGAGATAAACCACCAGTAGAATCTGGTCATATTAGTAAGCAGATTGAAAAGATTTAGTATAAAAACTAATACAATATACTACTTCATTTTTACACTAATGTGCAACCACTGGATCAATTCACATTGGCTGAGTTGACCTATTCTCACTTGTCCCAACTCATTGGAGTTGACTCAGTATTGCTTCTTCCTAGTTCTGTTGCTATATCTAATTGATCTGTGTGTTTTAATTAATTTTGATTTATTGTAAATGGGAGAGGAAATGGGGAAGGGATAATACCAAAATGAAGGCCTGAAGAGAGTAATTCATAAGAAAATCCTGCTGTAAATTGGTCAGATTTGCTAAAATTTGAAGATCTGGTCAGTGGCTGGAATAGTGCAGTTATGAAGCTGGAAGCAGCTCCTGTTACAGATAAGTTAGAATGAAGTGTTGGATATGAATAAAGACATGAAATAAAAAAGGATGAAAGTCTTGAATGTCAGTTCAAAACTGAGATATAACAAAATTTGAAGGGTTTATGGTGGAGGCTGCTCAGTTATCCTGACCATGAGGTTCCTGTTAGCTGTACAGAGCAGTTCTTTCTGGCATTACTGGTATTTAGGAAACTCACACTGACAGTAGTGGATGAACTCTAACCAGAACTGCATTTCTCCCTGTCATGCACTGAGGGCAATCACATTTTAAGAAGTCAGGGATTAGCAAGCTGAACCCATTGTGTAATGTGCAGTGGAACTGCAAAGCTGAACCTGTTCCTTCTCTGCTTTTCAGTGATTTGTCCTGTTGGGCAGCTGCCTTCTGAGTGCCTCTGGAGAGATGCCAGCCAGCTGAATTGAGCAGTGGCAGGGACAGCATCTCCCCAGGCTGAAGTTCTAAGCCCAGGCTCGTGGCATTTGCACAAGTGATCACTGGTGAGTTGTACACGAGCACAGCTTCTCTCCCTCCTCTCTGTCTCTTCAACCACTGGCATCTGTTGCAAACTCTCAATTCTGGATGCACAGACTGGCCTGCCTTGCTTGTTTATCCCAGAGTGTGACTGATGGGCTTAGAGAATGTGAAAAACGCCAATCACTTGTTTTTGAAATGTTAAAAGTTTAACAGTAATAAAATGGTTATAAAAATAGCAATATAATAAAAATTTGGACAATTAGGGTTTAGGACAATAGGAGACAATAAAAAACAAAGAGTTATGGGTGGTCCAGGTTCCTCTTTCTGGGCAAAATAAGCCCAAAAAAGGACCCATGTTAACAGAGGATTAACTCTTAAAAGCAACAGCCTGTTGCACATTCATACACCTCATACATGATGCATAAATTCCATTCAAACACAGGATTCTGTCTGGTCAGTGTCAACTTCTTCCTCTTAATCCTAATGGTGTCTTCAGGGCTGAGCAAGGCAGGAAGAAGTTCATTTCTTTTGATAAGAGAGCAATAAATTATCTTTCTCTGAAATATTTGTGTGTCCTGTGGCTGCTATTTGTGCATCATGTATGATGTGTGAGTACCTCATTCCTTTCTTAAAAAATAAAATCTCACATACATAGTTTCTATTTTAACATTATGTTATAACCTAAAACTATGTTTAACACACCACTTAAGGAAATTAATACAGCATAAGTTTCTAACATAACACATATCATATTCATTTTAATATTTGTGAAAAGCCAATCACAAAATACACATTTTTCACAGAGAATATGAGAGTGGTCCAGGCTACCAGCTAATCTTAGGAAATCCTTACTATTTGTTTGGATGTTTATGGATTTTTTCCCCTCTCCCTCCACTGAATGAGTAATGTCCTGGTGAGGCCAAACTTCAATTCTATAGCATTTGTGTGTTATACTAGATGATATCACTGTGCTTTTTTTAACCAGAGGAGATTTTATACCCTCTTCCTTAGTGCTTCATAGCCTGGAAATCCAAGCTGTGGGGTTCTGATAACAGAAGTAGGGACTGGCTGCTGTCAGCACGAGGGTGATTAAAAATGTGTGTGTGCATGCTGCTTCACTCCTTTCCAGCTGAATAGAAAATGAAACTGCCCAAAGCCTTTTATGTAAGTGCATGGATTTGTTTTTTTTTTTTTTCCTGTTTAAATCTCTGTGTGGCTGTGTGCACACAAACTCCATCCCCAGATTGCTTCTGAAGATGCTGTGCAAAGAAAAGAGTGAGCCTGTTCTGACCTTTGAGGACTGATCCTGTTTCCAGCTCAATACCAGACACAACCTCTCCACAAAAAGCAATAGCTAACCATTAATTTTTTTTAGGGCAAGGTGGTTTCTAGTCTGTTTTTCCAATCTGTGATTTTCCTTGATAAAACAATGGCAATCTGCTTCTTGCAGCAGCTGAGATGCTGTGATTCTTTGACAGCAAATGTGTGCAGAGCTGCCTTACACCTTGCAACCCCCTGCTTTATTTAAGACTGCCATGCTGGGCTGACTGCTGTTTTCCTGGGAGTGTGGCACCAAGGAATCTTTGATGAGATGCAGCCTGGTCTGCAAAACACACGTTTGCTATTAAAAACAACACATGTGCCCTTAGCTGTAGCTAATAAATTAAAAATCCCTGTGGAATTTGGGGGAGATAGCTCCTCTAGACATGGAAAGAATCCCATTAAAGCATCAGCATGACACAGCTCAGCATCAGGTGCTGAATTGAATATCAGAACTACTCGAAGGTCTCTTCTGGAGCAGCAGGAGGAGCCCCTTGCAAGGATGGGTGCAGGAAGGGTGAAATGCATCCAGGGCACTTGTCTCTGCCTCTTTCAGGTTCTTGCTATGTTGTTAAAAAGGTTGGTTGGGATATTTGGACAAAGACCTGAAGGTCAGTGCTGTCCTGAGCTGTAAATGCTACTTTGATTAGCAAGATATTTGGAAAGTCACCCTGGCCTGAAAAATGATGAGGGTAATTCTGCTTTCTGCTGGAGGGGGCAAAGGCAGAGCAAGGAATTCAGGTACATTATTTCAAGGTCCAGTAGCCTCTTAAACTAGACTAAAATAAGCAGGCTTTAATTAGTGGAAAGTTTAGGAAAACACATTCGGTGCTATTGTCACATAACAAGTTGGAACATACCTGTCCTTAAATTCCTTTCCTTTTTATTGCTGCTGCTCTTCCTGCTCCAGTTCAAGCATAGCAGCTTCTGTCTTGGGAGCCACTGAAGGTAGATGCAGTTCCTTTCTGCTGCTGGAGAACTCTGAACCTCAGCACTTAAATAATACAGCAACTTCAGTGCTAACAGCAGCAGCTTTGGAGGAGAGAGGATTTCAAATTGTTGCAGTTGACTTTCAGGGTGTGTAGAAATAGAGAAAGCAAGGTAGTTATTGAAGCAGTGTTGTTTTTATGTAAAATCGTTGTCACTTGGGTAGGTGCACTTTATTTTTGCTTGTCAATATTTTCAATTATTAAAATTTAGAGATCATAGATTTTTCTAGGAGCCAGATAATTCTAGCAGAAGCACATCTGTGTCTTGGTCAGGGGGACAGCAGTTTGGGACTAATGTCTGTGTGCTGTGTCTGAGGTGTCAGCCTGACTCACAGGATGGAATGCCTGCGTGGGGAAAAGGCAAAAACCTTTGCTCCCTTGTGACAGGGGTGGGAAACCATCTCCGTGTGCAGAGGTTCCTTTTGGAACTGCACATCACAGGAAGGTGCTTGGAAAATTCACTTTATTCACAAATAAAGACTGAGTCAAGCCAGTGCCTGCTTATCAGGCCAGGGAGTGATTGTGCTGTGCCATCAATCACAGTGCCCTGAGCACAAACAGTTCCATGGCTGCGCTTTAGAAATGCATGTGAACTCCAGTGCAGGTTTTTAGTTTGTTGTTTCAGTTGTTTTTTGGGTTTTTTTCCTATTTCTGAGAGCACTATAGAGCACAGAACTTCAAGTGCAGGGTGTCTGGGGAGTGTCCTGCCCTTGGGGTTGAGTGGTGTTTTGCACTTTGCTTGCAATTCTGTTCCATTGCTGTTTGCTAAGTGCAGTGCAGACTTTTGAAATTGAAGTTTGAACTTTCATCTGGAACCTCAATTTTCTTACAATTTTTTCTTATTTTTAAAAATTAATTTCTAGTTTTTCTTAATTATAGTGCCAGAACAGTGTTATCACAGAATCATTAAAGATCCTCCAAATGTAAAATATTTTAAGACCATCTAGTACAACCCCCCTGCAATGGGAAGGGACATGTTCAAGTAGCCCAGGTTCCTCAGAGCCCCATGAATATTTCCAGGGATGGGATATCCACCTCTGGGTGACCTCTTTTACCACCTTCATTGTAAAAAACATCCTTATATCCATTCTAATTCAGCCTTCTTTTACCTTAAAACCATTATCTCTTGTCCTATTGCAGTGGGGCCTGATAAAAGCCTGTCCTCATCTTTCCTGTAGGTCCCCTTGAAATAAAAATCCCTGAAGTGATTGGCTATTAGAAATATTGCAGAATTAGCTGAATGAACCTCCTGCCTCAGGTGGTTGAGTGCTGAAACACGCTGAAAGCGATTGTAAACCATCATAAGCCTGCAAAAGATTAATGGTTAGCTACCAATGACTGCTTTGAAACTCAAGAAGAATGATAGCTTAAGCCATTGGTATAAATCAAACCATCCTTTTGTTAACATAAATTTTTCTTAGATCCAAAACTACTGAAGCTGGATGGATGTTCCTGATGATTTTGCTACAGCAAAAATTAACTTCTACTTCTTGACAGGAGTAAATGAGAGATAATGAGATTTTATTATCTGCTCCAATCACCTGTGGCTTTGATTATCTGCTCTGTCCTGTGGCTTTGATTTAAAAACCAAAATTCCTCAGAACCATTGGATTTTTGTTTTTTTTAAATCCCATAATTCAAAACAAATGGTTCTCTTATCTTTTAAATCCTGGCTGCTCGGGTGGGGGCTGTGCTTTAGGACAGGTAGAGACATCTGGGCATTTTCAGGGCTGCCACTGCATGTGGTGAGGGCTGCTGGTGCCCACGAGCCTGGCTCTGCAGGGGAAATCTCAGTGTCACAAACCAGAGCCACGCTGCTCGCCGAGTGTTGACAGCTTGTCATTGCAGACTGTGCTTTTCCCTCCTGCCTGGTGGTTGGAAAGGTTCAGGAATGACCGTAATCTCTTTCCTCCAGCAACTGGGGAAGTGTCAGGGTTTGTTCTTTACAGATTTAGGGGGGAAGAAACCCACTCTGCTTTTCATTTGTGCTGAGTTTGTGTGAAAAATGCATGTAGTTTATGACTGGCTTTTCGCAAATATTAAAATGAATATGTATGTGTTGTGTTAGAAAGCAATGCTGTATTAATTCTCTTAAGTACTGTGTTAAATATAGTTTTAGGTTATAAAAATTGTTAAAATAGAAACTCTGCTATGTAAGATGCTTTGTTTAAAAGAAAGGACTTGCAGTGAGATAGCAGCCACAGGACACCTGAATCTTTCACAGAAAAGGAATTTATTGCCTTCTTATCGGAAGAAACAAACTTCTTCCCGCCTCGAAGTCGCTGTTAGGATTAGAAGGAAGAAGCTGGCAATGACCAGACAGAATCCTGTATTTGAATTGAATTTATGCATCATGGATGAAGTGTATGAATATGCAACAGGCTGTTGTTTTTAAGGGTTAATCCTTTGTTAACGGGTGTCCTTTTTTGGGCTCGTGCTGCCCAGAAAAGGTACCCAGACGTCCGTAACTCTTTGTTTTTATTGTCTTAATTCAATTTGTCCAAATTGTTATTACTCTAATTGTATTACTATTTTTATAACCATTTTATTACTAGTAAACTTTTAAAATTTTAAAAACAGGTGATTGGCGCTTTTCACAGTTTGCAATTGTTTTGTTGTCTCGGTTGGATTTTCGTAGCATATCCAAAATCATTAATCTCCCGTGGAGCGAGAGGGGATGTGAGGAAAAGGAGTGGACAAGGGACAGGAAGGACAGGATGGTAGCTAAACACACTGGGGTTTTCTTGGCTTTAGAAATATAGGGTGTTTATTTTACAGCAGCAATTCCTGGTCCCTAGGGGAGAGGGTGGGGTGACAATGGTGTGTCATGGGACGTGGCACTGCTCACCGCAGGGCAAGAAGGAATTGGGGATCTCTCTCCTTTATCTGGGGTTATAGAAGAATTTTATTGCTTAATGCATCAGTGTGGCCATTCTCTGCTCTGGGCATGCAGGCTGGGATGCTCAAAGTGGAATTGTGACATAAAAACAAACCCAAGCAATTAGAGTGCAGGTGGAGAGCACCTTTGCCCTCTGCCATCAGAGGGACAGGGCTGGGCGAACCCAGCCAGCCTGACTTGGCTCCCACCTTTGTTTGGAGGTTGCTGTGGTGATGAATAACCTTTGCAGAGGGTGTGTGAGCCTGTTGTGGCTCTGGCAGATCAAATAAACCCAGGGTTTCTCACCCCCACCTCTGAGCGTGTACCCTGGTGGTGGATTGGGCTCCCAAAATAAGTTAAACCTGACTCAGAGCTGGTTGTTGACATGGCAGAGATCTCCTCACCACATCCACTGGTTGCTTTCCCAGCAGGCAGAAGGAGCCTGGGTGATAGCAGGCAGTGCCTTTGTTCCCTTGTGTGACAGGGGAGCTGATGTGCCTTTTTGTTGGTGCCTTTTTTTGTGTCCTTTTTGTTGGTGCCTTTTTGTTGGTGCCTTTTTGTTGGTGCCTTATTTGTGCAAGATTTTGACACCTGAGGTTTGTCTCCTTACCTGCCCTTGAGGAAAGAGAGCAGGTAGAGCAAGAGACTGGCAAAGGTGCTCTGTAGAAGAAAAGAGGGAAATATTATTATCCGAAAGTCCTCTCTTTTTAAAATTTTTTCCCTACCATTGCAAATATTACCTTTTCTATACTGAGGAAACTTTAGTTTCATTTTGCTTCCCATTTACCAATAAGTGTTACAGCAAATTATTGTTAAATTCTCTGCAGCTCAAAATAGAAGTGTTCTTTTCATACTAAGGCACAAAAATCTGACCTAACAACTGCATAGTGATACAAAAGGGTGTGAAATTTGGAATTCTCCATAAGCATTACATGCTTTTCTCATTAATTCACACAAGTACGAGTACATTTCGATGATACAGGTGACTGAAGATGCTGCAAGTATCACTTCTAGATAAGAATTACCTTCAAAAAGGTCTTGAAAACTTGTTTTTCCCCCTCCTAGAAAACCCTAACAGGAATTGGCAAGAATGATTGCCACCTGAGGCAACTCATGGAGAATTTTCCTCCCTGCAAATTATCCTTGTACCCAATATCTGTGAAGCTGCCCTATGCACAACTCATAGGAAGCGCTCTGTGAAATACTGAGTCACTCGGAGATGATCCACTGGCCATGACAAACACTGTGATGTTTAAAATGTCTATTTTTGCTGCATAATTCCTGAAATTAAAAAAAAAAAAAAAAATAATTACTCAGCTCTGTGTCAGCTCTCCATCTCCTCACAGACCTTGTTCTTGGCACTGAAGGACCAAAGAAAAAGATGAAAACTTTTTAAAAGCAGTGAGGCCTCTCACAGTGTTTAAGATGAAGGTGGCAAAGGCAGGTCCATGTCCCTCCATGGCACCACTGATGCATATTCTTTCTGAATTAGAACATTGGGGAAATAACCTCCTCTCCTTCCAGCAGTTGCTTGAGGCTTCACATCTTGAAGCTGTCCACTCCTTTTAGTGACTTGCTTAGTTAAAATCACCTTCAGTAAGGAGTATTTAATTCCACCTTCTAATACCTTATTCAGGCTGCCCTCCTGGATTTTGGGGAATCTGGAGAATGCTGCTAACAGAGTGGAGCCAGCACTCACAGGAATGAATTAATGGCAGCCCCATAGCTGTGATTTTTACATCTGACACATTCTCCAAGGCTAGCGCAGCACCTCCCATACTCCTTCAAATTCATTTGTTCCATTTCAGCTCAGCCTTTTGAAATATTTTGTGATGAATGAGCGTGCTGTACAAGCTGGTGATCAGGAGCAGCTGTTCATACTCATACATTAAATTGAATCCATCTGTCAGTGGGCTCTTTAAAGTGTGAGTTTCACATTGTCAGGAGACCTGATTGCACCAGAGCAGGATCTGGGTGCTGTTTGCCAAAAAGAAAAGGGCAACCCTAAATGAAGAGTGCTTGGATGGGCTCTGGGATAGCCCTGTGGCCTCATCTGCAGAGCTGTGATTTGGCCTGCTGAGATGAGAGCAAAGTGGCTACAAGCAGCACTTCTGCACAGAATTGTTCAGATGCAGGCTGAAATTAGCAGCTGACTTGCAGTGAGCTTTGTAGAACTTATAGTGTGGTGGTTGCTGCTGGGTTTTTAATCCTGACCCTTTGACCTCATCACCAGTTCTTTAAATCTTTTGCTTGTAGAGTTTTTCTTCAGGGGATGAGCTGAAGAGGAAGTGTTTTATTCAAATCAGCAAAAGGAGACCACACTGCTTTTTTGATTGTTTGTTTTTTCCCCCCAGTATGCATACATCATTTTTTATATTCATTTACAAGTAGAGATGAGCAAAATGTATCTCCTGAAGCTGTTTAGCAAACGGCATTTAAGGCAACATTTCAGCCCAACAAATGGTTGTTTCCTGATTGCAATAATTGTTCTCATAATTTTAAGTGAAATCTTCACTCTGTAATATTCTCTGTAAATGACACACTGGATATGGGAGCCAGCTGATTCATGGCCTGAAATATGTTGATCTTATCCAGGGGTAACTTCTCTTGGCTTCCTTCTCCCAGTTTGCTCCTCACCAAGACCTTTGTGGTGAGGACTGTGTTCGTGCTGGCTTGTGTGTGCAGCTCCAGGGAAAAGCATTCCTTGTTCCCAGAAACTCATTCACCCACTAATATAATCTTCATTACACCACTTCACTTTAGGGCAGGCAGCTTCTCTTGGAGGAGCAGAGCTTCCTTTGCCACTGCAGAACTTTTATTGGAGTTGCAGGAGGGCCATGATTTATTTCTAGACTTTGTCATGGTCTCCAGAGCTGCAGCTCTCACCCTTTGCTGGTGATCACATCTCCTGTCACTGCTGCTGCACTCCTGCTGCAGGGCTGAGCCAGCACTTTTCAATCAACACTAAATTCAGTGCTGGCAGAAACACAGGATTAAAAAAAAAAAAAAAAAATACACCAAAACAGAACGCCCACGCTGGCTCGCTGGCTTTGTGAGCTTGTGTTTTGTGTCTGTTATCCTATGGTAAGAGAAGAACTCTTAGCTTTTCTTTAAAGCAGAAAAAGCAAGGCTGAAGCCTGTTGTTTCTGTGTACCTGGTAAATAGAGATTTTTTTTTTTTTTTTTAATGGAAACTCATTAACGTGTTCCACATGGAGAGGTGAGAATTGCACTCAGAGTGAAGAGATTGATTGATTGATTGATGTTGGCTTGCAGTAAGAATATATGGCTAACAGAAGGAGTCAATACATGCTCTTTTAAAACTTTTTCCTATGGAGTACATTGTTTTTCTTGCATGTGTTTAATGAGGGAGCTTAATTATCTTCCTTTAAAATACTTAAGAGTGTTAAAATGCAGTTATTAAGGTCTGGCACTCATTTGAACACCCACTTGGGACTCTGGATTATGAGCATGTGTAAATGAGCTGCAGATGCAGAGTAAGCATCCAGTCCTTCACCATCCACCCTCAGCTGTGCACCAGTGCAGCGTGTGGAGCCACAGAGCTCTGCAAACCCATGGAAAAACCTGGGAATGGATGCTCAGACCTCTGAGAGCTGCTTGGTTCTCATCCCTCTCTGGGCAGATTGCTCCAGTTATCTGCCCACCCTCACAGGTCAGGAAGCTTCTCCTCATATTCAGGTGGGATGTGCCATGCTCCTGTCCAGCATGGACGTGCCAAGCCCACAGCTGCAGCTCTGACATGTCAGGGAATTAGGAATTAAATTCTTGATATCTTCTCTAGACTGTACTGATCACAAAAGATGAAATTATGTGGTTTTAAATCCAAGCTCTTTTCCTTTGTTTGGCTTTTACGACCTGTTTTGAAATATGAGGAGTTTTGGCAGCTTTGTGTGCTGCAAGTAGAAAAGCTGATTGTTTTGGACAAAAAGAGGAGGCTGCTGTGATAATTTCTTGGTAGACTTAATTGCTGATAAACAGGGATCTGATTGAACTTAGTACTGAAATATTCCTATGAATGGGGTGTGCTCCCCAAAGAGTTTCAGGAAACCAGGAACTTCGGCCTGTTTGCAGGAAGGTGCAGCTGCCTTCAGCTAATAATTCCTATAATAGAGGTGAAGTGCAGGAAAATACACTGTATGGCAACGGAGGAAATGCACATTCCTTCTGTGAGAAGGAAAAGTTCAGGATACTGGCAAGGCATTAATACACATGTGCAGTTTTATAACACTGAACTGCAAGCACCAGCTCAAGGCATCAAAGAGAAATAGTATTTTAACATCATTATTATTATTATTATTATTATTATTATTATTATTATTATTATTCCCTACTTCAAAAGAGCAAGTTATTTTGAAATGGAAGGTATTACTTTGGTTTCCATGCTGATCCCCCTTCAGCGTTAGGAACAGGCTTTATCTGTCTAAAATTCTCAGCAAAGGTCACATCTGCTTTATGTTGTGGTTGATCATGGAGCATTGGCTGTTAGCAAAACCCAAAATAAGAAAGCAAATGGATCAAACATGAGTCCTTTATGGTTATGCGTTGCAAAGATGGACTAGGTTTTCCTTTTTTTCCCATAATTTTTCTCATTCAAATAAAACTGTGGCTTCTCCTTCTTGGGTAAATGAATTATTCTTATAGGTCTTGCAAATATTTTCTGGATACTTAAGAAAAAAAAAAGTAGAATATTCCTTCTAGAGGTTCATGTTTCTCATGCTTCTTATTTTTGTTTGGAAGAGTGAATTCAGACCAGAACTCTTTCTATGTCTTTATAGTCATTACATAAAAAGCAAAAACTACCCCAACACAAAACAACAAAAGAACAAACCTTAAAATCTTTCTACTGTGTGACCATTTAGAAAAGCAGTGTCTCACCTAAATATTTAAAGTTAAGCATGCTTTTAAAATTCGCTATCAATATGAGAAATACAATTAGCCAAGGAGCTGTAAGCCACAGCCTGCTTTCCCCTCCTCTCTTTCCCCAATAATTTCCTGCTTTCTGTTCTTCCTGGTGCACCTGTGAGTGGGAATTGCTTTCGCTGCCCTCTTTTCATTTGGCTCATGTCCATTCCTTACAGTTAAACAGTTGAAACAGCAAAACCTTGCAGGTGCTATTTATAATTTACCTTAGAGATTAGCTGATAGTGAGTGGGAGGAGTTCCTGAAGCCTATTGCTATTCTGACGCTCCAGCTTTGGTTTGAGCAGCTGTGGTCTGCTCTGGGCTTTTCCTCAAAACTACACAGGTGAGCTCAGTTCCCAGGTGTTTTAACCTTTAGTTTTCTGCCTTGGTACCCCGGACCTGGCTGGCCTGGCAAAGCAAAGCTTTGGGGAGGTTGTGTCCTGTCTGATGATGTGTTATACCCAGAATACACCCAACCTGTCACCTGCTGTTCTGAATTGCCCCATGCTCAGGTGTCAGGTGCTGCCTTTGCTGTTGAAATAATAGAACATGACACTATGTGTCCTTTACATTGTCTTCCGTATTTTTTTTTAATTTTTTATATGGCATTATTATATGACATTTTTATTTATGGCATTATATCTCCTGTAGATCTCTGCAGATTCCATACCTTTGGACAAGTTTGGTAGGGATTGAATGGGTGTGGTTGAAATGTTATGGGGTTCTTGCAAATAGGACATGATAGTCATTTTATGTGTTTGGCTTTCATTGTAAACAGTGTTTCAGGATATATTCAGTGAGGTTTGGATTGGCAAGCATAACACTGCAAGTAGTATTTGTGTTGCTAGAAATTCTCATTGTTTCTGCACTACTTTGTAAATTTAGAAATTTTTTTTTCCTTCTTTTAAGTTACATGCTTTAAAAATTGCAATAGGTAGACAAGTATACCTTTGAAAAGTCCTTATCTCCTGTGGCACAATAAAATTGACCTGGGTCCTGGGGGCTTTGCAAAGACTGCAGTAAAAGTGCAGATGTTTACCTTGCAAAACCACCTTCTATATTTGGTGTTTTAGTGCTTTGTTGATACTGACTTCAGTTACACCCCTCTGAGCAGCCCGGCTCTGATTCTCCTCTCCCCTTTTATGATGGTACCCACCCCTGTAAAATGCTAATGAAATGGACGAGTGCTCCACAGGAACGGGTCACCATTGACTTCATAAAGGGAAGAAATCTCCTTTAACGCCCTTGGAAAACTCCACAAGGAACTCGGACAATACTTGACTCACAAAAGGGATGACATCTCTCTGCTGCTATGCAAAGTCATTTGTCATTTAGGGAAGAGGTAAAGCAGCACCTCCAGCGTCAGTAGTGCCTGGCTGGGTCTTAAAGCATTTTTATTTTTGAGGTGGAGGTTTGAAAGAATGTGTTACAAACTATGAAAGAATGTGCTGTTTGCTGTTTGAGGATTTTAATTATTTTAATTGTCATTTGTCAGAGTAGATACTGGAGTTAGTGCAGGGTGGACCTTCTGATTCTGATAGCTCAGGGATGATAAAACTGTGATTATCACAGCTGTCCCGGGCTTCATTTGAAGTTATTCTACTGATACTGAACTACAAAGTTTACACACTTCTGTTTCAATTTGTTAATAAAGTAGAGTCCAGGTTGATTTTATATGTGAGAACACAATCTTAATCTCGAGGATTTCCTTCCTAAATGTTAGGATTTTGTGCCAGAAGTTATGAAGAGTTCTGATTCTAACTACCTTCAGCATTTGTTTAAGGCTTGGGGGCAATGTAGATTTGCAAGCAGATGCTTCAGTAGAACAATTAACTTTGTATTTAAGTAAAAAAACTTGGCATAAATGCAACCTAGAGTTTTTTTTTTTTTTTGGCTGGTGGATGTACAAGTTGTAATCGAACTGAAATTGTTTTCAATTGATGAAGAATCACTTGTTTTGAGTGCTGTTCTAAAATAAAATTATGTGTCCATGCTAATTTCACTCTGAATTGCCCTTACCATTGAGAGAAGGTATGATGAGGGCAGACAAGCTTGTTCCTAGCTTTAAGGCTTGGGAAGAAGAGTTATTGTGTTAAGGAGAACAAGACCTGTCTTCGAGTTATCTGGTTCCCACCATCTGGAATCAGCCCTCTGGAAATTAGCAGAGGCACATTGAACTTTACTGCAGTATTATTCCACTGCTTTGTTTTATTTGAGTTGTTTTGGATATTTTTTAAAAATACTTTTAAAAAATACTTTTTAAAAATACTTTTTTTTAAATACTTTTTTTAAAATACTTTTTTCCCCATGCACAAGGTCCTGCCCTTTGACCAGTTTGACTTCTAAGTTCTTTTGCCAGAAGCATCCTTTGGGTGTCAGTGTCCTGTTCTTTGTGTTGGACCTCCAGAATCAGTCATCTAATTGTGGGGTGGGCTGGCCCACATAGCCTGTGTTTGACCAAATTGCCAAGAAATAACTGAGAATACTGATGATGCTAAATATGGAGCACTTGACATCCCAGTGCTTCCCCTCCCTTGTGCAGGCAGCCTCAGGAATGAGCAGTATAATTCAGCATAAGTGGCTTTTTGCTCAAACTCCTTATACCCAAAACCTGCTTCAAACTACACTTGAAATGCCTCCTCCTATTTATTTCACAGTCTGCTTTTCGTGATCTGTGTTGTTTTTTAATATTGATGTGATATTTCAAAAAATATTGCTGTAGAGTGGTTTATTCAGGAGACCCCACATTGGCATTTGGACAATATTATTGAAGTTTGAATTCTGAATTGAAAGTGATACTGAAGTTTGGGGGTTTGATAGAAGAGGTGAAGTTGATAGCAGTAGGAAATGCTTTAAAATTACAAATTTTGCTTTCCATTTAAGGTTACAAAAATTGTAGTAGGATTTAACCTGAAGTTCTTCTTAAAGTTTGTAAATTGGCCTGAATGTCTCCCCAGTGTTTGGAGAGAAAACTGTTCTTAGTCCCCTTACCCTGATATAGTTACTTTAGATTTATTTTGCGCAGTTAAGTAAGCTTAATATTGATACCTTAATACTATATTTTACATACTTTTTGCTAAGTAAAGTGTTAATACTTTCTACTGTGAAATTGCGAACAGCCCTACTTGATGCGTGCGAGAGGATTTTTAGAATTTTTCTGTGTATTTTTAAAACACCCTGGATTTGGGCTGTGCATACTGAGCCACATTAAAGGATTCCCTGGTGCAGCTTCCCAGGGTCTGAGTGCCTTTTAATGTGATTTCAGTTTCAGTGGTGCACAGGCTCCAGCAGCCTGGTGAGCAGTGGTGACTGCTTCAGATGCAGCACTGATGGCTGTCCTACTTTTGGATTTATTCTACCCCTCAATTGCCTTCTCCACAGCACCCAGCCTCCCTCTCGTCCTCTCCTGAAAAGGGCACTGTCAACTCCTCTACATTAAAAAAAAAAAAAAAAATTATTTAGTGTGAAGGAATAATACTACTTAGAGTTCATCAGGCTTTACAGCAGTGTTTGTAATTATTTTGCTTTAGAGAGAGAACTTTCATTCGTTTTCGTTTGTGTGTTTATTTATTGTGTGCTGCTAAAGCTCTTGCTGAGCTTCCAAAGGCAAGTTCTGACCATGGGCTAAGTGGATGCTTTCAAGTAGCTGAATAATAATTGAGGACCTCAACATGTGGGAAAGCTCTTTTCTCTTTATTTTTCTTTTTTTTCTCCTTCTTTCTGAAGGTTAATTTTTTTCCCCTTCTTGTTACCACACTTTGTATGCTGAGGTATTTTACGCTGATATTTGGCACATCAAACTCATCCAGCCTGAATTCCCCTCAATACATAATTAAAGAGAGCAAAACAGGAAAGGCCAGATTTAAAAACTTCATCTCTTTCAGTTTTATTTTTCTTTTTCAGTCCCAAGGGATGCAGAGCCATGAAATGAGTCTCTGCCTCTTCCCCAGGAGCCAGCACTCCCAGCTGGGGCCAGGCTGGGCTCTTTCCTTCATTTCATAAACCCTCCTCTGTTGTCCTTCAGTTTTGGAGTTTTACTGATAATTTAAGGAGAGTGATGGGAATGGAAACCATGTGAATGAAAGTGCAGCAATACAGCCACGAATAAAGCACTGAGGAACTTGTAGCAGTCTCTGTAGAAGTAGACTTGGGTAGGAAGTCTATGAGTAAATTTTTAACCTCTTGTATATATATAAATAACAGTGTAGTGGTTTTCCAGTCACTCCTTCTCTTCTCAGGAAAAGTCAGGTATGCAAATTTAAGTTGCGAAGAAAGAGGCATGCAGAAACAAAACTGAAAGCGCCCTTTCTCCTCCCATCCATTTTTCCTTAGGTTTTTTCTCCCCCTTTTCTTGTAAAAAGAAACAGGAGGCCAGTCTTTGCTTTAGAAGGAGAGATCTTTCAGCACTGTCTCAAAGTGCAGGGGGCTGTTAATCACTTACACATTTTCAGCTGGAAATAGAAAATCAGCCTGGTTATTCACTTCTGTGATCAGCCAAGGAGATAACTCTGAGGGCTGCAAGGCACTATTTTGTTCCTGTTTTTATCTGAATCAGGAGGGAGGGAACAGAATTGTAAGTTGGTGACAGTTCACATGCGCAGATGTGAATACTTTAGTAACCATCATGTCACATAAATCCTAGACAACTGTCCAAACATCAGGGTTAGCCTAGAAAAATATTGCTATTTATTTTGCTACCTGAGTTGTTAGAGTTTACTAAAATCTCTGTTTACAGCTGAGCTTAAATGTGGTTTAATTCTGTTTGTAGTAAAAAATGCTTCACAAACACGAACTATCACACTGCTTATGAGTTAGAACACACAGTTTTTAGAACTTTTTAAACAGCAATACAAAATGAGAACATTGCAGCATATCAGTGGGTGTGATAAATGGAGAAGCTGCTTATCCAGAGCCAAAGCTACTTGAGAATGTGTTTGCAGTGGTGTGGGATGAGAGGGCCTGTATATATTCAGCAATAATTTCTCCAGTTCAGATTTACTGAAGGATTGCGTAGAGTGGCAAAGGGCAAAGCTTCTGGAGTGTTTGTTAAAACACTTAGATTTGTGTTCGTGATTTCAGGAAAGTAAAAATCATCTGAGGATTGGCAATGAAGGTGACAGAATGACTTTTAAAGTCCAGAGAGGTGGCACCGAAGGGATAATTATTGGATGTGCAATGCCTTGCTTCATCACCTGGTTGCCCATGGCAAGAGGGGAAAAAGGTGATGACAGAGGGAGCTGCTTGGGGGAGTTGCACAGAAGATGCTGGCCAGGAGCTAGAAGGGGGTGTAGAAGCAGAAGTGCTGATGTCCTTGGTGTTTTTAACAAGCAGGATCAGCTGTGTGCTGGGTTTATCCGATATTTGATTTCCTGATCCGTGTTTTCTGTGTAAGCTCTTTGTAACAAAAGCTGTGACACCAATGCCCTCTGGTCAGCACCTGCCCAGTGAGAATCCATCTGCTCCTGGTGTTTGTTTGCAGAGTTGGAGGCAGGTCCCTTTCCAAGGGGATTCTCTGTTTCATTTGTGTGCAGCCACAGGCTAAGAGCTTCACCAGCACAAGCAGCAATGCAGCAATGCCCAGGCATTGCTGCTTTTAGGACTGGACCAAAAAACCCTCACTGTGGATGGACAGGCTGATGTGAGGGGTTTCTGATGTATTTCTCCATTAGATCGTGTGTGTGTGATCCAAATTAACACCATGCAGAAACACAGAGTTAACTGTACAGCAGGTTGGTTAAGCAGGTGAAAGAAATGCCAGCACGTATCAGGCTCCTCTCCTCAAAACCAAACAAGGAAACAGTTCATGAATTTAAGGGAACATCTGCTGATAAACTCTGAAAGTTTGCCCATCTTCCCTCTAAGTCATAAGAACTGGCACAAAAGTAAAATCTTGGTGATTCCTTGTGAGACAGGAGCGCAGTGTGCTGCTCTCGGGCTATCAGGGACAGAAAGGGACATTTTCCTGAGACCAGCCTGATGCTTACCTGCTGTCCTAGGGTGATGTTATGATGCTTTTGTCCCCTGTTTATGCTGGATATTATGTTCTGTGCCTTCAAGACTGGCTCTGAAGAGTGAAAGTTTTGTTTTGTTTTGTTTTGTTATCAGCCTTCTCCCCCACAGCTGGCTGGACATACAGACGGGACAGTACATGGTGCTGCTTTTGCTTTTTGCTTGGCTTTTCACTTTGCTCTTGCTTCTGCTCTGCTCCTGCTTTGCTCTTGCTTTTTGCTTCTGCTTGTTAGTTAGTTTAGTTAAGCAGTCTAAATTTTCCTGGACTGTTTTTCCTTTCCCTTTTTTGGAACCAGTCAAACCTGCTCCGGACTGGGACCTGGGAAACACCAAGACTTTGCACCCTGTGTCTGCAGCATCAGAGGCACTGATAACAGAGAGACTATCACCAAGAGAGACTTTCTGAGTTTGTCATCTTTTTCAGAGTGATGAAAGAGCGGTGTCACCTGGTATTGTTCATTTTGTGTGCTGTGCATGTTAATAAACCGGTTCTTTCCACTTCTCTCCAAAGAATCCTTCCCAAACCAATCAGGAGGAGTAGCCATGTGAGTTTGCTTTCTGGAAGAGCCCCCTTTTGGAGGTTTTCTCCCAAATTTGCCCTAAACCAGGACACCTGCTGACTGGGAGCACGTGCTTGCAAAGCCTTGTGTCAGAGGAAGCAAAGCATGGGGAGAAACAGTCTGTCTCCTGTGGTGAAAGATGTGCTGCCCTTCCTGACTGAGGAGGTGTAAAAGAAGCCAGATGTGAAATGTTTCAGAGGGGAAGGATGTGGCACCCACACTAACAAAGCTGCAGTTGGTGTGAGGTCTGAGAAGAGCAGGGATAACCCCAAGCCTGCCTTGGGAGGGATAGCTAGAAATGGTTTTCTCACCTTGGAAATTGTAGAATAAAGATACATTTTGCTTGCATGGCAGTTTCTCACCAAAAAGCGCATTTATTTTTAAACCAAACATCACCATATGAAATACATGGAAATAAGCTGCTATAACTGTTTCTGGTGTGCAAATGTTTGCAACACATGCAAGCAAATATCCCACAAAAAGCCAGAATTTCTCTGTGCATCCCAAGCCTGTGATGGGATCGAGATGCTTTGCAAGCCTCTCAGTGCCTTCCCTGGGGCCCAGCCTCAACCTGCACATCTCTGAGCAGCCCAAACAGCTCAGGGTGATACTGGGGTAAAGAAGAACGTAGCATTAGTGATAAATAAGTGCAGGAAGGTGAGGCAATGTGCTCCCCAGAGCTGCCCTGGCTTGCAGGTGAGCACTGGCACAGAGACAGCTCCTGTGAGCCTCTGGCAGCTCTGCTGATGTTCACCTGATAACGACTCAGCCTTTTATGCTGGGTTAACTTGAGCAGTATTTAATCCTTGCAGAACTTGGCATAACTAAAAGGCTTGGCAGCTTGGGTTATAAACCGCCAGGAATTTGAGAGAAGTTGATTCAGTTTATTTTATGGCGTGCCAAAAACTCTATTTAAAGTGTCTGACCTCAAGATGCCACAAAAAAAGAAAGTTCCTCTGATCTTCTTTGGCACCATTTTCAGAGCCTTTCAATGTAAAGAAAATATTTTGTTGATGTCTACCATCCTCTTAAATCTGAAATATGCAAGGAAGGAAAAGCTCTGATTATCAGTAACAGCATGAAACTTTTAGTGGATTTGTTTCTGTTCCCTGACCTAAGTTCTTGACTTGTTCTTTCGTGTCATGAAATGAAATGTCTCTGACAAATCAACAGCACGTACAGAGTTACTGGCACAAATGGAGTGGGTTTTGTAAAGCTTTTTTAGAATAGGCATTGCCTACTAATTCAGTCTCTGTTCATTAAGACAAGCAGCTTATTAAAGCCTTTACTACTTCATTGAGGCAGAACTTCTTAGCTAGGAGAGAAAAATACTGCTTGGCTTTTAATGAGAATTTTCAGGCTTGCTATAATGATTTTTGTGTGGGCTTTGTGGAAAAAAAAAAGCCAGTGTGACATGAAATAGCATCTTACATGATGCTTACTGAGATGCTAAGAAAGATGCAAGCACTTCCAGATGGAAATATGATGTATGCTGTACTTGATTTAAGAGAAGTAGTTAGTTTTCAGGAGCTTAAAGTGCAATAATGGTAAAAAAATTGTGGTGATGTATTTTTCTAGGAGCCCTGGGCAGCTCTGAGAGTAGGTCTTTTGCTATCTGTTTCTTCTTTCAGAAGCATCCTTATCTCTATGACTTTGAAGTTCTAAAGAGCAGATTCTATTGCTGTTTATTTTAAGTATTGTGAAAATACACTCCAAAATATTTTAGACCCTCACTTTCAAGCATCTTTCCTAATAGTTTCTAAAAGGTTTGCAAGTTCGAATGCTGTGAATTTGCTTCTTTTCTATCACTTAAACCAACCACTCTTGTAAATTAAAATTTAGTCATATTATGGTAGCATGATAAATTCAAATAGGTTTTTCTGGCCTATGTTCTTCCTTGAAATAAAGAGCTGGTGCTCATGTACAGATTTTGTTTATTTCATGTGCTATACCCACAGCCTACACATGTGACCTTGAACGTTGGCAGTGAAAATTGCTCGATTTATCTTTTACACCAACTCGCCGATTTTTCTTTTGTTTGATTTCACTCTACAAAGAGAAACTGGAGCTCTTGTATCTGGAAAGTGCTTGTTTAAAAGCAGCTTTATGAGGCAGGAATTTCTGCTTGGCTCTTCATGAAGCATTTCCCAATCTCTCATGCCCATCTCCCTTCCTGAGATGCATTTTCGCACCATAAAGTCGGTGCAGAGCGAAGCGTGCTCTGATGTTCTCTCTGTATCCCATTACCTGTTCCTGACTGAGGCAGCAAGAAGTGTCCAGATACCTAATTGAAAATTAATGAGGAACTTGGCTTTTTATGGAAGACACTAGCATTCAGTTTGCTGCACAACAATAGCTCTGATATCCTGCCTCAAACAAGTGTGAAAGCAGCGGAGCCTTGTTTATCTCAGTAGTCAGCAGCAATCACTCCTGACTGCACACCAGCAGCACATCTGCTGAGTGCAAAGGTACCATTTTTATGTTGCTATTTATCAGACCAGAACTACTGACTTTACTCTCAAAGCATTTACTTTATTTATTTTGGAGATTGGTGCTCTTCCAGGAGAAAAGTAGAAACCTATTTGAGGAGAATCAGCATCCGGGAAAAGTGCTTTAAACCTGCTTTTAGAAGTTACTTCCTTTATTTCCTCCATTATTTCAATGTTTATCAGACAGCTTCAAAGAAACTTTCTGTTTAAGTCACCTTTATGCCACCCTAGAGCTGCTGATAAAGTACCTGTGCTAAAATACTCATCAGCCTGCTTAGAAGTGAAGCAAGCTGGAGAATAGCACAAGACCTGCAGAGAGTTTTCAGGCACTTCATTTATTCCTAGCTTTGCTATTTTTTGTGCATGTTAATTTTCTTGGCTTTATTTTCATCATTTAGCCAGTGGCCAGAGGTACAAGAAGGCTGTTACGGTACTGTTGGCAAGCACATGAGAAGATGCAACTCAGCTGTAAACAGGCAGTGAGATATGATGGAAAGAGGAAATAGAGGGAATTAATTACACTAGAGTGATATTTTCTCTGGATGCTCTAAGAGGCCTGGGATTTGAGGTTGATTGTTGGACAGAATAATTGCTACCAGTTTCTAAATATATGTTTTAACATGAGGATAGCTGAGGGGGCAGAGAGAGGGAGAAACAGGTTCAGGAGTAATGAAGGGAGCTGAGGTGGGTGTGGGTTGATACAGAGGTTTTCCTGGGAGGCTGCTGCAGCCCCTCTGAGTACTGGGATTTAAGTGTCTGGGGCAGATATTCCTTTTATTTAATACATATTCTATGGCTTCTGGCCCAGCTTCTCATTTTGAGACACCCCAAGTCTAGATGGCACATGTGGGATACAATAAAATTTAGCTTAAAATTAGTTTGAGATTGTTTCTCTGAGTGGTAAAGTCAATGTAAAGGTAAGGACGCTTGTCTGTCAGAAGAGAAAAGAATGCTGAGGCCTGACTGTGCAGAAGTTTGTAAGTCACCTCTCCAAGGTATGGAGAAACTGTCTGAACTCACTTTCATACTATTGACAAGTTTTGCTTCTTGGAGAACAGGAAACAAAAAGAGCAGAAATGAAATAAAGCAAATCCTAGGAGTGATCTGCAAAAGCTTGAAGTGGTTTATGTCAGTATTTAATATACAGGACAAAGTGAGGAGGTTTGTGAATTTACAAGAAAAATCCTCATCCTATTCCTTCCCCCTTTCCTTTTATAGGCTGTTTGGTTGGTTTGTTTATTTTTGTTTCACTAATTTGATGTCTTTGAGGTAGTTCATGCTGTTGCTTCCTTGACTTTGCAGGAAGGGATTGTTGGGGGGCCAGGGAGTCTCAAATAGTTGTTCTTGGAACTATTGCAGCTTCTTTTAAGTTGCAAGACTTAAATGTTTTTAATTAAGTTGGCTTTGTCTTCAAAATGTGAATTTGGTACTTAAAATCAAGCAGTGTTTTTAAAGACTCTTTTCTCATCTACGCTGACCTCCTCCCACCACCAAGGTCACTCAGCTGTGCTGCAGAGAGGAAGCGCGGAAGGAAAAATGTTTTCAGTTTGCCAGGAACCACTACAACCTCAAGGGACTTTGAGCAGTGGGTCATTTTAAGAACTGTGATTTGTTAAAGTACCTGGAATTTGTACAGAACATTTTTGTTGATGCTGTTGCTGGTGGAGAAGCAGTTATTCAATTTTCCAGTGTGGTCAAAGTGTGAACAGCAAAATTTGTTCCTCTCTTTTGGACACACTTGTAATACAGACCGCTTTCAGCACTATCCAGAGCGACCATTTTCAAGCCTGTTAACTTAAGAGGGCTTGTTTCTGCACATGGGAACCATGACAAACTGTGCTGTAGGATGGTCAAACCATTAAATAATCCACAGCCTGTTGCATTTGGCACAGCTCCTTGTTGTAGCCTGGATGTGTGTGCCAAATCCAAAGAGACAAAATCAGACTCGTTGGGCTACACTGAGGTGCCACAACTCCTATTTAGATCTGTATATATGTATATATGAATTATGCTAATGCCAAGCAATTATGTCAATTCGCAGCCTGACAGATTGTCCATGCTGGGTAGGAAATGTTGACCTCAAAAACATCAAATTAGTGAAACAAAAAACAAACCAACCGCCCAACATATAAAAGGAAATGGGGAAGGAATGGGATGAGGATTTTGCTTCTAAATTCACAAACCTCCTCACTTTGTCCTGTATATTAAACACTGACATAAACCACTTCAAGCTGTTACAGATCACCCTTAGGATTTGCTTTATTTGTATTTGTGTTCTTTCCCAGTCTCTTTTTGTCCCCTGTCCTCCAAGTAGCAAAACTTGTCAATAGTATGGGAGTGAGTTCAGACAATTTCTCCATACCTTGGAGAGGTGACTTGCAAACTTCTGCACATTCAGCAATCTTTTCTTTTCTGACAGACAAGCATCCTTACCTTTACATTGACTGCTTTGCCACTCAGAGAAACAATCTCAAATTAATTTTAAGCTACAGTTTACTGCTCTAGAGGATGGAGCTCGTTGTAACTCAATCTCATCTTCTCCGCGTGGCCCTGCAGTGAGGCCTCGGTGAAGGGGAATGTATAAACAGCTGCAGCAAGGCTGCTCCCAGTACAGATGTGTCTTCCTGCAGTGAGATCTCTGGGTCACCAGGTGTCCTGGTTTCAGCTGGGATAGAGAGCTCATTTTCCTCCCAGTAGCCAGCACAGAGCTGTGTTTTGGAGCTGGGTTGAGAATAACGTTGATAACACGCTGGTGTTTTGGCTGTTGCTAAGTGGTGCCAGCCCTGAGTCAGGGACTTTGCAGTGTCTCATGCTCTGCCAGCCAGGAGAGGCACCAGGAGCTGGGAGGGAGCGTGGCCAGGGCAGCTGACCCGAGCTGGCCAGAGGGATATTCCATAGCACAGCACGTCATGGCCAGTATATAAACTGGGGGGAGCTGGCTGGGAGGTGCCCAGGGCTGCTTGGGGACAGGTTGAGCATCTGCCAGCAGTGGGTGAGCAATTGCATTGTGCAGCATTTGTCTTTCTTGAGCTTTATTTCTTTGTGTCTCTTAACTTTCCAATACAAAAATATCGTCATTTTAATCATTATTATCATTGTAATCATTAGTAGTAGTAGTAGCAGTAGTATCCATTTCTTTTTCCTTTCCTTTCCTTTCCTTTCCTTTCCTTTCCTTTCCTTTCCTTTCCTATCCTATCCTATCCTATCCTATCCTATCCATCCATCCATGTGTTTTACCTTTTTTTCTGCTTGTCCCCCCCATGCTACCAGGAGCAGGGAGGGAGCGAGCAGCTCTGTGGTACCTGGTTGTGATCTGGAACTAAACCACAACACCATGCAAGCCATACTAAATGGGCTTCAGGAACCTCTCCATGGGTTAGCCAGTTGTGCTGTTCTTTTTTCCTCCATAGAAATGCTCTGCTGCCTTCCACCCATCCCGCTGTCCTCCTTGCTCCTCTGGTTCTGGCAGCATTGTGTCCCTGACATGCTGCCCCTCCTTAGCCTGGTTGTCTCAACACCACGTTTCTTAAAATGCTGCTGAGCTGCATTTCAGTCACAGGTTGGCAGCTGTGCTCCTGCCAAGACCTTTCCTTGTGTTCTTGATCCCGTTCAGATGTAACAGGACACAAGCATGGGACCAGAATGGGAGAATTTACTGTACTTGTGGTCAGGAGCTGTTTGTGCTGCATTTCTGGTGGCTTGAGAAGTCATTGTGATTATTGTACGTGATTATAGATGCTATCTCAGTCTAGCTTCCAAGTTGTTTTGATCAGATGACCTCCAGAGTTCACTCCCAACCTAAATTGTTCTGCAATTTATACTGCAATTTAACCATAGTACAGATAAGGAGCAGTAAAGAGCTGGTGAGCATAACTCAGAATTCGGAAACAAAAGGGCCAAAAACATGGAGAGGAGTCCAGTGTGTATCTCTATTTTGCTACTCCACATATTTGCATAGTCTGGTATTCAAATATTGGCTGGTCTTGACAATCCACTATCTAATTGATAGATCACAGAAATAAAGGTCTGGCATGTATTTTTTTATGAATGTTGTTTAAAATTCTTAGTTGTAACTCTCCTTAAAAGAGAGCTAGACATGAAATGTTTATTGCTAAGGCTACACAAGCGGCAGGGGAATCAGCTTACAAAAGAAGGATTAACTTGTAGGTTTTTCCACCTCTGATAGGTTATTAACACACTTTTACTCATTTATACCCTTTTGAGAGCAGCTCAGTAACAGCAGGGTGATCCCAGCTGTTCACCAAAATAAAACTTCCTGCAACAATAGTTTTTATTAGTGATGCATTTGTATATATTAATTTTGCAGATGACTTGTTACATTACTGAATCATTGATCTTTCATTCCTCATATAACTCAGCATTTGTGTTGCTACTGCAAGCATTCACACAAGTATAAACACCATTGCTCAGCTGTAATGATATGTGCCCTCCCAAAGTGTTTATTCTACAGCTGGTGATTTGTGCTCCAATGTGCTTTAACTCCTAGTGCATAGTGTTGTTTTATTTTTCCTTGAAGTAGAAGAAGATTCATATGCCTTTGGAACAACAAATGGTTTTAAATGGTGCCAATACCTGCTTGACAGTCAGATCAGCACAGGAATTAGTGCTTGTTTTATATCTTGTCATTTCAATCTTAGTTACCTGAAGCTGTCAATATTTTCAGAAGGCAGGGACTGAAAATTTTGCTCTTTTGCCTTGTATGATTAATAACTATACTGCAAAGTTACAGCCTCCCAAATCACCTGGGTTTTTTTTAAAATCCAGGATCCTCTTTGCAAGTTATTCCAGCCACCATCACCCTTGGGAGTTTGTGAGAGTGCTGGCCCCAAGCCATGCCTCCTGTGTGCAGTGAGAGTCACCTTTAGGGCCATGATGGTGGCTGCAATAAAGATGCAAGTGTGGAGGTTCCTGGGATGGGAGATGAGAATTGACTCCACGTCCTCAGAAGGCTGATTTATTATTTTATGATATTACATTAAAAGAAATTATACATTAAAAATACACTAAACTATAGAGAAAAGAATACATCACAAAGCGAGAAAGGAATGAATAATAAAAAACCCGTGACTGATCAGAGGGTCTGACACAGCTGGACTGCGATTGGTCATTAATTAAAAACAATTTACATGGAACCAATCAAAGATGCACCTCTTGGTAAATCATCTCCAGACCACATTCCAAGCAATCAGATAATTATTGTTTACATTTCTTTTCTGAGGCTTCTCAGGGGAAAAAATCCTGGTGGAGGAATTTTTTAGAAAATATCATGGTAACAATCTAGTCCAAGCTGTGGAGTATAACCTTCATTTTTGGGTTCCTGTGGTACAGAGACCCTTCTGCACTGCTGGGTGCACTGACCACCTTTGGCCAAGACCCTTTTTGGTTCTGGGGATTGTTTTGGTCCGAACTGGGGATATTGTTTTGTTTTGGTTTGGTTTTTTTTCTGAGGATTTTGTTGGTCCAAAAGCTGCTGTCCAAAAGCTGCCATATTGCTGTGCCTGCTCCTAGGTGCATTGCTTCTGCACCCCTTGTATTTGCTTGGCACACAAGGTGTGTGCTCTTCCTCCTCTTCCCTGCTTCTTGAGCAGATATATTTACCCTCTGTCATGTTTTTCACTCATAAAGTCTGTCCTGTAGGGTTATTTAAGGGTGGAGGTCTTCTCTTACCTTATAGCTCTTTTTGAGTGCTGGTGATTGCACTACAAAAATAGAAACCAGTGATTTATGTTCATTCCTGGTAATAAATGACCTTGGGACCAAGTCTCTCAGGACCTAAACTGTAACTAATTAAGCTTTACCTCTGTGGAGCCCTCACTCAACCCAAGCTGGTTTTAGCTGTACTGTTATAACAGTTACCTTTTAATTTCTTTCCCAGGCACTGGGGTCATGTAGAATGGTCAAAAAAAGGCCAAAAATTAAAAGCTATGCACACCTTGGTTTTATGTGCATGAAATAAATGCTGTGCAGTCAAAAATCTTTGGATTTTTGACCAGCTGATGTAACTGCAGAGCAGCCATGTGTTAATTCCAGCTTGGCCTAGCAATTCCAAACAGGAGCAGGCTCTCAAGCTCATTGATTCTCTATTTTTTGGGGTTTTTTTAAGTTTATCAAGCTATGAGCTTTGGGCATCTGAATTTTACTCTTGACCAACCTGATACTGGTGATTTGAGATTTTTTTTACTTCATATCCAAATAAAAGGGAGTATGAAGCAGACAGGGGAAGATGAAATTTTTCAATATTAGCTGACGAAGTGGATGGTTGTATATTTCTGAAAAGATTAAATATGTTTTCTAATTTTTAAATTTTTTTTATTTTTTTTTTTTTTAGCTTGGGCAATTCAAAAAGTGCCAGCTGTCTGTCGTGGTTTAGGATTTTTAGCCAGGAAAGGCTAATTTATATTCTGGGCATTCTGAGTAGACTGTTCTGTGAACAGCAATGCTCAAATAAAAATGTGAGATTTAGTCCTGAGAGCATATTGTGGTGAAATAAATTGTTGAATGAGGCATTTGGAAGTGAGTGTTAAAGATTACAAAAATAGCCAGCTACTGCACACCCAAATATTACTTTTTCTTCTGAGAATCATCTAGGTGCATGGGAGAACCTTGATTTTCGGGGTGTATAATTTTCTGAAATCAGTATTTAAAAGAGAGTAATGGAAGCTGGGTAATTGGCTGCTCTGTGGTTCCTTCAACCCCTCCCCCTGAAAATCTCTGCAACAAAGGAAAAAAAAATGAAAACTGAAGTTTTTGTTTGGAGAGAGGCTGTTTTGCATGTCATGATGCTCTGTTAGAGGTTTCTTTCCCTTCTAATCCTTGCTGTGAGTTTATCTCATGGTTGACTTGTACTAATTATCTGTGCTCAGTAACTTTTTCAGTGTCCAGGAAGTCTCATACTGAATACACTGTTGTGGCTTTATCCCTTCCACCCTTCATCCAAATAATTCTTAAAAGTAATTTCCATCATCTGACAGGGTTCTGTCTCCTGCAAATCCCAGGGACTTCTTTTTCTGCTTTTGTAATTCGATTGTAAATGTGGTCCTGTTGATCCAAATACTTATTGTATTAGCAATCACTATTCAAGTGTCTGTTTTCTATGTGCAACAAGATGGGGGATTAAAATTCATCAGGGATCTAAAAAAAAGCGGAAATGAAAAATAAAATGGAAGTAAAATTTCTTCCCATCCTTACTCCTGGCTGTGAGAGAACAGCACAGCTGAAGTCTGTGGGATGTGGACAGTAGGCAAAATATATTGTGGAGATACAGTTCCCTCTGGATAAATCAAAAATACACAAAATAATCATTATGCTGCACACAATTTCCTTTGTTACTCTTGTGGCTTGAAACACATCCCAGATTCCTCAGGTTTTGTGCAATCTTTTTTTCTTCTTCCATAAATCTGGAGCTGTGGATGCTTCCTCCCTCCTCTGCTGTACTTTACTCCTGGGGAGGAGGGGATGTCCAAATGCCATTTCTGAGTAACAAACCCTCTTGTGTTCAGGCCAACAGCGTGAGTCAGGAGTGACAGAGTTCTTCCACTCCTTGCCTCTGCTTAGACAGGTTTGGAAATCTCTGGAAAAGCATTTGTGGTCAGTTTGGCATTAGTTTGTATGCTGCATGTGGCTATTTATACTGCAAGTCTTCTGCATCTTGTGTATTATCCTCTTGGATAATATCCCCCTGGAGTGCACTAAAACATGAGAAGGAGAGGAACACTAGATAAGAGCAACCCGCTGTTAGGGAAATGCAAATTGCATGACATCACAGTTTGCACATTTCCATTTCAGGAGCAATCCAAGAGGTTATCATCTCCATCATTAGAGAAGTTCCTACTAATTTTATGTACTCAGGACAATTTGCAGTGGTCAAAGTCTTGTTTGGTAACCACTGGAAGCAAGTGCCACCTGCTGCAGCTCTTTGTTTTAAGATTTCTTTACTGGGTGCCGTACAATATATGCCCCAAATTTTGAAGGAGAGCCACTGCTGCCACTGGTTTCATGTCACCTGAGCACTTTGTCCTTGTTGTCACCTGCCAGAGCTGTCTGATCACTGTGCCTGGGCTGCAGTGCCTCTTCTGCTCACAATTGAAAGCAAAGGGGATGTTCACAATTGAAAGCAAATAGGATGTTTTGCATCTCTGGAGCTTTCAGACTGCACCAAGCCTGAGCCAGAGAGGGAGGCTATGCTGTTGTTGGTGGTGAAGTCTTGGAAAGCAGCACCTGTGCTTCTGATGTGAAACCATCCAGTGCCAGGCAGGGGAAAGCCCTGAGCACACTGAGAAGAAGCCATCTGCTAAATAATGCCAAAATTTGGCAGGAGTGAACTACACAGGAGCCCCTGGTGCTCACCAATCGATCTGGGCAGCAGGAAAAATGTTGGGACATCTGTTGGGATTTCCCTGCTTGTAGAGAAATGGATCCCCTCCCTTACAAAAATCTGTGGTTTTCTGTTTCAAGCAGAAGCATTCAAATCATCTGGGAACTTTTAGAAAAAGAGCTGTACATGCCCTTCACTGGGGAAAGAGTCAGTGAGGAAGATGTGGGCAACAGGGCTTGACCTTTCAGAAACAATGAGGGTGTTTGGGACCATTGACCACAAGTGCCCTTTTTGGAACCTGAAGCTGTGTGAGTTTTCTCCCCATCCTGAGATAACGAGCTCTCAGTGTATTCCAGATAAGCATGGGTTTTGGCAAGCCTCAAAGCTGCCAGCTGAAAGCTGTCTTTGGTTTAGCTGGCTGTGAGAATCCGGCTGTGAGGGCTCCTCACAAAGTTCTGGAGGAATTCCTGGTGACAGGATTGTTGTGCAAGTGTGACAGGAGGGGAAATGCAGTGTTGTTGTGCCTTCAGCACTGCATTTCTACTGGCAGAAGAAATCCTGTGTCTCACTTTTTTTTTTTCTTTCTTTTTTTTAGTTGTTGGTTTAGTTTGGTTTGGTTTGGTTGGTTGTTTAGATTTTCAAGAGGCGCTGGTCCAGCAGTAAAACTGGAAAGCTTGTGTTTAGGAGGATGGTTTTGTAGCCGAATCCAATGGCTTCCTCACTCTCTAATTTCTGCAAATCTTGACCCACCAATGTGATTAGAGATGTGATCTTATTTCGTATTTAGTTCAGAGAAAACAGATGGGAATATCTCCCATTAACATCACCTGAGAGCTTGGCACTGGCTGTGATGTTCCTGTGCTTTAAAGAACTGACTCACAAAGCTGAATAATGCCAAAGGAAGCAAATTTCTTTTTTGGATGTGTAGTTTGCCCAAATGTCACCTTCAGTGCTCTGGGCTGCAGCTGTGCTGTTTTCCCTCAACAAAGGGCATGAAGGTGGCTTGGCCAGCCTGGGTAGATATTAATTGTGCAGGTGCCTTTGGGGAGAAGTACAGGGAATGATTTGGTGACTGCTCTGCTCCCACCATGCAATTCCACATCCCTGTGTGTGGCTTGGCTCCCTCCATCCCTGCTGTGTGGCAGAGGAGGAAACAGCCACAGCATCCCTGGAGCAGGTGAATCCTGGGATGGTCCATGGGGTTGTTCCTGGGGAAGGTGGCTCAGTGTGACCCAGAGCCAGACCCACACATGGGATGTGTTGGAACCCAGGACATTGCTCTGGCTGCCCTGGAGGACTCCAGACCCTGGCAGGGAGCTCAGAGACCTTGGCACAGAGTCACAAACACCTGTGCCTCGGATTTTACCCCATGGAAGCAATTTCCAACTTTGTGTGAGGAGTTACAAGCCACAAGGGTTTGAGTAGAATGATAGTTAATTTGTCACAGGGTGGAAAAGTAGAATTTTGGGGGTTTAGAATGGGGGTTCAAGAGGCAAGATGGAGGAATCTGGGCATGTCCAGTCTTTCTTCTTCTTCTTCTTCTTGTCCTCCATCTTCTGCTGTGATGGTGGCACTTTTGGATTGGTTTAGAGCAGAGACAGACTAACATAGGTGATAGGTATTGGAAATTATTGTAAATAAAATACATGCAGTTCTTAGTAGAAAAAGCCAACACCACCCCAAGGGCAGGGACTGTGCCACAAACCAACCTGCTGGACAGATCTCAGCAAGTCAGAAAAAGTGTGATAGATAAGGGAAAATAAACAACCTTGAAAACTGGAACTGATGAATCCTGACTTCTTCTTTGATCACAGGGCTGGGGAAAAAGACTCTGTAATACCTTGGGGTCATCTCAGCCATAGAAAACCCAAGATCTGGGGACTGTTTAAGCTCTTTGTGGATGGAGAAAGGTGGGACATCTGACAACCTTCCAGCTGTCTTACTAAAATACCTCATCTTTGTGCTGGATCTTATTTGGGCCATAACCTCAGCTGCTGCAAGTTGCAGCTTGCTTCTCTTCCCTGGATTTCACACTGGCACCTACAAAGCAATTGAGATTTCAATGTCAATGTTTTTGCATCCATGGAAAGGCAGAAAGAGGTCACAGCCAATTAAAGCAGTAATTGCTTCTGCCATTTCACCTAAACTGTCTGTGAATGAGTTTTCAGAAAGCTTAATGCAATAGCGGGGAAATATAAATTATCACCACTAAAAAAGAAATAAAAATCCTACCTCTAATTCTTTTGGTGTCTCTGTTGGGAAAGGCAGTATTTATAATTGTCAGTGTTAATTTTCTAAGTGATCATCCAACCCAATCTGACAGGAGATGAAGGACAGTCATAGGGTGGATGGCAAGCTGAGTCCCCATCTTAAAGACTTTGTACAATGTCAGGAACTATTTTTGAGTCTACATTTGAATTATTTTTTCTTGAATAACTTTATTTCTTTTCCAGACAGTCTGCTGTAAATGTGCATGAAAAAAAGGAAAAGGAGGAGAAGAGCATAAGGCTGCATTAAACAATATGAGGAAAGAGTAGAGGTTATGCAAAGTTCAAGAAGCAAAGGGATATGGCTTAGAAAAACACTGAGATAATGAAAGATAATATATAGATGAAGTAACTGCTATATTGTTCCCCCTGAAACTTGCCTCGTGGGCTCCTGAGGGAAAATAGAAGTTGACATCTGCTTACTTTGGATTGCCTAGCTGGAAAAACACATGAGATGATCCGCATGAGACAAAGTCCTTGTGGGCCCATTGCTGATGTGAGTGATAAGTTCTGCAAGAGAGGGGAGGTAGCAGCAAGCCAAATATTCCTGATCAAACAAGACAGAGGAATAGGATATTTTTATAAGCCTGGTTTAACACTGACTTCATGCATTTTGTTACCTTTTTTCCCCTTAAAATTAAGAATCTAGTGTAGTTGTGGGTGTGTTGTGGAGAGAAGCAGTGTCAGGTGAGTTGAAACTGCAACATGGATTTAGATTATTTATTGAGAAGAACCTTAGATTTAGATTATTTATTGAGAAGAAACCCAGGGCCTTTTTCAGAATAAGGCTAATGAGACCCTGGGTTTCCCCAGGCTTGGTTGATAGCCTCCATCATTAGAGGCCCAAGGAAGAGGTTGGGAAGTACTACTTTTTGGGAATTACCTTGGCACAATTGCTCCTGCCTTAAGGTTGTGAGATTACTTCCTTCCTTCTCAGCCCCATTTCTGTGATTGTTTTGGAAGCTGTTTCAAAAAACACTGAGTTTTGGGGAAGCACCCATGAACAGGCAATTGCTTTGTCCTGAATAACTTCCCAATAATTTGGTCCAAGCTCTTTTTTCACTCTGAGTCTGTCACAGACCTGCCTTAGATCAGCAGCAAGTTTCTTGATCAGATTTCTTAATGAAATCATAGAAATCTGAGTATTTATGTCAGTATGCTTCTTAATTCTTTATATGTCTAAAATGTGACTATACTTTAGCCTTTTTAGTAATTTTTGAACAGCATGGAGTTCAGAACAGTGCCTCCTTAACATTTGAAACATTGTATGAAAATATCTGAAAGCTCTTTTTGGTACAAGGGCTTCATAAAAGCCTTGGGTTCATTCTTTAGTCTTACTTTTTCTTTCAATTGCTTCTCACAGTAACATAAAGACAAATGTAATGGAAACAACTACTAAGTTCTGGGAATGGCAAATAGAAAAAGGATAAGTAGAGAAAAAAAAAAGTTCTGCTTTTCATAGGACTTCAGAAGTCTTTGGGAGCTTGCTAGAAGTGCTGGCCCTGCTCCAATGTGCTTTTATTGGCATACATGAACAAATTACCCAGGGCACAGCTATTTTTCTTACTGTAATAAAAACAGGGACACTGAATAGAGGCTTTGTGTAGGACAAATATTTTTCCTTTGAAACTGGCTGCAAGTTTAAAGTTTATCTAGTGTGCCTTCTGGAAAAGGGGAAAATACACTTCTTAATCTCACAGAACAGAAAATGTATTCTAGTTTGGGCAACTCAGAGCTCTATGAACAAAATTTACTCTTTGGTGAGGAACTGGAATAGTTTTATAATGAGCAGCATCATTTCTTAGTTGCCTAGAATGTGTGATGAAGCTCTGTTTTTATTGTTTGTAGCTGTGTCCCTCAAAATTTTTCTATGGCTCCCTTCCCTCTAACATCTCTGATGTTTTCTGGCCACATGGGTGTAGCCAGGAGGATAAGGGTGTTGTGGAAAATAGTTTTTAAGGTAACATTCATTGCTGTAAGGACTGTCTCCATGGATAATTCTTCTAATTCCAGTTGGAGCTGCAGCTCACTGTGCTGCTGTGTCATTGCTCTTCAATACCTGGCAGCACCCTGGAGCAGCAGGGTCTCAGGTTAATTATACGGTTTATTACTAATAATTTAATATTTGTATTATTAATAAGGTTTATTATTATATTAATAATAAAGGTTGATTATTCAACCTTTTTGAGGTCCATGGGAGGGTAACGTGAAGGAAGATTTTAGATGACTGCTTCTTAAATAGTGGGTAAAATCACAAGAATCACATCTAGAACAATTTTTGAGAGGTTGGAAGTGAATGGAGCAGTCAAATCTCCCCAGTCTCTTCTGTCATTCCTCCAAGCAGAAAAGGACCAAAAAGCATTACCTCATATGGCTTTTAGCTCCTTCCCTTTCTCCTTCCCACCCACACTTACTTCACACACATTTATTTCTAATAGAAGAAATTGCAGAGCATTAAATCCATGTTCAGAAAGATTTTTGAAAATTGTCTTCCTTCAAAACCTGTGGGAGTTTTCCAAAAAGTCCAACAGCTCCACTGAGGTTTCCTGGGGGCAAGGTATCTTGGGCTTCTGTCCCACACTATCTGACATTAGTTTGAAGAAAATTTGACATTAAAAATGCCTCAGCATTTTGGCAAATTTGACATTAAAAATGCCTCAGTTGAATGAATGAGCAAATTGCAATAAAATACTTGTTGTAGCATTTCAGAATCCATTTCTAGTGAGAGTTTGTTAAATTTGGCTTGGTGACCATCAATGACAAATTCCTGGGGAAAATTTTCTTGTGAAATTCACTCATTTGAGGTAATTGTGGCAAAAAATATTTTGTGGTGATTATAATTCATCTTTTATAAAGGTTTCTAACTTTGTCATCCTTAATCACAGGATATTTGCTGGAAACCAAATATGTGAATGTAAAGGCATTAAAATTTTCTAAAGTATATATGTTTTTTTTCTTCTGGAAGTCAAGCCTGTAAACTTGCCAAGCCTGGGCATTCACAGCAGAGCCTGCTTTTGAAAATGTGAATCTGTGAACTGAGTTGGAAAATAATAATATTTATGCATTATATTCAGGTAATTTAAAGCAAAACAAAACATCCAAAATACGGCATTTGCTGAATGTATGTACCCGGAGTTGAAATGCACCTAGAGGAAGGGTTTGGCCCAGATTAATGGATGAGAAAATTGTATCTGTACAGCAAAACATAAATGATTGCAACCAGAAAACCAGAGGCAAGGAACACCAAAAGTTTAAATCCTATTTCCTTCCTACAAATTGTGGGATCTGCTATTGTTCAGCCTATTTTCATCCAGGAAACAATTGCTGATTGCGTAAGTGCACTGTAAATGCTGTGGCAGGGCGTGACTTCAGTCAGCTGTGACCTCAGTGCAGTGAGTTCTTTTACACTTGACTCACTTTCTGCTGAATAATTGCAGCCCTGATGTGGACAAAGGCACAAGATAGTGCCTTTAGTTTACTTGCTGAATTGCAATATATTGGGGTTTTTGGGGTGTTTTTTTTGGGTTATGTGTGCGTTAACACAAACAAAAAAAGTCGATGCTCAAGTTTTCTGGTGACCCCAACAAACCTCTCCAGCTGATGCTGGTGGTGCCTTGTGAAGGCTGATTTAGAACAGAGGCTAGATGGAGTTAAATAAAGCAGGGATTTATTCAAAGGATCTCCTCTATGGATCCACCTTGGGCAGCACCAGAGCCCAGCCAGGGCTGCACCCAAGATGAACCAAAATGGCCCCAAAATGCACGGCCGGGCACGGGGGCTGTCCCTGGGATCAGTTCTGCTCCATTTGCACCTTGCAGTTCATTGTCCCATTCCAGCTTTAGCCCAGGCAGTCCCACCCTGCTTGTTTTTCTCTCTCCAGCCCACGGTGTTTGTGCTCCTGGGCTGAGATTTGGGTCATTTGTCCTTGGTGCCCAGCTGGAGCAGGAATTGTTTTGTCTCCCTGCTCTGTGCACAGAGCTCACCATCCCATAATATGGAGCTCAGAATTACACACCGAAGCAGTACAGAATCTGAAAAATATAAAAGCTCAATCCTGAGGCATCACTGGGGTGCAGGTGAGTTATTGCATGTCTGAAAGTGCTGAGAGCTGCTCAGACCACAGTGAAGGTCGCACACCCCACTGCAGTCATATGCCTGTTTTTAACCTCAGGTGAGGGGGAGCTGTCCTTGAAGTTTATTGTTTCAGATTCATGCTTCAGAAGGAAAAACCATCAAGGAAATGCTGCATGATAGAGGCTGTTTGACTTTACTCTTCTGTGTGAGCAAACAAGTCACATAGCTCTTCTCATGTCTCTACTTTATTCTGCTGTGGAGTAGGAAATGATTTTGGGTTTCCTGGTTGGTGACAAGAAGGTATTTCAAGCAGATAGAAAAAAAACCAAACAATATTCCCTTGAAAAATATTTTTCCCAGTGCAAATTTTTCAGTGAAAACAAAAGAATTGTATTTTTTCACTGCATCAAATTGAATATCTCAGTTGGTCTGATGATGGTGTTATGGGCTTTTTTTTTTCATAGATGGGAAAATTGAACAAATTTGTTGTTTGTAAAAGTCAGTGACTGCTGCTTCTAGGGTTAAAAATAGCTTATAGTGCAACTTATCCTCCAGCTTTATTGAAAAATTTATTGGCTTTCCCTGCTTTTTCTCTCTTCTGCCTGATTTTCGGGATCTCTATGGGCTTGTTGTTACCACGTGGACACTATGCATCCAGGCCCCTTCTCATGGTGTCTCCTCCTAGTAATGAAAAATACAACAGGTACTGACCCGGATGGCTACTCAGGAGGAGCAGTTTCTCCTGTAGGTTCAAGATAAAGCAGCTTTTGTAGGCCTCAGAGTTTGTAAAAAAAAAAAAGATTTCTGTAAGAGAGGGCAAGTTTTAAAGAAAACACCCATTTCTCTGCCAAAAGTGTCCATGAATCAGCTTCAGTTTGACTCCCAGCTATTGCCATTGCTGCTGCTGTTCACTGCAGCTTCACAACCACATCTTTAGGAACAATTCTTCTCTTTATGTGCTTTATGTGTGTATGACAAGTGAAAACCTGGTCCCTTTTAGAGGCTTGCTGACAAGGCTTGCAATTAATTCAAATACCTTCTAGGAATCATGTGTTAATTTAATACTTGAATATACACATGATGTTACAAGTACTTTGACAATATTGGGGGAATATTTTAAATTAATTCTGAGAATATGAATACTCTGCTGCCTTTTCTGGCATTAAAAACTTGTTTAATCCCCAAAACTTTTATTGGTGATGTTTGGTTCAGATTGAGTTCCTAAAGTCATGAGGATTTGCATATCAGTCTTGTGAAACCTTGTTTGCACATTATTTGAGTCAGGGAAGTTTGAAGAGTTAGTCAGCATCATTAGAATAGTATGCGCTTATTTATTAAGTTTTAAAATTAAACTTTTCGATTTGCTGTTGAGTTCCACTGTGAGCTTTTGCTCAGCATTGCTGATTTGTTGTGGTCTGATCAATAACTTTTAAACTTTTCAATTGTACCTTTTTGTTCACCTTTATTAAACAGAGTGGTTTCTATTTTCACTGAACTGCACGCAAGCTGCCTTTTTAATTTTTTTTTTGAGTACCATATAGAAAATCTAAGTCTTCCAGTAAGACATGCAGCATGAGCCCTTGCCATAGCAAAGTTTGAGGCCTTCCAGATACATGTTAGTTTGCATTCAGAGCACTTTACTGGTGAAAGTGATGAATATTCAATAGACAAAGCTAAATCATCAAGGAGTGCCATCAGTGGGTGGTCCACAATGGTTTGGAGCCTAAGTGGATGTTTCTCCTACTCCACTTGGCCTTGTTTAATTCAAAATTGTAACCTACTACAGACACATAAAAATTGTTTTTTAGTGTGAGTAACCAATGGACTTCAATATCTTCACCAAAACTGAAGAAAGCAAATTTGTGAAAACAAAAATTAAATCTTGCCACATTTCTATTAAACCAAATTAGAGAGGTATTGAAGAGTGTTCCTGCCTTTTTTTCCCCTCCTCCTCCTTCATGTTAGTTTTTACAGGCTGGTTGGAGTATGTCATTATTTGGTTTCAGTTCAGCTTTTGTTATGAACTGTACCACGCCAGTTTTAATATTGTCATGGCACAGTTATTAACTGGCTAATAAATGTGGGTAGGTGGTTAAACCAGTTTCTTTTGGGCAACTTGCAGCAGCTTTTTAACTTGTTTAACTTTTTAACTGTTGGAAATTCTTTCATTTTTTGGCCAGAATGGGAGGAAAACTTTATCTAAAACAACACCTAAAGACATTATCTTATTAATCTTTATATAGTTTAAAAGTTTTAGCAGTTTCCATTTCTAAAGTGGTGGCTTTAAAGTTGGATGTGTACTGCAAACTGAATTTCAAAGTAGTGTCTGGAGTGCCATCTTTTGAAATCTAATGATCTCATTTGAAGTAGGATGTTTCAAAGAATAAAAAGAAATAAGGAGAGAAAAAAATCAGGGAGTATGAAGAAGGGAGATACAGCTGTGGTTTCTATGCTGGGTCAGCAGAATTCACTAGTCAGCAGTTTCAAGGCAGCTTGTGTTTTATTAAAAAAATTAAAATTTTAATAAAACAAAACACAAAAAAAAAACCCCAACCAAAAAAAAAAAAAAAAAAGAGCCCTGCAAACAACAAACCCACCAAAACCCCAAACCAGGACATGTTTTTGTACATCCTTTCAAGTGAAGATAATGAGTGTGTTGTAGGCACATTGTAATTGGGATTTATGAGTAAAAATGGTGTCTCTTGCCAGCTCAGTACTCTACTTGACACAGACTCACCAAAAACATTGTTTTTGATGGTGCATTATAATCCCTTTTTTCTACTTTCCTCTACAAATTCCTTCATATGTCATAAACCCCTTCCTCTTTGGACTGCTCTGTATGTAGGGAAGGTTTTTTATTTGGATTTTTGGGTTGCTTTTTTTATCCTATCTTTTATACAAGACATTCCAGCTGTGGTGATACATTCTGTAAGGGCTGCATAATTATCTTGATCTTGGTAATTAATACTAACATTGCTTTAGATGAGGTGGTTAATTCTCTAATTAAAAATAGCAGTGAGTGGTGGCTTCAGTGCTTGGCATATTTATTAACGTTCCTTTGTTGCAATGGGGATTTTAAGTCTTTGAAGCTTTTGTATCTGTAGAGCTATTTTATTTTCTTTCAATATGGTTAATTATAAATCATGGCCCAGACCTGAAAGGGATGGAAATAAGTTGCCATGCCAGAGTAAGAACCTGTTTTCAAGCAGGGTCTTTATTAGTGTGGCAATAATAAGGGCAAAGTCTATGAGCATGGTCTGAGGGTTATTCATTCAGTTCTTCCTGTTGCTCTCCATATTTCTTCCCTTTCTGAAAATAAAAGATAGCCATCTTAATTGTATTGTTAGAATATTTCTTTAACAGTGAATCACTGGGAAATACCATAGTAGGAAAAAGAAGACTTCTAGGGCATTTTTTTAATCTTGGTTTTTCCAATGGAAATCTTCTCTTTTAGATAGCAATTTCTGTTCTAAAGACAGGCCTTTATCTACTTTGGTTGATAATTATGACCACAAATTTTCTCTAATAAATTTATCCTCTCCCTCCTGCTGAAAGGAGTGCTGCTAATGAATTTAGCAAACTCCTCCTCAGTGAGGGACTCAGGGAAGAGTATTGGATTTCAGAAAGTGTCAGTGAAAATCAAAACACTTCCTGAAGCTGGCAAAACCAGCTTGTCTGCTACACTGCACTGTGGAGAAGGATGAGAATTCATTTACAAATCCCTCCTGGGCACTCTGTGTGCCCTGTCCCTGTCCCCTGCCTGGACAGAGTGGTGTTTTTTGTCTTTTTGTCTGTCACTGTCTTTAATTGCTTGAAATGCTTCTACCCCCGTGACCCCTTTCACAAACAGGTAAATAATATTTATTATTGCTGAATATTTATTATTTATTTATTTATTAAAATTATTTAAATTTATTTTAAAATATTTATTATTTACTCCTTATAGAAAGCTGAAGTTCAGCTTTCTATAAGGAGTAAAACTCAGGCAGGAGAGGGAGACACATCCAGCCCTTTCCTTCCCACCTCCAGGTTTCTTTAGCAGGAACCCCAGCTAGTTAACACTGCATCCAGCACTAAAACCTAAAACCAGGATGCAACAAAGTGCAGATTTGCATAAACTAAATGCAGTGTGATTAGTGCTAAGGGTCGTGCTGGACAACTGCTCTGAATGCAGAGAGGTCCTGAAGGAAACAGCATTTTCAAAATTGTTTTATTAACTTATTTTCTGGTGCTTGGACATAGGAGTGAATACTGGAGTGTATACAACTCAGAGAGCTTCAAAAATAAATATCAATAAATATAGAGTGGCTTGAGAGGCAAAGGGGACAACACTCACAGTGGTGGGGAATCAAGTTAATTTATTTTGTGTTCAAACTGCAGCACTTGTAGGGCCTGGCTTTCAATTTTCTGCATTGTTTTTTTGCTGTCATCTTTTCTACCAGCTTTTGGATGCTCCAGCCTGCTTAACATGAAACTGAAAACATTACAGAGCAAAGCTGCTGCCAGCTCAACCAAAGGCAGTTTTTTCTCAGAGAAATTCTGGTATCAGTGCACTGAGGCTGGAAAATCCCCAGGGATCATTTCAGAAGTATCACTTACTCATGCATCCATGTGCATTTTGGTGTTTATCTGCAGGCAAGATGTCCAGCAAGCAGCAGAACTCGTGTTTTGCTCTTGGCTGTGCTCTGAAGCAAGTCCCAAAGCAGAGGGCAGCAGCCACATTTCAGCTGGCTCCACAGGATGTGTTTCTGCCAGGAGCTTCCCATTTGTAAAATCTGGGGCTGGAGTGAAGATGCAGATAGGAGAGTGATGGGTCAGAACAGCAAGGTAGACGCCAGGAGATGCTGTTTGAAAATTTAGCGCCAGGAGGGAAAGTTGTGTGCGGGTGAACAGAATGAGGTTTGAGAAGAAACAGATGAAAAATGGCAAGTGACACAGCAAGCTAAACAGTTTTTGTACATTCTGCAGGTCAGCAGTGAGAGGCATTTTTACTGAATGCACAGTGAGCCATGAGCACATGGATTTTTTTTTAAATTTTTTTTTTTCCTGTTGTTTTGTTCTTCCGTAATACTTTTGAAAGGGGAAGGGTGGAGAGAGAGTGTCCTTATCTGACATTGCTGCACTCACCAGGGAATGGTGTTACCTTGTAATGCCCATTGCTTTTGTTTAGGCTGCAGTTACAGCCTGTGCTCTGCCTGGGGAGAATTTTGGGGGGTTTGGGGCATACATGATAACAATAACATTTTCCTAATCAGTATACAATGATCATTCCAGCCATCATTGGCTTTCCTTTGCATCCTTTTCTCCTTAGCCCTTCCCCCTCCTTCATTTCTAAAATATCCACATCATTAGGTTGTTTCTCTTTTGGTTTCCATATGATATTGTGATCTGCCTCTGGGTGGGACTGATCACTTCAGGATGAGTGGAAAAGAGCACCAGGCTCTAAAATATCTAATTTGCTCTAATGATGCAGCTCTGCCTTTCTGGGAAAGGTGTTTTGGGTTATTTTTTTAAAATAACATGGGAGATTTTGTTATTTTCAAACTCTTATTAGCAAACGCCATGGCAGGACATGTGAGCTGTTGATGTGCCACATAAATTGCATTGTTTTCATGAGGCTGCCGTGCTACAAGATGGGGAAGACAAAGAGTAATTTTTTTTTTTTTTAAAAACAGTGTTCATGACTGATAGAATCATGTTGTACACTGGCATGATTCTCCCCATGCTTGGGATTACCACCTGTAACTGCTGAAGGACAAAAGTACATCTGTCTCAGAAATGGTTTCTCTGCTATAAAGGCTGGGCCCTTGTCATTTACAGAGCTCCTGACTATCAACATCTCTTCAAAAATAAAGCAGATGGCGGCAGGGAAGTCCTAGGTGGATTTTTTTTGTTGTTGTTGAGACAATATTGTGGATTTTTTTGTTTGTTTTTCAAAAGAAAATATTTGTAAATATTTTATAAAAATAATATTTATAAATATTTTAAACTTGTTTTAATTATATATTATTTTAGTAAACTTAAAGTATCATTATATTTATATTATTATTATTATTTTATCTATTTTCCTATTATTCTTCTCTTCTTGAAATCTTACTTAGCTTTCCTGGTTTACAATATTTCTTTTTCCGAGCAGGCATGAGTATGTATTTCTTTTTTTCGGGATCCTGAGACATGACCATTTTTGGCCATATTCACAATTAAACTGTTGATACTTCAGGCCTAATTGAAGAGGGATCTTACAGTTAATTGTGAAGGATGTTTATTTTGAAGTCTGGGACACCAGTGGAGGTTGCTGTGCACTGCTGGGCTGGGGTGAAAGGGAGGATTAAAGAGGAAGGGGAGTTTATTAATGACTCCTGGTTGACAATGGCTTTGCAGTGTGCAGGGGGTGACTTTTGCTGCAGGACTGACTGGTTGTAAGAGATGAAAGAGCATTTGAGATGAGAAACACAGCAGAGAAAGCTGTACAAGGCAATAATAAAGCCCTGCACATACTGTTACCCTTTTGTGGTTTTTCACTTTTCTTCATCATGCACTTAATAAAAAAAAAAATAAAGCATTTTTCTAAATTTTTTTTTAATGAAACATTTAGGTTGAATGAGATCCAATTGTGTGATAATTCTGGGGAGTCACAAGCGGCTTTTTGATGCTGTTGTAAATATTTGGACTAATTATAAATGATTATAGTAAAGGCTTTGTTTGTATTCACATTCTGGAGGTCCCTTGAATCAAGTGACAGAAGCACTGCATGAAATTGTAGTCACATTGAAAGTGTCATGTCAAGGTAGAAGTGCTGGAATTTCAGAAGCACTGGAAAATTGCATGAGGGACAGGAAATATTGTTGGTTTTACTCAACTATCTAATAGCAAGTGGTGTTTTGTTTGCATATCAGCTAAAGCTGACTAAAATTTTTGTGTTTGCTTGGCAGAACAAGCTGCTTGGTTTTTTTTTTTAATTTTAAAAGTCAAAATTTTTGACCTCAGATTTTCAGCATCTCTTCATTCAAGACATAATTCTGAAGCTTTTTGTATTTAAGTGGTGTTGTGCCTTACAGTGGGCAGGTATTTAGTCATGAGAGATGGTTTCTTTCCCCAATGTGAATATCTGCTGCTCAGCTGTCTGGCTGCTTTCAAACTCAGTGTGTCATGCTGACTTCAAAGGCTGAAGCTTGAAATTCTAATACATTGCATTCTAATATATTACATTCCTTCTACTTAAAATATCTGCTTCACCACCTCCATAAAACTGAGTGAATACAAATACAAACCAAGCATTTGTCAGATTAAGATGTCAGAGCAGTGGAATTATTCTGAGAAAGTCTTGAACCAAGGGGTTTTCTCCCCCCAGATCTCACTTTAAGACAGATAGTTGCAGAATCTGTTACAAATAGGCCTATGAAAAAGACTACAAATCAAAAAAGATTATGACAAACAGAATTATTCAATGAGTGCTATCTTAAACAATGCGTGGATGGAAAGTTAAGTGGGGACACCAAACAGCAGCAGGGATAATTTGTGTGTTTTGGATGTGGTGACTCTATGGAAGTTAATCACAGGGGAAACTGCTAAGCAGGGCAGCAAATTGAGCTTGGATGCAGATGATGATAAGAATTAACAGCTGATAGGAAGTGGTGGAGAGCTCAGAGGCAGCCTGGGCTGGAGAGGGGCACTCTGAGCTGAAACAGGGAGTGGACAGTGAGCTGGCAAATTCTGCTGAGAAAATGAACACTTGTATCCTTTCAAGTCATGGGATGATTCCAGGATGCTTCCCAAAGGTTGTAATTGCTAATGAATTGAGCAGCACTCAACATGGGTGGTAATTTATTGGAGACAGCTGTTAACGACTACACTCCGTAAAAAGAGTTTTAGAGCAGCCAGACTGGCTACCAGTTTGGATATGTGGTGTATTTCTGGGGCAAAATGTGCTTGTGTCACTAAAGAGGTTCTGCAAGGAGCTGAGATTTGAAAGAAATTTAAAGAAATTTAAAATAATAATAATAATAAAAATATATACACTAAGTCAAAGTAGCAAGTATATACCCACGAAAAACACCATCCTTGCACAGGATTTCACTTGGCATGTCAAATACACCTCAAATACGAATACACCTCAAATACAAATACATCATTTCTCTTGGCATGTCTAATACACCAACAAATACGCTGTTCTAGTTAGTTTTGCTAACTGCATCAGGGGTTTGTTCCTCAGAAATGTATAAAAACTGTGCCCTCAGCACCAAAGATCACCAAAGCTTGTTTGTCTCTTGAACTGACTGATGGATTTAGAGCTCAGCACAGATTTTTGTTGTCTTTTTGCATGGAAGAAGGAAGGAGCAGAATACATGTGGGCACTCAATGGACACTGGCAGGTCAAAGAGCTGCTGCTTTTTTTGTCAAACAAGAGGAGAACAGTGAATGTGGGGCAGTGAGATGAATTAGAGCCTCAGAGGAAAAGCTGGCTGCAAGGCAGCTCTAGTGCAAACAGAGCAGGCTGTTCTTGCTTTGGAAACAGAGATTTTTCTAGGTACAAATTTGATCTGGTACACTTCTGACTGCTCTGCAGTGTGACTGAAATGTAGAGAAATATTCAAATTTATATTATTCATGTATATATGTAAATGAAAGAGTGTTTGCCCATGGTAAATTTGAATATGAAAGGGTTATGAAAGTCACTCTCCAGAGCTAGTTTTAACTTCAATGGACGTGTTATTAAAGGGAGAATTTTTTAAAGTGTTTTATCGTGGCCTGTTCAGCACTGCTTTTATGGGAAAGGTTTCATTTGGCAGGCCAAACTTTCAGGATGTTAAGCACTGCTTAACAAAAAAAAAAAAAAAAAAAAAAAAAAAAAGAAGTTTTCTTAAGTACCAAAATAGCTAACCAAGTTTCCTTTTGTGCTAACAATTGTGTTTTAATTTGATAATGCATCTTTTCTAACAATTCAGCTGATATGTTTCATAGAATATGCATCAAAAGGTCATTTCAAGAGTTGCATTTGAAAGAAATGAATTGAGGGCTGAAATCGAGCATGCTTGAGCAATAAAGTTACCATTTGGAACATCTTGTTCACATTTGCAGTAGATCTTGTTCTTTGTTTAGTGAGCCTTTTATTTCTACAGCTATTCCTAAAGACCATTGTGTCAAAAATAATAGCTTTGTTCACGAAATTATAAATTATTTGAAGCTATAACTATCAAATTGCTACTGGGAGAAGTTCCACAGCAGCACCACCAGGATGCAGTTAACAATAATTGAATTTGTTGATGCAATTTCGTTCCCATTTCAACCATAGTTTCCTCATTAGGTTTGTATTACACCTGTGTTCAGCCTCCATCTTTTAGGAGACTCCAGTTCATGTGCTGTTTTTCCTTTTCCCAGGTGGTTTCTCCCAGTGAGTGGCAGTGAGAATGAATGGGCACATATCAAACACCCCTCCCGGTGGATATGGAAGTTACTTCCCTCAAATGAAGTAAGGTTTTGCCTTTGACTTGCCTTTTATGGACAAAATAGCATTGTACCTCCTTCTTTAGGTTTTTATTTCAGATAGAGCTGTAATTAGTAGTCCCATTGGAATTATAAAAAGGCTTTTTCTGTAGAAGAAATAACTGTGACAGATATTTTTATGTTCATGTAAGGGAAAGCTTTGTTACTGCATGGACTCATCTGGAAGAGCAAAATAAATTGCTGTAGCCATAACATCCTTATTGTGTTACTCAGAGAGGCCTTTGTGTGCCTGAGATGTTTAAGGTTAGCTGTGAGTGAATGCATTTTTATGCATTAAAGATGAGGCTGCCTCTCCCATCTGTGAGAACAGACTGTTTCCCAGGAAGGAGAACTGAGCAGCTGCTACCTGTGAGTGCTACCTTGCTTCAGATAAGAGGGGGATCCCTGTATCAGGGGCATGGCAGAGACTCACTCGCAGCACTAATGGGAATTTACCCATCTGATGCCAAGGAGCACGTATTCCTGTGTGGAACAGGATATCTGTGGTGTCTCTTGCTTCTTATTAAGGTGAACTCATATATCACTCATTTTTGAAACACTTGTAGTCATATTGCCTTTTTGTTTGTGTGAGACAATGAGAGTAATTTAAAGTTTTTCATTAAAAGCTGTTAAAATTGTTAAAAGCAACCAACACTTGTGTATGCAGGAAAAAACTCAAATCCTACCCAATTCTGTAGCATAGTCTTGATTACTATTGTTATTTTTATTATTATAAAATTATTATGTGTCTTATAGATATAATAATATAAATATATAAAGATGCATTATATACTATACATATTAATATATAAGATATTATATAATACACACTACATACAATATTATATTCTATATATTGATATATGATATATAAATACACTATAAAATTATTATTATTATTATTATCATCATCATCATCATCATCATCATCCATCATCATTATTATTATTGTTGTTGTTGTTGTGGCACTGTGACGTTTGTTACTGGAGTTAAGGTGGTATTTATTTGTGTACCACACTCCAGTTGTGCACAAAGTTGTATTAATGCAACAAAAGAGAGCTCAGAAGGGCCTGCAGCCCAAGTGAAACATTCTCCCTCATATTTATGGTGTGGAACAAATATCTGGTATCATTCTCTCTGTTACTAATGCTGTAGTTATGTGTAGTAAGGGGAGGGGGGTTTTTTTTAGTCCCTGCCAAATATATCTATACAGAAGATAACCAGAAATGTTTTCTTCCAGTGGCTATGGCTCCCCAACATTTGCCCAGGCAGAGAGGGAGCAGAATTCAAGAACAAGTGCAAAAGCTCTCTATGGTAAGGTGGCAAAAACTCTCTAAACTTCTGTGCTAAGTTGCTGTTTAAATAGTGATTGTGGTGTGGTGGTGGAAATATTTTACACATATCAATCTGAAAGTGTATGTACATACACATGGGTGTGTCTGTCAACTGAACTGAAAAACAAAGTGGTTTTATTCCTGCTAAAGCAAACTAGAAAATGCTCAGTTTACTAGGAAGAAAGCTCCCACCTGCTCATTTTCCAGGCAGCATTCATCACAAAACTCAGAGTGATCCTATAGCTAAGTTAAGCACCAGGGAGAAGGCATTCAAGGGTTTAGCTGTGCTTAAACCCTTGTGGGGTTTTATTCCTCCTGTACCTCCCTCCCTCCCCAGCTTCATCTCCTGCTAGCAGAAAAGGCACTTACAGCATTCTTCTTCTTTGACACAAGAATTCCTAATATTCAACCCAAATATTGAATCAATCTAAGTTCAAATTTGCTTTGTTTTAGTGCTATGTCAGTTTCTTGACATGGTGGTAAAGGCAGGAACCAAAACTGAGGAAAATTCTGAGCTGATAATTTTAAAGAGTGATTTCTGCATCCTGTGTGGCTTCACTCAGCAAACTGATTGCAAGTGTTGACAGAAATAATAGGTGGCAACAGAAACCAGCAAGGGACATTGCGAAAAAACTCTTAGCAGATTATTATTTCTTTATGAGAGTGTTGTGATTCCTTTTTCATTTTATGTTATCATCATAATTTTTCAGGAGTTTATGGTCTGAACAGTGTGGCAGTATCAGTGTCTTAGCTATGTCCTTTAATCTTTGTGAGCTTTTAAAATTTCTCTCTGAGCTTTTTCATATCAAACATTGTGGGATGGTCATGTGTCAGGAGAAGACGGGGACAAGTGAGTAAACTTGAAGTGTGTAATGGCATTTTTTTTACTTCCAAAGTACTTAACTAAATTCAGGTACTAAGGAAAATTCTTGCCATGAAACTGCTGGGTGGTGGCTCCTGTAAAGGGAAATGTTGTCCTTGGTTCACTTCTGTTCTGGTAGATATATCACAAAATGATAGTTGCAGTTGCCAGGAGCTGAATGAAGTAGACGAATCAGTTGTTTAGAGCTCCAAATGGATATGTATTGGCACAGCTTTAAGAGTTTGCACATTTTACTACTTCTGCTCTGTTTTTTTATACGTAAAGAAGTAGGGTGTTGCTATCACCACATATATGAGCAGGAGAAAATAAGGAAAGCGCCTAAAATCTTTCTCAAATTCAGGGCAATTTTTTTTAATTTTTAGCAACAAATTTACTATTCTGCTGCATCCCATGAGCATCTTCTTCCCTTGTGATGTTGAATTTTTTGTGCATACTGCCCAAACAGGGTGAAAAACAACTGAGTGAAATTGGAAGTGTAAAGGGTGTTGAAAATGCTCATTGCAAAGTATTATATAAATAATTAATAACTAACTAAATTATTTTATTTGAGAATATTGAGACTGAAATCCTATGGAGCAGGAGGAAGCTGTCTTAGCTGTCTTTTTATATTTTGTTTTGCACATATATTTTAAATGTATAGTATGTATACTATTTAGGTTAATACAGAAAGCTCATGTGTTTAATAGATTCACTTTTATATTTTGGAAAAATATATGTAAATCTAATGTAAAACAGACTGTGGGGTGTTTTTTGCTTTATTTTACTAAAATGTCACAGCATGAGGTCAGCACCAAATTTTCCATTAAAATGTTCCTTTTCTTGGAGAACTTGAGAGTCAATTGGACTCAGCCACCTATCCCTGACTATTAAGTAAAATGGTGCCTGGGCTTCTAAGTGACCACTTCATATTGAACTCAGTCTCTTCCAAGCACTGTAAAAACTAAATAAAAAGAAAATTATTATTATTATTAGTAGTATTAGTATTAGTATTAGTATTTCTACTACTACTATTATTACAAATTAATGTTATTATTGCTTGTTGTTATATGTATGTATGTTTTTGTCCTGGCATATATGCAGGCATGTTTATGTCCTGGCATGAATTTTATGTCTTTGATGCCATTGCTGAGGTGACTCATGAATATTCAACCCTTCAGGCATCACACAGAAGGTTGGCCGGTGCTGTGGGAAAGGAGGCTGGAATATTATTGGTGTTACCAATTCGTGGTATTCAGCTATTAATTAACATTATTATTGGTGTTCAGCTCAAAGCCAGACCGGAGCCATCACTATCTCTAATGTTCCTGTCTGATAGCGAAAACTTCCTTGCAATTGCCTTTTTTCCTGTGTCAAATAATCCCTTTGTTTTCACTCATTTCCTTCCTGAAATGAGCTGTTTTCTATTTGCATGACAAATCTCTCTCTGAGGCGAGGGAAGGTGCTCTCTGCACATTTTTATGGGGTTTATTTCATCGTTTGCTTCCTGCTCTCTCCGTCGGAGCTGGGTTCTGGCTCCTGCTGTCATCTGTTGTTCTAGCATTGGTTCTCCATCTGTCCTGAGCAGTTCTGACTGGGGGAGAGGAGCAGCAGTGCTGGGGCTTTGCCAGCCCCTCACACAGCAAGGAGCAGCCTCATTCCCCAGGAGGGATGGACCAGGATTTTGGTCCTTGAATTTGGGTCACTCCAAATTGTCAGATTATTGTACAGAACTGAAAGATGTTGCTAAAATTGTCTTCTCACAACACATTAGAAAAGACTGAGTGTTTTGTGCACTGAGTTTATCCTCTGGTGGCTGTGATTTGGAGCTGGAAGTGAGATTGCCTGTGTATTGTATTTGCAGGGACCGTCGTGGCAGGGAGGAATGATGAATCTGACTCCATGTTCTCAGAAGGCTAATTTATTACTTTATAATATTATATTATATTAAAGGATACTATATTAAACTATATACTAAAGAATACAGAAAAGACACTTACAGAAGGCTAAAAAGATAATAATGAAAAAATTGTGACTCTTTCCAGAGGCTCGACACAGCTTGGCACTGATTGGCCAAAGAGTCAAAACAACTCACGTGAAACCAATGAAATAACCACCTGTGGATAAACAATCTCCAAACACATTCCACACATGAGGACAACACGAGAGAAGCAAATTAGATAAGAGTTGTTTTCCTTTTCTCTGAGGCTTCTCAGCTTCCCAGGAGAAAAATCCTGGGCAAAGGGATTTTTCAGAGAATGTGAATGGTACACCTGTGTATTTTTGCATTGCTCATATGCCTACTTCAGAGCAAGGACTGCAGTGTAACAAATTCAAGGAAACCTCATGCAGCTTGTGAAAAATGCCAATCACTTGTTTTTAAAATTTTAAAAGTTTAATGGTAATAAAATGGTTATAAAAGTAGTAATATAATTAGAGTAATAAAAATTTGGACAATTAGGATTTAGGGCAATATGAGACAATAAAAACAAAGAGTTATGGACAGTCAGGGTACCTCTTTCTGGGCAAAATAAGCCCAAAAAAGGATCCACATTAACAGGGGATTAACCCTTAAAAACAATAACCTGTTGCATATTCATACACCTCATACATGATGCATAAATTCCATCCAAACAAAGGATTCTCTCTGGTCAGTGTCATCTTCTTCCTCTTAATCCTAATGGTGTCTTCAGGGCTGAGTGAGGCAGGAAGTTCGTTTCTTTTGATAAGAGAGTAATAAATTCTTTCTCTGAAAGATTTAGGTGTCTTGTGGCTGCTATCTCACTGCGAGTCCTTTCTTTAATTAAAGTATCTTACATAGCATAGTTTCTATTTTTAGTTTCTATTATGTTACAAGCTAAACCTATATTTAACACACTACTTAAGAAAATTAATACAGCATAACCTTCTAACATAACACATATAATATTCATTTTAATAATAAAATACACATTTTTCACAAGCTCACAGGCAGGTAAATGAGTGCACTGGAAGAAGCCATCCACATTAACATCCTTGCAGTATTTTGGTTCTCAGATTAATTTGACAATTGACTTCTAAACAACACACTTCCTTTGACATCCACTTCCACACAGCCATCAGAGAGAAGCTCCTGGCATTAATCTCTGAAAGTGATAGTGCTTGCTCCTCTGAAGAGGAAATTTGAGTTCTGGCCTTTGTCCCCGGATGTTTAGGTCACTTCTCCTGCACTTTGCTCTGCCTCAAGCTGTTTTTTTTTTTCCCAATTTATTCTTAAGGGTATCAACCATCAACCAATGCAGATAGATGGCAGTAAATTAAGTATTGGGCTTTTCTGCTTGATGGTGTGTAGAAATATTTTATGGTGTCACTCCAGGATCCTTGGGACAGATTTTGGAGGAGACTTTCAATCCATGGCCATGTGATTGCCATCAAATTTCAGAGCAATCTGCAATCCTGTTGATCTATGTCATGGGCTGGCTGGTAGAGTTTTTGACTTGGCTGAAAGTCTTTGGTTAAGAGGTTGCTTTTTGTTTTTTGGTGTTTTGGATGCTTTCAAAAATGAAAATAAAATCCTTAGTTGTCAACTTCTGTTTGAAAACAGAAACATGGTCTGTTCCTGATGATTGGTGAATTCAGTAATTTCACACAACATGAATTGCTGTAATATCTGTCCACATCAGACATCAGCAAGAGTACTAGTTTCTGTGGATCAATATTCCTGTTCCTCCGGAAGCTTCAGTAGCAAGTAGATCTTATATTCAGGACCCATAAGTGAAATTTAGATTTTACATTCAGGACCTATAAGTGAAATGTGCTGCTTTTCATTTTATTGCCTTTGTGTTGTGAGAGATTTTATTTTAATCGTATTCTTCTGGGTTACATTTGCTATAGATTGGTTAAGAATTGGTGGTTAAGAATTTAACTTAAGTATATTCTGCCATGATCCTGTCTTTTTCTTTTTTTTATTTTGCCAAAGGAAAAATCCTTTATCTAAATGGTGTGCAGCATATCAGCAGAGTTTGAGCTAACCTGTTATTAGGGCTGCACTGTACTTTAAGTGGTGGGTGTAAGAGCTGCAATGAGTAGAGTATACAGGGAAAAACTCAATAATTTTGATAAGGTTTTTTATGTTTTGATAGTTTTATTCTTCTTTTGATAGTTTTATGCCTCATGTCTGGAAGTCTCTATTGTAGTATTTCACTTCAGCTTCAATAGCCTCTTCATGCATGAAGGGACCTGTGAGAGGCTGAGATTGATTGGGAGGATGAGGAGAGTGAAACAAAGCACACAAAACATTATTTTGTTAGGGTTGTCAGTGTCAGGGGCTGACCCCAGCCAGCATCTGAGGACCTCCCCATTTGCTTGTTCATTCCCCCTGTCTCCTCTCTGCAGCAGAACAGGGGGAGAATTGGAAGAGAAAAAGCAAGAAAAAACCGTGATGGATCAAGATAAAGATGGCTTGAGGGGTGAAGGAAAGAACAGGGAGGAAAAAGGATTGAATAGCACAAAGGGATTTACTCACAACCTTCCATAAGCAGAGCAATGGCCAAACTATCTGGGCAAGGAGTCTTTGGAAAGACTGCTGCCACTTTTACTGCTGAGCAAGGATATTAAACAGTATGGAATATCCTTTGGGTCAGCTGTCCCAGCTGTGTCCCCTCTCTTGTACATCCTCAGCCCACTCACTGGGGCAGCAGAATAAGAAATTTAGAGAAGACTTTGATGCCATTCAGCCACAGCTAAAATATCCCCATGTTATCAGATCCAAAAATCATCTCCGTCCTAGCCAGACCCTCTGCATTCAGCACATCAGCAAATTCTGTTGCTCCTTTTCAATAGTAGAGTTTGTGTTACTTGCATTTGCAGTTAGTGTGATAGGTTAAGGTTTCTGTAAAAGCAGTCAGATTAATATTGATGGGTAATAATCTGTCTCTTTGATACGTGAAAGAGTCGAGAGATGGAAGCTGCATTTCCTGAAGAATGGCAATGGGCACCTCTGTAGGAAAAGAAAAATTTTTATACAGATGAAAGAACCTGTGAGAGTCACCAGCTGAGATCTCTGTGACTGGGAAATGGAAACACAGAGGTGCTGCAGGAAGGAGCAGCAGTCCCTTGTGTCATCTGGAGAGGACAGAGAACAGATGTGCAGGCTTTCATCAGCTTTTCCAGGAGCTCAGGGCAGTGGAGCACTTCAGCAGGAGGGGCTGCAAAAGGGTTTGTGTCCTTCCTGATGGCAAGGGGAGAACTTTTGGAGGGTTGTAGGTGCAGTCTGGGACAGGAGCCAGGCACCAGGAGAAAGCAGAGCTTGAAGATTCGTTTTGAGGTGCTGGCAAAAGCCATGGGACAGGGAATGCATTTTAACTGCCTGTCTTTCTATTTCCTTTCCTTTTTATCTTTTTTTCTCTGTCTTTCTTTGTTTTATGTTTATATTATCATGAGGGGACTGTTCTTCCTTCAGTGTGATTCATGCCAGACAGACAAAAAAACACAAGTCTCAGGGAGCTGTAAGGGAAAGGAGACCCACTTATGAACCATTGGATTGTAAAAGCTTTGGAAAACAAAGGCTGAAGACAAATCTTTCCAACAATGAAAGAATTTTGCCTGATGCCAGGATTTGTGTTAGAAGATGTATTTTGATGGGTGAATAATTTCAGGGTGCAGCTGTAGAATCCACCTCCAGATCCTCTATAGCTGTGTTTCAGTCCCAGCTGAAATGTTCTGCTCTGCTCTAAATGATAACTTGGGTCTCCAGCAGGTTCTAATTCTCATTCTACCTGCCTTAAAGAAATAAATTTGTAAATATGAATTGTTCTCAGTGTGGACGCTCAGTTCTTGTGTCCCAACTTTTTGTTTATTAACACAAACACTGATTGACTTTAGTTAAATGTAAATTTTATCAAAGTTTTTGTTGATTACAATGCAATAGTTGCAAGAACTTTAATAAAATCCACATGTAATCTCACCATGACAGTGTGTGTTGAACATTTTTCCATCCTGTCCTACTGGGAGTGTTGAGCTGCTCTGTGGAAGAGGATCTGTTAATCCATGCTGCAAATGGTTTTGAAATTCCTGTCTTAACACAGAAGCAGAATAAGGAGCCTCTTCCTAATTTACTCTCTGCTTTTTGATTCCTTTGGAGCCTATATATATATATATATATATATATATATATATATATATATATATCTCAGACTTTCTTTTTTATTTAAAGCAGCTCCAACTGTTACTGTTTGCAGCATTTACAAATTTTACAGTGGATGTAAACTTTCTGATGCTTGTTTAATTCAATAGCACAAAACTTATATTTTTGTAAAACAACCCTCAAAACGGAGTATTGGTGCATTGTTATTGAAACTAGTAACTTTTTTTTGTTTGTTTTGTTTTGTTTAAAGCATATATTCTTTCTTACTGGACAGTATTTAAGTATCACTTACAGTCCACAGCAGAAGGCTGCTAACTGATCCCCTTAGAGATGCAAATAATTCTATGGGATTAAACTAGATACTGCTTTTTAATCCCCTTGTTTTATTAGGAACAGATGGACTTTACTTCTTCAGATCATCATCCAAACAAAAAAAGAAAGGTAGCAAATCAGACAGCCCTGCTTTACTGGCTGTGCTGTTGGGGTGTGCATGTGTGTGTGCTGTGGTTAAAGAGACAATCTGAAAGCTGAAAAAAATCATTTCAGCAACATGCTGCAAAAGCAGAAATAGTAGATGCAGATGGAATGATCAAGGCTGAAATCCCAAGGCTGTATCCTACATTCCTTGGGACTTCAGAATAATGCATAATGAAAGAAAGATATCTTTTTTGAAATATTCACACACCTGGCTAAAAATTCTGATAATTTGTGTTGTCCTTGCATTTGGCTGCTTGCTCTGCACACTTCCCCTGCTGAAGCAAAGTGAGCAGCTGCTGTGCAGGATTAGGATGGCTCTGCTGCCTCAGTGGCATTTGTCACCATGAGAGGGGGGCTTCAGGCCAGTGCTGCATCTCAGAAATTTGCTTTTTTGGGAAAATCAGTGAGAAGGGAAGAGAGAATGGTGCGTTTATAAAATGTGACAAATGCTTCCTTCCATGAGTGACGTCTGAAGGTGAGGGCACTGCTGTCTTTGCACCTGGAATTCCTGCATGGAGGAGCCCTGGCCACAGAAGGGACATTTGTAGGGGGGCTTTTATGGACTCCTCCTGCAGATCTCTGTATGTCACAGATCATATGGTTGATAGTATTTAGAATTTTTTTTTTAATTTTGCAAAAAGTAACTTAACCTTCCTGTCAACACAATCACTTATTTTACTTCCAGCTACTCCAAGTGTGATGAAATTGATGCATTTCATATGTATGTTTTATATATTCATCATATGAAAAGAAATCAAACCACCTATTTTACTTGATGATCAGAAATTGCGATTTTTAATGAAATACAGAAAAAAATTTACCAATTCCAGAGTTTCCCAAACCTCTCTTGGCCATGTCACCTACTGGCTTTTTCACAACAAAGCTCCTGGTCTTCCAGATCAGGCACTTAAGTGGTTGTAGTGAAAAAAACCCCAAAACTTCCAAATGTTGCATTCGATTTTTTTCCACTAGAGTTGAAAAGTGTTCTTTAGTATTCATCTAAATTCATTATTTTGTGGTGTGGGTGTGTGTTTTGTCTTCATCTTGCTTTTCCCCTTCCTTCCTCTCCTGGTTTAATGTAAATCTACTGTACAGAGTAAAAGGCACATAATGTTTCTGGTTTTGCAGCATTGTGTTTTGTTAGCTGAAAAATATTCCCTATTTTGAGATATTTTGGTGTGTTTATGTATATTTCCATGCCTATTTCTACATTAGCAATTCAATGACTTGAATACCTCATGAAGAAATAAAGGATGAGTCAGGTCTTTTATTGTGTGTGCCTTTGTCCTCTTGCAGATTTAGCATGAGAATTATTTGTATATATCAGAAAATGCTTTTGCTTTCAAGGATGCTCACACAGTTACAGTGAGCCCAGTGCTAGTTATCATACTGCTGCTACAGTGGCAAGGCAAAGATTTCAATAATCAGCCTTCCCAAGGCAGTGTTTGCAGTCAGAGCACTGCTCCTCTCCAGTGTCCTGCCCCACTGGATGAGATAAATGGCTTTTTTTGGGCACCCACCAGCTCCTTGTTAACATTGCTGACGTAAAAATGGTCCTTGTGCTGGGCCATGTGGGGGTGGAGGAATTTTCTGCTGAAATTCAGAAATTAACCACAGCTTATCTCCTCTTCTCATGTGTACAACTTGTCCAAAGTGTCTCTGAGAAGCAGTCAAGACACCAGGATAAGGCACTGAGTGAATAATTATTCTTTCTTTTCCTCCCATCTGCAGAACAAAGGAAGAATTATGCACGAGACAGTGTCAGCAGCATATCTGAAACATCACAGTACCACGTGGAGGTGAGATGAGAGGGATACACCAATTACAGCTCTCAGTTACATGTGGTTATTTTTGCCTACATGGGGTTTTTTTTGAGGATATATAAGCTTCAAGGCACATGCATCTTCCAAAATATCCCTCCAGCCTGGGGTCACTTCAGAGCAGATTACACTGAAATGTCTCAAATTCAGAGCAGATTATATTGAAATGTCTCAAATTCTCTAGCTTTGCCCCAAAGAGCTGAAATCTGGATATGGAAGGATGTGTGCAAAGTTGCGTGTGGTTTGGCAAGAAGACAGGACTCCTCAACAGAGCAACAATTCCACACCTTGTGCTGCCCTGTCTCTGAACCTGGCTCCTTGCAAAGATGAGGCAGAGCTGAACAGCCCTGTGCTGCTGGCAAGGCGCACTTTGGTATTTAAAGCTAATACTCTGATCAGATCTAATCAGCAGAGGTATTAGAATATTCATAAAGTGCTGAGCATTAACCCCTCAATTTCCCAGTGGGTGGAGTGTGTGGTGGTTAAATACAGAATTAAATACTGTGCCTGCACTGAGTCTTCCCCAGAGTGGAGAGCAAAGTGTGTGCCTTGCTGCCTTAAGCTGCTTTGCAGAATTACTGCGTGCTGCTGTCATATTTAAAATATTCAGCAAGGTAAGCCTGAGTGCCTGTGTGTAGCCTGTTAAGCATTTATGGATGCAGTGCCTCCTTTTGGAGCCTTACTTTGGCTTAAACTTTCTCCTGCTGCCACCAGACCACTGCCATGGCTTAAGCCAAGTCTTGCAAACAGCAAGATCCTCAGCTCCTTTTTGCGGGGTTTTAAATAATCAATTGTGAGATCATATGCAGATCATATCCTAATTTCAAGTGCTTCAGCCCTACAATCAGTTTGCAAATGAATACCTGATTTGGTTCTAATTGCCTGTCTATTTTGTGTGCTTTCTTCATAACTGTTTTGGTCCTGTACTGGCATAACAATTACTACTTGCATTTAGAATCTAAGCATTCCTGGGTAAGCAGCCAGTGCAGAGTTTGTTTCACTTTACTTCTTTTAAATACTTTGATTAAATGCAGCTTACACCTACTTTCTTCTCTGTAATTACCCTGTGCTGTTATCCTGTAAGAGAAGAAAGCACAGTTAATCCTTTTGTATTATTTTTGTTTTCTAAAGTTATTTAGAAGACAGATATGCAGGCATACATTTAATGTGGTTCAGCTTGAATGAGTGTTACCAGATCTTCAATTAGAATGTGAAGGTGGATTTATGCCTGAACAAAACGAAATAATTTTGTGGGTTTTCTTGCACAATTGGCATGCTGAGGGAGAAATTGCCACAGCCATAATGACAGGGAAGCTAGCTGAGGTGAAGTTTGGGAGGCACTATTTAGTTTCCAGGCCATTAATTGAGGCTGGAGAATACTGATGGTGAGCAAAAATTGTTACTGTTTCCTTCTGTGCTGCACATTAAATGACCAGCCCATCCATAAGGTGTTCCAGTGAGATGCAAGCCCATCCTGGTTGCCACCAGCAGGCTGCTGGCAGCTCTGGAAGAGATGAGGACGCTCCAGGTCAGGGTGATGATGGAGCTACATTGGCAGGGAGACTCTGTGAAGCCTCTGCTGGCACCTCCTGCATTCAGCTTGCCAAGAGAGAGACAGGTTTTCACTCCTGAAAAAGCTAATTAAAACTCCTGGTTTAATTCTAGCTTTGATACCTGGAGGGTGTCAGAATGTGTCTGCTTTCAGTAGTGAGGAAATGACAGTGGGTATCAAAAAGCAAGCTACAAAAATAAGTTTACTTAAAATGACATTTTGGACTAAACATCCTTCCTCATGTGTCCTGCCATATACAAAGGCACTTTTACTCATGAATAATTTGTATTGCTACTCCCTGACAATTTAAATACTGGCACTCCTGAACAATAGGGAAAATTGCAATCACAATTTCTTTTAAATGCACATTTTACTCACCAGCACTTGACCACCTTTGTTCTGGACCGCAAAGAGGCAATGATCACAGTGGATGATGGAATAAGGAAGCTGAAATTGTTGGATGCCAAAGGCAAAGTGTGGACTCAAGACATGATTCTTCAAGTGGATGACAAAGCTGTCAGCTTGGTGGACTTGGAATCAAAGGTAGGATCTGTGAGTGACAGTCTCATTTTCAGAGAGAGAGGAGAAGGGAGAGAGCAGGAAAACTATGTATGTGAGACTGAGGATTTTAATTAGCTTATTATCACTTTCCCTTTTTTGCTCATGCAGCTTTTCTGAGATCAGGACACTGTATAGTAAAGTGGCATTTTGTGTTTTCTTCTTTTTTCCCCCTCTTCTGACAGAATGAACTGGAGAATTTTCCTTTAAGCACAATTCAGCATTGCCAAGCTGTGATGAATGCGTGCAACTACAACTCAATTCTTGCATTAATATGTAAAGAACCAACCCAAAACAAGCCTGATTTGCATCTTTTCCAGTGTGATGAAATTAAGGTAAGATAATACTGAAGATCTGCTATGACTTATTTGAATAGGGGAGATTGTATTAATTGACCAGCACAGTGGATAAAGATAAATGAGTTAATTCATAGAAAATAATTCTTTACTTTATTCTTGGAAATATACTGTAAGTTTAATCCACTTATGATATCAGCACTATTTACAGTATGTTAGTAAATGTAGTGTAGTATGTATTGCAAAGGAGAAATCTAATATTTAAGCTGACTCCTCAGTGCATGTTCAAATAGATCTTTACTGTAAATATTGGTTCTTGGACTCTGTAGCTCCTAATTTGGCTTTGCAAATGTATAAAGCTCTGGAAAATGTCTATGATTTGCCTTCACACTTCTGACAAAAGTGGTGTAAAATAATTTGAGTTATCTCAAATTTATTTTACAATCTGCAAAAAGCTCATCTGAGCCCTGAGTCTTACCTGCTCTTTCTGTTCTTTTTGTCACTGAGCAATTAAACACTCTCTACATTCTCACCTCTCTGCATCTCTGCTCTGCTGGAGAGATCTTGAAAGGGAAAATATTCCTTGCATGAGGGGCAAAACAAGGAAAGAGATTGCTTGTCTCTGATGAAAATATTGCCTTCAAGTGTAAATTATTTTTTTTAATGTATTCTGCAATACTTCTTTGTTTCTGAGGTTATAAATTTTAATTCTGTTAGTTACTCTCTGTAATTCCAGTTGAGAATTTCATGGGGATTTCTTAATTCCTTTGTAGTGGTTTGTATTATTGCCTTGAAACAACAGATTTTTAATCACACTGTGGAACAGTTTTGGAATTAGCATGGTGAGAGTGGTGTGAGGATGATTAGTGATTGTGTGATTTGTTGCACAGTATTTGCTGGTTTAAAGGAAAGTGGGAGCCCGTCAGAAGTTCAGGGATTTTTGTGTAAAATAATGCAGGGGTCCCTTTTGAGGAGTGTTTGGACCCAGCTTCTCAATGTGTACAGTTGGTGTCTCTTCATTTTTGAACTTGTTCCTCTGTGTATATATAAAAAAATACAGTACAGACTCTATAAAATAAACTCTATAAAAATATAGAATACAGACATGATTTGGAAGTCCAGTATCTCCCTTAGTTCTGAAGTGTTGTTTGATTCTGTGGCCATACCCTGGGGTTTTTTCCTTACCCATGAAACTTTTCTGGTTTTGAAAGTTTAGGTCTTTCTCTGTTGGCTTTTCCCTGCTTTTGTTTGAAGTTACAAGCAGCTCCAGGAGCCTCTGCAATAAAAAATAGTTAAAATCAATACTATTTGGGGCATTCTGACATTTTATAAACAAGAAACAAAATTAAATAATAAATACCAAGAGTGTTGGATTAATGGACTTCTTTTGGGTTTAACTTCCTCTGGTCCCCTAAAGTTTTTTCTATTAATTCTGTAAACTTAAAGTATCCTAACTATTCTGTAGTGGAATCCATTATAGCCTGAAAAGTCCTGTAATCCCCTGGAATCCTAAATTCAACAATGTCTTCTGGTCCTAGCAGAAGTCACATTATTCCTTCCAAAAAGGTACACACTTCTGCATGGTGAGGGTGCTGGGAAAGACATGATCCTTGCAGAGTGAGCCAGACACTGACAGATTTGGGCTTTGACAGCCTTTGCAGGAAATTAATTTGTCAGCTGAAGACATGTAACAGAGCATTCTAAATCCTGTGAGAAGCCATGACCTATTTAATGCAAGATCTATTAAAATAATACTTTAGACGTGCATCAAAATTTCACTTGTGGGGCCACTGGTGGAGGCAGGCTGCACTTGTGGAGTGGCAGGAAGGCACAGATCAGGGAATCTTCTGAAAAATTCATCTTCTGTCACATCAAAGAGAAATTGGAGGCTGTCATTATTTCTGAAAGGAAATTGAACCATGACAAGTTACTTTCTTAATGCTGCCATCTATAGTAGTTTTGCTGCTTCTATATTTAGTAGATTTTCTTTTTATAGTCTGAGACAAACAAAATACTTGAGACAACCAAAAATTACATATTTTTGAGGGAAAAAGCTTATGCAATAGTGGTTGACTTGGGATAATTACAGCTGTTCAGACAAATTTGGTGTCTAGATTATGTTCTTGTGTGATGATAATGCTTGAGGCTGGAGTAGTGACAAAAATACCAACTCCCAGATTTTATTTTATTCTTTTTACGGTTTATGCGTAAAATAATTTGTCCCAGTACCATTTAAATAAATGGGATTTGATCAGGTATTCTCTGTGTAAAGGTGAGATATTTATTTCAAAGAGTAGCTGATTCCTGATGTTTCCTGCTCCTGTCTCCTTAGGCTACCCTTATTCATGAGGATATTGAAAGTGCAATCAGTGACAGCAAAAGTGGGAAGCAAAAGAAGAGGCTTGAGACACTGAGGTAAAAATCCTACTTCTTGGCAGTGTGTAGGATTATCAGTGTGACAGCTTTCAGAAGCTCTCTAGGTCTGCCTGCTGTCTTTTGGGGTTTTGTGGGGGGCTTCAGCTTTTCTCCTTCTAGCTAATAATATATTTCCAAAGCCATGTGTATTAAAGCCATAGCTTGCTTTAATAATTTTCTCATGTTCTGTTCAATTTATGGTGTCAGTCTTACCTTTCCCAGTTCCACTTTAGTGATGGGAACAGCTGAGAGCAATTCCACTTGCCAGAGAATGGCATTGCATGTCTCAGCTCTGCATGTGGGTCAAGTAGTTCAGAATTTAAATGAAACCCCAGAAATTCCCCATATCTCCAAGTAAATAATATTATGCTAAAAGGTTTTGGGATCTGAAGATGTTAAATAAAACAGCAACTGAAGATTGAATAATTTTCCTGCCTGCCTGTTTAATGATGCTGAAGACTTCTTGTTTCCCTGGTAGCAAAATCTTCTCTGCCAGTTGGAAAATGTGAGGGAAAGAATCTGTTGGGTTCAGAGAGGATTAATACAGGAATGAGAGGTAGCAAACAGAGGCATAAAAGCAAAGGCACAAATATATCAGATATTGAATGGTGATGGTAGTAGCTTGTTAGAAATTCAGTGTAACTGATGCTGATAGTATTTCTCAATAATAATTGTGCTCAGATAGAGAAGTCTCTGCTGGACAAAAATTAGAATGAATGTATAATAGTTCTGGATACCTGTTAAATTCTGATGTGCAATTTACAAAGATTTCCTATAGCACTCCTAGAAAAACAAAAGAGAACTTGAATGTTGTCTAACTCTATTTGCAGGTTTAAAATTAAATAAATAGACTTTACCATTTGTGGGACTGTTGCAAACCAGGTAGAAGCACTGAGAGCCAATCCAGAGGGACTCAAACACATTGGACGTGCTGGGAAACTAATGAGATTTAATTGGGAAAAGAATGTAGGCCAATACATCTGTTGGGACAAATAATCTGAGATATCAATCTCTGAGGGCTGTGAGGCCCAGAGGTCAAACGTGGGTGGCAGCTGAGTGCTGGCTCCTCCTTGTTGGCTCATGTGCCTGCAGGGTTTGGGTCACAGGGAGGGACCCTCCTGCCTCACTGAGCCTCTGAGGCATTGTAAGGTGCTGCAAGGTTGTTGATGAATGAAAGGGGACTGGAAGAAGGAAAGGCAAAAGAAATTAATTAATTAATTTATTCATTTATTTATTTAATTTTAAACGGTAAAAATTATTATCACTATATTATTATTATTATTATCATTATTATTAATATTAATATTATTATTATCATCAATATTATTAATGTTAATATTAATATGAGATTCCATTATTATTATATTACTATTATTATTATTACTACTACTAGTACTACTACTGCTACTACTATTAGCTGTTCAAAGTCCAAACAACATTTGATGTTTTGTGGTCTTGTTGAATGCTGTGATAAAGATGGGTTTATAAAAGGTGAATTTAAGGTGAAGATCTAGTTTTTGAATAGACGTCTGGGAAAGGAATGGGGGTCACATGTGACAGGAGCTACTGTGATTTTTTTTGTCTGTTGTTATCAACAGACAGAAGAATGAATTCAAAGACCTCTTTCCTTACAGCATTTAGAACTACACTAAGAACTGGAAAACTGCAGGTAGTGCAATCCATGATATTGATATGTTTGTATTGAGAGAGGATGAACAGGCCCCTGTTAGAAAACAAATCAGCCAATGAACTTGGTTTTGTTGGCAGGGTTTTGAGCAAAAGGTGGTTGACAACTGGCCGGACGTAGGGGACCAGATACTTGATTTGTGATGGCTGAAAGGCAGCTTCAAACCTTCCAATTTCCTCTCATACAAAAGTCAAGTCCCACCCTTACAACTGCACTGGTAATAATGCCACCCAATAATGGCAAGGCCCTGAATTTATGTGTGTGAGCTGGCAGGTCTCCTCATGCTCTTTGGCACTGCTTGGGGACTTCCCAGGTGACAAAAATTTGCTCACTCCCTGGTGGAGTGGATTTGTGCTGTGTTTAACATATTTGCACATCATGGTCTGGAGTTCAACACATTTACACCTCTGGCTGCTTACTTGGCGAGCCCATCGCGTGGTGCGCAGTCCTTGTGAGGCCTCCTCATTTCCTCTGACCTAGCACTGGAGAACAGAACTTTTACCCTTCCAGTGTCCCTCATGGGTTCTCTCCTGTCCCCTAGGATGATCTCCAAAGCTGACAGTGCCATCCCCCCACCACCCCGGGCCCCTGCCCCTGTGCCCCCCGGGACCATCACGCAGGTGGACGTGCGGAGCCGCGTGGCAGCGTGGTCGGCGTGGGCCTCGGAGCAGGGGGACTGTGAGTATTCCTGGGGCTGTGCCACACACAAAGGGGCCTGGAGTGGATTGTTATGGTGCTTGCTAGCAACAGAAGGAGTTTGGAAAGGCCACGTTCACGATGGCAGAAGTGGTTGGGCAAGGTCAGCCCTCTGCCCTCACTGCGAGCAGATTTTCCCAGCGGAGTTTGAGATGCCCCAAGCAACTGCTGCCTGATCTGGGGACAAAGATCTGTCATAATCTGATTTGTCATTTCCTTGCATTTACCCATTTTCTAGATCCCTGTTCAGAGCTGGTTTTGCTTGTGCTGGGTGAGGGTTCCAGATTTTGACCTGGGCTTTTTAGTGAATGTGGTAACAGTAAAGGCAGTAATGTAATGATGCTATCCCCAGTAGTAGGGCCAGATATTTTGGACAATTAAAAATTATAATAATGGATAAAAGGACTTGAGATCATAATTATTTATTTATATTGCATTTATCTTTATAATGGCTGCTTTGGCTAATTAGTTTGTTCCATTTTTTGGTTTTTGGGGTTTTTTTTTAAGCCTTAATTAGGAAATGCTGTAACTTTAACATTCCTTAATGGGTTGGGATATTTCTGTTTGATAGTTTTTTTGTGGGTTTTCTACATCCCTAAGGGATATAAAATACTCTAAAAGACAGAGGTTTTTTTTTTATATCCCTAAGGGATGTAAAAAAAATTCAATCAAATTTCTTTAAAAGTTCTTCAGAAAGAACAAATTTCCTTCTTTAAAACAGACTAAAAAGCTTAAGATGAAGCCTCTTTTAGTTTCTTTGCTTGTGTTCTTTTAATAATAGAGATTAAGACTGTACCATGAAAAAGCCTTGGATTCCTTAATTTTTGTTTTATTAAATTATATCTATGTCACTTAACAAAGTACACAACTCTGCAATGAAAGCTATAAATGTGCAGGGAAATCTGAAATGTTAAGAATTATTTAATCTATCTACCTACATACATCTGTTTTGAGTAAAGGTTGTCTTGTTCTTCTGCTTGAGCTCTCACATCAGAAAAGTTTTATTAGTTTGGTGTCTTGTTGGAGCAGTTGTGGATCTGAGTCCCTGCAGTTCCTTTTGTTCCACTCAGGTGGATCTTTTCTAAAATGTGTTTGCTGAAATCCCACCTGCTCACAAATGCAGTGCAGTACTAGGTGTGGGTTAAAAATGCAAAACTTGTAATTCCTCAAAAAATTCAATTCCTTGTTATTTTCAAAAGAGTCACTGAGTCTGGGTGTTGTTATTTGGAAATATCAGTTCTATCACATCATTCTCTCTTCTTTCTATGCTTCCAGACGTGACATCCCTTTTTGCTAATAACTTTTTACATAGGAATCGTCTTCAAAGCCACTGCAGTCTTTCTTGCTTCTACTGTAGTACCATTCAGCATATTTTGCAAAATGGGATGATTCCTAATGGTGTTGTATTTATAATCTGCCACTTTGAATTGTTTTAAAAAAAAAATTAAAATACTTCAGCAGTAAACTTCATTTATGCAGTTAAGTAGATTGAAAGCAGGTACAGAAGCTTTTTTTGTGAGCCTGGAGAGAAATCAAGCATTAGGGTGCAAAATTTAAAATTTTCAGCTTGTGTGGAGTCCTTGCAAAGGGAATGGCAGAGTCTTGTCCATCTTTATTTTACAGTAGTGTAATTCAAAGAATAAACTATATAGAAATTGTTATATACTAATATACTAATCCCACATGTATGCATGCCTTATTCTCTTTTCCCCTCTTTGCAGATGAAAAGCACAGACAATACCACGAGCAGGAAGAAACAGCAGAGATGATAGCAGCCAGGATTGACAGAGATGTTGTAAGTGAGGAGCTACAAATGGTGCTGCTTCATGCCTGTGAGATTTTGCAGCTCTGCTTTGTGGGAAAACTTTTCTCCACATGGGAAATTCAGTTCTGGAGAAAAGCTTTCCAAGCAGCTTCTGCTTGTTGGGGTAGATCTAAAATGAACAGGTGGCAGTTCCTTTCCTTAATATTCTTTTTTAAAAGGAAAGAAAAATATACTGAATGTTGATTACAAGTTTTCTGCTGTGAAGAGGTGGAAGTATAAATGATAATTTTTTAAAGAAGACTGACTTCAGCAAACTATGTAGGAATAAAAAATTCCATCTGTTTAGCAGGACTTGGATATGTGTAACACCTGCAAAATTAACATGGTCATTTCTGAAGACAGGTGGACCCTTTTTATTTACAACTTAAATCATTCCTGCATATAAGCAATAATATTGGACATGTTCTATGGTATATGCTTGATCAAATATTGCCCCATCTGTTGTTTGTAACTTTCTACTTCTCCACTCTGCTGTTGCCCTCAGCAGCACCAGAGGGTCCTGAGAAAAGCAGGTTGGGTCCTGTTGGATTGATCTCTTTGTGTTTTCCCCTGGGCTTCATTCATTCTTCTCCAGTTACTCTTTGAAATCAATTCTTCAAAGAGCACTTCTCCACAAACAGCTTAATTTATAGAGAGCTTCACCAAATAGTTTAATACTCAGTACAAAAGGAGATTATGAAGTTATAGAGATTATGAAGTTATACTCTTTATGAAAATGCAGTCCATTCAAATAATTTCAATTTTTTTTCATGTGATCTCAGCAAAAATGTAATGTGGAAGTAAATTGTGTAATTGCAGTCTGAGCTGAACTATCTTGTTACACATAATTAAAAAACTTCCAGCAGGCCTACATTTAAAAAAAAAAATTAAAATTTAAAGTACTTTACAGATATTTAAGAACTGTATTTAAAAATTTAAAAGCACAAAGAATCCAAATGTGGAATGTTCCAGCATGGATTTTGTTCTAAGGAAGCTGTTGGTGTCTGGGAGTCTGGACATTTCAATTCCTGGAGTATTTCTGCTATAGATTCTGTAAATTTTAATTTTACTTTTCTTTTCTCCCACAGCAAATTCTGAACCATATTTTGGATGACATAGAGTATTTTGTTACCAAACTGCAAAAAGCTGCTGAAGCATTTGCTGAACTTTCAAAGAGGAAGAAAACTAAAAAAAGTAAAAAGAAAGGACCTGGAGGTAAGAGTTCGTACTGCACACAGTTCTGTTTCTCTCAGGACCATTGAAGGAGCTAGGAAATGTCTTTTTGTGTGTTTTTTCTTAATCAGTGTAGCAATTTTTTCTCCATTTGAGCACAAAAGTTCCTGTGCAGGAGATGCTTAGAGGGAAATCTATGAAAATTAATTGCTTGAAATCAGTGGGGAATGGCTAATTAGAGATGTGACCACAGAAATGCTCCTGCCTTAGTTCTGTATTTACAAAGTTCTATAAGATGGCAAATTTATTATGTATTTTGTTGTTTGCTATATCTGGAATGTTTGTGGAAGCTATAGACATATAAATGGGTGTATAAAAATCTCATTTTGTTCACCAGAGGGTGTTCTTACTCTCCGTGCAAAGCCACCTCCTCCAGATGAATTTGTTGACTGCTTCCAAAAGTTCAAGCATGGCTTCAATCTCCTGGTGAGTGATATCAGCTAGTCTGGGATATGAGGTTAGACCAGGGCTGGCCACCTGTGGGCTGGCTTGGCCTCTGAGCTTTGGGATGCTGCTGCTCAGGTTCTCTGCAGATTGAATTGATGAGCATTTTTGGTGTTCAGCATCATGGTGTTTCTCCCTTTCCTGGTTCTTTAAAGCCTTTGACTTGGGAAATTTGATTTTGAGTCACGAAGGGATTCCTAGGAAGGTCTGTGGGGCCTCACAGCTCTGTTGTGTGTCTGCCAGCATCACCAGCTGTGGCCTTAATTTGATTTTACTCAGCCATGTCCATCAGACTGGCTGTGCTGGTTGCCATCATTACCCAGGACCTTGTGGACAGACCTTGTTCCATCCAACAAATTTCTGTCTCTTTAGAGGTTCTCAATAAGCAGAGATGATAATTCAAGAGCCTTTGGCATCTCCTCTTCTGCATGTGGAAGTCTCCTCAGCACATGGGACATCCTCACAGCATTTGCTGTGAGACACTGCCTGACCCTTCCCATTGCTGTGCCAGGGGGGAAAGCTGCTCTTGAATTCACTGACTCAAATCAGCTCCTTTCCTCCTCCTGGGGAATGAATTCTGATTGCAGGGCTGTAGGAAATATTTGGACATGTTAAAAATATCTTTAAAAAAATAAAAGCTACCAAGTGTTGTGGTTCTGACCTTAAGGGATTGCTGGTTTGAGGGAGGATGAGTATCCTGGAACATGCTCATCCTTCTCAGTAAAAGATATAATCTCCAGGGGTTTTTTCCATTCTTTTTGCTACATTCTGCATTTAAATTCATTTTTTTAGTCAAGAAAAATCTGTGCATCTTTGAATCTTTCTCTTCTATGCAGAAGAAATCACAGCTCTTGTTTTGGTGCTCAGCAACCTGGGACTTGGTTCTGGTGTTGCTTTTGAGGAGTTGTGCTGTGACAATGCTTTAACAAATCTTTACTTCAGCATCTTTGCAGGAGCAACAAAAGCCTGAAATTTGTGCTTTGTGTCAGGCAAGGAGAACTGTATAAAATAAAGAATCTGGTTTAAAAAGAAAAGGAGTAGCTAGAAGAAAAAAATTTTCGAATAGAAAGGAATTTCTTTTAAAACCTCAAGCTTCTAGAAGTGCCTACCATCTGTCAAAGATCTTTAGATAGACAGGGACTGGGTTGTTATGGCTGAGGAACAATGTTTAGGAAGTTATTAGAAGCAAAAACACATCCTCCTCCTTTCTTCATTTGGTGGGACAGTTGGATGTAAAAGCAGAATAAGGGCAGCCAAAAGCAGTTTGAGAACAGATGGCAAGATGCAATAGAAACTACTACAACTCTTTAAAGCACATTTGGGCTTCTTATTTCTGGAGCCTGCAAAGCCAATGGGTGATCAGTAGATAAATTCTCCAAGAAGTTCTATCAGTGAATTTTTATGGTATGGGGGTTTTAGAATATTTCTTTAATGATGGTGTTTGGTCAAAGGTTGGATTTGATGATCTCAGATGTTTTTCATAGAAATATTTTATTATAACAATAAAGTGGTAGATGAAATTCACTATTGATAGATGTAATAGTCATGGACTGGCAAGGAAAAAAATCTCATATATAAAACAAATCAGAGCAAAATGTTGATGTAATGTAACACATCTGTGTTAAGTGCAATCAACCAAGCAAATGATAAAAGCTATCAGGGAAAAAAAGACAACAGAACATTAACAAAGATCATCAATATGCCATTGTCTTACCTGGCCTGATATTTTTGGCAGTGTAGCAAAATTGAAGAAGTTCCAGGGTGAACAAGAATGCTTGAAGGAATTACTTCAATTTGGAAAAGACCAGATTCAGGAACAATGTAATAAGTCTATGAATGGTTATGAGCATTGATAGAAAAAGTGAGCTGAGAAGGACAATTTAGTGTTATTTGGAGAGTTTGCAGAATACTAATGAAAGTAAGAGGTGTCAGATTTCCAAAGGAGATGCTTCTTCACAAAACATGTCATTTGGTTGTGGAACTTCTTGTTTTGCACAATAGGTGCTAAAATATGCATGGAGTCAGGAGCAGTGGGATGGATGAGCACTTGCACTTGTTGCAGGCCAAGCACTGGGCTTAGGAGGACCATGGCCATTCTTATGTGAAGTATTCATTGTCTTAATAATCAAATGTTTCTTAAAATGTACTATTTGTTTGACTCTTACAGGCCAAGTTGAAGTTCCATATCCAGAATCCTAGTGCAGCTGATCTGGTCCATTTTCTCTTTACCCCACTACATATGGTAAGGTTTTACAGTTTTCTAAGTGTTTCCCTTCAGAACTCTTGTATTTATATGCTCTGTAACTTTTTCAATGATAACAAGATTGAAATGTTGTGTCCTTGGACAATAAGTAAGGAGAAATGTTTGTATCTCAGGATGATGCTTTCTTTAGAAAATAATTTATATCCTTTTCTGCATATTTTCCCTTCTATTAGATGTATTTATTTAATTAATCTTTAGCTTTGTGTTACACTTTGTCATTATAATTTTTAACTAGCAATAAAAAGTTTAGGCTCTCTACATAATGCAGGAGGAGAGTTAGAAGCATATTTAATGGAAATATGTGAGGCTTTGATAAGTAAAGCAAAGATAACATTATCCAGAGTGGGTCTGAACAAAAAATGGTTGGTGAACAGAACAACAGCTCTCCAGCAATAAATACTTTATTTAATTTATGTGACATCAAGACACACTGTTAGATTCTCAGAGGGGTTTTTACTTCTGGGGGATGTTTTTATGAGTAATGACTGTTTTCTAGCAGCACTGTAGGTAACATAAATTCACAGTCACCTCCTTACTGACAACATGTGTGTTCCTGGCATTATTTATTCCTTGGATTTAGGTGGTGCAGACAACAGGAGGGCCAGAGCTTGCCAGCACAGTGCTCAGTCCCCTGCTGACAAAAGACACCATAGACTTCCTGAGGTACACCGTCACCAGCGAGGAGGGACAGCTGTGGATGTCCCTGGGGGATTCATGGACCAAAGCCAGGTGAGAAAAAATCCTCAGGTTTTAGAGAATCTTCAGGTTTTTTAGAATTTTTTTTCTAAATTTTTTAGGATTTTTTTAGATTTTTTCTGATTTTTTAAAATTTTCTCTGAATTTTCTCTGCAAGTTTATCGACATGGTCTTAACCAGGTTACCCAGCCCCAATAAATTCTATATTACTTTGTTAGGATTTGGACTCTGGAAATCTGTTCTTTGAGGGTTTTGGAAAGGAACTCTTTAGCTTTGCTGGGATTTGGGATCTCAAGGAGAGACAAAATGCAGAGAGAATTTTTTTTTTTTTGTTTTTTTGGTCAGTGGTATCCAGAACCTCTTGACATAACCTTCTGGAGTATCTTTTTCTGAACTGTTCCTTGCATGTTTCCAATTGTTTTTCACCGTTAGTTTTCCAACCCATCTATCTGGACTTCATTAAAAAACAATTTGAATATGCAATAAAGAGTGAGAAAATATTAAATAATAGCTACAAATGTCTGTTTTCAATTTCCAATAATTATTAAAAGGTAAAAATTTGAAATGTCTTTAGTTCTTGAAATGCATCATAATGCTGTAAATATGTTTGTAATTATAAAAAAATGTTTATTGACTGAACTGTGCCACATGTGCATACCTTATACATTGCATTTAATGTATTCACTGTTATGATTTATCTCAGTTGAAAGTTAACTTCTTTAGTTGAAGAAATAGAAGTTAACTTCTTATTTGTTGGGTTCAAAGTAATCCTGTAGTTTGAAATTCAGCGAATTGAACATGCAAAAGAAGAAACTTAAATTAACAAAGTTCATTTTGACTCTGTAATCTGTGGTACATAAGTACATTTGATGATGATGAAGTATGCAATTACTTGGGCTGGAAATGTTTTTTGTGTCTTTTCATCCTTGCTCTTGAATTTCAAATTGGAACACAAATGTCTACCAGATGGATTTTGGTTTTCTTAATTATTTTATTAATTATTTGGTCGATTGAAAGCTGTAGATTGTAAGGAATGCTGCATGGGAGGAGTGGAAATGGCCTCATAGCATTGGAGTCCCATGCAGGGAAAATGGATCACTGGGAAAACAATGGGTTCCTTGTCTTGGGAATTACTCCATTTGTTTAGTCCACCCTGAAAAAAGTGAAATGGAAAGAGAAATGGCTGGTGTTTGATAATGAAGAATGAAGCACTTAATGTAGTTGGCTGGTCTGCGCAGATTGGAATTGATGGTGAGATTGATCTCAGCATCCAGAGGTACCCTGGGGTGAGATGTGGCAGGAGAGGGGAATGATAAAATCAGGGATTACTGACCAGCCCTAAAAGGCTGGGAAATGCTGACTGCTCATGTGACTGGCACCTTTGTCTCTTGATTTTGGGCAGTGTCAGCAATGAGCCTGTTAAAAGACTGTTAGGTACATTCCTGTTCCTGCTTTACTCTGAAAGACGCAGCAATTTATATTGTGGGACAGAGTGTTAACTTTATGTTGTGGGACAGAGTGTTAACTTTATATTGTAGGACAGAGTGTAATGTGTGGAGCAAAGGCAGAGCAGGAAAACATTAATTTAGGTGTTTGGTATTGCAACAGAGAATGCTACTGGAACTGTGAAAAGTAGCACAGCATTTTATAAAGATCAATCTGGACCATAAAACAGCCAATGTGATGATAATTCTTGTGTCCTGGAGCATGTGGGGTTTATGTCTGTAAATCTATTGTTTGTTTTTTTGGTTTTGGTGTAGCTAGGCCCCCTAGGCTTCCATGTTCTTTACCTGTTTTCAGATTTTCTTACAAAGGTGGCCACTTCTCTGCAGTCTTCTGTTGGTGTTTTCACACAAATAGAGCATTGCAATATTTCCCCCCATGTTTCACCATTAAAACAAGTCCTAGATTTGTTTTGATTGATTCTTCTACTACCCATCTTTGCTGTAAGGCAGAAGTTTGCTGTGTTTTAGCACTGATGTGTCCTTATAGAAGCAGCAAACTCTGCAGGGCACTGCAGGGAGGATAGCTGAGGTAAATAAATGTGTTCTGCTGATCCTCCCTGTTCTAGCATGATTCTGCCTCTACTGCAATCCCAGCCTCTCTTCTATGCTAATAAAAATTCTGAAGCACTTCAATTTCTATAAATTGGACCTTATTAAACCAGCATTTGTGTGACCCTTGACACAGATTTCTGATTTGCTTTTCCCACAGAGCTGAATGGCCAAAAGACCATTTCATCCCCCCGTACGTGCCCCGTTTCAGGAATGGTTGGGAGCCTCCTTTGCTGAACTTCATGGGAGCTCCAAAGGAGCAGGATCTCAACCATTTGGCTGAGTCTGTGGCAAACGTGGCAGAGCAACAGAGGAAGCAAGAGATGAAAAGACTATCCAGTGAGGTAAGTAACTGCAGAAATGTGTATCACATCACATATGTGCTTGTGATAAAGTATGATTATTTTCCCTAATTAAAATCCATAATGATATTAACTATTACTCATTTTTTGCATTTTTTCATGGACTATAGACATATTCAGTGAGGGTGTGACATGAATGATCTCTTGCAATAGAGTGATGATTTTCCTTCATTCATTTCACACACTTACTGTTGGCTGGCCTAGAGCTTTGTGGCTTGAGTTGTACATCCAGAACAGAAGCTCAGAGCAGTTTTTCTGTGCAGGGTATTTTAAAGCAGCTCAGCCATTGTTTATAAGTTGTGTTGCTGTGGTGACAGCTGAGAGATGACGCAGCTCTCGCCCCAGAGATCTGTTTTTCTCCAGAGCATACACTACAATATTAATGCAATGGCATGACTCGGGATAGAAATTCTTTTATTCTCATCCTTTTGATCTCCACGTTTACCAACTTGAAACGCAGAAGTTATTAACTTTTCATGGCAGAACTGTGAGCACCTGAGGATGGGGGTGTGGTATTTGCTGGGTCAACAGGACGAAGGAGGAAATGAATGAATCTGATTCCATGTTCTTAGAAGGCTAATTTATTATTCTATTCTGTTCTATTCTATTCTATTCTATTCTATTCTAGCTATACTAAACTAAACTGTACTAAAGAATAGAGAAAGGACAGACAGAAGGCTTAACAAGAATGATAATGAAAAACTTGTGACTCCTTCCAGAGTCCCAACACAGCCTGACCATGATTGGGTCATTAAGCTAAAACAATTCACATGAAACCAATCAAACAATGACCAGTTGGTAAACAATGTCTGAACCACATTCCAAAGCAGCAAAACACAGGAGAAGCAAATGAGATAATTATTGCTTTCATTTTTCTCGGAGGCTTCTCAGTTTCCCAGGAGAAAATCCTGGGGAAAGAGGATTTTTCAGAAAATCTGATGGTGACATGGGGGAAGGCTGGCAGGGCCCCTGGTGGGGCTGGATGGAGCTCAGGGGAGGGTGGCATTAATCCATATTAATCCATCCTTTTTTTGTTCCCTTTGTGTCTTGCAGCCTCCTGGCGTTCCCGACTACCCCCCGGCGGATGGGTATGCATTCAGTAACACGATGTACAAGAGAGGGCCTCTGCTGGACCCGGGGGCAGCTGTGGCTGCCTTTAAGCAAACTGTTAGCCGACATGTAGATAGGTAACCCTGCCCCGTGGTGCTGTGGAAAACTGTCCCCACTTCTTGGCTCTTGGGGTGGCGGGGTCTGTGACTGCCTCTGGTCGTGGCGTTGTGTCTGCTGGGGAAGGGATTCTGTTTAGCAGTGCTTTTCCTTACCTGAAGTGTGTCTTTTGGACTCTTTTTGTATGATTTCTATGAGATGTCCTGGTTATCTGTGATGTTAAATTGCTGCTTTTGTCAAAAATGATACAGTGGAGTTCCAACCCAAACTGCAAGCACAGAATCCTCCCACTTCGGTTCAAATTTTAGTTCCGATTTGTTTCATGTTTAAATACACTCTTTGCTCTTTTCAGAATTACAAAGAATGACAAGTCTGCTCTGAGATTCACCTGTCCTTGGTTTGACTGATTGTTTGATTTTCTTAGCTGCTCACTTAGTGTTCCATCATCTCCTGCTTTTTGTTTTCTGGGCTGGTGTATAAATACCCACTTTCAGAACAATGACACCTTGTCTCTTCCATCCTCTTTCAAATCTTACAGAAAATACTCTGAAATGTTTGCATAGAAAACAGTGTCTTTTTGCACATCCTCTTTCACCCCCTTCATTTTATCCTAAAACAGAATAACTTGACAGGATGATATGCAGTGATCCTTGGCCTTGCCTCTGGGGAGAATTTATACCAGCACAAACTGTGGAGGCACATCAGTAAAGAAGCATTGGAATTGCTCTCCTGTACCAAACCATATTCCATATATACTATATGAAAAATATTTTGTTTTATGAGCCATGGAAGATGTTTAAGCTTTTTTTTTAAGTAAATTTTGGGGTCAACTTGCTGCTTAAATCATCCTCAATATATATATATATATATAAAAAACTCTTTTCATGAAAACCCTTTCAGAATCCCTAGTTTTGAGCCATGTGCTAAAAGATCCTTTTTTTAATCTGCACGCAAGCCAATTCCCATGTGGTGTGCAGTGTGCAATGTTGTGCAGGTTGAAGACACAATCAATTTCTCTGAATTTCTCTGAACTTTGGATTTATTCTTCATGGCAACAGCAGCAGAGTAGTCATCTCTTAATTGTTTTCTCAAACTTGATTGCCTTTTGCAATCTTGTCTCGGGACCGTTTATTTTGAAATCTAGATGATCTGCACTCTAAATTCATTTCTCTTACCTGTAATGGGGTAAGACCTGATTTGCCCTTCCAGAGTAATAATATTCCATGGAAAGGTTCTTGCCTCCACTCCAGTTTTAGAGAAAGTCTTACTGCATTGAGCTGTTGATGATATCAGGGTGTCTGGAACAGAAAGAGTTATCCAAGCCTCCTTTGTGGCAGTAAAGGGAAATGAGTGTGAAGAGCTGAGGCCTGAAATTATGGTATATCTGCTAGGCAGTGAGAAACAAAGAGGAGGATGATGGAGGGAAGTGATCAGAATATTTGTGCCCAGAGGAAACTGGCTCATTAGGCTGGGCTTGAAGAATTTAGCTCTCTTCAGAAGCATTCACCCATTATCTGGCCCATGTCCTGGGCATGTTGCTGAGTCCAGTACAACTAAAATGTGGACATTTTTAAAAATTCTTCCTGAATTACATTTTTGAAGTAATCAGGATAGTTAGGTGTGGACAAAATATGAAGACACTAATAGAATAGAATATTGTAGAATATTGTAATGATTTTGTAAAGGCTGCCTGTAAGTAAAAGTGCTGCCAGAGCTGCATTAGTCACATCTCTGAAAAAGAAAATCAAAATTATATTAATTTTAGGGGGGTAGCAGGAAAAATTGGTATTACACATTGTTCAGCCTCATAAAAGCTATTCTGCAGGCTGGGGGTCATCCCCTGCTTTTCACTCTGTCCTTAAATACTCTGAGTGTTTTCTCTTTCTTTTGAAAATAATCTTTCAATCTAAATATGATTTTCCTTGGTTCTGCTCTTCAAGTCAAGTGAGACAGTTCTCCACAGCCATGCAGGAGCCAGGTAGCTGCTGGATTGCTCAGGCACACCTGGAACCCAGAGTTACACAGCAGCAGCAGCAGCAAACAGCACTGATGCTCACATCCCCGGGCTGTGACCTTGTACCCAGCATTTCAAGCTTCATGTTTTAATTAGCTGTTTGGATTTATTTATTTGTCTATTCATGTGGGTGTTTTTTTTTTGTTTGTTTCATTTCTTTATTGTGCAGTATGGGTTTATGTTGTTGGTGTAATTTGCAGCAAGTGTATAAAGTTACTGGACTGTGCAAGTGTACAGAGTGTGCAAATGTCTAAAGTTACTGGGGGGTTTCTGGACCTGTTTGGAGTGGGCTGGGGACTTGTCAATTGAAAAAGTGTTATGTCAAAGAAAGCAGTAGCTCCATAGCCATAGGCACTCTGGATAGGTTTTCCTCATGGAAAGACAGATACAGAGCTTACTGTGATGTGCCTTGTTCTACAATGAATCCTGTGTGTAAGAAGTTATTTCTCATTCTTAATTGATAAAGTAACTTGAAGTTGCTAGACTTGATGGCATCTTATGGTCAATTAAGAAAACTGATCTACAATAGGTGAACATTTTTTAGAGTTTAACTCCATTAGGATTGATGGCAATAATTTATTCATCTATTATATATTTGAAACAATCTGTGATGAACACTAGAAAGACAATTTCATACAAAGCCCAAGCTATCAATTATAACCTAAGTATAGTCATTTGTTTATATAGTAAATGGCTGTTTAACCTTCTGTAGGAAAACAAACTAAATATAGAGTACATGTTTATTTTGAAACAATAGCACCTGCTAATCTAGGTTGTTATCATACATCTTGCAAGCTGTAAGCTAATAAAGATTAGCAGTTCTTGAGGTCTGTGTATTTCAGCCATCTCTTTATTTTGTTTATTTGTACTTTTTTTTTGGCACTTATATCAGTGTATTATGAATAGGTAGCGGCAGCATCACATTACGGCTGAGAGGTTTTTGTTTTAAAAAATGTTTTGCAGGTTATTCAAAGAGGGCATTTTGTGTATTTAGTTGCTTGACTGTCTCAGTGAACAATAGCCTGATCTTTGCTTTGCAGAAACTATGAAGCACACAATAAAGCACAGAGCAAGAAATATGCCAAATGCAAGTATGAATTCGTGGCAAGAAACAACAGTGAGCTTTCTGTCATGAAAGAGGAGATTGTGGAGGTAATTTTGTTTGCAAAGACAACACACAAATTTCTGGTGCTACTCAAGGCTGAGGATGCCTTTCCTGTGGACACTGTGGCTTTCCTTAATGTTTGCTTCAATGTGTTTGACCTGTCTGTCTCAGTATGGAAAGTTGTTAATTTGTTTTGCATCAATTTTGCTGACTTAGGAAGGGGTGCTGTCGAGATCCGTGCTCGAAATACATTTGTGTGTTCCTTCCACCTTCTCCAGTGTTGCTTTTAAATATAAGTGGTGTTTAAATAACTATTTGTGTACACACAGAGCATAGTGAAGGAGTGTTCTTTCCAAGAGGATGTGGCACCAGAAAAGTGAGATACATTTGGCAGGGAGGGAGCAACAAAGAGAGAAAATGCTGAGTGTGAGAGTGTGGGGCAGGCATTGAGACTTCTGACTGCTCCAGGCCATCCTGCTCCCATTCCCTGTTTACTAAGAAGTGTTGTGTCTCCAAATTTGTGCTCCCCCAGAGCTGCCTTTACTTGGATTATTAGTGATTATTTATTCCTTTTGTCAACAGCATGTGGGTTGTGGAGATGGCAGCATCTCTGTGCAAGTGTTTGTGTTTTGTTCCACTGTCTGATCCAGCACATTCCTGAGTTTTACAGAACTCCATTACACACTTACATATTCTTTCTTGAGAGCCCCATTTTGAAATGTAGAACCATGCAGGGTTAATGATGGTGGGAATCAGGGAAGATCCAGGGGTTTCTCAGGGATACATCTGTGCAAGATCTGCTGGCAGACACAGAAACTGGCAAAGCCATGGTTTTGTTTTGAAATGATTCACAGCCTAAGCACAGGCAGGGGGAAAGTCAGAAAAGACGTGCAATTAATTCACCAAATCATTTCAGATCCTGGATGACAGAAAGCAGTGGTGGAAGGTTCAGAACAAAAGTGGCAGCACAGGCTTTGTGCCAAACAACATTTTGGACCCTCTGAGGAACACGGAAGGCGGCCAGGGATGGCCGGAGCCTGCCTACACCCGCACCATCCAGGTACTGTCCATGCTGGGGAAAAACCTCCAATGGAAGTGTCACTGTGTGCACAAAACATCTACATTTATTGGAGGGGCTGAAGGTGATGTGGGGAGTCTTTGCTTCTTTTTTGCCAGGGCTGGGATTAAATGTGTGAGACTGAATTTCTAGTTTGGACTCAGATGTTTATCAGTTCTTATCCATGTCACAGTGTCACAAACCCTGAGTTCTACAGCACTTCGTTCTAACAAACTAAAAAATGGAGCCCTATCTCTCTCTTCACAAGGCCTTTTAGGGATAAACTGTCCAATTAAAAAATGCCACCTAAATTATTTTCACTTTTAACCCAATAACCAACCACCCCTTACTGCAATGTGGACTTTTTTATCCAATTGCACAAAATCACCCAAACCCGTGGAGAAGAAGGAAAATAGGAAGGAGAAGAAGAAGGACCAGCCTCCGCCCTAGAACCTCCATCTTGATTTATATGTATTGCTGCCCTTAAACTCTGAGTTTTCGACCATGTGATATTACACACTTCTATTCAAATTCCACACCCATAATCCCAGTGTTATCCATCAATTTTGGAAGCTTTCTCCACAGCCTCAGGTCAAATGCAGTGCTCTCCTGGGGGACAGTGTCTGTCAGCACAGAAAGTTTAAAATTCTCAGCATCCAGTGTTCCAACAGTGATGTGTGTATTTCACAGAGAATACAGTTGATAGAGATACTGCAAAAATGTTTTATCTCAGGGCTTTTTTTTTTACCTGCTTATTTGCTTAGAGGTGGTAACTTCAGTCCTAGTGGATGTGTATGCATTTATTTTAATTGCAAATATCCTTTGTGAATTGATAGCTGTTGATGCCAAAGAAGGAGTTTGAATTATTTAAGGTAGGGTCATCTTTGTTTTTCCTAGAAGAGTGAGCTCCAGCTTTTCCTTTTATTTTCTGTCTTTGTCTGTCTCTATCCCAGTCCTGAATTTATTTAATTATTGTAATTTTGGAGTCATAAAAAGGAGGTATATTTGCTTTTGAATTCACAAAGCAGATATTTTTCAATTACTATGTCTGTGCATCAATAGCACTCTATTATCCTGACCTCATTTTAATTTTCTTTCTTTCATGTAGTGGTGTGGAACTAATATTGTTGTTGCTGTTATTTCTTTTATATGTTGAACAGAATTAGAGAGAATTACTTAAAAAAATTCTTACATCAGCACAATTATCCACTCAAGTAAGGATATATAGGATAAAGTTGTTATATGTATTTTTAGATAAAATTTTAAGGGGGTTAGAGGCTGCTAAAAGAAGTTGTTCTATTTTTTAAGACCTCTTTCTTTCCACTTTTTTTCCCCTAATGATTTTGAAAGTTTAGGCAAACAAGTTTGAATTAAGCAGAAATTCCAGGCCTGCCTCTAAACCAGAATTTTAAACCAATTGTCTGTTGAAGCTTGAAGTTTAATAATTTAATCCCATCTAAATTGTTGTGTCTGCACCTTCCAGTTGATGACTGAAAACCAAGAAATGCCAAAATGTTTTGCAAAATAATGTAATAGACCTGCCTTGACCTTGGTGGGCTTGAATCAGACAATTTCTGAGCTTCCCATCCCAAATTGTTTGCCTGTAACATCTTGGCTCATTCTGCATTGGTTGTGGATTTGCCTGTCTGTGAAGTGAAGCATGCATCCAGAGTGCTTTTCAAATCCTGATTTAAAGATTTTTTTTTTCCTTTCTTCCTGTGCATGTTATTTTGTGTGTTTGGAATTTGCCATCAAGTCTTGAGCAGGCTGAGTACAGTTTTGAGTAGAGGTTCTCACATTATTCTTCTGTAATGCACTGCAGGGTTTGAAGTTCTCTTAAATAATGACAAGACATGGCATAGAATAAAATAATCATTTCCACAAAGCATTCTCCATGGACCTATGAAAATCAGGGTCAGGGAACACTGTTTAAGATAAGTTTGTTACTTTGCCCTCTGGCAGGTTATCCTACGGCTTGATCATATTCAAATGTGAGCTTGAACTACTGTGAAATTATTTATGAATGTAATTGCACAGGATAAATGAAGTCTTTACCAAGACATGTCAGTAATGCTGTTTAAACTTGGTGGTGATTATTATAATTTTAGCACTCGTGAGCACTCTCATTTGTCTGTTTTCCTGTGATGGACACATGGTTCACTTGGGAAGTGTTTGCATAACTCCATTTATTTTCACAACAGCACTATGAGGCATTGCTGCTGTTTTTAGGGAGAACTGATTTAATAATTAAATAAATCAACGCCTTGCCCAAAGTCAGACAGGAGAACTTGTGGGAAGAGCAGGAAATCAGAGTGGTTCCTATCAGCACTTTTGCCAGAGCAGTGCCTGGTGCTGTGCAGCTTTTGCTGCTCTCCCGGGTCATATTCAGCTTTTAAAAAGTCACTTTTACAGTGCCCTGGCTGCTGTGGCCAGCTGCAGATAAGTGTTATAAACAAAGGCAGTGTCTTCCTTTACAGACTAATAACCTTCAGTGCACTGCTCTCCAAAGGGTGTTCATAGATTGTTAGGAGGAATTAAGGATTCCATTGAAAAAGAGGATTTTTTCACTTGATTGTGCTACAGACACCCCTTCTCTGAGAGATGGATACCTCATTATCACAATTATTCTCAGAGCTGTAAAGGTTTTTTTAGCTCTCACTCTGTCCCCCTGCCTGGTGATATCTAAGGCCACACATTGCTTTAAATCCTGATTTTTCACTCAATTGCTTTCAGGAGCCAGGTCCCAAAAAGTCACTTGAGAGCACTGAGGTGATACTTGCAGGACATTGCCAGCAATACCCCAATTATTTAATTATCTTTGTGAGTCAGAGGCTGTAACACTGCTTGTCTTCTGGTCAGTTGAATGAGTTCCAGGAAAAAGTATTTTTGCTTGTTTGGTACTCTTTCACTTTTAGGAGAGCATTTTGCTAAATTCTTCTATTTTCTACTATTGTTAATTATTGTTTATCAGAGATTTTTGGGATGTTGCTCATTTAATCTGTTAATTTTATTGTGAGCCATCACTGGTATTTCACTATCCTATTATATATGGACATAGAGTGTTTCCCAAGCACTCAGATTTCTTATTTTGTAAAAGTATTGCTGGTGAACCTATGAAATAATTCATCACAGTATTTCCTATTTTCTCTCTGTTTTATTAACTTTGTTTTAACGCTCTTGAAAATGAAGTTTGAAGAACATAATTAGGATAGAATTGTATATCTTGGTCGGTGTGTTAATTAATCTCCTGGCACCTTTTTGGAGGTGAGACAGTTATGTTATCAGTGATGTGTACAAAATCCTTTAGGCAGAGAGTAAATGTTTAATAAGGTGCAGTTTTTCTTTTTTCTTTTTTTTTTTTTTTAGAACTGGGGACAAATCCTACCTAATAACAATTTGAATAAGTAAATTCTGCCTATATTTCCTGTCAATTCAGTAAAATCACAAATGTGGTATACCCTGCAAAGAACAGCTTAGGGATTTTAATGGCATTTTAGTAGGCAGCTGTTTGCACAATAGCTGAATCCACCAAAGTAAACTCTGGCAAAAGACCCTGCTTGAAATTTCCTCTCCCGGTCTTGGGTAGCTCACTGGCCCTTTTGGCTGAAGATGAGTGTTTGGTTCTCTCTTGTCCCTTCAGTGGAGCCCCAGGACAGGATCCAAACCTCAGAGCTATTGACAAAGCTGAGGCTGAATGCTCTGCAGCCCTCTTGGTGGGCTGGTGTCACTGTGCAAACAGGAATATGGCACTGAAACCTTCAGAAAGAGAGCAAACTGAGAGCTCTGTGTCTGTGTTAACTTAATGAGAACATTTCCCACTGGTTTTGGTTGTTTCCAATGCCTCTTTGTCTGTTTTTCCCATAATTTATAAGTATATTCCCTTTTTTTAATGCCAAAATATATTTGAAAATATATTGTTCCCAGTCTTTTACACTGATCAAGAATTAGGGTTGGAACCATTAGCATTTTTACTCAAACTTATTATTTTGCTTCCCTTCAAAATAGATTGAATCATACTGAACCTTGATTTTTTCACCAGATGCAGCCTATAGCGTGTTGAAAACAGCTTTGGGACTTAATTTTTTTCCCCTGTAAAAACAAAGATTTTTTCTGGCAAGAAATAAGAAAACAAAATTTAGTCCCAATAATCTTTCATGATATATCCAGATTTTTAATGAGTGTGTGTGTACCATCACCATTCCAAACAGTTTAAATTTGTTCCAATTTACGTGAATTGAGGTGATCAGAGGGGTGAAACACCTTCCTGTGAGGAAAGGCTGAGAGAGTTAGGATCATTCAGCTCAACTTTCCAAAGGCCTGGCAATACCTCAAGGGGGCCAGCAAGAGACCTGGAGAGGGACTTTTACATGGAGTGACAAAACAGAGGATAATGGCTTTAATTTTAACAAGGACAGGTGTGGATTGGATATTGGGAAGAAATTCTTTACTCTGGGGGTAGTGAGGCCCTGGCACAGAGTACCTAGAAAAGTTTTGGATGCTCCATCCCTAGAAGTGTTCAATACCAGGTTGGATGGGTGTTTGAGCAATCTGGGATAGTGGAAATTGTCCCTGCCTATGGCAGGGGGTTGGAATTAGATGGAGCCATCAGATCCCTCCCAACCCAAACCCTTCTGTGAGCAGCACCTTCATCTCATTTGCTGAGCTAGACAACATTTCTTGAGCTAAAAAAATAAAGCACTTTTTTAATACCTGCTGTAACATAACTCTAATTTTTCTCCAGTTACAAGAGTTCTTTACATTCACCTGACAATCTTTAATCTTTTGGCACTATTTTCCTTGACTTTTTTTTTCTATTAAGTCTGTTTCTGTCTGGGTATGTGCTCTTAAAAGAGCTGATTACTTATATGGCGTCACATGTGTGTCTTTTGTAGCCAGCACTCTGTTCCCTATTCAAGAAAAGAATATTAGAATAACTATTAGTTTCCTAGTGATTAAGAAGAGGTAATTACTAAGACTAATGTTCCTTTGGTTTAAATTGCTAATGTGTATGGAATTTCAGGAGCGATGTGTGAGACAGTTACTTTTCACCTTTCTAACAATACTATTTGATGTGATTTACTCCATTTTCCTCACAGCAATTACTGGGAGAGCTTTCAGAGGTAACTGAATTACTCTTCTGATATTGAATCTCAAAATTTCCCCTCTTGGACTATTTAGTCACCAAATTCCATAGTGCATGCTTCTTTTTATAGCAGTGAATAGAAGTGACGGGATGAATGTGTGGATGTCCTCAAAAGATCTGGAGTTAAATAAAGAAGCATTAAAAAAAGAAGCATTAAATGGGATTCAAATGTATAATTGGTTTTTGGGCACTGTTTAGCAAAATGCAAAGTGTATTTTAATGTGGTTGCATTTGTAAATTTAGAGTTTGAGTGACGCTTCCAGATTAATTTTTGTTTTCACTGCAGCAAGTTGTTTTGATGAGGCTGATGATTGCAGTACAACATGTTTTTGCAGCTCCTCCAGTAGCACTCATTGAAAGTTACATGGAGGTTTTTAGCTCTCTCTTTTTCTGGGTTATGATTGTGGCAGTGTGCAGTGGATGTCTTGGCTCGTAACAAATCCTCTCTATCATGAAAATTTTACTTTTTCATTGTGTTTTTTTAAGAAGGTCAAAACACACATGAAAATGTACATTTTGGAGATAACAGTCTAGTAATTGGAATCTGTCAACAAGATAAAAGGATATGAATATCATTGGAACCTTTTAGTAGCTGTGAAATTTATAAATTCTTTGATAAGGTTTTTGAGTCTATCACAGTACATCTATATATAATAAATTATGGTGTATTTGCTGTACACCTAGTGGGGCACTCTCTTTCCACCAAAGGGCAAGTTTCATAAATATATTTATTCTGCTTGTTCACTTTTATATTATGCATTTCACTTTCCTTGTCATTTGACAATTAAAGAAGCATTCATTTTCTTAACATTGTAGCATTGAAATACAGAAAAGTCAATCGTGATTTTTTTAAAATCTCCCCACATTGCACAAAGCAGTTAAGATGGAGGCCTTTAGCAACTAAATGCTGAGATATAAACAAACAAACAAACAAAAGACTTTAACCAGAGATGTTTTGCAGGGATATATGCTTGATTTATTAGCTGAGTATTGTGATTTAGGTGAAAAATCATCCAAGGAAAGTGATTTCTTAGGCTTAATTGATTGGCCAGAGAAGCCGATGAGATAAATTTTCTGCTGGTGTAAATCAGTATTGCTGAAATGGTTTACACTCACTGATAAATCCTTGTCCATCAGCTGGACTTCTCTGAGCTGGGGATTCCTGTACAAGGGCACTTGCTGACATTTAAGGAAAGTTTGATTGTTGTCAGGGCAGTGATCTGCTGCTCAAATTCTAACTTATGGCTTCTACAAATATTTCCCTGCTTGATCTGCTATAAAACTCTCTGCCTCCAAGGGAATAGGGAAAGGTATTTCAGGAAGGAGCAATGAATCTGGAGAATGCATTCATCTCTCTTCATACCAAAGTAAGCAGATTCTCATGACTACGAGATGAGGCATCTTTATTGAGCAAACAAACTTTAATATTGAACATTCAAGCTGTGTTAATCCAAAATTGTAGAGAGGGAACACTGTTAAACAGTGAGATATGGAGTTTGAACTGCCTGAGAGAAAGGGGTAGCATAGATGGCTTTTGGATTTGTCTGTCTTTATGATTGCTCTGGGAAAAATACAGGTGTTCTTATGTAACTGGTCCCCTTCTAAAGGCAAAGAAGAAATAACTTCCCAAGTTATTCTTGAGACATCTGCTAGTTAGTTATTAGCAGCATGATAGCTTACATGTTGATAGAACGTGCATGAAGTGGGGGAGAAAGAAATGACAGCCCTGTTCCAAGAATTGTGCAGTGTGGGGCTTATTTTTAAATCAGAATATTGCCTTGAGATGGCTTGTAGTGATCATGCCAATAGCTGAAAAGGCAGAGATTAATGGATAGGAGGAGCAGGAACCTCTTAAATGCTGTCTGCAGTTCAAAAACCAATGCATTATGCTACCCTTAGTGACATTTATAAATGAAAACATCAGTTCCGTTTAGGTGTGGCTGGACGTGTTCATTGTTCAGGTTTTTTTTTTTAATAACATGTCTAAAATATACATTTTTTCACTGATAAAATTCGATAAGTCAAAAGTTTTGAAAGCTTTAAAACATGTCAGTTACTAGGAATTTGAGATTTGAAAACAATTTCATTCATAGAATTCATCTCTTTGAAAGAAAGAAACATGTTTCAGAGGATTTCCTTGCTGTGAGTCTTGTGTCCAGCAGAGAAACTTGTTACTGTGATATTTTATGAAAAATCCCTTCGCCAGGATTTCTTCTCCTGGGAAGATGAGAAGCCTCAGCTTCTCCATGCTTTGCTCCTCTGGAATGTGGTCTGGAGATTGTTTATCCAAACATGTGAATTGTTTTTAATTAATGGCCAATCACAGCCTGCTGTGTCAGACTTTCTGAGTCAGTCATGGGTTTTCATTATCATTCTTTTCTAGCCTTCTGATGTATCTTTTAGTAGTATAGTTTTAGTATATAGTACATAATTTAGTACATAATTTTCTTTTAATATAATAAATCAGCCTTCTGAGAACACAGAATCAAATTCTTATCTCTCACCTCATCCCAGGGACCTTCACAACACAACAGAAACCGATGCCAAACTTTGATGTCAGATCAACTTTTGGCAAAGTTTGGAATGATACGTGACAAGTGAGGTGCCTTAGTGGAATTGAAGGCACCATTTGGTGGAAAATCTGGGTTTGCCTGACGTGTTGCCCAGATGTTGTTTCCTGACTGATCCCTTGTGCCTCCTGCAGAAGCAGAGGACGGACTATGTCGCGAAGCAGCCGGAGCCGGCCCCCGCCACGCCCTCGCCGCCGCCCACGCCCGCTCCTGTCCCCGTGCCCGTCCCCGTGCCCGTCCCCCTGCCCCCCAGTGCCCCAGCTCCCATCCCAGTGCCCGTGCCCAAGGCGCCGGCCGCCGTCAGCCGCCAGAGCAGCACCTCCAGCGACAGCGGCGGCAGCGTGGCCCGCGACACGCAACGGCAGAAGCAGATCCCCGTGGATCGTAAGTGTGCCCTAGGATAGAAGATAAAAGGCTTTCATCCTGTTTCTGTGTGCTTGGCTTAGTTCTGAAGTCCCCTAAAGTTGTGTTTCAGATGAATCTTGGTGGAAAAATTTGGGTTTAACTTTATGTTTAGAATACGGGTTTGCTATGGATGTGTGTTCTGACCATCGTTATAATTACCATAATGGTAGTAAGGGAAAAACACTTAAGACTTGTCCCATCCTAAATCACAGAATTCCCAGAATGACCAGGTTGGAAGAGACTTTTAAGACCTTTAAGATCTTTAAGATCATTGAGTACAATCCATGCCCTAGCACCTCAACTAAACCATGGCACTGAGCACCACCCTTGTTATAATTACCATAATGGCAATTAGGGAAAAACACTTTACACTTGTCCCATCCTAAATCACAGAATTCCCAGAATAACCAGGTTGGAAAAGACCTTCAAGATCATTGAGTCCAGCCCAGCCCCAACATCTCAACTGAACCCTGGCACCCAATGCCAGATCCAGGCTTTGTTAAACACACCCAGGGATGGGGACTCCACCACCTCCCTGTGCAGGCCATTCCAGAACTTTATCACCCTTTTAGTAAAAAATTTTTTTCTAAAATCTAACCCAAATTTCCCATGCCAGGGATATCTAGTCAGTGTTTTTAACACTGGAATGCCCATGCTGATATGCTGGCTAATGGAGCTTTTCTACCTGAACCCACTGCCACATTACAACCTAAATTGCTTGTAAAATCAGGTACGTTGTTTTCACACCTCAATTCATGATCATCCATATTTCTAGGTTGTTTGCACCATTCTGAAACATGTATTCAGTGCTTCAAGAACACTTGCAGGTCTGGGTCATACACAGGAACCACATTGTAATAGTTTTGTAGAGTTACTTTACAGTTGGCTTGGTCAAAACAGCAGCAACTAGCATGGAGCAGACTTTGGTGTCCTTGTCCCAGGAGGACACAGGAACATGTTCCATACCTCCATAGCTGGAAAAACTTGGGAATGTGCATCCAACAGTGTGTGGCTGCCTTGAGAAATTCTGATTAAGGCCACCTTATAAATATGCCAAATTGAGGCATGCTGTGACTGCTACTTGGTATTGACTGGAAAGAAAGTAGGGTTAGAAAAGCTTGTTTAGTCAGTAATTTCTGTCCTAAATGCACTTTAGGCAGTGTGATTGCTTGGCTTAGAAATAACTGAAACATGTAGGCAAGCATTTGCTACAGCTTTTAAAGTAATAGCTGTAAAAATAATGAGCTTTTTGTAGTGCAAGAGTTGACAGCTTTTCATACTCACTGCCTTACCAGCAAATCCTGCTTCCACCTAAGGTCAGAAACTGGCACTGAGCATAATCCTTTTTGGGGAAGGGGTTCTTTGCCCCCTGTCCGCAGTGGATGGGAATAATCCTGTGGTGGGGTCTGTGGTGACATTGCCTGGTGGAGGACAAGCTCCTGCCTAAACTCTGAGCTCAGGAAGGCTCTGGGAACTTTTCCTTATATTCACCTAATGGGCTGTCTGGCTGGAAATCATGACTGGAGAACAGCCTGGCTGGAGGAACAGGCCTCACTGCTGCTTCCCAAAGAAAGAGTTATTTAAATAAAAGCAGATAAATAAACACAAAAGATGTGGAAAGTGAGGGTGATTTCCCCCCCTCCCCCCCACACATGCACAACAATAATTTTATTTCTGTGGAAGGACTTTGCCATAGCATGGCTGTGTCCTTGAATCCATGACGGCCTTCTCTATCCATTCTAGATGGAAAATGAGAAGACCATGATCCTGGCTTCAGGTACAGGGCATGTGTGAGGTGTAGGAGTTACTGTAGAGGCTGTGGGTCCCACACAGGAGATCCTGTTCACCCCAGCCCAGTTAATGAGCTTCAGGCACCTCAAAACCCACACAGAAGAGGTTCCTCTGCAAAAGTGATGGGAAACCTGCTGGCCAAGTACCCACCTGAGCCCTGCAGAGAACACTGCAGAACCTGCCCCACACCCTGCTTATTTCTGATAACCCATCTAACAACGGGAAGGATCTCTTACCTAACAGCTAAATATTTGTCTCTTGATACAGTCTTGGTCTAGATTAAGCATAAGTCTTTCAAAATCTGTGTAAATAGAAGGAAGATAGCAATGTTCTGTGTCTCTTCCTGCTTGGGAAAACAGCGGGTGCAGGATTTGATAACACTGCCTAAAGGCTTTCCTTGTATAACCCCTGTCAGATTTGCACAAATCACTGAGCTCGTGTCATTGGGCTTCTGACTCACACTCAGGATGGGGGGAGATGAGAAAACCCCACACAACAGGGCCTGAATGCCTCAAATATCATAGTAGAGATGCTTTTTCCACTTTCAACCTGAGGCTATTTTTGCAAAAGAAAAAAGGAAATGGTTAAACCAACATTTTTTCTTCTTTTTGCTCTGGTGATTAAAGAAATAATCCTAGAGGCCTATGTAAAGCTTGTTTTTATTTGTTTAACTGGCTAGAGATATTGATCCCTGGAGAGGTTTTGAGAGAACCCCTGGAGAGGTTTTGAGAGAATTTAAAAGGAAAGTAGAGAAGGCAAAAATGTTTCTATCTTACAGGGGCTTTTTTCATATTGAAGTTGAGTTGTTTTCAGCTGTTCCTGTCAGTGTAATGGGAGAAAAGGAATAGGTTTGGCCATCTGGGTGCACTGAGAGGGTGGTGTAGTTACTCTTTGTGTATCAAAGTGAGAAGGTTGAATAAAGATCACTAAAAATATCTTGGCAAGGAAATCCTGAGAATTTTTGAGATAATTGGAGTTGTTTGTCAGAGGATTTTTATAGTTGCTCCAGTGTTATGGCACAGAGAGTTTCACTGTGTGGAATCAGCATCTTCTCTGAGCCCAAAAGGTTATTTATACCTTATTGAATTCTACCTATTTTTGTGAAGTTGTCCACAGAAATTTTTATAGTTATTTTAAGCAATTCTCACTGTCATTATAATTGATCTTGTTGAAATGACTGAAAAGCATTTCAGTTTGTTGCCTGCTAATGAACAGCAAATGGGTTCTGGGGGATAATGAATTCTTACAGTTTTGTTTAAAATTAAAAAATAAATAAACAAATCTTGCCCAATTTTTGAGTCTCTGGTGAGAGCAGCTACCCCTTTTTTTTATTATTCCTTTTTTAATGTAAAGTGTGACAATGTTTCAGCTAAGCAGCCACTCCAGGCTTGGAGTGAATTCAAATTTCTCAAAACCCTGTCAAAAATGCAATTGCTACAATAGCTCATTAGATATAAGTTGATATATGTCAGCAGCTGTAAAATGTTTTTGCCTATGCTGATTTGCACTAAAAAGTTGAACTTTCAACTAAAGAACTGTGTGTGGAAAGTGCTACCTTCCCACAGTGTGAGCAGTCTTACAACCTTCCTCATTATTTTCTTGTTTTCTTTTTTAAACCCTCAATTCTCTTTGAAAAAAAAAAAAAGGCAGACTATGACAAATGAATAACCCTCCATTCCCATCTGCACCTCTCTGTGACATCCAGGCATCTCTCCTCTCTGGGGTCTTAGTTGAATTCTGTCTGGGGATTTCTGTTTGTTTATTTTTGCTTTGGTTTGCAAAGGGAGGATTGGGAATATTGAAATATTCCATGGGCAAATAATTCAATAAAATCTAATGAATGAATTTAAAAAAAAAAGTTGACAATTTAAAGTGACATAAAGTGACATAGAAGAAATGACTTGGCTTTGATAAAAGAGAATAATTTCTGTGAGATGTCTCTCTCTCTAGGCAGGAAATCCCAGATGGAAGAGGTGCAGGATGAACTTGTGCACAGGCTGACCATCGGCCGGAGCGCTGCCCAGAGGAAATTCCACGTGCCACGGCCAAACATCCCCGTGGTGAACATCACCTACGACTCCTCCCCCGAGGATGTCAAAGCCTGGCTGCAGTCCAAGGGATTCAACCCTGTGTAAGTCCCAGGGCAAATGCAGCAAATCTTCTTTAAATAGAAAAGGACCTGTTTTCCTGCCAGGATGTGGTCCGACCATTTGTTAAAATCAGGCAGCCTTCTGAAAATCAAGATGAGTTCTTGATCAAGAGATGTCAACTGCACTCTTAGAAAAAATAATTTGTTTTTACATATATATACATATACCTATATGTATATATAAAAATATATATGCATCTATACATATATATGTACACATATATGCACATACATACACACGTATATATAGACACCTATATATACATATATATACACATATGTGTGCATCTATATATCCATATATAAGCATATATATTCATCTAGAAACATATCTTTTACATGCATATATATACATATACACATACATATATGTATATATAGACACATATATGTATTTATACATATATATGTATATATATATTTATGTACACATATATGCATATATATGTATATATACACATGTATTCACATCTATTTATACACATATATATGCATCTATATATACACATATATACATCTATATATACATATATAAACATATACATCTAGAAACACATATCTTTTGCATGCATATATATACACATACATATATGTATATATAGACATATATGTATATATAGACATATATAGGTATATATACATATTTATGTACACATATATACATATTTATGTACACATATATATACACATCGATTTATACACATATATATGCATCTATATATACACATATATACATCTATAAACACATATATGCATCTACAGATATACACATATATATGTGTGTATAAGTGCACCTAATACATATATAAAAATATATGTCAATGTTGTTATAGGGCTACAGAACATCCATATATTTTATATGTATGGATTCTGTATATAGTATATATATTTTAGCCTCTACAAAAAATCTACTTATACACCCAGATGACTTCAGTAGTCTTGCTGCACCAAGTTTGCTCTGAATTTAGCAGCCCTAGCCAAGGCAGTGTGGGATGAAGCCAACCTTGGCCAGTGTGGTTTTGCTGATTTCCTGTTTGCTCCCTTGCTGTGTCCCAGGACTGTGAACAGCCTCGGTGTGCTGACAGGAGCTCAGCTTTTCTCCCTCAATAAAGAGGAACTGAGGACTGTTTGCCCAGAAGGGTCAAGAGTCTACAACCAAATTACGGTACAGAAATCTGCCTTGGAGGTATGGACAACTCTTCTCACTCACCTGGTTTGGGTCACTAATTTTGAACCTGTAGAATTAGATAACTCCTTCTGTGAGGCAGCTGGTTTTTCCTCAGTTCCCATCATATTGATAAACATTCTTTTCACCTGAGTTATTTGGTATTAATTGATCAGAACAGCATTCCTCAAAACACCAGGTGAGATCTTCCCCACTTCTAAAGGGGTCCAAAAACATTAGAAATAGCACCATTTTGCTTTAATTAAAGTTTTGTCTCTTAAACACCTTAAGCTTTTATCCAGACCTCTGCTAAGGACAATTCGTGCTGATTTTAAACCTGTAAAATTAGAGATGCACCTACTTTTTTTATTTTAAACTTGCTGTGGCAAGTGGAGAAATGATCTAAATGTGAGATCAACCCAACAGAGAAGTTACATTCTCCACATCCTATTTAGAAGAAAATCTTGAAGAGGTTTAAAATATTTTCCTCTCCTTAAACTGAGACTGTCTCACTTAAATTATTTCAAGCATTAACTACTAGGAATATTTTTAAAGACAGGCTTATGATGATGCATATTTTACATGATCAGTGTGGATTAGAGAGCATCATTTTCTAACACTGTCAAAATTGCTTTATTCTCTTCTTCAAGCCTATTTCCCAGTTAAAGGAAAGGAGAAATATTTCACCTCTTCTCTTAGGAATAGAAGTCACTACAGTCCAGTCCAGGGCAACCCATCATTTCCTAGTGAAGATATATTTGTATTCTTCAACTTTTTTGCATGTCAGCCATCTTATTTCAGTGTACTGAAATGGAAGTAGTTTTGCAGTGGAATTTGGTCTGAAAAGCAGAGATGCCTTGGATTATTTTCCCCTCCAAGCTGTTACTCTGCTTGCCCCAATTAGGCCTCACTCTGCAGGAAACTCAAAAGTCCAAGCTACTTAGAGTCTAACAAGGTCATTGGTTTTTTTGTTGGGGAAAAGGTAATTGAAATGTTTATTTCTGCCTTGGTTTTTTGAGGTTGAATTTCAGAATTTATGCAGTTCCTGATGACTTTAGCCTGTTTGTTGAATTATGTCATCAAAGGAAGGTGCACCATCCTTTCTCTCCCTATAATAATATTATAATATAATGCATTTCAGGCTCATCAGTCCTGTTGTCATTGATGCTATCAGGAAGGCAAATTCTTTCAGCTTGGGCTGCTCAGTTATTCTCAGAAAAATATTTGTACATGACCTGTGATGAAGTGCATTGTTGGGTATCTGCTGATGGTTTTTTTATGCATGACCTCAGTAATGGGTGCTGCACTTGGGTATCTGAAAGCAAAAGGGCAAGGACAAGATGAATGAAGAAAAATAAAGCTGCTCCCTCAATTTCAGAGAGTCACTTCTAGGCTCCCTGCCTTGCCCTTCCACTTTGGGAGAGGAGAGCAATGGTATTTTAAGTAGGAGGAGCACTGTGGTTAATTAAGAAATTGTCTCACTCTTTGTGACACCAGGTACTGCATTTTAATGGATATAATGGGCTAAATCTATATGAAATGTTATGAAATTATTAAGATGCATTTTAAGAGTTCAGAATCAACTGCAGGATTTTCCCCTTAACAATTTCTTTTATAAATTTCAAAACCAGTTTCTGCTTCCTTATTTTGGAAATTGATTTTAAAGTTTTGGAGGTCATGTCATGGCCAGATAGTACAGTAGCTCTTGGTTTATAATCCCCTAGTTTTATTCATGCACACTTTGGGAAGTTCTGCTCTAGTGAATAGATGTCCTGGCCTTGATAATAATTTCATTTATGTTGAAAAAGCAGCTGGTTCAGCAGACCTGGTTTTCACTGTTAAAAAGTGAAATAAAGCCTTGTCCTCACAACACTTCCTTGTTGCTAATATTATAATATGGTCCAATTTCTATGAGTGTGCTCTAAATTTGAAATCTGTGTTTCTGGGCTGCAGATGCCTCATGGTGAATTCTGTGAGAGCCTGAGACTGAATCCTTACTTTGGTCTTGCCCATGCAATCCCATGTGCATGTGTGAGCTTTTAAACCCATCAAGGATTTATTTTCAGGTTTTTAATTTAAATATTATTGCCTTGATTTTTAAGTGTGGAATCCTAACAAACTCATTGTGCTTTAATTCTGCTTTTACTGAAGCCATATTTTATAAACCCCCTAAATGTCCAACACTGCCAGGACCTCATGTGGGAATTAAAGATGCTCAGCAATGATGACATATGCTTTTAATAGTCTGCAGATTATTTTTTTTTCTGGTCTATATTTAAGGATAGTGTAAATATTTGTCAATTGGAGCTGCAAGGTGAGTTTGCTCAAACAACTATCTTAACAAAATGCTGGCAGAGGAATTTCAGCACCTCTCAAACTCTTTATTACAAGTAAACTCTTCTCTTTTGTTTATAGGCTAGCAGTGGTAGCTCAGAACTGCAAGAAATTATGAGAAGACGGCAAGAAAAAATCAGTGCAGCTGCCACAGATTCAGGTGTGGAGTCCTTTGATGAAGGGAGCAGCCACTAAAAATGTGTTTCCTCTTTTCTTTAATTCCATTGTCCATAGCATTAAAACCATCCAGCTTTGCTTTAGGAAGCAGTGAAGGAGAATGTCTTATTGTATTGTAAACGTAGCCAACATAAAGAAAATTTACAGTAGTCTCCACAGAAGTACCTGCTGCTGGCTCCTCATCATGAGAAATGAACAGATGAGAAACACCGTGGAGATTCCTGACAGGTGAAAATATTGGTTCATGATTCATTTACAGCCAGAGATGAGTCTTGGCTTTACGGAATTAACATGACAGATAAACTGGAGCACGTCTTTGTTGGTGATTCATTTGAGGGAAGCTGAGCCAGCAATAAAAAAGCACTTGAACCCTTCAGTAATAATAAGATTCTGAATCCCATCTCTTGCTGTAGTGTGCAATTATGTCCTTTTTGGCTCAGTCTTTCTTGTCAGGCATTTGGCTGCAGGATGTTTACTTAAGTTGTCGGCTCCAGCAAATGTGGAGGAAATGTTTAGGGAATGAACAGCAGCCCAACACAGGCTGAATCTTTCCTGCATCACTCCCAAGATGTTTTATTACTAATGATGCTGTTTATAGCAAAATAATATTCTGTACATTGATTTTATCCATATTTCACCTGTGATGAACTATAATATTGCACAAGAAAGAGTAACTAGAAAATAGTAATACAACCCAGCTCAAAGAGGAGATGAGATCTGCTGTAGCCATGCAACAACTCACAGCATATTTTTCTTTAAAACATAATTGCTTTTTTTTTTTGTCTGTAACTTAACCTATCAAAAAGAACAGTGTATAATCTAGACTTCTCTGTGTGTTGATCCCAGGTATCGGTTTTTCCTCATGCAAAAAGCCTTTGTAATTGCCTTTATAAATGTAATCTTTTGGAAAAGTGGATTCCTGAAGGTAAAACAGGGGAAAAAAGAAAAGAGAAACATCCCTTACAGAAAATGTTATTTTTGGAGATGCAATGATTTTTGTCACAAAATGTTCTGTTTCATATGGTCATGTGATTTTATATATAATATATGTATTATATATAATATATAATATCACTTAATTTAGACAAATTTAATCATCTAGTTTGATTAAGTTTCATAGTGCCTTTTTCACATGAATCAGCTTAAAGTCTGCAATAAACAGTATTTCTTGTCTGTTAAATTATTGTATCTTTGTGGCTACAAAGACAGTATTGAAATAAGAAAGTAATCTTGATTTTTGCCATTAGTATGCTTTTCCTCTGCGTACAAGGGAAAAAAAATCTATTCATTTTTTTCACAAATGAAAAATTAAAATCTTAATAAAGGTGTTAGTGCCATTTATTGTAAATGTCCTTGCAAATATTACTTCTGTGTGGTTGGTTGTGTGTTCATGTATGTTTTTATATTTTCTGTATATTCTTTATGCCTGTCTGCATAAACATGGCCTTATTCAGAAATGGGTTAAGAAGTTATAAATCCTATTACTTGTATGTGCAACAGGAGGAACATTTTAAAAGGTGTTTGAAACTTTTATTTAAAACTTAAGAGTCCCTGCCTTTTCTCATGGGAGGATGTCTGATTCTATAAAAAAGCAACCTGCACCTCCACTCCCCTGATAATTACCAAAATTAGAAGCCAATACTGATGCTCTCTGCTGGTTTTTATTTCAGGATTTAGAACATGATTTTCTTTTGCCCAGAAAGAGGCACCAGCTCTGGGACATCCCAGAATTTGTGAAGTTTGGCACTCTGAGGTGTTGGAGGGAGGACTCATATTTCATCTATGAGAGAAAAGAGGTGGCTTCACAACAGTTTGGGGTTTTTTGGAGCTGGGTTTCTGTGGAGCTGATGTTTAAAAAGTGCCAGACAAGTCTGAATGTGGTCAGTGTGCTCAGAAGCATCTTAGGAGATACTTAGGGAGAAAAGGGGAAATCCCTTCCACACACTGAATAACCAGAACCATCTTGGGGTTGGTGGGTTGATTGGTTTGTGTCTTTTTTTCACAGTTTTTTCACAGTTAATGACTTAACAACCAGGTGCTCCTTGAGTTGCATTTACCCTTTAAACTTTGCTGAACTAACCACTGTAATTTCTGTGTTACAGTCTGGGAAATCTGAATGGTGTTGAGGCAAATATTCCCCTGCTTACAGGAATATTCTTGGTGCTTTAAAGCACTGCAGGGAGCTTCACCCTTATGCTGCTGTGCAGTTTTTGAATTTTCATTTTGTTGGCACTCACAGGAAATCAGAAGGAGATCTCATTTGGGGTTCCTCAAATGAAAATTAAATGTTTTCTTCAAAATATTCCATGGTTAAAACGAAACCAGTAGTAAAATGTAGTGTTCCATTCAAAATGTTTTCTCTAGGATTTGTGCAGTATTTTTTCAAGACTAATATTTTAGAAGGATGTGATATGTCTTTGAGAAGGAAAGAAAGCAGTTTTTTAAATGCCAAAATCAGTGCCTTATTAGACATTTGATAAGTGGGAGTAATTTGGTATTTTTCTGCCATCAATCTGCCTCTTTAGCTGGGTAGAGGGAGGGAGTTTTAGCAGCCTGTGTTCACTCAGCAGTTCTGTGCTTTCAAAGCACAAACATTTCAACATCAGCAAGGCACTTCTTCCCACCTCTGTAGGCTGCTTGTTCCCTTGGGACACCATGGGGAGAGCAAACCACTGTGAAACCACAGAATAAATGCAGAAAGAACGCTTCTAGCCAATATTTATGGGTGGAGCACTTTACTTACCATCCAGATATTCAAATGTTAAACAGGGCTTTGCTCAGACAAACTGTGATCTGTGGGATTTTATACAAACTTCCATTGCTCCAAAGCATTGAACTGTATAAAAATTGGTGTTTATTGCTTATTAGGTTTTTGTTTTGAGTGAGGTTGGGAAATAAGTGCATATATCCATGACTGATGTGTGCAGAAATAAATGGTTTATGAAGCAGTAGAGATATCATATGCAAAATTATGATGACAGTCTAAAATGTGCAGAGCTCTCAGTGTGTTCATGAGTGTTTGTGAACTTCAAATTGTGATAATTTAAGAGAACAAAGCAAGGATGTAAATTCTTTCTAATTAGGAAACCTGTAAGTCACAGAATTTTTATTTTAATGTGGGAGTGAAGGCATTTTGAGTTTTCAGGTCACAGATAGAAGCAAGCTATAGCTTGAATACCAGACCTTGTTCAAGCAGGTAGGATCACTGATTTTCCTGCATTTGAAGCACAAAGGATACATGATTATGAATGGGAACTCAATTTTCTGGCCAAATTACCCCTTCATAGGAGCCCAGGTTTTCTACTATATTGAGTCTGGTGTTTAAACCATCCCTATTTAAGGTTCTGATACATCAAAAGTATTTGAGGAAATGATTTTGAGATCAATCTCCCACCTCTACATAAAAACACCAACATTATAAATGAGAAGTGCAAACAAGAAAGAGTCTGTATTGATTCTGTGTTTAAATATTTCACAGACTTTAAATTTCTACTGCAGCTATGTCAGCTTTTTGCTAATAAGTGCCTTTGGCTTGGCTTTATCTTTTTTTTTAAATTTCTGAGTTGCTTAGGTTGCAACTTTGGCCTCTAACTACTTCCTAAGTTTTCAGACCAAAATGAAAATCAGGATATGAGTCTGTGCTTCTGTTCCTTGGTAATATTTGCAGATTAAAAGAGGAGATGAGTGAAAATAGGGAGCCTTTCTAGAAGATTCCCAGTCCCCACTGGTGCCTGTCACAGCAGCAGCAAAGCTCAACCCACTCTGCTCCCATCCATGCCAAGAGCACTAACATTATTCTCTCACAAGAAATGGCTGAAATAACAGATTATGCCTGCCTCAATGAAATTACAATTTTGATACAAGCCCTTAAAAATTAGAAGTGAGAGGCAGGTGGTGTGACTGTGGTTAAAGGAGGGAGGGCAGGAGCATTTTAGGGATAAGATGTTGATTATTTGATAGGAGAAATTCATCCTGGTGTAGGAAAAAAAACCCCCAAAACTTAAACTGAAATAAAGCACAAGTAAGTCTTCCTGGCCTGTTCTTCATCTTTTGGTGATGTTTGAAGAAAACAGTTCTGAAGACCCAGGGCTCACTGCACAGGATGTGCTTGGAGAGGCCACACTTCCACACACTCTTCTTACCACTTCCAAGTACTTAATTTTACCTATTTTTTGCTTCCATGGCAGCACACACAGCATGAGACAAGGAGAAAAACCTGCCCTGGTTTCAGACAATGGTCACTCACAGCACAGAGCTGCTTTTGCAGACATCTAGAAGAGCAGCAGATCAATAAAGAGCATTAATAGTGTCAGCAGAGCCTTGGACATGAAGCCCATAATTCCAAATATCTATTACCAAACCTGAGGCTTCAGACAGCTTTACAGCTGTGATGACTGGAGGGTTTTACTTTAGCAGATGCTGGAAACAACATTAACATGAAGCATGAGTCCAAAACATTGTTCTTTTGGACTTACACTGAAGGTGTATGATAAGGCAAAGCCAAAATTGTGATGTGTCAATTCAGAATTAAAAGCTCTGCAGGAGTATTCTGATCCACAGTGTCTTCCAGGATCATTTATTGCTTTACTCATGTCCTGAATGCTGGGAGAGGTGGTTTCCATTGCCATCCCACATGTCCACTGACACAGCTGTGTGGGGTGGGAAAAGGTATAATTCTGATGGAGTTTTCATTGTAATTGACTTTGTGATTAAATAGCTATTAAAGGAAAAACACACACCTGCTGCTGTGCAAATGGAAAAATTTCTGACACACATTCCAAACTGTCTAGTAAACTCAGGCTGCTCAGTGTCCTTTGCTGCAGTGTGATTTTGGCATCTTTGCAGCAATTTTGGACCCTGCCACATTCAGCCAAGCTCCTGTTACAGCCAGCTCACACTGTGACACTGTGGGCACAGGGAATGGTTTAGCAGTAACCTGCTTACCCTGCTCTGTGATACAGAATGAGCATGGGCTCAATGGCCAGCAGGAGGGAGGAGACAGCAGATGAGAAAGAATTTGTGGGTTGGTTTTTTTTTTTTTCCCCCAGCTAGTTGTCTAAAAGGATATGAACACATTTTCTGAGTAAGCATATAATGAAAATCTGAAATGCATTTTTTTAAAAAAGCATGGAGGCAAGATCTAAATGGTCAAGTGCCTATTGATAGTTTCGGTTTTTGTTCAGTTTAGGCTCTTTGCTGTTCCTACTGGAATGGCAGGCCCTCCAGCTGAGGCACACAGTGAAATGAGGGAGAAATGTGCACCACTGGAGCCTTTCTTGTTACCAGCTGGCTCCCTGAAACAAGGGGCCCTTCCCTTCTGCATCCACCTTGTGCTTGGAGAAACAGCATCCCTGCTCCAGGACTGGGAGCAGTGGAAGGTGTCTGGAAACAGAAGGGAAGGGAAATGCATATCACACCCATTTAGTAATCAGCTGTTATTCCCTGTTTGTTTAGTACCCCTCACAAGGACCTGTTTTATCTGGGAATTATGTTAAGTCTATGCAGTTTTGCATAATATACAGTTTTAAATAAGTTTTTTGCTGTAACCAATACCACGATGAAGTAGTTACCAAATAAGTATGCACCTATTTACCTGCCAGAAGAAAGGAAGAAAAAAGAAAATCAGCTGAAGGAGATTATCAGGCTCTTGAGGGCAGCTGAGCTACTGCCCTACACCCTGGTGCCCTGCCAGGTGATAGCAGATGCAGAGGAAATGAAATAAAATCTTATGCAGGTGTGTTTTGCTGACAGTGACTTCTCCACAGGTAAGCAATCCAGTGTGTTTACTTCCAGTTCAAGTCTGCTTTGTTTACATTGAGTACCATTGCTGCTAACTTCCAATGAGGTGACACAAAGCAACAGGTTACAAAAAATGCCATCAAACATCCATTCTGACAGCATCCATGTCACAATACACAATGATGTACCGGCATTATACAAAGATCAGAAAAAAAATAATATATATAGCTAATTATTTTGACTAGAACTGAAATGGACAGAGAAAAAGAAAAGAGCCCCCCACCCTGCCCCCAAAGGCCCTGCAGGAATCCATACTGACACTTTGGCAGCCTTGTAGCAACAAATTGAAAACCAGCCCTTCACATGCCAAAACCTTGTATTTGTAACATTGGAAATTCCTGGTTCAGGAAAAATAGTTATGTCCATTAAAGCACTTTTTGTGTTTGTTTTTTTTTTTTTTTCCACCCCTCCAACCTGAACCAGTTTTATGTTTTTACACAGGGTTAATAATTACTAAAAATAATGCATGAGTGAGGGGTATAGGCACCATAGACTGCTCAGACAGTTAAATGCTATATATGCTAAGATATCCCAGCTGGAAACTCAGCTGCCCTGTGATTAGATCCATCTAAAAAAGAAGCCTGATCCAGTGGCATTACTGCAAAAAGGTTGGCAAAAAGAGCAATCCCTCTGCTTAACAAGTGGCAGCCCAGTCAAGAACCAACCCCACCCTTCTCTCAGCTGCCTGTTTCAGCTCCACAGCTCGGATTTCTGCTGTCAGTGTGTTCCTTGTGCTCCCCCATGGCCCCACATCCATCAGTGCTGTAAGGGAACAGTCAAATCCATCAAATCCATGGACCCAGCAACCCCCCCGCCCTCCCAGCCCCCTTTCACAATCTCCAGGTTTCTTCATGTATGTTCATGCCTCGCTATTCACTAATGAGGTATTATTAGATACTAACAATGCCTGCTCTCCTAGGGACAGACCAGTGACACATGAAGAAAGCTCTCCAGTCAACCATTAAAAAAATATTGCACTTACTTTAACCTTAAGCCCAACCTGCACAGGAAAAAACAAAATTATGAAAGAAATTAACCAAAACCCCAACACTCTGGAGCAATCTGTCTTATGCACGTATAGTGTCTTTTCCTTCATGTTGTTTAAGTTGAATTTGGTCCAGTATTTTAAAAAAATGTCCAGAAATTAAACAGTTCAAAAGACACCGCAGGCTCGTTAAGGCTTTGTCTCCCCAGTGCTTCAGGAAGGTAAAAGTTTCTTTCCCTCATTGTCCATGCACTGCAGAGCAGTGGTCTCTTGTGGCACAGCACCTGCCCCTTCAAACCATCAACAGAAAATAAATCAGAAGCAAGGGAAGATGGGTGTGCTTCATGGTCTCACCTGCAACCAAACAAACAGAATGCTTTAGAGAGAAGAAAAGGAGATAAATGCAGTTTTTAGCATTTGTTTTACTGACCCTCCACTCAGGCTGGGACTGCAGATTGTCAGTACAGGGTGCTGGGACTCAGATTAGACAGCAACCCTAAAACCAGGGGACAGTGAGGAAAACTGGGGCTCCTTTTGGCAGGGGATGATGCACACAGGGGTTAATAAATGCACATGACACACAGCAGACACGGCTGGAGGTGCTGCCCTCAGCACATCTATCCACCAGCTGCTAGAAAAGCAGTTTGTGTCAGTCTGCAGCTTCCTTGTGGGAACCCAGGAAATTCCTCTGGCTGCCCTGGATGGCTCCAGCCCCTGCCCAGGGTGCTCAGAGACCTTGGCACAGAGCCCAAGACCCCTGTGCCTTTGATTTAGCCCTTGGGAAAAACAATTACCAACCTCATACGAAGAATTACAAGCCACAAAAGTATAAGTAGAATGATAGTGAATCAATCACAGGGTGAAAAATAGATTTTTGGGGGTTTTAGAATGGGGGTTCAGGGGACAAGATGGAGGAATCTGGGTGTGTCCAGCCTTTCTCCTTCTTGGCTCCATCTTCTGCTTTGATGGTGGCACTTTTGGGTTGGTTTAGAGTAGAAACTCACTGTCTAACATAGGTGATAGGTATTGGAAAGTAATTGTAAATATTGTAGTTTTTTAGTATAAAAAGTTAACACCACCCTGAGGGCAGACAGAGTGCCTCTGTCTGACATGCTGAATGGACCTTGGCAGGCCAGGAGAAAGAATTTTATAGATGAGATACAATAAACAATCTTGAGACCAAGAACTGAAGAGTTCTGACTCCTCCTTTGACTGCTGGGCTGGGAAAAGAGACTTTCTGACACATCTCAGAGTCACCCTGAGCAGCAGAGATCCCAAGACTTCCTGCTCCACCCAAAAAAGGAGTGTTAAGGTTATGGCTGGGTTATTGCTGCCACCTAATGAACCAAAGCTTGGTAGCTTAAAGAGCAGTGACACATGTCCCCACAGCTTGTCCCCAGCAGCAAATATCATGGTCACAGCCTCTTGTTTTGCTCAGACATGGGGTCACTGGGAAAGTGAGACCAACCCTTCACTAAAGCTGCTGGTGGCACTTTGAGAGCCTGCTGCTTCTGTGGTTTTAGATTTAGGAAAACATTTCCCACTGTTTCATGCCAGAGCTTTCTGGGTACCAACTCACCCTCCAGCAGAGCATCCCCAAGCCCCTGCTGGCCTTGGTAACCAGGCAAAATTCCTGTTTGAGAACAACTGGAGATATTCAGTTCTCCCTGCCTTTAATCTTTGCATGTCAGGACAAGTGGCACGGAATGCTGAGATGGCTCATCAGGAGTTTGGATTCTCTTTTTCTTTACACATGAGTGCGCCCATATATTCTTACAGTGGCATGGGAAGGGTGGGGGGTTATTTACTGTGACAGGCTGGATTATTTACTGGTTATTTACTGCGAGAGATGGATTTTCCCCTCGCTCTCCATGTGAACAGGGAAGAGGAATAAGAAAGGCCAGGCTTGCCTGACTTACCACCTGTGACTCTGAACTAGGACTTGCTGACGTTCTCATATATGACATCACTGATGCAGAACTGCTGCTTCTTCTTTTGCCACATCAGCTGCACACACTGGTGGATAAAAATATACTGCTCCTAGAAGAAAAGACCAAAGAAAAGGGCATTTTTTGCACCCCAGAAAGCATGACAAAAACACAGCTAGTGACACAGTTTGATAGTTCACAGTAATAGCCTGCACAGCAACATGGCTTCCAGCTCAGCCCCTCACAATGCACAATCAACTCTCAAAATAATAGTCCACAATTGCTACAGATAGCAGAAGGGGGAGCATGAAATCCACCTGACACCATAATCACTTATTAATAACCTGAATGATGACAGAAGAGTTGAATCTGAGTTAAAGTCGGTCTATTTTACATTGCCTAAAAATAAATCAATTCCAAGAAAGGTATCTGGATGCTTTATGTACAACAAATTCCACCCATACCACATATGCACCTGAAATATTTTAATGAGGTTCAGGTTCCTCCATGTTTGACTTCTTTACCAACAAGAAGAAAACCCCCATTTTGTTCACAGAGCAGTTAATTTGGAGAGCCTGGTTTCAATTCAGGATATTCCCCATTCTAAACCCTTTTTTGGGCCCATGCCATTTGTTTTTTTTTAAACTGCTCATTGAGACACTGCCAAGTTTCCAGCATAGCAGACAATGTGAACTCAGGTGAGCTGTCAGTGGTTTCATATTTTGTAAGGAAAAACTGTTTGGTGGCCTCTGTGGCTGAGTGTCAGTGTCACTTGGTGACCTCTGAGGCCAGGCTTGGCCACTGCCTGCAGCAGCAGGAGCTCAGTAAATGCCCATAAAATCAGTCCCAGCAATGCAATGAGGTTCTACATTAAAAAAAGAGAAATATTTAAAGAAAAAAAAGCCCTACAAAAACTCACATCACCTCTGGAGTGGTAACAATTGCAGCTGAAATCAATCAACCATCAGGATTTTTCTCCTCTGGTGGAAAGGATCTGCTTTTGGATTAATACATTGAATTATGATGAAAAGTGGCAGTTTGATAGGAATGATCCAGAATGCACTGAAAATTACTTTTTTTTTCATTTCCAGATCCTAGTTTTTGTCACAGAAGGTTTTCTTCCTCCTCTCTTCTCCCTGATACAAGTTTTTTCTTTGCTCTCAATTCAACAAACTTTGACAATACACAATCTAGCCTGAAAACAGTGATGGTGGCACTTCCAGCTGCATGGAGCTTGCTCATTTATACTGTGTGTCTAACCAAGGAAGAGTACAACAGGCATGAAATATGAAACATTTCCCTCATTACCAGGGGAACTGGGAAGGTTTTAGATCCATAAAATCTTCTGCTTTGAAGACTGAATTTGTGATTTTTTTCCCCAGTAAATATTGTCTATATATTTTTGTCTTAAAAACAGAAAAAGAACTACCCAGTAGATATTTGGGTAGGGAGAGGGGCAAGGAGGGTGTCTGGCAGACTCACAACCCTTTTGTCTGTTTTGCTCGTTTGAAATCCCATTGTGTGATGAGCTGGATGATACCAACGTGATACTTGAACAAGGCTGCCTGATACTGATATCATTTCATGAGCCATTAATCCCCTCAGCAAGCCCAGCTCTTTACAGTGTGGCTTGAAAATTTCATATGTTAATCTCTTCTAATGCATTGTTTGCATATTCATTTCACAGAAGGTGAGAATAACTCATTTCCTCTGGCAGACAGTGAGAGTGCAGATAAATCATCAAACCCACCTATGCAGTAGACTAATAATGTGACAACACCACAATGAAGATGAAAACTTGATAATATTGATTGATAGTGATTTTATCAAGTGTTCAGGGTGTTGAATTTGCTGGCAACCCTGATGAGGGGAGAGAATGAGTGAATCTGACTGCATGTTCTTAGAAGGCTAATTCAGTATATATAATAATAGATAATAAATTAATATTGATAAATTAATAGCAATAATAAATTATTAATAATTATGAATATATTAAGAATTTATAATAACTTAATGTTTATTATATATAATTATTATATATGATCTATATTAAACTATACTAAAGAATAGAGAAAGGATACTTATAGAAGGCTTAACAAGAATGACAATGAAAACTCATTACTCCTTCCAGAGTCTGACACAGCATGTGATTGGTCATTAAGTTAAAACAATTTACATGAAACAATGACCAGTTGGTAAACAATGTCTAAACCACATTCCAAAGCAGCAAAACACAGGAGAAGCAAATGAGATAATTATTGTTTTAATTTTTCTCTGGGGCTTCTCAGCTTCCCAGGAGAAGAATCCTGGGCAAAGAGGATTTTTCAGAAAATATGATGGTGACATTCAGGATGAACAAGAGTCATGAGCATGCTGCAGAGGAGTATGAAATGGGCACAACAATACTGTCACAGTGCTGAAGTGAACAGCCCTTACCTCTGTCTGCACCATGGACATTCTGTAGGACCTCATGTCCGACACCAGCCCCAAAATATCCACGAACTCGTGGTCACGGATGTGCTGCAGGAGCCGGTCCAGGGCGATGAACGTTCCCGTCCGCCCCACGCCAGCGCTGCAACACACAGACATGCAGCTCATTCACACTGCAAAACTGCAAAACCAGGGGCACTGCAAAGGGCAGGAGTGCTGCAGCTGGAGCTATCAGATATAACTGAGCTGAGGCCAGGCTGGTTGATCTGATTTAGTGGCACACAACCCTTTAGTTGGGCAGAGTGGATGCACTCACACACAGAATGTGCACACACAGCCTCACCCACCCTCAGCTCCCTGCTCTTCCTGCTGTCACTGCTCCCCTCGCTGACTTCATGAGACCCCTGCCACTCCAGGGGCTGGAGCCAGAGCTACAGAGACCTGCTCAGGAGCAATGGATGCCCAGAGAGAGTGAGGGTCACCCTGCAGGACTCAGCTCCACAGCTCTCCACACTGCAAACCTCTTGGCTTGCAAAGGCACTCCATGACTGCAGTTCATCCTCAAAGGACAAACCCCCAGTGATGCCTTGTGAAGGCTGACCTAGAACAAAGGCTGGATGGAGTTAAAGAATAAAGCAGGGATTTTTTCAAAGGTGTATCAATGGATCCACCTTGGGCAGCACAAGAGCCCAGCCAGGGCTGCACCCAAGATGGATCAAAATGGTCCTGTAATGGTCCCACTAAGGAGGTCTCTCCCTTTGATCAGTTCTGCTCCATTTGCACCTTGCAGTTCATTGTCCCATTCCAGCTTTAGCCCAGGCAGTCCCACCCTGCTTGTTTTCCTCTCTCCAGCCCACGGGGTTTGTGCTCCTGGGCTGAGATTTGGATCATTTGTCCTTGGTGCCCAGCTGGAGCAGGAATTGTTTTGTCTCCCTGCTCTGTGCACAGAGCTCACCATCCCTGATGCGGAGTTCAGACTCACATGCTAAAGCAGCACAGAATGTGAAAAATAGAAAAGCTAAAACCTGAGGCTTCACCAGAAGAGTCTGCACTCCAGGACTTCTGCCTTAGGAGCATGAGACAGAAATAGATACCACTCAGCTGAAAATCTGCATTTTCCCCAAAGGAAAGCTTAGCAACTAGAAAAAACACACACTGCCTTCATTTAGGGATTCTCATGTGTGTACAATTCTTAGCACTGTAATTTCGCATGTGGTGTTTAAGTCAGATTTCACAGAGGTTTTACAGAGTTTCACACAGCAACCCAACACCTCACCTACTACTAAGGGTGTGTATCTTGGCAAAAGCTCTTTCTTCTGTTTTGTCATTCTTTTCTGAAAAGCCTTGAAAGTGTTTGCAATAACGTTTAACAGCTCATCTCAACACAGTTCAACATAACTGTCACAAAACAGGTCTCTAGCTTGGCTTTTGTTGTGTTAATTTCTCAAATAACATGAATACAATGGAATTTCTGACATGTTAATTGGACAGATCAACTGATAAATTCATTCTGTGCCTTCTTGAAAGTCTGAGAACAATTGCTGCAGGAGTTGATCAATACACTAATTCTCTGCCCCTCCTACTAACTTTGTAGCATTTTTATTTTTAATCTATGTGGTCTAAGATGTATAGCTGTATAGACAGTATAGTCTAAAAGTACTACCTGAAAATACCTTCTTTGCTGCTAGAATCCTCACTGAAAAAAAGAAAATACTACAGCTGTTGCCCAGCTCTCTGATATTTGCTTCTGTTCCTCCCCAGAACAATTTAGCAGTAAATACAGGGTCTGATTTCATAATATGATATATAAGTCTCTCCCCTGGTTTATTGAGCACTTTTTTTGGCATAAGACTCGCAGAACAAATCCTCTATGAATTTCTCCATGAGGTCACAGGGCAGAGCTGCATAACAGCAGAGAGAACCACCTTCCGCCAACAGGTGAGCAGAACCCCACAACATCTATTTCTCATGGTTTCATTTAATGTCACACCTTGTTCTTCTGCTATTCCTTGAAGCATTTACCTGCAGTGTATGACCATGGGCCCTTTATTCTTGGCTGATTTCTGCCTGACCATCTGCACAAACTGCAGGATGCTCTCGGCAGCGTTGGTGGTGGGCACGCCGTGGTCTGGCCAGGCCGTGAAGTTAAAATGCATCACGTCCTGCACCTCATCAGCCTGGTGGGACAAGCACAACAGCAGCACGTCATCACACTCAGTCACACTGAGGGCTTTTTTGTCATTTTGTGGTTTTGGTTTTTTTTGCCTACATACAGCCTGAAAGACTGAAGCCAACCAAAAAAAATGGGAAAGAACAAACAAGGTATTTAATTACAAAATGAGGGGCTATCAGGTCATCATTATCAAAACAACATGAACTTCCTGTTTCTGCATTTGGGATTTGCTTTTTGCTTTTGTCCCTGTGGTAGTTCCATCTTATTCTGCTTTTAAATCAAGAACTGTTGCATTTTTCAACTCTTAGCTTTCTTTCTCGCTTTTTATTCCATTCCTTCCCCTTTTCTCATTTTGTTTTTATCTCACAGATAAAGGACAATACTATTGGCAAATAGTCAAACCTGGACTCTCGAGAGATTTTCTTTTCAAGTTTTAAAGAAAAAAAACAAACAAAAAAACTCCCAAAAACCAAAACCCCAACCCCCCCCATAAACCCCAAAAAAACAAAAAAACCCCAAAAAAACAACAACAAAAAATCAACCAACCAATCAAAAAAAACCAAAACAAAACAAACAAAAAAAACCCCAACCAAGCAGCAAAACAAAGGGAAGAAGAAAACATTACCAGAGGAAACATTTAGGAAAAAAGCTCATTATAAAAAACCCCACATTTACAATGCTAAAAATTCTAGTGGCTTTAGATGAAGTAATCCTCAACACAACATGTAAGGTCCTGGGTCAGTGGTGAGCTGCCAGTGCACAGCTTTTTCCACATCCCCTCCATATCCCTAAGCTTTCCTTCATGGGATGGTGCTGGCAATGAGCTGATGCAGGAAACAAAGGTGGAAGGAAAGTCTGGGGAGCTTCAATTTGGACACAACATACTCTCACTCTTGTTTAAATATTTTATAGCTAGGCATGATTATTGCAGAATTGCCCTTCTGAGAATTATTTTCAATTCTTCCACTGGTATTTTCAAGTTTTGAATAATTTATAGCACGAAGGTGTGCCTGAGATATAGAAAAGAAGGAATTCACACATTTGTTGTCAGCAATTATTGGTGCTACAGAATTGTCCAGAGCTCCGGTGCTACTTTTGTTCCAGCTTTGCGTTTTGCCAAGAAATTCAGAGACGGCAATTTTAGGGGAAAGTTTCGTGATTTCATCATTTGTCTGTGCTGAAGTGAGGGTAAGGACATCGATCTCTCTTAGGTGTTTCCTGCTGAATGCCAGAAATGGACAAGAGTTAAAGGAAAGGATAAAGGCTGGACTGCAATCACTCCTTTGGCAGAGGGTTTCACTCACGTAGCTGATTCGGAAGCTGCGGTACACCCAGTCCGTGTGCTCCTCCTCATTCAGCATCTCCACTGTGATATCCCCATAAGCAACAGGATCTTCTGTGAAAGGCCAGTAGTGGTCACATTTCACCTGAAAGGTGGGGAAATCCAGTAGTTTTTGCATTTATATAAAGATACACATATGGAAGGAAGCACATGCGAAAGGAGGCAGAACTTCAGGGTTAGCAATGCCTGTCACTGTTCACTTGCTGCTGAAATAACAAGAAATTTATCCTGCAATGACTTCCAGTCTGACCATCCCCATTTAATTGTGGCCATCAGCTATTTATCAGTTTTCAGAAGGGCAGCTTCAGTGCAGTGAAGAATAGACATAAAGTGCCTTTTGTTATTCTTCCTGATATAAAGGTCTAAACAGAGCAAAATGCTGGGAAAGAGAATGTGCATATAAACCCCCCAAATTATATTCCAAATATTTCTATTACAGTATCAAGGGAAAATGTAAAGCTAGAACTTGTATTTTATAATTATTTAAACTTAAAAGTGCAGAATCACAGAAGGCCTGAGGATGGAAGGGACCCCTGGAAGTCATCCTATTCAAGTCTCTCCCCTCTCAAGCAGTGTCACCTAGAGCCAGCTCTAGACCATGTCCAGGTGGCTTTGGAACATCTCCAAGGATGGAGACTCCACAAGCTCTGGGCAGCTCATCCTAGTGGCTCAGTAAAAGAAGTGTTTCCTGACTTCAGAAGGAATTTAATGTGTTTTTTTAATTTGTGCACATCACCTCTTGACCTGTCACCGGGCAAGTCACCACTAAAGGAGTGCTTCATCTCCTTTCCCTCCCATCAGGCATTTGTACACTGTGACAAGACCCCTGGAGCCTCCTCTTCTCCAGGATGAAGGGTCTCAGCTCTCTCAGTCTCTCCTCATGTAAGAGGAGAGGCTTCATAATAAGGTCAGGGGAGGTGAAAGGGCAGAAAAGGGTGAAGAAAGTCAACGACCTGAGGGGTCATCATAGAAGTTCAAAGAGGGTGGAGGAAGGTTAAAGAAAGTCAGGGAAAGTCAACAGCAAAGCAGGTCAGGGAAGGTCAAGGGAAGGTGAAGGTTCAAGAGAAAGTCAAGGAAAATCAGGGAAGGTTGAAGAAGGTCAGGGAAAGTCAAAGAATGTTGAAGAACTTCAGGAAAAGTCGAAGGAGGTCAAAGAAAATCAAACAAGGTCAGAAAAGGTAAGAAGAGGACAAAGAAGGTCAGGGAAGGTCAGGAAAAGTCAATGAAGGTGCAGCAAGTCAGGGAAGGTCCAAGAAGGTCAAGAGAGGACAAAGAAATTCAAGAAAGGTCAAAGGAGGTCAGAGAACATCAGGAAATGTCGAAGAAGGTCTTGAAATGGGAAGGTAGATGCCATTCCAGGGCTGGTTGTGATGCTGCCTTGTGATCAGAAACAATGCAAAGACATTGACTCAGCATTAAAAAAGCTCTTTTTCAGAGTGGTTTCTTTAACACCACACACAAGACTTTGTTACATACCCGTCTTTTCTCATTGCACTGAGTGAGCATAACGATAATTTGTGATTTTTGCTGGAGAACCATCTTCCAAAAATCATTCCTAGTTTCTGGCAGTGGTCCTTGGGTTGCAATGTACTCCTGGGGTGAATTATAACCCTAAAAGACAAAGAGATGGGTCCTGCTTACCAACATGGCTACTGCTTCAGAACATGTTCTTTTCACACTTTTTTTTAGCTTGCCCAAGTGAAACTTGTACTTCTAAAAGTGATTTTTAATATAAAGAAATTAAATTTTTTTGTATTTATTTTGCTAGCTTTTGATGTTCCCAAAGTATAAACAATCTAAAATGCAGAAGATAAGGCTGTTACCACATGAATCATTTGCTCAGAGTTGCAGAAAAGGCCACATTAAAAAAGCAAGTAATAAAAGCCCTAAGAGAAAGTTACAGCTCATTCCAGATTATGTAATTTTAGGGTTTATTTAGTTATAGACACAAAATCAGTTACAGATGCCCAGTCTGCTCATCCCAAGCACTGCCTGTGGTGATTTTCAGTCACTGGTGTCAATGGAACAGGATTATAGACATGTGTTTATGTCATGAGGCCTTAAATTAATAAAATATTAATTAGATTTCTGATTAAAATAATAGACAAGATGATGAGTCAATGCCCTTAACAGATGCTAAGATGCTTCATTTGCATGTATTCCCTTTCCTATACCCATCAATATGATTTTAGTTGGAAAGATTCCTTTCTCCTCTCCAAAACCAAAAGACTGTTATTAGGACCATAATAAAAGACCACAGAATGACCCTTTTGGCATGTGCTATAACCATATTTGCTGAGATTGTATCATCAAAACTGCATTTGGAAAGTAATTTTATATTCCTAGCAAGAGCAAAAAATTCATCCAACACACAGCACGATCCCATGCAAATTGGGCAATTTCTGGGCCACCACTGTATGTGGATAATAAAATTATTTGTGATTTGGGAGCACTTTCATCAAATGGCTTCCTCCAGACATCTCTGCAAACGAGCTCAATCCCAGTTTTCTGCACTACACAGAATTTGCTGTCTGGTCTCCATGGGCTGTGTCTGACCCAAGTGACAAATCCCTGTTAGCACAGGGATAGATCACCCCTGGTTTCTGGGTTTGGAGGCAGTGGAGCACTGATTATCAGAAAAAGAACAGCATTACCATCATGTGTCTGTCCCAGTTTCCATGGTCAGCACTGGGCTAGAAGCAGAACTAAAGAGATGCAAAGCAGAACTGAACATCTGAGAGGGGCTGGGGCTTAAGATCCTGTTATCCCCAATCCCCTGTGACAGAAGTTTGTGACGGTGTTCACAGGGGTCTTAGGCTGAGGGAAGAGTCGAGGACCTGACTCCATGTTTCAGAAGGCTTGATCTATTATTTTATGATATATATTACATTAAAGCTATACTAAAAGAATAGAAGAAAAGGATTTCATCAGAAGGCTAGCTAAGAATAGAATAGGAAAAAATGATAACAAAGGTTTGTGGCTCGGCTCTCTGTCCGAGCCAGCTGACTGTGATTGGCCATTAATGACAAACATCCAACATGGGCCAATCACAGATGCACCTGTTGCATTCCACAGCAGCAGATAATCAATGTTTACATTTTGTTCCTGAGGCCTCACATCTTCTCAGGAGGAAAAATTTTCATAAAGGAAAATTTATGAATTTTTCATAAATTCATGAAAGGAAAGGATTTTTCATAAAAGTTGTCTGCGACAGAAGTTTCCTGTGCTGTGCATCCTGGAAGGTTTTCCTTTCCTGTTTTTTGCAGTATGAGTGCTCAGCTTCATGCCCTGGACACAGAGAAGCCAAGCTCAGACACTTGGCTCAACACTGCACACTTGGGCAGTGCCAGAGTGACAGAGAAGTGGCTCCAGTGACTCATCCCAGGGCTCCTCCTTTCTCCATAACGCTGGCTCAGCTCTCTCCAGCACAGCCAGGCTCAGCCCTATGTACAGCCAGACTGCAAAAACGCTCATTTCTCCATGAAAGGTCTCTTCCTAAAGGGCTGCAGTGACCATGCAGAGCAGCCCAGGGAATTCCTGCTTTCCAGCCCTCACTGAGCCACAGCACAGAGGTACCAGAGGGACAAACCTTGTGGCATGGCAGGGATGAGCCTGAGTGACGGCAGGGGAGAGTGGAGAGAGCTGATGAGCTTTCAGCCAACCCCCAGTGTCAAAATATTTGCCTGCAGCTCTGTGTACACTGTGTAATTATCCTGGAACCGTGGGTGCTACCCCTGGTAAGTGTGTGCTCCCTGCCAGGTGGAGGGAGGAGCAGGGGAAGCACCAGGGAGGAGGCAGAAAGCAGAAGTTCTCTCCACACACCATCTGGGCTGTGTGCATTTTGTGCATTTGGAGTGTCTGCCTTAGCTCTTTTCTTCCATGTGCAGTAGAAATCTAGAAAATTTCTAATTTGAACATTTATGTTTCGCCTCGCTATCTTAAAAGGCCATTGAATCATTTTAACATTTCCTGCCCATTTCCATTCCAGTCCAATCAAAGTCTCACAAAGATTCACAGCTATTGCAGCACAATTTGCCAAAAACCTTCTCTCTCCACCCCTTTTTATTTTTTCTTTTTTTTTTTTTTTTTTTTGTTGGTGGCTGTTCCCTGCAGGCAAAATATTTGGAAGCTGAGGAGATGCTGAAAACATGACAGAGCTTCCAGGAAATGTTGTGTTATTTTCATTTTCAAGGGCCCAGCTCTGCCTGGTGTGCAGGACACTGAGCTCTGTACTCACAGGGATGTAGTTGGCATTGATGTAGTCAGAGCCCTCCTCTTCATTCATTGAGACTAAGCGCACACGACTGAAATCATCTGTGAAAGTAAACAGAAATTAGGAAAAAAATCACCTCTCAAATATGGCTCTCACCTCCAACTAGGCAAAATTTAAATTAGCCCTATAGGAATGGCCAAAAATAATCTGTTAAAAAATAGAAAATTCTTGTAGTGACTAAGACAGCTATGTTTGCTTCGGCAAACATGGACACACCATCATTAGTGTTCTGCAAACACCCCCTCCAAGTGCTGTCCTTTGGGCTCCCTTAGGCTTCATTAAAATCATAAGAGAAATACAGTAACACTACACTCAGCAGCATAAAAAACCCTTGTGTTTCTCACCTCCAAGCTCTTGCCATGATAAACATTTCCAGGAAGCTACATCTAACATAAAAACATCCCTTGCCTGGTTCTCTGCAAGAGCAGGATTGTAGAACAGGCTTTTACCAGCCTTAGAAAAATCTCCTGATTCTCTTTTCTTATTGGAGCTCTTCTTTCCCTCCCTGGGGATTTCAGCAGGATTTAGTGTGTTGCACTTACAGGGCAGGATATTTGTGTAGCGATTCTTGCAGCGATTCATGGGGAGATCAGCAGCAAAGTGGGGGATGTCCAGCCCAATCAGCTTTAGCTCCTGAGATAACAGAAAGGAAATGCCAAGGTCAGCCTCAAAAACACTCAGGGATCACCCTTGTGATCACTTGTGGCAGATAGCAGACAGAAAATGCCCATAAATCACTTTATAAATTGACAGCAGGACGACAGATTGTCTTTTTTTGATGAGCTGGGCTCCAAGCAGCTGGAGAGCAGAGCTGGGGTTTCTCCTCCTGATGTTGCCAACACATTGATGCCATCCCAGAGCTGGGACTCAGAATTGCTTGTCTTTACCCACACTCACTGTCAAACCAAAAATCCTGTCAAACCAGGGCCTGGCTAAGTTATTTCTGTGGTGGTCATCTGCCCCCCTTAAAGAGGCTTCTTGAAATCCTCAAGTGGCTTTCAGTCCTGGGGAAATGCTTGGAAGATCTTTTTAGTCATCATCTTCAGTAGTTGCATCTAATATATGGTGCATCAGGGGAATTTGCTGTCAGGAAGGAATCATGGAAACACCCTGAGAGTCCTCCCCACTGCTTTCCATCTTAAATCTTTGGGAAACAGCCCCAGGATAGGGATGGGATTTAGTTTTATACTACCAAACTGACTTTCAATTTTGACTAATTAAGACAGTGCACCTGAACTTGCCTGAGAGAAATCTCCTTGCTCTTATAGAGATTTCTGATGGTACTTCCTGATTTCAGTGCTTCCTCTCAAATTAAGGACATTAGATATATAAAATAAAGCCATTAAATCCCAAATATAATTCAGGTTGCCAGCATGACCTAAACTTAAAGCAAGTGTGTTTTTTCTGACAGTTAACTCAGATTGAATGTGAGAAGCCACTCCAATCAGCTCAATAAATGCAGGATTTAACAACACCAAGCTCCACTTCTAAATTCTGCAGAATTAGGAGGAAGTGAAGCTGGCCCACCCAGCAACAGCTCAGATCAACCAACACAGTAGCACGTCATGCTAAACATCTTGAAAAAGCTGATCTGGGCAAGAATCCTCAGAGTTTTACCTCGAATTGCAGAGAAAATTTATAATCTGAGTCTTTGGCCATATCCTTGATATATCCATCAAAATCGTCCAGCTGGACTGGGCTTTAAAAGAAAAATACAGAGAAATTAGGTTAAAAAAAATCTGAATTTTGTAGCACTTTTCATTCCTTTCCCCCAGAATACTTTCAAGTCATAAATATCCATTTGCAGCTTTTAATGCTAGAGAGAAATAAGGACAAACCTTGTGGTTCAGGGCCACAAAATGGGGGTGTGTTACATTTTGGATACTGTCCTGACTGCTTTCTCTGCTGGCTTTGACAACTACACACATTTGTAATTATAGAGAGGCAGTGGCTAAAAAAAGGTGGTCTATAAGTATACAAAACCATGGAGAGCTTCAGTAGGTAGGAATTAGCCTTGATTTAATGACTTCCCTCTTTCCACACTTTTTTTTTGCCAGGTGAGATCTATCTGTTAGCCAGGCACAGCCCCTGAACACAACACAGAAATAATTAGGCTGATGCTGTGAGTAACGAAACACAGGTAAACAGCTCCCCTCTCCTAATTATCATACTCTAATTTACAAGCCACTGGAGCATGTACACAGCAATCTTCTCATTTACTTGGAGGCAATATGCCCATAGGAACCTGTCTTATCACCACTTAATTACTCCTGTTTACCCGCTAGCATTAATGATCTGATGTTCTAGCAACAACTGTAATGAGAGCCCCATGTCAACAGGGAAATGTCACTGCAAACAAATGCATCCCAGATTTTTCACCATTTGCAGTTTTTAACTAAGGATAAGCTCTGCTGAAATCACTAAGTTGGATAATTGATCTTTTCCCTGCTGACTGATTTTGTATGTTTTACTGCAATCTGTTGAGCAGAACAGTTTTTGTCCAATTTGTGTTTGTTTCCTGCTTTCAGGTATCTCTCTTGGGATATGTCTATCAAGAAGTTTTCTGTATTTGTAAATAAAATACCACTATGCCATGATGTCTATTTAGTCTAAGACTTATTCCTTTAAATATCAAAGAAGTTACATACTTGGTCAGCTTTCTCTTCTTTAATCCATTTTTACTCCTGGAAAAAAAAAAGAAAAAAAGAAGTTTTAAAATTCATACTTATGAATTAAAAGTTCATTAAACAGTTGTACAACCTTTATTCAAAGACAGCACTGATTTAAGAATGTGTATTTTTTCATCGTACTCAGGAAAAGATTGGTGATAATAACTTATAATAATTTTAAGCTGATAGCAAGATTTCTGTTGAGTCCAGTGGGATGCACATCCCATTCTGTGGCTCTGAGAATGGGATTTGCCATTGGAAAGGAAAATCTGTGCCCAGAAAAATCCATGGGTCCCCCATAAATCCTGACCCATTGGCTCTGGGTGGGCTGGGGCTGAGTCCCCAGGGCCTGAGCCTGGCTGAGCTTGGAAAATTGGATGTCAACCCTGGAGAGCACCTGGGAATGAGAAGCATCTGCTGGGTAAAGGGACAAGAACACCACTGGAAAATTCAGGAAAAGGCGAAGGAGAAAAGAAAGGGCCTGTCTCCTAACCTGCTTATGATGATAAATGAAGCCAATGGCAAATATCCTACTGACCTCAGCGGGACTCCAGCTTAAACCTTAGATAATTTAATTGACTTTAAACAGCTGGAGATAATTGTGCCAGTCATGTTAAACAATGATTTATGGCTGATGTAATTCACTAGCCACAGTTGTAAGCAGGTTTTTGAGTGTGTTAAGCAGTCAAACCCAAAAAAATGGATTTAAGAACTGCCCTACTCAGCTACCACTGGGTGGATTTTTGGAGGGGGACGTGTGTTCATTTTGTTGTTGCCAAAAAGAAGTTAAGCAACAAAAAAATTTAATAGACAAAGCAAACACCCTGGAATTATTTGGCTAGAGGTCTAAAAACACTGATTTCTGTTCAATCAGCCACAGAGCTCAAATAGATTCTTGCTTACTCAGAAGGAATTTTAGTAGTGTCAGTTTTTAATTCCTGGGCATTAAAAAATATCTGTTATTTTTACACATTATAATGATGCTATTTTAAATTTCATGGTGATATGAAAATTATGTCTAGATCATTTGGTTCACAGCTTCAATTAGTAAATCAAAGGACAAGACTTTTAAATTCTAAATAATGAAATTATACAGAAAGAAATAATAAAAAGCAGGGTATTTTTATTTTTCTACCTTGTTTAGAAGCTACACTAAAAACAAATAAAGGGCTACTTTCCAAAATTAAATTTTACAAAATATTCAGTTTCTGGAGCAGCCACAACCTGCAGTAATTTTGACAAAGTACATCTCCATTTAGATGAGGATCTTTGCCTGCAGAATTAACAAGAGCTATGGCAATACCAGCTTTATACTAATGTGGAGATTAAATATTATAAACCTTTTCAGCCTATCATATTATCTGTACATTCATATGTACTGAACACCTAAACTACTAGTATTTATTTTCCATCTTTGAAGATTTTTTTCCCAGTGAAATCTTAACGTTAATTCCACTAAATTATTCAACACACCTCTATCCCCTGTGACTATGGTAAACCTTTTAATGTCAGGCACACAAGAATTAATTTGAAAAGGAAAAAAAATTGCTAAATGTCTTAGCTCTTAACAGCTCTTTATGATGGGAATGCCTCTAAGAACACTTCTCCAAGGAACACTTCAAGAGGCAATAAAACAAATGATCGACAAACATTTCTCAGCAAGAATTTTGTGTGCTTTGATGGTCTCAAGAGGCCTTTGTTTCTTAGCATTGCAATTGTTTCCTGAACGTTCATAAATGTTTTAAGCCAGCTTACGTGCAAAACAAAAACATTTGAAACATGAGCTGGTGTTTCATCTGTTATTCCATTTAGTCTACATATTAAAATACAAAGAGAGGGATTAATCTCATCTCATTCCACTTCAGCTCCTGTAAACTTAATCATGCAGACTGAAATAGGTAGATTGATTGAAGGGGAAACCTCTGAAGAAAGATAGGCACCTGGAGATGTGAACAAATGAATAATAAAATAAAAAAGGCAGAGGGACAAAAGATAACAGCATTTTTGCATCAGTGCCATTCACAGTGGCCACTCTGAGCTTTATGACCAGCTGAGAGTAAGACCAGGGAAAATGACAGGGAAATTAACTCTTAACCTCAGGACCACCTTTTTTGTAAAACCCTAAAACTTGGACCCGAGAGCATCAGGAATTTAAGTTTCTTAAGTTTATATTAATTAGGCAATTTTGGGTCATAGATTATTATAATTATTTGTTAAATGGCTTGTAAAACAATTCTGGTCCTAAGAGGAGTGGCTTTGTTCAGTTTTTGAAGAAAACAATCAGGTGTTTACTAAATCCTTATAAATTATTTACAGACAGTAATAAATATACCCACAGTATTAAAAATACCCACACACACAATAAGTGCACACAGTGACCCTGTTTTTACTCTTTGGGACTCCTAGTTGTATCCATTCTCAGTGAACTGGTTTTATTTCAAAAACAAAGCTTTTACTGACATCAGGAGGGCTTAAGAGCACCCTTGAAAAACAAAAGTATTTGACATCACACACCAAACAGGTGAGGCACAATCAAGCAGTTTTAGTAATAGAACAGCAGCAGCAGCAGAAGTCAGTGCCAGGCAATGAACATGTAAATAACCAGGACAGAAGAAGCCAGGACTTATCATGAAGCAGCAAAAATTGCAAAGACAGCAATGAGATGGATATGGTGACCACTGTAAGATTAGCTGTTTAATACCAAAATGGGTTGGAGAATAAGCAGACAAACCAGATGAAGCAGGGTAGCAAATACTTTGATACCCACATCCTCGCCAGTCCATGTTCCAGTGCGAAATTTTATCTCTAAAAGCTTTGACCCGTTTGAGAACAAAGGTACCACACATTTTTCATGTCATAGAAATTCACATTGCTTACACATTACATATGGAAAAACAAGTAAATCACTTACCAAGGATTAACATAAAATGCCAAAAGATAATCAGTCCAAAGGCATGAGGGTAGCAGAGTTAGGAAAGCAAATACACTTCTACGCCTGTGAGCATTAATAAATAACATACATAAAGATGAAAAAGTGAGGAGAGTTAGTAAGACAAACAGATATCAGGAGATCAGCAAATTCTATTTTAAAAATCAGCTAAACCCATAAATCCTACTTACTTACTTCCTAATCATATTATTAGCATCCCTAGAATTTTTCCTCCTTAACCTGAAGTACTCTCAGCTATCCAACACAAAATTCCATATGGTTAAAATAACTATGTCTTATCATATTGATTCAGGCCTGTTACTCATAATTGTCAGAGAGTAAAGTGGGTAGGAAAACATCATTAAAAGATTTCCAGCCATTGCATAGGTGGTATTAAGCCTACTTTCAATGTTTTGAGATATTCAGAACTGATATGGTTTGTTTTTATCACATACATAATCTCCCATGTTTGTTCCTGCAAGTGATCCTGTGGATATCAGAAGACCTGTATCAGAGGGAAATTTAGATGCTTCCAACATCTCTTAATACCCTCTATTGAGTCAGATTTCTCAAGGCATCCCTATAATACTTTGCAGAGTGCTTTAAATTCTTTCCTAGGTTTTCATCTAAACATTGCTTGAACAGTTCTTCTAACTGTGTTTTCTGTGAGTAACTATCTACAGCAGATTTTACTATGGCTAAAGGAAATGTGAGTACAAAATCATTCTAAACTTCTGTACTTGCAAGCTGTTTACCAGGTTCTGTGTGCATTAATTCAGGAAACCCTGTTCTATCTATTGGTGAAATGGGCTTCAGGTATTTTGCAAATAAGAAAAACTCGTAGAACTTAAAAAAACTTGACTTCAGTAAAAGGTTTGGTGTTTTTTTAGTAAGATACACCATCATGGTGTTTTTTTCCCCATCAGAAAATCTGCTGCCTTAAAAGTGATACCACCCTTCTGCAGCTGTTCTAAAGAGGAAACACAAAGTTAAATTTCCTTGTTCAGTACCCTTTGCTCTTATGAAGTTGGTAGATACTGTGTTTTCCCTGATAAATAAATCATGTCAAATTGAATCATCTCTAATCTCAATCTTCCAGCCAGTGAGGAAATCTTCTGCCCATGCAGTGAAAACTCCAAGTTATGCTTTAATGAGTTTTGCTGCTGCGGAGGAAATGGGCAGCGCAGTTTCTGCAGGGCAGCTGCCCCAGGCTTTGTAGGATTTGTGGGGCTCAGCCAGAGGCAAGAGGGTCAATCATACACCACAAAAATGCAGAATCAGATTGTGGCATTCACATCCTCTGAACAGAGAGAGAGATAATTCTCTCTCACAGTTTTTTTCCTGGAGAAGCACAGAGACAAGAAGAAAAAACAATCCTTATCTCTACTCGATGCTCCTGTTGATTTTGCACATGTGGAATGTGTTAGGAAGATTGGATACCTGAAGGGATTTGGTAACTGGATTCTGGTGATGGTTGTTTATATGAATTAACCAATCACTCAAAGTTGTGTCCTGACTGTCAGGAGACAGTCAAGACTTTTCTTTAGTATGTAGTATAGTGTAGTGTAGCGTAGCGTAGTATAGTATAGTATAGTAAGTATAGTATAGTATAGTGTAATATAGTTTCAATAAAGGATTTTTTCAGAATTCTGAGTCAATGGAGTCAGATGCCAACCATTCACTGTGTTGGGGTCACTCTGAATTCAATATCAGACCCTTAAGGCTCATTTGTTGTTTGAGTTTCTATGGGGCTGGACTGAGGATGAAATTTGGCACAGATCTCTGGTGCCACAGAGGTTTCCATTAGGCTCAGGAGACAGAAGTGATGATGTTGCTGGAATACTTCTCCTTCCTTTGAGAAGCTCCACGTGAGGCTTTTACTTCCTCTTGCCTGCAGAGGCAGAAGGAATTATTCAAGCCTGGGCTCATTTCATTGCCAATCCTCACAAGAATTTTCCACATTTTATCAAATCACTGGCTAACATGCTTGCAAACTGATTTATATTCACAGACTAGGAGCTCTGACAGCTAAAGCAATTTATTTTATTCAACATATGAAAAATGTGTAATTGCCTAATAAATACAATACTGTTTTTTTTCTGCAATCATGTAGTCCTTCACATCCTGCTCAGGCATACAGAACAACTTAATTAAAAGAAGGAGATGCAGAGATTGCTGGAACCCTGAAAAGTCAGCTGAGCTTCCCTTAGGAATCAGTGGATATGCCCATGGCTCCCTGACTGGATCCCTGGAATGAGCTAATCCTTCTCTCTGTTTTTGGGGCTGAATTTCCCACCTGGCTGCCTTGATGGATTGTGAATCTGCTCTTGACATTAGACAACAGAGGCACACAAAACAACTCTCAGAGAAATAAGGACCATAAGATAAGGACACACTGCCTTCAGGTACAAAAGGTTTGTGGAGATATTAAGCAGGAATGCTTTCCTCAGTTTATATTTTTATAACTTAATTTATGTATGTGTACATATATGCATATACACACTGACATACATATATATGCTAAATCAAGCAAGAACCTTCACTTTCACATCCAAACCTATTAATTCCCTTCCCATTAAAAAAGAAAAAAGAGCCTTTTATGGTTTTAATAACATCTGTTGCTAGTTCAATAATTTCATTCAAGCTTGGCTATTTAATTAACATGAGTGTTTGATCTTCTGACTTTTTTTGCCATTAATACAGCCCAAGAAAGAGAAGCTGAGGGATGGTTTCATTTGTACCGCACACAGCTGGCTGCTATTGAAGCTAAACCAAGCAAGTGAAGCTTGTTTAATATCCAGCTAATTAGCAGCACAGTGAGATATTGACAAGATTTGCTGGGCTTGTTAGTTCAGTTTGCAGCTTATTACCAAAAGGCTTGTGGTGGTGCAGTGTCAATCCAGTTAATCCCAGCCTGGCTGGCAGGCTGTGTCCTGTGAGGTCATGGAAAGAAATTCCCTGTGCACCAACTTTTCTTTCCAACTTCTCAGCTGTCAGCAGAGCTGACCATGAGTGTAAAGGCATTTTTTTAGGTTTTTTTCTCCTGGCCTACTGGAATGGGGCTGATGTCATCCTTTTAAGTGTCTGTGCTCGGACTTGCCTTGAAAGAGAAGAGGTTTTTGCAGAGATTGCTAACAACAGAACAGTAAACCTTGGCTCTGTCATTACCATTTATTTGATTATCATAATAGGGATGATGATGAAAATAGGGGTGGCAGATTCACACTGCAATGCATGTGGCTCTCAGAGCCTTTTACTTCTATAACAGCTAATCCCACAGATTTTCTTTGTTCGAATACTTCTCATCAGCTGATGGTGACAGAGATGATTTAAAGCCCATATCAGTGCTTGCAATTCTTGCAGGTGGTTTTCTAGACTAGCAAGATATATTTAGGGAGTTTTTTTGTTATTTTTTTCAACAGCACTGAACATTAGGCTACACTATACATTTGAGTTGGCATGTCCTTGTCTTGTAACATAAGGAAATATTTATTAAACCACTGTATGAGGACAGTTGGTAATTAGTTATCTACAAATAAGCTTACTCCTGGATGCAAATACATGGAAGTACTAATGAATTTATAGATCAAGTTTCTACAGTTGTGTTATTTTAGGAAATACGTCTGTAAGAGAAAGGGAAAAAAAATCCTCCCCAAACACATCCATGAAACTTGGCTGACATGCAAATACATCATTACCTATTTTTAATAGCAGGTGACAGAATGCATGTCTTCAGTGATCATTCAAGAAATAAAATACATTCAAGGGATAAAATACAAAATTAACAAGCCTAGTAGTTTTATCCTAAAGAGGGACAGCAAAGACATGAAAAATAAGCACTATAAGATTACAGATAACATTTGCCAAAAAGCAGAGATGGGGAAGAAAACCCATAAGCTTTGCTTCAAACACTCACCAGTTATAGGGGAGCTTTCCATCTCTCTCCAAAGATGCAAAATTCACAAAGGTCCCAGCCCCACACTCCCTGTTCCAGGAAAACCATTAAGTAAAAAGTTATTATTTTTGGATTCACAACACTTGCAAAGAGCTTGGTTTAACAAAAATTTAACCTTTGGAGTTGCAGGGAAATGCTAAACACTCATCTGTGACTTGGTCTCAGATAATGTGAAATGAACATAACTAGAATCCTTTAATGTGGTTGTCCAAAACCAATAAATGTTCAACACCTGAGATCAAATTGCCTAAAAATGCTTCAAAAGAATGAAATTCTCAAATAGACCTTATCTTCTGTCTAAATTTGTGCTTTCCATAGCAGGGCACTGGCCTCAGTGCACAGCTTAAATATTTACCCTTCTATACTTAATACTCATTGTTCCCACTCCAAGGAGAAGTTCTTTAATTATATCCTTTTTACAGGATAATTATAGGTAATTTTGAATCATGAAAATAACTGTACGGAAAAAAAAATAAAATTCTGAATAACATTCTAGTAGTGTCCTTATCACAAGTCCATGATGTTCAGCTATGAATTATAAACTAACTTGACTATTTTCTTGATTTAAGCAAACAATTGCTTGCAGCTTCTTTCTGGATTTATTTTTTAAATTTCCTTCTGGGGTGTTTATGTTCTGTGGCTAAAAGCAGTGATGAAGAGAAAAAGCTTTGGGCTGGCTGCTCAGTAATTAAATAGAAAAGAATTAATTTAGCTGGGAATTTCAGAGCTAATTGCATGCAAAAGGAACAAACTATATGATGTTTTTTTAAAATGATAACTTGAGACATATGTGTGATGTGGTCATCTATTGCATGGAATATATAGACTAGACACAACACCCAAAATCCAGCATCTTGTTAAGCACAAGATTTTTTACATAAGATTTTTTACGTGAAATAATTTCCTTTCTTGACACAGTACCATAAATTAATATAAAATATATTATATAGATTATAAAAGGACAAAGACTCTGTGATACCTTCAAAACTAGTAGGTAAACCAATTTTATATATATATACACACAGAATATATAGGGTTTGGGGAAACTTCCACAGCTCGCACAGGCCACAACAACCCACATTAAAGTGAACTGTTGCAGGTAAGATCTCCTAGAAAAGGAAATGGAATTTCAATATTCAGGCACAAATGATTGGTGCAGACTGGCAAATGGTGAGAGAGAGACTTTCTAGAAAATATTATCTTTTGGCATGGAAAAAAATCTACTGTTCCAAACCACATCAAAGACTTGCAAAGAACCTTGATGTCCTGCTCATGCCCATTTGCCTCAGATCCTAATTATCATTAATGTCCCTGACACAGCCCTTTTGTAATATGGGATTGTATTTATGGATAAATCCTGCAAAGCTCAAAATAAGACAAAGCTTGAGGCTTGTCAGTCAGGTCAGGAGTGAAAATAGATACAAGGAGAGGATGTGGTCAACAGCAGCAAAACAGCTCTTGGAGACACTCTGCTAAAAATAACACAACAAGCACCTCAAGTAGCACCCACACAAAAGCATTCTCAGCTGAAACTACTGTCACAATGTTTGTCAGTGTCTGAATGGGGGTTTTCGGTGTTTTTTGGAGGTTTTTGCTTTGTTTTGTTGTTGGGTTTTGTTGGTTGTTTTTTTTTGGTTTTTTTTAATTGGTGGGTTTTTTTGTTTGTTTGCTTGGTTTTGGTGGTTTTTTTGGTTTTTTTTTTTTGTTTGTTTGTTTGTTTTTTTTGTCATTAGCATAAATCTGCACTTACCTTGCCATTTGTAGGTGTTTTCTCCTGAGGACAACAAGAGTGACCAGCAGCAGCCCAATCAGGAGGATGCTGAGGATGGCCAGCACGGAGATTACCACGACATTGGGGTTCATCTCAGTGACTGTGCACACAGAAAATTGCTCTCAGTTATTCAGTTCAGAAGCAGTGACATTTTTCCTTTGGTTTTTTTTTTTTCCCTGAGTTTTGATATTTTTTTTTTTTTAAGCTTATCTCAAAGAGCCTGGAGTGTTAGAGAGAGAAAAATCTACCACAGGAGATAAGGGGAGAGTTTGAGTAGCTATTGCTCTTAGAAAATTTCTTTGGGGAACTGTCTTCACCCTGGCATTTTTGTTAGACTTTAACATGTTCTGATTTATTATTTTTTTCCTCTTTAGCTGACATTTATAACACAAGGGAAAACGGTGAAGGTAATACAAAATACAGATATTCATCATCGTCTATGTCTCCAAAGCACATTTCCACTCTGAAGTTACTCTTCAACAATAATCAATGCTTTTTCTGACCCAGAAGCAAAATAATAAACTGGGGATTTACAACATACTGGGTGGAAATTGCTTAATTACTCTGGAAAATGGCATGCCCAGGGATCCTCCCTCAGGACCCTTTTGGCTGTGACTGCTGAGGATCCTGCAGAGACCTTTCCTCTCTCTTACTTCTTTGCTGATTGCAGGAAGCCTTAAAAGCTTGTGAATGTGATTTTCCTGTTGTTTGGGCTTGCCTGAGAAAACATTTTTTTCCATAAATATCATCAAGCAGTCAATGTTATTATTGACTGAATCTGATGTTTAGTATTGGCACCACAAACTCCATCCCTGATTTCTAAAACCCAGTCCAGAACTGAGCCCCTAGTTTATATTTTCCAAGTGGGGCCTTTTCTAAGGGCTTCCCAAAGCTTCTCCCCCATCCCATCCATACCTGGCACCCTTTTCATGACACAAACAACCCTTGGGGTCAGCATTACAAAGAACAGCTTTAGAAAGCAAGGGGAAATGTGGCATTCACACTCTCTGAAAAATCCCTTTGCCCATGGTTTTTCTCCTGGGAAGCTGAGAAGCCTCAGAGAGAAATGAAAACAATAATTATCTCATTTGCTTCTCCTGTGTCTTGTTCATGTGGAATGTGTTTGGAGATTGTTTACCCACAGGTGATTGTTTCATTGGATTCTGCTCTGAGTTGTTTTGATTCTTTGGCCAATCAGGGCCAAGCTGTGTTGGGACTCTGAAAAGAGTCACAAGTTTTCATTATTATCTTTTTAGCATTCTGTCTGTATCCTTTCTGTATTCTTTAGTATAGTTTGGTATAGCATTCTTTAATATAATATAGTATAATAAAATAATAAATTAGCCTTCTGAGAACATGGAGTCAGATTCATCATTCCTTCCTTCATTTGGAGGAATGCAAACACAACAGGGGAACAGATGTAGCTGATGAGGAAGAAGAAGAAAGCAGGGAAGTGCTGCTTACCCATGGTGGAAACTGCAATGAAGGTGGGGATGCTGGGGCTGTTGTGGCTGAAGGTGGTCACGCTGCAGTTGTAGGAGGTGGCAGGGGTCAGGCTGGAAATGGTCACAACGTGTGAGGAGACAGTGACAGGTTCCTGCAGACACAAGGAAAAACACACAGGAGTTTGTCTCTCCCATAAATGCAAGAGTAAAAATCAGTGTTCCATGTATTAGACAGATAAAGTTAGATCTGGTGGAAGAAATCAGCACTTTGAAACAGAGGAAAGGCAACTAGGGCCTGCCCTTGACAGCAGGCAGATTGTCTGGCAGAAAATGGGAGGAACAGGGGTGAATGCAGCTGCAGGAACACCCCAGAGCACTCCAGGGACTCCAGAGCCTTTTGGGGAGGGAAGGACACATGTCCAGAGTGAGTTAATCAGGCACATGAATGCTAGGGGAAAGCACTGAGACTTCCAGGACATCCCAGAGGTGGACACAGCTCATGAGCTCTGGTTTCTAAGCCATGCAGGTAGGAGGAAAACCAAGTTATTTTTATTCAAAGAATAGCCAAGGCAGTCACAACCTCTGCCATGAATGAAAGCATAATTCTGGTATGAATGCATGAAATCTCTGCCTCTGGGTGTGGAGACCTGTGAGCCCTTTTGAATGGCCAAGATGAAAAAGCTAGAGCAAAGTCTTTTGTAATAATTATAATCAAACACCCCACGCTTCAGTTTTTCTAGCTGGCAGAACAATGGCAGAACAATTCATACAATGTGTTAATTACTGTGACCCTTGTGAACCCTTTTGTGGATTTTAAATGCTGACAGAGCAAGAGAAAACAAACACAGCAAGAACATGCATTGAGTTAAAAAAAGAGTTCCTTAAGTCTCTGTTTCTGGACAGTCCAGCAGAACCAGGGGTCGGTTGCACTTGTGAAAACAGGGACACTGAGCCAGTGGTTTAGAAGGGAGAGAAGGAGAAGTTTTATGAATGAACCCCCTCCAGATGAGGAATGCAAGGTGCTGTAACAAGTCCCAAGCACTGGATATTTCCAAGAGCCTGTTGTAGCCATGGCTAATCCTAAACTCCTGTTGCAGAGCAATTCTGAGGTACATTGTGCAGATGAAATCACATGAGTGTAAAAGGAGGAGACTTTCATTGCCTGAGCTAAAAGGAGGAGCCACACTTTGGCAATCATACTTGGTTGCATGTTTCCATTTTCCCCTCTGGGAAATTTAAATTAGTCGACTCAAATCCAAGATGTTCAAAATTGGAAAGCTGTTGCTTTTCATTTCACTGATTTAAAGATGCAGGGAAGGGACAAAAATGCTCATGTAACTAGCATGGAAAATCACAAACAATTTTCACCAGCAGCCTATTTGGAAAGCATCCCTTTTTACAGTTCAGAAAGGAGCCCTTCCCAGTTTTTCATGAAGACAGAAAAGAGAATGATGAATCTAATGAGGAGTGAGCTGACAATCTCTGCATTATCCAGTGCCAGATGTTCCTGTCAACAATGAGACACCCACTGAAGCATCTGCCAGATGTAGCAGTCTTTTCCTGATGTTCTTAAAACAGATCTGCTCTGAACTCTGAAGTTGGAAATGCTCTGGTACTTTCCTTGCCTGATCCCATCACTATTTTGAATCTCTGGTAAGTGATGATAATGACTTCACTGTCACCATCATATTTTCTGAAAAATCTCTTTGTTCAGGATTTTCTCCTGGGAAGCTGAGAAGTCTCAGAGAAAAAGGAAAACAATATTATCTCATTTGCTTCTCCTGTGTTTTGCTGCTTTGGAATGTGTTTGGAGATTGTTTATCCACAGGTGATCGTTTCATATGAATTTTTTACACTCTTTGGCCAATCAGTGCCAAGCTGTGTCGGGACTCTGGAAGGAGACATGAGTTTTCATTATTACCTTTTTAGCATTCTGTCTGTATCCTTTCAGTATTCTTTAGTATAGTTTAGTGTAGTATTCTTTTATATAATAGTATCATAAAATAATAAATTAGCCTTCTGAGAACATGGAGTCAGATTCATCATTCCTTCCTTCGTTTGGGAACCCCACAAATACAAGACTTCGGGACCTTTGCTATTCAGCATGAAAAAGCAGGAATTTAGAGGTGGAATCTAAATGATCCAAAAGATTAAAGTGCATGTAATAATTTTTTTTTCACTTTAGTCATTGTCTGTCTCAATTTTAAAAGAATATTAAATAATTCAGATTGATCTTCCATAGGATTTAAGAGTGTGCAGGTCTTTTACACGTGTTAATCAGTAGTTTAAGTAGGTAATTTTTCACTTCTTTTTCAATGATTCCCCATTATGTGTCACAGTGCACATGAGAATAATGGTTTGTGGCATGTAATCAGTGTGATTCATTATACCATCAGCTAAAGCACAAAGTAAACCTCACATGATGCACAGCACTGAATGCCAAGGAATTAAAACTACTACTGCTCTCTGTTTTTCACTGAACAGCATCACCCATTTAAATACTTTATATTTAAATTTGCTGCTGAGCACAGGTACCTGACTGGACAGAGAGAAAAGGAGGTTAATATGTGAGGCTCAGGAGGTGGGTCTTGAACAGAATACCCTGAGGTAAAAATAATATAAAATGCATGAGGAGCAGCCACATTTGCATAAAGGTACTCTTGGAATCGCAAGGAATTGAACTTCAGTTAACAGATCTCAAAACCAGGAATAAAGTATTCCAGAAATAATTAAATAATGCATCAGAAATCTTATGGCATTTAATATGTCTGTTTTCCCCATTCCTTATGAAGGTACCTGACCAATTTTCCCTTCTTGCTCATTGGCATTCCCTTAGTTTTGTGGCCTGTTAGATTTTGCTTTTGCACAGTGCATCAGAGTCAATTCCACTGGCACTGTTGGATGCCCACAATTTCTCTCCAACCAGTCACATAGCCTCATCAATAAGACAGAGGCCAACCTTAACATTGCAAAACAATGAAAATATTTTAGTATTTGAAGCACAGCTTTAGTAGTTTAGCTTTTCAAGTTTAATTCTGGGATGAAGACACCAAAGAAGAGACACATACCTGGGCTTTTGTTTCCTGGGCAGATCCAGCCTGCTGGCAGTAGACTTCAAAGAAATCAGCTACTCCTTCTTCTACCCACAGCAGAGTCACAGAGGTCTGAGTCTTGTTGACAGCAAACAGTGATTTTGGAGGGGCTGGTTCTGGTGTAAGAGAAAAATCTCCTTTCATTAAGCTTATCTTTAAGTTTCCAGACAACTGAGAAAAATGAAAAAATTGAAAGCAATGCCTGATGCCCTGCTATCTTTCATTTCCTTCAGATAAAGCCTCCCAATGTAAATCCTCTCATGATGACAAACTACCCCTGTAAAATGGGAAGATGATGAAGTGTGTTGGTTTTTCTTCTCTATTTAAACCGTTCTCTATTTGGACAGATGGATAATTACTTCACTTCCCTTTTCAGCAGAGCCCTTGTTTGAGGATGATCTGTGGATTCTATTAATAGAACAATGTTAGCAGGAACTCTTTCAGAGAAGATCCACCTGTTAGCAGCACTTTTGGCCTGAGAAGGCTTTTCTTTCAAAAGCCTGACCAGGAGATTATAAAGAAGCAGCTTCCCACAAGCAAAGGTTGCCTAGGTTCCTTTAAGTGCAGCAGAGAAAATATTTAGCCAATTACCAGTTAAAAAAAAACCAACAAAAATAATTGTTTAATTATTTTATGTTTAATCCTGATACTCATCCTGATGACTTTCTATGATGGGTACTGGAAATCCCTAGCTTTCCACACCTCAAGCCTCCTGGGCTCTTCTGCTTTGCCTTCAGAGAATGTAAAATTTGGGCTGTACATTTCTGAGTTGTTCTGCACAGCGTTCAGATCTCCTATTCCGTGGATGTTTAATTAAAGCTGTAATTCTCAAACAATGACTCGATTTTGGGATTCTGACACGCTGCATACAATGATGCACAAGAACATTCTGCATTGATTCTTTTTCCTTTCGCAAATAAATTGTTATCCTCATTCTGGGAGATGCTGTCGCAGGAACCTTGGCACGAGGGACTTGCTCAAGTAGTTATAGACATTTTGGAGACGTATCCGATCCTGAAACAATCAGATCTGTGTTCTGGGGTTGGAGTCTGCCCAAGCCATATTGGCATTATGGAAAGAGTTGGACTTTCACGTGTGTCACGGGGCTTGCAGTGCACACATTGTCCCAGAGCTACGCAGGAAAGTGTCCCTCTCCCATAATTGCACACATATATCTGCTCTTGGACTCAGAAACACATTCCATCCCTCACTCCAGGTAAAAAAATGACTTCAATTAAAATACGAGTTTTGCATTTGGGCAGCGTCCCAAGCAAATCCTCCTTTTGCTTCCAGCAAATGGCTTGATTTTTCTGCAGGTGGAAAGCTGCCAGGATGAAGCAAACATCGTGGAGGGAAGAACATTTGGCAGGAATGCTTAAGTGACTGCCAAGTGCTGAGTCGTCTATCACTTGGAGTCAGTTTCCACTACTGCTAATTACAACTCCCATTGCTCCCCTCAGAAACACAGAGAGGGAAAACCTCTGGCAAAACATCCTCACTTTTGTCTATTCAAAGTTCAAACATCATAAAGGGGAAAAAAAAAAATCAAACTCAATCCAATAAAAAAACACCACACTCAAAGAAGGGATTAATTGAAATGGAATTCATTCCACCTTCTCTTTTGTTAACACTGAAGGGCAAAATATTCACCCAATTTCAGTAAGAGTGCCCATCCACAAGGAAAGAAGAGGAAGATACAGCTGTGCTGCAGGGTGTACAACATGAATAAGGCTTGTGGGTCTGTCTGAAAGATAAAGCTAGCTGGTGTCTTGAAATACCACCCTAAAACATCTGGACAGTGGTAGCAGGGAGAAATACTCACCCCACACATTGACCCACTCAGTGGCTGAGCAAATACACACAAGGAACTGCAAAGCCACGAGGCATGGGGAAAACAGTGGATGTGGTTTGCACAGGGCAAAGAAAACATGGAATTTGCCTGCTTCTTTCAAATATTGCCTTTGGTAAGAAGACCTGCAAGAACTTCAGATTGTTGTGTCTGTACTGTTTGCCTCAGCACAGTAAGAATGCTGGGAAACATAAATGGACAATGGTTGTTTTTTAGACCTCTAATCCCATTAGAAATTATAGGGTCCTTTAAATTCACTTCTCTTGCAGTGACTCATAAAAGGATTATTATTCATGTAGAGAAGATAATCCTCCCTGAAATTACAAACTCTTCCTTACCCACCTTCTCAGTGGAGCTAACTCCTGTAAAAGCAGTTTGGCACATTTGGAAAATTCAGTATTTTAGGTAGCTAGGGCTCAACAACTCCACATACATTCAAAAGAGAACTAAAATTTCTTAAGGTCCAATGGTGCAGTGTCCCATCTTCCTCTCAAGTAAAGAAAGATATTAGGTAGAAAGTTATATTTGAAACTCTTACATTAAGGATCAAACTCTCAAGTTTTCTTTTGTTTCTATGAGTATATTCCATATATTTCTCTCAAAATGAAGCTGGGGTCCACATCCACAAATCTGACTATTTTTATAAAGAGTGCTGTCATTAATTTGTATTTAAGGGTAAGTTTTTGGTGTTGAAAGACTTTGCAGATGTGCAGGGAGAGAAGAGGGGAGGCAGGAAAGCAGACCAAGTGGCAGAGAGGTGTAGAAATAGGCTTGTCAGAAACAGAAAGGTAGAAAGGAAGGTTCTGCTATTTATTGAAAAGTTCATCTGTGAAGCCTGAGTTGCCATCCTCAAACACTACATGTGTTCAAGACCTTAGGCAGACACCTATGAAGTTGGCTTGTTCTCTCAGCAAGGCACTAACGGATTTCCACTCTCCCACTTACAGTCAAATTTTGTCACTCTTGCTCCTCTTGAGCAAAACAATTTTAGGACATTAGCTTCACACACAGGCATGAGACAATCTTCACAGCAAGGTGAGGTGAAAATTACAGCTTTGCAAGAGAAATGGGCTCAGAGGAACAAAACTGAAATAAGGAAGGTGCTGCCAGAGTCACTTTACAGTCAAACGAGTGGGGTGAGTCAATAATGTACAAACAAGCAGTTCTTACCCAATTTCACAAGTTGGGGCATGGACGTGTTGCTGCCTCTTTCAGTGCAAGCAGTCACGGAGAGGTTGTAGATGTCCCCTGGAGGCAAGCTGAGCACTGCAGTCATCACATTGCGCGTTACCTGGGCAATCAAGAGACACCACCTTAAACACGACGCAAACCACACAACTGACTCCTAAAATTGACCTGGTCACTCAAAACACTACTGAGAAATTCCTGTGCACCACAGCAGATGCCTTCTGTGTGCTCCAGACTGGTTACTGTCACTACAGGACACAAAATAACACGACGCGCACACGCAGCCCTCTCAAGGTAAAAGGAGAAATTTTAATTTTTGGCTCCAACATTTACAGATGTCCAAAAGTGACAGTGGATTGGAGAATGTCAGTGCCACCTCTCCGATGACACTGGACAAGCCAAAAGTCCATCAAATTTCTCCTCCTCCATAAAAGAATGCAAAACAATAACTTAATTACATGAAGTGTGTGAGAAAGTTCATTACAACAATGTAAACATCAGAAGGCTTAGAAAAACTTAAAAAAACAGGGCAACAGGTGACATCAACCAGTTCCCACCAACCATGATACCAGATTAGCACAATGCAAAAGAAAAGACAATTTTAGGCTGCACTTTCTGTGTGACCAGTGGAAATGTAAGGAAAAAAGAAATTCTCCCTCACACCACTGAGAGCATCTAGATTTCTCCAGTTGTGCAAAATGCTAAAGAAGCCATGGACTTGAGTCCATTGCAATTTTTAGAGGAATTTAAATCAGGTCAGACACCTCAAAGAAGAGCACACAGGCCATGTGTAAGCAAGCCTTTATGCATCCTACTGACCTGAAAATTAAATCCATCTGGGCAAGGCTAACACCTCTTGGAGACCTGTTAACTTGACAAGAGGTCTCAGGGTCTGACTTCAATCATCTGCAAGTTTGAAACCAGATCCTAAACTGAGCTGAGTCTCAAAAGACTGAGAATAACTTCTTCCTTTTATTTTAGAGTAATCTTCCCATTTCTCCAGAGTCATGGAGAAGGATGCAGAACTGGGAATTGTTTTCAGAGCACTTCTGGACTATATATAAAGAGCCCATCCAGGAATCTCATGCTGGTTTTCAAAGTCACTTAATTCTCAGGCTGAAGCTTTCAGATGGAAGAGAAACTGACAGTTCTGAATAAAGACCAACAGGGCTTTGCACGTAATTTTCATCACTTCTCTAAAAACTGACCAACTTCTGTGGAGACTTGGGAAACACACAGGGAGTAGGAAGAAAAAGTCAGCATCATCTGACAGTGTTACCTATTTATTTCAATAATGCCACAAGAAAAACAACCATATTAGCAATCATAATAAAATCATATAATGATATTACAATATAGTATGAGTTTTAAAGAAAAAAGTTCCTGGAAGTGACTAACAGAGCTTGGGGGAACAGGTGCCCTGATGCCTGCAGGCAGGTACCCAAATTTTATCCATATGAACAGAACCATAAAAGTCAGCTATAAATAGGTAGCTTATTGCAGGATTTTCCTAAAGAATACCCTCTGGGTTCCCTTGTCTTACAAGGAATATAAAGACAAACATTTATAAAGACATCCCTAAAGTTTTTATAAAGTTTTATTTATAGATATTCTATATTGTGGATACCCTCTACTTTTAATATCTTGTTTAATCTAAAATTACATATTCAATTTTGGGTTTCATTTATTTAAACTTTCATATTAAATGTTTATTTTATATTTAATCTACAATTTTTGCATTCAATGAAGTTGGATGGTAAAGAAATCAGATTTTTCTTGAAAGAACAATAAGATTACAGAAAACATGACTTTTTGAAGGAAGAGAAGAGAGGGATATAATTGTGAATATTTTTTTGTTTTGGAATTCAATTGATAGAATATTTTATTTGTAGGACAAAAATTAAAATCTAATTTTATTCCTTGTCTGAAGTAAGGATCCAAATCCTAAAAGCTCCTGCTGCTCAGAAAGGTTATCAATTCTCCTCATCATATAATCAGATTCATGCTGCAACAGGCTGCAGATGGGTGCACTCTTGTAACCACAAGGAATCTGATGAAAGCTAGGATGTTCCACATAAATCCACATGAAAATCAGTGATCACTGGGCACTTCTGCTGAAAATACACTTCCAATTTTCCAAATGTTCGAGAGAATGTACCAAGAGCACAGCTTAGCATCTAGCAATTTTTCTAAGTGAACACACTCTGGGTGAAATCCTCATCCCTTCAATTAATGTAACTCATATTCAAACATAAAATAAAGAAAATAAAGAATTTATGAAGACAAAGTCAGAAAATGGGACATGACAGTACTATAACAAACAAAAAACCTCAGACAGTAGCTTACTCTGTTTATTAATAAACAAAAGTGAAAAATACCATACCTATATTTAAGAATACTCTTTATGTTTTACTGTCTGACGCTGAGAAGTTTTTAAGCTCTTTTAAAATTACATAAATTATCAACACCTTCACTGGATTGCTACAGAAACACTTTGTCCACTGACTGTTTTGAGAACTCAAGTCTTTCAAAGTGATCTAACACTGGGATGTAACTTTTACTGGCTTCCACCAAACTTGCTGGAACTTAGTAATCAAAGTTACATAACTAAGTTACATATAGAATATATAATATTATATATAAAATATATAATACAATATATTAAATATATATCTAATATAAAAATATATATACATTATATATATGTATAGTTGTTAACTCAGAAAAACTTTGACAACTCTGATAACTACATAACATATAACATAAGACATATGACATATAATATATACTATATAAAACATATAATGTATAATGTATAATATATGACATAATATATAATACATAACATATAATATATAATACAAAGCTATCAGAGTTGTCCAAGTTTTACTGAATTAACAACTCAGGAAAACAAACCAAGTAAACAAAAGCCTACCAAAAAAAAAAGAAAAAAAGAAAGAAAAAAGAGGAAAAAAATCCTCAAAGAAATGAACACCACCCACTTTCCACACTGGTACTTACACTCTTCTTGATTTTTTTCTTTCCTTCTGCAACGACCATCCAGTGCAGCATCCTGGAATGAGAAAGGTCAGGGCCATCTCCTCCATAGGTCCAGGTGACGTACAGGAGGTGGTTGTAATATTCCACAGAGGTAATTTTGGGTGCCACTGGTGCTGAAGGAAGAAGGCAAGTGTGTTACAGACAGGGTTTAACACAGCTGATTAGCAAATCCAGTGATAAACTTGTGCCAAGGGATGCTGTCAGGAGGAGAATATCACAAAGCTAGCAGGAAAGCATCCTTAAAACGATTTGAGCACCGGCTGAAATATATGAAAACCATTGTTTAACCTGGGAGATAATCAGAATGAAAATACACTTCTTTTTGCAATCTTTCAGTTTAAAAAAAATTACGGCAGATAAAAAAATTTTTTTGAGTCTCATTTCTAAGCCAAATTCAAGTCAAAAGCCTCAGATGTTGCTTCATTGTGTCACTGAATTGAAAAGAAATAATAAATTGTTACATTGATAGGTTTTGTACAGGAAAAAAAATACGTTTCACTGAGCTTGCATCTTTCTAGGAGGAAAAGCCCAAACCCTGCAGATTTCCAAAGAACAACTTTTGCATGAGAAGTTATGACCACCCTTGTTCTCTGGGTGGAAGGGAGGGAAAAAGGGCCCCATCACAGCCCTGTTAGGAGGGATTTTTATGCTCTGGAGCTGCCAGCAAGTCCTAGGCTCTCTCTACAGCCCACATAACATAGAGACACCCCTGCTGGAAAGGACCTTAAAGAATGAGACCAATCCTTAACCCAGCACTGCCACATCCACCTCTGAACCAGGTCCCTCAGCTCCACATCCACATGGACTTTAAACTGGGACTCGGTCATCCTCCCTTGCTGGCTCTCTCATCAGCTGTGACCTCCAGAAAGACAGCAACCTCCAGAACAACCCTAAAACCTCCAAAATAACACTAAAATTGGGGTTTCAGACAAAGATTCCCTCTCAGAGGGAAGTGCCTCTCCATTAACTGGAGAGGGAGCACAGCTCACCCTGATTGCCTGATTCAAAGGTGCAGGAGCCCAGAGAAGAGTTAAATTAATAGTGTGTGGAGACACAAAAGTGAAAATCTCAATCAGGGAAAATCTCAGTCAGTGAAGACCTCAACCAATCCTTAACCCAGCACTGCCACATCTACCACCAAACCATGTCCCTCAGCTCCACATCCACATGCTCTTCCAACAACCCCAGGAACTGGGACTCAGCCACCTTCCCCAGCTGCTCTCTCATCAGCTGTGACCTCCAGAAAGACAGCAACCTCCAGAACAACCCTAAAACCTCCAAAATAACACTAAAATTGGGGTTTCAGACAAAGATTCCCTCTCAGAGGGAGGTGCCTCTCCATTAACTGGAGAGGGAGCACAGCTCACCCTGATTGCCTGATTCAAAGGTGAAGGAGTCCAGAGAAGAGTTAAATTTATAGTGAGTGGAGACCCAAAAGTGAAAATCTCAATCAGTGAAGATCTCAACCCCCTCCCAAGGAGATATGAGTAGGATAATTTGGATACTACAGGGGAATTTTGAGGAGCACAGTGGGGAAAATGGTGTGAACGGCCTGGTCTTCCTCTGCTGCTGTGTCTAGTGTGTTTGTGCCAGGGCAGGTGACAGGAGCTCAGCCCTGGGTGCCAGGGAATGCAGGATGGAGATCAGATCTCTTGGAAAGGGCCACAAGATGTCACTGCTGCTTTCACAAAGGCTCCTTCCACTTTGGCACTGAGACTTCACTGAAGCAATCGCTGAGGAAGGCAGCAAAAGCAATGCATAGACAATTTAGGGCCCTTTAGAAAGGTTTAGTAAGACTATTCTCCAGAATTAATCTTGAAAATATCATTTTATGCTGCTGAGGAGATTTAGTATAAAATCCTTGTAGCAGTGTTTTTAATTTTTAAAGTTCCCAGCCCATCCCTGTGCATCCTTGCAGTTTTAGGCCATGAATCTCATACACAAATAATTATTTCCCCCTGCACCTTTTTATTGATGGTATGCTTTCATGGCAGTGAATTTCCAGGATATGTCAAATGGGACCAAGGGCCAGGCCTGGTGTGACCCAGCACAAGGTTCTGGGGAGCACAGGGAGGCTGTGGGAAGTCACACCTTGATGTTGACCTGGACCAGTGTGACATCTGGAAGAACCCATGGGACCAACAGGCAGCCAGCAGCACCCAGAGTCTATCTTTCTTTCTCACTCATTCTGCTTCTCCAAAGATAACAGCATCCTCACTGCAAAAAGCAAATGCTGGTGGCCCAAAGAGCCTTTGCCTGTGGTTGTTTTAAATCCAGCTGTTTACAGCAGGTGGCATTAAAAACTCATTAGTCACCACAGCAACCCTGACAGTGCCACCATCCCTGCCTGAGTAAAACAGGAGCTGGGAGGACAAATGCTGCTTCTGATAAGTCTCTTGGATCCCCCAAATCTCCTCTCTGTAGCTGTGGGAGAGAGCTCCCTCTCATCACCCCAGTCCTGAGCTCAGCACAGCCCCAGCCTCCCCAGGAGCAGTGGGATCCTGCTTTAGGGAATGTCTGCTCTGAGCTCCCTGCAAGCTCCATCCTCAAACTCCCAGCTGAGCTTCTGCTCTGTTTCTGAAACTCAAGCTCATGCTCCAGGTGTGGAGCTTGGCTCTCCAGTTATACACAGAAGAGCTGACAGATGGTGCACTGCCAAGCCTACAAAACTTCCCCTCCAGTATTTTTAAAATACAGGGTCTTTTTGGCATTTTGGGGTTTTTTTTCTGTTTGTTTGTTCTTTTTAATTCCTGTCAACCTGTGCAGGGGAGGTGGAATTGTTCAAAATGGTGCAGAAAGGGACCAAGTGCTCCATAAAACCATCTGCTCCCTCTCTGGGAGGGAAGAGGCTGAGAAAGAACTCTCAGTCCCCTGGTGGCTTAAAGCTGTGAAAAGGCAGCACCTACTGGGGACAAACTTTTCAAACCTGCAGAAATGACAAACTGGCAAGCCTCACAAGCCAGCCTGGCTGCAGCTCCTGGGCAAAGCTGAAAAGATTACAAGTAATAAGGCAATCAGAGGACAGGAGTGCATTTAATGCTCACATTCAGCGCTGACCATCTATTGGTAAGTGCTTCCAATTTGACCAAATCAGCTTTCTTTGTCAGGGCTCTTCACTTAAAATCACAGTGTGATTTTAATGCCTCATTGCTATTCAACATTTTCATCAATACCCTGAAAGGAAAAGCAGGGCTGATGAACCATGCAAGGAGCATGGAACTGGCAGAGGAGAGCAGGACTTGGACAGGGCTGAGCTTGGAAATATTGCCCCCTGTGCTGGGCCTGCTCAAAAAAAGTGAATTTCAAAGTGCCAGGTCTGTTGGAAAAATAGCATGTAGACAACAAATGATCAATTCTGTTGGGAGCCTTAAAATAGAAGTAAATCAACACAGACCTCCAGTGTGATGATGCAGGAAATGCAATCATTTAGAGGCACACACAGAGGAGAGCTTTGAATAGGGAGATGATTGTGCCTCTATAGGAATATTCAGCAGGTTGATATTACACTTTTGGTTTTTATGTACTTTAGCAAAGACAGTAAAAATTAGAGAGGCAGAGTGGGGGAAAAAACTAACATGGGAAAACACCTAAAAGTGAGAGAACCTGAAGAGATCAATGGAAGCAATTTATTAACAGAAAAAAACCAAACTAAATTCTGTATAGAGACTAAAAGAAAAAGGGTTTGTATCTCTTCAATCAGTAAGATAAAAGTGTAACAAATATTTTGGACTGGATATCAAAAACAAAAAAATTCAGATCAGAAACAGGGGGTATAAACCATTGAGAATAAGAGAAATTAACCATTGATACAACATTCCAGTTGGATATTTTCACTGAAGACCAGATGACCTTCTCTGAGAGAGGTTTTGCCAATCACAAATGGATGATATTTAGAGGCTCATCCATTTCTGATTTTGTCTGCATCTGCTGGTTAAGCAGTTGATAAATTTTTCATTTAGGAGCAGTAGCAATCTTTCCTGTCATCACACAGAGATCCAGATTGGTACTGGTGCCAGATTACCTTTTGAAGACCCTTGATCTCCCTCATTTCTGCTGCAGGTTTCTAGAGATACAATACTGAAGTGAGTGTCCCACTGGAACACTTTCACTCTAAAATGCTGGACCTTGTACCCAAATCAGTTGGAAAAGACATTTTTTCCCTCATACAGCAACCAACCAGCTGGAAAATTGCTTCCTTACAGTGCTGCAGAAAAGCTGATTGATGCCAAAGGACAAGGAATATCCCTGGAGACCCTTCAGGAGGCTCCAGCTCTGATACACTGGAGGAGTGCCAGAATTTGTCAGCAGAGTAACCTGGATCAGGTATCTCAGCATGGGAGGGTTTCAGTGGAGCCACAGCTTTAAATGCTGCTGGCTTTTCTCTCATGGCTCTCTGGGGCACAGGCTTTGGGTAAATCATCATTGAAAATTGGTCTTATTCAGTAAATTTTTCAGGTGCATTCTCTGACTCTCAGCAAACAGAAAATCTGGGACTGGGCTAGTGTCTGCTTTGGAGTGAGTGGCTGGGACATTACACCCTGATTTTCCTTCTCATTTGATTCCTAAAGATGGAAGAGCAAGTATACTTCATTGCATCTCACAGTAAAACTGATTTATTTACTGCTTCCAGTCACCTCAACTTCAGCAAGGTGAATTAAACAGTGACACTTAAAAGCAAAATGATCAGTGAAGAACTCTGATTTTGGCCTGACCATAATGTGCGCATGGCAAGGTGCTAACAGGGCCTCTCTCTTGCTGCTCCCTCTGTGGCTGATCTGTTGGGCATATTGAAAACCCAAATCCAAAGAATCTGCCAAGAGATGCCAGAGTGTGTTAAATCCATGGCTGGTCCCAAGTGGAAGAGGGAAATCCCTGGGGTTATGTCAGCTCACTCATCTCAGTGCTGCTCTGACATGGGAGGGTGATGAAGGAGGAAAAAACACTTGGAAATATTGCAGATAAATGAAAAAGTGTTTGATAATATTAAGAAACATATGAATTCAGGTTTACTAATTTAGCTATTAACTTCTCCATATGTCAAATGTATGGTGTGGTAAAAGTGGAACAGGACTCTAGCCCTTAATGGAGCCATGCACTCAGCTGATGGAGGACTGCAACAGAGCAGTCAAGTACCATGCTGGGCATAGGAAAAATTCATTTATATGTTCATTTAAAGCAGTCCTCAGAGACCTAAAAACAGAAAAATAGAAAACCAAATACCAAAACAAACCAAACAGAAAGAAAACCAAAAAATCAAAACCAAAAAACCAAAACCAAAATGAGCAAAAACAACTCGCAAAAAACAAACCAAAACAAAAAAAAAAAACCCCAACCAACCAAACAGCAACAACAAAAAATTAAAAAAAAAAAACCCAAAAAACCAAACAAAAAAAAAAATCCAAAAAACTTAAATGAGAAATATCCTAACTTGCAAATATCTGTAGGTAGAAACACAGCACCCAGGTCAGTGCCTCTGCCCCCAGGAGCACTCCCCCAGAGTTTTCAGCTGCCTGGTTACCTGTTATGAAGCTGATGGTGGAGCTGTCACAGCAGCTCAGCTCTGGGTCCCCCCAGGTGACCATGGTGACACGGAAATTGTAGTACCAAGCAGGCAGCAGGTTGGCTATTCTCTGTAAAGGGACAAAACACAAAGAGCAGCTCAGGAGAGAACTCACCAGTGTGAGGCAGACTTCTGAAACACAACAGTATTTATAAGCCTAGTGCCCACACTCATTGTTCTGAGCTCCCATTCCTTCCTTCAGTGGAAATTGTCACTGTCATATTTTCTGAAAAATCCCTTTGCCAGGATTTCTTCTCCTGAGAAGCCTCAGAGAAAAATGAAAACAATCATTATCTGATTGCTTCTCCTGTGTTTGTGCTGCTTTGGAATGTGGTTTGGAGATTGTTTATCCAACATGTGAATTGTTTTAACTTAATGGTCAATCACACCCAAGCTGTGTCGAGGCTCTGGAGAGAATCATGAGTTTTTCATTAGTGTCTTGTTAAGCCTTCTGTAAGTATCCTTTCTCTAGTATAGTTTAGTACAGCATTATTTATTATAATATTATTATTAAATCACGGACATTATTATAATAGTAATAATTATTATAATAATATATAATATATAATATATATATAATTATTTATTATAATATCATAAAATAATAAATTAGCCTTCTAAGACCATGGAGTCAGATTCATCATTCCTACCCATGACATGGGACCCCAAAAATACCACAGGAAATCTCTGAAATTTGGCCTTTCAATTTACTAAAAATTCAGTGCAGGGGGAGCAAACACAGCTGTGATGGCTCTACTGCTCATCCACATCCACTTGGTCAAAGGTTCTGTCCACCACAGGAATCTCAAAGGATTTTTTCCAGGGTGGTAAGAACCATTCACAGAGAGCAATCTTCCATCACAATTCCAGTGTGATGAAGGCGAAATATTTAACTGGAAAATGTAGGTGTTTCTAGTTTGATTAAATGGAGTTTGAGGATAAATTAGAATCTATGTTTTTGTCTCTGATATTGTCACTTTAAGAGATTTTTTTTTTCCAATTTTCCACATGTATTTCACTTTCTATTATCATTTATTATAAATGGAATAGGAACGAAACATAAATGACTTATGAGACATAAATTATATATGTAAATATAAATGAGATATAAATAAAGTATAAAAAGCAATATGTTTTATATTATAGTATTGCATGTAATATTTAACTTAAAACTCTAATTCTTCCACTGACAGTACAGGACATTTAAGACATTGATGTTTAGATGAAAAGCCTCTTGATATTTTTAAAATTCAAAAAATTCAAAAGGAAATTGAAAATAATGACACTGTAGAAAATAATGACACTGTAGAAATTGCTGTTTTCACAGATCTCTGTTGTTTGCAGTGGCCTTTTTTCTCCAGATACTACAAAACAGTGCAAATATAGGTGGTGGGATCTGTTCTTTTCATGATTTTTGGAAGAAGTTGCTTCCATCCATCCTTGAAGATGATTGGACTTCTGACATGCCCCTGGTGTCATATTGGAAACACCAACATCACTCTGGCAATTTTCATGTGCAGAGCACAAAATGAATGAAGCAACCAAACAGAGTGAAAAGACAAATCCAGTTCCAAAGGTTCTTATCAAATGTTAACGCTACAGGAAATAACGCTTGATTATTTCGTGCTGCTGGAGACATTGATTTTTGAATCTTCTCATTGTTGCTTCAGAATACAGCACTCAGAGGTGTCAGCAGGGATCAGTGGGATTCTGGAACGCCTCTGGAGAACCCAAACAAAAGTTCACCAGTCCCTACCTGTACATTAAATGCCACAACAGAATAACAGGGAAACATTCTTTCCTAATTCAGGATAAGTCTTTAAAATTATCCCTGAAGAAATGCTCACTCTAGCTGTGATACAGCACTGTTGCATTTCAGATTGAAATCCAGACAAAGCAATTCCAACTTGGCTTCCCTGAGCAGGATTTGCAACAGTAAGGGACAACATCACCGCCTTTCCTAATGAACCACATTAACTCTGCATGATAGCTTTATTTCTTGGATCACTTAGATCACTCAGCTATTAATCTATTTGTGCTGAGTCATGATTACAAGATATTAATTACCAGTTTGGTAAGTTATTTTGTTTTTAATTTCCCTGGAGATTTACGTGTTAGATTTATAGTCACATACCCAATTACAGTAAAGCTGCTGGAGCCAAAATGACTCCACAAATGGTATTATGCAAATCAATTACAGTAAATCACTGTGGCTCTCACCGGCAGCAGAAGTTATTGCTACCTTTTTTGCATACTCATAACTTTCTTGAACAACTAATTTCAGCCGGAATTGCTTTGTGTCTTGCACTACAGCGAAGTCTGAATAAAATCTTTTCACATTCTCCAGGAAAAAATGGAAAAGAGGAAGAAAATTTCACTTTATATCTGCAAGGGCACCTATGAATATATGTGTGTGTTCTTATAGAGATCAGTGTTCATCTAGTAACAATTCTGGCCTAAGATTTGGCAGCTCCAGAAACACAAAGGCTTTTTTTTCCACAAAAACCAGAGCTAAGCCTTCCACATGGCACACTGAGACCAGCCTGCAAGCTCCAAATCCATACTATCAATATTAATTATGTAGATAAGCCTTTGCACTGCACCCCCGAGGAGATGATGGAACTTTTAAAGCCTTGACTGACAAACTGACCCACAAACTGAAGCTGCCTCTGGACTTGCTGAACAACAACCAAAAAACCAGGCTAAACTCCTGTCTCATTGCTCTGCTTGAAATTTAGCATGGTTCAGCTGGCAGTGCCTTACTTTAGAACAGAAAATGCCTCCAGCACCCTTGGCCCTTTTCTTTGCTTTGCTGAGTGCCAGGCTTAAAGGCATATATATACATATGAATGGAAAAAAGGCTGGGAAAAAAAAGTCACAAGGTTTCAGGGCCACACAGGCATGGGAAAGCAAGGCAGGAATGGTCACTGTACCACTGAGGCAGTCAAGGAGACAGTTGCTGCTATTTCATAGTAGGTTGTCCACTCCGAGGTCATGGTCGAGGGGTTGAAGTAAAACATTTCTACCACGTATTTCCTGAACACCCCCAGGAAAGGTCTGTTCCAGCTCAGAACCACAGCAGTAGGTCCCAAAGGGTAAAGTGTCAGATCCTTTATTCCAGTGGGCACTATAAAGCAGAAATTATGGTTAGTAACGTGCATGTGTTATCAGCTGCAATTTACTTTAAAATTATACCTTTCCTTAATCAAGTTCTACCTATTTCTGATTTTCTCATTACTTTAATCCCCAAGAAATTCCTGGTCACAAGCAGTTGAATACCATTTTTTAAGCATTTCTTCTCCAGTTTAAAACTACTTTTTCAAAAGTGCTACAGACCACTTTGTGTTGGCTGCTTAGCTTGAGATAAAGCACACATCTTGCTTTTTCATAAATGGAGGGTTCTATTCTACTTTGAAAATCAGGATGCTCAGGAGATATTTCAAGATGCTCAAAACCAAAAGCATCAAAAGCCAGAGCACTGTAAGAAAGGAAAGTTTTCATCTCCAGCCCTGCTTCCCTGGGGAACCCAAAGGTTCTGTCATGCGCTGCTATTCTTGCCTCACAGACAGTGACACCAAGAAAGAGTCAAGTGATTTGAAGAATGTCACGTTAAGGGTCAACTTTTGCAGCCTGGGTGGTCTGGAAAATGATTATTCTCCATGATTTTACTGAGGCTACTTAAATAAGGACTTAGAGCTAACATTTGCCAGGGCTGCAGAGCCCCAGCTATTGCACACCGGGTCAGAACCCAGACCAGCACCCATGGCTGCCTTTACCTTTATAAACCATTTACCACATCTTTGCTTTGCTTCTTCTGAACTGCTGGTACTCACCCTGTGAAAATGAGCCTTAGGATAACAAGGGGAGAATGGAATACTTTTTAAAGTGCATTTTATTTTATTTGAGTTTCATTCGTCATTAGCCACCACTGGTAAGTTCACAGGACAATTTGTTTTTCAGTTCTGTTATTTTAGTATCATATTCAATAAACTGTTATGAAATGAAAACTCACACAGATGTTGTTTTACTGCATAAAAACAGCCTCTTTAGAATATGAAAGTTATGAAATGTTCTATTTAGAAACTCATTGCCATTCTCAGTTTTGTAAGAAACTTTCATGGTTGTAAGGCCATAAAAAAGCAGAGAAAAGGAAGGAACTTATTTATTTTGGGTATACATGATTTTACTTTTGCAAATTTGCAGATTTTTGAATTACAGTGAGAAAAGATCAAAAGAGTTTGTGATAGAAATTTTAACATTAAAGTATATATAAATATTTACATACTATTTTTTCCTTTTCTGAAATATAGCATACTTTACAAATTTTTATTCAGACCAAATCTATGAAAATATATAAGAAGATTGACTAGAAGGAAAAGGCTCTCCCCATAATCACTAAGCCACATGTTGGCTTTTATTTAAGGATTAAATTCTTAACAGGATAACATTTTTTTTCTGTTTCATTTTCTTCCCTACATCAGAGAGGAAGCAGCATTAAAAATACTGAAGATCTCTAAGTTTCAGCCACCTGCTGTCCCACTGAGCAGACTTTTTGTCAAAAGGAGAAGCTGAGTGACACAGGTTGAATATTTCTCTGCAAATGTAACTCTGTACACTAGATCTCTTTCTCTTTTCCATCTCCCTCCTTAATACATTTTACATTTACAAAAATTTTGTTAAAGTAGTAATTTTAACAAAATAAATTACACTGAAACTAAAAGGTACTGAATTTTGTCCTAAATGACCCTTTGTAGGAGCCTGGTGGAATCCTAAATTACAGGTATGGGGCAGGAGCTCTCCCTGTTGGACATAAAACATTCTTGAAAATGTCAGTGTCAGCCTCAGAGGACTCTTCTCATTTTCAAATCTCAAAGCAGAGAACATTGAGATTCAGTCTTAAAATTGAGAAAATCAAAGTGTGGTCTACAGGACTTAATGAACGTACTACATATATTTAAAAAAAAAAAAGAAAACCAAACCCTAAAAAGAAATAAATGCATTTCAATCAGTAGGTTCAGGGGTTACCAATGGAAAATGTGACAGGATCAGAGGGAGGTCCAACCAAAGGTCCTTTCTTTAGGTAAACCACAACTTGGTACTGGGCACCAGGAACAAGATTTTCAATGAGGCTGCTGCTTGAATTCACCTGGGAGGAGAGGAACTCATCAGAAATGAAGCATTTACTTGATTAATAAAAGAGTATTGAGATTGTACTTGAATGGCTCCATTACAAAAGGCATGAATCCAAACACGTTGGCAGCAAGAGCTTCATTCATTGAGCCCCACGTGGCAGAACTGTGGCAGTGGTCAGGACTGGCCTCAGAAGAGATCTGACTCAGAGAATTGCACTAGCCTGGCTGCATAAGGTCAGTGCAGATCACTGCAGATCCTCTCTCTCCTGCTGCCAAAGTCTATTACAATATTCAGGCTACATTATTCATTTCCAGGTGGTGTTATTCAGGAGTATTTAGACCATGTGCTTTCAATTAAAGCCTGAGGCTTTCCATCAGCCATTGATGCAGCTCTGAGCTGAAGGCAGCATTTTGGGGAATCTGTCCTCTAACTGCAGCTACTGAGTGACTCCACAGAGAAAACAGAGAGGAAATATTCTCTGTCACCTCCCCTCTACAGCACCACAAACTGTAACTAAGGGACACTGTGATTTTTCTTTCCAGTTTGAAAACATCACTGCTAAAACTCCTGCTGTGCCACACCAGGTTTCAGTCAGAGCTGGAGGCAGAATTCCTGACCAAGTGATTCCTGCTCTGATACAGCAGGAAGAGGCTCGTCTCCTGAAGACTGCACAAACAGCAAATGCACAGAGCAGCTCTGAGGAAAAGCCTCCACACATCCTTTCTAGAGCTGCAGGCTGGTACTTCCCACTAATATTTTCTTCACAACCTTCCCAAAGTCTGTATCACAGCCACCTCTGCACTGGTGGCTTTTTGCAATGCACATGAGTGTATCACTGCCAAGCACAGATTTAGTGAGGAACAGAATTTGTCTTTACCAGCTGCTCTGGAAAGCTAAACCAATTTTATCATGCACCATGTTAAAAATGGATAGAACTCTGCACTGAATTTTTCTCTTTTCAGCTCATCATGGAGAAGACAAACTAACAGTTATTAACAATTTAAGGTATAGTAAGTTGATAAAATTGGATACAAATATATATATAATGACAAAAAGAAATAAATAACTGTATTTAGACTTCTCGACCTACTTGCAGTAAATTCAAACTTATTTTTACAGATATCTTGTTTATTCACAGATTAACTTTAGGTACTTGGTTTTGAGTTTGTAGATGAATCCTGTAGTATCTGTGGAAATTACAAATGCAAATGTTTGCGATCTGTGTTTATAATCACCTACTGGACTTTGCTTCCCATTTAAATGGCTGCACTTCTAAGAAATACAAGAAACAATAAGACAACAAGCTGATTCTGAAAAACAATTCTCAAACTGTCACAACAAGACACTTCCAAACATTTCAGTTCAGAGCCATTGTTGAATTGAAACTCAAAACTTCTTCAGAGATTAATTTTAAAAGGCATTTTAGGGGTCAAAAATTATTATTAATCCACTGGCAGGGCTGATCATGAAGCTGAAGGAGGTGATTTACAAGGATGCCAGCAGAACCCTCCATTCCCATGGGCAGGCTGAGGATGCAGCAGGGCAGCTCTGCAGTGCTTTGCAGCCTCCTCCATCACACACATTTCAGGGAGCCAGACAGAAGCCATGGCCCTGCTCAGAAAAAGGCTGCATCAGCATCCTGGTGAGGTCACTGAGATGTAAAGGGCTAAAATCTCTCTAATTGAAGCCATGTACCACTGACCTACCACAGGCACAGAGCCTGCACTCACTGAGGGCTTCAAGCAGCAGAAAACTGTCAGGTTTTGGGGTTCAGCACTCTGGATGGTTATAAACACGTTCCATGAAGGACTTGTCCATATAAGTCTGAATTGCTGTTTGTTTCCCAGTGCTGACACCTTTTCCTATGGACGAAAAGACAAGCTGGCTCCTGATCATCTCAAAACCTCCAGAAGATTTACAGTCAGGCTCTGTACTCAAATGTGGGACAGCTAAGAAACAATTTATGCTGCTTTGATGATAACCACGCGTGTGAGCACTTTGCTTATTACAGATGCACTGCAGCACATGCCTGAGTGAAGCCACAGCAAGTCCAGCAGGAACAGCACTTGAACAAGCCTGTGCTGTGCTGCACATTCTCACTGCTGGGCTCTCCCCTGCACTCAGCACCAGCACATCCCTCCCTCCGGGCTGCAGGAGGGAGCAGCTGCCACTGTCCCCTGCAGTATGAGACAGCCCTGGGGCACAGGGATTCTAAACAGCAGCATGATTATTTTACTGGATTGGAAAATGCTCCAGCTTCTGCTTCTTACCTCAGTGCAGTAGTGTTTCTCCAGCCTTTGGCTCTCCTTCTGCTTCCGGCAGGTGAGGGAGAGCACAGACACGATGGTGCTGTTGCCACTGCTCTCGTGTGACGCTGTCCAGGAGGTCAGGGCAGTCGTGGAGCTCAGCACTGTCACTGTCACATGCTGGGGCTTCTCAGTGAGCTCCTCTATCCACTCCCCTGTGGGGCCTGGGACATGGCCCAAAAGCACAGGTGAGCAAGCCACTCCATCCATTTGAGGCACATTATTTATTACCCTTATTCCCTTTAATAATTATTTATTCCCTTTATTCCCCTTATTCCCTTTAATGATTATTTATTCCCTTTATTCCCCTTTATAATGATTTAATTATTTATTTATTATTTATTATTAATAACATATTATAATATATTAATATATATTATAAAAATTTCAAAATATTATTTATTTATTATTTATTCCCTTTCAGGTGAGGGAGGCTGGACTGGCAGATGTCCACCCCCAGAGCATCTGCAGCAGAGCCCATGACAAGAGGAACGTGCCTGTCTGGAAATTCAGAGGGCATTATTCTCTGCTGCTCACCAGAAACCACCCAGCACGATCAGATTTGCTCCAGGGGAATGCTGAAAAGCACGGGCAGCCAATAATGTACAGATCATTGACCAATATTAAAGGATAAGCACACAGATTTTTTTCACCTCTCCACACACTGACACACCCTCCAAGCACACCATAGCCTCAAAGCATAAAATCAAGTTCATAGAGGTCACCACAGTGAAGAATCTCATTCCTTTTGGAGCACTTGGCTGAGAAACAGCTTTAAATATAGATAAAAGAACAGTTTGGAAAAAAACTTCAGCTAGACTCGGTCAAAATTTTGTATTTAATGAAAATAACTCATTTTTCTTGTCACTTTTAAGCAATACTTGTGACCTCTCTCTCCTTGACATTCTTCCTCTGTGCAACTCTAATGGTAATTTACATTTATTGACAAAATAAAACAAATGCCAGAGCAAGAATGTGGTTTAAGATCAGGCTGTCAGATTTGACTGCTATCTGGATGCAACAAAAATATGCAACACAAAGTCAGTAATTTGACAGGATGATTCACCAACGAAGCACTACAAGGAAAATATATGATTGATACTGTGGGCAAAATTTATTCACAGCCACAGACCCACACCCACGCAGGTAAAAAAGAGGAATTTGATCATTAAATTATTCTCTGGACACAGAGGATGTACATGCAGCTCTCACTATTCAGAAACTGTTTCAGCACTGGCATTAAGGCAGCAGAGATGCCTCATGTCATAACCCAGAGCTGAGTCCCCACACAAAAAGCCTACTTGATCAGACTCAGCAAGGGGTATAGAAAAGCAATTCCAACCTAAGAGCATTTGTTCATATCTCCAATTTGGTATTCTACCAGAAATACATATAGAATCTATCTAAAATATTAAGGACCTTGCATTTGACAGAGTAACTAAGGTGACTGCTAAGAACCCTCATTTTGTTGCAAAAGCCTGCAAAACCAACTGACAAAACCCAAAACCCAAAGGTTCTTGTGTGTTACATGTAAAATTAAAATGCCATTGCCTTCCTCTAACACCTTAATACTTTATCCATAATAAGGTTCATCCTTAATCTGGCCATCCACACCCCTAAATTTTGGGTTAACACGTCCTCATTTCTCTCAGGTACACAGTTAGCATGGTGGACATTTTAAGCATTAAATACTGCTTAATGAAAATAAAATATGTCACACCTTGCAAAATGGAACAACATTTGGTACTAATAGCAATGCTACATATATCTTTATTTACTTTAATGCTTTTCATATAATAAAGCTGTCCAACTATTCCTAGAGAAAAACAGAAGACAGTGAAAATAAAAGAGCAGAGACCTTCTCTCTCACATGCTGTTTTCTGGATGTTTTCCAATTATTGTTTCTTTCCACTATAAAGTAGTTAAAAATGGAGCAATAGTGGAATTGCTGCATGCAGTCTAGCATTATGATGAATTCAAGTTTAAATACCTATTATTTGTAAAGGTTATGAGCTACAAAAGGCACAATTTTTATTCATAATATACTGAAGTGCTTGACTACATTTCCCTTTAATGGGATTTTTTTCTGCCAGCTTTGGCTACTGTGTCTTGTTGCAGCACTCATGATTTGGGAAAGCATTATCTTTTCACATGCAAAATTGTGCAGTGCTGCAAGTATTCCCCTGTCTCATTCCATGGGCATTCTGTAGGGTATATCTATTTCCTTTTGCAGAAAAAGGTGCAAAGGTGACCACAGCCATTAGAAGGATAATGATCTGAATTCACCAACACCTGTCTCACTTGCTGATCCAATTGTCAGTCATGGTATTAGTTTACACAGCAGTGTATTATTACTTTGTCTTTTACTAAATCTCCAGTTAAGAAAGCCTGGGATTCTACAGGGAAATAATAAATTACTTTTTCTCCTTTGAATTTAGGAGGCTGAACCACTTCATCTGCTGTAATTTGCTCTGTGTTCTCTCAGAGACCATTCAATTTCAGAGTTCAGTGTTTAATTGTGCAATTCCCACACTCTCAGCCTGGGCTGCCCTTCATCCCTAACACAGTGCATGCTCCAGCAGTAGGAAAGTTAAATATTTCCAAAGCTCTCTACAACCACCAAATTAATTCTTGGAGTTAAATCCTCACTGATTTAACTCCAAGTGAGAAAAGGGAAACTCAATTTCACTTCTGAGCACTGACTCCATCACATCACTTGCTTTCCTAAGACTGCCAAGATGGCACAACCAAGGCCCATCCAGGCATGTTGCAGTAAATCAACATATTTGCACTGCATTTCCTTCTCTGGCACAGGGAATTCCAGAAGACCAGACCCTTGTGATCCATCAGCAGGTGCCAGAAATACCCCAGTGGTCAAGCTCTGCACATTACAGTTGTGTTGCTCAGGGAGAAAAAGAAGATTTTGATGAGATACTTACTGATGTAAAAGCTGAGTGTTTTTGCTGATTGACTTCCCCGAACCTCGCAAGAGCCAGAGGAGCTGAATGTTGTTACAGACAACTTGTATTTTCCTGGTTCTTTCAGTTCAGCAACAAATTTGTGGGTGTCCTCACTCACTGTCAAAAACTCTGTGGAGTTCTCTGAATCAGGAGGGGAAAAAAAAACTGTGGATTAATTGAAAATTGAAAGGTAACAGCCACCAATAGAATTATTTACATCAGAAATGCTAATCCTGTTTCAGCTGAGGGATTAAAAGGTATCCAAAAGGACTTTATTCAAACAGTGTGGCAATATGTATGGCAGTATAAATCTTGTTTAACAAAAGAGAACTGCAAACTGTGGTTTACTCCTGCTCAGCTAGAAGTAGATGCTGCACAATGCAAAAACTGCTCAAGAAATACATGGGATCTAACAAAGCCCTCTGTGTGGGAATTCATAAAATCAGAGGGTTTTGGGAAAGCTGCAAAAGGCAGGCTTTAAAGACAGCAGAACTGTGAATAGTGCTGAGCAGTAGTCATGAGATAGGTCAGCAGAAAAAATATGTAAAAAGTAGAAAAATAAGGATAATTGTTGCAGAAAAGTATATCTAATGAGATATTAGGAAGTTTTAAGCTTAATAATAATGAAGCTCTGCACAATGTGTTTTAAGGCTTACAAGTAGATATTGCATTCAAAATAAGCAAACATTGTTTAACCAAAGGTACGCGTGCTTACAGTGATTGGATAGAACTACTGTCAATGTGCTTTTGCTTTGTGTGATTGGTCAAAAGACTTATAAAGTAAGTTGTAACATTAAGTTCTTGGTCTGCTGCCTGGGATGTGAGCTGCTGGCATCTTCCCATTGTCATAACCATGCAATGAGACTGATGCTGGAAAGCAAACAGCTCAAAACATGTTCCTAGCAGCCCCATCCTGTTTGTGATTTGTACATAGCCCCCATCCAGCAATACTCTGAAGCACAGTACCACGTAATTAATAATTCATAGAGGACACAACCACCAGTGGAATTACAGAAAAGGAGGACGAGAAGGGCACCAGGCTCTGCTTTACCTTCCCTCTCAATATTGATGTGGAATCCATCAAAGGCAGTAGGGGGCTTTGGGGGCAGCCAGGTCAGCACCATCTGCACAGGCAGGAAGGGAGGGGGCTCTGCTGTGGGTCTGCCAGACCCCGTGCTGGCATCAGGGGCTTCATAATCCCTGGAAGCTACAGGGACAAACTCCTCCTCGCCCTCGGAGGACTCGGCCTCGCTGGACCACCAGGACGGCTGTGAGCTGGCTCCATCCTCGGTGCTGTTGGAGGGCTCATCCAGCCAGCCTGCAGAGGAGTTTGCTGCTGGGGGTGCAGTTGGGCGCTCAGAGGCACGGCTGGATTTCTCTTTCCTCATGATTTCCTGCGGGCCGACGAAGGATTCCTCGGCGAAATTCCCGCTGTGCTCTTCCCAGTTGTTCCTGTTGATTGGGACGATCTGGACAGAAATGTTTCGGGGTGGGTAAGGAACTGGAAGAGAAGCAAGGGATAGCTTTTAATGGGTGTGTTCTGTGCACCTTAAAATGTATTAATTCCCCAGACAAATACCATTCTTCTAAGGATTGTTTGAAATAACAACTTCTCACTAAGCTCCTCCCTTCTCTTGCCTATTCTCATACATATACCAGAAGCAACTGTAGAGGGATCAAGACGAGTAAATTCACAGATAAATTCACAGCATAATCACAATAAAGAATGGCAGGAAGTAAAGTAGGTGTGAAGTCACAGTAAATCAAATTTCAGTGCTATTGTAACAGCAAGGCTACTCCAGTGTGAATTTTTAACAGTGAATCTTTGTTGTGTCTTCCAGGAAGTTCTTGGTCATGGAAAAAAAAAGCCCAACTCTGTAGAAAAGAATTGAGACATATGCAAAATGAATATATGCCATAGCTCATATTTTAAAAAAAATAACCTTGCTGTAGGGCTTTTCATATGCTTTTAGCAGCCACCTTTTCACAAGCATTAAACATCAGTTTAAAATTTAATATTTGTGAAAGCTTGATCTTAAGATTTGGGTCTCCACAGGACAAGAGTCTGGCACGCAAAGAAGTTACTTCAGCTGATGGCAGGAGGTGAACACACAGCATTTTGTCTGTCTCACTGTAATTGCTTGTCTGCCTCTTCTTACACACTCTTTAAGTGTGAGTATCCTCTGCAAATAATTTTGCCTGGCACCTTTTAAGCTGGCACTTTACAGCACACTTATTTGTTCAACTCCCATCCCAGTCACAGCAACTAATAGAAAACCAGACTCTACATTCTCATTGCAGTTCATGTGAAAAATGAGGCATGGGAGGGCAGCAGGAAAAAAAAAAGAGTGATCCTGTTGGTTATGGTTCAATATCTCAACAAGTATATTTAGGATCTTCAGGACAGAACTCAGCTGGCATCAGTTGGCTTAGTTCTGTCCAAGGCAATGGACCAGCACCAGTGTATTCGTCTGAAGATTTGGCCTTTTGATTTTATCGCTGGTACATTTCACTTTGGACCCTGATAAATGTCTGCAGTCCAAGAGATTAACAAAAAAGTTTTGGGCACCATCCCAGGACCAAATTAAATTAGTTCTGGACCCTGAACAAATGCAATTTTCAGCCTCTGCAACGTTGCTGTCTTGGAAATTAAAAGTTCATGCTTCAGGGCACAGAGTGGCCGCCAAGTCGGGCAGCTATGACATTCTTCTCCGTGATGGAAAAGTGCACAGTGAGGAAGGGCTTCTCGAGCAGTTCAGCTGTGATTCACTGCACAAGGAGACAGACCAACAGAGACAGATCAATAGTCTGCTCACTGCAGCTATTCCTGTGGCATAGAAATTCATTCTTTGCATGTGGTGGTGTTCGAGGGTCCCCAGGACGAGGGGAGAGATGAGAATCTTGGCTCCACGTTTCAGAAGGCTGATTTATTATTTTATTATATACATTATATTAAAAGAAAATTATATATTGAAACTATATTAAAGGAAGAGAAAGGAGGGAGACATCAGAAAGCTAGAAAAGAATGAACGATAAAATCTTGTGACTGACCAGAGTCGCGACACAGCTGGACCTGTGATTGGCCATCAAGTAGAAACAATCCACATGGAACCAATCAAAGAGGCACCTGTTGGTAAGCAGCCTTCAAACCACGTTCCAAGCAATCAGATAATTATTGTTTACATTTCTTTTCTGAGGCTTCTGAGCTTCTCAGGAGAAAAATCCTGGCGAAAGGATTTTTCAGAAAATATCACAGTGGCACTTGCACAAGGCCTAGGATACCTCACGTGAAGGAGAAGTTATTTTCTAAGAAGCAAGCTTTATAACAGAAACTCTCACACAAAATTCCCTGTGCACTGTCTGCATCACAATCCTATGGAACAGCCACAACATCCTCTCTCTCCTCCTGTGCTCCCAGGATTGCTCCCACACAGCCCCTGCTCTCTGTGGGATCAGTCCCCTCCATACAGCAGCAAGAAAAGCAGCAATACAGATTTGGAAGAAATTATGTATAAGAATTTTCATCACCTGTTCTGTGCTGCTTGGGCTCGTGCTGGACCCCACTGTATTCCACCAGCGTGCTCTTGTTGAAGGTTGCTTCTGATACCAACTGAAATGTGATGTTGCTGTAGCATATGCCTGGCAGCCAGTGATTGAAAACTGTTTTACCTTTGAAGAAATCTGCAGAAGGTTTAAAGAGAAAAGAAGGAAGGGAAATAAAAAGCAAATAATGCATCAAATGTTTGCTTTCTGATAATGTGACTGCACATGGTGAATGGGCAATGCTTTAGATGTTTAAACATTTTTCAGCCTGCTCTGAGACATGAAATTGTAATAATTCAGTTTGCCAACACACTTTTCCCGGCTGTCAAAGCCACTTTGCTACCAGAAAAAAGAAAGACCAAAAAAAGGCCCAGCACAAGAAACACATGAGCTGCTTTTCACTGGCAAGGGAAGTGAATCTGGCAACCTGCTCCATGTGACAGGGAATATCTCAAAGAGCATCTGACAGCTCCTGCAGACCTTTAACTGCTGCACGCAAAACCTCTTTGGTGTTTTGCTGACTGAGGCCCAGCGCTGGTGGGAGATGCTCAAAGGAACAATCGAGCAGTGCTGAGGGCTCAGCTCACGTCCACCACACATGAGGGCTGAAGAGAACTTGCTCAGGGCTATCTGGCTGTGTGCAAGCTGATTAGTGAATCTCCTAATTTAGGCTGACTCTTTTATTTATCAGCAGTTTTAGCGTTACAGCCCCCAGAACCATCTATTATCTGTGGAAGAGACAAATTACTGCTGGTGTCCCTTTTGTTCTCTGCAAAGAGGTCACCTGTATTTTGTGCCATGATCCAGACTTTATCCTTCCAAACTTCTGGCACTTTACAGCACTGAGGAGAGGATTTCTAGCCCCACTTTGTATTGGAGCAAAGAGACTCCCAAATTCTCTGACCTCCTTCTGGAGGTGTGTATCTCCCTTTGCTGACTTTAAAGAGAGTTTCCAGTGATGAGTCAAAGACTGAGATCCTTAATTCAGTACCTAAAATTCAATTCAGCACCTAAAATTCAATACAGCACCTACTGGATTGCCCAGAGATTTTGATTTTGGATTTAATTTTGATTTGATTTTGGATTTTACTGCCACTATGGGATGTTAAAGCATTGGGGTTTCAGGGTTCACAAGGCATGTGGATTCCTCACCTCTTAGGGTGCTTCCTACAGGACATTTATAGTCCCATTTATATCTCTGAGACAGATACTGTGCTTAAGCCATACTGCAGGGCAAAAGTTGTGAAGAAATATATGAAAGAGTTCAGTTACAAACAAATAAAAAAGAAAGCAGAATTTGCTCTTGGTCAGATCATTCAGGTTGGTTGTTTGCTCAGGCTGACAGTCTAGACTGTTAGATTGATTGCCCTTGATTAGATTCTTTTAGGAGCATTGAAATTTCTATTTTGCAGCAGGGTTTATTAGCTCAGGGACACACTGAATGCTGCATTGATGTACTGTACAGCACAGCACTGTGTCACTGCAGGGTGACACAGGACCACCAGGCTTGATCCTGTGCCAACAATCAGGTTTATTGAATGGGTTTCCCTCCTCTGGGACATCCCAGAGCTTTCCTATCATCCACAGACCAAAGAGGGAACCTTGGCCAGAGGGGAGAGCCAGGGAGATTTTGTATTGCTTTGAACTGACACAAAAGCACCAGGGACTGGGGATGCCTTCCCTGGCTAATTTCACACTGAATACAAAAATCCAGAGTCTTCCTCCAAAGTCCAAAAGAAGGGGAACATCATTAGAACTAGGATTCTAGCAGCTGAATTCAAAGACCCATCCCTTACTTCACAATATACAAGCACATTAGCAGAAGCAAAAATCATTTTATATATATATATATATATATATATATATATATATAATCATTATATATTAGATATATGATATATTCGATATAATCATTATATAATATATTATATATTATATATAACATATTAATATACATGTAATATAATATGGAACATATAATATTATATATATGATATATATAATATATAATCATTATATATATATATATAATATAAATACATGTCAAAACCCCCATCTAAGGCCACTGTTTTGGACGTTTCCAGCAGAGTTAGCATTAAATTTTGGTGAAATAATTTGCACCTACCTTTGTAGAGCATTGTTCTGTAGTCTTTTCCTTCCCAGTAGCTTATATTGACCCTGGTAAAAACATTGTACTTCTCTGGGTACTGAATTTCAAACAACACTCCTGTTTCTGGAGATGGCTTGTAATCATAGATAGAAACATTGCTCACAGGAAGTGGTTCTAAAGGATGTACAAACAAAAGGGGGGGAAAAGGAAGAAAGGGGCAAATTAATAGGCAAAATGTGTTCTTTGCACATAAAAAACCATCAATGAAAATAAATGCTTTTGTAAGTATGGCACAGGCAGTCTTAGATCTACCAGATGATATTTGGGGTTTCACCAAGGTGTGGGGCAAAGCTACCTGGGACATTGTCAAACCCAGGATTTCTATATACCCCTCTTTAAAGAATGTATTTTTTTAACATTTGTGCTTTAACAGCAAAATTTCCATATTTGACATTTAAAAAAAAGTTATTATTTAAGCACTCAGTTATGACCTCACAAACATTTTCATCTTTAACACTTGTCAATCACGTAGAAGTGCCCAGACAAAACCAGCACAACACTAGAAACTGTTTGTGACTTCAGCATAAATGTAGAGCTTTCAAGATGAGCTGAGAAAATTATCAGTGTAATGGCCAAAGGAAGCTACACTAATAAAGACTTTCTATTTTGGTATCTCTACATTTCTTTATTTCATGGCTAGTTCTACAGTCCCCATTCCCACCATGTGAGAGGGCCACCATCCTTATCTGTTCATCCACACCAAACTTCTACAAAATAAACAGCACCACTGCCATTATTTTACAGATGAATAACTGAGGTACAGAGAAGTAAAGTGGTTTATTGGAGGGCACAGGGAAAGCCTGTGCACAGGAAGGAGCTAAGTCAGGAATTGCTGCTCTCAGCACTCAGAGTCAGGTAGGCCACAAAAAGTAAGAAAGATATCCTGTGTCCTGTGATCTGAAATCCAGACCAGTGCAGCTCCATCAGCTGAGGAAAGCCATGACAGTTCACTGCTGCTGACAATAAGAGAGTCACATTTTTATTCAGCCTTCTCTACTCAATAAAAAAGCCCAAGAAAAACTAAAAGAAAGAACATCTTCTGTTCAATGCCCTCCTCAGCAAGAAAAAAATGACAGCAACCCAATTATCCTGTGGTTAAGAGGTCCAAGCAAGGTTATATTGTTAGCTGAAATTTGTCATAGTAGCATATTTTAATGGAGATAGCTAATGTAATTATGCCTACATCCTTATAAAGATTAGCATGTTGATTTAGTTCTTGCACACTACAGGGATCAGATTGCAAAATTCAGGCTGTTGATTAGCACAGCCCTACAGGACCTGTTTGAGTCCACAATTCTGCTGCTGTAGGCCCTGGAGAAAAAACAATAAAATATTTTTCCCCAAAGAGCACAGTCACAATGGGCAAGAGAAAGAGCAGATCAAATGGGAAGATCAGTATCACTATCAAAAGTGGAATTATCCCACAGGAGGTGAAGTTAATCAAAGATGGAAAAGCAACACTGCAGTGAAAGAGAAAACTAAATCCCAATGACCAGCAGAGTATTTTCACTACAATTTCAAGTTTCTAGATGTGATGAGAAACAGAGAAGAAAAACCAATTGGGAATAAAACCATAGATGTAAACAAAATCTCTCACCAAAACCAGTGTCATCATTTCTAACTTTGCCAGAACATGGAAACGCAATAGTGTGGGATTATTAAACTATTTCTCATGGCATTATCTCTATCAGATAGATATCAGTATATTTGTACACTAACCACTTAGAAAGAGAAACTCCCCATCTCATAGATACCAACAGGCACTTCAGTGATGGGATCTGTGAAAATTCTGCTGACATTTCATGATAGCCCAGAAATCAGCAGGAGTAGAGCAGAGCACAGGAAACAAAGCCTACCCTCTTCTTTCTGCCAACGCTCTTCCCATCGCTTATTCAGAAATAAAGAGTGGAAATGACTCCCCACATGGCCAGAGGGTTCATATCACAGCGCACACAGCACAGCAGAGTGGTTTAAATGTCAATAACAATCTCTAAATAGCACAGTGCTTATGTGCAGGCATCTCCCACACTGGTGGGTGTGCCCTGGGCTTTCTGCTGCTATCTCATTCACATCCGAGGTCTCCTCATTTCTGAAAGAATTACTGAAACTTCCTTGTGCCAGTGATTCAATTACCCCCCTTTATTCCTTCTTACAACAAATCAAATAAAGGATGGAAGCTATATTCACTTTTAATCCAGATGATTTTTCCTCCTGATGCTTTGATTTAATTAAGCAACAATTGAATTAAGTGGTAATCACCACAGCCTCTCTTTCGCGTCGCTATCTCCCTCTCACTATCCTCTCCTTGCTCGTGGCTGATGTTAGCAGAGCTGCATGAGTGGCATAATGCAATTTAAAGATCCTCCCATTATCTTACTTCCTTCAGCACCAGATCTTCACATCAAAAGCTATTTGCACACTGTGAAATTAAAAGAATGCTCAGCAGATAACCATCATGCTCTGTCTTTCACTTACTAACTGCTCCTAGGGCTATTAAAATTAAAGAATGTGTAAAATGCCACTCTTTAATATCTATATTTATAATTCAGAGCATAAACAGTCTGGTCTTTTTAATTTTACTATTTTCAGTGTTTAGGATCCAGCTTGTCACAGATTTCAGTGGCTGTCAAGAAATAGCCTAAATAAAGTGGAATCACAGAAATTTAATACTTAGAGCTTTATAAAAGCCCTGTACTATGGTGAAGTCATATTACAGAAGGGATTTAGAGCATTTCACTGTTCCTTTTAATAGTTTAAAGTATCTCTTCACTTACAATCTCTTTATTTTTAGACTTGGAGATCATATTATACACACAGACAAGATTGCAGGATCAAGACCTGAATTTGCCATTTTTCATAGTGCCTCAGAATCTGCTACTTCTGTAGCAGCTGCTTTCCCATTTTATCTGTTTACAGGAAAATCAACTTCTCTGTTTATCCTGGACTTTCCAGCATTTTGCATTTAGCATATAACTTGCATTACACAAGCATCAAGACAGCATAATAAATGTGCCCAACATCTTCCTCCAATGCCCTGGAAAATTCTGAATGCTAAATCCTTCATTAATGCATTCAGTTTGTGTCAGACACATTAATATTTGCAATTCAGGGGGAGAAAAAAAGGGCTGTGAAAATAAGTACCATATTTCAATCTAAATCAATTTGTTTGTAATATGTGCAGATTGGGTCACTCTACAAACTGAATTGATTATTGTTGTGGCTTTGGATACAGCATTACATGTGGGACTGAGATCTCTTGCTTCTCACATTGGAACCCAGATTAATCATTATTTACCTCCATATTGTGACTTTTATAAAAAAGATGTCCCATTAATGGAGTGACCAAACCCTCAAGGGTAATTCTCTTTATTTACAGGAAGAAGTTGTGAATTATGTAATTTTCTCCCCAGGATGACACTATTTATGTAGCTGTACCATTACTGGGAGTAAGGCACAGCCAGGGTAAAGCTTCCATTATGCTGTAAACTGTAGGATGCTTTATCTCTTGTTAAAAACAAACCATCTTTGAGATTAAAGAAGCTCTTGTTCAATACTTTGGGAACACAATGTTCAAGTTTATGACAGGCAATAGTGATATTCTGCTTATGAAGGGGGAATGTAAGTGAAAATATACCTGAGCAATGATGACATATAGTGCAATTTCTACATGGCCACATAAGGTGATAAATAAAAAGATGACACAACCTAAAAAATAATGTTGTCACAAGAACAAAGCCATAGCTATTGCTCTTGAACAGATTTAGGCCAATTGTTTAGATCCTCCTTACAACGCAAATTACAGCAGGCTGCAGTTCTTTCTGATTCTTTGATTCTGATGGAGAAGTTTTCTCACCCTAAAAAGAGGATAACATGGTTTATTTGCTGGGAGAAGATGAGCCCTAATGCACCTAGATGCTGCTGTGAGTTACATTTCAAAGTTGGGGCTGCCACGGATAACCAGCCTTTTTAAAGGTGTTTCACATCATCCTTTAAGAAAAACATGAAGGGCTAAAGTTGCACATTTCATTAAGGAAAAAAAACCCTCTGAAGCTGAGAGTTAAAGAACCCTGATCCATTAACAAGCCAGAGGAAAGGACTGGACCTGCTGAATCACTTCCTGCAGCATCTGGCACAGTGACAGCAGAGCATTAACTGGGTGTAATGCCAATTACTCTCTGAGGGCTGGAGATCAAAGTCCCAGGCAGCAGCTGTTGGCCTCTCCAGGAGAGTATTTTTGTAGGACACACAGAGGCAGAACTCCCCCTAAAGGGAATATATTTCACAGCCATGTATGCAGGGAACCATCAACTTTTGAAACAATGAGACATTTTACCACTCAGAACTCCTAATCATCAGCTAAAATAAAAAAGCCAGGCAGAGCTGCTCTTAATTACCATCAGAGATCCTCTGATCCAGATTTCTCCAATTCCCAGCAGACACATTTTTTCCTGCAGCACACAATAGCTTTGCAATGTACTGCTTTCCCCATTCCTACAAAGGTAAAAACATTTTTTCCTTCACAATGTAAAGCTGACAGTGCATATGGAAAAAAAAAGAAGATGCTATATGGGTATGACTTACCCTGGGAAGAATAAAATAAAGACTTCAAGCTGGGAAAACGTAGGATGAGTGAGTGAGAATATCAATCACTGATTTTACAGATGTGTTCTTCATTTATTTCATAAAATATTTTAAAACCAATTAGTAATAAGGTGGAATTTTCAGTCAAGTATTTCAAATACTAAATAAATTACACAAATTCCAGAGTTACTTCTCCCCCATTGAAAAGCCAAAGCTCCAAGAGCAGAGGAAAGCAAGCCTGAAACAGCTGTGTGAGATACTAGAACCACTTTAACATTGCCCAGACTGGAAGGGGTGACTTTGACAGGCACAGCACAATTGCACTTATAGGAATTCAGCCAGGAAGGTGAGATTCTCACAATTATTCTTCTCAAAAACATTGCAAGGATCTTTAAAAAGCAGTCAGGGTTTCCATTTTTCTCCTTCAGAGATACACGAGACAAATTTGCTGAACACAACTTTGCTACAGAATCAGAAGCAAAAAGGGCCATTTTGTGCTAAAATTCAATGTTACAGGTTTCTTATCTAAGAGTTTTCAAATAGCTCATCCTTTTCACTGCAACAATCTGGACCACAGAGCCTAAATGAGGAAATTCTACAGCTTGTACTATCTTTGATTAACATGAGAAAATCCTGAAATTCTCCAAATCAGAGACAAGCAGAAGTGTGCAGTCTTGTAGAAAAGGACCAAATGAACAATGGAATGCTCACAAGGAACCTATACATCCACATGAATATCTGCATGGATGACATGCTCATGTGCAATGTAAGGAGGTGATCCAAGACAGACAGGATGGCTTTGTTAAGGACAAATTGTGCCTGAAAAAATCTGAAGGTTTACATTGAATATGAAGAAAATCTTCACTGAAAAGGTGGTCAGGCATTGGAATAGGCTGCCCAGGGAAGTGGCTGAGTTGCCATCCCTGGAAGTGTTCAAAGAATATGTGGAGGTGGCACGTGGGGACATGGTCTGGTGGTGAACTTGACAGGGTTGGGTTAATGGTTGATATTGATTATCTTTTCCAACCTAAATGATACTATGATTCCATGTTACAGGTATATTTATGTGACATGATTTTATATTTTTATATGTACGTATTTATGACCATATACTGATATGAAGAGTTACACATATATATGCCTATATATAATGTATAAAATATATATTTTGTTAGCTTTTCAATGCTTTTCTTGCCATAAACCCTTTAAGGGATAAAAAAAAAGTCTTCTCTTAAATAGATTATTCTCTTTCTTTTTCTTGCCAGTTCCCTTAGAGGTAGCATATTGATGGGAGACATGAACAGGCGGAAGGAAATGTCATCAGGATTTACCACCAGAAAGTAGAGGTCTTTCATGACTCTCACTGAATTTCTAAGCAGGCAATGTCTTTGAGGCACCTTGGTCTTGTTTTGATGAGCACTTTTTAGGTACACAGAGCTCTGTGTGAAACTCAGACCTCCAGCACACATTGAAAATCTGGATCTCCTCTGCAGTCTCCAGGAGATCCCAAAAAACTCTTGGGAGTACTGCCTTGGGAATAACCACATTGGTTATTCCCATATTATCCTGACTGATTTATTTTGTGGCAGCCTAATGAATGGGGTCAATCTGCCACTGGTAAAGCTCTCCTGACACCAATGGAGTTAGAGCAGGAATTAATTTGGTACTGGAAGCTAATTGCAATGTGCCATTCTTTCACATGTAAGATATAGATGGAATAATTTAGATGGCTACATGTCTTTGCATGATTAAATAAACCAAGAATATTAAACACTCAGAGAGCACAGGGCAAAAAGAAAAATATAGATCTATCAAATATAGATCTATCCTAATTATTATCTGCCAAAAAATCTAGTTAATTGATAGTCATAAAATTATGAAAAATAGGAAGTTGACAATACTAATAACAGGGGGGAAAAACCCAGCAACAAACCAAATACCACCTTATGCATTTTTGTAGGAGAAACCAGTGCTCACAGAAGGAGTTTTAAGAACTCTTCTCAAAATCTGATGGGTATTAAAACACCTTAAAAATCCCATCCCAGCACCCTGCCTTTTCATTCCAAATTTACTTTCAGTTCTGTAGCCTTGTGCTCCAGAAGGTGAACTCAGGAGCAAAGGCTGCTGCAAGAGAGCCAGCACTCATCAGCCTGCCTGATGGAAAATATCACAGAGGAGATTGGATCCTTTGCCTTGCAAAGCTCACAATTTACAGCCTACTTTTGGAGTTCAGTGCAGCATCCTTCAATGCTGCCTGCAGGACTGCCCTGTCTTTGCCAGGAACGTGGTTTTCTCTCTGTTGAGGCAAAACCAGAACCCATTGAAAAAAAACAAAACAACCCAACCTTCTTCACAAGAAGAACTCATGGAGAAAATAAAAAGCCACACACACAGACACGAAAGAGAAGAAAAGAATTAGATGTTACTTACTGGTTAGCACAGTGATTGATCTCGCTGACTTGGAAACCATATTTGAGTTGACCACCAAGAGAGTCACTATGTAATACAGGCCATGGTATTTGGCATTGAAAACCACAGGGGCAGGTAAAGTGCTATTGAATTCATCAAACTGGAAAAAGTAGTTCTTGGATTCCCCAGCTATCTTCACAACGTAGACAGAGGATGAGCTCACCACGTCCGATGCCTCCAGGGACACAATGATACAATTGTCCTCTCTGACAGCAACTTGGAAAGGCTCTGCACTCTGCAAGACGAGAAAAAGAGTTTATTGAGGAAAAATCTAGTATTTTCTTTTCACCTATTTCCCTTGTTATTCATAAGATACTCATAATTCCAAAACTTGGAAGGGTTCTACACTCTACAAGACAGGAATAAAGACTTTGTTGAGGTAAAATCTAGTATTTTAATTTTCACATTTTTCCCTTGTTATCCATAAGATCCTCATATTTGCAATAAAGTTACATCTTCTATTCTACTGGAGAGTTAACATCAAGCAGGAGCAATTATTTCAGGCTGCAATTCACAGTCAGCCAGAGCCCACAGATATCTGATTTTCAGAGATCAGTCTCTCTGCAGCAGAGGATGGATCCTGCTGTGTGTTTTCTGATACTCCAGACACTCCATTCCTTACACCCTGAGGAATAAAGCCTCTGTCATCCTTTCATGAGGAAAGGCGAAGTAGCGCAGAAGGAGGATGAGATTGGAAATGGTATCAGGGCAAGAGGATTTCCAAAAAAGCCTCAATGTCATTTGAATCCCCAAAATGAGGTGATTAAATCAAGACTCTTTTATCTTGCAGAAACAGGATAATATATTCCTCAACACAATATATTCTGAAAGGCTACAACGGAAGAATAATTTTGGGTACTGCCTAAGCTTTTCCAAATGTGTATTGTATTAACCATACTTGCCTTTTCAGCAAGTACCATTACTTACCACTATGTCTGTAGTTTTGCCTAGCACTTTTTATTTCCTAAGCTACAGCATTTAATTTTCAATATTTCATTTATTAGTGGTAGAGAGAAAAGAGCAATTTAACCTTGTTTTGATCTATCATGAGTGTGTTAAGCCACTGCCAGCTGAAAACACTTTCCTTTTTATTAATTTCAAACCAGATGTCAGGAGAAGCACTTGTTCTCTACAGGAATTTCAAAACAGATTCATGCTAATTAATGAAAAGAAAAAGTTCAAGCTTACTTTAAGAGTTGCCTTTTTGTTTATGAGACCACACCACAGTTTATAATTATTTTACCCCCCATGAAAACTGTAATATCTGGTATTTTCAGTGCCCAAGTCCACAGTATTTTTGTCCTTCATGTTTCACAGGCTGAGAGCTCTCAGGGAAAGGCAGAAAAGCAAGGATAGTTTGCAACTTCTTTGATCAAATTTCTCCTGTACCAGAGAGAGCTAGAGACCTCCTTCAGAGATTAATTCTAGCAGCCTGACTACCTCTTATTTTCTTGTGGTTTTGTTTAGTGCGTGTTCTTCCATGAAAACAATATTTCTGGGATTTATGCTGCAAGAACCAGGATGCCTATTTGAAATTCACACATCTGGTGTTGCCAACTCCTGGCATTCAAAGAAACACCTCAATAAAAAAAAAAAAAAAAAAAAGAAAAAAAAAAAAAAAGAAAAACAATCACAACAATAACAATAGAAATAAACAAGAATAAATAATTGGTTCTAGGAGTGTAAGATTTACACAAGCAGCAGTTTGTCTTTCCATGTATTGATGGTATTATCATTGGGCTTTGACATTTACAGTGTACCTAAGGCTATGCCACCCTAGAGACAAAGCCACAGGCTTGAGACAGAGCCCCTGAGCAAACCCTCCATCTGATCCAAGAGGAGAACAAGGCACAAAGCACATAACCAGTGCAACCCAAAGAGGATAACCTGTCTAGACAGCTCCAAGCCTGAGATTAAAAACAGAGGCAATGCAACTTCAGCCGCTGACTTGAGGCTTGCTTTAGTTAGTCTTTAAAAAAAATTACTTTTAAGTTGTTAAAATTGTATCTGCCAATGTTATCAGTGGGAGAATATTTTGGTATGGAAGTCTGGGTAATTTTTCACAGATGGCAAAGCAATTGCTCCAAAAGGTTTGTAATGTAAAACTACAGCTACAAAAAAGCTTCCATGTGTTTTCCCCAGCCTGAGCTGAATTCAACAGGCTTACCCTTGAGTAGATCAAAATTCTACATTTCAAGTGGTTGCATTTTGCCTTAAATCCCAGTCTAGCATTTGGATTCACACAGACTCAAACATTTAACTGGGGATTATGCTTAGATCTGGTCAAAACCAAGTAGGGGTTCTCTTATCCTTCTTCCTCCTTATTTCCTTTTCACTAAGAAAATGTGGAATCAATCCTACTTCAGCCCTCCTGGTGTGGGAAGGCAGGAGAATGAAGGCACAGGTGCCCTGGCTTTCCAGAGGCACATCACTGTTCTATCACAGAAGCCATGGTTGTCTTCCAAGACCAAGCAAGGACTCAGCAAGGTTATTTCTACACACTAAGCTTGCATTTCGTATATAATCCCATAGAAATCTGTAGGTTTTGACCTTCCACAGGCTTGCATTTGGATGCTTCACTAGAGGAAAAAGAATGGCATTGTCTCTGAAATTATTCTGGCCTTCCCTTGGCCTTGGCACTGAATTCCACAGCCTACCTGGCTACAGAGAACCAGCCCAAAGTGCCAAATGAATTTATATGTGCCAACAAACAGTTCAAAGCAAGTTCCTTGTAGCTGGATGCTATAAATCAATTGCTATGCTAATCAAGTACAGCTGGAAATTAAGCATATAATTGCAGAGTCATGGACATTCCTAGGATATAATTAGATATCAGGCAATGCTTGTATGGGTTGTGATTTCACTCTTTGATTCTTCCATGGGTATTGTACTAACCATGATGAAGACCATGCTTTTATTTTTTCCCCTCAATATTTTTGTGAATCCACAGCAGCACCATTCAGCAAATGGTTCACAAGCCTTCTTCAACTATTCCCACACAATCAGCATAGAATGCTTCTGCCAGCTAAATAAAACTCTCAGACATTTCCTATTCTTAGTTATGACACCTGCCAGGGTAAATAGCTTTTTTTGAGTGCTCCATCACCTTAAGCATGTGGGGATTATGAAATACAGCTTCCATCATCCATGCCCAGATGCTTTGGAAGCTCTGCTGCCATGATGCATTTTTTGAGGGCCATCTCCTTAGCAGCCCTGTGCCCCATCCAGCCCATCACTGGAGGATAAATCCCTCTCTGGAGTGGCCCCTTTGCAGTGATTGTGTGTCCCTCTGTGTGCTTTCCAACTGCTGCATGCAGGGGACACATGGTATGGGGGAGACATCTGCTCCTTATTATCCACTGGCTCTTGAAGTAACTTTTGGCCTTTAATTTCTAAGATTGGAGTGGCAGATCAGAGATCAATAAAAAGAATTGGCAATTAACATGTCATGAGATGAAATCATTTATCTCCTTTGGAATATGGAATATGTTATCTCCTTTGGAATATATTGTAAAAGGACAGACCATTCTGGCCATCCTTCCTCCAGGTTGTCCAAGGTCAGGGTTACCAGCCAGCACCGGGTTTGTGATTTTGAAAAGATTTCTAAGAAAAAAAGCTGAGTATTTTCTCTAAGCACCACTGCAAGTGACAAACGTGCCCCACTTAACTAGACTGTAAAGCCAGTGTGTCTTAAGACTGACAGCATCAGTATGGTAAATACACATTTCATTACTTCTGGTCAGCTACCTCCAGGATTTAATTTGCTGGTGTCACAGCTTGAGCGGCTGTTTTATGCCTGTGGGGAAATTTGGCAGGGCCTGTGCATTCAGAAACAAATGATTAGCTCCAACTTCCTTCCTAGTTTATTATTACAAGCTCGTGCCACGATAAAGCACTTAGAAGAAGAAAAAAAGAAAAAGGAGGGGGGGAAGTAAATCCCACAGTGTGATGCCTGTTCACAGCCATTTCCAGCGCAGGGATGAGTCATGTTGGTGGAATTTCCAGCCAATAACCAGGTCCCAATTAAAATAAAAAGGAAGGGGAGGCAAGGAGATATACAACATGTCAAATAAACAATATACAAAGAGTAATAGGAAAATAAATGGTGTGCAGCAGAGCTCAGAGTCCTCTTTTCAGAAGTTTATATCCTTGGTTTATTTCCATATAACAGAATGAGTTTTTCACATGAGGAAGAGATCAAAGCTGCAAAACAACTACTGATTTTAAGTGCTGTAGCTTCTGCATGTCTCATTCTGAAACACATTGTGCCAGAACCCAATTACCAGAAGTGCAAGCAGTTACAAGTTCTGCTGACTTTAAGAGGAGCTGTGGCCACTTATCAGCTCTGTAAAATTAAAGTACTGGAAACTGCATCTCATTATCTAATGCCAGACAGGTGGAACTAAAATCCCAAACAAATCTGACTTTGGCCAGCTTTTACAGAGTAAATCCTGCAGCATGCACAGGATTTTCAAAGTAAGCAGGAGCAAATTTTAAAGCTATGAGGATCTACTTCTCAGGCACCATGCTGATCACCTACTGCATGATGCAAATATATAAGATAATACAAAACAACAAATATATAAAATAATACAAAAATAACATCCATGCAAGTACAAGAAAATATTGAACACTACTATACTCAGACCTCTTGGGTGAAATATTGTCTATTTAGTGAGTGATTCACTACACTCTGATATATTTTGTCCTGGTGGCCAATAATGCTAATTTCATTCTAAATCATGTGATGACTCATTCTCACCACGATTCATCTTAATTAATCTTAGGTACTTAAAAGGAATGACTAAGCCAGGACGACCTTTTCAGACAGAACACCTGTGGATTCACCTAAGACTGGAATTAATTGTGAAAAATGCACTAAACAGCAAAGGGCTGATGGTCCCAGCTTGGCAATATTCCTGCAGTCCTCTGTCATTGGGTGCAGTGAGTCCAAGCCTTACAAAAAAGGCAGAATTGGGATCCAGATTTCAGGATCCTGGCCTTTGCTACAACCACAGGAAGCAGGTAAGAAATAAATAGCATTGCAAAACATGCTTCCTTGGAATTGCTAGCTATCATTATTAACTCCTAGAATTTAAACAAAATAGGTAAAGACATCCTTAAAGAACTTAGGGAAGCACATCCTAAGCTTTCCACGTGTTCCAGTGAGTTCTGGAGCAGCACAGGCTTCAGTGGTGACTGCAAGAGGAAAGAATTGTTTGACATGATCTTCAAAAGTGTGAACAAAAAGTGTTACAGCCTTCTGACAGAAATGTAAAGGCTTCTGGAAAATAAGGATATTCATTTCTGAGGCTTTTGTTTTTATCTACACTTTCCCACAGGTTGTGTAAAGATCATCCCTTAATAAACACTCCTCAGAAGAAATACTCCACGGGGAAAAAAAATGCAAATCTGTATAGTTAAGATTTTCCATGCAAAAAGGAATATTTTAACATGTAAAAAGATAGCAAAAGCTGCAGTTCTCAATAATGTATGGTTTGTGATTCAGGTTAACACATCATTTCTGGCATTCTGCTCTATGAATAGTGTCCTCAGCCCTGTTACTATTCTGAGTCTCAAAAAGCCACTAACAACAATCCTCTGGTCATATTTTATAAATGAGCCTCCACATTTCTTTGCTCTGGGAGACAGCTCTAAAGGGAGGAGTATTTTTTCCCATCTCTGCCCACAAATGCAGAACATGGGGGTGGATTTTTTTTTTTAAGCAAACATCATTATGGTATGTACAACCCACCATGTTTTGCTGCCATTCTGAATTAATAACCTGGAAGGAAATATTTTTTCACACAATCAACTGCTACGATGACAGCATTAAATAGATTCCAGAATGCTAATTTCAGTAAGATTAAAATCTAATGTATCCCACTGCTAACATGTCCAACACTTGATAAATTATTGCTAAATATATACTTCTAGCCCATCTTTCTAGTGCAGAGGCAACACCCAACCATGGTGATTCAGAGGCCTTGATGTTAACAAGGTTTAAAACTAAGTTAGGAATTCTAGGATGGCATTTTTCCCAGCACATGTGCATGCACCCCAAATATAACAGGAATTCACATCCAGGCAGATATAGTTTGGTTTCTTTTCACTCTAGATTTTTAGCTTTTCCCTAGTACTAAAATTATATCAAAAAAGCATAATTCTGCTGAAAGAAAATATGATTTTGATATGAAAGAAGGATTTCCCTTCTCCAAGTCAGATCTTCATGGAGCCTCTGCAATTAAAGTTTAGCCATCCCTTGTGGATGTAGCCAAACACATGCCAGATGAACCTTGTGCTTTAATTAAAATGCATCTTCCCTCTTGAGCCTGCATGTGAATGACAGAAAATGAAAAAGGGCACAGGAATCATATCACATTGCCTCAAATCCCTTAATTCTACCAAAAGGGCCCTTCTCCAGTCAATCTTTGCTCTCTGGGACAGAATGAGAGCAAACTTCTGCCTGAACCAATGGTAAAATGATGAGAGCTGAACCTATGCCAGGTGGGAGGTGTTGGTTGGATCCCCTGCTAAATTCCAAAAAGAACAAATAGGGGGAAAGGAGGAGAAAGATAAACTCCATGTACACATTATCCTGAGAACACACACATCATCCAGTCATTAAGAAGGATGGAGTGTAATTAAGCAGAGCTTCCACCTGCAACTGCAGCTCACTGCCCATCCCAGGAGGAAGGAGGAACAGATCACCTCATGGCAAGGCTGAAGGAGAAGGCAGAGTGAGGAAATGAGCAACAAATTCAGGCAGATTTTGAAGAATTTGATGATTAGAAAGAAGCCTCTCCTTGCATGGTGAGAAACAATCTCTGAGGGGCTGCAAAGTTGGGACATGAGAGGGAGCACACTGGAGATGTGGGTTTGGGTGATGAAGGACAAATTCATTCATGCTCAGTCCTTCAGCTCCAAAACTGTGGATTCACCTCTGCCAATAATGGAAGTCTGTAACAGAAGCTTCTGATGCTGAAACAGCTTCTGAACAGCTGCTGATGCTGAAAGGTGACACGAGGAGGTTACACAGAAAATTCCTGGTGTTCGACAGAATGGGAGAGCTGATGTTGCATCACGAGAAAACAATCCCAGCAGTGCTGTGCAGCTGACATGAACTGACTGGAGGCAGCTAAACTTCATACTACATGCTGAGAGTATGACACAGGGGTAGAGACTGACCTGGTGGGTGCTACAAGAGTGGGAAATGCCTCAATTTTGAATTGATAGGGTGCATATATACCCTTCATATGTTCACAAGTGAACTAGTTCTTAAAGGCAGAATGCAATGCTTTGCTACTTGCACTATCTATAAAGAGCACAGCTGGGAGGAAATTGAGTTCTCACTTGTCAGAAAAAAATTGGAGACCAAAGTGGTTATCAAATTAATTTGTAATCACAAAGCAATGTAAGGGAAAATGGGGGAAGAGAACCAGACTTTCTCTTTCCCCCCATGTTGATCTATAATAAGAGAACAATGAATTTACTTGTAGAGAGAGGCTATTCCAGAATCTTAATTCTTTGTTCCATATCTGCAAATGTTTTTAAAGGGGATTAGGCACCAAAGTGCCCTTAAGTAGTTTCAAAATTCTGAGACTACTAGAGAGGTTTTGAAATAGGGATGGATTTGTCAAAAAAAACCCAAAACAAAACCAACAACAAAAAACAAAACAAAACAAAACAACAAAAAAAACAGCCTTAAAAACCCTAAAAAACACCTGTTCTAAATCTGGTTTTGTGACTTCACATTGGTCTGATGCTCACCTTAAACAAACAGTCTGCCTTATTGATGGTCATTTTTCTATTACCTTTGCCTCTCAGCTCCCCCCCAAAAAAGCTGCAAACACCCACCACCCTTTCTTCACTGGTCACAGGAGTCATGGCACATCTGGAAGACCCAAGTTTAAATCCAGATCAGCAGTTTTAATATTCTGTGCTTATTTATCCTTCCTTCCTGAGCCATAACTGGGATGTGGCTGTGGTTATCCCTCAAAGATTGTTCACTCAGGTTCAAATACAGGTTTATTTTGTTTTCAGATCCAAGTGGAACCTGATGTTCTGCACTTTGATTACTCTGTGGTGTCCCTGTGCTCTCTAAACTGGCAAGAGATGAACAGACAAGTTGCTGAGATTTTCTCCTGTTATTTCTATATAGTTTCTGCAGATGAATGGTATTTTTTCTTGCTAAAGTATTTGCTGTGGTAAAGTGTGTGTGTGTATGAGTGTGATTGATTGTTTTGCTTGGTAAGGGTATTTTTTTTGCTTTTTTCTGACCTGTGCTCAAAGGGAAGCAAGCTGACAGCGCCATTTCCCTGATTACTATCAAGAGATGAGCTCTGCAACTCTTTGTACAGCACAGGGTCAATTGCAAATCCACACAAAACATTTCAATTGGAGCTCCAGCCTGATTGTCCATTCATTTCTAGCGTGGCTTCAGGCTCAGTTCAGCCATTTGTAGCAATCTGCTAAGATCATACCCACAGAAGAATGCTCTGTCACACTGGCAGTGCGCTGCTCAGAAGTCATAAACACCCCAAACTCCAATGCTGCAAAAGCTCAGAACCTGTCACTGCCACCCTGCCCTGCAGGGACAGCTCCAGCAGGATTTATTTGGTTGCAGTGTATCGAGAATTTTGTTTTTAGCACAACTGCCAGAGGCTGACTTGGAGGAAGAGAAAGAGAGGAGTGAATACAAAGAGCTCAGGAAATGGAGCCAGGACCCTCAGCTGCTGGAAAGTCCTTCCAGATGTAAAAGTGCCACCCCAGATGCCCAGAGCAGGAGACCAGGGGACAATGACTGCTGTTGCATAAATAGGACACCTCAAAAAATTTCTGGCCAGAACTTTTGTGATGAGACTTCTGTGCTAAGTGTGAGATTAATCTGGCTTCATTTTATCATAATAAAAATTGTGTGCCTAGTCAAATCTTATCATCTAGGTTCCCTCTGTAAGGAGAGAGGGATCTGAAGAATTAAGTTCACCCATTAACCTTAAACAAGCTGCCTGCTGCAGATGCTCGTCCCTGTGCACCTTCCATTTAAACACCAGGAGCCAGATGAGAGCAGAAAGAGCTGTGCATGGTTTGATGGCAGCTGCAACTCACATTTTTATGTATTATGGCTCCTAGTCTTTTTTTCTTGTCCAAATTGATATTATAAGGTTTCAATTTTGTTTAGCCACTCTCTTTTCCAGCAGTATAAAAGTGCATGATGGCTGTGGCTGAGCAAGGCAAATAACTTTAAGCACATGGAAGGTGCTACTCAGCAAAAGATGCAAGCATGTCCATAAGTCCTTTGCCTCTGTGACACAGGCAGGCCTCGAGTACAAAGAATCAATCAGGAGATCAAGGACTCTCTTCTGGAGCTGCCAAAGAGTGATAACCCCTGGAACCTCCTTCTAATTTGTTTTGAGTCTTTTACCAAGTGAGGTTGCTAAAAAGTCATTCGAAGAACAATAAAAGTCTTGGTCCCCTAGGTGATGCTGAGCCTCCTGCTCCGCAGGTTCAGGGCTCTCCTCACAGAAATTATTATTCCTTGCTGTGGTTGTGTGGGTTTTACACTTGGCAGCTATTCAGTGGCCAACAGGGATGCAGCCAAACCACCACAAATACATTCATCAGCCCAATATCTCAGGCTGAGGTAGCTCAGCAGTGATGGCATGGAGAGCAGACACATTAAATTTCTGTCTGGTTTGGCAGCTACAGACCCTGAGAGTGCAGAACTGAAAGAATTAAACTTTTGCATTAGCTTTCTTTTATATATTTCCCTTTTAATACCTGACAGAGCTTTTCCCCAGGCATGACAATGGCTAGCCAGGCAAGAGAAGGCTTAATAAACTGAGAGATGAAATCAGCTGAGAAAAGGCTGAGTGGAAATTGGCAATGAGAAGTCTGTTCCCTACGGTAGAATTGACTGTAAGACAAAAATATAAATTTTCTGAATGCTGTTTCCTCATTTTAACTCAGGATGCTCTGTAGTGTCTTCTGAAAAGGATGAATTTATAAACAGCATGGCCTTAAATGAGTCAACATGACCTTTCCCAGACACACACCACAGTAAATATTTACTGAGCTTTATTTCATAGGCAGTAACTCACTGCTAATATAAAAAGCTTTCAGGCTGCTAGACAATGCAAGATGTAATCCTATCATTCTGACATTTAAGAAAATGCACATTTTAAAAGTGATAATGATTTTCTTTCCTAGTTACTTTCTAGATATGAGTTCACCATGAATTTTTTTATGCTCTAATTTTCTTCTTCTATTTTATGCAGTATTTTTGTTGCCAGTGAAAGGGAAGGATAAGGATGAAGGGTGATGGCATGGATTTTTTTTTTTTCTTTTGTCTTCTATTTAACTCAAAGCAAGTGGTGCTTGCATACATAAGCACTGGTCATTCTGCATTATATATATAGAATAATTACATAATTATATATCAGATATATATATATAATTACTATATTATATGTTATATATTATATAGTATATTATTATATTATTTTATATATATAATCCAAGCAAAAATTTAGCCTGGTTGTCTGTCTGCCATTTGCAGAATTTAGTGTGGTAATTTCTCAATAACTGCAGGGTAAATTTACAAATCTCTCTTATCTCATCAACACCTGCACTTCAATTTCAAGCAATACACACATTGCCTAAGGTCTTACCCAACTCTTTGACTGAAACCAAAATATTTTCATGATCCTCCTGGGAGAACACCCGCCTGTACTTTAGAATTACAAAATGGACTTTAGAATTACATTGTACTTTAGAATTACAAAATGGACGTGGCTCTTTTTTCCTAAATGTGACCCAAAAAAGTCACAAGGACAGTTTTGTAAATGTATATGGTCTCCTACAACCCAGATAAATATCTACAATATCCTTCAAAAAAACCCCAGAACCGGGCACCAAGGTATTTTTTATGTTAAATTAAATGTGCACTCTCAAACCTCTCCACCTTCATGTACAACAGCAAGATGTAAGAAAAGGCACACTGGCAGCACTGAGCCCCTGTGGTAACAGAGGCAGCTTCATCTCCAAGCCAAATGAGTGGTTCCTCTTAGTTATTTATAGCCCTTTTAAAGTTTAATCACTTTATTTACTTATTCCCTGCCAGGTCCCTGCTGACCACACTCAGTTTTCCCTCCCCTTCCACTCCAGTGCGCTCATACAGCAGTGAAAGCTCTTTATTTCCAGTATCAGTCTACAGTGCTGTTTCTCAGCTCAGGTTTACTCTGGATGCAATTTTTGCCTCCTAACTCAGGTGCCAATGGACAGAAGTATCCTCCTGACCAAGCTGTTTCCCACCAGCCTTTAGAAATTTAAAGCAGCAGAGAAAGAAGGCTGGTGTTTCTTTGGGGTCCTGTTTTTGTGGATGACAATAAGTTACATCAAGTATTGTATCTCTGGGCATGTTTCTGTGATGTTTTCTCACAGAAGAAACCTCAGGCTCAGTGAGTCATGGAGTTTTCTGTCCACCAGAACTCCAGAGGAGAAACTCATCACACAACAGCACCCTTAGCTCCCTGCAATTCACAGTAGCAAAAGTGATTTCCAAGCAACAGCTTAATGGAACACCAGTAATAGACTCTGCACTGAGATCAAGCACCAGGAAAAACTGACTTAAATTACCACAAGGATTAGGACCATAAACACAATCAGCTGGCATAGCTCAGTGTATAAGCAAAAAAAAAAAAATGTTTACCTATGGCAACAAAATGAGCCATGCTGTCCTTATCTCTGCTGCTGCAAGCACTTAAAGCATGCATGTGAAAGTGAACATTCATGCTTGCACTAAGTATTTGCATGTTTATGAATAAACTGTAATCACTTTGACGGTGTTCTTCCCTCTGGCCTTATTAGCCCTGTGAGCTCTTCATTCACTCCTCACACTTTGCATGCCAAAAAGGCAGACAGGGAAAAAACATCAACATCCTTGTGAAGCTGCACACAAGCACAGAATGTCTACATAAATAAGAAAATTAGACCCGAAGACTAGAGAGCATGCTCCAAAGAGCAGCAATTGGTATTGGCCATGTCAAAAGAGAAGCTGGGGAAATCTTGGATTTTTTTCCCCCATTTGTCTCTACTTGAAAGAGGGGGAAAAAGAGACATGCATGACTGATGGTAATGGAAAACCTATTTGTGTCCAATTCACTGGAGAAACAGCACAAGGACATATCATCCTTGTGAAATAATTTGTCCTGTATTCCTTGAGCCAGATGAAAGTCCCATTATGTACAAAACAACACATGCAGATGAATACAGATTTGGGAGATCTATTATTCTCTCAATACGCTGCCTCGGAGCAACCTCTATCACGAAAAAGGCTCTTTCCAAGTGCCTCACACTGTCACAAAGTGTGACTTTTTCCACTAACCCAGAATAGATTTGAAAGTGCACAGCAGCACCGAGGAGTCATTCATGATCAGGGCTCTTGCTGTGAAACAAAACTGGCACATGCTCCTGGAACCCACAGCAATTAACGCGTGTGAAATCAAACAGCCACACCACACCGACTGTGCCCAGAGCAAAAATAGAATGGAACAGCCACATCTCCATAGCCCTGCATGGCTCTGCAATTCAGAGAGACCTTTGCGAGCACAGAACAGCTCCATTGCCTCACATGAGGCTGGTGCTGATGTATTTGAACTTCCCAAAATCTTCCTCTTCGCCCCGCTAGGAGACACAAGGTTCTCTTATCTCAGACAACGCTCATTACTGATTCCCTACCCTGACAAGGAGTTTGTGCAGGCACAGAAGATTTTTTTGAGATCTAAAGAATGATTATGAGGTGACACAGGTATGATCTTAGCAAATCTAAGTTTTTTTTTCCTCTTGCAGTGCTAAGGAAAAAACCCCAAAAAAACTCAGGCCCAGGAATCTGTCCAGTGCAGCACAGAGCAGTGGAGCCTCTTCAGCCTGCAAGGCATTGTGCTGTCTCTAAATTTTCAGGGCTTACAGAGCAACTTTATCTTCCACATCAAACTGAGTAATAAAAGAAAATAAAAAAACAGAAAAAAAAAAAAAAACAAAACAAAAAACCCCAGAAAATCCCTCCAAAAAACCCTAAAAAAACTCAAAAAAGCCCCCCAAAAAACTGAGAGAAACAGAAAAAAAAGCCAGGAAACCCCCACTTCCACCCCCAGAAAAAAATTTTAAAAAACAGAAAAAAAAACCAAAAAACCCCCCAATAAACTCCCCAAAAACCCAAAAAAGCCCCCCCCAAAAAACCAGGAAAAAACCCCAGGAAACGCCTGCCCCCACAAAGAAACAAAAAAGAAAAAAAATACAGAAAAAAAAAAAAACCACTAAAAAAGGGGAATAAAAAGAAAAAAAAAAGGAAAAAATTTTTAAAAATAAAGAAAAAAAGCCTTGAGGCACCATTCTTGGTTGAAATCTGCTACACTCACATTAGAAATAATCAATTCCAAACACACAAAATGATGGCTCTGCCAGGAAAAAAAAAGCAGTCTGCATCTACACATGGTAAAAGAGAAGCTGGAAGGTAAGGACCATGCTGGTTTACCAAACAGTCCTGGAAAAGCCAGTAGCTCCCATTCAGATGCAGTTCAGAAAAACACAATTGCCCAATCTGGCCTGAATATAGTTGATGTTAATGTTGATTTATATTTGTTGAGAGACCTCAAGTATTTTACCTGAAGCTGCAAATCTTGCATGTTATTTTATCCACACTTAAGTCGTGAAAAATTATTATGAATATATTTGATGTCTACATCTTACACGGATGGTTTTGGTTTGTTTCATGGTAAATATTTCATGTGAGCTCTTCCTAGAAATTTCAGAATGCTTTAGCAAAAGCAGCTCAAGAATGAGGAGCTGGGGAGAAAGACCAAGAGCACAGCTAGAATAATGATCATAATTCAAACAAAACTCCTCAAAGGGCAGAAGAAGCTACAACTGTGAGAACTAATTGATTTGATTCTACATACACAAAAATGATAAGAAGGATTTTGTACTGGTAAGACAGATTTATTTTTTTAAAGAGAGATTTAATTAAATTCCTCTCAGATTTTTTTTTTTCTTTGAAATTTTAACTGTCAGGCATCATATCCAAAAGAAAAAAACAATACCATCCAGGAAGTAATTATCTGCATTAAATGTGCTGTTTGACTTCTTTCCTGCTATGGTGATCTCTGCCAGAAGGAGAAACCAAGGAAGCTGGGGGAGGAGGGGGAAAAAAAAATTGATTCAGCAATTTGAGAAGCTAAATACATTTCTCTGTGTCTCAATTAACAGAGGGAGGGCTTGTTCTGCAGGGGGAGCAGCACCAGGTGGGGAACAGCAAGGTTTATTTTGGTGAATTTGTGCCATGTTGGACACTGGAGGAGCAGAAGGGCTTGACACAGCATTGTTTGCTGTGAATAACAACCCCTGCAGCCACCACCCATCAGAGCTGTTCTGCACCTTGGGTGACCAAATCTGGGGCTTGCCCAGCTCCAGCCACTCCGGCTCTGCCCTCCTCTGCTGGCCCCAGTTCAACACCACATCTTTCTTTGTCAGTTTTCAAGGGGGATGCAATCCTCTCATTCTTCGAGCCTTGTTCATAAATCTTTTCTTTCTCCTGGCTTTGGTTTAGCCCAGCTCCTGTTATCCTCAATAATTAAGAGTTGAAGTGAACACTTAATATTTAAAACGTGTTTCCTGTGTGTTTTGATGATGTCAGCTTTCATGTTGAATCCTTTCACTGGTTATCCTGCACAGACTAAGGTTTATCCTTTTCCACTCAATACTTGAGCTACCATTATTTGATGCCACTCTTTCCCATTACCTGCCTCCTGTGACAGTGTTCACAGGGGCTCTTGGATGAGGGAAGAGATGAGGATCTGACTCCTTGGTTCAGAAGGCTTGATTTATTATTTTATGATATATATTACTTTAAAACTATACTAAAAGAAGAGAAGAAAGGATTTCATCAGAAGGCTGGCTAAGAATAGAATAGCCAAGAATGATAACAAAGGGTTGTGGCTCAGGCTCTGTGTCTAAGCCAGCTGTACTGTGATTGGCCATTAATTAGAAACAACCATATGAGACCAATCACAGATGCACCTGTTGCATTCCACAGCAGCAGATAATCATTGCTTACATTTTGTTCCTGAGGCCTCTCAGCTTCTCAGGAGAAAAAATCCTAAGGAAAGGATTTTCCATAAAGATGTCTGCAACAGCCTCCTATTCTGCCAGTAGCAGGAAACACAAATCCCAATTTCTGCTCTTACCTCTACTGCTCCCTGTAAATGATACTGTCTTGCCATCAATAATCAAGAATGCCTCCTTTATACAGAGGTTTGTAATAAATCTCAACAGCTTCTGTCAATTTGCTTCATGTATATATTTTAAAATTGTATAAATAGGAAGCATATTTCATACAAAACTTGCATATGGTTTGCTCTTATGTTCCTCACTCTTAAAATGAGCTTTTAAAAACCAGAAACAGAGTGTTTTGTATCTCCAACCAATTTATCTGTGTTAAATTCCTCAGTCTCTCTTTCTTCTGTATTGTTTGGTTGTTTGTTTTCCTGCTCCTGCCTGATGTGGACTAATGCTGCTCCTGTGGAGATGAAGCTGGTTACTTCATCTAGCAACCAGCCCAATAGGTTTCCAGCCCTGCCAGGAGCTCTCACTGCTCCTTCAGCCTTCTCTGCAGCCATCCAGCATGGCTATGGGATAATAAACCTATTTTAATTTCCATTTTCTGCCCCCCAAAAGGGTTCTGCATCTCCTCTGTTCTGTGTGAAGGACATCATCATCCTTAACACACAAGAGCCTGACCTGAAGCAACGTGAGAACCCCACCAATAATTTTGTTTTAAAAGCCTTTGGTTGTGAACTATTTTATAATATCATTCATGGCAGCCCAGAAAATTCTTCTGCTAAGTTTGCTCTGATTGTGTGCACAGAAGCAGTTCTTTTTGACAAGAGCCCAAGAAAAGCCAGCCTGAAATAATGGTGTATTCCTCTGTGCACAACCACTGCAGTGACTAATCCCAATGTGCTCCCTTAACTCTGCCTCTCTCCCTTTCACAAGGCAGCTCATCCTGAAAACAAATGAGAGTGGAGGAGAAAAGGAATTTGTCCTCACATTATCTCCCCCACCATGCTTCCTCCCACTCCAAATTCAGCAGCAAAGGAGAATGTTTTGGTTCCCTAGCTGAGCCTACATTCCCAACTGCTACGTTAACAGACAGCAGTGAAAGAATGGTTTTGGTTAATTATGTGGCTCTGCTGACTGGGGAAGATGAGAAAATCTGTGTGGATTATGGTACAATTGAAATGTGGGAAGTGCCCAATCCATAGACTTGTTGGGCCATCATTCAGTTTCCCAGGAAGTTTGTGAGTACTTCAGTTTCAAACTGAAGAATTTACTGAAGCTGCAATCAAGATTGCGAAATGCTCTGTATTTCCATGGTATCTTTCACTGCAGAATATCAAAGTACTTTTCTAATACATGCTAATGAGCCCTTCCAAGATTGCTATAAATACAGTATCATGTGTATATGACTCATGTGGCTTATTAATTTTACATCACCTACCCTGCTGCTTGAGCAAGAGTGACAGAGCAGCGTTCAGGCAAATTCCTCTGTGAGAACTTTGCCAAAATAGCAGTACCTGTGTCTTCAGGGGTCAATCTGCCTCAAGGCTGATCCTACTTAGCAAGATTCAGTCTGAGAGAAATGTTCCCTGCTCACCACAGCCCTCCCAGCACAGTTCTCTTGGCAAAAATTTAGAGCATTCTTGTAATAAGAAAATAAAGTCTAAAGCAATGTATAACAGCTCCTAGGTTAAACATCCCATTCTATGCCAGCGGTGAACAGCAGAGTGCAAGGAAGAACAGAACTTTGCTGGGGGATGGATATGGATCCAAAAGGCATAGATCCTCAATGGGACTTGATTTTAATTAAAAAAGAAGGAAGGAAAGGCAATATTTAATCTCTTAAATTTACCTATGCCCTTAACCGAATGACATTTTTACTTTGCTTAATTAACTATTAACACGGAGTTCCAGAAAAGCCCTTTGTAATTTCCAAGTGCTCACTCTGCCCCTGTGGCAATTAGCCCATTAAGAGGTTCCACAGGCAGAGCAGTGATGAAGACACGTGAAGGATTTGTTTGCTTGGTCCTTTACAGGGGCTGTGAGCCAGGCAGATGATTTTTAATTGAGATAAACAGGACTCTGTGCTCATACAGGTTGATGAGAGGTCAAGTTCATTAGCAAGGGGTTAGCACTAGACAATGCAGCTTCCTGCTAGCTTGGAGGATGGGAAGGTAAAATAATGCCTGGCTGTAAACCACCACACGTTAAACAAATGGTTAAAGGCCCCACAGAGGGTAAATAATAGGGCTGAAACCACAATAACTAGATTTCTTTAACCCAGTCTCAGTGGAATCAAGAAAGGTGGCTCAAACCACCCATTTCACAGTGATTTCTTTCTTTCCTGCACCACAGGATGATTGATGTGGTGGAATTCAACCCAAACGGGGCAGGCAAATTTCACCAGCAGCAGCCACGGAGGGGAGAGAACTGAGACAGGGTGGAGGGAAAGGAGAAACCCCCAGGAGCTGCATTGCTCTCTCTCAGAAAAACACAAGGAGAAAGTGCAGAAGAAAATGATTCCTCCTGTCCTCAAACAGGAAGGACAGAGCAAGAAGTTTCCTAGGTGTCACTTAAACCCAGCAGCTCCCACCCTTCCCACACTAATTTCTTGTCTTTGTTAATGGTTCCCCTCCATCCTGAAGCCAAATAACTCCAAATTTCTCAATATTCCCACCCTTCCCACACTGAAACCCACACTAATTTCTTGTCTTTGTTTCCTCTCCATCCTGAAGCCAAATAACTCCAAACTTCTCAATATTCAAATCCAAGAGCAGCTTCTGTAGCTGGAGTGTACCCCTGAACTCTGAGCCAACCACATCCACTACAAGTTTCATTCTGTAATTGCTACAATTATTTAGAATTCAAGCCTGCAAATTTTGATTTAAATGGAAAAATGTCAATTCTCTGCCTTTGTCAATTCAAAAGGCACACTGAAGTTTAAACCTATTTAAGCCTTTCCTCTGGTAATTAGAGATTTAATTAAGAACTTTGTCATTTAAAAAGTTTCTACCTCAGCCTGGTACTGCAGGTAGTGTGCATGGATGTGTTCTGTTTGTCAGTACAAAAATGCTGTGAAATTCCCAAGAATTTCATCTGAAACAGCGGGAGAAACATGAAAAAATTCAAATACATCTGCTTGCACTTGAATCGCCCTCACCCCAATGGCCTTTGAATTGCCAAGGATGATCAATCCATGAAAAGCTAAGAAAAAAATTGGTGACAAAACATGTGCAATCACCAAGAGAGAACCTGAGAGAAACTGCTGTGCACTGAGGCCAGGCAGTCATGTGCTGTCTGGGGGACAGCTGCTTCCACAGCCTGAAAAGGATTTATCACCATTTCTGGTAGGGCACAGTTTGGAAAAATCAGGGTTCTTGTGAAACACCTGACGGAGTTAAAATGGAAGTGGCCCCTATCCACAAGAGTTAATAACTTTGGGGAGGAGGAAAAATGACCTTAGGAGCCTGCTTTTATTTCAGGGGAGGAAAGAAAAAGACAGCTGGGGGTTAAGGAGGTCAAAAAAGGAGCTTAAAAGTCTCATGCAGTGGGAAGAGTAACTTATTTCTTTGACCAGCAGAAGTTTGGGTGAAGCTGTGCAGCAATTTGGCGAATGAGTCTACCAGCTTTTGAAGTTAAGGCTCCAATTTTTAAGACCAAAAGCTCCAACTTTGGTACTTTCCACTAATTATATCTGCAAGGCCATTGTATTATTTATATGTATTTTAAATTGGCTGGTGACCTGAGCTGTATCTATTACAGTCCAAATGCAGTTTGCATATCATTCATTATATAAATGAGGTTAGAAATGAACATAACTGTTTACTCAGAAGAAATCCATTTAGTGAGCTGGCATTTCTTCATTACCCAAAATATATGATAATTGTCCATGTAATTCCTTCAGCAATTTAATTGCACACAGTCCTGCTCCTCCATGGAAATTTTCCGTCAACTCCACATAATAATTATGCATCAACCTCAGTTAATTTTCAATCACACATACACGTAGGGTTGGATTGAAACTGGATTCAATTCACAGCAAGGTGAGCACCTTTTCTTACAAACCTACAACAATGAGGTTTTTATAACAAAATAAAAACAATTTAATGATTGAAGTGCTGCTGTGGCACATGGTGCGGGCATATCAGAATAAATACAGCTTTTCCAGGGTGAAAGGTAATGGTAAATCAGGATGGTCACACTCTGCCCTGAAAGGAAAGATTCCCTCTGCAGGAAGGGTGAGAGGAGGCATTTCTGCAGCTAGAAACAAATTTTGCATTTTGCACTAAACTGATCCAATTTATTCTCCTTCCACTGGAAACCTGACTCATTTCGAATGTAAGTTAGCTGCAAGGCTGTCTGTAAGTTTTGTGGTGCAGAGGGATTGGGTTCTGACAGGGAGCATTTCTCAGCTCTGGCACATCTGAGGCTGAGGTGCAGATCTTGAGGAAAATCACTGAAAGACGGAATCGACATGGTCCTCAGATCACGTACAAGGTACCAAAGCCAGGCTCCTTGTTTACTGTCACCTCCAATTTATCCTCTGTGAGACAGCCCCAAACAACTTGTACCACAAAAGGAAAAGCATAAAACAGTGTATGTGATACAACCCAGCAAATCTGTCAAAAAAATCTAAAATATGTGTGTGTCTCTGTGCCTATCCCCATAAAACCACAAAGTATTCAGATGACTTGCTCGAAATAAATGCAAATCCCCAAGCCCCAAAAAATCTGACAGAAGAAGGTCTCAGCAGCTAAAAATGTAAGTTTGCAAACTGAAAAGGATAAACTGAAAATCTAGGTCAGGTTTTGTGATCCGTTGGTGACTGGTCTCAGCCTTTCTGAACCTTTTTGTTCCTGATCCTTACACATCCTCATGTTACAACTTAAAAAAAAAAAGAAAAAAAAGAAAAAGATCTGTCTCCAGATCCCAAACCTTTTGGTTAGCTAAATAAAGGGCTTTGCCCAACAAGGCTTTAGAATATTCTATTTCTCTTTAGACATTTATAGAGGAAAATACCCTGCAATGGAACCTGTATTCAGAAGGGAACATATCCCCAGAATACAGACCCAACCCAGAAGGGAACATAAAGCCTTTATGATCATTTGGACATCCAACAATGATACAGAACATGAAGCAACCTGAACAACTGTGCAATCTACTGAGGCTACAGCATTTTATTCTCTGTGCAGAGAGTAAACAGGAAAATCTAAATGAATTGTCTGTATTTGGGTTAGCATAAATCACTATGCTGCATTCCTGTCATACTCCTCACAGCCTTAAAAACAAAACCTCCCTGCCAATTTCACCTCTTCTTGTAGACACCAAATTTCTGTAACTGTGGGGGAGAACAAGATACAACCAGGTTGCAGCAATTTTGTCCAGTATTTTTCTTTTTTTAGGATTAAAAAGGCAGGCAACCAAAATTTGTTTGACAAGAAGGTTCAGCACCTGGCAACAAAGAGAATCAAAGTAGTGCCCCCATGGATCAGGTAGAGATCAGCATTACCTCAAAACCCAGCTCCTTACTCACAGAAAATCAATTAAGTTACAAAGGAAAGTTTCAAAGAAGAAAAAAATTAACACAGAGAAATTCTTGCCTCTCCCAAAATCAACCAAGAGATTCCCTATTCCCCCAGGATCTTCCCAGCTCTCCAGCAGGAGGAGGGAGCACGTGGGTTTCCATTTTAATTGCTTTAATTTCATGCAGGTGGAGAACATTTCTTGCTCATTCCCCACCCCTATCAAGATGCAGAGCCAACAGACAGCAAAAGGAATTTTGCAGCATCAGTGCAACATTAAAGTGGTTTATGCATCCCAAAAGTGGAAGACTTTAGAACAAACTTTTTCTAGATGATTATAAAAGTCTCTGCTTCCAACCCAGATCTCTGTGCCAGCCTTATCTCCACAGATTACATTTATTTTGGAGGGGAAGTCTGACCATGTACAAAAATCAGAGAGAATTTTCTATTGAGTTCTGGCACACGTAGCCCTGTGTGTCTCAGTGCACCTCCAAGGGTCAAGGGTGGTTCTCAAAGTTGCCAGTGATATTCTGAAAACTCTCCTGCTGACTTCAGAGGGGCTTCTGCTCCTCAGACTCTGGGGAGGGGGAAAAACTGTGAATTTGTTATCATTTTTAATATCCATAAAACAAGACCTGAGATGCACAGCTCAAGATGACTCAGAAATGTAAATTTTAGTATTAAAAAAGTTTTTTTTTCATGTCAAGATCACAAAAAACCTCCCCTAGAGCCAAAGAAATGCATCAGTCTATTTTTAACGTGCCATATATGTGTATAACAAGCACTTAAAGATTCTGTCTATTCAAACAGATTTCTGTACATCTGAGTAGGCTGAGGATCAAAAGTCAGGCTCAGATTTATGCCATTTGAGCTTAATATGGTAAATAAAGAATCTTCAGCTGGTGATCTCAGATATTTTTTCTGCTATTGCACTCCTTCATCCAATTTTCCTGTTGCATTTCTGATACTTCCACTTCTTGTACTGAATGGATATCAAGCACGGAATACAACATGGCTAAAAAATTCACAGTCTAGAAAAAGCTCTGATTTTAGATGCCACAAAGATTATTTGCAGGATTAAAGAGAAAAAACCCTTAATTTTATTGAAAATGCTTACCTCAGTCTTAGTTACAGAACCTCAGTAAAAAAGTAATGCTACAACATCAACTTACATATAATAAATATTATTATTATTACTAATCTCTAAGCAAGTTCAAGGAAACACCTAATGTGCTTTTTTACACTAACTCAGGATCCTATTTCACAACAGAATTTCTTTAAAGTGGTCTAATTTTACTTTGCAGGAAAAGCATAATTTTCAGGTTTTTTCTTTATAGCCCAAGAGGCAGTTCCCTGAAGATGTAAAAACCTGCAGCTTTTTAAATAATCACTAATTTTATGAGAGATCTGTCACCTGAGTAGGTGATGTCTGAAAGAACAAGTAAATGGAAAAAATGGTGGTATTTTTGCAGTTTGAATTAAAGAAATAAAATGTCTGGAAGGAAATTAGTTAGATAAGCTATTAAGATGATGAAGCATCTCTTTGATGCCCACTGAAAAGGGAGCACCACTTTCTTGTCAGAGATATCTTACACATTTCAGCCAGTATAACCAAATAATAATTAGCTTTCCATGACACTCAACAGAAATATAAAATGAAGAAACACAGCTTCAGAAATGGTTGCTGAATAACGTCATTCAACATTTTTGCCTTTGAAGACAAGTGAAGAGCACGTTTTCACACCTTAGGGAAAAATGTTTTGCTTTTAAAAGCAAAGCACATAATTTATGCCTTTAAAAAAAAAATCCTGTTTTTAAATAAACAAAAGTTGTATTTTTCTAAGGCTATTGAACTAAATGCGATTGTTGAAAACCAAAAAGATATTGATAGTTGAACTTGCTTCCTCAAAAATAGTTGTAGGAAAAAAAAAATGTTTGAAAGTTTCAGCTAAAAGTACAGGAGGTGGCACATCTCAACTCTAAGACAACCAGAAATACAAAAACCTTATCTACTCAACAGCTTATTTTTGCAACTATGTGCAAATAATTCCCCTCAAAATCTCTTTTTAGCAAGGGCCAAACCATGGATTTCATGCGAAAGCTCTACAGCAGAGTGAATAATAAAACCAGCATTGACCAAATTGCTTGGAGCCATCTGCTCCTTTTGAGCTGCTCCAACCAGACAAAGGGCAGGGGAAATTGCAGCATTTTCTGGCCAGCTCAGAGCCAGCACCAGCAGCTTGCTCTGCCCATCCTGCAGCTGCCACCACGGCCAGGGATGGAGCCAGGGACTGATGATGCCCTAAGCTTTAGATTTCAGATTTTCCAGATTCTGTGCTGCCTTAGTGTGGAAATCTGAACTTCATATAAAGTGTTAGCAAGTTCTCTTCACAGCTTAGTCAGACAAAACAATCCTTTTCCAGCCTGAGAACCAAGGACAAGGTTTGGGCCCAAAAGTGTGGACAATGATGAATTGAGGAGAGCAATCTGGGATGTTGGGAGTGCATAACCTTGACCTGTAATTGGACAATTAACCCTAATATGGAAATGAACCAAAACTTATAAAAGTGTGAAAAGTCGTGTCCTGTCCTCCATCTTGTGTCCATCTGGGGTCCATCTTGGGTGTAGCCCTGGCTGGGCTCTTGTACTGCCCAAGGTGTAACCTTTGAAGGCTTTTTAAATCAATCCCTTCCTTATTCCTTTAATTCTGCCTAGCCCCTGTTCCAGGCAGGCTCTCAAGGTATCACAACTGTCCCTTTGAATGCTGTGGGTGGAAAAGGCAGCAGGTGTCCAAGGAAGCCTGGGAGCCATCCTGGCCTCCAGGGAAGGATTTCCATGCTGCACAGACTCAGGGAGCTCATTCCAGTGCACTTTGTGACATGTTCTCCTCTCATTAACCAAGAAGGCTGGCCTGAAAATCTGACCCTAAAGTTTGGGAGAAGCACAAGAGGCCCAGAAAGACAGGTATTGGACAGGGTCTGGAGCCACTGCTCCTTGGAGCACAGATGGACTAACCTAAGTCCTGCTCTTCTGACCAAGCTCTTTTGCTTTTCTTTTAGGAGAAAAGAAGCCTTTCCATCACTCCTTATCTTTACTATTATCTCATCCTGCTGCTGCTGAGCCCACAACAGCAGGTGCCAGATTGTGGAGAGGGCTTTCAGAGATACTCCAAATGCTTATCTGCTGTAAATCACAGTTTCACCCCCTCCAGTGGAATCTGCTGAGCTGTCCCAGCCCAGGGCCTGGCTCTGCACACGAGCTGCCCCGTGTTCCACCTGTAATTTAAATTAATGAGCAACCAATGTTATTATTTCTGGCACAGAAAAGGAGCTCCCCACACAGCAAGGGAAAATAATGATGGCAAGCTCACTCTTCAGCTGTAACTCTTCAATGGGTTTACAAAGGAAGAAAGCAGCACTACCCTGTTCCACAAATTAAGGCACAAAAAGGAACATGTAGCCAGCAGAGCTGGTAGCAAATCCAGGGACAGGCTCTCAAAAGGCAGGGGAAAAAAGACAACCACAAGGATTTAGGGTAGATTGGAAACCTACTGAAAAATGACTCAGAAAACTCAGGAACTGAAAAGCCTCATGTCCAAATAAAGCAAAGCTGGTCTAATGGTGAAATGAGACAACAGTCTACACATTTTCAAACATTTTCCAGTGGAGCAGGGGTGCCTTTGAGCCAAAATCTTTCCTGCCTTTCTCAATCTGTATTCAGCTGCAAGTGAATAAACCAGCCTTGCCTTTGACAAGGCAGACCAGGACAAGAAAAAACCCACCACATGAAATGATGACCCTATTTCAGAAAATGGGTAAAGTGTAGCAGCCAAGAGCCAGCAGGTACATTTATCCAAAGCTTGATAAAGATCCATGTAAAGACCCTTAATAAAATTGCTCCAAGGAGTTACAGCACAAAGGGTCACCTCCAGCTTGGCACAAGTTCAAGGGGGATTTACTTCAGCTCTAAACTTGACCCACTCTCTCAGTTCTGATGGGCACTGCCAAATTCTCTGCTCTGGTCCAAATCTCTCATTTAATGGGAACATGAGGGCTCAACACCCTAGGCATAGGTAAAAGTTAACTTTCTGAATTTTAGGTCTATGTGTATTTTTTTTTTCCTGACCTGAAAGGAAGCCATCTGGATTAAAATCTTCTGGCTGTAGCTGCCAATGAAGCTTAATTAACAGAATTAATGTGTGACAGGTTGTCCCTGCAGATCCAGCCCTTTCCAATGACAAATGACAACATGTGCATTTATGGCCGCAGGAGAATTCCGGGTGAAACTTTTATCATTTAGCTGTCCAATTATTAAGACAATCTGCATGATCAAGATGGGGAAGTCCATCCAACATAAAAAAACTCCAAGCCAAACCCAGATTCAACCAAACCCCCCAAAATATGTTGGTGTGATGCTTAAAATGGCAAAATGAGAGCCTGTATTTGGGTTGTAAATAGAGATTTTTGTGGTAGTGCTTGTCAGTTTATCTCATAATCACTGAAGTGGGATGATTTACTAAAGACCTTAAAATAATACTATAATCCCTATTTCGGGAACTAGATTACTGCATAAATTCATCCAGGGACCTAATTTAGGAAATTCCTAGAAGAGTTATGAAGACACCCTTGACATCCTAATTTCCTATTCTACACTTAAACCTAACAGTTTGTCTAAACTTTTACAGCCAAACCCTACTCTGCTGAATTCTCCATCTTCCACAAGCTTAACTAGTCCTTATGTTAAAATACACCCAGAAATGGAGTGTTTTCAAACAGCTGTCCTCAAATATTCACAGTCTTGGGGCAGGTGCCAAAAGCATGCCAGGCATCACTGGCTGCGTCACAGCCTCAGCACATGTCTGCTGGCCCTTTGCACTTCACCTGACACAGTTTGGAGTGAAAAACCTCATTTCTCCCCTTCTCCTCAGCCTCAGTTTTTTACTCCTGTTCTGTGTTTTAGCCAGGCCTCCAAAATACAGCATTGAATTCACCCACATCCCCATTACTTCCCTGTGCACTCATTAGAGCTTTTGAGCTGGGAATCCAAGCCCTGCTCTGGCCCAGGAAAAACACACAACTATTGAAGCCTCAAAGAGGAATTGTTTTTAAAAACGTGAGGATTCCAAATGCCAGCTTATTTATCCACCTCCAACTGCAGCTCACCCTGCAGCACCCTGCACTAACAAAGCTTCACGAATTATCCTTTGGAGGTGAGCTGGGCTACTCCAGCTTTGATGCTCTGCTCTGCAATTAAATGTATTCCAGCAACCACATGGGGGAGAGGGAAAAAATACAGCTTCCAGTTCTGCAATGACCTACTTACAGTATTAAAGCACTGGGGGGAAGGGGGAGGGCTGGGAGAGGTCTAACTACAGCTTAATGCAAGCTGACACTGATCTGGGCTTTGGAATACACAGCAATCAATATCAGATATGACTTCACATCCTACAGAAAATATCGGTGAGACGGGCAAAGTTAATGACAGGAAGAAATTAATACAAGGCCTTGCTTCTCAAAACCTGCAGTAGTTTTAGTATCCACAAGCCCTTTGTGCCTTTCCTGCCTTGCCCCATACCACAGCACCGCTAAAGTTTGTGTAAAATTCACATTATTCAAGCAAAGGGAAACTTAGCACCCTCTCCCTGTCTAGGAATACCTTCCACTCAGGCAAGTACAGACATTCCCAGGAATACAGCAAGGAAAGGAAGAGAATCTGATTTATTTAGCATCACTAAGCTAAGTCAATGCCACAGATTGATTCCAGACCTCCTCATTCATGTTTTAAGCCTGTCCCTTCCCCCAGTTTTTCCCCACCTCAGATTGTCTTTAATCTTTAGGACATTTAAGTAGAATCATTAGAGAAAGGTGATCATGGGAGCATTTTGCATTCTGTCAGTGATCCCAGAACACACTGGATTTTTAAGTATGGGATGTATTTTGGGATATGGTTTCTCTTTTCAATATTCCACTATCCTGGCACAATTTCATTTCTGGACTTCATAATAAGCACAGTGTCTATTGGTGACAAAGTCAAACAGCAAGCACACATTTAACAGTGCTAGTAAACTAGACTCTCCCAAAATGACATCTACTTGCAGCATGTGAAATGCCCATTGTTCAAGTATCAGAGCAAATGTTTTGAAAGCTTAATTGCAAAAATTGAGCTGAGCAACACATCAGTAAGAATTTAAAAGTCTTTCTAAAAGTTCCTTGAAACCTTTTGTATAACATAAAGCAAAGAAAACCCCTATAATGGTCTGAGAAAAGAATCCGCCTTTTTTTTTTTTTCTTTTTTTTGGTATTAGATGAAATATTAACCTTTAGTCTTTAGTTATGTTCCCAAAACTTTAAAAATATATTGGAAATATCAAATGTATAAATGCATAGTGCTTATCCTGAACTAAGTATCTGAGGATCAAGAAAACAGAAAGAAAAGTGAAGGTGAAATTGATATTTTATCCTTTCAGCCCCCACCCAGATAAGGAGCAACATCCAGCAGCATCACTTGCCCCAGCCAGAAGATTTTCAGCCTGAATTATTAGTTTCTTTCAGTATTCTCTAGCTCAGTCGTTGCATTGCTGGAAGGAATCATTCACATCTGTGGAATTTACTAATCCTCTCCTACAGCTGTCACAGAAATTGGCTGTTCTCCCTTTCCCCAACTATTTCTGAGTCACACTACCTGGGGCTGAGAGCTTGTCATATCTGATAACTGAGGCAGGCCAGACACAGTCAGTACTTGAACAAGAGACAGCCAGAGAGAGGAGATGATGCTGCTTAATCAATGGACAGCAAATTACACTTTGCATGATCCTGCACAGGGCGTTATTCCCTCAGCACAGCCGGCTGTGATACAACTGACACCACTGGAAACAAAGGAGTACTGCTTCTGCTTGAAATGACAGTCAGAATATAATCATTTCATGAGCAGCTCTAAATTAGTCAAAATAGCTATGATCTATTGCAAGGGATAGATTCCTGAATTAATGTCCTGCAAGAAAGTTGGCAGGGAAGTCCCTCCATTCAAACCACAGCAAAAATCCCATTTCTCACCCAGATGTTTCATTTAACACCATGTCCATCACTGCATGGCCATGGAATGAAGGAACTCTAATCTCAAATTTAATCAGCCTGCAGCAGAACATCAGATAAACCAGAGCTTCCTGCAGTCAGTCAACTGCACCTATTTATAAACCTTGGTGCCTCCAAACCCCAGGCAAGGTTAAAGTGAGAAGGCAAATGAGAAGGTGGTGCAAAAGGTGTTGGTTTGCTGCTTTCCTCAAGTCTCCATCCCTTCTGGTAATCCTCTGTAAATGCTAATAAAACTGCTTTTCTGCAGCTTGGAGAGAAGGAAGCATTCCCTGGAGAGGAAGACTAGAATTTTCTTGTTTCCTTGCTGTGCACCTGAGATCCTGTAAGGGTCTCTTTATGTGGTGAATGTATCAAGGACCAGTGAAAAATATTTGAGCATTTGAAGTTATTTGAGCCTTTACACAAGATAGCAGTGTCTCACTTTATCCATCAGTGCTGTAAATTATGTACTTTGCCTTGCAGTGACATTAAGCCTCCACAGTTGTAAAAACTTTGCCACGCTTGGATGAAAAACATCATCTAAAGTATACTGTATAATTAATGTGACTGCACAGACTCTTCCCTCTCTTTAAGCAACTTCTTCAAAAGCATTCTAAGCATCTAAGGCCTTTTTTCTTTTCATATGAAAATGACTGATTGCATATTTAAAAGTATTAATTGGTTCTATGATAAAGTTTTTTTTTTAAAAACCCTCAATACTTCCAAGATATCAGGAAGAAACATTGTAATTCCTCAAATAACTTAAAATGCTCAGACATTTTCAGTGGCCTTTGATACAATCACCCAATGAAGACACTCATATGGGCAGAGGTGGATGGTATTTATTTAGAAAAGGCTGCTTGGAAGTAATGGACTAATAATAAATAATTTGTAGAACATTGTGCACAAATTATAAAAAGCATTCCAAACAACTGATCTCATTCCTTGGTTTAATTATTCAGTTCTTTTTAGGCTAGAGCTATGTGTCTGGTATATTTGCTTCAGATCTCAAGAGGGTATTGACCAGGTTTTCTGAAGTCTTCTGCATTATTTATCTCTTCCTACCATAAGGGGTCTGATAGGCATACTGTTTCAATAATTAAATGTCAACAATTCATGCTGTTGGCCAAAACCCAAAGGACCTTCATAAATAAATAATAACATCTTGCATTTTTATAGCTTCTTTCATTCAAGGGTCTCAAAGTGCTCTGCAAATATTCATTAAGACCCCCCTAAACAGCCTTGCAAGGTAATTCAGAATTATTCTCCTACAGGTTTTTCTCAACAGGGAGGGAGAAGGATCAGCTATTCCAAGGTCAAGGCTCAAGCCAGGGTCTGAGGTGGGGCCAGAGCCCAAATCAGCAGCTCCTTCTGCCAGCTGCCCTCACCAAATCTGCACTGGCAGCAGCAGGAGGCAGATGTGGCTCCAGGGAGCTCACTGCCATGCAAGAGCCACAAAAGTGGGACAGGATGGGGGGAAATCACTGATGGCTCCACTCTTGACTTCTGCTTTAAACATGGCTCATTGTCACCACAGAGAAAAGCAAGGCACAACTTCCCATGAAATCTCTGGGTTTCACATTCCCTGAACCTCAGAGAAAGGAAAAACATCTCATTTATCTCATTTGCTGTGCCTGTGTTTGTTCACAAGTGGGATGCATTGTGGAAGATTGTTTACCTGAAGGGAACTGGTAATTGGATTCTGGTGTGAGTGTTTTGATTCACTGGCCAATTGAATCCAGGTGTGTTTGTGTGTCAGGACAGTTACGAGATTCTGGAGTGCTTGGCAGATTCAGCTTAGATGTAATGTAAAATATATGCAATACAGTATAGAATAATATAGTATAATAAAGTAATTAATTAGCCTTCTGATAAGATGGAGTCCTCCTCATCATTCCTCCTTTGTCAGGAGCAAAAATACCCCTATAGCTCATTATCACATTTCCAGGGAAGATGAGGGAAAACAATGCTGCACGTGGACCCAGCATTGACATTTCTCTCTTACTGTTTGTGCTGTTCTGGTCAGCAGTGATTTCAGTCAGAGCAGGGAAATGTCCTGTTTCCAATCTAATCCATCAAAATGTTCATTAGAAGTCAAATAGCTGCATTTCATTCGCCTTTCTCCAGTCATTTTTGTTACCATCATTCTCCATGACCTCTTTTTCTCTCCATACTGAGGAAAACAAGAATGATCATAATGATCTGACATTTCTGTAGTGGCTTTCATCACACTGACATGTTGAGAGCAATGATGAGCCCAGAAATAACATAAGAAGCCTTTTCAGGCATCCACTTCTCAATTTAGCACTGAGTTTCTGAGGAGAGAAAGCCTGAATCTGAAAGCTGAGTGCTGCTGCTCATTCAGGTAGCTTTCAGACATCAATTCTACCTGCAGTCCCACAAAGCTGTGAGAAATTCCACACAGAAAGACCCCAACAACTAAAACCTCCCATTCTGTCTCTCAGAACAAACACCAAGTTCATAAAAGCTCCACTGGAGCTCATTTCTGGTTTGAACGCAGTGCCTAGATAAATACAACATCAGAATATCTATTTTTAAACAAATGGAACATCCAAAAGTGCTTTCACTCACATATAGCACTTCAGGGGCCCCTAATCTCCACTGCTTTTAGAGGAATGTTCACATTTAACACCCCTTGCCCAGCTGTCAGTATACACAGATATACACATACACCTGACACACAAAGTACAGTTTCAGACTGGTTTCAGACTGGTTTTAGACTGACCAGATCTTAGTACAAGTTATCCTTTGATTTTTCAGGAATTAGAACCATTTTTCAGATGCTTGAATGCATATACCTGCTCCTGATTGGCTTCCTGAAATTCTTCACCTGAACTTCTCTCTGTTATTACAGCCAGGAATATTTACTAATTTTCAAGAACTGTAGACTTTATGTCCATGTTTTAAAGACATAAACCATCAATGCCTTTTTTATTTTTTTTTTAATTCAAATAAATGGACCAATTCACTCTGTGGGAAAAGTTATGGGATCTGATGATGAAGATGACATGAAGGAGCATTCACAAATATTATCATGGGTCAAAACACACACACACTGTCCTATCTGAACTTGATCAATGCTCATTACCAGTAAGAAAAAGCTAAAAATATGAAATATTATTGAAAGGATATAAAATATAAGGATATAAGGACATACTTAAGTATTTGAGGCTATACCATTAGATGAATATAAATAAACCAAATTTTATACACTGTGAAAATCAGTAAAAAAAAAATGAAAAATGGGATACATTATGCTGTAATAACAGTAATTCAGCTCTTTCTCCTGCAGGTTTTTTTCTTCATGCATGTGCTATTACTCTGCTTCCTGAATTTCCCTTTCACTAAGCTTCATGTTTGCCTCCAGCTCCCCACAGCTTGCTTTGGAACAATTTAGGGAAAGTATAAGTTCTTTTAATCACCACATTTCTGTATCTGCTGCATAGTCTAAGTCATCCTTCCCCACATTTTTTTCATTAAGCCATCCCACCCAGAAATTAACTTTATTGGCAGTTTTGCCTTCAGTGAGACACTGAGCTGTGGAGCACAATTAGGAGAAGACACAAGGCCATAAGAAGTCACTTGCTTGGCAGAGATGCTGCCAACGTGGTGGATGTCTAAAGAATTTTTCTGTGCAACATCCAGTGGATTTATGGATTCACTGGATCTATTTTCCCCCATGTGATGTGAGAGTGTCTTCCCACTGAATTAAGGCTGACCATGTGTTCCTGTGCCAGAACAGCTCCAGTTCTGTTGACTGCCTGCAACTCTTCCTCAGTTTTCTCCCTGCATGCATGTCCAGGAAACATGTAAATAATTCATTCAGGTACACTTAAACCTCTCTCAGAATATAAGAACATTGTTTCAGGATAGCAAACTCCCCAGTGTTAGATATTTCAATACTATTGCTGAAACACTGTTTTATTCACTTTTTTTTTATTACCCTGAATACTTTCTGCTTTATTTGTGATCTCCTGAAGATCCAGCAAGCAGCACAAGACAAATACAATTAATTTTCAGAGAAGGTACTATTGATCCCATGTCACTGCCCTATTAAAATGACATTTTGCACGATGCAGAATGACTGATGCAGAAGTTATTTAACCTGACAGATGCTAAGAGCAAGAAGGCAATAGTTGCTCACTGCATCATTATTCAATAGATAATAATTTAACTTGGCTTTGCAAAGGCCATTCTCATTTATGGGGTGCAAGTGAACTAACATTTTATTACAGTTTAAGATTACATCATCCACTTCTAATATTCCCTCTCTTCCAGTAAAATGATCTTAAATCCAATCCAACCCAGTCAATGCAATAGTGAGCAAAACAGTGCTAAATTCTATTATTTGAATCTGATTAAGTTACAAAGCTGGCCTCAATAATATCTGTATTCTACAATCTGTTTTCTTAGTACTCCTCCCAGTTTCTTTACTGTAGAACTTTCAAATAACCAACCAACCAACCCCCACCCACCACCACCTTCCCACCAAAATCCTGTATATGAAGTGAGGAAGAGTCAGTCTCAAATTTGACTCTCAAGATTTTTGCCTTTTGCATGCAAAATTCTGTAGCTGCACAAGGCAAAAGTTTGTAGTCTGAGTCTAGAGGAATTTCCAGATGCAACCAGAGGGATTTTTCATACAGCCTGACACACAAAAGTAATCAGTTATTAAGCTAGGATACTAATTCCAGCTTTCAGAAAATTCTGCAGTCTTTTGTCCTGTTCTTTCCTCCTAATGCATAACCTGGAAACTCTTCTGGAAGAGCCAAACAGAATTCCTAAATTAGGAGAAAAGATGGATCAAATTTCAAGCCTTACACCTCAGAAACCCTTTCAGTGGTGACAGCAGCATTATCTGCATGAATGGGGATTGCTTACACAGGGTTTTATTTCCTGCTCTGTGCTCCAAAAAGCAGCAGGAAGACAGGAAGAAGCCTTGGGAACCACAACAATGCAGTCATGCCAGAGCAGCATTTCCAGAGCAGATTTCATTTAAATCTATTTCAGGCATCTCCCAGGTACTGCCCATGGACTTGCCTTCAACCCTGGCCAAAGCTCACTGAAACAAGGGGCTAATTGCTAACCCAAATTGTTATTTTTTTTAATTGAAAGAGCTTGAGTTACCCAGGGGCTGTCCACAAAGGGGTTTTGCAGACAGATGGGAAATGGTTTGCCCAGGCTCTGGGCTGCCTTGCTCCATCCAGGAGCCACACAGACACAAGTGACATGACCCCATGCTTAAGCTAATCAAGCTCTGCCAAGAACTTTGCCCATGTGACAAGTTATCAGCACACATGAAGACTGATGGCTTCACAGCTGCTATTTCCTTCTGCTCTAAAAAGGTATAAAAACAAGCAGAGAAAAGGGATTCCAGCACATGAACTCTTCAGTAGCTGACTTGATCTCCACCTTCCATCAGACAAGAGCAGAGACAGGACCACATGAAGAGTGTGTAGAAGGTGAAGGATAAAGAAAGCACAAGAGGCAGCCTTGCTGCAGGGATGACAGACATGCAGGCAGGTCCCTTTTGTCCCCCTCTGTGCAGCCCACAGCTGTGGCATGCTGCTGGAAAGCCTCCTACCATCAGTACAGAAAGCTCCTCCCTTTCTTCTCTGCCATACCAGAAATGAGTTTGTAAAAGAGAATTGCTCCATGAAGTCGTGTAGAACTCTTGTCATGGGAAACAGGCTGTCCCTGACAGGGCACCTCAGTTTATCTGGGCCTTTTATAGGAGAGTTTCTCACCTGCTGACCGCTTTATAGGGAGAGATGGGCTGTCAGTGCTGGGCCACTGATCCCTGGCAGCCCTGCTGCTGCAGCCAGTGCTTTGGGCTTGCAGAGTAAATTTGATGAGATAGGTAACATGGGGACCTCTGCTTGTACCTGGGTGCTGATGAGCAGCAACATTAAGCTTAAGAAGCAGAGCTTCACTGCCTCCTTTGATGGCAACTCAAACAGACCAGATGGAGGTTCCAAGGGACCACAGCAAAATATTTCTAACACAAACAGCTGTCTATTTAGAGAAGCACTCTCTGGTGAGGCTCCCATGTGATAAATACACCCAGGGGAACCCAAGCCTTGTGGTGGTTATCTTAACAGTTCCCAGAGGGCTGGTTATTTTGCAGTGCTGTTGCAAGCCTTGTCAGGATGCATTGCTTAATCAATCCCTGCAGAATCTCTGGGCTGGCCTTTCCTGACAGGGTAACCAGCACCAGCCTGGGAGATTTGCTCCTGCACAACTCTGGGATGTTAACAGAGACAGTAAAACACAACTGGCTATTACTGGTTCAATTACAGCAGTCATTCCAATTGACAGGGTTTGCTAAGACAGAAGGAAACAAGGCAGGAACATCCTTATCTGGCCATTTCTCTCCTAGTGTATGTGGTTACTGCATTTTCTTTGCTTAGCAGCATCCCTTGATGTGTAACAGCTCATTTACTTACTGATCATATGCTCAGATTTATTTTTTTAAGGAAAGAAGGCAGCATTCTGTCCTCTATTATGATCTTTTTACACAACTCAGGCCAGAGAACACTGACCAATTTCTCTTAAGCCTAAACCTTTGCCTGAGCCATAACAGTTTCACAGAGATTCCTGCCATCATCTGTCCCAACTTTCCTTTGCCTTATTAAAGAAAAACATGTGTTACTGAGGAAGAATGCACTACTTCCCCAAGTATCTACAGAGATTAATTATCCATAACGTTTTTTTTTTTTTTTGCATGTTAAACTCAGCATCAAATCCTTAGATCTGACAGAATAAGAAATATGGAGATCAAAACACTATTGAGTATCAGAAGTCTCTTATCAATGTTGGTTATTCTAGACTCCAACCAAAGTGAGTCCTTCCCTTCCCATGGATAAACTAACTAGACCAAGATTCTTTAATCTCCACTCTTAAGTCACATTCCCCAAGCATCACTCTCATACCTTTTCCCTAAGCCTTTTTCAAATTTGTGGCATTCTGTTTCAAGTTACACAAAAAATACAGCTTAGAAGCAACCTGCAGAGTCATAAGAACAGGCAGTTGGATGTCATTATAAGATCCAGCAGAAGCTGGTTCTTATTAGTCCAGAAAAAAAAAATATTGGTGAAATTGCATGCTTATAATGAAGAAACCATACAACCTATAATGGAGATCTGTGATTGAAATGAACCTAACCTACCCAAAGACAGCAGAGAGAGATGCAGGAAGAAGTAGAGATATTAAGAAAAGAAAGTTTACTTTGTATAATATTATCTTTTTACCACATTTTGCTAAAGGGTGGAAATCCATCTCTAGAGAAATTCAGAATTAGTAAAAGCCACTTTGTTCTAACCCCTTACCAACTCTTGCTGAGGAAAGAAAATTGCCTCTTTCTATACTGCCCTTGGTGAGGAACCCTCATTCTTTTACAGAACTGTTAAATGTAAATGTGCCTTTCTCATATCAATGATTCAAAGCTGGTTGGCTGGAAATAGAAGGAGAAGGAAAATGGAAAGAAGGAAGGAAAGGGAAGGGAAAGGGAAAGGTCCAAGCGCACCTTTTATTTTTTCTTAAAGTAATTGTTTAAAATTCTTTTTCCCCTCTATATCCTTTACAATAAACTTTCTGATGGGCTATGACAAGCTGTTATGACCCAGGACACATCAAGATGTTGGCTACTGTTATATAATTGCAGAAAAAGTTACACCTTTGATAAAAAGAGAGGGGAAAAAAAGGAATTTTTATAAACTCTCCTGATCAGGAAACAGTTGAGAATGTGTCTAGGGAAAAAAAATCCTCCAAGCATTTGTGCAGTACAAGCTGAGTCTGCAGAGACACTGAAATGACAAATCTCATGGCAATATTTAACCCAGGACCTATTGATCTGGAGGAATTTCATCAGCATCATCTTGTCCCTCCTGTCTAATCAAAGAATTTCATATCCCCACAGCACTGCTATCCTCACTGGATGCCACAGAAAACATCATCTTACACTGCACTAAAAATTTTAGATAATTTTCAGATAACTATCCCAGACTCCAGTGAAGAGCATCTCCATGAGATTTTCATCATATAATGTAGAACTGCATTCTTATTTTATCAGCAAAGATGATAAAATCTCCATGATGAAGATGAAAAGTCTGCTGTGATAACTGCAGATGTAATCCTAGTTATTCTGCTGCAAGTGTTTTGTTCTCTTAAGAGTTCAATTTCCAGCAGTTTTGCTTTTGGGCAACTTTGTACTTAAGCCAGTTAGATTCAACACTGGAAACAAGGCAGAGTTGTAGAGAAAATATTTCCTATGTCAAAAAAAGGGGAGTACCAGGTAACTGCTTTGTGACCAAGAAAACACAGCTGAGAGCAGCTCACTAGGGCTGGTTATAAAAACCTCCATGGTTTTGAGCTGTAGGTTTGGGGTTTGGCCTTGGAGTCTTTTTATTTGGTTGGTTGGGTTTTTTTGTCTTTTTTTCTTTTTTTTTTTTTTGTTAGTTTGTTTGGGTTTTTGTTTCTTTAGAGTTTTTGTTGCTGTTGCTTTGTTGGTTTTATGGTTATTTTTTTATAAGGGGGGAGGGGGGTTGAATGGAGGAACATGAAAGAAACCAAGGTTTTTCACGTGGCAGAGCAAATTTTCCTGCCTGAAGACCTCAGAAATAATGTTACAATTTTAACATGGCAGACAGACCTAGATTAATAAATTAGGGTGTGAAGCAGACTTCCCTTATCCTCAGTGCCACCTTCTGAGAATGCAGCTGGGGCTCCTTGCTTAGGCAGGATGCTCATCACTGCCATGTCTAAAGCAGCAGATTCAAAATTCAGACCATCAGGAAAAAAATGACCTTCTTTGCATTCATTGTGACTCTTGTTTAGGTCATGATAAAGCAGCACTTTTCCTTGGGTGGAAATTACTCTCTGTGAAAAGTTCATGCACCAAGAATAAATTCTTATATTTCATTCTTTGTGATTTATTTGGCTACAGGGAAAAGAATTTTACTTTGCACTATCTATATAATAAAAATTTTTGCATATTTTTTGTTGCAGCATGCAAGTCAGCATTCTTCTCCCTAAGCCTATAAAATTTTAGTGCTGGTTTTTAGGTCTTGGGGGAAGTTTGACAGATACCACCAAGTAAGCATTTCATCAGTCTATTACTTTCTCTACATTAATGTGTCCTTCACATGGAAAAAATGCCCTTCTAAGGCATCACAAAATGGCCCAAAAGAAGGGCACAAAAATGCCCTTCAAAGGCTGCTCTCCCTGCATTGCTGGTGGAAAGATCTTTAGCAGCTTTTCAGATACAGCAGTAGAATGTCACCATCTCCATTCTTTGGTCATACCTTAAGCACATTCTTGAGAAGCATAAATCCCTCTGGAATTTGTCCCCAGTCTGATGTGGTGTCTTTGAAGACTAAACCTCCTATTCTTTTCACCTCCATGTGATAAAAGAGAATGAACAATGTACAAATGTGATCTCCCGGGTCTAAAACCCTCAGCTTTATCTACAGATGGCAACTACAAATTCATTTCCTATGTATTTTACCCACAAGTGTTTTGCTGTGTGATGCCTTGCAAGGCTAATTTGATCTACCCAGGTATGGATGAAGCACCCACCATGGTACCAGCACATTACTATCACTTTCCTTTTTAATTTAGATGCACCTGATTATTGTATTTGCAGGGAATACCCAGACAAAGGCAGGAATGATGGATCTGACTCCATGTTCTCAGAAGGCTGATTTATTACTTTATTATGCTATATTATATTAAAGAATACTATACTATACCAAAGAATACAGAAAAGATACTGAATGCTAAAAAGATAATAACGAAAACTCCTGACTCTTTCCAGAGTCCTGACACAGCTTGGCTCTGATTGGCCAATGAGTCAAAACAACTCACACCAGAGTCCAACGAAACAATAACCTGTGGGTGAACAATCTCCAAACACATTCCACATGAGCACAACACAGGAGAAGCAAATGAGATAAGAATTGTTTTCCTTTTTCCCTGAGGCTTCTCAGCTCCCCAGCAGAAAAATCCTGGGTGAAGGGATTTTTTCAGAGAATATGAATGCCACACCTGATCACCTCTGTTTGCAGACTGAAAACCTGTAGAGCTCCAGGGGATGTTTCTGCATCCTCCCTTCCTGCTCAGGAAAGTAGAATTTGTTCTCTGGCACTGCCTGGTGTCTTGCTGAGCACCCTTTCACAAGCAGCTGGTCTCCTTTAGCAGCAGTTAATTTGCTGAATTTGTATGGTTCTCATGCAAAACATCAAGAAGGTACCTTCAGGTCAGTGATCACAGTTGGGGAGAAAACCCAGCCCAGAGCTCCTCACCCTTTCACAGGATCTGGGAGGCTGCACTGCCTTGCTTTGCAGCAAAAGGAGCACTCATTGCATATGCCCACAAGCACCATTTATTTCTCCATCCAGGAGGTGACCTGCCAGACCCCCACCCTGCTGGCAGTGGACACACAGAACCGCAGAGAGAGGTCCTGGCTTCCAAGTTAATCCTCACAGACAGGGACTGTCATTGCTGACACAGGTGCCCTTTCTTCCCAGCTGTGCCAGCAGCTCCTCACGGGCAAAGATGCCCTGCCTGTGAATGATCTTGGAAGGGAACAGAGCTGCTGTCATGTCCCTGACCCTGTCAGGGGGTGGGGATGGAAAGGAGGGGAGGAGGAAAAGGGAATTATCCTTCCTAGCAGTGAGAGCAGAACTGTGCCCATAAAGCACATGGAGAAGGGCTGGGGATATAACAGATGAAGGCACGGCATGGCAGATACCAAATGAGAATGTAAGATCCAGCTCAAACTTAAAACGGATGAAATGCCAAAGCCAAAAGGCTACAAGAGACACCAGAGTGCGTCTGGTAACCAACAGCATCCATCATTGAAATGCTGATGTTCCCCAGCCTCCCTCACAGGACCAGCCCTGCAGCACAGGGCCACTGTCACAGACATATTTTATCAAAAAGCCTTTTGGTAGGAATTTTTCTCTTGAGAAGCTGAGAGGCCTCAGAATCAAAATGTAAACAATGGTTATCTGCTGCTGTGGAATGCAGCAGGTGCATCTGTGATTGGTCTCATGTGGTTGTTTCTAATTAATGGCCAATCACAGTCCAGCTGTCTCAGACTCTCTGGTCAGTCACAAGATTTTATTATCATTCCATTCCTTCTTTTCTTTGCTAGCCTTCTGATTACAGAAGCTACCTCCTATCACAGCATCACTCCATCTTCTATTCTTTCAGTATAGTTTTAATATATATATCATAAAATAATAAATCAGCCTTCTGAAATATGGAGTCAAGATTCTCATCTCTTCCCTCATCTGAAAACCCCTGCGAACATCACCACAGGCCAGCAGAGTCCCCAGGCAAGGGACACCCAGCCCTGCACAGCTTGGCTGCTGCAGTTTGGAGCACCAAGGCAGAGGCCACTGGTGCTCCCACCCAGCTGCACAGAGATGTCAGAAAACCCCACATGGAAATAAATTCTGAAGGTTTTCCGAGACTCCTCCGTGTGCTGCCATTCTGCTGTGATGTTATATTAGTAATGCTGAAGCAAAGGCAGAACAGAAGCATCCAGACACAAACAAAGTACTTTAATTTCTTTCAGAAATCCAACTCTCTGGTTCTCCTTCCATTTCTTACTCCCTCTCTCAAGAGGGAGCGGAGCATTTGTTAAATTTGGCTTTGAACACGGGAAAACATTGGTTTGTAATAACCCTCCTAATTTGCTTTTCTTGGCAAGCACCCTGCACCAGCCCTCCCTGGTTCTGTTGTGAGGGGATGACTGTGAAGCTAGGAAAACACACACACACACAAATTCTTGAGTAATTGTACGTGCAGCTCCTGCTTTTTAACGCACTGTAGTGTAATTACCTTTTTGTCAGCTCAACCTCATTCTGTGCAGAGCAGCTGAAATCCCTAATTACCAACTGCAGCAGCCAAAGTCCCCAATTTGCTCCCGAGGAAGTGGTATCATTAACCCAACTCATTATGCACTGCTTGTCAGGTGAGGCCTATGGAAATTTCACCTGCATTTATTGGTTTCCTTCTCTGGCAGCACAAACACCACATTCTGGATAAAACACTGGGGGAAAAAATAAAAAACATCCCACTCCCTAAAGGAAAAACTCAACAGGCAGAGCCAGGAGAAGGTTGTAAAAAGGTGGGGCTCAGTTTCTTCTCAAAAGCCACAAGACAAGAGGTCATTAACTCAATTTGTACCAGGGGAGAATTTGTTTGGATATTTGAAAAACTTCTTCCCAGAGAGGCTTGTCAAGCACAGGAACAGGCTGCCCAAGGAAGTGGTTAAGCCAATCCCTGGAAGCATTTAAAGAGATTTGTAGATGTGGCTCTTACAGCCATGGTTTAGTGGTGGACCTGGCAGATTCATGGCATTCCCTAGCACCCACTGGGGAATAGATCACTGCAACAGCCAGGGATTAGGGTCATGCTCTTCAGTTTTCACAGTCCTGCTTCATACTGCTGAACAGCAAGAGCATTTTCAAAGTCTGTGCACGGATACAGATGTGACACACACAGATGCTGAGAATTCAAAGAATTCCTGGATTTACTGTGCAGAAGCGCTAAAAAAACCTAAAGCCTTTGTGACTCAACCATTTCTCTGCCAGGAATCTACCCTGCAACATCAGCCTGTTAGACACCTACAAAGGATGATAATAATAATTTATTTTTATGTGAGCATACCCGCTTCCTCCCCTCTTTCCAGAAACTAAATGGTGAAATACAACAAGTGACAAAATTTTAGCAACTTCTGAGCAGATTTAATTAAGGAAACTCCATTTCACTGCAGACAGGCTGTCCTATTTAATCTCCCACTCACAGGTTTTCTTCTCGCTGCATTTTTGTGCAATTAAAACAAGGCAAACTGGAATGCCAATTAAATGCCTCTTGAAACAACAGCCACCCTCCCTGACACCTGTTTAAAAATGCATGAACTGACACATTTGCAAACTAATTCTGGCATTTCTGCACTGGCCCTGGTTGCCTGCATTCTGGGCTGATGCATTTTATGCCTGAGGAAAGCAGAGAACATCAGCCACTCATGGGCTCTGTCAGGCAAGAGAAGAGAGGGGGCTCCCAAAGCTGCTGCTGAGGCAAGGAGGAATTCTGGCTTGGGGACAGAGAGGAGACAGTCCTTATGTCTATTAACGTTTCAGGAACTCTCTTTGTTTCTATTTCTATTCTTAATTTCTATTGATCTTCATCAGAAGGACCCTCCTGAGGACCCATGGTCCTGCTGCCCCTCTGTCAACCCTCTCACTGCTTTCACCATCCTCAGACCAAGAGGAGAATTCAGTTTTTCTCCTCCCCACAGGGCTTCCCTTCTGCACTGGAGAAGGAGAAACTTTGAGCTGCATGGGAGTGGGAAAAATTATTAATTTGAACTCTGAATAGTCTGGATGTATCTGAGGTTTCGGAGTAAGATAAAGCCAGACACTCCTGGAAATAAATCTAACATTGTTTTCTGAGGAAATGTTCAGTTAGAAACCTTGTTATGGAGCCCTTTAAAGTCTGGGCCAGGTGGTGGCTCTAGGCATGTGTTACTCAGCCACTTGGAGAAGGACAGAGGTTGGATAACAATGAGACACACTCTCTTGTGGCCCAAATTGCAATTATACCAGGAATAATCATAAATAAGGAGCCTGTAACATTGCTTGATTCTTCCAGAATCAGTGTTTCTTCAAAAGTAAAATCATTTTGCGTCAGTAACTTTTTTCAGTGAAAGTTTGCTTGAAATTGATATATATCTAAGTAAAGCTCCGATTGGATCAGCAAAAAGCTAGTCCAAGAGATTATTGTTAAAATCAAGCTAGATTTGAGGCACACATACACACAGCTTGAGTAGGAAGATGAAGAACTGTGCTGTGTCTCCAATCTGAACCAAAAAACCAACCCAACAAATCCCACTCTCACACAGATGAGAGGCGGCTCTGTATTTCTGGCTTCTGTATTTTATTTTTTGCTAGCCTTTTTTTGCTGCCAGCCAGTTTTTCTGAGTGATGTTTGTGTTGGTGGCAGGTCCTGCTCTCCCCCTGCATGCAATAATGAAGCCACACTCCACATCTGCTTAGTCCTGCCAGCTCCTATCACAGCATCACTCCATCTTCAGCCACCTGCAGCTGCAGATTGCTGATCAAGCTGCCTGGATTTGTCTTTCTTAGGCAGATGTCAGGTGTGGAATCTTCTTGTCTGTGTTTGAGCAGCACCCAAACTTCATGGGTGTAAAAGCGTCTCAAACTCTGGAAATACAAAACTGTGGTATTTTCTGTGGTCCCCCATGGCAGGAAGGAATGAATCTGACTCCATGTTCTTAGAAGGCTGATTTATTATTTTATGATCTATATTATATAAAAAAATGCTATACTAAACTATACTAAAGATACTTACAGAAGGTTTAACAAGATTCTAACGAAATACTGGTGACTCCTTCCAGAGTCCTGACACAGCCTGACTGTGATTAGCCATTAAGTCAAAACAATCCACATGAAACCAATGAAACAATCACCTGTTGGATAAACAATCTCCAAACACATTCCAAAGCAGCCAAACACAGGAGAAGCAATCAGATAATATTGTTTCCCTTTTTCTCCAAGGCTTCTCAGCCTCCCAGGAGAAGAATCCTGGGCAAGGGATTTTCCCAGAAAATATGGTAGTGACATGAAACAGTGAAAGAAATTCCAGAGCCTTAAAAAGATCTTAGCCTAGCTAGTTCACATGTTAACCTCTGTGCTACGCAGCAGTCCAAAGCAGAAGTAATTTCACAGAACAGAAATAAAACTACACCAAAACATAAGCTCATATATGGCATTAGTGATCTATGGTAGTCAAAATCAACCAAAACAGTTCACAGTCCTTCACCCTGAGCCTTCAGACTGCTCTGATGGTTAGGACTGCTTCAAAGGTTCATCTGCAACCCCCTTGGCATTGTCAATTTATTCTGTAAAATTTAATGTATAGAAAAGACCAACCCAGTGAAGAACCTCATGTCATGAGGGTGACCCCACAGGGCCTGGATATCTCAATTTCTGCCAAGTTTGGGACACGCTGGCTGAAGCACAGCAGACCTGCAGCATCAAACCCTCTTGTGCCTGCATGTGCCCTTCTCCCTCCTGGAGGGAAGACAAGCCTGGACCAAGAGACCTCCCGGTCCACAGTGCAATTTGTGGGAGTCCCTGCCTTGCCAAGGAGCCAGGCCAGCAGCTGGTGAGCACTGCAATTACACTTGCTCATTAAAAAAAAACCTTGTTTGAACTTGTTCATGTTTAAGGGGGTTTTACCTCAGCCTGACAAGCTGCCTGCAGTTTCTTTGGCACACAATTTTCATTTAAGTGTTCCACACAGGCAGGGATTCAATATAGTCTATACCTTCTTTCTCTTTTCATGTAACACCACCACAACACAGTAATGGACCTCTGATGTGTGGCAAACAAGCCTCTAAGAGCAGAGGTATTTTGTACCACTTTGTATTTTTTTATTGAGGCAAACAGGGCCATTTTTGAAGCAAACAACATAAATTTCTTTCCATAAATGCATCCTGGGGTCATTATTCACTACCATGACTAACATTAATTTTCTTTTAGGCACAAGACACAGTGGTAACTATTTATCCCCAGTGGTCATTTCTTCAAGAAAAAACATTTTATTATGGATATTGGACATCCTGTACTACAGTCCTATCACAGAAAATTAGGATCTAGCATCCCTACAAAAAGCCTTTCTGCAGGTGGTAGTGTCATCTTTTTGTAAGAGTGTTGCTACTATAATCTAACCACAATCAAAATTCATATGCACTAGATGTTGGACAGAGTAACAACCAGTCCTTTCCCTAAAGGGCTATGATTGTTACTAAAAAATAGAGAAAGTGAGGGAAAAGGAAGCATTAGCTGAGCAAAGCAGCAAGAACAGCACAAAAAGACCTAAACAATAAAATATCTGCAGGATTTTTACTAGGAATAATAACACAGAAAGAAACCTAAGGACAAGAAGAAAAGTCAGTGCACATCTTCAAAATTCTTTTCCTGTTTTTTAACCAAAAGTTGATTTTTTTTTACAAAATAGATTCACAGCTTTGAACAGCAGGTTGCACCTGATGACCACCACAGATCCTGTCTTGTTTTAATTATTCTAGAGTCCTTTAACTCCATTGATGAACAATAAGGGATTTCCCTTGTTGTCAAGCAAGAATAAAAGTAACCATATAGAGAAATCTAGATAATAAATTTATTTCCCATCGTCTCTGGTCTCAGGAATTGTTTTTGTACAGCATGCCTAACCACCACGAAGGGATGTGGTCAAACACTTCGTGTCTTTGCTACAGCACTCAGAATGTAAAGAAAGAATGACAGAAAGGCAGCATTTAACAAAGCTCCATCAAAACTACATGGGCAGAGTGACAGCAGAGTTAGCAAAATAAATACATCAAATAACAGCCCGACACTTTGTGATGCTCTGCATTGTCCCAGTGCCTCTTCAGGAATAAGCTCAGCTAAGAGGGGCTCCAGCTTCAGCCTGGGCAATCCTGAACTCAGTGCTAGGACTGCACAGACTGGACATCTTTTAGGCATTCTGACCTCTTCAGCCAATGTCCCTTGATGCCTCAGGTTTAGCTTTTATATTTTTCAGATTCTGTGCTGCTTTAGTGTGTGGGTCTGGGCTCCATATCAGGGCATGGTGAGCTCTGTGCACAGAGCAGGGAGACAAAACAATTCCTGCTCCAGCTGGGCACCAAGGACAAATGATCCCAATCTCAGCCCAGGAGCACAAACACGGTGGGCTGCAGAGAGAAAAACAAGCAGGGTGGGACTGCCTGGGCTAAAGCTGGGATGGGACAATGAACTGCAAGGTGCAAATGGAGCAGAACTGATCCCAGGGACAGACCCCGTGCCCGGCCGGGCATTTTGGGGCCATTTTGGTTCATCTTGGGTGCAGCCCTGGCTGGGCTCTGGTGCTGCCCAAGGTGCATCCATGGAGGGGATCCTTTTCATAAATCCCTATTTTATTCTTTAAATCTGTCTGGTCTCTGTTCTAGTTCAGCCCTCTCAAGACATCATCACTCTCATAACACAGGCCACCAATTTCAACCCACCAATTTCTGGCCCTGGCAACCTGCAGTTGAGCTGGGAGGTGTCACCTCAGGTGACAGAGCATCCCTGGGGGAGCAGGGCAGGTCACACCCCACAGGGCCAGCCCTTTGGGAGGGGAAGGCCAGCATCAGCACATTTTAGTCCAGCATCAGCAGCATGACCCAGCTGTGCCATGAGAAACACCAGTGTGATAGAATGACGTGGAAGAGAGGTAATCCATCACTGAGGATGGAGGAGGATGGATTGCAAACTCCTGAGGAATGCAGGGACAGCAGAATGCAAATGGGAGCAGCCTGGCAAAAATGTACTGACATTGCAGAGACACAGACCTAACTTAATATACTGATATTGCACAGATACAAACACAGACCCAACTCAATGTACTGAATTTCATAGACACAAACACAGACCCAACTTGGATTTCCACCATCCCTCCCCCAACAAAATGCAATCTTGATGCAGAGGGAAAATTGCTCTCCCTCCCATCTCCCCAGCAGCTTTATTATACCTACAGCAGCACTTATCCTGCATGTTCAGTCTCATTAGCTTCACTAGGGCTCTGCTTACTGCAAGATCAAAGGAGTCTTTTCCTGGAGGGTTTGTGCCATTGATAATTTGGATATCTGCAGTAAACTTAATCTATCTGTGCTACACTACAGAGATTTGAGGCAGGGGAAGAATAAAGTGATTTGCCTAAGACAACAGGCACAGTTTGAAGGAATTGAATGCAGGTTTCCACAAAGCCCAGGCTTAAAGAGAAGTCTCTTCACACATTAAGCACCCCCAAACACACATCTGCAGAATTAGGATTTTGCTATCACCATATTTGATATCTAAAGGGGAAGGATTTGAAAATAGGCTTATGTTTGTCTTTTTGCTGCTTTTTTTACCCTTTTCTTCCTCCCCAGCCTATCTTAATTTTGCCTCTGAAAGGCCCAATCAAGTAAGTCACACAAGCCTTTTGCACACATATCTTATCAGCAGACAGCAGCTCGGGGAGAACACTTTTCCAACATGCTCAGCTGTGCTAAAAATCCTTCCCCATTTTTGCAGTTATTTCAGGAAAAGTCACTCTGAGAGAAGGTTCAGATGGTCACTGCCACTCCAGCTCTGGCACAGAGAGAAATAATCTGGGTTATTCCAACACCCCCTGGAAAACCTTTGCAGGTGTTGCCTTTCTTCAAAAGCTTTAAGAGAGAGATATAGGTGTGACAGCAAACATCACCCTGGCTTTGATAATGACATTATGCACAGCTAGCCTGTTCTTTGGCTTGATAAACTCCAAGTTTCCTGTGGGTAAGAAATGAACATTACTCTGTCACTGTTTTCAGGGCTTTCTGCCATGTTAATCTGATTATCTATGACAGTTTCTGTCAGTTTGTTAGCGAAGATCCAATTATTCTGCTTGGCTTTTAAGTTTTTCACATATTTCTGGCTAAGGGCCTGATTCTGGGTGCTTCTTTGTCCTCATGTCTTTAATACAAATATTAATGTAAAAAAACAATCCCACAGAACTGATAGACTAGTGGTGGATATGCAGTTCTTTAAAAATGGATGCATTCTTCATCTCCAGCAAGAATAAACACAAAAGCTGCAGAACTGACAGCTGAAGGAAATAAATAGCTCTGCACTTGATCTGACTACATTTCTGTAATGAAAATTTACAGTGTTGGTATAGAAGGAAAGTGGCTCTTGGGGATTTTCTTCCCCTCCTTGAAACTCTTGCTTAGACTTTGGATTTTCTTCTGCATCAAAAAAAAAAAAAATAAAGGAAAATACAGCATAGTTCTATAAATAAATGGGACACATTTTAGATATAGAAATTAAAATAGAATCAGGTGGGATCCTTTTCCAAGGCATTTGACATAAGAGACTGTACAGTCAGTCTGTTCTTTTTCTCTTACACATGGTTTTTGTCAGATGAGTTTGCATGGCATAGACCTGTAGGACTGGAAAGTGGCAAGGGTGTAGTAAACTATAAACAGAAAAATATATATGCCCACACCTTTAGAAGGTGTTCACTGCCTAATATTTGCATGTCACTAGCTTTTAACTCATCTCTGTTTCTCATTCTAGTCTGTTCTAAATGCAATTTGGTTTTTTTCCTCAATGATGTCCACAAATAACATGTATCTACTCAAGAGCTGTCTTTTGTAAAGGACTGCCCACTATTTCCTGAAATTATAGAGCTCCACTGACAACAGCATCAGCAGGAGATTGGCAATGCAAACTCCAGCCGGTACCTGATATAATTATCTAAAGTTTTGTGAAACAATTATGAAGATTCTGGAAGATGTTGGTCTTTCTTTCTGGGGCTCCATGGATCTATTACTGCCAATAATCAGCACTAATGATACCTGCAGTACTTAGCATTTTCCCTCTCCAAATCCTCAAAAAAAACAAAGAGAAAAAAAAGATCTGTCCCAGGATGGATATGCTTCTTCAGAAATGGAATTCCTCTCACTGCATAGCTCTGGTCTGTAACAAATGCTTGCAGGTAATGCTTTACAATCAACATTTTGGGAGCAAATTGTGCTCTTTTCCCACCTCTCCACTCCTTTTTGGGAGATTGTATAGTTTAAGTGACCCTTGGGGCCACAGACAGCTCATCAACTGCAAAAAGCATGACAGCAATGCCTTTTATTTATTTATAATATTTAGTATTTATAATCCCAGTAAAAACCCTGCATCCTACCAACCAAATCAGGAACTGAAGGCAGCAGCCATGAGAATGAATTTGATAATACTTTCCTTAAACATTATAAAATGGCCATAAATTTCCATCGTACCAGAGGCTATACTCAGCAAGAACACTGCAAATCAAGCCAAATTCCACTGCTAAATATTACGTGCAACTCTCTGTACCATCACAAACTCCAACATCTGCTTCCATGATCATTTCCTTGCACAGTTCCTTCCAAAGTGATCCTGATCATATTGGGTGTAACTTGGCAGAGATTCCTCACAGCTAAAACACCACCAGCCCCTATCAGACAAGGATTTCTGCACATCTTTGAAATGACAGATGAAAGAACAGGCAATAAAAACCCCCAGCATCTTCTTCTCTGGGGAATTCTAAAGCTTGAAAAAGTCTTCTCTTTCAAGTGCAAGCATAAAATACCTGCTAGGATAACAGCAAGGTTGGGTGCTCAGAAGGAAAAGTACTGAGTGCTCCTGCCCCCCTCCAAGGCTGTTGTGGTGAAGAGAAGCTGAGGAAAAATCTGTGAAATCTGTGTGTTTGTGTGTTTTAGGTGAAGAGGGGGGAACAAAGCAATCAAATCTCACAGCTTCAAAGGCTAGGTCTATCACTAACAAGGGTTAGCAAGAAATCCTGCAGATATTTCTACTCTGCCTGCTATGGTTCAAACAAACTGTGCTCTAGGGGGTTTTGCATCATTGTCTCAAGCTGCTTGAGCCAGCCTGCTGATCTAAATTTGCCAATTACCTAGACCAGCAGCCAGGTGTAGTGCTAGGAAACCATTTGTAATACTAATTCACCCCTCTGATAGTCACTGATAAACAGGTTTCCTACAGAAACACCTCACAAGGTCTCTGAAGCTGTGTAAATTAAATTTCCTCCCCGTTACATCTGTCTGACACCACTGGAAGTGATTATGCTGTGAGAAAAAGGTGGGAACAGAATACAGACCACACTCCTGGGCCTGGGAGATGGGATTAATAGGAATTATGAGCTGAATAGCAAAACCTCCAGAGCACTGTACCAAAGAGAAGTTTGTAAGCTTATAGCACAATCAAATGAGCAGGAAGGAGAGGGGGACTGCTCAGTGGGCATCTCAAACCATCTAGATTAAAAATATAAGTCTTGCTCTTTGCACTGTCTGGGGTTTTCTGAAATGCATTCTAGAGAGGGACAATACGGAAAAAAAAAGGCTTCGAAGTTTTAGTGGCAGCAGGGAACAGCAGAGAAGCAGAAAGGCAAAGACAGGACACAGGAAAAAGATATTTACTGTGCATCCCCCACAGGGGAGGTGCTCCTGCTAATGCCTCAGCTCCCTTCCTAGGCACAAGGCTTGATTTTCTCTACTGAAAATAGCTAAAACTTCCTCCACTGGGTTAAACAGAAATATGGCACCTCATAGTTAAAGTAAGGAGCTCGCGTGGGAAAGTAAAACCAACAAACAAAAAAGAAAATAAAGAGAAAAAAAAATCTCTCTTTCTGTTTTATTTCACCTTTAGGCTTCAATCTTCAGGAAATTTAAGATCAGCCTTCACAAGTGCCTTTAATTTGAGTACAGCAGCAAATAGTTAAGAAAAGAGAAATCCTGAAAGTGTCAGGGATCATTGGCCTTCCTGATCTGTCACCTTTCCTGGCTGGCACTGGGGCACAGCACCACTCACATGAAATGTCCCCTCTCCTTTAAGCCCAGGGTTATTGCTGTAAACCACAGAGTCAGCAGCCACAGCCTGAGGCTACAACAGAGAAAATATCATTATAATTCTTCCATATTCCCTCAGAGAGATAAGAGCAGCTCAATTCAGCCCTAACTTGTATAAAGCCCATGAAGATCCTTAAATGAAAGGTGCAAAACTGCCTAAGCCAGGCAATAATTACCAGCAGAGAATGAAGAGAATAAGTCAAACCATGAAAATCAGGGAAGACATGGCACTATCTGCTGCTTGCTTGCTCCATTATTAAATACAATGGAATGGCATTTTAGATGCAGTGCTTGTATATTATATTGCTTGAAGCTGTGCATAGGAGCACCTAGAAAACTGAATGACAGATGGGAGGAAAAAAACTTTTATATGATTTTTTAAATATATATATAAAATATAATATAATATTATATATGATTTATTATATACATAATTTATTATATATATTATTTTATAAATATACACACACACACACATATATAAATTTTTTTTTTCTGTAGAGGCCATTCCTTTTCTTCAGAAATCACTTTCCCACAAAAGTAAGGGATAAAATTCAGGCAGGTAAAAAGAAAATCCACCTGCATAAAATCACCACCAAGCATGGGCAGATTTACAGGCACGTAAAGATTTTGAAATGCCTCTAAATATTTAAATTTTGCTCAGTAGGTTTTAAAACTACTCTTTGCTGCCCTGCATGCAGCCTTTCCTGCCAAGATGCTTGGGCAGTGAACAGCCAAGGCACTGAAAATGCTTGGAGCTATTTCCATAGCAACAGACTGTGGTGAGGTAATACACCTGAGCTGCTAATGACCTCAGTGTGCAGTCTGGATGCTAAAAGAGAAATGAAATCAGATGGATGGATATTTTTTACACTTCAATGGGCTTTTTAAGGAGCAGGAAAACAAGCCTATAACAAGGATTTCCAGATAAAATAATAATCTTTTCTTTGTGTCGCTCCCAGGACATATATTCTTGTTAGAGGGAAGGAAAAAAATTAAAAAAGAGGAAGCCAAAGCCATGCATGTATCTTCAGGATGAGCAGAGCTGACACAAGCAGATTGTTCACCTCTTTTTTGCTTCTGCATGTACAAATGCACAAATGCACTTCCTGACTGAACACTTTTAAGTCCATAGAAAGCTTTTATTTACTTCAGCAGATTTTACCTTAGGATTTAGCACAAAGATCCAGTTTCCCTCCTGGGTCACCTTCCCTGTGTCACTCCCCGCAGGAGATCCCCCAGCTAATTCTTGCCAACAAGAGCTAAAAGACTCTCTTCAGATTTGTAACGCTCATTTGGGAGTGCATGGAAGACAGCTGGTAATATTTAAATTTAATATCCTAAAATTCCTGTTTATGCAGTAGAACTGTCAGCCAGATCCTGCCATGTTCTAACTGGACTTTGAAACAAAAATGAACCTGTGCTCAAAAAGTGAGGTAGATACGACCCATGGAAAGTAAAAAAGGAATGAAATCAAAAAATAATGCCAAAGTTGGTCTATTTTCTGGTGTATCCAGGAGTAATTTTCTCTCAGTCATTCCCTCTTCTTCTTGCTTCTTTCCTCAAGACGTAATGCTCCCCAAGAAATAAAAAATGTGTATTTGTACATCATCTTATTATGATTGTCAGCCACATCCCCAGTTCCTACAGCTGTCCCTGCTCCAGGACTCCATACAAGAGCTTCTCTTCCTAATTGACTTATCCTCATTTTCTTATAAAATCAAATTAGTCCCAGGCAACCAGTGTTTTCCCTTTTCCTGTAGCTGCCCTTGAAAATGCTTTTAATCAAGATACAGGAAAAGCTTTGATAAGGTTGCAACCAGATCTTTTCCAAAACGTGCCTTTAAACAGATGAATTTGCAAGTTATTAAACACTGCTAAGGCCCCCTTTCATCACCTCTTTGGGACTGGGAAGGTGTTAACTACAGGGAAAACAGAATTGCATTCAACACAGTCAAAAGTCACCAACTCTGCTCCAGTTTTTCCATGAGCATCCTTCAATAAAACCATCACAGTTTCCATTTGGAAAAAGCGATTACCAGGTAATATAGAGGTGTGATCATCATGGGATCAAAGGAAGCCAAGCTGAGGACCAGGATTTGCACTTTGGTACCTCTGACAGTGGGACTGGATCCCACTCCAAGTTTGCCATGGAAGCGGACAGTGTGGTCATTTGTGTGGGGATTGTTATATCTGTGTCTGAGGCTGTCTGCCCCCAAAATAGAAAATAAAACCCTGCAGCAGAATCCCTGAATGGGGTGAAAATACCCCACACAGACCTAGGGCTGCTGCTGCACAGGTTGGTGATTGCTGGGTGAAGGGAGGGCTGAGCCTTTTTGCAGAAATTAGATGAGAAGGGCCAAGGAAGCAGAACAACCAACACAATTTTTGATCATTCCTTCTTAGGAATAACTCAGGAGTCAATTCTCTTTATCTCACAATCTCACATCCCAGGGTTGGCACAGAACTGCTAATTTTCAGATTTCACTTCATTAGAAACTCCACCAATTTGTTTTTGTTTGTTTGTTTTGTGCAAGAGAAATCAGCCTGTGCAGGTAAGACACTTCAGTCTAAGATAAATGTACATAACAGAGAACAAGAAACAAACTACAAAAAATAAACCCACACTCAAAAAAATCCACCACAACACTTTGCAAGTGGCTTGAAAATTAAAATATACAAAACACACTAGCTAATTCTGAGCACGTAAGGAGTGGAGCACAGGCTTGAACTGTTGCAAACACATCACTCACTCTGCAGGGAAAGGAATCTTCTGAAGAGAGAACTGGGTCAGTAGAACTGCAGTCCAGGCTTGTCACTTCAGCAATTTCAACACAAGTCAAGTTGGTGTTTAAACCCCAGGCTCTGACTCAAGGAATGAGAACAGATGCCATACTGAGAGAAATCAGACAAGCCCATCTTGAATGATGGAGTTTATTTACTCCTTTTTTAGCCTTACCTTATCTGAATTTCCCCAGAATTTGATGGAAAAAAATTCAACAGAACAACCCAGTTCCAGTATGTGCCACAGAAACGAAGCTTTTCCTCATGAATATTTATAGGCTGTAAATTATAGTCATTGGCATTGTTCACTTCATGCCAAAAAAAGCAAGTGTCACATTCCTTTCACTTAACTTACTTGCTATTTCTGCTGATAGGTCTACCTGGCTTTGAGGGCAAACAGGATCTTGCTTCCATAGGTATATGATTTCAGAAATACTATATTGACAGAACTCAATATCATAGTTCTACCCTGGGAAGATTCAAGCTAAATACAAAGAAGGCAGGATAACACAACCTGGAACTGTCTTTTACTGTAATTAAAAGTGCCCAATAATGTTTATGATCCTTTCTCCTTAGCAGCTGCTGCCAGATTTAATGCTAATAAAAAAGCACATTTTGGAACAATGCTATTTTATTGCAATCCTCTTCATATTCCTGACCTTCACAAGAGGCTGAAGGATGTTTAGTGGACTCAAAAAGGACAAATTGGTGTAACTCAAAGAACCAACTGCAATGTAAAGAGAAGGAGCACTCAGTCCCTGAAGTATGAGAGTGAAGGTCAAGGAGTCCATGAGCTAACCACAGAAAAATGCAAGACATAAAATTCACTCCTGAATATTGATGAAATTCTCATCTACACCATAGAGCTATTGTTTGATGATACCTCATTCACCAGGCTGGTTTTTTTTTTGCTGGGTTTTTTTTTTCTTAATTACTTCATGAATCATTTCATCTGAAGCCATTTTACACCTTTGCTGTGCCAACTTCTAAAGGAAATCAGAGTGGAGTCCCTGGAGAGCACTCATCTCCTTGAGATTGCCAACACTCCTTTGTCACAGTGAAATCTGAAATACACTGAGTATTTCGTGGCTTGAGGCATTTGGTATTTTCATTTCTGGGATGAGAGATTTATGCAAATTCATACACAATAACAGAGAACTTTGAAGAAGCTTCTAAGATGTCCTTTCACAGTCAGAGGGTTGATGGGAATTTAGCATTTCCATTCAGGAGCTTTCCCTTTCCTGTGTAAAGCATTACTTTCTCTCTTCCAAAATTTCATTTTGTGGAATTACTATTAAAATCACATCCTTAAATAATGATAATGAAGGCCATTGTTACATCCCTGTTGGTGCTGTTGGTTTAAACCACAGTTTCTCCTAGGGCAGAGCAGAGAGCTCAGCATGCTGAACACAGGGATGCGTTACCTGGGGGATGTTGCTTTTGGCCCTCTCTGGCTGTGTCCTTCATAGAAAATGAGATTTGCAGAGGAGGAAATTAGACAGCTGTCTCCAATTGAATTGCAATGAGATCTGAGGACCAATTTCCCACAAACCTGGAAAGCTGCAGTCAGGATCATGCCCTGGCACACAGGTAAATGAGAAATGCTATTCTGGCTGCTTCCTGCTACCCAGTGGTGTGCAAATGTGTTGGTTTGCTACTGTCCCACTTTGAAAGGCTAAACTATTTCATTTTGGGGTTTTTCTCCCCTAGTTTTATTCTAAGCTGAAATGACAAACCTCCTCATGGTTAAAATTGGCTTCGGGCAATTGGTTACTGAATTAAGCTGCTTTTCTTTAGCCTATTTCTAATCTGTAAAGCCTTTCTTCTACTTCATTTACCTCTTCCCTTTCAAGTAGCATTCAAATTTATACATTTGCTCTTTTTTTTTGTCCTATTTTTTCCCTTTGGAATGGCTAATATTTGCAATAGTACTGAGACAATCAGACAGGAGAAATTTCTCCAAGCAGAAGACCACAGAAAATTGGTTCTGTACACTTATGTGAATATCCAATTTATGTGAAAACAAAGAGCTAAAAAAATGATAATGTTGGAGTGGAGAAGGTGTCTTTAGCACCAACTTTAGATCACCAGATCCTGAGAGACCTGAAAGATCCTGAAAGATCCCGAGATCCTTTAGATCCTGAAAGACCAACTTTAGATCACCAGCTGGTCCTGAGAGAGCCTGCTCCACCAAGCCATACCCGTGCTGTAAATTATGGAAAATCAGGAAGAGCAGAAATGGCCAGAACTGGTTGGAAGATGCACAAAAACTACTTTTCAGTCTCAGAGTCCATGTCCAACAGGGCACATTTGACATCAGCAAGGGGGTCAATGAATCTCCTTCCTACACAGATGAAACTCAAACTGATAATTCCAGACTCTTTGCAAGATTTCTTTTTTAATAAATGAAGCCAAATTGAACAAAATGGAAACACTTGAAGAGATTTAACTGGGAACTCAATTTCTAAAAAAAGAGCGTTTTCAGATCACACTGTACTATTCACATGTTAAGTGTCTTTCTGTATTCTGTTCAGAAAAGCCCCAAATCTCTCAATATCTATTAGAAGCAAGATCTTGTTCCCAGTGCCTGGAGAAGCAGTAGGTAATTAGAAAACAGACAGAATAGCTGGAGGAAGATAAGAAAAATCATTATGTCACACAACCTTGAATTACATTGATTGCACACTGAAAACCACAGCCTTCAGTCTTCCCTCTTGTGAGGTCACTGACAATGCTGCCATCCACTGCACTTGGGAAAAGTTTTGTACAAAGGTTTACTGATGTGACACTTGGGTCATCCTAAAGCACTTGTTAACGTTACAGTAGTTATTAATGAGGTTTATAATTAACATTTATATGGTCTCTATATAATCCTTTCTAACTTACAGTAATGCTGGGGAAATTCACTGAAAATTATGATTTCCCTCCCCCCAAATTACAGCTGGGGCAGGGAGAGGAGAGATATTTTTGTATCTATTCATGCATTAGATCTTTGCCTTGAAATTTGGAAGGCGCATAAAAATTTCAAGGCAAAAGCACAAAAATGACAAAGGGAAAGGTTAATTAGACCCTTCCCTCCTTCCCTCCTCTGCAAATGTCTTCACACCTCTCCTGTCTCACATTTTGGAGGACTTTTCACACTTAGCAATGCTTAAATTTTCTGCCTAATTTTTTTTTTTTTTTAAAGACATCAGAAAGAAGAGAGAGGCCAAAACCAGACTTCAGTCCTACTACTGTTGGAAAAGAACAATAGATTTACTGATTTTACTTATATACACCATAAACAATTTATGCAGCAACATAATGCAGTCCCTAGCCCTGAGAGCTCTCCAGTTTACAGCAGGAGGAAGCAAAGCATCTTAGCATGGACACAAAGTACAGATTGACCCCAAAAAAGTGCTTCTGGGAAAGAATTGCAACAGGTGGACCTGGCATTGCTTTCAGTGGCATCTTCAGTGTGGATAAGCACTGCGATTCTGCTTCCAGAATTAACAATTTGGCAGCTTCCTTACGCAGAAAATTTAGTTAGGAATAAAGAGTTGGCCATATGTTGGTTCTTTCAGGCAAGTGAAAATGAGCCAGCTGCAATTGTAAGAGCTGTTGTCTCCTAAATTCTTCCTTTTTTTGGTGGGGGTCCTAAGTGGAATCTGGCTCACAGGTTGGGGAGGATGTGCAAATAACTGAACACAAAACTCAGGTGTGGCAGTCATATTTTCTGGAAAAATCCCTTTGCCCAGGATTCTTCTCCTGGGAAGATGAGAAGCCTCAGAGATAAAGGAAAACAATAATTATCTCATTTGCTTCTCCTGTGTTTTGCTGTTTTGGAATGCGGTTGGAGATTGTTTCATTGGTTTTGTGTGAATTGTTTTGACTCTTTGGCCAATCAGGGCCAAGCTGTGTCAGGGCTCTGGAAAGAGTCACGAGTTTTCATTATTATCTTTTTAGCCTTCTGTTAAGTATCCTTTCTGTATTCTTCAGTATAGTTTAGTATAGTATTCTTTAATATAATATATTATCATGAAATAATAAATTAGCCTTCTGAGAGCATGGAGTCCGATTTATCATTCCCTCCTTCATCTGGGAACCCCACAAACACAATACTCAGGTTCATCTTCCAGGCAGGCTCCAGAAAACCCTGTAGTAATTTCCCCTCACCACCAGGTAAATAACAGACTCCCAGGGGGATGGAACTTATATCCAACTTGTCATGTAAGTAGAGAATAATTAATTACACTCTTATTTACAGTTTGTCTGATAAGAGCATTAAATGGCAAGTAACGAGAAGAATTCCAAGGTGCTGAAATGTTTGCTCTCACCCACTCAACACATAAACACAAGGGGAATGAAATTAATTTGGCACTGACTTACAGTGTGATCCCTCACAGTAATGGGGCTTGGGTTTTGCAAAACAGCAATCACAGATGCCTCCCTCCTGAAGCTGAAATCAAATTTTGCTGGTGTTCCACAAAGCAATAAAGTGTTCTAAATACATCAGCAGTCTTAGAAGTCAAGAAACTCCAATTATCTCCTCTGAGATCTTATAGGACTCCCATACATTATTCAGACAACAATCTGAGGTATGTCCTTGATTTTATTTAATTTTTTCAATTCAGAAAGTGTTACTGATCCAAAGCTCTGCTTGTATTTACAAACCCCAGCATGTACATCTGGTGGAAATCAGGAGATTAAACATCAATTTACCTAGCTAATTACAAACCTTTTATGACTTCTGAAGAAAGAAGGGAAATAACTTTAAGAGGATCAAGGGGGAAAAAAAAGGGGTATAAACCAGTTACAATCCCCATGTCACGTTCATTTGCACCCTGCTTAAAATTTCTGACTTCTGAAGAAAGAGGGCAAATAACTTTAAGAGGAAGTAGGAAAAAAAATTAAAAATAAAAAGGGTATAAACCAGGCATAAACCAGTTACAATACCCATGTCATGTTCACTTGCACCCTGCTTAAAATTTCATTCTGGTAGAACCAGAACGTCTGTCACAAGCCTCCTAATACCACCGTGACAAGGTGAAGATAAAGTTACATTAAGACCTCTGCATGTGCCAGTGAAACGTGTAAGCTGTTCTCATGCTCAGCAAAAATGAGGGCCTAAAATTTCAAATTGCAGCCATAAAAGTGAAATAAAAAGCAGAAAGGCAGAGAGAGAAAGAGAAGGAAGATGCTTTTATTTGAACCATGAAAAAAGTAATTCCCTGGGATTAGCATATTTTTATTTCCTTTGCATATTCTTTTCTGAATTAATTTCGCTGCATTTTGATAGTGATCTTGGAGAGTGAAAATAAATTGATGCCAAAAAAAAGTTATGCTAATAGGAATAAATGGCTTGAGGGGAGTGGAAAGGGATATACGGCCTCTTTTATAGGTTCCTACTTAATCCAGCTCCAAGGGCATTAGAGAGCAAATGTTGCTGCCTTCTTGTGGCAGCAGATAAGCCTGGCTGTGAGGCTCATCCCTAAAATCCAGGGGGCTGTAAGAAAAGCAGCAGCCCCAGTGAGAAGGTCAGAGGGAGTGTTTCACACACAGCTGACAAGGAAAATCCAGGTTCCACTGGCCCAAATAAACCAAATAAAGCTGTGTCTGATGGTCCAGGGCAGGGGCATAATGCAGGAGGGAAATTCTGCTTTTCTATAGAAAAGACACTTTGGTTTGGGTACCCACTTCTTGATTATTTTTTTTTTTAATGTTAACAAAGGGAAGAGCAACATAAGTGAGAAGGATTCCCATGGGCTAAATTATGATCAGGCTCAACTGAGTGACAGCTCTAGAAATCATAACCATCTGTGAGGTGTGTGCGGTACAGCAAACTCCCTCCCATAAACCCAGCAGGAAAAGCTACTTACACTTCTGAGTAAAGCAGGGGCAGATTGGCAGCTGCTTTATGAAATGGCAATATTCACATGGGTATTAACTATTATCATGTAGTGCTGGTGTTATTCGGGTTTGCAAAGAGAAAAACCACTCCTAGCCACACAGTTTGCTCAAGAAATATTCGTTTAAAATCATATTACCATAAGATTCAGCTATTACTTTAAGACATTCCACAGTTTATGGGGTTTGATGTGTGCCTAATTATCAGTGTGTGAGCTTTTTCCCCCCTACTCATCCTATTTTATGTATAAGTCTTACATCACATTATGAATAATAGAAATACCTACAATAAGAACAACTTCAAATAAAAGCAATGTGTTATCCTGATGTAAAAAGGAATAGGACACCTGAACAAAAAATATAGATTATAAAATTGCCTGTGACAAAAAAAGCAAGAAGAAGAAACACAAATGTGAGCCACCCTCAAAAACCAGAGCAAGCAAACAATCCTAACCACACATTGCATCCACCAGCACAATCTGCTGACCCACTTCTCTGAAACTCAGGCACCAGAAGTGGGTTGTATCCAGGAGGATTTCTGCCATCCACATCTCCAGCCCTGCCTGTTTCAAAGAGCTGTCGAGTCCATATCACACTGCACTTCAAAGACAAATTCCAGCCTTTGAAAGGGTGCAGAGCAATTTGGGCTTTTTTTTGGAAAACATTAATAACAAAGAGATAAGGAAAAATATTATGGAGCCTGATGTGAACGCAAATATTTTAGGAATATTACATTTAAAGAACACACAATAAACATGAAAAAAGAAAAAAAATATAAAAATATATTCAAATAATCAAAGAAATCTGCAAAACCCCACCTTTTTCTTTTGTTTAAAAGAACAAACATAACACCATATTAGATCATCAGAATCAAGTCAAACTACCCAAACTAGTAAATGGAAGCTAGCAAAGTATACCAAGTGAAGCAATGTGGGCTCACTGTGTACTGATAGACTCATCTAGGTAGATAGATCCATGAAAAAGAAAGCACCTTAAGGCTGATTTTACTGCTGGTGTACTATTTCAGCTTGTGGGGAAGATGTCTTGCAAATGAATCTCTTATGAATTCAAATCAGATTTAGTAAGCAATTAAGTGTAAAAGGAAACAATTCCATTGTGTCTGCTTCAGCTTAGCATGAGATGTCTGGGCCACTTCCTACAGCACTTTCCATGGACTGGATAACACAAATAAAAAAATTTGCAAGAAATATGAGCAAGTGTTTGCCAAAATCAGTGACATTTTCTTAGCTACCTGCATGGAGATTAACACACAGAGTAGGAGTTTACAGACAATAATGCAATAACCAACACAAACAATTTGGAAAACCTCTGTAGTCTCAGGAGACCCAAAGGCTGGAGGCTCATGGAATAAATTACCTCATTAGGTAATTAAGGACTGTGCTCCAAGCCTTTTGGCTTACTGAAGATCCAACACAGGTGATATTTCCTGTACTCAGAGCTGAATAATCACATGGCTTCGTGTGTACCCTAAAATCCAAACCCTCTCCAAAAAAGCAAGTGGAAGGTCTCTGATAAATATTTCTCTGTTTCATCCATGCTTTCTTGGCTTAGCCTGCACCATGACAAAGGGAAAGAGCACTGACCAGGTTTCAGGCTGGTTTCAGGCCAGCCCAGCACAGGGGAGCAGCCCCAGACCTGCTCCTCACCTGGGTGAGCTCTGGCCATCATCATCATCATCACTGGGTCAGTCTGGGGCTGCTCTGTTAACTCTGCACTGACACCACTGCTGCAGGGCAGAAATCCCCACTGAGAACCAGGAGGGAGATGCTCAGCCAGGCAGATCCGAACTGAGCCACTGGTGCCCATCAGTTTCCTCTTAAAATAAAAAAAAAACCTGGAAACAAACTCAAAGGAGTTTGGATCTGAAGGCATGCCTCTTGTGCTCCATACCAAGAGACTAGTTTATTATTTTTTTCTGTCACTTTGTGTGATTGGAACAGATTAAACAATGCAAAAGCATGATCCTGAGGATGTTGGGCTGGTCACTAATTTAGGGGACTACCCAAGCAAGGAAGGGTTATTTCACCTAATTAAGATAGAGCACAGTATTTAAAGACAGAGCATTTGCATTAAAACAGAAAATTCAGAATTTTAAATACTGTTGAGTCTGAAATTATGATTGTTAATATCTGCTCACATAACAATGTTCTGCTGACAGACATTGTAAATCACTTCCTTTTGCTTGCATTAGATGAACCCATCACTCAAAGTGCTCAATTATAAATCTGAATACAATTTAAAAGGTGAACTTTCTTTAAATTTACTAAGGGCAAAAGGGAAATGCTGATGGTGTAATACCAATGTTAATGCATTACTTATGACTGAAATTTAGTCAGTATTCAGTAAATTGCTCATTCCTGTGATCAGAACAGGCAGCAATTTGCTTTCCTGGATCTTATTCCCTTCCCTGCAAGTGCATTAGGTGTGTCATGGGCAGCAGGATACCCAGATGTAAGCTGTCTGAAAGGGACATGTTAATCTATAATTAAAAACCACAACAAAACAGAAAATAAACTCAGAATATTCACTGCATAATCATGACAGGTTTACAACCTGCAGGTTTACAAACTGCAATTAAACACAGATATGGAATCATTAAAACACTGCATCGTTAATTTCATTTTCCTTTGGAAATGAGATAGACATGAGCAAATATGTGACCACCACTGTGAATACTCTCTACCCCTCAGCTTCCTTAGGTGCCAGGATTTAATTATCCTTTGTCCCATGCTAATCTGCTGAGAAGCTTCCACTTCAGCAGAAACTCCTATTAAAGTAAAACCCTAAAAATAGCCACCTCCAGTGCAGAACTGCAGTTTACCAAAACAAAGTCAAGCAAGGTTTTACAGTAGTAATTGGTTTGCTGACCAAGTGAATGCTTCCATTTCAGGTCACTTCATCTGCTTAATAATGGGAAATGCTTTGAATGTACTTCAATTCCAGACCCTATTTCAAGTGACAGCTGAGATGTACAGCCTCACTTAATGACAAATCATTTCTAGAGGTGGCCAGAAGGCAACAGAACTCCCATGATTAAAAGTGATCTGGTCTTCACCAAAATTTTGGCCATTTTTACTGTCTGCCCTCATCCCACATTAGAAAGATGATCCAGGAAATGTGGTACAGGACACAAAAGGCAGCAGCCCCAGCATCCTTTCCTCACAAATTTCTTGGCTCCTGCCTCACTGCTCCACCTCTGATTATGTTCATATGACATGAAGGAAACCAAACTGCTGGGTTTCTGTACAAACACACAGGCAGATGTCTCTGAAGGCATTTGCAGTTCTTCCTAACACCTTCAGAAGCACAAAGGCAACACTTTTCTCTTAGCTCTGAGCCATTCTGCATTTGCACTGCAATTTCAGCACTCTCAGCAGGTTGGTGTGGGAATACATAAAATCAGAGGGTTTGGGGAAAGCTGCAATAAAATCAGAGGGTTTTGGGAAAGCTGCAAAAGGCAGGCCTCAGAAACAGCAGAACTGTGATTAGAGCTAAGCAGTAGCCATGAGATTGGTCAGCAGAAAAATTACGTAAAAAGTAGAAAAGTAAGGACAAATAGAACAATGCTCTGTGTATTAACGCTCGTCTAGAATAACTCCCTAAGCTGCAGAAAAGTTTATCTAGTGAGATATAAGGAAGTTCTAAGCTTAATAATGGAGCTCTGTGCATTGTGTTTTAAGATTTACAAGCAGGTATTGCATTTGAAATCAGCAAGCATTGTTTAACCAAAGACATATGTGCTTATAGTGGTTGGATAGAACTACTGTCAATGTGCTTTTGCTTTGTGTGCTTGGTCAAAAGCCTTATAAAGTAAGTTGTAACATTAAGTTCTTGGTCTGCTACTTGGGATGTGAGCTGGTGGCATCTTCCCATTGTCATACCCATGCAATGAGGCTGGTGCTGGAAAATAAAACAGCTCAAGGCACATTCCCAGCAGTCCCATCCTGTTCATGATTTGTACACAGCCCTTCAATTTCTTGGTCATTAAGTAAAAACAATCCACATGAGACCAATCAAAGATGCACCTGTTGGTAAACCATCTCCAGACCACACTACACAGCCAGCAGAAACAAAATGTAAACAATAGTTATCTGATGGCTGGGGACCCTCAAACACCACCACAGGCACCCAGCCACAGGCTTTCCACCCCTGGATGGAGCTCTGAAGATTACCCTCACAAAGGGTCCTTCTGTGGTTTTAGCCCACTATTTGCTTGCTTTCACAAGCTGACAGAGTGACTGCTTTTCTAGCAAAAACTGTAAGAACTTAAAACAGTGATATTCACAAGCAAGGCCATTCACCTTCTAGGGAAAACATCCCAGCCTGCTAATAATGGAATTAATGAAATTCCTCTGCCTCGTGTGGGAGCCCCACTGTTGCGAGTAATGGTGGGTTTAGAACCTTTTAGGGAGGGCCTTGGTATAAACCATATAACCACAGCAATAGCCCTAGAAAAACCTATTTTATGGGCCATCAACCTGTCCTGGTGTAGAGTAGGACCAATTTATCTACCAGTTCAGGCAGCTGAACTGAAAGTCACAGGGTTTAGTTTGGTAAAAGCAGTGTAACAAAGCTGCTTTGAATGAAGTTCATTTGAATTCACAGTGTAGGTGACAAAGCTCAGTAATTGGCCCTTTTTTTCCCCCCCTTCAGAAATATGGTCTCTATTTGAATAACAGCTATCGTCACTAAAATAGTCTTTTCACATAATCCCAGTCTTTTTGCGACTATTTAGCATTCCTCTGGAAGTTAAATGACTGCAAATGGTGTGTGCAGAGGAGCCTTTGCTCTGATTGTTACAAAGCTGCAATCCCAAAATGTTTGCTGGAGAAACAGCACTTCCCAGGGAAGCTAAAAGCAAAATACTGGAGAAATGAGGTTACACAGGGTAGGTGAGCAGGGTGGGTGAGAGCCAAAGGGACTGGAGCAGGGTTAAGTGCAGATGGAGGAGATGCAGGGATGGCAAGTGAAGCAGAAAGGGAAGAGAAGTGGGCTGGAGAGGAAAGAGGCCAAGGAAACAATAGCAAGGGGACAAACACTGGAGAGGATAAATGGGAAAAGTGGGATAGCATTTTATTCTTGGAAAAATACAGATCTCCGTCAATTGCAATTATTTGCAGATAACTCAAGGTGGTTGTTGAATTTTCATTGGCTGACTGCCCCTGCCTCTTTTTTTTTTCTTTAGAGAGGGCTGAAAGAGCACTTCAGTTCTCAGCTTTCTGGAGAACAGAAATATTTGCTGGGAAGCCTCTTAGGCTTCTCTATCATAGCAAAAACTATAAAAATAATGTTTTTCAGTCAATGCAAATTATTATTTTGCTTCTAAAACCTTCTGAATACCCAACCTCTACAGTATTTTTTGCACAGGATCAATAAATAAAACATTCACACGCTGCCCATTAAAAAAAAATCATCTAGTATTTAAGCCCTGAGGGGAAAGAAGAGGAAAAGATTAATCTTTTCACTTTCTTACACATTTATTTAAACTCTCCAACAAGCTGCAGCCTCAGAGGTGTTCCTCCTCTCTCCCTCAAGTACATTTTCACAAACTGGAAATCAGATTAGCCTGCAGTTTATCCATGGGTGGACAAATGGATACAGTCACAAAGCAAAGCCAGGTGAGTTGTTCTACCCTCTCCTTTCCCCCTACAGGAGGGACAGGATGGAACAGGGACATCCCCAGGTCCAGTCCTGCAGGAACTGTTTCTGGTCTCTCAGCAGGGCTGGCTGAAGGGCAAAGGAACATCCCACTGTGCCATTGTCATGCTGTTATCAAAATCTGGCCCTTTCTGCATGAAACAGCATCCACAGAGATTCCTCCACCACTGCCACAAAACTGGGGTTTATTATTTTGAATAAAAACCTATATTTGCTTAATCCCTCCCAGTCAGAGTAGCAATATTTAAATTTATGAATTAGTACTGGGCAAGGGAACAATCCACTGTGCCACTGCCACACTGTTTTCATTGTCCCCATGCTACATGTTACCAAAATCTGGTCCTTTCTGCATAAAACAGCATCCACAGAGATGGTTTTTTACATGGGACCTATATCATTATTTCTATATTTATTATCCTATATCATACCTCCATCACTGTCACAAAACTGGGTTATATTATTTTAAGTAAAAATCCATATTTGCTTAATCCCTCCCAGTCAGAGTAGCAATATTTAAATTTATGAATCAGTACTGGGCAAGGGACACATATTCAAAGTGTATCCTTATCTTGCCTCTCAAACATGATGATTTATAGATTGATCTGACTGGCTGCTTTGACACAGTTCCTTTCACCATAACATCTTTCTGTTCCTCTAGTAGCTGAGATTTAGCATTTCAGGCTGTGTACATATGTTGGATAAGAACATAATCCTCAGCTCTGGGCATAGGAGCTCATGGTTAGAGGATGGCTCTGCATACAAATTGAGAGCACTGAGATGCAGAAAAAGAAAAATACACTAAACCCTAATATGCATATTATGAAGGCCTTCTGGCATCAGAAGAAATCATCAGTTATTTAGCTTGACATCTTTAGAAACAGAGGGACTAGAGAGAGAGAAAAAAAAAGGAGAGAGAGAGAAAAAAAATGATATGACCTTTAGTCCAACACTCCAAGTAAAGACTTTGGATAAATAGGCACACAGAAAGAATGTGCCAATATGCAAAGAGGCAAAGAGATAAACGTGACTAGACCATTTCTGCAGAGAAAAATCACAGCACTCCCATTTCACAGCCATTTCTGACAGCACAGAGATGGATTTGGCAGGGGGCAGAAGGGGACACTCCTCCTCTTCCCCTCCATTAGCGTCCTTCACTCAGCACGTGCATCCCTGGGTGCAGGATGCAGCACATCTCTGCAGCCCATCTGCTTCCCCTCACACAGGCTGGGGCTGTCTCCTCATGCAAAAATCTCATTCCATTACCATTGCAAAAATTCACCCTGGGCACCCTGCAACTCCCAGCCATCCCTCTCACAGAACTGAAGGGTGTCGTGTTCTGGACAAAGCCAGAAGAGCTTTGTGCAACCCCAGTTAAAAAACAGAAATCTGTATTCTAGCATGGACAAGTAAACAGTTAAAAGTATGAACTAACATAACTTCAAGGCAAAAAATCTGTGAAAAAAATATAATTCCTGAACTCACCCTCCCCTCCAAAGTTATAAATCATTAGGAATAAATGCAGAGTACAATGCAGAGTCAGGAAACAGAAGCTGTAAGCACAGCCCAAACTGTTCCTTTGGAGCTCATTAAGTGCATTGAGTCCCTGTAATCTTTTATTGATTTTGGGAGCAGTGCTTCCGTTATCGATACAAAAAGTTTAAGAGAAATATTCAGATAAAAGACTCCACATATTCCCTTGAGACACGGATCTCACCACCTTGATTTATACAAATTTTTGGTAGCTGGGTGCAGTGATGACAGATTGCTCTGCTCCAGCACTGCCAGGACAGAGGCCAGTCCTACACCAAGAGCCTTTGAGTCATATTGTTCCCAAAAATCCCCTCAGGGAGGTTTTAATGGTTTCCTGCATGCCTAAGATCTAAGCTTGTAAAATATATGAAGTCATAGTTCTCCTCCCAGAAGTGTAAATCAGAAGAGGAGGGGAAAAAGAAAAGAAAAAAGGGAAAAAAGAAATAAAAAACCTCCTTGAGAATTCTGAAGCTGTGAAGTGAATGTGCAGTGATGGCAGATACCTGCCTGACTCTGCAGAAAGCTTAAGTGATAATTAAGGTACATTCTAACACTGGCAGCTCTAAAAATTTTATCCTTGATATAATATTTAAAGCTCAAGCTTCAAGGCACTGATAAATGCAAGAAAACAAGCAGAGTTCAGCATAAAGCTTATGAGTGTCACCCAGAGATTGAAATTCTACAAAGGAAGGTAGCCCAAATTATTTTAAAATGAAATTACAAAACAGAGCAGTCAGGTTAATAAAAATTTCATACTCTTTTGTGTCCCAATTCATGATCTTTAATTGGCTGTCATTTCTCTCCTGCAGGCTCTTAGGAAGCTGTCCAGAGAGGTGATGGCATCTCCATCCTACAGATGCTCAGAAGTGATCAGGACACAGCCCTGAGCAGAGGCTCAGAGCAGATGCTCTCCAGACATCCCTTCCAGCCTCAATCACAGCACAGCCCTAAACTGTTCCACGTGTCCCTGACCCTCTGAGATGCACACAGCCCCTCCTCACCACCACATTCTTTGCTTTTTTTGATGACAACCATGGAGATCCTCCTATCTCTGACCTGCCCCTTTCCCACATGCTGCAGTTGCCCTCTACACCCTTCCAGCTATGCCATGGAGTGAGAAATACCACCTTAAAGCCAGCTAGAAGGATAAACAAATCATGGGGTATTCCCCTAAAAATCTTGGGGTTTTCCCCTCAAAATTTTGGTGTTTTCCCTTTAAAATTTTGGTGGTTTTATCTCAAAATCTTGGGAGCTTCCCCTTTAAAATCCTGGGCTTTTACCCTCAAAATCCTGGGCTTTTCGCTTTCAGATCTTGAGATTTTGCCCTCCAAAAAATTCTGGGCTTTTCCCCTAAAAATTTGGGGGTTTTCCCTAAAAATTCTGGGGTTTTTCCCTCAAAAATCTGTGGTTTTCTGGATATCCCGTATCATGTGATAGTCCAGTAGCTCTCTTATGCTTTAATCACATAGCCAGAGCTCATAATGGAAATAAATCCCTCCCTCCAGGGAGGGGAGAAAGAAATAAAAATGTTTCAGGTAAAAAATGGAAATGCTCTGATCAGTAGATGGCTTTTACTCACAGCACATATTGACAACAAGCAGCTGATCCCATACAACCATTACAAGATATCACTACTAAAAGCCAATCTCCAAACAGGTCACGTCTTCATTAAAGATTAGCTACCAAATGCAGAAGGGATGCAAAAATAACCTTGTGCATAACTGGAACAGACAAAGCTGGCTAGATATGCTCTGGCACATTCCAAGATGCTCCTGCTTCTTTTCCATTTTTATCTCCAAAGCCCATCATGTCCATGAACATGTTTTATTTGTGCTTGAAATTATAATGTCACCTGCAAGTATCCCAGTCACGCCATCCTCCTGGGAAGGCACTGTGGCTCTGCTCCAGGCTGAACACTCACAAAACAACATTCCAGAATTTGTTTCCTCCACCTGGACACCTACTGACATCCTGATTCGGGCTGTCCATCACCTTGTGCAGTAATTGTGCAGTAATGCCCACCAGGAAAACTGGTGTCTGACTGTTAGGCTGTGACTCAATGCTTAGAGCTCAGTGCCCATACATCAGCTTTTCTTATCTCAACCCACACTTTTTTCTTTTTGATTCTCCTCCCCATCCCACCAGTCAGGGTGACAGTGGCTGTATGGTATCTGGTTGCCACAATACTTTGCAAAAACTCCCCTGCAGAGTTCAGTTCATTGATGACTAAATATTTTTAAAAACCACCAAAACCTAAATATCATATTTTAAAAGAATATTTACAATATGGAGTAAATAATTATATAGATCCTACTTAAAGCTGTTGTGAAGCACTACAGTCAAAGGGCCAAAACTCTTTTTTTATTTACTGCTGTTGTCAATTCCTTTCGACAATGCAGCCCTCTAATCCTAAAGTTTTAAACAGAAATATGTCTGTGCAGAAACAGACAGTGCTCAGTTAATCTCTACAATCACTCTGCATGAGAGTGATTGTAGAGATAAGAACACATCCACTTTTCTTCATGGAAAGAATTCAAAGGGTTTGACTTCCCCATGAGTTCCTCCAAGCTCTCCTACTAAATATGCAACTTGGGAATCACTGTCTGTGGATTTGCCCATTAGAAAAGAATTATTCCAAGCACCAATCTTAAATTAATTATCAAATTTTGGTTCACTCCTTCATTTGAAATAAGTATATTTTGAAGTGCTATTTCCATCAGTTTTATCACACCTGTGCCAGTCTGCTGGTCTCTAGTTAGCTGCAAAGGTGTAAGTGGAAGGGTCTAGGAAATAATAGCTGTGTTCTGATTGCACCTGAGCTGAGCAGGATGACAGCTTATCTCCTGAAACTCAAAGGCCTCAGATGGTCACTGGGTTTTGGGGTCATGAATAAAGAAGCAGGGACCAGTCAGATTTTTCAGATGCAGATAAAGTATCTGATACTGATGCAGAATTTCATTCCATACATCCATATACCTATGCTAATGCTGCAATGCCAGCAACTGGAACTGTAGCTTGAAATACCCTTAAAATGTGAGCTCTTATTCGAGCAGAGGAAGAAGCAAGCAGAGAAAGAGGAGATTTGTTGTCATCACATTTCAAAAGGTCCCATACCTTGTCAGTGTTTTCTCAGGGGTATCTCCTCACAGCACTGACTCCTTCCTCACAGCACAACCACCAAACTCCATCCCTCTCCTCACCCAGCTCACCCTCTCTTTTGGAGCACTCATCTCCTCACTGGACACAGCTGTGGCCTATTAAGGGCAGGGCTGTTCCTAATCTTTGGTGATTAGCCCAGCTGCAACTCCTCAGGTGTGAGATTGCCTTCTGCACTATTCTCTTACATTCTATCCCTCCACAGAGACTGATGGCTCTGTCTGCAGAAAAGCACCCCAGAGCAGAATTAGTAAATTCTTACATTGGTTTCAGCTGTGGATTACAACACCCCACATCCTGCCAACACAGCTATGCCCTAAACAAGGAGGTTGCTCAAGATTGATCTGATGGGGAGTGTCTTTAAGCTACCAGAGTTTCAGATTCTAAAAATCAAACCCATCCAGTCTGTGCTGCTGGCACTGCAGTGAGCCCAGGGCCACCACGCTCTGTGCTGAGTGTCAGAGCCACATCAACCCCTGTCTGGGACTGCAGCCTGCTCCAAAGCCCATTTAAAGCAGCATAAAAACATCCATTGACTTCACTTGGGCTTTGGAGCCGTTCCCAGAAGCACAGTAGACTCTCTGATAGCTGCTCAGAATTAGAGGAAAGCCGTCAGTTCTGGTTCCAGCTAACAGACACTGATGCTGCACATAAACAACAGGTGAGGTGGCAAAGTCACTGTCCCTGTTCCCAGAGTGCCCCAATTCCAGTGAAATGCTGGTGACATCATTCTGGAGTTTTCATGATTTCCCCCAGTGCTGCTAAAGGAAACCTGATGGGGCTTCATAGCCCACAGAGTCCTGAGTAAGTTTTCAAAAGGTTTGAAAATAAAAAAGCCTTTTCAGCTTTTTTAACATATTATTTTACAATGCAACTGAGAAGTAATTTTATACTGGAGATCATTTTGAAATACACTTAGATATTCACTATGTGTTCATTTCAGTATGTATGTATTCACTTTCAGAAAACATCACAATTTTTCTTGTTGTATTTAATAACTGCAAGCTAATTATGCAAAATCCCATCCCATCTGCTTATTCCTTCACACAGTGAAATCAGAGGGCTTCATTCTACAGTCATTACTCACAGAAGGAGAGGCATTGATTTAATGGACTTCCCTGAAAAGGGATTACAGTATAGGATCCTCTGATATTGATTTTGTGACATCATCATCTTTTCCTCAGAAGCAGACACTGATGACTCAAGAAAATAGCAGCACAAGATTAGGCAGGCGAGTTAGAGAAAGAAAATTATTTTAAAAAACCCCAAAGCTCCCAATTTACACTAAGTTGACTACAATAAAATATTAGCTATGTTCTCTGTTTCAAATACAAGTTCTCTTTGAAAAAGGAAAACATCTGAGTGATCTTTCTCTCTTTCATCTCTTGCCCTGCTTACAGTCACTTTCATGAAACTATTGTGAGCCAGACCATTTTTTGTAGGTTAATGGGCTCTCTTTGAAGGGATTAAAGCCACATTGATTATTAATTATTTTTGATGTTTTAAACTGATGTAAACTACCAGAAGCTCTAAAGAACAACATCCTGTAGAAATCAATACTGAATTTAAAAAAAGAACAAGCAACAAACAACTACAACAACAACCAAAACCCCTCTGCTCAGCTCCTGGGGGAAACAATTGTGACTTCTGTTTGGAAGGTATACCAGCCCTTGGAGAATACCAGCACTGGCATATATGATAATAATTTCTAAGTTATCTAGAGCATCCTTATTTTGATGTGTCTATCTTGCAGACTCCAGGCAGACTCCGCAGGTATTTTGCATACAGAACAAAGCTAGGCACAGCAGTGCTAAGCAAATAATAAATAAATTCATTTCATTGCTCTGGGAAAATGATCATTGTTTTTCCTTAAATCTGCCTTGCAGTGCTTTAGGAAAACACTAATTAGCATTCTTTCCATGTGGCTTTTTTTTTCTTTTTCTCCCCAATTCTTTCTACTGTTCTTCACCACATGCAATAGATGTTGGGGTTTTGGGCGTGTGTGGGTTTTTCCAGTGTTTTTTGGCTTTTCTCCCCTTGCTTAAATTTAACATTTCTTCAATGTTTGTAAGTGGAATGAAGCCATTCCTTCCCACTTAATAGATCAGTGAGGAGTGAAGATTTCCCATGTTCAAATGACTTCCATATGAACAGATAGGAAATGATCCAGAATAGCTGTGCTGCAGATAAAAGACAGAAAGCAAATTGCACAAAGGGAATGAGACAATTGGGACTGCCTGCCTGCTTTGGGGGCTCCTCCCAGCATTGAAGAACAGCCCCTCCATGGATGATTCTAGGGGATGATACAAGAAAATTACTGAAAACCCTTAAACCTGAAGGAGCTGCTGGTCAGATTGACAAATTAATGACTGGGACCTACCTCTCTTACCCCAAAGACTTGGCCTTCATGTGATACAGATGGAAATCAGCACAGCTAACCTGAGGACCTGCAGGTTTATAGCACACCAAGGAGCTGCAGGTGTTCAAACCCTTCTGACAAGACAAGAAGGCCCTTGTCTCAACAACAGAGAAAAGTGCTGAGGCCAAATCACTTCAAAATCAAAACGGTGTAGACTGACAGGCAACCTTATCTGTTTTTACACAGAACTTAAAAAGGAATTTAGGATTTTTATCCCCCAAGAGGTTCATATCTACCAAACAGCTACCTCATGTTAAATCTCTGACTGACATAGAATAATAGCTCAGAGTTGTTTACTTCCATTATCTCTGTTCAGGTCCTCTGAAGCACTCAATGCTTGTGCTTAAACACCATCCTCACATTTTGCCACCTCCAATGTTATGTTTTCTGTCCAAATATCCCACACATTCTCTTCTCATGTCCATGCTACCACCTCAAGACCCAGCATACTTAAAGCCTTCCTGCTAACTCTCCTCCCTGTTGCTGTCAGCTGTGACACCAACTCTTCCATCACCCATGCTTACTGTAAAGCATCTCTTCCCTAAATACCTGCATTCAACAAGAAGGTAAAGTGCAGAGCTTGCCACACTCATCCCAGCACAGCCCTGATGCAAAGTGTTACCTTTCTGGCAGGCCAGACACCACGCATATCATCTTATTCCTGGAACTCCCTCTAAAAGCCACTGTAATTTCCCAGCACAGGAATGAGGGGGTTCCAGAAATGGAATGCATCATGTCTGGCTTGCTTTGTTTGCAAAGATGGCAAACTCCTTCCCTAGGAGCTGCTCCCTTCACTGGCTGCCATTCATGTGAGATTGCAGAGTGCTGAGAAAAGCAAGGTAACCTTTCCGTTTCCAGTGTTTCCCATTCTCTGCTCATCGGTTACACTCCATATGTGGCAGCTAGCATATGTTGCCACATTTGTCTCAAAGATTCTCCCCTTTTCAACTCTATCTACATTGATAGAAATTTAATAAGAAAAAAAAAAAAGAAGTTACAATTTCACGTGCAAAACATTTAATAAACCAGTCTCTTAATTTGTATTAGTGCACTCGTAGGTACTCAAGTCTGTGTAAAGATTTTCATTTCAGAATATTCTTAATATTTATTAAAGTTTTTTTTCTTCTTCACGTTGCAACCAACTCAGTTTTGTATAGAGAATAGAATTTTTAAAACCTTGAGTAACAAAAATGGAAGCACTAATTTACTAGAAGAAGAAATAAATAGAAGATAAGAGTGCTCAGGATGACAATGTATACTTCTCCAATGAAAAAGGCAAATAATTTAAAAGAACACTTAGAATCAATGTTAGCTATGAGTTTAAGTTCTTCAGCAAATAGACCTGTTTCCAAAGGTTTATTTTTTGACATTTATTGTCCTGACTCATATGCCTAAGTAAAAAAAAATGTTCCCTTCCCTAGAGCTGAGACTGTCTGGTAAAATAAGTCTCAAGCTGGATTTACACAAGGCTCTGTTCAGTTTAGCATTCATTCTGAAGCTCTGTAAGGTCATTTCATGATCTGCCTGGATTGCTCTGAGTGGTGACAGCAGAAATGCAGAGATTAGTGGGATTCTCAGGTTCAGCCAGCACTGCCCCAGAGCCCTTTAATGAATTGCCACGGGATCAGCACAGGTAAGAGTCTGCATCCATCCCAGCCTGGATGAGGGATCACCCTTGAGTGCAGCTCCTGACCCAGGTGATACAACCCAGAAATTGCCTTACTGACCCTGTGCAACCTGAGCCTGTGGCTCATAACTCCTGCAGGCATGAAGGATCTTTTCTCAACGCTCCGCTGTCGTTTCATCACGAGGAAATCTGCCAGAGGGTAATGGCAGACTCTGATCTCACTGGCAGAGAGGGGTTTGCAGCGACTGCTGCAGTTCCGTAAACATGACTTGGCACAAGCAGCCTCTCCTTTGGCTTTGCCCTCCAGAACCACCCTGATCCAGATATTATCCATGAAAATGAAGCAATAAGAGAGAACCTGACTTGCAGAAGAAAATTTTGAGCTGAGGGTGACTATTCATAGTTAGCTTTTTTAAAAACAAAAGTTCTTGCTTTTCCTGGGAGGATGATTTTTCCTCCCATGCAGTCCAAGAGTAGTGGTAAGAAAAGACTTTTACCTCTGGGCCTGAAACCATCATGAGGAAGCCTTGCATTTGTTTTGCACACAAAAAAAAAAGCTGGCAAGGTAGGTTTGGGTCTTTCTTTATTTTATTTTGACACTAGTAAAACACGACCATGAGGAAAGACGACAAAACTTGTCTCAACAAGAGATTCAGCCGCCATCTCTTGGAGAGAGAAGAGTTGCCAAAAGGACTCCATAACAAAATTCAAATTATTCATTCATTGCTTTTCCCAGCAGGAGAAAACAGCAGTGACACACTGGGGCTCTCAGCTGTGAAATCAGCCTCTCTCTTAAAAAGGTTTTTCCTGCAGGAAAAGGCAGCACCCTAATGGTAAGGCTTTTGCTTCAGATTATTAACTGAAGATGTAGCTATTCCTGAAAATTACACCAGTAGAAACAGATTTCCTTTGCTGGGTAAAGTTAAGTCTTACAGAACCTCAGTCCCTTCGAATGTCTTGGTCCATGTAAACCTGAGTTGAGAGCTCACTATGATGCCAGACAATAAAAACTGATGCACTATTGGAAAAAATTCTGCCCCTCTAGACACAAAAAGTTGTCCTTGCTAAGAGGAAGAAAGACGGTGTTGCTGGTTTAAATGAAGAGCATATATAAAACCGATATTCAAAGACCTCAGTCTCCTGGAAATAAGAGATGCATTATTTTACCTATAGAAAATTTTCCTGAAGAGTGTCATCACTTCTATTTAGCCTGGACTGTGGCAACCAGTTTTCTACTCAGAGCCTTGCTCAGAACATCTTGGAGGTGGATCAGATTGCAAACAATGTCACAGCACCAGGTCTGGCTTGCTCAAGGTGCTTTTCTCTTCTAATTAAGCTTTACCTTCTCCCCCAGAAATAATTCAACAAATCAACCTCAAAGCCAACAGCATGGGACACCTGACACATCAGGGACATCATCCAGAGCAGAACCTGAGCTGGCCAGAGCTCAGTGCAGTCATGACTAAGGGAAGGCTGCTGGGTTGCAGTTAAAAAAGATGGGAAACATAACATCAGTCACTGGAATGAGGGAATGTGTCTACTTTCTATATTTATTTACTTAGCTGAAGTTCAGCTTTTCCTCTGGGCTGTGCTCAGCCCTGCCTTTGCCGCGCCAAAATGAGATGATTACAGAGCAAGCTGCTGAAGACTCTGCTTCCAGCCATTCTGAGTGAAACAAACTAACAGAGAACACAGACCCACTGCAAAAATAACAATATTTTAAGAGATTACTACAGCGGCATAGTTGGAGTCTTCTCTGAAAGCAAAACCCACAGCCCTGTTTCTCTCACAAGTGCTGTGAATCCACCCTGGTGGCTGAGCTCACACAAAATGCCTTTCTCCTGCTAATTTCTAAATTAACCACCACATAAATAACTGCCAAAGAAGGAGAATGGTAAAGGTTCAAGATCACATTGCTGTATTTCCAGAAATAATACTGTGCTCCTACCCTGGGGCACAGAAAGCATGCACATCACACTGTGAAAGAAGGAACCACACCTCACTAGCCCATGGGCAACCATATCTGGCACCCAGAGAGCATTAGGAGTTGGAATAAGCTGGCACTATTGCTTCACACCATGAAATAACAACAATTGGAAGACAAGAGGAGAGAGGAGGAAATGTGGTCTGAGCAGCTTTATCACTTTGCAAAGTCTGCTGATGATTTTACAAATTGCCAGATGGGCATCAAGGCCACATCAAGCAGATTCAGCTTAGCAAGTGACATTTGGGCTGCCAGCACTGAAGCAGCAAGCACACAGACATCAGTTTTGCCTGTCTTCAGATTCATCAGTTCAATGCCACTGCTTTCTCAATGAGATTAACTTCCAGGCAAAGCACCAATTTAATAAATCGAGTCTGGTTAATCTTAGCATTGCTTCAACAGGTTGGTAGAACTAAACAGAGCTAAACTGGGAAAAAGCCTTGTTTTGAAATGGCATCTTTTCAATTATTTGTCACTGAAAAAAATGACACATATCTTGAAGAATATTCAGTGAATTTCAGGCTCAGGAAAATGGTCCTATTGTGGTGATCTGAAACAAGCACTGTTCTTGCTTCCCCAACTTCTCTCCTGTAACCAGATTTACTTTGACTAACTCCTCAAGTCTCACTTCTTTAATTGTAGTGTTCAATACCCATACAGAGATAACTAATTACAGTGGGTTTGCCATCCAACCAAAGTCATAATCCTGTCACACAGGGAGATACAGATGCACCTCTATCTGAAGCTGCAGCTTTACCTTCTCTTACTCTACAAAATTCTGCTAATGCTCATCAGCTTTCTTTGTCCTGCCAGTCCCAGGTTTATTCAGCTGAGAAATGATGGTTATTTTCCAACAGAATGAAAACCTGGTCCCTTGGGTACCTTCAAACCTTACCCAGCTACTTCAGATTTATTATTCATTTCATACAGATTTAAACTACCTGTTTTTTTGTCTTGCTTTGCCACAGCAATGCTAGTTAAAAAAAAAAAAAAAAAAAAACAAAAAACAGCACATAAACACCTTATTTAAAAAAAAAAAACTAGAACATAGAGTAATGTACATTCTCTAATTGTGGGATAAAACAGCTACTTAAAACTGTGTGCACTTCTGTGTTCATGAAAAAACTAGAAACCTCATCTTTCTACTGGGCCATAACATCCACAGACTTACTGTCCTTTTTATTTTCTTTTTTTTAAACTACCACATTCCATGGAACAACATTTTGTCTGTATATTAGCATTTTATCTTGCATAAATGTATGTTTCAGCAGTTATGAAAATGAGACAGCTGACAGTTGACTACTATACGTGAACAGATGCTGCGAAAGCTTCCCTTTAAATAGTTCTGTCAATGCAATGTCAATTTTAGAAGCGACACCACTGCTGTTCCAGGACCTGATCCTGCAAACTCTTATTCACACAGGGAGCCCTGATGATTTCCACAGAACATTTACATTTATAAGGCTCTGAAAGGTCAGGTCCTTAGCTGCAGAGCTCTGCTTAACAGTGACTGACAAATATACAACAAAGTTTTCAGCAGTGCTGAGCTCTGCTCCTCAGGGCAATGACATTTGCAGTATTCACCTGGGCAGCACATACATTTTCTTTTAGAAGTTACACGAGGCATACAAAATACACTTAAGAACCCATGAAACGAGCTGAAGCGCAGAGATGCAAAACACCGTGTGAAAACCCGAGCTCGCGGCACGAGGCGGAACTTTGAAAAATTAATCTGCCGAGAAGACAGGCTGAGCTGGAAACACAAAAAGAGCCGCTCAGCTGTGCCACCACAAACCCGGCACGATCCAGCCCCTTTGTTAGCAGCATCCTCATCAGCGGAGTGTGCCGGGGTGGGGAAAGGTGCGAGCGTGGAAGGGAGCGGTGCTGAAGGACAGCGCTCCCCAAAACCACCCGAACCCGGGCAGGGCAGGGCATGGGGCTCAGAGCCAGCCCGATCCCTCGGGGGGATGTGGGAGACGGAGGGAGGGAGGGAGCGCATCCCAGCCCGGGGCATCCTCGCGCACACAAAGCGGGCACAGCGCGCAGCGGGCAGGGCAGGCACACACACACACACACACAAAGGCGGCGCGGCGCGGAGGATGCTCAGCCGCGCATCGCTGCCCTCCCCTTCCCCGGCACTCACCTTGAGCAGCACAAAGAGCCAGAGCAGACAGGAGCGGGCCCCCGGGGCCCCCCTGCGGCGGCGGTCGGGCATGGGGGAGCTGCGGGGGCGGCCGGGCAGCGGGGGCTGCAGCTGCGGCGGCCCCGGGAGCGCCGGCTCTGCCCCCGGCCCGCCCGCGCTCGGCTCCGAGCCGTGCCCGGCAATGGCGAATGGCGGCAGCATCAGGCGGCCGGCGGCGGCGCCGACCTCCCCTCCGAGCGGCGCATCCTGCCGCCCCCCGCCCCTTTTATTTGGGGTTTGCGCGGGGAGGGGACGGGAGGAGGAGGAGGAGAAGGAAGAGGAGGCGACGGCGGGTGGTGTCTCCCCTCCCAGGAGTTTGGGAGATCGCGCCGCTCGCCGGCTCCGGGAGCGCCGGCTCCTGCAGCCCCCGGCGGAAGGCGAGGGATGGGAGGTGATGGAGATGATGGGAGAGGATGGAGATGATGGAGATGGGAGCCGCCCTCGCCCCCGCACCGCCCTGCTCTGCCCCCGGCCCCCTCGCCCTCACATCCCCTCCCCGATGTCTTTTTTCCTGTCCCTCCGAGATCGGGGAACAGAAATGCCCCCAGCACCCGGGGGTATCTTGTGAGGCAGGGAAAGGAACGGCCAGAGCTGGTACCCAACGCAGAACATCCCTGTGGCTGTGCTCGCCTGGACAGCTCTTCAAATGTTCAACCTGCAAGGGATGGAGAGCTCATTCTGTCCCACAAGATACTTGGGCCCAGGGGTGCATTGAGAGAGAACTCAGGGCACCTCCCTGTCGTGTCTGCCCCCCACATCCCACCCAGCGATCCTGCAGGGCCATCTCCAAACGCCTAGCAAGAGTCTTGGTGATGTCCCCAGAAAAAACCAAAACCACTTTGAAGAACCCAAACAAAATCCCAAAGTACTCAAAGACCTTCCCCATTCGACCATTCTGATGAAAAGAGTCTTTCCAAAATGAGAAACTACCTCAGAATCTGGTTTGTCACAGACCACACTCTCACTCACACTGGTATAAATCAGGATGCATCCTTGGTAGCACTACCAGAGGTCTAACAAAGATAAATTCAAACAAAATAAGGTTGCCAGTGTAATAAACAGCTGTGTCTGGGGGGTTAAACTTCAGAGCAACTTTGGGTCTAGGTGTAGTGCTCTTACTTAGAGGCCACCACCTCACTCTTCCTTCAAAAAATAAAGTAGTGGCTAAAAGTAGATTCTGGGATGGTTTTCAGAATTTCTAAATCATTTAAGCATGATGAACTCCATGACATTCTCATGGGAATGTCCTTTAAACCAAAAAATTACAAAGCTGTTTTCTACCAGCACTGCTAAATTGGACAATAATGAATCTGTGTTTCTGAGCCCTGCCCAGCTTATATATGGCATATTTTTGATTTCCTTATAATTTGGACACTCAGTCAACAAAAGCTTGATTTCAAAGTGGCCAAAGCCAGAGAGGGATGTGCTTATTTTCTACTGAAATGGACCCTTGAGCAAAGATTTGCCACAGTTGATGGGGATTAATCCAGAAAGCAAAGGAGAAATTCAGGCCCCGTGCAGATATTGGCACAAAGCCTAAATTTAGAAATCCAAAAGGCAAATGCTACCCACGTGTTCATTTATAAGAAGCTGGGGACATTAGAGACATATTCAATGCTACCAGTGAAGGACACAGACTTCTCTTGGGTACTCTGTTAGTGCTTGAAGCTTATCTGAAATTGGTATGCAAGGGGTTAACCATAGCTAAATTTCCTTCACTATTCAGGTTTAGGATGAAGAGAGGGTATCTGAAAGAAAAAGATGTGAATTTACTTAGGAAACTCAAATTTTGCCAGTATTTGAAAGCTGTAGGTAGAACTTTAGGCTGGGAAGCTCTGGTTTATTAAGTAAATTGGACTTAAATGGTTTTTGTCCTTAGGACTGTATTTTATGCTTCTTTCTTCTCCAGTACTCCACTTATTTATAAACATTTAGACATTAAAATGATGATGGCATAAGCAAGGCTAAAGATCAAAGGTATTTAAAAGGAAAAAAGAAGTATAAAATTCTAGTAGCATTTTAGCCTCAGGACAACACTACTGGAATCAAAGAGAGTGAACAGTAGCTGAAAGAAGTGAGAAACATTTCTGCAATGAAACCTTCAATAAAGTACCAAGATAATAAAGTTTTCTGATCTGGCTGTTGAAGCTGAGGAAAATATAGCCAGGAGAATTTAAGTATTGCATCCTCTTTAAGGGATGGGGGTATAGCATTATTCAACATTTCAAAAAGGGCCAGTGCTGTAGAAGATCCCAGTTTGTGAATACAACCTAATCCTTCAGAAAAAAATACAGAGCAGAGGGAAAAAAGAAGATGATCTATGAAAGCAGATTCACCCTTATTTGTTTCTAGAGTCTAAACAATAAGAACAGCCAGACTATTAATACACCAGCAAAGCTTTAAAAATAGAGACAATGAGATAATTTTATGTACTCATGGAAGAAGAAACAGGGTAATTTGTGAGTGGTCAGTTAGAAAAAGATACTGATGCTCCACAACCCTCTGCATGGGCCCAGGGGGAAAGGAAGTGCTCAGCAGGATACCTCACAAATTGGAATTTCACTTATTTGGATAAAAAAACATACAAGCATTTGAGAAAAATTTTAAAAATAAAAATCAGGAAAAATGGGGAACATTTGTTCTGGCATCAAACATAGCTTTTTCTGAAAAAACCCTTCTTGTCAGAGCAGAAGGTGGAACACATTCCCAATGACTAAGGCAGCCCTGTGCAAGGAGCCAGTGAAAGCCCTGAGCTCTGCTCTTGTGGAGCTCCTCTAACACAGAGCAGCTCGCTGGCCACAGAGTCCCTCACTCCACGTCCAACTCCCCTTCACTCACACAAAACTGACACTTGTGGAGCTCTGCCACCTTTGCCCAGAACCTATCAAAGGTCATTTGGGGCATTGCAGACCATCCTGAGTTGGAAGGACCCACAAGGATCATGGAAGGCCAACTCCTCCATGAATCCTCCTTGGATTCATGACAAGATCTCATTGTATTACGAACATCTCTCATTTTTCCTTCAGGATCTGTTCTACTTGGAAGATATCCTAATTTTTCCTTGGTCTATAACAAACTCTGGGCTGCAGTGGACACCTGTCTATTGTATTTGGGTTTCCCCCAGATGTAGGAAGGAACGATGAATCTGACTCCATGTTCTCAGAAACGCTAATTTATTATTTTATGATACTATATTATATTAAAGAATGCCATACTAAACTATACTAAAGAATACAGAAAGGATACTTACATAAGGCTAAAAAGATAATAATGAAAACTCGTGGCTCTTTCCAGAGCCTGACACAGCTTGGCCCTGATTGGCCAATAAATCAAAAGAACCCACAGCAGAATCCAATGAAACAATCACCTGTGGGTAAACAATCTCCAAACACATTCCAAAGGAGCAAAACAGAGGAGAAGCAAATGAGATAATTACTGTTTTCATTTTTCTCTGAGGCTTCTCAGCTTCCCAGGAGAAAAATCCTGGGTGAAGGGATTTTTTAGAAAATGTGAATGTGGCTCAAGTGACTTTGACTCTCTCTGAATGCAGCTGGCAGAACCACAGTGAAGCAGAGAACATAGAGCCTGACAGAGAGGTGCATAATGTGGTATTTTGATAAAAAGTCCTGTCTCTATTCATTAGATTTACTGTAAAACTAGGCAAGAATCATTTATTCTGATTATGATAATTATTTATTATTTATTCTGATGTGCAGTATACAGGAACATTATAAAGTATTCCAAGACATTAGTAGGACACAGCCCTAGAGGACAAAAATGGTTTAAAGAAAATCCTCGTGCATTTTGAGAACAGCACCTCCAAGGAGGACTCCACATCAAACACAGTTTCAACAACTTTTCAGGTAGCTCATCACCCCCTTCAAAGTTGTGTTAGTTACAGTGCATAGTAACTGATGAATTAAAACACTGGTATTTGCTTTAATCAGCTATTTAGTCAATGTATCATCCTAATTAAACCAGTGTTAGTTACTATATAGCACCCTAGATTACTAGAGAAAAATAGAAATCAAATGTTTCATGGTTTCAAATGTTTCTATAAATGTTCCTGCTGGTAGCTTATATGGACTTGATTTAAGGTTTATGGTAAATTCTTCCCTTATCCCTGAAAAACCCCAAAGCAACATTCTGTCAGATCTACCAACTTTGCCTGGCCTAAGGAAAAAAAGCTGTAAATTAGCATTTATTCCTAGTTGCAGTATAAACCCAGATTTATGTGAAGATTTACAGGCCTCAGCAAGTCTGGATAGGCATGACATGAAAGGAGGTTTATAAAAAAACCCACTCTAAGTAAAAGTCATCCTGGTCCATGAAGTTTTGAAGCAAAGTTATTTTTCAGTGACAAATGCTCTTATAAAAATAAGTGTGGATCCTTCTTAAATGTATTTTCACCCTGAGTCCTTTCATTTCAGTGACAGCAGTGGATAAAACAATAACAAAAACAAGTGCAAAGGGTGGCTAGAATAATGTACATGGGTTGGCACTTAGTGTTCAAGTGCAAATTTATCTTGGATTTCAGTTTGATAAGTACAGGCCCTGTGACTTCTAAAAGTGTGCCCCCCCTAACAAACAAGTTGTCAGCTTTTAAAAAAAAAATCTGTCTTTTCATAACAAGAATGATTGACACACTTCAGATGTGCAAGCTGATCAACTCCCAGACACTTATTAGTCTTTCAGTGCAGGAGAAGCAGTGAACTACCCTGCAAAAGGTCATTTCTCTTTTTGAAGCAGTCAGAAATCTGTTTTTGACATTGAATCTTTTCCTCATAAATAAGCATATGAAAGATTTTTGTCTGATGTTTCTTTCCTTTGGCACTGAAATGGGGTATGGAGAAGCACTGAGTTGACTCTTGTGGGTATCTGGTTTTTTTTCAGAAGGGAAGGAATAAACATACCCACAAGTCTGATGAGATTATTTAACATTTAAACAGTGTATTCCACTTTCATTTATCTGTCCCAGTGTATCTGGATGCTACAGGATGCCTGAGAAACAGATTGAGTTCTGTGAACATAATTCTAGATTAAAAATATTCATATATTTACCTTTCTAGCAAGCTATTAAGTATTTGACCAGCCCTATCTGTTATCAAAATGTCCATTTTACTCTTATAGATCTCTCTCCACTCTCAGCAGATATAGGTTGAAAAAAATAAAAATAAATCACTGCACTTTCTAACTGTTCTCATTTTGTATTGCATCCTCAGTGTTTCCTTCCAGATGGGACCTGCTTCTCCATTTTTTTCTGTGATCTAAGCAGGGCAAAGGACGGGAAAAGAGGCAGGTTGGGAATTTCTCACTGTCTTGAGCAACTTCTGAAGCCATATAAGTCAAAAAAAGTGAAAAAATGTTATTTTATTTCTGCCTAGGAGAGGTAAATCTTTCTTGGGGGTAATTCTCAGTAATTCCACTGTACTTTATATTGCAGAACTTTCCAGCCTTTTTATTAAAAAAAAAAATAAAATTTGAGCTCCAGTCAGCCAGAGACTTTTAGCACCTTTCACCTCTGAAATACACTGACTTCCTCTGACCCTCACAGGCTCTATTGATTCACAGAAATCTGAGTCATAGTTACAGGAAACATTTCTCTCCCCAGAAATTTACAGCAGGAGCTGAAGTTTTGCACAGATAACATCCTTTTCTTCCCTGGCATCTGCGCTGAAATTTTTTTCTCTCTTCTCCATGGTTTGGGGGTACTATATCCCAATATAAATATGCACGCCTTAAACCATTGCCTTTTCCCTGCCATTTCCCAAATGGCATCACTAAGCAGCCTTTTCACTTCAGATATATTTTTATAGTCACAGAAAACCCCAGCTGATCAATCAGGCAACAAGAGCTGACTAAAGCAATCGGTCACAACGTTTGATTAATTGTGCCAATTACTGGGCACTCAGAATAAACAACTTCAAAAGCAGCCCCGTGTGGAAAGTGGGCCTGCAGCTATGTGAGAATGGGGAAAATGGCTTGGAATCATAAATGTATTCATAAAAAATCCCATTTCATTCACTAACAATTTACTTCCTAGGGGGTGGATTTCGTTCAAAGGAGAGAAAGGAAAGAGAAGATTCAGCAAATATATTATTGGCACAGTCAGGTATTCTAATCATCACGGAAAGTGGGTTGGCAGGATTTAAGAGAATTTTACCTATTATATGGAAATAGCAAGAAAATCTGTAGATTTACCAGCTAAGGCAGAAATGTTTGTTATTTAACTTCAATCTTTAGCATTTCAAAATCTCAGGGGTCAAAACCACTGTTAAACACAAAGAACAGAATGATGCATGGTATTTTTTTTTATTTCTGCCTTCCTGTGCATTATATGTGGACTCATTCCAGAGCACTTGAAAGATAGCCAAGAGTAGGTAGGGAAAAAAAAATCTTTTTGAAACTTAAGTGTTAGAACATCTCCATAAAATCCCCCCTCCATTTTTAGACCCACTACACAGCTATTTGCACAATGTCAATTAAAAATAGCCCACTTTCCTTTTCCATGATCATCTGTCACAGACTACCCAGTTTACATAAATTAGCACACTAATATGTCAAACACATCAATTATGAGCTAACACACTCTCACACTAATAGGATTTGCATGTTTTACTTCAGCAGACATAGGATGCCTTGTTTTGTTGGAAAGCCAGTTAATATGATTGGGCAGCCAACTGTGTCTTCCAACACGACTTCCACCTGCAGGAATGATCCTTCAGAGCCCATAGAGGAAGAGCTGGCTGTGAAAACATGCCAGGACAGGGGTTTGCTCTGCCTGCCCTGATACCTTGAACAAGCCCTTAAATGAGTTGAGAACCAGCAGAGCAAGGCAGCCAGGTTGTGGAAACCCAGGGCACTGGGAATATTTCTCTGTCTGCTCTGGGGTGCCCTGACCCCCAGGGCAGCACTGACTTTAACCCTCATCCATGGAGAAAGTTTCCTAGACTTCAAAATAGACTGGAACCCACAAAAGTGTGAAATAGGTTATCGAGAGCAGTGTAGGTGTATCACTTGGTGAGAAATTTAGGTTTTGGGATTTTTAGTGTGTTGTGGATGGAAGCAAGATGGAGGGCACAGGGTGTTGTGCTGGGTTTCTTCTTCATGCTTCTTCTTCCTTCTTCTCCATGGGTTTGGGTGGCATTTTGTAATTGGGCAGAAAAGTCCCCACTGGGGGCTCTTTGGGATCAGTTATTGGGTTAAAAGGGAAAATAATCCAGGTGTCAGTTCTTAATTGGATAGTTTGGTCTTAAAAGACCTTGGAACAAGAGATCGTTGGCCATTTTGTGCTGCTGAACTCACAGTAGTGAGACTGTTTTACTGATAAGAAATAATCAACACCTGAGTCCAAACATGAATTACTGTCTAAAGTGCCTTCAATCCAGACCAAGAGAAACCCACAACTGGTACTGCCACACAGGTGGCTGTGCTGTCAGGGAGAGTTAGCAAAAGCTGAGCCCTAAGCTGATACCTTCAGTTCCTGTGTCCTAAAGGAAACCATCTGATGCCCCAAGTTCACTGCAAGGCAGAAAGGATTTTGCAAGGAAAAACTCCCATTGCTTCTGAAGAGAACCAAAGTTTGAGCTGACAAAGCCTAATGAACATGCTGTCTTCTTCCCTAACCCATGTGGTCCTTACAGGATGGCACTGAATTCTACTGAAACATTGTGGGGAAATATTGTACTTCAGAGGCACTTCAGAGCCTGAAGGCTATCAGTCTCCAAGGTGGGGGTGGCAAAAAAAAGAAAAATAGAAAATCTATCATTGCTAGCAGTGTGCAAAAGAGTGCCCACATTAGCTTAGCCGAGGTTATCAAACCCATGACAAATATGGGGTTCACTTTCCTATGCTTCCAGACAACCCACGAATCTCAAAGTGCCAAATGCACTAAATTGCTATGAAATTAGAGTCACACAAAACTCCACGCAACAATGAAACCCAGAACAATCTTCATTTCCATGGCATTTCTGTCATAATTAAAAATATTCACGGAGCTTTACAAAGCATGAAATTACCTTGGCATTTCCATATCACAGATTAGAAGCCTGGCATTAGCTCGGGGTGAAACCCTGGAACACATCAAACAGGCATCCACAGAGCTGCTCAAACGCCTGCCCAGCACCTTGGAAACTGCTGGAGTGGCCCAGTGCCTTTGGACAAGACAGCTCTGACATTCTCTGTCAGCTCAGGAGAGCTGCACAAAACAGCAGGTAGATCAATAGCACAGGAAACATCAGAATGACATTATGGGGACTTTGAGAGAGGTAATGTGTTTCCAAGCATCACAGCTTCAGCTGCAATAATTAAATGCGGAGCTTTGCTCAGGCTGCTGTGACCCAAATACATGCAGAGGCTAAAAAACCACCAAAACCAAAGGCACCCAGTTAAATTAACTCCCAAATTTTGGGTGTAACCAGAAGCAGCTAACAAAGGGTGATGTCCATGAGGTTTGATGTACCTTAACACTTCTATCCAGCAAAGGAAGCAAAAAATGGAGTTCATCATTAGAAATATGGGAAGTGCTGTGACTGCTCCCTGACAATGCCTTGCTCTGTTAGAGCATCACATTCCTGTAACAAATGTCCACTCAAGTCAGTGGATCAGTTTACAGAAGAAAACACTTTTTATTCAGAGTGAAATCTTCAGAGCTCGCTCCCTGAAATTCACTAGGTGACACTGAAAATAATTCACATACATCTCAAGAATACTTCAGCTTTGGGATTTGTTGTAATTAGTCTAATTAGTTAAAACCTAACTCCATTTTCTTCATGCAGGAAAAACCAATTCTTTATTCATACCCATTTTACACAGTTTTTACAGTCCTCGTGCAACTTTAATTGGTTAACAGCTTTCTTGCCATTGGTCAGTAAGAGGTATTTTACTTGTCCATCAAATCTCTCTATTCTTGAATTGTTTACATATTTTCTTCACTGATTCTCATGGGACAGATTTAATGTTTATCCAGGTGCTGGTTGTTTTTCTCCCCAATAATTGGTTGCTGTGTTAACAAACTACTCATACCAAGATTGTTTTTGCATGGGAGCTGGCAAAGTACTTATCTGCACTTAGAAGTGACAGGCCAGCTACGAATTTAGCAGAGCAGGCTTGATTTTATGAGGCCTTTCTTTTATAAGAGATTCAGGGATTCCCACCCATTTTCAACCCATCCTGATGCAGCCAGCACCATACACCCTCCTCACCATCCCTTAGATAGTTGCTTCAGGAATTTCAGTCAGGTCTGCTCCTAACTTGAGGAGCTTTCTGAACTTGGACAGCTTGAAATCAAGATGCCTCCATTATTCCAGCAGCACGCACAAACAGCAGAAAGGCACAGGTACATGCTGGGGCTCAGATTATCAAGGCACAAATTTAAGCAGCATTGTGGCAAATGTCTGACCTGAAAGCCCTTGTTAAAAAAAGAAACAAGTCTTCAGTTCCTGTCCCATCACTGAGTGAAACAACTATGATTGTAATATCAAGGTGGATTTGAATGCCTTGCCACCAGAGTAATTCCATTTGACAGAGATGAGAAATGGGATCCTGTTATATATGGCAACACACTTTATTACAGAAATCAGACTGTGCTACAAGAAAAAACTAACACAACATATTGAGGTCAACTGAAATTACTGCGGAAAAGAGGATGAAACTAAAATGACAGACAACACCCAGATGAAAACACAGATTTTCAGGATAATTTTCAGTGCATTCTAAGTCTCAGAGACTTATCTTCAAGATTTCTGTCAATCATCCTCAAAGCACTGATCCATCCATCCTAAATCAAGGCATTTTATCATTTTAAGGTGCAATATTGATACAAGTAGTCACCATGACAGTAATCAGAAAGGTGAAGCTGGTTACTCTGCCAGGAACAAGTTTGTTGTTGCAATTACAGGAATAAACATTGCTGGACAAAGGCTGAATATATCTGTTTCTTCCAGAGCAGAGTAGACATCAAAGAGACACAAGACAGCAAGGTTCTTATCACGGAGATGGAATGAATAATGTTGGAAATTGTATTTTTAAGAAAGGAGATAGCAATGGAAGTGGAAGTAAATTGAAAACTTCCTGCTCAGATTGTCACCCATACACTGGATATTTAAGGTGATGCTTATTCTGAGCAAGCCCTCATCCAAAAAACATGATGAAGATTTGGGCAGAGAGCTGAGGAGCAAGCAGAGCCCTTGTGGGGCAGCAGGGCACTCCAGCCCCCAGAATCCAGAGACAGGTGCTGAATTCAGAGGAGACAGGAGCTGCACCAGCCTGATGTGGCACAGAGCAATTTGAGGCTCACATTAATCACCTTTTGCTCTTCCCCTCCTTCCCATGCACAGTGCTGTAAGAATCCAGCACATGGATATCAAACACCCTCTTTTTCCACACTGTTTTACATTAAAACCTCCCCTTTTGTCTCTATCTGGACACACCTGTACAAATATTGCTGTCTTCGATGGATTTAATGCTTTCTACACATTTACACTTGTTTTAACCTTATTTTTATTCCCTATTCTTTAAGTAAGCTGACCTACTTAATCACTTTCTTTTTCGGCTCCACTGAGTACCACTTATTAGTGTCTGTTAATGTCAAAACCCACTGCACTGCAATTTTTTATTTTTCTGGCACGTTCTCTGCACCCATAAAGCAAAATAAAATCATCAGATGAGAGCAGGATCAGTAACCAGCTATTCTTAGCGCTTTACATGCAAATCTGTAAACTATTATTGCACTCATTTTTAGTACAAGCTCTCCAATAACTCTGATGTGGAGAATTATCCTCTGATGTGGATGTCAGCACCAATATAATCAAGTTAGCATAATTTTCAGTCAAAATGCATGAAATTACAGCACTATCAGATTACACTTTGTTTCCATACAATTTAACCTACAGCAAGCAATATTTTGACTTTCATTTTAGTGTGGCAAAGAGCTCCACAAAATTAATTAATTAAGCCTTAAAATCCCTCTCCCCAACAGGAAAGTCTTATTATCTCCATTAAACAGATAGGTAAGCTGGACTCAAACTGTGTCTAATGACTTGCCTGACTCAATGACAAATGCAGGAATAGAGCCAACAAGTTCACTTTCCCAATTTCTCCTGCTTTATCACTGAAAACCATTCTCTGATTCAGGGTAAGCACTCATGAGCTGCCTCAATATGTGTAGTTAGTTAGGCGCATAAACAAACTTCACTGTATTTGTCTTTTGGTCTTCTGCAAGAAAAGCCTCCATCAAGTCATGTTCTAATTAATACAGGAAGATGGTCAATATAATATGTTGACATCAAAGCTCACATTTGCTGATAGTATAAGCCATCTCATTAAATGGAAAGAATTAATTATAACAGTTTATCAGTGTCAAGTTCTGAACTAGAGGCTCCCAGAGCAGTGAATGCATCATTGCACCTTGTTTGAACTAATTTTCCTTTGCTGACAAAGTCAAATATGAATGTGACAATGTTTATGAACTACAAAGCTTTTCCAAATCCATGCATTATTGTCTGACTCAATTTTGCTATGGTAAAAAAACCCAATACAAGTGCAGTACCCTAAATTAGACTGGCTGTGAGCAATACAGTTGCATGTAATATCCATGGTAGCCTTCTGAATACATTAGTGTCTTGCAGCAGAATTAATTAAATTGGCATCAAAGATAACTCTATTGCTTCATATTTTCCAGTGAGTAAGGAAAACCCTTCAATGAGTTTAAGATCCCCTCAGGAACAGGAATGTCATTGGGAACTAATTGCTGTTAAAGCAGGCCTGTGCAGAACTGAGTGAGATTTAAAAAGAGCATCACTGAATTGGTGGGACATGGTTGTTATTCCTTGTGCTGAGAGGGACACGCAGAGACGCTCCTCTGAAATGAGAGGGATGGGGCAAGGAGAGACATTAGAGATAGAGAAGGAACTCACACACACCAGGGTATTGATGTGCAACCCAAAAGCCACCAAATTATCACCAAGAGCCACACAAATTATCACTAACAGCAAAATTCTCCTCAAAGCAGCAGGCAAAATGTCTCCTTTGGACCTTGTTTGTGGGTGAAAATAAAGCTAAATATTGAGCATAATCTTCCACAGCACACAAAACAAGTTTGAATGGCTTTGCCTGATGGAGTCTGGGCAGAGCAGGTGCATTTGCAGAGCCCTCAGGCTCCACCTCAAGATTAGGCAAAAGAAGAAGGAAAAGAGAAAAGCTACCTTTGATTTTACACAATTACAGGGCATAAACTCAAGACATAACCAAAACCCAACAAATTAATTTTTTCCCCATCCAAATATTTAAATGGGAATAATTCTGTAAGGAAATATGGGCACGGAGAAAATATAGAGATAGCTGCCTCAGCTACAAGACTCTGACTAAGCTTGAAGAAAGCTGGATCCAGAGTTTGGGCAGTGTCCTATCTCTGGGCTTGGAAAATATGGCTAATTTGAGAAATTAGATTGACATTTACCCCTTCACAGGCATTTATTGGAATAAAGCTTCCAATAATCACAAGTGTCAGTGCATTGAGAGGTTAAACAGGGTCTGTGTGAACATGGGTTACTTCACTTTATGAAAAGAAACCAGTAATGTGGAAGGTGGTAAACAACCTAATTGCAATTCAGAACCTTAATGATATGGTATTTTCACATTACAGAATATTTGGAAACAAACATGTAAGAAACAGGCAAGTCTGCAACTCTGCTCATTGTTCAGTTTCAAAAAAATCGCAGTTTTGATTTTCCCTACAGAAAAATAAATTATTTGAGTAGGATGTAGGGGGCTGAAATAATAGGAAGAGAACATGAACACCTCAGAGACCAGCAATGCTGGTGTCTCCCACACAAATTAAAAATAAGATGAGATTTAAAAAAACATAATTAAATCCCTGTACCCTATCCTCACCTCAATCACTGCAATTCTCTAGCACAGCATCTCAGTGCATTCTTCCTCCCTCTTTCACACTGGAGCTTTTCACCGCCACTCTGAATTATTATTCAGATTACAGAGAGGGTCACAGGGAAATGCTCCACCATCAGCCCAGTGCTGGGCTCACCAATACTGTCAGCAGGCTTGGACAAAATTCTCTGAAACATTGCCACGCTGTGGCAACTTAAAGTATAAGATTTTCAGTTCTCTATTGAACAGCTAAGCAGTTTTCTATTGCTGTAAAATCTGGCTCAAACTTTATGGAAGATAATGTTAAAAAGATAAAGATTTCTGGCAAAGAAATAGCTCCAGTTGTAATATAGGAAAAAAAAAAAATAAAAAACCCCTGAGAAGCAGCATTACATCAGCGTACACAGCTTTAACTTCAGTGATTCCTGATTTCAGCCTGCATCAGCACTCAGTCTTAATATTATCATAATGTAGGGCTTTCTATAGGAGAGAAAACAGAAACCACAGGTATAGAAAGGGACCTCATGGGATATCAAGCAGTGAGAATAACGAGATCCTCCCAGAAAACAGCCATGCTTTTCCATGCTTCAAAAACAAAATACCCAAAAAAAAAAAAAAAAAGAAAAGAAAAGAAAACCAACCCAAACTTAAATGCAGTTTAACATTAAGCAGCTGAAAATTGAATTGGTCCAGTGTCACCCTTGAGAAAACCCATTACAGTTCTGGTATATTTATTAACCTGTCCCCATGTGTATCTGTAGGACCACAACCAAAGAACATCCTGGGGCAGGTTTATTACCCTGAGCCACAAAAATAATGACTGAATCAGCTCTGGGCTGCATTCAGAGCTGTGCTGGAAAACCTGATTCCTGCAGTGGAAATTCCCACTGCCTGGGAGCTCTGCTATTCTGGGTGTCTCTGTGCCAGCCCCCAGCTCACCAGGACATGCCCAGGCTCTCTGAGCCCTTCCTCAGCCTGGAAAGCTTCAGGGCTGCAAATGTTCACCCACAGGAATCAGGCTGTGAGTCCATATAAATGTCTGTCTGCAACAAAGTAGTCACAATTTAATTAGATTGCACCAACACCCTCATTTGACACAAACCAGTCCAATTGCTGCATTTTGCATTTGTGCAAAGCACTTCTGTGCACCGGGAAAGCACAGCACAGCCTTCACCTCATTTGCTGTAATTTCAAACAACTTGTTTATTAAAACGGAAGGCATTGAGGACGCGAAGAATTCCTGCTGGGGAAATTCTCCAAGTATAATGGATTTCTCTGAAGCACTTTGAAGCATCAGGGAGATCCTGGAATGGTTTTATAATTCTATTTTGATTCCACTGGCTCTTATACACAATACACATCCTGTATGCTTCACAATTGTCATTAAGGGATCCCCATTCTTCCTGAGTCTGCATTACAATTAATCCCCTTCTAAGCAAATCACCACAGGCCAGATGTCCTCAGCAAAGCTTAAAAACATTCAAATGCACCTACCCTTCCTTTCCCCTTTATGATCTGCATTCATTCTGGGGATTTCTGGCCAGCAGAGGTTTACATGTCACAATTCACAGGATGCAGAAGCAGCAAAACTCTAAAGCAGAGGCTGAAGCCACAGCCTGGCCCCATTTGCTTCTCCTTGGCCTGGGGTGTGAACACAACCAGGGCCTTCCAAGGGGGAAGACAGAAGTCAAGAGAGATAAGAATCTTCAGCCCAACTCTAAAAAACCCTAAAATCTGATAGGAACCTTCACATGATACAGCCTAAGTCAATCTGAGCCCTGCAATTAGACAAGAAAGATATCAAGTCCCAGAGAGAATACAAATGTCATGATTATGAAACAAGCCAGAGAGAACAGAAAGAGGAACAACAGATAATTATGAGGGTCTCCATTATTTTAGAAGGATTATTTTAGTAATAATCAGTAATATAATAAAATATTATATAGTAATAAAATAATTCAGTAATAATTCTGAGGGTCTCAGCTATTTTTAGTTCATTCTCATTTTGTCCCACACAGTTATAGTCCATGTGAAGTATATGTTTTTCACCACAAATTGCAATGGATAGTTTAAACAGCAGCTATTTCCTTTAGCACAACCTACAAACTCTATATTCTGTGAGCAATGATGTGTTAAAAAACCCCAAAATTCAAGCTTCTCAAGGTGGAGAAATCCACCTGAAAACATGAAAAGTCCTGCTTTAATTTTTCCCAGAAGAGCAGTGTGTGTGTAATGCCCCAAGGTCTTTTTTGGGGTTGTTTTTGCAGTGATGCTCCCTGGCAGAGATGGCATCGGTTACCTTCCCACCCCAGCAGCTCTCCTGCTGCAGCTGACCACTTGAATGCTCTGCAAGCTTTCCATCTGCTCCATTTGCTCCTTCCAGAAGAAAAACCTGGCCAGGAAAACCCTTGCCAAGCAGCATGGATTTTTATGCCAGGTACCAGATCATCAATTGGAAGTTGTACAATCGTAGAGCGGTTTGGGATGGAAGGGACCTTAAAGTCATGTTGATCCAACACCCTGGCCATGGGCAGAGATACTTTCCACACTTTCCAGGTTGCTCAGGGCCCCATCAGACCTTGCCTTGAACACTTCCAGGGATGAGGAGTCCACAACTTCTCTGGAAACCTGTGCCAGTGCCCCACCATCCTCACAGTAAGAATTTCTCCCTTGTATCTCATCTAACGCTACCCTCCCACAATTCAAAGCCATCATCAGTTTATATTGCTCAATTACCCCTCCAGCTTTCCTGTAGGTCCTTTATGAATATATAAATTTCCTATTTCCAGTAGGAAACTGGTGTAAACTCTCCCCAGAACCTTCTCTTCTCAGGAAAAAACTCCAACTCTCTCAGCCCATCTCCAGAGAATGCACAGATCCAGTGAAATCAGCACATTATTAATTTCTCTGCACTCCCTATGGAGGGAAGGGAATCTTCTGGAAAGAAGCAGGATACTACAGATGGGATCATCTAGTGCCTCTTTAAATGAAGCCAGCACCTGCATAAACAGAACCCTGAACAAGCTAATTCAATTATTCCTTGGAGAATTTAAATGCATCATTATCCTCTGACTTTGGCCTCTTTGTAGGCATAAACACATACATAACAAGTCTTTTACCTTTATATATAGTATATACCAGTATATACCTATGTATATATAGAATATACCATTTTCTTCTGGTTTATATATATAGTATATACCACTTTCTTTTGGTTTATAACAATTTTATTTCACTGTTTGCTGTTTTATTTCATTTCTAAGAATGAAGGCGTAAAACTGATGTAAAACTAATGTAAAACTACAATCAGAATGTATGATTAGTGAATGGAACTAGGAAGAAACTGAAATATTTATTTTAAATCTGCATTTAAAGACAGTACTATTTAATAAGTACGCATCAGCTAATTCACCCTTTGCTGAAATAAAGGTTCCCCTTGAATATAATTTTTACCAATCGTCAGTGACTGCACTCAACCAGAGACCTGCCAGTAATTGACAAATTATTTTGTGGTGTGACTCACCTGAAGCCAAAATTCCCTGCAAGTCCCAAACCACAGAGTTAAAAAGTTCATGTTATCTACATGTATTTTTAAAAGGAAAAGAGGAAGAAAAAAATATCAATTACTGTGCCAGTGGTGTGCCAGTCCGTTTTTGTTCCCTTCTTTCACCTGTAGCCTCTCCAGGAATGGCCCCTCCAGCTCCTCACCAGAGCCACCCGCAGGTGGCAATGTTGGATCTGTTTTGGAGGATGCTTTTCCACAGAGTGGCCCCAGGATGTAGCACAGTTGCCTCCTCCTTGCTCCTGTTTTCCATTTCCAGCCCCATCACCTCTCGTTTATTTTCATCCTACACTGGGCACTCACTGTAAGATGCATTCCAGTGCTGAATTCACTTCTAGTTTGTTGATACTCGTGCCTAATCTCCCATCATTTACAGGTTTCCTAGGTGGGTTTCGTGGAGTGATAGGATTTGGGAAGAATTAGAATTTGTTGCATTCTCTACCTGATGCTTTCTGTAGCCAATACTTGGCCGACCTTGACAGGCTCTAAGGAGGTGTAAATTACCCCTCCATGCTCAGTACATTTAAGGCTGCTTTGGGACAAGGATTTATTCCAGGAGTAAATACTGCTACAAGGAAGAGAGAATATAATTTATCTTCCTTTTCTCTCCTCTCCACAGACACAAAGCTGGCAGATGCAAAGTCCCCCTAGTCCCTCATTATCAAGGACTCTGAGGACAGCAGCGAGGGAAGGTGATAACAGTGGGAACTCCAGAATTAATTCTGGCACTCTGTTGTAATAAGGAATCCACAGCCAGGAGGGGGAAAGGAGCTTTTGCTCAGCTGTAGCATCTCTTCTGGAAGCCACAAGGATCACACACATCTCAGAGTCCAGCTCTCTTACTCAGCTAGAGGAGAGAAAGAAATTCTCACCTCCTTCAGTAGCAGCACTAGAGAGAAACCAACACTCACAGATGGTGATTAACTACTGCAGGGAGCAAGAGATTATTTTAAATTCTTAGTCCCTTTTATAATCCCCTTAAACCTAATATTACATCTGTAGTGAAGATCATCAGTTCATATTGTTCAATTATCCTGCACATGTTGTGGGGCTGGTAAAAGGCTGCAATTCCTGTATTTTGGTTATTTTGAATCTATTTTAAACTGTCTGAAACATACACTTTCTTTATAGTCTCCTATTTTACCAGAGCACCACAGTAAGGTCCATGTCCTTCAAAACAGGGTGAGAAAGAAAAAGAAACTAATTATATTTCTATCACAGATTTCAAAGCCCTTGAGGAACAGAAGCAAGCCCCAGAAGGTGCCAGCAGTTGTGAGGGAGATAACTAAACCCTTCCAAATTTAAGTATTGAATTTAAGAATTAGACACAGGAGGATTCTTCTTTTGTCACTGGCTAGAAGCAGCATTTTTGGAGGAAATTCAGCTATTAAACTCTCTACAAAGACTGTATCAGAGCTGAAAAATGACTATGCTTCTAATTCAGGCATCTGAGGGAGTAGGAATTCCTGATTTCTCAATTCTTGATAATCTGTTTTTACAGAAAAACAATCACATGGCTACTATGATATTTTTTCCTTTTTACAATAGTTTGCATGAGCATGGGAAAAGGAGTACAGAAGCATTAATAACTAGACTAGAAACCACTGATTATGCTTCAGATACGTGCAGCAGCTGAAAAAAAAAATCATTGTGTAGCTTATTTCAGAACTGAAAATTATCTACTGTGAGTGTTGCTATCTCACAGGAGAATATGCCAACATTTGAACTTTTGTTTCACACGCTTTACTACCAGCAGGACTGTGATCAAGGGAAAAAAAAAAAAAACCTTAACAGTAATCCCACCCTCAGAAACCCTCTGGAGAACTTGCTGCTGAGAAACCCTGTCCTGGAAGCTGCCAGAAGCTCTAATCAGCTCATATATCAAAGCTGGAGTGCAGCCTGTCTGCTCCCCCCAGTCCCAGCAAGAGTTAAAGTAATTCTCATGGGTCAAACTACAAATCTAAGAATAAGCAAGAAAATATGCATTACTACACCCTGCAAGATTGTGAATGGATGATGGTGATCAAGACAATGCTTTGATGCTGCATCCAATACATTCCTAGACATATTCCAAATCCTGCATTTCTGTGGATTTAGTGAGCCAGGGGTGAGCAGAGGCATGTGGTTTGCTTCCACGCTTTATGCCAGGCAGGCATGCTCACATTTTTTGCCTTTGTTGGCATTCAAGCAGGGTGAGCTGTCACTTTAACAGAGCAGTTGATTTATCACAGGCTGAAAGGGTGAAGCAGGCTGTTAGAGTCAGGAGACATTTCTTCCTCTTTCCATTACAAGCCTTTAAAAGGTCACACGGTCCCAGGCAAGGACTATCAGCCCCAGACCTAAGGAGCACATGTGACTGTGGCTCTACAGCTCCTTCCCACTGGGTTTACACACTTTCTCATGGGCATGGATTAAACCCCTAATTGCACTTCCATCTTCATAAGCCCATCCATTTTCAGTTAACTTTCTCAAAACATTAAGTTCCCATCAGAAAGAAACGAGAAAGACCAACCCACCAGCAAAGCTGACTGCTCCCCGAGATAAACCTTTCTTTTTTGTGACTTGCGCAGTGTGAATAGCAATTTCAAACCTGGACACCCAAGAGGCCACCCTTTTTCACTGCTGAGGATGTGATTAACCCCAGTTTGCCCAAAGCCACCAGAGCACTGGGAGGCAGCTGGAGAACAGCAAGCACAACAACCCCAGCGTTGGCTTGAGGAGCCTTCCCCATCCTGAAAAACAGGTAAAAGTTGTGGGATGATCTATGTGAATCCTGCAGTCTTCTTAAGCCCTGTAAAAACCCTCAGATTTTCAGATAAATGCATATTTCCTTTTTTAGGAATGCTGATAATGATACTGGCTCTAATGGGGGGGGTTTATTATTTTATTTTTTACCAGCTGTAGAGCAACTGTCTTTATCAAGGAAGCAGCATTATCAGAACTTTGGTACTATCAACTTTGGTACTTTCACATAGTAAAAATCACTTTCCTAAACAAGTAGCCAGCCCTACAAGTTTTACTGGGGCTACTTTTAGAAAATATTATTGCTCAATTGAGCTAAAGCAACCCTGGAGTATCCTGTGTGACCAAGTGGGACTAGAAGTCAATAACCTTGGATGTACTTTATTCAACACAGATCAAATAGGTGTAAATTATCCCTGAGGTGGGCAAGATTATGTCAGATAAGAGCTTAACTCTGGTGGTCATGCAGAGCTTCAAGACTCTGCTCCAAGTCCAAGCTTTTTGGAAGCCAGTGATTAAATGCTGGGGGGAAAAAAGAGAAATGTTTCAGATACTTAGAACCATTTACTCAGTGGGAAAGAGCATGAGCTGCATTTTCTTAAGGACATGAAAAAGTAGAAGGACCACTACCAGCTTGGTCAGACTCCAAAAACACATCTTCCATGTTAAGGTCAGATGTTCCCATGTGGGGTGGTAGGCAAAAGGACTCTTGTTGAATTTTTCTATATTTATTTACCACATATAATGAAGTGTGGCAAAAAAGGAAAATGAGGCAGGATATGTAGAAATTTTCTTCATAGGCATTTGGGTGGTCAAAGCCTTGGTGGGGGGCTCGCAGTAAAAGTGAATTCTGGGGCAAACCTTGCTTGGATAATGAGAATTTAAACAGCTGGAGGCCTCTGGGAGATCTGGATGTGGCACTCCAGCAGCTTGGGGACCATCTGCAGTCACTTTCAATCCTGTCTTCCTCTTAACCATCTAAATTATTAGCCAGTAAATCATCCAGTGGGAATGGCAAAACACCATAAGCCATAGATTCTCAATCAGGAACTTCTGCATCACATCAGTAATTTATAATTGGTTTATAGCAGCACTTTTAAAAAGATCTGTTTAGAAAGAGGTTCAGTTTAAATTAAGACATAAAGAAGATGGTCTGTTTAAATAATTTGAAAATTATTTCAAATCTCTGTCCAAATACAAGTGAAACTGAATATGAGCACTGAGAAATTTCGTGACTTTTTGTTCCCTGTTTCTCTTGTGTTCATAACTACAGACAGCTCAGATTAAATCTACATTTAAACTATGTCTGGATGTGAAAATCCTCTCTCAAATGGTACAAACCACAGTCCCAGATCCAAACATCCAAGAAAATAAAAAGAGAAAACAAAACAACAAACAAACACTGGGTGCTGATGCAAATCTTGGGAAGAGCGAGGTGTTCTAAACCAGCTCGCTGTAAGCCAGCAAGTGTGAGCTCAAAATTGAAGCTGGACTCTGACCCACATATGAGCTATGGATCCCTGGGTTATTTGCACAAATCACTCCTTATAAAGAAATGTTTTATCACATTTAGTTCGAAAAGGAACACGCAGAACCCAAACCGCAGCAGCCCCACAGTGAGTTCCAGACGTGACTGACCCTGCAGGACCCGAAACCCCTGAGAGCCCAGCCCAGGAGGCTCTGCCAGACCCCTGTCCCAGGCTGGGGGACACAGACTCTGCTGCCCTGGCTGAAACACAGCCTGGCAATTGAGAGGACACACCACAGGCAGGTTTGGCCACCCAGCTGCACATCCAGGCAGCGTCACCCCTGCAGGCAGGCTGGCCAGCTCTGGGCTGCCCTCCCACCTCACCCAACCCACACTCGGTGCCAAGAAGTGATCTGCAATCTATTTCCATCTCCACTGATGTTGTTATCTGCAATCTGTTTCCATTTCCACCATTTTATTGCATGTTGGTGGGCAAAATCTGCTTTGCCCCTGCCTTCCCAAAAGGATGTAGAACAAGTGATGCAAACTCTTGACTTCCATGGAGTTTCTCTCCATATTTGCCTTATGAAAAAGAAATTCACCATTCAGACACTGCCTTTTACCTCCCCACAGCCAAAATCCTGCTCTTTTTTCTGCCTGAAAAGAGTGGGAACCATGAAACAAACATTATTTTAAATGGCTGAGTAAAGATTTCGGTTTAAGGAGCAGCAATCTGCAAAAAAAAGGGTAATGGTATAGGCTGCATCAGCATGCTGATAGCAAATAATAGGAATATATTAAATATACCATTTATAAACATGTACCACTGAACTGTGCAAAAACAAGAGTATCAAATAAAATCAAGAGAGTAAAATCAAAGATTATGAAATCTGTATCAAATAACCAGATGAACAGCAGAGGTATTTATTGGAGAAGAAATCCAAGCAATAACCTCTACATCCAGAGAACAGAGCTGGAGGCATTCTAACAAGCCTGAATTCTAATTGTCAATTCTGACCTAACAAATTTGGATAGCAGGTTTGAAGACAAAAAACAAAAAAATGCCACAGCAAACAAAATCAGTTCTCAAAAAATCACATTATTTCAAAACCTATATTGAAATCATTTTATGGAGAAAAGAAAGAGAAGGTTGAAAATGTTTAAATAATAGTAAGCTATTTCTTTCAGTAGGTTTTGCTCCAATTTATGTACTAATCCTCACTAACTTTACAACCCATTGTTATGCCGACAGCCAGCTCCTTCCATCTCTTACAAGTTCAGCTCCTTATCACTTGACCAAGATCATTGCTTTGAGGGCTTAGTCTTGCAAATTACTGATATTCTGCCCCAGCCTCCAAAGCACTTGGACAGACATTAGTGTTCAGGGAAACTGCTGATGGAGCTAGAGTTAAGACTTGTTTTGGATCAGGGCCAGAGCAGGTTTTTCTTCCCAGGATTAAGTCCTAAATCTCCCTGCAGAAATGGTTCAGTTCCAGTTTTTTTACCCATTGTTTTGTTCTCTGAAATTCTTCATTTGCTTTCATCTTTTGGAGGAAAATCAGGGCCTGAGGCCTGGCTCACCCATAAATTGTTGCTCTTTTACATGAGCACAACAACTTCAACGGAGTGGCTTAAATCAAATCTGGGAAAATGATTATCTGGGTGAATGGATGTGTTTATGCACTGCTGCTTTCAGACAGGACCAGGAAAAAACTCTTCCCCACTGTACATTTGCATAAAACTGTACCAAAGTATGATTTTTCTCCTCTTTGGGATAAAAATGAAATAAGCACAGGGTCTTTGCCAACAAGATAATCACAAGCTCTTCCTGATAACAAACATTAACCAAGAGGGCCTGAACAAGGAAGAGAGCAAGGGAGTTAAAATCCATTATTCCAATAAGGTTTGGAAGCCTGCATGTTTAAGGGTGGTGATTAATTTTTAAATGTAACTAGCTTAAAAAACAAATTCACAACATTTCTGGCAAAAATCACTGAGGCAGAAATCTGTTGCATGCCCGGGAATAAATTCATATTTTTGTGGGTGAGGTGTTGGAAAATTTTGGTTTCCTTTGTTCTAATTGATTTCAAAACATATCAGAGTGAGCCTTTCACATTGCATGGGAGTGGAAGTCTAGAGCAATTTCACTGTGGGGTTTTTCTTTCAGTTTAAAATTATTTGACAGAATTTTCTGAGTAATATCATTGACACCATTTTATTGAACGCTGATGGGCAAAATCTGCTCTGTCCCTGCCTTGCCAAGAGGATGCAGAATGAGTGATGACTTCCATGGAGTTTTTCTCCATAGCTCTGATGAAAGCTCAGTCCAAACTCCAGCATGTGAGTGGATTTTCAGCTCACAGCAATTTTTGAAGTTAGACAGAGCATTTTACAGAAAGTAATCACATCTCGCAGCAGAGCTGGTCAAAGCTCATCTCACACTGGCTGTGTAACAGAAAAATTACACAAGAAGCCAAGCAAATTCAAAGTCAGTTGTGATTTAGGGAAAATGCATCATCTGGCAAAAGCTCCATTCTTTATTTATCAGCTGAAATGCCTCTTGTCTAATCCAGTAAACAACAACATCAGCTCAAGTTCACTTTAAAGCAAATCATTCTAAGCCGATTGCTCCTACTTTCATCCCAATAAAAGTGCTAGAATTTTCAATATTTGGTGTTTTTATTACAGATACAAACTGCTTTTAAGGTAGTAAACAATTAATGAATCCTGATTTTCTTCAATATTAGGACCTCTTAGTTTGCTCTTTTTCAAAGAATTATTATTTGACCATCCCAATAAAAGCCTATGTGGCTATTGAGCAATTGTATCTAGGCACATATTTCTGTGAGGAAAGAATGCTTCTGGCTAAAACTAATATAATTAAGGACTGCTACACATGATCCCTCAAACAAAATCTGCTTTGGTGGAAATCAATGCCAGGATGCATGTTAATTCTTTAATGTCAATATTAATGCAATCTTGTGTGAGCTGTTCCTTTAGGGTATGCTTTAACTCAGACATTCAGTGAAGCTGCTTTCAGCAAGAACAGCAAGCTGGGCTGGTCAGGGAATAGGTGCATCCTGAGAGCATCTCATGGCAGATCAGTGCAATAATAATATATCCTGAATATATAATCATTATTATCCTGAATAATTGGATCAGTTCCACTGCCAGCACAAGTCCCTGCTAGAGGCAGGGCCCAGATAAGCTGCATTTATATTTCTAGGGGGAGATAGGAGGAGATACCCTTGGTGTTTCTGCCAGATGGCTCCCAGATGCTTTTTGGGGGAAAGCAAGGCAGACTTTGACTCCTGGTGCACACTGGGCTCTCACCTTGGCTTGTATCAAAATAAATCTAGACCTAAAGACTATTCCCAGGTTCTGGAGCCTGGGTGTAGCCTCATTTCAACAGAAAGTAAAGAACGGATTTTTTTAAAAAAGTAGAAATCTGAAATTCTAGTCATATCTTTTTAAGTACTGTAATTAAAAATCTATTTCTCTTTATGTCCCTTCCCATAGGTGAATGTTACAGAACATTGTTGTGGCACCTTCACTGCATTCAAATCCTACAAGGAAAGCTGCTGCCTTCCACAGCAGCTGCAGCACCCAAACCCACTGGAATTATCTCTCTGTTCATAAGGCACTGCAATATAAATGGAACTCTTCTGTACAGTTTCACATCAAATATCCATCTTGTAAGCTAAGTACATTACATTAAAAAAAAAACAACAAGAACCCCAAAAAACAACACAAGAAGAGCACACACAATATGAAATTCCAAGTTTAATCTGCCCAAAAGCCTCCATAATTCACTTTCACTGACACATTCCTTAATTATATGATGAAAATGATTATTTTCCCCCTAGAACTCAGCCTTTTCCACCAAGCCTCACCCTGAAGGATAATGTTGCAGATAAGGAGCACCTTCCTCCCAACAGCTGGCTCCTGAAGCCTTTAGGACTAATTAAGGCTCTAAGTAACCAGCAAAAGTTGCCTATTGGCAAAGAGCACAGCTCCAGGACTGCATTTCACATTCCTTGCCAAAGTGAGCTCTAGCTGAAGCTCTAAGGAGCAGCACAGCTGTAAAATACCTGAGTCCAGGTCAAAATTCAGTCTGTCTTCAAACCCAACCTCTGTGTGTGCCCACAGCCCTTCCCTTTCCCAAATCCAGGTCAAAATTCATCACATCTGCCTTCAAGCCTTGCCCAGCAAGCTGCTTTGCCCAAGACCTGCAGCTTGCGCAGGGAAAATTCTCCATGCAGCCAAAACTCCCAGGCCCACACAAGATAAAATACCATGTGCTCATGCTCAACAGGATGAAGTAAAGAAAAGCCAGAAATCCCATGGGTTATGAAGTCATAGACCTAAAAATACTGCAGCCTTTTGACACTTCAGAGAACCCATTTTCAGCAGTCTGACTGAGCCTGGTTATACAAGAAAAAGAGTTCTGTGCTGTTCCATTGAAGGTAGAAGTGAGCATGAGTTTACAACAAAGGAGGGGCATCACCCATGGCCTGCCACAAAAGTGATGCACCCACACACTGCTGGCCCTTAGGAACACAGAGCTCCTCAGATAGTTCTTCCTTGGTCAAGCCTTAACCCCAAAAAATTTCCTTAAAAAGTTGGGATTTTTCACAGAGGAAAAAACACAGTTCACTCATTTTTGTAACTGATGTTGATTCTACTTAGTAAAAGTCAAAGTAAGAAATATTGGAGAGATAAATTCCATCACTGAATAAAACTGCCTTCCATCTTTTCCATTTTGCCATGATTTACCCGTAATCCCAATAAATGTAGTAGCTCAACCTTCAACATGCATAAAATGTATTTTTGCAATAGTATTACAAAATTTTAAAAAATACTCACTATTAATACTCACTATTAATATTATAAAAAATATTGACTTATATTCAATCACTGAAAGAGCCTCCCTGTTATTTCTGTTGTTGAAGAATTTAAAAAGTGCAACAATCCTTTCTGCAATGTAAAAAAGTAAATTCTTCTCAGCTTTCAAAAAAAACCCCAAACCATTGGACTTTCCACATTTTCAAAGCCTTCAATTCTGTTACTCAGGTCCTCAGAGCAGTCACAGGAACACTGAATTAGTTATTTTTCAACAGTGGAGAAATGGAAACATTTGAGTAATTACCTCTTTTGACGGATCAGTGGCCAAAACTGAAAGCACATCCTTTTAAAATAGTAGCAATTGTTCTTCCATCTGAAAGAAAAATGAAAATATTGTTATATAAACAAGAAGCTTTAAGCTCAACATGACTCAACAAGTGGGTGAATGCTGGAAAGCAAAACTTTTATATGATATCTGAATTGTGTAGTTTCTACTCCAGCCTACTCTTCTTCTGTAACAAATTTACCCCTGGTTTCAGACATTTCTACTTCTTAAAGAGGAAAATTTTTAAAAAGCCTTTTATTCTAAGTAACTATGCTGCAATTATTGTAATTATTTTTTATTATTTAATTTTTTACTCCATTTATAGGCCATTATCTTAGTCTGTCATGAGCAATTGGTGGAAAAATTTTCCTAAGCATAAACAAAGTCGGCCTTATGGCATTAAATGCTATCTTTAGGAATCTATAAAAAATGCTTTTGTCTATTCCTGCCAGAAAGCATGACCTCTTTTTAATGATACAATTATCATAATTATTGATTATTGTCATTACAGTCAACTCATGTAAGCACACTGCTTTATAAAAAAGAATTATAAAGGCATTCAAATAGACAAAATTCAAGCTCAGACCATAGAACCCTGGAATAATTCAGGTTGGATGCCACCTCTAGCTCAGCCTCCTGCTAGAAGCAAGCTCAGCCCTGGATGCAGACCTGTCTGCCCACAGCTTCTTCAGCTGAGAGTGAAAAGTTTGCATAAAGAGACTCCACAGCCTCTCTGTCAGCCCTTCCCAAGGTCTGATTGGCCTCTGGGTGATATTTTTCCCTTTTATATCAAGCCTGCAGCACCCAGTGCTGGCTTTAGGGGTCCAACCCTGCTGAGCTTCAGGGTCAGACAAGTTCCAGTGCATTCAGGGGCAGGAGGACACAACATGATGTGGAATAACTCCTAAATTACGTTGTCATCCTTGCACAGGACCCTGGCGTTAAAGGTGGTGCTTAAATGTGAAAGTTGCTGTCTGAGAACAAGAGCATCAAACAGAGAGATGTCTTCAGTAAATATTATTCAAACCACATCACTCAAACCCTATTGCAAACAAATGTTTCCAACACTTTTTTCACTTATTCCCTATTAACTGATAAAGCTTTTCAGAATTAAAGTATTAAACTGGGCAGACAGAGGTTCTGAAGATTCTCCACCTGCTTCTTTTTGGGAATGCTCGCTCAGTGTGACTGTCCTACAGAGATAAAACATTTCTTATTATGATTTGGCTACAGAGCTCCAATGCTATTCTGTTGTCTCAGCAGTTTGAAAGCCAACACATTACAAAGAAGCCACTAATGGTCTATTTTTGAGGTTTTTTGTTTGTTATATTTTTTGGTTGGGTGGTTTTTCATTGGGGTTTTTTTTGGTTGGTTGGATATTTTGGTATTTGGTTATTTTTTGTCATTTTTTGTTCTGTTTCTCCTATGTATTAAATAAAACTATACCAAGAGTTTTGATAAGATGCCTTTCTAGAAGGTTCCTCCCTGTGCCAGAAACTGCCTGGCTCTCACATGTCAAAGCCTTCCACCCCACAGAGCCGCACAATGAACCTTTCCCAACAAATTCAGAGCTCGTGTGTAACAACAATTTGTGGCTGGTGTAGCTATTAATAAACGTTTCTACAAGTCAGCATCCCCACATTCCATCTCCTTACCTGGCACAGGAGTGGGAAGGCACCTAAGGGAGTTACGAGTCTTAACAGGCAAAGGCATTAATTCCAAATTACTGAGAGCTAAACATCTTTGCTCCCTTTATAAGCAGAGACCAGGATTTGGTGCTGTTAAACCAGAAATCAGGCTCTGCAGGTGTCCTGAGTTACCTGCAGACTCCTCCCTTTTCTCCACTGACAGCAGAGCAGCACTCAGATGAGTCTCCTTTCCTTAAATAAAAGTCCTCCAACATTATGAAACCACATCCCCAGTTTTTTGGCTGTTTACAGGGTAGTTAAAATGTGTCTTTCCAAGCTGGAATACACAGAAAGCAGGATTTAATGAACAGTCCTGCTGCTAGTGGTAGCTTAGCTCTGCAGATTTTTGATGTCTTAACGCACCCTTCCAATTAGTCGTGAGAAAAATGAACAAAATCAGGAAAATGCTTGAAAATATAGGATGAGTGTTCAACACTTGGTACAAATGAAAGATAAATTTGCACCCCATTAGGGAAATTTCTATGCATAAACAGTCTAATCTTAAGAGCTATGTTTCTTCCATAGACATTATTCTAACAGCATTTTAATAGCTCAAAGCAGCACCTACACCAGGTTTCTCTAATTATCATTCAGAAGAAGCTTGCAAGTAATTAGTAGCTTTAAATTTCTTGGTACCATCTGTAACCAGTAACTTAATCAGAATTTTAACACAGTAGAAAGGTTGTAAAAAATAAATCGCTTTCTCTCTTGAAGGCAAACATTTTTACAGTGGATTATTTTCAGAGGTTATTTTTAGTTTGGCTGGGTAGTTAGCAGAGTTTTGGTGCTTGTAAGATTTCCATAAATCATGGAAGAAGGTGGCTTAATGATGCAAATGGCACAGGGTCATGGAATGCACACGCTGCCTGCCTTAAAAAAAGATATAAAACACGTTCCTCTCCCCATGGCATGCCTTGAAAACCTAAAAGGGTTTTTTATCTTTGTTTCACTTGAAAGTCAGCCTAGTAATTCAACTTTCTAAATGCAGCTTGTGCCTTTTAAGAGGTGCCACCCTGAGCCCCGTGTTAAATAGCTGTGTGCCTCTGGAGATGGTCATTTCAGTGAAAGGGTTGTGGTTGTCAGGGGGATAACAGGGGACTGTCTGTCCCATTCAGGCTCAAGAGAAAGTGCAATCAAGCCCTTTATTTAGCTGCAGGTGATGATGGTGATTGCCTCAGATCTTATAATAAAGCCAGACAGACCATAGCTCACAATTAAAGTGGCTGTAAAAGGTCTTGGTTGTAAAAGTGGGAGGAACACAAAACCAGGAGTTGAGACAAAGTTTGTTGAGTGAAAAACTCTTAGGAGTGACACACATGAAGCTTTTCAGAATGCTGCTGGTGTGGTCTGGAGAGCAAAAAATTATCCATGGAGCAAAAGTGCATCCAAGATTGTACCATAATATATGTAATTTTAATAGATTTCTTATCTTTTGTAAAAACAAGGATAAAAGCCACAAACTTTCCTGATAGGTTACATCACAGAGAATGGGAATGCCAAATTTTGAACTCCTGGATGGGAATCCCACACCTCCAGCTGGAGGACAGTCACTTCTTGGGAAATAGGGATGGACCTTGAGAATGAAACCTTCAACACTTCAGCTGGAAATAGGACTCATTTGATCAATAGTAAAGGGTTCCAGCTAAGCTACTTAACTAAAACAAAATGAAAAAAAAAAAGAAGGATTGTGCTAAACTCAATGTATCTCACCAAAACAGGTGACTTTGATTCTAAGCAGAGGTAGGATGCCTGTGACCAATCTCTAGCTGGGTGGAAAGGGTTGTTGGATCAGCAGCAAATTGTTAGGTTTGACTGAAACACTGGAGCCTCCAAGAAGCCTTCAGAGACAGAGGAGATGAGGTTAGAGGTAATCCATGGACTGCAGAAAATGAGAACAGCAGCTTGGAGTCATTGTGCATTAAATGACTTTTTTAAAAGGTAAATTAAATAACCCAGCCAGCTCTGGCTGTTTCGGACAGGACACTGTGAGCAGTCGCACCCAGCATGGGGACACCAGTTAAAAACACTCTCCACATTATGATCTTGGCCTCTCAGCATGTTTTCTGACAAAATCTGGAGAGGAACAACATAAAACAGCCTGGACACAGATCCACATCCACCCCCAGGCAGGATGGATGGGATGGGCCCCCCAGTTTGGCTGCCTGCTGGAAGCCTCTAACAGAGAACCAGTATTTACAAAATACTGAATCTGAACATCAGCCTCCCAGGAGAGATGTCAGATTCCACATCCATTCATTAAACCGCTCACAAGATGAATACTGATCCAATTAACAGCACTTTTAGGCAAGAGTTGGTGCTCTCAAAAGCAACAGAGAACTCAGAAAATGTGCTCAAATATCAAATGTGCTTCATTAATATCATGACCTCTTAAAGACTTCCTAAACATACATCAAAAAATTTGGAATGCAAATACCTTTCAACAATTTTTTACCAAGATTTTTGTGTTAGCAATGGATGAACTTTAATAGTAATACCTGAAAAAATTTCTGCTCTATTCACCAGTGTTACATCACCAAAAATAGCTACCCCTTGTGCATCTCCTTGTTTTGGGTCAAGGTCAGCAGTGAGCTGCTGTTTTGGTGTTTCAGTTTGGAAAATGACAGAAAAGTCTTAATCTTTCATCCTTTTCTACAAGGATATTCCTCAGATAAACTCTGTCCTTTGCCAGATGGAAATAGAATATATAAACAGAAATGATCTTGACTGTGGGAAAGGTACTGGTCTTTTTTGTTTAAGATTTTACAGTTTGGAATAAATTTCATCCACACCAGCCAAAATATTATAAAACTCTTATAACTAAGCTATTTCATTTGATAGATTCTTTCCCAGCTCCCATTTGCTCTGCACCTGTATGCATTAAAAGGCTGAACTGCAATCTTGTGTGACTGGAAAAAAACTGCTATTTCATTCCTGAGACAGAACATTCAAATAACAAATGCAATAAACAATGTAGCATTGGACAGCCTGTTCTTTAACCATGCGAGAATATAGCAGCTATATTCATTGTTCTAAATTATAATTTTCCTGTAGAATTTCTATTTCTAGTTGAGGACAAAATAGAAAATATATTCAGCCAATTTTAAGTACTACCTCTAAGTATTTCAAAATGGAACATTTATTCCTTTAATCTTTTTTTCTTACTACATCTCAAAATATTTAATGAATTTTTAAACTACATTTTGTTATGGATGATACCATACTAATTAAGGGTATAGCACAAGCATTAGAGAATAGTGTTTCTTAAGGAGTACACTTCATTGTGTTCCTGCAATCTTACCACCAGTGGATACTGAAATAATGAACAGTTTAAATAAACTAGTGACTGCTTATTTAGTTAATCTCCATAAAAATCTTACACTGTTTTCCATGGGTTTTGTTTTTATATGAAGATGGGAAGCCTGGGTAAAGAACTAGGGGTGTTTTTTTCTGCAGTTTTAATTACTGCTTTTTATTGAATCCTTCAAGTGCCATCTGTTGAGCAGAGAGTCCATAGAAATTAAACCCGTGTTTAAAAGATTCTGAAAATCTGGCATTATTAGTTGCTTTTTAAAGTAGGTCCTTTCAGAGCTATCTACAGGATAACATGCTGGGAAATTTGGGCTTTTAACATCAATTTTTTAACATTTTCTTCCTTTTCATTGGAGGGAAGCTCTGACTGCTTCTCTCATTTTGTCCTAAGAAACTTTTATGTTGGTTTTTTAATCCTTCATTTACAAATGGTGCCTAAAGGTCTTTGTTGATGCCTGAAACTTCCAGTGCACGCACAAAGTCTCAGGAACCAGTTCCGAGAAACTTTGACAGGGAATATGATAACAGTAATTAGTACCCAAAAGCTGGACTAATCAGCAATAATGATTTCCAGATGAGGATGGATGATCCACCATCACCTCGTGTCCTACAGTCACAGAGCAGCACAGAAATGCTCAGCATCTGTTACCAGCCACAGCTCTTTCCTAATGCTGGGAGAGCTGATTCCCTTCACCAGCTGTGCTCTGGACAGAGAGGAGTCTGAGGCTCCTAAATTCTACATAATGAACTCAGGGATAGTTCTAAGAAAATATTTGGATGACATTAATATCAGGTATTCCAATAGTTGGGTGGGTTTTTCTTTTAGAACTTGTATCCAAATATTGTGGAGAAAAGTGGCAATATAAATCCCAGTGTACCATTCTCTAAAGCAGCACCAAAGAGAAAGAATATACTTTAAGGCAAAATTGCATAGTCCAAGCACACAGGGAAGGAGAAAATAAATAATTTAGCTTCCAACAGCCCCCAACAGCGAATCAGATTGTTTGCAGGACTCATGGACAGCAGATCATCCAGTGCTTGAGTGAAGAGTGAACTTACTCCTTTTCCTTCAGGGTGTTTAGAAGAAGTGTCACCATCCCAGTGACATGAATTGCACAGAGGCCATTCCAGCTTGGGTGCACAAAGGTTGGTTCCCCACCACAACACACCCCCAGCCCTGCAAGACAACTGGTGGATTTGGATAGATGGAGAAGGACAAAGATTGTAAAATATTCCTCAGCACAATAGGCAGTGGTCATAATGTATTTGCAGATAAACATTTCTCAAGTTGTTGTTAGGTATTATGGAAAGGAGAAATTTTAAGGGCTAGACTCGAAGGAGGATTATGAATTATCTTATTAAAGGAAAGTATTATGTGAGCCCCTCCCAGGCACAGCAGACAGGACAGGGGAGAGCACATCTCTGGAGAGTTTATAAACATCAAAGTGTCTCTTGGGCCAAGGTCACACTCCCACAAAGCAGGGCATTTTCACACCCTGTAAGGACAGGCAGACACACTCTGAGCTAAGGAGCACCCCACACTCAAGATTTACCTGGCAGTGCATTCCTGAGCTCATTTAAACCCTGGCCCTGAGAGTGAACTTGCATCTGAAGGATTTGGGTGGGAAAGAAAGGATCTGATCAGGCATAGATAAAGATTCCTATTTAAAATCCACGTCCACCCATGTCTCCCCTTGATACAAGTACGGAACTGTTCTATAGAACATGAAATGGGCCCAGTGAAGGAAACAGGGAACATGCTTGCCAAGAAAAGCATATTTCCTTTCTGTGAAAGGGCATCCCCTGTCAAAGCCACTGCTTGGATTCAGAACAGAAGATGGAAAAGTGCCCTCCTGCCTCTCCAGGCCTGCAGTGAGCTGAAAGCAGCCGCTCCTCAGTCTCACCTCCTTGGACAGAGCTGTGTCCCCTCCCTGCCAGGTGTAGCCATGCTCCAAACTCCCAGCAATCACTCAGGGTCTTGAAGACATTAACAACAGCAGCAATTTCCCCTTCCCATTCTCCTAATTAAACAGAAGGAAGGAGGTAGAAAAAAGATGAGAGGCATAAAACTCCAGATGTTGTCGACACCAATATCTGGTTCCACCAGAGAATTTGAATGCTGAAGCAATGATGGATTACAGTGGGGTCCCTACAGCAATCCAGATTGCAATCATAATACCACTGAGGAAGAATAAGGGCTAGCAGTCATTAATGTGAACAGCAAATGAATTTATGACAATTTCCACTGGTACTTTCAAAGAACATGAATACATCTGTAACAAATTAAGATGACACACCAGTGTAACTCATTCATTAATAAAGTCTGGGATGGCACATTTGTTGCAAAATTTACGTTTGTTACCAGTGGGTTTTAATTCTAGAAGTGTACTTTATTAAAACCATCACACAAATCTCTCTAGGAGGAGAGGTCTAGCCCATTTGCAGACTGTTCTGTAGGTGATTTAGTTTAAATTTACTTTGGTGCAGAAATGGAACTTGTTCAGTAAGTAGATATTTACAGTAGATATTTACAGTAGATATTTACAGATATTCAATTATTTAATATTTAATTATATACATATTTAATTTAATAATTACACATATTTAATTATTACAAGATATGTGGAAGAAAGTTACAGTCACCCTACTTTCTTTTTGATAATACAGCAATTAAATTTGCATTAACAAAAACCTATTAAACAATCTTTCTAAGTGTGGAGGCAGAAATAACAATACCAGAAGAGCAAACCCTAAACAAAGAGCAAACCAAATAGCAGCATACCCAGCTGTGATGGGATCAGAGCTGTCACAGCTGCGTGGCCATGGATGTGGATTCTCAGCTTGCCCATTTTTAAGGACAGACTCTCAGCACACAACCTGTTCAAAGGTGAGAAGAAACAAAGGTTAGCAGAATTTTAATTCAGGCAATATGAGGTGTATCTGCTGGCCATGTGTTATAAAACATGAGCAGAAACCTCTCTCCTCTACTTGGCAGTAGCTGCTACTGGGCTGTGCCTCTCAGCTCTGCTCATGCATCACTGTTAAATATACCTGATAAAAATCTTGCTACTGCAAGAAACCCGAGCTGTGTGTTTCTTTCCCTGCACAAATGTGCCAAATGCCTGCTGGGACAGAAGGTCTGCATTAGGACAGAGGCATTTGCACGTGTGAGATCCACACTGGGCTGTCAGGAGCACCCCATGTCCATCTCCTGTGCCCTGTTTGGGCACCTCAGAGAGCCAAAAGGGACAAAATGTTGAAGCCTGGGTTCTGCAGGCAGCCCCACAGAGCACCTTCATGTGGAACTGAGGGAAGCTGTACCTCCTCTGGCCACTCCATTGAGCTTGTCCAAATACTCGCAGGATTGTGGTTTATTTATTCCATTAGAAATAAACACTTCTAAGGAATAAAGCCTGCCTTGCATATTTGATTTTTCTTCTATATATTGAAAGTGGAGAGGAAAAGACGTTATAAATGCTTAGCTTACACTCAAGAAAACCCATAACTATAAAATCAGCATTTCATAAGCTACCAGGGAAAATATGAGAAAATGCAATATTAATTTAAACCAGCAATATTTCACATTGACTACAAGCCAAACTAACAGCAAAGTTTATCCATAATTTAATGACAAAGTTGCAATATTTTTCGCTGTGCTAGATTACTGCAACTGAGCAGATTTATGTACATTGCTGAGAGCCAACACAAAAACATTTGGAAGATATTCTCTGAAAATAAAGAAAACAATCTGAATCCTTCCCTGTGAACCTTTAGTAATAGCTGCAAACACAGTGTTAACATGCCATTTATTTGGTAGTTTTCCTACTAGTTATCAAATATCATCTCAGCTCCCAGCAGAAGGAAGGGTGACAAATAAACCAAGCCACTGATTTGCTATTTAATACAAAAATGACCAAATGTGCTCTGTTCTAGACCAATCCTAAAGGCAGATCTGGGCTGTTGTCTACAACAGCAGCCCTGAGTTCAACAGCCCCTTCCTTACTGCAGGAATTGTCCCAGAGGAATTGTCCCAATTCCTTACTGCAGGAATTGTTCTGCTCTCCCACCCATGCCACCTGTGCCATGATCTGCTCTACAGTTTGTAGACACTTGGACTGAGTTGCACAGAGGTGCTCAGGAGATGAAATTCCACTCAGTTCCACAGAATTCAGAGATTCCTAAATGACATTCTAAAATCTTGTTTTTTCATCTCACATGAGTCTCAGCAAACCCCGTGCCCAAATCTCATTTTGGAAGTTGTTGAAACCTACAAAATTGCCATCTATAATGGGATTTCCAGCTTCAAAAGGAAAAAAAAAAAAAAAAAAACCAAACCACAATAACCAAAACCACTAAAAAACCAACAACCCACAATTTCAGCTTCTTTCCTGCTCACATGTCTTCTTCATGTGTTACCTCCCAGGCCTGCAATGTCACACCAGTCCTCTCTCCCATCTTTCAGAAATCAAATGCCATTGGCTTTCACAAAAAAAGATACCTTCAGAAAACACACCAGAAGCATCCAGGATGAAAAAAATAAACCACTGGAAATGCTCGACATTAAAAAATAGCACCTCCAGACCAGGGAGAAAGAACTCTCTGGTCTTTGGCAGCACCTGGATATATTTTTTTAAGCCCATAAAATATTGTTTAGTGGTATTTGAAATTGTGAGTCTTTCTTAAATGCTTCTGTCAGCTGTAACTGCTTGGATGGACCTCTGTTAATCAACCCTGAAACAGCATTCTGTTTTGACTTAGGAACATGTGGCTTCATTGGCATTTCAAGCTGTTCACACTCCTATTTCATTATCTGCTCCTCAGCCATCACAGTTTCTCATGAAGAAGGGTAGTCCAAAGCTCAGACTGCTGTCCAAAGCTCTAATAACAGGCTAGACAGTAAACAAACCAAAATTCTTGTTGTGGAGCACTGGTGGAATCTTCCTAAGTTAAAAGGGGTGCAGTCAGGTCTGGATAACAGGGAGCTAAACTAGATATATCTCCCACAGCTGCAGAAAGGAGTGTACCAAGAGGAGTGAATTTCCCTCATTTCACCTAGTAATTCCCATTAGACTGCTATCTTCTTGTGCTGGGATTAGTCCTCCTGCTGGTGAAACAAGAATAATATTTTAAATATACCAAAATGCTATTTTCAAAAATTAATTAAGCTGTGAAACAGCATGTGGAACTCACCAAGAGGCAGAAGGGAGAAATCTAAGACACTTGGCTGTGATGGATGGGAAAGAGTGTTCTCCAGATTTTCTGCTGGATGAGGCTGAATTCAGGTTGACAGCACACAGACCACCAGGGATCAGACCCCAGCACTGCTTCCCTTCTCTCAAATGTTCATAAAATGGAGAGGCAGAAAAGGAACCTCCCCCATCCTTCAGCAACATGATGGACTTCACTCATTGGTCTCAATACCAGTGCCGGGGTAACATTTTTTGATCAGCACAGATGGCAAAACCATGGAGAAAATACATTATGTCAGCCACAAAAACCAAAAAATATTGCTATGACAAAGCAAGGTGGCCCTGGATCTACATGATGAAAGACTAAATCTTTCAAAATACATTTTGGATAGGAAAAAAACCCCAAAACCTCATCAGCATTATGAAACACAGTGAATACACAGGAAACAAACAGCAACTGGAGCACTCCTGGACAAGTCTTGGGTCTCAACCCTCTGAAACCTTTGCCTGTGCCCATGATTAATGTTTACTGAATTCTTCACCAGTAAGAGACTTCAGCACAAGCTGACTGCACAGCCACTGGGATTTTAATGCCCAATAAATTATCTGCTGTTTTGGAAAAGCCAGTTATCCTATTTAATTTGACAGCCCCATGCAGGGTGAATTCCATAGACACAAAACAAATGTCAGGCCTCGAGACCAACACACATTTCCCCAGATGCAAAATACACATCAGTTGCTCTCTTAGGAGGATGGAAAAATCTAATCCCTCTAAATTATGCAAACCAAGCAATGAGAGCAGGCTTAAAGCCCTTGCTTTTAAGAAGTAAAGGATAAACCACACTACTGCTTTATATCTGCCTTCTAATTCTTTTTTTTGCCTTTCCATGATCTGCAATGCAACTATTTTGTGATCTGCTCCTGGGGGCCTCCAACAGGCACTTCTTAGGGGGAATTAGGTCCTCATTTCTCCTCAGGACTGCCACCCTGCCCCCTAAACACTTATCTTGCTCCTGTACAAAGACTTGGACCATGGAAGATCTTTTCCAATCCAACTTTCGTTTAATTTTGCGTGAAGGAAGACAGTGAGGGGAGAGCTTTTCTTTTACTCATCTGGTATCTCATTCAGATCTGAGTTGGAACAGAAACAGAGGAGGAACATCCACTGAACTCTAAGTGCTTTCCAGCTCTGGTTCACATCTGTTACTAATGCATCTTTATATTACTGGAGAGTTTAATAAACAAGGAAGTCAGAGCTGTCGGTCCTATCATTTCAGAACTTGATCCCTGGCTCTGACACGAATCTTGCAGAGGCTGATGCACTTACATGATTCGTTCTGCCCATTTGCAAATTGAAATAAGAATTTCTTTTGCCATGAGCCAAGTGTGGAAGTCGGGAGGGGGGAAAAGCTCAGAGCAGAAAGTTGGTGCTACTGGAAGGCAGCCGGATGGGGCAGCAGCCCTGCTGGCACTTTGCTGTCACACTTTGTGTCGGGACGGGAGGGACAGGGTGGCACAGGGCGGTACTGGCGACCAGCACTGAGAGAGGCAAGCAGAGAGAGCAGGAGATGCTAAAATAAACTGCGGGGCAGCCCTGGCGAGCGCTTACCCAGAATCCACACAAGCGAACAGCAGCTGCCCCGCATAATTAAAGGCTGCGGCACCGCCGGATTACAGGGCTGCGTCCCTTCCTTTTGGGCACCGCGCTGGGCACGGGTTACGCTCCGGGACGATCCTGCGGGAGCACGGAGGCACCTCCGGCCGCCCTCTGTGTCCTTTCCCCTCTCTCCGCATCCCTCCTGCTCTGCAGCCCTCGCACTCCGCATCCCACCCGCTCTTCTCCACAACTTTCCCTCTACTCTCCGCATCCCTCCTGCTCTTCTCCACATATTTCCCTCTGCTCTCCTCATCTCTCCCTCTCCTCTCCGCATCCCTCCCGCTCCTCTCCGCATTTTTCCCTCTCCTCATCCCTCCCGCTCCTCTCCGCATTTTTCCCTCTCACTCTTCTCCGCGTCGCTCCTCCCGGCTCCGGCAGCCCCCGTCGGCCCGCAGGTGGCGCGGCAGCTCCGCGGGCGCTGCGGAGCCGCGGCCGGGCCGAGGGGCGGAGGGGCGGGCGGACCCTCCGCATTGTGCGGCCGCGCCGCTGCCGCCGGGAGCGCCCGGGGCCGAGCCGGGCCGGGCCGGGCTGCGAGCAGAGAGGTGAGAGTCGGGCGGGCCGGGCGGGGCACAAAGGAGGATGAGGAGCGCGGATTCTCCGCGGGTGGGTGCGGGCACAAAGGAGGATGAGGAGCGCGGATTCTCCGCGGGTGGGTGCGGGCACAAGGGAGGATGAGGAGCGCGGGGCCGCAGCCGCGGAGCCGCCCCGCGCACCTGCCCGGAGCGGTGCGGAGCAAAGCCCGCTCCGAGGGACGGAGCTGCCGGTGAGGAATCGATACCTGGCTGCAGGGAAACGGGAAGCGGAGCGGGGGGCAGAGCCGGTGTCCCAGTCCCTGATATCCCATTCCGCCACGTCCTGAAACAGTTCATGCTGTCCGTGCACGCTGAGAGCGGTCTGATACTCTCAGGCGAAAGGAATCAGGAGCGTTTAGGCATCAGAGATTAATCAGGACCGTTCTCGACGTAAGGTGTCTTCACTTTTTCTTTTTACAAGCGTTTTTGTATAGGAAAAAGTCTTCCGCCTTTTTTCCCCTTTTTTCTTTTTTTTTTTGAAACAACACGTTAGAAACTGATTTTGCTGTAAGTGAGGAGTGCTGACCTCCTACACCACTGTTAGAATTCATGGCTAAAGCGGGTGCTTCAGCTCAGCAGCAAACCTGTCACTGGCTGCATTCACATGTAAAGTTCTACCCTGCTTTAAGGGGAGACCGAGTATTTGAGGTTTTAGTCAGGGCTGAGGATCACCATCATCGCGCTTGCCGTGTTGTCACTGAAGATCTTAAAGCATTCTGCAATGACAGGTATGGTTATAGATGTCACTGTCCAGGTTAGCAGAATCAAGGTCATGCTGCAAAACTGCGAGCACAGACAATTCCCCAGCTCAAAGTGCTCTACCAGGAACTCTGGCATCCCTCTGCTGACCCCGTGCTTTGCTGAATGTTTATGTATGAGCTGAGGCAGCTTAAAAAGGAGCGCTGGAGAACTTTCTGGGTATGGATTTGTTTAGGGCAGTGAGCAAGGTACAAGTGCTTGGAAGGTTTTAAGGCAACTGCTGCTGAGTAATTGAAACCCTTTTGGAGCTGGAGGGCTCAAGGAAAGAGCAGCTATCTGCAGGCACTGCTGGTGAGAGCTCACAGCTATTAACTATATTCTACAAGAAATAATTCCCTGAATAACATTCAAATACAGTGAATAGATGCAATTTCAGCTGAAAGAGAAAGGAAGAAATAATTAGGAGCCCTGCAAGGTGCTTGGGGTTGTTAAGTACCTTTTGCAGTCTTACAGTGCCAGTGTGAAGCGAAGCAATAGCCAGAAAGCTGAAGGTAGGCTCTGCACAAAGAGTGCCAAATGTGTCAGTGGTGTTGCTGCAATGCTTAAAGCAGGAACACAGCATCAATTACCATGATTATTTAAAAGGAGAAGAAAAAGGAGGGGGTGGGCAGGGGAAGGGGAGAGCCTGGCTCCTTGCAGCTCCATCCTTGTGCTGCTCTTCCCCAGGCTCTGCATTGACGTCACAATGACACGGTGAAGCTGAAGGCAGGAGCTGGGAGCAGTTCTTGTGCTTCACTTTTGGAAATTGAGGGAGTTTGCCACCACTGCCTTCCTTCCAGCATGGCCAAGAGTGCAGAGGTGAAGCTGGCCATCTTCGGCCGCGCTGGCGTGGGCAAGTCAGGTACGTTTGACTTCTGATTTTTACTTCTGCTTCTCTTTGGGTAACTTATTGCTCCCTCTGTGCTGATAAACTCTTCATAAAAAGGGACATCTCTGACCTTCTTGTCAGAGAGGTTGGGATCAGGCCAGGAATTCTCCCTTCTTTGGAGCTATTTTCTCCAGGTTCTACCAAATAGAAGTATTTTTATCACTTTTTAAGAAAAAGCTCAACAACACCAAAACAAACTTCCCAAATCAAACCCACTTCTCATGGACTGGAAACACTGTTCTTCTGCAGTGGAACACAATTAGTAATATTCAGTTTGTCTCTTCTTAGCTTGTCCTGGATGAAGTCATAGGGTATCATGCTCCCTATCCTCTATTAAATATTAGATGGCTTCTGTCACAGTTGTAATTCTGGCTGATTTCCACAGGAGATTTTAGACTCAGCAACTCAAAGAAGTTTTGTTCTCAATGCTCTCCTGGATTTACATGTTTACCAGCAATCTAAGGCAGCACCATGTGTAAAGTTTGCATTTGCAGAGATCTTTTGAGAAATAAGCATAGTCTGTCGATTTCATGTGGTAGAGACACAAGGGGGAGGCATAAATGTTAAAAATCCATGTGCGCAGACAGCGTTTCCTCTGGTGAGATGAGGAGCAGAGTGTGAGGCTTGCAATCTCTCTCGGGTACTTCAGGGGTGTTGCATTAACTTGACAGCTCCACGACCACTCTAACAAGTCCTTGCACCACAGGGATGAGGAAATGAGGAGACTGAGCCTAATCACGCTCCTGTGGCACTTAGGGGACTGTAAGACACTGTTTCTTTTAGAAAAAAAATCTGCACAAGAGAAGGCAGGAGATAGGATGTCCTGGTAAGAGCGTTAAGCCAGACTCAGCTGCCATCAACCAGCTCCAGTTCCCCAAAGTGACTTTTATGTTACACATGCCAAGGTTCTGTCCTATAAAAGCATTACAGTTTCAGTAACTTGGGAATGGGTTGTTTATAAAAGCACATTTACCCTGAAGGTGTTTTAGCAGAACACTATCAGTGAAGTAGTTCTGTCAGCTATCAGGACAAAAGGCATATGTGAGGCAGAAGTTCTTAGAGATAATACTGCTTATTCAAAGGCAACACAGATTAAATTCCACCTTTTTGAATAGAATGCCCCAGGGAATGCTGATAATATACTGGGATAAGTTTAAACTCTTCCTTTTCCCCTGCTGCTCTTACCCCATTCCCTCTTTTGTATTCATATTTCACTGTCCTACCCAAGTTTTGCAACTTCAGAGGTTCCCCTTTTGGTTTATCTTGCATTCAGTTGATGGTTTCTGTGGTTTTCCAATCTTTTGGCTGGATTCAAAATAATGCAAGGGAACATTGAAATATTTGCAGGAAAACAAAGACCAAAAGACTCCCCCCTCCCTGAGAGTCTTAATAGTTTGAGAGCTTATACTTAAAAAATACAAAACTACCTTTGAAGTGCTCTGTTAAAATGCCACACCAGCACAGGATCAACAAAAGCCTTTTTTACCTATTGTATCCTTTTTGTAGATTTCAATATATACTAGGATAGTGTAAATAGTAAAAATGTTTTCCTGTAGTCCTGGAAATGGGTGGGAGACAGAAGAAATAGAAAGCCAATAAAAACATCCTAGTCCTTCAAAGTCTTCTCCTCTCTCTCTTTTTTCCCCTTTGAGATGCAAGGAAATATTACATAAAATATGAATGAGGTCCCCCCTTTTGACCGTGACCATATTTGTCAATCTGTGTGGAAATAAAGGCATAAATAAGTGGGCAGCACAACAGGGTGAATTTAATGGGGTGGAAGGGCCACAGAGCTCTGTCAGCTACCTGAACAGAGCCTGAACTGTGCCTTCCAGAATCTCCAGCTTGCTTATGAAAACCCCTCTTGTACATTCCCATAAAAGGATCCAGTTTCAACAGCTTGGCCAACTGCAGAGAAATAAATGTGTGTGTGTGAGGGGGGTGGTGTCTGAAAATACCTATCTGCCTGTAGCCAACAGCAACAACAGTGGGAGCTGTGCAAGTGCTGTTTGTTGCACCTTTGCTAGGAACAGAGCTGGGCACAGAGCAGCCTGCAGACAGCTGGGTCTGGTGGGCAGCACCCTGCTAGAATAGTGTCAATAGTGTGTTTTCTGGTGTTGCCACACCATGCCCCATCCTTGTGGTCAGTTTGGAGGACAGGACCCTGTGGTCAGAGCTTGCTGGAGCAGACTTGGCCAGACAGCTGGAAGATAAGCCAGACTCCAGAAGCAAGAGCACAAGGCAGAATGCTGGAGCACACATGCAATGAAAAGGAGACTTTGGGTGATAAATAGGGCCACTGCAATTGCCAGAAAGTCATGCCAAAATATGGTCACTGGCTTGCTTTCCTGGCTTATCCTCATTGCTGAGGAAGGGCCAGGCATTAGGTTCTTAATCTGTGAGTGGCTGAAGCACCTGACAGGGTCTGTGGAGTTCCAGACACGCTCTGCAGTGTCCTGGAGAGGCTCCTCTCCCACTGCCTGACCAGAGCTTGGGTCAGGGAGTCACAGCAGCTGTGGAGAAAAGTGCTGTGCTCCAGGACAGTGTGTGGAGAGCCAGAGCTGTCTCTCAGGCACTACAGAAGTTGTTGGACCTGTTACCATTACTGAGAGCTGAGGAACATCCCAGTCTCACTGCTAATACCAGGCATCTCTTTTAAGGGTGAAACACTCTCTGTTGTACAAAGCGATCCCTCCCAAGACTCTCCAAAACGTGAGGTGGGAAAGCAGAACACTGCTCACAAATCTGAACAGTCACAGCATCTCTATCAAAAGAAATATCTCAAAATATACTCACTAAATAGTGATAGCATCTCTATCAAAAGAGATATCTTCAAATATACTCACTGAATAGTGATAACATCTCTATCAAAAGAGATATGTCCAGATATACTCACTGAATAGTCATATCTCTTTTGATAGAGATGCTGTCTCCAAATATACTCACTGAATAGTGATAGCATTTCTATCAGAAGAGATATCTCAAAATATACACTGAATAGGGATAGCATCTCTATCAAAAGGGAGATCTCTTTCCATAGAGATGCTATCCCTATTCAGTGAATAAATTTTGAGATATCTCAAATTTTGAGATCCTTCAAAAGAGATTTAACAAAAGAGTTAAATCCAAGGAAAACAAAACACTTCCTTCTTTCCACTTTCTTGCTGCTTATCAAGTTTCCACAATTCAAAGGTTTAAAAAACAAACAGGAGGCAATAGTAATGAGAGTGTCAGCTTTTCACTGTTCTCCTTCCTTGCCTTGTCTCCTCCTGCCTGCTGGAGAAGACCAGAATAGCTAATCAACTCACCTGGCTAATCAACTCACCTGCCCTGTTTTGCCTTTTAACTTAATGCAGACCTAAACCTTTCAGATAGAAAAAGAAGAGCAAACCGGCACACACAGGAGTTCCCCCAGACCAGTGTTACACTGAGTAATGGCCAAACTCACTAGGTACTACCTGCTCTCATACAGTGCACTAGATTACTCCTCCATTCACCCTGTTCTTACTATATAAAAGCTGCATAAACATTGTTTTAAAACAGCTGAAAAAAGCCAGATGAGGAGCCCTGCCTGAGCCAAGGAGCAGTTTGCAGCTGCTTCACTGGGGAAGAGGAGGAAATGCTCTGTGGGTGGGAAGGGACATTGCTAAGACCTGCTATAGATAACAGGGCTGTACCTCCTAATTTGGGCTGGAGTCAAGCAGCACTGAGGAGGGGAAACAGCTTTTAGAGTCGTTCTTTACAGCCAAGAGGAGCTTGGATGGAGCAGAGAATTAAAGTTGAAGTGAATCACTTAAACACTGCTGTTTAAATTGTTCTTTCACTGAATCCTACAGCTTCATTCCTATGGTAACAAAACTGAGGATTTCCTCAATAGCTCCTTTTAAAACTACAGTGGTAGCAATTAATAAAGACTTAAAGGCCTTTTTCTTCCATGTCATCACAAGACACAGCATTTGCCCAGAAATCTAAAGAGGAGTGAAAATGTATGAAGCAGGAGGAGAAAAACAGGGCATGTACTGGATAACACTGCATAGCTGATGCTCTTCCAAATCATAACTCAGTGAACTATGAATGCTCAAAATACCTCTGCTTAGGAGCCTTTCTGTTTTGGCCAAAAAAGAGACAATGTCCAGCTGCAGCATGTGCTGTACAAGGTGCCTTTTTGCTGTGTGTGTGCCAGGCTGAACACTCCAAATTTCTGGGGTAGCAGGGTTGGTTTGCCGAGCCCCTGGCAGATGCAGTTCTCATCTGTCTGGATGGGCTGAGGAATGGCACATGGAAATGTGTGTGGGTTCAGCAATGGGGGAGATACTGGGAATTTCCCCCAGTAAATGATACTGAGGATTTCTCCCAATAAATGACACTGAGGATTTCTCCCAATAAATGATACTGAAATAAATGTACAGTAAGTGTATCAGCTCCTGAGCAAATCATTGCCTGTGCAATCAGGTGTGTGGGGCAGAGGCCTGTTCTTGACTTTTGATCCAGCAACAGCTTGGATGCTTCCATTTGGGCAAAAAGGTGACCAGAAATTGGTTTCAGTGAGTTTCACCTCACAAAGAGCCTGTGCCATCACAGAAATTAGGATCTCATCAACCCAAATCATTTTAGAGTTACAGTTGGGAAACTCCTGAGCAGATATATTTTTGTATCTGTTGGTTTATGGTATTTTCCCATGTCTAAGCCAGGATGGGGGAACATAGCTGGGAGAAAAATACCTGGTTTTGAAAGTTCCTGCAGAAAAATTCAAGTAGCAGCCAAACCAGAGAGTCCTTCAAGAAATCTGTGTTTTGTTTTCATTATCTGGGGATATGTCTGAAACACACTACCAGGGATCACTTCCCAATTGCAAGGTCTGGGCATCTGGGAAATAGAACTGCATTCATTGTCACCCCACCCCCCATTCAAAAACCCCTCTGGGTTACTGGGAAAGAAGCCCAAAGTGATTTTTCTACTTCACAAATCCCTGCTCATATATTTTCCCCCACCAGTTGCATTTCAGGGAATTTGCAGAGGAAACACGAGTTATTAAGGAGTGATTAGTTATCAAGCTCACAGCTCTGCTAGTGAGGCAGGGAAAGCTGCCACAAGATCTTCAAAGTCCTTGCTGTACCTACTGATGTATGATTACTGTAATAATGTGCCTCTGAAATCCAGAAATGTGGGTGGAAAGAGGCTGGATTTTCTGCTGAGGGCCTTGTTTGGTGTTTTTTTTTTTTTTTTACTTACACTAGTGTAGTAGGTCATTTGCCTTTTTTCTCCCCCTTTGCTCTTAGGAATGGCAATGACAACCAGATGCTTAAGTGATTATTCAGTGATCATGTTTAACACCCACTATATTAATTTTGCTATGTTGAAAAATTTGAAAAAAAAATTTTTGCTATTTTGCACTATTTTGCTGGTGAAGTACTCATAAAACACTCCAAATTTTTACATTGGCTGGTTTTACACTTTTCCCCCAGCTCCAGCTCCTCTGAAGGGACTGTGCATGTATGTGTATAAGTCATAACAGTAATTAGGCCACTAACTTTAAGATTATTTCTTCCCCAACAATAATACAAATGTATCCCCTTGGAGCAAGTAATATTGCAAGCAAACAGCTGCATTGAAATAATCCCAGGCTCCTGTTCAAGGAATGATGTTGATGCCCATTCAGGAGAGCCCCAGGTTCATGCATTGGTGAAATAAGTTGCATTGTGGCTTTATCACACAGATACAACCTATTTGGCCAACAGCCTTTCTCAAAACTGCATTTGTTGATCTTGTCATGCTAGAACTAAAGAGAAGAACACCAGGAACCTGGGCTAGACATGCAAACATTTGCTCTGCTTGTGTCTGTTACCCCCTCCCTTTCCTCTGCTTGTTTGCCTATCCATGGTTCACTATAGCCTTGTCCTTGCTGTAGTGAAAACCATTCATGCTCTGCTCAACATTTGATCCTCCTTCTGGCTAACCATGAAATCATAAAATGCAGAATTCCTCTAACCAAGTGCCAACGTTGTTCATTCAGGCATAGCTGCCTCCCCTGTTCCATCTCATTTAACCACATCTGACACCAGCTCTACCTGTATCCCCTCTGAGCAGCTGGTGGCAGCTGTTGGAGCCAAGACTAGTCCTGCTGTTCTTTTTTTTTGTTGTTTAGGTTGTGCTAAATATAGCCTGCTGTTTGATTGCTGAGGAAGGAATGCAAGGATTCAAGATTTATGCGCGCAGCACAAATTTTTCCCTCGTCCTGTGCCTGGCCACCCCCTGCAGCTCTTGCCTTGATAAGATAGCTGCCCTTCCCCCTTGTCTCCTGCAGTTTTGCCAAAGGCAACTGCAAAGCTTCCTGTTGGAGTTCCAGGAATGGTTTGTCTGGTTTTGGTAAAGGTTTGCACTGCTTGGGTCAGTCTGCTGCTCCCCAGCAGGGCACAGAATGCAGAAACTTTCTGAAACAGCAAGTTTTTTAATCTTCCACAAACTTGTTGCTACCTCCCTGATATCTGAAGTCTTTTTTCCTTGTATATACTTTTCTTGCCTTGCTTCTTCTCAGCTGTCACCCTCCCCCTTCCAGCTCCCTAGAACTGTGCATATTCCCTAAAGACTGCATATGGTGAAATGGCTTTGTTCTTTACAGGAAGACTTTGTATTTACAGCACCTTTCTCATCCTCCTCACTCTGGGCTTCCTCCCATCTCTGTTTCTCATCCCCAGCTCCTTCTTTGCCCACACTGTCAGTAGACTGTGCATCATCAAATATTCAGGGCATGAGACCAGGTGAGCTAATCCTGGCAGCAGTGGTGTGATGCAGCAAGGAACAGTCACTCTGAAGTGGATCCCACTGGAACTGGTCCTGGAAACCACTCCTTGGTGTGGATTTGGAGGATGTTGGCTGCTCCAGGCAGTCATTGCCTGAAGCCAGCTTTGCACAGGTTAAAAAGGAAAGCAGTCTATATCTGTACACAGCTACCCTTGGCCAGAACTAGGTAAATTTACCTATTTTGGCTTTGTGGCAGAGCAGGAGAAACAAATTACGTCTGTGTTTCTCAAGGAAACTCTCTTTTGTGCCACCCTTGAGCCTTTAACATTACAGCACCCAAAAATAAATATGTTAGATGTATGAAAAACTAACACTGCCCTAAAGCAGGAGGATCAATGAAACGCTTTGGGCTCTAGCAGAGCCCTGGTTGCAGGGCTGTCATTATCTGCTGGTGACTGGAGGTGTTTGTACCCTCTCACCACACTCCTGGCAGGGCTCTGGTGAGCAGGAGAGACAAAGAATTGCTCTGAGGTGGCAAGGGAGCTGTGGCACCCTCAACCATTTGCTGCTTTCTTTCGAGGTCTGTGTTTGCTCAGTATTTCTGTCAGCCTTTTGTACACCCCCTGCTGCAGAGGCAATCCCAGCTTTGGGCAGGGACACCCCTCAGCTTCCCTTCCCTCTCCACAGGCAGTCTGAGGGGAGCTGCTGGAGCTATCCATTGCCACCCCAGAGTTTTGGAACTCCCACCTCAGCAGATCTCATCCTGACCTGCTGTTTGAGCCCACATTTCCTTCCCTTCACCTCAGATCAAACCAGCCCCTCCTGTTTTCATTGACTCCTACCTTTTCCTGGAGACAGGCAAACAGCTGAGGGAGGTGCCTCTGTTTCTATAGCCTTTTCATACTTCTGAATGGGAAAAGTTCTTTTTTATGGCTGTTTCCCACCAGGTAGAGCATTCACACTGCTGGAGTCAGGCTGCAGCTGCTATAGCTCCTGATGGATTTGCCATGTAGGTGTTGGGAAGTGCCGTATGTTATGGCAGGGATGCTGTAGATAACTCATATTCTCTGCATCCAGCATGAAAAGATGAATGGCAAGAGAAGCATGAAGCCCAGGGGAAGGAAGTAGTAGATATATTAAACATATGTGCAACTTTAAAATGTCATAGAAATTGGCTGGGGCCTGCAGCTGCCTTTCCAGAAATGTTAGACAGTAGTCTGCTTGCAGGAAAATGAGGGAATATGTTGAAAACATCCAGCCTGGGTTTGAAAGCACACAGAGCTGCTAACATTGCCAGGTTGTTCTGCTGCAAATGGGGTCAGCAGCAGAGGAGCTGCAGAAAAGCCGGAGCAGAGGCCTGGGGCAGTGGCAGTGCTGTGTTTCCACAGGGGAGCTGCTTGGATAAGTGGCTTGAGAAGTTTTCAGGGTGGAAGGGTGCAAGTGGGCAGGATGTATTCTCCCAGGGAGGGAATTTCTCCAGTGCTTGAGCAGCACTGCGGCTTTCCCAAGGACTGTGGGAACTGTGGCCACCAGCACTGCCTCCATCCTGCAAGGCAGGCCGCTGGGACAGGCCTCAAGTGACTGAGGTGAAGGAAATGGGAGCCTGAGAGCCCCAAGTCACCCAGGGAATTGTGACTTGGGCATTGCCAGAGCTCCTTTCCATGATTTCTCCTCAGGGCCAGGGCTGCTGAGATCCAGCCTGAGGGATGGCTCCCAGGCTGGCAGCATCTGAGAGCCAACCCTGTCAGCCCTCTGGGATCCTTCTGGCCCTGCCACTGACACTTATTACTGACAGCAAAATAAAGCACAGAAGCAACACTTATTTTCATTAAAAACATATTTGGCAATCCTGTCTTTCACTGCTTTTCCAATAGGGCTTAATTTCATTTTGACCCACAGGACCACAAGCACAAAAGGAGTTTGTCTTTACTTCCTTTCCCCCCTTCATGTGGCTGTATTTTCCATCCAAGCCTCAGTCTGACTATAATAGTCTATCAGAGATCTGCACAACCTTTCTCTAGAGAGGTGCTTTTGTCAGCAGCTCATCCCTGTGCCTGGCCTGGGAAACAAAATTCCCACTCCCCAGAGCAGTGGAAGCCACTTAGCCAGAGCTGTCAGCCATGATCTCCTCCTGACCTACCCAGCAACTGACCCAGAGGAGCTGCACAAGGGAGAACTTCAAAAGTGTCATTCAAAGTGTAAGAAGATCAGAGTCAGCTATTTCTTTTTTTCACTGCAGAATAAATTGGAAATTATTGAAGAGTCACCACAGAAGAATGCAGTATTAGACCCATGGGTGGCAGAGAAAACATAGAAACAAAAAATCCCCAGCAAACCCCACGCTCTCCAAAATGCTGGACATGGGAGTATGAGTTCCAAAACAAACACCTTGTTAGCCAACCTCAGTGGCAGAATTTGTGATACACTGCTGCTTAACCCAACTGGATTCCTTTGGTTATGTGCACTGGAGTTGGTTCTCCTCCAGGCTGATTTCCAGCATGAAATAATTTAATAGTGATCCACAATATGTCTTGGCAAAAGTTTCAAATAATTTATCTCAAATTAAAGAAAATTTGACCTTTATCTACATGGAACATTACAGGTCTCAAGATATTACAGTAAGCTGTGTCCTGGACAATCAAACATTCATATACTAATCTTCAGTCTCCCATGGTAATCTCAAATAATAACATCTCATGCAAGAATACTCTTCTATTAGTATTCAGTGTAATTAAACCAGTCTAGTTCTCACCACTCACCACTGTGTATCCTCAGCATCACTTTGGTAATTTCTCAGCAAATTTTGTTTGTAGTTTCTGACCCAGCATGTGAAATAACCAAGCCTCTCTCATGAAAACAAACTACCTCTATTTTAAACACACTCAGTATGACTGGTTTCTTCATTAATTGCTATTTGGGATCTAGTATGAAAGAGGCCCCTGAGATTTAGCTCAGTACCACTGTGGTGGAAATTCACATAGTGTTCAGTGCAGACTGGGAGGAGTTTGGGAGCCTGTACTATAAGAAACACTTCCATAGTTCGGACAGGTCTTATGTATCATTCTGCAGACTTCTAGGACTCCACAGAAAAGATCACACTCTATTTACACTCTTTCCTGCTTGATAAGGCAAATATATTGGATTTTTAACTAAGAAAGGAGCTTTGCCTGTTCTCAGGGGGCAGTGGCAGTGCTGTTTTTTTGTATCCTCATCTCCCTCTTCAGAATAAAGCCCCAAGACCTATAGGATTTTCTTTGTTTTCATGAAGAAGCCTCATTAAACTTGCCTTTTCCCTAAGCAGCTATGACATATATTTATATGTAAAATCACCTGCAGCTCCTGGTGTTCATGGTACAATCAGTATCAGCTCTGGAGCAGGATAGTTTGGTATCCTGGTAAAGATGAGGCAAGAGACAGACTATAGAAAACGCAGAGAAATCTTTGAGCAGTTTCTTAAATTGTGACATTTTACAGGTATGGAAAGTCTCATGATCTGCCTGCAGGTCTTCATATCCAGCAGGACAAAATTTCAGTGTTTTTAAGACTAACTCCCTGCTCAGTATCATATATCTCACCTCACATTAGGTCTGTACCTAAAAGACTTTTTATTCACCTATAATAATTTTGCATGGCTCATTTTATAGCAGTTCTTAAATTGCTAAACATTACTAAATGGTGCCCTTCCAGTAAGCTGTGAAAATATTAATATCATCCAGTCTGAGAAACTTTATTTGCACATCAGAGCCCTGGAAATATTATTTTCTGTCCTTGCTGTAGCAGAACTCAGGCCACCTTAGCCTCTCCAGAAGGTAAATCACAGCAGCTCCCTCAGCCCATGCAATTGAAAGAAAACCCAAATACTGTCAAACAGGTGGTGCACTTGGCACCACATTTCAATATTAGCCAAGCCTGGAGCCTGGGCTGTCCATACTGTGGTAGCCTGCAGCAAGTGCAGCATTTTCTGCCCTGCTGCTCTCAGCAGTGCAGAACCTGTCCAGTTCTAGGTGTCTCATAAACACCTAAAGGTTTTATTCCTCATTCAAGAATTTCCCCAGTGACAAACATTTTATGGCCTTCATTGCAAGGGGGTCAGAGAAGATGACTGCAGTAACCCTTCCTGACCTAAAAAACATGATCTTGTTGACCCTGAGTATATTAAATTAAGAATCTTTCCCTGGTACTTAGTGGATTTTTAATTCCTCTTAAGCTAAAACCCTGCTACAGTCATGATCCTCTCCTCTGGGCCAGTTCCCTTTTTTCAGTAGTGTTTTTATTCTGTATATCTGCTTATTCCTACACACTAACCACATGGAGCCCTCTCTTCATTTGATGAGATAGATCCTCATAACACTGTTATGGAATCTTTAAGATTTAATATTCAAGTATCTAAGGAAAAAAAATCTATAACTTTCTGAATTGGTTTTATTTAACATATAACTTTATGGCACTAGGCTGGAAGCATTCACTGAATCAATGTTTGGACTGCACTGCAGGGATGCTAATGAGAACATCCAAATTTTATGCTTTTGAACTCATTAAAATGAACAGCACAATTTGTGCAGCAGTGGATTATTTGCAAGAACAGAGATTAACAGGAGCACATAGAAGAGCAGAATACAGATGCAATTCTTTTCTCATGGAGATCAGAACAAAGATGCAGAGCTTTCCATGCTGACAGGAATATTTTTACCTCTGAACAAGGTGTAAGATTTGAAAGCACACTGGCAAACAGAGAGCTTGCACAGAGGAGATCTGCACATATCAAAGAGGAAATGTAGGAGCAGTCAGATTTAGAAAGATAAACCTTAAGCTAACACTGTTGGAAGATGAAAAAGCAAAGTCACAGAGGGTGAGCTTTAGTTACAACTCCTCAAAACTAGATGGAAATTTCAAGGGATTATTTGCAAAGCTAATACAGAACATTAGTTATGGAAAATTAAAGATTAATTCAAGGCTCCACAAAATGCCAGACTAAATAACCTTGTGCTGTGTCCTGAACAAATGCTGTGGTCCTCACAGATATGAGGAGGTCGATATATGAAAAGAGATTAAAAAGAAAAAGCCTGTGTTTATTTCTGTGGGTTTGGGAAAGCCGCCAGGAGCAGGATCAGTCTTGCCATGGACCATGCCCACGGGAAAAGAGCATGTCTGGAGTGACCCCAAAACCAATTCTAGCAGACTCTCTGAAAGTAATATAACGAACTGAAAGACAAAACACAGTTTGGAAGCAAGCACTGTAAGGGCATAATCACAAAGCCAAGAAAAGTGTGGGTGCTGTTTCCTCAGTCATAGGTGCTGCATCGTTTTTCATTCAAAATTTAGAGCACTATTTAAATCCTACAAATTCTCTAAAAACACATCATCTGAAAAAGTTAGAGTTCACAGCTTTTTTCTACCCCTGCCTTGCAGCAGCACCAGAGTTTATGCAGCACAGCACTAACACACCCTTGCAGCAGCATGGATTTCACAAACCGAGGACACACTGAAGAAAACCACAAAGGAACTGACCAAGGTCATCTAACCCAGACCATTCCAGCTCAATCTAGATGCTGACTCCTTGGACCAAGGACTCTTCCTGCTGTCTGAATGACTCAAACTACCCCTATCAGCATGCTCTATTTTTCAGTCACATAAACACAGGCTTACCACAACCTTGTGTCTCCATCTCCTTGATGCAAGCACTTAATAGAAGTCTTCTTATCACAGGACAGCAGGAAAATGCCCGAAGTCATGAGGTTTTCTGTTCTATAGCAATATGGTACTTCTACATGAGGCTGGCTTGGATTGCTCAGAGGGAAAAAAAAAAAAAAAAACACCAAAAACAAGAAAAAAAAAAAAAACCAAAAAACAAACGGGTGGTTTGCTAAGAGCTTTGGTAATTAAAATAATGAGGAGACAATGGTAATGACTAGCACAGGATATGTCAGGATCATAGGTCCTAAAACAGGATCTATTTCGCTGTGCTGCCTCTACATGCTGACCTAAATGAAGTCAGTGGGTTCCTGCATTTCTTTCTCTGACAAGGATGAGTGGCATCTGTCAGGATAAGCCTCAGTTTTCACTAAAAGCTTCACTGAAAGCAGAACTTCTTAATGTAGCCTTAAATAGTGTTAGGGTAGCACCAGCACCCTCCTGAGTTTCTTAGGACACTGCTTAGGTTTAACTATTCAGACTTGACATTTCCATGCTGGGACTCTGCTCCAGGCTGCTTTTTTTATTGGAAGATGTCTGCAGAAGCAATACAGATCTTTCTAAGAATAAGGTTAGGAAAACAAAAAATGTGTGTCTGTGTTAAAAAAAATATTCTTGTAGCAGTTTTGCCCAAGTGTTCTAGTATTACCAGTCTCCAAAGCAGGAACACAAAATATGACAAGAGTGAGGTCAGGATGTCAGCAAGGGTGTTCTTGTACCTGTGTTTGACAGCAAACCAATGCCTCTGGAAATTCCAAGCTGTGTGTCACATGCTGCAGGTAAAAGTTACATTTTCCTCACAAAGACATTTCAGACCTAGATATAGGACACACTGTTTTCAAGAAGCTGTGTAGGGAAAAATAATTGAGCCCAGACTCTCTGAAGAAGTAATGAAGTACATAGGAGACAAGCCCCAAGAAATGAAGAGCAAATAGCAATTTAGGATTAAGTTTGCCTTTCCATTAGTTTATCTGAAACAGATTTGTCTTGGCAAGCAGCTCTGGAAGCTAAAACATGGAGCTCCCAGCATCAGAGATCAGTGGCTAAACCATAGTTGCTTTGCCTCATTTCTGCACATCACTGTGAAACTTTCTCTCCTCTGTGCTTAGGCTTTATGGAGCTTTTTACACTCTGCATCTTTTCTCCATCCAGTGCAACCAGAAGTAAGGGTACCATCAGGATAGAATTTTTTTCCTATTTTATCTACTGTCCTAACTGAGGCCATTCCAGAAGAATTATTTTTTTATCCACTTCAGTTGAAGGTTAGTTGTTTGCTGCATCTTTTTTTTTTTTTTTTTTTTTTTTTTTTGGCTATTTAGTGCCAGGCTGGAATACCATATCCAAGTCAGAACAGTGACAGCTTGGGAAGAATGAGTATATTATATATATATAAAATGTATTATATATATATAATGTATTATATATATATACACACATAAAATATATATATACATAAAATATATATATAAGGTATTTTATATATATATATATATACATATATATAAAATATAACCCTGAGTATATTTTATATATAATATATAGTACACATATATATATACACACCATGCAGCAGTAGCCCCAGAAACCATTGTCAGTGCATCACATTAATTTGGGGTGCTCACATTACTTCTGGATGTTTGTTTTAGCTAAATGCTTTTAAGACTCTTAAAATAATTAGTGATCTCAAAGCCTTCCCAATGTTCAGCACTTGCAGAGCAGTGAGGAGGCCTTTGTTTATAATAAAAATCCTAAGAATCTGTTTGGGGCAGCCTAAAATCCCGTTCAGGCTGCCCCAAACGATGAGCACGGGGCACTGGGTGCACTGGCATTTACATCAGCCCAGCAGGACACTGCTGTTTGGCTTTGCTGGAACTTTATAGCCTGTTTTACTGCAGCAAGGCCAGCACTGGGATGAATCTCTTAAATAAATCTCCTCTGATGGATTTGCTGGCGCCTCACTTAGATTAGGGGTGAAAAGTATCTCCCTGTCAAAGCTCAACTCATTTACCACCAACACAGGCCCCATTTACCAGCATTAGTGCAGTTTTAACTAAAAAAATTTATATTTAAAAAATGCATTTACACTGTGGGGATACATCATAAAGTATGCATGCAGTAATGACACAAAACTGACATGAGTTTTTAGAAATCAGAGCCTATACACAATTTGATAATTGTCTCTTTTCCCCACAAAGCAACAAGTGAATAAATGAGTGCTCTGCAGTCTGTCTGCTGCTGAAACAACCTGTGGGAGAAATAATTCATTTAAGGGCAATTCAATTTCATTTTCTCTCAGAAAGTGAGTTTGATGCAATTTTTCTTTATAAAGTAACTTCCTCTGCCCTTCCCTCCACTTTCTGCTTCAGTGCTGGAATACTGATGCAAACTGTTTGAATGGCAAATTTTTCACCTTGCCCAGAACTGCCACGATGAAAAATTTGTTATCCCAGTGAGAATAAGGCAAATTTCAATTTTGCAGAACCCTAAAACCCTGGGAGTATGTCCACATTTGGACTTTGGTTTGTGCATTACTAAGAGAAAAACAGAAAAAAAAAAAAAAAAAAGAGGTCTGGGTTGGTAAGTAGTTCTTGATCCTATATTTCATGATATTCCCATTAAACTGTACCTTGTTTGCTTAAGCCCTAAGTCTGTGGAACTTAAAACTTTTAAAGCCTATTTATAGGGCAGCATCAGCAGCCAGTGCTAGTGTTAAGTTAATCATTCTGCCTGTTGCCTGGTGAAACAAAACACCCCTTCAGCATTTGTCCCTGTGCACAGGAGTTTAGGGTCTGCAATTCCCTGGTCTTTCCTAGGCTCTCTGTGTGCTGTTAGAAAAGAGGTTTTTGATGGATTGCCACTGCCTCCCCTTAGTATCCCTTTATTCCCTGTTCCCTTCAAGTTATCCCTTTGCTGAAGAACAATGGCAATGGGATTTTACAGGTCTCTGCCATTCTGGGGACACATCCTTCCACACTTTTCCTGCTCAAACCTTTGCTTTGCCCACAGAAAAAGCATTGATTCATCATTTCCCCTGTGGCTTGCAGGAGCATGAAATCAGTACTTTTATTAATTTAAGGCATATTAATTTTACACCTCTAGCAAGTGATAAAAGTCTGATCTTTAGCAAATATACAGGAGATGTCTACAGATTTAGAATGTCACAATATTTTCCCCTTTCTTTATGGAAACTTTCCCTCAACATATTTCCATAATTTTATGTGTGAAAAAGATACAGGTGATTTTGAGAGGAGCTTGAGCCTTTTTGAGCAGCGGGCTTAAAATCTGTTTAGAAAGGAAAAAAGTTAACTGCTTTACTAGCTTGATACAGGGTATTCAGTAATTTTTATCCTATGGTATAGGCAGAGAGCTCTCTGCATTTTTGAATCTCTTAGGGAATCATAGTCTGATTCATACCAATCCTCCTGAACATTCCAAGCTACTCACAGTGAATTTTAACTGCTACAGAGAAATTTCAATATGAATACAAGTGCAAGGATGATGTTTATGTGCACAGAGCAAATGAATGACATTTCTGCAGTCCATGTGGGTCTACACCAACAATTAATTAGCAGCCAGAAAAAAAATGCATATATTTCAATATTTAACCTCAAAGTCAGGCTGGTGTAAATGTCTGAAGTAACATTACAGTGGTCTCCAGTAATTATTTCTCAAAAATGAACCACAGTGAGCTGTTGTTGACAGCAAGAGACTTTGGTCCCAGTTTTCCAGGATCTATTCTTAATTCTGCTGGTATTTATTATATAAATGTGAAAAGTCTTTGATCAATTTGGAGTTATTTACCATCTTATGCTGAGACACAAGGAAAAGGTTTTCTTAAGGTCAGAGAAATGCTTAAAGTCATTGTCCTGGGGCAGCTATACAGGTGCAAAGTGTGGATGACAGAAAATCTCCTGGGAATAGAATAAAAGAAGGGGAAGGTGGAAAGGAATTCCTGCACTCCTATTTCAGCTATTTGAGATTATTCTATTTGTGTGTGAGGTTACAGAACACACCTGCATAACACCCTCAAACTTCTCTGCATAATCACTGTGGCTGAACACATCTCCATGGGCTCTCAAGCAAAGCTGAGATTCTCAGTGTCTGCTGCCATCAGTCAGGGCTGCAGAGAAGGCAGCAAATGTCAAAAAAACATTGCAGTTCAGTCATGAGAAGTGACAATACTTTTGTGACTGAAGAAGACTGTACCTGGCTCTCAGCCATCTGGGTGATTTTATATGCACTCAGCTCGACAAAACAAAAAGCTCATTGAGTTAACCGATTTCAGAGGTCTCCATCAAAGAAAACCAGCACTTGAGGTCTCAGCACAGGTATTAAAAACAAACAAAATTGGCATAAAAATGACTTTTTCTCATCTAGGACTCCTTTCACCATAGTCACAGCAGTATGGGGTAGTTCTTCTTAAACAGATGAATTGTCTCTTAAAGTCTGTAATCTGGAAAGTTCTGCAACAGGTTGAGCAGTTGAGCACACAAACCAATGCCAGTGAAATGGAGAGCAAAATTTGGGCAGTTGCATTTCATTTTACTGTGATTCTTAAGCTACTGGCTTATTTTTAATTCTGTATCTGCCTAGTGCTGTCTTTGGCAAGGGCACTTTATCTGGAGGCACAGTTCTGTGCTGGCTGGGCCATCCATAAGGTGTTCTTTCCCTTTGCAAGCAAGGGTATTCAGCCCTCATAAAACAAGATAACACACAAACATGCTTATTCACAAGTCTAATAATATTTCAAGATAGAGCTATTCAAAGAGTTGCATATTTGTGGTTTTGGGGTTCATCATGGAAGGTTTTCGTGTTTTATTTCTCTTTTTTTTTTAACAGACACCCAGATTTCTAGGTAAAAATACCTTATCTGTCTGTAGCCAAGCAGCAGAAAGATTTGTCTCACTGTAAATAAATACTTCAGCTACACCACTGTGCTTTAAAACACCCTTATCAAAACCGCTGTAGGACCACAGAGTTCTACCAACCTGAGCACTCAGAATTGATAATTTTGAATCAGCTAAAAGAGACATGAAGTCACAGAAGGAGAAGGTGTGCAGCCACTTGTGCCCAAGCCCAGGGTGGTTTACTCTGAGGACATCCTTTGCCATTGTCCCTGTGTGCCAAAGGGGCACAGGTGGCCAGGAGATGATCCAGACCAAGAGTCTAATGATGCACTTCCCAAATTCCATGATGCTTTTCAAGAGCAATCCCAGTTTTAATGCAAGAAATCCCACATCTCCCAATGGGAGCTGCAAATTGGAAATAGAAGTCTCAGGGTTCTCCCACTCCTTGTGTGGTCTTGGCAAGTCACAATCGTCCTGTACCTCAGTTTATCCCTGTCCCTGAAGAACACAGCACCTTTTAATTTCCTGCTTCCTCTTTAATTATCCCAGCAAGCCCCAGCAGAGATTAGAGGGTTGGCTAGAAGGCAAACAAAGGATGTGCAGAAATCAGCTGATGTTTGTGTAGCAGTGAGTGCCTTGTTTGCAGTGCACCATATGGATGCAAAGTTTTACGTCTGGCATAATCCTACAAGCAGATGCCTGAAGAAGCAACTGCTCATCTGAAGGTTTTCCTGGAGGAACCTCCATTTCCTCTACACCACAACCTCCTCCTTCTCTGACTGTGGCATTCACATGCTCTGAACATGATTCCTTCACCCAGGGCTTTTCTCCTGAGAAGCCTCAGAGAAAAGGAAAACAATTATTATTTCATTTGCTTCTCCTGCGTTGTGCTCACATGTGGAATGTGTTTGGAGATTGTTTACTCACAGGTGATTGTTTCATTGGATTCTGCTGTGAGTTGTTTTCACTATTGGGCCACTCAGGGCAAAGCTGTGTCAGGACTCTGGAAAGAGTCACGAGTTTTCATTATCATCTTTTTAGCATTTAGTAAGTATCCTGTCTGTATTCTTTAGTATAGTATAGTATAGTATTCTTTAATATAATATAGTATAATAAAGTAATAAATAAGCCTTCTGAGAACATGGAATCAGATGCATCATTCTTCCCTGCCACAGGGCTCACTGTGAATTTACAACACCTGACATATGGAAGTTAAATGTAACTATGACTCAGGGGAAGTGTTTCTCCTTAAATTTAAAGGGCTTTCCCTGAATGTCCTTTCTGTGAGGAGTTTTCTTTGTCACGTTTCTTAGAAACCACTTCCAGAGTTTCCATGCTTCTACAGACTGTGTTTTAGATGTAGCAGAAAGCCATTTGCTTGTACTAATGTTATGATTTTTGGCGACAGGTTTGCTGATCATCAGGCTTCAAATAAAATCTTTATTGTCCCAGCAGAATATTTTTGTTCTCCCCCTTTTCTATCTGCAAGAAACACTGTGGAAGATACAAGGCAACCCACATGGGAGGCAAACTTTTCTTTATTTGGGAAAGACTACCCAAACAGCAGCTAGGGTAAAGTAAATGATGTAGTGCCTACCTAAATTGAGATACCTGTGTCTACTTATGATGTAGTTGTCATTAAGGAGTAGATGTCTTTGAAAACCAACAGCTTGAATTCAAAATTTATATCTGTCAGAGATTTCTTGTACAACATTAGGTCAGTCACTTCAACTGTAAAGTAATTATTGGACTAGAAGTTTACTTCAAAAAAGCCTGGGGGGAATAAATCCTTTTAGGCCTTTAAAAAATTGAACACCACATCAATGGGAAGCTCCACACATGTCAGTTTGTGTTGTAATTGTGTAAAAATGATTTAGAATAGATGAGATTTCTTTTGTGGCCACCTCCTTGGCCTCCACATTATTTTTCTCTCAATCTATTTTAATGTCCAAATAAATTTCTTGTAAAAGAAAAAGACCATGAAGATTGTGTCTGGAAAAAAAAAACATTTAGAGGTGTGAATATGTGAAATGCCCATTCCCCAGGAATGAAAGAGCCATCCATCAGAATGTTTTAAGTTAAGGAGTTTGAATATAGACCTGGACCTTCCCCATCTTGTCCTAACACCTCCAGCAGTATCTTCAAGGTCCAGTGTCTTGTCCATTCACTGGGCATCCAGCAGAACATGTTCTCTGTGCGGAATCTCAAGGATTCAAGGAGCCTTCAGCTCTGGGTGCTCCTGCATGCATCAACCAGACTCCACTACTGTTCCTACAGAACATATCCCTGTGCTCCTGCATTTCCTCCCTTCTCACTGGTGAGGCATTTAAACACCATCCCCAAATCCCCAAACCTTTGGTACCTGACACAGGAATGCACCAGGACCCTTCTGAAAAGCAAAAGGCACATTGTCTTACAGCAGAAGTAAAGACAATTCTGCTCCTTATGAGTGGCAGGCTCATGCTTTTGCTTTAAAAAGACTGGAGGTTACAAAATGTTTCTCAGTGGAATGCAGGAGACTCAGCGAGTTGGTTCAAAGAAAATGTTTTCCCTCTCAGTCCAGCTTAAACCCTCTCCCTGTGTTTTTCCCATTGGCACTGAGGCACTCATCTGAAATAGCTCTCCCCTGTAGAAAATTCTGTCCCAGAGAACATCTTCATGCAGTATCCCAGTGGTACTTATGTGTGCCTGATGCCCTTTTCCTGTGGAAACCAGGAGGGCTGAGACACCAAACCCACCTGCAAGCCTCATGATGCAGAAAGAATTAAGGATGCAGTGAGAATTAAGGATGTTTCCCCTCAAGAACCAAGACTATAGACAGACAGTCAGAAATCAATCCAAAGAAAGAAATAAAAAGCTACTCCTCCTGTAAGTGTGAAAACTTAGTATTAACAAGTACAGACACCCTGGTCCCCACAGTTTAGTTAGGACAGCTTAAGCCAGATGAGAAATTTAAATATGCTGCCCATGCCAAAGGGCCTTCCTGCAGTATTCCTGCCTGCATACAAAAGGAATTGGCAGCTATAGATGTGGTCAGAGAAGATATGCAGAACAGAATTTGGTCTGCTGTGGGCAAAGATGAGCAAGCAGAACCTTAGAAGTACATTGAACCTAATTCATTTTCAGCACATTGCAGTGACAGACAGCTCTGAGGTGAGCACATCCTGCAAAGAACACTCCCAGAGGACAAGAAAGTTGCTCTGAAATAAGGAGAGAAAGTGTTAATTTGAAGCATAATGGCTATCCTAGAGTACTCTGCATAGCTGTCCTGATTTCAAGCCTAGTATTTTATAATTTAGTTGAATTCCTTTTCAGGTATTTATCCTTGCCCAAAAACACATCTCCAAGAGCTCAAACTGTCTATCTTTCATTTCCCACATCAGGGATTCAGAAATAAACCACAAGCTTACAATATTGCCTGTGTGGTATCAAATGGCTTTTGGAACTGCCTATTTGAAGTTTCACATCCTGGTTTATAAACCACCATGATCACATTCCCTGTCTGAAGGGGCTTCAGTGACTTACACATCATCTCCTACAGGTTCTGCAACAAGACTTGCAGAGTCAAGATAACGAGGCAAAGTTTTTGGTAGCTAGAGCTCAGGACTATAGAATTACACATGAAGTGTCACATTGGGACAGGCTTTGTGTCTTCAGGGAGTTCATTTGCTGCTAAACCCTAAAGGTTGTCCATATTTCCTGGGTAGCAGGTGGTGTTTATTTGCCAGGGTCAGGACACAGCAGCAGCAGCTAGCAGAGAGTCACCAGATCCCATAGTGCACACATAGGCATACAAGGAAAGTGGGATTATCAGATCCTGGAAAAACTTGGGCTTGTTGTGTATCCCATAGAAACAGCATAACATTTTTCTTGGAGAAAGGCCACTCACAAATGAGTCAAGCCAAAAATCTAGGAAAACAGCAAAGAAATCACTGACTAGTTCAGGCCCAAACACTGAACCTCCAGTGCAGAACATTTTCTGCCTAGGAAGGTTTCTTGGTGCTTTCCATTGACTGCAGCCACGCACCACCTTCCTTTCATGGGATCAGGTCAGTCACATCCCTTTAAAACACAGTTTTTCCTAGGACCTGCAGGTTTTTAAGGTTAGACAAGCCAAGGCCAATCTCTGGTAAGGGCTAGGAGTCTTCTTGCCTTCCTTCACTTGCTGAGCTCCTAAACTCAGTTCTCCCTTAGGTAGAATTACCACTGGCACTGCCATGAAAATCACACCAAGCCAGGCACAGACTTCACAAAGACATGTAAGGCAGGACTGGGTTTTTTTTCCCCTTCATATTTCACTTTCTGCTCATCATTTTCTGGTCTCGCTCTCATGTGCCCAGCTTGGAACCTCCTTTTCATCCACCCTCACCTCTCATTTTCTAAGCCCTCATTCCTCTGCTTGGCACTTCCCTGGGCCATGTCCAGCAGGCAGAACAGATGGCACAGCCTGGTTAGCCCCAGAGAGGAAGACAAAAAAAAGTGTTGCCTTGCTATGTCAGTGCTGCAGCTCTGATGCCTGGTGAAGTGTAGGCCAAAAAATCTCATTCCCTGCATTGTGGCTCCTAGGAGGAAGCTAATTATTTAAATTTACCTTTCAACACAGCTCACAATTTTTGGACAAGCGCTTTCTCAAAGCCTATGGGGGAAGCATTCTCACAAAGCACTTGGAGCTGCAGGTGATCCATCATGGGAATGCACCCATGATCTCCAGGATAAGGAAAAAAGTGACCTCTTCCATCAGCTGAACCAAACTAAGTTTAAAAAAATAATCAAGGCAACAAAATAAAAAGCTGCTGAAGGCCCACATGCTCATAAACACACACCATAACGAATTAGGAAAATTTAGATCATCCTGAGGGTTATTTAACTACCATTTATAGAGATCAGCTTCTATTTGCTGTAACCCAGGTGGTATGGTTGAAGCTGAATATGAGTTAGATCACATCAGATATTTCCTATCCTTTGCAGAGCCCAGAGTTGGACCAATGGTCCTTGGGCTCCCTTCTGTCATTGAGTGGTGAGAGTGAACCTTGTCATGAATTGGATTCTCAGCTTGTTGCCAAAGCATGCAGGAGAGGCATTGTGAAACAAATCAGAAAAGCCTCTTTGGAGCCTTGGTTTGAATAAAATAGGTTAAGAGCAGAACTAGATAAATGATAGAAAATGCCTGACTCACATGGTGGGAAGAGCCTTTGAAGTGGGGGAAAAAAAACCCCAAAGATCTGCTGCCATGCTGTTCAGACAGGCATTGACATCAGCCTTGTCTGCTGCCGTGTAAAAGGAGGGCTGTGGGTGGGGGTCTGACTGCCAGCTCCAACACATGGCCCTCACAGGGTGCTCTCAGCTGCTCCTCCATCTCCAGACAAGAGGCATGTGCTGAGTTTAACACCTCTGCCCTCAACATGGGCACAGTTTGCATGTAGGAAGCAGTCAATGTATAGCTCTGTTACAAAATTGACAATTTCTGCATAAAAGCCATATTTCAAGAGCAGGTTTCTTATTCAATTGAGTTCAAATGGGCTCCTTTGCTTCATTTAGACTAAATACAGAAAAAGAAAGGCTTCTAGCCCAGAAGCTGACCACGAATCTCTAAATTTTACAAAAGCCCTTTATTTTCTGCAAGTCTTTCATGCTCACATACATTTTGAGCTCCAGGACAAGCATATCTTCTAAAAATTATTACAAACGTAAAAGCGAAGCATTCAACCTCTGTAACACAACTCACTCCTGCTCCACAATTAAAAAAACCCAAAGCCCTCCAAGAAATCAAAATTATTGCCCTTATAAAAGAAAGAACACAGGAGCAGCCAGAGAACCTGAACTTAGTTGTGTTCTTGAGCAGAGACCACTAATTAAAAATAAAATTGGTTATATTTTATATCTCACACATCAGAAGGAGGAATACAGGACTGCTCACAGAAGTTACTATTTGAAAGGGATAGGTGTGAATTAAAGCCTGAGAGTAGGTTTTCCAGACAAAGCTTCTAATCCCAAGGCTTTTATGACACAGCTGTGTGAAAGGCATTAGCAATGAGCTGCAGTTCCGTGCCTAGGGATACACAATGACCTCTCTGAAACTCACTATTAACAGCAGTACCTTGATTCCTCAAATGGGCACTCACAGCTCTACCCTCTCCCATCTCCTTGACCCAGGATAAAACTCCCCAGTGAGACCAACAGCAGCAGATTTTGGAGTTTCACAAAAGGCCTGTTATTTTCTGCACACTCTTGTTTCCAGCTCCACAAGTTAACTGTAAACTAATTTTCTTACTTAAATAAGTCATGGTTCATTTTTGCCTCTGTTTAAATTTTCATGCAGGATGAAATGTTAAAGCTGACAAGCTTGAAATGAAATATCAGAACATTCCTTGACCTTGTCATCACCATTTGCTTTTTGCTCTTCTGAGCAATGAAAATATTTTATTTTAAAAACCAGCGTATTCCCATGAAACTTGTTGATTTTCACGAATTGGAATTTTCCAGAAGGGGGGAAAAAATAGTTAGCTGGAAATTTTTCAAGTAGCTCTCTACACAAGAAATGAAAAGCAGAAAAATTGCCTCAGCCAATTTTGAAGTCCAGTTTGAATTCCCCAAGAGCTTCTGATTTGCTCCTTTGGCTGTGGCCAGAAGACAGAGCCTTCCCTGAACTCCTTCCTGCAAGATTGTATAATGTGAAATAGTTCTCACTGCTTTTTTGGGTTGCTTTGCACTCTGATAAATCCGCACATGTGTTACATTAATGGAACCAAGGAAGACATTAATAGCACTAGGAGGGCATGAAAAACCCTATTTGGTATCCAGACACAAAAATCACAAAAATTGCTCCAGGAACAGCCACAAACAGCCACTGGTTCCTGTGCAGGACTCTTACTTTTGTTGTGTGGCTCCTTCCCGTCCTTGTGCAGGTGCATCCTATTCCCCAAAGAGCATCCATGCCAAGCTTAGGCTGCCCTAAGCACTCTAATGGATTTGCAGTTTAAGAGAAGTGCTGCAATCAGCTGATCTCCATCACCTGGCCCCCAATTAGACACAGCCTGCTGCCAGCTTTGGGCCCCCTTTTTTTACCTCAGTCAGGATTGAAGGCACTTGAGATGATAGCTCATATTCAGACTCAGGTTTTTGTTATTTCTTATCAGTGTTACAGTCTCACAGCAGGGAGTTTGGCAGCTTTTCATTAGAAGGCACAAAATGGCCAACTATGTTACAAAGTCTTTAAAGGCTAAACTCTCCAATTAAGAAGTGACACCTAAATTATTTTCACTTTTAACCCAATAACTAATCACTCGAAGTCTGCCCTGTGCACTTTTCTGTCCAATTGCACAATACCACCCAAACCCACGGAGAAGAAGGTGAAACAGAAGGACCTGTCTCCACCCTAAAACCTCCATCTTGCTCTACATATATTGCTGTATTGTAAAACCTTAAACTCTGAGTTTTCCACCCTGTGATATCACACACTCCTATTCAAACTCCACACCCATAATCCCAGTGCTATCAATCAATTTTAGAAGCTTCTCCACAGCCTCAGGTCAAATGCAGTGTTCTCTTGAGGGTCTGTGCCTTTCAGTGCAGAAAGTTTAAAATTCTCAGCATCCAAGACACAAGATGCTGGAGATGTCTAAAAATATCATGGCTGCTAAAAATCCAGCATCTCCCCCTCTTGTCTGGACCATGAACACTGCATTGACAACTTTGTCACCCACATGCCAGACACACATTTGACTGAACCCCATATTTCACTTAAACTATCATCTTAAAAAAAATCTACACCACCACTGATTCCCACATCCATAAAGAAACCCAAAGTCCACAATCTTCTGTGGGCAAAACACGAGGGCTGGAGTCTCTGTGCAATCCAACAGGTTCCCCATCAGGGAATTCCCGTCTCCATGTCCCATCAGGGCTTTGCCCTGTGGAGAGGGTGGTGGAGAGGCAGCTGCCCTGGGGCCACTGGTGCGAGTGACAGGGCAGGCAGGGGGACAGAGCCCTCAGCAGCGGCTCTGCAAAGCTCCCTGGCTGCTCTCTTTGCTTGGCACATCGCTCTGGAATGAAGCTGATGTACAGAGAAGACACCATGCTATAAACATATACCACACCCCACAATCCAAGCCCTTTAAAAGAGCAAAACTGAGCATGGAACAATTTGAGAGAGACTTTGAGACAGTATGAATAATTCTGACATGTGCAGCAGCCTGTTTCCAGCTACTGAAATGGAGAATGTTATACCTGAACGGTCAGCCCAGACTACATTCCTACATCTCAAGAAAATCAGCAAGCCCTGAAGTTACTGTGGTGCTCAAATACAGTTTTTAAAGCTATGGTTTAACTATTCGCTCTTGATGAGGAAAATTGTTTGAGCATAAATTTTCAAAATTACAAGCCATGATGTATAAGTAAAAGCTTTATTTCCATGATTTACAGCTACATTTGAATCTGGCCTTGCTAATGATGTGATGTTTATGTCTGAGTAACTTATGAGTTATCCAGCAAAAGCACAACATTTCAGCTCTTAATAGCTGAAGGAGAGTTTATTGAGAGAGTTTATCAATCTGTGCACTCCATCAGAGTAAAGAGGAATCCTTTCTTTACAACACTCCCCAAATTATATGAGGACATGGGCACTATCAGCCTATCACATAGAATTCCCAGGGGGCTGCAGATTTGAGAAGTATATATTGAAAACTTGCCAGTATTCAGCTTCAGTTTTTCATAAATCCTCATGGTTTCATTCCTGTTTTCCCTTTGTGCAGATGGGAATGGTGGAACATTTCCAGGATGGAGATGAAGTAGTCTTCCAATCACTATGGCTTTTTTTTAAAATTAGATTTGTATCTCAGTGTACAGTCTTGTACAAAGGGTCAACAAATATCCTGTGCAATGTTTTTGTCCTGTATCCTTACACCAGGAATTGTGCTGAACCAAGGCCACAATACTGTTCCACAAGCATATTTCACCTTTTGAAATGCTGAGGAAGGAGATCACTTATAAATCTCAGATTATTTTCTTCAAAACTAAAGAAATAAAAAGGAACTGTTTTGCAACCATCTTATTATAAAACTATTCTCTTGTGTAAGAGGTCTTGCTGTTAGAATGGTACGTCAAACTTTCACATAACTTGGTTAGGAAGGAACACGAAAAATATGTTTTGATTGTATTTCTCTAAGGTTTCAGAGCCTCCTAAAATAGTTTGGATGTCTTGCAGAAATGCATTTTATAATGAGATTTTTGTGACTATTTGCTTCTGCTTAAACTGGACTGTAGAGGGAAAAAAACCCACCCACAACAATGTTTAAGCAGAGTCTGCTAAGAGTGAAATAGGTCTGATTTGAGATGGGAATATTCATCTCTACTGTCATGGTATATGTTACTGAGGAAGTATTTTAAATGTGCTTTGTGTTTACTCTTCTAACCTCACATTAGCTTCCTGTAGTCCACTATTTTTTACACTATAATTCTATCTCTAAGAAATTGGGAAGTTCAGATTTAATTACACAAGAAGCACAAATCTAATCAGCAAGGGAAAAGCAATAATGGGAGGTACTTACGGAAAAGTGTGAACTGTCATAAAAAAAATGGAATAAGAAAATATGTGAATCCAAACATTCCATTTCCCTGTTGTATTTGTGGTCCTGGTTTCCTAAGGAAACTTCATTTTTCCTTCCATCATTCCATCTTGCTCTATTTAGCCATATGTCTCTTATTTTAATTATTTGCGGACCAAGCTGCATCCAAATTTGACAAATAGATAATATCTAGATATACCTGAAGCATATTGTGTCCTGACAGTGCAAATAAAGCCCTGGCTGTAGAAATTGATCATTGTAGGCTCTCCTCTTTAGACATCTGAGCTTAATCTTGGGCGCCACATCTGTAAAAACACCTGGACTCACTCAGTGTTGCCCATCCCAGAGTGAGTTCCTTCCATGGTTGTAGCACTTCAGGTTTTGTTAGGTGCTGTGCAAACACAGACCAAGAGCAAAGATTACCATGAGTGTACCAAGTACCAAAGATTACCTCCCAGAGCAGAATAATGCCTAGAAAACAGCTCTAGAGTAACATACATCCAGACAAACAAGCAGGTGCTGCTTGACATCCCCACACTGATTCATATTTGTAATGCAGGAAGCAACAAAGGATGAGTCTAGATGCAATTCTTTGTCACTTGTCATATTCCCAAAGCGAACCAAAGAGGAAGACTTAATTTGAAGTTATTCTGAAGTGCTGAATTCAGCTGCAGCCTCAGCCCTGAATTTCAATGCCAAGGCAGATGCCTCAGTGGCAGAGCTGTAGTTAATTATTCATGGCCCGTGAGCTGCAGTGAAAACAGACCTGGAGATGCCAGAGTAATTTTGTGCTTGTAAGTCAAATTTACCAGCACTGAGTAAGCAGGTGCAGCCTCAGCAATTTGAGAGAAAGTTCTGCAGTGAAACTGGGCCACTCTTTGGGGTGCAGGTGGCAGAAGGCTGTGGAAGAAGTGGATGTGCCTCATTTGCTTTCCATAACACTTCTGATGTGGTGTGCAGCTATATGCTGTGTATTTACTACAGCTTTTACTTTACTACAGCTGCTCTTCTTTCTGGAATTGAGTGCTTGCAGGCCATGGTAACAGATGCTATGCAGGCTGTGTGTTCACTGGTTCTCAAAATGCTGCAACAGCCCAGAATGCTGAAGTTCTCTGCACCTTGTGAGATGAAGCCATTGCACAATATCAAACTCCTGAGAAAACACCAGAGTCCTTTCTGCAGGAGAAATGAAATATTTAGTCCCTAAATCCCTGTGGGGCACAGCAGGAGCACAGAGGGATGTGGAGCTCTGCTCCCAGCGAGGTTCTGCACTGGCTCCCAGCATTTCACACTTGCCTCTCAGAGCAAGTTGTTTCACTTTCTCCTGAAATGTACCCGGCCTGGGGGGAAAGCATGGATTCTTTTTTATAGCACAAAGTAGCTGTGACTTTTCTGGACAGAAAATGCTGGGCTCCTGTAGCCATCCCAGCTTCCAGAGTTGGGAGGCTGGCAGCATGGAGGTGCCTGGGTGTGCCAGGAATAACAGAGCTCCTCTCTCCTGCAAGGGTGGCCATCTGTCCTGCTCCCCTGGCTCTGCTCTGTGATCCTTGGCAGCCTCCTGCTTCCAGCCCTCTCATTTATGGAACAGGGGCTTGCAGTGCTTCCTCCACCTCCCAGGCCTGCCACAAAGCCCCGAGACACAAGATGCTGGAGAGGTCTAAAAATATCATGGCTGCTTAAAATTTGGAGAGCATTTGGATCAGAAAGACCAGTGAGAAGCCTCTGGAATCTGTCCCAGATCCAGCAAGGTGCATTCATTTCCAGTCAGACTTTGTCATCTGGGTGGCAATGAATCAACAAGAGGAGAACTTCTATTCCACGTGTGCTCTAGCAGGACATTGCATTATTGTTTGTAATACAAGTAGGTGCTGGATAATATTCCAAATAGCCCTGCTTTGTACTTTTGTGCCTCTGGCAATGGTGCTAAGTGCATAAATATTGCAGTTCTGCATTGAAAGGTGGTTCTGCTTAAGTGAAAATTTAGATGGTTTGAATTTTGGTAATATTCTGATGAGAGACATGTTTTTAAATCCTCTATAAAAAGAAAAAGACATGGGACTAGGGCTCTGAAGCAGACATCTTGGCTCTTTTCCCCACAGACAGTGCAATGCCAAGAGCCCTAAGAAACCCAGCCTTTGTGCTGACTGATCCCAAAACTTCCTGGGTTGTGAAGAAAAACTGTCGAAACCAAACCTTGTCTTCAAAACGTTTCAACTTTGACAAATAAACAAATGCTAATGGAAAAAAAAAATAGTAAAAAAAACCCCAAACCAAACCCTCCTCGAATTTTTCCTCAACCATGCTAGTAAACATTGAAGTGCAATGGCTTGAGCTAAGCAAACAGGAAAGCATGCCCTGCTGTCTAGCTGTGCAATCTGGCAGAGGCAAAATATAGACCAGATTAAAGGTGTGTTGGACATAGCAACCAAGAGAGCTCTGGGTCTCTAAATAACTCCATGTAATGAAACACATAAAGATGGTTCCTCTTCATGAGCTAGTTATCATAAAGATAATTATCCTCTTCATGAGCTAAACCCTGTTGTGCCATGCAGGTGATCCAGGCTGATGTTGTGCTGAAGCCATCCAGGAGAGCAAATGGAACCTGCTGTTGGCCAAAACAAATAAATAAGGACTTCAGGAAAAAACACACATCTGTTCCCTCCTTTTGATTGGCAAAAACATCAGTGGTATTCCCTGATTGACAAAATTAACCCTCAGGATGATTGTGAGTGTTGCACAGGTACCACTCATCCATGAGGTGTTATTCCAGCCCTGTTGCTGGGATACCATGACATTTTGGGAGTATTCATGGTACTGATACTGCCAGGAGGGGTGTGGGGGCAAAACTGGAAATATCTTCCCCACCCACCCTTCATGTTCTGTGTGATGGCAATCACTGTTCCCTCCTTCTAGGCTGGGTAATCACTGTTCCCTCTTTCTAGACCAGATAATGACTGTTCCCTCTTTCTAGGCTGGGTAATTAATCACTGTTCCTTCTTTCTAGGCTGGGTAATTAATCACTCTTCTCTCTTTCTAGGTAATTAATTTCTGGGTAATTAATCACTGTTCCCTCTTTCTAGGCTGGGTAATTAATCACTGTTCCTTCTTTCTAGGCTGGGTAAACATCCCAGCTGGCTCTGGAAAAGGCAGCTCCCCCCAGGCATTGCACACCCTCCATTGTGTTCTCCCTCCCTGCAGGACTGGGAACACAAACTGTGGCCCCTTGGCCATCCTGCAGCCCATCACCACAGCTCCACTCATGTCTGAAGTCACCTGCAATGATTCACCTTCCCCCGTGGCTAAAACAGCCATGGGTGGCACCTCAGCCCATTCCCTGGGTGTTCTGCAAGCAAATTGCCACCCAGGTCTAGAGGGATTTACAGCATTGTTTGCTCTGTCTGCCTGATCTATATTTCTCCTCTTCCCATTTTGTTATCTACTTTGGGATTCATATTTGAAGAGCTGTGACTCACTCTACTCATGCTCCTACTGCTTAAAATTAAAATAGGGAAGCTTCTCCCTCGACACCCTCCACCTCCCAGTTTTCTATGATGTTGCCTTCTGAAGCCACACAACTCCTTATAAATGTTTCACCAGGAGGGAGATGACAGAGAATTCCCATCTGTCACATTAACACAGCCTGGTTGGAAATATTTTTTAAAAATTAAGAATATGGTATGGAAGGAGGGAGCGGACAAGGAACTGCCTACATGACTGGGAAAAGCAGAGAGAATAGGAACCTGTGAAGTACGTTGGGCTTGAGAATCCCACCTTGAAAACCTTGAAATTTGCTTCAGCTGCTTTTACAGAGGATGAGCAACCAACCACCACCGCCTACGTGCACTGTTGGTGATCAGCACATCTGTGACTGCCCTTTGCTCCTGACCATTAAAAACTAAGACAATTTCATTAGAAGTAAAAAATGTGGTGCCTAACAGTCACCAGAACTTAAATAGGAAACTTGAAAATTAGCTCTGCCTACATTCTCAAAGTGGGGGAGGATTCTGTACCTTAGCAGTAAGTTTTTTGTACAGTCTGTCCTTTGAACCAAACTCCTGAGCCACCACTAGCATTGCTTTGGGCATGGCTGGGGTGGGTTCTCAGCCTTTGGTGTGGCTGCTCCCTGTGATGAAGTTCATATCTCACTGAGTGAGCACTGAAAATAGTCACTCAGGAAGGAGGAGTGGAACAGCTGAGATGTGTGCCTGCTCAGGATAATTAAACTTTTCTGTTAGCAGGGCTTTGTGGCTCTGCCTCTGCTGCTACACAGAATTGACTTTAAAGACTGGTTCTTAGCTCTGAGTTCTCCCCAGAGCCCAATTTGTCTCAGAAGGAGCTGCTTAGCACAGTCCAAAACGAAGATGGGGCCACCTGATGAGTGGACAGTGTTAATGAGGTTTTTCTATTTCCCACTCTTGCTCTCTTCCCCTGTGCCATTCAGCAGTGTATATTTGTGCTTGCCTGCTCATTCTGATCTGTAGGTTTCTCTCTTCCTTGGGGCTGTGCTGAGCAGGAGCCTTTGGTGAATTCATGGGCTCACAGAGTTGCAGTGGATGAATCTATATCACAGGGCAGTGCGTTCAAGCTGTAAGCCACAGGGAGTAAAAGACAGTAATTTCTGCAGGGAAAAAACCAACCCAAACCAAAAGAAAAACAAAAAAAAACGAACCAAAAAAAAAAAAAAACAACAACAACAACAAAAAAGAAAACAACTAAACAAAAAAGTAACCTAGAAACCACTTTTTTCCCCACAGTAGATTGCTTTAATTCAGAGATGTACACACAGAGAGTACATCTGTATTTCTCAGTTCCACCGAGTAGGAGGAGAGCAGAGCGTTACCTTGTGGCTTTCCAGGAACTTGCCTCACTCTGCCTCGCTGCCTGTGCCTCATGCAGCAGCTCTGTCATCACCAGGATGCTGCTGAGCTCGTGTTCCAGCCCGTGCCCACGTCACAGCCCGTGACACACAGCTCTCCCTGTACTGAACACTCTGTCACACGCCAGCCCCGCTGCAGCCCAGCTCCGTGGACAGAAATGGGTGGTTTGACAGCCTGGGTGCTGATCTCATTTCCACCTGTTCCACAAATGTTCCGTGGCTCCGGGCCCTCGCTCTGAGCTGTCACTTTGTCTCCTGCAAAGCAGTGATAACCTCACAACAGAGCTCCAGGCTTTCACAAAGAGCTCAGCCTCCCACTCTGACAGCCAGACTTCACAAGGAAATCACCTCCCCTTCAGGCACCAAAGTGTTCATAGGTGGGGAAGGAGTTTAGCACACTGAGTCCTCAGCTTCTCACACAATCTGGGCAGCAGGCACTGCTCGTAGGGTTGGTGGAAACTTTGAAAAATTTGCACCTTCTTTAAGAAACCAAAAGAGAACTCGGTTTTTCGGGAAAATCTGGCTCCAATTTAGGTGTTGAGCACTCAAAAATTTGAGTCTGAGCTCTCTGAAAAATCTGGCATCTAACAAAGGAGTGCTGTGAGGATAAATTAATTAATGTGAGATCCTGGGGTAACGGTGTTGACAGGCCTGCTAAACTTTGTAAAGAAGTGGGGAAGAGTTGCATGTGTTGAAATTTCAGGGAAAATGCCTAGTATGTGAGAAATTATGGCCTACTGTGGATCTGCCACAACAGGAGGAAAACCACAGTATGTTCCCCCATAGCTGAATTCTGCCACTGGCAGAATGAACACTGTTGCCAGTGACAGATATGATACTATTGGCACACAATTTTAGAAGCTTTAAAACATTGAAGTACAGGCTTTTAGTGAAGCAGAGAAACACAGTATATCTTTAATCCTGGCTTCCTAACCAAGCAGTGCAAAGAATGTTTGAAAGCTGTTGCTGTGTTGCTATTAGTTTCAACCAGAAAATTTGTTGTCAGGTGGACTTGAATTTTCCAGATGACAATAATATCCCTGCAGGAAATGAGAAGGAGACGAAGCAATGTCTTTGAAACTGCTGAGAGACTAGTTTTGTAAAGGAATTATGCAAATGTGATAATTGTGTGTTTTCCTTTCTGACTGTATGAAAGGAAAACAAATGCCTTCAGGAGATGCCTGTTGTACTGCATGCTCACTGCTGTAACTCCTGCTTTGTGAAAAGTGTTTGTCACTGTCAAGGGACTTGACTGTTCCCCCCAGGGACAGCCAGATAACTCTGGTTTGGAGAAGAAATAGAAAGGGTCTTGTCACCCTGATTTTTAAAGATTTTCTAAGCCTTCTGATGTTTACATTCTCGTAGCAAACTTTCTCACACACTTTCTGTAAATAACTTACTATTTTGCATTCCTTTATGGAGGAGAAGAAATTTGATGGACTGTTGGTTTGTCCAGTGTCATTGGAGTGGTGGCACTTTCACCCTCCAATCCAATGTCACTTTTGGAAAACAATAAATGTTGGAGTCAGAAAATAAACTTATCTTTTCTCTACCCTGAGAGCAGCGGTGTGCGCACTCGTGTTGTTTTGTGTCCTGTAGTGACAGGGTCTTGCTTCTCTTGGATTCTTTCAATTCTGATGGCTTCTCAAGCACATCTGGAGAGCAGGGCTGCATCTGGCACATCCTCCAGCAGGTTAGCAACATTTATCTCACAGCTTCATGTTCCAAGGGCCTTCTATCTCAGTTTTGTGGTGAGCTCAGCACCCACAAAGACAGAATTCTGATGAGTTCAACAGAGCCGCTCTATTTCCAGTCAGCAGAGAGAGCAGTCATGTGAATAATCTTTTTGCAGATGCACTAATTATTTGTTCACACATACATACATGGGCAGCACAGCATTCCAAGACCAGTGGAAACAAGCAGGTTTCGCACTTTTGCCCTTTGTTAGCTATCTTGTCTCTCTTCCCAACATTTCCTTCATAAGATTTCTGTTTTGCCTTTGGGATACTTAACTCTCTTGCCTGCTTCTGCCAGTGTAAAAAAAAAAATTTTTTTTTTTTTTTTTAAAAAGAGGTGGGAAAATTAAATGATTTCTGGAATGTGTCAGCAACAAGTAGAATCCCTTGGGATCACCTTTGACACAGAGGAACAATAAGTTTGAGAGAGGAAATTGGTTTCCCCAAGGCTGATGGCTTTCCTGGATTGGTTTACTCCACTCCCACAGTGTTGAACTATTGAATGCTCAATTAGTATTCCCCAAAGTGTCAAATGAATCGAACCAACTCCAGAAATTCTTCACTGCAGTTGATATATCGTTTTTCAGGCTCTGAGAAAAGGACCTACTGTTTCACTCAGTGCAGCAAACAAGTTCTCCCCTTCTCAACCCTCTGCTGGTTTTGCCTTTTTTAAACGTGGTTCAAGGACACCTGCAAAAATAAACAGGAGTGGCAAGTTATTGCCTCCAGAATGTGTGCAGCACCTCAGCAAACTGGTTTATAAATAGATAGGCAGATGGTTATAATGACCATAGTATCTTGAAGTATTTTGGTTTGGTTTGGTTTTGTTTTGGGCAGTTGCTATAATACCCTGTGTAATTGTGACAACAGTAATGGATTCCCAAAGTGCAGATGGCCAGCTCCACATTGAGCTACAGGCCAAAATTCATGCTGCCAAAGCCAAGGACTCAGAAATCATGACCTATATTTCATCTCAAATGAAGGGATTTCTTCACAAACTGATGAAACTTGCCTTGTAACTTTAAAAAAAAAATATTTATTGTATTTCATATTTATATTTTTGAGTCTTTGTAATGGGTTTGGTAACATTTTCATCTCATCTTTATATCCAAGAGTCATAAATTTCTTGCTTAGTAATAAAAACAGGGATCATAGTGTGACTCCAAGTTTCAAAGCAAAAGCTTTCACTGGAATAGAAAAAATAACAGAAGTTAGAAATTAACTTTTCAGGCTCAAGGGAGGTCCAAGGATAACTGGTTCTGGTTTAGCCCAGTGCACATTCCCAGCAAGTTTGAACCACTCATTAAGGTACTCAGTGTAACAGACTCTGCAAATCTTATTTGCATTAACTTTGTTAGGTTTGCTTATTATAGTCAGCTTGACCCAGCCTTTGCTGGGGATGTTGGCCAGGCTTGTTTTTGTGGTCAGAAGAAGCAGATAAATAAAAATAAGATATAGTTATGCTGGACATGACTGAGTGCATCAGGCACCAAGATGCTCAGAAGAATGAAAAAGCAGAAGTTGTCTGAACTTTAAACCTCAAATCACAGCTGGATTTTAACCTGAAGTACAAAAGAAACTTGCAACAATTTTTCCATTTATTCTGAAGCGAGTTTCAGTATCTTGGTGCTTTGCAGTGGGATCAAGGATTGTTTTTTGAGAATTGAAGCACTCAGCCTTGAGTGAATAATAAAGAGCCAGTCTCCCCAGTTCAGTCAGGAACTATTTATGGGAAAACTGCTTGCTCAGGGAAGTATCAAAGAGAAAATGGTTCAGGAGAAGAACTGGGCAGAGAAGAGAGACAGGGGCAGAGAGACAATGGCTCAAGATGCAAATACCCTTTGTTAATCCCTGAGCTCTGACAGACACACTGCAGCATAATAATTGATAATTTTCATTATGGGTTGGAAAATATACTTGTGATACTATGCTGGGATGGACAAGAAGTGTTCAGAGAGTGGAATAAATTCAAAATGATCCTGGTGAATTGGAGAAGTGGTATAAGATGACTGTTCTTTCAAGAAAAAGATTCTTTCACTTCTCTTTAGAAAAATTCTTTGACTTCTCTTTAGAAAAAGCTTTATATACAACATTGACTAGTGGAAATTGTGGCAATCAGGCAGAAGATATTAATGGCATGAGCACAGCCTGAGGGCTGTCTGGCTGACAGTCACTGAATCCAGCAAGGACTTGAGGGTTATAATGAATCAGCAGCTGTGACCATGAGTCAAATCAGCCTGTGGCAAATAGGGAAAATATCATACCGCTGTGTTTAAAACCAGGTATCATCTGTAGGAATCACTCCACTCTGTTTGGAGCTGTTTAAGACTGAGGCAGCAACAAGTGGCATTCTCCAGGGGAGAATGTCACAGGATGCTCAGGAGAGAGGCAGGGGTGGTGTCGTCATCTTATTGAAGAGATTCCATACTGTTGTCTCCTTATCACAAAAGTTTCACACCTTCCTGGTGTTTGTGGTGGGCAGCTCCTCAGAGCACTGACTCCTTCTTCACAGAGTAGCCACTGACTACAGTTCCCTTCCCAACCAGCCACCCCACTCTTTTACAGCACTCTTCTTGTCACTGGTTAGAGCTGTGGCCTGTTAAACTCAGGCCTGTTCTAATCTTTGATAACTGGCTCAGCTGCAACTCCTTAGAGGTAAGATCACTTTGTACACCATCTTTATTTTCTTACATTCTGTCCCCCTGCAGGGTGGCATCACTGCCCACACTTGTTTCCAGCAGGGATGGGGCTGCAGCTTGGGCTATGTGAGCACAGAGATTCAGAGCTCAACTCCTTCAGGTTTTACATGTGAAGATGCAGCTCCCTGGCCCAGAGAAAAGCCCCAAGTTCCTTCCCTTTATTTCTCCCTGGATGGTGTAAAGGGCTGCTGCAGGAATCCTTGCTCCTGTTTGGCCTTCTGGCAGGATTCCTGTTTAATATTTGGAGGGAAATCCAATGTCCGCCCTGCCTCACCTCCTCCTGGAGCCCCTGGCAGAAGCCGGCATGGTCACCTGGAGCTTCAGCCCTTACAGAATGCAGCCCTTATTCCAACTTGGCTCCTTATTGAATGTTATGCATGGAACAAACACTAAAAATACACTTGAACAAGCCAAAAAGAAAGAGATAATGGGAGTCAAAAATAGAGCATTTTCAGGCACACAGTGTGTACAACCCCAGAAACTCTACCTTTAGTTTTCAGCTTTCTAAGAGTGCAAGAAAGTTCTGGGGGAGTGGGAGAGTGCTTTGACATGCACACAAAGATTTGTTCCCTGGCAGAAAAAGTGTTGCTGGATTTGCTGCTATATCAAGGGCTTTACTACACTGACCTCAGCTCATGCATAGTGTTTCCTAAAGTTATACCTCTCCTCTGATTTCCCTCCTTTCTTATTTTCATTTGGAATAAATAAAACATCAGATAGTCTCCTAAACAGAAAAGGCATCAAATCAAAAAAGAGTGGGTGAACAAAGAGGTGGCAAAAAAAGGGAAAGAGTGGGCTTAAGGGTGCATAGAAATGTCTTCTATTTAAAATAATGTTCATGGCATTTTCTCAGCCTATGTTGAGTTTAGCTGTGCAGCTAGAAGAAAGGTCATGTAAACCAGAGCATCTGAAACAATCAAGCATACAATAGATCATTTGTAGTCTCCCAGCAATGAGAGGAAGTTTCCATAAATAAGTCCCTAACAAGGCTGAATTGCCATTAGGGCACGACAGTAACCTAACTAAATATGGAGTGTAAATCCAGGGACTTTAATTGAAGAGATCACCCAAAATATTTATAAATTATGCTGAATTTATGAAAGAATCAGTTGCCATCTCTGTTTTCTCATGCTGCACTATCATCCTTGCAGAGTTTAAACAATGTTGAGGGTGTTGAGCACATGCTGTTGAAGTTGAATTTGCCCTGAGCAGCCTAGGCAATAGCTACCCATGAGGGAAAAGAAAACTTGAAATGGGGATTTCAGCCTGTTTCTAATGTGTCCATGGAACTTGCCCTGCAGGAGCCACCGAGAAGCAGCCAGACAGTGGAGCCTCATGTTTTCCACACACTGTGGAGCTGCAGGGATTAAAGCCCTCTGGTGAAAAGCTTTGTGTCCCATTAGTAGCACCTCAGCTTTTGCGTGCTGGTGACAGAAGGACTACCTGGTGTGAGGAATTCCATTCCCACACAAAAATTTTAAACCTGAAATCTTAGTTTTATTTTAGTTTTCCTTTAGGACTTCTTTATTGTTTCAGGGCTTTTGGTGTAATTTATACCCTGTTATTTGACTTTATTATACTAGATGCCAAGATTTATGTTAATAGAGGAAAATGCATTTAAAATGTCTCCTAATATATTTCCCTTGAAATAGAGGAAGATTGCAGCTGCTGCAATAAACTCATAATCTCTGAATGCTAGAATGGAAATGTTTGACATTAACAGGCTGCTTTTAGAAATGAAATATCTGCAGCAAGGACATGGAGAACTTACAACTGACATCTGGTTGTGACTGCATCTGAACTTTGTGTGCTGTTTGAGATTCAGAGGGGGGAAATGTTAACTTTTTACACACACCTCAACACTTCTTGATGCCAGCCAGAACCAGGGGCAGCAGAATTCCTTGGGAGAAACTGCTCCCATGTCAGTTTGGAGTTGGCAGGAGCCAAGGAGAATGTGAAGTCTGGTGAGAAAGTCTGATTCTTCCTATTTTCCAGCCTCAATGACTTCCATGGAAAATGAATGCTAGGGAATGCATGCAGAGATTGATATCTCAACGTTGAAAAATCTGGAATGGTCTGGGACAACTTTGGGAACATTTGGGTTTGAGTTAGCCTTGAGTTTGTGACATACCCTGGTTAAAAATGTGGCTGGGAGACCTTGGAGGTGGTAAACCACTCTGCCAGCCCTTATTGCACTAAATTTCATCACTTTTAGAGGCTGGCTGCTCATGTAATTGTGAAGTAGCAAATGACAGTGAGATGAGAAGAGGTGGTCTCTGACCAGGTTCTCTGCTCTGCCACAGCCCTTTTGTGCCAACTCTGATTTTACTAGCTTATCTCACTGTAAATCTGATGCAGGAGAGCAGAGACTAAATCTAGGCTTAAAAAATCTGTGCAAATTTGAGATTAAATTATCAGAGTGGAACTGTAGTTCTTACTGCTGTTAGCAATCCTTTGGGCTTAAATAAGATGAAGCCAAATTTTGTACCCATGAAACTCCTGCTGAACTCTGCTGGCATTGACAGGGCAGTGACTAATTGCTCAAAATAAATTACCATTGCCTGCTCTGAATTCCTTTTGCTGAGGATCTAGATCCTTTTGATATGCATAGGGTTATTTAAATCATCCTTTGAAAAATGGACGTCAGAGGGTGGGTCTGAGCATGACCTGCACTTTTGGGCTGGGGAGGCCTTGTCATAACAGATATTTAATTTACATCCTAGGCATTAACTGCACAATGTCTTGCACAATACAAAAATGGTACCTTTCCCTTGTCCTGGAGTACTCCACCAGGAGGAAATCAACCTCAGAGTGGTTATACAGCCTGAAGGAACACAGTGGATTTTGTGCAGAAAAATCACAGATACAATCACAGATACAATCCTGCCTATGTCAAGAGAAACAAACAAAAACAAAACCCAAAACAACCCTGAATCTGCTTCAATAACATCAATCATTTGCTATTTTTTAACAAAGGAATCATTTTAGTGCTGAGCTTATGAATATGTTCCATGCCAGAAACACAGATATCAAAACTGAAACACACCACAAACCAGCCCAATTAAAAGAAAAATCTTACATTCTTACAATCTCTTCACATTTCCATCCAGTTAGAACAATATTAGGCCAGTCTCTAGTTGAAACAAGGTCAAAGTGGTTTCAAAGAAATCAATTAAATTCATGTTCAGATTTCTGAATAACTGAAAGCAGAATTTCATCCATTAAGTATTAAATGCACACTTAAAATAGGAAATATCAGACTCCAGGCACATGTATCATAATTCATATTATAATTTACCTCTCTGAGCCTCCCAGCACAGTGAAGAAACAAACAAGTGTGAAAAGGAATTTCACTGTCAGTGAGGAGAACAGCACCTTTTCTACTATTAATTATTTATTATTGCTTTTCCTGTTTAGAACCATAGAATGCTTTCTTGTGTTCATCAGGAATAATTTTTTTATGGTTTTAATGTAAATTCTTTTTTGTGTTCGCTTTGGGCATTTTGTATGCCTTATTCTATAAAATCTAGAGTGATTCTTTCTCCCTTTCTAATCATTATGCATTGTCACCATTATTTTGTTTATGCTATAAAGGGCTCAGAACTGGTTCTTTGCTATATACAAATGTGAAATAAATCACAGTCCCATCCCTCAAAAAGCTTAGGAGGAAAATACTAACATCTTTGGGTTCATCCCTTTTATGGACACTAAATTTAGCCTTTAATATCTTTTAAAGAGAAATCACAACATTTTGGTAAATTATTTATTCAAGCCAGAAAAGGTACTCAGTAGAATCTTAGTTGGGGATTTTATCTGACTTGTTAAGACTTCTGAAAATGTCTTGTTTTCCACTTTGAAGGGATAAACTGAAAAACATTTTGCTATTCTAGTAGTGCTGGGAATTATAATTCTTTAGTCATGAGTTTAAAAAAATGCCCAGAGTAAAGCATCTTTTAGGACAATTTATCCAGTACAGCTCGAAGGCAAAGATCCCAATGTTAGTCAGGTCTGCAAAATTGCTACATTATTAAGTCACCAAAGGCCTTCATAATAATAGCAAAACTAAACAAGAAGTATGCACATAACATGATATTTGGGTGAGTTTTGCAATTAAACTCTCTTTTTCGGAGCACTGTGTTTAATTTTGGTTTTTTTAAAGAAACGTGGGATCTGAATATTGAAGTGTTTCATTTGGAAGCTCATTAGATGAAGTGGAACAGAGCAAAAAAAACAATGTGATCATACCTGTGAATGCCCTGGTCATGACTGCAGCGAGAGTTGAGAGCTCAGGTGAAGCACAGCATTGCTGAAAGCCTGTTTCACTGGATTTTAATTTTATTTCGTCATATGAACTTGGTTGTACACGGGAATATTTAATACAAAATATGGCAAATCAAAAGTAAATTTACAGTAAGGACTGCTTTTGATGACAAATTTTTTACCAACAAATTTATCACTAAAACTTTGTAGTCCACAACAAAAATGAATTCTCACGTGGGAAGTAAAGACCTTCCTTTTATGACACATATTCACTGCCCTAGCATCAAAGGTATTAGGGCCATTTTTCTCAGGTAGAGCTTCACAGAATCAGATCCAGAGCTAAATTGTATGGTGTTCACCTTCTGCAACCAATGAAACTGATCTCTTATATACAGAAACTTATTCATTATCAAGAATCTGCTCTCCACCCTCCACAGAGTACAGAAAAGTACTGGGATCCTGGAAAAATACTACATGATCATGGACCTAAAGATTGTATAATAGACTCAAAGTCATTAGATTAAGATATAATGGACAACCCGAATGCTAAATACTTAGAGCTTATTTTCTTACCAACTTGGCAAGCATATTAATAACAAAGAATATGAATTGTGTGTCTATTACAACTAATATTAAAAAAGGTTGTCCCATTCATTTTATGCACTAAAAATTTACATTATATTTCATGTAAATAAAGCTTTTACATGCAAAAGGTGTGGAGATGTAGGCACAGAGGGTTAGGAGATAGCTTGGTTGGTCTCTGAGCCTAATCCCTCATGTCCTTAGTGCCCTAGCAGGTGGTAGCCTTCTATGTGAAGTGTATTAAAAGAAAAATTGCCTCATCCATAAGTTGTTTTCTATTTTAGATTAAAAAATATGTAGAATCCTTCAAGAGGACATTGCACTGTAGAAATCAATGGCAGATTGCTTTGATAGAGTGAAAATAAAAGAGATTAGGAACATGAAAAACATCAGGAAGTGCCAGAGCTGCCTCTTCAGTCAAAAATGATTCCCTGGTTTAAGTTAAAAGGGAAGACAAAGACTGCCTCACCTTTTTCCATTTATGTAATAGCATTTTTAAGGTATAATAGTGTATATTAAATAAAGCATAAGGTATTTTAGGAGTACTGTCATACCTTGAACACCTGTGTGTTGTCCAATGAGCACTGAATCAAGCTGACTGTGCAGATGAATATTCTCTCTTTGTCTCAGCCTTGCTGGCTAGACAGTGATGTTCTTGTGGGTTTTCAGGGGTGCTTTTCCTGGAAAAGGATGGAATAAATGTGTGAGGATTTGGCCACCATGAACATGCCAAGGATTCACAAAGGGGAGTTGCCATGGCACATTCATCCTCACGGGTCTGACAATTAGATAATCTAAACATGCTGTGACTTCCACCCATAACTGAATGCCTGAAGTGCCCATTCTAACCCCAATTTACTCTAATTTATTATTTCTTCTATTTGTAATTCAAGAAAATCACTCTCTTTATGGAAATGTCAGCTGAAAACCAGGGGAATGATACCAATGCACCTGATATTCAGATTGACTGAAGTGCTCCTCCGATGCCCTGTGTGCCAAAGTCCTGAGCCTGTTGTTCCACAGGATGGTGTGAGCTGCAATTAATGCTGTCAGAGGAAGCACACAGCTCTGCTCATGGTCTGCCACTGAGTTGTGCAGCTTTCACAGCTGCAGAGTAAATATCTCTGTAGCACAATCCTGCAGGTTAATTCTCCACCAGGATAATTATTCAGACTCTGAATTATGCACACAGTCCTTGGTGCACCTCAGTCCCTGCTCCATGTGCATGCTGTCAGCTCTGCACATCCATATTCCCAACACAGCCCCACAGCCCAGAATCAGGTGGGATAATTCAGTTATGGCTGCAAAATACTCTCCATCCAAACCAGAGTAGTTTGGGGGTGATTCACAATTGCCAGAACCTCTGGACTTTTCTCTAGTTCTTCTGAAACAATTTTCTCCTTTCTTTCAGAGCAGACTGTTCGCTGATTCGACAGATGGTTTCAGCCTCCCTAAAGCTGAATTTTCCTCTCATTTCCTCAAACCTCTTTCATTTTCTACCTCCTCTCCTATCCCAGGACTGATACTACAGCAAATTGCTACATCCAGTCCATCTCCATCCAGCTGTGGGAGGTTTCCCAGCTCCCCTCATTCCCCACAGCCCATTCCAAACAGAACCCAGCTGAGTTGTTAGCACAAGTGAGAAGAGCCTTTCCTTTCCCTTTTCCCTTTTCTTTCCCTTTTCCCTTTCCCTTTTCCCTTTCCTCTTTCTTTCCATATTCCATTCCTTTCCATTTCCATTCCATTCCATTTTCCTCTCCTTTCCATATTCCTTTCCATTCAATTCCATTTTCCTTTCCATTCCATTTTCCTTTCCTTTTCCCTTTCCCCTCCAACTTGTGTCATAAATCTTAAATAGGAATATTTATTTCCCCATTAATTAAGGCAGTTTTTTTTGATCTCTGCTGTGTTCCCAGGATGGCCACAGCAATCCATCCCTCACTAGTGTCCCTCATCTAGAGGCTGCAGCACAGGATGCTCCCAGTGCCCTGCAGCTGTGGCTGGCATGCAGCACTGCATGCAGCAGCCTGTCTGCACATCTGCAGTGCCCAGGGGACACACACACAGCTGATTTCTGTGCCCTGAGCAGCAGGAAAAATACCCTGGGCTGAGCAGGGTTCCACTGCAGGCCTGCCCAGGGCATGAGGATTCACAGTGACCTCCTCATGAGATGAGGAAGATGAGAATCTTCCTCTGAGGCCGGCCAGCAGCTGGCCATGGGGAATGCTGGGGTGGATCTCCAGACACTCCTGGCCCTGCTGAGGTCACATCCATCAGGGCTTGGAATGAGAAAAACTCAGGGAGGGAACGCCAAAGGCGAAGAAAGCCCTGCAGCTCCAGGGCAGCAGCCACATCCCAGGACATTCCTCACTCCAGGCTGCTCCTCAAGGCAAAATGTGAGCAAGATCTGTGGGTTCCAACTAAACTGATGGGGGGAGTAAAGATAAAAAGGGCAACAAAATCTTTGCAGCTGTTTGAATAGGAAATTTCTATGTAGTTCAGACCTCAAAATCAGATTTTGTTCAGGCATCAGCACATGTTGCTGCACTGGTTTTTACAAGACACCAGATGCTGATCTGATTTGCTTCACAGAAGCCATTAACAATCCAGGAGATTTAGGAGGCTGCTGATAAGAGAAGGAACAGCAGCTCTGTAAAATTGTCTCATTAAACGTCAATAAGGTTGAAGTGGGAGCTTTCATCTACATTTGATCTCTGCCTAAATATGTGGAGTGGTCAAACCTGCCCATTTTCCTGAATAATAAAACTATTACATTAAACCTTTCAGAAAGTACTAGATTAACTCACCATCCTTCACTGAAGAGGCAGTTGTAGAGAGTTTTTATTAAACTGATTTTTTTTTAGAACATTAAAGCTTTGGAGGCTACTGCTGACATTTACTTAGGTGGCTTTAATTAAGTAATATTTTAAATGCCCCTGAAGGGGTTGTCAAAAGATTATTTTATGTATGCTGTATCAGCAGACCTAAGCAATAAATCCACCTGAAGCTGGTAAGGTATAAGTGTAAGTTTAGAGAGCCGTTATAGTAAACTGTAAATATTTTCCACTTGATTTTTTAGTTTTTCATTTGTGCCTAACAGATCCTTTCTAAGTTGTGCTGGACCTAAGCAATAATTCCACCTGAAGCTGATAAGGTATAAATGTAAGTTTAGAGAGCAGTTACAGTCAAGTGTAAATATTTTCCATGTAAATATTTTCCACTTGATCTGTTAGTTTTTTCAGTGCTAACAGATCCTTTCTAAGCTGTGCTGGAATCTCCCTTGGGAAGCATCACCTTGGATGGAACTGCTCCAGGCTCCCTTTGAGTGGAAGCACTGGAGTATTCCACAGCAAGCCTGCTGTCATTCAATGGGAACAACAGAATTCAGATCAGAAATACTCTTAAAAGGAGATATTACAATTAATTTCAGCCTTTTCCAAGGAAAGGATCTCACATTCACTGCCCCTGTTGTCAGAGTTTGTAGTTTGCTGAAATTTTGGAAGCAGGGACGCTGTTCTGAGTTGTTATTAAAGTTCTGATGGGTTCAGGTATTTGCCACAAGACTTCTTTAAGTGACATTGTCAGCACAATGGCAAAGTAAAACCCACAGCTTGAAAAAGCTGAAATGTTTCAGTATATTAAACTGATTTAAGTGCTTTGGGGGTTTCTACCCTAATTCCTTGAGAGCAGAACTTAAAATGTCACTTACAGCAGAAGAAAGTTCAGCAAGTACACATAAGAATAACATCATTTACAATTAAAGGATAACTAAACATTCCTAGGGATGGATATAAACCAGAACAATTGGATCCAAACAGAAGTAGCCTTTCAGAAAGACTCAGATCTGGTTACAGTCTCTGTAGCTGAGGCATCTCTCTAAATATCCCTTAAAGGAATGTATAACAACTTACAGTGTAATATCTGAGTCACCCTTCAGCTAAGGAGGTAGAGGTGCTGGAGACAGCACTGAATATTTGGATGTTAAGGGCACCTTATAAGCTGTAGAATAAATAGCCAGTTTTGGGATAAGTAAGGGAAAAAGTCAATAAAAAGCTCAAAATTCATGTGTTCACTTCTGAAGATACCAAGCTGTTGAATTGTGGGCAAATAAAATGAAGCATTTACCTAGCACAAACGGAAAAAGAGATGAGAATTCACATCATATTTGTATATATAAGGTCCAAAAAAACCCCAGAACTGTTCAGAGCATATCCAGCCTGTCAAATAACTTCATCTGCATGCTTTGCTCCCAGATCTGGCCCTTCAGCTGCCTGCATGGGATGGAATAAAACTGAATTCTTGCCCTTCCCTCTAAGTGGGATTCAGGGAGCAGTTTCCCCTGGACAGTTCCTGTAGCATGGGACTAATTATTGTTAAAAATAAACAACTATTTTTTTGGGGGCTGATTGACACCATGGACTGAGGGGTCCAGAAAGTATCAGTCTGAGTGCTCAAGCAAGGAAACTGCAGCAGAATTTTATTGAATCAGTTATTTCTACTGATAAACTGAAAGATGCAAAATTATTTTCTGCACACTATATTCTGCACTTGCTGGGCAGGCTGGATAAAGCTTATGATTCCAGACACCAAAGATGAGCTGACATGCTGGCTTTTGTACAAGGACAGGCAGACCTGTCTAGGGTAGAGATGAGATAATTACATTTAGCCATTTTAAAAAGCTATTCCTCATCATGCATAAATATAGCCTGATCAGTAATTAAACTGAATTATACTATCTGAATTATACTAACTGAATTAAACTAAATTATGCTATGAATTTGTGCAGCTTTTCTTTAAACAGGCTCAACTCTATTTTGCTGCCTGTTCACTTTGGTATCTCTTTATGTCACTGTGCCGAGGATAATAAAATCACCTTTTTGGGAGACCCAGTGTGAACACACACATTGATCAAATACAGTAATAAAGCATTGGTTCAGTGGTTTCAGGTCACTTCAGAAACCTTTTGTCTCCATCAGTGGTGCACATGTAGAAGGGACAAGCTGCACCTTGTGGCTGTGCACAGAACAAAGACCACACAGGGCTCTCAGAAATAAAACTGTTACTTTGTAATGACAATTAATGTAATCATCAGTGTTTATCAACAACAATAAAATGCACAGTGATCCCACATCAGGGGGAAGACAAGGATCTTAATTGCAATTTTATCCTAAATTGGCCGAGCATTAAAGGATGAATCAGTGAGATTTTAGGACAGGCTGATATGCTTTATGTGAGTGCTCATGTGAAAGAAATAGGAAATAATATTGCCAAAGGCAGCAGCTTATCCTGTTGAAACTGGGAAGATTTCAAGAGATCTTAGAGGGTATTATTAATAGAGGGTGTTTAGGAAAATAATAATTCTCAGCTTAAACAGAGCATTGGACTGGCTCAGAAACTCACCTTTTTCCACTATATTGGTAGTAAAAACAACGTTTCTTGTTTCTTTCTGAACTATCTTTCATTCTTGTAGAGCTTCTGCACAACTTCCAAGTCCATTCTTTTTCTTAAATGAAAGGCTTGTAATAATATATGGTATTAAAAGATAGGGAAGAAAACCAATTCTATGGATCAGAGTCTGTCATGGCCAAAAAAAAAAAGAAAAAGGTACAAAGCACAGAGTCCATCTTCTCTGAGTTTGGAAGGTTTTCCTAAAAAAATGGAGCCATGGAAGACCAATGAGCCACAGACTGTAAGGAAGAGTAATTATATTATAATAAATATTGCAGAAGACAGAGTCAGCTTTTCCCTGAACATTTTGGAAGTTTCAAGATAAATCACCCCTGCCATGACATTGAGCTGGGGCAGAGGAACCCAGTCCCACTTGATGGTCTGGGAAACCTCATTGAGCCAAATTCTGCTCCTTGACACATTCCCAGGAGCTGTTCAAGGACCAGATGGAGCCCTGCACGCAGCTCACGAGGCCTGAAGTTTTGCAAATGCTTCACCACAGTATAATAAAGATCTTGGAACATCTTGCATTTTGCAAGTGAGGAAATGGAGCCACAGACAGAGACACTCTGGTCCCCTCCCACTCTGTTTTGAGGGATAAAAGATAAAATGTGCTTCACGCCAGAGGCCACTCGTTCCATCTTTAGATTGTGCTGTTGCTATTTGTAAATATTTATCCATTTATCCAAATTTATCCATTTCCTGCTCCAAATATGGCTGATAGTAAAGGCTGTAGTAACACAAAACAAATATGATTTTAGTTTTATTTTACTACATGTTAGTGATGGCAAAACCTTCGCATTGTAGAGTAATGGTCACCCTGGCATGGAGAAACCATTTAAAACATGTAAGAACAGAGTGTTTTAACCTGCACATGCTGTCTGAGTGCTCACTTCCACACTGTGAGGAACTCCTCTATATGGAAAACATTCCTCCTTTGTCATGAAACAAATGGTTTCATAATCTGACACAAAATAGAGCAGAACAGTGGCTGAAATGAATTAAAAATTGTGAGGGAAAATTTGCTGAATGGTAGCAAACACCATAAGCCAGATTCCATCCTCATTCTGTATAATAGATGTTTGGTAACAAAGCAGAACAAAAGTGAAACATATCTTCATGACTGTAGGTAAATTCAGACTTGGCTGAAATGAATTAAAAATTGTGAGGGAAGTTTGCTGAATGCCAGCAAACACCGTAAGCCAGATAAGCCAGATTCCATCCTCATTCTGTATAATAAATGTTTGGTAACAAAGCAGAATAAAAGTGAAACATATCTTCATGCTTGTAGGATTGTAGGTAAAAAAGAGGTGCACTAGAAAAAAAAATGGAAAAAAGAGAAAAAAGTACTTTTAGGGAAGAACAAGTATGGAGGGAAAAATACATTATCAAAGCTGGGGTATGCTATTGTAAAACTAAGGGAACCTAAAGATAAAGCAGCTTCATGAAACCTGAAAATATAGAAAATAATTTTTCATAAAAATCCATCTCCTCCATCTATCTCATTATGCCCTTGGGAGTTGCTTATGTATTTTGTCTGCAAAGAACAGAGTGAAATTCATCTTTGGAGTATTTTGCTGCTGGCTGGGAAATCAAGGAGATGCACATAAAGAGAAGCTACTAAGTGCATTTGTAACTCCCTGGGCTCAGCATTTCGAGTGGGAATGACTAGCTTTTAGCTAAAAGTGAACTGGAAATTTCACGCTAGGAGCTAAGAAACGCTATGTGGGAAAGCAGTAACAAGATTATTCCAGTTTTCATCATTGGTTCGGATCTATCCCACATGGCTGCTGGTCAAAAGCATTTTCCCATCCAGATGCATCTGGAGACAAGCCAGGACACTGGAGAGTCATTGCAGCTTGTGGCTGCCTGCAGCACATCCTGACCGGGTCTCGCTGGGGTTTGTGTTGATTTGAGCAGTCTCACATTCCCTCCAGTGAGATCAATGCAGGCAAATTCAGGCAAATGCATCTCCAGTAGGAGCAGCCAGACAGAGCAGTGGGACTGTCACTGAGATCACACCAGCAGAGCTGCCTCTCTGCCCCAGCCCAGCAGAAAGCCATTATTTTCCAGCCTGAAACCTCAGTTTTCTTGAAAAGCTTCTTTCTTTCTTTCTTTCTTCTTTCTTGAAAAGCATACCACCGGTGGTATGTGGTGGTGTTCGCAGGGACCCCAGGAGGAGATGAGAATCCTGACTCCATCTTTCAGAAGGCTGATTTATTATTTTATGATATATATTGTATTAAAAGAAGATGATATACTAAAACTACACTAAAAGAATAGAAGGAGGATTTCATCAGAAGGCTAGCAAGGAATGATAATAAAATCTTGTGACTGACCAGAGAGTCCGAGACAGCTGGACTGTGATTCGCCATTAATTAGAAACAACCACATGAGACCAATCACAGATGCACCTGTTGCATTCCACAGCAGCAGGTAATCATTGTTTGCATTTCATTTCTGAGGCCTCTCAGCTTCTCAGGAGAAAAAATCCTTGCAAAAGGATTTTTCATAAAATATGTCAGTCCACCACTGCGCTGGTGCTTCAGCCTGCTGTGAATTTGGGCTGGTGGCCCTGGCTCTGCTGTCCCTGCCACCCCAGCTCCTTGGGAACGCATCTGTGCCAGCACCTTCAGGCAGGGAAAGGTCCCTTGCTGGTTTGTGAGAGTCAGAAGATGCTGCTTGCTGCACACAGTGATTTTAACTGTTTGTGTTCACTGTGTTATAACAAACTCTGAGGCAATAATTGCTTCCCTGAGGTAATATAACTGCACTAACAGCATGAGAAATTTGATCTGCCCATGGCCTGGTTTTGGCCACAGATCATGAAATCACAACTATCAAATGCAAGGCCTGGATGAAAGGGCCGTTCTCCTCTACCTACACAGCTATTTTTGGTACTTCATGGCTTATAAATAAAATAATCTCTGAGAGTGAAATTGATCAGGAGCTCTTTTCCAACCACATGGCAAGCTCTTGGGGAGACGGGAGAAGTCAAAATACTTTTTGAATCACGATTCTGAGTTTGAAGTATTCAAAAATGAAAGCATGTTCCTACACAAACAGATACACAAATACTCTGAGTTTGATCCTGTCCCTGGAGGAGCATTCATAGCCTCAGTGATTTCCATGGAGTTATGCCAAATCACACAAGCTGGATATTTGCTCTCGGCCATTCTGCTATCACAAACAGCAGCTCCATGATAAGGATCACAACATATTTCTGAAAGGAGGGCAAGTGTCACTGATGGACTGCTTGCAAAAACGTCATTCATTAATAAAAAGGTCACGAGTGACTGCAAGGGATACAAATGAAGTATTTCACTTTTTTGGAGCATCATTTTGAAATCCTGTTAACTGTACCTACCAAACAGTTTCCTAAAGTTTTCCAAGGTCTGTCTTCCTGCAATTTAAGGTCTGTGTTTGGGAGCCCGGGTTAAAAAGAGCCTCTCCTTTCAGCCTCTAAGCCTGAGTACACGCTGGGAAGGCGAGGACTAAAGATCCAAGATGAGAGGGAACCTGCGCATTGAAATGTGCCTCAGACCAAAGAGTGTGGTGTGTGCAAAACACAGGCCTGAATACAGCAGCAGCAGCAGTGCTCTAAAAAGTAGGGAATTACTCACTCAGGGAATTACAGACTGCATTTTGAAGCAGCACACACTTAGCAGGGTGAGCCTGTAGAGACTGAAAGCATGAAGTTTTTCCCAACCCAGAGCACAGTAGCATCCTTAGAAAAAAGAGCTCCAAAGAAAATTAAATCAAAAGAGATGCAATCTTACAGCATCAAGCATGAAATGACTGAATACTTGCCTTCCTCAGTCACTCCTACCTTAGGCAGTGAAGGCAAGCTTACACTACAGGGTGAGAGGGAAAATTTATGAGAATTGTGGAAATAAATCGCAGTGTTTTACTTGTCCACGGTGGGCAGGTTTTTCTCACAATGCAGAAATTTTTTTTTGTTCTTGTTCCAAACACAAACAAGGAACGTGTCCTGAATTAGTGCAAACTTTTAAGTCAGTTTTTCCAAGACAAAGAGCTGTAGTATAATTCAGAACACTCTAAAGTGCTACTTTAGGGATCACAAAAACTGTCTGACTCCTTGATTTGGACAGCACCAGAGGTGAAGGTCTCCAATTCTTACACAGTGCACAATCCAAAATGAAATAAATTGGAAATCAGTTGCAAAACACTGAAGATTTTACACCATGAAACTTTGCCCCTTCTTCCCCCAAGTGATGGTACTGAGCAAGTATGAATGGGCAGTACCAGAATCCACTCATGGCAGGGATAACCCCACAGCATTTGTACAGTTTTTCCTGTTCCCTGCCTGACCTGCTCTGCTTTATGTCAGTGTCTGCTTGGAGGGGGAGGATTTGCCTTTCTGTGCCATGGTTTATGTAGTGTCACAAACGCTGATATTGATCTCTTGCAGCCAGGGTTTCTGTTTGATCTCTCCAGTGTAAGAGCATGTGTGTTATTTTCATCAGGGTCTTTCCAGTCACTTGATTCATTTTTTTTGCACAAAGCAGGATTGTAACTGGGCACTGAGAAGGGGGAAGTTGTATGTGCAGAGCAGGATTTAGCAATTCCTATATTTCCTGTTAGACAGAGGCTATTTTTAGTTTGGCTTTTTATGCTTTCTTTGGGGGGAAAATGGTATATTGCCAAAGCAGAGGGCAATGGCATCTAATTTCCCCATCCACTGCTTGTAAAATACTTATTTAATAAACTTTTACCTTCTCCCTTCTTAATCCTCAGATAATTCTGGGACAGAGTAATCTTGTTCTGAGTCTAAATGTCACTCCTCTCCCAGACACAGAAAACAACTGCCTTTGACCAAACAGCACATCTCCATTTTTCACAACATCATTGCTTTCCCACTGGTTGTTTAAAAGGCAAAACAAATGTTTTTGCCTGTGGGAGCAATTTAAGATGAGATAAACTGTGGGTTTTGGCCTTTCAAAGGTCATCCCAAGCTGATGTTATAACCTTGTTGTGGTGGTTTGTGAACCTTCCTGTAGCAATATCCATAGAAATGGTTTAGTTATGGATCATCCAGCAGGATTATGAATTTGTACCACTGCCACAGGTGGGTATTCTCCTAAGTGGGCTCTGACTCACTTGCCATTTGCATTTTTAGGAGGAAAATCCTTAGAGATGCAAATCAAAGGTATTAGTAGGGAACAACTCGTACTCATCTGCACGAAGCAGGAAAAAAGTAGAAATCTCAATATTTTGAGATTGCATCATCATCCTCATAGGACCAGCCGAGCATTATTATTATTACAGGGCCATCGTTACTCCAAGGCTGTGGGATGGAAATTTAGGTGCTAAGTCCCATAAAAATTCTCTTTGGAGGAGATATTGAGGGAGACTAAGACTAGGGTTCTGTTTCAAAACCCAAGTCTAACATGCAGCACGTTCACATTTACATGGGAGTGAGGAGTGCACAGAGCTCTGTGAATTTGTTTGAACAGTCACCTGGTGCCACCTGGGACAGCTGCAGGAGTCTGTTTGCTGTGGGACAGGACCTGTCAGAGCTTTTCTGAGTGGCTGCTGGAGCCATGTAAGGCACTACAGGGAATTTCCAGCACCACTTGGTACCTGACCCAAACCTCCCCACTGCCCCTCATGCAGCTCAGACAAGCAGCAAGCACAGCCCAGGAGGCAAAGGGCTCTGGATTCCAAAGGTCTGAGCCAACAGCTCAGTTCTCTCAATCAAAATTTAACCAAAATCTCTGAATCAAGGCAGAAATTTGCCTGGCAGAAAATAATTTCCTCCCTGCAATTGACCTAAACAGTGGGTACAGGGCATGTCTGTGCCCTTCTATTTTCCTGTCTTCTTGAACTTTTAGACCTTCTCCCACACCAGGAAACCAGGAAAATTTTGAAGTTCTCTGTGGGGAGAGTGAGTCCACCTCAAGGTCTAGAAAACAACTTGATATCCTGAAGTGTTGGGCTGTGACAACCAGTCAGCCTACTTGCCTGTCAATTCCTGCCCTTGGTTCCCTTTATCTTCCTCAGATATTCTCCCAGATACCATTGGGAGCCGTATTTGAATAGCAAAGGCATTTTTGACATTGCTCAGGAAGAACAGCATCATTATTGTGGTGCTTTACAGCCCCCAAAGGCTTCAGAACCTGCAGGCGTGGTGGTTTGCTGTGCTGCAGGTCCCTGGTGCCTAATCCTGCAAGTAAATATGTGACTCATCCATCCTACAGCAGTGGGGGACCATAAATATCAGGCATTGCTGATAGGCCACGTTCATGTGTGGCTGACAAACACAGCTCTCTGGGCAGTAAACACTCAAACCTGAAACAACCCCAGCCTGAAACCAGAATTAAAAGCTTTGCAGTTCTGTAGAATTCACAGTTCCAAGGTGGACAGTGTAGTCAGTACACCAAGAGTGGTCCCTGATGGGAATTTTGCTGTCTGACTTTCATAGCAAAAGTATATAACAAGTTTTAAATGAGCTTTGTTGTTGTTCATGTTTCTGTATCCTTTTAAGGCCAAAAATTACGTTCATTTTGTCATGAACTGTTTCCAGCCAAAATGTGCTTGACAGATTCTAATTAGTACATTCAAAGGGGCACTTTTAGCACAGTTTCCCACATACACTTTTACAGCAACTGTGTTCTAAGGGGGACATAAAACCAAAGGAGATTTTGCACTGAAAGAACATTTGGCTGTTTATCTGTGCTCAAGGTTACCTGGGTGTTACGTGTTCTCTCCTGGCAGAGAAGAATTATTTTAAATGGGAAAAAATACCAGGAATCTTTCAGGTAGATGGCTGCACTATCCTGGAGATTTTTTTCTTAGCAAATCAAATTCAGTGTTATTAGCCCTAGCAGAGCTAGAAAGAGGTCAAGAACACATCAGTGCTTCTTTGCACTCATTTAGTTTCCACCTAAACTATTCACCACTGTGATGAAAGTCGAATACAGCCTTGAGATACCACTACAGAAGTACCACTAGAGACTCCAGCATTACAGGCACATTGACAACTACAGCATGAAAATCCTGCTAGTTCACAAATTAATGGTAGCTTTGGAAACCAAATTCTAACACAATAGCTCTTCAGGGGACAGTCTGGAGGAGAAAAAGCATTTTAATTTGGTTTTGACAAGCTCATTTGTTTCTTCAGCCCCCTTTTTGCTAGCATCCACTTCAAACCTTGCACTTTGAGAGTGCTCTCACTCTAGTACAGGTCTGAGGATGCACGGCACATTTCAAACCTTTAATCACAGCATTCTTCATTACCAAATTTAGTTCTTGCAATTAAAATGTCAAGCTTCATGGGTTTCACTGATTTTCTAGAACAGCCTCACAGCTCTGACAGGAATGTCTCTCCTTACAGGGTTTGCTCTTTCCTTGCCCTGTTCACATCCTAGGATCAATAATCAATATTCAGAAGCAAAAGCTCTCAGCCAGAAAGACTTGATCAGTTGTGTGCAAACCCTGGTGACATCCAGAGGGTACAATAAGTGTGACTTCCCAGCAAACCTTCAAGCTCTTGCTGCTCAGGAAAACACAGTTGTCTATTACAGGAGCTGCCAGTCTTCCACTCCCCCGAGTTAGCAGCACAGCAGCTTCTCCCTGTCATGAGTTTCCTGCAGTGCAGCAACTCCTCAAGCTTCACTTTCTAACTAGTATAAAATAAAATTTAATGAGAGCTGAAGCCCAAAGCAGGAGAAGCAGCATAAGCAAGATGAGTAAAGAGTTCATCCTCCTCAAACCTTCCTGTACTGGAAGGGAAATAGGCACTTATGCCACAGAGTTTTGGTTCCAGGGTAAATGTTGTCCAATGGGTACATTAGACAGATTTAGGGTCTAACATAAAAACTACTATAATAAAATTGTACTGGACAGTAATTCACTCTCATCCTAATTCCTCATGAGCTCAGAATTGAGATTTAAAAAAATCAGAGTGGGGCACTACAGAAAATTAGAGTTCACACCAGACTCTAGTATGCAGGATAAATATTCATTATGAATGGGAAATAAGAGAACATGTAATTGTGAAATCTAGTCACTTCTTCATGTTTATCTAATGTTACAGTCTGAGAACCTCACTCTCTGAAAGGATTAATAACCAGTAGTATGTGGCTCATGCCAGCCAGGGTTCACTGACCATTTTCCCCTCTGCTCAGAGCCAGTGGGATCTTCACCTGCTCCTCCCATGCCTTTCAAAACCCAGGCATGAAGCAGCCAGAGTGGCCACTCCCTCCTTGTAACCTCTTTGTAGACAACTGGAGAGCGCAGAAAGGCACCCAGAGTGCTCTCAGGTTCTGGGACTCATCTCTGAGAGCAATCCCATTAAATGTGGATTTTCTCTGGCATCCAGGAGCATTGCCCTTTACAACTCACAGCTTAAAGAGCCAGGAGTCAGTTTGGGATTTGGTGACCATTTAATTGTATGTGGTCCCTTTTCCTGTGTTATCCATATGTACTGGTATGAACCATGCACTCCAATTTTGCTAAAAATATATATATACATAGCCAAACATATCAGAAATACATAAGTAGATTTTAAGGTAAGGTACAACTATAGAAAAAGATTCTTGCAGCATCTAGAAGCATCACTGCAGGCAAACTATTTTGAGCCAATATTTTTGCCCCACCTGCCCCCTGAGCTTTTGGCATGCCCAGGCTACCATGTACCTTGCACTGCTTGTTGCTTTAAGTGAATGCTGTTGCTGACAAAGAGTGATCTGATGGCAAATTGAAAGAGCATTTAATCCAATCAATTCCTGCTTTGAACTCCTGCCTGTCAGATTGCAGATTTGCACAGTGCAGCTGCTCCTCCTGAGCCTGCACCTTGTGCTTTACCCAGCACTGCTCCAAGGTGCCAGCAGAGCTTGGGGCTGCCAGATGTGCAGAAACATCTGGGGGCTTTGCTGCAGCTCATCCCTGCTTGCCCAGGGAATGCCAGACTCCTAAGAGAACCTGCTGTCAGGAAAGTTCAGTGTTTTTCTCCTGGTCTCACTCAAGGCCAGCCAGAACAGAAGGATGTGGAAGAATTAAGGAAAAAGTAAGCAAGGAGAACTTTCCAACTTCAAAAGGAGTGCTGAGCAATTTCAGCCACAGAGAAGCCCCAAGTAATAGAAACAGATAGATTAGTTTGAATGAAACCAGAATGGCTTTCAAAAAACTCTGAATGCTCTTTTTCCTCATAGAACTATAATTAGTGAATGCAATATACTTCACTTTTTATGAAACAAAAAATGCAGGCAATAAAATCTTAACTTTACTAAAAAATACAGTAAAGTTTACTAAACTTTACTAAAAAATCGTAACTTTACTAAAAAAATTTAGCCCATGCAGTAAAATGTCACAAAGTAGCATTACCTGATGGAGTCCAGAACTGGGGATTTCTTTTTATGTCACCTCTGCAGGATGGCTTTCAGAAAATCATGTCACATCCACATAACCCCTGTTTATCATAAAATGGCAAAATATTCTAGTTAATAAACCATCTTGGAGAACTGTGGGTGCAAACAAAATTATCTAAGAGCTCATACCAAATACTTATTATCAACTTGCTTGTATAGCTGAAAACATCACATGGATGAAAGCTGCATGCAATTAACCGGAAAGCAGGAAAGATCAATTGCTTATCAGCAATAAACTGGCAAAATATTTTGGGAGGTCTTGCAGGGTTTAGGAACCCAAAATTCAGCTTATATAAAACCAAGGTTACAGAAGAAGGAAAGCAACACAGACCCTAGGTAAGAAACTCAGAAAATCAAATCAAAAAGCTGTAACATTTTATGATTGTAAAACACAACAGTATGCAATTGGCTTTTTTTTTTTTTGAATGGAAGTTTGCATTGATATAGAAAGAATGCAACAAAAATATGAAGCATAAATGTTGTTGCGGTACTTAAAATATAAATGCATTTATGCAGGGCTTTCTTTCATTAATCTCATGACTTGCGGTAGGCAAAATGGATATAGTGGAAGAAAGAGGATAATAAACAAGAAAAAAAGGAAGAAAGAGGATCATAAACAAGAAAAAAAAGATGGGCTTAGTGAAAATATGTAAATGTAAATATGTAACAAAAAATAATAAAGGATGACAATTATCAGAAAAACAGCAATACCAAGAAAAACTAAAGCTACTCTTTAAGTCTTACTCAACCCTCTTTTTATAAAGGGAACACAGCAAGAATTTTATTTATTTATTTACTTACTTTAGACTATTCTAAATGCTATTAGCTATGGAACAAACATCCCTGTGTTGTTTGTGGAAACCAAGTGAAAGAATGCAGAGCAAATATGCAAGTAAACTAATAACCAGTGTTTATTCAATTACTGTTTTGTGCAAACAAGCAGAGTGATTTAATATCAGTTTGTAAACATCTTACCCAAACTGCATTTCCAGTTGATCATCTGCATGCAAATCAGTTTAAAATAAGCACATGCAAAAGCAGGCCAAAATTCAAAGGAAAAAGCCCCACAAAAATTCAGTAAGAAGGGATGAAAAAGGATGAAGAAAATCAAGTAAAAGCAATTGTTCAAACATTTCCTCACTAAACAATGTTAGAAAACTGTCAACCAGAGAAAGACACACAAAAAAATATCTACTCATCTTGTATAAACTCACTTGTGAATTGATAATAAAAGGTTTTAAACAAGACTGTCTGCCAAGAAGAGAAGTGGAAGCCCCAGCTGCAATTAAATATATTGACTACTCTGGAAGCAGCAGAGCCAAAGCTCCTCTTTGATGTCTCCCAAAACTTCCCCTTTTCTGTGGCTCTTCCATGGAGCCCACCTGGCTCAAGGCAGGCTGAACTGGGAGCACTGAGGGGCTGGAGGATTTTAGGGATTTTTGCAGCTGTTTCCTTCAGGTGCTTGCAATGAGGGGAAAGGATCTGTTTGAGGAAAGAAGGAGTGTCCCAGGTGAGGATCTCCTTTCCTGCTGCCAGGGCACTCAGGGGGGGAAAAAGGCAATGATTGCCCTCAGCTTCAATACTACTACTACTACTAAATTATTTTATATATATATATATATATATATAAATAAAAATAATATATCATATTCTATATAATATTTTATATTATTATTATTATTACTACTACTACTACTGCTACTACTACTACTATTACTATTATTATTACTGCTACCATTATTATTACTATTATTAACAATTACCAAGAGACAGTGTCTTACAGTGCCATTGCTGGCCTCACTCCTGTGAAGGAATGTAAAACAGAAGCGAATCTGCTTTTCAAATATAGAGTTTACTATCTTTGATTAATAAACCATCTAAACTGTAGATTGTAGTCAGGTATCCCCAGCAGCAGATCTGCTTTCTTGGGACAGTTACATGCATTAAACTGAGCACATCCATCCTTTACTGAAATATTTGCATTGTTCCCTAGCCAGTTTTCAGGTTCCTGAGTTTTTCTAACCCACAGAAATTATTAATTTATCCAATTATTATTCAATTATCCAGCAACCATTCAGCTTTCCTATTGGGATACTCCAAGCATGGAGATTTTCTAGGACATGATGAGGTTCCTTATAAAAGGATAAAGCAGCTGAGTAATTTGTTTTCCCCACTTCCTCTCAGACACACATCTCCCCTATTCTGTCCTCCCTCCTGAGGTGCCCTTCAGCACCTTGCCATGGCCCTGGTGGCTCTGCTGCAGGGTGCTTGCTTTGTCCCACACCTCCTGAGAGGAATCCAGGCTCTTCTTTGCAATCCACCTCATGCTGGAAACCTCCTGAGTGTTATTAGATTCTGTAAGAGCTGACCTTTAAAAGTCAGCAGTGCAATTAAGCAATCTGGGCAGCTCTAGGCCAGCAGCTCAGCTGGTCCAGGAGAGGAGCCAGACAGTTCCCTCCTGACTAATGTCATTACAGGAGGACAGGAGGGGCACCCAGACTCTCTAATTAAACAGCAGCAGGTCTGCTCAGCAGGCTGCTGAGACTGAGGGCAAAGCAGAGAGACAGTGCAAGACATGACAGAACCCCTGGGCTTGGTCCAGTTATGTGTGACAGCCCTGGGCCCAGTTATGTGTCACGGCCCTGGGCCCAGTTATGTGTCACAGCCCTTTCTGGGGGTTTGTTGGCTGTAGTTTCTCATAAAGCTGGCAAAAGGAAGGGAAGGTGTCCAAAGAAATGGGGATCCATCACTGCCAATGCTCTGGTCTGAAGGCCTCTGTCCTAATTCACCTTATCAAACTTAATGCAATAAAATACTTGCAGAATGGAAGAAAGGGCAGTGTGTGAAGGGATTGCCCTCACCATCTGTGTGGGACTCCCTGCTCTGCTTTCAGGAATTTCTGCCTGCCTTGCATGCCATGGAGCCCCTGAGATCAGAGGAGTGAGCTGCTCAAGTCTGACCCTCTGTTTCTTTGCCATGGGTCAGGAGCGTCTGGCCAGTGCTAAATGGTCACTTCTCTCTCTCTCCCTGTCCCATTTACCTTAGATATGGACTCAAACAGCAAATAGAAATCCTGCAGAAAGGTGATCTTTGCCATTCTGTTGGAGTGTTTTGCTTTTTCTGGTGTGTGAGATGGCTGGAGTTGTGCACTGGCTGCATTTGTCCATGTCAGTGTTTGCTGTCCTTCCACTGGGGCTCTGCTGACATTTCTTGCTTCTTTTTCTCTCCTGCTCACAGTAAATTGCCTCTTGGTTCCTCACAGGCCTTTTCTGTTAACAAATGAAAAAGTTCAGATTTTAAACTAACTACTTTTTGCTTGTGTCAAATAGGGCAGACGTGAATTTGGCTTTTATTTAGGCTGGTAAATGATTTACTGTGCAGGCCAAATGCAAGTCAAAGCTGGTGGTTGCTGATTCTTTTCCCTCATTTCCTTCATCTCTTAATCAGAGAAGCAAAGTTTTCTGAACAATTGCTTGTGAAAGAACCAGATTAACTCAAGAGTCTTGAGTTGTCCCTAACCTTCCTACAGTGTGCCAAAAGGACCCTTTTGCATTCTCAAGGAACCCAAACACCCTTCACATTACTGAAAGCTGAATATATTCTTAAATGTGGGCATGAGCTCCTTGCAACTCTGGGATTTCAGTGTTAGCTCCTTTCCTGTATGGTTGGGTGTGCTGCCCATATCAATTGGAGAAGATCACTTCTCCCACTGCATCTAAACAACTCCCTGGGGCAGGAGCTTCACCCTACACAAAGAAAAGCTTTGATGGCTCCAGTAGGTTCTGCCTCAGGCTGCATTAAAGGAAAGAAGAATTCAGCAGGAAAATCATCCCAGAAATACACCCAGCTGCACTGGGCAATGGCAGGGCACTTCCCAGCTGCTGAACAATTCAACAGCCCAATCCAGAATAACCTCCTGATGGTGTTTCACTAGGAATAATTTCAGTCGCACATGAATTTTCTTCCCTTTCATTGTCAGCTTGATTTCCAGGAATGTTTTTCTTTTTTTCCAGCCAAAGCTCTCTGTCTCAGTGATTTATCTGAGAGCAGCTTGCATTGGGCCTGCTGCTTCTCTGCTTTCCCAAATTCACAGTCCTGGTCTTATCTGCTCTGCCTGACATATCTTTAAATGTTGAACTTTATCTGGTTAAAATGAGAGTTCATTGTTTGCCCCTTTTCTGGCCAGACCATGCTCGTTGCTTTGGAGCAGTGAATTATTCAGCTCTTCTTGCCACTTTTCTTGGGCTAAACCCTGAAGAATGGGAGGGAAGGGAATTCAGAGAATGGGGTGGAATAACAAAATTCCTGCTTGAGCTCTGATCTGGATGGCAATGGTGAGAGCAGGAGCTGCTGCTTTGATTGCTGGTGCTCCAGGACAGCTGGTGGGGCAGACAGAGAGGAGCAGAGCACAGCAATGCTGCTGGAAGGCACAGGAGCAGGATTTCTGGGTTTTACTGTCCCCCCTTAGGGTTCCATCACATCTGGGTGGATGGGCAGGAGGTGCCTCAGCCCTCCCAGGTGCTCTTCCATCTCAAGATAAAGCCTCCAGGTCAGGACACTACTTATAGTAGAGTTTAAAGACCATATCTCTTCTTCTGTATGAAACCAAAACAGTAAAGAGGGGATTTAAGACTAGTTTAAAAAACAACCCTTGCTTCTGTAAAAAGGGTCAGCCAAGCTTTCAGCTTTGGCTGAGCTCAGCTGGAGCTCAAGAGCTCACTCCACCCTCAGCAGAGGCATTTGTGAGACCACAAGGCTCATCTTTATCTCCTGGGGAGGCTGTGCCAGGATGCATCAGGAAAGTTAAAAATGCCATCTAAATTTGCTTCCTCTTTTAAAAGCAGTAGAGAACCAAGAGTTATAGGCTATTATTGCAGTCTTTAAACAGCTTCCAAAGGTACATTTGTGAAAGCATTGTTTCAGCATCCAAGTGCTATTTCTATTTCTAAAACACTTCTGCTTTGTCAGCACCCGTCTATCTGCAGTGATAATCCATTTATACCAGCAGCAATAGCATTACACACAAGTCCCAGATGAAACCAGGGAATGGCCAGGGAAACCAAAGACCAACATTTTCAACAGCTGCTTGGAGACTGAAAAAGGAAGACAAGCTGCAAAAAAATTTCTAGTGTAAGAGAAATCTCCAGGTGCAGCAACAAAAAACCAAATAACAACAAAAGCAATGAAAACAAACAAACAAGAACCAAGCAAACAAAAACCCACAACAAACCAGTTTTGGGGAAAGAGCACCTATCTTTTGAATCAGGAGAATTTAATTAATTCCAGATAGAGCCCATCCCCACACACAAGCGAATCAATAGGGCTGGGAGAGCTACAGACTGGGGGAGTGACAAGAGACTTGGAGTGCAGCAATGGATGGGATTACACTGGGAAAGGGCATCCTTTCAGCCCAACACCATTTAAATACTGCTGGGCATCATACTGGCTACCTCTATTCTGCCAGGCACACTAACAGTGCTGAAAAGTGCCCATTACTCTGGGCAAAGCAAAATGTAAAGCACAGTGAAGAAAGGAATGTAAACCTCCTCTTGGACAGGTTCCCTAGTCACTGCACCAGCTTTCATTGTGAGCATCTGGAGGTTTTTTAACTTGTTAAATTTGGAGTCCCAGGGCTGTGTTTCTTCACTTCTCCTAGGATGTCATTGTGAGCAGCTAAGCAAACTCAGATTACTGCAGCCACTCCACGGCACTCTGCAGGGCAGTAACAGGAGAAGGAAATGTATACTGTGCTGTTCAGCTGCTGTCAGAGAGAGTGGAGTTGTTTATGTGCTCTCTGCTCACTCTGGAAAGAGCTCCGGGTGAAACTGAGGAAGTGTTCTTAAAACAAAGCATTAGATGGAAAACTTAGCCCTGAGAGGTTTGTCACGCTGGCCTGAGAAAATAATAGAGGCTAATTATTGTATTTGTAGGGAGTGCCCTCAAGAAGGCAGGAATGGTGCATCTGAGTCCATGTTCTCAGAAGGCTAATTTATTACTTTATGATACTATATTATATTAAAGAATACTATACTATACTAAGGAATACAGTAAAGATACTTACTGAATGCTAATAAGATAAGAATGAAAACTGGTGACTCTTTCCAGAGTCCCAGCTGGCCAAAGAGACAAAACAACTCACACCAGAATCCAATGAAACAATCACCTATGGGTAAACAATCTCCAAACACATTCCACATGAGCAAAACACAGGAGAAGCAAATTGAGATAAGAATTGTTTTCCTTTTCTCTGAGGCTTCTCAGCTTCCCAGGAGAAAATCCTGGGCAAATAATTTTTTTTCAGATAATGTGAATGCCACAGCTGATATCATCATAACTGCAAATTTAGAGCTGCATGATCTCTGAGCCCCTGGCACTGTGGTGGTGTGCATCTACCAAGCTTCATGATGGAGGGGAGGATCCTTGAAAAGAAAGATCCCCTTGTGAAACTGCCCTGAGATCTTTAAAGTCCCCCTGGAACAAACAGGAACTTGATGTTTTCAGTGTCATGTAAAAGGAATGAAGAAAATCCCATCACTAAGGTCACTTCAAAGTGGATAAACCACTGCATGAGATAATGACTGAAAGAGCCCTGAATATATGACTTGTTATAGTTCTTATCTGTGTAATTTCCATGGACAAGAGAATCTCACACAGATAGCACCTCAGACTTTGGGGTATAACTCATTATTCAGCGTGGATAAATGCAGAAAAGATTCCTCTTAATGCAGGCTTTTAACTAAGTACAGCTAATTACTCAGCTGAGCACTCTCTTTAGCTCTTGCACTCTGGGGAGGCAGGGCCAGGTCTCCTGGCAGCTGTGATGAACATCATAAACTAAGTTATGTTAATCCTCCAAGTTTCAGACTTGAGATAAGTCAGAGGTTTTACAGCACCCATTATCTACTACTGTGGCTCTTATTTTGTTTGAAGCCATGCAATGTTTATTAGCTGAATGCCCTTAAGCATTGAGAATGAAAGCAGAAATTTACCATTTAAATTTAGATCATGCTTCTCCCCCTGTCACACACACACATAATTTTAAAGTTTACTCTGAACAGTTCCCAGGATTGTGTGTCCAGATTCCAAGCAGAAGGCTAAGAATAACCCCTACATTATTACAGGCACCAAACGGGTGCTCATAAAACCATAGTTGCAGCCAGAGATAGGAGATGATAGTTGTTTATCAAAACAATGAATTAGTTTAAATTCATTTTGTGCTGTCACCAGCACTGGGAACCAAGCACAGCCCTCTGTAGTGCCCTGGCTGGAGCACTCAGCAGTATTTATCTTTGTCCGTTATGACATGGCCTTGTAGGAAATCACTGCTTCCAGGGTCTGGGATTAATTATCCTCCCCCTGACAGAGGTTCTATGGGATGAGCAGGGATGTGGGCCCTGGCAGGTCACCAGGCAGGCTCAGACACAAACAGCCTTTGCTCACTGGTGCTTCTTGAAGAGCTGCTCTCCACCCACACCCGTTCCTCCAAGCTGCTCCACCAAAGAAAAGTGATGCTGGGGAGATACTCTGAGATAGCACCTCAGACTTTTGGGGTACAACTCATTATTCAGCATGGATAAATGCAGAAAAGCATTAGGTACCTACCAATTCCATCTCCCCTGGGGTCACTTTTCTGCCTCCAGGAAAAATCATCAGCAGCATGTAAGGAAACCTTTGCTCAGTCTGAGCTCTTGTCTCCAGCTAACCATTTTTACACTTTACATCTATTTTTACTGTGATAAAGATGTGGTCCACAGTGTCTGCCTTCCATTTCTCTTCAGCTGTTGATCACAGTGTTTCTATCATTCTCTTTTATCATCCTGCAGCATTGCAAACCCTACTGTGGAAATACCTCTTAAAGAGCTTCTCTGCTCCTCCTGCTGTGTCTCTTAATTCTCCAGGTGTAAAGGCAAAGCTGTTTGTTCTTTAAAAAAAATTAAATTCCCGGTACAAACAAAAGTTCAAGATTCCAGGTGGCTAGCAAATAACAGGAGCAGGTGTCTTTACAATACAGAGAAAATGAGGGAGGGTAAAAAAAAGGGCATAACTAAAATATGAGAATAATATCTGATTTTGAAAAAGATGGGTCCCCCTAAATATTCTGTTGTGCACTGTGTTAAAAAGATGCAACATTTATCAAAGCTTATGCCATCAGACTCATAAAAAAAAAGAGGATCATTAAAAATCCATGTGTCAGTTTTCAATGTATTTTGTTGCTTTAATTCCTCATCTTCCTGAGACGTTCCAGGCCTGCATCCATCAACTGATTCAACCATCAGTCATCAATCAATAGGGCTGGTACAAACTTCTGGTTTTCACCTAAGCCCCACTGTCAAAGAAAGATGGAAATGGCACAGGACAAGTGATATTTCAAAATCTTCCTGAATATCCTGCTCTAGCTGGGTTGCAATCACAATGCAAAGCTTTTCCAGGTTGTCTGTGATCCCCATGGAGCCAAATCAAGAAAGCCAAGGTGTGCATGCAAAGAAAAAATAAGTTTACCACAGAAAAAGGCAGGGAATAGCTTGTTTTTAGTTTGATGCAAGCTGCAGTCTCATTTGATATAGTATACTGATATAACTGAAAATAAGACAAGAAAATTATTATAGTCAGGCTGAGGAGAAGAGAGTGACAGCTACTCTGCTCAGACTCTGACCACACAGAAACACCCAGTGCTGTCTACCAACATGAACTACAGAGCCCTGCATCTCTTTGTGACATTTCTATCACCATTTGTGCTGCTCCACACTCAGTGAAACACTGGCAGAGCAAGGCACTCTGACAAGAGCACTTTTTGTGTTGTGAAGATTACAAGTACAGGCAGTGATCCAGCATTAATGCCAGTGGCTTTGCTCACTCAGCGTGCCAACTGCCCTCCCATTCAAACTGACTCACCAGAGCCTGATAAAACTGTACTTTTTTTAAGCATTTTGACTTACTCTAAGCTGCAAATAGTAAGTTGTGCCTTTCCAGAGTGACTTTGTCATGACCAGAACATACAAATGTCTTTTTGTTTGACGCGGTATGTTCTGGTCATGACAAAGAGCAGCAGAAGGGAAGATGTTGGAACTCCAGCCCTCAGAACTATCAAGTCCTAACCCCAGGAAGAGGCAGATGGGTTCCTGGAGTTCCTGAGGAGCAGTTTCCCCCTGGGCAGGGCTGGGATTTGTGGCCAGGTTGCTGCTGGCAGCCAGGATGCTCTCACAGAACAGCTGGGCTCTGCTCACCAGTCCCTTCCCTGGCCAAGGTCTCACAAAAAACTCTCTTTAAACTTTGTTGGAAAAATTTCTTCATCTCCTTCATGCATGAGACTGTGCCCCCTCTCCCAGTCCCTGCAGCCCTCCCCAGATGTGTGCACTAAGAAGGGAATAAATTCACCTCTCTCCCCTTTATTCCTGTTCTTCCTACTCATCTCTTGGCTTCTGAGCATGGGAGAGAGAAGAGAGCAGAGATCAGACCAAAATCTGGAAGAGACCCTGAAAAAAACCCAGAAAAACAACAAAAAACCATTCTCCCACCAAAAAAAACTAACTCTAAAAACAAAAAAAAAACCACCAAAAAATAAAAAAGCCAAAACCCAAATAAACCCAAAACAAAACAACAAAAAAACCCAAAACAAAACAAAAGAAAACAACAAAAAAACAAAAAATCCCCAAAAACCAACAAAAAAACCCACTCTCCCAGAAAAATAAACAACCCCAAAACAAAAAATAACGAAAGCAAAAAAAAATTTTTAAAAAACCCAAAAAACCCCAAAAGAAAACCAAAAAAAATCAAAGCAAACCAAATGAAGAAAAAAACCCACAAAAAAGCAATATCACCACCAATGCAAAAAAATTGCATCAAAACAAAAGCCCCTACCTCAGCACCAGCCATGTGTTTATGGCCACTCTCTATTACAGTTTTTTTTAAGGGTGAGTTTTACAGTGCTTTAACAAATTAAAAAATGGAGTTGTATTTTTCTCTTCATAAGAGTTTTTAATGATCAATTGTCTAATTAAGAAATTAAACTTCAATTATTTTTACTTTTAAATTAATAACTAACTACTTGTGACACATAATGTGAAATTTTATGTAATTACATAATACGACTTAAATTTATGAAGAAGAAGGTAGAGAAGAAGCATTAGCTTCTGTTTTAAAATTTTTATCTTGTTTTATATATATATTACTATATTTTAAAACTTTAAGTTTTCTACTATATGATATTACACACTTCTATTCAAACTACAGACTTATAACCTTAGTTTTATCATTCAATTTTGGAAGTTTTCTCCACACCTTCAGGTCAAATGCAGTGCTCTCTTGGGGGCCAGTGCTTTTCAGCACAGAAAGTCTGAAATTCTCAGTAATCAGGGTTCCAACACATGTGTGTTAGGAATAACACACCAGAAAGTTTAGGTTTCATAAATGGGGTGACAGAACAAGTTACACAATGAAGTCAGGAGAGGGAAATTATACAAGTGTGGATATTACCCTAAAATGATCAAAACCATTCAACACACCAGTCTGATAACTTGTCTTTCACATGAGTGCAATAAACACTCATGTGAAATAAACAACCTTAATCTGAAATTACATGTTATGGAATGGAGTAATGAAATGTAAATTAAGCCTCCTGCTTGAGTTCCATATGCAGCAACCTTTGTAAAAAAATACCTTGAGCACTGAAAGCAGTGGGGAGAACACTACAACAAAAAGCCTCCTGTTCAGTGAGGATGGGATGAGTGACTACTAATCAATAAAAAAGTCAGGAACTATCCGTAGGAGCATACAAAGATGCTCAGTCTCCTATGAAGACAGCTGAGATCAATATGTAAATACACTGTGCCATGGACTTCCAGAATTTTAGACGAACTCCCTGAAACAGGTTATTTTTCCCCAGGCTCTTTCCACTCAGAAGTTCCTAAAGTCACATATTTCCCACAGACGCAAAATGCAGTTACATCTGAGATGGATGGAAATTGCCATTAACAGAAGAAATGCTCCCCAAAACCTTGTAGCAGAAATTGAAAAGTGACAGTGGCATGAAATACACTGACATTTACTCAGGCTGGAGCATGAATGACCTGATGGAGACTGCAAAAAAGCAGAGCTGAGCAGGAGTGGGCTCTTCGGCTCTTCCACAGTAGGATACTCTCTCCAAACAACTCGTGAAAAGAAGGTCAATTATTGATATCTAATTGGACAACCTGCTGAATTATTATCTGAAACAGCCTTTGGAGTTCTGCTGCATCACATTCTGCATGTAAAATATTATTCACTGTAAAGATAAATCCAATCTGCAGCACTTAATATTGTACATTTGAAAGCTTATTAGTGGTTTTGAAATACTTGAATGTGGATTGGTGGTTTCAACCATGATCAAGTGGGAATTGAGATATTTGAGACAGGTATTCCAGTCCTTTTATATTCCACCAGAACAAAAAGACATTTGAGCCACTCCTGCTGCTTGAATCCACAGAACTGAAGCCTTTTCCATCACCACTGAAGAAAAAAGGCTTGCATTACACAGTGAAACCTCCTGAAAGGCAAAGGCAGCACATTTCACCCCACAGCTGTTCAATCCTGGCCTGTATTTGCTATAGCACTCTATATATACACCTGCATATACACACACACTGCTGCATATAAATTGCTATGTGGTATATATAAGAATATATACATTTGGTATTTATGTTTAATTGATCTTTAGATATTAAAGTATACATACTTTTGAACTTACATTGGCAGTCAGTGGAGGTCCTCCCTGTGCTGTTAAAGAAAAAATTATCATAAACAGGAATTTTTCTGAACAACTCACTGCTCGAGACAGTGACTTAAAAATGCCTAAAACATGCAGAGTTTGAAGCAGCAAGGCAGTGTAAAACAAAACATTTTTATGCTTCATTGAATTCTCCATTATTTTTCTCACTGATCTTGCTTTGCTCCATTAGATTTACTGTAGGAAAATTCCAGTTTGCTGCAGCAGGTCCCAGCATCAGAGGGGGCCATGGTGAGCAAACCAAGGGAGGAGGCAGAGAGGTGCTGCTGTTGGTGTCTCACCCAGCCCTCACATCACAGAATTGCAGAGATCCCATCAGAGCTGACTCAAACTCAGGCCCACGGATGCAGAGCAAGGCAATGAGTGCATGCTGACATCCATCCCTGATGCATCAGACAAGGACTCTGCATTATAAGTTCACACTTTCCCCCACACACAGACACCCCCAGACGACCTGCACTTCCAGAAGCAAATCAAATCCTCATGGTTTTGCCTTTAAAATAAACCATTATTTCCTGAAGGTGGACATAGAGCTGTTTAGGAGGCAGAACATCATCTACCAGAATCCAGAGCACTGCCATCCTGCAGGAACTCACGCCATCTTCCAGGGGCGCTGAAATTCCAATACCTAAAGGGTCTCTGAGAAGGTGAATGGGGGGATGAACTCTAAAAAAAAAAATATTTTTTAAGAAACAGTGAAATACTTAATTTTTGAAAGTGCCTTTTGATCATTCTACCCTTTGGTTTTAACCACTCTGCTGTCTCCTGCCAAGTGTGGTTTACTGATGACACATCATCATGGCACCAGGAATGGACTTGTTGATAAGTTAAATAATGGGACTACTTTCAGACCATTTTTATAGCTGAAAATTCTCATGGCATAAAAGAGTCATCATACAGTTATTTCACTGTGGAAAACTGTTATTTTTCTTAGAATAACTTTGAACTCTGTAACTTTTTGGGAAGGGGGTTGTTTTTGAAATAAAACCCTGCTTCCTTTCTTCCCCAAAATACTCAGCTTGTATTAGCTGGAACGATACCAAATCCACAGAGATATGTGTTCAGACAGATTGTAAATTTAGCTAGAGCATTTATATGTTACTAAATCCAAACAAAGATCTAAAGCGAGATGCAAAATATCACACACACAGAATAAAAAAGTTCCAAAATATATGGAATGGGATTTTTAAAGCTGAGCAAGGGACTCAGCCACACAAGTTTGAAAGAAACTGATTAATTATGTGGTTGATAACCTTGGTTTATATGCCATGTTAAATCCTGGTATAACTTCTTTGTCTTCAGTGGAGCTGCCCTGCAAATGCATTTGACAGATTGTCATGACTCTTCTCCAAGAATAACTTCTAAGGCAGAAGTTTTAAACATGAGTGAATGAAAGTCCTGTGCCAAGTCCTACCCTAATTTATGCCCTGTATAAAACAGCTGAGTTGGAAGTGAGGGTGTCAGGGAAGGCAGGAGGAGACATGAGTCTGTTCTTCCTCTGCTGGGACGTTACATCAGCTCCCCTTGGTGATGGCCATGTCTCCAAACAGCACAGCAGGAACCCACAAGGCAGCTTGTGGGAGATTCTTTCCTTCCCAGCCTGCAAGTTCTTGCGTTTCACAAGCTGTAAGTGTTCAGGGAAGAGCCTGGAGTGGTGGAGAGCCATGAAATTCACTCCTGTTAACTACTCCATCAATCTGAGCCAGGGCTGCTTCAAAATAAATTTGAGGATGAACACTGGAAATGGCCATTTTAATATGAATATTAGAATTAGTCACTTAATTTAATCAGAAAATAATGTGTGTCAGACAGTCTCGGTCTCAGTGTTATTTTGAATCAAAACCCAGCATTTGGATTGGTTTTCTTTAGTCTGTTGGGTTGTTTTTTGGCTCATTATTAGCATTAGAGTAAAACTAACTCGTCAAACAGTACACACACCTTTGCTCAGGTGAGAGGGAAGTATTGCCCATCTCAACTCATCTTTTGTGCACCATTCCTAAGGACATGGGGAGGATTTTATTATTTTTCCCAAAGCATCATTTAAGCCAGCAGCAGCAATCTGACTGCTCCAGCTCCAAGCCTAGTGAATCGCTGATGTCCTCACTCCTGATTCTTCTGCTGGCAGATCTATTTTACAGCAAAGTGATGCAATCTGGCAGTGAGTGAGCTCAACACAAACAGCCTGGCTCCAGCAATACCCCTGCTCCAGGGGATCATTGCTGGGGCAGGAGGCACCAGCCAGCAAGTTGGACTCCAACTCACAGCCCAAGCACTTGGATGCACTTCCCAGCTCTTCCCTCATTCTCTATTTTCAGTCAAATCAGGCAGCAAAACCCCATACATTGCTTTAATACCCCACTGGATGTCAATGCCCATCTGCTGAGCACCCCTAATGAGGCAAAAGTGATATTTCCCATCCAACATGGTCTGCATTACTTATAAACAGAGCAGGCTCTGGATCAAGAGCCTCTCACGCTCCCCATCTGTGAAATGCAGCTAGCTGCTAATCTTCAGCCTCATAAAAATGTGTGGAAGGGAAAAGCTTTATAGGATGTGCTGTGACCACTGCCATGACAGAGAGCAGCAGCATTTTGAAGGAATTTGACTGGGTCAGAAGGAGAGAGGCTGAGCAGAGCCAGCTTGGAGGAGCAGCAGCCCTGCACAGCCCCAAGGTGCCCCAAAACTGACACAGAGCACATGGTTCTGGAGCTGGGGTTGTGATAACGGGGTGTTTTCTTCCCTTCACTGGGCCCAGAAAAAAGGAAAATACTTATAAAAATACTTTATTGGCAGCAGTGCCCAGCAAGCAGCTCACTGTGCTTTCTGTGCTCCCCTCTGAGGTCTGCCAGCAGAGAGGCTGATTGCCATCTGACCGTGCATGGCAGCCACCTCCCACCCCTCTTTCTTTAGTTCTGCAGCCTCCTAAACATGTCATTATTTATGTATCTGCATGTGCTGGAGATAAATACAGCCTAGCTTCCCCCTCCTCAGCAGAGCTTACACCTGTGATCTCTGATTCTTCACCTCTGCAGCGCTGCACACCTGCACCATTTCATCCTTTGTGATAACTGGGTTGTGTACTCTGGGGTTGTTATGCAACCTGCATTTCTCCTCCTAGGCTCATCTGAGCACCTCCAGCCCAGTTCTGCTTCTTATGGCTTGTCACCTTTTAATCTCTTATATTTGGGCACCTCCAAAATCAGCTCTTTTTCCTCTTTCCCTTCAGAGCTCTCTCTGTGACCTTAGTCATGCTTGACAAACTTCCAATCCCCTCCATCATTTCTACTCTCCTCTGCAGCAATTTCCATTTACAAGTACAAGGTTATAATAAATAGAGGGACCATGTTCAAGTATAAAAACAGTTGGACAGGTTCTTTTACCTTTACTCTTTCTTCATTAGCTTCTCCAGGTCCAGGCACAGGCTCAGGCTCTGCCAACCAGATAGCTCATCACTGCTTCTCCTTCAGAGTATGGCTGTGAAAACATCTTTAAAATCTTTAATTTTTTTAAAATAAATTTTTAAATCTGTTTGATTTTTTTAAATCTGTTTTAAGTAATTTTAAATCTGTTTAATTTTTTTAAATCTGTCCTTGACAAAGAAGCTAGTAAGAGAGAATCTATTACTAGCAATTAGAGAAGAATCATGACCAAACTTTCAAAGCAACAAGGTGCTTGAACTATTCCAGCTATGATAATAATTACATTAAAAAAATTCCTGGTGCAACATTACCATGGATGGGAAATCAGTTGTAAAGAGGTCATCTTGTTTTTGATTTCTTGTGGAATTCAGGTTAAGGACCATGACTTGAAAAGTTACTTTGACTAAGAATTGCCACATCTACTCTGAGGAACAAGGACAACATTTCAGCAAAGCCTAAGCAAAAAAAAAAAAAAAAAAAAAATCAAAGGACTTTTTAGGAAAAAATTAGGATTTTCTAAGGAAAATAGAAACTTAACACCAATTTCAAATTGCTTCTTGTGTGGTGATCTCATTTCCTAAGGATCAGCTTCTTATTACCCCTCCAAGTATGGGTGTTAATCTTCTTAAAACTAGTATTCTGATTGTCTGATTAAGGAAATCTTAATTCATTAGATTTATTCTGCAGACTCTTGCTTTATCCCACTGTTGGGCATAGAAGTCTGGGATGGAAGGCATTCTCCTGGCTTCAGTTTTGAAAAGGACCAGAGCTGGGTTTTATTGTCCACCTGCAACCAAAAGAGGGAACAATCATATGGGTGTGATGACAAGGAAAAGTTTTCCTGTAGCTGTAATTGCTGCACTCTTAGCCTGTGTAGTGATTTGCAGAAAGGATTTTGGATGGTTTGCAGGGGTAAATGATTCATTTGCATCACTACAAATTCAAAGCACTGTTGGTTCTAAATTCAAGAATAATCAAAATCTATATAAGTTGTTTTTAAAGGGTTTGGAGAGATAGAAAAACTTAAATACAAGAATATAAGTATCAGGATCTTATCCTATAAGCTGAAACTGAGAACTACCTGTCCAGTGCTCCAGAATCTAAACTTTTTTTCTATTTTTGCAAGTAAGTAGCATGTGTTGACCATTGGTTTGAAATATTTAATCTGTTCTCTTCAAGTAGCAAAATGTGGAAATTAAACTGTTACAAGGAAGGCATGCCAAAACAGAGAAGGAAGCTATTTAGCCGGTTATTTCTGCCTTACAAGGTTTACCATCCAAAAGCAAGTTTTCAAGAATAAAGTTATTTTGATCAACCCCTCATTTTGAAGTGTCAAAGCTGCTTCTAAAACCACCAACACTTTCCCCACTGGTTATAGGATATCTAAAGCATCCAAAGCAGTGGCTTTAATGTTGCAAAAAGTTTTTGGTTTGTTTGTTTTGAGTTGTTCTGTTGCTGCTATCCAAAAGTGTGAAGTGGGCCACAAACAGCGAAAAGTTCTTGAGTGCTCCAATAAGCAACCCTGACTCCTGCTGACATCTCAGGGGACCTGCTACCTGTCCACTCACATAGGAAACTTTGCTGGGAAAGCTTTAAAACAATCTGTTGAGTTGATGTCTTGTCCTTCTGACCCGAAATCTCTTTGTCCCTGCAGCTCTCGTGGTGCGGTTCCTGACCAAGCGGTTCATCTGGGAGTACGACCCAACGCTGGGTAGGTGGCTGTGCTCTTAGAAGGCTAATTTATTATTTTATTGTACTATAATATGTAAAATAATACTATGCTTAACTAAAGAATACTGAAAGGATATTTACAGAAGGCTAAAAAGATAATAATGAAAACTCATGACTCCTTCCAGAGTCCTGACACAGCTTGGCCCTGATTGGCCATTGAGTCAAAACAATTCACATGAAACCAGTGAAACAATCTCCAGACACATTCAACACAGCAAAACACAGGAGAAGCAATTAGATAATTACTGTTTTCCTTTTTCTCTGAGGCTTCTCAGCTTCCCAGGAGAGAAATCCTGGGCAAAGGGGTTTTTCAGAAAATGTGAATGTGACAGTTGTGTTCTGGAACCCTTGTGTGGAATGGCATGGCTGAAGCAATGGAGTCACAGAGCTAAAATTCCAAGCCTCAGTCAGCCTCTAAAGCTGCTGCAAAAAAGCTTCTCTATGGTCATTTTAAGCTAGAACAAATTGGCAGAATAGAGAAGAAGCAGCACCAGACAAAGGCTGAGTTAGTGTATGAGGCACATTTCTACTCACTTAGAAATTCAGGGGAATTCTGCCATTGAAACAAATTGCTTCAGCATTGAACTTTTCCAATCATTTAGTGTGAGATCAGTCTTCTCTTTTTGAATAACCCAAATGTCTTCTGCTTGAGAATAAGATACTGGGATACAGATCTGTATTCTGGGAGAGAGATCTTAAAAATTTGTGGCCAAAAAAAGGCTTTTACAGTCAGTCTACCTAGACTCAGGTAATTTTTTTGTCCTCGTTTCCAAACACATATTGTCTCTTATTTTTTGAGTGACCAGATAGGGGCACTAGTCATCTAAAGGGCATCCACATGTCCCTTCCACTGCTCCCACTTAGCTCTGTTGGGTCTGGCATTTTCAAGAAGCTGGCTCAGATATATCAAAAAACCTGTCAAACAGTTGCCCTGAATTAGAGGCTTCACTTAAAACTTGTGTCAAGGTCCGTTTTTTACTGTTTCTTAACTTAGCATATATTTAAATGCTCTGCAAATCCAGGCCAAGAAGAGCAAGACAAGTCATACAGTTCTTAGAAGGTGCCTTCAATAGCAGAGGACTAAGTAATTCACACACAAAGTAAAGGGCTGGAAAGTTCTCTTTTCTCCAACAATGCGTTCCTCTCTCCTTTCTAACGTTTCTTTGCAGGTTCCGACAGAAATCATACAGTTAAACATCAACTTCTTTATTAATGTTCTTTCCTTAACAGGTTTCGTTAAGGAAATAGAAAATGCCATAAAATTGCACAGCAGAAGTGAAATTTAATATATTCTATTGCAGAACCCAGGCAGCCCTTTGTAAAAAGTAGGCATCCAGGATTTTTGTTTGGCAAAATGGAGAGATAACAGATATCAAATGGAGAGATAACAGATATCAAAACTCCCATCTTGGGAAACTAAATCTCAGCACAACCTGAACTCAAATACATTATTTTATCTGCTACTATCAACACAGTCCTCAGTGAATTATGTGTCACCCACCTTGTGCTGCACAGTGGAATGTTCAATAGGATGTTCCTTTGGCATTATTAGTGTTAGTACTTCACATTTCTATCACCAGTACATCATTCTAAAATCTTGACAAGAGGTGTATAAAGCCTTCTCTATCAGTGCAGTCCAAGTTCATCAATTTTTTACAGGGCCTCTGCATGCAGAATCATCCTTTTTCCTTGTTTAAGCACACAAATGAAGTTATTAGCAAGCTACAAGGTTTATTTTTTTTTTTAAGCCCCATTATGAGGGCCCCATGCCCTTTTTGCTGTACAAAGCTTGACATTTGTTTCTGTTTTACAAATGAATACAATTGCAAATTACTGTGCCCCTCAGGAATCTAATTGTCTTCTCTTTGCAGCAAGGAAAGCTTTCGTGCAGGCAGCAATAAACTAAAAAATTAAATCTCTTCTGACTTACTGAATTCTACATCACCATTCAGTCTAGAGAATAATAGCTTAAATTATGTATTGCAGTCATTGTGATGCTCAGCTCTCTAGGTTGCTCTGAGGAAAAGGTTTGAGAAATTCAAAAACTAATAAACTATTGTCAAGGAGTTATTCCTTAATCACAGTAATCTCTGGTGGAAGCTGCTCACCAGGAGATTGTTTTGTAAAGTATTATTTTTCTCAAACTACAGATCACAATGGGATTCAAAAAGGGTTCTGAACTGTTAGAGATGACAAATAATCTTGAAATTGTAACCACTATTAGGGCCTTCAGAGATCAATGAGGAAGAAACTGTACCTTGAAAAGCTTTGAAAACCAGTGCCTGAAAAAATGCATTTCTGCCTTTTAGCATTGTCATCCTGCAGTGATTTGGTGTCCACTTACCTGCAAACATCTGAATTCACTGAGAAGTTCCAGCAGAATAAATTCATTTCTTCTCAGCAGTCATGGGCTGGCAGTTCTGTGGAAAGAGGGATATCATGCTCAATCAGTATAAAAAATTAAAGTTGTGGCAGTGAGGGTAATTTCCTCTGCAGGGAGAAATAAGCAGCTTTATCAAGTTATTCCAACAGGACGGGAGTAAAACAGATGCAAACCATCCAGCTACTAAGCAACGGGAGGTTTTGCCAAAAATCACTGGGGCTGAGACAAGAACATCAAATTTCCAGTTTATTTCTTATGTCAAGCTTTCAACCACCCATTAGCCCTCTGATGCAAGCAGACTCCAGAAAATTCCTATTTTTAGGAAAGCTTTCACCAAGCTGTTCAAGGCCTGATGGAAAATCAACATTAACCTAAAGTAAGCATTGTAGTAAAAAAAAACCCAAACTACTCCTCTTTTTATTCAAGGGTGGCACATTTTAACTGGAAGGGGAAAAACACACCTTATAAATATTCCTTACTCTTCTAACCTGCCAGAAGAAAATGAAGGGCCATATTTTTAGCAGCACCTGGACAGAATGCTATACACTACCAGGAGCCAAATTACCAACCACAAAATAACATTTTCTGGCAGGAGGAACATCACTGAGCCCTGCAAGCTTTAGGAAACAGAGCTGCTGCTGAAGTCAGGGCTCTGCAGCTGTGCCACTTCTGTGCAGATGTTCACAAAAGTGGAAACACTGGCAGGACAGCTGCATCTTCACCAAAAGTACATCTCACTCTGCTTTTTATTTAACTGTCCTCAGCCAAAGGGCAGCAACCTCAGCAAAGGTCATTTTCTGGGGAGTGTTAAGCACCAGCTTTGACTTGTCCAATATTTATGTTTAAATGGCAACTCGTTGTCACCACCTTGGCACTGGGATTTTGTTTGCTTTTCCAAAAGGTGCTAAATTCCTCGAGGTAAATTCCTGCCTGGCATTATCAAGGTGAATGGGTTTCCACATCCATCTTCATTTAGAGAAAATTGCAGCTATCTCACATTTTCAACAGAATTAGGTGAAAGAGCTCTATGTAGGAATAGGCTGGAATAGCACATTTTAAAAAATGCATGCAGTTGTTTTCTAAAATATTAAATACATGAATAATTCAGCATCAAACTAGTCTTCTTCAGCTAGTTAAATATGCACTGAGAAAGGGGATTGGGTTCCCACATGGATTTCACCAAAATTCATTCATGTTTACATGATTTTAAATAGAACAAAACTTGAAAAACATATAAACAAGCTCAGTGTGATGTTAGAAAGCTTCAAAATGCTTGGGTAGGACCAGTGAAGTCACACTCTTGTCATGAATGTGGGACTCTTATGGAATTCACTGACCCCAGGGCTCAACCCCATAATTGTCAGGGATTTCAGCAGGGAATAACTGCTCTCCCCATCCCAGTAAATTGCAATAACAATTTTTGAGTCTGCATCTCAGCAATCCCCCCCAGGAACTACTGGCAGTGCCCAGAATTTATGGTGCCTTCACCTGAGCTCAAAAATTGAGATATTATGGTTGACTTTGATATATAATTGATTTTAAAATTGGAGATGCTGAATCAGAGTAATGAAGGAATCTGCTAAATTAATTTTTTTCCTGGGAGACAAAAATGAGGAGGAGAAAGCCCAAAGAGCCATCACAGCAGCAGACAGATGGGAGACCTGCAGAGAACTTCATGGACAGCAGCAAATTTCCTGCCTCCATAAGCCATGGCATGCAGGGAGAATCTCCTGGATGAAATGAAGGAAGAAAATTCATCATTGCTATGGCTGAGCACTTTAAAAAATAATTTTGCAGCATTTCTCTGTGAGCACATTTGTTGCTCCACCAAAACTTGAACGATTTGCTTTACTAGAAACAGAACTGGGGTATCCAAGAACTGGAAGGGAAAAAAAAATGAAAACAAAGAAGAAAAACAAATACCAAAAGGGAGGAGTGTTATGAACTATTTTTTGTCATTTGTTTTGGATTAGCATTTTTAAGTATAGTTGGGAGAGTCAGGAGGTTCCTGAGGCTCAAGGACCTAAATATCAGTTTTTGTATATAGGAAAAAGCCTCAGACAAATAAAACCCCAAGTTTTATTTATCCTCAGTTCTTTTCTTGTTTCAGTAACTGATTTGTTGCCTGCGGTCTCTGCCTCTGTGTCTCACCTACAAAATCCTTCATCTTACAGAAGGATTGCAAATCCTTAGAGTAACTGATACCACATTTAGGACACTCACCAAAGGCACAGAGAAACACCAAGCAAAGCCTGGATTTGACACAAAAATCTACTTCTATCAGCAAACAAGGAGATGAAATTTTTGCTGACCTTTCTAAAAGTGTCTTGGCTTTCTCACACTGCCCCTATATGTCTTTCTCCTGCTATTCACACATTTCATAGGGTTTTGGCAATCCTCTGTAAAGAAAACTCTCTGTTAGCAGATGATCAGTAGAACAGGACTGTGCATGAAGGCAAAGAAAGACAGAAAGCAAAGGAGTTTATTTAATTTGAAAGGGATAGAGAGAAGACTCTTCACTACTTTAAAGTAGAGGTAACTATAAGAAATAGGGGTTTTAAGAAAAACAATTTTGTCAGGACTAGGAGATTAATAGTGACATTTTTGAAGAGTATTTCTTGTGACTATGTCACACTTTCTTTACAGGTTTTTGTTCACTCTTTTTTCTCCCCTGGCAGAATGAAAAGCTTGAACAGTGTTTCTATAAAGTCCTACCTAATGCAACATGCAGACAGCCCATAAGAGATCCTCAAACATGGGTAAGATGTGTAGGCATCAGGAAAGCAAGAAAGACAGGAGACAAAGTAGTAAAAATTGCTTGAAGGAAGGAGACAGAATCCTCTCTTAGAGCCCTGAATTCTCCCAGAGCAGAAAACTAAACCTCCTACAGACGAGCTCAAGACTTGCAAATTACACCACTGTGGCAAGAACAGCAGAAACGACTTTGTGAAGGTATTTACACTGGCAAGGAGGCTTTTCCCACTGGAAAACTTCTTGCAAGGATGATTATTTTTACATTAGAAGGGCAGGTTTGCTTGCATCTATAGCTGAGGGGTTCTGTTAGCAAAGCATTCAGGAATCACAAGGAAAGGGTGGAGGTCCCATACTGGATATAAATAATATGGCAAAACTAGCAAATAATGCTGGCCTGAGTTTGTTTTCTGCACTGGATAAATACAGGTCTGTATGAACAGCATAAAAACCAGAAAAAAGTAGGAATATATCAGAAATATATCCAAACTGTCTTTCATCAAAATGGTTCAGAACCAGAAACAGCTTAGCTGTGGGAATCAAGACCTCACTAAAGAGTAGAAGTATAGTTATTTAGTATAATTTGCTATATAATTATTATTTTTAAGAATAGAAATATAAATAAGATATTTAAAATAAATATATATAATTATATATATTATAATTAAAATTATAAATTATAGTTTATAAATTATACATATATAATAAATAAATATATAAATTATAATAAATTATAAATAATAAACAAGATATTTAAATAAATTATAAATATATATAATTTATTATATATGTATAATATTATAAATTATATTATAATTGTATAAATAATTCTGTAATATTATATGATTATAATATTGTATTGTATAAATAGCTATATATTATTAAATATCATTTGTTATAGATTATAATATATCCTAGCAAGAGAATATCGAAGCACTATCTTTTTGGGACAACTTTGTGCCCCTGAAGCCATAATAAACAGCTCAGATCCAAACAGAGCTCTCCAGGATTGTCTTTGCTGTCTGGTTTATTCAGCTAACACACTGTCTGGACAGCTGGAATACCATGTGAACACAAAAACTCCTGATCCCTGGGATTGCCATCCCTGCTGCAGATCCCAAGTTAAAGAAACATTATCTTTGTGCACTGTGGGTTTTTCAGTTCTCTTGACTGGTGGCTTACTCAGCAAGTTTGCCTTAAGGTTTAAACTCCTGAAGGTTTAACTGCCTGTCTCAAGCACAGAAACCCTGCAGCAGCACAGCTGAGGGAGAAACTGCCCAGACAGCAAACAGAGCTCAGAACAGAGCAGCCCAGAGTAAAAGAGGGGTTCATAAATCATTGACTGATGCCCCTGCAGCCCTGGGTGGAAAGGCTGACAGCCCTGGAAGGATTGTCAGTCTCTCCTCTTCCAGCTGCCCCACAGGACAGTGCAGTCTGCAAGAAGCTGGTGATGGAAAATTTGAAAAAAAATTGAAAAAAACCCATTTTTCTACAGTGAGCAGAAGGGCAGAGAGTTCTGCCACCACCTTGCAGAACTTTTCTTTCTGCATATTTCACCTGGACAGCCGTGCTGACAACTCCAGCCTGGCCAAGCACAGGCTGGCAATGACACACGTGGCCCTGTGGGGTGTAATGGTAACCAACATTTGGGGCTGGGAGGAAGGGCTGCCAGCCTGTGCCTCAGGACTGCCATGACAAATGTGTAGGCACTTCATAAATCACTGGGAAACAGCCTTATTCTCAAGCCAGACTCCAGCTATTCACATTCTGGGTTTTTATTGACAAAATTACTCATTCCTTCTGCCTCAGTGCTTAAGGGATTCGGCCCTCAGCAGTCTAGGTTTTGCCTTCCTAGGCATCTTCCTGTGATCATATTTTTCCTACATCAAAACAGCAGAAACATTATTTAACTTGATGTACATTTAATATGCTGTATCATTTTTACTGTGCTCTTCAGCAGGAGGAGTTGATACTGAATGTATTATAGCAATGAGCCATGAAAGAATTCCCAGTTTCTCTGAGGTGTTTCTAAGGAAATGGGCTCATATGGCCTAAAGCACCTTAAAACACCAACTCTGGCTTCTAAAAGTCTCAACAAAGTCTTGAAATGATGAAATTGTAATTGAGAGCCTCAACAGAGGATTCTTACAATGACATGGGAAGCAGTTATCTGAAAATGTGGTTTGTTTTCTTTCATATGAGTCTCAAGATGAAGATATTCCTGATGCCAGTAGTAAAAACACTGCTTTTTTACAGTAGCTCAACAGACAGCAAAACTCAGGAATGGCAGTGCCTGTTCTTGCTATAGCTACAGCTGCAAAATATTTCTCCCCTACTTTTGTTGCTCATCATATTCTGAGATGTTTCCCAGATGGGCAGAATTTTCCAGTGCTTGCCTCTGCATCCCCAGGAGAGAAGGTTTTTTGTTTTACTTATTTTGGGTGTGAGAAAATTCTCACTGGTTAGTTTTCATTTATGTTGTCAGAAGTAAGGTGAAACTCAGCTTTACCAATGAAGACTTCTTGCTGCAATCAGACAAAAAAGTATAGCAAAATGTGATTTATTTAGGCTTAAATTTATCAGGGATGTATTTCCTACCAAGAACCAACATCCCTTCCAAGCATTGGCAAGGAAATTAAATGGAAACCAAAAAAACCAACAGACCAAAACAACCAACAACTGTTTAAACCTTTGAGCTCACTCCCTACTTGTTAGCACTGCTCTGGCTTTATTGGTTTGGTTATAGCATGCCTTGAGGAACTCAGTTCCAGGTTCTGCCCACATTTTCTTTGCTTTCGCAGGAAAATTTGAATGAGGACAGAACCTATAGGAAAGGAAAAGCATCCCCACTTCACTTCCCAAAAGAAACCCATTCTTCCCATGCAGCAGAAAAATCTTATTTGCATGCAGCAGGAAGTAACAAACAAATACATTTTAAAGTGTTTTTAGAGTCCTCTTCAAGAAACCTACTGTACAATTTTTGTCTGAAGGCCAAAATATTATTTATTGAAAATATCAACACATCAAGAAAAAATGTTTTTATCTAGACTAGGTTTATATTACCCATGTGTTCTACCTAAAAAGAGGAAATTCTATAGATGCAACAAATCCTCTCATACTAAGATGAGAACTTCATAGTCAGTGTAAACACCGGCCATCTACTACCTTCCCATTTAATCAGAAATAGGATAATGTGATAAAAACCAAAGTGCTGACTAAGCAGCAGCCTGATCAAGCCTCATTCCTCCTGGATTTGTTCCCCATATTCCCCACTACAGTAGCTGGTTTTTGTTGCATGCATCCTTGTGCTCCATGGAGCATCCTTTCTCTCCATGAGTGATATTTATGATCTATATTATATTATATGAAAGAATACTGTACGAAAACTCTACTAAAGAATAGAGAAAGGATACAGACAGAAGGTTTAACAAGATACTAATGAAAAACTCGTGACTCCTTTCAGAGTCCCAACACAGCTGACCGTGATTGGTCATTAAATAACAACAATTCACATGTTGGATAAAAAAAACTCCAACCACATTCTTAAGCAGCAAAACACAGGAGAAGCAAATGAGATCATGTTGTTTTCCTTTTTCTCTGAGGCTTCTCAGCTTCCCAGGGGAAGAAATCCTGGTGAAGGGATTTTTCAGAAAATATGACAGTGACAGAGTGTACAACCTCCTGGAGCTTTTCCTTCCCTATTTCCTGACTCTTGGGGCTACACATGCACAGTTCAACATTGAAGAGTCCAAATCCAATTACCAGTCACAAAGCTTCCATTCAAAACCATTATTTTTACTAGTTTTTCTCCTTTTACACATGCTAAAAATGATGCAATGGCCATTCATGGCATGTTGTTTGATGGTATTATTAATAAATACCCCAACTTTTCTCATTTGGGGGCCTTCATATTAATGAATAGAGAGACATGAGGTTATGCTGCATTAGCATTAGAAATATGCTGCATTAGCATTAGAAATATGTGCTAAATACACAGGGAACTGTGTTATACTGTGGTACTGTGTTTTTACTTACTGTAAAACCACTGCTGGTGGCAAAATAAAAACCCTCCTGTAAGGTAAACAACAGAGGGAACACGTAACAGCCAGAGGCAAGCAAGAAAAATAAATTCCACCGTGATTTGAGAAAACCTGGGGTTGAGGAAGGAAGAAGGCAGGAGAGGCTTTCAGGAAGATACACTCAATTTACAGAGGCTTTCTAAAATGTGAAAAGTTCCTGAAGCAGCAGAGAAATGCAGAGGGGGACAGACCTCACCAAGGCTGGGTCAAGGAAGGGTTGGGAGAACAACACCAGGGTTAATAATAATTTTGGGGGTGTTTTTTCCCCAACAATCAAAGTCACGGTTCTGAAATGTGACAGAGACGTGCCCCTGATGGGTGTCAAAGATTCTAAATGAGTAGTGAGGTACCAACAAAACCACCCCAAACAATAAACGAGAAAGTTTATTCTGTTAACAGAACGAATTATGGGGAGTTTTAGTCTTTTAGACATTGCCACCCAACAGGACTTTAACCATGATTTTAAAGTCTATGTCTATTAGCTGAGGTTTTTGGTCTGAAAACTCTAACGTAATCATGACACAAAAAGTCTTTCTCCAGATCCCTTGCATTTCTCAGATTCACCTGGCTGAAAACCACCATTAGAACAAAGTTTCTTAAAACAAGGACATATAAAAATGCTTTAGTAACCTCTCTTGACAAAAAAATCAACTAAAATTCTGTATTTCATAGGGAGAATAAATCTCAAGGATTATATTATATTATATTATATTATATTATATTATATTATATTAATGTCCCTCTGTACTTAAAAGCAAAAAACAGACCAGGCTGGCTTAAGATTGCCTGTAAAATATAATTGCTCCCTCTCAGCTTATTTACCTGTTCCTGAAACCAAGAAACAACCTCTATGTATCTTCTGGAGCTGTGACATATCCCAATAGATATTGCTGGTTCAAAATAAACAAGCATTGAAAACAGCTTTTTACATCACTAAAACTTTTTACATCACTGCAAATATAACTCAAAGTCTAGAAATTAATTTCCAGATAATCGTTTTTCTCTACAAACTACAATATTCAGGAACAAATACACTCAGAAAAACGGGATAGTCCTGGACAAAACAAAGGTTTGAGACATGACCAGCCACGTTTCATAGCCCAAAACTCTGTTTAAAATATCACAGTAGTGCCAGGATGTGATGTGAATAAGCTGTGACTGAATATTTCATCCATAGACAGTCTGTGGGTCATGGGCTTCAAAGTTTTCCCTACAAAAGTAGGGTTTGTTCCTCTATTTTTTAATTCATACTGCTCAGAAGAATAGAGATATTTTTTAATATGCTTATCAATACCAAGAGCCCCCAGGGAAGTTGTTTTTCTCCACAATTATTCAGCAGCTGTGGTAATTTAATTAATTCATTAATTAATGAATCATTGTGGCTCAAAACCAAACCAACTGCTGCCATTTTCCAACAAGTGTCTCAGGCCTTTTGACAGCTCTAAATCTATTTGAAATAAACGTGAATTTTTCAAGCAATGGAACCATGAGAACCGGGAGTGCTTTGCACTGCAGGAGCACTGGGGGATTTCAGCTTTATGAGCAGGAGCCACTCTGAAATCTGGCATCAGCCTTCAAAGCCACTCCCATCACACCTTTGAGCCTCTTACTGGGAAAATGACTGGAAGCACAGCAAGAACAGGTCAGATTTACTTATTTATATTGAAACAGAGCAAATAAATCAATCAATTTCCATAGCACTACCAGATTGAGGCAGGCTTAGTCTGCACAGCAGCTCCCTGGCTCTGTTCTGACACTGAGTTTGTTGTGAGCAAAGCTCAGCTCTGTGGTGTCTGTTCCATCTCTGGGGGTTTAGGCACGTAGCCAGAGGTAGAACAGGCAACACCTGATGCAAATCAAAGTCTGAAGTGCAGAAAGTTGCCTAAAATCAACTTGGGAGCTGCTGGCGGAGTGCTGCACCTTGCTTTTTCTACTTAACCATGATGATGCAAGCAAAAGACTTTTGCAGCCTGGATTCATCTGGGCAGTTCTGTTCTGTCCAGTACTTCTGAGGTGCAGTTTATTCCAGCAGCACCTATTTTATTTCATCAACTCTAATAGGAGTCAAGGGTGAGACACAGACACCTGTGATGTCAGGGGTTTGGTTCAGTCAGGGGTCCAGCAGTTATCTCAAGCCCTGTGGTTACTCTCTGGCCGCATACCTCAAAGAAAGGAAATAAAAAAGAAAAAAGAAAAAAAGGGGGGAAAAATTTTTAAAAAGGGAAAAAAGGGGGAAAAGAAAAAAAAAAGGAGGAAAAAAGGGAAAAATAAAGGGAAAAAAGGGGAAAAGAAAGGGGGGGGAAAGGGGGAAAATGGAAGAAAAGAAAAAAGGGAAAAAAAGAAAAAAGGGAAAAAAGAAAAAAGGGAAAAAATTAAAAAAGGAAAAAAAAGGAGAAAAGGTAAAAAAAGGGCAAAATGGAAAATAGGACAAAAGGGAAAAAAGTGGAAAAAGGGGGAAAAGGGGGAAAAAGAAGAAAAGGGAAAAAGGGAAAAAAAGGGAAAAGGGGGAAAAAAAGGACAAAAGGGGGAAAAGTGGAAAAAGGGGAAAAAGGGGAAAAAAAGAAGAAAAGGGAAAAAGGGGCAAAAATGGGAAAAAAGGGAAAAGGGGGGGAAAAGGGGGAAAAAAGGGAAAAAAGGAAAAAGGGGAAAAAAGGGGAAAGGGGGAAAAAAGGAAAAAAAGGAAAAAAGGAAAAAGGGGAAAAAGAAAAAAAAGGAAAAAGGGGAAAAAGGGAAAAAGGGGGGAAAAGGGGGAAAAAGGGGGAAAAGAAAAGGAAAAAAAAAGAAAAAAGAAAAAAAAAAGAAAGAAAAAAAAAAAGAAAAAAAAAGGCAGTGCCACAAGGAAAATGATACAAATAAATCCCAAAGCAAGGCAATGTTTTTGTGATGTACCATGGGATCAGTGTGAGCAGACTGGAACTCACATCTTCAGGGCCCATAATTTACAAGACAACCAGATTCTTCAGATTTTTCTGTTCCCTTGAAGGAGAAGCCATGTCTGTGATTACACCAAAAAATGCTTTCAACGTCCAGCTGTTTTACACTCCTCATTAAAATTCACCCAGCTACCACACATTCCTGAGCACAGGAGCAGACACACATTTAGGAAGATTTATTTACACGAATCTGACCTAAATCTGTGCTACTCATCCAAGATCAAATTCCATTCCAATATGAGCAGCCAAAGCAAGTTAAACTTGCAACATAAAGTGCTGCCAGAGTCCTATTTTGAGAAGCTAAGTATCATTTAAGATTCATGCTGCTTTTCCTTGGTGAGCAAACATCTATTCCTTGAGATTTATGCTCACATTTCATAGGGAAAATAAATCTCAAGAATTTATTATGATTTTTATTATATTATTATAAATCACATTATAATATTATATATTACAATATAATATATTAAATTATTATACATTTATTACTATATTTCTATAATTAATTTATTATATAATATATATTATGTGTTGTTATATTATATATTATTATATATTGTTATATTATATATTATTATATTATATATATTTCATATGTATTATATATATCATACATATGAAATTATTATATATATTTATATAATGATTATGATTTCTACAATTATTATATATACATATATAATATATATTATGATATTACTATTAAATATTTATTATATTATAATAAATTTCATAGGATGGGCTACCCCCTCCTGCCTCCTGAGGACATTTCACAGAATATCCTGCAGTCATGGCTGGGTGAGCATTTTCTCAGCTTCTGTGGAAAAATTCTCAGCAGCCACTTGTCAAGCAGGACCAGATGGTTGAAGGCAAATGAGCACTGCAAAGCCTTAGCAAGCAAGGAGCTAAAATCACACCGCTTACTCAGAGAGCCATCTCTCCTGCACAGCATCCTCACCACAAAGAAACAGAGCACAAGTTCCTAAATAACCTCCAGCTTGGAGTACTACACAGGGAATCCCTACCCAGCACTGAAATAACTCGTTGAAGGTGCAGCTCTAACACCAAAGCAGAGTTTCCTGCTCTTTCTGCATTCCCCGAGGGAATTGCTGAGCCAGGAGAGTGTGAGGAAGGCTCAGATAAGACATTCCACCGAGGGACTCTGACATACCTCACTCTGCTGTGTAGGCATAGCCTCAGGATCACAAAGGGAGACTGCAACACCTTCAACACCCTGGCAAAACCATCCAGAAGGAATATATGCAGCCTTTCAGCAAGCCAGTCTTCATGGCCTGAAACGCTACAGCAAGCTTGCTTGCCATCTGCCCAAGTAAATTGGCCATTTGTCCCTATTGGAGACAGCTGGGCTGTTAAAGCAGTTAAGGTGGCACAGGGAGGGAGTGACATTTTTGTTTTGGGAAGAGACCACTTGCAGCACTGAAATATTCCTGATTGTGAGGAGGTGACATTCTTAAGTAAATAATTAAAACAGGCATTCACAGAACAGGAGCCCTTGCAGAAGTTCAACTCATTAAAGAAATGAGTTTCCTCCCTTTGTTCCTATTGAAGAGATTTGCACCAAATGAAGGAATTCTGTCTCTGACAATGCAAAGCATTCACAGTCACTGGCCAGACTTTTACAGCCTGCATATTTGTCTTTTGATATAGGACATCTGTGAGCTAGGAACAGTAATAAATCTGAATGTTAGCACAGGCAGTTTTCCACATTTTAGGTCAAATGCTATCAAATTTAGCTTATCAGCTTATTAAGATAACACAAGCTGGTTTGTTATTAGTTTTCTGATTAGTTGCTTGCTTCCAAAACCTGGGACAGTAAATAGAGTTGTTGGTTTCTATTTTTCCATAGTGTAAATGTTGAATGCCCACTGGTTATCCTTATAAATGATAAACAGGGAAATCACTGCTTGATCCCTTGCTAGAAGAGGGGAATGTGATGATTTCAGCATGTTTAAAACACACATTCCTAACATACCTAACTCGTCTGTAATTTTTTCACAGCATAAGGCCTGAGCTGAGTGGTTGGGTTCCTTGATCTGCTATATATATATAAATCCACCCTGGTTTTGATCAACAAGCTATGCAGTGACAGTCTGTTGAGCTGGATACCTTGGGAGTTGTGGTATTGTCTTCCAAAGGTAGCAGCCTTTCCTGGGAGCAAGCAGGAAAAATGGGACACAGCTTTGCAGAGCTCTCTGCCACAGCAAACTGTCCTTTTTGCTGTGTGCAGACTGCAGCATCCACCAGGCTTTTGCAGTCTAAGCCATGGGAAAGGAAAGGTTTTGTGTCCTATGGAGAGAGGTAAGTGCTGCTGTTTCAGAAAATAGGACTTGAGTGTGCTCCAGGAGGGCTGGAAGAGCTCCAGCAAGGAAAATTTAGCCAAACTGCACGTCACATGTCTGCTCTTGCGCTGGGAGATCTGTGAGGAAGATATATAAAAAAAAGAAAATTACGTTCTTCTAATACGTTTCACAACATGTGTTCTTATTTTAGAGTCGACGTACCGTCACCAAGCTACCATTGATGATGAAGTGGTTTCCATGGAGATACTAGACACAGCTGGCCAGGTGCGTGGGTGCCTCTGCTGCTGCTACCCAGTGCCTTGGCTGGGCTGTGCAGCAGGGCAGGGAATTGTGGTGGTGGCAGCAGTGCAGGGGCTGGCAGGTGTGCCCCACTCTGGGGACACAGATTTCCTTCTGGGCAGGACCCCCTCCCTCCTCCCCCGTGCTGGATCCACACCTTTCCCATCAGGGATCCTGCTTGGAAGAACAAACAAGTCAAGGGGTTTACTCTGGGGGTAAAATTGTTTTGTTGCCATGCCGTTTTATTCAGGGCCAGCCCAACAAGAAGGGCTGGCCAGCAGGCACAAAGTCACGATTTATTTCTACAGTCAAGTGATGGGGCTTGGCAACTTCAGACAATGATTCCCACCAAAGTGAAGAGCAGATTTGTTATAGTCAGGTCTCCCTTTTAAAACATGGCAGCTGAACATGCTGCACAGGTCTAGGGAGGTCATGGCACTGGGTGGAAGAGATCTCCTATGCCGTGTGATAAAAAAGGTGATGTGAGCAAGGTATAAAGCAAAGCAGATGCACACACCTTTGTAGGACCAGCACCTCCCTGAAGACCTGATGTTTCCTTCATAAATCACCTTTCTGCAAGTGATCCTGCTTGGAAGAACACACAAGTCAAGGGGGTAAAATTATTTTGTTGTCATGCCTTTTTATTCAGGGCCAGCTCAGAAAGCAGGCACAAAGTCACGGTCTATTTCTACAGTCAAGTGATGGAGCTTGGCAACTTCAGACAATGATTCCCACTAGAGTGAAGAGCAGATTTGTCACAGTCAGGTCTCCCTTGTAAAACATTGCAGGTGCACATGCTGCACAGGCCAGATAGTTCATGGCACTGGGTGGAATAGATCTCCTATGCCACATAATATAAAAGGTGATGTGAGCAAAATATAAAGCAAAGCAGATGCACACAGCTTTGTAGGACCAGCACCTCCCTGAAGACTTGCTGTCTTCTTCATAAATCAAGTTCCTAAGGTGTTTTTCTGTATTTTCCAACAGGAGGATGCCATTCAGAAAGAGGGACACGTGCGATGGGGCGAGGGCTTCGTGCTGGTTTACGACATCACGGACAGAGGCAGCTTCGAGGAAATGCTGCCGCTTAAGAACTTGCTGGACGAGGTCAAAAAGCCCAAAAACGTCACGCTGATCCTGGTGGGCAACAAAGCAGACCTGGATCACTCCAGGCAAGTCAGCACGGAGGAAGGTGAGAAGCTGGCCACGGAACTGGCGTGTGCTTTTTACGAGTGCTCGGCCTGCACGGGAGAGGGGAACATCATGGAGGCCTTCTACGAGCTGTGCCGCGAGGTGCGGCGCCGCAAGATGGTCCAGGGCAAGACCCGGAGGAGAAGCTCCACCACCCACGTCAAGCAGGCCATTAACAAGATGCTGACCAAAATCAGCAGCTAAAAAAGAGCTGTCCTAAACCAGAGAAGTGTTTTAGACTGTATTAGCTTGGAGTCGGAATGGGACAAGCAGAGTTTAGTGAGAAATGGTCAAATCTTTGCAATGAAGAAAAAAACCACAAAAAGACAAACGCCACCACTTTTTGGAGTAACACGGAATCATACTGTTTTCCTGTTTTGAAATGTATTTAGCCACACTGCTTCTGACTAATGTGGGGGAAAAAAAAACCAACAAACAAACACCAAATGAACTCCAAATGACTAGACAGTTGTGGGGATTGGCAACCAAGAGACAATCTTCTGCTTCTACGTGGCTAGCTCCAATCCCCTGCAAGTCAGTAGTGCCTAAACATCACTTCCAGCCAGACAGCTGCTCAGTAGCCTTTGGAGAGTAAGATTCAGCCCTCAGTCCACCAACAACCATCACAACTGGTGTTCTCCAGGACTGAATATGTGTAGAGGCTGCTGTGTGGAAACAGAAAGTTCACCTGACACTTTCACCAGCTCTGAGTTGGCTCATTGTATGCTTTCACTCCTTCCTTGTTATTTTTGTCAAATCCATGAGTGTTGATGTTCTTAGCAAGATATGCAAAAAATATAGGAAGGGTCTATTTCCTGGAGTGTTTAGCCAGGTAGACACACATTTCAAGAGAGCTAAAGTTCAGCTGCACTTCCAGCTCCTCTGAAACTGCAGAGTTCTCCAAAATAATCATCTAGTCCAGCAGCATTTCACCATTTCCCCCTCAAAGTGCTTGGGGAAATGGGAGTAAAGTTGGGAAATCAAACTGAAAAAGAAAAAATAATCATATTACTATTAATGTAGCTGTGGGTAGTTTTTAGATTTTTTTTGGTCTTTTTTTTTCAATCCAAGTAGTTCTTCTTAGTCTATTTTATACCGAAGAAGAACGGAATCCTTGGGAAGGCAAGTATATAAAGTCTAAGCCCAAATGTAAATCAGATCTGAATTGCCTCTACCATATCAAAATACCATAATTTTCAGCTGTTTAAATTCCCAGATGCTGCTTGGAGCACTCTGGGGCTCAAAGCAGTGCAGGTTTTTTGTGACTTTTATCTGGCACATCGATGTGGTAATACATTTTATGAGATTTTGGTGCCTGGGATAAAAGTTGTCCAGTGCTTTCCTTCTCCCTCAGCATCTCATTTAAGTTTTGCCTCCAGTCTAGTTGGTTTCTTAACTGCTAAAAGATGCAAGAACCAATATTGGAAGCTTTTAATTCAGATTGTGCTGGTCTCCCACCAGTGGTGTAGCACCCCTTTGGGCAGCTCAGACTGTCAACACGTAGAACCACAGGCAAGGGTTGGGATGACAAATTAGCAGTGTTCTCCTTTGGGGAACAGCCCCCTTGGAGCATTTGCTTACAACTTTATCCTCCACTTTGTATTTCATGTGGTTATTTGTGAGGAAGTGACTCCAAAAGCCTGTCAAATTCAAATTGCCACAGATGTAGGAAAGTGGGTAAATCTAGCTGGCTAGCACTTTGTAAAGATCTAGACAGCCACATAGGTGGTGGAACAGGCTGAAGAGGCAGATCTGTATATCCATGCGAACAGAGAAAAGTTCCAAATTACAACTTCTATTAAAAGTATTCACTTAAAGATATTTTACCAAAGTACTTCTTTTTTTTTAAACTTTCACTTTTACCCAACCAGCAAAGAACATCACATTCAGATGTATATTTTATTTAGGCTGTTGTTTGTTTTCTCTGCTTCTGTATTCTAGGTGGTAAAAACTCATTTCACTGTCCTGGAATGTCTATATTTTGGTCCTCATGTTCATGTGTGTTGCTGTAAATCAGCTGGACACACTGCAATGGAAATTTCACTGTGTGCTTCTGGGCAGGGGGTTCTCGCAACAGGCCTCTGTGACACACTTGTTCCCAAACTACTCATCATATCGTTAACTTTTTTAAAAAAGAAAAAAAAAAACAAAAAGAAAAAGAAAAATAGAGGTTTTTCCATTTTTAGTATTGCAGAATCAACACAAGTGTAAAAGAGCGAGCTAGTGCCTGTTCACAAACCAGAATTCTTTAGGTGAGGGATTGAACTTGCCAGCAATTTAGCTACATTAGGAGCCAGAGTGAGCATTTGCAAGTTGAAGCACTGAGGTTCTGTTATCTTTCAAATCAGTGCTGGTGCACAAAGTAAACAAAATCCTTACCTGCAATCCCATGGCAATGTAGTCATGTCTTTACTTTGGTGTGCTAAGCAATTGGTTCATCCCTCTTAGAAAACCTCAACTGTTCTTTCATCTGAAAATCCTTTCTTCGGGTTCAGGTTGGAGCTGCATTTAAAATACAAAAAGGTTATAAATGAATGGCAAGAGAAAATAATTAATCATATTCATACGAGAAGAGTTGAAAGGAAGGAGAGGCTAAGTTATGGCTCTCATATATTCCAAAAGATTTCTAGCAAATTGTATCTTCTTTAATAACATCTGTGTGGATAAATTATAAAACCCTGGTGAAAATAAAATGTTCCAGTGTGCAAACATCCCTTGTTACAAAAAGAACCTAAAATAAAAATAGTAACATTCCTTTACAAGGACTGAATTTGAAAACTGCCAAACAAGAGAAACACTTGGTCAAAAAGGAGGCTGCCATTTTGTGACCCTTCCTCCAAAACTAACACAAACTTCTTTAATTAATTGCTCATTCATTTGTTTCCCTCGAAGCCATTTCTGTTGATATGCATTACACAGCATTAAACGCAACTTGATCTACTGTTGCTCACAATGTTGCAACCTATTACTGGATATGTTGTAAATCTTTCATATTCCCACAATGTGCAAATTGAGCCCAAAATTGCCCAAGCATTGAAAGGGCTGATTGCAGCATGAACCCACAATCAGTAGTCTTTCTGCAGCAGACATCAGCAGATTCAATTCTGTTTCTCCTGCTGCTGTTTGTGTGCGTGTATGTGACACTAATATTGAATTTCTCCGCCCTCTGCCATTTCTGCAGAGAGAGGATGGCAAAGAAGATAAAAAAGGGGAGGAGAGGTGAAAGGGATACTTGTTACCTTCAACAAGTTGACTGTCATTTATGAAGTTTTTTAAAATATTTATCTTCAATTGATGAAGAGTTAGTCATGCCCGTGCTGCAAGACCTGGATCAGGACCCAAGACTTCCCTGGAACTCTGAGAATCTTTGTATCTGGGGGTTTGGTGCATCCACAGATGGAAGAGAGGATCAGCCACTGGGTTTGCACCTGGATCCAGACAGGTTGTCCCCAACCTGGGGATAGTTGGATCTGGCAGTTTGCTACAAGGCTAGTTGATTTTTATATATATAATGATCTGTATGCATTTTTACATTAAAAATATGAAAGCTTGTGCTTGTAGATAATATATAAGAAAAAAAATAAAAAAGAAAAAGAAAATATAGTGTTTTCTGTACTGAACTCTCACATATTGATCTTCCATTAGATGTCTCCAGTGTTCCTTCCAGCTATTAGGGGCCAGTTTCAAAAGCTCTGATCTGGTTCTGATTTAATCTTTATCTAAGGAAAACAAACAGTAAATTTTACCAGAATAAGCACTGTAAAATTTGGATCATTTTACTTGAACTAATTTGGCTGTTAGTCCTGGAATAGAGAAGTCAAACAGCATCTACAGTGAGGCACAGCTCCAAATGTCCTTGCTAACTATTTCAAGGCTGATGAAAAAAAGTTACAGGGTAATTAACTAACCTCAGTGAAACCCACCAAAACCTGTCCTGCCAAATAAATAACACAGACCTTGATCCCAAGCTTCTGAGGTGAAATCCTGGGCTAAGAAGTCTGGGAGATTTATGCTGGTGATTTGGACAGAGGCAACTTTTCACCTGCTGCCAACTCCACCCCTGTTAAAGGATAATTCACTGTTAATCTGAGGAGGATGTACATAATTTGTACTTTATGAAAGGTACATTATATGAATGGTAAATAATCAAACAGAGCATGGGTATTAAGCTGTAGCAGAGGAAGCTTCAGCACTGAAAAGGAGAGTTTAATCCATTCTTTTTCCCCCAAACCTGGGACAACAAAATGGTGAACAGGAGTGGGGGTATGAGAATGGTATAAGAATGTCACAACAGGCAGAGCATTGCATAAAATCTGGGTGAAAACTCCTAACACCAGTCACTGTCTGCCTCTGGAGCACTACAAAGCAGCCTTGGGCTCTGTCAAGCCACAGAACATTATTTTGCTCCAGTCAAAATAATGTCTCCTGCAAAGTAAGTAGCTGCAGTCATAAAGGCTGTGCATTAGCAGTCTTGGGGTTCCTTTCATCTTTTTCTTTAATGGCTCAATACATATGCAAATCTTAAGAAGAAAAAGAGGCTTTAATTAACAGAGGCTTCCTGGCATTTTGATGTATCTGCCTTTATGCTCTTAGCAAAATTAAACATATCATGAAAACAGTGTCATCCTAGAGACTCCAGTGTTGTGCGTTTTATTTCCTTTACAGATGCCAGGCACTAATTACCCCGGGCTATGAAAATACAAAGCAGCAGCTTGTCCAGTGCTGCGCAAGGTTTCCAGGAGGTGAAAATGGTGTGAGGCCAGCTAGTAATGACAATGGTTTCTGCAAGCACCATTGCCCATGGGGAAAGCTGTTAATGCAGCAGGAGAGGTGGCAGATTGCTGGGGCAGGACTCTGATGGCCCTGGTGGGGTTTGCATGGGATGAGAACACACCCCAACGGCCAATTCCTCTCATCCACCTGAAGGGTTTTACCCATTTTCAGTTTTACTTGACTGGCAGGAAACCCTAAATCCACACAAACCAAATATTTTGACCTCTTTGGACTGATCTCTTTCATTTCCACCTTGATTCCCAAAGCAGCATTTGTCTTTTGCTGTTTCCAGCATATTAAATGGAGTAATTTTGAGCTCTGTTTGGTTGTTTGGGTATTTTTTAAAGGGTAGTTGTCAATAAACTCTGATACCCATAGGCAAAGAGGCTGTATCACTTCTCAGAGTTCACTTTCACAAGGATGGATATTTGCTAATGCCTCTGGATATAAATTATAAACACTGAACACAGCAGCTCTGAAGAGTTGGAAATAATTCTTTTTTTCCAAAAGGGAACCTCTCATCATTGTAGTACAGATGGCTGTGTCAAGTACCAGCCCTAAACCAGACTGAAATATTCTGCATCACTAGGAGCAGCCATGGCCTGTCATGAAATATTAACATGCAGAATAATAAAAAAAAGAAAAAAATTGAAAACAATTTGCAGGCAGACTTCAAATTATACCTCACAGAAGAAACCTGCACATTCTTTCCTTTTAAATTTTATGTGGTATCAGGAATTTACAGAACCTCATTTCAAAATCCAGCAAGTTCTGGTGACTCAGAATGTATCAGTAATGTAAAAAAATAAGGGTTTTTATCAAGCTCCTTTGTCAGCACACATGACTTAACTCTCCACTCTGTTTCCTCTAGCCTGGTCAAAGCTGCCATTACTACAAAGAACATCAAGGAGACCCAGATGGAATTTTTGATATGAAAAAGAAATCAAATTAAAAACCCCCAATAAATAACCCCAGAGGGACATAATCCAAATAAAGGTTGAATTCTCATTTTCCTGGAAAGCAATTTAAAGATTTCATACACCAGTGCTGGTACACAGGTGATCTGACCAAACTAAGTAATCAGAAACAGTGGAATATTTTGAGGTTATAACTTGGATTTCTTTTTGCAAATCTAGCTGTAAAGAAATAAAATTATTATTGTTCAACAGACATTAGGTCTGGAATTTGTAATTGATGCCAGGTTTTTTTATATCCAACTTTCAAAAAATCAAGAGGAGGGAAGAGGAGAGGGGAAAGGAAACAGAAAAGGGGAAAAGAAGAGAAGAAAAAAAAAAAAAGAGAGAGAAAAAGAAAAGAAAAGGAGAAAAATCTAGTTTAAAAAAGTCCAAATAATTTTCTCTTTGTTCTTAGGGCTTCTCTGTGCAGAGTTTTCTGCAGTTCTGCAGTTCCTCACCAAAGGCAGTGCTAGAATACTGAACACTGACACTTGCTATCCAAAAATCTTGTCTCTCCTAAGGACAGACACAATCCAAACCACACTCATGCAAACATTCAGCTCAATTCCAGCCTGGGATAGAAGTTTACATCTACTTCAATCCGAATTATTTCACTTTTGCATTCAGGGTGCATTTCTCCTCTTTGGAATAGAAATAATTCTAAAGCAGTGAGTGTTATTAACAATATAAAATACACTTAGTTTAACTATGTATCTAAAATAAATCCATAAACCAAAGAATGCTTTGTCTGTGAGAACTGAAGAAGGCAAAAAAATGTTAGATAGTTCTGTAAATATTAAACCTCTTGTAACAGACCAATAAATTGCCTGTACCTTCTTTGCTCTGTTTTTTCAATATTTGAAATAACCATAATAAACACAAAAAGTCTTCAACTTCCTTTAGGGAATTTCAGTGAAGGACAATATTTCCTTGCAATAGAGTTAAAACATTCAAGTTTATAACTCAATAGAAAATAGAAAATGTGGCAGGAATGACAGAGAGTTATTTTAGAGAGGCAGAAAGTGGGGGAAGAGTGACATCCTCAGACTTCCTAGACAAAAAATCCAAGTAAAGTTCTGTGAAGGACTCTGACATTTTCCTACAGTGGTGAGCTGATACCTGAAGTTTAAACTCAGATTTTTTAAAAAAATAATTATTATTGCAGGGAGCAAAGAAGAGATGGATGAGATGGTGTATTTTGGTAGCAACCATCAAATCTTTAGGTTAGAGTTGTTATCATTCTGAAGCAGAGTTACTATGCTGGTTTCAGATAATTTTCTCCAATAGAACCACTCCAACCACCACCGCTCCAATTTTCACAAACAGATGTCAGCAGAAAAAAAGAAAAAGGTGGAGACTGAAAGATCACAGTTTTTAATTTACCTGTGTAGCCCATGAACATTTCCTGGGGTTTTGGAAATGGTTGGAGACAGAAATTCATAAACTACATCCATAAAATGGCAGACACAATGTTCTTCCATGCCTCTCCCAGGTGTTGGCCCCAAGTTTTCTCCACCGGATTCTGGTCTGTTTTAATACCTTTGTCTTCTCCAAGGAAAGACCTAAAAACTGTTGGTGCAAAATTTAAGAATTTGAAGTCAGTTTGGTTTTAGTTTTACATTGAAACATTTAGAAAACATTTCCAAAAGAACAATCCCCACCACACTTTAATTTAGATTACTGTGATGATCTCAGTCACAATATCTCAATAACTGCTTAAGAGAGTTATTTCTCACAACTATTTTAAAAAGAGAGCTAATCCAACCATTTTTTGGTGAGCTCATACTCAATTTAGTGTCCTCTGTTATTTTCTAGTGTGAACTTCTGGTCAGTAGGGCTTTTAAACATTCTTGTTGACTCCCACAGACCTTTATGAAAACAAGTTCATTTATTAATTTAGTTGCAGAGAGCATGCCATGATCTCACAGCTGATCTCAGCAGGTGAGAGCTTACCAACCATGCTCTAACCAATTTCCTGTATTCAGAGATGAGCAAGAGGAATTATCACAATAATTATCACATCAACATCCTTGGCCACACCACTTGGCTGACCAGCAGCTCCAGATGATGTCCCTGGGTTCGAGTTACAGCCACAGCAGGAATTTCAGAAAGGCCTTGCACTTTTCCCACATGGTTCTTCATGGATTTGATCCAGTGGCTTCTGGGACCCAGCCTGAACTCCGAACACAAAAATGCACAAAAACTGCTTTTTTGGAAAATTTGCTGTTTCCAACATGCAATTATCGTGCTTATCAAGTTTCAGGAAGGGAATGAGCTGCTTCTAATTACATGAAGGGAATGTGTACTAATGGCAAACTCCAGAAGTCAGAGTAAGTTTTCAGAAACTCCCAATGACTGGTGAATGTTTCAGTAAGAGTGCACTTTGCTGAATTGCAAAATATTCAAAAATACATAGCAGGACAGGACTAGAATGCAAAATAATTCACTACTTAAACACCTTCACCAAGACTAAATTCAGTTTTCAGACTGCTCAGACTTGCCCTTTTTGATCCTGAATTAGAGCTGTTTATAGTTTACTGAAGTTAATAAAAATAATTCCCAGTATTTTCTCAGGAGCTTTGGGATCTGAATCTTTACCCTTACACTTAAAAGTTCTGTTCCCTTAACTAGATAAGGGTAATAATAATTTAATAATTTATTAATAATTTATTAACCCTCAGCCCCTTTAAAATGCCTCAGGGAAACCACACCAAAGTGAACATGACCAAGCCTAATTGTCCAACTGTCTAAAAGGGATTATTGACTTTATTCTGTTAGTGGATAGGGGATAATTTGTAAAAGCTGAAACTACTCACTGTATGTATTATGAGCCCACCCTCCTATCAGCTCAAAGAGAGGATTTTCAACCAATTCCTCTCTTTTACATGAATATTGGATTCCTTAAAGCAGCTTGGCTTGTTGCAGCACAAGGGAGAACTTGATGTCAGCTCACCCTCCTCTGAGAGGCTCACCAAGGGATTCTCCCATGGAAAAGAGGGATGACTCTCTGATAGCACCTGTAATTAAAATAAATCATTAAAAATCAGGAAAAAGCTCCTATCAAGACTCAATTCTTGTTGTTCCCTTCCTCTGGAATAAATTGAGAGAAAGGATGTTACTGTTCCTACCAGAATGATTAAAATGCATCAAGATATTTATTCAAACCAACTGCTATTTTCTCTCTGCTTTTGATGATTAAAAACATGTCATGACATTAAAAAAAAATAACAGCTAGATCTTGGGGATGGTTTTTTATCATAAAAATTTATTTGTGGTAAATCTTCTAGTTGTTCCTCCTTGTCCAAACATCTAAAGACAGATTTACCCTTCCATCATCTCCATTTTTCACTCTAGAAGTCCCACAGTGCAGGTCTCTTCCTGCTTCCTTCCACACTCAGTTAAACATGAACTCAAAAACTACACAGTCATTCCTTCAGATCACTGACATCCCTGGAAAAAATTAGAGATCTATAATTTTCCCAATAGAAATAACAACAAAAATTGCCAATGGCTTTGGCAACTCATACTGAGCTACTTTTCCCTAAGGTCTCACCCACCTTGGGTCCATTAACCTATCTCACACTCTTGCAAGTGAACCAATAACATCTTTTAAGCCATGTCTATTTTCTTTTCCTACCCTTATTTGTAGGTATATTCTCCCTCCAATTCAGTCCAAAAATCACTTGCTTACTAAGTAAAAAAAATCATATTTTTCAAGACCTTACCAGAAAAGTTCCTAAATCAAGTTCTTTGCAATGAGAGCTTTTTTTTTCCCCATATATTCCACCCAGTGCTGAGCAAATAACTATCACCACAGCAGTAGCACTTGGCACACCTCAAATGTTGACCTCTGCACAGAAAAAAAATCTAATACAAAATCTCACTGTTGCTTTTACTTCTCTTTATATTTGAAAAATTTTCCTGTGATGGCAGCATGCACACATTTACACCACTGCATTAGAAAGGGCGACTCCTTATTCCACTCACAATAATGAGAAGTTATATTAAAAAGGGTTGCGGAAAAGGGTAACTGCATAATTAGCATTTCTTAGCTCTATATGTTGAAAGGTAAGGAGAAGAGACAGAGAAAATAATTATATTCTTACTTTTAATGACAGCTATTTCTGGTAAATAGGAAAACCAAAAGCACATCAACCCTTTCATCTCCAACCCCTAGATTTGGTTATTCTCCTCTAACAATTGCTCCTTGTCCATAGGAAATCAGCTCACCACACTGAAAAGATCACCTTGTCCAAGGCCTAGCACAATTCCATATTCAAGAAGAGCAAGAGAAAAAAAATTTCTCTTGCCCTTCTTGAGTACAGGAATTTCTGAATACAGGATATTGAACCTAAGCTTTGTAGCTTTTTCACTGTGATCACAGTTGCTCCAATGTTCTTCTCCTGTCCTCAGTGGATGTTTGCCCCAAGAAAAATAATATCCCAGATGCAATGCTGCAAATACAGAATAGAAATACAACGAAGAACTGCTGTCATTTCTCTGTCCTAGCTGGCAGGGCTGGAAATCACACAAAATTAGAGACACAGATTCATCATAATAACAAGAACAGTGGTTGCTTCCCTGCACCCTAAGGAATGGTTGAATTTTTTTTTATTTACATACATAAAATTATTTAGTACATTAAGTACTGCACTGATGGTTTACAGGGACAGTTCCTCAGCTGCAGGGAATCATTCTCTTTTCAAGCCCCACTGAGAAACATTAAGAAATGCATCTAGGAAATGAAAGATCATCATTTCTGTTTTGGGCTCTGCTACAAAACTTCTGTCTCTGTCGGCACCAAGCTCTGACTGCTCATTTGGAAACCCTCATCCACCCCATGGGGATTCCTGAGCCTCAATTTATTAATGGGGCTGGCTTGCTTGCTTCGAGCGCACCTCAGCCACATCTTGTGCTATTTATTGCAAACTCACTTTCTGCACTGTGATAAAAGCCGGGGAAGGCTGCAGGGAGAGCAGGGGCTGAGCAGAGGCTGCCTGTGGGGCTATCTCAGGGAGGAGACCAAAACAGGAGAGTTTATGGTGTGCTGCCACCCTGCCAGGGTCACCAGGGGTGAAGGTAAATGGGAAAAGTGGCTGTGCTGGAGCTGCACAAGGCCTTGAGTGTTTTACTAGGCAATAAAAGAATGTTAAACAGTCCCCTCCTCTCCCTCCTCAAGGTCAGCTGGTGGTTTCATAACCCTTGAAGCCCACGTAAAACTGCATTGTTTCCACCATTCCCAAGTATTCCATCCAAGTGTGAAAACAGTGAAATGTTTAAATGGTTAATAAAAGGGATCTAACTTCGGGAGAAAAAAAAGACCCAATACATTGTGGTGTACAGCACCAGAGCCTCATCTCATTTTTCTCTATGATTTTGCTAAAATCATAGAGCCTGGTTTTTATTTTTAAATGGAGCAGCCCTCTGAGCCTGTTTTTCATTTCTAAATGGGGCAAAGGACAGATTTTCCTTATTTGAAATACACATGGGAAATGTGCTTGATGGCAGGTTAGAGGTACTGAGCAAAGCCACTCAGCAAAGATAAGAACTTCAAAGGGAAATGATGGGTGATAACTGGAAGAGGGACAAATATCTAGAATTTCAGACTTTTATCTGTGAGGAGTCTTGTTTGCCAGATGTACTTCCAGACAATAACAATTTTAGTTTTAGAATACCATTAGAATAACAACAACAACAACAAAAAAAAAAATAAAAGGAGAAAATTTTGAACTTAAGATACTCACTCCCAAGGATCTTAATGAACTTGGAAGCTTTTTCCCCCAAGCTTTTCTCATAGAGAAAACTATGCAACCATGGTTGCATCTTTTAAAAGAGTAGAATATCATGGCCAATTCTTTGATGTGTGATGGAATAGAATGTACAAGAATTCCTGTCATCTTGAATATTTTCTAAAGGAAACAGCAGGAAGAATTATGACTTTAAGAAGATGCTGACATAATCAGCTTTCTCTCTCTTTTGAATTTCAAAACAGCAATGAACAGACACTCTGGGGCCAGAGTACAACTCCAGAGAGGCCCAGAGTGCTGAACACACAGAATTTGGCCAGAAACGTGTTATTGGCCAATGCAAAATGCAATTTTGGTGGGTTGGTGTAAGTTTCTGGTCTACCAATGCAAGGTTTATATACCAAGCATGCTAATGCCTATCTGGCACCAAGGAACAGTTGATGATGTCTCTTTTCCAGTGTCCCTTTGCTGGAATATTATTATCATCAGAGAATGGTTCAAATCTGTGGAGAGTGATTGGAGAATGAACAATAATTCAAACTTTGCTGCTGGGATGTGTGTCTGCCATGAGCTGATCTCAAACCCAGGCCTGAATATCCCTCAAATCTGGATCCTTTCCAGATCTAAACTCTGTATCAAGCTCCAGGTCAAGCAATACTGATGTCTGATTCACCAGCCAGCAAACATGTAAACTAAACAGAGTTCCAAGGCCAGGTCAGAAAATTTCCACACTCCCCACTTAACCAAGCCCTGAAGATTGTTTTGTATCAGTGAAGCAGCACAAAACAGCTCAGAGATAAAATGGACTCAGTGCAGGGACTGGGGGCAGCAGGTCAGTTCCCAATCTGAAGAGAAAACCTCTGGAAGGAAAGAGAGCAGAAATGGCAAGCCCTGAAGAAAATAACTGGTCAAGAAAGAGGCTGGGTTGTGGGAACAACCTAAAAAGGCTTTTCCTGTGGGATCCCAGCTGCAGTGACACTGCTGGCTGCTCCAGAAGGCTCAATGTGTCTGGGTCACAGAGCTGCCTTCTGGAAAACAGCAGCTGGAACCAGAGACACAGGGAGGAGGAGGAAGGTCCTAAACATCCTGACTGCAGCTTTGGAGAGGGAGACAATGCAGTGCAGCTCAGCAGAACACATAAATTCAGTGGGTATTTTCAGAGAACAGCACATCGGAGTAGATTAAGGTAAAAAGTTTCACTCTAAGTGTTATCAGCAAAAAAGAGAGAATGGAGCACTGCAGGGATGAAAAGGGATGATGGAGAAAATGGGATGGATCAAAAGGGATGATGGAGAAAAGGAGATGGAGAAGAGAACAGTCAAACATTCTTGAAAATGCTTAGAAAAGGAGAAAGAAAGCTGAAACTTCTTGATAAACAGTCTCAGGACTGAAGATGCCTTTGGTTATTTTGCCAAAATATGTTAAATGAAGTACAGCAGTCTTTTCCCCCTGCAATGATAATTTTTTAAAAGTGCAGAAAAGCCCATTCACATTCCCACATGCCCTTAAGCTGAGTGTTTTCAGAGCCATCTCTCAGCAAAGAATACATTGGAACAATCTATCTCTGGTGTGCACCCAAAAAGTTAATAAAGCAGCCCAAAAGAAGATACTTTTTCCACTTGATGTAATCTGAAATATGTGAAATAACCTATTGGAGAAAATGGAAAGAGAGGAAAGATCACCCTTCACTTTAGATAGTCCATTTAGATTCCCTGAACAAATATTTGAATATTTTCTAGTGCAGCTTCAGGATACATCAACTTAGAATGAGTAATAAAATAAAATTGAAGGACAAAATAATACTCTGCATATTTTTTGTAAATTATGTTACTTGAGAAAGCAAACTTACAGATATATTCATTGACATTTGATTAGCCAATGCATTTTAAAGATTCAGAATATCACTTCCAAATTTAGTAGGGTTTTCAGCATGTAAAGTGAAAAGCTAAATTTACATCTTCCTGAGGCACAGTATGTTGCTGGAATATGAAAAAGAATACACTCAGTTCAATAAAGGTGTGCCACAAAATTGTGGTGCAAAGTTTATGGCCAAGGAGCACCCATGTCCAAGCTCCAGGGTGTGCAGCAGTCTGTTCCCTCTGTTATCAGCTGCTCCAGAGCCCAGGGACATCCATTTGTCAGACAAAGCCCACAGTGCCATCCCTTCCAGAATATTCTAGGAATAAGGTGGTTATCTTGCCAGAAGGAAGTGAAGGTGATATTTTTATTAGAGTCCAAAATGATGGCAATAATATATTTTGCCATAATATTAGCAGGTGGTCCTCTAACAGAAAACCTTACAATATCCTGTGTAGGGAAAGTACAGCCTTCTATACTAAAATATTCAATGTTGGAGCACACAGACTGTGTGAAAATAAAAGGGAGGAAATGGCATGGAGGAATTGCATCACTCTCCAATAGATAAATAAACAAATAAATCAATTTGGCAAGATGCAAAAGAAATAATTGGTTTAAAAGTAAACGAAGTAAGGTCCTGTAAGGGTGCATTAAACACCAAAATGCTACTCTGGTAAAGTCGTAAAGAAGAACAAGAGGAACCTCTGTAGAAGCTTGAGAACAAAATCTGAGTCAGAAACAAGGCTTTTTGCAACTGAAAATGAAAACCCCTCTATCCAAGTGAGGAAATCCATGTGAGGGAGCCCAGAGAAAATGCTGAACACAGGGACATGTCTGAGATGCAGCACAAGCACACAAAGCTGCCTCCACAAGTTCCTTAACAGATATTGATTCCTGCACCACCCTGCCAGGAGAAACGCACGCTCAGAGCCCTCTGCCACCCCCAGGAAAGCTGCACTCCTCTCTAAAGAGGCTCTCAGCCTCAGAAATACAGATTTACATGGGCAATGCACGGGCCAAGGGACACCAATGGATCCACAGGGAAGGAATCCACCCTGCAAACAAATGAGGGATAAATGGCACCTACTGATCCTCACCATAATTATCACCAGATGCACGAGAAAGGAAGCACACCTCAAGGACTGCTGCCACTGGGAGATCCTCCCCAATGGCTGAGAAAGAAACCAGATAATCTACTGCCAGCACTGCTTCCATGTGGAGCAGAAAAAATAACCAGCACTTAATTCCATTGGCCTTTTGCTGCCATTCCCACTGCCTTCCCTAAAATCCACCTTAGGAATCATGCAAGCCCCTTCCTCTGGAGAGGTTTTTTTGTTCATCACTTCCCAATACCCCAGCACTGCAGAATTTCCACAATCTAGAGATCTTCAGCAAGCTGACATAGTCACTCTGAGCAGGTGGCAGGCCAGAGAAGTTGTTTCCAAAGGCACCACAGACACATTTAACACAGTTATTTGTTGGATTTGATCAGCTCACAGAAGGCTGGAAATCTGCATCAGAATTCATTTTAGCAATTAGAGCAAGGAATTTTTTTAGGAATACAGCAAAATGTCACAGAGCCAGCCACTGGATGATGAGATAGATAAGAGGCCCTGCAGACATTTCAAAGAGCATTCAAGAGGATGTGAGGGTCACAAAGATAATTTGCTCCACAGCTGGGAAGAAGAGCTTGTTATCTCAAGTTATAACAAACTCCACAAATCAGGTTAAGTAAGGGCAGCATTAAAAATAAGCTGAGATAATTCCAGCTGAGCACTAGGCCAAAATCTAAGCTTGTCATGACCTCTTGCTTTTTAAAAGTAGATGCAAACAAATGATAAAACAAAGCAAACTGAGGTACAAAATGCATCTCTAAACAAATGAGCTGGTTTAAGTCTGCATTGAAAACTGAGCTGGACTTTATGTACCTGCTGGGCATCAAAATAAGGAACATGTTCTCTGCAGACAGAGTCAGAAAAGGAGATAAGAATCCAGGACAGACTGGCTTTGTTTGGAAGAGGAATGGGAAGGATTTAAGGACAGCAAAAGGCTGCTGGTTGTTATCTCACCAGCTTCCAAGGGCCGTGTGTGTGAATAACCAAACCAGTATCACTGATGCTCTGCTGCTTGAGGCAATGCCCACCTCAGTGAGGGCAGTTTCCTTGTGCAATCCCAAAAACAGAGGGCTGGTAATTGATATTACCATCTGGTAATATCATTGATATCATTATCTGATCAAACTGCAGCCTGTCTTTTTCTCCTGGCAGCTGCCTTAACAGGGTCTCCTATACACAATCCATTCCTCTCCATACATAAAATTCATGCCACGTATCTGCAATCTCACTCCTTCAACACATCTTACTCTGTGGTTTCTACAGTACCAAGGGCCCAGAGAACAGCCCTGCTAATGAGACAGCCTGCAAAGTTTTCTGGAGAGCTGGGAAATGGTGACAAACCCAGGGAAATGAGGGGTTGCCACACACCTACAAAGGAATTCAGGCTCATCAATCTTTTGCTATCAAAACACTCTCTCAGACGTACAAATCTCTTTGCATACTTTTGTGAGGCTGTTTCAGTGAGGCATGATAAATGCTAGAGAGAATTTAAGGATAACAGCAGGGACTAGGTGGGGAACTCAGAGAGTTCCAAACATCTGTAGTTCACAGAGATCCTGCTCTAGCTTTTTTTTGGTCTCATTTTGCCTCCCTAATATCAAGGAACACCTCGTTCCAGGCAGTACAGATACAACCCCTTCCAAAGTACATATTTCTATTTCAGAGTGTCATAAAATCTTAGACTGGCCTGAACTGGAAGAAAACTTTGGGTCCATCCTGTCATCCTTGAGTCAGAGATGACACAGAGCCACATCGGAAGGCAAATGGCAAAAGCCCTGCTTATCTGATCCTTTCTCCTTTTATACTTTAGTTTGCGACAGGTGGACCTGACTGGTCATTTAATCAACATATCTCACATGATTGGCTAATTAGACACCCATCTGTAAACAACTTTATGAGAGAAGCAGCAAAACAGATTGTTAAAATCACCACCTGCAGATTGTTTTAATATTTTATTACCATTGCTTATCTCCAGCTCCCTGAAGCTTCCCAGGCCAATTCATGAGAAAACCTGTCTAGTGTTAGTGTTCTCTCTCTGAGCAGAATGTCACATCCACAGACATCATTTCCTTGCCATGGGTGGGGACACCTTCCCCTGGACCATCCAGCCTGACCTTGGACACTTCCAGGGATGGAGCATCCACAGCTTCCCTGGGCAATCTGTTCCAGGGCCTCACACCCTGACAGCAAAGGTTTTTTGTCCAAATATCTGCTCTAAACCCACTTTCTTCCAGCCATTCCCCCCTCTCCTGTCACTATGTGCTGTTGTAGTTCCTCTCATTTTTCCTGCAGCCCCCTCTGATACACTGGAGAGCCACAATGAAGTCATCACCTGTCACAGACATACTTGATGAAAAATCCTTTTGTTAGGATCGTTTCTCCTGAGAATCTGAGAAGTTTCAGCTTCTCCATGTTTTGCTGCTTTGGAATGTGATTTGGAGAATTGTTTGCCCAGCATGTGAAATTATTTTTACTTGATGACCAATGACAGCCACCTGTGTTGAGGCTGTGAGCAGTCACAAGATTTTATTATTCATTCAATTCCTTTCTACTCCTTTCAAGCCTTCTGATGAAATCCTTTCTTCTATTCTTTTAGTATAGTTTTAAAATATGGTTTGCTTTTAATATATCATAAAATAAATCAGCCTTCTGAAACATGGAGTCAAGATTCTCATCTCTTCCCTCATCCTGGGACCCCTGCAAACACCACCAAAATCACCCATTTGTTTTGCTTTGGCTGAAGTTTGCCTTCAGCTAACCAAAAATTTTTCTGGCTGGAAGGACAGAGTCATCTGTTGATGTCAGAAAAAAACCCTCAGTTTTTGCTAAGGTTTAACATTCACTAAGAAGCAGAATTTCCAGCACATTCAGCAGCCACAGCTCCCTGCAGAGATACACACATTAAACCATCAGCACCTGGGGGTTCTTTGGAGGTTTCAGCATCCAGCTGAGGATTAAATTCACCTTTAAGCTCTAATGAATTCCCCTGAAATGCAGCCTGGCTTCTGGACAGAAATGACCTGTAGTTCTGCAATTGAGTTGCACTCACAGTGTTTGGGGACTCAACACTGGAGATAACTCCAGTGATATGGAGATATGAAGATTTTTGAAAAAAAATAAAAATATTCACTGAAGACAAGTCAGCTGAGGGGATTCCAGTGCATGCCCATTCAGAAGGAAGAGAGAAAGAAATAAATTACTGAAATACAGAGAAATAAGAGAGTGCTGCTGAGCAATAGTGACATTCAAGTGCTTTACACAGCATATAGCAATGCATATAATTTTTACACGTAAATATATATTAATATATAGTATTCAAATATATTAATATATAGTATTCAAATTATTAACTTATGCACACACACACATTAATTTAAATGGTTAGCAAGAGAATATTGGGAAAATTTCCCACTCATCTCCCCCCAGACAAAGGTTAATCCGATTCCCACAATTTTTCACATATGTCATGTTCATGAAGACTGAAGTACCATTATGCTGCCAGCATGTTTGAATAGCTTTGGAAAAAAAAGATTGTTTGAGAGTCAGGTATTTTCTTAACTTGGGAAAAACCAGTGTTTTATACAAACTCTCCAATTTTGAGTCTATAACTGCATCAAAAAAGATGCAATTTAAGACTTTTTTTTTTTAATAACCTGGTGGCTGTTAAAACAGATGGAGTAATCATGAAGAGCTAGGAGCACATTTTTGCTATAGCTATGTGTAGCTATGCACAAAGCAAAACTTTGTTAATTCAGCACCAGCCTGGAGGACACAAAATAACTTCTGTCCCTCTGCGCCCTGACACTGGGTCCTTCTCGAGTTGCTGAAGAAACACGAGGAGGAAAACACAGGGCCAAATGTTCCTCTGCAATTCCCCCGTGCATCAACAGCTCAAGTCGGGCTGGAGGAGGAAATTTATGGCTGTGTGGTGAGAGCAGCTCAGAGCATCCCCCAGGGTGGTGCTGAAGGATCCATCTGAGAGGGGAGGAGAGAGAACTCAGAGTGCAGGAGGAAGAGGAGGAGGACCCTGCACACAGGCAGCACTCATCCCACTGGTGCCTCAGGTTTTGGTTTTTATATTTTTCAGATTTTGCGCTGCTTTAGTGTGTAAGCTTCATAGTTTTCTTTAGCTCTGAACTTCATATGAGGGGATGGTGAGCTCCTGGCAGAGAGTATGCAGACAAAACAATTCCTGCTCCAGCTGGGCACTAAGGACAAATGATCCAAATCTCAGCCCAAGGGCACAAACACCGTGGGCTGGAGAGAGAAAAACAAGCAGGGTGGGACTGCCTGGGCTAAAGCTGGGATGGGACAATGAACTGCAAGGTACAAATGGAACTGATCCAATGGAGAGACCTCATGACTGGGTGTCCATTTTGGTTCATCTTGGGTGCAGCCCTGGCTGGGCTCTCATGCTGCCCAAGGTGGATCCATGGAGGAAACCCTTTTAATAAACCCCTGCTTTATTCTTTAGCTCTGTTCAGTCTCTCTTCTAGATCAGCCTTCATAGGGCATCACCAGGCCTGAAAGAGCAGAATCCTCCACTCCTCCCCTCAAATCTGCTCCACTGTTCATGGAAGGCAGGACAAGGGATATGGGGGAGGAGAGATGGACAGTGCCTTTGGTACTGTGTGGTTTCCATGACCTTCAGAACCCTATACAGAATTGAATGTGACATAAACATTTACAGCCATATTTACTCCCCATGCAGCCAAGGCTCTGGGCTCTTCTGGAATCACATCCTTAGAAGGAGGAGATTGAAGCTGCATAAAACCCACAATTATTTCTTTCCAAGTACACCCAAATGAATTTTTGAGCAAATCAACCATCCCTGACTCACCGCCACAGACACACAGCAATTTCCTGCCTCCACAAAAAAAGGCAGCAGGATCCTTAGTCATTAAATCACTCAGGCAAGGAGCATTTCCACAATTTTCATTTGGAATCTCTTTCTTGACATTCAGTCTCTATTTTCCTTTTCCCCCTGCTTCATCCCATCCTGCCAAGGCTCACCTTTCAGACCACATCAGCCTCCTCTCCATTGCTGTTCTCAGATACTTTTGCCTTAATCACCCCCTCTGCCAGATGGTTGGGAACTGTCCTGATCACACAGAGCTCCCACTCCCTTTACCAACCACCGTGGAGAAGGCAAGTTTCCTTTTCTAACAAAAGTCCCCTGTAATTTTAGCCTGAATATGAGCAGATTTAATTTTCTGCTCCTACAACTGAGGACTCCCTGGGAGGAGAAATGCAATCTTTTCTCTCTGAGTCAGCACGTAATTACATATGGTCCAGACGTGGCCTGCAGCATCTTCACAGTTATTTTTGTCCCAGAAAAGGATTAGGCTGGATGCAGCATCATACATTCTGAGAGAGAGAGAGAGAGGGGTAGAGCCAAAAAAAGCCCTGAAATAGAAACCTCTGGCTACCCTGAGTCCTAACTCTCCTTGAAACTCAATGTTAATTCCTTAATGAGCAATAAACCCAAGTGCTTCCACCACTACACTGGAACCAGACTCCCAAACAATTAAATCTTGTCTTTTCATGGGTGCTGAATTCATAAAAATAAAACAAACCATCAGCTCCCCTCTCCCCTCACACTGAAATGATTAACCAGAGGGAAGAATGCTTGTCCACAAAGTACATTTTGTGCTGCTCATGGATTTGAGCACAGATTTCAAGCAGTTCAAACTGGGAATAGGGTCTCAAAATTAAGTCAAAAGATTGACTTAAAAGCTATAAAAAGAAATTTCTAAAAGCAAATTGATAAGTGAGGAAAAATAATTATGGATTGCTTGAATTATGAGAACTCTTATGATCCCTATATTCTCTTTTGTTTAGAAACTTTCCCATCTTCCACTTCTTCAACTTTTCCATATATTTTCAATTTATAGTCAGTGTTACATCCTCTCATCTGCTCCAAAATACTTTTCTGATCTTAATATAACTCTATTTCAAAAACTGGAGCAGGTCACTGGTAACAAGAACACAAAATCAACCAACCACCATGGCATGGCCAGAAAATCACTGTGTTTGTGTGTTTAAGTTACCTCCTCACTTAAAAATGACAGCAGTGCAAAATTGAAATAAATCACATTTCCTCTATAAAATGGTTGGGGATCTGAAGATTTACTGGGGACATTTGCTGTCAGGAAGACATCTGAGGATTTGGCAGCACATAACTCAGGAAAATAATAATATATGTATATTATGGCTCGTAATTCATGACTATCTGCTCAAGCAGCAGTTTCAAGAGGAAATAAGCATATGCTAAGCTGGTGGCCAATCACTGGTGGAGGAAATGTTTAATATCTCATTACTTTCACTGCTCAAAGGCTGCCAAGGTGAAGGAGGACCTCTCCTGTCAGGAGATCCAGCTGCACATGGGCTCCTTTGCAGCAGATTCAACAGGATCATGCTTCATCCTGTACTCTTCCAAATTATCAGAAGGTGTTGTCACTGACAGGCCTGATAGCTTATTATTACCTTTAATTCTGGCTCACAGCAACAATTCTTTTGGAGAAAGATTACGGATGGAAGTTTAGAACATGTTTCATATCAAGTTTTGTCGCAGACATCTTTTATGAAAAATCCTTTCCTTAGGATATTTCCTCCTGAGAAGTTGAGAGGCCTCAGGAACAAAATGTAAACAATGGTTATCTGCTGCTGTGGAATGCAACAGGTGCATCTGTGATTGGTCTCATGTGGTTGTTTCTAATTAATGGCCAATCACAGTCAGCTGGCTCGGACAGAGAGTCTGAGCCACAAACCTTTGTTATAATTTTTTCCTATTCTATTCTTAGCTTAGCCAGCCTTCTGATGAAATCCTCTCTTCTATTCTTTTAGTATAGTTTTAATGTAATATATATCATAAAATAATAAATCAAGCCTCCTGATACAAGGAGTCAGGTCCTCATCTCTTCCCTCATCCTAAGACCCCTGTGACCACTGTCAGAAAGTTTGAATTAAAATTCTAGATTCAAGAGTCCATAACAGAGCAGTGGAGTGAAAGGAAAATTCTCTCTAATATGAAGGGTGAAGGAAGAATCCTCCCTAATATGAAGATCTGGGCAAAAAAAAATTCTTCATTGAAAAACCATGACAGAATGTGGTTTTTGGTGGCTTCTGCTGCTGCCAGCAGGAATCAGTAAAGTATTAAGGGAGTTAAAACCCTCTCAAGGCCTCTTTGCTGCTTCTTGTTGCCACTTTGCAGCGAGAGCTCTGAACTGAGAGTAAGGAAGGTCCAAAGCAGCTTTACAGAGCCATAGCTGAGTCACCATTTTTCCCCAGAAAATAAGCAGCTATTGAGCCTAAGATGGGCTGGGAAATGCTGTTTGAATGCCATAAAATGTTCTTGTATCAGGAGATAACCCACATCTGCCTCTGTGGGTGCTGGGGATCCACTCAACCACAACAGTTACTATGGCAGCAGAGGCTCAGTATCCCCATGAGGGTTGATCACTTATCCAAACTTTTCAATAATTGTGCAATACGACACCAAAAACACTGTGCTATCGCACTCACTGTCATTTAATTCTGATTTTCACATTTCTAGACCCACTACAGCCAGAACTGCCACACCAATTTAACTTTTTGTGCACTTTCTGCATAAAACATAACTCAAATGTATTTGTTAGTGATGCCAGGCTGAGGAGCTAAAATATTTGATCCTGTGCAGAAAACCAAGCATGTTTTTGGCTAGGGATTTCCAGGAGTTTGAGACTTGCCACAATTTTCACTACTATCAGCATAACTATCAGACAGTTTTTCTTTGAAAATGGTGGCAACAGTTGTCATGCAAAAAAAGGCTAAAATCTATCATTCCTCCTTAGAATTTCAAACCAGATGTTTGGCTTAGCTGCCTTAACTCAATTAAATGTACAATATAACCACAACTACTGTTTCAGTCTATTTAAAACAGGCTGTAGCATCTGAAATATGAGAGATATCATCTCTTGTGCAGCCACTGCAGCCTTCAGGGCAGCTCTCCTCCAGATAAAAAAGGGGGGAGAATCAAAAGAATAAGCACTCTAGAATAAAGCTCCCAAAACAAAGTTCTCTGATTTCAAAACCAATTAAGAAATTTATAGTTTGACCACTTCCGTAGCCTCAGATGGAGAACACTGACACACTGAGCTAGCACCAGGGAAACCCTGATTATTTTCTGTCTCTGCCTGTGGTTTGCCACAGTAGGAGCCTCCCCCAGGCAGACTAAGATGTGTGAAGCTACCAGGTAGAATTAACATCAGAATCTAAGCAATCTGGAAGAGATCCCTGAAATCAAAGCAGAGAATATCAGAAAAAATGGGCATGAAATCACATTTTGGTGATTTTCAAGGCAGAGGAAGCTCATGCTATGAATTTCAGCTCTTCTTAATTTCATGAGCAGCTACAGATCAAAGTGCTTCAAACTGCATCCTGCAGTTCCAGTGGCTGGTCCTGTCTTTGATGGAACTGAAAAATGTCAAAATTTGCTTTAAACCACCTTTTAAAGGTCAGTGGCATACCAATGACTTCACATTAATCACCAGAAATCATCATGTGTCATCCTAATTCTAACATCTTCAAGGAGAATCTTGCAAAACTGCAATTCTAATTTATTCTGAAACTTTCTGGAGACTTTTTGAGGAGATAAGTGCAACTTAGAAAGCTTGTTGATAAGGAGAAACATTAATTCCTTCCAATTATTTGCAAAGAAATTATTATCCCCTGGGTACAGCAGGTGCTAAGCATGGACAGGAATTTGTTTTTCCTGTATACACCCACACCATCTGCCCAGAGCACAGTGGAACATTTTCATTAATTTCCCTGTGGGAGCTTCACTACTACCACTGACATCGAAGTCACAGAAATAATTTTGAATACATTTGATGCAGCAGTGGTAGAAATCAGGTGTTAATTTTCATAGCTTGTCTAGCTGAAGCAATGCAAAAGGTCAGAGAGAGCAACTGAAGAAGTAATGTCATGGATGGAGGAGGGAGGAGGAGTTGTTTTAATAAGAGATGGAAAGATCAGACTTTTAACATACTGACAGACTTTATCATGCTGACAAATTACATAATGAGAGGTAGAAAAACTGTCAAATAGCCCTTGATGCAAAATAAACACCCTCTAGCCCAACAAGTGTAATAGGCATTTAGAAAATGTCATATTTTCTGAGCCACCTCGGTGACGTGTAAGTCAGCATCAGCTGTGCCCAGACTAGCCCCAAAATGAAGCTGGTTTTCAACACACCACCCTGTGCAAGCCTATAGTTTGTATTCCCATTATGGTCAAGAGATAATGGTGCATTTTGCTCTTCATGAGATGTGCCACTCACATTTAATTTCAGCTCCAGCAACCAAATGCGTCAGTGGCTTCCAGCAGCAGCAACTCAAGTTTTATAAATGGCTCACTCTGTGGGCTCCTCCTTTTCCTTCAGGAACGTTCCTTCCTCCACTGCAGCTGCTGCCAGCACCCAGCCTAAACCCTGCAACCAACAATATCACCCCTGTAAGCAACAGAACAAAAAAAAAAAAACACCAAACAAACAGCCACCACCTCACTGAGAACACAGAAGAAATAAATAAATCCATTTTACAGCTCAGAGTCTAACTCATGCATTATTCCATGGCAGAAAAAAAACACCTGAGTGGTCTGACAATGCATACTGCCAGGCAGGCACAGATGCCAGATGGAAGAGGCAGAGAAAAGCAGTTTTACAAATATGAGGCTTCTATAATCAAGGAGAAAATCAGAGAAATCCAAAGGGTGGAAAGCAAAAAAAAAGATAACTGGCTCTGAATAGTAGATTCTAATGTAAACACTATTTGGCTTTTCTCATTTACTACCATCTCTCTAAATGCTAGAGATGTTCAACTAGGCAACTAAGGATGACATTAATGCAGAATCTGCTCTGCCCATCCTTCTCCACACTCAGCTCACTAACTGTGCACCCACAACCACTTTGGCTGGATACAAGACTATGTGAATAAGTGTCATTGCTTAAACAAAATAGCTTAAATTATAAATGCTAACAAGCACAGATTGAGTTTGAGTGGATGGGGGAACGTCCAAAACTGAATTTCTGCACTCTGTGACAGAATCCTGATACTGCAGCCTGGCTGCAACAAGTGCAGGCTCCTGTAGATTACCGGGACTAAACAAAAGTGACACATCCCAAATCCTTTTAAAGAAAGGGGCACCAGACAGAACCATCAATTAAGGTGCTGACAACACAGTGTGCTTCTTCACACACATTGTTTTGGATTGAAACAGGCAGGCATTTATGGTTTCAGAAAGGAGGCCAAAAAGAAGAGTTCCCACAGAAGCACCGTGGTCTTGGAGAGAAGAAGAGAGCCCAGGAATAGGAAGATGAAGGTGCCATCTGGAGGAAGATCCCAGAAGTGGTGGAAGAGCCAGGAGATCCATGCTGTCAACTTATTGCAGGGGTTCCATAGTGTTGTCTCCTCATCACAAAAGTTTCATACCTTGTTGGTGTTTCTCATGGTCATCTCCTCAGAGCACTGACTCTTCCTTCTTCACAAAGCAAGAAACTGACTCCAGTTCCCAACCACTCTTTTATAGCACTCTTCTTCTCATTGCTTACAGCTGTGGCCTGTTAAACTCAGGCCTGTTCCTAATCTTTGATAATTGGCCCAGCTGCAACTCCTTAGGAGTAAGATTACATTCTATATTACCTTTATTTACTCGTGTTCTATCCCCCTACAGATCCATGAGTGTTTGGGGAGATCCAGGGGAGTTGTTTGCCCCAAACACTGACTGGCAGCAGCAGCACACCATGAGGCACCATGAGCTTCTGTCAGCCTTCCCTGATCTACAACAACCTCACTGCTCCCTCCCCTAGAGTCTTCCAGGACTCTTGTATTTTCTGGGACCCCCTTGTTGGAAGGAATGATGAATCTGACACCATGTTCTCAGAAGGCTAATGTATTATGATCTATATTAAAGAATACTAAACTAAACTCTACTCAACTATACTAACTAAACCAACTAAATTATACTAAACTATACTAATGAATACAGAAAGGATACAGATGGAAGGCTAGAAAGATAATAATGAAAACTCATGGCTCTCTCCTCTGTCCAACAGAGCTTGGCCCCAATTGGCCATTAAGTCAAAACAATTCAGATGAAACCAATGAAACAAGCACCAGTTGATAAACAGTGTCCAACCACATTCCAAAGCAGCAAAACACAGGAGAAGCAGATGAGATAATTATTGTTTTCCCTTTTTCTCTGAGGCTCCTCGACTTCCCAGGAGAAGAATCCTGGGCAAAGAGATTTTTCAGAAAATATGATGGTGACACAGGACAGCATACCAAGAGGGGAGAGGTGAATCTACATTATCTGGCATTCTAAAGAACTGAGACACTGTACATACACTACATTCTCTCTGCATAAGTTAACAGGGTGAAAACAATAATGCTGAGCAATGAGAGAGGCTGCACCTTGCTGGGAAGCAGGTCAGAAAAAACTCACTTCAAAGCGTATTTCTTCATGAATGCAAGGTCACCTATTTAAAGAAAATGGCATTTGAACATTAGAAGATTATGAGTTAATGTGACCTTAGGATTACAGGCAATACACTAAGCTTGCAAAACACAGTTTTATAGATCCATTAGAGTTTTCTTCACTAAAACCTATTTTATCTGAAGATATAAAGTTAGATTTTAAATTTAGCACTTTTCTACAACTCTGGCTGCTTATAAACTGAACTTGGGTATAATAACCTGTTATTTATGTTCTCAGTCAAAAAGCAAAAATGAAATATGGTCAGCTGGTTTTCTTAATATCTCAGAACACATTTTCAATATGGATTCCACAGAATTAATAAGTTCATAGTTTCACAGGAGGTGCCAACTTGTTTGCAGGCAGTCTTGCTTTAACAGAGACAGAAATCTCTTTTTATTGTTTTGTGTGCTTATTTCTTTAGGGAAGCTGTAATAGTCAGCAGGGAATTTAAATCCATCTGAATTCTTACCTAGAGCCAATTTTGGAGAACCAGAGTCAATTCTTGGGGCACCAGCTATAAATAAACTGCTAAATAGAGCACAGTCATGGATTGACTCAAGACAAGGAGGTACTTTCTGATTTCCTCCCACCCAACTCATTGCATCACAGTAAGAGGCAGAGGGAGTAAAAAAGGAGTGCTAGAAATCAAAGGTCTGCAGCAAGAACTCTCTCTTATTTAACAGTACACACATCCCTATGCCCTGGGACTCTCATGATGATGCTCAGGCAGAGAATGCTGTAAAGAAGTTGTTTGTCTCTATCTCACTGACAATAGTGTAAACAGCAACAAAAATTTCTTTCAATATATGCCCACTAACACAAATTTCTAGGAGACAGAAATTTGCTGCTCAGCAGAATGCTGAATCAATACATTAGATTTCCCACGGCATTTACATCATGTGAGCTGAAGTATTAAGAGAATAATAAATTTTGCACAATGCCTTCAAGGGACAAGCTGCAATTTGACCACTGTTGCAAATAAAGGAATTGGCATTAGGACTTCAGGCCCTGTGCCATGACAAGGAGGGGGAGAGCAGCTAAGAGCAGACATCCTGCTGGATTAAGAATAATTCATACTGTGAGTTAAATGTTATAAAACAGCATTTGAGTCATTTAGACGAAAATTTAAAAACCTCTAATGGGAGACTTAGAACCAAAACCCAACCAGAGCAACAAAAAGGCAAGCTCATTCCAATTTTTTCTTTCCAATAACTGAATCAAGGCAAACTACTAACTCCTGGCACAACTCCATTTTATGGTCCATACACTAATTTATACTCTAAAACGAGATGAAGAAGAACGAAAGGAGGTTTTCTGCAAAGCAGTCACATCAAAGCTGTTGGCTTGGCACTGTCAGAGTGACAATGGCATTGTTCTGTCCACCTGCAGATACAGGAGATGATTCCCAGCTCTCCCCCTGTGCTTCCTTTAACTCAGCAGCCCAAAACATTAAAGGCTCACCCAAGCTTCAAACACAGTCCATGGCAAGGATGCCACTGACTCTGGGCAATGACTGAACCCATAAAAAGGTACTTACTGCAGGTGACAGAAACTCTAAGTTCCTGCTAGGTGGAGTTCCTTGGAGTCATAAATTCAAACACTTCTGTTATCATAAATTATGATGAGTTCAGTCATCATAAATTCAAACACTTCTGGAAATGTTCAGCTGCAATCCACCTAGGCTCCATTAAACAAGGGATTAATGGGATTCTGCTGCTGGGAAGGTGTAGAAAGCTGCTCCTGTGAGCTGTTTGCAAGAAGAGCCTCTGAAGGAGAGGTAACAATTATGAATTATGCTGATTTACCTGAACTGTGGCCCTAATGCTCTTTGATGCCTCTGCTCTCTAAATACATGAAAGCTCTGGTCTTTTCCTGAAGGTGAAAATAGATGCAGTTGAGCAATTTTTTGTACCAAGTCATTTCTTGGGCATCTTATCTTTGGGCACCAAGTTATTTCTCTTTTTTCTGTCCCAAACTGGACTGTTGCTGGCTCATGCATTATTTTAATGATTTCCTTAATTCTGCTAAGATCTTACCTTTTGATTTTTCTTCATTTTTAGCCAAGTATGACTAATTTAGCACCTTTTGTTCTAGAACAGATAGGAAAACGTGTCACCTACGCAAGTCTGACAATTAGCTAGAAAAACTTATTCTCCTAAATTAAAAATAAATCCTGAGTTTTAACCTTGTTTCTGGTGATCACTGAATACTTGGAACCAAATCTGGAGTGTTTATTACAGCACCAGCTCCTGTAAAAAATAGTTTATCACACTATTTTGTGTGAGACAGCATTCAAGAGCAGTTGCATCAAAATACCTACATCTTTAGCATTTTTTTTCCCTCAAAATGTTTAGGGTATATAGTAATTTTTGGGAGAGATAAAAAGAAGGTGGGAGGTACATACTCTTTATATCTTTAAGTAGATAGATAGATAGATAGATAGATAGATAGATAGATAGATAGAAAGGAATCTAGGCAGAAAAACAGAATTTCTGCATTTCTGCTATGGCTTAGAGGATGTGTTCATTACCCATCAGAGCATCACATGGGCACCCTCCCCCTGAAAGGCATCTCTGTAAAACAGACTACCCCAGATCCAAGCTCTTGTTTGATTTATAAATGCAGTACTCAGCTTATGATAAAACATTTCCTATCCATATGTAAGTATATTTCAATTTTTGCAAGGTAATTAGCAAATAGTCTGATCTGTCCTCCCCTAGCATATGCTGTCCCCTCAACTTTCAGATGGGAAGCCTTTTCTAAAAACACAGCACTCTTTCTGGATGTCTTTCTAAAATATAACCCAACCAGATGCTACAAAAGTTGGATGCAGCTATTAGCGGCTGGATTCTTTTCCTTGGGTTATGCAGAATGTCTAATGAAATTATTATAATTGCCACTTTTGGCCTTAAAACAAAAATAATACAAAACAACACAACATATAACATTTAATTCCATTTTTTCCCCTTCCAAAGAACTCAGGGCTAAATTGTTTTCTACAGAACAAAACCTAACACTATATGCTGTGGTTACAGCAAAGTTATCTTATTTGTTTCATCGCCTTAGTGATTGCAGAGTATTTCTGGGAAGCAGAGTTCTTGGCTTACAAATCAGGACCCACAAATTCATTCTTCCTGTGCCATGAGGCTCTGTGGTGCTCAGGGTGTGCAGAATTGATGCTGCAGGCTGGTTTTTGCTGATGTACCTCCACCTCACCTTCTACAGGGGGACATGAGCCAGCATGGGCTGCTTTGTCTGCTTGGAAAGCCAGGTGCTTTCAAGGCTAAGCTCAATCATGATATAGTAAAACCAGGGTTTTACTATAAACCCTGTTTTAAACAGGGTTTAAAAATCATTCCCCCAACTTGAGGAATGATTGGCGTCTGACTCCATTGATTCAGAATGCTGAACAAGTGCCTTATCAAACTATACTATATTCCATTAGTAAAACAGACTCCCCCAGATCCAACCTCTCAGAAATCTTGCTTAATTTATAAATGCAGTACTCAGTTTACAATGAAACAACATTTCCTATCTATGTGTAAGTATATTTCAAATTTTGCAAGGTAATTACCAAGTAGCTTGATCTGTCCTCCCCCAACATATTATGTCCCCTCAACTTTCAGAGTATAGTCCTATACTATACTATATTAAATAATATACTAATATACTATATTGTATATTACAGGACTATATTATAGTCCTATACTATATAGTCATATATACTATAGTATATTAAAAATATACTATACTATGCTAAATTACACACTAAAGAAAACTCATGGCTGTCTCCCAACAGCCAGGACACAGCTTTGAGTGCCTGGCCAAGGAAACAAAACAATCTTCAGCAGAATCCAATTGCCAAATCCCTTCAGGTACACCATCTTCCTAACACATTCCACATGTGCAAAAACAACAGGAGCAGCAAGTAGAGATAAGAATTGTTTCCTCTTCTCCAGGAAAAAAGCCCTGAGAGAGAGAATGATGTCTCTCTCTGTTCACAGAATGTGAATGCTACATCATGACACAGCCAGGTGCTCTGGGAGGAGAGCACAAAGTGTAAAACTTTGGAAGGGGACACTTGGGAGAAAGGGCAGCTCTCCCCTGACAGCCCTGCTGAAATGATGTATAAAAGGCTGATACCTTCACCTGCTCTCCTCACTGTATTTTCTTGGTTTTTCATTAAGTCTGCTCATAGACCCAGAAAGTTCCTCTGCCTGGCATTATTTGTCATCAACAGTATTATTCTTGCACAGGCTGTGCTACCTAGGGATTAAAATGGAATATTGTGCCTTAATGCACACTCCGTGCATGTTGCATCCCAGCCATAAGCAGCAAGCAGCAAGCCAAGTTTACAGAGCAGGGCAAAATTTAATCCTTGTGCAATGCAACTGGATTTCTTAATTCAAATGGCCAGATTTGGATTGGGTAAAGGAGATCAAACAATGCCCAAAATCCTCCATTTTTTTCTTCTATCTACCTCCATACTAAAAATCCAAAACTCTAAGTTTTTCAGCCTATGATAAACTAGACTACTATGTATTTCACACACTCGTAGCTTCCAACTCATCCCAAAGTCTTGGAAGTTTTCTCCATGGAGGAAAGTTAAAAGCAGTGTTCTCCAGGGGATCAGGACTTCTCAGGACAAGCAGAGAAATATTCTCTGTGCCCTGGGTTCCAACAGGCAGAAATCAATTAAAATCCATTTTCTGGCCCAAAGCTCCCTAAAGACAAAATCTCATTGACACATTTGTCTCTTGATAAGACTGAAAAGTGCACCAAGCAATTGCAGTGCTGGAATAAGACTAAAAAATCCTCCTGTTCCCCGAGTGCAGCTCTTCACTTACTCACTCACCAGACACTGCAGTTTCTAATCAATGCCAGCTTGATCTCACACAAATATCCCAGTTAATCCTCATAGTTTCAGTTGCTGCAGACTCTCGTTACAAATCTCTGGTGCTCACACAGTGGCTGCAGAGACACAAGATTAATAACAGTGCAGGATAAAGACAGAGGTGGCCATTTATTCTAATTTGTCTTGCCACATGGGTAATTAAACACTTCTTGCCAAAAGTAAATGTGCACAGAAGTATGTTTTGTATATCTTGCAGCTAAGTTTTCCTTTGCTAAATCTTATGATCCAAACCAACCCACACAGAGCACGTTTATTACTAACATTTGTACCACAGGATGAATTTCCTTCCTTAAACTGGATGCTGACTAAAGGAATTGCAGGGGGATGTTAGGAGTTGAAATGTTACTTTTTGTAGCACCTTTGGATCCAACACAACCATTTGACGGACAAATACAGACAATTCTTAACTCACTTTGGTCCTTGGCACTGAGAAAATAAAAGAAGCTGTCAGGTTTATGTAGTCAGGAGAACAGATTTATGTTCATGAAGGAAAAGCTCTTCTTGCCATCCTTCCCTCAGTTTCCTGTGCCAGCCCTTTCCTGTTAACAGGATTTCCCAAGTCATACAAAATTTATTAGAGACTGATGGAGTGCACACTTGCCTTTTACATGCAAAGGTGCTGTTGGACTCCAGGCCTGATCAAACCAAAGATGATCAACTCACAGCCTCAGGGCGGAAAATGAAGATATTTTTCTCTGAATCACAGTGAGACAGATCAAGGAACTTTGGTCTCTTGGAGAAAAACAGTGATGCACAATAGAGTATCCAAGATCAATAGGAAAATTAACGGGCAGTTGGAAAGAAAATAGAATTTAAAAAGGGAACTGTTAACCATTATTTGTGTTAGCTAGTCACATGAAGAGAAAGGAAAAATTATGATATATGATAAAAAAGGAAAAAGCTGGGAAATAAAGTCCTTCAAGGTGTCCACAGATTAGCAGTAGCCGATCAAGTTGCCCCTTAACATCAAGCAGAGCTTGTTTGCTCAGCTCTGACACACAGGATTAGCTCTGTGCCAGAATAAGAAGTGGTTAAGCTCCTTTTCATCTGAAGTTTCCCAGTTAATTTGCAGCACATACATTAGGTTAAGTCTCAGCTTGCAGATGTCTGGCTGGTCACAGATCTCTGGTGGTTGCACAGCCCCAGTGGAATATGTTGATAATTTGTTTGCTTGCCCCCTCCAAACAGTGCTGATATACTCAGACCAGCCTAACCCCAGGTCTCTGTACATAATCTCTGTTTACTGGGTCAGTTGCCAAGACAGCAACTAGAAAGGGAAGCCATCTGCTGCCAGGGAGTCAAAAAAGTTTAACTTTTTCCAAGGTCACTGATGAGGAAAAATATAAAATAATCACCCAGCTCTCTGGTGCTGAACCTGTGGATGTTAGCAAAGCCCTAGGAATGCCTGAAGTCAAGCAGATAGCTCAGGACTGATCAATCCTTTTCCTCTTCTCTTTCACATAATCCAAGACTTGGCAAGAGGGACTTTGTTATTCTTCCCCACACCCTTTTCATTTTCACATGCTTCTCCGTTTCTTGGCTCTGGCTGGGACCAGGAGCAAGAGCAGGATGCTCTCATCTTTCCAGCCTGACTAGAAAAGGGAAATATTAGAAATCTCATGAAAAGCACGTTCTCTGGAGATTTCCAGCCCAGTTTAGCAGATGCAGCTGTAGCTCAGATAATCAGCAAGGCTTCTGGGTGCTTACTTGGTGGGAAATATTTGGTTGCTCTGCAACACTGCTTAAAGCATACATGGAATAGGGCTGTTGCTGTGGATTAATGGACTCTGTCAACCTAAAATCTGTGTTTTCAGCTCAGTTTTACGAGGTGTTAGTACTCAACACACCAATGTCCTCACCACTCACCAGCATCACTTATTTTCTACGTGATCTGACCCCTGCAGAGGTGCACTCCAGTAAGCTTGTTTTGCTTAAATAACCCCAGCAGTGAGAGAAGCTGCTCTTTAATTTGCAATCACAAAAAGGCTGCTCATCAGCAGGCATTTTTACTCTGTGCCATCCAGCTTGTGCTTTGCTGCAGCTTCCCACTTTGCTGTCCCTTCTCCTGCTGCCAGCTGGAGCAGCTTGGCTGGGGTGGGCACGAGAGGCTGCTCCAGACACTTCCCTTGCTGGAGGTGTCCAACTCCAACATCTCAGTGTCCACTGCACAGCCTGTGGCTGCACAGGGCTCCCAGTAAAACCGGCCCCAAATGCACTGGAGAATTTTGTCCTTATTTAGAGAAAAGGCCTTGGATATGTGATGAAGTGATGAGCTCAGCTGGGCGTGTAGCAAATAGCCAAAGGAGTTTGCCAGGCCTTATTTAACCCTTAGATAGGCTTATTTTGTTAAAGCTGAGCCAATTTTGGGTTGGGATCCTGTCCAAAATCAGCCCTAAGGAGGGGAAATCCATACAAAGTATCTCCAAGCAGATACTGATGGGTACCAGGTGATCCATGATTATTTAAATGGATTATTTTAACACATTCTTTCTTGACATAATTAACTGTTCTTGTTATTCTGTTATGCTACAGTAGCCAGCCATATGGTAGCTCACACATTTTTGGAATGGGATTTTTTAGTTACTATTCTTTTCAATCCTTTTTTAATCTAGTGCAGAACATACATTACATGATAAATTACCAATATATTGCCTTAATAAATTGACATTTAGATCTAGCCAACACAGAGTAATTTTCCTAATTAAATGTCAATATGTGCCCCAGAGTGCAGCTCTCCAGCCCTGCAAATGTCACAAATTAGCAAACAGGCAGAACCATCCACAGCTCTGTTTCCCCAGATACCAAGGAGAAATTCTGCTGTTCATCTCCCATGGCAAAACTGGGGGGAGAGTGAAAACAGCTAAAACTTGGAAGGAATATGTTGTTAGAGGGTGTCACCTCTGGGCTCAGCATAATCAGCCACTGAGATGGCCCAACACTAAAGTGGTCCCCAACCATAGCCAGCAATCTTAATCCTACTGGGTTTGAATGAATCCTTTTGTAATATTTCAAGTTGTTTTGGCAAAGCAAGGATTGTAACAAAGAAAAAACTTTTTCTTCTCCCTCCCCTGAGAAAGAGAAGGGACTTTGCTAACAGGACTCAGCCACCCTGTAGATGGGAATCCATCCAATACTGTGCAAGTAAAACCTGCTAATTCTCTAACACGCTTTGTGGAAGCAATTCTAGTCCCCCATCTCATAAAGATGATCTGATCTCTGTCCCCTTGGGGCCTTTCAGCTCCAGCAGCTTCTCCAACTGGTCTCTGTAACTCTTGGTCTTGAGCCCCTTGAATCCAATGATGTTAAATTCTATTTTAATGCCAGTTCAAGATGATCTATCATCCCCACAGAAATGAATCAATAAAGATGCACTCTGTTGACAGCCCTAACCAAGTAAATTGATACAGTGACTTATTGCTTACCCTGTTGTGATATTGGACAGATTTTTCACTGCCATGACTGCTGAGTTTCTGCTGGTTTGGACGTTTTTTTCTGTCTTCATCATACCTGCATAACACCACCCATTGCACTTCAGCTGCAAGCTCTGTGTCCATCAGGAGTCCAAGACACATGAGTTTATAGAAAACTGGTTTCCTTATATTCCAGGACCCTGCTGGTCTTTGCAGAGGACACAAAACATTGAACTTTGTTAGAGAAAGAGGCAGAAGATAATGTTATTCCTCTTTCCCCATGCAAATCCTGAATTCTCCCTGAATTCTCCCTCTCTAAACATTTTTCCTCTTAGTTATTTGCTGACATAAAGGAGAGAATGAGCATGACTTCTACCCAGTGTTTAGAGAGCTCACTTGGTGCATAGGAGGGTTGTGATGTAGTTTCACTAAATAATTAACCCAAAATAGTGACAGCAGAAGTCTGAGAGAACCACCCACACAAGGCAGGATTTCAATCATTTTCCTCAGATCTAATTCAAGATAGAAAAGAAAAAAATCACTTCTCTAGCTGTCATGTAAAAGCAATTTTTCTTCATTCTTTTAAATGAAGTTATTCAAGTCCATCAGTGACTAAAATTAAAGAACAACCAAAGTCACAAGTCAGGGAGAAAAAAAGCACCTAATCTTCCAAATATCCATGAACACAATGACCCGCATCCAATTTCTAGTACTAAATAACTAACTAAATAACTAAATAACTAGTGATCTACTGTTAAAATTAATCCCTATGTTTGTAGGAACCCAAAATGCTCACTTCTCATTTGTGGTAAGCTGCACACCTAATTCTGGGCCCCAAATTCTGCTAGACAGCCCAAATGATTAAGCAGCGACCATGACAACATTTCACCATTTTTGTTACATTTGATCCCCAGCTATAGAGATGATCTAGTAATATTTTCTAACCACACAAGAGTATAATGAAACTCACATTCGTGCTCTAGCAATTAAAAGGCCTTGAAAACTTCATTGAAAGACACTGTTTAAAAGCAAGTTGCTCTGGAATGTACAAAACCAAAATTAGATTTTATTAGGAATAATCTTTGGTGAGGAAAAAAGTATATGGGAGAAATGCTTTAGTGCTTATTTGGAATACAGTGGCAGCAAAATAATTAAGGTTTGGCCTTTGGAAGGCCTTTCTTGGTAAAATCATGCTACACAATGAGATTGAATATAAAATACATTTTGGGATAAACACTCATTTCCTCATTAGGATTTAATTAGTTTCAGGAAATAAAATTATTATTGATTAAATAGACTGATACAGCTTAATAGCTTCTCTTTTCAAGAACAAAAGTCATCTAACTCATCCTATGTCATAATTCTTTGAATAAATGTTAGCTATCTGTACTCTGGAGAGAGGGAGATTCATGAGTGTGATTAAAACACTCTTAAAATACAATAAAATAAGAACTGCAGGCCTGACACTATTGTTGCTGGACATAGAAAAATTCTACTAAAAATTTTAAACCACGTCAAGGCTGCTTACTGCAAGTCATCAGTGCAAATTATTTCTGGCAAAGCCTGGCAAGCAAGAAGCCATCTACCTGGTTTTGGACAGGAAAAAAACCAAATCCTTCCTTTACTCCTACAAAATATCCAGGAGAATCACACAAAAGAAAAAAATAATTTTTTGGCCAATGAAATTTGGGATGTAAGAGAGACTATCATGGCAGAAACATTTCCTCTTCAGCAGGTGAAAATGTAAAAGTTGTAAGGTTTGCTTTTCAGGTTTTAGATTTAGTTACCTTGGACATAAAATATGACTCAGTCCCTATATTTATGTCCACCTATGTAGGTCCTGACATTTTTGGCATCTTCAGTTCAACTCATCATGCAAAACCTCACAGCAGAGTGGAGTTGGATAAAGCAGCCACGATTTGTGGTGCTCACTGTATGTAAAACTACTGCCAAAGCCAGCTTGCTGAGCAGCACAATATAAACAGCCTTTAAATCTTCTTTACTTATAATAAATGGGCAAAGGCAAAGCTGGGCAAAATTTATCTGCCTTTTTATTGGTTTATAGAGAAAGAAAGCTCAACTTGCACTCTGGGCAATGCTGGCAATCTGAAAACTGCGTATATAAAGAGCACAAACAGTTAAACAATTCCATCTCTTTAAAAAAATTGAAACTATGACATTCACATCAGTATGCCTGGGAGAAAACTCTGCTGCAGGTGAGCTTGTGTCAAACCTTAAGCTCAGGAGAATTTGGGATGTAGGACTGATCTTTCTGCAGCTAAGGCTCATTTTACTCACTGGGTAAAACCTTCCAAGCCCATGTCCATCATACTCAAAGTAAGCCAAACCCTCTTCCAAAACTCTTAGGAAGAAAAATAATCTGACTATTGGTTTTGACCAAGTTAAAGGACATTTTCCACCCTTCCATTTCAGAAAAAAAAATATTATTACAATATTCAACACACTTCCATGTTCATCTAAGGAGAAACTCCTTCCTGGCACAAAGATCCACAAAGATTTAGCACCATGCTGACCTGATGATAAATAAGAGTTCTTGATAAAGAAGTTAAACAGAATAATTGTGCCTCTCATGCACTGCAGCAAGAAGTTATGGATTAAATAATGGGATCCACAAAATATGTGGAAGGAACAGAGAATTTAAATGTGCCTGCACAAGGGTTTATTTTTAATAGAAGCAATGTGAATGGGACTAAAATACAAAAGGTCAAAGATAGGAAAAGATAACCATCTATGCATTCTGTTATAATTTTGATATTACTGAAAATTTCAATATAGTTAAAGTTATAGGATGGTTAATCCTATATAAAAGAAACAGCAATCTACATCAATTCTATTAATTATTACATTTAATATTTTTATTGTAGGCTACTTCTGACAAGATTTCACTGGAAAAATGAAAGGCAGTGTGCAAAAAATATTACCTTTCTTTCAGAAGTAGAAAATAGTCTTGCTTATCCGTATTGACAATCCAGACTTCCAGAAAACCATGTAATAATGTGGAAAGTTGTCATCCTGTCATAATATCAGCAAACAAAAGAGATGTTAATCCTCTTTGCAGTCCTTTCTTGTCTTTGTTTTTTAGCAAAGAAAGGAGAACTGGAAAAACAAGCAAGGTTTTAATTTTATATCACCAGGTTTAAATTTCAATAATTGATATAGCCACACCTAAATCCAAAGATTTACAATTAGCAATCTCTTAGAGGACACACCTAAGGGATTCCCAGCCCAAAATTAAAACTGACAAACTCAAAGTTAAGTTGTTACCCTTCGGAACACCAAGACTTCTGAAAAAAAAATTAGTAGGGAGCAATAGAAGTGCGGCAAGTTATATTTATTAACACATTCAAATAGGCCCATTGTGCTAGATACCTTCAAGGAAAATGGCAAAGAAAGGTTTTTCCCCACACTTTCCAGAGAAAAGCCATTATGCCCAGATTTCAGAAAAGATTTTTCTAAAAACACATTCTTAATCTGCAATATCTGGTTTCAGCTCATTTCAAAACCAGAAGCTGAGTGAATGCAGCAGGTCTGTTTGGAGGCCTTACCTCTGCAGCTTTTGCATTCTTCCAGTTCACTTGGATTTAGCTTTGATACACATAATTCTTAAAGTTTTCTTAAGCATTACACACAAGGTTTTCTGCTTCATTTGCAAGGTCAGAAAGCGCATTGAAAGAAACTATTTACTAATGCCACGAGAAATCTGAAAGTTACCAAAAATAAGAGTGAAAACACTGGGGAAAATAGAAAGGAAGGAAAGAATATTATAGCCATTAGAAAAGCCTAAAAACGGGAATAGTAGCAAGCCTGTATTACCTAAAGATTGAAAATATAAAACCTCACTCAAAGGATTCAAGGACATTGAGATTGTGGCTGCTTGAAGGACACCAGCCTCAGGAAAGGTACAATTCCTTTGCACAAAAGCTGACATGAAAACTGATCTTGTATTTTCCCATCTCCCACTCTCACAATCCATGAGTTCTTTCCCTTCTTTAAGATAATAAAATAATAATGATGATAAAAAGGCTTCCCAAGCACAGCCATGTGCAATGTGATATAATTTCTATCTAAAACAGCACTGGCTGATCAGCAAACCTGAAAGGTTCCGCTCTGGCTGGGAAAAGCAGAGGTGTTTCCTGTGCAATCTCATTTATTTTCAGCTAGAATGCTTTGGGGTGGGGATTTCCAGCAGCACCCTCCTGTCTGGGCTCTGGGAGATCAGCTCTCCCTGGAAGGAGGTGGTTTTTGGCAATGGCCAGGATGACAATAATGACACAGAGGATGCACACCACGTCACTGGTGGCTCAGTTTTCCATGCCAGTGTCCCAGCTTTCCCTGCTCCCAGAAATCTGAAATCTGCTGGGCTCTGCCTCAACCCCTGCCATGCTCATTCCTGCTGACACAGGATTTGATCATAGGGGTTTTTTTTTTTTCCCTTCATTTTCCCCCAAACTGAGACCGTGGTATTTCCCATTTATTTCTCCTTTTTTTATTCCCTTTGCTTTTTCCAGAGGGAAACAGCAAATATAACAACAAATACAAATGGGATTTCATTTTAAAGGCTTTAAGGCTTTGCCCTGGGGACAAGCCTTATGTTTCTCTAACACCTTTTCAAAAGTTTTGTACATTCAGCTTCTGCCCCCACTCAAAATGCAGACATTTCATTAGCAGGGTCTGTTTGCAGCATAGTTGACATTTCTGAATGCAGATCCTCACTCCATGTAAAGCAGTGGCAAAGTTAATACTAGAGGAGTTAAAAGCTACACTAGAGGAGTTAGAAAGAACCCCTCTATTCCCAAAAATAAAAACAATTTTTAAAATTAATGATAAAAACCTTTACCTTTGAACAAGTCATCTTTAAAACAATACCCCATAAATTAACATAACCCATAAACCCAACTGTAAAAAACCTTATAACAATAGAAAAAAACTTCACAATGACATATTTCCCTAAACAGCTACACCTCATTAAAGAAGCCACAAAAAACCTTATTTTCTCATATAAAAAGTCTCTATAACATTTACAAAAAAATTTCTCTCCCTAAATTAACCAAAAAAGTTATTCTAAAAATAATAAACTAACTAAAAAATTAGGTTTTCTTTCTTTACATTATCAATATGGAAAAAAATATAAAGAAAAGTATTCTGAAAATTGTACTCTAATTATTATTATTCTTTCTTTTAATGGCTATTAATAAAATTCTCTTTATACCCTTTTAAAGTTTTAAACCTACTTTACCTTTCTCCTAATCCTACCTCACAACAAAAAATAAATACATTAATAATTAACCAACACTAAACCCACCACACTCTTTAATACAATAACAAAAAAAAAATCTCAAAATTAACAAAATCTCAAATTAACAAAGGAAAACCATTACAAGAATGGACACACACAGATGCAAACTGGTTGGTGGTGAAGTGAGAACAGTTTAATCAGCCTGTTGTCTTCAAGTCAAATTTGATATTTCAGAAAACACAGCACTGGGTACTGGGATCAGCACACACTTGGGGAGCCAAGGAAATGTAGGAAGGAAAAGCTACAATGGGAGAAAGAGCGATTCTTTGGGGCTGGTTTTTGGCTCGTTTCATGGATTTCAAGAAAGGCAGGAATTACATTTAATTTTTTTTTCAGTTGTCCAAATAATCCCTTAAAACACTTATGAAATGCCCTATATTATATATATTATATGCATTTATACATTTTATTGTACGTATTTTTATATATTATATACATTTTTTTCTGTTTTAATTTTGGCCCAGACCCCTTGATAGCATCCTGTTCAAGCGGAGAAAGGATTTTGTTTTGAGACTTCTGAGTTCAGTGACATTTTTGAGGTCCATGCTCCTTCTCAAATTATGCTCCAAAGAATGTCAAGGTTTTGGTGGTGAGAGTGTGAAGTTTGAAAATATGAACAATCAGCTGAGGAGAAAAGGAAAAGAGGGAGGATGAGCTATAGGAATGATCCTGCAAACTGAGAGCCTGCTGCAATCCAGGGAATTGAAAATTGCCATGGAAAAACAAGCTATAGGAGAGGTAAAAACAACTTTGGAAAAATTTTATCTATTGAAAAGTGTTAAGGATAAGAAGTAAAAACTCCTCAGAAGAGAAATTAAAGATGTACAGGCTTGCTCTGAGTTAGAAGGAAATAAAATGCAGGAGCTGTGAGTTCCAGAGAAAAGGGTAATTCTGTATTACTGTAGCTTCAAGCTGAGTCTCTTTTTTCCAGTCTTTGTGCTCTTAAAGCCTCAACCCCCTGCATCTCTGCTCTCAGTTATTTCTCACTCCAAATCTCTGAATTAACTGGCGAAATCAGGGAGGACAGGCCAGCGCCAGTTCAGCACAGTACCATGGTAATTCCCTGATTCACTCTTTTTTAGACACAAAAATGCCATCATCATCATCATCCTCTAAGGATTTCAGACCTACTGAGCCTGGGTCCAACTGTAATCAGAGGCCCATTGAAAGAGAACTCAGTGACTCACTAGGTAGGACACTACATCCTCCTCACAGGGCAATAAGCCAGCACCCAGCCCAAGAGAAAGAATAATCCCAGTTTCCCCTCTCCTTCCCTATCTATCAGATATTATTTATCTATATCTATCTATATATACATAATATATTTAAATATAAAATATCTATATAGTAGATACAATAATAGATGTTATATTATCCATTATCTATAATATATCATATATCATATATTATACTATATAATATTATATTAATAGTAGTACTATATAAATAATATATACAGTACTAGTAGCAATATACTAAGAGTGTAATATATATTAATAGTACATATTATATATATTATATATATATAATATTGTATATATAACACTGATATTCAGGAAATTATTATTATTATGCTGATATTCAGGAAATTAACATCAGGAAATTACACTGATAGATATATTTTTATATGTTTTATATATTATATAGTATAATATATATTATATAAAATATATAATATATATAATATATAGTGTATATATATAAGATATATATAAGATATATATATATATAAGATAGATATATATATATAAGATAGATATATATATATAGTGATAGATAGACAGATAGATAGATAGATCGATATAGATATAGATATAGATATATCAGTGTAATTTCCTTCAATATGTATTTGGCCAAAGAATCAAACAAAACCCCCAAAAATATCAGTTTTCACTCCTGATTTTTCAGTTATGAAAGAGCTTGGATTTTTTGCCCTATTTCCTGCATCAGGGCTTTAAGAGCTTTTAGGAAATGATCCAGAAGTGCAGCGACACAACAGAAACAAAATGCCCCAAGTCCTGAAGATGCTGAGTTCTACAAGAATAGCAGCACAGCTGACAGGGGGTTATTTATATTTACCTTGTCAGGAAAGCTGCACAAAGCTCACACACTTCTTTGGTGCTGGAGGGGTTCAGAGGCACTCAGCAGCCAAGCACATAATGTGTTTGCTGTGAGGAGCCAGGAACTTTCATTTCTATTCCAAAACTCACTTTTCCAAATTAAAGAAAGCACTGCCAAGCCAGGAATCACTTTGGCTCCATTGCTAAGCTTATTAACTGTGGTATTAAACAGCACATGAAATGTGTGCGATGAGATTTACCACACAACTCTTCAAATCACGAGAGCGTCTGGGAAAAGAAGAAACCCTCTCTCAAAATTACTCCCAGAAAAGCTAGCATTATCCTCAATCCTGGAATACAAAAAAATCAATCCCAAAAATGTTCCTGAACACAATCTTATGGGATTTATTGTTGGATGTAAAAATATATGGTTTTTTTAAGGCTATCCCAGAAAATAAAGATTTTTTTTTACTGAAGGAAAGACATTAATAAGATGGTTTAGAGAGTAGCTGTCTCTTACCTCTGTTGTAGACATCATTCCAAATTTAATCATAACAGTTCTTTCCTGAGAAGTAATCCTTGATAAATTATCATGACTGTATATATGACTTCCCCATAAATGTCTCCAATACAATGTTAAAAAAAAAAAGGGATGCAGCAAATTTTACAGGAGTTTCAATAAAAAGGAAATAAAGCATTAAATAAATAAAAATGTTCATTTGCTTACATTTGGATCTTCGTCCAAACCAAGGAAGAGGGTATAAACCCCTAAATCCAAAGATAATAATGGTCAAACTTCAGTGACCTTAAATTTAGAAAATGGACCCAAAGACTGAGCCTGTTTCTGTTCAAGGAATAAGACAAGACAGAGGTGATAAAGAGAGCAGCATCTTTTCACTTTGTTTGGCTTGCTTTGCTTTCTTTGCTTTTCAGGGATTCTAGAAACTTTACTAAGGTTTGCTAATTACTTACTTACTTTTGGACATGCAATTTACTTTGATGGGCAGAAGCTCTCCGTACCTCCAGACTTCAAAACAGCCACATCCACCTAGAAAAGTTTCTGCATCAAAAAAAAAAACCAAAAAACCAACACCATACAACCAAAAAACCAAACCAACAAAAACACCCCAACCCACCTAAACCAATAAAGATCAAAAAAATCTTGGTACGTGCAACCAAGAATAAAGGGATGTGGCATCACAACAGTCTCCCACATGACCACCATGCAACCTGATCACTCCAGCTCCACAAATATGCATGGACCTTCCCCAGAAAAGTGAATACCATCAGGTGAGGACAAAGAAATTTACACACAGGGCACAATTTCCAGCCCTCAGCAGCAGCCTGTCCAAACCCCTCCAGGCACTCTGGTGTTTTCCCTCCTCTTTTCCACAAATTTATTTTCAGCTCAATTTTTCTACTGATGGATTTCCTGCAGGCATTAACGTCCCACCAGCAGGAGCAAAGGCATCCCTCAGTGCTCTGTTTGGATTTCAGACTGACAGGAAACTCAGTCCCCTCCATCAGCTGGGGAAAAGGCAGAGTTTCATCCCTGGACCTGTTTGCAACACTCCTCCAGAACTGCAAAGGAAATGGGAGCATCAGGAAGTTGTACAGGAGTTGGAAAAGAGAAAGGAAAAGAAGTCAGAGAAAACAGAGAGGAAGAATCCAAAGCACAGCCACGGTGTGATCAAAAAATGAAATATATCCAACCCACCAAACTGCTACATCCTTTAAGAAAAAGCAAGTTTTCCAAGTACAGAAGGACTGAAGTAAATCAAGTACAAAGCCTGTGATTTGGAGTATGAAATTTACTTCAGCCACTACAGCACTGAGTAAAAAGAAATGAGCATTGCCAGTAGCAAAATCCAATATTCACTTTCAATACAAAATTATGATAATACTATTGGGCAGCCAAGAGAAGCACTTGCCTGCTGTGTAGAATTTTGTGAAATAAATTTAATTTCCTTGCAACTGAAAAAAAGAAAGAAGTTGGAAGTTCACGATATCTACAGCTAGTCTTAATGATTGATTTTTTTTATCTGAAAATATTCTGGTGCATGCGTGCAGGGCCCTTATGCAGCAAGGATAGAAGTAATGCCCCTTAAGACACCAAAAACCTTCTTCATCTCAGCACCTAAGAGCATTCTGGTTTAGAAACTACCACATTATCAGTCCACATTATCCTAAACTCCCTCTATATCAAATAAACTGGATAAACCCACTGAAGTCAATGGAAATATTCTATTGGTTAAATTTAATTTTATGGCTTTGACTTTGTTAGACAACCTTTTTTCTTGTATCTTGAAGAAAATTGGCTCCAAAATTGATGCTTCCCTTTTAACTGAATGGTCACATGGTGTTATTGATTTGCAATTTTTACACTGCTTCAAGTTTTTCTGTTGGAAATATACTTCCAGTTGCAAGTAGGGAAATATCCACTCTAAAAGTTCAGTTATGGTCAGAAGATTGGCATTGTGGAAATTTCTGGGTCTGGGGGAAGCTTCAATTCTGAAATGCACCGGGTGAATAAAGTATTTATTTCTGATTCACTGCTGGGCCCTGGCCAGAACAGGAGAGGAATCTGACACTGGGAATCATTATGAGGGCTGTCAGCAAAAATCAGACTGAAGTAATTGTCATTGCAGAGTGACACAGGAGGTGGAAGGAACATATTTGGCATTTCAAACTCTGATGGTTTAGGCTGCAAGAGATTGTCCTACATAATCCTGCTTGCAGGTTAAGAGATTGATTCACACAGGTAAGGCTGCAGAAGAACAAATAGAGCCTTCCACAGCCATTTCCACAGGGATGTTTTCCAACTCTAATTCCGTTAGGCAGCCTAGGACTGGCAGAAGTTTTAAATGACTGTTCAGGGAGATTTCCCAGCCTGTAGCTGCTTGTGGCACTAATGAGTTTGGTCTTTGGGGAAGAAATCCAAATTCCTGATTGTTCAGCATAAATTTGCAAAGGTAAATGGGAAGGCTCCCTCTTTTCTAAAAGGCAAAAAGAAATTGGAGTGATAGCTGCAAGTTATAACATTTTGATAAAGATTAAAATATAAATCTGGGGTTTTTTCCAGACTCAAAGTGTTTGTAACTGATTGATAATTTGCATTGTAGTAATTTTGCTCCACTTTAAGCAAGATCAAATTCAAGATGGTATTTGTTTACTCAGTAATTAGGCAAGGAGACTTGTAGAGAATGTACAGAGAATGTAGCTGTAAATGATGCCAGATTCACAAATACACATATCTTGATTTATCAATGAGTACAATGAGAGATTTCTGCAAGTTTTGTTGCCTTTCTGGAATGATTCAAAGGGATAGATATGGCAGGGGCTGTGAATGCCTACAAATATTTAAATAGATGTTTACTAGAAACAGTCCTGCATATTTCTACTGACTAGTTTTCATTATTTCAGCATGATATTAAAAAATCCTGTTCTGTAGATGAGTGACAGCCTTGTTCCAACTGGTAAAAGAAAAAAAAAAAAAAAAGAAAACATATATAAAGAAAAAGGAAATAACAACAAAATACAACCAGGTTCAGAATAATTCTGATACAGAACAAGCCACAATAAAGTCAAGGGTAAATTTTGTTTCAAATCATAAACTCTCATTTGACCTGCATTAGGATTGCAATGCACAAGTCTCACTATGCCAAATTCTGTTTGAAGCTGAGTGTGTTTTCAAAGCAGACCTGCAGAATTAATCAGCCATCTCCAGACCCCAAACCAGTTTTGTTAACATCCTGCAGATGCCATCACAAGACCCAGGAACTTGGATAGTGCCTGGAATTGCAGAAAACCATGTATTTAACTGGTGTTTGGGGTTTGAATTCTGCCACCAGCTGAGGATGTCCCAGCCTGGCCATCGGAGCTGTGGGCAGACAGGGATGCCACACTGCAGGTGAAACTTCCACTGATGTCTGTTCTCCTTCCCAGGCCCCACTGCTGGGCACTATGCACTTGAAATATCCTGATTTTATCTCAGACTCTTGTATAATTGAAATATTTTAGGGAATAAGTTAAAAAAGTAAAACAATTCAACAGAAGTCAGATGAAAGTCATAAGTCTAGTTTGCAAAGGTCAAAATGTTTTAAAGAGATCAGTATAACAATAACTTTTTAACAATGCTTTCAATCTGCATAGAATTTTTTTTGGTCATTGTTACAATTTAATGAGCTTACCCAAAGGTCAGTGCAGTCAGAGGGAGCATTTCCATTTACATCCACAGGCTCTGGATTCAGCCAACAGCTTGACAACTACTCTGGGACAATTTTGGGTGAAATCATCTGCACAAATGAAAGCTTAAGCATCTCTAATGAAGCAGTATGGATTTCAAATTGCAAAGAGACAAAGGATGAAGAAACCTGATTATATATCCCTGGAGGTGTAGCCACTTTTGTATTTTCAAAAAAAATGTTGTCATGAAATGTAATAATTGTATTTCTGAAGCAGCTTTATCATAAATAGAAAACTGCACTCACAGGTTTGGGGAGAAGGAGGGAGGAGTTAAATGACAGGTACCAGCATTGAGGGGCTTTGCTCAGCTCACTTTCTGAGATGAAAATACACTTGTGCAAATACAATATCCAGTAGCTTCCAGTATGGTTGTGTTCCATTGTCAAATGACTAAAATGGTCCATAAATCTAAGCATGTTCTCATTTTAAAATGATTTGGTGAGATTTGGTGATGTTCTAAGGCCCACAGAATTCAGCAGATCAAGGACATCTTCACTTTGCATTGTCACTTGCAGCGGCAAAATCAACTTCAAAATAAAAAAAATAAAAAAGCAGAGATAAATAACTAAAGAAATCATAGTGTAAAAATTTTTTTTACTGGGTTTCCTCTGGCATTCATCCTTTCCCACAGCTTAGAGGGTCACACCAGTGGAGGTTCTCATGTAGGAAGTGCCACAAAGAGATTTACTCCCAATGTTCTCTGTCAACAGGCTCTGTCTCCTCAGTGCTAAACCAAACACACTAACGTGCATTTTCCCCACAGAAAGCTCCAGAAAAAACTCCGAGTTTCAGGTTGAGCAGAGCTGAATCGCAGGGAGTGATCCCAGGTTAAATTCCTGTTAATGCACTGGAAGTGGATTAGGAGATCAAAGCAGCTGCTGCCAAAACCCATCCGTGTGCATCTCAGGGCTTTCCCTCAGAGCAGCTCCAGAGTGGACTCTGAACCACGCTGTTCATGCAGTTCAAAGGACGATTATGCTCTCAACTTCTGTTTTCTTGGGCATGAGGCTCTCAGTGGGTCAGTCTGGGAAGTGCCATTCAGCCTTTGTTTCCCACAGAGAGAGAGCAGCAAACTGCTCAGCCCCTGGCAGAGTGTACAAATACATGCAGACCTCACTTCTGCCCCTGATTTTGCTCCTGTTCTAATTCTTTCCATCCCTATAAAACAAAAAAACAAAACAAAACAAACTCAAAGATAATAATAACAACAGTAGAGTGCTTGAAAGCAGAACATTCAGTGTGTGCACAGAGAATCCTACTATACCAGTATGAATAAAAACATATCTGAAAAACTAATAGGGTTTTTATTCTAATAAAATACTTTATTAGCTTAAAAAAAATGCTTCTTAGGGCATAGAAAATAGATTCCATGGGTTACCTGTATGTTTGGAAATGCTTCTTAAACCACCAAGAATTAAATAAGGTATCAGCGCTGGGCAAAATTCTCAGGTATGGAGAAACTCAGGCCACAGATCTGAGGGATCACATAAAATTCTCTTTTTAGCTGATGAAAAAATGAGTTATTTATCCCACAAAAATACCCTCAAAATTTGATAACAAAAATAATTAAGTTGGGTAGTGATCTAATAATCCCAGTTACCACCACTTCCTTAGCATCTTGAAAATTCCAGAATTAAGACACTTCTAGGCCAATATGGAAAAAGAAAAAAACTCTTCCCAGTTCTTTGGCTTGGCTTTCTTGTCTTCCAGAGACCAAATTTATTTTGACCTGCTTTTTCTGGAGAACTTCCTTCTCACATCCTCTTCCTCCTAAGGATTCCTACCCACACTCTGCTCAGCTGGAGCAGCAAATCAATCCCTGCTCCTCACTCTTTAGAACTTCCATCACATTTAAATTGCTTCAAAGAAATGCTGAATGTACAGTGAAATTTATTTGCTCACATTTGGTGGAGACATTATCTAGATTCAGGATTTTTGCTTCCCATCTATCTCAGCAATTTTATCCATGGATTATCAGCTAATATTTGAAATTACGTGGAAGGAACTGAAATTTCCAGCTGATGACCAGGTGGTGAATTGTCAAAACACCCACAAGCTGGAGAGAACAGAAGATGGAGAGGGATATTCAGGCAGCATTTCCTGGCTAAAAAAAATCTGGAATTGTCTTCTTCTGGTCACTTTAGTGCAATACAACACTTAGGCATCACTGGCCCCCAGTGCTGTGCTCAGCTGAGACACCAGTGAACTGAAAACAGAGCTCAGCAAACCCCAGCAATTCACTGGAAGGCACTCCAGGGAATTGACAGACAATGTATGGCAACAAATCTTGTTTTCTTGCTAAGAGCAAAGCTTAACTATTCCTTCCCAGCATTTTGTGCCCTAAAGCATAACCATGAATGGCTACAGACACTGATGCGAGCTAAACCAAAGCAGTTTGGAAAAATAAGGGAATAAATAAATGGATAGAAGTAGTGATTTTTGACTGCTTTCCTTTAACATCTGTTCTGCAGATTCTTTTCCTTGTCAGTGCTTTTAAACTTTGTTACCTATGAAGAGGGTTTTATATAGGTGAACTCAAATTCAAGGAGTTCAGGAGAGCAGAAGGGAAACACTGCATCAAGGAACTGGATATTACCAGATAGATTTCAATAAATCAGGTTACCATCATTTTATATAAGGTGCTCTTATCCTCAATACTCGGAATTTAGATCTGTTTGCTTTGATTATTGGAAGTTGGCCTCTGACCAAATACATTTTAGGAGAAATTTCTTTTAATTTTTTTAAACGTGGAACTACATCCTGATAAAACTAGTATAAATTCAGACAGTCCCTCTACAATCACTGATCATCTGATTTGTTTTTTGGAATTTACTTAAATCTACCTTATTATTCATACTCTCCTTGCATAGCAAGAAATTGCTGCAGGTATTTCAGAGCACCAGAATCCAGCCACAGAAAGGACAGAAGTGTTTCAGGGACAAGGTTTCAAGCAACAAATGCACCCAACAAAAACAGAATGCTGAATGTTGATAGCCCTGCACTGAAGGTGTTTCTATTCATTCCTTCTCTATTAAGCAAGACTCCTTTTGTTTCCAATGCAAACCTATTGTTACCATAGCTGTATTTAACACAACTGGAGAATGGAGAGGGCCTTGCCTTTCTCCATTTACAAATCTGTTATGCTCAGCCTTATTCCTAGCCAAGGACAACAACACACCTTAAGGCAACAAGAAGGGGAGGTTAATCAGGGAATGTAACACTTAAATCTACTTTACATCGAATTTAAATCTACTTTACAAGGAAAGGCAAGGCAGAGGCACAAGCAACTCTCCTGCTACCATCAGATTTCTCAAGGAAGGCTCTATCCCTGTCCTTTGTCTCAAATTTTGCCCAGAATTCCACCTTTTGCCCTGGTTTCCACACCAGAGGTCAAGCAGAGCGAGGATGAGGGAGCTGCACTCATAGAAGCACAGAGGGGAAGGAGAGGGCTCTGTGGGCTCTTTCAGGTGATTGAGATGTTCTAAACAAAGTTTCTAGAAATCCTAACTCTGGGTGGGCACACAGGTGTTAATAGCAGGCAAGGAGATCTCTTTCATGACTCATTTTCTCTCTGCTTGCTGGCAAAGCTCTGTTGTGCTTTCAAAGATGCAAAGCATCCTCATTGATATGGGAGAATGTATGATAAAATATTGCTTACTTTTAAAGTCCTAAAGATATCAGAATGTCAAGATTTAACTTCTTTTTTTATACTGGGAAATCTAATAAGAAGGCAAGGAACTGAAGACAGGGACCACATCCTACTTAGAAGTTGAAAGAAGTTAAATATATTTTTATAAATATTCCCTCCTTTTCATCCCAATACAAGGGTCACACTGAACATTTTGTGCTTGAAAAATCTCTTTCATTCTCAACTCCTCAGCTTACGGTCAAATTCTAAAGCAAGACCAGGCAATGATTTAAAGAAATCCAAACTATCTAATTTGTTTTTTAAAGATCAGAATCCCTAATTATTTTCCTATTACAACGCAGACAAAACTGTTGAAAGGAGCAAAGGAAGGAATGAGAGAAGAGGAAGAGGCAAAACATAAGCAAATTCCCCCTGCCATTTGGAAAGCTGATTGTGCTCTGAGAAGTTAGGATGCTGCACATGAGTGCCAGAAGATTGTTGGGATTAGACTTTATCACAACATTTCCAGAAATATCCCCACAAAATGTGTATCTGGGTCAAGATGTCCCAGGAAATCACAGCATTCACCTGGACTGAGGTGTTCAAGTGAGAAGCCAAGCAAACTGCAGCTTCCAACTGCTCCACACCATGGTTTTGAGACTCAACCCAAAGTTTTTGGCTCAAATTTGAATCCCCATGTTACATTTTCTTAGAACTCAATGACTGTCCTTCATTCTCATTAACAAGCAGCTGCCTCTCAATGTTTTCCCTGTATTTTGGTGACTAATTTGTTTTGAATGCTCTCTCCCATCCAAGTATTTCACGGAAAAGTGTGTTTCTGCAAATTTCCTGTGAGAGGTCCTCAAAGTCAAAGCACCATCACAGAAGCTCCTGCACTGAATGTTTCAATGCCATTCTGTTTGGTCTTAACACACAATAAACATCTTGAAATCATTCAAATTCCCACAAAACATGCAGTTCCCAAGCAGTCTTCCCTGAAGTTATCACACAGAGGGGCATCAACCCCACTGCTGGCTGACACCCAGAGGTTAAGGTCATCATCTCCCTCATCAAAGCCTATGTTTCATCTGAAGGTAACAACATCCTTCAGTTTTACGTTCTGCTTAGAGATAGATTCTGGGCAGACACTGCTGAAACACATGATGAAGAAGCAGAAGGTCAAAGAGCAGAGCAAACAACAGCACCCTACACCCTGCAAACTAAACAGCAGCACAGGAATACCAAAGCAACATTTTGGGCTTATTATCACAGCAACTGCAAAAAGAAAATCCTGGTCTGCTCCAAACGAGAGAGGTTTAACAGGGACATCAGCAGAACTGAAGTACAAATGATAAAGGTGATGGTTCAGATAAGACAATGAACAAATCAATCTCCAATCAGAATTTCTCTATTTACAGCATGTAAGACAAACTGTGAGCATAACAAAGTGACCCAGGGAATTCCATGCCCAGCAGAGTCAATTTTTTTTCTCACATTCACTCCCCATAACAGCAACAACTTCTCTCTAAGTTTGGATTTTTCCTTTGCAGCTGCAGAGATGAGGAGAATAAAGATTTCACACCCTTTTCACAAAAGAGAACTATTTTCTTTGTATTTTTCTTTTAGGAAAAATGCAAGCATCCACACACACGTTGTAAATTGCATGTGAACTAAATAAAGAAACTGTTCAAATGGTTCTTGTTAAGAAAGCCAAATATAACAAATGCTGAAAGCCTCTGTAGCTAGAGGATATAAAATGCATTGTAAACCATTGAGACAACAATGAGGAATAAACAATATTTTGTATATATTGCCACTTGGAAACAATTCTCCCCATCTTATATAAGTAATCTACTAGAAAGATTAAAAAATGCAATAAAATGGGAATTAAAAAAAAAAAAGGAAAAAAAAAAACCATGGAAATACTAATAAACAGCACCCTATAAAGATGAGTGAATGGATTAGCAGCAGTAATCCTAAAGACTGGGAAAATAAATTTTTTTTTTTCCCCTCACAAACTCCTCTCCTGACATTTCCCTTGTCCATCAGATAAACTGATTTGCAGCATTCCCTCATTCACCTGGAGTCTGCTGAACGACCTCTTGACAGAGTAATACTCCCAAAGAGCAGACACCAAAGGAGCAGCGCTGAGCAATTTCCCAGATAAATGGCTTTTCACGGCTTCCAGGTAACAGTGCCACAACTCAGGCACCTTTGAGTAATGACCTTGAGCAATCTGGAGCTGCTGCAGGAAGGCAGGAGCACAGAGATTGGGTACTGGGAAAAACTTCTTCACAGAAATTGTTATCAAACACTGGAACAGGCTGCCCAGGAGAGCAGGTGATTCACCATCCCAAAGGATAATTAAAAGATGTGTAGGTGTGGCATCTGGGGACACGGCTAGTGGTGGGCTGGACAGTAAAAGCTGGAATTCAATGACCTAAAATGGTCTTTTCAGCCCCAATGATTCTGTGATTGTATGGAAATCGAAAGAGCAGATTGCAAAGTGAGAGGCAAGATGAGAAATGCATTGCTCAGAGTTTCACCAGAAGAATAACTGCAATGTCATTTTTTGGGAGCCAAGGTAGCTAGCATCCCCATGGAATAAAGTGAGGTGATGAGTGTGAGGAAGAAAGAAAATTGATATGGCAGTTTCACCCTCAGGAGAACAAAGGCTGGTGGTAAAGATGAGTAAATGCATCTTATGAGAAAAAGGTGGGGTTTTATGTGCCATAAACCACTCAACATACACATATTTCTGGAATCCACCAGCAACATGAACTGCAGCATCATGAATTGTAGGTTTTGAGCTCATCTTTGGTATTTTTGCAGCAAGGGACCAAGAGAGGTCTGACCAGGACCAGAGTGATCACTTTCTGCAGAACATTTCCCCATTGTCATCACAGTTTTGCCCTTCACAGTTTGCCAGTGAGAGCTCATTCTGCTGCAGAGTGGTTGCTTGGCATCACACCTGCAGGAACACCTTGGGCATGTTCCTGGAAGGGCAGAGGCAGAATCTGGGAATGCCTAAAGTGCTTTTATGTGGGGAATTTACTGTTGCAGATATGGACAGATGAATTCTGTATGTTTTTTTAGGTGTGTTATGAGAGCTGCTTTGCTTGTACTCAAGGTAATGCAGACAGGGATTTGTAGGAAGTCCAGCACAAATTCTGATTCTGGGCAGGTTTCTTTCCATACACACACCCTTCTCTAGTAAAGTTGTGAAGGCTTAATGGATTTCCATACAAGGACCAGAGAAAAATGGTGTTTAAGGGGTGTAAAACTACCTGGACTTCCTTCATACTGAAGTATTTCCTCAAAGTTCAAGTAGCTCTCTCAAAAGCATGCTTCTTCCTCTGGAAAAGTATTCCTTATGGGGAAAAATCACCTTCAGAATAGAGTTTGATGACTCTTCTACTATGACTTGATACCTCTCATTATGGTTGATGAATTTAATAACAGCAGTTGCACCAGCTGCAATTCTTCTTTATAGATAGTTATCTGTACTTACTCCTCACAAAAATCCCCATTCTTCAGCACAGAGATCAGATCAGAGATGCTCCTTTCTTCTTTAGTCTGAGGGAGAGGTTCCAGGGCATTACAGCAAATCAATCCTGCAGTTTTACCTCAAGTTTTAGAAGGGATTTAAAATCAAAGTACCAGTGAGAGGCACACCCATGTGAAGGCAGAGAGAAGGGATTTAAACAGAACCTGCTAGACTTTAAAGCACTCATCAGTTCAGTAACAGGCAACTCCAAACCTTGCATGCACTCCTGCAGAGTTCCAGGGGAGAATAGCCCAAGTATTTTCAAGAAACTATAGCTTAGGAGTTTAATGCTGTTGGTTTCTCATCTCAGAGGCTCACTGGCACAGGCATCATGCTGTGAGCTCCAAGCCTTGGTGTCTAAGTAGAAACAGCCACCAAAAACCCAGATTTGAATCCTTTGTTTGAGTACAGAATCATTTTCAATACCAGCATTCAATCTCAAAATATATTATCAACAACTGAGCTGGAAAGATTTTGTTCCCTAATTAAAGTGCACAAAGTGTTACACTCAAGTTCCTCTTATGGAAACCAGGACTGAGCTAGACTTGACTGGTGGTGCAACTGCTCCAGCAATCACCACTATGTATTTTAGATTTAAATGGCATTCTGCTTCCAGCTCTAGAATGGTTTATTTCCATGTTGCTCTCCTAAAGCTGCATGCCATCTCTCACCTAGCAATAGTTACACAGAAAGTGGATCCCAGATGGCCAAACCAAGATGATCCTTCCAGCTAAGGTTGAACAGGTTCAGTGAAGATGTTGATCCTATTAGTAAAAGTGTCCGTGTTTGCAAATTTAGAAAATTTGGTCCAAGGGAAAGGAAGTGCTCTAATGCAGATATTAGGAGTCCAAGCTATCATTTGTAGATAGAAGAACTTACCTGACATTCATCAAGCTATGCAGCAGCAGTGTCCACAATCATGTTGTTGATATTTGCCAGTTTTTAGTTCCAATTTCTGTTTCCCCCAAGCTTCCGATCTTTGTTACCCTTCTGCTCATAAATACTGTAACAAATCAGATGATAATATTTATTAAAACATCTCTCTATAACACCAAAAACTTTACAGAACCAGCTCACCTTGTGGTTGCATACAGGCTGCTGGAAACAGATGAACAAAGAATTTGAATTTCAGGGGTGTCAATGTTACTTATGATGGTAGACAGGTAAGTCAAAACATGTAACATACTTGTCTAAATCTTCATCTTTTTTTTAACTAGAAAACAGCTACAACCTTTTCTCTTTTTTAAAATAATTTCTCCCTTTCTACCCAGGGCTACTTGTCCTGTTCCTGACTCTGAAGTCCCCCTTATGCCATCAGCGATCAATTTAGTGGTCTTCCCACTAAGATTTTTATCTTATATCTGACCTGGTCTTCCCCAAAATCTATCATTTTATGGCATGGAAAAAGCAGCTAGCAGTGAGGGCCCAGCACAGTGCACTTAGGGGTTTTCAATATCATCTCTTCTTGCCACACAAGGGGAATTTTTCCTCCTCAGACCACCAACCTTAACACCAAGGCCAGCCAGTTCATAAGCCCACAAATATCACAGCCACTACCAGAAAATACAGTTTGAGACAACTTTTCCATCTGCAGTGTTTGACTTGCATTCAATGCCACCAACATGAGGTGAAGGAAATTCCCTTATCAGGCCTTTGTTGAAGAACTGGAAGATTCTCGTGCCTGCTCAACAAAAGCTAAACTGTGCTTGATCTCCTTAGCAACCGTAGCAAATAAATATGCTCAGAAAGGGGGGAACAATCTACTAACATGGAATCAGGTTCAGGTTTTATCTACATTGTCAACACATTTTAATGCTAACCAAGTCCCAGCTGGGCAATAGCAGCTATAAATCTATATCCCTTCCTGAAGGCATCTGAAATCACCCAGTTGGGGCACAAGCCATGCAACTTCTTTTCAGCATGTGCACACCTTGAGAACTTATTTTTAAGGAAGCAGAATCAGTTTTATAGCTTTTAGCTTGTGGTACTTTCCTCTGAGTGGTGGGCTCTTCCATCCCTTTTTATTTTCACTTCTGCCATTGAAACATCTTTTCACAAGTTCAAGATAAATAAAGAAGCCAAGTCACATAAAGAAGATGACATTTTTCAAGAAAAACCCATATTCAGCTAAAAGCCAAGCTCTATCCCCAACTGAAGGGAAATAAATTGAGAAAAGACCATTTCCCAAAGTTACCAAGCATTGTTCTGGCTGAAGCTTTTCAACTACATCAGATAGTCCCAGACCAATACTACACAGCTCAGAAACACAAACTATTCCTACAGCTTCAGTGAAACTCACTCCAAACTCTTGATGCATCAGTCTGATACTTCTGTTTTGTTTCTAACTACTAGTTCAGTTTATACACCCTTCCCAATGACTGACATCAGACTGACAGTTCAGAGAGACAATAAAAATGAAGTCACCACTTGTTCTAAGCAAAAAGAGAAATTGGGATTTCTTTGTAGACTTCATGGCTTAGAAAGAAGCATTTGACTGTGTCCGATTGTAATTAATACCTCTGATTCTTCAATTAGCAGCAACATGTCAATCTGGTGACTTCACTTGGAAATCAACATTTTGATAGTTAACAATTGTGAAAGAAGGACTTTAAATCCAGGTGGTTGCTCTTGATCCTTCTCTAGGGTAGTTGAAAGAGGGGTAGGGGAACAGAGGAAAATAAAAATAAATAAACAAATAAAATAAAATAAAAACAACAATAAAAACACCCAAACCTGGAACAAGTTTTAAGTCTAATCTTGGGTGTTCTTCCAGGAAGAAAACCCAACTTAATGATAAACCTGTCCTGCTTATTTGCAAGTGGGCCATATCACAGCTTTATGTGCCCTAGGGAAATATTATTTTATCATTTTTTCTATTCCTCACTAAAAAAGTGGATATAATAGTACTGATTTGACTTGTGAGCTTAGAATAAAGATAAAACCATTTCTAAATGTAGGCAAGCTCTTCAACTTTGATCACGGACTTCAGGGCAAAATGTTAAAGGTTTTAGGTGGAGCTGAGAGCACTAGAAGCAAGGTGGTAAAATAAAACCCCAAAACTCTAATGGCATCTCAAATGGCCAAACTTTAAACATGTAACCAGTTTCTTCTCCCACTCTGAGAGTGAGAGAACTCTTTTTTTAAACTATTTTCATTTAGAAATGAAGAAACAAAGACGAGTAGGAATAGACAGGGGAAAGATGTCAGCTCTGGCACTTGGGGCATTCTTAGCACCCTTTGTAAGTGACACCCTCCCATCATCCCTGCTGACTCAAGTGATTGTGCATGGTGATGTGACACAGAAGAAGGGAGGGATTGGAAGGGACTGCACACCACAGCTCAGCAATCCACCAGCCCACACAGCTGGAGTACAAGTGGGAATTAATCAGACCAGTTAAGGCTCCTGAGGAGCACAATGACCCTGGCTCTGTTGTGCACAGAAACTTCCACATGCTCTGTGATTAACATAGAAAACATATCAAATTTACCATACAAAACATACCAAATTTATCATCCAAAACACACCAAATTTAACATGCAAACCTAAAGCAGCACAAATGTGTCTCTGCCGTTCCACAATCCAGAGCCTGCCATCCTTCAAGGAGCTGAGTGCAGTCCAGCACAGACAGCATGTGTAGCCATGATATTTTCTGAAAAATCCTTTCCTTAGGATTTTTCCTCCTGAGAAGCTGAGAGGCCTCAGGCACAAAATGCAAACAATGATTATCTGCTGCTGTGGAATGCAACAGGTGCATCTGTGATTGGTCTCATGTGGTGGTTTTTAATTAATGGCCAATCACAGTCAGCTGTCTCGGACTCCGAGCCACAAGGCTTTGTTATTCATTCTTTCTTTTTCTATTCTTAGCCAGCCTTCTGATGAAATCCTTTCTTCTATTCTTTTAGTATAGTTTTAATATAATATATATCATAAAACAATAAATCAAGCCTCCTGAAACATGGAGTCAGATCCTCATCTCTTCCCTCATCCTAAGATGAACACCATCACACAGCAAGCCCTGTGCAAATGCAAATTAGGTGCTTACTTAATTGTTCCCCTCTCTGGCCTTTCATCCAGGTTTTGGCAGGAGAAATTTGCTGTGCATGCAATGGTGGCACTGAAGCAGTTCAGATTCCCTGGTGCTCCCCCCGTATCCAAGGGGTTTGCATGTTGAATCATGTTCCTGGCCTCTGAAACACCTTTATTTGCCATGGTTTTCCCACAGGTGTCTAATGAACATAACCACAGGTCCATGAAAGTTTTAAAGTGCCTCTCTACCACTCTGATAGCCCTGGAACCAAAGCACAGACACCTTCCTCTCCAAACCCACTCACATTGTCAGTCCATGTGCATCCCTGCTTGTGGAAAGGACCAGAATTTATGGCAGCCTTCCAGTCTGGGCTGGATCAATGACTCACCCCAAACACACAAAATCCTCCTCCTCCTCTGCTCCCACATCTGAAGATTTTGGACAATAGACCTCAATTCAGCAAGACATCCGCAGACAAGGTGAAGGTGTTGCCCACACTCACCCAGATGCCAGGATGAGTTTTGGTGGCACTCCTTGCCTCCTCTGTCTTTGGTGAGGCACCACACACAGCTCCTGCAGAGGTTCCTGCCCTCCCCATCCCCACCTCTGATAGCCCCAAAATTCCACAGAGTCACCACTGATAGCAGAGTGCACCAGGAGAGAGGGCACTGTGCAACAAAACACATGCAGAGATATTTTGGCAAAAAACAGAGCACCTGTTACATGAGTCTTTGAAAATCTGGCATCAAACACAGCAAAAAGCAATCATCATTGTTACACACAATATTATGTGTAAGTTCAAGAGGCATATAACTCTATAGAGAGAGATTTTTAGGGGATGATTTAATGCTTGTCCTTAACTTTTTAACTCTTTGTTTATTGCTTCTCCATAATTTTTTTACTCTTTGTTTAATGCTTCTCCATAATTTTTTTACTCTTGGTTACAAAAGTTATCATTGACCCTCAAAACAAATAAAAATCTGATCCTTGTTTGGATTGGAAAAATAGCTTGAAATCTGAGGGATTCTGGGCAAAAGACTCAATGCCTCTGTGAAAAATAAAACCAGCTTAGGCCTGAAGTCCTGTTTCCTATCTCCTGCCTGATTCCCCAGTAAATTACTACAAAGAATGGGAGCTTAGTTTCTCCTCACTCAAAGTCACACCCATTCCTGAAGGAATGCCTTTATTCCCATTGCCCATTTGAAAAGTCAGAATGTACTGCACTGCCTAAAAAATTATCTATACTTGCAGCTTATGGAAACAGGTTTTGAAATAGATTAAATTAGGTTTAACCATCTCTCACACATCCCAGCCTGAAGGAGCACCCTAGCAACAACCTTCAGCATTTTGCAAACATTTGCTACTAATTATGGGTTCTTAGAACAATAATACAAGGCTCCATGCTTCACAGAAAGAGGCCAAAAGCAGTCTCAAAAGTGAGCCTTGGGCTTTAATTTAAACCAGTGCCATACAAATTCTCAAATATACATTGCAAAGGCTTCCCAAAACACTGCTCTCCAGAACCTTGTAAAAGCTCAGCTGTCAAGCATTAAAATGTAGGCTGAGAAAAAGCTCATGTAGAGCTAAATAAAATAGTTAAATAAAAATCCTTTTAAACTTTTCCTTTTAAAGCTTTTCCCTGCACCTTAAGCAATGGCAACACAGCAGAGCAGCCCACAGGAGAGCTCCCAAGAGCTGTGGGGCTTGCTCTGAGCCTGCCCAAGGGCTCCCATGTTGCAGACATCTTTTATGAAAATCCTTTCCTTAGGATTTTTCCTCCTGAGAAGCTGAGAGGCCTCAGGCACAAAATGCAAACAATGGTTATCTGCTGCTGTGGAATGCAACAGGTGCATCTGTGATTGGTCTCATGTGTTTTTTTTCTAATTAATGGCCAATCAGTCAGCTGGCTCAGACAGAGAGCAGAGCCACAAACCTTCGTTATCATTCCTTCCTATTCTATTCTTAGCAAGCCTTCTGATGAAACCTTTTATTCTATTCTTTTAGTATAGTTTTAATGTAATATATATCATCAAATAATAAATCAAGCTTTCTGAAACATGGAGTCAGATCCTTGTCTCTTCCCCCATTCCAAGAACCCCAGTGAACACTGTCACACTCCCATATCTGCTTCCAGCCGTGAATCAGACCCTGGGACAGCCCAGGCTGCCCCATCCATCCCATCTGTGATCTCTCAGCCAGCCCTCCATGGCTCATCCCTTCACATCACCAGGCACTCCCTAAATCTCCTCTGGTACTGCCTGAGCTCCTTTCAGCCTTCAAGTGCTCTTTGCTTCCCTTGACCCTAAGCAGGAGACGGGCACAGAGGCAGCATTTTCCTCTCCAGGTCCCTCTTGTTCTGATTCTCAGATATTTTTAGCCTCAGCAAGTGGCCAAGCAGTGTCCAGCCCTTCTCCTCTGGGTGACACCACTTGGGCAAGATGAGGTTCTGAGGTTCTTCCAACCTTAGCCCTTCTCTGATTCACATTATCTGGGCTTAAGAGAGACATTTACCACAGAAAGCTCAGCCATAATCCCTGAGAAAATGCACTGACAGAAACCCCTTCAGCAAGAGACTCTGGAAGATGCAACATCTGCTCAGGATGCACCTGGGTCTTAGGAGAAAATAGCATCCTTGCTGAGAAAACAAGGGGTCAATTTTTGTGGTTAATTTTTATTTGTTCTCTTCTCATTCTGTTCAACATTTAACTGTTTAACACTCACTATTTAGCAATTCCCGGGTAATTTTTAGTGAAACAAATTTGTGGCCACAGCCTCTGCAATGCATTTTGAGTTTTCTCTATGAAGGAAAAAGGAAGGTGTTATGAAACTTTTCTGTTTGTCTTTAATGCAAAAACTGCATTGGCTCAGAAACTTCAAAAGCAGAATGACAGAAAAGAATAAGCACAACAGATTACTGGCATTGCCTACCACATATTCCAATGATTTACATGATGGCAGAATCACTTTTACTCATAGAAACTGAGAATATGAGAAACATCAAGGAACAAAAAGAGTTTGCTCAAGTTGGAGTTTCCTTCCATGGATTTCAGCATCAGAGGCTTTCTGGTTCCCTGTGTGTGGAGAAGCAGAAAGGAAAAAAGAAACAGCAGGATGGTTTTAGCATGTAATACACTGGGAAAGCAATGTCCCTGCAGTGAACCAGCTACTTTGTCCTGTGGGACTGAAGCCTGCTCATACTCTGCAAAACTGTTCCTACAGCAGACAAAACTGCCCCCAAATTTCCCTGGATCTGACAGCTGATTTACTGCCAAATATTCACCACATCTCGCAAAATTCCAACCTGTCCATGCTGCCTGACAAATCACTTCTGATATGCTGTGGAAAGGGGGGATTAAAGCCTTTCTCCCCCACTCCCAAGTACTGTGGAACAGCACTCCCCTGGCTACTTCACAAACTTACTGGAAATCCACTGGCTGTGTGAGGGAGGAGAAGAAAAGAGGAGCCAGAGGCCTCCTAGAGACAGGTTTGATATTCCCATAAAAAAAAAGCCCAGGGGCTTTATCAATGTTTCATCAAAACACTGAACCTGCAGCTGTGTGATCATGGTCCTGTTTTGTTTTATGATCTTATTTGGAGGATTTGGGTAGCTATAGAGGTGAAGCAAAGAAAAAAGAAAACTGCTGGATCTGATCTTCCCCCAGGCATAAAAAAAACCCAAACAAAAAATCCTTGGATCTGAGTCTTCTGGAAGTTTGGGAAAAGCTAAACTCCAAGTGCTGCAGTTCTGGACAGTCCTCACCTAAAACTTGCATTATATTGGATTCTCACAGGTCTGGGTTATCATGAGATCACCATGAATTAAAAACTGCTGGGTTTGAAAAATTTGATAGTGATGTCAAAACAATGATTTTTTTTTTTCCCTTGTGCTTCAGGGGGAAAAATGCATTCCAACAAAAGTAGGCTTCTACCCAAAGGCATCTCAAGATTCCACTAAATTATGGGGTCTGGTTTATGAAACAGAAGAGTGTGTTTTTAAAATAGCAAGAATTTTTGCTTTGTCACAAAACCAGAATATATATATTATATATATATATAATACAGCAAAAGTATATACATGTGCTGAATTGTTTGGAAATGACAGGTATGTGTAATTCTCTGAAAAATAGTGGTGATAAACTTCTTGCATTATTACCCTTGTGACAGACAGAAAACAGACCTTTAAAATGAGAATTTTGGTGAATTTCAGCAGTAAGTGTATCTGTGCTATGATTTTATCATTAGACAAAGGCTGAGATGACACAGCTGCTACAACATTGAACAAGCTAGAAACATGAAAGGGGACAAAGTTTGCCATCAGATCTGAAATTAACAATAAATACATCATTTAAAACATACCTGGTGGTGCTAATTTTTGAAGATATGCTCATACTTGTTTTAAATTTTGTCTTTTGAGGGGCTGAAACAACAGCAGAGCTTCTGTTGCCCATTCTTCCCTGCTGCTCATCCACATGGCAGCTTGGGATTCACAAAGAACTCCTTGTCCACCTCTGACATCCTCCAGCCCCTGTGCTTGAGAGGACAGTGCTTCCAAACAGGTCAATACTCAAGCTGTGAGGCTTCCTGTTATTTGTGGCTCCTTGCATGTCTCTCCCAGCACTTCCAGGGGCTTTTCCTAATTAACCCAGCCTCAGCCCCTGCTGCAAGCACCAGCATGTGTTTTCCTGGTGTGATTCATGCCTGGCTGCTTTGCAGATGACATGAAGGCTGGAGATACAGCCCATAATGCTGAATCCAACTGCAAAGCAGGGCAGGTGCCATTAAAGTGTGAGTCAATAAAGAGGGATGGGGCACTCCTGGCTCTCACATTCCCCTAGGAAGGAATAAAAATAAACAGCCCACAATGGAGGACAGATAAAAGCAAGTGAAGGCAGTGAATAATTTAAAGAGAATAGTTTCCTATCTGCTTTCTTTCTTACTCTTAAGTTTCGAAGCTGTTCATTCCCTGAGGTGCTGGACTCCTGTTGCAATAATGCAGAAGGTAAAGACGAGAAGTTCTTCTGCCTGAAACAATTAATTGCTCTTTTCTCTTGCAAGCCAGGGCATAGGGTGCAAATCAGGGCTCCTGTGTGTTTTTTGGGTCAAGCTTTCTGTCTCTCTCAAGCTACAGGAAAGGTTAAAAGGGAAAACCCCCTTGCACTAATGGAGTGGCATTGTGTTAAGGAGGTGTCAGAAGTGGGAGAAGAGCATGAAACAGCAGCACCTGTTAGCTGTTCCTGGGTCTAATTACCACCCAATACCATGTTCTTTTTACCTTCTTTTACAAAGAATTTACGCCTGAAGAAAGGGCACTGGGGTCAGCAGATAACTCATGTGGATGCTCTACAAATGGGGGATATGGCATGTCCCAAAGCTTCTAAACATTCAAAGTTCTACTGCTTTAATTGTTAATTGTCTCTTAGTTAACAGAGAGAGTAAACAAGGCTTATAAATAGTTACCTATTTCGATTTTTGACCCCCTCACCTGCTTCCATCTTTTTGTGCCACTATTTACTATGCATTTCCCCCTGTGGAGCTCCTCAACTCATTTAAAACGTGCTTTTCTTCATACATCACAAATATTACTTATTTGCTATTTATTATTCACTTACTACTACTTATTTACTATTCACTTATTTACTATTATTTACTTATTACTACTTATTTACTATTTATTATTTACTTATTTACTATTTTTTATTTACTTATTACTATTTCTTTACTGTTTATTGTTTATTATTTACTTTTTATTTTCTTATTACTATTTATTATTTATTTATTTACTATTACTTACTTATTTCGGTTTTTAGCCCCCTCACCTGCTTCCATCATTTTGTGCTAATATTTACTATGTATTTCCTGCTGTGGAGCTCCTCATCTCATTTAAAACATGCTTTTCTTCACACATAACCAATATTTAAATTATTTGCCATATCAGAATAATGAATAATCCCTTAATAAACAATCCATCACCAGTGCTTAGTGTTACTTTGACAAGCGAAATTCAAATAAATGGCAATATGAAAAACTTACAGGTGAAACGGATCTTGGGTAGATTTCCTGCCAGTTCCAGGTGCAGCTACAGAGCTGGATTTGCTCTCCTGTGAGGAACCAGCCCAAACCATAAATCTGCAGCATTTATGGTGGGTCAGAAGGGAACAGAAGCACTTTGCTGACAGGAGCACGAGGCTTCCATTAGCCTCAGTCCCAGGACTCAGAGGTGCCATCTCCCAGCATCTCTGACAACTTTTTCTGAGCTGCAGCAAGACACAAAGAAAACTGAATATAGAAGTCAAAGGTGTCCAGATATAAGCGAGGTGAACACGCTCGAGTGCTTTTTCCAAACAGCAGGACAGGCAAACACAAGAAATGACCTTTTCAGTGTATCCCCTATGGATGCTAGATTATCCTTCTCTGCATTTTTCTTATATGCTGCAGTCAGACGTGAAGAATAAGGCAAGATGGATTGTACGAGAAGTTTTTGGTGCTAACTCCTCGCGCCTCTTTGTCTCCAGCACGCAGCAAGCCCAGAGGTAACAGGACCCCAGGGGGAGATTAAAGAGCCATCACTCTGAGCAAATCACCTAAAACACAAAGGGGTGATGGAACACGGGGATGTCAGTGCAGATTCAGAGTTTGGTGCTTAGGCAACAGACTGGGGGAGCAGCAGGGGTCAAGCCTCACTCCCTGGGCACTGTTCTCCAAGGATTCCCAGCAGAGGGGCTGCTCTGTGGGGAATCCTGCAGGATCTGTGGGGCAGAATTCTGCAGGATTCCCAGGACGCAAAGCCCCGACCCCACAGACCCCATGGTAAGGGAGAGTTCTTGGAGTGAGTTTTGTCACAGCCAACTCTCTGTGCAAAAGAATTCCACCAACTCCCAGGCAGAAATGACCCAGCTGAAGGGAATACAGAGAAAATAACAGCGGCCAGATACTTTATATAAAATACCTAGTGGCAAAAATAACAGTAAAATCTAAAAACAGATTAACAAAGGTGTGCATTGCCACATCCTCACAGAGGCAAGAGAGACAACAGCAGCCATGCAAAATAAATCTCTGTCCTGACAGAACAGCGAAGGACTTCAAGGGAGAACTGGCAACACACAGAGTGGGTACAAAAGGAGCTGAGAAATAAAAGGAAGGTCAAAAGTGGTGCAAAAATTTTGAAATTTAAAAAGGGGAAAATGCGCTGAACAATGCAACCCTGCAAAAAACAGCTGAATTTAAGTCTCTGAATTTTGGGGATGAAGGATTATTTTACAAAGCCCTGTACCACAAACTCAATGAAAAATAAGATTTCATCTTTGTATTTCCTCAGGATCTCTCTGGGTTTGGAAAATAAAGTTGATCTGTAACAGGTGTGAAAAAAAGAAAGTACTGACAATCTTCCTCTTAGTCACAACAAAGAGCCATTAGACAGGAGTACTTGCTACACATCATGGTCTCTATTTAGTGTGAGGAACTGTTTCTAGGTTTTGTGGTGTTGTGTTGAGTGTGTTTTTTGTTGTTTTGGTTTTTAAATGGTGACTTTTCAAACAAAAAACCCCATAAAACCGTATATTTTAATGGCCACAGGGAAGTAAATAAATTTAAATAAGGTTAAATAGAGGAATTCAGCTTGATAGATTCCACAAAAAAATCAAACTCATGTGATCTTCCTGTGAAAAGGAAAACCTGTTTAATGGCTTTATAGACTTGAGCAAATTAGAAATTTGCTGAGTTATGCCTCTCTTGAACCAGCACTTCCCTTCTCTCACCCCTTGCTCACTAACGGCAAAATGTTTAAAACTGTGGTAAACTGAGACACCCTTGAGCAGAGCGTTGTCATTCCTGCAAAACGCAACAATAAATTCGAGCTCTCTTTAAACAAGTCATAACAGACCCGCTAACACAAAGTACAAATCACAAAACCAGCGAGGATGAAAACATCTGCAAATGTCTTTGTGTGCTGCAGTGCCTTTCCAGGGGCTCAGGCCGGACTGAGGGGTGATAACATCCATTAGAGCCGTGTCAAATGCTGAACACACAGCCCAGAGCCAGCCTGCCAGGAGCCCAGGGAAGGCAGATTCCAGCTTGGGTGCTGGACCATTGCTGTGCCTCATCCTGGCTCACACAAACATCAAGCCCTCAAGTAACTGCTTTACCAAACACTTAATCCCCATGTAAAATAATGAAGGTAAGTGTGCAACAGCTACAAAAATGACTTTAACCAGCCACAGGCAGCTGAGGGCTCAAAAGGTGGGAGAAATCCCAGCAGAACTCGTTGGTGCCAACACAACTCTTTACAGTTGGAAAGGTCTCTGATGTTAATTTCAGGATTTCAGAACGTTTTGCCCAAAAGCTGTGGATGTCTGAAGCAGAAGCTGGTGCAGTGCATCCTGGAAAGAACATCCAACAGCATTTACATGATCAGCAGGTGCATACATAGAACAGCTTGGCTAAAAACCATAAAGACTCCTAAACACCAGATAAAGATTTTTGTGGGAGTATCAAATTGAAATTCCACCTTGCTTGTCTGCTACATTTTCCAAGACAAAGAAGACTCCAACTACTCCAGTATCCTTTTTTTCTCCTCTAGTATGGATCCATCATCATGCACACACTTTTCCTTCCCTTCCCAGTTCCGTCTTTCCTCTGGGGCTTAAGCATCCAAAATGTTTTTATAAATCCATCTCTAGTCTGACATTTAATTGTGGAGTTCATTGTTTAGAAATAACCACCAAAATCCCTTTTCTGATGGCCAAGGTTTTTTGTTTGGTTGTCTTTTCATTGTTTTGGGTTTTTTTTTCTTTTGTTGAGTTTGTTCCTGTTGTTTGGGTGGGGTTTTTTTTGTTTTGGTTTTTGTTTTGGGGTTTTTTCCAAGTTTTTTTTTGTTTGGTTTTTTTTTTTTACATCTAATTCATCCTTTTGCTTAGGAGAGTCAAAAAAGTGAAAATGTCTTTCTTGGAATCACAACTATATTCCCCAAAATAAAATTATTTCAGAGCACCCAAGATGCTTTCCTGTGACATGTGTAAAGGGTTGGGGTACTAAGTACTGATTTGGATATGGGAATTCTAAGGGACCTTCTCCTAATTTGTCTATCTCATTCCTACTTTACTTTTTCATTTTTCTCCCTTGTAAGAGGAGAAAACACAGTCCCAGCCTCAGGGCTGATGAGATTAGGAGTGTTAATAGGGGTCAGCCTAACTACAAAGGTAAAACCTGAGTTTGCATGGCATGCTGAGGATGTCAGGCATCAGTTTTACATTGAGGACAAATGTATTCATATCTGCAACCACTAACTAGGACTATCCTGAGCCATTTGCTCCAATGAATATATCACAAATTCATTTCAGTACATAGATAATGCCTTCAAAACAGCTGTAAACCATAATCCATGGCTGAAAAATACATGGTGGAAGTGGTGAGGTTTGGAGGGGAAGCTCATTGGTTTGCATTAGGAGATACATTATTAAATTAGCATCCCTAGCAATTAATTTCAGTCCACTGGGCAGATTTGCAAACCATTTCACTGCATTTGAGACTTAATCTTCACATCTGCTTTGCTGTACACATTAGCTGTGGGATAAAGCATTGGAAGAGTGATTGCAGAGAGTTTGTGCCAAAAGCAGGGTCTGCTCCCTGCAGAACCATAAAACCACAAACCATGCCAGCTCCTCTCCCTCTGGAAAGCTCATCCTGCACTCAGTGTGCAGCTTGCAGATGTCATTGCCATCAGGTCAGCTGTTATTCCCTCCACTCCTCCACACTGGCCCTGTCTGAATGGTGCCTTTTTTAAAATTTTCAGAGGATTTCTTGTGCTTCCAAAGGATGCACACCCTGCAGAACAGCTGCTCCCTGAGATGTTCAGCAGCATTGATGGCTTGTGAAGGCTGCCCTAGAACAGAAGCTGGGCAGAGTTACAGAATAAAGCAGGGATTTATGAAAAGGCCTCAATGGATCCACCTTGGGCGGCACAAGAGCCCAGCCAGGGCTGCACCCAAGATGAACCAAAATGGTCCCAAAACGGACAACTGGTCACAGGGTCTCTCACTTTTATAAATTCTGCTCTATTTGCATATTGGAGTTAATTGACCAATTACAGCTTTAGCTTTTACGAAACCACATCTTTCTTATTTTTCTCTCTGGTCCACACTGTTTATGCTCTTGGGCCTGAAATTTGGGTGGTTGTCCTTAGCCCCCAGCTAGAGAAGGAATTGTTTTCTCTACCTACTCTGTAAAGAGAGCTCACCATCCCCTTGCTATGAAGCTCAGAACTACACTATACAGCAATACAGAACCTGAAAAATATAAAAGCTAAACCCTGAGGCATCAGTATAGAAACCCATGAATATTCACTCAGTAATGCCAGCTCAGCTGGATTTACAGAACTTTCCTCTGCATGTGATGGGATGGGGAGGCTCTTGTGGCAGGGCAGCACAGAAACCCCCTATGTTCCATTGAGGGAAAGGTCAATGGGACAAGGCTTTCAGCCTTGCAGGGGCTTCTGAGAGCAGCAGCAAAGTTACAACAAAATCCTGTGGTTTTTAGCAAGAACGCTCAGTGAAAACGTGCATTTGAGCAGAATTTGGGGTGACCATCCATAAAGATGATCAGACACACAACTACAGCAATCCACAGGGATGTGTGCAGCTCCCAGACTTATCCAATGGTGACATTCCACCTCTCCTCACCTTTAACAGGCAATTCCCACTCTCAGAGGGGCACAGCCAAAACACAAAAAGTTCAAGTCCTAAGATTGCGTTGAAAAGTCAGGTTTCTATGTACCAGAATAACTTTTTAAACACTTGGGACAGACCCAGTTTAAAGAAGGCTGTTGCCTTATTTACCTCACCCCTGTGGAATTCTGAAGTCTACCGAGGTTATTTATAGACAAATATTCATTTTTCTATTGTTCAGCATTTTTGCAATCCAAGTATTCTCTGGTAATATCCTAATCCCAAGTGCCATACTCACATACAGATTTCCTGACAAACACAACCATGTAATTTTGTGGTGGCAGTTATTCCAAAGTATATTTTTAAGGACCAGGAAATGTGGGAAAGAGATAAAATAAATAGCATATCACAGAATAATCATAATAATATGAATCACACAGCACATTTTTTTATGTTAGCAATGTGTAAATGATCCAGTTTAAAGTTTAGCTGAGGCTGCTGCAATCTCTTCATTTTAACTGATCTGGAGTGCCACCAAAAATAACATGTCCTGACTGTAAATCAAGGTGAGACAACTTATGTAAAGCCTTAGATGTTATTCCTGCCCATGATTCTCCTTTTCTGCTTTTCATCCCTGGCCCTTTTGGACCCTGGGGGTTTGTTCTGGAAAAGGAAAAGTTGTTTTTTCCCACCAGCCTGCACTGCTTGGGTGGGGGCTGCAGGGTCCTTGCCAAGGAGCCTGAGCTCTGGGGGTTTGCTCCAAGTGCACCAAAGCTTTCCAAGAGAATATCACCTCACCATGAAGCTGTTTCCAGAAGCCTGTAACAGCAGAAGATAAAGGATTCTCACACAACTTCCTCAGCTTCTAAATATGATTTGAAACAAGCTGATTTCGTTCCAGAAACCAAACCATCTCAGTTTAGAATATTCTCAGCAATTATACATTCAGTCACTTGGTTTAAACTTAAGCTTGTTAGAAGACAAGGCAACTTAAAATATCAGTATTTGGAGCTGGTGGATGAACAAATACATCAAGAAAAGAGGAAATGGTCCAAACACTTGCTTAAAGAACATTTGTCTTTGCACCATGGCTGGAAATACAACACAGAACTGTAACCTTTAATGATAAAAGGGTTAAAGACTTGAAAGATTCTCTTCCATACTTTTGATTTTGTGGAAGCCCTGTTCTAAGACTCACCTGCTTCCTTTCTTAATGGACATTACCCAGCAATGGTGGACAGGGATTGATGTCCCCGGCTCCATCATCATCTTCTTCCCCACACGAGCCGCAGACCAAAACCAAATCCTGGCTCCTGGCAGCCCTTAGAGGTATAATCTTATAATCTTCTGAGTACTTTGAAAATCAGAACACCTACAAAACATAACTGAGGGACCCTTGAATCACGAGACAAAGAGGTGAAAGAAACCTTCAGCTAATTTACCTCCCTGGCATGTCTGATACCAACCATAATATCACTTAATTGATGCTCAAGAAAAACGTCAGAGATGCGCAAAATAAATCATAGACTTTTTGTAAAGTTTACCCTACAACTTTTAGTTAAATATTCAGCCTTAATGTTGACCTTGTTCATGTTCTTGTTCTCCATTACCATGAGGACTTGACTTTCTTTCACCTAAGCTGAAAAAAGACACTACAAGCTGAAAAAAAAAATAATCAGATATCAAAGGATTAAAAGAAAAACACAAGAATTGTCTATTTTATACTCCCTTCCTCTTGTTGCTGTGATAATGTTTTACTGGTAACCTTTTACCAGCAGAGAAATTAAAAAGAGCTTGTGGGAGGCTCTCATCTGTGGAAGAAAGGGAGGGAAATGCCACTCAAAGCAGCAGCTCCCTGCATGCTTCAAACTGCTCAGAGACACCCAAAGGAGTGGAGGAGCCTCCTCTGACACCAAGGAACACAATCCATGCTGGAGGAATTATAACTGACCCTATTGCTCCCGCAAACACAATGGGGGCTGATGAATGGAGCTGGAGCTCAGCAGCAGCCAGGATTTGTTTTCTAGCATGGCAATATGTCAGGTGAAAAAGCCAGGCAGACTCTGGTACCCATTACAGTGCCAAATGTCACAGACAAGCTGAGTAAACAGGGTCACGCCAGGCATTTCTGGAGATAAAGACTCCTCTCCTTCAATTTCTATATAGGGCAAGAGTGGGGTTCATCCAGAGCTGCTCTGACTGCGAAAACCTCCCACATCTGCTCTTACCACACCCTTAGTGTGTCCAACAGGCTGCTTCACAAAAATCCCATCACTAAATGCAACTTCTCAGTAAAACACAAGCAAAGCTCACCAAGTACTCACAGAATCTGTGACATCTCTTCATGGTTCCTACCTCCAACATTAGGACAACTTGCTTTTCCATGCTCTTTACTTTTCTCTCAGAGAAACAGAGAAGTCCAGATGAACACTGAAAGTCCTTTGAACTGGGAGGTAGAGGGAGAATTTAATTTTTAAGAAATTATTAAAAATATTACGGAGATATTTTATTTGCTCCTTGAGGTTCCACAGGATATTTGAAGAACAAGATAAAGGTACAGGAAAGCAAGCTAAATTTGCTTAGGTGTTTATTCTAATTAGGGAACATAGTGGGATAAATAGCACTTGTAACAAATATCTGAGCATCATAAAATTTCAAATCTAAAGTACATAGGGAAAAACACCTGAACTATTGACTTTTTAATTTTACCTCATTTTCGGGGGCTATTTCCAACATGAACAGCTCTGAGCAACTTATACAAGGCAGTCATTCATTACTAAAGTATCCCTTGGTCTTTTTACTGTTTTGTCAAACCTAAAGCAAGAAAATCTTTATCTTCCATATGAGAGCCGCATTTTTATTTTTCATAGCTGAGCACAATGTCATGGACACATATTTCCCCAGAACTAAAAGAAGGATCTAGTAACACCTGCAGCTCTTCATGGAGCAAATCAAAACACCAAGAGCACAGATGGAGATGCTTCTCTGTAGATCCACAGCACTAAACAAATCCGAGCCTGTTTTGGTTGGCTCAGTGCTCTTGAAATAAAAAGCAGCTCTAAATTCAGATCTCAAGTTACAGACAAGCATTCAAAGATGCTCAGACTGTGACGAAGTTTAATTTTCTGCAGGGAAGGTAAGAGGGGAAATAGGGTTTCTGGAAAAGAAAGGAAGGAAATGAATGCAGAACTAAAGATGTGAGTTGGGGAGAGCAAGAAAGGAACCTTAAACCCAGCACCATGATGGATTTCCAGTCTGGATTGCACACCCAGACTGTCTGAAATGCTGCACAGTATCAGGGACATGGGGGAAACCAAACCAAAGGGCTGGGGCATGATCCCTGCTGCAATCTGAGCATGGAGAAATGGGAAAACAGGGTCCCAGGAAGGCGTGGGGTCCTTTTGAGCATTACAAAGAACCTAAGCACTCCAAACCAGTTACTGCAGGCAACCTCCTGATAAGAATGAATATCTCACTACGTTTTTGGAAGGATTTATCCCTTTGCCAAGCCAGATGCACTCAGGTGCAGGGAGGGAATTCAGGGACCCAGCTCCAGCTGTGCGGACTCGGTTAAGCAGACCCCACCTGACAGCAACCAGCTTGCACAGGTTTTCACCTACAGGACAGGGCTCAGCCACCTGCCCTGGGGTGAGGTGAATCACCTTGGGGAGGGAGCTCTCATGGCTCTTTGGCCTGCCACAGCAGGCTCTATGGGTGGGTGAGATGCAGGATGGAAGTGTCTCAAAGCACTTGCACCATCATGTCCCATTAATCCCTGCACTAATTGGGTGGCACCAGCAGCATCAGGAGCCAGGGTGGGCAGGACCTTTTTGTTTTCCTTCCCAGGGACAGGAGCCAGCTCCCACCCCAGCCAGTGTAGCTGTCAGCTGCAGAAACCCAGAATTATAGCCGGCTTAAAATAACCCCCTTCCCTCCTCTCAGGAGCTGGTGCAGCATCGTTCCCCACTCAAAAGCTGTTCAGCAGCTCTGGGAAAAGAGCAAGGCCTATTTGCATCAACTTTCAGAATGCAGTTTATATAATGCCTCACCAGCCTTTCTGAGAGAAAGGACAGCAGCTGTGGAAGCTCTGCAAGTGTTTTGCAGCACACACAAGGTTGGGAACAATCATAAGGGAAAGCTCTTCTCTCAAGATCTCTCTCCTTCCTTTCTGCCACAGTGACCATGCCAGCTGAAATCAAATTGGGAAGGAATGAGCCAGATCCCACAGGTGGGGATGCTCAGATCTGAGATGATGATTGCCAGTTGCAGAGCTAAATAAAGTACACCTACAAAATCAGAAAGAAGGTTCATGCAGCAGCATCCATCCATTTGTCTTACTCGGATTCAGGCTGCTGTCTGGGGATATCTTTAATTTGTAATCCTCATCATAGATTGCAAGGAACAAAAAAATAAAAAAGAAACAAAAAAGAAAAAGAGACAAGGCAAACTTCTCCCAAAGAAGCATAGAATCAACTCAACCCATCACTTCAATCCTTTCTTCACAACTTACTGCAAGCCTGAACGTCTTTGGGGCTTAAATAGAAAAAAAAGAAAAAAAGGAAGAAAAAGAATCAATATGTTTCAATATAGCTGCCTTTTGCTCCTGTCTCCATTCTGTTCTCCACTGAAAAGCATGGAAGATGTGCCAAAATAACACAAAATTGCTGTTCTTCCTCCCATGCTCCCAGCAAGACAGGAAACACTATGGCCTCATGAGAATATTTTTTAAAAAACAACTGTGGCTGATCCTGCACTGAGCTCCATGGAAACTACAATGGAACTCATTGCTGGACTGCAGCCTAAATCTGGGGTTTAGCTCCATTTTTTTGAGTTTGTTCTCATTTTCTCCAAAACAGCCTACACATCCCTGGTACAGCTCTGCTGATCCATCAGGAGCTAAGCTGAGCTCTCCAACTTCTTTTTAAAGAAGATACCAAGCAGCCATGAAATGGTAATGACTTTGAGTACTTGGCCCAGTAACCCACAGGAGGAATGCAGGTAAAACTTTGTTGACTAATGCTGCATTATGTAAAGCCAGGATCAGATAAGTGCTGATATTTTTTCTATGCTTGCCACAATGAATAAAAGCACACAAAGCTCTATTTCAAAATATAAATGAGGTTGGGCTGAACAATTCCTGTAGCTCTTTTAAAAATTAGGCAGTTGAAAAAGAATTGTCAATCAGTTTTATAGGGAACAATGAATGCTAAACCTCATTCAAGACTGTTTCTGTACTGGTCTTATTTTCCTAGCATAGAGTGCATTTTGATCCACATATCAGATGGTATCTTTATGCCCTGCTCTTTGAATGATTTCATCTTTTGTGCACAAAGCCACCAGAGAATCCTGAAAGACCTTTTCAATTTGTTGATCTGAAAGAGTGTTTGAACACTGGAGAAGCCCAGCCATTTTATATCCTTGACTTCATTATTTTTACAAAGTACAGCTACATGTGTTCCACTTTAGCCAATAAGGATGCCATTGAAAAGCATAAATATGCCACTCAGTATGCAGGGCTTTTTTCCCTGGCTGCAACAAGATGTTCTGCCAACTAATTCACATTTGCATGACATTGTAATATTTCCATTAGCATAGCTGATAAAAGTTTTGAAGGTCTGGACATTTTGGCAATCTTCACCATTTGTTTAAGAAACTTCTGCCCTAACTCTTCTTGAGGAAAGGAAACAACAAAAGAGCCAACCTGAAGAACTAAACCAAACCATCATGACTTAGAGAAACGATGGGTTTAGTTTAAGTTTTATATTTGTTTTAGGTAGGAAAGCAATTCCATTTTTTAATGTTATGCTGTTTTAAATGTTTTGAAGAAATTGGCATCACAAGCAAAACAGACATTGAGAAAAGTTGGGCATAAAGCCAGAACTGGTCACACTTGTGAGTCAGCGCAGTCCAGAATTCTCCCATGCACAAAGACATGAGTCAAACACTGGAAGCAGCCAAAGGCCAGGAGGATGAGATAAAGGATAGCAAGGAGATAACTTTGAGCAGCTTCTACTTTATAAATCCTGGGAGCAGTTGGCAGATCTTGTCCAGAGAAACCCAACTTTGGATGGGCAAACAGAACCCACAAAAAGTCGACTCAAATCCCTCAAACAGCAAAAGGCCAAAGCACCAGAAATTCATGCAGCAAAGGAAAGAATAAATAAGGAAACCGATATTTCTGATGGAAAGCAAGCAGCTAATCAGGATGCTAAAGCCTCTGCTGCTCTAAGAAACAAGGGTCAAAGAAATCACGTGGGGTAACCGCTCTGTTTGCATCCTCAGATCCCCTTACGTCACCTGAGATGGGCTCACAAATCCTGTAAGAGGGAAGTTTTTTTTCTTCTTTCCATAAATAAAGCCAACTAAAATATAAAGCTTGAATAAACACAGCAAAAAGAATAAATTCAGCTCAAGAATATTGGACAAGAACCCAGGCAAAGAACACCAACAGCTCCTTTCTCCTCACTCAGAGCTTCAGACCCAGCTGCTGGTGGCAAGGGGAAAGAACACAACCCCTAAAAACCTCACAAGTTTCCTGTTGTGAGGCAACATTAACCACCTACTTTAACACCCTGAATAACCACAGATTGAGGCACTCAACTTCACCATTAATTAGCTCATCAGCATCTTGCAATCAGTAGTGTGCAGCATAAACAATCCCAGCCCTGCCCCACTCAAAGCTAACTTAATTCTGATGAGTATTTTGTGCATCACTGATTGTAAGTGTGAGTTGCTTTCAGAACTGATAATTGAAGCCTCACTAAGTGACGGAGCTGGAGCATTAATTTTTCTGGAGTGTTTCACAGGGGTAATATTTGGGGCTTCTGGAACCATCATACAGATGAGGAATTCAACCTATCCTCTCATGACAGTATTTCTTTCAACATGGAATCATTCACAAAGTATTTTTACTGAAAGTCTACACATTCATAAAGTATTTTTACTTAAAGTTTGAGCACACATTACACTCATTACCTGTAAATTCTTGCACCCATCTACTGCCCCATGTAACACAGCAGAGTCTCACACCGGAACAACTCAACCAGGCCCTAAGTAAGGCAACATCTTAGAGTCCAAAGTTATGTTCCAACTTAAGAATTTTAATGCTCTGCAAAGGTCCCTGGCCAGTGGAAGAAAGATACTTTTGCTTCTTTTGCTCTTGGTGTGCAAGGCAGACCTGGTACCCATTGGAACAACTCAGTTTTCACTGGGATCATCCCAGGGATTACACAGCTTCTGCATTAAATCCTTTCTCAAGGAGCAGGAATAAAGAGGAGCAGACTCCATCATATCTCTAATGTGTGGCCATGCAAAAGCTCTGGTAGGAAGCAGTTTAGAGGCCCATGTTCATCCCCCCTCTGCAGGGCAGCATGATGCTCCTGCTAATTTAAGTCAATTTAACCTTTGGGTTTAAACTTCCTCATGATTTTGCCACTAATTTGTTCACACTGCTCTTATGAATTGAAAACAAGCCTTTGAGGGACCTTTCCAAATGTCTTTACGTGTCCATACCACTAACTCAGACCAAGAATAGCTCCAACCTAACTAAATACAGCCTTTAACATCTCCAACAGCAGTGGGTGAGAAAGAGCCACCCCTAATGAGCCTCAGTCCACCAGAGCATATGTTTGTCAGCACTGCAGATTGATGCCAGGATGCATTATGTAAATTATTACACAACCATTTCTTGAGTCTCCACTACTAATGGCTTGCTGTGAAAATAGATCATAAGCAGAAAAAAAAATGAAGAAAGAAACCACATTATTCATATCTGAGTGGTTTTACTTCTGCCATCCATTCCCCAGCCAGAGCAATTCTTGAGATAAATCCCTTAATCCACCAGTGACTGCCAATGAGTTTCTGTGTTTGTGTCAGCAAAGGGGCCTAATAATAGTACAGACAGTGTGGTACACACTGAGAACCAGAAAGGGAAACAAAAGAACCTCTGACTCAGAAGATCATCTCACTTTGTACCCTTTGAATTCCATAAGGAGGTATGCTTACACAGCTCATTAAAGATCTGTTTTTTACAGATGCTGGTGCCATCCATTGATGGCCTGATGTTTCAATGACTGCTGCTCAGAAACCTCCCATTTAAAGGTACATATTCTGCATCATTTTGAAATTATTTTGCAGAAATAAAGGGTTAAAAATGTATGCTCACAGCAGCATCTTTCCACAGGTGTGTAACACCTGCCATGGAAGCAAAGGCAGGCAACATGAACCATGGAAAGAATATTTTATGGTGCCTCAGCTCCTTGCTGTGGAGCTCACCCTTTCCAAAGCACCGGTCAAAACTCCACATAAGTGAGCACTTACAACCAAAACCCATCCTTTTCTATTGTTTTGATTTTTATATCTGCTCCAAGTCTCACCTGCTTTTTTCTTATTTAAAAAAAAATTAGTTCTGACCTCTGTCAGAAAGAAACACATTTCAAGTTAACAAGCTACCTCTAAAAACATCTATGCTGCAGCCTTAAAAGTGACTGACAGATGAGCAGCTCCCAGCCCTGTGCTAACTAATTTTAGACACTTCACTGCTGTCACCCTGAGCACTCCAGGAAACAGCAAGGCCCCTCCTGACAGCAGCTGAGATCACGGTGGGACAGGCTGCTCATTTCTCTCTCAAACTGCAGGGGAGACAGCACAATTATTTTCCTAACTGAAGTGCATTAATTACACACCTAAAGCCATCCAGGCTTATGCAGACATAACATTTACAGAGAATCACTGCACTTAAAGCACTTCTGTGGAGAGCTCCTACTTTCTAAGAGTTTTTAAAGCTCCTGTTACATCTTCAGGTACCTCGTTCCCACTGAATTAACTGGGAGCTGGTGAACACTGTTTAATGAAGACTTTTCCTCAAAACAACTGTGGAAACAGGTGAAAGCTCTGCTTTCAAATTGAGTTACCTTACAGGTATTTCCAGCACCTCCTGGAGAATCCTGCTGGCTTTGTGATTGATGTAATTCATGAAGGCCAAGAGGGCAGCAGCAGCTGTGGATGGCACAGCTGGCAGTGCTGCAGAGGGGCACAAGGCAGTGACAGCATGCAGAGTTTCCCTCTGTGGGATGCACCACTTTAACCCTTCATTAAAACACGCTTACAGAGGGCTTGTGCATTTATCTGCTAGATAAAAATCGTCCTTTTTGGCAAAAATAAACTGTTACAGACTAAACAAAACTTGTGTTGAAAGTAAACAGAGGCTCAGAGGAGAAAAGCAGCACACACACATGAAATTGGCCAGGCTTATTTAAGCCTGCAAAAAGAGAGTGGAGGATTTACCAGAGCAGATCTGATAACATCTCATATGTAATTAGAAAAAGGAAAACAAATACATCCTACTGTATCTAGCACATCTCCACTGTGTGTTATGGGAAAAAGTGCAATCTCCTCCTCCCTGCTAAAATGGGCTATTTAAACCAATAAAAATACATCAGCTGGGTTTTAATGTGTATTTTCACATTAATAAGAAGCATAACACAAAATACTGAGAGGTGTAGGCAAAAAAAAATTAGGAAGGAACACACAGACACACAGCTCCACACTTCCTACAGCTTCCAGCATGCAAAGAATAAGATGCAATACCAAATTAATCATGCAATGCCAGCCTATCCTTTATCATTAATTACTTAGGAAAAATAATGAGTTAGGAAAAAAGTGTTATCCCATTGGTGAGAATTTCAAATACATCTCCACATGGTCTGATCCTTAGCTCTAAAATGCCCAGTTTTCCAAATACCAGACTCTTCACTTCAGACACAGCTGACAGAATTTAATCTTTTAGTTAATACTAGGATACACTACAAAGCAATGTGCAACTTAATGTGAAAGGCTGATTTGACAACCTTGGGTCACTGCTGCCAATATTTACTTGTGAAAGGGATAGATAAAGGTTTTTCCATGGAGAAAAGCCAATTCTTTGCAAAACAATTTGTCACAAAGTGTAACATAATCCATTTAATTTTTCTAAGATACAGCAAAATATATTGCACTGGGTGTGCTCCTAAATGGGATGAAGGGTGGAATGCCTATACCCTTCTAGTTTAAATTATATTTAATTATGTTTTTTATTTTGGCTGAGCCAAATGTCTGCATTCAGCCATGAAAAATGCTGCATCAGGCTTCCTGATCCTGCAGCTGCAGGTGAATGTGGTTTACAGAAGCTGAGGTAATATTGGAAACTGGTGTCAGCACTCAGCTGGAGAAAAACCAGCACTTCAGGGCAAGTCTGCTCATTGTATTAAATAAAGGCTGGATTTTAAGTAAGTTGTGGTCCATTTTCTTAATTATAACACATGTGATAGCTGGGCTCAGTAAATAAAAAAGCTTAAAAAAATCTCTGGCCCAGAGCAGGTTATGTTTCTACAGCAAAAAATTAATGACAACATCTAATAATCTCTGCAAGTCTCTAAAATTCTCTGGATCTAATAGTTCCCCTCCATGAAACAGATATGACGTGTATTACCCTCACAAAAATCACCAAGATGATGAAAAATATTTCTTCTATCTAACCCTTCTTTCAAGGAAAAAAAAAAATCCTTAAAAAAAGATTAAAAACCTGATGGATACACAAGCTTGATGGAAGCTCAGGCACATTTTCCCTCGTTACAGAAGACACAAAACACATGCTCATATGGGACCTTGTGGCTCCTCTTTGTGAATTCGCTCTCTGCTGGAATTCGGAGGATTTTTAGCTCCTTGTCGAGGTGCGCGGTGGCCTCTAGTGGTGTCCCTGGTAATGGGACACTTCCCTCTCCCGGGACATCCCAGTGAGATCCCTGATCCCAAACCATCCCTGTCTGAGCTCTCCCATTCTCCCAATCGGGAAAGGTGTGAAAGAGCTCATAAGGAAAGCCCTTCCATAGTTTGCATTTTGGGATGACAAATACAGTGAAGAAATAACTCAATTTGCTCTCTATCTCTTTGCAACAAGCTCAGCGAATCCTCACTTTATATATCTTAATCTTTTATCCTGGTGCCTTGAATTAGTCCTCTTCCCTAGAGTTGCCCCCAAAGTCTCCAGGGCCTCCAGTCTTTTAAATATACCTGAATTCACCCTCAGCCCAGGGATAAAGAAATCTGGGGATGCTCTTTCCTGACAGAGACACAGGTAAACTTCCAAAACCATTGGGACACAGTCTGCAACAATGAGCAATGATGAGGATAGTTTTAGGGTCTGATTTTCTCCCAGGAGAATTGTTTTTGAACTTCATTCCTTAAGCTGCCCTTTAAATATTCCTCAGGTTCACTTCAGAAGCAGAACACTACCCTCTGCTGAGAGAAGCACACACATTTTTCCTCTCACCATGTGAGGAAACATTTCTGCATACACTCTCAGGCCTCAATGACTTCTTTGCTAGATGTCATTTATCATTCCTCTCTTTTCTGTCTTGAAATCATCCTCATGAAGAGACTAAATCATCCAAACCCTCTGCTGTACCACTGCAAAAATCTTTTAATGGTTGTGCTTTTTCCTCTTCCTCACCTCAGACCTGCACTAGAGGCTCTAAAACCAGCAGGAATTTGTAGCTGCCATGGCAGTGATAATTTCAGCCATCCCATTATTTAGTGTCTCTGAGACAGTTTATTCCCAAGGCACTTGCTAGCAGAAATCAGGAGCACAGAATGTTTGTCAGAGGTGTTTGAACTGGATGTGTTGGGGGAGAGCCTAATGCAAGGTGAATCTGCCCAAAACACACAGAGCTTTTTTTTTTTTAACTCCCATTTTTTCAATGGCTTGTACAGAACTCATTCTGTTCAGCTTTTCATTTCGTCTGAAATATAGAGCATTGAACAGACAACTTAATAATGGAGGCTGCCTTTCAGCAGCTCAGCTGGGCTCCCACAAGAGCCAGAAGCCTCCTGGAGGAGCCCAGGGAAGAGCTTTGAAGTGAGGACTTTTGTGGGCTGGGAACGGAGTCACAGATAGAGCAGCACACAGATAGGATGTGACAAGGTCAGGAATAAACTCCAATTTTCCCAGTTCCTAGGATCCCATCCTAATCCCTGAACACATTCTTCATCTTGGGAGGGTTATTCCATAATGAACCCTTAAATCCCACCACCATTCTCATCTTCCTCTGGCCAAATGATACCACATGTTGCTTTCATTACTGGTTTGTACTATCCTTTGGCTCTCCTGCTCCACTCCAGCTCACTTGGCTTGGCCCACAATCTTTCCAAAAGCACAGTGCAAGCATTAATTCTGTTCTATGCAAAGCTTGCCTAAATTTGTGGCAAGGAAGAGGCTGCAGAAGAACTGTATCGTGTGACTCCCAAATGAAACCAGCTGCCTGTGATTTCCATAGCTGTAACTTCAGACCAAATTCTGTGAGCTGGAAAGCCAATCTTTGGCCACCCTTTGACAAAGGGAGCGTTCATAATTATTTTTATTTACATTTTGCACTGTTAGCATAGAAATTTGATTGCAAATGTGACCTTGTTGTCATCTCCTCTCGCTCAGCCAATTTTGCTGCTACGCTAATTACAGTGGTATGGAAAATTTGCCTTAATGGGTCATTTCACTGCAAGTCTACTAATAAGAAACCAAAATTCAGTGGCACCACCTCCCATAGGTCATTGCAAAGCCCTCCTGCAGTCCTTGCCCTGCTTCCTGGCATATTGTCATCGTTATTGCAAAAGTTCCATACCTTCCCAGTGATTTCTCATGTGCAGCTCCTCACAGCACTGACTCCTCCTTCACAGCAGAACCAACAAACTCCATCCCTCTCCTCACCCAGCTCACCCTCTCTTTTGGAGCACTCATCTCCTCACTGGACACAGCTGTGGCCTATTAAGGGCAGGGCTGTTCCTAATCTTTGGTGATTAGCACAGCTGCAACTCCTCAGGTGTGAGATTACCTTCTGCACTATCTTTATTTTCTTACATTCTATCCCTCCACACTGGCAGGCTGTGAAGGCTTCTGCCAAACTCCATGGTACTACAGACCATCCCTGTCTGCAACCAAAATTAAAATTTCAGCACACAGGAGCTGCATCTCTTCAGGCCTTGAGTACCAAAACAGCTGTGATCCACAGCTCTTACCTCACTGCAAGTTGTCTGTGTCTACAGCTCATCTGATCTGCATAGACTTCCCCTTTTTGTGCTTTTTCACTTCTCACCTTTTCAAAAGCCAAAGACTCACACAAGTCAATGCTCAAAATGGCTTCTGCAACTCAGTGAGAGATAGGCAACACGAATGAGGCTGCAGATTTGTAGCAGGCAGAAATAACAGATGACATGAGATACTTTACAGTATTCCAAAGAAGGAAGAAGGTATCTGCCACTGATATTATGGGAAATGTGAGCATCCAAAAATAGAAGGTGGTGGAAGCAGGATGATGCCTCAGTGCCAGGCCTGGATTGCTATGGTCCATTCACAGCCAGCACCTTGAGGCTCAGAGTAAATCCCGCAATATATTTCCTCCTGAAAGGAATTTATGGGCAGGAAGAAAGCTGGCTAGTGGTATGAACTCATTGTAAAACAAACACATGCACAAATCCTGCTATTCTTCGAAGGGTAATAGATTCAAATCGACTTCCATCCAATTATTTCTTAATTTTCAGAGGGCACAGTGGAATGAAAGTGTTCAGAGGAATGAAAGCAGTGAAGCTTTATCCTAACCCTGCCAGATCTGCATAAGAGAATGTGGTTTATAGCTTAAGGCAAAAACACAGTTATTTGCAGAACCTTTGGCTTCCTGGCTGCATATCCCACGGGTGGTGAGCATCCCACATCCTCATCTGGTTCTCAGTCTCCAGTTCAGCAGAACATACCAGAGAAAGTGAAAAACTCTCAGTTACCCAGCAAGCAAGGCATGCAACAAGCTCAGCATCTCCTCTGACAACATCAAAGTGCAGATGATGTCCGTGGCATTCCCAGAATAATTGTTATCTTTTAATTTCCAGAAAAATGAATCCAGAAATAAAAACATCTTAGTTGAGAACAACAACAGCAACAAAAGGCAGACGGGAAAAATCCTAGATCTATGCTCACAGATTTTGCCTTTCAGAGATAACTCAGAAGAAAGTTCCCAACTCTTCATGGTTCTACAGATTTCATTTTCTTGCATAGCTTTGCCAAAGTTTTAGGGTTTGAAAGCCAGCACAAGACTCTCTGGAACATGCTAAGTTATGAAAGTCACCCTTGTAGTTCTAAATTAATATATGCACATATTTCTTAGATATATATTTATCTAAGTATCAAGCTGATAAATATGCTGATAAATAAGCTGATAAACATGCAAACAAGTCCTGGAGAGTCTAAATTACAGCTTGCTTCTGGTAGAGTCAGTAATCATTTGGTTTGCCTATTGATTTTCAATCTATTGCTCCTTCTAATATACTCATTGCTCCTAAAAGCTTGCTTGTATTATTATCAGTACTGATGGCTGCTTTACACGCACTTGGAGACCAAAGCCTCTTACTCGTACATGCTGTGTGCAGCAGGCAGAAATGCTCTGTGATTGGTTTTAGAGGAGTTTCTGAGCTCTGATGTGACCATAATCCAACAGAGCCACGTGGGCTCAGCCCAGCCCCAGCTCAGAAACCCTTCCCACTGTCCCTGTGCCCCATGCAGGGGACAGGAGCAAAATCCTGGCAGGATTCTGGCAGCTCACAGTACCTAGAATACACATGCTACTGCAGGGTTCACAGGTTATTGTTAAGGCAAATTCCCATAGGATTCTGCTGTGATTTCTACTGATTACAACATTTTCAATCATTTAAGTTTGCTTACATTTAAAATTAATTTTCTTCATATATATATATATATATATATATATATATATATATATGAATAAATATAAATATAAATATAATTTTTTTCTTTTTTTTTTTAGTCTTGGAAAAACTGATCATAGCAATTCCTTTAGTTAAATAATCCACACTAAAGTGACTGAAGCAAAGGTATTTTTTATAGAAACTTTGCAATGAATAAACAATTTGAAATGGAATAAAATGTAGCCTGAAAATATTTCTGGTCCTTCTGCTTTCCCACTACACTGTCAGAGCATAGCTAAACCCTCTAAAGTGGCAGTGCTGGGCTTGTACCCACTTTGGGATGCCCAGCCTGAAGCTCCAGCTTGCACAGACAGGGTTTGCAGCCAAGAATTACCATCAGCAGATGAAATCCAACCTGGTCTTGATCCAGCCATCACAGTTACAATATTTCATAGGGAAAAAAATATTCCCAACAGATCTGAAGATTTCACTCCTATGTCTAACCCTAGACACCATTCTTGGATTCTCTTGAAAACAGCTTCCTCCTCAGCGCCTGCAATTATGTCTTTTCTGTCTTGCATTTTTATTATTCCCATTTTATCCTTTCAATAAAGTTAATAAATAGTAAAAGTTTAGCAGTACAATAAAATTTTCCTTCACAGCTTCAGTTAGTGTCTCTTCAGCCAACCTCAATATACAAACTTACTATAACCAATGCAACATGAATGGAAGCTTTTTGAACATTTGAGCAGCCCATTTGAACAGCAGAAATTCTAAACCCAGTAAGACTCTTTATAAAGGTTTGGGATTTCTTCTGTTTTGGAACAAATGCAGAAGTTTGCTCCATTGTTTTCAGAGTCACTATGACCAGGCTCAACATTTCTGGTCTGTCAGGCTGCAAGAACTGATCCAGTCACTAAGATAATTTACTCTGTTAATAGACCTAATTTCTAACCTTAACTCACCTTTGACACAGCAGATTAAGTGCTTTGACACAGCAGATTTAGTGCCAGCAAGTGCCAAGCCATGTGGAGCTGTGCTTTGCTGCTCCTCACAGCAGAAGCACTTATTTTTCACTTGTACAACAATCAGAGTGATGATTACAGGAGGAAGCTTCTTATTATATGGAATTGCAGGCTGGGGATCTAGACTAACTCTCTCCATTTTTCTCTACATGAAAAGAAATCGAGTTCAGCTTGGGCTGGGTCACACTGCAAGCACTCAGATGCAGCATTTGACCAATATTGACCACAACAATTCTTGGTCTGCGCCCTCTAACCTTGCCCCAGGTATCTCAGCCACAGAAACATCTCAGAACAGACAAAATATCAGTTTTCTAGTTTCAGCTAGCAATTTGCTGCAAATCATTTAACATTCTAAGCGAGGCTGAGAGGGTGCAAGGCTTTGAACATTTTACTGCCTTGCATCCCACTCCATGTTGGTCATGATTAAAAAGACTCCTTTAACTTGAAAATAAAGATGTTTATGAATAATATGCTACCTCATTAAAATGATAAATAAGATGGACAAAGTAAGCCTCTTTCACAGCTCTTGTCTCGAAGTGAAATAAGCTGGAAAAAGGATGAAGCTCTGGTTGAAACTTCAAAGCACCTGAAGGCCTCCACTGATTTAATAAGGCCAAGTATTTTATCATTTCCAATTTCTTCCTTTATTATTTTTTCCTATTTCCCTTTGAGCACACAAAACTAATAAGTATTTTTTTATCACAGAGAAATAAAGTAGCACTGCTGAAATCTGCAAGAGCAAGTGGGCATGGAAATGCCTTCTCTTTTTTTTATAATAAAAGCTTTAATAAAGATGTATGTATAAGCCTTGAAGCTCTTCAATAAAAGCCTGAGCCTGCATGGTGCTATAGACCTCAACTTCCCCTGAAGTTGGCAAACTATTTCACAGGAAACAATCTTTTATTTCTGGATTTATTTTTCTGGTCCCAAGGCAATGAACAATATTGTCCAATATATCTTTCCTATCTTGAACCTCTGTGATGAAGTTCTTAATTATATCAGTTGGAGACTATTAGGAACACAGGAGAGTGGATATGCAGATCCCAGCTATTTTTTCTCCTGGTGCAAGACGTAGGGGACACACTCCAGGACTTGTTTACATGTTTATCAGCTTATTTATCAGCTTGATACTTAGATAAATATATATCTAAGAAATCTGTGCATATATTGATTTAGAACTACAAGGGTGACTTCTATAATGAAGCATATTCCAGAGAGTCATGTGCTGGCATTCAAACCCTAAAACTCTGGCAAAGGTCTGCAAGAAAATGAAATCCGCAGAACCATGAAGATTTGGGAACTTTCTTCTGAGTTATCTCTGAAATGCAAAATCAGTGAGCATAGGATCTAGGATTTTCACATTTGGCTTCCATTGCTGTTGTCCTTGACTTAGATGTTTTTATTTCTGGATTAATTTTTCTGGTCCCAAGGCAATGAACAATATTGTCTTATATACATTTCCTATCTAGAACCTCTGTGATGAGGTTCTTAATTACGTCAGTTGGAGACTACTAGGAGCACAGGAGATGGACATGCAGATCTCAGCTATTTTTGCTCCCAGTGCAAGAGGTGGGGGACACACTCCCAGTCTTTTCCAGTGCGTGCTGGGGGAAGAGAAAGCTCCCAGGGTCCCATCCACTCTGCCATGCCTTGTGCTGCTGCAAAAATGCTTCAATTGCAGGCTCTGATATAGAAATGTGGCAGCCAAGGCCTTGGTGGCCAACAGGCCTTGCTGCTACTAAAGGTGTTAGAACCCAGGAGCCAGGGATTCATGAAATCATTTAGTCTGGAAAAGAGCTCTGAGATCACAGAGTCTGATTTACCCCAGCACTAAACCAAGTCCACAGGTGCCACATGTGCACTCCTTTTAAATCCCTTCAGGGCTGGGGACTCCACTCTGTGGCAGTTGTGGGTTTCTCTGGGTCTGGATTGAAGGCACTTGAGACAGCAATTCATGTTTGGACTCAGGCGTTGATTATTTCTTATCAGTAAAACAGTCTCACTACTGTGAGTTCAGCAGCACAAAATGGCCAACGATCTCTTGTTATAAGGTCTTTTAAGGACTAAACTCTCCCATTAAGAACTGACACCTGGATTATTTTCCCTTTTAACCCAATAACTGATCCCAAAGAGCCCCCAGTGGGGACTTTTCTGCCCAATTACAAAATGCCACCCAAACCCATGGAGAAGAAGGAAGAAGAAGCATGAAGAAGAAACCCAGCACAGCACCCTGTGCCCTCCATCTTGCTTCCATCCACAACACACTAAAAATCCCAAAACCTCAATTTCTCTCCAAGTGATTCACCTACACTGCTCTCTATAATCTATTTCACACTTTTATGGATTCCAGTTTATCTTGAAGTCTGGGAAACTTTCTCCATGAATGAGGGTCAGAGTCAGTGCTGCCCTGGGGGTCAGGGCACCCCAGAGCAGACGCAGAAATATCCCCAGTGCCCTGGGTTTCCACACCACTCCCTGGGGACTGTTCCAGTGCTTGACAACAGTTTCCATGAGGAAATTTTTCCTAATATCCAACCTAAACCTCCACTGGTGCTGCTCCAGGCCATTTCCTCTTGTCCTGTTTCCTTTTCACTTGGGAAAAGAAAGCAACTCTCAATTGCAGTAAGCAGTGAATATGTTCCAGGAGGAGTACCTCAAAAATAATTTTGGAGCCAGTCATTGATATTTTTTTTCAAAGTAAATGAATCAATGCTGGTAGCAAGAGATTTCTGTTTCAAAAGGGAAGACTTGCTAAATTGGAAGCACCAGTTAATAAAACGAACTAGGCTAGTCAACCAGACAGAGAAACCTGGGGATCTGAATGCCTGCCTGCAATTTCTGCAAGTTCATAAAAGGCACATAAACTCATAAATTCACAGCAAGTTCATAAAAGGCTTTATAACACACGCTGCCTGTGAGAGCAAGAAAGATCTTTCCATCCTCCTCCCAAACCATCCCACATGCTCAGCCTCAAAGGGACTCTCAGACCTCACTGGTGTCCAGCCACCATCTCAGACATGGGTATCCTCAGCACAAGGAGCAATTCTGCCTTCAGGCCAGAGGAAAAGCTGGAATAAAATTTTGTTTCTCTTGCTTACGGCTTCGACACGCTCTGCTCAAAATGGAACTCCAGAAAATTCAACTTACATTAGCGGTTTTTTAAAAACGTCTTATTTGTGTTGGTATTCAAAATTGTGCTCAGAGTTGATTTACACTGTAATAAAGAAGTAATATTCCTCTGGCAAGTATTGTAGCTACTTAGATATTCCAGTGGGAGCATTGCTTTAATGAAAGCAGAAACAGTAAGAAAAACAGACAAACAAACAATTTTCTCTGCCTGTTGAACTGTGACAACTGTTTTACCTCCTATCAACCTTCATTAACAGGGGGAACAGTTTTATCCAATAAATATTTACAATAAAACCTGTAGGCAGCTCCAAGTTTGTGGAGATCAGCACTTTGAATTTAATTGCAGAGGCTTTTTAGAACACAAAAAACATTAAAAAATTAAAAAAATTAAAAATTGAAAAAATTACAAGTTGTGTGCTACAAGACACATCCAATTAAGGAATAAGCAGATCAGTTATTTACCAGAAGAACTGATTTTGTTTTAAGGCTAAGTCACACTTAAAACCAGCATAAAGGGTACAACACACAGATTTACAGATGTGGGAGGCCAGGCTGGAGGTATGGAATAGAAACAGCAGCTGAAAGGATGTCTCCTTTCATGAATCATTCTGACAAGTCAGAGACTTCTACTGTCTTTTACTGTTTTACTGTCTTTTACTGTCATTTTTTTCAGGTTACAGGAACACTCAGAGGAGCAGAGTATATGAAACTGAGACAATGATGAAAATTGATTTTAGTAGCAACCAGCCCAGGCAAGTGCTGCTGTGCCACAAACAGCCACACTTGGGTTCAGGTAAAACCAGAAATCTGCAATTCAGTACTTGAATAAAAGTTAAATATAAGGTATTGCTGTTACTGCCTGGTAAAAACACTGGAAAAGTTACAGAAAATTTAATTTCTGAGGCTCAGGAGTATAACATGTCACAACACATCTCCCTCACTTTCTCCCTTGTGTCTCAGTTTTACCATTGCTACCAGATAACCAAAATAGCCAAAGCTGCAGAGTTCTTCAAACTTGAGTTTCATCCTCTCTTTTGACATCTAACATAGAAACTGAGCAAAATGTGAGCACTTCAGAACACTGGCCAACAGGATGGAAAGCACAAAACCCAAAATCCAACTCTTGATTCTACAACTACTTTGTGTCACTTTCAAGTCCAAGAGGTAAAAGGTACCAGCAAGAAAATGACAACCATTAAAATACAAAAGCTAGGAACAGAAACTCTCATAAATTATATAAATGACATCATAAGCAGCCACAGTTATTATAGGCCCTGAAATGTATAGAAAAAATCCTTTGTAGGTATGACACTATAACTTACTTATCTCCTTAAAAGCAATCTGGATGCAAAATAAAAACTGGATCTGTGAGGGATTGCTGAAGAAAGGGAGAGGAAAATAAAGGTCTTAATTTGCAATCCATTCCAAGCATGCTACCTCCAAGGGACTTAATTCAGCAAAAAATCTAGATCTGTGTGCAAAGACAATCTGGATGCAAATCTAATCTGGATGCAAAGAAATCAGGTATTTACATAATCTCAATCTTTACATGATCATAATCTTATTGCTACAGATTGTACATAAAAACTCAAGTATACTTAATGCAGGCTTAAGGAATAAGGGAGGAGGGAAATAATTAAACAGAAAAGAAGCTGCCCATGTAAAAGTCTTGTCTAGTGTCAAATTTTATGAGCACAAAAAGCTTGCCTACCTTCTGATTTTGGGATTTCCACAGCAAAGCTCACCACTTGGACATCCACCATACCCAGTGCCTTCATGGGAGGATGTTCTTGTTGGATTTTTTGGGGGAGATTTTTTTTTTTTTTAACACAGTGGGTCAGCACAGAGTATAGGAAAGTTACAGCCCTTTTACAGGGAAAAAATCAAGAAGAAAAAATACCCAAACAAACCACAGAATTATCAGTATCCTGATGGTATCAGCTGAACTCACTGTGTCTGATCAAGCCAAGTCCCCATTTGCTCCAAGAGGGAGTGTAAGAAAGGCCAGGTGAGGCTGAATGTGCATCCATAGGGTCCTGGCCCAAATATCTCCAATGTCTCTTTCCCCCCAGATTTTGCTTATCTAAAGATAACTACAAAGCAACAAGCAGGGTATTGTCTTGTCTTCCTGAAATGCAAAATCTGCCCTGTGTTCAGCAGTGAAATCCAGGTGTTGTCCTAAGCCAGGAGTTCAATTTAGTGTCAAATTAGAAAAGAACACATTTTCACTTGTGCTGCATGAAAAAAACACCCATGACACAGTCACTTTTGCAGCCCTAGTGACTCACAGCAAAGGATGCATAAATTGAGGTAGTCTGGCTATTCAGAGCCACAGCAACCAAATGGAAGGAAAACTGTGCCCACTGGAGACACAGACAAGTGATTTATGTATAGAAACATTCAGCTTTTCAACTAAATTTGAGCCAAAAAGCAGCTAATTTCTCGGGCGCTGTCAGCAGTGCAGAGAGAAGAACTTGAATGAAAAGAGGAGAAAAGAGGAGAGGCCACTGCCTGCTCTGAGCAGAAGGGCAAGGATTTGATTCCTTCATATTCAAGTTCTTCAAGCATGGAGCTCTCACAGTCAGGCTCATGGCTTGACCATCTCCCTGCTGTTATGGTTTTTTAATTTATATATGGTTGAGTATTCCCCCTTAAGAGTTTATATATGGTAGAGTATTTATATATGGCAAAGTATTCCCCCTTAAGAGTTTCAAATGGGGAAGTATTTAATAACGACAGGAAAATAGAGGGGAACAAAACCCAACAAACAAATAAAAAACCCCAAACTACTGTATGCAGTTCTGGCACTGCTGCCTTGAATTAAATCAGGGGGAAAGTGTTACAGAAATTTTCATTGTGGGCAGAAACAGAAGGCTGACTCCAAAAGCATTGATTTGATGCCACACAATATAAACCTTATTTTAACTGTGTTTGTCCGCAAAGCTAAAAGAAGCAGTGAGTCCAGAAGTAAATGGGACTTTGGAGGAGATGAATGCAAGCAGGAGGAGAAGGAAAGGGAGAGGAGAAGCCAAGCACCTCGTGGGAAATAAAACAACAAGGAAGAGCCACACACAGCTGTGGGACCAGGCACTGCACCCTACACGAAGGTGGATCAGATTGCAGTTTGGTATTTAGATGAAATTATCAGGCCCACAAGACAAACAAATATTCTGTAAGTATCCATTAGCAAACCAGACCAATACTTCATTCAGCTCTGGGTGCAGTTTGCTCAGAGCAGTCACAGGCTGCACCTCCCACAGAATGCTGTTACTTAGCAGAAATTACAGATAACAAATCATCCTGTTTGCTTTGCTTGTAATCTTCACAGCAGTGTGCAAATAAGGGCATGAAGTAAAAGAAAAAAATCAACAGGAAAACATGGTGCCATAAAACAGAGTGAAAGTAGCCTGGTGTAAGTGGCAAGGAAAAGGTTTGTGCTCCTAGCAAACATCCCTGTTCTCAAGGATCATACAAAGTCAATCCTTCCCTCAAATTAAATTTGAATATTTCTGAGGGGGAATCTCCTGTGTAAAAGGAAAATGTTTTGAGTGGAAACCATAGGCAGAGCTGTATTGTCATGAATCTAGAGGTCAAGAAAGACTATTACTTGTTAGTTGAAGTCTCAGCTAGTCAAGAATCATTTTCTTCTTCCTTATCCACCTACCACACCAATAGCCATCACCTCTGATGATAAATTGCATAATAGCTATAGTTATTATGCTATAATAATAATAGCTGATAGTTGTGATGGATAGTACAACAAAGGCTATCATCTTCAGAAATGAAAATGCACAGATTTTTCTCTACTCTCTGTGGACCTGATTGGAGCCTGTAAAGATCTGGATGAGAGAAAAAAGAAATAATCACATGGTGGCACATATCATGGGTTCTTACAGGAGTGCTGGAGAAACCTGACATGATTTTCAATAGAGAGATGTAAGCATTAGAAAAACCATTCTGAAGCTGACAATTGTAAGGAAGACTAAATAAATATTACAAGACTACTTTATGCCATTGGCTCAAAGAAATACGAATTAGCCAAGAGAGAAGATCTGTGATTTGTAGTGATATGGCAAGGATTTAAAAATCCACCAGAAAGATGGGAAAAAAAAATAGCAATTCCAAAAGTTTCCATAAAATTAAAAATCAAAGATCTTCCTTTGTGACTATGAGGAGGAGTCAACTAACAAGACTATAGAAGTCAGTGAAATGGTAAATGCAGTAATGTATTTACAGCTAAGGTACAGCAGCAGAGTAACAAGCACAGCTGTGATGGTGTGGTCAGAATTTCAGAAACACATTAAAAGAACTCCATGCCCAAAATAGCACACCAGTATTTAACACACCTGATTGCATGGATGTCTTCCAGCATTTATAACAAAACACTTGGAAGCAGACAGGTATTTTATCTCAGCACATTTTCTATGGGTCAAATTAGCAATAGGCTTTGTTTGCAAATCAGCAGCACAGGAGAAATGAATTCCACACATAAATCCAACAATGTGAAATAAAAGAGACTGTATAACAAAGCTTTAATGAAACTGCATCCAGCATTTGGGGACACTAATTATTTATGGAAAAGATAGAGAAGCTTCTTCTCAAGAATTCAGCAAAATAACATTTGCAACGCTCTGATAAAACAGGAAGAACCGTGTAATCTTCTTGCAGCCTGCTGGAGTGTAAAAGAGCAACATTCATAAAAGTCATTAGAATTTCAGAAGTGGATTGTTCAAGAGACTTGTAAGTGATTTTTTTTTTTTCCCCAATTGATGTAAGATGTTAACAGCAAAATGGAACTTCTGCAAGTTTCTGTCTCCACCACCAAGCCAGAATTATACAAGGAGAAAAATCAGAGTTCCTGATGCCAACCTACAGCAGCAGCTCAGGAGAGACAAATTCTTCTCAGCCTTTCCAGAACACACAGCTGAGACCTCCCATTCAGGTGGATCTTCTGACTATCAAGAAGATCAGCAAGACACTGAGCAAATCTAAATATTCAGATCGTTTCCAGTAGGTATATTGTGCTTATTCTTATTGCCTCTGGTTTTTGGTATTTTTCCCTGCTGCACAAGAAGTGACCAAACAAATGGCTTCTCTTTTACACAGTATTTAACTTTGGAATTTCTAAAGTGGAAAGGAGAAAGATGATTGCTCTTTTAGTAACAGCAATCTATTTTTAAGATGTAGGGAATGTTCAAAGCCCAACAGCCATGAATTCCTGTTATTCAGAGAGGACACAAAGTACCTGCACAAATAATGAGGGTTGTCTTTAATACCTCAAGTTTTGGTATTGTTTTTTAAGAAAACATCTCAATGGGTACAAGAACTACTTCTGCTGGGGGAAAAATAATCAGTCAGCATGACACTTAGAAATAAACATGCCAAATGTCCTTAGTTAAAGGCACTACAAAGAGTTTATCTTCATGGAGTTATAAAATATGTTTCATTCTGGAGAGCTAATTCAGTGTAAAAATGCAGCAAAAATTAAAGCCTGTGTTGGTTTTATGTGAGCTATTTAGTTAGGATAACATCTATAAAGGACTGACTGAAGTGAAAACTACCATCTGCTCTGCATTAGGATCTTACCACCCAGCCTTTCTGAAGTTACTTTTCTCTTTTTTGAAGTCACTTAGCAAACCCAGCACCAAAGGATTTTTCTCTCTCCCTGCTCTAATCCAGTTTGCTTCCTCTCTGTCAGATCTGTCAAGCAGTGAATGGTTGGTGCATTTCTGGGCATGTTTTAGTTCAGCTGGTCATGGCAACCGAGCTGACATCTACCAACCCACTTTTGGGCTACTCCCTTTTTGAAAGAGCTGCTGGGGAAAAAAAATCAAAAATCAAAAACAAACAAACAAACAAAAAAAACCAAAAAAAACCACACAAACCACCACAAAAACAAAAAAACCCAAACAAACAAACAAACAAACCCAAAAAAAACCAACTTTGCTGAAAGATCAACTTTGAATCAGCTCTTCCTCCCTCCCTGGCATCAATTGCTCCAAGCCTGTGGCTGCAGCTGCCATTGAGAACTCCAGTGGCAGCAGCACCTGCCTTTCCATAAAGTTGTCCCTCCCCATCTATTAAAAAATCCCTTCCCTTCACAAACAAAAACATTCCCTGTATTTTCAAATGGCAAATTCATTGCAGGAACACCACTGGAAGTACCAGAAATGTTCCAGGTTTTATAAATTATTTCTTGCAATAAGGGACTTTTTTGCAAAATTAAGTCCCTTGGAGGCAGCATGTTTGGAATGAATTGCAAACTAAGACTTTTCTTTTCCTCTGCTTTCTTCAGCAATCCCTCACAGATCTAGTTTTTATTTTAGAATTCTTATTTATCGCCGTTCCCCATTCCACTTTTGACGGATGCCAAATTGCCAAATTCATATCAACCTCTATCAGTTTCTTTACTAAAGTAAGTTTTTAATAGAAAAATGAAAGAATCAAAGACATCAGCAAAAAGGACTAAAATTAATGGGTTTTTTGTTCTCTTAGCAAAACTCTCTGTCAATTCTCATGCCCTAGGATACATGGAAAATAAAATTAACACTGCAGTCAGATTTCTAAAAGTGTCAGCTGATAATAAAGAATGTAATGACAATATCTGGAAACAATAAATTGTCCTACATACAGAGAATATTATCCAAGGATGCATAAAGTCCCTCTGGCTTCCTTCTTACCACTCTTAGCTCAATAAAATATTAGTTATTGCACTGTCAAAATAATTGCACATTAAACTTCTCCACTCAGACCAGGCTGGCCTTAAAATTCTGGCCTGGAGCTGTGTCCAGCTGGGGTCTCAGCATCCCAGCACCTCACAGAGCAGCTGGCAGCTCCACGCCAGGTTTCTGTGTGGCACCACTCCCCTGCCACCAGCCACACACACTTGGGGCACAAAGAGGAAGGAAAAGGAAAAAAGGAAAAAAGGAAAAAAAGGATAAAAGGAAAATAGGAAAAGGAAAAAAAGGAAAAGGAAAAAAGGAAAAGGAAAAAGGGAAAGGAAAAAAAGGAAATGAAAAAAAAGGAAAAGCCTTGGCTGCTTAGGGAGGAGATTCTCCCCCATCCATGCACATAAATGAATCTCTAGACACTGTTTCATCTTCCATCAGGTGTAGCTCTGTCTGGGCCCTACAGAGGCTCTCTCATGCACTCCTGTATATTTTTAATTAATTAACAAGGAAGCCTGTAGAGTAATTCCCTGATCCTGAGGCCTCCATCACCTAATGAGCCATGGACTGCAATAAGCTCCAGCACCAGTGTTCTCCCTGCCCCTGCCTGGCCCTGCAGGAACCTGGGAGGAATTGAACATTTTTACAGCTGGGAGCCCCCACCTTCCCTACCTATTGTATTTGTGGAGCTCTCAGACAGAGGAAGGAATGATGGATCTGACTCCATGTTCTCAGAAGCCCAATTTATTGTTTTATGATACTATATTATATTAAAGAATGCTATACTAAACTATACTACAGAATACAGAAAGGATGCTTACAGAATGCTAAAAAGATAATAATGAAAAACTTGTGACTCTTTCTAGCCTCGACACAGCTTGGCCCTGATTGGCCAATAAGTCAAAACAATTCACATGAAACCAATGAAACAATCACCTATGGGTAAACAATCTCCAAACACATTCCACATGTGAGCACAACACAGGAGAAGCAAATCAGATGATTATTGGTTTCCTTTTTCTCTGAGGCTTCTTAGCTTCCCAGGAGAAAATCCTGTGTGAAGGGATTTTTCCAGAAAATGTGAATGTGACACCCACCCAAGGAAGGGCCACCCTGCAGCTCCTCACACACCTCTCTCTAAATTATTAGAATAGAAACATCACTGTTTTATAACAGAGCTGCAAATGGGTACATAACAGGCCCCAAGCCTTTAATCTTTCCTTTGTGAAGAGTAGCACTTCTCTTCCTTACCAAATTATATAATGATGCTGTGTTCTTCCTTGCAGGTCTAAACCTTGCAATTCCTGGAATCAAAGAAGACAACAAGATTATCATGATGATGGTAATACAGCTGCTGCAAGACTGCCCTAATAATATCTTCAAATCAATCAACTTATTTACAATTAATCATTTTCATCTTAGACAACTGCACGCTCAGCCTTAATCAGAGTTATTAAAAATCTCCAAATACAAATTACACTATCTAAGCAACTCATTTTGAAACTCCTGACCAAAAGACTTGCAGTGGGTAGCAATAAGTGGCAAGATTAAATTTTCCTACTGTTTTTCAGCAGGATCAAGGCCAAGCCTCAAGGACGATTTTGTGTTTTCTCCAGTATCACCATCACCTGTAGTCAATGAGAACATGAGGGTCTGTGCTGGGCCTTGGCACAATTTTGCTTCTTGACCTCCTTGGTTGATTTTATTTTTTTTTTGGTTAATTATTTTTGGTTGGGTTTTTTCCTCATCAACCCAAAGATGAGATATAAGCAAGTCAATGCAAAAGAAGGTTTTGCTACAGTCAGAAAATTAATGAGACTTCCTTAAAAAGAGCCCCACAAAGAATTCTGACCAAATACAGAGACCTAAATTTAAGTGCACATTCATTCCTACACAAAGGCTAATCATGCAAATCCCACCAAACAATATGGTAACCCAGCCTTTTCACAGCTGGAATGAAGACTATGAATTAAAAACAAAACACAAATGAACAGAAATAAAGAAACTGGAAAAAAATAATAAAAACCTTGTTATGAAACATGGGAAGTTGGACAAGTTAGACAAGTTTCACCACCACACACTAACAACTTTCTCGCCCCTCCCTTGACAGGTATTTTAAAGTTTGAGGGATTATTTCCCTAATAATACTGCTCTAATTGAGTGGTAGTGAAGCATTTGTTTTGATTTGCAGAACAGAATGGCTTTCTTTGAAAGCAGAGAAGCTTTATCCCAGAAACCCCTACACTTTAAAAGCAGTTTTTTGGCCTTAACATTGCAGTCACACTTTCTCCCATTGAAGACCTCTGCTAAATCACTGAAAATAAATGAAGTGAAATAATAATGATGTCTCAGCTATTTTATTCTCTTGTTCTAGATACTGCTGAAATCATGTGAAAGTAAAATGTGGAACCAAAGTCATGTAGTTTATCATTTACCCCCACTATTTCCATGATATGAAAGAAACCACTTAAAGCTGGAAGCAAGAATTTAAGCAGAAACTGTTAGCCAGAAGTAATACCCAGATTAAAATCAGCCAGAAAGCAGAAAAACAGAGATGATGAAGAAGAAAACATCCAGTTAGGGAAAGAGAGAAGATGACAAGGGACCAAATTACACTAGGTTAGAAAGAATTGCTATTAAAGAATAAAACACTTCTGCCAATTAAAAGGCAACAGCCCTAATTTCAGTAATAAATGCTTTTATCTCCATTTTTGTTACAATGACATTTCTAGAGAGGATCTTGGTGCTGATGAACAGTTGCTACAAGTTACCAGAGAAGCAAAATGCACCAGCAGAATGAAATAATTCTGCTTCTTCTTAGCAAAGTGGAGATTTTGCACCCTCTGCAGGTCCAGGAAGATACAAAGAACCTCGAAGTATTCCATCCTGTGGTAAAATGCATTTTATACTTTATTTATCGGTGCTGCCTTGCTGTGGCAATGTCTGTTTTCCCCCTTTAAGACATCCCTGAGCGTTGTCCTTCCCAAACAAAGCAATATAGGATATTTCATTTTCCCTTTCTCTTTTGTCTGTAGCTCAGAGCACTTCCCTGCCAGCTGGGTTCAGGCCACTTGCAGTGACCACAGCCTTCTTTAGACAGTGTTCTTTCCTTCCCTACTTGGAAATATTATTAGAATGAAGGGGTTTCAAATGACCAAAGCCTATGGTACACACAGCCTCACCTAAACATGATGCCCTTGTACTCCACTGTATATTGGTTTTTTCCTTCATGTTCTAGTTCAGATTCTTTGTACTTCTCTGTATGAGACTCTTTTGACCACAGACAGACTGAAAAAACAGCAGCCATCACACAATTCCTTGAAGAAACAAAATTATTTCAGGTAAAGCACACCTTTTCCCAGAAATAAAGAAAAAAATAAATAAAAGAAAAAAGAAGAGGGGCCAATTTTTAAAGTCAATATATATCAATTTAATAATGTAATGAAAGTTCACTGTGTAAACATCATCTAACCCAATACACTGTCACAAAATATCAATATAAATAGACATAAGGAATTCAATCAACGGACTTTGAACTTTATTTCCTCAAAAGCAAGTAATCCTCTAAAATATTAAAAGAGAAAAATCTTGACAGTGCCTGATAAAAAAAAAAAGGGAAAAAACACTGTATTTAAGATGAAAGTGAGTTTGATGGATTTGGTAAAGCCAGTTATATATTACTGTGCACCCTTATCGGATACAGCTGCTCCAGTACATGTCCCACTGCAGCAAACATAAACAAAGCCAGCAACTGATGATTAAAATTTGTGATGAAAAGACATATTGGACTGGTCTCAAGTATATTCCAGGGAAAGACTCTACACCACTTTTCCTGATGACTTCAACATGTGTTTGAAGCAGGCAGCTGCTTTCAATTGCCTTTGAAACCTCCATTGACGTCAGCGAGAAAACAATGTCAGCAAAAGATCCATGACCAAACAAGATGAGCGAGTGTTAAGAGCAACTGTGCTTTTGGTTATTTATTTTTAAAGTACTTTGTTGCTTCCAGTGGGACTCAGATGAAAAACACATTTACATTTAAGGGTATGAATCCCCTGTTTTTCCTGCTTCTTTCCCTTTTGGATCCCTCATTTCTCATTTCACACCCTGCACCTCCTACACAGAAGCCATTCCTAAGCCTTCCCCTGGTTTCACCACCAGTTACAATTCCACTTTCCTTCCCATTTACTAAAGATCAGCAATAAATTTGTTCTCTTAAATCATTGTTACCAGATTTTATAGAATATCAGCCTAAGAAAGAACTAAGAAAACTTAGAACAGACTATGCACTAGGTTTAAACATTGTAATTTAATTTTCACAATCAAAAGACCTACAAGTATAGTACTTTCTTATTAAAAGCCCACAGCTGACATCCAGGTAATGCTAATATTTTATGGGGGTCACATAAATACGTTAGGAAGGTTGGAACATATCTCCAGCTAAAGAAATAGCTTTAAGATCAAGATTATGCCAAAATTGAAGGATGAATGGCAATACAGCTTGCCCACAATCTTGGGAAAGGTGGAGCCTGACATCTTCATTCTTTTATAACAGCAGACAGGTTTTCAAGCTTTCTTACAGTTTTAACTGTTTCACTGTTTTAACAGTGAAAAGAAAGAAAAAAACCACTTTTTCCCCCCTCTTTTTACTTAAAACATGGTTAAGTTGGCTGTTTTTCCTAAAGGTATTTAAAAGGTGCACTCTTTGTTACAGGATTGTTAGCATAGTCCAGCTTTGCTGATAGTTTGATTTTCTGAACAGAAGAAAACAAAATTGTCACTTGACCTGCCCTGAACTGGTTTCAGCACATGGTTGTCTTCTCTTGCCAAAGAAGTTACAAAATTCCATTTGGAAACTGATCTGCAGGCAGTTACAGAACCCCTCCTTTTTACCCATATGCACCAACCATACTGAAAACTGCTGCAAGATACAAGTGGATATGTGAGGAAAAAAGAATTGAACTTCGAGTGTAGCAGTGTAATAAAAACAAACAACTCTGTTTACATAAGTGTGGTTACTCACCATTTCTACATGTGTGAGTCAGCTGGGGCGGCCACAAACTCAGAACAAAAACACAAAGAGAATGTTAATTTCTGTCGCTTCACCCAGAGGGGGATGCCCGAAGCAGCACCTGGGCAGAGGCACAAGACAAAAAAGCAAAAAAGACAAAAAGGCAAAAAAGACAAAAAGGCAAAAAAGACAAAAATGCAGAAAGGCAAAGGCACTGTTGAACTCTGTCCATGCTGGAGGACCACTGGACTTGTGGGCGCCAAGTCAGTGAGGTGAGTGTGGAGAAGGACGGGCAGAGCAGATTCTGCATTAATGTCATCCCCAGCTGGACATGTGGAGACTGCAGCAAACTGTGCCATGCCAGGAAAGAGCCTCAGAGCCTCCTGCCCTTCCTCCAGACCAGGACTGGTGTGTCCTTGCATCAGGACATTTTAGAGAGATGCTGTGGTAAATGAAAGAAGCCAAATAGTGTTTACATTAATATCTGCTATTCAGAGCCAGTTTTCTTTTTTTTTTTTTTTTTGCTTTCCACCCTTTGAATTTCTTTGGTTTTCTCCTTGATTATTGAAGTTCTATTAAATAAAAGTTCTATTAAATAAAAGGCAGCAATGCCAACATCCACCCCATTTAAAAATCCACCATTCTCAGTTAGTAAATGTAAATATCTTCTCAGGGATGTCACCCTGGCGTATCTGTTTGTTCATATTCACAAACAAGGGCCTCTATGAACACTTCAGAGTGCAGAGAGCTGGATTCCTGCCAGAGCAGTACATTTCCTCATCCATCACAGCTTTTCTGCACTCTTCTCGATGAGCAGCCACCCCCGCTTCCTTTGTGTGGCTAATCTCAGGTGATCTGAGCTGTCAATGTTCTTATCTGGATCAAAGGTGTTGTCTCAGCTCTTTTCAAAACACTGCAGTGGAAGAGATCCAAGATTCAGAGGGGGAAAGGCCCTAAAAGCAAGGAATAAGCAGCAACCAGACTGTACAACTGGAGAAAGCCCTTACAGGATTTAACTCAAGGCTCCTCTGAACACAGTTGGAGTGTGCGCTTATGGATGTGGCAAATGAATGTGTTAGGCTGCTTAAAGGTATTAGTGAAAGCAGCTTTTAACATAAATTCGTAAAGATGCAATTTAACAGAATTCAGTGGCAAGACCGACTCCATTACTTACCGCACAGGTGAAGCATGCAAAGGAAAATTGCATTAGAATCAGTTCAGAATAATTTACATGGGGAACAAAAAAGAAAAGGTGCAAAGGGTAATGGTGCAAAAGGGTAAGGTACAAAAGGCCTTAACAGTACTTGGTCATTGACTAATTTAATATTTATAAAGTGATTAAATAAGACTTATTACAATTACTAGAATGACCTAGCTACAGTTTCAAGATAGCACCATTGCTACTGGAGAGGGTATTTGAATTAATTCAGATACATGCATAAACAGAGATACCACTATCTATACCTGTTAAAATTCCCCTTGAGTGCAGTGGAATACTTACATTTGATGCCTTTGCATCTCTCAGTGGGTGGAGGAATGGAGTTATCAGCCCAGGCCCTGCCATCAGCTTTTGGAACAGCCTTCCAAGGATCAGAATTGAGGGCTCATGAGCTCTGAGAGGATTCCACTCACAGAGAGGTGCTGGCACAGCCCACTGTGGCCCAGGAGAGCTCAAAAGGTCTCACTTAGGACCTAACAAGAATCCCAAAGGTTGTAGAGCAGCCCCAAGGAGAGGGGAGCAAAGGAACCACCATAATGGAGAAACAGCACATAGCTTGGGATTCAGTGGACACAGCTCTGGTGATTCTTTCCAAGGAATTTCTAAACCTGCCCTCAGAGTTTTGGTGAAAAGTTTCACTTCAGTGTTTTGAAAATTGGTCTTGCAACCACTCCAAAGGCAGCTGCTGCAGGGAAATTATTTCAGTAAAAAAATCCACAGCTTGCTGATAAATGTAGGCACTGTCCATTGCACTCACTGAGGAGGGAATCAACCAAAGCATTCTACAGATGTTTCTCTCACATATAAACTTTCTTCACTGCTGATGTACCACTTCCTACTGACATTGTCAGATCCGTGAACATGATGTTGTGCAAGTAAGACTGACAGTAGATCTGTCTCAGTAAGAGTAGACCTCTTCTGCTTTAAGTTACTGCCATTGGTTTATTTTTGTTTTTAGAGAGAGGCTGAGAGCATGCACCAATTCACAAACACGCTGAAGACTGGGACAGGCTACAGCATAAAAGGGAAAAATTTGGGTTCCACAGGCATCCCACAAGGTGGATTTGGGCTGCCCAGGGCATGACAGGGAGGTGACTCAGCCAAAGCACAGGGAATTAATTAATTAATTAAGGGATTGAATCCTCCCTCCTGTTAGGAGAGACTGAGAGAGATGAGGACCCTTAGTTGGAGAGCAGAAGGTTCAAGGGGGATCTTGTCAATGTACATAAATACCTGAAGGGAAGGTGCAAAGAGGACAGAGCCAGGCTCTTTTCAGTGGTGCCCAGTGCCAAGATGAGAGTCAATGGGCACAAAGTGACACAGAGGAAGGCCCCTCTACTATTACAAAACACTTTTCCACTCCAAAGGTGACTGAGCATTGGCACAGTTTGCCCAGAGATGTTGTGGTGTCTCCATCTGTACATAGCTCTGAGCAACCTGCTTGAGCAGGGAAGAGGTTCAACATGAATTCTAGAGATCCCTTCCCATCTCAGTATTCTGTGATTCTGTGCAATGTCTCGATCTTCACCCATTGCATATCCTGAAAATGTGCCCAGTATGCCTTTAAAACCACAGGAAAAAACCCCAAGTTTACTAAAATATAAATAGTGATACTTACCTTCTTAGCGGTTAAAAAAATCACATTTGCTGTTTCACTGGTGTTGCAATCAATACATTGCAATGTTTTGTCAGCCACGCAGGAATAGACATTTGTGACAGGCTCCTCAGCATTATTAGTTCAGGAAAACAATGCAAATTGTTTCCCCAAGGAACCCTATCAGCCAGGCTGACTCATGTTGGGACTTTCTACATAAAAACTTCCATATCTAACAGCTGGACCTGATGGTCTTGGAGATCTTTTCCAGCCTTAATGGTTCTGTGATTGTCACTGTGATATTTTCTGAAAAATCCCTTCGCCAGGATTTCTTCTCCTGGGAAGATGAGAAACTTCAGCTTCTCCCTGTTTTGCTGCTCTGAAATGTGATTTGGAGATTGTTTACCCAGCAGGTGAATGGTTTTAACTTAATGACCAATCCCAGTCCAGCTGTGTCAGGGTCTGTCATGAGTTTTTATTATTCATTCTTGTCTATCCTCTCTCTTTCTTTAGTATAGTTTTAGTACACCATTTCTTTTAATACAATATATATCATAAAATAATAAATCAGCCTTCTGACTACTTAGAGTCAAATTCTCATCTCTCACCTCATCCTGGGGACCTCACAACACCACATATGATTGTGTCCAGACAAAACACTCCCATTGGACTGCCCACATAAGAGATTTGCATTTTTTTGCCTTTCACCAAAATCTGCCATGCAGGATCACCATTACTCTCTAGAAAAGTCACTCCAAAGGAGGGACAGCTCCGAATCAGACACTAGGAAATTTCCAGTCAGGTGGTAGCGACCCATGGGCATGATTAACAAGGCTGTGGACAAGTCTCCACCTGTGCCTGCAGGCTCTGATTCATTAAATATCAGGGCAGGATGCCCGAGGGAGCTGCCAGGCTCTGCAAGGAGTGAAATCACCGTGACTCAGCTAAAAATTGAGGTGAATGGGCTCCAGCCACCACCCACACTGCATCCAGCAAATAATAGCAGTTAGAAAAAAATTAAAGCCTCTTAAACCCTCATAAAGTCAGGTTTTATGTGGCTCTGAATGATGAGTTGCCTTCCTCCGTACAGATAAAGAAATCAGAACAAAAAAAATGTTGGAATAGAAAAGCTTGTACACATAACAGAGTCCTTCCAGCAGTTCTGCTCTGCCAGCCCATGCTGGGGCTGAGTTGCCAAAATCTCTCCCTGCTCCTCCCTGGCCTGCAGGAAGTTCACTCCAAAATCATTAATGTCTTCAAAAAAAATTTATAGGGAGGAAAATTGTTGATGGCTCTGTTAAACAAATGGGTAAAAAAAAAAAAGAGGCAATTATGTGGGGTTTGTACCTTCCACACCAAGATTTATTGCAATTAAAGCAATAAATAGCAATTAATAGCTCCATCTCAGCATTTCCTAGTCTAATCTGTACATAATTTTAATCAGTTCCTATTGCTGTAACACCCAAGTGCCCTTAATAAAAAAATTAAGCAATATGGATATGACAAAGACTTGGTATAAAATCTTTTCAATGTAATTGGAGATCAGTGTAAGAAGAATAGTGTGGTCCTTTCTAGCCTCAAAAACAATGTACCATTACTAAATTTATAAAATCCCAACAGATTTTTTTTCCTTTTTTTTTTAACATCTTTCTTTTCTGTCAAATTCATCACATCTCTCACAGTAGCTTTGTCTTTTTCTTGTTTTGGGTGGGGTTGTATGATCTATGTATTTTTTCATATTTGTTTTCAATAGAAGACACCTCCTCTCACTGCTCCAATTTGACTATATTGGAATTATCAGCCACTTTGAAAAATCTGATTCCCTGCTTCTCTGTCTCTACTTCATATCAGTTTGGGGTTTTTTCCCATTCTGGAATGTGTGATGACATCCAAGGCAACAGAAAGATGACAATAAAGCCTGCTTAAGCCAATGGCTTAGAAAGCAGGCCAAGGAAACCAGGAAGAGATTTTGTTTATATTTAAACACAGAACATGAATTTGCTAGCCAGCTGAAAATACTGCCCCACAAAAGCAGTTTAAATAATGAAAAATGCACATAAATTTTAACAAATCACATCAAACATTGATTTAGTGGCTCAATAATTCATGGTTGCTTCTACATTTTGGTAGGCAAACATTGAAAACTAAGTATAAAATATTTAATTCTGGCTTACACCATACAAGTCACAAGATGACACCAGTGGAACTTCCACAGCATTTAAGCTGGTGGTCAGGGATCAGCAGTGAGCAAGTAAGAGTTTATAGCAATAGAAGGAAAAAAACCCCAGCAGACTCAAGCAGGAAAGCATCCCTGCTGTGACAACTAAACACAAAGTCCCTGCGACATGTGAGATGCCTAAGGAAGGGTGTTGAACTTACATCAGCTCCACGGTGTGAAGCATCTTTTCTTCCAGTCTGCTGCCAGCCAAGCAGCCCAGTCCCTCCAGGCTCTGCCTCTTCATTTCTGAGGCACTGCTCTCATACAGAGCCTCCTGCCGCCTTTAAATATCACTTCTTGTGGAAGAGGTTTTACAGAGACCTCTGTGAGCCAGAGGGAAGTTTTGATAAGATGATCCATTTTTACCCCTAGAAGAATTTCCTAGCAAGGTCATGGACACAGAAACCAAGACAGAAAGAAGGATAAATAAGAGAAACCTGCAACTGTTTATTCCAATGAGCACTTTGTCTTTCCTGACCAATGGGTAAAGTGCAAACTCCTGAGTTTTGTAAGAATGTATAAAAACGGGTTTGAAAACTTCTGAAAACAGAGTTCTGTTTTGTATTGTGACCATCTCAACTAAGACAACTTTTCACCCTTTGCAAAAAATCAGGGAGGTTATTGGGACTAAAGCCCCCATGTTGACAAACTGTAATCACAAATCGTGCAGCACCTGACACCCTACCAGCAGTGGGTGAAATTTTAACTGGGGGCCAGGGAAGAGATCCCTTCACAAAGACTGGCAGTCCAGCAGGGAGCCCAGCCCTCTGCAGAGACAGGGAACACAGAAATGAGCTCAAAGGTAAGGCCACGTTCCCTTTTAATGAATTCTTCTCTGAACAACAGGCAAGCCTAGTATTTTTGAGGAAAAATATGAAAAATTCAGTCCATTTGCCACCACTGAAGAAAATCCTCCAATGGGCACCCATTGCCTTGGGCAAAAATTCTCACAGCAGCCCACAGGCTCTGCCAGCTGTGGTACCATAGATTGATCAGAGATAGAAAAGACTCCAAAGTCATCGAGTCCAACCAGTCCCCATCACATCTGCCACCAACCCATGTCCCCAAGTGTGGATGCCATGGGACAGAGAGAAAGAAAGGGCATGCATTTCTCACAGCAGCTTGTGAGAATTCTCAGGGAGTTGTAAGGATGTGATAACCTGTTAAGTACAAAAAATCTGCGGGTGATGTTTTTCTACTTCATCTTTCTGTTCTTCTCAAGGACAGTGAGGAAGGTGTTTTTGTTAGCTAGCCAATTAAATAGAATGCATCGTATCACTCTATAAAAACCACGTGGCTCTCTCGAATAAGCCTTCTTTGCTTTCTACAACACTGCCTGTTCCTGTGTCATTCTCAGCGCAAGAGTGACGCCCAAGTGCCACATCCATACACCTTTTGAGACCTTCCAGGGGTGCTGATTCTTTGCAGCAGAACGCGTGCAAAGCGCGCCAGGTCGGCTGCTGACACATTTTGCTCTGGGTTTGCTGAGACATTTGTTTTGGGTTTCTGAGACTTTTGCTCTGGATTTGCTGAGACGTTTTGCTCTGGGTTTGCTGAGACATTTTGCTCTGGGTTTTTTGCTGAGACATTTTGCTCTGGGTTTTTTGCTGAGACATTTGCTCTGGGTTTCCTCATTTTCAACAAGTAGCTAAATCATCCCCAAGCCTCCCTGCAGGCTGACGGGCATCGCATCCCATCCCATCCCGTGTGTGCGGCCGGTGACGAGGCGGGGAGGGGCGAGGCGGGGCCGGGCCGGCTCCGGTGCTTATAGCGGCTCCGAGCGACGGACGGACAGGCGGACAGCTGCACCATGGCCATCCCCTGCGTGGAGCTCAGCAACAAGATGAAGATACCCGCCCTGGGGCTGGGCACCTGGCAGGTACCGGCGCAGGAGGCAGGGCGGGGATGCGGCGGGAGATGCCGAGATGCCGAAATCAAGATAAAAACAATAAAATAGAGAAGGAACCAGCCCTGCAAGAGCGGGATCTGTGCCCTGCGTGGGCCGATGGCGGCCGCTTGTGTAACCGGGCGGGATGCCAGGCAAGGGGGGGGCAGCGGGGAGCAACGGGCGAGGGGGAAAAGGCAGGAAAAAAATAGAATTTAAAGGCTGGGGAAGGGGGAAGGAGGTGCAGAATAAAAGAAAGAAACGAACAAAAAGAGCGAGCGGCAGCCCCCGCAGCCCCGCGATGGGGTCGCGGTCGGAGTTGGGGTCGGGGCACGGACCCGCCCTGGCCGGGAGGATTCGGGGAAGGTGAAGTGGCGAAACTGCTTGGGCAACACGGGGGCAAAGAGGGGAAATGACAGTGCGGGCTGCGCTGCTGGCAGCGGCAGAGCTGGAGGTCTTGCAGAAATAAACTCCTTTCCTACAGAAACGCTGCTGTGCCTGGAAACTCCGTCGGGTTTCAGCGAAATGCAGGGGATCAGCAAACCCCTGGAGCAGCTGGAAAGGGGGACAGTGAGATGTCACTGCCAAGGGGACATGGCAGAGCTCATGGCTGGCTTCTGCTTGCCCCCAGGCTCCTCCGGGAAAGGTGGAAGAGGTGGTGAAGTTTGCCATCGACGCCGGCTACCGCCACTTCGACTGCGCCTACTTCTACCAGAACGAGAATGAAATCGGGAACGCGGTCCAGCAGAAGATCAAGGAGGGAGCTGTGAAACGGGGAGACCTCTTCATTGTCACTAAGGTACAAGGATGCAGGATTATTGCGGCATTTAGCTTTTCTTGCAGAGAAACCCTTGTTGTAGCTGTAAAGTCACATAGGGACCTATTCCCTCCTCCGACATTCACTTAATGGTTTTCTTTTTGTGTATTTGCATCTCATCCTATATTTGCAGTTTGGATTCGGCTTTATCAGGAACTGCTGAGAACTTAGGAAAGATATCACAGCTATTGATTATCCAATAATTTCCTGACATCGATTAAGTCAATTGTACCGGATGTTCAATTGGACACACCCAAGATAAGGAGGGAAAAAGTAAAAAAAAAAAAAAAAAAAAGGCAAGATAGTTGTCTGGATTCATCAGTGCTAAGCAAGACATTTGAAATTTCTGTTATGTACAAATGGTACATAACAGAGATTTCAAACGAAAAATTTGAAATTTCAAATGAAAAATTTGAAATAAAATACTTTGATTTCTGCTCTGAAAGGGAGCAGAAATCAAAGTATTTTATAGGTGTCTTCTTTGTTCCTTATCTCATTCACTTGTCCCAGACGTTCTTCTTAACAAAAAGAACAGTTCAGCTAATAAATTTGGGGGTTTTCACCAGCAAAACCAGAAAACTTTATGTAACTAAGTGTATAAGAGTATAACTAAGACTTCCCATGTTGAACTTTGTTTTTGTTAAAGAACATGGTTTCTTTTAATAATACTTGCTCTTCTATTTAAACTACTTGAATTTTGATTTTGAAAATGAAGTAAAATTGACAACCATTCTCCATTCTCTCCTCTTTTCTGTCCCAGCTAAAAGGGACAGAATGAAGGTATCTATGAGCTGTTCAATAGTCAAAATTAAGGGTGAAAAAAATAACTGTAACACTGACAGCTTTGCTGCGTCCAATGCCAGATTTTTATATTTACACCTAAGAATATTTTCTCATAAGTGGGAATCCTGACTCCACCTTCATGACAGTTGGCTTTGGGGTCTGTTTGTCCTGCCTTTCACTGTGAAATGTCACATCCTCATCTTCAGCATGCTCTGACTTCAGTGGGGAGGGAGTTTTCCTCCCACCTCCAAGTGAGAAGCTTCTGTGCCCTGGTCTGCCCTGTGGGAGCTGTAAAGTGACATTCAGGCTTGTTCTCTTCCCACAGCTGTGGAACACCTTCCATGAGAAGTCCCTGGTGAAGGTAGGGTTCCAGAAGAGCCTTGCTGCCCTCCAGCTGGACTACCTGGACCTCTACCTGATGCACTTCCCCATGGGATTCAAGGTACTCCTGCTCTCCACACCTTTCCTCCTTTCCTGCCCACGAACACACTGAGTTCTCTCATCTTTGCTGGGGCCATCTTCGTCACACAGCTGGGATTTGGGGTTCATTTGATCCCTGTAGTAGCAAGAATTAGGTGTGTTATATCACAGGGGTCTGGCTTTTCATGCCTTTTGGAACGAGGTGTAGGTGTGAGCACCCTGGGTCCTCTGGTAACCAGCACAGGGTATAGCATGGACATCTTGATTTTTGGGGATGTTGGCTTGGCCTGAAGTAACCAGCAGTGAAAAATGAAGCGTAGCACAGAAGGAATGTGTTTCTTCCCCCAGTCTACATCTGTGTGAAACTAGAATAAAGGGGCTGTGGAGTGTCAGTTCCCTCATTTCCAGGCCTGCCAAAGTTACATAATTATTACTAATCCCCACACTCTTCGCATGCAGAGACTCATTTTGCAAAATATGGCCTTCATCCAAAAGAAAATACTAATGGACAAGCATAATTTTTAGTTATGCAAGATGTTTAAACAACCTGCTAACTCGCTGTAAATGCAGTCCAAAGTCATGGCACACTGTGGGAAATCCAATACATTAAAAAGTCAGTGAATTATCTGCTTTAACAGGCTGGTGAAGAGCTGCATCCCCTGGATGACAAGGGGCACAGTGTTCCCAGTGACACAGATTTCCTGGACACATGGGAGGTAAGTCACTATTTGCTCTTCAGAGAAAGTATCAGCTCTAAAGATGGAGCAGAGATATGTGTGCAAAATGAAATTGAGAGATATGTTTGAGTGTGAAGGACAGCCACACAAAATTGTATTTCAGCCAGCTTGTATCTCTTGTTTTGGGGAGCATGAAGGGGATGTTTTAGTAAGGCTAAAGAGAAGGAAGCTGTCAGCTCTGTAGTTACTGTTCCTAAAACATTTGGGTACACACAATGGTAGAACCAACCCTTCAGATTAGTCTAGGTGTGGCTGTTAATTTACTGGGTGTTCATACTCTTAGGATTCTATTTTCTTTTATGAACTGAGATACTTTTATGTAATCTAATCTAGAGTTGTTTGTTCATTTGCCACAAGCTTGACAGAAATAAAATAATGCAGTTTGACAGCAATACCACCAACTCACACCCACCTTGGTTGTCCTTACTCACTAGGCCATGGAGGAGCTGGTGGATGCTGGCCTGGTAAAAGCCATTGGAGTCTCCAACTTCAACCATGAGCAGATTGAAAGAATCTTGAACAAGCCAGGACTGAAACACAAGCCTGTAATGAACCAGGTGAGAATTTTCTTTCCCTTCCTCAGCTAACCTTGCAGTCTGGAATCATAGAATGGATTAGGGTTGGAATCATGGAATGGATTAGGATTGGAATCCATACTTTAAGGATTGCCTAGATCCCCTTTCCATGAGGCTGGGACCTTCCACTTAGGAGTGTTCCTAAATATATTTAGAATATATGTGTGTGTGTATATAATCAGAGTATACCTAAATTCATATAATATATAATATACATAGTCTATAAATTATATATAATATGTATTTATAAATAATATATAATATATAATAATATATTCTATATAAATATCTATTTAGATATATAAATAATATATAATATATATTTAGAGTAATCTTAAATATATTCAGCAAAATCCCCACTGGGAGTTTCTACACCAGCATGGGACTATCCAGGGATGCACAGGATTTACCCATTTTTCAACACAAAATAAACCACTCAACTTCATTATAGAAAGGAGGTTGAAGAGTACAGTTGCATAACAAATTCTCATCACATACCTCACAAATGTAATCACAGGACAGCAGGAGCTTAGGGATCTTCTGATTTTCTTCCATTTCCAAAACTCTTTGCACGCAGCTGAGGCTGCTGAATGCCCATCTCTTCCAGATGGGGAGTACCCAGGGGAATCCCCACACCAGCTCAGGTGTAAGTTAACCACTGTGCACGTTTTTCACGTCACCATGCCTGGTGGTGAAGCCCCAGTGTCAGAGACAGCTGTGTGTGAGCACAGGGCCAGGTGAGGAGCACAGACACAGCCCTGTGGCCCTGCCATGGCTTGTGGCAGCTGAGCAGCACATCCCCATGGACCTCCTGTTGATTTCAGGATGCTTTACCCAAACATCTGTTTGCAAACTGAGCTTGCTTCCTTAGGTTAGCTCAGATCACCTCCCCAGGCTTCTACAGGAATGAGAGAGGCTCCTCGAGGCAAGGAGAGGTTGGGTGCATCAGAGCAGAGAATAAACTTGAGGCATTCTGAGCTGCCCCTCTGACGGTGCAATCCTGCCCTGCAGTAGTCCAGGAAAGCTCATTGCCCAAATTGCACATAGATAACACTCTTCTCATCTATTTTTTGCTTTCTGTGGGTAATACATAGCATGAGAAAGCTCTGTCCTCTAGATACTGTGACTTTAATAACTGTTTTATAAGATGGATTTGAATCATGATACTGGAAGTCAAGTCTTCACATTTTCTTTGACCCAAGAAGATTTAAAATGTAATGCTCTGCATCTCAGCAAGGTCTGCCTCTTTCATCAACCATCTTTCTGTGCTTGCAGGTGGAGTGTCACCCATACCTGACCCAGGAGAAGCTGGTCAAGTACTGTAAATCCAAAGGGATTGCTGTGACAGCCTACAGCCCCCTGGGCTCTCCTAACCGCCCCTGGTAAGAGAGCTCTGCAGCCTTTCTGAACACAAAACACTGCAATTGAACTAGGGAGGTTATATTGTTATTATTATAATAATTATCATTATTATCATTATCACTATTATTATTATTGAATTAGGTAAATGATACAGTTAAAATGAGAAAAGTTCTGTTGTATTGATGCAGATTGTCACATGATGTGACAGTCCTCCAGAGAAGCCATCACCTTTCTACTGCCACCATCTCTGTTTTTTAACAGGGCTAAGCCAGGGGAGCCCACACTTATGGACGACCCCAAGATTAAAGACATTGCAGCCAGACATCATAAAAGCCCTGCCCAGGTAAGTTGTCAGAGAAAACCATTGCTCCTCCTCAGATGTCTTACAGGCCAGTCCCAGCAGATGCTGCCTTCTCTAGAGATCCATTATAATGTATGACTCGTCACATTTGAAGAGTCTCTTCACATATGAAGAGTCAAATGAATGACTCTTCATTATGCCCAAGTTCTTAAGAGCATTCACAAAAATTATCAGCTGTTTTCAAGGAGGTCTTGAGTGCCAACTTTTGGGTTGGACTTATTAGGAATGGTACATGCTTACCTCAGGTGTTCACCTTCCTAAATTTTTATTCCTTTCTCCAGCTAATTGATTCTTCAGAGGAGTCCTGTAATTTGGAGACACATTTGATTGCTTCCATTCTGCTTGTGTTCACAAGGAATTATTGAAAGCTGCTTGATTATTTAAGAATTTTTTTTTCTCTATTAGTTTGCTAGTCACACAAATTAGTTGTTGCCTGGGGTGTGCAGAACTTGCACTTCAAACAAAGCCACATGTTCACATGCATTCATATTTTAAGGCAGAGCATGATGAAAACATGAATGCAACAGTTGCGTTTTTGGAGGGGGAACTTTTAAATTCTGTAAATATGTTTTTCCTTTTATGGACTTCCAAAAGCTGAACCTTTGTGGGTACTTACCTGTGAGCCCAAAATAATCTGTGGTGGCATTATGCTCATTGAATCTGAGCACTCACATAATACAAGCCACAGCATCATCATTTTTCTCCCCCTGCTACTACCCTAAATAAAACCAAAACAAATCCTGCAAAAGCCACAATGTAGAAACAACATAGGCTAGAAGAAAATATGGTTTTCCAATCTTCTGTCAAATACATGAGCAAATCCTGGCATATCAAACTCCTGTGTGCAAAGTGGTAGTCTTCCAAAGAGTGAAAAGTAAATTGTAGATTAAAAGGAAATAAAATCCACAAAATGTGTTTGAATAGATTTTCTGGCACCTCAATGTTCATGCTCCTTGTTCTTTCCTAGGTCCTGATTCGCTTTCTGGTGCAAAGAGACATCATTGTCATTCCCAAGTCTGACAAACCTCACCGTGTTGAGGAGAACATGAAGGTGAAATTCCCTTGGGAAATGCAGCTGCCTGGTTTTGTGCAGGATGGGCACCCACACCCAGAGCCCCTCTGTGTTTCCAAGCAGCACCTGAGGCACTGGAATGGGCGTACAGAGATTTGAAAATCTGGGGAGAAGCATTTTGTTCCTGGTAGGAGAAAAATGGGTTACACCAGGGCTGCGCCAGGTTTGGACTTGCCCTTGGGGAAAAGGTTAACAAGTCCTTAGGGTGTAAAGGAACAAGCTGAGAACAAACACCAGATCTGTTAGGGTTTGTCTCACTGTGAGGCTGTGGCTCCCCTTGGCATTGAAGTTTGAAGTTTAGCTGGAGGTTTGCTCATAAAGTGTGGCATCTTATATAATACCTCTGTATTGCTTTCAATCTATGGTGAGAGGGTTTGGAGTTATTTTTCCCATGAACCTCTATCAATAACTCTTCAGATGATGACCTGTGAGGCAACTATTTGCAGTTGATACCCAGTAGCCCTCTCTGGTAGCAGAAAATTTACCTCCAGTTCAGTATTTGTGACACATCCTGAGCACCTGAAGTCTTCTCTGTGTGCATTACAACCCAAAGCGCAGCAGTGTTGGAATTCAGCTACCCAGAAATGTAAGACTTTGGTATGAGCAGCAGCTCAGAAACAAAAGGACTGTCTTGATGATTTCAAGGGTTCTTATTTGCCTGAGAAATAATGCTTAACTGTGCTTAATGCATTCCTGCCTCAAGTCCTAAGTGCATGAAGCACACTTAGGAGCTAACTACTCACAAACCTAACTAAAAAGAACTTCTTTTTTCTCTTTCCCTGCTAGGTGTTTGATTTTGAACTGTCCAAAAAGGAGATGGATGTCATCCTCAGCTTTAACAGGAACTGGAGGGCAGTTCCAGTGATCCAGTACGTTCCTTATCATCCTTACTATCCATTTGTCCTATTTCTGCCTGTATTCTCACTCACCCTGTCTTGAAAACATACATGACCAAAGCTTTAAACTTGAATGAGGCATGTCCTGGATCTTCAGGAGGGAGATTCATTTGGAGTGTTCCCTCCAGCATGTTGGTGTTCCAGGGGCTTTCTCCAGGCCTGTGTTCAGTTTAATTACACCTGCAGAGTACATTTGCATTTGGGGAGGGAGGCTGCAAAGGGAAATGCTGCCCAGGGTATTTTCTGCAGTGCTTGAATAATGTCTCTCTCTTTTCAGAGCTGTCAACCACAAGGACTACCCATTCAAAGCAGAGTATTAAATGCAGGTGGTTCCTGCAGGACCTCCGTTTACCTCCTTCCAGATTAGATGTGCTCTGCAGCTTGATCTTCATTTCTTCTTTTGTACCTGATAATTGTTATGAGCAGTTATTTTTTCCGCCTTTTTTTTTAAGGAGGAGACCACTAACTGATATAAGAATGCAGCAATAAGGGTGGGGTTTTTGTAAAGATGCTTAGCAGAAATCAGGTTTTGATTAGTAGTAAAAAGACAATGTCTTTTCCTTTTCCTTCCTTTTAATCTGGGTAATTAGAGACATACTTAACAAAAAAACAGGGACTTACATAAACTTTTTATATGTTACTTCCAGTGTGGTCAGTCATACTGACTCATGAGTCACTGTCTAAGAATGCTCTAATTGCATTGCTTTTTTATATATTTGTGATTTTCATAGAGTATTTCCAATGCTTTAAAATTTTATATGAATAAAGTTTATCAACCACAAAAGTTGATCAGTGTGGTCCTTAAATTGTTTTATATAGTTTTTCTACAGTCTGGGGTTTTACAAATTTAAATACAGATAGAAATAAGTTTCTATAATTTCTGTACCAGGACATACAGATCAGTTTGTGGATTATTCTTCAAAACAAGATTGAGCTCTAGGAAGGACCTAAAGGACAAAGGTTTCCTCACACAACCCTTCCTCTGAACACCCAGAAATTGAATTCCTGTGTGATTCGTGGGGAAAGCTGAAGGCAGCATCATGGGCAGGGATAACTCACAGTAAAACCCAGGCACCTGAACACAAGGGCTGTCTCCAACACCAGACTGGGAGTCTCAAACATGAACTTAAGATTTTTGGAGCTCTGCTGGCAGCACCCAGGACATTACACTCAGACACAGGCTGGCTTTATCTAAGGAAAGCACAGAAAAAACTCCTCTTAAAAAATCACCAAAGCAAACCCTGAGACAGCCTCACAGTTATTTGCTCTAAGATATTTACAGACAGATTTTGCTAGGCCAAATCCAAGCTGATTTGTGGCATCAGGAGGGACATCCTTAGGGGTTTTTCACCTTATCTCACAGGGACTCAGCACAATTCCTACCCCATTTACAACAACTGCTCCATTCCTGCTCATTGACAAACGGGGCTGCTGATGGAAATATTCCATTTATTGCAGATGCAGTTTCAGAATACATTGTTTGAACAAATGGTTTTTATTGCAGCTATCAGATGCATTCGAAAGACTCAGAGGAGTGTTCACAAAAGCCCCAAACGAAACCACGACAACCCACAGACAATGTCAGGCACAGTTTCACCCCCTACAGATAACTTTGTGCATCCTTATATGTAAACAAGGTGTTTCAGCCAGGCAGGGGAGCCCAGCTTTGGGTTGGAACAGGAATTTACACTTCTTTAGGAAGAAGTAAGGCATGGAAGTGGTGATAAGGGAGGTCCTGGGGGTTCTGGTGCACAACAAAGCTGTTATCAATGTGCCCAGGGGCTGCCTGAGTTGCTCAGTTTATGCCACCCATACACTGTAGGATGAAAATGCTAAACTGCAGGGCATGTAAATCCAAACCAAGCTGACGTCCTAAAGCCATGTGTTTACTATGTACAAATCAAAACATCTGTCAAGAAGATATTCAGGGGAGAGAGGTAAAAAGAAGCATGACAAAGATAGAGGTTTACTTCATTTTCTCTGGACCTGGTGTAGGGCACTGATGGATGGCAAGATTTAGTGTACAGTCATTTGAAACAAGCTCCAACTCTGTTTACAGTTTTTTCTTTTTAATTATGGTAGTTTTATATAAATTAAACTACAACGTTTTATACAAGTGACCTATTTTTGATCCTCTATACCCTTACCTTTTCCTCTTTTAAAAACTATACTTTCTTTTTAATTACCCATTACTGGGCAACTGACATTTAAATTTTTTTAATACTTATCTCACCATACCTCTAATGACAATTATGAAATCTTACTATAGAAAAGTGTGTGATTTTGTCTTTATTTTTTTAAGCTGTGATACTGGCTAATTATGTATGTTTATTGCTAAATATAATACTCTAGCACATATTAAAGCATTCTACCATTAGTAGTGCCTTTAGGCTAAACTTTGTAAAGCTATGTGTGTATATATATTCTAGATTGCATTCAATTACTAGTCACTAACAACAAAAAGAAATATCAGTACCGCTGTCAGCTAACATAATCATCCAAATTTAGGTATTAACTTAAACTAGAATGGAAAAATTGATACTTAAAAAAAAGTATAAAACAAAAATTAAAACACGTTATTGATGCAGTATTTCTCATGACATGGGCAACTTACAGAAAATATTACATTGTCAACTAAAGATATTTCTTCCATGCCTTAGTCTAAAGTGCAGAAAGAAAAAAGACTTCTGTATTACAAAAGTAACCATCGGTTTCATAGGTTTACTGCACACCTTTCCCAAGCAACTTCACTTTACATGTGTTTTGGGTTGACCTCTAAAGCCAGCTGAAATCACTGTTCAGATACATATTTATGACTTTCAGTAGGAGAGTCTATATATTTCACAGCATGGGTTTCTTTAGGAATAAAGGCTCTTGTGCAAAGGCAGTACTATTCTGATGAATGTCTAGACTGATTATTAAATACAGTGCTAATATACATGGTTTAACTGGGATAATGCAAAAAAAAGAGAGACATTTTGGTAAATAAACATAAATATAAAAAGAACAATTTAGCACTTTTTCCTTTTTTTGTTTTTTCCCCCAAACTGATTGGTCCAGCGTCTTTAGTGGCCTTCTAGGGTTCTTGTCTCACACCTGCTGAGAAAGAGACAGATTAAATATGGCTTGAAATAACCCAGACACATCCCTAGAACAGAAAAAGCTCTCTAGGATAACATGTAGGAAGGCAGGACAGAGCTGGGTGCTGCTCTGCTGCTGTATTGGGGTGGTTTCCAGGTGGACAAAAATCAGGATTTCAGCCTCTGGGGAGAGGCTCAGCAGTGTCCAAACCCCTGTGCTGGGACTGCTCCTGTGGGTGGAAAACAGCCCAAAAACCCCTCTCCTGACACTTTGGTTAGAAAAGCACAAGAGGAGCAAAACTATTCTGCTTTGGACAACTCTCAACCAAAAATAAATGTTCACAGGTGTACCATACATCTGGCTTTACATAAAACCACTAAAAATGTGTGGGCACACATGGAAGTGTAAAAAAACCAAGAGTTTTTCTCTATTTGATCATTTCATTCTTAGCAAAGAATAGAGGGATGCTGCAAAGCATTCTTAAAGCTATTAAATTGGTCAGTGAACTTCCATTCTTCCCCACTGGTTCTTAGCCATACAATTCATTTAATTTGCTTTATTTGGAGTGCTTTACAATAAAAAATAAAATTAAAAAAAAATAAAAATAAGTACATATTAAATAAAATTTAAAATAAAAATAAAAAATATGAGGGATATTTTGCCGATTTCTTTCTGTAAAACTAGGTTGTGTTTCACCAGCCAGTGGTTTCAAAATTACAATAGCATAACTATTTTTGCCCTGAAAAGACAACAATGCACAGCTCCAGCAAAAGCAGCTTCTCAACCATTCGTGTTTCAATGATATTTTGATGGAGTTTTTGAAAGGCAAAGGCAAAAAGGGGCTTCTGCATCAACATGAACAGCTGCAGAATTTCAAAACACAGGCACACCTATGCAAAAATGTGGCAATGTTTCTGTATAATAATAGGTATTACAATGTTTGCATTGTATCATTATATGTATATAATCAAATATTGTATGTATTTTATTAAATATATTAATCTAAATATTAATATAATTATAATAACATAACATAATAATGCTATTAATATAATTATTAATATCATACAAAATAGTGTATGTTTACACTATCTGCATAACATGATTATATGATATGTATGTCATAATATGTATTGAACAATAGAAACAGTTGCAATATATGCATTATGGCATTACTTACCATTAGTCTCTGATTTTTTCCCTGTAGCTGATACCTGTTTGATAAAGCAAAAACACATTATTAAAATCTCATATAGGAGAAAATTGCTATTTATAACAGGAAAAAAAAAATCAAGAGATGTCCAGACATAACACAGCTCTGCCCAACATGAATATAAAAGTGATACGCTGCTTTCTGAACCTCATTGTGCCTTCTTTTATAGACAAAAAGGTGGGTTAGCAACAGAATATTATCCTCTAACTGCTGCCCAGAAGTGTTATTACCTTAGAAGCAGCACCTGGCTTCTCCACTGACTGCTTCTCCCAGAGATTACGTTTGCCAGAGACATCTCCTGGTCTTAAATCCTGTATTTTTAATGTCAGAGAACAGAAACCAACATTAGTTCAGGTATATTTCCACTCGTTAAAGAAAAAGATAAAATGCAACTTCCTCACGAGAGAAACTGAGGAATATCCACAGAGATAAACATTACATTGTCTATCAGTTATAAAGAATTATATTTCATAAAATACCTCCACACATATCCTTGTTTTAAGACAAAAAACAATCCTGTTGTATCTATTTTATATGACACAGACTGGTCTTAACTAAGTATGTTCAACTTAAGAAGTGTAGTGAAGAGTTACTGCACCCTCAGATTTTTGTAAAAAAACCAAATGCAATTTTTTGCAGAAAGAAACCAAAAAACCCCACATTTTTTTTAGGGAAAGTGTTTCTGCTAGGGAGGAATTCAAAAGTGGATCAAAATAAAAATCTTTTTAGATTTTAGATCAAAATATTTTAGATCAAAATAAACATCTTTTCTTTAAAAAATTATGTAAAAAACAGAGTTGTAGTTTTAATACAACAGAAGAGCAGATCCTGCTCTACATCCTTAAATACATATTTCAGCCCTTATCACTGTAGTCCTTCGTATCCATTTAAATTTCCATTTCCATTGCATCCTTAGGATGTGCCAATCACTAGCCCGATAGAAAAAAAAAAAAGAAAAAAACAACCAAAACAAACCACATGAGGTAAAGTGATTAAAGAATAGTAGTAATCTCTGAAAATGAGCATATTATTGAGACTTTAATCAAAGCTCCATAAAAACGTCAATTAGCTTCTTGGAGAAAAGGAGGGCTGCAAATGAAAATGAAAACTGCTGGGCAGCTGGATTGATATCCACCTTTGGGCATGGCAAACAAGAGACTCAAGCAATTTTGCACATAAATAATCTCCTTTTCAGGAAGCATTCAAGTCCTGCATGGCTTCCAGGATTTTGTACTGGCCATCCATAGGGAGGTAAGTTTTCTGCACATGAGAATTTCTACCTGTAAAATGCTCAGTAATGAATGGAAATTAGATTCTTGCAAGGGGTTTTTACACCCAGCAGAAACCCCAGAACTGATCATAATTTGCAGCCACACAGGGTTGCTGATGATTAAAATTTGAAGCCAATTCTGCTCCTTAAAAAGGCAGTTCAGTAATAACAAAGGAAGGAAGAAAGCAATTTTGACCTTATCACAAAGCCATTTGCAGGGAACATCATCACAAATCCACTTCCATAATCCTGAAATAATTTGGGATCTGTGACTTTGATTCACTGTAAAATTGAAATCTTTGCTCTGCCTTGAATTCAATATTTTTCCAAAACCCACAAGAATCCTGCTGGTCACAAAAACTTTGAACATTTTTCAATTTTGGTGGAATGTGATGAGTGTGAGAAGTTATTTGCTAAATAAGAAATTCTAGCCTTCCCTTTGGTTTATCCTGACTAAAAAAAAGTACAAATCACATATTATAGATGTACATAAACCTTCATAGTCAATGATAAACAGGTTTACCTGACCAACTTAGCAAACAGACCCCCAAAGAAGAAGAATAGGAGGAGGGCGCGTTCCTTCAAGCAGAGACATTGAAAGAAGAAAGAACAATCTATTGAGAAAGAGGGAAATCAAGACATAGACAGAAACAGTTGGCTGAGGGAAAAACAAGAGATTAGTTGTACATTGTCTGAAAGATACAATTTAAAAGAAAAGATAGAAAAATCTGGAGGCAGATTCTGTAGTGGACAATGCTGCAAATTTCAAACTCCTCTTCAGGACAAATAGGAGTGTGAAATGAGAAAGTGTTTTTCAGGCTGCACTTTGCATAAAGGGCAGGTGAAAAAAGAAAAACACTTGGCAGAAAAACACTGCACAAGGATACAGGCATAAATCAGTTCTTTAACAAAATCCTGAAGTTGAATCATTAACATCACAAACAATTCTCCAACATGTATATTTAGGTTTCTCATCTTTACCCTTCCCCATCCCACAGTTACCTCTTCCTGCTGTTTCCCACATCCCCAGTTTATTACCTGAACATCATTTTTTGCTCTGATTCCTGCTGAACTAATGGGCAGGCTAAAGGGCCTTCATTAGGAGTTACATTTAGGCTCATAAAGATCTAAATTATTTCAGTTGCATTTTAAAACATACTCGGAAGATTTCTACAGGGCAAGGGCCAAACTCCAAGTATAAGTGTGCAACCTGGGGTCTGTGGCTGGTAATTTCTAAATTAATGGTAAGCCCTTCACAGGTGGCAAATTAAAGTCATCCTCTACCAGAGAAGTGCTTCTCTGAGCTTTAAGGTGAGAGCTGCCCTGTTTCCTTTCCCCATTTTCTGGCTACAAGGAGCCAGCATCCAGAGGGCTGTGAGCTGCCAAGAGGACACACAGCAGAGCTCCTCCAAAGACCACCAGCTGAAGGAGGAGGCACCCCCTGCCCCAGGAGAGAGCCCACCTGCTGAAGAGATGGCTGTTCCAAGGTTACTTACAGAAGGTTTTGGAGCAGGGGATTTGTTGCCCTCTGGGGTCTTGGTCAACCACTCGTTGATACGACTGGAGACACCAACCTTCAGCCCAGCAGTTTCCTGCAAAATGGTAAAATCCAATCAGACAACTTTCAGAATGGCTTTTGACCTGTTTGCCATGGTTTAGATTTAAAAGCCAAGCCTGGTTTAATAGAGATGTCCTCACTGAGCCTCTGGCTTGCTCAGAGACATCCTGTGTGCTCTGAAAGTTTTGTCCCTATGAATTACACAGTGCTGCTGCCCTCTAGTTTTCAAAAATTGTATACATGAACTGACAAAAACATCTCCACTTTACTGCTACCCCAGTATATAAATGTCAGACATAAACATGCTGTTTCTACCACAAGCCCTAACTCCAAAAATCTTTAGCTTAATAGAAGAGACATCAGTTCAAACCTACTTTTTTTTCCTCTTGTGAAACTAATTTTTTTCAAAAGAAATATACAATAGAGAAGTGGCCTAAAATTTAAAACATTAAATCTTTAAAATGCAAGAACAAATTACTAACATTTAATTGCTATCTGTAATAACCCACTTCAATCCACAGCTCATCTTTTTGCCTATGATAAATGCCCAGCAACTCACATCAATTTATAGAAAGAAAAATATTGCTTTAAGGATTTACACAGAAAAGATAAAGGTCTCACAAGTACTTCTATGAACTACCTAGAAAATATCATCACTATCCTGCCTGTTCAAAGCTCTTCTGCTCCCCAGAAGAATTCTGCCCAACTCAAAGAATTTCTTTGTACTCTGCTTGAATGACCCAGATGTATTTTTCTAAGATATCTGATGTGGCTCTGGAATGTCTCATAACTGAGCTCAGTAGGTCACTGAATTCTTCCATTATTCTCAATATTGCAGCCACAAAATCTTGTGGCTTTCTGAGGCCTTCGGGATCCTTTGGGATACCCTTCACCAGTGATGCCAACAGGAGCAGACAGGAATATGAATGCAAGGCTAGGTCCTTAATAATAAGAGCATAATTCTTTATAATTGTTAGGATAATTAAACACATACCTTATTTGGTGTTCCTGTCCCAGAAGGTGATGAGAAAACATTCCCTTTCTCCCACATGCTCTTGATGTTACGGACGCCCTCGGCCGGAACGTGCAGGTCGGAGGCTTTAGGTCTTGAAGCCTTTGCGCCCTGGGGAAAAATTGGGGCCAGTTGGTGTTTGGCATTGAGAGCTGGATTTGCAGGGTGGTCTGACCCTGGGGAATGCAGCATTTCCATGTGGCTCTAGCACTGGCTACGCAAAGATGAGCAGGAGTACCCAGCTCAAGAGGTGCCACTGAGACTCTCTCACCTTTTAGATTTGCAGTTTCACCCTTGATACAACCAGCTGGGAAAGTGGCACTCCCTTATTTTTTGTGTTTATTGCCTTTCTAAAAGCTATGGCAAACCTTATCTCTGCACACAACTGATGCAAGGATTTAAAATCTTAGCTTATACCTGGCTCCTGGAAGCCTGGGTCCATCTTTTAGGGACCAAGCTAGGGGAATTCCTTTGCAGGGGTAGGGCAAAAGGCTGTTCTGTCATTCAGCATCAGACTGCTCCATCTGCCCCAGACAACAGAACCTCAGCATTCTAGGGGTAAATCTCAGCAATTAAAATGTTTTTAAAAATGTGTTCTTTTGAAGAGTGGAGAATTGGGTGTGAGTTTTTGGCTGGTTTTTGGGGGGAAATGTGTCTTTTGTATGGTTACTAAAAACACTGGCCAAATTCTCCTCTTCTTCCTCTTTCTTCTTTTCAGAATTCTTGCACATTTTACATATCATTGATTGGATGAGAATAAGAACCTGTATGAGTGATGCTTTGCTTCTCTCATCGCAAAGCAAGGCAGATATGGCAACTTGTGGACAAATCAGAAAGTCAGCAAAGGAAATATTTCAAGTCAGATGGCAGCTGGATACAGTGGTGTCAATCTCCTATTTTACCTTGGGGACAGAAAAAGGCCTCAGTTCTGGCTCTTAGCCACAGTTGTCAAAATCATGTGGGGTCAAGTTCTGCATTTTAATGTGATTTTGATTTCCCTTTTGTCACTGCTTAACTGGTTCCCTGTCTTTGCCAAGTAATTCACTGTGGGGTGGCAGCCAGCAGCACAGAGCCAGTTCTTTGTTCTCCTAAATCAGCTGCTAGGTCAGCTCTGCTCAGGATAACCATCAGCTCTGTGCTGACAGGGCTCTCACCAGCCAAGCAGAGGCTGTGACTGTCACTCAAGATGCTGGCTGAACCCTCCAAAGCTACTGCCAGCTCACAAAACAGTAAATTACAGCATAAAAAGGAAGACCTAAATCTGAGGTTTTGTTTAGATGCATCTCTAGATGTTGGTTACAGATGTGCCTCAAGCACTTTGTTCTTGAAGTCACATTAAAGAAGAGTTTGTGATCAAAAACCCCTGCAATTCTTGAACAGCAAAACAAAGGCTGATTAAAGGCCCCAGAGCCATTAGTAACCAGATCCATTTACTGGAATTAACTTACCCCAAGTGCACTAGTGTATTGCTCAAGTCTACTGTCAATCTTTGAGACAACTGCTGTTGTCTGGGTGGGCTTCATTCCACTGTAGGAAGTAGGGAAGAAAAAAATATATTAAGAATTATTCTTCCCTCCACTTAAACACTGCTGTTTGAACAGAACGTACTGTTTCTTTGCTTTACCTCTTTTGAGCAGATTTGTTCAAAAATTCTGTTCGCTCCTCTATCTAGAAAAGAGAGAAACAAAAGCTTTAAGTTTAAAGTTCATAAAGGGTCAGCCTGTGCAAGGCCAGCCTGAAATGCCATTTTAAATGTCAAAAAAGTCAATTTCAAAGATATGCATTCCAACAGAAATTTCACAGACACACACAAAGGTTTTATAGACAGGAGCCTGTTATGCTACAATTCATAAGAGTGGATATATTTTCTGCATGAATGTTTGCATCCTACACATTTCCTCAGTGTCTCATACGTAGCAAGAAAATAAATGAACAACACAGAAAGAAGAAAAGGGAAGAAGTCTATCTCATGGAAGGGACTTATATGCACAAAAATCTATGTCATCCTCACATCTCCCACACAAGAGCAAGAATGTATCTCTTGAGACAGATAATAAAGTTTTTGCAAATTTAATAAAGTTTTTCTGAGCTGAGAGACCAGACTAGGCCAGGTTTGGAGCTCAGCCATAAAGCCTCCCTTACTCATGTCTTTGGAAGACACGATCAGTTTGAATTTGGGCTCCAAAAAAAACCATCAGTGTAAACTCTTCTCATGTTCAGGATACTGCTGAATCAGTATCTACAAGCTGTTATTATACAAACTGGTATCTGACATTTTATCATGTTTTTCTACTCTGTAAATACAAAATATTGTGATACCTCCAAGGAGGATGACTCATTAAAGTCTCAAATGGCTTCTGTCAAATCTCTCAATACTTTGAAAACAAAAAACTCCATCCCTGAATAAAGTTTTAAAACATTTCCCTTTGGGTAGTGGAGGGATGGGGAGTGTGTACTTCTATTTGTATTCAGGGTCAAGAAATATTTTCATCAAACTTCCTCAAGTCTTATCAACATTGCATTGTTCCACTTCTCATGCCAGGCTCTACAGTTTCACTTAAAAGTAAAACACATGCAAGCAGGTCCAGGGGATTGAAATGATTAATAATCAGCCTGGCTGGATTCCTGGGGATTCCCCAGTCTCAGCAGGGGATCTCCATTTTCAATTTGCTTTAACCCTGACTGCTCTGGCACTCGTGCCTTTAAAACAAGGCAATGACAGCCGTTCCTTTAAATGGTTCTCTTCAGTGCCTTAAGCATCCAAGGCTATCCCAGCACACCAAACCCCACAGCAATCCCATCAAAGGGCATGCACAGTTTATTTCCCAAGCCCTTGCAAGCAGGCAGTTCACTCGGGTGCAGAATTTGCCAGAGCAGCTCACTGGAGGAGCTCCAGCTGCCACCCACCCAGCTCAAAGGCACCTTGAAACTCTAAAACGTACATACAGTTTACAGAGTCATTTCCATCACCACTTTCAGCTGCCAAAACATGAGCTAAAAGCAGTCCTGAGTGCAAAGATGGGCTTTGCCAGGACAAATCCCCTGTTTCAGTGGAAGGATGTCACAAGGTGGCAGCAAAAGACCAACAGAAGCAGTGTACACCCGCAGAGAAAGATTACAGCTCTCGCCCAGAGGAGATGGCAATGCCATAAAACCAGCAGGGAAATGGTTCAAAAGTGACCAAACAGACCGAGGATGGTCACTTAAAACACATGGCCTCACTTCTGCTATGGTACAATAGGAGTTTCCCCAATGCGGACTTCTGGGTCATAACCAGCAGCGCAGGAAAATAATGAGTTACTCCAGCAAGAGCCTCCAGCTTATCCCCAGATAAACATCAGTGAAACCATGGTGGGCAGCAAGGACAAATAATAGGGACTGTCTCAAAGAACCAGGACTCAAGGCAACTGCCCAATAATTCATTTATAGGATCTTCACATTCTTTTTATGTGCAGGCAGGAGAGATGCTTCTGCACAGCAGGAAAACCAGGCTCGAGTGGGCACTAGTGGAAGAGGTGGGAAAAAAGAGGAACATTTTTCTTTTGGTTGTAGTAAAAAGACAAAAGTGGGGTTGTTCTTTACCCACTGGTAACAGAGGTTCTCAGTTACCAGTTACCACTGTGTATTACTCCGTTATCAGCTGTGGGATCAGGAAAAACTCAGGGGTTGTTCAGAAGAGGAAAATGGAAAAGCAAAACCAGAAAATAAACAGAAAAGAGTTATGAAGAAACCCTCAGAGCTGAGCAAGGTCTCTGGCTGGGGAAGAAGGCGCTTTGCATGGAGGGATAAAATACCTTCTGCACATTTATGTGAGGATTTATTCCAGAATATCCTCCTCAAAAGGTAGCAGAAGCAGACATTGAATACACTTAGAGCAAACAAACCTCTACACACGTGTATTCAACATAAAAGTCAAACACATTTAGACTGCACAGCAACATCTAAAGGTCATTTACCCACTGCACATCACACAAACTCCATGCAAAGAATTTAAAATGTTTGGCACATACAGTAAACAGTATGACAAAATAGATCTGTAAAACAAACAGGCAAAGCAAGGTGGTTAACATAAAATTCAAGATGTTTTCTCAGTTTTCAGGAAATAAGAATAATCTTTTTACTGCATTCATCTTATCAGGATCTTGTTAAATAGCATGGACTATGTTTTGTGACCATGGAATACTTTCAGAACACACATGTACTCAAAAAAGTCAACTCTAATTAAATTATGAGCAGAAAGAATGAGTTAACACACAATATGAGACCATGAGTTGGGAAACAAAAATCATTGGGTATTCCCAGTAAAACTTGTTTTAAAAAAAGGTATTACATTGATTCATAGGAGTTTTAAACTGTGTATTGGATATTATGAACTTGTAAATGGATCTATCTTCAAAAAATGAAGGAGGAAGTGGAATAAAAAACAAACACAGAAAATCCTCCCTGGGAGAGGCTTCTCCTTATCCCCCCCGAGTGGCTCACACAGCCTTTTGCTTCACTAAGCACAGTTCTGCTTTTCCCTGCTGTCAGCAGCACCTGAGCAGAGGGTGCCAATTCAGCTCAGTTTACCTTCCAGACCCCAGTGCTGCCATCAGCATCAAAGACGGGGAAAAACAAATGTCACATATCCTGCTCTTACCATTTTGTTTTCCCTCTGCCTCGAGAATAGCTCATCTAGGGAGAACTGATTGTGTGGAGTCTAATTCTCCAAAGACAGGGATTTGGAGAAAATCCTGCCATTGCTCCCTCCCCTCAACACCTAACTGCTTTTCCATTTCTCTAGTCGTGGTGTTCACCCCCAAGAGGAGACTTAGTACTGTTCTTTCCTAATTAACCCAGAGAACAGAATAAAAAGACTCAGTAACCTTCCTTCTCAAAGGAAATATGAGGAATGAACTTGTCTGAAAAGCAAAATGATCAAAGATTTTTCAGGAAACATCATTCTTTGAATGCATCATGTTTTGCATTAACTAAATTAGGGAAACGACAAGCTGGAGGCAGACGGGAGAGCAGCAGAGCTTGTTCCAGGCCTTGTCCTTATTAAAAAAAAAAAAAAAACAACAAGATACAGGACAGAGGCTGAACAGAAGTTTGGTACCACTGCAGCCCACAGGGTGTCAACCCAGCGGCGAGAAATCCAAGCTGCTTCTGTGCCTGAGCTGGGGATGAACTTGGCCTGTATTTACTGGGCTTGTTTCCTTTTCACTGTCCCCTCAGAAGGAACCAACCCTCAAGCTGTCACTGAGAGGACTCCACACTGTGGTATCTCTGCTGAAGTTTTGCCTCAGGTTTGAGGGAAATTTACCAGTTAAAACAACAGGAGCTGCCAACACTGTGATTTTTAGAGGCCAGACCTGACAATCACAGCAGGTTTTCCTAAATATAAGCAGACATGTATATTTTGCCCATGTTCATGTGTGCACATGTACATTTGAGCACCCATGAGCTGTGTCATACATGGGGAGGAGCTGCACATCTTTGTCTCTCAGTTCTGGGTCTGCAAGCCCAGCCAGCCCATGGCCTGCCTGGTGGGCAGATGCAGCACCCATGGGATGGCAATATTCCACCCTGCTGCTCAGTTCAGTTCCCTTCTTCCCTTTGTTCTTGTAGTTCCCTTGGCAATCAGCACACCCTACTTCCCTCATACCCGCCACTCCTATGAACTTCTTCTTCTTCCCAAAAGCTTATCACATCAGGGAGGACAGGGAAGGAGTAAAAAAGGTGCTTTGCCAGATTGTTACCCAGAAGGAGTCAGAATGTGCACATGTATCATGCATTATTTTTACACAGAGCCTCCCTTTTTTCAGTATTAATTCCAGCCACCCACCCACCCCTGTGCATTTGGGATTCTCACATGACTCATGGCAGATCTGAGCTGATACATCCATCACAGGAGAAAACCTGTGCCAGATGCTTTACAAATCAAGAGATAACTTGGGCAGTGCAGAGCAGACAACGAGAGAGCTGCATGCCAGCCAGCTGAGACCAGCCTGGGAAGTCAGTCCAAATTAAATCCAAATTAAAGGTAACAAAACAGACTTTCTTCTCACAACTGGATTTTGACATCAAGTTTCGCATCAGGTTAATAAACTCAGATTACTCTCCCCGCAGCTCTTGACCACAGGATGCCAAGAAACAGTTTGGGGTGTGAACTTTTACAACATTACACATCCACACTGGCCACCCACAGACACTGGGCTGGAATCTGCAGAGTATCACCAATTTCTCAGAGAGAGAAACAGAGAAAGGAAAAAATGTGCAGAGTTCCATATATCAGGTTTTGTAGCAAAAAAACTTCTACCTAACAAGACACAAAACCCAGCATAAAAAAAATGTACCTTGCAGCCTAACAACATTTTAAAAATGTCAGCTTTCCTCTGAAAATACACTTAGAATACTGTAGCATCCAGTACAAAAGGTATCTGAAAGCTTTCAGCCTCCTGCCAAATCCAGTGTTGTTTTACACTTTCCCCAAAACTAGGATCTATATCCTTTTTACTTTGTGTTTTCAAGTACAATTTCCTCCATCCTGAGCCTTCTGTGAATTAAAGCTCCAAATGTATGTCATAAAAGGCATCTCAATAAACAGAAGAAAAGGAAGCCCTCCCAGGGGGGCTGGGAAGAAGCTGTACATTTACAGCGTCTGTTAGAGACATCACCTTTAGCAACCAAAATGGCAAGACCAGGTTTACCTAATCACAATAAGCCATGAAGATTTGCAATCTTTGTTTACAACTGTGTGCATTCTGTCCCAGTATTTCAGGTTCAAATGTTCAAAAACATTTGGACTCAGTATTTGCTAGAACTGGACCCAAAACAGACCCAAATCTCCAGACTGAATCAAAGTGTAGCTAAATCTAATTTTGTCCAAATGCAATTTTTCACTCAATATTTACAGTTTTAATCTTATGGAGATCCAATTCATGGTTCAATGAGCTCCTACTTGCTTCTTTTCTCTCCTATTTTTTCCCATTAAGTGGCCTTTTTGACAAATGTTTTGTATTCTTAAATGACTAATGACACAAAATGCAAAAAGGAAAAGAACTTTGAAAACATTAATAGATCTGCAGTTTGAGATTGAGCTGAGAAAGCAACTGGACTGAATTCCAAAACAATACTCCCAATAATTTCAGTGGGGCCAGGATTCCTCTTCCATGCTGAAAGACCATTTAATTGATTTATCACACTTCTAATATAATTTGGCCACAAAAGACCATTTAGAAATCCTGCAGCAACAGAAGGGTGAGGTTTGTAATTTTTTGTTATGTAAGAAAATGAAATCCAGCCCAGTACTTCTAGATGTTATTTTTAGGGGGATTAGACATAAGCTAGAATTCCCATGCAGGTCAGTTATAATTAATGATGATTTGGTTGAATATGCTTAAGGACAAAGCAATCTGGCAAGCAAGACAATAACTGTGCATGTGGAAGGAGGGAGAGAACATTTGTGACTTAATGCTCTTAAGAGATCTTTTCCAACCTAAATGATTCTGTGATTCTACTCCAGTTCACAAAGCACTCCCATAATAAATTTAAAACAACACAGTATTACTGCTCTAAGTTTCAAAAATCATTTTCTCTTGGAGATGAGGGTCCTTCTTGGAGATTCTTCATCAAGAAGAGACAGCTGCCAGTCTACTCTCTATTTCTAAGCAGGAACTCTAATTTTCAATCATCCCAATGAGTTAAAGTCTTTCAGCTAGAAGTTTCAGGTTAAATCTATCAAAGCATTTTCCTGGGTTTGATTACAAGTATTTCAATGTTGCTTTTGATGTTTTTTATGTCCTGTATAGATGCTAATGGGAAGGTTACCTTGAGAGATGAACCTTTAGGACTCAAACATTTAAATGGCTTCTTGTCTTCAGACACACCATCTTCTGGCATCTTTTGGCGCTTCTCAGCAGCTTCAGCCCTTCTTTTTTCGATTTCTTCCTTCATCCTCCTCTTTTCCTCCTTGAAAAATATGAATGTTTACTCGTTCTTTCAGAATCTACATCACCACCACAGGGCTGTGCAGCCCTGCAAACATTTACCAGATATTTCTAAATACAGGTTTTTATGCCAGTTGAAACAGTTCAGTGATCTGCCTGAAATTTTTAAAGGTGTTAATGCCAATCCATGCCGGGAAGACAATTAGAGTGTGCTGCTCTAGTGGCTCCTCACGGTAAAGTCACCAAATTTACTGCCATAGAGTTCCACTTAAACAGAGAAAAAGGCTCAAGCTCAGTTTCTCAGTATTCTCATGTGTCATATTGGTATTGTTCTCGTGTCCCTGTACTCTGACACTCATTGTGCCAAGGTTAATATTTAACATGAAAAAATCAGTAGGTGGCCAAGAAACCCAAGATTAAACGCTTGCAGATCTCCCTCCAGAGATGAGTTTTGCTTCACGAGCCACAAGTCAAACCATGAGCCCTCAAAGCAACACCAGTGTGAGCACTGGTCAGTGGGGTCTGTGCAGTCTTGGGGCATTGTGCAATCTTGGCATCTGCTGAGTTCTGCTGCAAAGAGCTCAGAGCATTAAAGGAATTGGCATTCAGCTGCCAGATACTATCGGTATTATTCATTTACCATTTGTTTTCCAAACAACTAGGATTCCTAAATGATGCACCAGAGACTTGGAAATCCTATTTGTAGAATCCCTTGGCAGAGGAAGTACAAGAAAACAGATGTGTTGGATACTCAATATTTAAATAGACAAGAATATCTCCCTAATGAGATCTAGCCCATTGTAACTATATATAACATTAGCATTCCAGCCCATATGCAGCAGATAAATTTTGACATGCACTTTGTAATTCAATCTGTATAAGGTACTAAAAAAAAAAAAAACTGTGGCTATAGCACTGCCCCAAGATTCTGAATCCCCAAGAAAATAAGAAATTTGCAGCTATCTCTGAGGAAATCCTGACTCATAAAAACAGATTTTAGAGCCCTGTCTGTCCTAAGGCTAGAATTAGAACATTTTTTCATACCCTGGGTGTTGTGGTGTGTTTTTACTCCTAATGGTATGTTCTGTTATTTCCTAAGTTAATGGTTTGGTCCAAATTATACCCTCCCATCACTCCATTGTCAATCTACCCTGAGCTCCCTGTCAATCCTACCTGGTGCCAATGTCCTGCTTGGAATTCCCCTTCAGAAATCCCCTAAAGTGAGACCTCCCATTAGTCCATATGGCCCAACCCTCCCTTCCATGTCCATGTGGCCCTTCCCTCTTTGAAAGATGCTTTTGTGAACCATGCCTTTTACCCCTGCCCAGGATATCTCAGATTAGCTTCTGATTTATCCCCTCCCCTTGAACTGCCCCCGTTTAAAATCCCCTCCACACCTGTGTTCTGTGTTTTTTGGTCCCTGACCCTTCCATAGAATAAATCCTTTTGGAAACCATACTAAAGACCTCTCTCTTGTCCTTGCTCCTGCTCTTGAGGATTATCAGCTTGTGTTGCAGAGATAAAGCCCCACAGGTGTATCCCAGACTGTGCTGCTTTCTGGGAACAGCCCACTCCTGTCATGGAGCTGGGAGCTGGCTGGGGAAAAATCCAGCACTGCATCACCTGGATGTTGCATGTTTTACCTCAGGTCTTCACTAGACAATGCTGCAAAGAGCTGTTGACTAACGCAAGGAGAGTGAAAGTAAAATAGTAATTGTTACTATCATATTTTCTGAAAAATCCCTTTGCTAGGATTTTTTCCTCCCGGGAAGCCGAAAAATCTTAGAGAAAAATGAAAACAATAATTACTCGATTTGCTTTTTTTGTGCTTTGTTGCTTTGGAATGTGATATAAGCACTGTTTATCAACTGGCCATTGTTTGATTAGTTTCATGCGAATTGTTTTGACTTGATGACCAATCACAGTCCAGCTGTGTCGAGGCTCTAGAGAGTAATGAGTTTTTCATTATTATCTTGTTAAGCCTTCTGTAAGTATCCTTTCTTTAGTATAATTTAGCATAACATACTTTAATATAATATAGTAACATAATACTTTATCCTTCTAAGAACATAGAGTCAGATTCGTCATTTCCTTGCTGCCACAGGGCACCCTAAAAATACCACAAGTATATAAAAACACCACAAGTAATAATGGAATAAACCCAAGTGCAACACTCCGTACTTCACACTCACCTCCTCTCTGATTTTCCTCTCAGCCTCCTCCTGCTTCTTCTTCTGCTCCTCTTCCTCCAGGACTTTCCGGCGCTCCTCCCGCTTTTTCTTCAGCTCGCCCAGCTCTGCCGCCGCCTCCTGCTGCTTCTCCTTCAGCTTCTCCAGCTCCTCGCTCTCACTCTCACCCCGGCGGCGCCGCTGATCCTCCAACCTCTTCAGGGCCTCCACGCCCGGCTTCGCCTCCTCCGCGGCGCCCTTCGCACCGGAGCGCCTGGGAAGGCAAGAACAGTGACAATGGGGCCATGCTGTCATTTCAGGGTTTATCCGAGAAGCTCTAGTCCCTCCCTGAAGATTCCCTCCCAGGTGTATCAATCACCTCTCCTTTCTCCCCACTGTCGGTCCTGGAATTCCAGAAGGGCATCAAGGGATTGGCAGATTCAAAGGATGCCCTCTACCCCGACCTCCTCTCCTGTACCTGGTTGGTGGCTCCCTACCCCTTCCCTGCCCCTTTGTCTGGACAGTTCCAGACAAAGCCCAACTCTGTAGGGGCAGTTCATTATAAAATAGCCCTAATTCATACCTAACAACCCAACAAACATTGGCACCTCTGCTGATGCTGCCAACCCCAATCTTCTACTCAGCTGATAAAGGGTCACTGAACAGGGTTCTTCACAACTTCATGAAACAGAAGAACAAAAAACAAAACAAAACAAACAAACAAAAAAAATCCAAACAAAAAAAAAAGGAGTGGAAACTCAAATCTACATTTTGCCACTAATGCCTCTCTCCCACAGGAAATAAAGCAAATGAAAACACATCAAAAATATTTTTAGAAAATCATTGTCGTTACTGATGATGTGACCCAAGTTTTGAGCAAGGCCAATTTCCTGCTGTTCCATCTCCATCACTGCCTGTCTTTTGGCCTGAGGTCAGGGTGTCTCCAGGGTCTTTTGAACTGCATTTTATTTTGAGAAAGTTTGTTTTTCCCGGCAGAATCATGAGGGGAATGCTGAGATACAACAGCAAATCCCAGCTGCCATGCTCAGATTTCTCAAAGTGCCTGGAGAGCTTAACCTTTCCCTTGCCTGTGTCAATGTAAAAGAGGAAGAGAGATGCAAAAGGAGAAAAATTTTGATTTCTAACCTACTCATTACTGGTTTCCTGCTGAAAGGAAGAATTTCATTTCTATTTCATCTATCCCACGCTTTTAGCAGGCAGGATCTTTTTAAATTAAATTTTCACTAGAAAAATGTTACCTTCTTTGAATTTCCCGATATAACCACGAGCCAAATATTTCCTTTAAAAAGAATCAAACTGTGACACAGATTATAAAAAGGAAGGGGGAAAAAAAAAAGAAAAAATATTATTTTGGCTAGGAGAGGTTTTTACCTAACTTGAAAAACACTTTTCTAGAGAAGCCATTAATTTCAATGTTTGCCTTGAAATTAAGAGAGAAAGAGCTTCTCTCTTGGACATTTGAGAAAGCACATAAAGCACAACTGGATTGTGCTTTATTCTGCTAATTAAAGATAGGTGAGTAATTGGAAATACGTTACTACAGTAAAAGTTGAGATTGGGCTAAAAAAATTGGAGAACACAAAATATAGGGTTTTGTCACTTTTGGCCTCTGTGTAGATATTAGAAATAAGGCAGCAAAGCTCTAGCAGAACAAAACCAAGCCTCTTGTCTCTGCTGGGAGAGCAAGGCCATTTCCATCTGCTTTCAGGACTTCATTTTGTTCCTGCAGCAGAGTGGGGACAGCTCAGAAACTGCAGAACCCAGGGAACACCTGAGCCACTACTGATGGTGCCAGCCCAGTTCCTCCACTCAGAGCCCCATAGGTGGCCCCTGTAGCACCAGCAAGCCCAGTTCTCCTGTGTCACTCACCCAAAAGCATTCTCAGTGGGTTTCAGTTTGGAGGCAGGGGGTTCCCGTTCCCCATTCTGCGCCTTCTGTTCAGGAGCGCCCTTCTTGCGATCCCAGACACTTTTCATTTCCTCTTTGGGGGCTTTACCTTTGTCATCCTGCTCAGAAGACAGCACAAATCACAGAAAAAAACACAAGACACAACAAAAAAGAAGAAAAAAAAATGTCAGAATGAGGCATTCTAAATAACAGCTGAGAAATACAAATTTCTTGGCAAGATTGGGAACCGTCTTCAAACTGTTTATGTGCTGTAGGGCAGAAGTAGTCTGCAAAGCTCTAAATTGTGATCAACTCTCTCTTTGCTGTCCTGACCTGAATTCCAGGTCCAAACATCTTGAAAATTATATTATCAGTCTTCTAATAATATTTTGGAAAAATCAAGTCAAAGTTGGCTGTGGCCATAGGATCATGCCACCACACTGCTTCACTCCGCAACTGCACCCCCAACTCTTCCTCCCACTGCAGCATCATTCACCTCTTGCTTCTTAAGATTGTGGGTTGCCAACTCTCTGGGACTTGCCAACACTTTTTTGGTGCCAGGTTCAGGGCATTGGTGCAATAAAAATAACACATAACCTCCAACAAATGTCAAGCTTGTTTGACAAAGTTTATGCTCTTTTCAGTGTCACAGCAGAGGGAAACTTCATTACTGCAAGAATAATGGCCAAAACACAAAATCATCTTGATATCAGAGCAAAATACTCTGATAAAAAGCACAGTCCTGCCTGGGGCTGGTCATGGGTAGCATTATCAGACATGAATACTTAAACCTGTGAAGAAGGAAAGGCTCTGGAAAACATGAGTAAAAGTTCCCTTTATCCTTAAAAAAGTTTTGTCTTATGATTCTTAGTAGTAATCAAGAATATTTTGTGCATAAATTTAATTCTCCAGTATTTCTTCAGAGTTATGAGCTTGAAGTATTTATGAATACCACAGATGGCCTGACCCCAGCATGCTGAGTCATGGCTAGATGCTGGTAAAGGAGAAAGTGAACTGATTCAAGTTAGCATCCTCAGGTAGAAATATTCTCTGTTAGTTAAGACTAACAGCCAAAACCAACTTCCAACAGCACATGAAACATTTACCTCCAAAATATTTATTTGCTTTCCCCAGCTCTGTGCTGAAGGAAGAAGAAATACCTTCTGTGTAGAATTCAAATGGAGGCCTTTAGAAAATAAACACTTTGGAAGCCTGTTGCAATCCCATTTGCTAACTAGAAAGATAAAGAACTTCTGTAACTTTCCTGTCTGCAACACAGCTGCTCTTAAAGGTGTCTTAACATGTACCTTGAAATGAAAAAGTAGAACACTGCTTCACACCCCAAATCAAAAGAAATTTCTGTTCTTCCTCATCAAAGAGGAAGAGCATCCATTCATCTCAACTCTTGGAGAAGCAAAATCTTTACCTACAAAGGATGAGTTCAGAGCCTTCAAAGCCAAGATGCTCCTAAGGCTGGTGCAGAGTGAAGCCCCAGAGTCAGAGCCTGACTCTACCTGAGGCCAGTTTGCTGCTCAGAGAAGCTAAGCAGTGGATGCCACCATGGCAGCACATGTTAGAAGTGAGCACAGGATGCTTAAATCACTTCAGCAAATTTGCTGCTGCTGGGGGATGTTCGGCACAACCAACAGAGGGATTTGCTCTGCTCTGAGAGCAGATTTTCCCACCCTATCCTGCCAGCAAGGCCTGGCAGCAGCTCCCTGAGGGACAGGAGGGGAGCTCAGCTTCCATGGCCATGCATTCTTTGGCCATGATGCTGCAAGAGAGGGCCTCAAGGAATGGTCCTGCTGGGCTGGGACAAGCAGGGCTGTTCATTTATCCTGCTGAATGCCACCAGACAGCAGGATCATCTTGTGGGCCTTCCCAACTCAAATGGGTGATCACGTTCACAGCAGCAATGTCCCAGCCCTTCAGCCCCACTCAGGGTGATGCTGAAACAGGCAGTGCTGATGGTGCAAGATTCCTTGTGCCAGGATGTCTGTCCTGGGGTTTTGAGAGCATAAGATTTCCTTTTGCTGAGATTTTCATCAGGACCTTCCTAAGTCTTATTTAAAAAGCCAACACTTCCAGCTGCCTTATGGATTCAGGTCCACTGGGGAGGGTTGTATCTCTTACATCTTAATTGAAACCACTGAGAAAACCAATATTAAAACAGTATAGTTTAAAAATTAATAGGTTAGGAAATAGCATTTCAGAAGCCAGTATGATTTATGACAATGTGTCTGCATTTGAGAAAACCATTAACACAGCTTGGCCTCTTCATTCAAAAAGATGGCAAAACAAGATAATACAGAAACATTTCTGTAATCACATCTTTTGGGCTCAATCCTTCTCCTGCTAATTTTAACACCAAAGCAGAGATTGATTAGCAAAGAAGCAGCATCCTTTGTATCTCAAAGACAGACAACAAAATAAATTCTTTTAACTTTGTCTCACTGCCTAATTACAGACTAATTCAGCTTCTGCTAAATTCAGAAAGGACTCCACTTGGAGCAGACAGGTGATATTACCTGAACTGAAATAGCTCACGTGATAAATCTCACAAATCGTGATATCAAGCTACAACATGACCAAAGGCATAGTTAACAAATTTCCAAATTTATATCTATATTTTTATCTTTTTCCATACTGCCTCTTTTCTGTTCAATTTTTATGCTATTATTTGAGAGCTGAGATTTCTAAATCTTGAATTTGAACACCTTCAGACTGAAGCAAAACAGTTACTGAGGCTGGGGCCCATCTGGCAGACCTGATTCCTCACTTGGGCTCAGTTATTTGGGGAGTTAAAAGCTGTGGGCATCTGGGTCTGGGGCTCCCCTGTGGAGTCAGCTGCCACCCCCAAACACCATGAGAAAAGCAACTGCTGCAGCATGTCTGGCCAAACTGGAAGCAGGAAATACCAGGAGTCTCACATCATGAGAAAGCTTGGTCTTGTGAGCTTCTCAGGTCACTTTCAAGAACGAAAAACTGTGCAGAAGTTCAGAAAAAGAGACAAATTTTTTCTTGCCAAATTAATCAAAAAACCTGAACTCCGAGGTCCAAAGCAAAAGCAAAACCTGATTATGCAGATACATTCTGTTCCCCCAGGGTCTTGTTCATGGAACACTGGCATCCTCTCAGCTGCATGCACATTCAGAAAGAGACCTCACTGAATTTGTGTGTCCTGAAAAGAGGGGGGAAAAGTGGAGATGGGAGCCTGATCTTGCCTGGTCATCAATTTTTGTTCACAGGTAAAGAAGCAACAACTGAGATTTTCAAGACATTTTGAATGTTCAGGATGGGTATTAAGCACTGCACTAGAAGTGGGATTCTATTAAGTTTTCTCAGCTTCAGCATCCAAAGATGGAAACACTAAAAATCACAAGTAACTTTCCTAAGTCTTGCCAATTTCCTGGAATAATCCACCCAGTGGGTAGGGTTTGAAAACATGATGAGAGCTCCAGGAGAGCTGGCCAAGTTCTCCAAAAGAACAAGCAGGACAACTGTGTCTCGAGTTCCCACAAATCAAACTCTGTGGTCAGCTACAGACTCCTCTTTACATTTACTTGTGATATTCAAAGACTGCATGCAAAAGTGAATAATGGAAATTTATTCTGTCTTAATATAATCCATCCCTTTTTTTGTGCAGCTATTTACGCTGCTCTCTGAGGGTGAGCTAAGCATATTCCAAACTCATCTGCGAGCTAAGGACCCTGCAGTGGACCCTCCACAGCCCTCAATGGTCCCAATCTACTGGATAGACAGAAATCTGTGCTGTGGCTCCCTTTAAGCCACACAGACCTGTCTGAACCCAAATGGGTCCAAATTTCCAAGGCTCTGAGCAGTCTCCCCTAACCAGGATCAGGGACTGGTTTGAGATCTGCTGCACTGACCCAAGACCACTGCACAGCACTGAGCATGGCTCCCTGTGTCCAGTGTACCCTGAAGAGCAAATGGTCCCCAAATCTTATTTACTTACCATACAGTAAAACACCATGGCACCAGCTCCTGTGTTTACAGTGGAAATGCAATGCAGTAATTTTGGTGGGTTTTTCTCTTCAAAACAAAAGAAGAATCTTGGGTATGCACAGTTTACATCATGGGGTGTTGCAGCTTGCAGGGGAATTATTAGTTAAGGCAGTCTGCTGGCCAAAGGGCCTAGATTATTGTTATCATTATGATTATTATTATTAATTATGATGATGATGATTAGAGTAGGTTTTGTTCATAGGGAAAAAGTTCACAGTAAAGTGAGAGGAAACCAGAGAAGGATGATTAGTTGACGCTGTCCTGAAAAATTCATCCCCAGAGGGAAAACCATACTTGTGTTGTTGACTGAACTGAGTTTCCTGAAACATTTGTTTTAAGACAAACAGGAATTGGTCCTAAAGCCCCAAAAGAACAAACTACTTAAGAATTTACTTAATTTTAAGCACTTAAGGAGCTTCATCCCTATTTATTTCAGCAGGATTACCCATGTTCTTGAAGTGGAGCACAAGCTTAAGTACTTTGCTGAAGAATCAACATTCACTTATAGGTGCCTTATTTGTTTTCATATCTCTAGTTTCCCTATCACATGTACATCAGTGCTTTATGAGTTACCTGATCTTGTACGGAGGTAGCTTGGGGCTTCTCTTCTGGCAGCTTTTCCTTTTTAGCTTCCACTTTTTCTTCCTCCTTTGTTTTTGGGTTTTCAATAATTTATTTATTTTTTAACAAAAAAACATTGCACCTGTTTGCATTTTTTGTTTCTCCACGCTGTGTTCACGTACCAATCCAGTGTGCAGCCACCACTCCATCAAGTGCTGCTGTGCCCGCACCTCTGTGTGCAGCTGTGCCCCCTCCACCCTCTCCAAATCCTCCCAATTTCCCCCCTTTGGGCCTTTCTCCCTGGTGTGGCATCATGCTCACGTGTCCCAATACAGAATCTTTTCTTGTGATTGCATTTAGCACACAGCATTCCTTACACACTTCAACAGGTGCTCATAATATTTTCTGCCAATGTGTCTGCCTCCACCTCATGGGTTACTGCATTAGGCCAGTTTTTATAGCAGCTGAGGGGGAAAAAAGGCAGCAAAAGCACATGCAGAGGTCTGAACATTCAAGGTTTTCTCTGAAGGATGGGGTGAGGTCAGGCCTGTTGTGCACCGAATTATTGGTAAGCAGGAGGGGATTTATTTTTAAAAATAGAGAGCAACAGCACAAGTGTTAGTAACTTCATACAGGACTAGATCTGTGACGAAATTCCAATTCAATCTTTTCTTGCATTACATTTCACACAAACCACAGGTGTCTTATTTTGGTGCAAAATGCTTACTGTACCTGTTTTTTTAAGGCAGCTGCTTGACGTTTTTCTTCTTCTATTTTCTGTTCTTCCATCTTTTGTTTTTCCTTTAATTTCTCTGCCTCTAGCTTAGCCTTTTCCTCAGCTGCCCTCTTTTCCTCTTCTGCCTTTGCCCTCTCCTCAGCTGCCCTCCTTTCCTCCTCTGCTTTCTGTTTTTCCTCAGCTGCCCTCCTCTCCTCTTCAGCTTTAGCCCTTTCCCTTTCCTCAGCTGCCCTCCTCTCCTCCTCTGCCTTTGCCCTCTCTTCAGCTGCCCTCTTTTCTTCCTCTGCTCTCTGTTTTTCCTCAGCTGCCCTCTTTTCCTCCTCTGCCTTTGCCCTCTCCTCAGCTGCCCTCTTTTCCTCCTCTGCTTTTAACCTTTCCTTTTCTTCTGCTTCCTTCCTTTCTTGCTCAGCCTTTTCCTCATCCCTGAGCTTCTCTTTATCTGCAGCATCAGCTACACTTTGCATCCCCTCTGGCACAGCATTTGTATCATTCTCTGCTTTGTGTTCCTCTGCATTTACAGTTACTGCCTCTTCTTTATCAGTGGGTTTTTCTGCTGTCACATCTACCTGATTTTCCTCCTCCTTTGGTTTCTCCTCCTCCTTGTCTTTTTCTTCTTTTTTCCCCTCTTCTTCCCCATCTTGCCTCCAGTTGTTCCTCTGGTAGGATTTGGTAACTGTTTCAGTCTCCTCTTTCCCCGTGGTCGCGTTTTCTTCCACGTTGTTCACTTCTCTCCTGCTGGGCGCTGACAAGCTCCCGTCTGTGATCGTGGGGTCCAATTCCTTCTGCCGTTCCAGGGCCTCCTGCAGGCGCTTCTGGCGCCTCTCCTCCCGCCTCGCCAGCCTCTCCAGCAACGCGGCTTCATCGTCCAAGGAGCGCTTGCTTTCCTCTCCTGCCACGCTGGGCGAAAGGGACAGGCTTGCATTAAAAAACACAACCCACAAAAAGTCTTTCTAACAACATATGCACTTCAGTCTTTCTAGGAAAAAAGCTTGTATCGTCATTCCACAGGTGGAAAACTCAACAGGTTACACACTTCAAAATTTAGCTGCTGTTTTGTTATCTACATTCATTCTCCTTGCCTTAAATAAATTGCTTCTTGTGCAGTTTATGATAATAATAGATACTGATCTATTAGCACTTGCCATCACAATTTGGGTTTTTTCTATTGGTTGTGTTATGGCCACTGGAAATCTGGGTATATTATTTCTATTAATCTTTGTATGAACTAAACAAATGATGGACAGACAGGAAGGCCATCTCTGGATGGACAGGGAGTCCACTCAGCTTTGTGGTGGGTGGTGATAGGAGTGATGGTGTAAAGCTTTAGGGGCCAGCAGTGTCTGGGTTGATGGTTGGACTTGATGATCCTAAAGGCCTCTTCCAACTTGGATGATTCCACAATTTCAAGTGTCACCTCCTTCCATGAGCTTTTCTGCTCTTTATACCTGTGTGACATTGACAATGCCAGGTGAGGGCTGTGCTCTGGAGCTCACACCCAGCACCTTGCAGGTGTATTGCAGCCAAAGCTTGAGGACTGGGTGCCCCCATGGTGCCACGACCCCTGTGAGCAGAACCAGAGCTGTGGTGTTTTGTGAGGCCAGATGCACCCATTCCTGAGAGCCTCCATGAGCTCTGGCTGAATTACCCCACAGACAGCCTTGAGGATACCTGGATATGCGCCATGAGCCAGATGTGGGATGCTCCCACCCTACCACACAGACACAGCCAGGCTGATCCTCACTGTGTGAGGTCCTTCTCCAGTTTAAGGATGGCCAAACCCAGCACTTCAAACTCAAGCACCACAGCAAACCTCTTCCAGGCCCTTCTCTACTCTGAACAAAAACTACCATTGCCTTGTCAGTAAACAACATCAGACATTTACCTGTTCTGGGCATTGACGTCAGATTTCTCTGTTGCTTCTCCTGAGAGATCTCCTTCCTCCTTTTGCCTCAGCCTCTCCTGCCGAGCCCGCCGGCGCCGTTCCCTGGCGGCTTCTTCATCATCATCATCGTTCCTCTGGTAGGACAGCCTGCAACAGAGACACATTGGTGCTATGGCATGTTGGACACTGAAAAAAGTCACAGAAAGCAGTTTTCTTGGGCAAAGTAAGCATGGCTACAGTGGCTGCTCCATGTGCTGTTGTGAAAATATTCTGTGAAGTTGAGATGCATCATTTCAAACCCTGGTTTTCTTTTCTTTCTCAGAGAAGAACTCGAGAAAATAGTCCCTGTGAAAGCAGCAGCCACACCACACTGGCTCCTAGAAAACACCAAGTCCATAAAAGCCCAGCTCTATAGCTGAGCAAATATCCTCCTAGCCTGCACCATGATCCTGTTGGAGCACTCACAGGATTTGAGCAGACTTGATCAAGCCCACATAACTGAAACTGGACTCAGCAAAGCAGCTTTTCATTAGTCTCCTCTAAACATCACATGCTGAAAACAGTGACAGAATTCTACATTTTAAAGACTAGAAAGCAAAGAGACACAAGTATGACAGCAGTGGGTGGTTCTGAGTGCCAAACATCTGACACCCACAAAATGTTTGTGAGCCCGGAGCCCTGCCAGGCCAAATCACACAAGATCTCTGCTGTGATGAAAGCCTACAGCTGAGAACCCATTGTATTCATCTGCCCCAACAGATTACATTTAGTTTCATCCTGCTTGAAAAGGAAAGCAAGACCTTAAAATCCTAATAATCCTGTGTCCCATTCAAATCTTTGCTGAGGTTATTACTGTAGGAGATAAAGGGAGAGGCCTGCATTCCTCTTATCTTTTTGAGCAGGGAAAGTGAATTAGGAAGCTAACATGTGCCAGACCCAGTCAGGACATTCATTTACTTTGCTTTTTGCAGTGGTCTGACACATCATGGTTAAGAAGCCTCCCCTCTTTACACAGTCACGTATTTAAGTTAGCAGGGCAGCCATGAGCACAGAAAAAAGCCAGAGTTCTGCACTTATAAAATCAAGTACAGATAATGTTAGTTTTGCAAATATTTAAACATTAAAAGCAACTAAATTTTGATTTAGCCATCAATCAGACTCTTTGGGGCCAAACCTCTCCCATCACCATGTTCTGATACTACTTTTCTCCTTTGCTGAAAGAAGGGTGAAAGTATAGATTCAGCAGCAGTACAGCTACTCCAATTTTGCCTTAAGAATTTAAAGTGTAAAACATGGCTGAGCCACTTGCCAGACCTAGAACAACATTTTCATCCTCAGTGCACCAAAGAGTTTAATTTGCTATTTCCATGCTCTGCTTTAAGAGGTTTTTCTTTATAGAAACAACTCTTCTCAAAGAGAGAGCAAACCATGAGCATGGCCATGGGGGAACACAGTGGGGGATGAGGAACAAAGGAAGGAGCTGAATTAAAAGCACTAAAGGTGTGATACAGTAAAGGCAAGGAAAAGCAATTCCTGCCATTTGTAAGCAACTTCAAGGGTTATCAACATTTCATTTAGGTCTGGAACAGAAAGAATATGAATACAATAATAAACCAGTGGGGTCTTTAATTTCCACAGGAAGCAGACTCTGGAATAAAACTGCAATAGCAAACTGACCAGACACCACCTTCATTAGTAAGATGTTCTGGCTGCAAGAAGCCTGTGATCTTTTCAGCTCTGAAGTCCAGCTGTAAGGGCACAGGAGAGGACACACTGCTCCCAGCCTGGGGCAGCTGGACAATGGCCACAACTGAGTCAACACCCAGCGTCTACAGCTCAGGATTTGTCTTTGCAGTGAGACCACACAAAGATGAAGAAGTTTATTCCACTCTCTGTACCCACACAGAGCACCCCTACACAGCAAGGAGAACAACTGCTTCTAAAAGCCTCTTTAAAATGCCTTATTTAAACCACCAGTGGCTCAGCAAACTAAAAAAGGAAGCAAAAAGAATACCCCAAGGAAAAAATTCCCATAAAATCTTATCTGTTAAACAGATATGTACTTCCTGTCCTTGGACACTTATCACATAGATCATCTGTTAAGAAAGCTGAAAATGTCTCTTATTATGATTCTAAGCACATCCATTGCCTTGCTACATATCACAGCAGTTTCCTACAGTGAGCAAGCACACCAGGCTCTTCATGAGAATCACCTTAAATATTCATTTCTGTTCACCAGCAATCATGAAATCTGCTCAGTAATCCAGAAACAGTCATAAGGAACAACTAGTTGCAGGTTTTTTATGAGAAGTGTTTCTTGGTTTCCTTACAATTGTGTTAACACTGCTTTCAGTGTTAACACAATTGAGTGTAAGGGGTGACCCTCATTCTCCCACTGCAACAGATCTCTGTAGCAACCTACCATGAGCAAAATCAATTTGGGAGCTCTTCAGAGCTTATCTTCTAATTGCCTACATCTTTTGACATCCTTCAGCAATAGTAAATAAATAATGAAAAGTATGTCTTCCAAGATTTCAGCTCTCTTTATCAGACAGATGGAAATCTGATGGTCCACGCTGGCCTGCGCTGTTCCTCCACCCTTGGAGACCAGCCTTGCTGCCCAGCACACACCCAGCAACTCAATTAAACTGAACTTATATCCATTTGTGGCTTTGCAGGCAAGTTTCTCTCCACAAGCAGCTGTTCCAGCTGTCTCAGCGGGACCACAGCACAGCATCATCTCCAAGAGGTGTGCCAAGCCTGCTGATAACACTCCCTTGGGGAATATTCAGATCACAGAATATTCTGAGCTGGAAGGGACCCACAAGGAACATCAAGTGCAGCTCTCAAGGACTGAAATCCCAGGCCTGAAGAACTCAACAACAAATCTCATTAACATCTGAGTAAGTCTAAAAATGCTGCCCTCAGATTGAATGGGGGGGACTTTGAGTGAAAAATAAATCTGCTGGATTGGGAACACAGGAGATGTGGCCATCTGCTTCAGACCTTTTTCAGAGAAATACAGCACTCTGCATTTTACACCAAACACTGAATTTATGTAAAGTTATAACCCAGCAAGAAACTTGGTAATAGCTGGGATGATCATGGGGCTGAAACCATTTCATACAATCCAGCTTTAGCTGGTTTCCACGTGAAACCTCAAATCAGCCCGAGCATAATCTAAGGCACTTTGGGTTTGGAGTTCCTTGCTCAGTACTAGTACATTATTATTTTCTGAATTATGACAGCACTGAAATTTCCTGATCAAGATCATGGGCTTCTACAATAGGCAATTTATGAAGATTAGGCAAAATCTGGTCCCCATTCTAAAGAGTGTGCATTCTGATTAAAGAGAAACCTTATAATTTGTAGCACAATCTGCCCTCAGTGATTCAAAAATAAACCTGATGAACCTAAATTCTTTTTTTCATTTTTCACAGGAGTAGAAAAAACCTGCCTAATTTGAGCTGGATCCCACTACTCCATTCTAGAGGAGGCAGGGAGAAAGAACTGCAGTGGATCTGAACTCTGACTCCATTTCAAGATTCAGAAATACATGAAAAAAATTCCAAACAGAACAAAAGCCTTTAAGATTTTTAAGCAGTTCATATCTGGCTTTTCTTTCCTCCATGGTTCACTCAAATGCCAGTCTGGTTTTTATGCCTGCAGAAACACCTTGCATCCTCCTCAGCAGTGCCCTCAATTAGACACAACTGCACCTATTCAGCAAGCTCTTTCCCACACTGCTTTGTTATCCTGGAGCTTTTACATGTGTTACAGATTGATTTTGCCCATGGTCCACCCCAAGAAATGAGATCATCCATCCTGTACCAAACTGCTGCACCTCCAACTTGCTACCTAACCTACTTCTAAGACCTCTGCCCTTTATTACGTAAAACCACAGCAGCTGAGGTGATATCTGCTGATTTGTGGCTCCAGATTTATGTCAGATGGAGGATGTCAGTAAAATGTCCTCAATGACAGATTTCACTGCCAGACTCAGCCCATAAAAGCTGAATTTGTTGGCCTTCTGTGCTCTTAGAAAGTCTTTCTGTTTACCCAGGCTCTTCCTGAAAGGATGGGTGGGGTGAGGATGGACTTTGTTAAAAAACCCACTGGGGAGTGCTCTTTGTGCCACTGTTGACATTCAGCCCCGTTTTATTTATGATGAAATATGTTTTTAGACTTTTTATTGTTTGCTTAATTTGTGTTGTGATAGGCACACTTCAAAACCTGAATATAAACAACTGATCAATCTTCACCTCAAAATAAAAAAATAAAACCATAACAAGGGCACATGCTTCCACAGAGGGCTGTGCCTCTCTCTTTCAGGCTCTGCGGTGTCAATCTCAGCTGCATTTCATTCAAGTCATACCTAAAAATGTGCTGAATGGTGGGGGGCAGTTGTGGGGAAAACTGTTTTTTCTAATCATCCCTCCATCATTCAGTGAGAGCTGCCAGAATTCTGCTCAGACCTGCTCAAGAAGTTGCATTTTTTTTATGAGGGAATGAGCAGAATTTCAGTCCAAAATGTTCATGCTTCAAAAAGATGTAGTGAGTGAAAACAGGAGATTATGGTGGAGACATGCAGACATGCCACCACAGTTCTCAGTCCAATGTTGTGCAAAAATGATGCTATTAACACCCATATTTTTCACATATTTCTCAATTTGACATGCATAATTTTTTTTTTCCACATTGAATGTAGGAGAGACAAGTGGATAAAATTAACCAATGGCTGGGAATGAAACCCAGACAAATTAAAACTGGAAATTTAGCACATGTTTCGAACAGTGAGGATAATTACACACACAAGAAATGAAGGAACATCCATCTCTTGCATCGCTGCATTAAGATGGATGCCTTTTTGGAAGTTATACTACAAAATAATTCTGATTTTTGGGTACATTGTAGATAGCTTGGTGAAATTCCACTAACACTTATGTATAGGAAGTTAGACTAGATTATATAGTGGAACATGTTGGACTTAAACACTACAGCCTTCCATTTACAAACACTACATGTTTCTCATTTTGCCCACAATTTATCTCTGTCTCAGAAATATTTTTACTCTGTTTATCCATCCATTCTCCACAAGTACACAGCCTGTTCTTCTGAGCAGGCAAATTGCCCAGATATGTCCACAGATCTTAGGCCAAAACAGACACTGGTGCACCTTTCAGTGTATCATATTCTCATTCACTTAATTTTCACACTGTGTTCCTAATACACTTTCTTCTTTTTCATAGCTCCAAAAATTTCAAGGATTATTGTTTTTTTCGTATCAAATATGTTTTCAGAAAAACATTTTTCTGTCAGACCTGGCATCCTTTATTTCCTACTATACCTTTAGAAGCATTTCTTCTACCATAATCCTTGATCTAAAATACCTAAAAGGCTAAAACTTTTGGCCATTTTAACAGCAGTTTTTTTGTTTCAGCTGAGCAAAACCTTTGGATTATTTACTTTGGTTAAGGAGTTGGCTGGGAGGTTGTTATTTTGTTTACATGACAAAACAGTTAAGCATGGGAAAGAAAAGGTCTTCTGAGAGTTTCAGTTTCTGACTTTTTTTTTGGTTTCTTTTTTTGATGCTTTTGACATTTACATTTTTTTAACAGGTAAGGAAAGAGTAGGTAAACTCATCTCTCTAACAGTGTGATTCTGAAATCCAGGGTGCAAGCCATCCACATTAAAGAATGAAGGATAAAAAGTGACACGCAAAGTAGAAACCACAAGGAAAAAGGACTCCATAGGGACAACAAAAATCCTTGGTGACTACCAAACAATTAATGCCAAAACCATCCAGAGATTTGATTTCTTTGCTGGGGATGCTGGTGAAGCCTCTAGGAAAGTCCCTGGCTTCCCAAATTACTGGTTTCCATTAAAAATGCAAATTTCAGTTTTGTAGATGTCCAAGATTTTCCCATGCCCTGTCTCTTTTCCTTTTTCCTGCTCGTAACAGCAGAGTGCCTTTAGTTTTAGACTCAAGCCCTAAACCTGGGCCTCGCAGTTAGATCCATCTGTACCACCACAGCATCTCTCTGCACAAAGGCAGAATGACTCATGCACCGGCCTATTTTTCTTTTTTCTTTTTTTTTCCTCCCTTTCCTCATGGCTTAAAACTGATGATCTGTTTCATAATATGAAATGCAAGCAGATTCTGCAACCACAGCCACATAGCTCTGGTAAATTGCCTCTGAGCACCTCAGCATAAATCCAACACAGGGCTGCAAACATGAAGGGTAAAACCCTTCTGCTACCGAAACAATGTCAAATTTGCCTCCAACGTATATTATATTTAGATAAAAGCGCTTGCTGGAAATGTACCAGGGGGAAAGCACATAATTCTCTCAATATGTGAAGCCTAATGCTCTGCAGTTTTACTGCATAACAATAGACATGGCATTGACCTGCCAGAGAGCAGAGCAGCTTATCCAATCTGTTCTAATTTAGAAGTTTCACATGGAAAAAAAAAAAGAAAACAGAATAAAAAAAAAAGGCAGAAAACAATAATTGGCCTTCTACTTGATAATTTTTTACTGTTTTCCTTGAAGCTTGGTGGAGTTCACCCAGATCTCTGTTTCCCTGGCATATGCAAACATTCAAAAAAAGTGTACAAAACAAGTTTGCTTTTCCAAACGTGGAAAAAGTGGGAGCAAATCCCAATCAGTGTGCATACCACTGTGGTTAATGTGGTATTTGTTGACTCTGGAGCAAATTGCTTGCTGCCACCACCTCCAGCTTTTAGTGCTTTATTGCATATAAAATCCAAAATAATTTATGCCACAGCCTTACCCAGTAAGTAATATTTCAGGCACATGACTTGAGAACAATGGGCATCTTGCCTAGCTGAGGCATAAGTCAGGCTTTACAGGATTTGCCCTAGAATGCACAATCCACAATTTCTACAAAGACAAATAAGAAGTTTTCTTTCTTGTGGTTTTGGGCTGCTATATTTCATATGGCTTTCAAGGCAATTTTATATGTCAGATTGCTAGCTTACTGATTGCATCCAAAATCAAGACCCAACTCAATGTGCAGTTTAGCCCAGTAGCTGCAGCACACAATATTTTTTGAAAAGATGTCGTTTCAACTTTAAAAAAAAATGTTTCTGGTGTGGTCTTTTTTTTGTTTTTTTTTTTTTTTTTTTTTTTTATTATTTCAAAGCTGCATCCTCAGAAATTAGCAAACAAGAACAAATTGATGATTTCAGGAAAGCACAAATTGAATTTACAATAAATCATGTATGAATTCCTGACCTGGAAACCCAGCCTTCAATTTCTTTTGCTCATCTACTTTCACCCTGTTTACCAGCTCTGGAGGCTTCTTTAATGCAGCACTCTGGGAAATAAAGGGCCTCTTAACAAACCAACAATTCCACTTCATTTCCTCCACAAAGACCAATAGGATTGCTGCATTTTAAGAGTGCTGTATTTTAAAAGGAGATGCAGGACCATGAGGATAAGGTCCCATACACACAAAGCTTTAATTTCAACCTGTTCTTGCTCCACTGAATATCATGTAAGGACAAAAATTAACAAAGTTAACTCAGAGAATCACTTGTTTGAGGAATGAAACATTAACATCCAAACCAATCTCAGTCACACACCCTATTCCTCCATCACCCTGCCCAATCTACTCACAGTCAACTCCCAGCATGGATTCATTCACCATCCACCCTGATAAAACAAGAGATTTGTGAAACTGGAGATGGAACAAGGCTTTGGTTTTCAGAGATGACAAATTTCTGAGCAGAAATGCCTTTTGCACTCCTGCAGTTTCTTCTCTTTGCAGGGTATAATGAAGGACCACAAGCCAGGACTCCACAGAAGGCGAGTGCTGAAAGGAAGAAAAATCCCAGCATCCCATGGATTGATATCAAGCACAATGCCCACCAGTAGTGCTGGAGCCACCCTGGAAGGAGTTTTTTCATCTGTCACTGAAATGCTGCCATGCCTGGGGTGGATCAGATTGTGGATGGCTTCACACCCAAACCAGAGGTCTCTGATTTAGCGCTGACCCTGAAATTCATGCTGGATTTGGGACAGAGGTACTAAGTGGGGCAGGAAGGAGGAATGTGGAAGCAGGAATAGCAGGCTAGGTCTGTAGCACAGGAACAAGAAATGTCCAGGGAGAGAGGAGACAGACCACAGCAAATGGATGAGGAGCCTCCATCCCTGCAGTAGGGGATGGAGAACATTGATAGAGAAATACTGGGAGAACAGGGAAAAGGGAAACGGATCCTTCCAGGAATAGCAAGGACAGGGCAAGTGGCTGTTACCAACACCCAGCCAGCTCCAGAGGGCTGTCCAGGGCCTGGAAAACCACAACCATGACTGATGGAAGGGAAACCGTAACATAGCAGGTTGTGACTACCCAGGTTACACATCACTCAGTAACCTCTGAAGTGTTCTGTGGTCTGAAACACCTACAAACAGCCCGGACACAGCATTTCTGCTACTTGCTCCATTGAAGGTATGGGTGTTAGCATTAGTCTGGTCTCTGTGAATCGTCAGAACTGCTCTGTCTTTCCCAGGGGACTAGAGATTGTCATTAAATGACTATTACTCAGAGCCAGGCAGGTCCCCAAGGATGTCTGCTGCAGCTTTCAGAAATACAGCAAACACTGTGCTGACCAGCAAAGTACAAGGCATGTACAGGGAGTCTGGAAAAATACTTTCACCAGATAATTCCTCAGATAATAATAGAATAATCTTTTTTTATCCACTCTTCCCAGCACAAAATATGCACTAGAAGGACACAGGCTGAACATAGCACAGCAGACTATTGAAATAAATGCCACAAACAGGATAGCAGACAAAATGCAAGGCCAGAACATGCACCAAAACAGAGCAGACTGTGAACCCTTATGCTAACTGAAATAAACCACTTGAGGGGAAATATGGCATTACAAATACATCCAGTGCTGCAGCATGTGGTGAGTAGAAAAAAAAGTTAATGAAAATCAGATGTCTCAACATGTTCTGGTACTGATTCCCCACGCACACAACTCACGGATGCTGTGCAGGTGTGGATTTTGTTTCAAGGGAAATTCATGGCTGTTTGCTTTTAGCATGGGCAAGCATCTCCCTCTTTCTGAGGTGTTTAAGAAGCCTACTGTCAGCAGCCAAGGTGATTAGGAGACACTTTCAGTGAGGCAGCAGAGGAATTATTAGTGCAGATCCCGTCATTTGCTAACAGGATTAGGGGCAGACACATTCCATGAATCCCTGTGAAAGCTAATCCTGATGTGTCTTTCACCTCCATGAAAGGTAAAGAACCCTTCCATAAAACAGGTCTGTACAGATCTGCAGGGTCACATACAGCACTTTGAACAGCACACTAACGGTACAACAATTTGCAGACATCGTAGAACAGCACTGTGCAAATTAAACAGCTGGAGATTTGAAATGCAGCCATTGTAACTACACCCACACAAACACAATAAAAGATCCTGCCTTTATCCTTTCAATTAGTTTTCCCTTACATGTGCTTGTTCTTCTCATATTGCTGCACTGGAATCCTTATTCCAGAGATGTTACTCTAAGAAATTACCAAGCTCAGTACTGGAGATTCTGTCAGGAAAGCTGGCTGAGCTCATGAGAGCTGATTAATCACACTGCAAATACAAATCCAAAAGCCACTGTTCTTTTAAAAGGGGGGAGAGGGACAACAGAACTCTAGCATCCAACAAAAACCTCTTCTATTTAAAAGACTCACTAGCAAATTATCCACCATTTATAAGCTGTTCACAGAAGTGTCCAGATAAAAACCAGAAATCACTAGAAAAGAACAATTTGCTTGCCCTAAAAGTGCCCACAGCCTGGAGACTTCCAAAGGGACATAGGCAGCTGTAAAGAGGCACCTAACACAGAGAAACTGCCCTGTGGAGATATAGGGACAGGGTGCATTTCAAATTCAGTGTGATTTCAAACCACAGCAGTTATTATGGCACCCCTGTTGGTGCTGCTGCTGATAATTTCAGTTTCTTTCTGGGAAAGCAGCTCCACACAGGAAGCCAGTCAGTAATAGTAATAGTTTCAATAGCCAGTCAGTTGCAAAATGCTTTACACAGGTGGGCAACAAGACAGGAAGGACAGCAAAGAGCTGCTGTGATAAGAAAGCAATGCAGCCACTGGAAACAGACTGCAAGGGCTGCCAAAAGAGGATCTGATCCCAAAGGTGAGAGGAGACAAGCCATGATTGCCACCAGTTTCCATCACCAAGAGGCAAAGCTGTCTAACAGATTCAACTGACATTTTTACAGAGAAGGCAATCAAGAAATTCATCATTAAATGTACACACCCACAGATGTTTAAGCCAAGGCTTCTGGTATAATCCATTAGATTCCAGAAGTGCATGCAGACTGACGGCTATTTCCCCCTTGTCATTATACTAGTTCTTGGCACTGGTTAAATTCTTTCCATCAAAAGATCTCAACATGTTTTACAAATGTTAAGCAATCCTTGCAACCCTTCTGACTTCTGTGTGATGAGTACCATGGCTGTTATAATGCCAGTTTATGGAATGGAAAAACAGATATATGGATGAATTTACTACTTCTAGTCTAAACACAGCAGATTTGGTTTTCTTTTGGCTGCACTACTTCACACCTGCTCCAAAAACTTGTAGAAGCTACAAGGAACTCTTCCAGCATCTTCTGAAGGGAGTTGTCGTGGGTATGTGGGCTCCTTTCTCCCAGTCCCATCTCCAGCAGCTGCCCTGTGCTGACTTCCACTGCTGCTCTGACAGAAATCATCCTGAGATAGATATTATCAGGATACCCACATCCTGATCATGTCAGTGAAAGCCACTGACAATTATCCTGAGATGTCTTTTTCTGGCATACTGAACAGAGAGACATGCTACCCTGAGTTCTCTCTGATCAAGTGATGGCCTCGCTCTCCTCTACATTTTAAATAAAGCCTTCTATTGCTCATTTCCAAGGTGTTTCCAAGGTCTTTCCAAGTCAGTAGTCTACATTTTTAAAAATATGTATGCCTGCTGGGAAATAGGAAAGGAAGGGCCAAAAGCAAGTTTAACCCAGGGGTTCTTGTGGCCTTGTCACTGCAAAAGCACCTCAGACTTTTCACAGGGCTCAACACAGTCTGCAACCTTTTGGAGCACTTGGTTTTGAACTGAGATACACTTAAATGCCTGAAAGTATGAAAGAAATGGGATCGTCATTGGGAAACAAGGAGCAGAAACAAGGTGTGGCCTGCTGCCACACCCTTCTGCTTCTCAAGCTTCCACAGGTACAGGAAGCTCAGCAGGACTTGGTGAGGCAGGACTCCCAAAAGCTGATGGAATGAGAAAAACCAGAGAGGTTTTAGTCCTAGAGAAACTGCAGGAAGTCACATGGGAATGCTTCTGTGCATTTCCACAGCTCTCGGTGCTCCCTCTTTGGTCCCACAGGGGAGATGGGACTGACCTGAATTCCAGCCAACCCTTCCAACACCAGCTCTTGCAGGGTTGGTCTTGATTCAAAGTCAAAACTTCTCCCCTCTCACCTGGACTGCAAGACAGAGTGTTTTGGGGTGTCAGTGAGACTTCTGCCACATTTGCACAGCAGATGGATCCCAGAAGTAACACCAGAGAGCAGACTTTACACTTGATCCAGCCAGGCACTGCTCATCCAAGCATTTTCCTCCCAGCAATCCACTGTAACCATTCACAGACACACATCAAGGCCATTGCAAGGGAGGTGCAATTCCATCTGTCCTTTGATAAAAGTTCTCACTGAATTTAAGTCATGCAGCCTGAAAGGCACTGGGAGGGGCCAAACCCCAAGCACTGGACAGTAAATTCACACTTAATATACTTTTGAGAAAGTTCAACATTTGCAAAGCGAGGATTTGGCAACGCAAAATGACAAATACCTGGCACAACATAGAATTAGGACAAGTGTAAGAGAATTTGAATTCTACTCACACAGAGTAGGAATTCAACATTTCAAGTTGAAATGTTACCACATTTCAACTGAGATTACTGAGTAAACAAGAATAGGGTCATTATCTATCTGAAGCAGATAACCTTTAGCAGCTACAAGGTAACAAAAAGGTCTAGGGATCAGCAATACTCTAAATTGAAAAAGTTAAGACTACTTTTAGTTCAAGCTATTAATTCTTAATTAATTTAATTCTTAATTCAAGCTATCTTAATTCTGCCAATGAGGTGCACCTGGATGTACTTAGGGGTGCTTCTGCCAGCTCAAGATGAGCAAGAGACACACTGCCAGTGTTGGTGCATAACCATAATCACACACAGACAGGTTTTCTGGACATTTGATCAAAATACCACCACCCAAAATTGTTCAGGTGCAATAAACATAGAGCTGGGTGGGAGACACTGTTTCCTACCTCAGCACTTCACAGGGTGTTGGGTGAGCTTGAAAGGCAGAGAAGAATCCAGGAATTCAGGTAGGTAATTAACCCCATGGCTTTCCCAAAATGCCAAAGGACCAAATGCAGCTCTTAGAGATGCAAGAAAGGAATATTTGTTCTCAGCTGAATGGGCTGCAAATTATCACTAAAGCACATGCAATCAGTGGGAAGATTTCACAGCCATATAGATAAGGACTATGGGAACAACAAGATAGCTCTGCTACAATGTCAAGAGAGTTTTGTGAGTTTAGTAAGCCTTGAGTAAAAGTTATGTTTTCAGAGAACAACAAAACTGCTTTGCCTTTATGGCAAATTTAACAGAGGAAGCAAGGAGGACGTTAGTCCTCAAACTTCATCTTTCTAAGCAAAGTAAAAATTTAGCTGGTTTTGGAAACAATGTGGCCTCTGCTAATGAGGCTTTTGGGCTTTCTGCAATCCTGAGAAAGAAAACTGCTGACATGATGTGTCTGACCACTCCTGTTCCAGGAGGAGGGAGATGACTAAGGCCAAGATGCGCAACACCATCTTACACACCCAGAGCACATGCCAGTGATTTTCCTCTTGCAGGACAAACAGAATCCTAAAAAAAACCTCAGGCTTCATAGAGAAAAGATGAGTGTTATACAGAACACACACCCTGATTTAAAAATAGAATTCTTCTTTTATAGACATCAGTGTGCAAGAGAATACAGTGAGGTTGGAACACATTTCATTTGGATTTTGCAAAATAATCAAATAAACACTATCAAGAGATGACTGACAGGAAAAATTTAAAAAAGGGGAGAAAGGAAACACATGATAATGGAGAATGCCACTGTAGCTCATGGGAGCTAGAAAGCCAGGAACAACCTAAAAATGACCCAAGAGACTGCACAGGTTCCACCATGGCCATGTCAGTGAACATGTAGCACATGATGATAGTAGCACACATCATTGAGTCACAAACTCCACTAAATCAGGTACAACAAAAGAAGTACAAACAAACAAGCAAAAACAAACTCAAAACAACAAAAAAAACCCAAAAAACCAAAAATCCATGGTAAGGAAGAAGCCAGGACAGCAACAGTTGTGATGTTAAAAGGTATTTCTGTAATCACACCGCAGCAACTCCAGTGCTGAACGAATTGCAGATGGAATCTGGCAAGCCAAAAAAACCTCCTGTTCAGAAACATGTAATATATTTTTATGCTTAAAAAGGCCTGTGGGCAATTTGGCTTCAGCAAACCAAACAGAAGCCAGAATTTTACATCCTGTACTGTCAAGTGCATTGGTCTCAAGGACACACCTCTAGGACAGGCCTCCACCTTTCCAGAAGAATCGTGAGAAGAAAAACAAATGCACATGGATGGCTTCTCCAGGAGCTTTTTTCTCAATTTTTTAAAATACATAGCACACAATTTAGGAGATATTTCTCAATAATATTCAGTCTGCAGCCAGAATCATCTTTTATTCTTTTGTTCTGTAATACAGCAACATTTGCCTTGAGGACCTGCAGCAGGACCAGATCCTGCTAAAGAGAGGTATAAAGCAGATTGAAAGTGATCTGAAAAAGATTCAGAGTTCAGAGTGAAACTTCTTGCAGAGAGTTATTCCTCTCCAATTGGTAGGTGAGGTTCTGCCAGAGCCAGTCTTGCTCATGAGAAACTGAATATTTCTCACTCTTGCTCAGTCAAGGTATGTGGAAAAGTGATGGATGGAAATTAAAAAAGAAGACAAAGTTAGCCAAGTCCCTGATCTTCCAGAGAAATGCTGGCTAAGGAAGGGTCTGAATACAAATAAGCATCTTGCAAAAATAAAACCCCAAACCCTACCAATCCCCCCCCCCAAATTTGTTTATTAAGCTTTTGGGAGTAGCCCACACCTAATGGTGTATCTGTATATTTTGCTTAATGTGAACTGGTACCTCCAACCCCTGCTAATAAAGCTGTTTATTTTCCTTTTCTGGTTTATTATCATCCATTTGTCTTTCACATCCTTTCCATACAGCAAGCTAACCTCAATTATGCCAGGATATGTACTCTAGGATTACTATGGTGGGGAGCAGAGGAAAAAAAAGGCTTCACAAGTGATGCCAGCAAATGTACAGCATTCAGAAGAAAATAAGCAAAAGAGTGACAGAGAAAACTGGGTATTAGTCATTAAGTTAACCATTACTCCTCCTACAATCAATATGCACATCAGAGCACCAGGTGGAAAGGGGGCAGCCACTTTACATCAGTTTCAGTCTCCTGTTGCAGCACAAAGTGAATTTAGACAGAGCCAATATTTGGCTTGATATTCTTTTACCAAGAGATAAAAGAATAGAGAGACTGAGAAACAAAAAACCCCAAAACTCCAGCTTCTGCCCTCATTTGAAACTTTGTTCACCATAATTCAGCCTAAAAGTCAAGGAAATACATTGAGTTCAGATGTGAAGCCTGTACTTAAGCCTGGGATGTGCTGCTCATCTCTGGAATTCAATATGCACATCCAAAGCAATTGGAAGGAAAAAACAGATGAGCCATCAGCTAAATCTTGTAGCTAGTACTTTGCTTCAATAGTGGGTTTTGGAGAAGAGAGAAATTGCATTGAAATACTTTGGAGTACGGTGTGATTTTTCTGACATCTTCACAAACTGCTTAAATGCTTTAGAGGTAAAAAAAGAAACCCACATGGAAAACAGTTTTCCAAAGTGCTTGCTGTTCCCCAAAAAGGTGATTACAGCACTGCACTGCTGGACTCACAAAAATGCCTCGTTACCACATCCATCTTGAGTGTCAGGGTGAGACTGCACAGCAGCAGCTGAGCACTCGTGAAAAGGAGAAGGAAGAGAGGAGGGCAAGGCAAAAGGGGGAGCGGGGGAAGCCCTCCCTGCCTGCCCTGCAAAGGATTTGAGCTGCAGAAAAGAGGAACCGCGTCAGCAAATGCCAAACCAATGCGGTACCTGCCAAACCGCACCTTATCCCTCTCAATCAGCAAAAGAAAAAATCATCCACTGCCTGATTTCTCTTACCTCACCAATAAAGGGCTGGTTTTTTTCCCTTATTAGGACAGTCTCCATGCTGTAAAATTCCGGCTCTAATAAGTGCCTTTAACAATATGTGCTGCACATCAGCACAAAAAGAAAGCAGCGAATAAAAGGAAAGCACATAAGGAGAATAAAAGGGCTGAGTCCTAAATTAAAAAGGACAGCATCAGCTTAGCTTGGGCTCCAAAATTTGATCATAGATTTTATGAAATGGGGAATTAAAATTGGAATGGATAAATGCATGAAGGCTAACATTATACAGAGATATAATTATAAACTTGGCTCTGCAGCCACTTATACATGCAAGCTGCCTTACTGAACTCAAGGAGACTTTTTCACCACATTTAAGAGCTTACACATCCCAAAACATAAATCAAATAGTCAGTACATGAAAATAGTGCAAGAAAGGGTTTTTCAAATGTTTTGGAGTTTTTTTACAAAGTAAAATCTTGACAGAGTGAAAAGTTACAGTAAGTTGAGCCTCTATGTTTTAATTATTTCAATGACTGATGGAAGTGTTTTTCTTGGTTGCATTTTTAAGCATTGGATTTAATTTACTGGACATAATTGACTTCATCTACTTTATATGGAAATATGTACATATATATGAACTGAGAAGCAAAGAGGGCCTGAAGCAATCACCAGAGAATTTCCCTGAGTTTTTCCTGATTTACTCTGAATTGGAAGAGGGTGGATGGGCAGTGCAGGCTTGGCAGGAAGGGAGAAGGCAGGGGTAGGAAGAAGCAGGATAAAGCTCTACCACCCCCATCCTGCACTGGTTGAACACCTATGCCAACAGTGTGACTGTGGAGGAGCTATCTGGATTAAAGATCTGCACTAACAATGAATTTTCTAGTTTTGCTGAAGCAGAAGCAAAAACCCTTGTCAGAGTGAAGTGGTATGGAAAATGTTCAGGGCTGTTTTTTTTTTTTTTAATTCAGCCTGGAACAAGAAAGCAAATCTTCCATGTAAGTTTTTTTTCTTTTTACTTTTCTCTTTGAAAGGTAGGTGAATTGGAATCAAAATATTTTTAAACATCAGTATTCTTTATTTACAAAAAGAGCAAAGGTGCAACTCACTAATTTTTTATGTAGGAAGTGTAGAAAAAAATTAAAAAATAAAGTATTTCCTATTCTTTTAATTTAGACAAAGCCAATTTCAGAAACCTGACACAAACTCATAACCAGCTCTGCTCTGAACCATTCTGAAAGAGTTCCGGCCAAAACTCTCCCATATTTCTTAGGTTTTACTAAATTTACCTTTCATCAGAAGCAGTTCTCACAGCTCATTTGAGGCATTTGGATTCCAAGTTCCTGGCCTGAACCAAGGCTTGCACAGGGTAGAGAATTTAGCTCAGAATTTTTATAAAACTCTTCCAAGTCACTTGTTCTCTGACAAAACTTCAGATGCTTGATGCTCACAGTCTCGAACTAAGACTGAGGTGCATGCTCCAATCTCCACTCCAGCTTTGTGCTCCTGAGAGCTTTTCTTATGCTGAAAACATCTTTCACTGAGGCAAGCAGGCTCAGAAATTTCAGATGTCTCCCTATAGACCTGTCCTTTCTCTGCCACAGAAATTCCCACTCAAAAATGTTTCAGGTCTTTGTGTAGACTTGTCCCTGCTGGGGAAGAGCCTCTTTCACAAGTTGAGACTGGGATTCTTTGCTTCCAAACCAGAAAAATAACCTCACTATGGGCAAACATCTTCATATGTTTTGTTTGTAGTTACATTATATCCTTCTTGTAGAACCTCAGCAATGTGAAAAGGCTTTTACAAATTAAGGATTCAGGCCTTTGCCCACTGGAGAACAGGGATGAAGAGCATGGTCAAAACAGAAGACCAGAAGAAGAAAGCTTCAAATGAAAATTAACAGCATCAATTTTTGGAGCAGAATTAACCAGACAACACAGCGCCAGCAACACCACTGCTATCTGTGGAGGAGTCCTCTTAAACCCTTCTCTTCTCCTAAAAAATTAGCTGAAATCAGTCTTGAGCATCCAGCCAAGATACAGAAAAGATAACCTACAACACAAAGAAAATTCTGCAAAAAGTGAGCTCCAACAACCAAACTGAAGTTTGAGCAGAAGTTATCATTTGCTGGAAGAAAATATTCTACCTGTTGGCAAAGAGAACTTCTGTTTTCTCTAGGAACTTGCACAGTAAACACTTTAGTGTCCAGCACAGCGAGCCAAGCCAATCCCTATACATTCATTAAACAGACTTCATGTTTTCAGGCCAACCAGAATTTCTTGGCTCCACTGAGAGCTTCTGCTTTTAATTTCTAGTGTATCAAATGCTAACAGGATTATATTCAGCTATTTAGCAATTACAGAATTTTCTACAAATACCACAAGTCCACTGAAAGCACAGAAAATATCTTTAAGCGACGCAGATGAAATGATCATATAGAGGGGCCATTAGAGGACATTTGCAAGAAGTTAACAATCACATTGTACCTCATTCAAAATAATGCAATAACAGCCTCCTCCTTTTCCCTGGAGAGTCTCCAGAAAGTGAACTTATAAGGATTTGAATACTCCTTTTCTTTTCCCCTGCGATGAGAAGCCATGAGCCCTTGGAATGATTACGTTATGCCTCAGCCTGGGAAGGGCAGTATTTCATCATGTATTTATTTCTCTGAGCAATGCTTTGAAGAAACCTTTGTGGGTAATGCTAAAGGTGTCTTCCCTCTTTTGGCCTGAGGTCATGGAGATGTTTGTTACAAGGAAATAAATCAGTTTCCAAGTTCTGGCCACACATTTGATTTCTCTTCAGAGTCCTTGCCAAAGAGAACTTTGCTTTTCTTCCCCAAGCATGCTACTGTGAGTCTTGACAAAAGAAACCCATGTCTGGTTTTCAAGGTGCGTCTGCTTTCGTTAGAAGCTGTTGCAGGACGCAGGACTCTCAAAATGCAGCAAAAAAACACTGCAGTACCTACCCAGGCTTCAAGAGAGAAGGACTGTTTTCACTAAGGCAGAATTTCACTGATTTCAGTGAACTCACTTCACACTCAAGCTAAGACTTTGCTCCCAGCTTTTACTCCCCAAACACATCAGATATGCCAAGTATAAAGGCAGCACACTGGGACTGGAGGAGAATATCTCCCAGCAAGGATATCCAGTGGCTCCCAGTATTTTAAACAAAACAGCCAGACTGACACATCACTAAACTAGGTACAGCACAGACTAAAAAGGATCTCAAGGTCACCTCAGAGGTCCAGCCTGCACTCAGGGCCAGCTCCCCACATCAGGTATCACAAGGCAATTATATAATTATACATGATTTTATATATATATAATTATGATTACATAATCACTAAAGTGTCCAAATCTCATCCACTTTGCCCTTTCCCCTCCCTTGCTTTCCCCTTGCAGTGAGTACAGAGAAATTGGTGCTCCCTGTTCCCATACAGAACTATGGGAGGGCTGGCTACTGTGGCTTGTGGCTGTGTTTCACCACAGAACAACACACAAAAAAATGTCATCTGACATGCCCTTAGTTAAATTATTATTCACTACCCAGTTTCTGAAATCACAGTGAAGGATTTCAGATTCCTGGAAGGGACTTCTTGGAGGGGCTGAGTTTCAGAAATCCCTGAGCTCCCTCTCCCTCCAAGAGCACAGGATTTCATGCTGGAAACTCTAAAAAACAGGCATAGAAATCTCAGTTGCTCTTCAAAACCTCTCCCAAGCTTTAAACCAAACCCTTATATAAATCACAGCAATTTAGAAACATAGCAGTGCCCTGTTTCCTACCCATCAACTCACAAAGCAGACCAACAAAACAATACAGGACAGGAGTAAAGCAGATTATATTACTGGCAATATTATACAGGCTAATTGATTTTCTCCTCTTGCTTTCCCTTCCACATTCAGGCATGAATGTGCCATGAGGACTGTATTTACTCAGTGAATTAAACAATCTGAGTTATGCGAAAGCTTTCACACTAACTATGAAACTTCTGCAAACTTCCCACCAACAGAACTCCAATCAGCAGCCAGTTCTCCCAACATATCCTTCTACCACTGAACAATTTGAATTCTGCAATCCAGGTAAGAGAAACTCACGAATACAAAGATTTTAGAAAACAGAGCACAATATAGCAAAATAGAAGCAAAATAACCCTATCTGTTGCTTATTTCCCAGTTCAGCCAGCTTCCCAGCTGTTCTGTTCCCATTGCCATTTGCACCACCCCAGCATCAAAAGGCTGAATCCATACAGATAAAACAAACTGGCCACTCACTTGGAAAGGCTGGACAAGTTCTGCCTGCAGTGTGATCTGCTGATCATGTCTGCAGAGAATGAATCAGTGCAAGCTGCTGGCAGCTCCAGGGAGCAAATGGACGGATGATCAGGGCGTGGAATGAGATAATAAAAATGCCATTATCCTTTCAGGCATGTGAGGCTCATTGGATGCTCTTTCCAGCCCACAGGTTAACCATTTGGTTGGTCCTGCAGCTCCTGGAATGACACTGGGTATTTGCCTGTTGTCAAGCTCATTATCTCTCTCATATCCCCCTCCCCTCTGCTCTCTGATCCTATGATTATTTTTTTTACTGTATTCTCTCTAATAGATCCTCCTCCTCATTTCTGGGCCCCCAGTTAGAGAAATTCCTGCAGATTCCTCAGCTGCTTAAGCTGCCGGACAAACTCTTGCTTCCCATTCAGCTTTCACAAGAAGGAATTCTGTTCAGGCAGCTCATCCAAGCAGCCTCAGCACTACACAGAGGTGTTTTTACAAGTGCTTGCTCACAGGAAAGTCACATTCCAGCCTGCTGAGAGATGAGAGCACCCAGATATAAAATAATGGTCCAGGGAGCAGTGCTCCCTTTTGATAGTAAATCACTGCCTAAGCATTGTGCAGGCACTTTCATCCAGTCTAACTCGTGAAAGGCGAGGCTGGATCAGTCAGCTCAAGACTGAGGGTGATTTCTAAACACAAACAAATCCAAGGAGGTGAGGAGGTGCTGCAAGCTCAACTTGCAGTCAAGGTAAAACCATCTTTTGTTTAACAACAGGATTGAAACCAGGGCTGGAGCTGAACCCAGCCTAACAGACTGTCCGTCCTCAGTGTTCTTCCATGTAATGCAGTGAGCAGGGCAGGAAATATAAATGAAAACGGATTTAAATGGAGACACCATCAGTTACCAGTTTCAGTCTGGCTGTCATACCCCTTCCCCTCAAAGCCCAGAAATGTGAGCAAACTGGAACCACTCACTGTGCTGTCCTGCAGCTCTTCCACCCCAGGCTGTGATCTTGTTACCCCTCATAAATTACCAGACTGGGTGTGGATGGATCAGCACCCCAAAGGGAAATGTCTGCTGTGAGCTCTCCTGTCTGTGGGGAGGAACATGGGGTTCAGCAGGTGGCACTCTCACCTTGGGGTGACACCCAGGCCACCCTCTGCACAGAGCCAGGGACAATGCACAGCCAGGGGAGCAGCAACTCTGACTCCTCTTTCCTCAGAGCTTTCCAGAATCCAACAGCTGCACGTTGCTCAGGGCACTGTTATTAATTCAAGTTCTGCTTAAGTCCCATAGGCCTTAACTGGTTCTTTTTTCCTCCCAAAAACTCTCTCCACACTTTTGATGGGATAGATTCTTTGTGAAAAGTAACAATCCTGTGCTTTATGGAGAGCAGCACTAACAGAACCAGAGGCCACAGTGTCAAACTGCTTCGGGAGAGATATAGGTTGGATAGTAGGAAAAAGTTTTTACGGAAGGGACGATAAAGTTCTGGAAAGGCTGTCTGGTTAGGTGGTGGAGTCACCATCCCTGGGTGCGTTTAACAAAGCCTGGGTCTAGCTGAGGTGATATCAGGCCATGGGCTGGACTCAATGATCTTGAAGGTCTCTTCCAACCCAGTGTTTCTGTGAATGAAATTCTGTGAATTCAGCTGTGTGTGAATCCAGCAGCTCCCTAAGCTTACAGCAGAACTGGCTCCCCTGAAAGAAGCTGAAACACATTGTGCCATACTTGCAATCCCTTGGAAAAGAAGTGGGAGCAGGATCTGAAGCAGCTATAGAGGAAAAGAAGTGGGAGCAAGAGGATCTGAAGCAGCTATAGATCCTTGCACTTCATAATCTCTTAATTATTTGGAAGCCAAATGTTTGCTGTTTACTTCAGCACCTTAACCAAGAGGGATACTTTCAGTACACTGTGGCCCTGAGGTGAAGATCTTGCATATGGAGCAGGAAGAGGCAAATCACCTCCCAGATAATCTCAAAAATTCACATGGGCACCTAAAGCACAAAAACTGATGGGGCAGGAGACATGTCTCAACCTGCATTCCTTGTATGTCCTGATGCTTCAGAGATCTAGGACACCAAAACCCCCAAAGAAGACACTAGAAAGAGAAGAAAAACCAGAGCAAACAAATGCTAACCACACTAGAGCACTTGTGAGGTGTCATTCATGCCAATGAACTCAAGGCAAATGGCTCCAGCAGAGGGGTAAGGTCATCTATTGCAGCAAGGAAAGGAACTACAGGGCCTTTCCTATTTTCTGAACATTAAAAGCAGTGAAATGAGGAGGAGGAAGGAGACATGAGAGCTTTCCAAAAAGGAAATTATTACTGGGAGGTTGCAATGTCTACTCATACTAACAATAAGAATGTCCAGAGGTCATCCAGAGAGCCACTTAATATTTTGTTATTTTTACTTTAACCATTCCTGCAGGCAAGGCAGAGTTTTCAGTGAGCTGATCAAAAAAGCCTGTGAACCTTTGTTTCTTTTGAAATGACAGTGAATTTAGAACCTGACAGAGGCACATGTCCAGACCATTACTTTCCATATGTAGCTTATTCTTTTCTGTACCTATTTGTCAACAGGGATTTCTCTGTGATGCTCACTGGTCTTGTCCTGTTATTCAAATACCTTCATGTTTCTTTAGCTGTTTGGTCCATGTTGAGGCAATTTTAAAATGGAAAACTTAGAGAAACACACCTGATTGGTTTCAGAGACAGTAAATAACTCTCCCTGCACTGCCCCTTCTCTGTGCCACAAGTCTGAAAAAAGCAGGCAGAACTTGCAGAGGAGTTTGCAGAGCTACTGGCATTTTGCAAGAGAACAACTGTTTTTTATGAAAATCCATTCTAATGACATTAACATCTGCTCCTTATTTGAAGAATATTTTTAACTGTTCCCTCCCTGGGAAAATGAAGGATGCCACAGTTTCTTTCATGTTCTCACGGAGCAGACAAACTCTGCTGGTTTTTTTAAGGTCTGTTCTGAAATGCCCCAATAGAGTTCACTGCAGGGAACTCAGTGGATGCATCTCACAGGGCAAAAAGCATCTGCATTCACCATCCTTGGAGATTTCCTTCTAGGACACTGGCATGTGAGCAGGGAATTTATTTCACAGATGAGCAACACTTTGTGTATTAAATCACATGCTGAAGGTAAAGTCTGGCTGCTCATACATGAGCTCTTGGAGTATATCTCTTGAGCACTTACAAAAACAAGAGTTTGCACTTTGTCATCAAATAATGCTGAGCTGTCTCTTACTATATATATTTTTTCCAAGTCAAGCTGTAAATATCCCAAGTGAAGGAGATTCTGCCATTTCCCAGTCATTAGTTTTCCAAGCTCTTTCAGGATTCAGGACTAAGAATCCATCCTACAGCTATGATATCTATTCTTCCCTTCATTCTTTAACTACTTGGGTGCCTATAAAGAGCAGCAGTTTAATTTAATGTGTTCAATGAAACCTGTGAGTACCCAGCTGCCAATAATGTAGATCGAAGTTCTCTTTGCCCCAACTGTTCCTGGGAATAGGTAATTTCAACAACAGGTTTTATATGAGATTGTTATTTTTAAAATATTGGAGGCATGCTGCAAAGATAACTATTCACTTCAGCTTGGCCACAAAAGCCAAGCTCTTTCAAGATTCAAGACTAAGAATCCATCCTACAGCTATGATAACCATTCTTCCCTTCATTCTTTAACTCCATCCCATATTTATAACTACTTGAGTGCCCAAAAAGAGCAGCAGTGTCAAAAAATTTAATGTGTTCAATGAAACCTGTGAGTACCCAGCTACATATGTGGATTTATGTATTAAAACACATACTCAAATTGGAATATGTAGGTTTGGGCATCTGCATGTGCAAATCATGGAGCCACACACAAGCAGAATTTGCATGTTCACACTGACACATTACCAGGTAGCAAATGTCTTATCAGAAAACAGAACTATTTGCATAGACCGGTTCTGCAGGATTAGGAGCACAAGCCTTGTACATTAGAATGCAAGAGCCTGCAGCCCAGAACTATAAACACATCCAAAATATGGAGCTCCAGATAAGACCCATATAGAGTCCATGCAGCATTCAATCCTATCTGATGCCTGCTTTGCTGAGACAGGATGGATTTTGGAAGAGAATTCAATTTTCTCTGACTGTCCTCAGTTTTTGAGGTAATATTATCCTGCTTTTCATATGGAAAATTTACTGACTGCACGCATGGTTGAAACAATAAGCAAAACAAACTCCAAGACAAGAGTTAAAACCATATTCCAAGAAGAGCTATCACTGTAAATTGAAACTTGAATAGAAAGACATATTTGCTGGTGTTTCCATTTTCTATCAGTCACTTATGGGGAAATCCAGAAATAAAGCAGCATCACATTTCCTGGGTGTGAGAGACCATTTCCACCAAAGCACAGCTTTTGTTTTATGTCATGTTTTCACTGCTTCCAAATAAACATGGAGATCCAAACAACAGTCCAGGATATAACCACCAGGATACAGATAATTTCTGGTCACCAGACAAGTAGAATAGAGGAAAGTGTGAGAGGGAAGCAATCACAAAGGTTTTATCATTTCTCCCTATGCCCTGGCACTGTCACAGGTTAGGGACAGACTCTGGTGCCCTCCTGCTTTGAGCAGGAGCCCATTTCTCTCCCCACTCAACTCCATGCCCATTCTTTTGTGTTTTATGCATTTCAGGGACACATGGTAGTTCTCACAGCAATAAAAAGCAATAAATTATTTTGGCTTTCAATCTTTAAAATTTGCTGTCTCTCATTTATACCTGAATCACAATGGCTATTAATAAATTTCAGCTTTACCAGTGTGAAGGATAACACTCAAAGCCCAGACCTGTAGCACTTCTGCTCACAGCCGTGTAGGATAATACTTGCAGAGCCCACAAAACAGAAAGCTGCATAAAGTTGCCAACAATGTAGATGTAAGCCCTCTTTGCCCCAACTGTTCCTGGCAATAGGTAGTTTCAACAACAGGTTTTAATACGAGATTATTGTTGTTTTTAAAATATTGGAGGCATGCTGCAAAGACAACTATTCACTTCAAGCTTGGCCACAAAAGTCAGAAGGAGCCACAATGTGGTAGGTGTGATACAAATACAGATGAGAGATGCATCTCCAGGCAAAACGGGCTCTGCCTTGATTTTACTGCTGAGAGGGCATGGGTGGAGGCCTCAGCCACAGCTCCTGAGCAGACAGATCAGTAAACAACAGCAAGCTCAGAGTGTGAAATGTTGGATCTGTTCACCCCTGTGTGCCACTGCATGCCAGCAAGAGCATCCAATGTCCTGCTCCAGTCTGAATCCAGGCTTTGGGCTTGATCCTTCACTGCTGGGAGAGTTTTATATGAATGTGTGCACACATGCACACAGCTCTGGGAGGAGAAGAGCTTTTCCTGCCAGGCCAATTTATGGAGACCTTCCTGTACCAAAAGCTCCTGTCTTACGACACTCTGAATTTTACTCGTGAGCGGTAAAATGCAGAGTATCGCAAGACAGGAGATTTTGGTACAGGAAGGTGTCCATAAATGACCTGTAAATTGGTCATTTACAGGTGCCCCAGTCAGGATCTCACTTCACAAACAACCCCATAAACTCACCCAGCAAAAGCCATCCAAACTCCATCAAAGGCACCAACTGTTCAACAGCTCAGAAGTATTCAAAATGCAAACTTGACCAGAAACACTCAGTTTGGACCTTTTTTATCCCTCAGCTGAAAGTGGATCCTCAGACCAGGCCCCTGCTCCATGCAGGTTAATGCTCAGTTATGCAACCCTGTCTGACTGGACCAGTCATTTTTAATATCTGGTGCTGGCCCTTAGGTGTTTTAGGAGCAGCTTTATTTCGCTGGCTGCACAGGGATTACCAGCTAACCGGATGCTCCCAGGAACTTTTGGAGAGCAAACAGTGTCAGTTTATTTAATAACTTTCAAAGTGAAACTAAAATCTTGTCCAAATCATGTCTCTTCTGATTTAATTAAAAGGCACCACACATACTGCACTGCTCTGTTAATCATTAACTAAGTTAATTCAAGACAGAAGATGAGTCTTTTCTTTTCTTTCCTTCAAAAGCCTCCAGCCAGCGGAAAACTTAAAAAAATCCAAAAAAAGACCAGAACAGTATGATTTTTGTTAGAATGGTCAACACTTCAGTATGCTTTTCCCCTTTCTTCTGTATTTCTGATTCCTACAGGAATGCATGTTAAAAGAGAGGGTCTGGGTTTTTTTCTCTTGCTTGGCAAAATACCTTTCCTAAATTTTCTAAATATTGCCTGGTATTTGCGTCAATATGACAGTCATTGGGTTTGACAGGAATCAGATTGCTAAACCCACACAAAAACGCTTTGGAAATTAGGAGCTAGTTGTACATTCAGTTTCATTCAAATCCACTTCAGCAAACTGGCAGAGGGTGGATCTGAACTGTCTCTGTTGCTCCTTCCTTCCATGGCTCACTGCAGAGGTTCCTGCAGCACATTCATCTCCACACTGAGTTTGAGACACAGCTCCTGTCTGATAAATCTCCTTAGCACTCCCATCCCAACCCATTTTTAGTTTCCAAGATGAGCTAGCAACATCCAACTTACTCTCCCTGTACAGCAAGCCTTGCTAGCTTCCTCCAGGGAGGAACCAAACAGGACATTAAATGGTATTAGATGTGCAACACTGCATGGACTACTCAAGAAAAAGGAAACATCCAACACCTCTTTTTCCAACAGTTCTCCTTTCTTGAAGGAGACCAAAACAAAACCACACACACAAAAAAAGATTTCTTTCCTTTCTTTTCATTTTAGGAAAACCTAAATATGAACTCTTCCAAGTCTCATCTGTACAATCTAACAGGATTTCCCTCTTGAAAGCAACAAAGGGTAGGGGCTGAACACTTCCACAAGTCCTGTCCTATCAGATCAGGACAGTGCTCCATCAAGGCTGGATTCTTGCCTCCAGCCATGGCTCACGCCTAACATTTTAGAGGGAAGCAGTGGGAAAAGGAGAAAATGCAAACCCCACTGCACCTGGCCCATGGAGCAGAGTTCTCCCTGCACACAGAATTCCTCTTCGCCTGCTCTGCTGGGGCTCTGCCCTATCCAGGCCTTGCAGGCTTTCAAAAGAAGAAAAAAGTGTTTATTGCATGGTAATAGACACAAAAGGGCACCAAGAAATTAAAATTGAATCGCCATAGCACAGGACATAGTCTCAAGCTGCACCAGGGGGGTTTAGGTCGGACATTGGGAGGAATTTCTTCACAGAAAATTGGGAGAAATTTCTTCACTGATGAGACCTTTCTGCGATTAGACCATTAGAAACCTGGTCAGCATGCAGGGAGCTGGTGGAGTCACCATCCCTGGAGGTGTGTAAGAAAAGGCTGGATGTGGCTCTCAGTACCACAGTACCAGTCTAGCTCACTGTGGTCATAGGCTGGATTTCATCTCAAAAGCCTCTTCCAAATTAATTGATTCTGTGATAAATGTTCATCATAGCATGTGCATCAAGGGCATGATGATCTGAGAGCTGAAATTACTTAAATTTAGTGTAATAAAAGACCAAACTATATTTTTTCTCTGATACTTCTCTGCATATCCAAGTGCTCATCCTTATTTCTGCACTGAAGTACCTGGAAGCTGTTATAATTTATAAAAACACCATGTGAATAACTCTGATTTTAGGCACTCCATATCTGCTTCCTAGCTTCTCCTGGAAAATGGCTCTCTGGCCATACCTGACGCCACCAGGACACGGCTGAGCCAGCTCTCGAGCCCCTGGTTTCTCCCCATCTGCAGTGACAGATGATAGCAGGAAAAGCAGCTGCAAGTGTTTCAGGCAACTGGAAAATGCTGAATTACTTCCTTCTCAGCATCTCTGGAACCAAGTGGCTTGACCACTCTCACAAGGATCAGCATCCCTGTGCATCTCCTGGGTCTGCCATGTCACTGCACTTTGCCAAATTTGCACCACCCTGTAGGGGTTTCTGGTGTGCTGCAAGAAAAGCTCTGAACTCCAGCTGTTCTTTTGCTCCTCAAAGAACAGGAAAATCCCCTTTGTCACCACTAAACAAGAAAGAAATCCTTGTCAGCCCTCACTGGCTGGGATGGGTTTGCATCCTCTGCAACCTGCCACTAACCAATACCCTCCCTTTAAACTCAGCACCTCACAGAAGCTGAAAAAATTGAAAAACCTGTCAATAAGAGGCTTAAGAGAAATGTAGCCTTCCCCAAAACAGACAGATTTATCTTCAAGGAGATTTCAATAAAATAGCTATCAATAGAGTCAGTAGCAATCCAGTTTGCAAAGAGAATATCAACCACTGGCTACAAAGAAAAATAATTTCCTTTTTCCAATGGCAAACCTGCCCTTCAAGATCTGCCAAAAGCTGCAGCCTGAGTTTTAGAGCTGTGGCCATACTTTCATGCCCTGATGATGTTTTCTGCCTTGAGACATGGCTTCAGAGTGTCACATTTTATGAATAAACCTCATGGGATGGGAAGGATTCCAGGAACTCCTCCTGCAGGGGCTCTTACAGGATTTGGAGGTTCAGGAGAGATTAAAGCATATGCAGTATTACAAACTTCCTCCCAAAATTAGCCATTATAACAGGAACTTACCCTTCCAATCTAAAAAACTTAACATTCAGAAAGTGAATTTTCTATCATTCCAAAGCACAGGCAACTGAAGACAACCTTGTTCTTAAGGCATCATCTTCACACTTAGAGAGATTCTGACATTTCAAGGTTTCCATAGGAATAATTAGAAATATCTCATTAAAATGGCCACCAGACATTTTTTAATTTCACTAGGGCTCTTCAAAAATATTAAAATAAACATTTCAGAAAAGTCTGAAAGAAATCAGAAGCATTTTCAAAAACTTGACAGGAATTCAAGCACTTCTAATACTTGAGAGCATTTTTTTTTTCTTTTGGGAAAGGTTTGCAGCTTTTTCCTCAGCGTTCATTTATTTACACCAAAGCTGCTGTGAAATTCTGTCCTTAAGACTAAGAAAGGATTTCAGAACACAAAGAAAGTAGAAAAATCCCTGCAGCTCCAAATGCCAAGGTAGAACCTAAAAGCAGGATGGAAGCATTAAACCACTTGTTCAATTCAAATTAATTTTGGTCTGGCAAAGAGTAAGCTAACAACTATTGCTGTGATGTTCTGTGATTTAACTTGGCTCTTTTTTAATGTTGGAAATAGAGAGCTGGGAGAAACTGGAGCAATTCCCAGAGGAGATGTCCCCCCTTTGGCAGTGGGACCAGCAGCAGGTCCTGCCTCTCTGAACACCACCATGGACAAAGGCTCCTACATCACTTTATGCAATTTAAGTTAACAACCACAACCCTTAAGAAATTATACAAAAACAGCTGGTCTGGACCAATTCTGAACAAAAAGATTGATAGTAGATATTTTGTATTTGGATATACACTTGTTTCTTTCTGCACAGATAAGAAACTGTGCAGAAAAGAAACAAGTGTATATCCTTTGCTGGCATTTTATTCCTATCAGCATTGTTTAAAATGCATTCTTCTTAAATACAGCCTTTTTTTCCAAAACCCAGCTTTGTCCGCACCCTTCCATTTGAATCCCAAACACATTTTTTAAAAGTGTACTTCTTAAAAACACAAAACCCAGACTATATACATCTCAAATAACCCAACCAAATTATGGGATGTTTTCTTTCTCCATTGTTCCTTAGTAGGAAAAATATGAGTAATAATATTGACTAGACAGGAGACTATTTTTATGTTTACATTTTTATAATTTACAAAAACAAAACAGGGACAATTTTCCAACCATTATAACTTTCTGTGATGTTTTTTCCTCTAAAATATTCCCCAAAAAAGACTTCTCACCTATGATAAGATATGACATGCAGAATTTCAGGGGATATAAAATTCTTTGAAGAAAGTCAAGAGGAATTGATTGAACTGGGAAGATAAGCCCTGATCCTCAGCTGTAACTGAGTTACTCCTGGTGCACAAAACAAGGCTTAACAGGTTAAATGTGGCCGTGAGAGGAGCACGGTGCCTTTTTGTTTTTAGAAACTCCACATTTAATTGAAACTGGAGATAAAGAAAATGATCCTTTGATGAAGGATGAGCGGGGCCTGGCTTTAGGCATTTTCTTATCAAGATGGACATGTTGAGAACCCACCCACCAACATACCAGAAACCACAGTTGGCAAATGCTGCACAAAGGCATTTCCTGCCTCCTGACTCTCTAGCTGAGGGCCAGATGCTCCACAATCCTTCCTTAAAAGCACAGCTAAAGCAGTGGGAGTGCAGAGCCTGGCCCAGTCTTGCATGGAGCATGGAAAGGCCAGGCAGCATCCCAGCATCAAACAGGCCACGGTTCCTTCCCTGATCCTCAGCTCCCTGTCCTAGTGGAAGCCTGGGCCAAAGAACAGCTTTTCCTAACCCATCACCTCAAAAGTTAGACTTTACCATTTGAACCTTGAAGTGTCAATTCTTTAACTTCTTTTCTGCCACTCTCAAGGTCAGGATTGAAGAACTAAGGATGATATTTCATATTCGGGCTCAAATGTTTATGATTTCTTATCTGTATCACAGTTCTGCAAGTTGTGAGTTCTACAGCATTCTACTAACAAGCTACAAAATGCCTAACTCTCTTTCCCTACAAGGTCTCTTAAGGCTAAACTATCCAATTAAGAAAAGACACCTAAATGATTTTTACTTTTAACCCAACAACTAATCCCCTCATGCCCTGCAATGTGGACTTTTCTGTCCAATTACAAAACACCACCCAAACTCACGGAGAAGAAGGTAAAGAAGAAGGACCAGCCACTGCCATAAAACCTCCATCTTGCTTTAAATATATTACTATATTCTAAAACCTTAAACTGTAAGTTTTCCACCCTATGATATCACACACTTCTATTCAAACTGCACACCCATAATCCCAGTGCTATCAATCAATTTTGGAAGCTTTCTCCATGGCCTCAGGTCAAATGTAATGTTCTCTTAAGGATCAGAGCCTCTCAGCTCATAAAGTTTAAAATTCTCAGCATCCAGGGTTCCAGCATCTCCCCCAAGAGCTTTGTGCATCCCCAAAAACACACACAAAGAACTTCATTAATTCTGTAACTGATGTCAGAAACCTTGCAGTTAAGAGGTGCTCCAGCCCTTGTCTGTGGGTCCATTTTAGCCTCTTTACACCAAATATTCTCCTCTATTTATCCAGAGAACCAGATACAGTCCACACACCCAGCACACATGGCTGCCACCTCCAAATGATGTTCTCAGAAACAAACATCACATGGTGTTTCTTTTTTCCCCTGAAGAAGGATGACAAATGTCCCCAAAGGAAATATGGTAAGAAGTGAACCCAAGCCTGGGATCAAATTGCCCTCTTGTAGCTGCAGAGGAAAGAAAATGATCCTTTCCTCTTCCTGCTTTGGCTCTTTTATTCTTTTAAGCTAAATTAGGCAGGAAAATAGAGCAGGTTATGATGGACAGGCAGATATTATTATTTTATTATTGGTTTTTTGACCACATTTGCCCTATACTGATCTTGGCTCCGGCCATATTATAGCTATGTTAAAAAGAAGGGGAAAAAAAAGGAAGCAAGAGTTAAACAAAGAGTCTTTAAGTACTAGCAAAACATTTGGATTCAGGCACTCATTCATGCGCTTTAAAGCCATTATTTTAAAAAATGTTTATGCAGCAGGGGCATTTCTCCTGCACATAAAAATTCTTGAAAAACAGGAAAAGGAAATTAATGCTTCCTTCGAAATTAACAACTATTGGCACAGTCTTGGGTTTCTTACTGTGATACTCTGTGGTGCCCTTACCTTTGTCCATATTTACAAGAGCCTGTGTTTATTTGGAATTTAAGATCTGAACATTTTTACTCATGTCAAACACTTTGCCAAAATTATTTTTAAATTGCCATCAAATTACAGGAACGCTATAAACAAACTATCCAGACTATCATACTTTCAGAATTACAGGCAGAATTTCAAGGAATTTGCATTGTCCCATCGAGGCTCTAGGATGACACAGTCAGGCATCACTTTAGCACAGACCAGTTAGCAAAATTTTGTTGTTCTGGCAGTGTTTCTCCTCTGTAGCAATTTCCATCCTCTGCCCAGCATGCTGTCACCTTGCTGCATTATTGGGAAGGCTCCCCACACCTCAGGTGACCTCTAGCACACCTGTGCACTACCTGAAATCGCATGCCCTCCATACTTGCACTGGTGGAGTTAAACAGGGCCTGTCTTGATGGAAAGATGATGAGCTGAAAAAATCTTGAATCTAATCCAGAAATGCAAGGGGGCACTTCTAAACCATCCAGGCTGAAACACAGCAAAGCTCCTCAAAACTTCCTTAAATCTTGCTGACAGCAAGAAGTGTGTACAAGCCCGAGTCTTGTAGCCCACACAGATGGATTAGAAGCCACCACATAAATTTTGGAGGCATCCTTACCCAGGGAAAACATGGCAATGATATTGATATTCTGTGACACGCTGCAGTTCATTTCTGCTATTAAAGTGCTGCATTTTTGCAGTAGTCAGAGGCTCAATTTGGATTTACAATAGCAATGAAAAACTTTCAGCAGACTGTGCTGAAGGGAGCACCTGCCATGCTGGCAATGGGAGCACAAAGGATTGCAGAGATAACCCCTCAAGCTATTACAGCTCATCCCAAAGAGATAACACCAACCAAGGAAAGGAGCCCTCCTTGCTCCTCCCCACGGAGGCTGGGCACAGAATGTCTGCAGCACAAATTCTTACCACATAAGTGTTGCATCAACCATTACCATGTCTAACAGCTTTGGAAGACTTTAAGAAAAGGTTTGATCAAGCAGTGGCTGTGTTTCAGCAGTGCCTATGTGATGCCTCAGGGTTTAGCTTTTATATTTTTCAGATTCTGTACTGCTTCAGTGTGCAGTTCTGAGCTTCATATTATGGGATGGTGAGCTCTGTGCACAGAGCAGGGAGACAAAACAATTTCTGCTCCAGCTGGGCACCAAGGACAAATGATCCCAATCTCAGCCCAGGAGCACAAACACGGTGGGCTGGAGAGAGAAAAACAAGCAGGGTGGGACTGCAGGGGCTAATGCTGGAATGGGACAATGAACTGCAAGGTGCAAATGGAGCAGAACTGATCCCAGGGACAGACCCCGTGCCCAGCCGTGCATTTTGGGGCCATTTTGGTTCATCTTGGGTGCAGCCCTGGTCGGGCTCTTGTGCTGCCCAAGGTGGATCCATGGAGGAAATCCTTTGAATAAATCCCTGCTTTATTCTGTAACTCTGTCCAGCCTCTGTTCTAGGTCAGCCCTCCCAAGGCATCCTCTGTGTCTGAAGTCACCTCTGGCAAGGAGCTGTGCTAGACAGCTCCTGACAAAGTTCAAGCCAAACTCCATCCCAGTGCAGCTTCCCTGATGACAGAGCCCCCACAAATCACATCCTGTGTTTACTTCATGGAGGGGAGCCCATAAGCACCAAGTGAGTGGACACATCTCTTTGTTTACAGTAAACTTTTCAATACTGAGGGCTCAGTTGTATTTTCATGTCAGAAGACACTTGAAGGGGAGATCCCTTTGGCAAAAAGTTTTTCTTTCAGTGAAATTTGCACTAAATTTCTTGTCCTGACATTCTCTGAAAATTATCACATATGGCCTCACAGTTTTCAAACAGCAAATATATCCCCAGTCATCTAGGATAGAGGAAAAATTATATCAGAAATAGACAAATATTAATGAAGAAAATGACACAAGTTTTACAGTTGGTTAGCTTCCCCCTGGGTCACCATTCCTCCACTCACAGTGAAACCACTAAAGGCACATTAAAGCACATTAAAGCTTTTCCTCTGACATGAATAGTTCCTGTAAGGATGATTGTGAGCTAGAGCTGACCAGGCTGACCAGGAAGGACACAGAGGCAACACAAGATATAATAACACAAAAGAACTCTGGGAAGACCCTGTACATCTATAAAAATGCTGATTTTTAATCCTAGACACTTTGGATTCAAAGCCACTGGATGTGCATACAATACCAATATCTAAAAATTCTGCAGTTACAAAGTTTTTCTTTCCTTAGCCTCTGGGAGAAGAAGCCCAAAGGCTTTTTAGTTTTACCTCACAACTAAAAAATTTAGGATACTAAAAACTGTGCAATGCAATGGGCCTAAAAATGGCGTCATCTTTCATGGATCAAGTCTCATGAATTATGGTGGGCAGTAGCAAAATCCTGCAAAAAAAATCTTCCCAGGGCATTTTCATTTCCATGACCAGAGTCCTAATAAGTGAGGTAGATTCTGTTATGATTACTGTGACCTTGAATATTATATAACTACAGTCTGGGAGAGATTTTACTGTTGAAAAAGGTTCATGTAAGAAAAAAACCTAAGCTACTAATGGTCATGACAGAAGGGAGAAATTTGATCTGGTCACATTCTCAACAACAGAGAAAGGAAAAAAAATACTGAGATTGAATAAAGCCACGGTTTCATCAGATAAGAAAGGCAAGGTAACAGTGAAAGAAATCATTTGACTGCATCCCATAAACTGGGAATGTAATAAACTTGGAGGTCTGCAGCCAGGTTTTATGGACTCATTGCACCTAGCACCCTTGCAGGCTCACTCAGCAAAGCCACCTCTGAGTCAAGGCAGTGGCACATGCAGGAAAATTCCATTTGGAGCACACCCTGCCACCTTTGGCTTGGGAGCCAAGACACCACTGTGGCTGCAATCCATCACCTTTATCCCTGCTGACCTCCAGAGGTTTCTGGCCTCCCTGCTGGAATAACACAGCCAGTACTGACTCTGCAGCAGGGCACAGCACCAAGTCCTGCTTCCATCTGCTTGTTGCTTTTTCTCCTGGGCTTTGTCTGCACAGGGCCAGAGTTCCACCAGAGTAGCTGCTTATTTCATATTGTTCTTATCTGTGGGATTTCACACTGCTGAGATTTTTTTAAACTCAGGTGCTTTTACAAACAGATTTGGCCATAAACCCTGGCAGGCCGGGCGCTGAGGGGAGGGGACACCTGACCAGGCCACAGTGGGATCCGTGGGTTCTTGAGAGCCAGTGTGCTAATAAAACCTTCCTACATTTGGTCAAGTTTCCAGTTTTCTGGTCAAGTTTCCAGATTTCCTTCACCATTAGTCAAGATTTTTTCTTATAAGATCATGTTTAAGTTCACCTTTCTGTGTCCCTGTACCTGGCTGGGTTTGCCCTGCCCCAAAGGGTCTTTAGGAGTTTAGTCCCTGTACCTGCACCACATTTGTTCCTTTCCATTATTAAAGTTTTTATTTTTTGGCTAGCTCCATTGCTCCTGTCCCTCTTTATTAGCCAGCTCCTCCTGGCCAATCCAAGCAAGGGGATCACATTGGGCTTCAAAGCTCACATTTTCCAGGTGGGTTCTTGAAAGTCTCTTTCAGCAGAGACTTTCCAAGACTACATAAATCTGCCTGGGGGAGTCATCAGCTGTCTTTGGGCAGCAGGTCCCAACCCTTTTGCTGATCTGGGCACAGACCACGCTTTCCCCAGTGAGGCCTATCTGAGCCCTCAGCCTCTCTTCACCCACCAAGCTCCTTTCTCCAACATTTGCATAGCCTGGAAGGTCAGATTTTCTGCTTAGTAGTCATGTTTAATAACCTCTCATCTTCAAGCAAACAACATTATAGATGGGAAATTAAGCCCTGATCTTGGTGATCATGACATTGCTCACTCAGCAGGCCAAACAGAGTTACAGGCTGCAGTGAAGGTGTTTTTTTTTTTTTAAATTTTCCTGTCCTCATAATTAATTTTCTTTACCCATTAATGCAGCAAATGAGCGGTGTGGCCTCCAGCACAGCAGCATTTGAAAGCTGCAGGGTATGTGTGCACATCGACCTACACATTTATTTGGCAAACACAAATTAAATAGTCAAATTAACAATAAAACAAGCTGTCAAAAACACAAATACAGTTCCCATGAAGTCAACAGCACTGTTTTACAAACATGGGCAGGTAGGTTACAGGCCACAAATCCTTATCAACTGTGCAGAGAAAAAGAGGCTTAAAACATCTTTTATCTTCTAAATAAACACCATCCCCTCATGCAGGCTAAAAGATGCTCCAGGGCTGTTGGGAATAGCAGAGAGCTTGGGTGAGGTTTTCAAGAGAACACAGACTGTCTTTGGTGCAGCCCCATGAGATGAAAAGAGACTTCAAAGGCAAATCTCAAGAGGTATTGAAATACCTTTTAAAATCTGACTATGTACAGGACAGATCTCACATATTTTTTGCTGTCAAATAATCCTCCATACTGACAATTTAGGTTATCCCTGTCTAGAAGGTACCCAATTCCCATTTATTGTTCGGCTTCGCAAGTGTCAGTCTTTTTGGACTAAAGAGAATTGTGAAAAATAAAAAAGGTCTGACTAGATTGCATCACAGGTAAAACTGTGAACTTCTCTCAAAGGCTGCACATCAAATTATGTCAAATTTTACCTGCTTTCAATCTGGCCCACAGTCTGCATCTTTCAATTTAACACATATTTGATGATTTTGTAGATTCAAATTATGTATTGGCTTGTGTAAGAACAAGCTTTGTTATGGACAATATTTTTAATTTGCAAGTCTAGTTCAGCATAATGCCTTTATTTTTATTTTTTCCGTGGTCCAGCATTAAGTATTGGTACAAGCAGCAGCTCTCACAAACTTGCCAAAATAAAGTGGAATACTTTCTGTGGGAGTATAAAATAGATTGGCCCCTGTTACTCTATCAAGCACATGAGTTCCATGCAGGAGAGAAGCAGAAATAAAGTGCTCATTCATTACCCAATTTACGGGGACAGCCTGGTGAGATATCCCGTTTACATTCTGATAGCCCCATGAAATGAACCCAATTCCCACACAGTCACAAAAGGCCAAAGTGAGCATTTTCCTTTTAAAAAAATAATAAACTCTAGTCTGCCTCTGGAGCAGATTGGCTGTAACCTTGAACCTTAAAGGAAATTAGAGGGAGAAAGAGTGAGCAAGGCACACACCATAAGAGGGGGTGGGGAAAAGCTAATGGCACTGGGAATGGAAAATGTGGGCATTAAAAGAATTTCCTACTCTAAACAATGTGCAAAGTTAAAAATATCTTCTCCTGAGATTATCCTCAGCATAAATACTCACGACAGCTATTTATAGCTGTCTGGTAGCCTCCAACAAAGATTTTTATTCCAACAAAGGAGCTACATACAAATGCAGGACCTGTTTAAAGAGTTATTAAAATGGAAAATAAACCACTCTTGCGTCAGCTAGCCGTACTGGTACCCTTTTCCAACTCAGTCTAAACACAGCTTTCCTGAATGCTGACAATGGAGCTTTAAGTACTCAAGGGAGGGAAGGAAAAACCCCTTGGTGCATTTATCACAGGTCAAATACCCACTGCCATAGAGGCTGACACCTGAGCACTGCAGGGCTAGGTGCTGAGCTGAAATAAAGAGTGAGCAAATGTCTCAGCCCTACCTTGGCTGCCCAGGAGCTCTCTCACAGCAAGAATCTGGAGCCAGGATTGCCTGGGACAATTCAGGAGCACCCCCACACCCTGGATATGATCCTGCACCACTGGGAAACCTCCTGGGGCAGAGTCACCAACTCAGCTCATGGGAGATGCTTTAAAAATTTCCTCCTCCTAATGCGTTCTCCCTCTTTTAAATCTTTTAACTACCCTTGGTCTGAGCACTCCCAGCACTTGCCAACTTCTCATTGTTTTGGTTGCCTTCAGCCTTGAACAAGGAAAAATAAAATTGCTTGTAAATATACTTTTAAAATCTATAGGAGTCTTCATTTGGATAACTCATGGTAGTGAATTGCAGCCATTATGGTATAATTTTTTAGACCAAGGCACACCTGTGATCCAAGCGGGGTAAGGTATCCCCACACCTGTACATGACAAAGGGCCTGTGTCCCAGTAGGTGGATCTAACAGGGTCACAAATGGCCCACCTTAACTCCCCCCAAGGAACTGTGTCCTTCGTTTTTGTCTCAGGGAAGCAGCAACATCCTGGAGTGTAGAAGTAGGTGAGAGATTTTGCTTTGTTCCTTTTAACTCTTCCTATAAAACTCATCCTTCAGTGAAATCCCTGCGTCTGGGTCACATTTGCCAGCGACTCCACAGTCAGTCTGATGAGTCCTGACCCCAGTTTGTGTTATCTGTAATTGCCTGACTCTATGTTCTGCCATTTCACTGTCAATCAGCTGTGCACACCCTGTGTTAATTAAGACAGCAAGAATTTCAGAGCAGAGGTCCTTCCCTTGCACATGTGTAAGCAACTCTGCAGTACAACTCTGCTCATAAAGTTCAACTGATGTACACTTTTCAGCTCAGCTTTGGTTTGGTTTCAGTTTGGCTCCTTCAATTCAAGTTAATATATGAATTTTAAAAAGACTTTTAAAAGTCATTATTTGGACTGAGTTGCTTTTCAGGAAAAGAATAACAGCTTAAGTTAAATATGACCTTGAAACTTGTTTAAGATTTTGATGTTGGTTTCCAATTTGTGACTCCAAATAATACTGAAAAACACTGATTTGAAGTACAGCAAAAAGAGGAGTTACTAAGCACAATTTAGGGACACCAGGGTCACAGCTCAGTGAAGGCAAGGCCTCTATCCTTATTTCTCAATGGAGCCATCATCAGAAAACGTTCTCCATCTGGAGAAAACCAGAGCTGCTCATTGTCACCTTGCAGGAAATGTAGAATTTGTCCCCTTCCCCTTCACTTTCATACATGAGAAAGGGTTTGGGGTAAGCATTCCCAGTTTTCAGCACTCTTTCCTAGCTCCCCACCAGCCATCCAGGTTTTCATGGAAAACAAGCCTACAAACATTTCATCCCATTTTTGTAATGAAGTTAATCAGGATTTTACTGGCAGCAGGAACAGCAAACAGGCACCTTGGAGTGCCTGAGTGATAAGACTGTCATCCCTTGCATGTAACTTTCAGTGGAAGCAAACTCTTTGCAGCAAAATAAGCTGTTTTGAGGCATGGAATTTAAATGGCAGTGTAATCAATCACACACAGTGTAGCAACATAATGAGGAGCCTGTGAACCCCACAAGACCTCCAGACTGACATCCACATTTCATTCATAATGTATGGTTTGCAACAACCACGGCTGGATAGTGCAGAACATTCTGTTCTACCAATGGCAACTCAACAGCATCCTCTCCATCTGCCTCTCATTCTTTCTGGTATCCATATTACAGCTTTTGGAACAGGATAACAACTATTACCCCCCTCCCTGATTTCGTGGTCAACAGCTCACTACTCTCAGCATATTTAATTGATAAATAATGAAGAACCAGGCTAGGGAGGAGGAAGTCTAGAAGGGGGAAAAGGAAAGAGGGGAAAAGGAAAGAGAGGAAAAGGAAAGGGGAAAAGGAAAGGGGAAAAGGAAAGGGGAAAAGGAAAGGGGAAAAGGAAAGGGGAAAAGGAAAAAAACCAGGGAAAAAATACTATCTGACATGGCCATAGCTGCTGTCCCAGATGATGAATCCAGTTTAAATGGCAGAAGAGCACCTCCACTCAAAGGGTCTGGTATTGCTCCTGCCCTGGTTTCTGATTGCTTTCCCAAAAATGCAGCATCATGGTTGTTAGTTTTGGACAGAATAAGTCTCCAGATGTCTCCCGTGTCCTCCTCTCACACACACATTCAGCAACAGTACAGTGCCCTATCCACTGACCATTCAAGATGTGACTCCAAAGCTCGCACAGACATTTGAAACACCCTTCAGTCTCCTCAAACAAAACCTGTAGAGGTGAAATCCCACAAAATCCAGGTGGAAAGGAGTTACAAGGAGGCGTTACTGCTCTCCAGCTTCTGAAGAGGTTTATTAAGAGCACAACTGCTCCATAAAAGCCCTGCAGTCCATGCAAATCACCTCAGTGCCAGCCACCCAACAGCCATTGGGCCCAGCATTATCAGGGTATCCACCTTATCAGCCTCCCTTGCCAGGAGAAATCATCAGCAGACACACTGCAAGATCTCCCTATCAGCATCCAGGAGCCAACAGCCAGTGGCAGAGATAAGCAGTGGCTCCACATGCAATTTTCCCTGCCATAAAACACACACAGAGTCCTTATTAGATGTAACAGAGGTGGGACAATCTCCAAAGATCTTAAAACTTCTGTAGAATGTTTGCTGAAGTCTGTGACCAAGGCTGATTTTCATGGCTTCTCCTTCTAAAAGTGGCCTGTACCAAAGTGCAGGTGCTAAAAGCTGTGGGCCTGGATGGTTTGCACATCGTTCTCCAAATCCTGCAGCCTGGAGAAGATCTGGTAAGCAAAGAGGCAAGCAAAAAGCACTAATACCTCTCTTCTGATAGGTTTGTGGCTGAGTCCCTCCTCATTCCCCATTTGGAAAGGTAAAGGAACAGAACTACCCTGCTAAAAGGATTATACATACATATATATATATATATATATATGTATAGATAGATAGATGTATATACACATATATACATTTAGTAAATAATTGATAAAATTAAAAGTTCTAGTTATAGAGGTGTACAAAGCAGCTTTCATCATGAGAAGCACTACAGTCCTAAAATGAGGAGCAAAAGCAGTAAAAAATAGCATTTCTAATCCCAATAGAAGGAATCACTTTCAGCTACCTTTCAAGAAGTCTGCCCTGGCCACATTTCTTTATGTTTATGCTTACATCCTTATTTCACCTAATTAAGCATTTAAGCTTTAATGAGTCTGCTAGCTAGCAAAGTTGTTGTCCTACTAGGAAAGTCTCAATTTTAAACCCATTCTGCAACTCCGTTTACCCTGTGCTGCAGAACAGCTTGAAGGCGCCACAGAAGCAGGCCATGAACACAGAAACCCTTTCCTTGTGGAAGGTGACAATTCACATGATAACAGCTTACATTTACAGAAGCATCTTTCATATCAAAAGTGTTTCACAAACTATAGAGACACACATCTCCAGCAAAATGCAGTAAAAGGTGGCAGCCTACAAAATCACGCACTCCAACGGGACAAGGAAACATTTTTAGCTGAGAACACTCCATGTTGCCCATTAAAATGGCACATTCTTTACCTCAGAGCACTGAAGACCCCAACATCTACCATATGCAACGCAAATAAAGACAACATCCAGAATATTTTGATTGAAAACAATTGTCTGGAATACAAGCGGCCGAATTTACAACGTGTTGGGTTGCTGCCGGATGTCAATAGAAAATGAACACATGCTGTAAATTCAGTGCTGGCTAATTAGGAAAATCTGTACATTTCCCAAGCCTGCTTCTCTGTAGGTAGGACTAAAGGGCAACATTATGTCATTTCCCTTTGCGCAGGGACTCCCTGTTGGCTTCCATAAAGAATTTGGCTTGGAAACTGATGACAGGGTACAGCCCAAGCTGAGGGAAGAACCACCAATAAATAAATGAAGATGGGCTGGTGATGGAAAAGTCATTGCTAGTCACCAAGACATCTTAGCAGGATTTCTGCCAGCAGTTGAATGAGGATGGGACAGAAGAACCCTGCTCTCAGTTATACCAATCCCTCAAATCCAGAGTAATTGTTAAACATGCACAACCACCAAAAACAGGATTCAGAATGAAACGAGGGCAAGCCTTGAAAGAGAATGCAATTTAACATGGAATAGCTTTGAATGTATGACATGGCCTGTTAAATGGGTCCCCTGAGTTTAACTGGCAGCCAACCCTTTCCTCATAGACCTACCCTGCTTTAAAACATTTTCATTTGTATTCACTTGAATTTCAGAATTCTTCTGTTATCTCCAAGCAAAGAGAGGAGTTTAAAAGCTTTCATCAGCTAAACTGCATGTTTTGTGGTCTTTGCTCCACTTCTGTGCATTTATGCCTTTATCTCCTCAAAGCAAGATATTCTATCCAGCAAAACCACACAGCCAACAGACTGAGAAGTCACATTTCCTCCAAAGTCAGCACAACCACAAGCATGCAAGACCAGTGGTGATATCAAAGGCAGTACATCAGCATCTCATTGAAAGGGTGATGTGAGCACCGTAGGTGAAATCAGGATGGAGCTAGCAAAGAGAAACAGATGAAGAAAGTTAGACTTTCAAGATATGAGTCACCGAAACAACACCTTCAAGCACTTCTCTTCACTCAAACAGTGTCAGAGCTGGTGACACAGCTGAAGTCTTTCATTATGTTCATAGTTTATTAGGTACTGTATCAGGCCATCTGATAATAATCAGTAAACTAAAAATTAGATTACAAGTCCATTGGATTTGCCTGAACATTTCAGGTTTGCCTCGAAGATATATTTTCTTCATTCAATTCATGTATATCCTCCACTTATATTCAGGCCTGAAAAAACATGATGATATTTTCATTACTTAGTAGGAGGTTTTCTTATATTAATTTAATCGCCAATATATTCCTTCTTGTTAGAATTTTGAAATGACTCATCCATGCCAGCAAAAATTTGGGTGAGAAATGAGAATATAGCCCTGAAGGAACTTACTCAATCCTCCAGTCTAAGACAATTACATGCTAATGAGAGAAAATACTCTCTAGTTTGTATGAGAGAGAGGGGGAAGGGGGGCTGGAATTAAATCTGTTCCTTAAACAAATTCCTCTTGTGGCATTCCAGCACAGACAAACCCTCCAGCTATCATAACTCACTGGTTTGAAAAGGTCATTAGCACTCTATCTCATTTTTCTGGGAGAAGGAAGAGCCAAATTCATGGCCATGACAGGAAAATTTGCCCTTGGTATTGCTGTGGGATGACCTGATCCCTGAAATCCTGCAGAGGACATTCTGAGGGGCCTTTTTTGCAAAATAACAGCAAAATCCATCCATCCTGATAGTCACAAATCCATCCATCCTGCGGCAATAGCATCAGTGCCAAATACACAGAACTTCAGGCCCTGCTTTTTCCCCTTTATTCCACACTTCCCTACCCAACTATTTCTTTCTCCTCCTCAGAACAGCCTGGATGTGTGGCACCAGATAAATGATGCCTGGACTCAAAAAATAAGCAGCAGTGGGAAGCACTTTGTTATCCGTGTCCTGACCTTCAGAGGAATACCCCACTGTGCAAGCTGGACCATAAAAGGAATCCATGTGTAGCCTGTGTTTAGAAAATCCATCTCCTTGTCCTTCCCAGCTCTGGCACTGCCTTATTAAGACACTGAAGTAGTGGCTGCTGGAGAATCTCGGGAATGATTCGGGCAACAGTGCCCAGAACAAGCTTGTCAGTTTGTGTGGGCTGAAAATGAGCTTGTAAAAGCTCTGAGGACTGCTCAGCTTGGTGATCACAGGCTAGCCAAAGAAACCTCTTCTGAAGAAACTGCATCATCCTATTCCTGTGGAAATACACACAATTTTCTTTTTTTTTTTTTTTTCATTTCTAGCCAAGCATTTTCTATGTGGGAAAAAGGGACAAAACACACTGCAGGTGGAAGTCTTTGGGATGGCATGATGTGACATGCCAATACAATGATATAATCATCTCATGAGGGGGCAGAAGGACAAAAAAACCCCTTCTGTTTATGGATTTCCAGTCTCTGCTGTGCTCTGGTCCTCTGAAGAAATTATAGCACTGAAAAGTGGGAGGTATAGAAGCAGCTTTTGTGGTGGTTCACATCCCAGGTGTAAGCATTTCTGTGAAAATCTGATGGCTATGTTTTGAGTAAAAATTCTGGAGTTCAGGTGAAGATCAAAAAACAAATTTGTGAGGTTTACTGCTTGTTGTTTTTCCCTGCTCCCAAAAGGTCCATTTCATTTAAAGCCATTTATACCACCATATTTTTTTTCTCTGCTAAAAACCACAGATGGATAAAGTTTTATTCTTTACATTAAGTAAGCATTCTGCTCTGGAGCCAACTTCAGTCCTATATCTTTCTCACCATTGTAATTATAACTCTGCCTTTCAGAAATTCCCAAGATTGATACACTGAGTATCTGATCTTCTCCCTATCACTAGAGGGCTGACAGTGTTATAAATGAAACCAGCTTGCTCCTGTTAACACTGTCTGCTCATTGGAATTCTGCTCAAAAGCAACCTCCCAACCTCAAAAGATATATTTCTCCAAATTAAGTTATTACACATAGGAACCTGTCTGGTGGTGGGAAGATGTGACTTGTGAACACATGACTGCCTGTGTTCTCAGTGACTTTAGACGAGCATCACAGCTACAGAGTCCTTGCTTTTGCACAGAAATAGAGAAAATTACCTCAAACCTGGTTTGAAACCAAGTGCATTAAATGTGTGCAAATCTCCCAGTGCAAATGTGACTGTGCTCACCCTCCCAAGCTGTTTCACAACAAAACCTGCCTTGAGAGAGGCTCAGCTGACCAGCAGTAAATCCAGTCACAGTGATTCGGTTTCTTTCCACTCTGTGCATTTAATTGACTCTAAAATTTGCCATGATATTCAGGCATCAGGTCAAAGAGGTCTCACCAAGAAGGGAGTACTTGCTCAATTCAATCAATCAATCCATACACCAAAATGTTGCCTACACCAAAATGTGGTCTCAGGCTGGTGAAAGAGGGAAGTAGGAGTATGGAGCAGTAACTTCACCAAACCTTTGAAGAAGTTTTTGGGCACCAATTTAGAGCACCTCTTCTGGTCCCACCACAAAAACCCAGCCCACCTAGAAGACAACCTTTGCTAGAGCAGTCCTTGCTGTCTGCTTCAATTATGTCTGCATTGAAAATGGGTCACAATCTACCTTAAAGGAAACTGAGGCATGTTTTTAGAAAAATGCTAGAGAACAAAACCCAAAACCCAAAAAAGATAGTCACAACTTGCTGTTGAGTGTCAGCCTTCCCTTGATTTCCTATGTCAGCATGACAAACTTGCTGGCCTTTTATTCAAGACTATCTAGCAAAGATAAGCAAGTTTACTTGGACCAACCAACAGATTTTGACATAAAAAGGAGCAAAACAGCATCTATTTATATTTCCTTAATGTCAACCAACATGAAGCTAACCTTTCGCTGTCACACACACTACCCACTGGTTTATACTCTCCAATAAACAAAAAGAAATGCATCCTGCTTACTCTTCCACTTCCCATCACCCTCGCTGCTCCCGAGGAAGAGGAGGGTTCAGCTGCAGCACCAACACAACCACTACTGATCCTAATCTGTGGCTGTATCACTTGTTGACCTGTTCCTCTGCTCAGGCTCCTGGGGACTCTGCTGTCACCACACTTCTTCCTCAAGGACTGGTTGCCCACTTATTTCTGGCCAGGAACATTTCCTGTGCTGTGTGCTGATGAATTAATTATCCCAAGAAGCACAGCCACCTGATGAGTTCCTTCATGCCATGAAAGACCTTGATCAGGCAAGGACAATCTGCTGGCAAGAGGGATTCTCCTTGTTTAGCATGAGCTAATAAGTAGGTTATGATGAGAGAAATAAAGCTGCTTATAAACATTTATCTTCAGTAATTAAAAACTTGTTTAAAGGCACAAAGCCAAAAATGCAGAAGCTAATTGACCAAATGAGATGCTTCTGCAAGTTGAAATCAGTTTGGAGTTTCATTTATAAATCACATTTTTCGTCTGTGGTTCTTTGAACTGAGCTGTGAAGGGATGGCTTTGCCTGGGCTGCCAGCAATCTGATGGTGTTTACATAACTCTGCTTATTCGTGTGTAAAACTTGTTAGCATTTGACTTCATTTCATCTATTATCCTGCAAACCAGTTGGCCTCAGCTTTTTAAGGGGAAGTCTCATCTCCTGATTATCTGGTTTAATTTCAGATATTAGATCATAAAGACATTAATGAAATGCAAACTCACACTGAGAAGCAGATGCTCCTAGAAATACTCTGGCTAAATTTATTTTCATCTCACTCCTTAAAGAGTGTTACAGCTGGGCAATAACTGCAATTTCTCTCATGCCTGATAATTTCTATCATTCTGAGCCCAGAATGCCCTGAAAAAAAGTAACATCATTAAGCAATAAGCTCAACAATGCCCTTGTTCTCTTAGAAGAAGGCAGTTAAATGTAATAACTAAGAGATATCGTTCCAAGTCTGCAAATTTGCAGTTTTAAAGGCTGACATGAGCTGTTCTTCATGTATTCTGTAGGCTGCATATGTGTGTTGCAAGGATCTGTCCAGACCCTTGCAACACACATATGCAGTCTACAGAATACATGACTGCAGGTAAATATATCAAACATATTTGCCTGAAGATTGTTTTTAAACCTTTCCTAAGACACAGGGATATTCAACCATCAGCTTCTTCTGTATGGGAACAACACACTATTCCCTTTTCTTTTCTTTAAACTGAATGAAATTTGTTGCTGAGCATCACTATTAAATATAAGGCCTTATTTAGTCAAAAGAAGAGTTAATGCAGATTTTTCAGGCAACTCATTTGTAAGCACAGGGTGAGGTAAACTCTTATGGCATGAGAATGCTTTATACAGTGAATTAAATTAACTCTGCCCCTTGCACTAGTTGTGGATATCAGGCACATGGAAAATTACTAACCAGCTGAGAGCTCAATTACATCCCTATAGTCTAGGAAGAAATACAGAAATAGAGGGATTTCCCTGCCTAAGAGTCTGACAGAAGTAGACCAGGGACCAAGAACAGAACCATTTTTAACTCTGAGTCAGTTTAGAACAATGCTCCTGGTCTCTGCCATGTGGAGATAAGAGAAGTTAAGCTGTGTGCCCTGCTGTGGATGGCACAGGAAGTTTGAAGCATCTGTGCCTTCCCAACCTTAGGCCAATGTTCATTGACACAGCCTTTTTGCATTTCAAGTATCGGAAGTCTTTTGTATGAGAAAATTCTGGTGGCAGATATGACTTACACTGTTTGAAGGGCAGAGATGCAAGAGTGCTGCAGTCTGCCCTGCCTTAACAGACTGCATACTGCCAATTTCCATCTAAGATACTAAACATATGTAATTTTTTGAACACAAACATGGCAGGAAAGCCATTGACACTTATTTGTACTATATCAGCTACATTTCTTGAGACTCGCTGTTTTCTTTGTGCTGTACCTGTGTTTTGGTCTAATCCTGAAAATCATGATAAAATTCCATTTTATATTTCTTCTCACATGGTGCTCTTTTAAGCAGGCATGCTTGTCAGAATTATCAACAATAAGCACAAAAATCTGTGTCTCCATGCCTGTATTTATTAGATGTTTAAATAAGATCCAGCTCATGAGGGACATCAGTCCAGTTAAAGCTAATAAATTTACAGTAGGAAACAAAGGGCAGGTTTTCCACTGGCAGAAGGTGGGTTACCTGATTACAGGATTGGAGGGGACTCTTTTAGACCCAATTATTTCCAAAATTCCTTGGTGATTGCAAGAGATGAAAGATGGGCATTTTGCCAACTGTCTGGGTGCTAGATTGGAGCTGCCCTCCTAAAAGCTTGGCTGGTACAGGATACAGAGTACACAGATTACAGAATGATGTTAATTTACTATAATCCATAATCTGGATTGTCATACGAAATACTAAGGAGCTGATTTTGTTTTCTGCTTAGGAATTGCAGTGGGTTCAGCTCAGTAAAGTCTGTGCTCTGTATGACTAGCTCTCTCTGGAAGAACAAAACTGCTTTTATGAAACACTTCTCTTGCATTTTAAAGAAAATGCAATCTGAAAAACACACAAAAAAAAATTAACTACTAAATTCTACCAAGCTTTCCATACATCTGATTATTTCCTCCAGGGCATTTGAAATGCTGCAATAGCAAAGATTTGTTTAATATCCACTCTCACTTGAGAGTGGCTGCAGTAGAGAAGGTTTTAGTGAGCCACTGGGTCATGCTTTTCTGCCTGGGTTGAGAATGAACTCCAAAAATTGCACAACAGAGATTCAGCGTGAAGGGCCAAATCCACCCCAACAACCCAAATATGTCCTGTCAGTCCTGGAATTCCAGGCAGCTGTGAAGACAGGTTAACAGCTGGAGCACTCTGCTTCAATTTGTTCTCAACTCTCACGCATCTCTAATCTTATTTACTCAGTGCCTCGATATTTAACTCCTGGGCAGAAGATGTCATGTCTTGGCTCTAGTAAAAAGTAAGTATTTTACAGAAAGACAAACAGAAATCCCCAAAATATTTGCAACTTCAGGATATATGAAATTCATGGAGAGAGAAAACCACTGTAGGTTTTTTTCTAGTGGAAAAAGAGACTTGCAATAGACAGGAGCACAGCCCTTAGGAGGACAGAGGCTAAACTTTTGGGAAAGTAAATTCTGAAATAAAACATGAACATTGGGAAATTACATGGAACACATATGGAGCCAGATTCTCTTATGGTCAAACATGCACTCATTGAAAACTTGTATTAAGATCATATTCTTCTTTCCTCAACACCAACCTGAATTGAAGCATAATCTCTGAAAACTCTTCATAAAAACATAACCAGATGCTTGAGAACAAGAAATGGGCCACTCCTAGTGTTTCAAGAAAAAGGAAACCAGAAAGGAACCATTTTTGTGTGATTCCTAAACTCCGAACTGTCTAACATTTCTCACTAATGTACACCCCGTACCAGGGCTAACTCCACTGCAGGAATGAAAACAGCTTCAAAAGTTATTTGTGGTCATTCACATTGATCTGACATGGACACAGCCTTACCCCGCTGTCCTGGACAGGAGAAGGGCATTTTTTACTTTCTGTGGCTGGCAAAGACGACATAACCTTGCTCTCCAGAAGCATTAAGATGCTATGGACACAAATGTGTCCAGTGTTAACTTCTCCAGAAGATAAAAAATGTGCTTCTCATTGTCCTGCAAAGATGTACCCTGCTGGCTTGACCTTCTTAACTTGCTGAATCAGTCCTTTGTGTGCTGCCAGAGCTGCAGCAGCCTCAACAGGAACAGCAAAAAGCACATTAAATGTCTTTCTGGTTCTCTACACACCTTCAGAGATCCAAACTGAAATCCATTTCACTTCTTTTTCAGTTATACCAAGTTGGGATTAACCACATATCTTGTTTTAGCAGAACTTCCAATAATCAATTTACTAACCCAGGAGATTTTTAGCCTTCTGGAGGTTGCTGCCATCCCCAACCTGCAGGATCTTTTTAAAAAAAAATAAAGAAATCTTTAGCCACTGCTTTTAGAAATTAATGATATCAGGAACCATACAGCTTTGTGGCAGTGTTTTTCTCTATGTCCTACTCACATAATGTTTTTTAGGGTGAATATAGTAATTACTAGTAAATAAATAACTAGCAATAGTACTTGATCTAGTTAACCCCTTCTCTTTGTCATATTTTCACAACAGGATGACCAACATCTCTCCTTCCCCATGATATGATCTGCAATCCCTTAGGGAAGAGCATGACACAGGGCAAAACTCTGGTTCAGATTCAAAGTTAAGCTTCATCTAAACGGAGGCCAGCCTGACAATGCCCCTAAGACCTTCCTGAAGTCTGCAGCAGTGATGATGTGACAATGGAGCAAATTGGATCAGCTTTCCAGTATAATTTAAAAATAAATAAATAAAATCAACAAACAAAAAGCAAATTCAAACAAAATAACAACCACAAAAAGTAGAAGCGAAAATTCATTGCTGGTTCAATGGCAAGTCAGCCACTTGTAAATTTGAGGCTTTAGTGCTCAACAGATTAACCTAAGAAATATTCTTTAGAGAGTTCAAGAGGCTTATTTTTGCTCTCAGTTATGCTGAAGTCAAGGAATTAGGTCCACTGTCATTACAAGAATTATTTCATCTCATTTTTTCAGTGCAGCTGCAGCAGACTGAAGTGGACCAGCAAGACACTCAGAAAGCACCACCCCTGCAGACACTCACAAACTACCCAGCTCCAGGCTAAATTCCTCCAGCATCACTTACAACATCAAAATGACGAAACCTGATGGTTTTGTTCAAGAGGACATCTTTTACTGCCTAGGAAGAGGCACAAAGCAGCAGGTGGTATTTGCTTTTTCCCTTGCTGAAAGCAGTCAGTCCCCTGTGCTCCAGTTCCACGTGGGATTCTTCCTGTCAGCTACGTGCAGCTCCCTTGTGTGACAGCCCTGACACCCCAGCACACAATGTACCCTGTGCTGGGAAGGCAAAGCCTTCACCCAGCTCCTTCCAGGGCTGCCACTGCCTCATAAATCAGCTGGCTGGAATAGCTCAGGTAGGGCTTAATCCAAAGGCCACTGAAATCAGTGCAAAGGTTCCTTCTGTCTCCAGGCTGGTACCTCAGGGCTTCATAAAACCCAGGCAGAGCAGTCCCTCTGCCCCTGGGGACAGCACAAAGCCTCAGCTTTGCCACAGAGCCATTAAAGATGCAGCACATCCCATCACCCCAACAGCTGGAGGTTTTCCTTTTTTCCCTGACCTCACAGCAGATACAGAATGCTGCCAGATGGGCACAAGCTAACACTGCCATACTTTGTCCTGGCTTTCCCAGGCTGTGCCTGAAAAGTCTCCTTCCCCCCAAAGTACCTGAGCTGCCGCTGGGTCCCTGCCAGGCTGAGCACAAGCAATAAATCTGACAGCCTGGGAGAGAGCTGGACAAGGTCCCACATGTCTGCTGTTGGAAATGTGCCCCCTAGACAGGTCTGCAGTGCTGCTCCAAACACATTGACAGGCCTCCAGAGATCCAGACAAATATAAATAGTTTAAAAAAATAACTCTGGCTGGACAACATTTCTGGGTGGGCACAGTGAGCCTGTGTGGGGAATCCAGAATGTCTGGAGTACCTTCAAATTATAAGAACTTAAAATGCAAAAAAAACCTCACTTTGTTTTTGGGTTGGTGTCAATTTTTATCTGAGTTGCCTCTGCATGAACTACTAGCCACAGCACATACTAGGGGTGAAATGCAATGTTGGTATTCAAAAGATAAAATGACTCCTCAGGATCAGTCTTAAGCATATGAACCCAGAATACACAGCACAAGAAAATATCATTTCCAACATGGAAAATTGAATAAAACCCCAAAACACAAAGCCTAACACCAGACCTCAAGGACTGAGCTTACACTGAGCTTCTCCTAATATTGAATAGCTGGACATGAGTGGCCCCAGCATCACAAACACTTGGGAACCTGACAGCTTCTGTATCCTCACCACTCCCAACACAGCCTCTGGCTCTGATGAAGGCATGATAACACCAAGCCACTTGGGCATGTGGTGCAGGAGTCCATGCTGCTGCATTTTCACCCCTCAGTCTTTCTTGGGCACAGCATCCAGCTAGAAAGAGGCTTCCAATAAACATTTATTCCAGGAAAAGGCAAAATGCTGAGTTCCAACACTGCTGGTGGGAATGGCTGCTGGCATTTCTGGCTTTGCTGTTCTGCTCAAAGCCTAAACAGTGTTTGAGAGACCTGGCAAGCATGTTATAGCCTACACAGATATCCATCTCTCCATCTCCCAGCAGAAATGTCTTCAACCAGTGCTGGATTCCCCACAGCAAGGCTCCAGCCACTGATGGGAGGGCTGGGGAAGTGGCCTCTGCTTATGAAGGAACATTTCCAACCTCCATGCTGCGCAACCTACTTTATAAAACACCTGAAAGCATTCAGAGGCAAGTCTGGCAAGCAGATTTCTGCAGCTTATGACATGTGAACATGTTGTGGTTATATTATTAAAGGCAAAGATGATCCCCAAATCCCCAAAAATCTGAATTTGCCAAAACCAATGCAGCATCACATGTTCATTTGTTAATAACAGCCCCAGTGCTGCTGCCCTTCCCTCTGTGTGAGCCCTGCAATTGGGGCAGATGCTCAGCTCAGCTCCTGCCCCACTTTGCGCCCCATCTGGGGCAGGATTTGGGAGGTGTCAGCTCCCAGTTTCACACCCCAACTTGAGAATCAGGCTCTGTTATTGTTAAGGCAAACCAAAAATAAAAAGGCCAGACTAAATTATTTTTAAGATCCTGAGATTTTTAAAGCAGTCTTGTGACTTTTAAGGGGTCTGAGTCATTGTGCTTGAATGCTTGAAGCTGGCAGCAGCAAAGGGAGGACAGCAGGATTTAGCGTACAGTAATTTATTGTTGAAAGCCTTCAACTGTGTGGGAAAGGGCATGGGGCACATCTGCAGTGATTAGGGGAAAAAGGGACACAGGCCCACACAGGCCCAAGCCCTTCTCCTCCAGCCAGGCTGCCACCAGGCTACTCCTCCATGAAATCACCACATTAAACCCCAACAAGGCACCCCAGACATGGAAAATCCACTTCCCATTAGCAGGATGGGACACAGGTGACACCCTGGATTCCAGTTCCAGGGATGGCAAGGGCAGAGCCCACTGTCCCCAACCCTGGGGCTGTCCCTGCCTGCCCAAACCAGCCACACCACAGGGCTGATGCCCAGGTCACCCTGCAGCCTCTGAATGCTCAATGGGAGCCTGGAGGCCTTCAAAGAGAAGTCAAGTTGCATTTTTCTACAGAAAATCCCAAACTACAGCCCCTAACATCCTCCACAGACCACCCAAGGCCTCTATTCCCAGCAAACCCCAAGGTCTTGGCCTTTCCTTTAACAGCTTTGCTCAAAGAAGAAGAAATGAAGTCCCTATTCAGAATTAAGTACAAAAATTAGAACAAAATGTGCTTAAACCTAGCTTTTTTTTTTAATCAATGCAGTGTTAATAAACTAAATCAAATCTTTTTATCACTGAAGACATTTCAAAAATAAATGGAGCCTTTCTTCCTGCTTACACTGGTATAAATCCTGACATTTCATTAAAGCAAACAACACTGTACAGATGTAAAATGGGTTTAGTTAATGAAATGTCATTGCTAGTATTTTCATAGTATTTCTTTCATAAATTGACATCATCATCATACCCATATCAAATTCTGCTCTCATTTCACCAAGGTAAATTTGTGACAAGTGACAGCAAATGCTGCTCTTGCTGCCCACATAAAGTGACTGAAAATGAATAAAAAGCAGCAGGCAGTACAAACACAACAGCAACTGCCCAGTAATGGCAGACAACTCACACATATGCTACATATACCAATTGTATCCCAGCTTTCAAGTTATAATATATAACTTTACCTTTAGTATATATAATATCTGATATATAAATATCTGGCAAACACAATCCTTTCTGCACAGCACTCACACAGCATCTGAGGATGAGCTTTCCTTTCCATGATTTCCATAGAAATATTGCCATATTTCTATGCCATATTCCACCACCTCTGCTGTTTACATTTATCCATGTAGCAAAATAACTAGGAGCCAGACATTTCCAGCAGTCTAAGGAAATTAGAGAACACAAAACCCACAATATTAACTAAAGCTGATATTTTGGCACATATCTTTAGCTCAAAGACTCTTTGGAAGGTAAGGCAGAAATTCTCACAGCCACTGCTAATCAAAGGCCAGGCACCAGCACCATTTTCCAGCTGCAGTAACTCACCTCTCTGCTTCCAGGCGCATTTCCTCACGCTTTTGCCTCCTGAGCTCTCTGCGGCGTTCAAAGTCATCCATGGTGGGTGTTTAAGTGTTCCAAGCTCCGGGAAGATCCAAATCTAAAAGGGAGATGATCACTTAGATGAGAGTGAAAGCACAAGGCATGCATCTAACCAACTGAGTCCATTTAGTTTTGTTTTGCTGTCTTAGCTCTGCTGTAACTATTTTCTTTTTCCATCAAAAAATTCAACTTCCTCGGTATTGTTGAGATAAACAAGATTAATGAAACGTCTTGAAGGATAAACATAGCCCGTGCCTGCGTTTAGTTTCCTAGTTAAAATTAAATCAACATGCTTCAAGCAAGGACTGTATACATCTGCTAGCCACAGACTAGCTATTTGTAACGTCACAGGTCTTTTCCACTAACAAAAGCAACAATTCAGCAGGATTTTTAACTTCCAGTTTTCAATTTTTCACCGCAAGCGATAAAAGCACTGCACAAAAAGAGCTCTTGTTTTCTTTAGCTGCACAGATAATTAAAAGTTCTGCAAAAGTTAGTCCCCGGCTGTTCCCACCCCCACATTCAGAAAAGCAGAAAAAAAGTGAAGAGAAAATGAGAGAAGAAAGAAAAAGAAAAAAGAGGGGAGGGGAAGAAAAAAAAGTAAAGGGAAACAAGAAAAATAAACCTCTGCTTTTAAATACTAGCAAGAGAAGTCAAACTCTGTACAAACCCTGCTCAAAGAACGAAGAGCAGCAATACGTTCGTTGCAGCTGAATCCGCGCGTTTTGCCCGTGCCCTACCTTCTTCTTTATGATTTAGTCCATGAAGTATTTTCCCCTTTACAGTTCTTCATATACAAAGCCTTCCCAGCCTCGGTTTATATCCCATCAAGCCGACTATTACAGAATTCCCCTGCAGCCCCCAAACCAAAAATGACTACCAGAAAAGGGAAAGCTGTTCTCTTTTTGTCCCTGCTTTGTTTACAGAGCTGTCAGTGGTTAGTTAAACTCTGCCTGGAATCTGGCATTTAAGGCCTGCTCTGAGATTGCTTCCTGTGCAGGGCTGGAGGCCTCAGCTTCCTCTGCAATCCCAGCCCCCAAAATCCACTTTTCCCAGCCCCTCACTCCGCAAGAAAAGCCCAAAACTTCCAAAGGTGGCTCAGGAGCTGCTTGCAGCTGGGGGCAAACCAAGCCAAGGTGTATTTGGGCATTATTTGAAGGGGTCTGTTTGCAGATGGAGATCTGTCTTGTGGCATTATTTATGTTCCTGCCAAGTGCCCTCCCCATAAAATCACTGGCACCAGCAAAGCCTTGCTTGGCTTCAGGGAATTTGTGGCTTTTTCTGCCCCCTTTTTTGGATTAAAACACTGCTGAGGGCAGGGGTTTTGTGGAGGTTATTTTATTAGTTTACTTTCCCTGGGGGTATTTTTCTTTCTGATTTGTTCCCAGATTGGGGGATTTAAATTTTTGATGTTGCTGATGCGATTTTCCTTGCGTTTGTCTGGGGTTGTTTTGTGGAGATTCAAGGGAAAGATTAATTTTGCAAATCTGATAGAGACATTACAATTGCTGCCTTTTTATAAATTCAGTTATACCATGCATCTAAAAAACAAGTTGCAAACAGATTTTTTTGCCAATCTTGTGTTTACTGTTAGTGCAGGGTACTCCTTGAAGAGGCCAGAACAGCAAATCTTCCATTTTCTCCCAAGAAGTGCTTCCATCTCAGCCCACACGTGCAGCTAAATCTGGAGGACTGTGAGTTGCAGGGCTGATGTGGTTCCCCCTGGCTGGGAGACAAGGATCAAAGGAGGAATAGCACACTACAGAACAAGTTCAAAGCAGCACACTGGGTTTCTATGCAATGGCAGTGTGCTCAGGAATTAGGACTTTACCAAGCAGCAGCATTTAGTCTGTGTAGCACAGTCACCATCAGGAATTTAAACAAAGAGCTGGCTGTTGGGATGACAGCTCACATGCTAGAAACAAGAATCCCAAAGCTTTTTCCTGCTTTGCCTCTCCAAAGCAGACGTGCTTTGATATTTGATTTATGTGCACGTTCATCAGCTCCCACCCAGCCAGGCACATCCCTCACTGCATCTCTCAAGGTTTTGTGCACCAACATTACCCCCATGCCCTCTCCAAATATCCCAGCCCATCCTCCACATGGTCCTCAGCACCACCTCCCATCTCCAAAAGCTCAAGCTCTTCCTCGCTGAGGAAGTCTGAGGATGACAATAACAACAACCCAGAACTATTTCTGTTCTTCCTCCCCTCTTTTCCTCCCCAGGAGCACTGGGGAGATTGCCCAGCAGTGATAAGGAGTTCCCTGATGCAGCAGATTTTCCCCATCCTCAGGATACTTTTCTGTCTTGCAATGAAGATCAGATGGACTGATGTCCTGGGAGGATGTCAAGGTTTATCCCAGAGTAATGTTCCCTCTCAAAGGACTGAGGCACAGCCACTGCATGACATTCAGAAAGCTTTCAATCCAAATCTCTCTTTCAGAACTCAGGAAGCCACTTGGGTAATGGAGTTCAGGTCAGCAGTTTGACCTTTAGCTAGCAAGGACATATTAGTGCAAGAAAAGGAGGCATCAGCCAGAAGGTTCACTTGAAGAAGTCACTTATTCAGTGCTGTTCACTGTCTCCCCAAAAATAACAAGATGTCTTTCACCTCTCAGAACCACTTGATAATAACACCTAAAAATTCTTCCAATTTCCACAAAAATATGTAACATATAATATAATACACATTTTTATATATGGTATAAAATCTAAGATTCTCAAAAGACTCAAAAATTACATATTGATGTAGATATCAATAATTAAAAGTGTTTTCTACAAGCCCTTTTTTTTTTTTTTTTTGGAGTGTGTACATTTTAATGCTTCTTTTTTAAGATTAAAATTATTCATGAGTAAAAACATCCTGGGACAAAATGTAACACTCCACCCAGCTCCCCCTCCATGACCTGGCTTCAAAGCCACTTGGGAAAATGTCTTTGCACACTTTGGAAGGTCACGCAAAGACATTTCATTTTTCTACTCTTTGATTGCATATTTATTTTCCTGTAACACTTATTTTTAATAAGTTGGTATCAAACCAAAAAAGTTTTATTTTCTGAAAAGAGAAAAACTATCCCAAGAAAACTGTTTCAAAAGCAATGTTTCATTCAACCTCAAAATGGAAAATTCCCTAGTTTTATTTTAAACATAAAATTTTGGGGCTTCAAATAAAAATGGAAAATATTTTTATATGTCAATTTATTTTTTTCCAAATTATTTTCAGGTATGTTTTTCATCAAATTCACCTAGACACCAATAAATTTTAAAGAAGCATAAATATATATATATTTATGAATAAATATATATATATATTGAATAATATATATATAAATATTTATTGAATAAATGTGGATGTCTGAAATTATTTGAGCAGTTCTATTCCCTGGCATCCAGACCTATGTGCAAATTACTGGAAGATGGGCTACTCTTGCAGTGTGAAAAGATCCACCACTTACTATTTAGTTGTTTCTACTTCAAAACAAGACCCTCAGCATCTTTTCAGCTTCTACACCACTGAAATAATCTGAATTAAACTTGTGGGGTTTTTCCACCACCAGGTTCAAAAGAGGGACCTGTGGAAGACTTTACCTACATTGCCACGTTGCTTGAACCAGAATTACAGCAAACTATGTGCCCTGAAAATGTCACGTGTCCCAAAAAAATCCTTTAAAAGCAATACCAGTCCCTCCCTCCCTCCCCCTCACATAATGCCTTTGATCTTCAGCTGACTATGGTTTATTGTTAAAATTTGTTGAGTTTTTCATTGTCTTGATAAAAAGTATTTTCTTCAAGGACAGCCACATTTAATCCCTCCCAGAACAAAGCACACACATGCAAATTCCACTCCCCTTTACATCTCATCCCATGAGAGACTTTGAAAATTTTATCTCCTTTCCTAAGCTTTCCAGGTAGAAAGCAGATGGTAATCGCAAATATGTGATAAAATATTTTACTAGTACTTGGTGGGAATATGCCTTTTGAAAGCAAACAATAAATTGGCTGAGTATAAATACACACACAACTATATAATTGTATAATCCACTATGGAGAGCAAAATAACCTCCTGCTCTGGCTCAGATTTAACACTGCCCTCACCCTATTCTCAGCACTGCTTTCAGTGACAACTCGGCATCCAGGGGGTCTAAAAAACAGACAAGCCAGTCTGGCAGACAGCAAAATGCAAACTACTACTCAGGTCTTGAGCAAGAAATGTCTTTCAAGACCTCCCAGTCACCTTTCTGTGAGGTTCAGGCTGAACTTCTACACCAGCTTCAACCTGGCTGAGCCAAGAAACTTCAAACAAAAGCAAATCCCCTGATATGACATGGCCATGTACTGCACTGATGCCTCAGGTTTGAGCTTTGATATTTTTCAGATTCTGTGCTGCTTTAGTGTGCAGTTCTGAGCTTCATATTAGGGAATAGTGAGCTCTGTGCACAGAGCAGGGAGACAAAACAATTCCTGCTCCAGCTGGGCACCAAGGACAAATGATCCCAATCTCAGCCCAGGAGCACAAACCCCATGGGCTGGAGAGAGAAAAACAAGCAGGGTGGGACTGCCTGGGCTAAAGCTGGGATGGGACAATGAACTGCAAGGTGCAAATGGAGCAGAACTTATCCCAGGGACAGACCCCGTGCCCGGTCGGGCATTTTGGGGCCATTTTGGTTCATCTTGGGTGCAGCCCTGGCTGGGCTCTGGTGCTGCCCAAGGTGGATCCATGGAGGAGAACCTCTGAATAAATCCCTGCTTTATTCTTTAGCTCTGTTCTAGCTCAGTCTTCTCAAGGTATCAGCACAAGGCTCTGTGCTGGCCATGCCTGTTGACTGCATCGCACAAGCATGTTCCATCTTATTTCCCTCTTAGTACAACAGCAAATTTCCCAATTTCCTCATTCACCTGAAAGGAAGCAAGGGGATTTGGCTTAGGTTTCTTTGTAACCAGAGAAATCTGCTGAATTTCCCATCGTATCTCAAGACCTCTGCACGCTGTGCCTCGGGTGTGTCCCCTCCCTTTCTGAGCCCAAAAAGCCTCTCAGGATGGTGAATAAAGGTGGGCTACCAGCACAGGCCCATCCTGCAGAATAATCCCAGTTCTGCAGGAGCTGGTAAAAATTTCAGGACCCTTCCAAGTCCAGCTACACAAAGGTTTCCCATTGTCATGGTTTGCATGCAAAGCTTTGCATCAGTTCCCTCAATGTCTCTCATGCCAAACCATGACACCCATGTGCTTGCAATTAAACATTCGATTGTCTTCTGACCTAAGTTGTTGCTGTCATTGCCCTCTTTATTTTTCTTAATACTACCACCAAAACCATCAAATTTCAACTTAAACCAAGACTTCATGCAGCTTTTTGACTTGCACTCCATTAATCCAAGTGTCCCATTTTCCTATTTGTGTCCACTTCAGGTGGCTCAAAGCCCCGGTGTCAAAGCATGGACCTTCCAAAAGCCAGCAAAGGACTGGTCAGTGAGGAGCACAAAGGATATTTCACATTAGCTGGCTAAATGCCATGACATGCACTGTATCCCTAAGACTACCATTGCCCTTTCTTTTTACCTCCTCCACCTCAGAAGTGAAAACATAACCTCTCTATTGCCCCTTTTGAAGCTGAAAGCAACTCGGCAAGCAACACTCATTGTCTAAATGTGACTTGTTTAATCTGGCACCCGTGAAATGCAGGTATGACAGGCATTCTACTGCAATATCTGGGAGAATTAGAGTTCCTTAATCTATCTTCAGTCAAAACAAATAAATGTGTTTTTTATTAAAATCTGTCAGAAAACATTTGGAAATTATTTTCATTGCTCCCCTATTAATTCTGCTTTAGAAGCATTCCATGCCATTCAGGTCTTTCAGAAACAGGCATGACTTCATTGAAATCAAAAGGTGCAGTTCAAAGGATTGATTTCTCCTTTGTCACACCTCATGCATGCTCCTTCTTTAATCCAAGATGTTACATATCACTGGAATTATATATTACCAACAGTAAGGCTCCATAAATTCATTTTCAATGTTCCTTTCATGCAAAACCACATCTGCAATTGTTTCTGTAAATTTGGCCAAGCATTCACAATGACTGCAGAAAATAAACTCTTGTACATATACATATATACACACATACCCACAAACCAGTATCAAGCAGCTTTATTCCTTCCCAAACAGAATAGCTCATTTGGGATTTGAGGCAAAATAAATATACTAGGTCACATGAACACAGTTTTATTCCTATTTAGCTCTTCTTTGTTTCATCTGACCATGCTTCTTAGGACTTGCAAGGGCAATTAATCAATGGCAAGCCAACCTCAGCATAAGAAAATTCAACTTTGGTGTTTTCACAAGGTCCCTGTTTTAGTTCTTTGAACATTTCACTTAGAGCTACATGAGTATTTCCAAACTGACCTATGAGAAGAAGGCAGTCAATTACAAAGAATTTCAACAAGGAAATCAAACCCATCATCTGTTAAAATCTCTGCTTTTGGTATGAAGTACATTTTCCATCTCATCTTCCATGGAAGTGAAAGAAGCTCATGCACATTGGTGGGTGAGGCATTTGCAAACCTGATGAATAGATTAGCGAACACCTCTGTGGCACCCTAAGCAAAAATCTGCAGTAATTACATAGAATAGAGATTTGCATCCTGAGCAAAAATCTGCAGTGATTACACAGAAAAGAGATTCCCATCTGGTGCTTTGCAAGCTACTGGTGGCCCAAAGGACCAGGCCATGGTCCAGACCCTCAAGTGCAGTAGGTGCTGAACAGGTTTCACCAACCCTGCCTCCAGCACAGGCTGCCAAAGTGTACATCACAAATGTTCTTGAAGGTGCCAGGCCCTGTGACAGCTCCCACTGCTACAGAACCCCATGAAAATATTGACAGGGAACTTTTCATAGAATTTTGTTCCTGCCAGAGTTCACTCCTTGGGTTGATGCCTTTTCAGACTACCTAAAAACAGAGGCCAGACAAAATTAAAGGAATAAAAAGCAGTTATATGTATTGAAGGGCCTTCAGGTACTCCTAGGGCAGACAAGGCCCCTCAGGGGCTACACCCAAAAATGGAAAACGGGTCACAGCTTTCATACTTTTATAAATTTGGTCCATTTGCATCTTGAGGGTGAATCTTCCAATTACAGCTTCACTTGAAGTAATGAAGCTGTTTCCCCCAAGTTTGCTCCCTGCTCCCAACTCACTTTCCTCTACATTTCTTGAGGCCTGACACAGTGAGTGTCCTTGATTCCCAGGCCTGGAGAGGAAATTGTTTTGTATGACCAAAATGGGAAGACAGGAGCCAACACTTCGTATGGAAGTTACAGTTAAGAATTGCAGGATTGCAAATATACGAAAACTACAAAAGCTAAAACCCTAAGGCATCAGGGTCTGCAGCTCAAAGATCCATGGCTGGTCCATTTCTTGTATCCATGATCAATTCAGCCCTGGGGCAGGAGCTGCACTGCCCCAGAGGTGTCAGCAAACACTGGTGCAGCTGCAGCAGCAGGAGCTCTCATCTCAGAGCCAGCCAGTTGCAGTGGAAAGTCCCCATTTATCTTTACTCCCTTAGGCAGACTGACTGCCATTTCCACTCCTCCTCCTTCCTTCCTCTCCTCTCCTCCACTGCACACTGACTCAAGAGCCAGGCAGAGCTTTCTCTTGACATTTGGATTTGCATGTACTGGTCCCACCCCTGATCTCTGTGACATTTGTCCATCATTTCCCATTAGCAGAAGAAGGAAGAAACAGGACATAGCTGGAAGCTGCTGGCACAGCCACTGGTTCTCATGGCAGGAGCATCGACCCTTGACTCTCCCCTCCAAGTGTCCTCTGAATTATTTCAAATATGTGGTCCCCAAAGATCAGAAGGCACTGAAATATTATTCATATACAAGCTAGAGCTGAAATCTTGGGTCCTGTTGGAATCTTTGGCACAATTCCCAGAGACTTCAATCAGGGCTGGATTCCACCCTCACAGGCCAGATTCATCTAATATGCACAATGGAAGTTCCACGGGCATACTCTGCATGCCAGAAGCTGGTGTAATCTCAGATTTTGCCAATATAGGCTGCTTCATGCACTCGTATCTTTATGCACACACATGCAAAGACAGAATTGCTTTTACACTTTCAATCCTTACTTGTGGGAAATGAGTTATTTTCACATGCACTATTGCCACTGAGGAAACAGCCTTTGCTGTAGACACAAAGTGCAGAGAAAGCTTCATTGCCCCTTACCAATGTTTAACCATCAGTGAGAATAACCCAGAATAATGTCAATGAGGCAAAACACAAAAAATATAAGGGATTTTGTAGTCCACAAAACCGTTTGTAAAAGTGCTTCATCCCCAACTGAGCTCTGACTTGTGATCACTTTTTCCTGCAATCAAACACTTGGAAGCAAGCTCATGGGGTATCATTCACTAGTCACCCTTGCCTTTTATCTGCTTCTACCAGCAAAGATCTTCATTTTGCTAATTAATCACAAGAATAATGCACTTCTTGCCCTGTTAAATGACAATGCCAATTTCCCACCAATTTCTATTAGAAAAAAAAAAAAAAAGAGAATAGAAAAGAGTATCACACAGGCAGAAGCAGCTGCACAACTGTGGAGAAGCTTCACCAATACATTTCTGAATGTATTTGCTTCCAAGCAGGTTTTACAAACGTTTTAGCGTTCTATTTACACACTTTCTCTGTATCTCTCAGGTCTTGAATTAAAAGGCTAAGGCAATGCCATTAAAAATAATGAAATGTTTGAGCAAATCTTAAGGTGAGGTTCCAACAGCAATATTCACTCAGCCAGGCTTCAGACTCCACATGCTTTCTGGAACGTGCTTCAAAACAGAAAATCATGATACATTAAGCTACATAGTCAGTCATAAAATAGTAATAGAAAGTAATATGAAGGTACAATGCAGCCAGCTTACTGTGGTTTCAGTTTTGTGTTTTCAACCCCTTTTTGTGCTAAAACATGCAGCTCCAGGATCCAGCTCCAGGATCAACTCTAATGAGAATTGAGGGAGTCTCTGTTGCTTGCTCTATTGAGCCAACACCAAGCAACAATACTAGGTTTTAGACATCATTCCTGCATTTTTAAAGAAAAAAGAAATATGACCAAAAACCCCACAACTAACCTTTTTTGGTTTGCTGATGCTTAACTAGTTTTGCCCTAAGAGATGCTGAGTATTTTGTATTCAAACAGTTCCTAGGAAGAAATGAATCATAAATTTTCAAGGTGCTGCCAGTTGCTTTTAACTCTCAACTCATCTTCCCGCCCAATATCTTTACACTTACACTAAAAAACACATGTCACCATAATGGACACACACCAGCTCAAAGTCCAGTTATTCCATGGCAGAATATCATGGAAACCTCTGGAATTCCACCTGGCATGGATCCAGCTGCAGAAATTTCTGCTGGGCCTTCCCAGCTCACATTTCTGGTCATCTTTAAAAATGAAACCCAGATTGTTTCCTGCCAAGTAGGTCTATTAATTTATCTCTAATGAGCAGCAGTTCCATGTCATTTTGGCTGAAAGCTGAAGCAGGAGGTCAGACCTGGCTTTAAAGAGGCAAAGCAGGGCAGCACAAACACAAAGCCTTTCAACATGACCATGCAAACAGGGTATCACAAAATAGATGTATATCCCTCAAAGTCTACATTATAAACCCCCACTAAAGGCTGAGTTCAGCTGAAAACAAGGAAACAATGTCACCAAAAACAGTGAGGATTTGGCCTGGCTCAGAGTCAAATAAAGAAGACAGATGAGACCTGGAAGTGTCCTGTGGGCACAAAGTCACACATAAATGCTTTGTATTAATGTGACAAAAGAAAGTTACACTTGAGCACTGCATAATGCAAATAAATTTTCAAATTGTTTCATTTATTTAGGAACAGTGCCTCAAATATCTGTGTGGTCCAGAGGCAAAAAAAAAAAAAAAAAAAAAAAAAAGAAAAAAGAAAAAATCCATCAAAGAAATAGGTGGGGGGAAAAAAATCATTTCTGTACTAAATGTTACCTACTACCATTCCCTAAATCCTCTTCCCTATGTTTCCAAAACCCCTATGGGCTCTCCTCCAGCCTCCCCTGTTGCCATGTAATTCCACCCAGCTCAGACTGAGACACAGAGCACACATGACTGCTCACAGTGTAAGTTCTGGGCACCAAAGGCACACGAGGCCCCTTTTTCACAGCCCCAGGGTGCAGTTGGATGTGTACAGAGAAGAATCAAACCAAAATCCCAGATGATAACACTTGCAAACTTGGAGGATTCTTACAATCCATACTCCAGATTTAAAAAAAAAATAAACCAAAACACACTAACCTGAAAATAGCTTGCACTCTTAAGGAGAATAAAGAAAATAAAATCCATATCTGAAAATCATAAATAAACAGCTAGATTTTTCAATGCTTACCTGAACCTAATAAAACCTTTACTACTTGTAAATACTGACAAATGTCACTTCAGATCCTGTTAAAGGAGTCCCTTAAATATAAAAGACAGGTTTCTCTCTAGTTAAATCCTTTCTCCCTTACTTTTCCACTACTGAAAGTAATTGAAAACAGAAGACATGCATCTTGGTGCAGCCTGACTTTTCAGGAAGTACAAATGTAATTATTTACATCACATTGCACATCAAGTTTGCTCTCAGTTGTACCCATCTACCTTTACACAAAGCCAATTAAAATCCAAATGCATCAACACTTAGAGTCACATAAAATAAATGAACTATTAGGCAATACCATCTGCAAGACACCCCTAATAAAATCCACATAAAGATAGCACCAGTTTTCTTAGCCAGGGAGTGCTACAGAAGACACAAATTCATGATGTGCAAACTCATAAAATTACCTCAAAGAAAATGGTGTCACAAACATTATAAAACCACTGCCCAAAGCAAGGTGTTTTATAAGGAATACATGTGATTTCAAAGTCTGAAGGATGTGCATATAACTCAAAGAGGGCACACCCAGGGAACAGATCTGAATTTTTACTATCTTTGCCACTGCTTTAAACCCATACTGTTTTGGTATTTATATTAAAAAGGAGACAGAAATATCTTTGGAGATGACTAAGCAGTTTCTTGATTTCTATTAAGCACCAAAAAGCAGCCTTGCCAATTTATCCATATTTAAGTTTCTACAACTTAATATAAACTCACTTCCAAGAACTACATAGGTCTTCTTAAAGTATGTGCAGCAAGAAGTCAATGCTGTGCCAGCTGGCAGATTAAACAAGCCATTAAATAGGCTCCTACTGAATTTAAGGGATTGTTTTTCATCTTTTCCTTCTCTTCTCCTCCACATCCAGATGTATTATTTAGGGGATATTTTCCAGCACCGGTAGAAAAAGTCAAAGAAATGCCCTTGGCACATAATGAGTTTTCCCTCCAATGTGGTCTCCTGCTGCACTTGGAATTTCTTCCATTACTGTATGGCTTGCAGTGGTCCCAAAATACCTCTGACTATGTGAAAAGATGGGGAAAATGTGTTTGGGGTAGGTATGGTTCTGGTTCTTCATTTGAAAGCAGGGATGCTCTGGGGTGATGATTTCACTTGGATCATCGCTGTCCCAGTGTACCATCCCACAGCCCACATCATGCAGCCTCCTGTGCAGAACAGCGTTGCTCCCTACACATTATAGCTCAGAAAGGAAGAGTCCACCAGGATTAAGGACAAGGCCACCAGCCTGTCCTTGGATTGGCAGAGAAGCCCATTCTCTGCAGTCCCTGCAGGACTCAGTGATGAGAATTAAAAACCAGCTGTAGTAAAACCCCTCAGAGGACAGAGGTCTTCAGTATTTCATTTTTCCCTCAGAGGTTCAATCTTAAAGTTATCTGATGGGGAAGAGGTTTTACAGAGACCTCTCTGAGGCAGAGAGAATTTTGATAAGAGGATCCACATTTACTCCTGAAAGAATTTCCTATCAAGGTTGTTAACACAGAAACCAAGAAAGAAAGGATAAATAAGAGAAACCTGCAACTGTCTACACCAATAAGCACTTTGTCTTTCCTGACCAAGTGTAAACTCCTGAGTTTTGTAAGAAAGTATGAAAGCATGCATGCTATAATAAAAACAGGGTTTGAAGCCTTCTGAAAATGGAGAGTTGCTTTGTATTGCGATCACCTCAACTACAACAATCTGAACGTCATGATCCAGCAGGATTCAGAGGATCAATGAGCCTAGAACAAACACAGATATTAAACCAGCCCTGGTGTCATCTACAAAGGAAAACCAAAAAAAGCAGCAAAGCTAAGTAGCATTATTTCAGATAAAAATGCCCGTATTTAAGTTTTCGAGATAAAACATCCCAAAAGATCCAAGCCGCATCTGCTCCCTGTGGCCATTTCAGGCTGACTGGAACTGAAGGAGCAGCAGTGCCTTCTGGAATGCCTGATAAATAATTTTACAAAAATTGAAATTTTCAGGCCTCTCAGTATTTCAATTCCAAGGTAGTAAAAAGGAGCTCAGCCCCATAAGCCTGCTACTGAGCAAGAAAAGCAAGAAAGGCTTAAAACCAAGAAAAGGCACACAAGGAGAGGCTGGGATGGCCAGCACTGGAATTTGCCCATGGATTGGAGCATCCCCTTTCCCAGGGCAAGCAGCCCCTCCAGGCTGGTCCCACAAGGGGACTGAACCCCTTTTCTCCCAGCCAGACCCACAGAACATCCTGCAATGACTTCAGCACTTGGCTCCAGCACGGTGTGATTTGCCAGAATTGTTCTGGGGGTCACAAACATCCCCCGCTCCCTTCTTGAGGGGTAGTTTAGCTATTAATTGCAAAAGCTGAAGTGTAAAAACCTGTGTTTTGCATGTATTCTTTGTTTCTAATCCCCAGCATCCGTAAGGGGACTCCCTCACTTGGCTAGCAGTCAGGATTCATTAGAGCTTTTACGATGATTCTTTCTGTTGTGCAGATAGATGATGAATCTCAGATGTTTAAATAGCATATAACAGTGCTCCATTGACCTTGCTGAGTACAGTTGGAGGGGAAAAAAGGTAATTTTCCTCAAAGAAATGTTAAAAATGTGTCTCCACTACAGCCCAGATGCAGAGGATAAAGAAACTCCAGAGGGATTAAAATATTTTAGATTAATTTGGAAGAAGGCCACATTGTGTAAAGCCTGGTTAGTTTGGGCCTTTCCAATTCCACGCCGTATAAACAAACCCATTTAAACTGCATTTGTTAGAAGGAATGTTTTAGAGAAAAAAAAAATCCCCCAAAGCAGTTGTAACTCAAATGACCTCCAGTTCTGTATTCTCTCCTTACTGCCTAAAGAACAAACATATGTACAATATATTCTAGCCAGAGTTTGTGCAGTTGCTGCATGATTCATACTGCTTGAAAATAAAATCATTTCAGTAAAGGGATTCTGGCTCCCTCAAGTAAAGTTTTAAAACTGAAGCAAGGTTGGTTTTGGAGCCAGCTTCCATGCTTTGAAGAAGACCATTGCTTATAGATTTTTGCTTTGGGCTAAGTGGAAGAAATTAAAAGATGAAAGTAAATTGAAAGAAAGAGATGGAAAGGGGAAAAGGGGGGGAAAGAAAAGAACCTGTAAGATCAATACAGATATATAAGAATGAACCTAATGTTCAGCATGTCACTGACTGGCAGGAGAAAATCCTTAAATGTTTACTCACTTCCAAGGTCAAATTTGGCCAATTTTACTCCTACAGAATAGAGGTTTTGCTCCCTCCAAAGGGAAAACTCAGATTCTAAATAACCATAACAAATAAAGATTTGCTGACAAATTAATTAATTTGAGACATAAATGAACATGAGGGTAGCAGCCAGAGGAGTAACAAATCAAACACCCACACTTGAGCCATTTTGCATGATCAGCATCTGCAAAACAGTGGGAACTTAAAGGGATTTTCCTTATCAACCATAAATCCCAGAGTAACTCAACTTTAGGAATAACCTGTCTGCCCTGTGGATAAAGAGGCTTCTCCAGAAGCCCCAGGTCTCCTTGCAATGTTGAAACAACACCCAAATATTTCACTGCAACCAAATCACTGCACAAATTCCTTGTCCCAGAGGATGGGAGGCAGCTGGCACATCTGAGTACAAACTGCCCTCTCCCAAATACCCAAAAGAGCCAATATTATTTATCATTTCATCACTGAATGTCAGCATCTTGGAGAACAATATGGCAACTTGAAGCTCAGAAAAATACTACTCAATAGTTTTGGACTCAAAATGAAGGGGGGAAGTTGTTGTCATTAAAAGGAATGAATTTTCAGATAATAAAAAGATTAATTTAAATTCTGGGATTTGGAGGCTAGCATCCCTTCTCATATCTCATGGCCATAAAACTCAACTGGGATGATGGCTTCTGCAGCTACCACACATTTGATAGCACACAATTTTCTTGCTAAAATGCTGCCCTGTTTCAGTTCTCCATGTCATTTTTCCTCTTGGTTGTTTCTTCCCATTTGTGATTAACACGTTTCTCTAGCATCTCACACACATTTTCACTTTGGCTGCCTCTTTAGCCAGCCCTGTGCTCCCATACCCAGCCTCCTTGCATGGATGGAAGGGATGCATTAAGCTCTCCTTGGAGATACTCCAGGTTTGCAAGGATATAACCATGAGGAGAAAGCTGGCTAAGGGGACTCTGACATCAACAAAAAAATCAAGACAGAATGTGGAACTCCTTGTGGTTGGGTTTTGTTCTTCAAATGTCATGTATGGACCTTTGTTTGTTGACATACCCCTCTACATACTCATGAAAACAAGATGTTCTCTTGTCACTTAGACTATCATGGTAAGACATTTTAAATAAATACTTCACATAATTTCAGAAACAGATGTTAGGCAGTAAAATTGGATGTTTGCAATAGAAATGGCTGAGTCCTATTTAGTAGTGCTCGGAATTTGCTGGTTTATGCTTCATTTTATCACCAGTAATGCATGAAAACTCAACAGCTATTACACCCTCAGCTTTTCTTTTGAAATGTATTTATCTTTAAAATTTACTCCAAGAAGTTTACAAGTAGAAGTGAGTATTTTTCAATACAAGTAGAAGTGAGTATTTTTCAATACACTTAACTCTGCCCTTTCACTCCCATGCCTGCTACAATTCTACCTAAACGTATTTTTTATTTTCTGCATCTTCAGTAGGAGGTGGGTTTGTTTGCTCTCCCATCTCTCACAGTGGCTAAGAAAGTGTGAAAGATACTCAGCCTAAATTTTGCTTTTCTGGGCAGTTCTAGCCCCAGTGTTACTCCTTGTAGTACTCCTGGTTAAGTATTTGTGCACTAATAACATAACTCCATTGTTAATATTGCCCTTCCCTGCCTGATTCAAATGGAGTATGTCTGGTACCTGTAGTAATAAATTTTGAAAAATTGCTGGCTCTTAGTCCATTGGCAGAAGTAAGATTAATTTGATTTTTTCATAAACTCCATTGTTTCAGTTTATTTACATGCTACAGCCAAATTTCTGCTGTCTGAGTGAGCCAGGGTCAGTGTGGTGTTACGGTCAGAGATATAGCAGGGACATCTCAGTTCGTGCTCATTGTTACTTTTTAGAGACTATGTAGACTTTTTACGGAATAAAATGCCCTAAAAATTCTGATAACAAAAAAAAATTTGAGAGAAAAATTAATATAAATTACTAAATCAATTAAATTTTATGTTGAGTTTTGTAGACTTCACTCATGTTTTGTCATCCAGGATTTTCTTGGTACGTGTAAGGAAAACAGCACTTAGATTATCCTCACTTCTAACAGGAGGGAAAAACATGACAGAGATTTGTGTCTCAGTGATAAAACCAGCAAAAATAGAACACTTATGATAACCCAGACTTTGAAAAACATCAGTAAAAAGCCCCCTGAGCTCCATGAACATGTTGCAGGCTGCACATGTCACATAACTACGGACTACGATTTTTTTTTGCCTGAGGCTCCCACATTTAACAAAGGGAAACACTGCTTTCAACAAAAGATGCTATTCTAGTTATGTGCCCTTTTACCCTGTCAGAGGAACAGCTGGTATCATAAAGTCACAGCTAATTTGTATCATATCTGCACAAACAGTCAGATTTAGTTTGTATCAAACTCTCAAAGTTGGACTTAATGCCACTTGATGGATGACAGCTTTTCTTGCCTCCCCCCTTCTCAAAATATTTAAATGTTGCCTCCCACATAAAAAAAAGCCCTCCCAATATTCAAAATACAGAGTCTTTAACATGCTCACATAACCAAAATGCATGTTAAATGGAAATATTAAAACTAGCAAATTGAAAAATCCTAAAGAAGGGTGCAAATAGTATACCAGCAGTTCTAAAGTTCAGTGACAAACAAATAGTGCTTTAAGACAGACTTGTGGGTACCAAGTGCAATGGAAAAGAATTTTATCCTAAAAAGAAGAGCAGAAAAGACCCTGCCTCAGGTAATCTCTTGAAGTTTGGGGTATCTGTTCTCCAGATTCCAGTCTGCTTGCAGAGACTGTAAGGGTTTTTTCAAGGTCAGCACTCAACAATTTAGGGAAGACCAATTTCACTTATTTTTTTAGGGGACCTGTTTCTCATTTAAGCTATTAAATGTCATCTACTTTCATTTTAAGACCCCTGTAGCAGAATGGCTTAACTGTGTAAAAAGACTCAAGTGCAAGTGAGGTTCAGGCCAAAGACCCAACAGTTCCAAACCCACAGAGCTCACGGGAGAAAAAGTTGCAAAAAAATTTCAAAAAAATTAAAAAAAAAAACAAACCAGTCTTTTGTTAGCAAACAGGCATGGGGAACTTCCAGAGATTAGGAGTTCAAGCTCAGTTCATACCAACATCTAGAAATGGTGGTGTGCTTCTGAGGCTACCCCAGCACAACATCTGAGTACACAACATGAGCTAGAGACAAGACACTCTTTAAAATTTATTCTCACTTCCACATTATATAGAAATACTGGGTCAAGGCATATTATGATCTGAAAGCCTCACCATACTGTGGGCAAGGACAATTACACAATTACACAGTGTAATGCTGCACAGTGTAATTATAATCAGGGTTCTGAACAACTGGCCCCATTTATCAGAGGGAGATTGGTGTGCTCTGTGAAGTTACACACACTAAGCCAACAATGGCCCTGGGAAGTTCAAAGCAGCAGCAACAGAAATGCAGTTTTTAGGTGACAGGAGAGCTCATTGTGATGGAGCTGAGAGAGAGCAGCTCTCAATGAAGACTGAAGAACTCCAGCTCCCAGCCTGTCTTCCCTCTGTGCTTGCATTGCCTGACTCAGAAGGGCAATATTGCATAGAGGACAAAGTCACAGCTTCTGCTTGTCACTGCTCCCTGATGTGAGCAGAGCCAGAGTGCAGCACATTCCTGCCACCTCCTCTCCAGTGAGCTGGATCTGCTCCCCACCTACTGAGAAGATGCAAATAACCAACTCCACTCCCTTCACCCCAAGCACAGGAGTGATTCCGCCCTTACATATCATCTTTCTTCTTGTTCAGATTTTTTTAAAATATTTTTTTTTAAAATGTTCTTAAACCTCTATCTGACAAGGTTCTGCCATGGTCTGTCAGAAGGTTCTGCCAAGGTTCTGACATGGTCTTCAGCTACCCAATGCGTCCATTGTACAAATCCTAGGTGCTGTAATTTCTAGAAAATAAAAAAAAGTTCTTCGTCCAAAACTTGGGATGAGTCACAACAGGTTTGGGTTCACTCTTAAATGAAGAATAACTTTCTATATCTAAATGATGCTCTGACTTTGTTTACAGCCATTCCAACAGTTGTAACACCTCCTCCGCAAAACAAAACCCACCAGGCTGTGATCTCTCACTTAAAAGTTTTTCCCAAAAAGTGCCCCAGTTGTACTCAGAGGTCTCTTGAGGTCCCAGAAGTTATAGGGAAACTTGGGCAAGATTGAGTTCTGCCCCTCCTTTCCAAGTAACAGAGAGAATGGATGAAAGAAGGAAGACCCTCTGTCCATCTAACTTTACCTCACAAAGCCATAGAAAATATATTCAGAGACTCTACAAAAATGCTTTTCTCCTAAATGATTATTTAGGAGAAAAGCTGACCAAACCCATTCTTACACAATGTTTCCTAATGGCAAACATCTTTCAACAAAACAAACATTTCCAAGGAAAAATAAAAACCAATCATCCTTACCCAGTGACTCTGAACCTTAATTGAGGGTAGCACTTATTCTTGAAGGTAATTCATACAAGCATGTCACATTGCCTTCCAAAGTCAGGTTTGACTGTAATCAAAAACTAGCAGAAGACTTAAAAGGACTGTCATGATAATACTAAACTGTTACTGCCTTTTATATTCAGATAAAGAGATGTGTCTCATTTCTAGTACTGAGATAATGCTGGCTTTTTCCTTTCCAAATGAGTGTATTGGTCCACAACATTTGCTTTAATGATTTTTTAAAGGCAAATAATGGCCTGTTCCATGGTATTTTCATTCACATTCCCTAAAACCCATCCCCCTGTTCAGCCAGCTTTGCCATGTGAAAGTGGAGGTTAAGTATGGAAAATATTATCAGATTTTACTTTACTTTCTTGTGACAGAATTCTTTTGCCACCTTGACAAGTGCTGGGGAAGCACCAGAGGGACTTCAGCATGAGTGGAGTGACATTTACCCTGCATCCAACACTTGGAGAAGATGACTGAGTCCCTGGAGGATGGATTTCAGATGCAATTTATGAACCAAAATAAGGAACCAGCCCCAGCTCAGCCTCAGTTTTGAGGATTAAGGTGTCTTCTTTCAACACCTGTCTACAGATACAACTCCAACTGCTGAGGTATCAGAAACACTCTGGAGGGCAGTCACTGCTCGATTTGAACATCCAATCCTCAGCACAGGGGAAAAGGACTCACATTTATGACCCCACTTGCTATTGGACAGCATGGCCTCCTTTGCCTGGATTCATATTTTTAAGGAATTTAAATACCTCATAAACACACTACTTGTGGAAGCATGTGGGAACTTTAAGCTAGACATCTCATGGGAAGAATTGTTCCATGGGAAATTCCACAACATTTTGGCCAGTTCTGAATCGAAAAGAAATCCTAATTTTGAAACATCAGCATTTCCTACAACTGGAAATACCAGATTACATCTGGCTTCAGTTTTAAACACTCCCCCCACCGAAGGCTCGAAAGTAACACAGAACTGCAGAACAGCACCCAGGGCAGAGAACAGCCTGCAACGATTATCAGCCCGTTCAGCACTTGCACAAACCTTCCCAGAAGTGCAGACAAAGTTAAATTCGCTTCCCCAAGGACGATGACAAAACCTGCTGAAATGGGCCCGGGCCCAGCAATGCTGAAATGGGGAGGGAAGGCAATGCAAACAGTGTCCTGCCTTCTGCTGTGTGTGCCTCCTCCTCCACACTGCTCTTGACAAAAAAAGAGGGGCAGAGGAGGCCCAGGCACAGAAATTGATCCCCTACCAGTGACCAGCAGCTCCTTATACCCTGAATTAACTTAAAATGATGGTATTTAAGGGGGCTGACTGAATGCTGGGGCAATATTTCTGACCCATCATTCTGCTATCACAGGCACTGCCTTAAGCTTTAGAGCCAGTCCACAGTTTGTCTCCAGCCTGGAATTTCCGTATATTGAGGGGCTAAAGTTTACACACGTTATAAACACTTCCTTTAAATGGTTTGTGAGCCCTCACTTGTTCTGGCAGCGAAAGAACAATGTTTGTAAAAAAAAAATGTCTAAGTGTTCCATGTTGTAAATGGTCAGTAAACACAGTTACTTGGTCTGTCACACACTTCTCAGAGACTGCTTGCTCTGAAAAGAAGACACAACAGGATAGCAGCACTCCAGCATACGATCATAACACAAATAAATATGATTTAAGACTCCCACTGCAAGAAAAAGACTGCTAAAATCCAATGGAGAAACAGAGCTTTTAGAAGAATGGCCATACACCAACAAAATGATTACTGTAAAATGCAATGATTTTTGAGTTGAAGGTAAAATTCCATGTGAAATGCTTTAAATTAATTATCAATTCTGAACAAAGTAATCACTGGTGTCAGTGACACCAGAGGGACAGGACCCAAGGGTCTGCTGCAGGGTTGTCCACTGATTTTCACAGGAATTTGGATCAGCCTCCAAAGAAATAATAAAAGCCTCAAATAAACCCCCCAGCTTCTGAATACCACAGGAAAGGAAGTCTGAGGTAACTTCTTTGATCATACTCACAGGAAGGCAATCAGAGGAAATATTCTGAGCTTTTCAGTAACAAACCAGCTGCTTGATGAATCAAAACGACGACTCCAGAAAAATGAGGTGAACTCTATACAAAAACAGAAAAAAAGAACCTTATTTAGCAAAGGTATAATTACTCTGCATTCTTCATTTTTCTTTGGTAAAGTCTGCTTTAATGACACTCCTAGAAAATTGGAGTTTTCTTAAGTATGGAATAAAACTTTAAAAGTTTTAAGACACCAATAAAACCCACTGTCAAAATCTCTAGAAATTAGAATTTGACAAAGGAGATTTTGATTTCCCAATACCTCTTAACCAAATCAGTCACTAAAACATCTTTAAGAAGTGAAGCTTATACAGATTCTTGTTTTTAGAACAAGATGAAACATCTTGTCTGACCACCAGTGAATTCTCGCAGCACAGACAGGTTTCCAGGCCACCCCCCTAAGGATAAAGGATATTCCATGCAGTATAAAAATGTTACAAAAAGCACTCTGCAAAAGCAAATAAACAGTAAGATGACAGCCTGTAGATGATGCAAAACTATTCAGTTTAATCAAACTTAAAATTCAGTACTACAAACAGGGGAAAGAGTTCATAGCAATGAATTTCTACAAGCAAACTGAACTCATTTTGCAGAACTAAAGGTACAGGAGGGAAAAAAGAAACCCTGAGATCATTCTACAAACAGCAATCAAATCTAAATGAGCCAATGACACTCAAAACTTCTTGGAGTGTGAGGAGGAGCTCTCTGAGAATATCAGGTGTCTCCCTAAAAGGGCTGCCATGCATTGGAATGGACTTCCCACCCTGAAAAATTTCTGGGTGACCTGGCAGAAACCCACAATCAGGAAATGCAGAAAGGACCAGATTCAGTGAACTGGGGTATTTTTCCCTCTGCATTCAGCTACTTCTTTGGTAGTGTACAGACAAACCAGAGGAAGAATAAAAACTGCAAGCTTTCTTCAGAGAGCCTCTAGTGGTCTGTTCTCTTTAGAACCAAAGACCTTCATGTTGAACATCTGCTGCCAACAGAGGAAATGGATTATTTAAAAATCAACCTATTTTCAGTCATTTTAAGATAATAGCATGGTGTTGGTGCTTGCATTCATTTCTGGTTATTCACTGGAAACTCAGACTTTTGAGGACTCAATATAAATGGCTGCTCTGTAATTTCAACAACAATTTTACCGTCTGGTCTCTAGGTTTTAAGACACCTGTCACTAATTCACATTATTGCAAATACTGGGTGGCCAAAGGCAGGAATTTGATCCAGTGTATCAGGAGTTTCAGTACTAGATTCAAGAGATCTCAACCCCAGTTTTGTCCTGAGCATTACTGTGCACATATCACCTAAGAAAAAAGAACAATGTAGAAAACAACCCTGATTTTCAGGGTTGAAAATAACAACAAGAACTTTAAATCATCTTCTTCCTCTCTCTGGTTACACCTGCTAACAGCAAGAGCAGACCAGGCTCTATCAGTCCAGAGCTTCAACTCATGAATAACAAGGCCCTTCCAGGTCACTGAATTAATTCCAACTTTTCCACTAAATTGAAAATCTTACTTTGCTCATTTCTACGGTTTAATGTGCCCCATTTGACTCTCAGCAGGAATAACTTCAAGACATTCAGATCATGCTTTAGGAGGTTCCTGGGTCCAAAAGCCCTTTTCTGCTTCAGACCATTTGTTCTCTTTCAACCTCTTCAAGATCTCTAAAATGGAGACAACCCCCAAAAATATTTCCATTTTATTTCCCACAATCATGAAGACCTCTTCTGCTGCTCTCCTTGTATTTGCTCTGTTCTAAATCAACACTTTTCTGAATCAAGTTCAACATAACTTGTGATATCAATAAAATGACTGAAATATTCTCTCACAGTGCTTGCCTTCCAAAAAGGCTTCTCTCTCGCCACAATTCCATTGTAAGCTGACCATGGAGGGTTATGAACAATTTAACAAAAAGGTAATTTCCAATTTACAACTTAAGCGTGAAGGAAGTTCAGGCTCAGGTCAAAAAACAGACTCCATAAATCCAAACCCTCCAATCCAACAAACATCCCTCAGGTTTGGACACACTTTGGGCTGTAATCTTCAGTGGTAAAATTGGCACCATTTTTCCTGATTCTTCAGTCCTTCGAATTCCCCTGACCATAAACTTTGGGTTCATGTTCTGCTCTCATTTGTGCAATGGCATTAAAAGCACCCCAGGCCTTGGCACGCACCCAGCACTGCACATTCAACATTCAATTTCCAGCTAAGAGGGGCACTGTTTTTCCTAGTGGGAATTCTGAGAATCATAGATTCCCAGATAACACAGGACAGTAGCCATTAAACACAATTTCAGTAACTGAAGTGCTTTTATTGGAAGTTCTTAAAAATGCTTCATCAGAAGTACTTTGTGGCTTAAGTTCAGGAGTTGCTGCTCTCTTGATTATAGAAACTGGAGAAAGCAAATCCCATCCAAGGTCATTCAGCAGTTGACCTGTGACATTTAAATGTGGGTTGGGGAGGGCTATTAAAATATATGCACACACACACAAAGAAAAGCATGGTTTCATTGCCCTCTGCTCTGTTAATGAATTAAGTTCCATTACACCTGGCAGTTTTGAATGGAAATAAAGTTTTGGGGCCCAGTTATCAAACTCTGTGTTGCAGGTATTCCATTTTATCCAAAACATCCCAGCAGTGATCAATATCAGATGTTTAGAGTAGAACACAGGGACAGGGAAAGTATATAATGGTGCTTCCCACAAATACTCTACAGCAGCTTGTGACTTCCAGAATGCCTGAGTCAAAGGTGGAATCCATATATTTACTGATCTCCATGGCAGCCTTTTTCCATTAGGTTCAGCAGCTGCCAACACTGAAAAAAATCCTGTGACAGAGTCTTCCCTCACCTAGAGCACAGCTAGCTCTGGTATGCACACAAAGCGTTCAGCATTGCATCCCATACAATGGAGCAATCCCAAACCTGACAGCAAGGTGGTTAAAAAGCTGCCTTGGAAATAGCACATCTGGGTTTCAGTCCCACTTTCATGTGCAACCACTTAGGAAAATGAAATTACATCAGTAGAAGAGAGTGGGAACAAAGAGTAGTTGAAAAGTGCATTTGAATGTTCTTTGTGACAAAGGAGGTAACCCAGTCTACATACTGCACTCTGAGTTAGCAACTTGTTAGATAAGAGGACTCATCCTCTAGTCTGTAAAAATAGCAAATATTTCACAGAATCACAGAACAGTGCAGGTTAGATGACACCTCTGGAGATCACCTAGCTCAATTCCCTGCCCCAAGCAGGCTGCCCCAGCACCAGGTCCACCTGGGGTTTGAGTATTTCCAAGGATGGAGACACCACAGCCTCTCTTGGAAATCTGTTCCAGTGTTCATCTCTCACAGTAATGAAATTCTTCCCTACATCTAAATGGATTTTTTTAAAATTTCAGTTTTGGTCCTTTCACTAGCACCTTTAGGAAGACTCTGGTTTGGTTGTTTTTATTGTCATCTGTCCTCACTCCCATGGTGACAGAGTCATACTGCATGACAGTCATAGAGTTAAGCTTGAATCTCACCCCAGTTACAGCTAGGAATTTTTATCCATAGATTTCAATATTGACTGTTGTGCAAATAATTTCTTTTCCCTCGAGTCATGAAAACAACAGCAGGAAACCACCTTTTTAAAAAAACATAATCTAGGTCAGGTATTTCTTTGAATACCCAGTTCTTCCAGAACTACTTTTTTCTTTTGATTTTTATGTTGTTATTGTTGTCATGTAATTTATTTACATGGGAAGACATTACAGAGGGAGCAATTAAAACTTTTCCTTGGACATGCTATGTGCAAGAAGAAGATTTTTCAATACAGGATTTGGCAAACAGCAGCTGAGGGGACAAGAAGCTTCAAACTCATCCATCACTAGGATACCCAAAAAAAGGTGCCCAAGGAATTTGACCTGGAAAGGGGACGTGTGTTCACACCTGTGAGCTGCTCACCCAGACACTTGCACACAGCTTATCAGCACAAAATAACAAAATAACAGTTCAAAGGAAATAAAAACACCTCATGCAGCAATATGATTGAGTTACATTTAAAAACCATAGTCAAATCCCACTGGCTTCAGGCTAAACACACATTTACATGCTCTGCTGAACACAGTTTGCTGTACCTGAGCTCCTCCTCCCAGAGGGGTGCAGCCACCTCCTGGGGGAAAAGTTGTGCGAAGGAGAAAGCAGTATGGCAGAAGGGAAGGGGAAGATCTAAGATCCTCCTAATGACAAACTCATCAAAGCTTCAGAAAATGACCAATTTCCCCTCCACCATCTTAAAATTCTAATTATCCTTACACTGAGTAGTACATTGACAGTAGCAGGACACACTGATATTTTGGAGGAAAGTCACTCCTCTTGCATTCACAATGATTTTCTCTCAACAAAAGTGAAAATCTTTCAGATACAGTGACTGCCCTACATAATGGGTTTCATTCTGCACATCCTGGCATGGAACAGGAAAGAAAGTCAAGTGCTTCCCGAGGTTAAACACAACCAAAAAGAAGGCTAGGTACAGCTCTGAGTGAAAGTAGATGGTGAGATCTGCACTTGGTAATTCCTGAAAGTAGAGAATAACAAATAAAGTATGTGTGCATCTGAGCAGAGGCTAACAAATAAGCAAAGTATGTGTGCATCTGAGCAGATGTGGGCTGGAACAGCATCCTTGGCCATGCAAATATAGCACTTGCTTCCTTCTTTGGCCACATTTGTGCTGCTAAGCAGAAACCATTTGCTAACCACACAGCAGTGGCATCCATATGAGCAGCAAACCAGACTCCTCGTCTCTTCCTGCTTTGCTCAGCACTTACTGACCACAGGAACAAACAGAGGGCTGCGCTCCTCAGCTGCTCCATGCAGGATCTGCTGTTCTCACAGAGACATCAGGAGCAGGCCAGGCCTGTTCCAGAGCAGCCATTTGTCCTCACGTAAACCTCACTGCCAACAAAGCAGCGACACGCACAGAGAGGCAGAGACAGCCGAAGGGGAGCATTCCCCTCTCAAATTCTGTGTTTGCAAGAGAAAACATTTTAAATTTTAAAAGCCAAAGCTGGTGATATCCCTGTTTTTAATCTGTAAATTGAACATGAGCTCCCCTGCACCACTGGCAGTGGATACAGGCCTGTCTGCTGCAGAACGTGCTTCTGAGGGGAACTCTTTACTGCTAATAAAAAGTCCCAAATTCCTTGCAAATTCGCTGTCCCTTTCAGAAGAGGGTTCCAGAAAGCGCAGAGCTCTAATCCAAGTTGTTAATAATCCATAAAAAATACGGCATAATAATTCAAAAATAGCCTCTTCCAACAGACAGTAAATGGAGACTGCCTGCTTTAAAGCATATTTTGACAGCTGCTAGCATCATTCAACATTTCAAATAAAAGAATCTGCTCAAAAGAAACAGAGTCAGTAAGCTAAAAAATTTGAAACAACAAAAAGGTCTCTTGTGACAGCTCTGATTTTCTTCTCTTCTGTGTCATCTTCAGCTATTGAATGGAAACACACTAGTGGAATGGAAGAGAGAAGGCTGCAGGGAAAATTCTGTGAGCTGTATCCTTTTCGGGGAAGTTTAATTAATGGCATTTCTGAGAAGAATTTTGATTGACAGGATTAGTGCCAGCACTAAAAGTTTCTATTTGTGGATCCTGGAGCTCACAGCTCCCATAAAAAATAAAAAGAGTACAGAAAAGAGCTTTGTGCAAATGAAGGCATTCCCTCAGCAGGGAAGGTTCATGTGAACCTCTTCTGTGGCTTCCCTTCACATGGGTTTTTCTGTGGAGATAGGATAGCACAAAGTCCCTGGAGAACACCCTCTCCATGAGGCAAAAGGTTTGCTTCCATTTTCTAGCTTGGTCCTTGGGGAAGGTTTCTAAAAGGAGTCAAAATCAAACCCTAAGAATGAGTGTTCCCAAATTCCGTGGAGGGAAACATTTGGTTCCACTTTCTTTTCTTTTGGATTTATTTCAGCTTTTAGTTCAGACTAACTTTTACTTTCTAAATTCCTACCTCCTTCCTGCTAAGACAATCTAGTATTTTCCCAGCAACACTCAGCTCAAAAGATTTCAAATCTCTAATCATCTATAAAGACTTGGGACATATGATTAAGTTATCACAAGCACTGTGTTTTATTTGATTATTGTCAAATCTTTAAGTACTATCTCAAACCATCTTTACAAGGGGTAATGCATTACATTCCAAAACAAGAAATTGGAAATGAACCAATGCTGCTCCATTGCAAAAACAAGGGAAGGACACAGCATTCCAGTTCCCACAGGAAGCACACACCAGTTTGCTGAACCATCCTCCAGGAACTTTGAAATGGAAGAAAAAGAGGAAAAAAATTATCCTCTTCACTTTCTACATCCCTTCTCTACCACCTTCCTCACAGGATAACCTAGTTCAGATCCACTTATTCCATCCCAGAAGTTTTTGTGCATCTTGTTTGCATCACATCTGGATGGTTTTGCCCCATTTTTTCCTCTGCTCTTCTGTTTTCCCTCAACTCTACTGTTCTCCAGCTTATTTGCTCACTCCTGTTCACATTCTTGCTCTACCAAACTTAAACCAATGTCTTGGCCCAGATCCTCTTCCTCCTACTCCTTATTGTTATTGTCCTGGTATTTCCTACCTCTGATCCTACCTGTTTTGGGGGTTGTTCCCATAAACCTCCAATCTCTCCCTTCTTGCACCTTAACAATTCTTGGATAATGTAATTTCCTCAAATTATAAGCATCCCTCTGCATTTGGGCTTAAAAATTTCTGCATTTTGACTGAGGCAAGATGAACAGAGCTAAACTTCCACAGAGGAAAAGTATCACAATGCACCAGAATACTGCCACTTACTCAGGAACCATGCAAAAACCCAATGCAAAAAAACTCTTAAGTGGCTTTATTAGGTATGGAAAGCTTGCAAATCAGGCATCACAAAGAATGTCCCAGTAGTCACATTATTGGTGATTAATATATATATCTTCCTCCATAGGCTGTTTCAGTGACCCAACAAACCACTGCTTTTATTCCAGCCACTGTCTGGGAGCAGCTGGAGCTTTGATGCTTTCAGCTCCCACTGCTGGCAGTGTTTAATAGTGATGACTGGTACACAACCCTTTGAGTTCAGAGCCACTTATTCTACCCCAGAATTTTTCATGCATCTTATTTACATCACATCTTGATGGTTTTGCCCCATTTTTTTCTCTGCTCTACTGTCCTCCAGCTTATTTGCTCACTCCTGTTCACATTCTTGCTACACCAACCCTAAGGCTGCAGCATTACTAACTCAACTTTAATTTAATTAAAAATGCCTGCAGAAAGGAGCAGATAGGCCTGAATACTCAAGAGCCTCTATGGCTACACAAATACTGAAATTTTGGTCTGCTCAGGAGACCAGACTAATTATAGATGGGCACCATCAGGAACCAGCTTTGTCACCACATGCTGGAAAATGGATCATCACTCTGACTTCTTCCTGTTCTGCCCCATGGATGGAGGAAATGAAGCTGCAGAAGAAGGCATGGCAAGCATTGTCTACTTTCTACCTGTTCACTCCTTGTGCAAACACAAGACCTGGCAGTTTGCAATCCATCATCTGGAGGAAAACCACCAAGGCTGCCTGTCAGCCTTCAAACACTACCTGTGTGCTCAGTGATGCCTGAGCTTTGCCAAACCCACTCCATTTATTTTAATGAACTACAAGTCATAACTTCAAAATGCAGTTTTGAATCTCTCCTCATATAAACAGCAAGGAATGTGCACATGGAAAAAAGTTATCCTGGTCACACCTAGAACTTCTCCAAGAGGAAGGGCATGCTCAGGTACTGCAGATGAGAATCAAGATGACTGAACCCCAGCTACTTGTTTAGACTGTTAGTCTTGCTTTCAGTGGTAGGAAATATTACATAAAATCCATGTAACACATACAAGCTAAGTGCAAATGATGAAAGAAATCAGCAAGAGAAAAGAGGCCAGAGAGCTGTTGTGATGGAAGAATAGCAGCTGGGAAAACTGAAGTCGACCCAGCTATGTTATTTTTTAATTAAAAATAAACATAGCCTTTGTTGCCAAGGGATTGGTTAGCATTCCATTAAAAAAAAAAAAAAGGAATTTTGTTTTACCTCATTCTCATTTCCCTCCTAACCTCCCTCCCCTCCCTGTCCTCTCCTTCCCCCTCCAAAAAAGTATTTATAGATTTTGCAAAAAAGAACATGGTCATAAAGTTTAGTTTAGAATCTGCAGCACCACACAGAACCACCTATTTTTAAGGCATTCTCTTCCTCTCACACCAATGCCTTTTGATTAAAAACATTCAGATCACAATTTAATTTTGTTAATTATTTTGTCTTCTGCTGCTGAGGTCTGTGCTAGCTGTACAAGTATGCATGACTAAAGTGCACATGTGTGAAGGGTAAAAACCCTGTTTGGACAGCCCTTCTGATGGAGGTTTCAGCAGAGCCATGTTCATCCTTCCAAGTTGAGCCTTGCTTCTCTTTGACACCAAAGCAGCTTTTTCTCACATCTGGTTAGGGGTTTGTCCCAGTTTTTATGAAATTTGTTTGTGTCCAAGACCAGTGAAGATTTTTTTTTTTTTTTTTTTTTTTTTTCAGTCCTCACTTCACAAAGAGGAGTGTGGAGTCACTTAGCAGAGAAAAACCAAAGCATCCAAAGACTCAGTTGAGGATTTTCACACATTCCAAGGACTCAAAGGTTAACTATTTTTAAAGGCTGACTACCTCATTAGCCTCTTTACCCACAGCTTTTCATTCATTCATCTTTGACATTTCTTGTGTGCTTTTATTATGCCTGACCTCAGAGAAGGTTCCTGCGACCAAGCTCTTCTCTACACAGCTTCCACATCACATTTCAGAATTTTATCAGGCATAACCAACTCCTCTTTTCCCATTCACCATCTGCTTTGCTAGTTACACATTTTATTTAAGATGTTTTAGGCCATTACTCATGAAATACATATGCAGAGGCAGTTTCAATTGTTCTGATAAAACACATAGGAGTTGAGGGGGCAAACCTCCCCAAACCAGATCAATGAAATGGATGTTTTCTGCAGAAATATCCATCTTCAGCTGAGCAAATAGATCAGTTCTAGTTGAATCAAATAAAGATCTATCTAATAATTAGGCACTAAGCTAAAGGGTGAGAAAAGAGAATTAAGGGGAAGTAAAAATAACTGCATGTACATCCTGCATCTTAGGGAAGTACCATCACATCATCCACATAAAGGGTGTTCAGGAATGGGATTGTTCCCTGCCTGGACTGTCTGGAATCACTTCAGCTTACATTAAAAGAAAAAAGGAAAATAATGCATTGTTCATTCAGTGCAGAGCAACTATAAAGAGAATCATGACCAGTAGCAGCAGAGTACAGGATGGCAAATGCACTCACATTTTCACAAGAGAAAGACTCAATATTCGGCCCCAGCTGCACAGAGGGCATTTCAACCTTTAATCTTACAAAGAGATCTGAAAATAGTTTAGACTGGAAGTGTGTCTCTTTCTGCTTTTCTATTTAACACACTCTTTCTATGCATCCTGATGAGCTTCCAGAAAGATTTTGAATTCATGAAAATTTAAAGACAGAAGTAATTTTTCACCCAGCTCTGGTCAGTATGTGCTGACTCACATCCAGATTCCTCCAGTATTTGAATCTTCCATTGACTCCAGAGAAAATTTGTGGCTGACCACAGAGCAAAATCTTAGCTAACTAAATACCATAATGCATATTATTAGCCATACAACAGCAAACACAGGAGAAAGAGGATCCGAGGTTGCAAAACCTTTTTCTTTATGCTTTGCATATTTTTTAGAATAAGAAACATAACCACATTAGGCAAAGCAATGTGTTTGTTTTGTCTCAAGGACATTGGCTCACAAATAAATGTTACTGCAGCTAGTCAGAGTTCAAGTCATTGGTGCCCAAACCATAAAAGAAAAAAGGAAAAAGACAAGGCCTTTGGAAATGAAATGTTATTCCTCATCCCAACAAAATATAAATAACTCAACAGTTTAGTGACCAGCAGTACACAACAGAATGAATTCTGGGTATCCAAGCATCAAAGCATGACAATGAAACATTCCATGAACATTAACTCTTATGTGGCAACACAAAATTGGGTTAGAAAATAAGAGAAACTCAGTGGGACACGTAACTTGGCACTGGCAGACCCTACCCATGCTAAGCTTCAGCCTTCTTGGGTTTTACACCAATTTCCCTGCAAGAATAGATTTTAGCTGAATTAAACATGATTGGAGGGATGGTTTTATCTTTCAGAGGGTCACTTGCTGCCAAAGCCTAAGGGTTACCTGAACATGGACAAGTCCGAGAGGCTTCTCAGCTAAACTTTCTTTTCCAGGTAGGGTGACTCTCTGACTACCAAATTAGAAACTTGCTAATTCTTTCTACTGAGGAGGATTCTATTATCATTCTCACAGTGTTTTTGCTTTTCATCAAGAGCTGCAACAGCTCAGTCTAAAAACCAAACTCAAGCAAAAGCTTTAGGAGGTTCCTTCCATTCCCTTTCAAATGGGAGGGAGGGTAAAATGATGAATTCTAAGCAGGACAGGGGAACCAAAATAAACCTCAAAAGTGCAAGGGGAAGACAGACTATCCTGCCTAGAGGGAAGGAGTTGTAGTAACCTAAGAAATACCATCTTTTTATTCAGAAGAACGGTCACAGCAGCAAGAATAACAGTGATTTTGCTGTTTTAAAATGCTGGAAGGTTTCTCTCACCACATAACAGCACTATTTCGTCTGTTACATCTCAGACCAAGCAGCTAAAGCCACTGAAAATGCAAGCATGTTCCAAAACGGGCAAAACATTCAAAACCATCCACATGTCCCATCTTCATCTGGCAAACAGAAAATGGAATGCTATTTACAGCCCTTTGATATTTCTTTGTTTGTCATGGGAGACTAGTTGATGTCATCTACTGCCAGCTCTCATTGTTAGCAACACTCACAGAGAGTTTATTAATTTTATGTCTTGATGCCATTTGTCCAAAGCAACCCTTCTACAAGGGTCACATTAGATTGATAAACAGCAAAAGTATCATATGGACATCAGAACTCATTCACCAAGTGGAATTCAAGAAGACTGATACTTAAATTTTATGTATTTCTTATTTAAAAAAAAAAATCCTCTTGTCAGGCAAATCAGGATTTCCTTGATCTCTAAGTTGTCGAAATATACAAAACTAAACAATAGCCACCCACTCCAATAATTTCTCCTATTCTGCAATACACAAAACCACAGTTCAAAGCACATTGCTATTTGAATACTCTCCATCTTCCTTTCCCAGCCCTGTTGCAAATCTGTGAATGAAGCAGAAATGCTGCCTGTATTCATCCACACTGCGGAGCCAAGTTAACACTTCTCCCAGTTGATAGCAGGATAATTTTACCTGGATTGGCAGAGAACTTCACCAGAACTGCCAGATTGTGACAATGACATGAAGGTACCACCAGTTTAGGTTCATTTCTTTTGGTGTAAGTCACAGAGAGGATCTCTGGTCTCTGCAGACCCCAATGCTTTTAAATTTATTAGGCCTCACTACCTATCACAGCTTAAATCTCCTTTATGAATACTTAAAATAACATTTCCACCTGTAGATCAGTGAAAAAAAGGTGACAGGAGCAATAAAATCTGCACTGTGCTTCAGATAAAAACACACCCAGAACACACAACACAATGATGAAAGAGAACCTGGAAAATTAAAGCAATGGAAAGATGTTAAAAACAAAGAGAAGCAGTGATACACAGGCATCAAAGAAGGTGAAAAAGATGGGCAGAATGATTGGTACAAAGAGAATGAGAAAGACTTAGCAATATACTTGGATAAGCCCATTACACCAAGGCCCAGAGCAGCTCTTACAGCACCTCCAGCTTCATGGTGTCACTTCAAGGCATTATGAAATTATTCTTTTATATTTAGAATATATATTTAGTATATACAGGATCCTCAGTGGTGCTCATCCCCTCTTCAGGCACCAAAACCACAGATATTCTGCCCCATATGATTTTGTGTCTAGTAAAGAGGCCCACACACCAGCAGAGAAGGAATCTCTGTTGGTTAGGCGTCAGATAGGAGGAGTGCGCAAAAAGCCTTGTTATCACAAATACTGCTTGCAACAGGGCTTGTTCTACCTGTGTGTCCAGAAACTGGAGATTAAAAATAGATAATCAAAGAAAAGAGGGGGAAAAAAGAGAAGAATGAGGGTTTGAGAAGTTAAATGGCTGGTGCTGTAGCTCTGACTTTAATCTACCAAACAGCTTTCATCAGAACAATTAGATAGTTCTCCTCTGGGCCATTCATCATCTCGGATATTTTTCTAATTTTGACTTCTACCCACCAGAGATCAGAAACCTTCTGAAAAAAATTATCATCTAGGGAATCCTCCAGTGGAATTTGGACTGGCCTCCATCATTGCTCCAGTCAGTGCTCCTTGACTCTTTCCCATCGAGCTCAGTGCTGCACAGCAATGCCTGGAATGGCAGCTCTGGCAGCCCACTTAGGCACAGGGTGACTTCCAATAAATGTCTGAATACTCTGAATTTTCCTCCCAGGATGTCAGAAATGGACAGTAGTTTTAGTGATCCTTCTAGCAGCAAATCCCTGTCCCACTCATGGCTTGTGCCTATTTGTGGGAAATGAAAAGAGCTGCATTCCAGCCTGAGGAAAACACAGCTGAAACTCCACACAGAGGAGTTTCAGGTAATACTTAATTATCTCTTCACCTGGCTAAATCCCCACGTTTTTTTTCAATACACAACCACAAATATATTTCTCCTCACTTTTATAGTCAACACTCAACCACATTGCAGTTTTTGTTTCTGTCTGTGCTATGCATAGGATTTCCACTGCAATAATGAGTGATTCAAAGTTTTCACTCTCACAACAAACTTGTGAAAGAAGCAGTGATTTCTGTTCTCATTTTTCAAAAGGCTCATTATAAAAGAAAATAACTTGCACAGCCACAGATATGTTCTGTGAATGAAGACACCTTACATGGGGGCCTCCCAGTGTGTGAAACATTTTTAGTATTATTATTTGGTTTTCTTTACAGGGGGGAAAAATTTTTTAAAAACAGACACTTTTTCTGAAAAGAACAAATTATTCATTTCCTAGAAACACAAAACTGGTTTCTGTCAAATTCTTTCAGTGGTATGCTCTGAAAAGGGAGAGAGGGCAGTGACAAATGTGGCAGAAGATGATGAGCTGCTGCCTTCTCCAGAAACAGCAAATCCATGGGTGTCAGCTTCCTTGCTTGAGCCAGAACCAAAGCACACATTTTACACAGGCTGAAGGGCCTCTTTATACAGCCATAAATGACATCTAAATCATTTAAAATAATGGAGGAAAGAGGAGGATATAGAAAACAGAAGAAGGGCTGACAAGTCCCAAGTATTGTCTTGTTCTAAGCCTACAAAAGAGCAGGAATATCTTTGGTGTCCCTCTAGAACTGCCACAGGATCTCCTGTGCTTGCCCAAACATCTCTGAAGACAACACATGAAAATCTCCATGGAGTTAATGCAGACACAGGGATTTCTCAGCCCCCAAAGAGTGTGCCATTCTTCCACCTTCAAGCCAGATATTAGAGCATTTCACACCGACATTCATGAGAAAGCTGTCTATAATAAGTTTCTGCTTATGTGGCAGATTTATCTCCATTTTTAAATACCTGCCTCAATACAAAGGCAGACATAGCAGTGGTGGGCTGGTTTGCTCTCTTTGGTACCCTGCACACCTTGGTGACATGTCCACAGCCAAAAAATAGTGGATCACACCATCAATGTAAACTTTAGAGCAGAAAAAGGGGGGGAAAAGAAAATAAAAGAAATAAACAAAAAACCCTAAATCAAAAACCTCACACCAGTTCAATCCTGCCTTTACAACTGCAGCCTTTGGCTAATACACAAACAGCTTCTCCTAGGAAGAAAAAGTTGCACTACTTCAATGAGAAGTACAACGCTGAACAGATGCAGCTGAGCCCTGACAAATCCCTGGGCAGATAGAGTTATTTCAGTTTGAGAGTTTGGAGTGTGACTGGAAGTCCAAACACTTTGAAGATGACATAAATCAAAGTGGCCTCTCCTTCAACATGGTGATTTTCTCTGATGGGAGCCCCTTCCACTTTGAGAGAATGGATATAAGCTGTTCTCTCAAAGCCATACACACTGTTCACTATGGATTATGTGAAGTACTTTTTTCAAGAAGAGAAAAATGAGCTTTTTTCCTCACGCTTGCCTGTACAGTTTAAAATCTTATTATAATGACATGGTGCTGGGTGACTCTTTTGGCTGTAGAGCAATGACAGAAAATCAACTTTTCTCCAAGTTAAATGCAGAGGGAAATCTCAGTACCATGGCATGAGGGAGGTGTGGTGACACAGGACAAGCCCTCTTGTAGCCAAGGCAGGTTTCAGTTCATTTTTGAAGACTACAGGCTATAGGGTCCATGGTGGGTTTCTGGTTCTGCAATTTCTCCCACCTCCACTCCAGGATCATTAGGGCAATCAAATAATTAGCTCTGATTTCTTTGGGATGTCTTTAGATGTCCCATGTGAAGGGAGCCAGCTCAGTTACCAGAACAGCAGTCATTTCAAGAAAGTGAGATTCAGGTGGAGAATTGCTCAGGTTTAACAGTACAAACTACCATGGCTGTGCAGCAAAAATCCTGGGATCACTCTGTACCAGAGAGGAACTGCAGGATTATGCCTGTCCAGCTGGTCTGAAGGGTGAGAACACTTTCTGGATCTTGTTCTTGCTACAGCTTTCCCCTGCTCTTTCCTCTACTATGAAATACCAAACACCACACAGACAATGCAACATGAGGCTTTTCACAAGCTTTGCACAATCCAAAGACTGATTTCCAGCTTCCAGACTATAATTTGTCCACAAGACATAAGCTGAATTTCATTTATATAGCAGCATCCCCACTGGGGGTATTGGTGCACCATGAATTATCATATTCACCTCCAATAACTCCAGAGAAAAATCCCTATTTGGGCCTACAGATCAAATAGACTTTTATATACACATGTGATCTATCTTGGAACAGATGTAGCACAAAAATAGTATGCAAACATACACACACCATACTATCTTCCATAGTCTAAATAAAGTACAGCAGGGCACTTCCTCAGGTAGGAACTTTTTTGTAGAAAAATGCACATTAATAAGATTTTGCTCTAAGGTTAGGGAAAATGCACATTAAAAAGGTTTTGCTCAAAAGAATAAGCTTCAATGGTAAACTGATAAAAATGTATCTACTGGAACAATTATCTTTAAAAACTCAGCATCTTACAAGGAACTGCTCTAATTGCTGCCTTAATCAACATCATAGCTTCTAATACAACTTGCAATTAACATATGGTAAATAGCATCTGCCAATTAGCCTGTGATGTGCACTGTACATCTGATTCCTGTTTCCACTGGAATGCAGCTATTAGTGCTGGAACTTGTCCAGGGTCTCTGCTTTGGCCTCTAATGCTCTGTAGATGAGCAGCCCTCAGCTTTATGCAGCAGTTAAGAGGAAGACAAGATTGCTGCACACATGAATTAGGTCATAGATATGAACCTTGAAAGGAGGTTCATTAGTCATTTTTAGAGCTCCACTACTTTAAAGTAGAAGAAAATAAATCACAGAATACATCCACTTCATCACTGCATAGTGTCATCACAGACAGCGAAGTTAAAACTGTATTAATCACACATATCCCACCATTTCTTCTTTTCTTGCCTGGCCATCCTTTCCCTTTTCCTTTGTTAAACTTCATAGACTGGAATAAAACCACAGACATTTTATTTAATTGTTCAAGATCTAATCTCTGGTATCGTCAAGTGTCTTCTATGGGTGGCTAAAGATTCACACTTTCCAAGACCACCTACATTTGCTCAGCATCTGTAAGGACAGTTTTGCACAGAGCCCACAGTTTTTGCTCCTGATCAAGCTGCAATTCTCAAATACCCAATGCTTAGCAAGTCACAGACGTAAGAGATGTGAAGCCCCCTAAACTTCTTGCACATTAAAAAAACACAAGACAATGAGGGATTTTAAGTAACTGCATGATCAAAGCAAGAAGAAAAAAAGAGAGCTATCTTAAAACTTCCATAGGTGTTGATTTAAGTTTCTGAAACCAAAATCATTCAAAGGGGCATGTTCCAAACTTAAAAATAATTTTTAAAAACCATACCACGGAAAGCCTATGTTTTTGCCTGTCTTGGTAACTCGTTCTAGAGTGGCAAAAAAGCCTTTATCGAAAAGATTCCACAACTGGTGAGGGTGACAATTTTTGTCAGGGTTCCAGAAATAAAGAATGCCACAGCTATCAATCAAAGCCTATTAAAAACATCCTTTTAGCAGCAGGAGAAAGCTGTGACCTAGGACTCAAGATGAGAATTCTCTTCCTAACTCTGTCATGTGATTTTGGGGTGAGACTGGGGACAGGGGGTTACCTCAATGCTGCTTCTTCCCCTGCTGCCCTTTGGTTCTCATCTCATCAGATTTTAAGTCCTTGAGGCCTTGGAATGCTTTTCAACATAAACAGTGCTTAAGCTTCCCCTAAGTGTGGTATAAAACTTTTAATACAGAAAATAGAAAGTGTTTTGGTTTCTTCTCCCAGGGATAGAAAGAATACCAATAGAAAGTCAAGGGAAGCACGCGAAATTTTCCACACTGATCTATTGACTGCATGCTGCAGAGTCAAGGTCCATTAGGAGCAATGTGGGCCTTGCTCCAGCCTGAAAGCCAAAGCTCAGCTGTCATTTCCATCTGTGCAATGTACACAGCAAAGGTTTCTGTGCACCATTCCATCAGGTGCTCCTGCTGCTGTCAAATGCAGAAAGAGAAGAAAATGGAAACATGAAGCAATGAAGTAATTTTCCTTCCCATATACAACCTCAGGCTGAGATGATGTCAGGTTTCACAAGCAAAACCAGTTGGAATGACAGTAACATTTGAGAGGAGAAAATCCACAGGAAACCTGTATTTTTCAAAAAGTCCTTCTGTTGATTCAACAGGCAGCATTCTTACTGCAAAGTCTGAAACTAATCAGGACTGTGTGTGACACATGGATGTCACTTTGGCCTTCACAGATTGGGAAAATATTGCCCAAAAGCAATTTTCTACTAGGGAAAAATTTTCCAAAAGCTGTACTCTCTTCTATGCCAAACAACTCCTGAAGGGATGAAAAGGCTGGTTACCTTTACTCTCAAGATATGCAACATCCTGCTGAACCATTACAAATTGTATTGGTCTAGTAACTGCTGTAATTTCTGAGAGCTCTCAATCATCTCTACTAAATTATGAATCATACACTAAAAAAAGGAAAGAAAAAAAACCAGGTCCCTTTGATCCTCTTACTGGAAAAAAAAATGGGAAGGGTGGACATGGTGGGAGGGAGCAGTCATGCTGGCATTATTACAGCAGCACTGAAGTGCTGGTCCTTCCAAGGAATTTCTCTGCAGGACAGCTGTGGTTGGGCTGCATCATTTTCCAGGTGTAAGAGGACAAGACTTGGACTGAGCACACAACCCTCACTCTTGACCGTTAGTCACTGCTGAAAAGTCACACTGTAATTTTTACAAGAGGAGTAGAAGCAGTTGGGAGAACTACAGAGTGAGGGGAACTTGAATTTGTCCCCACTGTAGATTCAGATGCATGCATACTCTACCTAAATGTATTAGGTCCTGCATACCAGGATTCATCTGGCTGTATCAAAACATGGATCTGCTGCCTTCCTCTTTCCTCCTCACAACCAAGCAGTCTTTAGCAAAAGCAGAGATGGAAGAGAACAAAACAATCTGTGTCTCCACATTCATTCCTCTTGCTCCTGGCTTGCTGCTACTTGACATGCACTACTATTCAGGACAGCAGCCTCCTTTTGAGGTAGGATTTGAAAAAGATGAGGGGAAAACTGACCCATTTTTTCCCCCCTTGCATAGGGCTACGTAGAAAAACAGGTAAGGAAGGTACGCAACACTTTGGCTGATGTATTAGTGACTCCTGTCATTTTGGGGTAAACTTGTACTTGGAAAAAATGCAGCAAGCTTGAATCACATTAAAGCCCTGATTTAGCAAAGTGCTCTGAAACACATGCTTATAGTTAAGCCTGTGCCTAAATGCTTTGCTGAATTAGGACCTCTGTTGGTAAAAGGGGCAATTGATTAATGGCTTCTGACAACCACCAGAAACTAATGAGCCACAGACCTCTGCTTTTTCCTCCAAATGACTGTACTTAAACCCAAAGGAAATTTCATTATGGAAACAGAAAACACTTATAAATAAATCATACGTGTCTCCTTCACAAATATTAATTTTTATCTGCAATTAGTGGTAAACCCAAAACTTCCTTTCATACAGTAATCGGCGACAGTGCCATTTGCCCTACAAAGCTGGTTATTCTTTCAAACCCATAAATTTCTCCCTAGAACTCCATGGTTTACAGAAAGCTCTGTGCACCCAGCTAAATCAACCATGAAATATGCAGGATCCGAGAGAGGAACCAAAAGGTTGCCTGAGACAAACTCCAGGGTGAATCATGCCAGCACTGCACAACCCACCTAAAACAGAGAGAGCTCAGCAACATGCTGAAGTCTGCTTCGTGCTGCTTCCCTCTGAGACACATCAAATCCCAGGGAATTCACATATTTTCTAGCTCCCACATGAGAGGTGGAAAAGCTATAGAACAGTGAGAGGATAACTTCAATCCTCAAAGATCCAATCCAGCTATTTGCCAAGTGTTCACCATTGTGGAGGTTTTCTGAGCAGCCATGTGTCTTGGCTTTTACTTTAGGATCATATTTAGGGGCAGGAAAATCCTCTTGCACATGTACAGGACCCATGACATTCAAGCCTAATGTCAGCCTTACCTAAATCTCATTAAACAACTCAACTTGGTTTGCCTAGCAGCATCTCTGCAGCACAGCACCGATACTCTGCCAGCAGCATGAAAGGAATCACTTCTGTTAACACTGATCTAACAGATCCAACTTCAAGGTAGTAAGTTGCAAAACAGGGACAATAATATCTGAGGTCTCATTGTTATCACTCATAAGGTATGCAAAAATATTCTCCCTTTTTCCATTTTTGCATTGGTGTTTTAGTCATCTAAATCAGCTTTCAAGAGTAGGTATATGTTATGGAATGAAAACACAAGAAATAGACAATTGATGCCATTCAATGGGTGTTTACAGTGGCTCCAGGGCAGAAATGGAGTGGCATTCATGCCACATGGGAACTGTGAGCAGTTAATTTCCTTAATTCACACCCTCTTTCTTGAAAGAGCACTACTTCACCTGCAATTTGAAGGATTACCAACTATGAGCATTCATGGACAATTTGTCACTGAACCATGACCTAATGATAAGATGGAGACTTCAGCTGCCACAGTTTTATTGAAATGTTTCTTGAATATCCATTATGGCCTTTGTAACAGGGATGAACTCTTAAGGGCAGTTCTGAGGAAAGAAGAGTGACATCACTCACTAGCATTCCTGAACCTTGGGGAAATGACCAAACCCAGGTTTTGTTGTTATTTTTTTAATCCAGAAATAAATTCAGCTCCCTGGGATCAGATCTCCATGGATCAGACAGATTCTAACAATGCCCCAGAGGAAAGGGTGGGGAGGGAAAAGGAAAACATTTGATTTTTTTTTTTCCACAAATCTACAAAATTATTACATTACTAAGTAAATGTTCAATGCTTACACTTCTGTTTCACTGTAAAGAGGAAAACAAATATCTACCTTTGCACAAGTGACTTATCAATATGTTTATTGTAATTCAGATCCTGCCTCAAAACATACTTGAAAGTCTATTTCATGTTTCCATGGATTTCAATTACCATTTTGTAAATGCACAAACAGAATTTTATAAACAATAAGTAGCAGCCAGCTGAGGTCTACATATTCAACAGAGTACCATGCACAAAATATTCTTAAGGTTCAGATGGAAAATTTCCAGCAGTTTCAAAAGGAAGACAAGGTGGTGAGTTTAAAAACATATGTCCTTACCCACAGAGTGCATGGGAAAGTTTGAAACAGCAGGTATTTCCTTTTCCTAGCCCTGTGAAAATGCACAGTGTATCAGTTATCACCCTCAGAGATAAGCTTGGATAGTTCTGAAGGTGAATGCTGTGGCTGGGAAGTCACCAACACAACAAAGCTCATCCCTTTAGGAGGTCTCTTCTGAGAATCTTGGCCAGATTCAGCTTTGCCCACACTGACCCCATAGATGTACACCACTGATATCTGGCCCCATCCATCACACCCACACCTGGGCAAATAACATAAAATACCCCTTGTATTCTTCAGGGGATTAGAGCTTTTCCTCTGCTTCATTACAGTGACAGATCCATTGTGAATTATCACCATTATGCTTCATGACACTAATGAGTCCAATTTTATATTTCCTAGGCCTTGTATTTCCAAAGCTGTTTTCTGTACTGCATATTTCCACCGACAGGGCCTCTTTTTCATTCCCTCTCTCTGGCCTGGACTGAAAGAACAGCTTGGCATTACAGGACAGTGATGAACCCTTCCCTCCAAATGTGCTGCTGTGAACTCAGCAGGCCCAAACCCTGGCAATCAGGTGCTAGGAACTCACAATCTCACTGCTACACCAATGCAGGTGTTCTCAATTCACTTCTTCAGGGAATTTATAAGACCTTATCTTCATCAACAACCATCTGAGCATTTAGGAAGCCAGGCTGGAGGAGATCAGGATGAGTCCCCCAATACTATGGGAAATTTACTTCAAAGACTGCAAAGTCTTTAAGTCATGGTGTTGCAAGGGGGATTAGAGGAGCAAGCACCTTGCTTTAAGCTATCCCTCGTCAATGGAAGGAGGTGGCTTCCATTTTAATAACAAGATATTTTTCACAGGACTCACTCTACTTTCAGCAAAATATGTTTGTTCTTCTGTCACGGCATTATCTCTTCTTTCTCAAGATTTCTAAAAGCAGATATTAAAAATTAATGTGAAGCACACCCATAGGTGTTGAAGAAACTTGGCTCCAGACACATCCTGCTGTCCCAAAGTGTTTCTCTAATTGCTTTTCTAAGCACTTGCAAGAGCCTCACTGAAGCATTTCATGCATGCATTTTCATTCCCCTCCTTGCTCTAGGGCTTGTCTCCCTGTTTCAATGTATTTTGTTTTTCAGCTTGACCTATTCCATGAATCTGAATGTGGCTGAATAAATCAGGCAGCCCAAGCCATTGAGAGAGATCACTGACAATATTCATTGACACAAATCTTGCTATTAATGTCTTTAAAAAAAAAAAAAAACATTAAAGTTAAGAATTACAAGTGAAGAGACAAGCAGCCAGAACGTGCAAAATTAGGCCACTTCCAGCTTTGGGCTAAATCTCTCAAAAAAATATGATAGTGGCTTGGTAATTGCTTTCGCAAACACTAGGTAATGTTTTACTGAGGCAGTAATTGACAGATAAAATATAAAAAGGAGTCAAAAAGCTCTAACCCAGGGCTGGTGGCAAATCACACTCATGCCATTTGTTTGGAAACACAGCAGCTACAAACAGCACTCCTTCCCTCCTGGGTACTGCTCAGTTCCTGGCTGGAAACCTGAATATATCCACAGGTACACATTGCTTCAGGAAATGAGGAACTATTGGAAAAGAGCAAGCAAAGTTCCCAGAGCTCCAGGAAACATGGTGTCCATGGAGAATTTGGAAGGGTCAAGCTTGCCAAGCCTAAAAACCAGTAATTTTCACACATATATTAGAGTATGATAAACCCTTCACATCCCCTGAGGGCAGGAGGAGATGCAGTGTGCTTAAAATAGAGCAACAGAGACTGATTTTTGTCCCTTGACACCAGCAATTTCCCTACCAATTAAGACCCTTGGGAAAACTGTGTAAAGGGAAGGATAATTAAGCACTGTAACAGGTCAAGTGAGGCAAACTGCAAAGATCTGCATGGGACACTTCCAGAACAAAACACACCACTCAAAAATCACTTTAAATAGTAAACTCTGTTTTGGGTCAATAGAATGAGCTGGATTTGACATCAACATTTTTTTTCCACTCTATATTATTAATACTTCTATATTATTTAATCTATTTTTAATACTGCCTGCCATTTTCAGCCCAAGTTCTGCCTGTGTGTGTTCACAAGAACATCAGAAGCTGCAGCTCCTCATAAGAGCACAGCACTGAGGAAGTTCATGGTCATCACCTCCACAGAGACACTTGCAAAGGTTCCTAAGGATTCAACTGGCAGACAGCAAATCCTCAGAGCCAGAAGGTATCAAAAGTCAAGGACAGATGTAACAAAACCAGAACCCAAGACACTTTGACTGTGGACATTGTTAACCATAGATAACAATCGACCCACCATACAGAACCCCCATCTAAAGCCAGACTGGGATGCCTAAGTGTAATGAACTCAAGATGCAGATTTTTTTTTTTTTTTGCCAAGCATACAGTTTTAAAGTCCATTAAATGAATTCCTTTTCCTTAAAGTAAAATAATCTGAACATTTAAAGAAATACAATGGACAGATACCAGCTTTGACTTCCACTGAGTACTGATTTCCTATCCTTGACATTCTCCCCTTAACCACCACTACTTTCTCTTCAATTTCCCCACCTATTGAATTTATAGCATTCTTTTTCCTATTATTATAGAGCTCTGCTCTGTTACTCTTGTTTGGATCACAAGCATAACATGAGAGGGTATTAGCTACAGCTGCCACTCTACCAACATCAGCATTCTGTCTCCAAAAATGGCTATAACATATTTGTAAGGAGGTGAAATAAATCCACAATTTACCTATGAAATCATGCAATTAAACACAGGATAAAACAGGAGAAATTCTTCTGCTGCATCCCTTAGCATTCAGCTTAGAGTCTGGAGCATGAAATGCATTTTTAACTTCACATGCACATCTATGCATATTATTAAGAGTCATAAAACAATCTTTTTTTTATATCCAAGCTACTCAATCAAATTCTTGGCAAGGTGATTAAAGTTATGAAATAGAAAGGATAGGGAGTAGGGAATAAGGGAGGGAAAATAGCAATAAGCAGAATGGCATTTAATTAAATTGATCACTTGTATGTACTTGAATTGCTTTTAATTGATCACTTGTATGTGACATCCAAATGCACCTCAAATAACCAAATTCATAACAGGACCCAATCTGGCTCTCTCAGGTCAGCTTGTCCCAAACAGGAAAACTGAGGTACCAAAAAAGCCCAAAGCATCTTGCTGAATATTCCTGTATCTGCCCACAGAGTTCAAATCCAGTCCTGGTGGTTTAGGATTAAATCTGGGAAAGGTCTACATGCAGATGCTAAGTAATTCAGCAATAAGTGAATTAGCTGTGGCAGAAAGAATTTCTGCTAAGGCTGCTCAAAGCCATCCAAACCAGGCTGTATTTCCCACAAGAGCAGTGTGGGTCACTTTTTTTTTTTTGTGCCACGTTCCCCTGCCATAATCTGCCTTCTCACTGTCCTCTGCTCCTGCCTGTGGTTCAAAATATACCTTAGTCTAGTCAAATACAAGTTCTGTACAACATTTTTACTCTCATATTCTTTATAAGGGGTCATTTGGGGGTGTTGCTTGGTTGGGGTGTTCTTCTTTTGACCATTTTATGTGCAAGCTGGACCGTGTAGAGAGGAGCCATTTAGATCCAAATCAGAGCCTCCTCTGTTCCTCTCCCAGCTCAAGTTGGAGCAGACCTCAGATGAAATAGTGCCAACATTTCAAACTGCTCTCAGAAGATTTTAGCTGGAATATCTTCTGGACAGTAGCTGTTTTTGGGAAGTCCACCTAATGCCAAAATTCCATAGAAATGCTTCCTGCATTGAATTACAGCCCTACAGCAGTTCTTTTTGTAATGGACCTCAAATGGAAACCAACAGAAATGTTTCCTTCTTCATTTTCCTTAAGTGGATTCAGTATTGAGGCTGCATTTCTATTTATTTTGTTTTAGTGTGATGTGGGCATGAAAAGGCAATGCAAAATCCCTTCCCTCCCACCCCAAGAGCCCATGCATCTTTGCATACCCTCCTTACAATTTTTAAATGTTTCATGAACCTTCCAGTCCTCATCCATGGCTCCAGAGAAGCCTTCACCTGGGCAGTAACTTTCACACAAGTGGTTCCGTAACCTTCCAAAAACCAAATTCTACAATGCAGTGGAAAATTGAACTACCACTAAAAGATTTCTTCTACTGCTTATCCTCAGCCACCTCAGAGTATCCACTTCCAAATATAAACTTAGCTTGTTAAAACTGTCTATGGTGCATGGCTTTGTAAACCTCAGGGACCATCCCTGCAAATTTCTCAGCTCACAGGAGTAGTACTGGACCTGGTTAAGAATACTGCCCATGAGTGAGCCTGGATTTCAGGTGTGTTACAACACTCAGACCCCCTCACCAGATATATATCACTAATAATGACCTGGTCCTCACAAATTAGCATCAACTGAATGCAGGTTCAGTGGTTTTAAACCTGGTAAATCCATATGCTGTGCCAGTGAAGGGATTTACCGACCTGGATTCAGAAGAATAATTTGTGATGTGCCTTAATTTACATGAATTCAGAGTATATGTAAAAATACTTTATTCTCTCCATCCCCTGCTACAATTACTACTACAAACACAGTTACTACAACAATTAGAAATTACTCCTAGCTCTGCTACAAATTTATGATACTGCATTCATTTTGTGCTGATATCAACATGCCTAAATAAAAGACAGGCTTACTTCCTCTTTTCCATTTGTGTTATTCTATCAAACCTGCTAGCTGTCCATTTGTGTTATTTTAGCAAACCTGCTAGTTTTTAAGCAAAGCAGTGGCTGCCTACTCCATAAAATGTGAGCACAAGCAGCAAGTCCATCCAGGGCTGGCCAATTTCCACATATCCTAATATGGTTAAGAAAATGTTTGAGCGGAGCCCAGAGCAGAGTGCCAAATTTAACAGCCCTGCAGCAAGCAGGGTGCCACAGAGCCCTCTGCTTAGGCTCACTCTAACCCCAGCCTGTTAGCTGGGCAGCTGGTTCAGCCTGCTGACATGGGCTAGACCATAATTGTCCTTGTGCACAGTCACAGAGCCCACAGCCTCTGCTCTCCCTGCCCTGGCAGGGAAGGTCCAGGCTCGCTGCCCTACAAGGCTCTCAGGGACAGCAGCTCATTGGAGAGTTTCCCTTCTTGGGCTAAATATATTGAGGAAATCCTGGGCATCCCGAGGATATAAAAGAACATGGGCTGCATGAGGCACTCTGTGTTTGTGTAAAGAACAAGGTTTTCAAAACTTCTTTTTCTTTCACTTTCTTCACTTTCTTTTTCTACTGCTAATGTCCACAAGAGGTTTTACAGTATCAAAAATTATGAAAACATTTATATATTTCTTTATATATCTGCCCTTTATACAGTTATATATATTATATATATACACACATATATATACACATACACACCTGTATAAAGCGCAGATATCTTTCTTGCAGTTTTGCTACTACTGCCCTTCATGAAACCTGGCAAGGTTCAGGCTGCTCACCTGCCTCTGAGTCCTCTGCAAAATAAACCTTGCCCACTTGTGTTGTGCGTTTGGATTTCAGCCTTCCAAATTTCACTGGGTTTAGGATTTTTGAAATGGCTGAGACAAAGGGTGACATAGCAAATGAATGATAATATTGAGGACAGACTTCAAATCACGCTTCAGTCTTCCCACTATTCTCTTTTGCCACCAAAATCATTGCAAAGCCTGATAATAGAGATTTGCTGACAGGACAGGAGGGGATTATTGAGTTTATAACAGTGAAAACTCACTTTAGGCATTAAAAGAACAATGCTACCTTGATTATGCAAAAGGGTTAGCTGGCCTCTCCCAGATCATTTCCTATGAGATCATATGCAGACTTGGAAACAGAAGGGACTGGTTTCAGGAAGTTTGAAAGCCTTTTATGGATTATATTAACAAGGCACAGGCTGTTCCCTAAAACTGATTGTACATCAAATTCCACTGCAGCCACATGCCCTGGGTTGGAATGCTTCAGCATATATGATAGTACCAACAGCCACCAAAAAAAGCAGCAATTCTGTCATTTAATCCCTGTGTCTTTTCTCCTTTTCCTTTTTTTTTTTTTTGAGTACAGAGAATGAATTTTAATTTTTTGGGGTACAAAGAGCATACAACAGGCTACAGTGGGAAATCACTTCAATTCTCAAAAGTTTCAAAGTAGGAAATCACTTCAGTTCTCAAAAGTACTCCTGCAGAGTACAGATACAACCTTTTACAGAGTTAAATACCTGTCTTACATCAGCAGAAATAAATGCTCAACTGCAAGATTTTGGAATTTTTTCCTAATAGCTGTTAGAAGTCAGTTTTACTTTTTCTTCTCTGGTAAGTACTAGCAAAAAAAAATATATCTGCACAAAAGCACATCAGTGTCTGAAAAATACTTTTTCCTGCCATTTGAGGTCTTTGCTAATACCAAACATTTGTTATTTAGTGTTTACTACCAAAGATTTTCCTGTCAGTTCAGTTACTCTATATTTAATCTTGATACAGAAAATTAGAAAGCAAATGAGAAACTGCATTCCTTTTCCAATAAATAATGCTGTACATGTTCTGATTTTTTTTAATTTATGGGTCCAGCAGAGTCATGAGCCTGTAAAGACACCTCAGATGCTGGGCTCCTGTTTGGAAGTGTCACAGCATCCCTGGAAGCTCTGGCCCCCAGGCTCCTCAGCAAGGCTTGTGTCTCATTTGGGTTTCATGTTAGCTCTTTGGTGATGCAGAAATTGCATCCTGAACTGTACAAGAGCTACACTGTGAGAGACCGAGTTTCACTGTGGGAGGCAAACTAACCTGCTAATGGAATTAGATAACACTCACCTATTTATTAGCAGTGGCACCAAGCAGATTTAGCTTTCAGTGGAAAGTCACAACACTTTCAAACAGCTTCTCTCTAAGGAAAGTTAAAATCTCCCATCCTATTTACAGACAGGGGAAGAGAGGAGTGCATAAATGAAATGCAGCTCCCTGTCAAAGCCCAGCTAGTCAAAAGCAGCACTTCTTGTGCCCCAGGTAAGTTCCTTCCCCATGGGGTTGCACCTTCTCCTGCCACCTCTCTGATGCCACAGCTGGAGAACCAAAACATTAATCATGAACATTCCCCCCAGCACTAAACTGCCATCTCTTACTGGAAACAAAATACATTTTAGTTCCTGTTAGGACTGGAGAGAAGAAAGAGAGGAGTAAAACCCTCAAATTTATAATAATTATTTGCTATCTGTTTAATAGTGCTGTTCTCTGTGCCAAAGAAGATGGAACAATTAAAAGACAACCACTGCCTTTGCTTAGTTTGGGGAATAACTATCCCTGATACAATCTTCCAGGAATCCATCCTTAGAGCCTTGCCCATCACTATTTTTAACTGAGTAAATATTAGAGGATTCACTTCTTTTGCCCTGAAAAAACAAGACCTTTGGCCTTAACATATTTTTGGAAAGTGTTTCAGAGAAGGCTGTTGCTCTGCAGCAATGTTTCCTTCCATTAAAATTCCCTCTTAAAATATATGGCCCAAAGGAGGAACACTAGACCTCAAATATACCACAAATATGGACAAGTCTGCCTGCAGGCATTTGGAGGCTGGGAATTTGCCCAAAACATTATCCTTCATGAATTAACCAACTCTCTGTCAGCACAGTTAACAGCCTCAAAAACCCCAATTTACTCTGACATGCCTTTGTCAGGGCAGCTCACTAATAGAATATTGCACTGTTTATCACTGCTTAAGGTTTAATTATTCCCAAGGACTGAAACTGGAGCCTTTATACATGCACATGCAAATAAAAAATGTGTTTGGGAGCCACTATTGCCCAACAAATTCACTTTTAGGTTTCTCTCCTCCTGGCTTCAGCCCACCTCTTCTTTCCCTCATCTGCTGACACAATCTGTGATGGCCAGGGACCAGAAGAGCAGGCAGGGTGACCACAGGAGCTCTGTGCTCAGGACTTTGCTCTGCTTGGCCACTTAAACCTGCCTGTGAACATCAGCAATGAGAAAAAAGAAACCGAGGAAAGAAAACTCAGTGGCAGAAACTCACTATAAGGGTATGCAGATAAAAGAGTTGTCAGCTCTACCACACGTGTGGCCATAATTCCTTGGGATTATCCTTTCTAAGGATAATTCCTTACAAACCTGGCCCTTAAATAATAATCAGATAATGCAAACACAGCCCCTGGTAGAGACAATAACTCCAGAGTGATGCTTAACAGACAGAGAAACCCTTCAAGGCAAGCCCTTTCTTCACCTCCTCATCAAGGCTGGCTGCTTCAATTAAATTTTCCATGTTTTCCTTAGTTTCCTGAAATTGAACTAACTTTCTTTAGTTTCCACTACTGCATGGTGTTACTATTTTATGAAAATGCTCCATCCTTTTGCATCAATGAATTTGCTGCACATGACATCATAACCTCCACCTGTGTAGCCAGAATGATGGAGTGTCCTCACTCAGAGCAATTTGGGCTAAACAGCCCAAATTATAGACCAAGTGCAGCCTAGAAACATTTATTATTATTAGCAGGACTCCTATCAAGTGCTGAATCTTTTGAAAGGCAAATTTTCTCCCACCTGGCAAGCAGAATTTTTGTTTCGTGTCCCTATCAAACCAAAACCAGAACACCTGGGGAACAGAGAGAGCCCTTGGCTTTGCTGACATATTCAGCACCATTATTATCTTAATGACACATAATGGTCTCCATATTCATAACCTTTCACCAAAGGAAAGCCGAGTGTGGCTGTTGGGCTGACCTCATTACCTCAGGCTGTGTGTGCAAAGATGGCCACATGTAGGGTTAATGACAAAGACACAAGAGTTCAACATTCCCAGGGAAAAACACCTCCTTCCCATTCAGGTAATTTCCAGGAAGCAGATTAACATGGAGCCACAACATGGAAAAATTTCTCAGTGTTTTAGAGAGCTAAATTACCATGCACATACTTAGCTATAATCCTTGGCATGCAAAACACTACCAAAAATAAAGGGAAGAATTGGGGTGGAAAATTCCCAAATATACAAGTAATTTCTGGCACTCGGTTTGATCAAGGACTACCACAAATTGTCTTCCAAATCAGGCTGATCACTAACCCAAAACAACCTTTTCCTATACCAGACTTTGGGTTTCAAAGGAAACTAAGCTAACACTGAAATGCAACTCATGATAGAAGTAGTCTCAACTGAACAAAATATAGCTCCAGGAAAAAAATAAAAAAATCCAAAGGTATAAAAAGCATATATCTCACCAGATATGATGCCCCTGAGCCTGGAAGATGCTGCCTCTTCAGCTCCCAAGGGATTCTTTGAGTAGGCCAATGGTTATCACAGGCACTGTAAAGATAGAAGTGTTTACGTGGGGGGGGCTGAAGAGGGCACCAAAGGCAGAAAAATCTTTACATTTAGGATGATCTAGAAAGCAAAACAGATCTTGATCCTTGCTGCAGTGGCTAGATGCAATTGCACCACTGACTAAATTGATTTGCTGCTCCTTTTCTTTTTCCAGGGATTCCTCTGTGAGGGAGAAACTCCCAAGCAAGCAAAGACAGATACTCTGCGCATCTGAGCCCCCATCAGGGGAAAAGAGTGGCTCCCACTTGCAAGGAAAACTCCTCCATCCATTCACCTGCTCCTGCTGCCATGACTGCAACCCAACCACAGAGTAATTCCATCCTCAAAACACCCTGGGAAGCACCAGCCACAGAACTGACAATTTTAACATCCAAACTGCACCGATTAATATGGAGCCAAACCTGATTATGCCCTCATTAATCACTTCAGAGAAGAAAAAAACAACTGAGGGAATTCCCTATTTCTTTTGGCTGTAGACCAGCGCAGTTTCTTGATTGCTGGCTGCCTCCAGTCAAAGATGCAAAAACCTTCTGGCTATTTGTGCATAGCTGCTGGATTGCATTTACACGGGTTACAGTGACAGGTTGTCTGTCTGTACATGTAATTTCACTGAAACAGTGGTACAACAGCCACCTTCAAGCAATGGCTGGGACAAATGATAACTCAGCATGTGGTGAGAAAAAATTGCCTCTGAGCCATGCCTTAGGGGAAGAACTGAGACAGCTCTTGGGAGAACAGACTCAGATCTCCAATTTGGAGTAACCTCAGCCAGCTGGAAAAGCTGCTCAGGGGCTCTGGTGATTCCCATCCCCTTCCATGTACAGAAGCAGCAAAAAACAACTTTCAAATGTTCATATACTCAGAAGACAAAAGGCTGTAATTACAAGGTGCAGAGAAATTTTCTTTTATCTGTTAAACCAGGTGAAGAAAGATACCAAAACCAAGCTTGCTTCACAATCAGCATTTAATTAACAAATAGAGTTTACCTTCCCACCTGATCAACACAATCAGCAGGTGGGCTTAAGAGTATTCATTAGACTCACTGTCTTTAGCAAGAGATGAGACTAAGCCCTGAAAAAAATACTTCATGCTTTTGCAAGTGGCAGTGCAATCTTACAGGACTTCCCCTACAACCATAAGCAGCAGTGTCAGGGGCAGGATTTGCTTATCTTAGAGAATTTTGAGGTGTTTGTTTCAATTTCATACTGCCTGCTAAGGGGGATTTTGAAGGTAGTGATGAAATGGGGAGGGAGGCAAAGTCTCCCCCTCACAAGCAGCACTGTGCTCCACCGTGGCTAAACACATGGGGTACCCTGTTATTTTACAAAAACAAGCACCTTTGCTGTCCCCCTAGAGCTGCCAAGACAGAAAATCACATCTGTGACCAGCTAAGATGGCAATTCCTCCAGCAAACTTCATTCTGAACTTCCCAGGGCTGTATCACAGTAAATACTGATGAATGCAGCTTTTCCCAAATCCAGCAGAGCTGGTGAAAGGAATGCAGGTCCTCTTTGTGCAATGCATCAATCCAGGTTACAGGACTATCTCAGCCTTAATAAAACTCCCATTAAAGTCAGTTGCAGTTGTATGTTCTAACCCAGAGAAAATCCAGATCTACCCTTCCATCAATAAAATGCCAAACTACTCCAACCACTAATAAAATCCAAGGACTGACATGTCCTTCAGGATTCATGGAGCTACACGAAGCGATCCAGGTCTTGCAACAGAAACTCTGCTTAATTTACTGTAGCTGTGAGAAAAAATGCCCCAGTTACATCCAAAGAAGAAAATACAAATTGAAATGTACAACACAGTACAGTGAAACACCTTTAAGTTGTGTAACCTCCTGACTGCTGAGATGTTTTGCAGACAAAGCCCTGAAGGTGGACATCAGTGTTAATCAGAACATCTTGTTTTCTTCACTTAGCCTTGTTTCCTGTGATACCTTAACACCAAGTCCTTCCTGAGAGCTCTCATTCACAGGGTACTTAAGTGTTCTCCTCACCAACCAAACAAGATTACTCACCTCCTTTAAGTTAGGCTCACGTTTGCTGAGGCACAGCCAAAACACACAAATACACACACATATATTCCTGACCAAGGACATGTTTTTCTTTCTTGGGCTGTTTTTACTCCGTAGTCCTAAGTACAGTACCAAAAAATTTTTTAAAAAGGAATTCATTTTGCCAAATATCTTCAGGAATTCCTTATTGAAACAAAACTCACAAATACACTTCAGACCTTTTCCAACTCACACCACTCTGTGATTCTGTGATCTATCAAGTGAAATACCATGAATGAGCAAATGCTGACAACACTGAGCCAGAGGAATTTTTTAATCTACTTGCTGATATAATTTTATAATGTTTCATACCACATAGCCTGCAAAATATCAAAGTCAAGGGGCACCAGTAACTAAAAAGCTTCTATAAAATTAATTTATTTGGTTCAAACTCAAGAAATGTCTGGTTGACACACACAAAGGAAAGCTGAGACAATTACCTTGTACTTCATTCTTAAAAGGAGCACTAAGTGCAACACAAATTAATTTACTTTATTTACCTCATTATTTCTTCAACCTCCTATAGATCATCTCATCCCTATATTTACTTACATACTGATCAACTAATTACCAGGTGGGAGAAATTGAGGTTTGAGTACCAAACCCAAACAGTTGTGGAAATAAAAACTTTCTCTTCCTTTTCAAGGAGCCCGTACTGTCTTTCTTTCATAACTTTATACTTAGAGATGGCTACTTCTAAACAGAGCAGTAGACCATTGAGCATTTTATAAGCAAACTAAATTATGTTTTTCCATTGTTCTTTTCCAATGGGAAGTTCAGTTCTCTGTAGCAAGGGGAAATGATCATTTCCAAAAATGTTTCTCACAGAGGGCAATCCTCATGGCCCTGTTCTGTGGGATTAAGTATGGGTACACTTAGATGGTAAAGCCTTTTCGGCAAGCAAAGCCAACAGTACTGAGGGCTACTGGAAAAAGCTTGATCCTCCTTTCCATAACCTAAACAAAGAAAAAAGTGCTTTCTTTCATTGCAACACCCTGGAAACGGCAAAGCCTGTGAAATTCTGTTTGATCAAAGTGCTGAGGACAACTCTCCATTATTGCACCAACATTTGAAAACCTACAGAAACCACACCTGGATTTCTGAACATCTTTGGAGCCCTGGCTCAGGGCTATTTAAGCAGGAAAAGCAGCCAAAACACCCATTGAAACCATATCAGTATGGCTCCAATTCAGAGGAAAGCATCAGATGTGCTGAATTTCCCTGCTTCCTAGCAATTCTGGTAGCAGAAGTTCCCAAGGATTACTTGGCCAGGTTTTATTCAGCCCCTATGACCAAAGGACATAACCCAAGCAGATCTGGGTTGCAGGCATTTTCAAGGAGGCAAATGGCAAAGAAAAATCTCTTTCAGTGCAGCTAGAAACATCATTCTCCATTTACAATCACCTGTAGAGACAACATGAAAACCACCACTCATCACAGAGAGCATCATCTCTTTGGTGTCCTTACAGCAAGCAACCCACACATTTACAAAAGCACATTGAAATGCTCTGTAGGATCATCCTCAAATTCCCAACTCTCCCAGCTGACCACTGAAATGTGACAGAAAGGAGCCACAGACTTCTCATGTGCTCTTGAAAACCTCCCTTAAGGTGTCTGTTTTCATAGGACATAGAAAGACATTTTTGGTTAATACTTCTACCACCCATCTGTCTATCCTTCTGCCTCTAATCAAGTCTGTAATCAATCCTAAACATTGGCATTTTAGAAAAAATAATACCCTCTTTTGAGGATCCTTTAATTCCTCCATATGTGTACTCCAAAGAAGGTCATGTCCTGTTTTACTTATTTTTTTTCCCCCCAACATTCTTGCTCCGTGTTTTTCTTTACAGGAGACCAAAAGATGGAGATTCTGTACATTTTTGTGGGACAACTACAAAATTGGGCAGGCAGCCATTTCCTCAGCCAATATCAGCAGTGAATTTATAGCTCAGAGAGAACTCTGAAGAGACAGAGGTTTGGGGACAAAGGTTTTGTTTGTTTGTTTTTTTTTCCTGAGACCCGAAAAACTCTTTTGACAAGTTTGCCACAAAGAAAAGGAGAATTTAAAGCCTCATCTGCTCTGGAGGGTCTCTGGTACCATGCTGAGCACTCACCTACACCCCATGAATGAGGTGATCAACTCCAGCTTTGGGACACACCACCAGACCTGCTGAGTGCTCCCTTCAAACTACTGGTAGCCTGTGTTATAAACCACATAATTTTTACTCCACCACTCATTTTCTTACCTTAGTTGTCTTCAGTTTCAATGTGTGTGGATGTAAGGACTAAAATACAAGCCAAACAACATTTTCCCTAGACAGAGACTATGCTACAAGGCTGAAATTGACCTTTTTTTAAAAAAAAAAACAACTTTGAAACGAAGGTTTTCTGACAGGCATTGGTAGGATAATTAGAATTCTGTAAGTGGGACATGTACTGAGCACCAAACACTGAATTTTGGCAAATGATGTATTGACAGAATGCATCCAGCACAGCTTCGTGACAGGCTGAGTGTGGGATGGGACTGAAGGTTGTGTGGCAATATGAAGGCACAGCACAATCACAGAGCTGTCAAAGCCACACATTTAGACACAAAACCCAAGATAAGGCAGCAAACAACCAAAAAACTGTGTATCAGAAACATGGGAGAGAGGAAAACACAAACAACATTAATTAACAAAACCCTAACCCCCAACCCAAAAACGATAAAAAGTTTCTTTTGAGATGTTTCTAGTTGAAATATGTTTGGGAAAATGTTGGAATGAGCCACTGGAAAAAAACATAGTACCAACAAAAAATACTGCGTCTTTTCAATTTGGTACAAGTCCACTTCATTCCACAGATTTTGAGATGTGTTTAAGATCCCATAGGTTTGGTGTTGCATCAGTGATTGTTCATAATGAAATTCCAGGCAGTAGCAAAAAAAGATTTCATGATAGTACCACCCAAAATATGGATATGCTGGCTTTCTTTGAGCAGATTTATTGATAGGAATGTTGAGTATGGGTTAAAACAGAGTTGTCTGGCTCACCTGTGCATGCTAAAATGTCAGGTGACAGAGCACAGGTTATGCTATTTCTTGAATCTCTCTTAAGAAATTAATCTAATTCTAGCCTTTGCTGGATTTTTCAAAATATTTGTCATGTGCTACAGCTCTATGACACTATCAGCTGTTTTTAAAAGTGTATTCCCTGCTTTCATATCCCATCTATCTCCTTGAGGAATAATATTTTGATGGTTTTAGGAACACGTTTGATGTTGTTTGGACTGGGAGATTTGTGCCCTTCAAAGCACAGCATGACACACTGGACAAAGCACTTGACTGGCATCACCTCCAGTTTGGTGCTGTCACAGGAATCATTTTTCTTTTTTTGTGCTTCATTTTGTCAGAGTGACAAAAGGGAAAATGACGCCAAAGTCCTATGCAAAGAGCTTGGAGATAGACTCAGAAAAAGCAGTGCCTAGCAGCTTGATCATAAAGCCATTTCACACTACAGAAAGAAAGTATCTTTTAAAGATTTCATTAAAAATAAGTACCAAGAAATCCACCTGACACCTTGCAGCTAACACAGGGTGGAAAGTAATTCAGAATCATCACCTATTTTCTGCAGGTAGATAACCTGAGGCTGGGAGAGATGATCTCCCAGATCAAGTTGGAGTCCAATACCATATAAACAGGCAATCTTTGTACAGGAAATCTTACAAACTCCAAGGTATTCACTGTAACAACCCTTGATTTGGGACTAAAAGAGAGTTTGATATAATATCTCAAACTGTTGCTTTCATAGTTGCCCCAGAAATAATACTGATTAGAGCTGTTCAGTTTTATGGGTTTTTTATGCCAGAAGCAGATAAAGAAAGCAAAACATGGCAGAAAAACCAAGTTTAAAAGAAGACTTTGGAACAATGTATTTGAAGAATCACCTTTGAAATGCAGGATACAACTGTGTCAGAGGTGGAACAAGCCATGAATAATGGGGTTTTTTTTCCCCGGCTATTTGAGGAACAGGATAAAATAAAAGAAACAGATGAGCTGTTGAAATTCTCCTGCTTTGAACAGAAGGATGCCACCTGTGGGTCACCCAGTGATCCGTGCCCCAGGCATCAGACAGACCTGGGCTCAAGCAGCCTCTCCCTTCAGGAGATGGGAAATGCTGAAGAGATTCACACCCAAGAAGGTGCTTCCACCCAGTGGAGCTGCTCCTCACCTCTGGGAGACAGGGAGGGCACACACCCAGCCTGGACGCTGCAGCTCAGACTCCCAGAACCCAGCTCAGAATTCAATTTTATGCATCCATAAAAGAGAAGGAATCCCAAGCACAGAAAGAAACTTCTGCTACAGCAACGAGAACACAGCATATGCCATCTTTTGCTCTTCAAAGGAGACAATTTTGGTTAAAAACTGATGTAAGACAGAAGATATGAATCCCCTGCTAAGCTTACAATTAGTGCCTTGCTGTTTTGTGCAGCTGAACAGAACTATATCTTTGGATGAATTTTTTTGGAACACTTTTAATGACTTTGGCTGCCTGTATTGAGCTGCTGCAACATTTGATTTCCAGGGTAATGACAGCCAGGTCTAAAATATCCTAATCAGACATCCAAGAATCAAGGCCTTTCAAAAATAACTTGGAAAAAAACCCTGCCCTTTCTTTTGGCATCTTCTCTTTGACACAAAGTGTGTCCACTTGCCAACTGAAGGAGAAATATGAAAGAACAAACAGGCCCTTGACCTATAGCCAGACTATTGTTATGCATTCCATGACTGTGTGACAGTGTAAAACATGGATTTAACAAGACTGGCTGGCAGCTCTCTATTATGCATGCACACTCATTCTCATGGTGATTTTTATGAGGTTTTTTTTTTTGTTCAGCTGGTCCATTTTACTCTAGAAGAATGCTGGGGTTACATGAAAACTCACCAGTTTCTGTGCAGAGTTTTCCCCCCTGCCAACAGTGACAAGTCAAAATAAGTAGGTCTGAAATATTTCTCTATTAGAATTAATTTATGCTGCACTGATTGACACAGCATTCAACTGGAATCAATCCAAAGCATCAGGCATACCAAGACGTGTCATGAAAATGCCCTGCATTTATGTCCTACACACTCACACAGGATTCAGAGACATGAAATAGCCTAGGGCACTGGACATGCAGCCAGCTGGTGTATTATGGCCAGAGGTTATTGCTAAAAACAGTAAACAGCCAGAAAACCAGAGAGTCTGCCAGACCTGAGGGCTACAACTGAACAGGAGAGAAGCTTCATCATTGTTTCAGCAGGGCCAAAAAAATCAGCATCTGTTTATTACACGCTGACTTTCACTTTTCTTAGAAATCACTAGAATGGCCTCATTCCTTGATTTAGAAGAATCACAAACACTTATTCCAACCATATTTTTAACGTCTTTTTATATGTATATAAAGAGTCTGGTCTCCAATAAAATCTATTATTAAATCTAAATTCTGTGGTGTTTCATAGGCAAACTGTTTCATGATCTGATCCAAAAGTCACTGAAGATTTTCCATTGGGCTCTTCATTGTGTGGCTACTGAAAATAAGTGCTGCTAAATGACATCCTGACATCTTTACTTCTGTAAAGCATCCAGAACCACCCATGTCATGGAATAAAGCTCAAGGACTTCCCTGCTCTGTGGAACTTCAGACTCCAGCTTTATTAACCTGACAACAGCTCCTTGGAGGACTTCTTTCCATTGGAAGTTAGGAAAATAAATGTAAAATATATATGCTCGCACATCATAAAAGTGAGGGTTTGTTTCATTTTAGACTATGAGATTAAAAAAAATTACAGTATGAAAAATAAAATGGAACTTACAAACCCCTAAACAACAAAGGGTTGTGCACTATGGAGCTGTTTCTGGTCAGCTTCTCTCATCAAAAGGAAGAAGGCATCAAAAATTACGAAGTCAGCATCTCTGATATTTGTAAATGTCTCTGGTACCCTTTTTGAAGCAGTAGTTTTATATGTTAGTGTTATTTTCCAGGAAAAGACCTCAAAATCTTGTCAGGTAACTAGCCCACTAGTCATGAATCAGGTTTCTAATTTGCCCTCTCCCATTTCAAGTGTAAATTAAGACTAAATCTTCATGCTCACTGTGCTTTAGTCTTGGTAATCCAAGTGATACTTCCAATGAGCTTTAGCACAAAACTCACCTTTGGAAAGATCTTGGAGACCTTTCAGATGAAATGTTTTCACCCATGATTAATTATTAGGGACACTTCACCAAATGTAAAATCTCATTTGAACATGAGGTTATTCTTACTTATAAGCAACCTTTATTTTTTTCCAATCAGCACACTAATATTGTACTTGAAGGAGTGGGATCATCTTTAACTTCTGATTCCCAAATTTCTGAGGATATTTCCCAAGTGTCCCAACAAAAATCTCCATTATGTTGCACACTAAACATTGCACCTGACAACTTTCCCCAAATTAACAATAACATGTGTCAGTATTGAACAGTTTTACCCCAAAACCAGCAGAATTTCTGTTTATGTATAAATGCTAACAGTTCAAAGAGAAGGAAAGCACAATTTCAACAGATAATTATACCTCAGTTTACTACAGTGATGGTCTGCTCAAGAGAAACTTTGATTCTCTGCTTGTACAATGAGCTATCACTTAAAATTTCCATCCTCAAGGTACAACGACAGTTTTTCTTTCTTCTCTGCTTTTAAGAAAATTCATGCTGTGAGGGTGCCAAGTGAGAACTTCCTGCACTGTAAGAAAAGGTCTCTCTCGAAAAATGAGTTCTTGCTTAAGTGAATTCACTTTGTACAGCACAAAACTCCCAACAGGCAATAGAGCACTTTCAAACTCCAGGGGCATGAAAGGGTTATAACCATCATAACCATCCCAGGGTTGTAATTGTGGCTCCATCTCTGTGTATTATACTGAACCCAAGACAATAAAATCACCCTCCTGGCAGGAAGGACAGGACTGTCCCATGGCTGAAGGAGGATTCATCACTGCTCTACGTGCACAGAAAACAGAACCTAACTGGACACAACAGAAACAGCACCAGGAATTCACAGGGTAAAACAGCAAAAGGCACACTCAGAGAGGATGAAGCCATTCTCTCACTCCCCTGGCCCTGCAGCCCTGGCAGATGAAATATGGCACACAAGCTGGCCAGCAGAGTAAAAATTAACATGTTTCTTGGTCTCAGAGCTCAAGAATTGCATTCCAGGAGACCTCTCTGCTTGGTGGCTGCTGCTGGCCAGTCCTGCTCCTCCAGGGCCATTCCCTTCAATGCCAAGGAAGGGCAACCCAACCTTTTGTTCAGTCACACCCAAAACACCACCATCATTGCAGCCACCAGCCACACATTTCAAACATTTGAGTCCAAGTCATTCGCCAGAGAATAAAGAGGAAAATCTGAAGGGAACGGTGGCTCTGCCAAATTGTAGGCAGTACTTTACTCATTAGATAACCCTTTCTCTCAGATCTCTTTGTTATTGCATCTGGGGGAAAGGAAAAAAAAAAAAACATTTAGGCAGCTTTAGTAGTACAATTCTGCTTCTGCTATCTTGGAGATGTTAATGTCACACATAAATCTCCATGTTTTACTAATGACATCATATATCTTCCCAGGCATTTCTAATTCACCCCTTGTTGTGCTATCTATGTACTTTATCACACAGAGTTACTCTCTGTCAGTTATTAATATTAAGACACTGTGCCTTGTCTTTTGTAGGAAAGTACATGCCCTTATCTAAATTGCTGAGACTAATAACTTGAAATATTGTCCCTGCAAACATACTTGAATGGTCTATATTCAGATAACCAGAGCTTTCATTTCTCCTTCTCCCCTTCCCTCCCAGCAAGTGAACATAAATTAAGTCTCCACAGGAGTTAACCCATGAATAATGTGCTTTCCCAGTTTGGAGGCAGGGAAGGATGCTGTCCTTCGATCACATCCCACACCAGGCAGGGCTCCCAGGGGTGGCACAGTCCTCTTATTCCCCAGCAAACCCTTCCCTGCAGAAACATGAGCTGGGAAACTGAGCTGCTTTCCCCCTGGAAGCTTCTTCTTTGCAAGTAAACACTTTTGTGCACAGTCCCTGCTGCTTAATCCCTCTGGTGGGCTCTGTGCCTTGGAACTTGGATACCTGACAGCTAAATTGTTATCAACTGATAGCTGGCCTAAGGATGCCCCCTCTGCTTATTATTTCTTTGATCCAGATAAGCACTTGGTTGTTTAATCAGTCACAAAGCTAAAGCAGAGAGAGAGAACATTGAAAAGCCTTACAACTCCACGTACTTAATTTAGCCTAGAAGTAATTTCTGGACAGAAAGGGAAAATTTAATTAACTCTTGTCTATAAAAATGCATAGTAAGATGTGTAGCAAGATCTTATACATTCCTTTGAAGTTTGTCATACATTCCTGAATACCTTTGACAGCCTAAGAAGTTGTGTCTGCTTCTGATTAGATAATTGAAATAAATCTACACCAAATAAATTCAGATCTCTTAAAATAAACTGCAGAGGTACATGAACTTTGTAAAATGCATGCAGTGCTTCAACCAAAAGGCATTTCTGAAAAAATCAGCTATCATGAAGGAATTTATTTCTCTATTATTTTTTTTTCATGCATGGGGTGTGCAGCTAGTGTCCAGATTTTAATCCAGATTTAATTCTAGTCACTACCAAATATTGTTACATGGACTGCAAACCACTGCAGCAGGGGAAATCCTATCTTTTACACTTAGTACTTTCTCCATTTCACACCTAACAGTTAAATGCTCATTAAAAATGACAGATAACACAGTGTCAGCCACTTGGAGTAAGTGACTCCAAGTCCAGCAAATATCTGCCTGCTATTTCAACTTGAGACAGCTCTGTCAAAGCACTGAACTTATAGAGAGGTCCATTTCAATTCACTGCTCCCAAACCAACAAACCATCAACCAATCCAGGTTGCAATACTGTTTTGGCCAGACTACAAAGCCTGGAAAGGTGTGTGTGTACATATATATGTAATAATATATACTACAATGCAATACAATACATAGACCCAGACATATTACATAAAATGGAAGGTGGCAATAAAATTGCATGTATTACCTGGCAAGCAGAACAAGGAGAACTTGAGAGTACAACTGGGTAATAAGTGGTTAAAGCTACCTGAGACTCAAACAGAGCACACAGACATCAAAACTGGGAGTGACCACACACACCTGAGTCATGCTGAGCAGATGGATCTTATCACACTTATCAATCAGGCAGCCCTGCCAATCATTGTGCAATGCCCTGCTGAAACCACAAAGAGGATGACACACATGGGATCATCTTGATAAAAATCCTCATAAACAGTTTACAGCACCATGACCAAACAGACACAAGAGCATGCTGCACTTCCAGCTGTGTGACAGAGATCTTGCTAAAATGCTGAGATGCTATCACACTCCATGCAGCCAGGAACTTTTTTGGCAACACATTCTGCAGCTCACAGCCATGGGGAGAGAATATTCCCCTTGTCCTTGATCCTGGGACCCTGCCAGATCCAAAAGCAGGCAAAGAGGGCAGGTTTGGGCAGTGGGATAGCTCAGAGCGAGGGCTGCAATCACTCAGCCATCTCTCTGCAGGTCCAGCCCAAAGCACAAGTGGTGATGACAGGACAAACACACTTGTAGGATATCCCAGGCCACCAGCCCTGCATGAAGGTACATGAAGTCATGGAGGTGCTGAAGTGCCTGACATTTACAGGGAGACATCTGAAAATGGTGATGAAAGATGCAGCAGAGAAGCCTTTGCAAGCACTCATTTGGAAATGTAACTTTGAGTCACGAAAGAGCAAATCACAAATGTGTCCTGGAATCCTACTGGGAAGTCAGGACTCAAACTCATGGGCAGAGAAAATGGAAGCAAAAGTACTGAATACACAAAAAAGATGAAAAACTCTACATTAGATTTGGGTCCGTCTCAAACTAACCCAAGTATTCAGGTGAAAATTTCCTTCTAAAAGCTCATGTGATGGCAGATCCACCTTCTGTCATTTTCCATGAGGTTCACACTGAGCCAGTTAATCACAGTCAGAGCACAAGTCTGATACTTTGCCATGATGTGTCCAGGACATCAACTCTGGAACACTGACCTGGGGCCAGAGTAGTAGAAACAGATTAAGCATTTTATCCTGTACATATTTTAATGCTTTTCAATTAAAAAAAAAAAAAAAAAAAAAAAAAGAAAACCAAACCAAAAAAAAAAAATAAAACACCCACCATGCTCCTAAATTTCACAAAAACCAACAATTTTTTTTCTGTGCTTACCAAAAGAATTTTAAAAAGACATGGAACTACAACCAGGCCTATCACAGAAGACAGCAAGTCGATACTGCCTACAAACACTTTACAGAAAAATACAAGACAAACCTTTGTTTCTAAAACACTGATGATAAGTAGGAAGATAGTGTGGATAGCGATCAAAAACTTCTGGAGAGCAGAGAATTATACAAAATATACCTGTAATATCATATGTTGCATGTACATTTTTCACTTGCACTACTTTTTCCCCCTCAGGACTTTAAAGTGTAGTTATTTGCTTTTGGGGCATTGAAACACATGGGGAAGGGGGTGGGGGTGGATTTTCCAATCACTTTTTATACCATCAGATATGTGAAGTGTCCATGCTAAACAGGAAAAAATTATTTTCCACCAGATGGAGCAGTGCCACAATTAACAAAATTGCTGCTACTAGTCTAAAATACACTGAATAACATCACACCTAAATGAAAATACAGCAGCCTTCAAAACCTGTGGTAAACAGTTTATCACCTCCAGCAGTGCCCAGAGCTGGTATTCCTGATTTCATTCCATGACAGTATCATTACAATTACCTATAAATCTTCTGTTCATCCCTTCCTACCCTTTTTCACAGCTTTATTTCAGACTGGTTCTTCAAAAACCTGCCCCCATCTTCCTTGTTTCTGTCTGTCCTTTCTATCACTCCTGACAGCTCTGCCCTCCTTCCTCTCTCTCATCTCAAACTTGCAGACCCAATGCCATCTTCATTTCTTCCCCTCACATTTCCTCCCAGTTTCAAGTCTCTTGCTAAATTCTGTCATTTCTCATAATTCTTTTCTCTTAGCCCTCCTCAGGAATATTAATGCAAACCTGGGGGGGGAAGAAAACCCACAAAAATAATAATAAAAAGACCCTAAACCACAGAACTCACGAAATTTTCTGATTTTCTGATTCTTCATAATATCTGCTTTACTTGGCAACCTTTCCAGTTACTTGACTTTATAAATGCCAAAAAAAAAAAAAAAAAATCAGCCTTCCCTTTCACACCCATTTTCTTACAGTATAACACTTCAAAAAAATACCAAAATAGTCATCCACCCTGGCTGGTGGATGTACAGAGTAAGCATGTAAACATTCTAAAGGAATGGGGCTTAGTTTCTAATTCAGGTCCACGCTGTCTTATAAAACTGTTCGTCAGCTGTCACTAATTTGATCTCTTGAGAAATGCCTAACGGAAGATAGTATTTCTTTATTCCTAAAGCTCTAAAAACAAACCTAACATGGAAGGTACAGATAACTCAAAGTAAATTCATTCCATTCTGCATAGGTTTATATATAAAGCAAGCATTAAACAACATTTTCTTGTTCTGTTCTGTCACTGAGGTTCCTGCTGTCTACTGACACATTCAGTGACCCAAGAACACATTTAGTAGCTATATCATTATTAGTCATCAAAACAGTTCACTCTCCTTCTGGAGATGCAGCAGAGCAATGCATCTCACTTACATCACCTCATTTTTCTCCAGTGGATGTGTGTTTTTAATGTGAAGTTCAACCTGAAATAAATTCCAACCTGAAAGAATTGGAATTCAGAAAAGAAAGAACCCATGCAGGAAAAGCCTCTAGAGTGTGTGCCTTGCTGGTTATCCCCAGTCTCTGGTTCCTTAATGCATGGGACCTCAAAAACCATTTTGCAATAGTCCAACAACAGCTTTCACATCTAGTGCGTAGCACCTCATTTTCCACACATTTTATTTTGCGTTTCTTGTCTTTGCAGACATCTCTGATCACTTTTCTGTGACAGCTCCAGACAGGCTCCATAGCACAGTTTATTAATCACTGTAACAAAATTATTCCTGTTGGAATTTTAATTAAACAAGCTCAATACTCCTGCTGCAATAGATTTGCACTTCAGGGGCAGTCAGAAAAGTTCCAACTTTGTGCAGTGGGAATTTTGACCCTGTGCACACATAATCCCCAAATCAGTTTTTAGATAGAACTTGGGGGGACTTCTGCCACAAGAAAGAACTAAAAGAAAAACAAAACTGTGGGCTCTGTGACATAAGGCAGATGTCACATTTTCTTACCACCACCAAGAGAAGAATCAACCAAACATTGTTCTTCGCCCTGAGCACAAAAATGTGTGTCTAATTTACTTGTCTGGTCTCAGACTCCAGCTATTGCACAGGATTTTCTCTGCTAGAATCACAGAGCCAGTTAGTAGCCAATATCTGTCCCCAAGGAGGTACCAAGATTTGATTTTTATTAGAGTCTTCCATATTGTTCATACACAGAACATACAGTCCTTCATTCCATTTTTCTTGTTCCTTAATATATGATTTTGGTTTTGGCTGCATTACAACAATTTATCTGAACAAAGTCACTTTATTAAATGGTACAGATTGCACTCTACAGCTGCCTTATCTTCATCACCCTCCTCATCCTGGTATCCTCTGTGCTTTTTATCTCAATTCTAAGTAGCAGCAGCTGTAATATCACCCAGTAGTGACTCTCCTTCACTTCTGCTCCTCGCTTCATATTTTTTCCCCCGAGTTTTCCAGTTCTGGAGCTCTGTAACAACAACTGTTCAAAGAGACCAGCGTGCCTGGCACACCTTTCCCAAAACCACGTTGGAATTCCACAGGGACCATCTGCCCAAGGATCACCAGGCAGAAATACTGACAGAGAGACCAGGCCTGCCCTGCTGCCCCGTTCCTCAGGGATAATCCCAGAGGAGCTGGGGCATTTTCATGCTGCAAAGGAGTGTTTATGGGAGTTACAGGTTACAGGAGTACAGCCACAGCATGCTCTGTTGGCCTTGGAAATTATCCCACCATTGATATAATGGACAAAGTTTCCAGGCCCTGCTTCTCCCACCACCCTCATGCTGTAAAAACCTTGTTCAGTAGGGAACCTACTGAAAGATTTCTTTCTCTCCTTGTTCCAGTGTGTTAACTTCTCTTCTTCTTCTAATTAATTGTTTTTAAAATTGTAAAACTAACAGCTAGACAAGCGGCAAAATTTTTTAGATATATTTTTTATATATTTTTAGGGACAGGGCAGACCACAGAATTTCCACAGCCACTGAGTAAGTTCAGGGAATCTCTAAAATATCATTCCTGCATGTCATCGGCAACAGTGTGGATAAATGCAAATATTTGATAAGTACTTTTATTTTTCCCTAAGGTTTCAAACACAACAATGAAACTGGAAGCACTTGGAGCATTCCCAGTACCAACTGGACACTCTTAACCTCTAAATTCTCCACTATATAAATGTGTCATGGGCTTGCTGAGTAGATGTTTACATGCACTTCCTGTTTCAGTGCTAACTTTTTCATTACTGGAAAAAAAACCCAGAAGCTCTCTAACCCCTTGGGAATCATTTTCCATTAAAGAGGCTTTAGATAGACCATTTGTTTTTTCAGATTTGGAAAGAATACCCAAGTCAGTGTGTATTTTGAGTATCTTTACTCGTTTTACAATAACAGTCCAGGGCTGTATGGCTGGAAAAATTTGCAAATTTATTTTTACTAATCTACCTCATGACACCTGATGAGGCTTTGCACCAATGGAACACAATTTCCTTAGACAGGACCCTGACAGTTTTTCACTTGCTCACACAAACAGTTGTTATAAATGAGCAGCCCTTCCAACAGCCTGCACAAAAAAAGCCAAGAATTGTGTGAGAATGAGCCCTGCACACATCCCTTCCCACTTCCTAACAGCTGGGCCCTCCCAGGGCAGGAGAGAAGCCTGATAAAAGCTCCTGTTTGGGCTATTTCTTCTAGAAAGCAAATTAATTTCATTTCAGCACCGCTCATCCAGTACTTCTAACAAGCCAGCTTCCAATAAATTGTATTTTTCAAGAAACAGAACATGAACGATCAGGCCAGGTACTGGGGTAGCTCAGCATTAGCATGTTTTGTCACAATGGAAATCAGAGGACATGGAACAACCAGGAACTGAATAATAGAAAAGGTTGTTTAGTACAAGTAGAAACTTCTTTTTATTACTGCCCTAGGCTTGACAGTAATGGAGAATCATTGTAGAAAGAATTAGAAACCTAAAAAGACATAGGAAGGACAGCAGTAAATCAGCAGTCTAAAATATCTCAGTGGATACTGTTCTAAGGAAATATTCCAGATCACAGCATTCAGGAAAATTCAGGAAAAGGTGACCAGATTTCAAAGGGAGGATAAACTGGAGGAAAAGAAAAGAAATTAAGACATGAGTTGGTGATTTAAGCATCCCCATCTGGATCAATATTCTGTCTTTACTTATTTCACTGCAGCCAGAGTAAACTGTTTTAAAGCATGCATCTGGATTTCTACCAGTGAAAGCTAAAAAAAGAATGTCTGCTTTTCTCAAGTGTGATCTCTGAAAAACCCTACTTCCAAAATGCCACTTCGCTTTAACTGGTTCATGTCTTTAGTGGTGCTTTCAGCAATCACAGTATTACCTTCAGCTGGCTCACAATGTGACACTTTCACATTTGAATGTCTGTACCAATCACCTATCAATCATTCACTGCAACCTTTTTGCTTTAGATTTTCTTTACCCTTCCAGCAACCATCATGCAACTTCTCAACACCTAGGTAGAAGAAATATCAAAATGAATGTAAGTCTCAGATAATATTTGAGTATGTTTAGCCAAATGCAAAATTTTTCCAGCAATGGCAGATTCAGCATTTAGAGGAATTATTCCAATTATTCCATGAAAACAAGAAGCAGCAAGTTGCTTCAAAAGTAGAGAAGCCAGATGCCCTATATAGCCACAGCCATGTCTAAGTATATGCATTATAATAAACTCTTTTTTTCTCTCTGGGGGGATCCCTTGAGTTTATGTCACTGTTTCACAGCACTGCAGGTTTCACTCTTTCAGCAGAACATTGCAAACACCCCCAGTGAAGGTGACTGTGAGAGGCGACTGCAGCATCACAAACTGAGGGAATCCAGGGCTGGTGAAATGCTGGCTGTGAAATCCTCTATTTAGAAAAAAGTCACAGCAGACACTAAGCAACACAGATCTCATTATGCTTCCCTAAAGACACCACCAAGTCCTGAGCAGCAATCTACTAGAGATTAGAATGAATATACACAGGCGTAGTGGAAAAATAGGTCTTCAGTTCTGAGCTGAAGAGCATTTCCTGAACACTGCTGGAATATATTGCTTTGTGTGCTTTAAATCACTGTGAACTGTCAGACAGCAACAGCTCTCAGTAATTTCTGACTTCAGCTGGATCTGACCTTGCAATTCTGCATCACACTGTGCCTTTCAGTGCCCAGAAATTCAAGTCTTGTAGTCTCATTTAGCAGGTATCTCTCTGAAAATCAGTCATTAAAGTAAAGGAGTAATAAGACTAAACTAACCAATTAAGAACGGACACCTAGATTGTTTTCCCTTTTAACCCAATAACTGATCCCACAGAGCCCCCAGTGCAGACTTTTCTGCCCAATTACAGAATGCCACCCAAACCCCTGAAGGAGGAAGAAGGAGCATGAAGAAACAACCCAGGACAAAACCCCGTGCCCTCCATCTTGCTGCCATCCACAACCCACTAAAAATCCCAAAACCTCAATTTCTCACCAAGTGATTCACCTACACTGCTCTCTATAACCTATTTCACACTTTTGTGGGTTCCAGTCTATCTTGAAGCCCAGGAAACTTTCTCCATGGATGAGGGTCAGAGTCAGTGCTGCCCTGGGGGTCAGGGCAGCCCAGAGCAGACACAGAAATATTCCCTGTTCTCTGGGTTTCCAGAAGAGCAGGAACTGCACATGGCTCACATGCAGGCTAACTAAAACAGGGATAAAGCACTTTGCTGCTCTACACCATCACTTTTCTGCCTCCATAACCCCAAGGAGTTACAATCCTGCAATAGTGGGACTAGATCTACTGAGATTTCTTTAACAGATAGCACAGAGTTTATCCTCCTTGATGTTTGAGTGTATTTTTCACATTCTTTTCAGATGGGAGGACCCAAAGTGCAATAAAGTATCTGTTCTAATGTCACATAACTCGTCATTTCCAGTGTCCTACCCAGAAAATCTACTCTTTCCAGTCACACACTGGCATAGAAGCAAGATCTGTGATGAGTGGAGCCACATCAGTGAGGAGAAATCATGGATTGATTTGATCCAGGTCATGGAGGCTAGACATTGCCTCACTTGTTCATTTTATTTGTTTTAATTTTTTTTAGTCAATGATACCAACTACAAACTTTCATACACTCCAAGCTACTGCCCATCAATATAACATATAACTCCTATTAAACCTCCTATGCATCCAGAGAAATTAGGTTTGTGTAAAATAAAAAACCAAAACAGATGCCCAAGAGATGTAAATCAGTAAAGACCCACTGATGTTACAGTGATTTATAGAGCCCAGGAGCTCAGCTCAGCCAGGCTTTCTGCATTTGGCATTCTCAGAGCTCACACAATTCTGTCCCTTCCCCTCCTCAGATTCCCATCAAACGCAGCCCTGTAACAGAGCTGTTCTTTTCCCAACTTGGCTTCAAGTCATGGCTGCAACTCTCAATAGTATATAACCTGTCAAGATAAAATATGTTTGGGGACATGCAATCTCTACTGAGCATTTTATTGACTTAACTCCACCATTTCTGAAAGGCAGCCAAAATTCTTTAAGGTTTTTAAATGACTTTGTTTGCTAAGTATTATCCATGAACACATATAAGAACACAAAAATCCTCAGTTGTTTGTGTAATTTGACTTATGTGCCATGCATTGCCCATCATGATATATTAATTTTCTTTTGCAAGCAAACAAAACAAATCCCAGCGACAAGTTGCTTGGGATCTACACAATGCAGAGTTATCCTGGGAACCATTCAGAGCAGGAATTTTGCCTGCATAATAGCTGCAGGTCATTCAGAAACTACAGCTTTGCTTCTTTAAAAAAAAAAAAAGGGGCAACCCAAAGCAAAACAAAAAACCCCACAAAGTTTAGGATTTCACTGCAGCTTTTATTTCCAGATGCTGCATGAGGCCCAGGATGGTCAAGATCAAGATACAGAGTTGTTAATGATGCCACAAAAAGCATTCCCACTAACATCTCACAGGAGAAAAATGACTCTTGGAAAGACCAGAATACGTGAGAACAAGAGTGAGGCCACGTCTCAGGAAGATCCCACAGGTACTCTTGTCCTGTAACACACCCTGGCTACTCAAGACAGTTGTTGTTCCTAAATGTTAAGACTCCCAGAAAGCAATTCTAAAAATCCCAATGCTCTAAATTGAGCCTGAAACTGTAAACCTAATAATTTGCTCCAGTTGTTTGAATTAGTGATCCAAAAATTCAGTTGTTCAACATTACTTCAACAGGTGGTTCTTTGTGAGGAGGAATTGAAAACTGCTGAAGTGGAAGAGCTAGAAACCTGCAAGATCAAAGAGCAGGAACAGAAAAGCTTAGCAGTTGATGATAGCTTTATCTACCTCTAGCTCTTGGTAGGCATCACTTGAGTTAATAACATCACAGTGCACTTGTCACTTCCAGGGCACCTCTCATTAAGGCCTCTAAACACTTCCTGGGCCCTAATTAAGCCTCAAGCCACAGCATTCCTGTGAAAAATAGCTGCTGAAATTTCCAAAAGGTCAGAAACAAGTGTGCTCTTATGGCAGATTAATAAGGTTCTGTCCACATCAGGAAGTGGCAGCAAAGTCTGGAGAATAATGAAGAAACCCACACCAGTGCCAGCAGTGCTTTGTGCCAGTGCCCTGACCAGAGAGAGATCTTGTCCAGCCTTTCATGATCTTATTTTTACCACAGAAATCACTGGCCAATGCTGAAAAGCTTTGCTGCAGTCAGCCCTTCATCTCTGTGCTGCTGCAGAAATCTCAAATATGTTTGCTAGATAAGTAAATAAGGGAAAAAGGGCAAAAATTCTGCTAAAGCAAAACAAAAGCAGCAGCAGTGATGGAGTGCAAGAGTCCCACCTCCTGCTCTAGCAAACTCCCACCTTGAAAGAGATCAGTCACAGCTCAGCGTTCTCCAGATTTTATCAAGTGTTCAATTTTGAAGCTGCCCACTTAACCACAGTTTTACCAGAGATTTTGAAATTAAAAAAAAACTACTCTCAGCAAGATGCTTTAAACAGAAGAAAAAAGTGGGAAGAAGTGTCAGAGATCAGATCTGCGAGTCTGTTTAGTTCACTTTAATGCACACACAGAAGAATGCAAAGCAATAATTTTTCTGCTCCATTCTGCCTGCAAAGCACAGCCCAAGCCATCACCTCTGTCTTCTGACACTGGGCAGCCATGAGAAACAGGTACCTCAATGTCAAACCTGGCCAGCTGTAACACATTTGCCAAAGTAATTACATTTATTTTTACAGATTACATGGGCTTAGGTTTCACTCACTGATGTACCAGAAAATCAGAACTTTCAATTTTGCAGCTCAAGTTCAGCACTGTTATAATCAAAGACAGCACCAAGTGCCTAAAGCTGCTAACCATACACACATTTTAGGAACTGAAATACTGCAGCTAGCATGTACTACAGGATCTATATTTCTTATCTCGTGGCTCAAAGTAACTTATATCCTTTTCTCTTTTTCCCTGTCACGTTACCAAGGCTATGATAATTAGACAGCAATTACCTAAATGTTTAAATCTTTGGTCTCTGTCAAATGAAGCCTTTCTCAATCTACATAAATTTTTGCACAAGAAATTATGTTATTCTTAGGCTGATGTCAACAGCTGAAGGTCCTAACAAAATCAGGTATTTGCGGCCATGGATCAGTGACTGAGCTGTTTGAAGACAGAATAGCATTCAAAAATAACATTTCAGGTCCCCTCAGCTCCCTTCACTGAACACAACTAGAATCTAGGAAATGTGAAGCCACTGAATGGATTCAGATGGGTCAAAGTCAAGGGCAGGCACACATTTCTTTGGGCAGTCTACATCAGCAGGAGAAGAAATGCTAAAATAATGTTGAACAGGAAATATTGTAGAAAGTCCCCACAACAGCCAGAGCTGCTCTTTTAGGAGAGCAACTCCCAATCCAAATGATGGCAATTAAAAGTTCCCAAAAGCACTGTTTTGGGGAAATCCACATTATATTGTGCATGTGCCATGGGACAACCCAGAGGAAGAATGATTACTTTCATTCTGGAAATTCACATTTACATTTCATTCAAAGCTGCTGGAAATAGCATGACACAGAGCACAAACAGGAGAATGCCTACAACTTCTGATGTGGAGCTCCTCTAAAGGTATTTCACTGCCTGTAAGGGTCATCTCTGAATATTTTCTGGCAGGTTCCAAAGCAGACCTTTTTGTCTAGAACTTTTTATTTAGTAATCTAGTGAACATAGAAGCTTTTTTCAATCTTCAGGGAGAGGGAAAACAATTGCTTTTTTTGCACCACTTTGAGATATATTCTGTAGAATGACAAACAGTTAGAAATTAATGTCACCAGAGGTAAACCTGGACATAGATTGCTCTGGTTTCAACGCAATAAGCAGTATATTGCTACAATATAATTCCCAAAATCTATTTAAATAAAATGTCCACAAGGTTCCTATTGCTGTGATATTAAACCAGAAGTAGCAGAGATCAATAAAGTAAATCAAAATACATCCAAAATAAAGCAATCAGGTAAAAGAGAAAGCTGTCTGGGATAGCATTGTCCCTCAGTTTCCCACAAATCAGCTTTTTTTGACACCTCTTAGCATGGCTGGCACACCCTAAAGTTTTGAACTGGCACCTTTGCCCTGATAGGGAGAAATTGGATGAGAGCACAGCTGGCTCCCCAAAAGAGATTTTAGGGATTGCTGAATTGAAAAGGTGAGTATTGGGTGGTGAATTAACTTGATTCTTCAATATAATACAACAGTTCAATATTTAATCCCTTAAATTCACAGGATAGCAGCTTACTTCTATTCAGTCTCCTTTGTTTCTATCCCTTAAAAAAAACCCCACAAAATAAAAATAAGTTCCTGATGTCACCTAAGGAGATTAATTAAGCTTGACAAAGCTTCTTACTTACAGTGGGAATTTGAACTTAAAATTGGCCATCCCAGTCAGAATTTTTTTGCACAATGCTTATTGTAGGTCACATTAAAATGGACTGGAATAAGATCCAGCTGGTGCTATCCATAGAAACATGGTAAACCACTAATTGCATTTTTTTAACAAAGAAAAAAATGTATCAACAAATTCCACGTGCAGAATCAGTGATTTCAGCTGGGTGGAATTCTGCAAATGCCTCTCCTCATCAAGCAGCCAAGTTGGGTAGCCACTGGTGTCTTTATGAATGCTGAATAGGGGCATTATGTCCATACAGAAAATGCATCTGGGGAAAGAGGACAGGTCATCTTTCATGCACACAGGAGCACCAACACAAGTGCAGTGTGTTTGTTTTCTACTACTCATAGAAACGTCAAAATGTAATTTATATCTAAGACATAAATGAGACATTCTATCTCCTCAAAATGGCCCTTCAGTTGAAGCCAATTGCACCTGTATAAATGCAAAGTCACATGCAGTACATGAAGATTTTCTTTCTGGTACTTCAGAGATAGTTTTGCGCTCCTTTGTGCAGCACCAAGGCTGGATGAGCAACAGCTGCTCACAGGTACCTTCCTGTCCTTCTGCCATAGAGGTGTTCCAGCAGAAAATTCTGTGTGGGGGTCCCAGTTGTGGCTTTCTCTGGGTCTGGATTGAAGGCACTTGAGACAGTAATTTGCATTGGGACTCCAGAGTTGATTATTTCTTATCAGTAAAACAATCTCACCACTGTGAGTTCAGCAGCACAAAATGGCCAACAATCTCTTGTTACAACGTCTTTTAAGACTAAACTATCCAATTAAGAACTGACACCTGGTTTATTTTCCCTTTTAACCCAATAACTGATCTCACAGAGCCCCCAATGCAGACTTTTCTGCCCAATTACAAAATGCCACCCAAACCCATGAAAGAAGGAAGAAGCATGAAGAAGAAACCCAGGATGACACCCTGTGCCCTCCATTTTGCTTCCACAACAAACTAAAAATCCCAAAACCTAAATTTCTCACCAAGTGATGCACCTACACTGCTCTCTATAACCTATATCACACTTTTGTGGGTTCCAGTCTATCTTGAAGTCTGGGAAACTTTCTCCATGAATGAGGGTCAAAGTCTTCTCTCATTGACTTTCTACATGACCTTGGGCATTTTTGTCTCAGTTAAAGGACCTACAACATGCACAGTGTTGTTTAGCACACACCAAATTGAAATTCTGCCTCGTAAGTGCTGTTCAACTAAAGACAACATTAAAATAGAAATATGGGGTGGTTTATAAGACAGAAGAATGCTGGAAGCAAGCAGAAGAAAAGGATTTCTGTGCTGTATTCAAACATGAGCTCTCCCAGCAGCGTTGAATTTCCTCAGGGGGAAGGTCTAGGGAGAGCTAAAAAAAACTCATCTCAAATGCTTCCAGCAACAGGCTCTCTAGTTTGTGCTGCCACTGTGAAGCTGGCAGGAGTCATTCCAGCCTGGTGCAGAACTGCATCTATGTGAAACAAGTTGGTGATCTCAGACCAATTATGTAAGAACACATTTCAGCATCACCACTGGAAATAATTAGCAGTTGTGTGAGCCACAGGGACACCAGCTTCTGCTGTGCTTTTTCTATGGACAATATAATTAGCTTTGGCTCAGACACTGAGCACTTAGAAACCTGTAATAGGCTGAGAAGAGGCTTGTAACCCCAATCCCTAAGAGCTCCCTTTAAATAAGCAGATAGGGCCATTTAAAACATTCCCTACACTTTATTGCCTTCCCCCCCTCAATTTTGGGCTACAGATCAAGCTTAATTACCATCATTCTGCTTTCCTTCAAGTCCTCAAGGAAAGCAAAAACGAAAGTTAACACTACTGAATTCCATGGTCTTAAAACATTTTCCCTCCATCACAGGGAGTGCACAGCATCAGCTGCGAACCACATTACAGTGAAACCCTACACCACACACCTGAAAACATCGCTGCCTCAAACACTGAGCAAAGCAAAAAGCATCTGAAACCAGTGTTTACACTGGTGGGAAACCCTGCTAAAACCAGCTCTGCACCTAAAGCACAACATCTCAAAGCTCACACCCAGGCTCTGGCTCCAGGTGCGCCTGACCTCAGGTGCGGCTGCACAGGAGAACAGCAAGCAGGGCTACCAAAACAAGGAGAGCAAGAAAACAGGACAGAAAAATCCCTCTCTTGTGTCCTTTACTCACTCTTAACCAATGCCTGTCACATCTTGAACTGCATTTCCTCACGCCCAGAAAAACAGCAAAGCCCATGCCACACCTGCAGACTGTCACACCAAAATATTCCTCTGAACTAACACCTCTGCTGGACCTGAAGAAGTTTTAAAGCTCTTCTGCCTTTTTGAGACCATGGCCACATTTTCAACAGAGCACAGCCACCTTCCTCCAATTTTGCAATATTTAGCTGTATTTAAAAAAATGTATATTTTTTGAGTCAACTCTTCAAAACTGGGCAATATTGCATCATCTTCCAAGCTCAGAAAGAAGATGCAATATTGCCCAATTTTGAAGAGTTGACTCAGAAATTATACAGTTCTTATTTCACTGCTCCTTCTGTATTTTCAAGACAGAATAATGTGGTGCTTTTGTCTGAACTGGTTTCACAATCAACACACTTTTTTTGGTATGATTGAAATAAGTAGCTAAAAACATGAAGCCCACTGAGAACAGTCTAATTCTGCTGTATTTTCTAACCATCTAATCAAGGAAACCTGAGAAATCCAGTAAGAAAAATGCACTCCAGCACTCAAAAGAAAATTAGATACTCCTTTAGTCCTCCCTGGCACGTTTTCCCTGCAGTCCATTTTGGATTTACACAGGTGCTCCTCAAAGCAGAACTTGGCCTCTTTCTCTCAGGTGGCCTGACACATTTACTGCAGTGTGCAGATATGCCCATATATTTTATATGCATGTAAAGCACATTTCCCAGACTAAAACCCTCTCCCAGAGAGTTTCCCTAGGTCTCTGTCTGATTCTGGCTTCATTTACTCCCTTGCAAATGAAAAGCATTTCCATGGAAGCCAGTGAGGTAACACTTAAACGTGTCTGAGATCATGGCAGAGCCATGGTCCATAATAAAAGCAGCTGCTGGTAACTCTTCTGCAAGTTTCCATTCATTAGGGGTTTTGGGGTTTTTTTTTTGCTTGAATTCACATGAGCAATATCCGTGGGCCAAGAAACACATTTTAGAATGATAGCTATTTCCCTTTGCTAAAACCTAGAAAGTGCAGCAAACTATCCTCACTGGAAAAAAAAAAAAAAAAGTTTATTGTATTTTGTTAATAAACAGAAGTGTTTATGGACAAAACATGTCTGAATGTACTTTTGGGAATTGTCCTACACTGCCTACAGGATAGGGACAAGTTGACCTGTATATGGCTTTCCCAGCTTTTTTGGTTTTGTGGGGGGAGATTGGTGTTGGTTATAGGGATTTTTTTACACCTATAGCTCCTGGTATTTAATTCTAAATTGGGAAATACTGAGTGTACCTATTTAAATTCAGCCTCAGAGATCTCTGAGCATGGAACCAGGACCAATGAAACCAGCTCTGTGCCTGCTAATGCCAACAGCCTTTCCATCAGTGACTTTCCATTGCCTTGAAGGGCCACAGGAGAGACAGAAATAACCTGCTCAGATTATAATGTTTTTTCCAGTTCATCACACCAGTCTCCAGGCTTCCAGAAGTGTATAACTGTATTTTGTCATGTAAGTCAGACTCATAGCCTGTCACCACCTCAATCTGTTCATTTATAACAAAACCTATTTCCTGCACACACAGTAAATTCCTTTCATTTTTCACTAAGATGAACTGATCTTTATCAGATACTCTGACACAGAAGGCAAACACACCATTACTCCCTCTCCACTTGTTAATAATAAGTTTGCTATATATTGGCTCCAAGAAAGGAGCTCACATCTCTTTACAGATGATAGTGAACAGAATGGGGGGAAAATCAAAACAAAACAAAAATTGCCTATTTCAGAACAGCAATTAGGTAACTACGGCAGATGGCACAAGAATGACAAAGCAGTTTTTGGTTTGACAGGTGAAGCAATAAACATCTTTACTAAGCATGGGGACAGTGCAGAGCAGCAGAGTTAAACACCAGGAGCTGCTGCAAAGCTGCTCTACAGGCAGCCACAATGAGATTGCACAAACACTGAGCTGGGTCACAAATCAGTCAGGGGAGAGAAAAACCAAAAGGAAAAAATACTCCAAAACATGTTTTGTTTACTCTTCCCTATTTTAAGAGGTAAAAAAGCCAAAGCAGTCTCCCTTCTCCCTTTTGAATCATGGAGATGGTAAAAATAGAATAAATTAAAAGCATTTTTGACCATGCAATAATACTTATTGCATTCAATGTGATTATTGCCCAAGGACCTTTTCCAAAGGCTCCAGATGCCATTTAAAAAGCTGATATAATGCAGAGTTTCTCCCAATCCAAATCCTGAATGAAAAAAACATGAGTGATATTAGATAAGTAGTTATTTTGGTCTCCAAATTGGCTACCCCTGATCCTTCTAAGAGCTGGAAAACAGAATTATTCGTGTGCTACTACTGCACTACCCAGCAGTCACAACTTGACCGTGCTTCTTTTGGCCACATCAGTGGGCAGGTCTTGGCATGACTTTGTGATAATGGTCAAATGCCACCTCCTCAGAATGCTGCTGGCCAGGGATGAAAAGGATTTGCTGGTTTTAAATCCAGGCAACCTGTGTCTGACTGTAACACCCATGTCCAACACAGCCTCAAAACATGAGCGTGGTGTGGAGTGAGGTGTAGTCTGGGAAATCCAACTGATCCATCAGCCCTCCTGGCCACAAAGATGTGGGTTTTCAGCAAAATTATATAGGAGATATCAGAGAATCTCTACACATACCAATATGACGCAAACAATGTATTTCTAAGATGGTCAATGCAAAACAATGAAAACTCCAGAAAAATCTCCATCAAGCAAAGCACATCTTGCCTTAAAGTACATTATTGCACTTAAACTGTCCTTCTCCATGTGAAATAAAACCCAGCTACTTTACCCCCATGATTTTGATGGCAGAGAGCACCAGCCCCCAAACAAAATAAACTGAAAAGCAAGAATGTAAACACGACTGTGCTCCAGTGACTTTGCATCTCAGTGCTGTCTGCGTGGGGTTTCACTGCCTGGAAATTGATGTGGTGGAAAGGAAACCCCTGAGACCTGCATGGAACCCTTTCTGCAGCTCCCATCCAAAGCACATTGCTCCCTTCCTCCCCCAGAACTCATCCCTATTTATACACACACAGGTATTTGTTTCACTCCTGTGGTCCCATCCCTGGAACACTGGCATTTAATCATTGCTTTCCTCAAAGTTACTGCTTTATACCTAGTGAGAATGAGATTTTGTCCACTAATCCCAGTTTTTAGCCATATAAATGCACACTAGGTGCACTGAAAAACCAAGGAACTGCATTTATATATGCACTGGTAAAGGAAATGTTCTTTTCTTGTTTGGGTTATATAGGGGGGAGGAGAGGAAATAGGCTGGTGTGTGTGGTTTTAGAAGGAGGGTTAAGTGGCAAACAAAACTGACTGAAGTTTACAGGGATCTAAATAAAGGAACAAGGAAAAAAAGCTGCTCTCAAAGCTTCTAATAACACACAGCAGAGAAAGCAGACTACATAGAAAAGTTTTTGCTTTTCCTCTTTATTGTCAATCTGCTCCTTGATTGCATACTGTGTCCAGTGAACAAGCCATTTACTATTGTGGTTGGAGTGAATGAAGCTCAGACCCTTCCCATATATGGCAGGGCCTTTTAATCACCAGGGAGTGAGGAGCAATGGAATTTTCCTGGCTTTCTGGGTTTGCAGTGCCCTCTCTTGTACAAAATATCATTTCCCAGTGAGTGCTTGTTACTGGGATCTTGACCCAATTTCCTGCTGTCATTGTCCTTCAGGGGATGTGTAAAAAATCAAACAAAAAGGGCCAGCTTCTTGATAGCATGCATCTCACAGGGAATTCTGAGTTCCTCCAACTCAAGGAAATCAAACTAGATGCAATATATATATTTTAAAAACCCTCAGTATCATTTACATCACGAAACGTATCCCAGTACAGCCACTGAAATGAAGTTCAGATTCAGGCCAGCTAATGCCCAGGTTCTCCCTCATTTTCCCCAATGCAGCAGAAAAGAGATTAGTGGTGTTTTCAATTACTGGGACAGCAGTAGGCAAATTCTCAGCTGGCCTGCTTTTGTCAGGATAATATACATTAGCCACAGAAATGCTTGGCTCTGGATCATCTGGATTGCCTAAATGCTCTCGTTCATATTTACAGCAATTAAAATGCTGCACTTCACTCTTTATAACCCAAGCTCTGTTTGAAGTGGCAAAGCAACAGCTGTGGCTTATCAGAGATCTGAATGAAACTCCTCATTTTCATAGGAGGGGTGTGGCTCTGCACATGGGGAGATGCTGTTCCCAAAGCCAAACAAAGCAACAAAACCTCTCCAAAGCAGGGCTGACCAGAGGCATCCTGCAGCACCAGTGCAGGTTAAGCTGTGCAGGTAAATCAGAGCTGACCAAACACTTCTCTAATTTTCACACATTTTAGCCAAGCTCTTGGAATTTCTTTTGCAAACTTATGAGTTTTAACTCTGCCAGAGCAAAGCCAAATTCTCCCCAGCTCAATGGCTGTTGAAATTGCTCAGAGCAATGAGGTTATCATGAGGTCATTAGGAAGGTGCAGATAAAAATCCTTTTGCCTCCTCCCTCTGCAGCTGAACCTACTCAGACCGAGAAGAAATTGTCCTCAGTACAGCTGATATTAGAAAGCAATGGTCTGGGCTATCACACTAGCACTGCTAGGTCCCCTGAAATTGAGAGGAATCATAAAAGGTCATGCCTTTGTGCTTCTGGGATGAAAGATTTCACCAGGGTGAACGCTGTGGCTCGGGGGGGGGGGGGGGGGGGGGGAAGAAACCAAAAAGAAGCCAAGTGAGGGCCATTTCACCATGACAGAGCTCACTGTCAAAGAAAAGAATGGAGTGGGAAAAGGGTAGTAACATGCCCTGTGGCAGTGAGAAAGGCAAGAGGGAACATCAAAGCCTTGCAAATGAGAAACAAACAATGGCCTGATCACAGGCTGCTCCATCTGGGCAGGGCTGCCTTTGAAGATGACTGGAATCCAATGGGCACCAGCCTGCAGGATCCAACCTTGACCTCTGCAGGAGCCCAGGAGTTGCTGCTGGGCGAGGGCTGGTCCAGCCCTGCCCAGCTCCTCCCTAGGGACGATCAGCTCCTTTGGGCCAGCACACAAAACGAGTTGCCAGCACACCTCCTTTGTTTGCATTGCTGCTACAGGTTCAGACCCCTCAGCCATTTAACATCATGGACACCAATTTTTCCTCTCACCAAGGTATTTAACTTTTATAGGGACACAGTGATTTCCATGCCCCTGAGGTCTCCACAATTTTAGGGGAAGATTGGGAAGGTCACACCTACACGTATGTGCAGTGACACTGTCCTCCTGCATTTAGCAATACCTTTCCTCTTCATATCTGTTGTCCTATCCTTCTGAATAGATCCCAAACCAGAGCATTTACAGCAAAGCTTTATCTCCACAAATCTATTTATAACCCTCCTATGAGCTAAATTCCAAAGATTTTTTTTTTCCTTTGCCATTTAAGGACATAAACCAGAAAATGTGCAAACGGGTGGGTCCCACTTTGCTTCACACCCTCCACAGCCAGTCTCAAGGGAAAATGCTCTTTATTTGTATTCTGTACACAAGAGGGTGTGGAAACATGTAATGTTTCCATTGCCTGAAATCCTTTCCCTAATATTTTCCCCACTGCAGCTTGGCCTGGCCTCAGGGGTTCCAATTTCAACTGCCCTCATCAACATGAGACTGAACAAGCAGATAAGGTCCAGCAGCTTGCTGAGGAGTTTTGCTTCCAAGCTTGTGACACTATGGTGGATCTGTAAGCAAAAGCTGCCTTTGTGCATTTTTGGAGCACACATGACAGCTTCACAGGGAGACTGGTCCAGATGCAGCACAAACAATTCCAAACAACTCCAAAAAACCCAAACAACTCCATCTCCAAGCACAGAGGAAATGCCCTCTAGACATGACAGCAGTGTCACCACTGAGCCTGGTCTGCCTTCACCTCATTCCCTGGGCTTCAGTGGTTTTAGACCCTTAATCTAGAAAACTAATACATAATCTGTGTGAACACACCAAGAAAAAACATCTAAGATGATCTGGGAAACCAGTCAAAAATAAGGTTTTAGGTAGTGCCTAAACTTGTCATTTTGATATTGCAAATTCTTTATAAACACTAATAAACCAAGCCCCAGCAGAGCCATGGGCTAAATACAGAAAGGTACAGCTTATCCTTGACTTGGAGATAGGGAAACAGACACACGGCCATTAAGTGACTCACCAGGTATTTATGACCACAGGAAAAAATTCAAAGGAGAAATTACTCCAGTGGCCTGAGAGGTTGCTGCTTTTTTCCCTTTCTTTTACCTGCTTCCTCAGCTATTTTGTCCTCACTGCAAGCCAGCAGGACAGTCCCCACAAGCAATTCTGGTTTCCATACTGAGGATTTTCTGATCAGGAGGTGCCCCTGTGCTTCATGGACAGTTTTGAGGGGCAGGAAGAGGGAAAGAGACATCAGTTTGTGGTGGAGGTTCCAAAGGAAAAACCCATGGAAAGGAGAACTTCCTTAAAGCAGGATGCAAAGCACACAGCTAACACACCAGCTGAGTAACAGTGTGATATTCCCTAACCTTTTTGGTTGATCCAGTCTGTTTCAAGAAATCTAGAAGCAATCTCCCCCGGGGGTGGGAGGGACCCCAAATTAGAGAGTGCTGAGCCTCCTTCCCTGCTGGGCCAGTTGAATGCACAAAAGCATCAGGAAAGAGAAAAAAAAATGTTCTATAGTTCAACAGTGCTGTGACCTCGGTGTTTCATCCAGAGAGGTCAGATCTAATATGACCTTCAAATACCTCTGAGTCAAATTTCAGCCTCAGCCAAGCCCCAGACAAGCTACACCTTCCAAGCAGGAGCAGCACCCCAAGAGGAGGTGCCTACACAGAGGGGAGGTGATTTCCCTCCAGTGCATTGCCCCCAAATCCATTCCCACCCATTTAACCCCTCAGCAGCGTGCACAAAGCCAGCAAACAATCCCCTGCACACAAACCTTTCCCAAAGCAGCAACTCTCTCCCTGCAAGCTGCCAGGGGGGAGTTACTAAGAGGAGACCATTTTTAAAGAATGAAAGCTTGCTTTGAATGCAGGCTCCACTCTCTGCACTCACAAGCCTGTGCCCCTCAGGCTTTGTGCACCTGGAGCCCAATCCTGCACACTCCCCATAAAGCTCCTCTCAAAGGCAGCGAAATGCTCCCAGGACTGCACTTCCCATTCTGCCCTGTGTTACCTTTTTTGGTGCTTTCTCCCACACCCAGGAGAGCCCAGACAAGCCCTGCACATGGACAGTTGTGCTCTCCTGGCCCTCTCTTTCTTAGGCATATATGGTTTCCTGTCCCTCTGTGCTCACACACTGGGATCAAATGTTCCAAGCTGCACCCTTGGCAGAGAGGGGTTAAGAACTCCAGTGATCTTTCACACAAAGTAAAACTCAGTCATCCCACAAGTAGGTCTCATGTAAGAAGCTACTGAGAAAACAGAGTATTTTCCACAGTCCCAGGGCATTCAAGCTCTATTTGTCCTGCAGGCTCTCACTTTTCTACAGTGAAAAGATCACCCTCACAGGCAGGGCTGCTCCAGCAGTGCAAAGGGAAGTGTGGAACAAGGAGGATTTCCAGTCAGGCTCCTGATGGAGCCTCCCTGGCATCTTCATAGCACAGAAGCCATGAGAAAAGTCTTGACCTGCACCTTTGTGGTCTCCCCATCTGGAATAAGCAGCACTGCTCAATAATCCTGGATGGGATTGAGCAAATACTCCATGTCACATGTAGCCCCATGAATGAGATCAATAAAAAAACCTTCCCATCTAAATGAGCTTCAATTTTCCCTCTAATGCCAGCCAAAGGAACTTCCAACCTTCCCCACTCTCCTTTCAAATCTTTCAGTGTCATTATTGCATTGTGCATATCAGTGTTGAACAAGAAATAAAAGCACAAGGGAAGTGACCCCTTTCTCTGCTCCATGCCAGAATAATGCTGTGAGTATAGGAAGAAGCAGTTGTAGAAAACCCCTCATTCTCCTAAAAAGTGCTTACATCACTCACTGTCAAAGTGTATTCAGAGTACACAGGACCCCTGAATCCATTAATGATGGTATTGATTTCACCAGCACTAATCCTGTGAATGAAGGCTGTGGAATTGATCCTCTTGTCATTGCAAGTGGCAACAAAGAGGAGTTTTCAGGAAAAACAAATTATTTCAATTGAGTCTCTTGTTCACAGTCATGTCATCTGGTATTTCTTCCCTCCCATCATGACTTAGGAGTCTACATTAACATATGCAGGTTTTTTTAAGATTGCCTATCAAAGCAGTTTCTCCAGTAAAGACAGAGCTATCATTTCTTCAAATACATTGAGAAAATAAGGATAAAGAAGGGCAGAACTTATCAATTACCTTTACCTCATTACCAATTTAATAAAACAAATGGGCTAAAAGGTTTGCTCCATTTGTAATTTATGTTAAAAGAGTCTGTTCTGTTGATTTTGTTGTGTGTAGTTTTGGGGTCCCATCCTGTCTAAATGGCAGGAGAGAAAGATGAGACTTGCTGCAGATGAGGACTTAGTGCTACATTTAATGAGACAGAAAAATAATGGAGGCAGAGTCTGAGGGTTCTCCAATGGCAAATCATACAAACACAGTCATTTCACAGTATGGTATCTAAAATAGACAAATTGTAATAAATACATGGTTCTTACAAAAAGAATTCTGCCTCCTTGTTTTCTTTGAGCTGCTGCCAAGGAGGGAATGTGTTATTTTCCCAAATTATTCTCCTGTCTGCCTTTTAGCAGGGGAAGCCTTCTCAGGCAGAGTCGTACAACAACTGTATACTCTGAAAAGAAGTTCTCCTCTGAAAACAAGTACTCCATAAAAAAGTAACTTTAAAACAGTTATGTTCTCATTCTTCCAAACAACACTTGACACATGAGACCAATCTGTTCCATCCCTGCAGGTCTGGCCAGAGATTAGCAGCTCGGTCAGTGTCTGCAGCTACCAAGCATTCATCTGCAGCTAACTTCCTCCCTTCATTTTCCCAGCCCTTTCCCTGAGAAATTCCCTGCCATGCAAGAACATGGTGCTATCAGCAGCCATCCTTGCACAACGCTTTCCAACTGTCCCAACATGTCAAAGGAGCTGGGGAGGGGAGCCTGCGAGCCAGCTCTCCCCAGCAGCACTCTGACAAACACAGAGCCAGGCTTCCAAGAGAGCTCCAGTCCCACCCAGGCACATTCTTTAATCCCCCCCTTCTTTTAACAGGAAAGACAACTTCACAAGAAGCATTCTGGCAACGCGCTGCCGAGCATGTTGGAGGCTGAAAACAAAAACTGATGCCATCTATTGTCAACAACACTTCTGTGAAAGGCTGCCATGAGGGACATCTGCTTCAGCGAGTATCAGATCACTCACATTAAGCAGAGCTTCTCTGTGTCTGTATCAGTTACACCCCGAGACTGCCCTTGCAGTGTGGAAGTGCACGTATTAAGTTGCAAAATTAAAAGCAATTCAGCAGACCTTAACACGCTGAGAGGTTTCTCATTGTAATGCCTCCATTAAGAAAAAATAATAAAAAAGGGGAGGGGGGGATTAAAAATAAAGAAAATAAGGGTTATTAGAATGGGTTATTGCTACTAACGAGCCCAGCAAAGGATGAAAAATGGAGTGGTGGGACCAGCACAGATCCTACCCAGTGGGGTGAGCAGACATGCATCCCCCTCCATCCAAGATCCCCCTCAGATCACCACGAACATCTGGAAAGGGGGAGCAGCCACAGAGAAAGAGCAGCAGAGCAGAGCCAGCCTCCCACAGCCCGTTCAGAGCCGGGGCTGCTCCATCTGCAAGGCAAACCCGTCCCGCAAGCCCTCCCTTACCTCTGGCTGCAAAGTTCTCAGCTCTGGTAGGAAGGAAATGAATAACCGGCTGCTTGGGCAGGAGCGCAGCGAGAGAGGCACAGCAGCAGCCTCACACACACACACACACACACAGCCCTATTCAATAAAAGTGCAGCTTTTCCTTGGCCCCTCCCAAAAGTCAATGCTAAGTGAATACATATCCCTTATGTTTACAATTGGCGGGCGGCGGAATGCATTGTCCTCAATTTATTCCGAGGGGCAGCCAATGGCTGTGAGCAAGCCAAGGTGGGCTCAGCCTGCCTGCAGAGATGCCTGTCATTCCCCAGGCATGCTCAGGAAGCCACTCATCAGAAAACCAAGACCTAAAAAGCTCCGAAAATTCGTGCGAGCTGCCAAAAGTGTCTTGCTACATGCCCTTTTTTGGTTATCCTTAGCAGGGCCTCTGAAAGTAAATCCTCTGTCAGGAACAATCATAAGAAATGTTAATCTTGGAGAAGGAGGCTGTCTTGTTGGACACAAACGGGGCTTAAAAAAAGGAAATGCTCTGAATGGAAAGGGATACAGTAAACATATTTACTTTTTGCACCAGGATTTTTTTTTGTTGGTTTTTTTTTTTCTTAATCAAATAATTTCACCACAGCTAAACTACATTGTATTTTTTTTTTAACGAGGACCACATGTAAAAGGCAACAGAAACACTCTGCTGTGCAGGCTTGATTCTGCAGAGAGAGACACCAGTGGGAAAGGCACATGAAAGATGAGTTGGCAGGCTTCACAGCCTGATTCCATTTCAAACAGCACAATAGAAGTTACAGATAGGATAGCCATGTTCTGAAAAATAACTTTTAAAGAGATTCAAAACTTTGACAGTGATCCTTGGCAAGCTGGATTATTTGGGTGCACAGGTTTAGTTTATAGCTCCACAACTATTCCTTTAGAATTAAGCCTGGCTCATTTACTAAGAGAATAGCCCTACATCTCCTTAATATGACCAATACTTGAACAGTCTTTAAATATCATCAATAAAGTAAGCTTGGATTAATTTTTATCTTTGCTTTGCTTTAGTGATCGCATGCTGCTGAAAGCTTTGCAAATTATGCAGGCATCTTAAAAATGGACAAACAGATAAAGACTGGTCATGGAAACATACAAAGTACATAAACCAAGGGTGAGAATAAAGATGAAAATGATTGCCTAGAAAACAGCACAGTACAGAGATCCCAACATGTACCAGCCACCAAGGAAGGCTGCAGAGCAGCTGACTGCTCTAAGGGAATGAGATTCCAGACCAGGAGATGTTCTGCAGATTCATATTTGACAATAACATACACAAAACCAGTTAGAGGGAAACTATGTGTGAGATGACTTTGCAGCTGAATGGGCTAAACTATTTTAATGCCTTTCTGGGTCCTTCTTTCTGGCCACTGGGCCCCACAGATTCAGTCACATGTGTAATGCAAGAAGGATCCAGTCCACAGACAGTAAACTAATCCTTATAGCATAACAAAAATTCAAAGAGCCAAATCTATGCAGATTTACAGCAAGAAATCAATTATTAAAATGCCATTTTAAATTTCACTGCTTTATTATATGAAGCAAAAAGTTGTGTTTGCTTTTTGAAGGCACTTTTTTCCTTCATTTTAACAACCCTTTGGAAAATTCTTCTAATGCCACACAGCTTCCATGATGTGGCCACAACAGTTTTAAATATTAAAAGTAATACCTACAGCATATACATGACTTCGTTTGGTGGGATTTACTAGACAAGAGAGAACAAAATTCTTGTTCTCAGTCGTTCCATTAACTGCAGAAATTATTAGCCTATATATCCATGAGCAAATAAAAAGAGGTAATGACATTATTCAGGAAGGAATTACAAATCTCTACTGGATTGTAGCATCCCTAGATTTTTAGAGTGGAAAACATGGAAGAATCCAGGCTAAGAAAAAAGCAGGATTAAGGGATGTAGGCTCTCAAAAGAGAAAAGTGAAACTTAGGAGTACCCTCAGGTTCTCATTGCAGCACAGCCATCAAGCCCTACAAACTCAGTGTCCAATGCAACAGGGAGCCAGAAGGGATGCCCTACCTAAAGCTGAAAGCAACTGGATTTTTTGTGGTATTTTACCTTTTTTAAACTGGGTTTTTTTAGTATTTTAGCTTTTTTTTTTTTTCATTCTTACCATGACTTTGATGCTCCCTTGCTAAAGCATCCCAAACTCCATGTTCCAAGTCACCTTCCCTTCAAAATTCCACCAAAAAAACCCCCAATTTTGCTTTGGGGTAATTACATCATGATTGTACAAGTCAAGTTTGCATCCTTCTTGCTCAGTTGAATTTCACTGAGAGGAGCTTTTGAATGCCATGAAGCTTTGAAGCCAACAAAATGTCGCAGAGCCCAGAGTTTTCCTGGAGATACCACTGGGAACCTGAGCTTAGAAGAATGCAGAGTTCAATTCTGGTGGGTGCCTTTCTACATCCTATGACAGGATCCTGCTGTAAATACAGTTATAACCTGCCTAAATCCACAGTTGTAGCAATGTAGGGAACTCCAGTGGTAGTCCTTGCCCTCATCACCAGGACTGCCAGTCTAGCCACAGCCTCCCCTTTGCTTTAACAGTGAGAGACCCTTTGTGCCACAGCCCAGACCTAAAAATATTTCTGGGACTGGAATAACCCAAATCCTGGCTTATGATTGCACATGTAGGAAATAGGGGAAAATAGTTTATGCAGATATTAAAGCCCTAAATCAAGTACAATTTTGATATCAATGCCTTATCACAGTCAGGAAGGGCCCTGCAAGCGCTCATTGCTAAGCTCCAAAGTTTGATAACACAGGGCAGGGGTAGGACTGCTTGTGATAAGAGTCAAAGCACTTCTACATTTTGGGTTGTTAGTGAAGTGTCTCCCTCAGAAGAACCACGTTAGAAGTAGCTGGAAATCTGTCGCGACTGGGCCTCTCACAGGTTTATCAAAGTTTCCTACAAAATTTACAGTTTAAAGCTGAGGTAAATCTGTGCTCTGGAAATCCAGTGAATATCATCCCCTTGGGGGGCAGCTCTCGTTGCTGTGTACAGACGCTGAACCATTTGCATTTTGGCACCACAAAGCCCTTGAGGCTCACAGACAGTGGTGGCCAGAGTGTCCACTTGGGTCATTGCTGGTCCAGCCCCAGAGTGCCTTCTTCCCAAAGCAGCCCTGATACCTGCCTGGAAAAACCGTGGGGGTATTTATGGAGGGAAAATATTTTGCTTTTCAAAATGAAGTAATTTCTATTATTGAGCTTCCCAAAATTATTTCTCTTTTTATTTGACTTGGTGAGGTGATCCCTAGTGAGCAGCACTGTCCCACCACTGTCATTGCAATTCTTCAGGTGCCATTCCAGAGACACATCCTGAGCCACTCCACACCTTCACGTTCCCACAATACAGCAGGATGCACACAGAGCATCAAATACACCACAGGGAAGGCCATGCTTCCCACCTGCACCAAACTGGCTCTTGCCTCTCACCCCCAAATTGTCATTTTTTGTTGTCTTCACAGATAACAGTAGGTCAAACTGTCCTAATGCTCACAGCAAAAACACAGAAATCTTTAGAAAGTGCTATCAGATTTGGGTTCCCTTCACACCCCTGCAGTGCAAGATTTCACTGTGAAACTCTGTCATCCTTTGTCAAGAGTCCTTTCCATCCCTGTTGTACTCAGAGACATTCTCAATGACAAAACACATCCCTAGAGGGTCACATGGCTGGGGCAGAGCTTGGTCCTACCCTGTACAACTTCTAAGGAGCTAAAGCAGGTCTTGAGAGGAGAGATGGGACTCCCTTCCCTGGCAACATGAAACAAACTCCTCTTGCTCCTCACTATCTGTTGGAGTATTCAGCCCCTGAAAAACCAGGTACAACGGCACCATCCTTCACTTCCAGCCCCTGAAAAACCAGGCACAACGGCACCATCCTTCACTTTCAGTCCTTCCAGAATAGAAGTGCTAAGTGGAACTCCACCATCAAAGATGAGGGGACCCTTTTCTGAGCTTACACAAGATGTCCAGGCCAGCCAGGCCTTGCAGGAGGCCTCGTTGCCTGTACCAGGGTAGGTGGTACCTGTGTCTCTTGGATGGCTGGGGACACAATCAGCTCAGGAACTGGGTTGGGTAAGGAGCACACACACCAGAGCAAAGTCAGCAGCAGGAGCACTCCAGGAGATGTTCTTTAGCTCAAACTTGGCTTTTCCCTCCTTTGAGGAGCAGCAGGCAGGAGATGTGCTGAGCACCCCAGCCCTGCTCACAGCTCCTCTCTCTCTCCAGGCCAGCTCAGAGAGTGTGGCTTTGGCTCCACACATTTTCCCAAACCTCCTGACAGCACCAAGAGAGCCCAAGGTGGGTTTCCCCCGCCCCAGCAGATGTTTATCAATGATGCCATGGCTGTGCCATTTCCACAGCTCATCTCACGCATCCCCCAGGTGCTGGAGCTCACAGCTGGGCCCCTCTGACACGAAGGTGATGGAGCTGAGATTTGTGAGCAAGCCACCCAGCTGGCAGCTCTGGCTGGGGATTGCTGCTGAGGGAGAAGCCCACACACCACGAGCAGGTTTGATCATCCCCAAAATTACCTCCTGGGCACAGACAAGCTGCTTCTGTGTTAGACAGGCAAGAGGTAACTTTTTAGGAAAGTTTTACACATGCTGCTTCAGGCAATATCTTTTGGCCTGAAACAGCACAACCCATAGGAGTTCAAAGCCACCAGCATGCTCAAAGAGGGTGTAAAAACTACCACAAAAGAGAGCAGGGAAATATGAGCATCTCTTCAAACACGGGGCTGTGTGCAGTACAGTGTCAGTCAGCAAAACGGGGGGGAATAAAAAAAGGGGGGGAAATAAAAAAAAAGGGGGGGAAAATAAAAAAAAAGGGGGGGAAAAATAAAAAAAAGGGGGGGAAATAAAAAAAAAGGGGGGAAAAATAAAAAAAAGGGGAAAAAGAAAAAAGGGGGGGAATAAAAAAAGGGGGGGAATAAAAAAAGGGGGTGGGAAATAAAAAAAAAAGGGGGTGGGAAATAAAAAAAAAAGGGGGTGGGAAATAAAAAAAAAAGGGGGTGGGAAATAAAAAAAAAGGGGGTGGGAAATAAAAAAAAAAAGGGGGTGAGAAATAAAAAAAAAAGGGGGTGGGAAATAAAAAAAAAAAAGGGGGTGGGAAATAAAAAAAAAAGGGGGTGGGAAATAAAAAAAAAAGGGGGGTGGGAAATAAAAAAAAAAGGGGGGTGGGAAATAAAAAAAAAAAGGGGGGTGGGAAATAAAAAAAAAAAGGGGGGTGGGAAATAACCCCTAATGCTGCTTAGACACAGGACTAGAATCTAAGGACTGAGAAGGGGCACTTCCTAACCCAAATTCCAGCCTCAATCTGCCTAGGACTCATTCATATCCAGTGCAAGAGCCAGAGCTCTGCAAGGAGCTATGCCCATTATGGATTTTTAGCCCATCCCCATGGCACAAAGCCTCTCAACTCCAAGTGCCCCAAATCCCCCATAAATGGCAAGGGCTGTGCTCTGCTTCTACCTGAGAAGCAACACAATTCTTCACAGTGCTAAGAAAAGCAATCAGTGAATATTGGATGCTGCTGAAGGTTCAGGAATCAAAAAGCAGGTCATGAAAACCAAGCAAGGAATAGATGGTACCAGGTTTCAGCTTTCCTAAAGGTATTGGGAAAGAAAAGCTTAGAGAATAGACTAAGCACCCTGGAGTAGGATTCAGTCAAGTATTTCCATGAGCAGCACTTGCTCACCTTGGATTAAAGTAATTAAAAGTTTGGCATATAATTATACCTCTTTGCCATTCATTTTGGTGTGGTGTATCTGTATATCCAGTAATGCACAGATGTTATAGGTGAAGTATTTTATTCCTCTGAGTTAAGACAAATAAATACATGCAAAGCACATTTATACACTAAAAAAGATCAAAACTAAAAAGACATCCAAAAAATCCTACTGGAAAAATATATTTTGCCCACAACAAGAAAGAATTAATCATGGTCACAGTGACTTTACCTTACTAAAAGCAAAGCAAACAACATAGTGGCCGATATTCCAAAGAAAACAGAATACCTGCACTTTTCCACTGCAAAACTAAGCCTAGCTATTAGTACACAGTGCCCCCCAAAGAACAGAGACTTCACAGCACCTTCACTCACTTGCAGAAAAGTAAAAAAAAAAACCCAAAAAAAGCTCTTCTGCAATGCTTCCAAAAGTGGGGATTTTGCTCACTTTTTCTGCAGGTGAACACAGGCTAAGGGCACTCTGCTCTCGGGAATCACTTTTTTAAAGAACATTCCACTTCTCACACAGAGTACAAACAGCAGATGTGTATCATTTTCCAAATTACATTTTCCACTGCCAGTCATGAAAAATTAGAGTGCAAGCAGCAGTGCTCAACACTTTACACACTGTCTCTATGTGCCTTATTTTGAGACAAATCAGTGTCTTTGCCCCAAACAATTGCACAGCACACACTCCTCCTTGTAAATTTGGCTTTAATTCCAGTATTGTTTTCCAGGCAGAAAAGATGGTGCCATCATCTGCTTTTGCAACCAGCTTACAAATCACACAGCTGCTGGTACAGAGTGAGGCATATTCCTTGGCCTTGATTCTCCCCTCCCTTGGAGCAGGCTACACCAAGTATCAGCCTAATCAAATCAATATTCTCTGACATCTCCCATTGTCGCAGCAATGTGAGAACCAGCCCCCTTTGTGCTCTGATGCTAATGAACCATTCAGCCTCAGCAGCTTGGCTCAGGCAGGGAGCAGAGGTTGGGGCAGGGTCATTGACTTGGGCTCCAGTGAAAAGCACAGCCTGCATGGGCAAAGCCCATTGAAGTCCCATGTTTGCAAACAACACTTGTGATCTTCATTTAGGTCTCCTATGCCTGCTGTAAGAGAATTCAGCACTTGCAGCTGCTCCTCAGTGCATCCCTAAGGGTGGCAAGCAATGGAGAGAGAAAGGCACCTCAAGCAACAATTTATTCAATAAAAATGAAGCAGAGGTAGCTGCTGGCAGGAATACCTGATTCTGCCAGTATTTTCTTCAAGCAGTGAATTTATTACTGTCCACACTTCACCACTGCCTAAGGGGAGCAGTGTGAATACAGTTACCACTTTACAGCAAGCTCATGCTTTATTTTAATGACCTTGCTCCAATTCTGTTTCTAGAGGAGTGGAGAGGCAATACTCAACTCTCAACTGGCTGTCTGGAGTTGTTCTTTTGTAAGACATGGATCTCCTCAGGTGCCAGTTCCTCAGAGAAGCCATTTATTATCAGGAAAGGCTCCTGAACCTTTGCATTGCTAAATTGGATACAAGAAGTGCTTCCAGATACCTCAAATAGTGTCTGTAAGGAATCACTGCTTATCTGCTTTAGCAATATCAGAGGGAACCAGCAATGCAAGCAGCTCACAGTTTTCCATGAGTGTTCATTGGCTTTGTGTTCCTGATTCATGAGTTACCACAAAAAATGAACATGGGTATGTCTGTGACACATGTTCAGAGTGTCCCTCACCAAACACACCTCAGAGCTGGCTTGATAACAGCCTCAGGATAGAAAGCTCAAAAAAAGCAGCAGCCTTTTCCCCATTAAACATCAAAAAGACATCTTTAAGAGCATTTGGTTGAGGATTCATTATATTTTCCTATAAAGAAAATAAATTCTTCCATGAAACTCCCTAGATTATTCTATGCTACCTTTTACTAAGACAGCCCCACTACCACACTCCTCTCACTTCCAGCACTCAGCCTCACAAGTCATCAGGAGCAATTCCCAGGGCTGCAAGTTGAGATACTGATGATATAAACCAGTCACCAGTGGCTCATGGTTAACATCTTTATTATTTTCAGCCACAGAGACAACATTCATAAATAAAAAAAATAATCAGTGAACTTTTTTTTCTAAAAGAACAAATATGGAAAGAATTATGCCTGCCTTGACAAAAGTCTTTTCACCACTGCTAAATGCTTTTGGGTAAAGGGGAGGGGCGTCCTCGCCAGCATCTACCACACATATTATAACCATCAGGATAAACATGCACATGCCTTGAGTCAGAGCTGCTTCTGAGTGTCAGGATCTGTGTTGAATTCCTAGCTAACAGCCATTGTTTGGATTCATTAGAAGAAATATCACAAGTTGGACTTCTTCTAGAATTTAGCACACTATGACAAAACAAAGAAAAGAAGAAAAAAAAAGGAACATTTGATAGGTTTTCTAAGAAGTGTCCTTAGCTTTTAAAGAGGCTTTAAATTGATAATGGGTACAGAAACTCACTCCTGCTTTTTTTTTCCTAGGTTGGAAAAGATCTCAAAGATCATTGAGTCCAACCCATGTCCCAACACCTCAACTGAACCCTGGCACCCAGTGCCACATCCAGGCTTTGTTAAACACACCCAGGGATGGTGGCTAGGCAGGCAGACCATTCCGGAACTTTATCACCCTCTCTGTAAAAAATATTCTCCTAATCTCCAACCTCTATTTCCCTTGATGCAGCTTCAGACTGTGTGCTCTGGTTGTGTCAGTGCTGCCTGGAGAAAGAGCCCAGCCCCAGCTGAGCACAGGCCCCTTTCAGGAGCTGCAGAGAGTGATAAGGTCACCCCTGAGTCTCCTTTTCTCAGGGCTGAGCACCCCCAGCTCCCTGGGGTTTAGTTGCCAACTTTCAGTGTTCAAAACAAGTATTAACTATTCCATATTAGATTTTTTAAAAATGCCACTCAGGTCACTGAATTTGGCATCTGAGCAGTTAAATACAATTGAATGCTCACTCAAAATCACTGAGTTTTCATACATAGACGCATGCAAATCAAATATCACAGAAACAGCTGAATTCCCTGCCTGGCCCTCCTGGCAACACTTCCCACTCCTGATTGGATCATGAATAAACTCCCCATCCTTCAGGGAGACATCAGCCCCATTTCTGACAGCCCCTGAGCCACACCATAAAACCACTGAGCTGCAGGAGCAGGCAGTGGGGCAGCTGCAATGCACAGCTCCATATTTCAAACCATTGTCATCCAGCCCCCAGTGCATGTCAGGAGCTCATAAAACCACAGAGAGGGGATTTGCTGGTTCCCCCCAGCCCACATGAGCAGGGATTACTCCCCAGTGCTCAGCAGAGGAATCCCACCACCCCCAGCTTCCTCCTGGAGCTGTTGGGAAATGCAAGGGAAGTTCCCCTTTCCCTCCCACAGCTCCATCCCCACCTGTGCCAGAGGCACACTGAGCACTAAACGTAGTTTGCACAATGTTATGAACAGGCAAAGTTCCATTCAAGCCCTTCACGGGGGTGGTCAGAGTCCCAAATGCCTCGCGGGGGATTCCAGCATTTCCAAAATGTCCTCGAGTTCGTTACTTAATAAAAAGGAAAAAATTTTCAGTTAATTAAAAGGAAAAAAAATTCCACATCTCCTCTTGACAATGTCAAGTGACATCCTTTTTAATTCTCCACTGAACTCCACTGAAAGTATTTATTATAAAAATACTTAATAAAGTACTCCCAGAAATAGAAATGAATGCTCCGATAATGTGCAACAACTGCTCTCAGAACCCCTCCAGTAACATTTCAACAAAAAAAGCAACAAAAAAAAACTCTTCTGAAATAAAGTCCAGTGATATTCCGCAAATCTATAAATCTATAAAAGATTCCAACAGAGCTAATTTCAGCTCCTGAAATGATATTATTCATTCATTGTTTTCTATTATGATTTCTTGGCAGCCGTTAAGGATGCGTGAAGAAGCGCAGAGAAATATCCAGAAAAATATTTATCTTGAGCTTTTTGACACAGTGACCAATTTCCCCATTGCTTTTTCATCTTATCTTCCAGATTAGTTGTGATTGATTAGGAAATTCCTGCAGTACAAGCTCTGCCTTACGGACTTCAACTTCATATGCTCAAAGGGATTAGTAAAAGGCATTTTGATTCATTGTCTCCAAGGGGAAGGGTATTTTCTATAAACCCTGTCCAAACTTAATCAGGAATAAAAAATATATTGGTGGTTACATACTGCAAAAGTATGGGAAATTGGACCACTCATTGTTTCAGGCCCAGGCCACCCAAGATTTGGGAGGATTTGGCAGCTTGCAGAAAGTATCACATGAGAGACAAACAAAACAAAACAGCCCAGATGGTTGTGCTTCCCTCAGCTGCAAGGCGATGCCATCAGAGAGGCCTTGACTCACACAGAAGCATTTCCATTTTGAAAAGGTCAGGTATTTTTTAATTCCTATACCAAAAATCATTCTTTCCTTCCATTTCCTGTAAGCAGACTTATGTTAATGTTGTGGAAATTCTCAAAACCCAGCCCCAAACAAACCCAGCCTTACAAGATCTCTCTCCAGACATTGCCTGTTTTTTCTCTGACATATAAATATCAGCTGAAGGAGTACACAAACACAAGAAGTAAATAGTTTGCTCCACTACTCCAAGAATTAAATAGTTCAGTCATCAAGCCATCTTAAATTTTTTTCTGTATCCCTTGTTTTACTATCCTGGTATGTTGAAGTTTCTGTCAAAAGAGAATCCTTTACCAGAAACCAGGATAAAAAGAGAAGAGAAAGGAGGTAGATACACTCCCTGGAGGAGTCTGTCTAGTGGCAGGAGGAAAATGAGCCCAGGTTTTCAAAGCAGTATTTGCTTTTTTCTGTAGTTGCGCATCTATCACTGGCTGTGCCCATGCAATGTACAGGAGGTTTGAAAGTACCTTTGCGAAACATCCATGTTTGTTGCTTTCACCATCCATCACACAGACCCAACAGGACAAAGCAGCAGTCCAGAGAACAAGAGTAGAGATCTGGAAATAGCACAAAGAGAGAGATGAGTCTGTACAAAAAGGGGAGAAACTCCACATCAGAGCCACAGCTCCCCCAAAAGGAGCTGGAGTCCAAGTTCCTGAACCCCTGAAATTTGCTGAAAGGCTGCACATGACCCAAGAAATCTGATCATCACCCAGAAATGAGTAGCTTAAAAGTCAGTGAAGCTCAAGGTGGCAGCTGGATGTGTAAGGCTGTAGGTCCATTACTGAGAAATAATTTGGTATTTAGGGTGGTGGTGGCAGCATCCCTGATGGATACAGGACAGTGTTTACAGCCACAGCCTTAAGGCCTCACACACTACAAGAATAAATCAGTCAAGCCAGGCAATTTCCAAACCCTTCCCTTTCTTATAGCCAAGCTTCACTTTATAAAGTGTAGAAAAATACCCAGTACTTGATTCCTGCTGTCATCAGTGCTCAGCCCCTGCATCTCCTTTCCCACAGAGAGCCCTGCAGAGCAGGCTGGGGATATTCTGAGGATATTCTGTGCACAGCACTGTCAGCACAGACACACAGAAAGCCCTGTGGCTCACATCACTGCAGGCTCAATGAGGTGTCAAGCACTCCAGTCTGTGCTCTGAGCTCCCAAACCTGAATTAACATCTGCGTCTCTTCCAGCAAACACAAGGACAGTGTTCAACAGAGCACTGAGATTAAGGGGAAAAGTGGGGATTTAGAATTAAGTCTGTGGCAGAATTTTGGCTTTGTGCAAACTTGTCCACACAAGCAGTATTTCTGTAGGTTTAGGTAAAGGCTCACTTTGCACATATTCTGGATTTAGAGATAACATTTCTTTTCAATGCAATTTCCCCACTCTCTGCTTTAAACGAAGAGGCACAGGCTCAGGATTGCTCACCTCACCAAAGCCAGCTTGCTCAAAAACCAAGCCCAGCCAGGGAATATTTCCTAGAGGGCAACAGCAGATCCCATAGCACACATGAATAAAGAGATAACACAGGAGAGTGGGGGCATTCCCCTATAAAGGCTTTTGTGCTGCCCAGACACACAAACAGCAAGTGCATCTTCAACAAGAGGTGCTGAAAGGAAGGGGTGAAGGCACGGTTGTAAAATAAATTTTCAGTGGGAATGAGCACAAAAAGGCAATTCTCAGATGAATTATCACTTCATTCATTGAAGCTTGCATTTTTATTTCCATTTAATATTGTTGGGTTTCCTCCACTCTACAGCAGAAGTAAACCACTGACCCTGACCTGAAGTTTACTCCAGCCCCCTGCCCTGATTATTCAGGAGAAATCTGGGAAGGAAAACTGAGACCTGAAGGAAGGAAGGAAGCAAAGACTTGGATCAGCCTCCCCACATCCCTGCACCTTAGCAACACTGCCTGTCTGCCCCAAACAGCACTTCTTGCCAAAATGGAAACACTCCAAGATTTTGGTGCAAAATTGTTTAGTTCTGCTGGATCCCAGCACGTGAGCAGAGGGAGGCACCGGGGTCAGAGCTGTTATGAATTTAGGCTTAGTGTAACACAAAGTTTCTTTTTTAAACAATGCCTGCTTTCTTGCTCCACAGACACCTATTCTGCGCATTAGACACATGTTGTGAGCTGCTTATGCTGGTCACATCCTCTGTGTAAAACTTTTATGGCATTTTTAGTGTTTTATTATGTATTTGGCTATTGTAGTGCTCAAGTGTGGCTGGCCCACCTTAGGCAGCATAAATCAAGTGGGACAGTAGTGAGTGATGAAGGATTTTAAAACTCTGAGGAAGTGAACTCTCCCTGTTGTTCTAAGACACATTCCCTCTTCTGAGTATTTTCAGAACATTTTCACCCCCAAATTCATATTTCTTAAATAGGAAACTGGGAAGACTTCTCGAAACAGATTGTCAGTGATATACCAGTTTATTGCCCTAACTTTAAATTGGTTCATTTTTTACCTGGGAGTTGTAAAAAAAAACTAAATAAAATCAAGAAGCAAGATGACAGTTAGGCCTGGAGGCATCCTGCAGATTTTGTACCCCTTCTGCACAAGTAACTCAATGGGCTCAGCTGCAGCAAGAGACAGCCAGCCTTACCTAGTGGTAGAAATCCACTGGGAAACCTTTGACATTAAGCAAGAGCTGTACTCCTAAACTCCCAAAATGTTAAGATTTTGGCAAAATTGGGTCAAAATTTTCTTTGTTTTCTTACACCTCTCCTTCCCAGTTTGTAGGCACAGGGGATTTTGCACATCCAGTTTCTACAAATCATTTTCTAACTTGCTGTTGTAACCCTTCGTGTGTGTCTCAATTCTTTCAGTCACTCTTGCTAACCTAACTCTGCCAGATGTTTGGGAAGGTTTTTACATTCTGGCAAGAAGGATTACTACAAAAGGGGCAATCAAATCTTGGGGGCTTTCCCCCCTTCCTTCTCATGTCAAATGAGTTGTTTGGATCTTAATCTCTTTGGCTTCCATTTTGAATTCACAATTATGGGTAGGATTTCACCATGGAAATAATTGCTTTACAGGTTGAAGTCCTTTGCCCCTCACAAAATAATGAGCCTTCTTTATTTCCTAATTAGAAGAGTAATGGAACCTTTATGAGTCTTTAAACTAGGACTAAAAATTCCCAGAAGGAGCTGGGCTGGAAAAATGGCCACTGTGGCATTTTGGAGAGAAATTATGGCATCTTCTGGGGTGGAGAGGGGAGAGAGGGAGGAAAAAGCAAGGGAGGAAAAGCAGCTGATATTTTACATACTGGTTCAGACAAAAAAAATATATTCTTATTCAGAACCTGAGTATGAATGATTCCCCCAGCATTAAATTTGAAAGATGCTCCTTGAAAGCATGTATATTTATAATTTTTAAAAAGTTCTAATACAATCATAAACTAGCTCATAAATTCTACCTCAAGTTTGAAATTTAATGCAAAAACAACCTTGGTGGCAGATGCTGCTTATACAGCTTAGGTGGAGAGGCAGAAGGAAAACAAGCCACCCATGCTCTGCAGCCTCTCATGCCAGTGGCAGCTTCTCCTCCAGCTCATCTTGCATCACATTTTCCATTACAGGACAACCCCTTTGCAGTAGCTTGTAACTCTGCTCAGTGTTAAGTGTTTAAATAGAAGTTTCCATGCCCTGCGTTTGTGCCATGTTACCTGATGACAGTCTGGGGGGAGGCTGTTAAGGGTTGGGGGTTTTTTCCTGGGTGTTTACAGAAATTAAAGTAAAATTTTGGACAGTGTGCAAAATGTTCTTATAGCTGTTTCACAGAGAACTTGCAGGCTTTGGAGCACAGAAGCTTCAGACATGATGGAAAGACATCCTCTGCATCAACCCAACACTGCCTGCTGGCTTCCTGAAGGGATTTACACTCCTCACACTGGAGTTCTGCAGTATCAGACCCTATATCCATCAGCAGCCACTCAAACTTCAGCAGCCATCACTTAAACAGGGACTTCCCTGCCCTCCCAAGAGGAAAATATCTGCTCCAAATGAAAATTAGGCAGTATGGAACAGAAGGCAGAAAAAAAAAAATCACAAGCTTTATTTCTTGGGCCATTAATCAGGCCTCTTAAACTATGAGTTTGTCAAACCCATTGAGCCTGAACCTGGAATAAGATGTGCAAATAACAGTGGAGTGGAACCTTTGGCTGTGTTGGCAAACAGAGGCTTGTGCTCCTGCTTTTCTTGCCCAGAACTTCACAACTGCTCCAGCTGCAAATCCATACATTGCACACTTCCACAAGCATTTACAGTGGCTGGGGAGGGAGAGATATCAACAATCTGTGCCTCAAGCTTCTTAAACCAATTTACAGCCCACATGTCTCAGAAGCATGTTAAACAGCTCGTGGGCAAGGCTGGCTACTACTGAGAAGAACCTGAAATACTCCAGAACTGTCAGGTAAGAACAACTCAGTTCACTAAAGACCCTGAAATGCAGTTTTGATCTTCCTTGGGTGACCAAGCACATCAGTCCATTTTAAACTCTCCCAACCAGCCTGGTTTTGATAGACTCAACCTTTTTTTCCAGGCTCAGCTCTGCTACAACACAGGAGTAGTGGTGGGAGGAAGATGCAGCACTCAAAATACTTAGTGTGTTTAAATAGCTTCAAATTATATCTGTTTAAACAGAAAAAAAGGGGGAAAGGGGAAAATGTTTCTGTATCTTGCAGCACACCTGCACTCATCTTTGGGCCCAATTAGCAGATATCACAATTGCCTACCTGAGGAAGCCAGGCCGTGGCCTCTGTGCCCAGCCATACAAACACCATCCTAAGATATCCCTCACTCTGTGAAAAGGTTTAAGGTCAGTTCAGGCTGAAAATGAGCCCAGGTGCACAGGGGAGGTTTACAGCACAATTGGCATTTTTCATACCAGCCTGTTTAGAGGCTCCACTTGCCTCCCACACCACAAAAATGTCACTACTTTCATCAGGAGCAAGCACTGCTCACACAAGCTGCATGTCTAGCTGGAAAAACAGCAATAGGAATAGCCTGGCTTGGGGCTGATGCAGACACAAATCTTTCCCTTTGGTTCTGCTGTTTAATGTTTAAACCATGCAAGCCTAATTCTGTGTTCTGCTGCTTTTTACAATGTATTTTTGATTGGGAGAAGAAGCAATGAGCCTGTTCCTTGTTTGGCAACAGCACAAAGTGACTCTGAACTAACACCAGATTCTGTAACCTAGCCACAGGTATGAGGTTAGCTACTGGATGGACACAAAGCCTGTGCCAGACTGGGACAGATCTGGCTGCAGAGGTTGTTTTTTAATAAAAAACCAACCACAAACGTGCCTTTTTCTGCCTCCACATCCACCTGTGCACTGCCCCCAGCCCAGCACGTGTGTAAATCAGAGGGCAGCCTCCAGCCCATGTGGTCTGCACCAGAACTGTGCCTCCATTCATCCCTCCTCCCCAGGCCTGCTGCTCTGGGCTGGGCTGACATGCTAAACTGATTTTCTGGCATCTGCTTCTGCAGCCAGGCCTGCAGAGAGAGCCTGGGCTGCAGTCAGAGGATGCTGGTGCTGAGCTGGTGAGTTGAGACTGACTAAATATTGGGTGTTGTGCTCACAAATACTCACTGCCCAAGCAAAAGAGCTACCTAAATTAGAGGAGGTGATTTTTTGGGCATAAGGACCTGTACAAGAGCAGCTCTGTACTTTTATTCTACATTTCCCCTAACTATAAAACCAAATCTATAGCAAAATTATGCCCAATGCCTATTTAAGGGAAAAAACACCAGAATTTTTAACTTCTGGACTTATTTGTGGATATCCTGTTCCACATCTCCTTTACTCTGGGCAGATTCCTCATAGACTTCAGCACCAGTAAAAATGTTAAAAGCCCATTTTGATCCCAAACCACAGCTCTCAGCAAACAGAAAGGTTCTTGCTGATTTGGGGTTCTTGTGAGGTTTAAATGACCTCTGACATTTTCAAGAGAAAAGGGAGAGGATATCTGCTGCTCTGTCCTGGGCAATACTCCCTCAACACTCATTCCTTTGTGGCCCCTCTCCATGGAAATCCTGACCCTCACACAATCCCTGCACACATAAGCAGGATCATTTCCAAACTACAGAGGTAGGCTGAGCATCTTTTTTGTCAATTATTTTGTAGTGATTAAAATTGATTCTTATATAATTATTATTATAAGTAGCGATTCTTTAGTAGTGATTAAAAGCACTGGAACAGGTAAAGTCTGCAGCAGAAGATCTTTAGGCACAAGAGGATCCAAAGTTTCTGCCAAAGGAAGAGACATCTTAGCTGGGCTGCAAATTTCAAGACATACTTAGTCTTTTCTGTCACCCAGCTTGCCTGCACTCAAAATTCAGGCTGCAGCCCCCTAAGCTTTTGTCTGATTCTGTGATATCTGCAGATTGGTGGTAAAATATAAGGGTGCCATGTATCTTTGCTGCCTGTTTCTGGAATATATCAACAATGATAGAAAGAAAAATGTGAAAATGCCAAGACATTTCATGAATTCTTAGACAAGAGAATCTATTCCTCACAGATTCATTTAGGAGGAATTCATTCTGAAGGAACTGGAGAACATCAAAGCCCTTAAGCTTCCAGAAATTTTTAACTCATCTTTTGAAATCCAAAACACACGTGCCAGACAGTTTTGCCAAATGTTTACATTTTGGTGCATAGCTGCACTGCTGATCAGAAGTTCAAATGCTCTTTGTTCCTAATTTCCCACTGTTATTCACGCTGCCCAAACCCAGTAACACCCTGTGGCCAGCAGTGCCTCCATGTCACAGGGAGCAGAGACCCAAGAGCTCAGCACTTGCAACTTCAGAGTACACAACCAGTGATTCCCCCTTCATTTTTATATTTATTACGTGCAAGGCTTCATGCAGAGCAGTATAAACCTCTCATATTCAAGGAAAGCACCTTTCCTAAGATAATGAAGTGCCTCAATGTTGGAAAAGTGGAGGGAAATGTGTCTATGAACCCTCATCCATTCTATGGCCTTCCAGTCACTTCTTACAGCACCAGATTTTCCTGCCCTGTGAAATCCCAGGTATGTCATTTGCCCCACCTCTCTCCCAAGATTTTAGTCCTAGATTTCAGTTTAAGATAGATACCTCCTGTTGATTATTAATCCTACTTTGTGAGAGCTCTCTCTACAGAGGAATGCTGGAGCAGGGAAGTCAACCTAGGAATGTATTTAGACTCCAAAAGTTCATCAAGAAGAACATCAGAGCAAGCAATGGACCCCAGGCTACTGAGGGAGGTGAAACATCAGCTGACCAATTTTCACTTTTTGTTACAGTATTCTGGAAGGTGCCACAAAAGGGGACAGCAGTGATTATTTTGAGAACAGGCACAACTTCCAGTGTTCCATGACAGTGATGCAAAGTGGGATTCAGCAGGCATAAAACAAGAGAGGAAGAGGCAACCGGGTAAGAACACAAACCAGCAGCTTCTGGAAGGAAGATAAAATACAAAGGGTAAAATATTTGTCAGGACTAACAGAAAATTAGTGCCCTTACTGTAAATGATCATTTAAACTCAGACAAGGGAAGAGAAATTCTTATGATAAGTTAGTTTTGCAGGGAGAAGATGAGGTTAACTGGGACAGAAGAGGTCAAGGCAGCAAGTATGAGACACATTAATCCTTCTCATTTCCAGACAACATGGAAATAACCCATAAAAATATGTCACCAAATCATTTGCATGTAAATCAGCAAAGCCGCAGTGACTCCAGAGGAGCTCCTTCCACTTATCCCAGCAAATGATCCATCAGGGCAGGATCATCTCCATTCCTGGGCTTCTGAGGGGATTCGGATTTGCTTTGAGAGCAGACACTGCCACTCACCCAGGAAAGGGTTTTTAGGAGTGAGAGGGTAGTGTCAGAGGAAGGGAAGCTGCTGACAACTGACACAGCTACAAAATGCTTCCTTGGGGCTAGCTGGAGCTTTTCCCACTGTCTGCTTGCAGCAGAGATAGCTGGAAGCAATTTGGTCTTACTCTCTGATCTGATTGCACGTGAGAAAAACCTGAAACCACACAAAGAATTTTTCCATGGAAATGAGACACAGAGACCAAAGTTGCTGTATATGGATGTACAACCTTTCCTTCCTACCACTTATTCTTTTAGCTGCATGTTGCCAAGCAGAGACTGGATATACTGATATATCCACCTTCAGGGTATCTTAGTGCATTCAGCCACAAAAATCAGGGAAAAACTTAGAAATACAGTCTTCACAACAAAGGTCTTGCTCTTACAGGAGAAAGTAGATTTAATTTTTTTTCTCATTGATCTTAGCAGAGGCTGACTACAAATGCACAATCTTTATCTTCAGTGAGCTTTGGAACAAACTTTGTGGGACCACAACAGTGTTCATATCCCTCCCTTCAAACCCAAGTGCACAGCAACAACACTGAATTCACCAAGGCAGATCTGATCACACTTTTGCTACTCTCCAGCTCAGCTGAAAGCCAAGGGAGAGAACTAAAACAACATTTAAAGAAAACACTCCCAACAGGAGTGTACTGGAAGGAAAAACACATTTGGCTCTCATCTGGAAGGTAAAACAGACAAAGCAAGATTCTCTAAGACAGCAGCAATCACCAAACAGCTTTTACATCAGGATAGCAGAGAAATGGCCCTTCAGAACTTGAACTAAGAGAAATGTTGAACTGGCAGCAGACTGGTTATTTTGGGATGGGGCTGAGCCTTTGGGCTTCAGAGGAGTTCTATGAAGCAGCAGAACCTATCACCTACACAAAGCTCACAGAGATGTCAGGCTCTAAAGCACATCTTCAGAATTCAAACAATCCCCTAACTGCAGTCATTAAGAGTTACCAGGCAAAAAGGAACAGCAAGGAGCTCTGCAAGCACTGAGAGCTCCCCTCCCTTAGGACTGGCATGTTTTTAGCACTTTCTGCCACTTTGCCTTTAATTAGCTGACCACAATTCTTGCTTAGGGTTTTATGCTATGTTCAGAAATAGGTAGAGACACCAGCCACTGCTGAAGAAGGATGGTGGCAGGGAAATGTTGGCTTTGAACTGGCATCAAACAGAACTACCAAAAAAATTAGACACCAGGGATGATACTGTTAACACTTGATGCCAGAGAACTTACCACGTGGGGAAAAACATGAAAAATACAGCTAAACACACAAATGTGGTAAAGTCAGTATCTAGCAATAACAATTTCAAAAAAATATCTTATCTCGCAATGAGAAATTATCAGAGGAGGCATTCTTGAAGAGTTTCCTGACATCTCTCTGGAAAGGTTTCCTAAGCTTTCTAGAAAAGTCAAAATCCCACATCCATTTTGCAGTCAAGGAGCTTCAGATCCTGAAAGAGCTCAAAGATGACTCCAGAACTGGAAAGAAGCTCTCACTTTCCTAACTTGTGTAGCACAACAATGAACTCATTCATCTCTTTTTCTACAGATGGGAACAGATATTTATCAGTGCTCTGCTCAGCAGAGGTTACAATAGCCTTGATAAAGCAAGACAAACCCATGCAATTAAGACTTAAAAAAAGCTGCAGACCTACCCATGCTATCCATGACAGAACCAGCAGAAAAAATCCAAGGAAATTTCTACCCTCATAGCAAAAACACACTAGCCTAATGGACAGGATCACAAGCTGTCAAATAAATGGCTTAAATTATTTATTGGCATTGCAATAAAGCAAATCCACTTAGAGGCATATGAGTAAAAAGGAAACCCACAGCTTTCCAGACATATTTTCCAGACAGTGTGTCAAGTTCCCATAATTTTGTTCTACACACTTTTGCAGCTCCTCCTCTACTTTCCTATTCAAGGATGTAGCTCCCTGAAAAACTGTGGTGACTAGAAATGCCAGTTTCACAATTTTTGAGGGGAAGAAAATGCAGAAAAAGCGTTCAGGGAGACTCAAGATATAAGTGTATACATTGTTTATCAGATTGCTTGTCTCTGCAAAGAACGAAAAATCAAAATCATAAAACCTCTTGAAATCAAGTAACCCAGCTCATCCAAAGAGGAGCACCAGGATTCAAACTGTGCTGAGAAATTTGTAGTTAGCATGCAAAGTTGACATATTTTGATAGTTAAATATATTTTTTGTTATCATTTAGAAACAAAAAAAGCTTCACTCCTTTGCAATCTCCTGATTTTACTTTTCTTTCCCCCAGACTTCATAAAAGTTCCCTGACACAGCACAGAATGCTGGAGACGTAAGTGAAAGAACACAAAGATGAATTTCTGCACTTAATTGATTCTCCTTAAAAGTAATAGCCACAAGGGTGGGAGGCCAGCAGGCTCAGGGGATTAGCAAGGAATAAGAAATATTTCCACTCTCAGTCAATGGTTCAAAACCAGTCCAAGCCAGCACATGCTTGGAAAACCATTTGATGACCTATGTGAAATGAGCTGGTGGTCTCAGTAAAACTCCTGCTAGGCACAGGTCTCCAGTACATTTGATTTTTCTTGTTTGAGGCCTCTGAAAATAACCCAAAAGGAAATAATCACTGTCATGGAAGTGTAAGGTACATAAAGGGTTTTTGGGGTGGCAAGGAACAAAACCAGCTGCTCAGATCTGAACACAATTCCTGAATTGATGGAATTTTTGCAATGGAGAACTGGAAGTACACAAACACATCTAAACATATCTTGTATTATACATTAGCTCTCACTGTAGGGAAAGGTTTTTGACAGAAACAGAATTGGCTCAGTCACTAATGAAATAGATGCAACTCAGAGCAAAAGAAAGAAATTGTTCAGCAAGACAGCGCCAAACAATGGGGTCCAACAAGCACAGGAAGGAGGAAAACACAGGAGCAATTTTAGCTAGATAGAACATAAATCAGTGAATTAAAGTTCTCTTCATCAAGTCATTCCACCAGTATGCCAGATAAAATTGCTATAAGCTCAGTGTTAAAACTCAACCCACAGATGTTCTCCTACATCACCAGGTCTGATTTGGTCTGTGCCCCATCACCACATTATGTTCTGCATTGGAATCAGCGCAGCACCTGCTGGCCAGGGGTGCTTCCAGTCTCTGTGGTGTCTCACACCCCTGCAGCTTCAGAGAGGGAACTTCTGATGGGTTTCTGAAGACATGAGAATTGTGACATCATCTCACAGGTCAGCAGATGAGGAAATCTGCTGAAATCAGGGCCCATCATTGCAGCCATGAACAAACACACTCCTGCTCTGCTGTTGCCATACAGAGAGAACAGGGTCAGGCAGTAGGTTTTTCTGTGTGTGGAACATCCCCCAGGACAGAAATGAAGCCATTCTCAGGTTGCCAAGAAAGTTTCTCAATTTAAGCAATAAGGAACTTTTGCTCCACTGAAGTTCAAGTTCCTTGAGTTCATCAGACTCAAGATTTAGAGTCACCCACCCAACTGGAATGACTGAACTCCAGGGACATCTGGCTCTGAAATCTGAGCTTTACAACCAATATTATGATTTTACAGAGAGCTTCGTAATTGTAACATATTTGTCTGCTGTGCTTGCAACACCGCTAACACAAGATTTGGCTTATTTTATCAATGAGCCATTTTTTTCTCTATAACTAAAACTCCTAAAAAACTACTCATGACTGCTGGACAGAAACTCTGTTGCCTTTAAAAGGGGTTTAACCCTCATATCATGTGGAAGGGAAGATAATCTTCCACTTCAGCTGTGATCCCCAATTTGTATTTCAGTACATCAAAACCCCAAAGCCCAGGATAAGTGACAGCTGCTGTCATTTAGTCACCCAGCTTTAAAAGCAGTATTTTAAACAGGGATAAAGAAAGTTTGTTCCTGGTGTGCACATTACACTGATGAGGACCTCCCATCCCTTGCTCCTAGAGAACCACCTATCCCTGCAATTTTCTCACCTCCTTTATCACAGAAATTATCTCCACAACAGCATCTGCAGGACCAGCACAAGTTCTTGTCCCTCCAAACATTGACAAAAAAAAATTCCTTCCCTCACATCACTTCTCCTCCTGCTCTTTTTGCTCTTATTTCACTTTGAACAGTTCATTTCCAACAAGCACAGCTTTGAAGAGGCATACACCCCTTCCTCCTCAGACTTTCTGCATTACGAGAAAGCTCTCCAGGATCAGGTTGCTTCTCTTCCTCTGAATTTCCATTTGTTCTTATTTAGAAAACACTTTTTCTAGCCTCAGGCTCCTCTGCAAGTTTCAGCATTTTCAGGACTGGCAAAAACCTTACAAAACATACACCAGAAGACAAACTCATTGTGCATATGAGTTATGAGAGTCAAAACTTTCAGCTTGCTTTTGGTTTTCAGGGAAACCACACATGGTGTGCTAATAATGTAGATTAAAGTCTTGACAGTTACAGCATTTTTTCCTAAATTATCTTTCTGTTTTCCTTTTTGGATCACATTGCAAAGAGAATTTTGGCCCAAAATAATAGCAGAGATTTAATATTAAAATTTACTTACTCTGTTTCAGGTGTGCAAAGGTTGATCAAAGTTAAATCTTTATAGCAGTTTTTCCTCCAGCCAGTGGCTTCCTATTAGTATTTAAAAATCAGGGGAAATAAATTGATTTTAAGGATTCACATCAGCAGCAGAAGTAGGGTTAAGATTTGAAGCTGCTTCATATTCTTTTTAGGATAAAAAAAAATCCAGTGCAAAAAATTGATATAAAATGCATTTATTTTGCCAGACATTTTTCCTCCCCATAAAAATGTCTTCCTTTGAGAACTGCTAAATTTTTGGACCAAACCAATCTCAAAAATAAAATGGACTTTTTGTTTCATCTAAAAATAGTCCTTAACTCCAGAAGTGTTAGGACACAGCCTCTCAAGCAAGATTTCTAGGACCAATGCCTCTAAATATCACTTTTTTGAGATATAGTGTTTCAGCTGACTCTGACTTCTCCTGATGTTCTTCAAGGTAGCCCAGCTAATAAAAAAATCTAAATTATACTCTGGGGTTCTGAGGGACTGCAGAGGGCAGTGGCCAAATTTTGACAACTTCACTCCACACAACGTTTTTATTCCACTTAGAAAAATTATGGTTAAGTTTCTTTTGTTTCCCCCAAATTAAACTTGCAATAGAATTTTCTTGTTAAGAATGAAATTCTTTTCACTGTCATCAGAATCTGGGGGATTGAGACAGAAGGAGGGATTAATATTTTCCAAGCAGCTATACTCCCTGTGGCACATGCCCTTTACCAGAAAAAGCAAATTTCTAGATAAACACTGCTGCAAGTCAGAACAACTATGTGTCGTAGAATTTTTTAAATTTAATTTCCCATGTACTACACAATGCATTTAAGGAAACATGAAGAGTACATTCATTACTTCTTTTCTGCTAAGAAACCTGCCTAAAACTGCTGCAAAGCAGTAGCATTCTTCAGAGGAAAACACCATTATATTCATTACATTAACAATTTAGGCCTGAGATTAAGTTCACTGATGAGCCCTCACTTGCAAAACTCTGAAGAGAAAAAACATTTCTCCTTTTCCATTAAAGGCATGAACACCCCAAGAGTAATTAAATGATTTTGCAGTGGTGAGCACCACTGGAGTGCCTATAAATAAACTCAACAAATGCCTTTTTCTGGGGTATTTACAGTGCAGATCACATGCTGCTCTCCTAGCCAGGCTGTGCTGCAATGAGTGATCTCATGCAGATCTCACTCTGCATCTACCCCTGCAAGTTGCTTGCAGGGTTAGAGGGATTTTCCTTGACTTAAACCCTCAGGATTTTTGGTGTTGGTCCAGATACTATTTGGAGCACAATTCCAGTGGCACCACGGGCTGTGAGGTCTGGGTGCTCATCAATCACAAAGAGCTTCCATCACTATATTGGTCAATAATTCCAATACACCAGGGCAGAGTTCTGGGCTTTGCACCTTAGGAGAATTCTGAGCAAACACATTTTCAGGCCTTCTTTGCTCAGAATTGGAAACCAGAGGCCAAAATTCAAGCAAAAAAAAGCCCAACCAACAAAACCCCAAGCCATTAACTCAAAACAACCCATCACAAATACATATATATATATATTTAAATCTGTAAACGCCCCTTATTGCATTCTGATAAGGACGTTTCTAGAAGCTGTTTTGCTCCCCCAATAGACAACTTTATTGTTCCAATACTTATTTCAATACTATCACAGCCCACTAGTATGTTTTTTTCCCCACAGAGAAACTGAATTTTCATGTCCTCTCATGCAAAGCAATGCCTTCCTGCAGGATTAAAGCCCACTGCATTTAAAGATAAATTTACTGGCACCATTATTTAAGCCACAGTAAAACTACTCTCAGCTTGAAAAGCGGGACTTCCCACAATGGCAGTCTACATAGAATAACTTCAATTCAAAAAAAGAAAAAAAAAAGGCAAAAAGCAAAAAAAACCCCCAACCACAAAGGGATCCTGCATCATCTGATTCATTGCAGTTAATGCATAGAAAAAAGACAATATTTTTCATTATTCTTTTTGGTATGACTTCCAGTTTGTATATCCTGATAATTGCCATTTGCATGACACTGCAAAGCCAAAACCATGGCTACAAAAATAGCCACATCACACTACATGCACAAACAATTCCATACAAATTAAAATAACAAAGGAAAATGCCACTCACTTAGGAACCCTTTCTTCTCACTGGCAGGTGGGTGTATTGAGATCTCAAAAAATTGCTTCATATTTAATTTTTTACACTTTTGGTTACTTAAGGCCGTTATGTTAACAAGATATACATCATTCCAGCACCATCCCAAAAATCATGTCTTTCAAATACCCAGTCTCAATTCCAGCAAGGCTCTGAACATTTAAAATTTCCGTTTTCACTATATCTGCAGCACTATTCTAATTAGCAGATTTCACCTTACCACCATTACCTTATCTCTGTTATTTATACTTTAAATGTTAAAATGAAAGAATAAGTTTTCTCTTGCATTCTCATGGTATTTTTTTCACTTCTGCACTTCCTATGGTTTGGACAATTCCAAGAGCTGAGTTTTATTTTGTTTCCCAGGTCTGTTTCACTTTAGGGCCATATTAATTTTTTTTTTTTTCAGTGTTTCCAGTGAAAAGAATTCAAGAACTATTTCTACAGAGTGGGCCACATTCCATTAAAGCCAGTAGAGAGAGAGACACACACAAAACTTGGATGGGACCCATCAGATCCTTTAATATCCTGTTTTCCTTTTGTTAAACCTACAATTGTTCTGGAATCCAAATATGTCAGTTAAAATGATAAATTAGCATGAATATTAGAAATGGACTTCTCCCAAAACTCTGTATTTGAATACTCAAATACCATGGGGGACATCAGATCTCAGCCTCAATTATGGAATTCATTTTCCCACCAACACTACAATCAACTGAATTAAATTCCCCAAGGTCAGACACTAGGCTTGGGCTCCATATTTAATTACAGATATGCCATACAGAAGTATTGCTGCTTGATTTGGCACAGAACACAACTGACAGGCACATCATATCAGCAGTAAAATGCTCTGCAGCTCTCACATACCTCTGAGGGTTGAATTACAACACAAATTAAGAGAGGGAGGTGTTTTGAGGGAGCAGCTTCAGAGCACTTGCAGAATTCTTGAGTCCAAGCAGTTGTGTGGGCCAAAATGACTCTTGTCACTTCCCATGCTGCTGATAATCATCTCCAGCTTGCCAAATTACCAATTAGCAGAAACATGGGCCTTGCAAAACAGCTCTCAACCCTGTATTTTAGGCAGATGAGCCAGGAGCTACATTGTTTTGCATCTCTAGGAGAGAACATTTGATTGAGTACACAGCCTAGATTCCCAGATAAAAAAGAAATATCAGACATTTGTAGGTGCCATTTACACTCTTTGCCTTAAGGATTTTTTTTTCTCCAGGCATTTATTTTTCTTCAGTAGTTCTTTGGCATTATTAATATCAACCAAAGATTATAGTGAAATGTGACCACTAGGTTTTAAAGGATCATTCTTATGACCTTTTACAAAACTACTTGGCCTCAGTTACACGATCACATGGGGATAACATCCAAAAATGTAGGGTTATTTCTTTATTCCTATGACAATTAATACATTGTAGAAGTGCTAAGACTACCCCATTTGCTGCAGGGTTATTCATTTTAGGGGGGAAAAAACCAAACAAGCATCCTGGCTTCTGTAGGTAGTGAGGGTGCCAAGTAACTCACAGTTGCTGTTATGGCCAGAGCATGCACCACCTCCCCTGAAAGAGCTCATGCAGGCTCTGCCAACCCTGCACCAGTTTCCTTTGGGGCATTATGGCAACCCAGCCATGGAGAGACACCAAGAGGTAAAAAACATCCTTAAGGCAAGGAATTCCCATCCAAAAACCCCACCAGTTCCTGATGTTCACAGCAAAACCAAGACAGAATTGTCAGTGACTGGTGTCTCTGCTTTGAGAGGGATGAGCTGTGTTCCCATATTGATTTACTGAGACCTCCAATAATGCCACAGCGCCAAAGAGCCACCCTGGGAAGAGCCCCAAATTTGCAAAAAATTCCCATCAGCTTCAGTAGCCTGTTATGACATTATTCAAAGCATGTATTACACTTGCTGATGATCTCATATCATGCATGTGTTCCCTGTGCTTGGGCTAATGAGGAATTAGAGAGGATTCCAGGCTGGAAGGCACCCACAAGGATTATCAAGTTCAGCTCTCGAGTCAATGGCCCATGTGGGATCAAATCCTTGACCTTGGAACTCATTATTATCACCATGCTCTAATCAGCTGAGTTTATCTCAGAACAACACGCATTAATTTTGTGTATTATACTTGTTTTGATTCCACAAATAGACTTTGAAATCAGAGAATACCAGGTCCAGCATTCTGTTTGTTAAAGCACCTGCATTTTCTGGAACTTATCACCCAAACTGCTCAACCCCAGACATTTAACATTTCCACAAAGCTCTGCATTTAGCATTCTAAGACATACCTGTTTTTTGTGCTACACACCTCATCAGCAGTGCCCCAGCATTTGAAAGAATCAGTTCTCCCATTTGTCACAGGAGTTCATATGTGCCACAGCAAAAGAAAAAATGTTTTTTCCAGCATTACCCAACAAATCATTGCCAGACTCCAGAAAATCTGAAGGGTTACATCCAAACGTCCTGGACATCAGGTGCCAGAACCATCTCCTCCCCTGCTGGTACACAAGAATATCCCAGTGACTGTTGTTCTGTAAGGATGGACTGTGTTATACTCAGTGTGATTTTTGCAACACGGTCATTTCAGCACAGAATTAACACTCAATGCAGTTTTTTCCATTTTAGTTTCTCAGGGGAAAAAAAAATTAAGAGGATGAAGGCTTATGACAAAGGAAGAGCTAGAGAGGCCTTGCAGGCAAGATTATAAACAAGGGAGGGACCATTTTTTATGGGTGCACACTTCAATAAATCCAAATTAATGTGAATGCCTTGCCCATCATTTTTTTAGCCATAACAGGTGATCTGAAATGGGCTGACAAAACGGTATAATGATATAAAGTTCTGAAAGCAATAAATACCTGTAAGGAAAAAGACCATTCTTGATGAAAACCATGCAAACATTTCCACCTCTCACTTGATTAATAAAAAATACAATGCCACAGGAAAGCTACCTATACACAAATCTAATTATTACAGACCACAAGGTAACAAGCTGGATGGATGACATTTTCTGAGCACAGTCATTTACTCCACAAAGCCCTAAACACTATCCTGCAAGGGACAACTGCAATGAAACTTAATTTTCATTCAACTTAATGGTTAAAACATCGCATTTCTAAATAGTATAAATAAGAAAAAATTCTGAAAGACCTGTAACCTAAAAAAAAAAACACTATCTCAAAGTACAAGCACACTGCAAGCAAAATGAAAGGTTGGCAGATCAATCATCTGCAAAAGGGAACTTTCCCATGTGTCCAATGTGTTATGCCTTGAACTTTATTACTGAGCACTGAAAAGATTTGGCTTGCTATCCATCAGCATTTGGAAAGCTCCAAGTTATCTCCCTGATAAAATGATTGCATTTTCATGGCACCAATAAATTTAAATTATATATATAATCTCAGGGAACAAGCATTAGGAGTATTCCCAATTTTATCCAGTCATCTGGATATGAAGTCATGACACCAAGTAATTTTTTACAAGCACTGTGAGAATAACCAGGAGGCTCTATTAACTTTACCACACAGTCTCATTACAGCTTTTAAAGTACTCAGCAGAATAGAATGATGGTCACCATGAGTTCTCCAGATCCATGGGATCTTGAACAGTGAGCGTGGAAACTATTGCTGCCTGCACAAAAATGAAAGCTAAGGGGATGGAACAAGGAAGGAAATGCCTTTTGCAACTTGGAAGCTATTTACAATTTGATGATACATCTCCAGCTCAGAAAACAGAATAACATGGCTAATAATTGCAAAATAGCATTCAACCAAAAAAAAAACCACCAGCCCTAAACTTTGAACAAGTTTCTCTAATAAATACAAACCCACATATCCCTTATAATTGCAAAACAGCATAGAGGCTTTAACTGGGTCCAAACTAAACTCCAGTTCATGGAAAACAAGGCTCAGATTTGCTTGGAAACATACATAATTTATGCTGTAAAAGAGGGGGATACAAGAGGACACAGGAAAGTCTTTTCATTAAGGGGACAGCACAAGTTCAGAGCTAAATGGAGAAATGTTCCTGTGCAAATAGGGATATAGGGAACTTCTGGGCCATCTAAGCATTCAGTTCTGATTGAAGGCAATCTATAACTTCAGTTAGCAGCTATATGTAAACATCAGGAAATTTTCCTTAAAATGTGAAATTCTACAGCAAAACTGTAAACAGGGAAGTTCAACCTTAGCTCTGCTCCCACAGCTGTAATAAGCTGATTTCATGCTACAAGTTTGCCACCATTCCAAAGCAGAGGGAAATCCTAATTGCATGGCTATCACTTGGCCCATAAAACAGTAATTTGAATTCTCTGGATGCATTAAAGAATGCACAGTGCTGAACTCACACCGCTCCTTGGGTCAAAGGAAAAAATCAACGAGCTACACACAGATGTCAGAGTAAATCCCAGTGAAATATGGCAGGCCTTCTGCACACTTTATGTCTTCCATCAGCTTTCTGCTTTCACTTGACAACACGGTGGAATTTTTGGGAAGCAGAGATCAGATATCTTAATCTAGCTGAGATTTCAAACCTTTGCAGCAGGGACTGTCTAATGCAATACATAAGGAGATTGGCATAAAAGTTGAAAGTCCATCAGCATAAATCCTACTCCAAGTAAAAATTATGTCATCACCATCATGAAATAGAGATAAACTTCCTAAAATGAACTACTCCATCTTGAGCTGCTGTTGGATTTTCCGTCTTCCTGGAGTGTCCATCCAGGCTGTAAATTCCCCAAAGCAGGAAATATTTTATCTTCAGTAGTGAGAAGAGACCACCAAGCACAAGGTCTGTGTTAAGTAAAACATACACACACCCCCCTCTGCCATATCTAACTAGATATGCTATTAAATAATAGCCTATTTTGAGCAGAAAATGCAGCAAAGTTTCATTATTTTCTATGCATCTTCCAAGCAGTGCTTCCAGCAGGACTTCCAAGTCATTGGATTGTTCCCAGAATCCTTGGGAAACCCTTTCCCTTCCTGCAGGATGCCAGAAAACACTTCGGCATGAGCATGGATTCCCCACAAAAATAAGCAGGCAGGAATGGAGTACAAGAAAAAAATTAAGAGTAAAGTTCAGAAGATTGCACAGGATTTTTGCTCCACAGAAAACCTTTTGCAGAATTAATGCTTGAAACACAGATGAAGTGAGTGGAGCTTTAGATTAACTATTGGATCAGCTGAAGGAGACTCAGATGGGACTTGGGGAATTTTCAGTTTGTCATGGGCAGGAGAGTCCACCATGGCCCAAGAGGAGTGCCAACAAAGGCTCTTACTATCTTATGTCATATCCCAGCAGCACTGGCTCCCTTATCACCACTTAAAGCAGGTCTCAGAGAAAACCTTCTGGAACTCTGCACGCCTCAGCTCAGACTGGGACAGCAAGCCTGGGAAAAGCTCTGTCAGTGAGAGCAAACTGCTCCAGGTCTCTCCCAAGTCACAGCAAGACCAGGAAAGATTTTACCAGATCATATCCCCACAGGAGATGCCCATTTCTGGCATTATTAACTCATCAGGAGGAATACAAATCCTTGTGAGAAACCTTGGACCTCCCTTAGGTTGGTTTGGGGGTGAACCTAAGGCTTTTGAGGTGCATCAGGGTTATGAATCCCTCCAGCAGCTGCTTTGAGCACAGCTCCCAGAGCCCCTGGCTCAGTGCACAGAGGCTGAGCATCCTGGTGCTGCGCCATGCAAGTGTCCACAGCTCCCAGACACAGAGCAGGCCGAGGGCAGCCCTCATCTGCTGCTCTGGCCAAATATAGAGAACTCTCAGATTACACCGAGGGTTCTGAGGTGGCAGGGAGCACAAGAGGGGGGGAAAAGGCATTTCTAGGAAAAGTCAGGCATACAGTGGCTGTAACTGGAGCTCAAGTGACTTTTATCACTTCAAGTCACAGTTCTGGAGGGTCAGAGGCTCCCTGCAAATCAAAGCCTCTACATTTGGCTGCCTTTTAGAACTTGCATTTGTTATTGTCACAGAGCAAACCGCAGGGCTGCAGATAAAAAGCTGCCTATCAGGCAGCTTTTGCAGGACCAAACAAAAATTCTGATTTGTGTTCCTCAGGTTCTATGCACAGACCCTTAATTTGCACACGCCCAGGCTGTTCTATATATCCAACCTGCATGCCCAGGCTGTTTTGTATATCCAGCCTGTCCTGGTTTGTGAGCTCAGATGAGATCTTGTGCCTGGAGTGCACACACTGCTCACAGCACTGCACAGGATGTTCTGCAGCACTGATTCCTTCTGAGTTCCCTGTCAGGCTACTGCGCAACATCAAATCTCGTTTGTTTTCTCCTCTCTTATCATAAATCCCTCCTGAAGTGACTGCCAAACCAATGAAAGAGAATGCTAAAAAACACACAGGAGCACTCACCAAGGCAGCTAAACAAATCCTCATTATAATTAAGCTAAAGGACCCACCCAGAGCAGTCAGCAATTCCCCAGGCAGGGCTGCTCTTCCCATGCAAAGCATCTCTCAACCAAGGATTCCTTTAGATAGTGCATCCCCAAATAATTTACTCCTCCCAAAAAGAGTAAAGTTCCTCGGTTCCTGAACTGCTGTTATTTCACAACACTTGCAATCACTTAAACAACTCTTCATGGCCCTGACACTAACTGCACTCTCTCAGCCTTTCTTTCCCAGCTCAGCTTTTCCTCCTCTTGTATTTTCCAGAAAGAAACCTCTGGAAACAGCTCCTGTGCTGGCCTGGCATCAAAGTGAAGCTCTCCTTTTAAGCCTTGCCTTTGGCCTAAACACTCAGTTCTAATAATATTTGAATGGCATCATTTGATCAACACCAGTGTAATGCTCACAGCTTACAAAGGCTGCACCAGAACAGCTCCTCGTGGCCCTCTAGCTCAGCTACCAAAAAAAATTAAAAAATTTTTTAAAAACCTAAAAATTTTTTAAAAATTAAATTTAAAAAATCAAACCTCTCAAAAATGTAAAATCAAATTTATGCATACATACACAAATCTTCTAACAGTTAAAGTAAAATTACTTTTCAAGCTCAAAGCTGAAAACAGATGGCAAGTACAGCACTGAGCATCTGAGGGTGCTTTGATAGCCCAGCTACAGCTGCTCATAAACACTGGTTTGGGATTCTTCTCTCACCCATCCCTGCATATTGAAAATTCTCCCAGCTAAACCTCCTGAAGTTCCCATCAGTCCTTTCCCTGCTATTTCCTGGTAACATTGAGGGTTTGTTTTCTTTCAGGACAGACATTCCCTGCTGTGCTTTTCCTGGTTTCAGACTATTTTTAATATTTATTTTAAGTTGCTATGGCAACAGGGATTAACAGATGGTAAGAGTTAAAATTGTGCCACAGGAGACATTTATCATCATAGCTCTGTATAATGTGAGCTCCTGTCCTCTGAATTTTTCCCCAAGCTGGACACTCCCCTCATTATTTTGTGATGGCTACACTAATGAATGTATGTGCCTAATGAAGAGTACAAGCCTCTCAAATTTATCAGCACATGTTTGATGGGCTATGGTGATTGCATTAATGAGAAAGCAGCCTGTTTATTTCTTGCCATTTCTCACTAATGAAAAAGCCAGGCTTCTGCTATTCTGATATTTCATGCTTTCTTCTGTCCACAAATCACATTCACTTCTGAGGTGCCAAAAATATAATTATTATTATGGGTTTGCAAAGAAACCAATTATTTAATAGCTTTAAGGTAATTGAAATCCAGAATGGGTTGCATAAGATCTATAGGAGCATTTTATGCAAATCTAGACCTTCAGGGGGATCATGTACATCCCCAGTAATCTACTCACTCTGGGAAGGATCCAACAAAACATAAACACAGCTACCACCAAGTTAGAAAAAGTTGCATGCACCTGTGAGACCTGAATCTGAAAGGTGGGGAGCTCTGAACTTGGGGTCCACACCTCAAAACACCACTTTCAATACTGATTTCAGGAAACATTTGCAGGTATTATTCCATCTTTTATTAAGCTTGGGCCAGCTGAGCCAGTTTTACTTGCCACCCAAGGTAGGGATGCTTGGTCAGCAATGGACCTAATATCTTCTCCTTGAAAGCTTTAAAAAATCTCATTCTAATGGCATGTATTCAGAAGTCATCAGTTTTTAAAGACAAAAAATCCCTTCCAAAAATGTGAAATGATTTTTTGGGGTGAAATGTGATGGTGACATCCTTGGGGTCGTCCTGTACAGGACCAGTTGGGTCCCTTTGAACTCAGGATATTGTATAACGCCCCTAAAGAGACCAGGGTTGTACCCAGCAGAATTGGGGCTCCCCAGTTTGCCCAGTTACTGTGGCTCAGCACACACTCACAAAGCACAGACCAAATTCTCCCTCTGGGACCTGGCAGCTTGTGCAGTGCAGCAGTTTCAGGATAAGGGGGGAGCATTTGGTTCATACTATCTCAAGTACCAGATGCCTCCAGCTCTGTTTGGTCTCCTAAGGATACAGCAGGCACAGAACATCAAGAAAATTCCACAGGATCAGCAACCTTAAAGATGTCTTAAACAGATTTACAATGCTCAGAGTTACCAGGCAATGCTAACAAAAACTACCCATATACATGGAATCATAGATAGGATTTTTAAGGTTCTTTTCAACCTAAACCATTCATTCCATCCCTCTGCCACGGGCAGGGACAACTTCCACCAGACCAGGCTGCTCCATGCCCATCCAGCCTGACCTTGAGCACTTCCGGAGATGAGACACCCACAGCTTCTCTGGGCAATGCATTTTCACATCTCAGCTGAAGAATTTCTTCTTGATATCCAATCTAAACCTTCCCTCTTTCAGTTTAGCACCATTCCCCCTTGTCCTAGCACCGCATGGCCTGGTAAAATTCCCTCTCCAGCTTTGTTGCAGGCCCCTTTTAGTTATAAATCCTGAACCCTGCGGAACATCACCCATCTCTGCTCTCCACTTGCTCACCAAACCATCAACCAGAACTGAGTGCAACCATCCAGGTAATTCCTCACTCACTGAGCAATCCATGCACCAAACCCAGGCCTCATGCAGCCACAGCTCTGAACAAGATTATGGAAATCAACACTAAATAACTGTGAGCATTGTCTCCAATAAACTCACTTGGACTCTATGAGTGGCAAAGAACTTGAGACTAGAAATCTCAGTGGAGCTCTGCTCTCCAAAATAACCCATTTCTTTACAGCAACTTGAATATAGTTCCCAAGCTAGAATGATACCCAAAATTAATATCAAATGCAGATTAAATGCTTTATAATTATGCTAGAATCCAGAATATGGGGATCAGTCCAGACTTTGATTGTACTGCTCTTCTTCAAGTTGTTTGAACAACTCTTCATAAAAGCTTGTCATTACAAAGCTGGGAACAAATGATCTGGAACAGCAGAAATTGTTATTCAAAGGCAATGGATATAGAACTTAAAAAAATTAAATCTCAGACCTACAAAAAGGTAGTGCATCACAAATAGTCTGGTTTCCAAAACAGACAGCTACGGGCAATGCCCACACTACCTGCTGGAGCCAACCAGGGACTCAGGGAGGAAAGAAACACATGGAATCATAAGAAAAGATAGTTTTTAATCAAGATGTGCTGCAAAATCTTTATTGCTGCAGATCCACAAAACAAATCAAAACAAGAAACATCATTTGGTTTCCAAATTAAATGTTTGGTGCCTAAGCTCAGTAAAGCAGCTTATTTGCACAGTTAGAGCCACTGATGAAAAGAATTGCTATTTAAAAGACTCAAGCACTCAAACTGGAACCTGAGGACTCCTCTGTGTCAAGAGCAAAGAACTTGAAAGGGGTGACCAAAAAGAGGAAGCAAGTTTTCACATGGAGGAATTGCCCCCTTGCTTGACTTAGGGGCAGTCCGGCTCTACAACACTGCAAGGATTTCAGACTGTCATTTCACACTGTGGGCTGTGACCACAACAGCCTTCAGAGGCTCTCCCCAAGACTAATCCCATCCTTGCCAAAGGGTCTCCATTTCTGTGGCTCCTCACCTTGGGTGCCAACTTGCATGGGCCCAAAGCCCATGCAAGGCTCCATCAAATCCAAGGAGATGACTCAGATACTTGCCCTTAAACTCAACAAAACATTTGCCAATGCTAATTCACATGCCTGCATTATCTTCTGGACTACTGTGAGCAGTTTTCTGATTTCCAATTCTCCAACAAAATTGCAGCCTCTAACTGTGACAAAAACACAGAAAAATAGTGGGCAGAAATTACTTTACCATATTCTTTTTTTTGTTGTGTCCATTGGGTCATTGCCTCAAGCTGGGGTATTTCAGCATGGTAAAAGTAGCATGAGGTAATCCCTCTACTGAGTGATTTAATTGGGGTTTTAAAAAAACCTTTCATTCTGACTAAAATCAGAAATATGAGAGACTGGACTGATTTTAAAACACTGATATAAACCATACATGGTCTCCCTCTGTGATTCGTATTTACATAGAAGTTTCATTCATGCATCTTTCCTAACCTTCCTTGTCACTGAGAATCTCAAACTGCACAGAACATGTGTTCCCACTTGTGAGACATTTAAAAAATTAAAATTAATTCTTAGGCAAACTTCCACCTCTCTTGCCAAACACCTATGAGCCTGGAAAAGGCAGTTACGGAGTTTACCAGCCCTGAACAGACAAAGAAAAAAAAAGCCAATTTTGGCATTTCATACACTAACAAGCAACTTAAAGGATTTGGGTTTTCCTCTGGCTGGTTGCCATGCATTCCTCGAGAATCAAGGAACCATCACAAGCTTCCCAAGCCATTCCTTCCATGTAAGGGGAGGGGAAGGAAACTCTTCCTAGGATCTGCTTCCCCTGCAACGAGCCAGCTGAGCAGGAGTGACGTTTTTCACACCGTTTCCCCCAAGGCAGGTGGTCCATGAGAGCCCAAGCAGCACTGGCAGAGGACACAACAGGAGCGTGGTGCCCTCTGTTAATCCCCAGCAGCAATTAGCAGCACAGCTAATTGCTCTGCAGGTGTAACGTGCCACAAGGGCTGCAGCAAGCTGAGAAACGGCCTCTCCCCTCAGCAGGGAGGTGGCAGAGCTCATTCATCTACAGACTAAAACCCAGGTGATTAATCAATCCTGCTGCTCCATCAGCAGCACAGCTCAGCAGAGAAATGCTAAACCCTGCACTGTGCTTATCCCAAACTCAGAGAGACAGGCAAAACATCCTCTCAGCAGTCAGCTGCTGAAATTCAGGAGCTTGGGAGGAGATGGCACAGCTTCTTTTGCCCTTCCAAAACAGAGAACCTTAGTAACTGCTCTGCAAACACAATGAAAGTGGCCAAAGCCACTGGTCCTAGCTGTGTGTGCCGAGTTATAAATAGAGCTCACTGCACATGCTCCCACTGCTTAGGATCTCCTCCAAAGAAAAGCAGCCTGACTGAAAATCACTCATTTCTGATGGTTTTTCACATCCAAAGGGTTCAGGAAACCCCTGTTTTGGAAGTTTCTTGCTATTAAAGCAGAACAAGCTCTTCTAAGCAGATTGCCCCCAAATTCTTGCCAGATGCAAGCAGAATCTGTTTATGCCCAGTGCAGCTGGTAACACATTTGTTCCCACTGATATCATGGAAAGGCAAATGAGAAATTAAAACATGGCAAAGTCACACTGGCAGCAGAGTTCATTCAGAGATGACAGCACCTTGGTAGCTGAAAACACAGTTACTATATTGAGACATGCTTTAAAATCATTCTGGAAGGAAGAGCTACAAAAATTGATGCTTTGGGAAAACAAGCAATCAGCTAAAAGCTAACCATGGATTACATTTGGCTTAAACTAGCTTCCTTGCTAGGCTATTTCAGCAAAGAAGAATGTTATAATTGACTCATTTCTAAGGTTCAGAGGTCCTGTAGTTGTGTACATAATTAGTTTATCATTAAAAATTACTTTTCCTTGGTTTGTGCAGCTACAGCAGTGGTTTAACTCAGTGTTATCACAAGCTCTCAAGTGCAGATGGTACCATGGAGTCAGACTACCCTGCCTTGAAGGTGTTATAATCTTATTTACTGCACAGCACTTCCCTTGTTTAAGAACATACTTGACACAGTTTGCATCCTGAAAATGCCTCTCACTACTCTGCACCCAAGAGTGTGACCAGCATCATATCAGAATTGCCACAATTTATGAGAACTTGGAATAAGAAAATATTTTCTCTCATTTAGCAACACCTGCCCAAAAAGAAGCTGCTGAACTATTCCCCAAGTTGTGCAAACCAGCTGCCTGCTTTTAAAGTAGAAGAGGCAAGCAGTGTCCATCCACTCTTGGAGCTATGACCAAGGGAAGGGAAGAGCCTGGTAAATTACAGGGGTTTTTAACACAAGCAGTTGGTTACATTTGGAATTAATCATCTCACTAGAATGCTAAATTGTTAGGTCAACCCCATCTAGCAGCATGACCATGGTGAAATAAAATCACTGACATTCAGATAGGGATTGAGAAAACCACTCTGCAAATGCGTCAAAAGCCAGTAAAGTACATGGTTTGGAAATCGGTGAAATTTCATATTTCACAATTTTCAAGATTCCTGCCCTGACACGACTTGACTGTATACCAAATACAACTATCAATTAATTTGTTGCATGTGTTTACTTGTGTTATCTTAAATATGCAGTAGCTGGGTTTGCATTTACTTGGTAATTTTTCTAGGAAAACACATGGAATGGTGAGCAAAGGAAAAAGAGTTAATGACCCCAGGCTTGACAAGAGAGCAAAGACACTCCACTGTAGAGTCACAATATCAACTGCAGTGCTCACACAGCCCTGACAGCAGAGCCTGCTATCTCTGAAGGAAGCAGAAATAAACAAAGTGGTGCCCAAGGATGGGAAAGGAAGATGGGTTTGCAGCAGCTGCTTGGTCCAAAGGAGTTTTTCAACAGCTGCCAGCTACAATTTTCCCTGGATGCTTCTGATGCTGCCCATTCAGAGATGTTAACTGACCACTGGCTTGGCCCATAATGACAACTCTCCCACTCCAGTGGAAACAAAACCATCACAAAAGGAAAAGCACCACTGAAGGCCACTATTTATGGGTTATAGCTCACATCCTTCAGCTTCACTTCCCAGCACACAAAATATTGACAGCTTCTTCACTCCTAGCAAATTCACTTCCCCCTGCCCTGGGAACAAACATTTCAGCACTTTCACCTCCTGACAAGGGCCACCAAGCAGCCAAGGCACAGATTCCAATGGGGGAACCACAGGGACCATTCAGCTGCTGGGACAAACCAGAGTCACATCAAGCCCATGCTGCATGTGTTGCTTGCATTTGTCTTACACAACAAATGCTGGTTTTCTCTTGGAATTGTCACTTTTTTTAAAAAAATAAAAGGGATACTGAAGCTGGTCAAAGGTTGGAAGTTTAATCAAATTTAACGAACAGGCTTGCAGGATGGTGGAGAAGGAGAGGGATTAATATCAGCTGAGCATTCTGCTCAGTGCATCAGAAATAGAATTTAGCAAAAATAGTAACTTCTTCAAAAAGCAAGCTTACAAGCCAGCTTTGGGTATTCTGAAGACAAACTCCCACAAAATTAACACTCAGATCTGCAAGCCTTCACTGTTATGAGAAATGAGACTTTCTGCTCACCACCCAATAACTCTGGTGGGAGCCCCAGAGCTGAGGCAGCAACAGCCAAAACTCCACTGGGGAACCCCAGATCTGCAGGTCCTGGCCCACCCCACCAATATCCCACAAAGATCTGGGTCACCTTGTACAACATGGCCATTTAAAACAGGTTATTCCCTCTGCTACCTAAGGATTTAAAGCCAGCTCATGCAGGTTATGTCTTCCTCCAGGCAACAGGAACATTCATCTCACCTGAAGGATGCAATGAGGAGGAATGATCTCTTGTGCTGTAACTATTACACATGGCCCAGTTGTGAAATTAAAAGGATTAAAAGTTCTTATTCCCTATCCACATGGACACCACGTGTGTAAGGAAATGCTTTAATTGAATTCGTGGAGCTACAATGTGAGCCATGATTTAAATAATAGAAAAATGAGGTATTGAGTTTCCAAGGATATTTTGTAATTGGAATGAGAGCAGCTGCCAAAAGACAAAAAAGCTCGAGGGCAAACAGAGTCTATGGGTTTGGGCAGCAGCAGGTAAGCAGAACACTGAATCTGAGATTGATTACATGGGTTTGTCTGGTTTGAAAAGAAACACTGAAGAATTAGCAAAGTCCTCTGAAATAAAACTCACATGTAAAAAATATACCAGCATCTGAGCACACACTGTTGATAAACTGAAAACAGCAGTGTCCTATTCCTGTGAGGATACATTCTGCTGTAGAGGAGGAGAAACAGGAACACTTTTCTTAAGGTGGTTTCACAGAAGTTACTGCTGGTTCAGGTAGAATTACTTATTATCTGATTAGCTCCTGCCTAATTTTTGCTAATTCTTGAGTGAATCCAGCGTGTGCTTAGAGAAAAGTCATCTTCTAAGAATACAAACAGCTGAGGGAAGCCTCCACCAATTTCTGTGGTATTTCAGCAAGGTGGGAAAATTGTTCCCAGTGTAAATGAACCTTGCAACTCAGGATTCCCACAATTTGCACTGCCATTAAAATAAAAATCACATTACTGCTTGATCTGGGCAAGCATCCTGGCCATATGAGGCTTCTAAGTTTTCTCTTTAAATGAAATCAGCATCTCCTGATCAGCATCTCAGCACTAAAAAATGGAGAGCTGATAATGCTTTCAGGACAGGAGCAGCAAGAGGGTAGAAAGTACCATGGCATAAACACTGGAGAAACATTTAGCAGACCATCAGATGTACACCATGCTAAACAAAAAATCAAAATATTCTTTGCTGTCCACAGCCACAGCTCACAATTAAGCCAATAAAATGCAGAGGTATCAGACCTAACCCATCTCCCAGCTCTGCAGCAGCCACTGCTTACTAAGAACATAAATAAATGTATGAAATAAAAAGTCTGAATGAAACTCTCAAACCCAATTCCCACAGGCTGCCCTAACATTAACTATAAACATTTTAACAGGTCCATTGTTCTAGCTTAAAAACAGAAGGACTAATAACATTTTACTTCAAGTTTTTCAATAATTGGCAATATTTTAGAGCACCTGGAGACAAAAGCTCATGGGAGAATTACAGGCTTCATTGGAAATGATGGTCATACTATTGCAGAGGGGAAAAAATGGATAACTCAATATTTTCTTAAGCCTCATTAACTTAAACCAAATACAGAATTTGGGAGGAGTCTGACTCATGATAGTGGAATGTTCAGTGTTGTCAATATTGAATAAACCCACTGTCACTCTTTTCTATATCTCAGTCTGGACAACAGAATTGAGCACAGATCTGGATTTGGAACCCAGAAATCCATCAATGATCAAATTTAATCATGTCAACCCATGCAGTTATGAACCACCCCAATGGACAATGAAATCACCGTTATAAGCAAGCAACTACTGCAAAACCAATTATAAATAGGATAAAGGACCCAATTGTTTTAATTTCAAATTAACCAGGCTTTCTTTAAGTCCAAACCATTGCCAAAATAAACCAGAAGGCCTGTGGTTACATCATAACACAAAAGGCAACCTAAGAATCCCCTTCCTGAGGCAATGATGGCATCCATCAATTTGAGTTCACATTATTAGTTGTGCAGGAATAGGAGAGGCAGAGTATTGGGGCATTAAATACTAAATGTCTTTACACAGCTTTGAAAATTCCCCACAGGATCAGATGCCCGAAGTCCCACCTCACAACTAAGGTCCAGAACAGAATATGTGAAGGCACAGGTTTCTTATCTAGGCACACAGATCTGTAAACCCTCATTTTAAACAAATCTGTTTCTTCTGAAACCCATTTCAGACTTCTCCCCCTTGATTTTCCAGCAGTGGGCTCCAGCTGCTGCCAGATCTCTGTTTACGTAAATGGGGAGAAATTCCATTTCCCATTTACCCAATGCCACAAAAATTACCCTCTTAATTGGCTTCAGGTTCTCTTCCAGAAAGTTTACTGGGGGTCATAAGAGCAGTGAAGCCACAGAAGAAGAAAAAGTAGAGGAGCAGCTTGGTCCTTGAACCCAGAACTCCACGTGAACCAGCTCAGCCTTCCTGCACTGCCCTCCTCAAAAGGGTCTGCCCAGGGCCACAAAAATGAGATTGCTGCTACTCATCTCACTGAGCTCCTAAGGCCCTTCTGGTGCAAGCCTCAAAAGAACTTCATCCCATACCTTCCCTTTTTTATTCTAACACCTTTACAACTGCAATTATGATGATTTCTGCAAGTTACCTGCACCCATCCCAAGAGAAATACTGCAGTACAGGTTATCTGGCGCTGCTTGACCTTTTTCAGGTAGCTGAGAGCACACATGCAATTTAAATCCAGACCTATTACTGCCTTTCACTCAGCCAGTTACTGAGAGACACACAAAGGCAGGGGTGCAGATATTCTGTGGGGGAGAAGGAAATGGGAAACATTTTCCATTTCAAAACACCCTAATCATTGAATTATAGGGGAGGGGGATAAAAATACAATCAGGCTTTGCAAATTCTAGCATCACCAGGTTAATTCCGAGCTATTCATTTTCGTCTTACCTTTGTGAAGCAGTTGAGCACAGAATTTCCCAAATGCTGAAGACAAAGCAGTGGAGGCAGGACACAAATGAGGCAGCTCTGGGGATGCTACCCAGGGCCCATCAACATCTGCAAGCACAGCAAGCCCAGAATCCATCCAGGAATCCCCTCAAGAGCAGCAGAACCAGAGAGCTGGAAATGTACAATGCATCCTGGAGAACCCCATGCAGAAAACAGCCACCAAAACCACACAGCCAAGAGGAAAAACCAAGTGTAAGGCTGGCAAGCAACAGTCCCTTACTGGGGCTGAGCTTCAATAGAGCTCCTGTGCCCAGGGGAGGGCAGGCAGGGCTCAGGTGAAGCTGATCAGGGCCATCAGAGCCAATTAGGACCCTAATGATGAACAGCTGGGGTTACCTTTTCTGGCACTTCATCAGCAAAAGCAATATGGGGGGAAAAAGGTGAGCATTCAATAGAATGCAATTCATTTGGAAGGAAATTCACTTATTTTCAACAATGAAGACATAGCTTTAGGATTTTCACTTTAAAGAAGAAAGATGTGCTCACCTCCCCATTTTAGCCATGTTTTTCATTCTGAGAGCCTCATAATAAGTGATATCATGCTTTTATGGCACTGAGGTACACACTCATTGTCAAATAAAGCATGTCAGACTGTTTATTAAACAGATAAAATTGAGTCATACACAAACCCTGTCACAGCCAGTAAGACATCAAAGATTACAAAGCGAGACTACAAAGACATTCCAGCCATTTGGTCAAATTCTAGAGGCATGGATCATTCCTAAACTGAGCCCATCCTGTCTCACATCCTCGTGGGACAGGACTGGATTCTGGGTTTCATGAATTGCAGAGAAAGAAAACCACAAAATCTCTTAGGGGAAGGATCCTGTTAAGAAATTCCCACAGTCGTGGAAGCTCTGCAAAGTGACTGTGACCCACTGATGTGATCTTGCACATCCAGAGCCCCCAGCTCTGCACCTGAGGGTCAGGCTCACCCATAGTTTCACCCCCAGGGTGTTGACAAGTAGCAGATAACACAGATGGCACACACCCTGGCATCACCCTGCAATGCCCCATCAACCACAGCTGTCACAGACACATTTTTGGAAAAATCCTTTCGCTGGGACTTTTCTCCTGAGAAGCTGAGAAGCCCCAGAAACGAAATGTAAAAAATAATTATCTGCTGCTGTGGAATGCAACAGGTGCGTCTGTGATTGGTGTCATGTGGTTGTTTCTAATTAATGGCCAATCACAGTCCAGCTGTGTTGGGACTCTGAGCAGCCACAAGATTTTATTATTAATTCCATTCCTTTCTTTGCCGGCCTTCTGATGTCTCCTTTCTCTTTCTTTAGTATAGTTTAATATATCATTTTTTTTAATATAATATATATCATAAAATTATAAATCAGCCTTCTGAACCATGGAGTCAAGCTTCTCATCTCTTCCCTCAAACTCCACCACACCAGGGCTGTCCCTGCAGATATGCTTCCAGCAAAAGAAACACTGTTCCCCTTGGAAGTTATCTCCAACACCTTTTAGGCCTCTGCGTCCTATTTCCTCACCTTGTGGGAGTGGCTGTAACCTTGCAAACCTTTTGGACTCTGAGATGCCCAATAACCATGGCCACTGCATAGCCAGAGGCAGCAGCTGGACAGACGGATTGTTTAGAGGAGATCTTTGCTCTTGCTGATAGATGTCAGGGCTGAGAACAGCACTATCTTCTCTTCTTTTCCCCACTGGGCACAAAACTGGGTTTGGAACAGGTCCTCTCTCAGTTTTTTGCAGATGCAGCACCACATCCACCCACAAATGGGGAAAATGTGGAGTGGGTTCATCAGGAACGGGGAATCTCTGTCAGAGGGAAATGGTGCCACTCAGAGACATTCCTCGCTGGCTTTTCCAGCACAGCCTGGGACAGGGAGTGCCACAGGAAGAAGGGACTGGACCATGAGTATTTAAGGCAGAGAAAGAGTCATAACAGGGAAAATAAAAGTAGAAAATGAAAGATTTCCCAACCAAGCCATAGAGATTTTGCATTTTGACTGGGCTCTCAAGCTTCAATTTTAATTGTGCTTTTACTTGGGTACAAAAAGCAGCTTAGAGGCACAAAATGAGCAGGCAGAGCTCTGTGAGGCTTGGAACACTCAGAGCTAAAATGCTGACTGTGATCTTGGGCAGCTCACAAGCAGCCCTTACGCAAGCTGGGATCTGCTCCAGCACTGCCAGCTCTGCTGCAGCTCCTGACCTTTCCCTGGACCTCAGATGGGAATGATTTTTAGTCTCTCCTGTCTGGACTCAATTTGATCCCAAGCAGCAGGGCAAGGAAAGAAAAAAAAGTTTCTTCTCTAAAAGCTTTACATACTGGATGCTTAAAATGTAACACCCGCCCCTCAGAGCTATATTCCCAGCCCAGAGCTGGTAAGAAGCAACATGTTTTTTGCTTTAATCCTTTCCAAAGACACATTCCATAAATTGCTAGCATCCTTGCCAACCACTCAGTCTCTTAGTGAGCCCACATACCAGCTTTAAAGTAAGCTCTTCTAAAACCAATGCAACAGTCCTGTGGGTTAAGTTTATATTATTTCCAGATTCTTATAGCTGCAGGCTCCTTTTTAAAGTTGCAAATGATAAGTCATCTCTTTGTTGCCAGTACTTTTTTTTTTTCTTTTTTAAATTTTGTTTAAACTGCTCACTGATGCACTTAGTGAAAAACAGACTGTACTAGCTGTAACTTAGCAGTATATGCTGTAGCAACAGGAGCACAGTCTGTATTCTGCAGCAGGAGTGGTGAAGAATCCCTGTTTGGACAATTCAGCCTATTAATAACTCCAGCAAAGATATCAGTGCTTAAAGTCAAGGGGAAAAGCAACATATTGCACTGACACAGCACATTTCATCCCAAAAGAGACCAGTTGCACACTCTCAACAGCATAACCTATATAAAGAAACTACCCTAAAAAAATACAAGGGTGTAGGGGACTTCCTGAATTTATGCTAGTTAATCAGAGGGGAAAAAAAATCAGTGATAATGCGGCCACTCCTCCTTCTGGCCCTCTGGGGTTGAGTAAATTCCTGTTTGCTGATGGCTTCTTGTGTCCCTGTCCTGACCAGCACAGAAAGCAGATGAGGGAAGCAGGCACCAAGCACTTCCTGAGACTGCAGTCCTTGCTTCTCTCTATTTCCTGAGAGATAATTTCCTGGAGAAATTTATTGCAAAAATGACACCACTCCCAAATTAAATTTTGGAAATATAATTGCATTAAATTCTCCTCTTTTCACCTTTTACTCTTTTGCCCAGTTTTTTCTCCCACTGTACATTCCAACAGTCCTCACCAAAATTCTGTCTGGAGCTGAGAAAGCATTTGCTTCTCCTCATAATAGGAGTTAATTTTCTCCTCTATCTTTCACATTTTAGTCTTTTTTTTTTTTGTTCTGAGAGCCTCATATTAAGTATTTTTTTCACCTCCACATTTTAGCCATGGGTGTGAACACCAGCACTCTTCTCCAGCTTCTCAGGAATTTGGTGCCAGAAGCAGAAACAAAGAGGAGGAAATGCAGAAAATCCCAGGGAATGATGCTACCCTGGATCTTCAGACCTCATTCCACGGGGCCTCTTCCACTGCTGCTCACACCAGAGCTGCTCCTGGGTGATCAGTGGGAGCTCTTTGTTTACTGAAAGCAGAATCTGCTCTTAGCTCCCAACTGCACATGGCAGTGTGGAGATGTGCAGTGCTGCCCAGGGAAGGCTCTGAGATTGTTTTTAAATTGCACATCCTGCAAACCCATCATCCTCCATTTATTAACTTTGATAAACAACTGGGAATTGGTGCTGGGAGCTCCAGTCAGGACTGGGTTGGGGCTGGCTGGCTTTTTCTGTAATTGTGCTACATTTATCAGAACATTGTGTTTGACCCTTTTTATGGATCAGCTGGGAAAGCAAAGCTCCCATGCCTGCCTGTGAACTCACACTCTGCTTCTGCAAACATCCATATAAACAACTTAATCCCACATACTTGACTGCTCTCCTAATTGAATATTTGCAAGGCTTTGACTTTAGTGTAAACTGGCTCCACAGGAAAGCATGAAGCATTTTCTATACTTTAAAAGCAAGACTAGCATTAAAATTAAAAAAATTAAAATAAAAAAAAAAAACACGACCCAAAAACTTTTCCTCCATGCCTTAATTCACCCTAAATTTACCATTTGTCCTTCATAAGAGGAGAAAAGGCAGGATGGACAATCAGAGTGAGGGTGAAAAAGCAAAGCTGACTACCAAGCATCCCCAGTTCCCCTTCATTTGCTCTGTTGAACTGTTATGGTCAGTCTGAATGCTTGGAGGTCCCCTAGAAATTCATATATGGTACATCCGCTTCTGAAATTCAGATCTCTAAGCAAGAAAGTTCAGAGGGGTTTTTCAATGTTTTTTTTTTAGGGGAGGAGTTTTTTGGTGGTTTGATTTTTTGTTTGTTTCGCTTTGATTTTTGGAGCTTTTTTGGGTTTTGGTTTTTTTTGTTGGTTGGTTTTTGGTTGGGTTTTTTTTTTGGTTGCTTTTTTGGGGGTTTTTGTTTTGTTTTTGTTTTGAGGGGGTTGTTTGTTTTGGGGGTTTTTTCTTTGTTTGTTTTTTGGGAGTTTTTTGTCCGTTTTTCTTTTAAGTCTGGTTCAGCTGCTTACCATCTTCAGGAGCAAGCAGAAAGTACCGATCCATTGCACAGTTAATATATTAGTTAATTTATTGACCTAAATATATTAATTTAGTTAATTTATTAACATGAATTCAGTTAATTTATTGACCTCGGGCCTACACAGGAGCTCCTCCAGCTGCCTGCACACCCTGGGGCAGCAGTGAAGCTGCGCCATCATCCTGCAGGCAGAATGGAGTGAAGCATTGGCTGCAAGGCTGAGCTTGCTGCTGCCAGGGCCTGGAGCTGAGGGCTGGGACACCTTTAGGACAAACCTTGGGCTGGAACAAAGCTGTTTCCCTCTCATTTCCCTTAAATGGTGTCTCTGACACTGCATTTGGGGGACGTGCCTTGGTTTCTCCCTGAGTGTTTACCTAAATTCTAACCATGTGATTGAAATGCCTGGTTTACAATTGCCAGAGCCACATCCTGGGATCCCTGACAGGGATTTAAAGCCTGGGATCAGCCCCAGCTCTGGCAGTGCAGGGAGCAGAGCCACCCTCAGCCCTTTCCCAGCACAGCACCAGGATTCCAAAGGGACCCTGTGGGCCACTGAGAGGGGGAAAGGGGGTCCTGTGGCTCATCTGCTGAGGCAAAACAGGCTCAGCCCTTTGTCCATAACTCAGTAGGATGGTGCAGAAAACTCACCAGGGTTGGTGCAGAAAACTCGTGACGGTGTTCATAGGGGTCTCAGGTTGAGGGAAGAGATGAGAATCTGACTCCATGTTTCAGAAGGCTTGATTTATTATTTTATGATATATATTATATTAAAACTAGACTAAAAGAATAGAAGAAAGGATTTCCTCAAAAGGCTAGCAAGAAAGAAAGGAATGATAATAAAATCCTGTGAATGACCGAGAGTCCGAGACAGCTGGACTGTGTTTGGCCATTAATTAGAAACAACCGCATGAGACCAATCACAGATGCACCTGTTGCATTCCACAGCAGCAGATAATCAATGTTTGCATTTTGTTCCTGAGGCCTCTCAGCTTCTCAGGAGGAAAAATCCTAAGGAAAGGATCTTTCATAAAAAGATTTTTCATGTCTGCGACACAAACTCTCTTCTGCAGTTGTCCAAGTGAGCGAGGTTGGAGATAAAATGAACATGAGATAAGAGGTTAAACAGAGATGAACATGAGATCAGAGATAAATTGGGGGTTTGTTTGCCTTGCCCTGCCTTTTAGGCTGTGATTTCCCCCCATCAGCACCAGTTTCTCTGCTGGGTCAGGCACCCAGAGAAGCTTTTTGCTGCAAGAACCATCCAAGTGGTTTTGTCCAAGGCCTTCATTTGCTTTAATGAAGATATGAAACAAATCTGGATGGGAGGGACAGCCAGGCTGGTTCAGGACTGGGCCCAGCAGCTTTTGCCTCAAGTTCAACAGTGAATAAAATGAGTGCCAGCCATTTTCTCCTGATGCTGGAGAAGGAGAGGAAGCTTCCCTAGCTGATGGGATGCTGTCCCACTGTTCAGCTGGCAAGAAGGAGAATTTTGGGGCAGAAGGTCAGAGGAGGGAGTGTTCCCTGGACTGCAGCCTTGGTCCTGCTCTCTGTGAGGGCAGGAGCCAAGAGGACCCATGAGAGCACATGCTGGGAGTGAGAGGACACTAATTTGTTGACAGTTAACAAAGCTGATATTTGAGGGATGTGTCATAACATTCCAAGGAGCAGAGCTACAATAATGGAATGTGTTTTCACTTGAGATAGTGTCTTTTTGGCTTATAGATGCAGAGAGAAACAAAGGATGAGCCTTTATGAGAGAGGGGGAGGTGAAACCCACAATTTTGAGCCCCATGGAGAAGGAGCAGGTGGTGAGACTCACCTGGACTCCCCTGCAGTTTCATCCCAGACCTCGAGACATATGGAGATTGACTGATTTGCAATCTTGTTTAATAATTTCAGCCTTAGACACTCCCAAGGGACCAGCAGCCATTCACTCTTCACCTAATGCCAGCTCCAAGCACTCCTCCTCCACTGCCTATAAAGTCCACTGGTTTCTCTCACTGTTTTCTTGTTGTCTTACCTAATACAATTGCTTTGTGTAAATATAAATGCATTTGCTTTTAAAATGCACCATATGAGAGACCTGTACTTGTTGGACTACACTGGTTTAGTCAAACTATATAGGCTAAAGAATTTGGTTCCCCAATAATTATAAGAACTGGCTAATGAAGAAATAATAAGTGATCATGCTGAAGAGAAGGGACAGGTATAAGTCCTAGAAGCATTTAAGAAAAATTACTTGCATGTCAGCTTCTCCCCAGTGACACAACCTCAAATGAGAGTGCCAGGGCTATCAGGCATTTCAGAGACAGAACACCACAGTAACACCAAACACTGCTCTCTGCTCAGCTGGAGCTCTTAAATGTGTCCTAAGGACAGCAGGGGAAAAAAGTCTTTGTCCAAGCATTGTTCTTCCTTCTGAGCTGTGTTTTTTGTCCCTACAGTGCAACAGGTTTTCAACACAATGGATGGAAATGTGAAGTCACAGCTTTGAGATGGCAGCACATCACATTCTGGGGACTGGGATTTGCTTTTGAGCTTGAGCTGTACAGGCATTAGAGGATTCACATCTCTTGGCTGTGTCACTTACATGCAAAATGAGTGTTCATTTTGCAAGATCTCATTAGGAAACACATCTGACATTCTAATTAAGGAAATTTTCACTCAGTGCTCATGGATTAGCAAGCTCTGGATCACTTTTCACCTGCCCACAAAAAAAGAGCTGAATGGCAACAGCAGAAGTGTCAGTGTATTCCTGATTGAGCCTGTCCTGATGGAATATTTGGGATTCCTGCTCCATCAGCTGGAATCCTGAGCAGTTTTGCCACACAGCATTCACCCAGCTCAGGCCTGGTCAGATACCAGCAGGCAGGAGCAGCCTGATCACACACAGCAAGCCAAAACACCCACCCTGACACCTCCATGAGTGTGCAGCAGCCACTTTTCAAAGCTGAGCTATTACAGGTGCACCAACTGATCTGGGATCATGCATCAGCCAGATGTCCAGAGCTGACTGGGCCATTGAATTGCCAAGAAAAACAATCAGCTGTTTGCAGAAAGTAACTGGGCTGGCAAGCCTACAACCTGCAGCAAAGGGAGTCAGAGTCCAAGCCATCCTTTCAATAAAACTGCTGATCATCATTATTTCCTGGCTACAGAGGGCGAAATAAATTGCTCATCAGCTTTTAAATTAAGTTATTAGTTAAATGTGGCTACAGCACACACACTGCAAAGCCTGGAATAGCAGAGGTTGCTGCCACAGAGGAGGGCAGAGCAGTAGGTATTTTTAAAGTGCAGTTTCATCCAACTATCCTAAAGAAACTGGGAGAAATCCAGGCTGTGTGTACCCCTGTTGAAGTAGCCAGTTACCACCCTGCCAGCTGAAGCTAAAAAACAAACACATAAACAAAAAAAAATAAACAAAAAAAATTATCCGGGGATGCATTCCGCCAGGGCTGGCAAACTCATGAGCTGCATCTGAGCAGCCCAAATGTTCCCCTCCCAGCAGATTTGCATTTACAGCAAGGAGCTGAACCCTCTCACCCTGCTGGAGTGCACTTCACACAGGGGCTCACTGGTGGCTGCCTCTCTGCTCTGGGAGCTGATCATTGCAGGGCAGCCAGCATTCATCCCTTGGGGCAGAGCACATGGCAAGGTTTACAGCCCAAACACACACACAGAAATGCTCCCCATTGTACAGGGCTGGCCCAGCTCTGCAGCCAGGGAAGGGCTGACACCACCCATGGAGCTGGATCAGCTCCCTCTCCTCAGGGCTTGCTTTATCTTCCAAACACACAACTCTGTTCCTGACCAAAACAGACAACAGAAACCAAACCAGAAATGAGCTGCTTCTCCATGTCCTGTCCTCATTTCACTGCTTACAGCCTCTTACAAACCCCACAAACTCTACAAAACAGGGTGCCCCTGATGCAGGGAATGACTGGCATCTGACTATTGATTCAGAATGCTGAACAAGAGCTTTATTATACTATATTATATTAAAAAGGTATATACTATACTATACTAAATTTGATATGAATACTGATAATAATACTAAAGAAAACTTGTGGCTGTCTCTAGACAGCCAGGACACAGTGACTGGCCAAGGAAACAAAACAATCTTTAGCAGAAACTAATTGACAAATCACTTCAGGTAAACAATCTTCTTAACACTTTCTATATGTGTAAAAACAACAGGAGCAGCAAGTAGGGATAAGAATTGTTTCCTCTTTCTTCTCTTTGTGCTTCTCTAGGAAAAACCCTGACAGAGAGAATTATGTCTGTGTCTGTTCAGAGAATGTGAATGGCACAAATCTCCACTTCCCAGGCTCCTTTCATGTCCCCTCCTCACTCACACTTTTGTGATGCTCCTATTGTCTCACCTTTGGGTATCTGAGTGCTTCTGGATTGCAGCCAAAAATGCCATCCTCTTGTCCAAAGGGGAAGCACTGCTCATGAAAAACCTTCACATGAAGCAGGCATTGAAATTGTCCCTCTCTGCCCTGAAGTGTTTTGCCACAGCAGTGTTTGCTGGGCAGGGGGCAAGTGACATCCCCATGATAAGGACAAGAATCACAGCTGGACAGGGAAGGAGTGAGCAATGCTCCTGGCCTGAGAGGAAAGAACAAGTGACTAAAGACACAGGCAGAGGCTGAGGTGAACTAGCTTTAGATATGCTCCTTCCTTGTTCTTTGTTCTTGCCAGAGCCCATTTTTATATTCAGACACACACTAAAGCAGTGTTGGCTGGCCCTGGACACTCTCAGGCAGCCCCTGCTGTCTCAGCAGCCTCTTTCTCACAAAGAAAACTATTAAACCCTTTCCTTTCCTTTCCTTTCCTTTCCTTTCCTTTCCTTTCCTTTCCTTTCCTTTCCTTTCCTTTCCTTTCCTTTCCTTTCCTTTCCTTTCCTTTCCTTTCCTTTCCTTTCTTCTTTCCTTTCTTTCTTCTCCCCCAAATCTGGCTTTAGGAATGGCTGATGAATGACTTTACCATTTCAAACAATCAGTTTTGCTCAGAGATCAAGCAAGAGCCTGGATGGTGAAGGATTGGGAGGGTTATTGGTGATGACAGACAGATGGTTAGCAAGAAAGACTAATCCCAAAGTTACCTCCAGCATCCTGGCCCCAGTGACCCATGGAGCAGCATTTTATGTGGCCATCAGCTCCACCAAGCAGAGGATCAGATATCAGGTATTATATCAGATATTTTGAGCAAAATGCCTCAGAAAACAGCTGCAGTATTTAGCATCCTTTGATCTTCCTATTGCCTCCCAATCTGCTTATTGCCACTTTAAATCAACTTCTCAGGGGAAGAGGAGGCTTGTCCTCCAGCCCACGTGTTGCACAGACATTCTGAACATCCCTGGCCATTAAACACGTTTGTTTGCTGAGAGGGAGCCCTGGGTGCTCCTGTAAATGATGGCTGAGGTAATCACATTGCTCAGACTTTCCACTGTCCCTCCAGAGCAGAAATGCCTCTTCACTTCCCCTGTGCAGAGTGGCACTGCCTCCTGTGCAGAGGAAAGGGAATGATCCCTATATATGGGCTCAGAAGTGACTCAGGAGCCTGCACGAGGCAAGGCACAGGTCATTATTCCACGGTAAAGCTTCTCTAGCCAGCAGCAGTGAAAAGGAAGAAACACCAGAATGTTTTCACATAAAATGTACAGGAAAAATGTTTCCAGGTTTTCCAATCTTTTGGAAGTATTTGAGCTATTTGAAACCTCCCTCAGCTTGTGCACTAGAGGAGAAAATAGTAAGAAAAGACAAGGATTTCGATCTATAACAGGACAAGGAATTTTTATAAGCTATTTTTAATCACAATATTTTTTCAAACTTCCCCCTCTCATCACTCTCCACAAAGATGTGGAGAACCCACATTTTACTGCTGTCCCCTTTATAATTCTCTGACTTTGCTGCTTTGGTGCTTTTGGCAGAAGCATCTACCCAGCTGTGGCTTGGATTTTAGGGAAAAATCTCTATTTTGCATGGATTCAGCTGCTGCTTTTTAGGACCTTGCACATCCAACAACCTGCAAGGCTGAAGTTATTCTGTTTTGCAAAGAATCGGAGGGAAAGGACACAGGACAGGGGAACCTGGCACGAGTCAGGCAGTGCTGTCATCAGTCCAGAGATCCTGACAGGTTTCCACAACACAGAAAGGGGAAGGTGATACAAAATAATGGACAGAAAATTAAACCAAAAGGAAGAAGCAGAGATCCTCCCCAAGCACTCCCTCGCTGTTTCGCTGTAAACAAACAAACATGTCAACAAAGGAAGAGCAAAAAGTCAAAATGCACTTTGCAACCAACTAAAGAAAGCCCTAAAAAGGAATAGAGACTATCAAAGCCAAGACACACAAGAATCTTGATAGAAAGAGAAGTGCTGGAAGCTAAAAAAGACAGTGAAACACAAGATGTCAGGGAGAACTCCATCAAGATTAGAAAACATTTTTATTATACTTGGCATGAACAACTGACTGCGGCCAAGATGTAGAAGGAACATCCATAACACCCCATTGTATATTAATTTAACATCAAGAAAAATGCAACTCTCTGGGAACAGGAGGCCTCCTTGCTGCCAGCTGCCTGCTGTGCCAGCCTGGCTTCTCCCCATCCTGGCTCCGCTCCTGGCCAAGAGCACTTCCAGAGCAGGGGCTGGGTCTGCTGGGCAGAAACTTGAATTTGCAGGCAACCCCAATGAGGGGAAAGATGATTGAATCTGACTCCATATTCTTAGAAGGCTAATTTATTATTATATTATATTATATTATATTATACCTTATATTATATTATATTATACCATATTATATTATACCATATTAATTATATTATACCATGTTATATTATATTAATTATAGAATGCTATACTGAAGAATAGATAAAGGATACAGCCAGAAGGCTACAAAGAATGACAATGAAAACTCATGACTCCCTCCAGAGTCCTAACAGCATGATTGGCCATTATGTTAAAACAATTCACATTAACCAATGAAACAATCACCTTTTGGACAAACAATGTCCAAACCACATTCCAAAGCAGCAAAACACAGGAGAAGCAAATGAGATAATTATTGTTTTCCTTTTTCTCTGAGGCTTCTCAGCTTCCCAGGAGAAGAATCCTGGGCAAGAGATTTTTCCAGAAAATATGACAGTGACAAGAAACCAAAGTTCTTCACTGGGGACACCACCCTGCTGCCAGGGGAGGGATGAAGCCACAGTTCCATGACACTGATGGAGATTTTCAGGGTCAGGAATGGTCCCTGTTGCCTCAGCACGTGGTGTTACCCTTTGGGTTTTCCACCCTGACACCCAGAGCCCCTTGGCTGCTCCACAGGCACTGGCAGTGCTGTGAAGAAATGGAAAATGGAAGTGGAAATGGCAAAAATGCTGTGCTGAGATGCCTCTGCTTGTGCTTGTGGCATTTTGGGGGAAATTCCCCCACTGAAAGGCTTGGCAAGCTCTGGAGCAGCCTGAGCAGGGAAATGGTTCCAGCCCCATCCCTGGAGGGATTTAGTGGGTGTGTGGATGTGGCACTTGGGGATGTGGTTTATTGGTGGGCTTGGCAGTGCTGGATTTACAGTTGGATTTGATGATTTTAAGAGGATTTTCCAAGTTCTGTGTAACACCTCTGCCATGCAGGAATATCACAGCTTTGTTTGTTCTCCTGAAGCACCTGAAGAGTGTAAGCTGGAAACTGAAGAACCTCTCTTCACTCTGCAAAGGGATTTTCTCTCCTCTTTTCCAGCTTCTCAAAAAGATGCAGAGAATGGGATTACAAAGTCGTGATGTTTCCATGCATGGAACATCAGTCACCAGCCCAGAACTTTGTCCATCCTGCACATTTCTGAGGGAAACAAAGCATCAGCAAACTGAACAAAGCATCAGCAGCCATTACTGCTGCATTTCCTCCTGATAAAGCAAATTTCTTGCTGGGGCAGAACATACAAAAAAGAAGAGGGTTTTGCTTGCAGTATTTCACTTTTAAGGAAAAGTTTTGAACACTTTTCATGTCAGGGCTCAGCAGGCAAATCCTGAAGCAGGTAAATGATGAGTGACTTGTGTTCTCAGCCCTCCCTTTTCCTCCCTCTTCCCAGGGTGAGGAATACATTTTGTAGGATGAGGAATACATTTTGTAGGATGAGGAATACATTTTGTAGGATGCTACACAAAGGGTGAGCAGAGCTTTGACAAACACAGCGCCAAGTACATGACAGAGACTTTCAAGTGGTTGTGCTGAGGCAGTAATTTCATGGTTTGCTCAGTTCCAGGCTTTAACCTCAGTGCCAAGAATCGATGCCACATAATAATGAAAAGTCTAAAATGATTTTTAAATACAGAGAGAGAAAGAAAGGCAGTACAAAATACAGCTAAAAATAAAAGAGCAAAAGTAAGCAAATAGTGAATGCTCAAAATGGGCATGGCAGCTTCCTCTGGATCAAAATTAGAACTTTGTTACCACCCAGTCTAGTGAACCTGGAGTGGATCTGGAAGACATTAAAGACATGGAATAAAAAACACAGAGTTGAAAAATTATATTTGATTACTAATTAAAATAAACTGCAAAAATAACAGCAGTGGGCTGCCAATACCATGTGCACTTCTGTAGTGCATCCAAAGACACTGTGTGGAATTGCACTGCTCACTCTTTGAAAGAGGAGCATTTGAATAAAAATGCAGAACCAAGTTTAGGACTTTAGGAACAGCACAGAGACATCAGCCCATCCCTTGTGTGTTCTGAAGCTGAAAAGCCAAGCCCCAGCTGGGACTGAGACAGGGATGAAGATGGATCAGGCTCAGACTGGACCTGGTGCTCAGGCTGAGCCCACAAGCAAAGGGTGCAAGGGGATGATCTCAGGTGCCAACTCACACCCTACATAAAATACACCATCTTAATTTAATGCAATTTTTAGCCTTTCAACTACAAAGTGTATTGAACTCCATAAAGTGCCTTTGAACTTTGGTGGAAATGTCTTTTTATATATATTTATTTTTTATTCTCTTTTTCTAGAATACATGTCAAGGGTGCTAAGAAAGAAAACCAAATTACCTGGGGGTTTGGGTTGGCTTTTTTTGTTTAAAGCACAGTCTGAACTAAACTGGATTCTGCCAACAATCAATTGGCTCTGGGCAATCTGGGCTGTGATTCCAGCACATCAGCCATGGAAAACCTTGGGAAAAGACCCTGAAAAGGGCAAATCCCACCTGGGAGGTTCCCACATCCCACAGGAATTGTGAGGTGGGGTGGACCTTGAGAAAAGACCAGCCTTTTCCTTTCCTTTCAGAGAAAGCAGCGCAGCTTTTCCTTCTCCCTTTTCCTTCTCTCTTTTCCTTCTCCCTTTCCTTTCCTTTCCTGAAATTTCCTTTCCTGAAATTTCCTGAAATTTCCTGAAATTTCCTTTCCTGAAATTTCCTTTCCTGAAATTTCCTTTCCTTGAAATTTCCTTTCCACAGCCCTGCTGGGAGTCTCCCAGAGGAAACACAAGTGTTGGCAGACTCCATGGCAGTGATCCCCCAGACAATGTGGATCAAGAATTTCCTGTAGATAAGAGACTGGGTCTCTTACAGGAGATTAAAGATGGAACTCCATGAAAAGCTGCCCTCGGGAGTTTTGTCACCAGAGGAACTTTTGTCCCTGTCCCTGTTCCCATTCCCCCATGGCAGCACACACAAACCAGCTCTAGGGAAGTGAATGTTCTCCAACATGACACTTCCAAAGGACCAGAGATCTGAAAAACTCATCAGAGGGCTGCTTCATTTGTACTCAGGAACTGTGGCATGTCTTAAAAATCTCTTCAGTCTCTTTTGCCTTTGATAAATTACACACATTAGCCACCCCAAAGTCTGCTCAGCAGCTGCCACCCCACTGTAACATCTTGCTTTCTTCTCCATAAATTCACTGTCCTTTCCCTGTCATCCATCTTCCTCCCTCCTTCTGTCAAGGAACCACTTGAGCTCCTTTAATTCAGCCCCATTTTCCCAGGCACAGCTGAAAGCCTTTGCTTGTGTTCACGGCAGGAAATGCCTGGGTATCTGTTAGGCAAACTGATTCATTAAATACAAAACTTCCAGGGCAGTTTTTGGGCTTCAAAAAGCAGTTCTCAGTCCTGTTGTCCCATTTCCCTAATACAGAGTGAATTTACCTTTGTCTAAACCCCACAGAAACATTTCAGGACCCAACCAGGGGCAGCAGTGGTTGAGACCAGCACAGATCTTCCATAAGGCACCCACCAACTCCTGAACTTCATCAGAAGGCTCCAAGGTCAGAGATTTTGGCTTCAAATCTTCTCTTTGCTGTTTTTTCACCAAAGTGCATCCATTCCTCTTCCATGGTGTCAAAAACTCAACTTTGTTTTATGCTCTCTTTTGCCATTGGAATGCATTTAGCATAGCCCTAGAGCAAAAACAATACTGGTTTGTCAGATTTCTACAATTTCTAATCAATCCAGAGCTTCTCCCCTTCTGCATCCTCTCCCTCTGCCTTTCTGCATGAGTTCCTTAGCTCAGGAAAGCAGATTCTGATTTCCCCTAGGCCAGTTTTTGATTTTGGTTGTAACTTTACCTGCAAATGTTATTCTGCTCATTGGGTCCGATGTGAATTTTTGATGATAGCACTAAAGATGACAGCCAGAAGACATGAAAATGGGACCATGCAAAAAGAATTATACCAGGGGCATTTAACAGCAGAGCACTGCACAGAGGGAACCAGTGCATCAGGCACCCTGTAGATAATATCTTATCTCTGAAGATAATATCTTTTCATGTTTGGCTTTGTTGGTTTTTTGGTTTGGTGGGGGTTTTTTGGTTGGGTTTTTGGGGTGGTTTTTTTGTTGGGTTTTTTTGAGTTTTTTTTTTTTGGTGGAGGAAGGGATCAATCTTTATTAAATCTTTTTTTTTAACTAAAAAACTGTTTTCACTTAAAAAGCCAAAAATCCCTTCTGACATGGCAGCCCTGTGTCTTCAGCTCGTATGTTTGCAGAATATATACATACTTTTTAATACATGGTGTATATATGGTATATATGGTGTGTATACATATATACACATATACACTATATATATATACATATATATATATATATACACCATATATATATGGCATCTATTGCATGAGCCTAAACAAACTCAGAAGTAATACCAGGAGTTTTCAAATAAAATTAGGAAACTCCTACCCAAAGAAAATGGCACTTACTGTGTACCCAGAAATGCAAGTCCTAGCAAGAAATGCCATTTATTTGTCTGCTTTTTTAACCTGTTCTTTCTGCTTTCCACTCATGGTTTGAACAAATGTCTTTTGGGAAGAGAAGTGGCAAAGGAAAGGGGGAATTAGGGCATGAAATGTGTCTGGCAAGGCAGGGTAGAAGAAGGAATGGGCAAATCCTGAGCCCTCTGAGCTCACTGGGGTTTGGCTGGCATCAGAGAGGGTCCTGAGCATCTCTGTGCTCCTCACCTTGTCCCTGCTCATCCCTCTTCATGCTGAGCAGAACACACCCCTCACACAGGCTCCACAAACAGCTTTATTGCACCAAAAATCTAGGAGCTGGTGCCCTTGTGCTCCCTTTTTTATAAAAGAGGAATGTGTTTTGGCTGCTGAACAAGAACAGTAAAGATGGGTTGTAACAGATACAGTTAAACCCCCTAAATCAACTTTTTTCATTTTATCTCTTTGCCCTACCCCCCCCCTCCATTCAATTCACATAACAAGCAAATCCACCCACTGAACATAAACATAAATAGATTTTCATGGGAAAGTTCATTAAAAAAACCCTCAAGTCTTTTTTTTTTTAATAATTTAATAGATATGTCAATGAGCAGCTGTAAGCTAAAATCATTGTCATTCTCACTCTCCTAACAAAATCAAAACCAGAATCTTCCTGGGTAATTCCCATCTTTGCATAGGTCAGATGCATAAATTATGTTATTTTTCCCCAGGCCTCCTCCACAGCCAACACTAAGGATGAACAATAAATTTCCTCACTAGATGGAGCAAGAGCATCTAGATAGTAGAAGGTATGCCAAAGTTCTGTAATGGGACTTTCACAACTGGGACAGCCCAATTTCATTTAGAGGCCTTGGATAACCACAGAGCTCCTGTCCTTTATTCCAACAATGTCAGTGCTCTGCTTCAGTGGCTGAGAAATGCTCAAAAATCAGGGGGATTGACCCTGATTTGAGCAATATTCAAAAATCAGGGGGAATTCCTTGATAGGGTAAATGTCTTCAAACAGAGAAGGGTTCTTGCCACCCTGGTTCGCAGCCTCAGCAATGCTGGGGCTGACAGACCTACACAAACCATGCTCCTGCTGCCTTTGTTTCTGGAGGAATTTTTGGTGTCTCTTGTCCAGCTCAGCCCCCGTGGGCAGGTTTGAGTTACCAGTGGTGCAGATGTGGCATTCACATTTTCTGGAAAAATCCCTTTGCCCAGGATTTTTCTCCTGGGAAGCCGAGAAGCCTCAGAGAAAAAATGAAAACAATAATTATCTGATTTGCTTCTCCGGTGTTTTGCTCCTTTGGGATGTGCTTGGATATTGTTTCAATGTTTTCATGTGAATTGCTTTGATTCTTTGGCCAACTGGGGCCAAGCTGTGTCATGACTCTGAAGAGAGTTACAAGTTTCCATTATGATCTTTTTAGCCTTCTGTAAGTATCCTTTCTGTATTCTTTAGTACAGTTTAGTATAGCATTCTTCAATATAATATAGATCATAAAATAATAAATTAGCCTTCTGAGAACATGAAGTCAGATCCATCATTCCTTCCTGCCATGGAGCACCCCACAAATGCAACAGTGCAGGGACACCCCAGCTACTGCAAACCCATGGCAGGAAGCTGATTTGGTTCTTGTAGCCACTGATGGTTCTCCCTTGCTGAAATAAATGCCATTTTCAGTCCCTGGTGAAACTCCTCCTGGGCATTACCAGCACAGAGGGTTTAGTATGGATTTCCACCAGTTCAGAAATACCTGGAGAGCTGCAGGGTCTCTTGGGGTGGGAGCTGCTGGTTGTGCTGATGGATGGAGTGATATTTTCTGCAGGTTGTCTGGCAGCTCCAGTTCAATCCACGCTGAGAGTTATTCCTGTTCTCCCACATCCCTAGATCTGTGGCAAAGTGTCAAGAGTTTAACCCCAGCTCCTTGCACTTTTGAGGCAAACTGATCCTCTCCTCCTCCTTCCTGAGATCTAACAGTGGAAAACCTGATTATTTCCTAACTGGAGATTCAGCAAGCCCTTTGTGACCTGGCATTTGGTATTCTATTCTGAGAAACGCTTCTGGTGTGGACAATAACACCACCATTCTCTAGGGCTGAAGTTCAACAGAAATATTAACAAAACAATATAGGATGTACACAAGCCTAAGGATTTTTTTTTTAAAATGTTTGACAACCTAAATTATCAGCCCTGTTGCCGCCAGAGGAAATGACAGGACAAAAAAAATCCAACACGCAGGCACAGAAAGTTACAAAGTCCTACAGAAACTGTCTCATGTTAACAACAAATCCTACAACAAGGATCATTTCTCCCCAGTGTTTGATAACCGAGGATTAGAACGAGTATTTGGTGCAACATGAGGATAAAAAAATCCCCTTTCTTCTCAGCTTAATCCACCCCATAATCCAGTCCCACCCTGAACTCTCAGCCTTTGGGGAACTGCAGTTTTACACAGAGATTTGCAGTTTCCCAACACGGGAATTATTACATTAATTTAATTATTGATGTGAGAACAATCATTTGGCAAGATGACGTATGTTTTGTACTTCTGAGGAAAAGACAACTCACAGCAAACATTCCTAGTGGGATGGAATTCCTCTGTGACATATTTCTCTGCCTTCCAGAGAGCTGCAGCACAGTGATTTTCCCCCAGGAATGCTGCCTTGGGACAGGAGCTGTCCTTTTTGCCACCTTCCTTTCAGAGCGTGACGTATTTCACAAAATGCCTGGGTAAATAATATTGCATAAAATTGCAACGAACAAGAGGCAGAGCAAGATGCAAACAAAGGCATAAAAATGTTCTTAAAATGCCAAGTATTTTTGTAGCGGATGACAATGGCTTTTTTTCCCCTCCATTTTTGTGTCCTCACTAAATGTTTTCCTGTTGGACAAAAAACTGAGTTTTTTCCTGTTTTCTTAGATGATTTTCTATTTAAAAAGAATTCTAGAAAAAAAGCCCTTCCCAAAATAATTTCCAGCTTTTATAAACAAAATATTTATACCCCAAAGCTGTGGTTTCTCATTCCATTTTTTTAAATCTGTGGGGGGAAAAAAAGAAAAAGAAGAGAAAAAACCACTTTTGTCTTCTGAAATACTCTAAGGAGGAAAATAAAACCATAACCAGCTCTTCACAATAGCAGCACATGATTGTTTCTGCATTCTGTTATTTAGAGATGGGCACACCTTGCTGCAGGATTAGATGGGATTAATTTTGCCTTATTTTATGTGGAAAATGGGGTTGGTTGTGCAGCTTGCCCCTGTCCCTGATATATTTTGAAGCCCCTTCCATTCCTGCATGTGTCTATTACAAGTTGCTCCTAATTATCCTAATTAATTAACCTCTGATTTTGAGCAAAACAGCTCCCAAGCATAAACCATAGTATCACAGAATGGTTTGCCTTGGAAGTTAAACTGACTGCAAAGTAATGACTGGATGCTGACATTAATACTGTAAAATGTGTTTTACAGTTGCAATTGCATCAATGAGAACTGTAATACACCAATTTCCTGAGGCTGTTTTATTTACTTCAAGTGGTTTGAGCTGGAGAAACATAACTGGGAAAGCATAACAAATGCATATTTTTTGGTGGTTTGCCTAGATTGGTTACAAAGCTGAAATCTAGACACTGGTCAAATGGTTCTTTATGGATATTGGTCATAGGTCTGTCTTTTTTACTTTAATTTCCTGTTACATTTCTATTCAGAATTTGAAATTGTCTGTCCTGAGAATTTCCCTTGTGGTTGCTCCACTTCAATCAGAGAAATGCATGTGGGCATTTTCTGGGAGCTAAGTATGCAGGTCTGAACTTTCTCTCAACTGTTCAGATTGCAGCTTTCAACACCAGAATTCTGCAAAACATTTAACACTCCAATAATGAGAGGAAAGAGCTCCCTCCTCCACCTTGACCCGTCTCCCCAGCAGGACCTGCTGGAGCCTGGAGAAAATGAAAAGCAAAGTTCTGTGAAGCATTTGGCTTTCTAAGGAAAGATGTGGATGTGTTCCTCTCCTGGGTCTGATGAAATCCTCCTGGCTTGTGCAATCACAGAACCAGGAGCAGGGTCACATCCCCAGGATGGCTTTGGACACTGGATTTGCCTGTGCTGCAGCTGAGGAGCAAGGACATCAGCCTGCAGACATCCTCTCAGGGTGGTTTTGGGCAGCACAGGACACTGCAAGGCATGCTGGAAAAGCTATGGCCCTAAATGGGGTGGAAAATGAGCTAAAATCATACACAGCACCAGGTTTGCTGGGTCATCTTTATGGACAGCAAAATCCAGCTTTGGGACAAATGATTTAAAAGGGTATAAATGCATAAATCCATGGTTTTCTTTGCATGCTACGTGTTTCACCTACCAAAATCAACTCTGCAGCTCAGAACCCAATCTAATCAGTCATGGTGCTGTAAAACACATCCTAAATCAGATCTGGTCACACTGGAGCTCCCCGAGTCACTGGAGAGAAGAAAATAGAGGGAGGCCACTATAAATCTCACCTAAATGAAATGTCTAAAACAGGTCTGGTAATTCACATCCCAAAAAGGACTGCTAGTCCTCCTTGTCAATGGAAGGAGCCAAGGGAGAGCCTTGCTCAAGTGGGGATATTTGTGCTGCAGCCATCTCCAAGGAGGTGAGCTAAAGCCTCTCCCATCAGTGTTAAAACACTGTCAGCAGGGACAAGCCTTGAAGTGTTTCATCAAAACAGGCAGGAGCTCTTTCTCCACTTCCAACTTGGCATCATGGGTGTTTAAATTGAACTTGGAAAACTTCCTGGCCATTTGCAACAGCATTGCAAGGACTTGTGAGAACAATCTTCATGCCTTTTGCAGAGCTGGAAGTTGCCAGGCTGTTTTGGGACATTGATTTACTTGCATGAATGAACTCTTGCAGAGACACCCATGCCATGGTTCTACCAAAGCAATGTAAATTGCCACTGAAGACTCCTGAGCTCTAGTGTCTCTACATTTTTTACAGAATAAATGCTTATTACCGTTCTTGTAGCATGAGTGAAGAGGCAGGGAAATGCCATTTTAAAAACAAATGAACTTTTAAGCACACTGCAAAGATAAAAAGCACAAAGCTGTTGTAAATAGAAGGTCAGGTAGAAATCTCAAGCTTTCCCAGAAACCTCATTTTATTACTCAGAGCTCCATTAGGTTGATGAGCAGGCTAGAATTCAGGATTATTCATGCTTTGCAATGTCTAGCCCTCTTCCTGTCTGTCCATGGAGGCTGCTGTCACTAAGGGCCTCCCAGGAATCGCGCAAGAAATTCTCTGACAAGATACAAAGGTTGCATTTCAAAGGCTGCTCTTTATTTCTGTACCCAGGGGGAAAAATAGCTGTTGGGGAGTCTGGCCCTCTCCCTGTGCAGAGCTGGACCTCCACAATTTACTGCAAGGAAAAGAAGGATCAGGGTCCCAGGTTATAAGAATCCAGGTGAACACAGCATACAGCTTTTCACAGATACAGCTTTTCATAGATATAACTTTTCACAGATACAGCTTTGCAATATCTGCTGGGAGCCCAAAAGAAAAATGGAGAGGGACTCCAAGGGCAGGTAGTGACAGGACAAGGGGGAATGGCTGCAAGCTGAAAGAGAGCAGCTTCAGGCTTTGTTTTCCCTAAACTTCCAAGCCAAACCATTCTGGGATTCTATGATTTATTCTTGGGAGCTTGGGATCTGCTATGTTCAAAGTCAGAGGTTAATGAGGATAATTAGGAGCAACTTGTAATGGACACATGCAGGAATGGAGGGGGCTTCAAAATATATCAGGGGCAGGGGCAAGCTGCACAACCAACGCTATTTTCCGCATAAAATAAGGCAAAATATGAATAGGTGGAGATAAAAGGTGTTTCCTGAAAGACCTTACATACAAAAGGAGAGAGTAAAGAGCTGAATTCAGAATTGTGTTTCCAGTCAGGAGTCCCGTGGTCACCAGTGGACACATTGAGCACAGGAGGGCTGAGCACTTGTCCAGCAGCTGCTCCTGCACGCCAAAGGCTCCTTCTCCTTTCCCTGGGCTGTGTCAGAGCTGGACACCATCACACATTCACACCCTCCTCATCCAGCTGAGACAGCTCTTCAAGTGACCTCCTTTTACAGAAATGCTGAGCTCAGTGGAAATTATTGTGCATTAACACTCAAAACCAGGGACGTGGGAGGCAAACCTATTAAGCACCTTCTGAACCAAGACCAAATCACCAAGGTTTTTGGAGCCTTTTTCCTCATCTCCATGAAAACCAAGTCAAAGCTACATAAAACTGGAAAATGGATTGCCCAGTGTTTTGACAGCCTTCAGATGATCCTTTGGGGAGCACAGGCATGTCTAATACAGCACCCCTAATATTTCTGTAATTGATTTTTCCATTCATTAACTCATACAATTCTTCTTCATTCCTGGCACGCCACCCTTGGACACTGAAGGAATTAACATCAAGCAGTGCCTGTTGAGTATGATGCTTTTTTGGAGGGGTATCATTAACAAAAGACCTGATCCATGAGGTGGTGAACAACCACAGATCTCAGCAGCAGCAGTGGAGGCACACACTGCTCCTTGGCCAGCCTCAGCAGCACAAAGCCATTTGTCATGCAGCACCACAGAGACACTGCAAGAGCCCCTGGGCACCATGGTGGGGGAGAGCTCCACTGCAGGAACAGAGAGAACAGAACAAGCAGATAAAAACTGCTCAGAGGGAAACAGGTCGCTCAGCGCTTCTCTCACGTGGGTGGCTTTTTCCAGCTCAAATATAAAAATCCTCGTTTTCCCCCCGTGCATCGTTGGAATGCAGACAGCGCTGTAAAATACAAAATGCGATCCAGCTGGAAACCCATACCTCAGCACAGCAGCTCTCAGGCTTTTTCACATGCAGCTCCCTCTCAAGCCTTCTCCACACTTGACCCTGTCTCCCCCCATCTCAGCACCTCGGATAAGCAGCCTGAAGCTGGCAGGACACCCCAAGGAGGAAGGTGTCATGGAAGGAGGTGTGTGGGAGCACCTGGAGGTACTTTGTGGTTGGATGGAGAAGTTCAGGGCAGGGTCACACCAGGGAACAGGGAAAAAACACAAAATGTGAGAAATACAGTAGCCAAAAGCATCACCCAGAGCCAAGTGATAACTCTTGCCCCCAAACAAACGTGAAGGACCACATCAGTTTTCAGCCAACTGGAATTTGTTTCCTCATTGTGCAGACAGCAGCTTTCTACGGAAAAGAAAATTCCTATTTGGCACTTCCCAGTGTTCTTATTTTTTTTTTTTCTTTTCATTGTTCTGAACAAAGATGTCAGTATTTCTGGTGGATTCTGACCAAATCTGACTCATGCTTTCCAAGCTAAGAGAAAAGGACCAAAATCCAAGCTCCTGTGGAATTTGAGTTCTAAGGTATCAGAAGGGAAAGGCAGAGAAGTTAAATAAGGAACTAGAGGACAATAGGATACAAAGTACTAGTGCTAGTTAAAAGGAGGTAATTCTGGCCCTGGAAAACATTCAAGGCAACCACACAGAAGGGAAAGCACAGAATATAACATTTCCAGTATTGAAACAAAGTACTTTTCACATCTGTAGGGCCTCCTAAAGCTTTCACCTGAGAAAATGAGGTCTGGGAAAGTTTATTCTGTTTCCTGTTGTCCAACAAAAATTACATATCTGTTCCCACACCATCTCATGAAATTGAAATGTGTTTGTTGCTCAGAAAATTCCTTTAGAGATATGGGTTGAAATACACAGCAAGTGCAAACACAAAGCTCATGAGTTTTGTATCAGTAACAAGCACTTTTCACACTCATGTATTTGGGAAGGCTGCAGAACAAGAATGAGAATTTACTTTGCAGGAGTCTTTTTTTTCTGTCAACTACACCTACAGGCTCACTCTACTTGGATAACTCACATCAGTCCACATATTTCAAAATATGACAAGGTGTAAGGGGGGGTCTGAGCTGTCCTTTTCAAAGCTCAAATTGACAGCATGCATGCAAAATGCTTCTAAATTTCCACAAATTCTGACAGGGAGAGAGAAGAATACAAGAGCCCTCGGAGAAAATTAGTACAAGAGTATCTGAAATCAGATCACTGAAATCTAAGCCACTTTCCAATTAATTTCCAATTATTTTTGATTTGGCATTTGCTCATTGCTGAGCACCTTTTCTCGTGCAGCACTGAGTGCTCTGGTGAAGCTGCTGATGTTACACTAAAGTAGGATTGATCTGCACAAGCCACCCCAGATGATGGCTGCAGTTTATTCCCCAGCAGAACTAACTCACCCTCACACCACTTGTCCCACCACAGGGCATTTCTGGCTGTGAGATAAAATGTGCTGCCTCTCAGGAGAGGCTGATGACACCTCTCTGTCCCCATGTGCACACAGGAGTGTAAAATCCACCCCTTTTCCTGTGCATCCTCCACCACAATGCACTTGCTCCACCTGTTGTCCACTTGCTTTCCTACAAGCCCATCTGCAGCTGCAATTTCTGCAGTGGCTTTGCCTTCAGGGATGCTCAGGGATCTTTGTGCCTGTTTTCTCACCCCTAGCACGGCCAGTATCACTGCCTTCCATAGAGATTCTGGAAAAAAGCAAATTGCAGTTCAGGAATAGCTGAAGAACCACAGCTCTTAGAGGTCTAGCTCAGGTTTAAGCACAGTAGTTAGTGAGAGCCTGGCAAGTGCCAGGAAAGCAGGATGCACTGGGGAGTTAATTAACAGCAAGGCATGCCCAATCTAGGTTAAGGGATTAATAGCACATGCACATTCCTACTTTCCAGCTCTTCTGCTCGATTATCACCAGGAACAAGGAGAAAAAAATTAGTTTTACTGCAATAAACAGGCACTTCCACTAAAAACCATATTCAGTTGTGCCATTTGCTCCTCATGGGCAGACATAACCAAGCTGGAAGATGGCAGCAAAGCAGTGCCTGGCTCCTCTGAGGCCAGCAGCAGCCCAAACTGACAGCATCTGCTGCCTCTGGATTCACACTGCTTTCCTGGGAGAGAGAATGCCTTTTCCCCAATTTCACGCAAGAACCAGACCAAAGGTGAGGAAATACTCAGGAGCTGGGACAGACCTGAGGAAGAAGATGGCTCTGTTAACGAGGCAATAATGCTTGCAAACATTAGTTTGTGGCCCTAGTTGTTTCCCACTAGAGCCACAACTGCTTTCTGAAGCCTGACAGGAGTAACTGCAGCAGCACAGCAACAAGCACAGAACAATCTGAGTTGGAAGGCACCCACAAGGACCATCCACATTGCCACCTCCAACTGAGCTGTGGGTCAATGTCTCTCCTTGCAGAAGAGCCAGCAGAAAGGAGAAACAAGGACCAAAATCCAAGCTCCCTGTGGAATTTGAGTTGTAAGGTATCAGAAGGGGAAGCGCAGAGAAGTTAAATAAGGAGCTAGAGGACATCCAGGCCACTTCATTGCCCTGGGAGGGACAGCACAGCACAGCCTTAGCCTGGTGTCTGCTGCCCTCCCCTGCTCTGCCAGCAGAATGGGAACAGCAAGGACAGGGAGCCTCCTCCCCTGCTGCCTTTTCCTCTGCAGTGTGGGGACACAACCTGGCTGCTAAACTCTGCTGGAACAGCCCCAAGGCTGGAATAGCTGCTGGGTGACAAGGGATGAGGCAGTGTGAGGAGGAGTGTGATGGCACAGCCATCCTAGACTGTGCCAAACTGCACTTCCCTCTCATATCACCCACACCCAGAGCCTTTGGCCACCCAACACAAGGAAAAAGCAGCAACATCTGCTCAGCACAGCTGTCAAAGAGACTCCAAACCTTTCTGCACCCTCTATTTGAATCATCAGCCAGTTCCCACCACAGCTCTGGGCTTCCTCTCCTGCCCATGGGAATTTAAAGCTGAGGAGATGCAGAGAAGACAGACAAGGCAAGTGTCATTTATTGTGAACTTTGAGAATGAGCACTCCCCACAAATTAAAACTAAAAAAAATATGGAAGAAAAAGAAGAAAAGCAAAGTTGAAATTTTGAAAATGTGGCTAGGTAGAGTCAGTCTCTCCTCCGGCTGTGCAGAACAGGCTCAGAGCAAAGTCCTTGGCACAAAAGCATTGCAAACTGAAACCAAGCTGGTCTTCAGGTGGTCTTTTCCCAACACAAGAAACAGTGGAGATGGCTCTGGAACAATGTGAGGTGTTACCAAAGCAAAGTACAAAAAGTGACTGTGGGAAAGGGAGAGAATACACTATAAAATACCAGAACAATTTTGAATTGGTTGGCTTTGTCTCCAGAAGCCACAGCTTTAAACACACCACCAAAAGTGATGCTTCTTACAAAAATGAAAAGCAAGCATGGGAATCAGTAAGAATTTGTTTAGATGCACTGTTCTGGAAGTAAAGTTCCTAAGTAAATGCCCCCTCAGTTTTGAAGGAGTATGTATTGCCTCCAACTTCTTTACATGTAAACACAAGGAAGTGTTGGCTCCAGCACTATTTTAACCCAACTGACTGCATGATGTGTGATAAACAACTGTTTGAGAAGTTTTGGGATCCTGAAGGTCAGTTTTATTTACTTACCAGCCCTGAAAAGGAAACAAAGGCGATAGGAGTAGAAGAAAAAAAAAGACTGAAGCCAAATTAAATTCTATTTGAGGTGATTTATTGAGTTAAAAAGATCCTGCCAGCTCCACCATATTTACAAAGGTTTTCAAGAGGATCTAGAGCTATTAGTGCTACTGAACCACACGTTAAAAAGGCAGAAACAAACCAAATCAACCACATCCATTATGTTAAAAACACCATTTACCTTATAGGACTGTGAGGCACACAAACATAGGGAGAAAATACTTCCCAACCACTGATCTCTACAGCAAGATTCTCATTTCTCCCTCTGATGTAGCTATGCCTGAAGATCTTGGTGTCTGACACCTTGGAACTTGTGTCTGCTCTTCACTAGACATGGCTTATGAATCAGGATTTTAAATAAAAGGTTACTTGGAATTGCAAGGCATTAAAATAATCCTGAAGAGCAGAATGAAATCCTCAGTTGGCTCCATTTGATACTTTTGCAAGGTGTTATTGCTGCCAGATGTGCACATAAGATCCTGTCATCACTGTGGAGCCACAGTCCAAGCAAACAAAGCCAAACTCCCCAGGGCACTGTCACAAGCAGAACAGCACCTCCTGCAAACACCACACTGCTGCTCTCCTCATCCTGGCCACGACTCAAAGGGTGATTTCAGCTGCAGTTAATGCTCCCTAAATTCCCTCACCCACCTTCCCATTCCCCTCTCCACCCACAGAGGAGACCATGGATTCTCAGGGGAGGAGAGAGCCTGTCTCCCAGCTCAGCTGGGTTCATTTCCAAGGATATTGCAGCTGCAGGTCACATCCTGAAGCAGCTCTGCACCACAATTCCACAGTGCCACAGGGATGTGGACATGGCCTGTGTGCTCACACACATGGGTGCACCCAGCTCCCACTGGCAGCAGGTGGCTCTGTTTACAAGCCTGCAGTAGCATTTACTTGATATTGAGCTTCACACATTATTTCATGTTTGGGGAAGAATTTACTCACTCGAGTGCCAGTGACCCTTCCCAGGGTTTTCACAGGTGAACTCTTGCTGATCAGCAATCTAACACTGTAACACTCACTTGGAAACTATCAACTAAAGCTCAGAGTTACTCTAAGCACAGAAACTAAAACCCCAGAAACTACGTCAGTATCAAATCAAGTACCAGAGAAGCTGCTAATAGCATTTCAGAGGGAAAAAAAAAACCAAAACAACCAAAAAACACTGAAATATGCCTCTTGTACAAAGAAAGATGAAACCTACCAGCTTTATGTTTAAAAGAGAAACATGTAACTTTGCTTCTACTGCAAGGGCTACAAAAACAAAACCAAAGGGAAGCCCAAGCACCATTCATGCATGAGAAACTACTCTCTAGCAAGGAGTCTTTTATGGAGTAGGTGCTACTCTAATGTGAGCTGCAAAGTTTTCCTCCACACGTCAGCAAGACTGTCAGAGACACACCACACTGTCACACTGCTCTCTTCAAAAGGAAAAAATCATCCTCTCACACTCACAAAGCAAGCTACAGAGCTGCTCACTGCAGAGCAGGATTTTAAAACTTTATACTCGTATCACGGAAACTCCCATCAACACTGAGATTTGCAGCTGGGCCATGCTGAGAACATACCCAGCTCAAGCAGCACACACACAGGTGCCACCCATGTTGGTATCCAAGGTCAGAATCAGGTGCTCAGGAGTTGGCACAGTGGGTCAGATGTAATCTTTTTATCAGTTTCATACCTGCAGGTAAGATTAGGAGCAACTTCTTCAGAAGTGGAATTACCCTGGTGCTGGTGTACGTGAAGAGAACACCAGGCTGCCACTGCTGCCACACTGCATCCAACTTCAGGGTGACCTGGTCAGATCCAGTGCCAAACAGCAGGAATCAAGCTGTGATTGTGAGGAGAGCTTTACAGAACTCCTTCAGGCATGGCAGAATAGCTTTCCTTACCAGCAGGGTCCTGAACAAGCTGCAACACTTGTGACATGCTGCATGCACCTCTCCCAGCCCTTCAGAGAACTGGATACAGATAATGCCACATTGATGTTACTGTGGAACACATTTATCAAGATACCTTTGCAACTCAGGAAAGCTTAGAGGGGTTTTTCCTATGTCACTTTGGCTGAGGTGAGCAGGAATTATTTATCAAATGACTAAGGGGTGATAAAACCTCTAGTACACGTTACCAAAATATTTCAAAGGTATTCAGGTCCCTCACTAGGAGCTACATAATTTTAAAATTGAGCAGAAGAAAACCTTTGTGCTTCTTTTGTGGACTAAAGTCTGACTTAAATCCTATTACTGCAAGCCAGCAAAATGCAGTGATGCTAGGCTTTGCAAAGATGGTGGAGGAAAAGGGATTCCATCTGCATTCCTTAAAAACCAAACAGAGTGTAAAAAAAGGTAACTATGATAACTCTAGTAGTCAGAACACCTCTACAAAAGTCTCTGGACTGTGAACTGGCCACAGAAGACTCAAAATAACAAAGGCAGAGAGTTGTCCAGCTGAAAGTGGAAATCCACTGAGAACAAACTGACACAGAAAAATCCTAGTTGGTAACAGTGACATTTTTGTCAGTGACAGTTTTAGTGCCTATAACATCCTGGACTGAAATTAGTCCAGTAAGCTGGTGCTTTTCTCCTTACCAGATCAGGACTGATTGTTGTTGACACCAATATCACATCCCTTTATTCCTCTGGGCCATCCTCAGTGTGGATCTGGGGGAGGCTGCCCTGCCAGCTTCCTTTACCTGAATCATCTCTTCCTTTTCCAGTATCAAAAACCTCACACACTGCAATCTAAATACCAGTTTTTGAAAAGGCAGAGGGGTAAACTACCAACCTGAGACTCAACAATTGTCCCTTCCAATTATTTAGTGCTTGAGACATTCACACAGTGCAACCTAGCAGTCATTCACACATCCTCACACACTGAACACAGCTGTGTTAGACAGTGGGATTTAACTTCTCAGCAGATTTCACTTTCCCTTGATCTTCCACTTTTTTGATGGCAGCTTGGATGGCTTCCTGATCACCCAGAAACTGGTGAGGGCCCAGAGGGTGCAAATTCTCATCAAGTTCAAGCAGTATGGGCACACCAGTGGGGAGGGTGACGTTGATGATGTCCTCATCGGAGATGCCTGCCAAAGAAAAACAAAACAGAGTTACACCTGCAGCCTCCTCACTGCCTGCTGCCTTATTTCTGAGGTTACCCAGTCTAAAAACAGCCAAGGACACCTTCCAGCCTCCATGGACACCACCAGCCACTCAAGGGTCAATTCCCAGCCAGGCCACAGCTTGCCAAGTCCTTTAGGAGCAGCTGAAGGAGAGAATTCCCATCCAGGTGAAGAAGTTTCTTCACTTTTTCAGCCTCCACGTGTGAAATAAACAGGAAGAGATTGCCCAGGAGACTACACTGTTCCTTTCATACAGGACATGGAGTACAATAGGTTCCCCTCCATCATTTCCCAGCTCACACATCACAAAAGATGGGAGCCCACATGTGCTGCTCCAACATGAAACAACCTCTACTACACAGCCAATTAAAGAGGCAGGATAACAAGGTTAATTTTTCTCTTAAATTTTCTGGGCAATTCTTGTCACACAAACTGTCACAAAAGTCAGTATTTAATTCTACTTGTGTGAGAATCACTCCTTGCCCACATCTGATTTCTCACAAGCAAGTCCACAGTACTGTTCTCAGAATTCCTACACACAAGATATTAATTTCCACTTTCAAATGAGGGGAAGAAAAAGGAGGCAGAAAGTCAGCTTGTACTTGGAGCATTCTTCTTTTTCTTCCACTTAACTAAAGGAATGTGTACCTGGAAAATAATATTTATGTTATGCAGACGTGTAATTAAAATATTCTGGGCTCTCATCTCAATGAAATTGCTGTTTACTTTTATATCAAACACACATCCAAAGCCTCCAAGACCAAACATCCTGGTGAAGCTTCCACACAAAGTCTAAATAATTGCATTAAAAGCACTGACTGCAAAGACATTATCCCTCAAAAAAATCAGGCAAAAGAAAGCTGGTGTCATTGGGCATGTCAAGATTTCCTTTCCCCCTTTTTGGAAGCACTGAGGCCCCAGCAGCAGCCTGCTGTTGTGAGGCAGGGCAGATTTGAGTAATTCTCTCAGAAAATGCACAACACGAGCTGCTGAAGTGATGACACCACATGGACCAGACCAAGGTGCACCAAGCAAACATCCTCCTGCAGCAGCTGACAAAACAGGCGGCACTCAGAATAACAGGGGTGTAAATTTACCAGAGATTTGCACATAAGTAGAACAGCAGAGCCATCACATTAACAGGAAAACACACACGAGTCAAGCAACTCAGCAAAAGTGGGGTGACAACAGGCCAGAAAAAACAGAATTGTTCATGAGGAGGGGATCATGTACCCCTGCACCAACACCCAACTTCTGCAGTGATCTATTCTTGCTTCATGCTCAGCACTTGGGTGAGCCCTAAGTTCCAGAAGGGCATGGAGCACCAGAAACAAACCTTGGCAAAGAACTTACACCGTGTTACATATTGGGCATCAGTCCACTGAAACAAGTCACACTCAGATAGCTCAAGCAATTCTTGCAGACAAGGGACAAATAATTCACCTGGTGTAGGCCACAGAATCAGACCTACAGGGAAAAACATCAAAGAATACCTAGAATTTAAAATGGCACAGAAATGAGTAGGAAAAATACTGCATCCATTCACCAGGCACAAGCAGTGTTCTCAAGGACTTTGTTTGCAAAACAAGCTGCCTGAGCTCTTATTTCAAGGATTCTGAAGCATCAGATTTTAACAACAGCCACATCCCCATGTATATTCCCAGAGAATCCATGCCTAGGAAGTGTTCTGGCCACCTCCTAAGCTCAGTCTCCCAGACTAAACCATTCACATACACACACAGCAGATGAGGTCATGCAGGAGAGTTCAGGCAAACCACATAATGTGGTCAGGAGACGTGATATTTAAAAGTTTCCTCTGGAGAGGGATTAAACAAAACTAGCTGTACCTACACGGGTTCAGAACTGCATTTTGCTGTTTTTACAGAACACAGAGTGACCACAATGTCAACTAGTATTGATTTACAAAGCAAAACAGTGCAGCCTAGGATAAACACACAGCAGCAAACATGATGGTTTTCTCCTCAGGAGTTTTCCTCATAGAGAAGTGCAGCCCCACAGCCAGAAGCCTGGAAACACAAGCTGAAGTCAGATGAAAATCCTAAAGAAACAACAGTGCCTGCTGCTGTGTGTAGCATTTCTGTTCTCCAGGAAGCAAGAGGATGAGCAGGCTGGTCACACAGGCTCTTTGGTTGCAGGAGAGCTCACCAGACCAGTCCCCAGCCAGCAGGACACCAAAGGGATCACACCAATGGCTGCAGTGTGAGCCGAGTGCTATCCAGTTACTCCATGTGCTGTAACCAGAACCAGCTGACCTTTTCCTGAGCTCCATCTGAGCTGGCCTGAGTCACAACCCAGCCCATGGCACAGGGAAGAAGGGTGAAATCAGGGCAGGACCTCAACTGCTGGCTCCAAGGTGCAGTGGTAAATAAGACCAGTGAAGAAGTAACAGTTTAATACCAAAGCCTGGGTCTCAGCACTGCCGAAATGCTGAGCTGCTCGAAGCAGTTTTTAACCAAGAAGGTTTAAAACCCAGGTCCTACCTAATTATAGTTGTGAGAACCCACAGATACTACTGAAATACTCAGGATGACTTCTTGAGGAGCACAGATAAAATGCTGATTAGGCAGGTGCACCCTCAAGTGAACATATCCCATGCTCTGAGAACACTGCTCCCCACCTGTGAAGTCAGGTACAGAAACACTACAGTAACTTGGTACAGCACTTTTTATAAAAGAGACCTTTCAAAATCACATTCAGAATTCCTCCCCAGCTCACTTACCCTCCATTTAACCAAACACACAAATTGGAAATATCTCCAGGCAAGCTTAAGAATTCACCTTCATGTGGTAGCCCATGGAGCGTTTTGAAATATTTGGACCTTGCAAAGTCCTACAGAGACAAATCCCAGATTTTGAGCACTACAGCACTTTCAGAGGGCTGGTTCAGCTTCTCCTTCCCTCTCACCTGTTCTTACCAGGTTCCTCCCTCCTATTCTTATGGTCAGAGGAAGCCAAAACCCACAAGAGCTGTTGAGAACAACAACACCCTCCTCTCTGCATGTCCAGATGATTCATCCAATAAAAGATCATACACAAGATCAAATGCATCAATTCAGCCACAAAAGCTTGTTTAATACTGGTGCTTTGTAACTGGGTTCTAAACCAGGTCATAGCATCCCATATGCTTAATGAAAGCACTAAAGCTTTAGCCTGGAAAGGAAAATATTCAGAGCCACTTTCTGCCCTCCCTGCAGGCTGAACAGATCTAACTTCAACAGGGCAGAGGAGGGAAACAAGCACAGTGTTAGAATCTGGCTTTTCATCCTGACAGACTCTTACCTTGCCGTGCAAATTTTAAGGAAGAAAGATGGGTGGGCTACAGCCATGGCTGTAGTGTATAATTTACATTTGTCCCGCTCATGTCTGCCAAGACTTTCTGTCTGTATCAGGTTTGCACACCAGGCTTTAGTAGTAGGGGGCTACAGTGGGGCACCAAAAAAGAACTGTGGTGGGTTGGTGGTGTGGCTGCTCACCAAGTTGCTCTATCACTCCCATCCTCAGCACAACGGGTGGGGAGAAAAGATGCAAAAATAACTTGTGGGTCAAGATAAAGGCAGTTTACTAAAGCACTAGTAGAGGACAAGCACAGAAGCAAAGGAAAACAAAGGATTTATTCTCTACTTCCCATCAGCAGGCAATCCAATCACTTGCCACTAATCAGGGCTTCAGTGTGCACAGCTATTGCTTCAATGCCATCACAAATGCCCTTCCTCCTTTCTCTTAGCTTTCCCTGCTGAGCAGGCATCATAAGGGCTAAGGAATATCCCTCTGGCCAGTTTGGGTCAGCTCTCCTGACTATGTCCCCTCTCAGGATCTCTGCTGGGACCTACACTCAGCTGTCACCATCTCACCCCAAAGGGCTTGGCCAGCACGGTTTCATGGAGCTGGTTCAGTTCTTGGGAGGCAGGGGAGTCAGCAGATCCCCTTTCCCTTCTTCCTTTATCATTTCACACAGTGTGGACAACCACTGCGACCACATCATGAACTGACTGAACCAGCCCTTCCTCCTCCATCCATGATCTGCACCCCAGGACTCACAGCCTCTCCAGTCTCAAAAGCCATTTGTATCTGCTCATTTCATAGCCTTCAGACTCCTGATGTCCTGATTGTTCCAGCATGGCCAAATGCACAAAGTAATCAGCACGCAGAGCCACAGAACAGAGGATTTTATAACTAAAAAAAACAAAAAAACCCTGAGTGGACACAATCCAGTCTGTGCATATTTGTAACTAAAACTGCAACTACAACTACAACTCTTCCAGGACTGCAGTAGGTTGCATTCACACATACATAATCACTGAAATCTGCTCTATCCACAAAGAAATTAATACAGTTCAACTTCCAGTTTAGGATGGCCAAGAAGCCAGGAGATGAAAGAGGAAGAGAGGGAAGAGCCTAACAATGAAAAGTATGTTTTTTATCATAAAGTCCCAAATAAGTCATTTTCAGGACCAGTTCTGGGTCAGTAACATACTGACACTAGAGAACAACACCTAAAGCTCCAAGGCATTGAGCAAGGAGAGAGGGGAAGGCTGAAACAGAGGCCCTTACCTTCCACGTGCTTCAGCAACGCCCTGCTGCTGTTGCCATGAGCAGAGATAAGGATCATTTTGCCACTTTTCAGTTCTGGCACTATCTTTTCATTCCAGTAGGGAAGGAGTCTGTCAAGCACATCTTTGAGGCTCTCAGCCTTCGGGAGGCTCTCCTGAGGCACATCACTGCATTTGTAGCGGCGGTCGTTGTAGATCTCGGCGTAGTAGGGGTGAGACTCGGAGATGGGGGGCGGGGTGACATCGTAGCTCCTCCTCCAGATCTTCACCTGCTCCTCGCCGTGGTTCAGAGCCATCTCCGCCCTGTTGAGCCCGATCAGGGCTCCGTAGTGACGCTCGTTCAGCCTCCAGGAGCTCTGGATGGGCACCCACTCCTGGCCCATCTCCTGCAGGATCAGCCAGGCGGTCTGGATGGAGCGGCTCAGCACGGAGGTGAAGACCAGGTCGAACTCGAAGCCCAGGGCCTTGAGGTGCTTGCCACAGTTCTGCGCTTCCTTTATGCCATCACTGCTCAGCTTCTGGTCCACCCAGCTGCAGAAGCGATTCTCCTTGGTCCAGGCTCCCTCCCCATGTCTCAGGAGAACGAGCCTGTACTTTGCCATCTTGGTTGCAGCTTGGCACAGAGGGCAGCTGGTCTGGCATCTAACAGCGACACATCTGGACAGAGGCACGAGACAGAAACATCAAACACCCCACAGACAATGCAGTACAAGTAGCAATAAGGCAGTGAAAAGTAAACAACTATCAGAATCAAAACAAGCAAGGAAACAAGTGTCTGCTGAGTGTGATTTTACAACTGACAGTGGGAGGAATTCCAAACCAGGAGGCTCCATGTGGGAAGCAAAGTGCCATCCTTCACCCAGCTTGTTGCAACTAGCCCACTAAAACCATTGATCAGGAGCAGATTGGTACAAGCTGTTCCAGCCTACAGTTTGCCTCAAGTGTTCAAACAGAGCCTCACTCAGTATCCCAGGCTCCCAGAGCAGCAGATCTCCCTCACTGGGATGTCACAGACATCTTTTATGGAAAATCCTTTCCTTAGGATTTTTCCTCCTGAGAAGCTGAGAGGCCTCAGGAACAAAATGCAAACAATGATTATCTGCTGCTGTGGAATGCAACAGGTGCATCTGTGATTGGTCTCATGTGGTTGTTTCTAATTAATGGCCAATCACAGCCCAGCTGTCTCAGACTATCTGAGCCACAAGCCTTTGTTATTCATTCTTTCTTTTTCTATTCTTAGCCAGCCTTCTGATGAAATCCTTTCTTCTATTCTTTTAGCATAGTTTTAATATAATATATATAATAAAATAATAAATCAGCCTTCTGAAACACGGAGTCAGATCCTCATCTCTTCCCTTTTCCTTGGACCCCTGTGAACACAGTCACACTGGGGAACTCTGAGGTGCCACATGCAGCTGGAGCCCAGCAGGGCTGTCCAGACCCTCTCTGCCCCAAGGGAATGCAGGCACAGAGAGCAGCTGTGGCCCTCAGCCAGAGGAACTGCACAGTGGCACCACAGGACTGCAGCTGGCAACACACAAAACCCTATCAGCTTTTCTCAAAGGAGGTGTCAACACAGTCACACTCTGCAGAATTTCCTCATATCCCCATCCTGTCCTGCTAATTATGCCAGTCTATGCTTGACTTTTTCCCCAGGCCACCTCCTCCATCATGCCTCCACGCTCACGTGTGACAACACAGATACTCTGGGATGCAATGTACAGCCAGTGAGTCCTCATTTCACTGAATCCCCAAGTGACCTCACAGATTATCCCACCATCTTCCTGACTTTCAAGCCTGTTTCTCCTCTCCTGTTTGTGAATTACAATGCCAGATTCTTAGGCACCAGGATTAATGTTTTTACTTTGGGAGTGGGCACAAAAAGCCTGTTTGCTGTCCTCATTCTTAAGGTCAAACAGCACCTTCCTCTTTTTCCTTTCAAGCAACATCTCCTCTGGACTGCCTTCAATGGCAGATACACTCTGACCACCCACCCAAGGGTCTGCCAAGGTGGGCAGAGATCTGCCAGCAGACACTGGGATGCCTGAAAGGCCCATCTAACACAGGACTGCAATTCTGAAACCCCACCTGATCCCTCTGACCTGAGACAAGGCTAGAGGGCAATGGAGAGAGCAGGGGAAAGAATATAAAAATACAGCTCTCTGCACTGGGGGGACTGCTGTACCTCAGATGAACATTAAGTGCTCTCAAAACCACGGGCAGTGGGAGACTGAGCTCTGATTTCTGCACTCCCAGCCTTGGGCTGGGTTTCCATGACACGCTGAAGGAGCTCCCCTCATCTCAAATCAGTTGGAGCTGCCTCAGTCACACTCCAAGAGTCTCAAATTCAGGCCCTCTGTGACCCTGAATTAGGTCAGCAGGATGGGGTAGGCCCATGCACTCCGGGTTTTGGGAAACACCCAGCACAATACCAGCATTCATTTTAACAGGCTTTCAAAAAAAAAACTGTCTAGAAAAGTTAAATTCATTAACAGACTCAGGAATCTGATCTTGCTTGTAACAGCAGCTTAGCTCTCCTCTAATCTCACATTAAGACAGAGTCTACATCACACAAGGGCACTCTGCAAAACCCCCCCAGTGCTGATTTCTGCCTAATGGCACAGCTCAGGATTAAAAAGCCTTTGAGGACTGAGGTTTTTACAGAATATCAGGAGGTATTGTTTGACACCCGACAGACAGCTGAAAAACACAAAAGAAAGTCTCATTTCATGCAAAGGCAGGCTGGGATTTGTGTAGGGCAAGAAGCATCTCAGACAAAACTCCCTGCATGGTCCACCTTTTCCACTCCAAACAATCAGCTGCACTTAAGGCAAAGAAATCAGTTATCACTAGGATTCGGGTGTCACACCAGACCCAACACTAACCTGCACCCTGTAAGATCCTAGGTTTATAACAAAAACAAGTATTTGACAGCATTTCCACCTAAAGCAACTGATCCCTACTCAACATACCACAGATAAAATTTAAAAATTGCAGTGTGTTCACAGCATGAGCTACTACACATAAAATAGCTGCACAGAAAGCTCTATCTCTGCAAATACTTCACTATTCAGATTAATTGATTCTGTTATCCACAGGAATAGATTACATAAGCTACAAAACCAAATTAAGACCCAACAATAGGGGTGATGCACCTCTTTGCCAAAGTTTAGTTGGCATTTTAGCCAAAAACAACAAAAAGTTAGTTAGTATAAAAGATATACTTATACAAAGACCAAACAGTATCTGGGTGCTATAAATTCCAGTTCACTTCTATAAAACATTAGGCAGAAGCACAATCCTCAAACAAATTTAGAAAGAACTAGCAAATCACAGCGTTGTTTAAATATCACTCCACTTCTGGAAGCATTTAAACCAGAAAGCCTTACAGAAACACATGGAAATAATCCTACTCACCTTTCCTACAGCAAAGGAACAACCTACACAAATCCCAGCACAGGCTCAAGAGCTGCTTTATGCAGAGGCCAGCACACACTCCTGGCTGGTTACCTGCAGGGAAAGAATCAACACCAGTGCTCACAGAAAGAGCCCACAGGTGCAAATGGCCATACCAGCACCATTTGCTCCCAAAGCCGTTAAAAAATAGAGCACACACCGCTTGTATGGGCTGGGAAAGCCACCAAATGCCTCCTCCCAAAAAGATGCCAACGCACAGCTCCTGCATTTCCAACAAGGGAAAGTTTCTGCTCTCCCACGTGCCCCGGGACACCATTTGCTCCCTAAGATTTGTTTAGGCTGCAATTACCATAGGTTTAGCGTGCAGAAATCTACCAAAAGCTCCGGGGGACCAGGGAGGATATAGACAGCAGACGTGGAGCCAGCACAGAGGCACTGAACAGGTTGTCCACAGAAGGTGCTGTGGGTGCTAAAGGTGTTCATTGCCAGGCTGGTTGGAGTCTGAGCAATGTGGTTTAGTGGAAGGTGTCCCTGCCCATGGCACGGGGGTGGAACTAGATGGCCTTTAAGGTCCCTTCCAACCCAAACCATTCTGTGGTTTACTCTATGACAGAACAGGAACCCAGGGCTGCAGCTCAGCACAGCAGCGCACGGCGCTCATGACAGATAACATCTTACACCGGCCAATCTCTGGGCCAAGCACAGCTTTAAGGTCCAACACCAAAAGCCGTCATTTACAGGGCTCCTGCTCCAGCCGGGTCGAGCTCATCCCTTTCCCAAGGCGTCCCTAAGCGGAGCACCTGCGCGTCCCAGCCCTTCCTGAGCACGGGGGCTCGGCCACAAGCAGGGCAGCGCCTCCCGGAGCCGCGCAAACAAACACAGACACGGCCACGGGCTCGCAGGGACACGGGCACACAAACACGGCCACGGGCTGGCAGGGGGTGCCCCGCAGCCACTGCCCCCTCCCCCGGGGGACAGCACCACCATCCCTCCCAGGAGCGCCGGAACAGCCCCGCCGAGGAAACCCTCCCGAACCCAGGACCGACCGCTCCTCCTCCCCTGCCCGATCCCCCGGGAGTTACCGGGCTGACGCCGCGCCACCGCCTCACGGGGAGCGCCGGAGCCGCGGCCGGGCCGGGCCAGGGGCGGACCGCGCGTCTTATTGCGGCCGCGGCGCCTCCGCGCCCGCGAGAGCAGTGCACTCTGATTGGCCGGTCTGGCGGACTGGCAGCGGGCTCAGCCAATGGGCGCAGCGCGGGGCGGTGACGCAGTGCCCGGGGCGGGCCGAGGCCGGCGCTGCCGTGCCCGGCGGGGCTCGGGGATGCCGCGGCCATCGCGCCCCGCCGAGCCCGGCCCCCGGAGCGGGTCCCCGTGCCAGGGATACCGGCGGAAATGCTGGCTCCCCCCGCCCGTCCGGGCACGCAGCGCACGACCCGAGGCGCCCAAACCTCCCGAAACCGCTTTAGGACCTTCATGTTTTGGTGAAAAGCAAGGGGCCAAATTCTAATTACTCATAATGAAATCACTAGCCAAAAAAAAAAAAAAAACCAGACTTGAGTCTTCCTAAAGATCATGCATGCAAAAAAAAAAAAAAATAGACTTGAATCTTCTTAAGGATCATGCATCCCTCATTCCCATAGGCTTCTAATCCCAATCTGAAGTAAATAAAAACAAGTGGATGGAGCAGCTCTGGTTCAAAACAGGAGGGAAGTGGTGTAGGAAGGCGGTGTCCTTCTATTGCCATAGGTTTGGTTTTATTTCTAAAAAGAAGAAGAACTCACCTTTCATACCCCATCAGTCACATTTTCTTCACCCCTGAACAGACACAAAGTAAAGCTCAGAGGGCCACAAACTGGATGTACACCAAATGTACTCTGTCATCCTTCCCTACAGGAGACAGAGGTGATCTTCCCTTTTTAACAAGTTAAAAAGATAATGCATGAAAATAAAAGATGGGAATTCAGATTCTGATAGGAAAGAATGACAGGAGTAAATTTAAGAAAATTTGGGGCAGAGGTATTAAAATATTGTCTCTACTGTGCTATGAGGAGAAATGGTGTCTAATTTTACATTTATAGGGCTGTCTAGATGCTAAGATGTCAGTGGGAAAGAAGGCTAATCCAAGTGAAACCTGCTTTGCTGGGCTCACAGCACTGTGTGCTGAGAGTGGCCAGGCTTCTGGTGAGCACCATCTGCATCTCTTGGTGGCTGCTGACTTTGTTCCTCATTCATTTGGGAAGCTCCAGAAAGCATTCTGCATCTCAGGGAGAATACTCTCAGTGCCTTTCGTGATAGAGCTGTTCCTGACCTCACCACAGAACCACAATAAAATCTGCTGCTTCCGCAGGACATTTCTACTGGATGTGCAGTTTTCTTAACAGTTACCCATAAAATCCTTTTCACCTCATCCACCAACTTTAGTATTAACAGCTACATTTCATTTCTGTCAGGTTTGTCTAGCCAGAACTTAGAGCATTAACCCAGTGCAGCCTGTGTAATTGAAGCAGTACTCAAGTTCAGGGTGTGGAAGAGTTTGATTTGCCACCCATCAGCTCAAGCTGGTGAAGAGAAATGCTCCCATATCCACATCCAGGTGTGCACAACCACACACCTGCAGTCACCATGCCTTCAGGCAAACTGGTCTACTGATTTTGCAAGGAAAAGAAGCAAAGTTCCTAGAGATAGAAGGAAAAAATGTCTTTTCTTGAATACAGTTAACAGAAAGAAACATTCTATGCCAATATGCAGTTGTGAGTGAGTAGACAGTAACCCATGCCACAATCCAGGACCTCTGGAGACAGATTTTTGTCTCCTTTAGTCTTTAGGCAAGACCATTTCATTAGCATGGCAAAAGCAGCCTAATGACTTTGATTATTCACATTTCAAAATATCCAAGGACAGACGAGTCCCGGCCACCCTTGCAGTCAGCTACCCTCACTTGGCAGCTATTATCTCTCACACCAGCTGGGTTGTGTTTTTCAGGGTCTCTGCTCTGGAGCCCTTCCAGGCTGTTGCATTTAGCTGGAATGTTTGTGGCAGAATGAGTCCAGGAAACTCCTTCCCTCAATGCGCAGACTCCTGGCCGGGCACCAGTGCAACTGCACCACTCTGAAGGCCTGGAGCTGAGCAAGGCAGAAGCAGAAGAAAACAGAGCTGGAAAGAAGAAAGGCTGATTAATGATTGATTGAAACTGTGGCAAACAGGAGCGTTCTTCAGTGATTATGCCCTTGGTACCCTCTCACAGAATAGTTACTTTGTTCAAAGCCAGATCCAGTGGTTGCCACAGAGCATTGCAGACATTCCCATTTTAATTTCCAGAAAACCCTCAGCTCTTTGTTTACAACTATTTGATGCGTGATCTGTCTTCATTAATAATTTCACGTTCAAAATAAAGTTCTGTAATCAAGTCCTTGCACTCTTTAATAACCCTGAAATCCTCTCTCTGAAAGTTCTCCTGTGTGTTTTCCTACTGCATGAATTTGTCTCCTTTTCTAGAGAAAATTTGTCCCTATTCCTTCCCAGCCTATTCTCTCTGCCACCCAGATGTGTGCCCATGGAATCCTCCCTCACCTTTTTCTGGGGTGCAGGCCCATTCATTTTCAACACTTGACATTTTTTCCCCTACAAAAGACCTAGATACTGTCTGCTATCCATGCTGTTGTCTCACATTCCTATTCTATTGATTGTCACCATGATATTTTCTGGAAATATCCTCTTTGCCCAGGATTTTCTCCTGGGAAGTTGAGATGCCTCAGAAAAGAACGAAAAAATGAAAATACAATTATCTGATTGCTTGGGAATGTGGTCTGGAGATTGTTTACCAACAGGTGCACCTTTGATTGGTTCCATGTGAATTGTTTTTAATTAATGACCAATCACAGCCAGCTGTGTCAGACTCTGAGGTGTCATGAGCTTTCCTTGTCATTCTTGTAAAGCCTTCTGATGTATCCTTTCTCTTGCTTTAGTATAGTTTCAGTGTGTAATGTAATGTAATGTAATGTAATGTAATAATAAATCAGCCTTCTGAGAACATGGAGTGAAATTCTCATCTCTCACCTTGTCCTGGGGACCTCACAACACCACAACTGATGATGGCCCATCAGACAAATTTGTATGGAGGAAGTTTTGGGAGTCTAACACACTACAAAGACAAAAACACCCTCACTGCCTCCTGAGCATTCAGAATTACAACACTGTAAAACGACCCTGCCTAAATCCATCTCTTTATACATCTCTACACACCAGACCATGGACTAACACAAAGAAAATGAACGTTTTTCCTGGCAAGGATGTGCCAGGCTCCCTTCTCTCTGCTGGAGCCACTCACCCCCTTGCAGTACCCACACCTGTGGTTCTTTCTCAGCATTTCCTTGGCTTGAGCTCACCTGTGCGTGGGGAATTTTTCATCACACACCTCCCCCTGTTTGTCAACATATCACACCAGCACATCTTAAACCCAGCCTAGGATTACCTCAAACTTGGGGTGCACCTGACAGAGCCCAGAGGCACACCTTGCACACCAGGCAGCCACCCAATTGCAATTTAAGCTCCTTAGCAAAGGCCCTTTTGCACCTTTTGTTTTACTGGTTTAGGCACTGTTTGACACCCGTTTAATATTAATACAATGCTGCTTTAGTGTTTTAACACAGTGGGGCGTTCATCCTGTTTGGGTATGGAGGCAATACACAACTTCAGTAGATTCTCTTTATATCAAAACCAGAAGTGTAGAGGCCATGTGAAGAGAAAATTAAGTACTCTACCTTTTTTTTCTTCTCTCTCTCTCTCTAACTGCATTACTTGGAGGGAAAATCTGTTAAAAAAAAAAGATGAGTGTGTAAGCACTCTGCATTTGTCACCAGAATCAGAGCTTTAGTCCTTAAGTAAGAGCAGAAGTTTTTCTGAATCATTAATTCCAAATAAATGACTGAGAAGGAGGAAGAAAGTACATAAAAGCCTTCATTATATGCAAAACAGATGGAGGGAAACTGCTTTGGGAGGCATCATATTCTAAACCTGAAGTGGGAACTGAATTTTTTATGTAATCCCAATGGCTAGGTAATGGTAATGTTATTCTGAAGTAAAAAAAAGTGACTTCTGTCTGTTCTTCTGAAATATTAACTAAAAAAAAATATTTTTACATATCCCAAGCTGAGAACATATGCATGGGGAAAAACTTTATATTCTCCATGCCCTTAAAACCATTACATTGTCATTTTCAAATAAACACCTCAGCACAGCAGGTGCCTAGAACATACAAAAAAGTGTGTGGAACACAATGTTCTGAAGAAATCGTCATGAATACAGCTCTAGTCTTCAAAAATGCCTCTTAAAAAAGTTTTACAAGGTATCAATGGCTGGGAAAACAAAATTCTTTCTCACAATCAAAACTTTTCCCATTTCTAGAGCCAGAGGCACAAGAAGATTTACAAGGTTCACTTTTAAACTTTGTGGGTTGGGACAGTTGACATTTCAGATTTTGGGTTGGAGCATTTCACTGGTTTTTAGTCTCAGTATTGTACAAATTAGCTTCTTGTAGCAGCATCAAAAGCAAAGAAAATCCTGTGATTAATCTGCTTTTTTTCCCCCCATGATAAACAAAGTGCTCCAGACACCAGACGTCAGTAAGGAACTGTCTGGGAAGAGATAATTTTAAAGGGCTTTGAAAAAAAGAAAGCAGCAGGGTGGTGTCTAGTCATGATAAGTTATTTTGAAAACAGACTGGATAGTGCTGATACTACAGCATGATGACAGCACATAACAATCTGGGCAAATACAACCAAAAAGGGTAAAATGGGAACTTCAGTGTCATTGCAGAGAATGATGAGAACAACAAACACGCACCACACATGCTCAAGTTCATGTGTATTAATGGCTTAATATAAAAAATGAATGGTTCACCTCAAAAAATTGTACTGAAGTCTTTTATTTCCATGTTACAATGAACCACGGTTTAACTATCACCTTGTTGATGTGTTTGTAGAGTTATCTCTGTCTGTATTTATGATGTTTGTTTTCTCACAAACACTTGACAAACCACAAAGACCTTTCTTATGTTTCGGTCTGTGGTATGTGGCTCTCTTGCATCACAGCAGTTTACAAAACAAGACTGGCTGAAGCTCAGTTTGGTTTTGAATGGAGCACAAAAATGAGTTTCCTACATGAAAAGTCTGTCCTATGTGTCATGGTTAGATAATATCAAGAGAAGGATTGAGTCACACTGTTCTTTCACTTTTACTGTAACTCCTCAGAATTCAGTGGGGCTGCTCCTGACCGTAAAAAGCAACAAAATCAAGCCTCTCTTTTACAGGATTGTTTCCCAGGAAACTTTAGGAGTTAGGTTGCTAAATAAATAGCTGTGTATCACAAGTTAATTCATGCTTCCTCCCCCTCCACCCCACCTCATTTCTTTAACAAAAAAGGAGCATGAGTGCAAAGTCAGACAGGACTAATAAATCATGCATGATGAGGAGTCAGAATATCCAACTTCCCAGAGTTTCTCAATTCTAATTTTCATCTGTTTTACCTACATGGGAAACCATTCACTTAAACAATTTTGTGCCTGACTTCCACTCTTTTTCTATTCAGAATTAATCTATTCCTCCATATTGTCACCAGATCTAGCTCTCCATTGAAGGGCCAGGAAAAAAATAGTTTGCCTGTAATTCAGTATCTCCTTTTTATCTTACAAAGAAAGAGACTTTTCTGCGTCAGCACTATCCAACATTCAACATTTTGGATGGGTCGAGTACTTGCTTAAACATTCAGTATTGCTCTCCTTATTCTTCCCTGTACAAGTCTGCATCTGTAACGTGTCAAACAAGGGACTGAGCCAAGGTCAATGCAAGGGATGTGTGAGGGACAAAATGGGCACTACGGTCCTGCCCTTCTTAAGTAGGAATTTACAGAAGTGGGTAACATCTGGCAACAACCTGTGTTCTTTTTGGGGAAGGGTATAATGTCTCTAAAAGACACCACAAAATGAGGTCCACACTGTTGGACCAAGGCTTCTTGCCCTTCCCAAGATACAGAAACTGTAGAGATGAAGAAGGCGCTTTATCTGCTCTTAAGGTTGCGTGCAGTTTGGGGGGACAGCTGGGAGCACACACAGGCCAAACCAATTTTCCTGATTTTCCTGGCTTCTGCAGCAGCCCACACATGGCCACCATCCCTTCCCAGCCCCTGGGGCTCCACACAGGTCCTGCTTGCAGGACAAGCAGAGTCCCCAGCCAAGACCATTGCTGGAAGCCCCATGCTAGAACAATGTTCAGTTCATGGCCTCCTCCCTGCCACATTCACATTTTCTGAAAAATCCCTTCAGCCAGGATTTTGCTCCTGGGAAGCTGAGAAGCCTCAGAGAAAAAGGAAAACAAATTCTTATCTCATTTGCTTCTCCTGTGTTGTGCTCACATGTGGAATGTGTTTGGAGATTGTTTACCCACAGGTGATTGTTTCATTGGTTTAATGGGAGTTGTTTTGACTCAATGACCAATCAGGGCCAAGCTGTGTCAGGACTCTGGAAATAGTCACAAGTTTCCATTATGATCTTTTTAGCATTCTGTAAGTATCCTTCCTGTATTCTTTATTATAGTTTAGTATAGCATTCTTTAATTTATTATAGTATCATAAAATAATAAATTAGCCTTCTGAGAACATGGAGTCAGATTCATCATTCCTTCCTACATCTGGGGGCAACACAAATACAACCTCCCTGCACATCCTGGATGCCTTCTGGAAATGACAGCTGCTGAGAGTGCAGGAGCCCATCTGACCAACCCTAGAGCAGACCTGGGGCACAGAGTGCAGTAACTGCACAGCCATGGATTAGTGAAGGACAATGAGCCCAACTTCTGTGGCAATCACTGGACCTTCCCCGTCCCCACAATATGTTCAGCTTGCCCACGGGTCCTGCCATGTGACGGGAGAAACACCACATGAGGTTCTGCTCTCGGATTTACAAAACCTGAGCAACCCAGTCAGCTAAAACCATCTGGCTCCCCTGTTGTGTACGAGTTCAGGTTATAAAGCAATTTCTATTCAGCTCTAACTGTACAGATCCCACACTGGTATTTTTCATGTTGTTCCTAATCAAGATGAACTCACTGGTTTTACTGCATGCTTCATTTTGTTTTGTTTTTCAAACATGAGGAAAATATTTCCAACACTTTTCAAAATTTTTGTGTTTTTTCAAAGGGAAAACATGTCTCTTCCTCCGCTCTTAGGACATTCAAAGCATCCCTTTCCTTGTCAAAAAGGACATGGCTTACTGCTGAAACTCTAAAAGAAGCATGAAAATATTTTTCCATGAGAATAAGAGCCTCTACTTGGCAAGAAAAATAGTCAACTGTTCTCTAAAGTAATGAGCTTTGGAAAACCTACAGTCTGCATATAGGAGAAAGGAAAATCCCATTCCTGTGATAACCATGCCTACCAACAGAACTGGACAGGAATGTAGGTCTGGGATGGGCAAATTTTCCATTTATAGATGAGATGGGTTTGGATGCTGGCCATGGTGTTCTTCGTATTTAACTGAGGTTGCCTCTCCCCTCATTACAAAGCCCACTCTCCCACAGAAACAACTGAGAAGGTTTGGTCTGTGCTGGTGCTTTGGTACCTGCTCTTTTTACAGGGCTTGACTTAGAGAAAATCAAGCAGAGTATTTGCCAGTCCCACATTAATCCACCTCGCCAGTCTGTGATCAGAAGGTTTCTTTTTACAAGTTAAGGAAAAGACACAAAACACACTGACATGTTTCTGCTCCCACAACAACCAGTCCTGGCCTGTGCAAGGAAGTTGCAGTTTAATTAAACCATTTCAAAAGCTGATGCTGTTAAATTAATGTGAATTAAATTAATCCTCTTTAGGAGGATGGATGTTATTTTGCTGGAGTCATTTCTACAGTTTTAACTGAAGTGGTGAGGAAGGGATTTAAGCTAAATCAATACACAACATACTTCAACTGATATGTGTCCAAAAAAGGCATTTGCATCAGCATAATGAAAAAGTGCAAGATTTTCATGTAGACAAGACTCAGAAGAAAATATAACTATATTATTCTTTGGGAATATCATGGACATGCCTTGTTTTGCCCTTGTCTGCTGTCAACACCTCCTCCACTGCCTCCAGGGGTCTGCTCCCCACTGCCTGACAGTTTTATTAACTATATCTTCCTGTCCTGTTTACCCTCAGGTACCCACTTGTTGGCAAATTACACTTCTCTTTATCACCAAACCACCACCCCATTTGATGTAGTTCTCAAGAACTGTAGCTTCCTGCACTTCTGCTAAGTTAAAAGGTTCCTCTTCAGGGTAGTTTCAACTTGGTGTTCCCCAGATTTTCCCCTTTCCTCTATTTGCAACAGTAAAAGTTACTCCAGCTTCAGAACACAACTGGCTGGGTTTTTCTCAGAACCCAAAATATATTGTTTCAGTCTTCTGAAACAACTTCTGAAACAACTTCTGAAACAACTTCTGCTGTGCCCAGTGCTTGGAAAGGTCAGACTGTGACTATTCCTTCTGGAAAGCCCTTCTTGCTCCAGAGGCTGACATACAGTGAGTGAGAGAAATTATAAAAAATGCCATTTTGAGCAGCCACTTGCTCAGCTTTGCATGATATCCCAGCACCTCTTGAGCTCACTGGTTTAGACTGCAGAGTGGGGAATGTCCTTGGGAAGAAGGAAAAGGTCAATCCTTCTTCTTTCTGTTCTTGGTTTGTCCCCCAGAGTCCAGCATGGCCAGGCCAACACTGGGATGCAGAGTGAGGAATTTTCTCTGCCCATTTTGCTGAGCCACCACCGCTGCTGCAGGGGGAACACAGGGGATCTCTGGGGATGAGGCACAGTGCTGAAACCACAACATGCAGCCACTCTGAGCACACCAACACGCAGAATAGGTTAGGCAGAGTTTGGTGCTGCACTGATAGAACAAAGAGCTGGCACTGTTGGCAGACATTTTAACAAATGGCTCATTTCCATGCTGCTGAATCCATGGCAAACTTCCCAATGGAAGCAGCCCCTGGCTGCAAATGTGCAGTTAACGGCCCAGGTCTGTGCAGCACACTCTGCTTCCCACCAGCTGCACACGGCCCACAGTCCCCACAGCTTTAGGAAATCCAACCATACTAAATTTTAGGTAGTCCTCCTGCTTCTCCTCGGACATAAATGTTGAAGGTAAGTACCTTGTTAACAGGAGGGAGAAAACAGACTTGATTTCCCCTCTACATGCATAACAATGCTTAAAAGTGCAAGTTTGGGAACATCTTTGAGACTAGTGGCGAGCTGAAGCAGGAGACTGTCTCATACATTTCAGTGCAAAAGACAGCAGGGAAAAGGAAATTCCTTTTTGTGTCTTTAATTTAAGGATCAGACAATTCAGAAAATTGGTATGTTAGTGATAACTGGCTAATTTCCTCTTAAAACCCATGTTTTTAACTTTTGAGCCCCTACCAGAAAATTTTCAAGTCTATTTATTACAAATGTAAGCCACCTTTATTTTTTTTCTTCCTATCCTTTTTTAGGAAAAGAGACAGAGGAAGACAGACTTTCCAACTTCTCCTTATTACAAAATCTAAGGGATACAATACCCAATTCAATCTGCTGAGTTAGGACTGAAGAAATGCAAAAGCTGTGGCCACACACAAGTTTAACTCTGCCCCCGTGTGTGCAAACATTAAAACACATCCATCCACCCTGGATCCTGCTCTGGTTTTGTGCTCAAGGGTGTGTTAGTTTGTGGCAGTAATAATATATGGCATTCCAAATGACTATGAAGCTATAGGACACCTTTTCTCTTCTACACTCACATGTCTTTGCATTATTAAACTCTTTTATGACTGCACTGGCTGCTAAAAAAAAACAAGCCATAGAGATATGCCTGCTGCTCGCAATAATAAAACAAGGAGAAGTGAAGAAAAGAAAGAAGAAAAGAAAGAAGAAAAGAAGAAAAGAAGAAGCAGTTCTGGAATTTTACCAGAGGGTAAAATGATCCTGTTAAGACTGGGGAAAAACAGGGATTTAATTTTACTTCCCACATTTGGCATGCCTGCCCTGTGTGAACTCCCCTGTTCTACACTGTGCCTCACCTTTCAGCCTGAGGAGTGGCTACCAACACCTTTGGAGAGGGTGAAAAGGAACTCCTTCCTCTGCAACCTCACACTGAGGTTTCTCCAGCATCAGCACACAGAGTGACAAGGCTCTGTCAATGTGAGACCAGCCCAGGCCACCAGCACTGTGGTGGGGACACACCAAGGGCTCAGCCCACACTCACACACCCAGCACTGAGGGAGCAGCTCTGGAAATGAGGGGCCTCTGCATCCCACCCTGCCCTGGGACTGGGCAGGAATGAAACCTGGGCACTTTCACTGAAGGAAACCTGGGCACTTTCGCTGCATGAAACCTTCTCTCTCAGGAAATCTACAAGAGGAACTGCAACGGGGCGTCAGAACACTCAGCGCATGGCACAAGAGAGACACAGCGTTGGGACAGGGCATTGCAGCAGCTGATCCCAGCAGAAACACCAGCCTGATCAGGACACACCTGCCCTCAAGCCTTATCTTTTGATAAGGGAAAGGTCCGCAGGGCGCGCTGCTGCCACGCCCCGAGTAAATCACCTTGTCAATTTTTAATTGATTTCAGCTTTCACATTAACCTTTGTGAGCTGGGTGTACAGAGGAAAAGCCACAGCCTTGTTTGCTGCATATGAGAGGACCCAGAGCAGCAGTGACAGCCCAGCATTGTCCCCTGCCCTGGCCAGTGGCCACTGTTAAACCAGGCAGGCAAGAGGCAGCTGTGGTGAGGCAGCCAGGAGAGAGTGCAGGACCATGGCAGCCCATGTGCAGCTGAACACCTCTGCCAAGATGCCCCTCGTGGGGCTGGGCACCTGGAAGGTAAGAGAGAGTAAAGCAGCTGCACTGCAGAGGTCCCAAAAAACTGCAGTGCCCCTGGTCAAGCTCTGGAGAGCTGTCCTGGTGCCTGGGGCTCTGCTCTGCCTGGCTGCTGGGCTGACACTGAGTGAGTTGGAGTGGAGCTACAGATAAATGGCTGCAGGTTGATTTCCAACCCTGGAGTCCACGTTTATCACTGCAAGAAATAGTGTTCATGTAAAGGCAAAAAAAAAAAAAAACCACCAACCTGGATTGGGGGGAGAATTTCTTTCCTTAACATGGTTTTATTTTGCTAGAACACAGGTGTTTAACAAGCACTACTTTGAAATTCTTAATACTTATGCATTTTTGCAGTCTGCAGCTGGGCAGGTAAAAGCTGCAGTGACGGCTGCCATCGATGCCGGGTACCGCCACTTCGACTGTGCCTACGCCTACCTGAACGAGAGTGAGATTGGGGAGGGGATCCAGCAGAAAATCAAGGAAGGGGTTGTGAAAAGAGAAGATCTCTTCATTGTCAGCAAGGTAAGGATCCACGGTTCCTGGAGCACAGCTGAGGGAATGCTTTGTGTGGAGTATTTTCCTAGCAGGAAGGTAAGTAATGGAGACAAACTTGATGCTGTAGGATAAAGCAAATCAGAACAGCGTTCAGGTCACTCCTGACACAAGCTTAAAATTTAACCTATCCTGCAGGGAGAGTTAAGAAGGATACACTGTGTCTGCACCCTGCTGTGACCCAGCACTCCTGGGGGATGGATTGATTCCTGCAAAAGAAGGGAAGCAGGAAAAGGCAGAGGGACGAGGTAGCCCCAAGCAAGGAAGCGATGCAGAGGTCAGAGAGCACTCAGTGCTTGCTGTTGACACCCTGCTGATGCTAAAGCACAGCAGAGCACACAGGCTGTCACTGCCTGCTGCTTGTTCCAGAAGTTGGGCTCAGAGCACTCCCACAGGGGTGTCCCTGCCATGGGAGGAATTGTTCTGGGCACCTTGGGACACTGTAATCAGCTCAGCACGTGTCCTGGGGAAGGTGGAGTTGGGGGGTTTTCTTTCCTATTACAAAAATCAGACTACTTAGCTGGAATCTGGAGTTAATTCTTACCTAAGGTTGGTGGCAACCACTCTTTGTGACTTGTCCTGTACCTTCTTGGCTTTGCCTGCTACATGCAGTGCAGAGCTCTGTGCATGCTCAAGAACAACACTCAGGTGCAGCACAGCCTCTGGAAGCCCCCTGCAGCCAAGGCACACCCTGAGAAAAGGGGTAGCACAAACGATGGGTGAGCTCATGGAACCAGAGACTGGCACTGACACTGCCCCCAGAGCCACAGGCCAGGCCCAGCCCAGAGCCTGCCACATCTGACAAGCACTAGGCTGGCCTCATGTCACATCACCTTCCAAAGAACAGGGAGCATTCCTGTGCTGTGCAGGAGAGCACCCAGAGCATTAACCAGGAGCTCACATCTGCCCTTTTTGTCTGCAGCTGTGGTGCACTTTTCATGAGAAGCATCTGGTGAAGGGAGCCTGCCAGAAGAGTCTTGCCAAGCTGAAGTTGGATTACCTGGATCTCTACCTCATGCACTGGCCCTTTGGCTACAAGGTACAGTAGCAGCAGGTCCTTTTGAAATCCTGGGAGATTCCAGGGAGAATTCCTGGGAGAGCTCCTCAGCAGAGCCAGGAGCACTGCTCCAGAAAGAGCCTGTGCCTGCTGTGCCCCTGATCTCTGCCCCAGTGCTGCACAGTGTCCTCTGCCCTCCTGATAACACAGAGGCAGCCCCAGCAACAAGGTCAGGCCTCTGGCTGCAAGCAAAAGCTGTGCCTCTTTCCCTTTCCTTTACAGAGGGGTGCAGTTTGATGCTTGATAGGAATTCTTTCCTCTGCAGGTTGCAGAATCACACAGTGCAAGTAAACACTTCCATTTCCCATTTCTCTCTTTTATCACTAGATCCTTTATACAGTACAGATTGAGCTGACCTTGCCTGTAGGAGCCTTAGTGATATTTCACAGACTTTGAATTTCAAGAAGATACCTATCAAAATGTGTATTCTCCCTTATGCTTTTGAGCTCAACTCCATTCCTCCAATATTGTTTTAGTTAGCTTTACATGGACAAAGTTGTCAAGTGAAACGGCACAATATTGTGGCATTTAGATAATTCAAATAATTCAAAATACTTTGGCCATACTGTCTAGTCACAGGCTGTTCTAAACTTTCTAATACAGCAATTTCAACAGTGAGCCTCCCCATGGCACATCTGTCAACAGATGCACTCCAGTATAAATGTCTGTGTTCACAGGGCCAAAGTCAATCCTCCACAGAGCTGTTTAAAAACATCTAAAGAAACTGTTACTTGAACAATACATGGAGTGAACTCATGTAAGACTCCAGAATATTGTTCTATAAGTTAACCACTTCCCTACATGCACTTTCTGGATCATCACTTGAGAGGGTCCAGCAGAAACACCTGTCTTTATTGGCATAATAGATGACAAAAATGTATGAACGAAGAAGTGACTGAAGAACTATTAAAGTTATGGTGAGAGTTATTTGATTTTTTTAATGCAGTATTAGCTTTAGCTCCTTACATCCCTGTTGGGTGATTTCACACAGCTAATGTCTCAGCAGAGATTATTTCAAGCCTTCTCTCTCTCTCTAACAGGCTGGAGAGGAATTGTTTCCCAAAGATGACAAAGGCATGGCCATACCCAGCAACAGTGATCTTCTACAGACGTGGGAGGTAAGTTCAGCCAGGGCAGAAGAGGAATGCCCTCTGTCCTCATCAGTCTTTGCCATGCTTCCATTGCCTTCAGCAGTCACAGATCTGTTGTCATGTTCACACAAAATTACCTGGAAGGAACATAAGGCAGCACAAAATAGCTTTTCATAATGGGCATGCTCAATCCTTCCCTGGTTATTCCTGTTGTCTGAGCTCTTACTTGACTGGAGCTGCACACCAGACTGAAGCTAGAAAAAGTTCACTGTGGAACAATAACCACTGTACAATTGTTATCACCACAGTTCTTGAGTTGCTTAAACAAATTTCACAGAAATAAAGACATTTTAGGTTGAGATCTGGCCTGTAATGTGTGGGACAACCCTCCAGTGCTTGCACAACAGTGGATTACTGAGTATCATCATTCTTCTCCTCATGCAACTCAGTGTGAATTTCTACACACTCAGAGAATGAACATTTGGGCTTGGGTGAGATGGCATTAATGTGCCAGCACCTGCTCTTCCCACAGAGAACTTTGCAATTTCAAACAGTTCTTTTGTGCTGCTCATGGTGGGAAACAAGTCACATTAGGAAGAACATCATCAGGAGCTGCCTTGCACACTGGATGATGATTTTGCTGTTTTAGGCCATGGAGGAGCTGGTGGATGCTGGCCTGGTAAAAGCCATTGGATTCTGCAACTTCAACCATGAGCAGATTGAAAGAATCTTGAACAAGCCAGGACTGAAGCACAAGCCTGCAAATGTCCAGGTGAGCTGCAGAGTGACTGCAGGTGACTGGATTTGTGGGATTATAAAGATCCATTTACAGTGGAATGAGGAGAAAGGGTGAACAGGGAAGATACAGCATGTACTTTAATTCCCTCTCTATGGACATTTCAGAGTACAGCACTTGGATACTCCTATTTTATTTATCACCTTGTTCAACCACTGTTTAAGGATGTTGGAGAATTTCCCTGAAAACAGCCTTTCTGGAATAATGAACAACCCAGAGATGAGCTTTGTGAAACCCCCCCAGCAGAAACTGTACAAGCCTTTTGTATCAAAATAGGTGTTTTAATACTAAGGATGGGTAATATATGCAAGGATAATGTGAAATTAGGGGGGAAAAGCAGCCTCTAATTGGACCAGGAGATAATTTATGGAGCACAACAATACTGCAGCAGTTCTGCCACTGTCAAACTCTTTGTTTTGTGTTGGCAGATTGAATCTCATCCATACCTCACCCAGGAGAAGCTGATCAAGTACTGCCAGTCCAAAGGGCTGGCTGTGACTGCATACTGTCCCCTTGGCTCTCCTGACAGACCATGGTAAATTTGCTTTGCAATCTGCCAGGGAGGTGCTGGGGGTTATGACTGAAGCCCTGAGACTACACATACACCACTCACTTCTTATTTAAACACAGACCTCTGTTGCTGTGCTGGATCTTTCTGTGGAGGTTTCTGGCCACTGATTTGTTTCCTCTGTGTAGGGCTAAGCCTGAGGATCCTTCCCTGCTGGATGACCCCAAGATCAAAGAGATTGCAGCCAAGCACAACAAAACCGCAGCACAGGTGGGTACTCCTTCCCAATGCAGGAAAACAGAGCTCCAGAAAGGGTAGAACCTCTGTGCCTTCCCCAGGAATTGTGGCACTCCTCTGATTTTTCCCTAACAATGCAGATTTTTTTATTATATTACCTCCAGGACACACTATTAACTCTTTGGCCATCAAAAAGATTCTTGACCACCTTCAGATGTCACTTCCCCTCTATAGTAGTCACAGGTGACCCCTGAGGCAGGAAATGATTGGTTTCTGACTTTAGGGCTTTGGAATGCTGAACACTCCTTTCATTAAAATTATATTATATTATATTATATTATATTATATTATATTATAGTATATTATAGTATAGTATATTATAGTATAGTATAGGATATTATACCACAGTATATTATACCACACTATATATGATATATAATATATTATATATATCATATATATGTTATATGTTATATATTATGTATTATGTATTATATATTATGTATTATATATTATATATTATATATTATATATTATATATTATATATGTGCTACAAAGGATATTTAAGAATACTAAAGAAAACTCATGACTGTCTCCTGACTGCTTGGACTTGATACACTAATTAACATAAAAAAATTCTACTAGAATCTAATCAAGTAATCACTTTGGGTAAACAATCTCTAGAACACGTTCTACATGAGTACAAACAAAGGAGTAGTAAATGAGGTAAGAATTGTTTTCAATTCTTTTCTCTGCGTCTCTCACAGTTTCCCTCTGTTCAGAGGGCATGTGAATACCACACCCCTCTCAAGTCCTCTTGCAGAGAATGTAAACCTTGCACAGACTGCTAAAATCCCAAACAAAAGGAATGGAGTGCCCCAAACCTGGATGGGAAGGGAGGTTTCCTGTGAAGCTTCACCCCTTCCCTCTTTGCTCTCCAGGCACTGCAGCCTGACTGCAGGGTCAGGGATGGTTGAAATGCAGCTCTGCAGAAGTGGGGATATCTCAGGGAAAGCAGCTGTTGGAACAGGAGCAATGATTCAGTTGTCTGTCCTTGCAGGTTCTCCTTCGCTTCCAGATCCAGAGAAATGTGATTGCCATTCCCAAATCTGTCACCCCACAGCGCATTGTGGAGAACTTCCAGGTGAGGGATCAGGAGTGAGCAGGGGCTGCCCTCAGGGATGGCTTGGATCCTTTATCACCCCTGCCATGGGCTCCTGCAGCAAGAGGGATGGGCTTCTTCTTGCTTAATACACTTCACTGAGTGTTAAACCAGGCCTACTTCTTGAGAGTTTAATCAGCAATCTTTGCATGATATCATTCCCTGATCCATGCCTTGTGGATGGATGTGTGTGGTGTTTGTGAGGGTCCCCAGGACGAGGGAAGAGATGAATCTGACTCCATGTCTCAGAAGGCTGATTTATTATTTTATGATATATATTATATTAAAGAATGCTATACTAAAACTATACTAAAGAAAGAGAAGAATACATCAGAAGGTTTAACAGGAATGAATAATAAAAACCTATGCCTGACTCCTCAGATTCCGACACAGCTGGACTGGGATTGGTCATGAATTAAAAACAATTCACATGTTTGGATAAACAATCTCCAAATCACATTCCAGAGTAGCAAAACATGCAGAAGCTGAGGCTTCTCATCTTCCCGGGAGAAGAAATCCTGGTGAAGGGATTTTTCAGAAAATATCACAGTCACAGCTTGCTTGGAATCCCCACACAGAAACATGCCAGAAACTTATCTAGAATCAGTAATGTTCATAAAATGATCCCTTATGTCCATAAAACAAGTTGTTCTTCATAATTCAGTGGTCCATGTGTGAAAATGGAGCAGTGTGGAGCTGCTCCTGTGTTTCTCTTAGGTTTGTTCAAAGAAGTGATTTCCATTTGTATCTCGAATTAGGTGTTTGACTTTGAACTGACTAAAGAGGAGATGGCAACTATTCTGTCCTTCAACAGAAACTGGAGGATCTGTCAAATGAGCGTGTAAGTGATGCTGCTTGTTTTCTTCTAAATCTTAAATTCTGAATATTCTTTACAAGGAATTTTGTGTCACACCTTCTAGGTAACATGAAATTCAAATTTTTGTTAATTATGCCAACTCAAACTCCAACTGGTTTTGGTTTGTCCCAAAAAAATTACATTTTCAGGAGAGGGCTTAGTATTTTCATTTTAAAAACAAAACAAAAATTAATGCAAATTATATTCTAATTTTTAATTCTTGGTTTTTAGGAAGCTCTCTTGAATTTAAAAAAATGGGATGTTTAACTCATCTCTGTGTGTACTAGAAAAAGGAGAACGTGTATCTCCCCCTATTCTTGCTGTAACTCTGTGATGCAGATCTTCCCTTGGTGGCTCTTCCATGCACACAACATATCTCCACATCACATTTAGATCATGGGTGAAAATAACAGTCCCATTTTTATTTCTTTCAGGTCCAAAAATCTCAAGGAATACCCTTTCTATGCAGAATACTGAAGGTGCTTGTAACGTGGCCTTTACTAGACCTCTGGTGCCATCTGCCAGGGAAGGCTTAGGATCTTTATACCACAACATTTGGGGTTTTTGGAAGAAGGAAAGAGTATTTTCTACAGCACCACTATTCACTGGTTGCCTTCAGTCTTGCATCAGCAGAAACCAGATGTTGACAAACACACCCCACAGATCCACTATTTCATCGGAGGTATCTGCATTTTAAATAAAATTAACTTTAAAATGCAAAAACCTAATTGGTGGAAAGCTTTCTGTCTACTGTAGGAGAAACCCAAAACCCTCCCACCCGTAGATACACAGAGGGGTGGGCTGCAGTCACTGCACAGTGGGGACACAGATCCTGCCTGGGACACTCAGCATTTTCCCCTGCCATCCCTCAGCACCCACCTTGCCCCCCCCTCCCCAGCCACAGACCTGTTTTTAATAGACAAATACAAGAATTTTCACAGATCTTGCAAAAAAACCTCTTGAGAAGACACAGAGAGATTGGTGGGACCTCAGAGGATGCTCGTGGCTTGATCTGAACTCCAGGCACGAAAGAGGCCAATGTCTTAAAATCAGATTAAATCTCTACCCCCCTGTTTTATTCCTGCCTTAACAAGCATCTGGAAGTTGAACCAATGCACACCATTTAGCAATGTAAATATTCTATTCCAACATATACTCTATTTTCAAAGGCCCTGCCATCATCTGACAACCCCAACCACACCTTCAGGACAAAAACAAGCGTCACCTCCTGGGGATTGGCATGGTCTGGGCAAGGCAAACAAAGCAAAACACAAAACCTGCCCAAAATCCTCTCTTAAAACCTTAAAACACCAAGGTGTCTCTCACAGCATGCCTTGGGAAAAACAAGCACCAGCCTTCACAGGAGAACATCAGTTCACAGAATGAAGTGAGTGGAAGGACAAATTGCATTTCTCAGCCCTGCTCTCCCGTGTGGTTAAACTGTAACACCACATCCTGCAGAGGACAGCTGACAGCGCTGCCAGAAACCTGGGGCAAGATTAAATTAAAACTAATTATCTTGTCTGCCTTCAGTTAAATGAAGCAGAAAAATCTTGGGTGGGAGAGGCATCCGGAGAAAACAGTATATATTTTAGATTTATGTTTGTACCTGAGGGAATTCCCCAAGCACAAGCAAACAGCAAAGCCCCCTAAGCAGCCCTGACGGGATATTATGGAGAACTTGGAGAATCCTGTTGATAAATTAATTTCTTTTTCATTGCACTTTCAACAACCAATCCGTATAGCATATTTTGCCTCTCAAGAATTGCAAAGTCAGTTTCTAAAGTGAAATTAAAAGGCCGCCTACCGTTTATTTGTACACTTGTATGTTTCCTTCTGAAATACGGTCTGCACTTCCCTAAAGGCACAGGGACACGCGATCGCTGTGATATTCGCTGTAAACTCAGCATTCTTCAGGAGTTTTGAAAAGACATTAAAACACGCTTTCCCTTAAAGGAAAAGCGTTTAAAAGGAAGTGATTTGTAGTGATCATTTCCGAAATGCCTCGCAAACTCACCCCAAGTGAAACTGTTTGTGCCATGTTGGTGTCACTCAGGGAACCCAGCGGGCGTCAGAACACCCGGGCACATGGCACAAGGAGGATAAACACGGACACAGGGACAGAGCGCTGCAGGAGCAGAGCGCTGCAGGAGCTGATCCCTGCAGAGACACCCCTGCGCTCAGCCTTTATCCTTCCGTAAGGAATTTCACCCTTCTCCCGGGGGAACTCCCGGATTCCCTCCCACCCGGGCTCCCTCCCACATGGCCTCCCCCCTCACTACATCCCCCATGACCGCCCAGCGGGCTCCATTAGCTGCCGCCGCCGCTGCTGATTGGCTGGCGCCGCGGCTCGCGCGGGGCGGCGGTGCTGATTGGCTGCGGGCGCGGGGTAAACATGGCGGCCATGGCGGGGTATGTGCGGCTTGGGGCTGCCGCCAGCGCGCCCCTCATGGGGCTGGGCACATGGAAGGTGAGGCGGGCACTGCGCTGTGGGACGGGGCAGCGCCTGAGAATCCCTCAGCGAGACCTGTCCTGCCCTTTTTTCCCTCTCTAGTCCCCCCCAGGGAAGGTGACAGCCGCGGTGACGGCTGCCATCGATGCCGGGTACCGCCACTTCGACTGTGCCTATGTGTACCAGAACGAGAAGGAAGTCGGGGAGGGGATCCAGCAGAAAATCAAGGAAGGCGTGGTGAAACGAGAGGATCTGTTCGTGGTCAGTAAGGTATGGATCAGATGGTCATGGATTATGGACACACTGGTTTTACCTGTGCTAGGAACAGGTAAACGCCGTAGCACTGGAGAAGTTTGTAATGTCAATAAGTTAATTTTTGATACCCTTCTCTTGTTTCCTGCGCTGCCACACAGCCCAGGCTCGCTGCGTGTGAAGAGCCCTGGGCAGGCCTCACTCCACAGCTCATTCCCAAGAACAGGGAGCATTGCTGTGCTGTGCAGGAGAGCACTGTGGAGCTTTCCCCCAGGAGCTCACATCTGCCCTGTTTTTCTCTCCAGCTGTGGTGCACCTTCCACGAGAAGCCTCTGGTGAAGGGAGCCTGCCAGAAGACTCTTGCAGACCTGAAGCTGGCTTACCTGGATCTCTACCTTGTCCACTGGCCTTTTGGCTTCAAGGTACAATAGCAGCAATGCCTTTAACTTCGTTTCTTTTGCCTGGCTTAACAGCCCAGCAATTGTTCTGGCTGGTAATTACATGCCTGTTATTTGTGCCAGCACTGCTCTGGTGCTCCTCTTGACCCTGTGTGACTCAGGCTTTTGGTCTTTGCTCCAGAGGCAGTTGTTTTCGTACCCTTTTGATCCTGGGAATGATGGCCTGAAAACCAGAGAAACTAGAAACAGCTCTCCCAGCTCCAAGCATAAGACAGGCTGCTTTCCTTTTCTCTTGCAGATCCAATGTGTGTTAATCTAAAAATCACCCCTTGTGGGAACAGGATTGCTTTTTGCTGCTTCTCTGCAGTTTTCCTTTGTGTGCTACAGAATCAGAGAGCAAAAGAAAGCATTGCTGTTTTCCATCTCTCTCTTTAATCACCAAGTCCTTAATGCAGTACAGATTGAGAAGCCTTAGTGTTGTTCCACTGAGACAGGTATTTAAAAGGTGGAATTTCTGTGAGAGTGTTTAGGAGTTGATGTCTGAGTCAATCAGTGAAGGATTTGATGTCTGAGTTTGAATATTTCCAGTCACAGCCTTTCTGTCCTCTCTCAGTCTGATCCCTCCCAATTCTACCTATTGCCTTTGAGATGCTCATCTTTTTTGCATGCCTTATTTTAACTTTATATGAACAGAGCCATGAAAATGAAATTGTCTGATGGTGACAGCAGCAAAGAGCTGTTAAACACAGTTCAGTCTTGGCATCTTTTCATAACTTGTACACCAAGGCTCTTCTAACTTTCCTGGTGTTGGTGTCTTTGCACTGAGTGTTGTTATGGAAGAACTGTCAGTGCACACAATAGCTCTTTACAGTAGATCTGGTGTTGTGTAGGCCAAAGTGTTGATGCCCCCCTGGAAAAAGAAGAAAAGCAATTCTTGCTAAGTGGGAACTAAAGAGCAGCCCCTGAAGGGAGCACATGTGAGCCTGGAGGCTGCAGCTCTGACTGGTTTGTTCCCTGTGGGTGTTTGGGTGAGCCATCACTTCCAGGGGTCCAGCAGAAAAACCTGTTCTGCTGGGAATGGTCACTGGCAAAAATGCCTTGAATTCCTTCCACTTCTCAGAAGGAATGACTGAGTGGAGACAAGCACCAGCACTCTTGCTCTAGAAGTTTAGGATATTGTGGTTGTGAGCACTCAAGTGGATTTGTCAAGAGATTTTCAAGCACTTTCTGTGTCACTGACAGGCAGGAGAGGATCTGTTCCCTGCAGATGACAAAGGCATGGCTGTCCCCAGCAACACAGATATCCTGCAGACGTGGGAGGTGAGTTCATCTCCAGTGGAAAAGTCACATCTCCTGTGCTCAGCAGTGCTGTTGGCTTCAGCAGCTGCAGAATGTTCAGCCGTGGAAAGAACTCACGGAAATACACGGGTTTAAAAATGTGGTTTAAAAAAATGTTCATTTAAAAATTGTTTAAAAATTTAAACATTTCTTCCCATGAAAACAAACAGAGCATGTCAGGAAAAATGTGTTCAGTCATCTCTTAAGCCACTGCATGCTGACTGTGCTCCCCTTTCTGCCAGGCCATGGAGGAGCTGGTGGATGCTGGCCTGGTAAAAGCCATTGGAGTCTCCAACTTCAACCGTGAGCAGATTGAGAGAATCTTGAACAAGCCAGGACTGAAACACAAGCCTGCAAATAATCAGGTGAGCTGCAAGGTGACTGCAGGGGAATGCTTTTCAGGGATTATAAAGATCCAATTACAGTTGAATGAGGAGGTAGGAAAAAGGGAGAACAAAGTAGACACAGCAAGTACTTTAAATTCCTCTCTCTGGACATTTCTTCATACAAACAGAACCAGAATGTTTCCTTTTTGTCTCATCTTGAACCACTAACTTAGTTACTTGAACCACTAACTTTGGAGTATTTGCCTGGGAACCATTCTCTCTGGAGCCATGAAGAATCTACATATGAGGGATCATTCTGACATAATGACTGACTCTTATAAAGCCTCTCAGAAAAAAATCCAAAAAGCACATAAAGACTAGGTATAAAAGTTGGTGCCCTATAGAATTATAATCTTGTATTGTCACATAGGCCACCTGCAGGGTGGGGTGAAGGCAACCTCTAATTAGGAAATTAGGATTCAGAAAAACCTCTGCAGCAAGGGAAAACTACAGTAGTTTTACAGCTCTAAGTCTATGCTTCTGTGTTGGCAGATTGAGTCTCATCCATACCTTTCCCAGGAGAAGCTGATTGACTACTGCCACTCCAAAGGGATCACTGTGACAGCATACTGTCCCCTTGGACGTCCTGATGGGTAATTTCCAAGTGGGTTCATGTGATTTATGACTAACTGAGTAATGGTACAGGTGTATATCTATTTTTTTTTTTAAATTAGTGGGGCTAGATAGAATCTCTCTGAAGTGATTCTGTGTTGTTTCATCCTTTTCTCCCCCACTTTGTCTAGTTCTAAGCCAGACGCACCTTCCCTTCTGGATGACCCCAAGATCAAGGAGATTGCAGCCAAGCACAACAAAACCCCAGCACAGGTGGGTAGGTGCCAGACAGTGGATACCCCTTCCTGTAACAGAGAAATTTGAAAACCTGTCTGAAGAGAGGGAACAACCTCTGTGGTGTTACCTGTGAATAATGCTGCTTTTTTGTCTTGTTAACAAGCAGTGCAGGCTGGATATTCTGTGGCCTGCAAGGTATGCTACTACTAACTCTGGCCATCAGTCAAGAAAATATTATTTGACTCATCTTCACTTAAGTCCTTTTGAAGAAATTAAAACCTTGCATATCGTGCAAAACTTCTGGGTGCCAAGAAAAGGAATTGACTGGCCCAAAGCCAGAATGGAAAGCAGACCTTCCATGGGGGCTTCCACCACTTCCAGGGCCAGGGATGGTTTGAAATGCAGCTCTGCAGAAGTGGGGATATCTCAGGGAAAGCAGCTGTTGGAACAGGAGCAATGATTCAGTTGTCTGTCCTTGCAGGTTCTCCTTCGCTTCCAGATCCAGAGAAATGTGATTGCCATTCCCAAATCTGTCACCCCACAGCGCATTGTGGAGAACTTCCAGGTGAGGGATCAGGAGTGAGCAGGGGCTGCCCTCAGGGATGGCTTGGATCCTTTATCACCCCTGCCATGGGCTCCTGCAGCAAGAGGCCTGGGCTCTTTCTGTCTGTCTGGAAGTCAGGGCTACAGTGCAAACTACAGTGAAGAATAGCCAGAGCTGTTAGTTCTATCAGCACACTGTTTCCATCAGGCACCTTACATGGTGTCTCCTGTTCTTCTGTTTCTTCCCTCTGCCAGTAGAGCCTGGAAAATCCAAAGATATTTCTTTTCTTTTCTGTGTTTCATGAATCCATCATTTGTACCCAGCATCCTTTCTGATATGAACTTGTTCTTTAATCTTGTAGTCTTGCTTCTGATTTGATTTGTTCAAAGAAGTAAAATCCAGCTGGTTTTCTCTTTTTAGGTGTTTGACTTTGAACTGACTAAAGAGGAGATGGCCACCCTTCTTAGCTTAAACAAAAACTGGAGGATCTGTGCAATGGTTACGTAAGTGACAGTTTGTGTCCTTCAAACTCTTACATTTTCAATGATCTTTATCCTGATCTCACAGGAACTGGTGTAGCTGTTGAATTGGGGATATTTTGAAATCTGAAATAATTTTGGGCATGAAGCATTTATTGTTATACTTCCACTGTATTGACTGAAAGGCAAGTGTAAGTCATGCTGTGTGTTCATTGTGAATCCATTCTCCAGGAAACTTTGCATGCCTGGAATTCCAAAATGAGGGTTCTAGTTGGTACCTTTGGCTGTGTCCATATGGGAGAAACGAGCACTAGGCAGTTTTAAACTTTGGGTAATTTTTTTCTGTGGGGTATTATAAATTGTTGTCAGCTCTCACACAGGTGGTTGTGGTGGGGAATGACCATCTGTTGTGCAGTACAGAGCACAGCTACTTGCAGAATGTGCACCAGGACAGGAAGCCTTGGCTGCAAGGCCACAGAAACTGCTGCTGTCTGTAAGCAGTGTGAATTTTAATTCTGTATCTACAAAGTAACTTGGTCCCACCACTGTTCAGTGCCTGAATTACAAAAGACGGCTGGAACTTGTTGGTCCTGTAGGCTGTTTCTATACTATCAAGTCTCTTAAGTTCACTCTGCAGTTACTCAGTTCAGAGCCTCCTTTGAAGGCTCCTCTGTACACCCACTGTTGTTCTATATAGCAATTATTTTAGCCTTGAGTAATCCTTCCTCTTTGATTTCCTCCAGGTGCAAAAATCTCAAGGAGTACCCTTTCAATGCAGAATACTGAAGATGGTTTTTTTCCTGGCCTCTCTCAGGCCCCCAGGGTCTAATGAGCTTCTACCATGGCCTCAAAATGTGCACTTTGTAGCTGACACACTGTATCCCTCCTCCCAGCAAAGGCACAGGATATGTGTTCAGTGACTTTGGCGTTTCTTCTTCGGTGGAAGGGAATTGTACAATTGTTCTGAAGAGCAGAATGTGGGCTGTGATAATTCTCATTACGTGAGTGTCTCTGCATGGCTGAAATAGCAAAGGAGAAAACAGATGAGGGAACTAACAACTGACTTTTATCTGCTGTCTTGCATCAGCACCACTTAAGGCTGAAGGGTTAAGGATATGTAAGTGCAGGAGAAAAATCCATCCTGAATAATCACATAATCACTGCCTGAAGACAAAATTAACTTCTAGGGTACAGCCCAAAGCTTTCTGGGAAATAAGAATGAATGGGAGAAGTGTCCAGACCTATAGATGAATAACAAGTCATATTGGGCCTTATTTCAGTCCCTTTTTTACAGGCTGAAGCTGGACAGAGATTGATGTTCAATTTCATTCTTGACCAAAATAAAAATATTTGAATTACTGCTTGTTTGGAAGTTCTATTCTTATGTTAAAAATAGCAAACCAAGAAGCTTGCATTAACAATGTAGCTGGAAATAATCATCCCTATTCACTTTTCAGTTATGTCACCAGAGCATTGAGACCTTGTCTTGATCAAAAGTTGAATCATTTGGTGTAACAAGCATTGACACAGCAATGCTGAAAAGAACAGTTGAGCAGGACAAGCCTGTTACTGGCATAGTTTATGAAAATCCTTTCACTAGGATTTTCCTCCTGAGAAGCTGAGAAGCCTCAGAAAAGAAATGTAAACAATAATTATCTGCTGGCTGTGCACTGTGGTCTGGAGAAGGTTTGCCAACAGGTGCATCTTTGATTGGTCTCATGTGGATTGTTTTAAATTATTGACCAATCACAGCCAGCTCTGTTGAGGCTGTGAGCTGTCATGGGTTTTTTATTATCATTCCTTTCTAGCCTTCTGATGTCTCCTTTCTTTAGTATAGTGTTAGAATAGCGTTTTTAATATCATTTATATAATAAAATAATAAATCAGCCTCCTGAAACATGGAGTCAAGATTCTCCCTCTTCCCTCATCCTGGAGACCCTTGCACACCACCACACAAGCCTTAGTATGGACTGTGGGTTAACAAGCAACAGGAGACCAACACCTGAAACTGCTGGAAATCTCTGCACTGATTTGGTTGGTAGCCAGTGCTGCTGTGTGGCTGTTAAAAGCCCGCAGTAACAGAGACTGGGGGAGCTCAGCAGTGTTGAGCAGGTGTCTGCTGCAGCACAGAAGCAGAGGGTGCCTGGTGGAACTGGTACCCGTTAATGCTCAGATGCTGCCCAGAGCATCATCCCACCTTCGGCGGGAGCGCAGAGCGCGCCCTGCAGCGGCGGGGGCTCGGGGAGAAGCGGCGCTGGCCCAGCCCGGTGTCCCCAGGCCGCGGCTGTCCCGGGCGGGCGGGCGGGGCCCGGGACGGGGCGGGCACGGCTCTGCCGTCGTCAAAGGCTCGGCGGGCGGTGCTACCGGGCAGCATTCCCGGCTGGAGCCATGGCCACCTCCCTGCAGCTCTGCACCGGGGCCAGGATGCCCCTCGTGGGGCTGGGCACATGGAAGGTAACGGGGACAGCGGCCGCTGTCAGAGGGGCGGGCTCCGCGCCCGGTGCCTTCTCCCCGCGAGGGTCCGGAGCGCTCGGGGGTGGGCAGGGAGCGGGGACAGCTCGGCTCGGTGACGCGTCCCCGGTGCCATCCCCAACATCCCGCCCCGGATGCTGCCGGGGATGCCCTGTCCCTCCGGCGGTCCCCGCAGGCACAGCCCCGGCTCTGCTTTTAAAGCCGCGTTCCCTGCCGTGCCCTCCGTCCCTGCTGTGCCACTCCTGCGCGGGGGAGAGGTGGCGCTTGGGTGTCCCCAGGCTGGGAGAGGCGGCGGCTCCGTCCCTCCCGTAGCCGCCAGGGATGCGCGGATCCCATCCATCCATCCATCCATCCATCCCTCCCTCCCTCCCTCCCTCCCTCCCTCCATCCATCCATCCCCTGCTATCCCGGCCAGGCTCCCCGGGCCCCTCTCCCTGCCCCTTCCCGTGCCACTGCACTGGAGCCCCTCCCTGCTGCTTCCTGGGCGAGGTCCCCGGGAATCACCCGGTGGCTTTAGAAGACCATTCATGCGTTTTGAGCAAGTTCTGACAAAGAGGTTTGCACTGCTGTTACGATGGCTACAAAACCACTGATGGTGGTTTTGTATGCCTGGAAACAAACATTGCTGGATTTGTGTGAACAAGATATGCCAACATTTCCTTGTGCTCAGCTCTTACATGCCCTTGCAGGGTACAGAAACACACAGAATTGTACACCTCCTCTGTCTCTGAAGGAAGCAGCTCACAAAAAGTTCCAGTTACAGGTGGAATGTGCCCCAGGACAAGCTGGGCTAGAGCACAATGTAACACTCCAAAGTGATGTGGATGATTAAGGTGTAGACCACTGCCCTCTCCACAGAACCAAAATTCTCCCGGCTGGGCCGTTTGGCTGTTTCTCTTCCTAGACACAGCACTGGGAAGTGAGGAGCATTGAGCAAGGGGCACTGCAGAGCTCCCTGGCACAAAACTTGGCTTTCCCTGGTCCATCTCTGGCAGTGCTGGGGGCTCTGCTCTACCTGGCTGTTGGCTGAGCGTGCTTGGGACTGGACTTATGGATAAATGGCTGGAGGCTGGCTTCAAACCCTGCATTTGTGAGATGATGAATGCTTTAAGAACATGGCATGGAAAAACTCTACTTAATAGAAACTTCTGTTAGATAGCTTCTGTTGCAGTGTTGGAAACAAAAAAGTTTAATGAAAGGCAAAATAACAAACAGAGATAAACCGAGCCAAGTGCAAGAGGTTCTTGCTCCTGGTAAAACACCTCACAAAAGCCATTAGTTTCTTTCTTCTCTTCTGTTTCTAGTAAATTGCCCAAGCGGGACTTTTTGGCTTCTGTCCAATTAGCTATCCTTAAGTTTGAGGTGAAGTCCCTTAGGCCTATGAAGTGGCTTTTTCACTTAATTGAAAAAAAAAAAAACAAACTTCTGAACATCTTTCCTTTTTGAAGGGACAAAAGATAGTTTTGTTACTCTGTCCACAAAGAGCACAATCCTATAGCAGCCTGCATCTTTAAGATGATGAGTGCTTCAAGACCACGGCATGGAAAAATTTTACTTTAATTGTATGCTTCTTTAGTTGCTAGATAACTAAGAAATGGCCTGGATGCTTTGATTTGGGATCTTCTTGACCTTCTTTTTGCAGTCTGCAGCTGGGCAGGTGAAAGCTGCAGTGACGGCTGCCATCGATGCCGGGTACCGCCACTTCGACTGTGCCTACGTGTACCAGAATGAGAGTGAGATTGGGGAAGGGATCCAGCAGAAAATCAAGGAAGGGGTTGTGAAAAGAGAAGATCTCTTTATTGTCAGCAAGGTAAGGTGACCTAGGATGCAGGGGAAAGCTTTGTGACAATATATGCATAGAGGGAAATTCAGAGCAGTGGGGAAAGGCTGTGTGTTATAGTGTGGAGTAATTAGGAGAATAGTTCAGGCCCATACTTGGCAGAATCTTCTTTTTGTCACTGTATTTTGTAGAGCGTTATTTAAGATGTGTTCCACATTCTCCATTTTCATGGGACTGTTCAAAATACATATTAACCAGAAATAGTCCCAGAAAGTGTGCTAGCTTTCTTTCCTTCTTCAGGAAAGAGCTTTAAGCAAGGAGGTCACAGTCTGGCTTGATTTTTTTCTCTAGCTGTGGTCCACTTTTCATGAGAAGCATCTGGTGAAGGGAGCCTGCCAGAAGACTCTTGCTGACCTGAAATTGGATTACCTGGATCTCTACCTCATGCACTGGCCTCTGGGGTTCAAGGTACAGTCACAGCAGGGCCCTTGGTTTTCTCTCCTGGAAGAGCTCCTCAACAGAGCCAGGAGCACTTGCAGCACCACTGCTGCTCCAGAAAGAGCCTGTGCCTGCTGTGCCAGCCCTGCCCCAGTGCTGCCCACCCTGCCCTGCTGTGCCAGAGCTGCCCACCCTGCCCTGCTGTGCCAGCCCTGCCCCAGTGCTGCCCACCCTGCCCTGCTGTGCCAGAGCTGCCCACCCTGCCCTGCTGTGCCAGCCCTGCCCCAGTGCTGCCCACCCTGCCCTGCTGTGCCAGAGCTGCCCACCCTGCCCTGCTGTGCCAGCCCTGCCCCAGTGCTGCCCACCCTGCCCTGCTGTGCCAGCCCTGCCCCAGTGCTGCCCACCCTGCCCTGCTGTGCCAGAGCTGCCCACCCTGCCCTGCTGTGCCAGCCCTGCCCCAGTGCTGCCCACCCTGCCCTGCTGTGCCAGAGCTGCCCACCCTGCCCTGCTGTGCCAGCCCTGCCCCAGTGCTGCCCACCCTGCCCTGCTGTGCCAGAGCTGCCCACCCTGCCCTGCTGTGCCAGCCCTGCCCCAGTGCTGCCCACCCTGCCCTGCTGTGCCAGAGCTGCCCACCCTGCCCTGCTGTGCCCTGATCTCTGCCCCAGAGCTGCCTGCACAGCGTCCTCTGCCCTCCTGATAACACAGAGGCAGAGGCAGCCCCAGCAACAAGGTCAGGCCTCTGGCTGCAAGACTGACTCATGCTGCTTAACTTTGGGCTAAAATCATCCTTTCCTGCTTTGAGGGAAGGAAGGGTGTACTTTGCTGCCTGACAGAAATTCTTTCCTCTGCGTGTTACAGAATCACATAACAAGAGAATGTTTCTGTCTTCCATTTCTCTCTTTAATCACTGAGTCCTTAATATGCACAGATTGATCTGACCTTTGCTGTAGGAGCCTTAAAGTTGTTCCACAGACCTTGGATTTCAAAAGGTGAGACTTTCTGACATCCATGTCAGAAGTACATGAAATACATCTCATCCTTCATGTACTTCAAAGGATTTGATGTCTCAGTCTGTGTCTCATCTTGGCTTTTTCTTTCTGCTGCAGGCAGGTTAAGACCTCCATCCTATCTGTTGCTTTTGAGCTTGTCAGCTGTTTGTCACACATGCAAAGCTGTCATGGTTAGTTTCATGTGAACAAAGAGCTTGAGTAAAAGTGTCATAATACTCTGACATGGCACAATACTCTGAATCTGCACACTGGATGTGGAGCAATGTGCAGATGTGGGGTTCTGTTTCTGAGTTTGTACATCTGGGGTGTTCTGATTTGCCACCGGCTTAAGCTGAGGCTCCCCTCCCAGGCCACCTGTGTGTTTACATAAAACCTTCTGCAGTAGATGTGGCTCAGCTTAAACCTGACTTAAATGTTCCTGGGACCTTAACAGATCCTTCAAAAAAAACCTACCCCAGTTCTCTCTTAAAGGAATAGTAGAGGACTACAGGAAGCTTTTTTGTTCCACAATAAATTCGTCAATTGTTTATCTGTATGTGTTTTAGTGAGACACTATTTTGCTTGGTCTGGGAGATACACTTGACATTCCTAGTAGGAATGATTCTGCATAATTCCTACTAGGAATGATTGCTGGTAAAATTGCCAGGAACAATGTAGACACATATTAACATTTTCTGTACTAGTAGCTAAAGCCATCATGGTCTTCAGTTGTCTTGCTATTAACTTGATGTTTAAGTAATAAAAAGAGTGTTTAAATATTTTTTATTTTTTTTACTGACAGGCGGGAGAGGAGCTGTTTCCTGCAGATGACAAAGGCATGGCTATACCCAGCAACACAGATTTTCTAGATACATGGGAGGTGAGTTCAGCCAGGGTGGGAAATCGTGTTTTCTGTTGCTGGCAGCCTTTTCCATGTTTTCATTGCCTTCAGCAGCCACAAAGTTCTTATGTATTTATTGCACCATATACAATGCAGCTTTTTAAAACATACATGTTCAATCAAGTTGATAATCTTTAGTGAATCTGCAAGCCAGACTGCTTGACCATAACAGAACTGTCCTCTCCATTGTTCTTAAATTGCTCAAATACACTCTACTGAAATAAATCAGGTTGTGATCATACCCACAGCCTGCACTACAGCCCTCTGGTGCTGGCTGAAGAACACATCACTGATTGTCCTTATTTCCCATGTGAAAATAACTGAGAGAGAATTTCTGCCATCTCAAGAAAGGAGCCCTTGGGTTTGGGTGAGATGGAAGACATGGCACAAATACACCAGAGGTCACTCTCCCAGAAAAGACAATCTTTGCAGCTCCAAACAGTTGTCTTTCCTTGCCCATGAAGGGAAATGAAGCCACACAAGGAATAATTCCTTCAGGGCCTTGTATATAATCACATACAAGGCTATAATAATATCCTTAATAATTCCTTCACGGCCTGTCTTGTACACTGGTGCTGACTGTGCTCCCCTTTCTGCCAGGCCATGGAAGAGCTGGTGGATGCTGGCCTGGTAAAAGCCATTGGAGTCTCCAACTTCAACCATGAGCAGATTGAAAGAATCTTGAACAAGCCAGGACTGAAGCACAAGCCTGCAAATGTCCAGGTGAGCTGCAAAGTGACTGCAGGTTTTGTGGGATTATAAAGATCCAATTACACCTTGTAATTTGCATGAGGAGATGCAAAGAGGAAGAACAAAGCAGACACAGCACAATTGTGCCCTGAGATTATTTCTGAGTACTCATAAAGATGTTGTAGATCTGTGTTCTGATAGGGAATGAAGTTGTGGTACACAGATTACACCAGAACTTCTTAAAGTAATTGTTCTGTTATTAGTAATGGCATCAATCTGTTATTAATAGAAGATAATTGTTCACACAATTATCATGTGGTTTTTGTCATGCAGGAATCCACAATTCAGTCACCCAGTTGAAAAGGGTGGTCAGTTTTAACTTCTATACAGAAGCAGCATTTACTGACACACTAGTGGCTTCCTGGTATCTACTCTGATTTATGTAAAATAAAAAAATTAAGTGTTTTTAAACACACACACACACATATATATATAAATCACCTAGTCTTTGTCTGCATACAGCAGCCACTGCCTCTTTGTATGTAGGAGCTGCAGAAGTTTATCCCTTCAAAGGGGCTTGGACAGAGTCAAACAACTCTTACAGTTCTGAATTCAGAACTTTTTGCATATTCACTAAGAGTACTGAGTTCCCTCAGTCTCCAGAGCCTGCCAGTTCTTCCTCTGCATGTAGTTACAAAAAAAAAAAGAGCATGCTTAAAGGAAAAAAAAGCATCTTTTTCCTAACCTATAGCACATGAGAAAGGGGCAGCCATTAATGAGAAAGGGAGCTTTGATGTCTAGAACAGAGCAGATGCAGCATGTCCTTCTCATCCCACTCCACATTATTGCTGAATATACAGGGCATTGGGTTTTCAATATTTGCTAAGCTACTGCTTAGAAATCTAAGAAGGACCTCAGAACATGCCAAAGAACCCAGAGGTGAGCCTTATGAAATGCAGAACAAAGACCAAGACATACAAAAAATGTCCCTGTAGAACACTAGAGCTGATAACACTCTGCAAAGAGCGGCCCGTGAGGACAAAGAGCAGCCTTTAAGGGGATTATTATCATTAGGGGATAATCCCTGCAGTGAGGTACAGCTGGACTCCATCAGTCTCTACTCTTCTGCTGGCAGATCGAGTGCAATCCATACCTTACCCAGGAGAAGCTGGTGAACTACTGCCAGTCCAAAGGGATTGCTGTGACAGCCTACAGCCCCCTGGGCTCTCCTGACAGACCATGGTAAGGCTGCTTGGCAATTTGTGAGGGAGCTGGCATGGATAATGCTTGCAGCACTGAGACAGTGAGTGTACTATTAGCCATTGTTCTCAAAACAGACTTTGGGTGTTATCTCTCCACTGTGTAGGGCTAAGCCAGAGGATCCTTCTCTTCTGGATGACCCCAAGATCAAAGAGATTGCAGCCAAGCACAACAAATCCACAGCCCAGGTACATGCATGCCAGATGCTCATATCCTGCCCTCCTTCAGAGCTTGGCCTGATATTCTTCCCATCAATTTATCTGACTTTCTTATTGCATTTCTCCTCCTGCAGCCAGTCAAGTCACAACATCTGCATTTAGTGATCATATTCTGTTTATTCTTTCTGAAAGAAACAGTCAAGTTGCTCCAAAAGAATAAAATGGGGGCTGTAATAATCTTCTGTCAAAATATGGACTGGATAATCCACATTTAGCAAGAGAGAGACTTTGAGCGACACAGACTGTGGGTACCCCTTCCTGTAACACAGAACAGATAATGACAATGTAGAGGACAGGCTGGCTCTTTGTTCCCTGCCTCCTGTGTGAGAGGCAGCAGTGCAGGCTCTGCTTTCTGTGTGCCCTGCAATGCACACTCTCAGGTGTGCTCTGTCATCATGAAACATTTTCTTGACCCGTCTTCAAGTGCTGGAATGTTTCGGTCTTCATCTCAAGTCCTCTTGCAGAGGATGAAATGTTGATAGAAGTCTGGGAGAGCAGGAAGGTTTGACTGGCCCAAACCTGGATGGGAAAGGAGCCCTTTCATGTGAGGCTCCACCACTTCCCTCTCTGCTCCCCGGGCAAGGCAACCAGGGCTGCAGGGACAGGAATTACTGGAAACAGGGATTACAGCTGTTGGAACAGGCTCTGCTTCCTCCAGAGCAAAAGGAATGATTCAGTTGTCTGTCCTTGCAGGTTCTCCTTCGCTTCCAGATCCAGAGAAATGTGATTGTGATTCCCAAATCTGTCACCCCACACCGCATTGCAGAGAACTTCAAGGTGAGGGATCACACTTCAGGAGTGAGCAGGGGCTGCCCCTCAGGGATGGCTTGGCTTCTCCCTGCACAGCAAGGGAAAAGATCCTTTATCATTCTTCCCTGCTCAGGCAAGAACACCAGGCTTTTTGTCTGTTTATACACTCTGCTAAGGGCTAAACTAAAGGTTACAGGTGGAGAGCAGGAATAAACCAAGTCTTTTTTTAGTATGCTGATAATTCTAGCAGTCACTTTACATGGTGTCTTGTATTCTGCAGACTGGAGATGAGTTGCCACATGGCTTTTCACTGGCACTTGAGTGCAGCAGCACACCACAAAAGGCTTATGTAGAGCAAGCAGTGTTAAGAAAACAGCTGTGGTGTTCACAAACCATGCTGCTCTATTGTTAAGTCAGTGGTTTTTGGCTGCAGCTGGTCACTGGGATTTCAAAAAGCCTAGATAGATTAAGTGAAATATGGCAATCTTGTAGATGTGCCTGTGGAACAGGACTGAAGGATGCATCTCTCACAAGTGGCAGATGCAAGAGCCTGCCAAGTGCCCTGCAACAGCTGGCATGTGTAATTGCAACTTTAGATTAATTTCTGTTTTCCCTCTGCCAATGCATTCTTGGTGATACAGAGATGCCTTTTTCATGAAGCAGTCATGTCTTCTAACCAGCTACCCTGTCTTGCAGACTTGTTCTTTAATTTTGTGGATTTTGCTTACAGCCTCTGGTTTGTTCAAAGAGGTGATTCCCAGCTGTTTCTCTTTTCAGGTGTTTGACTTCAAACTGACCAAAGAGGAGATGGCAACTATTTTCAGCTTTAACAGAAACTGGAGAGTCTATACAATAAGCATGTAAGTGGTAGCATTCAGTATTCTTCTCCAAACCCATAAGTTAAGAATACTATATACACAGAGATTTTAATTTTGCACCTAAATACTGCTTAGAATGCCAAGAGCCTGAATGATGAAGTAATTGGGATGTTCCAAGTGCACAAAAAAGACATGCTATAGAGGAAAACAATTCTGGACTGAACCCAGCCTTCAATTTCAGAGTTCAGATCCCACCTTAGTGGCTTCTTTAAGCAAAACCAGAAAGGAAAATCATGACTAAAATGAAGTCTTCTATTCCCTGCAGGGGCAAAACTCACAAGGACTACCCATTCAATGCAGAATACTGAAGATGCTCAAATCCTGCCCTCCTTCAGAGCTTGGTCTGATATCCTTCCTATCATTTTATCTGACTTTCTAATTGCATTTCTCCTCCTGCGGCCAGTGAAGTCACAGCATATGTATTCAGTGATCATCTTTTGTTTATTCTTTCTGAAAGAAACAATAAAGTTTCTCCAAAAGAATAAAATGGGGGCTGTAATCATTTTCTGTCAAAATGTGGATTGAGAAATCCACATTTGGCGAGGGAGAGACTTTGAACTACACATTCACATTTTTAATTTCTCTTGCTTCAAGACAACAGGCTGAGGAGCATAGTTGGCAGTTATGGGAGAAAAATCTGAGCAATGTGAACTAAAGGCCAGGAGTTTTATTACTCCAGAACTAACTGAGAAAGGAGATTTTCCTACTTAGGAAAAACCTTTCCTTAGGGGGAAAAAAAAACCAAAAAACCCACAACTTCATAAGCAGAAAACAGACAGGTGTGTGGTTGGCAGTATTCTCAGCCAGGTTTCCTCCTGAGCGTGTGGATTTTCCCTGGGACAGGAACATTCCCCTTCCCCTGAGGGCAGCAGAGGGCGGCCGTCCCTCAGCCACCGGCGCTGTCGCCTCCCCGCAGTGCAGGGACTGATGTCCCTGTGTCACACAGCGCGGGGAGCTCAGCCCCCAGAGTGCCAGCATCCCCTCTGGCCCTGCCAGCCTCGGGGCCAAACTCTCCCGGCCGCACCAAAGCCCCTCCAGCTCCATCCTCCTCCCCTTCAGCCCGGCCACTGCCCGCGGTGACAGCCCCAGGTGACATCAGGAGCTATTTGCTTTTGGGGCTGTGGCACCTTTCCATCCCAGCGCCTGGGCAGGTGGCCAAACACAATCGTGAAGTTGCACACAGTTTCAAGGCAAAAGATCAAAAACTTTGCTGAGGAAAATGAGCACCTTGTAGACCTCTTTCCAAAATTTCCACTTTCAATTCACGAGAATGTAATCCAAGAACATTTGCTTTGCAGCTTCCTAAAGGAAGCAACCCATAAAACCTTCTGTAATCCCTAGGCTGAGGTGAGACTTAGCTCTGCAGAGATCAAATACACATTTTTATTGAACAATAAAGGTACAATGTTACAATGATGCACAGGTCTTTTTAGAGAATACCTTCTCCAGCACGGGTCACCCAGTGCACATAGAGCCCTCAGTGGTGTCCTTGTTCAAGCATAACTCATCCACCAGCTGCAGACCCCTTGGAATTAAGTCCTTTCAGCATGGATCTCCTTCAAAAAGTGCACCTGTGTGTCCAGAAGTATTCCTGAGTCACAGTACTGTGAGCTTCAATTCTGGCATGGGACAGGGTGTTTGTTTCAATGGTCCTCACACAGGTCACCACTGCCATCCCTTGATGCCATCTGCAATTTATGTTCTTTACATTCTACCCTGCACTTTATTGAAAGATATGTTAAGAATTGTTTCACCCTTATTACAACTCAATTTTTAACATAATCATCATCTGACTGCATATTAATCATAAACTCCACCCCTTGCCCCTGCAGACCAGTGTAGTTAACACCTCACCAGTGCAAACATAAGGCACATATCCCAAACCCACCCCTTCTCCCACAGACAAAATTATCAGGATCAACACTGCAACAGTCAACATCTCTTCCAATCACTTCTAAAATGCTTTCCAAGCTGAACTCCCAGCACTGTCCTTGCTTGTGGCACTGATCTGCCCATCTCCTGGCATGCACCATCCAGAACAAGGCGTGTGAGTTACTCCTTGGTGTCCCAACAGCTTATCAAGGGACACCAGCAGTAACTGTGCTCAGACCTTGCAGCTCATAGGCAGCAGCATCAGTGATCACCACTTTTTCAGGGTCCCTTTCCCCTTGCCTGTAAACTCAACCCAGCAGTCCAAGCAACTGCAGGGGAGTCTCCCCTGTGGGATCAGCAGAATCAGATGATTTCTCCCCACAGCCCTTCATTGGTGGGTCAAAAACCTCTATCCCATTTGCTTCAGTTTCTGAGCATGGACACAGCCACTGCAGGGACAGTTCACTAAGTGTTCAACATTTCTGCAATTTCATTCTGAGCAAAGGACTGTCAAGAGAGCCCTCAGATTCTGGGGAGCAGCACTCCCACCTCCACAGCCTACCTAACCTTGCAACTTGGGCTGCCTGAAGAGGCTTTGTTTTCATTTGCCATCAGCCTTCAGAAAGCATCTGTTTGTCTCCTCCAAGTCATCTTCCTGCTCAGGTGCCTCCTCTCTTCAGGCAATTGCACACTGTGTGTACCCCCCTGGACATGCACTGGCTGCTCCACTTCCAGGACTGTGCATTCCCAGGATCATTGCTCCTTCCAGAGTTCTTCTCACTGCTCCACTTCTGGGCTGTGGCTCAGGGTAACTGAGGAGAGAAGAACACAGAAGAGCAAATGAGTAAATGCCTTTGTCCCCAGGGTGACGCTGGGTGCCTGATGTTTCCTTCCACCACTCAGTTTTGCTTACTGTGTCCTAGAGCTCCTGGGTGGGCGTTCTGCTGTCCCCAGGGCTGCCACTGTCCCCAGAGCTGCCCAGCAGGGGTGGCCCAGCCCACAGGTGCTGCCCTCCTTCTCAGTGGCCAGAGGACACACAGGTGCTTCCCATGTGCCAGAACTCAGTCACCCCAGGTACAGACCAGTTTCAGAACCAGCCAGAATCAGTCCTGACCAGTCTGGGGCAGTTCATGGTTCCCCCTATCCAGGCTTCTCCTGCTGCACTAAACCTGCCCTTCCCACACAATAATCACCACAGAGGGGTGGCAAGATCACTTCCTCATCCTTGGCTGTGCTCAGGGCTTGTTATTTCAGCAGTGCAATTAAAGCACAAAAGCATGAGGACAAAAAGCTTTATCAGCTCTGAGGATATGGGAGAGCCACAAAGATATGCTCCTGGGCTGATCTGAGCTCACAGTGAAAAAGTGGCCAAGGTCTTCTACAGCCAGGGCTGGCCAAGCCCCTGAGATCTGCCTTGTGGCATCCAGAGGTGGAACTGGAACCCCCACTGAGCAAGATAAATCTCCCCTCCAAGCAAAGCAGAAATTCCTGCTGTGCTTCCCAGTGATTCAAGCGTGAAACCTGCATGCCCTCACCTCCAAACCCTGCTTTAAGCTATGCCTGTGTCTGTACAGACACCTGCAGCTCTTCCCCTTAGCTGTAGGTATGATCACACCTTACAACACTGTCACCTCCCTACTTTGCCTTCATGTGTTCTCAGTGGGTCTCTCTGGTGAACGCTGTCCATAAGGACATACCCACTTCCCTTATTTTGGGCCCTGTTCTCAGATTCCAAACACTGCTGCTCACCAAAGTCACAACTTGTGGTGAAATTACAGTTGCTAAATGCAAAGTCAGCAAAACAAAACGAAAATTCATGAGATTACTCCTCACATTCCAGTGCACGTGGATCAAGGAAAAAAAAAAGAAAGCAAGACCCTCCTCCCCCTTGCAGTTCCTCAATGTCAGCGCTCTCTGTAAAGACACGGCCATGTTATCAAGGACACAGGGCACGAGACTTAGCAGGCTGGCTGTCACAGGATGACATGTGCAGTACTTCTTCTTCCCCCAAGGCCCCCACCAGACCTTGGGGAGAGGCAAACAGTGGAAAGCTGACTGGCCTTACAGCTCTGAGGGGAAAGGCTCCAGCTCGCAAGAGCTAAACAAAATACAGAACAGCAAAAACAAAATACAGAACTTCTCCCTGAAGCCTCTTGTGACAGGATGGAGGCATCTCTCTGACTTGAAACCACAAGGGAAAATTCAACCCAAGCACCAAGTTGTGTAAAGGTTTTGTGCTCCAAGTGAAAGCACATTGCATCCTGACAGGGGTGCCTGATGGTGCTGACATGAAGCAGGAGGAACATTAAAGAGGAAAACCAATTATCTTGCTGTCCTTAGCTAAATGGAGCAAAAAATATGAAACTGCAGATAGCAGGGAGAGGCACCCAGAGCAAACGCTCGCACCTGAAGAAACTCTTCACATGTGAATAAGCAGCAAAGCCTCCCAGGCAAGTCTGGGTTTTTCCATTGCACTGTGACGTCTTCAGCAGAACAGCAAATGCTTGTCTGCAAAAGCATCAAAGCCAGTTTGTGATGGGACACTGCTGGCCACTACTGCCTGTGATTACAATCGTGCATTTTATTCTGCAATGTCCTCAGCACCTCCCTAAAGGCAGAGGGACAGCACGATCATTATGTCACTCATTAAAAAGTCACTGTTCCTCTTCTGAGACTTTCAAAAAAACCTCTTCCAAAATTCAAAATAAAGCTGGGGGTTTTCTTAGATTCACTCTGCCCTAAATTACTCCTAACCCACAGTTTGCAGTGGAAGCTGCATTTGTCCCATTTGGCTGGCAGGAACAGCTTCTCCTGGCTCTCAGAAGCCAGCAAGGTTTCCCCTGGCTCTCAGAAACCAACAAGGCTTCTCCTGGCTCTCAGAAAACACCGAGGGTTCTCCTGGCTCTCAGAAACCACCGAGGGTTCTCCTGGCTCTCAGAAACCACTGAGGTTTCTGCTGTTGTGTCGCTGCAGCAGCACACAGGACCAGAAGACTCCGGCAAGGGGGTCCAGCCCGGGCCACCAAGGGGCTCAGCGCCCTCAATTCCTGGGGCTCAGCGGGGACAGCCGTGTCCCATGCCCCCTGTGCCGCCCCCGCCCCGGGGCTGAGGCGCTGTAGGAAGGATCCGTGTGCGGTGAACACGATGCCCCAGCCCGGAGCCGCAGTCGCGGCCTGCTCCGCTCCCCGGCCGCGGCCCCGGGCTCGGCGCCGCCCCGAGAGCCCCGCGCCGCGCCGGGCGGGGCGGGCCCGGCCCCGCCGCTATTAAAGGCGGGGGAGTTCGGCCGCAGCCGCGGTGGTGCTGCTGCTGGCGTGGTCATGGCGAACTACGTGCAGCTCAACACCGGGGCCAAGATGCCCATCCTGGGGCTGGGCACGTGGAAGGTACCGGGGGCGCTGCCTTGGGCGATGGGGAGCGGGGAGGAAGGAGCGAGCGCTGCCGGGGCCCTGCGAGCGCTGCCGGCGCCGCCGACACCCGGCCAGGCCGCCGTCGGGATTTGGCTTTATTGGAGCTGGGGTTTGCTTTGGATGTGGTGGCTTTCTCAGCTTTATTTTGCTGTGAGAGAGGTACTTTAATACTGTGTTGATGAGAGATTTTTTTGCCATCGCTATTTCAGTCCCCCCCAGGGAAGGTGACAGCCGCGGTGACGGCTGCCATCGATGCCGGGTACCGCCACCTGGACTGTGCCTATGTGTACCAGAACGAGAACGAAGTTGGGGAGGGGATCCAGCAGAAAATCAAGGAAGGCGTGGTGAAACGAGAGGACCTCTTTGTCGTCAGTAAGGTATGGGTCTCGTAATCTGGGATATACCAGGGGATACCTTTTTATTTTAGAGTAACTCCCCACTTCTTTACTTACCTACTCGGTTGTGCAGCATGGAACAATTCAGAGCGTCACTTAAGCCATTCTGGAGATTCCTGCTTTACCTCATCCTGTATTAAGGATTATGCAGGGTCCATACCAGACATTTGGATGATGCTTTCAGCTTTAGTCTCAGTAAGTGAATCGAGACCACTTCTGCTGTCTGCCAGGACACCGTGCAGTCCTGTGTGCTGCCTCTGCTCACACTGCCCGATATCACAGGCCAGGGCTGCTCACAGAACAGCCCCACTGGAAAAGCTGTAGGATGACCTGGTTTCACATCACTTTCCCGAGGGAACAGGCACCCTGCTGAACAGTACAGACGAGTCCCAAGAGCTTTAACCCAAGAGGTCACAATGTGCCTTGGCTTTTTGTCCCCAGCTGTGGTGCACGTTTCATGAGAAGCATCTGGTGAAGGGAGCCTGCCAGAAGACTCTTACTGCCCTCAAACTGGATTACCTGGACCTGTACCTCATCCACTGGCCCCTTGGTTTGAAGGTACAGTAGCAGCAGTGTCCTTGGCTTTTTCTGTGAGTGGCAATTATGAGGAGCTGTATGGCTTTATAGCCCAGTGATTGCTTCAGTTGCACAGATCATTCTATGTGCATTGTGTAACAGCACTGATCTGATGCTCAGCTTTACTGTGCCCATGTGAGCCAGGCTGTTGATTTTTGCCTCTGAGATCCCTGCTTGCATGGCATCTACATTTGGCATTTTGGTCATGAAAGAGGCAGACCTTGAACCCTAGGGATAGGTTTCCCAGCTGGGAGCAGAAGTTATATCTCTTTTCTTTTTATTAATGCTTATGTTGCCTTCTGAAAGCCCAAAGTTACACTCGGTGTGGTTCCCTCTTTGTGGGAAGAGGACTATACTTTGCTGTCTGACTGTAGTTCTTTCCTCTGCATGTTACAAAATAAGAGATTGCTTGTCTTTCATTTGTCTTTAATCACTGAGCCCTTGAATACAATCCAGCTTGAACTGACCTTCGCTATAGGAGCTTTAAGATTCCACAGGCTCTAAAAAGAGCTAAAAAGAGTTAAACTTTTTAACTTTAAAAGGAGTTAAACTTTTTAGCTCCTAACTCTTCCACAGTCTGCATGCAAAGGAACTGATGTCTCAGATTGAATATGTCCAAGCTTAGGCTTTCAGTGAGAACTTGGTCAAGATTTTCTTTCTACCTCTTGCTACCAAGATTACCTGTTCTTTGTAACACCTGTATTTTAAAAATTAGTTTCACAGGGACAGAACTATCCAAGTGAAAATGTGTGGTGGTGTAAATAATGAGTGAGTAGAAAATAACTGGTTTTGAATGAAGTTGATACCTGGCAGATAGTCCTAACAGGGACACGGGATGTTCTGACCTTCCCTGTGCCAGCAACTTAAACAATGAGACCCCCACATGAAAGATCTGTCAGAAAATCTGGTCCAGTATAAGGTGAGCATATTCCAAGTCCTAAGTGGGTCCTTATTATGCATTTCACTAAAACACTTCATTAATAGCAGGTAACAGCTCTGTATTTTTGTAAACTGGCTATGATTCTACTTTTGGTGTTACAAGTGGAGACTTAAGTTTCACCCTATGGATTTTGATGAGCCAGGGGACACAGTGTCCATCAGAAGGATCTGTCCTTACTGGCTTGACTGTAGGCAAAAAAACCACCACAGTACCTTGGGAACACAAAAGAAAAGACTGAAGAGTATAGATAGTATTAAAGTCTAACACATATGTAGCTAATTAGTATAATAAGTGTTTATAGGATCATGGTATTCAGCTGGTGTTAACCCAACCTCCCAATATTGTGTGCTTCAAGCAATTTCTGTCTCACTGACAGGCAGGAGAGGACCTGTTCCCTGTAGATGACAAAGGCATTGGTATCTCCAGCAACACAGATATTCTAGACACATGGGAGGTAAGTTCAGCCACAGCAGGAAAAAGGTTAGACTGATGAAGGTGCTGAGAGCAGAAGGAAATCTCATGTACTTGGAATTACTTGGAAAGACTCCCTCATGAAATTAGAAATTGTCATGTATCAATTCATAATTTTCCATTTCTGACTTGTGGATTTCCATAATCTCAAAGAATGAGTCCTTTGAGTATGGGATTTTTTCCCTCAAACTTGAACTCTGAAAATCTAAACACTTTCTTTAGGTGTCTTATGAAGGAAACAAGGCATGTCAGGAAGCATGTGCTGTTCAGACCCTGCCTTTGTGTTTTAGATGCTGATTTTGTGCTTCTTTTCTGCCAGGCCATGGAGGAGCTGGTGGATGCTGGCCTGGTAAAAGCCATTGGAATCTCCAACTTCAACCATGAGCAGATTGAAAGAATCTTGAACAAGCCAGGACTGAAGTACAAACCTGCAAATAATCAGGTGAGCTGCAAAGTGGCAGAGGCAAGTGCTTTCTGATGTTCTTTTTTGTGTGGTCATTTGTTGTGGCTATTTTTAAGAAAATTACAAAGATCTTGCTTTGAAATAAGGTTATAGAAAGAGACTGAAATAGGCATATTCTATTTCATAGACTACATATTCTTCAGTCTCACCCTCCAGGTGATGCCAAGGTGCTGGTTTTATGAACTCTGTGCCACTGCTTGGAAATCTGGCCATGAGCAGCTCCAGAATCCCTCCTTGTAGGAGGAAAGGAAGGGGAACTCAGATGAGCTCAAAATACTTCCTTGCAGTAGAGTAAGACTTGGTGTATGTACATAGAGAGAGTTGGATGACCTTTTCATGACACTTCTATGGAGAAGGCAGTTCCTGTTGCAGATGATTGAGGGAATTGATCAGGAACAAGCTTTATGGATTCAAGAGTTAATGAGGGTTAGGAGGAGATGGATTTGCAGGGTGGGCAATAGAGTAGAAATTGTATAGACAGCACTTGAATGAAATCTTAGATTCAGGTGGCAGGAGACCTTGGGACATGATCTGCTCAGAGGAACATCAACCCTGAGATCAGACCAGGTTGTCCAGGGCTTTATCCATCTTGAAAAGCTGTGAGGATGGAGACTGCACAGCCTCCCCAGGCAGTGTGCTCTGCTCCCTGCCCCCCTCGAGTGTATGACAGGGAGGGGAGTTCTACATCCAGTCTCAACCTCTCTTGTTTTCAGCTTCATCTGGTGCCTTCCTCCAAGCACCACTAAAGAGCTTGGCTTGTCTTTGAATGACCCCTTTTAGGCACAAGATGCCCAGCTCTCTGTCTTTCCCAGTCTGGCAGGTTCTCCAGCCCTTGCCCATGCTGGAGTTTCTCTGCTGAATTGATGGCAGTCTGTCAGTATTTCTGCTACTGAGGGGAGCTGGGAAGAGGAAAACTGGAGACAGTATTAGAAGGTGGTCTGGCAAGGATGAGTAGAGGCAAATGATCACTTTTCACAGTTTGCTGGCTGTGTCCCTGCTGCCAGGGCTCACTGCTGGCTCCTGTCCTGCCCCCAGTCCTTTCTAGCATGGCTGCTTCACAGGCAATCAGGTTCCAGCCTGTGCTATTGCCAGGGGCTTTTCCTTCTCAGGTGCATGGCTCTGTGTGCAGCCTTGTTGAATTCCTCCAGGGTTTTGTTTGCCTGTTGTTTCTGCCTGAATGGGTTCTGCTGCAGTGGCAGTCCTGCCCTTGAGTGGTTGTTCCCCAGTTTGACATCATCTACAAGATTGACATGATTATAGACTGGCACAGGTTGCTGAAGAGGACAAGTCCCAAGACAGGCCCCAGTGGAGCCTGCCTAGAGTGGACCTTGACTCTTATGGCATTTCAAGGACTCTAATCAATTACTGATTATTAAAACTAGGTCATTTATTGTGGTAACTTGAGCATTATCTGCCCCAAAGCACTTTCAGAAAACTTACACTAAGTTTTATGGTAACCTTTCAACTTTTGCCACACCTCATTGCCACAATCACTATATGACAGTTACATTATTATAATTTATATCATATCATTAATATCATATCAATTACCTTCTCTGGCATAGGGGTCACTGATCTTGGACCTCTCACACTTGGAAACACCCTCAGGCTCTAAATGATTATTGACTTTAATCAAGTTTAGCACAAAGCATTGGTTCTTTGGTCGCTGTCCTTTATAATTGCTTCTGAAGAAACACTTGCAAGCCTGAAAGCTTGCTGTTGCTAACACTTACCAGTTGGGCTAATAGTGAGAGTGCTTCCTGAAAACACTTTCTCTGTGCAGATATTTCCCATGTAATCCACTGTCTTTCTTGTCATTCCTGTTCTTTATTTGACTGCAGCCAGGTTGTGTTGGTTTCAATGGCAGTGGGAAATTAATTTGGCAAGGTAGTAATTACATAACAGTGATGCTAGTACCTAATTTAATTTTTCAACTTGAGTGCCATTGGAGAGGTGAGGATGACTGTGCCTTGCTTTTGTTGCATCAATTCTACTTATTGAATAGTTGAGAAAACTAGCTGCTCCATTACTCTTAAATAGTTGTCTTCCTGCAACTGCTGAAGCAAAATAAATATGTATAATATGTCCTAAAAATGGAGCTCTCTGTTCTGTTTAATATTCCAGCATGTCTCAGAGGGGAAAGAGGCATGCAGGCCTCTGATAACAGCAGGCAGCTAGAACCACAAATAAAGAGCTCCAGGCTGTAAACTGATTCCATGTTTTGCACTGCCTTGCTCCACCTGCCAGCAGCACAAGTTTCCAGGGACTGCCCTCAGAGTGCAGCTGCAGGAGGCTCAAATGGCAGCATAGTCCAAAGGGTTCTTGCTGTTGCCTGCTGGAGGAAAAGTAGTGCTCCCTGGTGTGCAGCTATCCTGGAAGTCCCTCTGTGCAAAGTATCAGATATTCATGCTCATTCCCTGCCTCCTGACACGTGAGCAGTTCCTGTTCCACACTCCCTATCTGTGCATGTGCCTGCCAGAGCACACACCCACTGGGAAGGAGTCTGTGTTCCATTATGCAGCTATTCTTGTGGAAGTTCATGCTACACGCACGTGTGTTGGTAAAAGGTCTGTAATGGGCACTGGGCTGAAGGTCTAAAACTGTAGCAGCCAACCATTCTCAACATTTTCAGATTAGAGGTGTTTAGTGTGAGTATTGACACAAAGCAAATAAAGACTAATGGAACGATGCTGGCCTTGAAGTTAATATGGTAGCTGTAAAACAATTATAATGGCATGTTTTATTAGGGGTGAAAAAAGAACTTTGGTCTGCAATCCTATTGCTGTGGTTTTACAGCCCTCCTGGGTGTGCCTTTTACTGTCCCATTAAAGCAATTGTGTAGCTGGTCACCCATATGCTGGAGATTATCCAAATCAGCAAAGCTTTAAGGAGTTTTGTCACAGTCCTTGGACTCTTCACTGCAAGGAGAGCCACTATAAATAGTAGTAAGGGGGTGGGGCATAGAGAAAATAAAGACTGTATAATATTGCTTAGAGACTATTGAGTTAGCACAAAAATCAGCCTTTGATTAAACTAATCCCTGGAACATGTTAAAGCAGTTATGTCACTGTCAGTCTCTATATTTTTATGCTGGCAGGTGGAGTGTCATCCATACCTTACCCAGGAGAAGCTGATCAAGTACTGCCAATCCAAAGGGATTGCTGTGACAGCCTACAGCCCCCTGGGCTCTCCTGACAGACCATGGTAAGGCTGCTTTGCCAGGGAGCTGGTGTGGATTATTCTGGAAGCACTAAGACTACATGTGCAGCATTAATTTTTCATCCAGATCTTTACTAGGTTGGACCTATGGAGGTTTCTTGCCACTGATCTTTTTTCCTCTGTGTAGGGCTAAGCCCGAGGATCCTTCCCTGCTGGATGACCCCAAGATCAAAGAGATTGCAGCCAAGCACAACAAAACCCCAGCACAGGTGGGTGGGTGCCACAGTACCCCTTCCTGCAGCACAAGCTAATGACAATGTAGAGGACAGGCTGGCTCTTTGTCCCCTGTCACCTGTGGTGTTAGGTAGCAGTGCAGATTTGTGGCCTTCCAAGCATGCTTGCAAGGGTGCTCTGATCATCACAAGAAACATTTTCTTGACCCATCTTGAGATGCTGCTATGTTTGTTTGTCTTGCCATCTCAAGTGTTGTGATAAAGAAGGGAACGTTTGAACAGCCTACTCAAAATCTGGGTGAGAAGGAAAGGAATTGAGTGAGGGAAGAGGAGAGAGGAAGCCTTGTGGGATTTCACCACTCCTCTACTTGCACTGCAGGAAGTGCTGTTTAGAATTCAGATAAAATTTGAAAAGCAGCTCCACAGAGTGGGTTAGTTTTGCTGAATTGTACCATCTAGAGTAAGTAACTGTAAATGACTTGCTGTTTAGCAGAGCTAACCAGGCTGTGCTTGCATGGAGCAGGAGCCATCCCCTCTCTGATGCAGTGCTGTGCCTCTTGCAGGTTCTCATCCGGTTCCACATCCAGAGGAATGTGATTGTGATTCCCAAATCCGTCACCCCACAGCGCATTGTGGAGAACTTCCAGGTGAGTCACTGGGGTGAGCTGCTGCATGGCATGTCCAGGGATGGCTGGGCTTCTCCTGCACAGCCAGCAGGGAGCCTTTCTCACCCTTCCCAGGTGCTCTTCTGGGCTTTTCCTCCATGTGTTTGCCTCCAGTCTCCTGAGGGCTGAATTTAAGATTACAGTGGGAGAGCAAGAGTTACCAAAGCTTTGGAAAACGCTCTATCCTGACAATCTGAGCAGTCACATTGTGATTCTTCCTGTTTTGTGTCATGTGAATGAGTCATTTGACAGCTTATTTGGGGCCTGAGTCTAGTAGCACACCCCAAAAGACTTCTGTAAAGCAAGGACTTTTAAGGAAATAGTGCTGGTGTCCATAAACTCTGGATGCAGTGGTCCTGGACTGGACCCAGTATTAGGATTTTGCTTTCAAACACTCAGTGGCTTTAGGTGGAATATGGAGGTCTTGCAGCTACTACTTTGGCTTAGCACAGAAGGATGCATTCTTCAAAAATGGGAGATGGAGGCATTCTGCTGGCATGTGTAACTGCAACTTGAGATTCTCTTATTCCTGCCTCTTCCTGCTCATCTCCCTCTCCCACTGCAGCTAGAGGAAGCTCACAAATCCAGGGAATCTTATCTTTTTCCTTTCCCTTGTGAAGCAGTCACTTCCAACCAGCACCTACACTGTGGACTTGTTCTTTAATTTTGGGATTATTTTTTTTCCTGCTTACAAGCACTGATTTCAAAGAGGTTATTTCTGACTTTTTCTCCTGATAGGTGTTTGACTTTGAATTGACTAAAGATGAGATGGCAACTATTCTCAGCTTTAATAGAAACTGGAGAGCCTGTGAAATGTTTGTGTAAGTGGCACTTCCTTTTCTTTAAACTATTAAGTTATCACATAATTCAGTAAATGAAGCTACAGATGGTAGCTGAAATTGACTGAAATTCAGGATATGCAAACTCCGTTTTCAAAGGGGTCATCTTCTAAATAATTTTCCAGAGGAAGATTTTTTTTTTCAATGTTCATTTTGTGAACCAAAACATGATGAGTATTGAGCAAACTTCATTTTCAGTTCAGTTGCCAAGAAACTGTGTATAGCTGGAATTGCAACAGGAGGCTTATTTGTAATTTTTTTGTTCATATTGGAGGAGTGAGCATGATGTAGGCTTTAAATCTTGATTAGCTTTGGTTGTGGTGTTTTGTCTGAAGTACATTACAAAATCTGTGTTCTTCAGGAGTTGTTGGGAAGGTAGATGAACATTCCAAACGTAACATGAGGATTTGCTACTTGAAAGTGTAGATCCAGATATAAAATCTTTTTGGAAGGCTGCAAAAAAGGTCTTCCTGTCAGTAAATAGCCAAAATTTGACTTGGTTGTTACAAAGCATCTCTAGGTCCCATCACCCAAACAACAGAAGGCACTCAATCTTTTCATTTGGAAATGCAGCATGTCACCAAGGAAAAGAGAAGCAGGCTTTGATTTTATTCAGTTAATCTCTCCCCTTGGTGGGTCTTTGAAGTGGTTACAGATGCATACAATGCCTTTGGGATGTGAGATAATCTTTGCTTTTTGATTTCCTCCAGGTGCAAAACTCACAAGGGTTACCCTTTCAATGCAGAATACTGAAGATGGTTCCCTGCCTTTCTCCAGGCTTCCCAGATATGCTTCTGCTGTTGCCTTTGAGTTGTCTGTGTAGCTTTTTCACTGCATCAGACACCCCTCCACATCCCCATTTTTCCCTTTCTTTTTCCCCCACAAAGATGCAGTATATGTACTCTGTGACTTTGTGCTGTTTTCTTTTTTGGAAGAAGGAAATGCTGAAATGGTTCTGAAGAGCACAATGTGTGGACTGGTAGATTTTCTTTGCCAAACAGCAAGTCTGGAATTGGTAAGCAGAAAGCATTGAGCAAGTTTGAGCAAGCAGTCACTTTTATTTTGGAATACTGTGATTTGGAGCTAGTGACTGTTGTTGTCTGGAAGGACCAGGATGTTGGCAGATATTGCATAATGAGGTTTGCTTTTTTTTTTTTCTCTGTTTCTTTTGGGGTTGGTTTTGTTTCTTTTTAACACTCCATGCCTTTTTATTTTCCCTCTAATTGGAAGTATAAGTTGATTTCTAAGTGATTTCTACCTGGGTAGCTCTTTGAAAAGTGTATCGATCCTGGTTTCTTGGTGATATAAAAGCTGTTTTGCTTATAATAAAATACAGTTTCATTACTGTGTGTAATGAGATGGTTATTTCAGTCATGCTCTAATGGTGGTAATGCTGGAGCAGCTGTATAATATCAGCTGTCTCTAGAGGTTACACAAAAGCAAGAAAATTACCATCCCCCACGAAATCATCTGTTGATGTTGACTTCTTGCATGTGCCCTGGGAGCTGCCTGCTGTTCTCATGGTTGAACTTGTGGCCAGGGAGGCTGTTTGTGCCTCTCTTTAAATAGAACTGCTTTGGTTCTGACAAGCAATGCAGTCATGTTTAATTCAGCTTTTATCTTACTGAGGTGATAGTGTACTTTTGCTAGTAGAAAACTCATTCCACTGAAGACTTGAAGACTTTAATAAGCGGTAGAAAACTTGCCCTCTCCAGCAGGGAGCACATGATGCAGGAAGGAATTGTGTGATTGTACAGGATACCATTGGCAAATATAGTAAAAATGGGTTTCCAAGAAAATTCTGTGTAAAGCTTTGTTCAGGGAGCACAGAAAAAAAAGGCTGATACTGAACTTGTGTTTTGTGAGCTGTGTTTGTCCCTTTGTGGTTTTCACAATGCTTGCACATAGTGATTTTAAAGCTGCTGCCACCTGAGAGCTGCTCAAGACTGTTCACAAAATGCATTTGGGCACTGGTAAAAGCAGTGGCTAATGTTGGGGGGCTTTCTTGCATTTTCCTGTGAGTTTTTCAGATGTCTGAGTAGATGTGGGATGTGAGTGCTCCCTCTGAGGTTCTCTCTGAACAGATGGAAGAAGGGAGACACCAGGGCTGTTAATGCATAAACAATCTAAATGGTAAATGTAGGATTGGGATTCTATAACTGTATAGCAAACCTTAAAGTGAACTTGTCCAGGTTAAAATGTGACGTGAAGGCAATTTGATAACAAAGTATTTATGAAATTGGTGGTTTTTTCCCTGGTTCTGAGCAAAAGGAGTCTAAGGAGTCATGCTGATTGAAAATTACAAAAAAAAATCTGCTTTCTCAATGTAATGATTAGTATTTATTAGAAAGAAAAATTTTTAAAGTATTTTTATAAATCTTTCCAGTAATGCTAAGACCAGAATTAGCATGCAACATGTTTTTGGTCACAATAATTTACAGTAGGCTGAACAGACAAGATTGAGTTAACTTAAAATATGAGGAGGAAAGAATCAGTGTCTGACTTGAAGCAATATGCTCCTCTAATGCTGGTTCTTCTAATATAAATTGATTATAAATCACTTTAAATTCTGGACTTAAAAGCACATAAAGAAAGCTCTAGCTCTGCAAGTGTTTTTGGGAATCTCTAATGTGATAAACAAAAGTCCTGAGGCATCTAAAAGGCCAGAAGATGAGATGTTCTTTGCTTAGTCTGAGCTGTGACAGAAAACTGTTTGGGGCCATGTTGACTTGCTTGCAAATAACATTTTTGTGGTGAGTGTGTTCTGGCAAGAAGTTACATTGAGGGTCAGGGTTTCCAAAATAGTACATCAGGTTCTGTGAGCTTCCTCTGTTTTCATTTCACTGCAGCTTTATGGAAGTTTGAAATGAAATTTTCCATTCTGGAAGTAGGAATTTTACTGGAGGCAGACTGCTCCTCAGCAGAAGGGAGAGCACCGGGGTGGAGTGGCATTGTGACAGGCTCTCTCTGTGTTTCACTGGGTGACTTAGAGGGAAGGAATTTGGCAAGGGTCGCTCTGGGACACAGTGCAGCACTTAGCCGGCAGAGGGCTTGGATCTTGAGGTGTCACAGTGGGAATAGAGGGAAAGCAGAGGAGCACCTGAGTGCAGGGGTGATGATGCACAAGCTTGAACAGAAAGCAGGCTGTTAGAAAGCTTGGGAAGGGAGTGACAGGAAACCCTGTCACCCTCAATGGTTTTGAATATGGATTAATGGTTTTGGATTGCTTCTCCCAGTATATAATTAAGGCTGGGATGGAGGAAGAGGCAGTCTGCCTTTAGTCTAGGTTGATCTAGGAATTGTTACAGTATAATAAATTCTGTTGTACCCCCATGCTTGTGCCACACTCTGCCTACAAGAGCAGAGATTTCCTTTCATCTCCTAAAAGGTAAAGTGGAAAGATCAAAGAGCTCAGTATCCGGAGCTCAGCGCTGCTGCCAGCTGAGCTCTTCCTGCTGAAGCTGTTCACAGCATTTGTTTTTGTATTGTGATTTGACAGATCTCTGGGTTTCTGATCAAAGCCTTTTTAAGGACAAATACGGTCTTGTAGCTCTTCCAATGGAAAGTTGGTTGTGTTTTGTTTTGTGTTCTTAATTTAAGAACTTGTAGTTCAGCTCCACCTTGTCGGCCTCTTCCCAGACATTCTGGGGACTCTGCTGCAGCAGCTGAGCTGGTGTGATCCTGTAGCAAACCCTGGGAAGAGGATTTCCAGCCTGCAGGAAAGATTAAGAGCAGCTAAAAGTAAAAACCTTGTCTTTGGAACTGTTAAAAGCAGTACTTGCACAAAATCTGTTTCGCTTCCAGCTTCACTCACTGCTCCCAATGATACCACATTGGCAGGCCTTTATTTCATGTGTAGGAGAAAATGGCTCTCACAGGACAAATCCATTTACTTGGTAGCAAGGAATGATGGTGAACTGATTTATCAGGGAAAACAGGTAGAGAAAATTAGCAATTATCTCATTAGAGAAGGCAAGATACTGTTTTTGCAATTTTTTTTGTGTAATAGAGGAGAATACAAGAATTATTTGGAATTGGCATCTTGCTGGTTGAAGGTAGGACAGCACAGACAGTCTGACAGGCACAGCATGTTTGTTTCAGGTTGCAGTTGAGGTTCATTTGAGAGAAAATAGCTTTACTTCTGGTATTGGAACCCAAATACACAGGCCTGCCTGGCTCCAATCACTTTTCAAATGATGCTCTCTAACTAACTTGGTGTTGCTTCCCTCAGGGAAAAAGGAGACAGGACCTCTCCTTGCTCAGCTCACAAGACTGCACAAATGCCATGGAACGCACTTGTTTCAGTTTTCATCTGTGAAAACTGGGGCATGGGAAACTCCAGTATTCAAAATGGGAAAAGAAAGTCCCATCTTTGGATTTTAATCAGTGTTCACTGTGTGTGAAGATACAGCTAGAAAGCTGGAGTCTTTTGCTTAACTGGGGCACAGAACAGTTACCTTGGGACAAATTATTTTCATTTCAGTCACTTAATACTCCCTTAGTATGTCACCTACGAACTGTCAGTAACTGTTTGTCATCCCTCCCTCTGCCTTGTCCTTGGTTTCTTTAAAAGTACTGAGCCCTGTCTTATTCTGGCAGGACCTTGTTTATTTTAGCTGTGAGGAGCTCTTAAAACCCTTAAATAGGCCACATTAAAATGCTCTTGCATTTTAACTTGTTCAAGTGCATGGTACAGAACCACGAGTGCAAACAGCTGCAAAACTCCATTTTCCCCCCAAATTCTTAAGGAAAAAAAAAAGCTGGATGCAAAATCTTTTCTAAACTGAAACAGGCCTGATTACAAGCCAGCTGGTAGTTGCTCATGAGAACAGCTGAACTGAATCAGACTAAGTATCTACATATTGCAGCACCTTGTCTCCAGCTGTGGTCAAAATAAGTTGCTGAAGATGAGTAAATTGAGCATTGCAGCAAAGTGTTATTTAAATATTCTGACAGCAGCTTGTTATGTTTAACAGCCACCAGTTAACTCTCTGCTGTTCAGTTACCTTCTGAATCTGTTAGGTTCCAAGGGAATGATGCTTCACACTCACAGTTTAAAGAATTGCCATCTCTTATTTGTTTTGGGCTGATCTGCTGCTAGATTCATTTGATGCTGCTGATTTTTACAGTGGAGGCAATAATAACTGGTCTATTTCCAGTTACACTTTGCAGGTTTGATAAACATCTGGCACAGCTCCTTGTGCTGGTGTCAGGTCAAGGAAAATCTTAATTGCCATCTGTATAAAATACTCCAAGACCATTGATTATCCTAATCAGTGTTCTGTAAGTCTTTTTTTTAGTTTCAGAGGAAGGCAAGGAGCAGCCCTTCGTGTGAAGGATTGCATGCAAAAAGTTCATGAAGTAGGTTTGTATCTGACAGTCTTTGGCTTCCCAATCAGTTTTCTTTTGAATAATACGACAGAAGTTGAAATTCCAATAGATGGAGAACTTGAGCAGCAATGATCAGCAAAGATTTTGGTTTTTTACCTGTTCATTAGCTGTGTTGCCCAGTTTTCCCTCCAAAACACAGACATAACATTTAACTTTTTTCACCCAGCCCCTTTGGAACTCTTCATGAGGCTTGACTCTACCAGAATGGATGAACTCCACAATAAAAAGCTGAAGTCATGGGACAGTGTGTTGGGATACAAAGACAAAATGCTAAGCTAAGGTGTTTTCATTTTCACTGGGCTCAGATAATGTCACTGCTGACTAGGAGTGATGTATGTGTGGGTTTGGTGCAAGAGCACTGCTGCACAGCTGATAGAAACTGAAAATTAACTTGGGCTACTGTAAACCTTTCCCCACAGCTCCTGGCAGCAGGCTCAGGGCTGTGCTTGCTGTGAGCTTGCTTTCTCTTCTAGAAAGGCACATTGTAAATAGCGCTGTGGCTCTGCTGCAAAACAGGGGGGCTTTATTTCCCAGCAGCTGACACCACCCAAATTCTTCTCCTTTTACCTTTACTAAAGTCTCTGCAGCTGAAAAAGATCTATTGTCTCTGAAACAAATGCACAATCTCTGGCTTCTAACTTGTTTTGAATTTTTTACTATTATATGGCTACTGTGATCATCTAGTCTGACTTCCTGCCTGCCACAGTCTATAAACATCCTGTAAATAGCTTCAAGTCTGATAGCTGTGATTAAATTGGAATGTGGTTAGAAAATTCCTATGAAGTAGAGAATATTTCAAGACAGGCTGTATCCTTCAGCCTTAGGTGAGGATTTCTGCCACTGCTGTGAAGTGACAAGTGACCACAGGCAGCAGAGCACCTTCCACAGAGTTCACTTTGTAATTGCATATCCTGCAACTGGCCTTGTAAATGTAGCATGTTCAGGAGGAGAAAAAAAAATAAACTGTCCATTACAGGCACCTTCATGTCCATATCACTGCAGTATAACTGTTCAGTGTCAATTCCTGATAGATTTTTCAGACCTTTTTCTTTAGAGGAGTTGCTGTGGGAAGTCCAGTTTGGTGGGAGTTTGCTCTGTTGTTTCTAAGGTACCTGTTATTCAAACATCTTGGAAAAGCCTGAAGTAGCTCAAAGACATGTCATCATTTCCTTTATTAACTACAAAGAAAATCAGTTGGAAAAGGAAATCCATAAAGTGTGTATCCTAGTCCTGAACCTTAATTCCACGTTGTGCTTCTCTCTGCATGCAGTGCTGAGCCATGTTGTTCTTATCCTGATCTGCAAGAGCCTAAATCAAGTTTTGGGTCAACTGTTAAAGAGCAAGTATTAATTAACAGACACCTCATTAAAACACCAGCATGGGCTGCAGCAGCACTGACTTTTAATTTTTTTTTTTAGCCAGACAACAGCATCCAGAGACATCCTTTGAGTCAAAGCACAAGCAAGCAGTACCTAGGGAACAGTACAGGAGAGAGAAAATCTGCTGTTGGCTTCTGTGAAGCTGCCCAGCTTTTCTGCTTGCTAAATATGACAGCTGCCAAACAAAATAATTCCTGTGTGTCTCCTTTATCAGACTTTGGATTTTCTAGGAGATTTTCAGTCTCAGCTGCAGCCATTCTACTGATAAAAGGCAGTATTTATATACTCTTGCAGATACTACAAAGCAAACATACAAATCTCCTAGTAGTTTATTAGTTTTTAGCAGTTCATAAATAGGAAACCTCATTAAGAGCTCCTGAATCATAATTCAGCAGTGTCCACTAAAGAGCTTTTTTTGGTTTGTTACACTGCAATTGCTGAACTCAGCATCTCAAGCAGCATGTCATGTCATTGAGATCTTTTGATGTTAAATGGATTGTCTTGTAGTGATAATTAAAAGCTAGATGTATTGACCTTTTGTCCAAAAGTATATAAACAGAGAATTTAAATTTTCTCTAAACTTAGTCAGAATTTATAGTTGTGACAAAGAATGCTTTTTCCTTATCCCAATCTATTAAACTTCATTATCATTACTAAATTGAGAATATATATTTTGCTGCAACTGAAAGTTGTGTTAAAAGAGCAGATAAAGGACTGATACAACTGGTTGATACAAAGGAAGCAAATGTATCCATGTTCAAAGATGACTCTTCAGAATATCTGTGAGTTACCTTCTCCCATTTTTAATACATATTCCCCTTCTATCTATGAATTAATGCACAAAGTATTGCAAATTGCTTGAAATAACAGTAAATGGTCTGGATCCCCCAGAGGATCTGAAGCTGATGTCTCTGTCAGTCTTCTAAAAAGGGATAGTCCTTGTGATTTTTGCATCTAGAAAAAGAGAGCATGATTAGAACTTTTTAAGGATATAGTTTAGAGAAAAGGGTTTTTTTTCCCCTGGTAAAAGAATTGAAACTGAACTACATTAAAAACACATTGTCTGGTTAGTGTATCCTGGGCAGGGAAAGTGAATTCTCTGTAACATTTGCATGTGTCAGTGACCTTCTCAAAGGATAATGTATCTTATGCTCAGCTGAAATTGCCAAAGTTCCCTGAGATATTAAACCTTTCTCTTGGAAACTCCCAGGCCCCAGGGTGCTGTTAGACAAGGGGGTAACCTGGGAAAACTGAATAAAATGCAGCTCTTGGTGAGTCTGTAACCATTCTGTTATCTAGATAACATTGGCAGGAGTACATAGGCACAGCTCTTCCCTTCAAAAAAAACCTACAACTCTCATTCTTAAAATGGAATTTATTTACTCTGACTGTCCCTTATGTAAAGGAGCCAAAGAAAACGGAGGGGGGAAATGGCTGCTTATTTATTTTTGGAATTTCCAGCTGATTTTGATTTTCAGGCAGCAGTTTGGTATGCATCCAGTACAGGACATCTTAGGAACATTGTGCCTGCAGAAATCCCAGTGTTCCCAACCTGGACAGGATGGGCAATACTCTGAGAAACCCAAGGGTGAGATTCCAGCAGATGTGACCAGCTGTTGGCTGAGGCTCCCTCTCTTTTTATTTTTAAGGGGCTATCAGATAGTGTGTGTTAAGGGGATATCTAAGAGATAATCCAAGCTATCCAGGGGAAATCCAGCCCTGGTGCAGCCTGCAGGAGGAGGATGAAGAGGATGAGGATGAGGAGGTACTCACTGGGTTAGCGCACAGATGCGATAGCGCTTCTTGAAACCAAGGAGGGTCTCCATCTCCTCTGCACTCAGCTCAAAGTCAAACACCTGCATCAAGGTCCCAGACAGCTGGGTTACTGCAGTTTGCAGTGAGACAAGGAAGTTTATGTGCAGAAAGAAGAGCAGAAGCAGGCTGAAGCACTAGGAGGTGTGCAGGGGACACACATGTAGGGAGAGCAATAAATAAATGTGAAAGGTTACAGTGTGGTGGGCTCTGCCTGCACCAAAACTGTACCACAAGGTGGAAGAGTTTTGCTCTTACTGATGTGTTCTAAGGAGGACATGGCTCTTTACTTTCAAAGTGACTTTTTGCATTCATAAAGAAGTAATAATCTATGTGGGATCTGACAAAGGTTTTGGCAGTTCTAAGTTTGAGGGGTGTGGTTTGTACCATTGGCAGAGTTGGGGTTTTTCCTGTGTAGTTTAACACCATTTATGACTTTGTAAAGTGCCCTCTTACCTTAAAATTTTCTTCAATACGCTGAGGAGTGACAGATTTGGGAATGACACTGACGTTTCTTTGGATTTGGAGCCGGATAAGCACCTGCAGGAACACAAAAGGAATTTACAGATGAGAAGTGCTGCCTGTCTTCTGAAAGCTGAAAAGCAAAGGTGTCTGCACGGTTACACAGAGCAGCTCTGCTGATAACCAGAGGGCTCACAGAGGAGAAGCACTACCTAAACCCTTCCTAATTACCGCATGAGCTCATTAAATCCTCACCCATCTCTGAGGCTGAGATGACAACAAGGGAGTGCATTGAGCAAGAGTTCAGGATTGGCAGGATGCTGTGTGGAGAGGCGGCCAGTGTGCCAGTTAAAGCCCAAAACCACTGCCAGTCTTCTGTCCATCACTAAAACTGAGGTAGAGAGACTGTTTTTCTAAAGCATTAAACTGTGTATAGGACACAGCTGGAGCTCCATATTATTATTCTATAATTTCTCTGTAGGTAGTTACTTTAGCACAAGTGGGAAGAATACATGACAGCAGGGAAAACAGCTCTGAGCAGTATTAACCTGAGCTGGGGTTTTGTTGTGCTTGAGTGCAATTTGCTTAATTTGAGGATCATCAAGAAGGGAAATATGGTCAGGCTTGGACCTGTAAAAATAAAAAAACAGGCTTCAGTAGTTGAATAACCCACTGTCTTCTCCCTTAAGCACTGTATCATAAGAATATTGTTTAAATTATTAAAAAGCATAATCTTTCACTCTTTAACATCTTGTTACTTCAGTTCCTGCCTTCATTCTTCTTTTTTATAACAAGTGAGCACATGAGAAGAGGCCTGTAGTTTCTAGTAAAAACAGGTCATATAACACATTTATGTCCAGCCTGAGATCAGGCTGGGAATTTCTTTGATCCAGATCCCAGGAATTTCATCTTGTCCTTTACAAGCACAGCTGCTCTGGCAAAAGCCCTGTCCCAGGTCAGAGAAAGCCATGAGGATGGGAGTAAAAGCAAAATTTCTGCAACTTCCCCATTTACAAACTTAATCCCTTTGTCTCAGCAGGACTGCAAAGTTGCTATTTTCATAAGCATCTGCTGCTTTGGTTTTTTGTTTGGTTTGTTGTGGGTGTTTTATTTTTTTAGTTCAGAAATTCTCCTACATGTTTAATAAGCTCAGCAAAACTCAGTTAAGAATTCTCTTCTCTGCTTTCATCAACCAATTGATCATTTTTCTTCAAAATACGAAAATAGTGGACTGAATATCACAATAAGTGTGAGGTTTCTGTGGGTGTGATTTTTAATTAATTAGCGAGTCTTTTTCTAATTACAGTAGTTTTTCTCAGAGGTTTCATCCTTAGACTGGTTTACTGCATTGACTTCAGTCTACATCTAAGAAATCTCACAAAACATTCTTACCCTGGCCAGCTGGGTGCTCCAAGGGGACAATATGCAGTGACAGAGATCCCTTTGGCTTGGCAAAACTTAATCAGCTCTTCCTGAGGAAGATAGGGGTGGCTCTCAATCTCAAAAAAAAAGAAAAAAAATTATCTTTCACCTCTCAAAAGCAGAAGGTACTTCAAGGTTTAGCATCACTGTGCCACATCAGCTTTGAAAGTGTTCTTTTTGCAGGTGTGGGGTTTTTAAGGGACTTTTAAGAGATGTTCCATCCAGTGCAACAGCTCAGACAGGTGTGATGTCAGTGCTGAGGAGCTGCAGGACAATTTACCTGGTTGTTTGCAGGTTTGTGCCTCAAGCCTGGTTTGCCCAGGAGCTGATTGATCTGGTTTTGGTTGAAGTTGGAGACTCCAATAGCCTTCACCATGCCCACATCCACGAGCTCTTCCATAGCCTAGAAACACCACAGAACCACACTTCCTATCAAGTTCTTTCATTTTTATATGGAAAAAAAATGCCCACACAAAAACTTGAGTGGTAAAAATCTTCTTGTGCTGTGAGAACAGTATCTGAACAGTGGGGCTCTGGTCAGACTCAGATCTCACATTCTGTGTCACCATACAGATAAATAACAGCAATATTCACACAACCCCTAAATAATGATAATAATAATAATAATAGTAATAATAATAATAATAATTATTATTATTATTGTTATTATTATTATTATTAAATATTACTATTTTTGAAATACTATCCCCAGGCAGACCTTCACACAGATGGAAGAGATTCATTTAGAGTAATTCCTCAGCTAACCAAATAATCATCCCACAATAAAAAGCACTTTCTTTGAGACAGAGCAGCTCAACAAGACATCTGGAACAGGATGGATACTGGTGATCAACGCTGATTAATTTCCCAAGAGAGATGTACCATTTAGCAGCTGGATTATAGGATAAGCAGCACTGTGTTCCTCCTCCATCACCTATTTTCTTTCACGCTAATGAGCAATAAAAGAGACAGACAGCCCTAATTAGATTGTCACATCCAGCAGAAAAGAATTGGGGAAATAATCTGCTAGCAGCCTTTAGAGCAGAAGATACCCTTGTTCCAAAGCAGAAATAATTTTAAAGTTGCTGTCATAAGCAGCAGCCTGAAATGTCCACCTTTTTTCCCTCAAATAAACAACAAAAATGTGCATTATTCTTCACCTGACAGAAGGCAAAAAGCAGCAGTGAATTCTTGTGACTCTGGTGAGTTTCCTACCTGCTTTTGGCCTGGCTGTGCTGAGCACACAGGAGTGGAAGGGAAAGGAAGCCCAAAGTCTCAGCCAAGCAGGAATTGGAATTCACGCCCAAGCCTGGCCTCCCATGCAGCACACAGAGCTTAGCAAAGGACTTTGGCCAAGTCCCACTCCTTCCAGAGACAGAAATTTGGGAGCTGTGGTACATTGGCACAGGCATGTTGGCTTTGCTGGGGTCTAGACAGTTCAGGTGCCACAAGAGATAAGCATGGCTACAACTAAAGGCACCAAAAACTGCCCAGAGTGGGGTAGGGATGTGAGAGACAGCCTTTGTTAGCTCAAGCCACTGCAGGGTACACACACAGTCAAAGATTTCCTCTTGTCATGCCAACCCAGCCAGTTCAGGAAGCAGTAGATATAAAAATACCTAAATTTTGGCACAGTGACACAAAAAGGAGCCCAAGGACGCAGAGAAATCAGCAATCGCAAATACTTGATGTTAGAAATTCTCTCAGAACAATTCCCACAGTGGAAAGCTTAGAGTTTTCAGGCTGTTATTTCAAACTGGCAAGATATTTTTGGCCTGTAAATGAATGTACCTCCCACGTATCCAGAAAATCTGTATCGCTGGGAATGATCATTCCGTTTCCATCTGCAGGAAATAGCTCCTCTCCTGCCTAGCAGCACAAAAGGAAAAGCAACATGAAGGTCAGCTGAATTATAAATACTTCAAGAAATCATTTAGAAATTTGGGTAAGCGAGTGGAGCTGGAGACACTGAGCTGGATGTCCTGAGGTTTGTTTGTGGTGGGGTGAGACATGGCTGAAAGGACCAGCGTGTATCAACAGAGAAATCTTCAGGAAAATCTGTCCCTTGAAACCCTGTCCTGCAGGCACTTCTGTGTGCCTCAGGCTGGGAGAAGCCCAGGGAGGTGACACAGTGGGGAAACCAGGATTTATTTAACCTGGGGGTAGCGAGAGAAGAGAAAAATCTCTTTGGAACTAAGTAGTTCACATGTTTGATTCTTGATAAGGAAATGGCAGCCAAACACTGTAAGAGGAATGTGATCCAGATGGTCATTTGATCCATGAGTTGAAAATGCTGTGCAGGGAAAAATAAGGTGGGTTTTGTGCTACAAGACTGACTGGTTTAAGCAACCATGACCTTCCTTTCCTCCTGGGCTCTCCCTGCAGAGGTTTATCATTATGTCCTAATGAGATTTACCAACACTCCTCGTTGGAGAGGACTAAAGAGATGTCTGGTCCCAAAGGCAAAAGGGGTAGAGCCCTGACAGATGGATCCCAGGACTTAGAGCTGCAATACCTTGAATCCCATGGGGCAGTGCATCAGGTAGAGATCCAGATAATCCAGCTGGAGGGCAGCAAGTGTTTTCTGGCACGCCTCCTTCACCAGGGACCTCTCGTGGAAGGTGGACCACAGCTGTGGGGAAACACAAACCTGGGAGCTGCTCTGCTGCCCTCACGGTGCCAGAGCATGCCTGGCAGGCAAACACAGGGCACAGAGGCAGCTCAGGGTGTGTGTGGCACAGCTTCTCACCTTGAGGAGGTGCCACTTGAGGCACCTCAATTTATTTGTGGCACTGTTAAGTAAGTAAAATGAGAATGGGATACTCTGAAATTCCATCAATTATTGCAACAATTAAAACAAAGAAAATAAGTGAACCTGGTGAAAATCGACCCGCCAGCTTCCAGCAGATAGAAGTTACTTTATTTTTCCTACCATTGTTGTTGGGGGAAAAAACAAAACAAAGCATAGCATACAGGAGCTGACAGGCTGAGGCCGGCAGCGCAGCAGGAGTGACCACAAAAACAATAGCCCTGCTTCCTATCCCAGAGGCCACCAGGAGCACGGCCTCAGTTCCTGTCTCCATGGCTGACAATGGACATGGACTACAAAAAAACCCCTCTCAAACCCAGCCTTTTGTTTCTCAGGGGTGACCTATTCCCTCCCCTCACCATCCGCTGATTGCTCTGCCCTGACAGAGAGGAGGTAATTCCCAGCTTCATCCCTGACGGGGTCTCTGGTGTTGGGATGACCCTGAGGTGCTGGAAAGTCTCTTTTTCCCAGCCCCAAGACTGAAGAAGACGACAGGATTCCTTGGCTCTCATTCTCAAGGTTGTTTCTTTTCTCTTATCTAATACATTCCTTTTCTGACCTGCTGAGATCTGTCCAGCAGGTTGGTTTGTGGCACACTGACTGCACTTGGGGTGGTGTTATCTTTTTATACTAAAAACTATGTGTACTTTATTTACAATAATTTTCCAATACCTATCACCTATGTTAGACAGTCTGTCTCTGCTCTAAACCAATCCAAAAGTGCCACCATCACAGCAGAAGATGGAGGACAAGAAGAAGGAGAAGAAGGACAGGACACACCCAGATTTCTCCATCTTGCTTCCTGAACCCTCAGGCTAAAAACCCCAAAATTCTGCTTTTTCACCCTGTGACAAATTCACTATCATTCTACTCAAACCCTTGTGGCTTGTTAATCTTCACACAAAGTTGGTAATTGTTTCCATGGGTTAAAATCAAAGGCACAGGTGTTTGTGACTCCATGCCAAGGTCTCTGAGCCCCCTGCCAGGGTCTCGAGTCCTCCAGGGCAGCCAGAGCAATGTCCTGGGTTCCGACGCATCCCATGGCCCTTTCCATGGTGGGACTGTGAGCTTGGCCCCACGTGAGAGCCACCTCCAAGGACACACCTTGCTGACCACGAAGAGCTCCTCTCTCCGCACCATGCCCTGCTCCGTTTTGTGCCGCAGCGCGTCCCCGATCTCGCTCTCATTCTGGTACATGTGGGCACAGTCCAGGTGCCGGTACCCCACGTCGATGGCAAACTCCACTGCATCCCTGGCTGCCCCCTGCAGGGACTGAAACCACGAGAGAAAACAGTGATTTGCTAAATAGCAGATTAAGAGCTTTGTTGTTCTGAAAATCTGGCGGTTTTAAGCCCCTGAAATAACGAGATATTCCAGCTGTGGGGTTTTGGTTGTTTTGTTTTGGTTTTTTTTTTTTGGGGGGGGGTTAGGATTGAAGGTATTTGAGATCATAGTTTCTGTTTAGATTTAGGTGTTTAATATTATTATTTATGTGTTTCCATTTATGTGTTTATTGTTTTTATTTATGTTATACTCTCACCGTAGTGAGCTCTGTAGTCTTTTATTTGCAAGGCACAAAATGTCTTGCTAAAGGCTTTCTATCTCTTGTTACAAGATCTTTTAAGACTAAACTATCTAATTAAGAAATTATTCCTAAATTACTTTCTTTTTTAACCTAATAACTGATTCTTCTTCCTCACTGTGGATTTTTCTGTTCAATTACAAAATATCACCCAAACTTATGAGGAAGAAGGAAGAAGAAGGTAAAGAAGCACTACCTGCTTCTGCCCTAAAACTTCCATCTTGCTTCATATTTATTACTATATTCTAAAACTCCAAACTTTATGTTTTCCACCCTGTGATATTACACATTTCTAACCAACTACACACCCATAATCCCAGTGCTATCAATCAGTTTTGGAAGCTTTCTCCACAGTCTCAGGTCAAATGCAGTGTTCTTTTGTGGGTCTGTGCCTTTAAGCACAGAAAGTTTAAAATTCTCAGCATTTAGGGTTCCAACACCAGCCTGGATCTGGCTTTCATTAGTTTTGTGAGATAAATGGCAAAAGGAATCACTGATGAGGTGCCTGAGCTGATCCGCCCTTTTCTAAGTATTGGAAGTTCATCTTGGGACACGAGGCTACCTTGAAATAAATTCTAATTTCCCCAGAAATTAAAAGCAACTTTAGTGTGACATACTGGCGACACGAGGAAACCAATCACCTCTGGAATGTGCCCTGGCCCTGCACAAAAACAACCCAGCTCCTGTTGACACAGGACAGGGAGGCGAGGGCACTCAAAACACTACAGACAGTGCCACCTCCTGGGTGAAACACACACTTGGTGCTGGATAGCAAAACAAACCACTTCAGATTCTTGGCTTGGAGACACCACTGAGCTGTTTGGCGACTGAATCCAGAAAATGGCACCCCAAACAGAAACAGGATTCAAAACCAGGACCCCTTCCTGTGGTTATTAATTGTTGTGGTGCTGTGGGTGTCTCTAGGACGAGGTGAGAGATTAATCTGAGTTCATATTTTTTAAAAGGCCGATTTATTACATTGTGATATTATATTAAAAGAAAATTATATACTAAAACTATACTAAAAAAAGAGAAAGGCGACATGAGAAGGTTAGACAAGAATGATAATAAAAACTCATGACAGACTCAGAGAGTCCAACACAGCTGGCTGTGATTGGCCATTAAATAAAAATAATTCACAAGCTGGGTAAACAATTTTTTAAATTACATTTTAGAGGAGTAAAACATGGAGAAGCTGAAGCTTCTCAGCTTCCTAGAAGAAGAAATCTTAGCAAAGGGATTTTTCAAAAAATATGTAGTAGCAACCTCCTACTTTTTTATTTTTGAATTATATCACTACTCCAAGTTTTTCTAGTCAAAGGGCATTTAGTTGGTTCACCTAAATTACCAACAACATAGAAAAAACACCACTTTTTTTCAGCACACAACTAAAGAAACTGTTGAAAGTTTTACAGGATTTCTTTTTTTGCAGTCCCTTTCCCCATCCATCCCTCCCTGGATGTGAGCAAAGACAACAACCTGCCCTTGAGATTACATAAAGCTCTGTCATGTGAGATGTTTTCCAGAGAAAATAATCCATTATTTAATTTCCCCAGGTGCTCACTGAGCTCAGATTCGAGTCAGAGCTGCCAGGTAAAGGGGAGGCTGCTGTGGGAACCCTGGAACCAAAAAGCTTTAATGAAATTATCACCTTGGGCTTGGGCCTTGTTTTCATTGCATAACAGAGATCATGTGCCCAAAATGTTCCTTCTACTCAGTCCTGACCAGTTTCTATTAGCAACTTAACAAGTTCCTTCAGAGCTCCCCCATCACAGCACTGGGCCCTAAGAGGCCCCCCCAAGGCACACCTTGGTTTTTAAAGCCTGCTTGAACTACTTTAGGCTTCTTAGTGTCCCTTTGTCATCAGAAAAATAAAGACTGAAAGGGCTAAACAAACTCACACCTGTTTGTGCACATAAAGTTAAATGCTGATCAGATCAAATGGCCCAAAAATATGGCAAGAATTTCAAATATTTTTATGGCGACTGGAAAAGTGTTTCATGGAGCTGGGAAGTTGTGATTTGACATATTTTGTTTCCAGTCTCAGATCCAGGGGAAGTTCACTTTTAAAAATATTTTTATCTTTCTTAAGACCAGTTTCTTAAAATTTTCAGCTCATTTCCAGACTCCTTTTACATTTATAATTCAGTATATTCTTTAACCTACTCTCTCTTACCAGAAGTCCATTAGGAAACATTTGCAGGTAAAGAACCACCCAAACTGGTGCAAAGTGCTGCACTCTCATCTGCTGCTAATAAAAATAAGTTAGCCTCAAGTCTCCAAGGGATTATTGTGAGTTCCCATTTCCAAATTTACTTATTGCTGCTTAAATTCCTATATCTACACACACTCATCACAGATGACACCTACATGACATGCTGGGATATTAACACAGCGCCAAAAGAAAACAACAAAACAAACGAAACCAAAACAAAATAAAAATACAAAGAAAAGTTAGCTAGGCAGAAGCTTTTACTTTTGCAGCATGTAATTTTTTTTTTTTCCATAGCTAAGAAAAGATCTTGTACCTACTTAACTACCTCCACTCACCCCTAAGATATCCTGAAGGCTGGGAATAAATCCCTGCATTACCTGAGCTATTTCAAAAGGAAATATTGCACAGAGGATTTGCTGCATTCTCCTGACCCAAAGAGGAGATTTTTTCAGCAATCCACTGTGATGGTTCCCAGCACCCAGAGGTGCCCAGCTGCAGCAGGTACCTGCCAGGTGCCCAGTCCCAGGATGGGCATCCTCCCGCCAGCGGGCAGCTCCAGGTGAGTGGCCATGGGCAGTCAGGCAAGGAGGGGCTGTGGGCTCTTGCAAAACCTTTTAAATCAGCTTTGCCCCTCCCTCCTGCCTGCTGACTGGCTGCCGACAAGGAAAACACAGGCAGAAGGGCTGTCGTAAGAGGAGGCAGGGATTTTTGGTTTAGCTCACCTTTTGAAGAACTTAAAAACTGGTTGCAGGCTCCTCAAGAATTTATTGAGTGAGATCGTCATGGCAATTTTACATTGGTGGAGGTTGCAGGTTTTTGTAAACCTCATGGTCTCTGCTTTTCTGCAAGAAATGTGGTATTTGGGAGGTGGCACATGCCCCAAAATCATTTCTCTTCTCACCTGTCCTGAACACATCACCAGAAGACACCAGGTAGCTGCTTGTCTCAGGAGGAAGCAGTAACTTGTCCACAGGATGAATCATTTTTTCAAAATTCCCAATATGGTTTCATCCCCACAGCACCAGGCAGCCATGTTTTTATACTTTTTAATACTTCTTTTATATATATATATTTCATCTCAAGGCTCCCCATAGCTTTTGCTCTCAGCCATTATATGATAAGTGGTCACTCCAGAACTCTTTTAATTTTATTTCTGGCTTATTTCATAAAGATCAGGTCTGTTGGCCTGAATTCTGCAATGAAAGCAGGGTTTAACCAGCAATTGTAGTGCCCAGGGCTGCTAGATAGAGATTTCATTCCCCTACATGGATTTTCTCCTGGTTTGTGAGAAAAGGGGATTATGTAGAGGAGAGATCTGTGATGACCATGACTCTCTGAATCATTGTTTCCCTGTCCTTCAGTGATTTTGTAAATTACATATTGATGTTTTAGAAATTAATACCTTTGTGAGTCATTTATTAGATGTATTTACTTTTTTTTTCCCCCTGGTTTTCTGTGTATTTCTTGAAGGTGAGGAATAGCTGAATCTGAGGAAGAGCCTGTCAGGGATGGAGTAGAGAATGTGTAATTTGCTACTGCATGGTAATCCTAAACCGAACAAAAAAGGGAAATGAGGAGTTACCAGGATCTGCAATAATCTCTCCAAACACATCCTCTTGCCTTTATCTGGCTTTGCAAAACCCTTGCCATTGGTGCTGGGCTTCATTTGCACAGTGACTCAAACACAGGGCAAATAACCCCAGTTCCTTTGCAGCAATTTTTTGGTAGAAAAGTGTTTCTGGCAGAAATGCTAAAGCTGTTTCATGTCAGCAGCCCTGGGGAGAGGTTCCCACCTCTCTCCTGTTCAGCAGCACACCAGCACTGAACCCCAGGCACTGGGCTGAAATGAAAATAACTCCTTGGGCAGCTCATCCAGCACAAGGCTGGGCTTTGCTGTGGACACAGGGGCAGCCAAGGTGGCTTTTTGCAGAAGAAACTCAGCTCAGGCAATTTTTAAACTGGAGTTTTTGCACTGCAGTTCACTCACCCTCCCTCTCTCCCATCTCCATGTGGAAGCAATTAAAGCATTCATGTGACAGCAAACCTGAAAACAAATTCACAGTGCCTCCAGCACAAGGGGGAAGTGCCCAGATTTAGCTGATTTTCCCTGTGTCCTGAGTTGTGAGATACGGTTTGGGAGTATTCTGTTGTTTGTTTGGTGGTTTTTTTGTTTGTTTGTGTTTTTGTTTGGGTGGTTTTGTTTGTTTTTGGTGGGGTTTTTTGTTTTGTTTGTTTGTTTTTTCAAGGTTAAAAAATAAGGTATTTCATTTTTAACTCCAACATTGATAGACTTCCAAAAGTGACACTGGATTGGAGGGTGACAGTGCCATCTCTCCAATGACACTGGACAAACCAACTGTCCATCAAATTTCTCTTCCTCCATAAAGGAATGCAAAACAGTAAGTTATTTGCATAAAGGGAGTGAGAAAGTTTGTTACAAGAATGTAAGCATCAGAAGGCTTAGGAAAACTTGAAAAAAACAGGATGACAGTATTGTATTTGCCATCTGTCAGAGGAGGGGCAGTTATCTCCTGTTCATGGGGCAGTTTTCTTTATCTCTCTCACAGCCAATCCTCCCTCCAGGAGATCTCTTCTGTTAATGGGCCATTAATTATTAATTATCTCCTGTGCATGGCCAGTGAGTATTCCTGCATGGCTGATCCAATCCCATCATCCCATGGGGAGAAGCTCTGCCCAGGGGAGGAGCCAAGCATTCCTACTTGGATCCAATCTGAGCTTTGGGACACCACAACAGCCTTTGCCCACTGCATTGCCAGAGGGAGACCAAGCCCATCTCCAGCACTATTGCGTTTGTATTTTTAATTTTCCTGCTAAAGAACTGTTATTCCTATCCCCATATCTTTTCCTGAGAGCCTCTTTGTTTCAAAAATTACAATAATTCAGAGGGAGTGGGTTTACATTTTCCATTTCAAGGAGGGCTCCTGCCTTCCTTAACAAAAACCTGTCTTTTCAAACCAAGACCCCATGGTTATCTTCGATATAAACATTAACAGCAGCTTTACCCTGAATACTTGACCTACATTCAGTGTTTAGGAAGAATAGATCAAGAATAAACCACAAGATTGATTTTAAGGGATGTATCCCATAATATTTTATTTAAAAAAAACCACTGATTACTTTTCATTGGAATTAAATGGGGATTTTTTCACAGATTGAAAAGATTCTTAAATAAATCTATGTAATTGTGTCCTTGATGGGTGACATCCCTGGAAGGTTATGATGTATTTAAGGCATTTTTCATGAGCAGAAGTTTTTAAATTTCAAGTTATGGCTAATTAGAAATGTCAGTCTCTTATCCCATTAACTTCTCAGTTCAGCTAAGAAAAATGCAGCTTTTTTTCAGCTCCTTCACAGAGGCAAAGTGCTGGAAAAGCAAACAGAAACTTTGTTTTCTTACTCACCCATTGCAAGATCCTTAGAAAGGGTGCAATGCATTCCTGAAGGTGAACAGGCTGAAAATTCCTCATCCTGATGGCAAATAATACACTGGGATTTTTTTTTCACACAGAATAAATAATACAAATACAGAGCTGAACAGATTAATAGACCTTGCTAATACAGTGAAATAATTACCTGCTAAACCATGAAAGAGTAATTTCACAGCTCTGCTCTAAGATTTTTCAGTTTACCTTCAGAAAATGGACATGATTTGTGAACTTCACAAAAATTAGGTTATACATAGATGGCAGTATATCTATATTAGTTTTAGAGTCTAATACAATTTATATAATTTTAATATAATTTCATAATTGCTCAATCTCACAAAAACAGCACCTTTGTAAAGATACAGTCATAGGGTGCATCCAGATCCCAAACTGCTGGGATCCTCAATCCAAGAGGATCAGCAAGAGTGTTTTAAAAGCCACACAACCAAAAATTAAAAAAAAAAAATCAAGTACATCAAGATATCTCACTTTCCTCATCACCATGTATGGCCTTCATTGTGCAAAATCACTAACCGCCTCCAGAATCTCTGCTGCTCTGAATATTTTCCTCTACAGGAAAGAAAATGCATCTAAAAGCCTGATAAGCCTGTTGCAATAATAGTCACCTGCACAAATTTAAACAACCTCATCTTGGGAATCAGAACTGCTCCAATAGCTCCTGATTTAAAACAGCTCTCAGCACATCTCAGCCGCTGCAGTGATTCATTTTCAGGGAGGTTTTAAGGAGTGTGTACCATAAGGGTTCTGATCCTTCCCCCAGTTGTTCCTGGGGTGATTTTTGGGGTCTCCTGCCTGGTTTGCCAGCCTCTAACATGGTGCTAAAAGGACAAAGATAATCTCAAGCTCTTGCTGGCTCTGTATGGCTCCCAGAGCTCTCCAGTCATAGCACACACCTCCCTGGAGCATCACACAGGATTTCAGGGCAAACACTTCCCCTGGAATGGATCCAGACATCAGCACTAGGGAAAATAAGGCGGCAGAGACAAGGACCAACTTCACCATCTTTTAAAGAGGAAATGAACATGTAGAGTCACATAAATATAGAAAAAAAAAAACACAAAAGAAAAGTTCTCTAGTTGCAACAGTTCCTAGATACTTTCTCATCCTTCCTCTAGCTGAGTGTCTGCTGCACTTTTTTCACAAATTGTGAAGCCTGAAGGTTGCTGAGTGCAGAATGCCTTTCCTGTGAAACACTTGTGCATGTCCTCGCTGGCACAGAGGTGCTGAGCTCCAGGGACAGTGCACAGCTGTCAGAGACACCCTGATAGTCCTGGCCAGGGCTGCTGAGGGTGCTTCTTCATGTAAAACAAGAGATAGGCTGTTTCTCTCCTGCGGAGGCAAAGAGAAAGCACATCACCAGGCATGTTTGAAAAATCTAGGTAACATCCCAGAATTGCTCCTGCTCAGCTTCCTGAGCTTTAGGTCAACTAAGCTGGTCCTCTCCAGTGTTCCCAAGATTTGCTGGTTTATAGGAGAGATTATCTCCCTCCTGTAAGCTCATTTTCTTACAATGCATCAAAACAAAAAGCGTGGAGAAATCCTGATTAATACATCTCCTGCATCCCCACTACACCCCAGGCAATGTTCCCAGACCAGTTTGTCTCCCCTCTCATTGCTACCCTCATCCCAAAGTCTTAACAGCATTAGGAAAAATCAGGGATACATTTGCATACCAGTAGAGGTTGGAACGTCCATAGGTGCATTTAACATCATCCCACGATACCTAGAGGAGAAAAACACACAGGAGGAGGCTGGTAAAAACTCTTAGGAGATGGAAAAATTCTGATACCATCAGAAGGCTAATTAAATATTCTACTCTATTATATCATCTTCTATTATATCATATCATATTATATCATAGTATATTATATCATAATATATTATAGTATAGTATATACTATATTGTATGTTATATGTTGTATATTATTGATGCTATATGTTATGTTATATATTATTTATATTATATTATATATTGGATTATATATTATATTATATATTTTATATGTGATGCTATATTATATTATTATATTATATTATATTATATTATACTATATCATATTGTATTATTCTATACTATATTACACCTCATCTAAACTGAAACTGCACAAGCACCCAACTCAACTCCACTGTCCAAAATCTTGTCACTGTCTCCTGACCAACAGTCTGGACACACACACTGGGCCCTGTCAGCAAAGGAAACAAAATCCCATCTCTGTGGGTAAACAATCTCCACATTGCATTCTACTTTGGCACAACACAGGAGCAGCAAATGAGATGAGAACTGCTTTGATCATTCTTTTCTCTGCTTCTTTCAGGTTCAGAGAATGTGAGTCCCACACAAAACAGAACCTGAGGCCTCGTTTGGTGCAGAAGTGAGAGTCACTCTGCCCTCAGCCCGGAGCATCCTGTAGCAAAGGAGGACAAAGCTCTGCAGCCTCAGTTTCCTTTCCTGGTTCTCTCAGTCAGCACCAGTCCGACTGGATGAGAGCTGGAGGGGTGTCCAGGAAGGCACGAAGGGAAGGTGGCTGGGTCTGCTCACCTGGCAAACCTCGGAATCGTTGAAGCAATACCATTTACAGTCTGTGAGGCTCCGGATGTAGGCACAGTAATGGCCACAGCTGGCTGATCCTGAGTGAGCCACCACAGCAAAGAGCTCATAGTGCCAGGTAGCCTGCAAGAGACACAAAGAGACACTTGCAGTGCAGCAATTCCCATCTGCCATGGGCTGTAGGGAAGCAGCAGCCAGGGCAGCCAGGATGTGCATTTTGTCAAAGAGGTTCACCACAGCCAACCTGCAGCAGTGACTTTTGCGGTTGCCACACTCCCCCTTGTTATTTCCCAGGAAGAGAAACAGACCCACAGTGGGGCAGATCCATCTCAGCTGCCTAGCAAAGCTGTTGTGGCCAACGGTGCCAAACTCTGTGGCCAAAAATATCAACAATACTGCATGGGAAATACCTAGAGCAGAGTTCTCCTCTTTTGGACAAATGTGATCTGCAAAGCCTGGCTTTGGTCCTTAAAGCAGGAAACTCCAGTTATGGGGCGTTTGGTGATTTAATCTGAGCACAGAATGTTGAATAATGGCTGAATCAGTTAAAACAATGGGATGTGAGACAACACCAGGCACAGGCAAATTTTGAGACACAAATTTTTAAGACAGGTACTTTGAACTGAGACAAGTATTGGTGTGACCTCAAATTTTTATGAGAAAGGAGCAGAAAGGAGAAGAAAATCTTTCCTTTTTGAACAGGATTATCTCACCTTTTCACTGTCATCTGCTTGGCACTGACTTTCTGCCAAGACTTGCCTGAGATCAAGCTCTTGTGGGAAAGGCAGGGAGTGGCTCAGCTTGTGCGTGCGGGAGGATCTCTCAAAGCAGAAGCGCTTCAGGTGCAAGGTCAGGGTCTGTGGCAGATGGACGAGCTTCATGCTCTGGAAAGAACCAATAATGCAGCTGAAAACTGGGGCCAAACCCTGGGGAGGTGGGGTGCAAACAGCCACTGCCACCCAGTGTGTGCAGAATGGGGAACAGGCCGTGCTCCTGTAAATATTTGCTAATTCCCAGGGACAGCAGATGCCAAACCTTGGTAGCCCATCTGCACACAAAACAGAGCTGTCATAGCCAAGTTTCTCAGCTTCAGTGTCATCAGCACCCAGCCTTGGGTGTCTCAAGGGCTGCTTCACTTCCCATGTGCTCTCCTAGCCCCATGCTGGTAGCACTAGAGGCAAATCAACCTCCTGAGACATCAGAGCACAGGACCCCCTTCCTAACAGGAGGAGAGGTGTCTGTGGTTTATATCTCACTCTGCTGGCAAATCTGAGCTGTTGATATCTTCTTAAACTTGCTATGGTTGAGTCCTTTCCCCACCCTCCCCAGTCCTCAAGGGACGTCTGGGTATGAGACATGGGGAAATAATTCTCCAGTTACCTGTAGAAACGGTGTTTTCCTCCCACACTGTTGACAGAAACACATGTTCTGTCCAGTCAGCTCCTCTGGATGGAAGAAGTATTGCAGGCAGTCCTCCTGAGAAGACAGAGACTTCTTTCAACTGAGTTCCTTCAGCTGGATTTTTATTTCTACATTATTTCAGGGGGCCCAAGCAAACAGCAAAGTTACAGAAGGCATGTTTTATTCAAAGGACAAAACACTGCAGCCTGAAACAAAAGGTACCTCATTTCTCCCAGCTGCTGATGTGATTATAAAAGTTGGGGAAAAAAGGGGTACACAAATTCCACAAAGAAGATATTGATGTATAAATGTCTTTTATACTTCAGAGCCTTAAAGGTTTTCAAAGCAGCTTCTTCATGCTGAAACAGTATAAAGTGGTCAGAGAATCTATGAGGTCCAGTGGTCCGCTGGCATTTGAAAAATCCACTATGAGCAGAATCATCTCCTAAGGAAAAAGTGCTGCTGCTAAACTTACCAGAGTCTTCAGCCTGTGAGAATTGGCATCCAGCACTGGGAGTGGAAGGGTTAACATGGTGCTTTTGCTCTTTACTTCAAAAGAGCATTTCTGACAGGCCACATGCTCCTGTATGCAGATCGTGTACAAATCTTGAAGCTCTTTAACCTGGAGGGGTGAAAAAAAAAGCCAAAACAAAGTTTATGAAGAAGACAGCTGAGCTGTTTCCCTGTGGCTGGGAAAGTCCCTGTGGTCACACATTTCAAGCAAGGTTATTATTCCTTTGAGGTTGGAACCAAGATGTGACAATGACTTATGTGGACAGGGTACTTCCCACAGTTTAAAGGAGAACAACTCCTTCCCCTCATTCCCTAACAGAGAGGAAAGGCACAGCCTGTAAGATGAGAGAGTTAAATATCTGCTTTGATGCAGAATTGATCTGTTTTGCTTGAAACTGCAACAGGAGCCTGTCTTCTACACTAAAAAAACTGTGAGAGTCAGGGAAGAGTCACTTTTCCCAGTCCCATGGGAGGAGCTGTTATATACATCACATCCTATCAGTGACTAATTAGAGTGAAATGCACATGGCTGACTTCAAAGGATGGAAAATCTGTGTCAAGGTATACCAATAAATGTTTACAGAAATTTGGAGGAAAAAATAAATTCAATATAACTACATACAATGCTGCAAAAAGATCAATCTTTTAGTTATTAATCAGCTCTCCCATTAGAATGGACACTGGCATGCCCTGAAAGCAGGATGAGCATAACTTAACCGTGATTCAAAATGTCAAAGCTTATGAAAGATTCTCTGACCCATTTGAAAGATGCAATGAAAGAAGAGATAATTTTAAAACTTTAACTTAGCACAATTGCCAGTGAATGGGATCCTTCAAGGAGCAGAGGAAACCACACATGATCAGGGGCAAAGGTTCATTTCAGTCACCATCCTTACCAGCTCTGGCTTTTTCATCTGCTTCTTTAACAAGTTCCAGAGAGTCAGAAAGAGCTGAGCAGCATCATGCTGCACAAACACTGCAGGAGCAGAAAACACAACCTCAGTCAGTGTCATGAGCAGCACCGAGCACAGATTTCCCACAAATGGCTAAAGGAGATTTATTGTCCCCTCTTAGACCCAGATTCTTGTCCCTTGCTGGGGACAGAATCTTAGACTGGGCACCAGCTCCATGTGGCCTGAGCAGGCAGTGGGAGAAGACAGGAGGGCTTGTAGCACCCAGTGCAAAAATCTTGTCACCAGATGCAGGGACAAGAGGATGCTCAATACCTACCAGAGAATGCTTTGGGTTGGAAGGAGCCCTAAATTTCATATGGTTCCATTCCCCCCACCATGGGCAAAGACACCTTCCAGCAAACACCTTCCAATCTGGCCTTGAGCACTTTCAGGGATGCAGCACCCACAGTGGACATCCTGCATCAGGGTCTCACCACTCCCGCAGCAAAAAATTTCTTCCCAATATTCAATCTAAACCAGCTGGTTTACATTTCAAGCCATAACCCCTTATCTTATCATTTCTGTCACATGTCCTGCCATGCCCTTGTAAACAGTCCCCTTTGAATCCTCCTCAGAAACAATACAGGGAAGATTCTGTTCTCTTTTTCACCTTTATTACTCCACAGACTGGTTTTTCCCATCCCCTCACAGCCCAGGAAGGCAAAAGTGCTCCTGAGTGCTGAGATTAAAATGACAGCAGGGTATACCCACATGTCTCACACACAGATAAGATAAACCTCTTGATCCCTGTCTCTCTTTAACTGGAAGAGAGATGGCTGAGTGAAAAGCCACTCAGAGTCAGGAGAAAAATGATGCAAACAGGATACTGAGTTTGTCTTGTGTTCCTCTTTCATAAAGGTCAGGGCACCTCCCTTTTCTGTTCTGAAAACTGCTGTTTGGGCTTTTATATGGCAAAGATAAGGGTATTTGGTTATACCCTGTGTATTGCACACACAGACAGACTCTTGGCATCCCACTGTCCCTGGTCACTCGTGCATTACAAACCTTTCTCTTTTAGAACTTTGGCCAGCTGGGAGATTTATCCTGCAAATCCTTCTCTCTGCCCCTACAAGAAGGAGCAGGAGGGGGATTTGTGCAAACCCATTCTCTTTTCCACACCATCCCTTTCTTCTAATAAGTAAAGCATCTATTTCACTATCATGATAAAGTAGAGCAAAACACATCAAACTATGAACTGTCCTCTCTGCCCTGCACAGCATCCACAGCTGAATCTTCTAGCAGCCTGATAGTCCTCCCACCCTCTGGATATCAGCAAATACATCCAGCAGGGTTTGTTTTTTCCCTCTCTTCAGTGAGACACAGCATTGCACTCAGCTGGGAGGCAGCTGCAAGGAGCACTGTGCCACTGTGAACCTAACTCCTGGCATTTCTGCATTCCTGGAGGAGATGCTGGAGTCTGGACTGCTTTTAAGTGCTGGATAAATGCAGACAGAGGTGGGCATGATGAGGCAGGGCTGCTTACACTCCACTCTGTGCTCTGAAAGGCAGCAAGCCAGCTCTGTGGGGCCCACAGCTTTGCACTTGCCACTCTGCATCTTCTCCAGCAGCAGGAGCATCTGGTACGGGACATTGCTCCTCCTCTGGGCAGGGGAGGCTGGCACCGTGATCCTGGAGGGGGGAGAAGAAACACCAGAGGTGATGAGAGGCTCGGTGGGGAAATGTCACACATCACACCTGAAGGAGCACAGGTCAGCAGCAGGGACAGCAGCTCAGGGGGAACCAGAATGGGAATGTTTTCAGCAAAAGAAGGGAAAAGGGAATCCCACAGTGCAGGCTGACAGCTCTAAAGTAAAAGGCCAAAATTTTAAGTTGGCTTGCTCCTGAATAAGAGACAAGCCAAGCAGGACCTCAAGTGCTTTCTGGCCTCTAAAAACAACATTAGTTATATCCAATTCCAGATCTTTTTTGCCTCCCACCCATTGATGTCCTCACTCTCAACATGCCCTCAGAATTTCACAGGCACATATATCATAATGCTCCTATTTCAGCTATATGCCAACAAAACATCTACATTCTCCCTAAATTCATTGTAGCCTACAGGTTTTTGTTTCTTCAAATAAGCATGGTAGCCTACAGTCTACATTATTTAGCTTTGCCCATTGATGACACTTATCATTTCTGCATATCTGAAATTTCTCTTTTCCCCTCTGCTCAGCAGTGAGCATGGAAGAAAGGAGTGGATAGGAATGATCCACTTAGATTACTAAATCTGCAGTGGAGTGAGTAAACTGAAAAACAAAGCAAACCAGTTATTAGTGTGGTCAGTAGGGAGACAGGAGCCCAAACCCTCCTCAAAAAACACAAGGACAACAGTCAAGCAAAACAAAGCAATGCTGAATGTTCATGATCTGCAGCACTTCTCTGTCAGGGGTTAGCCAGGGCAGTCAGGGCCCAGAGGCCAGGGATTAGGGTATGCTTGTGTTTACATGCTTCAAGTGACAAAATTAATAATGAATATGGCTACACATGACACATCTTTTGTTATAAGGCCTGTGAGTAAACCTGGAATAAAATCATATATATTATATTTATATTAAATTATCTGTATGTTATATATATATATATATATATATATATATATATATGTGTGTGTGTGTATGTGTGTGTATGTGTTTTAATATATGTATAATATTATATAGAATATATACATATATATTATTTTTTTATATTTATATAATTATTTGCATAAAATAATTATATATATTTATATATAAAATTATAAATAGATGAATCATAATTATAATTTTTATAATTATATCATTTATTAATAAAATATTGGTTTCATAATAATTAGTTTATTAATGAGTGATTTATTAATAAATTATATTTTATTATATATTTTATAATTATGTTTTAGATAAATTATTATATACATATATAATGTATATTTATATATTCTATAGAATTTATATGGAATGTAATTATACATTATATATATTTGTTATATATATTATAATGTATTATATTTCTAAAATATATAAATATATTAAATAAATAGAATTACTATCTATATAATTATTATATATAAAATTATATGTATCCTGTTAGGGAAAAGAGCCACAAAGAGTCAGTTCAGGACACGAATCAGAGATGATTAACAAGTCTGGACACTGCAGCTTCTACCTGTGCAGGGCCTGTCAGTGCATGACAGACACCACAAGGCAGAGACCTTGCTGAGGGACCAAAAGCATCCTGATAGCACCTCAGTGATGCAGTGATGCCTTCAAAAGCACATCCCATATGAAAGAAGGAATGGAGCCAGGAGTGCAGCAATGGAATCCCAGGGAGGGAAACAGGAGGTACCTCCGGAGTATCCTTGTGAAGTGGATGTTCATGAGGAACACCTGGAGCAGGGAGTTGAGGCAGCAGCTCTGCCCAAGGTTGTACAGTCCAACAGCTTCTGCAGGGGAGAAAGAGGCAAAGTGAGGTCTGGGATAGGCACAAGAAAGGAAAGTGAAAGTTATTTGAAAGTAGCAAACTCTTCTTGTGCATAATCAGTCCTTCAGTGCATAGGCTCAGCATCTTGCTCAGACCTGATAAAGTGTTCAATCTATTCTTCTGCTCCTCAAGCAGATAACATTTTGTTTTGTTTGGCAACTGACAGAAAAAATCCAAGTATACCCCGCTAATGATTCTCAGATTTCTCCCGGTTCCTCTATTGTCCTCTCATAACACACCTAAACAAAAAATAGAACAACAGGAGGCAAAGACTGCCTGTATGAGGAGAATAACCTCATACAGGCATGGCTTAATAATGCCTCATAATCCATGGCTTAGCAAATCCAGCAATGCTGGCTGTGTTTGGAGAGAGACAGAGCCAGCAGCTAGGCACTTTTGGCTGCAATGGCCAATTTGAGGACTTAAATACAGAAAAAGCTCAGAGATCTTAATGAATTCCTTTTTAAAAGAACTCAAAATAGTTACTTGGCAAGGCAAAATGAGAATTATCTGTATTATATTCCTCAGTGAAGAGATAAGGAATAGGAGAAAATTAAGCCTATGGACAGGGAAGGGAACAGCTGGCATGAGAAATAGAAAATATGACAGTGAAGAATAGGTAAAACATTATTACCATTTTTTAAGTCTGCCAGACCAAAGACTGATACCAACTTCTGGTTTTTGGCCTTCACCTCTTTGGTTTCCTCTTTCTTATTCTGTACTTCAATTTCTGCCTCCATGACCTCGCTTGGTGCCACCTCTGGTTTCTCGCTTCTTTCTTGATGTCCACTCATCTGTCCCATCAACAACACTGCTCAAGGACAGAAGAGACCTTCCTATTATGAAAAAGGTGAAATCAAAATACCATTGAATGGTTTGGGCTGGAAAGGAATCTCAAAGATAATCTCATTTCAACCCCCTGACACCCACCAGATCAGGTTGCTCAGGGCTCCATCCAGCCCTGCCTGGAATATCAATAAAATCAGAAAGATTACTGCAAGGTGGGATATTTGAATTAACATGAGTGTTGAGGTGTGCAGGCTATTGCTAAGGGAACAGAAACAATTGCTCATCCTGTCTTCCTCTTGTGGCTAAATAAATAAATAAATGAGCCTTCAGTTCCACAGAAACAGCTCCATCTAGCCAAGGAACTCCACATGTCCCTGTCCAGGAAGATTTGGTAAATAAAAACATTAGAATTGCCCAAAAGCAGATGTTGCAAAACTCCTCTATTTTGGAAAAAGCTGTATTTTATTTAAAAAAAAAAAAAAAAAAAAAGGAGCTCAAGTATTGAAAAGGTCAAGTTTCACCTTCTCTTCTGGCCAGATGAGCACCTTTGGTTTCTGTACTGGGCTCCCTGCGTTGGTTTTAAGCCCTGAGTTACAGCACTGCTGTGGCGCTTTGGACTGTAATTTTGAAAGATATTTAAGTACCAACAAACCAGTTTCTTTTTCTGTTCCTTCAAGTGATCACAGGCAAAGTAACTGTTCACACAAGAGAACCATTATGATGCCTTGATTTTTAAGCGAGTATTCAACAAACCATTACTCTGAAAGTCTCCTGGGACTCAAAAAGCAAAAGCTTTATGAGCAAAAACTCACTAAAGCTACTAAAGCAAAATTAAAATACACAAACAAAACAATCTGATAAAAGTTCAAATGCAACTACGTAAAAATGAAACTTTCTAAAAGCTCACTGCCAACATGGAGACAGAATCAGAAAAAAGTGGATATTCACAGGGAAGGGGGGGCTGAAGAGGCAATAAATGCTCAGAAATTATTATTCTACAAATATTAAACAGCACATAAAATCAACCTAAGGCGAAGCACTGAAAGAATGAAGAAAAGCTACTAAGAAAGGGAAATAAGCAAAATCCTGGTTCTGTCTTTCATTTAAAAAAAAATCTTTGCTTTAAAAGCATGGTTTTGGGTTAACTATGCCTAATAGTGTCAGATATCAAAGTTACTGAAGATTCAGGCAGAAAAGCTAGAAATTGGGGTTTTTTCCCTGATTATTACCTTTAGGCTTAAGTATATTTATTTCCAACTGTATTTTTGATTGTTTACTTTTAAAGATTACTTTTGATCTCTAAGTGTCACACACTAAGATTCACCAAATATTGTCGAATTTGCTGAGAAGTTTTTTTTGGAGGGAAAAAACCCAGACTCTCAAAGACAGAGTGAAGAGCATCACTTTTTATACCCAAACATGGTGAATAGAACATCTACGCAGGAAAAGATAAATTTAATCTGATTTCTCACTTGCCAAAACAGAGCCTGGACACTGACTGCCTGTTTTCCTGGGGATGATTTAATGGCACATTCAGGTTTCTGAAAGCTGAGCTGGGTTTAGCTGGTGTAGAATCAGCCAGGAGGTCAGGGATGCTCCCGGGCAGTGGGGATGTTGAAAGAGACAGAAAGCAGAGGGGCAGGCAGTACAGAGGTAGCTAAACATAGCTAGGAATAAAGAAAACATGCAATACGCAGGTTTTGACAGGAAAGGGAGGACTAAGAGTGGGATTAAAGAGCAAGAATGGGGCTCGATGTCTTTGAGGAAAAGGTAGAGAGATCTTAGGGATCTTAGGGCAGGAAGGTGCAGGAGGATCCAGGAGGATTTGTGTCTCTGGTTCCATGAAATTTTCTCCCAGTCACCAATATTGGAGATCCTGTTGTGGGAGCAGGGACACAAACAGAACTTCCCAACCCTTGGAACCTCCTCGTTTTGGCTATCAGAAATACAACCTTCCAAAGGCTTGCACTTGACCTCCTTTTCCCTGCACAGGTACATAAAACAACAGGTGAGTGAGGCAAGGAACTGAGCAGCAGGCTCTCCTCCTGATCCCCATTTCTCCTGTCTCACTGGAGCAGCAGCGTTGTTTCGGTTTCCTTTGCAGGTCAGGGGTGGGATTGGTACCTCAGTGCCCCGGCTGGCACCAGCATTGGGCAGAGAACAGGGAGCAGAGAGACCCTCCTTGTACCCTCCAGCCCATCATCATCATCATCACAACCCTCACACTCCTTCCTCTCCCTCAGCCAGCCCAGCCCTTTCTCCTTTTCTCGCTGCCCTGCTCCAGTCTCCATCTGCCCGCCCAAGACTCTGGATTCTCACGACAAACCCCAAAATGTCCCTTCACTGTGCCCGAGAAGGGCTCCCACTCCGGCCCTTGTCCCTTCCCTGCCAGCTCCTTTTCCTCCCCGGGGATCCTGGGGTGCCGATGATGATGCTAAGGCAGGCAGTGGCTGCAGCAGGGACACCAGGCGGCTCTGAGCAGTCTATTCTCGTGGAAGGTGTCCCTGCCCTCAGCACGGGGGCTGGAATTAGATGATTTCGAAGCCCAACCCAAATTATTCTGTGTTTCCATGGTCCGTGCTGGCTGCAGCAGAGACTCAGCGTGACGACCACCCTCAAGGGGAAGGAGGCGCCTAAGAGCGCATCACCTCCGACTTCAACGGGATGCGACTGCAAGGAGAATTCCCACTTAGCTGCCAAACTACTCCGTTATTATTCCCTCTCTATTTCCTCCCCTCCTGACACACTGCGCCTCCAGCATCCAATCTCACCAAGCAGCAAAACGCTTTCTTACCGATTCACGCTCGCAGCGCGCCCGCTGGCACGGGGCGGCACCGCACGGCGCGCCGGAGGGAGCGCGCATCCGGGGGAGCGCAGGGATGCGGGATCCGGGAGGGATGCGGGATGCGGGATCCGGGAGGGATGCGGGATCGGGAAGGGATGCGGGATCCGGCAGGGCTGAGGGAGCCGGCAGGGCTGAGGGAGCCGGCAGGGCAGCGGGCGGAGCGGAGCGGGGCGGCCCCGGCGCGTCAGGCAGCGGCAGCGCCCGCCCCGCTCTCGGAGCCGCTCAGTTTTCATTTCCCGCTCGGCCGGGATCGCACACAGAAAGTGAAACTCGGAGCCGCCCTGCGCCTCCTCCCGGCAGGCACGGAGGGGGCTGGGAGAAAGGGACCCAGGGGTTTTCACTGCTTGTTCTTTGTCCCTTCATGCAAATCGCTGGGGGAAGCGTTGTGAGGCTGAGCTGTCCGCACACAGCTGCGCTCCCAGCCCTGTGTCAGGGACCTCTGTGCAGCCCCACTGAGCCGTGGGGAGGAAACACGCACGGGAGGATTTCACAGGGGTCATCTGGAGCCCATCAGGGCTGTCCTTGTGGAGGGGTTCCAGCTGCAAACCCTCTGGAGAACCTGCTCACACTGCCTGGCTCTGTTGGAGCCAGGACAACTCTTCAGTTCTTAGCAGGTCTTCAGTCGAGGCACAGGGACAATGAAAACTGTCCTGAATCGTCACAGAGGGGATGTGGGTATCTGTAGGGACTTCTGAGCACAAGGGCTCGGTTTCACAAATAACTCAGTGTCTTGGCTTGTGGCAGAGGTTCTCAGCAATAGTTTAAATTTAATGATGTTGATGTTCCCTTTCTATTACTGGGTTCTGTGGCGACTGGCCGGTAGAAGGAAGGAAGGGAGAGAGGAGAACCTCTAAGCCATAAACTGCCCAGAGAGAACGAAACCACCCGAGCAAAGTGCAAAAGGACACTGGAGGTTGAACAGGAGCTAGATCTGCCAGGTGGAAGTTGGTAGAGCAGCGTGCAGTTGAAACAGCTTTTGGTGATGACCCCTGTGAGAGCCTGGGCACTCAGTTAGGAGGAGTATTACATCTGAAGAATGTTTTAAGCTTTGCATGCAGAACTCAGTCATGACAGGGCCCTTCCAAAGCAGGCAGCAGGCAGAGCCCAGAAAATGGGCTCAGATGAAGGGAGGGTTCAAACTGAAAGGCAGCAGTGTCTGAGTGTCCAAACACACTGCCTGCCCCTTGGACAAAAGCTGCTAGCTGCTGATAATTGCCATGGCACTCCTAATGTCCAGATAGCTCCAAAAAGTGCATTGACTGCTTCAAGAGCAGGACTCCTAATTACTGAGTGTCCTTGCAAATAAAATGAAGTGTAATGTTGGTGGTCAGGATGAGATCTAAAAAGCCTTTGGGAAGTTAAGAAATCCACATCCAGTGTTATGTCAAATCAGCCAACATGAATTGCCTCATCTGAGATGTGACTGCCCCAGTACTTGGAGAGTACTGAGTCATTGTGTAAGGGAAGCATGACAAGGACTTATCCCACCTGGCAGGATTGCCTCTTATCAGCCCCTTCTTTATCTGCAAACCCAGGCTGAAGCCTCAGGTGTGCACATCCCCTGCACCTGGGAGGCCCCTCCAAGCATCACTGGAGCAGCACCCAGTGATGGTTCAAGCCATGAGCACCAACAGCCGGTCTCTTATAGCACCTGGGCGGCTCCAGTGATGGTTGAGTGTTCGAGCAGCACACACTGCTGGAGCAATTTGGTTTGTGTGGTTTAGGAACGTGGCTTCTGCTGTACACTTCTGTACAGAAGGCTGGAATCAAACCGTGTTTTCCCCCATCTTTCCCCCCATTCCCTACTCTGGGAAAATCCAGTCCAGGTTCCCCTATTTGATGTTCTGACATGATTCATTTCAGGGTTTTCCCCATTCCATATTCCAGGGAAATCCACTCCAGGTTTTCACCCATTCCATATTCCAGGAAAATCCAGTCCTGGTTTTCCCCCATTCCGTATTCTGGGGAAAAAATCCAGTCCAAGTTTTTCTCCATTCCATATTCTGGGAGAAATCCTGTCCAGATTTTTTCTCCATTCTGTATTCTGGGGGAAAAAAATCCAGTCTGGGTTTTCCCCCCCCCCCTTCCATATTCCAGGAAAAAAAAAACAGTGCAGGTTTTCCCCCATTCCACATTCCAGGTAAATCCAGTCTGGGTTTTCCCCCATTCCGTATTCCAGGAAAAAAATCCAGTCTGGGTTTTTCCCCATTCCACATTCCAGGTAAATCCAGCCTGGGTTTTCCCCCATTCCATATTCCAGGAAAAAAAAATCCAGTCCAGGTTTTCCCCATTCCATATTCCAGGTACATCCAGTCCAGGTTTCTCCCTGTTCCATAATCTGGGGAAAAAATCCAGTCCGGTTTTTCCCCATTCCATATTCCAGGAAAAAAAATCCAGTCCAGGTTTTCCCCATTCCATATTCCAGGTACATCCAGTCCGGGTTTCTCCCTGTTCCATAATCTGGGGAAAAAATCCAGTCTGGTTTTTCCCCATTCCATATTCCAGGAAAAAAATCCAGTCTGGGTTTTCCCCGTTCCATATTCCAGGTAAAAAAAAACAGTCCAGGTTTTCTCACATTTCGTATTCCAGGGAAAAAAATCCAGTCCAGGTTTTTCCCGATTCCATATTTCAGGAAAAAAAACCAGTCCGGGTTTTCCCCCATTCCGTATTCCGTGCAAATCCAGTCCGGGTTTTCCGCGGTGCCCCGTCCCGGTAACTTTGGGATGCTGCGATCCCGATTGATCGGTTCTGGTTTTCTTCATCCCAGGCAGCCTCAGGTTTAACGTGAAAAGCAGCGAAGTTTGCTCGGCTTGGTGAGTGAGGCTCAGAGCGGGATTCAGTGAAATCCCTGCGGAAATCCGTGTCCAGGGCAGCCCCAGGTGTGGTCAGTGAGGATGAGGAGGGTTGGGGCAGCCCCAGGTGTGGTCAGTGAGGATGAGGAGGGTCAGGGCAGCCCCAGGTGTGGTCAGTGAGGATGAGGAGGGTCAGGACAGCCCCAGGTGTGGTCAGTGAGGATGAGGAGGGTTGGGGCAGCCCCAGGTGTGGTCAGTGAGGATGAGGAGGGTCAGGGCAGCCCCAGGTGTGGTCAGTGAGGATGAGGAGGGCCTGGCCCTGTTCAGGGCTGCTTTCAGGGGGTTACTGGTTCCTGTACCTGCTGGAGGGGGTGATCCCCGGGAATCTCCCACAGGACAGCAGTGACAGCATCGGCAGGGCAGGGGGAACACCTGGGTGCTCCTGGGGCATTGCTCAGGTGTGCCAAGGGACAATCCTTGTGCCCCAGGGCCGTGCAGGAGAGGGGAGCAGCACACCTGAGCAGGTGGGGCAACACAGGGAAAATCCTTCTTCATTCTCTTTTTGATTTCATCTTCCCAATCCCATCCTAGTGTCTCTAGTTGCTCTTAAGTGCCCCCCAGTCCCTCCCTAGTGTGCCCCAGGGACCCCAGACTACAGCTGATGGTATCTTACAGGATAATTAATAAAAAATGTCCTCTCCTAAATTTATGTTTACAAGGTACAGAAAAGCTGAGCTGATTGTTGATACATGCCGTACAGCGATACAGACACAAAATGCATTTTTTAATTACTCCCCATCATTCTCTTCTTCGAATGAGTCAGTTCCCACTTCTTCATAGTCCTTCTCCAGGGCAGCCAGGTCCTCCCTGGCCTCTGCAAACTCTCCCTCCTCCATGCCTTCTCCCACGTACCAGTGCACGAAGGCTCTCTTGGCGTACATCAGGTCGAACTTGTGGTCCAGCCGCGCCCAGGCCTCGGCGATGGCCGTGGTGTTGCTCAGCATGCACACTGCCCGCTGCACCTGCGCCAGGTCCCCTCCAGGGACAACCGTAGGGGGCTGGTAGTTGATCCCAACCTGGAAACAGGGATGGGAGAAAAGGCTGTACCACTTATTTATGTGCACAATTCATTTCCTAACAGCAGGAGCAGGAGGCAGCCAAAGAGCTGAAGGAAGGTGAGTGAAAATGCTGGGGTAGAGTGGTACCAGGTGGCAAAGGCCAACACAAATGTCAAACAGCATGAAATTCACTCTAATATCTATTTACTCACTCTAATATCTATACTATTCTACTGTTTAATGTGTGATGGTGTTCTCAGGGGTCCCAGGATGAGGGAACAGACAAGAATCTTGACTCCATGTTTCAGAAGGCTGATTTATTATTTTATCATACATATTATATATATTTTTATGATATATATAATTTTATTATATATATTATTATTTTATTATATATATTATTTTTTATATTTTATACATTAAAACTATATACTATATATACTATACTATATATACTATACTATATATATACTATACTATATACTAAAAGAATAGAAGAAAGGATTTCATCAGAAGGCTAGCAAAGAAAAGAAATGGATGATAATAAAATCTTGTGACTGACCAAGAGTCCAAGACAGCTGGACTGTGATTGGCCATTAATTAGAAACAACCACATGAGACCAATCACAGATGCACCTGCTGCATTCCACAGCAGCAGATAATCATTGTTTGCATTTTGTTCCTGAGGCCTCTCAGCTTCTCAGGAGAAAAAATTCTGGCAAAAGGATTTTTCATAAAATATGTCTGTGACATTAATGCACACTGACAAGTTTGTAGCTTTCTTAACAGCTACTCAATACTGAACATAGAGTTTCACCAAGATACTCTGTAGAAACTAACATAAAAACTTGGTTCCCAGTTGGGAGTTTTCATTGCTGAAGGAGCTGTTTGTATGACAAATGCTTTTCCACTGGTAATGTCTGTATTATTGTTGAAAATTTATTTCCAGACACTGCTGTGTAACCAGTGGGGAGAGGCTCTATAATATCTCTAGGCTACCTAAGAGATTCCCTAATATCAGCATTTCCTTCCTTTATTAATTTTATCAACTTTGGTGTTTCCTCAAGTTTAGATTGTGCCTCAGAGACAGTGCTCATTGGCTGTTCCAAAGGTTAGGTCTGAAATTAAAACTTCGTTCAGTTTTAACCCATACACACTTCAAATTTCCACTTATTTAAATATGTAAGAGCCTGTGTCAATGGGATGTCCAAAGGAGAAAAGGCACATTTTATATAAATGCATCCTTCTTACATTCATTGGGAAATATCTCTATTCCCCCATTGTGGAAACCTAGGGCACTGGGAATATTTCTGTGTCTGCTCTGGGGTATCCTGACCCCCAGGGGAGCCCTGACTCTGACCCTCACTCATGGAGAAAGTTTCCCGGACTTCAAGACAGACTGGAATCCACAAAAGTGTGAAATGGATTATAGAGAGCAGTGTAGGTGATCACTTGAGGAAAATAGGAGAAATAGATGAGATAGAAAACTTTAAATACAAGTTTTCCACTAGAAAATTTTAAAAATACAAGTTTTCTGCTAGACTGAATCTCCCCTTTCAACACTAAAGAGAAGCTTGTGGCAGCCCTGTGGTATTCACATTCTCTGAACCGGAGAGAAGCAGAGAAAAGAATGATCAAAACAATTCTTATGTCATTTGCTGCACCTGTGTTTGTTCATAAGCGGAATGCATCGTGGAAGATTGTTTACCTGAAGGGAATTGATAATTGGATTCTGGTGTGAGTTTTGAGTCATTGGCCAATTGGATCCAGGTGTGTGACAGTCACGGGATGCTGGGCAGTTGGGTGCTTGGCAGATTCAGTTTAGATGCAATGTAATATAGATGTAATATAATAGAGAATAATATAGTATAATAAAGTAATTAATTAGCCTTCTGATAAGATGGAGTCAGATGCATCATTCTTCCTGGATGTGGGACAAAATAGAGCCCTACTCACCTTGATATCTCCTGTATCCACCCACCTTGAAGCCTGTTGGGCACCAGTCGACAAACTGGATGCTTCTCTTGGTCTTGATGGCAGCGATGGCCACGTTGACGTCCTTGGGCACCACGTCCCCGCGGTAGAGCATGCAGCAGGCCATGTACTTGCCGTGCCTGGGGTCACACTTGACCATCTGGTTGTTGGGCTCGAAGCAGGCGTTGGTGATCTCGGCCACGGAGAGCTGCTCGTGGTGCGCGCGCTCGCAGGAGATGATGGGCGCGTAGGTCACCAGCGGGAAGTGGATGCGCGGGTAGGGCACCAGGTTGGTCTGGAACTCGGTCAGGTCCACGTTGAGGGCGCCGTCGAAGCGCAGCGAGGCCGTGATGGAGGACACGATCTGGCTGATGAGGCGGTTCAGGTTGGTGTAGGTGGGGCGCTCGATGGCCAGGTTGCGGCGGCAGATGTCGTAGATGGCCTCGTTGTCCACCATGAAGGCGCAGTCCGAGTGCTCCAGCGTGGTGTGCGTGGTCAGGATGGAGTTGTAGGGCTCCACCACGGCAGTGGAGACCTGAGGGGCTGGGTAGATGGCAAACTCCAGTTTGGACTTCTTGCCGTAATCCACGGAGAGGCGCTCCATCAGCAGGGAGGTGAATCCAGAGCCCGTACCGCCACCAAAGCTGTGGAAGATCAGGAATCCTTGCAGCCCAGAGCAGGCATCGGTCTGGAAAGCAAAAGGGAAAGTGAAACAGCAGTGACTGAAAAAGGTGGAACAGACTTTGCCATGTGAGCCTGTCCTGAGCTGAAGGGGTGAGCAGTCACAGGCAGTACACAGCAGAGATTTCATGTCAGGTTTTCCTGGGAAAGGGCTGGTGATAGTTTCAACCTTTGCTTTCCTCACTGTCTCAACTTGTGACACAGGGATCTATCCAGGCTTCTCTCTCTCTGAACTTCACACTGCTCTGTTATTCTAGCTGAAACCAGCAATGTACAACTGCATAATCCACCCTTCAGTATCAGTATGGGTGCTGTAGGGCTGTGCTAATAATTAAAAATTACATATTCATAACCACTTGATAAAAAAGCCTGGAGTCATGCAGCTGGGAAGTGAACTACTGGGCTCCTCTCTTCTGTACCATGTCCAAATACCATCTGTATGACTTGAAATCTCTTTGCTGAACCATGGGTATCATTTGCAATTAACAAGCTGTTAGTTCTGCCCTTCTTTCTTCTGCAGAGTCCAAACTGTTGTTTCAGAGCTGCTGGGACTTACCAGCTTACGGACACGATCCAGCACCATGTCAATGCTTTCCTTGCCAATGGTGTAGTGGCCACGGGCATAATTATTGGCTGCATCCTCCTTTCCAGTGATCAGCTGTTCTGGGTGAAAAAGCTCCCGGAAAGCGCCAGCCCGAACTTCATCTGAAGAAGAAAGAGAAATTGTAAGAATGTGGTCTTTGTGAGGGTTGTCCTCAGGATGAGGTGAGAGATGAGAATCTGACTCCATGTTCTCAGAAGGCTGATTTATTATTTCTATTCTATTCTATTCTATTCATTATATTATATTTATTATATTATATTTTAAAATGCTATACTAAAATTATACTAAAGAAAGAGAAGGATACATCAGAAAGTTTAACAAGAATGAATAATAAAAACCCATGACTGACTCAGAGAGTCCGACACAGCTGATGATGATTGGTCATGAATTAAAAACAATTCACATGTTTGGATAAACAATCTCCAAACCACATTCCAGAGCAGCAAAACATGGAGAAGATGGGGCTTCTCATCTTCCCAGGAGAAGAAATCCTGGCAAAGGGATTTTTCAGAAAATATCACAGTGACAGTAAGAACATGCTCCAGTGCCAACAAATTCTGGTTGTTGTTGGCATCAGTGCATGCTCTCAGTCACAGGAGCTCATGATGCCAAAAGACAGATGCTGATGGAGAAGGGAAATGTCTCTGGAGCATTTTTTCATTGTTGCATTTGTTTGATTTATTGTGCATCTTCAGTCCAGCCACTTCTCTTCTCATGAGCTTGTTAGTGACAAGTACAACCTGCATCCACAAGTCGCCAGAAAAAAACAGTGTGAAGAAATTCAGGTGTCCCAGTTTTTAGACATTCTTCTCTTAATGGAGGGAAGCGGTCAGGCTCCTGCTTTAAATCCAAACAGAAGAAAAGCAGAATCTGAATGGCAAAAATGTCATGATAAACAAACCCAAAAGTTAAATATTGATGCAAAGAGAAGCTGTACACACCACGTGTACCAGCCATTAAACTGCTGGGGATCCTCTTGTTCCTATGTTCGTAACACCTGTGACAGAATCTGGCATCCTGTGTCACAAGGAAATTGATTTCTTGCTACCTGGTGGTAGCCTGAGGTGCAAAGGGCCACTTTGTGCCAGTGGAGATATGAGGTGATGTGAGGAGAAGCAACCTCATCTCCATTTTGCAGGTTTGTTTCTGTACTGACCTACCACAGTGGGCTCCAAGTCCACCATGACGGCCCGTGGCACGTGCTTCCCCGTGGCTGTTTCGTTGAAAAACGTGGTGAAGGAGTCATCAGAGCTGAGTCTGTCCTGCAGGTCCTTGAAGGTGCCATCGGGCTGGATGCCGTGCTCCAGGCAGAAGAGTTCCCAGCACGCATTTCCTATCTGCACTCCAGCCTGGCCCACGTGGACAGAGATGCACTCACGCTGAGGGGAGAGAGGAGAGGCAGGGTCAGGAAAATCCGTGTGCCTTAGCCCCCCCTATTCCTGGTGGTCACCTTTTCCCAGTGTATTGCTTTTCCAAACAATCAGTGAATTGTCACTGTCAGCTGTTTGTTTGGTTGTTCAGCCCCGTGACCACAATGGGACTGCACATGCCAGACACTGGGACAGTGTAATATTTTTGGGGTCTCCCAATGAAGGGAGGAAATTATGAATCTGACTCTATGTTCTTAAAAGAATAATTTATTATTATATTATATTATATTGTATTATATTATATTATATTACATTATATCATATTACGTTATATTACATTATATTACGTTATATTACGTTATGTTATGTTATGTTATGTTATGTTATGTTATGTTATGTTATATTATATTATATTATATTATATTATATTGTATTATATTATGCTATACCAAAACTATACTAAAGAATAGAGTAAGGATACTTACAGAAGGCTAAACAAGATACTAATTAAAAACTCATGACTCTCTCCTCAGAGTCTGACACAGCCTGACTGTGATTGGTCATTAAATCAAAACAATTCACATGTTGGATAAACAATCTCCAACCACATTCAAAAGGAGCAAATCACAGGAGAAGCAAATGAGATAATATTGTTTTCATTTTTCCCTGAGGTTTCTCAGCTTCCCAGGAGAAAATCCTGGGCAAAGGGGATTTTTCAGAAAATATGACAGTGACAGGACAGTTCTTTAAAAAATTGAGATCTGTGTGCTGTACTACAGAAGTACATTAAAACAGTCAGGAAAAATAAATTTCAATTACTCAAACCCCACCTTTCTTCCTGGACTGGCCCTGCTGAGGAGCACATCCCAGCTTAGTTTATTTTTACTCCTGGCTGGAACCTGACACAGCCACGTGGCATCCCTCACCCTTATGTAACCCAAGGCAGATCATGTCTTTTGATCCTTCTACCCTCTGACACCAGGCTAGTGCAGAACCTTGGAAGAGCTGCTTTCACCCAAGGAAATTATTCCAGATTTTCTTGGTCAAAATAAATGTTCCTTCCAGCTCCTGAGCAGCCATTAATTTTACAACACAATTTTACTCCATTGCTTGTCAGTGCCAGTGCAGTGAAGTGTATTTTCATTATTTCCAGCATTTTTTCTGTGGCAGCCAGGAAGAGAAAACTGTGTAACAGCAGCCTAAAGCAGGCAGGTGTCAATTTCTCCAAAATCCTGTACACTTAAAAGCACAGGAGCATGAGGGCCCTGCTGCTGGATTTCATAGGTTCACAAGCAGAATTATAAAGCAAATGCTTCTGGGTCAGTCCCAGCAGTTGCAACACTGGGTGTAGTGAAAGGCATTTTTTTGAGGAGAGAGTGGTTTCAGGCATGTGGATTTTTTCAGATTTGTTTTCTGTTTTGGAGCAATTAAAGCTGCCTGAGCTCTGGTTTTGTGATCCCCAGGGCCCTGTCTGTACTAGGGAGTAAAAAAAATGTCATAGTACTGAAAACTGGCCTGTGATCTCCTGCTGATTGATAATTGAAAAAAATGTCAGAGTTTTGGCTTAGGCCAGATAATATTTATCCAGACAATGCAGAAAACAACTCATTGTCCAGAATGGTTTCCAGTGAGCAGCTCACTGAGCACTGCCAGGCTTTGGAGAGGGAAGGAGAACTGAGATGCCCAGCTGTGAAGCAGGTCTGGCTTTAAGGGCAGAGGATGGTCCCCACTCATCCTTGTTTTGTAATACTGCATTTAGAGATAACCAATGGCACTATCAGATTTGACCAGTTAATTTTTTTTTTAATTAAATTCTGTAACTGCTTGCCCAGCAAAATCATTCTGTGACCTGAGAATTAAATGTATCCTCCCCAAAACCAAAATTTTCAGTCACAATGTGTGACCAGCAACATCTCTGGAGCAGCGTTTTCTTCACAAATTGGCATAAATTTGTGTTTAAGAAACATAACTGAAGACATTTTTTCAGAAGCAACTAGAATTTCAAAAGTCAGCACTGCCCCAGCTAGTCATCCCCAGAAGTTCAAATGAACATGAACATTTAAATCTTTTAAATCTTTTAAAATCTATTTAAAGCTTTTATTCAATGAAATAAATTATTTCTATTCAGTACTAATTTCCAAGCTGAAATTTTTTGCTGACTCTGCAAATGCATGTGCTCTCAAGTGTCCTTGCACAACCCTGGTTTTTGTCAACTGAGTTGTGCAAAAGTCTCTGAGTGATCTGAGTGACAGTGGGGCTTCATGAGTCAGTGTGTTGCAATCTGGAGGATTACTCAGGAGACACCGAAGGCATATTTGGGCTTAGAGAATTCAACTAATGCTGGCTTTCCACAGGGCGGGTTTCTGCCTTTTGTTTCAAATCCCAGTGAGAATCTGTGAGGCTGGCAGGCAGCAAGAAAAATAAGGGTTTCTTTTCTTTTCACACACAGCAATGAGGCCAGCTGGCTTTTAAAAATAATATCTTTTAAAGCAAAATTACAATTACAAGCCAAGCAGTATTTTAAAATAAGAACTGCTCTGCTCATTTCTTCAGGTAGAGGAATTGGTCTGTTTTTCACAGATAGAACAAGTAAGTGCTGCCTGAGGAAGTTATTATAAAAAACTTCATACAGGACTGCAGTTGAAGACTTTTCAGACTGTTTTCAGCTGCACTAGTTTGAAACCACATCTCAACCCTGCTTTTTGAGCTATTTCATCTTCTCCTTCCCCAGCAATAATTTGGAAATATTCTGCCAAAGAGAGAGGACAGTGAGAAAGACAATTCTGACTCTGCATAGTGAAGAGCATTAAAATAGATGCCAGACTTTTAGCAGGGAAGAGGGTGGGCCTTCTTCAGCCTCACAGCCAGAGTAAACTGATCTTTATGTGATATTTTAATTTGGAGCCATTTCCAAACTCGTGTTTCACATCCCACCACTTAAATGTCTGTAGACCCAGGACAGGTTTAACAAAGAAACAGCAGAAAGGACCAGACCCTTTGTGAAACTACTCCTGGGACAGCTTTGACTCTTAAAAAGACAATCTCTCTCCAGGATTTACTGCAAAAGGGAGAGTTTAGTGTTCCAGCTGTTCCACAAACTCGCTCACTTCCCCAGGTCTGGGAAGCCCCTGGAAGTATTTTGCCTGTGAGATGAGCTGGCAGAAAGTAACACAGCTCTTCCTCTGCACCAAAATTAGACTCAGTGCTGGAGACATACTGGGGTACAAGGTGAAATGGATTTTTTCACATTCTAAGAGGTTTTGAGAGATTTCTACGAATTTATAGCAAACCACCAAAACTTAAAAACAAAGGGCATTTTTTCACTTAAATGCATACGTATATAAAAGAATTAATAGACTCCAGAAACACACATGCATACCCTGCATAGCTGTGGACAGTATAGCCATTGGGGCTAAATTAATTTAAAACAAACACAAAGGCAAATAACTTTTTTGGTTTATTTCTAAAAAAGAATTGTCTTGTATGAAAATGAACCGGTGTTGAGGAAATGTGGTCACAACAGAAAGAACCAAGCAGCTAAGACTCCAGATGTAATTTAACTTTTAAATCTCACTTATATTATCTCACTATTTAAGGACTCTCTGAAGAAACTTAATGCAGTAATGCTTCAGTGAGATTTTCTGCACTCATTTCCCATACGTGGTGAGTGGTGTGTGAGATCAGGGTTCAGTGGCAAAACCTATTGATAACGACAGCAGACCCCACAGCCCTCCCCGTCCCCGTGTGCCCGGGGCTCCCCCATTCCCTTACCATGGTGTGTCCAGGGGTGTTTCCCTCCCTTTGGGGTCCCTGCTGGCAGGTCTGTGCAGGAGCCTGGCTCTGCAGGGCAGGAGCTCCAGGGCCCAGCCCCAGCACCTGCTGCTGCGCTTCAGCGTCACCGCGCCGGGGACGAGGTCACCCTGCTGCCCCAGCACCCTCCTGGGCAAATCCTGCACACAGCCCGGCCCCACAGGCACCCCAGGCTGCAAACCCAGGGCTGGCATGCTCGCTGATCTGGAGCCTGGCCATGGAACACGTTGTACACTGTGCTTTCTCTCACCTCAGGGGTGTACATCACCTGCGACACACACAGCATCCCAGCTCCGTTCTGCCAGCACTAACTTCTGCAGGTGAAAATCACACCTGAATTCCAGTGCAGAAGGCAGAAGAGAGCAAATGAATGGGAAAGAGGAGGATAGAAGAAAAACAAAAATAGAGATCTGGAAAGTAAACATAACTACCATTCTTAAGTGTGCTTTTAATGTGTAAACATAGTACCATTTTAGTAAACATAACTACCACTCTTAATTGTGCTCTACTAGCACTTTTAAATTATCTCCTGCCTTCTTTATTAACATCTCAGTTTACTTCTATTACTTCTCTTTCCATGTGCTGTCAGCAGTATGGAACAGCTTTCAGTACAGACTCTCGCTTCTCTGCCCAAGCTCAGAAAGAAATTTGATTCTTACTGCAGTGTTTATTGCAGGACAGATCTGGAGGCATCACCCCAACATTCTGACACCAAATTAGTGCAGTCACCTCCTCCACTTTGCTCCTTCTGCACTAGTTCACCATTAGAAAGCAGCAGCTTCTCTCAGTAGAGAAATCCTTGTGGTTGCAACCCTTAAGCAACAAAAGGAAGGCACACTTAATTGCTTGAATCTGCATCATGTATCCCCTCACTTTATAAATGAACTGTTTATGATGATGTTTAATTTCTAAAATGTAGGTTAGTCTGCTCTGACATGATGATATCAATAGATTATTCTGCCACTGTTGGCAACCAGCATAGAAGTATCTTCTTTAACACCTACATTTTAACAGTGAGAACTAATTCATACTGGTTCTTATAAAGTCACTTTGGTATAGTCTTCATTTTGCTGCTCTTTACATAAACCTGCAAATCATTACTCTTTGCTGGATTCTTGAAAAGTCATGATGGATGCTGGCATTCAACCTCTGTGGGCAGAAACCTCTGCCATATGAAACCTAAAGCCTTTTTCTCTAATTAAAGACAGACACATTTCTGAAAATGGCATTTTTGAATAATCTAGAACTCAGAAGTACTGCTGCACTGGTTTAACCCCAGCTGGCAACTGAGCACTGAATCAGAAGAGTCAGGGGGAACCTGTGGGTTGAGATACAGTTTAACACACAAAGCAAAAGTTGTGCACACAAACAAAGCAAACCAAGGAGTGGATTCACACTTCCCATGGGCAGGCAGGTGTTCAGATACAATCAGGACTGCAGGGCTTCATCACTGGCTTGGGAAGAAAAACACCATCATCCTGAATGTGATGTGATTTCTCCTTCTTCCCACAACTCAATATGCTGGAGACTGAAATACATCAAGAGGCCAATGAAGGACAGTCAAATGCTTTTCCTCCTTTACTGGATGTACATCACTCCCTCCCTACAGGCTCATTACTTGAATGACTCATCAGCAGTGTCAGAATCATGGATTATTTTAGAACATTATGCCACTTTACAAAACAGTGCACTCTTAGTTCTTAGGTGATCACACAAAATCCTCTTTTCCTTTTAATTTGGGATGTGTAAGTCTTTGCCATTTCCCATTCATTTTAATACCTTCCACAGTAAGTGAATGAAGATTTAAACAGTTTCCTGGTGTTTCTGTGTAATTGTTTTCTGTTAGTTTGTTGCCACCTGCTGGAAGAACCAGCAGCATTTCATTTCAGGATTTCTGAACTTCCCAAGTCTAGTAATTAAGCACCTGTATAACACTGCTACATTGATAAAATACTGGTTTTCAGGCATTATCCCTGAAGAGAACTGTGCTATGTATTTTTTCTTTTTATTTGTAGAGTTTTCTCTCCTAATACAGTAAGGTCAGAACTGTAGTTAGTTCTAATATAAAGATACATTCATCTAATAATGATGAATACCAGGTACTTTATTCTTGTAGTATTGCTCTTGGCCATGCCAAAATGCAGACTTAAACTCTACCAACATCATCAGTGGCTTAGATCTCATCAGATTCACACTGAAGACATTTTCTACTCAATTCAAACATGATGAAACTATGAAACAATGCGAAACAATTATTGAAAACTTTGATATACTTTGTAGTGTATCAATACAATAAACTTTTTTTTATATGCTCAAATCACAGCACAAAAAAGCAACTCTACAGAGGTAAATCAGTAGTCACTTTATTATAAAAATTACATACTTCAGTTTTAGTATTAATTGCAAAAAACCCCTGATAGCTTATTTCTTCCTTCTTGCTCTCTCATGATGAATTTAAAACAATATACATTCTAAATCAGTAGTACTCCAATAGAGTAAAGGTTACCAACCTACACTTAAAATAAAGTTGAATGTTGAAAGTCCTGGTAAATTACACTGAACAGCATTCTAAAAGCTATGTATGGTCTGCTGAAACCACTGGTCCAAAACAACCTCCAGAACAGCATCTCTGCCATCCACCTAAAAATGATGCCAGGAGACTACAGCAAAAAATGTGAATTACCTAACAGTCACTTTGATCAGAATTTGGCCTGACTTCAGAGTGAAGTTTGCTTAACCTGGTGTAGAGTCCTGGCAGAGACAAAAACTTTGGGGAGGCATATGGGATTGGTTTGGGTTTTAAAATCTCTTGAGACAACTGGGCAAGGTCATTATTACACCCACAAATAACCTGAGTTTGTCTGACAATAATGCTGGGGTGCAGCTCTTTTTGGGATAATTTAAGATGAAACAGACAACTGTTTTTAGTAGTGAAGATGAGACTGTTTGCAAAGTGCCCCAGCAGGGAGCAAAGCAACAGTGTGAGGGTGCCAACACCCCCTGTGTGAAGAAAACAGCAACAGCCACCACCTTGGGGAATGGTTATTGCTAGAGACAAAGGGCACTACTGCTGCAAGACACCACACTGGGATCTACACGGGCTGCTTCTCATGGCTTTGGGGTGCTCCCACCAAAAAGGTTGCTCTGACAACATTTTGTAGTTTGGGCTGGCATCAGTGAGTTTACACCCTTTTGGCACAGGTGCTGGCATGACAGAGGCAAATTTGTCCCTGGCTTCTCACCTCTAACTTGTCCCCTCCAGCACAAAACAGTTTAAAAGCATTATTTTGTTAGATCAGTGCTCCCTCCTTGGAATTTACCTTCGTCAATTGATGATGGATGAATGGATGGAGGAGAAATTAATTTATCACCCCAAGCCTCCAATTTCTGCTCCAAGTAGTCAGAAATGGAGCTGGTCTGGTGACAGACCTGCAGGTGTACAATTTTCTTGCCACTGATCTGGGGAAAGTTTTGTGATGTCAGAGAAGTATCTCTTTCTATTAAAAAATCCCCCTTTGTTCTGAATGACAGAGCATTGCTACATGACTCCCATCTAACCCAGGGCTTTGGGTACTGGGGCCCTGGGGAGCAATTCCAGATAGTCAGAGAGACTTTTTGACATCTACATGAACAAAGCAACAACTTCAGTTGTTCAACTAGACAATAACATAGAATATAATTTAAAAAAATAAAGTCTATTTCCTTACCAGCCCACCAAGCGCTTCTAGGAATGACTATGCATCAGGCAAGCACTGAGTGCTGTAATTTGCAAGAAGAGTAATTTAAGAAGAGTAGATACAACACAACAGTCTCTGTGGCCCACCCCCTCATCTTTCTGGCTTAAATATGATTAAAATCCAGTGTGCCTGTCCAAAGAGGCATCAGTCACAAGAGAAACCATGGCTTTCAAAATGCAATAGGCTTGAATTTCTCCTGTATTTTTCTTCCATGTGCTTGTCCTCAATCCCATGCTGCAGGAACTGGGCTTTTCAGCTGTCTTCAGGGAAAACAGAATATTCCCCTAATCACTGGTCCTCCAGGAATTGCACTTGTTCAGAGAACTGCTCAGCATTTGCAAGGATGAGAACTTCTTCCACAGCTCATAACTGGCTACACAACCCTCACTCAAGAGACACATCCAAAGCAAAGTGTTGGAAAGGAGGATTCTTAAATTCTTATTCAGTTGTAGATATAGGAGTGGCTGTACCCTAGTGCTGGACAGGACCAAGCAAAACGTCAGGAATATTTGCTGTGGCTTCGAAATTCATCCACCACCATTCCCTGTCTGAAGAAACTCCAGGAGTCCACATCTCAGATCTGAACATGGCCAAGACAAGGTGACACTCTGAGTGGAGGCAGACACTCAGTCTCCAATTGGAGGCCTGTGGACTGGAGAAAGCACAGCTGCCCAAGCCTGTCGGAAGAGCTGGACCAGTTTGTAGATGAATGGCAGGGATGTGGGAGAAGCTGCAAAACAGAACAAAAATGTAAAACTAATTGGTAAAACTAGCTAGGTAAAACTAACATACACTAAACATATTAAGAAAGAACTACCCCCAGCTAGAATTAATAAAAACCAATTTCTCATCCTTCCTTTGATGAGGAAAAGGCTGAGTCTAGGACAGCTCTGCCTGCCTCTCACAGGCTGTACCTTGGCTGCTGGAAAGAGTTTGCAGAAAACTGGCATTTGTGGAGCTTCATCTTTCTACATGCACTTCAGCTTCAGCACATTAAGTTCCTAGTCACCCAGATTTTTTGTCTCCCTGAGATATTTACACCAGATTTATTAAAAACAACTCATTTCTTCTCCATAACCACAATGGAATTTTAAAATTTGGAGATCTTAATCCCATACCTGGGTCTAATCTCACCACCACCAGGTACAGCAAAAAAGTGGCCAAGAGCATCTTCTTGTAAGGAAGTAAACAGAAGTGATTTGACATGGACCTCAGTGTTCTACGTAGCAACGTCAGCATGGTCAGGAGCTTTTGGGACAGCACTCCTGGAAAACAGGAACAGAAAGGCTGTCAGGGCAAAGTAAAGTTTAAAAAGTAATCACACAGATATAGCCAATAAGAAACTAAGGTACTGGCAGTCTGATTGCTTGAGAGTTGGATTGGGCTTGGTTTTTTATACAACAGAGAAACAGTATAATTTTGTAATACACTTCATTATACTTGTTTTTTAGGCACCTACTTTACTACAATATGATCTAATCCCACAGTAGTGCCAGGGAGAAAACATCCAATGACTTACAGCTCTGGAGAAGAAGCAGTACTTTAAATGCTAGACAGGCATTGTTCTACTTGGACTCAACTGTAAATGGAAATGAAGCAAACTGTACACAGAGCCAACAAAACATACCCTTAAAGGATTGCCAGGTAGTCTTAGTTTTCCTCTTTTTACTTTAAAAAAAAACAACCCAAACCCAAAACTTTTGATCCTGGGCATTAACTGTCATTTCCAGATGCTGGCAGAGACTAAATACGTTTTGCAATTCTCTGTAAAGGCATCACTAAATCTTTTATTTCCTGCTGTGATACAAAACGGGAATTACTCATGGCCTTTTTATCATGGCAATGTTCTTAATGCACAGTCAATACTTCACCAGTTTGAAATGAAACTGAAAGGAAATGAAACTGAAATGAAACTGAAGTGAAACTGAAACTGTAACAAAGGGGCGCGAACAACAGAGGGAAAGCCCACCCAGAAGCGTTTCTGCGGCTGGGTCCTGCCGCTCCTCAGCCTCCGGGCGTGTCTCCTCCTCCTGCCTCCAGCGGCCGCGGCTGTCGCCGATGGTGCCGAGGAGCTGCAGGCGCCGCTCGCTGTCCAAGGCGGGGCAGCCCCGCACCAGCTCCTCCGCGGCCCCGAAGCGCCCCAGCGGCAGCAGCACCCGCGCCAGGTACAGCTCCAGCAGCGAGCCGAACTCGGGCAGACTCCGGTTGGCCTGGGACCCCAGCCAGCTGCCGCCGACCTCCAGCATCACCTGCGGCTCCCTCACCTTGCTGTACAGCAGGATGCTGGGATGCAAGGGAGAAGTATGAGAAAACCCCGAGCCTCTGTGGAAGCTGACATCACTGACAGATATTACCCATGAGGTATCAATCAGGGTCTACATCAAAGCACAGAGAGAATTCTGAGGCAGGCAACAGGTGCAGCTATTGATGTTACTCTCTCGAGATCACCCATTTTAACCTTGATCACCATGAAGCAATCTTGCAGGCATGCTCCAGCACACACACAACAGGCCTGTGCCAGACCTCACTCACACCACACAAAGTGAAAATATCACGCAATACCCAAGCCTGGCCTGCAGTTAAACCTAACACAAGACCCCACAAGATATATGCTGTATATCTGACAGCAACACACAGAAACTCACCAGAGCTCCAGAACTTTTGGAGGCAGATGCTCAGGGACATGGTAGTACTGTAGGACCCAAGACAGAACTTCTCTCCACCGGTTCATCTCGGCCAGCGCCTGGATCCCCACAACACAAAGGGAGCATTTCACTTCTGCAAAACTGGTGAGGAACAGACACCCAAATAAGTGCTTCTTACAGCCACATTTCCCCTTGCATCCTCTCCAATGACCTTCAGTGAACACAGTTCTCTGCTTCCCCTCTATTTGTCCCCTTCAAAAAGGCCAATTTGACCTCCGAGGATATGGACTGTGACTGCATCTCTGAGAGAACGAAGGGAAGGCTCCTGGGCACACCGCATTTCCCTCAAAAACGCACAGATGAAACATTTTAATGTCGACAGGGCTAAAAGAAACCCCGAAGCAGTGCAGGCATGGCCTGAAGTTGGGAGCCAGCCCGGCGCTGATGCGGCACCGAGCAGCGTCCCAGCGTCACCCCGTCCCCTCCACACGCCCGCACTGCCCGCACCTCTCGTGGCCGGGGCCGGGGCCGGGGCCCAGGCTGTCGCAGCCCGCCTCGCAGCGCTCCACGGCGGCGGCGAAGTCGCGGTGCAGCACCAGCAGATCCGCCGCCTCCTCCAGCAGCGCGGCCGCCTGCGCCGGCCCCGGGGCCCAGGCGGGCGGCTCGGCCCTCATGGCCCCGGCGGGAGGGCTCTCCCCGGCCCCGCACGGGCCCGGCTCAGCCTCCGGCTCCGGCTCCGGCTCCAGCGCCGCCACCGCCCCTGCCGGGGCCCGGCTCCGCTCGGCTCGGGCAGGCACCGGAAAGCCGCGATGGAGGCGGCCGGCAGCGGAAGGGCCGTCTCGGAGAGCATCCCGGCCCCGCGGGCCGCCGGGACGTGTAGTCACGGCTGCAGGAGGGCAACGGGGATGGCTGCGGGGCTGGAGCATCCCTTACCAGGAAAGGCTGAGGGAAGTGGGTCTCTTCAGCCGTGGGAAGAGAGGACTGAGATGGGACCTCTTTAATGTGTATAAATACACAAGGGAGGTGCTAAGAAAATAAAGGCAGGCTCTGCTCTGTGGTACCGAGCCATAGGACAAGAGGCAACGGGCAGAAACTGATCCACAACAAGTTCCACCTGGACGGGGGGAAGAGCTTCTTTACTGTGCGGTGACCGTGCACTGGAACAGATTGCCCAGGGAAGGTGTGCATCTCTGTGGAGATATTTCAGAATCGCCTGGATGTATTCCCGTGCCGTGTGCTCTGCAATGCCCTGACTGAGCAGGGAGGTGGGACAGGGTGACCCACTGTGGTCCCTTCCCCTGCGGGGATCAGCGGTGGCTAAGGGGGCACTCCGGGGCCGCTCCGAGCGGCTGCGGCCGCAGCTCCGGGACCGGGATCGGTGCCCATCCCTGCCACAACGCGCTCCCTTCATCTCCTCCCTCGTGTGGCTGCCCAGGGAAAGGGAGGAAGGAACAGCCTGCCTCGGCTGTTCTGCCCGCAGCCGCCGGGCGTCAGCCCAGCCCCGGGACTGTCCGAGCCCCGAGAGTGTCCCAGCACCGAGAGTGTCCCAGCTCCGGGAGTGTCCCGGCTCCAGGAGTGTCCCAGCCCCTCGAGAGTGTCCCAGCCCCGAGGGTGTCCCAGCCCCCAGAGGGTCCCAGCTCCCCTCGCCCCGGCCAGAGGCGATGCTAACGGGAGAGCGGGCCGGTGATGGATGCTCTGCGCTCCCGGCCGCTTCTTCCTCCTGGCACGTCTTCCCCGGCTCCCCGTGCCCGTAGTTCTGAGCACATCACGCTGTTAATGCAGCTCGGGTGTAATGACAGCGTCCCCAGCAGCACTCGGCAGGCAGCGGTTCGCATTCTCCTTGGGTTGTTATTTAAAAACAACAGGGTGTCTTGGTTACTAGGTAATTACGGCAGTCAGCGCAAACGCTCTTCGAAAATGGATCTCTACAAGAGAGACAGGATTGATTTATCCTGTAACCTTTTTGAACAACTGACACATTTATCTGTCCCCCTACTCTGATTATGTAATTAAAAAATCAAATGGGCAAATACAAAACATGCTGAACGGGGAAACATATCTTACAAAGGGGATTTTCTATGCCGTCTCAGTGTGGCGAATACGATTAAAAGCTCTCTTTTTCTAGGTAGCTGTTTCCAGGAGGCAGGACCATGTACCTGCCCCTCTGGGCTGCAGCAGGAGCACTCTGCAGCAGCAGCTTTTACACAGTGGTGCATCCAAGGGGCTGGCACACTGCCCTTAACTGTGGAAGAGGTTCCTGGAGGATTAAGATGCACAGAAAACATGTGAAAGGGCCCAGCAGCAAGCAAAGGCAGAGGTAAAGGCGTTTCAGACTGCTGCTCCTGTTGCTCGGCGCTTGCAATTTGGAAAACAACATTCCTTTTTGGGAACTACAAGTCCCAAAGTGCACTGTGGGAAGAACGTGCCTCGTACCAGCTAGTGCCCAGCACAAATTCCCAAATATGGATAAGGAATCAAGTTTGAAAAAGCCTCTCACTGGCTGGATGCTCCTCACTGAGACTCAGAAAAGGAGTGAGACGGCACAAAAACAAGGTAAGTTTGTGTCACACAAAGATGCTGTTGAAGGATTTCTTTCACGGGCAACCAGCCAGTGTTGTATGCCTTAGAGGGGCAGCCCAGCATTGCTCTGGTGGTGTTTGCAGTAGGTGTCGGGGTCACATAGGCAGCTTTTGGAACACGGCTGTTGTTTCAGGTGGGGGAGTGAACAGCGAACAGTCAGATCCTGTTTCCCTGCAGATGCACCTGAGGAATGGAGACCTATGGAAAGACAGAGCTGCAACACTGATGCAGTTATTTTAGAGTCTGGGAAGGTCAGGGGGAGGTTGGAGTTGCTCTGAATGGCAGCTCCGTATGAGCTGCAGTGTGTGGTTGTGTGAGAAGCCAAAGTGGACAAGCAACCTTGTAATACCAGTGCTTATAGGTTAAATTAATTTCTCTGTAAGGCATGGTGGGATGTTTTTGTACTTCACCCCTCTTCCTAGAGGGGACAGTGTGGCGCCTCGAAGGCCGAACCTCTTGAAGCTCTCTGACCTGCAAATAACACTCAGTAACAGGATTGTTTAACTTCAGGCCAGCAACAATTACCTATTTCACCGGCAATTTGTTAACGAGCGAAATGAAATCATTCTGAAACACAATCATCTCTGTGGAGATGAGGGATGCTCATCATAGTCGGGCACGTGTGCATCCTCGGCAGCTGACCTGGGCCTGGGCAGCAGCAGCTCCTGCCTGTGTGTGCCTGGCTGGCGGTCAGGCAGAGTCCTGGTGCAGCTCAGATGATGCTCTGTGTGTGTGCGGACACTGTGCTGCTGGCTGACGTCAAGTGCAGCTGGTCAGCTGCACCCACCCTGCCAGCACCCTCCTCCTGCTATGTAGGGTCATGGAGCAGCACAGCCAATGCAGGAGTGCAGCCCAGCCCGGGAGGGGAGCCTGAGGCTGCTCGGGCTGCTGAACCCGACTGTCACATGGACGCTTGTTGCCAAATAGGAATGATGCTGTTTTTCCATCTTTCCTTGAATGGGAGCAGCTTAAATTGTCTTAAAGCTGAAAGGGTCCCAGCTACAGAGCAGGGCAATCTATCCTACTACACCGGCACAGGAGGGAAGCAGGGTGTTTGCCTGTGCTCCTGGATAACAATTTCTAGTGACCAGAAAAGCTAAATGAACTTGCTGTCAGTGACAGATAGTATGAAGGAGTACCACAGTGGGTTTTGTGTCCTGGGTGGAATGCCCATGCCCACCTTGTTGCCTTTTATATAAAGTCAAGGAGGTTTTTTTCCCTGCAGTCGTCCTGATTTTGTATAGGAGAAGAAAAACGATTTTCAGCAGGGCCTTTTTTGTGCGTGCATCATCTATGGATTTAGTGGTTCCCCTCCTCCCTCTCCTGCCCGGCAGCTGGAGGAGAGTTTAGAGTTCCAGGCACCTGTGGCAAGGCCTCCTGAGGTAAATCGCCTCAGCTATTAATCCAGATCTGACCAGCACACGGTCACAGGGCCAGGGGGCTGGCAATCAGTCTTTTTCTGTTGTCTCTTCTGTGTCAGTAGGCTGTTAATAGGAGATTAGCAGCATTAGGGAGACTTTGAGCTAGAAATGGTGAGGCCCTATGATTTGATTTGAAGAGAAAGAAACCCTCCTACACTGCTATAAAAACAAACAGGAGAGCTGGAAATTATAAATGGCATTATAAACACAGTCCCTAGGAAAGATGTAGAGCTCTGTAGTGCCTCATAACTTATCAGCAATGCTTTAACAAAGCAGTGAGGTCCATGGAGACCTCAGGTCCCAGTGTGCAGCACTCTGTTCTTATCACCACGTGCTTTTGTTTGACTCTGGCGAGACCATGACGTGCTGGAATCTGTAATTCGCTTGTAACTTCCATCAGCAGTAAATCCCCATTAAATGTGAAGCTGGCTGGCTGCAGATGCCCTCAATTAGCCCAGATTCAGGGCTTCCCTGGCTGCTGGCAGGCATCTGCAGCGCCCAGGGCTGGGGGAAGCTGAGCGCTCTCCGGCTGTGCTTGGAACAGATGGCCCGTGGTGATGCCTCCTTATCTCACCCAGCATTGTGGCACAGCATCCAGCCTGGGGCTTGTTTCAAAAATAGAACTGTTTAGAGGAGACTCACCTGATTTTGGGCCCACCTGCTGATGTTCCTGGTCAGTGTGTTTAAAGGCACTGATGTCTGATTTTTTGGCTGTATCCAAACCTGTGTAAACAGCAGGTGAGGATGGTAGAAGGCAGAAAAGACAACTATGGGGCAGCCACAGTCCAGCTGAGGGGCATCACAGAAAACAGAAAAACCAAACTCTCTTTCAACCTTCATCACAGAGGCACAAACACTGTGTGAAGTGTAAACACTGGAAATTGGGAAACTGGGAACACAGGGTTGTGTTCACAACTTGCCAAAACTTGAGTTTTACTCACATAACAGCAAAAGCTTTCCGAAACAAAGGGCAATTTTAAGTTAAGTCACTTTCTTTGCTTCATAATCAAACAAAATACTCGTCTTGGCAAGGCTCCTGTCAAAGAATAGCAGCAGTTACTTCGATTTAATTGTTACTGTTATAACAGTCATAATTAGTGCTGGGTGGGGCATTTCATAGCTGTAAGGTGACCAATTTGGTTAGAGGCCTAAGGCATCTTCTTTTCTTCAGCTAGTTATTATCTGTGAGAAAATACTGAAAACACTGCAGCCTGTCATCACTGTGGGTCAATTACACCCTGTTTGCCTAGCACAGCATCTCTTTGCTCATCACTTCAGAGTCACAGCCCCTCTAACAGTTAAAACCACTTCTCAAGGCCCAGCTTGCCAAAATCAACTCTCATCCATTTAGTCTCCACCTTTCCTCTTTTTTCAAAAGCAAGCCTTGTGCTCTCATGGCTGGGACAAAGCCCTGACAGTGTGAATCCTGGAACTATTTGTACCACAAGGCAAACAAGGTATTTGAGAAAATGGTTCTTCTCATTTTTGACGTAACTTTCTGACATGTCAGTATTTCCTTTCACAGTGTCTGTCAGTCCTCTGTCCCTCATTCTGAATGCGCATTTACTGTGATCTGTGTTAATTATCTCTACAAGCAGGCAATGCATCTTGAACTGGACATTTCAGAATATTTTGCAGAAGTTAACAAACTCTTTCCATCTCAGTCTTCTGGTCCTGGCTGTTGCCTGGCCGGGTCTCGTGGTGCTCACAAAGCTGTGATGTGAGGTTGCTTTAGGAAAGCTGCAGTGGTAGCAGTGCCTGAGCCTCGGGAGAAATCCCCAGGGAAGGGACTGAGCTGGCGCAACCTTTGTGTCTCGTGTTTCACCGAGAGCATCCCTGCGTGCCCCTCTGGCTGTGGTGGGCAGAACTCCCTGTTTGCTGTTTGTGCTCCTGAACTTGATACAGTAATTAACTGCTAATTGCTTTCTTATGAACGGCGTGTGAGGTTTTTTTTTTAAACATAGTCAATGAATGTGCAGCACCTTTCTCCTGGGAGGATTTCTCCCCTCCTCTGGAAGATCTGTGTGCTATTTCAGGGTGTTACCTGTTTGAGAGGTGTGCTTACACTGTGTGTAGGATTAATGTCTCAAGAAGTGCGCTGGCCCTATTTCCCTAACGAGCTGATATTCCCTTGCCCTCCGTACCTCCCTTGCTGTTCCTTCTCGTCTTTCTTGGCAATGCCAGGTGCAGACAAAGGTAGGATTAGATGTCTAATTAGTTTATGTAGCCTTAGACATACGTGGTTACTTCTTGGCTCTGGGGGAAGGGCAGCCTGAGAGGAATCCAGCCCTTGTCTCTCAGTGAGGTTTTCAGCTTTGGGAGCAGCCTGAGCCCAGGCAGACTCAAAAGGCAAGCCAAAATTTTCTAGACACATTTTGTTCCAGATGCCTGTTCAAGGAGGAAGCTGAAAACCCAGTCTGTATTACCAAATCTGAAATAATTTCTCATTTAATGTTAGATCCAAAAAGTTTAATTCCAAAGAATGACTCAGTGTAGACAGCCTGAAAGAACTTGCTTGAAACATGGCAGAAAAGCAACTAGGCTGTAATTCATATATTTTGGAACTACACTGTGGATGGGAGAAGTTGTATTTATAATATTTTTGGCTTCTCAAAAGCGAACTTTGGGCTGTAGCTCTCCTGTCTCCCACTGCCACCATCCTTCAGCAAATGTAGCCAGGGGAACAGAGAGGAAAATGTCATTGTCTTTCCTTCCTGACAGAAGCCTTATTTGATTTGTAATTTCAGTTGTATTTATGGAGTGTTCCAATATATGTGAATGAAAAGAAATGGATGAGGGTAAAGCAAAGGATCAAGATTACACTGCAGCTGTGTACACCAGCAAAATAAAATCCCAAAGTATTGGAAATGGGATTCATGTATGAACTCTGACCAGACCTTCAAGGATGGAAAATGGGGTGGATTCTGCCAGGGACTGGGAACTTCGTTTTTGCTCTCAGGGATAGACAGCAGCTGCCCTTACATTTCTCAGGGAGTGTCTTTGTGAGTGAGAGAGCTGCGTGCTGGTGTGTCAGCCTGGCACTCAGAGCACAGCCAGGCCATGAGCATGGAGGTCACTGTAAACACAGCAAGGTTAAGTGAAATAAGGCCATGAGGAGGTCATGGTGAATTTGAAAGGGAGAGTGGATGGACAGACGTGACTGATGATAGCTCTGGTGATTGGAAACAAAACCTTAAATAACTCAAATTTGTATTCAAGAGCGCTTGTCCATGTCAGGGCTCTACATCCATCTCTCAGTGTCAGATCAAGCAGCAGTTCACAGCAGTTCACATTTCCAATGCACTCTGAGCTGCTGGAACAGTGTGTCTATTCTGAGCTCCCCTTGCAAGGCTGTCTCATTCCAAAAGGTGTGCTCACAAGGAGAAATTCAATACTAGAAAGTTAGTAGAATAATTTTAGGAGATAGATTCACTGCATCCTAAATCCCCAAAGGAGCTGACTCTCTAAATAGCCTTAAGCAGGGAAGCATGCTCTGTAAATCATTACCAAAAGTTAGGCTGAAAGCATTTAAACACTTTGTGTAACAAGCAAGGAGGTTCTGCCTCAATCTTCCAAGCCACTGTGGTTTGTTTTCCTGAGCCTGACATGATCAAATTGCTGTTCATGTGGCAATCAAAGATTCAGACTGGTCAGAAATAGGACAATCGTGGCACTAAATCTCTAGAGCTGCCTGAATCACAGGGTTAAAAGAGGACTGTGAAGTACTTAATAGGCTGCCTACACAGTGCTCAGCAAGTCAGAGGTTTACAAAGGACCTTATTATTTGAAAAGATAATTGAAGCTGAAAACAAGTCGACCATCCCACAACTAAGCCGCGGAGATCATCAGTTTTTGTGAACAATGGCTGATGATGTTCGGGATTCAGTGAGTTAAGTGGTTAATCCTATACAGAAAGCTGCATCCATAATGCACTTTAAATAGGGGAAATCCACCCAATTTGACCCCTGGAGAATTGCTTCCTGCTGTTATGCTGATAGATATGTCTATAAATATCATGGAAGCCATCAGCAGATAAAATCTCAGAGAGCTGAAAAGCCTCTCCCTATTAAATGATACATTGATCTCCATGGAACAGCAGGAGCCTGGGGAAATGAGCCACAGAAACCAATCCCTCTGCTCTCCCCAGAGCCACAAAGAGAAGCAAGACCCATACACTATTTCCATCTTGATTCAGTGGGAAAAAAAATAAATCAAACCCCTCATAGATAGACCCTTTCTTCTCTCTGTCCAGTCTTCTCCACAAGGCTGCTCCTTACATTCTGTGCAAGCAGCTCATCAGCCTTTTGTGGCACTTTGTTCCAAATTTGTCCTTTGTTTACATCCCTCAGAGAAAGCCTTCAGTCAGTTAAATTAATTTGGGCACAAAGCTGCCAAGGGGTGCAGGACACTCCAGCAGGTTTGTGTGCATTCTCCAGCACAGGCACCAAGGGGTGGATAAAGACAAACTTCAGCAACCACTTCTGCTCATCCTCACCTTCTTCTGTCACTTCTGGATTTTAGAAAAAGAGTGCTCAGTGTCCTAGTTTGGGTTTTTTTGTTTGTTTTGGGGTTTGTTTGTAAGTTCTTGGGGTCTTGTTTGTTTCAGTTTGTTTGTTTTGTTGTTGCTGCCGTTTTTTTGTTTTGGTTTTTGTTTGGTTTTTGTGGGTTGGTTTGTTTGTTTGGTTTTGGGGGTTTGGGTTGTTGTTTTGTTTTGTTTTTATTTATAGCTCAAAATCTTAAGGTTTTGCACATACACACAGTTGCATATGGGTTTTACCCCCTTCATTTGAGCTCTCCAGACTGCCTGTATAGTATCTCCATATCTGTATGTGCATGCAGGTCTCAGAACAAGCTTGCTGCCTTTCTGGTGTTTCAACTAGCTCTAAATCCCAGGATGCCAGCCATGAAGAAGTTAACCCATATTAAGTGGTTCTGATTTTTTTTTTTTTTTTTTGTATCTTTCTTTTGTGCACTCTCCATTTGTTACTCTCCATTTTTTCTTCCTCCATTTTGTTCTCTCTTTTCTCCTCCAGTGCTGACTTAGTGCAAATTCCATCATTTCTCAGCACTGGAGGCTGTCACAGGCAGTTGTGCAGGGCAAACCCTTGGACATCTCTGTAGGACTTATGTGGAAAATTTGTGCTGTTAGCAATCTACTTCTAGAATTATTAAGGACCAAGCCAATAAAGATTAGAAGAAAGCAGGGTTTCACAGTCCCCACAAACCCAGAGCTGCAAACAGTGTGAGGATACAGAAGGAAGGGAATTATGAGGTTCTTTCCCTTCTCTTCATGGACATTTCTGCTTAGAACATTCCAGGGACTTTATTTCTGGACTTCTCCTTTGCTGCTGCAGTATCTTTGAGCATGAGAGTCTCTTCCTTTGGAGACTCTGGAAGGAGTTAAAATAAACTGAGACATAAGGGAAGGATCATGAGATTCACCAGCCAGCCTGTCCTGCTGGCACTTAGGTTGAGTTCAGTGACTCAAAGCAATGGGCTCTCATTACCTCTGAGTGCACTCAGAGAAAATGATTCTGCTCCCTTTTCAGCAGTATCAACAAAAGTGTTTACTGAGTTCCAAAGGGTTATATTTTTGGCATTCCTGTGGCCTGTTTTGGCTTGTTGAATGTTACTCATGAGTAAGAAGGAAAGAACTTGACTTGATGCTCAATTATGAAGCAGAATTTGTATGGCTGACAGTTAAAGGAAAACAAAATGAATGCAGTATTTTGTGTGCTTATCTCACAGGACCTGCAGAGACAATAACTACAGAGACAACTGCTTGCAATTGCAGGGATATGTGATGGTTTTAAAGGTCATGTCTCTGGTCTCTCAAGACAGAGACACCCAAATTCAGCACTTGTACACCTGATTGTAAATGCCCAGAGTCATAGGAGAGCCACGTGGAGGTGGGTGGGATTTTTGTTACAGACAAATCTCTGCTTTGCTCTGCTCTGGGAGGCCACACTGGCCATGACTCTGCTGGAATTTGTGCTCAGCCCCTATGGCATCAGGAGAACCCTGCTGAGGCTTCCTAAAGGAAGGATGGAGCTGCCGATATTTCCAGGGCTTGTTTGGAAAATGGTGTCCTGTAGGGAGGAGCTGTACCCACCCTTGTTTTGTGCTGTCACACTGAGTGAAGGGAGCCTCCATTCTCACATCTGTGCATTCCTGGGCAGGGGAGGTAAAAATGATACCTGTGAGGTAAAAATGCTATTAAATGGTACCTGTGAGGTAAAAATGCTATTAAAGTTCATAACAGAGTGCAAGGTCTTTGCTGGGGACTCAGGTCCCATAAAAAATGCCAGAAAAGCTACATATTCCTGCAACAGCTCCAGGAGGATGATGCTGCTGACTCCATAACTTGGGCAGGAAATAACAGCCATGGTAGGAAGCACTGACCACTGCCTATGAAAGTGAATATGGAAAGCAATAGGAAGAGCCCAGAACAACAGTGGCATAAACAGTATAGCCTAATTAACAATCCCTAGCAAGGATTTATACTGTGCTTTACTTGTTTGAAGCACTGTGCAAAACATTAGCTGATAGATGTTAATTAATCATTCAGGTAATTAAATGGAAGTGGAATGCAAATGGTTAGAGGAAGCTGGAGTATGAAGACTTCCTGAAACCATTAAATGGTTTTGTTCTTTTTGATGGAGGAAGAATTTCTTCCTTTAGGGTTTGGATGTTCTCACAGTGTGGGTGTTATTACAGTTTTAATAACCACCTGTTTAATTCCCTGGGATGGGAGATTACATGCAGTACAGCCAAGAGTTTCTTGTTTGTTTGAGTAACTTTGGCAGTTTCTTGGGCCTAAAAGAAAGGGGGGAAAAAAAAGAAGTATCCCCAGCTCTGTATTTCAGGGCACAGAATGATGACCAGCTTCAGGAATGAGTCTTGATATGGAGTCCCATTACACAGTGACCTATTGTTTTCACTTAGGCGGTGAAAGATGAAGATGTGCTGTCATTTGATGTAGAGGAATCACTGAAATGAGCCTGGCAAACCACTGAGAATGTTGCAAGTGATAGCTAATTTTTTAATGGATTAATTAATTCCCCTACAGTAAGAAGATAGGATTCTTTGGCAGAGAATCAGTCAGCTTGATTCCTGGCTGTGGCATATTTAGGTTTGTGTTATCACCCACTGCCCACACTTGTGCAGCATAAACTCCTGAGGGAACTTGTGAAGAGATGGGTTTTCAGTCATCTGGCCTGGATCACTGCCTTGCTGATGAACCCCTCAAGCTGCTTTAGGAAAAGTCCTGTTTGATGCCAGGCCAGTATAACCACAAACCAGGCATGTAGGTCTGATTTCCTAAATTAAAAGGCTGATTTACTGCGCTGTGTAAGTTGGGTTTTCAATCTACCTGCAACCTGAGAGCTCAGTCTCTTAGGGCAGGTACAATACCAGCAGTTGGTGATGCAGATAAAGCCAACAACAAAAAAAGAGAAAGATGTGGTTCTATGACTGCTAATTGCTCTGATACCTTTGCTACCCTCCTTCCAGCCTGTGTTTCCTTCTGACCTGGGATACTGTCACTGTCAGCAGTGAAAGCTATCACAGGTCTCCTTTTTCTCTCCCTTTTCCTCTCTCTGGTTCCCCTGGGGACAGAAGATCCTGGCAGCCAGATCTACCCCAGGCTTTTGCCTTTTGTTTTCCTTTACTTTTCTCTTGGCACAATGCAGAACTTTGCTGTGTTGTGCTTCCACAATCACATGCTAAAATATTTGCACAGCTGTCTGATGACAGAAAAAGGGGGGGAAAGAGAAAATCCACTCTTCTGTTATTTGAAAAGTTAAACCAAACCAAACCAAACCAACAAACAAACAAAGCTTAACATTAATTGATAATGTAAAATCTCCTCAATCAGTTTGCCTGGCTCCCCTCTGTGTGCTTCACCTTCTTTTTCTTGTACACATAAACTCACACTTTGGTGCTTCTCTTCCAATGCCTCTGGGTTCAAACCCCCATGGGACTCCAGTGCCCACTCTGTGCACTCTCTTCAGCTTGTTCTGGGGTACAGAAATAGGACCAACTCCTACAGGCTATAATCAGGCATTCTTCAGGCAAATCTCTGACTGAAGTCACTGGAAGTTTTGGCACAAGGACGGTGAAACTAATTAAATTCCTCCTCCAAGTGTGTGTATATATATATATATTTATATATCTGGGACGGGGATGAGAGAAGAAAATACTGCCTAGAAAGAAAGTCCATTAATAAATGAGACATAGATGTGGAGAAGAGTTGATTGAATTATTTATAATGCAGTTATAAAATTGCTGAGTTGCTTTCCAGTAACCCATCAACAACATGCATGACCATAGCTGCAGTTAGCAGGAGTATAAACAAGCAGGAGCATGGATCTCCATGAAAATCAGGTGTGGAAATATTGGGGAAAAAAAAGCCTAGCCTATCCAAATCATTTAGAACAGAATAAATTTGAATGTGGTCATAGCTTTCCAATAGCCCTGAAATCTGGCTGTAAGTTAATTTTACCAGCAGTACCAGAGAATCTCAAGCAAAAACCCATCAAACGTGGGCCCATATTTTAAAAATAGAAAAAACAGCATAGACACATCCTAACAAGCCTAACTATAGATCAGGGTGAGAAAAACATTTAAATGTGGGTTTAAAATAAACCTGGATAGTGACACTAAGAGCAAAATGAACCTGGATGTTTGAAAGAACCAATCTTGTCAAGTATTTTTTTTGGTCAGAATGATCTAATTAGTGGCTGATGATACTAGAACAAATATACTGCATTAGGTGCAATGAGTGGAAGATTGAACTTTTCAAATCTTCAGCAGACAAAAGAAGGGGAAGTGAACAGGCCAACAAGCACTTTTCCAGCTTTGGCATCTATAATTCACGTGCAGGGGCTGCACTCCCACTATAACAGCTCCCTTCCTACACACACAAACACACACTCCCTGCCTTTGTGCTGCTCTGGGACCACACAAAGCTCTGTCCAGTGTCTGTCCTTCCCACCAGCCAGCCTCTCCTCTGGGAAGCATGAATGCCTCCCCTGAGCCAAGGCCTCAAGGTGTGCTTCCACCCTGCTCCACCAAGCTTGGATTGGTTTTTTTCAGGTTTTTTTCAGTCTTTCTTGCTGTCCTCAGTCGTGAGCTCCAGACAAAGCCTTCCTTTCTGTGAGGGAACTTCAGAACCAGGAATGTGGTCTGGACATTTGTGGACAAAGGGACATTCAATGTTTCTGCTCCTGATCACCAGGAAGAATGGCTGTGCTGTGTCTTTAGCATTCCAGCTCAGTTTCTGAAGTCTGTGTCCTCTTGTGGACACACATTTGGGGCCTGCCCTCCCTTTGCTGGTGTCCAGGCTCAGGGAGGCAGTCTCTCTGTGCTGGTTGGGATCCAGCAGACAGAATGTCATTTCCAGCCCGTTGGCCTCCGAAACGTTCTGTTTGTGCAATTAGCCTTATGAGGCCACTGATGAGAAATGGGTGCTTATTAGCTGCTGTCATTTTTATACCCTCTTCCCTGAGTAATGCTGCAGCAGCCCTCGTGATGCCATGAAGCAGCTCTGACTGCAGGAGGAGAGAGCTGCAAATGGAAAAAGTCTTCTCAGTGCTGCAGGCCAAGCCCAGCCACCCCCTCTGCCCTGCATTCCTCTGCTGCTTTCCTACCCCCTGAGAGCCCAGCATTATTCCTGCTCAGGATTGTCTTCTTCAGGGGACAGCTTCATTTTGAATGGCTCCATGCTTCACACCCAGAGGCACCAAGTCTTTTCCACCAAGCCAAGCATAAAAATAGCTGAGGGAAAGGGTGGGGGAGGAGGGAGTGTCAGCAAAACAGATTTATTTAATTATATGTACCAAGCACCACTTTCCTGTGTGAGACCAAGTGTGCAGCTCAGTTTCTATCTTGCTGCATTCTCATTTAGGGTTACTGAGGAAACAGGCATAAAATGCTCGTGATAACTTGAATTTCTACAAGATGCCTTCATATGTTTAGTAACCTCACACCTGTGTGGAACTGGATGCTCCTAATTCTGGCTGTTCCAATAACTGATTTTGAACAAGGCACTGTGCAGGGAGGTGTCTGTGTGTGGGGGTGATGCTGTTAAATCCAGCACCTGTGATCAGAAGGCTCCAGACTCCCTTGGGCTGGGCCTAGATGGACTTTCCTTCACAGAGATATTCTGCACCACCAAGCCCAGTGGTGTTGTCATGGCCATCACCGTGTTTGGTGATGTTCTCCAAGTCCCACATTTAAGAATCCTGTAAACATAGCAGAAATTGAAATGTTTTTTCCAAGTCAAGTTTTAATCTCACAGTATGTTGGAGGAAAGCTGGAAAGTCTGAAGGCCGAGGCAAAGATAAATAAAAATATTAGAATTTTTATTTCTTTTAACGTGTGAGGTTTTTTTGCCTGCTCACAGCTTTTATGATCTAGTTCAATTCTTTCTAGAATTGAACTAGATTATAATCAGCCCTTCTGGCTGATACTGCTGTTCCTAACTAGTCCCATCTCTGCTGCTGCAGATTACAGTGGAGCAAAAGGGTACTTAACCCCTTGTCATGATGGGATCTCTAACATCTGGATTTTGGCCCCTGGAGGCCTGTCCCTACCTAGCAAATTGGGATGAGACACTGTCACAGATTGCCCAAACAACCTGGGTTGAAAGTGAGGACAGGAGAGTCAGTTAAGAAAGCAAATGAGTGGGTTTAACTTCTGTGTGTTTGTTTTTGTCCACACCACCTACGTGCACACAGAGCTGTGTTTGTTAGTGGTGCCCTGAGAGAGGAAACCCATTACCTCAAAAGAAGCACTTGGCTTTAAGAGAGAATAATCAGGAAAGCAACAAAGAACCGTTAGCAACATTTTATAAAGAAGATGAGATAAATAGTCTGTCTCATAAACAAGTGGTATTATTTAACTATCCAAGGAGTTGCTTTCCAAAACAAGGCTGAATTGTTCATTGTCCAGCAAAATAACGCCTGCTTCTGCAGCCTTGGCTGCTTTTCTGACTCCAGCCCAGACTCTGCAGATCTGCACTGTGCTGGACTGTCCTGCCTAACATTACTGCTAATGTTTATGTAGATGTTATAATAAAAATAAGTAGAAAACAGCAATATTATAGCTCAGAAATGACAGCACCGAGACTTTTCAGTTGAGGGGACAGGAACAAAGGAATCCTGCCTGCCCTGAGCTTCCCCGTGGCTGTAACAGGGCCTCACAGACACACTTGTGCTCGGCTCTGTTGGCAGAGAAACACTTGGCAGAGAAATCCCCTCCTGCTCTCTCAACTGCTCATTCACCTGCTCACAGAGACAAGATTATATCACACTGCCCCAGCACTTCTTCAAACACTGGGGAGCGTGTGCTCCTGCTCAGATTTTCACCAGAACAAGGTTTCTTTTCTCCTCTTTTCACAAGCCATGGCATTTCTCAGGGGAAGCCAGCAGCTCTCTCGGGGTTATGCCAGCTTTCCTCCACCACCACAGAAACAAGACTAAAGATGCCGTGGAGATCTGTGAGTGGAGTAACCAAGGTGGGAGGGGGGGTGTGAGGGAAACACCTTCTGCATCAAACAGCCTTTTTAGAGAAAGGGGTGGGTTCCCCAGGTCACAGGAGCCCTGGAAGGAGGAGGAGGAGGAGGAGGAGGCAGTGCATCCATTCGGGGCTCCCACTGCCACTCCCTTCGCCAGCCACAGGGGACCACTGCTCCGTTGCTGTGGCAACCGTGACGACTTGGCAGCCAGAGCCATCATCACTCGACCGCCTCGAGATGCTCTGGCAAAGGCTCGCACAAGGAGATTCGCACCCGAGATCCCGTTCTTTTTAAATTGTGGCTTTACCTCACAGCCTGGAGGAGAAAATCGCCGCTGCAAGGAGAAGCCGTGTGAGGCAGGGCAGGGGCTCTCATTTGGTGTCTGCCCCTGCAGAGGCGGGGAGCTGGGAGCACCTGTCGGGAGGAGTTACTCATGTGAGAAGAAGGTCATTCCCGGTGAGTACCCACCCAGCCAGCCTCCCCTACCTTCTGCTGCAAATTGTTTATTTATTGTTTGCCATTGGCTAGGAAATTCTGGGGTTTCTCGTGTCCGAGGGGAGGAATTTTCTTTTGTGCCAGCTCTAGGCTTCTTGCAAAATCCATGAATGCGCTGCTACTGGCTTTTTGTCCTAGGCATGAATTCCTGCAGGAGCTGCAGCCTTGCCATCAGCAGCAGCAGGTTTCTTGCAGGAAGCTCGATGAGATCTGCAATTTGCAGTGAGCTCTGCACAATCCTACCTTAATACCAGGTTTGTGCTCTAGCCAGCTGATATGCTCCTGTATCAGCTTTTCCACTTAATTCGTGGTTCCAGCCTTTGTTGTACAAGCTGACTTATTTGTTTTCATTGAGATTAAGAATTGAAGCAGTAAGTAAATCAAATGCTTGAACAGGTGCAGAAAGAGTATTTGCCCTGTGGAGGATAGAGTTACAGGCAGTTTCACTCTGATGAGACAAACAGATGCTCCAGATAAACTGCTGATAAAAGGAATTATTATACTGGCAGAGATCCACCATGTTCCCCTGTAGCACATGGGTGTCACAGTCAAGCACACAGACAGTAGCCATGGGTGAGATCAATCTACCATGGCTAACAATAGGCATCTATAAATGTAGTCATGTTACTGAGAAGTGTGATCATCAGTTTCAAATCGTGTCCTGAAAAATATTCATGTAACTTAGTCATCTGTGAAATGAATACACTGCTTTGTAAAGAAAGTAATGGATTGCAAAAAAATAATTGTAAGGAATTATAAGGGAAAGGAAATCAAAGCTTTTGCGCCATAGATCTGAAATCCTGATCAACCTGCAGGTTGAAAGGCAAGGAGATTTCTTTTTCTCCAGATGAATTTGGTGCCTGTTCTGTTCCTTAATCAGCCAGCAGCACTGGGGCATCTCTAGCTGTAATCTCATTAAGAAAATTAGGCTGTGATTGTGCCTGGGGTCTGTTGCTGGCATGCATTTGGGCAGACAAATGACCCTCAGAGCTCTCGGAGTCGAGGGGAGAGGGGGGTCCCTTGTTTCTCACGAGGTTTGAAACTCCTGCATCCCTGACTTTGGCAAGGCACAGTTTGCAGAGCAGCTGGGAAGGGAGCAGGGACAGGTCACCCAGGCTGGGCACACAAGGGCAGTTTGTGAGCACAGCCTCTCCTGGTGTGATGGGAGTCACGTGTGGGCACGAGAATGGCACAGCAGCCTCCCCTCAGTGTGTAAATAGCATAAAGCTGGGCCTGTCTGAGTGTTGGCATGACAGCCTGGGCTACTACAGAGCAAAAACAGAAGTCAGAAATTAATTATGGGCTCCTTTGTCCTGCCTGTTACAACTAACACAAGCGTAGTAGCTTTTGTTTAGTTGGCCTCTTTGACCAAACTGAAAAATATTTGGATGATATTTCAGGAGTCAGATAGAACTCTTTTCATTCCATTTTAGCCCTTTACTCTCCATTACAATTCCAGGTGACACCATAAATACCTCTAGCTCCTCTTCCTCATCCCTGCATGGCTCAAATGTTAATTGATAGCTCTGTTCCTGGGCAGCAGTGGACTTTGAGTGCTTCTGGAGGCCAGAGGATTTCTGCAGCCCCCTGTGTGAGCCCTGCACATGTGGATCTCCTGCACACAAACCCACAGCAGCTGATGTCATTGTGCATGAGCCTGGGGAAGCAGGCTGCTGAATGAGTGCCAGTGTACCACACAGTTCATAAATATGGAAAAGCAGCGGGCCCTGGCCCAACAAGCTCGGATTCAGAAACATTTAGCAGATGTTCTGGCTGTGGGGGAGGAAAACAGGAGATGAATAACTACAATACTGCAAGAGCAAATACTTTGTTGATGAAACTGCACAAAAATTAGAATGACAAACACACCCTTAGCAGGACTTTGACCTATCCATAAAACAACATCAACATGTTTTATTAATAGTAGTTCCACATTCTCAAGATCAATAAAGTGACTTCATTGATTTACTTTTCCCTTTTTATTAGTACTTCTCTAAACAGTGATGAATTTGGATTGAACATAGGTACAGTCTTTTTCATAGCTTGTCAAAGAACAGTTCCAGTAGCTCTAATAAAGAAATAAGCTTCTCAACCAGGACAACACGGCTAAAGAGAAACTAACCATGGTTAAGAGTTTGAAGGAAACTTCCAAATGTGTTTGGAAGAGACTGCCAGTTATTTCCACAACACCACCACAAGGGAGCTGCTCTGTACATTTCCTTAAAGGAGTAAAAAGCTGTTGTTTTATAAACAAGCATAGTAAACATAGCTCAGGCTCTCCCTTAATCCAGACTCCAAATAGTAAACATGCCTTTTAGACCTTGATGCATGCTCTGTGGAGCAAACCAATCTCAGCTTTACAGGCAGCTCTTACGGGGAACTTCTATAGTCCAAATTAGGTGAAGAACCCATGAAGGGTCTCAGTAATGACTTTGCAGGAGTTGCCATTGCATTTCATCAAGGCACATTTGAATCCATTCCCTTTGGTCCTTCTTGGGGGCTGTCTGAATACAAGGAAATGCTGTACCTGTGATTTTTTTTGGTTGGTGTATTAATTGTAGGCCAGCAGTCTAGTAGTACTTCATCTGGGTATGGTGTGCTTGAATATCTATATTTTCTTCCTTGACAAAGACTTGTCTTACTGCTTTGGAGGATCTCACACCTCTTTACACACTTGAACTGTTGTTCCTAAAGCATGAAGTGAAACTCAGCTGGGCTGCTCTTCCCAGCCTTGGCATAATTTACCATTTTGGGAGAGAGTTTTCTGCACTTGTGTAGCCTTTGGTTTGTGTTAATTCTACTTAAGGCTTTACAGTCTAGTGAAGTGAAAGTTGTGTGTTTCTCATCAGCTTCTCATATGCCCACAGTCCTGACTCATAGCAGCAAACCCAAAGCAGCAAATTTATATTTTACTGCTTGGCAAAATCTGTGAGCAGCGAAATTGTCTGCAGTGGATATGCACAGACCCAGAACCTCTCTTATTCTTAAAACAGTTCCAAATGCTGAAGTCTATACTGAACACTCAGCAGATTTGCATGGAGCCCCAGAGAAACCTTGCTTATTAGTTCCTATCAGAACACTTATTTTTTCAGCATGATGGGTTAGAAATGTTTATCTACATGATCAAAACTCACTGGCTTTTTGATGGGCTGGCTTTTTATTTTCCTTTTTAAGTGCAGAAGTTTTTACCTACAGGAGATTCTACTTAGTAAGCCTAGAGATAGTTTTTTTGAAGTGAATTAGACTTGTATTTGTTTCCTTGCAACCCAACAACACCAGCAATTAATCTGAAACTCAGTTTCCAGCTCAGCACACAACATCAGTCAGGATTAGGGTGTGCATGTGTGTTCAGGGGGTTGAATACATCATTTCATAAATATTGCAGCTATTCACATGCCTGTGCAGTGAATAATCACTTGCACCAGGAGAATGCTGGGTGCTTGGTGACTTCTGCCTTGCATTGGAGCCACAGATTGAACACTTGTGCTCTTGCTTAGGAAGTCAGTGCTCCAGGACAACTGGACAGAAAACAGCAAATTTTAAATCCTTTGTAAACTAGACTAGTCCTTCACTTTCTTCTGAAAACAGTTCTTTTGGAAGCTCTTAGCTGCTCATTTGTATACAGATTACTCTAACACTAAAAAAAAAAAAAAAGGATTTAGCTGTCCCAGTAAGTGTGAGCATGAGAAAACAAGACTGTAACTCATCAAGATCCCAATTCACTCTCTTACAGCAGATGGCAATTCAAATACAGTGACTTTTAACAAAAACACTTGCACACAGGAGAAAAGAGTTCCTGTTAATGGAGAGCATCTCAGGGGCAGTTTGGTTTCATGTTGTGGCCTTGACTTTTACAAATTGAAACAAAAAACAACAAAAAATCCTTTGTCACTGTGAATGTCACACTAAAATGTAAAAACAGGAGAGATGATTGCAGAGCACACCAAGTGCTCCTTCCATTCTGCATTGCTCTGGTAAGGCCCCAGCTGGGATCACACTATATGCTGTTCCTGCAGAGAGAAACTCAGGAAAGACATGGATTAAAGTGAGAGCCTCCAAAGGGGAGCACCATGAATCAACAGAGCCTCACTCAATCTAAATAAGGAGGACAGACAAGAAAAAATGGAGTTTTAGGTCTGGAGAATGTGAAAAGTGACATGAGAATTCTTCATGCATCTAAAAGGCTGTTGCAGGAGTTAAGGAGCAAATGGGGTTTTTTTGTCTCTGTTGGGTAGGATGAGAAGTACATGTAAATTATGGTGAGAGAGAGCCAGCTTTACCATTAGGGGAAACTTTCTAAAGGCAAAAAGAGTGAATCATGAGAAAAGAACATCTTTCCTGGATAGACTGTGGTGTCTGCACTGGGGAGGTCTTTGAGCTGTAAAACAGATGGGACAGAGATGCTTTCACAGGGCTGGAGTTAGATGACCTCTCAGTATCCCTTCCAGTGATGTAACTTGGTGATCACCTCCTTGCTTGAAAATCTCCTTGCTGTGTTTTTACTTCCTGTTTCCAGATGTGGGGACCCTGCTCTGGGACAGTATGCTTCCCGTGGAATTTGGTGCTCTCGCTTAAAAGAGATTACAAATTCCCACAGGAGCATGCACCTGGCTAGTCCTGAACCTTGGAAGGTCGTCAAAATAGAATTTAGGATTCCTTGGCTATTTTTACTGTGAAAATAGCTTTGATTTCATAGAGATACCAAAAACTTTCTTGAGTTTTCTTCCATAACTTGCCTTCCTTGATATACTCCCTGTCTGACTAGGTGCAACACCTGGGCCTTCAATAATTTCTCTTGGAATACATAAAAATTTTTTTTCTATATATTATTTTTCTATATAGACTTATTTTTCTATACAATTTCTATTTTTCTTATTTTTCTATATATACTTTTGAAAATGGGATACTGTGCCATACTCAGACTTTATTTTGAGGGGCAGCAGCTCAGCTCCTTGAAAAAGCTCAGTCTGGAACCACAATATTTTCCCCTGGGTTGGTTTGGAACTGCTTCCTCAACAGCTGCTCTGCTCACTAGAGGTCACTTCTGGAGTGCCAACACCCAAGTTTCCAGTGCCTGCAGGCAGGAATTCGCAGGGAATCCATCACTGCCTGGCTGGGTACACTGCTCCCTAGCCCAGGGGAGATAATGGCGCTGGGCTTGCCCTGCACATCACCAGCCTGGAGCACCAGGCTTCTAACCGAGCTGAGATGCAGGATTTCAGCTGTCTTAGCTTGTTGTTGTGTTGCAAAAGAGCCCATTTTGTACTGATGTTGCAGTTTTTGTGAGTGTGCTTCTGTACAGTACTGGCTGCCACCCTCCTCCCACTCTGCCCACCACGTGCATGTGGTGACAAGGGACACGCAGAGGCACTACAGCCCTTTGTTTCTGCTTCGGTTCTACTTGTTTAAACCCCTCCTCTTACTGCAAACTTCTCTGGGAATCCAGCAGCATAATGATGCAAATAACCCTGTCATATGACTTAGCCTCTGTGCTGCTGGATTCCGAAATATCGAGCCAAGACACACAAGCCTTGCTGTGGATGCCATAGGCAGCCTGATGCTAGAGTGCAGATGGCTCTGCAGCTCCCTAATGGGAATTGTTTGGGTCCTTATTAGCACTTTACAAAGGTTCCTGTTCCACTTGCCAGCTCTGCTCCTGACTGCTCAGAGTGCTCAGCCAGTGATCACTGCAAACCCCGTGCGAGTCAGGCCCTGGCAGAGCATTTCCAAACATCTCCTCTATCGCTGTGTGTAAACCCCCTCCTCCATCTGCTTTCATTGTTCAATAATTAACACACCCCCAGCCTGCAGCTTTGCAGGGGAGGACACCTGCAAATGTTGGTTTAGAACAGATAATGGAAGGTGAATCAGCAGGCTGAGGCTCTCCCGTGATTGCAACCAGTAGCTCTAATTTCTCTGCTCATGGAAACTCCATCAGTAAACAGGGTGGGCTGAGCCAAGTTTAGATCAGCTAAAGGCTTTCCTCCATCTGTTCTCAGACAGGGATATAGATAGTGAATTGGGAATTGTGCACTTCTGGCTGATATTTGTCATACCCCACTGTAGTAAGAACTTGCTCAGCCATATCATTAACTCCTTTTATGCATCTCTTATGAATGATATCTGCTTGGTGCTTTATCGTGTGTTATTGCAATACCTGACTACTTGTCATGCCAGAATCTCTAATATGCTATGGAAACTTCTCTTAAGGTAGGGTTGGAAGGCTGTGGCTTTGGTGGGACATTTCTGGGTTCCTCTCAGTGCTGTCAAAGACCAGGGCCAGCTCATTCCCCGGTCCAGCCAGTCCCTACACTGTCACCTCGGTGTGACCTGAGGGATTAGCCAATATTTGGAGCTCCCAAGCCGAGATGATTAGCTGGAGACAAGGATGATGGCAGCAGCATCCGCCTGCTGCAATGCTGCTCATTTTCTCTTTCACTGCAGGGGTATCAGGGTCAGATAAAGGTGATACAGAGATTTCATTATCAGAAGGCATGAAGAGACACTTTATTAACAGAAATCTACAGTTCTTATGGAAACAATGGTGGACTTAAGACTGGATTGGCCTTTAGGAATCTTCTCTCACACCATTAGTGAACTATGAATAGTGCACTCTGGAGAATCGTATCTATAAACAATAGTTACGGAAAGAGAGATAATAATTGTTTAAATTCTAAGTTTCCTGCAGCTTCTACACCGCTTCCCAGGATTTTCCTGGGAGAACCATGTCTCTCTCTGTTCAGAGGATATGTAATTACTACACTTCCCGAGCGCAGGGGCACGGAGCTGTCCCCGAGCGCATCACGGTCCCAACGGGACGAGCTGATACGGCCACCCCGAGCCAAAAACATCTCCGGGCTTTTCTCAACACGGCTTTACAAGCGTCTCTGCGGCCGCCTTTAGATATAATTTATTTGCCGCCTTCCGCCCGGTGCCATCGCTCGGCTCCGCTGGCGTTCCCGGTGTCCCGGGGCGCGCTCCCGAGGCGCGCACCCCTCCGCCCGGGGGCGCTTTAAACGGCCGCCGCCTGGCCCCGCCCCTTTTTTTGATCTCCGCCAATCCCCGCTCGGCCGGTTGCAATTCGAGCGGTGGGAGCGTACCACTGCCATACGGGGCGGGGGAGCAGCGTGAGAGTTTAAGGTCTGTCGGGGGAGAACCGCCCGGGGCATGGCGCCCGTTCTCCCCACACCTGTTGCTTTCCCGTTGCCTTTGCTCTCCTCCCCTTGTCTCCCCTCTGCACCGCGTGCCCAGCGGCTGCGGAGCCGCCGTTTACCGCCGCCCCTCCCCTGTCCCCGAAGGGCCGGGCGGGAAGGGGGCTCTGCCCTCGCGGTGGGCGGTGGGCGGGGCAGCGGCAGCGCGAGCTGCCAAGGTGTGCGCGCGCGCGCCGCCGCGGCTGCACCCGCCCCTCCCGCGGCGGGCAGGGACGGGCCGGTCCCGCGCCGCTCCAGCCTCAGCTGCTCCAACCCCAACCCCGCTCCGCCGCCCCCGAGCAGCGGCATGAAGCGAAGGCAAGTGCCCGCGGCGGGGCGGGAGGGCTGCGGGTCGGCAGGTGGGGCGGCGGCGGAGAGGGGTCCCCGTCGTGCGGTGGCGGCGCGCGGAGCGGGGTCTGCGCGCCGTGTGGGGAGCGGCGGCTGCGGCTGAGGCGGGCACAGGGCGCAGGGCGGCGGGCACCGGAGCGCGGTCCCTGCCGGCGGTCCGTGCCGGCTCCGTGCCCCGGTTACGCGGCTCGGCGCCGGGCAGGAGCGGGGCGGACCCGGGCCGGAGCGGGCGGTTCGGCCCCGAGGGCACCGCGCGGCCGCTGCGGCTCGGCCGCATCGCCCCGGGCGCCGCGCGGGTGCCTCGCAGCGCCCGCGGCCGCCTCAGGGTCACGGAGCGCTGCCGGTGCTTCCGTCACACGGAGCTTACGGCACCCCTACGTGAGGCACGGCATAAACCGCCCGCAGCTCGCACAGGCTGCTGCTTGTCCTGCCTTTGGCCCTTTTATTGTCATTCGAGATAAAGGCAGTGCGGGCGATTGTAATGCTTGTGCCTCTGTTCCTCCATTTGTCCTGTTGTGGCTCATTCTTAATCTCTGCGGGCTGTTGTCCTAAGACGTGTTTAAGGTGTTTAGTACTTAACAAGGGTAGCTGCTTCTAAACGTAGGTTTTTTCTTGTACGATAATAAAAACCCGGTTGTCCATTCACTGCAATGCCTTAATTCCATATACTGAAGAAGATCTCTCTTACTTCATGCTGTCCTCTCTTACCTCATCCCTTTAAGGTTAGTGCTCCGGAGCACCTGGAAATAATTCCTCCGTCTCGATAAAAGTTAGTGTTAAGTCTGACACGACAAAAAAATGCTGCTTCCCTTGTTGGTCCTGTCGTGCTTCTTTGAAAGTTGAAAAAAAAATGAAGAATCTACGGGAAGTCCTTGAGTGTTAGACTCAAAAATTGGCGTTCTTGGTTATTCTGCACTTTAAATGAACTTTGTCTGTGCTGGTGTAATGGACTTAGGGGAAGCTGAGCAAATAAATGGGCTCTCAGTGGACAAGCTGGATATACTGAAACTGACCATCCACGAGGCATTTTTCAAAGCTCAGTTACCTTGTATATTTCAAAGTTTCTAAAAAACTAGAAACTTTGAAATAGACAAGGAAACTGACCTTTGAAAGATGAAATAAACAAGGTTTTCTTTGAGTAATTATGCACTTGCTTGAAATATACTACTCTTACCGAAAGTTACACTAGTAACTTTTTCTGTGTTTCTTATAATGTACATATTCTGTTTATTTCTCACTGTCACATTTTCGGCACTTGTGTTTGGGTTGGTTGCACTGCAGGGATATGTTCAGTAAAAATAACTCCCTGCATGGGAATTAAGCTCTTCAATCATGGGAATATTTCTGCTGGCCTGAGAGTCTGTGAAAGCTTACTGGTACAAAACTAGATTTAGAGTTAGATTAAAGCTGGCAGTGCCTCTTTAAACCAGCCAGAAGTCCATGGCACTTTCATCTGCAAAAATCACACTAACAGTTAAGAAAAGAGATGCGTTTGTATTTAGCTTGCAGCTTGCTAAACTACTTGTGTCTAAGTAGATGGCTTAACCAGGTGTGCTGGACTTGTATTCATTCATGTCTTAAATTACATGGAAGGCACACCTTACAGCTAATTTGTGATGTTGGTAATCCTGTAATTATTGTATTAATGATGGGGAACTCCTCTTCAGTGTACAGGACAACCATAAATATTTTTCTTTTACCAGTTAATTCTAAGTATTTGTGCAGAAGAAATAACTAATAGTTATGCTGCTGAATTACATGTATCAATATTCAATAAATTTGAGTACAAGTCCTGTTTCTGACTATGCTGTGTATTAAGAAAGGATCTGTAAATAATATGTAACTGTATATTCCTGTATAAACCTAAATGCAGTTGGTTGAGGTCAGGATGACATTTTATTCTAAGCTTTCTTGCCTCTCTGGGTTTCAGCTATCCCGTGAGCATGCCTCACATGAGAAATCTCAGTTCTTTTGCAGGTGCAGGTCTCTTGATAAAGGCTCTGGCACTGTTGCTTTGCCATGAGTGAGCTTGAATTCCTGGTGTTCACATGGTAATGCAGAGCTGGTGACACTTCTTGGAGAAAGCTGAGGCAGAGCTTGGACTTGTTCCTCTTTCCTTGCAGGATTTAAAAATTACTTCTCAGGCACTTGGGTAATCCGTGAATGCGTTAGGATTTTGTTCGTTTTCTCCTTTAGGGTTTTGTTCATTTTCTCCTTTGCAAACACAGGGCTGTCCTAATCTTGGAGCAGCTCAGGGTAGCTCAGGTGAAGGGAGAGCTGTCTGTGCTGCTGCTGCCTGTCCTTGGCTGAGGCAGGAAACTCCCACTCTGGCTGTGCCACTGGAAATTGCCCACGAGAGCAACAGCACAGCCTGCATGTGTTCTTGCAGCCTGATGATTTAGGAATCTTTTCTCTGCCCCTTGATCTCTCTCCTAACACCCTGGAGTGAAGGAAACCCCCTCAGTGCAGTGCAGCTGCAGGGACATCACACAGGGGCAAGGCACACGCCTGCCCTGGCAGCTCCTCTGACACTGCCCTGTCCATACAGGGGTGCAAAGTGCAGCTCTCCCGGCTGCTGTGCTGCTGAGGTGCTCCTGGTGTGGATGTGCTCCCTGAGAGGTTTCCTGGGAGTGCTTTTACTGTCACAGATCCTAATGATAATCTCATCTTTTTATCCCGAAAGGGGAGGAGGGAACAGTTGCCAATGGTCAGTGCAGGGAAGGGGGATTCACGTGAGAGCTGTGTTTGCTCTTAGGTGTTGTTTTAGGTCTTTAGAACCGACCTGACCCTTGCAGACTATGGCAGGATGTAACCTCGGTGTCAGCTCCAGGGGTGCTGCTCATGACTGGAGAGGTGGAAATGAAATAGCAGTGATACCAAACTGGAGCTCGTGCTGCTGTTTGGAAATGATGTGATGGATACAAGAGGCAGGCACTGTTTGTTTGCTATCAGGGGAGCCCAAAACCACGGGGATAGAGCAAGGGGTAAGCCAGCATAGGAACATCAGCTCACCACCCTTTCCTTCCTTTTTCTCCTCCTCCTTCCCCCAGCTGAATGACATCTCACGTTGTAATTGCACAGGGGAGAGGGAGAAAGTGAAAAGTGCATCCAGGGGAGCCTGGAACATCTACAAGCCAAGGAATGAGAGCTGCAATAGACAGTGTTTGTGAGTGGTGTGAAAACATGTGGATTTCAGCTGAGTATTTGGGGCCCAGGATGAGCTCAATTTCAGTGAATTATTTGTTGTCTGTACCTGTGGATTCCTTCTAATGTTGAGGTAGTTGGAATATGGGTTAATGAGTTGATAAGACTCTAACAGCATTTGGTTTCTTTGTGTTAACAGCAAACAGACAAGGCTCTTCTCATTCCTGTGTTGTATCTTGGTTTGAAGAGGCACTGTGATTCTCTTGTGTATGGAGTGACTTGTGATGGAAATGGAGTGCCCAGATATGGGCAACAATTTAGGGAAGGGGAAGTTGCTCACCTCTGTGGGCAGCCTCTCTTCTGATACCTCTTCTTTTTTGTTTTTCTCCTTTGAAAGTTTAATCAAGCAGCAATCATTTGCCTTGGTAGCAAGAGGAAACTGAAGGATGTTTTTCTTTCTTTTTTTTTTAGATACTGAAATTTACTCCATTCAAAAGTTATTCAGTAAGACTAGGAAAGGAAATGCAAGTTCTTGCTTTTCCTAGACAGCAGTAAATTAACAATAGGATTATTTCAGCTTCAGGAAAGAGGAATGTACTCCATCCCACACTTCCTGAGGGAGTTCATAACTTTTCTGCTGAAGGTGGGCAGTAGCAGCATAGTTCTTTTGCTGAACATAAAACTTGGTTGCTCTGATGGAGATCAACTGTTCTGAACCTGTCATTTTCAACAGACAACATGAGAAACTGCCTTTCATTTTTGAGAAGGGACACTGAAGAAAGCTATGGAAATTGTGAGGAAAACCTTTTTACTGCATTCCTGTCTCTCTCAGCCTGTCATCTCTTTCTTCCCAGATCTTTATCCTTGTTATATGTTAACCTTTTTCATTCTTTCTCCACGGAGTCTTTGAGATAGGATCTTTTGTGTCTAGCCACATGGTTAAAACTAGTCTAGTGTCTGGATTTCTTCTTGACATTGAGCTGTTCAAAACAATGACCATTTTTACTGAAAGTCATTCGTATGTGGGGTTATACAGCTACAGACATAAACTCATTTTCTGCTGTTACCTGGAGTGAAATGCTGTGGAGCACTTGACACGTAGTTCCAGTTGGTGATGCTGCTTGCTTTGAGGCATTCAGCAAAGCCTTGTTGTGGCCTTTCTTTGCTTTGTGCAGAAGGAGGAGTGGCAGATGGATGTTTCTCAGCCATCATGGAGAAGAGTCCCACAGATATCTCTGCTGCTCCTCATCTTCTGCCTTCACAAAAGTTCATAATGTTCTCACCTGCCATGAGCTGACTGACCCAGAGCAGGTCGGCAGTGGAATCAACAGGTCTCTGCTTATCTGCCTTGAGTGGTTTGGCCTTTTTGTTGTGTTCTCTTCTTGCCTTGGATCCACTTGTCCAACGGTCATCTCATCCCTTGGGATGGAATCTCTCTGTGCAAGAGAAGTGTTTTCTTGTTCTGCTCCTATGTAGACTGTTACATTTTGGAGTTCTGGTTTAGACTGATGATCTCAAATGCTATTGTAGGATACAAAGCAAAGGTAAAACCTTGCTGTTTTCTCTACTCCAGCCTCAGTCCAGGAATGTTTTTCTTACCTTGTGGGTCTTTTGCTGTGTTTGCCTGCATTAGGATTCCAGTTGCACAGCTTAATTAAAATCTGGGAAATAGCCCATTTACAGAATGAACTTCCTCTTTGGCCAGCAGGAAAATTGTTGTGTTGCTGCTCTCTGCCCTGCTGTTTGGAAATAATTCCTCTGAAAATGCAGTGCTTTGAAGTGAGGCAAGGCTTGCTGGGGGCTGGTGTGGTTGAGGGAAGAGGACATTGTAGTGCATTGAAGGCTTCTAATAAAACTCTTTCAAGCTTTACTTTATATCTTTCATTTTCATGGCTCTAAGATGCTTTGGAATGAACTTTGGGTGGTGTGTCTGAAGTCTTAGGGTATAATCTTCCAGTCTTTTAAGCAGCTTCTGAACTGAAGTGACAATGGATAGCATAACTTTTACAGTGACCTCCCTTTAGATTACTGAGATCTCTTTACTCTGAGTCTGTGGGGAGAGCTCTCACTGAAGTGTAGGCAGAACAGCAGCGTTTTTGTGGGATCATATCTCTGCTATACAAATCAAAGTGCTTGTGGCTGTGTGAGTCCTATCTAATATTTCTATCTCTTTATGAGCATGATGGAATTGCCCTGGTTGAACAAAATGGTTGGGAACCCCTTTTTGCCTTCCTCTTGGTATTTCTAAAGATGCTGTGTAGACTTACACAACTGTTAAAAAGTCTTGTTGGGTTTGGTGTAAAGGACAATATCAAATCTGCTTTGTTTTGTGAGGTGCTGCAGCTTGTAGGGATTTGCACCAATTACACTCACATGTTTTTCAGGGTTCATTAAAGAGTTGAGTCTAAAGGCAAGCAGACGGCAAATGTAATTCTAGCCCGGCTGAAGAGCACAAACCCAATTGATGTCCATCAGTGATTCCCATGGGATTGGTTATTCTGGATCTTGTGTTGGGCAGTGTCCTCCAGCATTTCCAACAGCATGGTTGTGTGACTGAAGGAATGAAGGGGAGGACAGTAAGCTTTATCTCCTCTCCTCTGTGGTGATGTGCACAGAAATGAGGAATGAGGGCAAGTGTTTGTTTGGGAATCATGCTTTAAACAGTTAAATCTAGCAATGTTTCACTAGTTTGTTTTTTTTTGTTTTGTGGCAGAAAGTAATTTCTTTAATAGCAGTCTGTGTACATGGTGTATGGTACTCCATCTGCTATAAACAGAGTTCTGCTTCTGCTCCATTTGAGGAAGTCTAATATGGTTTTTCTGTGTCTGGAAGGGTAAACAGCTTTGGAGAATGCACCGTGCTTTTGATGATTCACTTTGCTGCACTAAATCACTAATTCATTAATTAGGCAAGGTTCCCATTCAGAGCTCTCTAGAGCTGTGCCTCTTGCTGTGCTGATTGTAAAGGAAGACTGGTTTGGAGTTAGCCTTTGTGTCTGGTTTCCCTGCTGAGCCTGGGAAAGCTGGTGCCTCACTCCAGGTACTTCAGGTTTCTTCCAGATTTGGTGCTGTTTGCTGCTTGTAAACAGAATCTAAACACACTGGAGACTTGCCAGGGGCTGTAGGGCTGCTTACACATTCTGGTGGCAATAGCCATGAGCCAGTAGGACCAAGGAGTGTGTCCAGGACATGCCTGCAGGGCTGGGTTAGCTGTGCACTTTGCTGTGTTCTTCTCTTGGAGAGGAATTGGTTAATGCTAATTTAGCAATGGTATAGTATCAGCTGTGATCTACACCAGCTAAATTGCTTGCAGAGTGTCACTTGAGATGTTTGCTTCCTCCTTAGGAGAATTCTTCTGCTGATGTGCCCTTTTCTGGACCATTGTCTGCATGGCTCATCAGTCTTGTTTTAGTGCCATGTGCTCTCTGGAGAGTTTATTTCTAAATAGTTACTGAAGCAAAAGTCTTCTAAAATGCTGCAGGTTAGGGTAGAAGGAATTAAAATGTTTAGTGATCCTCTGAAAGTCTAAATTGAAAAAAATACATTTGTATCCTCCCTTCTGTAAGGCTGCTGATTGAAACTGTGTTAAAGACGACTTGTTTACTTTGTGTTTTGCTTCATCAGAACTCCTCCAGTTTAAATTGTGTGTGTTCCCAAAATGAAACATTGCCAAAGCCAAATGTTTTACTTCAGGGGCTGCTGTGCACTGTCCTTCATTCTCTGCTATAAAAAGATTACTTGTTTTCACCTGTGGTGAATTCTGCCATCTTAAGGTGAGCTTCATCTTGAGATAGTCACCTTGGAACTGTAGCTCCCCTGGAGCAGTAAGGTACTATTACACAAGAAAAATAATTTTTCTTTTTTAAAGAGAAGCATTTTGTAAGTCTTCCTTCCTTGTGCCAAAAACCTGGGGACTTTACTGTTTACCCTCTGCCAAAAAAATTCAAAGAAAATGTTTTTCCAGAGGTCAGATTTCCTTATCACATTGTACTTCTCTACTTTATATAATTTTTTGTCTAGATCAAAAGTCTTCAGATGGGTTGTGTCAGGACAAGAATTAAAGTTAATGTATTAATTTGAAATATATAGTGCTACTGATAAATCAAATTATTAATCAAAAGTCACAGGATGTCACCTCCATGTAAAAGGGGTTGTCTTTTTCTTAGTCCTAATTCCCTTGCTGCTCCATTCCTGTACTCTCCAGCTATCACAAAAGGCTCTTTGTTGTTCATTTGACTGTTAAACTATGCTTATTTTATGCTTCATCAAACTCTCAATGAGCTCAAGGTTTATAATATCAAAAGTCTGGCTCTCCAAGGGTGAGAGAAGCTAACAGGTTCCATAAAGCTGTAGGGGTCAACCAGCACACAGGAAAACATCCCAGACAGTCAAGACCTTTTCAATGGCAGTGGAAAACATTGGTGACTCCTTCTTAGCATTCCTGCAAGCAGTGCTGGTGATTTCTGGGCGCAATCCTTTCTCACAGCCAGGGTCTGCCTGTGCATTCAGCTGTTGGGCAGAGTGCTTTGGTTCTAGGCTGTGGAGACAGCAAAGAATTTCAGAAATGTGAAGCACACATCCAAGTTGGAAGAGAGAGTAATGAAAAGAGAGGAAATGAGGTGGCCAAGCAGATCCCACATGCACAGGTCAGATGTGGCCCAGCAGGCCAGTGCCTACTGCACACCGGTCTCAGTTCTTCCTTTTCCTGCTGCTGTCACAGCAGAGGTGCATCTTGAAGGGAATGGACTGGGAACCAAGTGCTCTGAGATTAGCAGAGTAAATTAAGATGAGTGTTGACTTCTGTTGGGTTTGGGCATGAATTGCCTTACAATGCTGTGCTAATTACAGCAATTCAGGAAATGATTCACAAGAGTGGGTAGCTGAGTTTGGTTCTCCTAACAGCTGCTTTAGCTCAAGCTAGGTTGGATTATTTACTAGAATTGTGCTCCATGGGCTACAATGGCACTTGCAAATGCTCGGTGTTAATTCCTCACTTGATTGAATGGAGTCCTTTGGGAGCAGCTTTCAACCTGTCCACAAAGTCAGGGGCTTTGTTATGTATTTAGAAGAGTTTCTTTACAATGGTGTGGGGTAGAAGGTGTTTTCCAGTGCTGTGAATTAAATGCTGGGTTGTTACATTGGATATTGCATGGTATCAGTGGGGTTTGCTGCTTGCTTCACCATGTAGTCTCCAATGTGGAGAGAATATCCTTAGTAAGTATCAGGGAATCTGAGAGCCTGGTAGATTCTGTAAGCCGGTTCTCAAATGCTGTCATGACTTAAAGCATTTTTTTTTTCAGGTATAAAAACCTGTTTTGTTCTGTATCCCCAAGAACAAATGCAAAAGATATTAGCATTCCTATTTACTGGGGTAGCTGCTGCTGTGTGAAATACAAACTGCTGTGGCATATTCAGGTTTATGCCACAGTTAAATGTGTGCAGCGTCTGTGGGGTTTGTTATGACAGCAAAACCTTTAGGTGGCAAGAACAAGGTCATGGGTGTGAGATTAACTTGCATGCAGCACTTCTTGTTGTGGAAAAGAATGTTTGGCAGGCATCAACTTTCTAAAACCTGATAATACTCAAGTGCTGCAGAAAAATAATTCTTTCTGTGGAGGTCTTAGAAATGGTGGTGATATGAGCTCTGGCCAGCCTCTTCAGCTCTGGGTTTAGAGGGGCTTTTCTTGCCAGGTATGGGAGAGAAACATGATTGCACCAGCCAGGCTTTTGGTGTGTGTGAGAGCTTCCTAGAGCTATGGAATGGAGCAGCAGAGCATTCCTGGAGGATCTGCTGGTTACATCCAATGGTTAATGGCAGGGCAGTGGAGATGAGCTGTGACCTCCTCTCCCAGGCAGAGCTCTGACTCTGAGGAGTTAAAACTTGGAGAGGAATGGACTGAGGTCAGCAGCACGAGTAGTCTGTTCAGTAAATAATTTTCTTTGCATACTGACTCCATTCTTTCACTCATTATTTGCTCCACTTATTCTTTTCCCTTCCTACACACATGCAGGCAAATTCTCTGGCTTTATTATCCTCTCTTGCCCTGGTGACCACCTTCCAATGGCCACTTGTCAGTGTGCCCCACCCTGTGGTAAGGGGGTTGTAGAAGATATGTTTGCTGAGCAAAACGCACCCTGGCTCTGGGATGGACAGCTCTGCTCAGCGTAGGAGAGCACGGCTGTTTTCCAGCTGCTCCTGCAACTCTGCCTGCTTGGAGCACTGCAGTGGCTCTACGGAATGCAGGAATGCAGCACGCAGGAGGGAGATCGTTCTGCAGGCAGCCAGGAAGAATTCGGAGCTGTTGCCCACCTTTTTTTCCCCTTGGTGGCAGGCTGTGAGCTTGTGGGTGAGTGAACATCTGGTACATGGCATGCGCTTTGCGAGGCTGCTGGGGAAATCCATCAAACGGCCCCGATGTTGAAGAGAATTTGGGGACATGTAGGACTGAGCATTGCTTTATACTGGAGTCTGCTGAACCTAGCAGGCTTTCCTAGGGCTTGGGCAGGATGAAATGAAGAGAGAAAAAGCTTTTAAGGGTCCTGTATCTGAGGATCCACAGAAAACAGCTGAAGGAAGAAGTAGGATTTGGGGAGGTTGAGTGACCTTGAATGTGTGCTCCAGTGAAAGAAGCAATACCATGTGTGACTGGTATTTAGGAAAATATTTTCTGGAAGGCCCTTTTGTTAGGGGATGAGCAGTTGAAATGTCCTGCATTTGTTCAGAGGTCTGTTTTGATTTTTCAGTGGAAGTGTAATAGCTGCTGTTTGTCACCTTTTTACCTGATCTTGTAAATGCTGCTATCCCCAGGCTCCTGCAAGATGTGCTGGCTCTCTTTTGTGAGTGCTAAATTAACTTAGGAAACCCCACCGACAGAATGGAGTAGGTGCTTGGCAGGTGCACTGTAGCATGGCAGCTGTTGAGAAGGCAGCCCAGGTATAATGATAAATTTATATTTCTGGATTTTGGGGGCTTTGGTTCTGCAGCACTCAGCCATCTCCAGCCCAGGAATTCTTGCCTGCTGTTGGAACACAGCATCTGTGTTCTTTTCTCTTTCCCTTAGGGCACTGTTGTCTGCTTCATTCTTCTGAGGTTTTTATGCTTTCCATTGTGTTTTCTTAAATGAAAAGGCAGCTCCAGAAACAAACAAACAAAATTCCTTTCTTGTTAGATTTCTGCTTTTCCTTTATACAACGATTTTCCTGCTTCTCCTGATATGGCAGCATTATTTGAACTAGGACTTTTCTCAGCTAAGGTTTATTGCTGCAGAGCCAGTGGGATAAAGTGAGTATGTAGTGCTTGCTATGGGAAGTTATTTTTTACACTTGATTTAAATATTGATAATAGTGGAGTTACAGTTCTGAAGATACTAAATCAAGACAATTGTTCATTGTTTTCTAAACAGGCTTGAGATACAGCTCTCCTATGGGTACATTGTGCAGTGAAGTACATTCCTTTTCAGTAAATGGACAGGCTTTAAGGCCCTCAGGTTCTTCAGATCTGAAACAACAGCAGCAGTCACTACAACTAAACACAAAAGAAAAAACAACTTTAGGATTTTTAGGAGTGTCTTGGGCAGTGCCTCTGCCCTCCAGTTGGTTTTTGAATCCTGGGGTTCTGTGTCCTCTTTGCCTGCTCTTGTCACACAGCACAGCTGTCTGAGAGTGCAGAGTCTTATCAGAAATCTGATCTGGGTTTAAAAATAGCCTTGTTGGAATAAAAGATGTGAAACAGGGCGGGTTCACTGCAGGATCCAGAACTGCCACGGTGGCATTGCTGGTCAGGGGGGAGGATTTTGTGCTGAATGACAGGGAAAAGTTGTTGCTTAATGATGTTGGATTTGGGAGGACATGGTGCCTGTGGAGAAGAGGGAGGAATGTTCCAAGAGAAGTATTACAACCTTTTATGAAAGAAAGAGGTGAGAAATACAAATTAATAAGGAGAGAAGTACAACCAGTGGTTGGATGAGGTGCCATAAAATCACCATTTCTACTGAACCATTATTCCTTTCCCATGTAGGGTTTTGGTTCCTAGGCTGGTGTTCTGACTCTTCTGTGTGTCCAGGGCCTCAGCTAAAGGAGAAGCTAAAGGAGCAGTACTTAATGTAGTTTTGTTTTGCTGCTGTCTGCTTCTCTTCTTAGCTCTGCCAGCTGCTTCAGGTGTCCTTGGGCTCTTGTGAGCATCGTCACTTCTGCCTGTATCAGCTGTTCTTAAAACAAAATTTGCCTCTTCCTCTATGTGACCTCATAATATTTTTCCTAGCAAAATATATGCTATTTGCTCATTCTTAATTACTACTGAATATGTAAAACAATCAAAGCTTTTAATAACTGAACACATGACTGCATTTTCCTGTTGACTGGTGATTAAGAGCAGCTTGGTGAAAAGCAGTTGGTTCTTAAAAAGCTGTGGGGTTTTCTGTTTGTGTTTTTTTTTTGGTTTTGTTTTCTTTTCTGTTTTTTCCTTGTTTGTTTTTGTTGGGGGTGGTTTTCTTTTTTGGAGGGGTTTCTTGCGGGGGTGGGGGGTTGGGTTTTTTTGGGGGGGGAGGTTTGGGGGGTTTTTTGTTTGTTTTTTTTTTTTGGTTTTTTTTGTTTTTTTGTTTTTTTTTTTTTTTTGTAGAGTTAGTTTTCAGGTGGATCTTTAAGTACCCATTTGTGTTAGGCTGAGATGTCTTGCCATGTAGTGCCTCTTTTATGCTTCCTTCAAAGGGCTTGGCACTGATTCAGGAGGGCACCTTTTACTGTAGTGAAATCTTGGGATGCTGATTTAATGTAAACAGGAGGGGCAGACTATGCCAGGACTTTTGTGAAGCATTGGAATGGAATTGACTTAAATCCCGGCTGTACTCAGAGGATGATTGGAAGTGACCTGTGTCACTGCTCCAGGATGAGCAGCCACCCTCAGGAATGGAATTTCTTGTGTCTCTGCAGAGAAACTTGAAATAAGATGCCTTGTCTGCTTGTGAAGGAGGAGTGTGAAGCAGGTGGAGTCAGTGCAGTCTTTCAACAAATTCTGGGACAAAACTAGAACTTCTAACCCTGATGCATCTGAATGTTATTCAGCCTAAAGAGAAATGGAAAGGAAGCAAAACTGGGAAGGAAGGACCCAGTTTCATTCCTGTTCCAGCTGCACATGAACAGGGTGGACTCCGCGCTGTCCACACTCTGCACTGCTCAGGAGGGTGACATTGGTGACACTGGTGGCTGCTTTTCTGCCTGTCTCCTGTACTTTGCTCTCTAGGTGAGATTAGGCATTTGCAGCCTGACAGGGTTTCTGTCTGTAGTCTGCCCTTATCTAGGAAAGCAGCATTGCCTTTTCAAATGGTGAAAATACTATTGAGCTAGCATTGCACTGAAATTCTTTCATCTCTAGGTGTCCCTGCCCTTTTGCCAAATGGGTAATGGGCTTTGTCCCCCCAGTTTCTGAAGGGAGATAAATGAAATGCAGCGTGATTGTTCTGGAGCTGACCTTCATGAGTGTAGACACAGCTAGGATAGGAATCCAGGGCTCTTAATACACTGATCCCAGAAACCTTTCCAAAAGGGAACCTTTTGCTATCTTGCAGATGTGATAGATGTGTTTGTGGGCATGAGTAGCAACTAATGAATATTTATACATGTACTAATGAAGTCCTACATCTGTTTTTACAGATGCATGTGGGTATGGACTTGCAAGATACCAGTGTGGGTGTGAAGAGACGCGGGCCTGGGAAAATTGTGATAGCTTGTAACTGAGCCACTTGGCACATACAATGTGTCCAAATGCCTACTTGCAGAACAGTATTAAAAGACAAAATAAAAATTTCCACCCTCTCCTCCCTTCCCCAAAGAATCATGAACCCTAGGTGGTTTTTTTCCTTTTTTTTTTTTTTAAGCATAACCATCCCTTGCTGAAAATATTAATTGTACTTCCTGTCTCTGATTTTGAATGGGAACCACTGTTTTGTGACCACTGTTCGCTTCCCCAAGTAGGCAAACCTGGTACTGCTGCTTTGTGGAACGTGAATGCTGTTCAAGTGAACCTGAAAGCCTTTTTAATACACTGTGAAATGAAAAATTTGGGTGGCTGGTGGTGAAGCTGGCAGTTTCATTGGACTGCACGCTGGGAGTTATTTCTAGGGATGTGTGCATTGAGCCCCTTCTGTGACAAAGGTGCCTCTTCCTTCTGTGCTTGCTTGTTTTTAAGATTCACAGATATGTTGTAAAATCTGACCTGCTTAAATCTGGGGGTTAGTCACAAGAATGTTTGTTTCTGAAGTGGATAGTGTGTTCAATATTTGATTCTGAAATGTTTGTTTGTGAAATTATCATTCTGATTTAAATGTTGAAAGAGTCCTGATTCGTAGGAGGGAACACACATTCAATTCTTTTACTGCAGTGTAGATAACTTGAGAAATAAGAATACAGTGTTCTGCTCTGTTGTCATCTCTTTTGATGTACTCTTGTTTTTAGAAGGTGTTTGACCTTTTCAGAAGACTGACATAGTGGAGGCAGCCTGTTTTGCTTTTAGCATTCACAGAATCTTTTTTTAAACTGTTGATTCAGTGTGTATTTTATCATTTTTGTCTGGAAGCTTCTATTGTTCAAGCCTTCTGTTCCTCAGGGCAGTCCTGAGGCAATTAACCAGCCTGTTTTGTAATTTTGTAACATTAAGTGTTCTTTTTCAGAAAACCATGAAATAAACAGGATTTATGGCTGTTTAGTGGCTTTCTCAATGTAATGAACACCCATCTTGAATATGAACTAAATTTGGGTTCTTCACTGCAAACATTCCAACTACTGTCTTTTAAAAAATCATGTAACTAAATGACTAATCAGTGCCTGAACTTTATATAACTTGGCCAGTCCTGGGAGCTGCACTGAACTACACAGCATCACATTTTTTGTTGTAATTCTGGTTCTGGCACCAGTCATACCTGTGGTGCTTTCTCAAGGTGTCCTGCCACAACAGATGAAAAAAAAATGGAGGCAGGGAAAATCAATGCACGAGCTGTTCCATACAGTGACAACTAGTGAATAAATAGTCCAGGATCAATATGCAGTGAGTGAAGCAGTTGTTCATATTGGGATAAGTTACATTCTGCTTCTGGCATGAGAGTATGTGCTCCATCTAGTTCTGATGTGGGTGGATTTCCTCCCTGGAAATCACTGTGCCCTCGGGTGTGCTTTTTTAATATTGGCCAGTCTGACTGCAGATCATTTCTTCCCTGCTTGTTCCTGTGTGCCTTTGTTTGTTTGTTTAAATTCCTGGTCGCACAGAGTTATTTGCTTGTAGATTAATTTATGGAAAATAATCTCACAAGTTGTCAGGTAGCGTTTCAGAGACCTTTCTTTGTGTGTTTCAAGTTAACTGATGGAAAAGAGGCAGCTCAGTTTGCCAGGGCTAATGTATGGGAACTCGTGGAATTCTTCCTGCTCCTGCTTGGCATGCTAATAAGGATGAAATAACAGTGAAAAGGAAAAAATGAAGCTGGTGCTACTGCCCTGAGAAGGGAAGCGAGCCCAGCAGCCTCATGTGGCTTCTGTCTTCTTATGCTGGATTATGCACTGTAGTAAACCTGACTTATATTTTTATTGGGCTTTTGAAGGAGTCCAAATTTTACAACTGTATTTAACACTTCTAGATGAGTGGGAGGTTCTCCTGTATATGATATGTAGAAGGCCTCACTTTTTATTTTGTAGAAGGATAATCAGGGAATGGTTCCTAGATCAGTATTGTCACTGCTGATGCAGCTTGAAAAGAAACTGAAACAACCCCTGGACTATTTTCTTTTACTTAAGAGCATAATGTGAGAGTGTGTGGTTTGCCAGCTGAAGAAAGTGTGTATGGTTGCTTTTTTTGGCTCAGTTCTGACTTTTTAAAACACTTAAATGAGCAAATGACTTGCTTCTTTCCCTGGTCTGGCTAGTTCTTTCACAGCTTCATCTGAGGTACATTCACAGATTCCAGGCAGGATTTTTTGAATGGTTTACTTGCTGGATATGAAGACACAACTTGGGCTTTTGTTGGTAAACAGCAGTAGTGAAAATAATAATAAAGAGATTGTGTGCCCTGGCTGATACTAACCTGTGCTGTTTAACTTCTCTCCTAAAGACAGAAATTCCCTCCTTGGTGGTTAAAGCAGAGCTCACACATCTAAGCTGGAACCACGAGTCCTGACTGGAGGTCTAGGAGATATTTATTCTGGGATTGAGCTGTGTCTGCAGCCCCCATATGTGTTCCAGATCTCTGGTTAAGGACAAGTAAACCCACGTTTTTCCCAATTCTCTTCTGGTCTGTTGTAGCAACAATCTGCTGCATGGTTATCAGAGGGAAAGTGAATCATTTACTTTGTGCTTTTCCAGTAGGCGCCAGTTTGCTGATGGTGGGAAGCAGAGTTTGGATCTGAGCTGTGAGAGGAAAGGGTTCTGCTTAGATCTCACTGAAACTGCTCTGGCTTTGCAGGTTTTATCAGAGGTGAAAACTTTCCCTGCTTTTCTGTGGAAGAGCAGCTACTTGGAACATGGTTAGTGTTCACGGTGTATTTGTGTTTTGTATATTTTGACTGAAAGAGGCAAGATTTCCATTTCCTCCTATTGTTGCACAGAGTCTAGAGCAGCACTATCCAATGCTTGCAGTTTGCATTAATAGAATTTTTTAGTTGTTTTTCATCTGTTTGTGTATCTGCAGCAACAGTTATGGTTTGAACTCTAATTTCTTTGCCCTTTTCCAGGTTTCTGCTCATCACTTGTTATGGTTAAGCAGTGGAGATTCATTTTGGCAGATGAAAGAGATGCCCTTATCTTGACTGTTGTTTCCTTGAAAATGCTTACAGGTTTCTACTCAAGTGTGTGCTATGCTAACAGAGCAAGGGGAATTTCAGTGTTATCTTTGTCAGCTTGACAGTGTGTCATGTTCAGATTTTCTGTTTGCATGGCTGGTTTTCTCTTGTGCTGAAAAGACATTTATAAACTTTACTAGAACAAGAGAACACACTGTATTTGAACAAATGTAATAGGTATTAGGGCATGCCTGCAGTCTGGTTTGTAGGAACACTTCTGCCTATGGAGCTCAGACTTGACAGTTGAGGAGAGCTCTTCATCTCACTAAATTCAAAACATAAAACAAAATTTATTGCAGTGCTGTTTTTCTTCTATGAAACAGAAGCAGAGGCACCAACTAGTCACAATTGGCTTGATGGGGTTGCTGCACTCTTTGGCTGAGGGCAGGCCTGTTGACACTAGCCCAGTTCTGACACAGGTGCCCTGTTTTAGTCTCTTCTTTAAAAACTGGTTTTATGTATTGCTTTCAGCAATAATGTGCACATAAATCCTGTCCAAATAAAACTTGTTTGCTACAAATGGAAGAACTCTAAAGCATGCATTGAAAACATTGCTTTGAATGTGGTAGGATGGAATAAGGAAATTCTAAAGAAAACTTCTGGGTACTGAATTCCCTCTACATGGGAAGGGCGCAACTCCTTTTTGCAGTTTGCAGTGAGGTGTAGAAATGCAGCATCTCGCTGACTGTACAAGTAACAAACCTTTTCCCATTCTGTTCCTGAGGAATGCTCCAGTGTTTGTGCTGTCACCTCGTGTGCCAGGGCTATCTGCTTTTCTGGGCCACAACCCATAAACCAAGCCAGCCCCTTTGGCTCTGGCTCTCTGAGCCTTTTTCCTGTCCTGTCAGGAGAGCTCCATGTTTGGAGGCACAAAGTGCTGTGTGTGGCAGATAACCACGGAGTCGCTGTTTCCAGGGGAGGGCTTGGCTCTATCACCCACTGCTGTCAGCCTGCCCTGGACTTTGTTACAGGACTGATAGTGCTCTCCAAGAGCAGATCTTTGTGTCCCTGTGCTGAAGTGCTGCAGGCTGACTGGGGAGAGCTGTGTGCACACAGAATGTGTTTGTGCATGGGTATCTCCCCTTGAGAAGGGCAGCATTTAACTGCAAAGTGAATTTCTACTGCTTGTTTGGAGGCCTGCACTGGCATCTGTAGGAATAAGGAAGGAAAGTTGGTGGCACGGGCTGAGGCAGATGGAAAGGGCACACAGCAGAACTTGGCTGAGGATGTTCTTTAGTTTGGGATTTGTGGCAAGTGCCCTTGCTTATGACTTTGCTGTTTTACTGTGAAGGTTCCTGGCAGTGTTGATACCTGTATTCTTGGAATCTCTGTGGTTAAGATGACCTCGAGGTGTTAGAGAGTCTCTTTTTCCCAGCCCTGAGATTGAAGGAGGAGTCAGGGTTCTTTGGCTGTGGTTTTCAAGGTTTTTTATTCTGTTATCTGTCACATTCTTTTTCTGACTTGCTGAGGTCTGTCTAGCCAGTTGATCTGAGGCACACTGACCGCCTTGGGATGGTGTTATATTTTTATACTAAAAACTATGTGTACATTATTTACAATAATTTTCCAATACCTATCACCTATGTTAGACAGTCAGTTTCTACTCTAAACCAATCCAAAAGTGCCACCATCACCCAGAAGATGGAGGCTAAGAAGGACAAGGCACACCCAAATCCCTCCATCTTGGTTTCTGAACTCCCATTCTAAAATCCCCAAAGTTTTACTTTTCACCCTGTGACAAACTAACTATCATTCTACTTAAACTCTCATGGCTTGTAAATCTTCACATAAAGTTGATTTCCTCCAGGGGTTAAAATCAAAGGCACAGGTGTCTTTGGCTTCGTGCCAAGGTCTCTGAGCCCCCTGGCAGGGGCTCGAGCCATCCAGGGCAGCCAGAGGAACGTCCTGGGTTCCAACATTGTATAAGTGGAAGCTGTCCTTGCACTGATCAAGAGTATTGGTGTCATCCTAAAATGTGAGGATGTAGTGCTCTGTACTCCTAGGTATGCTCCCGGTCTCTGAGGAAGCCTTTCTAGAATTTAGGAAGAGTCTCAGCAGGAACAGCTGGCTTTTTGTGGCATGGCATGCTTCTGGTAGGGCTTCCTGGAGGGCTTGAGGAGAGCAGGATTCAAACTGTTGTAAGGCTCAGAGGGATTTAGATGTGCAGAACAAAGTCTTCTGAGAAGAGCTCATCTAATATACATTCAGAGGGCCTATCTCAAAACAAATGGTTAGAGATGTGCAATTTTGAAGAACTGACTAAAAACCTTTGGTTATTATAGAAGTACTAAAGTGCCATAAAACCAAGGCACCAGCTTTTAAAATTTGGATGCCTTTGTGTCATGCAGCCATCTGTTATGTCATTTAATAGCTCTGCCAATGTGATTAGGGTAATTTGGTAAATAAAGGGTTTGGTGTTAGGTTGTTTTTTCTTTTTGTTCATGATTATAATTTTCAGGGAATAAATTGGTAGACCCAAGAATAAGCTTGAAGTTAAATTCAACCATACAATGAGAAGCTTGAATCCTTGAAAACCTGTGACTCTGGACAAATCAGTTTATTGGAAAATAAACTTGATGACAGGGGTTCCAGGGTTGAGGATAGAGGGTTATAAGATCTTGCTTTTAACTCCTGCCTCTGTTTCTCTGCTGATACTCTCCCTTAATTTTTCCATCACCGGTGCTTGTGGTCCCCGTTTGAATCTTAAGATAATATTCTTTCACAGATCAAAGGCTTGGACTTTGCTTCATCAACCCTCACTTGCTGTGGCTTTGTGTGAAACAAAATATTTTACTGATAAGTCTCCATTAGTTGGAGTAAGTTGTTGACTTTTCAAAGGAAAGTTGATGTGGGATAGACACAGAGACCTCTACACTGAAAGTTCCTGTTGAAGAACACTTTTGTTTGTGTGAAAGTTAGGAATAAACTCTTACAGCTTTGCTCAGATTAAGCCTTGGGTTCTGTTCACTTACACAGTAAACCTAGAGATGGTTCCCTCTGAGGTTGGCCCCTGTTGATCAGGCTTCAATCATGGATTTGGCAGGTGCATAACACAAGCAGTTGGGTCTCAAATACTGGCTGTAGAGCCTATTCACTAGCTGTTAAGTGAAGGTATTTTCTTGTCTAAGAGCCTGCTAATCCACAGTTATACAAATATCTCGATGGAGATTTATAGGATGCAAGTTGAAGTGTCCCCTGGAATTGGCCTGCTGGCTATGAATTCTATAACCTTCCTGCTATAAAACTACCAAAGTGATTCAGTACAGAATGAAGCAAATTTGCAAATCCCTTGTCCATCCATTGCCCAGGCAACTTCTGGTCACGTTGCTCCTCTGGTTGGCTCTTTAGCTAAGAGTTCTTTGAAGACTGTAAGTAGTTGGTTTGTAGCCCTGAAGGGGGATTATCTTTCTGTGCTGAAGTTCAGGGACACTTGGAGTTATTGCCTTCCTCAACTCCTCTTGCCTTAGAGCAGTAGGAATAGAGGGAAGATAACACTGCCACTTGTGCTGTTAAGATAAGCTGGGCCTTCATCCTTGTAGGTTGTTATCAGTGATATTTCTATCACTTGATAAAGTCAAGTAGCCTCTTAAAGCACCCCAAGTCATATGTTTGTTTAGTGCTTACTGTAAAGCCTTCCTACTGGATTCAGGAACATTTCCATAAGGGCTCTTTGAAGTTCAGGCCATAGTGAGGTTATTGTGTAGGAGAGCAACAGGTTTGCTCTCTGAGTTCACTGAGTGCTTGTGGTGCTTCTTAATTGAGGGAAATGTTTGGGAATTATAAAATCAGAGTGGTTTTGGGTTGGAAGCAATCTTAAAGATGACCTAGTTCCAGCCCCCAGGAAGAGCTGGGCAGGGAATCTGTGCTGTTCAAAGAAGGGTATTTATATCATCTCCAGAAGAGATAGGCCAGGAGAACAACCTGGATAAGTCTGCTGGTCCCTGGTGCTCTTTCCTTACTGGAGCTGGGCTCAGGCTGATGTAGGGGAGTGACAGTAGATCTTTTCCTTTCCTTAGGTAGTAAGAAAAGCACCTTTGCTGTGAGGGTGCAGAGGCTCTGGCAGGGGTTGTCCAGAGGAGCTGTGGATGCCCCATCCCTGGAAGTGTTTGAGGCCGGGTTGGATGGGATTTGGAGCAACCTGGTCTAGTGGAAGGTGCCTCTGCCTATGATGGGGAGGTGGAGCTAGGAGATCTTTAGGGTCCCTTCCAACCCAAACCATGCTATGATTCTATGATTTTTCAAGTAGTATTACTTTAACATTTTTTTCCGTCTTGTAGAGCTTGGTAGCCACAACTGGTGCAAAGACTTGTAAGTCATGACAACTCTCTTGTTGAATAAATTGATTTAAAAAATCAAAGTCTTTTCTAGCCAAGTGTATTAACTGTGTGGTTCAGAAATTTGGTCATGGTTTCAGATGGGTCTAGAATGCAGAGTTACAGGCTAAAATCAGTTATTCTTTTGGTTGTTTGAGAGTGTATGCAAGACTTAAAAGTTGGGTTCCAATTCTAAAGCATTTAATCTAGAACTTGTCTGATGTGAAGATGCCATACTGAAGAAAATGCTGAGCCATAAATGTAAATACTCATCATTGATGGGAAAAGACTGAAGCTGTCTCTCTAAGTCATATGGTAGAGCTGTTGCCTTTCAGCTCAGTTCCTCCTTTCAGGAGTTTCATGGTGCCCATGTGGGGACGGATAGACTGTAAGAAAATAATCTCACACCTGAGGAGTTGCAGCTGGGCTAATCACCAAAGATTAGGAACAGCCCTGCCCTTAACAGGCCACAGCTGTGTCCAGTGAGGAGATGAGTGCTCCAAAAGAGAGGGTGAGCTGGGTGAGGAGAGGGATGGAGTTTGTTGGTTCTGCTGTGAAGGAGGAGTCAGTGCTGTGAGGAGCTGCACATGAGAAATCACCGAGAAGGTATGGGAGCTTTGGAAATAAGAGTACAACACCCATGTACTGACCTCAGCTCTAGGAGAAGTTGAATTTGTCTCAAATGAACAACAGCTGCAGAGGTTATGCCTTTCTCAACACAGACCACCAAATATTATGGTTTTTTTCTTAAATAATTGTTTAAAAAGTAATGCAGCTAGTTATAAAATGTGTAAAAGCTTATGTGAGAGACTTAGTGTGTGATAAAGCATGAAGAACTCTGATCTGGCAAGATCTCGTGTCTTGAAATGCTGCTGCATTTGATGTTTAGCCCTCTAAGTAGGCAGGGTAAGGAGTATATGTGGGGAACAGTAACAGCAGTAAAACAGGCTGGAACTTAAAATAATAACTGCTTTTGGATATGAAGTACCCAAAGGCTCATGTTTCATAATCTGGAAAGTAAATATACATGGGAGGGGGGTGATGCTGGAAGTCCACCTATCCATAAAAAGTACTTCTCATATTTGTAGGTTTCCCCACACTCCCAAAAAGTTGTTTTGGTGAAATGAACATAGCTATGTGGAATAGCTTTTGTTCAAGAGAGCAAGCCCAGGAATATGACCTGCATAGGAAAGCTTCTGACAGGATATTTTCCAAAGGCTCTTGTACTAACCTGTTCTTCCTTACTGGTGCAAAAATGTGGAGTATGCAGGTCAGTCTCTTTTCCTCTGCTGAAATTTAATTTGAAGGCTGGGAAAGAACAATATTTATTCCTTGAATCTCAAATTGTCCATAATACAGCAGGGCCACTCATCCTTGTGTACTCTGACTGCTCCTAACTTGCACCAGCAGTGATGAGAAGCAGAGCACAGCACCAGGTCACCTGGTGGTCTGTTTGATGGAAGAGGAATAGCAATGTCCAGTGTAAATGTTATTCCTCCTGCCCCACTGCTCTGTGCTGAGGGCTGTGTTGGAGCTCATGTGAATCTCAGTGGTCTCATTGCATGAATTGAAACCATGGCTGTGCCTGTGTGTTGTTGAAAATAAGCCATCCCTCCTTTTGCTTTCTCTCAGTTTGGATGCAGCCTCCTTTCCCTTTCTCTGTTCAAAGCCTTCAAGTAATTCTGAACTTCAGATTGGGTAGGAGAGGGGTCTGTCTTCTGTCATTGTTTTATATTCTGGAGGCTTGGTGTCTCTCACAGGTGCTCAAGAGTGTCAGTTGTGTTTTGCTGCTGGAAACCAGCACTTTTTTGTGTGTAAAATATGCCTTTGACTGGAAATAATTTGTTTTGAATGGCCACAGGCCCAAATTCACATGTTTCCTGCTTCAGAGAGCTTATTTGCAAATGACATTGCTTGCCTCATAACCTTCACTTAGCATCCTTTAGTCTAAAAATAATTACTGCTTGTGTGAGATTTCAAGGACTAATACTTTGCTTGTTTTCAGCAGGAGACTCACAGGTTTTTTAAAAGATTGATTCATGTAATAGTTTATAAACAAAAAATTTTGGCTGGACAATGGAACACTCAAAATCTGACCCTTAGTAAACTGTTTATGTAGTGCATATTTTGATACACATATTATTGTTCTTGAAGAGCATAAATATTCATGTAGTTTCCTCTCTGTCCCTTTAGGGCATTTTTTTTCTGGGTCAAGAATTGGTCAAGAGGGCATGTAAGGTACCACAAATTGAGATATACACAGGTGTAAGTTATCTTTAGGTCCTTGAGCAGCAGTAGTGAAACAAATCTTTGTGGTGGGTTCTTTTTCTCCCTTCAGAGTCTTTTCAGGACCGAGCCATTCCTGTCTGCTTGTTGCTGATCAAACAGTTTTGTTCTCAGTGTCTAAATGGCTTCAGAAATTAGACTTGAAAGGCTTGTGTGTTTCCCTCATTTTGTTTTGTTCTGTCAAGGTTGGGAGCACATCAGCTGTGGAGAGGAGGAGCTCCAGGTTTGTAGCACAGCAGCTTTGGAGGGAGTGGGTCCATGTGTGAGCACTCCTTGGAGAGGCCTCTTTTTAACCAGAATGGTGCAACATGATCCATCCAAGAGCTTTAACAGAGCAGAATGAAGGTAATTGTAGCAACACCCAGGGCTGACCATCTCTGTGCCTCTGAGGTGCATCAACAGGAGAGAAGCTTCTGTGGCAACCTCTGCCACATGCAGAGCTCAGCATGTGGCCAGATATTGTGGCAAAAACCTGAGCCAGGAGAGCAGCACATCGCACACTCTCTGACACTTCTGTGCTCTTCAGTGTTATGCTGGCAGAACCTTCTGTATTTTGGGGCTGTGGTTTTGTTTTTATTAGTTGTCTTTAGTATTTTCCCCTGTGCCATCCTCAGAAAACAGTGAGGAAAACAGTGTGCCCAGTGCTTGAAGAGAGAATTCAGAGATACTGCCATGGAAAAACTATTTAAAGGCTAATGAAAGCAGTTACCCCTAATGGACTTAGAATATTCTAATATTAGACCTAACAGGTATTAAGCTGACAAAGGGTTGAAGCAGCACCTTTTTAGTCACATTCTCGGTGTAGTGAAGCCTGTCAGAGGTTCTGCATGTACCAAACTGCGGTTTTGGTATGAACCTGAGCTGGGACTGTTGTCAAGAGTCTGAAGAGAGGAGTGTTTTGCAGCTCATGTGGCTGTGGATTCTTGATAAATAGCTGGTTGGCAGGCTCTGTTGCTGTAGCAAGGGTGGAGGCTATCAGCTCTCTGGTGTTGCCTGTTCCTTTACATTTCAAGGTGGTAACTGGATCTGAAAGAGTTTGGGGGTTTTTGTGATCTTTTTAGTTATTTGGGTATATTTTTTTGTTTTGTTTTGTGGGGGGTTTTTGTTTCTATTTGGCAGGTGATCTGCAGTATGATGGCAAGAAGTCTTGTCTTTTCCAAGGCTTGCTCAACCCTAGGAGCCAGAATTGTTCTGTCTGATGCTAAACTCATTTCTCCCACCCCTTATTGTTCAATCCTCACTTTACAAGCTATTTGAAGAGCAGAGTTTGACCATGTAAGTAATCCCAAGAGGGTGAAGATAAAATCTTAAGTGAAGTTGTCAATCAGCAAAGGGATTAAAGAATGTATTCTGAAATGTGCTGGGGTAATAGAAAATTCTGAATTCTCAAGAGGAGGAAAGGCGTGTCAAGACGAAGAAAGGAGAGTCATTTCTAGAGGCTTAAAGATGACTGTAAAAGCATGTTTACTAGCTCTTCTGCTTTTCTGGGGGAATAAAAGATGCCACAGTTGAAGAAGTTCCATGTCAAGAATTCCCCATGTTGAGGGGTTACAGGCTGACTTGGCAAAGCCAAGACTCAGCATGTGAAGCGCTTCGCTTTGGGGTCGTCCATTCAAACACAGCCTTGGTCAGCAGTGGAAGAAAGCTGTTACCGCAGGAGGTTTTTTAATGAAGTGAGCTGGCAATCTGTCAGGCTCTTAGGGCATGGGTTTCTGAAAAATAACCATAAATGGTACTTGCAAATAAACTTGGAGTCAAAGAAAGAAACAGGTGTCAATGATAGCGTAAAGAAATGAAGTTGGGATGCAGGGAGTAACAGGCATTGAACACTTGTGCTTGTGCAGCTGATAAATGGATTGTTTATCCATTCCTTCATGAACTTCAAATAAAAAAACTAGTCACTAAAGTGGTAAGAAACTTCTAACTACAACATCTACATTTTCACTGTCCAGATAAAAATAGAAACCTGTGCAGGCCAGGCCCCAGCAAATCTGTGCTTTCATGGTCAGAAATAGGCAGTCCTTGAGTTCCTTTTCCTTTTGACTCTGTCTCTTTTTTTTTTTTTTTTTGTGTAGGAAATTACTACTTTTTTGGTTGTAGTGGCTTTTTTAGAATCCCATCTAGCTCTTACTTGTGTATATTGTTCATCAGAGGTCTGCTGTGGTAAAATTGAGTCTGACTTTCCTTTACTGGAGTCCACAGCCAAGTGCTTAATTCCTGGCCCAAACTAAAGATTTCCTCTGTTGTCCTCTTGGAAGCTTTACATGGAACATCCTTGCCCTTCCACCTACCCTTGATGTGAAGGATGAGATGGTACCAGACTTTTTTCCACCTCTGTAGCCATTGCTTGGGATTTAAAGTAATGGTTTGCCTGAGCAGCTGAGGAAATTGTCTTAGTGTGGTGCAGCATTTGTAAACAGCTTTTGCACTGCAATTTTCTTGTTGTCTTTTCCAGCCCTCTCATGTCTTTTTCCACCTTCCCCCACATGCATGGTCTAAGCCAAGCTCCACAGTGCTATTCATGCAAACCTAGTTATTCCTTAGGGAAGAAACAACAAATGAAAGTAACTGACCCTGAAGCTTCTTACTGAGCATAGCAATGCTAAAAGCTGTTCTGCCTGGAGATGTGAACTTAAAATAGCTCTCAAACAAAACTGCTTTTTTGTCTTCTCCCTTTTTAGCCCCATCTTGCCACATTGTGGTCAGAAATGCTTTTAAAAAAGTTTGACAATTCTGGATATTTTCTTTGACTGAAATCAGCATATACTCTGACATGAAATCATCTGTTTTAGGGAGAGAAGAGAAACCAGCTGCCACATCACCAGGGTTCTGTCTGCCCACCACTTTGTGTGTGTGTGATGGGGACACAAAAGTGAGAGCATTCAGTGCATGTGCTCTCAGAATTTCAGCTCAGTCTCGTGCCTCACTGCTATTCCAGCTCCCACTGTTGTGGCTGATTTACCCTTGCCCTTCAACACAGATGGGATTCCTGCTCTCCACCTGCACCTCGTTCCCTGGCTGCCAAGGTGAGCACAGTTTAATGGAGGAGCTGAACTCTGTGTGTCCTGCTGGATGGGAGCTGGTGATGTAAGTGTGCACAATTGAGATGCATCCATGTCCCTGGAGTGCAGAATGGAGGGGCAGTTCAGCCAGCAGGATGTGTGCTCTTGTTCTGGGGGAGCGCTGAAGTAAGGCAGCAAAAATGCAGGAGCAGCTTGCTTTGCTGCACCACCTCAGTGACAGCAGCCCCAGCTGAGGGTTTGGGAATTACTTGGAAGTGGCCTAACTTTGTGTTGCAATTAAATAATCCTCCTCATGATGAAGGCTTTGTGGAGCCTCTTGTAGCTCTTGGGTAAAATGGTGGCGAGCTGGCAAAAACGTGGAGTTAAAGGTGGAGATTAAAGGCTTGAGACTGAACACAAACTGAATGGCACTAATTGAGATTAATTGTTGCTTTATCTTGTCCAGTACTTTTTCAGTAATCTTTCATCTTGCTGCTTTGAAGAGTAAATAGCTTTTATAGTGAGGACAGTATGTGCATTTGTGGCTGTAGGATTGTTTCCAACTAAACTTGTTCCTCTCAAAGGTCTCCCTTCTGGACCTGTGGGAGCGCTTGTTACCTGTATAATTCAGATTTAATGATATTACATGAAAATCCCTGCTGATTTCAAAAAGGAAGATGTAACCTGGGTTGTCTAGTGGAGTCATAACCTTTTAGAGATTCTGGAGAACTATGTATTTTGGGTCTGGAAAGAAAGATGAAAAACCATTGTAGAAATGGTAGTTGTTTAAGCTGTGGTTGCTTTCTGCCTGCTTAGGCAAGGCCTAATTAACTGCTTTCTTGCAAACATACAATAATTGTGATATCTTTAGCTGCTCTGTGGTACAACTTCACCCAATAGAAGACAGAACTTCACAGCTGGTTTACATTCTCCTGAACAAAACATAGTCCAGGAGAGTAGGCAACCTCTGGAGCTCTGCTCCTTGTGCAGCTTGCTACCTGAAGATGGTAAGTCAGATAGGTGTTCAAGCCGAATAAAAGTAATTTATGGAAATTGGGGTTTTGACCATATTTTTGATTCAGAGCTGTATTGGTGGCTTACAATTTTTTCTTTCATTGAGAGAAACTCTCTAGTGTAAATAAGATATGAAAACTTGTGAAATGTGGCTCTGAATTCTTAGATAATTGGATGATCACACCTAAAACAGAGCAGGTGGCAGAGCCTAAGGTTGATCTTTTCCAAGTTACAATACACCCAATGTATTTTTTACCACTACAGACGGGCTGTAATTAGGTCTTGTTTGTGTACTTGCCTTTTTCCCCCCTGTGCTTATCTCTGCCTCTCCATCTGAAATCTGTGCAAGGAAACATGCCAGTCAGTTGGCACAGATATTGTATGTGCCCTGTGTCAGAATTCCAGAATAAAGAGGATCAGGATTGCCTTTTGTCTTGTTCTGTAGCTGTGTGCAAGAGGGCTTGAGGGGGATGTCTTGGCACACTTGAGAAGTCTCAGGTGGGACAAATGTATTTGTCAGGCACCCCACCAAGAGCTCTGAAGACACTCATGGAGAGTGGGAGGAGTATTGCACTTGAAATGTTCTGTCCTTAAGCATCAAACTTTATGGTAATTTACATCCCACGAGCTTCTTACCCTTGCACAAAAATAAATCTGTGGATATTTGTATAATTTTCCTGCAAAATTATAGGAAACATAATCTAGACAGCTAAGGCTTATTCCTCCTGTTATTTCTTTTAAGTAGTCTAATTTTAAATTACTTGAACAACAGACTTCCACAACTTCCCTTGAGTGTGCCAAGTTGATAATAGAGCAAACATTGAGCTGGACTCTGTTCCACCACAGCCCTGATGTGGGTATGAGCTTTTCTGTAGTGCTTTGTCACAGTTTCTGATGGCAGCCCTTTGGACTGCTCTAATTGATGTTTCTCCAGAATTTTTTTGAAAGCTAGTTAGCTGTAGCCCTAATAAGTACAATTAAGGTCCTGGAGCAAAATTCTGCTTAGTGTACAGCTACTATGAGTGCAAGAAAAAGGCAGTGATAAATCTACAAGTTGTTAAAACTGAAGTTAAATATGGGATGTTAAAAGAGCAGTTGGAACCTTTCTTTAAGGGGTAGGCAAGATGAAATATGTCTGCATTTTTAAAGAGGTGTGTCCTTAAAGCATGCAGAAGATGTAATGGGTAGGTCCAGACAAATAATTTTTATTCTTTCTTTGGCTGTTAAGCAGGCTGGCTTCTTGGCTTTGCTCATGCAATTTCTAGTTGAACTTAGTGGTAATGCAACTTAAGAAGAAGTCAAACAAAAAAAAAAAAGGAACTTGTTTTCCCAGACATGTCATACTGAGGTGATTGAAACTGCATTTTTTTAAAATACTGACATAAACCTTTTCTTCTGCCAAGTCCTTGCCAATTTTTAGTTGTTTTTCAACTTTCACTGATTTTGAAAACTAGGGGAGGTTTTTATATTTCTTACAGCCTCTGCCCTAAGTTATAAAGATATGGATATGTTCGTGATTTGCATGAAACAGCTGTAGATCCCACAATTGCCTAAGGGATGGATCTCATCTCACCACAAACCTTGTGTTTGTTTTCCCCTTCCATTTCTCCTGTGATAGTTGTGCCATGTGGGGATCAAGTTAAATCTCTGACCTGACTGAAGAGGCTGCTGGTGTTTGGTTAGGCAGGGGAGCTTCCAGCATGGTCTTCAGTTGAAAAATACAACTTTCCAAGCATTTCCAAAATCAGGGGGAAGGGAAAGTGATAGCATTTCAGTGATAGCATGAAATAGATGTCCTGGATAAATAGGTTTAAGCAAAGCATGGATCCATATGTATGGGAATCTGAGTACAGCCCCAGTTATGCATGAGCAGGAAGGTTGTGTGGCTGCATTTCCTACCACAGAAGTGCTGTTCCTTTCTGCATTGTCATCAAGTACTTAATGGTACCAGCTGATGTGATTTAGTAAACCCAGTGAAACCACAGGGCTGGAAGAGAAAGTTGTAAAATTCAGGAACTGGTTTTGATGAACAAGCTTGTTGTCTCTGGCCTTTCTCAAGGTGGAAATGTCTGATAGCACTTTGGACATAAGTACTGAATTTTCTCTTGGTCCTTTTTGACTGAGATTGCATTGGAAGTTCTCAGTGTTAGGAAATGTACACATCAGTGACAGGAATACATTTTGAAATTCAGAATGGAAACATATCAAGACAAAAATAAAAGCTAAACAGACTGTATTCCTTGTTCTGTTCTTGTAGTACTATAAATGTAGGAAAAGTCTAACACTTGATTCTTCTGAGATGTTTTTACAGAGCTGAGCATAGCTGACTTGCTGGTGATGGATAACAGCTTTCCTTTGGAATCTCCAGTGCCATTCCAGTGCAGTTATTGGTGACTGAAATAGTCTGAGAAGAGTGTCCTTAAACTTTTGGAAGAAGATTTCTCTGTCCCCATGCTAGAAACTATTCCCTGCGCTGTTCTTGGCAATTTGGAATGGAGAGGTGGTACTGCAGGGAATAGCTCTTCTTTCTAGAAGGGTTTCCTCTTCATGGAAGGATCTAAAAACAAAGGGAGAAAAAAAACCAAAAACCACTAAACTGTGGCCAGGTCACTGAAGAAAAAACTTCCCATAAAATCTGAAATAGTTGATATTGAAACTGTATATGTGCATATTTCTGTCTTTAAATGAAAACAAGCTTGTTTTAAAAATAGGATCCCTGACTTTCCTTTTTATGTGAGGGGAAGGATGAGTGCGTATATATGAAATGCAGAAGAAACTCAGTGAATACTTCTACAGTCACTAACTGACCTCTTTATGCTAAAGACTCCATTCAAGTTTTGGCTCAAAGTTGTTTGCTGGGATATTTTCTTCCAAGTTTCAGCATAAATTCCTAAATTTTCAAACAAGTCTGCACCATGACAGGGTATGGTGATGTGGTAGCTGGATTTAGCCTTGGACCCCTACCTGGGCTGCCTGCTGGGAGAGGGGAGACACAGGGGGACACTCCCTGTCCTGTGCACTGAGGACACCAGAAAAGTTTTCACATTTTCAGTGCTTGTGGTATCCATGTCTAGACTAAGCCTTTTCTAAATCTAGACTGAAGTTTTTTCCCTGGAAAAGACTTAGTGTCTCTTTCCCCACTTGCCAGAGGATTCGAGTGAAGGTAGCTGTTTTCTAAATAAGCACACACAAATTATTGCTTATTTTCTTTTACCAAAAGTTCTTTGTAATATAGGCCTTTGACTGGAGAACTTGAGTGTTCCAGTGGGACTTGCTGAAACGTTCTGTGTGGAACAGAGTAAAGGAGTATGTTCTGTGTCACCCAGCTTGTTACCTGCAGGAACCATTGCTCAGGACTTGTTTGCCCCCAGGATCAGACTTGGTATTTCCGTGGCTGGTGGTTGGTTTCAGGCCAGCTGCTGAAAGCAGTTTCACTCAATCTTCCCTAGGCTTTGCCCCTAGAAGTGCTGAGGTGATTAACTTCACTTTTAGACTGCTGGCGGGAAGGCACTTCCAGCTTTGCCCTGGTAATCTCCTCAAATCCTGTCTCCAGACCCTCCTATTAGGCGATGAGCAAAGAAGGACCCTGGCTGCAGGAGGGCTGACCTGCTGGAGGATCTCCAGTCCCACATGCATGTGTGTAGTAGATTCCCAATAAACAAGGCTGTTAAAAATCTGCTCTTTGTAGAGTCAGCCTGCTCTGCTGGTTTCTTAACCTGTCTTTCCCCCATGAGCGACCTTTTCTTTCTTAGAAAAATCACTTTACCCAAGTACTTCTAAGTAGCCACTGTAACCTGAGACTAGAAACAACTTCTCATCCCTGAGCTGAGCTTTATTTTATTTGAGTGTGTTCAAAATTAAAATGGCAACCCTGCAAGAGCTAAAAGCCCCCTGATTACCTCAAAACAGAATCGGGGATCTTTGGATTCTACCAACAGCTACTGTTTTAAATCATATTGACACATTGCAAATCATCCAAAAAGTAATTTTGTAAAGGCAGAGGTAGATAATTTGAAATTGAAGTGATACATTTTTGATTCTTCTCTGTACATCATTATCTTTCCTCACAGCCTTGTAACACTCCCAGTGCAGGATAAGAGAGTAATCTTTGGCTTTGAACTATCTATTTAAAACCTCATGGTTCACTTGCCAGCTGCATAGCTATTCCTTGTTGCCCCATTGCCAGGAATTGCACTCTGCCTTTGGAAAACAGCATGGATTTTTTGATCCTAATTTTTTTGTTGTTAGGTGTGAATATCCTTTTTGATGCCATTATGCACCTCTTCCATCTTGTAGCTTGTGAGAAAATCACATGTTCTGGGTCAACATCTGGACCAACATGACACTCAATCACTTTTTGAGGTTCTCTTAAATGTTATTTTTGATTGTGGCAGTGCTTGTTTACTGCAAATTCAGATGTTACTGAACTTGACCAGTAAGAACTGTTTGCAAGGAGAGAAGAGGAAGTTTAGTTAAAGCCTTGCACTAGATGTTGCTTTGTTTGGGGAGTAGAATGTAAAATGGGATTCAGAGCTCCAATACTATCTGCTAGAGAAGTTTCATGTGTTGTCTTCATGGGTTAAGCTTTCTTTTGTTTAATGTTCCATTAGGGCTGGGAATAAACAATTGAGTTTGTTTCAGAGTAAGGAGGAAATCTGAGGACCTCACGAGTTTCATAGATATAGGGGAAAAAGTGACTTACTGTTTTTGGCACCCTTGACTTTTCCTTTTAGGGTGATGTGTGCTGGGACTTGAGTATCTATCCCCTCTTGTATTGCCTGGTTACATAAAAATTAATCTGCCTGGAGGTTAAATATGCAGATCTGTCTGTTGCAAGAGATATTATGTTAGGCTTAAAGCATCCCTTGTGACTCCATCCTTGGAGATACTCAAAACCCGACTGGGCACAGTCCTGAATAACCTGTTTTAGCTGACTCTGCTTTGAGCAGTGGGATCAACCTAGGCAATCTCCAGAGGTCTTTTCCAGTCTTATTTATTCTGTGGTTCTGTGACTCACAATTTCTTAGTTTGACCTTCTCTTTAAGCAAGAGTTTTAAACAATACGGATTGGTGTACTTCCCTAATCAACAGCCAGATCAAGTTTCTTAACCAAGAAGAGAAAAGGAAGCATGGATGCCTTTCCCCAGAAATGATCTGTCTTTTTCTGCAGCCAAATACTGATCTGATGAAAGCTAATGGTGTGGCAGGGCTCCAGCTTAATCCTGTCTGGGTCACCTTAGTGCTGACTCCAGTTGTTGAGGGTAGCCCAGTTGGGACAGCCTGGTTTTTCTCTGCATGTGCAGGGTTGTTTTTCCAGGGAATGGGTTGTAACTACTTGTTCAGTGAAGGAAGCCAGGAGAGCAGTATGCTGGAAGCTTCTCTGTGCTCCACTTTGTCTGTAGAAAAGACTGCTGAGAGAATGGGCCAGCCAGCCTGGTCATTCCAGTTACAGAGAGTGGAAAGTGCTCTTGTTCACTTCAGGTGGTCATTTGTGTGTCTGTGGACATCACACCCAACGCTTGTCAGGCTGACCTGAGGTGGGATTGACATAGATGAGGGCACACATTGTGTGTGAGGTTCAGTTCTGGGTGAAAGTCAAACTCACCTTTAGCAATGGATTGGGTTTGTTTGCAGGTGTTTTGCATCCACACCTGCCTTGCTGCAGGTTGCTTTGCAGTGTTGTCAGCTTCTCCCACACATTCCCTGGGTGGCTTTAAATTCTTCCAGGGAAAGCAGTCTTTAATAGCAAGGTACCTGTTTTTTGTTGGCCATTTTCATTAGATGTTACCTTGCTCTGAATTTGCTTACATAAGCTTGTGTTAATGTGGCATGTGGTGTAAGTAATAAATAGCTCTGTGCTAGAAGAGAACTGCCTTGGCCTCTGCAGAGGAGGAATGTGGAGTCTAATGCTTAGATCTGGGCCCACAGAGTCAGTAAGTGCTGGGTCAGTCCATGGACAGGGGGTGTGGGTACCACAGATGTTTTCTCCAGCATGTCCTGTGAGTTACTGGGATGCCACAATGTTGAATAACCTCGGGGTTACTCCCCACAGTCTGCAGTGAGATGAGCTCTAGACCTCTTCTGCAACAACCTGGCAGAAAATTTGGTGTTTTCTCCAAAACCAGCAAGTATGAAGAGCATAGGGATGTGTGGAAGCACTGGGACAGGTAGGAGTCCAAGCTGCAGAGGGGAGCCCCTCTTGTGTCCAGTGAACAATGCTGTATTGTGCTTGTCAAGGGCAGAGTTTCACATTTCATTACAGCTGGATACTGTAAACTTGCTGCTTTGTTCTGTTTCTCTAAGATATTGCTGCATCTCAATCTATGGCTGTTTATAAGTGTGCCAGCAACCTTGGACTGAAGTCAGACATGTCTAAATACTGATCTTTCTGTTAAACTTGAGACCCTGCTGATCTGCTTAAATGGCTGCATTACTGTCAGATCTAAGGAGTTAGCCAGGGGACTAATGAAAGTGAAGTTACTGTTCCATAGCATATGTGGAAAAGGGAAAACCAAGCTTGTTCAAGATCAGATTAGAGCAATGCTGAATCAACCACACTCTTGGGGTATTTTAGATATTTCTAAGAGCAATCCAGAGACACAAAATTATTTTCTTCTTTTGGGATAATGGACTCCTGGGCAACATATAATATATGCTTGGAGCACTTAGAACAGTACTTATCTCTTAAATTCTCTTATGTAATTTGGTGAAGTGATTATACCTGCATAGCTTGTAGTCATCTTACATTCCTTTATTAGCTGTGAGGACACAGATGTGGCATAAATTGCCTGAAGTATTGCTTTGCATAGCATAGCTTTGCCATTGAGGGAAAACAACATTCAAATTTCATTTTCCAAAGTAAACAACACTCAGGAGCATACCAGCAGCTTTTAGTAAGCTGTTCTACCAAAAGCAGAGTTTTCTTGAGATTGTATGAACAGCCTTTCCAAACAACACTATTACCAACACTGTTTTTTGGCAGCTCTATGCACACAGGGAAAATTCTGGGAGTCTCTTACCACCTTCAGCTTTCAAGGCTGTAATTCTTTAAAACAGAGGAAGAAGCAAAATTCCATCCATCCTGTCAAGGAAACAGTTTCAAATGGCAGGGTCACCTCCCTCCCACTCCTTCCCACCCCACACTCTGTCAGAGGACAGAGGGTTACAGAAATTGCTACAGTATCAGCTGCTTTCACAGAAATTCAACTTCATGCAGCTAAAGGCCTTGAACCAAATAATTTGGCACAGCCTTCAATGAACTTTCAATAAAGTTGTTTTGCTGTGCATACATGTTTGCAGTCATGGTAAGGAGTAATAATCTGAGTAATTGCCTTGGGCTTTTCTTGTTGGAGAGTGCTCTAGAACCCCGCTTCCCTGATTTCTAATACTGAGTTACAGGACTAGAACTTATAGGATACACATGAAATTAAATTCAATAGTTTGAAGCAATCTGATGGCCTTTCACTTGGAAATAACCAAGAAAGGAGAAAGAGTGATTCCTGTGATCAAGGAGTACATTAAAATGTATGTTAGTTGTGGATTGTGGAGGTGGAAGAGACTAAAGCAATCCCAGAATGGGCAGGAGAGGGAAAAGAAAGCCTGTCTTAGTCCATGAGAGCTTGGTTTGACCTTAGCATAATGAAGGCCAAGGGGAGATGTGGCATTGTCTATAAATATATGTGGGAAGGGAGGCAAAGCTAATGCATAGGTCAGCATCATCACAGGAACAGAGAGGTATAAACTTGGCCTGGAAATGAAAAGAAAGCTATTGATCATAAAAACAACTGGCTCAGGAAGAAATGTCTGAGTTGATAACAGGGATGAGACATGAAGCATTCGTAATATCACTGGCCAGTGTGATAAGGGTAGGAAATTGCCCATTTTTATCAACTTTAGATCCTTTTGTTCTTCAAATGAGCATTTCCCTGTTATTCCCTATAGTTACAGACCATAATGCAGAAGTTACCACAAAATGTGCATGCCCAGACACTGGTGTCAGCCAGGGAAGGGAAATGAACTTTGATGATGGCATTGCCCTTAACAACTTCAGCTTTTGTTCAGCCAGGCAGATGGTCACTGTAGGGCTCTTGCAACTGCAATAGTCTGCTCTATCCTAGAAAATAAACAGGAGTGTTACAGAAATGAAAGGTTAAAAGCAAACATTGCTTATTACTTGTGGTCACTCCCAAGTATTTAAAGAACCAAATACTGAAGTGTTTTCTGGTTTGCCCCAGGAAATGAGAAGTTTTCCTCTACAGTAAGCCAGATCTTTTGGGTCCATGGAAAAAACACATGATAATTTCTGGGGTGTATGTATGGGAAATGACAGGGGAGTGGAGAGCAGACATGGATTTTACTGGTAACTCCCAGTGTAACAAGAAACAAACCCTTTACATTTCTCAGTCCTTAAATTGGAGAAAACGAATCTTTCTTAACAGCAGTATATGTTTCTGTTAGCATAAACTAATAGTAAATATACAAATATTAAAGTGTTTATTGCCAGTGAACAACTAGAGAGGGGGTAGTTTTCAGGTCTCAAAGACCCCAGGTTGTTCTGTGCAGTAAATGCTCTCCAGGAGCACTGTATGGATTTTCAGGAGAGCAGCGACTGTCATGCTGTGGTGCTGCCACCACTCTTGGTCATTCCCAGTTTACAGAGCTCTGCTCTGCTACCAGTCTGTTCTGGCTGACTGAGTCTGAAAGCAGGAGTTGAATGAAGTTGAAGAAAATACTTCTTAATTTCAGTATTTTTCTTTTCAGATACACCAGCAGCAGCCTGTTGGTATTGTCACTGAGGAAGTCACAAGTGACCTGCAGTCTCTTGTGCTCCTTCTTGCTGCATTAAAAGCATTTTGGAAAAGGGTCATTCTGGCTAGTGCTCAAATACAGGATGTTATGGAATAAGAGATTATGGAAATTACACAGTTTGAGTCCAAGGTCCAGAACTGAATCATCTGCCAGTGGAAATGCTGAACTGCCCTACAGAGCAGAGCCTGTGAGCAGCACAGGAGCAAAGCAGTGCCTCAGTCCTGCCAAGCCATGCTGGGCAGTCACTGTTCCACAGTGCAGTCTATGAGCATGGGGGGCTTTGCCTGTCAACAAAGTGCACACAGGTCTGTTGCACAAAAAGTGCTCGTAGTTCCTTTGGTGAGGGCTCTCAGACCTGCATTAAGCAAAGGAAATGCCTGTGCCCCCTCACAGGGCTGCTTTTTCTGCCAGATATCCTCAGCTGAACCTTCCAGGTATCTGCTTCAGACCCCCAGATATCCTTGCAGAGGAATGGGCCTTTATCCAAAGGAGGATGGAATGAAAAAGGCTAGGCAGAACAGTCCTCGAGGATAAAAGGCAGAGACGTGTCCTTGCTACTAGGAATGAATTCTGCCAATGGCATCCTTACACTTAGGTTGGATTTAATGTCTGACTAATTCATACCAAGTCTTTTCATGCCCCCACCAGTGCAGCTGTACTTGAGGAGATTGGTGATGGCTGCCTCTGGAAGTGATGGCTGCCTCCTCCCAGGAGGCTGCCAGAGCCTCAGGGAGAGGAGAGTAAATCACAGAACCACCTCCAGCTCCTTCCTCTCACTGATTTCCTAACAAATTTTCATTCGCTCCAGGCACTGAGCTTGGCCTGGGCTTTGCTGAGGGAGGCATCCTACAGGTTCCAGGGAAATTGCTATCTGGGCAATTGAAACTGCTCAGTGTTTACTGAGAGTCAAATGTCCAGCCAAGTGGGGAAGGTGCTGCCTGGTTGCTATTAATAACCCGTGTACAATATGTGCAATTGGTATTATCTGATATCCGGAGCCCAACGGAAAGTTGGGTGTTGTGGGTTTTGGTTTTGCCGTTCTCTGCCTACAGTTTGGATTACTTTTCAAGATTCTGGGCTATTTTGTATCATGAAAAAATGCAAACTCTTTATTCTGTCTGTTTGTCAAGACTGAGCTAAAATGTTGAACTGGTTATTTGCTTACAATATATTGCTGTCTCCTGGTAAAAGCTTTCCTTGTACCTCTGAGGAATATGAACGATGGGGAAGAATTAGACACAGCAGATTGTGTAACAGAGACAGACTTTCATTAAGTTGCTAGATTTCATCAGTTGTCATTTGATGGTCTCACAGTTGGTTAGTCACTAAGGGTTGGATTTTGCTTTTCTTTTTAAAATTATTATCCTTACTCAGGATTGTGGAGCATGCCAGAGTGCAAAGGGTTGGCATTCTTATCTTAGAAAGAGGAAAGATTTACATGAGTAAATTTATCGAGGGTTAATACTGAACTAAGTTTAACGTACTGTGAAGAACCCCAAAATGTAAGCATAGTAAGAGTATTTTGAGGAAAGGATGGGATAAATACTTTCTTTTCCTCTGAAATTAAAGCCATGTCTACAGGAATGCAGCCTGGGAGAGGTTACAGAGGAGGTTTGTGGCTTGTGTGGAATAAACCTCCACCAAATGATCTAATTTATGAAATAAAAGTTATAGGATGAATGTGTGGGTGTGTTTTCTTCCTGTGACAAATTGGGATTTAACACTGTGTCCATTGAACATGTTCAGTATCTCCCCTGTTATCTAGAAGCCCTGTGCCTTTAGAGTCTAATAAATAAGTTTTACTGTAAAAATGAGGTGTAACTCCATAGTGAATCTGGCCAAAAAGATAAGCCACGATGGAAAGCAGCCTCCTGGCTTGTTTCAAATCCTGCTTGGCGCCCTGTTCAGACTCTGCTCAGTCAAGTAGTGCTCTTGCTGAGGTGTGTAATTCTCCACCTCTGCAAAACAAATTGAAATTGCCTAATTGTATATTATTGTCTAATCTAGTGAGTGATGTGGGAGGACAGCACATGGCTGTGAAGCCTGTGGGGTGTTAGAAACAGCCTGATCTAACCTGGATTGAGTTTGTTGTCGTTGCCATTTCTGAATTTAGGTGTATAGATAGACTGCAGAGCACATATTTTTGTGCATAGCTTGGAAGGAGAAAGGAAGGCTGGGGCAGTGGTTTGAGTTACAGGAGCAGGGTACACCCATGAGTGGTTATAAACACATTGTGGGGTTTTCTTTGGCAGCAGTGAAAACTTGAGGGTGTCAGCCTGCCCTGGGGGAGCTTACATTTTATTGGCCATGCATGGGCTGGGGACAGGGGCAGATTGGAGCATCCAATAGCTGGGATGCAGAGTGACAAATCACCAGTGACCTCATCTGCAGGTGAGTCTCGAGATGCTGTTCCTGGTTGGACTTTACTTGTTAAGGGAGAGGAGGTGGCAGTTCTGGAAGTCTGGGTTTAAGGTCTGATCTTTAGGTGTTTATTTTTTTTTTTTGATTCTGCATGTATCTTTTATGTGGTAGTTACACGGGCTAAGGTTGCACCCTTGGGTTATAGCATGATCCCAACCTTTCCTGAACTTGTCCTAGAATAAAGCTTGGGATTTGTTTTTCTTTTTCTTTTAAAGTTCAGCCATCTCTAAATGGTGGTTTGTGGGTTGGAGAAATCTTTACAGCTCTTTTATTCAAATGTCTATTTACATTAGATTTCTTGGCTCTCAAAAGAGTCTTGTAAGATGTGTAGAGGGAAGAAGATTCCAAGATTTTTAACTTCCTCTGCTTTCTGTAATCAGTCTTCTTCCACAGAAAATGGTTATACATCCACTAAATAATCTGTAATCTGTTTGAACGTCTCAGTGCAGGGGATTTGTGATGCCATACCTAGCAGACTGTGTAAAAATGGTGAAATTAGGAATCTTCTGATCCTGTTTTCTAACTCCCTTGTCATCTACCACTTCCTTTCAGGAAGTGCCTGCCTCTTTTCCACACCCATTGCAGCTGAGAATTGGAAGCAGCACAAATACAACTTGCTTTCCCATGCTCATTTTTTACTGTCTGTAACTGGAATGTTTTGTGAGAGTCTGGATTTACCAAACCACAGAGGGGTGAGCCCTGGGCTTGAAAGTCTAGGCCTCTATCTGCTGGGATTAAAATAAATGCTGGCACAAATGGCCAGTCTTTGAGCTTCCTTCTGAGGTGCTAAATATTTCTCTTAATGGCTGATGCAAATGAAGGGTAAATTTGGTAAATTCAGCCTCCTTTGGATCTCCAGGTGATCAGTAATCTTTGACCTATGAAAGGGGGAATTACAGAATCACTTGAGTTGGAAAAAGACTCTGAGATCACCAAGTCCAACCTATGACCCAACACCCCCGTGGCACTCAGTGCCACCTCCAGCCTTTCCTTAAGCACCTCCAGGGACAGTGGCTGCAGCAGCTCCCTGGGTGCTGTTCCAGTGCCTGACCACCCTTTCTTTGAAGGAATTCCTCCTGATATCCAGTCTGAACCTCCCCTGGCACAGCTGAAGACTCTTCCTGTGCTCTCACTTCTTCCCTGGGAGAAGAGGCTGACCCCCACCTGGCTACACCCTCTTTTCAGGAGGTTGCAGAGAGGATAAGGTACTCCTGAGCTTCCTCTTCTGCAGGCTGAGCAACTCCAGCTCCCTCAAGTGCTGCTCACAGGACTTGTGCTTCAGACCCCTCCCTGGCTAATTTGGTAATGAGAGGGAGAACTGAAGCACATTAGGTGGAGGCAAGTGCAGGTAAAGAGAAAGCAAGCACGTACTACAGAGGGTGCTAGACCTTTTCATTCTGGTCTCTGAAATATTTTACATGCCCAATAAAGACCTGTAATTTTTATCCTCTTGTCAGCTGCAGATCCTATGGTTTTATCTGTTTCTTTGTTCCTGTTATCTTTTCTCCTCTCTGATGACTTCTGTGGTCAATGCAGTCTGTATTTTGGTGTTAGGTTCTAATGCCAAAATTTCACTTTCGCTTATGTTAGCTTTCACTTACATAAATTTTTGCAAATGTGTTCATGTGAGTTTCATTAGACAATTTCTTTAATGAGGTTACTATTTTTTTTTCAAAATACAAATAGAGGCTCTATATATTTTCTCACTGTGCCGTGGAATGATTTGGGGTGATGAGTGCACCAGCAGAATCTGGAGATTTCAGTGGACTTGGCTCTCTGGGCTGCAGAGGCTGTTGAAATGTGTTTGTGGCCTCCAGTCTTTGTTCTGCTCAGAATTTCTACTTGGGGCAGAACAGTGTTCTTGTTCCCTAATGCTCAGTTAAGCTTTTCTCAAAGCTCAGGTTTCTGCTCTTTATTGTGGCATATACAGCATTTTAGCTTGGAAAAATGAAGGGGTCTGTGTCCTGTATGGTGTCAAAAGCTGATATACCTTGCTGTGCTAAGGCAACACATTTGTTTTATCCCCATTTGAAGTAATAGAAATAGAGTCTTGTGAAAATATCATTCTGGTAATTTTAGGAGTCTTCCTTTTGTTGTTTTTTTTTTTTTAAATAGGCACTTTCCAAGGGTTATTACATAGTGTTTGCAGAGCTCTGGGGAAATCCAGCTTGTAAAACTGGGTGGGAACTAACTTTAGGAGATGCGTTTCTAAGTTGAAATGTAACATCAGGAACAGCTTCAAAGCACTTCAGATAAAGGAATTCAACTGTGTTGCTCTGTTACATTGTGGTGTGAGAATGACACCTACCCAGGTGTCCTACTCTTGTTCCCTTATCCTCTGAGGGAACAGCTACCTCTTCCTTGGTATAATTTACTTCTGTTTTTTCTCTTCCAAAGAAAAGCATTGATCTGTTTCTTGGTCTCTTTCTTTGTTAGTGTTCATTCAGTGTAGGGAGTGCTATGATCAAAGAGTTGTGTATGACAGCAGCAGCAAGGTATGCTTTTTGAGTTCTCATAGAGAAAGGGTTGTTTTTTGTAGGTCAAATGCTTTCAGTTGTTGTGTTGTGGCATTGAAGAAATGGTTAGGAATAAGCAATGTACACATTTTTCCTTCTGTACCAAAATATTTTCTATAACTGCTTCTCTATTTGTATGCTTCCATGTTCTTGTGTATAATTAGCATTTCTTCTCAAGCGAGTATTGGGTTGAGTTTTTCTTGACATGAGCATTCTATGAACTGTTTATGTGTGTGCTAAGAACAGGTTCTGGTATTTGCAGTTAAGTTCATGCTTGATTTCTCTTTCTCCCACTTTTGGCCTAGCTTGGGAGGGAGGGTAGGCAGGAAAGAGGTGGAGACCCAAAAGACTCTCTCCAGTGCGGTGGGCAGAAGTGACCAGATCAAGTTTCATAGATATATTAAAGCACAGTTTTTTTGACAGCTTATTTACTTGAGTCTTGAATGTTATGAACAGGAGCAGATCTAAATCCCATTTAAGACGTGCTGCGGACAGGGCTGACCTGCCCCTTTTCCATCTGGTTAAAAGGGAAGCTGCAAACAATGGCAGCCACGCCTTTGTCCTCCTGCTTTCCCATTCTTGGTCTGCGTTACATGGAGCTAAAATAGTTGCCAGTTTTGGCTTTAGCTTTTCTTGTCAAAAAATTGTCCTCTTTTTGCCATCTGTTCCACAGTCTTACCACTGCCCTAAAGCTGCACTTTTTGCTATTGTAATCACTTAGAAAGTCATGAACATATTGTAGAAAATCCATTTTTTCAGTTTTAGCTGAAAGTAAAAGAATGTAAATCTTAGAAATTGAAACAGAGCTTTTTCATTTGTTGGAATAAAGATTTTTTTTGTGTGTGTTTGGCTTCCTAAAGAGGAGAGGTTTATGGGATTGAGCCATTTGTTCATCTGCTTTTCAGTTCATCCTTAATAACTTTTGAACAATTTCATCCAGATTCAACGAGGAATAAGAGTCTCAAAGGTAATTGGTTTCCTACAAGAAAACTGGGTGCTGGGTGGAGGAGAGAGACAAAAATAGGTGTCCCCACTGTCTGTAGCATGAGCTTAACTGTAATCTGTGCTTAGGCTTTTACTAGCCAAGTTGCAAGAGTGTCCTGGCTGCCTGGGTACTGCAGTAATTCGGAGTTTGCAGAGCTTGTTACTGAGCCTTGCTTAGGCACAAGCTACAGGAGGAGCCAGGAAAGGGAGGCAAGGGCATAGGGAACGTTGCTGGACAGTAGTTTTATGATCATGGACCAGTTTGCTTTCAAATTCCATATGGTATTACTGCTTCTTCTTGATGCCTGACTTCTCAGAGGTTTGTCTGTCAAGGGTGCATCTGTGGTGTTGGCCTGGCTGTGAAATAATTCAAATGTAAGAAAGCACTTACATGGTGCTCAGAGAAACTCGGCATTCTGAAGTGCAGCTGGGCAGTTATTTTGGCAAATGTTTTATTCACTCCTGATTAGGGTGGAGAGAACAAGCTGTGAATGTAGATGGAATTAACTCAATAATTTCTGATGGGGGAAAAAAGAGATGGCTGAAAGATACATTCCAATAATATTTTATTTTTTTCCTGGGCTCAAGTCGTTGCTTGAATGAACACTTTGAACAAAATTAGGACGGAAATGTGGAGGGGGTGGTGACTCCTATGATGGGAGTTTATTTGCCTGGAATATATAAGCCCTGCATTTGCAACACTTGCTGCAGAACTTCAATTTGTACAACCAAATTCATTATGTGTAGTATTTGAAAATCTCCTCTTATCTCTTGCCTTTGGCAGAAGTAGGGCACTGGGCTTTCTTTCTCGTGTATGCATTTGATAAAATATTCATATTCCTGCATCTGTGGTGACTGTGGGAAGGAACCACCACCTGGAATTATTCGCTGCCTGCATCTCTGTGTTTTCCTTTGGTTTCTTTTGTCCTGGGCGAGCGCTGGAGATCCTGAGGGTACTTGGAGCCATGAGTCAGTGACAACCTCCTGCTATTATTGTAAATAGCAACGTGAACACTGTTCTTGCATGCGTTTTTCCACGGGCTTTGTCTTTCTCGCCCTGCTCCCAAGCCAAGGAATTCACAGAGCATCTGAGTCAGCAATCAGCTGCCTCGAGACAAAACACGCAGGATACTGCAGGCTTGCAGAACAGCCAGCGAGGCACACCAGTACCCTGGAAACCTAGCAAATAATTCCTGCCTGCCCTTGCTTTCCTCCTGTAATTTCCATGTTCTCTGACGTGTTGCTCTTGGGTTCCAAGGGCTCAGGGTGTTTACATCAGGAATGCAGAGTTCTAGGGAGTGACCTAATGTGGTGACTGAAGCCTCGGTGTTTCACCCGTGGGCATAACTGATTTCCCAGGCTGTGAAACGGGATTTGGGCAGAGCTGCCGTGCTAAGGTACCCCTTGGAATGTGCTGGCTCAAATGACCTGTTTGTTCCAGGTTTGGCTGCTGGCTTAGCAAACCTCAGACACGGCAGTAAGTTCCTAGAGTGAAAGGATATTATGTTTAATATCCATGTACTTTGTGGGGTCAGTGGTTGGAGACGGGACAACACACACCCCAATGCCCGTGTGGCAAAAGAACAAGTTTATTGCATGAAGCCTTGTTTATAAAGGGGGTTTGAAAAACCCAGTTATTGGTCTGTTCCTTGACACCACCCAGCTCCTGGACCCGTGAGATGTGTGCAAATTGGGATGGAACAGAGTTGGTTGAGAATCCTTTCTTTCAACCCAGGGGCCAGCTGGTTTTCTTATTTATAGCCAAATGAATTGCCCAGTACAAGCCAGCTTGTACTGTCATAAAATGTGACAAAAAGAGGTTGGGTTTTAATTTTGGTGTGTTTGAGCAGTGCAAAACCAATGCTGCTTCACTTCCTTGGTGAAAAGCTGTGGGAGAAGCCAGAGTAAGAAATGATCCCTATGCTGTCCTTACATCTTGGACGTATCAGAAGTGCAATGTGGACTAACAGACCTGAATTGTGACTCTGCTTAATTTAGGTCATGTAACTTGTACTGCTTTTTCTGAAGAAGTCTCACTCATCCAAAGCACTGGTGTAAAGTGAGTGTTTGGGTAGCAGAGTGGGGGTGCAAGAAGTGGGGGGAATGTAAGAGTATTCAGCTTGGAATGCTGTGCTGATTAATGAGGCATATGACTTTAGGCTGTAGGTATTCTATTGTGTCTGTATGACACAGAGACACTGAAATGACTCCTTCAGCGTTAGAGGTGTTTTGTTGGAGTGCATTATAATATTCTTCTTGAGAACAAAAGAGGAGACACAGAACTTTGGTACCTGGTTGGGCCAGAAGAGAGGTGGAGAGGGACTTTTAAAAAGGGCATGAATGATAGGACAAGGGGGAATGGCTTCAAACTGTTATAGGACAGGTTTAGATTGGATATTGGGAAGAAGTTGTTTGCTGTGAGGGCACTGAGACACTGGCACAGGTTGCCCAGAGAAGCTGTGGATGCCCCATCCCTGGAAGTGCTCAAGACCAAATTAGATGGAGCTTTGTGCAACCTGGTCTAGTGGGAGGTGTCCCTGCCTATGGCAGGGGCATTGGAACTTTGTGACCTTTAAGGTCTCCCTTCCAAACCCCAAACCATTTCAGGGTTCTGTGGCTTGGCCTCTGCAGCAGTGCAGTGCTTTCCCTGTGGTGCAAGCCTGGAGATGTTTCCAGCTTCACAACAGTGAAGTTAAGATGGCAAACAAGGGAAGCAGTTCCAGTTTGCTTAGTGAGCAGCACTGATATGGACATGGGCATCACTATCAGCCAGTTAGAAAAACAGCTTCATGGGTACTGAGTCCTCTAAGGTGGTTGTCCTAATAAAGTTAGAATTGCATTCTGCACTATAAACCACTGTTGTACTTTGACTTCTGTAGGAACTTTTATTTTTCAAAACTACCAGCTTGTGGCTGTATGTCAAGGTTTCCAGGACTCCCTTGCTGTTTCTAAACATAAACAATAAATACCATGTTAGGCTGAAAAGCAGCAGTGCCCAAATAAACTACTGGAGAGCTGTCATGTGGGAGGGGAAGAGACATGAGCTGTAATGTTTGGCTTGGCTTCCTGTCTGCTGGAAGCAGGAAAAGAGCTGGTGAGAATCTAAAAAGTTTTATCCAAGTCCACATATTTCTCTTTTTGCCTTAATACCCTTTGCAAAAAAAAAACAAAGGGCAAAAAGCACCTTGGAAGTGCTTTCACTTCCATAGTTTGTGCATGTGTTCCTGTGCTGCCTTCATATCTGAAGGCAAACAGAACTATTCTTTCTCAACAAGAAGGGTAATTTAGAGTATACTTAGTGTTATGTATAAAAGAAAGAAAAAGGTTTATTCTATATAGAAGAGAGAGAGGAAGAGCAGATACCTGTGCTTTAAGCATGATCCAAACAATTCTGTAGGTCTCCAGCCTGCTTCTGAGGCATCCCAGAAATGAGCAGCAGAGCTGATGACAGCAGCTCTGCCCCAGCAGGTTAAAGTAGACCCCAGCTACCACCTAAAATTTGGTATGGACCTGCATATCAAAAGAAGCTGAAAAATACAAAATAAGGGAATTAGTATGGGATCTTAGAAGGCTTGTGCACCAGCCATGTTTCACTCTTACGCTGCTCATTTATGGACAGAATGATGTGTGTAGGCTTTAGGTAAGGGAAATGTTTATACTGCTTTATACAACACAGGCAGGCTTCCTTTTTACAGCCTTGACTAGTTTTTCCAAGAAATTAATTGCTATTAGCAGGTTTAACTTATTTTTAAGATCACAGTAAGCATCACTGTGCAAAAACCAGTCTTGGCAAGGATTCTATATCAGCTTCTGCTATGCCATCCTCTTATCTCTATTTATCATGACCAAAGACATGTGTCTTTTTAGAATGAAGGCACAAAAGCTTGTTTTACTGATGGAGCACAGACTCTTAAGTGTTTTGTGGCAGTAGTGTTTTTAACACCAGCCCATAACTGTTGCTGTGGTGTTACACAGTAACTGCAACATGGTAGGGTTTGCCTGTTCTGTTTCACAGCCTCTGCCCTCTTCCAGACACCAGGTAACATCTGCCTGCTTACTTGGAACTTCCCCTGCTCTTCATGCAGAATGAGTTTGGATAAATGAGCAGGGAAAACTCATTCCAAGGCACTGGCTCAGGTTAAAATATTCTGTGATTTAACAGAGATGTGAGATGTGCTGCTGTCTGCAGTGAGGCTCAGTGAACTCTGAAAGCCTCCTCTTCAGTCAGCCTGGGTAGAAATCCTTGGGATATCAATCAGCTGAGGACTGACTGGGAATCTGGGCTCTCAGTTCAGCAGGCCTAGACAAAATTTTGGAATGAAAAAGAGCAAATTCAGTTACTCTTTCTTCTTTTTGTTTTACAGGTTAATAATGCTTGTAAGGCAGAGGTGAAAGTGGCTCAGCAGAACAACATCAGGAAATCTGGCAGACTGGAAGAGCACAGCTGCCCCCCTGGGCAGCTGCCACGTGTGAAGCATGGAGGAAAGTAAAAACGAGAAGGTGAACCAGGCTCATGTTCTCTTTGACAGATTTGTCCAGGCTTCCACCTGCAAGGGGACTCTCAAGGCTTTCCAGGAGCTCTGTGACTACCTGGAGCTAAAGCCCAAGGACTATCGTTCCTTCTATCACAAACTCAAGTCCAAGCTCAATTACTGGAAAGCCAAAGCCTTGTGGGCCAAATTGGATAAAAGAGGCAGCCACAAGGACTACAAGAAGGGGAAAGCATGCGCCAACACCAAGGTAAGAGTTCAGTCACCATGGGCCAGGCAGCTCTTACCCAATCCCTCTGGAATACACACTGAAAAGGTGTGGATGTAGGAAAATATTGCCTGGTGTAAGCTAGGGAAGTTTCAGGAATGTTCTCACAATTTTAGCATTTGATCAGCAATCAGAAATTCCTTTTGTCACCACCAGATGTGACTGCCCACCTGAATGTTTGTATTTTATTCAGGAGGAGCAGCCAGCAAGTTCTTGCATTGTAAGTTTTTGTGGCATCAGTCCTATAGATAGATGCCTTGGAAGGTCTTAATTGGTAAACCTTTAATCTTGGTCGACTCCTTTTTGCATTTTGACAGTAACAGGAATGTGTGCTGTTGGAGTCTAGGATACAAAATATGCATGTATGGAAATTTCCAGTTGCAATTTGAAAATTCTCATGACTCTCTCAAGAAAACTGAACTTTTCTGCCAATTTGGCAAAACAGACTGTTTCCCATTTATTTAGAAAGTGATCAATTTTATTCTAGGTTCAAAGAAAAAAATATGCTGTGGAAACTCATACCAATTCTTTTTAAAAGGTTGGTATGTGTGGTATTTACTGCAGGAATTCCTGCTTTTACACAGCTTTTTACTATTCTTTAAACCTGAATTACTGTGAGCTGGTATTTATGTGCTGCTCCCCTTGGACAGCGCAGTTTGAAATCAGTTCTTTATATCATTTATTGAAATGTGAATAGAATAGGTTGGTAAATAATCAAGCACTTTTTTTTTTCAAAATAGACAAATAGTGCAGAATAGGATAAAATTAGAACAGGATTCTGTCCTCCTTCATTGAGGACAACATATGCCACTCCTCCTCTTGGATAGTCACCTTTTGAGAGAAGGAAGTACTTTAATTGGAAGAGTTAATGATTAATTCCTCAGTATAGAATTGAGGGAGAATATATCTTGTTTAGAGAATGCAATTTCAGATTGGTGGACTTATATTTTCCCCCAACTGGATATTAGAAAGTTATGTTAGTTTCTTAGTTGTTTTTCTTGTTTCACTTTCCAGTGGCCATTTTCTTGAGGATGGAGGCATTTATAATGAATTACTGTAGTAACAGTTTGTAAACTCTGAAAATCAAACAATTGTGCACTGTTGGTAGTCACAGTGGGCAGCAGCTTCAGCACCCCAAAAATCCAACCACTGTTAAAGTTTTCATTTTTCAGGCAACATAAGAAAGGAAGGATTTACCAGAAGATGAATGTAATAGGTTTTGTGTATGCTTAGGAATAAGGCTTCCAAGTGCTATGAGCATCATGGAGAAAAACTCTAAATTTTCTGCAAAACTGATCACCTTGTGCATTCATTAGATTCAGGAATTGCTCTTACTTTGAATGAAACATAATGGGTTGAGCTGAACTAAGGTGTTTAAGGCTGTGAAACGAAGAGAAGTGGTTTATGCTTTTAGGACAAAGAGATGGAAGGAGCAAGATGTAGAGGTTTTAAACTTATTTGAATAATAGATTCTAAGAGTGATTTTTGCATCTAGGCTCTGACTGTGTTTGTTAACACTGTGGAAAAGGTTGGTTCAATAATAGAGATGAAACATTAAAGAAGGGACTTAATGGGCAGATAAGTGGAATAAGTGGATGTTGCTTGATTGTGAGAGCATATAAAAACCAGATGTGAGGGGAGGGTGACATTCAGCCATGAAAGGCATCCAGAAAATTGAGTGTGACATTTATATCCAGGGAAGTGGTGAGCTGAGTTTAGAAGGACATCAGAGCTCCATTTAGTGTTATTGAGCTTGAATTAACAACTAGGCAGCCACAAGGAAATGTCAGAAAGGTAGGGATTTTAGCTTGGCCAAAAAGTAGCCAACTCTTGAGGTTTTGTGACTTGACAGCTCTGACAAAGCTGATTAAACCAGTGTCTCTGATGAGGTGAGGCAAAGACACTTTATAGAGGAAGATCACATATATAGGGAGCTGATGGGTGAAGCCCTCTAGGAAGATGTCAGTGAGAGGAATGAGAGAAACTGAGTCCTTCAGATGGTGCTCTGAAAGAATAACTGGAGGCCCAGAGGAGTTCCGAGGCTCAAAAGTCATCAGAAAAGGGTGTGCTTTGAGTAAATACGTGTAATCAAGTGCCTTTAAAACCTCTCTTCAAGTACAGTTATAAAGTGGATAAAAGGAGTAAAACATCCTGGGAGTGATGTTGGACTGAAGAGATTGCTAGGGATTTTAAATCCTCCAAAAGCTGAAAGCTGAACCTATTTTATGTAGCAAAGCCAAGTTAAAGAGAGTGAGAATGGAGTTGCAGAGCTGGGATCAAGAGTGTGATTGTAGAAGCAGCCTGTGGTGGGGTGGTGGTGAGATAAACAGAGAGGCTCATGTGGGACTGTCCCTCTTTGAATGATGAGACAAAAATCTCAGAACTTGCTGGTGTTGGTGTGAAGGACCACGGTGATGGGACTGGGCAGTGACTGCAGTGAACATATTTTTTAAACCAAATTTCTCTTATCTTTTCATATATGTTTCTATTAATTTCTAGTTTCCTATCCAAATACTATCTGCCATTCAATGTTTAAATTTACTTTGCTCCTAAGAGGTAATCATAACTGTTTAAAGCAGAGGCCTTTTGAAAACTGAGTCATCTGTGATTTGATGTTTCCTAACTCACTTGGCTTTATATTCCTAATGTTTAATGTAATTTGCTAACTGCTGATTAAAAGGTACAGAGATTTAAGTGGGCATGTGGAGATGATAGAATTTAAAATAAAGATTAGGATTTTATCATGTCAGAACAGAAGTCAGTAATTTCTTTAGGAAGCCTGGCTTCTGTACGCTTGAACATAAACCAGTTCTGAAGCTTTCATACTTTGTGGGATGGCTCTTAATTGCCCATTTAAAAATTGTTCAGGGATGAAGTGCTGTGCCTGGAGCTGGCCAGTTTGTGCACATGGCCAGCATCCAGGCTAACCAGAATTCAGATAATCAGAGTTCATGAAAGTGTCTTGGACGTGATGGGTTGTTCAAATGTAAATAGTTACAAATGGTGCTCTCTCTCCATTGGTTATACAGGGAATACAGCATTTCAGTTTGCATTTGATGTTCCATTACCATGGCATTGTTACTGGAAACTTAATATAATCTCTCTGAAAGATCTTGAGCAAGAAGTGTTTTTGAGGGGTGAGACAGCTTCAGTGCAGGGGATTGCAGCAATTGCTTGGAGTCACTGAGGGGAAAGGGAACAAGAATAACAGTAGCTGTCTTTATTTGGCTGTACTTGGCATGTCATGGGGTTACTGCTGACTGGGAGTATCAGAAGGTGGGTTTTTATGAGTTATCCGATGCTGGAAGAAGCATTAGAGTTGGAAAAGAATCTTTTCTGGTTTTAATTGTGCTTAGAATTTATGTTTTATAACAACATAATTTAATGATTTTGTGATGGAATTAAAAAAAAGGCAACGTTGACCATAAATTACTTGTCTGAGTATTTTACATTCAGAATAACTAGAATCTTAATCAAAACTTAAGTGCTTTTAACCACATCCTACTATGAGAGCAGGGAGGAAGGATAGAGAGGGGAAAAAACCTTTAAAGTTCCTGTGACAAAGTTGCAGACAACTGGCTTATAATTTCATGAAACCTGAGTTTGAATAGTCTGATTTTAGTACAATTCCTTTGCTGTTGTGTACTTCATCATAAATATTTTATATGTGGAAATTTGTCAAAGAATGAAAATCACCCAATTCAGTGTGTTCTTCTTGCTTATTGAAATCCAGGCTCTTTGAAGATTGTAGTTATTACCTGAATAAGTATGATGTGCTGAGCTAATTTTCTGAAAAGCTTTAGAAAAGAAAGACAAGGGGATGTTTGGAAATTACACTTACCTACAAAGAAAGCCATATTAAAATTGGAAGAATATAGATCTAACTGAGGATCCTGTTCAAGATTACCTGTTCAATATACAATTTTATTTAGTTATTTATTAGCTCAGAGGTTGGGTGTGCCTTTTGTCCCAAATGCTTTCAGGTTCCTGAAGCCACCAAAGAAGCAGTGGTGTTATTATTCTCTTCCCTTTCCTCTAGACTTGGATCTCTGCCCTCAGATTTATGTGACTCCTTATCTTCTTCTGTAGTCCTACGTGGAATTTGCATGTCAATAGCTATGTCATCACTGCTGTAATTGGTTTCCCATCATTCAGGCTTTACATTTGCAGATTCATGGTGCCTGCAGAGTTTGTGCCCTAGTGAGTAAGTGGTGAAGTGGTGAGAACGTGGCAGCCTGTAAAAATTGTCAGATGGGGATGACCACTAAACACCAAGTTTTGCTTTTTGGGATTGGTTGTTTGTCAGAGCACTGGCTCATAGTTAAATGTTGGCATAATTAAGAGTTTCTCAAAGAGCTTTCTTGTGCAGCCATAAGGATCTGGAAGAGAATCACGTGGCGGCAGCAGCAGCAGCCACCTCTGTAACAAGGTCTCTGGTTTACTCGGTAGAAATCAAAGTACAATAACGATGAAGAAATGGACTGTGTACCATATTTATGTGACTGCACATACCAACGCTTTCTCTGTGGACCTCAGTTTCTGTGGGTTAAAAGTGTCTCCTGACTATCTTGGGTTTTTAATCTGAGAGTATTTTGCTGCATCATTCTGTTCTCAGAAGGTACTTCAACACTAGACATGCACGTATTTTACATTCTCAAGTTGTTTATTAGCATCTGATGGTGTTTGTGAGTAAAGTGGAAAGAGATAAGGGAAGGTGAAGGACCTTTCATATGGCAAAGGTTAGGTTGGAGAAAAGATTTGTCTGATCACACAAAGGTTTTGTTTACATGATGTCTACTTCCCTGAAGTCTCCTTTGCTGCAGTAGTAGAAGCCCCAAAGCACCACCAAAGGCATAAAATATTGTGCTCTGACTTGGCTACTCTTTTATTCTGTTACTCTAAATGATGGTGTTTATTAAAACATTAATGTCTTGTGTTTGTCTGCTGTAGCTGTTGCAATACTACTGAAGATATTCTTAAGAAAGGCCAGCTCAGTGTTTGGAAGATGAGAGGAAAACTTGTCAGTGGTTTTGTTTTTGGTTTTTGGGGGTTGTTTTGATTTTCTGTTTTGTTTTTTTTTTTTAAGAAAAAAAGGTGGAATGTGGGAGGGAGAAGCCTTCAGAAATATTCCTGTTCTCCAGGTAACTTGGAGAGTATGGCTTGGCAGCTCTTCCTAGAGCAAGGCTTGCAAGCACACAGTTTTACTTGCCTGCTTTCTGAGTCTTTAATACTTAAATTTCAGGTCGTGGTTTCTTCTTATCAATGGCAGAACTTGACAGATTGAAACAGACTGATCTGAGATTTCAGCTTGTTTCATACAAAGAGCACTTCTTCCTAAGAGCTGTGGGATGCTACAGAAATCCCATTTCCTCCAAGGACTGTGCATTCAAGCAGTGCTGGTGTTTTGCAGTGTCTGATAATTGGGGCTGGACCCTGTGGCCTTCGCACAGCCATCGACCTGTCCTTCCTGGGAGCCAAGGTGGTGGTGATAGAGAAGAGGGACGCCTTCTCCCGCAACAACGTGCTGCACCTCTGGCCCTTCACCATCCACGACCTCCGCGGCCTCGGCGCCAAAAAGTTCTACGGCAAATTCTGTGCAGGATCCATAGACCATATCAGTGAGTACAGGCAGGGCTGGGCACAGCAGCACTGCTTCTTCCTGGGGGGAGGAAGGCGAGGCTGAACATTCAGCCTACACAGTCCCTGCTCTCAAATTTTTGTGGTATATTTCAGCGTTACTTTTGCATCGTGCATTCTGGGCTGGTCATGAGATTAAAACATGCAGTGTTTATCTGTCATCTCTTAGACATTCCTAAGGCATAGCTTCTTCCTACACTGAAAAATACACTTAAAGCTCAAACATTGTTTTTCTTTTAATGGGTAATTTTTCTGGGTTTTGCTGATACATTCCTGCAGCTGCCGCATTGCTCTGTTTCTCTTGAGCAACTTGTAAAGAAAAATAAGTGCATGCTTTTGAACATTCTTGTGAATTTCTGTCTGGAGAAAGGTGGAACAGTTTTGGCTTTGTTAATGTTCAGGAGAGTGATGAAGATATGTTTTGATTAAATAGATGTTTGTGTTAAAACTGAGAATAATCTTGATGATTTTTATACTCTATTAAATCAGTCCTCTTTGAAAGCTGAATGCTTTGGTGGAGTAGGAGTTATTTTTCTTTTCTTTTTCTTCCCCAAAATTGACTGTACAAGGCGCAACCAGGTGTTGCCCTCCAGTCTGTGTTGTCTTTTTTTTTTTTTTTTAATTTGGCAACAAATGGTAAAACTGGAAGATGTCTTTGTAACTTCTGCCTTGCAGATTGCTTTTCCCCTCTAATTTATTTTCATTTTTATTCTTCCAGTTTTTATGCATTTTGGGGTTTTTTTTGTGTATCAGCACAGCTAAAATTTAGTGTTTAGGTGAAGGATTTTTTCATTTCAGTGTCTGAAATATGACAGTAAGGTGTTTTCCTTTGAGTTTGCACACTCTGATTTTCATTCTCATTGCCAAAGTTACCTGAAGAGGTGGTGAGGAGCTTTCTATTTCCTCACTAACCCAGAGGTGCTGGCATGGAGGTGCAGTCAGTATTACATCCAGGCTGATCCAGTGGCTCTCTGCCATCTGTGACAAATGCCGTCCTGCCTCTGCTGTCTTCCCTCCCTCTCCTGCCGCTCATGTCCTGGTTGTTACCCTTGTTGCTGGTTAGGGGACTGAAATACTAAAAAACTTCTTTTTATGCTTTGGAAAGGGTTGGGTTTTCAGCTGTGTAGAGTTTTCTTAGCATGCTGTGGTATCACACACCTGTGGTGCCTGGATGAATCACTGGGAACTCCGTGGGGAAGAAGAAAGTAGCAGCTGGCCTTTAAGTCAGGGTATCAGTAATGTTACACAGACACACATGGGCACTTGGGCTCTTTTCTTTTCCTTCTATTTCTTTATAATCTGCTTTTTTTCTTGCAGGTATCCGTCAGCTCCAGCTGATCCTTTTGAAGGTTGCCTTGATCTTGGGAATAGAGATCCATGTCAACGTGGAGTTCCGGGGGCTTGTTTACCCTCCAGAGGACCAGGAGAATGAAAGCAAGTGGCACTGAAATGGGCAGTAGAGAAGGGGGGAAGTTGTGGTGGGATACACAGGATGCACTCCTTAATTCTGCTTATGATGTTAAGTCCTTTCCTCATGCTCCATTAATAAGAATAGTTATTAATCCATTTTGCTTGGATTTTTAGTAGGATTTGCTTTTTCTAGTGGCAAATCCAAATTAGTTACTGAATGAAACAAAGTCACCAGGAGGACTGCACAGAAATAGACCAAGACATGGTAAATTGTAATTGCTTCTAAAATACTTAAGCCTATTATGTAACATTTTGATAACATTTTAAAACAACTCCTTTCTTTGCATTCACTTAGTGTATTTACATTGGTGAATGATCCTTGTAATGCTTTTGGTATCGCTGTGAAACGTGTTCTCTGATCACCACAGGAGTTGTAGCTTACTTGTAATTTGGCCTTTTATTAATTGTATAGGCAGTAGAGAAGTTTGTAGGGGCCCTTAAAGGAATTAGGGGAGTTTTAGCAGGGCTATGTTTACCTCTGATTCACACGGAATTGCTGTCATCAGTGTAGCTGTCCTGCTGGGTTTCTTGACTGATCATGTGTTGAAGGATTTATTGATAGTAAGAACTGGTTTTATTTAATTTTTTTCTATTATTATTGCCATTTATATTGTCACTAACTTGGAGTCTATCTACAGGAATAGGTTGGCGTGCACTGGTTCATCCCAAAACCCATCCAGTGTCTGAGTATGAGTTTGAAGTAATCATTGGAGGGGATGGCAGGAGAAACACCTTAGAAGGTAATGGTTCATAATTCACCTCCAAACAGAAGTTATTCTTAAATTTGTTGGAATAAAAGTGGCCTTTAACACACCAGTCAACATCTGGAAAGACACTTGATAGTGTGATAGGGACAGGTGACAAGTGACTGGGAGATTAAAAGTCCATATAAAAATCCATTTATAGCAGAGATGTGGGTGGTGTTTGTTTTCTTCCTCTAAACTAATAAAGACATAAGGGTTTCTGATCTGGATAATTTTTCCTACATTTTTTCTTTAGTTAAGTAGTATTGTCACTCCTACTTTTGGGTGTAGGAACTAAGGTGTTGAGTATTATTCTGTGTAGCAGAGAAATTTTTTTTTTTTTAATGGAAATTGCAGCTTTAGGAACAGAGATGAGAGGGTGGTAGGGAGCTTTCTCCCTAAACAACACTTTTCTGATGAAGCAGAAAAGTGTTGTTTAGGGAGCAACGCTCTTTTTCCTCTTTGGAGGAGTTTGTAGCTCATCAATTCCCTTCTCTCCCTTTACTGTGTGAGTGCACCTGTCTGTGGCATACTGATCCCTCTCTGAAGGTGTGTTTGCTTTTCAGCATTGCCACTTTACCCTTCCTGCAGGGTTTCGCCGGAAGGAATTCCGTGGCAAGCTTGCAATCGCTATCACAGCAAACTTCATCAATCGCAACACCACAGCTGAAGCCAAAGTAGAAGAGATCAGCGGCGTGGCCTTCATCTTCAACCAGAAGTTCTTCCAGGATCTCCGAGATGCCACAGGTTTGCCAGCACTTGACAGATTTACAGTGAAATATAAACTCTTTTTTATAATTACTATTTTGCAGCCCAGATTTGTGTGTTTAACCCAGAAACAAACATCTTGTGCAAGGCAGTCAGTGCTGCCTATGAAAAATGACTTCCCTATTTTTGTATAGTGTAGCCGTTCTGCTGTACAAAGCAGATGTATGTCACTTTGATTCAGAAGTGGAGAATTTATGGTTTTCAGGAAATCAAAGCCCTAAATGGGAAGAGGTCATGAATCCAGAGTTTTGTTTTTGCACTCCACGTCTGAATGCAAACCTTAGAGTGACGATAAATGGATTTTTTAAAAGAGGTAGCTTTATGCAGGTGAAATGTGCTGTGGTTTTGTTGACAGTTCAGATTTTAAAGTCACTCAGAGCATGGAAGAAAGTTTCTTGGCATATTCTCTTTCTAATCATGCAGTTTCAATTTACTTTCTTCTGGTAGAACTTCTGTTGCACATAACTCCTAACTTGTTCCTTCATTACCGTGTCTTTTGTTCTGTCATAAGGCATTGACTTGGAGAACATTGTCTACTACAAGGATGATACACACTACTTTGTCATGACTGCCAAAAAGCAGAGCTTGCTGGATAAAGGAGTGATACGGCATGTGGGTATTAATTTCTCCTGTATTCTCTGTAAGCTGAAATTGTGGTGATAATTTACTTTTGGTAAGGTGAAAGTAGGAAAATGTGCTTGTCCTCCATCACATAATGTTTTTCTACAGTTGTTACTTTAGACCATGAATGTAATTGTGTTCTAAAAGGCAGTTAATGCCCTTCTGAAGTATTTTAAATCCTCAGACAAGTGTTACAAAACCTGTCCTTTTCAAATTTGTCTCCTTTTGTAGATTTGGGAGTTGTGCTCATGCTAAGATAAAATATTCTGAAGGAACATTTAATAGCTTAGTTGAGCTTCTCTTATTTTATGGGAATGAAAAATGCTCAAATGTTTCTTAGCCCTTTCACAGTCAGCAATGCAAGCAGGACTCATTACTGTTTGCAATAAAAGATCTATAGATTTTTGTCACAGTCATATTTTCTGAAAAATCCCTTCACCCAGGATTTTCTTCTGGGAAGCTGAGAAGCCTCAGAGAAAAAGGGAAACAAATTCTTATCTCATTTCCTTCTCCTGTGTTGTGCCACATGTGGAATGTGTTTGGAGATTGTTTACCCACAGGTGATTGTTTCGTTGAATTTCTGGTGTGTTTTCACTCATTGGTCAATCAGGGCCAAGCTGTGTTGGGACTCTGAAGAGAGTCACGAGTTTTCATTATTATCTTTTTAGCCTTCTGTAAGTATCCTTTCTGTATTCTTTAGTATGGTTTAGTATAGCATTCTTTAATATAATATAAATTAGCTTTCTGAGAGCATGGAGTCAGATTCATCATTCCTTCTTGCCATGAGGCATCCTGCAAATACAGTAGATTTTCTCCTGGAAGTAGTAACACAGGAATGAAAGAAATTAGCAAGCAAATTTGTATGAGTAGATTTCTCAGAATTTTAATGCCAGCTACAATATATACCAATCTTAAAACAAGCTTGTGGATTTGACCACGGCGCTTTAACTGCGCTGGTTTTGGCAGGACCATGCTGACACGGAGGTCTTGCTGTCCCGGGAGAACGTGGACCAGGAGGCTTTGCTGAACTACGCCAGGGAGGCAGCAGATTTCTCCACTAACCAGCAGCTGCCCTCGCTGGACTTTGCCATCAACCACTACGGGCAGCCCGACGTGGCCATGTTTGACTTCACGTGCATGTACGCCTCCGAGAACGCCGCCCTGGTGCGCGAGCAGAACGGCCACCAGCTCCTCGTGGCACTGGTCGGGGACAGCCTGCTGGAGGTTCGTGGTCAGCCTTGAATGAGCACAAACCGCTGAGATCCATGCTGCCTGACAGAGAGGCGCTCTAAGGAAAGCTGCTGTTTGTTATAGAAGAAAGTGGGAGGTTGGAAGGAAGGGTGGGAGTGTTGGGAAAACAGAATTTTTAGCATGGTAATGATTGCGCTTAAGAAAATGTGTGCAGAGCTTTTTCTGAAGTTCTGTCTGTTCCATCTGCTTCTTGTTGACTCTGTAGAGAACCCACTGTAGGCCTGCTAGTAGTTAGCATTTTGTAGTTGGTTTAAAAAGTGCTGTCTTGAAGAGAAGCTGTTAAGGCACCCCAGGCTATGAATTACTGTTGGAAATAGAAGAGCACTGGCTTTGGGAGAGCTCTTGAGCTGTTCACTGTACATCTGGTTTCCTCTAGCCCAGTGGGAGTGGAACTTGAAGCTAATTACTGTGTTATAATTTCCCAGCACATTACTGCCTGAATATGTACTTGATACTTCTTTAACATTTTCCCTAAGTGATGCTTTTCCTTTCTCTGCTTTTTTTTTCCCTTGGTAACCTGTAATATCAGCCGTTTTGGCCAATGGGAACTGGAATAGCCAGGGGATTTTTGGCTGCAATGGACTCTGCTTGGATGGTACGAAGTTGGTCGCTCGGAGCCAGTCCTTTGGAAGTCCTTGCAGAGAGGTAATGGAGAAAGTGAATACATTTACAGTTCTAATCCAATCCTCCAACATCTCATCATTCATTACAGTTTCTTTTAGTACAAATATGTAGACAGAATGAGAGATACAGACTCTCACTGTTTTTAGTGAATGCATGAGGGTATAATTCAGTTAAAGAAAAAAATTTCAAGGGAGTTGATAAACTGAAGTATATGGATGAGTAAGAAATGTTGCTATTCCTGGTCCTAGTTTTAAAAGATTAGATGAGGAATCTTTTTTTAGGTGCTTATTGACATTGCACGGACAAATTGAGCCTGACTGTCACCAGCCCTTCAATGGCAAACCAGATGAAGATGTAGATGCATTTAAAGTACCAGATACAAAAGTTCTTGCTGTCTCCTATTATCTTGTGAATACTTTTTATTATTTCCTTGTAAGGAAGCTGTGACTTGCTGTCTTTCATGTTGTCCTTGGTCACTTTGTTTCATGTAAGCCAAACAGCATCTTGTCTCTTTTGAAGTATTGAGTTCTTGATGTGTTAATCAGCTTTGCCCCAGTGTGGTTTTGGTGACTCAAGGGGCTCTCTTGGAGATCAGAACTCGGGTAATTAGAAGACAGTGTGAGTAAAAGCAACAGTTTCTAGGTCCTATTTTAAACTTCAGCAACTGCAGTTTCTGACCATCAGGAACCACAGTATAATTTCTAAAATTGCACAATGGCACAGTTCATACTTAAAATTCCATTAGTTTGAATTTAAAAAAACAGTGAGGGAAAATAATGTTGCTGTTGAAGCCAGACTTCATCACCTTTCCATTAGCCACTTCAGACAGCAGTAAGATCTTCCCTGGGCTTTCTCTTCCACATATTGAACAGACCCAGTTCTCCTGGCCTCTCCTCACAGGGCAAATGCTCCAGTCTCCTTGGTGGCCCCTCTTCCTGAGCCCTTCCTGTATCTCAGTGCCTTTATTGTACTGGGCAGCCCCTTCAGTTTCACTTAGTGTATTGTTCTCTTCTGTCCTTTGGAATTCTGAAGTTGTATTAAAGTGCAGATTTTAATATGGTTATGCTGGCTGTTAGCTATGCAGTGTCAGAAGTGGTTACATTTCTGATTTGAATGTTTATCTCTCCAGAGTTTACTTAGCCATAGTAGTAGTGATACATCTCTTAAAAAAAAACAAAAACAGAACAAAACCTCAAACCAGCCAAAACAAACCAAAAACCCCAAACCACCACAAAGCTTAAACAAAACAGATGAACCAAAACAAAACCCCAAACTTTTTTTTTGTGTTATTTTCCCAAGGGAAAGCATTTATAGGCTGCTGCCTCAGACCACCCCAGAGAACGTGAGTAAAAACTTCAGCCACTACAGCATTGATCCTGCCACCCGATATCCCAATATCAACGTCAACTTCCTGAGGCCACAGCAGGTAAGTCACAAATGGTGCTCCTGAGTGCTTGCAATCTGCAGTGGCTTCCCTCAGGTGAAGCTGTGCCAGTGTTTTGGGGGCAGAGAGTGATGTGTGTGTAGCATGGAAGCAGTGAAAGGCACTTGCATCAGTCAAAAGTAAACTTCTGTACTTGAACAAATTCCCTTTTAGGAATGTTTGATTTTGATAATTTTAACTGTGATATAATGATACAGGAAACCTATAAATTTGTGTTTTCTATGTCTGCATGTGCATTTTCTTTGTAATAATCCAGTCTAGCAGTCTGTCATTGCAATTTGGTATCCATTCAGCAGCAGCAGTCAGCTGGACTGTTCAGCACTGATGAGCTGATGCTTGCTGTTGTGAGGTTCTTGGGATAGGATTTTTGCTACCTACATGTACTTATCTTCTTTTTTGTACCTTGGGATGTCTCCTTATTGTCTTCTGGTTATTTCTGTGTGTCTGGGGTGCATGGCATGTTGATGATCTTAAATGTTTTTGTGTGCCATTTTAGGTACGCCACTTGTATAATACAGGAGACTTGAAAGACATTCACCTGGAGATAGAGAACTTTGTGAACTCCAGGACACCAAAGCTGACTCGAAATGGTAGGCCTGGCTGCTGTCCTATTCCTTTTGCTATTCTGGAGCTGGATCAGTGCAGGAACTAGAGAGCAGCAGGGCTGTAGGGTATTATTTAACCATTCTCTTCATTTAGAAAAGGTATCCAGTAATTGTTTTGTCAACAGTCTGAGCTTACAAATTTTCAAGTTTCCATTAGCATGGGAATTTATTTTTGTTTGCCTAATTTCCCTTGCTTTATAATGCTGTTAATTTTCGAAGCACATTTGTTTGTATAGGCAGTTCTTTTCACTTCCTTTATCTCTTACATTGTCCTTGCTTGAAGTGCAGAAGCCTGGACTGAGTTCACTCTAACAGTAGACTCAGAACTCTTGCAAATGTATCAGAATGTATTGCTTGTGCAGTCTTGCATGTTCCTGCTTTCCTTTTCTTTGTCTCATCTCTCAACTAAATGAGACCTCACTTTGCCTGCATTATTCTGAGAGCTAGATGCCTTGTGATAAGCATTTCAGTAGCTGTCTTCTTGTCTCTACCCTGAGGGCTATGTCAGACTTTGCCCTTTGCATGCCCAGATAGTGTTTTGGGATTCCTAGAGTGGCTCTTTGCTGCTAAGCCTCCCTTTCACTGCTGAAGAGCTGTGTAGTCTCTGCTGTTTGCCCTGCAGCCATGTCCCTTTAGGCTGCAATCTCATCAGATCTTCTGGTAAGACAAGGTCAGCATAGGTCAGTGCTTTTAAAGGAAAGTTTTCAAGGGAGAAGAAGTAGTTACAGAAGTACATTTGTCTGTTCTTCCACTAGAAATGGTATATCTGGGCTTTAGAGAACATTGCTACTGTATGTCCTTTTGATCATATTTAACAAGCCTTTGCAGCTGTTTTATATTTCCTGGGGCTCTTTTACAATAGCTAGGGTGAAAAGTCTGGCAAGTTACAACTTAGATAATTAGTTTTCAGCAAATTAAAAAATACTTTCTTGGATCTAAAATAGATATTAATAGTATTTTTGAAAAAAAATAAGAATCCAGTCCTCCATTACCCATTGCAGAAGGAACTTTTTTTTTATATTAAGGTTTTGCTTGTTGATTCATGGGGGTTTGTGTTGTACTTAGAATTTGAGCTGTTGTTCATTTCTGTCTTGAAATGTGGTTTTTTTTTTGTTTTTTTTGTTTTTTTGTTTTTTTTTTTTTACAGAGTCTGTAGCTCGCTCTAGTAAATTGCTCAGTTGGTGCCAGAGGCAGACTGATGGATATGCTGGTGTTAATGTGACAGATCTGACAATGTCATGGAAAAGTGGCTTAGCTTTGTGTGCCATTATCCACAGATACCGTCCAGACCTAATGTGAGTAACTGGCTGCTTCAAATCACTGGGAGGAGCAGGAAATTAGTGGTGTTTGGAACTAATAATATGGAGTTGGAGGCAGTGCATTTGAGACTTATGAAGAAATAGATTGAAATGAATTCAATTAAACTTGATAGAAACCAACATCCAGTGATTCAGTGGCAGAGTGGAAGGTCATGATAGCTTGATGAATTTGAAAATAATGTGTGGTCATTTTCCCTTCTGGATGATTTGGCAGAATTAAGCTTCAAATTGGAACTGACTGGAAAGCATTATTGACTGACAAATTTTATGTGTGAAATGAGTAAGGAACAGTTCATAGCTTCAGTTAAATCTCTTGTGAACAAGTCTCTGCATGGTCCTTTATTTCCTGTTTAACAAAGCAGCTCTTCCTAAAGACTAAGGCTGCTCTTTCTAAAATAGTGACCCCCAGCCTAAATGAAGAGGTTGTTACTGTTTGCACACTGACTTGGTGATTGGGTGAATGGCAAAGGTGTCCTCTTCAGGGATATATTGGGTAAAACAGTGCCCAGATTCTGGAATGAGAAAACACTGGCTGCAAAAAGTGATGATAGCATAGATTCTGGTACTTTAATCTGAAATGTCTCCAATTCCCCAAAGAGACATCAGAAAAAGTAAATTCTAGAGCTGTACTTGAAGACATAATCCACTGTAAAACATACTGAAAAAATGTGGAGTTATTCCAATCCATATGCACTGAATTACTTCTGTGTTAGTGTACTTAAGTAAACATGAACTACACTGTTTAATAGCTTTATAGCTTGTGGGGAGTTCAAACAGCTTTTAAAATGCTTTATGTAACTCTCTACAAGCTATAGTTTTTTATATAGTTATACAAGTTTTGGAAAAAGACAGCAGGACAAAAATATGGATCATTCAGGAGAAGATGGAACACAAAGACAAGATTTAATTTAGTTCCAGGTGCACAGAATATTTTATGTAGAAGGCACTGTACAGTCTTCCAGTAGAGGAGGAAGTGGAGATGTATTTCAGAGAATGATGCTTTTTAAGAAGAAAAGTCTAGGTGTTTAACAGCAGCAAACAAATTTTAAAAGCATATATTTGAGCTGAAGTTCACTGTAGTTAAGTAGCATCAACTTTGCCATGTTGGTGGCAAATAAAATTAAGATTTCAAGTGAAAAAAAAGATGGATGTCTGAGTTCTTTCAGAAGACTGGTTTCTGCTTGGTTCAGTGCAAGGCCTCTTTTTGCCCTTTGCAGAGACTTTGACTCCTTGGATGAGCACGATGTGGAGAAGAACAACCAACTGGCCTTTGACATCGCTGAGAAAGAGTTTGGGATCTCTCCCATTATGACTGGAAAGGAAATGGCATCTGTTGGAGAGCCAGATAAGCTGTCCATGGTGATGTACCTCACACAGTTCTATGAGATGTTCAAAGACACCATCCCCTCTAGTGGTAAGCAGTTTGGGGCACTTCTGTGGGATTTAAAGACTGCTCCAGGGTGAATGTGTGTGCTTCAGTCACCTTCATACTGCTTCTGCATGGGCACATTGAGTGGTTGCTCACTGTAGCTTTACATTACAAAATGTTGACTTGTTACTGGTGCTGATAAAAACCATGTTAGCAGCAGCAGGAGCAAAATAAGGAGTTAATATACAATAGTGTCCTCAAAAGTTCACTTCAGCACTACTAGATAAATTTTCTGCTTTCTTACTATTGTTTGTCTTAACTAATGTGCCTTGCTAGTTGTTGAACAAGTAATTTCAAAACATCAGCTGAGTTCTATACCTATTTATCATCTGTGAATGGTGAGACTAAATTCAGGCCATCTTTGGAACAAAACATCTTTGATCAGAACTGAAAGATGTAATTACCTAACCCAAATCAATATGTCCAGCTTTTAAATATTGATAATGTTGTTACAGCTCTTTATTACTGGTGATCTTAATTCACATGTGTCTCTCTGGCAAGGGGAAAAAATTGGGTTTAATAGCCTTTTAAAAATATAGTATGTATAATGTGTTATTTCTAAAATTCTGTACTCTTTTTAAGAATACTGATGCTCATGTTCCTTAAAGCATGTTCTTTAAATATAAAAGTAAATAGAGTAAACACAGGTGGTTATAAACCCTGAAAGAACTGCTTTGGGCAAAATGAAAAAGCAGAATAGATGAGAAAGGTATTAATTCTAGACATTAGTAATTTTGTGCAAAATTTAGAAATCGCGAGAATTTCTGAGAACTTAAGAAAAAGACTGCTATGTTAAAAAGAATCAGTGTGTCCTTCAGTTGAGTATTTAATAACAGCACCACAGAAGAAAACTTCATGGCATTCCCTTGCTGTGCCTGTTGTCACTAACAGATAGCCTGGAGCTGAATGCAGAGGAAAAGGCTGCCCTGATTGCCAGTACCAAGTCTCCCATCTCCTTCCTCAGCAAACTGGGACAAAGCATCTCTCGGAAGCGCACTCCCAAGGTAAGCAGGCACAGCCCTGGGGGCACTTGGTCAGCCATGGTGCTAAAAATGCAGGTGTGAGTGTTTGTTAGTTTGCTAGAGACCATGTGCTCACCAGCTCTTGCTATGGGACAATGCATGTCATTTATGACTACAAAATTACATCTGTAGTATGTACTCTCAGAGGTGTATTTCATCCTTAAAAGCTTAGCCTTGTGGTAGTATTTGGGCATTTATTTTCTCTTGGAACTTAGCTAGTTGCTCAGTTTTTGATGATTTGAAAGCGTTGAAGAATTGTCCAGTTGAAGGTTACAATCCCCTAAGGAGTATCTAGGAAAACACCTCTTTTCTTAAACAAATGGAGAATGAGCACAGGTAATTAAATAAGCTTTGCAACTAAACTGATTAAGAGTACTGATGACACTTATCTCAGCCCAGAGAGGTATGAGCGTTATTTTTGTTTTCTTTCCCCTATTCCTTCTGTTTTCAGGACAAAAAAGAAAAGGAACTGGATGGTGCAGGAAAGAGGAGAAAAACCAGCCAATCTGAGGATGTAAGTATTACAGTGAGAGGTGTCAGGGAGCAAAATAAATGGTAGGTACATTTTTCCCCACTTCAGTTCTTTCATTTTTTTAATATTCAGGCCAGGATTATATAGGATTTTTTAGATAAAATTTAATTCTTCTTCAGAGGTTACACTTTAATGGTATCTTTAGTGCTAATATTTTATTAATGTTTATTAAAGAATACTACATAATACTACTATAAAAATACTACAAGTGAATAATACTACAAGTGAAATGTTACAGTTCCCTGATATTCTGTTTTTATTGCAAATTGCTATGGTTTGATGAGGACATCAACACTCAAAACTTCTCAATGAAGTTTTGTGGTATTGTCAGAAGCTTGATGCATATTTAAAATTTAACTTTGGTTTATGCAAAATCCAAACATTTCCAGTATGCCCACAAGGCTGTTTTTCAAATTCAGTGTTTGTAGCCAAATGGGTACAGGTGAATTAAAATTCAGTGCTCTGGGTTTGTTGTTTGAAGATGAGCTTTGGTTTATGTCAAGGGCTTCACAGGGGTGTTTCAGCTGAGGTCTTTTTGGTAGGTATCAAATAAGATTGAAAAGATCAGTAAAGTTTAACAGAACATTTGATGACTTGCCAAAGGAAATTAAAATCTGAGCTTTCAAGTGAGGCTGAGAGATTTGTTATCTCTAGTGTAAGAGACTTTTCACAGCAAAGGGATAGAAAGGAGAAGGTGATCTGGTTGTATCTTGTTAAATTTGATGGCACTGATTGTTAGGAGGACCTCCCACGAAGCTACAGAGAGGAAAGGCCCACACTGGTGAGTGCCCTGACAGAGAGGAGAATTGATGCTGCCATTGGGAACCAGAACAAAGTCAAGTCCATGGCAACCCAGCTGCTGGCCAAGTTTGAAGAGAATGCACCAGTGCCGTCCTCACACTTACGAAGACAGGTAGGATATGGATAATAAACCCCTTTGTTTTGGAATTGAAGAGGAAAACCATGGGTGATAGCATGCATTCCTCAAGATTTGGTGCTAGTGTTGCTTTTCTACTTCAAAGGCTCTCCTAAAGAAGAGTGAAGTTTACCCAAAGCTTAAATTTTACTAGTACAGGGTGGAGAAGACCAGCAATTGAGTTTCTTTTATAACTACTATTGCTCTTTAAAAGCTTTCCAGGAATGTTCTCCTTATGCTGTTTAAGAACAACCATTTGATTTCTGATTTGAACATTTTCATATCAGGTTACATCTGTTTGTTCTTGTGAACTGTGATTAAGCTTTGTACGTGTGTATGTGCAGCAGATAAATGCCTGGGAGTTTCTTGGCAATCAGGATGTTAGTGTCATTCCAAGTGAGGCTCATTTGTTCTCCAGGATGGTATCTGGGCTGCTGCACTGCAGGCTAGCTGTCTTTGAAGTTAGATTGAGTCACTTGAAGCTGCTGCTGGCAGTGCAGTGTCAGCAGGATGAGGCTCAGTGTGGTTTAAGTGCCAGAGTCCTTGCTCTGCTGCATGAGTCCATCCCCACAGCTGGTGCCAAGCTCTGTGCCATGGCCACATCGTGAGTGGGACCTGACCTGGCTGCTTGAAAGCCAGCTCAAGTTTGTCTCTGCCACCCTACATATCAGCATTTGTAGTGTAACATAATCAGAATGGCCATGTCTATCCACACCATAAAATGTTTCTTCAGCTGCTACACATTGGCTGGCATACTCAGCCAATGATTTGAAGAAACAATTAAATGAAAGGAAAGGTCCAAAAATATGTGAAATTTCTCATTTTTGATTATTTTTTTTCCTTTTAATATTTTACTTGCTAAAGGAATTCCCCCTACCCTATATTTTTTTCTTAAATGTTTGTCTGTCTTAATCTGTATTCCATTCCTATGGCTTTCTTTGAGTTTCCTTCACTATTTTATCTTTCCTCCTTGATCCCACCTTCCCTACAACCTGCATGCAGCCACCTGTCCTGCCTTACCAAGAGCGTGTCCACAGCCAGTCATCCAGCAGACGAGAGCAGGGCCGGCTTGCCCCCATACCCCAGTGGAAACAGGTAAAGAAAACTCATTCTCACTACATTGCACCTCCTCACCCAGCACCACCCATCACTGTTGTGCTTTTAAGCCAGTTCTTTTCCAGCACCTTGTCTGAGTCTGTTATTTTAAATAATTTCCAGTGAATAAAGTCAACATTGCCCTTTGGTGATGATGTATGGTTTAATGTTTCAAAAATATTTAATCCAATTTTCCCTGCCTTCTTGTGATAGTTTCAACTTACCAAGACTTTCATGGATGTTGCAGCAGAAATTTTTGCCATAGAATTTCTAGATTCTTCTATTAGAAATTAGGGAAACAGTGTAACCAATTATGGAAACTTATGAGGTAAAAAGATCTTATCATCTATGATATTGAAGCTCTTCCTTTATATAAATAGTAAAATTGGTTATCAGTTTTGCTAGTCCTATGTGAAATCTTAGGTATTCTGTAGTTGCAGGAGATTTTCCTGTGGTTTCCCTTTCTTTAATGCAGCTTTCCTTGCCAGCTTCTCACACTTGTTTCTTTGCATACTCCTGTGTTGCTGTGAATTCAGTACATTTTAGGTTTTCTTCTACAGAATAGGGACCAACAGCAGAAAAATCAGCGGGTATTAAATTTTATTTTCTCTCCAATGTTTCGGGCCATTGTCATTGCTGCTGTTTTTCTTTCAGCCATGTGCTTTCCAAAACTAAGACTTCTGTAATCTTTTTAGGCATTTTATGATACTTACCTCACTGGCTTCATCTATGATGCCTCATCTATGAACCACCTCACTGGTTTCTCTGTGCAAATGGCCTCCTCATGTTTCTGAGAGAGCTCAGAGGTATTTTGCTGACAGCCATAATTTGGAGAAACATCTACTTCTCTCTGGCTGTAGTTTAATCAGTGTACTTTGGAGTCAAGAGGAAGAAGATGACACTGCTTTGGAAATTCACTGTTCTTGATGAATATGGATTCATGGTGATCTTTGTGTCTGAGACATTCAGCACAATTAATTCTGCATGTCATGACTGGTGCCCTGATCTAGAAGATTTCTTTTCAAGGAAGAAGACCTAAGTCCAGAGAAATTATTGTCAGGATGCTTTGCTTTCCTGACTCAGTGTTTGTTCTTCTATCTTTTGTCTCATCAAAATCTTCTTTATAGGCTAATGAACATTTTGAGATGGATTCACATAATTCATGATTAAGGCAAATTTTATTTCTCAAGAATACTTATTAAGGCAGAAAAAAACCCTGAAGCAAAAAAGCTGTACAATATTAAGTGAGTTGATGAGCACTCCTTGTATTACCTCCTAGAAAAAGAAAAACTGGATTTCACTGGCTGTCTTTCTGTTTTAGCACTTGGAAAATGCCACATTCCTGCACCCTTGAGATTTCTATTTGAATTTGTTCCTGAAAGTTTATGAAGGCTTTATAATTAAGCCTTTATAGTGAAACACAAAAGTTCTTATTGTCATTCTTTTGTCATTGATAGAAAAAAAAGGACAAAGTTTTATTTCCTGTTTTTATTGAGGATTTTTCTCCTCACCAGGGAGCATTTTTTTGGGTTTCTTTGTTCTTTTGTTTATACCTGCACTACATAACTCAAAAGAAATTTTTAAAGAGGAAGGAAAAAATCCTTCTCCTCTTCCTATACAGACATGCTATCAACATCAAGGAAGAAGTGTAGGGCATATCTCTGAAAAATCTTTCTGCAACAATTTTACTTTCAGAGGATTTAAATTATTTTTTTCAACACTGGCAGTGATTGCCCTGTGTGGATGATTTCCCTCTCCGTATTACGCATGGAGATGATCTTTCCTTGATTAGTTCTGCTGCATCAACAGAAGATGATTGATTCCTGGGTCCAGATGTCTTGCAGGATTTGCAGTGCGTTTGTAATGAAGAAGTATAAAACTGGGTCTCAAGGATGCCAAATCTGCAGGATGCAGAAGGACCAAAGCCTCACTGACAGGGTTCCTGTTCCAAAGGTTCCTCACTGTGTTTCTGGGGAAGGGGAGAATACGGGTTACCTTTATTCAAAAGCCATGGATGCACAGAGCCATTTATTCTTGTCTGAGCAGAGACAGCTGAAACCACTGAGCCAAGCAGCCAGCTTTGCCAAGCCTGGACTGAAATCCCCTCCTGCAGGAAGTTGTTGCTGGAGCAGTACCTCAGCTGGCTGCTGAGATTTCTGGTTCTGATTGCTTTGGCAGGCAGAACCTGATAGTTGTGAGACTGCACCTTTTGATGGTGCTGGACTGGCCTTCTGTGGTGACATTGGTCACTCTGGCTTGTAGCTCATCCCTGGGTGACAGACTGCCAACAGAGAAGTGCTGCTGAATACCAGGACCTGTCATGAATCACAGAATGACCAGGTTGGAAGAGACCTTCAAGATCATTGAGTCCAACCCAGCCCCAACACCTCAAGTGAACCCTGGCACCAGTGCCAGATCCAGGCTTTGTTAAACACATCCAGGGATGGTGACTCCCCCACCTCCCTGGGCAGGCCATTCCAGAGCTTTATCACTGCTCATGCTCTAAAGGATTACTATTGCTTCTGACAATTCTTTAGGGATGATATATGTTTGCTAGAAAAAACTGTTCACGAAGCTTGTGGAAAGGTTTCTCTTTTGGCACAGGTGTTGAAGTTCAGGAGCAGAAACTTCTGCTACTGACTGAATATATCACATAGCAATTACCTTCTAGGGGAGAGTGCTTTGTAGAGGAGCAAAGCAGCTCCTAAGGGGGCAAAGGGGAGGTGTTGGGTGTTACTGAGAGAAACCACAGGTTGCTTAATGTTCTTACTAGCTGGCAAAATGAAGTTGAGATCCTCTCTTTGGGAGAAGGGCAGTTATATGATTGACAGGTTTGGTTCTTCCTGTCTTTTGGAAACTGCATGGAAGAGGAAAGTATATTGCAAAAGCATATGAGTGGTTGCAAGGAAGAGGGTTGCAAAGGAAGTGGTGTGGGTTGGACCCACAGTTCTGAAGAGAAATTGGCATCTGCCTTGGGGTATTGCCTCCTGGTGTCTGTCAGGTGGAGATCCTTAGCTGTACTTGCTTACCAGTTTAAATCTAAAATCTTGTTTTACCCTTGCATTAAGATATTAAGTGAGCAGTTTCCTTGAGCTTGTAATGCAGGATACCTCTGGATGTTGTATAGGTGAGGTAGAGGTATCTTGCTAAGAGAGAATTCCTAGAATGAGTGAAATCCTGGCAGAATCTGTTCTGAAGCAGTTTTTACCGTCATCACAAGACCTTTAATGCTGTCTCTCTTGGAAAGGCAATGCCTACTTGTATAAGAACATCTTCCATCATGTGCTCTATGCTTTCTGAGCCATTTTGGCTGCTTTTGGCAAAGAGCATCTCATCCAGGATCATGAAGCCATTGAAAGCCATATGGTCTATCCAGAAGAGGATCTGACTGGGCATGGTGTGAGAGACAAGCCTTTTAAATTGAATTTTGCCCTGGATTTCCAGACCTTCATCTTGTAGCCTTCAGCAGTCTTCTATTGTTCTGTAGGTCTCTTGTCAGCAACAGCTTTTGTGTGTCATACATGAGCTTAAATCATGTTTGATGTGTACAAAGGTACTTGTAAGATGGAAATCCTGTGTTTTTTGGTGCACATCTTTTCTGCCTCTGGACATCTGCTGCTTATTCTTTTGAGACCATTCCCTAAAGTGTGACAAAGGGCAGAAGTGCAAACTTTGCAATACTTTTGTTGGAACTGTGTTTTTTGAAGATAAATAATGACTGAGATGACCACAGGCAGCGAGAGCTGAAACCTCAACAGGAGAGAACTTAAAGCACCAATGACTTCTGCAAATACTGGTTTTTTACCTTTAATTTTTTAATTTAAATATATTGATTATTTTCTGCATTCCTATAGTCAACCTTTTCTTGTGTGCTCAGAAATACATTCTACTGGAGGGCTGATGGAACATGTACTTCATGCATTCATCCAATATTATATTCTGAGATTTGTCTTGAAAAATAAGCAAGTTTGTGAAAATTTTGACATTTGAAATGCAAACTTGGCCATGGACAGATGAAAATCCATGAGCAGCTCTGTGGTTGAGAACGTTGCCGTGCTTTCAGTTAGAAATGAGTGACTTCATAGCTAAGCCTTTTGAAACAACATATAAATGTTCCTTATCCACTGCAGTGCAAAGTCATATGCTTCAGTTTAAGCTGCTTTTAGCATCTGTTGGAGATAGAGGAGTGTATTATTTATCTAACTGTTTTGTTGAAAAGGAAGAGAGCACCCAAACAGATGTTAGTGCCAGCTCATCTGCAAGGGCAGTAATAAACATCTGTAATATCTCTACACCGTGTGCAGATTTTTAGAGCCTTATCTAACCCTGGCTTTGGATACACAGCATTTTGTTTTTTCCCAGTGCAACCATTTCCAGATATGCTCTGGTGAGAACTCAGCAGGAAAAGAAAAATCAGGCTGAAGGCTCATTAATAAACAAGAAATGGTGGAGAAAAAAGACTCTACATAACAAGGAGTACAACACTAGAAGGGCATGTTTGCTGGTGTGTTAAACTGAGGACATGTATGTGCATTGTGTAATATGCAGACTATGAAATACAGCTCCATTTTGTCTATAAACCAGCTGGATTTGTGTTCTAACAGAATGTATTACATTTTAGCTTGCCTGAGATGGTGTAATGTCTGTAAGAGAGAAGAGATCTGGAGCTGGGAGCAGAAAACTGAGACTTGAATTGTATTAGTAATGAGCTGCAAGCAAGAGTAATTAGGTCAACAGGATGGATATTTTTAAGCATTTTAAGGCTCAGCAAGAAGTAATTTTTCATGAAGCAAAGAGAGCAGTCCAATTGTGCTATGGAGAGTTCCAAGTTTGCCTTTAACTGATTGTAAGACCTTGACTCACAAGCTCTTGGTGATTGATACAAATCTGTGTTTGTATCAATCAATTGCTGATTGATACAAATCTGTATTCACTGACTGTCAAATGTGATTGTGTGGCTCTGGGTAAAAACTTGGATCACAGCTTCAGATGAACTGTGACTTTGGCTGATTTGAGCGAGGTGTGAGCTTAGATCATGGTCTCAGTTCATGCATTCTGGCCTGTCTCACCAAACCACTGGTAATGTTACCTCTTTTCTACCATTATTATGATTTTTTTTTCTTTTTCTGTTTTAAAAAAAGATGAGGCATAAGGAACGTTCTCGGACCTGCCCCAAAAAAGTGATCATGCTCTCTTCTTGCACTCCATCCTCCTCTCCATCGTATCCCAGGCAGCAGGTGATTCCCTCTGCATGCTCTGTCCCTTTCTCTTCATTGCTGCTTGCACAAGTGACTAGCTCAGTTACCAAACAGCTTATTTACAAATACACTTCCAGTTTTCTTTCTTTCAGGTGCTGATGGAGGCTTCTCAACCTCTTAGGTTAGGAAAATAAGGCAACATTAACTCACTGGAAGCATGAAGAGTCTCCACTGGAGACTGAGATTTTGCTGTAGGCAGATTTTTTTATCACAGTGCCCTTTCTCAGATGCACAAAGTAGAAATTAAAGGTTTGGAGTAATGCAGGGAAAGAAAATTGAATTTTGTTCCATCTCCACTGTCTGTTTAAATATGTGTGACTGAAAATTTGCTCTTGTATCCATTAAACTTTTATGGGATTGCTTATCTGAAGTGGCTTTTGAGTGTTGTAGTGGCCTTCACATGTCCATTGTGGTCTTTGTTTCTCTCACACGAGGCTCTTGTCTCAGTCTGGCTTTGAACCTGGAGCAGTGAGAGCTGTTCTGAGCCCACTGTATAAATGTGCATCCATGATGTTTGTGCACATGTATTTGTTCTCCCAGTTACATATTTCCTGAAATCCTTCTAATATATCTGTCTTCTTGTATATTGTAATTGTGCTTCTTTGAGTTGTATCCTTTAAAATTATGTTTCATTTTCCTACCTTCAAATCTACTTCTTGATCAGTTCTGAGCTAGAGGTCCTGAAAAGGCAGGTGCAGTCCCATAGAGCTGTCATGACATCACATGAGGACTGTACAAATAAATTTCCCCAGAGGTGAAGCTGAGCTGTCTTTGCTGAGCTCTTGAGCCTATAAACTGTAAAGGAGCATTGCCTTTTAGCAGAGTAGACAAGTTTTATTCTTTGGCAGAAAGTTTGACTTGCATTATTGCTGATTTCTCAAATTTTAATTACATGTTGCAATTTATCTGGTCTAATTATTGTCAGCCTCCAGGACACACATTCTTTGCTGCCTCTGTGGTGTCTGCATCTGCAAGATAGATCAGCTCTGCCTACTGATCCCATTTGAAACTGTCCTAACAGAAAAAGGGGTTGGTTTTCTGCTGTGAACAGCAACTTTTTCAAGAAGGATACAGGAGAGAACATCTGGGTAGAAAGAGTGAGGAAAGCCCTTTTCATGAGCAAAACCTGCAGTGTAATATCAGCTGTTGTGATAGCTAGCTGCCTGCCTCGTGTCAAAATCCTCTGAAAATTTTGTTGGATGTATATTATGAAAGAAGAAAGGCTTTCCCCAACCTTACAGATGGAGAAACAAAGGCAGTTAAATGCTGGGTTTTACCTTCTAATCTATAGTGTGGGATTCATTTTCCAGCTCAAGAAATTTGTTTTCACTCACAGGATCTTGTAGCTCTGTATTTTCCTTCTGTCACCTCTCCAAGTGTTTGTTTGTCCTGTGTCTTTTTGGTTGCCTAGTTTAGTCATGAAGGCCAGCTCTGCCAAGTGTATTTTGACCATTTTCTATGTTGTGTTTTATAGAAATCTTCTTCCTTCTTTTAACTCAGGAATTTTTGTCCTCTGATAAAAATCCTACAGAACTGATGTTAGGCTCAGTCAGAGTAATGTGCTTTTGGAGGCGTTCTTTTTCCTTAGGAATGATTTTTTTTCCCCCTAAAATTGACAGGCCTCATAGCAAGTCAGATGGATCTGTATCCATATTACACTGATGTCTTTTAAAATCTTTAATTCTGCTCTTCTACTGCATTTATTCTGCCACTTCTTTTAAACTCTCCATCTCCTTCCTCTGAACTAACATCACAGTATGAATTATACTGAGTGCCTTACCATCTTTATTGCACTAATTTGATTACATTGTGGTACTATGTTGTTGTTTATAGACCTAATTTAAATATATACTTTAAAAAAAATTCTCTACAGGAGCCAACTTGTTATTGCCAGGTTTAAATTATTCTTAATAAACTTCTGCTCTTGTTGTGGCTTCTTTTCTGCCTGCATCATAAGAAAAATCAGATAAAGTGTGTTCTGATTAGGAAATTGGTCTGTGATTGTTTTTAAGCTCATCATTTGTTGCCTGCAGAGATTCAGGGAACCTGGTGCTGGCTATCCCGGGGATCTGAGATCCAGACAGGAAAGGGTAAAAAAGCATGAACAAATGGCATGGGTGCTGATGACACAAAGCTGTGGTGGATGTGTGCAATCCAGAGGTCAGATCCAGGGGGTGGTGAAGCACACTTCTCCTAATGCTGCTGTTAACACGCTGCAACTGCTGAGAGTCAGCCAGGAGCGATCCCTCCTGTGTGACACCCACATAAATGCATAACAAGCCTTCATCAGCAGTTTGCTATATGCTTTTATTTTGCCCTAGGTCGAGCACTTGAGCTCTTGTCATTCTTCTTTGTCTCTTACACCTCTTTAGGGAAGTATGCTGTGGCTGTAGCAGAACAAGAAGAGTTATGTGTTGTGCTAATTGATGCAAACGTGGTTGCATTGTGTTCACCGCTTGCTTTCTGGATGGTTAAACAACTGGCATTCCATCTTGCCTCCTACAGGCCAAAGTAAAAGGAAAAATGATGAGGCATTATTTAGTATAGAGACTTTGAAGCCTTTTTAACAATGAAATATTCAACAGTCTGTCTGAATGGCTCAGTATTATACAGAAGCATGGGAAAATAAAAGATAGGCACTCAAAAGGACCGGTTGATTTGAATTCATATTGACAAATTAATTGACATTCCAGTACAGGCTTTGAATGAATTAAGTCATAAATGGGAGCCAGCAATAAAACTGTTGCAACTTCCAGAATGTGTTCTAACAAAAGCCTTTTGTGGGCTGAATGTTTTCTGACAGGCAGTAGAAAATGAATACACGTGTCTGCAATGACACAGAAGCCCACAGCTTCGTAACAGACCCCAGTTTTAGTGAAAATGATCTAGTAGGAAGGAGTAGGTGGAACAGAAAGCAGCTTGAAAGTAGAGAGTATTATTAATGCATCTGAATGGGAAGAGTGTTTCCTGTAAACTGGGTGTGAGCCCAATTTTCTGTTCTGCATTGGAGGACAATTAGTAATACAGAGCTGCACCTTGGCATTCTTGACAGATCAAGCCTCAGATTTCTTGATGCACATGTTTGTAGCTCCTGTCCATTTACTCTTGTATTCCACAAACAAATTAGCGGAAGGATGTGTGGTACTGCAGTGATAGTCCTGACTTATATAGCAGGTCACCTGCCAGGCCTTTTTTCATGTCATCAAATGCACCACACAACACTTTAGGAACATTCATATGAAAGACTAGAATAGCAGAGGTGTCAAATATTGTGCCTGGGGTGTATTGACTTGGTAGTGCAATAAGAACAAGTAGGACAGTGGAGTTGCATAAGTAAAACTGGCAGCTTCTGTGAGTGTTTGATTGTACTGTTCTTTGCTTTATTTAGACAGGCTCATTAAACATGCTCTCTTTGGCATGTGGAGTATTTACTTTGCATATACCACCATCTTTAAGAAATTAATGCATTCTTTATGAGAACCGAAATACATGATCCTAAAATGTGTTTCTGTATGCAAAATCTCAGAAACAAATATTTAGATATTATTTTTTAAATATTCTCATACTTATAGGAAATCCTTGAGAATGCAGAACTGTGGGGAAATAGACTGACAAATAAGGCCCTTTGTGCATGACAAAGCCACATTTTAAAATTATTTTTTGATGGTAATGCCAGAGAGAAAGGCTATGTGCTTGTTTGATTTTGGCTGCAGCAGTTCTAGGAAGAGTTGTGAAAAACAATTAATGCAACCATTTTTTTCTTGCCTCCGAGGGCCAAAATGGAGCACTTCATTAAAATAGTACACACTGGGGGGAAAACCCCCCCAGTTTTCACATGAGAGCTTCTGTTACTGTTGTGCATGTGAATGTCATACCTTTTGGCTGGCATTTTTGTGTCCCTTCCTTTTCGTGCTGGTTTGTTTACATCCTGCCTCCTTCCTCGTCTCGCAGAGATCTCCTCGTTTATTGTCTCATGACCACGTGCCCATGAGTATTGAGCAAAGGGCATGTCAGCTGGCTGCCCTCCTGGAGTCCAGACGTGCACTGAGGCATCAGGTGACTACAGCCCTGCCTAGCTGGTGTCCTGGAGCACTGGGGGATTCTGGGTACAGGTGAAATCTTGGGGCAGAAAGAGGAAAAAATCACCAAAATATGATGGCCACTGCTCTACGGTCATGTGGTTAAAACATCCATCAAGACTGTTTTTGTCTTTATTTGTAGTGTCCTTATTTGATTTGCCTTTTCTTAGCTGTCTCCTTGTTTGGTGAGTGGCCCTTTCTGTTCCTCAAAACAATGGATATAAACAATGAAGCAAAAAGCAGCCAGTAAGCTTCAGAATAAATGAATAAATGCTGAAAACCAGCTGGGCTCTGGATCAAGTCATCTCACAGTGGTCATTTAGCAGTCAGTCCCTTGCAAATTTTACTTGCTTCTGGAAGCAAGAATATTCACATTTTCCAAGCTTAATCCCTGGCTCTGTAGTACTACTTGTGTGTCCATCCTTCCTGTGCAGTTGTTTCCAATGGTAGAGCTGGCAGTTTGTGCAGATTGTCTTTGATTGCAGTGTACACTTCTGTTTTGTTTCGTTTTTGTGCCTAATTTTCTCCCCAGTCTGTTGTCTTTGGGCTATGGGAGCATGCCAGTTTGAACTGTGGTTTCTTTGGTTGCTCTCTGTTTTCAGTTAGCTTCAGCAGTGCTTGGCAAACTGCAGAGTGCTTTTTTGGAAAGCACCATCTACAGAAGTGATTTTGTTTCATAACTTAACTGTTTTGAGTTAACCATCCCAAATCAAGCTGTCTACTTGAGCTGGAGCATAAACAGTCCCAGAACTTTTGCTGGTGGGCATAACTTTTGCAAGCCCTACTAATAAGAATTTTGTGACATCTAGGTCACTTCATATTGTTGGGGATTTTTGGGATGCCATCTTTTTCTGATGGCTAAAATCACAGGAGCTGTTCTCCAAGAAGGAACAGCAAACCTTTGGCTAGATTTGAAGTTTTGGCTATGAAGGCCTGAATAAGAAGACTACTTTAAACAAAGTGGTACCTCTTTGTTAATGGGTGCCATGACTTAATATCTCTAGCAAGGCCTGCAATGCTCATGTGCATTTCCTTATTCAGTTAAAATGATGATGCAGAAATCAAGATCTAGACCAAAATACTTTGCTCCTACTTTTTGTAGTGCTCTCTGGCAATTTTTAAGCTCCTTCTCAGTGTGGAGATGCAAAGATAGAAATTATTTTTGAAATTGTCTAATTTCTGTATCATGCAGAATTGAGAAGGAGGAGAGACTGAGAACACAAAGTAGAGGAAAGCATAAAGTAGATAGGGCAGAGAGGAAAAAGGAAACAGATGTTGGAACACTGCAAGCAATGATGGATTATGATGTAGGATTTAAGAGAAGAAAACAAGGAAAATACTGAGAAAGAGGAGGCTTAGCAAAGTAAGGACATTCACAGAGAAGAAACTTGATTAAATGTTAATTTACTGAAAATTTTTGCATGAACAATTATATTTCCATAAATTGGGGAAACTGTGAAAGCCAAGCTCTTTTGCATTTTGCTCAGTAAATTTAATCTTGAGGTTAGCCTATTCCAAGTGGCTGGAAGTAGCTGCTTTCATGGGTCATGCAATTACATGACATTTAGTTTTCCTTTTTATAACTAAAGCCATAATTTATTTTCCAAAGAAAGCCAGTTATTTGTAATGTGAATATTTTTTTATTTCCAGACTATAATTTTTAGGAATGCACAGTTTCTTCCAGTGCTGTTTGTCTGATACTTCCAACTTTTTCCCTGCTTATATGAAGTATTCACTGGAGGATGGGCATAATCATCTGTAGAGATAATGATAAGGGCATATTGGAAGACCAAATTTTGGGTTCTCCTGTGAGAAACCAGTTTGAGAAGGATGCAGGTTCTCAGTCTGTGATTTATTCTTTGCCATTTGATAATCAAGATCAGCAGATTATTTTATATTGATACATTCTTTATTTTGTTCAGTGTTTCTAATCATTTTACAGTAATTTTTAGGTTGGAAATTTGCTGTTAATTACTGGAAATACATACAAGCTAACTTCTTTCTCTTCTGTCCCCTAGGAGAAGAGAGTTTTGGTTATATAGTTAAAATGAAGAAGAGGTCTCACATGGCATGAAAGATGATCTTAGTGCCTTGAGCCAGTAATAGAGAACAATGGGAGATACAGAAGGAGCAGAGGAAATTGATTTGGGGTCTTTGCCAGTGGCTTAGTTGGTTGAATTACAGGAGGTTGGACATCTGTGGAAGTAGGTAACTGCTTCCAAATGGTCCTAAATAATGTAAAACGTAATAAAGAGCAAATTTGGAATGACTACTCTGCCTCGCTAGGGAGAAAGTAAAGATACCCTGGGTATTTTTCTCAAAGTTTTCCTATAAGAGTCCTTAAAAAATTGTTCTTGATGGTAGTTAGAAAAGCCTGGGCTGGGTTTTTTTTTTTTATTATTTTCTCTTCTCTCTTAGAAGAGCACATGTATGATTGTGTTGATGTTTATTTTATGTTTTAGCCCGAGACGGAGCCGTCTCGCCGATTCTTTGTTGACCAGTGGGAGCTCTCCCGTAGCCTCCGCTCTTCCAACCGCCCTTCCTCACCCTCCTCCGACTCCCTGCGCCAGGTAGCCCTCACCTGAGCACTGCAGGTGCACCCAGCTGCCTGTGCTTGCCAAGGACACTCACAGGACACAGCCAGGCTGGCACTGCTCCACCTGCAGAGCCTCTGTGCTTGTCCCTGCACAAGGGAGAGGCTGCACAAAGCAGCCTGTGCCCGGCACAGCTCGGGCGTTGCCAGCCATAAAGCAGTTTGAAACTAAATGTTTTTTAACATTAGTGTCTGTGAGAAGTTTGTGGTGCATCTCTCACTCAAACCAGGGGTTTTGAGCACTGATAGTCCTGGCTTTGCAGTGAAGCTTTCTGGTTTTGCTTGCTGCTTTTGTTGAAGTTTTGGGCTAAACAACAGAATGTGTTTGTGCATATGTGGTTAATGGACAGTGTGAAATAAAAAGTGCTTTGGCTTTTTGAAAGATCACTGAGAATTTGAACTAGTTACAGTTGTCCTACATAAACAGCAGGAACTTGATTTGACCTAAGCTGGAGCAGGTTCTTTGCCTCCTTTTGAAAATGTTGCAGAATGTTGTAAGTCTGGAAGACCATGGAAAGAAAGATAAAATGCTTCACTCAATACTCATAATTAGGCCAGATGTGATATGTAGGCAAAAAGCAAAACAAATCGAAACACAGAACTCCAAATTAAAAATTCAGCAAGTAAATTTCTCACACCAGATAGTCCAAGGTGCTGTCAGTTAATATTGACATATTCATTTTTTTAGCATGGAACATGTTACATGCTGGTAGAATTTTAAAGGTCCTGAAGGATCTGCAGTTGAAGGTTTCAAATCAAAGCTTGATTAGGGGAAACCTGGTTCAGCTAGAAGGAAGTTTTCTCTTGGAAATGCCTGATCTCTCTTCTAAGGAAACTCAAAAAGCCTCAAAAGCTCTGATCATTCAGAGGAAACAGAAAACTCTTGGCCAAATTATTATGGTTGCCAGTTAAAAATCAATGATGAAGAAAATTTTACAAGTGAGCACCATTTTAAATGTCATGTTTGACAACATATATGTCATTGAAAAGCAACTCTGCACATATGTATGTGGAGCCTAGGAGACTCAGAGATAAATCATTTGTTATTTCTTGCATATAGAAATACTGCAAGTGTTCTGCCCCTTGGAATGGAATCAATAGACAGGTGTAAATTCTTTCTGGGTAGAAATAAACCCTCCCCTCATTACTGCAGTGACAGAGAGCTTAAGGAATTAGGACTGTAGTGACAGCAGCAGTAATCTCTGGCTGAGCACTCCATTTTCATAATCTTTTTCCCCAAAGAAGTACTCATTCTATGCTGAATTTCAGTTTCTCTGATGCTTCCTGCTGTCCTCATGTCTGAACTTGTGAAGATTTTAAACATTCCTAAAAGGCTAATGACCACACATATTAAATTAGTTATTAGTTGAGGGAAATAACTACTGTGCTTCAAGCAAGTTTTGCTAAAAGTCAAGGGGGTTTTAAGATATAACTTTCCTTTTGTTATCCTTGGCATTTCCCACTTGCTAGAAGCTGAGTGGCTCTCTGATCCTGTATTAGCTGAGAATCCAGCTAGAAACATTCATAATGCTGCTTAGTGTGGAAAAGGGAAGTTGCTTGGCGTGCTCTTTGCTGCTCCGAGTCAAACCCGTGGCGTTTGCAGTGGGACTGAGCTAACATGGATGTAACCACCTCATTTTCTTAACCATGTAGTTAGTGCCAGTGGTTGTGTTTCCTGTGAAAAACACTTTCTCCACTCCTGCAGTGATTGAATTTGGCTTGCAGACACTCATTTGGTACCATCTAAGGTAACAGCCAACTTGCCTAGACTGCTGAAAATACTGGAGGGTTTTCAGATATCCAGAGTTATGGAGTCATTCTGTGCCCATGATGGAGAAAAGCCAAGTCATAAAACCATGTTCAGGGTTGAACAAATATATGTTCCAGATGTATGCAGGTATGGCTTTAATGCATTGGATGAAGGCTCTTCCATCTTTTTTTCCATCTAAACCTCTGTGTATTTTTAGCACTGGAAGAATTAATACTTTTGACTCACTGTGAGTTCTTTAGTAGGGGCTTCTCCCTGCTCTGTGAATGCTCTGTAAATTAATTCTTTCCAGGTGCAAAGTACACAAATATACTGTTGTAAATCAGCACGTTGCATTAGACTTGGTAACGTCTTCTAAAAGATCTTTGTTTCTGATGTCAGTTTTACCTGGAACCTAAAATCTAACCTATATTTAGCCTCATCTTTTAGAAGTGTCTATACTCAAGTTTCCAGGACAAAATACCCCACAGATGAAAACAAGATCTGCTCCCTTCATCATAGTATTTCTGGAACACTTAAAAAATGCAAAATGCAAGCCTTCCTGTCTGTTCCTACAGGTGATCCTGGACTGTACTGGTGATTTCAGATGACACTGGCTTTGCTATTACTACTTGTCACTTTATTTGTCCACTGTCTTGCATGATTTGACCTCTCTGCACCTTTTCACCACCTAACCTCTCATCGTTCTAGTTATTTTTTTTAATTTGATTCTTTTTTTCTTTTCTCACACCACTCTTGTTTTATTCAACCCATCTGGTAGAAGTACATAAAGATGTACACAGGCGGAGTGAGCTCATTGGCTGAGCAGATAGCCAATCAGCTTCAAAGGAAAGAGCAGCCCAAAACCCTTCTAGACAAGAAGGAACTGGTAAGACAATGTGCCAGAGATGAAGTGTGTTTGTGCTTAGATGTTGTGTAGATCTCAAGTTTTGTGAGTGTCCACCAGTTTTGTGAGCTTTGTTACACCACCGATGGAATCTGTCGTAGCTTTATGAGAGCTTTTTGTTTCCCTTTCTCCATCCACCCTCACTCCTGTCCTCATTTCCTTTGCCAAATATTTTAATCTCATGCCAGGGTACAAAGACTGGGCATAATGAATTGACAAAACTGTTCATAACACTTCTGCACTGCTGCTTTCTGGAGGAGACACTGGTTTTGGTAATGTAGGTCTAAGAATTGTTGTTTGAGGGTGTTTTAATGGTTTTGCCTTTCTTCATATGCCTCCTTAAGTCACTGATTTCAGGGTCATCATTAATAATACTGGTGTCCACTCATCTACCCAGAACTTATGTAGGCATGGCATCCTAGGAGCCTTTTTCCTGGACAACAAGGTTAGTTTTTGGTGTCCTGGTTAAAACCAACGTGAGTTGTGTCCGAGAACTGCAGCAGCATCCAGGTGTTCCCGTATCCACATAACTGAAGAGCTAAAACATGACCTGGGTGTGTGGTCTCAGTGAGGCTGGACACACAAATTCAGCCATCCCTGTTTGTGTCCAGGGCTCGCTCAAGAAGGAGTTCCCCCAGAACCTGGGAGGCAGCGACGTGTGCTACTTCTGCCGCAAGCGGGTCTACGTGATGGAGAGGCTGAGCGCCGAGGGCAAGTTCTTCCACCGCAGCTGCTTCAAGTGCGAGTACTGCGCCACCACCCTGCGCCTGTCCTCCTACGCCTACGACATCGAGGACGGTAAGGGAGCGGCCTCTGCTCACCAGGCCCCTCCTGGCCTGGCAGATCTTCTGTCATTTAAAAGCTGTTTGGTGAGTTAGGGAGCAGGGTGACTTCCATTCCCCAAATGCCATCCCTCCAGCTGTTGGAGCTTCGGGGATTTCCTATGGCTGGGTCATGGTGGCAGCAGAGCAGCCAAAGCGATAGGAGTTAACATTGTAGTGGTGCCTGGAGAGGCTACCTGGAACAGAGGCTAGACAGAGTTAAAGGAATAAAGGAGGGATTTATTAAAAAAGCCTTCAAAGGTTACACCTTGGGCAGTACAAGAGCCTGGCTGTGGCTCCACCCAAGGTGGATGCAAGATGGGTGACCGGTCATGAGTTTTCACACTTTTATGACTTTTGGTCCATTTCCATGTTTGGGTTAATTGTCCAATTACAGCTTCAGGTTGTGAAGTCCTAACATCCCAGATTGCTCTCCTCACTTCACCATTGTTCACACTTTTGGACTGAAAGCTGCAACAGTGTCCTTGGTTCTCAGGCTGGAAAAGGATTGTTTTGTCTGACTAAACTGTGGAGAGAACTTGCTAACACTTTTTATGAAGTTCAGATTTACACACTAAGGCAGTACAGAATCTGGAAAACATGAAATCTAAAACTTAAGGCATCATTAACAGCTGCTGGAGTGCAGGGTAAACAAACAGTAACTGGAGGCTTTAAAAAGCTTCACAGGCTGAGTTCGAGGGCTAGACTTTTTACTGTCCTCATCTGACAGTATTTAAATAAAACCCCTGAGTGTTTAATACTATTCAAGAGAAAATAACAAGTTGGAGAGAAATGCTGCCAGCTTGTTCTTCTTGAAGGTACCACAACTGTCCAACTCTGTATGTTTATTTTAGATGTAATAAAACAGGAACTTATAATCAGGGGCTGTTGATAATTGGTCATTACAAGCTGAGTTCTACTTACATAGAAAACATGGAACATTAAAGTTGAGTAGAGGTAAGTCAGTGTTAGAGTGTTGTAGCAGTAGTTACTGAAGATTCAGTAATGGCTTATTTTTTGTATCTGATAGACTAAGGAGAAAAGAATATGATTACAAAACTTGCTGATGCCTCAATTAAAAGAATCTAACATGCTAAGAATAAAGGGAAGCTTCAGATATACCCTACAAGTCTGAGAAACCAGACAATATGGCAGCAGGTGAAAGAAACTTTTAATCAGCAAAGCGTATATATTGAAAGTAATAATTTAGGATCATCCATCACTTGTGAAAAGTCATTTGCTTGTAAGGGCAGCTGTGTACTACAGTCTTTGTTTGAGCAGTGATTGACAAAAATGTCACGTTTTCTGAAGAAAATGTATGAGAAAGTATTTGAGGTAAATGTTGATTCACATCAGCAGGTATGAATTTATTTTCTTACACAGCTGCCTATCTTTAATCCAATCTCACTAGGAAAATAAGTGTAAAATGGTGTAAAACTAGTGACAAGTAAGGTGCAAAGGATTCTGTTTCAGACATAATGGTGTAGAAAACAGAATAACAAGAAAAAAGTGTTAGTACCTGTATTTTTCCCACTGATTGAGGTGAAGATGAAGTAAAAATTTTAAATTGATGTCACAGGATGACACTCCAAGGTATTCTACTGCAGATTGAAATTGATGGGTGTCCATTCTGTGTAAGAACAATCTTTTAATATATACTGGGTGGAAAAATGGCTGCGGAAACACCATCTGGTTTAAGGGGCAAAAAGAACTAAAATTGTGTATTCATAATGCATTGTATAATGACTTTAAGTAATGGATCTGCTGGGTTGTGAAGAGTTGAGGACACTTAGAATCAAACCAGACTCCCAGTAAGGAATAGAAACCCCTTTATTGCTTGTCTGGAAGGTCAGCAGACTTGGCATGCAAGTTTAAAGGGGCCAGTGGTAATTTTGAGATCAACATATAAAAGCAACATCTTTATCGGAAGTCAAAGTTGGGGAAAAGCATTTTTTGAGCACTGCTGTTATTTTGAGCACTCACAAGTAACTGAATATCTGTCTGTTAAGCAGTAACAGACTGAGCTCCTGTGTCAGCTCTATGGGCTGAAAGTTTTTGCCACCATATTTTTAATGATTGCCTCTGCAGGCATGCTTGTGTGTGCAGTTATGGCCAGACAGTTCTCAGTGAAGCAAACACAAAGCTTGGAGTTTCAGCAGGCTTATAGCATTCATTCTGAAATATTACATGCCCAACAGCTGTGTGTGTATATGAAGCAGATGTGGCTAAACAGAAATCTGTGGTATCGATCTGTTGTGAAAATGTAGCTTGTATTTCATTCTGAGTTTTCTTTGAGAGTTAAAAAACCAAAGCTATGCACACATTGTTGCTGTTCATCTGGCTGTTTGGACTGACAAGCATTCTGCAGCCTTCTGCAGTCAGTGTCTGGTTTTAGGCTTCAGACTCTGAGAATTTTTGTGTAAGAGGTTTTCAGTTGATGCTCATTTCAGACAATCTCGAAAAGCAGGTTTTGGTATGAGTAAACATTAAGAAATACTTATTGAAGTAAAGACTTCTAGCAAGATGTTTGTCACTTTTCCATCTCTGTGCTGTTATTTTGCAAATACCAGCACAGAGAAATTGGAGGCGGAGGTCAGAATATGTGTTGGGAATGCATTGGCAAAGCTCTAGGAATGGGATGGCCCTGTAGAATGCTATGGGCTGCTTATGCCAAGCAGGATACATTGACAAAGGTACAGTGGAAGATAATTAAGAGGCATCAGCTTGCTGCTTTTATTAGTACCAATAGTATTTGCATGATGGTATTGCTAATGCTGCTTTGTCTTCCTCACAGTGCTCAGATAGCAGTGAAAAACCTCTCTAGACTTCTGAGGTGTTCGTAAAACCAGCAGGATCACAAAAGGTCTCATTTGTGAAAATGAGTCATTGTCCTTTTTACAAGTAGCCACTGTGCATTTTGAGAGATGGTTCTTTGGGAGTTAACACTGTCCTCTCCCACTTTCCTCTGCTGGTTGTATTCATTCTTGCTTTTTCCAAAAGTGCTTCTGCCAGCTTTTCATGTGATGGTTTCTTTGTTCCTCACACACTGCCGCATTGTTAGCATGTGATACCACACAAGCCTCACAGCTTTGCTTTGGTGTTTGATAGGATTTTAAACTAAATGGCTGTCAGGCACCCAATGGAAAAGAGCCTAGTTACAAGGGGAGAGAGCAGGGCTGGAGCTAAAACTTCAGCCAGTATTTGCCTCTGCATATAGTGAAGAAATTGGAGAGAGCAAAAGGAGTGGCAGCAGAAAACAAGTTGCAGTGAGATGGACATTTATATTGTGCTAAATTCCTGTGTTCCTGTTCCTGACCATCATTTGTGTTTTATCTGCAGGCAAATTCTACTGTAAACCTCACTACTGTTACAGAGTCTCTGGTTATGCTCAGAGGAAGAGGCCAGCAGTGGGTCCTCTGTCAGGAAAGGTAACTCATTGTTTTCATCTAACGTGCTGTGTTAATAGATTTGGATTCTTAACATAGACAAAACATGTGTGATGGTTTGGGGTTTTTTCAGAAAGTAGAAAAATTCAGGGTGCATTTAGTTGCTTTATCTATCATGAAAGCTTACAGTTCAACTAAATCTTATTTAAAAGCAATTCCTCTACTTAGTACTGCTCTTTTCATGGTACTTATTATCAAATTATGTGCTATCCTGTTCAAAACAGAATTTTGATTTGTTTTTCTTGTCAGCTGAAATAATTTCTTAGTGTATGCTGAGACTAAATGAATAATGTTACCAGTTCTAGTTTTGCTTTGTTTCTCCGTGGTTTTGCTTAAGATGAAACAAATTGTTTGCATTTCCTTTGAAACACAAAGTTCTATCCCTCTTGCATAAGCTATGAAAATCACATACCTTCATTTCTGAAGGTCTGCTGTGTTAACAGGAACCTGCATGAAAAGACAGAATATCCCCTTTCCTATACTATCAAAATAGAAGTATTTGTGCTGTAAATATAGGATGAAGAGACACTGTGCAATACAGAAAAATCCTTCAGCTTTTGTTGTTATAATCCAAGGCACCTAATTTTTCTCGTCAAGCCCCTTTTCACATGCTCCGAGTATTTTTACATGCTCTGAGCAATCTATATGCTGGTTTCTTAAGTTCTGTTCAGCTTGCTGCTGCAAGCTGCTCTTGTCCCTTAAATTATATTTTCCTTTGTGCAAGCAGTGCTACCTGTCCTGCCTGATACTCAGGTTTTATTAGTACAAGCTGGAGCTGAACTCCTTTTTGCAAGGATAGTGGATCTATCCCAATATGTGCCATACTTCCTGCCAAAAATAAAGACTAAAAATGGTACCTGTTTTATTTCCCAGAGGAGCAGATTGAGGGCTCTTACAGCTGTGACTTTCTTGGCTATCCAGTTTGTTTTTCAGAGCTTTAATAAAGCTTCAAACTGAGAAGGAGCATGTTTGTTTTTCAGAGCTTTCCTTACACGATGCATGCGAGACATCTCAATTCCTCGCTCAGCTGTTCAGTAGACACAGCAATTCCAACTTTACCCTGAATTTAACTTGCCCACCTTCTTGCAGGACACCAAAGGACCTGTGCAGGACGCCATGGCCAGCGATGGGAGCGGACGGGCCAGCAGCCTCCCCAGCTCAGCAGAGAGGGCCCCAGGTAGCTCCGCTTCCTTCTTTGGCAGGGTGGTGCAGTTCTCGCTCGGCCTCGTGGGCAGAGTTAGGGTGCTGAGCCAGCGCCTGCACAGCACGGTCTCCTCCATTGGGCACCACGTAGCCCAGAACCCTCTGGACTCCTTTTTCATGTGTCAGCTGCTGGCATTTGGGGTTCCCTTTCTCTATGTCCAGTCAGAAGTTCTCGGGCAGATCCTAGGGGAATTCTGTGGGCAGCCTGCTGACCAGTGAGATTTAATGTCACCCACCTTTGAGCTGTGTAACTCGTTTGGTTTTTGCGGTGCCTTGTGAATTTTGTGTGCTACATAGAAATCTCAATATATTATTTTGCACTGTGGCTTTGGGGCCTAGATGTTCTCAGTTCTTTCAAGGACATTTTTGAAAGAATACCAGGAAAACACAGAAGCTCAGTTGAGGGTCTCCTCCGAGTCAGCCCAGATAAAGAGCCCTGTAATGTATGCAGCTCAATGTCAGTGAAATTGAAAGTTTTTATGAAGCACTGGAATAGCTCATAAACTGGATTTCTGTGTTTTCCTGAATTCTGGGTGTGGTTTCTCGTTCTCCCAAGCTTCTCTTTATTAATCTGGTACTTGAGTGGGAAAGATCCCATTATCTTTGGATTGTGTCTCCTTTGGAATTCTGGGTGTCTGACAGCTAATGGGATTGGATTCCTTAAACCCCTTGAATTTCGTGGTGCTGGCAGGTCATGGTGCTCTTCCCTCTGCCAGCATCTGTGCTGCTCCTGGTCGTGGCTTTGGAAGTGGGGTGGTGAATGTGTGTGTCTTACTGTGACATAGTTTTCCCTTTTAACTTGAAATTCTAATTCCTTCTAACACGAGAGAAGTGTCTGTGCTACAAATGCTCGTTTGCCCAGCCCCCAAGTGCTCATTTTGTGATGTCAGAAAAAGGAAGAAATAGTAATTTCTAGTACTTGTTCCACAAGACTATGAATAAGCGAAATCAGCTGCTTTTAGAAAGGGAGCATACTTAGAGCAATTCTTTGAGAAAAGAATGTTTGCATAGTGCCAGTTGAGAAGACCTTAACAGCACAGGAGCAGATAACAATCATGGTGTTCTTTGACTTTATATTACTATACAAGTGTTTCTAAGATTGTAACTGAATGCAATCTGACAGAAATTTATCCTTAGTGTGTTGATTTTTGGAGTGTAGTTACTTTCAAGATTTCCTCTTTTGTGTGTGTGCAATTTCCATATGGCAAAAGTGAGAAAGAGGTAGGGAAGAATGGTATTTGTAAAATGCTATGAGCGATGTGTGAACTGCAGCATTTTTTGCATAACTAGATAGATTTAAAACTGCTTTTTCTGAAAGTGAAAAAACTTTGGTTTTTTGTAGCTTGGAGCATATTCCTAAAGATAAATAGAAAAAATATTTATTGATACACGGCAACTGACATGAGCACAAGGGGTTTTGTGGAGTGAAGCTGTAGGTGATGATAATTAGAAGGAGGAGATTTGAATTACATTTAGCAATTAGTTTATCACAGCAACTGCTGGCAGAAAATCTCCTTTGGTTTAGTCCTTCCAACAAATCAAATTTAATTGCTTTTACAAAGGAACATTCAGCAAGTAGCACCTAAATGTTCACTAAGTAGAGCAAACAGTAGGGCATAGTTTGTGATAAACTTCTATAAACCAGGCAAAAATCAGCTATAACTCAGATGTCTCCTTCTATAGTGGTGGCACAATCCTGTAGCAGCACTGTAGTCCTTCCAGAGGAGTAAGATGGAACAGACACCATTTTGTCTAATGGCAAAACTTGAAATCTAGGGCTCCTTCTGTTTGCTTTGTGATTTTTAGAGCAGTGTGTAACTGTAGCATAATGTTCAGAGCTGTTGGACCTTTTAAAGCTTTGCCCCTTGCAGTGCCCTGAGTGCATTAGGACATGCTGAGCTTAGCTGGTATTTCAGGCAGGGTGTTGTGGTGCATTCTCATGTGTGCATGGCAGAAGTGCATTCAGTGCTAGAAGAGGTGAGCAGTGCCTCTGTTGTGCTAAAGAAATACCATTAGAGCTGAGTTTTGTTTTCTTTGTGCAGTGTGATTTAAGTTACTCTTGGAACTACTGACTGACTTAGCAATGGTTAAGAAGCAGGAGGAAGCAAAATACAATGTATTGTAAAAACAATTCACAGTGGCATTAAAGGCAGGTCAGTTCTCTGTTAGAGCAGCAGTCATGTCCTGTAGGTACTTACCTTCAGCTCCCCTTCCTGCTGGGTAGCTAGGTCAGGAAACCTGTGTGGGTTTTACAGTTATTTATGGTTTCAAAAAACAAATCTTTTTGAACTACCAATTTTACCTATACAGTGGGAAACAGGATATTATTCCTGAATAATCAAAAGGAGTCTGTAAGATTACATCTCAGTGTAACTCCTGAATTTAAACTATTGGTATATTCCTTCTTGCAAGCTTTCACTGTAGCCTAGACAAATACCTTGAGCAAAAACCTGTCTGAGATGAAGACAGAGGCAGGGATCTGTTTCCTCCACTTCATCCATCTGTCTCTCCCCTAGTACAGGTAATACATCTGAAAGTGTTTTACATCCTTTAGGGCAAGACCACCAAATGGAATTTGGCAATAGCAATTTCAGGCCCTGAGGCCTGAACTAATGCTCAGTAGTGGGGTAGGTCTTGGTGGAGAGTCTTAGTTGCCTCTAAAAGGATTTAGTAAAAGCAGAAAAGCATGTAACATGCTCAGGTTTGACATTTGGTGGAGATGCAAATATAACTGAGAAGGCAAAGGGAAGGTGTACAACAGTTACATCCATTGTGGAATATACAAAAAGGCAGCCATTTAAAAATTTTATATCTGAGAGTTAAATGCAGCCCTGAGCTACCACAAGTGCTTTTGTCAGAGAGCTTTATGGTGACTCATGCAAGTCCTGCTTTTTAGTAGTTGCCATGAAATCCCAAATGGATGTAAATTGCATGGGTTTTCTCCCTACATTCACTGTCCCCTTTGCTATATCACCAAACCAGCTTAATGCTTAAAATGTATTCAACCACAGAGTAGCCTTCAGCAGGTTTAGCCAGGTGAGGTGAGATTGGTCACACCAAGCCCTTCCTTGTGCTGTCACTAACCCGTTTGGCATGGATTAACCTTGCTAAAGATGTCAGTCCCTGCCTGGGTGGCCGCAGTGCTGGCTGGCATGGGGTGAGTTCTGTCTGTCCCTTGTAGAGCAATGGATGCAGGGCACAGTCTGTGATCAGCAGGTTGAGGTTTGTTCAGCACTCAGCTGGAGTCACCCTTTGTGTGAGGGGTTTGCACAGAGCCTGTGTGGCCTCTGCTGTTCCCAGGGGAGGTTATGGCAAACTGGAACCCTTCAGTGGGGAAAGTGGCAACAAGCTTTGAGCAGTGGCTGCCATTCTCTCTGGGAAAGGGAAGTTGGGGGCAGCTCTTACTGTGCTTTTGGTCCTGCTGAACTGTGGCATGCTTGTTATAGATTCTGTAACTTTCTCTGTACCTTGTCTGCCTGTTTTTCTCTATCTTCTGCATTTGCCTTTTGCCAAAATGCTGCTATTGCTAAGAAAAAAAAAAACAACAACAACTGAACAAAAAACTTTTGCTTCTCAACTGTCTCTCCCTTTGATAATCTGTAACTGCTGTGTCTTGAAATTTTTTTTTAATATAATTTACAGTACTTTATATGGTTTTAATGTGCTTTTAATGCAAATGCTGTTCTTCTGTTTGTTCTAAAGGTCTGTAAGAATGTTTCTGAATTTTCAGCTCTTTCTTGACAGATGGACTTGGAACAGTCTTTACCCCTATCAGCTTTATGATATGCTCCTTGGGGTGATGTTAGCCAGCAATGTTTTTTTGTAAAATATTTCCCATTTCAGCCTCATGTTTTCACAACAATGCATTTCTGTCCCTATCAGCAATAGGAAGTTGATAAAGGAAAGACTGCCTAGGGAAACTCATACTTGTACAGCAATAAAAGGCAAGTCATGAGATCTTTTGCTTTAGTTACTTGACCTGTGAAAGATTAAGAAATCAAACCTAAGCAATAGTATGAAAAACTAAAATGTAATACAAATTAGAGCTACTAGGACTTGTGCTTTAATATCACATAAATACATAGTATTTATGATAATAGGTATGCAGTCTGAAAAGTTAAAATCCTCCTATGGATGTGCCTTAATGGTTTTCAGGGAGAAATACTCAGAGCAAAGCCCTTCACAGCAGACCCTTGTACAAGTATTGTTGTATATAGCAAGCAATATACATGAGGAAGTTGTTTTGCTCACCTGGAGAGCTGGGAAAGAGTGGCTGTTTCCTCTAAATGACATGTCCTTTAAAGTAAATTATCTGAATGGAACTTAAGTGTCTGTACAAGTATAAGTATTTTTGAATGCATCCAATATTATTTGCACACAATTCAATTTTGTGTCTGACAAAACACGAATATATGTTTCTGTTTAGGAATAAGCTTCTTGTTCATAAACATTGCCTCTATTGTTCAGAAGCATTGCCTCTTCACCATTCTGCATACATTGAACATGCCTTACTTGTGAAAATGGCTTAGCTCAAAGCAATACTGCTTTGTTTGCTGTGCAAACAAACATCATGATGAAATCCTCTACTTGGTCACTTCTTTTCATTACTACTCACCTTTGGGTTTTGTTCTTGTTTTAATTTGATCTAGTTTAAACAATAAATTATGGAAGATAACAGCAAACAAACTCTGTGACATGACATTCTGTTTGAGGTGCCTTCATTTTAAACCAATGAAGGTTTACAAATATATCCCACTCTTTTCCCTGCCAAAAATAAAAAAGAGAAAGGAAAGCATTCATATTTCAGGATGCACCACCAAACTGGGATGAAAGCTATTTCCTCTATTAGTGTGCCTTGAGTATTGTCTGTTCTATTTGGAGGAGCCATGGTGGTGTGTTTAGCAGGACATGGCACAGGGTTCTGAACCCTTTTTTGGGGTATCATACAACTGCAGAGAGATCTGATGGAAGATTGACTTCTCTCTGAAACATTAACAATGCAAAGTTCAGAACCAGACCCTGTATTTTTGGAAGCTGAGGAGAGTGTACAGGTTGCCTGACTAGAACCAGAGTTCAGTGCCCAGTGAATCATCTCTCAGTAACAAGCCAGGAATCTTTAGGATAAGTGCTTGACTGTTCCCAGTCCATCATGGTCCTTTTCAGTGTTCTTATCAGGATTTGGGTGGCTTTGGCATAAAGGAAAGGAGAATTCTAAAGGATTGGCAATTTGAAGCTCAGAAAATTTGGAAAGGAAAAGATGTGGTGGGAAGATTATTTATTCTTCACAGTAGGAGATGCAGCTGACCTGATGGAGTTTCACTGCAAAATCTTGAAAAATGTTTTGAGGACTGAGAAGGATGTACAAAACAACAGTGTGCTGAGTTTGTACGCATGGCTGGATCCTGCTAAGAACACTTTTTCTTGGGAGTTACTGGGCTCCCAACTCCTCCTCTCTCTCTCTAGCTTTCAGACCTGTAGACTTGTGCCACTGGAATATTTGTTGTTTATATGTGTATATTCTGAAGGGTGATATGAATTTTTCTGGGCACTTCAAGAGCTTCATTGAATGTTTTTGTGTCTTAGAAAAATAGTATTAAGTTTGTGTGAAAGAGTTGGATTTTTGTTTTAATTGCAGAACTAAAATGTCTGGTTTTTTGAAAAGTGGAATCTGACTAATACTATTTTGAGATTGCTTCCCTCAGAGAAAAGGAGGGGACTGTGCATAAAATAAGTTCAGTGACAGATAATGTTCAAGTGAGATGATTTAGTGCTCAGAAAGGCTTCATGTCTCCGCTGTATAGTCCCTTTGAAAACTTTGATTTATGCAGTTGTTTTTAACCTGTTTTTGTTTTGGGTGTGTGTGTGTGTCTCTGAATTATGTAACATGTGGTTTCCCTGTTGCTGTGAAATGGAGATATTTTTTTGTTTAACTGTGTGAAATGTTCAAGGGAATAAATTCCAAACAAACTTCAGGTTTCTGAGTTTTTCTTTGTCCTGCCCCTTGTCCCTCCACTGGTTCCAGCTGAGGGATGCTGCAGGGGATACAGAATTGGGGGACAGTGGAATGAATAGCTCTAGCAAGCTCAAATACAACTGGCATTTGGGGAGCTCTGTGGCATGTGCCATCTGTCACTGCCAGTACTACTTTTCAGGCTCTTTCTGTATTGTGGTGTTTATTCTAAATTTTGCTGTTATGTTGTGGTTTTCTTGGAGTGCAGGGCACACATTGCACAGACAGCACGACCTGCTGAGCGCCTCCTTGCCAGGTATTCTGCTGCCTTGGCAAAGCTGACTTTGGATAGCTGTGCTCTCAGCATTGTGGCTTCACAGAGCTTGGTGTCTGAGGAGGTTGTTTTGTGTGCTTGCAGCAGGCCAGAGGTCTTTGTCATGCTCTGTGACCAGGGCAGTCACACCCATGGCAGAGCAGGGACCTGTAGTGTGACAGGTGAAAGTCTTGACAGGCTTTGGTTCCTCTGCTTGGTGTAGATCTGCTGTGGTGGTGGGATGTTCTGGTGTGATGAAAAGGCAGAAAATGACTAAATGCTAAGCTTTGTAGCCAAATACTGTCTCGTGTTCTGGCTGGACTGTTGTCTTTTCTGAGGACTGCACACAAGGGGGTGACCTGCCTTCCTCAAGACCCTTAAGAGCCTGTTCTGTGATGTTCTCACATGACAAACAACCCTGGATTGTTGTTCTGAGCTGCATTTTCCTGGTCTCAAAATTACAGAGTTAGTCTACATTAGGGACTTGTTCAGTATTTTTTCCTCACATGCTTCTCCTGCTTCCTACTCCACCATCTGCAGCTAAAAGCTTGGTATAGCTGATTTTTGAAAGTTCAGTTGTGAATGGTATTTGGCCAGACTAGATTACATTTAAATGGTAGGGTCAAGATCTACAACCACAAACCAGTTCTGATCTATGTAAAATTTCCTTCTTTGGAGGGAGGTAATTGCTTTATGCCTTTGAAAATGCCTGTAGTTTTTCATTGCTGAGTTAAGCAGTGCCAGTTTTGAGGTTAAGATGGGCCTTCAGTTCTGAGTAGGAGCCATGAGCATTCAGGGTAAAACTTCATATGCTGGTGCATGAGCTAGAAATGTCATTTTGATGTACCACTCCAAAAGCCTCCACTGTTCTCTTAACTCTGCACCTGCATATGTGCTCTCCAGAAAGCAAATGTTTGCTTCATGAATTAAGAAGGAAAAAAAAAAGGGATGAAAGGAGGTGCATTCTAGAGAATTCTAGAGATTGTCCCCATCGGAGTGGAAATCAGACTTTCTTGTTGTACCAATGTAGGGAGCCACGTTTTCAGCTAAAACTTGGAGTAGCAGGAGTGGTAGGAGAGACAACCCTCACCTCAATTCTTTTATGTCTACACAGATACCTCACACTTGCTGTTTCTGTGCCTGTGGTTCTTCTCTAGTTTCATGGCTTCTGTAACAGGGATGAGAAAGTGTAAGAAGGTTACTTACTTTGAGTGAATAAAAATTAATACAAATTAAAACAAGGAAGTTATGGTTTTACCACCTGCTTGTGATCAGCAGTGTAATTTATTAAGATATATAGTTGATAATGTATCTTAAAATGCAAGGAGGAGGGAAAACCAAATTTAAAAAATCAGCCAAACAAAAACAAACAAAAAAACCACAAAACAAAACGGCACCCAAACCAAAAATAACAAAACAAAAAGCCACAAAAGCAAAACAAATAGAAATAATCTCAAGGGAAGGAGCAGGTAATCCAGGGTCAACATCAAAGCTATTCTCCTGTTTTTGATGTGCATTTATGGAGGAAGGTGAATTAGTTGCTGAGCTGATCCTTACAATGTAGAGTTTAGCTTGAGCTTTCTGAACAAAACTGGGCAGATGCTCTTTGAGGATGAGATGGCACTTCTGTGCCCTGTTTAGTTGCTTACATCTGCTCTCAAAAATGTATGTTTAGTCTGACATTTCTCATGTTTGCTGTCATCCCAGAAGGCTGCGTTTGCTTTTTTAGGAAAATTTCATAATCCCCCTTTCTGCTGTTATAGACGTTTATCTGATGGCTTGAGGGTAGAAGTGTTTAAAAATAGGATTTTTTTTTACCCAAGAGATGTTTTGAATACTTCCAGGCTGATGTGAAAACACATCAGAACTGATGTGTAAACTATTTTTAATCAGTAATAAGTCTTTTGGAAGCTTGCTTCCTGGAACTGTACCAGATTTTTAATATAACTATCTACATATATAATAACAAGAATTTTCCCATTTTTGGGAGAAAATTCCACTAAGGTGTGAAGCTCTGGATTGCTTGGAATATTCAATTGCTTTGTAAAATTTACACAAGAGTATGTGACATAAATGTAGATAATGAAAAGTGTGCAACAGAATGAGGGAGCAGATGTTGAACCTTTTTGGAGTATGTGGATCTTTTACTTGTGGCAAATATTCCCCATTGTATTTGCTAGCCTAAGATTTCAGCCTGTTCCATTTGCAGGATAATCTGATAATCTTGACATAAATGGTAGAAATTAGGTAAAGACATGCTTAGTATGTAAATGGATTCTGAGATTCCGTGATTATGGAAATCTCTAGGACATTGCCTCAGAAGAGACAGAGTGGTTATTAGCTCACCAAAGAGAAAGAAGATAGCTGTTCACAGGTGGTGTTTTGAATCTGATCACAAACTGAACAGGAGCCTGAAAACATTACATTCCACACTTTTATTATGCATGATAAAATTTCACGTTTCTGATGGGTTGTTCTTTAATGATCAAAATATTGTCCATTGTCACATGTGGAACTAGAAGTGCCAGTTTCTATAAAAAATAAAAATTTGTACTGAAAGATTCATAGAATGAATCATAGAATGGTTTGGGTTGGAAGGGACCTTTAAAGGTCATTGAGTTTCAACTCCTTGCCCTTGACAGGGACACTTTCCACTAGACCCAATGCCTCAAAGTCCTGTCCAGCCCGACCTTGAACACCTCCAGGAATGCGACATCCACCTCTTTGAGCAATCTGTTCCAGTGCTTCATCACCCTCACAGTAAAGAATTTCTTTCTAATATCCAATCTAAACCTACAGTCTTTCAGTTTAAAGCCATTCTCCATTGCCTTACTGCTCCATGCCTTGTCCATTCTCAGAGCTCTTGCTGGCCCCCTCAGGTACTGACCAAGGCCTCCACAGAGGCTTCTCCAGGCTGAGCAAGCTCAGCTCTCTCAGCCTTTCCTCACAGGAGAAATGTTTCATCCCTCTAATCATCTTTGTGGCATGTCTGGGCTTGCTCCAGCAGATCCACCTCCTCCTTGCATTGGGGCCCCCAGGGCTGGAGGCAGAGCTCAGGTGGGATCTCACCAGAACAGAGGGGCAGAATCCCCTCACTTGCCCTGCAGCCCACTGTGCTTTGGATGCAGCTCAGGACATGTTTGGCTTTTGGGGTGTGAGTGCACATTGACAAGTCATGTTGAGCTTCTTGAGTCCTTCTCCAAACCTTCTCCTGCATCGGCCACTTCTTCATCCTCCTGCTCCCTGCCTTTGCTTTCTGTGATGTGAGCTTGCAGCACTTGCCAGTGAAGATTCCACTCCTGCTTTTAGGTGGAAATAGCTTTGGTTTGGCTTGGTGTGATTTGCACATTTGGAGATCGCCTGTCTGATCCTCACCGTGAAATGGGAGATTGCAGAGGGATTGCAGATTGTACTTGTGCTGCAGACAAGTGGCAAGAGGTAGATGCCACCTTGAAAAAATGATACCAAGTGTTATGTAGTAGATAAGATAGCAGAGGCTTTCTTTGTAACAACATAAAAGGGGTCACTCCTTGGATCATAACTGGACAATCAGTCTTAAATATTCATTTTTAAGTTACTTAACAACAATAAAGAGGATGTTTCACTCAAAAAGTGGGAAACCTCATTAACCAAGGTCACGGTGATTCTAAAATCTAGTGTGGCATTTTCTTTTCTTTTTCCTCCCTGCCAATCCCTGCATGTGCCTCATCAAGAACCCAGGTGGTTCTTTGAGGTACCGTACCTTGAATAGCTTCCAGAACAAAATTTATGCCTGCAAAGTAATGTTATTTTATCCCCTTCAGCCTTCCCACACTCAGCTTCTTTCAGAGAATGGAAATGAGGCCAGGCAACATATGATAGAGCTGATCTAAATACCAGGGAGAGCTCTGACATCCTGGATGATACCAGGAAAATGGAGCATGATTGGTAATAGGTTACTGATTTACCAATGCTCCTGAGTGATTAACAGGCTAAAAATCCCTACATATCTTACATTGTATGTCTAGGACTGGAAACCTGTTTGGGCAGCAATAACAGTGAATTCTGTACAAACATAAAGATTTTCTTGCCAGAAGAGATGTAATAAGGGATATTGAGCTCAGCAGTGCTCCCTGGGACTTGGATTAGGTGACCTAATACCTCCTTTCCCCTGATTCTCTTCTCCACCCACCAGTGACAACACTGGCCGCTTTCCAGGAGTCAAAAATAGCCACACTCCTGGATGATTCTGTTCCTCTGCTGTAAGGAAGGCAACTTTTCTGTATTGTTAAACCACATACTGAACTCCTAACCTTCTTTACATAATGCTGCTATTTCATGCATATTGGGAACACTGTTCCTCAAACATAACTTATACTGTGAGTTAGATGAATTTCTGTTTGTTTCCAAGACATAAGGATAAATTACAGGTGACCTTGATCTTAAACTGGCTAATTATATTCACTTCTGGTTGCTTCCACTAAAAGCAGAGAAAGGTCAGATCAATGCAATTTCCAGCTGGTTCCAAGCTCAGTCCTACTGATGCAGTAAGCAACTGTTTTGTCAGTGTCTGTTTTGGGAATTCCAGAAGTCTGTTTTAATTAAAATAATGGGGGGGAGTGGGGCAAAACATTGCAACACTCATAAGACAAATGTGTGAGTTTTCAATTTCATTCAATAGTCAGTCCTATTAATTTTCACTGTTATGAAGAGAACAAGCTTCCACATTTACAGACAGTATCTGAGAATGGAGAACTTAATTCTAGCTGGACATTATGGAATGTGTGGAGGAGGATTTACACCTTCATGTGTTTGTTTCTGGGCTGTCTGTTTCAGAATCCCTTGAGTATTTTAGCTGTCAGCTGTTCCTATACACATTAGAGTGGTTTGAGGGGGGCTTTCTGCTCTTCATTGCTTAGGGCACCAGTAGGTATCAACATCTCACTGGTTTTTATTTCATGTGCTGCTGAATTCATGCTGTAAAACGTCTTGGCCAGCACTAGAAGCGATTCTTTGGTAACTCCACTGGGTACTTCTGCACCAGATGGTTTTTTGATTAAACACCTTTCTGTCTGTACGGCTTAATCTCCCCATTTCTCTGTTTAGGTCCCAAATTTGCTGGGGAGAATTTCTAGACTGATGGTGTGAGGATGGAGCCTGACATGGTAGCAGAGATCTTGAGAATGTTGGTGCTTGTCAATTTAAGGACAGTTTTATTGATCAGGTCCAGCATAAGCCAGTTTGCATTTACGATTCCCCAGAGCTTTGACCCAGTAGAATGCATCTTCTAGAAAGCTTAGTTGTATTTACTGTTAGGATTGGCACATGTGCATTACAGCATAATTTCAGGAGGGCTCTCTTCAGGTTTGAGCACATTTTGAATGCTGTGAATGGATACTGGGTATCTTGCTTATGAATAGACTTTGTTTTTCTTAATATCCTGTCTTCTTTGACTTCAGGCCTTTTATATTTAGCAGAATGTGTTATGGATCAAATGGGAAACATCAGAAAACTCAAGATGTGATAGCTTCACAGTATAGCTGAGGAATTCAGGCTTTCTGAGGGCTTGGGAATACCCTACCATAGTAAGAGAGAAAGTTGAGGCATTGTATCAAAGCAACATTGACATTTGATGGCTGCTTGTGATGGTTTAACCCCAGCTGGCAACTAAGTACCACACAGCTGTGGGGAGCAGAATCAGAAAGTAAAACTCATGGGTTGAGATAAGAACAGTTTGATAATTGAAACAAAGTAGAATATTATAATAATAACTGTGGCATTCACATTCTCTGAAAAAATTCTTTCACCCAGGATTTTTCTCATGAGAAACTGAGAAGCCTCAGAGAAAAGGAAAACAATTCTTATCTCATTTGCTTCTCCTGTGTTGTGCTCACATGTGGAATGTGTTTGGAGATTGTTTATCCACAGGTGATTTTTTCATTGGATTCTGCTGTGAGTTGTTTTCACTCATTGGCCAATTGGGGCCAAGCTGTGTCGGGACTCTGGAAAGAGTCACAAGTTTTCATTATTATCTTTTTACCATTTAGTAAGTATCCTGTCTGTATTCTTTAGCATAGTATTGTTTAAAATAATATAGTATAAATGTAATATAGTATAATAAAGTAATAAATTAGCCATCTGAGAACATGGAATCAGATGCATCATTCCTGCCTTCATCGGGGCATCCCAGCAAATACAATATGTAACAACAACAATAGCAATTGCAATGAAAAGGAAGGAATGAGAGGAGTAACCCCAAAGAGCAACTGATGCACACTGCAGTTTGCTCACCACCCACTGTTTGATTCCCAGCTAATCCCTGGGCAGCTATCAGTCCCTCCTGGCCATCTCCCCCAGTTTATGTTCTGGCCATGACATTCTATGGATGGAATATCCCTGTGGCCATTTGGGGTCACTGCCCTGGCCACACTCCCTCCCAGCCTTTTGTGCACCTGCTCACTGGCAGAGCGTGAGATGCTGCAAAGTCCTTGACTCAGGGTAAGCACTGCTTAGCAACAGCCAAAACATCAGCCTGTCACCAGTGTTACATCACACCAAACCCAAAACATGGTAATGGCTACAAGGGAGAGAATTAACTCTGTCCCAGCCCAAACCAGGGTACTATGAAGTATTGACATTCAAATAAATTTGTTCTTGTGTCTGTTTGAGGAGGTGTTGCGTTGTCCCTTTTGCCTTTGAGGATGTGCTTATCCAAATTCAGGGCTTCCTACCAGGAAATGTCAGTTCTGCAGCTCGTGATGTGAGGCTGTGCAAACAAGCACTGACAAGAATGTAGCAGGTCTGTTGGGCTCTTGCCAGGGGTTTCCTGGAGAAATTTCCTAAAAGAGGAGATAAATGTAAAAGGGCAGATGAATCCAGACTGAAAATATTGAACTTCTTACTAACCCTTAAAAAATCCATTCCATTTGACACCCTTTTGCAGTCAGTTCAGAATTGCCATGGACATGATTTTTGTATCTGTTGCTGTGGAGTACAGAAATTTTTAACTCTGTCTAGATAATAATTTTTGAGAGGATTAAGGAAAGGATTTCAGAAGAAATCAGTTGCACTTATTTAAATGGAATGTCTTAATTGACTTACTGTTATGAATGTGTGCAGCTTTTAACAATAATCCTCAATACCAAGATTTCCTTTTTTTTATTGTGCACACAGTGCTGGGCACTTCCTTACATCAAAAGTGTTTTTTCTTGACTTGAAGTGAAGTTGAGGGTGAAGTGCTTGGCGTTGTGCATTCTGGATCCTGTTTTTGGCACTGCCACCAGACTGTTGTGAGATTGCCTTGCTGGTATTTAATCTCTGTGTCTGGACTTGTGCAGTGCCTCTACAGCACTTACCTACTTCCAAAATAGGTTTGGTTTTGTGTGCTAGTACTTGTAAAGCCTTTTGAGGCCCTTGGACAAGAAGTGGAGTTGGAAAACAAACAGGCAGTTAGTGTAACTGAAGTGGGTGAGGGTGAAACTTCTAGGAAAAATCCTGAAACTCAATGTGACATGAACAGAGATTAAAAATAAGAAGCTAAGAATGCTGCTGGATCTCATTTGCTGCCTTCTCCTTTGAGGTCTATACCTTTGAGGTGTAGACCTCAGTGATAATGTTTGCTGAATGGATAACACACTTCAGAAACCTTACCCCACAAGGTATTTCTCAGAAACTAATTGCAAGGGAATATGAGAACTTCCAGCATTTCAAACTCAAAGCTCACTGCATCACTTTTAAACTCCGCTGGAAAAGTTCCCATCTCCCTTTTCAATACTTAGTCACAGGCAATATGCTGCTGTTTCTGTAGGGATCTGACACAGTTCTCAAACAATTGTGTGGAGGTAGAAGTAATTGAAGTGTTTGGAAAAGACAAGTGGAAACAAACAGGTACAGTGTTTCACATTACCACAAAACCACAAGCTTTGGGAAATCCATAACGAAGATTTTCCTGAGAGTGTATTAATTCCTTCCCCCTTTTGCATGTGTTTCAAAGTAGACTCCTTTATTTGAATTTCCATAATTCCCCAAGGCCACACCTAAGTCTGTGCAAAATACTGGACAAGAGATGACATGCACCTTTAGTCAGATATTGAGATAGCAAGCTAAGAAAAGCAAGTCTAGAGGTACTGCATGGTAATTGAAAAACAGCTTCTAGTAAAACAGACAGGTATTTTCCCTTTAGGAAGAATTCATTGTTTTCAGATTCCCAGTTCTCTCCTGCATCTTCAGCATGGAAATGTTGTGTCAAGGAGTAACCTTGGCAGGATTTCATTGAGACCATGGGAATAACATGTAGATTTTACAGAACAAGGTAATACTGGAGGTGAGTTGAGATAGGATCCTCTCTCAAGAGGAGCTTCTTAAGCCTTCCAGGAATTGCCAAAGTTGCTGGAATAGGACACACTCATGCAGGCAAGGAGCAGTTCTGTTAGGAATGTTATCTCTGATCAGACACTTATCATTTCAGGAGGCAAGCTCTGTCAAAGCTGAGATAAATTAGGGGCTCTGGCAGCTTTCATGCAGCAGCTAAGCAGCCTGTCCTGTTAAGAAAAACAGCTCCCTTCACATGATCTATGTAATGTTCATGGCCCACTGACTCTTCCAAAGTAAAGAGTCAGGTTTTAAAATGTGTCCTATTTTGGATGTTGTTTGTGGATTTTTAGCTGATCAGTTGATTGTTCAAGAAGCTACGCTTGGCTTTGGGGTAGCTCCCCTCTCTGGGTAGTAATACAGCTTTTCTTCCTGGCTGATGCAGCCATGGCAGCCTTTTCCCTCACCTGTGAATGGTTGCTGACTTCTGTCCCTGTGGGGCCAAACAGAAGGTCAGGTGCTGGCTGGGTGCACTCTGAACAGTCTGGGGAATACAATATATTGATTAAAGAGAGGCAGCTTTCCCCTCCACAGGGACTTCAGGTCTACAAGAACTGCCTTGGAACACACTTTGCCCATGCATTTAGCACCTTATATATGTGGGGGAGAGAAATGAGAGCAGGCAGCAAGCTTCAGAATTCCTCAGTCTTATTTATATTTTATTGTAGTTTTTTTATGGGTTTTTTAATTGTAGCATCAAATTAGTTGGTGTAAACTTTAGAATATAAAATGGGGGAATTGTCCATCATCTGGACACTTCAGTGATGCCTGTATATCACACTTACTTTCATCCCTTGTATAAGTTTGTGAAGTGCAGTGCTTTTCCTTCTCATAGTTGATGGCTTTACAGTGCATGGCTATCAGCAGCATTTCTCTTGTTTCATATTTGTTAATAAGTTGGACAGTGACTTTGCAGACAGCCAGATTTGCGAAATGCATGGCATCTTGTAGAAACAGACAACTTTTAGAAACAAAACTAATATGTGAAATAAACTAAATAATTTGTGTAGTGCAAATTCCTAGAAATCCCATGCTTAAAGTGGTAGTGGAGTTTCTGTATCATGTTCTCTGATGCAGAGCTGTTTTCTTGGCAGACTGGAGAGATGTGACCACTTTTGCATCTCAAGTGTATGGATGTATAAGTTAATAAGAGAAAGTGCTGGGAATGCCCTTTCTACTTTGAGATTTTGAGGCAGGGAGTGCTTGTCAAGCTCACAGGACATCTTGGCTTGACCACATCTTTTTGCATTAAAGTTCAGGTTGATTTTCTATCTTTTAAGATTTTTTAACACAGTTGCATTGAGTTACTCCCACTTACAGTTTGTGCTGTGACAGGATTTGTTTCATTCTCTGTGTCCCAGTTACACTGGGTCCTTGTGATGAGAAGGGCAGGGATGCTTTGTGTTTTGAAAAACTTTCCTGAAGGATCATAAATGTCCATGAAATGCATGTAAAAAGATGCCAGCTTGATTTTCAGTCCTTCTCTACCTAGCAGTGATTGCTGCCAGTCTTTCTCCCCACACTAGATATTGGATTATTGAAACAGCCTTTTTTTAAAGAACTCTACTCCATTTAATTATATGGCAATTGTTTGATTGGGTTTGGGTGTTTTGGGTTTTTGTTTGTTTTTTTCTTTGAAAAGGCTGACAAAAAGCCCCTAAGAAGGTAAGAAAACAAAAAGAGTGAAATAATATCAGACAGATAAAAGTTCTTGTTCTTTGGTCTTCAGAATTCTTTTTCTAGTGTACTTTGCATCTATGTCAGGGTTTGCATCAGAAGAGAGTAAGTTAAAAACAGCTTGTGGAAAGACATCCCTGTTAAAGTAGCTGAGCCTTGCTGATGACTCTATGTGTATAAAAAGTTCTGAGTAGTACAAAACCTTTTTTTTTTAAATCATTATTTTAATATATTCCTTGTTTGTTTTCCCTGACCTTGGTGTTACTATGTTACCCAGAGTCCTGCTTTTTTCTACTGTCAGCCAAAGTGGCAGAGCAAAATTCGAGGTCAGTTCCCCTGGTACTGTGAACTCAGGGCTGGGTAATGTAACAAGGATTGCAAAAATAGATTTGGCTGAGTTGGTATCACCAGAGAGAGAGAGAATGAAAAAGAGTGAATCCCAGTGAAAAAGGCAGCTCAGTTCCACTAAACTTTGCAAACCAAGGCACAGCAGAAGGCTTAGCAGCAGGAGATGGTGGAGACCACAGTGTCCCTGGAAATGCAAGGCAGTGTTGCCATCTGACCAAGCTTATTTGTTTATACCATGAAAAAGCTCTGGGATTCCAGCTAAAGGCATGGCAGCCACTTGGCCACATCATGGAAGGGTTAAATCATACTAAGGAAGACAGAAAAACACTTCTGGCAGTTGTCTTCAAGATTTTATCTCAGGGGAGGGGGATTGGAAATAGATGCCAGGAATTATGTAAAGACATGTGTAATTTTGTGTGAAATATGAAGGTGGTACTGAGTAATTTTCCTGAAAAAAACCCCAAAACCTGTTAGGAATAAAGTGAGAAACTACAGAGGATGAAGAAAGGAAACAAAAGCTGTCTTGGAAGTTAAAATGTGTGAGGATAAAGTAAAGGTTGCCAAAGCTCATGCAGGGTTAGACTTTGCAAAGGAGAGCAAAGCAAAGAGCTCTGTTTTGTAAGCATGTAGGTAAAAGCAAGGTAAGGGAAAGCAGAAGTGTGTTCCATGGGAGCAAGAGTCAGTGTGCAGCAGGATTGGGAAATGAGGACTAATACAATGAAACAAATAGTCTTTGTCTCAGAAGAGTGGGAGAAATTAAAATGAAATTGTGAGCTTTGTGGTAACAATTTTTGATTAAATCAAGCTGTCCTGATATGCTTTGACTGTCTCGTTCAGGAAATACTGTGGACCACTGGGTAACAGAATTATGTCCTGCAGATAAACTAAAAAGAAAACAAAACAAATAAAAAACTTTAAAAAGTGATCTGAACAAGTATATATCAGTTAAACAGTAGGTGTAACACCTTTTAAGGAATAACTAAAACCTGCTAGTTCTGCAAGGGAAGTCCTTTGACCTCATGCAGGTAAGTGCTATAAAATGTGGCATGGGCTCACCAGAGACTGTGCTGAACTGGCTTGACAACTTTTATTGACAACTGATACCTCCATGAGGGAAATTGTAGTGCATTTGAACAGTCTGGACTTGAGCATAACACAGGAATGCTGACACATGGAAATAATTATTGGAACTGGATAAAATGGAAGAGAAGTACATGAAGTGTGAGTAGCTAAGGAGTTGGGCTAAAGGAGAGACAAGAGGTTTTATTAAAAGTGGAAATAAGGGGTTTGGATGTAACCTACAGACTATGCAGTGTCCCAAAAAGTGATCTGGGATCTGATCTTTGTAATACTGTCATTAAGGTTACCAACTGAAAAAAAAAGACCAAGGAAAAAATCTGCTAATGCAATTCAGGGCTGAATCAACATTTCAAATCCTCATCAATGCAGAGGAGGACAAGCACATCATCCACTAAGAACTGCAAAATGTTGCCAACTGTAAGATTAAACTTAGGACTGTAATAGTGGAAAGTACCAGGTCAAGCACTAAGAAGATGTTGAGAATTTTGGCTACCAACAAAATGCTTATCAGTTGAAAGCAAAGAAGGAGAGAGATCTAAGTCTCATAAAAGCCACCAGTATTATGTGACATATAAATAGGCAGGTGTGTTCTCAGTGTGTTTCAGATGAGAGATTTGTGGCAGGGCTGTGTGTTACGCTGATAAGGCCTCATCTGGAAAGCCATGTTCACTTTTAATCACCCAGGTTCTGGAAAGATTAATCCAAACTGGGACAGGTGCAGAGACCTGGGGGATGATCAGAGCACTGAAGAGCTTATCTTCAGTGAGAAGAAGGTGTGGCTTGTTTAGCAAAGCAAAACAAAAGCATGGAAATATGGCTAAGAGGTCAACAGTGGTGTGGTATTCAATACCACTAAAATACTGCAATTTAAAAAATAAGTTGATGAAAGCAGGATAGAATAAAATTCATTGAGTGCTACTGTGAGTGAAGCTTCTCAATACTTTTCTACAACTGTCTGGTTCACATATCCTTGCAATTTTTGGGGACTTCTGGGATTTTTGCTTGCAAACGTCTCTCTGAGATTTGTCCCTGTGATTCATTTCATTACAAATTCTGATTGACAAGTCAATCAATTCAAGTCCATTAAAAAATTTAAAATTTGGCCTTTTTCATTCCTTCCCTCATCTTTAAATAGTAACAATATTGTCTTGCTCCTTAACTCTGTAGATTTCCCTTGGCTGGTGCCAGTTTTAACACACAGCAAGGTTGCCCCGTAGCATTCCATGTCTCAGATAATACATCCAGCGTGTGCCCAGGCCTTCCCCACACAAACTTCATTGCATCTCTAGTTTTTGCAGCTAAAATGGCCCTATTTCCTCTCTCAACTAGGATATTTAACATTCTTTTTAGCATCTATTAGCCAAAACCACTAAGATTCCCTTTTGCAGTCTGGCCTCCCAGTAGTGGCGAACAGGATAATGACGTAAGGTATTCTCTCGCTTTATTTACCTCCCTCTGCCTCGTGCCCCTTTTCTCCCAGTTGCTCAGTTCTCTTAAAAATGTGACTTTCTGACTGTTGCATTTGTTGTTTGTTGCCTGGCTTGTCCTCAGGTCCCAGTGTGAACGGGCTGGAGGAGCCCAGCCTGGCCAAGCGTTTGCGGGGCACCCCGGAGCGCATCGAGCTGGAGAACTACCGGCTGTCCCTGCAGCGCGAGGAGGAGCTGGAGGAGGTGCCCGAGGAGACCCTGGCAGAGCACAACCTGAGCAGCGTGCTGGACAAAGGCACAGAAGAGGATGTGCCCAGCAGGTCAGCACACACTGCCCAGCAGCTTTTCTGCACCCATCCCAGCTGGCTTTGCCTGCCTTTCCTTTTTCTTTAACCAATTTACCACATTGCGCTTTTTAAAGCTTTTGAAACACACAGACTTTTCATCTTGTAGTTTCTGTTCTCAATAGCTCACTACTATCAGAAGACACCTCTAGCACTATAATACTATGATATTAAGTTCTAAATTGGAAGGGATTTTTAAATTTAATTTTTCGATTGTATTAAAGGTAAGTGAGTCTTTTGAGCAAACAGAACATGCATTCAAATGGAAGGGGGTTCCAAAGTTGCCTTCTTTTCTGAATGCTTTGCATTACAATTCAAAATCATGTTTGGTTTCAAGATTTAGGCTTGACACACATGTAGTCCTGACTGAATGCTGGTGCAATGCCTGAGAGGTATTAATGGGAAGCAATAGCTGTGGCTGTTGAAAAACGTGTTATACCTTCATGGTAATAAAATGAAGGTGTATAAATGTGTTGTACCTTCATGGTAAAAAAATGAAGGTGTATAAATGTGCTGTACCTTCATGGTAATAAAATGAAGGTGTATAAATGTGCCTTAATGAATTTCTCTTTATATGGAAAATTCTGTGCAAGCACAGCAGGATCCACAACCATGCAAGCAGAGCTAGTGGAAACAATTTTTACAAGTCATTGAGAGGAAATCCTTGAGGAAGTATGCTCATGAACTTAATAGTCAATCACACATTTTTATGGAGTCTTGGTCTCTTAATACAATTTCTCATCTACTTGTCTCTGTAGTAATTGCAGCCCTTACCTTTTAATCTCTGAGTCTGTCCAGTAGTCTTGAAATAAACTCAGAAAATGTTGTTGTTTGTTTTCTGAAACTTAGATCCTACAGTCATATTCTATGTATCAATTGCCTGCAAATATAGGTCTGTATGAGAAATTGAATAATCTTGGTCTATTTTTGGGAGATTAAAACTGTATTTTCTTAACTCATCCTTCCTTGACAAAATAAGCCTTGATGATCTCAGGATTTTTTACTCCTTTATGTTTCTACCTCTAAAACAAAAGTGTAGATCTATTGACTGTTGTTACTCTTTGTCTTGATTTCAATAGATCAGGACACCATAGGCCTGCTCAATAAATGGCAGAAAACTTACAAAGGCCAAGAATTAGTTTAAAAAGTGGACTTTTGGCATTTTGGTATGAAGCTGATGGTCATCACCAAGAGGTGTTTTGTGAGTTTCTGGATATTGAGGGTGGTACACTATTAGGTTAGCAAATTTGGTTTTTGACTTGTAGAGTGTTACATTTAGTTCCTTTTGTCCTACATTCATCCCTATAACTTGTTATCAGTATGAGTATTTCTGTCTCTAATACATTACATTGTATAATTTTCCATGTGAGAACCAGAATGGGCAACTCACATTCTGTCATAAGGAGAAAAGAGCAAATACATCAAATTCCTTGTCAGTTTTACCTGGAAGAATTTATATTCCAAATCTAAATATGGCAAGCAGTTTACTCAGAAAATGAACAAGGCTGTGTGGGCCAAATATCAGAGAGAACAGAGGGAGGATTTTCTGGGAGGTATAGCTATTGGGTATCCTCTGTCCAGCTGTATCCACTCCATGGATACACTGCAAAGACAGAAAAACTGCAAAGAAGAAAACAAAAGGAAGAAGTCTGACTACTTTTTCAGCAACAAAAAAGAAGTTTTGACTCTTGCAACAAGCCAACCAAGGCCCTGATTTAATCATCTTCACTGTCTTGGTGCAGCGCTGCAGGGCTAGGGGCAGGCGGAGGAGATGGGGAACTCTTTGTTCCCTCCATGTCTTATGAAGGCTGGGCTGGGCTGGGCTTTCAGGGTTCACTTAGGTGGCAGATAGAAATCAGGCAGAGACCTCACATTTTGGTGCACAGCTTCTCATCACGCACACACTGCAGAGAAATTTTATGGGAAACAGCATTCAAAGTATATTTTTTCAAAAGACAGTTAATCTTATTTAAGTTTCAATTTAAAAAAAAGATCAATTAAGCAATTAAACCCAGACTACACACTAGTCTGAGGTGTAGGAAACCTTTTATATGCCTTATTGATTGCCTTTAAGTTGCAGTAGCCCCCAGTGTGCCATCTCCAGTTTTGGTGTCATGTCCTGTGGCCTTTCAAAGGAGTGTTGTAGGACAGCTTGTGCTGTATAGGTCTGTATGGCAAGGGAAGAGATTCATTGCCACAGTTTAGGTTTCAGTTCCTCTCCTCAGCACTAAATCTGTACATACACCTTTTTCTAATGAGATACTCAACTGCTTATGCAAATTCTATAGAACAACCTACCTTGGTCTTTGATTTCTGCTTTATAGAAAAATAAAATTTCAGTTGTTGAGTGAATTCCAACAGCACAGGGTTTCCATGCTGAAAGGAATGCTCACTATACCAGGCCATCTCTCACTGCTGTCTTTCAGCTTCTCATTTCTCAGTATTCAAAGGTCAGACAAAAGCCAAGTGATAAATAAAAGCCAAAGAAGGCGAAGTGAGCTGTGTGGTGAGGAATTTGTGTCGTCACTCCTCCATGCGATAAGCCGGCTGGTGGAGGAGCAGCAGCTCATCCTGTTCAGCACCCATGGCAACAATTTGAGCAGCAGTAAGCCTTATTGACAGCACACCAAGCCCCCAGCATGCAGCACCTGTCAGGTTTATTTCCATACCAAAGGGTGGGAAAGTAAATCAGGGAGAAGGGGAACATCACATTTAACCCTGTGACAATATCTGCATAAAGCCTTTGGAGTATGCTCTGGTCTCCATGCACCAAGCCCATGGCTTGCCAACAGTGTTTGTATTCAGTATTTCACATGTGAAAATCAGGCAGCATGTTAAAAATAACTGTTGAGTTTGTGCTGTGAAAAAGTGGCTTGTAATTTGAGGAAAATAATGTTATTTGTATGCAGACCAGTGAGAAGAATTTAAGAGCCTATGGACAGAAGTGTGTGACAATCAGAGCATGAACAAAGGGTTTTCCTTATTAGGTTTAAATAGGCTCTCAGACTAGCAGATGAATAAAATTATGTAAATAAGATAGTACAACTGTACAAGTTGTATTTTATAGACCCACATGAAGTATAACCTTCATTACTTTCTACTTGTTGGTTTTCCCTTTCATTGTCTTCATGGAATAGGTTCTGCCAAAGCTGGTGATAGTGGGCATAAGGAAGCAGCAGGAATACTATTCTCAGATTATTCACCAATAGTTTTATCCTTCAGTCAGGTGAATTGGACCTTTTAAGATTCACAGGGGAAGCATCCAACAGTTGCTCTAATAAATGCAGTTCTGTCATGACAATGGTCTGTTTCGGTAAAACAAAGCTGGAGCACCTTTTCACCCTGCAGAGAGGATCTGTGAGTGTTCTGCAGTTCTCATTCATTTTCCAGTGACAAATGCAACCATCTTTCTCCTCAGTCCCTCCAGGTAGTCTGGCATGCAAGAGTGAGCTAGATTAAATGTCACTGAATGAGTGGTTACATTTCCTGCCCCTGCTGCATATGCTGAGGAACTGTTAGAATTAAACAGAGGTGACTTCTAAGAAGCACTAATGATTTATTGCTTTGCATGGTTGAGACTTTGCTGTGGGAATAATAATCTCATTACTGTAATTATCTTTGCACTGCTTCCTACAGTTTCTTGCCACCATGTACACTGTGTACTTAATTGGATACATATTTCTGTCTGTGATGCAGAAAAGTGAGGAATTTTGGGGTTTTTTTCCTCCATCTCCTTAGTTAACATGCTGTATCCTTTGCCTGATGTGTTTTGTGTTCTTTCTACTCCCAAAGACTGCTCTGGTTCACAGGAGCAAGTGCCAAAATCATTCTGGGTATCTCAGCAGTAGCTGCTGTATCAAAAGCCATGGCCTTCTACAGTCTGATACTGTGAGGAACTCCTGCACTGATTTATCAAGAGCATTGTGATATGAAGAAAATAGTTTCTTTCTGTTGTATTCAATTGTCTTGAACTGTAACAATAAATGCTGCACAAATATTTGGACTTTGCTTCAGAGGCACTTTTCTGCTGCCTCTCCTTCTTTAAAAGGAGGGCAAGGACCATACTGCAGCCTGCAGGTGATGCTGTCACTAAAAGGCCTGTAAAACGTTGAAAGCTGAAAATCAGTGTTGTGTTTTAGGCTCATGTGTGTTGAAATGACTTGTCAGTGATCTAAGACTGATCAAGAGAACATTGACTTCATAATCTTTAATGTTATTATTTATTATTAGCAATATAATCTTTTTTTTTTTCTAAAATCTTACAGTAGTTCAGAATCTGAGATGGAGGAGGAAGATGAAGAGGAAGATGATGAACAGCAACCCCCTTCAGACCTGGGTGGTGTGCCATGGAAAGAGGCTGTGCGTATCCACGCCCTCCTGAAGGGAAAGAGTGAAGAAGAGATTGAGGCTGAGCAAAATCATGAGATTGAGTACAAATATGATGATGAGGAGGAGGAATACGAAGAGGAAGAAGATGAGGAGTCAAGTGAAGGTTAGCTTGGTTCATCCTTTCTTTCTGCCAGCCAGCAGGGAAAAATGAGTTGAGTATTTGACTTGCAGAATAAGAAAGATTTGCCTTGGAAAACTTTACTTCTTCTTTTGCTTCTTTGTTGCTCTGGTTTTTGAGGGAGTTATTGTCAAGGAAAGCTCAAGGTGGTTCATTCTGGATTCTGAAGGACTTTGCCCACAGGACAGTTTAGAGTACCAGTACTCACACAATATGCTTCCCATACACCATGCCAGCATGTCAATTCACAGCCTTGTGCTGCTGTATTGCCTTATGGTTGGTTTTTATAGTTATTTGGAATTAGACTTGAATGTGCCCTTTGTTCTCTGGCAGCAGGAACTGGAAGCATTGTGGGTGCAGTGTTTTCAGTTTTAGAGTGCCTCACTGAGGGGTAGTGCCCTGTCACTGTCAGCAGGGCATTCCACAAGAAGGTGCTTGTAGCTCTCCCAGGTTAAAAGATGGCTTTGATGGGAGTTCAGGTAGTTCCCATTTTAGCTTTGAAAGATTTCTGTGGAAAACCTTAGGGAAAGACTCCTTCCCCTGTGTTTGTCTCAGTCATCAAAATGCAAAGTTTGTGCTCAGAATAGACATGTTTCCAGTGTTTCACCACCATGCCAAATTTCTCACTGCTCTTGTCTTTGTCTTTATACTCACATTTCCTTTTTGAGGAGACTTGTAGACTCCAAAGAGCTTTTTTGTAAAGGTCTTTGGCTGCCTACTGCCAGCAGAGGTCCAGTGTTGAGTTTTAGTGGCGGTGTCGTTGATGAGCTCAGCAGGCTCCTTGGCGACCTAGGAGTTGAATGTCCATGAGTGCAGTCTGTGGAAACCAAGAGTTCTTTATGAGTATGGCAACATGCATGTTGTGTGTTCAGCCTGCTGAGCAGTGGTGTTCTTGGATGGATGTTGTTTCGTTCGAGCAGTTTTCCTGACGGGCACTTGGAGCACAGCGGGAGTACGGGGAGCTGCAGCATTCCCAGGCAGTCTCTCTTTCTGATCCTGTCCTCTCTCTTTCTCTCTTTCCCTCTCTCCATGGCTTGTGTGTGTACACGTGTGCCTGGTGCTAAATGTGGATGTGTGCTTCCCTCTGCTGTAGAGGGGGAGTATAACCCTTGGGAGAGAGAGCTGCAGCAAGGCCTCTGGCTTCAACGTCTCTCAGATGAAGAGGACTCGGGTACACATAAAGGTACCCGTACACTGTCTCCACCTCCAGGGGAAGGTATTAAAGAGCAGGTCCCACATGAAGAGTTTCTGTGTTTTATTGCATTGTGTTACCAGCTCCCTCAAAACTGATTCAGTAGCCCTTGTTCATCTCCTGGTTCAAGTGCCATATATCAGATCTGTTGCTGACACTGGTTTTAGGAAGGTGAAAAAGCTGCCAAGTACCTCAGGATTTCTAGAAAACCTGGACAATTTTGCTGCTGTAATTTGCATGAACAGTGACTTCCAGGTAATAAGGAGTATCAGATTTGTTCTACACATGCAGACTACTTGCACCTGTGCATTATCTCAGACACATGGGACACACCAGAAGTACTGCTTTAGACTGCTTGTGTCAGCAAAGTTGCTTTTTTTGTTGTCCTCTGTGTGTGTGTCTGTCTGTGGGGAAGAGTCTGGAAGGAAACTAATCAAGCTGCAGCAATCCCTCAAGATTCTTCAAGCAGTTACATAATAGTCATAAAATTAATCAGACATTCAAATCTAACTGGTTGTGTCATTTTCCATGATGCAGTCTCTTGCAGTTTATTTTTGGGTTTTTTGTAACACATGGTCCCAATAGCTTGTTAACCCCTTATTCCCTCAATGTGGTTCATCAGAGCCAGAATATGTAAGAGGAAAATCCAAGTGCCTTCCTGCATGTAAGGGGCCATATGCAGTTGTCAAACTGCATATTTTACAGCTGATGGTTATAGTAACAGTAGCTTAGCTTCCAACTTTCTTTTTTTCTTTCCAAGAGAGAAAAAAAATGGAAGAAGCATTATAACTTTTTTGCCATCTAACTTTTCTGTGATAAGAATGAGAAGTATTAGTCAGGTGGCAGAAGGGAATACCTGAAGAAGTTCCCCCTGTTGCAGTTGCCAAGGTGCTTCAGACCTGACTCATAAGGAGTTGGTTTGCAAGTGGCTCCTTACTGCAATAAAGTGAAAACATTGAGCCAATAAAGTGAAAACGTTGAGCCTGCCCACAGCTTATAAAGTGTTGCTGCTGCAGTGGAAATGGAGGAAAGCTACCACTCCAAATCTAAGTGCAATTAATGTTCAGCTTCCTGCAAAGCTGAGCAGGCAGCCCTGAGGAAAGGCTGTGCCACGTGTTGTTTGAAATTCTCAAGCCCTTAGACATTAAAGAAGTGTTAGGTTTGCCTCTAGGCCAAGCAGCAGCCCTTCATGTCTGGCTGTGCTGCTCATTATTTATTGGAAAAGGTGAGAGAGACAGGACAGGCTCAAGCCTCTGTGGAAAAACTAAAGGTTACAGTGGTATAATCCCAGAGCAATCCACTTGAAAACATGCAGATCATGTGGGACCTGCTCTTTCCAAGCCTTGCTGAGTGACTCTGTACTTCTCAGCCCCTGCTGGCAAACCTAAACCTTTTAACACAGACCTTTGTGTGTTGGTGCAAGCGCTAACTCTACTCATCCTGGGGGCTGCATGCGAGCGCTTTGGGACGGAGCGGGGACAGCCCAGGCTCCTGTCCCTGCAGGATGGCCAGCGCCTCTGGCAGCCCTGGTGGTTGTGTCATTGACACAAAAACATTCTGGTGAGGCAACAGAGACATAAAGCTGCAGAATCCTTGGCTACATTGTGAATCCTGCTCTGCATTTGGGTTTGTGCCTCTGAGCCCCTTTCCCTTTAATGACCATCTGCTGATTCTGTCCTTCCTGCAGTTCCTTCTGCCTGTTTCTTCTGCGGTTTTAATGCCAAATCTCACACATAGTCATTCCTGAAATGGAAATCCCAAACACTTTGTCATGTCTGGGAAAAACATGGCTGGGAGAGAGGAACTTGTTAAAATGAGACAGCAGGAAATTATGAATGCAAGCTCTAAATGCTGCTAATGTGTCTTGTTTCCTTCAAACATTAGAGCACCATGTGAAAATCTAACTGCTTTTGAGGTTCTAAACTGCTGCAACAGTGCTTTGCCCTACTCAGTGGTAATCCAGTTGTTGTGAAAATTGACTTGCTACTTTAAAAAGTAAGTGGGCATTTTCCTTTCAGGCTGAGATGTTTGCTTTTGAAGACCACTCCTGCAGACAGTGTACAGGTGAACACCTGTCCCCTGCAGAACCAGTTTTTTTTGTTATGGATAATGAAGCCTGAGTTACAGAACCAAAGCAGACAGCAATAGAGACAGGGTGTATAAATTTAATACCTCAGAGTAAGTGCTCCCAGGGCAGGTGTTCTGCAGAAGTTAAACAAGCTCATCAATTGCTTAAGGTGCCCATTGTTCTCTCTGACATTCCATAAGTAGCTGAGCTTTGTGTAGGCAGGTAATTGAAGAGTAATGCTATTTCTCTTAAACAGAATAATTTGTGTGACAGGAATTCCCTTCTGGGGAGCTGTTAAGTCACAACCAAAATGCTGTTATCCTTCAGGAAAAAAAATTCTCCCTTTGAACAAGTCAGTGCAAAAGAGCCAGGAGTAAACAAAATGATTTTAGGTGCTAAAATTAGCATGTGCCCATACGCACATACACACGTGAAACTCTCAGATCCATCATATTATTTAATTCACAAAGTGTGTACCCAGACCAGAAAGAACTGCCTAGCCCAATAGTAGGAAATAAAAAATCTTTTGTCTTGGTGCATCAGTCAGGTGGAGATTATTCCTCACCTTTAAGAGCAAGACATCTTTGGCAATAATCATAACAAATAGGCTGAAGGAGCTGGGAATTTCTGCTAAATTGGTATCTACATACCACATTCTGTTGGACACCCAGAGAACTTCTTTCATTTCAGCAAAGCTTCTTGCAATAGACATGATGTCTGATGATGCTTTAATGGCATCCCCCTGCCCTTGGAATGGCGTGACTCAGCTTGGATGGGAGGCGTGAGGAGCTGTGGTGGTGGATGCGTGCGCACACAGTGCTGAGCTTTTTCTGTCTGTCTTGCAAACTGACCTTGGCCAATAATATTTTCTCTTCTTATTTCCTTTCCTATGATGTGCTACCTTTCCTTTCCACTGTTCTCCCATCTTTTCCTCCCTGCCCTTCATACACCCTGCCTACAACCTGTTACGCCATGCCCTCCTCCTGCTAGCTGGAAACCTTAGGCTGCAGCAGATTGTAAATCCGGTTGATCCTCTGGAGATCCTGGCAGATGTGCACTGGACACACATCCGTGAGAAAGAGGAGGAGGAAAAAATGGTCTCAGCCTCAAAGTCCTCCACCTCCAGAGGTAATCTCCCCAAGTCCCACACCAGCAGTTCCTGGATCCCAGTTGCAGCTGTTTAACTCTGTTGCTTCTGCGCCCTTCAAGACCAGTGACTTCAGCAGGGGCAGCAGTGACTGAAAGGAGCTGCTTTCAAATTGCACTGAAATTACACTTGGTTAAACTTTTTGCTTTTCAGGTCGGTGTCTGTTTAGAACTGCTGCTTTCTCAGCTCTGTGACAGTGTGACTTCTGGCCTATTTGTCTGCCTGCTTTGACTCCATAACAGTTTTCCTCACCACACACGATTTGGTAGTGCTGGCAATCAGCCCTCTGTAACTGACTAGATACACTAATAGTCTCATGCTTTTTGTGGCAGGGAAAGCTACACTTTTTAGGGAAAGCTGAGGGGCTGTGTTGTGTAGCTACTAGAGCCAAGACTGAACAGGGTCATCTTCTGTATCGAGTGTGTTCCTCTGCTGCTTCCTTTCCAAGTATGTAACTGCATCTGGTATGAGCAGGGAATGATGAGAGTCAAAGGGCTTGCAACTCTGATCAGTGGTGGGTTTGACTCCCTGTGTTTAAGACTTGACAGTATATCTACCTCTAATGTGCAAGTTGTCAGTTACTCAAAGGCAAACTTTGGAGGGGGAAAATGTTGATAGTCTAGATCTCACGTGAGCACCTTCCAGCAGTCCCTGCTGACCTTGTTCTAGGCTATGTTACAGTGTGACTTAAGGTAAGTATGTCATAAGTGCTTTATCTGTGGGCTTAAATCAAAGTTTACCATGCAGCTGATGAGTAGTGTTCTCTCAGTCTGCAGCCATGGTGACACAATTGTAGAGAGAGTACATCTGCTGTGAGAAGAGGTGTCTTTCAGAAAAAAATGAAATTAGGTTAAAAATCCAGAGCTCTACCTCATGATACTTGATTCTTTTCTGTTCCAGATAATTAGCTTTTCCTTACAGTTTTAGGTGTTTGGTATAGGAGCTTTTTTAATCCTGGCCTAGCTTGATACATAATTCCAGATCAGTTTGGCTATACTTACATTTGCAGTTTGTAGAATGCACTGGGTTTTTCTGGCGTGAAATCAGCTCCCTACAAATAAGAGATGAGTATTTTGTTCCCACTGCAGCCACATAAATGAGCTGTGTCCAACTCTGTAACTTTCAGTATTGCTAGAGTGGTTGATTAACATTCAAAAAGCACTAAGTAAAAAATGTTTACAATGTTTCTTAAGTTTACAACAATTAAGGTTACTTGTGCTTCTACCTGGGCTCTGTGTCACTCTCGTTTCCAGATTTTTATTTTAATTTGTATTTTGTTATCATAATCTGAAGATCATGAGTTCAATCCTTACTTTTCTATGGGGGGATATTACAGTGGCCAGCAACAGGTGATCTTTCCAAAACTGATTTTGTGATCTTTCCAAATTCCTTTTGGAAGGGAGTCAGTATTTCCTTTCTGTTCCCTGAAACTGGGCCAATCTAGTACTATCTTGATGTATAATTAGCTGCTTCTATTGCTCTGTCATATGGCAGAGGTGTGTGCAGGTGTTCTCAGCAGTTTGGGTATGTCAGAGGCTGTTGCCAACATCTGTTTGTGGCAATGTTGTAAGTTTTCAACCTGAGTTCAAGAGACAGATTGTTCCTGGCTGAGGAGCTGTATTCCATGATCTGAGATGTTTGGAGAATCATTGGCAGCAGCAGTGATAAGGTTTGATGTGACAGCCTGGGACAGTGCCACAGCTCCCAGAAATCCCTCTCATTCTGCTTTGGGAGCTCTTCTTCCTCTGCTGGGCTGCAGGTTCTGGGACACATGGGACTCCTCTCTCACTGCTCAGCTCTTCCTTCTCTCAGTTTCCCTCCTCTGCAGAGTTCCAAGGGGAGCAGCAGCTGCTGGTCAGATGTGGTGTTCTTCTCGCTGTGCCACGCAGGAATATTTCCTCTAACATTACAGATCCCAAAGGAAGATTAGGCCCCTGACACTTGTGTGTTATCTCAATTTAATTCTCAAGCCTGGAATTGGGTGATTGAAATTTCATAGGTTTTATTCCTGTATTTGCTACTGAAAAATTTCCCTCTGTCACTCTTCTGTTTTAGACTCTGACTGCTGGTCTAATTTTGACTTCTTGCAATTTATTGTTTTTTAAATTCAGCATCCGACCTTCCCTCCGTACGCCATGAGGCGGTACAGGCGTGGCTGGAGACGGTCCCTGGAGGTAGTTTGGTGATGTTCTATGTCTTCCAATGCACAATAACCCTGCCCCTCTCTTCTCCGTGCCTTCAGCCGCTGAGCTGGTCCTTTAACCCTGGAACTTACGGCCCTGTCGCTACTGCATGAGTGGAGGTGGCGGGGGGACGGGGAGCGCGCATGTCCGCCTTGCTCAGGCAGCCCCTTCTTCTCGCATGAGCTCCACTCTCACCCTAACCCTGGGCAGGCAGGCCAAGGACAGCTCACCCTGGGGGCAGCAGTGCAGGAGGGATCCAGCTGAGCGCTCAGATTTGCTTGGGCAACTGAAGATGGAGCCAGGTTTTCTTCCCCCAGCCCTTAGACTCAAAGAACGCGGGGCTTTCTTGCAGTTGAAAGGTTAAGTGACAGAGAGTGCTTAAAGCAATTGCACTTCTCTGTAGCAACTGCAAACTGTAGTTATGTGGTGGAGAAAACTGCAAAGAGGAATAAGTTGAACTTAAGATCTTTAGGAATACTGGTGGTGTTGTATCTCTTCTGACTTGGCATTCACATTATTCAGGAAAGCCTCAGGAATGCTGAAGGATGGTAGAGCTCAGCTCATTTATTTTGCGTGGTCCTCTAAGCTCTATTAGAAATGGACGAGCCTGAAGATTCTGGGATGACAGTGAGGGAGTACATTGTGCAAAGCTGTGAAGGTGTCTGAATTAGTGGAGCAGTCTGTGCTAGGTAGTTGATCTACAGCTGAGTTGCTTTGCCACATCAGAATAGCCAGCTTGCCTTTAAAACTTTGCTTCTGCTGCTGCTTTGGCAAGTCAGCAGTGTTTACAAGGTGTCTGCACACGATGCAGGCTGCTCACAGCTGCCAGCTAATATGAACCAAGTGCTGATCCCAGTTTCTGGCTGCAGTAGTGTGTAACTTCTGAGTTATTGTGTGACAGCTTTTGGCCTCTTGCTCCTCGTCCTAACTGCATATATGTATATGCACAGTATATGTATCATATAACCAGCCACTGCAAGCTTCCTGTGTCCCTCAGAATGGGATCCACCCTTGCACCAAGTTGTTACTTATTGATGCATCTGTAATCTTACCATTGAGTTTTTTGTACCAACCTATTTAAAACCTGATTTTCTCCTCTCTCTCCAACATAATCCGTGTGTGTCACATCCATTCATGGTTTCTGAATCTGAAGACCCACAAATTCATACTGGATTCAGATATTCTTAACATTAGTTATGTTTTTTGCAAATTTTGATTAAGATTACTCACATTTGCTGTTACCATAAAGCCGTTCATGACATTATCATTTCCAAAATAACATAAGCTATTGCATACCTAAGCAATGATCAGACTGGGACATGGTTTGATTTTGTTCAATAGATTTATAAATGCTCCTGTGGGCACTCCAGCCTTTTCCACATGATTCAGTTTTCCTGTGCTTGACATAGGTAAGGGTCTGGATTTGATAGTCCTCTGATGTAAAGGAATAGGCCAGTACATTATCACACATGAGTGGAACTGCATTTCACAGTAGCTGACAGAAAATGAACTAATCCATGCTCACTACAGAGCACGGAAAAAAGGAAATTCTCAGGTTGAAGGAAGAAGACAAACCAGCTGCTAAAGGCTGTCTTTTGAAATAAGCAAAAACCTGTATTAAAGGAGAGGCTGCAAGACCTCAGTTTTAGGGAGGGTTGGTTTGTTTTCAAGACTGCCTTAATTAGCAGTGCAATGATGTAAATAGTTCCAAGAGCCACATCGTCACTATTAAATAAAAAGGATCAGGAACTGGAAGTGCTCACTTTTTTGAAATATTTAAATTATGTTTAATGAAAATGTTTAACAAAAAAAAAAAAATAGCAGTAAATCACCCATTGCACAGTGGGTTTTTTTAAGTATCATTTAATAATGAGATTTATACTCCACACTTTGATCTTCTCTCCTCCTGTAATTAAATGCTGTCAAAAGCAGTAGTGTCAGCTGTCATAGTTTTCAGAGTTACAAATTCAAGAATCTCTTCTTTGTTTTGACCTAGTAAATCAAATAGTGGTCTGTAAATGGAAAAAAAAGTTTTGAATAAGTAATTTGAATTACTTAAAAGTGTCTCAATTAATGATCTGTAACGGAAAAAAGGTTTTATATATGTCATTTTAATTACTTCAAAGTATTTCAATTTGTGCACTAGTCACTTGTACAGCATATGCATTTTCTTAGACCTTATTACCAAAGACTGCTGTAGCTGCACAGAGTTAAACAGTTTCCAAGAGCAATAATGGTAAATCCCATACCCAGACTCTTTCTTTGACTTACACCCTCAAAGCCAGTTTCAATTCCAAGATGAACAGTCCTGGTTAATTGTGAGGTTCCAGTTTTGACCTAATACACATATGGTATCAAGTGATGGTAACTGTTCTGTTGTGGTAAGAAAACCCCAAAATGTTCCTGGAAGAACAGTAACTTTTATTCTGGTTTGATGTCCTCCCAGTCCCCTTCTTGTTTAATTTTTCACAACACCTGTTTCTCAGAAAAGCCCTGGCAGCTTTCACTGCAGTTGCCTTGGAGACTCCCAAGGGCAGGCATTCCTTGATTCACTGGAGTCTGGAAGTGTCACTTCACCATAGATGTCTCTCCAGGTGACACATTTCAGGATTTCTTGTATTGACAGTAACTGATAAACATCTCTGGTATAAACTATTGGTGCAGTTCAATACAGAACTTTTTCACTGTGTAGTATTTGTTTTCTTTTCTTTTTCCCCTCAATATTTGAATATATTCTAGCTCCATGTGAGGAGGATGATGTGGAGGAGGAGCTGGGCACAGAGCCTGCAGACACAGAAGGGCAGGCAGGTGAAGAGGGAGACACGGGTGCAGAGCTGGACGATGGTAGGGTACCACTGTGCAGCCTTTAAACCTGTTGTGTGAACAGAATGTATTGGCAATGAACTTTGCATGAGGGTACTTAAACCTGGTCTTATTTTTAGAGGTGTGGGAGTTTGTTTCAAATATCTGAGAGGGAGCCAGGAGTGAGGGACAAAAAGAAAGAGAAGAACCTCAATGTCCTGGATTATGTAATGAATTTCTCATGTCCTCTCACCCCATGTCTTGTGTCTGTATTCAATACTAATCCTGATGAATAACAGAAATAGAATTAAATTTGTCAAAGGTCCGTAATACTGTCGGAATGCTTTCTGTGCTATTGTAAAATTAACTGCATATGGCAGAAAACATGGAAAATTTTCCCAAGAACTGATAAGAGAAACTTCAGTTACTGATTTAGCTCTTTGTACTAACAGTCCAATCATTTACTGCTTACATTTACTGCTTAAATGACTAATTATCACCAAAAAAGGAGCAAACATTTAAGTGTTGTGGTTATGAAAATGGTTAGCACCATGTGAATAGAAAACATTATGCCCTGATGGACTTGTATCCAAGTTCTCTTGGTTTCTTCCCTGCATGATCAGACATCGCCTCTGATGCAGAAGCGGAGTTTCGCTTACGTCAGAGTGGTGCAGAAGGGGCAGAGCTGAAAGTGTCTGAGGATGAAGAAGAAGAAGAAGCAGAAGGTGCTTCTCACAGTGTGACAGAAGAAGGTAATCACTTTCTCTTTAGTGCTTGAATGATATTAATTGCATTTGAGTGCACAGTTAGGAGAAGAGAGTCTCTTGGATTTGAACCATCTCACACTCTCAGTGGCAAGATCTGTGCTTGCATTAACATTTTGAGGAGAATGTTCTGAGTCCATTAATTACAGCTTTGTAAAATGTGAGAACTGTTCTGTTTTTTTCTTGTAAAAGTTATTATTAAAAAGCTTGTACTGTTTTGGACATTTAAAAATTTTTATTGTATTCCAGATGTCCAATCTAAAATTTGTAAAAAGCTGAGAAATTTGTCACTACTTGTTGCGTGTAACATTTAAAAAATGATAGAGTATTAATGGTTTGTGTATTTTTGGACCATTTTTCCTTTCCCTAGGTCCATGCAAGCCACCTACCCCTATCCAGCCCTCTAGTGAGAGTGTTCTTCCTCTGTCTCCAGCTGCTAGTCCCAAAGCAAAACAAGCAGAGGTAAGAAAGGGAGTCTTTGACATTTTCTACTTAGCATCTGTAGTTCAATAAAACAGTTTGTTGAATAAATAATGAGGACTGACAGCAGGGGGCTCTCCTTCTTTTCTGACTCTAATATTTATGTTGATCTTGAAATCTGACTTCATTAGCCTTAAAATATAATGTATACTATCTGTTTTCCTGTCTTCAGAGTGCAGTGACTCTATCACAGCCATACCACACAAGTTCCCATCACAAAGCCCCAGGCAGAATTATACAGGATATTTTAATCTCAGTGAGCAGCTAGCAACAGGTATATGTGATAAATGGAGGGAGCCATAAATAAGGTGTTTCCTGTTTATCCTGGTCTGGCTGTCTTTGATGTGCCAAAAACAGATTCTGTGCAGCTGCAATTGAAAATTACAATAGTAACCAAAGCAGTGCTTCTTTGTTCCAGAGCTGAGCATACTTCAGCTTAAGGAAGTGAGGCATGTCCATGTTGTACTGTCGTGTTGTCAGCTTGCAAGTGTACTGCAGTGTGTAAGAGCTGGAAGCACATGACCCTTACAATGTTCAACTCAAATTTTCCCTTCTAATTGTTTTTGTTTTGTTTTGGTTTTTTTTTTTAAGGAATTGCTAAAGCATTGTCTTGGACAGCTTTGGCATAGACCGGTTTACTTTTACAGTGGGCCGAGTCTGGTTTGCTGACGCAATTGCTGACAGCATTCACTTTCTATTAAAATAAAGCTTGTTTTTTTTGATAGCCATCTAATGATTCTGTCAGATGCAGTTTTTGTTTAGCAGGCAGACTTTGGGACATTAAATTAGTATTTTGATACTTGGATGGTTTCCTTATCTAGCTCTGTGAAAAGCAAAAAAAAAAAAAAGGAATTATATTCTCACATGCTCAGTGACTAAGTGACTATTAACATTCCCCTTTTTCATTTTCCTCTAGGAGGTAGAAGATCCCCTGGCTGAAGCGAGCCGTGCAATAAAATCCCCAGAGCCACGCTTTTTTCCTGAGCCTTTCATTCTTGAGGAAAGACCAAAGGATGAAATTCCCAAAGACAGGAAAGTTAAGAGCCCCTTGATGCCACCATCTCCAGTGCTGTCCCAGCCAGTTGCATCACCAGAAGCCATTGCACCCCCATCACTCGCAGAGTCCCAGCCAGGAGCACCAGCACTGGCCTCATCCCCAGCATCTGCTGAAATGCCTATCTGTTCCCAGCCTTTGCCTTCTGCTGAAACATCCATTCCATCCCCAGTGGAGCCTCCAGTATGTTTCCAACCTGTCCCAGCCTTAACATCTACTCCTTTAGCCAAATTGGCCCTTAGGGGCCAGGATGGTGAGGTGGAAAAACTGGGGAGCCCCACTACTGCAGAAGAAGCCCTGAAACGGAGCAGCCTCGTGGAAGAGTTCTGGATGAAGAGTGCTGAAATCCGACGGAGCTTGGGGCTCACCCCCGTGGACAGAAACAAACGCTCAGAGAGCAACTTCACTGTGTCTGCTCTGGAGGCAACTCCTCAGAAGACTTTCAATAGCAGGAATATTTCAGGGGATGAAAGGATCCATCCTGTGAAACCGCAGCCTGCCCCAAGAAGACAGGGACTATCCAAGTTAGAAAATGAGCAGATTTCTCTGCTCACTCCAAAATCTCCGTCAGAAAAAGAGCTAAAGATTTCCAATGAAGTACGGGGAGATGTGTCCAGCAGCTCTGGGCTTGGCCTTCAGGAGAGCTCATCTAACATGAGAACCATGGCTAGCCAGAGCTTCAACACTTCCGACTCCACCATGCTAACTCCCCCGTCGAGCCCGCCCCCACCACCTCCTCAGAACGAGGAGCCGGCCACGCTGCGCAGGAAGAGGTACCAGGCACTGTGGCAGAATGAGGTGGAAGCCAGGTCACCTCCAACACCAGCATCAACCCCTCCTGCTCCCCGACACCAGGAGCCAGCCCCTCCTGCCAAGGAGCCCCCCCCGGCCAAGAGGGACGAGGTGCGGAAGTCGTTCGCGGAGAGCGTGGATGAAATCCCGTTTGCTGATGACGTGGAGGACACGTACGATGACAGGACAGAGGACTCCAGCCTTCACGAGAGGTTCTTTACACCTCCTACCAGCAGGCCAAGGCCAGAGAAACCACATCTTTTGCCCTTGGTCAAGGAGAATGGTGGCCCACCCTCCATGGAAGGAGGGGCTCACCACAAGAAGAGAGTGTTCCCTGACATTTCTGTGGAGGCCAAGGAGCTTGCTGAAGAAAGAATGAGAGCCAGAGAGAAGTCTGTCAAGAGCCCAGCACTACGAGATGCCATGGCTAAACAGCTGTGTAAGATGAAAGATATGGAGGTGACTGCTGCTCCAGCTGCTGGTGGGGCCACAAGGGCACGAAAGGCGTCTTCTATGCCCTTGAAGACCAAAGAGTTGTTTTATGAGTCTCCCAAACATTTGGCCTTGAAATTAGCAGAGGGGTCCGCACGAAAACATTATTCTGCTACTGAGAAGTACTCCACTCCTCCTGCTGACATGGCTGGGCCTGAAGGGTCTGTCAGCTCTTCAGAAGGCTCCAGTGGGAAGAGTAAGAAAAGAAGTTCCCTCTTCTCCCCTCGTAAGAACAAAAAGGAGAAGAAATCTAAAAACGATAGCAGACTTTCTGACAAATCTAGTGGTGGGACAGAGGAAGCAACAAAGCCTAGGTCCTTATGGAAGTCTGTTTTCTCTGGCTATAAGAAAGACAAGAAGAAAAAGGCTGATGAGAAATCTTGCCCAAGTACTCCCTCAAGTAATGCCACAGTGGATTCTGGCAAGCACAAACCCTCTGCTCCACTGATTACAGCTGCAGGTATAACAGATAAGTGCCTCTGCACTGTGCACTTCTACTTTTACGAGGTGTCCTTGAAAGTTTTGGTTTGCTTTGTTGTTCAGTTACTCTGCTGAATGCTGCTGCTCCTCAGTGTCAGATGGGCAGAGTGGGGTAAGTGCTAGGGACTGGATTTGTGTTTCTGCATATTTACAGAGTCCACTGAAAAAAAAAAATTGAATTCTAACTAAAGGCTTAATTCTCAATATGTACAAGGTACATCTGTTTTATGTCTTAGATTTGCGAAATAAGCATCATTTGTTGGAATTTGTGACATTTCATCCCTACTTTAAACCTGATTTTCATCTTTTCTATGTCTGATCTCTCTTCTTTCTTTCCACCTGGCTCCACAGAAGCTGAAGACTGCAGAGATTATTCCTGTAATCTGGTGGCTGTCTGCTGATCTCTGAAGGAGGGAGTTGGCAGCCTCCTGTAAATCTTTCACATGCCTACCAGTTGCAGGCAGAGATGTTTAATGGCAACTTGGGATACAGTAAAGAAATTACCCATAAATGTGATTAAAAGCAAACATGTTACATTTCTCTGGCATATACAAACAGCCAAAATAGAGCCAGCTGCTGTCATTCCAAGTGCTGTATCTATCCTAAGAGCATTGATACAACACAAAAAGAGAGCCATGATCATTATTTCTGACAGCATTTGGAGGAAGTGATGCACTCTTAGAAAAGCTCAAACTCATGCTGGTCATTTTGTGGAGCAGGGTTTCTTTGATCCCTCCCAGGCAAAATAATGGACACTGACATGAAAGGACTGAGTATTTTTGGTGCTCAACCAAACAACCTACAGCTGAGCTCAAAGAGTTTACAGAAAGGATTGTTGCCACTTCTCTAATTTCCCCTTTTTATTCCCAACTTGGCAGATTTACAGCTCCGTCAGCACCTGAGTTTCTCAGAGGACTCCGACCTCTCCAGTGACGACATTCTGGAACGCTCCTCCCAGAAATCCAAACGAGAGGTATGTAGGTGGGAAAGGCATTTTAGATGGATCTAGCACCAGTCAGATCACAGACTCAGAGAATCACATCAGAAACCTAGGTGATTAATGCTGTTGTTTTTACTCTTTCTCCCAAGGAGCAGGTTTTCCTGTAAGTCAGCTGACTGTCCTATCTAAAATAAGATGGTTTCACTTGTTTCCATGATTACAAGCTGCTCTGCACTGTTATTCTAAGAAGGATCCATTGTCTCACTCTCCCATTACTTTACTGGGCACTAAAAGGAAACAGCCTGTAATTTCCTGTGTATTCCTTTTTCCCCTTTTTAAAAATGGGATTTTGTTTCCCCTTTTTTAGTCAGTGGGAGCTCCACCATACTGCCACAACTTCTCAAATACGATGGATAGTGGCTTAGGCCATTTCTCTGCCAGTTCCCTCACAATTTGTGCACCTGTAGGTGCCTTAGGTGTTCTCAAATGTGACTTTGTTCTATATGGGCAGTTCTTTGTTCTCCCAGCCACTTCTGTGACTGGGATGCTGTGCCTGGAGCCACTTGCTGGTGAAAATCAAGGCAAAGTTAGAGCAGCTGAGCCTTTTCCATATCCTGGATAATCAGGTTCCCAGTTTCCTTCTGGAGGGGGCCCATGTTTTCCCTAGTCTTCCTTTATCACTGACATACCTACAGAACCTTTCCTTGTTGCCATTGATGTCCCTGGGCAGATTTAATTCTGTCAGGGCCTTAGCTTTCCTAACCTGATCCCTGGCTGTGTGGAGAATTTCTCTGTATTCCCCCCAGGCTACCTGCCCTTGCTTCTACCCTCTGTAGACTTGTTTCTGTTTGAGTTTGTCCAGGAGCCCCTTGTTTATCCGCACAGCATTGTTGCCTCTTTGTTAGGATGTATTGCTCCTGAGGTTGGGGGAAGCAATCCTTGAATGTTAACCAGCTTTCCTGGACCCCTCCTCTCTCCAGGGGTTTATCCCATGGCATTCCACTAAGCAGATCCATGAAGAAGCCAAAGTCTGCTCTCCTGAAGTCCAGGGTAGGGAGCTTGCTGTGCACCCTCCCTACTGGCCTAAGGATCTAGGATAAGAATTTGTTTTAATTGCACACATTTATATATGGAAAATGTATAGTGAAAGCAAAGTTTCAAAGCTAGTTGTTTTTAAATTATTTGATTTATTTTTAGAATGTCACTATTAATGCAAAAACAAGGGAATAATTTAAGGAACTGTTTGATCAAAGTAATGAAGAATCCTGCTTTCATTCCTGAGAGCCTCTGAGCTCTGCTAGACAGAATTGGCAAGGTTTGGAGGAATATGTAGAGGTTTTATTGACCCCACAGAACACTAAGGCTCTTCAGGTACACCAAAATGAAAACTATGTTCCCACTGTTCTTTCCTGGTGGTGCCTGGTACACATGTTAAAAAAGCTCAAGAAGAAAAGAGCTTCTGGGAGGGAAATGCCACAGGCACAGTGGCCTGTGCCTCCTGTCCCAAACCTCTCATCCCATGAGTACAAATCAGTCTCAGATGCCAAGCTGACCCTTGGCTGAGATGGCAAAGGTGTGGAAGTACTGCAAATTGAAGTGCCACATGAAATGCTTTCTAACTATATATGGTGTAATGAACTAGAATAGCTAATGAATGAATTTAAGGCTGGTGGAAGAAATTGATGAACTAAATAGGAATTTTCTGTATTTACTTATCTCTCTTTTAATCTCTTTCCCTAGTTGGTCTAGATCTCATCTGAGAGGAAGATTATTTTGTTTTTCTTTTATTCCCTTTTTTCTCTCCCCCTTCCATTCCCCCTTGCATGCCCTCAAGGCGTTTCATGAGAAATTCTGCATTTTCCAAGAGATGCAGAAGAATGAGGTACCTGGGGCCAGCAGAGGACAGATACCCAATACCTGGGGTTCAGATAAGAGTTACAGAGTTTTTGGTCTGCCTTGATGGTCATTTTTTTCCTATGCTGGGGTACTTAGATTTAAAATGGCTTTTGCAGAAAGACAGATCACATCTCTAAGCACAGGAGGGGATGATGTGTGACAGTGGCAGATGTCTGGAATCCTCATACTGAAAGTATCTCACAAGCTCTGTCAAGGTGGTAGTGCCTCGTTTTTACTCATTTGCTGTTGCTGAAGTTACATTAAGAAGTTATATACTCAGCATCTGTTCTTTTAAGAACAGTTTTGAGAATGTATTTATTTAGAGGATATGGATCTGAAAACTTGACTTACCTCATTTTGTTGCATCCTATTCAAGGATGTAGAATATACATGCAAACACTGGAATGCCTTGATGTCAAAAGAAATGTAACCAAACTTCAGTCTGACCAAGCTGGATTTGTACTGGTTTGGGGTGGGAGTTGTATTTTTTAAGTTATAACCTGCCTGCTACTTTATATGGGTAAGAGCTGAGTTACTGTTTGCTACTTAACTTTTATGTGAACCCCTTCTCCAAACTGAAGTCCTGTTTGTGCTGCTTTTTTGGTAATGTAGTGAGCTTGCTTCCCAGACAGCCTGCTCTGTTTAGCCTGCTCTTTGTGATCAGCAGTGAATTAATTCAGTGTTGTTTAATGTGGTGTCTCTCAAGAGAAGCATCTTGTAAAGAATTCCTGACGTGAGCGCCCCGTGGGTGTTGTGTTTGTAGGTGTATTGTCACCATGTGTGTGTTTGTCATTGTTCCTGTACAGCTGTGGTGTTGTGCTCAGGTGCTCACCACCACAGGTAGCTTGCTTTTTCCTGGAGCCTGCAGACATGCTGGTGTTGTTCTCTGGCTTCTCGTTTGTGACTGGTTTTAGTTAATTAAATGTGAGAGTGCAAAATGCTGTCTGTTTGCCCAGAGTGGCACAATGCCTTCTGGACTTTATGTACATGAAGGGAAATTTACCTCCCTTCTTAGCAAATGAAGCTAAGTGCTTCGCTTGCCTTACATTTGAGTACAGGGTAGCATAGAATGTCCTTGGCTAGGGTAAGTAGTGATTTCCCCCTCTTTTCCTGCTCCTTTCCCTCTCAAATTTTAGCTCCTCAAGATCTTTGGAGGCTCTCCTTTTAGACAAGGAGGTTCCATTACTGCAGGACACATAACCCACTCTGAGCCCATCTGGTGTCTCTTAGTTCATAAAGCAGTGAAGAAGAGTTATGATGTTGGTTAAATGTTAATTATCATTTCTATGAAATGGAGATAGTTTAAAACTGTGGAATAAACACAACTCCTGGGAGAGACTGTAAATCAGAATGTAAATGGAGGGTTGTGTGACAGAGTAATACATGGTTGGCCGAGCCAGTTCAAACCAAATATGTTCCAGAAATAAGCTATTATTCCAAATCTTAAGCCAGAATTTCATACTCATACAGGTAAACAAAGGCCAAATAATTCCTCTAGAAAAAGGTATTTCCTAGTTGACTGTATCTTCAAGGAGGCTGACAAAACAAATTGCCTTCAGGAAAGTGCTAGAAACTGGATTTTGTGGCCAGAAGTTCCATTGTGCTCCATCAGTCTGGGTCACGTTCAGCATTTGCACAATTTCGTTTCATGTAAAAACCACTTTGTTTTATTACTGTGCATCTGTTTTCAATGTTGAACTGATTTTGCTTCATTTTGTGCATTTTTTTTATTTTTCTCCCTTTACCATTCCCCCTTTAAAGTCGATCTATGTACCACACGCCTTGGCATTCAAGAGATCATACTCGTCAAAGGTAGTGTCTCCCTTCCCACTAGTTGGCCATTGTTGCATTGCATGTCCCCCTGTACATTAACCCATTGAATCCATAGCTCCAACCACATGTGCACTAACATCAACACTGACTGTGCATGCCTCAGATGTTAGCAGACATGGGCAGCAAATTCTTTGTAGAGGATGTCTCCCAAAAATGCATTAAGCTCCGAAATGTCTGGTTGGAATGCATGCATTTATCAGTGCACCACTGTGCAGTGATGTGGATTGTCTGTGAGCTGCAGAACAAATTGGTTTTCAAGGTACTTAAATATGTTTGTATATTCTTCTTTTTTAATGCTTCGAATGTGAGTTCAAATGAATCATCACACTTCAATCAGCAGCTTTCAAAATTGCTGAGTTGGCTCAAATCTTAGTCAAATTCTGTATCAAGCTAAAATCAAGGCAGAAGTTGCTGCTTTCTGAGATTCTTATTGTCTTGTCTTTGCAGTCACAACAGTGTTACATGGGATAGAAAGTTCATGTGCTCTGTCTCCTTACCTTCTAATTTGAGTACCATCGTGGATTTGTGTTTTCAAAAAAGAACAAGTAAAGTGTGAGCTTTTTGAGGCTTTAATAGTGGTGCTTGCCAATGACCTACCTGAGAGATTTTTAATTAAGCTGTGATGCTACCTTAAACTCTGTTCACTGAGAACCATCAACAGAGGTAGACTGAGCAATGTGGCAGCACAATAACTAAATCAAGCAAATTTCAGAGTGGTCTGACTTAGCATTTTGTTCTTGAAGTTGACTGTCCATGGACATCTCTTTCCAGAAGTGGAAGACACATGTTTACAGCAGCCCCTTAAAGCTTACATACATGTACATGAGAAAGGAGGCTTTTTCTTCACTGTAGTTTACTTAGTGCAGTTGTCAAGTTTTTTTTGACACTCTTAAATCTCTTTGAGAGAAAGCCTTTCTAGGCTATGCTATATCCAACTAGTGTATCTGGTAAGATCCTAAACCAAATTTCAGTAATGTTAGAAAGACATATTCTTGAACTAGTTTCACTGCAAGAAAATAAGAGGAAATAGCCTTTTATTTCTATAAACATAGCTTTTCCCCTTTTGGATGGCTTCTGGTGGTGCAATATTCTACATTAGTCTATAGTAATTTCTTAGCTTACACTGCTGTAACTGTTCATTTAGACAAGCCTTTATCCTCTAATTAAAATGAAATCAAGGGGACTCCTGTCAAGATGAACCCTCTACATGGCACTCATTGACTTATCTAAATCCATTTGGCTAAATTTATTGAGAAATGAAAATTACTGAGAATAAAAACTGGTTTGATCTTTGGGAAGAGGTTTCATATAGCAGTGGAAGGCAGGGGTGGGATGTCATATAAAATCACAGCTTTGCAGCTGGCTTCAATGCTTCTTCACTCCTGATTTGATCCTGAAATTGTTGCTCACTGCACTGTGAACACCTTTGCCTACAGAAGCTTGACTTTTGACACAGCCATGGCAAAGACAGAACACCTCCCTTCTGAGATTTTTGGAAGAGAAAATGGTCATCCCTGCCCTCATATCCCTGAGCATGTAAATAAGATCTGCTACTGTTTTCCTTCCTTCAGAGGGCCTACACAGAGGAGGAGCTGAACGCCAAGCTGACGCGGCGAGTACAGAAAGCTGCCCGCAGACAAGCCAAGCAGGAGGAGCTAAAGAGGTTACACAGAGCTCAGGTAGCGTCTCACAATCCTCTTGTCATGGCACACAGACAACTCTGTGTGACAGCACCCTGATCCTGACATTCCTCTGAGGGTATCAGAACAGAATCCTCTCTTTCTACATGAGCGCTCCTGCTCCCTCTTTCAAATTTCATGTCATGCCACAGAGAAGTGAAGGATGGCTGAAACCTATCATGAGAGTTTTACAGTGAGAAAAATAATGTCCATAGCACCTTTCTAGCAGCCATCATGCACTGAATGAGCAGTGATACTCACATAATGCCTGATGGAGCTGCACCTATCATTGCTTTGCTAGGGTATGCTGGTGGGTGATGTGTTATCAAATTAACCTTTATTACCAGAGAGTCTGCTGGAAAACTGCTAACAGCATCTACAGGTGATGGGATTTGTCAAAGACTCAAGGCAGGGACTCAGCTGTCTGAGTAGCATCACCTTTCAATTCAGTGTTCAGGTGATAGGAGTTGTAGGAAATAAATGAATATCAAGGTGTTTGCAAATTTAAGAGTTAAGATACAATGGGGTGGGGAGGGTGCTGCCACTGGAATCTGTGATGCTTGCTGTTGAAGCAGTATTGAATGTAGGGAGTCTCCAGTGTGTGGAATGATTGGGATCTGACTCTATTGATTCAGAAGGCTGAACAGTTGCTTTATTAAAACTATACTATACTACATTAATACTATATTATAACTATACTAAAGAATACTAAAGGAAAACCCATGACTCTCTCTAGGCAGCCAGGACACAGCTTTGACCCAATAGGCCAAGGAATCAAAATAATCCCTAGTAGAACCTAATTGATAAATCACTTCAGGTAAATAATCTTCCTAACACATTCTACATGTGCAAAAATAATAGGAGCAGCAAGTAGAGATAAGAATTTTTTTCTCTTTCTCTGATGTTCCTTGCTGCGATTCCCAGGAAATATCCTTGGGAAGTTATTCCTGCCTGCTCTCTATGAAGAGAGCTGCAGCTACAAAGCAGGGTGCTGCTGAATACAAATACTTGTTTCTGAAAAGGCAAATCTGACTGAAACCTCTTAGTGCTGGCTGTGTGCTGCAGCCAGAGCAGGAGAATTGCTTTGGTGAGTTCTGTTCCGTTCCTCTCTGAACAGATTATCCAGCGGCAGTTGGAACAAGTGGAAGAGAAGCAGAGGCAACTCGAGGAGAGAGGAGTTGCTGTGGAGAAGGCCCTTCGAGGAGAAGCAGGTATCCATCACAACTTGGTTTGGTTTTCCATGTTTTTTTCCCAAGTGCTTGTGCAGAAATCTGTAGCTGTTTGGATTTTAGAGGCAATTGGACCATTATAGCCTAGAGACTGGTCCCAGTGTGAATCCCTTCTCCCTTTTCTGCTATCTTTTTGAGACCTTGTTTTTCCTGTGTTTCTTCTAATTCTGGGACTTCCCTACTGGCAGAGATTTAGATCATTTACCTTTGCCTGAGGTGTAGGAGGTAATTCTCCAGCTACTACTAATGGCTGTTTGTGCATACTACTGGATCCTACAGATGGAAAACTGCAGGAATTTTGCAGCTGCCATTCACACAGAGTTGTCACAGTGAGACAACCCTGTTTGTATGTTAAGGAAATAATTGTGGAATGGTGTGTGCTTTCTCTATTGTGTTGGATTATCAAGATAGTGTCCTTACAAGGGACCATCACAGAACATCTTCCTCACTGCACAGCCCAGCACACTGGCTACTTCTGACAAAGTTGTGCAGAGCAGAAATGCACATGTGTACTGAAAGGTATCCATGTCAAGCTGTTAAAACAGATGCTTTGTGTACTTGAAATTAAATTTAGTGAGTATCATCTGATCTGGCAATCAGTGGAGAAGTACCTGGTTCAGATAATGCTGATAGTAGTATAATGATTTGGGAAAAAACTCCTCAATTTGCAAGGAGTCAAATATCCAACAGGCAAATGCAGTGTGTGTGTACCTGACAAGGCCAGGATGGTGTACCTGATCACAAGGGTCAGAGTTCAGAAATGGCAACAGTGGAACAGATGTTTGGAAAATGTTTGCTTGCTGCTTGAAGAGCCACATCTATGTCTCTGAAGATGGAGCTTGATTAAGCAGTGAGGGTGCACCAGAGAAGAAGTCTGTTGTGGCTTCCTGCCAGTTACTGCTCACCCAAAATTAGCCATGTCTGGTGCTCTACAAGGGTGTGCCAAAGAAGCTGGACTGAGTGCTCAGCAAAGCAAATAGGTACTACAAGTGTGAAGAACAGTCTTGAGGACTTCAATATGATCAGGCTGTCTTTATTCATTTGTGGGATCAAAAACAGGCTTGTGCAAATGCCTGTCTTTGAGGGGCTGCCTCCTTCCTTATGCTGTGTGTTCCTGTCTAGCCCCACTCTGTTCTCTGGCCTGCCAGTGACTGGACTTACTAAAGCCACCTCCATTGTTTCAGTGGTTCTTTTCATTTTGCTTCTTGTCATCTGGAAGTTCAAATAATCTTGATTATTGAGCTGCTGAATGACTTTGATGTAAACATGCCAGCACAAGTGAGAAATCTTAGCAGCTGAGAGAATATTATACATTATAGAGTTTTCTCACTGAAGAATCATAGAAGGCCTAAAACACATTCAGAGAGGACAGAGTAAGAATTACAATTTTGTATGAGACGCTGCAGAATTTGGATAAACAGCTTCTCACTCCCAGCTCTCCCAAATGGAAGCAGTCTTAGATGAGCTTGTGTATTTGTGAATTTCCTAGAACTGTGAAATTGTGGGTCCTGCTTTGCAAAAGGGATCTCTCTTCTTAAGGAAGTCCCTAGGCTATGCTTTGCTCTTGCAAAATATTTCTATCAACAGGTCATATGTTTGCAGAAGCTTAACTCTGGCATAAAGATTTCACCATCCTAAATTCTTCCCCCTAATTCAGGGGATTACCCAGAAACACACTGTTGGAGTGGGGAAAAACGAGCATGTTCTAATCTGTGTTGACTGAAACACAAGATTATAAATCAATTCCATGCTTCACCTCTCTAGGTCCTCCTGCATGGCCATAGAATCATTTAAGTTGGAAAAGACCTCTAAGATCATGAATCCAACAATTAATCCAACACTGCCAAGCCCACCATTAAACCACGTCCCTAAAAGGCCACATCCAGGGTGGAGGCTCTCCCGCTGTCCTGGGCAATCTGTTCCAGGGCTTGGCAAACTTTTCCATGAAGAAATGTTTCCTAATATCCAATCTAAACCTCCCCTGGCACAACTTGAGGCCATTTCCTCCTGTTGTGTTACTTGGGAGAAGAGACCACCCCCCACCTGGCTCCAGCCTCCTTTCAGGAAGTTGTAGAGAGCAATAAGGTTTCCCCTCAGCTTCTTCTTTTCCAGACATTTTACATGTTTGCAATAAAAATAACTGAATTCCTTCTTTTTGAGATCTGTGGTATCACATTCCATAAAGCTATTTCTGCTTGCAATATCCACTAATTATTCAAGAGGGAAGTAGCATTTTCTGTCATCTGCATTGTGACCAAACAGTGGCCACTACATCAACAAGGACTGCTGTGTAAAGGTGTGGAGTCATGCTCCTGTCTCTGATCAGTCCCTCCCCTAAGGAAACCATGAAAACAAAAGTTCAAAAAGGGAAAGGCAGTGTGTAAAGTGGTGTTGCCATCTAAAAAAACCCAAATTCTTTATAAGGTAGTACAAGGAGAAAAAATGGGGGAACTTGGGAGATGTGTCTGCTGTGCACTTACTTTTTCCCCATAAATAGAGAAGGATTGCAGTAGAGCATCCAAATAATGGCTCTTCATAGGCAGCAGCCAGTATTCCAGGACAATGTATTAGGCTCTGTAATGAGTGGGATTTTCAGGTTCCTTCCATGCAGTGAAAGAAAAAACCACTTATTGATCAGCATTTAAATATGGAATTTTAGGTAATGTTAATAGTAGTTTCTTACTACTTAAAAATCCAGACAGAAGAAACAGAATTCAGTAACTTGCAATGATTCTTTTCTTCTTCTATTATAGAAGAAGACAAGACCAACTGAACTAGTTCTCTATGTAGTTTATCATCTTCTAACTATTGCTTCTTAGTCATCTTTCCATCTTGCAAATTTTTCTTTTGTAGAGGTCTTCCACTAACTTTAATTCCTCAAATCTCTCACATCTGGACCACTTTCCATTTTTAGAAAAAAGCATTTTTCAGTTCAACTGGTAAGAACAAAAACCAGTTCTATAGATAAAAATTTATTTACTTATAATAATTTTGTTTCTGCTTTCTATCCATTTTGCATCATCCTTAATATGTTATTGGCAAGAAACTTATACTGAGAAGATTGGTAATCATTTTTTCACAGTAATGGCCTGCTGTTTTCTTGACACATTATAGCTTTTGATCTTAGCAATAGATACAGGCAACTCAATATTCTTTCCAGGAATTTCACACATTATCTGCTATTTGTCAAGGTGGAATATTTATAGGGTCATACTTGCTCTTCAACTAATCAAACTCAGAAACATTTTGGAGGTCACCATCTACTTTAATTCTGACAAAATAATTGTGTCTTCTTGGCTACCTTCTTTTCTTTTTTAAAATTAGCTCAGCCACAGGCATGGCACAGTTGCTCTTTTATTCTTTCAGAAGCTGAATGCTCAATGTAACATTTAGTCTCTGATTCAGAAAATCTCCCTAGCTATTGCCTTAATGTGTTCTCTGTGATTATCTTTGGAAATCTCAGCTTTTGATAGCTGCATTCAGAGCAAGAATGAATGCTTAGGGAGGGTAAGCTCTATTTTGGGTGGCAGTGCAAGCTCTGCTTCAGAGAAAGGTGTACAGGTGGTCTGAGCTACTGTCGTCATCCCTTGTTTTCCGTCCCTCCCTGCCCCCTTCCTATTGCATCATGAATGAAGAATTTTCTCAGTTTTCTGTGGTGTCCCAAGGGACACCTTGAATGAGTTAATTAACGTAATACAATATGAGTAATGCAGCAGTATTTTGTATTAGAGTGTATTTGCATATTTGTGTATTTGTATTCTAGTGCATTCGCCTGTTTGGACATGCTAATGACTTGGATTTCCTCTGTGATTTTTTTTTTTGTCAATCATTAACTTAAAAATATGTCAAATCGGAAATTTCCTGAACCTTTCTTTTATTCCCTCTAGCATAAACCTTGATAGTCATTTTTAAGAGTTTGGAAAACATCTCCTGTCAGATCAATTCTGAAAAGTTTAAGAGCCACCTTTTTACATCAAATGAATCATATGCAGTGAGAAATATTGCTCTCAATACTTCCATCTGTCTCCTCCCAACAAAGTGTTCCACAGTGCTAGACTCATGCTGCCCCTGTCTCTAGCAGCTGTGGGAATGCACGTCTCTGTCCTGAAAACTGCTGTGCAGTTCTTCCTTGGCAGAGACTGCATCAGCAGGAGCACACAATCCCATCTTCCTACACCTGAGTGTTTGCCATCCGTGTCAGCACTCAGTCAGTGCCTCACCTGTGTGCCACACTCCATCCTCCACTCACTCACCTCCAGAAAATCAACCCTTACAGCTTTCCTGCAGCTGTCCTAAGAAATTACAGTTCCCTTCTGACACATTGCTCAGCTCCAAAGCAACAGGATTAATTCTGCTTTTCTCAGCAAGAGCAGGAGAGACATCAGTGTCAGGTACTGCTGCAAACACAAATAGGTGAAGTGTCTCTGTGTAAACTTCTTCATTTTCCCCTTGGAAGTCCAGCCTGCCTTCTGGAAATTTTCTCTTCATCTTCCCAATGTCTATGTGATATATTTATGTGTGTACATATATGTATAAATACAGAGAAAGAGACATACAGTGTTTATGTATGTGTGTGTGCCCATGTGTGTAGCTGCCTGTCTCTTGTTTGCCCTTTTTTTGTTTCTATGTCTTTCTCATATATTGCTTTGATGGTATGGGGCTAGGGTGGGTATCTGACTCAATAACTCTGTCTTCACCAATTCCTTGTTGTAGACTATTGGGGAGAGTCTTATTACAGTGACCTCATCGACTTGCATCTGGGTGGTATGTATGGCTGAACCTCCTGCTGACACTAACCCTGCTGACACTCCTCCCCACCCTCCCTTCACCTACTTCTCCCATCCTTGCCTCACAAACAAGAAGAAACAGCCCTTGTACATGACTGATGATAGCAAAACCCCTTTTCCAGCTCAGGAACAGGAGATCCTGGCATGTTCCACAAAACGTGTGTAAGGCTCCCTCTTCTATTTTTCACAGTGCTGATTTTTTATAAATTTGCTTACTGTTTTCACTCCAGCCACCTTCCTCACTAGCAGTAGAAGGTGATTCTGGTTTTTTGCTTCTTCTTTGAGAAGTCCAACTCTATCACTGAAGTTTTCTTTAGGAAAGTATTTTAAGGGGGGCAGCAGAGCAAACAGCACTGTCAAGGATTAGTCATACTGTTGCCTCCGTCTTGCCCTTCCGAGGCTTGTTTTTTATTTCCAAAATAGCCAGAGTGTGTTGTTGATCTAAGAAAACAAAAATGCTCCCTCAAGGGACTTTGAAAACATTTGCAGATGGCACATATGTCTTCTTTCTTGTTTTGTCTTACTGTAAGGTTAAAAAAGAATTTGCTGTAAAGAGTTCCGGTAATTTTTTGCTGGAGTCCGGTTTGCATCACTCCACAGCTATTAAGCCTCTTGCTATGCTATTGCTTTAATACCCCATTTAGTGCTAAACACACATTGCAGTGTTTAGTTCTCATTTTCACTTAAGAATCTGGTCATCACTCTATACCATGGTTCTGCCCTTGCTTTAATTGATGTTACTTCCTGAGTCCCTCAGTAGGGGATTAACTTTAAGGTTGCAAATGACATTTGATTATCCTTTGCCTATCTTGAAAATTAAAATTTCCTTTGCTAGTTTAACCACCCAAAATCTGTTCTTATGAAGTGAACACGTCTGTCAGCAGATCCAATAGAAAGCAAACTCTGCTCAGTTGCCTTGTTATCTGAGGGTCTCTTTTAGTTTACCTTTCAGAGTAGGAAGTTGCTTGATCTTGTGTTTTTTTGAGGGACTGCATTGCAGACCAGCTCTGCAGAGGGTGAGATCCACACGCTCTAGGCCTGATCCAGGACACATCCCTGGAAGTCTTCCCTGATTTCATTGTGTTCTGTATTTGATCCTTTAAATATAATCTTGCCCAGGTTTTTAACAGCCATTTTTTCTCCTGCTCCAGGGAGGCTGTCCCACATAGTATCTTCCTGTACCTACCCGTTGGGAATTATTCATGGCACAATAGACTTTTATTGAAGAACATCCACCTGAGTTCAGAATATCCACCCAAGTGCAAGTTTCAGAATGGAAGACTTTCTTCCTTAGATCTGACTTGTTGCCCAGTTCCCCTGTGCTAATTTTGGTGTGATAGTCCTCTGCTGGCCCTGTGCTTCATTCACTGTTCAGTCCCTCTGGCTTTCTTTCCTGGGCTATTTCCTGCAGAGAGACTTTGAAATCCTCTTCCCCTGTATCCACCAGGGCTGGCCCATACTCATGATGTGCATAGAGTAGGAGCTGTAAAAGGGTCGATGCTGAATCACACTTAACAAACCCTTATCCCTGTTTAATGCTATCTCCACTACACCTCTCCCTCCTCCTGCCTTGCTCCTAATGCCTCTTTAGAGACAGCCATCCCATCCAAAACACTAATAGTGCTTTAAGAAAAGCAAAACAGTCTTCACTTAAAGGGACACTGTCACTTAAAAAAATTCAATGTGCTGCAAAAAATCTTCATTGGAAATGGAATTTGTTTATCCCTGCGTGTTTGCTCTTCCGTTTCTCTGAGCTCAGTCACCTCAGAGTGGTCATTTTTGAACAGGCTGCTTTATTTGTGTGATGACTCAGTCACTTGGGCTTCCAGCAGTCAGAGGCAATATTCATGGTTATTTTCAAAACAGTTGATACATCTGAAAACTCTATCAAATTTCTGCTTGTCTCAAAAACACTGTTTTCAAAACAAATTTCAAAGAAACTATATTGGGCAGTATCCCTTTAAATGCAATGAGCCAGTATAGCCTGGAGTATGTGGCTTTGTAGTATTATTTTGTTGCCTCCGTGTAATTTGCTTTATATTTGCTTTTGGGGCTGCCAGAACACTTTTGCCAGAAGGGATACATTGTTCTGGTGAACTTGTCAGCTCAAGTGGCAGATACGGAGCTCAGCTTCAAGATTATTAACATGTCTGGCTAGAGAGCCATTAAAATCCCTGGAGGTTCTGCTGAGCCCTGCAGGCAGCTTGGATGCTGCACAGCTAATTATTCTATCAACAACCCATGTCTCTGAGGCATGGGCATGGCAATAGAATATTAACAAAATTCTAGAATATTAACAAAAATTGCAAAGCACTTTGGAAAGTTATCTGTAAACTGGTAATATTTAGTTGTTACAGATTGCACAACTTCTGCAAGGGGAGTGGTAACTTCTGACATCCTGGTCAACTTCCAGTGTGTAGGATTACAGATTGCTATCTTAACTAGTTCTGTTGCTGTGCTCAGATGTCATAATCCTCTCTTCCTGTTCTGAAATGTTTTGTACTGTTGCTGTAACGCAGATGTTTCATTTCATGCTGCAGATGGTCACATTTCAATTCTGAGTAATTATTCCTGTGTGTATATTGTATGCATGTGTGGTTAAAAGAACATTACAAAGGTTGCAAAGTCAACTGAAATTAAGACTTTATATTATATTGATATATCAACAGATTTATAACCTTCAGATCCACCACAGAGAGCTGTATCATGTCCTTATGGAATAACTGGTAGCAACACTAGGTTGTCATCTTCTGGGTAGATCCTTATGGAGAGGAAATGGGGCACAATCAGTGGATTTTATAGATGTTTGTTGGCAGCTGTGGAATAGTGAGACTTGAAAAATATGGATTCTGAGCCAGACAGTGGAAGGATGCATTGGTCTGGTGGATATATATTCTTTGTCCTTTTGTTCCCTCTTTTGAGATGGTCCTTGTCCTGATCCTGTCTTATTTCATCCAGAGCTCCTTACCCCACTTCCATTTTAATTCTTAGGCATTTAATTTTAATCCTGCCTTCTTGACAAAGAAATCCTAGCATTCCACCCTTCAGCCATCCTATTTCTCTCCACTAGCTATTCCTGGTCTCGTCTTCCCACTGACACAGTCTGAATCCCAGCCTTTGGACTTCCAAAATTTTGGGGCTCTGCTTCCTCTTCTGCCCAACATTATTTGTCTGTGGACAAATAAGTTTTAGGTCCTGCCTTCTTCTCAAATCTGCCTTCTCCTTTCATCCCTTACCCTTTTCTCCTCTCTTTTGTCAGTTCTCCATTAGTCACCTTGCTTCCTTAGTTCCAGCCTCAACTCCTAACCCAGTAGCTCCTTGTCTGCCTCTGGAAAGTACCTCCATGGTTTCCTCTGTCGTCAAGTGAGCAGTTTCATTTTCCTTGCACCCACAGGAAATCATTAAATAAACAGCCACACACTCCCATCATGCTTTTTTTCTTGGCTGGAGGATGCCAAGAGAGGCAAGAAGGATGTAGGGAAGAGAGCTGGTATGTTTGATAGTGTTGATTTCACTCACACACTTTCACTTCTTGACAAGGGCCTTATGACATCAGGTAAACAGGGCAGAGAAGTGCAATTGTTTGGATTTTTTAAAAAATCTTTGTACTCTATTTAAAGCGCACTCTACAACAACTTCACCTTTTTTAAAACTTATTTAAAACATTTGAGTTTACTATGTCCTTTAAAGTCTTGCAGGTCTAACTCTGCAAGGCTGGAGCCTGATATATTCAAGTGGGATCAGTCCTATTTCTTGTGATTGGCAAACACAGCTCTTCTGAAAGGGGAATGGAGTTGTAAGATAAACATTGTTTTTGCAGTCTGCAGCCGTTTTTGACTCTGAAGTGAATTGGTAACTTGTTTTCTTTGCTGTAAATTTTGAGCAGGAAAGAGCACTTGATAAGCAGAACCTGTTAAGTACCAGTACTTGTTAGACAATTGCCATTTACCTGCTTTTTTCTGCACACAAAAACAGTCTTGGGAGACAGGGGCAGTGCAGGACTGCATTCATTCTGAGTGCATTCTGAAGTGCCTCAAGGTCTAGTAGAAGCAGAACACTTCTCTGGAGTCATTTGTGTGTGTGTTCTGCTCCAACCACTGCTTTCCCCATTTTTTCCCTTCCCTTCCCTGCCTTTCCCCCACCCCTTTCTGCTGGATAAATCAAAGTGGTTCAGTTTGCATGACAATCTGGTTCTCTGTGAGTTTTCCCCAGGTTTCTTTTAGTGATTGTACTATAGAGGATATTGAGTTTGACCCAGATTTAATAAACTGTGATGTGCTTTTGGGACATTTGCCAAAATCCTTGCTCTCAGCGTGCAGTTCTGTGGATGCTGTTCTGCAAGAGTTGACTTTCTGTATCTCTGGTTTTTAACAACACTGCTGTTGAACAACTTCACCAAATAGTAAAGTTAGAATGCTTTTTTTTCAGTACTTGGGCTTCTGATCATAACCTGATCTTCTTAAGGGTGGAAAAGAGGACATTTACTATGATCAGTGCCCTTTCACTTACTGATCCCCTTTGGACTGATCCATCTTATAGGCACTGATTTAAAATCAGAGCTTTCAATATTCCTGATAAATAAAGGGATGGCGTTTGTTAGCAGAATAAGTTCCCAAAGTGTCATGCTTGTAACTTGTGAGGGCAAGTTCCACAGAACTGAGATTGGCCTCAGAGCTGGGGTTTTCTGTCCATTGTTGTTGTTTTCCAAACCACTGTGATTAGTCAACAATATAGAAATCAAAGGCTTTGGATGCAAAGTTTGCAAATGATGTGATCCCACTTGGTCAGTGGTATATCTGTTCAAGTAAATTTAACTTGCAGTGACTCACCACTTCTCAGAAATCATCACAGCTCTTATATCAAAAAACAGGGGCAAACAGTGAAGGGGATCAGTGGGCTGCAGCTTGGGATAAGGGGGTCTGCCACGCCAAACTCTGTGCAGTGCTTTTTTCATCCTGATCATTTTGACCACTGGGCTTGTGATTGTGAAGAAGTGTTATGGAGCTAGAGAGGAAAAGGACAAAACCAAACTGAAGAATTGCTCTTTAATCAACAGGTAAATAAAAAGTAAAAAATAATGCAACAGTCCAATGTAGCTTCTGTAACAAGGAACAGTGTGCAGTGAAAATGAACATAGTGGCTGTACAATTTCTGGTCCTTGTTTTGAAGAGACTTTGAAGCTATGGTATTTATTCTTCACCTGGCTCTTCGTTTCCGCCACTGTAGCGAAGTCTGCAGTCTCTCAAGAGGACTGTGACAAACAAGGCCAATCTTGTGGCTTTTTTACACAGAAGCAAAGTAATTCCAGTCACTTTATTGATGGGATGTGTCTGGTGTGCAAGGCAGAGCTTCTGCATCTTGAGAATGTTCAAGAACTCCTTTCCTTAATAAGCTGCAGCTTCTGCCTCCAAACCATGCTCTGGCTTGCCAGCAGCTTGGACTGATTTGCAAGGCTTTGCACAAAAGAAGAGTTGGCTTGTGGCACTGAAAGGGAGCAACTCGTGACTAACATTAGTCTGTTGGCAGCTTTGTGCCTCTGGTGAAAAAAATGGGAATTTTCTGTCCAGAGGCTATAGCCACACCTTACGTGCTGGCAGCACAGGACCCTAAGAAGGGGAGATTACAGAAATGGTTCTTCTCTTGCCCTTCAGCTCCTTCCAAACAAACTGCTTCAGTGGGTGTTGCTGCTGCCAGAACTTGTCCATGTTGTGGGTGAATACATATGTCAGTATATTTTTGGTGGTGAAGGAGATTTAAACAGAAAGGGAGGTTAGGTTTGTTGAGGTTTTTCTAATTTGCACGACAAATGGGTTTTACTCTATCTGGCCCTGGCTCCACATCCAGGAAAATTGTCTTGCAGTGATGATCCTATTTGTAATTTAATGAGACTGGGAGGTGGTGATTTCTCTTCTCTAAACAATGCAATAATATTATTAATAATAAGTATAATAATACTATTTTACTGTAGGATTAGTAATGGCTTTTGGAGCAATAAGCCATAAAATAAGCTTTAGAGAACCATGGGAAGTAAGTTTTCAGGTTGCACTTTGTTCTTGCTGTTAAGGACCCTCCAATACATAAGGAAGACTTTCTAAAGCCTTGCTAATCATCCTACTTTGGACAGAAATTGTTTCCAAAGTAATTGCAATGATCATAACCTGCACTTACCAATTTAATTAACTGTAATTTACATCTAAAGTAGCTAGAAAGGATCTTAATTGCAAAGGTTATGTTTATTATCTTACTGAAAAAAACATGTTGACTTTTCTAGTAGCAGGACTAGTGTAGATACCGTGGACTTTGTAACTTGATTCAAGGACAAATTTTCTTTAGACAAGAGTGGGAAGATAACTAAGAGCAGGGGAGGAAAGTGCAGTTGTGGGGAGTGAGCTCTGCATTAGTCAGGTGCTGTGTGATCCCTGGGGCTTTTTACTGGAGACCAAAGCTGGGATATCAGACCACTTGCTTGCTGTTGACAAAGCTAGCAGCGTGTGGCCATTTCACAATGAGATAAATGACATTTTCACATACTGGGTATTCCTTTTCAGCTCAAATATGGAAAACTGGAAGTTCCTCACCTATGTTCAAGTCCCTATGTTCATGGCTTGAAATGTATCAAATCCCCCCAGCCCTCAGTTCTGAATGAAATCTCAAGCCCTGAAAGAAGTGGATTTTTTCCATAGTTAAATCTCCATCTCCCTGGCCACCCTCAAAACAGTGGTTAGACCAAGTTAGAGTATTGAAGCTTTTAGCTTAAAGAATTAATTTGAATAAGATAGGATGGGAAATAAAAAATATTTAACAGGTATCATGCACTAAATGCTCTGCTTTGTGTGGAAGCATATTCTTCACCATACCTTTGTGGTTTGGAGTTTTTCTTGTTTGTTTTTACATTTGTAATCTGATCTGTGAAATGGCAGTTGTAGGAAAAAAAGCCTTAGTATTTTTCTATTTTAAATGAAGAAGTTGGAAAATTCAGAACAGCTGTAATTAATGTTCTGGTACTTTCTCAATGTTGTTGGTACAGTGCTTTATCTGTAACTGTCCTATGGCCAGCTGTGGCACCTCTCCTGATGGTGCCCCTTCCTCCTTCCAGTGCAGAGGTTTCTTCTTCTGAGAAAGCCCTGCTGCTCAGTCACAGGCTTTGAAGCTGGTGTGCTCTCCCTCTTGCTCCAGTGTGTCATCCATGTGCTGGTCTAGTTCTGTGATGGTCCCTTCTAAAGCCTTCTCAGTCCACTGGTACTCTAATTTTGTAGAGCTTTCTGTGAACCACAAACATCAAACTCTGCTGGCTTCTCCAAAATGAGTGTTATTCTTACCATACTGTTGTTGTGGAGTTTATGCCTTTTCCCAACACAGAAATGCCTCCTCTTTATAAATGCAGTTGTGCCCTGAGCCCAGTAAGTGTTCCATTGTGCTAGCTCTGATGTTTCAGAGTTCATCATTGCCCTGGTGCTCGTTCTCCTGTAACTATTAGTGACATTGGTTACTGCCTGCTGTTTATCTCTGTAATGTTAAGTACCACTGAAAAGCAAATTCTTGATGTTAAAGGGGCTGAACTTTTTGAGAGATGAGAAATCCTTGTCCTCCACTGGCTGATGGAAAAGATGATAAAGATTCAGTAAGTCGCTGGTACTAACAGGACTTGTAAGCTTTGAAATGCTTTGTGGAATGAGAATGCCAAGGGAGAGCTTTAAATTTCCTGGTTTAACTCTGCAGAGTCCTCAGTTGGTCACTGCCCCCTGCAGACCCTGATGTGAACCACTTTATCTGTGTAAAAGCCTTTTCCCCCCTAAGCACAGCAGTCTGGTGGGGTACCTGTGTACTCACCATACTTGACACAGCAGACCCTGGCAGGCTGGTTCCATGGTAATCAGATTCTCCCTGTGGTGTTCCCTGTCTGAAGACATTCTATTCCATTGCAACGGACACTTTTACCATCAGTGGATGCTGCCACGATGATAAGAGCATGGTCCTGATAGAGCTGAAGGTAGGGTGGCTGCTTACAGCTGGTGAGACTTACTGCAACCCTGCTTGAAATCTGACATTTATCAGCCGAAGTTAAATACATGTCTCTACTCCTCCTGACATCTGGGTCACAAAGCTTTTGGTTAAAGACCTTGCACCTGAAAACTGTACATCAGGAAAAGTGCAGTAACAGTAACCTCCTGCCTGGTGTTTGTACAGCTCAGTAAGAGTTCACCAGTACCTCAGTCTACCTCTTACCTGTTATCTGTGCTTATTAGGGACATTATTCATCTGTAGACTGTATCCCTTGTTTCTGCTTCTCCATTTCTTGTATTTTTTCTTTTCTTTTTCTTCTTGTGTTTCCTTTCTTTCTCACTCTTATGCTTTTTGTCCTTTGCTTGTCTTTTATTTCACCCCTTTCCTCCTCTTCCGTTCCACTTCCAACTTCCTCTTCCTCTCCTGCCTCTTCCTCTTCCTCGTTTGGTCCTATTGAAGTTGAGCCCAATGGCGGGACACCACGTCGTAGACCTCTCTCCTTCTGCCCTTGCTGTGCCCATGAAGGTAACGTAACCTCACACACCCCTGTCCTCCTGCCCACAGCTGGGTTCTCATAGCAGCACTAGTCAGCTAGTGACCACAGGGCCCCCAGCCCTTTTCTTGCTGTGTCCCCAAGCCAGCCTTGTCTGTAGCTACCTGGTAACCAGCTTCTCTGAGCCTGTGGCAAGCTGTTAAAGGTACAGTATCCCTTTTGCTAGTCCCAGCTGTGCAACAGAAGGTGCAGTGACTGGGAGGGACAATGGGCAGCAGCTGTGGGACCAGAAGTGTCACACACTAAAGTTTCTATTTTCATTTGGTGGCTTCAATCACTCTATTCCTCCTGAAACATGTTTGGAAGGTGGGGTAAGGGAATGACAATCTGTTTCCTTAAATACTGCCTTTTAATTAGCATATAGGGATGAAAGGAATACTGTGTCTTTATAAGGACTGATTTGAAAAACATCTGTGAACTTTAAAAGCCAACAGACCTTAAGTTAGACTAGTTCTCCCTCATCTGTCTTGCTGAGTGCATTCTTTAACTATCCCAAATGGAGTTTGCTGTAGAGTTTCCATTGCCAAGGCATGGGGAAGGGGTTGTTTTATGTGTGTTCATGGTGTAATTTTGCTAACCACTTATCTGCTTTCCATAGTGCTCCCTCACATCAGTTGTCAGTGCTCCCTTTCCAGTCCTCCCATTATTCCTCTACTCATTTGCTGTTTAAAAATACTTACGTATTCCATAGGTCAGTAGCATTGTGGTTTTGGCTTTTTCTTAGAGGCATTTGTTTTCTATACATCCTGGCATTGGAAAGGAAGGGGAGACTTCCCAGTGTTCTCATGGCGCCACAGCACTGGACATCTGCATGTACAGTCTCCCTCTCCTGTCGCCACGTGGGCATATTGTGCAGAGATGCTCAGAAAGGAATGCTTGGAACTGAGCAACACACTGCTATCAAGTCCTCAGGGGCTCTTAGGGTGCTACAACCCAGCCTGGTGTTCCCCCAGGGGCTGGTATGACACATTTCCAAAGGCAGCCCAAGCTGCAGCTTACTAGGAGTTGTAGGCTCTCCCTTGTGTAACTGCAGGGCAGCGCTTCTCTGACTACTGAGGATGAGTCAGGGCATGGGTCTGAATTAAGTAGTTATTAATGTGCTATGGGTCTGAATTAAGTAGCCATTAATGTGGTATGGGTCTGAATTAAGTAGTTATTAATGTGCTATGGGTCTGAATTAAGTAGCCATTAATGTGGTATGGGTCTGAATTAAGTAGCCATTAATGTGGTATTTGTGCTGTGTCTGTGTTGTAGAGTTTGACTAGCAAGCTTGCTGCTTGATTAATCTAGCATGAGATGGACTGTTTGAGAGTTTTTGTTCTTATGTAGGGAGTAGCTATCCACAGTAACAAGCAGAGACAGGGGTGTTAGTTACCTTGGGATGCCTAGGGCATGTGCAGTGTAAGATGATGGGATGCAGCAATCCAGAGGTGCTGCTCAGCCTGATTTGAGGCCTTTCTCCTGCTTCTGCTGCCACACAGGCAGGAATGTTGCCACTGGCCTTGATGGGGTCTGGTGTAAATCACAGCATTGAGGTGCAGGTGGTTCAATGTGGAATAAGTGGCCCAGACCAAGAGCTTGCCAGGAGGAGCCTCCTTGGTAAGTTCTTGTGTTTGCTAAATATCAACAGAAGGCTTTGGGAACAGCATTCTGCGTTTATTCCACATGACTCCTGACAGACACAAAACTCATCAGTGGACTATTGAGTTAGTTTAGGAGTTTGTTCTAAAATAAAAGGACCAGCAAAGAGTTCTGTACTGGGTGGTCAAGGCCCAAGGTTTCTTTATTCTTCTTTCATATTAGCAAATGTGTCTGGGGGTTCCTTTTCTTTCTAGTGCTGGTATGCAGTGGAGTAGAATGAGTTTCTGTGTTCATTGTGCAGGGGGATCTTCAAGATTAAATAGGTATGTGTGTCTGGAAGGAGCAGTCAGAAAAGATTTACTTAACTGTTGAAAAAAAGAGGACACAAGATGTTACTTTTGGCTAGTAAAATAAAAACTTGAGGACATGCAATTGAAGAAAACAAAGGTAAAACACAGGGAGTGGCAATTGAATCCTTTTCTGATGAGCATATGTTTCAATAGCTGGCATAAGCATCTATAAAATTCTTCTAATGAAAGGAAAAGTTAAATACTCATAGAAATTGGGGCTTTCTGCAGTGAGAGTGAGGAAGAAACAAGTAATCACAAGAATATCAGAAACAAAATAAAAGTAGGCTCCAAAGAGAAGAGAATCCTTTTGGAGGTGACTTCCACTCAGCTGAGTGCTGTAGGCAAAGTGAACGGACCCGGCTTGGGAGTGCTCTGGCAGCATCTTGCTCGGCTTTCTTTGCACATTTTGCCCCATTGTTGTTTTTGCAGTTTGGGCTTGTAAGGATTGCAGGGTGTGACCTGAAAATTTACCAGGTTTCTTTCTTGGCAGGCATGGGTAAGAAGGATGACCCCAAGCTGATGCAGGAGTGGTTCAAGCTGGTGCAGGAGAAGAATGCCTTGGTTCGCTACGAGTCTGAACTGATGATATTGTGAGTGAATGTGGAAAAAATGGGGATTTTGCCATAAATAGCAGTGGAAGATCTGTCAGTATTGTCTTTCCTGTAAGGCCAGGAGGTCAGCAGCCTCTTAGGCTGAGACAGGAATCCCAAGTACATTTTAAAGGAGTGGTAGAAGAAAGAACAATAGTGGTAAGGGATTAAAGTTCCAATTATTTGTGCACATGCAGAAGTACAGGTATGTGAGCCCTTCTCATGCTGTTCTTGTATGAAACACATCCTGTTTGTGCAAGTGTGTTCAAGCTATGCAGAAATAACATGGGACTCCTTCTGTTTTTGTAAAATTGTCTTCTAAGCATAGCCAAAAGCATTTAATTCAGCCACCTTACCTTGTGGCCCTCCTTTCTGCCTGTAGTGCGACCCCAGTGCTGCTCACGTGGGCTCAAACGGTAAAGGTGTTTTCCTGTTAATGAAACTGGGAGGTTTTTCTGTTCCCCCCAAATTCTGTTTCAGTGAATTTCTGTGCAAATTCACTGAAATTAATTTGAGTGTGTCAGCTCACCTTAGCAATGTGGAAGCTGATGGCCTTAGTGGCAGAAAAGTCCTAAGGTGGTGTTTGCAATAGCTTGATAGTGTCCTTAAGTAATAAGTAATTTGTTAATAAGTAACTTTGGGTTTAGAGTGGGAAGTAGCAGGGGATATGTAGAGGCATTGCAGATTTATTTGCTCTTTGACTCTGCTCTGTATTTAGTTTGCTCCACTTTTGGCATTGCACTTCCTAGCTTCAGACAAATAACCTGAAATGCTAAAAGTGCAATTAAAGCTTTTAAATATACAGTTATATATCTTAAGTTATTGAAGAGTTGTTCCAAACAAGATTGGTAAATGGCACAGCAGATATCTAGAGAGGGAGCAGAAGCTGAGAATGAATATGAAGCAATGTATGCAGTGTTTTATTACATCTGGAACTTGGATTTCTGCTCTTTTCCTTTTAGTGCTCGGGAGCTAGAACTGGAAGACAGGCAGAGTCGACTGCAGCAGGAGCTCCGTGAGAGGATGGCAGTAGAAGGTGAGAGCAAAAGGGAATATTTCATGGATTGGATGTGTGTATCTCTAGCCTTGTGTATGCTGATAGATCTTGATATCTCTGTAGATCATCTGAAGACAGATGAGGAGCTCTCAGAGGAGAAGAGGATCCTGAACGAAATGCTCGAAGTAGTGGAGCAGAGAGATTCCCTTGTGGCTCTCCTTGAGGAGCAGCGGCTTCGAGAAAAAGAAGAAGACAAGGACCTGGAGGCAGTCATGCTTTCCAAAGGTTTTAGCTTGAACTGGTCCTGAGCTTAGCACATTTACCTCTGCTGGTCTGTGTTGTCCAGTTGGCCTACCCTGAGTTTGCCAGAATTACATGGATATGAAGATGTTGAAGGGGAAACTTCTGAAAGGTCCAACAGCATGCAGAGATTTGGTTTGAAGCACTCAGAAGCCTTTTGATAAGTGTGTTGGTTCCAGAAGCTTAAGTTTTACATGTCTGCAAGCCAAGTTGAAGAAATGAGTTGAGACTGTGCAATCTCCTTGAGGTCCTGTACGATGGACCATGTTTTGTGTGTGGTAGGAGGGAGGGGGGAATAATCCATGTGTGGGGAAGGAGGTTAAGGGAAGAAGTACCCTTAACTACATTGGATTTAAGGCAGTCCATTCCCTTCCCATTTTGACTACACCAGTTCTAATAAAAGGGAGGGAAGTGGCAACCTTTCCTGAAAAACCACAGCAGCCTGTAGCAGTGGAGTCAGCTGTCCAAGAGAGCTCCAGAAGCCCAGGGCAACACCTTCTTTGCTTTAGTCTTCCTCCCCACCAAAGAAACCTGCAGTTGATCCTTATGCATGGATATGAAGAAATACAAGACAGAGAAGATACTGCTGTGTGTGCTGGAACTCTCTGCCTCTTGGTTTTTGGAGAGAAGTGGGCATCAGTGGACTCTTTCCCTACCTTAGCCTCCTAAATCTTCTTGTGGGGAACAAGGGGAGCAGAAGAGAGAGGGAAGATGCCCACCTGCTTTGCTACACACTGGAGAGGCAGCTACTGCTGGCCTTAGTCTTCATGGCCACAGCTCAGAGGCTGGTGGGCTTCCTTTTTCTGTTTTTATTGTGACTGTTTTGACACTGGAAAATACTGCTGTGGGACAGTGGTAAGTGTGTGCTGGGGCAGGGGTGTTCCCAGGCAGCATTCCCTGGTTATTAGGCCCCCTAAAAGGGAGAAGCCCTTAAGTGACCGAACCACCATTAAGACTTTTCAGTGTTTTTATTTTTTTTTTTTCTCTCTGTATTTTGTTTTTGCACATTGGAAACAAAGCTTAAGACCTGCCTGGGCCCTCAGTCACTTTGACCCTTTTATGTCAATTAACTTATTTTTTTAATACTTGAAAGAAGATTCATTTTTGTATCTTTTAGGAAAAAAATGGACGAGTGATGGGTGTGTGTGCCTGCTGCATCCTACAACTTCCACTTCAAAATTACTGGACGTTGTTACCTGTGGCTATTTATTAGTGTTCTTAATAATAATTTGATTGTTACACATATTTGATTGTGGAGGGAGTGTTTTAACTCTGTTAGAGAAAGACACTACTGCGGATCGGTCCCTGCTTCACAGCAAGGGCAGCCTTTATGTACCCATGGATGCATCCTGCCCTAGGAGTTTTCATCTATGAAAAAATCCTGTGCACTCATGGAGTTTAAGAATCTATTTGTGTTCTTAGCATACTTTTCTTCCACATCCCACATTCTCTCTTTTGGACTAACAAACTTATATTTATTTAAATTTTACATTTTTATAACAAGAAAGCCAAAACTGTGAGGTAGAAATATCCCATATGTCTCTTCCTCACTGAAAGAGGGGATCCTCACAGTCCTGATACATTTTGAGGGATTTCCATGAAAACAAAACCAGCACATTTCCTGCTGCATCTATTGGAAGAAGCTCCTTTTGGCCCAGTTAGTGGATGTGCTGCTTTTCAGCCAGGAGGGTCCTGACTGTCACCACACAATGATGGATGAGCAGGATGTGCACTGAGCAGCTCAGCTGTGGGACGGACTCCCCGGGCAAGCCGTGTCCTTAACCTGTCCTGCAGAGCTGAAGCAGCACCGTGCTGGGGATGTGTCCCATCCTTCACACGATGTGTCCAGAGGGTTTCCCTCCTTGGGATGCTGACTGTGTTCTTTTCCTGTTCAAGGAGTACCAAGGCTGCTTTCTGAAGTCTCTGAGAAGGAGTCCCATTCCCAAGCACATTTGTACAGCCTACTGACTCTTCCAGCTGGAATTGACACTGCCAGTGTGAGGCACCCCAGCAGGGCTGAACATCCTTCAGTCTTTTGCCCTGGCACAGAAGTTTGCAAGGTTTCTTGCTGTTGGCTCTCTACCTCCTTCAGAGGGGTCTCCTGTAAGCCAAGGTCTATGATTTGAATTCACCTCTGACTTGGGAGAATGCCCCAGGCTGAGGGAGAATGGGTAGGAGTGTCCATGGGGACTCTGAGCAGTGCTGGTTGCTAACTATGGAAACCCGTGTTTTCCACCCAAAGTGTTCTCCCTTTATTCCACATAAGGCATTACAAATTAAATCCAGATACTCGTGAAACCAAGCAGACAGACAGGCAGCTGCAGTGCTACTTCATAACTGTGTGTGTTTAGCAAGTGGCACCTGCCATTCCAGCATCCCAGAGCATTGGCTTTACCAGCAGGATTTCTAACAAACAGAATTCCCTCCCGTTTGCTGGTGCAGGGCCTGCTGCCCAAGTGAGACTGGCAATGGTAGTTTACAGTCTGCATTTGAGGGGCAACTGGAAGCTGGAGTGCAGGAAGAGGGAAGAAAAGATGGAAAGTTTACTGTAAATTGTCTTGTGCAGAGACTTGGCCTCAGTCCATTTTATTGTGCACTGGGTATATGGACCACATCTAACTTGTAACAGAAGGTCATTGAATGTGAGCTGTAGAACTAAAAAAAGTCCTGAAGACTCTTTTTAGATGGTTTCTTTTCCCTTTCATGCTGAGGGACATTTGCCAGATCTTTGCAATGCTGAAGAGTGAGATCACTTCAGGATGTAATACCTTATAGCACAGAAAACCCACATATTCCAACCCTAAACTCTTTGGGTTGTGCTGAAGGCCTCCAGCAGTGAGAACGAAAACAAAGAGCTAACATCGCACACACAAATTGATTCAAAATACACAAAAGGGAATGTTAAAAGGCCTTTTTATATCAAAATGGTTGTAAAAGGCACAACTTGTTATTTGCTGTTCAGTTGCACTTTAAGAAAATGACTTGCATATCAGATAGTGGGATTTTTTACTCTCTGAATATTTTTAATTCAAATTTTGTATTTTTAAAGCTGAAGAAGGTTCTTGTGAGCACAAGATCCCTTATTTGTATCCGAATCTGAGCAGGATGTTGTAGCTCTTTGCGCTGCCCGCAGCGCGCACTCAGCCACGTGCATTCAATGACGTGAGTCCATTTCACATGTGAGGAGAGCCCAGGGACCCTCAGCTCCCCAGGCGTGGGCACACAAGGGTGGCTGTCCCCAGGTGACACGGGCCTGGCCCGGGGCTGGCCGTGCTTCGTCCCGGCAGCCGGCAGGAACAGAGCCGAGCTCGGAGCCTGAGCCGCGCTGGTTCTGAAATGGGCACACCGAGGATGGGGCAAGGGAGGGGAACACCAGCTCCTGGCAGGAAACACCCAGGAGGTAAATGGAGAGGGGGGAGTGAGGACTGCCAGAACAACTAATCTGCTGTTTTCACAGTACCAGTTTTTTTAAAACTGTTCTGTTCCTTTTAACCATATTGTCATTAAAAGTCACAACTGGCTGTAAAATTCCGAGCTTCGGAGAACTAATGTGTGGGGAGGTGACGAGACATTTCAGCTCCAACTTTCAGACATATTCCTTCTTTCAGTTAACCAATACCCCCTGGTCTCACTAGGGCATGTTATAAACTGCATTGCTGAACATATTTTAGAGCAAACCGCAAGTTTTAAAAGTCTGTCCTTCTCTCTCTGTCTCTGCATTTTCTGTAAATATTTGTTTGTATGTAAAGGCACCAGTGGATCCTTGGGCTACCCCCATGGTCAAGAATCTGAGTTTTGCAATGCCTAGGCCTCTGTTAGAACACGGTGCTTGCGTAGAGCTAGTCACCACATTTGTGTGCACTCTGGTGGGTTTTAATATTTTTATACATCCTAATCCTGAACGTATGAAGTATTCTAAGTGGTCTAGACAGCATGATCTAGAGCAGCCGGCAGTTCCCTTTTGTGAGCAGCTACACCTTGTTGGTTTAACATTCTTCTAAAATGAGTTTTCCATTAAGTGTTTACACCACACACCGGTGGATTGAGAGAGGTGTTGTTGCATTGTAAAATCTCCCATGTGCAAACTGAAAAGCTGTAATGGGAATTTCAGTTGTCACTGTCTGCAAGGAAGAGAACTCTAAAGCATACTAAAAACCAGTCTGTACATAATCACAGAGAAAGAGATCGCTGGCTGTTGACCTTTGCAAAGGAACAGAGATGGGAAGCTTTCCAAAAGTTCCTGCTTTTGGATTGTCCAAGCCTGCTACCCTGCCTGTGCATGCCTGCTTGGCAGGATACTAGGCAGGGTAGCAGGCAGATGAGGATGTGACTGAAAGCAGGTGTGAAGGGGAGGATGCCATGTTCTGATGGCATTGCAGTCATTTCAGTACTCTGTATCTGTGGGTGCATGCGTGTGTGTGTGAAGTCTAATCCAGGCAAAGGGAGTTGCTTTGGCATCTGCCCTTTTGTATGAACGTGAACTCTGATATTCAGATTGTTCAAGGCGCTTACGGTTGGCATGTATGGAGCGTTAACAGAAAAGCGAATACCCTACCTGTACAAAACCAACTCTGTTCCAGCCTGTTTTCTTCTATTTGGTTGTGTTTTATTGTTTGTTTTCATGCACACTTGCTTCATTGGTGTTGAGATTTTAGCACCTCAGATGGCCAACTGAACTAAAAAAAAAAAAAAAAATAAAGTCATTAATTATTTTTTCTTTTTTGCTGGTGGCGCTATCGTTTCTTTCCTCTGCTGTTATTTCTTTGGTTGATGATTGATGAGGACCTGAGAGGAGGTGATCTAGAGATAAATCTGGGTGTTAAAGTGCCTGCCTTTAATTACTCTTTTGCTGACTCACTCTCAGCCACTCTGAATTATCTGATGAAAAAAATCAACAAACATCCCCAGTGCCTGTGCATATTCCATATTGTTTCTTCAGATTCTCAGTGAAGTTACTGAGAAGAAGGGATGAAAGTAATATAAATTAGTTTATAGAAACTAGGATTTCATTTTTGTAGCTGAATCTCACTTCCCCAGCCTGCAGTACTAGCCTGAACATCTGGTGTAGCCTGATGGTGATGTAGCAGCATTCAGGATAATATGGGGAGAATGACATCAATGCCTCTGTGCTGACTTTTAAAAATTTTCTTTTCTTTTTTTTTTTTTTTTTCTAAGAAGCAGAAGTTTTACACAGGATGATGGGGGAAATCCCAAACAATGTGTTTCATTTTCCCAGCCGGGGAAATCCCAATGTGTTTCATTTTCTTAACACTCCATCATTCTTAAAAAAAAAAAAAAAAAAAAAACAGCAAAGGATAAACCCTGGTGTTCCTATGGTGGTGTGATAAAAGGAAACCTATTAGTGCAGCGGGAGGAGGACACGCCTTGGATTTCCCCTTGCCTGCCGGCTGCCTGGGGGCTGGTGAGCAGGCTGTGCTGCAGGTGGCAGGAATGACAGCTCTCGTTTGTGCAGCTCAGCAGGGCAGCAGCTCACTGCCTACACTTCAAACCTTACCATTCTTCTTGTTCTTTTGGTCTCTTGCTTTCCCCCATAGTAGTAGGAATAAAAATAGTAGTGGGAAAAAGCTGTGGTTCCCCAGGGATGGGGGATCTTGTGCTGTCAGCCAGTCCATGAGGATTTCTCACTTGATGCCAGAAGAAAAATGGAATGTCTAGAAAGTGACTGCTGGGCTCTGGGACACGGGAGGTTGACTTGCATCCATAGTTTCCAACATATATCATGGCTTTTTTGAGTTATATTGCAAATTTGTTAGTTCTCAATCCCCATTAGGAACAAAGACATTCTGCTGTTTTACAAACTGTGGATGGAACAACGGGTCTGGGGATAGCTTTATCTGTTGTTAGCTTGGGCAAAACCTGTCAGCCCTTCAAGATGAGTGCTCCTGCACAGATTAGCTCTGAAATTACACCAGGGAAAGACCCTGTAACAAGTAAACCCCACCCCAGGAGCTCAGCCTGGTGGCAGCTGCTGCTTTCCTTTTCCCTCGATAATGAAAGTAGCCTCCAGAAGCCTCTGAGCCTTTCCACAAGTGGCATTCCATGCCCAGGAAGCTGCCTCACCCACCCTGCGAGTTCCCCTTGGCACAGAAGCACAAACCCCTCCGTGCAGAGGTGAGGGAATCACCGAGGTGGGAGGGTGAATGTTCCCTCAGGAGCACAGGAGGAAGGTTGTCAGTGGGTTCATCAGGAAGTGTGCAGAACCTCTTTCTGGCAGCAGCAGATATATTTTATCTTATACAGCCCCTCCTGGCTGTACTCGGCCTGGCTAAAGACAATGAATGTAACTTGTCAGGAAAAACAACTGTGGGAAAGTCATTCCTCCAACCCCCTGCCTTTCTGGCTTTCCTCATGTTTTATAAGGTTTTCTTGAGTCCTCGCCATCAGTGCTGTGACAGCAATCAGCAACTGCATTTTTAAGTCACACATATTGGAGAATGAATACCTAATCCTGTAAGGATTCTACCTGGCCACACATCTCTTAAGAACTCCAGCAGGTTCTGAGTGTATCTTCCTGCTTGAAATCCTAAGCAATGGAGCAGTTAGCAGAAAAATGACCCTGTAGGGGGTGAAAGCAACAATGCTGGCATGTGGCTGCATCTCCTCCTGGAGCCACAGGGAAGAAGGAGCCTCATGCTTCATTTTATAAATATTACTTGAGGGATATGATGAAGAGTTGCCTCGTTGCCTCCTTCTTTAGCCTGCATCTTTTTACAAGCACTCAAAATAAGGGGAAAAAAAACAAAACAAAAAAAACCAAAACAAAACCAACAAAAAAAAAAACAAACAAAAAAACCACCAACTCTGCTCCAGAAACCAGCTCTGGAAAAAGGGCTATTATGCCTGTGGGTACCAGGAAAGTGGATAAACTAGTATTTCCTAACCTGCTGAGTGTGTGGTGCATTTCTCAGATGCAGAAATCACATGCCTTTCTGTAAGCAAGAGATAACATCTCTTTTTGGTTATTCACATGTTCTATATAAATATATAATCCATATTACTCAGATACCAGAAACAAACGGATATAAAAAGACCCACAGTGATTTCTCAAATAAACAAACACACTTTGGGCAGAAAGGAGAGAGGGGGACAGTGCTACTTGGGGGGGTTCTGACTTTTCAGGACAAACCAACTTCAGGAAACAGGAACTTCTCTTCAGTTCCTTGAAATTTACATATTTGTGTGCCACTGTTTTCTTCCCAACACTATTCCCAATGGAAAGCCAACGTGACTCAAACATGAATCAGAATTGGCTCTGTTTCTTAGAATCCCAGACTTTAAAAAGCGCTCTAAGGTCAGGCACCCCAGCACACTCTGCGGGGCCATCCAAAACCTGAGTGTGGCACTGGCATCGTGACTGGGCACTTTTGGAAGGAAACTGTGTCAGGAAGGACATCTGTACTGAATGCCAGGTAAGCATTGCTCTAAACAGAGCTACGTTGAAGTGTAAGGCTGTATTAAGTAGTAATTTGTTGAAGTGGGGCTGTATTACTAGACTTGAGGGTTGTAGCAAGCTCTCCTGTTCTCTCCGGCAGCAAGTGACAGAATGACAGCACAAAGTCCTAAACTGCACCAGGGGAGGTTCGGGTTGGACATGGGGAATAATTTATTCACAGGAAGGTGATTAGATTGGAATGGGCTGCCCAGGGAGCTGGTGGAGCCACGGTCCCTGCAGGTGTTTAATACTGGATGTGGCACTCAGTGCCATGTTGGCAAGGCGGTGTCTGGTCACAAGTTGGAGCCGATGACCTCAGAGGTCTTTTCCAACATAATTGCTCCTGTAGCTCTGTGATTTTATGCCTATAAAACGATCTTAAACGAAAGTCTGCATTTATATGGCGGGGAGAGAAGTGGCTGTAGATGGCGTACGAGGAGCCTTTGGCCAAGCAGCACCAGGTCGGGACCCATCAGAACTCCAGAGCGAGGTCGGGAGAACTGTGGCGGAGCGCGGATGGGGCGGCTCCGGCGGATCCCGGGCCCTGGCCGGCCCTCACGCCCTCAGCCCCGCGGCCGTTGGGCCGGGCCCTCAGGAGCGCGTGCCGCGCGCCGCGCCTTCCCGCCCCGTCCGCCCGTCCCCCGCCCGCCGCCCTCCCGCCTTCCCGGGGCGGGGCCGGGGCCGGCCCGGCAGGGCGCTCAAAATCGGAAGCGGCAGGCGCGATACTGCAGCCGCGCTTCGAGTCCCGGTGAGTGTTACATGTGGCTCCCCAGCCGCGGGAGCGGTTCGGCGGCGGCACCGCGTCGGGCGGGAAGCTCGCGGGGTGTGCATGGGCGGCGTCCCGGCCGCGCTCCGAGACTCGGCGCTGCGCGGCCCCCGTGGCCGTGGCGGGCTCGGGGCGAGTGCCGGGCCCGCTGGCTCCTGGGCCGCGGGGCATCAGCGCCGGGGCCGGAGGTGCCGGCTGCAGCTCGCAGACCCCCAAATCTGGCGGGTGAAGAGACCCTGCGGGGCTCCGTGCGCGCGTTCTGCATTTTCTTCTGGCTGCTGGAGACTCCTCTGCCTCCCGGTCGCTCTCCCGGTTCCTTTCTGCCCGCGGAATCCCGCCTTGCGTTTCAGCGGTGCGGTTGTTTCTTGCTTTGCTCCTTTTCCTGCTCGGTCGCTGCCTCTGTCCCGCTCGTCCCTCCTCGCCCTCCCCGCTCTGCCATCGACCCCGGCCCCTCCGCTGCTTCCCCCGGCGGGGTCCGGCCGCTCCGCGCCTCCCCTCGTCCCTGCTTCTGTGGCGGACCCGCCTCCCTCCCGCTAGGTGGTATTTCCTAAAACCACACGAAGTTCTCTTTGCCTTTGCACTGCGTGGTGAATTGCAGCATCTCGCCCTCAGTTTCTGCTTGTCAGACACGAGCGGTGTTGGCCGGGCAGTGCAGAGTTAATCGTGTGGCGGCGACCCCTCAGCCTTCCCTCAGCCGAGGGATGTGGGAGTGGCACCTCCAGCGAGGCAAGGTTTTCTAATAATAGCGCTAACCTAACGTGTTTGAAAGGAAGAGCAGGTGACTTGCACAGATGAGTCAGTTCAGCTATTCAGCATCGCTCTTCTCGCGGCTCCTTGCCTTCCCCAGAGCTGTGGGTGTCTGGCTGCCCGCGGAGGTGGCGAGCGCCTTGCCCGGCCCTTTGTTCGCCGTGAGCAGTGCTCACGTTCCCGGTGACACTCGGGTGTGTTGGTTCGGGCTGAGGGAAGGCTGGAGCCGGAGACTGCGCAGTGTGTGTCAAGTGGAAGGGACGGAGTGAGCAGGTTTCCTTCCTTAGAAGTGTATTTCTGTAAGCCACATGCTTTTGTGATGGCCTCTGTACCTTGGAGTGACACTGGCTCTGAAACTGCTGGGTTTGGCGAAGGGGGGATGTTCTTCTCTCTTTTAAATGATAATAGTTTGTAGCTTTAATAATAAAAAAAAAGGCATAGTGCTTCAGAGTTACTTAAATCACTGAAGTCTTCATTCAGGAAGTCAGTGCTTATTTCAGAAACGGTGAACTTTTCTTTATGGCTCTTGGAGTATCTGGGCCATAATCTTGTCATGGGATACTTGTTATCTGTTCAAACGGTTAAAGTGTTTGGTGGGGGAAAGAGCAAAGTGGTTCCCCGACAGGAAATTGTTTCTGAAGGTTTTGTTTTGGTTTGTTTTTTTGGTAAAGGACTTTTTGCAAAAGTCCGCCTGTGGGGAAGAGTGGTTTTTGTTCTGTTATAACTTCTTGTCACTAATCAGACTGAAACTGTTTTCACCTGCCTGTGGAAGCATAACATCTTAAAAGGTGTTATTTAAAAAGAAGGGGTTTTCTGTGTGGGTTTTTTTTTCCTCTCTTTTGTAACCTCTTTACATAACTTTAGTGCTGTTCCGTGTCTTTAGGATAATTTTGCAACACCCATTTTTGGAGATCTCTTTTGTGCCACTGGTGTTACACAAAAACACTGGGGGAATGCATTGTATAAAAAGTAGCATTCTAGTACCTTATTCCCTTGGATTTCTGCAACCTGTCTCTTCCCATTTTCTTGTCTTCCTTTCTAGGTCTCTTGTCTTTCATTAGAGGGAACTGGCAGGGCTTAGGGACCTGCTGAGGTGAAACACTTCTATTTTACATGTGCAGAGTGTAACAGGTGATTGTAAACCTGTGGATAGGCTGCCCTGTAGCAAGAAAGGCTGGTGTGACAAACCTCCCCTTCTGATTTACCAGCACCTTCTTGTTTGCATCTGGTGACATTTACTGAATTGAAGAAGAAAAAATGTGCCTGATTTTTGGTTAGGTGGTTTTGTTGGGTTTTTAAGACCAGATTAGGCCAGCTGAGGCTGTGAGTTCAGCTCAGTTTCTCACTGTGCAGCAGAACAGTGCACAGCACTCCACCAGGGCTGCCTGTGCAAACCTGGACTTCTGTTAGATCCTGAACCTGTAAGAACTGTGATATGTAATTAGGGAATTGGATGGGGGTGTGTGTATTCACTGAACGCTCTCACCCGAGGTCATTTATGCCATGTCCCCCTAAATTGTACTTTTCCTCTGCAACGGGATGACAGGAGTCATCCACACTCAGCAGGAGCCTGAGGAGCTGACAGATCAAACAGGATTGGTTGTTTTTCTGAAATAGAATAAAATGTTTAGAGTGGGAGCAGGCAGACACATAAATCCAGTGCCTGTCGCCTTTGGAGCCCTTCCTGGTGCTTGGGAGTCATGGCAGGGGGAGAAGGGGCTGTCTGTGATAACTCTGGGCAGGTTTGTGCCTGGTGCAAGGAGAGCTGGTGTGGCTGTGCAGGAGCAGCCTTGAGATGTTGGTTCCTTGATAAGGCAGCTCCTGTGGCCTCTGGGCATGAACTCCCCAGCAGGAAAGAGCCAGCCTGGTCTGCGGTTTCTGTGCTGAGGGGAAACGTGTGCACATGGGCAGGTTTCATTTTCTCTGCTTAGCAGTTCCTACATGAGTGAAAGAGCACCATTTACTGTCGATTTTGGGTTGTTTCCTTTTTTTCTCAAGGAGCTGCCTTCTCCTTTTTTCCTTGGCATGCTGTGGCTTTTTGTCTGTGCCAGATCACAGAGTTTTGGGGGCTGGAATTACCTGCACATCTGTGTACCGTGCAAAGCCAAGTACATGAAAGTATTTCTAATTCGTGAGTGGAGCTCATGGCTTAGCCAAACATGCAAAACTCTTGGAGGTCCGAGCCCCTTTCAGTTTTGGATGGCTTTGCTTGGGGTTGGAAGAGGTTGCAGGGTGCTGAGTTTAGCTTTTACTGAGTTATTTATGAGTTATGATTATGGTATGTGCATGGGGGAGGGGGTCCCTTCCGCAAGTGTTTTGCAAGTCTGATTTTTTTTGACCTAGACAAGAAGAATATAGGGAAAGGAGGGATAAAATATAGAAGGAAATGTTGAGTCACACAGTGCCCAATGTCATTCCTTAGGTTTGGTAGCAATCTGTTAAGCTTCTGCCTTGATTTGTACCAGATGTCTGTAGTGAACGATGTCCTGGCATCCTGCTGTTTCCTCATCCATCCTGGGCAGAGAGCAGGACTCTGTGGAGCTGCCAGTGGTGTGGATGAGGCCCCTCCTTGCACCTGGGTGGGATCCTGAAGCAGCTGCTCCATGCAGAGCACGGGGCTGTGTTGATGTCTCTCTCACACCCTTCTTGGCAAGGGCTGCTCCAAGAGTCCTTCAGCCCCCTCCCCTTGTAGCCCCATGGGTTAGCCCATCTTGTTAGCACTGCCCTGGGCTCTTGGTGGCTCCTGCTCTGGGTCCAGCCTGCTGCTGTCCCTGTGTCCCTGCCCCACCATGGCACTGCTGGGCACAGTGGGCTCTGCCTGGGCTGCCCTTGCTGGCAGACATCAAACAGCAGGAAGGGGCTGTAGCCCTTCATGCACTGTGGGCATTCTGCTCTTTCTGCCGTGACAGGACAGTGCCATTGTGGCTCTAAGCTCCTCCTGCCTCAGTCGCTTGCTCCCCACTTTCCTGTAAACACTCAGAGCTTTTATTCAGCTTCTCTGAGCTATCAGCAGGGGAGCAGAGCTGTGTGTGCAATCATGGCACACACAGATGTTGCATTCTTGTTTAAATGGCTGCAGACCTGCTCTTTCCTGGTGAAATGCTGTTGCTGTGACCTTTGGCCAGTTTCTAGTGCTCTTCCTGCTGTTTATAGAATGGGCAATACCCAGGTCTCTCAAATATTCTGGACTATTTCCTTCATCTTTAAAGTTCCCATATGTCCCTTGGTAAGTGTAGCTTCTGGCTGTTCAGTGTAATTGCTGTGACACCTTTGGGTTGGCAGCCTCGTGAAACAAATCCCCTTAGATCAGCAGCTGCTGTATTTTGGCTTGGTAAGCTCTTCCTGCGTTTCAACATCAGCCTATTCCTCCTAAGGTAGAACTGAAAGTGAAATGGTCTCGCTCTGTTTCATGCACAGTCATGTGTTTTCTCCTAGAAGAACAGATCTTTTCTCACTGTGTGTGTTTAGACTACAGCTAAGAGAGCCTGTAGGTGCTGAGTGGAAAAACAACGTGCTGAGGCATCTCCTGCTTGCCTGGCACTAGCAAAGTGTACTCCTGCAGGCAGGAATTTGCAGTTTGCAATTTTCCTGTCACAGTTCCCAAATGCTCCTGCAGCATTTCTTTGAGAATGAGTATTTTCTTAGCTCTGTATCATTGAGAAAGGTGTTTAAAAGAGATGATGCTTTCTTTTATGCTGACACTGTATGAGCTGCTGCTGTCAAACTGCTTTGATCACAGTGTGAGTGCTGCTTGGAGTTACTGTTATTTTTGGTTGTCTGGTTTGATGCACAACTTTCTTTTTAAGATTCTTGGGGATTTCTGGGCTCCTGTCATAAGAGATTCCTTCAAGATTATTGTGATTACTTTTTAAAAAATATTTTTGTACTGGCTTCATCAGTTTAACTGTCGTGGTGGGAATGGAGGTTGCAGTGGGAGAAGGGAATCAAAGGATCTGTGCCAGACTTTGCTTCTGAGGATCATCTCTGGCTGTCTCTGCTGGGGCACAGTTGTTTCATAAAACTGAGGCATGGAAGAGACATTTACATCTCTCATACACTTGATGTTTAGGAGGAGGGGAGCCTGCTGAAAATTCATTTTTATCTTCTGGGGAAGATCTCGAATATTGACACACAGGGTTGTGGATGCTGTCAGAGCACATGAGCGTGCAGCTGTGAAGATTTGTCTTTGTACCGCTTTCTTAGAAATGCTTTGGATGTTTTTATGCTGAATGTTCAGAGCCTGAGAGGGTGAGCAGGCTCCACTGAAGTAATTCTGGTGAATACCAGCTCTGAGAATTCCCTTGACAGTAAATTGTCCAGTGCACTGAATCATTCCTGAGCAGCTCCGTGAGTACAATCCTGGCTGTTGCATCAGCACCCTTGTTTCAGCTAGGCAGGGAGCTGCTGAAATGCTGAAATGTTGTTCTGATGCTGAAATGTTGTTCTGCAGAAGGGGGAGAGGGGGACAGTGCTGACTTTGCAAGATAAAGCTAAACAGCTTCAGGAAACAGAAACTTCTCTTCAGTTTTTTGAAATATTTGTGTGTCATTGTTTTCTTCCCAGCATGACTCAAACATGAATCAGGTGCTGGGGCTGTGTCTGCTGCAGAGTCTGGGCACTTTGTCACTGCTCAGGTGTAAAAACAGCTCTGCAAGGGTGCAGTGCCCATGGCCCAGCTGGGGCATGCTCTAAATCCAGGAGCAATTCCTGCATTCCCTGCTTGGACACCATCACTTGCACATCACCAGTGATGGCTGCAGTTTGTCCCAGTACTGCCTGCTCTCCGTCTGTTTGTCCTTCCTTGATGATGTCCAAACACTGGAACTGTGATTCCTCAGTGCCTCCTGCTTTTCCATCATTTCCAAGAGGCAAACATAAGAACTGCTTGCACATTCATGCCCTGTGCCATTGTAGCAGGGCTCTGTTGCAGCTGCTGGGCTGCAATATTTACACTTTGAGCAGGAAGCCAGCCCTGTAAGAGCAGCAGGCTGGTGTGCTAGTGGTGATGGTGCTTTTCCATCAGGGCTTGCTCTGCTCCCTCCAGCCAGGCCCCAAGCAAAGACAGAAGTATTTCCCTGGCCTTTCTGAGGGGGTGGAGAGCAGGAGGAGCTTTCCAGGCTGGAGTTCCCTTGCTCAACACAGAGGGGAAAACCAGCCCAGTGCCAGATCCAAGAATCTGCGTGCGCTCTGCCAGCCAAGATCCCAGTCCTGCCCTTGCCTCTTAGGCTTGGCTGTGCCCAAAACATGTGGAAATTCTGTTTGGGTCCAGCTGTAGTCAGCTGCATTCCAATTCCAGCTGCAGGCTTGCTGCTGACTCAGTTTAAGCCCAGCTGTGTGTGTAGGCTGGCTGCTGAGGAATGAAATGTTGCCATGCTGCCTCTGTCACTGCTCCAGCACACAAACCACGCTGCTGGAAAGTTCCTGCCTACCTGGTTTGTAAAGAGCATTAGTAACGTGGCAGTGCTGCTCCTTACTCATTCATGTGCTGCGTGGGGTGCTCACCAGAGGTTTTTGAGCCAGATGAGAAGAGCGATTGATGAGGGATTTGGGTGGTTTTCTTCCTAAGAAGTCAAAGCACTGCCCTGATAATTGGAAGATTGCTGCAATTCACGTCATTGTGAAAAGACAGAAGAAAATGACATAAATTTCTTCAGAAACTTACATAAATTTCTATCAAAAAAGCCTACTGAGAGCTTCTTTTTAGAATTGTCTCTAATAAACTTTTTCTTCCAAAGAAGAAAAACCCTTTAAACAAAGAGTGAAATGTATTTCTAAGCCAAAGTACACAGCTGAGAGTGCTTGGTGTCCAGGCTGGGATGATAATTCTGTGCTAAAGAATCAAAAGTAAAAATGCCCCAGCTAAGGCAGAGGTTGTCCTGGTTGGATTTTAAGTAGTCTCATGATTCCTGATTAACAGGGCATTCCTCCCAAGAGCCAAGCAAATAAATGACAAGTGACTGAGGCAGGAGGTGTGTCCTGCTCTGGGCCACTGAGCTGCTGCTGTCCCCAAGAATGCTCCTCATGGCTTGTCAGTTTTGCCAAGTACTTCCCAAACGAGCTCTTGATGTTGCATCTTCTCTAAGTCAAAATACCCTTGGTTTGGGAGCAGTGTTCCCTGTGGCTGGGAAAGTCCTGACACTCAGTAAGCCAATGGCTTTGGTGTTAACCAGCTGTACCAAACCATCCTTTAGTTTTACAGTTTTCACAGCTCTGTGTGTGTGAGCATCCACACGTGGCCAGAGGGTCTTGTTGAGCCCATCCTTCCCCTGGCTTACACATGGCAGTGTCTCTGTCCTCCCACCACGCTGCTTCTGTTTCCAAAGCCTAAAAGCAAATTCTGCTTTAGGGGTGAGTCTCAAATGAGGCAGAATCTGAACACTGGTACAGGCTGGCAGATCCTTTGCAGGGTAAGGAGCAGTGGGGGCAGGTTTCCTGTGGTGATGATGACATCCTATTTACTCAGCACTGTTGCTTTGGCACACCAGCAAGGTGCCTTCCCTGGGCTGCTTAGTTCTCTTGGGTTTATGGGCTGGAAGTGGAGCATTGCTTTTGGCGACTTTGGGCTCTGTGATGTGGTATTTGCTTACACTCTCCTGACCTAAGTGCTGCAGACAAACAGTGGCACTGCTGAGAATATCCTCAAGTAAGGAACTTCCTAAGTCTGTGGTGCTGTTTCTCTTTCTTTCTTTTCCAGTAATGGATATGTAAAGTAGTTGTGCCAGTGGCAGGTTCTCATGAAGACAGTAAAATTGAGTGGTTATGGTTTGATATATGGATTTAAAGTGTCAGGACATGCCAAATACTTGGTTTCTCGGCCTGTAAAATGATGCCCTGGCTCTGTAGCTCAGCAGTGAAATATCTTCCTGCAGGACAGGGAAGTGCCACCAGGCCCTGGAAGGGAGAAATAATCACTGCTTTACTTCTCCCAATAATGATGTCATCCTGTCTGCCACACCCAAATTCTCACCTTTCAGCTGCCACACAGGGAAAGCAATGCTCAGACTGGAAGTTTTTAACTTTGCAGTGACTGATGCTTTATTGTGGTTTCTGCTTTGGAGATTTTAATTGCTCCTAACTCAAACGTGAGACATAAACATCTTGACAGCTCACACAACAGCTCCATTGACCCACAGTCCAGACATTAAAGGAGTCAGTCTTTGCAGGCCTGTGCCTTCCCTGCTGAAAGCAGTGTTCTTGTGACCAGACTTGTCTGCTGGAGCTGAATTAGTGACTCCAGGCTGAGCTGGGAGGGGAGGGGAGCAATCTGAGGGAAGTGATGGTAAGCAGAGGCGCTGTTTGTGGGCTGGCTTCCTTTCTGAGCTGTCTTGAAGCACAGGTGTGGAGATGCAAACTGATTTGTAGGGTGACTCAGCGCTGCTGCAGGGATTCTGGGACCTGCTGCTGTTGTGGCAGCCCTGAGAGCTGTGGGGAGTTCCCCCAGCAGGAAACCGTGGTGTTACACAGTGTGTGAGGCTTTTCCTTGGATTAGCCCTCGCTGCTTCATGTGGGACAGAGGCATGGAGTGCCAATTGCCTGCAGTCCCTGCTTCTCCCTCTTTTCCACCCTGTGAACTTGCAGTGCCATCTCTCCTTCCCCTGGAGTCAGGGGGTTCTGGCCCTGCCTGCTCTTGCCTCTAGTGATGCCACCCCTCATTGCTGGGCTGCACATGGGAACAGCTCCTCTGGTGAGTTCCTTGGGAGGTTTAAAGGATGAGAGAGAGAAACAGAAGATGGGACACCAGACCTGAAGGAGCTGTGTGGCTGGAGAGCAGTCAGTCCCATCCCTCAGGCTGTGCTCAGCCCATCTAAAGAGCTGTGATTGCCTTGGAGGAAGCATCCACAGAGTTCACTTGTGAAAAACCCCAGAATTCACTTGAGAAAAATGCCAGAATTCACTGGTGAGAACTCTGTGTGTGGGTGGAATGAGGTCTTTCCTACTGCACTGACAGGCTGCTGGTGGATGTGCTTCCCCAACTGTAATTGTTTTCTTGCCAAAAGCCTCTTCCACAGTCCTGCATCCCATGCAGTGTTGAGTTGGAATGAACATGCCCTACCTTGATGCTGTAGAACTGATTTCAGTGGTTAAAGTACCCCCTTCATTGTTTTTCTAAGAAAGAGAGGAAGAACTGGTTGTAGTCTAAAAAGCTGGTTGTAGTCTTATGTGTTGAACACTTCAAGGCATTTAGTGATTTCTCAGAAGCACCTCATTTCTCACAAAGGAATATGAGCTCCTCACAAAGTTCATTTGGCTAATGAGTGAATTGAATGAAAAATGAACAATGTATTAAAATTAGTTGATGTTTCAATTAAAATACCATATTCTGTAAAAATTCATTGCAGGATTTCAGCAGTCCTGAAGCAGCCTTAACAAATGTTCTAGTTTGGCTCTGAATCTGAGTGCAGATGGTGTTTGTACCCTTTATCAGTCTTATCTCCTTCTCCAACTAAAGATTCTTTTTACCCAATACAAGGTAACCTTTGTCCCTCTGCCAGAAACAGTCTCAATCTGATTCTAGAACTACCAGGATTCCAAAGTCTTAATGATTAAAAATTTTGGATGATATCAGCATGATTACTTTTGACTTTTTTTGGTTTTAGGTTGTTTTTTTTTTTTATTTTTGGAGATTCCTTTAAGGAATTTGACTTCTCAGCAGGAACTTCATGAGTATTGAAGCCCTTTGCATTGATTCAAAGTAGTTATGCAAAACTTGAGGTTCCTGTAATTACTAGTTAACTAAAATTAAAAATAATTTGCCCTATATTGTATATACTTTTCAGAATAATGAAAAGTTCCACCACACTCCAAAGTACTAATATGGCAAAAAATGAAGACAAGGGAGCCTGAACACAACTTGACAAACTGAATTTCCTAAAGCAAAGATTGACCACCCATGCAGTGAATGACCCTGAAGGCAATACCTGCCCTCAGCTAAGAAAATTCTGCTTGGGTGGTCAAAAACACAGCAGAGAAGAGGAAAAAGGATTTCTCTCCACCCCCAAATGGCTTCCTACTTCTACAATACAGGGCAAATTATTTTTAATTTTAGTTAACTAGTAATTACAGGAACCTCAAGTTTTGCATAACTACTTTGAATCAATGCAAAGGGCTTCAATACTCATGAAGTTCCTGCTGAGAAGTCAAATTCCTTAAAGGAATCTCCAAAAATAAAAAAAAAAAAAAACCAAAAAAAGTCAAAAGTAATCATGCTGATATCATCCAAAATTTTTAATCATTAAGACTTTGGAATTCCACTTTCCTCTTAATCTCAGTGCTCTGTTTTGAGTTCTCAAAGCTGAATTAACATCTGTGTCTCTTCCAGCAAAGTCAAGCCCAGAAGAGAAGTCACCCTGACCTGTTTCAGAGCCCCTGCAGGTCCCAAAGAACAGGACAGGACTCTCCCCAGCCAGAACACTCCTTTGGGCAGAGGTGAGTAGCAGCAACAGGGATTTGAATGGAGCCGAGGGAAATGCAAAGCAGCAAGGGATGAGCCTGTGTTGTAGCTGTTAGTCTGGCATAATTTCATTAAAAGAAGAGCTCATGGTTAAGAGGCTTTCTGGGGGCTGCTGTGTGTTTCAGACATATTGCTGATTGTGTTTTGGTCTTGGACCTCTAAGAGCCTTTGAGAAGTTGGGAGATTCATGATCTCTTGAAATATGACTGTGGTTTGCTTCAGAGTTTGAATTTCTTTCTGCTTTCACTTCCCTCTATTCTACCAGCATGCTTAGTTATTTCAAACACAGATGTGAGGGATTGCTGTGAAACAGTCATTTATCACTAGCCCAGATCTTTGATGGTTAGCAGGCCTTTTGCTTGGGTTCCTTGCCCATTTTTGGTTTAGAAGTGCCTGCACAACAGCCAGGTTGTTGCCCTGGGTGAAGAAGGCTTGGTAGGGAGGCAGTGCCCACTTTCAGCCAGGCCCTGCTCCTCAGGAGTTGAGCCAGAGATTTGTGTGTGCAGCTGTGTGGGACTGTGTGTCTGAGGCACCAAATGCAAGGTTCTGACCCACTCCCAGCTGCTCCTGGCAGGATGAGGAGGGAGCACTGTGCTCCCACATCTCCCCTTTGTGGGGGAGAGAGGGAGGCTCCCCTGTGCCCTGTGCTCTCCCTTGCTGGGAGCCTCTTCCCTGGGGCTCTGTCCTGCTCTCTCCCTTCTTCCTAGCTAGCCTCCCTGGAGGCTTTGCAGAGGTGCACTCATGTGACTGGAGGCCTCTGTTGGCACTTGATCCAACCTTCCCCATCATAGATATTTGTTGGGAAGTGTTGAAATGAGCCCGAGTTTCCACGTGGATCTCTTGCATGGAGGGTGGGGAGAGGCACCCTCAAGGCCCTGCGGGTGTGCAGCAGTGTCAGCTGGGTTTTTCATTTCAGAATATTCTGCTGTGCATGTCAGCTCACCTGCTCCCAGGAGGTGCTCAGGAGTTCCTCTCTGATCACCCTGCTCCATGGCAGGAAGGAGATTTGTGCCTCTCATTCTCAGTTGTAGTTTCCTCAGCCCTTTTTCATGACTGACAGTGTGTGATGGGCAGCTCTCTCCAGAAATAGGGCTATGCATCACTAAAAGGGACATTGACTATGAGACATGGCCAGACACAAGTGCAGCTGCAAGATGTGGATTTATGGGAATTTTTTTTCCTTTCACACTTTTCTTTCTTACTCTTTCACAGGACGAGGATTTCTGGTCTGAAGCAGAGGGTGACAGGAGCTGCTGTCCCTGAATCCATTATGGAGCAGGTTAGAGTCCAACATGTCTGAATTCAGCTGTTCACAGTGTGCAGTGGTTCTCTGGTACACTTGTCCTGAGATGCTTTGAAGGGGATAAGTCTCAGTGTTGGCTGGTGTCCTTCTTGAATTTCCCAGAATTTCTGCAGTGTTCCTGGCACTGCTCTGAATACAAGGAAGTGGATGGAACCAGGTAGGCTGCAAGCTGCTTCCCTGCAGCTCTCAGTGTGACACTGCCCTTTGGGACTGCAAGCTGGAGATGTAGCTATGTAAGAGACTACAATGTTCATTGATAAAGCTACAAACTGCCCAAACTAATAAAGGAATGGGCACAGCCCTGTCATCAGTGCATTGCATTGCTTTTTGTGATGTTAAATACTATTAAGATGCTGTTCCTTAGCACACTTAAATCTTACACATTGAACTGTAACTGAAATGTCTGTCAACCTCCCCCAGCCCAGCTGATGTTAAGATACAGTTCTGATCCCCTCCTCTGCCCTCTGCAAAGCCTTTTGAGCACAATATGATTTAAAAGTATCAGTGAAAAACCCAATGACCACCCAGCAGGCAGTTGAAGGGGATTGCCACCAGGTGACCTGCACTACTGTCTGCAAACATGCTCAGACCATGGAAGGTGTGCCTTCTCTTCATCTCTGACTGATCATATCCTTTATTTTCCATTTGTTTCCGTTTCTGAACCCTGCCTTTTGTTGACTTTGTTCCTCCTTTTGTTTGCCCAGTCAGATATGGTCATGTTGAGGCTTTGCAAGGTTCCACTCCCCAAAATTCCCTTTCAGTTACCAAGTTCATCCTGGTTGCATATTGTCAGCATAACAAACCATTCTTTAACTATTTTTCTTCTCCCTAAATAAAATAAGGCCTAAGTATTTACTTACAGGCAGACCATCTGCATACCAGAGTAAAGGTTTTCCCTCTTTATTTATTTTTGTGCTTATATCCTGTCCTACTCTCTTACCTGTTTAACTAAAATTTTTGGAGTCTCCTGGTTTTCTGGAGGCCTTAGTGGGTTATGAGGCTGGGTGCTCCAGTGTGGCCTCTTGCTCCCATCAGTCTGCCTGCCTCGTGGACCTCCTGAACCTAATTAATTTGGGCACTGTGTGGTGCCTTGCTTGAAGGCTGCAGGTTGTGTGGCCATGGAGACAGCATGTGCCCGTTTACTGGGGGTGAATGTGCCACTGGAGGTGGCACTGATCTGCCATCTCATGTCACCTTTCTTGTGAGCAGCTGCTTGGGTCTGTGTGAGGAGCTAAACAGGTTTATTATGGAGCTGGCTGAGGTTCCTTTGAAGAGGGAGAAGAAATGTGAACCTTGGGGTTTTTGCAGCCTTATGCTCTTATCTCTATTTCCCACCTTGTTACTGCTCTGCTCTGATTACATGGAAGTGGGGAGCTCCTGCCTTCTTTATGCACAGCAAGTAGAATGCCCAGTTCCCAAACACAGGGTAAAACCCTTCCAGACAGAGGTGTCTGAGTAAGGGAAAGGGATGGGTTTTGTGAGCTCACACCTGTTTCAAAAGAGGAACTCAGATCGGGGTTGCTGCCATTGCCACAGCTGGAAAGGTGAGGAGGAGCTGAGCTGGGTTTCCAACGCCAGTTTGTGAGAGCAGAGCCTTCTGTCATTCCCCATGGGACAGTCCTGTGTGTGTCCACAGCCAGGAGTCAGGCTGCCTTTGCTGAGGCCTGTGGAGCCCCTGGCTGATGCTGTGCCCAGAGGAGGCCACAGAGACGTGTCAGGGTTGGCAAACACTGCGTGCCTGGATGCTCTGAGCGGGACATTTTCTAGGCATGGCTTTAACAGTGATCTCCTTATGTTTCAGATCAATGGACCTCTTCAGATGGAGCATGCATTGCTGTTCAGCTTCCTGGAGGTGTCCTCTGACTGTAAGTTCAAGGAGCAGCTGCATTCCCTGCAAAGCCAGCAGATCATGTTGTGCCAAGGGAGCGATGACGATGAGCTGCAGACCGACGGCAATCGCAGCGGCCACTTCCGGAACGGTGACGTAGGTGAGCAAGCTTTGCTCCATCCCACGTGATGGTGGCTTTCTTTCCCCATTTCCTATCTTTGTTTGTATTTACTGTCTGTTTCAGAGGAGTAATGTTTTCTCTATTGAGAAACTTCACTGTGTGGCTGTTGGTTGGGAATTTAACACTTAGTGCTTAGCACTTTCTCTCTCCCTGGATTTCTAGAGCACCTGTCACTGGGTTTTGTCTGCAGTACACCAGAAAAAGGCACAAAGCTGCTACTGATGGTAGCTGCCCTCAAAGGAGTGTGATACTAAGCAGTTAAGTTAGGCCTCCCACTGCTCCTCAGGCAGTGTCAATACTTGGGCTAGGATCTTGGAACTACTTGACTTCTGGTACTGGGTGAATCCCTTTCTGCCCTACCAGTCTGGTGAAAACTGTTCCTCAAGTAGCTTCTGGTCCTGTTCCTGCTTTGCTAGCCATCTGCAGGGTGGCTGCTGCCCCTTGCCCAGGGTGTGTCAGCTGGCACATTGACCTCAGCTGAAGCAGGGTGAGGAGGAACTGCCACAGGAAATAGCCCTTTCACACCAATTTGTGTAGGTCTCATGCCAAAAGCAGGTAGGACAAGGTGTAAGGTTCTCAGCTGAAAAAGGACAGATTCAGACTAGATGTAAGGAAGATTTTACAGTGAGGGTGGTAAAACACTGGCACAGTTGCTCAAAGAGGTGATGGATGCCCCACCCCTGGAAACATTCAAGGTCAGTTTGGTTGGGGCTTTGAGCAGTCTAATCTAGTTGAAGATATCCGTGCTTATTGCAGGGAGTCTGGATGAGATGGCCTTTCAAGGTCCCTTCCCACTCCAACTATTCTATGACTGCTGTATTTTAGGTCCTGTATTTTAGGTGGTGCTTAAGAGATAAGTCCTGACAAATCACTTCAAGTCTAGAATAATTAGGTTGAAAAAGACCTTGAATGTGTTGCAGAGCTTCTCAATTCCCCTTTCTGGGGAGGATGTTGGCAGTAACTGTCCTGTTCAAATTTTGGTTGGAGATGTTCTAACATGCCCTGCAATGATTTTTTTGGGCAGGGTGAGGCTGCACTTTACCTAAACTACAGATACCCTGTTTGCCACAATTTCTTGTAAGCAACCTGGGTACACTTAAAGAAATTGTGCTCAGACCTGTCATGAATACACTCAGGGCTGGGAAGGAGGTTGCTAATGGATATTAGCAAAATACTGTGACCTGTACTGAACCTGATCTGACTACAGCCTGTGAACTAAATTCTGCTCTTTGTGTTGGCAGGGTTGGCTCCAACAAATGAAGAGGTTATCCGGATCATTGCTGCTCAGCTCGCTGAGATTGGAGACCAGTTTGATAGAGAGATCCAAGAAAGAGTAGTAAATGGCCTAGTGCAGCATTTTTTGAATGAGAATCTGTCTAATGAGGTGAGTGAAAAGCAGCCTGATAAGCAGTTCTCCTTTTAAATATTCTGCATCCTTCCTGCTGAGACTTTGAAGGCATCTGAAAATTAATCCCAAACATTTACCTTTGAAGATTTGTTAGAGATGATTCTGTGGCAGAAGTTAATGCGTAAATTGGGTTCCTTGGGCTCATCTCCTTTCTGCAGATGAAATGGTGATTGTGGAAAGGGACTGACTTGGAGGCATTTTGTCCTTCTTTTGATGGCCCCATGGTTTACCTTGGAAAATGAATAGTCTGGCTAAGGCTTAGTTTTGGTACTTAAGATCTTTGCACTTTGGTGCCAAGTCCTGTATATCTGCTGACCATCACATGGGTAAAAATTGAGCAGGTTAGTGACAGGGGCTTAACTTGTGCTTGTTACTGAGCACTGAAGAGACAGCAAGTCATGAGACCCTTTTCTGATGCTGTGAGTGTTCATAGGCACAGTGTTGGGAGTAGCAGTGGGTTTAGGCCCCTCCTAGATGCAGTTGGCCCAGCATCTAACATGCCTTGCTGCTGTGCAAGGGAAGTAGATTTTGAGGTCTCTTGTGTTAAAAAGGAAAAGGAAGGCTATCCAAGGATTAGATCTACATCTGGATCAAGTGCTATAGTTTTTGGGGGTGTTTTTTATATAACAGCTGGCTGCCATGGCTGGGAGGAAGGGGAGCAGACCCTGGGGTGTTGCAAGAAGCACAGCAGTTATTAGCACAGTCCTGCCATGCTGAGAGCCCTTGCTGTGGCGCTGAGATCCCTCTCTTCCTCCCACACAGGAGATAACCCGGCACATGTCCAGGGTGGTGGGAGAGCTCATGCAAGCCATCCCCTCAGACATGGAACGGGAGAAGGCCATGTTGGTGCTAGCAATGGTCTTGACTAAGAAAATTGTGAATACAGTGCCCTTCCTTCTGCGCCGTGTCTTCGACACCACGGTGAACTACATGAACCGGCAGTTCCACAACTACATTGTTGATATGGTGAGTGCTGTCAGACTGCTCTGTGGGAGTCACAGCCAGCCTTTTGGCTGTCCTGGGTTATTCCCTGAGGGGTGGCCTAGCTCTGGACTGCCTGCTGCTTTCCCTGTAGTGCTCTGGAGGTTGGGCCAGAAGGCAGAGTCAGTCCCTGCAGAGCTCTGCAAATGAGTGTGCTTGAGGGGGCATGTCACATCTGCTTGCCCTCCCCCTCAGAGCAGCCAGTGAACAGAGTGCATTTGTTCTGTCAGGCAGAGAGAGCTGTGCCTGCTCCTCTCCTCCTGCAAACTCCTCAGGGAGCTCTACCAGTAACATTCTGGTTAATGATTCTTTCATTCCCTCGGGGAAAGAAAGCCTGACCTGAGCTCTATTGGCTCCATTTCCCCAGTGTCTTGACGCTGAGCTCTCTGCTCTTGTCTTCCTCAGCTCCCCACAGCTTGGGAGAGCTGGAAGGGGAAAGGAATTGCTCTTGAGAATTAACACTAGCAATTATAAATAGTCAAATCTGTTCTTGTTCTCTGTTGGCACTTGGGCAGAGACGGGGACACTCCTGCACTGCAGCCTTGCCAGGGACAGCGTTGGCAGCAACCTGCAGCTGGGCTGGCTCACGGTGTCACTGTGCCGTGTCCTTCAACTCTGCCCTTCCCTTCACTCCCTTTGGCTCCAGCGTGCTGAGTTATGCCAGACATGTCACTTGTGTGAGACTGGACTGTGCTGCTGCCCCAGCTGGCTGGCACCACCGAGGGCTGGAGCTGCCCCGGGGCTGTCCCTCATTGTCCCCATGGCCGTGTCCCCGCGGCAGGTGGCAGTGTTGGTGCGCGCTGGAGCTGCCCCGGGGCTGTCCCTCATTGTCCCCATGGCCGTGTCCCCGCGGCAGGTGGCAGTGTTGGTGCACGCTGGAGCTGCCCCGGGGCTGTCCCTCATTGTCCCCATGGCCGTGTCCCCGCGGCAGGTGGCAGTGTTGGTGCACGCTGGAGCTGCCCCGGGGCTGTCCCTCATTGTCCCCATGGCCGTGTCCCCGCGGCAGGTGGCAGTGTTGGTGCACGCTGGAGCTGCCCCGGGGCTGTCCCTCATTGTCCCCATGGCCGTGTCCCCGCGGCAGGTGGCAGTGTTGGTGCACGCTGGAGCTGCCCCGGGGCTGTCCCTCATTGTCCCCATGGCCGTGTCCCCGCGGCAGGTGGCAGTGTTGGTGCACGCTGGAGCTGCCCTGGGCAGGCACAGGGCAGGGCTTGGCACGGGACAAGAACCCTGCTGCTGTTCATAATGCCCCTTCTGTTTCTCTCCCTCCAGCTGGGTGAGTGAGCTCTCCAGGCCTGTGTACAGCTTCCACATTACTGAGGACTTTCTCTGCTGGATGAAGATGACTCTATTTATCCCTAACTTTTGAAATACAGCTGTGAAATGGATGGCAGGGCTTCATAGATAGGCTTTTGTAGACTAGCACAGCAGTAATAGTAGTGTGAGCTGCCTGCCAGCTCTGCCAGTACCTGTAGGGAGTAGTGTCTGCCTCTTTCCTTTCACAATATTTTTTTTAATTTAGCAGCAGCAGATTTAGTGCAGAGCCTGCCTTGTGCCTCCACAAGCCCAGTGGGCACAGGGCCTGTCCTCTGTGGTTCTCCTAAGCAGCTGTAGGATTTTGCTTTAGTTATTCCCTTCCCAGCCCTGCTCCTGCAGCTGAGCCATGCTGCATGTCCCCAGGAAGGCCTCAGGCTATGGAATGGGTGGTTCATCAGCAGGGGTGGGTGGGAATCAGGTTTATCTTGATAAGAAGCTGGAAGCAAGAGGGAACAGATCCCTGAAGGACAGGGTGGGGTGTGCCCAGAGAGGGGTGACACCAGGATACTTTCAGTATCAATCACCATCCTCCTGTTTCCTTGAAAAATAAAACTGACAGAAAAAAATATAAAGAAAAGGGTGGAGTAGGGACAGGGAAAGTTTTTTGACAATGCAACCTGAATATATTTTGTAGTCTCAGGCTGAACAAACTTGGACTCAGGTTGTTTGATACCTAATCACACAAGGTGACAAATGTGTCACCTGTGATCCAGCTGCCTCAGGATTTTTCCAAGTATGTAAATATTTTTTAGGGTTTTTTAACTTAAATAAAATTTTCATTTCTGATGGCTGCTACAGCTCTGCAGACTTTCAGTGTCCACCTGAAAATTTTTTGTGTAAGTACTCATGGCATTCTTCTAATTCACCATGGCTTCTGATGCAGCTGCCAGCAGTAGAGGCACTCTAGTCCTGTCCCTGTGCCTTGAATAATCAAATTTCCTGTAAGTAAAAGCACCTTTTCTTCTGGTGCCTGCACTAAAATGGGGAGAGTGGAAGCACAGAAGTAGTCTACACATTGTTTTTGAAAACTGTACCATTTATTAAAGTGCAACCTGGGGGCATGGTCTTACAGCAGTGTCCCATTAGCAGAGGGAAAAATGTACATACCCCTTCACTTGAACTGAATATTGAACAATGAAGCTGGAAAGAACTTTCTTGTCAAGGTGGAAACACTTTTATTAACCAAATGGCACAAGAAGCTTTCGACAGTTTTCCCCCAAGGGCTGCACTTGCACGTTGGAAGGACCAGCAGTGTGACGAGTTCCTGGGATAATGGGTGACCTGAGGACCAGTCAGGGTCTCTTCCCCCAGGCAGGCCTCTTGAGAACAGAATCCAAAAGCCCTGCAAGTCTGTCACTATTTGCTTACACCCAGCAGAAGAGATCCCCTAACCTGCAGCTTCAGAGTCAGTCCCATTAGTCTTTACTACTTAACAAATCAAGTGGCATTCTTTTGGTCTGAGTGGGTTTTTAGGTTTACAGTTGAATAAAAGCTTATCCTGCAAGTTAAAACTGAGGGCAAAGCCCCTAAAGGTACAGCAGTAAGATGCATCCTCTGCAGTTTGTTGTCTCCACATTGACAGTGTCCCTTGCCTGCCCTGCAGATACAGCAGGGAGATCAAAAGCAGCTTCCACTGGAAGCCAACAGGAGTTCCCCCACTTCTACAGCATCACCACTGACCTCTAGCTTGGAGGAAGCAAGTCAGCCTACCCAAGAGACTGAGAGAAGGTCAGCTCTAAGTAGAAAAAAAAAGTGATAAAATTATTTAACTTAAGGAGGTGGAGCTGAGTGATGTGTTGTGGTTCCTCTGGCCTTAACACTACTGCGCCTTCCAAGCCAAGTCCTGGTCAGGTACCTTCACTGTACCAGACACAAACTGAATTCTGTTGCCTAGACCTGCTTCCTCTGAGCCTGAGAGCTTCTCTACCTGAGTCAAGTAGTGCTAGCTTAAATTTTATAAACAGCCCCCTTCCATTTTTTTTTGTTTTGTTATGGCAATACAGAGCTTGCACTCTTAAGCACAGGTACATCCATTAAGTCAAAGTAATACTGTTCTTGCAACCTTCCTGATGCTGAAATTAAGCAGTCCAAGGCACAGCTTTTGCCCTCACTAGGTAGAGCAGATATTGTGCCTCACACCCCTCCATGTTTCACAGAATCACCTAGGTTTGGAAAAGGCCTTTGAGATCGACTCCAGTGTATGACCAGACACCACCTTGCCAACCAGACCACGGCACTGAGTGCCACATCCAGTCTTTACTGAAACACCTCCAGGGATGGTGACTCCACCAGCTCCCTGCAGCCCATTCCAATGTTCAATCACCCTTTTTGTGACATTGTCCTAATGTCCAAACTAAACCTCCCCTGGCACTGCCTAAGGCTGTGTCATCCTGTCCTGCTGCTGTTGCCTTGGAGAAGAGCCTGACCCCTCCTGGCTCCTCCCTCCTTTCAGGTACCTGTGGAGTGACCAGGTCTGCCCTGAGCCTTCTCCTCTCCAGGCTGAGCACTCCCAGCTCCCTCAGCTGCTCCTTGCAGGATTTGTGTTCCAGACCCCTCAGCAGCCTCGCTGCCCTTCTCTGGACTCACTCCAGCCCCTCAGCATCGCTCCTGAGCTGAGGGGCCAGGGCTGGGCACAGCACTGGAGCTGTGCCCTCACCAGTGCTGAGGGCAGGGGCAGAATCACTGCCCTGCTCCTGCTGCCCACACCATTCCTGAGCCAGGCCAGGAGCCATCACTGGCCTTCTTGGGCACTCTGCTGGCTCATGTTCAGCTGCTGTCAGTCACAACCCAGGTCCCTTCCTGCCTGGCCACTGTCCAACCACTCTGTCCCCAGCCTGTAGCACTGCAGGGGTTGTGCCCAAAGTGCAGGACCTGGCACTTGGTTTTGTTGAACCTCCTATCACTGAACTCAGCTTATGGATCCAGCCTGTGCAGGGCCCCCCCAGAGCTTTCCTACCCTCCAGCAGACACACACTTGCACCCAACTTGGTGTCCTCTGCAAATCTGCTGATGTTAAACTCAATGCCTTCATCTAGATCATCAATAAAGGTACTAACCAGGAACTTTTCACTGGGAAACACTTTCTCCCCTGGTGCTCCAACAAGAGCAGACACAGAGCTCACAATATGACATTCTACTAAACTCTGGGCTTTCTGCTGCCTGTAGGCATCACACCTGGGCCAGCCACGTGCACCTCTCCACCCAGTCCCCCATTTCGCAACAAAAGGTTTTAGTAATTACACTCTGAAACTCTGTAACAGGAGCTTGCTCTGAGCCAGAAGCATTTCTAGTTTTTCCCAGAACAGCAATATCTACTTTATTAGGGCTTTGCCAGTACTGCCATAACCCTGTAACTGACATTGAATATAGGGAAGGCTTATAACCTCAGACTATTTTATCTTCTACAATCATTACGATGAAAGAAGACCAAACTTCAGCAGCTTGCTTGTTTAGTACTAATTTAACTTTTCATTTGTGACCACTAGAAAGCATTGATTAGTTTAAAAATCCAGTCCAGCGTTTTAGCCTAGCTGTGATCAGGAGAAAGGAAGGAAATGGGATTCTGGCAGCAAAACTTGTCCTCTGTAAGAGCACTCAGCACTGCAGCTTCCACCTGGCACTTGAGCTGCAGCTGCCTGAGCACAGCCAGAGTGAAAAATGAAGCCCTCACAAACAGCAAGGATGGATTCCTGCAGTGCTGACCTGCCCCACAGCTCAAGGGCCTCAGGAGCCCACCAGGCTCCACCCAGCACACAGGAGCTGCAGCTGGCTGGGACAGGGCCCTCATCTGCACTTTGGGCTTTTGGGCAACACAGGAATTGTGTCTTTGCTCTCAGCCTCTTGTTCCTGCAGTGCCAGCTGAAGAAAGTCCTTGCCCAGCTTCCACAATGCCCAGCTAAGCAGAGCTTAGAATTAAGCACAGCTGAATTAAGTTGCACCTTACCTTGAAAGCCTTTCCCTTGACAGCTCCTTATTGAGCATGCTGCCCACTGCAGTTCCTTAAGTATTTCCCACTCTTTTCACAGATCCAGCCCTCTGCTGTTTTAGCATCTCAGCTTTAGGGTATGCTAAGGATAAAGTGAAGACAGAATGGGTCTAAGGTAGATATTTTGTTAAAGTACAGGCCACTAGAGGACAGATATTGAGGCACTTCTGAGAAGGGGATGAGCAACACAAGTGGAAGTAATTCTATATGCCCTTTTGCAAGTGCATAGCTCCTGCCTCCCCTCTGCCAGCTAGGAGAGATCCACTGAGGAGAGGCTGCATCACACCTTCCAGGGTAACTGGAGCCTGCAGTTTAAGGTTACTGTGATATACTTGAAGATGGGGGAAGAAAACTTCCATTTTTTAATTCTCACCTCTTAACAGAGCAGCCTCTCACTCAGGTCTGTAGGAACACTGCCATCTGAGCTTACCCCCCTTTGGTGCCTTCCACAAGGCCTGGCCCAGCTCTGACCACAGGACTCCAAACTCTGCAGAATTCTACCCCACAGCTGACCTTTTTAGCTCCCAGAGGAAAGAGACTCATACAATAAATTTTTTGAACATGTGGTCAGTTCAAATTCTCACTGATTTGCCAAATCTAAAAGACCCCAGAAGGAAAAGAACATTATAAACAAAGGACCAAGTAACCAAAACACAGTGCAACTGATGCTCCATGAAATGCAGCAACACACAGGTACTCAAGACTTCTGCCTGACCAGGGAAATGCCTGACACAGTCATTTCTTTTCCTTACCACTGCTGCCACCTTCTCACTGCTGTGCGTGGATGCTTTTTATTTCATGCCCCACTGGGCTCCTTGTGGCAGAAAGTTTTTAACTTCTTCCCTTGCTAGCCCGGATTTATTCTTGTTCATCCTCTACCCATCTCCACACTACTGAAACAACCCCATCCACAGAGAAGATGAATTACACCAGCTCCACCCTCCTGCATTGGTACACAAATTATCCAGAGTGTCTTCAGACTCCATCTCTGCCTCAGAGTAACCTGCTGGGTGCCTAGAGCTGGGGCTGTACCAAAAGCAGCTTCATTGCCTTCAGGAAGGAGGGGATGTGGGTTAAGAACAGTTTGTGCCCAGAGAGGAACCCAAAGCCTTCAGCAAAGCACAGAGAGGGGCAGCCCTGCCCCAACCTCACCAAGCAATAATCCACCCTTGCCACCTCAGAGACTGTGCCAATCCCTGATAAACACAACATGTGAAATGAAGCAAAGCTGTTCCTGCGTGTCTGTGACAGATGGAGATGAAGAGACCTCTCCTCCACACAGGGAAGCTCCTGCAAGGGGCCAGGAGGGGAACTGCCCTGTGGGGAGGCAGACACCAGAGCCCCTGTGGGATGAGGAGGTCCCAATGACCCCTTCTGGGACACAGCACAGCAGTAAGTACCAGCAGGGCACCAGAAAATGGCAAAAAGAAGTCAATTCCATTTTGAAATGTGATAAAAGATTTGGGGTTCTTTTTTCTGATTAAGGCCAACTTGCTATGTTTTATACATGGAAGAAGAGCAATCAATGATCAACAGTACAGTCCAGAACTCCAGAGCTCCAAGTTCAGTCCACAGCTGCAGTATACACACAACCCTTCCTCTTAATAGTCAACTTCACACACACACAGTTCAAAACCCAATAAGTTTTCTAGAAAATCCATTTCACAAAAGCTTACACAAAAATAATTCCTCAGAATCTGATACATTCTGACTAACTTTCCAGCATCCTGGGATAGGAAAATGCAGCAAGAATATCCTAAGATAGAGAATATGCTAAGATCTCTTCATTCTGAGATCCAATAAGAAACAGGCTCATCAGGATATGGTTATTTAGAAATAAAGGTACCTTGTCTTTGTGCTTTGCAAAGACTTCCCCATAAGCTCATGTTTTGTTTTCTACATTATCACAAGTTCCCTTTCACCTTCCTCCATCTGGTCTAAGCCACAGTGCCAGCACCAACCCTCAGATCCATCAGTTCTGCCTGGGAAGCCCAAGGTGTTGCCCACGGAGCTGCAGCTGGACAAGGACAGACACACAATGTGCTGAAAGAGGAACACTTGCAGCTGGATCCCACTAAGGAGCAGGGCAATACCTGAAAGGCTTCTCTCCACACACACCTCAAGTGTTGTGACTGCAGGAAGGGGGATTTCCTTTTTTTGTCAAACTTAATTGCTCATGATTGGTGAACCTGTAAGTTGAGGTAATTACAGATTCACAGTCGCAGAAGTTGCACTGAACAGCACTCCGGGCCAGGTCAGGAACAAGCAGATAGAGATGTTTAATGCTCTTTTGCTCAGTTATTAGAATCCATTGCTTTATATATCTGGGATTCTGTCACAGGCAAGACCAAGTTAGGACTAAATACACTCTGTGCTTAACTTGGGAAGGACAATGCAGACTGCAGCGTGACACAGGACAGCAGAGCATTTAATATCTGAATTGCACTTGAGGCACTGGCCTTGCTTCCACACGGGTTTGCTGTATTTTTGCTGAATATACCCCAGATATCAGAGCAGTGATCCCAAGGGCACTGCGTCCAGCATCAATTTCGTACCTCTGGTAACTGAAGGGTTTGCAGTAAAGTGGGCTGGGCAGGAGCAGAGCAAATGGATTCTCAAACCAGCAAATAGCAGTGTCCCTCCCACCCTCCTGGGCAGCACCTCTGCCCCAGCCACACCAGGATGCTCAGAGATAATACAGCTATAGAGAGGCAGCATCTTCACAGGATGGGGCTCCAGTAAACGTTAGGGGCCAAAACCAGTGTGAGCCAAGAGGTAAGAATAAGCACTGTCCCACTGGGGCTTAGGAGGAACCTGGAAGGTTATGAGGAGCAGTGCTGTACCTGAGAGGAAGCTGAGACAAAAGGGACACCAGCCTCTCGCTACAGGACTCAGGTTGCTAATGTTTGTTAGGAGGGGCTCGGGGGCACAACGGGAAGTGACAAAACAGCACAGCTGCAATAGCGGTCAATCTGAGAAGCCAAAATCTCCAGGGGCTGGCAGCAGCTGGCTGTCCCCTTCCCCTGGGGATTTTTTGTTCCAGTTCCTAGAGTATGAGCACCCCTTTCTTCAGCACCTGCACTTTAAGTTCTTAAATTTGCAGATTTTTTTTTTTTTTTTAAAAATACCCCCGTACTTTAATCACGAAAAACCAGTCCCCGCCCTGATTCTACTAAAAACATGATTGTCCGTAGCTGGAGGCTTATTGAACAACCTCACCTCATCACCACTGAGTTACTCAAATGTCCAATTAAACAGCAGGCAGCTCAACCTTTAGGTAACACAACTACAAAAATTGGATGTGCTCTCTTCTCTCCTCCCTCCTCCTCAGAGAGCTCCGTTACTTTTTCCTAAGCGCCAGCGCTACTCCCACTGCCACGGCCAATATCGCGACCGCGGCAGCCCCGCCGTACAGCAGTATCGATTTCCCTTCTGGCAGCAGGATGGGCTTCTCCTCTGCAGCCGAGGACTTCTCTTCTATTTCTTCCAAATGGCCCTCTTTCCCCGCTTTTTTTTCCCCTGGAAGCACTATTTTCTCAGGTTCTGGTGCAGCCTTTTCTTCTGATGGGGCTAACTTTGGGACAGGTTTACTTAACACGGGGATTTCAGGTTCAACAAGCTCTTCAGCTGCTTTTCCCTTTTCCTCCTGTTTTGTACGCAGAAGTGCAGAGGGATGCGCTTTTTCAGCAGCAGCGATTTCAGGAGGTTTTATTTCCTGTAAAGAAGCAGAGGTTTCTGGAAAGGCCGCCTGTATGGTCTCTGCAGCACCAGCTGGCACCACTGCTTCCTCAATCCCCTCCGGTATCTCTTCCTTCTCCACGTGAACAATGTCAGAGTTGGAAGAGTTGTTCTCACTCCTCTCTTCAGCCCCTCCGTTGCTGTCCAGGCTTTTGACCTCTTCAGGATCCATGGCCACCTGCTGCCAGGACTCGGGTCCCAGGGACACTGGCAGGCTCTCCGTGTGCCAGCTCTGACTGGCTGACAGGGACACGGGCAGGCCCTCCGACTGCCACGACGTGGTCACCGTGGGGGACTCCGGGGGGCTCACCTGCCCTGAGTTGTCACTGGTCAGGATGTAGATGTCATTGCTGTCCTCTGCAATCAGCCCGGGATACTCCTCCTCTTCGGATTCCAAAGTGAAGACTGTTCCCTACGAACAAAAAGGAGGACACAACACGTGAGTGATTCCTTCAGCGTTCCCTCTGGATGGGACAGAGCAGAACAGGACACCTGGAAACTTGGAGAGCTGGAAGGAAGATGAGAGGGCCTCTGCAGGAGCAGCAGCTGCCTGACCTACATTTCAGTAGGGATTACAGAACCCAGCTGCTCCAGCTGGCGTGTGCAGAGAATGGAACCCCTTACATGAGCTTTGCTGGGAGCTCCTCCTTTCCCTGACTTTATCACCATGACATCACCAAAATGCACCACGTGGTCATTATTAACCTGACAAGACACTGCTGTCTGAAACCAAACTGCAATGGAACAAAGAAAAAGAAAGCAAACACAAGTACACGATCCCAGCTGAATACCGCTCACTCCCCACTCCTTTCTGTGCAAGTGCTCTCTATTGCTTGTCTGTTTTCATCTAAGAGCATTCCTCTTATATTAATTTTATCCTGTTTCCAGTGCTATGTGAGGCCTGAATTTCTACTTTGTACCAACAAGCTGGTATCTACAATAATTCTAGTATTTTACTACAATTTTAGCTATTCTTCAACGAGTTCACTTTCAAAAACTGCCATTGTAACTTTAGCTACACAACTGAAGTTGAAACAAGCAACCAAGCACAGACACCCAGAGATGGTGACAGGGTCTGCTTGCTTTTATTTAGCTAGGAAAAATCTGTAGGCATCCTAAAAATTTGACAAGGGGTTTCAGCTGGAGAAACTGCAAGTGTAAAATACTGATTCCTTGCAATCAGCCCAGTTCATGTACTGGGCTCCATGTTCCATGGTCTGGAATATTCCTTTGGCCAGCTCAGGCCAGCTGCCCTGGCCATGCTCCCTCCCAGCCTCCTGTGCCTCCCCTCACTGGCACAGCATGAGACACTGAAAGATTGTACACTCACTCCTTTGGCCAGCAGTTTTTGCCCTGCATGTTGTTAAGCAGGAAATACTTTCACTGGAATATAGGCCACTAAGAGACACCTACAATCAAAGTAAATTTTTTATTTCCACAAGTGATACAGACTCAAAAAAACTGCAATTAAACAACAAAATAATTAGGGGTAAAACCTGCAGTCTCCTGAACCTCTGTACTATCCTCCTCTCTGTTCAGCTCCTCACTCCCACAAATCAGGATGAATTTATCTCCTGTCCACACCACATCACAACACACTAGACCATGTCTGTGGTGTGACACTGGAAGAAAGAACAGGGACACACACCACTGATAGCAGCTCTGCTCTTAACATTCCAGTGGAAGTGCACACATGCACCGACTCACTCAGCATGAGGCACATACAAAAATATTCCAAAACCACACTATGTGCTGAGGATTTGTGAGCTCTGGTGATTGTAGAAAAAAAAACCACCAACAAGGGCTACACATGGCCTGAATTCCCCTGAAGTCACACACTGTGCACTTGTAAAAGCCAAGAGGCTTTGAGCCATGACTCAGCAGCCCACAGAGGGGAGAATGGAGCCACCTGTAGTCATGGGGCAGTGGGAACAGAGACTGCCCTGAAATTACAACCATGCTGATACTTCTAAATACATACTCTCACTGGAGATCTGCTTCTCACAAAATACAGGCAAGATCTGGGCACATCCAGAGGGTAACATGCAGGATAAACTGCTTTGGAGAGGGTAAGGAAATGAAGGGATGGTTACACAAGGAACATGGGCCATCCTCCTAATTTCAAATACCCTGTTAGTAAGTGTAGCAACACTACACCACAGCCTGCCTTCAGCAGGAGGGCCAAAGGGACTCAAGAGTTTCATTGTTCCTTTTCTCACGCAAACTGTGCCGACCTCAAAAGAGTTATCAGCTGCTGGCTCCCTATAAATCAGAGCCTTATGCAGCCTGGCTGATTCCTTTCTGTCTTTACAGACAATTCACCTTCCGTGTCAGTGCCTCAGGGCCACAACTCCCCAGCCTTGGACAGACACATCTCCCTGGCTGGGAAGGCTGGGGCAGAGCTGACACACTGGCAACTCCAGCACTTTTTCGTTAAAAGCTTATGAAGCTTTAATTGAAAATCCAGACAGTAATAGGCATTATTTAGGATCCATGATTAATATTTCTTGAGCTGAATTAAGATTTAATACGTAAAGTCAAGCGGATAAAGCTGGGATTTTGTGCTGGTTCAGTTGAGGTTTGCACTTTGGTGGGGTTTTTTTCTTTTTAAAGCGGCTGTGATAAAAACTGAATGACATTTAGGACAATTCTCTTGATTCATCTACAGATGTGACCCAGAAGCAAATCTCCAAGAGGCAGATTATTTCAGGACAGGATGGAACATGTGGAAGGATTTAATAACCTGAGGAGGCCTTATGTAAGCCCTACACTTTAGATTTAATAGTAAGTAAGGAATGTATGTAAGCATTTCTTTATCTGCTTTGTTTACAGACAGACTGTCTACTGTTTGTAGACAGTTTACTGCTTCAAACCAGAAACATCAGGGTTGCTCTTTCTCATATATGTGGTTGGAAACTTGCAAACCTGGGAGTGGTTTAGAGAACCACATCAGGTGTGGTAGAGAAGCTGGAGTCCCTCACTGCAGTTCCTGCCACTCCTGATCCCAACCACTGCCACTTGAGGGAAGAGTTGGCACAACTCAGGAGACAGAGAATTGCACATTTCCCTGCTTGGCTAGAACACAGCAAGAAAGGCCACATCCCATGAGGCAGTCCTGGAGAAAAGATCAGCTACAGAAATCAATCACTGTGCTCAGCCTATGGGGTTTGACCCAGGAATGCTCCACAATCCACAAGTTCCATTTCTACAAGTGACAGGAAGCACTGTTAACAAATGTGGCACACCTGCCCTCAGGAGAGGCTACAGCCAGTAGGGTGAGCCACACTGGACAGCAGCAACATGGCAACAAAATAACAAAAAAAAAAGTCTGAAAGCTCCTACAGTAATATAGTACAGAACTGTTACTTAAAAACACCTGTTCACTTTCAATTACGATTTAAAGACAGCAAACATAACAAAACGTCCCCCAAAACATAGAAACTGACTCTTACGTTGTCTATATTATCTTTCACAGTTTTCCAGTATGTCTGTTATTAAGTGTATAAAAACAAACAGGCTCATTACCTAAACAGGAAAACCTTTAACTACACATAAGGAAAAAAAAAAATCCTTATTTGACAAGACAATCATTTCAGCATAATTTATGCAAAGCTGCTGCTGGTGCCAAGAGATACTCAAATCAAAATTCTGAATGTCTCAAAGATAAAAGCAACTCTTTTCTCTACAAAAAATAGTAGGAGTAGTAACACACATTGCATCTATAATAGAGATGAGATGAGATTAGAACAGAAGAAATCCCCATTGAGGTGTCCAATAGAGCATTTGCTGTATCTTAGAGCAGACTCTGAATGCCCTGCCCTGTAAACTCCAAAGACCAGGAAAATGCAAAACACTGTGTCTAACCGCTGTTGAAGCTTCTAGGGTTTGGTTTTAAGTGTTCTTAAAAGCTCAACTGGTCTCTCTGGTTCAGTTCCTAAAGTAGAAACAAGGATGGATATGGATAGGCAACTCACACAAAACTCATTTCTGAAGACACAAAAAACCTCACCTGAAAAATACACAGCCCAGCAAGCCACCTGTACCCCCAGATCCTGATTTTGTCCAACACAGGCAAAAATTCTGTACAGGTCAGAGAGAGCCACCAGAGGAAAAACCTCCATGTTCCCTGAGCTTCAGCCCCTCAACATGAAACTAGACAGAGCCACATAAAATCCCTGAGAAAAAGAGTATCCTGAGGTTCAAGAGGAAATGCTTGCAGAACACAGTGTCCCAGGAGAGCAATCTTGGCTATGATAAAAATTTCAAGCACTCAACTCAGCTAGGAAGTTTCTTAGGTGAGGGCGCTGACTGTCTTGTAACATAACCTATCCCAGAGAGAAATGAAATTCCAGAGGTGCTTGGACAGTGTTCTCATGCACAGTGTGGCTCAGGGCCTGGACTCAGGGATCCTTGGGGGTCCCTTCCAACTCAGGACCCTCTGTGCCTCTGTGGCCACCTGCCCCACACCAACAGTGTCACAGCAACGAGCACTGGGAACCCATCAAATGCATTTGTGCTAAAATCCAGTCTGAAAAACAAGAGGCAAGAACTGGCCTATGTCCAGGGATCCTGAGACATCTCCCACGGGGAAATAAGCAAACTTCCCACAACAACAAGCTGGGAATGTGCTCGCTGCATTATCTGTGGCTGTGGCAGAGGAGCAGCTGTGTGCTGGGGCAGGGGTGCCTGTGCCCAGGAATGGCTTCACTCCCACCTGCGTGTGCCCAGGCTCCAGGTGCTCCTGTTTCCATGCCCACCCAGTTATACCAAACCTTTCAGACCCTCGTGGAAGTCAGATCTGACAGTATCACCCAGCTAATGCTTCAGAGAAATTGATTACAAAGCAGCTTCTGACAACACTCAGATACACAACATTTTAAAATATAAAGAAGTCCCAAAAAGCCCTCAGGCGCTTACTGTGCCTCTGCTCATCCCTCTGAAACTGTCAAGCTAGGTGGAGCCAAGAAAAAGAGAGCAGAGTTCTTACAAATAGGATTGCACTTTTTATTAAGGGAAAAAAAGGAAAAGAAAGTCAAATGAACCACATCAAAGCACTTTGATATTGCAGCCACTGCTCTCCTTCCCTTCAAGGAATGCAGAAATGATCCTCTTCCATCCCTGCCTTCCAACATAACCTCTACAACCTGCAGGAAGCCAGCATCAAAGCAACACCCTTTAGGTTTCAGTCTTATGGGTTTAAAATTAGGTAAATTCAGTTATTTATAGACCACTTCTTCAGATTTGAAGTTGTTGGAAGGGAAAAGAGAAAGGAGATCCAGTTGCTCCTTTACTATTTAATGTCCTTCTTCAGCCACAGTGCCTAAAAATTTAAAATATCTATTACTGTACCAAAGAAGTTACATATAATAAAAGGGGACAATTTGCTGCAGTATTCCATGACACAAGGAAAAAGCAGAATTATTTTGAAAGGAAAACTCCTTCCTAGGACTCCTCTAACTAGACTGCCTTTTCTTGCCTCTCTGCCACATTAAACTTACTTCTCCTCCTCCAGCAGAGCATGTCTCTCTATTTCTGCATTGTCATTCCCAGGGCAGACACCTGGACTGCTGCAGATTTTCATCTTGGGAAGCACAAACTGACTACCTCACTTCCCTGGGATAACAATTGCCTCTTTACTCTCTTTCTCCTCCTGATTGTCAACACCCTGTAATATGTGCATTATTCAATCACCAGCAGCAAAGAAAACAACCAAACCAGCTGCAAAGCCCAAGACAAAACACTGGAGACACAGAGAGAACAGCTCCTCTGAGGCTGACAGGAAACTGTAAACACTATGGAAATTGTAAGCAAATTTACTTCTACCCCTTCAGCATGGGCACTTAAGTAGTTAAATGCAAATCCAGGTCTGAACTCCATGAGACAAAATCCCTGGGAAGGTAGAGACAATTTCTGCCACGGGTCACAATGTAACTCCCAGGCTGAGAAGAAAGGTTTTATTAACTGCACTCTGATAAACAGGTTCAAACAAGGGGAAGGCAGAGGGGCTGGTAACAGGAATGGGAACCAGAGGGAAAAAAAAAGGCAGCTGGTTTCCAAGAAAACTTACACTCTTTCCTCCTTACAGACATTCCCAGACATTTCTAAAAAGATGAAATCTAATCACGGAAAACAGGATCTGCAGAACTTGAGAAGAAATAAATTATTTGGGAAGGGGTGGGAAAGGAAGAGGGGAAAAAAATCCTTACCAACAGACTGGTCTTACTGTGCACTTTTCCAGGAGACCAAGAATTGCTTCTGATGCAGCAGCATTCAGCCCAGGAGGAGTCAGGGAGAGCAAAGAGGCAGCGGAGGTAGGAGGAGAGAAGGGAGGGGAGAGGAGGAAAGGGGAGGGGAGAAGACAAAAGGGGAGGGGAGAGCCTGCACACACTGCCTGTCGGTGTCTGTAGAACCCTGACTGCTTTTGGCAAAGGAAAGAACAAAGCTACTTGTAAATCCTGCTGGGTATTGTTTTGCAATGGCTCAGGATAAAGGAAGGTCTGAGTAGGACCAGTGGACCCACTAGTCAGGAGGAAGAAACGTGTGTCCCACATATGTCTGTTTAAAGAACCTGGAATGCCCAGCATGCTTTTTGCTCCAAATGAGGGATCTTGCTAAAACTTAAGAGTCAAACAGGTAAATGCAAGAGTCGCAGCCAAACCCATCAGAGCAATTAGTGAAAGAGGGAACATAAAACTATGCCAGCCATTCCCTCACCAACCCACCAGTACATTCCAGTCCCACACTGTCATCAAAGTTAGCTGAATTACAATTTTAGTGCCTGAAGGGAGAATGGGAGGGGAACACTCATTGTTTCAATACACCATCTAAGCACCATATCTCTGTGGGACTGGCATGGAAAATAAAAAAGCAACTTCTCATCCTCCAGGATATCAAATTTCTTGTTTCCCATAAGCCATGCCAATTTCTTGAAACCTGCTGCATAGCTACCCAATTTGTAAACCTTTATTCCCTTGAGCTGGAAATTTTGCTTCTGGTTAGCTGTGTACCGTCAGATGCTTTCCTGCACCCAGAAGCCTCCTGAGCTCACAGGAGAGCCCCAAGCCTTGCACACATGCAGAGCCCTGGGAGCTCTTCCAGCTGCACTGTGGCTGCAGAGGATGATGCAGCAAATGGATGGCACAGCTCTGTGGGACTCTGACTGCACAGATCTGCAGTGAGGCACAGGAAGGGCTCAGCTCACCCCTCACCTTGGACTGGCTACTCCCCTCCTGGCAAAGGCTGACTTCAATCCAAACACTGAGGAAAATCCCAAATGGTGCCAAGGGATGAGACAGCACCTGAGACACTACAGAGCTTTTCAGGTCTGCCCCTGAAGAGCTGAGTCCTGTGAAGCTCTCCTCTGCTCCAGAGCCACAGAAAACCAGACAGGCTATTCTTGCTTCTCACTTTTAAGCAAGCTCTCAGCTGCTGCAGGAAAGACCTAACTTCATACAGCTCCAAAATAACACAAAAACGGAACCTCTTACTGTCACAGCACCATGAGTCACTGGAGACTCCCAGGTTTACACACTGCCCTTATGGCTCAAGCAAATTACTGTCAACTTGATCCAGCACACAGAGCCCCTGTGGCAGATGCTTATCTCAAAAAACGCAAACACTCCGACACTTCCCTGTGGCTACCAGCCTGCCAGGCCCTTCCTGGCCCTTCTCAGAACACAACCCCTCCCATCCTGGCCCCATGCCCTGCTCCCAGCACTGCCATCCCATACTGGCAACAAACCCAGAAACACACCACAGGGTGAAAATGAACCTTTTCCTTACAGGGAGGAAAAAATAAAATATAACCATATATTCCCCTTCCTCCACAAAAAGCCCCATGCCCAGTGGGTGCCCATGCCCAGAGCAACTCTCAAAGATTAGTGCAGCTACATTAATTCATCTGGAAAGGATTTTCATCACCTAGTCTCTTTCCTCGCCTCTTGTGCTGTTTCAAAAATAGCTCTGCCCTGTTTGCTGCCCTGCCTGTGTCAGTCTGATTTTCTGCCTGGCTGGATGTGCACAGACAGGCTGGGAGCTCACTGGACACCCCCACCCTGCTCTGTCCATCCCTGCACAGCCAGCCAGACACCAAGCACAGCTGTGCTGGAAAGCTGCTTGTTTTCAGAAGCTTTGAGCTCTGTGAAGTGTGTTTACAGCAGGCCACAAAAAGGGGCTGGAGAACACATCACAGCCCTTCTGGAGGTCAAAAAACAAGGCAGAAAAGCACAGAAGTACTAACATTGATCTGTGTAAAAGCTGCAAGTAAGGGGCCTGCCCGGGGATGAAAATACTTTTGAGATATGAGTGCATCAACCAAGGTCATTTGGCTGTGTGCTGTCAGTGCTTCTGCCCATTAAAGACAAACAATCCCTCCCAAGGGCCTTGAGAACTGCTCTCCACAACTGCCAGGAAGGGAGCAGGTAAAGAAGCTGCAGATGTGCAGAAATTCTGGAACAAGCTACTCTTCCAAAAAACCCCTCAGGTAAACTCTTGAAATACAAGAAGCTTCTGAAAGAGATTTTTCCTACTAGTACTTTTTTATCACTGGGTTTTCCTGAACAGCTTTTCTTTTTAGAATAAATCAGCTTGCTGGAGCCATTTCACAAATCCCAGATTAATTCCACTCAAATCTGGCATTCTTCCCAAACCCAGTAATCTTAGGCTCAGCCTTCAAGACCCAGCTCATCAGCTGTGAGCTGCCTTTCTGAAACATTTCTAAATGCAACTTGCTCAGCATGCCATGACTCAGGAACACTGCTCACCATGAATTAAAGATTTCTACAAGGAAAGATGCAGCACAAAGAAATCCTGATTGCTTATTCTGTACATGTTCTTGTACAGCTATAAACTCTAATATGCATTAGCTATCTTATCACTTATTATAAAAGTTAATTAGTACCTATTGACATTTCTGTATGCAGTGCTTGCCAATTACCTATCTGCTAAGAAACTCTCTGAAATTTAAGAGGAGGAAAAAACCCAAATACCTTTTCCAGCAGTCACCAGAGGATGAAGACACCATTAAAAAGAGGAGCCTTTTGGGAATATAACCTCTTGTTACAGATGTCTGCTTCCAAATGCAGTGCTCCATGTATGTTAACAGGGCAGCACAAAGCTCACCATACTGCAACAAATTAGCACCTTAACACACACTGTATGAAAATTAATTGTTATCTGACACCTGAGCACCTCCTCAATTTCAACAGCAATCCAACAAACCGTGCAAGAACTGGAACAGACTGCCTGGGGAAACTGTGGAGTCCAATCACTCAGGTCTTTAATATCAACATCAGAAATGAATGGCTGAAAATCAGTTCTGCCTTGGGGCAGAGAAGAGAAAGAGATGACTGCCCAAGATCCCTTTCTGATCCTGACCTCCTGATCATTTCTTAAATTTCTTTTTCTGAGTCATTCCTCCTTGCATCTGCTTACTTCTAGCAACCCCTCTTAGCTTTCACTCCTACTAGGATCACACTTAGAAATGAGGTCTTCTTACCCATCCTCCTTGTTCAATGATATAATCTGCAGAAAAATCTTCTAGATATGTCACCCCAAAGTTCACAAGGGCACTCAGTGGCTCCTGGCCCCGTCTGGTCAGCTCCATCAGAAACTGTTGTAACAGAACCAGGGGCACCAAGACCTTCAAAAAAAAGGAAAAAAAAAAAAGAGTGTGAATAAATAAATACAGAAAGCATTATCAATACTACATTCCAGCTAGAACAGAATTCATGTGTCCACAGAAAAGGTCTGAGTCTTCAAGTCCAAATGTACCAGGGACTGTACACTTTATATATACACTTCTCACTTCTCATACTTGTGAGAAGACACAGGGCAAACACACAATAAAATGCACTAAAAAGGAAGCACTTAATCTGCTAAGCAAAAACCCACAGTCTAATTGAGCTAAACTGAGAGAATTTCACATTTAGAATCAGTCTAAGAGAATTTCACAGAACACCACTGCAGTGTTTTCTTAAGCCCCACTTTTTTCCCAGCACAGGGTTCAGGTAGAGAAGCAGAACAGGTCCAGAACTTGCTACCCCAGAGGTGGAAAGACAAAACATCATAAACAGCTCAAAGGGATATGCATCCACATGCAAACTCATACACATTCTTGAACAGGGACACTGCACTAGACAGTCTCTTTAGAAGTTCACACTTAGCTTTGAGGCAGGACAGAAACAAACACCTCCACCCAGCAGCACAGCATTACAAACATGTTTAAAATGACAAGCACAAAGCCCTTTCCATGTCAAACTCTCCCCCAATACCAAATTTAACACAGAGAGATCTTCCTCCCTCCTTTCCTACTCCCATTCCTCTTTAGAAACCTTTAAACTGAATGCTCCGCCTTAACCTAAACTGCTCTGGAAGATGCAAGACTGTGAATCCACCTCCTTCACATTATACAGTTCTAAACACTTCCTTCTGCCATTATGTTTTTGTTCACCTAAACAACATGCAGTTGAACTTTTAAACTCTAAATTTATTCTCACAGAGTATGCAAGTGGCCCTCTGGGCTTTGTTCATATGCAGCACCTCGCCAGGGTCGGGAAGCTGGCATGAACTGAAGTCATTAGCATCTGAAAAAGCTTTATTATGACAAAAAAGAAAAATATTTGCTTTACTGCATTTTAATTGAGGCAACTGCACTGCACATCTATTCACTGTGCAGACTGGAATGCTGTTTCCCAGCTGCACAAGGGAGATGAAGGCTCTGCTACTGCTCATACTCACTCCTAGTGCCTCCTTCCCTCTCCAGTCCCTTCCCCTATCAGCCTGGTTCTCCTTTCTGTAAATATCCTGCACAGCTATTACCAGAAATCACACCTTAGTGTGCAAAGCTGGAGGAAGATGAATAAGCAAAGTAAGCTGGAATTGAGATTTGTTCTAAATTCATGGTGGCATCACACTGAGATTGACTACTAAAACCAGATAGGGCCTAAAAATGCCCATAATCTGATAAATTTGATGTTCCAGCTCATTAACAAAGGAGCCCAAGAGTGTGGCAGACAAGTTATGTCACAGACAGATAGAGAAATTATAAAAGAAATTAATAAAAGAATTTAGAATATATTTATTTATTTATTATATTTAGAATATATTATAAAATAATTTAGCAGAGCAGGCCTCATAAGATCAGGCTGGCCTGTCACTTCTTCTTAGTGCAGACAAGTACTTTGCAAGTACCCTTGGTATCTTGGTATGAGTAGTTTGTTAACACAACAACCAATTCTTGAGGAGAAAAACAACCAGCACCTGCATAAACATTAAATCTGTCCCATAAGAATCAGTGAAGAAAATACATAAACAATTCAAGAACAGAGAGATTTCATAGAGAAGTAAAACATCTCTTACTGACCAATGGCAAGAAAGCTGTTAGCCAATTAAAGCTGCACAGAAGGCCTCTACAAACTGTATAAAATGAGTTGTGTGAATAAAGAATTGGCTTTTCCTGCATGAAGAACATGGAGTCTCAGCTGACTGACTACAAGAAGGTTATAGCAGTGTTGATCTGTGCTGAACAGTTAACACTGATAACTGTTAACACTTCACCAGGGATGTCATGGTGCCCGAAGTTTAAAAGTGTTTGAATTTTAAAAGATTGGTGTTTTTGAGGTTCTTACAATTAAACTCAACTCAGAGGCAGAAGAGGTGCAAGATCATAGTGCACAGATATAAGGAACAGGCCAAGATGAGGTGTCAAGAGGAATCAAAACAACTCAAGTTCAAAGCTAGGGATATTTCAGAGGCTTTGGGCACACCCACATAACTCTACAGCAGCATGAACACTGAGATCTCAAAATATTTGACATTTAATGAGGCTGAAGGCAAAAGAAACAAAAGCAAGGAAGGGCTGCTTGGGAAATGAATGGAGCTAAAATGCTGGCATAGTGAATATGATTGTTGCCTTCTTCCTTTGCCAGCTTGATGCCAAATCCACCCATTCACCCAAATTCAGCAAACCTCTTCAGGGCTCAGAGTGAGGGACCAAACTCAAACTCCAACATCCAGTCCCACACAGAGCAACAAACAGCACCCAGCTCTCCCTTCCTGCTGAAATTCTGACACTCCTGCTCTGACACCAGCAGGAGCAGAAGAGACTGGCCCTAAATCACAAAACAAATCACCTCACAGTACTTCCATGGAAGTGAACGCCACCTTTGTGTACAGAAGAGCAGCTGTGTGAACAGTGGTGAGATTTAAGTAGAACAAAGTAAAAATACAGAATCTGCAATTCAAAGCAACTGCAACTCCTTCCACCAGGATGCCTGGGAAGGAATGCTAGGGGCTATTTATATTTTGACTGAATAAAAACACACAGAGAAAAGAAGCTGGCAGGAGAAAACTTCTAGGGAATCATTATAAAACCCACTTTGCTACCAGAAGATAGCAGATTGTGTAAATGAAACTCTTGTGTCCACTACGCTATTGCAATCCCATTGTACAATATTACAAATTTAAATGTACACAAAAAAGACACAAAGACAGTTCAGAGGAAGCTGTATTTTTTGAAGGAAGCTATGTCCAAAATTATTGCGGTTCTCTGTACCTTTTGACTATTTCAACTTAAAATCAATCCAATTCTTCACATGATTATTTCTTATATTTTTGTTGCACTATTCTTTGCCCCCATTAATCAGTAAGAATGGGGCACTGAGATGACTGCTACCCTACTCACCAGTTCAACTGGCTGTCAATACCAGTATGTGTTATCCTTTCAAATGATGGACAACAGTGGGATTATACATTCTGGATATATGTATTTAATCAGTTTTAAGCAAAAAGCATAAAAACTCAGCAGTGCAGTATTTAAAAATTTTTATTATGTTCATTTTATTATAGAAATTCAATTTGCCCTGTATGGGGTGGTTTGGAATTTGTTTTTTTTTTTTAATGAGAGCCTTATTTCAAATAGAAGATGAAGACCCTTGTCCTTTCCAGAATTCAACATGAACATGTTTTCCTAACAGCTTCTTCAGAGTAAAAATTAGGCTGAGCTGAGATGGCGGGAAAGGTATCCAGATTTCTTCTGTTACAAAACACAATTCTGATTAAGATGATAAAGGAAATTAAAAGGAAATGAAACCAACACAAATGTTCTGCATCTCCTCAAAACAAAGATTATTGAAGGAACTGCTGGGCATTCCTGGAGCTCCAAACTACAAACAAAAACAATCCAAACAGATGCTGTGCTGGGGTACAAAACTTCCCCTCCGGATTGCTTTTATGCCATTTTCACATGGACTGTGTGTTTTGCAGCAGCAAACGTTACAGGCAAGCAGAGCTGATGACAGAGATGTTCTGGATGATGCTCTCCACCACAACTGATGGGGACTGAAATCCACAGAAATCCTGAGCTCCAAATGCAGCCCTCTCATCCAGGCAGGAGGATTCATCCATCCTCAGGAGGTGGGGACCCCAAGCACACTGACCTGACAAGCCCCAGGCACCTCCTCCCTTGCCAGCTGGGCCACAATGCCTGGTTTTATGCTTGGCTGTAGCCTTCACCAGCTGAAAAGTGAAATGTGCTAGCTTAAGCCACCTTCTTGATAATCAGATTTCATGGTTGTTTAAACCAAAATGCTGTGAATCACAAGATGACAAATTGAAAGAGCACACACATAAAGCAATGATAATTGCTGGAGCCATGGGCAGTAACTTGTCATGCAATGTTTATTAAACTGCTGTACAAGGGCCCACACCCTTGCTTAGATGAACACTTTCTGAAGTAAGCAGGGAAACCTAAGTCAGGAAAAAGTTTTTCTGGGAAAAAAAATGTAAAGAGGAGGGAGAAGATTTCTTGTTCTATTTTAAATGTAAGACTACATTTTACCACTCAAATTGTGACTACATTTTCAAGTAGTTATTTCATTCTTTCATTCTTTTTTGATGCCCACTGAACCCATCAAGGAATGATTATGGTGATGAATTCAAATGATTAATGAAAGATGAATCTGGGAAGAATAATCTACTCATTCTACATTAAAAGTAATTTAAGATAATTCATTTACAGATTTGCATTTTGTTTAAAAAAGAAGATTCTCATCATTTGAGATAACTACTCTTGAAACCAGGTAGGAACACCATCCCTACATTTTCTGAACAATTTAAATACCATGAAGATACTATCAATTTTTATTTCCATCATGCTCAGCACTCTTTTTTACATTTATTTTAAACCTGACATTGGAGCAGAGAAGGAGCAGAGAAGTGTTATGAAAAAGCCATCTCAGATTTCATTCCAAAACTCCTGCATGAATTAACCTCTCTTGGGAGTTTAAAAAAAATAAGTCAAGCAACATGCCTAACTTTCCATTTTACCAAACTAAAGTCAGGTTGACCTAACACTTCAATTCAACAACTTCTAGCTAAATTATCTGTAAAACTACCTGCTATGTGCACTTCTACCACTCTGAGAGTGCCATTTATTTCACACTAAAACCAAGTTCTTTCTATTTCTGGCCCTCTGGGAAGCACAACTGCAGCTAGTACAAACAATATGGCCATCAAGGAGACCCAAGACACATCCAAGGACACATCCAAGTGCAAGTGACAGGTCTGGTACCTTGTTCCACCCACTGGCATGAGCAGCTGCCTCGTGCGTGCGCTCCCGATACTCCTGATACGTCACCGGCCTGCAGAAGTTAAACCAACACTGAAAGTTATAAAAGGAAACAAAAGAACATGATAAAAGAAAGTTCTCAGTTTCTAGAGGATAAAATATTTGCACATGCATTACAGCAAGTCATTTTCAGGAGCTAACAGGTCTTGTGGTTCAGGACATAAAACACCAGCACCAGAGAGGGTCAGGAAGGCATCACCTTTCTCCCACGTGCACACTTGGATATAACTGGTGAATTTCCTAATAATTTGATACTCTACAACTTAAAAGACATTAGATAGGTAGGTTCTCTGATATGCTAGAAAATTTCTAAGCTCTTGCATATATATTTTTTTTATAATCTAAGATTTTAAAGATAGAAAATTTCACTAAGAAATCCATACCTGAGCTAGAGGCCAATGCAGAGAAATAGTGTGTAATCAATACAGGCTATGGACTAACACAGACTGACTGCATTATGTCAGAGTTGAAACTTGTATTTGCAAGAAACAGCACTTTTGATCACAAAACCCCTTCATACTTCAGTAGATACCTTTATTCTAGATTTATCACATCTCTACTTCTCTGAACTGGGGTGATGGAATTCCTCTCTTCCATACTCTTTTCTCCAAGATCGTTTGGCATCTCAGAGTCAATAACAGCAAAAGCTTTCTGCCAAGTGACAGCAGAAGATGCACTGCTTCAAAAGCAGCTGTCAGCCCAGCCCATTACAAAAGGCAAGTTCAGGTTTCAATTTAATGGAAATAGTGGTAACTGGCATTGGACAGAAAACTGCTTCTTGAACTCCAGGAACCTGTCATGATCTAACAGTTTACTGTACCCTAACACCTGTTTATATGCATGTCAGAGGGCAGGAGAATAAAAGCCAAATTAAAAAGTATTGCATCAAATAGCACTAGTCCAGCAACAGGGGGAAAAGAACTGAGTTAAAGCACAGTGGGGAAAACATAATTTGTGTTTGTCATTTTAAGGGCATTCTCTTGACTTCCTTGGCACATTAATTCTTTGAAACTAAATCTAAATCAATCAGTGGGATGAGCAGAGCAGGAACAGCTGCAGGAAGGATATTATCAAGAGATTAAACAGTAGCTCTAGTTTGCCTTAGAAAAAGGCAACACGGTTTCACAGGCATTTCTGACTTTATGTGTGTACATGCATAAACAAAACATTATTTAGAAAGCAAATATTTTCCTATAGAAAACATAGCCTAGAACATCAGAATATCAACAAACTAGAACCAATTAAGTGCATGGCTGCATTTATGCAACTCTTCCTAAAGCAGCACATTCCAACTCCAGCTCTCTACCAACACATTTTGGAGGTCACTCAGAAAAGCCTCAAGTAGCTCATGCAGATCCATTAAATTTCATGCTGGTCATTTATAACAGAAAACCAAACAACCACAACAATTGTACCAATTTGCAAAGACATTAATTACGGTACTAACATGCCAACTGCAATGTGCTGTTTACACAATAAGTTTAAGCTGGCAGGACAGCTGTTAAGGCACCAAGGTTAGCCCAGGGGCCCACATCTGCTTCAGATGTGCACCTGAAGGGTGGTCACAAGGTCTGTAACTACCCTCCCTCTCATCAAGGGCCAGACCACAAACAAACCCTCAGCTCCACTCTGTAAGGCTAAGGAAACTGGCAATGGCAGCTCAAACTGCTTGAAGCAGCCTCAAAAATTCAGCAACAAAAGCCTAGAAAAATTTTAGAACTTACATTGCTGCAAAAAGCAAATACCACAAAGAAGTATTTGCACATTACATTGCAAAACAAAACAAAAAACCCAGCCAGATAAAGGAAGATTGAAAAAGAAAGAAATGTAATACAAGATGCAGTCCCAACTTCAGAATTCACAGTGCAAAAGGAAACACCTTTGAAAAAGCAAATGGAAACTCACTTGCTAAGCAAGGTCTGCAGTGCTTTGTGCAGATGTTCCTTCAGTTCCTGGGACACTTTCTCCCCCAGATGAGCCAGGCAATCTTCTATGGAGCTCTCTGGGTTGGCAGGGCTGAACACTGGGGAAGTGTGGCAGTCAAAGCCTGTAGTGGTAAATGCTGGGAGAAGAAGGTAAACAAAATCAAACAGATTCACACAAGAACATCAACAGTCTCAGATTTCTTATCCCTGCAGTTTACACAGTTTACACAAGGGACAAAAACCATCACAGCTCTGTAGTCAAAGCATGCAATGATCAAATCATAGTAAAATTGTCCTAATACATTCTGAAAGTGCTACTTACAAGGCAGAGATGACTTTGAGCTACATTTCCCCACCAGCTCTTGTTTCACAATTGCATCCTAACCAGAGGTTTGCTGAATGTGCAGCTCTTCTCCCATTTTAAGCTGATGCCAACCCTGGCATCTTCTCATAGTAAATTGGCCCACACATGGACATCTCTGCAGCAGTACTAGAGCATCCATTTTTAAATATTATTTTGTTCATAAAACCTTTTCCTTCTCAGTTTAAAACTTCTAAGAAAGCTCCATATGAAAGAACTTAAACGGCTCTAGAGTGTTTCTATTTCAGATTTCTGATTTGCAGCACACATGCAAAACAAAGATGGGTTTGAAATCATTTCTATAAAAGCCACATCTCCAGGTCAAAGCATACCACAAAAAATAAACCTGGTGGAAAGGAGAAATCTGAAGGTTTAAGTGTACACTTATTGACATATTAGCTCCTGAGGACTTCTGCCATCAAGCGCAGCAGCTTAAGGGCTGCTTACTCTTCATTATTTATAGTAGACTATTAAATGTCATCCAGTTGTTTGCTTTGGCCAGGCTCCACCACTCCAAATAGTAATGTTTAACTATTTTACTCCATATGGCAATGTATACAAATCTTGTGGGGGGAGGAGGATAAAGAGATTCAAGGCATTCAAAAATCTCTTTAACTGGAGTACCTGTTACAAATTAACCACCATTACAGTGCATAGACATTATGGATTGAAACTGGAAAACCTGAAGAGCACCTTCCAAGATTTCTTCATCAAGACGTTTTAGCTCCTCCTCGATTTCTATTTTAATCTTCTCCAAAGCCTCTTTCTCCAGAGCATGTTGTGCCATAAGCTGTTGTTGAGTCCCTGAAAGAAACCAGAGAAGTCATCAAATGTTTTAATTTCAAGGTAGATTATGGAAGATGGTATTGAAATACTAAGTATAAAAGAATTTGAGATGAAAGTTGGATTTCAGACAGCAACAGGTATGATCCCTACAGAGGACTTTTGTAATAAGTTTTATTACATGAACCCAGAAACAGATAAACTTCCAGGTCTATTCAAGGTAGAACTGGTGCTTTAAATAAAATTTTAAAAATAAATAAATAAATAAGAACTGTAAAGCTACAAACAGGATACACAGGAACTTTAAAGGCAACATCTTCAACTTAAGACCAAAAGCAAACCAAGGCACATCAACAATCAGCCATTACACCTAATGCATTTATTATCAAACCACACCAAAACAAAGCAGACTGGCATAAGCTTGATTTTTAGCAGCAAAATATAAGATTTATATTGATGCCTGCAAAATCTACAACATTCTCAGAGCAACTATGCAATGACATCAATGGAGAATCCTGAAACCTGTGAACTGTGCATCATTTCCCTGGCCATGAGGAGTCCACAGACCACAATTTAACACTGGGCTCAAAAGAAAGACTGGAGGCAAAGGACCTCACAATTGTCAGTCAGTTGTCAATGCTCCTCTCTTAACCAAGAAATTTAAGAATTTGAAATGGCTACATATTCCCAGAACTCACATGCCATGGTTTGGGATCACATTTTCCACGTGCTGACTCTAGATATTGGTAACAGAAGTTGTTTCAGCCATATCAGTCAGGGTTACACAGAGTCTCAATCATCTTAGTCATTATTCTGTACCAAGAGACACAAAACTGTTTCCAAATAAATCTAGTTACTCAGGACATCTGAATTTCTGACCCTTTCTGCACCTGCACCCAGGGCTACAGTTCTACCCAGACATCCAGACAATGTTCTGCTCTACAGACATTCTTCACCCAGCAGAAGAAAACAAAAAGGGAAAGGATTTGTATCTGTAATGTTGATGTCATCTGACTCAATTTCCTCCTCATCTCTTTCACTTCACACCCAGATCTTCAGGTAAATCCTGTAAAATCCAGGGGAGCTTTCTGGCACATCTTTTTTCATTCCTGTTTTGAAGGCACTAAATCATAATTTGGTGGTCTCATGAATGAGAGCTTTGTGGCCTGTTTCCTTTGGTTTGCTTCTCTGCTGGAACTCAAAGTGTTGTCTTGCCTTCCCTTTTCTTCCACAATGGCCACATATAATCACTAAATTTCATAAAAGGGTGTGTGAAAACTGTAAAAGCACTTAACACACACAGATGTGTGGTTAACTACACACTAGTGAAGTACACTGTGCATTTTCTGTAATTAAAAAACCACCAGACAGTAAGCTTTCAAGGTCTCCTACAATTGAAAAAGATGTTAAAAATCCACAGTATCAACCCACTGAACATGTGTTAATGCTTAAAAACTCAGCAGCAGGATCCCTCTAAACCAATGTATGCTTAAGTCAGTATGAAATGTTTTCATATATTTCTGTGACCAGTCACTGTAATTCCACTTCACTTAACCACACATGTTCAGAATAACTTTACTTCACTTCTTAAATCCCTTCCCAAGTAGCATCTCTGCCAGTCTGAGTAATAAATTCCAGAGAGGAGCAAAGTATTCCTCCTTTTGGTTAATGCCCTGTCAGGAGTCCCTGCTCTGGAACCAAGTGCAACAAGTGTGAGCAAGTTCACCCCTTGTGTGAACCTGTGCTGTCCCTGGGTCTGGAAGGACAGAGGAGCAGCCATTCTCACAGGAATAATGTGACAATGATCACCCCTGACAAGCTGTCATACCTGATGAGAAGTCACCCAGAAAAGGGAAGGAAGGGAAATTCCACTGCTGCCAGAGCACAAAGAGCTGTTTGGATAATCAGCACTGCACTCAATGGTTTCCATCTCCCAACACCCACAACTCTGCAGCAGCTGCTGATTCTGAGAGCACCTGACTATTCAGCCATGCCAGAACATCAAAACCCCACCCCTCCCACAGCACTGACTTTGCACTCTTTATTCCCCTGATAAAGAATGGATTCCAGCTTTCTGCATCTCCTGGATATTGACTGCTACAGCAAACACTGCACACAGCAAAGCTCCTAAGTGAGGGGTACCTTTTTCTCCATTATCCACCTTCCAAGTCACAAACAGGCAGAAGAAAAAAGTAAAACCAGCCTATTTTAGGTGAGAATATATTTTCATTATCGAAGATGCAAATGGTCACACCAGAAATGTTGTTTGTAAGAGCCAAAATAAGTACTGAATGCTTTCCTGTGCTCAAGAAATGGGTTTGCATCTTCTGGGCTTTTGGCAAACCAACTCTGCAAGGCTCTTCCCAAGCCAGAGGCACAACAAACCTCTGTTACAAGTTCTTACACAACCAAGTTAGTGCATCCTCCTTTCTATTTATGGAATAAATGTTCACTTTGGCACAATTATGTTCCTGTTGAGATTTTGGGTTTCAGGTATCTGGAAGTAACTTAAAAAGCAGAGGAAAATGTGTTGTGAAAGTCCATCAAGTGCTGCATCAGGGAGCATCTGACTGCTAAATAAATGTGATACTTCAGTAAAACTCCAGGAGCTCACTAACAATAAAGAGTAACCTGTTTGCCAGGGTTGATCCCAGGAGGAGGAGGGATGGAAAGCATTCATCAGAGCTACAGAGTCTGTACATCTCACTCTACAGTGCTTGAGCCAAAATTTCAGCTAACAAGGGACAACAGGGACTATAAGGAGAGACTGAAAAGATGTTTTGCCTTTTTGGTTCAAGGGAATGAAGGATGATTGGAAAAGAAAGCCACTGATGTCACAGATTGCTCCTGATTTTTTTTTTTCTTTCATGCTTGCAATTTTAATTTAACAATATCTTCATTCTTGAGTTCTCCTAGGTCTCTATATTAACTTCTGTCCAGTTGACTTAAAAATTTACTTTCAGCATGACTGTAATATTTCTTTAACATCTCACACTTTAAAAAACATTAAGTAACACTCTAAAATTACCGTAAGCTCTGAAAAGTTACAAGGATATACAAAATCTCTTTACAAATGTATTTATCTGCTTCCTTTAATGAAAATACATCCATTACACCAGCAAACTCCAGACCATGGACTGCCATACAGGGATGTTGCCCTTGATTTAAGAAATGTTTAAAAGAAGCTCTTTAGAAACCATAAGAATGCTCAGCTTAAAAGAAACTGAAAAAGTCTAAAATGTTAAAAAGATACAAGATATTGCCAGTTAACACAATTTATTTTTTTGTGGGCAGTGAGGAAGCTTAATCAAGTGGGAATTGACACCCCAAAAAGCTCCTTTTCCTTGTCTCAGTTCAGGGAATAACTTCCTTATTACCATGAACTGGACTGCTCTGACCTACAATGTGAATCTAAACAGCCCAAAAACAAGCTAAAAGACTCACTTTCCTACAAGCCAACAGTGGGTACCATGTGTGGGAAACCAGGAAAATGGCTCAATCACAAACCCCATGCTGCACTTCACATGGTAATTCCAAAAAGACAATAAATGGCCAAAAGGGCATCGAGCACCATAATTGGATTGAAGTGCTGTGGACAGCATGCACCTCAGGGGAACTGTAAAACTGTCAAAACCTTGCTCACCTCTTGACTAACCTATGTCACCATGCAGTAGTGTCACTGACTATAAATCTTTCAGATGCTCTGTAAACTAAGGGATTATTGAAGATTTTTCACTCTGTCAAGAAAAACACAGAAAACCCAATTTTCTTCACAGTGTTGGTTGTAGCCACAAGCTCAAGGGATGGTGTAAAACAATGGGGAAGTAGATTAAAATAGAGAAACACATCAAAAGTCACTCCTTGATAAAATATAAACAAACATTTGTAATATAAACACATTGAATCACAAAACCAAAGTACTTTGACTCACTTGAAAAGTTAGTAATATTAACAACTGCAGCAGAGTGGAAGCTTCTGTAATGAGAGTGACTTCAGGGGGAAAAGTGTAGAGATGTTTTCCAGTACTTAATAATTATTTTCTGTGTCTGAACCAGTATTTAGAGGTATGAAAAGAGTTCTGAAAAATCACAAAGCGTCCCTGCACAATCTAATGAACAGACAACTGAGAGCTTCCACACATTTTAAATATAGGTACTGAGAGCTTCCACACATTTTAAATATAGGTACTCACTGTTGCCTCAAACCACACTGACTTACTCAGGTGATGCTACTCTGAGTGTTTTATCAATTTATCTGATTTGTTCACCTACCAAAAATAACAGAATATACTGCTAATAGATTTTGCTTTAAATAAACTGCAGTGACTGCTATGAAGAATCATTATTCTGGAAAAACTAATGGGAAAAATCTCTCAAAGCACTGGCCAGTTAAACTTGCTGGATTTACCTCTGGAGACACTGAAATCCATTACAGAACCCTATAGAGCTATAATGTTTAAAGATTGGCTTGTCCAGTAAAACTGTCTTTTCTTCGAGAGTCTGGAATACTGTGGATGGCTTTCTCTTCAGTCCCTGTGCTGAAAAGAAGATAGCAAAATCAAAATTTCCAAGTCCTCATCAGGTGTTGATTTATATCAACGGTATTTGCTTGGAGCCAGAAGTTATTTTAGTGGTTGTAATTGAAGCCATCCTTCTTGAACAAAACCAACCAAGAGACCCAAAAGGAAACATAGCAATGTAATTTTCTATGTAATTTCTCTGAATTTTCTATTCACTGAAAAAAACCCTCCAAAAATCATCAGTCTTGGAAAGCACATTAGACCTACAAACAATGAGAAGTTTTAACTGGAAGTCTATCAACCAATGTTAAAGTTTTATTCTTGTCTCAGTTTTTGAAACAGAAAAAAAAACTAGTTCAAAATGCAGGAAAACAGAGGCAGAAGATGGTAACAGAGGCAGTTCTGGCAGAGATAATACAGTGCCACTCCTGTTGGGAAGGATCACTTTTGGTTGGGTGGTTTTGACCCACCAGATACACCTTCTAGTTTAACTGGAGTGTTGAAACTCCACTGAAATCTGGGACACTGAGGTAGAAGGACACTCAAGGGAAATACAGAAATCCTACCACCACCTAGGGCACCTTTTTTCCTCCTCTCCCATGTTTGGTACACAGGCAGAAGATGCTCCAGTGGCGACACAAGGTGGCTGGAACTGGGATCCTGAGCTGAACTGCCCTCTAGAGGAGTCCCTCACTCTCCCTCTCAGGCACACAGGGAGCTCAACTCCACCAGGGCAAGCTGAAACTTGTCTTCATGGATACTCCCATTACACTGAATATGATTCAGAAAACTTACCAGGAGTACAGTCTTATTTGGATCTGAGAAAAATAAATTAAGAGAAAGTGCTGCAAACTTTAGTCAAGGCCTCATATGAATGGAACACAAAATGCAGGAGTTTGTTCTGCAAGTGGAAAGGAAACAGGCAATAGGTAAAATTGCTGCTTCATTGCTTCCCATGGAAGGTCTGTCAGCACAACATCCAAATCAGAGCAAAATAAGATTAAGGACAGGTGTTTTTTATTGGAATCCTCTCAATTCACAAATCAATGGTGTTCAGCCATAGAGTACAAAGACTCCTGACCAGTATTTTGAAGTGCCACAGAATTCTACAATGGAAGGAATTTGGGATCACTCAAAGTGTTGTATCAACAACTGGTGACAGTGCTTGGAAACCACACTGACAGGCGAAATGCTGTGCTGCTGTCACTCCTCCTGTGTCTGTCACCAAACCCAAAGTCTCCTCCTCAGGATGGGATTCCAGTTCATTTCCATTTCCCAGCTTTCCCGTCTCTCATTCTCACCAGGTTTCTCAGCCCACACTGGGGACTGTAACACCCAGCTACACCTCCCAGCAGCGCATCAGGCAGGGCAGGAAATATCCATTATGGGCTGTGCTCCCCTCCTGGGGACTGCAGATTACAGCCAGCAGGCATCAGCCAGGTGCCAACAACCAGGAGACACTCACTGGGTATGTAAACTGCTCAATAGTCAGGGGGATGCACACAGCACTCTGAAATAACCACACACAGCCCAGCAGTGCACCTCAAACACTGCTTCATTACAAGCAAGGTGAGCAAATGTAGGAGAAAGGATTTTTAAAATGTAGCTAGCAGACAAAAGAAACCTCTCAGAAGCATGGAAGGCAGAAAAGCACCACCAGGAAAAGTGAGTTAGGAAAGAATGAAACAAATCCTGATGAAGCATTTGCTTAGTTCAATACAGCCTGAAGTCCATTCAAAGGATTACAAAACAGAGTGAGAAACAAATTGGCAAATTAAAAGAAAGGCAAAATCATTTAATCCTAAGGCTTTGATCAGAAAGCAGCAAAACCACTGAAAGACAGACCTAATTAAAGTGAAACACAAGCAGGAGATGAGACCTTGTAGTCACTGTCTGCTTTGGTAAATGAGGTGGGGAAAATGTAGGAAGATTTCCTCTTTAGAACTTGTGAAGTATGAATGCTTTAGAGTATTTTAGTAGCAAATCAAACCACAGGCTGCTGTGACACAAGCTAACACATCTAAACAATATCTGAGAAGTAAAATCTTAAGTCACTACAAAATTTTCATTTAAGGATTTGTAGCTTCCTCTTTAGAAAGTTTAAATATACTTCTGTAATTCAGATTAGAAGCTTAGAGGTTCCAGTAATGAGAATCAACTGATTCTGAAAATGAAAGGTTTCACCTCAATTTGCAAATGCTTCAAAGGTAACTACAGCCAAATCATTTTAAAAAGCTTTAAGACTAGCATTTCCCTTTCTGAGTCTATTTCTAGAACAAAGCAGACTCTCATACATTGAACCTTTATATGTACTCAATACATTTCCAGCTACAGCCCAGTTATAAATGGGTGGGATGTTCAGAATGAGATGTCATTGCTAAAATAAGCACATTTTTCAACAAAGGGTTTTATGAAACAGCTAAGGTGCCTCTCCTTTCATGGACCACAGATGAAGACAAAGTGGAAGTAGCAAACATGCCTTAAATACACAAAGGTATTTATGAATTACAGTTTATTAATTACGTAACATTAATTTAAGGAATTATATATAACATAACCAGCATGTGCTATGTGATTTGGTATTTAATACCGAACAGAAAAGCAGTTCTGCCATAATCTTTTCTTTTCAGGAATTTCTCACTTGATGACAGGTAAGTTCAGTAAGTGACAGCATATGCATTATTAAATGATTGTTCAAAGAAAACAAAGATTCTGAAGACTGTCTCTGTTTGGTTTGGGCTTTTTTAAAGTCTCCTTTCATCAGAATAAGCTCTGAATCACAGAACTAATAGTGACTAAAACATCATTAAGAAATGACAAGTCACCCAGGCAGTCCTGACAAACATTGCTTAAGTGCTTGCCACCACAAAATAAAAAACAGTTTTACCTCCTAGCTTTATGTGAAACACAATCTACCAAACTTCTTTTATTCTGCCTTCTATTTATGTATTTATTCTCTTTTATCCATAAACCTGTCCTGGAAGAAATATCTGCAGTCCTTGACTTTGCAAAAATAAATAAAAAAATAAACACAAGTAGCATTTGCCACATCTCTGCACCAGCCCTGAGTGACAACAACAGCAGCCTCAGTGCAATAGGGCAAAACTATTTAGCACAGGAGGTTGCTCAAGACACCACTCAGTTTATGCCAGTAAACATCACCTCACCCCTGCTTACTTCCACTTGTGTCCCAAAAAAATAGCAAGCATGGGCTGAAATTCTCATGCTGGCTCAACAAATGTAATGTACATCAACCCAAGGTGATAATACATCCCAGCCTCAAGGCACAACTAAACCACTTATTTGCTTCCTAAACACCAACCAGCCCTGGCATAGCTCAAATTAAAACATTAATCTACACACAAACAGCTTTGTTTCCATCAGTATCTCACATCTTTAAACTGAAATTTATTCATTTTTCACTGAACAAACCAAGAGACTCACTACCCCGAACATCAGGCTAATGCTCTGCACACCTGCAGAAACACCCCAGGAACTAATTGCAAACCCAGCTGCACATGTAAATGGCTGGAGATGAATATGCAAATATTACCTTGAGTTGGAGGAGGAGGAGGATGCTCCTGTGGCTTCTCCTGTGCTAGAAGGCCCAGGTAGCTGAGCACTACGTATTTGGTTTCATAGTGAAATCCTACAGGCACGGCAGCAGCGGACGCCATCGGGGTGGCTGCGCCGCGCTCGGGGGAGCCAGGAGGGCTGTGAGGGAACAGAAAAGGGGTTTGGTTGGGTTAGAAGGCTGCAACAGGTCGTGAACCCACACGTAACAAGGAATTATGTAACAATCCTGAAGCAATATCCAGGTTTTTGCATTCTTGTTTTAATAAGAACCATGCGGAGCAAGCCCAGCTGTGCCTCAGCGCAGCTCCTGCCTGCTGCCAGCAGTGGCATTTCCCACTCCTGCCTGCCATGGTCACACAACCATGGAAACAAAAGGAGCAGTGCCTCAGCACAAGGGTTTTGTGAAGTTGGTGTGGCTGCAGAGATTTATTTGGGCTACCCGTTGCCCGAAAACAGAATTATCAAAAATTGTTGACCCGCCACGGCCACACTACCATGCAAGCAAAATGAGCAGTCCCTCAGCACAAGGTTTTCGTGAAGTTGGTGTGGCTGCAGAGTTTTATTTTTTGGGCTATCCATTGCCCCAAAACAGAATCATCAAAAACTGTTCCTTGTAAAAAATGTGTATATGATTTAGAAGAATTTTCATTATGATAGTAAAGGCGCTTCTATTTTTTGATTTTTTTTTTTCCTTTTAAATAATCTGGACTATTGGGTCTATTATATCATTCACATGAAAAAGTTGCATTTAGAATTACAATTATCCTGAGTCTATAATTTCCTTGGGTCGTGGACTAATAAAAAACTGCACTTTTTGCCCACACAGATGTGTACAGAAGGTTGGCCTTCAATTCTACAAGCATCTTAGAAGTCCAAGTCACAAACTTGAAAAGGACAGAAGTTGTTAGAGACCAGGCAAGTGTTTTTCTGTTAGCTGAAATTGTGTTTTAATTGGTTATATGTGCAGGACTGTTAAACTTAAGAGGAGCCATCCTCTAATCTCTGCAGAGTCCAGCTGTTCATTTCCTTGACTAAAATGCTCACCCATTGTTTGGTGGTTCCATTTAAACACATTGGTCAGAGGTGTACTGATCCTTTTTCAATGACAGCAGGTTTCACAGTTAATTTTTCCCAGTATTTATGGCATTTAATTCATTTTGATCAAGTTCTATATTAGATTTTGAGTTTACACCTGGAGCTGAAAGTGTAGCCTAAAACCAAGATGAAGCAAGCCTCAGTAGGGTGGAGGGAAATTGTCAACTGGATGGGTCAGTTTTCCACAGCTTTCTTAATTCTTTGCTGTTACAAGAACAAAACAGCTGGAGTACACCCCACAGAAAATAAATCCCATGCTTGGAAGTGGAAGTCAGGGCTCAGAGCCTATGGATTTTTATGGAAGTTAGAAAGAGACCATTAGTCTCATGTTTTGACAGATTCTGAACATTTCCTTACCCACAACACGTGGTAAAAAGGCAAATTCTGAGGAGTCTCCCTTTCCCAAAGCCTCCCATCAATATTTTCTCTGCTTTCTCAGATTGGCTACTGTGATGCCCAAAAACTATAACAGAAAAAGTGACCAAAATTGCCTCAAATTAATTTTAGTGTTCCAACAGCAATGGAAAACATATGGTCAACAGAGAGAATTCTACATTCATTGTAGGGATTGGAAGTACAGATGGTTGTTTGTCCTGGATTTCTCACCCAGATGTTATTAAGTATAAACCAGAATCCACACCCAACAGCAACATCTGGCCAAAAAACTCCTCCCTGTTTCACACTAATTGTTTTGTTGCTTTTTTCAAATATCCAAAGAAGACCTGCAGGAAAAACTAAGGTAGAGAGAAATTAAAACCAACATGGTAAAAAGGAAAACCTCAAACAACAACATGGAAGTGGAGAAAAAGCCATGCAAGAGATGAAAAGGATGTTTGAGATTAATCAACATGTTTTAGCTGGTTTTGTTTGGTGAAGTCTGGATAACTACCAACATGCTGTCAACTTAATGGATCCAATAATGCTGTCAGGGGGTTTCTGACAAACTCTTCAAGTTGAGTTCTCCAGGACTTCCAAGAGTCATTCCCAAACAAGCAGTGGCCCATTCTTGGCCACCAGAATGGATGTGTAAATGAAAAGCACACAAAGAAGATTGTGCTACAAAACAGCTACTGAACAGGCACTGAAAGAGCCAGATAATTTAGTAATGTGAGACACAGTTACATTTAGAAGAAGATTTTTTTATCAAGTTTAAAGTTTAAAGCAGTTAGAATGAGCAAAATGCTAAATACAAGGAAGAGAAATTGGACCCTCTCAAGAGAATTATGGATTGCACTGGAAATGCCTTGGGACTAAAAGAAAGAATCGGGTTCCAAAACCAAAGAACAATCTGCAAGTGAAGCCTCAAGTTTAATAATAATAATAATAATAATAATAAACCAAGAAAGCAAAAGAAAAGCACTTGCCCGTCTAGCTGTTCAAGATGCCTGGCCTAACTTCTAATCCCTCCTCCCTGAGAAGGAATTCAGATTAACAGCAGTTGCACACTGGTTACTGAGGATAAACAGAACTAGAACTGTGCTGTGGCATGGCTGCAGTGGGCGTAGGTAGCTTGGCAAAGAAGAATTTACCACCAAACTAAAAGCTGTAAAAGGAAAAGAAGTGCTGTAAAATGGGCTGGCTATTCTCTTTAGAAACTCTAGCTTCTGAAACCCATTCAGTACAGAAAACAGAAATGGGCTCTCTGTTGAAGACCATACTATGGCAGCCCTGCCTCTTGCTCCATGTATTTAAAAATGCCTGAAAGCCTTCATCAGAAATGTAGGGTTGTGTCTTTGCTGCAGCTTGAACCAAATCAGCAAATTATATACAAAGGAAACAATGAACTTGGAGCCAACACTTCATCTGTGCTGCCTCTTCCATCCCAGAGTGCTCCACAGGCAGCACATCCTGCTTCAGACACCTAAGGAATCACAGCACAGAAGAACCACAGCTTTGAGCCTCTTCCAAAATTGAGATTTTTATAGACCAAGAAGAACTGAAAAAAACCCCAAACTGCTCTGAAGACTTTAGGATCCTTTAACAATAGATCTGCCCTTCAGCCCACGCGCAGTCACCACACATCACATGTTGACATCACCAGGTGGGAAAGGTGCCATCCCCCAAAAAGCAAAAGCTCCCCAGCCTGTTTCAGTTCTGGTTTGTTCAGTAGAGATCCACAGACCTGAAATCAAAATGCTTCTCACAAAGCCTACACAGTGAATGGGAGCCCTTCCAGACAACCTGAACTGATCTCTCCTGAAAAAAATCAGCCTGACAGATGGTCCAGAGACATCCAGAAACTGTGCTGTGGACCAAAGAACAAGTCTGAATATATAATAGAGATTATTCTTCAAAATATAATTCCAAATCAATGCAGAAAATGAAATAAAAAAAAAGTTGATGAAAACAAGCATGATATCCAAAACAGCACAGTGCAACAGGGAGGCCTAATTCATGAAAATCACAGCTCAGCACTTCTCAGGGGAGGAGGGGAAAAAAAACAGAGAGAGAGCATGAGACCACAGCTTATTTAAATAGTGGCTAATGTTTCCCTGGGGAAAGAATGATAAAAAAAAATTACCTCAGTGGATACATTTTGAGAGGCAGTTTTGTAATGAAATGAGAAAGGAGACTTAAGAACTTGAATGGAAGAAATCTTCAAATTCACATAAAAGAATGTCATGAGTGGAAGTGCACTTCAGAATCACTGACTTTCCTTTGAGAGAAGCCCACAGCACAGAAACTGAATGACTCCTTTAGGATTGAGAATGACTGGTTTTGTTTACAAAGACAAACACAGAAATATTGACTCAGATCCTGTAAATATCTCAGAAAAGGCCATTTTTCAGGAACGAGGGGGATTGAAAAAGGACACACAGCTTGAGAGACCAGATCAGAGGAAAGAGAGCTCTCCACTAAAGGAGCAAAATGGAAGAGAGTCCAGAAAGTGTTTAAATGACAAGCTTGTACAGGAGATGCAATGGAGCACAGGAAATAAGGAGCTACACAGACTCCTCAAGTCTCAGAGCCAGGGCAAGAGGGCTGCTGCAGGTTTAACAAGACCTCTGCAGGAATACTGTCCTTAACAAACTACAGAGATCAACATTATTACCAATTACTCCCTACAAAAAAAAACCAAAAACAAACACCTTTCCCAGTTCCTGCACCCTTGGGGGACAGAAGGCTCTACCTGTTGAAGCTGACTTAGCCTGTCACTCCTCCGGCCCTGCTGTCACTTGTTTCATGTGGGCTGAGCTGCTCAAGCGACCTGAGAGCAGGAGTTGCAGCAGGACTGACATTTCCCCATCTGTCACGTCCTAATCCACAGCAGAGTTATAAATTGGATAATGGGCAGCACCAGCCTACCAATGAATACAGGGAATATAATCCCCAGCCACGAGGCCGGGCTGTGTTTGAGTCCCTGTCTGTAAAACCCCACCGTGCATCAAGATGTGTTTGCTTGCATCATCCAAACCCAAAGTGCAACATCACCGCTCGACTGCCCAGAGCAGTTCAGCTGGTTCTCACAAACAATGTCACCTACGGATTTCAGAAACAGCAGCGCTGCCAGAGCTCTTTCCAAACAGCAGCACCACAGCCCTCAGCTCCCACTCCAAAATGGAATCACTCCAGAGCTGGATGCATTCCCCACCTAGAGCCTCACTCACCAGCCACAAACCCAGTCACCCTGTGAGCTGCTGTGGCAGAACTCCTCCTGCTGCTGCTGAATTACTGCCACAGCCCCGACCAGCGAGCGCTCAGCCAAGCAGCAGGATGGCAGCACTGCAGCTCACATCATCTTTAGGGCCTCCTGACCTCGATATGCTCACGGTTTGGGTCGTCCTCCTGCCATCAGTCTCGGCAACAGGCAGCCACGCTCGGCTCAGCTGCATCTACAGCCTCGGTATCCTTCACAAACGTGCCCAATTTCAAGGAGTTGCAGGTCTACAGAGCCACACCCCGTATCAACAAGATGGAAAATATTCAGGCACTCTGCAGCCTTACCAGACGTGGGGATTTTGGGTGAGACTTGCATGTGTGGGCTAGTTAAACCTTGCAGCAGTTTGTCTCTGAAAACGCTTCCCATAACAGGCAGGGGATCCAAAGCATCCAGTTGTGATCAGCTTGGGAGATAAATTCTCCGGAGTACTTTTCCAACTGGGTATGAGGGTATGACTAAGAGATTGTTTATAATAAACGGAGAGCTACTCAGTTCAAACATGTCAGTTCCTACTGGAAATGAATCAATACTGCAGCCACTACTGATCCTCTGGTGGCTCTTAATGGATAGAAATACTGGAAAACATAATTGTTATTTGTCTGGACAGCGGCTGTAGCTGACCTCTGACAGAAATGCAATTAGGTGAGCACTCTAGGCAAACGGGGTGATTTCTCTTCTAGGAAGAAAAACAAAAGCTGTATGCGTTATCCACTACAAAGGTCCTCAATCCTCCGCAGCTTCAAACCATCTCACCACAGCATTAAATTATGACAAGCACAGCTTTCATTAACGAGCTCCATTCACTTTCTGCCTTAACGCGCCTGTTTGGGTTTGAGGAGCCGAAAAAAGCCCTTCCAAGTTTCAGCGGCGCCGGAGCCGCCGGCGGGAGCGCAGCGTGAGCCCCTCAGTTACTACGGCGATGAATGAGAGATTTATTTATTTATACCCGGGCGGGCGGGCACGGCGGCGGGATGAGTCACCGGCGGCGCCGCGCGGGACTCGCAGCCTGCGCGCTGCCGCGGCCCCTGCAGCGGGGGAGCCGCCGACGGGAGCCTGGCACGGCCCCCTCGCCACTCTGCCCGCGGCTCCGGGGGTGCCCCGGGGGCGTCCCGGGGGTCCGCGCGTCCCTCGGCCGCGGCACCGCCCGCCAGGGGGCGCGCCTGCCCCCGCCGCGCCCCCGCCGAGACGCGCGCTCCCGGCTCGCCGCGCTCCCCCCAACTCACGGCCGGGGGTGCGCGCGGGAGGGCGGCGGGAGCGCGCCCAGCCGCCGGTCCCCGCTCCCCCACCACCCTTGAATCAATGAGTAAACGCAGATAGATAGGGAAAGAAATAAATAAACAAAACAAACAAAAATAAATCAACAGTCAGCCCGCCCGCTCCCACGCCCGTTTCCTCACCTGCGGGCGCCGCGGGGAGGAACTGGAGGTGGAGGAGCGGCCGCAGCTGCCGGGTCGCTCCCGCCGGGGGCGGTGAGGAGGGGAGGGGGGGAGGCGGGAGCGCGCCCGGTGCGCGGGCTCTGCCCTAATTTGCCGCCGCCGCCGCCGCCATGATGGAGGGGGCGGGGGCAGGAGCGCGCGGGGCGCGGCGCGGCGCGTGCCGCGCGTCACGGCTCGCGCCGGGGAGGGGGCGGGGCCAGGCGGGGGCTCCGCCCGCCGCACGTGACGGGGCGGGGCCGGGCGGGAGCGGCTGGCGGCGGTCACGGAGCCTCCGGCCCCGGGAATAAACGTGGGGAGGGGGGGTTTGTGCCAACCTGTCCCGTTTCCTCGTGGATTCGGAGCAACAGGAGCCCTTAGCAGTGCAGCTCCTGCCGCCCTGACCTCCGGGTCTCGTGGCTGCAGGTGTGGGTTCGGTGGGTCAGAATCCCAAACGCCCCCCCCCCCCCGGCAAGGCAAGGGGCACACAGAAAAGAAACAGAGCCTGGATATAATTCCAACTGTATTTGTTATTTTATTTAGCAATATTTATTTTATAATAATAGACATCATTATCATTTGCTATTATATTTTTTCTTTGTTAAAACCGGTTTCATTATTATGTACGTGGTGCCTGAAGTAATAGTAAAGCGTTCTCCAGATCCGAAGTACAAGCTGATTTTTAGCATTATAACGGCAATATGAAAAGACAGCAAAGTTACACACAGTTTTATCATAAGCTTTTCCACACAGGGAAAAATATTTTAAAAAGCACAGAAAAAATTAAGGAAATGGAAATAAATCAGGAAGAAGCATGGATGTGACGAATACCACATTTGACAGTGATTTGTAGGGGAATGATTTTGTCTTTTCCACAAAATGTTCCAGCAGAGTGGAAGTGGAAACCTCTTGCCGACTAGAACAAACCAATACTATTATAGATTATGAAGCTTGTTTGAATTTGAAGTTTGTTTAAATTATGCCATAATTCATGAATTATGAAGTTTGTTTGAATTTTGCCATAAAGAAAAGAACGGCCGCAGTGACAGCACTGCTGCCAGGCCCTCCTTGCCCTCCCCTTGTCCGGCTGTTTCCTGCATCTTTCTGCTTCTCCCTGCTGCCAGCACAAAGCGGCTTTGGGGGCTGGCAGGGGAGCTCGTCCCGCGTTTCAGCGCTGTCCGCTGCAGCTGTAACAGCCTGTCAATGACACAGGGACAGCGACAGTGACGCGATCACCATATATGGCCGTGTGACATCATTCGTTTGTCGAGTTCCTATTGGTCCGGATGCGCGGTGGGCGGGGCGTGTGACGCCCCGCCCCGGCTGTGACTCGAACCGGATCTGATTCCGCTCGCGGCCACCGACGGTGCCGGCCGCGTCTGCAGGGCCTGCGGCTGCCCCCGACACCGCCACTGCCACCGCCACTGCCACCGCCGCCATGGCGCTCAGCGATGCGGACGTGCAGAAGCAGGTAGGGCCGCGCGGCCCGGCCCGAGCGGAGCCCCTGAGGGGGAGCGGGGCTGGCGGCGCCGGGCCCTCAGCGCAGCGCTGGGCCCGGGCGCGCTCCCTACCGGGCCTGCTGCTCTGGGAACGGAAGATCAATGGAGGGGAGGGATCCTGGCTTGGCTAGAGGAGTCTCCCGACACGAAGGCGATTTTTCCCCTGCCTGGCTGGGTGGGCCCCACAGGCAACTTCCGTGAGGCGTTTTGGGGCCGTGTTAGGCCCGGTTGTGACGGGAGGGTTCCCGAGCAGGCTGTGTGCTGTCTGCAGGGGTTAACTGCACCCCGGGCGGGTAAATGCAGAGTCTCAGATGAGCACTGTGCTTTACAGCCTGCTGGGGTGGATGCTGAGAGGTGAGGGCTGGTCTGTTCTTCCTGCAGAAGGGAGAACCAGGGGAGATTCACATCAGATGTTGAAAAAAATACTTCACTGTTAGAGTGGTCGGGCATTGGAATGGGCTGCCCAGGGGGGTGGTGGAATCACCATCCCTGGAGGTGTCTGGATCTGAAGTGGTTTAGTGGATTAAAGGTTATGGTTGATGGTTGGACTGGGTGATCCCCAAGGTCTCTTCCAACCTTAATGATTCCATGGTTCCCTGAGGATTTGCCATCTCTTTTTGGCTTGTAGCTGTGTTACCTGCAGTTAGCTGTACCTTAGCATGTGGGTGGGCTGCTCACTGTTCCTGAATGCCCTTCTCAGCTCTACATCCTAACCAGAGTAGGGGCTGGCTTGCAATGGAAACTTCCAGCGCTGAAGTCTGGCTGTGCACGTTCCTCCAGAGGCAGGACAGCCTGTCCCTGTTGACAGTAAACACTGCCCTCAGCTAAAAAAACTGCTTTCAGCTGGGTTGGAGAGGTGTGTGGTGTCAAAGGCCGTGGGCATCCAGTCAGCACTGGTGTGGGGAGTTCCTGCAGGTGATGAGCAGATCAGGCGAGTTCCCTTTGTCCTCTGCATCACAAGTACTCGTGTCTCACTTTCTCATTCAGTAAACATAGTCTCTTGGCAAGGCAGCATCACAATGAAAGTAAAATTGGTAGGTTGCCTTTCTCCAGAAGGAGAGTTGTAACATTACATTGTATTCCTTTTATCTGCAAAGCTTGGGTTGGGTTTTTTTCCCTGCCTCTTTTATGATAATAAAAATAAAGCTGATATTAAGGTGGTCTTGCTCAGCCAGACCTGAACTTCAAAGGTCACTTGAGGCTCTGGTGATGTATCAGACATGTAATACTGGTGGCATTCCACATGTGCACGTTCCTGTCAGTGCTTTGCACTCCTGGGCCCGGCATGATCCTGTTAACTGGGCAGTGCTGATGATGATCCACAGTCCTGCACCAACTTCCCAGCAGGTCCTCCTTGCCACCACACTTCCAGCGATTGTCACTCTGAAAATCATCTCTGATTGAGACTTTTCCCACTGTCTGGCTTGCTTTGTTGCTCTGTGAAAGGAATTTAACACATTGTTCCATCTGGTCACTTCTGAAGCCCATCTAGAACTTCCATTGGAAAGGGTAATCACGCTGCTCCTGACAGGAAAACCCCTTCCTCCTTTCTGCAGGAAATACTGCCTTAAAATAAGTCTCTCATTTCAAAATGCATTTTTGTCACTGTTATTAAAACTGATCCTATTTATAGATGTGAAAATCTCACTCTTCATTTCTAGAAAAACAAAAGGGGATTTCAGTACAGCAGCTTTTGAAGGAAGTAACACTGTTCAGTCCTATCAGTCTAGGAGAGGTGCATTCCATATCAGCTTGCTTCCATCTCATTCCCTTTCTTTACACAGAGGATGTTTCCTGAACACCCAGAACTGTCACAAGTGCTTGTCCAAAATTCAGAAACCAGACTGCACTGGAGGAAGTGACTCAGTCACATAAAGGCTGCTGCTGCTAAGTTCCCAGTCCTCTTCAACAATAGGCTATTCAGCAAAATCGTATCCTTCTTTTAAATGCCTCTCTTGGCCTTTCTGGAAGGCAGGGTAGGTGGACAAGCACTTGAGAGTCTTTGCAGAGACAAATTAAAAGCAAACCTGCTGATTTGATTTTGAGGATGTAGATGTTGCTGTTCACTTGTTCCACTGTGCTAACACGTGTTTAAAATCTTCCATTTGTCTCTTCACTTCTGGTTTTTCATCCCTATGGGCTTAGTGCTGCACATTGGCTCACTTTTCACCCTGGCACCTTTCTAATCTCTTTAAAACATTGAATTTTAACACGAGATTCTGTAAATAGAGTCTTTTGTGTGAGTTTATTCAGCCTGGATTTTCTGCAGAATGTGTCTCATCACTGAGTGCAAGCAGACAGAAAGTCAGGAGGTTTTAGGGTCTGCTCCATGTGGCCATGGAAGTGTCTGTGCCTCCTCCCAGTTGCAGTTTGGTTGGGAGCGAGTCCTTCCAGTCTGTCCCAAATGGGAGCCTGAGCTGAGGCTGCTCACAGAGAGCCATGTGATGGATGGGCAGATCTGGGTCTGTTTGCTTTCCTGCTCTCTCAGCTGCTGGACCTGGGCTTTGTAGTGCTTTGAGGTGGCTGCAGAAATGCTTTTCAAGTAGAACTTGTTGGTTCCTGTGGGGCTCTGGAGCAGCATGTGACATTCTTGATGTGGTCTGGGTCACAGAGCTTTGCTGCTGCTCTCTCCTTCCCCAGCCCCTCCAAAGTGACAGTACAGGCTTTTACAGAATTTATTACAGTTTCCCAAGAGAAGGGTCTCTGGTGTTCAGAGGAGCTGGTGGCTGTACAGATCTCACCAGAGTGGTCAGTGGCACTTGGCTTGGCTTCACTGTTCATCTGTGGAAGGCCCAGGTTCATTCAGATGCCATCTGTGTAATCTTTATGTTTCATGGAAATGTCATAACAAACAGACCCGTTTGTTATGAGGCACATAACTCATTTGTTGTGAGGCACATTGATAAAAATGCCTCGTTTTTGAAGTCTGGAAGGTTTATTTAATAATCTCAGGGGTGAAAAAAGTTGGTCTCATGTATGAAGAACAAAAATACCTTCGCATTTATACCCAAAAATGGCCTTGCATTTATACAAATTTACTTTGGGGTTCTTTGGTTTGTTTTGGGGTTTTTTATGGTTGCATACCTGAAGTGCATTCTCCTAATGGCAGCTAGTGAAACAGCATTATATAGAATTATTGGGGGAAATTATTTTCTTGTAATATATGTCCAGATGAACTGACTCTTGTGTATGCTCAATGACATTTCCCTGCCAAACAATATCATATGAAAGAGTAAATGGATATGGAGGCTGTACAGATGAGTGGATACATACACCTGCTTCCTCTGGTCAGTGTCCTTTCCTACAGAAAACATTTTCTTTCCTCTCTCTGGTTACAGATCAAGCACATGATGGCTTTCATCGAGCAGGAAGCCAATGAAAAGGCTGAAGAAATAGATGCCAAGGTAAAAATGGAAGTTCACTGTCAGTAAGTGCAAAAGGAAAACTGCCTCCCACACCCTGCTCTGAAAGTTTCAGAGAGAACTAGAAACCTTTGTAAGCTACAGCTGGTTTCTGTTTAGTTACTACACAGCAAAAATGTACCAAAGACAGCATTTCTTAGCTTTTGACAAATGAAAACGACTCAGAGCTGGTTTTGGTCAATGTTTCGGTGGTTCTTGAATATAAATATATTCATATCAAAGTGCAACCCTTTTTTTGAGCAATCAGGAGAGCTGAGAGGAAATGTGACTCAACTGGATTGAGTAGGACACCTTCCCCCACCAAATTAGTATTTAAGGCAGGAGTTGAATGACTTGCTGAATGCTTCACTTAGCTTAAGCCACAAGAGACTGGGTTTAATATTAACCTGGAGTTAGAGTATAGATGTTTACTGAAGAAGGATTAATGGTGCCTTTCAGCCCCAGCAATCTGCATTACACCACCAGGGAAATGCCTTGCTGGTATTGGACTCAGCATACATGTTGCTGATAATATTTAATCTCCCTTAAACATTTAGGTTTGCATAAATATTTAATCAGTACTAAAGCTTGTATTCCTGAAGATCTGCAAACAGAATTCAGAAGTTGAGATTGGATTCTCAGATATAAGTAGGACAATTATCCACATGTTTTTACATTTTGTCTAGTGAGGCTTTACAAAAAAAAATGAAAAGCTGTGCTGTCACCCTCCTTGTGTAAGAATTACTTAAAGAGGTGAAGGGTTTTTATATGGAACCATAGATTGTATCATCCTATCCTGTGTGTGAATGTGCTCTGTTACATTTTGGTTCTGTTTTTTTCAGCCCAAGGAATCAATTTCCACTTCAGTTCTTTAATTTTTACTGTAGGCAGAAGAAGAATTCAACATTGAGAAGGGTCGCCTTGTTCAGACACAGAGGCTGAAAATCATGGAGTATTATGAAAAGAAGGAAAAGCAAATTGAACAGCAAAAGAAAATGTGAGTTGCTTGGGCTAGACAGCTGACCTCAGAGCCCGAGTTTGCATTTTGCTGTTAGTTTTATACAAAATTCTTCTGGCCCTGCAAGCACTCACATTGTAGACAACATATATAGCTCTAATTATGAGTTCCTGGTTTTTTTTCTGGGGAGAAATGATCAAAACTGAGCTACAATGGTGTAACAGTGTGATAAAAGAATCCTTCACATTTCTTTTTGTAGTTAACATCTAGAACTCTACCCTGCTCTGTTACCCTGGGACAAATGATCATGTTGGGTTTCGTTTGGCTGGGTTCATCAAGAAAGGGCTCCTGCAGTTTAATCTTTTGTGCAAGTCCAGAAACAGATTCAGACAGGTCAACAGACCTTGGCTTTAAGTGTTGTAGAATTGTTACCTTTAAATGCAAATGTTACAGTTCTTCTGTCAAAGGCTGATGGATTGATTCAACTTTATCATGCAACTTGCAGCCAGATGTCCAACCTGATGAATCAAGCGAGGCTGAAGGTCCTCAAGGCAAGGGATGACCTTATTGCAGTGAGTATCTCTGAAGCAGACACACAGTCTCTATTTCTGCCATAACTTAGGAAACGGAGCTGTTCTCTACAGAAAATAGGATTTTTGATTGAGTGATGTTTGCTTCAACATACAAAAATGGCTTTCCAAGCTGCTCTGAAAGGGCCTTGAGGATTTAGTCCAGCTTTGCTATCTCCCTATTTTCTCAGTTTCCATTACCTGCTGTTTTAGGGAAGTGCATTGGTCTGCCAGGAGCATTGCAGGCAGTGTTGTATCTGTCATTTGCACAGTGGCTTGTTTCTTTCAAGAGCAGCAACTCTCTCTTGCACAGTTGGCAGAACTTTGAAATCCTGTTTGCCTGAAGCAGTGTTTATACGAAAAACCCAGCATGGCATAAGCAAGGAGGCTGAAAACACCACTAAGTGGGAGTTTTTGTGTCCTCAATGGCCCATAGGCCATCAGACCAGGCAGCATTCAGGCTAGTTTGTGTTTCCTGTGTTTATCTCACCATGGGCAGTGTGTCCCCATCCTGCTCACTGAGCAGCTTTGCTGTGCTCTCCCACCTCAGGGATAGTTTGGCTGTTCCATGTTCTGCTAGATGGGGCTGTTGAGCTGTTGGAAAAGCTTGAGATGGGATGAATGTTCAGGTTGATGCTACCATGAAAAAGAAGAGTTAGCAGAAGAAAATCACCAGTTTATTGATTCTTTAAAATGAGTTTCAAACTTTAGATTGCATTCCCAGGGAGGAGGGAGGTGGATTGCTCAAGGGCTAACTCTGTTGTGTTGGTCTCTGCTGGGTAATCTCTTCCTCATTTATTTGCTGACTCAACCTCATGCTTCTGAGTAATTCTAAACAGTCTTCCTCATTTTAAGACATTTAAAGTCACATGCTGCTCACTCTTTCTTTCCTTATCAGATCTGTGGCTTCTTTCATGAGAGATGAGCAGTGGCAGAAATGCAGTGTTTCCCTAGGGAGGACAGAGTAACTGGGTTTGACCATGGCAGTAAAATGTGATCGTTTTATATCTTCATACTGATTGTGTTTCTGTGCACTCTTTTTCTAAACACCATGAGGTAGGACAGGAGAGAGTTTCTTTATCTGAAGCATTTCTGATGCTTCAGTTTTAGGAGCTTTGAGTTGACTCTTTAAAAATTTCTTTAAAATTCAATCCCATCCTATGTTGATTTCCTGAGTGAAGGTAATCAAGAGAGCTACTTCAAATTAAAAATTAACTCTCTCTTTTAAATTTTGATTTGCATTTACTTACAATTAAAGAATACCTAACCTGAATATTATTTGATAGAAAAATAGATTGGATTTTTGCTTGACCATAAAGCTAAAAAAATTTATTTGGACAACTGTATTATTTTACATGAAGCAATTATTTGCTACATATTTAATTTATCTAAGTTAGCATTTTAAGTACCATTCTTTTACTCCTGAGCTCTCCCTTTTTCACACAGCAGGAATTATTGTCAGGCTGTAATGAGGTCAGCCCAGGGCAGGAGGAAGGGAGTGTTGGGCAGGGATGGTGTGCCATGCACAGAGAGGGAGGTCTAGCTTGGATGAACACCAGCTGGAGTGTACATTTACGTGTTGGCAGGGTGTGAGAGCTATAATAGAAGTACAGAAAGTTGGTAGGCATGAAACCAAATGCCAAACAGATGGGCTCTGCTGATCTGATTTCTTCTGAATGTAGGATTTGCTGAATGAGGCCAAGCAGAGACTTGCCAAGGTGGTGAAGGATTCTGCCAGGTACCAGACACTGCTGGATGGACTCGTTCTACAGGTAAATATTCAAATTGTGAAAAATGGATCATTGCTGCCCTAGCCCCCTAGGTTTCTTTTGTGAGAAATAGCCCTCTGAAAGTTCCAGTTGTATTAGAGTCTGGATCAAATGCTGATCTGAGTGGTCCTTGAGTTTTAAACATCACTTCAATATCTTTGAGTCTTGGGTTCTGAGCAGACGAGGCTGTGGCTTACTTTGAGGTGTAGAACCTGGAAACCAGCAGCAGGTCCATTGTAAGAACAATTGCAGGTGTGCACACACTCATTTTAGGGTGCACACATGAAGCTCTGTAGTGATGATTTGGATCAAGTGCTCCTTTGTCAGAGGCTGCTCCTCCAAGCCCACAAATCAGTCAAAACCTGTCGAAAACCTTTTCAGCATCTGAGACTTAATAAGCCTTGACAAATTTACTGTAGTATGGAGTGAGCCTGTGACAGAAGCAGGCACAGAAAGCAGCACCCAGAGCTTTGCTTGCCTAGAAGAACCCCCTCAAAGCCCAGAAATGAACAGCTGAAAGTCCAGTGAGCCTTGGCCAGGTCAGTGCTGTGGGCTCTGGTGCCTCCTTCTGGCACAGACTGGTCCTGTTGCTGGGAGCTCCCAGGGGCCATCACGAGCTCTCCTGTCACACTTGATGGCAGAGTTTTCTCAGTAGTGCCTCCTGCCAGCTTGTGCCTCCAGCTGGGTGTTGTTTCTTTCTCACACTCAGGTCTGGTCTTGCTGTACATCAAGAAAACCCCTTTTTTGCTCTTGCAAATTGGCCACGCTTCTCTTGGCTTGTTATGTTAGATCCAGTGAGGGATCTGTGCTCACAGCTGGACCAGATGCTCATTGTAGGTCCCTTCAGACTGGAACTGGGCACCACAGTCCTGAGATTCCCTATGTTTAGTTGCACTTGAGTTCCAAAAGCATCATCCATAATCGGGCTCTTCCCCAAACATTGGTGCTGTCCTCTCAGAAAGGCTGCGTGAGGTGAACTCGTGGGCAAAAATCTAAATAAATGAGGCTGATATTGCTGGGGCTTGGGATTCAAATTGATCAGGTTTCCTTTCTTGGGGGTAAATAATTGCGACAAAGAAACAATTGATTTCCTGAAACTGAAATGGTTATAATGGTTATTCCTTGCAGGGCTTCTACCAGCTGCTTGAGCCCAGATTAGTTGTTCGGTGCAGGAAGCAGGATCTCCCCATGGTTAAGGTGAGACACCTGCAATATTTCAACAGTGCCCTGCTGGATTTGCTGCTCAGATCCCTCTCTCTGTGTGCTGTGGAAACACGCTTTGCTTGCTGCACTTCTGTTGCAGCTACAATGTGCTTCCAAAGTTGGGAGTCATTTCCCTGCTTGGATCTTACCTTGGAAACTTTAGACATGGCTACAGTATTAAGAATAATAACTGGGTTTGGCTGAAGAGCCAAACTGAAATGCATTTGCTTAATTAAAAATAAAAAAAGAGGCCTCAATACCTTTTTCTATTACTACAAGTGATTGAATGATGAAACCCATGTGCTGCAGTGGCATTTGTCAGTGCTAACTGGAAGTTTATCTTGTGTCCTAGACTGCTGTACACAAGAGCATTCCCATCTACAAAAATGCCATAAAAAGGGATGTGGACGTTCATATTGACCAAGACAGCTTCCTGCCAGAAGATATGTAAGGAAAATGGGATTGTTTTGTACAGGGCACTAACTTAATGCAACTTTTCAAGCCACAGCTCACATTAGTGTCAGAAAGTTAAGTGTGGAATGTCCTCAGAGTGGCTGCTGCTGTTCTTGTGTACCTGGCACTTCTTTGAGTTTATCAGACACACACTCTGCAGTTTTCTGCAGACAAGCACTGTCCCCACCAAAAATGTGAGGAAAAGTTTTGTGCAAACTCCAGCCTGATTCACAGTACTGGAGCAGGAAATCACTGTGCATAGGAACTGAACCACTGGCCTTTTAAGGAGAGAGAAGATGGATGTAGCCATGCTTTCTGTCTCAAGATGAAGCAAACTGAATCTTGAAGTGCTGCAGGACAATCACTTGATGGGGTTTATGTCTGTTCTGTCTGCAGGGCTCTGTTTCCACATGGTATCATAGAGGTACTACAGACAGAGCTGTGTATTCTGCCATCTTTATCTGTGGGCCAACAAACAGCACTTCTGGCTCCTTTCCTCACTTCCCAAAATGTGACGCTCTCTTAATAACACAGAGCCAGAAGCTGTTTTGAAGGGACAAATTGCAAAGCTCCACTTCCCTTTAAAACATACTGATGAGGGTCCTTGCACATAGATGTGGTCCCTAATAACTCCAAGATCCTTTGTGCTGCTGCTTCTCTGGATCTTTGTGCTGATTCCTATTAAAACATGATCAAAAAGGTTATTTTTTAAAAAAAATAAATGTTAGCCATGTATCTGACTTGTCTATAAATGCTGATTTGGGATATGTTTGCCACATTCTGATCCTGATCCGTGGATTTCACTGAATTATTTCTTTTTTTGTTGTCCATCTTTAGTGCTGGTGGTGTTGAAATCTACAATGGTGATGGCAAAATTAAAGTTTCCAATACCCTGGAAAGTCGGCTGGACCTTGTAGCCCAGCAGGTGAGTGTCTCCAACAACCTGGGTAAACAAAATACAATTAACTTTGTTCTTGTAATGAAATCCTTGTGTTTCCAAAGTGTCACAATAGTGCATGGCATCAGATTTCATTGGGAATGACCAGTAGGAAGTTATTTTTGAATGGAAAGAAGCAAATTACCTGTTGTTTGTGCAGGAAAAGAACATGATTCCTTTTGAATTAAGTTTAAGCATAAAACTCTATAAATTATGATACTGAAAGCCTTGGTTATGACTGCACTGCAATCAAGATGCTGAAATGCTGAGGCTAACTTGAATTACTGAAGCTAGCTTGAGTACAAACTTTGGCTGAGACCTCTTACACTGAAGTGCAAAAACCCCTAGCTCTGGCATCTCTCTCATGTGCTGCAGTACAGGCAGTGCTTTCAGTCTACAGAGTAGCAGGCAATGTGTGATCAGGGAAAGACTTAGCAAGCTCAGCTGAACTGACTTGTTAATTTTGAAGCCAACCTAAGTATCCCAGAGTGCCTGCAGGAAGAACCTGCAGCAGTTTTATTGCCCATTTCACATAACTGATGTGTTCTTTCTCTTCAGATGATGCCAGAAATCAGAGTGGCTCTCTTTGGTGCTAATGCCAACAGGAAGTTTTTGGACTAAAGCTCTATGAGAGAAGGTGGGATCTGTTCCACTGCCATACTGAAGGGGATGCAAAAGCATCTGCTAATTTAAAATCTTGAAATTTAACATTACTGTGTCATCCAGTATCTGTTCTTCAATCGAATAATTTTGCATACCTGCTGTGCTTAGCCTCTCTACTTGTGGTTAGAATGCATTGCTCTAAGGATGTGAAGACATACATATTCATCCAGAAGTGGCACTAGGAAATGGAGGCACTTGGGCTCTTGGCTTTCCTTGCACTGTTGTGACTCTCTAAAGACAAGTGGTGCATTTGGGGTCACTCTCTTTGCTTTGGCCTTGTCTCTCTCAAATTATCTGATCTGTGAAGTAAATTACTGTGCTGCTGATGTCAAATCCCCTTTCAGTTATGGTCTTCAGTGTTCTAAAGGGCATGTATTCCTTCCCAAGGTTGGTAGTTTAATTCATGTTACTTGGTCAGGCATTTCCTGTTCTGTATATGTGATTAAAAAAAAAAAAGCCTGAGCCTGTAAAACTATTTATTAAAATAAAAATGCGTGTGTGTATGGAGTTCCTTGTCACTTCTCTCTGGGGCATTGGCAGCAGCCTTTGGAAAGTGGGATTGTTTGTGCAGGGACCTTCTACCTGAGCTCTGTGTATGAGCTCTTCTGTGAAGCTGGAATTCAAGAGCAAGGAGCAGGGTCAAGCGATTTGCAGGAATAATGTTGGATTGCAGGCAAGGCTTTTGAGTAGGACTCCAGGATTCTGGAGCATCATTCTCCCTGAAAAATGGGTCAGTAGTTCTGCTCCCTCTGTCTTCTGTCACAGGACTGAGCTACAGTAACACAACTGTGCTGCTTGGATAAAACAAACACAATCCATTTCCCATCACAAGGTTGTTGCTTCTGATCCAAACTGTACCCTGACTCTTCCTAATGCTCAATTCTGAGATTTCTTCCATGGAAAATAGAAGCTGATGAATTACAACTTGAATATGTTTTGAAATCATCTTCTCTAATGATTGCAGTGAACCAGGAGCAGTAGGAATTTTACATTGTGCCATGAAGGGCATTGCCAAGCTGCAGCAGCACTGGTTTTATGCAGTGTTTTTAACCCAAGGCTCTAATGTGTGTGCCCTCATGTAAAGCAGACTCTAAATGCTAGATAAGCCTTTTATTGTCTCATTCCTCTCAAATGGAGATTGACTGCTAAGGAAATCCTGATTCCAAGCTTATTTAATCTGTTTCTGGAAGAAATGCTTTAAATTTGCTCTTAGGAAATAAGATTACTTTGCAAGGTCGGGACTTTTTGTTTTGCTGCTCTTTGCTGCTGCATTTAGGTGCCAGCTCTTGTTTTCCATAGATGGTTATGGTATTTATTTCTTCATTTGCTTTTCAGCACATTTCTGTGCTGGGCAATAAGTGTGTCTGGATTAAAGTCTCTCTCTTTCTAGATTTTGGATACCTGTTACAGCTTTTTGTCACAGTTGCTGGTCCAGCTTCCTGACTGAGCACTGGGCTTGGCCCTGTGACACACATGTAGTGAAGGATAAACCTTTGCATGTGCATGCTTGGCTGTGCTGTTTCTTGATTCAAAGAGTACTTTTTGATACAGAGGTGTTTTGGTCCTTTCTGATGGTTTAATCCAGCTCATCGGTGAGCTCTCTGCAGATGCTTGTCTGTGACAAAATGTGGCTGTTTGTGCAGGATCTGATGGTCTGTTTCTTTCATGAAGGTAGCAAGAGCTTCACAAACCCAGGTCTTGCATACTTTTGAAAAGCAAAATATTAACTAGATAAGAGTTTGAGTGTGATTCTCACACTGGAAGATGTTAGAGTTATTTACTTTTTACTTTTCTCTGTTAGTTTTGTATCTTCCTTCTCAGGAAAGAGGAAGAAACTTGTTGCACTTGGATTCAAAAATTGGTGTCCTCAGGAACGTGTTCAGTGTTAGTCAGTGTCAGCAGTGATTCAAAGCAGGTCATTAAGGAAGGGTCTCAGATTTATGTACCTCACAGCTGAAGTCCAGGACGAGGGGGTTTGTACCCCCTACAGCTCCTCCCAAGCTGACTGAGGCATTATCTGGAATATTCTGGTCCTTTATTCCAGGTAAGAGGAGCTGTCACCAAGCTTTTTAGAGATGCAGAGGAAAATGGGATATCCCATCCAGGTGTACCTAGTGCAGTTAGCAACCCTGTTGTACCTTCATCCAAACTCCCTTCAGTGTTTGTACACACATTTTTGCAAGTCAAATGTGAAACAAAAGCAGCACTTGAGGACAATTTCAGAGCTCCTTCTGCAGCATTGTTGCAGCACAGTTTTGTAAGGTGAGCTGCACTGCTGGAAGTAGCCTGATGACCATGGGCAAATCAGTGAGAATATTGATCTTTATTCATCTTTGTATAAGCATGCATCATATTCCAGTTGGGCACACTAAACAAGCCCTAAGCCACATCAGCACCTTACAAAACTGGACAAATAGAGGGAACAAAGGAGGCATTAAATGAGGAAAAAATTCTCTGTGAAGTTGTGATGGGAGAGGCAAGCACTGCCGGTTAACAGTGAGATGGTTCAGCCTAATGGAAGAGGACTTAGGGAAATGGATAATTTGCACTTGTTCTGCAGAGCTGGCAGTGGAAAATTTAAGAGCAGGCTTGACACTTAGGTAGTCACCAGAGGACTTGAAATGTTCCTGCACATCTGAATCCAAACCCTGTTTTAGAAGGTAGTTTTCACACCTAAGTATATTAACATTAATAAGGCTGTATGAATGCCTGGAAGTGCATGCAGGTGTCCAGAAGAGGAAAGCCTGGAACAAAACACCCAGAAGCTGGCAGAAGGATGGTACCTTGCTTGTTGCATGCCCCTGTCCTGAGCTGCTGATGTCAGCAGGCAGAATATGCATCTCCTGGAAAAGAGGAAAGTGTAAGCTCATCCCTTACACGGCCAAATAGCACACACAGGCTTGGGGCACCTCCATGGACACACATTTCAGCCTGTGCCTGAAATAGCTGGGGAGGTTAAAAGAAAATTACCCATTTATTCATTTCCAGAGAAAGTGCATGAAGGAGGAAAAGAAAAATTGGGGGAAAAAAGTGAACCACCCCAGGGGAAAATTCAAAGCAAAAAAATATCTTTAGTTAAGTGAACTCTGAGCTGTTAGTCTGGAGAGCAAAGGCTTGATAGTGCAGGGAAGCAGCTTGGCAAAAGGTGTTTAGCCCTAAGCAAGAGCCCAGACAGAGCTGAGTGTGGTTTGGCTGGGTGTGCTGTTTGAGAGAGGCAGCTCAGAGAGGCAGGTGGGGGCCCCATCCTGCCTCTCAAACATGTTTGCAGGGAACAGGCCGTGACAAGAAGGCCCTTCCAGGGCTGGGATGTTCCTGCTGCTCTCAGCCAAAGTAGAGCTGGCTGGGAAACCCCAAATCTGTCTTCCTAGCATCTCAGTCAGAGCATCCCATACTGTTCCTTTGGCTTTGCTTTAGAGAAAGCAAGAAAAACATCTGTACAGGAGCATTCTGGGGTTAAAATCTTACTGACAATGTGCCAAAAATGTCATTTCCCAGCCCTTGGTACATGCTGGGAATCAAAAGCTTTGGAAATCAAGGCTACCACGTTATTTTAGGTAATTCAAGGCTGATCTGTTGGGAGAGACTGCAAAGAAAATATCAGGGTGGTCCCCCCAGCATTTCTAGAGGCTGTTTTTCCTTCCTGTGTCCAAGAAGGTTTGCAGGAGCTCAGCTCCTTTTCCCAGTCAGCCCCTGGCCCACGTGTGCACTGCCTGAAGAGCAAGTGATGCACAAACCTGACCCCAGTGCAAACCTTGGGGCTGTTCTGTGGCTGCAGATCCCAAACACAGGGGCTGGAAGTGGGCAGGAGAGGGGAACAGCTGTCCTAGCTGGAGAACTGAGCTCAATAAGGGAGAAAGGGACACCTTGAAGTATTCCTGGTAGTGAGAGGGGCAGGTACCTTTTGCAAAACTTCTTTCATCCATTGCCTGCAGTGCCACTGGAACTCCTTTTCCCAGCAAAGGCCACTTGCAGACAAAACCTTTTTGGAACATCTTCTGGAGAAAGGCTGGTGCTTCTCCTCAGAGGGCTGCAGAAGGAGAGAGGAGCCTCACTTCCAGCAGCAATATGCCAGAAATTAATCCCAAAGCAGTGTTTGGGTGGCAGCACAAGAAAACTAATAATGTCTAAAAAATTGAATTATTGTTGTTTTCCCCTTATGCACAAGAAATAAAGCAGTTCAAGCACAGACAGTTCCATGCTTCTCTCAACTCCAAGCCCTTTGAATTGTTTGTAGCCAGGGCAGGGACACCAGGAATTGGGAGGCTCCCTTCACCTGCTGCCTGGGTGACCTGCCAGGTGTCCTTGCCACCACTGGTGGGCTCTGTGGGATAGGAATGCTGAATTGCTGGACTTCAGGAATGGGCAAATGAGGATTTTAGCACTGAAGACATCCACATCCCACCTCTGTGTGGCAGGAAGTGCTGCTGTTCTGTGAGCTCTTGATGAGGAGCATGAACAGTTCATCACTCATGCTGTAAAATCCTGGCATTTGAAGTGTTAATCCCAGCATAACAGTGGCTGCAGCTGCAATGCAGGCTAAAGGTGATAACCCATTAAAAACCTTTGAAAATGTTCCTTCTCCAGCTCTGTCAGTGCTGTTCTGCTGCAGGACATTCCTGGTCTCCTCCATGTTGTGTTGGCAGGCATGAGCTGTTTGCTTTCATCCAAGCTGAAACATTTGCCTTTCAGTTTCACCAAGTGACCTCTTTGTGAAGTCATCTGGAGTTGTAAAGTAAATTGGATCAACCATCTGGCTTTTTTTCTGTTCCCCATTTAATACATTGCTACCATATCTCCCTGCATCTGAATGGTTTTATTGCTCTGTGCTAACCATTCATTTTTCATCCTGTGTTTCCCTTTTTTGTGGAGCACCACTACATGTAGTGACTGGAAGGTCTCTGGCTGTGTTATGCTAGGGGAAAAAAAAGGAGAGAGGCAAACCCTTGGAGCAAAACCTTGGAGCAAACCCTTGGAGCAAAACCTTGGAGCTCACCAAAGCTTGGCTACTTTTATCTCCATAAAGAGGTGTCCATGCTGCTGAGTTTCTGGCATTCAGGCTTCACCTTTTGCTTTGATTTCAACCCTTTGGCTGGTAATTTAAGCCAGCCCTTTTGGTTGTGCACCTATATTAGTAAAAATAAAAAACATATCCTAGGGGCATCTGCCCCAAATACATTACATATATAATTTAATATATATCTATATTTATCTATCTATCTATCTATCTATCTATCTATCTAATATCAATGTAATATAAATATAAATATTTTTTAAATATATATTTATATTTCTCATTAATTATATATATAATTTATATAAATTATATGCAGGTACTACCATACTAATTATATTATAAAGCATAACAAAACTATATATTTAAAAAGGATTATATTGATATGAAATTAATATGTTTTATTTATTAATAGTGTAAATTGTACTCTCCTCTTGCACCCCAACAGTGTTTTCCTCTGTATGTAGCTCACTTTGGAGACCTGTGATGTACCAAAAAGGCTTTCTGTGCTGGTGAAATGCATGAAAAGCATTCTCACCCTGTGCTAGAGGTGTTGTATCACACCTGGTGCATCCACAGGGGTCTCAGGGATTCAGCAGAGGCTGAGGGACTCCCCCATGACGATGAGGGGATAAGAGAGCTGCAGGAATTTGCAGAGAACAGAGGCAGACGTCTCCAGGGGGTTTCCTGGTCACTGTGGGAAGCTGACAGCCCTCAGCTCCTCCCAGCCACGGTGGGTAGGGGGTTCAGGGGTGCTGCAAAGCCCCCCTGGGTGACAGGAGCTCCCTGTGCCTCCCACCCAAGCAGCACCAAGGGCCAGAGGCAGGGCAGCAGGGAGAAAACCCGGGAGGCTGGATGTGGTTAGTGGGAGCAAAGGGTGCCTCCCCCTGCTGGGAGTGCCAAAGGAGAAACGGGGGTTTGGAAAGCAAACAAAGGAAGGGAAGGGAAATATCTTGGAGGGAAGATAGAGAGCATGAGGAGTCTCTTGGGAGGCACAGGGGGTGTGTGCACACACGTGAAGGGAGGATGCAGGAGCAGAGCAGCCCCTTTGATCTCCTGACATCTGCTCCCTCCGTGGGCACCCACCCACCTGTGAGGCAGGCCCAGAGCCAGGTGTGCCTGGGACAGGGGGCTGCTCTCCCAAAGCTGCTGCTGTTTCCCATGCTCCATGGCACCTGTCCTTCAGAGCACCCAGGCAGCATCAGCCCTGCTGGAAAGGCACTTGTGCCTCCAGCCCTGGCTCCTCGCTGTTCCCATGCCTGGGGAAGCGTTTGGTGCCCCTCAAAGCTCCCTGAGCCACGTGGAGCTGTGGCCATGGCATGGAGGGGTGTCTGGGCTGCAGGGAGAGCAGCAGAGCAGGGCCCAGGCAAAGGAGAGCAGCTCCTGAGGCTTTGATTTCAGTGAGGCCTGAGAATGGGTGAGCCCAGACCACATGGCATGGCCTCTGAGATGGGCATGGACACAGGATGGCAAGGAGGGTGTGTTTAGTGTTTTAGTGGTGGCAGGGGCAAAATGCCAACAGGGCTGGGGTCAACACCCGGTGTACAAAGTGTACAGCTGATCATGGTGTGAGTGTCACTGCACTGCACACAGACAGAGAGGGGTTTGGCCTTGGTGTGAGTCAGACAGACAAAACACAGATGCAGAGGGAAGTGGGATTGGCATTCAGGCACACAGGCTATCAGTTGGCATGGGAGCAGAGGATCATTCCTACAGACAGCTCTGGTTTGCCTTCTCCAGACTTTCTGGGGGACTTGTGTGCTTCCCAGTCCAAGGAGCTGCCTCACACAGCCAAAGGTTCTCAGTTTGAGGTGTGAAAAGTTCTTTCCCTTCTCTCCTTCTCCCCGAGCTCAACAGATCCTCATCAAGCAAGGAAATAAGCAGGACACTTCTCCATATCATGCTCTGCTGTGCCTGGAAGTGAGCACACAGCTGCTTCCTAGGGAAAACCTGCCCTGGTTGTCATGCAAGTGATGGGGCTGGACAGGAAGGTCTGGGTGTTACAAGGCCATGCTTGGTGTCACAAAGGGGACAGGTGAAACAGTGCAACCCTCCCTGCTGACCCCAAAACCTAGGTGCTCTCCATAACTGACAGAGGAACTTCCCAAGGGAATCTGTGCCTTTCCCTAGGGAAGCAGAGATCAGAGGGAGGGAGGCAGGGGCAGGCAGCCAAGGAAAGCAGAGCAGACTGGTATGCACAGGCTGCATTTCCTGAGGGGAGATTTGTTTCATATGCAGCTATGTGTGTTCAAAGGGGACACCAGGGTGCAGGGAGCACCAGGGATGCTCCAGGGATGAACTGCCCCCCTGGGAACTGGAGTGGAGAGGCAGGTGTCTGTGGGAGCCAGCCATTCCCCAGGGGGGAGCTCTAGTTTGCCGCTGATTTTCCTAACAAAACACAGCCCTATGGGACCTTCCAAAAACCCATGCAGCCTGGAAAAGCCAGGGATCAATAGGGGCTGGGGCTTGGGAGGCTGTAAATGTGCTGGCATCTCCCATTTTGCCCAAGCTCCTGCTGGAATTAGGTGCTGATGCAGCTGCCTGGTCTGCAGGGCTGGCTCTGGGCTCAAGCTCTGCAGGACATCTTGCCCCGCTCTGCTGATGCAGTAAATTGTAATCCAGTGTCCCTCTCTTGGGAAAGAAAATGAAAGAAAACTCTCAAATTTCTCCTGTGGCCCACACAGTGAAGTTTCCCTGACAGGATCCCACATTGGGAAGTTTGAGTTTCCAGCTGAGCATCCCCCTCTGCTCCTCACCAAACCTGAGGGGCAAAGCTGTGTCCTGGTGCCCCCTGCCCCTGGTGAAGGCTCCCCCTTCTCTGCTCAGCCCTCTCCCCAGGCCAGGCAGGCTTTGATGGATTGCAATCCTCCTCTGCCACGGTCAAAACAAAGGTCATGGCCCGAGGAAATTGCTAACAACTTTTGCCCACCGGCCCCGGAAGAACGGCAGCGTTCGTGACAAGGGGCTGAACTTTTTATGATCCCTCCACCCTGGCAGCCTCTTTGGGAAAGGAATTTTAAAAAGTGGCCGTGAGGCTTCCGGGAGCTGACACAAGAGGAGGGGGCAGCCCTGAAACGCTGCCCCAGCCCCTGGCAAACCCCAGCCCCTGCCCCTTCCCACCTCCTCCCTCTCCTCCAGAAAAACCTTTCTGTCTCTGCCTTGGGCATTGCCATTTGGGGGGTCTTGTTATGGTCCAGAACAGGTTTACTTATATTTTAGCACTTGGGAGACCCCAATATTCATTTTGTGAGTGTATAAACATGCAGGCACCAACACTGCACCCCAGAGCAAGCTCATGGCTGGGAACAAGGGGTTCAGGTACACTCTCATCCCACCAGGCCAGTGGCTTTGCTTTGCCCTCCTGTGCCTCTGACTTCTCCACCAAGCAAAAGCTGCAGCTTGTGTGCTGGAGGAGATACAGCAGGGTCCCACCCTTTGAGAGATCCCCATCTGCTTGGAGAAGTTGCATTTTACATCTCAATGTGGGAGGAAAAAAAATCAAAATTTTAACTTATGTGTACATTTGTTTTTCCTAATACCTATAAGTGAACATTTCTGCAATTAGAAATAATTTGGTTTAGCCTAAAACTGAGTCTTCCTGAGCTATCCCAAAAGTCCCAATCTTGCCTTACTGTGAGGCAGTCTCTCCCATGCTGAAGTGTGATGACTAGCAAGAATATTCAAGATGGGAACTTTACCTGCAAGATTCTTTAGTTTTTAGAGAATACACAAAACCAAGTAACACCCTCCCCCCCCCAGAAAACCCCACCAAACTCAAAGCCAGAAAACCCCAAAAAACCACTGATCATGCCAAAGACATTATGATTCTTCCTGCACCATCAGGCATTTCCAAAATTCTGCATTTAGCTCCATTACAGCTGCATCATCCTCCAGCTGTGGCAAAGCCAGCCTGGAGTCAGAGCTTTCCCAGGATCTGCCCCATCATGGGGGTGAGTGGCTGCCATTTATTTCCACACCCAAACTGGGCACTAAACTGGTCCCTGCTGATTCATCAAATCCATCCCCATTTCAAGCCTATATGAACAAGTTGCTTTGAAATGGCTTTTTTGGGGGAAAAATGCTGTGTTTGGGAGCTGTTCTCAGGGAGAAGGAGGTTACAGATAGAGAGTTTAAAGCCTCAGCCTAAGAGCTCAGGAAAGCTCCCTTTGTACAAGGGGGTGGGAGTAGCTTTGCCAGCCCATGGAATAAAGGAAAGAATCAATAATTGTGGCTAGCAGTAGAAAGAAAGGTAGAAAAAAATGAAGGGACACGTGGCTTGGTTTGACACTTTGTCAAGACCAGGACAAGGCATTTCCTACAGCACAGATAAGCTTTGTCTTTGCCTGGGCTGCAAGGCAGCTCTGAAAGGAGCAGCTCCATCTGCCCCTTCCCCAGGACTGGTTCCAATTAGTGCCGACCCCGCTCTGTGCCGGCTTAGCCCCAGGATTAAAAATCTCCATGTGCCAATCCCCTCTGACCCAAACACTTCCTGGGACTGATAGGGGGACAGAATTCCTTCCCTTCCTGAACTGGACAGCTTGCTCTCGTCTCCCCAAACTCTGGCCCCTGTGGAGGGGAGAGGGGCAGAGGGGATGTGTGACAGAGAGGAGCTCTTCATCCTCCCCAGGAGCAAGGAGCCAGGCTCCTCAGAAGCCTTTGCAGGGCCTGGAGCTGCAGCTGGGCTGGGAAAAGCCCTGCTAGGATGTTTGAGTTCATCTGCCTGCCCTGGAGAGCAGGGGCAGCTCTGGCACCTGGCTGGTGGGTTTGGGGTCCAGGCCCAGCACGGGAAGTTGCCCACGTGTGCTCCTCTGAGCTTCCTCGGCCAGAAAAGATGCTGGTCCCTGGCTTGGCCAGCGAGTTTGGAGTCCTGCACCATCGAGAAACGTTTCCTGGGCATCTCTTTGCATTGGCAGCTCTGGTGTGGAGCCAGGAGAGCGTGCTCAGCCCCACGAGGATCCCACAGGAGGGGCAGATGGAGCCCCCAGAGCAGCAGGCTGCGCTGCAGGGCTGTTCTGGCAGGAGATGTGAGCGTCTGTTAGCAGCCCTGCAGGAAACACAGGGAGCTTTCACTGGATGGAGCTGAGGAGGAGAAGGAAAAGGCTTGCAGCTTGCACCTGGGAGCCTCTGTGCCCCCATCCTTCTGCTGTTCATCCCCACATGCCTCTGTTTGCTGGCACCAGCTTTTAAGGAAAATCACCTTAATTTTGTCCTGTTCTAAAGCTGCAGAATCAGCAGAAGTGAGCAGTTATTAATTCAGGGAGCAGCTGTGCAATGGCCAAGTGCACCTACAGCAGGCACCTCCCAGCATGAACCAACATGGCCAGTGCCTGGCTGTGATGCTGACACCTGGGGAGAAAGAGCTAAGCTGGCTTTGAACACCTCCCTGCTCAGCCCCTGCCCCATCCCACATGGGAGATTGAATAAACAGCAAACAGCAAGTGCCCTTTGGGGCCCAGTATTCATTTGCACCACCACACACGGGCTCCAGGCTTTCCATTCCTGTAACAGCCCCTGAGGGCATCACTGACCTGCACAAAGAGGAGTCACAGAGGTTACATCAGCTCCTCCTCAGCAGCATCCCCCCATGGGCTCCATTCAGGGCAGTCACCACTTTTACAGCAGAGAGGTTTCACGAGGGTGTGGGGGCACAGACCACCTGTGCCCCAAAAGCATGGTGTGTTTTGGGGAGAGAGGAAGGCTTCCCTGCACACCTGGGCTGCAGGAAAACCCTCAGCCCACCAGGGACTTTGTGGGGAAAGCAGTGACAGCATCTCCTTTGCACAGCTGGGCTGTTCAGCTGTGCTCCTGAACGGGAAATGATCCCGATTAACTTTCCAGGTGCTCTCCTGTAAATGGATTTCAGGTGTACAACGGTGTCTGACTGCAGTCCAGGGCTTTGTCTCTCTGAAAAAAAGCCCTCTGTGTTATCCTCCCACCCCCATCCAGGAGACAAGAAAACACACATACAGCGAGGGCGGTTGCTATTTTAAGAATGTACTTTATACAAAATAACCAATTCATATGGAAATAAAATCTACAGACCTCCAAGGATCAAGATTTTAAAAAAGTTCTTTAAAAAAATTACCCAACACACAGTATTAAACTAACTATTGAGGTAACTGTCGCTCTTGGGGAACAAAGGTAATCAGCAGACCAAGACAAAATATACACAATATAAAAATAAATAGCATTCCCCTTTCCAGTATTGACCAGGAAAGTTCACACAACTTTGCAGCAGCAGGAGAGAGAAGAGGATCCCTGACACTGTGCTCTACAGGATGGGGAGGAAGGACAGGGCTCTGGGCAACAGGGGATGGAGAGGTGCAGCCCCTGAGGCCCTTCTGGGGACAGAAGGGCTGGGATGAGCAGCTCCAGCATGAACTCCTTCTCGAGCTGATCAACTGAGCCCATCCAGTCCAACCTTTCCTGAACAGCCCAGTTCAGCCCAGTTTCCAACGGAGCTGAGGACAAGCAAGCCCAGTCCTGGAGTGTGACATCCCAGCACACCCAGCAAAACACACCAGTGCAGAGCCCCACTGCAGGTCAGGTTTCCCCCACTGAGGGACACAGGCAGAGCATTTTCACAGCTTGGTGTGGGAGGTCTCTGCAGCAGCCTCAGCTCACCCTCCTGTCACCCTGGGACAGCTTGCCCTTGACAAGGGCCAGGCTTTGCCCCCATGGCCACTAGAGCCCTCTCTGCCCAATAACAAAAAGCACAGCAACATAAGAACAGCCTCACCCAAAAAGAGAAAGGCCCCCGTTTTCTCCTTGTGCCCCCGACAGACAGATTACATTCTTTACAAACTTACAATAATACAAAAACAACCCCAATGTTACCCAACTTCAGAGAAATGAATGGATGTAGTGGCATAGGCTCTCCCAGCCCCTCCCCAGCAATGCCAAGGGAAGCAGCAGTGGCTCACTCTCCTCCCCCAGAGCCATTAAACCAGTGGTCCACCCACCCCTTTTCCATGTGCTCTGCCCTGTGGATGAATGCATGGATGGATGAGGCTCAACTTAACCCAAATGCTCCCTTCCTCTCTGCCTTCCCAAACACAGAAGCAGCACCCAGCTCTCTCATGGCTACCTAAATCAACCCACCAGCCTCTGGGAAAGCAGGAACATGGCATGAAAAGATGTAGGGCCACAGAGAGCATCTGGCTTCCCACTGAGACTGTGAAAACCCCCCAGTGTGTTCCATAGCCACCATAGCCCTGAAACAGAACAGGAAGGCCAAAGCTGCAGTGCTGCTTGTTATTATTGCTCAGAAAAAGATCAGGCAGCAGCATTCACTGATCCATCAAGGAGGAGAGACAGGAGTTTCCACAGCTGTACCAGTATATGCACAGGCATTTGTAACCTAAACCCTCCTGGAGGTAGACATGGCAGGATCGCGTGTGGGAGCCCTGCACTGGGACCAGGAGCAAACCCTGTAGTGGCAGATGGACAGACACTGCTGTGCCTGGGTGGCAAACCCAGGGGCACAGAGAGAAACACTCATGGGCCACTGAGGACACCCTGATTTCATGAGGAGGGTAAATGTGCCCTCCCCAGCTGCTGCCTGGGTGTGTGCAGGAGGCAGCTGGCAGGGCCAGCCCTGTTCTGCTGTGGGCAGGGAGCTTTCATCTCTGCCCTCGACAGCCACCGACTGCGGGGCAGCAGCAGAGGGAAAGAGGCTTGGGAGCTGGGAAACAAGGAGAGGGGAAGGGTGGCGTGTGATACAGAAGGGAATCAGGATTTCCAGACTAAGAGTTGAGACCTGGGCTCCCGGAGCTGCCTGGCTGGCCTTGGAAAGGGAGATTGCTCCCCTGGCGTGTGCCAGGGTTTGAGTGCACCAGGTGCCTGCAGGTCTCCTGCTCACTGATGCCCAAAGGGGTCCCCAGTGGCTCTCAGGTCTGACCTTGTTCACAACAAGGGAATTGTGCTCACACAGAGTCAGTGCTGCTGTTAGTTAGAAGATATTCCACTTACTGCCCTTATGCTAAGGGAGCCAAGTGTTTCCAAATAAAAGGGGCAAAGGACAGAGGGACTTGCTGAAGTTGGTGAAAATCCCAATTAAGCCTCAGTCCTAATTAATCCTTTGCCCCTCTTTCCCTGGTGGACGTAGCTCTCTCCTGCATGCGCTTTTCACTTTGATATCCATGTTTCAAAAAGAGGAAAACCTTTGCCAAAAGAAATCTAGGCCATGGCTGCAAATGAAGGAAAAAGCCCTCAGTCAAGGCAAGACCAGCAGTGTTAGACCTACAAAATGCTCCATGGTCTCTCAAATCCTGCATGTCAGCCGAGGTGAGACAGTGATGAAAAAGGGAAGGGCACAGAACCACTCACTTCAAAGGTACACTTGGATGTTACCATGTAGTTTCAAATCCATTAAACCCTGTCCTGAATTTTCCTGCCTAGGGATGGACTGAGCCTTGCCCTGGCTGTTCCCAGAAGCTCCTGTTGGGAGACAGCTAGAAATGGGTCCCTCCCCAGCTCTCTGTCAGAGTGGAAGGTGGGCAGTGAAACCAGCAGGAGCAGTTAATTTTGTGCTGGTTAAGGGCTCTCCTTGGCAGTGTGCTCACCCCCACCACGTTAAACAGGTACAGATGGGCAGAGGCTGCAATGGCAACCTCTGAGATGCTCTGTCCCTCACAATAAGCACAGGCTCCTAAAGCTCACAGGGGCTGCAGCCCTCCTTGCACACCTGTCTCAGTCCTGGCCCTCACACAACTGCTCTGCAACCACCAGCACCCGCCTTAAAGCAAAACAGGAATTCTGCAAGAGCAAACTCCTCTGTTCCTCCTCTGATGCACCACAATAAAAACTTTTAAGGGGTTGCTCTGATTAAGTACAGACCCAGTTGCATGGCTGCTCTGCAGCAAGGGGAACCAGGACCAACTACACCATCACAGATTGCACTGCTGGTCCTCTCCAAGCCATCCTTTGGGATGACACTTCCCTGTCACTCATTTCAGCACCTTCTCTGAAATTCCACAGAGCATACAGCAACACAGTCTTTGCAGAAAAGGAAAGCAGAATGAAGCCATCAAGAACAAAGAAACCACCTTGGCTGATCAGAGAGATGAACAAAAACCTGACAGGGATCAGTGGAGAAAATAAAGAAAAGTTGTTTTCTAATTATACTTTCATTTTAAATGGAGAAGTGTTGGGGTGAGAACCTGCAGGGGAGCTGCCTCAGTCAGCAGAATGAAAGACAGTCTCTGTGACTTGCTTTCAGATAAGACATCATCAAGCTGATAGCTCTCCAAGACCCTGAGAAACCACACTTACAAAAATACACACAGGCGACTTGCTTCGGAAAGTCTGCATGGGAAAGGCATTTGGCAGACAAGAAAGAATCAGAAGCTTCCAAGAAAAGTGTCTCCTCAAAGTCACAAATCAAACTAGTTAGCCCTTGAAGCTTCAAATTTGCTTTTCTCTTTTGTCCTCCTCATTGCAGGCTGGTGCCTGAGTGGTTTGGTGGGTCATACCATGGAATTTATAGACTGAAAACTTCTAAGTTTGCTAAGAAGTTTGCTCACAGTGAAGCCTCAGTGACTGCCCTTTCCAGCTGAATTGCCAGGGCCTGTATCACCTAAGATGCCCAAAGATTCAGAGTCTCAGGGGGATTTTATACAACAGCCTTTGCAAAGGCAGCCTGACAACCAGGGAGCTTGGGAACACCACACACCATTTAAAGAGGAGGAAGTGGTGGGGAGAGCAAGAGGCTAAAAAGGCAGAGTAGCACACAAAGATCATCTGAGAACATTGGAAATTTTTGTTGTGCTTGAGCATGGTCAACTTCATAATTGTTCTATGTATTATATAATCTCATTTAACATGAAATCTGTAATTACAGCAAAACACATCCTCCATATGGGAAAAGTAATGGCTATTACTTTTTTTGTAATTTTGCCAAGTCACTAGTTCAGGATGCTTTCTGAAAAAGGACCACCTGGTAATATACTGTACTCCAACAATGCTGGGGAATGCTCTGCAGCTTCTCTGTATTGTGTTCAGAATTTAGGATAGTGGCACAAGTATGGCACTCAAAAGCCACGTTATTTTAAAGTGCAGCTACACTTCTCCTGCGCTGCAATCCAACCTGTGGCACAAAACACCACTCTGTACATCAACAGCTGAATGCTACTCTTCTAAACCCATCAAACCTATCTTCCACAGTATCTACAAAGCAGCATGGTTTGGAAATCATAAAATTCATATTATCTGTTCCTCCTTACATTTTCTCAGGTATTCCAGCCCAGCAATCCTCTCCCAGGGCTGTTCCCTCTGAGGGGAGTCAGTTTTCAGTGATTTGCTCAGATTGTACCTAGCGAGATTAGGCTCTGATTTTCAGGGGATCCCTAGGTATTGTAAGGGGGAAAGAAAAACCCCCAACCCACATTTATGAACAAAGCATTTGAAAATCTGAAAACTCCAATCTAAAACTCCAGCAGCATTTCTCCACCTCAAAATGTCCTGTCCTCAGGAAAGCCCAGGCATAGCTCCTTGTATTCTTTACAAGTATTTTTCTAACAGAAACCATCTGTCCTCACAACAGCAGCTTGTTAGCCACTTCAATGAAAATTACTGACTGCATCAGAAGCCATTTACCTAGAAACCCTCCAGAGGAGTCAGCTTCACCTCTTGGTTTTGTTTTCCATACCTGCAAGTCAAACCCTTCTCCCAGGTTTGCCTCGTGTCAGGTGAGGGTATCCATCACTGTCTGACACTGCACCCTCTCCAGGCAGACCACAAGCAATTCCTGCCCTCCTTAGCTGTCTCCTGTTTTGATTGAGGCTTGGTCCTCATCCAGAGGCCATGACCACCAGAACCATGCTTTCAGTGCCAGTTCCAGCTGAAGTGTGCTTCAGCCTGCTTGGAGAGTTTTTATAGCATCTAAAAACCTCACAATGGGCTGAATGAGAGGCCCATTCAAATATTCAGCTGGCTGTGATATAGCAGAGGCTGAAGTATGGCAGGGCTTCTTTGCAGAATCTACATTCACATTTCCAGAGTTTTCAATGCTTTGCTACAAGTTGTATTTTCCAGTTCCTCTGGTTTTAAATCTGTTATTTCCAATTATTTTTAAATCTACGGTGAAGTAAAGACTGCTTTACAAGGAGAAGCAACTGTGTTTGTCCCAGGATTGTTGTCTTAAAGAGGAGTTATACTTGCACAATTCTTCATTAATATCTACTGCTCCTCCTGTGGCTCTGTTCAGTGAAGGATCTAGGCTTGCCTTTTGGAGCAGATGGGGCACCTCTGAAAACCACTGCCAGATTTGGGACAAATGTGTAAGAGACATATCATAATGTTCTTGGCTGGGGAAAGCAGTTACCTATTTCTCAGTCAAAGATCAACCTTCAGGATCATCTCTTCCAGTTTAGATCAATCCACCAGTCACAATTGCTCCCTGACAGAGGAATACAAATGAAAAAAAAAAACAAACAAAACATCTTCCCTTTTGTAATGCAACGGCATCTGTAGATAGATATTGGAAGCCATTCCCAGTACACTGACAGATGTCCCAGGCAAGTGCCTGGCCTAAGCAGCCAGAGCTCCAGCTCCCAGGCTGGCTGCAGCCCTGGGTAAGAACTGCATCTGGAAGCAAACTTGGGCAATGACACGAGGAGTTTTAACTCCTGTTAGGCTTGGAAAATGCCTTGGCCCTACACAGCTCATCAGAGACAAAAGCAGTGTAGCAAGAGAAGTGAGGCTCATTGGGCACTAACATGGCAGTCCTTCCTCTTCCCAACTATTTCAGGAAGGAATATTTCTCATCTTTTAGACTTTTTGTTCTTCCAAAAGCTTAGGACAGAAGGAGCAATGGCTCAGTCAGGTGCTACCTGCCATTTACTAGAACAGCTCTGCCAGCTTGTGGAAGATGTACACAGCAGGACACAGGCAGTACAGTCCTGCATTCTGGTGCAATCCAGCCAAAGATATGGGTGATGGCACCATCCAAAATAAGCAAGCACGCAGAAAAATCCTCCAGAAACTGGAGACAGCACTCCTCCTCTGGCTGGTATCACACAGACTGAAGGGCATGCTGCTCTGTCCTTATCCTGCTGCTGCCATCCTGTGTCCCAGTGCTTGGCAGATCCTCTGTTTAAGCACTGTCCTCTCCCAGTGCACCCAGCAGCCTGCTCACGCCAGCTGTGCTCCCAGCAGCTGCTGCTGCCCAGTCCCATAACCCAACAACTCCCCTGTTTTACTGCAGCTTCCCCAAGAATAATCAACTGCTTGTTAGCTGTAAGATTGAATAAATGCAGATGAAATTCCTACAGAACTTGAACAAGCAGTGGCTGTCCTAGCACTGGCACAGAGGGTTTTTCCCAGTGCAGTGCTCCACTGGCCCTGTAGGCCCTGCTGCTTGACAACAAAGTAAAACCAACTGAACTGGAGCATGCAGCCCTTTTGTCCCTCAGCTTCTGAGCCAATCAACCTCCACATCTAACTCTGAATGAGTGCTTGAGTGCTTCCCAATTCACCTGCAACTGCAAATGCCAAATCCAACAAATGGCTCACACTGCAGTAACCCTGCCATTCCCCCAAGGCAGCCTCTTGCTCTTCTCCTCCTCAGCAGAAGTGCTCAGGAAGCCTGTGGCACTTTATGCTCCACTGCTGCTAAGAAGTGAATTTAGCCCAGGGACACAGAAAGAGGTGGGGACTCTTCTTGGGCAGCAGGGCAGTACAGATTAGCACAAAATTATTCTACTGGATAGGTGCTGCTCCACCTGCAACTACACTGGTTTCACCAAAATAAGTTTGAAGTTTTAACCAGTTATGCCTTTTTCTGTTATCTAGAGCACACATTTCTTTTATCAGAAAGGCAGGGAGAAGGGTACTATACTAGCAGAAGGGACAATGCCATGGGTGTCCTGCCCTGGTTTCAATTCCTGGTCCTGGTTTCCTTGTTCCCCCGTGATGACAGGAGCTGGAAGTGCACTCAGGCCCTGGATCCAGAGGGGTGGAGATGGGGGTGAGAGGGGAAGGAGGAAGAGGACAAGAGAAAGAGGAGGACGTGTTATGCTCCTGAGCAATTCCTGCTATTAAGCCAACCAGCCAGGGGGTCGTGTCTTGGTTGCAGAGGACAGGAAGGAGGACAGCAAGTCATCCATCACGCATTCCCTCACCTCTCCCCACTCCCCCCAAACCCTTACCCTATCCTGAAAGATTTCAGTGTGATATGATTGTAAACAGTTTACGATTCCTCCAGTGCTAAGCCCACTACAAGCTGGGCCCACCCCCTCCCCCATTATGTACAATACATTCACCAACAACAGAAATTTATTTAGAAAGGCAACAGGTTAAATTCTGTAAACTGGATCCAGCTCCAAAACACACACGTTAATACTACAAGTAAAATTCCATCATCGTCCTCTTCCACCCTGAAAAATATACCTGAGTTTAGCAGTCAATGGAAGTTTCCACCCCACCCCGCCCTCCCCACCCGAAAAACCCCTCAAACCCTGAATGAGACGCAGTCTCCTGTCACAGAAAGCCACTAGTTTGGGGTGCCCTGTGTGGTGATCCAGCTGCTTGGCTGGCTGGGCCCAGCACCTCTGTGGGTTTCCAGCCCAAAATCCGGCACGGCGCCGTCTCCGCGGACCCGGGAAGCTCCATGGGTGAGGGGAGGGTGGGAGCAGGGCCTGCCCCTCCTCTCCCTTGTCCAAATCATGTGTGGCTTTCGTCTTCATGAAGTCTGATCCTTTCTTGGACTAGCTCTGCAAGAGGAAGAACAAGAGTTGGAGCAGCTTTGGAAAGGAATAATCTCCCTTTGCATGCAACCAGTTCACAGCTAACACCAGTGATCTGCCCAAGCTCACAGCTCCCTCCAGTTCTTCCCACCCTCACCAAACACCTCAATCCTTTAACCATTGGGAGGACAAAGGCTTGCATTTCAGCTCTGCTCTCTCTAGCAGCCCTTACTTGATCCAGAGGCAACGCTGATGGTTTTTGTGATGTCAAATCTTCCCGGGCCATGGTTGCTGTAGGCATCTTCGGGAAAGGAACTTGAGCCTGATGCATTTGCATTCTGCAGTCAGGTTGAATGGAGAGAGTTTTAGCACATGAATGTCAGGAGCAAATCCCCACTCTTGGTTAAAACTACTTCACTGAAGGCATACATACAACATTACCATACAAGCATTTGTCTTGTATATTCTGTCTGGCTTCCCCCCAAAACACAGCCCTCAGCCCATGCCATTCCCCCAGTGGCTTAGCTTTAAGCCAGGTTTCCTGAACACTAGAAGAAGGAAGGACTTGATGCTGTGATGATGACAAAACAGTAACAGCTGAGGCACATTCATAAAAACTGAACAGGGAATTGGAGTAGCAGTATTTTCCACTTGGGAATAAAAATGTGATATACAGTCTCAGTGAGAAGTGACTTTCTGTGATGGAAATTTGACACAGAGAGAAGGGGCAAAGGAAGAGGACAAAAAGAGGGCAACATAAAGATGTTCATAACAAGAGGCAAACTTCCACTTTAGTCGGTGACTCTGCCTCACTACAAGCAAGATTAAATAAAACATTTGCAAAGAAAACGGCGTGAGCCCCTGTGATTAAGAGATACTCAACCCTTGATGACACATTAGCAAAACACTGTCAGGGGAAGCTCAGCACTGGTGTGGGGATGGATGAAGCAGGCTGGGCAGGTTCTCCATGACAGCTCCTTGCTTTAAGGAGGTGCAATGAGACTCTCTCTCCATTTTAGCACTCTTACTCCAAGAGTGCAAGAGCCACCTCTTAGCCTTTCAACTTGACTTGCCATCTCCTGTGACTTGAAGCCATATCCCTTCAAGGGTATCCAAGACTGACGGTCACCCAGGCATCACCCCCCTCCCACCATTGCCTTCTTGCAGAAAACACCATCTTACCCCGAGGGTCTATACAAGTCCTGGGGTGGCCCCCCCATGCCACCTCCACTGCCTCTCTGATCCATCAGCAAGGCCTGAAAGTGACCCACGTTCTCCTCTCGGCAGCGGTACAGGGGGCCCTCCTGAGAGAGGCCGTTGGCCTGGCCAGAGGCTGCATGGTGAGACAGGTGAGCATTCATGGGCGCTCCATAGGTCCTGGGCTGGAAGTGGCTGGCAGGATGCCGGGATCCATAAGGAGAGCCAGTCTGTAGCATCACCCCATGGGGAGGGAAAGCTGATGGGCCGAATCCCATCCCTGCACCCAGGTGTGGCGGGGGGGCTCCGTACAGGAACTCCCCCGCTGCCACTGAGCTCTGCCTCTTAGTGGCTGCGTTGTGGTTGTCCAAATCAAGAAACTCTTTGGGACTCTCCGCTCTTTCCTGGGACTCCTCGGACTTCTCATCTTCAGGCCCCAGCTCCTGCCCGTCGCTGGGAGAAACCTCTTTGGCACCGGCCGCGTCCACGCGGCTGGGAGAGGCCATGGCGGCGCTCAGCGCCTCGCAGCCCTGCAGGCCCCGCTCCGGGAAGGGGGCCCTGCCCAGGGATGGGTGGGCACCGGGGTGCCCGCTGGGGCTGGCCTGGGCGTGGAGAGGTCTCTGCCAGTCCGAGTAGCCCTGCGGGCAGCCGTAGTAGGGCGGTCGCTGGTAGTGGTGGTAGGAGGGCTGGGGCTGCGGCTGGTAGGGATACGGCATTCCCTGGGGCGGCCGGTACCGCGGGAAGACGCTGGGATGAGCGCTGCCGGGCTGGAAACCCCGCGGGGGGAAATGCTGGGGGTGGGAGGCAGGAGGAGGCGGCTTCCCCCCCATGACGGGGCTGAACCCCTGCAGGCCTGGGTTGATGTGGTACCGCCCGGCTGAATTGGGGTATTCCAGGCCGGACATGTAGAGAGGATGAAACTGGTTGGGGGTGGCCCCCATGGAGGTGGCGTCCACGCCAGGGAGGCCGCTGCCCTGTCCCATGCAGGTCACGGCTGCTTCGGGCAGAGCCTTTCCCCCACCGCACAGGGGCTTCTCCAGCAGGTTGGCAGCCAGCCCCTTCCCCTCAGGGCCGGCTGCCGGCCCCTCGGCCACCGCCCCGTTCTGAGGCAGGGCACCCCCTCTTTCGGAGGCGGGCCCCAGGTCCCTCGCGCAGCCCGGATCGCCGGCGTAGCCGCTCTCTGCTGACCACGAGCCTTTGCCCTGTCCTGCCTTCAGGTCGCCCTTCCCAGCGGGGCCGTCCCCCTCCCCATCCGGGGGCACGGCGCGCCTCGTGCACTCCAGGGGCAGCGGGGGCTTGGGGTGAGGTAGGAGTTTGCCGTAGGCCCCGTCGGGAATGATGCACTGAGCCTTCTCGTCCATGCCTGCCAGCGAGTCCACTGAAAGAGAGGGAAGGAAGTCAAACACATGTCTAATCTTTGCAAATTTGGGTGATCTTTAAGAGCTGCTTCTTTTAAAAGTGCTCTTTTAAAAACTGCTCATGAGGTTGCATCTCTCTCTGAAAGATGGCACAGGTAGACACTGCAGTTTGTGAGCCGCCGCTAAGTCACAGCCCCTCTGGAACAACGTGGTAAACGTGTTTGCTCTGACACAGAGGTGTGCAGAGGCTGCCCAAAGGAAGAGGCAGAGTTGGGGTCCACATGATAGCGACATAAAGTGTTGGTGTACTGGCAGCTTGATTTCAGGCTGCATTATTCTTTCCAGTCATAGAATTAAAAAATAGTTTGAGTTGGAAGGGACTTTAAAGATCATGTAGTTCCACCCCCGCCCGCCATGGAGAGAGAAACCTTCCACTAGACCAGATTGTTCAAAGTCCCCTCCGCCCTGGTCTTGAACACTTCCAGGGATGGGGCATCCACAGCTCCTCTGGGCAATCTGTGTCAGTGCCTCACCACCCTCACAGTACGAAATTTCTTCTTAACATCAAATTTAAGCCCACCCTCCACAAACCCTGTTTGCATCCAGCTTGGGCAGAAGCACCACCACGCCCTGAGATACTGCAGAGATGATCACAGCCATATTTTAACCAACTGTGGTTTGGAGATGAGACTGCTCTGTCCTGCAATCACTCAACATTCTCCCCTGTCTCTGTTCTATATCCAGCAAGCTAAATTATGATGATAACTTTTAAGCAATGCCACACAAGGAAAGAGTTTCCTCTTAGTGCAAGGCGCACAAGGGATTGATAAAAGATACAAGGGTTTTGATCTCTAGTTTACCAGCTAGAATTAATGAAAAAAAATTTTTTTTGATCTCTGAATTTTTTTGATCTCTACATTAGGTTTTATTTTTAAGGTTCTTTCCTTTTTATTATCTGTAGTTTACTGGATAGAACAAATGAAATTCAACCAGAAAGAAACTGGTAAGGGCATGCATGACATGTTGCCATCCCACCTGAACTGATACAGCTGCTCAGGGGCTTTTGGGCAGCCCTGGCGTGTGAGGATTTTAAGATGTTGAGAGCTCATAAGGCAGATGTGCATTTCAGAGGGGAAGCTATACTTACACACACTCAAAGGAGTACATTTAAGGCATTTATTCACATAACATCTTCCTCTCCTTACCTAACTCTCTGCAGATCCAATTTTTATATTAACTCCAGGTGAGCTCTAGAAGCATTACAGACTAATGCTTTGCATTTGCACCTCGTGGCACACTGATAACTTGCAGGTAAAGCTGGGACAAAGGGGACCTCTAGCAGGCTACAGTGAAACAAAACAGTCCCAGAAAAATCTAAGCAATGCCCTGAGTAAAAAATGTATTCCAACTTAGATTAAAAAACCCCAAAAAACTATGCATAAAAACTCCGTTCCCCCCAAATATTTAACCAAGATTTGAATTATTTTCTGAGCGGTGGAGGCGACACATGCAGGCAGGGAAGTGCTACCAGTGGGCACTGAGGGCGTTACCTTGGTTGCTGTCCATGTCCATGGTGTGGCCGGTGGGATCCTGTGAGCCCCCGTTGCCCATGGCTTTGGGGGGCTGGCTGCTGGCAGAGGCAGCGTGGGCCAGCTGTGGAAAGGGCCCGGGGAGGTGCGGCGGCGGCGGCTGGCGGGGGTGGTAAGGCACACCCGGCGGGCACACGCGGGACGACAGCTGCTGCATGGCGATCATCTCGGGGCTGTCCAGCATGGAGTCCCCACCCTGGCACCCTCTCTGAACCTGGGCCGCTCCCCCAAAGAGGGCGGCCGGCGGCTGCGGCATCCTCTGGCCGGCGCCCTTGCCGGGCGGTCGGATGTACCCTGAGGGAGGCACCCCGTGAGGTAGGAAATTGGATTGCTCGCTCCACTGGCCGGGAGGCAGCGGCGGCCTCATGGCCCGGGGGTCCATCATGTGACCCAGGACCCGGGGCTGCAGCGAGGGCCCCGGCCCCACGGGCGCCTTCTCCTCGGGCCCCACGGCCGCCTGGCCGGCGTGGCTGCCGTTCCACAGGGCCGGGTGCGCGCGGTTCAGGTACTTGTAGGGCCGGTACATGTGTGCCGGGGGCACCTCCGAGCCCTCCGGCGCCTTCCCCGGGGGCCCGCTGTGCCGCGGCGGGAGGAAGCCCTGCTGGAACTGGGCCGGGGGATAGACGCCATCGGGCGGGCGGCCCAGCTGCAGGGAGCCCAGGCGGGGGCCCAGCCCGGCCACGTGTGCCGGCGCCGCGCACGCCTGCTTCTCCGGAGTGCCCAGGCGGTGCCCACGGTGCTCGCTCAGTCCCACGGCCGGCTGCAGAGAGAGAGAGAGAGGGAGGGGTCTCAGTGACAGCCGTGGCACCTGCGGGGCCTGGGGTGCGTCACCCCGCGCGGGAGGGGCTCACCTGCATGGCAAAGTGCTGGTGCTGCTGCACCGGCTCTCCGGGATGGGGCTCGGGCACTCGCGGAGAGCCGTACAGTTTGGTGGGATCGGATCCACGCAAAGGGCCAAAGGTTCCTGGCACCGCTGGTCTCTATAAATATAAGCACAATATAAGAAATAAAACAATTTGTGAAGGGCATAAATGCAACAGAAATACTGCAGGTGAGGGGAAGCCAAGGCTGGAGTAACGGCACAAATAAGCAGCTGGACTGTTTTGGAGGTACTGTGGAAATGCTGTGCACTCTCTTCTATGGGTGACCCAGCCTTATCAAAGCCACTCTGCCACACCTCAGCCACTCACTGTCACGATATTTTCTGAAAATCCTTTTGCCAGAATTTCTTCTCCTGAGAAGCTGAGAGGCCTCAGAAATGAAATGCAAACAATGATTATCTGCTGCTGTGGAATGCAACAGGTGCATCTTTGATTGGTCTCACGTGGTTCTTTCTAATTAATGGCCAATCACAGTCCAGCGCCTTGGACTCTCTGGTCAGTCACAAGATTTCATTATCATTAATTTTTTCCTTTCCTTGCTAGCCTTCTGATGAAATCCTTTCTTCTATTCTTTTAATATAGTTTTAATATATCATTTTTCTTTAATATAATATACATCATAAAATAATAAATCAGCCTTCTGAAACATAGAGTCAAGTTTCTCATCTCTTCCCTCGTCCTGGGAGCCCTGCGAACACCACCACAGCTCACCCCTGAACTTAAGGCTGCACTACACTCACTTGCCACCCAAATACTGGGGGGGCAGGAAAGAAGGCTGGAGGGGGCAGGGGTTTGCTTCAAGAACAGGAATGGACCACAAGAGTATGGAAGCAGGAAGACAACAGGGAGTGTGCTGGATTTCCTTCAAAATACTCAATGCCTCCAGCTCTCCTACCACCTTCCACTATCTGCAGCACAAGAATCATTTTAAAAATTTTGTTTGATCTCTAGCTAAAAGGGCAAGGGATAGCCTAAATATCAGGAAAACAGCAGATACATCACACCACAAGCAATCACTGGTTAAAATGGAAAAGGCAGTGAAGGACGGGTGAGGAACAGCCCAGAAGGGAGGCAGAACAGAGGTGGCATTCAGAGAAGAAACGCTGGGCTAAAGATAGGTCACTGCTGCAGTCCAGGGTGGCCTTTGTTTGATTCAGTTTACTGCTTTTATAAATACTCAAAGCACAAAATGCAGTAGTACACAGATGGCACAAAGTTACCAGGCATCTGTAAACAATTGAGACAAAAGACCAGATTGTTCAGCTTCATAAACTGGGGGGTAAGGGAAGAAATGTTACAGCTTTCCATGCACACTGGGGCTACTCTCCAAGGAGAGAAGAAAACTGGGGGAATCAGTTTGTCTACACTGGGAAATGACAGCCATGAGAAACATTAGGAGATTGCCCCCACCTGATGTGGCAAAGACTTAAATTTCACCAGTTTAAATCTAAGGGCTGAAAAGGTTTCACTTGGAGGAACCATAGCTCTGACTCTTCATCTCTGGGAAAAGGTTCCTGACAGGCACTAAGGATTTCATGGTAGGAAGTTTCATTCCCCTTGACCTCCCTCCCTGCCTTGTCCTGATGGGCAGAGGACAGCAGGAGCTGCTCCTTACCATCTGTCCAGGATGTGGCACAGGGCTGGGCATGCCGCCGTACTGCAGGGAGCGCGGGAAGCCTCGCCCGTTGGAAGGGCCCACCTCTCGAGCAGCCTGCATGGCGTTGCCACTTGGGTCATCCACAGAGGACGAGGAGAAGGAGGAGGAAGAGGAAGAAGAAGCGGGAGCCCTGGAAGCAGCTCGATATGGAGGAGGTTTTCCTCCATTTTCCAGGCGTTGCTGTCTCTTGCCGGGCCCATCGGGGTCTCGTGATCGAGTCCAGACGCTGCCTGTGCCGGAGCGCCCGGACCGCCGGCTCCTCTTCTCTCTTCTCCCATCCTCCCTGATCCAAAACTCCTCATCTGTGTCTCCATCTTCCCCAGGGAAGTGCTTCATCATTGCTCGGTGGAAACACCTCTCCAAGTTGTAAGCCATCTTTGTATATTCTGCGGTCAAAAACCCCCAAGAACGTCAGAGCCTTGTACAGAGAAGCAATTAAGCAATTATGCAACATCAGATAAATCATCTCCCCTCTGCCAAGTTTCTCCAAGGAAGACTTTTGTTTCTAACTAGTTGGCTTTGGTTCCTAAACTCCATAAGCAACACAGCATCAGTTCAGCTCAGTAACCCCAGCAGAGGACAGGCACACAGGCATGACAAAGTACCACTGGCAGCAGGGCCTGCAGAGTCAGCATTAACTCAGTGTTCCAGCCTAGTGCCAAGAATTACATTAGGGGAGCACCACCTCTGCTCACAGAGATGTGTGACCTGCACAGTTAGCCAGCAGGAGTGCTGAGAGAAGAAATGTGAACTTCCAGCAATGCTATTTGATTACTTTCAGAGGCTTTTCTTGGACTCGTTCAGGTCTCTGCTGTGGGCCACAAGACAGAGGAAAATCAGCAAACACATTTATCTGTGTAGTTTCCAAAGCACTTGTTGACCCTGACACGAAAGCTATTGCCAACAACAGTGTCCCCACTGCATCATTTTTACTAGACAGTTCTGCTGAGATGTGCTTTTACTTTTTGTTGAGTGGATAGGAAGGAAAAGACATGTGAGAGGTGCTGGTAACAAGGCCTTGAAGCAAGTGACTTTCCAGTTGTTTCCACTCAACTAACCCTGAAGTTCCTTGAGGAACAGAGCTCTCCCAGTGGCAGGGCAGGTATGCTTTTACTTGCAGCCAACAGCAACAAGCTGATTTGTTCTTAATGTTGCTCTCCCTTTCTCACCAGGTGTTGCTGGTGAGACAGTCTGCAGTGATGACCCACCATATGGGAACTGATTTCTTCTCTAAGCAACACATAGAATTTTAATTGGCATGGCAATTAAACCCAGGATTTCCCATTTGCACACTCACATTGTTCCTTCAATAGCCAAGGAAGCTAAAAACTACATTTTCCATCCGAAGGACAGGCATGGGTCACTCCTCACTTTCCTGTGGTACTCAACAAACACTGGCAGTTAACCAGACTGCAATGCTTTTCAGTCTGTTAGCTATTATGAGGAAAAGGGGCACACATAAACACATGAAGGAATAAGTTCAGAAAGAAACAGACTCTCCTCTCTGTGTGCTCTGCCTTCACCATCTACCATCATGGCAGTCCTTGGTATGCCATGCCCCAATTCAGCCTGACCAAACTGTGCTAAAAGTCTCACTAAAACCCAGTGCAGGTCTCAGTAACTATTACCCTTTCATCTGGTCTTCCAAAAATATTCTGAAAGAGAAGAATCACAAATCAACTGGTGAGGAGGAAGAGGGCACTGCTTGCTTTGGCTGAGCACTGCAAATAGACAAATGTAGCATCTTACTGCTCTTACCACTGCCTTCTCCGTTGTACTTCAGACAGTTCCTGAACATGGTCTTCATATCACCCACAAATTCATCCTTGGTGCAGTACTGACCTCCATTCAGCTTCTTCTCCATGCTGGAGATATCCATGGGGGCCTGGAATACAACCAAACTTCCCTTCAGTTACAGACAGCACAGTGGGGCTTACAAAGTTAGAGCTCAGAGAGGGCATGGGCAGCAGAGGATCCTCTCCAGAGGCAGCCACCCATTTTTGGTTTTCTTGACTTGTAAGGCTAGAAGGGACTGCCAGAATCATGGAGATGGACTGTGAGGGTAATACAGCCCATCAAACTTCAAAACACTTCCCAAGAACTGCATCCCAGTGAACAAAGGGCATCAGTCAAGATGGCTGTGCCACTTTCCATACCTTAATGATCTGGTAGTAGTTGGGAGCATACGATTCATCAACGGGCTCCAAGAAGGGCCAAGAGTCCTTGTGAGCCTTCACCACATCTAGAACTGGCAGTAGCAGGAGAAAGGTGAATGGTTACACTCACACACACACAGAAGTATTTCACTTGGAGAAAGCTGGGGTGGGACTAACCTTTGTACATGGCTGTGAACTCATCGTCCAGTTCAAAGCTGTAACAGGAAGCACCACAGTGAATATGCAGACTGAGCATAGATAAGACATGCTCTGTACTTCATCTTCTCCTCCACCCATGCAGCGCCACCATGCTGGCCAGCAGGCCTCCTCACAAACACTCCTCTCATATGGACCAAACCCAGATGTTTCTCAGCTTACTCTCACTGTTCTCCATCCTCACTTCTCCCTCTGCATTCCTGTGAATGATCACACTCCTCTCCTTGCCATACTTACTGTGCTTCAATACACTTGTGTGCTGCAATGGCCCATTGTGTACTCACATGTCCTTGGTCCTTCTCTCCTCCCTGCCAGGGGAGCTGGGATCCAGGTGGGAAAGCTCAGGGGGCAGCTCCTTCCCCTGTGCCAGCAGCCACGCCCGCTCTTCGCGAAGTTTCCTCCTCCTGGCCCGCTCTGCAGTGGGAAGAGATGAAAAACCATTCAGCACTCTTTGCCCACATTTTTCAGGGAAACAGAAGGTGTTCCTGCAGCTCTCAAGAACTCCAGTGAGAGGATCTTGTTCTTTCAGCAAAAGCAGCACCAGCACAGGAGCAGGTGAGGTGAGAATACAGCGTACCATCAACATGCCTCATCATCCTCCCTTGGTTACAATCACCTATTTTGGAGCACCACTGTGACACAGATGCTGCCTTAGGCAACTTCCAGAAGTGGGGTGGTACAAAGAGGGAAGCTCAGCATCCATCTCTAGGCATAGCTCAGCACAATGGAAAGAGCTGGCTTGTTTTTATCTTCCTTTAGGGGCTTCACCTCAGGCAGGTGAACTTGAGGCAGCTGGCTTTGCACAGAATGGGATGAAGAGCAGTGCTGAGGGAGGGAAGTTCTACCAGCTCCCAGTTCTACCAGTGGCAATGAGTAACTGGGGTCATTTTTATCCTCCATGGCTGGCTTTGGGAAGATTGCTCAGGTAGGTCTTCATGGCCAGCAGCCAGAGTGAGCAACCTGCCACACACGAGGGCCACTGGGACGGCTTTCATTTAAAGAAGTGAGACACAGGAAGAAGCAATGGTGGTAATATAACCTGTGGTTTGCAACCAGACAGCTGGCCAACAGATTGCTTCATAATAGAAAGTTTATGGGCTCTTATGAACCTCATTTCCTTTTGCTTATAGGAAATCTGAATTCATTTGACTTGCGAAACACCTGCAGTTGGACCAACCTTCTGCAGGAGCAGAATTCTGTGGAAGTAATGCTCAGGGAGAGATGTCATAGGAACAGGCCATGTCAGTGAACACCCAGAGTGAAAGAAAGATGAGGGAGATGTGGCCAGCATCCTGTAGCAGAGGCTCTGCCTTTGGAAAATGCCACCTACTCAAGAGATACCAGCTCTGATGGAAAAAATATTTATTGAAGTCCTACTCTGTCAGTCAAAAATAAACTTGGGATGGAGTTTGAGAGCAGAAGAAAAGTAGTAATAGCTACAAGGTGAGTGCTTGTAGGGACATTCATTGGTAGACATGTCAAAGACTGGTAAAAGAAAGCCCAGATTTCTTGTCGGAAGACTCAGGGTAGCACTGAAGCTGGGATTATAGGACTTGCATCTGAGGTGTCCCACAGAATCTAAGAGAATTGCATGACCAGAAGTCCAACACTCCATTTCAGGCAACAGAGAATATCGGAGTCCAAGCACTGTTCAGAATTCATGCTTCTTTAATAAAATTAGCAATCCTTAGATGGCATTGCAATGGATACCTAAGTGAGAAAGCTGAGAAGAAGAACATGAAGTGATTATTTGGGCAGCAAATGGAAAATCTCATGACAACAGCAGCCAAGAGGTAAAGATGGTGTAGATTTTAGAAATCCACCAACATCTGCCAAGGATCTGACCTGGTAAACTGACAGGAACCAAGCAGTGCTACTCTGGTACCAGATCTCAGCCAGGATTAATAGCAGGAGTCTCTAACACAGCTAGTGATTAACACAGTGTGTTCAAGAATGAGCAGAGCTCATTCTCATACTGTTGGCTTGGGTTGACTCCTACCCAGCAGCTTTCAAAATCTAAATAATGCCCTAAAAAGTGCCTCAACAAGCTAGAAACTCATATATGTGATAAATTATGTTGAAGCAGCACCTGAAAAGAGAACTGGGAAACTCTAACCTGCTGTTGTGGTAGAAATCTAGAAAGCTTCCCTAACTTACAAATTCAGGAGAGTGCAGATGGGCCCAGCAGGAAACTTGCTACCTGGGGAGTGTGTTGGAATTGGGGGGGAAGTGTAATCTTGGGCTGGAAACAGGAATGGGATGTTAAAACAGGAATACCATCCAAAACTGAGAAGAAGGTGAAATTCTTCATAGAGAAGATATTTCACATCTCCCCTCTACAGAAGGCCATACAAAACTAATATTACATTCCAAACAGACTAAAAATTAGAAGAAAATCTTTGTTACCCTAAAATTTCTGTTGTTGGATGTCCAGTTTTAACAAATCTGAACCAAATAAAACAAATTACATAATACTCAAATAATTTCCCCTCCATCATTAGAACTGTAATGACAGCAAATGCTAGTGGTGGGTGTGCTTGGCACTAAGAAATGATCATTAAGAAGTCAGTTTTACCTGGAGAGCTGCTGGTTCTGGGGATAAAAAATACTGTAGTGATTGAATTGAACTAGTCAACATAACCTTTGTAAACAGCTTTTGCATGGCTTAAAAGAAGACTTCTCCTGACTAAGCCTAAATGGACTAGAAAAGAGTTTAAACTACGTGAAAGAAACTGCACAAAACAAAATTAAAGCACCTGTGCCAATAAAAGCAAGAATGTATGCTAACTTGGCTTAAAAGAGGCTACTGCTCAACCTCACACCAGTCTCTTTGCATGGCTCTGATGCCTTTGAATCCAGTGATGTAATGATTGAATTTACTCAGAAAAGGAAATGGCTTATACCAAACCAAAACCATTTTACAGGAACATTTATCTTTGCAGCTCTTGTGGAACTTCAAGACTAATTTTGTCTGTAAAGAAGAAGCATTAAACCACAAAGAATATGCAATTTGCCAAGGGAAACAGATATCTGTGGCAGATATGGGAGCTGGATGAATCTAGATTCAAAACACCTGATTAGCTAGGACTAGCAACCAGGAATACACAAAAGCCAAGGAAGTAATTGGTTTTTCTAATGGTTAGAAAGGTAAGCAGGTAAAAGAAGCTATTCTTAGATAACATCTGGCCTCCTACCAAACATCTGGTAGCAAACTGTTTCATTTTGGAAAGTTTACAAGAGGAGCATGAACTTAATATTTTTTTTTCCTTTTTCTGATTCTTTATCCACTTTGGGACTCATGATGCTGATACTGCCCCACATTGCCACAGCTTTCTGAGGATGCTCAGCCTTTCCATGGAATTACAACAGCCCAGCCAGACACTGTGGATAAAGCAGCAGCTAAAGGAATCCCCCATAAGGGAGGCCAACAGAGAGAAATGAACTTGCTCTGACACCCACACCTACATGTACTGCCTGCTCTCTGTGCCTTGATCTGAGGTATTCAACACAACATGGTTGTTTGCTCCAGAAGAGCTTAAATCAACATTTAATTCATTAACCACAAAAGTTTTAGACCAACACCTGAAATTGCCACCTCTGGTGGTGCTCTATGCAGCCTGGTCACTTCACCTTTAGTTCTCCAATTGGTAAGGCCAGCAGCAATATAAAAATACTACTCTTGCTACTCCCATGTTATCCCATTCCCTTTCTCCTCAAAGGGAATTCTTCTTCCATCATGCATTGGGCCAAAAGAACCAAATGCTATCCCAGTGAGAGCAAAGCAAGCTAATCCTGCACACAGGGAAATCATGAGGAGGCAAGTGGGGAGACAGAACTGAGAAACAACATGAATAGCAGGAGAAAAAAATTGACAGCTGGGGCAAGGAAGAAAATTAGCACAATTTGAAGAAGACAACACAGTCTAAGGGTGCCCTAGAGAACAGCCACCAACACTGAGAGGACAGACAAAGGAAAAGAAACTACAGTCAGACCAACTTATCAGAGAACAAGAAAATATTCTCATTAGCAAGTCTGGCAGGGGAGGAATGCAAATGGCAAAATTTAATTCAAGATCTCAGTCGTGAGTTTGAAAGTTTCCACTCCTGTTCCACATTACCTTCCACTGCTTTGACCTTCTCCTCCATCTCCCTCTTCCTCTCCTCCTTGAGCAGCTGCTCCTGCTCCCTCTTCTGCACTGCTATAAGGATCTGGCGCTCCTCCTCTTCCTCTCTGCGCCTCTGCTTCTCCATTGAGCTCAGCACATTTGGGTTTACCTGTAACAGAATGATGCACCAAAAACTGTAACGCAGTGGCTCGCTGAAAGCTGAGCAGAGGCAGGTTTACTTGGAGGAGGTATTAAAGCACACCTACAATGGATGACTGGGAGGAAAAAAAAGGGGGAAAAAAAGGATTTGAATGAACGATTTCCTAGATGAAAAGCAACATGGAAAGGGAGGTTATTTGCCAAGCAATGAAATCCTACTGACACAAGGACAATGGAAGGAGAAGCGATGGGTTAGACAAGCTGCCATTCTGTCAGGGATGCACCACGCGCATTTCTCTTCCCTTCTGGGCAAAGGATTCAGGCTGTTGACACCCTTACACAACACCTCTACCTCTTCCAGCTAGCAGAGCTCTGACTGTAAGTGTGAGAAGGACTACTTTGCCAAACCTGTCTGCTGCAAAACACAGAACACTTCCATAGGAAAAGCGTCTGGTACAGCCCTGCGTCAAGGTATCATTAGGAATGTTTTCCTTTCCTGTTCAAAATTTCTGTGTGCTAATCTCCCCTGAACTGGCTCTCATTTGTTTGTTTGGACAGTTTTCCTGCTGGGTCCCAAAACCAGCTCTCTCATTCAAGGACACCTGGCTCTTTATTGCCCCACTTTCTCACCTCCCCACTGCCAGCAGCCTGCAAGGCTGTGTTTGATCCTACTTAAGACTTCAGGCTTCCCAGACCAGGGGCTGCCTGCTCCTATTTCTCCAGTAAAGTATAAGGTATGTATATGGAAGTGTGGAATTATCTTTATTACCTTAATTTAGTTGTAAGACAAATGTATCAGTCATCCACCAGCCACTCCTACCCCTGTGACCAAGATATGTGTACCTTATCAGCAGGGAATATCAACCAGAAAAAACAATGTACATACAGTTTGCTCCAACTTCACTTTCAGGGAATAACCAGCAACCACCACTTAGGCAGAAGGCATTTCCTGAGGATTAGCAATCAGCTGGGGTCCGTTGGCTGCTGCTCAGACCATCAACTTCTCCAGGCCCATTATTAATCCCCAGGGAAAAAAAAATAAATTCTGGCACCAGGATTACTATTTTGTCCTTGTTTCATTGCCCAGGAATGGAACCTGGGGGTGTTTTGATGAATGCCTAGAAATGTTGTCTGGTTTCACTGCACATTCATTCCCCCTCTGCCTCCCCTTCCCCTACACAGTCCCATGCTGCCCTACAAACTCCCACTCCAGTTTTCTGCAGACAAGCACCATGCATCATCACCAGCAGAAACAATACATTAAAAGAATTATGCTTCAAACACCAACAGTCACAGAGAAGTGTCCATGAGAGGGTCATGGGACTCTTGACAAAATTAGGACCATATCCTGCATTTAGGGACAAATTGGCAATAAAACCAATATTCTGTGTTGATCCTTTAAGGTGAGACCCAGAGCTCCATCTCACCACGAGGGAACCATTCTCTTATTTTCCATTTTATATCTTTGTCAAAATGTTATCACTTTATTTGTCTATCTCTTTCCTAGGGAAATCATTCTGTGAGTTCAGGTGCCTTGAGATTAGCCAGCCTCCCCCCCCCAATCAGTTTGAAGTTTGTTTCTCAACCCCTCATTGCATCCAATAATTCCTAGTTATGCTCTTCTGGCTGAACATAAATTCTCCTTTTCTTTAGTCACATTCCAGCCTTTACCTTATGGACTCCTCAGACACACAACTCCCACATTTCTACATTTAGATTAAATGTTTTCTTTTAAAGCAATCCTTTCAGTTCCTTGGCATGATTATTCCAGTTGTCTCTCAAACCTTTCCTCTCTGATCAATATCCAAACAGCAAGATGCCCAGGATTGTGCTATGACAAGGACAACAGGTCAAGAACCTAGAGAATTGGGTTCTATATTTCCACTTTTGATTCTTTTTTCCCTCAAAAGCTCTGCCATCTGAATTGCTACTCGTGAGCTGCAAACAGCTTCCTTTCAGATCTGATCCTGACCACTGTCAAACAGTTTTCCTCTGACTTTCTTGATAAATCTTAAATTGCAATAGGAACCAAAAGAGTGAGGTAAAAAGAAAGAGGTGAGCAGGAACCCGCCACCAAACTTGGTATGCCAAGATATTTTAGTGAGGATGTGACCATCAGCCTTTACATTCTCAAACCAGTACATGTAAGCCAGCCTGGCATGTTAGGATTTCTTTGATTGCTGGTACACAGGTGAGACCTTCCCATTCCCTAGATTAATACAACTTCCACCTCTCATGCCCTATGGAAACAGGAACACAACATCCAAGCTGCAGTGCTCACACCAGGACCTCTCCAAGCCTGCAGGGCACACTCAGCACCCTGAGCTTTAATGGCATGACACAGGATCCACAGCATGCTCCAGAGCAAGCTAACACACATATGGCATCAACAAAGCACTTTTAAACAAAGGAGAGGGTGTCATCCTACCAGATCTAGAAAGCAAAGGGAAAAGCAGAAACCACAATCAGTGTAGTGAGCCCCAAGGACTGCAGCAGACACCCACAATTGCACTTGCAGGGCAGCAACAGTGCTGCATGGGCTCTTTGAGACACTTCAGACACAGAAACAACCTGATTCTCAGAGGCACCTCTGCCTGCTGCCCCACCTAGGTCCATTGGGAACGAGTGTGCTCAACTCAGGGTTAAAAAAAATACACAAACACGAACCAGTAAACCCCTACCGGATTGGTGGAAGCAGACACTTATTGGAATGACAAAAGCAAGAACCAAACACAAGTTAAATTTCCTTCCTGACCACGGAGGAGGCAAAAGGAGGTGGCAAAAGGACAGGACTCTTCTCCAGCTTCCTCCCCGCTCAGAGGATAAACACCACAGCGACCAAGGCATCACCGCCTCCTTCCCTCCGGCAGAGAGCACTCCAGGACACAACATCGCTGCTGTCCCCTGCCCTGGGACTCTGAAAGAGCCAAACTCCTGCCTTCAGCTCTGCTCTCCAGACACTGGGTATCAGGCTTCAGGGGCAGAAGGCCAGAAGGCACGGGTGCCCTGAGTGCCCTGGCCCCTCATCCGCCAAACCTTCACGCTCAGGTTTCTGCAGCGCTCTCCTAATGAGGGTGCTGCTCAGGCGGCTCTTAATGAGGAGCTAATCTGAACCACCTGTTGAGAAATCCCCCGCAGGATCAGGAGCCCATGGAGCAGTTACATCTCCAACTCCAACAGCAGCCAGGAGAAAGAGGTCACCTGTACCGGGCTGAGGCTTTCTCCTCCAGGCTCGCTGACTGCCCACCCTGGTTTAAGGAACAAGCCACCAGACATGCTGGCACTTCCCTGGTGCCCCATGGCAGGGATGGCCTCACATCCTGCTGGGGAGCAGTGTGACCATCACCACTGTGTGCTGGCTGGCTCCCTGTCCCGGCACAGCGGGTGCCAGGAGGGCCCCTGCTCGCTGGAAAGGTTTCACTGGCCCACAGGCAGCAATTAACAGCCCTCTGCTGCTGCAGACCTGGAGCACCTGCGGTACTGATTAGCATCATTCAGGCTCCATGTGTTTCCCACTCCCCTCCTCCTCTGGGATTTCTGCTGCCTGTGAACAAACACGTGTCCCTGTGCTTCCTGCATGGTGGGCTCTGCAGAGCGCAATTCTGGCCCCAAACTGACCATCGCCGGGGTCTCATTTTCCTCTCGGCAGGCTTTTATCTGCAGCATGATGAGAGGTTCTTCCTTCCTTTTATTCATCTGTTTCTAAGTAATTACATTTATTGCACAGGGACCTGTACTTTCTCCTTTGTTTTGGGGGAACCCCTGACTCTAGCTCACATGGCATATTCCCTGCAGCCTAATTTCCCAGGGTCTGACAAAACACCAGGTAACTACATTTCCATTACATCTACAGCAAGAGATTATGCCCCAGCCTGATAGAATTGAGACAATTTTTTCCTCTGTGGCTAATCTGGTGTTGTCTGACCGATTGCTTTGGGTAGCAGTTGCCAGTTCAAAGACCCCCCATCTCCACAGCCCCGTGTCCCTGCCTGTGCTGGTGTGCCTGTTAGGGGCTGTGTGGTGAACTGGATCAGAAAACTGATCTATGTTAAAAATAACCCCGACCAAAGAAAAAGGTTATATTTAACTCCAGTCATTTTCCTGGGTCTGGTTCACTGCACAGACCCTCAAGCAGCAGCAGTGCTGTTGCACTGATGGGGTAGGGACGAGATGAGGGTGAGGAGGCACAGAAAGCGCTGTTTGAGCCCACAAGGCTGCAGTTTGATAAGCATTTCTTTAAGTAGCCTAAATTGTGACTTCCATTTCCAGCTGACCCCCTCCTAGCTCAGCTCCATACTGCATCAGTCATTCTCTCCCTCGGCGCTATCTACACCCTCATGTGTTTGCAGCCTCACGTTTTCCCCTTGGCTGAATTTCTGTCATTTCCCTTTGTAAGCCGGTTCTTCTAGCCCTCTCATCCTTCTTCAACTTTTCTTTGAACTGCCTCGAATGTGCCAGCACTTTCATTGAAGTGGAATTCCCCAGACTGAGCGCAGATTTCCATATGCAGCTGCAGCGGGGTCTGCGGCGGGGCCGTTCCCTGTGCGATCCAGAGGGCAGCACCTCCCTGCTCGCCATAGAAACCCCGGGTGTCAGCCTGCCTTTGACGGGCATTACCACCCATCTCTCTTTCAGCACAGGCACTTTCAAGCGGCTCCTTCCCACTGAATGGCGATGCTGCGGTTTATTTCTTCCCCCAGGAGGCATCTGCTCTGCCTCCCTCCGTCGTCCTCCCCCTCGCACCCCCCCTCACCTCCTGCTTGATTGGTTTGATGGGCTGATGGTCAGACATCCACCTGGGAGAAAACTCTGTCCGCTGCAGACGCTTCTCCTGAAACAGGGTTGAGAATTGAGGGAAGGAAAAAGAGAGTGGAGGAAATTAGGGCACATCGGAGACACTGGCAGCAGAAACTCTGAGGGCTAGAAGTGACCATGAAATCCCTATTAGCTTTACAAGGGTAGCAAACAAGCAAACTGAACTCGATCCAAGAACAGCATGCTGACTGCAGAGCCTGTTTCACAAAGCCATCCAGCCAAATGATCCCTCTTTCCAGATCTGTCCCACCTGGAAACACTCAGCTGACGGACAACACCCCTCAGAGTTTTGGGCTTAGCTAGGGCAGCTAAGCAGCCAGTGCCCCTTCAGCAGAGCCAGCAGAGAAAGGGCAGTAAAAGTGGAATCACAGGCAGTTTGCATAGAAAAGCCAGGCTGTAAATCGCAGCAGTTCAAAAGCACAGAGATCCCCTGCTAGCAGGAAAGGGCCACAGGACACGGCTGAAGACAGTAACCCCTTCAGCCACCCTACCTACGCTGCTGTGCAATCACCAACCAGATCCTCAAGCACCGACTCCAGCACTGCATGGGGGACAGTCTTCCCCCCATCCACACGTCCTCAACAGCCCCAACATCCATTTGACTTGCAGGCTGTAGGTGCAGGGAGCAGAACGGGCTGGCAGGCTGCTGGGATTTAGCTCTCCTTCACTCAGCAAGCATCCCTGCTCTTGGAAGTGGTCAAAGAGAGGTAAACAGGATGTCATGTCTCCTCACCTTCTGTGCAATCATGTTGCAGATCTCCGGCAGGAAGTCTTCACTCAAGAGTTTGTAGAGCTGCCTCTCTCTAAGGGAAGTCCTCTCTCTGAAGCTCTCTGTGACCTGCCTCCACTCCTCTTCCGTCTGGCACAGCAACCACCATGTCCCACGGCCAGGCCCCTGGGACCCTTCAAAAACATGAAAGGATGTTGTTATCTCCACAGCAGTTATGACCAACAGCTCCTCTCAATCCCTTCTCTTCTCTCCTCAGGGCTCAGGAAGAGCAAGAGACACTGGCAAAGGCCACTGTTACAGAAAACATTCCATTTGCTACAGACCCAAAGCTCTCTTCATGCACCAGAAGCACTGCTGCCTCTGAGAGTGATGCCAAGATAGAGAGGAAGTACTCAGGGGAAGAAATAATGGTGCCACATGGCAACACACAGGTAGTGTGACATCCCTGTAGCAAGCCCACATTTCAGTTATTGTAGACTGGAGAAAAGAATTTAATTTTTTTTTTTAAAGGGGGCTGTCAGCCAGAGCAGGACATACGGAACTGCAAATGTACAATTTAGTCTGGCAGCAGAATAAAGTCATCAAAAATAATGTAATTTGAAATACTTTTTTTTTTTTTTTGTAAAGCATTGCAAACCATTTCTGCAGGGTAACAAATCCTCCTGCTCCCTGCAAATGAAATATTTTGTTTGCAGGCACTTGAAAGAGCAGAAGAGGAAGCGAAGGACAGGGTTCATCAGGCTGCCAGATGAGGGGGAAGTTCCAAAAGTTCACATCCCATCCCTGCTCGATCCAGAGTGGGATTGAAGCAGATCACCCACTGCTCTGAAGCATGTCCCAACCACCGAGACACTTTGAGAACTGTTCCACCTTGTGCGAAACATTTGAATATTAATTGTGAAGGAAGGGCTCTCTTGCATTGTGGTTGGAACACCCACCTGGAGATAGGGAATGTGGTTCCTGCTCCACAAATGTTTACAGAGCAGGGAAGCCTCATGGGTTGCAACTTGTATGCTTTTGCCCCAGGATGCTCTCTGAACAGAAAAAGGTTGTTGCCCTTTTTTCTTTTTGGAGTGGGGAATGTTTTGGATCAAACACCTTCAGGCTGAGGAGTTCTCAGCTGCCTCCAGACATTTTTAGGGCTAACCACTGGCTCCCAGAAAGAAAGCAATGGTCATCAGCACCACTGGCAGATGTCATGCACCTTCTGAACACATTTTCAAGCAAACTAACAATGAAAAACAAAAAGAAGTAGAAAGCTGAATCTGACTCTGGGCCCTTTGTGGATCTGAAGTGTGAGTGGCTGTGACATGCAAGGTGTCAGACTGTCCCAGGAAGGCTGGAAAGCTGCAGGGTCCCTGCAGCACCTGCCCTCTGTCAGGTGCCTGGGGTGCAGTGGCACAGAGTTTCAGCTCTGTGAGTGCACTGGGGACTGGTAAATGAGACAGCAAAGGTCCAGCCCTGTGCTGGCTCTGCTGCTCTGGCTACACAAAGCCATCCATCCCTTGCCCATGGGCAGCAGGGAGCTTACCTGCATCCTGCCCCCAGACCCTGCATCCTGGTTTCTCATTCCCTTGCCAGCTGCCCACAGACAACTCATTTCAATAGCAAACAGGACTGAGGCACTCTTTGTGCCAGCAGAAGATTACTCTGCAGCTGAAGTGACACAATTTGCTGGAGACAATGATCTGATAAAACCCCCAGCGCCTCACGCACACCGCTCTGGCTCTGCCGCCCCGGCTCCGGAGAAGCCGGAGTGGCCGCCAGGAAATCTGAAGACAAAGAGCAAATGGAAGGAGGCACGGGAAAGACAATGCCACCCTTGCCTTTTATTGTGAGGCAACAGGCAGGCCGAGTCCCTGGGTTTTGTGGAAGCCAGTGGATACACATGTATGACAAATGAGTCCCAGCTCCCTTGAACTCACTTTCACATCATGTTGCTAACTCGCTTTTTGCCTCGTTAACCCTTAGCTGGGTACCCCCAAGACATTGTTTACCACTCTCAGCTACCCAATGGCCATGAGGAAGGAAAAGTGAGAGGATCAAAAAGGTTCTTCCTTCTCTATCTTAGCATCACTGACTCCACTCTCTTCCCCATCTGAAAAAACACACCTGCTAACAAGAGGGGTGTGTTTCACCTTACCCCTGGGAGACTGAGGACCATTAATAGCCTGCTTTTTTAGGTGAGCCCTTGAATTCCAGTGTATCCCAGAAGGTTAGGTTTCTTCATCCCGAACTCAGCCATGACAAAATAGGAGGCCTCCAGGTGCCCAGGCTCCCAATGCCAGGCAGTCTGTAACACAAACCCCTCCTTCCAAACTTGGCCCCAACCTCCAGCAGAAGCACTCTCCTGAGAAAGGCTGGGTTGCCTTTCAGGCATCTCTCTGGGTTTTGATAATTTAAAAGCCTTATTAGCAGGTGGTATCAACCCCAATACTGCAAAATCTCTTTACCATTTCTTATCTGAGTCTCGTGGATAAGCAAGCTTTCTTCTGCCTTCTCCCTACCAAAAATAAAGAGGAGTGATACAATAAGTACATCACATCACCAAAACACAGCTGTTTCTGAGGACAAGAATAGGGAACACCACAATTATTCAGTGCAGAGCAAAACCATGAAAAGAATACTGCAGAACACACATTTGACACATATTACAATGTATACAAAATATATATTTATCATAGCTTCGTAAAGTTTTTGTAAGTGAATGGTGCAGGATGAAGTTAGTCAAGTACAGTATCTCGGTTCTTAAGGGAAGCATCCCAAAATCTAAATGGACTCAACTGGCCTGGATTTCTGGCTTCAAGTCACACAATGAAAGTATTCTTTATCAGGAGCAAATTCTCTAGCACTGCATGGTGGAACTGCATTTGAAGTGAGGTGGTTGGAAGAGTGATGCCCACTGTTTCACCAAAGTTAAAGCTCAGTCAGAATCTGCTTTGGAGACTAATCAAAGCATCCACCATGTCTGAGCTTGTTTCACTTCTGAGTTGCTTTGAGATTATGGCTGCATGGTGTACACATAGTTATTGGGGGAACCCCAGAAATACATTATATTCTCTCTGGGAATGTATGTATTTTATATGTGTTGCAGGAAGAACCCTTCCATACCTCAGCAAATTTTCCTCCAGTAGTTTTTTCCGCTTCGGAGGTCGCCCTCGCCTCTTGCCTGTTTTCCCAGGAACGTTTGGGGTGTTTGTCTGCCCCCCACACCCCCTGAAAAATGGCAAAACCACCATGAAATATCTGCCAGCAAGGCAACCGAGGCTGGCAGGATGGGAGAGGGGCACGGAAATCAGAACAGCTGCTAGGATCCCAACCAAAGGAGGGATTAAATCAGAGCAGCAACCGGACGGGGAGGGGAGAGGAGGGATTCCCACTGGCTGGGAGCCGCCGGTGCGGGGCAGCCAGGCAGGAATGTGGTGGGGCAGGCAGCAGCGCTCCCACAGCAGGCTCTGCCGGTGCCACAAAGGCTGCAGGCTGCCTGGACACAATGCATGGCTGCATGGCAGCCCCCAGCCTGCTTGGCAACTCGGGTCCCGCCCGCGCTGCCCCTCCCCAGGCCCCGCTCCCCCCGGCACAACAGCAGTCAGGCGGAGGAGCCCCCTCCAGCCCGGGCCGTGCCCCCCTCGCCCCTGCACCCAGACAGGGAGGGGGTGCGTGAGGGGCTGTTACCTGTCTGCAGCCAGCTCCCCGTTGGGTTTGCCCTGCACCGGGTCCTCCTTGTACATCCTGGTGCCGTAGAAGTACCAGTACAGGGCGCCGCTGCTGTCCTCGCCCAGCGGCTCCACGCGGAGGCTGTCGGCGTCCAAGCCCTGCGCCCGCCGGGAGCCCCCCCGACAGACGGTGACAAGTTGAAAAGCGGCCACATTGTCACACAAAACATGATGACACCCCTCGGTAAACACCTCCCTCCCTCCTTCCTTCCCTCCCACCATGCCACAGCAGCAGTACAGCTGCTCCTCGCGGCCGAGCTGGGAAAATGTTACTCCAGGGGGAAGATGACGTTCTCTCTCTGTCCAGGGAGGGATTTAGATTGGCATCTCTAATTTGAATGGCCTCTCTCGTTTTAACATTTCATCTCTGGTGCTCCTGACAGGGAAGGTCTAATTAGTGCTGGCGACAGTCACGCACAGCCCTGAGAAGCTCCCTCCCCCCCATCCCTGCTCTACCCTCCCCCAGCTCCCCCACTATACTTCATCCCCATCCTTTCATCTCAGAGCATCCCTCAGCAAGGCAGCAGTCTCTGCTCTCACAGCCCTGCCATTACCATTAAAGCATCTCCAAATTCACTCTTTGCAGAAAGAGTAGCCAATGCAGCCAACTTCCTTAGTGACTCCCATGTTACAAATACATCCACACAGGACAAGGGCCCAAGATTCTGAGCAAGGTACAGGAGGGCAAAGCGAACTGCTGACCCACTGTGACCCCTTCTCTTCCCAAGAAGATTCTGATCTGGCCCAGCTCCTGTGGCCACAGTTTCCCTCCTCCCTGCTGCCCAAAGCACCTTGAGGAGGTCGAAGACATCGTCGGCGTCGAGGCGGTAGTCGCAGAGGCGGTGCAGGATCTCCACCCGCGTGCGCAGGGGCAGCTCCTGGAAAGTGCACTCCCTCAGAGGGTTGGGCTTCCCTTCCTCCAGCTCCCAGCGGTAGTTGATGATGTCCTCCAGGTAGCTGTGAAACGTCTGGGATCTAACCAAGGAAGAAAAGATTCTCACGCAAATCCTGTAGTTTGCCATGTCCACCTAGTGCACCAAGCAACTGCAACCAACACAATGCAGGGACAGAGAGCACCTGAAGGAAAACTGTCAGCTATGGTGGGTGCAGCTCCATCATTCACATTCCTAAAACACAGCAATCTCATTGCAACATCACAGGATGTCATGACACAGTCAGTTTTTTATACACAGACTGTTATTTCTTTCTAAGCAGAACGAGCCAAACATGGTAGCAACTCATCTCCTTTCTACCCCAATGGGCAATGCCTTGCACTAGCATCAGCCACTCTTAACTAAAATGGGGTGCAACAAAATTTGAGTCTACTCCCCTTCCAACTCTTCCCATTTGATGGGGGGACAATTTTCTTCAGATTTCCCTTTGCCCTTCACATCTGTCATTGCCAAGTCCTGCTCCTCTCAACTTCTAAGGAAATGCTCTTGCCCTGGTTCAGTGTCTTGAGACTTTGCATAGCTGATTGATTCCTCCTCACTTTGCTGCTCTATGTGGTCCCTGGCCTCCTCTCTCTCCATCCCCAAAGGTGCTGCCACTTTCTGCCTGTTCCTCCACTGGTGGCTCTGGCAGGACATCTGCACAGCCCACCTCACACATGTGGCTTGGACACTGCCACACAACAAGGCTCATCCCCAACAGGAGTGCACCTCCCAAAAAGGAGTCAGTACAGAGGACTTCCCCGTCTGTACTCTCCCAGATCACCAAACTGAACACTTGAGCTCTTCATAAACATTACTATTAAAATGATCTTTCTGATTTTCTAGCTGGGTCACATTAAGTCCTACTTTCACTGCCAGCATTTCATCATAAAACCCAAGGAAGCAGATATTTCTCACCCTCATCTAGCACTGAGAGTGAGTGTCCCCATCTGACACGTTTAAGACCACTGATGGAGCTTAAGGCTAAAGGAACTCCTGTCAATATTTCATTGAGACGTAAGCCTTTACTCTGAATGCCCAAAATGTCAGGAGAAGGAATTTCAGGAAAAGGGGCCATGTCCCTAAATATAAAACTTTCTGAAGATCTGTCCATATGACTTTGAGTCCTGAGAGTTGCCAGGCTCGCTCAGCCTGCTGGAGTTGTGTAAAAGGGGACCCCCCCATGCCCCAGCCATTCTTGCACACACGGGAAGTCCATATGCCAGCAAGAACACCACTGGGTACACATTCCCACCAGCTCTCAAAAAGGCAGCTCCACTTGATAGGTTTTTGGCACAAGCAGATTACTCTATATGATTAATGGAACGGCGCCAGCACTACAGAATTGCATTTCCCTGAGAAATTGCTAACTTCTACAAAAGCTATTATATTTTAACAAAGAGGTGGAGGAGTGTGATCCAGCTGAAGAAAGATCATTAAAAGTCAACAAGAAGTTAGCTATTAGACAGAGGTCTTCACACGTTGGGTAAAGACCAGACTTCTCTGCAAGGACCACGACTGGCCAGTGACTGTGAGAACGAAGGACCAGATGCCTCAAGCCATGTCCACCTGGCAGCATTTCCCTTCCTCCTTGGGTAGAGAGAAGCACAGATCACCCTGCAGATCTCTCCTCACCAGCCTGCTTCTTTCTGACGTCAAATGCAAGCTGACCTCCCAGAGATATCTGCTCTCACCATACCACTGTTACCAGCCCTCTGGTTGTATTTAACAACAGATGCTTGGGTGTACCTGGACCTGGTGCCCTCTGCAACCTGGAGTTTGCTCCATCTGCGTGACACAGGCAAAGCATCAGTGTTCCCAAGTATTGTTGTTTCACTACTGTCAGCAATCAGACAAATGTAGCTTGGAACAGCCCCCTATGCTGACAAAGTTCAGTCACAAAGGGAGGACTGACATTTTATGAAATGCCTCAGAACTGCCTCAAGTAGTAATTTTAGGGTGAAAACTACAGCAAGTATCCTTTTTAAAAGTGAAATATTCAGTACACAGTACACCTACCTGAAGTACCTGTGCATTCCTGCATTGTCTTTCTCAATTATCCCAAGACCTAACTTCAAGCAAGGACTTTGATTTAGGAAAGGTGGCAATAATAGATTCCCTTCACAGACTTTTTAAGAGTGGTATTTGATAATGTATCTTAAATGTCAGATATTTACAGAAGCCATTAGATTAAACCAAATAAAAGAAACAACGACAGAAAGAAAGAAAGAGAGGAGAGGAGGAGAGAAAAGAGAGAAGGAGAGAAAGAGAAAGAGAGAGAGAGAGAGAGAGAGAAAGAGGGAGAGAGAGAGAGAGAAGGAGAGAGAAAGAGAGAGAAAGAGAGAGAGAAAGAGAGAGAGAAAGAGTTGTATTTGGATGCTTAGTCCAGAACCATAAGACAAATGACTGTAAGCTCTCAGACAGCATTTGAGTTTCAGCCCCGCAAGTTCAGTTCTTCAACTCTGCCAGAGCTCAAGGCAGAAGATTATTTTATCAAATCTGATACAGAGGTTCTGGCTATTTCCAATAAAATGGACTGAAAAAGCAGTTTCCCAAGGATCCTCAATAACTAGTAGATGAAAAGGATTGCCAGAAAGAAACAACAAAAGTAAAAGAGTTCTATCTACTCCTATTTTTTTTCCTACCTAAAAGAAAGCAGGAAGGCATGGCTCAGACAGATACTTTTACCACGTGCATGAGTTCACTTATCTCGCTTTATCATTTTGGCTGCTCTCAAAGAAAACTGATCCAGGAAGCAGTTTAATTCCAGAAGATCATTTGAAATCTTTGCCTATGTAACTCTCCTTCCCCCTAGGGACTGGCTCTGTTGATTTAACCAATTTGGTTTTAGTTTGACTTTCACATAAGTGGCTAACACTAGAAATTTCCGCCGTCCACCCGGTGTTCAGTGCATTACAAGCTCTGTTCTTAAGAGTACTTTTGAGTTCCTACCCCCATCAATTTTCAAAGACAGCTACTGTGCATTTGTCGCTTTGAATAAGGATAGAAATAAGAACCAGAGATGGGAAACAGATGTCTCAAGGCATTCCCAATCACTCTCAATCTTACCCAATTTATATTTCTCCTCTTAATGGGAATCGACCTCTTTTCTCCAGACAAATGGATGGTGCTCGTCTTCACCCTGTCTGCCACACCTACAGTTAGTTCCACTTACCCCATCTCTTATATTTCCCTTTGAAAAAGTTTCTGAAACAGCTCTCTTGGTTTGGGAAAGAAAATCTGCAGGGAGGACAGCAATATGTGAGAACCCTGTCCTTGGGGTTCTTCCCTGCTCTAAGCAGAAATGCCCAGGAATAACTGTTTAGAATTGTCTATAAAATTAAAACCCAAGAATCAGAGAGACTGGATCCAGGAATGGAATTACCTGGATACAGTCTGTTAAATACCCCTTTTTCAAGCTCAGCCGGACACCAAAACACTTGAAAGTCCTACAGAGTCTCTGCTGCAGCTAAGAACATCCAAAAACTCTTTTGTAAGTGGGAAGAGGGCAGGAAGGAAATCACTGAGCTGAGGAGACAGAAGTATCTCTTCTCCAGAGGTTCTCAGCATCACTGAGATGTGTAAAAACACTCAGCAAGTGGAGGCAGTGTTAGGTCAGTCATGTCCTTTTCTCTACAAACTGGAGCATTCCCAAGGAGGCTGAACTGGTACATGGGCACATTCTGCCTCAGGGCATCTATCCAAAGGAAAACCGACCCTCTTCTGAAAGTAAATTGGGAGTCTTAGAAACAATTTACAAAGAAAGTGTGAGACCACGGGTCACCACTCTCACCACCTCTCAACCACTTCCTGATGTGTAGCACAGCTTCCACACAGCTCAGTAACCAAGGAAAAGTACTACAGAAACCAGCTACAACAGATCAGAAGTGTACCTTGAAGAACTCTGCAACTCTAAAACTTCTCCCAGGCCAACTTGAATAGCACCATTAATATTTCATAAAACAGATAAACTTCCCTCACCTGTCAAAACATCCCTTGCTTTGCAGTTGACCCCCAATGTGCAAAGCAATTTGGATAGCTGTAATGGGGCAGTGGTGGAATGGTACATGCACATCTATGCGGTACATCCCATGTGGATGCAGATGATTTTTCAAGAGCCCAACACAATTCTTAGTCTTATCCCTGACTACACCCTGAAACCACAGGGCTGTTGTCAGAGGTCCCTATCTTTTGCTGCAAAGATTAGAAAGGAGGTCGAAGCCAAACTGCAACTGTGGTCGAAAGTTTTAATCTTATGTTGCATATACAAAGAGGAATCTGGGGCACAGGGAAGGACACGACCCAGCACATCTGTGTCAAAGGGGAGGAACAGCGTCAGACAATCCACAAGAGTACCACCGAGGCTGCAGCTCAAGTTGCCTGTGATCTTTAGCAGCAGCTGCAGAAAAATCAGGGCATAAAGAAGATGGAGCAAGTTGAGGGAGGGGCTCCTCTCCCCACCATGGGTATCAGCGCCCAGAGCAGCCAGAGAAATGATCCAGCCCTGACAGCTCAGCGCCGCAGCCCGGCCATCTGCTGCCCGGCTGCCTCCCAAAGAGGGAGGCTCCTCTGTGCTCCAGAGAGGGGAGCTGAGGACTCCTCCCCCTGCCTGGCAATCCCAGTGTTTTCCCCTGCTCAGAGGAGAGGCACCCTTCCCACCTCCCCGGCTTTGAGCGCGTGGGGTCATGCTCTGCTGTCAGAAAAGAGAAGCTTGGCCACTGCTCCCGTCACCATGCCCGGCTTCCTAGAGGGGCTCCTTTGGAGACTCAGGAACAGGGGGTGAGAATTTCACAGAGCTGATGGGATACATGGAAAAATTTGGTTGGAGCTTCTGGTGTGCACGTTTGGCAGGGAACAGCTGCACCTAGAGACCCCAGCCCCACAGGGACACTGTAGGAGCAAACTCAATGTGAAATTCCTTCTGAGCATAATTCCTTCTAGAATTATATGTACAGACACACAATGCTTATTTTTTTTATCCTCATGCCCAAAGGAAGCGGAGTCACTTGTGCTTTTAGTTTTAAAGACTCCAAAGTAAATCAAATCTTGGCTGGAAAACTGTAAACAAAATCAAGCCAAACAAACAAAAGCTAAACCAAACACTGATTCAGTAAGAGAGTCCCCGTGTCAATCTGTGCTTCCTGCAGGCAGCATGCCATGGCCCAAGTGTGGAATTACTGTCACAGCACATTGCCCTATCTGGTCTACTGCTGCCAATTTTTTTACAAGCCCTCCCCCCACATACATCTCTAAAAACAACCCCTAAAACCCACCCCTCACAAAATCTCTGGTCCTATGGGAGCCAATATTGGATTAAAGGAAACATTAGGGTAAGGAGTTGAAATATGGGAGACAAAAATTTACCAACGATGTTTGGACACTGCTGGCACACACAAATAAGCCTTCTGAAAGTGTAGATGCCAAATAATTGCCTGGACCCTCTAGCTAGAATATCTATCACGTTGACAGTGTTTTAAGTCTCTTGTTTCATTTAATTTACAAAATGCAATGGAAGAGTAAATACTGGCATGCTCTTGAGCTAAAACTGCTGGGAAAAAGGCAAGGCTGACCTGCATCTAATCCCAGACAGTATATTGTTCTTGAGATTAACACCAAGAACCCTGACAAAACCAGAGGATGACAGAGAGCAGGGACAACAACAGACCTCTTCCAACTCCTGTCCAAAAGCTGTATGTGGGAGGAACATGGAAAACAAGACAGGGAGAGCTCAGCCTTTCTACCAAAGACCATTTAAAGATAAATGTAATTACTCTTGAAGTTCCTATTACCGAGTTAGCCACTAAGGGAAATAATAGAGGTGATACTTCTGTCCAGCAAAGGCTTTAAAAGCTGAAAAAGACTCAAATGCATTCAGTCACCCAGCACAAGTGTGGATTTTAGGAGGTTCTCAGTACTAAATGAAAAAAGACTTCTTGGACATCTAATTCACAGCACACAAGAGAACTGGCTTTGCCTCTGTGATCTCTCCAGTTAAAAATAAAAAAAAAGCCCAACAAAAATCTAGGTCTTACCAGAACAGACGTTTTTTAATGGAATTAATTTTATGGACTGAAGATATTTCACCTTATGGGCTGGCACCTTTTAAGTTCTGAATTGGCAAAAAGGCACCAGCTTGGTGTTGGGAGTCACTCAGGTGTTAATGAGAGCATTAACTGACAGATGGCATTCAAGATATTTCTCGCCTCTCCAATGAAGACAGCTCCTTTGCTGCAGCAGAGATCAGGAAAGCTTAATTCTTAACAAGCATACAATGCTTTGGCACAAAGGCAAGCCCTCTGGAAGGGAATGGGAAGGATTCAGGGTTTGCTGGGATGACCTCAGTCAAACATCATTAACAGGGTCAGGAGAAGCAAAGCCTATTTCAGAAGAAAAAAAAAATAATGTAAGGGCCCCCATGATCAATCTATCGTGGCTTGTCAGAAAGAGAAAGCTTAGGCTGACCTTAGAAGCAATATGAGTTACTACTACCAGCCTGACCTTGAGCTCTCATGTAACAATGGAGACCTTTTTTTTACTGTATTAATGAGCTTTCTTATCTGAGGTGGGGGAGGAAGCTTCACGGACCAGCTTGTACTTCACCTTCAATTTACCCTACTGAGAAACCAAGTCAGGTATGATGCAGGGGAACAGGATACCACCCCATCCTCCAGGGGGAGAAGAGAGTTGGAGAGGAATCCTTCCAAGGCCTGTGTGTGCAGCTGGCTCAGGAGGTGTGCAAGCCAACAGGGAGCACACATTGCTCAGACCAAGGGCCAATTGTCACCAAGGTGACCAAACTGCCTGAGGCCCAAGGGAATGTTCTGTCTCTCCACAGAACATTCCCTGCAGCAGAGCAAAATGACCATGAAGCTGGAGATCCAGGAGCCATGACCTTGGGCTTTAACAGCCACATTTAGCCGTGCCACTAGCTGCACCACTGATGGGGACAGACCTCAAAAACTCCAGTCAAGGACAGTCTAGAGAGACCAGTAACTCCACACCATACTTGTGACAGACCTCGGCAAGGTCCAACAAGGCAGAGCTCTTGTGACGAAGGAAACAAACACTCAGACACATCCTGCTTTTCAGTGCCTGTTTTGAATCATGCCTGGAGAAAACCTGCTGTAGTGGCTGTGAACAAGAGTACAGCTGACATTAATGGACCCTGGAAGAGATCACAAAGTATGGGGGGAAAAAATTCAAATTTCATTGATCAGACCTCCAGAGTGGAGTTTCTCCTCCCAGAGTTGTAAAGACAGCAGAGATCGCTGGAGCACAAGACCATCACAAGGCATGTACAGGTCTGCCTTTTGTCCTCCATGGCAAGCTAGAATTAGTTTTTTGAATGCAGACATTGCCCAAACCTCAGTAATTCTGTGGCTCACCTGTGTGGCCATCAGGTAAGGGAAGAGAAATACATCTGAAGATTTAAGCAGGTGGATGGCACTGGGCTCTCCACACCAGGACATTTGTCTTCATCATTGCTGAACACGGGAATACAATCATTCTACATCAGAACCATTGTTTTGTTTCAAAACAGAAGGACAAAAGATTACCTAGTTAGCAAATGTTAAGTAGCAGCAGCTCTTTCCTAAAACAATCTGGCCTAACTCCAGGATTTGGTGGTCTGAAACACAACCAATTGGAGGCTTCCACATCCATGAAAGATCCATGTCTTCCACAAAAGTAAGGGACAGCAGAGTAATTTCAGCACCCTAGTAATTCCTGTTCCCTGCTCCTCATTTGTCTATCCCATAACTCACTGCCAGAACTCAAATGTGGCAGAGATCAGAGACCACCTCGAGAATATGCTGAAGTGATGTTTAGAGAAGACATCAGGGCTCTGGACCTTTCCTCCAACACAGTAACACTAAGCTAGGACAGGAGGTTGACCAGCAGAAGGGCAGCACAATCCTGCTAAAGAAATCCAAGTTACATGGTTGGATCTAATTCACATGGCTGGATTTACATGGTGGACTTCCCACCTGAACTCTGAAAATATTCATCTTCAGGAGAGGGGAAAAAAATCTACAAAAACCCATAGCTGTCAACAGCTATAAGAACCTTCCTGCTCCTTGTTCCTCCACCTTCCATGCAACGAGCCCTGGGGAAGCTGGAAGGGGAGCTGGCAGACATGCTGCATCCCACAGAGAAGCAGAATGGGAACAGCTCTGGAGCGAGGCAGTGTCTCTGGGGAGGCAGGGAGAATGGAGAGCTGATGTGGGCTGTCTGCTCTAATAAGGGATCACACCACAGGAGCATGTGTTGGCTTGACAGAAGCAAGTGCAGCCACTTAACCTGGCTGTGACAGCTGAAGAAGGAGTGTTGCTTTGCCACCCCCAAAAACAGGGGGGTATGAAGGAAGAGAAGGGAAGGTACAAGGTCACCACAGCTGCCCACCCTTCAGGAACATTCCAGGTCTCCTTGTCCAGATTTCTCACCCCAGTCACAGCCCAAACAGCCATGGAAGTTGCCAGCTTGGGCTCCTCAGCATTACTAGACCACACTCAGCAAGTCTCAAACCAGATGGAGATGCCCTTTTACCTCCCCTGAGCTGGCATGTGCTGCCTCCCACCCCTTCTCCCTTGCACAAAGGACAGGAGGCAGCAAGACCACTCCTCCCAAGGAGGGGCTGAAGCCATCTCACACACCAGTGTGGCAAAAGGGCACGCTCTGATCTTCCCAGCTGCCTGTGGCCCATGCTTCTCCAGTGATTTGGCCCTTATCTAGCAACAGCTGCTGGGGCTGCCTTGTTTGTTATTTTGCTGAGGAAAGGCAGAAAACAGCAGAGATATCAGCACAGATACAGCACTGTCCTGCATTGGTCTCTTCTGGAAAGGCTCTTTCCTTAGGCTGGCAAATGCCAGGGACAGGCAGGAGTGCTGAGATAAGTGTCTATTTGATCTTTTTCCCCCATTCACCCTGGGTTTTTCACTGCTTTATGTTCACAAAACGCCAAGGCAGCTAATCAGTGCTCTGTGACCCCTGTTAATTGGGCTGTGTGAGAGAAAGGCAGCACTGGCAGGAGAAATCACACATACCTGTTACTTTGAACTGTCCTGTCACATTCTGTCTCCCTGCTTGCAGGAGCTCCAAGCACCCTTCTGTGAGCCAGGGCTGCTCTGATTTCATCACCATCCCCAGGATCAGCAGGAGGGGCCACAAGTGTTTTGTGCTGTGGCCCTGCCTCCAACACCTCAAAGCACAGGGAGGCAACAAAAAGGCATATTGTTGTTTCTCCTTCCGTGTGAGAAGGTGAAAGTAATTTTAGGTGAAGGAAACACGACCTGAAGGCACTGATGGCCCTTCTTTCACCTATGCCCAGCTGCTCCTCACTGCCCTGATCTGCCTTGCTGTTCTCTCCCTCACCCTCCCCATCACAACAGAGTGAGCAGATGCCCAGCATCCATCTCCCCTTCCCAAGAGACCAGCAGCCTACATGGCCAAGTGAGCCAGGCAAGGAAAGTGACTGGTGTGAAGATGTGAAACATTGGAGGGAAAAGGGCTTGGATTTGCCAAGCCTGGTGGTGGATTATGCAGTTCTTGGAGGATGAGGAAGACACATATTGCTAACTAGATGCATGCTGGGTGCAGGGGCCTGCATATATTTTTTAGGTAGGAGCAAGGGCTGCTTCAGTGGTTTTGTTGCTTGATTAGGGAAAGAAAGAAATAGGAATATGGTATCAATGAAACCAGAGCAGCCAGAAACACCCCAAACAACACTTGAAGGTTTGTGGTACCACATGAAGAGAAAATCCTGGGGGGAAAGGGGATAAGCAGGAAGATACAAACACTGCCCAGACAGATTCAGGGAATATTAGTAGGACTAAAATAAAATTTGTCTTTCAATTCTAGCTCAACCCCTCCTTCAAACTCAGTAAGTCTCTGCACAATCTCCACCAAGGGATGACTTGTGCTCTCACTACATGCAGGGTTTTGGACAGAGAAGCAGGAACTCCACCCCCCTCGACTGATGCTGCAGTTTGAGTGAAAACCAATAATGACAAATCAATGAGTTGGATAAGTGGATTAAAACAGGGGGAAAAGAATTCTGCAGAAAGACCCTGAAACATGACTATATTGAGCAAACTGTATTGCTGTATATATTTGTGAAAACATGAATTAATGTAGCATTAGATGAACAGAAAAGATTATTTACCTTGAATGCATAGAACGGACAGACAATTCAAGACAGTTTTAAAAACTGCCTTGTCCCTTAACTACATCTGCATAAATACAATAAATTAGGAGTGATGATGCTATTCTCCATGGGCATTGCTGGTTTTGACTCAGGGTAACCATGTTCACACCAAATGTGTGTTTAAACACACCTGCCTGGCTTTGCTGACACACTAACCCCACAGATACTCTGTACTTCACAGTTTATTCAATCTTACCTTTAGGGCACTACCCTGAAACCATTAGTCAAAGGGTGCAGGAACAAATCAGTGGCATTCAATGTGATATACAGCCCATGAAAGCACAAGGGTTGCTTTAAACTGCAAGAGGAAAACAGCTCTGTAATCAGTCACTGACATGCATTATCAACCATCATGTAGAAACTTGCACTACAGCTCCAGCACAGAGAAAGGCTTGAAAATAGGGACCTCAGTTCCTTGAGAAATGGCTGAAATTGTAAAATACTGCATCTAGAAATATACAGGAACTTCCAGAAAACTCCTGGTGAGAGGGTTCCTCAGACATCCTGCCTGTCTGAATGGGAAGAAAGCTGCAATGTCTGTCAAGAAGTAAGAGGTTTCTGCTTCTTTGGTGGGGATAGCACTGAACAGTTCAGCAACCAAACAGGAGACAAGCTGAGTGGCCACAGAAGGGTCAGCTACTCTCTTCCTGCCTTGAGGAACCTGTTGAGCCAACTGAGCCCAAGAAAGAGTCAATACCAGTTATGGAAGCTTTCCCCAGCAAGGGAAGCACAGCAGGCACTACAACAGGGTCGTTCCAGTTCTGATGCCATCACATTTTACATCTGAGGTGCAAAGGATCAAGGGAAGAAGTTACCTCACACCATCAACCACGATAAATTAAAAACAGAACTGAAAATGCCTATCACACCTAAAAAGCTTTGCTGTCAAGCTGTGATTCTACAAGAGCACACAAGGGAGATGTCTAAGTGCAGGCCATCTCCTGCCATGTGATGACATTGATCTTGGCTGGGGAAGGCCAGGGAAAATGGCTTTCATTAAGCAATGAATTCCCTGGCATGCTGCTGAATAGGCTTGGAGAGCTGAGCAGAGCTGGAGCCCAACATTTCCCTATCCAATGAGATCTATCACCACAGCTAGATCATAATACATATTCCAGGAATAGGAATTTTTCCCTCAGAGCGTGCTCAGAACAAGAGACAAGACCCTGAAGTACAGAGAACTCTGTCACATTCAAAATCAGAAAGTGAGTGACAGAGACCAGTGGCCAAGGCAGAATGGCAGGAGGCAGAAGAGAGGTCCTGAGCCTCAGAGTGTGCTAAAGGCACAAATAAACACTGGTAGCAAAGGATGGGAAGATAATGGCAAAGAGATGTCTTCATGACAGGTTCTGATGTCAATGGCACTGGTGCACAAGAAGAGGTGCAGAGTAAGACTGAAGGAACAATGCTTCAATGTGGAGCACAGCTGGTCCCCTGGTGAAGTTAAGATCACCAAGAGAAAATTAAACCATGCTGATGCCAAACTGGAGATTTTACAGCACATCAGCAGACTGGATGACACCAACAGAGTTAACATTATCAGTAAATGATGCCACTTTTTGGATGTGACACAAAACCAAAGAACCTGGGTTCTCCAGAGAGCAGTACAGTAAATCCAAGACAGCAGCTCCTAGGGTTGGTTGGTTTTGGAGCTCAAAAAGCAATTTCTGAACATAAAACCACCTGACTTGGACATTTCTGCAAACAACTTAGGAAATGCAAGATACCTTTCTCCCTAATAGGTAGATTGGAAGCCAGACTTTTGTCAGCCTTGTAAAGAAAGTCAAAGGCAGGAGGGTCCCCTGGCAGCTGAATTCAGTGAAATGCTGAATCTGAAAGGCTCTGGCCAGCAGGTGAACATCCTCCAGTCCCCACATGGATGGATGCCCCCCAGCACCCCTCAGGAATTCGGAGTGCTGCATGCTTTTCCCATTTCTTCCCCAAGGCTTATCAGACACTGAGGATGGGAATGGCTCACAGGCATAGGGATCACACAGCCAGGACAGCTTGAAGCCCGGGGGCTTCTGCATTGCTGCTGTGTCAAGTACCTTGGGCTTTGAATAACAAAGGGCAATCTCTTGAAGGATCCAAACAAAAAGAGCCAGTGTCAGAACTATTAACTAACCCAAAAACTAGCTACACGTTGTTTGATAGGGGAAAAAAAAAGGGAGCAAGAGAGATCTGAGTGCTCAAAAAGGAATGAACAAGTTCCTTTGGGGAAGATTACTGGGGGGATTTGGGTAACAGTGGTGGGGGGTGAGGGACACCTGGGTTCCTGCACACACAGCCAGCACACACTGCTCCGAGCTGGAAAAGTGCAGGGAGGGATGCTGATGGCCACACAGACAAATGAAGGCTGAGAACAGCTGCTGCACTCCCTGCTCTTGCCACACGCTGCTTCATGTGCATGTTTTTGATTTTTAAAGCACGGATTTTTTTGTTCCTTGTTTAGTGTTCTATTCTGTGTAACCTCAACAACTAACCACACAAGGTGTGCCCCAACAAGAAGCCACTCTGGACATGATGAAATGAAGCCACAGTACTCTCAAACCACAGTACTCTCTATCTCAGGAGGGATAAGCACAGTCTTCTGGATGGTCCAGAATAAACAAATGTGTCTACAGCCCAAATTTCACCTTGTGATTGAACAGCAAGGGCTTTGGCTTTTCTGCAATGACAATTCACTTCTCCCATCGATGACCTTCACCTGCATCTAGCCAGGCTTCAATATGCACTTGCCAATTTTAATCCACATGCTTCTCTCTTTCTTCCCACTGCTGTTATTTGATTCTTTTCGAGAAGCTCCTTGGGGGCTGGAGCTGATTAACTTACAAAAGACCCAAATACATCTCCTATATTCTGAAGGAGCAAATAGGAATGGGGCTTACATGCTCCACATTGAGACTGGAAGAGGATCATTACTTACTATTCATTCCTGGATCCTTGAAGAACAAGTGAAGCCAGCTTAATGCTGCATTGTTCATTCCTAGTGCCCATCAACAGAAAGCATGCTCCCAATTCATTGCCACAAGGAAAGACAACAGCAGTGCTGTGCCATAAGCACTTGTGATTGTTTGGGGGCTGCAGAGAGGACCTTAGGGTATTACAGTGATGATCAGCACTGTGGGGAAGAAGCTGAGTTATTGTCTTGATGATGATGATGGGGAAATAGGACACATGCCTGTATTACAGCACAAATCCATATGAAACAAGCCCTTATGTGCCTTATTGCTCATAGAAAAATACACTTAATGTCAGAGAAAAGAGTCCCCTGTGAGGCACAAAATACCTAGTGTGGGGCTGCCTTGAAGCAAATAAGCTTAGCAAATTCATTTCTTAGAACCAGCCCCACACATTATAAGTTTCTGGAGACCATGGATAAACCCAAGTTTTTACACATAAATAGGTCCTGAAGAAGTCCCTTTTGGGATTTGTTTCAGTACAGGTCTTTCATCTTCTTTTCTCTAAAGTTTAAACCACTAAATTGGTTGAGGCAGAAATAAACTGAGGAAGGCTGGAAGGTAAAATGGGAGAAAAAGTAAAAGCAAAGATGACTTAGAACAGAGACTGACATGACACACCACATCATCACAGTGGCCTAGCAGCTGGCCAGCAGTTATTCCAGCTGTTCAAGCCCACTGAGGCTAAAAGGCTCCAAAAAAATTACTTCAGATCTTCTCCAATATTCACCCTTGGACTAAACATTGGTTTCTGAACTTGGATGAGGTGCTGGGAAGTGACCTGCAAAACCAACTGTGCTGGAGCAAAAATCCTGCACCAGTGTTTTGGAGCATCACTGCAAGCCTCAAGTGTGAGGGCAAAGGTTTCACATCGGGGGAACTTCACACCCCATCTGTCTCTCTACCCAATTCTTTGCCTTCTTCCTTGAAAGAAGAAGATATTTTCATTTGCCTTCTCAGTTTCTTTTTTCATCGTTTCTTTCTTCCTCCTCTCCAGAGTACTTGGTTTGCAACATCAAGAAGTTATAAATACAGCTGTCCCTTTCATATTTCATGCTCTGACATGGGCACAATGACATCACTGCAGTCTCCAAGACCCTTTGCTGACTGTTCCATGTTCCTCCTTTGAAGTTTAGCCACCTATTCCTCTCTGTCAATGTTTTGCATAACTCCCTCTCCCCAGCAATCCAATCTGTTTGTCTCTCATCCATCTGCCCTGACAATAACAGCACAGCTTTTCCTCTTTTTCTTTCACCATTTTCAGTCCTTATTCTCCACCACTACCCATGGAATAGCACTTCCAGAACATGCTACCAACTTTTCTTCAAATTCTTCTTTAAAGATTCATTTTATCCATCTGAGAATCAAAGACATTTACTTAGCTTTAGTTATATTTCAACTCTATAATTTTATTCCACCGTGCTTCTCATTAATCTCTGAATGACCGTGTTATTTTACTGCTGTAATCTCATCCTTCCTTTGCCAACACCTGCCAGCTGCTTCATTTTCACTTTTTACCCTTTAAAAGGCTCACCTTGCATGGCTTGGCTATTACTATAATAAATATTAAAATTAGATTCAAGATGAGCAATGCAGCCACTTCATCTCCCTTGCCCCCTCACGGTATCTCCTGTGCTGAGGATACAGGCTGATTCCAGAGGCCATCCACCAATATCCATGATGTATGCAAGGCAGCCCTTGTTAAAAGTCAGACTGTAAATAATGCTGATCTTGTTGATATTCACTTGGCATTCATGAATATGACTCTGAGTTAGTGAGGTGCTTTGGGGCCAGGCATGGAAGTAGTTGTTAAAATCAAGGTCACTGGTGCAAGAGCCAGCTGCTAAAACTCCTTCCAAAGGTGGTGGGCAGCAGGTCTGCTGTGCCTGAGCTCAGGCTGGCTGCCCCAGAGGTTATGGCATGGACTGAAGTGGGGAATTCACTCAGCTCAGTCTCAGTAGCTTGGCTTAGCTCTCTCCACAGCCCAGCTCACACAATATCCATGAGACTGAAATCTCAGCTCTGCTTTGCCATTCCTTGACCTGCCACCTTATCCCCCAACCAGACTGACTAACAGCAGTTCTGGAAGGACACAGCCCATGTAGGCGCATGCACAAGGGGGATTTCAAGATGCTAAGCTCTCTTTTACCAAAATATGAGACCTGGGGCAACCCTCAAAGCACCGATAAAGACACAGTCCGCACAGAATAAAGGACAAGGCTGGACAAAAGTGACAAAGCAGAAGGAAGAAGCAAAATATCCAGAGCTGTTAAAGACTGTCCTCAGGTATTGCTCCTCAGTAGGTTAGAACATTTCAGATTATCTCTCTCTTTCTGATGAAAGCTTAAATAAGTGATTACAGAACAAGTGTTGGAAAATACACAGAACAGACAGAGTGTCCTTGACTGGCAACTCAGCAGGTAGGAAATACAAATACAGCTCTCAGATGCCATACTGGGAGTGTGTATCAATGCCACCACTAAGGATAGGACAGAAATAATTTAAACAATTGTGGGGAAGTGAGGAGGAGTTAAGAAATATCCTCGTATTATCCTTATGTGAACAAACCAGAAGCAAACTACAAGCCAAAGACACCAAGGATAGTTTAGGGATCCCAAAAGAACTTAAGGTAGGTGCAAAACCAATGGTCCGCTTGGGAAAAAAAAAATTCCAATGCGGGAAGAAGTAACACGGAAAAAACCTGAGATTCCTAAGGAAGCAAATCCCCTCTGGTGGCACAGAAGTTAAAAAGAGTTTTCAGCTACACTGATGAACCAATCCCCTGAGGTGCAAAAAAAGGAAAATAACCTCATGGGGCATAGGGAAAAAAAACAAAACCAAGAGATATTGTTTTTCTTCCTCCTCACATTCTGGCCTTTTTGCATGTTGAAAAAATAAAACATAAGAAAAAGCAGCAAAGATGTTTTTTGAGACAAAGTAGCAGCATACAAAATGCCTCCCAATAAGAAACACGATAAAGTTACTAAAACTTTTTATGCCATCACATTAGCAAAACAGCAAAAGTGCAATAACAGACCATTGGAGAATGAGTTTCACCCAAAGAGAAGCTGAACAGCAGGAGCTTTTCTGGAATATTTTAGTTGAGTGTACACATCCATGTCACACCATCACTTCTTACTTAAAAACAGCTGCAGAAGGCTCCTGCTGCGGCCGCTGCCGTTAGCTGAAGCTCTGATCTTCCTGTCTTCATACAAGTCATCAAGCCACATTTCCTGCTGGAATTAAAGTGGCAGCCCCTAGGGACTATGCAGCTACCCAATTTATATCACAGAGAATCTGAAGCAAGCACCAGGATTTTTTTCCAACTGCTTAATTTTTTTTTTTTTTTGTGACTCCTGAATTCTAATAAGAGTTTTTCTGGGAATTTGCCTTTTGAAGCAATTAAAAGAAAACACAGACATTTTCAGACCTGTGCAAAAGAGCTGGGAGCAGGAAAAACCTGTGGACAATCTCAGTGGCATCAAACCAAAGCATGCCTTGGATACCTATTGCACCCTTAGTAGTCACATACAGATGGTATATGGATACTATGAGGGGTATTTATAAAACAACAAAAGCTGCAGATCATGACACACAAGTATTTTGGCTCAGTAAAAACAGCAGAGCAACAGGGAAACTGTCCTGGCCAAGTGCTCAAACTACCTGGTGCAGGCAAGGACAGCTACAGGGTCACTGCTACAGATGCAGAAATGCAAGTAACTGGTTTTTGTTCTGTACTTCCACAGTACTTAACACAGCAAGAACCAGGTCAATGGAGTGTTCCTAACAGCTATGATAGGTTATGATAAATAAGACTTAGGAGAAGATCACATAGCATCCCATTAAGTAGTCTCTGTAGTTAAACACAGATATCCATAACTCAAAGAAAGTCTTATGTTACCAGACAGCGCTCCTTAGACATCAAGCAGGGTAAGAAGAATTCTCTCTTGTATGTGATTCTTTTCTTAGAAAAAAAAAGTCTGTCATAAATAATATGAAAATCAAGGCAAAGTTGCTCTACTTCAAAACCAGAAGCCTACAAAAGTAATAATCTCTTTTTTTTTTCAAAGAATGGAAAGCAAATCAAACTACAGCATGTTAAATTGAGCATTAGAAGGGCTCTCAGCCACTTCCAAAATTACTTGAGAGCACATTATAATTAGCAGAGGTATGTGACAGTTTTATACCCCTCTATGATGCATGATTAAAGCCAGGCAGTCCAGTCCTGCGCACCGTCAAAACAGATGTGACAAGAGCTGCAAGCTGCTCCCAGACAGACTGTGAGAACGCATAGGCAGATAACATTTTGGCCATCAAAGATGTAAGACCCGACACAAAACTAATTAAACCTCAAAACCCCTCAGAGAGGTAGGAAAAGTGAGGTTTATGAAGCATCCCATGCTTGAGCTGCAGTGCCCCAGCCTGAGAGCAGGCATGGGAACAAGCTCCTGCCTTGCTCTCTGAGGGGCAACAAGGAACAGAAATTTACAGCCTTGATAAGAACAGCCACAGCCTCAGCACGAGGATGCAGGGCACAAATGCCTGGAGAGATGCTGCAGGAACACCAGCAGGATGATCTGTGACACTGCTGATCCTTCCCACCCAAGACTGATACCTCTGATCTGTCTGCAGCAGAGAAGAATGGAGTCCTGGGCCACTGCGAAAAGCCAAGTCTAAACCCCACACAAATCCTGTGCTACATCTGCATGGCTTTGTCTGCTGAGCACTCAAAATATCAATGAGAGGCTCAGCTTCCTACCACTAACTGAGGAAAAACAAGGTGCAGGAGGGAAGCTGTGCATCAGCCAAGGCCTATGCCTCTTGAACTGGAGTTAGAGGGGGAAAGAAGGTGTTGCAAGGTAACATGCAAGGAACATGGAGAGTTTTAAGTGTGAAACAGTGTGGCAAGTTTGTTTCTGAGAAGTGTACCCAAGCCATCACTTTTTTTCTTATTTATCTTCAGATTTTCATACTTAGACTACATCTTAATGCTTCTTCCTTCATGACATCCCTCTGCATACAGCATCTGTCCCTCTTGTTTCCAGGTAGCCTTTCCCACTGCTTCCTCTGCAGTGCTTCAGAGCTCACCTCTTTAACATCCCAGCAGTTTCAGGCAGTTTTCCTGATACATCCCTTAAGCCATTCCCACCACACTGCTCCTGCTGTGTCCTCTTCCCCATCTCCTCTGCAGAAATTTCTTTCCTCATTATCCCCATGCCCATGAGGTAATCCCCTTCCACAGGAGGCTGCAGAAATGGTGCAGCTGGTTTCTCCTTCAGGCACCTCAGGCCTTCCCCAGCATGCCTGACAGGGTGACAGACAGACAGACAACTTGCCAGTGTCCAACACTCACCCATGATTCATCCCTGAATTTTCTTAATTAAAAGAGTTGCAAATGGGGAGGCAATTACACAGTGCAATCACTCTTAGATCTGGGGAGTTTTGGAGAACCTCACAAAATTAATGAATTTTATCAAAGACAAATCTTCCACTGCTGCTACAAGGGTAAACTGGTTCAGGTGGGCAAAACACTCAAGCCTCTACTTTCTGATGGCTTTGGTATGAAGAAATAAACTTGCTGCATGTTTACAAGCAGGTATATATTCCTCTGTGGCTATTTTGATGAAGAAGATACACATGACTGCAGACCCTTTACAATCAATCATTTGGAGATAGTAAAAGCAGTGCAAAAAAAATAAAAAAGGTGCCTGATTCAGCTCCTGATACTCACAGATGTTGAATGTCTATGCAGCAATGAAAGAGAACTTAATTAAGTGGCATATGCATATATAAATCATCTAAATAAATTTTGTTGAACATAATCAGTTAATTAGAAATAGAGCTTTCAATGCAAGCACCTATGGTTCTGCCTATGCACCGGCCTGAGCCTCTCCACAACAGGGGGATCTTAGGGAGCAGGACTGCTTCCAAGCAACTGCATGTGTTGCCAAGCTGTTTTTGTCCCCACAATTATGCTTTGCTATTAACATGATTCACAAAAGAACAAATAAAACACACTGCAACAAGCCTTTGCTATCACTGGAAGCACATTTTGCTGTGCCAGTGGCAGTCCTCTAAAGAATGATGCTCTGCAGATGTCTCCATTTGGGAGGCTGCTTTAGTGGACACTGACAAAGTGTCTCTGGATGTCAAAACCTCAAGAGAGCATGTCAAATCACTTTCCAACATCCTGCAGCTGAAGTGATTCCAATACTTTTATTTCTAAGAAAATAATCATTGCTGTCCTTATGTAAAGCAAATGGGATCTTTCATGCAAGCGAGGTGTGTGCAGAGCAGCAAGTTTTATGCTATGCAATACATACAAACGTTGAAAACATATGTGATGACTTAATATCACTAATTTGAGCAAACAGAGTGCAGAGCATAACAGCAGATGTGAATGTTCACTGTGAGTGCCACAGCAGAGCATCAAACACTCCCTTCTTGCACGGCATCTGAACAAAGGGCTTTGCTTAACGGTTCTGTACAATTAAAAGCCTCCAACTCAACCCAAGAGAACCTGAATTCCCTTTCACTCTGTGAAGCATCTGGCCTGATTGCTGTGGCTGCTGATCACTGCCATGTCATCACTCCAAGCCGTGAAACATCCCGCCACCGTGTTAATTAGCTCCCCTTGCAAAGTGCTTGAGCCATACAGAGAGGTTACTCACGTGATGTCTCTGCGCTGATAGCAACCTTGAAGAAGGCAAGCGATCAGGTCGCTGATAAACTCCACATCATCCCCGTGAAGAGCAGCTTCCAGTTCCTAATGAGCAGAAAGGAGGGAAGAAAAGAAAAAATCCAACCATTAAAGTCATTCCTTAAAATTTCCTGCTAGCTCATCTGGACCGAAAAGACCCAAACAGCCTCACGTATGTGTACAGAGCAGAGCACACATGGGGTAAACTGACCTTCCTCATCATTAAAAATACTGCTTCTACTACCTCTTCATTGCAAGAGTTTATGGGAAGACCTTGAAAGGTTTTTACTGAATGTCACTCTCCAGCCAGAAGACTAATGCTTTTGTCTGGGTGCAGAAAAATAGGGTTCAGTGGGGTTGAGACACACTACAGCCTAATAAGAAAGGCATGATTTCTCTCGTGTTCACCTGATGGACAGGAATCAACAGTTTCAATTCTTCTGCTTTCCCTCCACTCACTGAGGCTGGTGAGCTCAATTTAAAAGATGTGCTCAGAAAGCAGGGCACTAAAAGCCACTTACAACCCAGAAGGAGCAGTTTCAGATGGATTGCCAGAAATGGCTAAAAGCTAGCAAGCAAATGCCTCAAAGAAAAGCAGGCATTTTGATTATTTAGCTTATTTCTTATTCTGCTCCTTTTTTTCCCCAACTCCAGTAAGAGAGAAAGGATGGAGGGATGACAGATTTTGTGATCCAAAATCTCAATCCTCGATGGAGAATATCACGGGTTATTCTAGCACAGTGGAGTTCGCAAAGATGTGATGCAGAAATCGATCCACAAAAAGGATAAACTCCTGAAATTTACTTATTATGAATTTTGCCCATATTGTAAGAAATATCTTTTTTTCAGCTAGCACTTTCAAGCTTTGTTTCCCAAATATCATTTGGTTAATTACAGTTTGATTTGTATGCCAGAAAATTATTCACAGTAAGAAAAATCCACTTTCTGTACGACTTATCATCACTAGCATATAGCATTTAACAAGATTTAATATGGATAAACAATATAGGCAGAAGCAGCTATTCTTTTTGGGTTTCAGAGTAAATAATGGATTGAATACAAATTCCTACTTGAATGTTACTCAACAGACTGTTACACAAATAGCTAAGCTAATGGCTACAGAATAAAGGTTAATGGCCAGAGAATAAAGGATAAACGTTTTGGCACTTACCCAATAAAGAAGAGAAAGTGCTTTTTTTATTAGACTCCAGTAACTGCAGTAATAAAATTATTGATAACAGATTGCCGCTTAAACGCTGCTTGTAGTTTTTAATTGGAAATATATTAATGGCATATTTTCATTACCAACACTGCTCTTATTTACCTCTTGTGCAACATGCAAAGTGCATTAGGAGTGGAAGCCTGACACCTGCCCTGTGAAGAATGCACTAAACACATCTATTACACGTGGGAACTGGAGCTAAGGAAAGGGCAGCAAACAGCCAGAGCCTGATGTCCCTGCCACAGGGATGGGGAAAGGACCAGGAATCTCTGTTCCCTGCCTCTAGATGAGCACCCTGCTTAATGAAAATTAACACAAAATCTGCAGTTGCTGCTTGCCATGCCTTGGACAGAGTGATAGTATTGTTGTATAAATAGTAATCATGTTATATAAACAGTAATTACAGAGTGAATTCACTGACAATCATGGAATGTCCCGAGCTGGAAGGAACCCACAAGGACTGAGTCCTGCTCCTGGCCCTGATAAGTGGCTAGTATTTTAGAAGTGTTGACTTACTTTATTTGTGAAATATTTTAGTGGACATATGCCTTCTATAAATATCCCTGGCGGAGAGGGAAGCAGGGAGGACCTAAAGCACATGATATGCCAAACCATCCCAGGTGTGTTACCACACTACCACAATAAACCTGCAGCTTGTGAAAAATGACATGTCAGAACCCAGAATGATGGGCAGGGGGAAAGTGAGTCTCCAGGATGCCTCCCTGCATTCAGCCTCTCCCTCATCCACATACACTTGTTCATTAAAGCTGTCAGTCAGCAGTCTGCCCCTGCTAGGATGTGACAGTCTTTAGTATGAGGAATATTTAAACTGCTTCCCGTGAGCCTTTTCAGCCTGCTGTTTGACTAACACTCCTTCAGCAGTGGCCACAAGTGCCTCAGATAGCCCCTATCTGCAGCCATTGTTTTCCAGGCCCGAGGGTGACCTTTACATTTTTGGAGCTGGCAGGTCACCCCAGGAGCAGGGGGGCATTCTTGGGGCAAGATGCAATCCCTGGGCAGGGACTTAAACACCTGGATGGGGCTGTTCCCCCTGCCTCTCCTCCTGCTTTCTCCCTCCCAGAAGGGTGCTCCTTGTCCTTGTCTCCACGGCAAGTGCAGCACAAATTTTGGGGAGCCAGACCCAGATGGATCTCACAGCCTGGGCATGCAGACCAATGTGGGGCTGGGTGCAGAGCGCCAGTGCCATGCTGGGTTCAGGGGCTCTGGAACAAGCCAAGATTCATCAGCACACACAGCTTGAGGCCAGTGAAAGCCCATCCCTGGCAGGTGTGAGGTTTTCAATGCTTCTGTAGAAAGACACCTGCCCCATGCTCCCAATGCCATGGGTGCTTCCTTGGAGCCCATCCTGATCTTCTGCTCCCTGCCAACAGTAGCACTCAGTGCCAGAATAATTACAGTAAAGGCACAGTCTAAGTATTACTGTGATTATTTATCTTGGAAAAAGGTTACTGACATTGCCCTGTAATGTTTCTGTCTACATTTCAACTATTGTTGCTTGTGACAGAAGGGTAGGAGCAGTGAGAGGAACCTGATGAATGAACACAGGGATTGAGCAATGGACCCAGGGCTGTTTATCTGAATGCCATCATTTTCTATCCCACTGGATTCTCCAGCTTCCAGTCCCAAAACACCCAAATTCTAGACTCCTCCCACACACTCAGTGCTGTGGGAAGGGCAGACACGCTAGGAGGATGTGATGCAAATCTGAACATCTCAGGAACACGAACAAAGAGTTGGTATCCCTTCAGGATCTCACCTAATGCTTCAGCCCACATTTAGCAGGAGGATTTTTCCTGCCTTCTCTCTCCAACAACGGACAGCCAGCAAAGCAGCACATCTACAGAGGGAGATGAATTGATGCCAGGGACTCTCAGGAGAAAGAAGCCACTAAAACCCCCCTGGTCCTAAGGGCAAGCCCTGCCTCAGCCACCCATCCCCACACTCCTCCAGCCTGGCCAGGACGAGCAGCTCAGCTTCCTCCCCGCCACCATCCTCCCCACGCCTCCAATCCTTTTGTTTTTCCTCTTTTCTCTTTGAGCACTGAGCTGTGAGCACAGAAATCTGAACCTTGCCAAAACGCTTTGGGGACAGCACAGAAAGGAAACAGAAGAGGCAGCAAATCAGCAGAGGAAAAGGGGGGGACACACATCTCCTCCTCCTCTAGCTGGAGAGAGCAACAGACAGGAGAAAAGCAGGATTCTCCCCCTCTCCAGCTGGCGTCACACCTCATTAGGGAAAAGCCTGTTTAACGTCTTTCCCTCCCCCCAGCCCGGTACTAAATCCCCCCTGAGTCAGGCAGGGACTGCTGGGAAGAGGCAATTGCCAGAGCAAGGCTGGGAGCAAGGGTGACCACCCTTCCCAGGAGGAGCACTGGCCCAAGGCAGGGCCAGCAGAGCGAGTGAGAGGCACCATCCTGTCCGTCCCCACTCCCTGGGAGAGGGCTGGGTACCCCACACCCAGCACTGGGGCAGGGATGGGTAACCCCACCAGCTGGGGCCTGAAACAAATGCTGCTTTGGATGCCTTTTTGATATCTGCCCGGATTTTTGAGTCAACCTTCCCAATGAAAGTAAACAAATGAGTTCACAACAGCAATGCCACTGTCACCAAGCTGGCATGGGGTGACCACAGGGCTGCTGCACACGCTTTTTTTTTGAGCTGTGGAAAGCAGCCAGCCAGCCTCCAGCTCCTGCTCCAGCAAGCTGACTGTGCAAAGGGCAGCTCACAAAGATCAGGGCCTTCATTTCAGAAGAGAAACTCCTCCAAACCTGCCAGAGCCCAGTGTGAGCAGGCTGGGTGCTGAGGAACAGAACTACAATTTAGAGGTTTCTTCTGTGCTGGAGCTGAATCATCTATAACTGAACGTGATGGACATAACGAGTTTAAGCACAGCTAAGCCTTGTCCAAGTTAGCCATCAGTTTAAAAACCCCAATCCCTTCAGCTCTATTTCCATACAGCTGCTGTTATCAGCTTTCCATTGCAATGCTCCAAAGTGACTCAACAGGCTTTAGGAGATCACCAAAAGCCACCAGCAGGACGTGCTGAGCCAGCCCCAGCCCATGCTCTGAAATTTCAGTGCTGTCACTGAGTCAAGTCAGGATGTTCTTTTCTCATCACAGATAATTAATAACAACAGGCATCTGGGCAAAAGTTTGGCAAACTCATGCCACAGGGTAGTGGGACTGGGCAGGAAGATGGAAAGTCAAGTGCAGGCCTGAAATGCTTCCAGGAAGCACCATTTATCCCTCTGGTGTGAAGTCAGTGTGCTCAGCCCCCAGCACCTTCTCAGAATGCCTGAGGGAACCAAGCCCCCACCCAGCAGCTGCCTGCAGCCCAGTGCTGAGTTCTCCCTGCCTGGGATCCCTGCCATCATATGGAAATAGTTTCCAAAATATGAACCTGCTGAGAGCGCTCTGCACGACAAGGCAGGAGGGCACTGCAGGGTATCAGGGTGTTCCTAGGGCCAGAGTACCCTACAGGGGCAACAGCAGTGGGTTTAGCTGGCTGCCATAAATTCAGAAAGAAGTTATGGCTCCTGGTCCTGGTGGAGTCTGACAGCCATGCCATCCTAACTGGCTGTTGGAAACACTATGTGTTATCCAAGTCTGCAGCTGGATGCACCTCTCCCACCTTCCCCAGAGTCCTGCATGCTGCTCCCTCCCTCTATGATCCTCCAGGGCTTTAACGTTTCCTAAGCTAAAAGGATCCCCGATCTGCCTTTCCACAGCAAGGAAAATGGGTGCTGAATGCCCTCCCTGTGCTCCTGGCAGTGGGGATGAAGTCAACACCTGCCTCAGGGAAACACCATCATCTTCACCTCAGCCTCAGGACCACAAGCTCAGAGGGAGCCAAGTTGGCCTTCTCCGGTAGGTTTGGGGTGTGAAGTGAAGGGGTTACTGACACTCATCACCACAGTGAGAGAGGTCCCAGCTCCTCTCTGAGCCTCCCAAGGGATGAAGAGCAAATATCTGAGGGAGGAAAGAAGCATCTGTCAGAAGGGAGCTATCATTTGGGGAGGGGGACAAAGGAAGAGCAGAAAAGGTATTTCCTTTCCCTGTTTCTTCAGGTTCCCCCTCAATGTCTGTCAGTGCCTTCTGAAATGTATACCTTCCTCGAATTTCTGAGAGCAGACTTTGAAGGCTATTTCAAACATGCTGTAAAATAGGAGCATAATGTTACTCCAGGGCTACGCAGAGGTGTGAGATGACAGCTTTGTATGAGGGAGATTGGCTATAAACAGAAAGCCGGGGAGAATTTGTCACATTGCCTCCACGTTATGGCTGTTTGCAAAGTACAAATCCCACATGCTCCCCTCTGGTGCCAGCAGCACAGGGGTAATGTCAGCCATCCTCTCCTCCAGCTATGAAAGGGGATGCAACAGACACTGAATTCTGCTCAGCTCAGCCTAAGCAGGTTTGCAAATGCAAACTGTTTGCCATGCCAGTGGACATTTTGGTCAGGCTAGTATTTTCCAGACTTGCTTTATAGGCAAACTTACATCATGCCTTCCTTTACCCCCCTCTATCAGGATTAAAACTCTGAGACCATCACTCTCTGTGTACCACCTATCCCACCTGCCAGAGCAGTTGGAGTTCTCCATCCACATTAACCTGCTGCCTGATCTCTCCCTTGGGACAGGACCCTCTCCTGTTTGCACAGCATGCTGCTCCTTGCTCTCCCGGTGGAATTTTTCACTGCTGTGTAATACAAACACAAACGAGCAGCTCACTCACCTTGTGTGGCTAAACTGGACTGAAAAGAGATTTCAGACTGATGAATCCAGTTTCCCTCATGCCCCACAGCCATCTACCAGTGCTAATAATGCTTTCTACTCTTCCCAGCTCATGTTGCCTGCAGTGCAAGTGATTTGAGAACTACATTTGTTATGAATGTATACACTGTCATCACTTTAAAGATGTAAAACTGCTACTCATTCCATTTCTTGCCCCTGGCAAAGAAGCTTTTTCAGATGGACAGGGTGCATCTGAAGCAACAAGTGATTAGTTTCTGTTTAGAAGTTAGATATTAGCACTTTATGCCTGTAAAGCAGTTGCCATCCCAGAGCATCAAAGCATTTCAAGACCACTCAGTAAAGCCTTGTGTCACCTGTGCAGAAAGGGGAGGCACTCACCCACATGCAGAGCGATTTTGCAGACAGACAGACAGAAGCCCCAGCATCTACACATGGAATGCTTCATTCAGTGGTGGAGCTAAGAGAGAGGCCATAAGGTTTGACACTTGATGCCACTGCAATCATCTCTCTTTTTCTGCAGTTTTACGAGCAGCCAAAGCCTTTGGAGATCATGCTATTTCCCTCCAAAGGATAATTTCTCCCTTTCAAAATAATCCCCTCTTCCTTCAGTGCAGATAATCTAGGCCATTTACCATAAGCCAGTTATGCTGGCTGAGGGGCAAGCACTGCACTGGGCACTGAGCTGCCTTCACAGCACATTTCAGGCTCAGCAGAACCTCCAGACCTCTTGCAGACCCTGTGGAAGAATTCCAAGAGGCCTGTGAAGGGCAAATAAGAAAAACAAGCCTATCACCAGTCTGCCTAAATTTCTAATCAGAGATCTATGCCTTTATAGAAAAAGTATTGGCACTGTGGACTTAAAAAACAAACAAACCAAAACACTGTCCTCCTTCCCCCCATCCCAAAGTGTTGCCCAAGCCACAAGTTCAACTCCTCCAGCTGAAAATAGCCTCCACCTCACCCTCAGACAGAAAGGTATCATTTATTATTGCCTAGAAAAGCCCTCTCCCAATAGCTGTCCTGGTATGGAGTATCAGAATTATTCAGATCAGTAAACTATTTGCAGACTGGACTGGTTTAGGATTCTGGTTTTGTTTTCTTTCCTGGGAAGATGGGGTGAGGTAAGTGGTGAGCAGGCACCTACAGATTGTTGTCATTCTGAAACTAACCCAAAATACTGTATAGATCTAAGATAGATCTATAGATCATCACTAAGCTCTTGCAGTCCCATGCCAGCAGTACCTTGCTGGTAAAACCCAACCAAAACAACCCCAAACTCTTTCTCTCCACATATGCTGGATTTAACATTTAAACAGTTTAAGACTAAACATTTTAGCAAGTGTTTTACACAGCACTTAGGGTGATCAGAGCCCTGTTGGTGGGGAACAGCAACAGCTCTACCTGTTTGGATGCTGTTTCTGGAAACAACAGCAGCGGGTTAGCCATGGTCCCTCCCCAGACAATTCAGCTGCACGATAAATAAAGAACAGCTGATCCTGCCCTGTCACCATCTCCTGTGGTAAGAGGCTTCCTGGGTACCTAGTGGGAGTTCTGCTAAGCTTTTAAGCCCATTGGCAACGTGGGGAACAGTCTGTAGCTCCAAAGCCAAGAGGCTCGAAGTAATAATCCGATTTCAAAGCTCCTCCTCCTCTCCAGCCAAAGGCAGCAAGGGAGGATGAGATCAGACTGTAGATGCTCTTCATTTTAGGTCTGGCCATTGCACTCATCTGCTCAGCATGAGCACCAGCAAGGGGAAGGATGAGTGCCAAAATCTGGAGTGGATTGCTTGGCTAAAGTTTCTGCAAAGATTTCAAAACTTACTGGGAAAAAAAAAAAATTAAAGGGAATTTTCACTGCTTTTGATACAGCTGGACTGGTTTATCTAAGCAACATCCATTTTTGTGGTCCCTGCACTGGCCAAAACTCTCAGGGCTTTTACTCCCTGCCATTATGAGGCACCAGGGCATTCAAGCTATGCAGCTGGTTTGCAAAACTCCCCACAAAAGTTCTCCTGTACAGCAACCAGCACTGTTCCCCCTGGCATTTACACTGCTCCCCCCTCCAGGATGTTATTAGCTGCCAGGTGATATGCAAGCCATGAAACAACTTATCTCCACAAGCCTGGAGATAAACAGAAAGTCCAGATCATCCCTTAAGGAGTCAGGTGATTTCCCCACATCCTTTCTGCCCCTCAAACAAAAACAACAACAGAGGAAGACAGGTCCTTGCTCACCACTGCCTGAAAAAGCAGGGTGAAACAGTAAAACACATTCAGGTAGAAAGAGGCTGCAAATCCTTGCTTTTTCCCTTTATTCTGATCTCCACAGCCAGCCATTCTTCTGCCTCTGCTTGGATGCTGTGCAGAGCGCAGCCCCCAGCACACACACCACCACCAAACCCTGCCTGGGGCTCAGGGGGGAGGGCGGCCTGGCAGTGCTGCCAGCACTGAAAACTCTTCCTTGCCCCGGGTGGGACAAAAGGAAAGCCACAGAGAGAGAGAGGATCCAGCAGCCACACGCAGGTGCCCCACGTGTTCCTGCCACTGCCAAGATGAAAGCTGGGCGAGTTCCACCTTTCCAAGTTCCAGCACCATTTTTTTTTCTCCTATTAATTTAGCAAAGAAGGATTTGAAAAAGTATGAGATAGCTGCCTACTGCTATCAGCCCTGATGAGGCAGCCAGGCAGCCACTCAGATGTGTGAGCTGCCTCTTTGCAATGGGCTTAGTTTCAAGCCTAAGAATAAGTTTTAAAAACACGTGGCATAACAGTTGCTAGAACTAGAGCTAATGGGTCTTTTCCATATTGTTAGATCTGTGTCTGCTCTCCTCTGGATTGCCAAAAGCATCATCTTTTTTATCTATCAGACTTTCTGAACTTATTCCATGCTTATGCAGTCCAGACATACTTCAATCCAAAAATTAATGGCTTTTATACTTTTAAAAAAAATTATTACAACAAAGACAGATGCTTCCACCTTAATGAAATGTATATGCACTAAAAGGATAAGCTTGAAATAGGAAATGGTGTTTCCAGGCAGTTGAATATTGTAATGCAAGTCACACAGAGTTGGCTTCCCAAGGCTCGTCACTGCAGGATCCAATGTCAAAATAAATACAAGAACTTATCTCTCCAGATTCACATCCTATCTTCAGCCCTGTCCAAAAAGATCTGTATTTCATTGGATATGTGGGAAAGACCACCCTGCCATAGCTTTTAGAGCCTGGTTGGGCTGAGAGCCTCTACCCCAGACTGCTGCCTATTACACCTTCCTCATCCAGAGCTTGTTTGACCATCCTGTGGAACAGGAGGTGCTGCCCTAATGAAAGCCCAAACAGGACCCAACAGGGCTGCCTGTGACTGCTCTTGGGGCTGGGAGCAGCCAGGAGCCCCGTGGGAATTCCCATCCTCTTCCTCTGAGCTGGGGAAAGGCAGAGGGGAGAAGGAGGTGCTCAAGAAAACAAAGCAAAGAGCTGGCAGTGTCAGAGCAAAGTGCAAAAACTCAGGAGCTGCTTCTTGCAACACACTGCAAGCAGCCCAACATCCTCCCGATGGCCTGAGGTGACCACGAAGCACCATCCACCCCACTCCCATCTGGAAGGAGCTTGGCTCACACGTGTGTTTGTCAGGGAAACAGCACAGAGCCCTTTGCGTGCTTAGGAGTTGTGCTCTGCGTTTTACTCCACACATCTGGCAGGGCTGCTCCATAAAAAAGGTGATGGAGTGCTTGTGGCTCTCCTTCCAGAGCATGGGATAAAAATCTTCTTCAACACACACACCATGCAAGAATTCTTCTCCAGCCTAATTTAAAGCTGTCTTTATAGACAATAAATTTGCAGATTGCTACAAACTCTTGGCTATTTACACAATAATAGTTCTATCTGCCAGAAACGGCAAATAATTATTATTATGTTCATAAATGTTAATGCTAACTACACTCTTAAATATTATAAAAAGAGTTGTAATTTGAGAGAAGGGCAGCAAACTATTGCCCAGACACAGAGGAAACCAGCTCTATTGCTATAATACTTATTCTACAGACATTGATTGGAGTACTTTTTTCTTCTAAATTTTCCTGACATCCAGGATATGAAACAAAGAAAAAATGTACCAGACTTGTTGCATTATACTTTAAAACAAACAAAAACTGACCCAAAAGTCTGTTGCATCTCATAAACTGTAATAGCCAGCTTTGTTTCTGCAATTCAGTGCAGAACTGATGACATTGGATTACCCAAAAATCTGCACAAAACACTTTGGTTGGATGAAATAGCTGATCTGCCTGAAGTGGGGGGGAAAAGCTCCCAATAACAGATAATTATATAACCAGCTTGTAAAAGTGTTATTAGCAGGGCATGGGATCAGGAAAGGCCTGGCTTTTATTCTCACTTCATGCATTCACCGTGATGAGAGCTAAATCTCTGTCTGTCTCTCCCTCCTCCCCCACCCAAATGTTAGATAATTTTTAGCCAACCCTGTAGAACACTTGCAATCTTTGAGTAAAAGCAAGGCTGAGGTTAATGCACTGCTACTCCTCTAACATTCTGTGTTCCACCTTGAACTGTGGATGCTGTGTTCTGTGTTCCACCTTGAACAGAAGAGAAAACTGGAAAAAAAATCTCCCCTGCTGCTCAGATAAGGTAGCTTGAGGACTCAGGGGTAAACTCCAAAGTTCAACATTTTAGTTTGAAAGGACATTTCCAGTCATTGGCTACTGGAATTCAGATCTTGAGATCCCGACTAAGTGATAAAATGCAATAAAAAAAGAGCCAGCTTTGCCAGAATGTCTCTCTTTCTTTCAAGGAAGGAATGGGAACATTAGACACTCTGTGCATTAAAATGCATAGCAGAGCAAAAACCCTTGCATGGACCTTGTTCCCAGTTACCCACAGCTGGGTGTCTCTGGAAATCTTTGCTCAGGAGTAAATTTTGCTCCTCCTTTCTCAGGAACAACAGAGTTGAATCCAACCAGGGGAAAAATTAAACTGGTGGCAACGAACCTTGAAGGTCTGACAGTGACCTGCAGCACCAAGGTCTCTGAAACTGCTTTCATTTGCCAGAACATAAATTAGATTCCTCACTAGGTATGGCACTGGGGTTAATGGGAGCTTTATAAAGCCTTCTTTGAACATACAGATTATCCCTTTCAAAAAACTGGTTTAAAGTACAGTACTGTGAGCCAGGAAACCCATTCCCAGCTCTGCCAGGCTGGATGACTTCAGGCAACCCACTTGACTATTCTCTGCTCTTTCTCAATGTGCACAGCAGAGACAAATACCTAAATCTCCCATGAGGCTGAATGCAGCTTAACTCTTCACAGACCCCTCCAAGCAGATGATGTTTAGCCATTCCATACAAGCAGGGCTGCTCAAACTTCTCCAAACAGAAGATGCCACAGACACCAGAAAAGGACACCTGCACTGGGCACCTCATATGGGCAAGAATCCTGAGTCACAACATTACCAATTACATTTTTTTTTCAGCAGTGAAGGAAATGTCTTATCCTATCCAGCATTACAGTCCAAAGGAGGTGCTCAAAAGGAGCAAAACTGAGAAATTAGGAAAAGTTCAAGTTTAGGAAAAGCCATGCTGCTGCCTGGACAACTCAACAAACAGCTTTCCTCCTCAGGGTCTGATTTCACTGCAAGAATGTTAAAAACAACTTCAAAAGACAACAAAATAAATTCAATTAAAAGAATAATGAAGCATTTCAAAAGTACAATACAAAAAAATACCAAAAGTGTGAGATGACACAGAACATTCAGTGCTGGGAGCAAGGATCACTACTTTCCTTCCTAACAAATTCATCATCCTAGGCATCTCCACTGTGAAAAGCAATACTGGCTTGGAGTCTCCTTTCAGAAGGTGCCTGCCATCCCTCCCAAACTGTCATAGTTACATCCTCCTCATATTTTAGTGTCCCTGTAGTAGCCCCCTTCAAACTTTTAAATAAATTTCATACAAAACATTTGAGCATGAAACAATCCCATGATTTCCAAAGCTCCTTAATAGAGTGTGGAGAGCCTTACTGGTGCTCTGCACTGCAACATTTCAGACCCACACCTTCCCAGACTGAGCACAGCTCTTTTCTGCACACCCTGCCCTTAGATCAATGCATTCACATGCTGCTGCTGTTTAAAAACCTTTTTGCCCATGAGTTCAGGTGACTCTGACCTGGTCACTCCCAGGGAACTCAGTCCCACTGTGTTGATGTCTGGCAACATTTCCTCTGAGTCAGCCTTGCTAATATAATAAAGCTTCAGTAAGAGGAACTCCAAAGACTGTTTCCCAAGTCATTCCCTTCCAGCATGCAGAAATCTCAGGAAGTCGTTTGAACTCAATAACCTCCACACCATTTCCACACAGTCAAAATAGAACAAGAAAAGGCAAACAAACAAAAAAAATCACATCCTCCTCTGCAGCCTACAAAATTTACTCATTCCAGGGTTTCTTGCACAGAAGACAGTAAAGTAACCACAACAAAGTAACGTCACTTCCTTTCCCTCCAAAATAAATTTTAGTGTTGAAAAAGTTCACCTATTCATTTACTGTGAGCAGCCTCAGTCAACACAGGAGCACATCCACAGCCAGCAGTCAAGGAATAGCATTCAGGACTATCTTTGTATTGATTTCCAGCTGGGGTCCAAAGTTAGGAATTTCCTTCCCCCCTCTTCCCCAGCACTCCATTGATCAGAGAAGAAAGAAAGAAAAAAAATCCAAAGATGTTCAGACTCACTTTTGTATAAACTGAGAAGTCTTGATTATTTTTTCAAACAAAACCAAATGATATTTTCCTAACAGCACTTGCAGAAGAGCTAGAGCAGTGTGATCCATTGCTATTCATTCCTTTGGACACAGATCCAATCTTTCAGCCACTCTGTGCTTATTGGCTATACGGAAGGTAGAGCAGCAAGGAGCACTAAAGGATTAATTCTCACAATAGTGGGAAGCAGGAGTCCCAGCTCTTGGGGGGGTGAGTGGGGGAGAAGGGAGAAAGATGAGTGTGTAGGCTGCATTCCTGGCCTTTGGACTTCCTTGCTGTGATTCCATCTTCTGCATAAAGTTACCTTAAAAGGGAGCTAGCATGGAAAGAGTGCCCCAGCGACTTAAAATGTAAAAAGCATTACAGGAATTTTGCTTTAAACCTGAAAAGACTACGAGAAGGGGTTGTATGTGAGATAACTCATGGCAGAGCTCAGCAGGGAAGAGAATAGCTAAGGCACAAACAGTTCATACTCTGTTTGTTGTGAGTCACAGAGCAGCTGAACAGATTTATGATTCAGATGTTTTAGTGTTGGTTATCAGCGATTAGCTCCAACTGTTAGAAAAAGAGAGAAAGAGAAAGATTAAGCTTTTGTCCGCCCCAGCCCTCATCCTTCCTTTGCCTGGCAGCAGGGGTTACTGATTGTTTCTGTCCCTTTTTTAACATCAGAATGGCTCTGAGCCACACTCACTGCAGAAGCAGCTCACACTGCCAGTATTGCCATCAGCATCAGATTCAGAGTAATCACTGAAGTGCTGACATCATTTGTTCAGGTACACATGTAACTGTAAATGTGAAATTTGGTTATATGGCAACTTTTAAGTGTGGGGTTTTTTCCAACCACAGAAACCATTTGGGACACAGAAAGGGCTGACAAAGAAGGACTGATTTTGCTAACTTTATCTTCAAACTCTGTATGAGCCCAGTAATAGACTCACAAGAAGACTTCATGCATCCTTATGGCATTTAACCTCACAACACCCATGTGGGCTTCTCACAGACAAGCTAAGTGACTTGCCAGGGTCACACAGGAAGCTAAATGCAGAGCACTAAAACTGAGCACAACAACTCCCAGGCTAGACCTCTGGCCACTGCAGCATTCATCAATTTTGATTTAGTTTAACTGAACTTAATGCTCAGCTAACAGATTTCTGCCAATCCACTATTGGGTGCTGTGGAGCTCTACATTAGAGGTCTGGGCTTTTCTGTGAATCTCATGTGAATGTAATGATGCAGCCTAAAGGACAGAGTTATCCTCAGCACCTCCACAGCTGGAGGATCTGAAATGCTGCTGGCCTTCAAAACCACACTGCAGCTAAACTGTGGAGGAGAGGGGAAGGAGGGCACTGTTCCTTGATCACTGCACCCACAGAGTGACATATATCCCTGTCACAAAGGTCCCAAGTCCTTATGGCAGAAACTGAACACCCAACTTTTCAAATGCTCAGAGCCCATCACAACTCCCTTCTGGAAGAGGTTCTACAGTCTTAGGGCAGAGAGAGGGAATCAGGCTAATTTAATCATCCGCAATGTTGATACGTACAGCAGTCTAACTGTGGGTTATACTGCTACAAAAACAGTTTCCTTGCAGTACCTTGGTCAGGATTAAAGCTCACAGCAACATTAGGACTTGCACTTGATGGCAGATTTCTCTCCTACAGGTCCAGCCAGCACTGCTAATCCGAGACAACTCTGGAGAAAAGCTTTTGTGCTGACCCAGTGTTCAGCACCAGCACCAACCACGAGCTCTGGGTGCGTGTCCAGCCTGGCCCCTGCGTGTTCCCTGCCCACAGAGTCCATCTGTGTGTGATCCAGAGTGCTGGGACACAAACAGGCTGCACATCTGCACAGCTGGGCTGCAGAGGGTCCAACCCAGCACAGGAACATCAGGCTTATTAGGCAGAGTTTACATGCATCATGTGAGTGATTTCTATCCAAAAGTTGCCAGACAGGAATAGAGGAGGCCCCAGACTTTCCTGGACTGCTTCTGAAAACCAGAGCTGCTTTCCTTGAGATGCTGTGCACGGTGCAAGCAGATTAAGCTCCATTAGCACGAGGCACTTTTGAACAGCAGAAACTAGAACTAAACTTGGAATTAACTGGACTGGTGTAAAATTATACCTAAATGCCCACAGAAACCAGATTAGAAGACAGATGGTGAAGAGGAAAGAAGAAAAAAGAAGAGTGGATTTGATATACATATGTGGATTTACATTCTGTGAGCTTGGCACACATCTTAGAGACATTTTTTATTTCCAGCATAATAGAAAGTTGCCTGACAGTGCTGGTAGACTAGATAAGGGAGGAAAAAAAGAGCAGATGCTTTTGAAGGGCTTTGTAGTATGACTCTTTGACAGAAATTTAGAGATCAAGGTGGGTAGGAGCACTGGAGCAAAAAAGCCCTTTCAGATATGGTGGGAGCATAAAAAGGCAGAAAAAATAGGAAAAGGAAAATTCAGGTGAAGGAAGAGTAACTGTCAGGGTCCAAATCACAAGCAAGAGTGCAAGAAGCAGAGATGCAGCTTGGGCAGCAGTGTGCAGAACCCTGAAAGTTGAAGCAATATAGTGGAAGCTGTCAAAAATGAAATAATAATAGTAGGCATGCTGAGGAAAGGAACATAAAACATCAATATATCTCTGTATGAATGCAGAGTGAATCTACACCACAAAACTGCACACAGTTCTGGACCCCAGATTTGGGGGAAAAGAAGACACAGAAGAACTGATAAGCTGGAGGAGGAGAATAGCAGTGATTAAATGCATGAAACAGCTTCTGCAGGAAAAAACAATTATGCAAAACAATAAAAAGACAGAAATGGCATGGAGAATGAATGAGTGCTTGTAGTACCTTCTGAAAAAAGAATGGACAGACAGCAAATTAAATTTTCAGGACAGAAACAACAAAAAGGAGACACTTCCTTGCACAAGCAATAATTCTTCTGTCTCCTGGCCATGGAATATTATGGATGCTATAAGAGTACATGGGTTCACAGAAGAAAGGCAAGCTAACAGAAGGGAGGGAAAACAATCTATCAGCAGCTGTTAGGTACAAAATGAAGTTTTTGAGCTGCAAATGAGCCAGAGACTGGTAGCACAGTCTAGGGAAGTATCATTGCTTGATTGCCCTGAACTGACACTCTTCCATGGCTATCTGCTGTACAGCAAGAGACAGGATGCTGGGCTAGGGGGACCTTTGATCTAACCCTGTACATCCATTTTTGTGTACAAGGCAGAAAAGGGTTTCTATTCCACGCTGAATCAGGCTGGGGACACTAAAATTTGACCAGGAAAGAACGTGACTTAGGTGCTAAATGCAGAAAATACTGGTTGCCTAGGGTTGAATGTCATAGAGGAAGGAAAATGTGAGGGTCCTAAAAAAAAATAATAAAATCTTGTTACAGCATTAAAACGGAGGACAGAGATTAAAGTTTTGATGGCAAGTATGTGCATGAATATAGAAAGCTGCATTTCAGATGTAGAAGGGAATAGAGACTTGATTTCACACAACTTGAGATGCAAGAAGGGAGGCAAAAAGAGGGGATAAAAGAGCAGTATTGAAGAAGACTCCCAACATGTAAAAACTCCACTCTCCTCCAGTGCCTCAAGCTATAAGCAGAGTCTAGAGAAAAGAGATGAAAAATGCAGTTTGACACGATGGTTCAACTTCCAGAGATGAATTTGAGATGAAGCAGCGGAGATGATCACGTAATCAAGGCACTGGGCAGACACGTGGAGATCAGAGTTCATCCCCCAGCTGAGCCAGACTTCCCTCACCATGCTCTGCATTTCACCTTGCTCTTCCACAAAACCAAGAAAATATTTTCTTAATGCACAGGAAAGCCATGAGGCTGAATTCTTTAAATATCCAGGATGCACTGGGGGGCCTGAAGAAGCACAGTTAGGACAGCAAACACCCAGCACTCCCAGCGTGGGATGAAACCACAGGGGAAAGAATTCCACTGCAGGAAATCAGCTCAGGAAAATTAAACCCAAGAAGGTGTGAAGGGAACAGGTTCCCAAGCCAGTCAAAATATAAGATGTAGGAAGTGTGCTTAAGGAGCTGGCAGGTTTGCAATGCCTGTGAAGGACAATGCTGCAAATGCAATGCTATAGGAAGGAATCAGCCTGACACTAACTAGGAGGATAATTAACAAAAGGGATAATTTGGTACAATGTACCAAGTACTGCAGTGTCTGTCTGCATCCAAGATACACTTGAGTACTCAGAAATAAAGAAACAATGCTTAACCAAATGTTTTCAATGCTTTCTACTGATTTCCCACCCCTCCTCAGGAATATTAACCATTAATCACTTGAATATTAACTGTATCATTAAAGCAAATATAAACTTGGAATATAAACTTGGAATACCAGCAGCAGCACAAAGTCTTCAAGAACAGCAGTACAGGCTGTTTGGATCCTTTACTTTACTCTTAAATGCTTAGCATACACTAATATCTTTCAAACTTATCTAATGGTAAATTTGAAATTACTCTAACTGGTAAGAGCTGAAGCTTTCCCTGCCTTTTAATCAATCACTTAAATTATACTTAGAAACTCCCAAACCAAATATTTGCCAAGAGGTGTAAAACAACTCCCAGACTGAACTGGCAGAAAACACAGAAGAGCCCAGAATAGACCTCACTGATAGGATAAATTGAGCCTTGACATGTGTGGAGCCCATCTGCGAGCGACGAGGAGTACGCGCTTCATTTCTGTTTATTCCCTTCGCTCGGGATGAAACTCCAGGGGTAACTTTAGAGCAGCACTGCCCAGTCCCTCCACCTGCATGACCCCTGTGCTTTGCTCACAAACCTGGGCACCATGGATGGTGAGGCTATGGGGAAGTTTTAGGGCTTTTAATCCTAAAATTGATTATCTGGCTGAGTTTTCTTTGCTGTGTTATTTTGCAGTGGCTCAGCCTTTCTCTGCCCATCTCACAGTGCCCTGGCTGCTGCCAAGCACCCACCCACAGCCTGACCACAGAGCTGAGTGCTCAGGGGAGGGTGAGATGCTGACATGGGCCACAGAGAGCCTAAAGACTGGGAACAAACCAGAAGAGTTGGCTAACTGCACTAAATCAGGTTTAGGTGCTAAGCATCTCATTTAAGACAATTAAACCAATTTTTAAAAAGTTGCAGTGCATTTTTAAACTCAATTTTTAAACCAAAAGCACTTTGATACAGGTCAAAAGAAACAATTCATTCTGCAAACAGGAAGAAACAATTATGATTTTGTAACTTAAGACGTTTAAGACAAATTCAAGCAAATGAACATTAAAGCCATAAACTGCTCAGACATGCACAGAAGAAAATACTGACTTGAATGTGAAGACTTAATTTGGCTGTAAACCTCCAGATTGCAGCAAGATCCAGAAATAATCCAACTTTAACTAACATAAAAGGCAAATATCATACTCAAATGATGCTCTGGTGCTTGCTTGTTTGAATTAAAAAGTTAAAAACTCTAGTTTTAATGGAGCTGGTTGAGCTTCCTAGAAGCCTGAGGGTAAGGGGCTGTCAAGATACTTGGAAGAGCTTTTCAAAGAACATCTCCACAGTGGGAGGCGGGGCTGGCTACACCAAGCAGGCTGGTGTAGGAGAGGCATAGGAAGGGTATAGGAAGGGTGTAGGAAGGCTGTAGGAAGGGTATGGGAAGGGTATGGAAGGCACGGAGAGCACAGCCCTGCAGGGGCCCTTGGCGAACACCGGTAACGAGCAGCTCAAGAGCAGGCGCTGTAAAAACCCAGGGCAGCCTGCCACTGATGCCTGGAGTCACATAAAATTAATTTAAATTGGAAACAAACTGGCCCAGGTAGCGCTGGCTCGCGCGAGTTTCAAACAACGCTAAGAGCCGAGCGGCGCGTTGCGCGTTCTGCCGGCAGCTCGGTCATTAAAATTAACTAGGAAGTGGCAAAGCTGCAGGGCAGGTGATACCCTGGATTTGTGTATAAAAAGCAACAGTGAGCTTGGGAATTACAGGCACTTGTAAACCTTACTTTAGTACCTGGTAAAACGGCTCAACTGGGTAGTTATGAAAGTTAGATTAATGCCATGCAGCAGGCTCAGATTAGCATGGTGTTTCCATAAGAAAAATGCGCACATCCGTGTTTTCTAGAAGGAGTGCCAAGACAGTGGGTAAAGAAAAATTGGTAGATATAATTAATTTGAATTTTCAAACAGCCTTTGGTAATATTAATCACCACAGTCTATTAGGGAAACTAGTCATGGGGTGAGAGGTAAACATCTGTCAATAGATTAAAGCTAATTTAGGGAAAACGAACAGCATGAATAAATGGCCAGTTTTCAAGGAGGTTAATGGGGGAAGTCCCAGGGGTGCATACTATGATCAACATTTAATATATTAAATGATCTGGAGAGGGGCATATACAACGTGAAATAGGGGGAAAAAGTTGTTGATGATGCTGCTCTAGAAATTAAATAAAACCAGCAAGAACTAATAGAAGCATCCACCCAAGTTACAGCAAATAAATGTTACTGCACACAAGTGCAAGGTTATGCAAATTGGCAAGGAGAGTTTGAACTAATTGTAGACACGGATGGGTTTCACATTAATTGTAACCATTTGGAGAAAGATCTAAGTGGCCTTGTGGACAGCACAGGGAAAACATCTGCTTAGTTTCCAGTCGTTGTCAAAACCACAAACCAGATGCGGAGCTTGTATTAGAGAGAGATAAAGAATAATATGGAAAACACAGTTTTTCTCTCAAATATGGCATTCAACCCATTTGCCTCTGTAACAAAACAAAACCTCAGAAACTTAAAAGCCCAGAAAGAGCTGACATAAATTTACAGTCCCAGTAAGATGCTCATCTGAGAACACAGTTACAAAACACACACATTACAAAACTCAAGACTCACTGAACCCTTGTTAGCATGACTTTGGATGGCCTACAGTCCATTAAAAACTCTGCTGAATAGGAACTCTAATGATTTTCAAATTTCTGAGCTACGTTCAAGGGGTGGTAAGTAAGAGGTGAAACAATCCAACCATATGATAACATAAAACAGTCAGAGAAAGCCATCTGGATGCACTTATTCTCCATTCCCACCCTCTTTTTCTCCCAATAGGACAGGAGCAAGGAGTCATCCAACTAAATAATAGACAATAGATTTAGAAGTGATGAAAGAAAATATTGCTGCACCCACACTTACAAAGTAACCCACAGAACTCTTCTCTGCAAGGTATTTATTGAAGCAATAATACTAATGAGATTAAAAACCCAAAACATCAACAGCGTTAGCAATTGGAGTCAAGAGAATTCTGCAGTTTTCCCACTTGTCTTTGTAGGATTTTACTCTTTCTTCCAAGGTATCTAATATTAGGCATGACTTGGGACTAGAAATGAGAACAAGCTGAGCCAGTGGCCTCATCCAGAACCTGCTCAGAGGGGTCACTCTGAGGAGGTCGATGGTTTGTACATGAAAGCAGCTCAAAATGAAAGAGGAAGGAAACTGGGAAGACGTGATTTTAGCTTCATTGTTTGAGTTACATTGAAGGAAAAGATGCTTTAAGTCACCACCACAACAGCAGGAAAAATTGCTGAGAAACAGAGCTTTTAATCTTTAAAACATTCAGTCTTCTGAGAAAAGTGGTAGGAGCCAATATCAACTGTGCAGTTACTACCACCAAGTCTTCCATCCAAACCAAAGAGGAGACTTTTTTTTGCAGGTCTTCCCAACACCTTCCTATCCACTCAGATTACAGTAAGGCCTGAAAAGCAGAAGAGCTGTGGCTGAATTTGCACAGACCAAACCTGGAGTGGACATGCTGTGATGTTAAAGAGGAGGGGGGCTGCACTTCTGCCCTGGAGGTCAGGTACCATGGCCCACTTCAGGCAAAGAGAAAGGTGGGTGTGAGATTACCAACCTGATGGCCATCCACTATCTGTGTAAAAAAACAGTATTTAATGAGATGCCAACCTTTTCTCCCTGTGGTAAGGGAAAACATCCCCATCAAAAACCAACCTCTGAGCACAGCTGGCTGGCTTCCAGAGCACTGACATGCACAGCAAAACCACTGTATATGTGCCATCTAATTCCTTCTTAGACTTCCCAATAAATCCCAAGGCACTTGTTCAGTACCTAGCCCAAATCTGCCAAAAGAACACACATCTCAAGTGTCCCTATTCTCCTACTTTTTCAAATAATTCTGGTATTGGCTGCTGAGATGAGCCCATGATATTAACCTTCCCTGCTTTCCAATACATTTTATTCGGGATAAAATTCAGAGACACAAAAGGATACAAAATGCTATTTCTAACCCAGGACTATTTGTAGGCTACTCTCTGCCAGACACAATTTGTATTTGTCTAGTTAAAGTGTTTCAAGAGCAGAACTTCCTATTCCTGCTTAGGAACACTTCTTTGTGTTTAGAATCATTTTTGTTCTCCTTTCTCCTATTATTTCAATCACCTAATTTCCTTGTCTCTCTTGTTGTCTCTATCCTACAGATGGAGGTAAGCATCCACTATATTCAGGCCTATCAATATTTCTTTCCAAAAGGATCATTCTCATGTTGTTATTGTGGTTGATACTCTGTGACTTCACAATTTTTAAAGAGTTTTTTGTACCAAGACATCCAGAAACAAAGTTACACAAAAGGGCAGTGGCTACATTTAAGAACAAAAAAAAAAATCACACTTTTACTACCTCCCTTGATCTATCCGGTGATCTGCTTTACTCCATAAAACAACACAAACATGACCCAATTGACTCACAATGCTTTAAAAATTATAATAAATACTGGGTGCAATTTGGTTCTCTGAACTGGCAATACACTTGGATCATGTTCTCTAAGTACCTTCACAAACAGAAGGTTCAACCAAATATGAAATACTGGTTTTGGCTAAAAGTCACAAGACATGGCACACTCGTTCTCACATCCAGAATGTTCCCAACAACTACCTCTGATTTATATTATTTATGTCCACATGTGAGAGCATAAACTTTCCAACTTGAATTTCTTTATCCATACTTTTAATCCTTCTCTAGGCTCTTGTACTTTTGAGTAGCACTCCTTCAGCATTTTTTTTTTTTACATCAATGAATTAATCCACTGCCTACTTCTTCCTCTGACTTGTCAGTGAATTGGAGACAGAAACCACGCCTGGGCCCTGTGGCAGCCTGAAAAATATCCTCTCACAGCACAGGTTAGTTACAGGCTTGCCAACAGGAGGGAAGGAGGGAGGGAGGACCTGAGGGGGGTTGATTATTGCTTTTATGGTTCTCAGTATAAATTAAGAGGCACAATTGAGATAAATCAGGTGATTTCTAATAACTAAGTTATAATCATGTGTTATCTACGTTGAGTGACACCACTTAATACAATGTCATATTAGCAGTGCTTAAATTTCTCAAGCAAAGCAGGAAGCCTAAAATTAAAGAAAAGGCTAAAAGTCAAGTTAACTTCCATCTGAAGAATTGCTCTATGTATTTACATGCTATTAATCAGCATGAAGTCTCATTTTCAGTCCATTTTCAAAGGCCCTGTGTTTTGGGCACACCAAAGGAAGCAGTTGGCTGATGAGGGCAGGTTATTGGAAGACAGGACTCACACAGACAAATTTTCTGGAGGCACATGAAGGGTCTGGAGCTCATCCACAACACCACACCATGAGAGCTCTGCAGAGCACGCCATGAGCCAGCAGGACAGTGGTGGAGCAGCCTGGTTTCATTTCCTTCCCCACTGCCCCCCTCCCTCGCTTGCCAGCCCAGCTCTCTGTGCCACCAGAAGACCTGGTCCTGATTCTGCTTTCTGCAGGCAAAAAAAGACACAGGAAAGGGACTCTGAAGGATCACTCACATCTCTACACGCTGTTAGCACTTCCTTAGCAAAACTGGGATGTCTCAAGCACAACAGATGAATCTCTCTGCCAGATCAGGCCACACCAAAGGTCCACAGAGCCCAATATCCTGCCCCTATAGCAGCAAATGCTGGTGAGTGCAGGAATGGTGCAAGCACACCATAAGGCTTCCCCCCTACCAGCTTCCAGCAAGCTGTGGCTTAAGACTTCCTGTGCCAGAGATTGTATCTTTGTGCTTAATTGCCCTCGATGAACTTCGCTTCCATGAATTTGTTTAATTGCTTTTTGAACCTATCTCAACTTCTGGCATCCACAACATCCTGTGGCAATGAATTCCAGTTTAATTATGTCTTGCATGAAAAAATACTTCCCTTTTGTGAAGGAAATTACTTCCTTCAAAAAAAAAAAGAAAACACCAAAAAAACCTCCCCCAAAACCATCAACCAACAACTATCACTATGTAAGACTCCAAGTTCTGCTAGTTTTGCAAGGGCTTTAGAAGAAACCTGCATTCAGCTGTCCCCTCTGGCCTTCTGCAAAGGTTATTGCCCAGAATATTGGACAAGGGTGCTGGGGAAAAAGGTGGAGTTCTACCTCATGATGGTTGATGATGGTCTAAACAAGTTGGCAACTTGCCCCAAGTCAAAAAAAAAGTCTGCCTACAATCCAGACTGTTGTATACACTTGCAAAAATCCAATGTTTGTTCCCTGCTAGACTGGGAAAGGGTCTTGCATTCTAAAAAGTATCATGTGTTACACTTGCATAACTGTAGGTGCTGCAACCCAATGCAAGTGATCATAAAGAACATCATTCTTTGCCTTGCTTGTATAATTATTTGTTGTGGGTTTAGTGGCTATTTATTCTCACTGTTTCAGGTCCACAAGAAATAAACAGAAGTACAGAAAAAATGTGGAGACAATATTCTGTAAACCTCTTTCTACTCTTGCCTCCTTTCTCAACAATCCAAATAGCACAAAGAGTCTTTCTACACATTGGGTTTTTCTGACACAGAACAACTTTGGCAATCTGCAAAAGTGAAGTCTGAGGGGGTTACCAGGGCTGACAGTGATCTCTGCGACAAACCAAAGCACCGGTGGCCTTTGCATTGCCAGGAGGAAAGCAGGCACAGCCATCCACAGTTCCTCCTCACTGCCAGGTAAAGCATTAACAGGGCTGCCTAATTCCCTATCTCCTCTCCTCCTAATCTGCAGCCCTGCTCGAACCAGGCCACTCCACATTATAAATAGGTCTGCTTAACTGAGCTGAACACCTCTCACTTAACCCAAAATGAATGCCAGTGGCTGCCCTGCAGTAACACACTCCAGGTGCTGGATTCTGCCAGGGGCTGCTCACCCCAGCACTTCCACGTGCTCCTCTCACACCACAACTGAAGATGTTAAAAAATTATTTTCTGACAAACTGTGGGGTATTTGGTAATTTTTTGCAGACACTAGAGAAGGTCCTAGAGGGTTTTGAAGACTCAGGTATTTCAGCCTTTAGTGCACAGTCAAAGGGAAGCTTGCTTGCTTCCACTGCAGGCAAGCCACCTTAGCCTGTGCCAAAGCATGGCAGGAGCAGAGAGGAGAAGGGGAAGGGCAACTCCTGGGGAGATCAAATTCCCCTGTGAAGACAGGAAGCTGACAGCTGGCAAGCACTGCGCTCCACATGTTTCAGAACACTCCTCCTCACGTTTTACCTATTTTTGTTATCATTTCTTGCTGATGTGCCCCAAGAGTGAGGCTTGGGGCCAACTCCTCTGGATGGGTGACAGCTACCAGAACAACAACAAAGCTCAGCACTCAGTTCTCCTGAAGCCAGGCCCTTCCTCTTCATCGGCCAAACACAGAAGTACACTCAAACCCTATTTTATTTATTTATACACATTGCTGCACTCTCTATTCCTGGCAACTAGTGCTCATGACATAGTGGCCTGGGACACGCTGGAACAGGGCTCTGGGTCACCTTGCAAGTGGTGGCAGCAGCTGCCTCCTGGATCAAGCGTCTATTAACCAGCAGCTCGGGAGGGCTCTAAATTAAGTTCTCTGCTCCACTCCCAGAGAGGGGGAGGGAGAAAAATACACCACCACCAAACCCTTATTTTCTTCCAGCAGGACTCCCTGCAGTTTCCCCAGTGCTCCCTCCTGTACTTGGCAGGATAAGCCACCCAAGGCTTGGTTTCTGGACCATGTAGGGCCATGCTGGTTATTCCAGCTGCCACAGCTTTTCAAGCATACACAGCCTGGGTTTGGTGGGTGGTGGTGGCACAGCACTCCTCTCACAGCACAGCCCCAGCCCTTGGATCATCTCTGCCTGCACAGCCCCTACAAACCCTGCTGGCAGAGTTTGGGGCACCAAGGGCGCTCAGGCCCAGTTCCAGTCATTTTGGAGGGGAGGCTGTATAAATAGCTGGGGTGCACAAACTGGAGGAGCAGCAGGCAAGGAGAGAGGGAGGGACAGAGGGAGGGGGAATCTGAAGTGTTGGGCCCCAGCTGTGAACTTCTCTTGTTTTTGTTTTAGGGTAATTAATGTTCCCTTGAATAGAGCCAGGGCATGGGCTCCTGTTTCTGCAGCTCTCAATGCTATCAGCAGCCCAGGCTGGACGGGCTGGGAGCTGGGGGGAGGTTTGTATTTCCTGCCATCCCCAGTAAATGAGGTAATGCGAGCATGAGGCAGGGCACAGCCAGGGGGACTCACCAGAGCCCCCCAAGCCCCCACAGCCTGCTCCCCAGAAACCTCTCCAGAGAGCCACTCACCCCTTCCCACTCGGCTGTGTTTATTAATTTTGCTGCCAAGGCAGGGGACCCTCACAGTCCCATCCCGCTGCCCCTTGGCCTGGCTCCCCTGATGCCTGAATTAGATACATTCCCCCTGCACTCCCAGACGTCTCCATCCCCCGGTCCCCTGACAGAGCAATCATTTATCAAGTTGTTTCACGCGTTGTCGGGGAGGGGGGCCCCGGGGGACGGGGGTTTGTTTCGTCCCTTTGTTGGAGCTCCACAGGACCGTCCAGCTTAGTCTCCAGCCAACTGCTGAGAGTTGCCGGAGTCCGGGAGCAAATGTTAAAGGGGCTGCCTTTCATCTGCGGGCTGATCCTGCTGCCTTTTCATTTTATTCTTCCAGCCTCTGGGATGTTACTTGCTTACACGCCCCCACACCCACCCCGCTATCATTCTGCATGCACGTCTTTGAGGGAGCAGGAGCTTATTTTCCACGGGCTTGTCTCCTCTCCTTCCCTCAGCGGCTCCTCCTGTCACCAGCACACTCAGCCCCTGGTAGTATTTTTTACCACTGGCCTTTTTCTCATCCTAGAATGCAAGACACCACAAACCAAACTTGGTTAGGGGTGAGTCCTGCTCGTGCAGCCCATCCCTGCCTTGCACACGCTCTGGGGTACTGCAAGCCTTTATTCCCCATGTGCCTGGGAGATGAGTAACTACCTAGAGCACACCACCATCAAAACAGAGCAGTTAAAAATCAAAAGAAAAAAGAAGAGACCGTTTGGCAGAAGAACTAAGTAACGCTAAAGGAAAAAAAGGAACGTTTTGAGCACTCTCGTGCTTGAAGTGCTCTGGTGTTCCCCACATGTAGGGCTGGAAGAGGGAGGATCAGGTCTGTGCTGCAGATTGCCCAGGGTCACGCAGCAGCCTTGTGGCACGTCACCTCGCCCTTCTGCAGCACACCTGTGAGAGCAGATCCTGCCTGGCTCCCAGGGATCCTGCCTGCCTGCGCTCCCTAACCAGCCTCGGACACTCAGCATTCCTGGGAGGAAGGAAATGTGGAAGCAGAGTGCATTAGGGATGTGTACCTGCACCCTAAAGTTCTCAGCTGCCAGCTGGGGAACAGCTGAACAACAGAGCCCAATGAGATGGGAATCCAAACACACCACTTCCTTCATTACCAAAGCCCCTACAAAGTGCTTGCAAATCTTATGGCTGCATACATTTTTGGACAATTATAGCTAGTTACAGTTCCAGCAAGCTGCCAAGACTGTCCTCTCTGCTTATGTGAGCATTTCCCAGATTTAGCTTGTTGTAGTTCTTAGTTTAAAGGATGGACAGGGCTTAAGGGCAAAAACAAAGTAAAAAAAATCCCACTTGCTTAGCAGCTAAGTAACCATTGTAAATTCCACACATTTCACAGCACAGAGGGCAGAAGCTGCCTGAGATCTGATGTATTCCTCTCACCACCTTGCCTCCATAACTCTTCCTTGTGGAGGAGAGCTGGATTCATTTGCTTCCCAAGTCAATCAACAGAGTTCATGAGTCAGCCAAGGGAATGCTGAAAAGCAAGAGGGTATGCTCCTGCCCCCAGGAACTGATTACTCTGCCTCTTAATTGTTCCCAGATTCTATTATCCCTGAAGAGACTGCAGCAGCAGCAGCACCAGCCAGCTTGTTGACAACAGCCACCCCATACAGCCAACCTCATCAGACATACAGAAATTTGCATTTTTGCAATCATGGATCTGTTGAGACTACAACAGTTAGGTTATTAAAAAGAAAAAAGTTGAGTCTTACACATGTATATCAGAAAAATCAGCTGTCTTCCAAGTCTGAGCTGTATATCCTACAATTTTGAGCCTGCTAGTGATCACACAGTCAGAAAGCCATCTGATACCAGGACACTTCAAACCAACCACCAGGAAGGCACTCTGCACACTGCTGATCCAGGCAATTCCCTCCATTCCCAGCTCCTACAATTCCAGTAGCCTCAGTGCCCATTTTTTCCCCTGTTCCCTCCTGTCCCCCCCCAGATGAGGACAAGCAAAGCTTTATTCCACTCTTCACTCATTGTTAAGTGGTGTATTTCAGGTTTTACATTGCTGCACAGCCTCACTTATTCCTACTTCTTTCATGTATTCTGTGCAGGCTGCAGACTCTGCAATGGTTCAGGTGACAGAGAGTGAAGGGGGAAATGCTACATTCAGGACCATAAAACCAACCTGAGGTCTGTCCCATTATTCAAACCCTTTACAATAGTAATAAAATGAGTAATCACATCTCCATTACGCTTCATTCAGTACATGGGAGTGTGAGACTAGGAAGTAAAGACAGCTGTTCAATATTGATTTTTATCCTTCTTATTCTTCATGTATCCCTATGCCTAATTTGCCACATTGCTTCCTTGCCTGGCCACCAAATAAGCCATTAATCGCTTCACAGGCCTTTTTCTGGGGTGGCCTCCCCACAGCATCTCAATCCAATGAGCTTAAACTTTTTACTCAATCTATTTAAAAGTTAATGATTTTTAATCTGATTTGACAAATGAGAAATTGGTGGGGGAAAAACTGATCAATACCAGCAAAACTCACCTCTCTGTTTAAGAGGTGCACCTCTATTTGAGATTGTCCCCCCCACACCCAAAAAGAATCCCACAGGCCCCATCCCTGGCATTTTTATGGCAGCATCTAAAACACAACAGAGAGTTAATTGCTATTTTTCCCAGGGCTGGGAGAAGGTGGGGAGGCAGGAAAGCAGGGAGGAGTGTGGTGCTTTATCCGAGGCCAGCAGAGAAGCTGTGACAGAGGCTGGCTCTCCCCTGCAGCACTGCTCCCAGTCCCACCTCCAGCACCAAACATGCAACACTTCCTAGAGCTGAGATTTGGCCATAGAGTTAGGATGCTTCAGGCTGAACCAGAAATGCCAGAGCAGCACTGACATAAACTCAGCTCTGCCCTTTTTAACACATCTCCCTGGTTGGGCTCCCTGTGCTGGCCAACACCCACGGCTGCTCCTCAGCTGGCTAATTCAGCAAATGAAAACTATCTCCTTGACTGGATCATCTGGATGACCAGCTGCAGGGAATGGAGACACATGGGAGGAGCCAGGGCCCAAGCTGGAGCTCTGGAGCACAAATGGTGGGTGAAGGAGCCTTTGCCCTCTGTGCTTCAGCCAATGCAGTAATTTATGCCAGCCTCCCTTGGCTTCACCTAAGCTTTTTCCCAGCTCCACAATAGTTTGTGAAGCATTTTGTTTCCACAGCTGAGGAGAGGAACACCTCCTGAGCTGCTCTGGGGGAGAGCACCACTACCCAGCCAGGTAAATAAGATTTCTTGTGAGAAGTGAGGCACAAGCAACTCACCAGAGTCATAAATTTACAAAAAATGAGTGCTTAAGACTGAAAATGCAACTTCACATCAGTATGTTTCAGTTGGAAAAATCTATCCTTATTCCTCCATTCCTACTCCTATTCCACTCATTTTAGGGCTTTATTGTAAGCCAGACAACCAAAGTAATTTCAGTTGAAAAACAGAAACAAACCAAAACCCCTCCAAAATTTAACTTCTGAAACCTGGATCGCTCCCTCTCCTCCCTGCACAAGCACAGCCCCACAAAGCTGAGCTGGTGGATGAAAAGGATCTGTCATCTCTTAGGGCAGAAGAGGGGAAAGCTCTGGACCTCACATCTGCCTTGCCTCTGGCTAGACAGATAAAGCACTACTCCCTCCTGTAACCAACAGACATCCTTTCTTTCCCTGTGGCAGCCTCCATCTCCCATATCCTGCCACTTCCCAGCTTCTTTAGCAAACAAGGTGAGAACCACACAGCCAAGAGCTTCCTTCAGTGCACAGCCCTGGTCTGTACTCTCAGCACCACCTGCCACACGGAGCAAGCCATGGGAAAAGCATACCACCCTGTAATTAAAACCAATCATCATCTACAGGTACAAGGCGCTGAATTAAAGGTTGCAGTGATTCCTGTCAAGAGACTGAATTTGTCATCATTTAGCATCGGTTTCAACACAAAAAAACCCAACCCAATAATGTACAACAAACCCCTCACTCTCATGTCACAGTGATTTGAAGCAGGTACTTTCTCTACCATCACCACCACTTGAGCTCAAATATAAATTACATTAGCAGTTAATACTGGTCTTTGAATGCAGCACTGCAGGACAGAAATGCTGAAAAATGTGCAGGAACCATTTTCTGGGCAGCTTTACCCAAAGGTGAGGCAATGGGCAGTGGTTAAAAGTGCTTTTTTCCCCCCCAAAGCTAATACATAGCTCTTCAACCACTTCTATGGTTGGCAGCTGGATTTTCATGGCATCACTATTGCTCACAACTGCCCTGCTAGGAAGTTTGGGATTCTGCTTCCAGCTGGTGACATTTTCTGTATTTACAACAGCACTGAAGGTGAAGCATTACAAACAATAATCAGGCATGCCAATACTTTCATTATTAAATATAAGAGTCAGAAAGTGAGGTTTAAGTTTGATGTCTTGTCAGAGCTGGTACACTCAGTTCCCCATCATCATCCATGGAGAAAAGAGGGGAACACCTTCAGAGTGATTCATGTCACTCTAAAATAGACCCCTCTCATCTCTCCAAGTTCAATTTCTTTCCACTGACAGTGATAAATGCCTGCATGATCAGTCTGACATGACAGTCCACGCTGAACACTAAATTATTCTTGCCCCTTTGCTCATCCCCACTGCTTATCCAAACTCCATACCACAGTATGGCTGGCACAAGTATGTCCAGGCCACTCTATAAGCCAGCTCATGAAACTAATCCAGGCAAAAAATAACTGGAGGGAATGGGAGTTGAGGTGTTTTGGGTTTTTTTATCCACTGTCCAGATCAGCTGCCTGACCTGTTTCAGTGCAGCCCCAGAAAGAGTTGCACTGGAACACCTGTGGAGGTGCTGATAGGGATTTAGAGACCAGATAATCACAGATTTCAGGCATGGAGGAGTGGATGAAAACAAGCTGTGTATTAAAAGACCAAAGGCCAGAACCCTTGGCTATCTGTTCTCAACAACAAAAAAAATAAAAATCTTCCTGTCTGGCCTAAGGCATTTCTCTGAGGGCAACAGCTGCTATTTTGTGTGGTGCTTACCCACAGGTCCCATTTGGAGTGCCTGCATAATGACTCCTGAAGTAAGGTATTCCTGCAGAAGCAACAACCATCCCTCAAAGGCAAACTATTCCCTATAGAATGAAAAAAGGAACAGCAGTTTCCAACCCTGACTTATTGTCAGACACAGCTCAAATGGAGTTTAAAAAAATGCTAGCAAAAGGTGTATCCTTGCTTCAGGACTAAAAGCTTCCCTTTTGCCCAAGCTGAATTTCAGCAGTTTTAGACCATGCATTGCTAAATAATCTCTAAACTCTTTTCACAATTCTGCTCTCTTTTGGGAGAATGGGAGAAGGGAAAGAAAAGCATTCAGAGAACAAAAAAGAACAGAAAAATTATGCAATCTTCAGACCATGGTTAACCTGACCTACTGCTAGTGACAGCCTGAATCCAATAGATGTTGGATAAGAGACTTCCAGAGGTCCACTCTGACTGTACATTTTTCTGATTCTCTATTGGGGTTTCCTTATCAGTCTTTTCTGAAATCAAGTCTTGGCTTTCCTCTCACAATGGTCCTCATTGGTCATTCACACCTTCAAGCCCTCAGCCTCCATTTAGCATCACCTCTCTGTTCAGCTGCCTTCTCTCACTCCATTTTCCACATATAACATAGCACAAAACCAGGTGCACAGCATGAACATTCAGGAAAAGCAGCAAGCAAAGCCATGACACCAGGGAGGGACACTGGGGTGGCAACACTCCACCCACCATGCCCAAAGGAATGCCAGGAGCAGGAACTTGGGGCTGGATTCATGTGCCTCTGTGTATGCCAAGAGGTCCACGTTATGGTTGAAAAATGCTCAACAAACCCTGGACCTTTGGATGGAAGGGGAGGCATTAATGCATCCTCCTGTCTCCAAGCTTCTGCAGGTGCTACTCCCCATCCCACTTCTTATTGCACACGGGGAAAAAGTAGGAAAATAAATCAGGGAAATCAGGATGGCTCCTTACTTCCCAGCTATAGGAGAAAGGGCAGCTGTGGAGAGCATTTCCCTCTGGCTGCAGAGGAGCCAGCCATTCTTCTGCTGCAGCTCTTGTCCCTGCTACAGGGGGAGGAATGGACACTCTCACTTGTCCTCTCTCCAGGCAGAAATCCTGGACTACAAATAACAGATTTTATTTGGTGCTGGCCCTTCAGGAGGGCTCCGCCCTAAATAATATCAAGCGTCTGCCCCTAAAGCAGGAAACATCACAGAAGAAAACTCCCCCCTCTGCTTCTGAGGAACCCAGAAATATCCCCTCACCATTCAGCATCTCCTCTCCATCCCCTGCCAGGCCAGGGGGCCAGGCCAGGGCTCACAAGCAATGAGATAATTTCTGTGCAGTACCAGCCAGCTCCTCAGCACCCAGGCACCTCCTCTCTGCTCAAGCGTGCAGAGAGAGCCCTGCGAATTTTTGTGAGTGGCAGTGGGGAAATAAGCACTCAAAAATAAGACAAGATGGGGGACTTGCAGAGCCCCTGCCATTTGCTTGGCTCAGACACAACTTCAAGGGCTGCTGTAATGGTCTAGAAATCAAACAAGTGGCTGATAGCACCAATTAACACCTTCCAGCATAACAATACCTTCATCTCAGCTCTCCCCATTCTCTCAACAGCTTAGCATATTGGCACCCCGAACGACTCCTCTCCCAGACAGCAGACAAACAGAAATGTGCAGGGGAGTGAGGAATGAAGGTGTGTGCACAGTGTCCCAGCATAAGTGAGATAGCACAAAGTACTGCCAGTTATAAAATATATATATAGAACAAAAGAAATCAGAACTTGACTTGAGGCACCTGGGAAGGTGGAACAAATCTAAAGAAATATGGTTTTTTACACAGACTCAGATCCCTTTTTGCTAATAGCTACAAGCTGAGATTTTTTTTAGTCTTCCAAGAAAGAATATAGTACCATCTTTGCACATGGGGAGAAAAGCCAGATGAACAATTTAATCCAACTGGGGGAACATTTCAAGAAGATCTTCACATTTTCTTCAGAATAAAGAAGCAATAAACACAAATAAGTTCTTATGCTTAAAATACCTCTTCTTTAAGCTTCTTGTGTGAATGCAAGTTTGCACGCTCAACCCACATGCAAGAGTCTTGCATTGCAGGAGCACCTAAGCCTGCTCCCCTGCACTGCATTCTCAGCACATGGACTGGGTACTGAAAGGAGCAGCAGCCAGCTCTGGTGAACAAACACAGAAAAGCTCAAAGAGGAAAATTTGGTTTCAGAAGAGACACCACCTTCTGCAGCTAAAACACGAGTCTGGAGTACATTGACTTGAACCCACTGGCCCTGTCCTAAATTTGCACCAGTGTGGCTGAGTACAGCATTATGCCTGGCAGAGAGGAAAGGGGCATGCACTTCTCTTTTATTCAATACTCTGTTTTACTAAAGGAAAAGAGCTCTGGATTCTGAGATTGCCAGGATTACAGCAAAGCCAAGCTTGTGCACAGGCAACACCTAAAAAGTGAACAGCTTCTGGATAGAGAGCTCTTAGGGGGTTATTTTTCATTCCCCCAGAATTTGTGCTATTATTTAGAATAATAAAACAATTATCCTTGCCTGAAAAGAAGGCTAATTACCCTTCCCGGTGACACTGCCCATGCACCTTCAGACACGCTGGAGGGGTGGCTGCAATTGGGTGCGTTCCCAGCAGGGAGAGCCTCGGGCTCTGCCCCTCGCCGCTGCTGGGAAAGGAGCAGTAATCCCAAACCTGCTGAACCAGGCTGCCTTCCACCACTGCCCAAGGGCTCTGCCTCCAACATTGAAATGCTAATCTGACTTTGCAAACCCATAAACAAAAACAAAGAGGAGGACACAAGAGGCAAAAAGCCTCCCTGAACTCCATCCCCAAACCCTATCTCCAGCAGTCAGGCTCTGCCTGATGGAGCAGGATTTTGCCCACAGGAGCGAGTCCCACAAGCTCCGATATCGAAAGGGCTGGAAGGGAGCATCTTTCTGGTCAGATGTGTTTAAATGGCCACTTCCACCACACACTGGAACACCCTTTGTTTCAGAAATCTCTGAGAACAGCTTTCTACAGCAGCAACAGCCCAGACACAGACCTGCCAGCCTTACTTACTGCCCTTTACAAGAGACACCATCAAATACTAACAACACTAAAGCCCAGCTGTACCTGGGCTCCAGCTGGACCTTGCATGCACTGTGCCCACTTTCCCTGCCTCCCCCAAACCACATTTTAGACCCATGGCTCATAAAATGGGGGCAAGCATTTCATGCTTCCCAGAGCCCCTGGCTGGGAGTCACAGGTGGCAATCACAGACTGGTCTGACCCAGGGAGGCAGAGGGCACTGCAGGAAGGATAGCAAAGGTTGGCTTGTGGGGAGGGCAGATCCAAGGACTGGGAAGTGGAGGTGGTAAATCTCAGAGATCAGTAGGGACACAAGGACATCCCAAGGCTCGTGGCTGTTCTTTCTGCTCTCCCTTCAAACCCTGCCAAGCACACCCACATCTGCAGGGAGTCACACAGGGGGTCATGTCTCACCAGCCAATGCTCCCTGCCAGAAGGAGCACTGAAACCATCTAATTACCCTGAAAGCTGCCCTTTTGTTTCCCATCCTCCCAGTTTTCTTCTGTCTCCTGACCTGTTTTCCAAAGCATTTTGGGCTGCCTGTCATGTGGAAGCCAGATTTGAAAGACAAAGCAGTGGCTGGAGACATTTATCCCTCTGCTGGCTCCAAGGACACTGCTGCTACGACCAATCTTCAGGGAAAAAGAGGACAGAGTCAGCAACACGGACCACGGGGAAGGGGAAAGCTGTTCTGCATGCCACAGCAATTCCTGACTGGGGTAGCTGAAGCCAGCCGTGGTTAACTTAGGCCAGAAGGTCCAAGGGCTCTTCTCTGCCAAGTTTAGCGCTGGATGACAGTGAAATGTGCTTAATTTGACAGTTTCATTTTAACATGTATGGGCAAAGTCTAGAAGGAGACAGTGGCAGCAGCAAGGGAAGAGAGTTGGATTATTATAAGGTAGTTTTTTAGTTGCCTCAACCCAGTGCTTAGCACTAAAAATGGATACAAAAAAATTATAGATGCTAGCTCTTCAGCCTAGCAATGAAATGATCAAACACAGAGTGTCTTCAACACGGTAACAATTCTCTCACACATTACAAAAATCAGCCTTTCACTATAAATTTCAAACTAGCACCACAGAAGCTGAAAGCTTGGGCATAGAGAACACAAGGAGACTTTCTGTTTATTACTCTTTTCACTTTTCTTTTCCAATCTATAATAGAAGGAAGTTATGGCACTGACATGACTTGTGTCCTCCTCAAGCTGTTGGAAATACACCCCTGTGAGCATGGGCAAAGTGCAGTTCCTGGAGCAGGCACTGCAGGAGTAGAGAGAAATAGGAGGTCAACAAGAAGCTGAATTGGGGGAATCCTGCCAAAAGCAAGGAAAGAACCTGGCTTGTGCCCACGTGCCAGTGAGGACAGGGAAGAATAATGCTTCAAAAGCACAGGAGAACATCTTCAGGTCTCTGTTTGACTGTGTCTCCTCAAGAACTGACAAGTGCAGGTTTTCCTTCTCTGCTTTTCACCAGTTGATCCTAGGTGATGGGATGGGTTACTGCACATGCCTTGGCACCAACTCCATGAGCCCAGTGCACTCTTTTGGCTATTTGGACACAGGATCTGTTGGTAGCCCATTGCCAGACACATTGATCACACACCAGGTGTGCCAAATTAAAGTGAAAGGGTACAAGAGTGCATCATCTTGTCCTCTCCAGGCTCCTGACAAGCCCACTATGTCAGTCCTGCAGTGGCCACTTCATGACCACCACCCCCTTCTGATCACAGTCCCCACATTGGGGAAGCTGCCCTCTCCATTTCGCACAAGTGCATCACAGGCATGCAGGGCAGTGAAGGGTTAATTTAATTAGTTCTGTGTGTGCTCAAAGAATTACAGGCAACTTCATTTAATTATTAAGTAGCCAATCAGGTAATCTCTGTATCTGATTAGCACGCTAATGAAATAATGTCTTCCAGTTCAAAGCTGTCATTCCAATCAGGAGACAGCCCTTCAGCTGGAAGGAAAAGCTGGCCAGGTTTCCATGGGCTCGAGGCTTTGGATTGTGAAGAGGAGAGCCGGGAGCAGAAACATTCCCACCTTCCCTCTCCTTGTCTCTGCCTCTGCACACAACAGCAAGGCTCCCTGATGCTGCAGGCATCACCACCACCTCCCAGCCCTTCTGTCCTGCCCCCCGCTGCACAGGAGGGCTCCACTCTGCAGAGCCTGCAGAGCGCCAGGCTGTTCAGGGCATTGCCTGGGCACTGCCAGCTGAGAGATCTGCTGGGTATGTGGGGCATGGCTGTGCTACGGTCCACTTGGGAGAAGAGGCACACAGCAAAGCCATTAGAGCACTGAGAGGAAGCCAGGAGCCCTGTCCCTCCCCCATGCCAGAGCTGCTCCTGTGTCATATGCAGTTATTTCCAGCCTGGGGAGAAGTGCAAGGCGGCAGCTGTCACACGAGGCAAGGACTTGCCCCTTTCAAAGGGGGATTTCAGGACTAAATGACCCATTACAACCAACACAGCTGCAAGAACTGGGACACTTCCACACAGCCCAAGAGGGGCTTTGGCAGTGGGGGAGGAAAGCAGGAGACAAGCAGAGGGTTAGGATCATACTGCCAAGACCTGGTGTGGAGTCCTCCATCCCTCCACACCTTTTAGGCATTAGCTCAGCTGTCCTTTTCCAGATGCCGCTGTTCAGCCTAAGCAGAGCAGGGTGGGATGTGCACCCTGACACACACCTCCCCTTCCTCACAAACCCCCCCTGCTCAGACCCAGCTCAAACTCCCTTTCCCAAACAGCAGCACCAACAACTCCAGTACAGCACAGCTGCTTTGTGCATAGCTGCACACATCCTAGCTTCTAATTAGCTAGCCCAGGTTTATCAGAGGAGCTGCAGCAGGATGTGGTTCAGCAGGACCAAACCATCCCAGCTTCTATCCAAGGAGCCTGGCAGATGTTGCTGCCCAGGCTCCAGCCTGCTCTGCTGCCTCTGTACTTGTGCGTGTCCTCACTGCCAGTTTAAACACTAACTCATCTTCAATTGCCACAGCTGCCAGCGTGTCCTCGCCTCTCTGAGCTCCAGATCATCTTCCTGATTATGTTTCCACTCCCATCGGTGCCTCTCCCAGGGAAAGGGCGGAGCCTCCAGGATGCTCACACCACACAGCGCTACTTTTAACTCGCCACTCCAAAAACAAACACGGAGAGAATCACAAGAGGAAGCAGAAAAATTGTGAGCAGTCCCCAGCAGCCATCCAGCCAGCTGGCTTTCTGTGAGAATGCTCAAGTGCTGACACTTTTTGTTGACCCTTCTTATCCTGAGTATATCCCATGAACAAGAAACAGCACTGCTGAGAGGGAAGAGACACATCTCCCTCTCTGAGGACAGCCATTCCAACTGAAGGGAACTGGTTAGAGCAAGAAAGTCAGGCCTGGACAGCACAATGAGGCATCCACTAATAATCAATCCCTTCACAGCAGTCTCCCTGCCAACTGGCTAAGGACTAGGCAATGATTATAAACTGAAGTTGCTACTCCAAGGAAAAACAACACAACATCATATGGCGGCCCTTAAATTCTGAAACCAGCCCTGCTTACAAATAAAGACAAGGCTTTTTAACTGCCTGTCCCAAAAAAACCTCAGCCCTGAAATCCAAAGCTGGGTTCATCCCATTTTGTGTTTCACTAGTCCCAAAAATCCCCAACCAACCTAAAAGCCATAAAGCTTCCATCATTAAAGTAACAGAAAATTCTGAAAGTGCTGGGAGGGCGAGTTTAACACCTCACAAGATGCCATGGTCACCCCTCTCTTGCTGGCATCCCACTCCCTACCTGAGGAGGGGTGCACAGGAGGACTGGCAGGGCAGGGCTGCCCCAGCACTCATTAACCAGCGCAGCTGCAATTTGAGCACCTGGGGACGTGGCCACCTGGGGACCCGCATTCCTTGACAGCTCTGCCCCCCTGCACATTCCAGCCCCCTCTCCCCGGGCCTGAAACCAGGTCAGGGAGGCACAGCCTGACCTGATCCCCACCTCTGATAGCACCAAGCCCTGTCCCATCCCCTCCTGCCACCCTTGCCACAGTCAGGCCAGATGTGTTCCCTCCCTGCAGGCAGAGCAAGGATACAGATACCCATCCAGGCATCTGCAGGGACACCCTCTCTGTGGCACAGCTATTTGCAGAGCAGCCTTCATCCAAAACTTCCCAAAATGACAAAGTCCAGGCATTTGGCAGGTCAGATGTTTACTACAGAGAGCAGTTTGCTCCACCAAGGGACTCGCAACACCCTCCCAAATTACACATTTCCCTTTAGGGGATGCCACAGCAGCTGGAATCAGCTTCTCACATTCCTTAATAAGCACTTCCACTGGAGAGCAGGGTGGATGCAGGGCATCAGCTGCAGTTAGACATGGCTGAGAGCTGGGCTCCCTTTCCCCATGCTCCCAGCACTATCTGCAGTCCAAGAATATCCAGCACTACCCACCCTGCTGGGGCAGGGGGAGTCAAGTGCTCCGAGCTCCCAGGCACTGCAGGTCTCCCTGACAGAGGAGACTTTCACTGTGCCTCCGCCAGCAGCAGCCTTCAGTGGGGCCCTTCGATGGCTGGTTGAGATCCTACAGATCATGGAAAGATAATCCATTGCACTACTAATGCACTACTGCAGCTGTCCATGGAGAAAATCCCCTTTCAACCAAAAAAGCCCCCTCAAGCCCTTTGATCCTCTCCAACTCACAATTATCTTAAGGGCAAAATAGTCTTCAGTGCCTCTGCACCTTGTATCAGGCTGAAAGAAAGGAAATCGAGACTGCTATTCCCTGTTTATTCTACATGGCAGCCCAGTCCCACAAGGCAAGCTGCTCCAGCCTCTTCAGCACAGGCAAACAATTCCTGATGGATAGATATCTGCATTGCTGGGTGACCAGAGACACACAGAAACCTTTTTCTCTGTGGGAAATCTTTTTGTTTTGTTTTTTTAGAGAAAGACTGAATTTTCTCAAAATAATCTTGCACTACTCTGGTTTTGTGCGAGACTCTCAGCTCCATTGAAGTTTAACTGATTTCAGCTGCACATTCAGGACAGATTGTGGAATAAACAATTTAAAGACTCACCAGCTAACTCCAAACTAAAACTTTTCTAACCAGAATGTTCACTTGAAAAAAGAAATGTGTATCAAGACTCTCAGCTCCAGTGAAGTTTAACTGATTTCAGCTGCATATTCAGGACTAACTACCAAATCAACAATTTACAGGCTCACCACCTAACTCCAAACTAAAACTTTTCTAACCAGAATGTTCACTTGAAAAAAATAAATGAATCAAGGCTTGATATAACCCAAAGCCCTTTCAGGGAGGGTCTTACTGATAAGGTTTCTTCCCCAGGTGCCCCCTTTGCTGCATGGCCTGCTGTTACCTGTGCAGCTCACTCCACCTGCTCCGCAGGGCGATAAGCGTTTCTTTCAGCAGAAGCGTCAGCTATAAAAAGCCCTTCCCCTCCCTGCTGCCTGTTTCCATTCCTGTGCCGCTGCTTCAGCCACGCTGGTGCAACCCTTTTGTGGGGCTGTGGAGGAGCTGCCTGGGGGAACTGCTTCTGAGGAGGCACAGCTCACCTTGGAGAAGTTTTTAATCCAAGTGATCAGTTTTACTGCTGGCTCTGACAGTGGCAGGAGCTGCTGCCATGGAAAGCAGGTTGGGAATCCCTCAGGTTCCGCCAGACACTGCTCATGAGTCCACACTGACAACACAGGGAAAAAATAAGCCTCGCGATGGCCAGCTCTCCAGTGAAGGAAAAAATATGAAAGAAAAAAAGTCCCTTCTCTAATGCTCTGAAATCCTATTCATTTCAGAGGCACTACACTTTATATAATGGTTTTTAGAACATTCATCTAAAATTCCCAACAAACTGGTACTTCTTGTGCACATTTCTCCATCAATCAACCACTAATAAGTTTTGAATTCTGGACTGACTCAACCTGAAGCAGCAGCAGTGCCAGAGCCTTGGACAGGCCTTCCTAGAGGGAGTGCTCAGCATACTTGGCCCCTCCAACCATCCCAAACATGTTTACATGCCAGTGCACACGTGTGACCTGGGAAATGCACGGGACACAAATGACATTGCCATTGCAAGAGGAGGGTGCAGTAAAGACAGAAGCAAAGGGAAGCACTGAGAAACGCCACAGGCAGGGACATGCAGGGCTGCCATTTTCCATGCTCACATTGGGAACCCTTGTGAATCCAGGACTCACTTTTATGCACAAGTGCAACATATTTTGCATTTGAAAATGCATTTCACTTCCACAGACAGCTGCTAAGGTTGTGTATTTATGGGACATGAAGAGACTTGCATGGTGGGCCAGTAAGGGTTAGCCCTAAGTGAGGTCACAAAATACCACAAGAAAGCATGGAAGGGGTCTTCTTCCTTGCTTATTTTTCAGTATTTGAACCTTTCCAGAACACCAGAAGAGGGAGCCTTTGACTCCTCTCCCATGCTCATCATTTGTTTTATATTAGCGACAATGACAAGCTCTATTAAGAGTCAAGCTCTTTAAGTGAACTTTCACCCTTTGCCTCCTAAAACAAACAAAAAAACCCCAAGCAAGAAAAAAACCAAAAAACCCCTCCAACCACAACCCTCTGTGCCTTGTGTTATGGATATATAAATATTTTTGCTGCCACACAACTCCCTACACACAGGGCTCACTAGAAAGGAGAATACTAGGTATGCCTTCCAATCCTTTGGCCATACAAAGCTCTGGTCCCTTTACAGCAGGCTTAGCTGGAGAGAAAGAGCCAGAGAATTAACAGCTTTACCAAACAGGAGGAAAAAGACCCTCCAGAGCTCCTTTTACATCCCCAGCACCAGCAACCAGGACTAAACTACAGCTAGAGTTTCAAGAGCCACAGAGGATTGACCTGGCAGCTTGCAGCCACCAAAAGCAGGAGGTCCTGCTCCCACCACAGACCAACAACCCCCACAAAAACCCAGCCAGCAGCTGGGATGCTGCCAGGAAAGGGGCAAACCACAGAGGCAGGAGCGTGGCTGAAGCGAGGGCTTGAAAGGGAGCGAGATCTTCTTTCTGGCAGCCAAGATCTCTCTGGCAGCCGGCAGCCCCCAGGAGCAGGGGAGCTTCATGTTTCACTGCCCCCTCAGCAGTGCAGGCGCCCTCCTTCCCACCAGGCTGGACGTGTGGGCTTGACCACACTGATGTAAAAACCAACAGAGACTCCCCCTCTGTTACAGAGCCAAGGTGAGTTACTGCAGGGAAGGGCTGAACCTGTGTAAAGGCATCCAAGGGTGAAGAGCCTGCACTGTTTAAACCAGACCAGTCCTAAAACCACCCCAAACTGGTGGCCTAGCCCATGGTAGAGGTCCTTACACCCCTCATGTTTCAAGTAATTTGGTGTTAACTTTACATACTGCCTTCCCCAGCCAGCTGTCTGCAGTCCTACCCCGGATAATACCAGCAGCTTTGCTTTTTCAGTGGAAAGCTGGTGTTTTAGCTAAGCATTTATAGTATATAAAGAGTTTGTCAAGAAGTTGAGCCAGCACTGAAAGGCGTTGCCACATTGGGCTGCAGGACCACCTCTGAGCAGAGCAAAGACCTTGACTGCCATCAGCTCCCGGTGTCGAGTTATTCCCCCATCCCCTGCAAAGGCAGTCTGTAAAGCCCTCCCCAAAAAGCAGGAAAATGAGTGTTCTGGCAGCAAGCAAACTGCACTCTCCCCACTTCTCCCCATCAGCTGTTTTCTGTTCCTCACACAAAGGGCTGCAAACCCCTCCTAATTGCAGGAGCCTTCCACCTAACAGACCCTGCTCCCGAGGCCCTCCTCCCCAGGAACTGGGGGAGAACCGGGGCACAATAGGAAGGAGCCCGGCTAAAGGGAATAGATCTGTTAAATTAACGCATTTTCTGTCAACCAAATCAGCTGCCCCTAGTGCTATTGTTGGTGAAACAATGGAGACCCCAGGAATGGGCACCCATTAAAAGGAACAAGCCTGCTGAAAGGATACACTCTGAGGCACAGCCTTGTGTGTTTAACAGGATTCTCTACTGTAAGGAAGGAGGAATCACTAGGCTGCATTGTTCCCACCACCACAGCAGATGCTGTTGCTTCTGGTAACGAGGAGGGGGGAAAAATTTTTTTTAAAAAATTCATACATACCTACAATAATGTTTACATGATAAACTTTTTAATTCAGGAATTTTAACTCCTTGGCTGTTGTCATTTCTACCCATAGCTCTCTTCTGGAGGAGATTTTTGCCTGAAAGAAGTCTATGAAAGCATCCATTGCCATTACAAAAGTTAATTCTTCACCCTTCATGCAGGCACTTAACAGATGCCAGGGGCAGAATGGCACAGCTCTGCCGGCATTATGCACTGGGAGAGAAAGACCACAGTTAAGCAGGTCTACATATAAAGCTGCAACACTTTAAAGGTGTTACTTTTAGCTGCTTTGGTTAGAGCAAATTCCACAAGGAAAAACTTTTAAGGCTCGATTTAGATGCGCTGTGCAGAAGTTTAAATCTGTTGATTGAATTGGCACAGGTTTGTTTGTGGTACTCGGGTCTTTGCAAACAAAGCAAACTGCAAAGTCATATTGAAGTTCCTGCACAAACTATTATGGTTTTTTTTCTAGTGGGGAAAGACTTGCACCTGATTATCTTAAGTCGGTCTTAAAATAAACTCAGCTTAAACTGTTAAACTTGTGGGTACACAAACACTTCAGCTAACACCAGGCATGATTTTCAGTGTCAGCTGTGCCAGCAGAAGAATTGCCTATACTAACACCACATAAAATCTGTAATATCAGGCTCCATGTGCTCCATCAAATCCCTGAAATTCTTATCGTGTTCCTCCTTCCCTTCTGCCTTCTACTGCTACAGTCATTCCCCAACTCCCCTGTCACCTAACTCAGATCCATTCAAAACGTTGCTGTCAAAATAACCTTCCTTATCCATTGTTCAGACACCCTTTGGCTTCGTGCAGTCACTACTTGTTTCTTTTCACAGGCTTAAGATAACATTTTAACTCATGTATCAGCCTCCTGAACTATCTATTCCTTTTTTTGTTGTGGTTGTTATTTTGGGGGGTTTTTTGTTTGTTTTTGGTGTGGGTTTTTTTGGTTTGGGTTTTTTTTTTGTGTCCAATTACACTAGAGTATCATTATATAAAAGGTAAACACTTGTGTAAAAGTTTAAGATCTACAATCGGGAAAGATGTGACTCGCATGTGAAATGGAAACTGCTTTCCAATTTGCAGACCACTTGAAACAACAGGTCTGAGAAGTATCTCTCTGCCTCCCCCTCCATTAATCTCAATGAACTCTAGAGCCCAGCTCTGACATGTAGAGTGTTAATGATTCTATTGCACACAGAATAACTAAGGCAGCAATGTAAGAAGTGGTGCTGGAACAAACATGGGCAGAGGGATGGGGCACTGCAGCAAACAGCAGATGGGACAGGTAGAAAAAATAAAACCAGTACTGGCCTTTGATTTTGTTTGGTTTTTAAACAACAAACACCCAGCTCACACCCTTGGATGAAAGAGTTTGGATGAAGCTGATGCTGCTCAGGGGAAGCAGAGCCATCACAGAGTGACCTTAGTGTATAACCTAAATTCACACAGTGGTCCATAAATGGGTTTAAACCAAATTCACAGTGATCCTTAAATGGGTTTCTCCACACAACAGGACCAACACTGTCTTTTCAGTATGTGAATTCCATCTTTTCCAACCCTGCCTACTCTCTGTACAGCACCTCTCTCTGCACTGCCAGTTACTCTACCTTTCCTCAGACAATGTGTGTTTTTCTAAAGCAAGGTGCTTCACATGAGAGGGAAGTTTTAGTCAGCAGATCTATTGCTCACTGTTGCTTCAGTCCCTGCCCACTCCCTTCCACTTTCATGTTGCCTGCTGTGATCAGGCAAATGGCAGGAGGGATGGACATCCCAATGACTGAACTATCCTGCTGAAAAGGCATTTAAACTCAAAATTTAAACTACCCTCAATGAACAGAGTTGACCTTCATGAATTCACCAACACTTCCATCAGCTTGCAGCACCTTCTTGCTGCATTGATCTTACTTAGATTTTAAATTCTTCTGATCAGAAACCACCTGGCCATCTCAACTGCCACAGAGCAGGATGAGGCACCAGTAGGCATTGGATATGTTTCTGTAAAGCCAACCAGAATGCAGCACCAGACCTGAATGGTTACAGAGGGGTGGAGGCTGTACCTGGGTACCAAACCCCACTGTCTGTGTAATTAACCCCATACAACCACTGACACAACAGGAAGGTTGTGCCATTTTGGTGTCATGGATCTCAAGGGACACACCCAAAGGGCAGAGCAAGGGGATCCACAGAGAATTTTCAGCAAGACTTAACATGATATGACAGTGGAGGTCAGAGCATATTTGGCCATCCTGCCCTCACTAGGAAAAATTCCTTTCAAAGCATTAAAATTCTATCACTCTGCTTAACACAATAATTTTTTTTTTCTTTTAAAGCTGTATCTGGTTTGCACAGATAGAAGAAACCCTGTTCTCTGCCCTCTCCTTCTCTCCACACTCTTCCTCCTGCTGGGGGACCCAGGGGAGTAGCAGCAGCTGCTGGTTTCTAACAGCCACATGATATTCCTGACAGAAGGAGCCTGTTCAAGGACCTGCACGGAGACACCACACTAGAGAAGGAAAAAGGTGGGCAGGAGCAGCAGTGCCCTCCCTGCCTGTGGGTGGGAGGAATGACCATGAAGTGCTAGGAAGGGGCAAGAGGCAAGGAAAAGCATCTTAAAGCCGTAGTGAAGTTAACAGCAGAGGCAATTTGCCCAAAGGTGCTTTTAAAAACCACAGGAAAAGATTTATGTTTTCCCTGCGTAATGTGGCTTTTCCCCCTTTTCCAAATAAACCAAGTTAACAACAATGTTTTGACTATTTGCAAGCACGTTCTGGAAAGTCAACCACCCCTCGACCTACCCAGGTAGCAGTTCCTAAATGCTGGAGCCCACAGCTCCTGGAGCACATGCCAAAGAGCTGGGTGGCCATGCCACACTGGCTCCTGTCCAGCGTTTTCAAGCTGTGCTGAAATACGGTTGAAAACGTTAAATATTCCCCCAATATTTTTGATACAAACGACCCCCACAGCTGCCAGGAGGACATTTCAGCTGCACTGGGGAAGGGCACACGGCCAGGAGGTACTTTGACACAAGAGGTGTCCCACATTGCAGTCCAGTCTTGAAGAGGGAAATAAATCCCTAGCTATCCTCACCTGCACTAACTCCTGTGGAAAGCATCCTTTCTGTCCATCAAGGCAATGACAACCAAAAATAAGAGCTGTCCCACACAGCCACACCTCCTCCTGCCGCAGTGCTGCTGCTAGAGTAGGTAAGGACAAACTCCCTGATGCACATTAGTGTGATGCAGGGAGGCTGGATCAGATGACTCAGTGTGGTCCCTTGCAACCTTACCCATTCTGTGATTCTGTGATTTTACAAACCACCAAAAAATACGCCATGACAACCGAGCCAGCACAACCAAAAGACCACTTTCTGAAGTGGCACGCAAGTTTTGTACAGCAGATGGCTGACAAGGCAGCCATTTAAAAGGGGAGGAAGGGAAGGGAAAAAAAAAGCAGCCAACCCACCCCAGAAGGCAGAAGTGCTCCCTGCCATCCTCAGATCCGTGCAGAAACACAGCATGAAGCTGAACACGTCCCGAAGCACCCGCTTGTGTCCCACTGAACTTTTGACCTGCAGGCGGTGGCTGAGCCCCTCCTGAGCCCGTTGCCGGTGATGCTGCAGCAGCAGAGACTCAAAAAGAGGAGCCCAGGCCCCTGCATCTGCCAGAGCCCGCCGAGGGCCAGCTGTGCCCACCCCCTCCCCAAACAATGCCCAGAGCCCAGCCTGATGGATGTGCCTCTCTCCCCTTGGACACCCTGCCCTGCGGTCTCTGCCTGTGCACAGGTCCAGCAAAAAGAAAACGAGAACATTTGCTCGCCAGGTTTCTGCCATCCAGCTGCTGATGGCAGCCCCACATCTGGAAGCCTGGAAGCTTCACTTTCTTTCGAGCCAATAAGTAGAGGGTAAAGGGTTTGCATTTAAGAAGTGGAAAAAAAAATAAAAAAAGAAGAGCTCCATTCTGCCTCTCCAAACTACTAAAGGCCCCAAACTTCTCAAATACCCTCATCAAATCTGCTCAGCACAGGAGGGACGGGTCCAGATGGCCCATCATTACAGAGCCTTCCAGCTAGCTATGGAGAAACCCACCAGAGAGAAAAAAATATCAGGGGGGAAGGGGCAGGGGGGTATGGGGGGAAGAAAAAACAAAAAATAGCCAGAGCTTTTTAAAAATGACCAACAGAACACCACAAATTGGAAGATCAGGTTTAGTCTCATTTGAGGACTGCAGGGATGGTAGCAGTGAAACCTTAACCTGACCCACCTGCTGAAATTGGAGGGAGAGTGAGAGCAGGGGATATTTGTTTCAAGCAGAATTAAGCCTTGTTTAAAACTTCTGCCTTTTGTAAGGATATTGTATGAGTTTAGCACCAAACTCGCCCCTGGAGATACACTGGCATCAGAAAAACAGCAAGAAAACGCCACCAGGCAGAATTTCAGCTCAGAGGAGCTCACAGCTCCCAGGAAGAAGAGAAAATCCAAGGAGAGACAGCTGCACCCAGTGCAAGACCATCCCTCGGAGATACTGGACAAAACATGAGCTGTGAAGCTCAGGGGGTTTGAGCACGAGCATCCTCCAGCTGAAACCCTCTGAGCCTGAGATCTCCATTTTCCCCTCTGCATTCCCAGATTCACTCCAAGCACCCGTTTCACTCTGTGCCCAAATGGACTGGGGCAATCACCCCAGGGTTCCTCATGAGAGGCAGTAACTTTTGAGGGAAGGGGCACACCCCAATCCGGTGTTCAGCCCCAAGCACACCTTTCCAAAGTTACCAAAGCTAAAGCAAGAAAACATCGTTCATACATGAGCACAGATTCACTTTTTGATGGCTAGCTACGGTTTTATTTCCCCCCAAAAAATGTGTTTTAAGTCCCGGCATCTCCACAAACCCTTAGAAAAACAGCCACCCCTGAAACACAAGCATGTCTCAGAGGTAGCAGTGAGACCAGCCAGAAGGGGCATTGGTATTATTAAGTCCAAAACCGTGGAAGAAATCCTCTTTATGCAGCTAAATAAAGCACAAATTAAAAAAAACCCCACCAAAAACACACAGAGCAATACTCTTAGAAAAAAGTGCAACTCCCGTCCCTGGAAATCAATTTCAAAACATGAAATTGATTTCAAAACACGAGCAAGCTCTTTGTGCAAAGATCTGTTCCCAGATATCCCCGAACCAGAGGTGAGAGTGGAACAACTACACCAGGCAAGAGGTAAGGAGAGGGTGAATTTCAAGGAACAGCAACTTTTGAAACTGCTTGTGCTGCTCACTGCCGGAGAAGGAGATTTACTCCACGTGCCCGAAAGGAGCAGAGAGCTCTGACAGCCGCATCCGTCCTCTGGCAGCATCCCGATTTTCACCGCAATTCCCACCGACCCTCGGACACACGCCATGCTTTAAACCCCATTTCTGCCAAGGGCTGCCGGCCATCCACCCACGTGCACCGAGGTTTTTTTTGGACTATGTTTTCGGTGTGCTGCTTTTGCTCTGCAACACCCCCAGCACTCCTTCTCCTCCTCCTCCTCCCGGGCATCCCCCCCCAAAAAAGCAAGTTAATTTGTTCCGAGTGATGATGTTAACTCCCCCAGCCTAAGCGTGCTCCGGGAAGCAAAGGGGAGCCCACATTTACTTCATTTGTGAAGCAAGCCAGATGCTAATTGCCTCCAAAGGTGAAAGGCTAGTGCCTTGGCCCTTTTATCATTGTAAATTCAGGTTCCTCCAAGACTTTACGCTGCTGGGCCCGGAGAGCCTCCCCCTTTAATGGTTTGGCATCAATAGGAGGGGGAGGGGAGTTCTCTTTCGCAAGAAGTTGCATCATTGAGAGATCTTATCCCCTTTCAAGATTTCGTACCGCATAAGGGATTCCCCCTCTTCAGAAATCCACATCCTGCTCGAGGAGTTTTGCTCTTTAGGGCTCCGCGCATCCCATTGAACTTTTAAGCATCTTTGGAATTTGCATTCGCGGGGCAATTACTGTCTTTAAAAAACACACGCCACCACGTTATTCACCCGGTTTATTGCCAACGCGCTGGCAAGAATAGCTTTTCACAGCAAGCACAAAAGATTTCCTACCAGGACACACTTTGTTTGTAACATTTGTAGCCGGCGCGCAAAATATTTACGGGACATTAGCGGCGCAACGCGAAAATAAGAATTGAAATCAAGCAGGAAAAAACCAAAAACCAAACAAACTAAAACCCGAACAAGCCACACGAGAAAGTTACAGGGGAAAACGGGTCGGGAGGTACGAAAGCCGAGCGCGTTCCCCCGCTGGGGCACCGGGGCGGCGGTGAAGGCACCGTCGATCCCCGGCGGCTCCGCGGAGCCGCACAATGAGCGGCGCGGAGCCCTCCGGCCTCGCCGGGATGCGCGAGAAAAGCTCGGCCGGACCCTCCGGCGGCACCGGCCAGGTGGGGACCCCCACCCGCAACAAAAGGAGCCGGCCCCGGGCACAGCGGAGCGGGCCGGGCGAGCCCCCCAAGAGCAGCGGGGGAGCCGGGGGGTCACCGGGCCGGGCCCGCCTCTCGCCGCCACCATTTTGGGCAAGGGGGACCCACGGCGGGCTCCGTGCCGCGTCCGTCCCCCCGCCACCTTTGTGTGCGGACACCGGCCCGGCGGCGGAACAATGCGGCCCGGCCCCGCTGCGCCCCCGCCGTGCGCCCCGCCGCCCGCCGAGCCGGGGGGCTCCTGCCCGCCGCCGCCCGGGACGGGCGCGCCCAAAGTTTGCGAGCGCGCCCGGGAGGGACGGCGAAGTTGCCGGGTCCGCCGCGAGCGGAGCGGACGCCCCGCGCCGGAGTCCGGCGGCACTTCGGGGGCCGGGGGTGCCCCCGCCGCATCGCGGGGCAGCGGGAGAGGCGTGAGGGAGCCGGCAGGCAGCGGGGGCGCAGCGGGAGCGGCGGCACGGACACAGCCCGCGGGCTGTCCGGCGGGACGCGGCGCGGCGCCCGCGCGATTCTCACCTCGATCTCGAAGTCGGGCAAGCGGAAGGCGGTGCGGAAGAGCGAGCAAAAGTGCGCGATGGCCGGGACTTCCCACCAGGAGCGGAGCTCGTCCAGCGCCGCAGCAGCCGCCGCCTCGGGGCCACCGGTGCCGGCTACGCTGCCGCCGCCGCCGCCGCAGCCGCCGTCCTCCTCCGGGCACATCTCCCGCGGCCGCCGTCCGCCCGCTCGGTCGCTGCCTCCCTCACTCCGCGGGCGGCTGCGTGTGGTGGTGCCGCCGCCGCTCGGCGCTGCGGCCCCGCCCGCCCCCCGGCGCCACGCCGCTCAGCGGCCGCCCCCCGGCGGCCCCGCGCTGCCCCCTCGCTGCCGCCCGCGCACGGGGCGGCTCAGGGCCGGCGGGGGCGCTGCTGCTGCCGCTGCCCCCCCTACCGCGGGCGGCCGCCGCTGCGCGGGCCCATCCTCATCGCCCTCAGCGCCCTCCGCCTCCCCGCCCGCGCCCCGCGCAGGAACGGCCGCGCCGCCGGGAACAGATGGGCGCGAGGGGGGCCGCGCGGGGCGGGGCGTGGCTCCGCGCGCGGGGGGGCGGGTCCGGGAGGAGGGAGCACCAATAGGAAGGCGCGATCGGGCGGGGGGCGGGGCGGAGCGAGCCCGGCGGGGCGGGGACAAAAGGCGTGAGGGCGGGGCGGCGCGCGGCCGTGCACGAGGAGCGGGCGGGGCCAGCGCTCATCACAACAACAGGCCCCCGGCGCCCGCCCGGCCACGCCCACTGGGGCGGGGCTAGAGCTGTGGGCGGGGCGCTCCCACACGCGACGGCTCCGCCGGTCCCGGTCCCGGTGCTGATCCCGATCCCTTGGCTGGCACCGGGAGCTGCCGGGGATGGCTCCTGGTGCAGCGAACCCCTGGGAATCCCCCACGGTTTCTGCTCCCACTTCGTGCCTCTGAGTGAGGGAGCCCAAGCGGCGCTGCTTGTTGTCCGCATGCGGCTGCCACGAGGAGCCGGACGCGCTCCGGTGCCCGGGGACAGCTCCACGTGTCACCCACACTCCCGGTGCCCCCGTTCCTCCCGGCTCGGAAATGAAGAGCAACGCTGCCCTGTTTTGAATTGTATTGCGAGAAAACGTTCCGCGACAAACAGGGATGAATTACTGCCTGTGGAGCTGCGTTGATGAGACAGAGCTCCAGTGGAACAGCGAGCAGCTGTGACCTCGTGTGCTGTCACTGCAGCACCTGACGAGCTCTCTGTGGGCACCGCAGCCCAGCTTCAAAACAGCTGCCAGGGATCACTGTGCACAGCTCTGCCTCAGTTAGGCTTAGCTCCAGTGACACCAGCGTGAAACTGGAGTTCCAGTTTCCACTAAAACTAGAGTTCAACCACGGTCACAGCAGAGCAGAGTTAGGCTGTGGATGAGGACAACTCCTTCAGAACTGCACTAATCCCACAGCCTGGTCTTAGCTAGCGAGGATGTGAGGAAGCAGTGAGATGACAGACTTGCAGCGGGACGGGGATATGCCCTTCCAGGAGCAGCCTGCAGCTCCAAGGGTCCAGGCTGCAAACTCAGGTTCACACATTGCAGGTTCCCTGCTCTGTCTCTGGCTTCAAGGGAAAGGCTGGTGGCATCACTCAGTGCCATCCTAACACCTGCTGACATAAAGCAGTCTGATTTCAGCATGCACTTTGGAGATCTCCAGGGTTTCCTCTCCCTTTTTCCACTCAAAATGAACATATCAACAGAGAATAAGGTGAAGGTATAAGCTCTGTGCTGTGTCTCAGGCCACTGCCTAACAGCTTGGCCAGGGAAAACTGGCTGAGGAGGGGAACAAGCTGGTTTAGAGAAGAAACAAATCAAGGAGCAGCAGCGTGGCTCGGCAAGAATGAACAAGCTCTAATTTCATTGCCCTTTTTCCTATTGCAGGATCAAGGGATACCCAGTGAAATTGGAAGGAAGCGAATTTAAAATGGTGCAAGGAAATATTTGTACCATGTGTAATTAACACATGGCATTTGTTACCATGAGGTTTCATTGAGGCCAGGAGATTAGCAGGATTCAGAAAAGGATTAGACATTTATCTGGATACCAAGAACATTCATGGTCACGTTAGACAGGATATAAATAAATTTTAGGAGGGATATAAACTGTCAGGCTTCAAGGCACAATATAACCACTAACTGATGGCAAGGGATTAGGGAAAAACTTCCCTTGTGGGCGGGTTATTCTATAATTGTCCACTATGGGGTTTCTTGCACCTTTCTTTGAAGTATCAGAGGGTAGCAACTGTTGGAGTGAGAAGACTGGATTAGGAAGGCTACCAGGCTCATCTGGTGTGGCAACTGCTGTGCTCTTTGGGGGTCTGTGAGGGTCACTTGAGAAATGGCATGGCTGAGAGGATGGCACAGGAGATGAGTGTCATCAGACACCTGATTTTTCTTCAGACACAGACCTTGCTTTCCTTCGCTGTTAATTTCACACAGAAAATAGATTTCCTATGCCTTCCTCATGTTCCTTGCATGTTTTTGCCAAAATGCACTCTATTTTTTAAGGGGTTTATTAGTTATCTAAGTTCAGCCTTTGCATCTGTTTTCCCTAAAAGCTTTTGACTTGGTTCATTTATTGTCTGAAGGAGACCAACATGCTACACTGAAACCCTGCCTGTGTTTCAAGGCACAATGACTGCAAGACTTGGTCTTGAGCAAGACAGAATGTGATCTCTTGTGTATTGTGTCTGCCTGCACTGGATTGAGCCAGCTGCAGCTCCCTGCAGTAGCTGTGAGAGGAGAGGGCAGGCCAGCTCAGGATGCAGGATCACTGTAAAACCCCAGCAGCTCTGTGTGAAAGATCTAGGGGTGACAAATCCTCAGGCACAGTTTCCTCTGGGCTAGTTACAGAATTCTACTAATGCCCAGCTCTTCCATGGAGCTAACTTTTGGTGCCCTGGCCATGTAAGGGGAGTTTATGTTGCAGTTCTGTCTTGCTCCGTGCTGACATTCCTCCCTGAATTCCTGCCATGTCCAGCTGTGGCTTATCTCACTGCTGCATCTTTGCTTGTTCTTGACACTGGGTCAAACAGCTTTGTAGTATCCCCACTCTCTGCCCTGCTAAGAGCTTTGTGAACTCTAAATGAAGACTCCTAATCTCTCTTTTTGTCAGAAGAGCTACGGTACCAATTTTGCCTAATGTTTTTTTGAATTAATTTGGCTCCCTCTATCGTCCCCATTATTTCTGTTGGGCTGTGTTTTCTCTTGTATTGTTCTTTTTATTCCAGGATGGTAGGGGCTGCCCACAATCACTTCAGGTTGTTTCCTTTTTCTAGATTCTTACGCTGTTCTTAAAAGACTTCTTTAAACTTCTTATTCAAGCACAAAAAGCTCTGCTTTCCCTCTGCTATTCAACAGCAGGCAGAGCCTTGGTGAATACACTGTGGCATTTCCTCTTCTTTGATCCATGTGCTCCTTCTCTTCCAAGCCACCTTTGGTGGTGAGTTTCCTGTCCATAACTAACAAAACCAAAGCCTGCTCTGGCCAGTGCCCTTTCCAAGTATTCTGTATCCTTCCTCTGATTTTTTTTTTCTCTTTGCCTAGGCTGCTGGTAACACTTCCCCTACCACTGAATTTTAGCTCAATATCCAGTCCTGGCTGCTCTCTACTTTCCATACTTACCCTCCTCCCCTGTCTTCTGTGCTTTTTCTCATCCTTTCTTCCCAAAATGGCTGAAGGTTGAGTCCTTGTGCCGTGCAGAGCCACACTGAGGCTGATGGACCAAATCAGTCTCTTGTTTTCATTGTTCCAGGTCATCTCTGGATTTGTGAGCTCACTTTCTGGAGAAAACAAACAAATAAACAAACAAAAATAAACAAAAATAAAAAAAAACCCCAACAAATTCCAAGTGCCAAAAGCAAATTTTAAAGAAGGTTGTAGAGTTGCAGGGACTGCAAGTCCCCATTCCTGTATGATAAATCATTTAATCTAGAAACAAAAAAGAAGGGAGGAATGTTTTCCTCTTTCTCCAGAAACACTGACCTAAAGCTTACAGGTAATGCTCAGCTGATGACAGGTAGATCTCTTGTAGGCTGCCTCTGAAAGATAATGGATTTCTGACAGGCACAGGTCAGTTCCTCACCAGCTGAGGTGATATTATCATTAATAAAGATCTCTTTTAAAAGAACTCTTAACTTCCTTGCATTTCCACCAGCTGGCTTTAAGCTAAAGCCCAGTGGACAATGTTCCTATAAACCAGGTTCAGGAGGAACTGCAGTCTTCCCTTGCAAGGAATCAAAAGGAAGGAAAACTTGCAGAAAAGACCCACCAAAGCTCAGATTCTGTTCTTACTGGCAGCACATTCTCAGAAGGACTTGGCTCTGGGAAGTTCAAGTTTTCCTAATCCAGGAGAAATGATTTAACAATAAAGCCTAACATTTCTGTTCCTTCAAAACAGAACTTTTGCATTTCTGGCTGTGAAGAGCTTCATCTCCCTTTTCTAGCCTGTCTGAATTCTACTGCTTCCTTCCTGGTGTCGATCTCACTCAACAATCTAACACCAGCAACTCTCACTGCCTTTGCTTCTTTTTGCTGAGCTATGAAATAGATGACAAATGTGATTTAGCCACCTACTTTAACCCCAAGATACTTCTACCTTCTAGGATTCTTCATACTTTGATCCATCTTCAAGTCCCTTGTTCCCTTTTCAATGCCTCCAGAGCAAAGAGGTTTTGGTTTACATAGCACAGTGAAAAAGTGTTCCTGAACAGAGCAGAGGCTGGAGTATTTAGCACTGGGAGGTCTGGCTTTCACCCCTGGATCTGCTTTTCCTTCTCAAACAACAAATCAGGGAAACTGAGGCACACACAGTGAAAATGAAGGCACAGATTTTTCTGGTAGTGGTAGAGCTGGAGTCATGGAGGCAACCAGAGGGATCACAGAAGAGGTGTGGAGGCAGATGAGAAATTGTGCTTCTTTTAACTAAACCAGGCGAGTCAAGAGAAAAAAAAAGCTTTGTTGCATAATTTTGATAATTACTTCTTTTGAGCCACGAGTTCTGATTTCCTAAGAAGTAGGGAAAGCAGTGGCACACAAGGGGCTGACATAAGAGGCATGAAAGCCAAGACGAGTGGTTGAAAGAGTGCAAAACAGATTTGAAATAGAGGACAGGGTTGCAGTGAAGAGATTGTGTAGGATGGGAGAGACACAAGGGATGAGAGAAACTGGTAAATTCTCTGAGAGGCGGAAGTAAGCACTAATAGTAATTAGCAGGGAGCAAGGAAAAGTCTGTAGCCACAAACACTTGTGGAGTGGAAGAAGCTGTGAGGGAGAGAGAGAGAGTGGGGAATGTCTGAGGGATGCAGTCAGGGAGGGATAAGCTGAATAAAGCAAGAAATGCACAGTGAAGGCAAGGTCTGCTGGTGAGTGGGATGCTGCAGGGCTGCATGAGAAGGTGAGATGAAGAAGGTAGAAAATGTGCAGTCTCAACAGCCTAAAAATGTGAAGTTTGAAGTTATCAAGAGAAAAGATGAGGGAGTCAATAAAAAGGAGAGCCAGTTGTTAAGGCAGAGAATAGAAAAGAGATGGGTGGGCACAGACAACAGCTGTGAAATGGAGGCATGAGAGAGAGCGCGGGCAGTGCTGGAAAGCGTGGGAGACAGGAATGGGAAACAGAAGCAGAACAAGAGAAAAGTGCCATTCCCACTGGTTGGGCATTGTGGTGCAGTGAACCAGCTGGCACAGGTCTGCTGCTGAGGCTGGATATGTGGTATCAATGCACTTCAGCTACCACCAACAGGGCTGCAGCTTTAGCTGGGACACAGACACTTCTCTCCAGCTTTGAGTCACCAGAAGGTTTTCCATGATTCCAGCAGCCTGCATCCTGAGCAGTTTGAGGCTCATCTGCTGAAGAACCTGCTGCTTGGCTGGAATGCACTCTCCAGCTCCTCAGGCACAGACCCAGCTGTTACGTGGTGGACACTTGTGAAAGATCTGCTTCTTTTGTCTCCTGGATGTTCACATTCCATTTGTCCAATGTGAAAGCAGCCACTCTGAGAATCTGACCCAGCATCTGAGAATCTGATGGATTCCCTTTGCAACACCCCAGATATTTACTCCACAACACTATTTTCAGCTGAACAAACCACTGGAAAGGAGAAGTAATTTCACATTTCTGAGGTGTAGCCACACTTTCCATGAAGCAAAGCAGCAGTTGCACACACCACCATTGGTTTAGGCAGAAAATTAGCAACATTGGGCCTCTTTAGCTTGCATGGACTCTCTTCCTTGAACAGCATCTCCCTCCTGGGAATTTGGCTAGCACTCATGTGGCAAAGCACCCTCCATCACAGCTCCTCTCCTCTGTGCTTTACTGAGCTACATATCAAACCAACAGATCTAAGCCTTAGGTCTCAACAGATTTTCTGCTCCTAACCCATTGGGGCTGAAAACCACAGGTTGTAACTTGATGTTTTGTCCCCTAGAGAGCAATCAACAGGCACATGAGAATTTGTGGCAGTGGATTTGAAGGCAGGGAATGTGGATCTCTCCCCAAAGAGCAGCAGAGAGGGGCGTGCTGCTGCTGGGGGTTTGTTTGTGGTCATCCATGCTCACGGCTGCTGCTGGGTACATCTGGCAGAGAGATGAGTCAGACACAGGCTGGCTTGAACAGCCACAGAACAAGATGAGGAGCAATGATCTGCCCTGGAAACCTCACTGGGAAGCAGAGAGGAGACACACACAGACCCCAACACTTCAGTGCCTCCCCAGATTTGCTCTCCCTGCTCCTGCTGTCCACAGCTACTCCACAGGCAGGCAGCAGCATTTGGGCATAAACAAGGAGATGTTTAATTGTTTCCAGAGCAGCAGTGCTGATATGTGTGCAGTGTGCTCCAGGACTGGCTCCTGCAGCCTGCCTTGAACAGCAGTGAGGGCTCCCTAGGACTCACCACAGCCTGAGCTCCTCTGGCCCAGGTGCAGCACTCTGTGCTGAGGAGTGAGGCACTCACAGGCAGAGAGAACAGCCCCAGATAAATGCAGAGGGTGCTGCCCAGCAGGGCAGTGCTCCATGCACAGCACCATCCTCATCAGTCACTCCAGCAGAGACAGATGATGTTCCTGGAGGGGAATTTAAATTCCATTTTGCTTACAAGCCACGACAACTCAGGTCTCAGTTCAACACCTTCCTAGATGGGGATTGGAGGTGTGTGAGCAGAGCTGGCAGAGTGGCTGAGAGTCTCTTTGTGGTAAGCAGGTTTTGTAGCCTGGGCCTGAAGAGGTGATGTGAGGGAAAGCTGCAGCTCTTGTGTAAAGCTGCTGATCTCACACACTGTGAGAAGCACAGAGGAAAGGGGCCCCTGCTCAGTGCTGGTGCCAGGGCTGTGCTCCCACCGAGGTTTCTGGGCCAGATGCAGTGTTGGTGTGAACCACTGGGCCCATACGGACTAGAATTGTGTGCACACCAATTCCTGAGCTGTGGTGGGGCTGGAAAGGCAAAGCCCGTGGTGGTTTCAGCCAACACAGCCTTTCCAAAGCTCCATTTGACACCCACTGCCAGTTGCTTTTCCTGCTGTGCTGCTTCTGTGGGCAGTGCAGCTCTCCAGTGCTAACTTGTGCCTTCAGCACATCCATTTCCAACACCACCAATGCCTCCACACTTTGCTGCTGCATTTGGCTAGAGAGGCATTCAAATCCCATTCCTTCCACAGCAGTCAGCAGAAATTGAAAGTGATTGATCTCTAAATCTTGCTAAGGATGGGATACCAGGCTGTGCTGGTGCACGGGTCTAGAAATAAGGCAGAGCCTCACAGAGGGCTGAGCAGCCATCCAAACATTAGCAGGACTGAGTCATGGTCCCAGCTCTTTCACTGAATTGCTCTGTGACTGTGAGTAAATCAATTCAGGTGTATTTTCCTCATCTATGAAATGGGAATGGTCATATTTAGATACCCCAGGGAAGTTGCAAAAGTTAATTAGTTAATACTAGTGCCTTGTCAGTTCTCATTACCATGGTATCTGTGTTTATTGCTGTGAAATTGTAAAATGCTGCTTACATGCTAAACATTATTATTCTACATGAGGTGGAGTGACTTAATCCAGTTTCTCTGTAAATACCAAGGGCAGGGAGTTGATATTCCCAGTATTGGCTTTAGTGTGAGGTCTGCCTTACTTGTAGAAAAATCTCCCTGACATAAAACAAAAATTATTTCTTTCCAGATTCCTAATGTAGTTGCTCTTGAAACAGTTAAGCTGCACTATTACTGGTTTGCCTAATTTGGTATGTGTAAATAAATTCACCTGGGATAAACATAATTTAAACTGGTTTAGACACAACGTTGGTTCCAGCGTCAGGGAAATGGAACAAGGTCCATCAAAGACTTTCAAAACCTGTCAAGTCACTTGGAGGAAAGTGACTGTAGGCAGCTGGAAATGGGGGGTGGCTAGCAGATTCATGGGCTGAAGGGATTTTAGGTGCCAAGCCTCAAAATAAAAGAGCTATTGACTAATCCAGTGAGTCATGTCCAGACCTTTCCCAGAGCAGTCCTGCTTGTAACTGGGGAGTTTTGAGATACTCAGCTTTTTCTGTCTTGGGTTAAGAGAGCCTGAATGCTCACAGGAGCACAGTCTTGATCCTAGGGGCTGCTAGAAAAGAGCTGGGATGCTGAAAGCGGGGCAGGGGGCTGCCTGCACCCCTTCTCACCCCAGCCTCTCCAGCAACTGGAGGCAGGGGCTGCTCCTCCCACTGCATTTCCCCAGGGGCTGGGAAATGGCTTTACACTTTGCAGGTATCACTTTCATCCCCCAAGGCACCAGAAGCACAGCCCTGTACCTCAGCCTGGTGCTCAGCTCAGAAAACCAGCTCAGAGCCTCCCCAGGGCTGGATGCAGCCACACAGTGACAGAGGCTGCTCGGCTCTCTCTGTCACCAGCCCAGTTTAAACCAGCAGTGCAGAAGTGGAAAGAAGAGACCTCCTTGCATCTGTTAGTGACCCTGTCATCCATTGACTCCTCCACTTTCAGCAGCTCTCACCCAGCACCCGAGGCTCAGCTCCAGCGGTTCCCATGCTAGCAGGATATCACTACAGTTAGGCAGGAAGGATGCTGCAGGCTCCTGAGCAGAGATCTGATAAACACATCACAGCCTTGGCCAGAAGAACCTCTGGGTTCCTGTTCCCAGCTCCCCAGAGAGCTCTGCCAGGGCACTTCTGCTTTTCCCCGAGTTCAAGATGAGGATCCTGCTGCAAACCACCTGCCTGTGGTGGAACGGCTGTGCCTGTGGAAGCACTGGCTTGTCTCAAACCTGTGGCCCGGTGAAAATACAAGTAAACAGGCAATGGAGAAAGGAGAAATTGGCAGGAGAAGGGCCAGCTGATTTATTCCTCCTTCTGCACTTCACAGCTTTGGAGGTTTGGCTTTCCCACACCCAGCCTTCCTGGTTCACCCTCATGCCTAAGCCTCATTTTCCTGCTGGGAGGAGAGGGAGGAATGCCAGCAGCTCTGTGTGTGTGCCCCAGCCCCCAGGACACTGCCTGCCCTGCTAGACATGGCACCAGAAACACCCCAAGTTAATCACCCAGATCAGCAATCCCATTTGCAAAGTCCTCAGCACCCAACCATGCTGCAGTTAAATATTTATCTGAGTGGCCATCTCTGCCTTGCCTGCTCCCAGCAGTGCAGGAAAAACGGGGTGACTCTGGTGGCAGCTGGGTGACCCGACTTCATGCTCTCCTGAGGGCAGAATTTGCCCCCAAGCCCCAAAATGTGGCAGGAAGGCTTTGATTTATACATCCAGACAGAGCCCCACAGGGAACAGCCATATGGAAATAAAACCTATTACGCTTTACAATTAGAGAGGGCGAAAGCTTAGGGTTAAAATATGAAGTGGCCAAGCTATTAACCTTCTCATTTAGAATGAATGGTCACTAAATTACAGGGCACATCCCCTCCCTCCCCCAAAGGACAGCCTTATGAGGAATCTCCAGGAGATTCAGCCTGGAGAAAAGGATTTTCAGTGGGGACCTTATCACTCTCCACAACTACCAGAAAGGAAGATGTAGCAAGGTGTTGGTCTCTTTTCCCAGGTAACAAATGAAATAACAAGAGGAAATGGCTTCAAGTTGTACCTCAAGAGGTTTAGATTGGATATCAGGAAAAAATTCTTCACCAAAAGGGTTGTCAAACACTGGAACAGGCTGCCCAGGGAAGTGGCTGTGTCACCAGCACTGGAGATGTTTAAGACATGTAGATGTGGCACTGGGGACATGGCTTGGCAGTGCTGGGTAATGCTTGGGCTTGATGACCATAAAGGTCTTTTCCATCCTAAATGATACTGGTCTGTTGCATGAAGCAATAAAGCATAATTTATCCTGTCCTGAAAATATGATCAAATCCTGGCAGAGAGCCACAGCTGAGCCTGAGGGAGCTAAGAAACTCAAATGAGAGACCCAGCACATCAGGCAAACAGCAAATCCTGCCACCACAAACCCCCAGCAAGTGTTTGTGCTCCTACCAGAGACACAAAATGTGCAACCTTACCTTACCTAGACTCCATGGGGGGGAGAGCTCAGTTTCCACAGGGAAAATGTGCATTTGGGGAGGGAAGGGGATGGAGTTTTCAGGGGTCCTCTCTTCTCAGAGACAATGCTGTACATAGATTTTAGCCAGTCCTGGTGGTTAAAATCTCCTTGGTAGTGTTTGGGCACAGTGAGAGATGTGGTAGAGAAGTGCTCTCTCACCCACCTTGGGTGGGAGATTCATGGTGCAGGGTTTATCAGTTCTCTTTCTAATTCAGAATCTCTGAACAGCCATCACAGCTCCACCCTCATCTTTCCAAAGCAAATACTTTGTTCAACTGATTTTCCTTTCCCATGAGAGAGGGTTACCACTTGTCTGAAGCAGCATCATAGAAATCCAGTTGAAAGCAAAGCCAAGCAAAAATTCATTGAGCAAAACATTCAGATACCATTACAACAGTGATATTAATTATAAACCAACCAGACAACCAAAATTCCCCTGCAGCCTTTCCAACCCCAACTTTGAAGACCATTCTGGGGAAGATTAACAAACAGAAAGAAAAGCAAAGATGACTTGAAATAAAAGAGAAACCAGCCAAACTAATTCCTTTGATCCAGCTGAGGAAAAAAAAATACAGGAGGGAAAGAGCTGGCAAAAATAGTATCCTTTGGGGTGTTTTAGTGCTGTTAATATCAGTGATCATTCTGCCTCAAAATCCCAGTTCTGACAGGGTGTCCTTTATGCTAGCCTCCACCACTGGCTTTCTCAGCTCCAAATTTCCTCCCACCTCTGGGGTGGGAACACAGAGGAAGGCAGAACTCTGCAGTCCCAAGATTTGGTCAGAGTCAAGAAGTATTTTGGGTGCTCCCCATCCTTTTCATGCTGTTGGCTGTGCTGTTTGTAACAGAGGGGAAGGACAGAGGCAGATTTGCTTTTGAGGACTCACCAGTGCTCAGTGTTCTTCCCCAGCTCCTGTCTCCAGGCAGAGCAGACACTCCCATGCTTCTCCTGTCCTTTCCTAGAGAGGTGCCTTTTATGGTTTAGCACCAGTTTCCTGAAAATAATAATGAACTTAACAAGGAACCAAACACTTATTTCTATTCTAAAACTCACTCCACCTGCCCATTGTGGGTGAATCCAGCCTGTAAGTGCCTTTACTTAAAGTCTACAAACTGCCTGAGATTGATTTGCCCCACATGTATGTGTTTCACCCATCACCTGGGGCTCTACACTGGGGTTTGATGCACAACCACAGCTGAAAAAACCAGCTGATCTGAGAAGAACTTGATCTAGAAGAACAGAAATAGTTGTGTGATAGCACAGGGAATAGTTCTGGTGTTCATTTGTGCTTTATGCCATACCTTTAGCAAAAAAAAGCCCATCTAATTTTTAAAATTAAGCTGGCAGATGGATTTGCTTATCTGTTTCTGAAGCTATGGCTATGAAACAGCACATCAGTGTCAAGCCAAACTCCGTGACTGCGGCCAAACCCACCGTGCCAGAGGCTCCCTTGTCTCCCCACAGAGACCTGCCCTCAGAGCCACACCAGAACGCACTCACAGCACCAGAACAGCTAAAACTGCAGTGCTGGGACAAATACCTGCCCCTCCCAGAGTGCCTCTCCAAATCTGAGCTGATAGCACCTCCAATCTCTGCAGAGGAGCAGGGCCAGCACATCCACCCATCCCTGCCAGCACCACCCAAAGGCACCCATGGCCAGGCTGCCAGCAGGGGCTAGCACAGGGCACAGATCCACCTCTCACCCATTTATTCTGGAGCCATGTGGGGCTTAAGGCTCCCTTTCCCAGCTGCAGAGTGACCCAGGTGGGAATAATGAGTGCCTGCCTTGCTTAGCTAATTAGAGGCACTGAGAGCAGCAGGCTGCAGTTCTGGGCTGGGGCACTTGCAGAGGAAATATAGGGGCTGTGGGGTTTATCCCTAGCTTTGGGTTTTGGATTTTTTTGTTTTCTTTTTTGTTTTTTGTTTGCTTGTTGTTTTGGGGTTTTTGTTTGTTTTTTTTGTTTTGGTTTTTTGTTTGTTTTGGGGGTTTTGGTTTGGTTTTTTGTTGGGTTTTTTGGGTTTTTTTTTTGTTTGGGGTTTGGTTTTTGGGGGGGTTTGTGTGGTTTTGGGGTTTTTTTTTGAGTTTTTTGTTTTTGTTTGGGTTTTTTGTTTGTTTGTTTTTGTTGGGTTTTTTTGTTTGTTTTTTGTGGTTTTTGTTTGTTGGTTTGTTTTGGTTTTTTTCTTCTTTGCGTTAAGTTAAAAACCTCTGTCAGGATAGCACAGCACAGATGGGAAAGAGCAGAGGGAGGAGGCTCCGCAGCACTCTTCTGATCTGCGGTACGAGAAGGAGGCAGGAGTAAAAGATAAGCAAGGCTGGACCATTTGTTCCCATTCAAAGACAGATTTTCAATGTGTGATCTAAACCCTTCAAAGGCCAGCCCAAGCCTCCCCACTCGCACAACTCACCCACCTCAGCAGAGCGTGGCACAGCCCAGGGCCCTTCTGTGGGACACTTACGGACCCCGAAGTGCTCTGCAGGGGCTTCACCCGCCCTCCCCACCCGCGATGCATCTTCCCCTCAGCGGTGCTGCCCGAGGATGCTGAAGGGGAGCCTTCCCCAGCAGGAATGTTGGGAGAAACGGAGCAATTACAGCTGCTGGGCTGGGCATCCTGCCAGTTGCACATCCCAGAGGGTTTTGCCTTTGGGGCTCAAGACCACGGACAGACTGACAGACAGACAGACAGACTGACAACCGAGAGCCAGCGCTGCTGCCTGCAGCTCCCACCCAGCAGCAGCAGGGCAGAGACTGGGAATGGAGGGCAGCGCTGGCGGGAGGCTCTGCAGCATGGACGGTGCCCAGCGGGGCTGAAATCGCCTGCCAGGGAAGGGTTGGGGTGCAGGAGCCCAGGGCAGGGGGTGATGCTGGTCAGAGAAGGGTTGGGGTGCAGATCAGGGGGTGATGCTGGTCAGGGAAGGCTTGGGGTGCAGATCAGGGGGTGATGCTTGCCAGGGAAGGCTTGGGGTGCAGATCAGGGGGTGATGCTGGTCAGGGAAGGGTTGGGGTGCAGATCAGGGGGTGATGCTTGTCAAGGAAGGTTTGAGATGCAGATCAGGGGGTGATGCTTGCCAGGGAAGGTTTAGGGTGCAGATCAGGAGGTGATGCTTGCCAGGGAAGGTTTAGGGTGCAGGGGGTGATGCTTGTCAGGGAGGTAATGGCCAGAGCTCTAAGGCTGCTCCTGGCTGTCCCACGCGTGGCAGTGGGCTGGCCAGAAGGTGACAGCTCGAAGGGATCTGGGTTTTATTACAACATCACCTCTATCATAGCACACCCAAAGATGGCCTTCAGCTGCTGAGGAGCCTGCCCTGTGCTCACAGGCTTGACCTCCAAAAGTTGTGGTCTGAGCTGTCTTTTCCTTCACCTACAAATTTCAGCTGCTGCTGAAAGGTGTTTCTTTTTCACCTCACTCTTGCTAGCTGCATTTCCCTTGCCTCTTTCTAGCTGCTGTTTAGTTCCCCTCATGTTGTTTTCCCCAGGCTTTTTCTTTGTTTCCTTCACAGGAAGCAGCACATCATTATGGCTGGTCTTTCTCTAGGGCTCTCCAAGCCCAGGTCATTACTTAGCTGGGGAGATCCAAGGAGGTGGCTGTTTGTGTGGCTCTGAGACCTGTGAAAAAGCAGCTAATCAATTCAGAAAATCATCTGGGTGGTAACCCCACTGTCAGCTTGTTTTCTTCCCTTCCACTCAGACATCAAACTGGCTGAAGAGGGCTCTGGGGAACGAGGCAGGCACTGAGAGCTCCTCCTCTGCAGACACATCTGTGTCTTTCATCAGCAGGGCTCAGGGAATACCACTAACTGGAGAGGGGAAAATCTCCTTGGAGCTGAGAGGCTCGTGGTCTCCTGTCTGAAGAGACCCTGCCCGATGGGGAAGCAATCATTTGAAAAGTGGCTAATGCACTAACACTGCTTGGCAGAAAATGTCAGGTAACAGGCAGAACTGGGGGGGACAGGGACAAAACACACAGCAAAGAGGATGTTAAGCTATGCCAGTGAGCAGACCCTGGCAGCCCAGACAGCCTGCAGTGCCCAAGTGGAGCAGTATTGCAATAGGGCATGCAAACGGCCTTCTGGTGAATGAACTTACTAATTGTTGCACTTTGCTTTCACTCAGCCTTCCTCTGGTTTGTGTCTTTGGGGACTGCGTCAGGACAGGGAACACTCAGAGCCATAAAGCCTTAACCATGGCCAGTTTTAGTCTCTATTAGAAACGGGGATGCACAGTGCCTCATACTCTGGGGCTCTGTGCTGTCATTCAGCAGAGATAAGCCATATCAGAAAGGCATTCTGGGCCAGCCAGCCCTCTGAAGGGGAGTGTGTCACAGAGCCACAGAAATGTTTGTGTTGGGAGGGGCCTTTAAAGGTTATTTAGCTCCAGCTGCCCTGCAATGACAGGGGAGACCCACAGCTACATCATACTGCTCAGAGCCCAATCCAGCCTGACCCTGAATGTTTCCAGGGATGGGGAATCAACAACTTCCATGTGCAACCTGTTCCAGTGCTTCACCACCCTCACCATAAAAAAAAATTGTCCTTATTACCTAGCCTAAATTTAGTCTCTCTTAGTTAAAACCAGTACTGCTTGTCCCATCACAACATACCCCACTAAAAATGTGTCCTATCTTTATATTTCTTATAAAAACCTATTTCAGTACTAAAAGGCCACAATAACTTCTCACTAGAGCCTTCTCCAGGCTGAATAATCCCAGTTTTGTAGTTCCTTAGAGCAGAGGAGTTCTGTCCTGCTGATCACCTTGCACAGCTCTCATTCCCCCAAGTCTCACTGCCATCCATAGCCCCCCTCTGGGAACTGGCCAAAACTTCCAGCCCACCAAACCTTTCTCCATCCCATGAGGAGTCAGGGAGGGTCCTGGGGCCAGACTGGGACATGGGGAGCCTCACGTTCCATCCCAGAGCACCCAAATCCCAGGGTCAGTGCCAGCACCCCCAGAAGATGTCATTAAGCAAATGTCTTTTCCATAAATCAGGGGACACACACACAGCCAGGCTTTCCCTATTTTCCATGCTCAGTAAAAAAAAAATCTGTATTGATTTAGCAAGAATACTGAACCCTCTGCAAAGATTTGCTGTTAAGTTCAGAATGGGAGCACAGCCTGAATTTGAGGTTTCCTTCCTCCTGCAAGGTTAAGTCACATCCTTAGGTCTCCTTTTAGAAAGCTAACAAACCATGTTAGAAGAAAGGGAAAAATCTTTAATGGAGAAGCCTTGCACTCAAGAGAACTCACAACACTGACCCAGGCCACAGTTCAATTCTTGGACTCATTTCCTGCAGAGACACACAGACAAGACAACTGTTCACCTTTTTTTCCTGTTAGAAGCACACTCTGATGCTCTTCACAGCCAGACAACTTTGACAGAGGATCTCAGAGATAAATGAAAGGCTTTAATGTTTGTGAAGAGTGAATTAGTGCAAACAAATTCCTTGAAACTACTGTTTTAAAAAAACCCACCTCAAACAGAGGGAGAAAGCAGGAAGCTCAACCACCTTTAAAGACAATGCCATCCTACAGAGCAAGTTCTGTATAAAATCAAGATGTGCGTTTGCTTCCTTTGGTGACTCCAGCACTTAAAATAAAATAAAGCTTTTATCCTATTATATTTTAAACCATGACTGACAGCAGAAAAACAGTCCTTGCCTTATTTCCTCTATTTTACCAACATGAAATGTTCTACCCATGGATTTGGCCAGTAGTCTGGAAAATGTCAAGGTTAGGAAAGGCTGAGCTTCATTTGCTTTTCACAGATCTGAGTAATGAATTGTTCATTTTAAAGTATTGTTCTAGCTTGAAAAGGGAGTCTGTAGTGCTGGCATCATAGGGTTCCACATCTGTCTCTTAGTTGCTCTGGACTACATTGGCTCAATTTATTAAACAGGGAGGGATTTTTATGTTCTGCAACCCTGCAAACTAAACAGGAGGCCTGGGGCTTTAGTGGGGTTTTTCTCTTCATAAGCACTTATCAACATGGCAAATTTTGCTCACTAACACTTCAGATCAATCTCCAACATTGGCATTGCTATTGCAAGAGAACTGGACAAACCCAAAGTGCAGGAAAGGTAAGAGCATCAAGAACTTACTTTGACACTAGACAGAGTACTTATTTATAATTATAAATGCAAATAGGAAGCAGAACCCACAGTAAAAACAAAAGCAGAGTCCCCAGGCAGAGTTGGGTAAAAGTCATTGTGGTTGCAGCTTGATAAAGCTCCATGAAAGAATGAGCAGCTCAAAAAGATTCACTGGGAGCTCATCTCTGTGTTTCATTGTGTGAAAACCAGAGATATTCAATTACATTAGAAATCATAAGAGGGCAATTGGAGGCAGTCCCTTTCCACACTGTGCACATTTACCTATGGAATGTGCTTCTGCCATGTGCGATGGAGCCCAGGGGTCTCAGCAGGATTCAGAAAAGAGTTCAGCAGGTCTCAAACATTTTTATAGGCAATATTAAAAGCTATAATTAAAGTAACAAAGGCTGCTAGTGATGCAAGCCCTGCTTGCCAAAGCTGAATTCAACCTTTCCCAGTGAGGTTTGGGAAGTGCTTCATCAGTAGGGATGTTCCCCTGCTTGTACCTACTGAAGAATTTTGTGTCCCTGCCCATGATGCAAAAACAAAAATCTAGAGGAGAGCAAGAGTTAGTCTTATCAAATCAGTTTTTCTATTTTGTTTAAACTGCTGAGCATCAAATATGCCCCCTACAATCCTGACCAGGATGACAGGGGGCATATTTGGGGCAATGCAAGGTTGGAGGGGTGGTGTCCACTGAGCCCTGACCCCTGTAAGGGCTTGTGCTGGGCACTTATGAAAAGGTGCAAAGAAATCCTTTGCCTTAACTATTGTCTTGGGCAATGAGTTCCACAGCTTAACTACTCAGGTGGGAAGCAGACAGGCAAACTTTCCTCTTATTGATTTCTCCCAGAGGCTGATTTCACCGGCTCTGCTGCAGCAGTGGCACTCCCAAAGAGAAAGCTCCTGGATGTCTTCTCTCTAGAAGTGCTTTACCTGTTTGGACAGCCCTGCAGTGTGCCAGCTGCAGGTGCTGAAGGGCTGCTGGCCCAGTGACACAATTCCCCTGGGCTGGAACAGAGAATAAGGGTTTGTCAGCACCCAAAAAGGGCCCAGCCTGGTGTCTGCTTGATTGTGTGAGAACCACTGGAGTTACCCCCACATCCACACTCACAGTGGTTTCCACACAAGTGCTGCCAATACAGCAGAGGAGTGAAGGGGGAGAAGAGCAGCCCCAGGCACAGCAGGGCCCCAGGGCAAGCACGAGGGTTGCAGCCTGAGCAAGGCAAACAACCCGTGTGAGCCTGCCTCAGCCAGGTGGATTTAGTTCCTTCCAAGGCTTCCACTTCTTTCCTGGCCACTGCGCACAGCTTGAGTGGGGCTGGAGCCGTGCAGGAGGAGGGTGAAGCACTAGAGGCAAAGCTCTGAGCATCCCTGGGGAGGCTGTGCCTGGGATTTGCAGGGGATATGCTGGAGGTGGGGAGCAGGTGGCACAGTGCTGAGCTGCTCAGCTGTCGTGGGGCTGGAGAGGGACAGACACAGCTGGCTGAGGGGAGGGAAGGGAAGAGCTCAGGGTCTGGCAGTGTTTCTGCTTTACAGAGCTGAGGAACAGCAGAAAGGGACCCAGCAGGGCTGCAGGGCCCTGTGTGGTTCTGGTCCCGGGAGGGCAGTGCCAGGAGCACCCTGCAAGGGCACACACAGGGTGTGTGGCAGCCCTTGTGCTGGGTGAGAGCCCTGCAGCAGCCCCTGCTGTGTGCCAGCAGGGCCTTGGCAGAGCTCTCTGGGGCATAGATTGATATCTGCTCATGCAAATAACCTGCAAGCGTCCCCGGGCTGGGACAGCTGGTGCCCGCAGCGCTGCTGGGAGCGCTCTTTATGTGCCCATGTAAGTGCCCTGGCAATCTCTGCTGGGCTTGCCAGCAGGGGCCCTGGCAGAGGCCAGGAGCAGCAGCCCTGTGGCTGAAGCCATGCCAGCTGAAGCTTTGCAGCAGCAGCAAGGCTTTCTCCTGCCCTGAACAAAGAACCAATGTGGCCAGCATTATTGATTTGTTTCGTGACTCGCCGCTTTTAGCAGGAGTGTGGCAGGAAAAGACCAAGAGGAGTTTTAATTTGTCCAAACGGTTTTAGACAAGGTTAATAAAGCTCATTGATAAATGGCACTTTTCATTAAGTTTTAATTACAGTGTCATTCCAACAGGCTGGATGTGCATAGTCTGATTTTTCCATTTAAGGTGATGCCTCAGCAAAGTTGGTGGTGTTTGTTTTTTTCATTTAAGGTGTGCTTCCTTAATCACTGAGCTCAGTGATTAATTTCCACTGTGGATCAAGGCTGCTGGAGAGCCTGACTGCCTCAATGAATTCCCTTTGGCCCCCTTCCTGTGCTGGGAATTACAGCTATTTAAGCTAAAATGTGAGCCTAGCCCACTTTTGTACCTTGATACATCATCATCTTGGTCCAGAAAGGCTGCTGGTGGCTGCTAGCCATCTCTCCTCCTCAGGGACTGGTGACGATGCTGAGCATTTCATCTTTCCTGCTGTCTCCCAGAAGTGGGTTTGGAACACCTGAAAGTGATGCAGACAGGATCTGGATCAGGTCAACTCACAGCAAGGTGAACAAACAGAAAATACCAGAACCACTGGTCAGTTAGAAGCTTGGTTTGGCTGATAGTTCTCCCTCTCCAGAGTGAAAATCTGCCTATTGTTTTAGCTTAAGAAGGTCACACATATTATCCCTGAGACAGTGCTCCCTCCTGTGCACTGCACTCACTTCTGTCCCCAGCTCAGTTTCACAACTTTGTTAAAACAGCTATTTTTTAAGCAGTTTACAATGTCACTATTTGCTCCCTTTCTTAACAGCAGATTTCCACATTCTTTCCATGTAATCATTATAAAAGTGGAGAAATTCACTGCTGCAGAAGGCAGAGGGTTGTCTGCTAAAGACCTTTCACTTTAAAATGCCCACTGCTGTTTCCATCAGCATTTCAGGAGCTTCGGTGCCTCAGCCTGGGGATTGGCAGCAGATTAAATTCATCCCTTGCATCTCCCCCTGCCTTCAGAAGGCTCACACAGCATGGTGGCTGCTGCCAGGGCTCTGAGATCATCCCCTGGGGGTTTGACTGCCTGGGTTCAGGGCTGGCTTAGATAATCCCACAAATGCCTGGTGTCCAAGAGAGCTCTGTAAAAAGCCCTGGTGAGGGCTGTCAGGCTGCTCCCTGCCTGAGGTCTTGCCCTTGCTCCCAGCTGGGCTGCCTTGCCCCATCAGCTGTGCCATGGACCCTGTTTGTGTGGCCCTTGGCCCGTGGACTTCAGCCCCTGAGCTGACCTTGGTTGTGTCTCGTCACTGTGGGCTGGCCTGGCAGGCACTGGGCTCTGCCTGAACCTGGCTGCCATCCCCAGATCTGCTCTGCTCTTCTTGCCTGGGGACTGTGTCCCTGCACCTCTGCCACTTTAGCCACTGCCACCCCCAGCTCCAGGCTCACCTTCCCCCATGGAGCCAGCCCTGATTGATGCCCACATCCCTGATGGTGCCTGTCATTTTGCCTGGCAGAGTGAAACCACAGCAGGAAAGAGCCACCCTGTGTCTGCAGAGGACATATGGGTCAGGCAGAACAGAAAGGAAGAAGCTTTCCCAAATAATAATTTAAAGTAGCAGTGGGCAGCAGCATTCCTGCACCCTTGTGCCACACACCAAAATCTCAGACTGAAGGAGGCCATGGGAAAGGGGAATTTCAGGCAGATGGTGAGCCTGGAGAAAAGGAGACTCAGGGGTGCCCCCATCACTCTCTACAGCTCCTGAAAGGTGCCTGTGCTCAGGTGGGGCTGGGCTCTTTCTCCAGGAACTGACAGAACCAGAGCACACAGCCTCAAGGGAAATACAGGCTGGATATTAGGAAAAAGTTTTTCACTGAAGGATTGATAAAGTTCTGGAATGGCTGCCCAGGGAGGTGGTGGAGTCACCATCCCTGGGTGTGTTTAAGAAAGCCTGGATGTGGCACTGGGTGCCAGGGTTTAGTGGGGGTGTTAGGCCTGGGTTGGACTCGATGATCTTTGAGGGTACTACCTGCAGGGTGAGGGTGGGAGGTGCCAGGGGACAGGAGTGTGCTGGGCTGGGCTGAAATGCCTCTGAAGAACAGGATGAACAAGTCTAGGCACGCCAGAAATGCCCTGAGCCTTGTCTGTAACCATCACAAGAGGCTGGGCTGTGCTCAGGGTGTGCCCTGCTGGGATGAGCACCCTTCACATTGCTCTAAACTCTGTTGCTCAGGTGTTGCCACAGCTGAGAGCAACACAAATCCCTGCAGAGCACAGCCCTGCCTAAGGAGCTCGGGGGAATGAGGTTTTGCTGGCAGGGCTGCTAGTGCTGACTGGCTTGGAGCCAGGGTCTGCATTTGCAGCATGGTACATGGAGGTACCTCTAAAGGGAACTGTGCAGAAGCCTTGTTTTGACATCTCAAGGCTTTAATAAAGTTTGGATGTTTGCCTAGGCAGGATGAAGCTTGGCTACAACACAGGCACTTTTGGCCAGTTGTGTTTTAACCCAAATGCTCCTCACTACTGTTAATTTTTTAGTACAAACCCATTCTAAATGCTGACTTGCTTGTCTCATGCACAAGAGGAAAAGAAACCATGCAAAATGGGGTGACTCCTGAGCAGCTGAAGGTTGGGTGTATCTGCTGATGTGCTCCCCAGGCCTTGCTATCCTCTCTTCCAAAATATTTCTGGAGTCTTAAAAGTATAAAATAAAGATAGCTCTGGGATGCAGTGTAGAATGTCTCTTCTGGTGAGACTTCCATGAGAGGCTGGGTTCAGAGAGAGAAAGAGAAACATGGTGCAGTGTCCCTGCAAGGCCTTGCACTTTTTACTGATTGTGCATGAAATGTGTGTGATGGTGGAGCCCTGTGGGTGATGCAGGCACACAGAAATGGAGAGGCAGGGAGAGGAGGGGATGGCTGACATGACATGCAGGCACACAGAAATGGAGAGGCAGGGAGAGGAGGGGATGGCTGACATGCAGGCACACAGAAATGGAGAGGCAGGGAGAGGAGGGGATGGCTGACATGCAGGCACACAGAAATGGAGAGGCAGGGAGAGGAGGGGATGGCTGACATGCAGGCACAGGATGTCCTGGCAGAGGTCAGGGGGATGCTCACAGCTGCAGAGTGACCACAGATGAACTCAGATCCTGTGTGATGGACCCCAGGGACAGAGGTGGAGGGATAAGGACAGAGACATGGTTGGCTTTTGGTTCTGTTTGGGGAAGTCAGGTGGGAGGAGTAGGAGGCTGGGAGTGGGGAGGATGTTTATATGGAATATAGCTCCTAGGAACAGGAATTTTGCCTGCTTTTATGCTAGGGCAAATCCCTCCAAAAGCACACTGACCCCTGTGTATCCATCCCCCAGCACAGCCTGGGGATGGGCAGACACCATAGGTCAGGCAGGAAACCTGAAGTGACTAACACAAAAAGCAAGAAAACACTTCCCATGGTAGCACTGGGCTTCCACCCTCTCTAAAGTCATCCCCCAGAGACAGAGTCAAGTACACTTACTAATCCAGGATGGTTTGGTCTCCTAGTCTGCTCTCATTTTTGTCCCTGTGGGTAGGAGAGGAAGAGAATACAAGAATACAAACAATAAACTTGAAGCTCTGGGAATCTTTGCACAGAAGGCTCGGTAACAGCTTGGGACCTGCCTTGGATGGCACTGAGCCCCTTTCCCAAACACCCAAAGCTCCCAGCTCGTGCCCAGGAGCCCTTGGCAGGCTGCTGTTTGCCCCCAGAGCAGCGGGGCGTTAACACTCACCAGCTCACTTGGGTTTGTGCTCCCCCTTCCCAGACCTGCAGGGTGGGGTGACAGCAGCAGGGAACTGGGCTGGGCACCTGTGGAGGGCTGGAAGGAAATGATGCAGTTTCACCTATTTACCTGCATGCTGAGCTCCAGCAGCAGCAGTGACAGTGTGCTGAGTACTGAGCCCCTCTCCTTAGAGGGCAAATGCTGATGGAGCTCTGACCCCCCTGCCATTGTGAGCAGGATTTGAGCTTTTGCAGGTGTGCTGGGAATAGCCCAAAGCGCCTTGTCTCGGTGGCTGGCCAGAGGAATTCATGGCTATTCTATCCGGGAGCCAGGCAATGATTACAAATCAATGACTCCACTCCCAGGGTGATTCATCATTAACCTGGGAATTCAGCCCTTTCCTTGGCTCTCTCCATCAGCACCTCCTGCTCCTGTGGCATCTCAAGTGTCCTATTCATTTTGAATCATTGGATAGTCATGGATGTAGCTGAGCAGGAGTGGAAGGACACATGCACTGAGACATGGAGGGTTTTTGAAGGGGCATGGGGCACCTTGGGGGTGAGCAGAGCTCAGCTGCAGACTGGGCAGCAATGTTGCCAGCAGGACCCAGGACACAGCAGCTTTCTCCCTGCCACAGAGCTGCACTGCTGACCCTGTTGGGCTGGAAAATGCTCCATGGTTTTGCCTGGCTGGGCACAAAGTGGGGTGGAAAGAAATGAAAACACCAACCTGTGCCCAGCCAGACCAAAGCAGGGGTTATGGAGCACTCCAGTGGGGAGGTTCTAATGACCCCAAACATCCCAGGACAGTCTATTCTTAGTAATAATTTATAGCACTTAGCACTGTTACATGTTCTTAGCATTTTGCAGGCATGAAGCAGAGACTCTGTGGTCTCACCCAGCCCCAGCAGAGGGAAGGACTCTCCAGATCCTGCCCTCCCTCAGCTGTGCACCTGCCCAGCTCTGCTGTTTCCCTGCCCCTTGTCCCACCTCATGCTTTCCCTCTCTAAACTAGATGATGTCTCTTATGCAGATTTGCTTTACAGCAGCTGCTGGCCCAGGGACCATGGCTATTGCACCAGCAAATACAGCAAATAACCCTCACAGCTAGGCAGGGAATTGGTTCCATTTCACAAATGAGGCAGCTGGCACAGGAAGAATAGCTAACTGGTGAGCTAGGAACGCATTTCCCAGCTCCACTCCTCTCTTCCCGGCCTTACAGTGATATTTCCAGAAAGCAGCTTGGATTACAACATGTTCAGAGAGGCTAGGAAGCCGAAAGGCAGCCCCACCCTGTGTGCTCCCAGAAATGCTCCTTGGTTTGCACTTGGCTCACACAAAAATGGGTTTCCCCCACAGAAAACAGAGCAAGCTCTGCATCCCCCCTAGGCCTTGCCTCTGCTGGATTTGGCACTTTTTCAGCTTCTGCTGTCACCCACACACTGCCAGGCTTGAACTGGGGCTGGGGGCTGCAGGGGCACACTGCAGGCTGACCCTCCACAGCAGCAGGAGGGACTCTGCAGGGCCTGGGCTGAAAGATGAAGTGAAAACACACATCTGCAAGCCCGCTGCTGCTGCCTCTGAGGTCCTTCCCCCTTCCTGCAGCCCAGAGCTGCCCACACTCCCGGTGCCAGGAGCAGGCTGGTGGGAGCTGTGGCCACAGCAGGGCACAGGCAGGAGGGAGAGGTGGGGAAACGCTCTGGGAATGGTCCCTGTCACCTTGAAGAGGCTCCAAAGGTTTGAAGGAAAGCAGTTTCACACGTGGAACTGAAACTGAGGCAGGGGGAACCGGCTGTGAGCACCCAGGGCTGGCCACCAGCTATTTAAAGCTTCAGATGCCTCTGAGGTGCAGCTGGGTAAAAAGAAGGGGCACAACTGCAGCTTGCACAACACACCCAGGATTTGGGACACTGCTGGTACAGCTGCAGCAGCTGAGGGGTCAGCAGGGGCTGGAACCAGCCCAGAGACCAAGGAAAGCTGGGCTGTGTGAAGGAGCAGGGATGCCTGGCTGAACAGCACGTGGGACCAGGGCCAGGGAGCTGAAGAATATTCCAGGGGCCACAGGAGACTGGACAGAACTGCAATCATGCCCCTGTGGACAGACACAGAGCTATTGCAAAACCCCCAAACAGGCTACTTGGTTCTCAGGAAGAATGCAGAGAAGCTGGGAGATGTGTTGGTGTGGAAATGACAACTCTAACATTCCTGTTAGTCCTTGGGACAGGCCAAGTCACCTCAGTTCCCAGGGAAGCCTGAAGCCAGGGTTTTGGCTGCCTGGAAGCACTAGACAAACCCAATCCTCCCCCAGATGGGGCTCCTTGTTGTCCTCTTCTCCCTCTTTCCACCTTTCTGTCCAGACAGATCCCACCTAAAAGCAGCTGTGGTCCCATTTCACCAGGATTTTTTATTTTCAGAGCACGAACCACATTTTAATAGAGAGCAAAGCATCTCAAACACCTGCTTATTTCCTAGTCCAACCCCTGCAACATCTCTACAGAACTCTGCAATTATTTATGCGGAAAAGCCCCATCAAAGAAGGGTTTGAGCACTGGACTTCGGTTTTGTTTTCCAAATGTGATTTGAAAGGATGAACCACTACAAATCTCTGAGGCCCTCTGGCAGGCATTGCCAAGACCCCTGCCTGGCTGTAAGCTATTTGAGATTCCTCACACAGCATTTTAACCCCTCTCAGTGCTCCACAGTGGGAACCTGTCCCTAGCACCCAATTGCTCACCACAGAGCCAGTTTTCCAACTGCCTGGGCTGAACTCGGTTTTATGGAACTAATGCTGGGCTTTACTGCCACGAGAAAATTAAAGCATTTCCCTTCCTTCCCTGATATTGCTCCCTTGAAGGTATTTGGAGGCAGAACTCCTGTCCCTGCTGAACCATCCGTGTGCTTCCCTCCTCACACCTCCCACCCTTGAGCTGCTTTCATCAACCAAGAGCTGCTGCTGAGCACATTTGGGTCATCTTTCCACTCCCCTGATCTCCCTCTTTGGGAGCAGGATCACCTGGAGACTCAAGGAATGCCCATCAGGTGTCTGGTTGGGACAGTCAGGGAGGAGAGGGTGGGCAGCCTGAGCACCCTGCTTTCAGTGCCTTGTGCCAGCTAATGAAATTTAACATGTTATTGACCAGACTCTACTGTCTCTGCCTCAAAAACAACCTTTGTGGCTGCTCTGGGTTGTTTTCAATAGTCCTTAACTCACAAGACCTTTCTTTTTGTTTTAATATTTAAAATGATTCCATTTTTGGACTAAATTAAACCAAATGGACTTTGTTCTCCCCTGGAAGCTGTTTAGGTAACATCTGTTTTAAGTGGTTTAAAACTCCTAAGTTTAAGTAGTTTAAAACTCCAGTTCATTGAAGTGTGTGAAATAAAATGCTGAAATTACTGTATTTGTTGTGGGTTTTTTAAAAATAAATCTATCCGCCCTCCACCTGACTGGAGGGGGGCCCTGTGTGTCTCAATCCGCCTGGATTGATGCCTGCCCCATTCCCAGAGTCGGCAGAGACCGGGCACGACCATTTCGAGGTACAAATTGCTTTTTTCTCAGATGTAAAGGCACTAGCGAGCAGAGTTTGCAGCGTCGCGGGCATTAAAGGCTCTGCAGCAGATCAGGATTAGATAGCCAAGATATCAGGATTAGATATCCAAGCCCGTGTGTATTCCCGGGACAGCGAGCGGGGTGCGGAGCCTCCCTGCGCCAGGAATGAGTTTCTCCCAGGGTGTTTAAAAGCGGAATGTGCGCGCCAGGGAACGCGGCACGGCTGCACAGACAAACCCCCAGAGATGCGCTCGCTGCCAGGCACTGAAGGGTTAAAGATTTAGGGGAGATTCCCCGCAGTGACCCCGCTTTTTTGGCAGCCCCGCCGCCGCCCGTGTCCCGCTCTCCCATAACCTCGCCCGCCTCCTCCTCCTCCTCCTCCTCCTTATATATTCATGAAGCGGTGCAGCTGGGCTGCAAGAGAAGCTGGGCTGCACAGGAAGAGGAACTCCGTGTGCCTGGCTCGGCACGGCCCTGCCGGGACGGACCCCGTCCTTATCTCTCTCGTTATCGCTGTCCGTGCCGGGGCAGCGCCGGGCTGGAGGCAGCGCCGCTCCGGAGCTCGGGATGCCGGGAGGAGGAGGAGGAGGAGAAGAGAGCGGGCAGTAAGTGAGTCAGTCCCAGCACGGCTAAGAGAACACTTTCTGGGGGATGTGTCCTTTTCTCAGCTCAGAGCCAGGCCTGCTGTGGGGCTGCAGCCACCCCTGCTCTGTTTGCTCCCCTTCAACCCCACTAAAGGGGCTGGGATGTTTTCCTGGACCTACGGGTGGAGGACAGCCTGGAAGGAGAAGACACGTGCACAAGCAGGGCCTTTCTATGTAATTCACATTTCAAAATATTGAGCCCTTCTCCAGGCTGTTTTGCTCTGGAGAGGTTGGCAGGGAGGGTCACTAAAGCCTGGTGTTGAAGGATTATATTGCAGTTGTGCTTTTTTGGGGGAGGGAGAGTGCTCAGAGTTCACATGTGCCTGTCTCCTGTGATCCCTTACTACTCCCATGGTCTCACTTCCATCCCCTTTCCTCTGGGATTGCAAGGTGGACACACCTCTGTTACTGCAGACAAAGCCTTGGGGTATCCTGCCTGTAAATGAACCTTGGGATAGCTGGAATATACTCCAAGGGTGCAACAGGAATTTCTCTCAACTGGAGGGAATGGGGATCTGATCAGCTCAAGGCAAGCCTTAGCTGGACATTATCAGCACAGCCAGCACCTCTTATTCGCTGAGAGCTCCACCCCCGCTTGCAAAGAGCATCCTGAGCCCACCAATCCCCCATTCCAGGCTGGCCCTTTGCCTTACTGCATGATGTGCTGCCAGTGTGATCCAAGGAGCAGCATCTCTTCACCCTACCAGCCTTGCTGTGTGTAACCAGCAGCCATAGGGAGTGTGCTGATCCATAGCCCTAAATTCGGGGGACACTGCTACCAGGTGTCCCTGCCAGAGCTGAGCATCCCATTAACCCCCTGCCTCTGCATGATGCTGTTGCTAACCCAACAACTTCACATCCCCTTGCCAAGGTGCTCCCTCCTGACCTCTGCTAAAGCCTCAGTGTTTTCTCCCTGTCCAGGTGCAGCTCTAAGATGAAAGCTCCATCTGGGCAAGGCATCAGGCTGGCATTCCTGCTCCTGAGCCTGGCTGCCCCCTGCCTTCCCAGCCCCCTCTGGAAGGACAGGGACTCCCTGATGCAGCAGGAGAAAGCCCACCAGACAGGTGGCAACTTGGTGCTGAGCAGGCAGGAGCAGCAGCTCAGTACAAAGCTGGTAGACCTCAAGAAGAAGGAAGTGGAAGCAGCCATAGCTACAGGACAGTTCCCTCCAAGCATGCACTTCTTCAGGGCGAAAAGCCTCATTGACCAGAGCAAGGTGTTCAGCATCTTAAAGCGCATGCCTAAAGGTAGGCTTGGCTTAAGGAGCCTCATCTTACTCATCCTTTCTCATCTTTTGCTTTCTGAGCTAGGACAAAACACAGGATGTGGGAGAAAAGCTTCTGAGAGCTGTAAATTGTGCTCTTTGGGTTTCAGGAAAAGCCCTGAGGAGAGGAAGAGGGGGATGGATTGGGTGAATACACATTTCCAGCAATTGTGGCATTTGGTTTAACTTACAATATGGATCCTTAAGTCTTTCGAGAGTGGACAAGGGACAGAGGAAGCAAAACCAATGAGAAATACCAGACATCCCCATTGACTCAGCATGTCCCAGCCAGGGCCTCTCTTTTTCCCACAGACACACTCCATGGACAGGCTAACAACCTTATTCTGTATCTCAGCCAAAAGTGCTGCATCCCCCAAAAAGGTGCAGGTGGTGCTGTAGCAGACCTGGAAGTGTGCTGGAAAGTCTGGGGGCACCAGAGGAGGAAGGGGCTACCTCTAACACTGAAATCATTATGTTCTTTGCTTGTTGTGTCAAGTCAAAGTCACTTAAAGTGAGCTTATAAAAGGGAGAGAGAGCAACATTTTACACAGGCAGGCAGGGACAGGACCAGGGGGACCAGTGTTGAATTAAAAGAGGAGAGATTTAGATTAGATGTTAGTAAGCCTACTCAGAGGGTGGTGAGACAACATAACAGGTTGCCCAGAGAAGTTTTGGCTGCCCCATCCCTGGAAGTGTTCACAGCCAGATTGGATGTGGCCCTGAGCAATCTTCCCAACTTCTCCCTCCCAGTCTCCACTGTGGGATGCAGATCCTGGTCCTGCAGCATCCCAACCATTAACATAAAAAACTAGTGTGTCAGAAATGTCATTATCCTGTCATGGCTGAATTGAACAGTCAGAAATTTAAAAGTACTCCCCTCTTTACCTCCAGTATCATTGATACCAAGTGGGAGTCAAAACAAATAATTAACACTTTTCAGTCCTGGCAATGTCTAAATGGGCTCTTGGAATCTTTGCAAGGGCTGTATGCTTTTAGGGCCAAGATCACATCCTTGTAGCTGTTTGAGTAGGATTTGATCAGAGCCCCTGGGAGTCCCTGTTGTTTCAAGCACTACTGTAATGTCTGTTGCTGCTGTCACAGGGAAGAAGGTGACATTGCCAGGCAGAGGAGGGTCAGACAGCTGCAGCATGCCCAGCCTGGCGCACCAGCTCTGCTGAGAGCAGCAACCACAGCTCCTCAGCACCTCAACAGCCAGACCCTCTGTAGTGGGAGATCATAAACATGACTCTATATTACATTAGTCCACTGTAAATTGTAGTCTGGAACCTAATCTAATGTCAAATACATACCAGTCTTGTTCTTGCTATTCATGTTGTCCCTTTACCCTTCAGGGCATCAAAGCTATTTTGACTAAGAGGTCTCCTCCAGACTAATAAAATACATATCTAAGACTTCAGCTCTCACAGTGTCTTCCCTTCACAAAGGTGAGGCTTAGTTCAAGCACCAATAGCACCAGGAGCCTTTGCAAAAGGAGAGATCTCAGCAAAACGAAATGATAAGGAAGGTGAGCACAGAGAGGGTGCTCCCTGTGCCAGGAAGACTAGCAGCTGCCAACGCACTGCACAAGAACAGAGCACCCCAGAGGCCCTCTGTGCTGGCCAGCAGCAGATGTACAATGTAGGCAAGCATGCTTTTGATAAGGCACAGAGTAAAATGTACTTTGCATCTGAGTGCAATTCCCCAGAGTAACATGGTCTGGGATTTTGGTGTATGCCAGAGCTCCAGAGAGCTGAAAGAAGAGACACACACTAGGCACAAAAACTGAAGCTGGGATCCAAACAACCTAGATACAGAGCTTTGCTTCGGGTGTGCTCCAGCCAGCATGCCTTGTGAACTGCTGCCTCCTGTGCAAGTTTCTCTTTAAAGCAGTGGGGCCTGAGCCAGCTCACAGCAAACTCTGCCTGAAAGACCTTTAATAACTCGGAGCATTTTCCATCCCAGTGGAGCAGCAGAGCTCCCTATCGATTCCCCCTCCCTGAGCTCCCAGCAAGCTGTCACACTCTCTCTGCCCAGTGTGTGATGTGGAGGGGGCACATCCTCCAGCCTGGGGGAGGCAGAGCAGCAGTGCAGTCCTTGCTGGGAGAATTCACTCACTAAAGCCTTCTAAAGCATTTCCAGACACCCCCAGATGGGCAAAACAGTTACCCCACCAAACCTGGGCAAACAAATTGGTACCCCATCAAACCTGGGCAAACAGGCTGGTACCCCCACCAAACCTGGGCAAACAGGCTGGTGCCCCATTAAACTTTCTCCCCAGCTGCCTGGGCTCACCAGGACACCCCTGTCCCCCCCACCAGGCGCTGTGCTCCACCTGCACGACTTCGCCATGCTGAGCGCGGGCTGGCTGGTGTTCAATGCCTCCTACCTGCCCGACTGCCACATCTGCTTCACGGCCGCGGGCTCGGTACGGTTCCGCTTCTCCCGGCCGCGGCCGCCGCCCGCGCCCCGCTGCTCCCCGTGGCTGCTGCTGGGCACCTACCGGCGACAGCTCCGCGACCGAGTGGCCGAGTTCGACAGAGGGTGAGTGCACGGGGGCGGCCTCCTGGTGCTCCGTTCTGGGACAGCTTTCCCCTTTGCTCGCTGCTCTACAGGTCAGGAACTCCGTCTAGGGCGGGAAAAGCAAATAGCAATGAATGTATGAAGGGGTTTGACAGCTGGCTTGCAAGCAAAGCTGAGTTAATAGAAGAAATGGCAATTGATGGTTTTTGAGTGTATCTATAGCAAAGAAGAAGACAAAGCCATCAGCACAGAAACAGATTAGAAACTTTTTTCTTCTTAGACACTGATCACTGTGTATGTCACATCCAACCTAACAGTGACAGCAATGTAAGGGTTTGAAGGCTGCTGCATTAAGTGCACCAGTCAGGGACCAAAAAACCTGAATTTTTCTGTGAACACACACTGAGGACAGAAGCTAAAGTGGATGTATGAGACCTGGCCCCAGCTCTCCTCAGCACTGAATGGGCTCTCAATGTGGGACAGGGCTGCATTGTGCCTCAGCCAGTGAGGTGTCCAAAAACTGGATGGGGAAGCCAGATAGATGATGAACAGGCTCTCCACAACAGTAGAAAAGTCCTTTGCAAAGTCATTGTTTTGATTCAGAGCAAGAAGTTGGGCAAACTATTTATGTTAATTACTGTACAAGCAAAACCCCTGAAACTTCCCAAAAATAAAACCCAACCCAACTGTCCCTCCAAACACCAAACTTGTTTTCTGAGGCCTCCCTTTGAAGCCCCAGTGTCACCGACCACCTGGAAGCATGAGGCACTCATTCCCACCAGGCACCAGGAGCTGTGGCTCACCCTCCTGGGCACTGGCTGAGCCGAGGAACCCCACACACAGAACCCCTGCCTGGTTTGGGGGCTCCTTCCCCTCAAACACCCTCCTGCTAGCAGAGCTCCTGCCCTTACAGGCAAGGCTCCTGCAGCTGCTCACACCTCAGCTGGCTCCCCAGAGCATCACTCACCCTCCTGCAGGAGCTCCTCTCCCTGCAGGCAGCTCCTGCCTTCACTGCTGGCAGCCTTTTATCAGACTGGGCTTGTCTGAGCCACCTGGCATTTAATCACTTACAGGTGGTTGGGAAGAGCCTGGTTCCCCCTCCAGCCAGTGGTGATGGGAACACAGAGTCCCATCTCCCCATCCAGGGGCCATTGATCCTGGGACAAAGCCCTGCTGGAAAGGCCAAGAGGAAGCAGACAGCTCTGCCGTGGTGTGTGGGGGGCTGGAGAGAGCACACTAAATAATGCATGAAGTCAGACACTGAGCGATGAGGACAAAGGAAAATATTGAGTAGCCATCCATTGAGAGGGCACTGCTGTCCGTGGCACTCTGGGGGCTGCAAGAAAAACAGCAGGGTGTGGGGTGTCCTGTAATGACAGACAGGATTGCCATGCCAACACACAACGGCAGGGCTGGACTGAGGCAGTGCAGAGGACCCTAATTCCAGCATTTCCCAAGTGAAATTTGGTTGGTTTTACTGCAGGGCTCTCCAGTGAGGCTGTGTGCTCTTACATGGAGACCTTTTAACTCTTAGTGAGCTGGTGTCCCCTCCACGTGGAAGCTGTCTGGGCTCTGTGCCCTGCAGATCTGGGAAGGAGGTCAGGTTGGGAAGCTGAGGAGCTTCCAGACTTGAGGCACAGTATTGCCTTCCCTCCCCAAAACCAGCAATGGGCAGGGCAGAGGGGTCTGACCCTCCAGGGCATCCACCATCCCTCTCTTGTGGAAGTTCAGAGGGGTCTGACTCTCCAGGGCATCCACCATCCCTCTCTTGTGGAAGTTCAGAGGGGTCTGACCCTCCAGGGCATCCACCATCCCTCTCTTATGGAAGTCCAGAAGGGAAGGAGAAAGTGATGCCAGACCCTGGGCTCTTGACCTTTTATACTCTGAGGCTCAACTGCCCTGACACGAGATGGACAAAACAAGATCCAGTGAAAAGTCTCTGATCTCTGTCTGCCACAGAGAAAACTGGTTCCCCATTAGCTCCCTTCCATTTCTGCTGGGAGTGATGAGGAAGGAAAGATGACAGCAGCAGCTCTCTTCAACCACACCAGGAGACCTATAAATAACGTGCAAGAGATTGGATTTTGAAACAGCTTCACTTCCCTAAAGCCCCAGCAATTGCAGTGGACATTTAGGAGTGTCTCAGGAGCAACCTTTCATTGCACTTGTTTTTGGTTGTGCTTCCATGGCATGATGCCACTTTCTGGCAGAGGCTGAGGGCAGGGCACCCTGTACACCCTGTACACCTGGGGCTGTGCCTTGTGTGGCTCCCTCTGTTCCTGTGTGGAAACACTTGTTTTCAGAGGCAGTACTGCCACATTTCTCTTCTTTTGTGTTTGCCTGACAGCGTTTAGTGGCCACAAGTCAGAGCAGGACTTGACAGTGGCAGGCACAGCACAGGGACACAGGACAGAGCCTTGCTGCAAGGGTCTCCCCAAATCTGGAGGGGGATTCTTTTGCCTGAGCCAAGAACAAACTCGGATCTCTGGCATCCTGGGTGCTCACTTACCCATTTGAGCATGTTGTCCTTCATTTCTTGCCCTTCCATGCTCATCAGCACAAAATCACAGAGGAGTCATTAGGCATAATGTGCAAACACACCAACAACAGCCACGCTGAGGCACTTCCCCTCCTATTCTCCTCTAATCCCTGGGCACTAGTCTAGGGGTTAGGAATGTTTTTGGCCGTCTGGAAATAGGTCTCTAGCCAGGAATAGGCCCCAATCTGTTCTGCTTCTCAGTTTCTGGAAGCTCTCCCAGTCTCTTGAACATGTGCATCCCAGGCTACCTCTCTCCTGCACTCCTCTTTGCCCTTGAGCACTGACAAGCTGAGAGAAAGCAGATGTCAGAGCAAAGAACGGATGGATAGTTGGGTGGTTTCAAGGAAGTGTCAAGGGAATATGGCAGCAGGGAAGGGCTCTCATGCAAGGCAGGGTGGATCAGCAAATATGAAGGAACAATGGAAATGTTTCTGAGAAGCTGCACCTTTTTCACCTTAAAGCATTTGACTAGGAAGGGGTGGAAGAAAGGGGAATCTGCAGGATTTTTTTGTTGTTTGCATTTTTAGGTACATATACGTGTGTCTGTGTGTGTGCGTCTGTGTGTGCTTTGGAAGTGACTCCTTTTGTTTGTTTCCCTCAAGAGAAGGTCTAATCATTCCTATTCAAAGCACACATCTCATGGGCCAAGACCCTGGAGGATTGTGTTATTGGTGAGCTTCCAAAAGGATGCGCTTAGGAGAGCCAGGAGACCACGGGCCAAGGGACAGCGAAAGGAAGGGAATTTTGCTTTCCTACTTAAAAGGAAAAACAATCCTCACTTATTTTCTTCACAATCAATTACAATTCAGGAGAATGTCATTCTTTCCCTCAAGAAGCAACATAATGGCTGCCACCTCCAAAGCAAGAGCATGCCCCCAGATATTTAGGGAAGCAGCACTGACATTCCAGCTATTTGTAAAATACCACTGCACACCCCCCACCAGCAGCACAAGGGCTGAGGCCGTGCCCAGCAGAGCTCTCTATCACCAGGATGAAGTCATCTGTGAGGGAGCTGACACCACGGCCCAGGCTGCAGGGACAACTCCCCTGGGCACTGGCGGCGGCCCCGGCTGCCATCACCTTCCCCTCCGTGTCTTCTGACTGCCTTATCTCACAGAAAAATAGGGCAGTGTGTGCAGTGAGAGGGGGGGAAAAGGGGAATAAAAATCCACCACAGAAACAAAGCACTCCACTCCCTCTACAAGTCTCCCCTTGGGGAGAAGAAGAGGGGATGAGAGAGAGCGAGAGCAAGCGAATGAACCACATGTGACAGATGTTAGTCACACTATTTAATGCACCACTGGAAGACATTTAGATACCACGGTGAGGAGAGGGGCATAATTACCCATCGAGAGCAGAAAAAGGAGCAGGGAAAAGATTCCCTTTAAAAACAAGGCAACAAAACCTTTCACTTCTGTATTATATAGCACAGGAAAGGAAAACGGGGGAAAAATCCAGGAAAAGAGAAAACAAACGCACAGTTGAAAATAAATAATCCTTGGCTGGTCATTTTAGCTGTGCCCCTTCGGGCATATGCATTGCAATAGCATTGTTCAGTGCATATATGACATGACATGGAAGGCTATTTGTAGTCTGCACCTGATCACTGGCCAAGGCCCATTCCTGAAAAGAAGCAAAAGAAGAAAGTATTTATGAAGCTTTGCTTCATCTGCATGAGCTACTGATGGCAAAAGCCCCCGAACCCTTAGGAGATTATCTGGTTATCAAGGATGGATCACTATTATGCAATAAATCTTCACCAGTTGTAAGGATCAATAATCAGTCTCAAAGGGAAGGGGATTATAAAGAGAAGCACAATTTGATTTATGTGCTTTTAGGAGCAGGGTGGTGTGGGGATTTATGGCTGTTTCTAGCCCAAGAGCACAGGCTAAGCAAACAGCCACGAGTTTGTAGAGGCAGATTTAAAGGCGGGGAGCGGAGCCCTGCGTGCGCTCGGCGCTGGAGGAGCCGGGTTCTCACAGGACGAGGGCAGAAAGCGCTGGGAGCCCGACTGAGCACCCATCCTTATCTGGAAGGGAGCTGCCTGCACGGCGAGACCGGGCTTGCACGGCCTTTTGATCCACGGGGAGGTTTGTCCCGGAGCCGCTGCGGGCAGGTGCCGAGCTGGAGGGGAGCTGCCTTCGGCCAGAGGGAAGGGAAAATCCTCCTTCCCACACGACACCGCCCCGATGAGCGGCAGCACAGCCTCTCTGCCCCCCTCCGCAGCTGGGGCAGCCGGATCAGCGCCTCCGGGATGCTCCCGACTCCCGCATTCCCGGTTTCTAGGGTGATGCTGCGGTGTCTCCTCGCTCCTCGCCCCTCCCGTGGTCCAGCTCGGTCTCCTCTGCTTGCATGGATTACTGAACAGTAGCTGGGGTTGCCCAGTGTCCTGGATAATGGCACCAAAGCCCCTATTGTAATGCATGGGAGGGCAGAGCCCAAGTTGCTGTGGAAACCTTAACTCTGAATTTTCCTGACTGTTGAGCATTTAAAGTCTCATCCTTAACAGTAGTAGCATCTCTTTTATGTACAGGTTTGCTTCTAAAATTGTTGCTGGCAAAGAAATTAACAGAGTGAGGAAGAAATGAAACTGCAGGCGCTGGAAGAGAATCCTTAGAGAGTGAAACTGCAGGAAAATCCTGGGGGAACAGGCTCTGCTTTATGGGCAGGATGGAGGGATTCAAAAGGCATATCTGCCCAGGATGTCTTAGTTTATGAATTTGGACCAGAGCACATTTTACATCTGTAGGGGGGCTGTGGGGGTTTAATTCCATCCACAGAAGTGTCCTGGATGAAGATAATAAGACCACAAATCAAAGCCACACCTCCCATATAACAGAGCAGAGCACTGCACGAGGATGGGGGCCAAGACATCAAACAGGAAACATTATTAAAGATCAGTAGCTGTTATTGAGGGGAAGCAATATACCCAGATGAAAGCTGAAGCATGGCTGAAGGTATTTCTGTCTGAACCTGCTTAGCCCCTGACACGAGATAAGCACTGGGCCAGCAAGAAAACATCTGTAGGTTTCTGTGATGGCTTCCATTTGTCCACCCAGGAATGGAGTTCATCACCCCTGCATTGCCATTCAGACTTTGCCCACTGGTAGGAGAATTTTGTTATGAGCTACTCTTCAGGTGGAAGAAGGAGGGCTTAAGGTGGGATGAAGGCTATCAGCTTGCCAGAGGACGGTGGCATGGCACAGATCCTCACCCTGTCCTAAATGCAGGCTGTCACCCACAATCAGATATTCTTGCAGTTTACTGGCTCCCTTAAAGTCTGCTTGATAAAACTGCCCACTGTCTCTCTGGATTTCTGAAAGAGGCTCATATGCCAGCTGAGTGGATGGAGGAAATAAATACATTTCCACCACAGTAAGGAAAAGCCAGGACTGAGATTCTTATCAGCTGTTTCCCTGCAGTAGCTATCAGCAAGGCAGGTGGGGCATCAGGTTTATTCTCAGTGGCTGGGAAAAATGATTTCTGATTCAAAACTGTCTTCCCCTTGCATTTTTTTGGGTGGCATATTTTGACACTACAGAGGTACCAGGACAAATTACAGGCTCAGCAAGCAGGCTGGTGGTGGCCCAGCACATGGCATGTCCTGTAGACTCAATCTGCCTTTCAGGTGCTGAATAAAGGACCAAGAGTTGTGACATTTTATGCACACTGAAGATTCTTGGGAAAACACATTGTCTGCAGGAGTAATGTGCATGCCTACTTTCAGATTAGGAATACCCTGGGTAGAAGAGTAAGATTGATATAAAAGATTTTCAGGTTAGGTATACCCTGTACAGCAGAGTATAAGTGATACAAAATATTTCCAGGTTAGGGATACCCTGGGTAGCAGAGTATAATTGATATAAAATATTTCCAGGTTAGGGATACCCTGGGTAGCAGAGTATAATTGATATAAAAGCACTGTGCTTGCTTTTGTAACTCTGTTCCTTGAAAAAGGGATGGTGGGCAGGTTTTAAGCACCTACTCCTACCCTGCTTACAGCTCAACATGTATCATACAAATTCTGTGCCAGCCACTAAAGGAGTAAATACAGGTGGCAGAAAAATGACCTGAATGCTTCCTAGTTGCACTAGCCACTGTTGTACTGCAGTGCCAACAGGCTCTGTTTGCTCTCCTCATTCCTTCTCTTCTTCCTTTTCTATAGCTTGCTGAGAAACCTGACCCTGGTGACGGATAGCCCTGAGCTGGCCTACCCTTCTCAGGCTTTCATTTGGAAAAGATTTGAAGAAGTCTTTCTCATTGCCTCTGGACTTATCTGCTATGCACCTGTGTTCAAGGCCTATTTCTACCGGGGGCTGCTGGAGCTCTATGAAGATAACATACAGTATGTTGAGATAAGAGCTATCCTGCCTGCGGTACGTGGGGTTTGGCTTCTCTAGTAGTCTTTTAAATCCTTATTTCTCCATAGCTTTTCTCAAGCCCTATCTTGAATTTAGTTTTTGGCTGTTTGCATACCTGCCCTCCTAAGGATGCTGGAAAACCTTGATCATATTCAAACATCTTTCTTGGAGATTTGCATAGGCAAGGGCTTGAGAGATTCTTTGTTCTTAGTGGCTAAGGGAGATACCTGCTGTGGCATAGGCACAAAACTACATTGTACACTCAGGCTGGGAGCTGGGTCAAAATCTTGCTCATTGGGAAGAGGTAGCTCAGTTTTGCACCAGAATCACCTGTTCTGTGGCAGCTGCTCTGAACAAATTTCCTGACTTGGATAGAGACTTATTCTGAAATAGTTATGCTATTTCAAATCCTCAGCTTATTTCAGAATGATTACTCTGAATAGGTGAGTCAATCAATTGGCAAAACACAACCTAGCACAATTTGCAGACAACCTAAAATTTTGGCTGTGTGAATGAAGTATGAACTGCTCCTTTCGTTACCACTAACACCAATATCTGGTAATGGTTCAGGCCTTTCACCCAGAGCTGGTCTGGTTGTCCTCCAAGCCCACTCTGCCCTAATGCCTCCCCAAGCACCAGCAGACCACACCACCCAAAGTGTTCCCGCTTTCCCAGTGACAATTTTGTAACTGCAGACATACCTTTCCCATGCAATTCTCCAGCCCAGCTCCATGCAGGACTCCATGGGGGTGGGAATTCTGTCAGTCTATCATACCTGAGAAGAGAAGGATGTATTGCCAAGGGGAGAAAAAAAAGGATGTGGAGAAGTCCACAAAGTTTACATGAGTCTTACTTTGCTGGGGGTTGCCATAAGCCAGCTGCTCTGAATTCAGTCACCACCTGTCTTTGGGGTACCTGTAAAGAGAAAATAACAGCAATGTCAAAATGCCTGTGCATTTTGTGAGGCATCCCCCCAGGCCACACAGGTTTCCAGGCCAAGAATATCTGCCACGATACAAGTGCGTGGGCCTGCTTGGAAAATGCCCTGCCTTTACCATCAGCCCTGAGACATGGCTGTGAGTCCTTTTGAAGAGAGGTTTGGCAGGGAAGATTTGCTTCCCATCCAGCTCCTGATGCTGGCGGCAGCCGTGGGAGCCTGCAGAGCCCTGGGGCTCCTCTGCAGCCGGCAGCTGTGAGCTGCAGTGCTGTGAGATCCAATGCTGTGAGCTCCAGTTCTGTGAGCTCCGGGGCTGTGAGCTGCAGGGCTGTGAGCTCCAGTTCTGTAAGCTCCAGTGCTGTGAGCTCCAGGTACCACAGCAGGGAATGCCAGGAGCCACAGCCACGCCGGGATGGAGGGCAGCAAAGGGACAGCCAGGGTGAAGCTGGGGTTAGAGGGAAGGGAAAAGCTTCATGGGGAAAGTCAAGGTGAGCAGGGTGTGACAGGAATAGCAAGGTGCTCGTGTGGCTGGAGAGCCTCCACAAGGCTCCACAGCAGCGCTGAGGCTGCAAAAGCTCTCCCTGCAGCAAAGCCTGCCAGAAGCGGCCCCAAGGTAAAGTAAATGAAACTGGGATTTAGTGTGAAACAGCAAACAGTGTGGAAAAGCCCCCTAAGCCCAGCTGTGTTTGCAGATTCAGCTGTGTAAAGTCTCACATTCCCATGGGCTGCAGCTGGGGAAAATTCCCTCTGAGCATCTGCAGCTGCCCCACGGCTGCTGGTGCCTGCAAGGGGGACACCACGTTGTGACAGGGTGTGGGGCTTTGCAGGGGCATCCCTGCAAGGGACAGCACCAGAGGGGAAGTTAGGGGGGGAAGTGGAGCTTTTGAAGGCTGAAGGAGGAAGGTGACAGAGAAAAGAATAGTGAGAAGGGTGAGAGGAGAACTGATGGAGTGGTTTCAGCTGCTGTCTGTGAGTGACTCCAGGCAGGGCCTTTGTGGGTTAGTACCAATTCAGGGTCTTCACCCCTGCTGAAATCAGGGCAAAAAACAGCCCTGGTAGTGAGGAACCCCCAGAGCAAGTTGATGAGACAGAGCATGCCAAAAGGATTATTTTTCCCAGTTTGCAGCCAGAGACCTGAGAAAAGCATGGCAGGACTAAATGACTGACTCAAGGTCATGAAGCAAACCTCTGGCAGAGGGGAGCAGCAGGAGCCCAGCTCAGCTGGTAGCTTATGGAGCTCTGCCACTGCGTGCCTTGGGGCGGCCTCAGCTGACAGATTGCCACTGCAAGGCACAGAGCATGTGTGAGCTGCAGACAGCTGGACAAAGCACTGCAATGCTGGATGCAGACAGGAGTGAGAGGTCACGGTCTCCAAGGAGTTCTCAAGGGCGTTTGCTTGCCATGTCTGAACACTGAGAAACTTGTATCACACAGGAGGGGGGAAGTCCACTCCTTGGTTCTTGCCAGCTGGTAAAGACTTGAAGAATGAAATGTTCTGCACAGATTTCACTGCTTTTGTTTTCCTGCCCTGTTGTCAGGACCACAGCACTCTGCTTCTCCCAAGGTTTTTGTCACTTCATTTCTCCCAATTACAGTAAAACACCTCTTCTAACTACTGCTTCTCACACGGCAGGTGTATGAACTGGATGGCACCAAGCACAATAAATCCTGGTCTGTGGCAGCCTACCAGGAAGTGACCAGGCAGTTTGTGAAGGAGCACCCGGACTTTGTTGGAGCCAAGGTTATATTTGCAGCACACAGGTAGAGGCTGAGCAGGGCTGAGAGCGGCTGTACCATGTGCAGGGGGCTGGGAGAGGCAATGCTGGGATGCCAAGGTTGGTTGGCAATGTCCACGTGGGCTGCTGGAGCTGGGGTGTTGCTCCTGAGACATTCCCTGGCACGTGTGAAAGGCTGAGGGTGAGAATTCATCCGTGTGGGTCTGCCTACGTGCGAGGTGAGCACCAGAGGAGCGTCCATGAGCCCTGGGAGTGAGAATGAGCCCAGGCAGGGCTGCCTGTGTGTGTGTCTAAGCCATGCCTGCTCTCCTCTGAGCCTGATGCACTCCCCCACTCTGCAGACACTGAAGCAGTGACGGCAGTGCCCGAGTTTGGGCACCTGGTGTGGCAGAGGGCCCATGGGACCTGGCACACACTGCTCCCTGCAGCCTGTGCACGGCATGTTCGTGCTGCTGCCCTCCAAGCAGGCAGATGCCATGAAGTCATGTGAGGTGATCCTCAGCAAGCACAGCAGACATCAGCAGCACAGCTCTGCTTTGGCACAATGCCCTCTCCAGTTCAGAGCTGGCTTGCCTCTCTGGCCAGCTTGATTGAGCATGGACACAGTCTGCAAAATGCACCAAGAAGTTTAAGTCTGATAGGGCTGGAAGAAACCTAAATGGAAAACTCTCTTGAAATGCAGTTACTGCCTCACATCCCAACAAAACAGCTGGGAGGAAAGAAAAAAAAATGAAACATTTTCTCTCCACATTGTTGTGTTCCCTTCCCTGCTTGGTAAATGGGAAATCCAGTGAGTTAGACAAGCATGCCTCAACTCAAGTGACAGCAGGGTCTAGCCAGGCATTTCCTGGTCATTCATGGGTTTCCTTTCATAATATCAATTTTCTACTGCTGTTTCTCTAGAGAGCTGAAGCTGGTTGTCAGATTCAAGAGCAACTTGCATTTTGGAAATACCCCTGGGGGCCCCGTTTCACAACTCAAACCCTGAGAAGGCAGGCCCATGGGAGTCAGCTTCTGCAGCTCTTTCTCTCTCTTGCTCTCTAGGATGCTGAATGTCTCCCAGATTAAAGAAGACATCATCGCTGCCATGGCACTCAGAGCCCGCTTCCCAGACACCCTGGCAGGCTTTGACCTGGTAACTGAATTTCTTCTGACCCCTGCTGACATAACCACATATATCCCGTGGCATGTGTTCTATACCAGAGCCAGAACCTCTGCTGCTGTACTGAAATCAGTGTTAATGAATTGCAAATCCTCCAGCTAAGGATTTTGTTCAGGGTAATTGACAAAATCCCCTGAAAGAATCAGCTCCCTACCCCACAGCATTGTAATTTCAGCACAGCTGGCACCTCATTTATACAGAGCTCTAAGTCCCACCATCTTCCCAATCATGCTCAAAAATACCTTTCTGCTTTTCCCAGGTCGGTGATGAGGACCAAGGTCATTCTTTATGGGAGCTGAAGGATGCCCTGACCATCCCATATTCCATGGGGGTCAACTTGCCTTACTTCTTCCATGCTGGGGAGACTGGTGAGCATGAGGACCCAAGGCTTGTTACTGCTTGCAGAGGCAAGACTGAAATCCTGCCAAGAGCAGAAGCAGCAAGCCTGGCCGGCTTGCTGGCTGTATCAAGAGGATGTGTGTGCATACATGTGCACATAACCAGTTTCCCCTATGCTTTTCTCCTTATCAGTTTGGGGCTGTGGCATTCCCACATGACCCCTCCCTGCTCTGGACTGTAGGTGTCACATTGCCCAGCATCTTTGACCTGGTGTAGGAGTTATTGCTGGTGAAGGTGAAATAATATTTCAGCTTAAAACACATCTCATTCTAATGCACAGGCTACTCCCCAATAATTGTTACTTTTCTCCATTGACAAGTAATGGAGTCCAGCATAATTAACTCAGCTGCAAGAGCAATACTGCAAACATCTGAAGCCAGGTGAGATGGGTGGGTATCTCCATGCTGGGCAATATCCTGGGCAGATTTAGATCCCTGTTTCACTGAAAATGCAAATGGAAACTCTGAGCATGAGCAACCCTCTCACCTCACAACTGGGACCTCTATTAACAAAATCATCTAGCAGTTTGAGGAGCTTTACCTCCTCACAGCACTGCAGTGACTCTTGTCTTTCTCTCTTCAGACTGGCAGGGCACCTCTGTAGACAATAATGTGCTGGATGCATTGCTACTGAACACCAGCAGGATTGGCCATGGACTCGCTCTCATTAAACACCCAGTAGCCAAAAATTTGTCTCTGAAGAGGGATATTCCTGTGGAAGTCTGTCCCATCTCCAACCAGGTATGTTGTTATGTGGCTGGGTCACTGCAAAGGGGATCACCATTGCTGTGAGGGTCAGCTGGGGGGCACCTACAGGTTTTGATGCACATAGCCTGGCTTAGTTTCCTTTGCAGCACCTTATACTGCACTTTGCTATCTAAGGTGCTGCAAAAGTGAATATATTTAAGGCTTGTAATGCCAGTCAGCAAAAAAATAATTTAAAATCCTATCCAGAGTAACCTGGGAAGGCAGTCCTCCCTAGTGGAGATGAGGCCCACAGACACAGAGGTGCCTTAAGAAACATAATTGAAAATACTTCAAAACCAGGAGGGCCAGAGGCTGAGAAGCAGGGATTGTAACTGGAAGTCCTTGGTTTTGCAGAATTCATAACCAGTGGGAACTCTTTTGCAGCACATTAGAGAGGTGCCACTGTCCCCTGGGTGCAGCAGAAAGGACTTTGGGGGGATATTTACTGGTGTGAGCCTTAAGGGAGACAACCCTGATACCAGCTCCAGATGCCTCAAACTAAGCACCACAGCAAATGTGTAACCAAAAGACTGTTCCTGAATTGCTCACAGCCAAATTGTTCTAAATAAGCACAAGTTATTCACCCTACTGGACTTGATTAAGGTGATTTATTTAAGAAATGAATCTCCTTGTACAGTCAGTGGGGACAAGCTGCTTCCTCCTGCAGCAGCTCAGAGCAGAAAACACTGTGAGCAGTCCTCTGGAGCCTGTCCCTCCCCGACCACTACCTGCTGGAAGGTGTCAGGGACACAGCTGCAGCCCTGGCAGTGTCAGTGTGACACAGCTACAGCAATAACCCAGCATGGTGTTGTCTCCCACTATTCCCCACCCAGGTCCTGCTGCTGGTAGCTGACCTGAGGAGTCACCCTGCAGCTGACCTCATGGCTGAAGGGCACCCCATTGTGGTCAGCCCCGATGATCCCCCCATCTTTGGGGCAAAGGGAGTCTCTTATGACTTCTACGAGGTGTTCATGGCCATTGGAGGCATGAATGCTGACCTGAGGACCCTAAAACAGCTTGCACTCAACTCCATAAAGTAAGTTCATCACCTCTCTCACCTTGTTGTAGTAACCATAAGGAGACAATCAGCTTTCCTCCCTTGCTTGCTTTTGGGTTTTGGCCTCAGAGTCTCCTCTGCCACAGGAGCTGGGCTTCTGTCAATCCAAAATCTCCTGTGTGTCTCTTCCAAAGGCAGGACACAGGGAGCCCAGAGGCTCCTCTGCCTGTGTTCTCTAGTGCCTTTCTCTGATTCCATGCCCCAGTGTACTCCTCCTTTTCCACTCTTTGGGAACTTGCCTCCAGCACCTGGTTCTGGGTTTGGTAGAAATTGTATGTCTTTGTATCACTTGTCTATTTCTGCCAAAATTTGACTCGCTGCAGTGTTTGCACTCGGAGAAACACAGGAAAACAATTAGCATTTCATTTGGGTGCGTTTAACCCCTTTTTCTACTAACTGGACAGTTCTGAATGTCCAAAAATAGTTTGGATGTGAAACCCAGGGTCTCCCTGCACATTCCTCAGCTCCTGCCTGTTTTACAACATGCTACTCTGTGTGGTGCAGGCATGTCCTGCAAGGGTTAAACTCTTGCTGCCTCCTGCCTTTTCATTTCAGTGCTGCTCTTGAAATAGCTGCCCCCTTGTCTCCTGCCTGACACTGACTTTCCTCCTCCTCACAGATACAGTGCCATGCTGCCGGCTGAGAAAGCCAAGGCCAAAGAGCTCTGGCAGAAAAAATGGGACCAATTTGTGGCTGACCTCTCTGATAGCTTTCTGAGGGAGCTGTAGAGAGGACAAGGCTCATCTCAGAAAGCATTTGGCAAGCTAGAGTGAGCCAGACTGATTGCTAAGAGGGAGACTGCCTCTTCCATGTGACCTGAGCAGATGAATGGATGTCAAAGTCTCACCTGGCCACTCTGCTAAGCCAGGCTTAATGGGCTTAAAGCTAAGAAGGAGCTGCACTATCCTGTGAAACTCATGGGCTGCAGGTAACAGGGAGCAGTGAGCCTTTAGAGCAACCACAAGAAATCACCCTGCTCAAGAGTCAAAACAATTAAAACTTGCCAATGGCCAAATCCTGACACCCTTATTCAGGAAAAACATGCTTTCCAATGAGAGTCAGCAGGAGATTGCCAACACGAGGATCTCTGAATTTTGCCTTATCATTACAAAATGCAGACCTTGGCCGGAAACAGCAAAGACAAACATCCAACCATTTGGGCCACTGACCTTCAAGAGAGCAAGGACTGAAAATGACTCTTGTTATGTTTAACCCTGGGCCTGCAGCCAAAATAGCACTGCTAGGTCGAAGAACCAGTCATAGGTCTGATGTCTGCTATTTCAGGACCTACCATGGCTGGAAACAAGCTGGTGCAACTTGCTCCCACAACATTTAAGCCTGGTTGCACAGTGATCATAAAGCCAGAAGAGAGGTGCCTCAGTTGCCAGCAGTTTTTTTACTACAAACTCTTTTCCTGTCCTCTGGTCAAAAGGAAGACAAAACACATTTCAGGTTAAGTCAAAAACATCCTGGCTTCCCAGACCCAGCTTGATTAAAACTGTCCCCCTGCACAAGGCTGTGTTAACACAGACATTTATAGGAAACACCTTTTGGTTTCAGGGAGTTCCACTACCAGCCTTTGTTGCTGTACTCATCGTGCAAATGTGGCCTTATCCTGCCTGTCAGAGAGATTTTTCACCTTGGTAGAGAACTGCTGTGGATATCCACAGGGCTTATTTGGACCTCTGTGGTTTCCAGCTCCTTGGCAAAAAAACCCCCAAAAAACCGACACAAGAAATAGTCCCTTGACAAGCTGATTCCCTGTCTTAACATCATCAAAAATATCAGGAGGAGAACCAGTTTCAGGGAAGACGAAAAAAAAAAAAAGCCAAAAACCAGAAAACAAAACAAAACAAAAGAATCCCCCCAAATCCCCAAAAAACCCCAAAACCAGAAAAAAGAAATATTAATCAGGTTGCTAAATAAATTCAGAAAAACCTTTCATCACACACACGCCAAGCATGCAGCCAGGATCAAAGAGCATCTTTCCCTGACTTCAGTACAATCATGCTGGTTTGCATCAGTCAAGGGAGAATTGACAAAAATTCCTACTGAAAGACATCTCCCTCCTCTGAAGCACAGACTTGCAAAGGCTGTTGTTTGCTAATCTGACCAGCCTGGGCCAATTGGCTCTCTTTATGCTTTCTGTTAATTGTCTCAAGCAGCTTGGCCACAGTGTTTATTTCCACTGACCTCGGCTGGAGCACCTTAGCAGGAGGCACACACACTTATTGCAGAAGTGGATCAAGCTGCACAGCCTGTGTGCCCCGTGTGAAATTGCCCACAGTTCACAGGCTGCAACCTCATCTCTGGTTATCCCAGAGAAAATAAAAACCATCTAAACCACACACACTATGAACCCCATCACAGAACACAAATAAAATCACAACAAACCACAGGTGTGTGCATTGCAGAAGGCAGCAACACAAACCACAAACCACAGAAATGAAAAAGTGAGAACCCACTCACACCCCTCACTAACTGGGGGGGGGGTTAAGTGCCTTATACCCCCAGCCCTTTCCAGCCACAACTACCTCTGCTCCAGCTCTCTCTGCCCACACCCCCAGCATCTTCCTCTGAAGCATCCTGATGCTTTTTTTGCAGACTGACCTCTCCTGGGCCTTGGTACAGATTTGGTCTTGGGCAGGAGTTTTGTACTGGAGGAGTAGCCAGAGCAGAGCCACCCTCCCTCCTCCTGCATGGGTTGTATCGAGAGCTCAGGGTAGGCTTTTGTCATGGCCAGGTTATAAATGCTGATTTGGGAAGTGCTTTACTTGTAATGTTGCTGAGCAAAACCACAGCAAACAAGCAGAATGGCAGCTGACCAGCAACCCAAAGCCCTGTCCCTCTCAGCAACCTGATCTTTCAGCTTTGCTATATGTGGATGGATGAAGATCTTTATTTGCCATGAGTTGATTCTCCCTTAAATAAGCCTCTTTGCTGCCAAGGTGAAGCTAATCATTACAGAACCATTGTGGGAGGGGCTGAGCTCCTCAACACACAGGTTGACCCATGCCCCTTCCTTTCCTACCACAGCAGAAAGCTTTCAGCTCCTCCTGCACGTGGTCTCTTGAGGTCCTGAACCTCTTTTTGCTTACCTGTAGTCCTCCTTTCTCCTCATTACCTGCAGGAGTTGCAGGGCTAGATCTTCCATCTGTCAAATGCTTGCTGGAACCAGCTGTTGTGTCCACTCTGTTCTTGCTTTCCTAGGAAAAGCCTGCTGTGCATTGGCCATTTACCTCCTTCACAGCTGTGCTGTGATGGGGCCAAGTGCCTGGAGCCACCAGGGTGTGATGCTCGTCAGGATCACAGCAGAATCAGGTTTCTGCAAAAATCACAGGGGTTTAAGATGGCACAGGTCTGATGCAGCCCTCAGAAATGTGTGACAGGGGGAGGGCCAGCCTGCCTTACTGCTGGGATCTGCTCTTCCTTAGAGCCTGTCTTAACAGGGAGAAAGGTGCAAATTGGGAAGCCCTGGCTGCATTCTCACCTCTCTAACTCCAGGTGTGCAAAAAAGGAGGAATTTAGGCTGGACCACAGCAGTTATAAAAGACCAATTCATTCAGCTCCATTCAAGCTTCGGGTAAATTTGGCTGCAGGGCTTCACTGAGACTCAGCTTTCTTTTAGTAGCAAAATTCCAAGGGTTTTGCTGCCAGTCTACTCCCTTTTGCCCAGTACCTTGGCTCCCTGCTCACATTTGTTGGCAAATACATCACATACAATGCTCCCTTGCTTGTCTCTTTCAGAACATAGTCTATAATTAAATTTTCAAACCTGTCTTAATCATGGGGGTTATTTTTCCTATTTTTTATTTTTTTGTCTCCATGTTAAAAAGAACAGAGGATACCTGGATTTGATGGGGATGTCTCACATCACTCAGCCTGGAGGGATCAGGAAGCCTGAAATGCCTTCTCAGCATGCTGCAAAGGGCAGTTTGATCTGTAGAGCTAACTCTGTGTCAAGCCTGGCCAAGACACTACCCAGCACCCCTGTTCCCCCTTCCCCAAGCCCCACAGCAGCTGCACCCAGCTCAGGGCTGTGTTTTGATACAGAGACAACCTGACAGACAGGATTTGCCCCTGCTGCCTCTCCTCCCACTACAGTTTTGTACCATCTCTGTGGTGGCTGCAGCACGGGAAAGTAAAGAAATGACTGGAGGTCATTTAACCTCGTTTTAGCATGATTTTAGGAAGGGAATAGAGGGAAGTAAGGAGAAGGCTAAATGATCAACCCATTCTTTTCAAAGAAAGGGAATTATTTTCAAATAATTGCCTTTTGGAGCACCAGGTGACTCCAGGGTACAAGGTGAGGCTCTTTGCCCAAAGCACTGCTGGTGGGCATGGGAAGAAAGTGCCAGCTTGAGATCTTCAATATCTGAGATGAAAGAGGAGGAAGCAGCTGCAAGGATGGTAGGAGGCTGAGTACAGCAAACAGAGAGGCAAAAAGAGCCTGCTTCAGTCTCCAGCCAGACTCAGGAGCAAGCAAGGAGAGTAGAAAATCCATGGAAGTTTCTATTACAGTTACTTCAAGCAGCCATAGCAATACTTAAAGCCTTATGCCTGTTATCTCCCCCATCTGTCACTCCCTGTGGCCTCTTCAGGTTCAATTTGTTTGAATGGGAGGTGGATGGAGCTTTGTTTGCAGCACAAGTGTTTGCTGCAGAGCATCTTATTCTGCCTTTGGGGCAATTTAGAGGATGAAATGTTTGCCTCCTGGTCACTGCCTGCCAGGAAATGGCTGATCCAGCACCAGCGGTTGCTGTCAAAAATCATGCCAATAAAAACAGAGGAGCAAAGTAAGTGGTTGAACACAGAGATGGGCCTGAGCAAGCAGCTGGATCTATCTGTCATGTGAGCCTCCATCACTGCAGTGGGACTGTGCAGGTGCCAGATGCTAAGCAAAGCCCTCTGGCCATAAAACACAGGGCTGCAGATGTGTTTTCCACCAGCTCCAAATAATCAGCCTGCTTCAGGCTTTCTTCCTATCTAAGTCTCTGAATTAGCCTCTTCACAGGTAGCAGAAGGACATTTCTTTGGTCAGAAACCTGTGGCTCTAATTGGCTCAGTCCTTAATTCCTTTCTTTCCAGGCTTGCTGCAGCTGCAATCACAGCAGGTCTATCAAGTGTTTCCTGGGCACTGAGGGACAGGCAGGTGAAGGGTCTGGCTCTCAATTCTCCTGGTTTGTCATTTTTATCAGGTTGTGTCCTCCTCCCCCTTGGTCATTACAGGATAAGAAAGGCATTTTACTGTATTTTCTCAACTTTTAGCTTGTCCATCATTCCCCGAGCAGGCTGCAGCATGGGAAGGGGAGAGATAAACTGTGGGGGGAGAGCTGCTCCAGGCCATTAGAGCCTCTGCAGGAAGGACAGAGATGGAAGGTAGGGCTGCATTCGAGGGGGGTGTGAGAAGGTCAGGAAGGGGGGGGTGATGACAGGGCTGCGAGTCCAGGGAAAACAGAGCTGCAAAGTTTACACAGGCACCCACGGGAGAAGGCTGTGGGCAACTGCCTGCTCTGCTTGTCTTTATAGTGAGCTGTGAAAGGGGCTGGGAGACGTCCAAGCACGGCGTGGACAGGGGAAGAAGAGGGTGGTGTGAGAAGGGCAGACAGACAGACGATCCCTAGGGGTATGTGGGGTACAGCTGTTACCAGATGCGCCGGCAGAGGAAACCACGAGGTCCGTCCATGTACAGCACGCGGAATGGGAAGCTCCAAGCAGACACAGAGAAAAAGACACAACGAGCATTCATCACAGGGATGATTTTAGGAAGGGAATAGAGGGAATGATGGGCTAAATCCTGCCTGGGGTGCTGGGGCTCAGCAGGCTCCGCACAGCGCGGGGCTTGGCAGCGCTGCCGCTGTCGGTGCCAGGCTCAGCCTGTGCCCGCCCGCTGGCAAAGTCCCTCCGGGTCGGTTTAAAAATAAGCGCTCCAGCCTGTTGGGCAGCCTTGCTGGGAAAAATAAACACGGCAGCGCTGGCAGCCCGCAGGGCAGAGCACACGCACACTCTGGGGACAGCTCTCCAAGGGCAGACACCCCCAGAGCCCCCCCGGGAGCAGAACAACGCGTTCCCTTCCCTTCCCTTCCCTCCCTCCGCCGGACCCGCGTCCCCACCGCATCCCCGAGCCGGACGCCGGGAGCGCTGCGGGCCCGCCCGGGCCGTGGAGCAGGAGCGCCGCCCGCAGGGATGGAGCGGGATAGCAACCCGCATCGGGGGGATTAAACCCGCTCCAAAACCCTTAACCCCACCCCCTTAACCCCACCCCCTTAACCCCACCCCCAAAAACCCCACCCCCAAAAACCCCACCCCCCAAAACCCCCACCTCCATTAACCCCAGCCCCAAAAGCCCTCACACCCAAAACCCCCACCCGCAAATCCCTCTCCTTCAAAGCCCCCATAATCCACGCCCCCATTAACCCCAGCCCCAAAACCCTCACCCCCAAAAACCCCACCCCAAAAACCCCCACCTCCATTAAACCCACCCCCAAAAACCCTCACCCCCAAAACTCCCACCCACAAATCACTCACCTCTAAAACCCTCTCTGCCAAAACTCCTACCCCCAAAACCCTCTCCCCCAGAAACCCCAAAACCCCCATTAACCCCAGCCCCCCAAACCCCCACCTCCATTAAGCCCAGCCCCAAAAGCCCTCACACCCCAAAACCCCCAGCCCCAAAAACCCTCATCCCCAAAACCCTCACCTCCATTAACCCCATCCCCAAAAACCCCATCCCCAAAAACCTCTCCCCCAGAAACCCCCAGCCCCAAAACCCCCAGAAACACCCATCCCAAAACTCCCAACCTGTCCCCCTCTTTCCCCCCCCACCATAACTCCTGCATATTTAATACACTAAGTTTTTTAAAATTTTTTTAGCAATGAAATCTCTGCAATAGAGAACAGTCTGGATGTCTCTCCCAGTTCTTTTTTGCACCTTTGGAATGGGTAGAAAGGGGCAAAAGTACCCCTAAACTTAAAATACAAGGGACTGAGAGACCTCCTCAATGCAGTTCAGTCTAGAGGCACCAAAACCAGCAAGCAAAACAACCCAACCTGTCTAACTTGTGAGTGGCTGTATCATTAAAAGGTCATAAATCCCCGTTAGCAAACACCCTGAGCAGAAATCACAGCAAATCCATCACATTTTCACTCTGCCAGGAGGGACCGCCTCGGTGGACGGGTGAGCAGCACTCGAGACAAGGCTCCTGTGTTTGTCATTAATTTCAGAAAGTCTTTGCCTCTCTCTCTGGCTATTTTTCACTGACAGCCAGGGAAGGTGAGGGTTGGAGGCCTCTGGTTTGTGCATAGTTGGGAAGGCACACTTCAGAGTAGCTGTAGTGTGCTGATGGAAGAAAGCTTTAAGCCCAGTTCCTCACAGAGCTAAATATTTTCAGTAATGTCTCCAAGGCCAGCATAAATTTTGCCAGAGCAGGATGAGCTGCAAACACTTCGGAGAAATTAAAGTGATGCTGGCAAATTGAGGAAATTACAAAAAATAAACGGTAGGTAATTCAGTTAAGGCAAAAGCACTTAAGGAGGAATAACCATCTGTACAAATGTATATCTCTGAATTGCCAGCGCTTTAATAGCTCTGCAAATAGGGCTCTAGGTGTTAAAGTGGGTCAAAAACAAATTAAGGTTGGTGTTCATGGCAATGGAAGCGTAAAAACAAACAATTACAGTGCGTAATTGATGCCTAAAGTCATACGTGTTAAACCTGCCCTGTCGAGGGACTCAGGAGATCCTAAGCCCAGTCAGAAAGCAAACAAACATTGCTTCATCTCCATGGATGTGAAATGAACCTTTCACTTTCCCCAGGTTTGGAAGGGCCTCAGCTGAATTCAGCATCAAGATTTGTTTCAGGGTGCAGGAAAGAGGGATGCAGTCTGTCAAAGGGTAAAGAAAGTGACCAGAGTTTTAGAGAACTTTATTTATCTGTAGGAAAAAGCGTTTGCACAGAAAAGGCTGAGCAAAGGCAGGGCAGCAACTCACAGAATTCTTAAGGTTGGAAAAGACCTGCAAGGTCATCAAGTCCAAACTGACCAACCACCACCAGACCTTGTTAACCAGACCACGGCAGTCATTGCCACATCCAGTCATTTCTTGAACACCTCCAGGGATGCTGATTCCACCACCTCCCTGTGCAATCCATTCCAGTACCCGATCACACTTTCAGTGAAGAAATTCTTCCTGATGTCCAGGCATTCTTCCTGGCACACCTTGAGGATGATGCCCAGCCTGGCACACCTTCTCCTGTTGTTGTTGCCTGGGAGAAGAGCCCGATCCCCACCTCAGGGGAGGTCAGGGAGTTGTGGAGAGCCATAAGGTCTCTCCTGAGCCTCTCTTCCAGCCCCAGCTCCCTCAGTAGTCCTGACAGAACCCCAGACCCTTCAGCTTCGCTGCCCTTCTCTGGACTTGCTCCACACCTCAATTTTCTGCAGGGAGGAGCCCAGAACAGGATGCAGCACTCGAGGCAGCACATCCCCAGTGCCAAGCACACGAGGACAATCGCCGTGCCCGTGGGCTGGCAGCGGTGCCAGGCTGCGGTGCCATTCCTGGGCATGCAGACGGCAGCCAGGGTGAGCAGGCACCAGCCCGACTGAAGCCAGGCCGTGCCCAGGCCCACGCCTCCATTATCACCGAGCAGCTTGGGAGCACTTCCCTCGCAGAGCGACAGCCTCCCGTTCTCTGACTTTGTGAAGGCCTCAGATAAACCCGCTGTGATTGCACTGCAGGGCTCAAAGATTTTGGCTCCCTGCTGCCCAAATCTCTACCTACAAGAAAGTATCTAACTCTCAATGGGACACCAAGCACATTCTTACCACACAGTAGACCCTAGCCCCTGACCCATCCTCGGAGCAGCTGCTGCTCTCCTGACCACCTCAGGACTGACAACGCGATTCCACTCCAACTCCCCTCGACTCCTTATTCTACGCCTACTCTCCACTATTCTCGTCATGTTCCAATGATGACGGGACATTGTACGAGAAAGCACATTCCAAGGCCACCATACTCCCACTGTACAAAAAGGACTACGCTACGGAATAGCCTTATTCATCACATCAGAAGCCTTCTTCTTTCTAGCATGGCTCGCCGGTCATTCTGCACGCCTCTAGCGTGGCAGGGCTGCTTGTGGCCAGCGCACCCCCTTTCCCTCCGGGTCCCGCTGCCTCCAGCACCCGCTCTTCTCTCCAGCTCTCGCCAAACCCGCTTTGCCCGGAGCAGGGGCGGCAGAACCCTTCCCTGGCACCCTCATTGCCCGCAGCCGGGTGTGGGCGGGCGGGCTGGCGGGGCTCCGGCCGCTCCCCGCGGGCAGCCGCGGGCCGGTAGCGGCGGCGTGCCCGGCCGCAGGGGCGGACGGGAGCTGTAGTCCGGGCGCGGCGGGAGCCCGAGGCGGCCGGGGCGGATGGCGCTGCGCGGCTCGCTGCGGGCCGGCCGGGCGCTGCTGCGCGCCCCGGGGCCGCCCGCCCGCGGGCTCTGCGGCCGGGTGCGTTCGCGGAGGGTGCGGGGCGGGCGCGGAGCGGGCGGGAGGCTCCCGGCTGACCGTGCCCTCCGCTCGCCTTGCAGCCGCCGGCCTTCGGGTTCCTGTTCGATGTGGACGGCGTGCTGGTGCGGGGCAGCCAGCCCGTGCCCGCCGCCCGCCGCGCCTTCCAGAGGCTGACGGACGGCGGCGGGCGGCTGCGGGTGCCCGTGGTGTTCCTGACCAACGCCGGGAACTGCATGCGCTCGGACAAGGCCCGAGAGCTGTCCCGGGCGCTGGGGCTGCAGGTAACGCTGACGGGGCGGCGGGAGGGAGCCCGAGCGATCCCGGCAGGGCAGCGCCGCCGGTGCCCGGCGTGGCCGCGGCCCGGGGCAGCTCCAGAACCGCCGGGAGAAGGGGGCACATCCTACCTGCGGATCCCAGCCGCGCTCTCTCCGTGCCGCAGGTGCCTCCGGAGCAGGTGATCCTGTCCCACAGCCCCCTGCAGCTCTTCAGCCAGTTCCACCAGAGGTGCATGCTGGTAGACGGGCAGGGGCCCGTGGTGGAGAACGCCCACAAGTATCCTTTGTGCCTGGTGGTGCCCTGTGTGCCCTGCTAAAGGCTGCTGATCCTGCCCCAGCCCTGGCACTCGCTTGCTCAGCTTCTGAACCCAAGGAGACACAAAGGTCACCGGGCTCACCTTATGGGGCAGCGTCCTTATGGACAGGCTCCGGTGCTGTTGATCTCCATGGTGGTCACTGCCTGGCTCCCCTGTTCAGTGTTTGGCTTCTCATGCTCATGACTTCTCCTGTGATTACTCTGCTCCTGGTGGGATGTGACCATGAGGACTCTGTCAGCTTTAGGTGTCTCATTTTTGAGATCAAAGTTGTGCTCCTCCTGTTCTTCCATGGCAAAACCCATTAAAGGTCACTCCCAACTGTACCACGGATGAGATTTTCCCCAGAATCTGACAGCAGTTGAAGGAACTCAAATATGATGGGGCTTTGAGCAGTTTGGTCCTCCTGTGCATGGCTGAAGCCAAGATGCCCAGGTGAAAAGCACGTGTTGTATTTGGTTTAGCCAATTTCATGCTCTTCTCATGCAGATGATCTTTCCCTACTGGGATTTTTTACCATTTGAATGTTTTAAGAGCTTGGTTGTACAATGTAATTAGTGGAAGGTGTTTTTGTCTGGCTGAGAGCCACAAGGTTATACTTTACCACACTGCTCTGTTACTAGGACTTGCATTCCTTAATCCTGCAGATGCTTCTGCAAGTAACTTACAGAAAAACTGTCACTTAAAAAAAAACCCCAAACAAACCAGTCTCCACAACATTCCTTGATGGTCTGAACTAGCCTGGGGTTCAAGCACGTGGTCACCATAGAGGCCCTGAGGAAGGCATATCCCCTGTTGGACATGGTGGACCTGAGCCGGAGGCCAAAAGAGCTGGTAATTCCCTGAAGCATCAGCAGAAGGGGTGGTCTGGGGCAGGGTGGCCACAGCACACAGCAAAGGGACAGGGCAGCTGTCACTGAGGTGCCTTAGCAGGAGCCTCTGCCCTTCCCAGGGTTGGCTCCTGCAGGAGGGGCAGTGACTCTCCCCTCTCCTGTCTCTGCCTTCCATTGCTGCTCCTTGCAGTGAGGGGTGAGGTGACTTGGTTGGCATCTCCAGCTCTCAGACAGGAGTGCAAGATCTGTGAAATCCCATCTGGGGTGGGAGAGGAGGAGAAATATTCCTTCAGGATTCCAGGTGGTTTTGTCCTGCCTTATTATGGAACTGCCTTGGCAGGTTCAATGGAGGCATTTTTAGTTGTGTTTTGGAGATGGCATTAGGTTTTGCATTACTAATCCAGCCTTCCTTTTTTTTTTCTGGCAGCCTCCTCCTTCCCCCCCTGGCTTCCCCACTATAGAAGGTAAGCAGAGGCCTGTGTTTACATATGGGCAGCAAGCAGAGCTGAGAGCAAGGCAGGCCAGCTGGGCTGGGAGCTAATGATGTGCTGTCAGCTCACTGCTGTCCATGGGCACCACATTCAGAGGATACAGCCTCGCTGCTGGGAAAAGCTGGATCAAAGCAAATTTTCCCTGTGCTGTGGGCCAGTATCTGGAACCAGAGGGGCACATGGTGCAGAGATGTGCAGACTGGAGCCCTGGCACCAGCCGTGTTCCACTGGTAGCTGTACTTACCAGGACAGCCCAGCACAGGAGGGGTTTGTTGGCGGGTGGCTTTTGGATGCTGTGAGTTTCCAAGCAGCTCTCAAAATCTTGCAGGGGTGATTCTGTTTGGCGAGCCAGTGAGGTGGGAGACGAGCCTGCAACTCATTGCTGATGTGCTCCTGAGCAATGGGAACCCTGGGGCAGAGCTGCAGGATGTGCCATACCCTCATCTGCCCATCCTGGCCTGCAACATGGACCTCCTGTGGATGGCTGAAGCCAAGATGCCCAGGTGAGAAGCACACGTGGTGTTTGATTTAGCCAATTTCACACTCCTCTCATGGAGATGATCTTTCTCTACTGTGGTTTTTTAGCATTTGAATGTTTTAAAAGCTTGATTGTACAATGTAATTAGCAGAAACATGAAAGCTGCATGAGAAAAAAAGGCTGAAGCTTGGGCAGCAGCAAAAGGCAGACCACTGTCTGTGGAGGGGTGTGTGGGCACCACATCCAAAACAGGCAATAACCAAGGAGTGCTTGCTGCCCCAGTGCTGCTACTGGGGATGCTGATGCCCTCCTTTCTGGGCAGGTTTGGCCATGGCACTTTCCTTCTCTGCCTGGAGAGCATCTACAAGAAGGTGACAGGCAAGGAGCTGAGGTACGAGGCCCTGATTGGCAAACCCAGCCCCATCACCTACCGCTATGCCCAGTACCTGATCCAGCAGCAGGCGGAGAAGCAGGGCTGGAAGGCTCCCATCCGACACCTCTATGCAGTTGGGTAAGAGACTTTTTCCTGCTGGTTTCCTTAGGGAGTTGCAAACTGACTGCTCTTTAGTGGTGGTGGGGTTTTGTTTGTTTGTTTGTTTTGTACTTGCTGGGTTTTATTCCCCTCCGGATATTTCTAAAGTTAATACCAAAATTCCCATGGTATCTCTGGAGCCTCACATCCTGGAACAGAGGCTTGCTGGCTTTTTGTACCCTACACAGCAAAGCTGTGGACTGTAGGATTCAGAGTGCACAAAGAGTGACTCAAAGACAAAATTAAGAGACACACTGTTAGCTCAGTCTGGCCAAAGACTTTGGGAATATAATCCAGGGATATAATCCAGTCATGGCTGAAACTGCTCTGGGTGCTTGGGATGTGCTGTGTCCCCTTTGAAAGGTACACGTGTCCTGAGCAGGACTCACTGCCCACTCCAGCTGCCCCTCTTGACGTTAGCAACTATCTCCCAGCCCTTTCTCTGAGACTGCTGTCTCAGTCCCAGTCCCTCACAGCTAGAGGGCTTGTTTCTAATTTCTGAGCCCATTCTCATGGGCTTGTTTCTCCTTTCTGTTTCCCACCCTGACCTTATCCAGGGACAACCCCATGTCTGACGTCTATGGGGCAAACCTCTACAACAACTACCTCAAGTCAGCTCAGCAGAACCAGGTTCAGGCTGGGCAGAAGAGGAGCCCACAGGCAGCCAGTGCCCAGGCTGAGGTTTCCCTGGAGCTGAGGAATGACTGCACCAGCTCAGTGGAGAGCTGTGAGTCCATCCTGGTCTGCACCGGGGTGTTCCGCCCCGACGGCGCCGCTCCCAGGGAAGCAGGGGAGACAGTGTTCCATGGACACCGGGACTTCTGCTTCGACCCCAGCCTGGTACAGCCATCCCACATCGTGCAGGATGTGGATGAGGCCGTGCAGCTGGCTTTTGAAAAAGAAAACTGGAGCTAGGCGTTCAGACAGAGTGCCTAAAGATCTGCTGTAAGGGGTTTTATGTACTGGAAAGAGGGGAAGAATGGGGAGGGACCTGGGGTGATTTTCTAATCTAGATAATGTTAAAGAAAACTCCCTGTTGCAGCACTAAAAGCCCCTTAATTTTTTTAAAACTCATCTGCCATCCTGACAGCTGCCCAGAGACTCTCAGCTGTGGCTGTACATTGCTGCCAGCCATAATTGAGCCATAATGGAAACAGGGTATAAGGAGCAGGCTTGTCCCAGCAATCCCGGTTTTGTTCAGCCCTCACAGCTCATTCTTTTCCTTGCTTTGTGTGCAAAGATCAGGGGAGCCCACCCTCCTCTTTGTGGGGTGTTTGGGGGCAAAGCTCTTCCCCACACAAGGAGCCACCATCAGCCATTTGTAGAATGTGCTGTTTGTCCAGGCTGTGACTCGAGCTCACCAAAAGCTGGGCTGTGGTGGCTCCATGCCAAGAGAAGGCTTTGAGTCTTAACATTCTCCTCGTGAAGAATAAGTGCCTACAGACTTTTAACAAATTCTCTTTGCCTGGGGATTTGCCACTGCATCACTGTCAGCCTGAAACAAAGTTCTGTTTTGCAGTCATCTGGCAGCTGTGGAGAGGCAGGGCCCCTCAAAGGAAGCTTCAGTAGCCAGAGCGACTTGCTGCAGGGCTGAGGTGAAAGTTATATTGTTCCCTCCCCCCTATTTAGCATTCTGTGAACACCCCTGCCTTTTCACATCCCACCAGGGAGCCAGCAGCCTGTGCTCAGCAGCAGAGGAAACCACCACAGAGTTTGAATTGGCAGAGTTGTCTTTGCCCAGAACTCAGTGCTGCAGCAAGAGGCTTTTTTGGCACCCACTCTGATCCCAACTGTTGCAGGGAACATCCACCTGCTCCAGCTGGCACAGCTTCCAAGAGGGGCCCTTCTCTGGAACAAGGGCCAAACAAAAAGGGTCACAGTGCACCTCTGCTCCTTCCTTGCATGCAAAGATTCAAAGAGAAGATCAGTCAAGGATGGTAGCAGAGCCTCAGATCCCCAGGCCTGACCTTTTAGAATACAAATGTCCGTGTCTTCCAGTTCTTTTGTTCCTGTCATCCCTCATGTGGTTTGCAGCTCAGGGATACCCCATACAGTGTGACCTCTGGTCCCTCCTCTTTCTTTAACATGCAGGTAGAGTCCCCCTCACATGAATTAGCAGCTGGGACTTGCCTGCCCAGGAACATTTCCCTAACAACATGCACCTTCTATTGCCTCTCTTCTCCTAGCTCTCCTATCCAGAGAAAGACAGGACTTGTGTCTCCATAGACATTCCAAAGAAGATAAGCAAGGTTTGCATGAGAAATTAGTGTGAAAGATTGGGTTTAGCAAGGAGTGTCTTAATTCCAGAGGAACACCGTGATTTCAGAAGCACAAATCAGCCTGTGTATATGATGAAAAGCCTTGGAGCCAACACAACTGAGTTGATTTTCCTAATTACAGTCAGCTCACACCACACTGAGGTATCAGAAATGGGTCTGCTCTGCCTCTTCTCTCCTCCTTCCTGCTTTACCAGGCAGCTCCATACACAGGGTGCAAACAAGATGTTCTGCCCAGAAGTTTGAGTTCTTGATTCAAATCTCAGCATCCATGTGCCCTGAAATTCTGCTCCAGCAGCTCTCCATCCTCTCAGTACTGATGTATCTTTCTAGGAAGGTCACTGCAGCATAGGCTCAGTTCTTAAGTTGTGCCAGGCTCTGTGTGTGAGGCAGATTTTGTGCTCTCTCAGTTATCCAGGCAAAAGAGTTCCTTCTCTGTTTCTCTATCCTTCCCTTCATGAATAGGAGCAGAAAAATACGTCTTTGCATGTGTTTCCCTCAGTGAAATCCACAATGGGAAGCAGTTTCTTCCTCTCTTACCATTACTTGGGGTTCTTCTCCTTTGTTTCATCAGGACAAGCTGCTTCTAAAAGCAGCTCTAATGGGAGGAACACAGATTTGAATCTTTTCCTTTTGCTGCAGAGAAGGAAATCACCATTTCATCTCGTTGCACAGAACAAGGGCTTGTCTCCAGTTCCCAGAAGGGCAGGGACTTGGGGTATAACACAGGGAAGGTCCTTTAGCTGCAGCACCTCTCCACAGTCACAGCCGTGGAGCTGAACCTGGAGCCCAAACCCCATTTATTCACAGGTGGTTCCAGTGTCCCTCAGCCTCCCTTTTCAGAGGTGCCACCCACTGCAGAAAGAGGAGCACTCCCTTTGCTTGCAGTGCTTGCTGACTTGGGTGTAACTTTGCTGGCATTCCTGGGCATGGTCCTCACAGCCAGACCTCAGGGAGGTGTTTGCTGGCAGGAAGAAGGAGCCACAGCTCCAGCGTGGTGTGACTGCAGAAACGCTGAGCTCCGTCCATCTGCAGCCAGCCCTGGCAGGGCTCTGTCCTGTTCCTTGCTGCAAGTGTGGGGCCAGTTACTCAGAGAGAAGGTGCTGCTGGACCCCTGTGCCCTGAGGGCTGTGGCACCTCTCCCAAGGAAGGAAGGTTTGCATTTGCACAGAGAGGGAGCCAGGCATCTCCATCTTTGGAATAGCAGCGGAGGTGAGCTGACTGATGTGAATCTGCTTCAGATGCCAAATCTGCTTTTAGCTCTGGATCACTTTTTTTTTTTCCCCACCACTCTTAAAAATGTGTAGGAGGAACTTCGGTGATAAGGAACTTTAAAAAAATGCTTTGCTTGCGAGTTGAAAATTGAACAGAAGGGAGGAGAAGGAATCTAGAAATATCTTGTACTCTTTGCCTAATTCATACCAAGTAAAGTTGCATAAAAAACTCTGCTTTGTGGCTCTCTGCACTAATTAGCCAGATGGGCTGCCCTTGGTCTGAGCAATGCAAAGACCTTTCCCCTCTTCCCCTTCTTAGCTCCCTGACACAGTGCACTTTGCCCAAGTCCCTGCCTGGGAATTGCATGATGGAGTAGGGAATCTGGCTTCTCCAGCTGCTCTTGGACACTGGCTTGATTCTGAAAGGTTTCTGTTGATGGCATTGCTTGGCATGTCTTCTCTGTTCTATGAGCTGTGCTAGAGTTTTGTACAGGCTTGTAGCTTATGTCCAGTTCATTTATGGACATCTGTTATTGCCAGAATTCAGTGAAATCCTTTTTCCTTGGAGCTGCAGCTTCCTGGAATTAGCTTCCAGCATGGCAGGAAGGAAACTCTTCCTTTGTCTCATGTATTGCTCAGAAGAGGTGTCTCCAAAGCAGTATTTCTGTCCTTTGGAGCTGTCATCCTTCTGTGCAGGCTCTGGGACCAAGCAGGAGAGGGGACTTCACTGCTGCTCCAATACCTTAATATTTACATGGTGCACTGCCCTGTACAGCAAACAGGACAAAGACCTGATCCTAAAAATTCCATCTTCCAAACATAAACAGGTTTCAGTCAAGCCAGAAGGGAGCTTGCAACTGAGGCTAGCAGGAAGGAACAAGGGATAGACCTGTTCTGGATGTGAAACCAAGAGCTTTTACAGCATGCAATAACAGAGAAGTGAATTCCTTTATTCCACAGGACACATGCAACTGCTAACCTGGCATTCAGGGCATCAGATAACAGTGCTGTCCCCTTCCTTCCAGTCCTGGCCCTGCCATGTCTTTCTCCCTCCAATAAATGGTAAAATGTTTCAGATTGTGTCATGTGCACTGTAGAAGTGATTATATATCATTCAGAGAAATCACAAACTGTGATTATTTTAGATTTCATATTAATTTCAGTACAGTTACAGAGTTGCTGCTTTGTTCAACCACATATGTAAAATAATAAAATATGTTTTCTTTGAAATTAATTTTAACTTTCTGTGTGTACATTTAATGGGTATTATCCTGCTGTCTTTCACATCTTTGCCCTAAAAGATTATTAGGGGAAATTCTGTTGGCTTTTTCTTTTTTTCCCCTGTTCTTCAAGCTATTACCAGATTTTCTTGAGGGAACCACCCTGAAAGATACCCCTTCAGCAATTAACTGGCAAACTTTCACACTAGAACCAAAAGCTTCCCCTGATTTCAACAGAAAATTCAAAATCCTGCTAGGTGAAACCGTAATCTTTAATAATCTAGAAACAGCCAATATAAAAACTTTTTATATTTTATCAGAAAATTTCCTATCTACAAAGTTCACTTGCATTGTTTTTATATTTTATCAGAAAGCTTCCCATCTGCAAAGTCCACAGCTCACAGGAGGCACATTAGACAGCAAAACAAGTGTGATGCAGAGTCCTGAGAGCTTGATGTTGAAAGCAACAATCATAAAGCACTTTGGGAGGGACTGGACAAGGATTCCCAATTTCAGCAGAGAGAGGATATATATATTCAGAATTTAACTGAATTATATTCCACATCTTGGAGAAGCGACCTACAGCCCCAACCTCTAATAAATAATGATGAAAAGTGTTAATCAGCCTCCTCCTTTTGTCCAGTGCTCTGGTAGTTGGAGCACTCACCCAAGATGGGGCCAATCAAGGTTTAGTTAAGCAGGGGGAGATCACAACCTGAGGCTCCCAGGTGCTTTTAATCACTCTTGTCAGAGCACAAGGGCAGCCTGGGGTTGAGGTGTCCCTTGTAGGAGAGGCTGAGCTGGAACTGGAGTCCATAGAAATCCTTGCCCAGCCCAAGGTGCAGAGTTAAACACTGAGGAAGGACCAACTTGAGCAAAAGGACTGAGAGCCCCGAGGAGTTTGCTCCCAGGGGAATGCTGTGAGGAATTCCTGCCAGGGTAACCCTTGGGAAGTGCTTGGGCCCTGCTTGCCCTGGTCCCTTTAGGGGCCTGTCCAAACCCTTCCCTTGCCAGGCCTTCCTAACCGCAATTATAAAAGCACAAATCTTTATGGGTTTTTTTACTGCTGCAGGTAATTTGATGAACGTTTTGCACTTACAGACCTGCATAGATCCAGTCTGCAACAGTTTAAACCCTGCACCAGCAGGGCAGCAATGTGTTCTCCAGGAACCAAACTTCCATCAAGAAAACACTTAATTCACTGTAACACACCTGCTTTTCCTTTTCAGTCATCTAAACTATGAAGAGCTTTCACTTTCTCCTCAAGGTCACTCAATAGATGATCTATGCTAAGACTGAGGAAAGACAAAACACCAAAAGCAAACCCCAAATCCACTCTCCAAGCCCCCTGCCCTGCTACAAGCACAGAAAGAAACATCTTGGCACTTTCTGCTGGCATTGAAAGCTCTTTGAACCGAAATGTAATTACAAGCAATAGACTGTTAACACTTCAGTATCCTTTTGAAGAGGATCTGCATTCCCTGAGCCATAACACAGGATCAGCAGTTCAGGTGCAAAGGCTGTGTTTGGAAGCCAAGGCATCATTGGCTTGGTCAGAGATGAATTTTGGTGCTGGCCAGGTGAAACCTTTTTACACTTATCTGTCATTTCAGCCCTGACCATTTGAATGGGTTGGATAAGTGCAGCACAAAGTGTGTGTCAGAGAATCCCAGAAGCTTCCTTTCCAACACAAAAGGCATTTTAAGTATGGTTGGAGCAGATTATGCTCGAACTCCCCGAGATCAGCTTTGCCTCTTTCCCTCCCACTGCTGCCAGTTTCTGACAGCTTACTGCAGGGTATAATTAGGTATCTAGTCTCTGGTCTTTCTTTCAGGCATATATCTGCCCTGTTTTTCTTTTTTTTTTTCCTGCCCCCAAGAAATTGAGTCATTATTTTGTTTCCTCCCAAGTTCAGCCCTCAAGAAAGTTTTGCCTTCCCCCAGCAGGGGTATTTTTGAGGGCACACTTGTTTCCACTTGCAGTGTAAACTAAAATTGGTAGCATTTTAGATATTCAGTATGACTATTGCACAAAACTCTGTCTGCTGTTTGCCTTTAAATACATGTATACACACACACATCTCTATGCATACACATCAATACATAAAACAGCCAAAAACATAGCTTGGGAGCTACTAAAGAGTAGAATCTATTTATAGTTTAGCTTTTTAATGTTTTAACAGCAATGGTTAAGCACTAACACATCCAAGGACTGCACATTGCATTAAATAACTGGATCACATGGGAAGCATCATCTTGTCATATCCCATCCTACAGTGTGCCACAAAAAGCTCTTCAGAGCTCTCTCGAGTAGAAATCGTTTTTCCCCTCATTCCCATTTTGAAGCAGAGGCACAATTTCTGCTTCCTTTCCTACAAATAAGCTCCTTTCTTATCCTCACCTCTTTGTTTTTGTGTTTGCACTGCTGGAGCCCGTGCTGAAGCCCTTGAGCTTCCACCCTCCTTCCTGGTGTTCCCCATTCCTTGTCACAGCTCCCCTTGCCGTGCCACCACAGGTTCTCCCTGTTCCCACCTTCCTTGGATGCAGGAACCTTCATCACAGCCCAGCAGGCATCCTGTGGTGTCTGGAGAGCCATTTCCACAAGGCTGCTCCTGCCGTGCTCACACAGCCCCAGCAGTGAAGGTTCTCCTGTGGTGTCTGGAGCCATTTCCACGAGGCTGCTCCTGCTCTGCTCACACAGCCCCGGCCCAGCAGGCCCCCTGAGCTCCCAGCTCCCCACATCCCCTGGGGGCAGCCTCAGAGCCATTTCCCAGCTCTGCACCCCAGCTGTGGGTGACAGCCCTCCCAAAGCCCAGGGATCCCCACCCCGTTCCCTTCACCCACACAGCCTCCCAAAGCTTTGGGGAACGGGGCTGCTTTGTGAAATGAGGGCCTGGATGAAGAGCAGGGCTGTGAGGGCCTGTGGCAGGCTGCCAGGGCAGCTAAGTGAGTCCAGCCCCTGGCACACAGGGAACTGCACTGCTCAGGAAACCCAGAGCACGACAGCCAAGGAGGCAGAGCTGCCACTGTCTGCTGCCCAGGCAGGGCAGGAGCAGCCCAGATGGATGCTTGGTTTTCACTCCACATCCTCTTGTGGAAGTGGAAAACTCCCCTTGCAGGCAAGAGCAATTTAGCTAATGCTGAGGGCTGACCACACATAAATCATGGCTTACCTGAGAAGGGTCAGGTGAAGGCACTCACCCACCTTGGATAAAAGCCATGATCCACAACATAAGGATGGGGTTTTACCCTCTACCATGGGCCCCACAGGCTTACGCTGCCATCCAAGCCAGCCTTTATGTGGAAACCACATAAGGAGGCACAGCTGGGGTAACTCACACCACTCTGAGCTGTCCTGAGCTGGGCAACTCCCAACACCTGCCCAGGAACATGAAACAGCACCAGAGAGAGCAATCATCCTCCCTGGCCATGGACCCCAGCTTCCTGCTCCCTATCAGAGCCCATCCACAGAGCCTTCAGTGGAGTGTTTGTGGGGTTGTACAAAAATTGTAGACAGTGAAATCTTTGTGGGGTTGTACAAAAATTGTAGACTTTTGTAGGCAAAAATCTAAGCAATTGTTTGGCCATGGATTTTTCTTGGGCAGCAAAGCCAGTCAAAGAGAGAAAGCCTTGCCCTGATTGTTGCTGAGTGCCCAAAGAAATCTTTGTGTCAATCTCCCTTTTGTGCCAAGTTCTCCCTTTCCCTTACTCTTTGCTTCAAGTTTAAGCATGAATTCTCCTTGTACCCCAGACTGATTTCTCCTTGTAGCGAAGAGCAGCAGGGACATTGCCTGGGGCAAAGCTCCCCAGGGAGCCTGCAATAACATGTATTGGATGGTTGTCACTGCTGTCCTGGACGTCCTTTCCCAGCACCAAGCAGCATTTGCTCAGTGCCATGTGTTGATTCAGCAACATGCTGAAAACGTGAAGCTGTTTTGGATCTTTATCACAAAGTGTAGTTAATACAGATGTTTGTGGACACAGTTTATTTGATGTGCTCCACACCATTATCAGGCAGCACCTGGCTCATCATGGGTGGGCACAGGTACAGGTGAGGAACTGGTGATGCTGAGCACCAAGGCTCAGCATGGTGGAACATGACGTGCCAAGCCATCAGTGCTGGTGATAAACAGATGCAGCCAGCTATTAAGCTCAATTCAAGGCCATTAAGAGTGGGTCAATAAAGGTCTCAATTGCTGTTTTCAGTAGAAGTCTAGAGCTGTTCATATCAATGCAAAGGCTCTGTCCCATCATGGCAAACCAGGCAGGACCCTGAGCATGTGGATTGGCTCAACTCAGAAAACTGATAAAGGGGGCATAAAGGACACTTTGATGAACAAACACACCAGACCAAATGCAGGGACAGATGAATGTCCAGCAGCACAGCTGAGCCACAAATGAGCGCTCTGTGAAGTAGGCTCTGTGCCAGGCCAACTGGTCTTTGTCTTGCCCAGCCTGGAGAGACCAGGGGAGGCCGAAGCACACCCGATGTAAGGGAGCGGGTGCCGCGGGGCTGTGGCACGTCCATGGACGGCTCGCGGGGTTCCTGCGGGGCAGGAGGCAGGAGGCGCCCCGGGATGTGGCAGGGGAGCATCCCGGGGGACAGGGCGGGGGCGCCTTCCTCACCCTCCCGTTGTCGCCCCCTCCTCCCCTCCCCCGGCCGCGCAGCCTCTCCCCCAGCCCCAGCCGCAGCCGCAGCCCACCCACCGCCGCCAGCCGCCCGCCCCGGCTCCGGCAGCTGCTGCGGCTGTGCTCGGCGCCGCCCCCGGGCTCCCCCGCCGCCGCTCGGGCTCTCCGCGCCGCCGCCGCCGCCGGGCCCGGGGCCGCTGCGGGGGGCGGGCCGGGGGCGGGCCGGGGGCCGCGGCGCGGCCGTCGGGCCCGGCGCGCCGGCTCGGGGGCCGGGGAGGACCATGCACCGCGCTGCCTCCAACCAGCGCTCGGTCTCCTCCTCCTCGGGCTCCTTCCAGCCGCCGCCGCCGCCGCCGCCGCCGCCGCCGCCGCCGCCGCTGCCGCCGCACGCCGCCGACCGGCAGCCCCTCTTCCAGCGGGGCTCCAGCAGCGGCGGCAGCCGGCGGGGCTCGGGGTCGAGCTCGGGCTCGGCGCGGGCCTGCCGCCCCCGCAGCCCCCGCAGCAGCGCCGAGCAAGAGGAGGAGGAGGAGGAGGAGGAAGAGGAGGAGGACAGCAGCAGCATCAGCAAGCCCCTGGTGCCGCCGCCCGCCACCCCGCTGCCCGCCGCCGCCTCGCCGCTCCCCAGCAGCAGCAGCAGCATCAGCAGCGGCGGCGGCGGGAGCCCGGGCCGCAGCATGACGGCGGCGGAGCTGTACGGGGCGGCGGCGGCGGGCGGCGGGGCGGGGGGCGGCGGGGCGGCGGCGGGGGCGCTGCTGGGGCCCGGCGGGGCGGGGGGAGGGCGGCGCTGGGGCTTCCAGGCGCTGTCCCTGGTGCTGCTGCTGGGGCAGGGCGCGCTGCTGGACCTCTACCTGATCGCCGTCACCGACCTGTACTGGTGCAGCTGGATCGCCACCGACCTGGTGCTGGCGGCCGGCTGGGGCATCTTCTTCTGCCGCAACAGCCGGGCGCGCCGCCGGGAGCGGCCCCCGCCGCCCCCCGGGCCGCCGCCGCCGCACCCGCTGCTGCTGCACGGCCCCCCCGGCGGCCGCGGGGCCGGGGGACGCGGGGCCGGGGTCCCCCCCCGCGGCGGCGACTTCGCCTACGCGCACCTCGCCTGGCTCATCTACTCCATCGCCTTCACGCCCAAGGCGGCGCTGATCCTGGGCACCTCCATCCTGGAGCTGATCGAGCTGCGCCTGCCGCTGGGCACCACCGGCTTCCGCATCACCCTGGCGCTGTCCGCGCCGCTGCTGTACTGCCTGCTGCGGGCCATCGGCACCGAGGGCGCCGGGCAGCTGCTCCTGCCGCCGCAGCCGCCGCCGCAGCACCGCGCCGCCGCCGCCTTCCTCGCCACCTGCCTCGACCTGCTCGACAGCTTCTCCCTGCTGGAGCTGGTGCTGCAGCCCGGGCGGCCGGCGCCGCTGCCCGCCCCGCTGCGCTACCTGCTCATCGCCGTCTACTTCCTCTGCCTGGCCTCGCCGGTGCTGTGGCTGTACGAGCTGAGCGCCGCCCGCCCGCCCGGCGCCGCCCGCCTCGCCCTGCACCTCCTGCTGCCCGCCGGGCTGCTGGACGCGCCGCTGCTGGCGCTGCGCTGCCTCCTGCTCCTGCGCTACCAGCAGCCGCTCTCCCTCTTCATGCTCAAGAACCTCTTCTTCCTGACCTGCCGCGGCCTGGAGGCGCTGGAGACCTGCTGCCTCCTCCGGCCCGCCGCCGCCCCGCCGCCCGCCAAGTACGGCCCGGCCGCCGCCGCGCCCGCCGCCGCCCCGCTGGCCCACGGGCTCTCCGACGTGGACGTGGGGCCCCACGGGTACGTGAACGCCTTGGCGGTCACCGCCCAGGGCTGAGCCCCCGGGCCCGCTCCCGGCAGAGAATCTGTCTCTGCGTTCTGCTCAGGTTCCCTCCGCCGTGGCCGAGCAGGGGAAGGGGACGTGGGTTTCCCCGTCGGACTCCCGTTCCCCTCCTCCCTTCCTCATGGACAAATCCAGCAGCGGAAGCTCCGCACAAACCCGACTACCTGCAGGAGCCTACGGGTGACGCTTGTCCCCGGAAAACGCACCTGTCCTTCATGACAAGACTTCTTCCAGTGCTTCTGCATCTCCGCTGTCTGGAGGGTCCCACTCTTCCCCCCCCTCCCGGGACATTGTGTTGCTTTGTCACAGAAAAGGTTCAGTTTTTCCTTTTCATCCTCAACAGGGACCAGTGCATTTGTCCCCTCCTTTAAGAACTCCTGCTGACCACAATAACGAGATGTAAGAGAGGCCTGACCAGCAGATGTTGCCTCCAGAAGGACAGAAGGAAGCACGCTTTGGTTTCCCTCGGTCCTGCAAAGCTGCTGCCAGTGTTTCCCAGGCCTTTGTGTACAGCTAAGGAACCTCTGGAAGCACGCTGGCCACTCGGTCACTTCAGCCCATGAGCCACCTTCTCCTAGCCAAAATGTCTACCTCTGTGCGTCAACCTTTTGCATCTTACATTGACTTCACACGCTAAAGAAACCAGTCCAGCATGGACACAAACCAGGGCTTAGGCCCCATTTCATACCCACCAAGACATTTATTTCTGGTGAGAACAGGGTTTACAGCAGCCTCCTGCTGGCATCCCCACGTGCTGGGGCTCTCATTTCTCTGTGAATATGCATGTTTACGGGATCACCGTTGGTTTTCTTTTACACGGAGCGTAGGGTCTTCCTTTCCACAGCCAGAAAGGCTGGAAAATTTCCTCTGGCCCCCTTCCATGCCTGCTGGAGAGAGCAGAGATGGGGCTGAGCCTGCAGAGTGCCCCCTCTCCAGGAGCAGAGCAGAGCAGAGGACGCTGGCACTGCTCGGGGTGGGCTCCATGCTCAGTGAACCAAACATTTCAGCACAGAAAAAGCAAAGTGCTGCTGGAGCCCTCGGGCCACAGGGGCTCTCGAGCGTTGGTGAAAGCCCATGGATCAGCATCCTGTCCTCTGTGTGCATGTGGTTTAGGGTAGGTGGGGAAAAATTGTTAGTAGCCTCTCATAGGAACACAGTTTTCTTTGGTTTGAAGCTCCATGAATGTTGGGTGGGGTTAAGGCCTGCTCTTCTGCCTGGCTGCAGCTGCTCCTGAAACCTGCCCATGGAAGGAGGAGCACACAGACCACGTCTGGAGGAAGGACTTTGCCCCTCCCAGGCTTATCTTTTGTTATCTGGGCAAGGCTGCAATAATTGTGAAAAACAAGTTTCCTGTTGCAAGTTTTTTTTTTTTCTTTCTTTTTTTTTCAAGCTGTCCTGATGGGAAGGGGAAATAAAGCACAACCAACTGCTACCCACAGCAGGACTGCAGGTGCAGCCCAGGCTTCTTCCGCACACACATTTATTCTTTCTTTCAGGGCTTGGGCTTCAGAGCCTCTGTCCCACCTTCCTTGTCACAGAGTGGGATCAACTGCCTGCTCCGGTGGACTGCTACAACAAAATGTTTACAGTCTGGTAATTCCAGCTCCAGAGGCAGAGGTGGGGCTGCCATGGGGCTCCTCTCCCCCAGCTCTCGGTGGCTGATGGGCTTTGAGGGGCTGGAAAAGCCCCAGGAAAAGATGGGTCAATAGTGCTGTTCTGTTCAGAAGTGCAGCTAGGATGGGTGACTCGCTGCTCTCCTCGTGCCAAATGGAGAGCTGGCAAAAGCTAGGCTTAATTTTCCCACCAGTGCTTTATTTTTAACCTGAGCCCTTTCGTGGGCAGTTGTGTGAATTTTGGCCAGTGGCCTTTCTCTTCGGTAACTTCTTCTTGTCTGGACAATCTTGGTGCTGTGAGTGACTGTGATTGTAAAACTTGGTACTGTGAACTTTTCCTATGTGATGTGAAATGTGTTGAGGGGATGCTAAGTTCCTGGCCAAAGGAGGTGTAATTACAGGCATATTCTGCTTGTACAGATATTTGTTTCCTTGCACCTTCCTTTTTCAGCATTAAATAGGTAGTAGAAACTCAGAAATAATTATTCAAGAGAGAATAAGGTGATACCTGAACCTAGGACTACATTCTTCAGTCAAACAGCTGAAAGGAAAAAAAGTAAATCCCCAACCAACTTTGCAAAAAAAAAGCTTTTCATCACTGACTACGTTTGGCTGCTCCTATGGCCAAGTTCCCAAAAGCACCAAAGTGCTAATCCCTAAAACACTGAAGCATGAGCATAGTTGAGACATCAAAAGAATCACAGCACAATTATTAATGAGTCTTACTTCAGTACCCCTCCATAGCCCATAACAAAGTTGCTGTTTCAAAAGTGAGTGCCTTTTTCCAGTTAGGACGTTCTTGAGAAAAATGGCATATTTGAAATTTATCTGGCCATGGCATTTTTAACCCATTGGCAGTGAACTCACAGCTCAGATTTCTCCATGGATGAAAAGGTTGCCCGGGACACACGACCCTGCAAAATGACACTTGTGTTGCATAGAATTCCTTTGTAGGAAAAGTTGTTCTTTGTGGTGCCATGGTTTCTAGGTTGTTAGGAATTGTGCTGTTTGGAGAGCGTTAAAGCTCTTGTAGTTGCCTATACTGAAGCCCCCCTTGCAGCTCTGCTGCTCCTGCAATTACCTACTATGAAAAAACATTGAGGATCTTCAATGTCCTGTTTATAAACCTGCTCCTCCTCTTGAATGCCCTCCTCTTTGGTAACTGAGCTCTTGCTTCCTTAAACCTTTCTGTTTGCAGAAGAGAGCTGGTGGCACCACAGCAGTGCAAACAATACCTCTCCTGATGCACCTTGCACAACTCCTGTACATTGTGCCAACAATAATTACTGGTCCAGGTCAGTAACACTTTGCTGAACGAATTTGTGCCATACTAAGACACAGGTCCCTTGGGATCCTGTTACACAACTCAGTTATTTAGCATTTTACTGCTCTTTGTTTGCTATCCTGACAAAAGAGATGACTACTCCCAGGAGGGGAAATGGAAGTGAGAGATAAGGCCTGTGGCTGATGGACACTTGGCATCCCCCTGGCATTAATCAGAACTTGTATTTTTTAAAAAGCAAGATTGTTAAAATAAAATTAGAAACTTGTGACTGATTTTGTTCCTTTTTTTCCTCCTTTGATTCTTGCTGGGATATTCAATTTTGTATTGAATAGGGACCAACAGATGTGCTAGTTACTTGTTTTCCTCATACTGGATTGCTAAAATAGTGTCTGGATTTTCCCTTCAAACAAACTTTTTCTAAGTGAAAGCAAATTCTAAGAGCTGTAACACCAAGGGAGTTATTTGAGAAGGGAATGACTAAGGCAAGGAAATTCAAATGACACTTCTGAGCTTCCTATTCAAGTGATTTATAGGAATTTATACCACTTGAAAAAGACTCATGGGGAAAAAAAATCAGATTTACATGTTAATTGCTGTAAGATAAAAGAAACTTTTAGAAGTGGGATCATCAAGATGGCAATTACTGACATAATCTGGGAGATGGGTTCTCACTGGAGGAGCACTGAGACCACAGCTGCCTCTTGCTGAGCTCTGTTGGGTTAGATTGGATTGGACTGGATTCCTGTTGGAGCAGGAAGGCTCCCAGCCTTAATTCTGGATCTCTGCAGGGATTTCCCTTTGTCACTGAGCTGTCCTAAGAGTCCTGCATGGAGATGACAAACAGTTCCTTTACCACCCCTTCTGAAGGGATGTAGGGATGCTTCCCATGGCTGCAGGCCCTCACTCTGTCCAGCTCGTCTCCATACTGTGCTTTGCAGGAATATTTTGACATTTGTGAGCCAGTTCAGTTCTGGCTCAGTTTTGCCTCAGGTTCCTGTAACAAATACTAAGAACTCAACATAAGGAGATAGGCAGAATTGAGGACACAGAAGTATTTAACTGAATATATCCAAAAAAGTATTCTTCATTTTTAATTTAAGGAAAAAAACCCCCACAGGTTCAACACAAAATTATAAAATACACACAATACAAAATAAATTGCAAGAGAAAAGAATAGATTCTTTCTAAGACATTAGATTTTAAAAAAGCTGAGATAAAGGATTTTTTTGACAAGTAAACTTAGATGGATGGGAAAACAACAAAGGAGAAAGGCCTGGATGTATTTACACCTCACAGGTTGTTATCCAGGGATAAGAAACAGGGTAAATGCAGCCTTACCATCACTGCTCCTGGAAGAGGAATCCCTTAGTCTGTTCAGTATTTCACTGTAGTTAACCTGAACTACCTTGTGCTGGAGCTTAAACCCACACAAGTACATCTTACAGTCATTTTCACTCAGCCTCCCTTAACTCAGATATAATTTCCACTCTAAAACAGCATCTGCTGAGGCTACAGTTTTTCCTCCTCCAAAACAGCCCTTTATTTCCTTGTGTGTCACTGTCTATATCTTCAGCTCACATCTTCCTGGTGCTAAGATATCCAAAAGCACACAGCACTGCAGCAGTGTGTCACAGAACACACCAGACTCCCCTGATTCTGTATTCAGCCCCACATTTCTTAAAACTGTAAAAAAATCCCAAATTCCATTTCTCGGTCTCCTCTTCCCCCTTCACTCCTGTTGCTGGTTTTCAAGCACATAGCTCCCAGTAGAGAGGCAGGAAGAGTTATGGAGACTCTCAATTTAAACATTTATCCCACTTATTCTCAGTTATTCCACTTGATTTCTGAATGACCATGGATATGCAGCTGTAAATGAATGATGAGTGGGGAAAAAATAAAAAAATCTTAAGGCACATTTATCAACCAGGTAGAGACAGCCCTTATCTAGCTGAAATTTAAGGCACATGTCTTTAATACAGTATTTACAAGGGAATGTTCAAAATGTGTATTAACATGGCAATGCAAACGTCACCATGTTATCTAAGCCTATTTTCTGAAGCATGCCTGTGACTTTTATCCAGTGCAATAGAATCAGCACAGCTGGAGGGCATTGTGAAGGCACGAGTGGATGAGCCACAGCAATTTTTCTGCCATCCATCAGTGAGAATTCAGTGTAATGCTCTTCCCCAAGGAACAGAAGCACTGCCTGTTCTTTCACAGGGGTGGGCAATACTCCTGGCTTCTCTCCACAGAGAAGCAACATTCCACATGTGCTGGGCAGTGCTGCATCCCAGCAGCACAGGAAGGTGCCAGCACTAAGCCATTTACAATGCAAGGACGAGGACAGTGCTGGAAATGCAGCCTCAGTACTGCTCTGCATGGCACCACCCTCCATCCCTGCATTTCAAACAGGGCAGAGCCTAAGAGTCATCCAAGGCCTGGCCAATGTCCATCACCTCTGCTGGGTAGCTCCAGCTGGAGTGCCTCTGAATGTCCTGGAAAAACAGCTGCTTCTGGAGGCTCTTCAGGCTGCTCAAAACCTCTGGAGAGAGCTCGTGGAACCCCCCCTGCTGTTCCTGATCCTCCTCCTCTTCCTCCTCCTCCTCCAGAAGGTCCTCAGGAGGCAGAGGGGAGCACCTGGAGATGTAGCCCTGGTCTGACTGCACTGACTGCCTCTGGTCCTTGCACTGGTCATCAAAGACCAGCTGGTGCTGCTGGTCAGCCTCCCCCTGGCACAGATATGGCTCTGAAGGGATGACACTCTGCTGATAAAGGGGGTACATGAGTCCATTCAGACGCTCACTCAGGTCACCTGACAAGTTTGCAGGACTCTGGTCAGCTGCTGAAGCTTCAGGGCCACCGTGGAGGATGAGGTTATTCCTCATTGGAAAGCTGGTCTCCAGAAGAGGAACTCCTTCCATACAGTCCTCATTGCTCAGCACATGGTGACTGAGGATGTTTCTGCCTTCCATGGAAGAGACTGGCTCCACCACCTGAACTGGAGGAACATCCATAGGAAGGACCACAGTCTGGGAAATTGGATCCCCACGTGGATTAAGCTGAGGCTGCAGCCTGCAGCCTGTACTTTCACCCTCATGCACGTGGAGGCTGATGGTGTAACAGGGCTCAGGCTCACGTAGGTGCAGCTGGTGTTTCACAATTCCTCCTGGCTCACTCAGCAGTGAATCCCCCTGGCTCTCTCTGCTCAGGGAATGCAACTCTTCATCACTATCCAGGCAGATGGTCTCACTCTCAAACCAGTCTGGGTGCTCAGTCTGCCAGTTCTTGAACCTCTCTATGGCCTCTTTCAGCTTCCTCCCACTGGGGGTATCGATGTAATTTTCAGCTGTGATTTCCTGGATTCGATGGATGCGCCCAGGTTCAAACTTCTCCAGGTCCTGAATCCGAAAATAAATATCCTCAAACTTGTCCATCAGCTGGTACCTGGAGGTGACATTGAACAGATCAGGTATATCTCTCTCACTGCTTATTCCCTCAAAGTAGCAAACTATGTACATTCCAAAACAGGCTGGCTTCTTGAAATCTGGCAGGATCAGGTTCAAGGCTGGGGTGAACAGGTCTCCCACTGGCTTTTGCTGATCCTGCTTGAGGCACACGGGCTCATTCCCAAGCATGGCCTGCCATTTGGCCTGGGTGCCCCGAGAGCACAGGATGATGATCTTCGAAGAGAGCTCTTCCATCTCCTTCTTCTGCCGGGTGAGCCAGGGTAAGGGCCCCAGCTCTGAGATGTGGTGGTCCTCCAGCAGGTCCAGGGCCACAGCAGTGCCACAGACTGTCATCAGGAACTCAGCAAACTTGAGCACCACGTCCACGTAGAGCAGGTGATCAGCAGAGTACACGATCCAAACCTTGCGCAGCTTCAGGGGCGGCAGGGGCAGCTCGGTGTAAGGTGCTGATGGAAGGCAGGGAAATGTTAATTACAGCCACAGTCCCCAAACTGCAAAGCTGGGAGTCAGCACTAAGCAGCATAGCAGGGTATTAACACAACTTTTAAGCTTTAATGCTATTTTGGCAATCTATGTGGACAACATCTCATTTTGTAAATTTAATGTGAAAGTACAGGCACAGTAAAGGGTGATTTATGATAATGCCCAGATGATTCATCAACTTTCACCTCACAAAAACACTGCAGCAGCTTCAAGAGGTTTGCAAATATTGCTGTATTCTCTAGTGGAGAGCTGAGTGCACCCACCCCAAACCAATCTGCTGTTGCTATGGCCTAGATGATCAGCAAAGCTTCTTCTGCTAGTAGAGCCTTGGGTCAAAAGCCTCCCCACATTCCAAAGCAATTACCCCCCATCTCACAAAAACAGCACTTCAAATTCCATATACAAAGCTTCTTTTAGCTAAACAGGCTAACTTTTGGTTTCAAGAAGCATCTATGGAGTAGTTAGAGCCTACAAAAGCCCCTTCTGGGCAACACTGAGACCTGCATGAGAGGTGCTTGGCCAAGCACTGTTGCACCTTACCAGCTTGCAAACTGTCGTGGCTGCACTTCCCTCGCCGGCGTGCTGGAAGAGAGACAGTCACTGTCAGTTCTGGAAGCATGAACTAAGATGAAATGCTTAAAATCACACCACCTTCCACAGATTAGGTTAAAAAATAAATCTTTACCTGTGCAGGGAGATGAAGCTTTAGGAAGAAGAAGCCTAATTAAAAAAACATACTGAAAGAATAAAGACTCTTCTACAGCCAGTTCTTGCTATATTTTTCCTTTGAGTGGAGACAACGCACTCAAAATGAACTTTCAGCTTCTTCCCCAAATTGTGGCAGTCTCAAGCACAGAACCCCCACCTGTCCTGTGACCTCTTTTTAAGAAGAGGTTTTTAAAATATGTCTTCCTTAAAAAGCTTTTCTAGAGAGGTGACTAAAATGTCCCTAGCTGCATCTTATAGATGAATTTGATGTTAAGAAATTTTCCAAAAGATTACCAATTTTTCCTCTCATGTAAAAAGAAAACAAAACAAGCAGTGAGTTACACAGCATCCCTGAGATAACTGCCTCATGGCTGCAGCACAGAAAACTAGGAGTTAGCCTTTAAATACTGAATTTTCCAAGTTGCTTGATGTCTCTGTCCTGTGCTTTTTTCCCCCTTCCACTTCAATTGAAAAACCTTATCTAATCTCACAACAGTATAAAATTAATTTTGCAGAGACTCTGGGGAACAGGGGGAAGACTACAGTGTTGACAAACAGGAAGCTTCTGTTCTGCAACGCTCTTATGCAATGCAGGGGAAAAAAGCGTGCACAAAACTGCAGCAATCTGCAGTAAACAAAGGGCTGAACTACGAAATTCCTTTTTCCCCTCATGACCTCTGAAGTGCTATGAACAAGGAGCATCAGAGAGGATAACCTGTGGAAGGCTTTACTTATCTAGTGCATGGTATAAGGACATTGCAAGTCCCATAATGTAAAACTGAAGATGTTTTCATAGGCATTATCTCAGTGGCAAGGCATCAGAACAGCAAGGAACAAAACCACTATAGGAATAGGTACAGAAGGAGAAAAAAAATATTCTTTAGCATTGGATTTTTTCTTCCTGGCTGGTATGAGCCTCACCTGCTCGTATTTTAGTCATGCACAGCACAGCTGTGATGACTGACCCCACCAGCAACACAGAGATCCCAGTGATGCACCAGTACAGCCAGATCATCATGTCATCTGCAAAACAGAAACACTCCTCAGACACAGCTCCACCAAAGAGCAGAAGGTCCCCGAGCAGCAGAAGCCAAGGGAGGAGGACCCTGGCCTTGCTGAGCAGACCAGCACTTCCCCCTTACAATCCTTACAATCCACAGCCACTTCCCCAAACCAATTCCTGCTTGCATGGTGCTGCTGTACACCACAAACTTGCTCCACACAAAGAACCATATGTGCAGCACACTGAAAACACAGATCAAGAACCTTCCTCTAAATAGCAATGTTTACCCAGCTCTGACAGGCATGCCACCCATGTCCTGCCTGTTCCTGTAATCTAGCTTAAAAAAAAAATTAAAATATCACTATTTTGGGTCAAGAATTTCAGTTTACAGGTGTTTTTCCTTTTTTAAATTTTTTTTTAATCGTGGGCAAAAGATCCTTACAGGTGTTGCAGCCAAAAAAAAAGATGTCAAATCATTATGCACAAGTTATCTTGACATTCATAAAAATGAATATATGCATGCTATTCTCTCCAAAAGCTGCTTTATATTATGCAAATTTTTTAACACTGAGCAAAGTGACAGAAAGTATTTTATATTAAGACTCTTCTTGTCAAAACTGCTTCTCAAAGAATTCTATGCAAGTGAAGTGTCTCTCAAAAAATTGCTCTTTAAGGTTCACACTGCATACAAATACTTGCCTCATTAAATCATGGTGAAGTCATTCTTAGCACAATTAATTCTGAACTCAGCGTTACAAGGGGACTGTTAAAGAAATTTTAGACACCAGGCTCTCATCTCCATCAGAGAGATTTACTGCACATATTGATTATGATACCTGGCTGGGTGAGCTTGGTGGCTCAAAGAGGGACCCTGAACAAAGAAACCCCTGAACAATTAAACCCCTATGACCTAAACTCTCATCCCTCACATGATGTTCTCATTATTAGGTGTGTGGGGTCTCCTTGCTCTTCACTGGTTTTGTGTTTTGTTACCAAGTGGTTGCCAAGTGCTGATCTTCACATCCTCAGAGGTTTCAGTGGGAGCTTTGGTGGGTTCCCAGTATGGTTGGTACAATTCATGCACCACCTATGGGGCTGTCCACTATTTTCAAATAATATAAAATTTTCAACAGTGACATTTCCCGCACATTGGGTCATTTGCAGGAAGGATCATTTCTCATTCTAGCCAACAGAAGAGCAGCAAAAAAAGTTTCAGGGTGTTGCAACAGCTTCTTACCCGCTGGTTCTCTACCTGCAAAAGACAAGAGTTATGTTAAAAATCCAGTTCTCAGCTGTAAAACAATGGGAATCTAATTTAGAGAAAAGCGGTTCTCACTTGGAACTGGATCACATGGGATGGAAGCAGAGTGTCTCAGACAGTCTGTGCCACAGTTTGCAAAGAATGGCTGAATCTGCAGTTGAAAAGAATCCAGAAAACAGAAGTTATTCTTAAAAGAAATTCTGTTCCCTGATTTACTTTCTCCCTGCCTCAATGTTCCTTGTATTTTAGGACAGAGACACAGAGTTCTCAATTCCCTTCAGAAAACAAGATTAATCAAGAATTCTTACACCATACATGACAAAAGCTGTGAGCTCCTGAGGTTGCACATTTGCCATTCCCACTCCCATAATCTCTGACTTGGCAGCCCTGTACTGAGGAAAAGCCACTGACTGCAGAGAACACCATCTTATTGCAGGGGTTCCATACTGTTGTCTCCTTATCATAAAAGTTTCACACCTTGTGGGTGTTTCTGGTGGGCAGCTCCTCAGAGCACTGACTCTTTCTTCTTCACACAGCAGCCAACTGACTCCAGTTCCCAACCACTCTTTTATAGCACTCTGCTTCTCACTGGTTACACCTGTGGCCTGTTAAACTCAGGCCTGTTCCCAATCTTTGATAACTGGCCCAGCTGCAACTCCTTAGGGGTACGATTACTTTCTACACTATCTTTATTTTCTTATATTCTATCCCCCTACAAATACCTATATAAAAATTCTTTCAGCCAGAATATTTCCCTGATGCAGGTAATTGCAGATTAGCCACTCTTAGAAAAAAACACAGTGAAAAAACCTCCTGACATTCCTAAGGTGCTTACTGCCTTGACTGGGAAGGAAGGACACAGGGACAAGAGTGTGATCCCACCTGTATTTTGTATCTGCAGCAAGCTTTTATGTTCTCTATTTTGATTGTGACATTCACTTGCTGTTGCAGTCCATCCTGCAGAAATCAGATGCAAGTTATAAGGGAAGGAAGAAAACCAAATGAAAGCAGGGAAAACAGAAAAATCTGAAATGAAAAAATGGAGTGGTCCAAAGAAGCAGAAGCTATGTTTTCCCTTTTGAAGAAGAAGCCCAGAGAGAACGGGATGGGTGAAGGATCTGGCCACCATCTCTGCAGCTGCGCTGTGTGACAATGCAATTGAGACAGCAGGCCAAGACTGCACAGGTAACAGGAAATAATTAGGGATGTACCTGGTACAACTTCAAAGGAGTTAAAACTTACATTTTCTTAACAATGTAGATGTCTTCAGCTCTGTAATGTGTAAACATTAACAAGTCTCCTTGTTTAATTAAAAGCAGCTGCCAACACAACTTCTGACACTAGAACAGGCAGGTAAGTTGCCCTTGCTACCTGCTGTACACAGTCAATATCATGATAACCTAATTCTTCACAGAGATTAGCAGATACAAACTCCAAAATGAGGTGTATTCCCCTCCACCAGGGAAATGCTCACACAGCTGTCCCATCTGTGTCAGTAACAGCTTAAACAGATCAGTGCAGGCAGTACTAAGGGTTTTAAGTGTTAAGGAATAGAAAGATTAAACAAACTGAATGCCAACATATCTGCCCTCACACAAGGAAGGGTGGAGATGATTCCAAATATTCAGTATTTCTCCTCCCTCAAATGCCTGAAGGGAAACATTTTTTATATCAGAACACAGTCTGGACACTTTAAGATTCTCAGCAACACAGACTATAAGACCTATGGAAATTGATTCTCAGCTTGAATGAAGCATCTGTTAGTAAATCACTCATTCTTTATATAAAAGATTTAATTAACACCTTCCTGTGATCATCTTTGATAAAGTACTTCAATGATTTATTGAAACTTTGCATCTCAATTTTGGTTGATTTGCTTAGTCTTAGCTCCCCAGGCACTGGCTTGAAAAAGGTAATAAAGCCCAGATAGTCAAATATAAAATTTGACTTTGCAGGTATTTATAGGCTGCTTCATGCATTATAAAACCTCTTTTTTTGATCTTTTACCTACCAAATTCCCCTTTCCAAAAGCAATTAAAAAAGAATTCCTTGAAAATTGTTGCTCAAATGTCCTGGTTTAGCAAGCATTTAAGATGTTTGCCTAAACCTCCAGAGCAGGCATGACCTGGGAAGGGACTTACCTCAGTGAAATCCTGTGTGGCCATTTTACACCTCTTCTCCTGCATGTAACTGGCCACATGGATTCTGTACCTGGCTGCCTCCATCCATGGCTGGAAGCTCACAAGCAGAGCTGTATCATCTAGAACTTCACCCTGGATCCTGGGCTCCCACAAGCTGCCTGGAAGCAGGGCAGATATTCTCATATTTCTCAGCAGTCAAATACTCCAACAGAAGCAGTCAAATACTCCAACAGAGCACCCATGTCTCTGAGACTCAAATATGTTTACCTGTCTTTATACATGGGATGGTTCTTTTCATCAGAGAATCGCTGCAGTCTGCAAGAAAGACCATCAGTAGTCAGTCAGAAGCATTGTACTTCCATTTAGGAAAAAACCCACATTTTTTATCAGAAGTCAGAGACCTAACCAAGCTCTCCTAAATGTGCAGACACCTTTGTTCTAAAGCAGTGACAAAATTCTGTAGAAGAACAGTACTGGTTTCCAGTCCATTCCCTGATGTCATGGGGTGTTTGGTCTCAGAACCAAAAACATACCACACTTAATAGTACAGCAATAATGTAACACTGGTGCAGAAAGGGTCACAGTAGTGGAATTAAAACCTCATATTCATCCCCACACCTTGTAATCACACCTCAGCAATAGATTCCTCCAAAGGCATTCCGACACAGGAAAATCAGGAGGCTGGAATCTTTCTCAATCCTAAAACACTCCTCCACATTTCTAATTCCCTTTATTTAGCAGATTGGCCCTGCTTTTTGGGACTTGTTTCACAGTTAAATCCAGAGTTACATATTCAACATTTAGCAATGTGGGATTTACAACTCTCAGCCTTAAATTATGCCTCTCCTCCAGGGTTTGGACAAAGGAAAAGTAACAACTCCCTGCTTAGACAGTGGAGATAAAACATTTCATATCTCAAATTTCGAACTTTCAAAGTTACCAATTTAAACTCTGTGAATTTACAGTGTCCCTAATTCATGTGTAAGCTCTAACCAGCAAAGCTCCCTGCAGCTGCTGAGCTCAACACCATGCATTAGGTTTCTGAAGAACAGTAGAGGATGAAAGCCAGGAAGTTCTTAGTGTGAACAGGCAGAAGAAAGGGTATGAGGGCTGAAAATTATGTGCTCCCTTCTCCTTTTCCAGCTCACATTGGCTGACACACTCCACACTTTGCCATTTTATAACTACAAAGTCAGGCTGACAACTATGAGCGAGTTAAGAAAAATTTAAGAACCAGTTTTCAAGATCTGCATGAAGCAGCAAATATTTATAAAGCAGTCAGTGCAGCCAGAGGGATTGCAGATGCTCAGCAACCTTGGGGAGCACAGTAAAAATTCTTTTAGTGATAGGAAAATTTTCACATCCACAAGAAAGGGTCAGGCACCCAGCAGTACAAAGTTCCTTGGTAAATTATGACTACCTGTGCCTTTGAAATTGACCTTCCCATGTCTAGGATTTAGTACTAGAAGCCAAACTTCTGATTTGGAAATTCTGGCCTGTACTTCCAGCTGCCACAAGCAGAGGGGCAGCTCTGAGAGATTGTAAATGAAGTAAAAGCAGCAGTGATGCCAGGTCCACAAACCCCCACATTCCTGCCAGAGTCCACAAACCACCACATTCCTAAACCCAAGGCCCAAGTGAACTAAATCACCTCTTACCAGGCATTGTGAGGGACGTGGACTTGCAATTGTAGTCTCCATTTACACCCAGCTTGGGCAGGTGATACACAGTCACTTGGTAAGTCTGGCCAGGTTCTACTTCAAAACGGTCAAAAGTGAAATTCCACTGAAAACAAAACACATCCACAAGGACTTTAAAGGACAATTTAAGCACTGAAATTAACAGCTGACTTGGCCCTGTTCCACTCTGTTCCCTCATCCCATGTAACCCTTTAACTGAAGTTTGACTATGAAAAATTGGAACTCAAGTGTATTAAATATACCTGTCTCTTTGTCTGTCTCAATTCTTCTGTTTAGAATTCATTTTTTCCTGGGATCTTTGAGCTGATACAACAGTTTTATGCCAAACCACTGTGTGGAACTTCCACCAAACTATATCCTGAACTGAATGGAGACTAGAATAAAATATGCAGTTTCAAAATGGAAATTTAAGTTTAGTATGAATTTTGTAGCACTTTGCAAGTGCTAAGCATTTAGAATTGCATTTATACATATGTAGTTCTGTACCTGGCCATTCCATACATGTATTCTTAAATCTATACTGTCTTCTGCATCAGCAATGCTGTGCAAATTCTGGGAGAGGCACTCTGGGAGAGTGGTATTTGGTAAGTGGCAAGCTAACTATGGCCAAATTCTGTGTGGTTAAGGAATGAACTCCTCATTGTTTATATTCCTTACTGTTGTGGATGTTCAGCACTTTTCTGATGAGTTTCCTAGAAGGAATGTAATCTGAACGACCACCCCCAAGGCTGGTGCTTTCCTCCACAACAAGAGAGTACAAGGAAGAAGTGGAAGCAACAGTAAGAGTTGAGTTTAAAAGCTATAAAATATCATGCTCTGAAGCAGAATGCAAGAACCTGTCACAGACAAGTTGTATGAAAAGTCCTCTCCTTAGGATTTTTTCTCCTGAGAAGCTGAGAGGCCTCAGGAACAAAATGTAAACAATTATTATCTGCTGCTGTGGAATGCAACAGGTGCATCTGTGATTGGTCTCATGTGGTTGTTTTTAATTAATGGCCAATCACAGCCCAGCTGTCTCAGATTTTCAGTCAGTCAAAAGATTTTATTATCATTCCTTTCCTTCCTTGCTAGCCTTCTGATGAAATCCATTCTTCTATTATTTTAGTATAGTTTTAATATACCATTTTGTTTTAATAAAAAAAAATATATATATATAAAAAATAAAATAATAATATTATCAGCCTTCTGAAACATGGAGTCAAGATTCTGATCTCTTCCCTCATCCTGAGGCCCCCTTGAACACCACCACAAGAACCCCTACAATGATTTGCTTTAAGCAACCTCCCAAGTGATGACACATGCCAGGCAACTAAAAGCAGCAATTCTTAAAACCTGAAGATGGGCAGAGTGAAGGAGAAATGGGAAATGAGGGCAGAGTGAAAGAGAAATGGGAAACGACAGCAGATCTCAAGTCCAACACAGGCTCTAAGCAGCCTGTACTATTTAATCAATAACCTTGCCATAAAGCAGTGAAAGCAGGAACAATTCCACAGACTAGAACACATAATTTGGATCGCTCTGCACTCACCCGGCCTCCATCCGGACGGACCTGAAGAGGCAAATTGTTGAGGAAGTCAAACTGGGCGCAGATCTGCTGGTTGCTGCTGACCTGCACGACGGCGAGCTCGGCCCCTTGCAGGGAGCGGACACTGGCTGCAGGGACAGGGGACAAAGCTGCTCACCCTTCTCTCTGCACATGGAGAGGCTGCAGCCCCCCCAGAGAGCACTGCTGTGCCCAGCCTTGTCTAGTCTGACTGCTCTGAGGTGCTGAGGATCCCAGCACGAGGATAAGTGGCCATGGAAAAGGGAGCATGCAGGGCTGACTGGCAGGGCTCTCAGCCTAAAGGCCGTCCTGCATGGCAGAGCTACATCTGTGCAAATGAAGGAGCACAGGAGAAGGTGACTGCATTCTCCACACACCCTGCCACTGCACAGATGTGCTGAGCTCTGCCTCATGCAGCTTGGGTGCCAAAGCAGGCATGCAGTCAGGCTAAAGAGGTCAAGTAAGTTTACTCAGTGTTTCCTTCAACCTTCAGCTGAAACAGACCTACGTTAGTGCTGATTTCCAGCCTTACAGTGATAAGAAATCTGTCAGATAGCCAGGGAAATAGTTCCAATAGTTAATTACCTTGGCAAAGCTACATCTGTGCAAATGAAGGAGCAGAGGAGAAGGTGACTGCATTCTCCACACACCCTGCCATTCTACAGATGTGGCATTGTGCTGAGCTCTCTCAAAGCTGCCTCGTGCAGTTTGGGTGCCAAAGCAAACACATCTTTGTTTTGGTACACATGAGAGAGCTGCCAAGCACAGGTGAGTTCAATGACTGGGTTACCTGGGTCACACCTGCTCCTACACTACCCCAGCTAGAGATCACAACTCTACAGCCCTCAGATACAGCCCCTGCAGAAGGAAGGAATGAATGTGTTTAATTCTGCCTTAAAGCAGTGCAAAACTTTGGACTAGAGTATGCAAGGGAAGCATCATTTACAAACAATCAAATATATTTGGGGAGTGAGAAAATGTGACTTAGTAGTCATTTAGGCTCCAACAATGGGACAATTATTGCTTTGCCAAGGCACACAAAGATGAGATTACACCCACCAAACAAAATTAGGCAGCCAACCTCTCCAATTTCAAAGATCTGCTTTCATAACTTGAAGTCATAATTTTCCTCTCTATCTGTTGGAACCCTGGATGCTGAGAATTTTAAACTTTCTGTGCTTAAAGGCACTGACCCACAAAGAACACTGCATTGACCTGAGGCTGTGAAGAAGGGTTCCAAAATTGATTGATAGCACTGGGATTGTGGGTGTGTAGTTGGTTAGAAGTGAGTAATATCACATGGTGGGAAGCTTAGGAATTTGGGATTTTAGAATATAGAAATAAATATGAAGCAAAATGGAGGGTTTAGGGTGGAGGCAGGTCGTTCTTCTTTACCTTCTTCTTCATGGATTTGTGTGGCATGCTGAAATTGGGCAGAAAAGTCTGCATTGTGGGCTCTTTGGGATCAGTTACTGGGTTAAAAGGGAAAATAATCCAGGTGTCAGTTCTTAATTGGATAGTTTAGTCCTAAAAGACCTTGGAACAAGAGGCAGTTAGCCTTTTTGTGCCTTGCTAATGAAAAGCTGCCAAACTCATGATTGTGAAACTGTTTTACTGATAAGAAATAATAAACACCCGAGTCTGAACATGAATTACTGTCTCAGGTGCCTTCAATCCAGACCCAGAGCAACCAACGTCTATCCTTACTAGATCACACCTTTTACCTCTGCTCCATGCTCAAAAGTGAAATTCCACTGAAAACAAAACACATCCACAAGGACTACAAAGGACAGCTTAAGCACTGAAATTAAACTGAAATGAAACAACCACCACTTACCATCCGTGGCCACTTTCCACTCTATCTGAAGCACAGGGACCAGTTTTCCATCCTCCTTACGGAAAACATCAGAAGAAACGTGGAGACTGCTTGGAGCAGAGGGAGTCCAGGCAGGCACCTGCAGCCAGCTCTGCTCCATGCACGTGCCTGTCCAGAATGAAACCCACGTTTACACTGGGGCTGAGCAACCTCTGCTTAACTGCAATCATGATCTGCTCTCTGGGTCAGGTTTATTCTGAGGGGAAAACTGGGTGACAGACTCAAAGTCAGTTTTCTGTATGGAAGTGCTTTGTAAATTGCCTGTAATAATCCAAACTTATTCTAGTAACTTCCACTTCCTCTTTTCCTTAAAATGTGTTAGTACTTGTCACTATCAGTGTAGTCAGGCTAAACAGATCAAGTAAGTTTACTCAGTATTTCCTTAAACTTTCTGGTGAAGCAGACCTATTTTAGTGCTGATTTTCAGCCTTCCAGTGATAAGAATTCTGTCAGATACCCAGGGAAATTGTTCCAATAGTTAATTACCTTCCAATATTGAATTACCAAACTGCTTTTCCTCAAATTTGAATATACATCTGAATTCAGCTTCCAACAACTGCCTGTTATGCCTTGCCTAAATTAATGAGCTCCCTGGACAGAAAAATAACCTGTGCTTGTCAACAGAGTGTTAGGGAGAGCTGGTCCTGTAGAGTCATCAGAAAGTGAAATCAGGTGTGACAGGCATCAGACAGACATGATCTACTTGAGCTTTTGTAACACATTTGACTTCTCAGAGCATGTTAAAAATAGCAGTCAGTCCCCCCTAAAGTGCACTTTGGGTTTATTTTGATGGCTATGTGATGGAAACATGGCTTTAGGCTTACGAGTAATTAGACCATCCTCAAATGCTCCTTTTACCAAAAATATCTATAAAAAGCCTGACAAGAATAAAGTATAAAGTACCTTTCAGCAAAGAGTGTACGAAACACTAAAAAAAAGATTTCCCCTAGAGCAGAAAAACATAACAAAAGCCATAAAGCAGAATTTAAACTAAATATTTTACTTGGGCAGCATTTTAATGTTGGTGCTGCAGTCTGGCTTGGCCATGTTGTCAAGTTGTATTCCAGTGGCTGTGTGCCAGTGGGAAATATCCAACCTGATCCCACCCAAGCCCTCTCCTGCCAAAGGAGTTTTAAATCTGGTTATTTTCAGCATAGCCCTCTCCCTGATCTGGCAAGCCAAACAAAAATACCACTGGCACACAAATCCTTGTGCCAGTTTGACACAGGGCTGGGCACTGAGGCAGGAATGAGCTGGCTTAGAACAAGGGGGAAAGCCAAGGAGCTCTGCAGTGCTGCCCCAATGCCTCCAGGTTCCAAATGGACAATTTCAGAACATTTTCCTTTTGTTTTTTATGAACATTTTTCACAACATAACCAATAATTATATTAAGGTCTTTCAGATGCATGTCATTGCTAAGACTTGACCCCTTACACCCAATAATTTACATTAACTGCTCCCAACTGCACCCCTCTATGCCCCATTTCTAATTCTAATTCATACACTAATTTTTCATCAAGTACTATCATAATGGCTTGTAATGAACATTTGCTGGCAAACTTGTCTTTAAATTCCCATTTCTTTAAAAACTGACGATCCCAGCTTTAAATAGAAACTAAACAAGTTGGGTTGGGTTTTACTCATGACACTGCCTACCCCTAAACTCTGTCCTAAAAAAGACCAAACTTTCCATTCCTCTTCTAGCGGGAGCTTATAATGGATCAAAGTGTAAATCCCAAAGCAAGGCATGATAGCAGTGTTTCTCTTTACAACTCTCTGATTCTAGCAGGAAAAACATGCTGTATGAACCCAGTTAAAAAAAGAAAAGAACAACAACAACAACAAAAAAAAAAAAATAGAAAAAAAAAATAGCATGATCTTATGAGAAAACTGCAACAATGAAAAAAAAATTACTTACTATTTCTTACGAGACAGTTTAAATCCTGTGGGGGAAAGAAACAAGAATATTACTCTCAGAATAAAACTGACAGCAACTTGCTTCTGCTCAGGGCTGGGAGAGGGGCAGGAAAAAGCACTTCAGTGATGCACACAAATTGGAAGAATTAACCATGATGGAAACACTGGGCTGAGCTGTTAATCAAAAAACCAAAGACACAGGGCATGAAACTTGGGCACAATTTATGTGACATCTCTGAGATCATCCAGTCCAACCTCTGGCCAAACACCACTGTGCTGAGAAAGAAGAATTCATCAGAATTAGACACTTTCTTATTAAGAATAAAGACGCCCTGATCACAAAGAAGCAAGCAGAAGTTATGTGGGCTCTGCCTGGCTTCTCCCAGTTATATTTTGATTATTCTGGAAGCCCCCTAAAGCTGGATATTATGGTCAACCATTGCCACCATATAATTCATTTCAGTGGAGCAGGGAAGGCAGTTGGGTTTTAAACTCTCTACAACTTCCTAATGTCAACTGCAAATGCATTTGGGGCTTAGTGTCCAAGGGAATATTTACATTTTTAGGGAAGGGTGCTTGGACAAGCCAGCAGTGCCTTTTTGGTAATGGAAATAGCTCAGAGATCAATGCTCACATTTCTGCTCATGTACCTGTTCCTTGGAAGGAAAGCAGGAAGATTTGCCATTAAGCTCCTCATGCTTATATAAAGAATAAAACCTGAAAATCTCTTCCAGGCTTTTGCTACACAAGTCACAACAACACACACAGGTATAAATGCAGCCTCCAGGCACCCTTCACAAGAAACACATCCACACTCCAATTACTGCACCACAAATGCACCCAAGATAGAGCTATATTGAAAAACAGCACCTGCAACCTAAATCCTTCATTAATGGAAAATAAATAAATTTAAAAAAAAGAATAAAAGAAATTAAAAGCAAAGAAGAAAACGCTGATGAAACCAAACTGGCTAACTACAATCATTGAAAAAGAGAAAAATAAAAATTGTGAATACCTGTAAGGAAGAATGGATTAAGCTATGAAAAAAATTAGTCCTAACACTTCAGACCCTTAATCAGAGTTTTAAAGGTAAATTATGTGGCCTGACAAAGCCCCTTATGTGCAAAGGTGCAGTGGTTTTATCTGAGATTAAGATTTTATCTGGAGTTTATTTTCTTCACGGCAACTGCTACGGTGCTTTCCACGGAGGGCAAAGAGTGAGTGGCTGCTCTGGGATGAGCCCTCAAGAGAAAACAAAAATAATTGGCAACCAAGCATAGGGATTTTTCCTAATGTAATGATTTCTGTTAAAGCCTATCACTTTATATTCACCCATTTTGTCCCTGTTCTGTTGCAGCCATCAGTAATTACTGTACATGGCATCCCAACAAAGCCCTTATAGAAAATATAAAGCATTATTAGCCTGAAGAGCAGCAACAGCTGCTTTCATTGAGTGCTGGTGCTCTGCATCAGGGCTGACAACACAAGTGAGGAAATGCTGCATTTCCCCTTTCTTGTTTAATTATCAATATGAATATTGATCCAGCACAGTGTACAAAGGGATCCTCTCTTCCTCCAGGTCGATTATCCCAGGTGAAGCATTCACAAGGATGTTCCCAGCTTTGATGAGGCTGTTGTGCCCTTTCTGACATTTATTAAAAACTGCAGAGCTCAGTGAGGAGCCATCTGTCTGTCGATGAGGATTCAGAACTGACACTTGCTAATTAAAGCCCTTATCTTTTCAACGCTGGGTTTCCATGGGGAAAAAACAACAGTACTTTATCTGGTATTTTATCACCAACAGTATTTTATCACCTCTCCCCAGCCCCACTCAGAGTTTTCAAGGGACTACCTACACAGTGTTTTTCCTACCCTGCACTAACCTGCTTACCTGCCGTGCCAGCAACTTTTTTTCTGTGTAGCTGACTATACTGAAATGTTTTAAGCTGCCATCAGTTAGCTGAGCATTTAGCAGGTCTGCCACAAGAACAGGGAAAGGATTCTCCCATTACAAGGCACCGATTCACTTCTTGGTCCTCTCCCTTCCCAGTGCCCAAGCACTACAGGGATGACCCAAGAGCTGAAAATGCTTTTAAGAACAACTCATCCACACAGGAGTCCTCACTATTGGCATAAGGAAGCAAAGATAAAGGCACAGTGCAGGCAGAGGTGTAAGAAGCTCAAGGAAAGGCAAGTCCTAGAAGCATTTGCCATGAAACCCCCATCTCCTCTTGGCAAAGTACCCAGCTGAACAGCTCTGGGCACAGCTGAGGGCACACTTTTATACCACAATGTGTAACTCCAGGCAATGACATTCAAAAGCCAGGAAGCAACCAGAGCAAAAGACCAGTTTGGTTTGCAGCACAGTGTTAACCACTGTCAGATCTGCACCGGCTCCCTCCTCAGCGCCTGAGGGAATACTTGCTGGTTTTCCCTTGTAAAGTCCAACCAACACAAAACCTTACTTGATGCATTGGCTCATCCAGAGCACACTAACAAAGCCCTGGAGAGCAGAAATATTTAACCTGGTTTCCCTACCTGAGTGTGCTGTAATAGAGTTAATTTCCTTCCCAGCAGCTGGTATGGGGCAGTATTTTGGATTTGGGCTGGAAACAGTGCTGATAACAGAGAGATGTTTTTGCTCTTGCTGAGCAGGGCTTGCACAGGCCATTCTGTTTTCTTACACCCCTGTCACCAGCAGGATGGGGGTGCAGGAATCAGAGTGGACACAGCTGGGAGTGCTGAGCCCAGCTACCCACAGGGACACTGAGAGGCTCAAACTCAGCACACAAAGCTGGGGGAAGAGAGATGAGGAGGGGGATTTCAGAGTGATGGCGTTTGTCTTCAGAGTCATTGCTATGCATGATGGATCCCTGCTGTGCTGGAGGCAGCTGAACACCTGCCTGCCCAGGGAAGTGGTGAAAAACAACTCCTTGTTCTCCTCTGCTTGCATGCATGGCTTTTGCTTTGCTTATTACATGGTCTGTACCTCAACCCACAATTTCTCTCACTTTCACCTTTCTGGTTCTCTCCCCCATCCCCATGTTGGGAAGTGAGTGACTGAGTGGCCATGTGCAGCTTGCCTGCCAACTGAACTTAAACCAGGGCTGAAAATCAAAGCTACAGACATGGGAGGCATAAATATGAGAAGGAGATGATTTTGAGGTGCTGCTGAAATTATTCTCAACTCCTCCTGTTTACTTGCTGTATTCTCACAAAAAGGTAAGCAACTGTTTCACTCTTTTAAAATTATTTTTGTTTTGCTTTTGACATAAAAAAAACCCCAGACCATATGCTGTGGAGAATTCTAAGAATCTGAATGAAATAAACCTGGGAAATTGATTAACAGCACCATCCCATGACAATTCAATTAAAGTAATGGGAGGCAAAGATTTCCCAGCAGGATGCTGTGGTAACTAGAAAGAAACCACTGGGAGCCAGGCAAGTGTCCAGTTTTCCTTTAAGAGTGGCTGCTGAATCGGAAGGGCTCCAGCTTTCCAAAATTTGCCTTTCACCTTTGAACCATTCTATGTATCTTCTGAGACTTGGATGATTTGAAGTTTACTGCAGTTTCCCTTTTCTAACTCCTTAGCAAAAAGAAGCAGAGATCAACACATGAACACATTACAGGAATAAATGCTGAAGGATGATTTGTTTAAGGCTTGTAGGAAACCAGCATCTTTTACAAATTAATTTTTTAAGCATTTTTCTCTACAGTTTCTAACTTTTTATCTTGCCCTCATATCAATTCTCAGCAAAATCAAATCCAAATTCAAAAGTTAAAATTTCTTCATAGCAATCAGTTCTAAAGTTGTTTTTATAATATTTTCATAGTTTTGACCAGTGACCCTTTTTATGCTGAAGTTCAATAGTTTTGATAGTGAATCCTTTTTATGCCAAGAGGTCCAGAAATATTTTACCAGCACTCATGGGTTGATCATGGGTTACTGCTAACATCCTACACAGCAGAAAGATGCCACAGAGGGGAATGACAGAAGTCAGTCAACAGCAAGGGCAAAATGAACACATTTGCAAAGGAGACCATGGAAAAGCTGTCCTCACATGCACCACCACCATGGCTCATCTTCGTGAGAGGTGTTACATCAATTCTTCTCCAGAGATCTGCAGTGAAGCAAGCTGGCAAGATAAATTTCAGAGACCAAACTATGTACAGCTATCCAGCCCCTCAAAGAGAGCAGGGTTATAACCACTGCATTCCTCCAGGACCGCCAGGCACACCACGTCCCACAACAGCTACAGCACAGCAACTGAACACAGTGATTAGCACTTGATGGTGGAAAAACAGATGGGTGTTTAAGCTGTGGGATGTTTCTTTCCCCTGCACATAGGAAAAAAGCCCCTGCAGATGACATGTACAAGCAATGGTTACTGGTGAGAGCTGGATTTGCAGCTGTGCTATTCAGCCCTAGTTTGATGGAGTGGTGATGAATAAGGCCCATTAAGTGCATTTTACTAAGATGAGCTGTTAACAAGCATTTAGTTTTCCTTACAGGTGTCTGTAGATACTGGTATGACACTTCCCCTCCACCAAGCAGCCTCTGCCTCACGAGGGTTTTGCTGAGGAAGCTGCCAGGGCTCAGCCTGACCTGCTCCAGAGCTCAGCAGAGCAGGGTGGGTCGGACAAAGGAAATGGGACTCACCCACCCTGCTCAGCTGCAGCTCTGCTTCTGAACCACAGCACAGCCACACGCTGGCAGGGAGGGTTACCAAATCCCCCACTGAAAACAGCACAGCCCACAGAAAGGGAAGGGGGAACTGTTCTCAACTGTCACAGCTTCAGTTGATGATGGGGCTTTTCTCTATGTGAGTCAGCAGCTTCAAAACTGCTCCAAGAGGCTGCTCCTGGGCTTCAGCTGACTCCTTTCTCTTAAGTCTACCTGCACTTTGGAAATTGGCTTTTTGATAGAAAGGGCAAACGCAGCAGCCCAGCATTCACTGCTCTGTGTGCACACCAGAGCATGGGGCAGCACAGCTGCCCTGTGAAAGCCGGTGATGTTCTGTGAACCCCTCACCCAGTTACTGTGCTCACACTTCCTAAAAAAGGAGGGACAGACAAGACAAAGTCAGTCAGAGCCCCACCATCCAAGGACTTGCAGAGACTCTTTAATATATTACTGCCCATCTCTGTGACTAACAAGGGTTGGGATACCATGGTTTTGTGAGATGCCTAAGCAATACTGTAATTTTCCCTTTGCCAAAGTTTACATTTTGAAACTCTACAATGTCCAGCCTACAGTAAAATTGCAGAACTGGTCTGTTTTCTTGGGGTCTCTTTAAATAGGAGAGAAGGCAGCAGAGCAGAGGTTCTGGTAAAACAGGGGTAAGGATACAGTCAAACATTAGGAAAAGTGTCAGGCTAGACAAAAGACAGGAAATGTGAACAGGAAAAGATTATAGAAGCTTTCACCCCAAAGGACACATTTTGTTTTACAGTTGTCTATAGCTGTACCTGATCATCTGCCTTTTTCAGACTGCTGAAAGTGCACCATGGCAAATAAAGCTGTCCAGCTTAGACAACAACTGCCCATTTTCCTGTCTTACTGCTATTGTAAATTAAAAAGCAAAAGCAGATCTCTTCCCCTCCTATACACTCTTTATACTTATCTGAAACAAAAAAAAAAAAACAAAAAAAAACCCACTCCAAAGCAAAAAAGCGACCAAAAAAACAAATCCAAAACAATCCTCAAAAACCACGAGAGAGAGTGACCAGCTCGGAGTTCCTACTCAAAGTTCGCTCAGGTTGGTTGTTCACTTTTACAGCGCCGCTGCATCGGCAGCTCCTGTCCGGCCGGTTTCGCAGGGAGAAAAGGCAACCAAAGCCCGCCTGCTCAAAAACCTCACGCACACGTAATGCTCAATTCCCCGCGCACTCCTAAAACTCCTAAAATCTGCAAGGCACTGGTTAAAACTTTTAGGGCATTGGGCAACGCCAGCTCTTAGCACAGACTCACATCCTGCTCGGGGACCGCGGCCGCTTCCCGCACGGCTCAGCCGCGGCCGCCCGGAGGTGCCCGGGGCAGCAGCGCTTCCCGGCCGGGGCAACGCAGCGAGGTGTGAGGTGCTCCCCGGGACACCGACACCGCCCGGGACACCGACACCGCCCGGCCCCGGGCCCCGTGCCACCACCCGGCTCCCCGCGCCCGCCCGGGCCTGGCGCTCCCGGCGCCGCTTACCGGCTGCGAGCAGGTGAAAGGCGGCGCGGCGTCCAGCAGCAGCCGCAGGGCCGCGGCGGCGGGCGGCCGGGGCAGCAGGAGCGGCAGGAGGAACAACAACAACAACAGCGGCGGCGGGAGCAGCCACGGCCCCGCGCCCGCCATCGCCCCCGCACCGCCGCCCGGCGCTTCCGGGCTCGGGCCGGGCGGGGCCGCACCTGAGGAGGGGCTGGGGCGGAGCGGAGCGGAGCGGGGCCCGCCCGCCTGTGGGGCCTGGGCCGGGCCGGGCCGCGGGAGCAGCGAGCGGCTCCTCCCCGCCCGGGACAGCGCCGGCCGTGCGCTGAGCTTGGGGTTAAAGAGCCCAACCTGCTTCGAACTGGGGGTTGTCTTCCTGTTTGCGAGGTCTGCGTGCTCCTCATAGGAGCACCAGGGTTGAGAGGGACCGCTGGAGATCATCCATGCCAACACCCCTGCCAAGGCAGAGTCACCTGGAGCGGGTCCGGGTGGTTCGGGATGTCTCCGGACAGGGAGACTCCACGGCCTCCCTGGGCAGCTGTCCCAGGGCTCTGCCACCCTGGATGGAAAGAAGTTCTCCCTCGTGTTGAGTTGGAACTCCCAGTGCTCCTCTCTGGCTTCGGGTAAATGCCCTGAGCTTTATGCACTGACATCGGCAGCGCTCTGCAGCTGCCGAACAAAAAGCATTGTAGGTGTATGCTGTGCTTTTCCAGCTGTGGGGCTGCTCTAAATGCATCCACTTCACAGGGGACTCTGCAAACCCCGTTTCTGCTGTCTCTCAGGTTTCACTCCAGGTTTCACATTTTTTGCACACTACAGCATGCCCACAGCTACTTTTCCCTGTTCTCTGCCGTGGATTTCACCTAATGGTCTCACACAGAGCTGTAACTCAGCTGAGCTGCCAGCTCAGGGAGCTTTCCAGCAATGCTGAGCCCTTTGCTGGGCTTTGACCAACAGCCTTGAGCACAGTGGTTTCCCATGGTTTTGTGGTGGCAGATGTCTAACTGATGGCCGGTCTGAGCCTGCAGATAATGAGGTTTCTGTTGGTGAGCATTCTGCCCTCACTGATAACACCTACTGGTTTTCATCACCCCCTGGGTTTTTAACGTTTTGTGCCACCACAATTTAATAGTAACAGCAGAGCCTGCAGTTCTGACAGTTGTGTACAAGTCAGGGAAAAATAATTATATATACACGGGTAACTGAAAAAAAACTGTTCTTTTTTCTTTAGGCATTATTTTGCTGAATCTTAGACTGATGTACTCGGGCTGAGCACGCTGTGATTTGTAATGCTGCAACACAAACACAGTGCTCAGCTGGCATTGCGGTGTAATTTCCTGATAACCGTGGTAGAACAAATTTGCTCAATCGACAAGCAAATGTGTGGAACGTTACTTGTTATCATCCCGTTAGCTTCATGGCTTATGTATATACTAATTACACTGTATTTAAGCTGAGGGCATTCATTTTCTGTTGCATGTGCTTGGTAAGAAGGAATCCAGTAGGGAAAATGTTAAGTGTGTGGTTGCACATGAGTCACACACGTTGGACATCGTGACACGGCAGAATTTCTGTGGTGACAGCAGCACAGACAGCAGCTGGATTTCCTAAGCTGCTGTTTAGTGGGGCAGGCTGTGGCTGTCCACACCATTCTGCAGCCCCTTAGGCAGGGACAAGAGTCCCTGAAAGGCAGCAGGGCCACCGATGGGAAATAAGGGCCTGCAGGAAGCTGTCTTTAATTTTCAGCCACTGCTGGTAGGATGGAGCAGTGTCAAAGGAGTTTTGATACCATTTACAATATTGAACAAATCTGGACATTGTTTAGAAATTTATTAGCAATTTTAAAATAACATCATTCCTTAGATAAAAATGCAATCTTACAGGAATATACATTTGTCCCACACAGAGATGACCCTATAGCTCACTGAGGGCCATTCACTCTAACTTTCCTCTGTTGATTTTAAAACGTGCGAGAGGGCAAGACGGACTCTGGCACTGATGACAGGCTTACATGACGGTTACAAACTGTACAGCAGTATTTACAAAAGCATTTCTGTGGGTTCATGAAAACTAGATATAAAACTGTGGAAGGAGGTAAAGAATTGAGACAGGGAAGGGCTTGGGTGGAGGTGCAGGGGAGGGCTGGGAAGGTGGGCAGAGAGCGTAGGGAAGAGTAGGAGAGGAGGTTTATATCTGGACTGATTTATACTTGAGAGAGGTCATTTTACAGCTCTGGGCAATTCAAATGAAGGCAAAACACTTATATTTATCAACATTTATAGCTGATGATCAGAGCAGGAAATGGTGCTCCAGGGCCTGAACTGAAGAGGTGCTGAGGAACCCCATCTTCCCTGAAGTCACTGGGAGACACTGGTACGCAGTACCTGCTGGGCCAGACCCAAACCATGCACAGACAGTACCCCCCAGGCCTTAAACCCTTTGGATCCTGCAGTGCTCAGTCCTTGGTGCTGATGTGAATTCAGACTGAGTGAGAGATCAGCTCCTAAATTACACTTTACTCCTGAAACCGGACTAGATTCCAACCGCTTCTTGCCAGAATTCACCCAAAGTGACTCATCCCTTGCTCTATCAAGCGGCAATTGTTTGGAGGGAGATTCATCATTCAGAATTGATTTTTAAGGCAGTTTTATAAGTATCTCCCCTTTTTTTTGTGTGTGATGCAGCAATGTTTGTCAGAGATATTTACAATGTCACTCCTCCTCCTCCAAAATCTTCCCACATTCAAACTGTTAAGACTAAATAAGCTTGAAACAATCATTTCTATGAGCAATCATAAAGGTGATGATGCTTAGATAGTATTGGCTGCCAGTCTACCTAGGTGCTTGAGATGGGAACAGACTGACTTAGGATGCTTAAAATACTGAAAGCATTTCAGCCTAATTGGGAAAGAGCTAACAGAAAAACACAGGTATTTAATCACCTGGATGATGATGCCAGCAAATGGTGTCTGAGTTTGTGGTTCTGTCTCAAATAGGAAAAAGCTTTGGAAAGGGGCTATTGGAACGCTGGCAGAAGGATCTGTGTGTGAGTGGAGTGACGCCTGCTCTTGCCTGGGCCCGTCCCAGCTCCCCTGGGCCTGGGATGCAGCCTCTAATCCTGGCCTAGGGCAAGGACCAGGCAGAGCTCTGCCAACCTCAGGCCGCAGGAGAGGAGGCAGAGTGCCTGACATGGGGTAGAAAAACAACAGCATGGGGGTGTGGAGACAAGCTCCTGATCCTGCCTAACTAAGCCCTTGGTAATGCTAATGAAGATTCCCTCATTACATCAGTCATTGGTGCTGCTCCTCTCAATTAGCCCTTTAGAAAGGGTCTTGATTGAGTTGCCTCATTGTCCCCTGCCACCTGAGATCTCTGCGTCCTCTGGGGCTCTGTGACACCAGCCCTGCCTGGGCCTCTCCCCACCAGCTGTGGCAGAGGATTCTGTAGGGTATCTCAAATGACAGTGGACACCCACGTTCAGGCAACTGAGTCGAGCCCTGTGCCCCTAAAGAAGGCCTGGTTTTTATGCTCAAGTGTTAAGTTCCCCATAAGGGGGAAGAGAAGAATGGAGAATTTAACTAGAACACTAAAGTTTGTATCAGAAAAGGTTTTTTTTTTCCATTCCAGTGTCATGCTACTGAGTTTTCTGAAAGCAATTGGAGCCCAATCTGTCTTCAAACAGGACATATCTCCTGCTGCGCTTCTGCCCTCACCCACCCAGCCTCAGGGAGCTGTAGCAGCAAGGCCAGAGTGGTTTCAGCTTTCCAGAAACAAAGCAGGAACAGAGATAAAAGCTCCACGGACTGAGATCCCATTGGAAACTTTCTGCATCCCTGGGCTTGCTCACCCAGAGTAAAACTTTAAAAGTTTCGCAACATTCAAAAGAAGAAAGAAAGAAACCCTGTGCAGCTATTGAGAATTGTATTTCTTAGACTCCTTTGAAGAAGAAAATAAATGGGAGAAAGATGTAATTAAAATTTTCAGGGCCCAATTCTGTTTTCCACATCCTTTGCATCAATACAACCTCCTTGGCCTCTAATGCCCTCATGTTATCAAGATGGGAATCGAGGCTTCTAAAGGCCTGGAATGTTTTCTTTATGTGCACTACAGTTTTCATTATGAGAACTGGCAAAATCTCACTGCTACCAGAAACCCCTGACTGGATTCTGCTTCAATATTGTTGTGCTCCAAATTCCCCATTCAGCGTTGCTCTCCCCCCAGTGCCCCTGCTGTGGGGACAGTCACAGCAGGGCATGGATGTATCTCAGTTCTGTCTCAGTAGGGCTGCTTCACTTCAGCTCCCTGGACCAGTGGGTTGGGGTTTCTCATCTACTCACACAAAGCAAGGCCTCCAACTCCACCTGTGACACAGGTGACCAACCCCACGGGCTCGGGGTGCTGCCACCTCGTCCGGTTGTGTCTGTGTGCAAACGCGCATACATTTCATACAGCAATCTGAAACTCAGGCAGAAAAGACACAGGAGCCTGGCTGAGACCCATACAACTGTTATATTGGTGTCAGTCTAAAGAAAGCAATGATACATTGCTTTGGAAATTATCAAGAAATGTAAAAAATGCATTTGCCCTTTTTTTTTTTTTTTGTGTTGTTGTTGTCGTCGTAGTCACTGGGGCAGGGTTGTGAGTCAGAAAACAAAGCAGAAATAGATGCGGTTCTGTACATGGCGCCTCTCTGGCTGTCCCTCCGTGCTGGGGTGGGGTGGGCAGGGCAAGAAAACAGGCGGGACCCCTGCAGTAGCAGCAGCATCTACACACCATCATCGTCCACATGTCCAGCTGAAGAGGCAGATGATGCACAAAAGGTCTGCGGACAATGAAACTCCAGCTCTGGATCATGAGTTCCACTTGCTTTCCCGTCGCGTCAGCCACACAGAAATAGGGAAGAAAAAAAGAAATGCACCCGATGTGGCTGACCCAGTACTGTCTGGACTAATGAGCAGGAGTGATACAGGGAGGAGGTTTGTTGTTTTATAAGAAATGTCTTTTAGTCTGCAGTGTCCTCTCGCGAGTCAGAGATGCTCAGAGGCAAACAGCAGATCACTTTCCCCATTCTTTCCTTCCACGCCACTTCTCAGCCATCGGTTCCTTCAGAGCTTCCATCCACAGCACAGGGATTGTACCCACCATCCGCTCCCAGACACAGGGAAACACTCCGGGAGCTGAACCTGCCCCTCCTTCCCACTGTCCCCCAGACTCTGCCTCGCTCGCAGGAGGCAGCAGCTCTTTGCTCAGGCCTGTCACAATGTGCACATTTGGAAGTACCTCAAATGAAAAAAAAAAATAGGAAAAAAAAAGCCACCCTCCCCAGAAAGAGAAGTTTGCACAGCTGGCACCAGCAATTACTAAATTTAACACCTACCCTCAAACTGCAGAAGTCATTTGCATTCTCTGCTAGCCATACATTTCCCACTCTGCAGCCCCTACAGGGTCTTCCAGGAGAGAGCAGGGTTTTCCTGGCCATAGGCTCTGACCCCCGAGGGAGCAACATCTTTCACTGCCTGGGGCACAGGCCTTCCTGTCATTGTCCTTCCCATCAAGAAAAATTTTAAAAGATGGGCTGTCAAGTATCCAAAATGTTCCTTGTCACCACCAATTTAGGTAAGCACTGTTTTTCAGGAGTGAAGAACTCCTGTCTTCCATTGGGAGGGTCAGTGAAAGAAAATGAGTTAGGGAGCCCTTACACTGCATTTTCAGGAACAGCCAGGCACGGGCATTCTTCCCTTTCAAGTCCCTTTGGAGCACATCAGCAGCAGCAGCAAACTCACAGGGAGACACATCTGTGCCCATCTCTGTACAGCACCAGGGATGAAAGGGTGAGACTGACCCACACCAGCTGGTCACTTTCTCCAGGGAAGCCTTGAATTATGACTTTGATGACAGATGCTTGTACAAATGGATTCATATTTCTCTAATATTTGGTTTTTCCAAGGTATCTTGAGCTGATACTGGCCAGTTCAAACAGTACAGACAAAAATACCCTTTGCTATTTCTCCTTTATGCCCCAGAGAATCGAGAAGAAAAACAAGAGCGTCACAAAAATAATGTAATCAATGTATGCAGTGAAGGGTGTTCTTGGACATCTGCAGAAGCTCAAGATTTGAATCAAAGTTTAGCTCTGAGTCAGATCACACCTCAGAACTGATCTGCAAGTTTGTGAATCATCCTGAGGAGGGAAAAAACCCAGCAGTAGTCTAGACAAAAACCAGTTGCATAAAATCTAACAATACCTGCCTGTTTTTTCAGCCTCTCTCAGGGTTAGAGCCGTCAGTGTGAGTGTTTCACACCTACCAGTCAGGAGTTACGGCTGGGACATGCTGTGCTGCCAGATGTTTTGTGACTTAATACCCTCCATTAAAGTCTGTGAAGAGGATTGAGACCATGCATAGGAACACTAAAAAGTCACTTGGCACCTGCATCTTGACCAGCCTGCAGCAATTCTCCTAATAAAGATCCACAGCTTGCTCTCTCTGCTTTCAGCCCAGACCAGGGTCAGGTAACTTTACTTTGCCAACTGTCCTGATTCTTGCATTTCTTATCCCAGGATCCTGCTAAAACCGATCAGGATTCAGCTATTTAATAAAATAATTTTGAAGTCAGATTTTTTTCCGCCCTGCTCCTTAAATTGCTGGTGCCAGCTGAATGTGTAGGATGGATCTGCCAAATGGGCGTTGGGGGTCTTGTCACCCTTGAGTGGGACGAGACCTTTAGAGGAACTGAGCAAAAGGAAAGAAAACAAAGCCTGAATAAAATGTCCCAGTCTTGGGAAGAAAGATTCTCTACCGATAAAGTCATCGTGCACGTTAAAAGGGAGTGAGGAAGAAGGAAAATGAACACAAGATATGCAAAATCAGTAACGTTCAACCTGTCAGTGGATTGCAGAATAGTTACACCAGGTACACTTTGTTCATCGTACAAATTAAAAAAGGAAAAAAAAAATAAAGTAGTACCCTTTCCCCAACCACACGTAAAAAAGCACTTAAAAGTTCAAAGGTAAAGCTTGGCACATTCCAAATACGAAATGACTCACTTGACATGCAGCAAAATATACAAGAAGTGATTCTTTTTTTTTCTTTTTTTTTTTAAACAAACTTAATTCAATTCATTATCTTTGCTTGGCACAATTGCAATTCATTTTAAAAAAATATTTGAAAAATACTGAAACTGACCTGAATTCAAGTATAACGGTTTCTTCAACAGAAACATTATCAATGCAATAAAACATCACACGGAATATATCGAAGCGTAACGTCTTCTGGTTTGTTTTTCTTTTTTTTGTTTCCCCCCCACCCCCGTAAATTTTTTTTCTTTTTCTATACAGTTTTAATGCCGACACAACTTACAATTTTATTTTAAAATTAATATTATTGCATTGTTTTTGCATATCTTGTGGAACAGAAAATGCAAAGTTACTGATTCCCTTTTCGAAAGCAGAGACAGTGGTTTGTTTTTGCATTCGAATGGCCCCAGATACAGATCTCCTGCAGCTCAAACCAGGACGTGGAGAACTGCTCTTACACACACGCACACTCACACATGCACTCACGCTCGCTCCCATTGCTCCCACACTCACAGATACACTTAGCACTAAAAAGAACCCAAATCAATCACTCAAATGTGCAAGACTATATCAAGTGCATTGCCTACTATCTTTAAATTATAAAACAACAACAACAAAAGGTTTCAGTTGCTAGTAAATAAAATTACAAATCCTCGGTGTACATAATGGTTGGCAAAACTCATCTATCATTATACTTCTACCAAATTCCAATGGAGAAACCACCCCTACCCCAGTTTAAATAATAATACAACATGATCAAACCAATTTAACATCTGCAAAGGTGAAAATAAACCAAAACAAAAAAGGTAGGTGATTACAAAACGCTGTAAACACTCCCTTCTCCCTCAAAATAATAATAATAATAAAATAGTCAAAATAAAAACTGCAACATGCTTTCAAGAAAATACCAAACTGCGAAACAAGAAGAACTCTGCACAGGCCTGGCGGCCTCTCAGCCCCGCCGCCATGCCTGCTCTCCCATTGGCCGGCACAGTTGGCGTGCTAGCTCTGATTGGCCAGCAGAAAACCGCCTAAACTCGGATTGGCTGGCGAGTGACCACCCGAGCTCTGATTGGCCGGCAGGGGCCGCTGCCGGAGTCTCGGCAGGGCTGGGCCGCGCCTCGGGCTTCTCCTGCTTCCTCCTCCCCGTGGCCGTGTGGGAATCCACAGCAGAAGTCTTCCTCTCCTTCCGAATCAAAGGGCCTTGGCTTTATGGAGACGGTGAGGCTCATACAGAACATGTGCAAAATGATTTTTACAAGCAAGGTTGAAAGACACCCGTTTGGCGCAGGGTCCTTTTGGCTAGGGCGATCCACAGGAAGCTGAGGTTCCCCTTCGTGCTCCGGAGGCAGCTGTCGTTCCTTGTGCAGGGACTGAAAAAAAGAGGGAGCTGGCTCTCCTCCTCTTCTTCTCCTCCTCCTCCTCACTCTTCCCTCATGGACACGTGCTGGGGTTATATCCGCTCCTGAAAAGCTTTCTTACACCACCCAACTCTGCGACTCGTCCCAACAGAAATGAATGAAGAACGCTGTTCCGGTTACTCCAGGTCACGAGAACAGTGAGGCACTTCTGAAACAAACCCATTAGGAACATTGAAACAAATAAAAAACCAGCATCGCTTCCAGCCCTGGCAACTACAGGCTGCTGATATAAATCCTGCTGTCCTTGAGCTCCTCCTGACTTATCCTACAATCCGGGTTCTGCACCTCTTCCTCTTCCTCTCCTGCACTGTCCTGCCCTGGGTCCCTGCAGTTAGCAAAAGGCAAGAGGTTGCCATTGGGGCTCTGCTTGCTGTTACCATTGAGAATGTTGTCTGCTGCATTTTCCATCTCTTCTATCGTCATGTCACAGGCGTCTGCGAGCTCCTGGGTTGTGACCTCAATGAACTTTGGATCTTGAGCAAACTGCATCAGTCCTTCCGAAATCAAGACCTTCAAAAGCAGGTGGGGAACCAGAACACAAAGACACGTGTTAGTACCCTGCAGCGCCAACCCTGCAGCACCAACCCTGCAGCGCCAACACCACCACACCTCCAATGCAACCCTCTTCACTGCTGTGTTTCCTCCTCCCATTCACGCTTCTAAACCTGGGAGAAGGGCTCTCCTACTCCTGCTGCCCTGCTCTTCCAGGGCCACGTTCCCAGCTGGCCGTGGCCCAGCATCCTCGGTGCCCGTGCGCTCTTACCGCTTCCACCAGGCTGCTGGCGCTGCCGTGGAACTGCCGGCTGCTCCCCGCGCTGGGGCTGGGCACGGTCAGGGACACGGGCCGGGCTCTCCTGGGGCTGCCGCCGCTCTCGGGGTACCGGGAGCCGCAGTGCACGGACGGCAAGCTGCTGTTGAGCTTCTCCGAGGAGTCCGCCCCGTCGAGGCGCAGCGTGGGGATGCTCTGTGGCGGCCAGCCCCGGTTGCACGGCGTGGCCGGGGGTGTCGCGCACAGCCGAGAGAACGCGGTGGGGGAATGGCTTCGCTGCAGCAGGGGACTCAGGCCGGCCACTGCCAGCGCCTGCGGACACACAGGGACAGCGTGAGCAAGGGATTGTGGGGCTGGAACAAGGACATGGTGGATATTTTTGCCCCCGACGAGGGGGAGAGAATGATGCATCTGACTCCATCTCCACTAATTAATCACTTTATTATACTGTGTTATCCTGTATTACATTACACTCTATTACATTACATCTAAACTGAATCTGCCAAGCACTCAACCCTGCACACACTGCCTGAATCTCGTGACAGTCAGCCCACAGTCCCGACTCACATACACACACACAGCCCTGATAGGCCAAGGAAACAAAACCCCATCACTCTGGGTAAACAATCTCCATATTGCATTCTACTCTGGCACAACACAGGCACAGAAAATGATAAGAATTGTTTTTCCTTTCTCTGAGGTTCAGATTTTCTCTGTGAAGAGAAATGTGGCTACACAAGGAGGTGCTGGAGAAACCATCCAGGAAAGGCCTGGAGAGTCTTGAGGCTTGTGAACAGCTCCTTCAAGGGTTTGGATGTGTGCTGCAAACTCATTTTGCAAGCTTTCCTTTACATGGTGTGCCCTGTGCTAGTGCCAAGCACTGGATTGGAAATGTTCAGAACCGCAGTTCTTTAGCCTGGGAGCCATGGCACTGCCAGGAGGGTGCAGTCCCATTCCCATGGCACTGCCAGGAGGACACAGCCCCATTCCCATGGCACTGCCAGGGGGGTGCAGCCCCATTCCCATGGCACTGCCAGGAGGACACAGCCCCATTCCCATGGCACTGCCAGGGGGGTGCAGCCCCATTCCCATGGCACTGCCTGGAGGGTGCAGTCCCATTCCCATGGCACTGCCAGGAGGGTGCAGCCCCATTCCCATGGCACTGCCAGGAGGGTGCAGTCCCATTCCCATGGCACTGCCAGGAGGGTGCAGCCCCATTCCCATGGCACTGCCAGGAGGATACAGCCCCATTCCCATGGCACTGCCTGGAGGGTGCAGCCCCATTCCCATGGCACTGCCAGGAATATGCAGCCCCATTCCCATGGCACTGCCAGGAGGGATGCAGTCCCATTCCCATGGTTCTGCCAGAAACCTCCTCTCCAGCAGGGGAGACAGCAGCTCATTTTCCCACCACTGACACCACACACAGCACAGGATTTTACTGCCAGTTGCTGTTTTTAGTGTCTACTGAAGAGATACCAGATATGAATTTTAGAGTGTGTGCAGTTGGCAATAACTTGAAATCCACCACTGGATTTTAAGGCATCTGCTATTGGTGGGAGAATCAATATCTGATGATTATACTTTCAGCCATCCAGTCCTTCCTGTAATCATACACACAACCTCTGAGTCATTCAGCCTGCTCTTAAAATGAATTCCTCTTGGTGCACAGGGCTGATCTGATGCCTTATTGATGGTGACTGCTTCCTTGTTCTGTAAGCAAGACTGTCAGAGTCATGAACTCATCTCACAGAGCTCATGGCTGAGCAATGAAATAAATGCATAGAAACTACAAAAGGGTGTGGACTGTGTTGTGTTCTGTTTGGGGCAAGGCTCTGTGCTCAGTCTAAGCTAACTGGGCAGAAAGGGACTGGAAAGCCTCCCTGCTCTTCATGCCTGCCTGAAAACACTGCCTCAAAGACATGACTTCCACAAGACTCAAACTTGCCCTTTGGTGATGCTCCTTCCCTCCACTGACCACAGTGAGGCTGAACTGACTAATTTAAATTAGACAGCTCACTTAAAGCTACCTAATGTTCAGTGAAGCTCAGTCCATCTGCCACTGAAATCCTTGGGAACTGATAATTATGTTGTGCTGGTAACTTCAGTGTCAGGAAAAAAAAATTCATTCTGAAAAAAATAATTAATTCTTAGTCACCTGCAAGTTCACTGAGGTTTTCTCAGTAATTAGATGTCAGACTCCTATCAAATTTCAGTGAGCTAGAAAGCCCTTAAAACTTCTGAATAAGTCATACCCTGCAGGCTCTGATGGCCTCAGCACATCCCTTAAACTGCCAGGACGGCAAGGAGAGACCTGGATCTGTCAGGCAGGACAACAGAACCAATTTTCCAGCTTGTTGGCAGAAACTTACACAAAATGTTTTATCAGGAAGCTGAAGGAAGCTGTGTGGGATTGCTTTGAGTTTCAGCTGAACACATTTACATATCATGATGTACAGGTATTCCCTGAGAACACCTCTTCAAGCCTTTACAGCAACCTTTCCATTCTGTGGGGTTATTTTAGGCCCTGTTGTTGGTTAACATTTTATAAACAGGAATATTGCTGAGTGTTGTCAGCTGGCAGCCAGATGCCTCTTTCAGGGTAGCCCTTCAGCCTGGCTGAGTGACACCTGTGTGGGCAGAGCCCCATCTCTCCAGGTTTTGGGCTGCATGGTGGGATGGGGAAGGGTGAAGAGGTTTGGAGGGAGGTGATTCTGTCAGCTGTGTGTGTTGGGAGGGCTGAGAGGCTGTGTTCCCTGTGTTCCCTCTGCCTGGCCTGCCTTGGGAAGGCAGGAAGTCTCAGGAGGGCTGTTGATGCTGTGGTGAGTGTGGGAATCTGTTTCCTGACCAACCCTCCCTGCTTCATCTTGTTTTCTGGTTGTCCCTGCCACAGCTGTAACTCTCTGCAGACCACTGCTTTTGGAGCTCAAGAATTAAAGGATAACTCTCTGAAAGTGGAGGTGAGGAAAGCCAGGGAGCCTCAAGCCCACCCCTCTCTCACTCCTCTGACTTCTCACTCCTCCTGTTCTTGCTGTGTGGCATTTTCTGCCCTTGTGGCAGCCTAAAAAGCAGCAGGGCCATTGTCCCCTGCCTGGGGGGACTGCACAGAGCAGGATGCCCCACCTGCAAGGCTGGCACTGCCATCTGCACCTGTTTCTTTTATGGTTGACAAAAAGAGGCATCATCAAACCAGAAGACACAGCTCTCCTTTGGAGCCTGACAGCTGCCTGATCACCCAGGTAGTGTATATTTGCCAGGCTGCTGAACACAGTTACAAAGGGCTTGAGAAGCTGATTGATGACATGTAATCAGTTTGTGTTTTAAAATGGTTAATTACACTTACTGGTTACCTTTAATTAATATTAGACTGTGCACACTTTATTCATGTGCATACTGCCATCAAAGGCAGGGTAATTGCACTGCAGCATGCAATTTGGATAGTTATTTTCATATTTTTGCTAGAATTTTATTCATTCATGAGCATCATACAAGGATAACTGTGGCTGACTCCAAGGGACATATTCCTGTAGCACTCTGGGAATGATAAAAATCCTGATTGCTAAAACCTGAGCCTTTGGTATGGGTGACAATCCATCCCAAATGGTTTTTAATCAGTGGGTTGGGATGCTCTGGGGGCACTGCAGGTGGCAGGGGCCACATGTGGTTATTAACACTCACCTGATGATGGACCAGATGCAAAGGCAGGACTGTCTTCTGTGAGACATCCACACCCTGGTTTTTCTGTCTTTTCAAACACTCTAAGTGAAAAGATGCTCTTCGACCTGAAACAGCAACACACACAACGTGTCCATCACTCACAGCACACTACAGGAAATCTGTTTTCAGTTTCTTTTAGTGCAGTCCCACTGGACACACAGCAAAGACACACTATGCTTTAGGTTCTTCCCCTCAACACTGAGCCCTTCCCAAAGCAAATGTATTTACAGAAAGCACTCAGGCATCACAAAGCAATCAGCTCCACCTTCCAAGCAAGCTGCAAGGTAGGATTGCTGCAAGGTGGGATTGCTGCAAGGCAGATTCTGAACACTTTTTTTTCTGAGCACTTTTTTTTCTGAACACTTTTCTCCTCTAAAACAAGTGCAGCTGATCTCCCTCCCAAGCAGTGCAGAGCCCTCAGCAGGATGTGAAGCTGAGCCTCTGGTGCTGGGCAGGCAGGGACATTGTGCTGCTCAGGTGACACCGGCACCCTGCTTGCATGTGATCTGTGTCCCTCGGCTGCCAGACACACCACACTTTGTGAGACTGTGTCTATATCAAGGTCAAGTGCCACTGAATCAATCAGTGGGGAATTTGCTGGTGAATGGAAGGTGACTCAGACAGAAATGAAGCTTTTTTGGAATTTGGAAGGAAGGGAAGAGAGAAAAAAACATTTCAGAGGGAGCTGCTGAAACAGTCACGGTTATTCACTCACTATAAAAACTTTAATTATATATCATATAATTAAAGTTTTATATATTTTTATATATTTAATATAATTCAACTTTACTTCTCTAAATATGAGAAAGGTACTCCCAATGAGGAATTTAAAACTAATGAAAAGTATGTTTATGATCAAGTGCTTTACTTCTGAAAAATGGCAAATAAATCCAGTATTAAAGATTCAATACATGGCACATTAAAATATTTTGTGATCTTCTTCATTTTGTTGACATTTTTCTAAAGAAGGAAAGAAAATGAGAATCCTGAAAATAATAAGTATAATATTGGATTGCTGAGAAAAAGCCCTCTCAGGGTGGAGAAAATATGTTATAACCCAGAGAATGAATGTTACAATGCAGGTTAAAAGTATTTCCTCTTTCTTGAGGAAGAAAACAACTATATGTAATATATATATTATGAATTACATATATTATATAATATATATGATTCAGTATTATATATATTATTAATGTATATTATATATATATTCACTAGAATGCCGTTAGTGAAGCATTGTATCAAGGGCTGACTGCCTTACAGATAGATAAAGAAGTGGTCATTTTCTAATATTTTAAGATTTGAAATAAAGGAAATGTTGCTAGAACAGTGAAGCATCCTGAAGGATTTCAGTGAAGACTCAGTTGCCTCACTTTAAACATGACACTACCTAGTCTGTCACTGTTATTCTGTAAACATGTATTTTATACACACGATTCTTTTTAGTTTCTCCCTTCAATGGCCTTTTTCACCACACCAATACTCAGAAAAAGGCTGAAAAATGCTATACGCAAGAGTTCATTTTGTCACAGACTCTTGATACTTTCATAAAACCTTGTGATTCATGGGTTTCATCTCCCAGTGAAGCACTTGAAAATCTCCAGGTACAATTAGAGCAGAAGGCAAATGCATGTTGTATTAACTTAATCTGACATTCAGTGTGCTCCTGGCAGCAGCCAAAGGAGACAATCTCTCATTTCTCCTTGCTGAATACACACAGAGCAGAACGCTGTAGGCTCAAGGCTCACCTGCTCAGTGACTCCCTGGTAATTGTTTGGAGAGCATACAGCTCTCAAATAAACTGTCCTAATTCACAGGCAGGTTGATCAAACAGATCCCAGGGACTGTCCAAACAGCCACAGGTTCATCTGTGAAGCCAGCAGAGCCATGTGCCTGACCAGCATTGTCTGCACACCCTGGGATCCTGCTCTCATGGGCTGCAAACAGCAACACCTGTGCCCACCCAGGCTGGGATTCCTTCAGGGACATGTGGGAACTCCATCAAGGTGGAGAAACCCAGCCCAGCCCTGCAGGGAGCTTACCTAGAGCTGAGGAGCACAGGAACCCCTTCTTGGGAGAGGGCCGGGTGTCCTCTCCTTTGCTGTGCTCTGGTGGAGTGAGTTGCCTGTTTTCATCATCTTGGTATGCAAGCCTGGGGAGGAGAGCGGGGGGATTTAGAAAAGGAATGATGATACTGGGCAGAAAAAGCCCCTTTTCCAGCAAGGAAGCCAGGGAGGTCATGCTAGCAAAGGGATGCAAGAGCAAGCTGGCTTCAAACTATTATTGGTCCAGAAGAAGTAACAAGAGACCACGAGACAGAGAACTCTAAAAATGAGCTCTGGGAACATCAGGAGGGAGAATTGAATGTGGGGGGCAGCCCTGCAGATATCTCATTCAGAGAAAGAAAATTCTAGGTGAAAAATAACCTTAATGCTACTTCAAGGGCTGAACTGGAATTATGTTCTCATATTTGAGTTGTCTAAAATTTTCTGACCTTCTCCCATAAATAGAAATTTCTGTAGAAAAATGTCACCTCTTCCCACCTCTCCCCCTTAATTAAAGAACCACCCAAACACCTTGACTAAAGCTCACATTTCGGTAGAGAGCAGACTTGGTTCACTACAGTACTCAATGTCTTCATTCAAATTTTCATCATAAGTCTCATCCTGAGACACTTCCTCTTGGCAAACAATTGCCAGCTGGCTGTCTCTGGAACTGGAGCTAATGAGCAAAAAAGACAAGTCAAGATATGGAGATGGTAAAGACAACCTGTTACAAAGACAAGAATGACAGGCTCCATCTGTCCCAGTTTATTATAATGCTGAAGAGCCTTCATAGGAAAATCAATGACTGAACAGAGCTGCAGAGTTCACAAATACAAGGCAACAATCTTTGTCTGTGTCCTCTTTCTTAAACTGTAAATGTATTTTGTGCTTTGTGACTACCTGCACTCTGTGAATGTGCACATCACACTGATCATTTCCAGTGATCCACCTCAATGAACTCACAGTAAAATCTGGGATGGGCTCTCAGGAATAAGCCTTTTCCCTTGTTGGAAAAGCCTTGGTTATGGATATCAGAGAAGCCTCCTGGGCACTCACAGTAACCTTCTCATCTCTATCATGTGTGGCCTTTGCCTCCCACATCCCTCAGTCTGCACCAGCTCTGTCCTCTGCCTCCTGGTCATGTTCTCATCCTTGTAGGCTTTTCCACCTTCCTTTTGTCCCTTTTTTAAACTGCAGAGTGCTTCTACTGAATTCAGCAGGATCTGTCCAAAGCCTCAGGTGTGCCAGCCCTTAATTCCCTGCTTGCCTCCTCACTGTCCCCCTGTTTCACATTTTGGCACTCATATTTCTCTTCATTTGGACTTAGTTTTTTCTGAAGAGTAAAATAAAATCTGGAGGTAGCTTGAATCCTTGAGGTATGGACATGGAGGTAGTGGAAACTATTTCAGTTTCTTACTAGCATTTGCAGAAGAGAGTAGGGTGGCTTTTTTTAATATATCTTTTAGGTTGACATTATCTTGTCATGTGGTTAAAGCAAAAACCATTGGGAGAAATGTGGGTATGCATTGTGTGAAGAAGCCTGTAGGACAGTGCTGCAGGGACCCTCCACTGAAATGGGAGGCAAATAAAACTGCTAAGGTGCAGAGGGGAACAAAATCAGTATCTGGCATCTCCTCCTGTTCAGCTGTCTGTTTAGCCAAAACCATACAGAATTTTTGCATGAACATGCCAGGGTGTACTTCACTGTGTTGTGATCAGAGGATGTACAGATGTGTGAGCCCAGCTATAATCTCTAAAAACTCCCAAATCTAGAAAATAGCCAGAACATTGACTTGCCCCAAGTGGGGGGTATTTTCTGGAGCTGTCATGGTGCTCAGTATCTCTATTCCAGCCCTACTGACACCAAAAAGGAGAGGTCACATTCAGCATTAGTGGGAATTTGGAGTTTGAACAGATGAAGACAGGGGGTCTTACAGCCAGGGAGCATGGGAGGGGTAAGGAGAACACGTACCGTGCCAGTGTCTCGTAGTAATGTGTCCTAAGGCAGGGAACGTGCCCAGGGGAGCAAGGAGAGAAAAGAACACCCTGTTAGCAGTGTCACACCAGCACGAGTTCAGCAGGGAGGAGGGCAGAGGGAACACATCTTGTGCAACTCCCCGTGGCCTCCCTCAGGAAGGCATGAAATGCAAAAACCACAGGACTCTTCACTTGGGCAGTTCTGCACCCACTGGAGCTCCTCTGCCTCATTGTCCTATTCTGTCCTTTCTGGGGGCAGCATTTGGCCACCTTTTCACACTGTTCACTCTCTGCACTGAAAAAAAAAATCCATCTCTTTCCTGCTGTTTCTGAAAGTATTAAAAGAAATCCCCCACTGAGAAAAATTATATTCCTTTTGTGTTAGTCATCTGTGTGTAGAGAGCCTGAAAACTCTCCAGAGAAGGGAATTTTCTTTGCTTTTTTCCTGAAAACCTTGCCTCCCTCTTCCCAGAATGTCTTTGGTGACCTCTGTAGGGATGTGACCTGCTAAATGAAAACCCACTGACTTCAACAAAGCTCCCTATTGGGCTATTAGGACATGAAGAGCAGTCTCCTACCAGTTGATAAAACACCTCCCTGTGGTGAAGGAGGGATAAATAAGGTTCCCTTTGGATCTTACAAAGGTTTCTTCCTGATAAATCCCAAATAAATAGAGTGTGTTGGTCAGTAAGAGTGCTGGTGCTTTGCAGTGGCCAGTTGGTGCACATCTGTGGGCTTTGGCACAGGTAGAGAACCAGAGGGCTCAATCCAGGCTGCAGGCTGGGCAATGTCTGGAGTGACTCTGGCTCAGCAGCAGTGCTCTGGTGTTTGCATGCACCTTCCAACACCCGCTCCCCTGGCTCCCTCTCTGCTGGGACACTCACCTTTTGGAGGGGAGCTTCCAGGGAGCCTCCTGCACACATATGGTGGGTGACAGGGGTGTCCCATGGCCTTCCACTGTGCTGACAGTGCTGGGGTAGCTGGGTGGGCTGGGGAAGCGACACAGGGCGGTGTTGTTGGCGTTGTTGATGTTGGCATTGGAGCCTGAGGATGAGTAGCTGCTGGGAGTGAAGGTGGAGTCCACCAGCTTCTCGTGAGATGGAGACTCGGTGTCGCCGTGGTTGTTGCCAGACTTGTTGATGTGCAAAGGTCTCTGGGTGGTGAACGTCTGGGGGAACCCACTCCTGCCATCACTTTGGTAGTAGCTCACATGGTTTCCAAACAAGCCTCCAGCTCTCTGCCAGAGAAACAGAAAGGGTTTTTCCTTTGTGAGTGAGATGTGCAAGGGCCATGGTGTTTTCCTGCTTAGACTGTTCTTGAGGGAAAAAAAGGAGGACCAAAGTGAGCATGATGGCCGTGGTGCTTTCTCTTCCAGAAAGCAGTGTGAGGACTTCTCTGTCACAGAGACTGGCTACACACAGACTGGGATTTCAGAGGGCTGGCAGGTGTGTGTCTCCACACCTGTCACCAGACCTGAGAGTCCAGGACAGGGTATGGATGCAAGAACCTGTGTGGTTTTCCCAGTGCAGTTACAAAGGAGCACTTACATATGAGGGGGAATTTGAGAAGAGCACCAAAAACTATTAAGTACCTGGAGGAAGAAAGGAAGAGAAATTTAATAAGCCAGTTATGTACTGTTATGTGGGTAATGAAAGGAACTGACAGCATCTTTCTGTAAACAAAGGAGGAAAATGCCAAAGGAGAGGAAAAGTTACCAAAGAAAACAGTTGTAAGAAACAAGAATGAAATAAGAAAGAAATGTTTCAGCTAAGTTGCTCAGAAAATTTCCTTCTTCCATAGGAGCTCTGTGGTGTCTTTGCGAACTTTTTGGAAGGATGCTACCAGTGCCACTGAAAGGAGTGAACAAAACACTAAAGTGTGCCTGGCTGCTGCACTGATCTGTTATTTAATTTCGGTTTCATGAGGGAATCTTCCCATGAGAAGTTTCCCTTGAGAGAAAGAGAGAAGGAATTGGGATAAAACTGTGCAAAGACCCTAGGACCTTTCACTTAGGACCTAGGCCCATCACTGTTTTCTAGTAAGATCTACCAAACAAGGAGCACCCAGCTGAGTTGCAGAATGAACAAAAGAGAATGTTGTTGCATTGTGATTTCAGGGTTTACCCCAGAACCTCAGGTCCCTCCCTGAAGATTCCCTCCCAGGTGTGTCAATCACCTCTCCTTTCCTCTCCCTGACCCCTGCCCAGCACTGTCTGTCAGTCCTGGAATTCCAGAAGGGTGTGGAGTGGTTGACAGATTCAAAGGATGCCCTCTACCACTGGAGGAGCATTGGGCCATCCAGGTGTCCTTTGTCCCTTGAGACCTCCTCTCCTGTACCTGGTTGGTGGATTCCTACCCCTTCCCTTCCCCTCTCCCCGGGGTTAAAAGGAACAGCAGCCACACAGTTGGGAGTTCTGTTGGAGCTGTTGCTGGATTCAGAGGCCTGTGGGCCAGAATAAAGCTCTGGATCCAAACCAACTCCTTTCCTTCACCATTGCATTGAAGCTTCTCTGCCAGAGGTAAAACCTGAGGAGCAGACCCTCCATGAGAGGAAGCTCCATCTCACCACCACCACCAGAGCTCCTGCAGGCCTGGACTTGCCTCCCAAGCACTCTGAGCTCAGCCTCAGCTCACAAACTGGTTCAGGACCTACCCGGAAGATGTCATCTTCAGAGGCAGCAGAAACAGCTTCCTTCATGGCCTTGTCCAGCTCCTCCTCAGCGGTCAGGTCTCCAGAAATGGCTCGTCGGATCTCGGGCCCGATGTCGTGCAGCGTGCGCAGCCCAGCCTGCAAGACAGCAAACTGTAGAGCTTCATATCTCCGAGTGGGCACAGGAGGGACAGCAGCACTGCCATTCCTTCCTCAACACTGTGGGGCCCTTCAGTCAGCACAGCACCCCCAGCTCCTGGAGAAACACCAGCAAACCCTGTTCTTGCATCTTCACCTCAGGGAGGGAGAAACTCTTGGCAACACAAACCAAGGAGTGTTTGTTGCTCGTCCTTGGCTTCATCACAGCAGGACATAGACATAAATCCACAGGCCTGACTAAGCAGGTCTGCGTGCTTTCAGCTCTGGGTTTCAGATCCACAACCAGAAGCTCTAGAACAGCCACAGTTCCAGCTGAACTATGTACTTTGGTGCTTCAGAAAATCTCTTCTTTTTAATCAGCAGCTTAAATATGGATTTAACAACAAAACTTCTGGCATTTGGACCTGCTAAGTCCTCAAACCCCTCACTGACTGGAGTCTGTTCCAAAGAGTCCATCCAGGGTGGTAAGCTGTGGGTGTACTGGGGCCTTGTTCTGTGTTTGTGCCCACATCACAGCAATTTTCAGCTTGCTAAAACTCCAGAGCCACCCTTTTTTATCAAAGTATCCTCGAGGGACATAAATAGTGCTGCTTGTACATTCAACAGGGTTTTCTCTTTCTGTCACACAGCCTGGTAATCTGCTGAGTGAACATGTATCACAGTGGGGAACAAATCCCAGTCCTTACAGTCCTTACTGTCCATTGGATGGCCTTGGCATCCACGTATGCTTTTTGCTTTTTAAGTGATTTTGTCTCCTGGAAACATGCACTCAGAATGGGTCAAATGTATGTGGGAGTAAGCAAATGTCTGTAGGACACTTCATACCAGTTCAAAGGATCCCAAATTTCAAATATTACTGGCAGACTGATAAATTATGATTATGCCTCACCTGTGCCTTTCAGAGCTAAGGGATGATGAGCCCATGGTACACAGGCATTTATCCAAAAGGATTGGTATGATAATTTAAGGGGTCTATGAACTCCTTTCCAGTAGGGATAGCCCATTGCAACCCCCAGAATGGTTGGAGAGGGAGGTGGGACCACCTGTCTCTACTGTACCACCCCTGTCCGCTCGGGGCCCGCTTGTCACCTGTAAGGAGAGCGCGTTGCGCTGGGAGGGCTTCCCCACCAGCCCCTGCTCCTTGCGCTTCTTGAACTTCCTGAAATACTCCTGGATCAGGAAAGTGGCGTAGAACTTCCCCACGGTCACCTCGTCATCTGCAAAGGGGGGAGTGAAAAAATAAATTAAATAAGCAGCTGATTTATTGCTGTATTTGCTTCCCCACCAGCCTCTGCTCTTTGCGTTTCCTGAACTTCCAGAAATACTCCTGATCAAGAAAGAACTTCCCCACAGTCACCTCATCACCTGCAAAGGGGGGAGTGAAAAAATAAATTAAATAAGCAGCTGATTTATTGGTGTATTTGCTCATGTATTACAGAAACACTGGGCACTGCAGTTCATCTCTGCTTTTTATGGCATCAGGGTGCAGGGCTGAAGGAAGGGGTTGCTCTGCAGCCAGAGCTTGCTGTGAGCAGTCAGGAGCAGAGGTGCAGGTGGCTTTGGGGCAGACTGGCTCTGCTGGCACACAGCCCCTGCAGCAGGAGCACATCTAACCTGGGCAGTCTCTGGTGTTGGTTAACCACAAAGGATCTCGTTATAGCAGCAGCCTCCCAGTCTGGGTCAACACATGCTGCTGTCTTGTGACAGCCTGGGGTAAGACTTATTCACAGCCTCTGACTGATCATCCATCCCAGGCATGACCCTTCTCTGCACTGGAATTCTGTCCTTTGTGCCTAACATGGGTATGAGTGAACAGAAGAGATCACCTCTCCCCTGAAATGCAGTCACAGCTGTGTTCCCACACAAAAAAACTGTCAGCCAGCCAAAATGTGCGTTATGTTTTTCTCCAGGTAGCTCTCCTCCTTTCTGCAAACCCACTGGAAATTTTAGAAGACATGGTCCACTGAGTTCAGAGCAGGCTGAGCAAGGCTCAGGACCTGGCTGCTGCTGTTGGCTGACTGCCACGGGCTGCTTTGTGCCCATGGGGCCACCTGGAAAGGCAGTGAATGCCACACTGGATGCCTATGCACCAACTCCGGTTTATGCACATTTTTTCCTTTCCCTGATTTCTCAGCAGTAAGAGCAGCATATTCATGTTAGTATGGAACAGACCTCAGCCTGATGAAACACTGAATAGCTTTGAGAAGAAAGCCTGTCCCCCCTATTCCACCTGATGATCATGAGGTACACTTGGACAGGACAGGCGAGGGAAAAAACAGAGATATTCAGAGACAGGGACAAGATCCTGCACTCACCACCTGCAGGAGGCACCACCTGGTCCAGCAGCTTCATACTGGTGCGCTTCCAGATTTTCTTAATTATTGCTCTCAGCTCTTCGTTGGCTTGCTCCAGGTTACCTGCAGGGTGAAAATCATCAGAGACAGGAATTAAGCAGACCCTGCAGAGGAGCAATTTAATGTCTGGCATGGAAATCTCAGGAGATAAATATCAGAGTGTTTGCAGTAGTGGAAAGTTTTGGGCCAAGAGATGCTCTGACCACTCCTAAAGCTCCCTCACAGCAAGAGGTCTTCTTCCTAAATGTGCACAGTCATCTCTGGGTAGGGAGGTGACTTTCCTTCTAGATACCCATTTCCTCTCAAATCAGTCATCTTCAGTTTTATTTCTTGATTTATGTACATTCAAACCCCTCTCTTGTCCCTCTCTAGGTGTCTGAAACCAGTATCTTGTCCTCCTAAAGGTGTTTTTCCTGCAGTTTTTCTTATTTCTCCCCAGCACTGAGGCTCCTGAGGGTGTTGCATGGGGCTCTGCATGGCAGTAGTTCTTGTAATAGGATGCAGTGAAGATAGGGACATGGAATAACTTGCTGAGGATGCAACACATGGACAGCATCAAAGGCAGAAATCTGACTCAGCAGGGCTAAATCCAAACTCCTGCCCTGACCACTTAAAAGATCCTGCTAGGGCAATAAAGAAAGAAAGCAGTTTAAGGCTTTAGATGGTTTCCCAGGAGTTCACTGGCAATGACTCCAAGAGTTTGAGGCTCTCTCAGACAGACAAGAAAACGGAATCCTTTTTGGGTCTCTGTTTCATAAGACACAAGATGTCTTACAGGGATTGTGGGTGGCTTTTTCCTCAGGAGAGTCTCTTGCACTACAGTCAAATTCTGTTTAGCACAATTTTAAAGGCCTTAATATAATTTTTCATTTTGCCACTATTTTTTGGCTCAGCAGTGTACAGCTGGCACTGTAAGGCAGAGTTCTGCTGGGCACTGCTTCCCCATGCCTGAAATGAAATGCAGCCACTCCTGAGGCAGAGGTGTTTAGCTGTGAATCACAGACCTACAGTCCCTTTCAATGCATCTCATTAATACCTGAAGCCAGATTTTGACTCAGGACCAATATCTTTCATTACAGCAGGTGACAGAGAGCAACAAAGAGGACAAGCTGAGCCCCAAATCTTGTGTGCTTTCTCAAATATACCTGCTGTCTATGCAAAGCTATTAACAGTCCCTTTACTCCTCATCTCTCTTTACAGCACCACTGTTACTATAATGTAATGTTCACTCATGCTAATGGAAGCACAGGAGGAGTTTTTGTGAGATGAGACCCTCAAGTCCAAGCTCTTTTTTCTCCCTTGGACTAGAAGATCAGTGGCAACAGCAGTCAAGAAGTGTCTCAGCTCTGCAGACAGGGTACAAAAAGGAGGCTTCTTTGCCCTTCTCCTAATTGCTGTGTGGGCAGACATTGATCTAAAACTTTAAACTTTCAGACCACTGTGAAGAATGTGATCAGTAATTTGAGATGATAATACAGGAAGCACCAACTTCCTAGGTAGTGGAAAACACTGTGCTTTCCCAGAAGATATTATTCCTCCAAACCTCTTTACATAGCTTTTTGTCCCACGTGCTGCATATGAGTAATTTGGATCATTTGAAACCAGTTGGACACCTTGAGATGAACACCTTTGTATCATTCTAAACAAGATGTCCCTGTTGGTTTATTCCAGCTCAGGACATGAACACCTTTGTATCCCTGCAGTGGGCAAGCTTCTCACCTTCTGTCTTGATCCTCAGTGCTGTTCTGACCAGTGCAAAGAGAGTGGCATTGAACATGACGGTCCCATCGCTGTTCAGTGGCATGTTCATGGAGACAAGGCGCTGTGAGGTGAAGAGAGGAAAGACAACAATCACACTGCTACACATGGACTGAAGCATGCCCCTCCTCATGTCCTCCTGATGCCCTCCAGACCTGCCATCCTTCTCATGTGAATATCCATGGCCTGTGGATTAGTTCCACAACGAGAATGCCCTGTTATTTCTACCTCTTCTAATCTCTCTGGAGATGGGTGTTTGACAGAACAAGCAGAGGTGTCTTCTTGGTACTTGAGAGCTGAATTTAGCAAAGATGTGCTCTCCTAACCAGACAAAAGGCTGATGGCCCTGAGTAGTGCACAACCCTCCTGCCCTGGACTGGATGGTTGGAGCCCAGAGGAGCTGGTGGGGGCACAGGGCAGCCCAGGGGTTGTTCAGACATGCTTGTTGCTGGCTCTGCCTGGTGAGCAGCGATGTGCCCAGTGAGTGAGGCAGGGTCAGCTGGAAAATGCCACAGCAGGCTGGTGAGTGTAAAACAACTGGCCTGGTGCAAGGCAGCCCTGCCCAGCACTGAGGCTGGAATTAGAGGGCTTTAAGGTGCCTTTCAGGCCAAACCATTGTGTATTCTCTGTCTGGTGCTCTGGTTTAGCTGCTGTGAGCCCAGGCTCCCAGAGCAGCAGTGCCTTACTTTGCAAGCCACCCGGTGAGGGCAGAGCTTCCCGAAGCCCAGCGGGGGCTGGATCCGCCGCAGCAGCGTCACCACGTCCAGGTGCTTGATCCGTCCCCTGAGGAAGAGCACAGGGAGGGCTGTGTGAGACACAGCTGCTCACTTGGAAAGTTTAAAGAGGTTTATTAAACCTTAACAAAAACACAGCAAAGGACTACATGAGGAAAAAGCTGCAGCACTGGGAACTGCCCCTCATGCATACCATGTGGCCAGTTTACCTTCAAGGTGGATGCTCAGTCCTTTATACCCCTGGGGGGTTGCATCAGCCAGCCCTGGCCCTTCCCAAAGTCTGTCAGGCAGCTCTTCTTTGCCATTTACCAGTGGAGGCTGCTTTGTAACTGGATTGGGGGTCAGGTGTTGCCATTCCACACCCCCTAAGCACCAAGCTTTTCCATTCCCACCTGCCCCAAGTAAGGGACACAGGAACCGATAATTTGGGGTTCTCTTCCCATCATTGACCTGCTCAAAACAAATATCTGCTATTTACTTGTTGGGCTGAGGCCTGTAGCAAGCACAGAGGTGTAAATGGTTTATCTCTTTGTGGTTTACCTCCCATGTAAATAGCCCCAAGGCACTGCCTTTTAATACTTGTTTATCCTTTGGGCTGTTTTGTGAGCACAAAACAAAGCACTGAACTTCCTTCACAGCAGCAGTTGGGTTTCTCTTAAGTTTGGTAAATGGCATCTCAAAAGAAGAATTCTCTGAGGGAGGGAGGAAAGTTAGCAGAGCCAGAGGAGGGGCACAGGGCATGGATGGGGAGGAGGAATGAAAGAGATTCCCATTTATAAACAGGGAGGAGCAGGATGCCATCTCAAGTGAGTGGCTATCCATCATATGCCTTCAGCCACTGCAGTCTGGCCTTCAAGGAAGCACACATAGTAGCATCTGTTTTGTTAACAAATGATGTATTGATTACAAGTCTGTGCTTATTCCCCATCCATATTAAAAGTCTCCAGCCCAGGAAGTCACCATGAAGGTGAAGTGTTTAAATTCATGTGTCACTCTCATAATGTGACACACCCTCACGTATGGCAGAACCTAAGCCCAGACTAATCTCAACACTTTGTCTCCAAAAGAGATCTGCTTTCAGTTTACACCCAAATCTCTCTCCATGGCTTTTGCATTATGAAGGGGGCTTTGCAATTACAATTGTCAGCTGTACAGTAATGCCACAGGGATCTAAATGCACTTTAAGCCTAAGCATGTGTCAAGCAGAGCATATAATACTGAATGCCAGTTAAGCCCTCATGTGAGTTGTTGTGGTGTAACTTTATATCCCTGCAAGTCTGCTCTTGTGAATAACCCTGCAGACAATGTAATGCAGCTATGTGAATGTACAGGCTGTGGTGGGCATATATGACATAGGAAAAAACAGAGATTTGAGCAGAGCTGCTCTGCTGTGAGTACAGTCAAGCAGAAGAGTCATAGCTCAATATGTCAAACAAATACATCAATAATCCAACCCCCTAATCTCTTTTTCTCAGTCTCCTGCTCCCCTAAGTCTATATCTCCCTGACAGAAAGGAAAGCAATGGCCTGACAGGGAACAGTGCAGCCTAAATGCTGAGATTTCTGTGAGTATCTTTGCACTTTGGGCTTATGGATTCACCAGCAGTACCTGGTGGTGATATCAATTTTAGGAGTTTCGTACCAAAAAAAAAAAAAAAAGAAAAAGTGTTCCTGCAGGAGGAACATAGCACTTACTGCACTGAGTCTAGAGAAAAGAAAATAATGGGCCTGTTCTCTGAGAAGATCTGATATCCAGCCTGGGTTACTTACTTAGCTTCAGGGTCATACTCTGCCCAGATCCTTTTAAACTCATCCAGGTGGTGTGGTCCTAAAATGGACCAGTCCCGTGTCAGGTAATCGAAGTTATCCATTATAACAGCTACAAAAAGATTGATGATCTGCAAACAAGGACAGAGATGATGTGATGGATGAGCAAGGAACAGTACATTTTACCAGGTTCTCCATTTAAGGTCTGGATTTGGACTCACAAAACTAGGAGGCCATTTGGGTTAGCTTCTTTATTCCCACATGCCAGCCCCCCAGTTTAAATGGGAAGAGCCCAGAGGTGGAATATGCTCAGCTGGTTAAATTTTCCTTCTCCCTACTAAATGGATGAGACACAAATTTGCTGATTTTTTTTTTTTTTTTTTTTTTTTTTTTTTTTGCTGCTGTGGCTTTTTATTTACCTGTGTCTTTGCCCGGCAGAACGAGGTGGGATTTATCTTTGACAGGCAGTGGGGCTGAGATAAAAGTCCTTTCTTCTGGCCCCAGGCCAAAACTTTAGAAATGCTGCTGCTGTTCACTGGGAGGGTTTTGGGCACTGCTGCCAGCTGCAGAGCGTGTGCTGTCGCTCTGAGCAGTGCTGCACTGCCAACACGGAGCAGATGCAAGTGGGATATGTGTATTCTCACAGTCATTGCTGCTGGCAGCGGAGGAAAAACCTGCTCAGCAGCCAGAAGGAAGGTAGGAGGGAAGGTGGGAAGTGTGGCTGAGGCGTTGCTAGCCTCAGCACAGCCCACAACAGACTAATTTGGTTTTCTCCTTTAGGGGGAGGGGGGAAGAGCACTCCTTTGCCGTGCACAAAAGACAGGGATTGGAAGCAGAGCATCCCCCAGAGCTGGAGGGAGGCAGGGGAGGGGTGTTGTCACTGAAAGGGCTCTGCTGGGAAAGACCCGTGGGGAGATTTGAGATCATTCTTGTGCATTGCTGCTCTGGGGAAGCAGAGGCTGAGGCTGCCAGGGAGGTCTGTGCTGGGCACTCACCAGGAAGGCACAGAGCATGTAGAAGCTGATGAAGTAGAAGACGGCGAAGCTGCTGCCGCACGAGTGATCGGCCTCCGTGGAGTTGGCCGGCTCCGACTCCGGGTCGCACTTCTTGTCAGGGAGACATGCCAGCATGATTTCCTGCCAGGCCTCACCTGTGGCACACCTGGGCAAGGCAGAGGGCAGGGGGAGACAGCAGTGACCTCGGATGTGACAGAGCACATTAGCAACCTGTTCCTGATCCCATGAACATTAATGAGAGTTTTGCCACTGAGGTCAATTAAGAGCAAGTTAGGCTGATGGCTTTGACATCCCCTGGCATACCCTGCTCTGTCACTGTCTTATTTTCTGGAAAAATCCCTTCGTCAGGATTTCTTCTCCTGGGAAGCTGAGAAGCTTCAGAGAAAAATGAAAACAATAATTATCTGATTGCTTCTCCTGTGTTTGGCTGCTTTGGAATGTTGTTGGAGATGGTTCATCAACAGGTGAATTGTTTTTACCTAATGACCAATCACAGTCAGGCTGTGTCAGACTCTGAGGAGTCAGTCACGAGTTTTCATTATCATTCTTGGTAACCTTCTGTCTATATCCTTTCTGTATTCTTCAGTATAGTTTTAGAATAGCATTCTTTAATATAATATAATATCATAAAATAATAAATTAGCCTTCTAGGAACATAGAATCAGATTCATTATTTCCTTCCTGCCATGGGGGACCCCTAAAATACCACACTGCTCCTCTATTTGGTTTTGTTGCCATCATCAGTTTATCATTTCTGACTGGCTTTGGCTGATGTGGGTATGGGGCTCTCACATTCCAAGCAGAATCATGGAGATATGTCTGACATGGCTGTGGATTTAATGTAAAGAAGTCCTTCAAAATTATGACAGTGTTGAATTTGTGCCAACTTCCCACCCCTTTAGCACCTCTCCCTGGCCCCAGCTGGAGTGGGATGATGTGCTAAGCTGAGCTGGCCATGGCCATGCCTAAGCACGAGTTCATCATGTCCCTTTCCCTGCTGGAAGTCACACTGGCCAGATTTGAACCAAAGAAGGTTTTGATGCATATCAACTTTTGAAAGCACTGAAAACTGGCTACTTTCCTTCTGTGTAGGAAGACTCGTGTCCCTCCCCAGCACTGAGTGAGCTGCTGGGCTGCAAGAGACTTAATGCGCTGCTCCTTCCATCTGACATCATTCCAGGCTCCCCCACTGAAGGGACAACATGTTACCACTCACCTCGGGAACATGACACGGCAGGAGGAGATAAACTGTGCCCGAGAGCAGAGGAATGGTGCTCCCAGGCTGACACAAAGCAGAGCTGTCGTGTACCCACCTGAAAAGCAGCAGCACTGCCTGGGGGAAGGTCTGGAAGTTATTGTTGCGGTTGATTTCGGTGGTGTCGTTCAGCGCAATTTTACCAAACACCTGGCAGAAAGCAGAGGTCTTTTCAGATTAGCCCTGCAAAATCCCCAAACCTCTTGTCACCTGTGGCTCTTGGCCTCATCCTGACTCTGATATTTAATGGAATCTGCTCTTCTATTAAAAGAATTTTTTCTGGGTCTTTCATATTGTTGTTGCTTCTCTGGCTTCTGCTTTATAACCAGAAAAGCACTAATTTTGCAATAAGAAGCATCTTGTGTCAAAACAAGGTGTCCTTCCTTATTCAGACACTGAATACATGATGTGGGGCCTTGTTTTAACAGGCACTCAGTTGGGGAGGGAGTCCAGCTGAAATAAATCAGTAACAGAGAAGAAAAGGCTCCTTCCTTCATTGCTTATCTATCTTTGTCAGGACAAAATGATAGCAAAGGACCAGCAGCTGCAAAGCCTTGAGCTTCCAGCTCTGTGGGGGGCCTTGGATCTTCACAAAACCATGTAAATACATTGCCTTGGGTCTGCAATTGTTGAAATGCCTGCCCTTCTATAGTCATGCCTGTCTCCAGCAGGTGTTTCTGGGGTCCTCCCAGATTGCAGCAGCGTGAATATGATGACCAGATCTACCCAGACAAGGATGCCCTAGAGCTTCCTCCCATGCCACACCAACCAAGCCTGCAGCCATCATCAAACCTTTTTAGGGGCCTGTCTTTGGGTGTGAAGTCAGAGTTTCAGATTTCTTTAAAAAATCTTGGATAGCTGTGGTACTTTCAGGCAGTGAGACTGAGAGCTTAAACAAACCTTGTGTGGCAGAAAGGTCTCTACACAGCACAGTCAGGACTATTTATTCCCCACTGATAACAACGTGGCAGAGATCTCAGGGGCTGAGAGCTGTAATCTCTCTGTAGCCAAAACAAGCAGCAGGAACAGAGCAGCTCTGAGAGAACACCCAGCTTCTTTTCAGGGAAATGTCACTGATAATTAGCACCCCAGAGAAACAGTGACACGGAGAGGAGCACAGGGACATTGGTGGGGTGGCTTTGCCAGACGGGAAGGAGGGTCAGCACATGGCAGTTTTCCCCAGGGGTTCCTCATGGATGCAGGGGAACTTCTGCCTGGCCAGCCCCACGCCACAGGCAGCTCTGACTGCCCCATTGCACCGAGCTTGAGCTGAGGCAGCCCATGTTTATAATTTCAGGCAAATGTAGATAAGGGAGCTCCCCATGATCCAACCTACGGCTTCCCTCACACAGGAGGCAGCAGCTGCTGTGGGTGTTTTGCATTAGGCACCTGGGAGGAGCTGCAAGTGCGGGTTCCTCCCTCACAGCCTCTCCAATCTGTGCCTCCTGGGCCATCCTAGAGCAGCTCCATCCATCAGCATCAACCTGGATGTTTTCCACTTGAGCACATTTGGTAGTGAGGCTTGAATGTTGTTACACTCCAGGTTGTGGTAGTAGCTGGCATAAAGTATAAGGTCTCCTTCATATGGGAAATTCTGATATTTTTATCAGTTCTGGTACATCCAGTCATTCATGGTAGCTGCTTAATGGAGTGAGGGATGATTTTCCTTCCTATGTGCCCTCCTGTGTGTGAGGGAACTCTGTGTGTCAGCACGTTCAAGAGAGCGGCACACAAAATGTCTGAGATGCCATTTGGACAAAAAGTGATAATAACAGGTCTGTGGGCTCTGGGCAAACAGGGAAAATTTAAAAAGTTGGTTTTCTTATTGGAAGACATGAAGGTACAAAGCAACCTAGTAATCTAGATCAATGTGAAAGGTAGATGTATGATCTTCAGGCTGCTGAGATGATTTAAAAAGAGGCTTGAATGTAAGCCAAGGGTTAAACAGGTAACTTAGAACTAGCTGAAAGAAAAAGGAGTAGAATTACAGAATAAAGCATCTGGCCCTGGCAGTGCCCTGACCACTATAGACCCCATCTTTGTGGGTGCTTGGAAGTAACTTATAATGCTTTGTACAGGGATGTAATACCAGCTTAATACTCCAAAGTGATTTTCTGTATAGCAGAGGTAATTCTGTAAGATCTTGGCCATCTTAGGTATTAAAGGCAAAACTGGCAAGTTTACAGTATGAGCTTAGCAGAGTAAATGACAGCTGTGATTACTGGGGCTATTGAGATAACCTGTGATAATTCAAGAAAACACTAATTTTATCTTTCACAGTGGGGCAGTGTAGATGGAGTTTGTGAAAACATGTGATTATAATAACAGGAAACAAATTAAAACAAGGTCACAGAGGTCAGATGAATTTCATTACAAATTCTGTTGCCATTGTGAAACCAAGAAGCCTGTCATGTTTGCAGACCTCTGGAAGCAATTATGCCATGCCTTTCCATACTGTGGCCTCTGATCCCAGATGCCTGACTTGTCTGAGAACTTGGATTAACATGGAAGGGGAAAGTGAAGCTTAGCTTGAAAAGCAGCACCGCAAATGAGGCTGGGACAGTCACAGGCCGTGCCTGTATCCTGTGCTATCCTCAATGGTGTCTGTGCAACATCAGTTCCCTGCACAGGTGAATTCTCAGGATGATTCCAAGCACATTTTGCAAACTGAGTAAGATGTTATGTTGATGTGAGTGTTGGTACATTGGGTCTGATCCCATATTTACCTTCATGGGTGTAGATCAAAGCTGCTCTTTACAACTCAGTGGAAGTTGTGCCAGTGTGAGAGAGATGCAAGAGAACATTTTGGTTTGCTCAGTGCAGCATGGCCATAAGCCCACTTAAAAAACTGTTTTGGACCAACAAGAAAGGCAGTAAATCTTTGTGGATATTCCTTCAAGAATGTGGAGGGCAGGCATGGTCCTTTTACTGTTTGCATATTGTGTTCTGCCCTTAAATGGGTCAATTCTTTTATTTGCTTGCTTTTTTTTCTTGATCATGTTGGAGGTACCCAGTCAGACAATGTTCTCCAGCCAAGGTTAGCTTCCATCTCACCTTACCGTGTGAGAACATTGCTGTAAGCCCCCACAACCACACACTGATCTAGTTACCCTGTAATCCTGTTCCCATGCTCTAGCAGAACACAGACACACCCGAGCTCTTTAAGCCTCACTTACCTGCATCCCAATCACAGCGTAGATGAAGAACAACATCACTATCAAAAGAGCCACGTAGGGGAGAGCCTGGAAACGAAAGAGAAAAAGAGAGGGCTGTGTTTCTGCCTGGTTCGTGCGGCTGGCTTTGGGACAGGGCGCGGCTGTCACAGCGTGGCTCTGTAGTGCGGGCAGTAGCCACTAGATGCCTCTGCAAGCCCGCGCTTGGCTTGCCCGCCCAGCCCCGCCGGCTCTGAGCCATGGGGGATGGATGGATGCATGGATGCATGGATGGAGCTCCGCTGCCTTCCCGTCACCCCCGCCCTTGACCGAGCCAGGAAAGAGGGAAAACCAGAGTCTACACCTGCTTACCAGGAGGAGAAAGCTCTCACAGCCAGCACTACTCTGGCACTAATGGCAGCGTGGTATTTCCCTGTATCCAGACTGGTGAAATAAAAGATGCTACAGCTGCTGGAATCTTAATTCAAGGCTTCTGCTGCAATGGCTGGTACCACCCTAAGTAGCTAAAGCAGCATCAGCACCTTCCTGTTGGGTGTTAGGTGTCCCTGATGGTGGCTGCCATTCACCAAGTGTCAGTGATCAGCTGCTGGAGAGGAAATGCAGAGCCCTGATAAGCAGAGCTGCCTTCCAGGGAAGGGGTCAGTGCAATCAGCCAGGTACTGAGTGCTCCCGGTTTCCTCCACCACTGACAGGAATCAAGGGCTCTGGACTTCATGGGCTCAGGCATTTGAGCAGGAATCTTTTGAAATATCTCGTGCTCAGACCAGAGGCTTTCAGAATTTGATTCAGAGGAAATGGGTGGACACATTCACTCTGAAAATGTGAGCACAGTCCCTGATATAGATTTTGAACATCCAATTTCAGAGAATATAATGAGCCTACAACATTATCAGAGGGCTGCAGCACCTCTGCTATGGACACAGGCTGAGAGAGTTGGGGTTGTTCAGCCTCAAGAAGGCTCCAGAGAGACTCTTGAGTACCTTCCAATACCTAAAGGGGGCCTACAATAAAGACATAGAGGGGTTTTTTCAAGGACATGCAGTGATAGGAGAAGGGGTGATGGTTTTATACTGACAGAGGGCAGGTTTAGATTAAATATTTATTAAATAGGAATAAATATTAAATAGGAAGAAATTATTTACTGTATGGGTGGGTGAGACATGAACAGGTTGCCCAGAGAAGCTGTGGCTGCCCCATCTCTGGTAGTGTTCAAGGCCAGGCTGGGTGGAGCTCTGAACAATCTCATCTAGTGGAAGGTGTCTCTGCCCATGGCAGAGTGGTTGGAACTAGGTGATCTTTAAGGTCCCTTCCAACCCAAACCCTTCTGTAATCCTAAATTTAACACAACTGAATCCTGCAGGAAAAAATGAGAGAATATTTTCACTGGCCACCATGGAGATTTGCCTAAGAGCTGCATAAAACATTTCAAAGAAATCATAATATTAAAATGGCAAAAAATAAAAATCAAATCCTTTGGACAATGGCTTTAAACATCACCTTGAATCTCAGGACAGATTCCTCTGGCTTTTTAGGGAGCCAGACAAATTGGTATGTTTACCTCACAATGACACTGAAGAGACCACCAGCTCAGAACTGGGCTCCAAACACTTTGTGATGATTTAGTTGGGACTTGAAACACACAATACCTAAGAGCTCCTGGGGTAGTGTCCAGACAGGACCTGAGTGTATAAATTAACAGTACTTCTAAGGTGTATAACCTTAACTGTTTTCTGACAGTACTGCTGTTTTCCCTATCCATATGGGGGTGGGAAAGTGTCTTCTGTCCTGTCTGTCTGCCCCTTCACTTCCTTTTCATGTTCTGCTCTTTCTGTTCTACTTACTAACACACCTTCCTGCTCATCCCTGCCCCCTGTTCCCCATGGCTCCTTCAGCTTCCCATATTCTCCATTTCTGTCTCTGTCCTCTCTGGCTCTGTCCTTCCTTGGCGTTCCCACTTTGTCCTTGTCATTCCCACGGCCCTGCCGTGCCCTCAGCACCCTCTCACTTCCTCCTCCTCCTCCCACTCCCCAGGCTGACCCTGTTGCTGTCTCCGCAGACAGCAGGAAACCCCGCCGAGCATTTTCCCACCGCTCTGACCGGTGCCCCAGCTCCTACGTCAGCGCTTCATGCCATGCCCAGGGCACGTGGAGGCAACCATGGGATCTCACTCCATGGGTTCCTTGCTTGTTGGGCTGCCCTGTGTGAGCAGAGATGCTTCCTGGAAGCATGTGGGGACACTGGAGAGCCCGTGCCAATGTCTGCTGGGATCCCACATTCTGGCGGTGGGAGCGGCACAGTGGCTATTCTTAGCTGCCAAAGGAGCCTCCTGGTAGTTGCAAGAGGAGGAGCTTGGAGCAGAGAATTCCATGTTATAAATGGCTAAAGGCTTTCAAGGGAAAAGGCCCTTGCTTGCAATGCTACCTGTTTTTTCCCCCTCCCCTGCTGTGGAAGATCCCTCCCTCCATCCTTTCTCCCACCACCCCACAGCCCTGCCTGAAGTGACTCTGCAGCTGAAGAGGCCTGGAGGTCACTGCAGGGAAGTTCCAGGTGCTCCTTTCCCATCCATCTCCTCCTCTCCAGCCATGGGCTGTGACAAGTTCAGCTCAGGGCAAGCTATTGCCAAAGAGGCTGGAGGGGCACAGGGCAAGAGGAGGAGAGGCAGGAGCTGGAAAGTGTGACTCTGTGCCCTGCACCAGGGCTGGCTGAACTGTGCCAAGGGAATCTCATTCCTACGCATGCAAACAGAATGGTTCCCAGTGGCACTGCTCAAATAACAACCTGGAAGTTGGCAGCTCTGCTAGCAATGGAAAAAGTCACTGTGGTGTGGATGTGCCAGAAACCTCATGTGCAGGGTTAGGTCCCCTGGCAGTCAAGGACTGGGCAAAATGAGTCCTTTCCATCAGCCTGGTGGGCTGGTTACTGGGACCACTGAGAGCTGCACTGGAATAACTCCGTGCTGGTCCCTGGTGTGCACGTGTGCTGCCTCTGCTGTGAGGAGACAGAAGTTGCAATGAGCTGCAGCACTGCAGACTTTGGCCCCAGCTTGTGTTGTCACTGGTGAGGTTAAAATTTTAAAGTATGGGTCAATTCCTTATCCAATTGAATCAATACCAAAGCTAATGATCATTTACAGCCTCAGTCTGAGGGCTATATAGCTGCTGTTTCAAGGCGAGTGTGTTGCACAAGTTACTCTTTCATGTCTTTGCCCAGTGGTGTGTTCTGCATATTTGCTCATGTTTAGACCACCATTTGTATTCCTGTGCTGTGTTTCCCTGCTGATTCCTTTGGATAAGCCCCAGCTAACATCCAGGTTGTGCTGGTCCAGTAAATCCAGGTCAAGTACTTTTAGAATGCAGGAATATGCCATGCTTCATCTCTATCATTTTACTACATGTGGCTAGGTTTTTTCCTGCAAATAACTTTAACAATATACTATTACAAACTACAACAATAACCCTTGTTTTCCTCCAAAGGTGATGATTCTTATCCAGTCTGCTATTCTTCACTTCCTCCTATCTACTCTGGAACTTTACCTAGCACTGAAATGCAACCTGTTTCCAGGGAAAAAAGCAGCAGCAATTTAATAACTTGGCATTGTTACCAGCTCAAAAGAGTAGGGCTAAAAAGGTGAATTCTTCCTGGATGAAAGTATGGAGGCCACACACCTCTAGTACTCCCTGGAAATCCTCAAAACAAAGCTTAAAGGAAACTTAATTGAGCCACAGGCCTTCCCCCCATAGCTGTGTATTTCACTTAGAGTTACACATATGAAACACAGCTCAAATAAGGAAAAAAAAAAAGAGATGGAAGGGTTACAGACAGGCAGTAATTGAGTTGAACTGAACTATTAAGGCTGTTCAGGAGGGTCTCAAGCAATTCCTCATGCTTTAAAGATGAAACTCATACCCTGCAAGTTCCATTTGCCTGACTCATTTGTGCCACCTCTCCCCGGGCACCTTTGAGCTCAGGCACTGGGGTGAAACCTCTCCCCTAGAGGCCACTGAGGGAGATCAAAAGGAGTGGGGCCTTTCTTAGAGAAAAGTGAAGGAATACCTGGAAGGACTTGATGAAGGTCCACAGCAGGGTCCGGATGCCCTCCCCTCGGCTCAGGAGCTTCACGAGGCGCATCACGCGGAAGAGTCGGAAGAAGGTGATTGAGATGCGAGAGTTTTCCTCTGCGTTCTGGAAGCCATTGGCACAGAGGCAGGAGTTACAACAGCACGAGAGCAACCAGGGCCCTGGGCCACAGAGGAGCCTACGCCGAGGGTTCACTGCACTGTTCCTTGTCCTGCCACTGCTCCCTGGGCTTCCACTCCCTTCACCCCAGGGACAGGCCGAGGCTGCTCTGGCCTGCCCCGTGTCCGATGGTGGTGAGGCTGCTTTAGGGGGCCTCTCAAGGCCATCAGCCTCTCCCCTCAGTTTGCCTGGGCTTTCTGATTAGGGATAGGATATGCTCATACCCTCCAATATATCTCCTCACATTGGAAAGAGGCAATTCCCCTTTGACCTTGCACTGGAGGAGAAAGACACTTTCCCTTTTGGCCTGCCTTGAGTGTTTCACCCCAGTGGGTGTCTCAGCCAGCAGTTCTGCTGAATCTGGTGTCAGGCACCAGCCATGTTCTGCTTGCTCTGCTGGGAAACAGGAACAGGTCCCAGATTTGCCCCTGGCTGCAAAACCCCGTGGGGGCACCCCAAGGTGTGTGCTGTGTCACTGGCACCACTGCCAGCCTGGCTGTCTCTGTGCTGCTGTGGCCATGCTCCTGTGGGCTGGCCCCTGGTCACTCTCTCCCACTGCTGGGCCTTTCTCATTTCTCATGACCCCTTTGTATTTCCCACAGTCTGCGCACTGACTTCTGTTTTTTTAAAAACATTTTATTTTGGCTTCGCTGCTACTGTTCGAGCGTGGAGTATTTTAAAATAGTCTTTCTTCTGGCCTGTTTTTTCTCACAGCATCTGCTTTGTCCCTAAGCATTTTCCCCTGGGGTTGTAACCAGCTTTGACGTTCCTCAGCCTTCACATGTGTGAAGGCAACATCCATCTGAAGGCTGCTGCAGCAGCAGGCTCACCTGGCCTTGGCACAGGACTTGCTGCCTAGCTCAAGGGCACAGCAAACGCCAAGTTTTCCAGTTTATTAACCCCCTAAAATACTGTGCCAAGCCTGTGGAGCTGGTGCCTTCCGGTAGCAGCACTGTGGGAATGTGACCTCCTGTCACAGTGGAGATAACACTGTCACCCTGCCACTTGACCTGCTGTGGAGCACAGTGCATGGAAACCCCCTCTCTGTCCCCACCCAGGCTGCAAAGACTGCAGTTGGAGTCTAAACACCACCAAAAGAGCAACATTTAGGAGGAAGAAACAGTGCAGATCACCCCTGCTGTTAACTACTCACCACTGTGTAAACCAAGAGAGAACAGACCCTTTGGATTTCCTGTCACTGGGCAGTGAAAACAGCAGCCTGTCTGCTTCTGATAAAAGCCAAGGCACAGGAGCAGCCTGGGTGGATGTTCCTGGGATGAAATGCTCAGATGCAGATGTGTACCTGGGTGTGCCCCTGTTTCTGAGCTGATTGATGCTCAGCTCTGTCCCTGTCCCCATGCAGGGGCTGTAGCTGGGTGCTGGGTGTGACCCCTGCTCGCACAGACAGCACCATGTGCAACAGATCAGGATTGCACCCAGCTGCAGTCTGTCTGTCTGTCTGTGGTGTGTCTGTCACCAGGCAACTTCCTCCAGGCCGTACCAAAGGCTGGCACTGGCTAACCATGGAGTAACTGGGTGAAAAAGACTAGGGAAACAGGCTGTGTCACTAAAAGCCTGAGCCCTCCCCACACCTCACATCATCCTGGTTTGATTACTTGGACATCAGGCTGTGGCCTTCAGCAGATTGGAGGGAGTTGCTCTGAGGTGAAGGAGGGAATGTGGCCTCCAAGGAATCAAAAATCATGGCACTGAGCACTCTCAGTGCTACAGTCCCAGAGGGATCACTGTAACGTCAAATACCTCTTCCAGTCCTGTAGAAGCCAAGCACTAATACCATCTAAAACAGAGCTGAGGTACCAATCTAGAGGTTGTATGGACAGCAATCATGCTGTGGTTGTGACTAAAAAACCAGAGTTTTCTTATTCTACCTGCTGTTCTTCTGGTTGGCTTGGCTCTTTAGGTGGCAGCAAGTTGGGACACGGGTCTGGACAGAGGTTTTAGTATTCCTTTGTCCTTCCTTGCTGAGAGGAGGCAGCTACTGTAGGGAGAAGTTTATCTCTGCCCTTCTAGTGTCCTGGAGCAGGCAAAGTCTCAGCAGCAGATAAAATAGAACAAATCCCTCCCTGACGCAAATGTGCAACTTACTGGCATCAAACCACTTAGCCAAAAACTCAGCCATACCTCAGAAGATTACAGTCATTTCAAAACTAGGTGGCTGTAGATTAGCTGATGCTTGAGTAGCCCTGCTTGCTTCCTCCTGGCTTTCATCCAGCTTTTTGAAGGCATATCCTTGCCAGAGGAGGGAGGTTCTGCAGCGTGGCAATCCAGAAACTGGAGCTCTCTGGGGGTGGTGTGGGACCTGCCTTGCACACCAAGGCAGCAGAGTTTTGTGCACCATTGCACCAGTTACTCTTTTTTTGTGCAAAATACAAACTCAAGTGTTATAATGAATCACCTCATTGAAGAGGAGCTTCAGAGGCCCAACTCTTTCTTTTCTGAAGTCACACTGCAAAGTCATTCAGTGTCACATTGACAGTGACACAGGGACATTGTGGCTAACAAGAAATCTTACCAGGTCCAGTTCTCTCTTGGTGGTTCATTAGAAGGCAGAACAACAGTTAACTTGACCAAAGGAAAGCTCAGGATGCACAAGAGATACACATGTGCAGCATATTCACAGCTCATGTGAACACCAGACTCACACCAATACATGACATGGCAGCTTCATGCACAAATAACTAGGCTGGGCTTGGAGAGAGAACTTGTGATCACGGAGAAGAGAAAAAAGGAGTGTGTTAGAAAGAGTGTCACAGAAGCTGGGAGGGTGGTCTGTATTTTTGGTCTTACCATAGAGGAAGAGCATTGGGTATGTTCAGCTGGCTTTAAAGAAAGGCAGACAGAAATAAGCTGTAATAAGTCTCCAATCAAGAGCCCTAGTAAACTAGGTCTTGGCTAACACAGGAGCAACAAAATGGCAGAAGAGGGCAAAAGGGGATTTGAAAGAAATGCACAAGAGGCTGGGCTTATTCCCTAGGGTGCCCAGGATCAAGGCTGGCCGTGGCAGAAGTGGGTACAACTGCCTCTGAATTTGATGTAAGCTCTCTCCACTACCAGCACACGTGACTCACACCCAGTGTCTCCTGAGTGCTGGACACCCTGGCAGTGGAGGTACTGTACTGGTAAAATGAGTTCAATACAGGGGCTGATTTGGCTCTCCAGCTCAGATCCAGGCCATGTCTGCACAGGGACCAGCCAGCTTCCAGTGCATCCATCTGATTTGCAAACCCATAACATCCCAGTGCTAAAGCAACACTTTCTGTTTATATATCCCCATTCCCTTCCACACAGTTCTGGGCTGGGAGAGTCTAACTGGCTCTTGGCAGCCCTGCAACACCGAGCACCAGCTGTGAATGTGGGTTGGTGCAGCTAATTCGCTCACTCTGCCTTTACCCACCTCACAGCAAAGCCCTAGGCACTCAGTGGATCTGTTCTTGGAGGCCAGGCTGAGCTGAGCCCAGCCCTGGTCACGCCTGGAAGAGTCAAATTGCTGCAGACACTCTGCCTGATATTCCTTGATTAACCTCTGGGGCCATTTCCAATACTGAGAGCAATTCTAAAATATACCCAAGGCTGCAAGTATCCTTAGGTGTAAGAAGCAGAATTGTAAATTAAATGAAACTGTCTTTATTAGGAGTCCTTCAGTTCAATAGTAACATAATCCTTCAGGCCTAACCTCTACCATATGCCAAACCTGTCTGCTACTTTAGCAAAGTGGGAATTGATGTGTTTCTGCCAGTGTCAGAATTCCCCTCTAGTGCCATGGAGGTCTCCTGCAGCATGCTCCTGCTCTCCAAGGATGCTGCAGTAATCAAACTGGCATTGTATTACCTAAAAACCTCTGTAGTTTGGATGCACAGCCTAGTTTGGTGATATGGGCAGATAAGAACAATTAAAAACCCAAGGTACACTAGCTCATTTAATGATATGGGTTAATTCATTGGTTTGGTAGTGTCAGCTTTCATTGCTTTCATCCTCCTCTTTCACATGTTTGCTCTTATGTTTTCAGATCACATACAGGCAAAAGTTGGCTTGAATACCAAATGAACAGCAGTGCCCATAGAGACATTTCTTACAGGTCAGGCATAGATTTTGATTTTGTGTTGCTAGGCAAACATCTTTCCAGCAAAGTCCCATCCCCCTTCCTCTTTCTAGTTCTGCAAATCACCTTTTCTCACAGTGGAAGGACCCTTATTCTGCTGCTTGCTGCATTCCTGGTAGAAGGTACAAATGTCCTTCAAAATAACTGAAAATTTTCTGGATTCTCCATCCTTCCTGGCTGCTGGTGTTTGTGCATCTGTGACTGACAGGCTGAAGAAGCCTCTTGAGGTGCTGTGGGATATTGTGCTTTCACTGTCATTTCTTCTTCTATTCCCTGAGCTAACTGGGCTGTGTTTTAAGTTGTGGTCAAAAATGTACCAAATTATATCACTGCCTATGGTAGAGGCTCAAAAGCAACACAGGGAAGGTTCTGCTGATGCTGGCAGGTGGGATTCGTACAAACTGTGGCACTGTGGGCTGAGGTTCCTGCTGTGCTTGTGTGAGTTCATGAGGGGGAAATCAACCCCCAGATTTGGGTTCCTGAATACATTTTTGGATATCCCCAAAGGTTTCAGAAAGGAGACAATCCTACCAGCTGTGCCAAAGGGGCACCCCATGGACCTGAGCACAGGAATCTGAGAATCCATTACTGGAACTTTCCAGTGTGGCCATTCTGAACCCTAAAGCTGAGAGAGCTACTGCTAGATTATCCAAGAATCTTCAGCCTTGCCAGTGATGTGGAATGCAAATTTTAGGACAAGGACAGGCAACTGGCACCTGAGAATGCAGTGGTCACATCAGTTCCCAGGGATGGAGGCGTGGTGACAAGTACTTGTAATTAAAGCCAGTGTCTATTGCCCATCTGAAGTGGACAGGATTTCATTTCTACAAATCTCAGAACAATGTGGAAAAACAAACCCTCATCTGTTTGATGTCTCTGGAAGAGCTTTTGGAGAAGCTACACCACTGAGCAGAAAGCACTCTTGGCTGTGTTCCCTGCTGCTGCATGGGGTTAAACCTGCAAAGGAACTTCAAGACAAGACTTCTGTCCTGCCCTACTCCTTTGGGGCATGAGTAGCATGAACATACTGAATGGGAAAGGGCCACAGCAGGGACATCAGTCAGAGGTGATGTTCTGAGCAGTTTCTCTCACAGAGAAAAGGGATCTGAAGTATAAATCACAAGTACAAGGTCATATTTAGAGTGATACAGAAGGGAACCTGCAGGCTGAGTGGGAAAAGAAATATCTGAGGCAGGGTGCATGTGTGTGAAGACACTCAGGGGGATGAGTGCAATGAGAACTGTTTGGGTTTTTTTTTTTTTTCTTTCTTTTTATGCCACTATATTTAAAAAGGCAACAGAGATGTTAAGAAGCAGAAGGGTCCAAGAAAGAGAAGAGAAGGTTCTAGAAGCCCAAGTAAAATTCAGTAGGATAAAGACTGAGTGATCCCTGCAACATGTCTGAAAACCTCCTCAGAATATTGTTGCCTGCTTACATCTCATTCATATTCAGAGTGTACTAGAACACCAGCTTTTTAGGCAGATAAATTGCTGCAAACCTGTGAGCATTCTTAGAGCCCCTACAGGCACAAAAGAGGAAGTCAAAGCTTGTGCCCATCATGAAGTCGGGATCCCAGGTAAGGAAGTCTCTGGGAAAGAAGCCAGGTTTATTCAACAGAGAGATACTTAAAATCTCAGAGGCCACAGCACTGGATAAGGGAACTGTGTTCCTGGTAATCCTGCTCTGCCTGGGTCGGGGACAGTGAGGTTTACTGGCAACTGCTTGTGAGGAACACAACCCCTCCAGGTCCTGTTGAACCTCCATGATGTCTCACAAATCAAACCTGGTGTCTGAAAAAGTTTCCAATGGGTTGTGCTTTGGAAGCTAGGAGAGGATAAAATTTGCACTCCTAAGGAACCATTCTCAATCTTTCAAGAGCAATATGTAACAGAGTAAATATAGTGGGATATTTATACTGTAATGCAATCCATTCTGAAATTCTGAGAAGGGATGATGTGGCTTTTCAGATGTGTAAAGACAGCAGGAAAAATATGAGCAAAAAGGCTTTGTATATTCACAGTAGTATCAAAGTTCCCTGAAATAGCCATGGCTTAGAATATTTTATGGATAAAGATTGGAAGAAAACAAGAAAGTGTGTCAATAGGCAGATTCAAATGAAAGATTCAGTAGGAAATTCCAGAGAAGAGATATTAATCCCACCTCATCCTTGTGGAACACTGGAGACAGAGGACCATGTTGGGAGGTTTGAGCTCCTTTTGGCTGGTTTGCTGACAACTGTAATGGCTTTGCAGAGAAGCAGCCCCTGGAAATGCCTGAAAGGCAGCTTCATTAGGTCTGTACAGTATGTGTTTAATCCATATAACCATGGAGGCTCCTCCTCTGCTGGGTAAGTGTCAGTAGCTGTTCAGGAGCTGTTGATGACAGGACAGGCAGACAGCATTCCCACTGCTGATGGTAGCAATTCTTTTACACCACAGGACACACTGAAGATGAGTTCAACTCCCTTGAAGTGGATCTAGCCTTTGCTAGGAAGTCCAAACCGATCTTTTCCCTGATGTTTGAGGAGCAGAACTTCCTTGCTGATAGCTTTTTACTTTCTACCAACATTTTCATTCATGGGGAGGAATCTCTTTTTTGCCAGAGACAATTCAACCTTTGTGTTGTGGAGAGCATTTGAGCAGCTGAATGCACAGTGTTATAATTGCTTCACTGGAGTTGTCTCAGTCAATGCAGAGGTACAGCTGCAGCCTCCCAGTTATGCCTGATAGGTTGGAAGAAGTGAGAGGAAATGTGTGTTTGAGATGCTGGCACCACAATATGACAGAGTAGCTCCATATTTCTCAGGAGAATGAGTGGTCAGATGCTTATGCTGCCTTTTGTGACAAACAATCTGTCATGGCCTTTCTCCACTGAGGAAACTGTGGCTCATGGATGAAGCTTCCAAAAGCCCACTGAGAGCAGCTGGTTGCTGGTGATGGATGTCTGCTAAGATATTTCATTGATGTTGAATTTGGAGAATGAAAAGTTACCCATGAAGATGCCGTATCTGTTGGAAACTTGATATTTGTTCTGTCAGCCTTGTCCCATGAGGAAGGGGGCGGCATGTTCACTTCTTGCTTTTTTCTCCTCCCTGCAGGAAAGGTGCCTCTGAGAACCTGCTCTGCAGAGCCTCCTGAGCAGGCTGAAGTGTTGTGTAGTTCCTTTACATTTGTAGGATATCAGCCTTTTCTAGATCAAGGTCTTTAGGTCTCCTCCAAGAGTCCTACTTCAGCCATGCTGCATCTGTGACTTTGGACACAAGATGAAGTGTGGCAAGAGATGTTTTGAGGAAATTAACTCATTAAAGCCATAGGTAAGATGTGGAGGAGAATTAAAAGCACACATTTGGCAATGAGAAACCCCACTGCTCTTCTGGAGATGTTTCCTTCCCATGTGCTATCACTGAGATAGGATCTCCAAGGTTTTGAGTTTCAAGAAGAACAAAAATTTACCGAAGTATTGGGGAAAAAAAGAGTTTTAGAAGTTATCTGTGCCATAGAGACATGGTAAAAGAAGTCACTAGACATCCTCCTGTATTTGTAGTGTCAAAAATCTCAAGTGACCTCAGGAGGCTGAGTTGCACAAGTCTTTGTGGAGAGCTGGAAAAAGTCAGGGCTTCAAATCAACCTGACTGCTGGCAGGTAATATTCTGCCATGGCACTGGGGAGTTACCACAGCCCCTTCCAGAGCCATCCATCTGCCACTGCTGTCTGAGGCTTTAGTCACAAGAGCCCTGGAGATAATCCACCAGCCACCAAAAGTCTCTGAGGTTATTATGAAGCCAGGCAGAAATGTATCTGGTACTTCTCTGACAGGGAATACCACTGGATTGCAGATGGCATAATTGGGAATTGTAAATTCCCACAATCTTACAGTGAAATCAACTTATTAACAGGGGAAAAAAAAACCCAAACAAAAAAACCCCCAAACCTAAACAAACAAACCCAAAAACCCCAAATCAAACAAACAAAGAAACAAAAAAACCCCCCAAAAAACCAAAACAAAAACCAACCCAACAAAAAAACAGAAAAGCGAAAAGCTTCTCAAACTATACCTTCTTCTTTTAAGTAAGGATCTCTTTGAACATTTCTGGGAACATTTTGAACAAAACTAGCCAAAATTCATTTTTTTTTCCCCTGCAAAAATATTTTCTGTTAGAAGAATGCTGATGCTGAAAGTCAAATGTTCTGTATACACATGCCAATTCTGAAACAGGCATTTCAGAAATGTAAGGTTGCAATCTCACATTTTGTCCTCACACATTTTAATTTGGTTTACATTTCCATTATAAATCATATATAACTGAGAAAAAAAAAATCAATGCCAGATTAAACTGCTTTTACTTTACTTAAGCGTATGTCTTGAATCTTGATTATTTCAATAAAAATGATCTTTTACTGAAATTTTTTCAACTTTAAATTTTCTTTCTATTTTAAAACAGAGAAAAATGTTACAAGGGGCTTTTGGAAACAAAAAAATCGAGCCTCTCTATAGCTGTAATCTGGGTGAAGGACTGGAGGGTTTTTTGATAATTTAATGCCTATTAGAAAATGGCACCATCTTACAGGAAAACTGGGAATTGAGGGATGTGATGCTGCCTTTACTGGGGCAAATAGTGAACACCTTGTGGATTTCCCTGGAAAAAGCTCTGAGGGTGTTCCAGTGCAATATAAAATGCTGATACTCAGCTCTGCAGAGGAGACTGAGCTCTCCTGCAGCAGGGAATTAAAATTTCATTTGTTGCAAGGAGGGGAATTGGGGAAAATGCAACATCTGCAATGGGGTTTGCCATTACATTTCTGCCTGCATTAACTCATGGGGGCCAAGAGACACCAAGAGTCAGCTCATCCAAATGCAATATATATGCATTTATACTTCACTGATTCCACATGATCTCAGACCTCAGGGGAAGCATTACCATATCCCTGTGCAACAAAAGCCTGTTTTGAATACAGTTAATAAGGGCAAGGTAACTTCTTAAGCAAATGAGTCCTGCAGCTATCAGTTTTTTCCCCTTCATTTCCTATGGATTCTAAGATTTTGAAATTCTGGAGCTTGCTTTACTAATTAGCTTCTAATATGCAAATCATACAAATTTGAATAGCTTATAAATTAATTATATATATATCTATCCAAAAATTGTCAGACAGAAGTCTTATGGCTCCAAGTGCTTAAGGTAAATATAAAGAAAGTCAATTGCTTTTATTTGGTTATGCAGATTACCCTAGATTGACACTTAGAGGACAAGTAATGAAAGGGCTGCTTTTTCATACAGCTAAAAGCTCTATTTTTTCCCCAAGACTTTCAGAAAAGCAGAACAATTGGTAAAGCATATATATGCAAATTATTCTTAATTTTCAGGATGTTTTAATAATCCTTCTCATTAGCTTTGGGAAATCAAGTCTTAGGGTAATCAGGCCTGGGAGGCTCCTGAGAAAGCAGCAGATACTAACCACTATCGGAGATGTAATGCTCATCTTCAGGTGCAGCCACTGGTCTGACTTAGAGAGGCAGGTGCAGCTGGCCTGTGCTTCATTTGAGTTCTGTGGGACAGGCAGCCAGAAGAAGCCCTAGAACATCTGGATGAGAAGGAGCTTAAGATGAATTGAACCATGAAAATAAGTGTTCAAAGGCTACATGTGTGCAGAGCTTTTTGTTTTACAGGTGGAGAGACTCTGAGGATCTTCTGTTTGAGTAAGAGAAGAGAGGTTTTGCGGATTTGAATGCCTCTGCCAGCAGCCATGTGTGATGAACTTTTTTTTCATTAAACTTGGCTTTTCATCTGACCAGTTCTTGATTCACAGGGCAATGGCTCCCAAAGGAGATGATCAGTGTGTCCCAGCCCAGAGCAGCCTGAGGGGGATGACCTTGGGAGCAGAGCAGGCCACTGAGCAAGAGGGAGAGAGAGCAAGATGAGAATTCAGCTTTCCAGCTTTCCTCACTTCTATTACCATCCATGCCAACAGTGTCCTCATTTCTGTTCCTGAGCAGTCCAATGTGCTTCACTGCATTTCCTGAGGCAAAGTTAACATGGCTTTTAAACATCAAACTCAGCAGTGTATTTATCACTGTGCTGGAAAAGGCAGTCTTCTTTTCCTCCACCTCTTTAGAGAGATTTATGTTCTGAATTATATTGTTGATTACTCTCTTTCCTTTTTCTTTTTTTCATTGTCTGGGAGGGAAGAGGGAGAGAAACCTGTGGGACATGTTTTCCAAAAGGAGCACGGCCTGTATCTGGTTTTCATTCCAAGTAACAGATATTTTCAAATCCAGGTTGTCCCATCCCAAACACCCAAATAAATCCATCATCTTGACTTCTTATCTGCAGCAGTGTTGTGAAAGCACAGCTGCTGTGGAGGGCTGCAAGCTGGGAGATGTTCTCTGACACACTTGGCCTGCTCAGGTTCTTGTCTACTAAGACCATGACACCAATTTTGTTGTCAAAATAAAACAGAAGTAAAAGACTGTTCAAAACATCCATGACAGTCCAAATGGCTTTGTTGTGCACTGTGTAAGAACTGATTTTTCCATTTCTTGTGGCATCCCACAGCCTGCCTTGGAAATGAGAATGGCAACAGAGCTTTTCTCTGAGATGAACTTCCTGAGCCACTTTGTGTCCAACACCTTGCAATGCTCAGTTGGTGCTGAGAAGGTGAGTGGCATCTACAGGCTTCTTCTTCCCTGTAGACCGGTGATTTATGAGGATTTTGGTGATTGATGAGGAATTAAACAAACTCCCAGAGGCATGTCCTTCTGCTGCCATGGCTGTGTTTGTCTTCTCTGCACTGGATGTTTGAGCACTTCTGCAGATATTTGTTAATTATTTCTGAATTAGCTGATGGCATTTCATGGTGTGGGAAAAGGACAAGGAAGAAGGAAAATGAAGAACAGAGTGAAACTTGGTGCTCTTTTGGGTCTTTCTGGGGTTTCTCTGGTCAGCCTCAAGCTGAAAGATGGAGGGAGACCTTTGGAATTTGTAGGGTTCCAGGAGCACATGAGTCCAGAAGGAAACTTCAGTAGCATCTTTGTGGTACTGCACAAGTCCTGATTACACTGGGGGTGCCAAGGTTGGAAGGAGCCCTGTGGTCTGCAGCAAAATCCCCACTCCTCAGTACAACTCTGGGGGCTGCTGGAGCCAGGGAGACACTGGAGCAGGAGCAGGTTTTCCTGGGAAGGGAGGCTACCAGCTGACAGATTCCACATGCAGTGTTGCCAGGACCCATCCTTTGGGAAGCCCAGAGGCTTTGGGACAGTGTGAAGATGGATGAGCCATCTTGTGCTTTGATGAAGGTGCTTAAAGGAACTGCACATGCAGGTGGAAGCAGGAGAAAACCCAATCCAGCTTGGTTTCAAAGCAATAGGTCTATGGGTTGCAAGAGGCTCTGGATGACTGTAGGTGAACTATCAGCCCCTGTCAGTTTTGTATAATTAATCTTTGCTCAAGGGAGAATATCCAGGGATACCAGCAGCCGAAACAGAGAGATTGTTATGGACCATTTTCACCTGAGATTTGCAGCAGCTAGTGTTTAATTCCCAGTCTGTGTCTTTTCATTGCCTTTTAAATTAGAAAGTTATTTAATGTTGATGCAGAATATTTCCTAGGAAAAAACCAGCCTACAGACTTATTGCATTTCTGTATGATACTATGGGATACAATGAAGTCTGTATGTGTCATTCTGGGATTTGAAATGCCAATCACAGGCATTATCAGAAAACATTAGAAGTGGTCATATGGAGACTGGGAATAGATCTTACAAAGCTACTTAGCAACGTTTTCTTGTTCTACATATCTTTCCAAGAATAAATTATTATTGATTTGATGAATTCTTTGGTAAAGAAACCAAACAAGGATAGGGACTGTTTAGATGATATGTAATACTCACTCTGTGTGATTTACTGTGTTCAAGTATGGTCAAACAGTTGAGTCTCAAATTCCCTGTCTCTAAACATCAATTTGTTTTGATGTTTTTCTATTAACAAGTGTTTCTTTACAGCTGAGGCATCTTTGCCTTCATGTCTGCTCATCTTATATAATGATGTCTGGCTTTGGATGAAGGAGACTTTCTCCCAGCCCCTCAGACAGGGCCCAGCAGGCAGCACTGCTGGCTGGTGTCTCAGAGCTTCAAAGTGGAGCTGGACAGAACAACTGGGGTGCCACCAGCTGGGATGTCCCATTACTCTGCAACAGCAGTTAGAGCCAAGTCACATCCTTTGGCCATCAATCAGCTGACCATGAACTGATTCCAGTCCCCACAGCTTGGTCATCTGGCTGCAGCAGGGGATGGGTCCCATTTAGCAGATTCCCAGGGAGATACATGAAGCAGAAGTGGTTTTGTTGGCATCTTGTGCCAGACAGTCTCCTCAAAGAACAGATCAGAGAGTGAAGGTAAGAGCACAGCCATTTACAAACCAGATGTCTATGAAAAAATAATAAAAGAACCACCCCTCTTGTGTTTGCCTGGCTGGTGCATGAGAATGTAGAGGAAGCAAAGCAAGAGCTAAATGAGAGTGCTATATTGACTATATTGGAAAGGGTAGAATTAATTTATATGTTTACCTTTGATTACAAATCTGGGTGAGCAGCAAAGCCCCCACAACTGGATGTACATTTGATGGGAGGTCTGTACATTTGGGTTTGCAGGCTGGTACCATCTCCATGCTGGAAGGCTGCCCAGTGCCTTGCACAAAAGGGGGGCAGCTCTTCCCCTGGACTGATGGGATCTGGCTGAGGACAGAGAGGAAAATCTACTGCTAGATAAGATAGAGGGGAACTTCCTACTGCCTTGCTGCAAATGTCTGCTGCCCAAGATTTCAGCAAAACTGGGACAAAATCACTGGGAAAAAGAAGATGGGGGAGAAGAGCAAATTAAAGAGGAAAACAAGTAAAAAATGCTTGTGTGTCTTCCCTTCTTCCATCACCTCCACTGCTTTCATTGCAACTGGCAGTGCAGCCTGGGATGAGTTAGAATTTCTCAAAATATGTACAAGATGGTGCACACAGTGAGGTCTTGTAGCGCCAATTCTAAAAGCTCTTGTGATTTGCATGAAGAACAGGAGCTTTTGCAGCACAACTGGGTGAGTGAAATGCAGGGGTTTGTGCCCTCTCTGTTACTGCAGCCTGTGTATGGAGAACAGCGACACTGGAAAACTCCTTGGGCATTCTCAGCAAGGTAGGTCTGAGAAAAAAGAAAATTAAATGCCAGAAACATCTTTCACTGCTTCAGGGAATTGCCTAAGATGGCAGAACCAGCTGGATTTGAACTCACCCAAGCACCTTTTTGACCATCAAACTTAGGGTGCTTAGAGATCGTTAATTAACATTAATATATTTAGAGATGATCTAAGGAATCAAGAGTCAAGAAAAAAGTCAAGAGATTTTCCTGTGGATTCATATAAAGACACAATCTCTATTGGAGTTCAGGGAAAGTTAAAAGAAACTTCTGCTAGGCAAAAGGAATGATTTATCCTGGCTAGCAAGCCAATGGAAAAAAATAATCAGCTTGGGGTAGCTCTGTTTAATTTGAGTGTTTTAACTAGCTTTGTGGAAAAACACATTGGAATCAAGAGGAAAATGAAATATAACTGTAATATATCACAGATGTTGATGCCAGAATATTGTAGTGGGTTTTTTCTTCAAAGTACTGTGATAGAAAAATGACAAGTAAAATTAAATACTGGTCAGAAAACCTGCACATAGGCTTTTAAAAGAGCTCTTTGTACTGAAATGTAGATGCCATATACTTATTTTTACTATTGAACCAACACAGGACAAGGTTTATTGTTCTTTGTGTTCCAACTATTAGCTTTTACTATTATTATAGCAATAATTTACAGTCAAATAAGAAAAGAGGACTTCTGCTCTAAAGGCCTTAAAACCCAGCAAGATTTTGAGTATGTGCAAGCCTGCTCTAATTAAAAGCACAATTCACTCCTTAGGGCAGCCAGTGAGATGCTGTGGGCCACCATTTAAACCATTTTTACTCAGAAGGACTCCAGACAGGTTTATGCATCAGGTCTTACAGTCATAGGGCTGTCTAACTTTCTTTTTGCTGCTTTCACATTTAGCTTTAAAAATTTGTTCTCCTGGATTCTTTATCTTTGGTTTATCCTATTTTAATTACCGAGAATGTGTGTGGTTAAATTTTTCCAGTAAGGCAAATTTATTTTTATGCTACTCTTAAGTCTTCCCTGCATTAAAATACATTCTGATTTTTCCATGGGCCTGGAATAATGTCAGAAGCCAAGCATAACAATTTTGTGGAAATCACAATATTGAGGTACATCCTTAAAATTGGGTGGTATGAAGAGTCTTTCAAAGTGGGAACTACCTGCCTTCTTCTTATGGTGCTAGCACTGCTAGCAACAGCTCAAACACTCAGGTAAACTGAAGAAGGAGTAATTTGCATTTACTATCCCCTTCTTTTGCAGAAAATACATACTTATTTCTGATTGTCCATATTTGATATAGATTTCCATACAGAAAAAGTTGTGCAGTTACCAAAATCACCTCTTTTATAGAGCAAATCACATTTTGAACTCTGGAAATGCACTCAAAATACCAACATTTTAAAGAAAAGAGATTAAAATAAAAAAAAAAAAAGAGGCCCCATTATTATGACAAGTATATACATAAATAAAACCAAAAATAACCCTGTTCAAACATGGTTGTGGTTAGATAGTCATATGATACTTCTTTCTCACCAATACAGGGTGAAAAACATGCACTAAAATTGTTGATTAGGCATGGGAAGTGATCAAATTCAAATTGATCTAAGCCTAATCTGTGGAAGAGTCCAGGGCAGCTCTCCTGATGTTCTTCAAATGCAAAATAAAGCACTTGTCACTGCTACAGCTCACAACCATGCTTCAACATGGTTTCCTACAGCTGGGGCCACCTTGGTGTGTTACCTGAATTATTCCAGTGATAAAAACACCACCAGATTAAAACAAAAAAGAGAAAAAAAAAAAGAAAAGGCAAACTCAATCCACCCTCCCCCCCCATCAATTTTAGCAGCAGTTTTTCCAAAAAGAAAACAAGTCATATACACATACATATACACGCACACAGGGAGAGCTCAGGACTGTGGACACTTCTGGGATGGCAGCAGTAAGGGAGTAACAACACAGGATGTCAAAGAAGCCACTGTGCTTCTCCAGCCCTTTGCTACATAATTTGGAGGCCTCTGCTACCCAGATGGCATTTGAGAGGGGGAGAAAGGAGAGTGGGGGGAGATGTTTTCTGCCTCTTTCAGAAGGTTTGGTTAAACGAGCTTGCGAGTTGTGGGAACCGCAAAGATTTGGTGGCGGCAGCCGACGGCCAAAATCTGAGCAGCAAAGGGCGTGGAAGCGGAGAGAACCAGACAGGCAGAGAAAGACAGACAGACAGACAGCACAGCGACAGAGATGAATGGCAGTCCCAAGTGAGGTGCAGGCTGGGTGCAAGTCGTCCTTCCCGCGATCCTTGCTCCCTTGGAGGGAGGGGTGTGTGCCCATGAGGGCGGCAGGGCCGCGCTGCAGTCCTGGCGCAGGCGGCGCCGCCTGGACAAGGACTGCAGGGCCTCAGCCCTGGTTCTCTGCCTTCAGACACATTGGTTGGGAGTGAAAATGAACTCAGGGGGTTTAGTGTGGCTGGAGAAGGGGAGAGGAAAGTGAGGGAGAGAAGGAAGAGAGGCAGGGTGTGGGTTAAAAGGGAGGAGTGCAGGAGAGGGTGAAAGGGAGATTTAGGTATAGGCTTTCAGATATTCTAAAGAATGGGAGCAGGAGCTCGTGGCAAATAATATGAAGCCTCTTGACACCAAAAGCAAGATGATTGTAAAAAAAGGCCTCATGCGCCTGGTTTAAACATCAGAAATAAAATAGGCTAAATGAGAAATCACTGCACAAGTCTCCAAGTCTTGGGAGCTCAATGCTTTGGTATTTCTCTGGCCTTACTGCACCAGTACTCAGGATTCAATCAAGCTGCAACCCTCTGCTGACTTCTTAACAGAACTTGGAAAACTTTCCAGAAGTGCAAGGTATAAAGTACTCAGCTCTCCTGAACACCTGATGGACAAACATAAACCATTACCCATAAGGCTGGGGCAAAAGAGACCTCATCAACATTTTTTAGGGAAGTAATACACCAAGGTGGGGTTTGTGTTTCCCTAACCTTCACAGGGGGGCTGCTTCCTGAGGCACCCAAGTCCTTTGTCTCCCAGATGTCCATACACAACACTGCACTCCCCTCCTGTCATCTCTCCCATTAAAATCCCACCGTTTCCATCTCAAACCACTTGCAATTTTCACTCTTAGGGAAACGTGTGCTGCTACGACATTTTATGCACGGAAATATTCCATTATTTCACAAAAACCCTCAAGTCACCAGTTCCCTCTCCCTGACAGTTCTCATCTTGTAACCACGCTCACCCCCTGGCTCATCACATCTGCTGCATGACCTTGTGTGGGTACCTGTGGTGGGTAACTCCTCCCCCCCTGAGCCTCCGGCAGGGTTCACAGACACACTCAGACACTGTGCAGCTGTGGCACTGAATGAGCAGGCAGGGTGGCCACCACTCCAGATGGTTTTCTCAGTCATCCTCATGCACCCCAAGCACAGCTGACAAACACAGAGGCACCTGCACATGCAGACGTGCTCAGAGGCACCAGCAGAAGCCCTAGAGACAGGCCCACAGATAAGCACAAACCCTCCCTCTCTGACAGCCTTTCCAGACAGACAGATGGGATCAAACACTCAACACCCCCTCTGTCACTGTGCTGCTCTGGAGACACAGGTGCTCCCACCTGGACGTGCCCCTGGAGCTCTCACAGGCCATGAGCAACCCCCAGAGGCTCCTCCAGCTCCGTGGGCACTGATATGAGCCTTGCTTTGGTGGAAAATGAGGACTGAGCCATGCAGTCCCTTTGGTCTGACACTGGCAGGGGGAAGGGTGAAGGAAAAAGGACCCTGTGGACCAAGGCAAAGTCAGTTTTCCTCTCTGACCAAGGGGAAGGAGGTCACATGAACACCTTTCCCAGTGACTCAGGGTCTGACTGTGTTTCTTTCATTAGTTTGGGCACTGTGGCACAGCATAAATGGAACTTGATTTTTCCATTTGATACAGAGCAACAAACAACAATGAGAAACTTTCTTAGCCTGGAGGAGGAAGGGACAGCAGGCTGTTAGTCACCTTTACAGCACTCAACTCTGGGCAGTGTCTGCTGACGTGGAAAGGAAGGAAGTGCTGCTCTGTGCTTGGAGCTACTTCTGGGATGATACAGTCCCGACCTGCTGGGTTTTGTTCAACTCCTATCAGATTTATTTCCAATTATAATAGAGAGTAATAATTTTTACCACCTCAACATTTTCTTCCAAAGGGGTTTTGCAAACTCAAATAACAATACTTTTTTAACATAAGGAATAATAGCAGTCTCCACTGTTGGGAAGACTGAGGTACAGGGATCTAATAAAAGTCCAAGGACTATAATCCACAGGCCCTACATCCCAGGCCTCATACATTATACCATTTTTCATCTTACTCCTCAAAACCCATTCTTTGTCTTGGTGACAGCTGACAACATGGTAGAGGTGGTCTCTGCCTTGGAAGTTCTTTTTTTTAACAAAAGATTTAAAAGCAATTTCCTCCCTCTTTAGTTACTTAAGAAGTGGCATAAGAGTGCCCCAAAAATGAATATTTTAAAAAAATTTTGGGGGAAAAAATTTTAAAAAGATCTTAATTTTGTGGCTAGAAAGTTAGTTGTACAGCAGTCACCAAGAGGAAAGCTCTTAAAATGCAGCTTCAGAGTGATGCAATTTAAAGGTGAATGTGGGAGAAACTGTGCCACCCTGAAGTTTTTAAACCCACCAGATTTTGACCTTCTCTGTGTCCTTTGCACTTCCTCAGTTGTGTCAGATGCCTCTGGGTGCCTGTGGAGCTCCTTGGGGGGGGTTGGGAGATATTCCCAGGATGCAGGAAGCAAGATGGACTTATTGCTTGACATGATTGAGCATTTTGCTTGACTTAATCCCCACCACGGAGGTGTTTTACATGAAGGCTTCCTGAAGGACTCAGAAATGCTCAGGGGGATGCCTACCCTGCAACCCCATGGCTTCCCACTATTTTGGAATGCACAGGCATGCTAATGAAGTGCTGAGCTGGGCTTGCAGGTGCACACTCACCCATGGGCATGCAGGGGAGCACTCCTGCATTCAGGGAACTCCCAGGCACACTCATCCGTTACCAACTCTCACAGTGAGACAGTCACATGGGCTCAGTTACACACACAGCAACCCCCGAATCCACCAACACCAAATACACGTGAAATTCTTGTGCTTGCATTCACACTCCTTTTCCCCCACACATGGATTTATGTCTGGACATTCTCCTGTGGGGATTTGTAGCCCGTACAGGCATCCAAACACACTTAGGGACATGGAGCACCAGTAATGGAGCGCACACACAAACACCCACCCATGTACACTCACATATATCTTAAGGAAGGTTTTGGTCTGGGAAATTCCTTTTTCAAGAAACAAAAACATACGTCAAAATAAAAAATGAAAGACAAACCAGAACATGGGGAACTGCACAAACAAAGCAAGCACATAACTACACACACACTGTGGAGGCTGTCAGTCAGTCAGGGCTGTCCTCACAACTACAGCTCTGTGCCTGCTGGGTTTGCTTCCCTTGAGTGCAAACGTGTGCTGAACCTCACAAATTTCAGGCTTATGCCAAAGGCTGCAGGTCAAACTGATCTGTGCCAGGAGTGTCCATCTTCCCTTCTAACTGACCACAATGAGAACTGACCCTTCATTCCAAGAGCAGCACCTTCCAAGATCCTACCACAAGCACTTTTCATCTTCTAAGGAGTTCAGCAGAAATATTTTACCTGCACCTGACCAATCTAAACATCTCCTATCAGCAGAGCTGGTTGGCATTTTAGGGTTTATATTTTCTGTCCTTTTCAGACCCCAGCTCTCTTGGAACAAGACAAGACAGTGTACAGAAACACAGGGCAGGGCTTGCTCAAGCCCACAGACAGCAAGGAAGCAACGAGCCCCCGAGGAGAGGGGAGAAGTGTGTCTGATAAACTGCCTCACACTGCTTGGCAAGATGACAACCGGCCGTCCAAGATGGGCTGCTACTTCCAAAGCCCATTTTCTACAGCTGTAACATATCAAGTGCTGCTAGCAGGGAGGGAATCTGACAGGACAAACCAACATACAAAACATTCTCTTATTCAATAAGGGTTATAAAGTGCAAAGGGATTTCAGAACATTTCAGAACAAACTCAATCCACAGCTGCCGCTTATTTATCAGTGCATCAAAAGGTTGCGCAAGTTTTTAGTAACAAACATTAGAAACTAGTAGCAAAGGAGTTGCCTAGATAAAAAAGAGAAGATTTAAACATGCCAGGTAACAAAAAGATGTGTGCAGAGATCTGTAAAACTGTATAGAAGGAAAGGATTCTTTAGAGGAAACAGAGGGACCATCACACAATGCTCTTCACAGCCCTCACTAAAAGAGTCAGGGCCAACCCTGCTGCCACCTCACCTGAGACAGCTGCAGGTTGTTTGGACAGAGGCATGCCCTCATTTTTTGTAGGCTTCTGTAACTGAAAACTGGATTCTGGGCCTTGCCTGACACGAACTTGAATTGAGACAGAGCCTTGTGGCTGGCAATTAAGCACAGCAGCACGGACAGCCCTGGAGACTGAAGATCACAACTAGCATCAGCAGCATGTCTGTCTCAGCAAGATGCTGAGGATTAATGTGATTTATACTGCTTAAATTTGACGTCTGGGACCCAGGTGTCTAGACAAACCTAACAAAGTTAGACACTCACCAGTCAGCAGTGGGCACCTCCAAATGGCAATTTATTTCCCTGTCACAGATGTGTCCAGGGCGCCTGGGAGGGGAGCATCCCTCACCACTAACAGCAAGAGGTCACCTGGCTGTGACTCTCTTCCTCTCAGACAATGGCAGCTAATGAGGAGATGAATCTGAATTTCTTCAAAAGGACCCGATGGATTTTCCTGCAGTCTAGGACTTCTGACTATTTATGTACCAAAACAAAAGGATTTCCTTCCTTTCTGCTTAGAAGATTTTTGTATGGATTCAAATACATCAGTCAGGGAAGTCTTATTGATGTTTAATATGATTCATTTCCAGTTAACTGTGCTTATTCCCTACAGTGCCATATACAGTTCTCCCTCTAAGGATGAGAATTGAACTTTTCCACAATCTGAAGGCCATTGCCAGGTTCCCTACTTAGTTTGCTTGTGACAAGTATGGCAGAGAAAAGGTTTTAATCTCACTTTTAAAAATTAACAACTTCAGCCTCATTGTAATATCCCTCTATAAAGTCAGACTAATACTGATATCTACCTAGTAAAAGGGTTACCAAAATTGTTTACAACATTCTGTGGGAAATGTTGTAAGCAACTTTTTGTGTCCAGAAATCAGGACATTTAAGAGATGCAAAATAAAATTTCCTTCCTAGTTAAAAACTATTTTCCATTCTTTCAAAAGACAAGGAAAATAAACTAGTTAAAAAAAATTATTCATTCAAAATCAAAATGTTACAGCTTGAATAAATATTCTTGTTTTGGAATTATCGAATAAAAGGAAAAAAAGAAAAAAGTTGAAAAGAAATTAAGCTAGAACTAAGATATGAAAATATTTTGTTTGGAAAGTTCCAAGTGAGGCACTTTTATTTTTCAAAATGCTGCCTGATTATTTTTCTCTAAACACAGCTATGAGTGAAAACTATGCTGTCACTTCTCTGCTTGCAATTGGTTGTCTTTACAGCACACAATTCCAAGATGGAATGTTTATTCAAGAGCCACATAATTTTGAAAATTCACAAATGATTTGCTGTTCTTTAAGATATTTACAGCAATTTTCTTTCAATTTTTCTGTTTTCCTGGCCTTTATAAGCTGCATTTTTCAGTGTAATTTTGTCCCTGCTCATAACCCCATCACAGCCTCTCTTTTGGAGATCTGTGTGTTTCCTGCCTGTCCTTTGTCTATTTATCCTATAATTCTATATCCATCTACCTCCAAAAAAGAGACATAGGAAAAGGATTGCCTGGTGTGATTTATTTCCTGCACACCAGATGCTCATTTCAGTCTCCGTGGCTCACTCAGTCCTTCACCTGTCTGCTGAGATGGGCACGAGTGGGGCCAATCAGTGCCAATTGGGCTGGTGCAATTTGAGAGATGGAGCAAATCAGGTTGCAAACAAAAAAAAAAAGCGTTGGAACTCTGGTGCTTTGTTTTCCTTTAGGATTTCTGTTTTATTTTTATTTTATCTACCTTTGTTTATTATTATGTTCACATTTGAAACAGAACATTAAGAGCAGATTCCTCTAAACAGAGACAATTTGATATTTATTTCTTTTGGAGGAAGCCTGAGTGAGGAGGCACAGGGAGGATTCCTGTTTTGGTTCCCTCAGTTCCACCTCGAAAGAACTGACCTTTATCTCTCTGTGGGGTGGAGAGTATTGAGCTGCCATGGGAAGCACAGCATAACACTGGGCAGACCAAAGTCCTGTTCGAGCAGCTTCCCATGGCACAAAGAGCTTTTCCACTTACACTCCACGTTTCCCATCACTTTTCCTGCTATACAGTTTAATTCATGCCAGGCGGATTATGGAGGGAAGAAAATGATGCAACAGTCAAAAAGTCCTTTAAGTCGTTCCAAAAAAAAAAAAAAAATTAAAACAAAAGAAAACCAAACCAAATAAAATGCAAAAAAAAAAAAAAGAAAATTAAAGAAAAAAGAGCTTTGAAACTAAACAAAAAAAAATCTGAAAAAAAAAAGAAAGGAGGAAGAGGGAAAAAAATAAAAGAACCCGGGAAAGACGAATGTTAGAGCAGGCACGATCATGGACAGACGCCAGCTACTTACGTTCACCTCGGTGATTGCTATATCAACAATGCTACCCACAACAATCAAGGCGTCAAATGTATTCCATGCATCACAGAAATAGTGCTGCATGTGGCAGAGAAGCCAAGGAGAGAGAGAGAGAGAGAAAGAGGAAAGAAGGAGAGGAAGAAAGAATGAGAGAGAAAGAGAGAGGAAAGAAGGAGGAGGAAGAAAGAATGAGAGAGAAAGAGGCGGGAGAGAAAGAGGGAAAGGGAGAAAAGAGGGGAAAAAAAGTAAAAAAATAAAATAAAATAAAATGAAAATAAAAACGAAACAAAAGCATGAAAGAGGGAGAGAAGAGGAAAAAAATAAGAAAAGAAAGAGGTTATGTGGGCATATTAAATAGTCTCTTACCACTCTACAGTATTGGTTGCTCAAACCTCTGTAACGTTTCACATGATGGAGGGTATCAACAAAAGCCTGGTTAGTCAGAAAGTTACACTCAAGCATGTCTACCTTTTGGAGGGAAAAAAAGCACACACACCCCAAACTCTGTGCGCTTTCACCAGTCACAGCCTTGGGGCCAGCTATGACAAGTGAAAAAGAAGGAGGCATTTCCCCCCCTCCTTTTTTTTTCCCTGGGAGAAGGAGAAGGACGACGGCAAGTTCAATAAAAGCATGACTAGAGGGAAAAAAACCAGAAAACAAAAAGAGAGAGAAAAAAAGAGAGAAAGAGAGAAGGAACAGCAGAGGAGGAGGAGGTGGTGGTATCCTGGGGAGGGTAGAGTAATACTCACATTAGTTTCACTGAGAATGACGTCTATAATGCTGCCAATTACGATGAGGAAGTCAAAAACATTCCAAGGATCACTAAAGTAACCCTACATAAGGAAGGGGCAGGCAGGATGGGGATTAAAAAGGAATGTTAGACAGACAAAAACAGTTCAAAATTACCATTAGAATTTCTGCCCTGACACCTCAAGGGGTTTTCCTCTTAAGTCTACTTGTTGTGTCTCAAGCTGTAGCCTAGGCCTGGGTTCCCTGCCTCGTGTGAGCAGCCCCTCTCCAGCTCATGGGATTCCAGAGAAGCCACCCCTCCCCTCCAGCTCTGAGACAGGGGATGAAGGGAAGTCGCACAGATCATTTTGAGCATGGCTGCTGGCAGGAATGGGGCTTGCAGGACCAGTTCCTCCAGACACCTCCATTCCTGGCAATGCAGCACCATTCCCATTTGACTTAGTGGGGAGAGTACAGGAATAGTGTAAGGTGGTTTCTTCAAAAAATGGCTCCCCACTGTCACTATCAATCCCCCAGTCCATGTTCCAGCTCTGTGCTCTGTGCTGGCACAGGGAATAGCTGGCTGCTGTGCCATGGAGGAGAGGGCACAGTCAAGCTGGGGCTGTGCTATTTAAACCTCACCTCTCTCTTTACCCAGCCCCAGTCAGTATAATTTCAACCATTACAGTTTCTTTCAGTAATGCCCTAGGTCCAGAGCAGGACTGGTATCTCTGTGACTCTAAAAGCACACCTGCACCACAAAATGGAGCTGTGAATGTAGCCTGGCTTGTCCCAGCAGGAAGGGGAAGAACAGGAGCAAAGTTGTCTTTAGCATTGCTCAGAGTCAGACCTGCTGCTCACTCCTGCTAAGGACAGTGCCACAGCAGCACTGTCACCTTGGCTGTCCAGGACAAACGAGGGCTGGTCACTTCAGGGGCTGCCCCAAACATCTCACTGTCCTAAGCAGAGCTCAGGAAATGCTAATCAGCACTGCTGACTGCCTTATCCTGCATAAATTTTGGTGGATAGGCTGCAAGGACACAGGACCCTTTTGGAGAAGGTTCTCTTCAGCCTAGGAGATGAACCTCTACGTAAACTTCCTCTACAAGTCAATGTCACAAGCAAAGAAAATTCATCCTGCTCACTGAGCACCTGTGCCAATCTCCTGCCCTTGTTCTGCAGCCTTCAAAGGAGGCAAACATTCAAAATCCTCCATGCTCCTTTCATGTGTTTGGCTTAGTGAGCATGGGCTAACCTGACCTCCCTGGTTCCCAGCTGCAGCTTGTCTCCTGTGAGACTGAACCCGAGCTGCACTGTGACTGCTATTCTTAGTCCAAGAGTCAGGTCATGGGTAAAGTGTGAGCCTGTGTTCCCAGGCAGCGTTGCAGAAAGCAAAAAGGAGAAAAGAAAAAAAAAATTAAAGACAAGAAAGAAAAAAAAAATTATCCCAGTACTGGCACTGTACAAAGTCAGGGTTGGGAACCTCAGATTACTGTGGGTTCAACCATCACGAGGAGCAGGCACTGGTAAAAAGTGTCTTTCTATCTGCTGAAACACTGCCTCCATGAGACTTTGAGACTCACATTTATGAACAACATTACTCTTTGGGCAGGAAAAAAAAAAGAAAATACGAAGCAGAAAAAGTCACTGCCCAGCTGGTTCCACGCCAGAGCCAGTGAAAGGAGCTGGTAGAGGGACTTTAAAATCTTCTCCTCAAAACCAGAATAAAACACCTTCATTCTGCAGCCTGAAATAGGCAACTCTCTTAGCAGATCTACGCTGGAAGGAGCAACCATCCCATAGCTACACATTACTACACAATTAGCTACAACAGGGAGGAAGCAAACAGGAGAAAAAGCAAATTCAGAGAATATTATTATTCAGCGTCCAGCCTAGAAATACACAACAAATATTAGAATGGATTCAGTGGTGATGTCCAGCATCATTAACAACCAGATGGACCTGGAATAAAACTGTAATTAGACTTCACCAAGAGGAAGGGGAGGGAGAGAACAGCAGATTAAATTGTAGAGGCAAATGCATTTTGAATAAATAAAGGATAGACACAGCTCACACAGAGTTACACAAAGTGCCTTTGCAGCCTGATGCGACCTTGGCAGACAGTGCACTTGCAGGATCAAAGCAAAGTAGAAGACAACAGACCCAATCCTCCTGCCCCTGTCCATGGGCACAGTCCTGCAGAAGGCAATGGCACTGCCCACATGCCAAATGAATATGAGTGTTCAACAGCATGGTTCTCTTCTATTTCCTCTCAAATTGCACAGTTTAGGAATTAGTAAGAATTTCAGCAGGAATCGAAACCACTTCCAAAAAACTCAAGAGTTTGATTTTGGGCAGCTGCAAGGGTAAAGATCCAAAACGTGTTGTTTAGATGATGACTTTTAATGATTTTCAAATCTCTAGTGACAGACATTTGGTATTTTTACTATGATTGGCATCATACTGCAAAGAATGTTTTTGGTGTAAACAAATTTACAATTTCTTTTTTCTGAGCAGCTTCTTACATAGAGCCCAATAATTATTGCTCTGGTAAAACAGCATTTGCTGTTGATATGTAACCCAGGTGACAAAGTAGCATCAAACCCTGTCCTCAGATGACCACCAAAGCCACTCAGTGATTTATTGCTCCCAGTAGGAGTAATACAATCTCACTGGAAGTAATGACACTGCACTGACAGAGCTGGCATATCTCAGGAGGGATTGAGGCCTGGAAAGGAAAGGTCCCTTTTTCATTGCCATCAAAAAGAGCAGCTTTGGACCTCTGAGACACCACAGTGTATCTGAAGCCACTCTGCTGACTTCAACAGTGTTGCTCCAAATTTCCACTGCAAGTTCTTTCTCCTGGGATGCTCTACTGAGTCTCAGCAGCAAGATCCTTGCTTGAAAGTCATGGCTGCTCTGCTCTGGGATCCCAGGAAGAGCATTATCCCAGTCTGTTATTGTGTGGCTGTAAGGTGACCACAGAGAGCTCTTCTCTTCCTCCTGTGTCTCTCAGATGAGTGATAGAGAGGAACCATGGGTATGAATGAAGTTTTACTCAACCCCACATCCAAAATGCCAGTGTTGGATTAATGAAACACATGGGTTTTAAAACCTTCCTTTCCTCCTCACCTGCTCCCTCTGTGTTTCAAACAGAAGGGTGAAAAACAGGAAGATATTCACAGGAAGAGAGCTCAAGGAAACAGAGAGCACAGACACTTAATTGGGGTGGAAGGTGATGGAATCCTCCCCTGAAAAGCCACCCACCCTCCTTGGAGACATTTACCTACAAATGGCCCCTGGGACTTTGCTTTGGATCAGACCTCATAACGTGGTCACCAGTTATGGGTGTGCAATGAGAGTGAGCTACACCCCTCCAGGACTTGCCTCTTGTGACCTCAAAGCACCTCTTCAAGCCACATTCCCCACTGGAGTGTACCAGGGTGGCTCATGAAAGATGAACTGAATGAGGGAGGAGCTTTCACTCTAATAAAGAGGTTGTATTTCCAAAATATTTTTTCCCACCAGAAAGTTCTGCATACTTTTCCCAAGAGGGTGGAGGTCTGACTGGAAATGAATTGATGGCACTGTTTGTTTTTGCAGTACAGGAATTTAGAGTGTAATACCATATTTTACCCATAAAGGGAGAGGCTTGACCCTGATTTAGCTATTATTGCATGCCACATAATGGCATCCTCAGGGGTTTACTGGGCAATGGCAGTCACCCTCTCTTGTGGGATGACTTTGGAGATCCATCCAAGCTTTTGGGGAGAAAAGAGGACAGAGAGAGACCAGGAGGATTGGATTAAGTATTCAGGAAGCATGAAATAGCCCCACCAGTAGAGCACATTTTTTTTCCCATTTTTTCCCCCCCAAAGGTAGCAAATGATAGTGTATCACCACATGATCAATAAATTCATGAAATGCTGAGCATAAATATGCAGTAGCTGACTGGAATGGAATCTCATTTGTGTGAGAGGAGCAGACATTTCAAAAGGAGCATGCCAATCATTTTTAGGTTTCCTAGTTGCTGAGATTAGCTGTTAAAGAAACTAGGTTTTATTTAGGTCCTAATGGAGGCATTGACATCTCTGGACACCATTTCTTCTACTTTTTCTGAATAAGAGATCCTAAATAGGACAGCTGAGAAGCCTCAAACACAACAAGAGGGAAAATTGCCCAAGGGGGTGTATCTGAAGCTCAGAGTCACCTGGAGCCCATGACAAGAATATGTGACAGCTGGAGTGCTGTGCATCCCCAGTGAAGCACAGAAGTCCTCAGAGGAAGGGTGCTGACTTGGGGTACTGGCTGGGTTTTGAGCATCAAGCCCTGTGGGACCTGCAGGGTCACTTTGTGTTAGTGTACATGCAGTTTTTTATCTGCTTAGTCACAGGTTTTCATTTCTGCCTCTTCTGAGGTGGCTGGCAAAATTTAACAAACCATTCTGAGAAAAAAGCCTCTAAAGGTGAAGAGCACAGCAATGTCAAGGCTGTTCACTGGGTGGGATCTGAGTGTAGGTGGGATGGTCCCCAGTGGAAGGTGATGCTGCAGAAGGAAAAAAGGGAAGGACATGCATGCAGGTTTGTATTTATGAATACAGGAATGAAGCATCAAGGAGGAGAAACTGAGACACAGAGATAACTGCACATCTTAAAAAGAGGGCAAACTGCAGGATGACCTTGCTACTACTTCTCTGAAATAATCCTGCATGCTAAAACAACAAAAGGAAGCATCAAGTCTAAATCAGCTGAAGCGAGTACATAGGAAGGACAGAAAGGGGCTGATACCCTGATACTCAGTGGGATTTCTTAGTGAAAATTTCCTTCTGATTGTAAAGGGCAAAGCAGACTTTGCTGGGGATTTGTAAAATGAGATGAACTGCTAGTCTGGCTGATATTTAGTTAATACAAGGACTCGTTTTTTAAAATGCTGCAGGCTTTTTAGAGCTGTGAGAGTCAGTTCTCAGACTTCATTAAAAGAGGCTTTCCATGAAAGTACTTTTGCAAAAGGGACAGTATTGAGTCAAAGGACATTTACACAGTTCCACAGCTCTTGGCACATGCTCTCACAGCGGATTTGGGGGATTCATGTGTGTCCTGGACAATCTTACAAAGCTACAATAGCTCCTGACACGGACCAGAGATGTGTGTCAGATGCAAATTCTGTTGTGCTGAGATACCATTTAGCCATAACAGCAATCAGGGAAATTAGCAGAATGCTAATAGAGAAGGAATCAAGTGGAGGATGCAGCTGCTTGGAGATCCTGACAGGCTGCAGGAAAACAGCATCTATTTGCATACTATCTATCAACTCTCATCCACTGATGGATTAATTCTGAGACAGAGTCCCTGCAGTTCACCTACCAGTCACTGTAATGAGTCACTGCTGCAGGGAATTAAACAAGGCTCCCTTCTACTCCTTCAAATCTTTCCACAGACAGGCAAAGAAAAGAGGAGCATTTCATCCCTCCAGACTGTTCTGGTGAGTTCTGAAGGAGCCTCATGACTCTTTGCTTATTCCATAAGAAAACAAGACCAGCTTATAGCCCAAGATGGACACTCAAAAATGTTGATGTTTCCTTTTATCCTCCCTCACTTGTTTCATGCTCTCTCCCACAATGAGGGCACCTGTGAAAGCAGACAGGTGTCCCTTGAGGTCTGAGGGCCTGCTTGGGCATCCTGAACACTCTCCTTGACAGAAACAAAAGAGTTGGAGGATGTGAATGGCTCTGTGATCTGGAAAAAGACCTCAGATGTTTATTTCTATGTTGCTGGAAGAAAACCGAGGTACCTCATTACTGACCACTTTTAAGTGGACACCTTCTGATTATGGTTTGAGATCCTGTAGATCCTAAAGCAAATTACAGGTCTCACCTGTCCTTCTGGGGAACAAATACCTTCATCAGAGGAAAAAACCCCAAAAAACCCCACTGCCTGAACCAAAGTCCCCAGGCCACTATTTGACAAAACTATTAACATTTATGGAGGCTGGAAATACAGAATCTCTTTTTTGTGCTCTACACACCTAATGATAATTGATAATGTCTGGAAGATACGATTAGAAAAGACTGTATCATATCTGTGACTGGAGAATTTCCATTTCCAGATTTTGCAATCCAGTTCATTTCACCAGAATTGTATTTTCCAAAGAGCCCTGTGAGTGCCTCCATGCCCATCTACATGGACTCCTGGGATGGTTTGGGCTGGAAGGGACCTTAAAGATCCATCCAGCACCAATCCCTGCTGTGGTCAGGGACACTTTCCTCTATCCCAGGTTGCTCAAAGCCCATTCCTGCCTGGCCTCAAGCCCTTCCAGGGATGTGACACCCACAGCCTCTGTGGGCAGCCTGTGCCAGGACCTCACCACTCTCACAGTAAAGAATTATTTTCTAATCTAACCCAGCCCTCTTTCAGTTTGAGGCCATTCCCCTTTCTCCTGTCACTATGTGTCCTTGCAAAAAGACCCTTTCCAGCCTTCCTGCAGACTCCCTTCAGGTGCTGAAGGTGCTGGCGCTTGGTGGCACAGTCATCTTACATCTCCCTCTATTTCATTTACTGTAAAGTGATTGAAATACACAGGCTCTCAGCCACGGGAGGCTTGAAGACCAATTTCTGGTCCCAGGTCCTCCAAAGACTGGGAAAGAAGCATGACAAAGGCAAGATGGAAGCATTTGTTATGAAAGCATCTCTTAGACATAGCAAAGAGAACATTTCTAGGCAATATGCTGAGAAGGCCTGAGGAAACTATACCAGTAAAGCATGCTGAAACTGGATGATTCAACTAGCTGATCCTGATGAAATTTTTGGCCTGGATTGCTCTTAAGTGCCTTTGAAGGAAGGGTGAGTAATGCCTCTGAACAATAATGACTAAGGCCTCTTGATATAAATGCATGAAAATGGTGGCAGAATAGCTGAAAGCTCTCTTATAAATTTTACTGTCCACCTAGAAAATCAGATAAACATTCCTGACCTTCCCACAGGTATTTTGTGACACAGCAATACCCCATGAGGAGTCAGGCCCTTTTTCTCATGAGCAGTAAGCTCACAGCAGCCAGTTAACAATTACTGCCCTGCAGCCAGAAACCAGACTTGTTCTCAGCAAAGAGAAACAAAATCAGCACAAGTTTTACCAGAAAGACTGAAAAATGAATGTGATGGGTGAACAGATCTTTTATCACAAAGGGCATTCCGTGAGAACTTTGCTGTCAAATTCCATTTGGAAGAAGCTGCAAATGCTCAAAGACTTTGGAAGGTCTAGAAGCAGCATGTCCTGATGAAGGCCAATAAATAACTCCTGAAGGCAATAAACCAACCCAGCAATATGAAACAGTCCTATGAGAAGAGCTAAGGATGGGTTTTATTGTTTGAGATAGTCTGTCTCCTAAAGTAGGACTGACATGCCAGCCCAGGCAGGAATGACTCAAAAGAAGGAAAACTCAGGCTACAAGAACAGAAGTGCCACATGTCTCAGAGTGAAGAGTCACTGCAAGTTGTGGGAAGATGAGACAGGGGCAAGCAGTGGGTGAAGGAGCATTCTGAATATGGGGCTGGACTTGGAACAGATTCCCAGTCTCTGTATGAAGCAGGGGAAGAGGCTGTGGACTGCTCTGATGTGGCTGCTGAGTGGCAGAAAGGCACAATGTTCCAGGAACAGCACAGTAGGTATGAGCTGTAGGCTTTTAGATAGTTTCTTTTAAGTAATTTCATTTTTATAAAAGGCTTAATTTTATATGGATTAGAGTAGGCAGTAAAAGAATACTTATTTTTATGTAATCCATCAATCATAACTTGCCAAAAGAGGATGATTACTCTCATTTGACTCTTGGGGAAGCAGAAACAAAGAAAACTAAAGTTTTCAAAGTCTCTAAAAGCCAGATGCATGAGAGAAGGGAGATCACCTCTCTTAGATGTCAGCCAGGTTTCCATTTGCCAGTGGAAATATCACTTTCTAACATTACAAATGCTTCTCAACAGGTGCTGTATCACAGCCTGTTATCTGGTACCATTCTTATGTGAAGATTCACATCTCTGAGAGCTTTGGACCCTTTAAAACAACCTCACAGGAAGTGACAGAGGGCTGGGATTTTTTGTCTGTTGCTTTTCCCTGGCACTGTTCCCTTTCCAGCCTCTTGCTGCTGCTGTGAGTGAGGCCCTGGTTCACCATCCCACTGGGCTTTTAACATCATGTGGATAATTTTCTGTATTAAATAATTAAGTGCAATAGCTAATACAGTGCTTCCCACACTGTTGCATTGTGCAGTCATATAATTATTTTTGATCATTTATAACGACATTAAAACCCCCAAGTGCCAGACTGAAAATACATCTGTCATAATGTTGCAGCAATATGCAAATTCTCTGGGTATGTTTGCTGTGAGGGAAAAGGTCCTCTATCACTGCAGCTCTTACACAGCTCCTCTAACAGCCTTTTCTGCCTACTGAATTCTCCACTGATCCTTCAGAAAGCTGGAGGATTGCATAGCTCTGGCTGATCCTTGTTAGAGGTTTCACACGTTCTCTATAGTAATTAGAGGATCTATTTGCAGAAAATTGCTGGCCTTGTCCTCCAGGAAGGAGAACATCCTGCATTTAAACAACAGATCTAACACAGGGAGCAGCAGATCAAACAGCCTTTTTGTCCCTCACCAACTGTTTCCACCACAATATGAAAGAACAAGCTCTTTTCCTGAAGAGGGAAGTTTGTTCTGGATACTATTTTGTTGTTGGCCTCATTCTTAGGGACAGCAACAAAGAAACCAAATAAGGTGCACTCTGCTCATATCTTTGTAGCAGATATATTTATTTTCTGCAGTAAAATGGGAAAGAGCCACTTTATACAGGATGTCAACCAGTGCTGACAAGAAAGGCTTTGATGCTTCCTGACCCAGATTCAAGCAGAGTTGTGAGCTAGGATTTAGGGTGAAAGTTTCATTTCTCATCATCCATCTCTTTTCTTCTGTTACATTCACCTACCAAGTGTTTTTCACACTGCATGACTTGTTTGGGCTCAGTCACGCCTATGCCATCTCAGAATATAAGCATATGCACAATAGAACAACTTTAGTCTGGCACTACTTTCTTTTCCTTTAAAGTGTTTGGAAGGGCCAGATTTCCTCTCCCACACACACTCAGGAACTGGTGAGGAGCTCAGTGAAATCTAGAAGCCACCAAAGAGGATTCCCTGTGCTTTCACATGATAGAGAAGGCAGCTATCTGCTAGCTAACTCCTCATTTGTAGAAACTGCAGCTAAATCAACCTCATCCCTAAGCATTCTGCTACAAATTTCCTTTCTCTGTATTAACTGGAAGATTTATTATTCAAGGCCCTACTTGATGGGCCAGCAGTCTAAAGCACTAGGAGTAGTGCACCCGTAATTCCTTTTTTTCACATTTCACTGCCTTGTAACATGTTGGCTGCACTCTCTCCTGAGCAGTTTCAATTAGGTACCTGGAATAACAAATCCAGGCTTTGGCTCTTGGCTAGAGGGGTCTTCCATGGTCTGTGAGAAAGCCCCAGCAGTGCTGAACTCCTGGGAGAATGCTGTGGCACAGACTGGGCTGCAAGAGGCTCACTTTCTTCCTTAGCCTCTCTTTTCCTGGACATATGGGCAGATAGAAATTCTGTCAAGCAAACAGCTCCCAGGAGCAAGTCTACCAGCTGACTGTGCCAACCCACTGATGTGCACAAAGGACTGGGATGACCTGGTCATCCACGTCCAGAATAATTATTCCAAGTATTTCTTCCCACCAAAGTCACCTACACATGCTGCTCTGGCACACAGTACTTTTAGCATTTACTTTTTCAGAAAGGCTTAGAAAAGAGGCTCCTTCTTCCTTCCAGACCCGTGGACATGAAAGACAATATGCTCAAGTCTCTGTATGATGTGTATCCTGTGCAAAATGCATGGGAATCCTGGCAGACAGGTAATCACAGGAAAGGGCAAGCAGAGGAGTGATTAATGAAGGGAGAAGATTTTTTTTCCCCTTTTTCTAGTTTATTTCCAAAGCTCTTGGGGCTGATTCAGCAATTCCTTGAGAGTCTCAGGCTGACTTCACATGAGATGCAGTCACTGGTATCTTTATCTGGGCATGACAAAGACCTCAGGGATTTCTGGGTGTATGGCAGCTGCTGGGCTCACTGGAGCAGCTGAGATTAATTCCAGCTGGGCTACTGGTGGTATAGAAAATGCAGAGGAACAGAAAAGACATTCAGACTTCACCACAACAAAATCTGAGGTGAAAAGGAAAGACTTTCTGGGGTAACCTGATGATGCATTTTGAAACAGGGCTGAGATTAATCCACGGAAGCAGGGAAACATACTGTACCCAACTTCTGCTGCAACTTATTCTGATAAATTCCCTCCACACAGGGAGGCTCTGTGGCTGAGGTTCTAATGTGCTTGAACATGGAGACCCGGGATGCCTGCCAGGGAACTTTAGAAGCACAAGAAGATGCTCGTTAGCTTAAAAGGTATAGGTTTTAATTCAGTTTTCAATTTTCTAAAAATCCTTTCCCATGTTTACTTTTTCTTTCAGTCCTGTTTGTGTTTTTCTTTTCCTTGCATCCCTTTTTGTCCAATCACATCTTCCTCCATTTTACTAACACTTTACTATTCCAAGGTCTTAAATTTATCTTTTTCTTTCTACCTTTAAGGATATTTTATCTTTTCCCACTCTTCATTATCTGTATGGCTTTTCTTACTCCATGGACTTGGGTTTTCTCTCTTTTCCTCTCAGACCTGTTGGTTCTTTTTGGTTTTGTTCTTTCCTTTTCTTCAGCTAACAAACTGTCTCACCTGATCATTCCTTGCTCTCTCCATGCTCTCTACTCCTTACACACCATCAAGCACAGCTCACTCTTCCTTCTTGTTAAATGATGAACATTATTCCCCACCCACAGCTTTTGACACACAATCAGCTTTCTTGAGCTTTCTTTTGCCTTTTAATGCATTTCTTTCCCCCAAAGCCAGGGTGGTGGTTGGAGGCTGACCTTCCTCTTGCAGGGGGTACATGACTCAATCATCAAATACTCCACAAAACAGAAAAGATACTATTGAAGCTGAGGAAACAATTAGGTGGCTACCAAGGTTAAGGACCTGCCAAAACCAGCAAAGGAAGTCTGCAAAGTAAGAAGAGCCACTTGACCACCATCCCATTTGGCCACACAGCTTTGTCCACGCTGTCCATGGAGGAAAGCAGCTGCCTGCACCATGGGCTCACATTTACACAGCCTAAACCACTAATTTATGCCACCACACTGCATCCCAGAGCATGTGATTTTTAACTAACTGTGATTCCTGTTGGATAGAGCTGAAGTGTTATTTAGCTCTGAGCAAAAGACCACTGAGTTGTAACCAGTTTTTCTGATGTTTTTTATCTGTGCAGAAAGGCTTGACTTCCCTTTCTCTGTATAAGCTGCAGAAATAAAACTGTGATGAATGATGCCAGGGTAGCATCCTAAGCTATACAGGTATTTCTACATGTACTAGAATGAAGAAGGACAAAAAGCATTAGATTTCCAAAATTACCCGCATTGTTTCTATGGATATAAATTTCAGCTGTTTGTGAAAATGTTGAAGCCTCCATCCTGACCAAGGAATAACAGATTATGGTTTTGGTGAGAAAGAAGAATGTGAGTAGTATGAAGCAGCCAGTGTGACTTTAGGAGAGACTGCTCAAAGATCTGTTTATAGGCATAAAAGCATGAGAAATGTACTGGTAAAAAGGGAACAAAAACAGATGAGTCATTTTGCAGGTTTTAGAAGAAATATCTGTACATCAAATGCATGATAAACGCTGACTGAGAGGAGCTTAAAGAGGAATAAAGAAGTGCAAATGCATCAGGGGAGAAAGAAACACTGAGGACACGTAGATCCATCAGTGCATGGAGGCTGAGAAATAACCATGGGTGGCACTTGTGACTTCCACAGCACAGAGGGTCACAGCTCCTCCCGGGATCCCTGGTGTGCCTTGTGCTGAGGGTGAAGCTTGATTGAAACAGCCCCTGAAGTCCAAACTGCTGCACAGAAATGACATGCAAGAATGGCAGGAATGCAGAGTAAAGTAGCAGTGATAAATGAGGGGCTGGAGGAACTCTCTGAGGCAGGACAGATGGCGTTTGTTACAGGCTGCTTTACAAGTAACATCCATAAACACCCAGGCAAGAAAGGTGCTGACAGTGTCTGGTAAATGGAATAGACTTGTGATCTGCAGTCTCTCTGATAGTCATAATTCCACAGAGGAAATCTCCAAGATTCCCTTTCCACACTCAGGCACAGATGTGACAAAATATGTGGTCATGTGCTTTACTTTATGCATAGCAGTAGTTCCATGGATATGTCTTCCCTAGTTTGAGATGGCAGGCACAGCAGGAGAAAATTCATAGCTCTTGGATTAGTGGTCCTGCCCTAGCTAATAAGGGGACAGATGAAGTGTTTTCCTGAAAGAAAAAGTAGATGTAGCTCACCAGGAAAACAGCCCATTCCAGGCAGCTGGAAAGATCTGAAATTCCTGGAGGAATATCCATCCTCACATTAGCATGTACATTGACAGATGGTGAGGCTTCATGTGAATAGGAATTTTAAGTCACTGTCTTTAACTTGAAAAGATAAACCCCAGGCAGGTTTTGTAGAGCAGCTGGCCCTTCCTGGACTGGTTCTTGTGGGGATTTCTTCTTTAGGAAGCTGGAACAGTGGTAGCTGTGAGCACCACAGACAGCACAGCACCTCATTCCCTTCAGAAGTTTTCTCTGGAAAAAGCCTGAAGCAGCAGCAGCAGGTTTCTCCATGCAGGAATTGGAAAATAGCTCAGCAGACTGGCTGGAGAATTTATAAAATTAGAAAAACAAAGCAGCAAAAGGCCTTGGCTCAACAGCATTACTTTTAGACTGTCTGTCTCTGAAGTAACTAGTCTTGAATCAGTTTGTGAGCATCAGCCAAAACAAGCACTGAGGTCCATTTGAGAGCTTTGCTTCAGAGCAGCACATTAATACTCTGTAAGGAGATGCAGGGCATGCAGTGGATGTTTTCTTTATCAGCAGCCCTAATGACCCCAAATGGCTCGAGCTCACTGCTAGCACATCCTCCTGACAAAACTGCAGACATGGATGAGCTGTGTCTGACACAGTGCTTAGATTAATCCTGCAAAAAAATGGGGTAAGTGACCCTCTGCACCACAGGAGTGTCACACAAACCCACAGGTACTCAGGAGCCTTGTCCCAGCCTGGCATGCCCTGACTGTGCCACAGCAGCAGCTGCTCCAGCTGATGTACCCCTCTTCTCTATAGCCTCCAGGAGACCAAGCAGACCAAAACACTGCTGACAGAGGATGGCCAGCAAAAAGGACAAGTTTCAAAGGGACTTGCTGACCAGAGCAAGAAATCTCAGGAGTAACAGTATGCTTAGTTAGGAAAGCCCTTGTCTTCCTACTCCTTTCACATATTTTCTGTAAGTGTTAGGAGACAAGCCCTGACTTGGACTTGGCTCCTTATTCCTACAGCTGGCCTTTCAAGAAGTAAAGCCTTGCTCTCACCACAAGAAATGGGAGCAGGGCTGAGTTATCCACGCTGGTTTCTTTGTAGACAGGCACATGTGTGAACCTGCTTCTTATCTGTGCAACTGAAAAGCAACTTTGCTTTTTTCACCTCTATTATCAAAAGCAGCAAGTCAGAAGGACTTCTCACAGAATGGAAATGAAGACATGAAAAAGGGATACAGTAAAAAAACCCTATTCAGCCAGGCTGCCAGGTAATTCACAGTAGCACTGGTGTGCATTCTACTTAGTGGACCTTGGCAATGGTAGGTTAACAGCTCGACTTGGTGATCTTGAATGATCTTGATGATTTCCCAGCCCATTTCCAGCTGAATCTGTGTGTCTGTAATCGTGGATGCCACACCATGGGCAGCAGCAGGAACTCTGCAGATTGGGCTTCCCCTAAAGCTGTTCCACATGGGCACATCCCTGGGCTGGCTCCTGTGACAAGGTAGCACAATAGCAGCTCCCAATACCTCAGGGATCTGTCCTAGTTCCCTTTCCAACCCTCCCTGGTGAAGGTATGAATAAACAGCAGCTGGTTCCACCTTGTGCAGATGGAGAAATCCTCATCCCTCTGTTCTGCTGCTGCAGACCCTTCATTCCAAGGTGCCTTTAGGAAGTGGCTGTGCAAGGGAGAGCTCTGTGGTGGCTGCTTCTGAGTCACAACTCTGTTCCTGCTTGTCTTGCTGCAGTTGAAGGTTAAGCTGCAGCATCCATTACTGGGTTAAGCACCCAAAAAAAAGGAGAAAACAGACTCAATGTTGCCAGCTTCAATTCTGTGCTCAGTTCTGTTCTGCCACATTCTCCTGGGGCTTGTCACTAGAACACAACACCTTCAGCTAACCAAGTTTCCTCCTTGCTTATTGTCAGTCATCAAGCTTACAGCTCTTTTATTTTAGGGTATTCTTCTCACAGAAAAGAGTGATGTTTGGGCACAAATTCAAAATGAGACAAAGCAGCTTAAACAAAGGCTGGTTTGTGTTTTACTGCTCGGGAAATGACAGACAAATCTGTCTGCAGCAGAGATGAGCATTTCATCTTGCCATTTCCCATCTGGGAAGCACTAATAACACTCAGCATCTCATTTCTTTGCTGGGGCCACGTGGTTAGTTACTGGGCATAGGTAATGATGTTCTCCCAGGTGTCAAAGAAATGCTTTTGGACATTCCCAGCTGAGGTTCCTGGGGACAGCTTCCATCTGCAAATGTAGTCTGGCCACAAGGTGTAGCCAAGCAGAAGATGGAGGTAACTACATTCTCCATGCTGGAAACTCCCACTTCAGAACATATTCTAGCCAAGTTCACCTGCAGTACTGGTGTGCAACATGAAGAGAAGCAGACAGTGCTCCCCAGCGCTGGTCCCCATCAGTCCCAGTGGTCATGTGGGAGAAGGGGCTGCCTTCTTTGGAGAGCAGGGAATGAAGGTGCAGCCAAATCCTTGTACATAACAATGACAAGTTACACAAGGAATTTGGGGTTTCCAAACCCTAGTCACTGAACTGGTACTTAACTTAATTCAGTGTGAATATGCTGCAGGAGGAAAGTCTTTTCGCTGTGTTAGCTGTTTTCACAAGGTCAGTCCTGTTTTTCTTCCCTGTAATCTTTTGCTTCAATTTTTGAAAAGTTGGGGTTTCTTTCTTTAAGGTATTTAATTAAAATAGAGCTATGAGTTAATACCATCTTTGGCATACAGGCCAGAGCAGGATTTGAAACATTTATTGTTAGTGTTGGCTATTCTTTCACCTGAGGTTGTTGTCTGAGTTCTAGTTCAAAAGATTTCATTAAAACTCTACTATTCTTGTGATAAACTCTCACTTTTACTATAGTTTAGCAGTTGGAGATTTAGTTTGGAGATTACAGAATCATGGAAAATTTGGCTGAGAGGGGCCCTGTGGTCTATTCAATTTGCCTGTCTCAAGACAGATCATTGATTCCTAAACTGTCTTGAATTAAAGATTCCCCCAACTTAATTCTAAATCCTCAAACTATAAAGATTCCACAATTACTTTAGGAAATCTGTTTCAATGTTTTGCCATCCAGAGATATTTGCTTACCCTCAGTTGATTTTTTTCTAGTATTTTTTGTGCAGTAAAACTTGAAAAGGAGATTGAACAGAGGAAAGTAAAGCACAGGAAAGTAGAAAGGATTTCCACTATCATCAACGCCATTTCCTTACTGGTGGAAGCAACCATGTCAGGTAAAGCATTCCTTGTATGTGTACGGAACTCAGTATTTGACCTGGTTGAACTTCTCCCCTAAATGTTCTGAACCAAATTCTGCTGAGATTCTCATCTTTTTGAAAGTTATAAATCTCCTGTGAAGCAGAACTGCAAAATCAGAAGAACATTTTAAAGCCTGTGAGAGGCCCTTCTGGGTACATGGTGCGCAGATAAAACTTTTATGAAGCAACAGAAAGTTTGCTCGCTAACAGACATGGTGAAGTCTCAAAAATCAAAGATAGATCTCTTCTGAAAATTAAAATCTCTGCTGAAACAGATAATGATGCTTCTAAATTTCGCAAGACAGTGTTTGAGAATTCACAAAAATCTCCAAAACCCAGTCTTCAGCAGGACTGCCAAGATGCTTCTAACTTCCAAGAGAACTACATCCAAGATAAGAAAGTGATATGGGGTTTAGGTGAAAAATAAAATTACAAGACTATTACGAGAGGAAGTCCTAGAAAGTGTGGAAGAAAGAGAGAAGCTGGGTGGGAATAAAGTCAACATGGAGTTGAAAAGAAAAAAATAAGGCCAAATTCATTAGAAATGGAAAGCAAAGTTTCTGAAGTAAGGATGAGGAAAATGTTAGATTACACCTGGAAGGAGCTAAATTCAGTCATCCCTTAACTTTAACATGAAGGACAAGCATGACTGCCAGAAAAATATTCTCATTTTTACCAATTAATAACTGATGCTTCAGAGAGCATCTTGACCATCTCCACAATGTTTCAAAGCATGCTTCAAGACACAACTCCATGTGTCAAGGCACCACTGAAGATATGAAATGACATGAGGGACCTATATTTAGGTATCCAGATTCCACTTTTTATGACACATCACTGAATTTAAACCCCACAGAAGAAAGTCTTGGGTAATTCTGTGAGGTCAAGATCTTTGTCCTTGTCCTGCAGCAGCTGTGAGAACTTAACTAGAAGAGCTTGGAGGTTCTAATCACACCCCACAGTGCAGCTAAACTAGCACAATATCATGGCCCAATGCGCAGGACAATACTTTCAGACAGGACCTGCTGGGGTACTGAATATTATCAATGAAGTCTTAAATTCAAAACCGGAGAAATCCAAACCATCACTGAGATGTAGCCCTCCCAGAAGAAAGATTTTTTTTTCCAAAGCTCATAACTCAAAATGAGTCATGCTTGATTAACTTCACTTGGGTCAGGAGACTAATCATGAGATGCTATTTTTAAATTATATAAGGAAAGTCAGAGAGAGAGCATTGGAATAACATTCAGAATGGAAGACATGTTACAGCCTTAGCAGAGTGTCACTGTGATGACTTAATGAAAACTAGGAACCATCTCTATTAGCAGGTGTTGCCTTTTTTCATTTTTTTGGGTTTTTTTTTTGAGTCTGTCTACTCTCCAGTGAAAATGTTATTAAATATAAGTGAGACTCCAATCCAGAGAGCAACTGTCCAGCTCAGTTCTTGGTGGGGTAATAGATGAGAAAGGTTCACCTCCTCCTTCTCCTCACAGCTGCCCCACACACATGCACACACACACAGAGGCCAGGGAAATCTACTCCTCGTGCACCTACCTTGGGTTTGAAGGCAATTAACTTCAGGACCATCTCCACAGTGAAGAGCCCAGTGAAGAGCATGTTGAGGATGTTCATGGCTTCCTTGAACATGCAGCTCTGACCATAGTGCTGAAAAACAGCAACCCAGCAGGAGTGTGAGGATAGGATGTGCCAGCAGTCAGGAATACACAGCACCCCTCCCATTCTCCCTTCATGCCAAGGTTCTCTAAGGAAGACCCCAGCATGTTTCATTTTTTCAATTAGGAGTTCCCATTTTCTTTCATACATAAGCACTCTCATGCCTCTATCCATTTTTGCCACCTGGCTCTTGATCTCCTCTTTTTAGAAGAATCTTTTTTGAGGAGTGGCTACCAAAATCATACTTACCATTCCAATTCAGGGCTCATTATAAATTTCCACAATGTTACAATACAATCTTCAATTGTGATTTTTATCTCAACTTTCCCTCTTGGATTGCTTTTTTGTTTAATTGTGACTGCATAGCAAGCAGGGGTTTCACTGAGCTGTCCATAATGATACCAAGCCATTCCCCAAGTAATTACACTAAATTCAGGATTCTACAAAGTACATGAGCAGCTCAAATCATATTTTCCCAATATGCACTATCTTGCATTTGTCAATTCTGAATTAAATTTGCAATCATGCTGCCCATTCACTTAACTTTATTAAGATCTTATGAAGTTACCCTCCATCTTCTATTGATTAATTCAAGCAGTGTCTTCTGCAAGTGTTGCCACCTCACTTTTCATACCCCTATTTCCAGATCATGGTACTTGAACTCATGGCACTGCCTTATTCTAAGGTCACCTTTCAGTTCATGTTACAAGACCCCATTTGTAGTTGCTTAACTTTAACAAACTTCAAGCAGCTGGGATGGATTTTTGTGAACTGTATTGGCACAGGGTGATTCATTCAAAGCAGTTTCAAATAAAACAGTTCAGCTGCAGATGAATGCAAGGCTGAGAAAAATACATTTTCAGCATTTTTCTTGAAAGGCTCTAGTACTTGCCTCTAAACAGAGGACTCTGTTTAGAAATGAGAAATTTGTTTGTTTTTAAGGAGTCAAAACAGAATTGTTGAAAGTGTCAAATATTAGCAGGAAGAGGGAGACAATTAGATTCCTTATTTCAACTACATGTCATCAGAAGTGAACAGGGTACAATGTTTTTTTTGATGTGCTTGTCCATCTCCCTCAACACATGGTGTGAAGGTCAAAGTAGGTCTCAACCTCAGCCATTTGTGCATTTCCCCCAACAAAGTCTACTACTTCATCACTTGGAGGTTTTCTGCTTGCTCACTTACTTGCATGGCCAGGCAGATGGTGTTCAGCAGGATCAGAACGAACATCAGGTATTCAAAATAGGTGGAGTTGACCACATACCAAACTTTGTACTGGTACTGGTTTTTAGGGATGTATCTCCGCAGAGGCCGGGCTTTCAGGGCATACTCTACACACTGGCGCTGTGGGAGAGGCAGGATACATTTAAAACTCAAATCCAAAATATCAGGGTGGTCAGCTACCTTCAAATGTAATTAAAAATATAATGTTTCAAGTTTTTTTTCTGAAATGAAAAAGCTTAGTAGAAGAATTTCTATTAGGTCACAATGTGAATGTGCACATTCTACCTGTTAAAGAGTTCTACATGCATTTACTTTGGCCAGACACTGCTGTTGTGCTCATCTAATCTCAGTGAAACAAATGGTACAGCAAACATTTTTAAGTAATTGTTGTCCCTTGAGCAAATCTTACAGCATGATTTTTTTACCTGGCTCCTAAAAGATGTCAGCAAAGCCATCTTACAGTTTTATCTTGTTGGCAAGCTTAACATTTTCTTCTCTGTGTGCATTTTCTGGCAAGCTTAACATTTTCCTCTCTGTATGCATTTATCTATTAAGAGCTTATTCTCAATGCATTTTCTATCTTTGTTGACAGCAGGATGTTGTAAATTACCTGGTTTTTGTCCAGCTCACAGTTCTTGTACTCTTGTTCTCCTTGTTCCTGAAATGTGACGATGACGAAACCAACGAAGATGTTCATCATGAAGAAAGCAATGATGATGATGTAGATAATAAAGAAGATGGAGATCTCAACCCTGTGATTATAGATGGGTCCCACATCCTCCATGTGGGAATCAATGGACCTATACAGCAACCTGAAAGCAAACAGGAGCCAAATGCAGAGAAAATCTGCAACTGCCTTGAGGCCTTATAGGTGATGTTATAAAGTTTAACTTGGTGATTTTCTTCCACTTGTATCAAAATTAATTCACTCAGAGATGTGCAGACTTGCACTGATCTGAGTGCAAAGCTTGCAAAGGAGAAGACCTGGCTCTTACTAATTCTACATTTGAACGTATTCAGGGGTGAAATATCTTCATAGTTGAACAAAATCATGCTCTTCAGGTAACAAAAGACAATTAAGTCCCAACAGTGTTATTGGGAACTAAGTTTTGTGAGAAAAGGGGATCCCAGGAGTTGGGATAACAACACAGTCCCAGTTTTTAACACTGCTGTTGGCATCCCTTGGTGACACAGGTCAGGGTCAGACCCCTGCATGTCCACGTCACCCTGAGTGACTCTGGGGGAGTCCCCAGCTCCAGTGGCACAGACAGCAGGGCCTGGGCAGACACCCCATGTCTGCCAGTACTGCAGAGGAAATGTTTCATCTTGCCCTGCTGGCTCCACGGGGAGACTGAAACTTGGCAATTCTGCAAAGAACCTGATATGCATTTTATATTCATTTATACCCATAATAATGGTAACAAATACTGGTAGCATTGCTACTAATGAAAATCATCTTTTAAGAACTAGAGACAGTGCTTTACACTGTTTACAAGTACAGTAACAGAAATCCCTGCAGGCCCTGAGGAATTTACAAGGTACATAATGCTACAGTGCTACTACTGCTATATTTAAAGCTCTGGATTTATTTAAATGCTTAGAAAGGGAAAGACTATGCTCTGCCTTTGAATTTTCTCTTTTGAAATGAATGAGGGCATTGCTAGTGTTGCACTGGTCCCAGAAACACTCACTCTGGCCAGCCCTCGAAGGTGGAGACGGTGAAGAGGGCCATCATGGCAGTCAGGACGTTGTCAAAGTCAAACTTGCTGTTCTCCCAGCTGCGGGGCTGTATCATGGGCTGGCTGACCTCCCCATCCTTGTAGGTGATGTAGTAGCCTCTGTGGGGGGACAGGGCACACACAATGTGGCACACCTGCACCACCAGGCACCACTGGTGGCCAAGGGCAGGGATTGGAAAAGCTCAGACCCACCTGCATTCTGCTTCTGTCTGCTTGGAGCTGTCAGTGCAGCTGTACAGCTTGCCCTAGGAAAGGAAGAAAGAGGAATGAAGCTTCTGCTTGTATGGTACTTTTATGTGTGTCACCATCATATTTTCTGGAAAAATCCCTTCACCAGGATTTCTTCTCCTGGGAAGCTGAGAAGCCTCAGAGAAAAATGAAAGCAATAATTATCTGATTGCTTCTCCTGCATTTTTGCTGCTTTGGAATGTGGTTTGGACATTGTTTACCAACTGGTCATTGATTGGTTTCATGAGAATTGTTTTAACTTAGTGACCAATCACTGTCCAGCTGTGTTGGGACTCTGGAAGAGAGAGTCACAAGATTTGATTATCATTCTTTGTAGCCTTCTGGCTGTATCCTTTTTCTATTCTTTAGTATTGTATTATTCTATTCTATTCTATTCTATTCTATTCTATTCTATTCTATTCTGTAATAATAAATTAGCCTTCTAAGAACATGGTAACAGATTCTCAATTCCTCCTCTGTCTGGGGCACCTCACAAATACCACAAATGTGTATGTCCTCAACATTTGTCAGGAGGGTGGTGAAAGGCAAAGGGAGATAAAAGCAGACATAAAGAAGGGAATGAACACCCCCCCATGGTCATTTGGTGTGCCCCTTCCTCTGCAAGATGGGAGGCAGAGAGCCTGCAGGGACCAACGCTTCTGAGCAGCCCCCTTCACCCTCCTGGGGCCATGTCATGCCAATGTAAAGCTGTTCAGGGAAGAACAACATTACTGACCATTTCTTCTGATCACAGATGATGGGCAAGGGTTCTGCACATGCCTGGCTCAGGTTTGGAGAACTGCTGGCAGCAGAAGCCCAGGTAACACTGACACTGCCCCAAACGTCTTGCCTGTTACACACAACAGACCCCATTTTCCCTTTCTCAGGCTTTTTATGCTGTTTTTCTCCCCATCCCTGAATACAGCCCAATGTAATGGATGAAGGAATGGGTCCCATGATTTTACCTTAAACAGCTGAACTCCAATGCAGGCAAACATGAACTGCAGCAGAGTGGTGACAATCACAATGTTCCCGATGGTTCGGATGGCGACAAACACACACTGGACCACGTGCTGTAAATGGGAGAGAGGAACAAAAGTCACTTGTGGGATTGCTTTCAAGTGCTCTGGCTAAGGGAGAAGCCCAAGAATAAAAATAACAGGAAAAAATTATTTAAGCAGTACCCATTACCCAAGTAATGTCTGAGGAAAGGGAACCTACATTTAATTCCTTGCTGTATTTTTAGAAGAATGCAGAAAGGGGTAGGAAAATACCAGAACTCAGCTCTCTGAAACTTCCTCCATATTTGGGCACCCACCGGCACATAGGAAGGAGTTTATCTAATACATAAAGGTTATGCTTAGGGTTGTGGGCCTATCTGTAACCTCAGAAAACCACATCATTTCGCCTCTGGGCTGATGTGGCCATTCAGCTGAAAAGCAGCTTGTCAGAAAAGGAGCTGATGGACACAATGTTGAATATGAGCCTTCACTACAAAGATGGCAAGTGCTATCCTGGGCTGCATTAGGCAAGATTTTAACAAGTTGAAGGAGGTGATTCCTCCCCTTTACTCAGCACTGGTGAGACTATGCCTGTAGCACTGTGTCTAGCTCTGGCTCCTCAGTACAAGAGAGCTGTGGACATACTGAAGGAAAGAGCCACAAAGATGACTTAAGGGATTGGAGTGAGAAAAGGCTGAGAGAGCTGGGTCTGTTCATCTGAGAGGAGGGTCAGGGAATCCAGTCAATGTAATCTGATCAATGGCTGAAGGGAGGATGCAGAGCAGGCAGAGCCAGGCTCTTTTCAGTGGTTCCCCCGGACAGGACAACAGGCACAAATTGAAACAGGTTTACATGAACATTGAGAAACACTTCTACTGTCAGGGTGACTGAGCATTGGAACAGGTCATCCAGAGAGGTTGTGGAGTTTCTCTCTTTGGAGGTAATCTAAAGCCTTGGAGGTACTCTAAACATCTGCTCTCAGTGGCCCTGCTTGAGCAGGTCCCTTCCAACCTCAATCAGACTGTGATTCTGCTGAAACTTTACTTGAACCACTGCAAAAGCCTGAAATAATCTGAATTTATACTCCATAGAATGCACTGGAACTTTTCTAACCTTCAGTCCTTTGGCTCTGTTGATGGCCCTCAGTGGCCTGAGGACCCGCAGAACACGCAGGATCTTCACCACGTTAATGGCACTGGACCTGGAAGAAAGTATTGGAAGGTTTGAGAGACACAGCAATGTGGGGAGTGTGCAGCAAGGACAGATCTTTGAAATTCTGCATAGCCTGAGACTGCATAAGGGATTTATTAAACTCTTTGCCATGGCACTTCAGGGGTAAGGAAACCAATTTCTCTGTTTTCTTCAGAGGTCTGGCTGCTTGTTCTGGATTTCATAATCTCTACTGTATTAATGGAGGGGAATGGAACATGGGCAAGGTGTATTTTTAGAGCAGGGCAAACAGATTCTGTAGATATCTATGATATAGAAATTGTGCCAAGATGTAGTCATTACCAAGGCATTTTCAGATAAGGCTCAAAGAAGCATTCCACTGAAATATTAATAGAAGAGTGAAAAGTCCAGGAGACTCCAGCATTAAAGGTAGACTATCCACCTGGAGTTTGATCCTACAGTGTGTCTGGCCCCTGAACCCACAAATCAAGGTGTGTACATAAATTTAAGGATGTGAAAACTCCCACTCAGTTGAATAGGATGACTTATGTGCTCACTTTTAAGTACTGAACACAACTATTGGAGCAGAGCTCTCTGCGCCTTCCAAAACTAAACCCTGACTGAGAATCTTCCTCATGCTCAATGACATCATGTTCTCCTACTGACTTTGGGAACAGTTTTAATGTTAATGCACATTTTAATGTTAACACACCAAGAGTCTGACTTAGGTCTGTAAGAAAGAAACAGCAGGTCAAAACAAGAACTGTGCCTTTCTTAAGACTGTGACTGAAAGCCCAATGGACCCTTCAGATTGTCCTACTTGACTTAACATGCAACTTCTGTGAGCTGCCAAACTATGATGGTAACAACTGGGAGCTTGTTTCTTACCAGATATGAAACTAATTAGGGAACTTCCTAACCAACACATAGTCAAGTAAATCTATAAATTGCTAAGTAAATTAACAGGTAAACTAAAGGACAACAGCATGACAGAACAGCCACTACCACTCTGAAGAGTCTCACAAAACTTTTCAAATGTTTGATGGCTTTCCATTGACTGAGACTCACAGCATCTTAGGAAGTAGCAAAACATTATCAATCTCATTTTCCAAAGAGGTTATGAAAAGTCTAGGAGGGAACCATAAGTCATTGAAATGTCCTGAACTGATACAGTGAAACAAAGGCCTTGGAACAAAGTGTCATGATTCCCCATACGCCCATTTTTTGTTCTCATTTGCTCTTTCTGAAAGATTCCCCCCTCCAGGTCACCAGAGTAGTATTTCCCAGTTACTACCTCCTGTCTTGAGGATGAATTTTAATGGCCTTGAACCATCTGAGAAAAACCCCTCATGAATGCCCCAACAGGCTCATGAGGGAAATCTTACCCAGATAAAACAACGAGCCTGAGCTATCCCTCCCAGCCCTACAATCCCCACCCCAAAACCAGCCAGCTGGAAATAGCTCACTCACTGGATGCCAAAGGAGATGAGAGAAACGCTGACCACCAGCAGGTCCAAGATGTTGAAGTAGTTCCTGCAGAAGGAGCCCTTGTGGAGGAAAGCCCCGTAGGCAGTCATCTGCAGGGAGCACAAACACACTTTGCCATCAGCAGCTGCTCAGGAGCCAAACCCACCTGGCTATGCTCAGAGTGGATAACTGGGGAGGGGGCAGCATTTCTATTGTTGGTAGACAATTTACCCCCAGACCCCAAAGGAGAAGTTGAGCCCCAATGGAAAGAAAAGAGAGTGAAAAAGACAGCAAGATAACTGTGAAAGGCCTAACTAAAGAAAGAGAGGAAAAGATGCACTTTAAGTGCACTGAGTGCATAACATTTAGAATTAGCAAAGCAGCAGAATGACTGTTTGCAAAAACTACTCTTTGCAATCATATGCTTTTCCCTTTTTCTTCCGTGACAGAGGATACTTGTGTTATATAAAGGCCTCTATAGCAAAATTGAATAGAAAACACAAAATAAAACGGTCTCTTCTGTAATGCTTTTCAGTACTTAGACCAGCTGCAGTGGACAGTTGACTGCTTTTCCCTTCATGAAGGAAGAACAGAATCCCTCAGGAATAAGATACTTTACAGCTGAGCTGAAAAAAACAGGAGGAATTGCTGCTCTCTTCAGCTTGGTCCTTCTGTTCAGCTCAATCCCACACCCCTTTTCCTCTTAGTTTTTACTCTAGATGTAGTTGCATTTTCCCTTTAGTTTCCTTACAAAGCCCAGGCTGTACTCCTTGGAACAGGGTAATTTCTTTGTGGAGGTAATCATTATCAACATCACTGGGCAGAGGGAGGGAAAATACATATTTTGGAAGGGAGGCTCTGCCCTGCCTGGGTGTGATGGGGTGTTGAAAACCTGCTGGCTTTGAGGAGGATGTCACAGCTCCAGAGCTGGATTGAGTGACAGTGTAAACAGAGTTCTCTTACCCAATGTGACTAAATGAGCCTGGCACAGTTAAAGAGGGTGAGCTGATGGGGTATTTGTACCACCTACCTTAGATTTGGTGAGTGATCTAATGCAGCTGCTTTGAAGAAACCCCATCCCCACAAGTGCTAATGTTCCTTCATGAGGAATTCTCATTCCCATCCAGGAATACAGGCTTCTAAGTTTGGTCCTCTGAATCTCACTTAAGTTAGGTGTCTAAAGTAACCCGAGGAGGACACCATGACACTGAGCTGTAGCCAGACTTGCGGCTGAGAAGTGTGAACTGGACAATCAAACTGGAGTTTTCTAGCTCCCACCAGTTGCTTAGGATGGTGTATTGGCTGGAAGTTTCCAGCCTGTGACAAATTTATTCAGAGCAAAGTTGAAGGGCACATGGTATATTGGATTATTTTCTTCACCAAACATCCATGACATCAGGGAACTGGCTATCAATCAGACAGAAATTAGAGGGGGAGGAAGTATAAACTCTGGTCTTGGCTTAGAATTTATACTTGTAGACACATTCAGTTGGGAAAGGGAGGAGGGGTTCTTGCCATAACAAAGGTGGTAAAGATGCCCTTTACTGGTTAGATTTTGTATGGCAATCTTGAAAGAAAGACACCATTGAAATCAGGAGGGCAAGCTCTGCTGAGTTTAAGTTCAGTACAAATTGTGGTTCTCTCAAGCCTATTCAGGGATTTTTTCATCTCAGAAGAGACTCTCAGAGAGTGTGTAATCTACATCTGCCTCCCACCTGGGGCATAAAACAAGTTACAGCCTTTTAGGATGCCAGTTAACAATCCTTGGCAGTCACCTTGCCAACATCCACCAGAATGCAGGTGTTGTTAAAAGCAACATGGGGGCAGATGAAGCTTGTTCCTCTACAGCCTTGAACTTCCCATGGCCATTCATTCTTTTGTTTTCACCACCTACATTAACTTTGCTGTTTTGCAAAACAATGTGCTCAGTGAAGGCAGCAGAGAAACATGCACTGAGAAACCAAGCTCTTAGTGACTTCAGCGTATGGTCCTTGCACTGTTCTCCCACTTGGACTTCAAGAATATCCAGGGATGTTGTCATAAATCACTGAAGTTAACAGGAGGACCTTGGAAGGCCCAGGCTGGGTTAAGTTCTGCTTTCACTGAAATCATTTAGAGTGTTACCACTTCCTTCAGAGCAAGCAGAATTAGTAATTGTGAGTCCAAACAGGTAACCTTGAACTATTGTTTCATTTTTAAATGTTGCTGTTGGGATATTTTCCTTTTCTTGACAGGCCTTTTGGATCGGCCATGTGATCTGTGCACATCCAGATTTATTGAGTAAACACAGATGCAAACTGCACACAAGCATAATGTGTACATCTCCCTGGAGAACATTAGGGCTTTGGTAATTTCAAGTCATATCAAAAAAAGCACGTTTCTCTATAAAAATATGCAGGGGCCGCCCTGCTTGCCAGCCTTCAATATAGATACTGTTATTAGGGTCTTGAGCTGAAAATTTGAGCAACTCTAAGGCACCGCCTGCCAGCACTTAGAACTAGCTTGCTGAGGAAAAAAAAAACAAAAACAGCTGCCAAGTGAACCTAGCATTTAGAAAGCCAGAACTTTGCTCAATTACTGTTATTTAAATTATTAGCCTACCAATTTGAGAAAATTAGAGTTAAGAACAAGGCAGCCTATTTTTATTTTCTTCCAAGCTAGACCATTCTCCTGCGCATTCCCCTTGGTATAGAGCACGTTCCTGGGAAATGGGAAGCTGGGCTTTGGTGCAGCAATTTTCATTGGCAGCTACTGTCCTTGGTGTCTCAGAGATTTGTACTCTTCAAATTCTCTCTCTACACCTAAAAAGTGAGGTTTTGCACTGTGCTCCCCGCCTCCTAATTTGCTTGCACCATGTAAGCTCACAGAAGTCATAAGCCACCCTTTGGGCTGGTTTCTGCAGAATAGAGACCTTCTCTTTGCCTGTGTAAGAGGTGTGTGTATTCAGAGTTTCTTGCAGAGGAGAAAAATCCTGTTTTGGAAAGACTGGCCAGGGTAGAGGGAGAAGTTTATCCGGGGATGGCCTTTTTCTCTCTTACATTTCCCAACATTGCATCCTTTCATTGCGATTCCCCTAAAAAGCATTATTTTGCTATAGACCCTCAATTACAAGTCTGAATATCAAAATTTCCCAGGAGACTTTTAAAGCAACTACAGAAACGTCAAATGAAAATAAATAAAACCTTTTGTGCAGTAATAATAATGGGGTTGAAAAAAAAAGGAAAGAAAAAGAGAGCGAAAGAAAGAAAGAAAGAAAGAAAGAAGGAGAAAGAAAAGCAGAAAACAAGTGTATTTCTCAGATTGGTTACCTTAAGAATAATTTCTAATGTAAAGATACTAGTGAAGACATAGTCTGCATTGCCTAGGATCTGAAAAATAAGCACAGTTGGGTTAGTGGTACTGAGCGTGACCCAGAACAAACAGGCGTGTGTGTTAGCAACAGAGACTGGCAGAAACCAGAAAGCTTGGGAACAAGTAATGGTAGAGAAGATGGGCACTTTACCTTCAGAGCAATTTCAATGGTGAAAATGACAGTAAAAACTATATCAAAATAAAAGAGAATCTGTAAAAACAAAAGGGGATAGGAGTGGGGAGGGTAGGTCAGTGAGTGATCACTTGAGTGGGAAATCACAGTTAAAATCAAATGCACGAGTTCTTGTCACCAGGGAATGAGAACGACTCTATAGGGAATGGTTTTGGAACAAGGTCCTGTTGAATGCAGTGAAGGTCCTGGCACAGAGGACAAGAAGCACATTACATGAAATCTTTCCTGAGTTACAATCCCATGAGCACTATAGAGGCAAAATAACTTTTTCGTCGCTGTAAGATTTTTTTTTTTTTTTTAAATCTCATAAAGAACATTCAAGGGTTTTCCCAAATAGGATTCCAAACTGAGAGTACAAAGAATGCCTGGTCTCTCAGTGGAAAACATGAGATTGCTTCTTATTAACTTCCATTCAGTCTTGCTCTGTGCCTCTCTCAAAGGAAGGAAAGCAAACTGCAAAATCATACTCAAGTTATTTCTTTTCTCTGTCCTGAATTGCTCTGGATTAGGATGAATAACAAAGACTCTGCCAATTGAACAGAATCCCAGCCCTTGTATTGCAACCATAATTTGGTCATTTGCTGAAGGTGCCTGACTTAGATCCTGCATCTTTCTATTTGCATCCTGAATAACCAGCCAGCTGAAATGCTCATCATTCCCAGGGACTTGGTGATGGAGAAACTCATGGCATGCACAGCAGACCACAAAAGTGGTGTCACGGGAGGCAGTGAGAAGTCTAGAAGTGTAAAGGGGCTTTCAAAGTAGCAGCATCAAGGATAGGAATGTCCTTCACTGCCAATATGTTGGCATCCCACGGTAAATGGGAACTTTCTCACTGATTTATGGGACCAGGATTGAACTCTCTTTGTTTCCAATATATTTTAACATCCCAATCCACTTTAGTGCTATCTACACTACAAATGTTGAACATCAGAAGTACCATAACCATGGTTTACTGTGGTTTTACCATAAACATGTTTTAAATTAGAAGGCCAATATATGGAAGCTGTAGAAAACTGATAATTTGTGAAATTTGGACCTTTGCTGCTAAAACACTAATAAACATAAAGCAGGAAACTGCCTGCTCCCATTCCACAGGGGTTTATTGTATCTCAGTGCCTGTACCCTCACTCAGATTTATAGGTGGCTAAATTCTTACCGCTTGGTATGCAGAGGGGCAGCTACTGCAAGCTCCAGGGTTATTTCACATTGCTCTATTTAAGCACAATCCAAATCTGGATTGAATTGCAGACACTGCATGTCAAATGGGGGGATGTATGACTTACTGCTACCACATGACCCAAAATTCTCCAGGTTACTGCTCAATTTTTAATCCCAAATTCTTCTCAAGGCTGTCTTGGGCTATATCAATTTTTGCAGCTTAGAGAATTAAGAAAGGGCCACTTCAAAGGGACAGATCTTGCTTTTAACCTATATTAATTTACTTAGATTACAACTGGAAATATCTTTTTGCCTTGCTGCTTTGTAAGTCCTGACATTAGATTATTTTATCAATGGAATAATTTTATAATCAACGGACAAGATTCACAGGAACTCTCTAACTTTTTTGCATGACTCCAGCAACATAAAGAAGCTGCAAACTTGATTAAAGTGAGTGATTAAGCTATACCAGTTGCTGCTTTGCCTCACCAGGGGCCTGCAAAGGATCTGGAACACACTGCTGAATGTGGCCCCAAAGGTGCAGCTAGCAAAGATGAAATCATGCCTAATGAAAATGGTCACTGCCCCTCCTGTGCAGGCAGTGCCACTTATCAGCTGGCATATTTGTTATTATCTAAATATGAACTTGCTCTAGAACACGTTAAAATGAATGAGCACCTTGTCAAGGTGCTAACAGGAGAATATGGTGAGCACAGTCTTAGCACTTGCTTGGACTTCAAGGGCTGTTTGGTCCGACTGGGCTGGCACTTCAAGCACTCTCTGCCTGAACCCTGTGTGACACAGAAGGACACAGCCTGCCCCAGGAAAGAGCAGGGCCAAGCCTCTCCACCAGCCCTTGCTGGGCTCTCTGTCCCTGTTTTCCTGCTCTGGGATGGTCTGTGCCAGCAGCATCCCCAGTCTGCACAAGTCCTGGAGCACAGGCTCATGCTGAGTGAAGGCAGAGGCAGCTTTGCTTTCAGCTTGATTTCAGCTTGCTTTCTTCCTTTCCCTCCCAGGCCTCCGTGTGGGCACAGGGCAGGACAGGATCTCACTGTTCTACTGTCACAGTGCCAAGGCAGGCCACATTTGCAACCCAAACATCTTGCCAGTGTCCCCTTGTATGATACATTTTAAACATCTGTACCTGCAAAAGTTAAACACAGATTTTCATGCAACATCAGTGGCTTTACATACACAAAACAATGCTTTGCCTCAAACCTTCAGCTCTTTAATCCAGGACAACCAGCTCTGACTCTTTTTTCTCTATCTCATTTAAATGTCTCTGCTACAGACTCTGTGACAGTTTCTGTGGCATGTCAGGAGCCCATCTGCCAGCTGACATGCTGCAGCACTAATACATATTGGCATTCAGTTATCCCTAGATGGTGGGCACCCTCATTTGTGCACAAGTGGGTTATTGATGGCACAGGTTTGGCTGGATTATTTAGCATCCTCCTTCAGGACAAAATGCAAAGCCACTCTGAGATATGCTCAGGAATAGACTTCCATTAACACCTTCTCTGCATGCACATATGTGTTCAAATGCATGCTCAGGCCAGGATATTTCAGGGAGCATTAAATTAAGGTTGTATTATTAAACAAGGAAAAACCATCCCACTCTTCAATCCTAGCAAACGCTTCAGGCATCAAGGCACCAAAATGCCTCTGCAGACACCAGAAATCAGAGGCCTTGCATATGTCTGCTGACTCCTAATTTCTGCAATGACCTCTGACTGATGGAAACAACCACTGGCAAAGTTAAAGGAGCAATGAACATTTCAAAGGGCAAATAAAAATGGTCAGGAAAGAGGGTGAGAATGCACCTTTATGCTAAATGCCTTCCTCTTCTCTCCCCAGGCAGGTAAGGAGAGGAGCACAGCATATTTTTTGAGGATTATCTCAAATTTAATGATAGCTTTGCAGCTAGTGTTCAAAAAGTCTGATTCTAACCATGATGACATCAATTTCCCCCAGAGTGACAGCATCAAACTCAGGAATATTACTCCTGATTTACACCAGTGTGAATAAAATGAAAATCAGGTCCTGGGCTTTTAGTTTAAAAGACAGCATGTGGCAGCAGAACAAATGTTCCACAGGGAACCTGAAAATCCCTCAAAATTGAATTATCTGTATCCACAATCAATGTTTTTAAAGCTCATTTCTACTGCTTTAATCCCAGGGAACAATAATTTTGCTTCAGCCTCCTGTTCTTCCTTTCCCTGCACACACTTCTGAAGTGAACTAGAGGCCAGATTCTGCACTGACTCATGTTTCCTGCAAAAAAACCTAATGATTTTCACACACAGCCTACAAAAGGCAGAAATCATGGAAGGCAGGCACTCCCAAGCCTCTGATGCAGCCTCTTCTGCCTTTCCTGGCTTCAAATCATGATCAGCTTGTCCCACACTTGCAATCCCCAGTGAGGGAAGGAGGATATGGAACATACTTGGTTCCTAAAGGAGAGGTGTCTCACGGGGTCCTCAGCTGCCAGGGAGATGCTGCTGAGCAGGATGAAGAACAGGATCAGGTTGGTGAAAATGTTGTCGTTAACGATGCGGTGGCAGTGCACGCGGAACCTGCAAGAGACGGGAGAGGCACAACTTCAGCTCTCAAAGAACAGCAAGGAAACATTTCCCCCCTCCTCTTCTGCCAGCAGGACTGGAGGATTGCCCTGCAGAGCATCTTCCCTCTGCCCCAGCACAGGGACAAGGTGTGCAGGGCAATGCTGGCTCTCCACACAGGACTCACACTCCATGTGTTTGAATGGAGAACAATCACTCCCTCCTGACAGAGGTTTTGTGATTTCCATGCGGCCTGAAACCTGCCAGCCCAGAATTATATCCCTCGCTTTCATTTATGGAACCATTCCTGATTCATTCAGGAGGAAGGCATCAGAAAGGGTTTTAGGGTGCCAATGTCTTTCTGAGCTTTCAGTCAACAGGAGCTGGGGGGGATCTACCTTGCTTACAGAGTACAGGCCTGGCCAAATGGATATAGGGCAGCAAACGGCTTCTGAGAGACATCATGCCATGCAGTTTGTATGCCAAACATAGGCCCACTTGGTGCTCTTAGTGGGAAACTAGAAGGTAAAGAAGGAGCAGTCTCCCATCAAACTTCATTACTGGAGACCATTACACCCCTTTCATTTGTTGGTAGCAGGATGTGAGGAGTTAAACCCCATAACAGCTCTGTGCATAATTCTACAGGCACTTCATTAATCTATTTAGCTCTACTCTTGGCTGTTAGGGCTCCAAGTCCCTATTACAGCAATTTTACAGATGACTGCAGAGGTTAATTTAGTTCTACAAATGACAGGGGGTGGGTGGCACAGCTAGCATTACAGTCCACGAGCCCCAGCCGTCCTCAGTCCCTCCCTGTTACACATATCCAAGGAGGAGTGGCACAAGCTCTGCTGGGACAAAACTGGCTCAGAATTCAGCGGTGCAGGAACAGCCCTGCCTTCCTCTGAGATGTGTTTGAAGGCTGAGTCCTTAGGAGAGACACTGGAATTTGTGGTGCTGCACAGAGCATTGGGCAGTGAGCTCACTGCTGTACCCTTGCAAAGATAAACTCACCTGGCTCCTAACAGCCCTCAACTCACAGGTCCTGCACATCTCCTTTGGAAAGGCAGGTGTGACAACACATCCTGCATTGCAGGAGCTCATGGGTGAAGTGTGAGAGGAGGACTGTGCTTCCTAGGCTCCTCTCAGAGCTATGGACTCTCCTCCCCCTCTCATTTCTTCTTTTTTGCTCATTCTTGATGTGCAGCAATGAGCAGAGACACATGAGCTCCCTACTGGGAGTGGATTTTGGGCAGCCCTTAGGACAGGAAGCTGCTACCTTCCACTTGACTGATTGCATGATGGCTCTCCTGCAGTTTGGACCTGGATGTGTCAGGAAATTCCAATTACTGACTTGCCTCTGTGTCCCTTATTTCTGAAGCTTTCATGATTTGTGTCCTCAATCAGCCTTGGATGTGCCATGAGCTCCCATTGAATATTTTCCCTACAGCTGGGGTTTCATAGGGTTTCCTGTCTTAAAGGAGAGGTGGGTCAGAGAAGGCCTCAGATATGAACTGCTGAGAGGGAGCTCTGCACCTCATCACTTTTGTGGCCCAGTGTGAAAGGGGTACCAGCCCTTCACCTCCTTCTTCTGGCTAACCAATCTCTCAAGTACCTGTTGTTAGGACTGAAGATGAAAAAAGCACTGGCATCAGGCATGGGCACAGCCTTTTCCTTGAGGTGCAGCTCAGACATCGGGCGAGGTCGAGGGCCGACAGGCATCTCAGGTTCCTCCTCATCTTCCTCTGCTGCAAGAAGCATTTTTGTCTTTTATTGCAAAACACAACCCACTCCAAAGTGCTGAGGCATTTGTCTCTGTCATAACTAGAGCTAAAAATCATTAAAATAGGATGCTGAAGCCTTGACTTTCCTTGCCCTTCCTTCCTTTGAGGCAGTGCCCTTTACCCAGTGCTCACCCTGGCAGGCACTGGTCTCATCTCTCTGTAAAACCATTAGTGCTGGTAAACCTACAACATCCTCACAACACTCTCCTCAGATGCCTCACAGTTCCTGCTGCAAAAAACAAACAGTAAGGTTTGTTTTCTATGGCTTTTCTAAGGTTTGTCTTCTAATGGCTCATTTGAATCTTTCTTGCTGAGGTCTAGATCCATTATTTGTTTTCTTATTTTCCATGGACACAGGAAATTAAAAATTGCCTTCCTCTTGCAGAAAGCTTTTGCATTTGAGGACCACTCTTGTGCCTCTGGGAGAATATCTGGTTCCTACAGCAAAATAGCAGCAGCCTTTCCTGAGGTGCTGTGTTCCCCAGGTCTCTGATCACTCCTGCTACTTGCTCCCACATTGTCTGCAGGATTAACCTGCAGTTGAGGTTTTACTGCTTTAGATGAAAGCTAGATTACTTCTTATACCTTGTGATATTATCTTCCTGTTAAATGTCCTTCATGGAAACTTTTCATTTTACTTTGGCATTAATTTGCCATCAGTGTCAGATATGCACAAAGCACAGATTATTTACCACAGAGCCACAATCTGGCCTGTCACCCCCTCCTCTGCATTTCTGCTGCTGACTATTCCCAAAAGTGGCACTTAGACCTCATCCTTACTGAAGGGCATATTTTTTTCTTTTGACCATTCTTCCAGCTTATCAAGATTGTTTTTCTTCTATTTGTGAGCATCTCCATGGAGCTGCTGCTACATCTGGACCTGTGTCTGGATGAGCACATGTATGCCCCAGAACAAACAGTGAGCACATACACATTGACTTACACTGATCAGAAAGTCCTAAAATTGTCCCCTTTTATAATTTAGTTGGGGGGGGAAGGTCAGAAACAGGGGAATGAGGCTGAGACTCTTGAACCTGTGTCATCTCCAGGCAGATCAGTGAGCATCCTCAAGATAGAAAAAGCAGAGATGAAGGCTAAGTGGTACCTGAAAAAGAAGCTTCTGCCTTTGAGGATTTCTTCTACCGGCTGAAGGCAGATGTTTTGTAATTGACATGATAGGATTTTGCTGTTTTAAAGATCCCAATCCTCTCACTTAATCAGCAAGACAGGAAAAAATCTTTAAGAAAGAAGCCTGACATGTTAGAAACAACTGATTCATCTTCCAGGCCGTGCAAAGGAGGATACTCTAATTATCATTAGGTAATGATGATACCTAATGGTCATTGGTTCATCTTGAGTCCATAAAGGGAGATAAGCTCCAGTAATGGTGTTCCTTTAGGGTGAGATACTGTACTTGCTCTGCTTACAGGACACATCAGAAAGAACAGATGAATCAGCACAGATCCTGATCTAGATATCAGAGAGAGGAGCAAAGTGCCCTTTTTGAAGGCATGCCATTATTACATGTAAATAGGATTCTTTCTTTACACTTTCAGTACCAAGAGTTCAGCTCAAATTCACTTGATAGATCTTAGCATAAATATTTGAGCTGGTACAGAGAGTTTCTACTTTTTAAGTCAGTCTATTTTTTAACAGCTCAATTTTATGTGTAATATACTTCATAATACTCTTTCTACAGGCTTTAATAGTTAAAGAAACATCTTTCAGAAGTACTTCTTTACACAGGACTTGTAAAAGAGGTGTTAAGGTTAATGTGCAGGTTTATGTAATATAACCACACCTTGCACGTGCACCTTTTATCTGCGGGCTTCAGAGGAGGCTGACAAAGAGTGAGGTAAGCAAATTATTTTTCTTCTTGAACAGGCCAGAAAACCAATGCCTAGGATCATGTGGGATATTTGAAACTCATACTTAAGAAGAGTATTCTGGGTCCCTGCTCTGCGCCTTCAATGTGAGATCATTCTTCTTTTATTACTCAGAGGAATGCTTAAAATACACTTTTAAATGGGCATGGAGCAATGCCTCTGGAAAATAGACCTTCAGCAGAAGGATCAGCCCCATGAAGACCATAAAGAACATTGTTCCTCTCCTCTTTTTCTCCTGTCTGCCATACAGCAAGAAATATAGATTAATGACTCTGGGAACCAAATACTTCCAGACTAAAAAACACATTCAGTTCCTCAGGCATAGATAAAGAGCAATGTTCTACTTTTCACTTAGAGTCTAGGGCACAGAAGAAAGGAAACATTGAGGGCCAAATTCACAAAGAATAACGTGAATACAGCCTCATCCCAGGTCACTGCCCATGCTATCTACCTCCATATAGGAGCAGCACAGCTTCACACTTGTAGAAGCAAATGTTCTTTGGCTGTGGAGACAAGCACAAACAGGCTACAGGGCAGCATCAGTGAGAAATTCGATGATGTGGAGGGGTTTTTTTTACTGTACAAAGACCAGAACTCTCCTATAAGGACATTACTTTGCTCCAAGCTCCCATGAATCATCCCAAGCTTTTACCTTCATCTGACGTTCTGAATTCTTTGTCTATTTCTGTACTAGACTGCAAGGCTAGCTCCCTGTCTTCCTGTAATAAACATATCATCATAATAATCCTTCTAGTGTACACAAATCTCCGGGAGAGCTAGTCTGTCCTTCCTAAAAAGAGACCAGGTGACCTGAGGAGCTGCAGCCACTCTGGGGCTGAGGGGCAGCACTGTGCAGCAAGCAGAGTCAGGAGAAGGTATTGAGAAAACTGCTTTAAGGAGCAGAAACAAGTCAGAGAATGAGCAAGGCAGGTTAGGAAAGGACCTATGTGAGGAAAAATAAATGAGGTAATCAGTTCAAATGGTTTCTGAACATTGAATCTTCAGTCTTCACAAAGAATTGATAAACAATTCAGGGAACAGGCTTGTTTAGAAACGGCATTGATGCCATACAATGGCAAGTGAGTAAGATGGTGTCCCTTTGCATTTCTAATAGGAGACAGGAGAAAACCTGATAATCCATTCAAATTTTAGGTTGTGTTCAAAAGTATGCTACAACAGGGATTGGCACTCTGAGGCAGGCATTTAAAGTGCTTTCACTTCATTTTCTTCACTCTAATCCTATGCATGGCAAAAAAAAAAAAAAGAAAGTAGATGTAGTGTTTTGTTATATTTTTCATTTATAAGCTTATCTTTCTAAGCTATCTACAGAAAGTAAATAAACCCCAATTCTATTAGCAGTAGACTTAAAATTGACATTCAGATGACTGTTGTTTCACTTGAAAAAAATGTAATTTTCTGCAAATCCAAGCCAGCTGAGAAACAGAAACAAAACTGTATCAAGATGTTTTAATTTGTGCTTCTTACTAAAGACTCCCACAAACCCTGTAGCAACTGGGGATGTGTGTCCAGTAAGTGCCTGGGCCTATAGAGGTGATGGAAAGATTAAATCCAGAGTGACCTTCCTCAGGCAGTGTTAAAATAGCATTGCACAAATTAGAACCACACTCTACTCCTGATAAATTTGCTATAAATATGGAAGAACACAAGTACAGCATATGTGAGGACTTCTTGTACTGAAAATCAAATGCAATGAACAGTTTTCCATTTTTCTTGTCTGAAGCTCTTGTCCACCTACTCAAAATGAACTCTTGTGTTCTTTTTTACCCTATCAAATCAATCTATTATCAGACATTTATTTATTAGGAATCATGGAATAGAAGAGAAAGTGTTTTATGGCCTATCATAGCCTGTTACATAATCACAGAAACACAGAAGAGAAAGGCAGGGAAAGATCACAAAAGGCCCTCTGGTTCATGCCTCTGCCAAGCCAGGTCCAATTAATTGTTATATCTAAGCCTTTTCTGGGAGACATTTTCTGACCTGTCCTTAACAACATCCAGTGGTGCTGGGCTTCCACAACCATCTCTGGGAACTTTTACAGCCTCACCATTAGAAAATTGTCTGCTGTGAATCCTATAAAATCTGTTGCTTCATAATGGAGATAATTCTCCTCCTAATCTGTAGAAGGTTTTTAGGAACATGAAGATGCTTCCCCTGCCTTTCCTAGGTCAAATGAGCAAATTTTATCCAATCTTAGTTCTTGCTACCTACTAGCATTGTTTTCACCATTCTCTTCTATTCAGCCCCACTTCTCTTAACCCAAAAAGAGATATGATATTGCAGATTGCAAAGCTCTTATCAATATTGAACACAAAACAATTGCTTTGCTCTGAATAGCTTCCATTGACCAGTTCAAACAAACCCATAACTGGACAAAAGGCTCCTTCTCTGTGTTATAAATCTCACTACTTGCTTTTCAAAGACAGCAAACTGTTGCTGACATCTGTTGAGCTTGTGGTCATAAGATTCAGATCCTTTTCTCAAGGACTGTTACCTAACTAGCTGTCACCTAAGATCCTTTCTTTGTGAATTGTTTATTCCTGTCTATGCGTAGAGCCTGGCACTTTCAATTTTATTTAGACCATTTATCCAGGACCTCAGGAGCTCTCTGAATTCTAATGCTGCCCTCCAGCACACTCCTTGTCCTTCCTAGCTTCATGTCATCTACAAATGTAATAAGCATATTGCCTCTTCCATCATTCAGGTCATTAACAATGAACTGAGCTGAACTCCAGACAGGCTTTTGGGTTGTACAAACTCACTTGGGCTATCACTACCCTCCCCATAAAGGGCCTGATCATTTCTCTCACCATCATCTAGACCAGATTTTTCTAGTCAGTTTATGAGAACACTGTAAGAGATGGTCAGAAGCCTTAGCAAAGTTAAAGAATATTACATCTAGTTATTTTCTCCTGTCTACAGGTGTTTTCAGAATAAAACACTTCAGCCCCTTTCAGAAGAAAATAAGGGTAGCTTGATGTGATTTGCTCTTGGCAAATTGTGTTGGCTGCTGATCATCTCTTTATCTTGTGGTGATATAGTTTAATCCTTTGTTCCAGCACTTTTCCAAGATTGGAAGTTGAAATGACTAGCTCCAATCCTGCCCCCTATTCAGGTTCTCTTGAGCACTGCTTAAAGTTCTGAGATTTCTTCAACCAATCTTTCAAGTATCTGAGAATGAAGTTAATTAGGCCCACCTGACTTGAAAACCAGCCTAACTAATGCAAGAGCTTGTTTCTTGCATTTCTAGGCTGAGATCTTATGCCTTTAGAGTTATGCTGTGTCACATTGTGCTTTTAGATTAGAAAACAGTGCAAAAAGGCATTCAGCACTTTCCCTTTCATGACTTTCGGTTGTGAGACACCCCTGACCACTGAGTGCTGATAAAGCACACTGAAAACAGTGTCATGTGCATATTTTCAAACAGATTTTTATATTATTTGATTCTCTGTAAAGCTCTGTATTTTCCAATAAAGAGCTTTACAGGGAACCAAATCAAATAAGATTGATCAGGATAGGGACTTCAAAGGGCCAAACCACACCTGTGCAAAAACATGCAAGGACACCATCCCATCCCATCATGAAAGCATTTCCAGCAGACCTGCTACCACAGTTTGGCTTTGTGTACATTAGCAACTGGAGCTTTGTTGAGTGAGGGATACAAGGAAGGAGATGTGTACCTGGTGCTTCTGTTGTGGGATAAGGGCTCTTTTCTTCATTCTCATTGGGCTGATAATCATCCACGTTGATCTGACAGAAATGGAAGGAGAAGCATCAAAGCCTTTATCAGACAAGGCAGACAGTTTTCATTCCCTTAGAAACCCAAGCTGCTCATGCCATCACTGCACAGAGAGTGCTGGCTGCCAGCAGACCTTACCTTGGTAGCAGGGGGGGACTCTCCATCAGCAGTGATCGATTTCAGCTCAATTTTCTCCTCCTTTGTCTCTTCCTCCACAGCTGCTTTTTCCATCTCCTGTTTCTTTTCGGGACTAGCAGTTCTAGCAATTTTACAAGATAAAAACCAAAGAGTTACAAAGGTGGAAAGCTGCTTCCCTTTCAGGAACTTCATGTAGTACAGCACACACCATGAGAACAATCAGCTGGCTGGCATCTCCATTCTGAGTTCAGCTTCCATACCAGTGGCTGCACCTTGTCCTCATCTGCAGGCAAAGGCAGAGGCTCTGATCTATTTTTATATAGGGCCTTTTATTTTTTATCTTTCTCAATGGTGTGTGTTAGTGAAAATGCATATTTTAGGTCTGTCAGCTGAGATCCCTTCGCTCACCCAATGACAAAGGCATGGACCATTTTCAATCCATTTCTTGTGAGCTTCCAACTGGATTTTCTACAAAAGTTTTGCCCCTCACTGCACCCCTAGAGAGAGGGAAATCTGCTGAGCTGCATGCAGGATGAAGCAGAAAGAGCTGCACAGGAGATCCCCTCCAAGCAGCCTGGAAGACAGTGAATAGGAATAACCAGGAAGGAGAGGCTTCCCTGCTGTTGGCAGCTGGGAATGACAGAGCAGCTCCTCATCCAGCTTGTGCCCCTTAAATGTCTGCAGAAACACTAAAAGAACTGGCAAGGGAAGAACAGCACGTGGCACCAAAAGAAAAAGAAGCTGCTAAATCTCATGGTGGGAATGACAGAAAATATGCCTTGTGGCCCAAAGCAATCAGAGGATAGCAGGGAGATTCAAATTGGATTGACACCCATACTCATTCTCTGCTGGTGCTCTGAAAGCTCATCAGTAACCCAGACTTCCTTTCCTCTGCTCACACCACTGCAACTGGGGGGACTCCTAGCTCACACTTTCCTGTCTTACAGCTGGAGTTCCTTTGCATAAAAATTTATATACATATATATATATAACCCAAATATAATTACATTAATCACATATATAATCTATACACATACAGATAATTACATATATTACATATACATGTATGTATAGGTATCATATTCATATATGCTGTGTGTAATTACAGGAATGTGTGCAGATAGGTATATGCAAATGGATTTACCTAGCTAGCTTTTTCCTTTCTTTTTCCTCTTCCTCCTCTTTCTGTGCAGATGTTAAACTCTCAGCATCAGCAAGGTTGTCCACAGCAATGGCCAAAAATACATTCAGCAGGATATCTGTTTGTGTGCTACTTAAAGAAAACAGGCTTTGAAAACTGCAGAAAAAGATTATACCAAAGGTTTCTTAATTGAAAATTTTTAGCAACCTGTCATCAGATCTCTTGGATTTTCCAAACTTCCATTTCACACAACTGCATATCCATCATGCACAAACCTACACCTTCCTTCCACACAGATAACACACTTTGTGGGTTTTCAACATTTCACAACAGAGTGACTGATGTAAAACAGCAGATTTACAAATTTACATTTTAGTTTCCAGCTTCCCAAGAGTGTCTCCCTTTGTGAAGAGGATCCCACTGAACATAAGAGGAGTATGGAAAGCTTTGCATCTTTGGACAGTTTAGGTTGCATGAGTGGATTTTATGGACAGCAAGCATGGGACTCTGGTGAGCATTTCTGAGGTTAATTTAGTCTGGACAGTGAAGGGTTGAGCTGACAACTTTGCCATCTCCTAACAGAGAATCCATGCATGGCCACCCATGCCCATGCAGCGGCAGGGCAAGGAATCACAGCTGTTTTCTTGTCTTACCAGCCAGTGTTCAGGTCTCATGTTACAAATCTGACCAGAAGGTTGTTTTATGCATTTCTTGAGTGTAGGTCTTATTGTACCATGATAACTTTTAAGAAAACCCTGGTTCAAGGCTTAGTCTGGAAACACAGACATCCCCCCCCCTCCCTGGGCTCCAAGGTCTAAATGCTCCAAAGTCAGCCAGCACTGTAGATTTGGCTCATATTTTCACAAGGAGATCCAAGTTGTAGCTTTTTTTTTAAGCTGTCAGCCAGATTGGCTACCTTGACCTTCAGATAAGTGGAATTGCACCACCTCACTTTGAAGTGAGGGCATGCAGGTCAACCAAAATGTCACATAACAGGGTTTGAGAGATGTGAATTATGAGCAAAGGCCAGAAGAGCTGGGCTGAGTCTATAAGGTGGCTTTATAGAAGCATCAGTATAAAAGGAAATGTCACCTCTGACACAGGAGGGCCATTTATTAGGGAAGCAGCAACTAAACATGGACAAATTTGGAGCAAACTGAGATAGGGAACAGAAAGGCAGCTCTATGTTACATGCAAATTCCTGTGAAGAGACACTCACAGCACAATCCTGCAATGTGCTTTGTGCCTCCTGGGGTGAGTACAGTGCCCTCACTTCACCTTAAACCAGACAGAACCAAAGTTATTCAAGACCAGCACAGGCTGGAAGATAACAGAGCACATTTTCTGTTTGAAGAACACACAGATTGCAGGGACTGAAATGGAACACAGGTCCTGTTAGTTTATACATGAATTAATACATGATCTCACATAAATCAATTATGTCAAACATATGTTACTCCTACTACAGCATTTGTATATAGCATATTGCAGATTATACATATTTTTATTCCACATAAGGTTTGGATGGAAGCACATGGAATACATTACTAAAAAAGCCATTAAAGTAAAAAAAAAAAAAAGGCAGTAAGTACAGTAGGAACACCCAGAAATTAGTTTGTGGAGAAGGCAGGAAAGAAAAACCTATGAGTGAACTAAGGGGAATGAAAAATAAAAACACTAAACATGTAAAGATACTAAATAAAATCTAGCATGTGCAACTGGCATTTAGCTGGCTCTTACAATTGTTTATATGCCCTAGCACCAGCTAAAATAAAATGAACTTTTTAAACTTTTGGCAGTGCAACGTTAAAATTCAGACCTAGGGAAAGGGCAAAAACGTGAGGTGTCAAATTCACTATTTTGTGACATAACAAAGTAAACAGTGGTTTTAATTCATCCCCTCTTGCAGAAAAGAGCAGCATCAAAGGATACAATTTCCACAGATGAAGAGGATGATGAAGTAAATACAGACCAACATTCCTGGAAAAGAGGGGCCGCCATAAGCCATGATCCCATCATACATCACCGAATTCCAGTCCTCCCCAGTCAGGATCTAAATGACACATTCCCACCAATAAGGGATACAGTGTTAGACCACACAGAGAATTTGAACACCCCATTAGCACAAAGATACCCACTGTCCCAGAGAACACCCCCCCTCCCCTGCATGGAGCTGATGGAGACTCTGGCAGTGTCCATCTAGAACATTAAAAAAACAAAAACAAAAAACAAACCACAGAACAAAGAAAATGCAAAGAAGGCCCGTGCTCAAAGTGTGAAAAAGCCCCAACGAGTGTATTCTTGAAGGTGATGGCTGAAGGCAATGGCTCTCCTAGACAAATCCATTCAAGTCTCCCCGTGGTTCCAAGCATTTCCCTCCCATGCCTGTTGCTTCAGACAGGCTGCACAGCATATGACACTGCCCTCAGCACAGCCCTACAGGCCATTTCTCCTCACATCTCAGTGAAATCGTGATCTTGATGCTCTTGGTGGGTCTCTCCCAAAGCTGCAGAGGGCTTAAAGGCCATGGCATCACTGCTGTGAGCAGGTATTTGTTCCCCAGAGCAGGGAGGGCAGCAGTAGGGCTGGGCTTTGGCAGCAAGTGCTGCCCTGGGACATGGCAGTGTCTCTTCTCTTGTCCTGCCCTGTAAAGACCCCTTTGTCTGTGGCCTTGCAACACACAGGGGTTTCATCTTTGGTTCCCACTTTGGGAGGGAATACCCTGTGCTGGCACCCTGCTCCTGGAGCTGTCAGGGTCCAGCCCCACCCTGGGGACTGTCAGGCTGCAGGACCTGTCTTGCCCCATAAAAAACCAAAATATTGGCCCCACAAGGACCACTTGTGCCCTTACCTGAAACACAGTGAGGAGGGACTGAGGGAAGTTGTCAAATGTACTCCTCCTGGTCTGCATCTCATCAAAGTTAAACTTGCCCCCAAAGAGCTGCATCCCCAGGAGGGAGAAGATGATGATGAAGAGGAAGAGAAGCAGCAACAGGGAGGCAATGGAGCGGACTGAATTCAGGAGTGAAGCCACAAGATTACTCAGGGAGTTCCAATATCTGGGAGAGAAAATAGAAGCAGTTAAAATTCCTTCAGTTCCAGACAGGTGCTCATGGACTGCACAGGATATTGGTTCAGGCTGCCTTCTGTGTACAGCAGGCATTTCCCAACATCCTGTTAAGCAGTGAATCATTGATGTGCCTCCCTGAGATAACGAGACCTACTGCAGCTAATGAGTAATTTTACTACCACACATGTACACACACAATTCCCTCCACCCCCCCTCCACACACACACCCAGAAGATTATTACAGCACTCTCCATCTAAGGCTCTGCACATCTTCCATCAATATACAGTGATTAGTTCTTGCTGCTTCAGTGAGTTACATTCTAACCAACCTCATTACAGCACTCACAGATGTTGTGGCAGCCAGAATACCTCACTCCAGAGAATGGCCTGTAATAACTAGCAAGAACAGATGGGGAAACTGTTTGGATGCAAATACAAACTTGCCCAAAATTTAGAGTGTGTGAGTGTGTGCTTGGGCTAACTCACAGAGGGGTTGCTGAGCTCTCTGGGACTGGGAGGAATGAGAAAGATATCAATGCTCCTTTTACAAGGACCCTAAAGCAAACTCCAGACCCACATTCATTTGGAAGAGCAAAACATCACTTGGTTTTTTGGTTTTACTCCTTCAAACAGGCTGCAGAACATTTTCAAATGGCTTCATTCAAGAGACAGGATGGTTTAGACATTTTCTCCCAGTGTATTCAGGCTTGTGCCCAGTTCAGACTCATGTATGATGCAGGGAGAGGATCTTCTCGCCCTTGTGGGTCCACTTTAGGGTTCAGAGAGATGCATGTTTGCTGCAGCATATAAGTTTGCATTCTTTGTCAGCCTGCAGAGTAGTCACCAGCTGGAAAGAGGCTTTAGAAAAAAATTTCAAAGAATTCACCGCATCATCCATGAAGCAACTTCCACTTTGGTCTTGCGTCTGCTCAGTCACTCCTAATCTACTGCTTAGCTGGTCATGAGCTCTCCTCTTTTGTGCTTTGGGGCTGGCAGAGCTTTCAGAATGGGCTGAGGATTCACTGTCATTCTCCCATCACCTCATTTTGATGCACATTATTAGCAAAGCCTCAACAGCTTTCACAGGTCAGCAAGCCAGCAATGTTTGCCTGGGCTCTTCCTTCTGCCTGGCCTGCCACCCTGCTTTGAGAGTCCTCCAAGGCCCTCTAATCCCTTGTCCCAAGGTCCACAACTTTGAACATGTCTTTAACCAGAGGACTCTGCATTTCTAACCATACTTTCCCTGAAGACAAAAGTTCCAGGTAAAAAGGATGGCAGACTGGTGCTCTGGCTCCTCCGTGGAAGCCTTATCCTTCAACTCATCATTTTTTCCTGAAGGTAGTATACATCCTCATTAGAGACAAGGGTTCTTAAAATCCTAGCTAAATTAATATTTTTTAAATATTGATCTAAAAAGAATACTTTTCTTGTCCTGTGAAGGCAGGACTGCCTGACAGCCCAATCACATCAGCAAGATTAGCAATCTGATCTGCAGAGGGACATCACCGTGTCCTCTCAAGTTCAGCAGCAGGTTCATCTCCAAGGACTGAGCTTCAAAGAGACCTGTGATGTTTTCCCTCCAGCCCAGCTTCAGCACTTCAGAGAAAACTAGGATGCTTTAAAGTTTAACTGCAATTAAAGAGATGAGCAATGAAAAACTACAGAGCAAAGGTAAGGGCATGGAAGCTGTGGGCTCAGCGCCACCAAATATCCACACGGAATGTGCAATGTAACAGCTCCCTGTGTTTGCAGTTATGCTCACAGCTCACATACTTTCACACTTTGGAAAGAAGGGAAAGTGACACAGGAGAAGGGAAAAATTCAGTCTGATGAAAGTCAAATGAATTGAGCATTCTTAAAGCAGAGGTTGATGGGCTCCAGAATATCTCCAAGCTCCCCAATGTCAGCCAGGACACACATTTTCTAGGTCTTTCTAGCAGCTCCCTTAAAAAGCAGTAAAGTTGTTACAAATCTGAACAGTCCCAGTGACTCAGTTTAAGCTTAAAGGCCTTGCTATCTCAGCTCACAACCCTACAGACTTCTCTCAGCTCTGCATTTCCTACAAATGGCTGAATACCTGGCATTCAGATTCTTATATAAGCATCAAGCTTCAAGCAATTAACTGAGATGGCCTGGTGGTAAGATGAGTGCTGTTTTATCTGTGTGCTAGTGCTAGCTAGACATACAGTACCACTAGAAAAGTAAAGAAACCAATTAGGGAAAAAAAAAGGAGAAAAAGGAGAGGATAAGAAATGCTTGACTGATTAGGATGCGAAAATAACAATGGTCTTATCTCAGGGTCCTAGAAGCCTGACCTGAGGTAGCATCTGTCCCATTTGGTGGCTGCAGGACTAACATGAACTCCCTCAAAGTGAGATCTGGGATTACTCAGTGACACACTGAGGGTTTCATGTCAGCAATGGCTGAAGCCCAAACAAAGAAGGGTCTCACTCAAAGAAGAGTTCATCTCCTCTGGTTATCACCTTACCACAAAGGAAAAATCAGCACTGGATGCTGGATGGAATTGGAGGGTTTGGACCAGGCATGTTTTAGTGGGAAGTATGAGAGAAAGCAGTGCTGCTGCCTCAGATTTATGGGGAAATGGATGTGCGTCTGACAGCCCCCACTGCAGATCCTGGGCCCTTGAGGGTGCCATGAATGAGGATCTGCAAAGCCCCAGGTGAGCAGGACCTGACTGTGATCCCTGTTCAAAGTGGAGCAATGATGCAGAGAAGTCAAGGGGTTTGTTCCATACCTGGGTTAGAACTTGACCTGTGCTGCTCTCTCCCCTCTCTCCATTGCCTTCTCCTATAGCTTTAGGATCACATCTCGGGCAACCACAGATGCAGGGTTTAAAGCAGCAGCTGGCAGACTCATTACTGGGAAGCTTCCCACCCTGTTCATTCCATATAAAACCACTCTGACAGTCATTTTTGATAGAAAGTACAAAAAATGAGGCACCCTGTCTCTCCTCCCTACAATTAACAGTGACTTACCTAGTGGCAGGATTAGGTATAAAGCATCAAATTTCTGTATGCTGTCACAATTATATGATTTTTTAAATACAAAGGGCTATAATACATATAAAGCAGTAAAGGATTATTTATAATGAGAAAATAATCTGTCTTCTCATAGCAAAGTGAGATGTTCTGCACAGCACTTTAAAAATTAGGGAGAATAAAACAGATTACATTGTCTGTCTAATGTATTTATAATTTTGGAAGAAATGTTTGGTCTTGAAATTCTAAATGGTGTTTCTAAAATGGTGCATTGCTCATCTGATGGCATCTTTATTTGTTTCTATTCTATTATGGAGCTATTTTTGTGTTTCTTGTAGAATTGTATCATCTTTATGACCCAGAATTTGTTTGTGCATGGTGTTTATCATGGAAAATCTATGCAAATAGATAAAGAATAGTCTACCTTCTGATATATTCTCACTAGAGTAATTTTCCTGCTTTGTACCTTTTTAATATCCTAGATGATCACTATTCTCACTTCCACTGTATGTCCTCCTATGATCATCAATATATGTTTGATATAAAACAATTCTATAAAATAATTCTATAAAATAATTGTTTGATATAAAACAAATCTATAATTATTGTTTGATATAAAACAATAATAATTCTATATAATTGTTTGATATAAAAAAAATAATTCTATAATTCCTCCTGTCCCTCCCAGCTTTCCAGTGTGGTATCTTTCTGAATTATCATGGCACTCAGGTGGGGTATTCCACCAGTGCTGATAATGTCATTAATAAAACCTCATTGTATTTAGAGCTGAGTGAGCAATAGAAAAATGTGTAATTTACTAGAGAAGGTAAAAGTTTGGCTTTAATGCCAAAGAATTCTGTCCTTTGCAAGGCATGAGCGAGCCTAAAATTCTGCCTTGGAGGCTTATGGTAGGGCCTTCCACATGAGGGTGAACTTCACCCACAGAGTGAAGAGTTATGAAGAAAATTATGAATAATTACAAAACATATAAATTTGAAGCTACTGCAGCCTACTTGTCAATCTTTTAGGAACAGGAAAGAAAGAAAGAAAAATCTGATTAATACATTGTGCATCATGAGCTCTTCCTTAGCTCTGTGCTTTGCACACAGACCCATGCACAAATTGCAGGAGACATATTCCAGGTAACACTTTTTCCAGGCAAAATTGTATTTTAATTGTGCTGCAGAGTGAAGGCAAATGTAGCCAGTCCTGCTGCTGATTGGCTCCATCATCACATTTCTGCCAGAAGCTTTAGGAATATATGAGTACTTCACCAGCTCAGGCTTTCTAAAGTTTTAATGATATTCTCTCAGTGTTTGCCTTTCTGTTAGAGAATTCTCTTAGCTAGCTTATATAGGATTGGAGACATGTCTTGAAAAAACAATGACCTCTCCAGGATGCTATGTTGAAGCTCATGCTTTTATAGCTGTTGGTATGTTGCCCTGGGTGTATCTGATTACCCAGTGCCTGAAACAGCTACTGCTTTCCTCAGAAACCAGGTCTGGGACTTGGGAATGGATGGATCCAGGAAAAACAATCCCCAGACCAGAGATCCCCACTATTTCCTTCTTGCTGGAAACTCTTGTTTCCCCTCTCTGGGAGGGAACGTTCCCCTCTGGAAGGTTCTCCCCTCTTCTATGATCACACATCCAAACACCTTTTTCCCCCCCTTTTGGAGCAGTTGTAGGCTTGCTTTGGCCTCTCTCTCTGAGACTGTGAATCAATTTTCTGTCTCTGCCATCTGACCCTGGGATCCATCCATCCTGCCAGAGATCTGAGCCTCAGAAGCTTTAAGGACAAATCTTGCATGATGCACAAGTCCAAGTCTGTTTTTTTTTTCTGCCTCTCAGCTCAGCCATCTTGATGATCTTCCAGTTTTGGACTTGTTTTTCTCATGTGCTGTGTTTTCTATCTCAAATTTGTCAGAAATTTCCTCTGGTTGGGTGGGGGGGGGGGGAGAGTTACAGGAATTGTAGGGGCAGTTTGATGGCTGAGCAGGCAGAAAAAGAACTCTTTCACTGCCTCAGTCAAGCTTTTTGTAAGGTGCTGGCTGGTGCCCACATGGGAAAAGGCAGACCTTGTGCTACTTGGGGCAAGGGCTTGGATGGATTTGTTGCAAGAGCTCTGGGTAAGTTTGGAGCTGATCTCTCCTACAAACTCCCCTCAGGCTGAGAAAGCCCTGCCAAACCAAGCTGGTGTTTTGGAGGTACCTGGCTCAGCAGCAGTGCCTGTTTAATAGATATCACTGTGCCTTTATGCAGAGGGAGGGGGGAAAGAATGAAAAGGGAAAAGAGGAGATATTGGAAACTGGAAAAAGTCTGGTTTCTTCATAAAGTTGCTGCTTTGTCATGGACTCCTTGGAAGGGGAATAGCTGGCAACATCCTTTGCCTAGAGCTGCTGGTATTGACACAGTCTCCCACTCGGGTCACTGTTGAGTCTGCTGGAGCTGGCATGGGCTCCTCAGTCAAATGCTGTTTTGGCTGTAAGCCTTTCAGGCTCCTCTCTGTCATCAAAAAGCGTCAGAGGAGGTCACAAGGCTATCTGCTGTTTTGGTTTTCTTGGTCTTTTGCAGAGAATTGTAAGAGCCTGAGCTCAGTTCACACTATTCCAGATTTCAGTTTAACACTTTATGTGGTGTCAGGTGTTTCCAGCTGTCTGTGCCTGACCCCTCACCCCTCTCATTGGGGATAGATGTCCAGTCTGTACAGCCCTCCCCACCCTGTTACAGACTTCAGAAGATGAGGATTGTTAATCTAGCACTCACACTACCTAAGTAGTGGTAGAAAAAGTGAAAATAAACAGGAATGTGAGTGACTTGTTGTGCATCGAGCAGCAGCCCTCCTCCAGCCCCAAAAAAGCAATAAAGTACCTTGTGATTTTAAATATTCTGAGGAGTCTCACACATCTCAAGACCGAAATGCCCAGGGGTGACATGATCTTTGTCTCCACCAGGATGGTTTCCAGGATGCCTCCACACACGATGAAACAGTCAAAGCGGTTGAAGAGGGACACAAAGTAGGCCTGGAGGCCAAGGCTGTACATCTTCAGCAGCATCTCTGCCGTGAAAAGAGCTAGCAGCACCTTATTGGCAGTGTCTCATGGAAAGCAAAAAGAAACAGATTAAAGAAACTTAGTCAAAAGATCATCACAATTAATCATTGGGCCTTGCTTCTAAGAAAGCATTTTAAGGATCAGGCTTAAAAGTTAACTTTGTACAGCTTGGGTCAAAGAATGGGTGCAAAGAAAAGCGTGGGCATCTCATTCACAGAAATGTTTTAGCAAGAGGGTTGCAGCAGTTCTCATGTGCTGCACATACAGCTGCAATGTATTACACAACCTCCAGTGGCAGGGACACGCCTTCCCTGCACAACCTGCCTTCACACCCGTCATCTGCAGAGGAGAGTGGGAATAGAAGAGCTGCTGTGCTACCTACTGTTGCTTAATTAAGCCTTTTCAGCTGCTCTCACCTCCAGAGAGAATTCAGCTGTTCTGCAGACAGAAGAACTTTACAAATCACTCTTCATCACCTCTCTAATAATTAGAATTAAACATAAAGGCCATTTCAGGGGAAACCTTGGACAATGTGGTGTTCCCAGTAGCCATCCACAAATTGGGAATCCAGTTGCTGCAAATATAAATTTAGCATAATCTCCTGATCTCACTTACACCAAATGGAACACTGCTTTGGCTGGAAAGGAGGTTTTTACATTTTTTCTATAACTTCTCCCAGCACAGGCAGATAAGTTAATTGTATTTTTTAGGATCCTCCACAGACACAGGACTGCTTGGAGCTGTGCACTCTCCTTTGACACTGTGTGGTTTAATGAATCAGCTCTTCTCCCATCTCCCTCTTATGACACCCTCCATAACAAACAGAAGCAGCAGCTCCTCCTCACCTTGGACCTCCGTGAGCCAGTCTGGCTGGTTGTAGTGCTCAGAGGCAATGGTGAGGGTGTTGAGAAACACAAGGAAGATCACCAGCCAATAGAAAACATTGGACTTGACAGCGGCACGGCACTTCCTTCGGCAGAATCGATTCCATCGGCGCCAGTAGCGACTTGAAAAATTGAAGAAGGGAAAGTTCTTTTCAGAGAGGGATTTTTAGGCTATTGCAGCTCCCTGTTAAGGGAGACTCTAGTCTTGATTTATTGTTCAAGAATGGTAGGGGAGTAACTCAAGTTCACCCTGGAAAACACTCTCTCATCTGAGTCAACACTTGTGAACATCCCTCCTATAGCTATAGGAATAAAGTTTGCCCTAAACCAATTTGCAAGAGCTTCAAGCAATACTTTTATCTGAGGAAGACATCCACTGCAGAGACCTCAAGAGATTTTTTATCTCAGTTGCCACATAAATAAATATTCTCCTTGAACTTGATTTTTGTGGCCTGCAACAGCACCTTGCCCAGCCTCAGGACAGTCAATAGAAAGATACTCTATCACATGGAGCTGAAGGATTAAACCTTTGGAGACGTGAGGTCAAATAAAATCCAAAGAACATTTCCAGCATTCAGCAACATTCAGGAGTTAGCCCTATACAAGGGCTACAAGTTCTGAAAAAAAATCCCAAAACTTAGGGGGCTTCAGCATCTCACCTTCATGCAAAGGTGACTAAGGGAACTAAGGGTACCATTTGCAAATCAAGAGAGTTTTTAAAGTTTGCCTTCCATGAACACATCCCCTTGTGTCACTGATTTCTCAGGGTAATTACTAACCACAGAAGATATTTAAAGCTAATTACACACCTCCTACTCTTCAGAATTTAACTTGCATAGCAACCAGTTTCCAGGCAACACTTGCCACTGTATAATAAATCTAATAGTTTTATATAGATACTACATACATATGTGTGTGTGTCTGAAGTGACACACACATACACCATGTTACAGGAGAATGAACTTTTCTTGGCTATTCTTGCCCTGTGTATAATTTTCAGTAGCAAACTATAGCCATGCTTGACATCAGGGTTCTAATCCATAGGAACTAAAGCCAGACCATATAAACACAATGTGAACAAGGATTTTCCAACAACATTTTAACAGGCGGTCAAATCTAGGGTTTTTCACCTATGCAATTTACAAAGGCACCGTTCTATCACAAACAGATACATTGTGTGTTTTGCAGTGGATTTGGGATAAGAAATAATCTTCCCAACTTCCAAAGTGGGCACCACACTTAGACATTATTGTTGTCATTAAAGTATTTGCAATCTCAGGCTTTTGTGTGTTCTTGTGCACAAATGTGCATGCACATGACCATGTATGGTGTTTTCTGGGCTTTTCTTTCTCTCTTTACATGGGGATGTTATGTGCTTCCCAAATTGACATTACTCATTGCTCCTTGGGTAAGCAGAAGGACTCAGTTACACACTTGCTCTAGTTATTCTGAAAATTCATTTAGTATTTTATCAATCTGACACTGAATTCAGGGTTATGGAGGCAGCTGAAAGGCTACCAAAGGGGTAGAAATGGACCTTAGCAACCAAGTTCCACGAGTTCAGTCAGCCTCTCCAGTGAAACCCCCAAAATAGCCATCTTAGAACTGCCTGAGTCAACAGAAAACCTGAGTCAACAGAAAACCAAACACCATCAGAGAAGATCCCCATGTCCCAGGCTGAATGGCAGAATTTCACAAGTAAGATGCCAACTTCATCAGCTGAAATCTTTACAATCAACAAAGCAGAGAAGTTCAACAAAGAGAGCCTTGAGCAGACAGGGCTGATGTTGATGGATGTTGTGCAATCATGTGGTTGAACTGGGTTTTTATTTCTGATTTTGTATTTTATGGTTTGAGATACAAAGGTATCATAGATAGGTACTTCAGTAGTCAGTAGTCCCTTGTGCCTTATTTCAGTGTGAAACTAAGAAAAAATTTATGACTAAAATCTGACATATTTAGCAGGATCTCCTAGAATCACCACTGCATCCCAGCAATGCTGGGGTAAACTACTTCAGAAAAGAGCAAAAACGGTGGAAAGGAGGAAAAGCAAAAGTCAGTTTTACTTACCTAAATTTTGATTTTGAGATCCGATGCCTGAAAGACAAGAATTGCCATTAGAGTCTCTGAAGCTGTCCCACACCTCCCAGGCTTTTGTGAAAACAGCAATAGAAAGAAACAAAGTAAAGCTCAATGCATTTTTTAACCCGTGCTGTTTTCCCTTCCATCTGTTCTAAGTCAATGTAGGCACTGGGCATGGCTAGAATTTGCCAATAACCAAACCTTGTGTTTTGGTAGGACTCATGAAGCAGAAGTCATGGTGGCATTCTACCACCTGTAGATATCAGTGAACTCTACAACTGCTACCAAATTTATTTCTGAAGTATGACTATTATTTTTTGTTACTATTTTTTTTCTTATATTAAAATATGTATGACTTTATACAGACAGACATGTTGCTTTCACACATCACCTGTCACTTCAGGATGTATACACACATTATGAAACAATAATGTAAAAATAAAGCTTTTTTTCAGTAATTGAAGGAAACACAGTGCACAGCAAACATTTTCAAACATAGAAACTAACACTTATTTGTCTTGGTTATCTATGTAAATGAGTTTGCATTCAAATGAGTCTGTACAATAATAGATTCTGTTGCTAGCAATGAAATTTTGAGAATTAAGCATTCCAGAAAATTTGGCCCTATTCCCACTATGTATATGTTTAAATATCTAATTCTATGCATTTGGATTTATTCACCTACATAATCTCATTAATCCTTTATGAAAAGTCACAGGCAAAGCTAGAAATTGGCCCCAGTTTTTAAACCACTACCTTGCCCTGCTTGACACATGTCCTATAAGGCCTTTGAACACCTTGGCTGTGTTTGGGTGAATCCATAATGGTGCACAGAGAGAAATAAATGTATGTGGATACAATGCTGTGAGTCAGAGCTGACTTGGGGAGCTTCAAAATCTACTACCAATAGCAGCAGAAAAAACTCTGGGGAATGACTATGGAAAAAGTATTTCTGCTGGGTTGAAGCAATCCTTCAGGTTCCCTCTATGACAGGAAAGTGGGTCATTGTTGACAGCAGTCAGCAGAGGTCTTACTGCACTGCCCTGAAATTGGATTCACTGTCAGTAGAGAGGGGAGAATGTAATTCTCCAAGCATCTAACACTCCTTACTGTAGCAGCCCTAACAATGGTCCTGCCCCTGCTTGAGGACATCAGTTACTGACAAGTAATCAGTGACAGGTCACGTTCCTCATCTGCAAGAGGTTTCAGTCAGGGGAACTTTTTGCCAGCAGATGGGCTGAGCCAAAAAAGAGAAAAGGGCCTTTGCAGCAAATACCCAAATACATAACTCCTGCTGTGTCACAGGCAGCCTGTCCAGGCCACACACTGGGCAGCAGGGAGGGTACAGACACGTGCAAGGCTCTTGAGGAAGAAGAAATAATGCACTGGCAGAGCAGAATGCTAAATGGTGCTGCAGAGACAAAGCAAGCTCTAACAAGGATGCCAAGTGAAGCACCTACAAAACACATCCTTAATGTTAAAGCTATTCCTGCTTCTCACTGAGGATCCTGGCTTGATGATGACTACCTGCAAACTGTAATGGAGATTTACAGGCAACAGGGAAGAGGGCTCGAGGAGGGGAAGTGAAAAGATGTAAAAATCACAACGAAGCAGAAAGCTGAGCACTAGAAAGGAGGTGGTGAGGATTTTGATAGGAATAGTTTGGCAGGGACAGAGGGGGAGAGAGAGCAAAAGAGAAAAAGAGAGAGATGGAAGGGGATGGACAGGGGGTGTGAAATCCTCTGGTGACCTCTCTGGTTAATGGCTCTTCAGTGAGGGAGCGCTGGAATCTTTTATTTATTTAAGCAAAAGAGATGCAGCAGGTGTAGTACTCATCATGCATGTGATAATTATATCTTTGGAGCATTATGAGCAGCAGCCAAGTGCATTCAGTGCTCCCACAGGTTACCTACAGCCTTCATCCCCCTCCCTCCACCTTGCCTTACTGCTGTGGCAGAAGGCTTTATCACATGTGGGTGTGCTATATATATGGAAGAGGACAAGGAAGGAGGATTAGATTTATATTTAGAGGTAGAATCAAAGAGTGAAATGGAATTTTGGAAATAAACTGTATAATAAATGTTTCTGAAAACATTATGCATGAATCTGAACCACATTTTTCAAATGACTCTTATGATTAAATTTTTTTCAGAACTTGGGTTACCAATGTCACATAAAAAAATGCTTTTATGGCATCACTAGGGGCTGTCAAATAGTCTGGAAATTGTGCCACAGTGTCTGTGACACTCCAAGCTGGCACTTAAAGCGTTCAGAGTGGGCCAGATTCTCTGCTGAGTTTAAACATGGATCTCTTGCATCTCTGGTGTCCTGGGAGGTTTATGTCATTTATGGGAGAAAGAGGGAAACTTCAATTCTGTCCAACTCTGGAATGCCTTGAGAAACTCTTGTTTAAAATGATGGTATAGGAGCATAATGAAAACCAATTCAGATCACTACTGAGTGCTTTTATCACAGGACCCATGTAACTCAGCTTGTCTTTTAGAAAAACAAACACAAAAATCAGATCTCTGTTTGACTAGCTATCTTTGAAATTCCCTAGAACTCCTCCAACTTTACATTGTTATGTACAACATACAGATAAGATGGTGAAATTTAAAGGTTTTTATCAACATAAACTCTGGATAATCAGCATAACTCAAATGTAATGAGATATCCCACATTCTGAGAGATAAAGTTCCCTGTTCATATTCACATCCTTTGTGAAGGATGTGACAGTTTTGTGTAACAGGGATTGAGGGCTCTGGGGAGTTGTACACACAACAGACAATTCTACCATTCACACAACATTCCAATTCAGGAAAAATCTTGTAGGTCACCAAGCATGACACAAAAGACCACATTACAGCTGTTTTCTGGGTGTGGACATTATCAAACATGACCATTATCCAACTCTCTACAACTACTTTTATATTGTATGATCCCAACTTAGAGGCAGCCACATCTTCATAAGGACTCATAAAAACCTTTGGATACCAGGAAAAGCTGTCAGAAAAGCAGCAACACAGAAAGGGACTTTACTAAGCTTCTAGGTTATACACAACTTTAGAGAACATCTAAAGAGCTTCTCTGGCCATATCTTACAGATTTTACTACTGTGAGAAGGCAGTCCTGGTGTGACATGGATTCTGCTTTGGGGCAACGTGGTGCATTTTGCAGTAACTGGCAAGGTGGCACAATAAGAATCTACAGAATAGCCTTAAGGAAATTGGATCTGTCTAACATAAAATTGAGTTGGTTTGCTATTCAATGGGCTTTCTTACAGGCTGGGAAAACAGGCCAGCATCTAAGCATTCAGTAAAAAATCTTGCTCTCCCTGTGGCAAGTCACAGAAAGGCCTGTCCCAGAATCTGAGGCAGGAAGAAAATTCCCCTTCCATTAGGGCATGCTACTGTCCTTTAGACACACACCTAAAGCTGACTGTGAGTATTAAAAGCACCTTTCTCACAATAACTTGGAGAGCAGTATCTGAGATTACACATAAGGTTGATGCTGTGAGTTTTCCTGCTGAAGTCAGCAGTGGTTTCAGAGCTTTTGGCAGACTGTTCTTCCCACTATTCCTGATGTGATGGGAACTTTGGTTCCATCACATCACAAGGAGCCCATCTTCTCATAAGGTGAAAACCAGCAACAACTACAGCAAACCTGCAAGAAAACTTTCACCTTTACCACTGGCTCCTGTGCTGATTGTTGCAAGACCTGCACAGGAATTAATTTCCATGCCAGAAAAGCACCAAGGGAAAAATCACTGACCATTCAGCTGCCAGGGAAACCTTCCATTGCTCATAAAACTTTCAGGACACATTGTCTTCAGTTGGAAAGCCAGTGTAGGTTGTTAGTTTTTGTTTATCCTGTTTTATTGTTTGAACTGTCTTTGGTGGAAAAGCAATTGAACTGTCCCCCATATGTATGGAAATCCTGGCTAAGGCAAAAATACCAAGTGGGTTATTGTTTCAATGAAAGCAGATAATTTTAAGCTCTCTTTCCCTTTGAGCTCAAGTGCTTCACTTTTCTATTGAGGCTGTATGGAGCATTAGCTTCCACAAAGGTCTTTTTTCAAGCTAATGCATATGTATAAAAGCAAGCTCTATTGTGACACTCCAGATCTGTATGGTTGTATTAGAAAATTAACATCCTGCTTCTATTGGAAGATTATATATGCTGACACCCTGCACAGAACAGATTACTCCTGATTATGAGCAATAGCCTGTCCTCAGGAATCTGAGTCCTGCACAGCAGTAACCCCAGAGGCTCAGGGAAATTACTCACTATTGGGAAGCTCTGGGTTTAAGAATATCCTGCAAACTGAGCCCCACTGCTCCTGGCTCTGGGTTTGTCCCACTGGTGCCTGCTGCAGAGGAAATGTGTTTCTTTGTGCTCTGCACCAACAGGTTATGAAAGCTGTGACACATCAAAATAAGATAAGTTCCACTCCCAAATGCTGTCCTTGAGGATAAAAGCTGTTGTGCCTACTGCAGGGCAGATGTCAGCCCAGTACAAGGCAATATCATGACAGGAATAATATACTATGGAAGTTGTGGGGTGCTTTTCAATGTCCTGTGGAAGCCTGCAAAACCATTTTCAAATTCAGATGCCTGATAAAGTGCACTTCCTTAGGAAATGAACTGTGCTGTGCCACAGCAGTACCATTGCCAGCAGAATTACACCAGAAATAATTATGAATTATGGGTTGGTTTTTGTTTTGTTATAGTTCTAAAATTCTTAGGTTAGTTTTAAAATTCTTAGAACCCTGAAACTCCTGTTGGTTTGAAGGCCGGCATTACTCCAGACAGGACAGGTGACAGAGGCAGTTTCTATAGTATGGGCACTAGAGAAATAAAAGCCTCTTTGAGACAATTTATCAGTAGGCAATAGTTTGTGTTTGAGAGGTACTCTCCTGATCTCACATAGCATATGTCTCTGTGGAGCTGAGAAAGGCTGTCAGAGAAGATCTCCTTTTCCAAAAGGCACATTTGAGCCTGGCTTCTCAAGCAGATCTTTCTGTCAGTCACAGACCCAGCCTTTCAAAACTCTACAGATTTTAAAAGAACAGAAAGAATAGTGAGTAATTCTAAGTTGCCTTCAATGAAAAAGCATTTTCTTTCAGTCTCCTGGGCATCTTTTTCCTTTTATCAGGAGTGCATTTTGATGGCAAGCTCAGCCTGTAACTGTAGTGGTGGTGCTGGGGTGGTTAGACATCCTAGGCAGCCTGATGTCAATAAATAAAGAAATATATTGCCTTTGACTTGAAAGCCCCACATTGCTTCAGTCATGTCTGCCCAGAGCAGCCTCTGCCCTCTGGGAGAGTGTGTTTATAGCAAGGCAGTGGGGACTCACAGCCACAGGGTGAATTTAGAATGCTGGTAAAAACACTGAGACTCATCTGCAACAGGTGAAACTCAACAATTGAACAAAAATGTTGACTAACCATTCCAACTGCTCAAAAGTCCAGGCCTAATCTTCAACCAGAGCAAATCAGGATGATATGACTCTATGCTAGTATATTATTAATGCTAGTACTCAAAACCTAGGGCTCGATGAAGAACTTTTTCAAAAGCTCAACTGACTTCCCACATGAATTTTCACTGTTCTAAAACACTGGGCCAAATTCTGATTCTTAGGTTCCAATAAAAGAACACACTCATTCAAATAAATCCTTGCTTATGTTTTATATGTTCCAGAAGGAATATTGACCTATGGGGGGTTTGAATGAGGATTCAGTAAAAAGAAGAGTATTTAGTATTCCTTGAAACAATGACAGCTGGTTTCTTTGCCTGCCTGAGTGTGTGATACAGTAATAAAGAAACCAGAAAGGATTCTAAGCCTCAGAATCAGAAGCAGGTCTGGGTTGGCCCATAACTAAGGAATTTCCAGATCCACAGTTTGACACAAATATTTTACAAAAGCAGGCAGCATTGGCAAAATTTGTATCTCTCCAGAATTTCATAATCAGTGATACAGCCATTCATTTTCATGGAGGATGGAGCCTATCCATCTCTTAGAGATGAAAAGCAATCTGAGGGAGGCCTTGAGGATTCTCAACTGTCCTTGGGGAAGGACTAAACAAACCCTCCTCAATAACAGATTTTGATTTGCCTACTATACATCACCCATTTCCAGATGAAGTGAAAAGTGGCAAGGAAACTGTTTATCTCTCTGAATCTTACATGTCCTGCTCTGCTGAAACTTTGGGCCCTGTTTTAACATTTAAAACATGAGAAGAAGAAATTAAATTCTGTTTTCCTGTAATTTTCCTATGTCTTTCCCCCTAAAATATATTGGACTTAGCGAAATCAGGCTTCTCCTAATGCCAATTCAGGGTACTGCCATTCTCCCATGAGCATGCTGGGCTATTTTAAGTAAACTCCATTCTAAGCCATGATTACATTTAGAGTTGGGCTTAACTTCAGCCCTCCTGGCCACATTCCAGCTAAGATAATTATGTTCTGGTTGCCAAAATTCCCAATGCAGTTTCTGCACAAAGCAAGTTATCCCTCATACAACCCCTTAAACACTTGTGCTTGTTGTTTTTAAACACCTGTCACATTCTACCCTGAAGGTGGCTGAACTCTAATGCTGTGAAAACAATCCCTGCATTTACAGTTCATAAAGTGCTTTAGGACCCTTTGGGATTAAGAACATTAAATGAATGCAAGCTGTAATATTAAAAATACATGAAACCTTAGAGTAACTGCTGCCATTCTTTTTGACACTGTGTCCAGATGTATGAGAGACTTTACTACTCTGACATTTTCTGGGCTGTGGAGGTTCCCACAAGGAATGATGTGCTGCTCCACCTCATACTAACAAGCAGGGAAGGCCTTGTTGGAGGTGTGAAGGTTTGGGTCAGCTTTGGCTGCCACTCTGGACCAGATGAGCCAGGGTGGTCCCTTCCAACCTGACCCATTCTGTGAACCATAACTGCAGAATAAAGAGGGTTCTCCAGAGTGGATCCAGCTGATGCTTCCAGAACAGTGCCAAGAGCACAAGCAGCTTGGTGGGGTGCCAAAGAAAGGGCTAAACTGCCCCAGTGCTGTGAAAACATCTAGCCTGGTTCCTGCAGGAAAGGGTTCATAATCTAAAAAACTCAGCAGCTTCCCAACAGCAGGCAGGTGGAGGAAAGTGATCACAAATAATTTCCCTGGGGGCTTGTAAGTCACTGACTGACTCTTGAAGAAAAGCAGAGATTGAAATTACAACATATTCCACATACCACATCTTATAATGCAGATCACAGAATAACAAAGAATTAACTAAGATGGAAAAGATCTTTGAGATTACCAAGTCCAACCTAAGGCCTAACATCACCTTGTCACTCAGACAGACCACGGCACTGAGTGCCACATCCAGTCTTTACTGAAACACCTCCAGGGACGGCGACTCCACCAGCTCCCTGCAGCCCATTCCAATGTTCATGTTCAATCACCCTTTTTGTCAACTTGTTCCCCATGTCCAAACTAAACCTCCCCTGGCACTGCCTAAGGCTGTGTCATCCTGTCCTGCTGCTGTTGCCTTGGAGAAGAGCCTGACCCCTCCTGGCTCCTCCCTCCTTTCAGGTACCTGTGGAGTGACCAGGTCTGCCCTGAGCCTTCTCCTCTCCAGGCTGAGCACTCCCAGCTCCCTCAGCTGCTCCTTGCAGGATTTGTGTTCCAGACCCCTCAGCAGCCTCGCTGCCCTTCTCTGGACTCACTCCAGCCCCTCAGCATCGCTCCTGAGCTGAGGGGCCAGGGCTGGGCACAGCACTGGAGCTGTGCCCTCACCAGTGCTGAGGGCAGGGGCAGAATCACTGCCCTGCTCCTGCTGCCCACACCATTCCTGAGCCAGGCCAGGAGCCATCACTGGCCTTCTTGGGCACTCTGCTGGCTCATGTTCAGCTGCTGTCAGTCACAACCCAGGTCCCTTCCTGCCTGGCCACTGTCCAGCCACTCTGTCCCCAGCCTGTAGTTTCCCAGATCCTCCTTTTAGGGATGGGTGTCATATTTTCAAGCATCTCCAATTATTACAATGGTGTAATTTCAAGGAGGCATTAATACCTCCTAATTGTTGTATTTCTTTATCACTTACAGTACCCTGTTCAGCATTTAAAAAGTGTAATTTGGTCTGCAAGATGGGAGTTGCCCTCAATGTATTTCTATTACAAGACACTGTAAAGTGTACAACAATCTTTAGAAAAACTAAAATAGACCAGTCATTCCACTCTTCAGTCTACATATACTAGTTTTGAAAGACTATCACCAACAAGGAATTTTAAAATAAGAACACTCTTATCCATCCGTTTCTCTTTTAGATATTATACAAAACCAGACCTGGGCACTCTGTCTCTTATTTACTTTTGTGAAAAACAAGAGGTTCTTCACTAATGTCCAGAGTGAGTTAACATCACAATTAAGATAAGAACCTGGATCAATAGCTCTTCTTTGGCCTCTCCTTTCATCCCCTGTGGGTTTTGCTCATCTTGAAAAGCCTGACACTTGCCTGGCTTTCTCCCCAGCCCAACCCAGCCCTTGACACATGATCTGTGTGTGGGTGTGACCGCAGCAGGCACAACTCTCCCATGATTTTTCCTGGGGAAGGCAGTGAGAAACTCAGAGAAGAAGAGAAAACAATTCTTATCTCTATTCATTGCTCTTGTCGTTTTGCAAATGTGGAATGTGTTATGGAGATTGTTTACCCAAAGTGATTTGTTAATTGGATTCTGCTGAGGGTTTTTTGGACTGATTGGCCAGTTGGGTCAAAGCTGTGTCCTGTCACAGGTTTTTCTTTAGTACAGTGTCTCTTTAGTATGTAATTTAATATAGTATTAGTGTAATGTAATATAATTCCTTCACTATAGCTTAATGAAGGAATTGTTCAGCCTCCTGAGTCATGGGGTCAGAGCACATTACTCCCATGCCAGGGCTCCTTGGGATGGTGTCTGGGTACTCACGCCAGCCTCGCGCCGCAGTTCTCGCCTTCCATGTCCGCTCCGGGGACGTTGTCGGTGTTCACGGACTCGGTCTCGCTGGTGGGCATGCTCACTGCAAGAGTCAAAGGGAAGAAAAAGAGAGGGATGGCCATCAGAGCCTGGCACACCTCCTAATGAGTGCATGACTGAAGGAGCTGGCTTCATGAAAGGACTCTCAGGTGCAGCTCCTGAGGATTAAACAATTTGCTGAGCAAGCCTAGTGCCTTCTTGTACAGAGCAGGTTGGGCAGGTAGACTTCAGGAGCATAAAAGTAACTCAAATGCTAAAGAAGAAGCAGCTGCTCTCCTTCTTTCAGAGTCAATTTCTGGAAATTTTATGAATGAGAACCACTGGAAAGTAAAAACCCTGACAAACCCAACAAGAAGCTTTTGTTTGATTCCATTGAGCATTAAAAAAAAAAAAAAAGCCTTTTTACCTGCAGCAGCCCAACCACCTCACTGCCCTCCAAAATCTTTTGTGCAATGATTAGAAGACAAATAAAAATTACAAGGATTGAGATACATGCAGATAAACAGCTTCTGTTAGCTTGATAGCAAATACCACATGAAGAATATTGATGGCTCATCTATCACTTACTAACTATGAATGTGATTCAACCTCACACCTAGAAACTGGACCTAGAGGTATAAGAGGGAAATTCAGACTCTCTGACCCACTCAGATATTACCAACAAGGAGCCAATGAATATGGACTCTGGTGCAGCTTTATATTGACTCTCACAGCTAAGAGCTGGACAGAAAACCTTCTAGGCTTTTAGAGAAGTACCATGGAACAAACATCAAATGAAAGCAACCTTAGGTGTGAATCTCTCTCATCTAGATTCAAGAACCTGGTTTTAGTTGTTCTCAAACCTCAAGATTTTATTTGCTTCTATAGACCAAAAAAAATCCCTCAAACCCACCATTTTCATTTCCCCAGCTGCCCACAGCTCCTCCAAGCTCCAATCCCTCTTTACACATAATCTTAAAGGCAGGAAAATGGACAGGATCCAATATGTGTCCTGTTCCCTCCTCACCCATTTTGGAATACACAAAAAAAGGAGAAAATATTATACTTAAGATTGAATGATGGAGGAGTTAAACAGATCTCCCAGGAGCCTGATAGAACTTCAGAACATGACCTGCATTAGCTGTTGGGTACATATCTCAGATGAGGCTTGAGAGCACATGCTCTTTGCTGTGGGAGAGATTTCTAACAGCCTGCAGGAATATGTAACTCAGTAGTAAGAATATGTCTATTTGTGGGTCATTGCTGCAAAATGAGCCAATGTGGAAGAAATTGGTTCTGCATTTCAATTGGGCAAATGTTCATGGGACCATGGTCTTCTTTCAGGGGCTAAAAAGACATCAGAAATGTTCTGTCTTCTAAAAATATTCTGGGTTACTGCTTTGAAAGCATTATGGTAGGAATGTCCTTCAAAGTGAGCTATCTTTCCTTCATCCTATCACAACAATTCACATACCTCCAACACACTTACTGGGAAATCTAAAATTCTTGTGCTGTGTTCTCAGGACCACATGAAATAATGGACTCTCTAGCACTTTTGACAGAAGTATGAAATATTGTACTCTAATGGTGCCTGCTCCTTTATGAAGACAGGTGTTTTAATAATCTTGTCTATTTGGAAAGATAAATTAAGGAATAAACTGAATTCACGTTCTGATATACATGAAACAGTCAAGTAAGCTATCAGAAAACCCCCAACATTCAAAATTAATTTTTTTTTGTCCAGAGTAAGCCTTGCAGGAATAAAACCAAAATGCTGATATTTCACAAGTCAGTTTGGAAGATGAGGTAAAACACTTTCAAGACATATTTGAGCTTATTTGCAAACGGAAAACTATTCTGAAGACATTAGCATGAGATTGATTTGCAGAGCAGCTTATCCTGAGTGCATGAAGAGGACACTGCACAAGCAACAGACAAAGCCAGGCACTCACATGCAGGAGAACACAAATCTGATTTATAGGCCAGCCTGCACAGAGATATACAGACACACAGACACATGCAGTGTGGACACAGAGTGCAGTGGAACATTACCATGGCTTTCTGTGGAGTGACTAAACCAAGCAAACTTTCCTTTCTTCTCATCAGGCAAACCAGCTGGAGGGCTTCCTTTCACAGACAAGATGGTCAGTGTCAAGTACCAGGAACAAGACATCAACAGAGAACATGCAGCCAGTGACAGGCAAAAGACAAAAACAAGGAACTCAGCTTACACCTGATATCCACTTCTGTCTGAAAACTTCATCATGTGAGTTAAAAGTGCAAAATGCAAAACAAAGGTATACAGAGGTATGAAATATCACTAACAGCTTGTCAGACCATAGCTCTCACTTGCTTTCTGTTCTTTTTTATATCCAGCTCTTGAGGACATGAACTTAATGAATTTAAGTTTATGGATCATATCCCAGAGACATCTTAGAGTGTGCCCTGTACTTCCCTGACCTTACTTGGTGCAGAAAGTCAAACTTCAGTAAAGTGAGAAGTGCAGGTGCAGTGGTACATGGGCTGAAGAGACCCCATGGATCACTTTGCTGGCACCACCTCACAGGATTTACACCTCACCTCATTACACTGCACTGATGGAAAATGTTAAGGACAATCAAAAGTATTAGCATGGTATGAAGTATTAGAGGAATGATGGTCTAGAGGATAAAGGTGAGGACAGAGGGGACATTAGGGCTGAGTTCCCCAATGCCATGTGCTGTCAGAATTACAAAATTACTTTACCTGGCACCTCACACCACCTTCATTCATATCACCAGGGGACAATCAGGTGTGCAGTGCTGAGAGGTTTATTCAGGCCAGTTGACAAAACCAGAAAATAGAAGATACTGCAGAAGAGTTGTGCATAAACTGGGGCTGAATATGAGAGGAAGTAGACCAAGTACAGACCAGATGGCTTTCTTATCTGACTCAGTTCTCAGAGAAGCCAGACCCTGTGCCCACACCCTGGCTCCAGTCTAGAAGCAAGGCAGGCATTTTTTGCAGTCCGGGTAATTAATTACTGGAACCATGTACCAAGAATGCTGGTGGTAAATCCACCACAGGAATGTTTTAATCAGGAAGAGATGTTTTTCCAAATGGTGGGCTCAATTCCAGACCAGAGTTGTGTTTAGGACCATGGCATACAGACAATGCTGTCTCAATGGCCATTTCCTCCCTGTAATTTTGGGAGTTGAGACAAAGGCAAAAAAATATGCAAAGGCTGATACAAATCATGGTGGCTTTGCTTACATGGGAATCTCCTTTTTTAAGATGCATCATTGTATCCATAACCCACTGGAGTTGATGAAATCTCCATTAGTTACATATTCTCTAGGTAGCATAGATAGCAATTATTTTAAAGGGAAATGAAACAAGTTTCTAAAGGCAGGCAAGTATCTCATGGTTTCAGCAGTGCAAATTACAAGGACCAATAGGTTTGATATTCTCTCCAGTTCCTTCTGAAGCTTTTGCACTTCTTACATGTTGCCACAGTGTGGCTCATCACTGAGCATAGACCTTTTCTCCTGGACTACCTAAACTCCAATTTCACATCACTTACATGGCATTCCTGCAGCAGTTAAAGCAGCAACAAAAGCCATACAACAGCTTCCTTAAAAACAAATCTGAAAAAAAGCTTTGTGTTTTGTTAATCCCAGCTCTGAGACCTAACAGACAGAGACAAATAAGAGCGGAGTCTGCAGTCTGTGGCTGACTAGGCAGATGTGCAAGACCCTTTGAGAGCCTCTGTTCCACGTCACTGGCATCAAGCTCTGATACCAGCTCTGCTCTTGCACTAACATATGTCCCTCCCCCGATGAAATGCCCCATGGGCATGCAATGAATTATTGGATGGCAGGTAGCCAAAAGACAGCCAACCCTGAAACAGAAAGCTGGCACAAGAAAATACCCTTCTGTGCAGTCCTGAGACAATTTTTCCTTCACACACTTGGAGAACAATATTTGCTTCTCAGTTCAGGAAAATAATTTCCACTGTTGCATCTTGCACTTATGAAATTCTTGTCATCTTGGCAGTGGAAGTAGTTTTAATATTCAGATTTATTTGCATGGATTATATAATGCTGTCACACTTCTTGCTGAATCTCACTTTAATACTGTGACATTTTAAGACTCAGAGGCAATCATGCTTGGGCAAAGGGTGCCCGGTTCCAGAAACACAGACAAAACAAATTTTCACAGATTTTAGTGGGACATGGTACTACATGACTTTGCAGATCTGGGCATTACCTATAAAACTGGATATATTGGAGGCTATTCACATTGTCTGACTTCCCCTCTCTGATTTTGCTGTTTGAGTTAGGCTACAGAGGCAAATAGAAACCACAGGTTTTCTGAATGCCGTGATGATGTGTCCCTCAGCTGTATGGACTGGTTAAAGAAAACATTTAGTTTACATCCTTGGGTTAGGCACCTGACTTGAAACAGTCAAGTACTATGCAGTACTCAAAGTGAAGAGTCTTGCAGTGGGTTTTCAGATTTAAAAAAGCCAACAATATATTTGGTAATATGCTCACTCAGACTCTGATTTCTCCAATATGCCAAAGTCTACTGGCAATTAATTACTTTGCAAAATATGGGTGTAAATAACCCTTTTTGCCCACACTGGCATTTGAGGTCAGAGAGACCTGAAGCCATTTGCCCATCCTTGCACTTTATTGTGTCACCTTGGCCATATGACCAAGCTTTTGTACATACCTGTTCAGTTTCTCTGCCAGGGGTTGTAATTCTGCAGTTGCCCTGCCAGCCTCTCTGGGAGGTGCAGATGACACACATCACACTAAGTGCTAAGTTCTATAGTTATTACTGATGCTAATGTCTCCCAAGTTGGACTCTGCACAACTATAAAGCAAATCTAAAGAGCAAAGTAGTCCTGTGAGTTCTCCAGCTGGATTTAAGGTTTCTTTTCCCTTCAAGCACAACAAGAATAAATTGCAATACCAAGTCTGCTTCCTTTAACAGTATGTGCATCAAGTGAATGGCTTTGTCTCTGGTAAAACCCTGCTTCCTGTGGTGCTTTTCATGCCCATCATTTCATGAATGAGTCTATGGGCAGAATATCAACTGACTCGTGTTTTTTGGGTGGAGAGCTCTCATTTTAATTAATATGTGAATATTGCCTAGCTTTCCTCTTCTGCCCGTTTTGAAAATGCTGCAGTCATTCATCTTACTCATTAATTTAAATAAGATACAGCTTTCACTCTGCTCCATGCATGCAGTGCCTTGGGAACAATCAGTGGCTATGCTCTTAAATGCAAGCAGCATCCAGAAGGTAAATTGCAGAGGCAAGACATTAGTTTTCCATGGATGTCCTGATTTTGTCAGGAAAATATAGTAGATGTGACTGGGGAATTCTTTAGTGTTTTCTGCTTTCAAAAGGAGCTCTGTGACAGAAAAGTTTTTACAGGAGAAGAAAGGGAACTTGAATTATGTGTAGGATTTTGGTGGTTGAATGCCTCCCAAACTTAGACAATGTGTCAATAAATCTAGCACAGTAAAAAATACCCAGAAAAATTGTGAAAATACTTAGAAAAGTATTTTCTAAGGGCTCAGAGACCAATACTCATAAAGGACAGTATTATACACTATATTACATTAAACACATGTGACATACACACTTTGCATAACCTGATTTTGGATGATGCACAGATGAATACAGCAAGGAGAACGAGCTGGATTCACTCTCTCACTCAAGGTCAGCACAGAACACAAGGATAGCAACAAAGAGGCATGAACTAATTGCCAGTTGCATCCACTTCAGTCAAACAGGAAAAGGCTTTTGGTAAAAACACCTTTCCAGCCATGAAAGGCACCACAGCCCCTGTGCAGGGCCAGGACCTGTGATCACACCAAGCCAGGCTGGCACTGGGCTGCATCAGAGGCTGGTGCAGTGTAACCCTGCTGTACTGAATGGAACAGCACAAAGCAGGAGCATTGCCAATACTCAGATGGAGTGTTATATCATCAAATGTTTCATTCATAGATAGATTATCTATTTTACAATATAAATTGCAAAGTGTATATTTTATTCATAAATGCTTTTTTAACTCGTCCTTCTCCCCTTCCAGAGAGTCACCATGTGCCCATACACACCTTGAGGGGATATAGCTATGGGCTACACAAATCTGTATCTTACAGAAGTGGAAGAGGAGAGAGAGTGAAATGTATTAATTGCGCAGGCCTGTGATTAACAGATCTGTCATTACCACATGCAGATTACTGCACACCTATAAATGCATTACCTTGCTATTAATTAATCTTCCTGGGACTTATTTTACTGTAACAAACTCCTCAGCTAGTTTGAACAGCTGCCATTTCCCTTCTTTTTATAGCAATATTGACAGTAATATGCTGGATTCCATAAATATTTGTTCATTACAGCCACAGTGAGTGGAATGCACGTGTACAGAGAACCAAGTAATGGGCACAGTCAAACTGCTGGCCCTGCCTAGTGACAGCCTGTACCAGGGGCACACATGTTCTGTTCTGGATTTGAAAGGAAGAACTTCAAATCTCTTTGCACTTCTTGCCTGAAGGACAAAGCTTTTCTTTGCATAACCTGAGGTATGTCAAAATATCTCGTAAGCACAGGGCATGGGACTCACCCAAAAGTAGACTTTGCAGAAAGGAGTCTAACTCTCTGTTGAAAAGGGCAAGAGGGGCAGTGTCCCTGGATAACTGCTGTGCTGCTGAGCAAACACCTGAGTCTGCTGCAGGAGCCCATTCCATGCAGAGAATCTGCCTGCAAGGGCAATGCAAGCAACTCTCTCAGTCCCTGTGGCTGAAGGAGGACAGATTGGCTGGGTCACAGGGTGACAGAGGTGCTACCAGAACACACCTTGAAAGATGTCCCTCTCCTGAATCTGGATCCTCCTGTGACCTCCTAAACTGATTTTCCTGTCTGATAAATGACTTCCATTGTTTGCCTTGCTAGGAGCAACAATTAAGGTGCCAAAGTGCAAGGCATTTATTTGCCAGGACATGGTTTATGGTGTTTCTTTTGCCAGTATAATACTTTTTAGCAACCTCTCTGGTTCCCCACTGAATTCTGAAGCAGTTCAAGGATGGACAGACAAAATGAAGGAAAGGCAAAATTACTGAGGATCTATGACTCTTTCAACAGCATTTTGTGAACAAATTACAACAGCCCATTTGAAAGAGCTCAACAAATTTTCTCTCTCATTCTTTATGATTTTTAGTAGAGGAACTAGAATGGGCAGCAGAGTCAACAAATGCTCCTGAAACAACCCCACAAAATTATATGTGGGCACAAAAAGCAAGACCATCTCACTAGAAAAACAAAAGGATTCCATTATTGCAGGCTGGTCTTGCAGGCGCCTTGGAAATGGGGGCACGAGAGCTGCAAACCCTGCAGATAATATGTTGGGAAGTGATAATAACATTGATCATGAGCAAAATAACTAATGGCAAAGGAAGTGCCCTGGAGACAGCAAAAACCACTAAAAAAAAAAACCCTCTGCTTTTTGGGCCTCTAATAATCATGAAGTTACTCATATTTCTCACTGGAATTGCTGTTAATGAAAATTGACAGGACACAGGTTTTAAGCACAAATGTGGTTTCAAAGCAGCCCATGTGCTGGGTTCTGCAACTGCAGCTCATTCTGCAGTTCCTGTTCATGGGGAACTTCTGCATCTGCCCACCTACACAAATATACACCTGCATGCTGGGGTGGTAACTCTGATTAGGATCTCTACCTCAGCAGCAGCATCTTTGTTCCTGCAGTGCACAGCCCTGTGAATCCATCCTCCCTGCAGAGTCTGGGAGAAGCAAAAAAATTATAGAAGCTCCTTCCAAGCTGATCTGCTTAGGTCATCAGAAACTCTCTAGGGAGTCTGGGTGTCTGCTTTACACCTGGACTGCTAAGCTCCAAAGTGACTGAGATGCAGCTCTGGCTGTTTTATGACATTCCTGCCTGTCAAAAGCCATTTCAAGGTGGGTGATGCCTGAGAACTCAGTGAGTGGCCTACAGTTTGTGATCTACAGCACATAAGAGGATAGGTGGGAACAGCAGGGACTGCTTGGGTGCTGCAGTGGGTGGGAAATCATGTCCTGGTAGCTCACAAAGGACATTTTCCCCAGAGGAAGCCTGCACAACCCTACACCCAGGGATCTTAGGCAGGAATTGTGCCAATGAGAAGGTGTATCTTCTCTGGTATAGAAGGAGGAAAGTATTATCCAGGAGGCTGGCTCTTGTTGGCAGACAAAACCAAACAAAAAACCCCCAAACCCCGAAAAAACAAACACCAAAACAAACCAAACCCAAAAACCCCAACAAAACAACAACCCCTCCAACCCCTCCCTCAAAAAAAAAAAAAACCCAAAAAAAAAAACCAAAAAAAAAACGAAACCAAAAAACCCAAAGAAAAGTGAATGTGATGGGAAAACTGGGCTGTAGTATTTCAAAGGACAAGCAGAACAACCGGGTAGTGACTGGGACATAGGCAAAGAGATGGTAGGAAGGAAAAAGTGACTGAGAATTTTAATCTGAAATACCACTCTGCCAGCTGGAAGAGTTCAGTGTGCTCCCTGCATTTGGGAAAACTCAATTTAGCAGTAGTGTTTAAAATATTTAGGCATTAATCTTATGAAGAAAAAACAGCATCAAGGCCATGTCCATCTGAACAGACAGTGCCTGACTGAGATGAGTGCTCAGCAAGTGGAGACATTTTCTAATAGCAGGATTCATGTGGGATGTGTGAGAAGGCTTATGGATGATGCTTTCCTTGATGGCAAACAATCAAGCAATTCAGTTCACTGATCAACAGACACAGCAACACATACATTTAGAGATTTAGGTCTCTCCAGAGCCAGGGCTCTGTGAAAGCACCAACCCCTTGGCTGGTTCTTGCACCACATTGAACAGATTCAATCCAGCCTCATGACCTGAAATGGAGCTCACCTCTCCAGTTTTTAAGCCCTGCTCTGTTACATTTCTTCTGTGCCTAGTAAATAAAATGCTTTGGATTTTGTGTGCTGCTCCTGCATGTGGTGTTCTCTCAGACACTTTTGCTAACATATTGACTAGTCTGATACTAGACACTATAATCACAATATCATGAGTCAGAAGCACGAGACATGCTAGCTGGGCAGGCTGTGTGTTACTGTGCAGCCAGGAGAAAAGCAAAAATTGAAGTTAAAGAACCTTGCCTCTGAAGTCAGCTTGTCAAACATATGATTAAAGCTTCCCTACCTTTTGAGCAAGGCATTGAGAATAGGCTAATTACCCAGAGCCAAACAAAGAGGCATTTTATAGTGGCCTTGAAATAATAGATTCCTGGTTTGCAAATACTTCCAGCATGCAGGAGAGTGAGGGACTGATAACAACAGCTTGAGTTAAGCTTAGTGTGGGCAGGTGTTATGCAAGCTGCCCTCACACAGCTGTGTTAAAACAAGTCACTCATGACCTGGCATAGCCCTGATATTCAGCTCCTGGTTCTTCCAACAGCCACATAATACACTTACATTTTGATCTGCACATCTGTGAGCATCCAGCAGCTCTGGCACTGCATCCTCGTTCTGATGCTTAACCCTTCTGCTACTTCAGACCAGGGATTTTGATGTAGTTGGTAACATCCTCACCCTGATCCAGAGGGCCCCCTATCCTTGGGTTCACTACAAGTCCTTTACAGTTTGAACCTAGAGTGATATGTCCGAGTGCAGCCCCTCCTCAAGCGGAAAAGGAAAAGAGAGATGCATCATGCTGTGGTTTGTGATTTTTTTAAATGAGAGTGAGGATGTGAGCAGCCCTACGAACACCTGTGGGCACTAAACCTGAATTTGAATTTAGGCCTCAAGATCTGAAAGGCCAATTCTTTAATCTATTGTCTTGTCTCCACAATCCTGCTAACTGAAGAGCTGCTGTCATCAGCAGGCAGACTCAGTGCCACAGCTATTTTCAGTTCAGTTCCTCAGTTGGAAACATTTTCCTTCCCCCGCCACCTCTCCAGGCTTGATGTTGTCTATGAGATAACTGGCATGGAGAGACCTGCTTTTCTCCCCAGCAGCAAACACAAGAGATACAGCAGAGATTTTTATCTCCCTAGCACACTGCACTGAGTGGATAGCCAGCAAGCAGAAGGGAGCAGGCACAGAGTGAGGGTGTGACTGCTGCTCCCCTGGAGCCGTGCCTGCACCAGGGTCCTGCTGCAAGCTTCCCAAAGCACTGAGAAGGGCTGGGTGCCATTCACAGCTGTCAGCTCCCCTCAGCTGCTCAGCCCTGGCTGCCAGTTTGGTTACATGTGTGCCAGTTCAGCCGTGTAATGTCACCCAGACTCCCTGTGTCTGAGCTGTGCCTCAGATCTCCCGTCAGGCACAGCTCATTGCTCAGCTCCACCGCACTGCCCGTGCAACAGCAGGGTCAGTGCTCCAGCCCCACTTGTGTTTAAAACAAAATACTTTTATCTTTGCCTTCCTCTGTGCTTGCTTGTGAATTGACTTAAGCAAGGGATGAGCTACCCAAGCTGCCTGGCAGTCAGGGCTGGGAAAGGTGGAGGAAAATGGATTTTCCCCAGGAGAGCTCTGCTAACGCACCTCCTTCATCCCTCAGTCTGTCCTGGGCTCATCAGACTTCCTGCTCTGAGCCCTTCCCAAAGAGCTCTTGGTCTGGGCTTCAGTGTTTACCTCTCTGCACATGAATCTTCAAGTTATAAAATAAAATACATAAGGGAAGGCAAAGAGGTCATGATGAATAAACAGTTAGACAAGGAAGAAACAAAACATTGTACCAGAACAATTTCTGTTACAGCTGGTTCCAACACACTCTTCTAAGACATTCAGCTTATAGGATCAGTATTGAAAGTTCTACTTGTACTAAACTTTTCCTACATGTCTTTGGACTAACCACACTCAATTGCCTTTTCTGAGGCACTGGATGACATTTTTGACACCCCATTTGGGATATTCCTTCCAACTATCACACTGCAAGAGTACAAGCCTCAGCTGCTATACTTGACCTGTCAGTGCACAATGAAGGTCTTGGGCATGATGAGGTGTCTAAATTGGCATTAGATTAATGTGCTTAGTCAGCTGAACCCCATCTTTACTAGTTTTGACTTCCTGTAAAAAGGAAATACATACAACATACTTTTAATTTCTGTATATACAGTGCCAGACACACTGTGGCTTTGATCTTGGCTGACGTTACTGTAATAAAACTGGTTCTCATCCCCAGCAGTTGTTTCTAACTCAAAACACATGCTTCATGTCCCTCAGCTACTGTTCCTGAGCACCACAGCCCCTCTCCTGACAGCTCTTCATGCCACATCAAAACAATGCTCAGGATTTCAGCTATCAGTCCTGCTCAGCAGTGCTTTCTTCTCAGTGAAGAGGCTCTTGAGACTACATCTGCAATGGTGACTTACTTTAAATCACTGACCATAGGCCATTCTCACTGACTGCAGCAGGAGCTGCTGAATACTCCATAGTTTTTGAAACCACTTTATAAGTGTCCTTGCAAAGATTTAAGAGCACACTTTAGGCATCTGCTTAAAAAATGAAATAAGAAATGGTCTTGCTCTATGAATACTCAGCTTGGGGGGTTGTGGCATTTCTTCCAAAACTTTTCTGTGGAGATGCTGGTACCAAATGCTTTCTATGCCTCTCTAACCATGGGAAATAAAGCAATTCATCAGAAGGCATGGCAAAGGCAGCTTTCTCACAGAGTAATGTTCTTTCCTGAGGAGTAGAACCAGTGTCAATGGATTAATCTTGACAGCTTCAAGAAACACTTGCCAGCAGGGCAGATAGAGATAAAATTATTTGCACAAAGGTGTCTTTGCCAGCTATATAAACAATTGATTCCCTCTAAAGCCTTTAAAGCCTTACCTTCAGAGATATTTCTATGTAACAAACTGGTACTATAAGAGAATTCCTACATCAACACAAGTCTCTCTTCTAGCAGGGAAAACAGAGGTGTTACCTCCCCAGTCTTTGCTAGGGAAATAGCATTTATAGTGGACAAAGTTAATGCCCTATCAACATTAATGTCAGTCTCTCTGTGCTATAGCTGGTCACACACCACTGCTCCAGCAGCTCTCAGTATAAAATTCTTTGTGCTTCAGGGCACAAGAACCTGGGCAGGGAGGAACTGGAAGGACCTGTGAGTTGAACAAGACAAGCCAAATTCTAAGCTGCAAGAGAGCAAGAGCGCTGTAGATCACCACAAAACTTTTTCAGTCAGAGAGGAAATTATAGGAAGAGCTTTTTTCCCAAGATGCAAACTACAGTAACCTGGAAGCTCATCTAATTGCTGTAACCTTTGATGCCTGCAAGGAGCAAGAAGAAAAAAATGGGCCTGTGGGCAAAAATGAGCACAGTTTTGGAGTTTAGTCTCCATACTGGCTTCCATTCTCCCATGCAGAAGTGGCACAGAGATTTGGTGGTCATCCCAGTGACCCTCTGAGGATCAGATAATTATCTCAGAGCTGCTCACTCAGTGAGCTGGCTGAAGGAGTCAGGCACACGCCTGAATGTAGCCCACCTTTCCAAAATGGAGGAATTTCCTGCTTCCTAGAAACACTTTTCCCTCTTCACCAATTTATATCAGGCCTTCTGATGCTCTGTTGGAACAAATTACTGCTGAATTATAGGTTGTTACATTGGCCACAGCTTTGTCCTGAATACCAGCAGCTTCTTCTTTTGCTCTCTGTTCAAACAAAGGGAACATTGTTTTCTCCACACCGTGCTTTGACAGAAAATACAGGCTTGAGCTAAACTGCTTTAACATCTTGTTGGGTTAGGTGGGATTTACCTCCCTAGAAGTAATTTACTAGTAGAGAAGGAAGGGGAAGAAGGTTTTCAAATGGTTGCTTATTTTTTGTTTTATGTTCAAATCTTCCTTTGAGACAGAAAGAAAGAAAAACTGGGAAGTTGTGAAATCTACAGGACAATGAACCTAAAAGCTGCTTTTGCTAAAGGCTGGGTTATTAAATTATATTGCTAACAAAAACCAGAAAACCAGACCTTTGGAGTGAACTATCCATGCATTCAGGGGAACAAAAAAACTCTTGTATTTCTTACAATGATTGGTATGATTACTGTGAATTGTCAGAGAAGGAAAATAGTTCAAAACCACCCTGATGAAACTTGGAAATGCCTTATGTGATGCAATCCAGGATCAAAATTCTGCTCTTTCTGCTCTAGAGGGCAGAAAATGGTGTGAGAGCCTGTGCCACTGGCACTGTGGGGGTGATCATGAGAATATAATTTAGCTTTCCTGTGTCTTTTTTTTACTGGACAAAGGAGTCCAGAAAAATTTCACTCCTCTCCAAATATCACCCTGCATACACATATTTCAAGAACCAATGTTTTAGCTGAATAATTTTAAAGCTTAATTTAAACCTTCAAGTTTTAAATTTCACTTTGTTGAGAAGACCAACTTTTTTCCCCCAAGCATTTTCTCTTGGAAATGGAGAAAGACAAAACAATCAAGGATAAGGATCTACTGCTTCCATGTTTTTCATGTTTTTTCACTCACAATAAAAAAAAAAAAAAGGTGGCAACATATTGAGTCAGGAAGAAAATCTACTCTCAGTTTTGATTTTATTCCAATAGGAAAAAGTCAGATGTTGACATCACAGTTTTGTTGACATTGATGGAAAGGTGGAAGAGGAATCACCCTAAATGATGTTTTTCTTTGTTACTTGTGCTGCACAGAAATTATAAAATGAAAATGATACTTGGAAATGGTAGCTTTACTTTCACCTACATCACTGAATATCATTGCCCTGTGTACTCTGCTACCACAGCTACCTACAGGGTCACTATAAAGCCTCACAAATGCTATTTAAAAAAAATAAATTATTATTATTCCTGACCTGTATAGCTTTTCCTTTTTAGGATATCAGAGTTTACCTGGATCTGACCACACATTTATTTCAGTATAATTATGGAAACCACATGCTTGTGATGACTGTGGATCCCATTCCTGCCAGACACAACTGCATTTTAGCCAGTGGAATGCTGCACTGGGCAAACAGTGCTCAGTGGAGTGCCCAGTGCTGTGAGTGATTTCAGACCCCAGATACCTCACACTCTCCTTTTGGTGGATGCCAGTTACACAATACTGAAGGGATGTGTGAGCACTGAGAGCCTCTCTGCTCCAAGACCTCACACTGGGCAACCTTTTGGAGTGCTGACATGAGCATGTTTTGTTATTGACCTTGGATGAAACTGATTGGGGCCCAAGTCCTTACCCAGGCAAAATCCCCAGGAATTTCAGTACAAATTTTGCCTGAGGACCGTAGGAGTGATTCAGACTAATGTGAGAACTAATGTCCTGGAAGCTTTTTCTAGGCAGCATCCTAATTATAGACTCAAGCTTGACATCTGTAGCACAAACCCATGCTGCATTTTGCAACCTGAGCCTCTCTGTGAGGAACCACAAAACAAAAACAAAGCTGACTTATCATTCACAAAGGCCTTTCATTAGGTGTCCTCAGACTCTGGTTTTTAAATTAAGAGCAGTGTATGAGCTGCTTCAAAAGATGACAAGGTAGGAAAATGCCGCTGGGTTTATTTTCTATTGGGCACAGCACACAGCTGGGAGCTGCTGTCACTCCTGTCCAAACAAAACATATGTTGGAACCTCTGCACATTAATACATGGATTTTTTTTCCCCCTAGAACAACCTGTTGGCACAGTATACACTTCTTTTGTCCCTCTGTCTCCAGGTGAAAGAGAATAGATCTATCCCAGTTGCTAAACTTGTGAAGTACCTATCAGGTGCCCTTGGGAAATGCCTACAAATTGTTGGCACTGCAGCTCATCTCTTCTGGGTTACCAGATGATTATTTTCCACATCAGTGGACAATGATAAAAGTAGAAGAGATTGTGCTTTCTTCCTCTTTAGATGAGGTGTTGACAGACAATAAATCATTTTACAAGACTGGCATTGATTTCCTTGTATTTGGATATGGAAAGCAAAATGCAACCACCTTCTATGATGCCTTTCTCAAGCCACCAAATGGTATTGGAGGAATTAAATTAGTAAGGGTTTCATTTTCCAGCCTGTGCCTCTTAGAGCTTTTGTTTAGATGATCTTAAATTCCATGTAAGCCCCATGTGGATTTTTAAAATTGCTTTTTGACAATATCTGCACCTGCCTGTCAAGGGGTGGTTGTCCATGTCCTTCCATGTGTATATAAAATACATCAGGACAGATTCCGTGGATGAAACTAGAATAATGCAGGATGAACTAATTTGCTGCTGGCAAACAAGTTCAAGTATGCTCTGCTAAACAGAAATTAACTCAGAACAGCCTCTTTTTGCTCATACAGTAAGAAGACGGGTTTTAAGGCAGTGAGGGTCAAGATTGGATGTAAAATATATATATTTTAAATATCCACTCTCTCATTTTCCCCTCTGCATCTTCCATGTTGATTCCCCAGCTGTGCACTTGCCCATTAAATTTCATTGCAGAAGATGGACCAAGAGTATTTTAGGCCACCCTGAAATTATAGCTTGCAATCCAGTCTTTGAAAATCCTTCCTACCTTAGACATTATCTCAGAGTACCATGATATTTTATTTCAGGCTGAAAGTAATAAGCCAGTAAAGTCAGAACACTAAACACATGATTTGGAGGCCACTGAGCAGGCTGACATATGAAATTATGAATTATGACATATGAAATTAATAAATGTACAAATTAAAGTTGGTGTTCTTTTACCTTGGTATCATTACTAGATCTGTACACAGAACTCTCTCTGTCCAACAGCTCTACATCACTAACTTTCCCAAAGGGTTGCACAGAATTTAGTGACAGCTTTCATTCAAGTCTGTGGAGGGTATTTTGTACATAACCTCACTGAAATGAACGCAGTCTCTTTGTGGTGCATGAATTGACTGTGCAAAAGGAAGCCAAGTCAACAAGAATTGGATAGATAAATCCTAAATTGCCTGGACTTTTAGGGACAGGTGATCATGCTTTTTTCCCTGCTACTTAACAGAGTCAAACTACTATTGGAGTTCTTGGAAATAAAGCCCTGTTTGAGTTGAAATTACTAAGGCTTCTATTTCTAGAGTTCTAAAACTCTTCCCTTCTATTTAAACTACCATCTCTCCTGTTCTCATTTATGGCCTGATGTGCAGAAGCACGAATTGTTCCCATGAAAGACAGAGATTTTCCAAAAGCTGTAATGGTCCAAGAGGTACCAATTTCTCCTGAAATTTTGCTTTTTCTGCTGAAAAGTTCTTCCTTGTCTCAAAATATTTTTTTTTCCAGGGAAGAATCTCATAAATCTGTGATTAAATGCAGTCTAATTCCCAGTTATGGAGATGTTCAAAAGAAACAGTGGTTGAAAGAGTGAGACAAAACTTATAGTCCACCAAAAAGTTAGGTTGTCATTGACTCCTTAGAGGCAGCAAACTCAGATAGTAATGTACGTTTCCAAAGGTCACTAAGGCACTACAGAAATGCTCTGAAGGTGAAAATTGAGGACTATTTCTTTTAAAACTGATTGATTTTTAATATATATTTTAAAATCTGCCTGTATGTCTGTACTTTTTGTCTTCACTTGTGCACTATTCCCACTTCAACAGAGGCATAAATCTGCATGTACAGACACACACTTTTCATTATTTAATGTACCACCTGAAATATTATATTATTTTGATCAGCAACACATTGATTTGTACTGGATTTTTTTCTGCTGTGCTACACGAAAACTTAATTATCTACAGCCATGAGTTCCATTACAATAGGGCCTTGAAGAATGATTAGATTCTTAATTTTAGTAGGGTAAGCTACTTGCAAATCAGTTCTTGAATTTACAGTACAATGTTGGATGTGACTTAACAAGAAGGATTAATTGTCTGGAATCATGGAATGCCTTTACAAACCAGTTGGGGTTTTTTACTTTTAGGGACTCTCTTGACATTAGTGAGGTCAGACTCTCACTGCACATGGTGGCACCAAATAGAACTGAAATAAAGGAAACAGAGGGAGGACAAAATCTGAGCACCCAGAAACATGAAATTAATTTGCCCTGCCCATTCATAGATTATTTGTGAACCCCACTGCAGTCTGTGGGAGTTTTGCCAATCAATTTCAATAGGAGGAGAATCTGGGTTGAACTGAAGTTTCCTGCTTCTGCCCACAGCAAGAGAAGCATTCCAGACCACTCTCAGGAAGGGAAAATAAAAGTGCAAATTCCCAGTAACTGCGGCAACAGGAGGGGCAGTTTTCTTTGCCATCCTGTAATTTTGATGACAAATTTTGTAACTTTCTCCCCCCATCAAATTAAAGTTTTCTTGCTCCGTGGAAGGCATGTCAGGGAAAGAGCACAGAACAAAACCATCAACACAAACAGCCCTCAGAAGCCTTTTCACATTTCCCACCTCACATCTGTCACAATGGCAAATCCATGTTTGCAAACAGCATGGAAAAACTGCCTTAAATGTGATAATTCCTCAAAAGACAGGGAATTAGCTCAGCCTGCTCTGTGAATGTCTCTCAATCCATGTGAGTGAAAAGAGGCAATGAGCTCCCTCAGCAAAGTGCCAAGACCTCTGCTATGGAGAGAAGAGCTCAAGACTGCACAGGCTGTCCAACTCTGGTTGCATTTATCTTCCTTTTTTACCCTTTCCTTCACTAAGGTCCTCCCTGTTGTATCCTTGGACTTGGTAACTTCATTAAGGGCTGCAAACACCCAGTGAGGCTTTGGGCAAGGTTTGAGAGCCTCAGGAAAGCAGCAGCATATGCAAAATATGGCTGATGATGCCCTAAGGACTGTCACAGGCAGTGAAACCAAAAGGGGATGCAAGTGAGTTTCTCTTCCCTTCCACCTAGTGTCCTCTGTTTTACAGGAGGCAGTGCCCATGCTGACAAGTGGGCAGCACTCTCTACAAAGTTAAAAGGCAGCAAAATCTGCCTCTGTAGCTGCCAAGGACAAAGAAAAGATGAGAAACATATGTTCTCTGTGTTTGGGATGATTCAGTGTAGGTAGACTACCTGGGTCAGAGCCCAGATGGTGTAAACTGCTGAGTCTCAGAACTTACATTAGCTGAGTCTCTAGATTAATAAGTATTTTTTATTTGAACTTCTGAACTATTCTGATACTTGTTATTAAAAAAAAAAAAAAAAAAAAAAAAGCCAAGCCTCCAAACTGCCTCCATGGGAAAAGCAAAGAAGCTAAAACTGATGTGAGTTCTTTAAACTATTGGTGTGAATCAGTGTCAGAGCTCAGGCAGGAGCACATGTCCTCTGAGCATCAGTGCAACACCTCTGATGCAAAGGCCACACCTGAAGTTCATTGAGCTAACACAGCAGCTTAAGGAGGTCTGAACAGCCCTGCGTGCTCCAGTCATCTGTCATTTGAAATTCTCAGGGCTGATACCTCAAAAGTCAACATGAATTAGTCACTGAACAAAGTGTGCTTGAAAGGGCAGTCACAGTCAGCCATGGAGTTCAGATGCTGTGCTTGAAACAGAAGGTGATGAGATTTGATGAGCACTTGAACAAAAGACACTGAAGGTGCACGGGAGGCAACTGAGCTAAACACAAGAAAACAAGGAAGACATTGTAGTCTTGGTGATGTAAGCTTGGACTGAGAGTAGGTGGGATTCAAATGTCTTGGGAACACTCAAGCCAAAGGGATTCATGAGGGAATTTACATCTGTGCCATCTGTCCTTCACTTATTTTGTAAATGGCCTTTGGGAGAGAAATAATGCCATCTTTCTCTTCCAATTTAACCCTACTGGTGATTGACTGCTGGCAGGAATGCCAAAGCATTCAACCCAGGAGATAACACACCAAAAATAAACCTCACCCTAAACAAAATGCCCTGCCCTGTCACTTACTCACAGTACCTTTTCTGTGATGTCATCTTAAGCTGAAACCATTACTTCTCAGTTCTTCTGACTCAGATGTGAGAGGACTAATTTTGATAAACCATGTCTTACAAAACTCACCTTATCAAACTGACCAGGAAGAACTGACAGCAAGCTGGAGATGTGTTACCTTTCACTTCTTAATATCACCACCCACAAAAGGGGCATGTCAGCTCAAATATGGGTTGACCACACTCAACAATATATGCAGTGAATCCTCAACTGATTTGTTCATGTATGGTATGCCACTGAGTAGCAAATTTTTGACATAATTAATATAGTTATTTCTGAATGATTGCTGAGGTGAAAGTAAACTATATGAGCTATGAAAATACCAGCATAAAAATCAAAATAATCTGATTTGGGAAAAGTCTAAGCAAGTCACCACAGTGACTGCTTCAAGTCCAGATACCTAAGTATTGTGGGTATAACCTGATATTAACCACCCAAATTGTTTTTTTAGAAGAACTTCATTGTTTTGGCAACAATAGTGGTTACTAATATTCTAAAGGTCATGAACATCTATTAAAAATCTTGCTGAAGAAAGAAAAACACAACTTTGCCATATCCAATCTTCCTGTTACTGGAAGATATGTTTGTGATGGGATCATCCCATAGACTTTGATTGTTTGGTGAGAAGGGTGATATCTAGGGACGTGTTTCATGTCTTGTCTTCCAAAATCAAACAAAGAAAATGCACATTCCTGTGATGAAAGCCAAGAGTAGAGCCATTGTCCATGGGCTTTGTAAAGGTTCCAAGTCTGACATTTCCCAAGTGCACAACCAGCAGTGACAACTGCTAAGTGCTCTGAAGTGTTACACAGCTCGTGTTGGTAAAAGAGAAGGTGGCAGAAGATTCAATAATGGTAATAAAATGTTGGGGAAGGACTGCTTTCCTCAAGCCCTTCCTTCTTCAGGATTTCTAATAAGGGGTTGTTGGTGAATTTGCACTTTGTACAAACACCTTGTCAAGTCCAAAAAAGAAAAGTAAGAAATAACACCCTTAGAAGAAATGTCAGAGAGCTTAACCCATCCTGGCAAAAGCAAACACAAATCCACTGATTTCAGTGGAGTTACAGATGGCCCCCTTAAGGTACAACAGAGCTGATTTGGCCCTTTTGCCATGCTGTATCTCTGCTTTCCCTGAGAAACCTTTGCTTCCAAAGGAACCAACCATGTGCAAAGAGCCTGCAACAATGAGCTTCAATTAAATAAATGAACATAGGGCACACTTGTATTTTAAAACTTTTCTCAGTAGTGGACTGTACCAGCAAGTATTGATCTTTCATCTGTTTAATTTTAGGATCTAATGCCCCTATCACAGACTAAACACTGATCTGCAGAATATCAATTATTGTACACGTATTTCTGCTTCCCATGGTTTCCCACAAGCACTAAAATGGAATCTCGTATAAGCATATTCCATGTCTCAGGAAGAACTTGTTCTTCCTTAGAAGCCACCTCAGCACTACAGCAGATGGGCACAGGCTTTGTGGCTAAAAGCATGGAGAGAGACAGAGAAGGAGAGAGAGAAAAAGAAAGAGAAGAAAGTTGCTTACTGTTTCGAGGCTTCTCCTCATCCATGCCTTCATCTTCATTTTCTGGATCAATATCTTCTGCTTGAGTTATCCAGTCTAAGTATCCCTTCAGATCCTCCTCTAGCTGCTGCTTTTCCCGAAGCTTCTGGAAATCGCCTCGAGCCTTGGCCTTTTCTCTTTCTTTGGAAAACTCCCTAGCAAGAGGGAGGGAGGGACAGGACATGGGTGGAAAGGAGGAAGATATGGAAGAAAAACAATGGGTTAGATTGATTTCCACCAGAAAGTCTCCTCAGTCTGTGTAGCACATCGAGCTGTTTCTATTCTCTCCAGACAAACACGTGTATGGAGCATCCTTGCTGTGCACACAGATGTAAAACAGCTGGAGTGTCCACATATCCATCAACACTTAGCAAAAGACTGATACCTTTTTCAAAACTTTCCTTCTCAGCATTTGATTGACAATTCAAATAAAACATATGTGACATTTATGTACAATTTTGTGTACAATACCAGACATTTTCTAACATTCTGTAAACACTTGATATTCTCCAACAGTTATCTACAAATGCCTGTATGAATAATGGTTAAAGATGAACTGTTTGACAATAATCTGACATCTGGAGAGTGAGCTGGTGGCTCTAATTTATAGCCAGGTTTCAACCAGTGTTTAAGATTTTATACTTCATCACAACTAAATTGGGCTGGTTTAAGTGTAATTAATGGTACTCACAATCCTGTACACATTTAATTAGGGACCATTTCATCCACAGTAAGGGAAAATATAGTTAAAAACTCAGACTTCAAAGTTTTACTGAAGACTTTCAGCATTTGAGGCTGTTATCTGACATGAAATATATTTTTCAAATCTCACACTGGATGGACAAATACGATAAATTATGGATAGACAAAACTAATAGAGTCTGCCAGAAAGTGGACAGGGCAAGACATTTGATGATAGTTTTATGAAAGAACACTGTTGGGAATACAGACTTAAAACAGGGCATAAGAAAAGAATTTCCTGTTGCTTTGTTATGATCCTGGCTTTGTTATGATTCTCGGCTTTGCCTTCTTTTAGGCTGCAGTGCTGTTTCTTCTCCTCTTTCAGCAATAATTTTTTTCAAGAAATTCTGACCTCCCTTATTTAGAGACTGATGTAGTTCTAACCCAGGTTTTAACACTTGTATTTTAAAAAGTAAGTTTAATGATTGTGAAAATTGCTGGACCAAGAATACTTAAGCACTAAGTCTTATATCTGTTGAAGCAGATCACTACACAAGACACACAGAGCAGATAATACAGACCACTCTTTCTAGGAAAAGAGGTAAAGCCATTCTCCCCAGTGCATTATCCATTACTGTTGCTGAAGACTGTCAGCAGTGAATAGATTTAACAAAATGCTACTCCACTTGTCATTTGTCTTAGGTTTGCTCCTGCAAAAATGAATAGGAAATCTACCACTGATTTTGGTGGCACAATATTAGGATAATGGAAATCCTAGTCAAAATGTGAATTTTATGAGTGCCATGTGACTGAGGTAGAGGTGGGTATCTAACAGTGATGGTGAGGTACTTTCCTCCTGTCTGGTCCAACACGTGCTGAAAGACTTCCATGGACTTTACAGGCTTTGCATCAGGTTTTCAGAATTTTTAACTGTGCATGAAACCAGCACTGTAGCAGGATCAAAGCAGGATGATCCCTTAATTTGTAGCCAAAATATGTGACAATGACAATGCATGCCAGTGACATCTGAACCCTGTTATATTGCTGAGGGTTCAGGTCCTCCCAAGGAAATGTGATAAAAAAGGTGGAGGTGAGGAAGAGAACCACTGGCTTCTCTGGCCTGAAGTTAGTCCACATTCAGCTCTGGGTCCAAACTCAGCCTCAAGGCATGGAAAAAATGAAAAATGAAATTTTCTCATACTGGGAGTGATATTTTGTTATTCACAATATAAAATAAACAAATAAGCCAAACAATAATAATAAAAACTGGACAAAGATTGTTAGGAAAAAATCAATCACTGGTGGTTATATTTTCTGCTTCAGTAACACCTTTCCCCTGGGTCTGCTACACTGCTGTATCCAAATTAATGAATTAACTCTTAAAAAAGAAAACGCTGAATGAATCTATGTATTATTAGGCCTGTTTGTTAAATCAAATTCAAATATTTTGATTTTCAGCTCATGAAGTATTATTTTAGAATCTAAAACAAATGGGTCAAATTTTGAAATGGGCTGAACCTAGAGTTTTCTAACACAATGCAAAACACTGTGATTGCCTTGTGAAAATGACCTGCAATTCCACGTCTCTTCCCTTTGTAGAACACATGACACTCCACATCTCAAATGACTCTCCAAAGAAGACAACTGGTTTAAATTGTCCTAATTTCTATGCTCTACTAACACTAAACCATTGAGAACAGGTGGCTCAGGAAATTGCTACTGCAATTCAAACCACCTCCCATGTGGGCAAATGTAGCTCACAATCAAGAGTTCTTATCAGTGGCCATTTTCCATCCCATGGCAAGGGAGCTGGTGGCCCCAGCCCAGGCTGTATTGCAGGCAGGTGCACACATTGCTGCTGCCTCCAGCACAGCTGGCAGCGAATGGTCACTGTCTGCAGCTCCAGCAGGCAGGCCAAGCACCACAGAAGCTTTTGATGGAAGTCCCATGTTCATCTAGAGTCTTCAAGTCTTTTTGCTTTCACAAAAAAGGCTGCACAATCATGGCAGGGTGAGGTCAACAAAGGCTCGCAGAACTAGCAAGCAAATCTGTCCTTTTTCAGCGAACCCAAAACATCGGTATAACAGTGGGTGAATCTGATTGTTTTTACCACAATCCAGTTTGTTTCATTTTGGTTTACTTCTCCCAGAAAATTATAGGAATGCCTGCCAGTGGGAATACCAGAGGGCAGAATATTCTGGAGAGATGTTTTCTCTGTGTGGGGTTAGAGTGGGTCAAGATCATAAACACCTAGCTCTGCATTATGTGCTGTTTCATAAGAAAATTTCTCTTTCCTATCCCAGTGATGGAATTTAGGTTACTCTCGTTGATATGATTTCTCACATTTAGAGGCGAGATGGAAAGTGAGCAAAACAGCAGAATTCTAACAGTTCAAAACTTTCTTACTACTCAAAGTGGAGCACAAGGCTCCAAATCTCATCCACCCTGAGAAGTACACGAAGGAATGGGAAGGGTTGGAAGAAAGGACAGAAAATAATGAAAAATACCTGAAAGGTCACACGACCTGCTCAAGGAGGAGCTACAACCATAGCCAGCCTCCTGTTCACTCTGACCTCTTTCTTGACAGCAAAAACATCAAAAGCAGCCAACTGTGTTTTGCAGGATCCTCTCAAAGCAGAAGAAACCTCTGTTCTCCTGCCCTCCATTTGCCTTAGGCAACTGCTTGTTTGGCCTGTGTCCTGGGATTTGGATCAAAATATAAAGGAAAGAGGACTCTATATTCTTAGGTGTACTTGTCTGAAGGTTGAACCTCCTCTGCCTTTTTTTTTCCTTATTAATTAACTGTAACATAACACAGATGTGAACATCTCTGATCTCAAGTGACTTCTTATCACTGCTCAGAGCAATGATGTGAAATAGTTTTGCCTGGGCTTGAGGAGGTCTGCTGTGTGATCTGCTGACTGGATATTCCTTAGGAGTACATGAATTTTGTATTATGCTCAGCCAAGTCAGGAGGAGATTACAGCTCCACATATAAATACTCTGACATGCTATTTAGGCTAGTATGTGATTAGTAAATTCACCAGGACCATGAATGGATGACATACCTGAGGAAAAACAAATTACTAAAGAGCTCTTTCAGCAGAGCAAAATTCAGCATTTCATTTTGCAGGTGCAATCAAGGTGTCTTTGTGAGTACAATTAATTACACTTATGTATTCAGAAGTGATTACCCTCCTCCCCCCAAGCTAATCTATCATTTTTGAAGCCTACCTACACAACATGCCTGCTGAATCTCCTGAAATAGATAAATGGGGGAAAAAATCAGAGATGCCCAGAATGGATATTCAGAGATAACCAGGAATGCTGCTTTGTATCTAGAACAGACAGGTGGATCATCAGCATAGATCAGACTAATAGCAATAGCAAGTCTCCGAGAGAAAAAGCTGAATCTGCAAAGTGAAGATACTTTGTAACTCAGCAGAATTTAGAACTGCTCTAGAAAGTTAATTGTTTAAGAACTGCTTATATAGACCAAAGAAAATTTGGAACATTTCTCCCATAATTTCTGTGTTTTTTCATGGATGCAAATTCTCAAGTTTCTTTTTACTTTTCTCCAGTTGGGGACATTTTTGCAGAAACAGTGCAGCTGTCATAACACTGTGAAGACAGCCAGAAAGAGTGACTCACAGCTTAAACAAGGTGAACTTCATCTTTGATTTTCAGTTCCCTCTACAGACTGTTTCCATCTCCTACCACTAACTGTGGTGGTTTAGCTGCAGTATGGCAGGAGGTGGAACATTTAGGCCTCAAAACACTTTTTTTTGAGTTGAAAATAAAAGAGAGAGGAAACTAAACTATTAATCATGCACAGGCAAAAATCCTAGTGCAGGTAAATTGAATCAGCAGTGCTTCAATACTGTGCACTCCCCATGGCTGGGCTCACAGGCACTTTTTATCCAATCAGATACCATATAATTAACAACATTTCTATAGGGTCCTTGAGTGCACCTCTGATGGAACAGATCCCTTTCCCTGTCAGCTGATCATCATCCCCACCAGTGCTGACATCCTTACCTGCTGGCCAGAGTATCCACCTGGAGGGATGAGGAGTTTGTGTTTCAATGCTGTACCAGGGCATCACTCTCCAAATATGCAGACACAGATTATTGCCCAACACTTCATTACTGAAAGTTTTCTCCACACTTCCATTATGGTGTGGAATCCCTTCTCCTTGCAGCAGCTGTCACAGTGGCTAGTCTCCTTCAATGGAGTGATGAAGATAGAAATAATACCTCCTGCAGACCTTCTATTACCTGTCACTTTGCCAGATGGCCAAAGGTGGATCTTTTTCCCCAGTCCCACTGCTGCCCTTCCTATCTTGTTGGCCCAAAAACTGAGGACATAATTTCTATGAGGCATCAAGTCCTCTCTCCTGCTCAGAGATCATTTTCCGTGTCTTTTGATCAAAAGACAAGGGACTTCAGGGCTGCCTGCTCAGGCAGCAGGTACAGGCCCTAATGAAACTCATTTAGAGCTCATCAGAGGGGGCAGGGTGGTAGAAACAAAAAGAGGATGCATAAGAGTCCTCATACCATATTTATCCGTGTACACAGAATGCCTGTAGCCCCCAGTCATGCCCAAATACGGAACTAGAAGCCTAATCCTAGAAGATTTTTTTTTTAAATCTTGCAAGGAATGTTTGCTGGCTTGATTCCTTAAATTATGTGTCTCCCCAGGGGCAGTAAAGTTTTTAACTACTGGGGACAATACCCATTGTTTTTAATCAAAGCTACTAAAATGATGCTTTGCAGCGAGGGTTGTACTGCAGAACTGAAATACAGCTAAATGTCTGGATGTCTTAAAAATGCTTAAACACTAAAAGGACTTCTCCTGCTTCCCTATTCATTCTTGGAAAAGGTCAGAGGGAAATGATATTTTCTCCCTGCATCATGCCAAGTTTGCAATCTGCACAATAGAGAAGATGGGCTTACTGAAGGAGAAACGTGCCCAATACTCTCTCCAGGGAAAATAGTCTCCTGGTAGGCTGTGCTTCAGATGTTCTAAACAATGTGAAAATTTCTCCTGTGAGAAGACATAATTTGGCAGGAATCTCATCCTACAGATGTAAAGGGATTTGTCTCATGCTCTCATTCCTCCTTTAGTCCTACTGACTCTTCCAGAAATTCTACTATAATCCCCTTCTGTGGTGCGTGGATTGCTTTGCCCACAGGAGAGCACAGCGCTGTCCTCTTCCCACAGTGTACAGGTAGAGGAATGTGCTACAGACAAAAAATTGTCTTATATTCTTTTGATTTAGTCAAAAGACTCCTTCTGTGATACTAGGAATGCTGTATTTTGCTATTGGCACAGCAATAGCCTAGTCCTTAAGGTTCTTGAGATCAACCCACCACTGACTGTTGTTTTGGTAACCAGAGAGTAGGAATAGAAATACAAATTTTTAAAAATAAACAATAATAAAACATTTTCCTGGTACTGCTTACCCGCTAAGTACACCGAGAACCAAGTTAAGTACAAAAAATGACCCTATGATGATTAGTGTAACAAAATAGATCCAGGGCCAGTCCCTTCCTATGGCATCATTGACCTGGAAGAGTGGAATGATAATTAGTGAGACAAGCTCAGATTCTGAGCACTGCAAGGCTCCAGCCAAAGAGATCCCAAGTCACCAGCAGTAAGGTTCTTCAATAGCCAGTTTTCTGGAAATTTATGACAGGTTGACATAAATAATTTTGAAGGCCCTGAGGTTGAATTTCTCTGTCAGGGAGTAACACAGCTTTTGTTACCTGTATTGTTATTTGCAATATTTGGACATTTTGTCAAAGTATTTCAGAGCTGATGTGAAACTTCCTTGGATTCAGATTTTTAATCCCTCTGAAAGTATCCTGGTGACAGGGAAGAACCCTTATTATGGAGTCTTGCCCTGTAGCATTGGAAAAAGGACACCAAAACTGTCAGCTTACCCGCTCAACACACCAAGAACCAGATTTAGAACGAAAAAGGATCCAAAGATGACCAGACTGACAAAATACACCCATGGTAACTCATAGCCCATAGCGTCCTGCATCTGGAAAGATGAAGGAAAGTTAGAAGACAGAGAGGGAAAGCAGAAATGATTAGGCAAAGGAGCAGATGGAAAGGTCTGTAAATAGAGCCTGTGGTTGGTTTACACATAATCATACCAAGTGTTTCTCTTTGTTCTTTCTGATGCGACCACTCCTTTGATTGTTTTTTTAATCTATTTCCTCATTGATCTATTATTAGTCAGTGACTAATACAGCCTAAGATATAACAATGTGCCCTACTGGCACTTCCTTGGATGCTCAAAATTGTGGACTTACTTTTTGGAATTTACTTAAAACACCTCAAAGGGTCCACCCCATGAATTCTAAACTTGGCTGCTCACATATATGTCCCTCTGCTGCCAGGGAAAATACTTCTAGTTTTTGGTAGGCATTGCCACAGTGCACTGTCAGATCACATTTACTTCCCATGTGTAGCACAGGTACCTCAGAGAGGAGCAGGTGGGAACTGGGCAAATACTGATCTTTCTGTGCAAACCTTCACAGTTTACCACCGTGAGGGCAGTAGCTTTGTTCCTTCAAGGAAGGTCTTTTCAAGGCCCACCATGTTCTGACCTGGCCGAGTGTTTCCTAAAGCTTCCTCACAAGCTTCATTCTCTTGACTTGAAGGATGATTCACTTATCTAAACACAATTCCTACACAACTGAATACTAGGAGAATCTAAGAGTGTAAACGGAATGGCGTGGATTTCACACTACTTTAAGCATCTTCACATGAAGGAGGGAGACTTATCTTAGCACCAGAACCTGTATTATATGAGGTCCAGTTCTAGCCCACAATAAGATCTTGTACATATTCTAAAAGCATCTTGTACATAAACGCTATTTCATCTTGAAGTCTCCTTCAAAGTTCAAAATTTTGGAAAGTTGCTGGATACCTTAATAGAATCTCACTTTCATAATAGTATCAAAAATACCAGAGTCCCTTCTTTACTCTTCATAAACAAATATCTTTGAATCCAGAAATAGCACCATTAAAGAAACAGATGGTGGTTAACATTTTCAGGAGCACTAAATTGAGTTATGAACATAAATTGCAGAATTTAAAGTACCTAAAGGCATAAAGAAATCTACATTCCTTTGTTTTCCACTCTTTTGAAAATTTTGTCTTCTCTTTCCAGGAAAATGCTCTTTCCTTTGCAACCTAAACATTTGTTGGAATCACAGGAGAAATATCCTTCCATACATGGACCTCAAGATTCATAACTCAGGAAAGGAATTTCAGACCTTCAATAGGACAATAGGAAAATAATCAGTTCTTCCAAAGTAGAGTCACTAAAGTTCTTGTCTGGCAATAGTCCACAGTCAATGGACTGATCTAGAACTCCATCTCAGCTCCTTCAGCTGTCCCTGAACTGAAGCAGACTCATTAACAAATAAGCTTAAAATCTGCCTCTGTGTAAACAGTTCATCAGCTCCTTCCTCACAGGATAAATACATTTGGTGGGCAGAAGAGTACCTGAGATGCTAACATTCCCTAAGCACAATAAACTTCTCCCCTTTCTATAGTTTTGCAGGATTTTTCATTTAGTTTATAAATCTTACTAATTACTATTTGTGCTTGCAGGCCACATTTCATCCCATGTGACCAAAAAGTGGCACCCCTGGTGTCTGCTGCACATCAGGGCTTTAATGAGAATAAAGCATCCTCAAGTATAAAGATGGAAGCAAAAACTCACCTGAGATCCCACTTGGGAAACCAGGAAGGCAAAATGTAAATGCCCAAGTTGGAATTAAGTAAAGAAATGAGATTTAACACCCTTTCTCTCCTACAAAGAACACCAATATCTATTTAAAGCAATCTGCACAAACAATGAGTATGGATGACATTGAAAAACTACCATAAAAATTTACCTCTGTGGGCACAATGATGAATTGACATCCCTCTAATTATGATAAAACAGCCTGAGCTGCATGGCATTTATCTATCATCAGTCTGGGATTTTTTGTCAGCTGGAAAAGTAGAACTTCTCAAAGCTGTGGTACAAGGGAATTGTAAAGAGCAAAAGCCAGGGTGCCAGGTGCAGAGGTCATATTCATGTCAGAAGAAGAACAAACCTTCCCTGGCATGAAGAAATTTCCAGATGGCAAGAAGCTTCCACCATGTCCTGGTAAAGTATCTAACTAGAATATAGTGTACTCTGTTATTCCCAATGCCTGCACAATTGCATAACGATTGTACCAGCTAGCATCAGCACAAATTAGTCCTGTAAAGCAGACCTGCATTCTGGTACAGCAGAGCATTTGGGACTTCTCAGACTGAAAATTTCAGAGGTCAGCTTCTTATCTCCTTTTTATTGCCATTTATATACATAACAGAGAAGCTGAGGGGCAGAGACAGCAAGGGCTTCTCAAGCATAGAGAAACTGCCAGTATTTGGCAGACAGCTGAGTCTGTCTCTGTTGCTGGACTTCTCTATGTTTGGTGCTCTGTCTTTTTTTCTTTAGTAGCACATGAGATTATTCCTGTGGGACTGACCCACAGGTGACAGGAATGTATGTTATATGAACATATAATGTTAAGTGTTTGTTAAATTATGTTAAAACCTCCCTGCAATAAGGAAACAGTACACTGTGAGCTTACACTGTGAGCTCCTGAAAAACAGCTGCAGGAGAAATGCAGAGAAATAGGTTGGTTGGTGAAAGCTGGGGGGAAAGAATAGGAATAGACTTATTCAAAACAATAATAGCAAGGCCAGGAGTGTTGCCTTCTGCACCCTCCTGAGAGCAGAAAATGAAGTCTGCAAAATACATTTTGTACTTCTACCCCCAGAGAACAGGAACCAACTCAGTTATAGGTTACCTCTCCAGGATGAGCAGCTCCTGGTACACAGCTCAGTTTTGTGGTGCCTGAGTGCAACACTTCTCCCTGAGTGTTTACTACAAACCCTAGGAATCCCAACAGAAAAGGCAGATCATCTTCTAAATTCACAGTTCTAAACAAAGACTATAATATCAACCAATTGAGGTCCAAATTACAACTTTCAGTCCAGGTGATTGCAACCTGATGCCAACTTAAGCATGTGTGGAACAATAGTTACATCAGCTGGAAGCTCAGAATGAGTGGGAAGCTGCAGATTGTCATTTATGGAAATAATTCTGCTTTCTGAGTCAAGCTGCCCAACCTCTCACAGCTCACATCTCAACACTTAGATGTCACTACTCTCAACAATGAGGAAGCTGGCACATTTCAGAGCATTCATGCATCATCTCAGAGAGCTTGGAGATAAGGATTCCTTCTCATTATTATTTCCTACATACTCTCTCTGGCACTGTGGGGACATCATTTGGCTCATTATGCCTCAGCTTTCCAATCTGCAAAGTGGGAAACTACCCTGCCTCACTGGGTACTGTCAAAAAAACCACTCAGTTTCATGACAAAAAGAGTTCATTTCAGCATATACAAGGTGTGCTGGAAGAGCTCCATCTTTGCCAAGCACCCCTATTGCTCTCATGCCTGAGCATTTCAGCAGAGGCTTTTCTCTCAATGGTACAGGTAATCACCTAGAAATAACACCAGGGGTTTTTAATTCTATATTCTGCTGATCTCAATTACTATCAGCAGTTTCAGTAAGGACCAAGGAATAAAAGTCTTTCTTAACAGACCTTTGTGCCTCTGTCTTCTGGTTCTTCAGAAGACACAGGTGAGATCACATTGGCAATGCCACAGGAGACATTCATGCATTAGTTGTTTGGTAATTTTTTTTCTTTCCCAGGTATAATAGTCTGGCACATTTGCAAGTGTCTCATTCCTTACAGAGGCACCATAGTTCAAAGACAATATAATAAAACCTATTACCACAGTGGTTGAGCATCACCAAGCACAGGCTTTCAGTCTCTTAATGGGAGGGGTAGGCACAATTCACTAAATTCTGCTGACTTTACATGTCACACACTCACACCCTGACACTTTGTGGTGAATGTCTTTCAAAAACAACAGAGGGTCACAGGAAAAGTTTAATCCATCAGAAAAGGGCAGCTGCAAATCAGTCAATGGAAAGCAGCAAGTTGAATAAAAAATGAAATCTGCCTTGTTCAGTGCACAGTGCTGGAGAGCTGCAGCTTAATGGAAAGTAAGTTGGGGCACCTGGGCTAGGCTTCTCTTCCTCAAATAAATTTTTAATTGATTTCTAATGACTACAGAATGGTGTGATAACAGTTTTTAAAATGCTAGTACTACAAGTATTCTGTAATGAAGTGTAGTATTCTATAAGGAAGTGTATAACCTTTCACAGAGTAACATTCATTGAGAGGAGCAGCATATTTAATAAAATTAAAGGGCAGCAAATTTGGAAATTTTGCATAGAAATGCTATTTTCTGTAACCCATCTGCGGAATTTACTGCTTCAGAAAACAACCTAGCCAAAACTAATGGCTATGGCCAGTAGGAAGATCTCTAGCTGAAACCAAGTGTTTCTTGTGACAATCTAAAATTGGAGATTATTGGGAGTGGAAGACAGCAGAAATAAGATATAACAAATAACTGTCATTAAATCTATCCTTCAGCTTGAAGACTTTCTTTTGAAAACCATCTTTTTCAGGAGCAGGGCTTAAGCACCTTTCTTACTTTTGGGATGTGTAGAAGTCATTTCCTCAGCTCAGATCAAAGATCTCATGGTAGGCTACTGGCATGCAGAGCTCAGGGGATGCATAAAGGACCATGCAGGTATTGATGAGTTGGATATTTATCATTGATCAAGGAGGTTTTGCTTCAAACATAAATTTTCCTTTTCCACCTCCTCTTTTGAAATTTGCACTCATACAGTCAGGGAACAAAAAAGATGTCATAAATCCAGGTGATCCTTCAGAAATAATTAAGGTAGGGTGAATTTCCTACAAAGTGCCTGCATACATCTGTCCAGTGAAGAACCAAAAGTTTGAAACATCTACCTTTCCTCATGCTAGACATATTTCATCAGCAGAAACAGATGAAGAAGAAAATATTCATCTCAAATGAGAAAAATTATATTGCTGGCAGCTCCTAACAACATCTAACTAACAACCATAACTGGTGACAGCGGGATTTTTGAGGCAGCTCTGCAAAGAAGAAAAAAAATTTTCCTCAATAAAACAATATCTTCTGGTTAACTTCTCAACTGCAGACCCAATTTGGGCTTAATAACTCTTGGCTCTGCAGTACTTTGAGTCTTTACCTTGAAAGCTCTTGGGAATTATCAGAGGACATGTGACAAGGAGGTTTGACTCCTGTCTTTCTCTCAGCTTCTGCTTACAGATCTGAGACAGCTGGGAATTATCTCATTTGGTCTTAACTTGCAGTGGGTAATAGGATTGTGACTATTGAGACTGTGACACAAATAAATCAACCCTCAAATATGCAGAAATTTAGTATTTTTAGCTCTGGTAATGAATTCTGTACATTATGTTTTTTATCTGATTTCTAAACTCTATTCTTCTTATAATGGGACGTTTTAATGTAATACTTGTGATAATTATATTAACTATGCAATTTTTAATATATTGTAAACCTTGCTGCTTTTAACAAGGAAACTGCTTATTATTATTCTCAATTTCTAATTTTACAAATCTGTAAATGCTTAAAAGAAGCCCCAGAAATATGTCAATGAGGTGACACAGAATTAAAGATTGAGTTACAAGAGACACAGTACTAAAATTGACTTTCTGTGTATGATAGGCTCAGTAAGCCAACTTTTTCCAACCTGTGGGGAAAACCATGAGATCGTTTCTTTAGCACTGAAATCCTGCATCTCCTGAATCTGCTGGTTTATTTGGAGCCTGAATGGTGTGAGGTTGCTGTGTATCATTTCAATAAAGACATTTTAAAAAGTCATACTTTTACTTGATAAATTCCTGGTTGTTCTCCACATACACTTCAAGTAAGTTATAGACACAACATACATTCATCTGACTTCACCATTCAGGAAAGGAGCAAGGAAAGGACCATATTTCCCATTACCCATCACATATCCTAAAAGGTGGATTTAGTGCATTATTACATAAGCATGCAGATTCTACCTTGCAGATCCTCCATTATGTAAAATCTAATTCATTGTCTTTGCTTGGTTGGTTTTTAATCCAGCAATCATGTGTTTGTATAATTCAAGGCACATAAATGAATAATTCCACTGAGGCCAATGGTCAATATTATTGTTACCAGTGGAAATGAGCTGATATGAATAAGTGCTTTCCTTGAATAGGCTGGGGCACAGAACTGGGAGGAATGTATGATAAGGAGTTAATCTTCAGAAATTCCTCAGGAAAAAAACTGAAGCTTAATGTACATAGTGACTAAAAAATGACAAAAAACATTTAAGCATTTCCATCTATAAATTTGAGTGCATCATTAAAAGTATTATCATCTTGTTGACCTGGAATAGTCTTTCGGATGTTCTGAGTCTTTAGGACAGGTGAAAAGGATTGGAAATTTAAGGTCTCAGAGCCGACTCAAGAGAGAGAGATGGGGGTAAAAAAATGACAAAAAATCCTAACTTTGTAATAAGCAAAAATGTAAAAACTACAATAAACTAGACTGACTTTAAATGACTAAGGAACAATAGCTTGAAACACAGACAAAGGCTTCCAGATGCTTTGCTCTTAGTCTGGGTAGAATTTCTTGCTAAGCATCCACATCCTAATAACCTTAGAGGGACTCCAAGCCACAGTCACTCCTTAAAACCGTTCCTAAATTCACATTTTGTAGCTGGTGCTGTCAGATGGATGCAAAGAAGACACCAGAGAGTTCAACCCAGCTTCAGTTTGAATAGATAACAGTCAAAGGAACAAGCAGCACCTGATCAGCTGGTCCTGTTTTTAAAATCATGTTTCTTTTATTTTGAAGTACTGAAGGAAAAAGGAAATTTTAAGCTCAGTTGTCTTCTCCAAGCTCTTATGGCTCTACTTACAGTGTTACCTCAACTATGGAATTTTACAAATTCTCTATGTGCATTCTCTAGGTACATATAAGTACCTATAACTTTTTTCAGTGTCTTCATGAGAAAGGCAAGACAGAGCTGGGTGAAGACAAGGGCACAGGGATCATGAACCAGGGCAGAGAATGCTCCAGACAGGTTATAGAGCCACTGTGGGATAAAGATGAATAATTTAGGCAAGATTCATCACATGTTGGAGAAATAGTAGGACAGTAGAAAAGTAAGAGGATTCCAATGTTTAGCTTGGTTCCCCAATCATTCTGTATACTCTGTAGAAATGGAAAGAGCAAATTAAAATTCACTCTGAGGCAGAAACAGTGGCAATTTGTACAGAATTCTCTGCGGGAGCTAAATGGAGCCATTAACTGAGAAAGGACTGTCTTGATAAGGACAACAGAAACATCAAGATTCATTTGCAACAGAGAACCCTTGAGAAAGAATCAAAGAAACTGCAGCTATGGAAGATGAGTCTGGAAGAGAGAAGTGGAAGATGGCAGACAGATCTGAGAATGAGGAGTCTGCAGAGTTTGCTTCTTCACCTCTCCTAACAAAGACTGAAGGTCTTCAAAGATGTTGAAACTGCTATAAATGTCCTCAGCCAAGTACACCTGCCCTGACCCAGATGAAACATCACTTGTGGTTTATTAATTAAAAGCTTTTGGTGTAGCTATATTTCATTGCTACACTGCCTAAGCTCCCTGGCAAGAGAGTGAAGTCTTCAGAAGTGACCAAGATTCCCCACACAGCCCTGCACAGAAGACAAATGGATGCAGTGCTGGGGCTAAATCTCCAGAACCATGAGAGGACAGCCTCCTGCAGGAGATCCACCTTGACTGGCTTGAGCTTCCTGGGGACACTGTGCAAAGGCAGGAGTCCCACAGAAGGGTCCCACCAGGTTGCTGCCACCTGCTCAAGAGCAAGGTAGGAGATGAGATCAGCTCTGCCTCAGAACCAGGTCACTGCTTGATGGCAAAGCGAAAAACATGTCAAATAGCTCATATGAGCTTCTCTAAAGTTATACAGGAATGCCATTTTGCTGTCACATGGAGCAAGCCATGTTTGCTTTGGTTGCATACAGTTTGAGGCAAGTGCATTGCTACCAGTAGAGTTTGCCTCACTTATTTTTTATAGCCACACATTTTCATCACTCATTAAATACAGGCCCCTTTTCAAGGATATTCACATTTTATCAGCTGGGAAAGACTGTATAAAGTCATAGAAACATAGAAAAAGGCCAAACTTTCATCTATCTAGTCCCAGATGACTGATACTGACTCTATGTTGTCACTGAGTCCTTCCATTGTGTTTTTTAGCTCTCAGTATATAAACATTGAAATCCACAGCATTATTTTACTTGTTAGTAAACTTCCCCATTCATATTTCATCAGTTTTCAGCTTGGGTGCACATTGTTTTTTACAGTCTGATATTTTTTACCAGACCTAGCCATTATTAAAAAAAAACAAGGTCTCTGTCTGATGGTAAGGAAGAGAATTACAGCTTGCATTCAAATACCAGCAGGTCAAAATGTCTGTGGCACACAATGCTGCAGCTGAGCTGTTTTCCACTGCAAGTTATTTCTGTTGAAAATGCTTCCTGATCCCATACTTCTCCAGCACAGCAGTTTGTGCTTGCTGGAGAAGGGGGGAATCACAGAACCATTAAGGCTGGAAAAGACCTCTGAAGATCAAGTCCAAGCACCAACCCAGAATCAACACCCTGTTCAGCACTAGAGGGGAAATGCTGAATATATTTAGCAGTGTCCTAGTTAAATCTGTGGTTTCAAATGCCCTTCACCTAAGTTTACTATACAACTTCAACAGATGGCAGAGGCCATTTAACTTCACACTTTTCAAAACAGAGGGGAAAAAAAAACAACCCATAAGGCTGTCCCTTCCCTTAAAAAATCCCAGCAGTGTTACTGGCCTTTGTTTTCACAAAGTTGCAACTTTTATTAGCAACCAGTAGTGCTCCAAAGGGACATGCATCGTCATGGCAAATCAGCTATCTGAAGAGTGGATTTGCTGACAAAATCTCAGCATATTAAATTTTGTTAATACAACTACCTCTGGGAAATTCCTCTAGTCAGCTAGGGGAGGGGAAACAAAAACAATCAGGAAGCTACCATTTACACATCCTCCCATCCCACCTGTAATTTTGTGCTTTCTTGAGGGACCTCTCTGTTTTTCTGTGAAAACTGGAGGGTGCTACATATCTCTGCAGAATGTTTGAAAATGCAGGGATTCTGAACTTCCACTAAAAACAAGAAATGCTTACATCAAAGAAAAATTCTAAGCTCCAATAAAACTCTTGCTTTGCCACCTCACTCACTTTCTCCAGGCTTATATGTAAAAGAGAGAAAAAAAAAGGAATGTATCTCAATTCAGTTTAACATGGAACATGTTAACCAAAAGTGAAATACTGAAATTCAATTACTGCAAAGTGATAAAGCAACTCACATTCTAGAGCACGCTGAAACAGCTGCACTTTGAGGATGTAAAAAAATTCCCTGAAACTGTTCCCTCAGAAGTTAGATGGTTTTTCTCAGTGGTGGCTCAGGTCACCCTGTCTGCTCTGAAGCTGTCTGGGTCACGCAGACCAGTGGGGAAAGAACAGGCCAGACACAGAGCCAGGCTGGGCTGCTGAAGATGTGAGGCCCAGACTGAGCAGCTCTTCAGGACTTCCCACAAACACATCCTGCAGTCTGCTACGCCAAGCCCTTGCTCTTGATCCATCCTGCTTGTTACAGATGGCTGACAGATCATTTTCCCCAACTCTCCTGTACTCAGCAGCTGACATCAATAATGATATTATACTGGCCTGCTTAATACTCTGCTCTTCATGGTTCCTGAAGAGTGGATCTGCTTAGAGGAGGTTCCTGCCTTTGAGCCACCTGCAGTGTTCTGCCAAAGCAGAGGGGCCAAGAGGGCTCTCCTTTCTCTCATCTGACTGATTACATGGGTGCTTGTTGAGTGAATTTGCAATTTGCAGAAATGCCATGGAGTGACCTCCAAAAATTGTTTGGTTGTATGTGACTTAATCAGGATTTTAATTCAGAGCTCCAGAGATAAAAGTCACAGAGATTTATGTGAGTTGCCTTATTCCCACATAAGTGTGTACAACTTTTTTTTTCCATTGAAAAGGAAAAGGTTGGGCTTTGAAAAAGTCATTCAAGAGCCCAAAGGCTATTTAGCCACAGTTCTTTCATTACAGCCACTGCAGCAGTTCCATCTCTTACTGCTACTCAGTTATGTAAAAACCTTTTTGCCCTTTAAAGTCTTTGGAAATTCACTCCAAAAGAATAAAGTGCTCAATTCAAGCATAAAAATATCCCCTATGGTGGTGCGTTTCCAAATATAAAAATTTAACTTCATCTTAGAATTCTGGGCTATCCCTTCCTATCTCTGTTTATTTTGTGTTTACATTTGCATGGCTGATTATCCAGAAAGGATTTTCTGCCTGTGTAACTATTGCTGTTTTATAAATGCTTCTATTTATCTCAGTGCAGACTGATAGCAATTTCTTCCACAGCTACATCAGAACAGTACTGATTGCTGCATGCACAGGAATATAAAAGCACACACTATTCATTGATTTCCATAGTCAATTAAGTCCTTAAAATAAAAACTATGAAAAACAGCACTGTAAGATGTAAATAATCACTACCTTCTTTAAAACGTGAAGACAAGACTGTCAATTTTTTTTTGCACTTGATCAGTTTATCCCAAGTTCTTCCACATTCAATTCACAATCTAGGAATCCTAGGAAAATTGTACATTTTAGATAATTAATCCAGTTTCCAATCGTGAAATCAAATCCAAAATTCTCAATAAAATGTACAATATCTAGAACTCCTAGCACACAGATAATAAACCTTTGTCTGAGAGGCATTCAGGGATACTGTAAAAGCTCTAGAGGTTTGCTGAAGAAATTATTATCAAAGAGCCTGAATGAGCTTCAGCTGCATTACTGACACAAAACTGCCCCTTTTCCTTTTCTTATGAGTTTTATAAGCAACACCACGTAGGCAAGATCAACACAACATCCTGACTGACTGCTTCTAGATGTGCTTTAAAAGTCAATAGAGTCCATGCTCTGTGGTGAATATTCATAGAATAGTTTGGGTTTGAAAGGACCCTTAAAGGCCATCTAGTCCAACCCCTGCAATGAAAAGAGCCAACTCCCACCAGATCAGGCTGCTCACAGCCCTGCTCAACCTGACCTTTAATGTTCTCAGGGGTGGGGAGTCCATCATCTCTCTGGGCAAACTGTGCCAGAGTTTCCCCACCCTCAATGTAAACATTTGCTTCCTAATGTCTGATTTAAATCTGTCCACTTTACATTTTAATTCATCACCCTCTGTCCCATCACTATCTGCCCTTGTAAGAGCGCCTCTCCAGCTCCCTTGTAGGTCCCCTCTAGGTACCGGGAGGTCTCCCTGGAGCTCTCCTTCTGTTCTCCAGACTGAACAACCCCAGCTCTCTTAGCCTTCCACAGAATCACAGAATTTCCTCACAGGAGAGCTCCTCCAGCCCTCTGATCATCTTCCTGGCCCTCCTCTGCACTCAGCCCAACAGCTCCATGTCCTGCCTGTGCTGGGCCCCAGGGCTGGATGCAGCACCAGAGTGAGCAGAGGGGCAGAATCCCCTCCCGCCCCTGCTGCCCACAGTGCCTTGGATGCTGCCCAGGGCATGGCTGTGGGCACATTGCTGGGTTGTGTCCAGCCTCTCATCCACCAAAACCCACAAGCCCTTCCCAGCAGGGAGACTGATACCTCTGATTGACTTCTAAACCCTTCATTTTACACTTGTGGTCTCTGCGTATTTTGGAAGATGTGCTCAATATTGTTTTTAGGTCTCCAGTTTGGGTGCAGTTCAGAGGGTTGGAGTTACAAGGAGACAGTTCTAGAGTGGGCCATGAGTGCAGATAAACGACACCCTCATGACCACACATCATACTGAGCCCTCAAATTCTACCCAGGCAGAAATCCCTCTGAAACCAATGAATAAAGCCAATATTAATGGACTAATTCTCTTTGCAGGCAGGAAGGACTTGATATTCACAGTAACAGTGGTGAAGATTTAATTGTATTGCCCTTTGTCTTAAAAGCAAGATGTTAAAGAAGTTAAACTCAAAATAAACAATAATTTAACAAGTGGTTCTATACCCATGACTTGTGTCCTGACCTTAGGCCTATTTCCTTGTATTTTTCTTTCCAAGTATCTAGGTAATGAACCAGTCTGTTATTTGTGAATTTATCTAGTAGATATGGGTCCACAGCTAACAAATCTGATGATGTATTTTTCAAAATATCATCATTTCTTGATAAAACTTGTGGTAGGGCTCAAGAAGTGCACCCTCAAACAGAGGCACTCAAAATCCTAAATGGTGTAGAAATGTCCCAGTAGTTTAGCTCTTAATTTTATAGCTCTGGGACAAAAGATTAAAGATTAAAGACAAGAACAGTCTTTGTGGTGATTAGACAGCAGCAATTAGGATACAGTCTAAAAAAGAACAAAAGAAAGAAAAGTGAAAGGGCAACAGAAAGACAGGGCTATTAAAAGGTCCTTCCTACACAGGAGCACTGGGCAGAGGGTCTTTATTAACACCTCCCATAACCAACCCAAAAAAGCTTATTTTTAATAGAGAGTTTCTTTTTATATAGAGGAAGAGGGCTGAGAAGTCCAAAGTTGAGTTCTGAAGGGCTCATAAAGACTTCGTTTCACACAACAAGTGTACTGAACAAATGTTCAGCAGCAGGTTTTTGTGGCAGGTGCCAAGGAGTAAGTCACTGCTGTTACTCACTTTCGAGTCAGTGGTACAGCAACCATTACAGTTGCATGCACAGTTGTTAACAAGGTAAAGGAAAACAGATTGAGGTCAGCATTTATGCAAAATAAATGTGTGAACTGCTTTTTCAGTGCATTGATGCTGTGGCCCTTCAGTGCTCTGAACTATGGCCCCTCTCCCCTTACCCACCACTGTTTCAGCAGATGGAGATGAAATAACCTCTGCAATCACAATGATGGGCTGCTCACACTTGCATGCTTATTCTTTGTAAATTTTTCACATTCATGCAAACCCCTGCCAAAAAGATGATTAAAAAAACCTCAACCCCACAACAATAAAAGCCCAGCATTTTCTTGGAGGGGCGGAGGTGGATGGGGAATAAACACCATGGAAACATGTAGACAGATATATTCTTAGAATCAGATCATTCTCTTTTGTGGAAAGCCTTACTAATTCAAGCTTAAGTGCTGCAAGAATAAAGGGTTAGAAGGAAAAACACAGCTGGCGAAAATTGGGGGTTGCAGCTCTGCATTTAATGTCTTCCACTTTGTGGCAATATCTCTGAATTTCTCACGTCTTCCTCATTGGCTGCAACAGGCTGGAGGAGGGGGGTGAGAAAAGCTCACAGAATCTGTCAATGCTGTCAGCAAAGTAAATTACATCTGTTGTTCAATTTGTTCCATTCTGATTTCATGATGGGAACTGTAAGGGTGACTGTAAGCCCCTGTTTCAAGCTGATTTAGTGACTCTTGAAAGTATGACCTCAAAAATTGAGAGGTGGAGGGAAGTTCCAGGGCAGCCTGTGTGTACATCTATATGTGTTTCTCTCTGCTGTCCCTGGGGATTGGATGCTTCTGAAGGTTTACACTGATTCAGTCTCACTGAGTTGTCTCTCACTGCACTGTGGTGGCTCTTTTGTACTGCTTTAGACTATTAACTCTTTTTTTTTGCCTAGGGGCTGGGGAAGACTAACAAGGATTTTTTTATATCTGAGGGAGTCAACTTATTATGTGCCAGTTGGGACATCTCTCCCAGGGACAGGTTAGTGGCCTGGATGTCATCCAGGCTTGGCCTTAGTCCATCTATAATAATACCACACTCTTAAGTTTACACTTAGAGCCTTGAGGTAAATTGTTCCTGGAGGCACTGCATGTTATTTTCAGAGACTCCACCAAGTATTCTCAAGTGTTGTCCAAATGACATGGGTCAGAGCCAAGACTCCAAAACTGATGGCAGGCTCAGGGTTGCTCATTATTAATAATCTTCAAGCAGATCAAGCAGAATTACTCAATCCTAGAATTCAAGCTGTAAGGGGCAAGCAGAACAACTCAGGACCAGGTTCTCCACTACCCAGCAATGTGAACAGCCCAATACAACAACATCTGGTTGTGTTTTGCAATTTCTCTGTGCTTTGTTTTCATTTATATGTACAATTGCTTAGATGCAGGGCAGTGGAGAGACCAGACATGTAAAACTGAGGCTGCAGTGGATAGATTTGCATGCAGTGTCACAGCTCTCCAGCTGCAGAGAGCACATTTCACACAAAGATGCAAACTTCCTAGAGACAGAGCACTGGCCAAATTGTGTTTTACTCAGAAAAAAAAGTTTCCCCTGCAGGAGAGTAACAAACTGATTAAAAATAATTAAAAAGAAGATCCATTAGGGAAGGTTAAAAGAACTGAATCTCTTCAGATTAGAAAAAGATTAAGGGAAGACACACAATGCCTACAAATATTTAAACACTATGTTATGAACTGCTCAGAGATTAATTTTCCTCCTTAGTCAACAAGACAATACAAAATAATGGACTGCAGCAGAGGCTGATTACAAAATACCAAACAATTCAATTTGCAACATCTGGATTTTCATCTGCTGCTGGAAGTTTCCAAGACAGATAGGTCTTCAGAAATGGGCCTTGGTGCAAGCACCAAGTGAGCTGCTAATGCTGGCTGATCATACACTAAGGAGAGTTTTGAGATAATAACCTCAGATGCTTCTAGAATGTATAAGAAAAGTTATAATGGGACATATCATAAGAGTGCCTGTCTTCTCAGTGTCTCTGTGGACTGAGTGCCCATGAGACCAAGGTGCCTGCATGGGACAAAATAAACTTGTAAGACTGAGGCAGTACAGGAGATGTGTTTCTACAAACACTTAACACTCCCTTCCACAAAGATCAATTCTTCAGTGAAGAGTCAACAAAGCTGTTTTGCACAGATTTTCATCCTATCCAATACAGTTATTTCACATTAAAAATTTGGCTCTTTTAAAGTAATTATCCTACCTCCCATGATAGCACTGTCAACCTGTTTTCCCTAACATTTTTCTTTCTCATTTCAAAAGAAACCAATCTACTCACAAGTCTTATCTGCTAAGAGAGAGAGAGAGGAGATTGGAAAGTGTATTGATCTTAGTGATGTCAAGTCCTTCTAGGGAATAAAAGTTTATTGCTCTCCTGTCTCTGATTATCTTTTTGTGAGGATGTGTATCACAGGCTGGGGAATAGTACTCCATGAGAGAGGAGACAGGCTTCCCTGCACAGGTAGGAAACCTGCACAAGGAAGCATGAAGAAGGAAGCAGGAAGCTGAAGTTAAAATTTGAAGAGCTATTAAGTGATTTAGGAATCTAGGGCTTGTGGAAGGTCACACAGCTTTCTAACTTTCAAACATGCAGCTTTAACCTTGCAAGCTGTGGCACAGGACAGACATTGCTTTCATGAAACGACTACTATTTTTTTCAGGGCAACATGCTGAAATGTGCTAAGCTCCCTCTATTCTCACTGGGAGGAATGCAGAGATCTAGGAATCTGTCAAAAGTTGAGTTGGGTTTGGTTTTTTTAATAAAATAAGGAGATATAATTGAGAAGCACTTCTAGAAAAGCTCAAAGCAAGGGAATTGCTCCATTGTTTCAACACTTCCAGCCAAGTAATTCAGCCCAGAGCTTCATCTGTTGTTCTGCTGAGTTTTAGGTCAGGCACACATTTTCAGGTTTAATAAGGGAGCAAAGAAAACTCTCTGCATCTGCATATATGTCCTTGGAAGACCAATCTCAACAGATACCAAGGTCCTGATTAGGCATCTGTAAGTCCTCACATTGTACTATGACTGCATGTGAGAAATCTCAACAGCGTGATCAAGATTTTGCAAAATACAAAGTGACATCCTGACCTTTAGAAATTAATGAGAATTTTGCCATTGACCCCAGCAGGACCCCAGATTCAAACCTTGTTATCTACCCTGAATTGCAGAGGAGCTAAGAACTTGACAGTCTGCTGGAGCTTTGAAATCTCAGCACTTTTAAATATTAGCTCATTAGCTTACATTGTTAAGTATAATGAATGGCCTCTGAAAATCATCGCCTAAAATTTTTGTCTGCAAAACTGTCCAATTTGCAGCCAAAATTTTCTCACACTCTTTTTCTATCTGTACTTTCAGTTTAAAATGGACAACAAACTCTGTATTTCTAATTTAAATAACTGTGCAGATTTACTCCCTTATAAAGCAAAATTTAATTTTTGTGACCTCACTGTGGTTTCAGGAGATTTTTCAGAGCTGAGAAGAGAATAGCCTCCTATCTCTGCACCCTGTGGAGATGCAGCTCTCAACGGGTTATCTATGACAAGTCCACTCTTCCTCAGCCAAAAAGGCAAAGACCAGGGAATAAAGTTGTGTATGAGTCACACTGCAGTAAGGAAACAGTGGCTCACAGTAAGTTAGTTTAAGGCAGATATTTGTATCCTACCTCACTGAAATTCTTCCTCCAGCAACTGAAATATTGCATCTTTTCTATCCTTTACTATCCAGAGTACTCTTCCTTTTGATCTGGCTAAATTAGGCTGGAATGCCCTTCTCACGGACTCTAAATCTGACTGGATAAACCACAATAAATATGGTTGGAAATTGCATGAAATGACAGTGTGAGTGTTTAGAGACTGTTTCCACATATAAATACAAAAGCAGCAGTGTTTCTCCTAGATGTGCCCTGCAGTAGGTGCCCAAGCAGCACCTGCCCCCAACATGGCACAGACCCCTCTGCAGAAGGAAACACCTCAGGCACCTCCCTCACCAAAAGGCAAACACTGATCAGAGCCGAGTTCTGGCTGCTTTGTCAATATAGCACAAAGGGGCAAAAGTCAGATGGGACAATTGTATTCTTAGGATTGTTTCCAGCAGCTTAACCAAGAATCTCTGCCAGTTCAGATGTTCAGGTATTTACTCAAATTTTGTATTTTGTGGTCTTTAAACAGAGGTGATACTTTTTTTTCCTTCATTAAATAAATTCCCTCCTCCTCAATTACTGATATTTTTCTCTGCAGTGCTAACTCTTATCTTTTGTAATCTTGTCTAGGAATAACTGGGAACTGATGATAAATATTTCTGCTCTTCCCAAAGCAAGCATTCTAACAATACCATTATCTAAAAGGCTCACTATATGCATGCCCCTAAAAATAATGACCATCCATCTGTAGTAATTTAAGGTCTAAGTTCAGCATTCTGTCTCCATTAGGAAAAAAAAAAAAAGACCATCTCAGAAAGTCAGTGAAAAAAAAGAAGCTGGCTGAATACCAAACAAAAGCCAACAACTAAAACCCAGTTTGCTGCAGGGACACCATAAAATCAGACTGTCTGCTGCAGTCATGGTAGAAAATCTCTTGGAAGGGAGTATAAACTTTTGGCTCCTGTTATTAGATAACTGATAATGAGTTAAACATGATTCATATCAAGTCATGAAAATGACACATGGGCCCTAAAGGGTGGGAATTGGAAGGGTCTTTCACAGCACATGTCTCTGGAGAAACTGATGATAATGTGTGGAGAGGTTTCACAATTGTGAATAGTATACAGGGCCAAAAATATTTTCCTTTCTTCTTCTAATATCATTTACTCTCTCCCACTTCCCTGTAAATAAATCCTCTCCATCACACACATCGCAGAGAAATAGGAGCTAAATATGGTAAAAGGCAGGTATGTTATATGTAGCCATAGTTGAATTGTGGAGCAATTTTGCCCAGTTTCTCTTCTGACTTTAATTTCTGCTCTTCATTATTTTATTAATTTATACCCTCTTTTCTGGTAATGGCAATTTTTTTCTCTCTAAGCCCCAGACTCCCCTTGTGGTTTGATCTCTGCCCTTTATCTCAGGCATTAAAAGGAAGCTATAGTCACTATTCTAATCTAAGCTTAAGAAGATAAAGAGACAACTTCTAGCTGTTCCACACAGAGACCATTCTTGGCAGATAAGCTAAATCTTCAAAGGGAACTCTTGCAAACTCTAAATCACTTGTGGGTAGAAGGCAGCTTTGGGCTCACGTCTAAGAGAGAAGCTTGTTGACTGACAGTGCAAGCTGCCTCAGTCCAGATTATCCTTTTGTGTGCTCTAAGCCTTCTCATGTCAAACTGCATCCTGCATTTTAGCCCATCCTACCATCTGGGATCCAGGTGTGTCATGACATGCCAGACTTACAAGCTGGTGTGAGTCTGGGTCAGTCTTACACAGACAGGACTGTGCTGTGTATGAATGAAAGCCCTAGGTCATGACATACTGCTGCAAAAGCTGATGGCCAGAGCTGCATCCAGAAGCACATTTATCTATGATTTACCGGTGAAAGCTAAACCTGATATTAACTCCTGCAGTATAGTTGTATTGCAGTGAATTTCCCAATACATCAGGAATTAAAAGGTACAAATTAGAGCTGAGGAAATGTCCAGAATTAGACTACAGGACAATATGAGTCTCCATTTGTATTATGGATAATATCATATTTTGACTAAACATAAGAGCATGATTGATACCAGTATCAGAGCTAATATCATTAGAATAAATTCTACTATGGCAAAAGTTATAATCAGGAGTATACTGCTGGAATTTGTGAGGCCTTTCTTATAGAACCCATGAGCTGATCAGTGCAGTGCTTTTGTGACACAAATGCCATGGGCAGAGCACATGGCTGTATGTTAAAAATTCTTCTACATCAGTAATCTGGAGATGGACAAGATGTTTCACTCCTGCAGAGAGGGTCTTTCAATGACTTTCTCCTCAACCAAGGTTCATTGCAAACCTCCAAATAAATAAGCTATTTGCTATAATTCAAAATTAAAACATCAATGGAAAGTCAACATTTACATATGATTTCATTGCACCAGAGAATCCCTCCATTTTACTGAGCAGTAAGCTGAGTTAATTCAAGCTCCATGCTAGCAACCATGCCTTCACTCTAGAGAACAAGCAAGAAAGCTAAAGCCCCCAAGTTTCAACAGAGCTGTGAGCATGAGCAGGACTCAGCCTGGCATTTTCGGATACGTACCCAGTAGAGCACATCTGTCCAGCCCTCCATGGTGATGCACTGAAACACCGTGAGCATGGCAAAAGCAAAATTGTCAAAGTTGGTAATGCCATGCTTGGGTCCCTCCCAGCCCGCCTTGCACTCGGTGCCGTTCTGACACTGCCGCCCGTGGGCAGACTGGGGGGCACACGGGGACGGATCATCTTCTGCAGGTGTATCTTAAAGGAGAGAAGGGGAGAAAACAGCTGAAGGAAACCATTTGGCACACTGAGAAGCAAGTGAAGGATATCAGATTTCAACAAATGTATTTCACAGTGAGTTTGACAGATTTCTCAGGAATACACAGGCAACTGCTCGCTGTCGAGCTTCACTTTCTTTTTGCAAAAAATAATAGCCAAGCTGTCAAATTTTATAGTCAAAACAGAGATGAACTTTTTTCCCACCAAAGCATACCCTCCTCTGAGGAAGAATTCATGCCTTTCAGCATGACAGGGAGCATCAGATCAAGGCTATCATGTTTCATTAGGCTGAGTGTCGTGGCCAGCGTTCTCCTGCTGCAGCCACCTGGCATCTGGGTTAATGTGGGAGGCACAGCACTGGCTGGCACTGCTGGAGGAGGCTGAGCCCCTGCAGCAGACAGGCTTCAGTGCTCAGGGGACAGGCTAATGTGGCACTGGGCCACTGCTGAATTACAGCAGGGAGTGTCTGCGGCTCTGCTCTTTTGGCATTTACATCATGAATGGCATTTTATCAGTAGCCCAGTGGCACTCAGAAACTCCAAGAGTACTGCTTGGTTATCCACCCCTCATTCTGTACAGGTGTTTTCAAAGACCTAACAATCTATACAACAAAGCAAACTAAATGCTTTGGTATATAAAGAATGCTCCAGAAAACATTTTCATAAGCACAGTAACTTCTGCAATGGGATTTTTTAAAATATACAGATTTCACATCTTAGTACTGCATTTTTAACAGATGCAGGTATGTGTAGGGGAGTGGGTAAGTATATTTGCTTCTCATCTTATTATCTGGTAAACAATGTAATTTTCTAAAATTGTTATCACATTCTGATCACGAAAGAATGCCAGAAACAGTAATATCAGAATTAGATGCTGTAATGTAAATACTTCCAGACAGAATGGAGAAAAATACACCCACTTTAAAGATGCAAACCACAGTGACAGCTCATTATAGTTCTAGCATCATGTCCAGAAAATGAAATTTGCCAACATTATAAAAGCAGAAAATGCAGAATTTCTGAAAAAATTTCCTGCTGCACATTGTTTTCTTATGAGCTGAACTGGGTACTAGGCATTAATACCCTCTACCACATGAGAAATACTTGCTGTTCAAGATCAATAAATCAAACTAAAATTAACAGATGGTTACATGAGTGACAGTGCAACTGAATTGTTTTGAAATGTGAATATTTCTTTCTGCAAATAATATGAAATAAATAAATTTCGTGATGGATTTGATGTAAAAATTTTCTTCCCATTAATATAATTTTATTTGGTTTCTGGTTGCCCTTTTAATCAAAGTTGGAGCCTGTGACTAAACAAAAAGGTACTACCCTGAATTGTGTTCCTTTACAATGATAATGGTTTAAAACAAAGATGCATTTGTGTAGGACATTAATAATAAAATATATGAGGTGTTCATTTCTGTGACACCATGTCCTGTGTAGCTCAATCTGCAGCAGAGAAATTGTGAAACCCATAAGAAGTGAGCAGTGAGCAACAGCCACCATCTCCTGTGCCAGAAGAAATGCTCTGTCACACATGGGAAAAGCCTCCCTCTGAAAATCCTGTCTGTTTGTGTGTGCTCCCCTTACCTATCAGTCCCCCTTGCACATGGTAGCAGGTCTTGTGCATCTTCCCCATGAATAACTCCAGTCCAATGATGGCATAGATAATAATGACAAACAGCACCAGCAGGGCAATATGCAACAAAGGGACCATGGCCTTGATAATTGAATTTAAAACCACCTGGAGACCTGCAGAGAGAACAGAAGGAAGCACTTATCAGCAAGAGAACAAAATTCAGAGGGGCTATAAATTGCACAGTAGTGTTTCAGTTTTATTTTTGCCCCTCGCCTGAACTCATTATTGTGATGATGCAAAGATGTACATTTACAGATTACCTCCCTCCAGAAGACCCCCAACATTTCAAGAATTTATCACTGCTTCCAGATCACAGACCAAAGTGAAACAGGTATTACCTTACCTGTCACCGGAATACCCCCATGCTGAGGAGGGAATATATCAGCTTACTTGTTTGTTCTTGAAAAGCAGAGCTAAGGTGTTGCACACAAGGTGCTGAGGAGAGTTAAAGCAGTGGAAAACCAAGGAACAGCCAGGCCTGAAGAGGGTCAAGAACCAGGATACAGGAGAGGGCAAATGCCGGGGTGCTCAGAGCTGCACTCGAGAGCATGGGGAGAGGGGGCAAACTGAAGTCATGTCCCTGCCCTGATGCTGGGGGCTTCCAGACATCAATCCAGGCCCAGGCAGAACCTGAGATGCTCAAGAACCACCAAACCCACACTGAGTGAGAGCTCCCAGCCCTCTTAGGATCTTCCTGTGCCCCACATCCACCTCAGCTAACTTCAGTCTCAACAGAGGGAGAGTCAGAACCAGCAGTGCTCGTTTGGTCACAAAATTTATGGATCACCTTCTAACAGAGGTTGCCCAGAAATGAGTGTGAGGAAAATATGATTACATGATTGTTAAGGTTGAAAGTCCTAATCATGAGCAAGCCAAACATTGCCAGAATGGCCCAGGGAAGGTGACTTGTAGGCAAGTTTTGTAAATCACTAAGCAGCTGTACCCTCAGATGCACTTGACTCAAGCTGCAGTTTCATGTGCCTCCCTCTGTCTCCTTCCCCTCATTTTGTAAAACCAGAATAATAAAGCCAGCCTCATAAGCCTTTAGTAAGGATTTGCATTTACAAATACCTTAAAGTTATCACTTTGAGTAAGAATGATGGCAATCACTGTCACTGGCAAGTTATTAATGATGGAAGTATTGAGAGGCCTCTAGAAATCTATAGTCTACAAATAGCCAGATCAGAACAATTACAAGCTCATGATTTTGCAATGACTGAGAGCCAGAAGTCATTAATGTCTCCTGCAAATGCTGTCATCTCCTCAGAGAAGTTGGTATTAGCTGTGATTTTTGAAAAATGTAATTCATGAGTTGTAAATGTCTGTTATACATCTGCCAAGAGAGCTTGTGATAACTAATAACTTTTAAAATCTATCATCTAAGATCTTAGACTTTTTTTTTCTTTTTCTCCCAAACTAATTTAAATACTTTCTAATGAGGATGACACATCTCTTGACAAGCACTTTCCCTTGAAGACAATCCACTTATCAGCTTACAGCTAAGGCTGAGACTGCCTTTGCTCCACAGCTGTGATGGAACACAGCAGAGACAACCAAATTTGGCATCAGCTGCCCTGGCCAGCAGCCTCCCTCACTGCTGCTAGCAAATACAGGCTGGATTCTAACATCTCTCAGATGTCAGAACACTTTTTTAGGTGTCTACAGGTGGTTCAGCTATTTATCCAAAGGTAGTGCCATTCAGTATGAAACATTCTGGCTCTCACAGAGACTCCTACATGAATTACATTACTGACAGCATCAAAACATCCTGCACAAGAGTGGGCCACTCTGCTTGCTCAGTTGCCTCTGGGTGCTTTTCTCAATAAGCAATATCTCTGGGGGGAAAAAAAATTGCTGTGTTTACATGAGGCAGTCAGCCTTTCCCTCTAAATTCCCACATCTTGCAGTCTACTAATTCCAAATATGCACCAAAAATGAAGTGCAGTCAACACCAGCATTGCTCCAATTCTTTGCATTGGTCAGGAATGTTTCATTCCCCAGAAAATTAAAACAATGTCTCACCTTCTCCCAAACAAGGTACAACAGTACAAGAAAGTTAAAGGACTATAGATGGCTGCAAACCTTAAAAAAAACCCCACAAACTTTGCAGACTGAAATAGTTGTTGATTCAATTAAATCTTCACAAAAGCAAATAAGGGCCTCCCATTTCAGCAACTTTTGCAGTCTTGTTAATCCAAAATGTAGCCAAGCTTATGAGGTTAAGAGTTCTAACACCAGGTTTTATGTAATTTACCCTTAATTATTATTATTAATTAATTTTAGCATTCATTCTAGGTTATACCCAGTACTCTTGAGAGGGTACTGAGGACAGACAAAAATATGAACATAAAAGCTCTCTCATTTTAAAAACAGCTTCATTAACAGCATTAAAGTGCTTCAGCCTACTGCAGATGTCCAGAGAAGATAATATCTGCACAAAGCAATGCCCTTTGTGCTAACAAAGCAGTGTTTATGAAAACAAAGGTTTGTACCATAAAGCTGAGATGATGTTTAGATGGTCCAGGAGAGCATGTACCACCAGAAGATGTACAGCACCTTCAGCCAGCTTAGAGAAAAGCTTCTTGAGAATAATAAGCCAGCTTTGAAGAGGACATGAGGTACTGAATGCTTTTAGCATGAATTGATGTGTGTGCTGTGCAGTATCCCTTTAGGGCATAGCCTGTTTTTAAATCCAGATGATTCCAGTAATTGGCAGACTTAAATACGTTACCATCAAAGTATTCAGAGAGTTTCTAAAAGCTAAAAAACATCATGTGGCAACTTTACAAATGCCCTCAGGAGATGTAATGGATGCTATCTGCAGAGGGGCAAGAGACCCATGCACATCAGCAGGCTGATTGTTGACCCCCACGCTGTTGGTTGAGCTCATTGCAGCAACACAGCTGCTGCCTGCAAATTGCTTTATTCTGTCAGGCAGCACAAAGAGCTGCTGCAAGGAATGGCACAAGGAACCATGCACAGACACTCAGAAAACTCCTTGTACTGGCAAAAGGGAGAACTGAGAGAGGGGATGTAGAGGGGGTAAAGGACAGGGGAGGAGCCATGGGTATATGGAACAGAGCCACTTTTTTAATAAAAACCTCACATGCTTCAGAAAGCATCAAATATGTGTTTGAAACTCCAGAGGTGCAGATGCATTCCTGATCAGATTAAATCCAGGAGAACCACCCCCTTTATAAGTAGCCACAGAGACTTTTCTAACCAGTGGTGAGAATTCCACACACTTTTATGGGCTCTTTCATTGTGCAGGGGAAGAAAAGACAGTTCAGCTCATAAAAGAATGATTTCTCTGTCCTAGCTCATGTATGCTCTTAATCTTTCCATGATGCAATACATAGGTATCACCCCACATGGGTGTTCACACCATTGCATATCTTTGGCACTTTTTTCTCACTTGTGGAGGTAAGGATTGCAGTCCTAGCAATGAGCTGTGCAGCTGATGATCATAATTAAATCAGAGTGCCTGGTGACCTGATCAGACTGCAGAGCTGGCCTCTGGATTTAAAGGAGGCGATGCCAATAACTGCTTTCTACAGCAGAGCCAAGTTTTTACAGTGCTGTTTGCAGAGGATGGCAATGTCAGCCCTGGCCAACCATAAACATGGGGTCTTGAACTGAAGTACTGAGAAGTAAATACAAAAATAAAGGGTTTTCAAATATTTGGCATTCTAAATCTACTTGTTTGTGTGCTGGACTCTCTGCAGACATCTGTTAAGGTGAAGCATCTGCCTTGAGGAGCTCACTGCAGGCTGGACACAGAGAGCTGCACAGGGATTAGGGAAAGTGCAACGAAAGGGATTGTTTGCACTTTTTCAACCCACACTTTGCATCTGTTAATAATTGAAGATCTTAAACAGCTCTTAGTATTTATTTTAAAAGCACTTCAGTTTACCTTTAAAAAAATCCTCTTGGCTCTGTTCTGTTGGCTGACACTGATTCCATAAATGTTTCAGCAAGCAAAACATGTTAATGCCGTTCCCTGGGCTCACAGAATTTAGCATTTATTTACACTGATAAAGCATTTTAAATATTTATTACATGGGAAAACCATTGCTTTTTATACCAGGTCAAGCCCTTTTTAGCTCTGCACTAACCCAAAAGTTTAGAATACAGCTGGAAGGAAGAGAGACTATGGAAGAATAAAGGAAAAACTCTTATACCAAGTAACATTGATCTTTCTCAAAGCTGTGGGAGATGCACTTTTAGGGCTGCTGCAGGTGTTTTAGAGCTATTATATGATGCTGTGTTTTTCTCTCAGGAAGATGATGAGAGGGACTGGTTGCTGTCTCATCGATTCAGGCAGTTATTGAAGAATGTGCTTTATCTTTGAGCAAGTGAATGTCTGCACCTAAAGCAATGGGATTACCTACATATCCCATTGTGTACTTACAAGCTCTTTTGGATTTCAACCAATGTTTAGCAAGATGGCACAAGAAAAAGACCCAGCTGCTAAAACGCACTTGGCATTGTTGCATTGTGAAACATATCCAAGGAAATGAATGGTAGGTTTGCTAATAAACAATTCCTCTCAAGAAAGACATGCCTATAAAAAGTAAGACAATTCTTAGAAACACCTAACTTGCCTTTTTTTCCTCAAGACTGTGAACTTTCAGACCTGAAAAATCTTTCTGAGGCCGATTCTGCCAGTTTTTTTCTCAAAAAGATAACATCTCTTCTTTGTTGCACAGTGTTCATAAATTCCCAATTAATTAGTGCATGAATGTTGATTACCTCACATTTCTCACCCTTTCCCCCCTTAGGTTTCCTGTCCTTTTGTACCCTTCATATTTCGTGCCCTTTTTTGTCTCCTTTTTCACCTCACATTTCCTGCCATTTTTCCTCTCTCTTTTTCTTCCCTTTCCCCCTCTATTTAAATACTTGAAATATTGGAAAAGGAAGATTTCCTCAGAATTCAAACCCTTAAAGTGAAGGGAAAACAGGGATTCCCTTGTAATTTAAGCCTTAAGATGATGATGAGTTTCCCTCAACTCAAATCCATAAAATAGCATCAGAAAGGTTATCCCCTTCCATTTAAACTAGAAAACAACAATTCCTCTTCAAGTAATACCTTTAAATAATGGGAAAGGTTGGTTTTCTTTCAACTGATACCCTTAAAATCACAGGTGAAGGGGATCCCCTCCAATTTAAACACAGACAATAATGGAAAATGAAATTTCCTCTCAAATCACTTTTCCCTCAAACTCTGGGGTCACTGGGGCACACTAGGGAGGGACTGAGGGCACTGGAATGGGATTAGGAAGATGAAATAAAGAAAATAATCAAAAATGAATTTCCCTGCACCCCCACCTGCTCAGGTGTGCTGCTCCCCTCTCCTGCACGGCCCTGGGGCACAGGGATTGTCCCTTGGCACACCTGAGCAATGCCCCAGGAGCACCCAGGTGTTCCCCTTGCCCTGCCGATACTGTCACTGCTGTCCTGTGGGAGATTCCCGGGGATCACCCCCTCCAGCAGGTACAGGAACCAGTAACCCCCTGAAAGCAGCCCTGAACAGGGCCAGGCCCTCCTCATCCTCACTGACCACACCTGGGGCTGTCCTGACCCTCCTCATCCTCACTGACCACACCTGGGGCTGTCCTGACCCTCCTCATCCTCACTGACCACACCTGGGGCTGCCCCAACCCTCCTCATCCTCACTGACCACACCTGGGGCTGCCCCGACCCTCCTCATCCTCACTGACCACACCTGGGGCTGCCCCGACCCTCCTCATCCTCACTGACCACACCTGGGGCTGCCCCGACCCTCCTCATCCTCACTGACCACACCTGGGGCTGTGATTTCTTAACTTCCCAAAGGCTTTTTAGATCTCATCCCGACCACCAACATTACACTTTATTTTATTTGCAAGGACACCCAGTGATCAGGACTCTTGAAGCAGTCAATGCACTTTTTGGAGCTATCTGGACATTAGGAGTGCCGTGGCAATTATCAGCAGCTAGCAGCTTTTGTCCAAGGGGCAGGCAGTGTGTTTGGACACTCAGACACTGCTGCCTTTCAGTTTGAACCCTCCCTTCATCTGAGCCCATTTTCTGGGCTCTGCCTGCTGCCTCTTTGGAAGGGCCCTGTCATGACTGAGTTCTGCAGGCAAAGCTTAGAACATTCTTAGGACGTTTGGCTCAGAACTAACATTCATGCCTTGCCAAGCCAAGCTCCTCTCACAATTTTCATCTGTCTTCAATTTTGGATCCAGCTTGGTTTACTGGACAGGGCAGTTTCCTGCTCCATCATATTAGTAGTTCAGTTTACTCTGAGTCTACTCTTCCATTGGTTTTTCAGGGATATATTTTGCCCACACCATGGGGTGCCTGAACCAGGGCTATGAGCAGGCACAATCTCATAACAACGATCTCCTAGAAGTGAGCAGGAATAAAAGGGAAAGGAGAGGACCATCCCTCCTCTGCTTTCCTATGCACAAAAAAATACACATTTTCTTACTTAAGGCAGTGCCAAGGGTGTGGGAAGCAATTCTTTTTCTGCTAATACAGTTCAGAAGAAAACTACTACTTTGTGCAAGCAAGGAGGAAGCAGGGGAGGATTTGTGACTCAGCACAGGGCCTGAGTCAGATCACTTCTGGGAAATACTCTGAAGTGGTGGAGCTGATGCACCATCCCCAGCCACGAGCAAGGTCTACCCACAAATCACATTTATTTCTGACAATGCACTGAGAGACTGCCACTACAGTTCTATTTCCAAAGCACAAGCAATATAACCAGTAATATTCCCCAAAGTGGATGTTTATCACTTAATAAATGTAGACATTGGCTAAGAAAATTGAAAAATATTAAATATTCATAAATATGAAAGGTTTTATAGCAATTTCAAAGGAAGCCTGGAAAACAACAGACAGTTTTAGCACAAAAAGATCCACAGTCATGGCAAGATATCTTAGATAAGTACATCTACAATGATTTGTGAGAAAAAATATTGAGGACTTTCTTCACTAGTGTTGCAAAGGGAAATCATATCATACAGTTCATTTAAGGACAACTGTACAATAGCAGTCTGGGGAGGCAGTCTTTTTCTGTCTTGCTGGATTCTCAAAATGTTAGTGGCAGATTGCTAGATAAAGTAAATTCTGTGGGTGTAGCCCAGCATTCTTGGGGCTGCAGATGTCATTTATATTTCAAGAATAATAGGGAAGGTCTTGGAATAGTAAGGAAAGACAAAACACAGGACAGAAAACTAGTTGATGCAAAAAGAAATAAGAAAGAAAAATTTCAAGCTGCAGGGTGACTACTTTTGAGTAGGCAATGCCTTTTAAACATATACAAGCACTCAATTCAAAACCATGTGCTGTAAAAAAATAGAAAAAAGAAAGTTTTGGCATCTGCTCATGATGTTCTTATTCATGCATTTTCAAACCATGTCTTCATTGACTTCTCAAACCCAAATAGTTACACACAAGGGGCTTTGTGCAAATGGGCATGTGGATGTGAACACAATTGCTTCATGTTTGCCAGGTCTTGCAGTACCACCCTTGCCTCATCCTTTGAGGCGAGAAAGGATCAGCAGAACAAAACCAAAAGCCAAAAGCCACAACAAAACCCCAGCTCTTCTTTCTGGATCCTTTTCTCTTGGGAAGTTCAGCTTGGGCATCCTCTGCCTGCCAGAGTGACCTGACTGAGGCAGACAATGCAGCTTGTCCTGAGCAGGGTGGCCACACAGCCCCAGCTTGAGGAGGATGCTTGGACAAATGCACACATGGCTTGGGCTCCTGGACTCTGCTGGAAGAGACCTCTAACACCACTCACAGAAACATCCCTCTCTCCTCCTGGGGGGCTTTAGCTTTTTTTAGTAGTCTTTTGTATGTAAGTGTCCACTTTCTTATAAAGTTTCTTGATGACTAAAAAGATTTTCTTCGTCTTTCCAGTGCCAACATAAGAGATAACTCTTCTAAGTTCAGCCTCACTCTCTAACCATTTGATTTTAGTTCAGCTGAGGATGAGATGCAGGCAAGATCCTCAGACTTTAAATGTAAAAAAATCAAACCCAAAAATGGTGTGGTGTCCCTCTCATGCAGCTACCTGAATATAGAGGAAGAGCATGGAGAGAAAAGCAGCAACTGAGTGCCTACAGAAAATTCCACATTACAGAAAAAAAGGCCATCTTGAGCAAAACCAAAACGAAGTTCAGTGAACAAAGTCCAAAGCTGTTCTGAACAAAGACCACAGTGTGCTGCCAAGTAGTCTTACACAGAGTGGGGAGGTTGAGGTCAAATGCTCTCTGCCAGACAGAGACTTCTGAAGATGGACTAAAGTTAAGGCAGGCAAAGGCCTTCAGGAGCCCTGGCAGTTCCTAGGCCAGCAAGGATCAGCTGTCACTATTTCCCAGGAAACAGCTTTGATTTTCTGCTGACAGAATGATCATGGACTGAGAAAACCATTTATGGGGTCACTGTAAAGGTTTTACCTGTTCTTAACCACTCTGAAGAACCACAGGAAGAATTTTTCTTGGCTCCTCTTCCTACAGAGCTATCCAAACCCAAAGACAGTCTGGCCAAGACTGCTCCAGTTCTCAGTGAATCACCCACCATATTTCTATTTTTTAAAATTTCTTCATATGCAACAACAGCTGTGATAGGAAACAATATTTATAGGGGGAAATTTTGGTCTAGTCCCATGACACTGGATTTGGTCAGAAAACTTGGGTAGGAACATGTCAACATGATGTACTGTCTTCAGTCTGGTCAGGTGAGCATAGAAACAAAATCTAAGCCGAGAGTTAAACATCCTCTGAACTGAGATAATGATGGAAAAGCCTTGTTTCAGGATGTCAAGTGCTGTTGTATGCAGCTCTGAAAAAACTGTGCTAACACATGTCCTAAGGAAATAGTTTTGCAAAAAGAAACTTGGAAAACCTGGAAGTGCTAAAGCCTCATGGTAGCAGAAATGGGCTCAAAGCAATTGGGTCCCAATCACTTGAGTTGAAGATTAATGACATTTCAGTTACAAATACCTTTATAAAATTGTTAACATTTCTACAGTTTATTGACAGAATTCCTCAGCTAAGTGGTCATTAGCCTCCTTTCTCTATTATAAATAATATAGAGTATTTTAATTGTTTGATGTCCTTCCCCAGATGTTCTAACTCATCACTTGTGAACAGGTTTAGAAAAGGCAAAAGCTTAAAAGTTAACAAATGTTAACAGGGATTCTGTAAATGTAGAAGTCCAGCAGGGGATTATAAGATTACAGCTTTTTACTATGTGGAGAAAAATATATTGATGAAAGAAATTGATCTTCTTGCAGGTTAAATGCTCCAGCAAACACCAAGTGGCTTACTAAGTTTACTTACAAGTGGCTTTACTTTTGGCCGCACAAAGTTTGAACTTCTCATGATAAAAGGATTACAACAAAATATTGGATAAAATCTAAAACTTTGTCTTTAGATGCCTGTGAAGAAGTACAGCACTGAATGTGACAAATAATAGGCTATATAACCCTGGAGAGGAAAATTGACCCAAGCTCTCAAGGTGGGATCGTGCTTAATGAGCACAGGTGGGACTGAGCTCTGGAGAGACAGTGTGGCATTTTCAAGTCACTGTCATAGAGGGTTTCTAGGAGAATTTTGAGAATGTAACAATAGTAATCCACCTGATCAGGTAATTGAAGAGCTGACGCAAACCCCACAATGTGTGATCATTGTTGCGTTACTGTCTTGGTGCACATGTGGGATTTGTTTTCTCTTCCTAAAAAATTGAAAAAAAAAGACACGGCCAGACAAATCTGAGCAACTCTGACTCTCAGTTTTAAGAGGAAAGAGTGGATTTAGGGACTTATCAACTCAGTGGTTAATCAGTCCCCTCTCAGAATACCTAAAACTCCAACTTTTTCTTCCACATTAGTGAGACTGTTGCTTTTGATTTTTATGAACCTGATTAGACTTAAAACTCTTCTTGCACACATCAGATAATAAAATGCTTTGGGGGAAAAAAAAAGTTTTCTGACATAATAAGCAAAATGTCCCTTAGCTCACTAGGCAGCCCCAGTATGTTTGGACAGAAAAATTAATGGTTGTCATTTTCACAAAGTTGTATTTTTCAGAAGAAAGGATGGTTCTTTATTGGTGTTTGCTTTCTTTGCAACTCCCTCTACAACTTGCACAGTTCAAAGGCTTTTTGTACAGATTGTGTGCTGCTAGAATGCACTGGAATTAAACATTTATTTTTTTAAGTTTCCTTTTCCATATGATAAGCTGTCAAGGGGGAATCATAAGGCTCTCCTGCTGCAATGTGATCAGCTAAATAAAATTCTTAACAGATACAGAAATCTACAAATATAAATCTGAGAGTAATCTGACTTCCTCCAAAGTAAATTTTTTAAAGTGAAATAATCTCAGCACTGGAATATGAGAAGCAATAGGTGGGCTAAAGACTTGAGTTTAAATTTTCAGCTATATTGTGAAGAGAAGGGTGAGACTCAATGCTAAATTCTTTCATTGGGTGCTGTTCATCTTAAAAACCAAAACTGCTAGATTTAGAACAGGTCTTTGTAAAGCCTGTGTTTATTCATACCTGGATGCATCGATTTGACTTTTGATCAAGTCATCAAGCCTGATTAAAAGGAACTTTATCCGTTGGTAATTTTCAGTACAAGTAAAAGCCAATGTACAACAACAACAACCTTCAAGAAACTTCCAATTGCAGAAAAGTCCTGAACAACTTATTGCAGGGAAAAAAACCCCAACCAATCACCAAATCCAACAACCAATGCAAAAAAAAAAAAAAAAAAAAAGAGAGAAATGTCAGACAGGCTGCTAGCTTAATGTGTGAGCAATAATAGAAAATAACCAGCCCTAAGAGATTATACTTCTAAGATGTATAGCATTTGATATGCCCCAGTTCTCACACCACTGCCTCAGCCCTCTGCAAGGAGGGGGTGTGGTTGAAAGATGAGATGCATGAAGAAAGTTTAGAGAGGATGTTTTGTAATCCTGTAAAAAAATTGAATTTCTATAGCCATTTCCACTGCTAAAGAAAACAACACTTAGTAAGGCCTATGGAAAGAAGTGACAAAAATAGAGTTTTTGTAATTTCTTCTATTTCTTTTATCCCGTGAGCTACGTTCTGTCAAAAATGCTTCTGATGTAAAACTGTTGAGCAGCTTTAGCAGTACAGAAATTGAAAAAAAGATTCTTTGCAGAGGGTTAGCAGATGTTTTCTGAATTGTGATTGATGTGGCAGGGCAAACCAGCAGAAGATAATCGAAAACTGAAAAATAAAAGGCATAGCTACTCAACTCATAAAAAATAGTTGCAAAAAAGGGCAAAACACATATGGGATAAGTTATTGTTACATGTGTTAAACAGGAATTGGATTTGCTTCTGGAAAAAAGGGAGATTAAGAAAGATGTCTGATCTCCTTCCCTTTTCCTTGGCACAAGGAAAACTTAGATAAAAAGTTAAAAGACTGGGCAGATTAGGTGGGCTCTCATTTCCATACTTTACCATGATCAGAACAGCAAATTTGTTCCACCAGTGAACATCTTAAGCTCTGAGAAGTTTATTAGTTGTTCATACCAGCCAACATGCTTGTGCTCTCATCTAGCACGGCAATAGCAAGCAGACACAATGAAGGCAGCACCTAATTTCAGAGAAATCTACATTAAAGAGAAGAGGGAGGTTCTCCTATAGATTTGTGTAGACATTGAAACTTAAAAATATTATTCCCTCATCTCTGCCTGCCAATTCATTATTTGGTGGGTTTTTTTGTTGTTTTTTTTCCCTACTATAGCACTTGAACAAGATGCAACATTATTATAAATTCAGACTATCACTGAAAAAAAATATTGGCAGGCTTAAAATGCATTCACTGGTTGAGAGCACTATCTGACTGGTCTGCTGCTGTGTGCTTTGCTGATATTTTAATAATGCTCTGTGAAAATCACAACAAGGACCACAGGCATCCAACAAGGCTTTTTGAAGGCTTGGACAGACAGAAGTAATTCAATTGATGCCCAGAGTCATGGAACATCCATGTACCATCTTGTGTCCTGAGCAAAACCTATGAACTCTCCTGTGTCCCACTTTTGAGTAGACTGCTACCCAGTGGGTGTGTGCCAGTCACATCCTTGGGACAGAATGACAAAGAGAAAGCTAAAAAGTCCCATCAGCAACAGGGCAGCAACACATTAACAGACAGAGTAACTAGAGAAAATGAGCAAAGGACATCAAATCATTGCTTACAAGATCTTAAATTAATAAGCAATGCAAAACTCAGCCAACTGAAATCAAAGTATGTAATGACATTTGTTGTAAGCTTGGGACAACACCAGATACAGTAGAGGAACCACCTGGGAAAGAACATAAGAAACACCCAAAGCAGATCATGCCCTTCCTACTTTGATGTGGAACAGCCAAATCTTCCCTCCCCAATGTGGTGAGGGCAGCAGCCAGAAATTACAAGTGAGCAACTGGGAACCCAACGTGTTCCCGTTTGTACCAGTTAGCTACAACCTGTACAATGCAATACAATGCAAGCTGTTCTGAGGAGACAGCAGATGGCATTCTTAGATTTTTAGATGCTTCAGGACAAGCATCTTAGTGACATGGCCTCCCTTTCAGACCTGTGCCCTACACCCAATCTGAATAACTCTGGGCATTGCTTGAAGAATGCAAAAAAGGTACTAGAAATGTCTGATCCATCCAGAGCCCTTCTGGAAGTTCTCTTACTAAGCCAAGAGAGATTTTTTACTATCTCCTTGTCTGTTCTTTGATGTCAGCATGCAGTTTGTTTTCTTCTTTTGGAAGGGGCTGCCTACACCCTGATGTGGTCCCGTATTATGATATTGGGATTTTTTCTGTTGTGAAGACATGCTGAATAATCATACCAGCATGCACAGTAACTCGTAGGATAAAAGCTGAGGCAGTTATTGGGTAGATTTGTAGTCAGTGTTATTTTTAAAAGAGCTGCATAGACAAGATCAAATAAATATTTCCCTGCTTTCATTGGCATTCCTTAAATATGAGAGAAATCTTTATGAAGCCACAATGTGCCCCTGTGAGTAATCATCCTTAGCAAGATGAACCCCTCTTTGCTACTGCTACACAGACTTAGCTTCTTCTGCCATAAATTACATAATTTTGCAGGCTGTACCTCTCAGGGAAGCAAGCTTTGATTCCTGGTTGTGTAATTCCTACTCACAGGGATGATCCTTACCTAAGGGAGATGCTAGGCTGGAATCAAATTACTCCCTTGAGTAACAGTGACCTAAGTAAACAAGGGACTTGCAAGCATGTGTAGAGCTTGCAGTTAACCATGAAGAAACAAGCCTAATGAGGACATTTAGTTCAGACTGTTCTATCCTTTCTAATCCACTCCCTCCCCATTTGTAATGAAAGCAAAACAAATTGGCCACTTGAGATTAAAAACAGCGAGGCAAGGACATGGGAAAGGTGGTACAACTTGTCCTCTCATGGTTCTGTATGTGCTGGAGAGGTGGCACAGAGGGTTAAGAAGTCTTGCTCAAGAATGAAGGGGAACTTCAAGGATCTGCCTGAGAAGCTACAGCTTCTGGACCTCAAGAGAAAAGGAAGATTTTTTGGCAAAAACTGACATTATTTAAAGTAACAACAGCAAAATATAAGGCAGAACTAATATTTGGAAGTCAAATTTTGCCTAAATGCATATGACGTAATTCCCTGTGTTGTCAAGGACCTTTATCTTGTAGGTTTGGTAGCAGTAAACTGTTAAGTAAGGATCGTAATAAGGATTTCCTCCTTATACATCTTACTGTATTCTTTATTTCCCAAACACAGACCTTTCACACTTGGGGAGCTCTGATCAGGCCACTTCTCCTATGTCCTCCCACTGAAGGCAAGCCACAATCCTGCCCTGGTGTGTGGGCCATAGCATAACCTCAGGAGGGCAGATTTAAGTCCCTTGCTCCCCCAGTGACAGTGAATAAATGCAAATCACATGCAAGACACACCTGTCAACTGTACATTGCTAGAAGCATATACATTTTAAAAGTCCATTCCAAAAGCATACACATGTTAAAAATCAATTTTAAAAGTGAACTTCCTTACACCAGTTAGCATTTCCTTAATACTTAATGCCTGCTATTCAACATATAGAAACAGTCAATGGCTCAACATTTCTTTGCCATATTCCAAAACCACAGAGTTATCAAAAGAGATGCCATTTTGGGTTCCTTGAATTCTCTGTGTTTGTTACCTCAATTACATTATTTCCTCAACTCTATGTCATGGTGTTAATTTTCTCTCACAGAATAGAAAATAATGAGAAATTACAGTTGAAAAGTTTGATTGGGCACTGGAAAAAAAAAAGAATCCTGAATGCAAACCAGATAATTGCATTGGACGTGCTTTGTTTCAACAGCTGCAAAATGGAATAATTGCAATGGGTTTAGTGCGCTGTCTCAGTGGCTGGGAAGGAGGAGGGCAATCCCAGGCCACACAATCAAGAGTCTGGGATGGAATAGGATGAATGCCACCACTGCACATTTAGATACAGAGAGAGAGAGCTGACAACATCTAGGGCTACTCTAGGTCCTGTTGTCACCCTCCATCAAAGTGGTTGGCAAACCCCAGTTGGAATCATGCTACAGATAAGAATAGTGTATTTTCCCTGGGAAAGAATATTTGAGGGTGGTTAAGCATCCCCATTTTGATCTCCCTGCTTTACATAGCCCAGGCAGAATGGAAGGCTCCAGAGGCAGAGTGCCTGCAGCAGGGGCTGGGCCCTCTGCATGGTGCTTGATCCTTCCTAACTGGCCCAGCCTTCTACACACACCAAGCAAAGAGGCTCTGCGGATGTTTCAACTATAAACAAGTTCAATTTGGCTTCTAGGATAATTCAGGTGTACAAGGATTATGCAAGATAGAAAATGTTGAAGCTGTTCCCCCCAGTTAAGTACACTCCCTCTAAATCAGGTGTAGCGGAAGACAAAGTCTGTGCTATAGTATCAGTTTCTAGCTCACAGCATCAAGAGCTCTTCTTCTTATGGGCAACAAGCACCAAACGCCCATTTTACTATAAATCATTCAAAGTCCTGGAATTAAAGATGAGATAGAGCAGTTTCTTACATTAGAAAGATTACCATGGTGGTTCTGAAATGCCTCTGCTATCTTAAACTCTGTAAGCTACTCTGTATTTTGCTACAAATGTCCCTCCATATTTTTCTTTCAGGGGGAGGTATCACTGAATTATGAGCCCATACAGACAGAATTCCCCTGTGATTTCAAATTATTAGATTAGAACATATCCCTTGAAAAAGGGGAGAAAAAATATTGCCAGTCTTAGTGTTAGGAACAGTCACCATTGGAAAATACAGACTATAACCTCAATATCTTGTAAGTATTTGAAAGCTTTTGCTCTTACTTCTCCACAAAAATCTGATAGTGATTTAGCACACACACATATTTAGGCAGTCCCATACACAAAAACACCTAGACAGGAAAAAATCCAGTCCTATCACACCTGTGATTTCCTTGCTTCATCTACATGCAATAATATAGCAAATTAACAATAAAGACAACTGGGTGACTTTGCCAATCCAGCATCTCTCAAATGAGCAAAACCTTTCCTCTCCCCATAGAACCCTCACGGTGTATTTTACTTCTCATCTTCATTGCCATATGTGGTGAAAGTGGCATTATAGACCTGGATGGCTCAGATCTACCAGGACATTGCAAGGAACGGTAGAATACTTTCCTACCTGTTGCAAACCTCAAAGAAATACTTTTATATATGCTAGAGACTTTGGGATAAGAGAATTTCTCTCTGTGGCAATGAGAAAACTCTGCAATAAATATGGGGTAGAAAACACTGCTGAGACTGAGAAAGCATTGTAGATTTTAATAGAGCATTTCAGGGCAGGTTAGTAATTGCAATGAGACAGACCAAAATCTAAAAATGTCTAAATTTTTCATCCACCTTGTCTGAATGTGCCCAATTTTCTCATAAACTCAGAGTAACCATGGACTGAAATATAAGCATCATTTTGAAAAAGTATGTGTTCTACTTAATTATTTAAATACACATAAAAGTAGTCATCTCTAGGCATTCACACATGAAAATTCTTGTCTTATTCAATTCAAAAATGTACTCTGCCAGTTACATGCTGCTGTGTCACTAACAGAATGACATTGCATTGTCATGGGGAGGGTTTGGCTTAGGTCCTTTTGCTCATCCCTCTCTTTCCCTGTTATACAATTGCTGCATCTCCAGCAGACCGTGTAAGCACTGGTGCTAGAGAGGTACCTACACTGCCTTTGAGTAACTCTCCTGCTACAAGACTCCAGTAAAGCTTGAACACATCACAAGCTTAGCTTTCTGTGGTTTAAAAAAAAAAAAAAAAAAGAGACACATCATGGCAAGTTTTTGTTCCAGTGGAACAGTCAAGTTTCCTCTCTAGCTTTATTAAGAGTAGCAGGGTCTTCTGCCCACATAAATCTGTGTTGTCAGCAGAGGATCTTGTTCAAAACACAAATATGGAGCACAGCAGCTACTCAAAAATCATATGAGTTCCAAATTGTCTAGGAGAGCTTATCAATTAAGTCTGGCAAATATCAGATAGGCAATAACCAGTGGCAAAAATGCAATTACATTAAGACGAAGTACAACATAAAGAGAATGAACAGAATGTATGAGGTGGTATAATTGAGCAGCATGAATAAAGGTGATAGAAATGGAATTTTATAAATTAAAAGGGCATGAGCTAGCATGTGTAGGAGTAACTTATTGCCCTTTCCAATAGTCAGGAGTGATTTTCCTCTTTAATTGGATCATGCTTCTTCATTGCCCAATTGGATGTTTCTTTTTGCCCTCCTGAAGCATAGAATGTTTAAAACAGGTTTTAAAATATGTAATAACATAAAACCAAGAGAGAAGAGTAATCAACAGAAAACTCATAGCACAAAAGGGCTGACTAGATTCTGTCCCTAGAAAGCTTTACAATACTTTACACTCCTGCCAAAGGAGATACTGGGTAAGTTTCCAAGACACTAAAGTGATTAAGTTTCGGTAGACATGCTGATTTTGCACTTGTCTACTTATGTCCATCAAGGGAATTGTTTTTCTTCTTCTCTCTCCTTTCTCTAACCACTCTATTGATCTTAAAGCCCCACATCAAGACAGGTGCTCTAAAGCACGTGTGAAGTTTTCCTTACAAGGAGACTGCTTTGGTACTCTATTTTGGTTGCTGAAAGAACTTTACTGCTAAAGTGTGAACTGCAAGAACTGTGTTAATATGGCAGTAACAGAAGAGTTGAACAGTGAAATCTGGCATGTGTATCAACGATATCGAGTTCTTAGATCCCATTTTCAAAAGTGACTTTACTACAATGAAACCAAAATAATCCGTGTGCTTTGCAAAATAATCACCATTCATCTGCATACTAATTCCAGGCTAGAAGGACCCAGTGTGGACCATTTTTCCAGAGGCAGTAAGACTTAAAAAAAAGTTGTAGGGAAAAAAAAAGTTTTCTTAATTAGCTCAAACTCTATTCTGTACACAAAGCAATGGCCAGCAGTGGGATGACAGCTGTGGGAAGTATCTTGATCCCTGTGGAGTTTCTTGGAAATGTGTAAATACTTAACACTATTTTTTTTAAGTTATACTGGGAACCCAAACACTTTGAATTCAGTTCCTTTGAAGGCTTCTCCTGTGATGGCACAGTTATTTTCTGTAACATGGATAAAAAACGTCTGTCCTATCTTTTGAACAAAATGTCTTGTTTTCTTCCTTATGACAAGTGGTCTTGTGAATGTCCACATAACCACAAAGCATAAAAGTGTCATCTGTTCTCTTAAAAATTATGAAATTTTGATGTGCCCACAACCATCATCCAGATGTAGTCTTCAGGCTTTGTTGAACTCATGATCTCAAACCCTTTTGATTTTAGGAGGCGCTAACGTAATCTGGGGCCTTGGACAGTTTGATCCTAACAAAGATTGTCAAAGGTACCTTTTTGTTTGTCTGTCCATGGATGAGCCAGCTTTGCTTGCACATGAACCACTTACTGCACGGACAGGCCCCCATTTCTTGGTTGAGATATTCACTGGCAAGAGACAGCCAAGTCCAGGAATTAAGCATGCATGGAACTTGGGAAAAGGGACTGTCAACACTTAATATCCTATATTAGATAGATATATCCTATCTCTCTGAAGCTGTTGGATTGTTGTGTTGACCTAAATCTAGTACTGATAGCCAATAGGAGACATAAATAATTAGAAGCCACTTTTAGAAGTGTTAAATCTTGAACTTTTGTTTCCAGCTCTCAATCTGCAAAATGCAGACACCAGTGATTTACTTCAGAGGGAAATTAATATGTCTTTCCCCCACTGCAAACCAAACTTATTGGAAACTTTCTATATGCTGAGACAGGTCTTTAAATGCATGAACCTGAATACAAAACATGTCCCTCTTAAATTGGATTATTTCCTATGGATTGAGCCAGAGACAAAAAAAATCCCCGTAAACTCCTTGTGACTCAGAAAAAATTATTCCATGCTGCAAGCCAACCTCTCCACCTCAGACAAGCTATTTCCCAAGACCAATTCTAACGAGTATAAGATTTGAATGCAAAAATTCACCACGTGTTTTCAAAAATTTGTTTTATAGGAATCATTGTGCTTTACACACTTTTTTTCCAAATAGTAGTAGTTAGATCTGGACCTCAAGCCAAGCAGCAGATGTTGGAATTTCCATGCAGAAGGCAGCTGCCAGTGACCCAGAGCATTCCCTCTTACTAAAGAGCTGCTGCTTCCATACAGAGTCTGTTAAGTGAGAAGGAGTTTCAGCGTATGTTACATTCGTGCAATTTTAGGACAAATCTGTGCTGGCTTTTTTCCTTACAGGGGGAAAGCCTTCTGCATTTTGGAAGGGCAAGGAAGCAAAAAAGCATATCTTTATAAATGGCAAAACACTGCAAGTGCAATGTTGGTAACTCACCCACTGGTGTTTATGATGCCTCAGGGACCGAACTTGGATGGGACCTGAGACTTGACTTCTAAACCTCTGCACTAAACTTATGTAAGAATGTAATCCTGTAATGTGCTATTTATGGTTAGCTTAGGCAATCTTATCTAAAAGGCCTCATGAGAAAAGTTATGCTCTAATACATATGGATGCGATAACATCTATTCTAGGCTAACCAACAGGCATTTGTACAATTAAAAAATGCCCAGTCAAGATTGAGGATGCATTAGCTACAGATCTCAGTAGGCTTTTTAAAGCCATGCTGGCCCTCAAGAAGTCTGGTTTAGCAAATATGTCCCTAGTCAGAGTCACAAAGATTAATAGAGGATATCTTGTCAGATGAAGTTGATGGTTTGCTTCTTCACACTGCATTTTATTGTCTAGACCAAGTGTTTGTTAGTCTGCACCAGGCTCCCTGGCTCTGTTCTGGTACAAATTAAATACTCCTTGATGAGAAAACTCACAAATGGACTGTTAGTCTATGCTGGGATTGAGATTGGACATGAACTGTGTCAGGCTTGGTTCCCTCAGCTTCCTCAAGCCCTCCAAGAGCACCGAGCACACAGCCAAGCTCAGTCTGTATCAGTACAACTGATACCACAGAGTTTATGGCAACTCAACTCAAGGTTTTTGCATGACTAAGGTTAGAAGTACTTTAAGATACCAGTCTAACAAGATGCTCAAATAAAAATAAACAAAGTGCTTCCTACAGCTATTCTGGAGAAGATTAACTCATTTTCTGCTCACTACATCTCTCTTTGCTATAATCGTGGAAACCAATGACAGTTTTCAACCACCTCTCTCCATAAGGTAAACAGGTCCCATCCATAACAAACTCTAAAGCCAAATGATATAATTTTCCCACATTGTCGTGTCCATATTCCACCTCCACAATGGAACTCCCAGTCTTAGTTACTCATAGCTTCATTGCAAACAAGAAAAGGGATGAAAGACTATCAAAGGCTGCTTGAGGACTTTCTCAGAGGCATTACAAATAATTTAAGCAAATCAGACTAACAGAGAAGGTAGCATGTCATTGTCCTATATTCTGTTGCTTCTAAACTGTTCCCAGTTCTCTTGATCTGAACATCACATACAAAGAAGAAAATTCAATTTTAATGAAAAAGTTCCTTTCCCTCCAAAAGCAACACACATGACCATGCAGAATTTCCATCAAAGTCAAGAATTTATAATACCAAACTTCACCATTTAAAAGATTTCATGCTTGACATCACAAACTCCCTGGATCTTCCCCTTTCATTATTTAAAAAGGCTGCACAATAAGACTTGACATACCATGAGTCTTCCATTGATTTTCAGCTCTGCTTTGGTCATCCTTTGATTAATGTCACGCTTATCACAAATACGTACATTTGAAAAAAGTCTTCCCCCACACACCCAAAATAATCTGTATCATGCTCTGTCTCCAAAACTGTTACAAAAATTACCCCTGCTGCATGTCACACCACAGACACAGCTGAGAAGAAAACAGTGGTATTACTTACTGGGAACTCCAGACACCAGCCGTAGTGGACGTAATACTCGGAAAGCCCGCAGTGCTTTAACATCGAATCCGGCACCTTTTCCTCCTATTGAATTCCCCCCATCTGCTTTGGTTGCTTGTTCTAAAATTGCACTAAAAAGCCTGCAAAAAGAAAGAGGAAACAATCTGTAGGCAGGCAGCAAGGCTTGGGCTAAACAGGAACAGAGATCATCACCATCATCTCACCCAAGCTATCTCACAGACCTGTGAAGGGTGTCACACCTCTCTCTGACATTCCCATATGGTGGAGGAGAGACAGACTCTTCCCATATGCAACAGCCTATTGGGGGTGTCTATACCATTTGCAAAACACTTGTTTCTGGAGCAGACATAAACATGACAAAAAGCTCCTCCTTCATGCTCCTCCATGGCTCCTTGCAGCCAGCTATGGGCTGCCAACATTTTGCTGTCTTTATTAACCAACAATCCACCTTGGAGGAGAAAATCATCACCCTTAATTAAGCCAATCATTAATTATCTGCCACCCATTTTACAAAGAATTAAGATTCACCAATGGCACTGCAGGTGGAACTTGGTCTAAACTTGAAGACCCTTCAAGGGGCAAGTTTTTAGTTAGAGTGCATGCTCACACTGTGTGCTTGTGGATCCATTTGTAAATCCCCAGATGCACTGGCTAAGGAGAGTTCAAAACTGTAGTAGTCTTATTATTAGAATGTTTTATTACACCAGCCTTAATGTTTTATCTTGGCTAATAGAAGTAGATGCTTTAAGGAGAAGATGTCTCACTCAGAATGCATTTTAAAAGGCAGAGCAAGAAAGAAAAAGGCAATGTTCTTCTGCAAAAAACCTGAAGGCTCACCCTATCTGTTAATAAGAACTTGATTTAATAAATTAGCTTTCAGGAAGCAGCTTCCATTTTTCTGGTAAAACATTAGTACATTTGGGGGAGAACGGACTCCTCATGAATTTGCTAATGATATTGCTTTCAGCCTTGAAATCCTCAGCTTGAGCCCAGCCAGATTCAGTAGAGGTTAAAAGCTGTTCCAGCCTAAATGGATGTTTGGAGCTCTGTAAATAAGGCTTGCTTGGGAGTGGCAGAGACCCTTTGGTCTGTCGGGTGCCATGGAGGTACCACAGACAACTTGAAATTAACTTCTTGAGATGAGAGAACCAGTCCAGATGGAGAGCCTGGACACAGCAATGGTTTCTCTCACAGACTTTGCACTCTGTGGTGCCCCTGTGAGGATCTCATTCATATCCTGACTGGCACATTCCACAGAGAGCCCCCAGACCATGGGTCAAGCAGACACTGAGCTGGCTGATGGCTTAACAAGCAGCTCCAATGCCTGCAGCCTGTAGATAAATCTTACTGAGGGAGTCACAAACACAGGGAGCTTGCCCTGGATATTAAAATGAAGATCCATTTACTGAAACATCTAAACCAACAGATTCCCCCAGCACTAAATCCACACAAAAACATGGATTAGGGAACCGCAAATGCGAAATTCCTTTCTTAAGAAGGTTTTTGGTTGTTTTTTTTTTTAATGCATATTGAGAGTCTTATAAAACTTGTCAGCTGTGACTGAGGAACTCCTAACTGGATCTATTCAAAGCATCAACTTGAAGCACTGCAGAAAGATTTAACAACTAGGTAACGAGCATGGGAAAAACTGTGTGTGAGGAGGTTGGATGCTGAGTTTGTAGGTGTTGCAGAAGCAGGATACAGAGAAGAAAAAAGCAGAGCCTCTGAGAAATACTGCATTGACTACAGACATCACAGAGACAAACAAGGGTTGATGCAAAGAATGTGAGTTATTGGAATGTATGCATTTCTTAAGCTGTGTACACAAATTATACAGTTGCAATTATCTGCTGGTCTTCATAATAGAAACACTGCAGGTCAAATTTGGCCTAAGGCATTTTCAGTAAGTGACTGATTAAGCTCTAGCAATGTGCTCTGTTTCACATTCAAACATTTCTATCTTTCTAGTCCACAGAATTCCCATAATAGGCGATGAGTGACATACCTGTACAATAGACCCAGTCTCCTGGGATCCTCTAAAGGAAAAATAATTTACTGTAAAAAGGCTTCTAATACTGTTTTTCAGCTCCAAGACTAGGAATCTCAAGGAGCTCTGAGTCAGCAATTGTGCAAAACAGGGGGTCCATTTTCCTGATCCCCATTTTCACTGTCCCCATGTTTTCCCAAAGAGCAGCTCTTGGCACTGGGCACTGAGGCTGTTTGTGCTGCCACTTGTACAGTGAGCAAACCAGACTGCTCTAGAATTCTGCTGCCCAAGCAATGCCCTGAATTAGTTCAGGAGGAGCAGAAACACAACCAGTAGGACAGCTCACTCCTCTGGAGCTAGAGCCTGCCTTCCCAGGCTAGTGCAGTTCCACTGCAGGCCAGCCGGCCTTATTTTTTGTGCTCCAGCACTGGCATGCTAAATGTGCTCTTTTGAAGTACCCACAGTCATCTGCTTTTGCACTTCAGGAATAATTTGCAGTAATTCCTGCTGCTCCTAATTTTAAAACCTACATTTAAACTTGAATTGCATTACTCCTGCTAATCCTGCTTTAATGCATTTACTCCATGCTTTATATTTCGCCTGTACTAATCCTGCTTTTTCCTAATGCATTACAACTTCTTATTTCTCCCATTTATTTCACTCTGCCTTCTGTATTAGGGTCTAGCCTGGCTCAGTGTGGCCTACTGAATCTCTACTCCACTCTTCAAGTTCATAGAATATCCTGTAAATTTTTCTTCTTTGTCCTCAGCACCTCCCTCAATCAGGCATGGGCAGACATCCATGATGTACAGGTACCTAATGCTCTTTGGTTTATCAGCTAATTGTTTTCTGAGACTAAAACAGCTGGACAGATGTTAAACTACTGATACCAAAGATGAGGCCAGAGCCTCATCTATCTTATAGAGGAAATCCTGCTCTTTGAAGAAAACATTTTGGGAAAGTTTTCAGTAGGTATGGTGGAGTGAGGTGCAGCTCTATATCAGTAGATGAATTAGCATGCTCCAAGCATAGGGTGACAGAGAAATAAGACTTTGGGTGGCACAATAAAAAGCAAGAGGGCTAATCTCTTGTAGCCTCTGGAAATCTCAACATTAAACTTCCCCTCCTCCAAAAACCAGATATCAACCTTACTTACTTCTACCTAATTACTTTCTGCCAGTGTGAATCCATGCCCCATTTTCATTTGGGTATCATACTTTCCACTGATGAAGCACAATTAACATCACCTTAATTTCTGGATTTCATTTGTGACATGACTACACCCTAATTAAATTCATCTGACAGACATGAACTATAAGAGCAGAAAACCAAACTTTTATCACATGCATGTATGGATATGCTCCTTGCTTTGTTTGGATTTTTTTAAATTTACATGTGAAGTAAGAAGCTGGCTTCACTGGAGTTTTTTTCTTGTATTTTTCTATTTCCCTTTTGACATTTAATATATCAAAAGGGTTTTCACTTTGCTAGATGACCCCAACAGCAGCATGATAAGGCTGTAACCTGCTCTTCATCTCTTCCTCTGTGGGGAGTACACTGTGATTTTTATAGCATGAAAAAAGAACTTGTCATGGTCCTCCAAAATATAGAAAGAAAACAGAGGCCTTGGTATTTCTAAGGCAAAAAATCAGCAGAAAAACATAGCTGAAGAAAAATCCTCTTAGGAATAAAAAAAAGAGGTTTTTTTCACAGTGCTTTACAGTTCACCTGTGATTCGTGAGTGTGAAAATGTTTGGATCTTCCCTCTAGAAACTCACCACAGGTCTTCAGTAAGACAGAAACTGAGACCACAGGTTCCAGTCTGCTCTGACTTCAGATTTTGTCCAAATGTCTTCACTGCTTCCCTTCCCAAGTAAGACTATAACATTGCCTTTCAAATTACACCACCTTTTTCTCTGGCAGTAGCTACAGATCCTTGGAGAATGACTGTGCTTGGCAGACAAACCACAGCACTGCCAGGAAAGACAGATATTCTTCCCTCACAATATTGTCAAGCTGGTCTTCTCTCAAGAGAAATTTCATAATATTGAGGGGCATCACTGTGATATCTGAAACTTTTAGTGTTTTCATAAAGAGGAACAGCAAAAATGAAGGAAGTGGGAGACAATTTGCCTAACCATTAGTGCTTGTGGGTTGTGCCTCATTGAGTGGCTTAGGGGTCTGGTTTCTACTATTAATTAATAATGTTGGTAGAGCCTCTGATTGATACCCTCACACAGACATTCTTCAAAGCAGTATTTAAAGTGCTGCTATAGCAAGGTCAGAGGCTATTTAAAGAGAAGTCAGATTCAAACTCTACAAGACATAGCTGATGAATAAACAGGTCTCCCACACTTCTAGAATGATAAGCTGCTTCAAGCCTACAGTCTAACATGTATCCTTTCACCAGAAAACAGAGCAACTGTGTTCAGTGCTTCCCTGTGCTGCTGTTGCATATTCCTATGGCCTTGTTAGAATCACTGACTATAAAATCCCTTTGGATACCAGGGTATCTATCTTCAGAAGGCAGGGGAAAGTTGTACAGGCACATTGTTATAAACATTTTTCATAGCAACTGTGACTCTCCTCTAAAATTTATATCTGTTCATTCACATGTCCATTTTCCACTTACTCTACTGACTAGTTCATGTTAAGGTAAAGGAAGCCAGATGTGCTATTTATTTATTGAAGTTATTTGTGGTGAACTGAATATGGGTGGATTTGAAAGATCTGAAATCTGTCTTTTTTTTTTTCCTCCTTTAACTTGCAACAGTACTCGAAGAAGTGCTTCCCACCTAGCCAATGCTTTGTAGCATCTTTGAAAATTAGAGATGATTGGTAAGGCAGAGCAAACAAATGGCAATTATCACAGTCACGCCATCCTTTGCCCCACACACCAAATAAATCTCTCTGCCCCACTATTTAAATAACAGCTTTCTCCAATAGCTCCATCAAAAGGCAGAGAAAGGCACCACAAGGAAATGTTATCAGTAGTTGCTTTCTTCCTCTTTCCTCTCTCTTTTCCAAATTTATTTTAAACCTTTTCCATGGGGCTTCCTTCCTGGAAAAATATTCAAATACACTGAAGTTTAAACATAGTGTCACTGAGGGATTTCAGAGAGCCCCTAGGAAAAGAAGACAGGGCAGGAGAGGAAGAGATGGTATCACCAAGTAGATTTTGCAGAGGGGCTGTGGAGAGGAAAATCAGCACACCAGCCTAGGCTGTGGTACTGTACCAGTGAGTTTAAACAGATAAACATCAAAGGAACCCATCTGGCCTTGAAGTGGAATCTGTCACTTGAGATTGTTGCTATTTAACAGAGACCTTGGGGTCTTGGCCATGTTTATTATACTCATGTAATCCTTCCCCAGTTACATTTTTTCTTCCCCATCTCCTGACTAAGAGCTGCTGGAGGCAAAAGCAGATAGAGGAGCTGAGAGCTGCAGCTTGTGTCATTGGCAAGGGAATTAATTTCAGCCTGAATATCATCTTGCTGATTAACTGCCCTCGTAGGAAAATTGAAAAGGACTGTACTTAAACTAGATATAATGCTGCTCTGTGATTTCTGGAGTCCTGCTGTCTCACATCCAAAGGAAAAAGAGGAGGCAATGTGTCCTCTCTTTAAAATGCCTCTTTCTCATAAAAATGAAAAGGGAATAATCACATTCACAGGAGTTTTGTTCTTCAATCTGCCTTCCACTTAGGCAGCAATTTCCAAACAGGTGAGATACCTGAGGGCATTCAAAGGCAGAACCAATGATGGAATTAGACATCAATACCAGAGGAGGGGGTGGGGATTTTCCAGTCTTCAGGTATTGACATGCTAAGGGATCCTCTGTCCATAGGAAGGAACAAAGGAGAAGCACAATGGACATTGCTGTAAGGAGAAGCTTTATGCCCACGTGGATCTGAGAGGTCTTGAGACTAAGAATAGGCTTCAGCCTGCTCTCCCTCCCCCTCACTGGGAATTCTCCTTCCACCCACTCTTATCCATGATGATGGGAAGTGGGAGGCATTGGGAAGCACGCAGCACTTTGCTGATTAAATATTTTGGGGCCAGCACAAAAATGATCAGGAAGGCGGATTGGTGTGGGGCAAAAGCTGTGAGGGGGTTTTGATTACTAGGAGTGTCCCTTTTGACGTTTTCCCTAGGAGTTGATGCAGGGTTTCCTTGGGAAAGAGGTGAAAAGACTACAGGTATTTGTGGGTGATGAAACTCTCTAACAATGGAGTGGTGGGAGGATGGGACAAATTATTCAGGCAAAGAAATACTTGTTCCCTTTGTATTCAGAGGTAGTTTATCCTTCACCTCTTCCCTTCAACAACCACAATTTCAACCCCTTGCTTATCTCTAGCTCTTAGGCAGAAAAAGCAAAAGATGCATTATTTTGTTTTTACTCAAATAAATTAAATGCCAAACTTGAAAAACATGGAAAGAAATAAGAGAATTAGAAAGGTTGCAGCTCAAAGTGGTAATTTGATCTACAATAGTAAAACTAGTCTTTAAAGAAGTTAAAAGATTAAAAAGGTCAAAATCAAAAGTGTTGAAATTACCAGCTGAGCAGTGCAATTGAAATGAGGAGCTAATTTTTGTTTGTAAGTAGGAACATCTATGATTTAAATGTTTCTTCCATCTTCCAGAATGAGAAACATCAGCAAAAGTTCACAAGATGGCAGAATTCATCTGTCACCAAACTCCTAATCTTAATTAAGGGATTACCTATATATTATTTTTAAAAATTCATACAGATTTAAAAACAAATGCATTTTCTTGCAGTTAAGCACATTCAGGCAACTGACTTTATCTAAGAGCTTGGGACTGCTTTCTCTTCTTACCTCTAGCTCCCAAAGAGCAGTTTCATTTCCCTGTCTTGCAAACATTAAAAGGGTGTTTGCCAGAGGAGCAGGATGGACAGCAATGTCTAACATCACCCACGTGTAACAAAGCATTGACCCACTCTCATGGTCCCAAAGGTTGCCAGTATCCCCATGTGGACAGTGTTGAAAAACAAATTTGGTACTCACCCTACTACCACAATTATAAAATCTAGTAAATTCCAGCCATTGCGGAGGTAAGCGTTGGGGTGAAAGAGAAGTCCGTATGCTATTACTTTTAAAAATGCTTCCACTGTAAAAATTATGAGAAAGAGATATTCCACTCGTTCCTGGGGAAGACAAGAGAACAAGAGAGACACTGGTTAGTGTGACAAATCACAAATCAGGATGTTTTCTTCTGTCCTGGTCCACCCCTGCTGCCACCAGGGTACACCTCCCACTCAGCTTGCTGGCCAGAGGGCTTTGCTCCTCAGCCTTGCATGGCCTGCAGCCACTCTGACAGTACAAGGGGCAGTAAATTTTAGTTACATTCTGAAATTTGCTGCCCTTTTCTTGGCAGGGACTGACCCCTGAACTTGCTTGTGCAAAGCAGGAAGGGAGAGGGTCAGCAGGAGGTTCCCAGCCCTCCGGGCAAATGTTGTCAGCCATCAATAACAAGCTGCATCCAGCCCTTTTCTAGCTCTGGAGAGGAAATATTGCTGCATGCAATACTGTGGAGAGAGATGGGGAAAATTAAATGAGCCCACCTGTGACTGATATGTATGTCAAACTGAGCTTTCTTTGGGATTCCCTTTTCTGCTGCTGGGGAATAAGTAGGCTGAATATTGCTGATAAGTGATTCACAGATCAGGCTGACTAACACTAGATGCTTTTAGTCATTCTGTCAGAATTGTACATATCCCTGCAAAATGCAGGCTGCAATTAAGCATATCCAAACAAAGGCACTTCCAGTTACAGTAGAGCCTGATTTGGGACAAGAAAGCAGGCTTCTGGAGTCAGTACACAGGCTCCCCATCTCTCATCCTCAGGGCTTTTAGCCCCAGTGTGGAATAAGGATAGCAGTATTGCAGAAATGGTAAGGATCTCCACCTAAGTAGGAGGGAAACTGCAGCATTAGGTAATCACTACACAAGTGCTGCGTGGCAAGCTGAGTGGGAGATAAGTACATGAAAACTAGATGACAGCAAAAGGAGACCAAGTCCCTACAAGGTTAAACTACAAAGTCATTAGAAGTTCACACTAAAGAAATAAAATCCGAGATAAATACAAATTAAAACATCCTAGGCATTCCTGACATATCTTAAAGGATACCCAGCACAGCAGTCAGACAGGTCACTATGTTTCTTTCCTGCTCCAAATTAAAACTGCCCTGTTCCTCTGTCCAGCTGAATGAATGTATGACATTTTCATATTATACAGCAATAGAGAATGAGCAGGATTACAAAAAAATTAGCTCCATCATTTGACAGCTGCCCATTGGAATATCTTCAATTCACCTCTGGGTAATTAACAGCTCACAAGAAGCCTGCAGATCCAAAAAAAGCTATTGCTAGTTCATCTGCATGTTTACATTAATGTGATATTTTAAAAGACTGAGAAACTCCATCTGACAGTAGCAGGCACATGTTTGTGCTTTCAAATATTGCTGGTTTGCCTCAGACAATGCTTTCCCAATGCCTGCAGTATCCCCCAGTGCTTAGTACAAGGAATGCCTAAAAAAAGAAAAAGTGTCATTCTGCAGTTATCTGATCCAGTAGTAAAGCTTTTGAACACACCCACAGCAAAGGATTTGTCTGTCGTTGTCCCAGATGGAGACACAGCAGCACACCAAGGATTTCCCTTCCCTTGAACTCAGGAAAGGAAACAACAGCACACAATACTATGTTCCCAGCTCTACAAATAGTAAGTAAGTGCTTGCAACCAGGAGTCCAACCAGGGGCTTGAGCACAGGAAAGAGCCCCATGATGGCTCCATGAAGAGACTGACATAGTGGTCCTTCTCCTTCCACTACAGCTGAGAGCTGAACGAGTACTGATACACAAATCACAGGCAAACAACGATCCATCTCCAGGCACACATTTGTAAAGTAGGACCAGCTATTGCAGAATCTCTCAAACAAAACCAAAAAGAAATGCAAAATGACCCCATGATTGGAATTCCATGTGGTCTTCCCAACTGCCCTGCTCCTTTGTGCTGCCACGTGGCTGTACCAACATGGCCCAAGGCCCCACCCCACACAGCTCATGGGAGCTCTGCCTCATGGAGCAATGCCCCATGTCTGCAAGCACAAGATAAAGCCAGTATAGAGATTGAAGAAAGATGAAAATGGGCTCTGAGGGGGAAAAACCTGCCCTGAACTGAGGATGGGAATAGGGAGTGCTGTGCCTGAGATGGACATGGCCTCACTAGTGCCAAATGAACAACTTTGAGGATGGAAACAAAGATTTCTCTTATGGTAACCCAACAGTTAGCCTCTCTCACTCCCTGTTTCAACCAGGGCCTTTGCACAGTTGTGGGCAAGCTCTTTTTCCCCTCTCACAAAAATGGCCAAACTACTCCTCATCCTGCCTTTGAGGCTGCCCTGCACACTCAGTTCATCTCCCCCATAAACACACCCAGGATCATGACAAAGTGCTGCAGGCCCTAAAACCTCCTTTAGTAGCCACAGCTGAGATGGCACAAGGGATGTGGAGGAGCCCACCCACTCATTCAGAGCTCCAGGGCCATTAGAAGCAGGTGGGCAGAACAGGTGAAGTGGAAGGCCTGAGGCTGACCCTGTGCCCAGCAATTTAACAGCAGACATTGTCACTGGCCCCCAGGGACAAACGCTGCTGCCAGCCCCGTCTGGCTTTGTGCTGCACAGCCACAGCACTCTGCAGGCCAGCACAGCCTTTCCACTCCATGAATTTCACTGAAATACCTGTGCTAGTGCCAGCAAAAGGAGTCCATGAAAGAAAACACTTGGGAAAATTCTGGAACAACTTTTATTTTTTTAATTAACTACTATTTTAAAAATATTTAGTGCTGTACAGAACAGACAATATATCAACAACTAACATGTTCCATTTGGCTGGGTTTAGGAGCCTCATACCTTTTCTATCTCTAAAGATGCCCATGGGAATACAGACACTTTTTGTTATGGTAATAAATGCTGCTTGTTGTACCATGTTATGGGGGTAATAATATGCCAAAGTATTGCACACACATGCATACATATACATCTATACATTGATATATACATATATGCAACTACAAGCTGTTTGAATAAATTCCTTACAGTTTTTCAGCTAAGATGGAAAGATCCATAAAAAATAAAATTCTATAAAAGGTTCTGAAATTAACATAAGATACAGAATGTTGAGCTGAGGATAGGTTTTTATGATCCTCTGCACTTAAATTAATGATTTCAGGGTGTAAAACTAAAGGAAAAATACTGCTGAGATTAAACAGTGCAGCTGCTCCAAAAAGCCATTTCAGAAAGCCACTCCTGCTCTTACTCAAGAAGAATTTGAAAAGCCTACTAAATAATTTGTGTCCCCTTTTCTTCCTATACTATAAAACTAAAGAGCCTTTATGAACAGAGCATAACTCAGTAATGACATAACACAACTGAGCTCCCCAGAATGTGGACTGCAGCCTCAATTCTGATGCCACCTTGCCCAGAGAGGGCAGAGATGTGACTCAGCCCCTCCCTGCCTCAGGTTAGAAGTGACAAGACTGTCTCTCACCCTCAGCAGCCACAAAACAATGAATTTGTCTCTGCTAAATGGGCATCTGCACTTTTGATTGCTCATTTGAAGCTTTGCTCTCACAGATGAGGTAGACCACAGCCCAGTGTTTCAATGTCCCAAGGGACACAGCCCTGCAAAGTATCTATCATCCCAACTCCTCTGAGAAGCTAATTTGGTACAATTTTAGAAGAAGCCAAGCTAGAAAAATATTGGTATTTCTGTCTGAGAGAGTTCCCTGTTGACAGGGAGGGAGGGAGCTGAGCACTACATTTGTGGGACTGAAAGGAGATAACAGCAATGCCCCTTGGAACACTAATCCAAACCACAGCATCAAAAGAGAGGAACCTTTGGAGCTGTAAGAAAGAAGGAACAGAAATTTTTTATTTGTCTCTTAGAAATGGGAACTATGGCCATGTGGTTGAGGCACATGAAGCATACTGCAGGCTGCAGAAATACAAAGCAGAACCTTCCTCCTTGGACAATAGGGACATAAATGTTTTGAAAACCAAAGAAAAAATGCTAACAAAATATAACTGGAAGAAGAGGAAGGATAAAAGCTTTAGAAAGTGGAACAGTCCCTGGAGCACACATGTTCTGGGGCTGGCTGTACCCCTGCTTGACTTTGTTTTGGGGCTTTTTTGTAGATCTAGGACATGAGCATCAGCTACCCCAGCTGATACATCAGCCAGCACTAACACTGCCAAGAAGCAACCTGTGCATCATCTTACTCATAACAAAGAAACAAATATTAACTTACTGTAAAGGCTGTAAAATATATTACCCAAAGAGGATTACTGTATTATGTATGAAACCCCTCTAATCCCATGTGTCTTCCAAAGAAGTCATAGGTTTGGTTTTGTTTATAATTTTTAAACTGTAGCTAATGTCATCTTGGGTTCATAAAAGGAGCCTGAAAACAGGAAATCCAAGGAAATGACTCTAGGGTGTCATAAGGCCTGTCTCCTGTCAGAAAGTGAGTAGACCAGTGCTGTTTCTGAGAAATGGTCATCAGAATGATTCACTATATCTTGATCCCAGCTCTCTAAACTCCATCCATCCATCAGCACTGCTTGGTTATAACATTTCCATTGCAAGAAAGATTAAATCACAATCAGGTTCTTGCATTTCATACACGCCAGTCGAAAGAGCTTACAATCTAAAATTCAGTCACTAAATGTTTTCTCAGACTTTGCTGTCTCTCTCTCCTTGCACTCTGGCCACCTTGCTACAAACCATGTTTCAAAAACTCCAGTTTATATGTTTGAAGTAATGAGTCACAAGCACTGTGCAGTTAGAACCTTTATGGGGCTGCCTGTTTGACCTCCGCTACATCTGAGCCTGCATTATTATTCCCTAAAGCTTCCTTAAACATAAGAGAATACATCTCTTCAGCAATGCAAATACCAGACATCCAAGGAAAACAGCAGTATTTTAAGGGCCTCTGTCATATAGGATGTTTTGGCAATGCTTATGGAAATAGGCTCTGAAAGATATGAATCAGAGTCGAACCACTCAGACCTTCCCCTAGCAGGGAAACAATCTTTTCTGATGGTCAGGAAGGAGACTGAGCTGCAGCGCTGGGAAAGATGGCCCAGAGACTCCATGAAAAAATGGATTGCAGGTTTGGATTACAGGTAACCTTGGATTACAGGTTACCATCACATCTGGGATATGGACATCCTCACTGTGTCAATATGCTCACCAGGAGATTACTGCTAACATGAATAAGTGTGACCTTCAGTGAGGAAGAGCCACATGTGTGCACTCAGAGGATCAATTCAATAAAGAAGTTTTTAAGACAGGTTTGTTGACAGTGAGTAACTTCTGAGTATATTTAGTTACTTAGAAGACGTTTTCAGCTAAGTATGCATGAAAATATACAAGCACATGAGGGAATAAAACTTAAAAGACAGAAAGACAGAACATGTTTGGTTTTTTTTTTTTAATTTCTCCTTAAAACTACTGCCACTGCAGAAACAAGTGGTCATATCCATTTAGTAGAGAGAAAGGGATGATATCATACTGCTGAATATAACCCCATTTGCTGCTATTTCTGGTCCTGAAACAAAGCATCCCTTCTACACATTCTGCAAAAGGAATATCCCCAAAATTAGAGCAGAAGAACACTATTTGATTTTACCTGACAAAACAAGTCCAAAGAAGAAAGTGGGTGACTACTTCTGAACTAAAGATTAACCCACCATTTTGGTAAACAGAAGTCAGGAGGGCTTCTGAAAGGTTTGATTTCCAAATATGATCAGCACTGCCTTCACTCCACTCCAGCCAAACAGGTCCGGCTTTCAAATGAGCAGAGTTACATTCATACCAAGCACTGCAGAAATACCAACTTTTAATTAACTCCAGGTAAGTGGGGGATTCACTCACGTTGGCCTAAAGGTGGCCAACACCTTTCTAAAGAATAAATGAAAGAAAATTCTCAGTAATCTGAAAGAAGCAATTATAAAACAGGAATATAGTGCAGTACTTTATGATAATTCACAATGTGCCCACGATGTATTTAAAGAACTTCCCCTGAAATGAACAGAAGAGAGAAAATAAATAGTTTTAAATTATTACAGGCCTCATACACATGCCCTATATTCAGGGATTCCTTGGCAAATCAATGAATAGCTCATGCAGAACTCTTTTGCACAATTTAGTGTATAAGGTATTAGCTTTTCTTAGAGCACTTTGGCAAGGATCAAGTTGAATTTATTTACAGGTTAGTGGAACTATGCTGCGTGTCAGAGTCCAGTTGTAATGCAGAGCCAAGGTGGAAGGGGGGTTGTCCTGGTTTAGGAGGAAACTTCCAAAAGGATCCCTCTAGAAAGCAGATTCAAGCAGCCCCTCCCACAACTTATTTAGGAAAAGATTTCCTTGGAGAAAAGTGAAAAAACCTGTTTATTTAGCAAGCAAAGTATACACAAGCATAAAAAATGAATATTAAACAATAAAACCTCTCACTGTTCTGAAGAGGTGGCAAATTCAGAAAGTCATTCTTGTGAACTTCTGCCTGCTTCTTTTCCTCCCCTTCACTCTCAGAACCAATCTTAAAGGTGCAAACCAATCTTACCTAGTACAAACACACTTTCCCTTCCAGTCAGCCACGTGCTCATGCACACTCAAACCAGAACACAGATGATGAATGCCACTGCTGTTCTGATTTATCACCTTTCACCTACATTTTTCACTAACAGAGTGTGGAAAACAAGCCCCAAGTAATAATAATGAAATTATTGGGAGTCCTAAATTTCAGAAAGGGGTGACATGCCAATAACATTAGGATGGCAATACACTAAGAATATTGTTTTAAAACCTTTATACTAGCGAAGGCTCTGAACAGCTTGATTAATTTTGAAGACAGTCTTGCTTGGAGACAGAATTTGAACTGGACAACATACAAAAATCCCTATTCAACGTATATTTTTTCTGAGACTCTAAATGCATGTTTTATAACTCTAAATGTGCCTCTAGTCCTCAGAATAATCTAACAAACTTGATATTTCCTTTCCATTGTACATCAATACTTTTCAGTGGGATACCCGATTCTTCATAACAGAAATGTTCAAGCACGCATCATTCTGGCTACACATAAAGGATTATGGATCCATTCAAACTTAAAATCTTGAACTCTGGTGCCAATTAGACAATGTCTAACACTTGTAAGATATTTCTTTACTGTCTTTGTCTAGCAATAGCAGAAATCTCTTGGGCATTGTTGCTCAAGATGATTTTTTTTTTAGTGAAATAGAACAATAGGATCCTGTCTATATATGAGTCAAATCCAGAGAATATGTTCCTTATGGGTTCAGATTTTCTTTGGCATGACCAAGAATTGAAGCCATACAAACAGGCCATGAACAAATATTCCAAACTGATCAGCTCTGAAGAGGCAAAGAAGCTTGTACCCTAATTTATTTTTTTTTTGTCCACTACTCCGATTAAACTGAAATGAACTGTCACTTTGTATTTTGCTCAGAGCAATAAGAGATTACCCTTCCAGGAGAAAGCAAAATGAGGGAAGGCAGCATAAAGTTTATGACTGAGAGAGCCTCATTTAGGATCTCTGCATAGAAATTAAAAGGTGGCAAGGTGTTTTTACCATGCTTAGGAATTAAATTCACCTCTAGAAGAAGCTTTTACTAGTTTCCTTTATGCATTTTTGAGGCAGTGAGGCAGCCCAGTGTCTTGTCCCAAGGTTAACACAGCCATTAGAAATACCCCCATCATTTTTCCATCTACCAGCCACTGGTCCAGACCAGAGTACCAGAAACATCCATTTAAATCAGAGCAGCCCCAGCACAACAGCTGTATCTAATAGATCATCACAAGGCATGAGTGTCTCATCCAGCTCCAAAAATGACTCAGGTAAGCGAGAAATTGGCTACTCACCATGCTCAGGTGTCTGCACTCAATCACGTACACAGACAAATACACAAGTCCAGCAGCCACAAAGCATTTCAGTGTTCCACTTAATTAATTTTTAAAATCATTATTAATCTTCAAAAACATGCTAGCATTAAATATTGAGTGTTATGTTGCCAGACAGAACTCTCTGTGTGTTTATCTCTACATAAGGAGGGATTCTAGAGAAGTATCTAATTAAATAATGATTCATTAGGACAGTTTCTAAAAGGTCTTCTCCAGAGTGCATCATCCAAGCAGGACCCACCAGCACACTCGCTTTTGGAAGCAGCCTATGTGACCTCAGCAGCAACAGCTCTAAGGATTTTAGTGTTTTGCACCACCCATGAGCCCAGCCCTAAAGGGGCAGGTCTGGAGCTCTTATCACAATACCACTTTAATCTGACCATCATGACACAATCAGTGCTTTCAGTACATCCCTTTTCAATGAGTCCCTAAAATTCTTAGTGGTAGGCACAAAGCTTAACTAAGGTGAAACCCAACCATCTGACTGCTAAAAAAAAGTAACTCTCCCCCCATGAGATTTATTAATTTCTAATCATTTATATGATTTCAGGAGCTGATGATTTAACTTGCAATCAACTTTATGGCAACTACGATTTCTCTGCCCTATGAACTTAGACTTGTCACATCAACAGGCACAGCAGGAAAAATGAATGGTTGTATTCAGTCATCTTTCCAAAAAGATGACCAAAATTGGGGTCCAAAATGAAGGACTGAATTCCCAACAGAGCTCAAGATGAGGATAGGGAGTTCCTTTGAAACTATACCTGTAATGAGACTTTCTATGTGCCAGGAATTTTTACAATGGGTTCATGGATAAGAGGTGTGGAAGAGTTATAATCCATACCCTTAAATTAATGAAGAATCATTTCTTTCAGAAAGTTGGATTTTTTTGGGGTTCTTTTGTTGTGGTTTTTTGGTTTGTTGGTTTTGGTGGGTTTTTTTTCTTTGTTCTTGTTGTTGTTTTGGTGGACTTTTTTTTACTTGTTTGATTTTTTGTTTTGGTTTTTTTTTTTTTTTACTTTTTAAAAATTCTATGGTCCTACAAAGTTTTGAATAATTCTAGTGCATGCTAAGTTAGGCTAAAGTAGAATCTTAAGCAGGGAGAATTTAGCTAGTAATTTTGTCAGCAGCCTGAATTACCCATTTCTTTTTGTTTACAACTTCTCAGGTAACACTAAAACATTATGAACTGTCCCCAGGCTGCCTTGCAAGGGGAACCCAAGCTTGCACCCTCGTGTTCTGAGCTGACAGAAGGGTTGGTGCTGCCCCTCCCCAGGAGCCCTTGACACAGAGAACATTTCCAGAGGGAGCAGCAGCCAAAGGAAGGAGGACTTGGGAAGAGATCTCAGCAATCATGGGCTCCTCAATGAACCATGGACACAGCCAGCAATATTTAGACCCTCCTGGATCACTCTCCACCACTGAGCTGAGCCAGAGGTGCAAGTGAGCCCCTGCAGAAATCTGGCCCTGGACCTCTGGTTTTCGACTTTTCTCTGACTGCCCACGCAGAACACCTCACCAAATCCCACTTTTGAAACATCTCTGTCAAATGCATTTTGCTCCCATCACTCCTGCACATTTTGGGATGCTCTAATTTATGTTTTTAATCTACTACAATTCTTTTATAATTGTTTGTGCAGCGATGCCTGACAGGGAATGCTTTATAAATAAATCGAATTTATGACTATTTATAACCTCTCTCTCTTGAAATTTCTCAGCAAATAAATTGGTCCCACAGCTCAGTCTTCTAGGGTTGGGGTTTCTCTGTAGACATTCACACAAACACACAAGGTACATGCATGAAAGGAAGAGAGAAAGGGACAGAGAGAGAATGTGTGCACGTGTGTATGACTTTCCTTTCCATGAGTAACTTCAGGGCATATTTAACATTCTGTTCACAGTGCTCCAGGCAGACAGGAAAAACACAACTGAAGGGGATGAAAAAATGAAAAGTCCTTGCAGCTTCTTCATCTCAGGCTCCATCCTTACTTTCCTGGGACAAAGTTTTTCATGTTTTGTTTACTGCCCCTGAGTAAGTCTCTCTTTGGTTTCTTGCTGCTTGAGCAGACAGGACACATGAAATGAGGCAGATATAAGGACCTCTGACAAGCAGCACATAAAACTCATTTTATTTCCTTAATGGAAGGCTAATTGGTAATTAAAAACATGACTGTGACCTGTGCAGTACCCAGAGAATAGAAATTGATTTCATTTTAAACAGATAAAGCTCACAGGACTGCAGCTCTGCAGAGTAGCAAGACTTTCTGGGCAAGGAGAAGTGAAAGAAGTGCTTTAGTTTTTAGCAGGTTTTGCTAATTTAGGCAAACTAAAAAAAAGAAAACAAAAAAACCAAAGAAATTTGCCAGTTCTTCAGTCCCTTGGTTGACTCCCAAGAACCACTCTGCTGACCCTCACTGCAGCTGCTACTGATGTTGAAATAAATCCACAGAGACAAGAAGCTGGAAAATGGAATTCAGATTCTTGCCTGGCCTCCCCCAGTCAAACCAGGGCAGGAATTTTCATTTCTTGTAAGACAAGTGCGTGCCTCATCCCCCTAGGTGTGTGTATTGTAGGGATAAAGAGAAATTAAAACTCTGACTGGGTGCCAGCAGCTCCTGCCCAGCCGGGCTGGGGTCCCCCAGGACACTCCACCAGCCCCACAGAGCCCATGGCACTGCTGGGGTGCTGCAGAGCAACACCAGGTTGTGTCATAATGAAATATTTGGATTTGCTTCAAACAAGCCAAACACACAGATCTAGGAATGTTAAAGCATTTTTGTTCAATAAAAATGTCTAAACATGAGGCTCTGCTATTTCTGTGCTTTTTGAAACTCTGTGAGAACGTCCCTTTACAGACAAAGGGAATATTGCATTTAAAACACTTCCAACTATTTCTTCTAATATTCAACAAAACCAAGTTTTGAAATACTGGAATTTTTCAGACAATACCTAGATATCCACCAGCCTGACTGGAAAACCAGCAGGAACAAAAATTGGGGAAAAAAGAGAAACAGCTATGAAATGGGTTAATACATACTCATGCATTTAATTAATTAAAAATAAGGAAGAAGGATTTCTAATTAAGTTCAGACACTAATAAGGAATGGAGATTGCACACATGCCATTTTTTGCAATTGCAAACTCTGTAAATAAATGTGGTGAGCACTAATTATCATGCCAGAAGAGAAGAGAGGCATCCCATATACCTGTATTTTCTGTTACTATAATAAACCCTTAAGACAATACTTATTCTCAAGTAGATAAACTTAAAATAAAAAACTAAGAAAAATACTAGAGTCTGGACAATGAGAGGTCAAGAATCCTATTAATTTCCTATACTGTCCTTTAATTAAACTCAGCTTGATTAGCTTCTGGCTGGTTTGGAAAAGGTGTATTCTTCCTATATTCCCTGGCTGCAGGGGCAGCTCTGTCTCCTGCAAGCATTGCAGGCTGTGGGATCTCTAAAGGAAAATTAGATTTCAGCTGGCCTGTCTGAAAAAGAAATAAACAAGGAGAGATAAATCCCACCCACAACCAGAACTCCCTTTTATCATTTAAGTCAAATTCTTATGGCACCCATCACTCAGGGGGAACAATCCTGGTGCAAACAGCTCTGAGAGCTCAGTCAGATTTCCTCTACGTCAGAGCCCTGCTCAGGGCTGGCAAGCATCCTGCCAAATGTGTTCACTTGATGAAAATAAGATGTTACACTCTGTGTTTTCACTTTCCCTATTCCCAAGGCTCCTTTTCTCTTCAATCACCCTCAGGCTCAGAGCAAACAGGATTCATATTGATCTGCCTGAAAATTATTTTTAATGCTATTAATGTTATAGGCTGCTGTAATGGACCTCTTCCAAGATTTTCATCCTGACTAGTTGTTCTGACTGACCTGCAACACACTAAACACATAACTTGCCTTGCTGCTGGCCAAAACCCAGCTCCCAGAACAGGAAAAAAAACCCAAAACCCACACATTTGACAAACACAGAAACAAAGACCTGATTTTGAAAAAAGATTTTAAATTAAGCCTTTATATGGATGTGATTTCCATCAACTTCTATAAGGTCTGTACAACCCAGAACTGAGGACAGTAAACTTTGGCCTACTAACAGCAAAAATATTCTACACTAACACAAAATCAAATTGCACAGACTTGGGGGATTTTAGCATTTTCTTTTAGCTGTCTACAAGTTGTGTTAAGGCAGTGCTGTGCTAATGTTTGAGTTCACTGGGGGAACTAATTAAAAACTATAATTAAATGGAATAAGCTATTATTTATGAAACAGTGAAAAGGATGTTGAAAGAACAAACATAGACATGGAAAAAATAATGCTGATAGTGCTTTTTCATTCTGTTCTGACTGTCTTTGGTACTGTTAGTAACAAACAGATGGAAGGGGAACCAGTTTTGCAGGTAATAAGCATTGCTCAGTCCACAGTTTATCCTTATCCTTTGACAGACTGCAAGAACAAACACAACCTAAAATTCATTCACAGAATATTTTATGAATGGAAAAGAAGCTGATGATTCAATTTTCACAAACATTTTTGTCTTCTGCTGAAGGCTTCTCATTTTAGTCAGTTGGTCTAAACTGAAATTTTCCAAAATACTTACTTCTCTCCTAAAAATTTCTTCCTTATGGAATCCATCAGAATTCATGAAGATGTAGAAAAACATCGATAGGATAGCATGCAGCAAGGACTTGTCTTAAGCCCCTGAGCATGACTCCAAAGCTACTTTCCACAGCTTATATTCCAAACAACTCTGTCACTTGCCTGTCCTCTGTTTCACTCTCCCATGCTGTCTGACCCTGCTTTATTTCAAACCCAATTTGTTTTCACAAGGAGATTTAAAAAAAGCCATAAGCAATGAGGACTATGGAACCACCGGCCTATGGCAAACGCCATAAAATAAAATAATTAAGGGAAATTCTTTAATTTTAATTAGCTTCCCTTCTGCAATCATTCCCTTCATGAAAAGCTCAATTACCAAGAACCAGTGCTGTTAGATTCACTGCACTATATTATAGTTAGCTGGGCTGTTACACAGAAATGGGAACTGACAGTGAAATCTCTTGTACAGCTTGCCAGATATGAAACTAATAGGGCTGAAATATCCCACAAGTCTTCTGGAGCTGCCTGAAAGGATGAGATTGCCAGCCTGAAAGGATAAGTTTGTCTCATCATGTAAGTGCTTTAGATCTTCAGAGAAGGCTGCAGGGGTTACATAGTCAATCACATACTGAATGTGACTCAACGTCATGCTATTGCAAAACAAAAAAAGCAAACACCACACTAGGATGTGTAAATAAATGTACGAGCCACAGGATGCAAGAAAAATCCCTTCCGCTCCACACAGTGGGGGTGAAAGCTTGGCTGAAATTCCGTGAATGAAAGGATGCATGGATGTACTGGGGATGATCCAAGAGAGATCAACAGGGATCTCCTGAAGAGCACAAAAATTACCTGAGAGGAAAAGCTGTGGTGAGACCATTCAGCACAGAGAAGGGGAATCAACACAAGGCTCTGGACTGCAGGTGGTGAATAATTCTTTTGCCCACTTTCACTTTGGATACCACAGGAAGGAAAGGCTTTACACTGGCATAAAGAAGGTTCAGGATGGACACAAGGAAACTTTTCCTTGGGATGCCAGTATTGGTGAGAGGGCTGTGACAGAGCACACTGGCTGGGAAGCTACAGACTTTAAAACCCCAGAGGTTAAATTCTCCTGTGGGATAGGATAACTAAATGGCCTACCAGGTTATCTTCTAGCCCAACTTTTGCATTCCTGAGGCTCTAATAGATGTCCATGGCCTCAAGGTCCAGCCAGACTTGTCTCATCAGGGAGGCAGATGTCTGTTGGGCTTGGACAGAAAGACTCCAGGGGACATCCCTTCTTTATTCACGAGTGAAAAACCTTTCAAAATGTTTCTGACACCCATGCAGCTAAGGCAGATCCAGGCAAGAAATATATTAGTCATTTGGGATTTCAAGGAATGCTTCCATGTGTCATCGTTTGAAAAAGGAGCTCAGTATCTCTCTTGGGGGAAAAAGAATTCAGGCTTCTCCCCAGGGCTGATCAGTTTGGAAATGTCACTGCAATTGTGCTGAGATGGAGTAAGATTTTCTGTTCTTCAGGATTTTCAAAGATTACCCTGCAGAGCCCAAGTTAAGAGGAGGGATTTTCCTCTCCCTGAAAGGACTCTCAAGCACCATGATTCTGACTGACTCTCATCCAGCTTGGTAATGTTTATAACAGGAGTTTCTCTTCCTCAATGGATCTGGTTCTGAAGGGCATTTATGAACACGACCTTGTGAATATTTAGTCTTCTTTTGATCTCTCTTGCCTTAGGTCCACAGAGCCTCTACAGCAGAAATCTATGAGATTTGCTGAGCATATTTGTAATTAATCCTAGACTTAGAGAAACGTGGGGATTAGTGGATTGCTGAACTACTTATGTCTCTGGAGCAATGCTGGAGTTTCCTTGTTACAAGCAGCAAAGAAAGAGTCAGAATTTAGCTTAGGCCACTGAACCCACTGATTTCCATAGATCAGAGAAGTCTTCAAAGCAGCAATACTACCAGCTTGAATAAATACAGTCTCCCTCATGCAAAGGTTGCAATAAGACTCCACAAACAGTAATGAATAAATTAAAATATAAATAATACCCCGTGGGCAAAAGAGAAACTGTCTCTATTTCAACAAATGGGAAAATTGAGAAATACATAGAATGAAGGTATTTGAAGGTTTGAGGTCTTCCAATTCATAAATACCCATTTTAGGACAATGACAGTCTGATTTCACTCTTTTTTTTTTTTTATTTCCAGAGACACCAAGTGGTTTGTTGACTAATTGGAGTGATGATGCCTCTAGGGATAGGAGCTTGGCACAGTGGCTTGACTGATTTAACCAGCTAACAAGCTAATAGCAATTTACAGAAAACAAACCTCTGACAAGCATGAAAAGACACTGTCTAAATGTTGAGAAATCTGATCAATTCCTGGTGGAAGAAAACTGAGATGTTGCTGTCTCTGCCCCTCTTTTGTTGCTTAGACTCCACCTCCTGCTTCTGCCATCTCTCTAACCTTTTGTATCTTTTGTTGCTTTGTTTTGCACTCCACTCTTCTTTTTGGACACAGGGATTTCCAGAGGTTCAGCTCAAAGCACAGACATCTGGATCTCCATGTCCAAACCAAAAGCTGATCAAAACTGACAGACAAGTTTGGAAATTGGACCTACCTGATTACCACCTCATGAGAAAATCAGAAGAGGGATGGTGGAATCCTGGGGGGTTTGCTATTCCACACCATAGATATGGTGTTCATAGCAGGCAATGTCTGGGAGGTGCAAAAGAAAGTTCTGTATCCCAAAGGATGTTTTTTTTTTTTGCTCACTTTTGCAAACTAACTCACTGTGCCCTAGGAACACACCTATTATTTGGTGACATTTGCATTGTAACATCAAAACGACACCAGGACCTCACAAATGCAACTGCAGTGCAAATGGGGACCAGAAGCACCGAAATTCATCTCAGCAGGAAATCATCTGAACAAGAAATTACCAAAAACAGTTCAGCAGCCTTTTGTTGCAACATATTTTACAGGGAAAAGATAGTATATCACAGCATGATGAATTCTTTGCATTGCAGCTGGTAGGAACGTTCAGTTGCTAGAAGCTCAGTTTTAGCTGTCAAACCCAGAGCTGATTGCAGTCTGGGGTGCAGAGGCTGCCTTGCACAGTAGGGACAGGCTGCACCCACCAGAGAGGGAGTTGCAATGCTTATCTGCACAACACAATTCTCCTGCTCTTAATTAACCCTAACTTGCACCAGTTGACAGGGTCCCAATAAAGTTGAGTTACACCCTGTGCACCCACCTGCTGCTCCTCCTACCTGTTGCCATCCTTCCTTTTCTCTGCAGAACCAAAACTTCCCTCACAAAATTGTGATTCAGTTTGAGTAAAACAGCACCTGACAGGATGAATTTTCCAGAACTACAACAGAGTAATGCAGAAGGCCTCTGCTCTTTGAAACACAGAATAAAAACCAATTATCTAAAAAGATGGTGCACCTAGGGAGTGCACAACAAGGGGCACATCTCTAGGTGTCTCTTGTAAAACAGGCACAGAACGCCTCATTGAAACAGCACTCCTCCTTTAGGGCAATCAGGAGAATTCATGCTGTGGGTAGTCTGATGAAAATGGAGATTGCAGATCAAATTCTGAACAGGTCATAAGTAAAAAGAGAGAATACTGACTTTCTATAGACAGTAAGCACTCTTGCCTCCTGCAAACTCACCACATTCCTTAAGAAATCCCTGCTGGTCCACTTTGGACAAGGTGGTGCTGCTCCAGAGCACTACAGTGTGAGCAAGGAAACCCTTCCCAAGGAGGGAGATCAGGGCTCTGACAACCAGAAAGATTGGTGGAGCCCCAGAAGGAGGGATATGGACTGCTGAAGCTCCAGAAGGAGGGATGTGATGTTATTCCAGCCCCAGCTGTGCCCACAATACCCTTGCCTTCACCAGGACTCCTACTCTGCGCTCTCCCAAGAGGAGCTTTACAGCCCTCTAAAATAATTTTTATGGGTCTGCATTTTATCAGGCAGTAATTTCTGAGAGAAATACTGCAGCTTTAGCAGTTATTCTTAACTGTTTAAGAATATGTTGGTGTTTAGGTAAAAAAGAACCCAAGAATAACAGGTACAAATAATTTCTGATTTTCACTCTTTGAAATTCAAGCCATTTAGGAGTAAAAAGAGAACTGCTGCCATGCATGCAAGCCTGTGAGCATCAATATATTTTAATGGATACATTTCTCTTATATCTAGCCTCTGAATTTTCCCACCTGTGAGCAAGATCTGAAAATGCACTGCATCATCTGAATTGATCGGTAACCCAAAATCCCAAGTTTCCTTAGGAAACCTTCCTCTCTGAACAATTTAATATGATGTGATATCAACATCCCAAAATTTCCCCTCATGAATTAGAAGTGTCACTTTGCTTTGCCCAATTTCTGCTAGATAAATAAGGTCTACCTCCATTAGAGAAATTCCCATGTTCTGCACTTTTTATTTGACTGGTGAGGCTTTTTTTACTTTGTACCCTGAGCTCTTCAGTGGCTTTGCCTCATTTAAAATCTGTATCTCTGCTCAGCATGCCTGCATTCCTGTGGAGAGTTGCTTAATCCCTCTGTATACTCCCAATCTGCCTGCGAGGAACACAGAGCATTCCCAGATCTTTAAATGGAGGCAACAAAAAAACCTCCTTTATTTTATTAATAGAAAAGAATTCCTGTAATATTTAAAAAAGAAGAAAACATAAATCAACCAAGCCCCCTCTTTTTTGGTTTTATCCTTTTTTCCTGCTTTACTCAATTATAGCTGATTAACTGCCATGACATATGAGTCATACAGGATCTAGGACACAGGATGTGTTCAGAGTTGCTTAATCATGTTCTAATATCTAACATGTACACTTGTTTACTAGGTAAGAGAGTTGTGCATGGTATTTACAACGTGACATGTTAACTTGGGATGTTAAAACTAGAATGGACAGAGAATGATAAACAAAAATGATACAGGAAAATAAAGAGGGAGAAAGAAAAGATAAACCAAAGCACAATGAGAAACAGACTTCCAGGGCATAGGAAGAAAGAATTCACATTCCTTTTTTTTTTTTTTTGTTGGGCCACTTGTAGGTCTTATTTCAATTATATCAAACTAAGGTCAAGGTACCTTTCTTTTCTTGGTGAATGCCTGGTTTTATCCTAAAAGCAGCCAACCTCTCAATACCTCAAATTTTCCTCATATGTACCTAACACCCAAATGCCCCTAAAACTCCTTCAGATATGAGGAAAGCCATCTGTGCACCAAATAATGACTTTTGCTGCCTATTTTGAAGGGTTGACATCTGCCTCTAATCACTTAAGGAAAGGAAAAGGACATCCTATATCCAAAAAAAAATTTTTCTCCTCTCCCTCCCTCATTACAGCATTTATCTCTCATTCAGCACATCAGCTTTCAAAAGAGCACACAAAAAGAAGCCAAGGTGTCTCTAGGTGAAGCTGAGGATCACAGCACCATGTTCAGTGGTGGGCCAAGAATGGTGGAAAAAACAATTTAGCCCAAGGACTCCCCTCTAAAGAGTGAGTGCCCCATTTTATGGGTAAAAACTATTACTAAAAATTATTATTTGGCTGTAAAGCTTACCCAGGAATAACAGAGCTACATAGACAACATGGAGAAAAGGAACAGAAATAAGACGTGCTCAATATAAGCAAGGATATTTGAACTCAGAATATTTAAGAAAGGTAAGGAATATGCAAAATTAAAAAAAAAATCTATTTGGCTGGCTTCTCCTGGAGGCACTTGACAGCTGAACATGGTTTTGAAAGGCCTGAAGGGAGTCCACCACAGGGACTGAGTCAGGGCAGCTTTGCAGGAGAGAGGACAATGGCATTCTGCAGGGCACACAGGACAGATGCCTGTTTTAGAGAGATGGTTTGCTGTCTCCAGGGATCCTCATTGTGGATACAAGACAACATGGAGCACTGCAGCAAGCACAGTCACAGAAATAGAGCTTAACTTGGAAACTGTTTTACAAATTAATTGCTTGTTACTTCGACTCTCCTTTGTTTTTCTTCCTTGCACTTGATGGCTTTTGTCTCTTGTCCTCCTACCTGTGACTTCTCCCATTTTCATCCCACTTTATCACCCCTATTTAGATACATTTTTTTTTACTTCTGTCACACTCTGACAGAGTTCCCAAGCTCCTGATAAAACAATGCAAGCACCCTATAGTAACGATGCTTTTAATCCCTAGGCCAGTTTTTTTTAAAAGGAAGCTTACAAGAGAAATTTATTCCTTGGGAGTCAGGAGAAGCTGACAATGAGGCACGAGAACTCCAAACAAGACAGCACCAGAAGCTGCTGCTTGCTGGGTGCTCTGGGCAAGACTGATCAATTCTGCAGGGATCCCTCTTGTCCAGTCCCTCTCCCTAGGCTCCATTTCTGTTTTTCTTCATTTTTTACCCTTAGCCACTCAGCAGTTTTCTTGTTAAATAGCCTCTGAATAAAAATTCCCAACTGTTGGTCAAGACCTTTGGAGGCAAGAGCTGCTAAACTTCTAACCTGTACTGTGGTCAAAATGACTCCCTAGCAATTCCCAGAACACCCCAAATCCCACATCCACATTCTCCACACTTTTGTTAGTTCTGCAAATGGCACAGCAGTGAATTAGAGCCAATATTTTAAAAGCCATCCATCCAAACTCCGGTCTCCCTGTCTGTATCAAAGTATCTACCAATGTTTCCTGAGCTAATTCAGCAGCTCTCTCTGTGTTTCATGGAAAAAGATAGAGAGCTGTCTTTTCCAGCTATGCCGGGAGCTTTGTACTTTTTACACAAAATTTTACAATTAATTGCCTTTGTGGCAGAAAAGCAGCTTATTCTTCTCAATTCCTTTTCATATCTAATTGCCAGGAGCTGTCCAAAATTGGTTCATTTGGTTTTCAGTCCGGTTGCTCACCTGCCCAGAAGCTGCTTCTTGCTGGGTGCTCTGGGCAAGACTGATCAATTCTGCAGGGATCCCTCATGTCCAGTCCCTCTCCCTAGGCTTCGTTTTTGTTTTTTCTTTTTACCCTTGGCCCACTCAGCAGTTAAGAAACCTCTGAACAAAATTTCCCCTTTCAACAGCACAAACATCTCAGTGACATGGCAGAAAAGCTAAAACACAGAGCGATTAAGATATCAATTCAATTTATGGCCCAATTTAAGTTATCAAGGCCCCAGCATTGCCCACAGTTCTTTCTGAAAACAAAATCTGAAGGGCACAAAACTCATACCTCAGCTCTGCAATGCTTGTTCAGAAATGTTACCACTTTATTACATCACAAGTGATCATAAAAACAGCGTCTCCGAAACCAAAATACAAAAGAGCCTTATAGAAATTGTTTAGGTGTAAAGAAGAAAAGAAAACCAACAGATCCGTGTTGTTCACCAATCTGCTAAAGTAAAAAAGATTAAAGCCTACTGATTTACAACATTGGAAAAGAATTAATCTGACTCATACAATTACTAAAGGACATTTTTCTCCATAACCCAGTAGGCAACTTCATTTTTGATCCTGTTGAACAGTATTTCCAACTTTTTTTCCTTCCCTGGTTAACAAATAGCCTTTCTAGTCTTGTTTTTTAACTGTTATTCAACAAACAAAAAACACCCCAAAGAACTAAAGGCAAAGAAATAACCCAAACATTAAACAACCAGAATATTCCTGTAAGATATTTGCTGTGTGGGGAAGATTATTGAGGGAAGACACTGAAATCCTCTCAGCCTGATCCCTGCAGGGAAAGAGGAACTCTACTGCCTTGAAGCTGAAAGTCAAGGTTCAGGAACAAAGAGACAAAGGCAGTGGAAACTCTGAAAAGATGCAGAAATTAAGGAATGCCAATTATCTTTGCTATGCTCTTGGAAATATAGATTCAACCTACACAACATGGATCTTCAAGAGCACTGGAGGGTCTTTTTACAAGAGCATGTAGTGACAGGACAAGGGGTCATGGCTTTAAATTGAAAGAGGGCAGGTTTAGATTAGTTATTTGAAGAAATTCTTTACTGTGTGGGTGGTGAGACGCAGGTTTCCTGGAGAAACTGTGAATGCCCCATCCTTGGAAGTGCTCAAGTACAGGCTGGATGGGGCTCTGAACAGCCCAGTCTAGCAGAAGGTTTTCCTGCTCATGGTGGGGGAGTTTAAACTAGGTCATCTTTAAGGTCCCTTACAACCAAACTATCTCATGATTCTATAACTTTTTTAAAAGCCAATGGGGCTCCTTACAAAACACTTTTGTTTGGATATGCCAACATCAGCTGAATGAATTTGTCTATATGAAATTATATGCCAGCAGGAGTTTGCTGGTTTGCATGGATGTTAGCAGCAGAGTCATTAAAAACCCAGCATTGACAGCCAAGCGCCAAGGAGAGAGGACCTTTCCATTTTTTTATTCAATTCTTACCAATTTACAGAAGAGACCTCAAATTCTAGTTCTCTAATTGGTCTCTCTAACATTCAGATCTTTCGTAACCTCTCAGATTTCTCAAGTTACAAATAGAAGGAGAGGGGAAATCTATTTCTTCTCTCCTGGGCTGCCACAAGCAAAGGCTGAGCAGGCACAGTGATGGTTTACATGGGCCCTTCAGCAGCACTGAATTAGGGCAACTCCTCTGTCTCCTGCAGAAAATGGCAAAGTGCTCAGAAACAGGTGAGTATCTTCTCACATGTGGCCTTCTCTGGGCAAAACAAACACACTGGCTGGCTTCAAGCTGCAGATATTGGCAAGTTAATTATTGCCAGCACCTTAATTATTGCTGCTGTTCCTATTATTTTCTACTCATCATCTCTCCTGTAACGACTCACTGGCTGCCTTGGAGAAAGAAACGTGTCTGCGGGTAATGATTTCACTGCTTTTCCTCCTCTGTCCGCCTCTCTGTCGCTCTTTTATATTGAATAATCATTTATGTGGTAGTTTAATTAGCTAATTATGAACATGTTTGGGTATTTTAAGGAGGAAGAATCATTGTTTACTTGCTGGTAATTAAGTGGGTTCCATTTGATTTTGGTGTTGGGAAATTTACGAATATTATTTTTCTGCGTGGAACTACCAAATATTAAAAACGTAATTATTTGCTTACATCTTGGTACATTGAAAGGAGAAGTAAATTTCCATGACTGTAGGCTTTGGGCTTCTGGTGGATTATTAGTATAACCAATCTAGATTTACTTATTAGGATGCAGAAAGAAAAGAGACCAGTTATGGATAGAAAGACCTGCTGCATTTTGGATGCCTTGCACAATACCCAATTTACCTGTCTGCTATCAAAGCCAGCACAAACAGTTCCAATTCCCTCCTCTCCCCATAACGGTGTGGGCAAAAGGAAGCATCTCAGTGGGTCACCCACGGTCCTTGGGTCTGCTTGCAGCAGCTGTTTGAGAGCCCACATTGCTCTCATGCACCCCAAAGCTGCTCTCTGCCTGATTCCCCTGACACTGACACACAAGACAGGCTGCCAGCAGGCACCAGCAGGCTGGGTGGAAGGAATGAGCAGGACCAGTGCAGGCAGACACACCAAGACTCTCTTTTCCAGCAGGATCCCAAGAGAGGGAGGCAGGAGTGCATCTGCTGCAGCGCTCCTCTGTCACAAACAGCAAGTGATCAGATTTATACAATCCCAGGAAAGTTTTAGAATGCACAGGCTGTGAAGCAGGGCTAAAGAAACTCATGCAAGCCTGGTCATGGTGTACTTTGAATATTGGTAATAATTTCCCAGGATCAGGTGCCACCTGTGGCACTCATCCTTCCCTTCCCATGGGGGACAGCATGGAATGACATGGATAATGCAGAAACAACACAGTGTGAAGACTTTGGCCGCCTCACTGCACTCAGTTTGAGGAACACACATTACTCAGCCATTCCAGCTTAACCGAGCATGGTTTTAAGACCTCCATTTGGCAGTTTCAGGGGCAGCTGAGAAGACATTTTAGTATTTGATAATACAAAACAAGGAGCAAAACGTGCAGTGCACTGTCTCAGGGTGAGAGAAACAACACATTCCTGCCACTCTACTTTATATGACAGTGTCTAGAAAGGAGAGATGCCTGTAGGAAATCTACACTTCAGTTCCCTCCCAAAGGCTGACTTTACTTAAAAAAAAACCCCAGCACAGCTCCTATGGTTTTCAGCAGCACTGCACCCAGCATGATTAATGGATAACAAGGATAAACAAACCAACCTGCCTTGTAACATGTCCCCTATTCTGTTCCTCTTCAAGCAAGTTTTAGGGTAAACCATAAATCAGGTCTTCCACACTCCATTTTGCACTTTGTTGTATACTGCTGGTTGCTCCTTTCAAATGTTTTTTTTTCTAAGAAATCTGAATCTGTTTCAAACCAGGACATACTATAACAAACAGCACTTAAATACACAAATCCTGAATTTGCCTTAAAAGGGCCTTATAAGAACAGCAGAACTGTGTTTATAGATATTTTTCTTTGATTTATAATTTCTGAGGCTTTACTACACATTTTCAAGCTGCAAAAACTATGCAGGCTAGAATGTTAATGTTCCTAAAACTAAAGCTGAAAGAAATGTAACTGCAGAGGGCTGGGCTATCACAAAATAATCAACTACTGTGAAACTCAAGGTAAAATCAAGGGATTTATCAAGACATGCAGATTAGACTAAGTGTGCAAGCAACATCCATTGCAGCACTGCAGAATCCATCCACACCCAATTCCTAATTACAAAGGTCCCAAAAATTAAATCCATTTTACAATGTGAACTGAAGGTCATTGGAGACAGAGTCCTGGAGTCAAGGGCCTGGGCTAAATATAACCTGCCATCAGCTTCATCCTGCCTTAACCTTGAGGCCACTGTCAGAGCATTCCGGGGAATTTCAAGTGTCCTGGTGTCATGTGAGAAGAAAGTTGCTCTCAGGTACTCATATCACTGCAATTCACAACTTCACAGTTCATTAATGACATGTGTGCAGTGAAATTTGATGTGTGAGCCTTAAGCCTCCATGCCCTCACACCATTTTCCCACAAGTATGATTTTTTTAAAACCAGAATGGAATTACAAATTGAGAGCAGAGCCCAGTCCAGCATTTCATTTTTAATTAATATCTTGCCTATATGAACATTTTATTGCCTCAATGCTAGAATAATCTAGTTTATATAATTTTCCTAATCTAATTTTTAATTATCAATAATTTTTCTTCCCTCAGTCATATGACCCACCTGAACTGACTAATTAATATTAAAGACTTTTTCAAACATCTTGAGGTTACAGATCACAAAGACCTGCAGCACTGTGACAAGTATATGAAACACACATGTACATCCAATAGTTTGGAGTTATGTTCACTCCAGGGCTGGACAGACTGCAGAGCCACAGACAACTGCTGCAAGCTTACAGCTGAAGCTTTGTTCACAGCTGGGGCAAAATCCTCCAAAATTTCAGATTCTTGGAATCAAATAAGGACATTTGTCTTGTGCATAGCCCCTGATGCAGGCACACTGCATTTTAAGCCAGCAATGCTACCTGTATGTTTTAAAAGGATCACTTTGGAGCCAGAAAAAATGTTTTAAACTCTCAGCAACACATGCATATGATCATAAGCCAAGAAGGTTACTGTGTCCCTGTAAATTAGATAAATTTACAAAGCCACCACCTTCATTAAGAAAATGTCTTAGCATGTCTAATCAATTTAGGAACAGTGTCCCTCACATTTCAGCCCAGGTATTACAGTCATCATGACCCAAGACTTCTGAGTTCACTTAAATTTGATTTTTTGCAGATAATAATTGCCAAGGGTAGAAAAAAAGCCACAATATCCCATCAACAATTGTTTTCCAGCCCCAAAACCACAACAGAATGTGCTGCTGAGCACAGAGGCCCCACAAATGCTATATATAAAACTTAGATTTCTGTTCCTATTGTTGACAACAAGTAGGGGAGAATGAGGCAGAGCAAGGGGGGGTAAAACACCTTCAGAGATGATCAGAGAAACAAAAGAGATTTACTCATTTTTTCACCCCTGGCCTTGAAGGATCCCCCTTTTTCTCATTTGATGGTTAATATCACACAGAGACACATGTTATTACAGCAGAAGAAAAGCTACCAGCAGCCCAAACAGCAAAATCAGAATAATTGTAACAGTGGTAGTTGAAGAAAGAGGGGTGGGCTCTACAGCATATTCTCCCTGCAATGCTTTTATTATGCTCACAGTACACAGATGGAGCTACCACTACTTGATTTCCAAGCTTCTTCTCCAAGCCAGGCAGCTTCACAACCAGAATGTTTCCTAACACTTCAGCCACCATTTTATTTGTTAAATACTATTAGTTTTTACTCTATCTCCTTTCTCCAAATCAGCTTCCAAATCCAAGGAGTTCTCTTTTGAGTCTTTTGGGAATATGTTGCAAAAATGTTATATTTTTCTGCACTAAGAAATCAACCCTTTTTATTCAGGGCTTAGGAAAAAAACATCTACTAAAATAGGATCAGAGGAATTTTAAACCAGGGTGGGAAAGGGAGTACAGATTCATCCCCAGAGTATGTATAACAGAAATGAGATTGAAAAGTGAACTAGGCTCAGATAAAGTCACCTTGTTTCAAATTACACAATTGCACACTCCCAGGGAAGATCTCTGTGCTGCCCAAGCAGCCAGGCTGCAGATTGCATCTTTGCTCCAGGTTTACCAGCTGGTGTGAGGATGAAATCAGCAGCAGGATAAGCGAGACCAAAACAAACAAGTGGTTTTGCTGCTGCAGCTGGAGGAAGCTGAGGACCCTCCAGCCACGGGGCTGCAATCAGGACAGGCTGGAAGAGCAGCCTGGAGCCAGCACACGAGGTTTAATCACTGGGCTCCAGGCTGAACTGCAGTGCACCACGCCTCAGCCTTCTGGCCCTCCCATTATCCCTGATTTCCTGCCCAGGAAAGGAGTGCACTCCTTCAGACACAGCCTTTGGAAGCAGCCAGGAAATAGATTTGTACCCAAATGGTGCAAAGCCCACTCAGACCTCACTGTTTGTTTATAACTGGAGTGAGCACAAGGATGGATGTGCATTAAGCAATGCCCTGAGGACTGGGATTCTGCCCAGTGCACTTCCCTTCTCCCTCCCATTCCCAAGAGAACAAGAGTCCTCAGGGTCAAGGCTTGTTGTGCAGTCTGGAGTAATGGTTACCCTAGAAAATATTTCTCTTTACTAAGGCATGCTTAGAACTTGTTATTTTGGGTTATTCTAAGTGGAAAATACGTGAAGCTGCAGATGAAGACTGTTATATGTACAAATTGTGTTAATATAAAAATTTTTTCATGTACAAATGAAAACAGTAGTTAGCAGATAAGTGCATTGACCTTTTCCTTCTGAAGCCTGCTCTTCAAAGCCTGCAGGAAGCTGGGTCTGGAAAAGACAAGTGACATTCTCGGAGGTGGTCAGCAGGAGCATTTCATTTTAATCAGTCTCAGGTACATGCACCTCACAGGTTGTACAAAATCAGACCATAAAAGATGCTGCTGCAAGTCATAAATTAATAGTAAATCCATTTAATTTGGGGCCTCAAGATTCTAAAATTGGAGAAAGTTGTACAACTAGCCACTATGATTTGGAAACTGCTGCTCCTGGACTGGAAGGAGATTAAAAAGGGGTAAAGCTCAGGTATTTGATTTGCCTTTAGCCTCTCCAAGATGGACTGTTCTGGACACTCATTCATCAAGTAGGCATCCACATTAACTGTCCCACCAGCTTCAGGAGGTGCTTTGGTGGCCACCACTGGTAAAAAATTGTGTGTTGAGGGATCTGGAACTTTCACAGCAGATGAGATCTCTCCCTAAGGCAGCCTGGCTACAAGTGCATGTCTGTTCTCTCTAAAACCCCAAACAGGCACACTTGCACCAACATTTCTTAACAGGCAGCTGAAAAGCAGACAGATTATTTCTAACAGCCCATCCTATCAGAGGTCCTGATGCCATGAGGTGACCCACATGGAGAGTGGCATGCTCCTCTTCAACCTTCACCTACATCAGCAGGAGGAAGGACAAAGTAACTGGGTGCAAAGGCACCAAAATGCAATGTGCAAAATCTCTAACTTTTGACCAAAAAGCTAGAGCCTGGGGGGAAGGAGCTCAGGTGATCTAAACAAAGCAGCACAAGCAGAGACAACCTGGACTTTCCTCTGGCTCATTGCTGATGCAAGGAGTGCCAGCAATTTAATCCTGGGAAGGCTCCAAGGCAGGACTCCCAGGAGCTAGCAGACCCCCCCAGCTGCACTGGCAGAACACGCTGGCACTCTGTTCTCATTTTGCTGTCCCAAGGTGGCTGGGTCAGAGCAGCCAATCTTATTAGCAGAGGGAATTTTCTCAGCACTGTTCAAACAAATCTAGGACATGTCATGAGCCAAGATGTTTAACTCCCATTTCCTGACCCAAAGCCAGCGTGTGACCTTCTTCTCCATGACTCCCCTGAGACAGTTTGGTGTGTCTGGCACTGGAAGGTTCCAGATCAGCCTTTAGGTAGGGGAGACCCAGCAGCTGCTCAGTCAGAGTTAAGAGCACTTTGGAAAGCCTCAGTTACCCCTCGTCCCAAAATCCTGACCTGATGATGGTACAGGGGCACAAGTATACTGTGAAGTAGCACAGAAAAAAAACCAAGCTGTTTTTGCTTTGAGATCATACTATTGATCTGCTTTTCTTGTTTGCCTCTCTGTCCTTCCCACAATATCCCACACCCTCACTGCAATATCCTTATCTGAGGCTTCAGCCAGCTGGAAGAGCCACCCAGCATTTCCCTATTTCATTGACTCTGTGCAAGCCACAGCTCAGTGAAATGTGTGTGCAACAGTGAAAGTTGGGAAGAGTGGGAAAAGGGTGTATAATCAAACAACTAGGAAAATTCACTTGTCAGGGCACAGCAGCAAGGACAATTTCTTTCTATCCTAGAGTTAAGCAAATGGGGCAGCTGTCAGCCAAATGAAAACCAGGGAAGTAGGGGTTCTTTCCATCAGTGGGAATTCAGCAGTGGTTAAAAGTTTAACAGGAGAGAACACTAATATACACTGGATAAATCTCTTAGGATTGCAGTAATAGGAACAATAATATAAAATTAGAGACACCAGCAGGTGAAGAATTTACTCAGAAAAACACAGGCCAGCAAAAAATAAGACAAAGGTATTCTGGTTCCTGGCTGGGGAGAGCTAACTGGGTCAGAGCCATCCAAAGATATTCTTTATGTGGCTCTCTTATCTACCTTCACTTGTGTAGTAATGGAAGACAAAGATATAGTAAAAGAGAGTTCTCTTTGCCCCAGAATTTATCATCATGATAAAAGATTTTATTTTGCATATATAATTAATTTTTACAAGTTTTCCTAGGTCAATAAGGTACTGATATTTGTCCTAAACAGAGATTTAAAGAGCTAATATTAACAGTAAGCTTCACTCACAGTTTTGTGATTACATTTCATGAAGAAAAGTAAAGATTACATGGTAAAACAAATCTTATTTTTCTCATTTGCAGGAGATGGAATTTGCAAAAAAACTCATTCGACTTGAGGGAAATAGAATAAAACATTAAATGTAAGTATGAATATTAGAGGAAGGAAGAAAATAAAATATATTTATGTTCTGCAATATGAGAATCCAAAGAGCAATTTTGGTCAAGATGACAAAGGTTTAAACACATTCTAAAAGTATAGACCATGTAGAAAGTTATAAGAAGGTAAAACTTCCAGTATTTGAAATGACAAATCTAGGGATCATAGCACTGACTCTTTGCAAGGCTCCACTTTGGTCTCCATGATAGAAAAGGAAAGAGGAAAATGGTATGAGGAAAGTATTTGGGAGGATAAAAGATCCTCTCCATGATGAATGCAGGGTACAAAAACCTGAAAGAGGAAAAAAGGAGGTGTGGACCCCTCACAAAAGGGAGAAAACCCTGGAGCCCTGGCACAGACAAGGGAACAACCTGGCTTCTGAGGGAAACCAGGGGTGCACATCCACAGACATAAGAGGCAAAGGTGCAGAAAGATGCACAGGGCCCATGGCAGAAAGGGAATGATGTCACAGGACATGGACAAGTAACAGGAGGCTCAACAGGGCAGGAAAACACAAAAATGCCTGAAACCCTTTAGGTGCAAATGCCCTTACACACCTACAAAGCACAAGAGGTGAAGCTGCACTGATGATTACTCTGTTTTGGTTTTCTTTTTTCTGTTTGGCAACAAATTAGAACAGATCAAAACAGGAAGTCTACAATTAAAGAGGAAGCAGCAATCACCAGGACAAGGATGGCATCTCAGCAGGGAACACCAGGAGATGTGCTGCAAGGAGGGAGGGGACTCCAGACCAATCGCTCCGAGGCCAGGGCAGCAGTCTGTGCTACAATTTTCTCTACTCCCCAGCACCCAAAGAAGGATATGTAAGGCTGGCTACACACAGATGGAGAAGTTCTTCTATGCACAAAGAGAACTGCAATGATTCCCAGCAAAAGGAGAGGATATAAAAGGTGCAGAGCTCCTTTGTAGCTCTCTGTGGAAATCTTCCAAGGCCAAAGAGATGCTGAGTTTTCTTACCAGGGAGTATATTCTGTTCTGGAGGCAGGTCAACTGCTTAATGCAAACTAATTAAGACACAACACCCTTTCTTCATTCTATTATATACATTACTTTCCTTTTATTTGTGCTCACAGTCCTGTAGCAAATAGAAGAGCAGCTTATACATGTGACTAGTATTAAGAAATGTGTTTAATGTACTCTAAGTGCCCATAATGAAATTTAGTGTCCAAGGGAAGAGACTGCACTTTGTGACCAGACAATTCTCTGCAGACCACATGAAACACAAAACTGGGGTTTGCAGACCACAGTCAGCCAGCTCTACACTACACAATAATGGAACAAATTTTTGAGCTGCACTAGGTTCTAAAGAATAGAGACTGCCAGAAAAACCTGAGGATCTTGCACAGAATTTTAAAATTTGTGGCTGGAGGGAATATAGCATACATGATATAGCTGAAGCACAAGCATTTGACAAAGCATCCCGGGAAACATTACTCACAGAATTAATTTACTTGGATCTTGACAGGAACAAAAATCAACCAAAGCAAAAGCAGGCTGAATGACAGCAAACAAAATCTGGGGTTTGGCTCTACACCAAGTTTGCACACTTAGCTTACTGGAATAGTATTTAAAAGTATGTTAGTCCACTTTTTACCCAACAGCATCATCACTGTCTCAGAAAAAATGAAAAGTCCATTAACAAAGAATGGCATGGTTAAAAACTAATAGAAAAAAAAAATGGTTAGAAAAGCCAGATCAGAAATCAGAAAGTTAGTAGAAAGTAGATTTAAAGGCTGGAATGACAACTGGAAACCCCAAGCACACGAGGACAGCAAGTCTGACTGTGGTCACACAGCAAGAGGCAGGGTTCAGACCAGCCTCCCCACTCAATTCAACCCACCAGACTTGCTCTACCTGCACAATTAATTTGCACAGGTACATTAGGAGCCTTTGTAAGCTGTGAGCGCTGGCTGCCCAGAGAGAGAGAAAAAAAAATAAATCTGTTTTACAAGGTGTTCTATTTACATGGGAAATCCTGTAATAAATAGACTATCTGGGAATTCCCACACTGATTTAGGGATCCTGTGACCTCCTTACAGTCCCATGAATTAAAGTGGTTTTACAAGACTCTGTCCCTTTTTCTAGAACACTCAGGGATATTTCATTCACTTTGAGACATCTCATTAACTTAAACAAAAATGGAGCTAAAGCAGTAGCAGATGAGAAACAAGAACATCCAGGGGCTGATTTAAAAGATGATGTTAAGAAAACAAAACACGCAGACCTTGGCCCGAAGACAAGGAAGAAAAAGAATACAACCAGAAATGACAAATACTTGAAGACTATAAACACTAAGAAAGGAGAGGAATTTTGGGTTGTGCAAGATGTAGTAAATCTGAGTAATGACAATAAATTATGAAAAGATAAACTTTCATTGAAACACCAATTTGTCTTTACAAGTAGTTCTAGTATGACACCAAGCAGTCTTCCAAGAGCAAGTTCAAAAGCTCCATTGCTGAGGGTATTTCAAAATATTTTGGACAAAAATCGAATGCGGTCTATAAGGAAAATATTCCATATTAGGAGCCAGACAAGTTTCATGATTTAATAAGTTTTTGCCTTACTCTGACTTCTCTGAGTATCTATTTTGAAACAAGCCATTAGCATAAGATTCTCTAGCTCACAAAGATGGCAAAAGCCAATTTATCTTCTCTTGCTCAAGAGGTCCCACAAATTACACAAGTATTACACATCACTTATTGAATACTGTTTGACATCACTGCATCTAAACTCAGTGTAACCTGTTTAAAAGGAAGGAAAAGATAAATATGCAGATCTTAGCAAAGAGACAAAGAAGGAGAACTCAATAGACATATCTCTTTTATATCTGAAGGATATAAATCACAAGGAATCAGATACAGAAGCACACTCAAGAAATGGTGGTTTAAATGACTTCCTCAGAGTCCAGGACTAGGCAGTGGTGAAGCCAAGAATTGATTCCAGGGGTATCTTGAAGATGGACACTCAGGATTCCCTTGATCATGTACATGCTTATGTCACAACTAAAAGCTTTTTTCCTCTAAAAAAATATATACTTTCAGTAAGTCTAAGCAAACTTAGGAGGTACCAAGAAGCCTGCCAGCAATCACAAAAATTAAAGGTGTTCAGCTCAAACCAGTCACATGTTGGAATGGACACATTTAGCTGTACGAACAGAATGTGACAACAGAAGCACAAATGTTTTTATATTAAAGCTGCTAACAGCACTTTTCACAGATCACAGAACATTCTGAGTTGGAAGGGACCCACAAGGATCTTTCAAATGAATGGAACTTACAGCCTGAAGGGTCTAAAGAATTACACCTGTTACACATGCCCAAGTTTAAATCCACAAATCATGTTCTCATTGAGGCATTGAAATATTTGGGTGTTTTTATAGCTACTGGGGAACGGAAGAGAGACCTTTCTGACTTTAAATGAGGTAATTACTTTGAGGTTCTGAAAACAGACTCAATGCAACTAAAAAGCCCTTCCCAAACCTTAGTCTTGTAGAGAAGAAACAGCAATGTTTGTTTGTTTATGTAGCTGAACATCAACCATGTCCCTTTCTACTACAGGTTGTTGTATCAGTAATCCAGGCAGCTAGGCTTGGAAATCTTCTTTAAAAGCCTAATGATTAATCAAGTCTGGGTTTGCAGTATTTGTGCTGTCAGGGGTCACAGACAGCCTGATGAGAAAAGTCCAATCCCTTGGAAATTAATTCAAGTCCTTCTAAAGGGATGAAGCAATTGCATCACCAGTGGAAAAGGAAGGCATCAGCTGTAATTTAATGCTGACTGATGGAACTGAAGGGCAGCAGCTGGGTCCCACTGGATCACTGTGCAGTTGCCCACAGCTCTCATGCAGTGGTTTTAACTTCTGCTGAGAGACTGAAGTTATGGCTATTGTCAGCTTAAGGTACAGAGAATTTACCACAGGATCCTAAGAAAACAGGGGCAGGGCAGGCAGAATTCAGCTGCAATCTCATTTAGGAAATAGAACTTAGTGACTGCATCTCTAAGAGCAAAGTGCTGCTGGGTTCACACTGCAGGTGGATACCTGGCACAGTGACTGCCTGCTCACAGGCAGTGCCACAAGACCAGGCTTTCTGTGGTGTCAAAGCACGAGTGAGGGGACAGAGCCACTCCTTCACACCTGGGAGATGGGAGCACTGCCATCTCAGGGCTCCCTGGCTCCCTCTACCAGCAGGAGGCTGAGGTTCCAGGGCAATGTGTGGCTGAACCACGCTCCAGAGCCCATCTCCCTGCTTTGAGAACTGAGGTCTCCCGTGAAAGAAGCTCTGGGCTTGAGCTTGAAAGTTTTCTGGTCTCTGCAAAACCTGTCTTTTCCTTCAGTTTAGGACTTAGAGTGAAACTGAAATGATGGGGAGTGGAGGGAGAAGCATGGCCTACAGCTATTACATCAAACACAGAGAAAAAGAAGCACTGAGGTGCTGGAGTCAAACACACCAGAGCCCAGGGTGATGGCTGTGCCACACAGCTTGGCAGCTGCTTCCCTCTTATCCTGTGCTCATCCCCAGCTTCCCCACCACAGCACATGCAGCCACACACATCCTTTACAGGCCATGGGACCTGGCAGCCCCCATGCTGCTGATCCTGATGGACAGACACCACTGCTTTCATTCTATACAGCTGCTCAGGGTGAGCCTGCTGGAAAGGCACAGCCTGAGGAACATGAACCAAAATGCAGAGCCACAGGAACTTCCCTCCAGTGCACACCTGCCTGGGAGAGCCAAACTCCAGCTCAGCTTGGGGCTGCCTGCCAGGATGCACCCAGGGCACTCCAGGCAGCAGGTAGGGGAACTCACCCATGAGAGAAAGGCAGAGGTGGCCGTGGCTCTGAGATGAGCCTGTGTGTAGAGCACAGCCCCTCTCACCCCAGGCACAGCACTGAAATAAGAAGCTGCAGCAGGCTCTGGGTGGCTGGCAAGGAAGATGGAAGTCACTGTTTTTGTCACTCTGGAAGGACACTGGGAAATGACTGGGCAGGTCTGTAGCCCTGACTGCACTCTCCAGACACTCCTGTGTCCCAGCTTGCTTTTCCTTCTCTCCTCCCCACGCAGCACTGCACAGCTCAAGGCAGCCAGCGGGGCAAAAATGCAAAGTATCACTAAACACAACAGCTTTTTTAATGAAAGAGCTGAAAAAGACTCAAGTCTTGGCCAAAACATGAATCACCAGAAAACTACACTTGCAGAGATCCCCATAAAAGGAAATGTAAATAATCATCCCAAGCCCCCAGCACAGTCAGACACCCTTGTGCTCATGTGCAGGCCAGCTGTACTGGGTTGAGTGCATGTGTGGGTATTGTTGGGCACACAAACGTGCCCATGCCTGGAAAGCAGTAAGAGAAAAAAATTGAAGAACACAAAAATAAATTTGGACAGAGCTGGAGCAGGAAATCTATAGCAGCACAATATTCAAATAGGGTCTCATGGGTCTCAAAAAAAGGCTGCAAAAGTAAAGATCATACCCACCAGGTTTCTTTGAGTGCACTGTACTACTTAAAGCAGCAGGGTTTGAGCTGTCCTGACCCCCACAGCTCCCCTCCTGCCTCGGAGAAAGTGGCACTGGGACACAGGAGGTGACAGCACTGCGCTCACACAGGCACAGCCAAATCCTGACCACTTTCTTCTGAAGAGATCCCCATATAAGGAGATCTGAGGCTTTCCCTTTGGGGCTCAGGACGTGGGTGGCTGTGCAGGCATTACACACACAGCCACTCTCTCTGTTCAGCGTTTTAACCCATTCCTTGGTGCCGTGGATTTGGAACAGCTTGGCCATTTCAGCGCCCAGGGTCATGGAGACAAGGCAGGGAAGCAGGGGAAGGGGATGGCTCAGAAGAAGGGCTGGGCTCCTGACTGCTCTTTTTTTGGTGGGGTTGGCACTTGCCACAGCCACCACCACTGCACACTTGGCCAGCGAGGTGCTCGGAGCAGCCCCAGCAGTCCAGCCTTTGAGTCACGCTCCCAACACAAGGCAGACAGAAGGAAGGTACACAGATGCAGTTGATTCAATCCAAACAACTATTATTGGAAGATGATTTAATTAATGAATTATCCCAATTGCAATTTAGCTAGTGGGCATGTGGGAAGGCCAAGTCATCGGCTAAAACTGAAAGGATTTTCTTTTGTTGTGTAATTTAGCTCTTTGGGAGGTGTCAGTTACCAGTTTCTAGACACACACACAGAGCTCACTACACAATCCACAGGCTCATTTCAGCTCAAAGTGAAGGCAGCTCCCATACTTCAAAATGCCTTTTTGATGGAGTGTCACCATCGTATTTTCTGAAAAATCTTTGCCCAGGATTTTCTCTAGGGAAGCCAGGAAGCCTCAGAGAAAAATGAAAACAAAATTATCTTCATTTGCTTCTCCTGTGTTTTGCTGCTTTGGAATGTGTTTGGAGATTGTTTCATTGGTTTAACGTGAATTGTTTTTGACTTAATGACCAATCACAGTCAGGCTGTGTCAGGACTCTGGAAGGAGTCACGAGTTTTCATTATCTTTTAGCCTTCTGTAAGTATCCTTTTAGTGTTCTTTAGTGTAGTTTAGTTTAGTATTCTTTAATATAATATAGTATCATAAAATAATAAATTAGCCTTCTGAGAACATGGAGTCAGATTGATCATTCCCTGCCTTTGTCTGGGAACCACACAAATACAATAACCACATTAACAGAGTTGGAGAAGGGGGCAGGGCATGAAGAGGAGATGACATCAATAGGAAGTGAAAAGAAGAGAAATTCACAAAAAGAACTAAGGGAAAATGGGAAGGAGGGAAGGAAGGAAATAAAGAATTCAAAGCATACAGTCAAATGTGAGTGTACTAAAAACTGCTAAACAAAACATATATTTTAAGGACAAGTTTTAGTTTTCTGAACAGAGACATTTTGAAAAACTTGAAAAACTTTCTGAGGCAGCCATGCTGGGCTGGCAGATCTGCCATGGACCCTAATGAAGAGCCAAGCTCCTTGGAGGCCAGGTAGGACAGTCTGGGTACCTAAAAGGGCACATGCCCAAGCTTAAGCAGCTGAATTGCACTCTAAATGTGGAACACCACAAGTTAGACACCCAATGAGAAAAGAGAACCAGAACCATGAGGAACAGTGGCACAGTCAAATGTTCTCATTCTCCAACAATCTCATCAGACTAAAAAATCCCTGAGCTGTTTGAAAATTTGTAGTCACTACCGTACAAAGCAGGACAATCCATCATAGGGTGGTCACACTGATCAGAGTCACTAAAACCAAGGAGAGGCACATTTGGATTAGGCCTTTCTCAAACTTCTGTGAAGTCTTTAGCATCCATGACACCCTGCATGAAGGAGATCCACAGATGTCTCCTAGGACATGTTAAAAGCCAAGTTCTTGTGGCTGCTTTGAGCCTGCCCTGTTGTCACTTGCTAGTTTCATGTAATACTTTGCCTGTCAGAATTCATGCCTAGGAGAATATAAAATTGGCTATTTCCCTAGTTTCCCACCTTATGGTAGTTGTAAAAACAAAGCACCACCATGCCATGCAGAAGCTCTGGTGTTTATCCTATTTGTGCTTCCCTGAATGAGCAAGTTGGCTTTTATTTTTCTTTTGTACACTTGCTATTGTACATGGCTAACAAGACAGAGAGTAGTCAGATAATCACACTCGATGAAGCAAGCTGAGGGAAGACAATCTAAATGTAATTTCTTACATCTTCCCCCTCCTCAGTGGGCTGATCCTGCCTTGTTAACTGCAAACCTCATTGAGCAGCTTCACCCAGAGTTTTATACCCTTCACTAATGCAGCCCAATTGGAAATAGCTTTTTCAGGCTAACTGCAATGCAATACGCTGTCTGTGGCAATGTGTGCTCCTGTCCCCAGCAGCCATCCTGAGCACAGGATAAGGGAACAGCTGCTCCTAACACTGCCAGGCACAGGAGATCTTCCCTAGTCCCAGAATTTGCACCTGCCTCTTCCCTGCTGTGGGAGAAAGTCCTTTTATATGCCTTGGGTGGGAAGGGAAAAGTGTGACTTATCATTAAATGAAACTGCCCTCTACACTCACTGATTCATTTGCTGTGTGGACATTCCTGGAGGAAATACAAAGGGCAAAATTCATATCTATCAGCACATCAAAACACACCAATTCCCAGCTCGCTACAGCAGCACTGCTCCTCAGGTGCTGGGGGTTGTACTGTGGGGTGAATCACAACAGGATTTTTTGTCTTTCCTGCACATCTCTTCTCAGAGAACTGCAGAGAAGGAATAAAGAATCTCCTGTGGAAGCACAAGAGCGGAGGCTAAGTGGGATATGCAAACACAAAGTGGGAAGAACTGATAGATCGAGCAAGGAGAGGAAAAATAATGGAGAAATTAAGAAAAGGAGATAAGTGAAGAGAACTGAAGGGACAGCTGCTCATGTGATGCTGCACAGTGACCATTTTTAATTGGGTCAGCTCTATGAGAAGGCAAATGACAATCTGTTCTTACTGTGTATTTTTGAACTTATGTAACCTTAGCACGCTCCATTATTGCAATACATTTTATTGCTAATCATTTCCATCTGCAAAACCATCTCTTTGTGAAACAAACTGTATGCAGCACATTGGAGCCAAAGTTACAGTTGCTGATTTTGTAACTTAATCTGGACTTGTTTGGGATTGCAAAAGCTGATTGCTGGGTTTTTTTGCACCACTACTACGTAAAGAAATCCACAATTTTAAAGCACTTTAAAAAGAGATTTATGTTTTAAGAATTCCATACCTATATTCAAAGTTTGAAAAATTATAGTGGGAAGTAATTTTTAATGCTTCCAAATCAGGGCTGGGTTTGAAGACGCAATGACATAAGTAGCCTAAGAGTTAAAAAATAAGAAAAAAGTATATTGTTATGCATCCACAATTACATATGTGCAGAAAGGACAAACCTTCCCAGAAGACACTGATATATCTTTAGTCAGCTACTACTAGTGGTATAAACAAAACAATAATACAGACATGAAACCCTCTGTGGGAGAGCTTTTTAAATCATTGCATATGTATGGAACTGCTTTAAAAATCCATGTGGGCATAAAGTTTAGATTTTGACTGCACAGAAGCCAAGAAATGTGGTTGTGGCAAGATGTGGCTTACTGGCTTTTTGTAAAGCTGCTGACCTTGTAAAAATCAATGCAAAAAACCTGAGGAATTTGTGGAAGATATGATGACGAAAAGTACCTGAAGATACACTTTTACCATTGAAGCCCTTAACCTACAACTACTCCCATTTGAACCTCTTTTGTTTGGGCTAAAATAGCATGCTCAGTTCCACAGATATTATTTTTAGAGACCTGTACACTCCATCTGGACTTGCTGCTTGCTCTAAGTATTCCTCCTTTGAAATAGCTGTGACAAGACGGAAAAATGAATCTACCACGGGTGGTATGAGTTCAAAGACCAAGCTAAAGACACAAAAAGAATGAGAATGGAAAGGATTCTCCCCACTCTGAGTTGTTCCTATACAGCTCTTGGACAATGTTTATTCCTCTATACGGCACCAGCCCAGCTTACACAAACCATGAGAGTTATTTTGGCAGGAAGCCATGCCAGAGCTCTCCTGGACAGGGGTATCAGCCTGAGGATCACCTGTTCCTTTCCTGATGGTGATAAACTGCTAGATGCTCTCTTTGAGAGTGTCAACGCACAGAGCCAAACTTCTCTAGAGGTACACAAAACAATACAAACACACACAATGTATTTTCCACTCAGTTGCCTGCAGGATCTATGCAATCTCACCGCAGTTTCTGCAGCACAGCTATCAAAATCACAGCTCAGCTGTGACTGAAGGCAGCTGGTCACCCAAAGTACAGATTCCCTCCTTTTGCAGCAATATAAAAAGCCAGGTGCTGGCTGCAGACACAAGCAGGACCTGCAGGTGAGAAAAGCATTCCCTCGTGTGGGAATGTGCTGTTTCTGTGTGTGGCAGGGACACAAGCAGCTCCCTGCATAGGAAAGGAGCACACAGCCTGCAGCTGCTCTAAAACTGAGCCTCAGGGATGGAGGCTCTGCTGCTTTCACTGCTTCCAGCCATGGGAGGAAATCTGCCTAATTAAGGACCAAAACAGACAAAGCCTGTTCTAGTCTACCTACCAGATCAGGTAGAAAACAGAAAAGGAAATATCCCAGGCCTGATTACAATGTCCCCAAGCACTTAGAAATGTCATTTGACAGTGACAAAGCTGTGGGTCATTGTGTCTTCAGCAACAGCAGCTGCTGGCAGAGCTTCACTCCATACCTCAGGCTAGCTGGACTAGCAAACTACTGTAAAAAACAACTGGCTGGAAGTGAAATGCAGTAAAAACAATAATAATAGTATTAGCAATGAGAAATACTAGATGAGTCTGAATCAAATATTTTAGTTAAAATACAAGAGAGTGTTGTAGTGCAGCAAGAGAGGAGGACATTTATTTGCATTCCTCTGTATCATGAGCACTAGCAATAAAACTGTTAATCCAAGTCTAGTTGTGCCTCAGAACAATACACCAACTTCAACCAAGAGCAGCCCAGCTTGGCTCCCAGATCACATTTACAGAAAAGCCTCACACATTTCTCCACTTACAGATCAAAACAATTTGAGAAGACAGGATTGACTTGTGGGACAGTACAGAACCCACATGAAATGCAATGTTTAGTCATCCTTAGATGTTGATACTACCCAAAGTAAGTATTTTAAAACTAGTCAGTGCTAGGGCAAATTGGGTGCATGGGATTATCAGTCACTAATGGAGGGCTGAAACCAAGAGTTAGGAACTGGATTTGGCTCTTGGATCAGCCCTCTCATCAAGCAGCCAAGGCAAAGTTTCTGCTTTGTTCTTGCCTGCACATTCCTGCTCCAGGACTTGCTTCCCCTCAGAAGCTGGGGAAATGTAGAGCTTGCTGTTCTGGCTGACACCTAAGGATAATTAATAGCAAGGATAACAGAGAAAGATTGTCAATGCAACCTCCTAAGCAGAAGCAAGAAGATCCAGAAACCTGGAGTAAGGTTTCACTGAGATAAAAGATGTAAACTCAGCCTAGAGATGGTGCTGCCTTAAGGAGGTATCTGAAGATCACATTTCCTACAGCCTCCAGAAAATCCCATTTTCGCACTATCTATAAATGCTCTCTGCTCATGTGTGCAGAAATTGTCACTTGTTTACACCTACCCAGTATCTGGAGAGACAGTTACAGCCTCTTCATGGGCAAATGCACCCTTGAATGCATTTGTGCATTGCTCTGCAGACATGCTCATCCACTGACATTCTGCAGTTTGGGCAGCTACTGCAAATCTGACTCTAACAAATCAGTGCCAAAAGCAGAAACAAACTTGCATGGAAAGATCCAGATTTACACACACTCTTATTTTTTGTCCTGGCTTGTCTAAATTTGGCAGGGTGGTTATACATTAAGGGGAAAAGAATTGTCTGTTAATAATGGATCCAAAACTCCTCACATACGGATTTTTAAACCTAATTCAATTTTTATTTATGCCCGCTATAAAATTAGTATTTACAACTGTACCGATTCATTCTCCTCACAAAGGAAAAAGGCATAATGGAGCAAGTAACGTGAAAAGGGTTAGTAAGAAATCCTAACATGAGCTCTGTAAGTAGCACATCCATTTCAACTCATCTGCTCTCATGTGGTAATAAAAATCTTTTAATTCCAGCCTCCTGAGATTTAGCATGTATAGTACCTCCTGGTAGTTCCATCAACACACCCACACCCTCCTCTCAAGCACGGATGTCCCAGTGTCTGAGCGTCTCTAACCACCACATACAGCACCAGCAAAGAAGCAAAATCCTTAAATAGGCAGACAGAAACCAGAACAAAAATGCATCCTTCAACTTGCAGCTCCCTAAGAATTTGAATAAACATATGTTTAACCTACAGGAGTTAACATTTCCATGCAGGAGAGCTATGCCAGCTCTTAGGGCTACCAGGTAAGCCTGGAGGGCTTTTGGTTACAGTGTCTAACCTGAGGGTCAGGTATGAGGTTCACTATTGCTTCTTGGAGCACAGAGTTCTTTAGTGAAGTGTGTGCTAGAGGAAAAAGCACTCATGGAGACACAGCCAGAGCTCTGAGCCAAGGTACAGCCTCACCTCAGCAGGGAGGGAGGATTATCTGCCTGAGCTGTTGAGTCAGGAGCTGCAGGAACACTGCAGGGCACTGCTGGCTCCTGGCACCTCCTAGTCCCTTCCCTGTGTGCCACAGGGAAGCCTCTACATATATCTTCCCTAGAAATCACCCAGCCTGTCAGGGAATTTGTGCTTTACAATGAAGAGATCTGCACAAAAAGTCTCAAGTTCCTCTGGGAAAGCCAGGTACTAACAGCCAAAGTATCCCATATTTAACAGCATTATTGAAACCTGATGTCTGTGCTTTAGATTGTTTATCCATCAATTCTACCTTTTCTCCAACAGGAAACTTTTTAACTTGGCAGATTTTTGTTCCTCCCCTTACCTTCAGGGAATCAAAATTAAATCTCACAGGGAACTGTAAAGTTCCCCACTGCACCCCCCCACCCCAGTGCAGAGAAAGTGCAGTTTCTTCATCCACAGAATTTGCAAGAATCCAGTTCAGTAAACCCAGGGTGCACTGTGCACTTCCCTATAACAGCAAGATGAATTCTGCTACTCAGTTCTATAACTGCAAATCCAGTAAAGATTATTAACAAGACTGAAGGGGAGAGAAATCAGAACAATCCAAACAAGGGTTAAAACATCATGTTAGTCAGTCTGCCAGAGAGTCTTACATCAGAGCTATCTAGGAGGAAAAGAATGCTTTTAAGAAAGAATTTATCATTAGCAGAGATCTCAAGAAATTTCAGACACATTATTCTAATCCATGAATCAGCATAAATACACTGGAATCACAGAACCCCAGATCTTTTCATGACAGTTTGGGTGACCTTTGTAGACATCTGCAGGCAAACATGTACAGCCATCTGGGTGTGATGTCTTAGTCCTTTCATGACATTTCAGTCTTCTATTCTTGCATATTTAAACCCCTCCTCAAAACTGCCTCTTATTTCTTGGTAGTAGTCTGCCATTAACCTTTTATTTCTATTTGAGTCCTTGTTCAAACTTACACCCATTTATTACATTAAAAAGGGAAAGCTGCTTCTTTATCTCACACTTAAAGGTTTCAGACAAATAAACCAGCAGAAGACTAATAGACCAACCAGCCTTTTTCAAAACCAAGGTAATTAGTATGACATGTAAAACAAAAGTGAGAGCAGAAAAATTACACTCCTGCAGAGTCTCTCATGAGGAAAGAGAAGATCCAAGAACTGTTCTTATAGACAATGACAAAGTGAGAACAACACACTGCTCCAATATTTGCCCCTGGAAATGCAAAACAAGTCAAAGGGTGAAGAAATCCCACATTTGAGGGAGCTGTTTCAGTAAGGAGAGGGGCAGGATCTGCTCAAAATATTCCCAGAGAAGATGGCATGTTCTTAGGTGGGTGAACGTGTTTTTCCTTTAGCCTTGTCAACTTCGTGAGCTTCTAAATGCTATTATTTGTTCTGGGTTGGTAGTTTGAGAGCTGCTTTCTAGAAGAAGCTGCTGGAAAGCATCCAGAGCTGCAGCTAACCTGTTATCAGGCACCAGGAGGTGACAATTCACTGATTATGCTCTGTTATGTGCACCTACAACACCAAATAATACCAAAGTGACTCTCTTGTCCTGCCTTCCCAACATTTGGTTCAAAATATCCCTATCAACATGTACCACCTCAGGGCCTGTGTGCTTCACATTACTGCCTGTCCAGAGGAGGTGCCCAAATATGAATTTGTGAAGGCAACATCACGTAATGCCAGGAATTTCCTCACTCATCTTACTCATCCTTCGGCTGTTCCTGAGGGACTGTACAAAACTGCTCAGCAGCCAGGGCTGGTGTGGCCTGTGGCTCCCAGAAGAATTCAACTCTATAACACTTAACCACATCCTCAACAGAAGTAAGGAAGCCCAAAGTTCTTGATATTCCCCCAGAAAAATGAAGCAAATCCTTCTCTCTTCACAGGGAGTCAAATCTTTCCTTTCATCCGAATTGCATCTTTTTGTTTTATAACAACAATGCAGCTGTTGGAAACATAACAAACATTTCATAATGAAGAATCAAAATATTCTGTTCCAAAACTCTGGAAAGAAAATGGTAGGATGTTCTGCTTCTGTTCTTCCCCTATTTTATTTATTTTGTCTAATTTAACACACATCTTTCAAGTATTTCAAATTTGCTGAAATCACTTTTGGAGAAGGGAAATACTTCCAGAAAATATCTAACCAACTCCAGCAGTTGTTTCAGTGACTAGCACATGTCTGTCTCTACACATTTGGTTCAATGTGTCCAGTGAGAGGCTGTAAACCTTGAGTTTGGGATGGTCACACTGGTATCTGGAGATTAACTGCTGTTGATTAACCAGAACATGACATTTAATTATCAGCACATTTGGTGTGAGATGGAAACACCAAAAGAGTTGTTGATATTCTAACCTTTCCTTCTCGTAATCTAGTTAGCTTGGGTTTTGCAGAAATACAGACCAAATTTCACAGAAACATTGAATATTTGGTCTTTTGTGTTCAGAATTGCATGGCAACGGTTATCCTTGAAAGATGCACCAAGTATTAGACTGTCAGCAAACAAATAAAAGATATTTTTGTATATGAAAACAGCATGAACTTTGAATTTGGAGGAGGATCTGTTTAAATATCAAAATAAATCACTGCTCTCACTTGTTATTTACTGTGCTTGTCCTAATCATATAATGCCAATGCATCTATAAATTGCCTTGTCACAAAGTGACTGCTGAAAGGGATGAAAGCTGCCATTTAATCAAAAAGCCTAAATTGATCAAAAGGAAAGGAAAGCAGGCCCAGCCCTGCCATTAAGGCCTTTTCCTGCTCCACCAGGAATGACAGGCATGACAGACACAACTGAAGGAGTGCAAAGTTAACAGAAAAAATGGCAAAAATAGGGAAAAGCTCCCAGGCCTCAGTGCCGAGGCAGGTACCCTGGCTGGCCCAACATCTTCTCAAGACAGGTCAGGCTACTCAATGTGATCTCCATCTCCTTTGTTCTCATGGTGGCAATAAAAAGTTCTGCTAAGAAACTGCTGCATCCCACCACAGGGCTGAGGCTTCACATCAGCAGGGACACAATCTTCCTGTCAAGTGTGTAGACCCTTTCACAAACAGAAACTGCTTTTGGACTGGGCAAGACAAGCAGCATGACCCTTCAGCATCACTTCTGTCCTTGGAGCTGCTGCCAGGCCCAGGTTTGCACAGCAGAGTGACTCATCCCTGCTGATTAGAGGAGGGGAATAAACATGGGCTTGATCAACACTCAAAGCTGTGCTGCTTCAAATCCTTCTAACAGCTCCCAAACACGAGGCTACATAATTTTCTCTTGTAAGGGAAGCCTTCCCACTCATGCCAAGGCAGGTTTGGTGTGTGATCCCTTCACCTGAGGCTAGCCAGCAATAACATCACACCATGTGATGCCTCTACACACATCATGGTATATACAAGGGAGAGAAAAGAGCTTTTTAACCAAAAGAACACTGTGGCTCAAGAACAAGTTCATGCTGATGATCTCGAAGAGAAATTAGAAGAAAGATTTCTAACCAGAAAAGAATGGAGATCCTAGAACAGTCTCTCAAGTAAGACAGAGCTATTGTAAATGGGGTTTGACCAACCTATAAAAGGGATTACTCTGTGATTTGACTGCAGGACGAGGAGACTTGGCTTCAGGGATTATTCCCAAATTTTGCTTTAAGTTTTCCTTTCCCTTTTCCATTCCACAACTAATACAGACAGAAACATTTCAGCAACAATGTCAGCTACTCCCTATGCAAAAGACAAAAAAAGAGCTATAGAAAAATCTAAATCTCAGTACCTGACCTCCACAAAGCCTCAAAGATCTTGGTAACATAAACCAGCTGCATGCATGCACAATTTCTCCCTGATGCCAGCTACAAGTTCCTTAAAACACAAGGAGCTGACATTTATACCTTTATGCAAACCAGACTAATCACTACTTTTATTCAAACACACATCCAATCTTCTAACCTATTTGCCCATTGCAAGACAGGTTGAATTGCATGTTGCACAGAAAAATGTCTTACTTTAGCATGTTAAATTTCACTCCTTTCAACTAAGCCAGGACATCCAACTCAAGCCTGACACCAAACTATATATTTTTTCATTCAGACTGCCACTGAGGATGCTGCCATGTGATGCCACAAGTTCCAGGCACCCTGCATGTGTTTCAAGATCAATCAAAGCAGAAAGGATTCCAAACAAAACTTTCACTGCTCAGCCCTTTCAGGATACCCTAGAAATTACATAAAATTTCAGGATTACCCTGGAACCTCCCACACAAGCAAGGAAAACTTTGGTGTGCCATACAAAGAATTAGGGATGCCCCGACATTTCTATTTTCCACACTGCACTTTTCAGCTTACATTTGATCTCCCCAGCTGCTTATCCTCTTCTGATTCATTCTATTACAGCTTTAACAACAAGTCCTCTTTCCTGCAATGACCTTACAATTCTTCCACTTGCTCCTTTCCAGAGCCCAGGCTCGTGTGCTCCCCTCCATTTCTCCTTACTCACAGACTCCACCCTGCTCCTCTCAGATTCTCTCAGTGATGGCACATGGAGAGCACTCCTTTCTCTTCTCAACGTGTCAAATATGCACTTTGCTATGTGGGTCCCACTGGTACAGAGAAAATCTGTTTGCTATTCTCTGCTTTCTGAAGGTGTCACCAGTAACAAACAACGTGGCATCTGCTTCATGTTTGTTGCTAGCAAAGGGTTTTAGAGCTCAGTGATTTCTCCATGGAGTATTCCAAACCAACAACATCCATCCACTTCCATTGATAAGTGATGGAAGGTCAAATTGTTCAGTTTATTTGCCTTTGGAGATGCCCTACTAATATTGCTTACAAAAAAAATAGAAAAGGCAAAACAGAAATGTTCTGCCTGTAAAGACTCCTACAACTTTCCAGCTTCAATTGTGGCACAGCTCTGCCACATCTGTTAAGAAACTCGTATTGCTGAACAGAAAAATGGCATTTTCATTCCATTTCAGTTGTCATGTTACTCACTTTAAGGTTTCTTGATAGACCAGCCCCCTGCCAGCTCCCAGAAACTCTAGCACAAAGAAACTCAGAGATGCTCCAAAGGAATTCCTGCAACTTCCATCATAACTTGTAATGAGGTTGAAAGGATCCTCATGATTACATGGGATTTAAGGCAAATTGTCACTCAGCGTCACTAAATCCAGGAGAATGTCCTGCTACTGGAATGGTCATGACAGGAGAATATCCTTTCTGATCACCAAGTTACACTCCTGAAGCACCCAACCTGCCCTGCTCAGGAGCAATAACAAGGTGAGCCATGCTCTTTTCTTAGGTATTCAAAGCTCCCACCTTCCAAACCCCCTTTCTCCCTTTATGAGAGAATGGGTGAAAAAAACCAATCTTCCACCCAACTAATGGGTAATCTGATTTACTGAAGTTATTTCTCTCTCCTCAGAAAGATAAAAATGTTACTAATGACTACACAGTCTCTGGTAATACTGACTGTCTAACTGTAAACTTTCCTTGTGGACAAGAAATAAGTCACAAAATAAAGGGATTTGAATTAATTTCTGACACACATTTGTCAAAAATAGCTGCAAAAATTTTGGGGGGCCCTTTTCTTTCCATTTGCAAAAAGTCAACTATAACAGACGAGAATTCAAATGTCTTGGATGAGCTCTCTTGCCTTGACAAGCAACTGAGAGAGCCAAGGAGGACAGAAGAGGAGATGATATGTTATGGTCAGCTGAATTAAACCATCTAAATACTGAGAAAAGTCAAGGACAGTCAGAGGAAATTCTCTGGAGCAGGCAGTGTGGTAAAATGGGAGACCAAGGCCCCAGGTACAGGGACAGTTTCTGACTGCAGGTCACCATTAATAAATTTTAATTTCTATCAGCCAAAATGTCAGTGGGCACTTTTGCTGTCACTTGTGCCATCTGCATTCAGAGCAAACAGCACATGAGTGTATGGGACAAATAAATCCCCAAAATAAGCCGTCAGAAGAGACTGCAAATCCTTTTCCAGACAGACACAATTATGTAGGGCTCTCTCTTCTCCCAAATCTACCAAACTGGCACGAAATTGAAAAGATTATAGAACAAGAAGGACCTTTCCACATTGAGCAATCAGGTAGGGCAGGTACAAATATTCAAGCATCTGTTAAATAATTCACATCAATTTATTAAAGACAGCTGGGACTTCTTCAGTTGATGTACTGCACACACACCTAACACTGAAAACGTGCCCTGGGGTAGCTAAATTTGGTGACATACGTGAAAATGGCTTTTCAGTAAAAGAACAAATATATTTTTACTGATAATTGTTGACATAAATCAGAGTGTCTGCCAAAATATTTACACTCAATTTGATTACAATAATGATCAAAGAGCATTGTTTAATTTACTGTTCATTCACTTTTGGCAACAACAACACAAATATGAAATAATTGTCTCTCTCCAGATCTTTCATATCTATTTAGTACATGTTAAATTATGTATTTATGTGTGTTCATAATTGTGTGTACTTTTAGATATAAATGTGTGTATATATTTTTTAAATGTTTTCATTTAGCAAAACCAGAATCATCCCCAGTGTTTCTGATGCAAAGCAGCAGGGGTAAGTTAGAGATTCTGCACCCTCATTAAATTAGCACTAATCAGACATGCACCCAGTCCACAATTTTTTGCTACTGCCTGGAGAAATGACATGTTCTATGTATGAATTTTTAATTCCACAATATCATTACTATGTAGTTCTATTTCAAGACAATATTTGGCAGAATAACAAAGATTATTACAAATCAGTTTTTTGCATCTAACCCTCTTCTTCCTCAGTGTGTCCAAAGAGCTCAGATCTCCCTCTGGAAAACAAAAAGTGGGGGTTGCTGATGTAGCTCATGGCCACACAAGAATACCTGGCTGGTGGCAGCCACCCCTCTAAAAATGTCCTATATGCAGACCACAGCCAACTTTGAGAAGGAGCTTAACAAACCAAGAATTCAGGCTAAATTTTCTGCATTGCACTGAATCTCTCTTTGTAAATAACCCAAATACCAGAAATAGACTTTGAGGGCAGCTTGGTTGCTCTGAGAGTGATGAGTGCAGGATTCACCTGCCTGCCCCAAAGGCAGAGGAAGGACAGGGCTATGCTGCTGCCCATGCTGGCCCTCAGCATCCCCCTGGTGAAATGGAGGCCAGACCCTTATCTCAAATGTTCTCTGATACCAGAAGTGAGCCAGAGTTAACACTGACCTCTCTTCTGCAAAATGCCGTTAATGAATACATCCAACAACCATCAGTGTATGCTTCAGAGGGAAAAAGGGGCTGGTGAGTGCAAGAATTAAATAAACTGTCAGGAAAGAGAAGATCCAGTAGTGGAGGAGTTTCACTTTGGTGCTCTCATAGTGGCCTGAGCACCGCTGCAGAAGCATTCCAAAATGCTGTGGGGTTTTCCTTCTTTATCAGATGGTGACTGCCAAAACAAGTACCTGGCTCCAAACGATTTGGTCACTAACAAAAGCACTGGCATTGCCCCATCTCCACAGCAGAGTAATCTTTTAAAGAGAATTTCTCACCTTGGGGGGCAGTTTCTGCTCTGTTTACAGCAGCAGCCTGTTGTGAGATCTTTAGCTCAGGGCCTTCATTTCTCATTAAGATTCTCAGCTTCGTGGAGAAAGGTTTGAGCAGCAAAAGCTTCAGGCTCTGTGCATGTCAGAATGGTTTCATGGCATGTTAAATTCAAACACAGCCATAAACTGAAACTTCTCTTAAAGCAACTGGAGTTTCTATTAACTGCAGCAATTACCAAAAAGTGTCTGTAAACGTTTCAGTGTCTGGCTCAGTTCTTTTTTTCTGGCTGGAAGGCAGTATAGGGTGAGAGAATAAAACACCTTGCAGCAAAAAAGCTTTTTGCAGTTACAAATAAAATAGAAGGAAGGTATACATAGTGTTAAGAAGTAATAACAGCACTTTACTGTGCCTCCTATCTGCATCATCCAGAACAGTTTTGAAACACTAATTAATTAAACATTTCAGCAGCCTGGAAGATGTGTGAGAATTATTCTCATTTATGGATGGTTAAACATAGGCTCAGGGAAGTTAGATGTCCTATCCTAGAACACAAAGCCAACTAATTGCAAACCTGGCACCTGATTTTTTTCAGCGCCAGACCCTTGCCACTAAAATCATCTCATGCCTCTTGGAAATAAAAATGCCATGAAATTATTTCTGGACATGGCCAGTTGTGTGATCCCCTCAGTAATGCAGGAATCTTTCACAAGTAGCACTGTTGATGGATGTGCTGTTCTGCTTTTAGAGGTACAACTGCAGTCAGGTCCTCCTCTACCTCTTTTCCTAACTTATCTGTCACATGACTGAGAATACATATCTTCCCCAAAATGATATAATGTACTTCTAGTGGATTATTTCATGTTGCTTCTTTCATCATAGGGGCATCCTTTTGCTCTTCCCTCACTGTCCAAAAGCATCCCAAAGACTTCCAGAGCTCCTTTAATATTATCAAGGCTTCATCTGCTATTGTGTCTGCCTCATCACAAAGATCCTCAATGTATATAGCATCTCATGGGAAGGTGCAGGGAGACTTAAATGGAACAACTGGCAAGGATTACACAGGAAAAAAATGTATGACTTCAGCTTTCTTATATAACAAGTATGTCAAGGTGATGAGTGAAGGTACAATGCTGGAGAAATGAAGAGTAGCTGCTGGGACAGTATGGACCTCAATGACATCCACAGGCAGAACAGTAAACACTGACTTAGAATCTTGGTGTGTCCTGATGTTACCTGACATTGATTTTGTCCTTATTTTATAAGATCAGTGCTAATGTACTGCAGCTGATAAGAAAACACAGGCTAAACTGCCTAAGCCAGGCTTGTCTGCCATGGGTGAGGGAACAAGAAACCTGAATCTCTAGCCATGAGTTGTAACTATGCTACTGAAAGGGGAACTTCACAGCACCTTCTTCCTCCTCTTCCTCTCCACCATTTTTCCTTTACCAACTTTGACCTTTATTGTGACTCCTCAGCACCCCCCATCTCTTCCTCCTACTCCCAGGATCCTCCAAAACACAGAATTAGACTTTTATCTAGGTGATAATCACTTTTTGCTTCAGGTTTAACACCAAGTGGAATCTGTGCACCTAGAGATTATTAATGCTGCAATTTGTGACCCATGGGATGCTTCAGCACACAAGAGCAATCCCTCATATCATTGTCTACCTCCCAGTCAAGGAAAATGGACACTCTTTAAACCTTGATGTTTCACTTGAGGATAAAAGGAGACTTTCCACAGACAAGATGGCAAAAAGGAGCTTTCCACAGACTGTGCAGAAGGCTGGGACATGAACAGTGATGAGCATCCACACAAGGAGACAGAGGTCAGAAATTGAGCCTTTATCTTACATGGCACAGAGATTGAGAGACATGCAACAAACAAAAAGGCTCAAAGTGCTTTGAGCAAAGCTGGATCTGAATTTAGTGCTCAGAGGCCTCATGGAGCTAAGAAACTTACTGAGAAATGAGGAATCTGGATAGTTTGTGCAGAAGGAGACCAGATAAATGCACCAAAGGATCCACAGATATTGTGAGAATCTCTGTGCCTGAGTTATGCACCACTCAAAAATCCCCTTGTGAATTTCCACACTCATCACAAGCAGAGCTACAGAAAAGGGCATAAATAAGCAATAGGAAGAAAATATCAGAATTGAGGGTAAGGAATAAGTAGTCAGCACTGATGCTGAAGAGAGAAGGCAAATGACTTGCACATTGCAAAGAGGATCAGTTGACAGTGAACTTCCACCCACTAAGTATTGCAGAATTTACAAGTTCAGTAGCTCTGTATCAAGAAAGAGGGGCTCTAAGTGGTGGGATCAATACACAGCAGCCTTAAACAAAATGTGGATATCATATCCTGGTAGGAAAATACAAGGTTTTTTACAAGGAATGCCTATGGTTTGATGAGCTTAAGAAATTTTATATTTTCTAGACAGAGTGCTTTGGAAAACTCAAGTCAGTTCTTGCCCTGGCAGATGTTCCTTGAGAAATACAAGATTTTGGAGAGTCTAACAAAAATAGCTGTGGCATTTGCTGTTAGATAGCTGAGTTCATTTAGAAAAGCTCTTTCTGCAATAAATACTTGCACATCTTTCTGATACTTACTTACTTTGCAGAATACAAGATCTTTTGGATCTCCCATAGGAATTGTTCAAAACATTAATATAATAGTACATCACTTCAGTCCACAGCCTGGTAAGCACTCACAAAGTACACATGAAAATCTCATGAGAAGTGGGGAAAAGGAAAAAAAGTTTCTTGAAAGCATGTGCTGCACTTATGGCAAGCATTCTCAATTTAGGAGTCAGGTTTGTTTCTGAAGGAATTGCTATCAGTGCTAAAAGAGTGGCTGATCTACAACTCAAACACAACTATAAAAAAGCTACAGTAATTATCTTGTGTAGCAAGGGGCTCTTTTTTCCCAGACTGTGTAATTGAATAGGAAAGGGCAAGAAGTTTCTTACCATGAAACCCTCACTAAACCCTGTATTATGCTTCAATTCAGGCTCTTGGCTCCTCTGCCAGTCAATGACAGTCAACATCTGTGGCTATGCAGAAATATAATTTTCTACCCCAGAAGAAACAAACAAAAAAAAAAATCCATTCATAGTTACTCAAACTAACAAATGTTGAACTTTTTAATGATAATTAGCTTAGCTCTCTAAAGGAAAGGTCATCTTGACATGAAAAAGAAATATTTTTAAATTTTAAAAAAAAGTACAACTAGATGTACTGCAAATTTGGAAAATTTCTTCTCCCCAAAAAATATTTGTCTCGAAAAATTAATCAAAACTAACTTGTGATGTGAATTGCTTCAGTTTTGATGACTCCACTTATTTTAAAAATATCATTTTCATGGAAATATTAATGAATAGTTCCATGGAGTTCCTCATAGTACAGAACATGCTGTAGTGTCTCAGAGCTGGAGTCGCCAATCTCACTGGGCTATACCTTATTGACAAAGGAAAAAAAAAATTGGGGGAAAAAATTCTTTGCTAAATTGGCTTCTCCCAATAAACTGAGAGGGTACTTTCATTGAAATCAGCTGCAAAGCCTCTTGAAAAGTTCTAGGTAAGTGAAATGTTCTACTGCCTCTATATTCATTTGATTACTTAAAACTGATCTTGAAACAGTTATGAAGTTAGACTAACATGAAGAAGCAAATTCCTAATGCAAGGATATGGGAATCTTGAAGCACAAACATCCCTACCATTAAACAAAGTCAAGAAAACTCTTAAATTGAATTAAAACATCCATAAGGGCGTGTTATATTTTGCAGGGAAAGATTACAGATCATACTGAGAAAGGGAAAACATTTTACTACTACAAACATTCAAGAGGTGACAACCAACCTCCAGCCTCTGATTTTGCCATGGAACAATTCCTACTGCATCTGTCACCAGAAAACAGTCCCAGTCCCTCAAGAATGAGAGTTAATAGTTTTGGTGCAAATAATCACACTTAAATCATTCAAAACACTTCTCTGAAGCTGAAGAGCTAAGTTCATTCTCTTCAGCGTTTTTCTACAAGGCAATTGTGATCCTGCCAGCCAGTTTTCAGTGTGAAAGAATCCTTTTCTATATGGTGAGGAACCAGTAGAAGATGGAAAGTGGGAGACAGGATAGCAGCCTGAAATCCTGTTCTGGGTGGTGTCCTGACTGCAAGGTGGAAGGTACAGGGTACAAACAGAGTGTGAAATTGCACACTGATGCAGAAAGGCTGAGAGAACTCCAGTGCAAAGCCAGAGGTGCTGCTTTTTGGTGGCACAAAGGTCTCAGATGTATGACAGGAAAGGCAGTCTTCCTTTTCTAAGTATTTTGCAACATTCCATTAACTGTTTTCTTGAGATGACAGGACAATCTGTCACTGCAAAGGGCACTGATTATTTTTCTTCTCTTGGATTGCCTCTTAACGTGACCACCCTTAATGTGATCACTCTCAAGACTAAGAGCTTTCTCCATCTATGATAAGACATGAATAAAAAGAGATAAGAAATCTTTCTTAAGACTTCCCTAAAAGGCTGAGGAGTCTAAACAAAGGAGTCCTGACTATTAGCTCAGGACAACCTATTATCACTGCTGCATGGACAAATTGCACTGCATGCCAGAGCACACTGAAGACACAATAATTTATCAGCCAGAAAGCAGAAAATTGCACAGTGCATTGGGACTTCCCACATCACATTTCTTGCTTTCAGGTCTTCCACTTCTGTCCCAAAGAGACATTGCAATGCAGTGTAAAGCTAACATGGACTTGGGGAGGGTACAAAGGAAGGCATTGCATGGAGTAGTGCCAAAATCTGAGCACCAAATTTAAAACCCGACATTAGGTACATTCAGTTCAGGGGCTCTGCTAGACTGTAACTCAAAGCAAGAAGCGAATCCACACTGCGAACACAAACACACATCCCATGACTTCTTATCAACTATTCCAAGAGCTGGTAGAAACTAATCTCTGAACTTGGGCACCTGAGAAAGGGAGGGGATGTGAATGGATACCCTCCTGTATGTAGAATCTGGGACAATATGACAAAAATCTGGTGGCACTGCTTACAGGGAAGAAGTTAAAAGTATTCAGAGTTTTTCCCTTTTCCACACTTAACAACCTAGAATAGGAAGGCAGCACAACAGGAAAGTCAAAGGAATGGACCTCAAGGGAGTACACTTCAGCAATCCCAGAGGGGTGGCAGGAAAGGTCTCCAGAGGATGGTCTAAGGAAAAAAGGCATTAAGGAGAGATGGAAGCTCTTTAATGAAATAATTCTCATGGCCTTATGTGCCAGCTGTTTCATGATGGAGAGAAGACAAGTGACACAGTAACCTTGACTAGACCATGAGCTCTTCACTGACCTGAGAAATGAGAAGGAAGCAAACCAGCAGTAAAAACCAAATCAGATTACCAGGAAAATGTACCAAAGCCCAACAAGATTACATTAATATACAGAGTGTTACTCACCAACAGTGTTCAGGGTGCAAAGTGGGATGTAACCAGCAAGGAACATTAAGAAAACACTCAGTAAAAAGATGAACAATAAAGGAAGGCTCAAGAGTATTCTCCTGTGAAACTGAGCATGAAAGTCATTGATGTATGAGGTCAAAAGGGTCGAGTTGTTAATGCTTTTTTGTGTGTTGATCATCACAAAAGACAAGCTTTCATCAGACAGGTATCAGCTCCGATTCCAGTCACAGAAGAGCAAGAGCTAAGTCTTTGAATGGAAAAAACTCCTCCAGTTAACAAGTATTAGTTAAATTCAATTGTTTTCAAATTTCCTAGATCTAATGAGCTTCATTCCAGACCAAACCTAAAGGTTTGACTGATGAGTTCTAGAGCTTTTAGCAGTTATTTTGATAACTCATCAAGAAAGGTAGATGTGATGTGTAATATCTTACCCATTCTCTAGTTTTTTATTTCTTAAAAGACATTAAAGGAGAATTAAGTGAATTAGAAACAGCCAGTTTAACTTTAATTTCTGGAACAAATTATGAGATGTTTGTAACTATATAGAAGGTAATTATCAACATCCAGCAGAGATTTGTTGTGGAAAAAAAATCCTCTCACACCAATCTAATTTCTTTTTAGGACCTGGTAGCAGAGAGAGAAAAGACAAGAGCTGTAGAACTCTACTTCAGTAATGTACATAAGGAGTTCTTATGTGCTGCAAATATAGAAAAACTAGACTTAGATGAAAAAAGATTTAAACTGGTAGGAGCACTAGTTTAGAGATTATTGCACAATAAAATCATAACTTATATTGAAATATTGATTTGTATAAGAAAAGTTAACATGCAAAATCATCTTTCCATTCTGTGGAAGGCTTCAGGTCTGGGTGCTCATTTCTGGATGCCATACAAGGATTGATTAAAGCAAGTATAAAGTGAGCAATAGAAACTATGGGAGAACTCAAAACCATGATCCACAGAGGTCTACCCATGGCACTGATGGATGATAAATCTGAAGCATCTTCCATGTCAGAAGTTCCCAAATAGCAACTTTCAGTAAAGATACAGAAAGGGACTCTCCCTATTTATTTCATATTTTAAGATCAGTTCCAGCTTATCTACTCTGGAAAATTCATCTTGTATTACATGTGCTTCAATCCATCAGCCCAAAATGATTGGACACTGTCATGGCAGTGTACAATTTTACACTGAATATGTGTTAAAGTGTGCATACATAAAAATACTTATAAATATACGCATATATACACACACACAAGACAGTGTAGTCATCCTCAGAACAAACATGTAGATTTATATATCTTAGAAATGTCTTTCAATATTCAGCCTGTGAACTCAGGGCCTGGGGAGACCTCTCTATCCTACAAGTTGCTACTCTCTACCCTGCCCTCTTTACCAGCTTGTTCATTACATATTCTCCATATCCCAATCAAATTTTCAATTAGCTACATAGAGTAGGATTTCTATTATTAAATCCCCTACCAACAGTTATTTAACAAAACCTACTCCACACTTAAAGGCTTGTGTTTCTTTATTAATTACAGCTGGGATGCATTGAAGAGTTTTAATATGTGCTACAGGTTGAAATCTGACAGTGCCTGCCCTTTCAATCATTAGGAGAATTCCACAGAAGCCATTATTGCTGTGAAGGGCTCCCCTTGCACAGGGCAGAGGTCGTTTTAAAGGATCATGACTGTACTTAAAGATGCCAAGGCCTGCCATCAGAGCTACATTCTGACTGCGGCTGGACTTCTCATGATTTCCTGTTCTCTCCCCTGTAACACAGTCGTGGACTTGATGGACTCAGAATACCCCAAATCAGAAGGGATCCATCAGGATCATCAAGGCCAACTACTGACCCTTTGTAGCATCATCCCCAAGAATCCCATTGTGCCTGAGAGCATTGTCCAAATGATCCTTGAGCTCTGGCAGGCTGTGCTGTGCCCACTGCCCTGGGGAGCTGCTCCAGTGCCCAAAAACTCTTTGGAGGAAAAAACTTGCCCTGTTATCCAACCTAAACCTGCCCTGGCACAGCTTCAGGCCATTCCCTCACGTCCTGTCTATGGTCACCAGGGAGAAGAGTGTCTCTCCTTCCTCTTCCCCTTGTGAGGATGTTTAAGATCACCATGACTTGTGCCCTCATTCTCCTCTTCTCCAGGCTGCACAGAACAAGTGCCCTGAGCCTCTCCTCATACAACTTCCCCTCAAGGCCCTCCACTGGACACTCTCTAATGGCCTAATGTCTTTTTAACATTGTGGCACCCCAAAGTGCCCCAAACACAATATTCAAGGTGAGGTTGCCCCAGTGCAGAGAACAATCTCTTCCCTTGCCTGGCCAGCCATGCTGTCCCTGATGCCCCCCAGACAGAGATGTTCCTCCTGCCTGCCAGGGCAGTGCTCACTCATTTCACATGTCATTCACCAGGACCCCCAGACCTCTGTCTGCAGGGCTGCCCTCCAACCTCTCATTCCCCAGATGGAAAAACTTCCCTTTCATGCCCTCAGATCACGCTAAACCCCCCACTGCTGCAGGCATGACAGCTCAGCCAGTTTCCTGCCAGCTTTGCTCCAGCCCAGCTCCGTGCCCCCTCTCTGCCCGTGCCCCCAGTGCCACTGCAGCAGCTGCAGAGCTGTGCCACCCCTAATTATTCCCAGCAGTGCCAAGCTGGAGGCGCTGCTGTCACGGAGGATGGCAGCAGAGTGCAGAGCATGACAACAGCAGCAGCAGGTGGGCAGAGCAGAAAAGGCCAGATTACTGTCTATGTGATTACTGTCATTTATCTCAAGTCAGGCAGAAGGCAGAACATGCTCTGCCTTTGCTCGTTCCTTCCCTCTGTTGCTACAGAGCAATTCCTGAAAACACTCGACAGGGATGTTATGTGCTTGTTAAGCTTTGTTTTAAGCACTGAAAGCCACCACTGTCAGAGCACGTAATTGCCCCTTGCAGCAGTCACAGGTTTCACTCAAACACATGTGCTACAGGAAAATAAACAAGGAGGCATCCAATGCTGGAACATGGATTGGGTTGGAAAAGCTGTTGGATTTTTAAATTCTACATGCCTGTTTTTCTGTCTTTCAGTGTATTGGCCAGAGCAACATTGGAAATGTAAACAGGAGCTTTATCCTTCCAGCTCTGCCTTCTTGAGGCAGCAGGAGTGTGATGCTGTCAGGGCAGCTGCCTGCTGGGAGAGCTGCAGGAAAGCTGATCAGCTCCAGTGCAGAACAGCCATTGCACAGGTGAGGGAAGAAGCACTCCCCTCTAATGCTGGGATTGATCTAAAACATGCTCTTGCATCTGGTTCTCATCTTTGCTAATTCTTCTCCCTGATATTTAACAGAGTAATTCTGTGTCACAGCTAAGTGTTTTCAATTCTGGCTGTCAGATTTCCAAATGAAATCCATATATTTAAAAGCATACGGACTTTTGTATCAATTCTTTACACAAAAAAATGTCATTTCTGAATCTTAAAGTAGACTTGCTAAATTTAGCCATAAACTTAACACCATCACAAATACAGCCTTCATTGCAACACATACTTTCCTCCTCCAAAACTGGATCCAAACTTTGCTCCTTGGCCTCATCATTAAGTTAAGAACAGATGATAAAATAAGACTCAACCAGAGCCTGTGTCCATATGAAATGTAAATCTATTTTGAGGCCTGAAAATATTCCATTGGTCGTGAACTAGAAACAAAATTGGGAAAAGATTTGATTTTGGAGGGAAAGTTTTTCCTTTTCATATTAAGGGAGCAGAAAACTCTATAGCCCAAATAAGGTTTAACAAAAACCTCCTGCATAAATCTATGGGCCTCCTGAGGGTTTTTCATCACCTGCTCAGACAGGGGAGAGAAAATATAACAAAAGGCTCATGGGTCGAGATAAGGACAGGGAGAAATCATTCAATTACCATCACGGGCAAAACAGACTCGACTTGGGGAAATTAGTTTAATTTACTACCAATTAAATTAGTGTAGGATAATGAGAAATAAAACCAGATCTTACAAACACCTTCCCCCTACCCCTCCTTTCTTCTGGGCTTAACATCACTCCCTGTTTTCTCTACCTCCTCCCCACCAGCAACACAGGAGGATGGGTAACAGGGGATGCAGACAGCGGTTCCTGCCACTCCTTTTTCCTGTGTGGGTCTTCACAAACTGCTCCAACATGAGTTCCATGCTTGAGGAACAGGCTGCCCCAGCAGGGTGACAATTCCTGTGAGCAAACCTGCTCCAGGTGGGCTCCTCTCTCCATGGGATCACACATCCTCCCAGGAGCCTGCTCCAGCATAGGTTTCCCATGGGGTCACAGCCTCCTTCAAGCATTCACTTGCTCTGGTGTGGAGACCCCAGTGGGCTGCAGGTGGATTTCTGCTCCACTGTGGACCTCCAAGGGCTGCAGGGGCACAGCTGCCTCACCATGGCCTGCAGGGGAATTTCTGCTCTGGCACTTGGAGCATTCTCCTTCCCTCACCTTCATCTAGGACCTTGATGTTGGCAGAATTGGTCCTGCCACGTCTTTTCCCTCCTTTTGCCAGTTACAATTACTGTTGCCCAGCAATATTTTCCCCCCTCTTTTTAAATTTGTTGTCCCTGGGGTGCTACCCCTCTTGCTGATGCGCTCAGCCTTGCAGAGCAGGCCTTGGAGCTGGGCTGGGATTAGCTCTGTGGGGATGGGAAATCTTCTGCAAGCTTCTCATGGGAGCCACTCCTAAAGTCCCTCTGGTACCACAACCTTTCCATGAAAACCTAATACAATGTGAATGCAAGATAATACATGTGAAAAACGCAGGGGCATTTAAAATGTATTGTGATGCTCATTTGTCTGTCTGAAAAATGGAAGTTTTCCAGAGCTGCCAGTTTCATGTGAACACAGTCTACTTATCCTTGAAAGCAAAACTTATTTGCTCCTGCTATTTGTAGTATGTTCTGCTTTAAAAACAGGCAGTTGGGAAGATTTGTGTTGGAATATTAAGGAGGCTCCTGGTAGACCAAACGTTCCAAGATCACTGTGAACATGGGCTATGCACTGGCTATTTTTAGTCAGCAGCATAACTAGAGAGGTTTCACCTCATACTACATACACCCACTGCTAAACAGCTATCTCCTGGTCAGATGTGCCCCTCTGCCCTGAGAGCACACAAAATCCCAGAAAAGATTTTCTGGAATCAGAAAATAGTGCCTTAATTCCTGCTTCCATTGCAATCTCCCTAACCAGCCTACTCTCTCCAGCCATTACAATTTCAAGGAAAACAAGTAGTGAGTGTACAGTACAGAAGACCACTTCAAGCAGCTCTAAGCATTAGGTTGCCAGAGTTACAATTCCTTTTGTTTCTGTAGCTCCAGGAACTTTGGTGATTTCCAGCAACAAGGCCTGAATGTCACCAGTGTGATTTCATGAGACAAGCCCAATGCATGAATAGAGGTGGGTCTTTACTGGGGCCTCAGACCTGACCCTATCTCCTGGAACAACAGCCCCCTGACCATGGCAATCCAGCACAGAGACACAGCAAAGCTTGGGTTGGGTGAATGGAGACAGGGAGAGCCAGGGAGGTCAGCAGTGCAGATACTGCCTGCTCCTGCACCCTGCTTTAGCAGGCAATCCTTCTACCAGAAGGCCAAGGAGACAGCTTTTCCCTCCAGCCCCAGATATCACAGCTGCAGAGGGCCAATTTTAATGGCAGTAACTAAAGGTGTAGCTTCCACAGCTACAACAGGAATAAGCAAACACGAGCCAAAAAAAAAAAATCCCACATGAGCACATGCCACAGCCTGCACAGGTGGGTCACAAAGCTAAAGGAGACCACAAGTTGCCCAACATTTAAGTGATGAGCAGTCTGAGAAATTGTGGCCTTGAAGTATGATTTCCCAGTACCCAATTGGTGCCTTCTCTTGCTCCCCTTCATTCCTGAAGGCCATGACAACCTTCCCTGAGCTGGGCTGTCCTGCTCCTCTTGCTGCATGCAGGCAGCAGGAGAGGACCTCGGTGGCACTGTATGGCAGATGCTGCAAGAGCTGCTGCCACCAGCAAGAGCTGGGACTGATGGTCTGGAGACACAGCTGCTCACTGGGGCACCTTACAGCAGCACCCAGGGCATGAATTGCCCCTGGCCAGAGCAAAGCCCAATCCCTGGAAGAGTTCAAGGCCAGGTTGGATGGGGCTTTGAGGAACCTGGTCTAGTTCTAGACATCTGGGAGATGTCGAACAAGAGGTTGAACAAGACAGCTTTTAAAAGGTCCCTTCCCACTCAAACTACTCTGTGGAAGCTACCTGACCAAAACACAGTACAGAAATGCTCAGAGGCATTACTCCTCTCATGGCAGGGTTAGCAAAGAGCCACCCAGAACAACCAGCTGCAAAGGGGTCCTAAAAATTCCACAGAGCTGTGGCTTTCCAGCTCTGCAGCTGCTCTCCCAGGAGGGAAAGAAAGGAGATTTCCCACCTGCTGCAGAGCCCCCAGGAGCATCCTGTCTATCCAAGCACCCACCAGGCAGTGCCATTTCCACCTGCCCCTGCCATGACCCTGATTAGCAATAATTAACAGACTTACTAAGTTTAAAGCAGGGGAAAATAAAACCCCAAACTAACCCAAAAAACCCAACACCTCTCTGCTAGCTGCCTCCTCCTTGACATATTAACTCCAGATACCACACACACGCTGCTGCTTTCAGTCTGCATAAGATAAAAGGTGCGACAAGCCGACCTGAGGTTGCCATGGAGACCAAAAATCTTTCCCAGTGCCATGGTAACTGACTCCAGGATGTGCTATGAAAAGCTGACTGCACACCCGAGTTGAGCGGTTTCGTATTTTTAAACCAATTAACTGAGAGTTCAGTTAAATTAGTTGCTGTTTAAAGAAAGGCACTGTCAAAATTTAAGACATATTAGTTGCTGTCTTTTTTTCCTCTAGCCAAACAGAAGGAAACAAAACCTTAGGGAGATTACCAAGCTTCATTTGATTGTTTCTGAGAATCAAAATCTTGTCTTTCCACATAAGAAATTCCATCTTTATATTTTTATGCCAAATAAGAAGGAAAGGACTGAGCAGCTCTAAGCCTGCCTCCCTTCCATGCTTGTATGTCCTTGCATGTCCAAGTCTCTGACGTCACTGGAAGTTTTAAGTGTACAAGAAATAAGCTTCTAAAGGAGAATAAATAAGGCTGCAGTAATATACTTGAGATAAACATAATAAAACTGCAATGGCAGCTGGACTTGGCACAGCAAGCAGCAGCCACATGCAGACCCTGATCGGTGAGAATGGAAACTCTCAATCAGCCCTGGCTTCTCTGCACCTCTGCCTCCCCACTTTACTGAGCTATGATTTTCCCCTCTCTTCACAGTATCCTGTGATACCTGTGGACTAAAAACTGCCAGGTTTCATCAGCAGGCATTTCAAATCTGTTCTTTTCCTGTTTTGGGCACATGCATCACAAACATGCTCCTTTCTGTGAAGCTTGACATCCAGAGCTTTCTGCAAACGAGGCTGCTACTGATAAACCATGAGTTTTCCAAGATGCTGCTCCATCCTCTGATGGCAAATGTGCAGCACGTAGGTGCTGCTACGCCAGGCTAGGAATATAGCACAGCTTAATCTTTACCACACGAGTAGGAAAGAGTGGAAGTGGACAGGCACAGGGGACTTAATAAATGTAAAATAATCCACTCCCCAGGGTAATGCTGAAAAGGCTGAGCAACACCTGGGGAATACCTGCCAGTGCTACCTGCCTTGTTTGCAGTGCTGTCTTTGTCAGCTGAGGTGCAGAGAGCTCACCAAGACAGCCACGTTCCCATGGTTCCTCCAGGGCCTCCCAGAAAAGTCTGCTAATTCAGAAATCTGCTTGGAATCCAGCTCGTGTATTTTGGGGCTCAGAAATCTGGCCCTCAGAAGCGAGAAGAGTTAAAAAGAAATAAAGAACATGTTCATTTCAGCGATGTAGGTGGCAGAGCTCTCCTACTGAAGCAGCGTAAAGCAGTGTCCTCATTTGACCCCCTTGTAAAAGGATACCTGAGCTGTGCACTGAGAACCGGGCAGGTGCAGTGGCAGCCACACAGGTCCCCAGGTAAGGAGACCTGAACCCAGCCTTGCCACACTTTCAGGTTTGCCTTTCACCTGTTTGCCTGCATTTCAAACTCATTTTTATCTTAGCAAAAGCTTCAGCAAGAAATGTCTCTCGAATGCAGCAGCGAGTGCTGCACAGCCACTGTGGGCTCCCAGCTCGTGTCCTGAGAGGGGCCAGGGAAAAGGTTACTGATCCTGCAAGCTTTGATATGAAATCTGCCATTGCTAATAAACAGCTGGTAATAGCTAAGACCATCTTCTTTGAGCTCAGAGTGAGCAAACTCATGTTTCTATATAAGGCAGCTACTGCATCAGTAGGTCTAAAAGAAAAATGAAAAGCAACTCTACAGTCTTTGTTCAGAAGACATCTCCTCTCTCATTTTTAGTTATTCTTCAATTAAAAAAAAACAAAAAACCATTGCATTAAATGCAAAGAAATGTTATTTTGACAGAACTTCTGTAAGGCACATTTCTGCAGAATCACAAAAAGCCACGCAAAGACAAAGAGGGATTGCTTATGCCAAAAAAACACAAGGCAATACAAGGCAGATACTAAGATACTACAGTAAATATGTTGCAATCACCATGGAAATACAGCCCTAAAGTTTTTGACAGGTATTTACGCAGCAAGTCAAGAGTCTCAGCAAAAGACATGCAGAGTAGCAGCTAGAATCCATATGTCTCCTTCCCTCAAAAGAGGGAACACTTGCTAGGAAATAAATATTATGGATATTGAATAAAAAAATAAAATAGGTGAGTAAAGAGTGCCAAGGAAGCAGAACAGAGATATTTTGATGGCAACTGCTGGAGAACACAGCACTGGCTGATCAGCAGCAGGAATCCATCTCTGAGTTTTTCAAGAGATGCTAAAAATAGCCACAAGGATAAGATGCCAAACCAGCCAGCTAGTTGAGGAGAAGAGAGAACAAAAGAGGAAAAATCCCAGCGTGTTACAGAGAGGATTTATGAAGAAGCCAGCAGAAAAATCAAACCAAGAATGTACTCCAGCTCCTGCCCATATTTTGTTCTGCCTCATATTTGCTGCACAATTTATTTAGAAAACCTTTTCTAAACACTTCACTGCAAGTAAAGTCATGGAATAGGCATTTGGTGCAAGAGCAGAGTTGTCAAAGAGGTTCCACATGGCAGAGACAAGCACTCCAAACACAGGATTTAGCCACAATGCCTCAATACACTTCAATGCAGTCTCATCTCAACTTTGATTCGTACTCTGCTACTCCAGGGACAACTTGGAGTGGTTTATCCTCTAGTATGTGCAGCTACATGCTCGGTTCTGTAAGAAAAGTAAATTGTCATCCTGGGTGGCTTTCCTTTTATCTGCCTAGGATGCTAGTGAAGTTTGTCTTCAACCAGACAATTAATAAGAGATGTAAGCACATGTCAGACTGAAGTACAGATTGAAACATTGGATGGGAGGGCAGATCTGTGCTTCACTAATGAACCTACAGAAATCAAGTCTTACATCGTACTGTAGATTGAATTTCTTGAGATTTAGAATTAAATTACAGATGGAGATGGATGAAGTATGCCTGTCTGAAAATAGCCACCCATTCTTCTTTATCATGCTGTAAAGTCAAACATACTTTTTGAAAATATTCTGCATCCTGAATTGCTGCGGCTATGTGGGGAAATAGTTCTTCATCTACTATGAATATTGTGGGAGAAAGAGCTTCCCAGATGCAAGAGAAATGACAAACAAGATTAATAACAATAAAGAATTCACAGCTCCATTTCCTCCTTTCCTGACTAAATGCAATGGTAATTGTTTGTAAGCTGGATGAAAATAATACTCACTTGGAAGACACAAAAATTTCATTTTCAAGAGTTGTCATTTCAGCATAGGCATGTACTTCCACAACCAAAAAGAAATTATCTGCACCTTTGTTCTCATCTAAAGCAAATCTCAAAGTTTTCCAACTAGTTTTTGATCAGTCAAATGTTTATTCTATTTTTATTCTACAGTTAAATGTTTATTCTACTTGCATAGAATATTCTACTTGTTTCTACTTGCACTTCCATACAAATCCTCAAAATATCACAAAAAATCCTCTTGTCAAAACACCCTAAACTCCTTGGAAAGAGGTAATTCCCCAAGTTATTACTGGGAAGTTTTCTCCCTGGAGATTTTAAGCACGGTGCCAATAGCAGAAGCCTAACTTCCCCAATGCTGTTTCCATTTGGCTTTTCAACAAAACACAGCCAGGTAAAGTCTGCTACCATTCCCACCTGAAATCCTGCCCTGGAGCTCAGTCAGGTGTGGCTAAGGGCAGAACTCCACTTGTGGTGCTTCATCAAATTAACTGACTTTGCTGCTCTTTTCTTTCCAGCTACCCTGACATTTTACCTGTTTACTCTAAATGCACTTTAAGAGCTGTATCAACAGCAAAAGGGCAACTGGCAGACCCTGTGTTATGCATTAGCAATCCTCAGTAGCACTTTAAGCAAGCAGATAAGCAGCACCAGCCAAAAGAGAAGAAATTACAGAGGTTGCAGGTTGGAGGGGTTTTTTCCCCTCCTACCCTTCATACTGTGGTACAAAAATCAATGTTTTTCAAAGTGATGCCCTGAAAGAGGGAAGAAAACTTTCTTAAAAGCCTCTTTAGTGAAAAAACAACATCTTCAGGTACATTTCCAGAGGAAAATTGTCATCCTGAGCTGCTCCCTCCAGAGCCAGGCAGAAATTAGTCATGGGCAAAGCTCAAATACCTTGAAGGTTCAGATGGGCATTTACAGTATCTGATGCTTATCATAATCCTTTGGGTCTGCCAAAGAGTCTTTATTGTGGTTTCTTGATGCTTCTGCACAAAGTGCAGAGATAGGAAAAATGTGAAAAATTAAGAGAAAAAAATGGCCAAATGTTTCTGAAGTACAAAGAGATCCATTTGAGGTTTGTGAGAGGACTGCAGTTAGCTGTTATTTTATCTAAACTGGCTTATGTATCCCTAAACAGCTTTCATGGTGGGACTGTTTGGAATTCTTCTAATCCTTTAAGCTACAAACACTACCTTAATCATATTCTAACCTGCTATCTCAAAACTCTCAGGTACCATTTTTTAAATACAGCAAAACAAAGAAGAATTACATAATTTTTTGTGTGCTAGCAGAGATTTCACTGATTTGGGATAAAGGCAGGAAAAGTGGTCACAAACAATAATCAGTGTAGTGAAATGATGTCTTATAGCAGTGAATCAAGGGAAAGAATCACTACTGTGTGCAATGCTTTACAATATCTGATGATGAGGAAAACTAGAAATAGCCAGATAATAATTCTACAGCTCAGTACAGAAAGACACAAAAGTGAATATTAACCAAACTTATTGCACCATTCACACACTAAATTTCACTCACTGGACCATATTCAAAACATCATGCAAGCAAAATAGGCTTCACAGCAGCATACAACATGGGCGTATTTTTCCATGGCTTATCAAAATTGTGCCAGTGCTCATGGATCTGCAAAATGAACTAAAAGATTATGCAAAAGATGAGCAGATAACTATCAGTTCAGATACTTAAGTGATCGGGGGAAAAAAATCTCTAATCCTGATAGATCAGTCTCCCAGGCAGAAATATTGATGTTTATGTTCCATGGGGAATTCTGTATTATGAAGAGAAATTTCAAACCAGAGCTGGAGCAATGATGAACAGGGGAATAAAAGCAACAGGGAACTGCAGCAAAGAGATAAAAGAGATCATACCCGGCCCAACCACCTTCTCCTAAGAAATTTTCTGATATAAAAACTTTCTGATATAAAAACTGTCATCTGTTTTTTGCTCTAGTTCAGCCAAAAAGAAGAAATTATTCCATTACTGTGCTTCTAAAGACAATCCCTCCATGAATTCACAGTGAAAGAGGAACTAATTGTATGTGGGGCCACAAAGAATTTAAAATAAAATGTTTAATTCCTTGCACTAACTAGCCCAGTATTAAATATACTTGCTCATCCATTCTGGTATCTTCTTTGCACTCTTTATTTATTTCTTCTAAAATACCTGCTAAGTTTATCTGAATACAATCTGTCTTTGAAACGTGCTGTACTGCTTAAAAAAAAAAATTTAAAAAAACCCCAAAAAATCTGAAGCTTTAAATTATTCTTTATCTAAAACTGACAAAATGTTACATGGAAAAGTCAGAAGTCCGAAGAAAAAACGGTATGAAACACAGATAATGTAATCTGCATCTTTCTACTGGTAAGTCTGGCTGTGTAGAGCAAAGAGCTGCAGGGACATCCCAAATCCATGCAGTTTTTCACTCTTTTGGATGCAAGTAAAAAAATTCTCCCTTTAGAATCCAAAATTTACCTTTTGAAGCAACAGATCAAATACTGGCACAAATTTAAAAAGAGAAAAACTGAAAAAAAAAAATCCACAAAATCAAGTACTTCAAAACTTAAAAGTAACTTTGAAGAATGATTTGCCTGTACCCTACTATGGTTGTACTATTTCTGATACTTAGAAAACCAAACAAGAAAACCCAGCCTCTGTGGTAGCCTGCTGCTGCTACTGGACATTTTCTCTCAAATGGTAACAGATCTGCTTCATTCAGAACATACATTTTAAAGTCATATGATAAATAAAAATATTACAACACAGGAGGGGAAAAAACCCACAAAAGCAGGCTAAAATACTGCAGAAATGCTTTAAATAAAATATTATGGGGGTTTTCCTCCATAGATTTAACATCAGAAGCTCAAAGACATTTTAAAATGGACAATAAATGCAGCTCTACCTTCATTTTGCCAGTGAAATAAACATCTTGATATTAAATGCCTTTACTGAGAAAAGAATGACCAGACTTCATTTCCAAACACCAGAAGTTTATAAAAAACAGCAGGAAAAAAAAATCAGAGAGCCTATGACATCAAGTCAGGATGAGTTCATGTGTAACAAAATTTTTAGAGCTTTTAGCTTCTTGGATAGTTAATGGTCCAGTGGCCCAACATCGTGGGTGTTTTTCATGTTACCAATGCCACTTGCAATTTATTCAAGTGTTCAAAAAGTTCAGGTTCCAGAAGAGACATCAAAAAACCTGCAAATCAAATGTTTTGACATCAGCTCTGACAAACAGCAGAGACAGTCTGAAAGAAAACCCTGAGCTCAGGTTACTTTGGTTAAGGGTTGTTAATGTAGTGTTTCCTTAGAGGACAGCTGCTCCACAAAGAACTATTAAGAATAGTTTTGTCTCTCCTCTGCACCTGTAGAATTTAAGCTTCATAAGGTTATCTAGGAGTAACTAAGGACAAAATTGGGTTCATTCAGTTTTTATTCCAGCTGTCTATACCAAAAAAGGCATATCTAATTATAAGTTTGCATCCATTCCTACTTTTCTTGTACAGGAAGTCAAAAAAATAAAAGCAAACAAAAAACCTCCAAACCCCATACACAACAAAACCCTTTCCTGTATTTGAAGCATGCGAAAACAGATGCCCCAGACAGCTGAGAAATGGCCAACTCATGTATATCTCGGGAAAATTTAATTATAAACAACTGAAGAGCTATTTAAGCCACATGTTTAGATTTAAAAATGGGGTAAAAGAACAGATATGTTCTTCTTGTTACCTTCTCGCTTCAGGCCTCTGCATCCATGGTAACACAATTACCATCTCAGGGCTAGAATTGATCAGAATTTTTATAATTACATTCATCACTAACAAATCAAATGCCTTGTGCTCTGTTTGGTGGGGAGGTTTTTTTTTCATTTGAATTTTATGGAGTTACTGCCTCAATCTCTACCCCCCCACCCCTCCCCCATTTTTTTTTTTAATTGCTACTAAATGGTTTCATTTTCTAGTCCTCTTCACTGTGAATCCAATCAGCTAAAAAATCCTGTATAAAGCAGGGTCAGCTATGGATTACCTTCCGTGTCTTTCCCTGTGTCTCCTTTGATCAGTTACATTTTATTGAGAAGCACATCCTCAGCATTAGAGAAGCAGAGCACAATGAAACGGCAAGGGGGGTTTGAAGCCTTGCCTTATCACTGGCACTTCTGCAGTAGCTACATTAATTTTGTTGACTTGCAAACTCATGGAAAGGCCAAGAAAAAGTGATTTTGTGTTATCTTCCAGTTCTCATTTGCTATTTAGTGGCTTTTATTTGGAATGATTAAGCTCTCGTGTCATCTATGTAATTCCCTTTTACAAAGGGATATTCCTGGCTGGTTTTCCCAGACCAGGAGCCTGCAGTGCATTCCACCTTATTTGCAGGTGGAATATAGAAAGAAAAAAAATAGAAAAAAAAGCGGTCTCCCTTCAGCTATAAGGACATAGAGACAACTACAAACCTGTGCTAAGAATAAAGGACAGAATTTAATCTGTAATATGCAAAAAATAGAAAAAGAACTAATTAATACCAGGTAGCAACCTCAGAACTGGAGAAGGCAAACAAAGGAACACAATTGCCTTTGCTGCCTAGAGTGTGTGGGAGCCAAGGCAGGAACAGCTTGGGAATGCCCAGGTTTTAGACTCCCTGGGAATCACTGAGGTGCAGCTCAAGTGAAAGCAAACTCTTGTGTATCACACTTGCTGAGCATTCCTGAACAAAGAACAAACCTCATTTTCTTGTGCTGGTAGATTAGTTCATATGGCAGCACATGTTCCTCACAAATAAGTTTACCACATCGAGCAGATACTATAAAACCCCCACAAAAGAAAGAGGAATTCTTGGCTGTTTAATGGCCTGAGCTGTCTGGAACACATTGCCCATAAACCAGGAGGACAGATAACAAAATCTGTCCATTGGAAATCACTGGAACTTCCCCAACACCCAGGGCAACCAGGACTTGCCAGGTTTCTAGAACAGAGAAAACAGATTTTCAGTTCCCTTAGCCAAATGTTCAAAGCTATTGAGAAGACTAAAAGGGCTAATAGAGCCAAGTGAGATTTTCAGACACAACTAACCAAGTCAGGCATCCATCTCCCCAGCCCTAACCTGCTTATGCACTTCATAAAATCTCATTAGGCACAGATCTGCATCTTCAGATACCTGTCTGCTTTCAGACTCCGCTTTCTTTCCTCTACAATTCAACCTTTTATATCTGCTTTTTGCCTATTCTTCCTTACAAGATGCAGTAGGCTTTTGACCTTGGAAAAAGGATCCTGGAAAGCTTTTTTATGGGGTGTTTTTTAAAGGAGGGACTAAGCACAGAATAAACCTCTTGAAAGAATAGGCTGAGCAGTACTTTTTTTTCCTATTTAACCAGCACAGCCATCGATTATAAGGAGTTTGGTTTCATTACATAACAACCCATCATTGTTCCCTAATACATTATCTCATCAGGAGGCCCCATTTCAGAGAGGCTACATAGACACACATTTCTTAATAGCAGAGCTAAGTGGCAGCATGATCTAGTGGATTAATTATATAACTGGCAACTAGGATTTCCTGGTTGTAATACAATTTTAAATTTACATCTTTAAATAAATTTTTCAGACAAGTAACAACATTGGCTTTAAGAGAACTGTATGTAGCTTATTTGTTGAAAAAAAATTCATTTGCCTCTTTAGGAACTTTTTTAATCGTGCTAATACTCACTACAATCTGAAACTTTTGGGAAAACAAGTTAATTTCAAAAGCCTACAGCTATTACCTCACAAATTTTCGATACTGAAGATAAGTCAAAATAGACAATATTTTATGCAATTATTCTCATAAGTAAAGAAAAACAAAAGAAGGGAAAACCAAGTGGAATCTTAGAGTTCTTACCAATTTTGGCTTTCAAATGACCCTAAAAACACCCAAATGAGTAACTTCAAAGTGGTACCGAGTTGCTGACTGGAGTAGAGGCATATATGAATATATATTGATATTCTAAGAGACCCTTGGGTAGTGCTGCTCCTGCTCTACCTGGAAAAGCTACACATTTTTTGTTATGAAATATCATATGAGACTATGCATTTAACACCCACTTTTATATCTTCTCCATATGGTACCAATCCTTCTATAAATTTAGACTGTGTGGCTATCAGGATTTATGAACCATGTGTGCAAGTGAGGCCACTGAAGTGGATTCTAAAATAAAGCATGGTAGATATATCCCATATGAATTCTTCCCCAGACTCTCTTTTTTCTGAGATTTTTATTCAAGAGCAGCTAAGAACCAGAGCAGAAGACTTTCACTCTTCTGGAATCAGAGCACCTTATCAAATTACCCTAAGTGGTTTTGCTATACAATTATTTTAATGTTCTAGACATTGTTTCATGCTGAGATTTATGAAGGCTTCCAACAAAACCTCATTTTTTAAACAATGCTGTGATTTACCTTTGTACAGTGAAAAATGGAAGACAGCAGAGAATTGGTCCACTCTGATTTTCACATCATCAGTGGCAGAGCCAACCTCAGTAACAAGAGTCAATCCAGTTCTGAGGGCTGAAAGGTTTCATCCTACTCCTTTCATCACATAGTTTTATATATTTGTTGGGTCTATTTAACTCCCTTCTCTGTGAGAGTTGAATATGATGTGGAATGTCTTTCTTACCTCCTTATTGCCTGCAGCTTCCATTTTATGGAAAGTCTCTCCAGATGAGAGACTGAATAATAACTATTTATTGATACCCATTGTCATTCACAACAGGAATTTCCCTACTGGGTCAAATTTATGAAACAGACTGACAACAACTACTCAGGATCAAGGCGGCTGCTGCCTGTCAACAGCCAAGCCTCTACTTCCCTTAACCCACAGCCAAAGCCTGTATATTCATGAGAGGGATCATCGTGGCCCCAAGCACACTCATAAGTTAAGCCTGAACCAGATTTTGAATCTGACAGGAGGAGATCATTTCCACTCCACCTGATTCTAATCTCATTCGCACTGACTTTTCACTAGTGCTGATTCTGCTGGCTTTATTAGGAGTGTTCCTAATCGTCATCATTGTAGATAAAAATAAGAACCTTATATTTCAGGTTTAAAGTCTGACAATCTTTTTCCATCTTGAAAAATTTGCAATTTGCTCTCATTCTATGCATGTTAGTGAAAATCTGGAGTCACTCCAGCTGGAGACTCTAACTTTTTGGCAAGTAGATAGGGAGAGAAATTTAGCAACAGCTTCACTTGCTCATGTAGCAGAGGCAGCTCCAGTAAAGAAAATAGTATTAATGGTCAAAACCGTAAATTCTAAAACCTTTCCTCTCTTTTAGCATGGAAAAGAAATTAATTTTATCACGATAAAACTTATGAAAAGGAGACACACTTGTAAAGACTGACTTGACATCAGTCAAGGGATAATGAAACCTCGAGAAGATGCTTTTGCCAAATGAGATCAGTTAACAAACTCTAAAGAATAGTAGCACAGCAAATTTAAGGGGAAAAGTATAACATTTTTTAGCAATAATTTTTATTATCACAATTCATATAATTCTGTTAGAACTTGCTGCTAATTTTTGCACAATGGAGGGAAAAGAAATGCTAAAAATGTTGGCGTAAATTGAAAGCCAGCCCTCCCACAGAATCATTTTAGATAGCTAAGATTATGCACAGTATGAGTTACAGGGTTAGTAATGTAATTTGAATAAAACTTAACAATTATCTCTGAGATACAGATTGTCACAAAGTAACACTTGATGGACAGAAGAGAAGAGATGGGAGCGATAATATTTAATAGCAAGGAATCCTCTACTTGTCTAATATTTGAAAATAATCTATTAGGTCATCTTTTCCTTAGCAGATGCATTGGTTCCTGCTATTATCACTATTCAAATTTCTTCCTTTGGGATGGAAAAGAGTTTTGTCCAGGATTGAATTCAGGCTGAAGAAGCAGGCAGCTTTGGTGCACTAGAGCTGAGAAGACCAAAGGATCCAACTAAGGGGGTCCCGAGGGATGGGAAGTGAGCCCTAACCACAAGTTCTTCCTCCATTTCTTAAGTTGGAGTCCCTGATTTTTTCTTTTTTTTTCCCCCCTTCTTTTTTTCCCTCCCAGGCCCAGTTTGAACATGTTCATTCTCTTTTTCACCTGTCATGTATATCCTTCTTCCCTGCTTTTGGCTTGTTTGGTTGTTTGTGATTTTAGTTTTTCTTTTATGTATGTGGGTCTGGAGGACGTTTTCCCCCTGTGAAAACAAAGGGGCCACAGTGTTTCCTTCACTCAGGTGTAGTGCAGGCACAGTGATGCCTCATTTCTCTACTAAAAGAGTAGTGTATCAGTATTGTTTTTGAATTTACAAGCAGGTACAGTTTAGGAGCGAAATGGCACTAACCAAAATCCAGTAGGTTCCACAGAAGAACTTTCAAATACTATTTCTTGTAATTTTCCTAGCTTCAATGACTGTTTTTGCTTAAGCCTGGCTTTGATATGGGAATTGTTGTGATTTAAGCAGCTTTGGCTTGAGACTGAATAGCAGATAAAAGGAGAAGATCAATCAGAAAGTCACATGAATGCAACAATTTTGAAATCACCCACATAATTAAATATTAAGCAATAAAAGGACTGGCCTTAGTGAAAAAGCTGCAGGGAACTTTTAATGTTTCCTTTATCCATTTCATTGGAATGTGAAGTCAGATGACATTTATGCTAAGATGATAGATGGGTTGATCACTGACTTGAAGAAATGAGCATTCAATTACACAAACTTGATTTCCCTTCACTAATCACTGCATGTCACACATTGATCACTCATCAAAAATTGACATCCATTGCTCAAAGACTCAAACAACTGCCATTTTTAATGGCACTTTTCATGAAACAAGTGTGTGCCAAAACATGCATGTATTACAATGCACAGAAGTTCCATTTTTGGGGGAGAACACAAATATCCATCAGTAACTCAGTGCAGATTTTCTGTTACATACAGCACACTCAGCAACATCTCTGTGGAAATGGTGGCTCTGATCAGTCAACTCAACAAAGCTTTCTAGAACTTTTGCTGAGGGAGAAGAGACAATTGAAATTCAGATGAGTGGCATGCAGTGAAGCCTGGGTGTGTATTCCCTATTGTTTTGTGGGAAAGTACTAAACTTGCATGAATTTTGTCATACATCTTAATACCTCCAACAATGAAAAGCTGATGTACTCATCAGCCTTCACAAGACAATGTCCATTTTAAGGCAGACTTTCAGTTTGGACATTCCTGCATTGTCAACTGCAGAGCTAAAAATGCTGCTGGAAATGGCACCCACATGGCAGAAAAGGAGGTGGCTCTTGAAGACACATTAAGAACAGACAGCTCCAAGACCGCAGGTGGCTTAGACAAATGTTCTTTCTAGTAAGAGGGGTTTCATGTTTTGGTCAGCCCTTAAGTGGTCAGACAGTTGGATTAGATGATTCTTGCAGGTCCCCTTCTATTCTACTCTAACCTCCTGGCCACTTGGAAGATATTTGGCTTCAAAGAATCCATGTACCACTTCAGGTTCTAAGAGAGCTTAACAAATACTACAGACATGGAAATAAAGGCTACATAAAACACCAATTGCTTTCATTTAAAAAAAATCTAACTGGGAATATTTTACTCCTGTTCCATTCACAGGCCACTACATCTAAAAAGCTCCAGGAGTTAGCTGTCCAAATTCCATCATGGGACTTTGACTTGAACCAAAACAGAAGAGCTTGCTAGGAGCTCATTCAACTCAGAAGCCTGTGGAAGGCCTTTTGAACTTCTCCCTAATTATCCATGTTAGAAAATTCATTTTATTTGCATCACATAGCAACTCATTTTGAAAATGAATTTCTGGATTCCTAGAGATTCATGTGCTTTCTTACCATGAGAGCAGATAAATTGAATCTTTATCCTATGTCTCCCTGCTGCAGGTGACCAAAAGGCAGCCAGCCAAAACTGTTTGTGTACCCATCTGTTCTAATTAGGCCTAAGATCACCAATGTCTGTCCCTCTGAATTCTGCCTTGCATTTTAGTCTCCCATAATTTAGCTTTTACACCAATGACCTTTGAGTAAAAATATCCTTGTTTCATTCCTGAACCACTGAGCTGCCAAAGCACTGTTATTCCATTACTAAGCATTCCAGTCTGCATTTGTACCTTGCATTCACTTGATCCCCAGCTCAGAACCCATGAAATTTTATGGCTAGTTGGACATTCCTGCCTTCCACAGGGAAATTCTGAAAAGGCTGGGGCTGAACATCAATGTGTAACATTCATCCTTTTACTGTCTACTCTTACATACCTCAATTACATGTTACGTGTTGCTATGTTATAGCTACTAATAATTTCCCACTGTCATGGGGAGACTCAAAGGCATCAGGATATGAAAATAAAACCCAAGATGTGCTGCAGAAAGAAACTTCAGGACCTCATACAGCCCTGTCTTTGCTATTTTAATGCAATTTGCCCTTCTCAGAGAAACCATTTCGGAAGATAAATTTAAATTATTATGAAATTCTCCTCCCTGACCCACACCCCTCCTCTAAGCTTCTTACATATTACATTTTTTTACTGTGGGAATAGCTATGTCACAGTGGGAGGATCGTCTGTCCTAGAAATGCATTAACTACCCAATAGGCAGGGGATATGAAAAGAATAAAAAGGGTGACAAGATTCCCATTTTCATATACAAATAGAGAGTGTAGTAAGTAACACTTTTGGGACAAGAGTCCCCTGGGAAAAGAATCCAATGTGAAGGGTAAAAGGATTTCTATTTATAAATTATGTTTCCATTTGTATTGTTCACTAAGTATGAAACCTCTTTTTTAAATCTATGTCTCCTGGTGTCTTGAAGAAGAACAGACTATTCCTGCCTGTCTGACTCATGTATCTCTGGGCAGTCAGACCTTCTGACTCACTGGATAGTCAAAAATCTCAGATTAATAATAGTGCATGGCTGCTAAAAATAGGAGCCACAGACCCTGGGACTGAACGTGGGCAGAAATAAACACATTTCCTCTGAATACCTGCAACCAGTGAAACATAAACAGAAGTATTTCCATTCTGCTCCTTCACTTGCATTGCATTCAATTTTGCTGGAAAACTGGGTCTGAAACTGCCTCTGCTGCTGTTTGCAAACATCAGCAAAGAGATCTCAACCATGACCACATTGTGTTTCCAGCCTGTACACCTGGAAGCAATCTGGTTATGTTTAATAAGGAATCCCCAAAATATTATTGTGCCACACCTTCCCATACTATCCCAAGCTCAGCACCTTTCACAGGCCTCAGGACACATATTGCAATGCCCAAACATGTTAGAAGTATTTTTTCTTACTCTATTCTTTCCTTGTTTTTGTTTGTGCTAGTAAGTTAGCTATTCTTGAATTAACCAGGACAGATTTCATGAAGATACATTGAAAAAGATGATCTGTCTGTAAAATTTTGTGTACATGGTTGCTAACTCTTTAAAGTGGTGTGATCATTGTAATATAAAGTATAAAAGTAAACTAAACACCTCAATCTGGTATCAAGTCCTATAAAATTTCCAGGAAAATTCATCACAAAAGGCAATGAGATTATTCACATGGCCTTTGATCCTGGAGCTGGTGCTGATGCTGAGACTGACAGTTCCCTTGTCCATCAGCATGGTGAATTTGTCTTAGTGTTTCAATTACATTCATTTAAACCAACAAAATAAATTGGCTTGTATGGTAAAAACTTTACAGAACTGAAATTCCAGCTGTTTTCTGAGCTGATATAATGAAGGAGTTCCGATCAAATACAGAATTGGGGCATGTGATCAGAAGGAATTCCTGAAACTTAAACTTTTTATCTCCTGCATCAGCACATTTTCTTACATAGAACCTTCAATATCATTGACACTGTCTGAATACTCTTGCCTTGTAAAATGGCCCCACATGGGTTACCTAGAAACCTGGAACCTGGATTATCAACACCAAACAGCATCTGATTGCTCAACTTAATGGCTGAGAAGGTTAGGGAATTGCTAACTTCAAAGAGAAATAAAGCATAAGAACTCCTAAAAATCCTATCAAACAGCCAGCTTTGGAAAGCAAAATTTTAGGCTTGAAAAAGAGATTTAAAAACTGTCAGAATTGAACAGACAGCAGTGCTTTAATCAGGTCCTAGATGCAACTTGAGAAAAAAAACAACCAAATAAAATAAAGAACCAAAGCAACAAAGCAACCCAAATATAACAAAAAAAAAGTCACAACCAAAAAAAAAAAGTCAACCAAAAAACCTCAACCCGACATGAAGAGAAGAAAACAAGTCTCTAAACACTTGAAAATTTTTTTTTACCCGAAGTACTTGCACTTGTGCTCACAACTGCTTCAACTGGGCTACCTTTTAAAAATACTTATCCCACATTGTTTCAAGGAGCACTTTTTGGCTGTAATTAGAGATAATGCTTCATCTAGCAACCCATTTTTGCTGGTCCCTGGAGCAGCATTTTAAAAGAGGCTAGGCCAGGGTGAAACAGAAAGGATGTGGTCTTGCACAGCCAGTAAAACTGCAAAACAGATATTGAAGGAAAGATGGGGGAAAATCCATACAATTTTGAAAAAAATAAATAAGATTAGCAAGGATTAAGGTGATTCAATGCCAGAACACAGTTCTGCAACAAAGTTGTCCAGTGTTTGACTTCTTTCTTAACTCCTGTCAAGCCTAGGCAAGAGTGCTTTGTAAAAGAGCGGTAAAAATCCAATGTGGCTGCCAAAAATTAGCCAAGATTGACTAACAGACTGAGATGGCTTCTATTGAATGCACCATTGAACTGGCTCTGGAGAGATGTAATAGACAGCTGTGTGGACATGGAGTCTTTGACAAGAGCAGAACTTATTGTATTTATGTCACACGTAACAAAACTGAGGTGCTTGTTCTTAAACCTCTGGTCTACCCTAGGCAGGAATATTACAGTCACTAAGAGCATTCATAGTTTATTAGGACATCAACTTTCCATCATCTTTGGATGGAATTTAGGTTGAAACTGTAATCCTTCTGAATTAACCCACATTTTTCTAAGAGAGCCATGGAATTAAAGCTTGCTTCTTTTGGCACAGTCTTGTTAACACTCGAGAGCACACTCTTACAAGTTTTGGTAATCAAATGACCTTGAAATATTTCTTTTTTTCTTCTCTTCCCTTCCTTTCCCTCCAGGTTTTTTTTTTCTGAGTACACTCTGAAGCTACAACCACAAAAACACTCCTAGAAACTACTGGGTGCTGTCAAATTTACTGATTTGACATTGGGTGAAAGAAGTGATCAGATGAAATGAAAGAAGTGGATGCAGAGGTCCACAGAAGATCCTTACTTGGTGAATGCACAGAAAAAGTGAATGCCAGGAGCAGCAAGAAGCACCATCATTCTCTAACGTGACTTGCACTGATTTTGAAAGGAACTTGAGCTACTTCCTGTCATCATTTATGTCTGGATGATGTGTCAAGATCTAACCTGTTACAAAGGATTTCCTACAGAAGTATACTTGGGGGTTCTTTACATTACTGTAATCAAATTAACTGAGTTCTTATTCTCCTTTCAGTTCCCACCACACCCTTATCCATGTAACAGGCACCATTGGTGCCAAATGACCTTCCTGGCAATCCTGGCAAGACGCAAAATTATTAGGCCAGTAATGATAATTTCTTTGTGATTTATGGCTTTTACTATTGCATACTTCATCCTCTCAAAAACATAGATTGAGTGTGAAAAGCTCAAGCAGAGTAGTAATACTAAGCATACTTCAGAATAGATTATTCAAGTGCATTTTAATCTTTTAGGCAACTTTTTTTAAAAGTCACTTTATAATGAAGTCTTCACAGTATTTACCACTGTATTAGAGTCCTATTTCAAGTAATGACAGACTGTTGAGCAGATTTCTAGAAAACCTCTTTGCTATAGAATCAAACCAGACATAATTACACTAAGCACACTCTCAGCAATAACGATTCAAATGTGTATCTATGAAATGAGGAACCTCTTCTTGACAGGATGCAAATGCAGCTTGAGGTGCTCCTGCTTGGGCAGCTATGACTTGGTCCTGTATAAAATACAGTCAGTTCCTAGTCACACACCAGAATTTCCACATGCAATGATTAAGACTTTCCTACATCCCAAGCCAATTAAAACATCTGCTATCTTCACTGGGACCACAATTTTACTGCATTGAAGCGATAATCATTTTTTTGCCATCTCACATCATTAGCTCTTTACTGCTTTGGAGGAAAAAAACCCTGAATTTGTATTGAAGACAGCCCTGATCCCATCACCAGTACATGTCACACTTCAGCGAGTCCTTCCACTGGGGACAGGCCCTGGGCAGCTTCCACACCTGCTCTGGCACATCTATTAGCAACTTTGACCCATAATTATCTTGGGCAAAGCCCCAGCTGCAATTAATTACTGGATTTTCCTGTACCCATGTGCACACAGGAGCCCACACAGAGAGCAAGCTGAGCAAGGCAGCACAGCAATATTCTGCTGCTTCTATTTTCCCCAGCTATCAACGCAATAGAACATTGGCAAAAACTTACTAAAAATCTACATACATTTACGGAAAACCTCAACAAAAAGCATCCTGCAATAAAACAGAGAGCTTGTTCTTAAACTTTGATTCAACTAGGACTTAATGTTTTCTTTTCTCTGCCTAGAATAAGTAAAAATAGGAATTACTAGGGTCCAAGTTTATTTAAATATCTTGCACAGATGCTAAGCAAAAATACCTTATGATAGGTATGCATAAAAAGGGGGAAAAACAACTCAATCTCTTTTATCCACATCAGCTTTTTTCGAGAGTATTTTTTCCTCTAGAGAGGAAAATTTCATCCATAGCTCTATACAAAATCTCTTCTGGTTCTCTGGGATATTTTGTATATCAATACATATAAAAAGCCCCATGAATTAATTATACTGACTACAGCAATGTTCAACCAATGCATCTAAGATAAGAGACCACAGATTGCACTCACTTTTGTGGAAACACAGGATAGGCTTAGGAAAAGAAAAAAGTTTAAAAATTCAAGAGACTTCTTAAACAGAGAAAAGAAAGAATGGATGAAAAGAAGGTAAAACATGATTTTAAATCTCATTTTAAAGTACAATATACAGACCTAAATAACAATGGGGGATCCAAACACCTCAAGTGCTGAAAAAATCCTCAAAAATCTGACCTTGGGGATAAAACTAGAGGTTTTGGGGCTCAACAACCAGATGAGAAATACCAGGAGACAGTGAGCTCTGTATTCAGAAATATCTCTATGAGCCAAATGGAAAGAACAACTTTGGCAGTGTTGGGGGTGCTGATGCCATTTTTCTTTTATGAAGACACTTGTCACTACATCCTCTTAAAGTCCAAATCTCTGACAACACCAGAAGTAGAACCACACACCTCGTGTAAAACATGAGAGTAACCATGAGATGAGAGTGATTGGATTCTCAACATCAATTCTTTTTGCTGCAGTAAAATTGCACAACCAGGCATTGATGTTTGGTGCTAAAAAACAGGCAACTCTACAAAGAATCTTGACCACTCCTCAACTACCTTTAGAACTCAACAGAATTGTTAACACATCACCTAGACACACACCAAAGCACAACATATAATTAACTAGCAGTATTAACCAGGAGGTGGAGGGGGGCATTGTGGTTTTTGCTTTTCTACTCAGAAAATTATATTTCTTCTCTTGTGCATCTATTAGAAGCCATTAACAGATGAGCCATTACTGCAAATCCCAAGTGTAAATGATGCAAAGACAAGGTCTCTTCCCAAGCTATGTGCAGTAGGTCTTACACCAGCATTGTTCCACTAAATAAACTGACTGCTTCATGACTCACTCTTGCACTTCTACAGATGTTTTCATTTGTGTCCAAATTTCAGAATTAAAAGCCTTCCTCTATTACTGAGACTAAAAGGGAGATTTGTTCATGGTCGACCTCCAAAACTTCCTGTGTTTTTCTATGCTCTTAGACAAATGCCTTTTTAGCAAAATGTCTGCAGGGGAGAACATTTTATAATTATTCTTTGTCTACAGGACTGAGCTAGTATTTCTGCCCTTTTTACAAATAACATGAAGAGAAAAATAGAATACTTTCATATGTCTTTCTGCAGAAACATTTTGAACAGCTATAAAAAAATTACTACAGCTTGAAACTCCACTGGCCATTTAGCTTAATTTTTGACAGCAAAGTCCATCATATTTGTTGATCCATTAAGAGTGAGTGATAGAGATTAACCTAAATTGAAATCTGAATTCAGATCTGCTCTGCCTGCTTTGCTTTTCATTGCTCCAGCAGCAGTACTGTGGGATCACAGAGTCAGAAGGCCAGGAAGAACCTTCAGAAGCCATTTATTACAATGATTTTCATCTTCTGAAAAGCACAACTCCCTTTTGGGTTATACATCCTCATGCAACAATTATGTGAATAGGGGCCAGAAACATCAAGGTCAAATGCTATTAGATATAAGCACTGCTAACACTTTAAGGTTTTTTGAATTCAAGAGTAGCATGACCCACAGTTTGAAAATCACCAGTTTATTTCATCTCTTTAACCATAATTTACTCCTTCTACATGTTCCAAGGGAGAATCAAATACACTTACATCATTTTTAACAGATGTTTGCTTAGTCTTTTGGAAAACTTCCAATGAATAAGACTCCACAGCCTTCTTTGGCAATGTATTTCAACGCTTCACCATCCTTATTGTTCAAATCTCTTCCCTCATATCTAGTCTGTACTTCCTGTCTCTAGACTAAACATTCTTAAGCTGCAAGTCATGCTTTGATCCTTCTTCCTCTGCACTCTCTGCAGCTGGTGCACACCTCCCTTAACATGTCCTACCCAGGATTGCTTCACCTAAAGCCTTGCCAATGCTCAGGAGGATTGAAGGCTTCTGTCCTTCCTTCTGCATCCTGTTTTCCTGCTTGCACATCCAGAGATTGTGCCTATTCTCCTTAAAAGAGCATAAGGGGCTATTTGGCTTTGTGCTGACTTCCTAATATCACATCCTTGCTTTTCCTATCAGAGATGCAGTTTGCCTTTGCCTCAACAATTCCCAGGTGCCAGAAGAGCCATTTGGGGCCCCAACCCTCAGGAAAATAATTTACTCCTGCTGTGAGCTTCTTATGCTGGGGCTAGAGCAGTTCTCAGCCTAGACCCTAACAGTGCTGTGTCCTCCAAGAGCACCAAGCACACATAGCCTGGCAGGCAGTGCAGGACCTAACATTGAATGGGTACCACAAAGCCAGCAGGTTTCTAGATACATAACTCCTGTCTTGGGTTTGGCTGGGATAGCTAATTTTCTCCCTAGAGGCTGGTAGAGCTCTGTGGTTTGGAATTAGGATGAGAATAACATTGATAACACACTGAATTTTTGATTGTTGCTAATCTGTGCTTACCCTAAAAGTCAAGGGGTTTTCAGAATCTCAGCTCTGGCAATGAGAGGCACAAGAAGCTGGGAGGGAGCATGGGCAGGACAGCTGACCTGAACTGTCCAAAGGGATATTGCACACCACAGCACTTCTTGTTCCACACATGAACTGAGGGGAGCTGTTGATCTCTGTGGGGACAGGCTGGGCATCCATCTGTGGGTGGTGAGCTATTACATTGTGCATTGCCTGCCTTGGGGTTCATTCCTCTCTCTCTCTTTCCTATTATTATAATATTTAGCTTTATTTCAAATATTAAACTTTTCTTATTTCAACCCACGGGTTTTACCTTTTTTTGGATTCTCTTCCCCATCCCACCGGTTGGGGAGGGGGAAGTGAGCAAACATCTGCGTGGTACATAGTTGGCGCCTGGGATTAAACCACGACAATCTCTAATGTGTTTCTATAGCTGCAAGGCAAATAAAATGGTAAATCACACAGCTGTGGGTCCATTGTATTCTTATATCTACAGAAGGCAAATGCATACAGGCTGCAGAGCTGCCAGAATAATGATTGTGTAACTTCCCAGGACTGGCACTGCAAACCTTGCTAAGTGTTTGCTGCACTTAGTGCTTCTGCATTTTCCTTCACAAAACTAAACTCAAAAACCTAGGATGCTACAACCTTACTTTTCAATATGAAACAATATCTTGCTAGGCAATTGAGACATTGATCATTTCAAGGGAATTTGAGCTAAACCACGTTCTTTTTTTGTATAAGTGGTAAGCTAGTTAAAGATGCAAGGTAGTACCTAGGCTGTGCAGTGCTGGGAGCTTGATGTTATGATTGAAAACTTCTCCATTTCCTCACCTGCTGCATTCCATTATGGAATCTTGTCAGGAGCTCTGGCAAGATACAGATGTTCTTTTTTTTTTCCTGCCTTTGCTCCCTGATATCTGTCTCTCCTCCATTCTTTCCCTTTTTTTCCCCAGAAGGAGGAGCAAATAGTGTTTTTCTGACTTGCTTTGAACCATACAACCTCTTGTCCAGCTGAGGCAGGCAGCCTTCTCTTGACTTCAATGAAAAGTTGCTTTTGCTTATCACACCTTTAATTTAGAGGAATGAAGCATTTTGAATATGTGATTATAGATCTATAAAATTAGATATGTCAAAGCTTTAAATACCGGCTGGAGCCCTCTAATATTCATTATGTCCCTTACCACTTGAAGAGGTTCAGCTGCAGCTCCCACCAGGAATGGAAATATTTCAATAGCCCTGAGCAAGCCTTTAGGACAACTGCCAACCCCAGGATAATTTTCATACAGCACACACAGTGAATGAGGTGACCACATCACTATTTTCTAGTTTCTGGAAAGAACTAAGGACTTGCATGGTAAGAAATATTTCCCAAGGGAGTTCAATAACAGTGTGTGGCATTGAGGGCATCCACACAGTGCAAGTAACAGTGGGAATCCAAGCTGTGCATTCCATAAGCAAACATGACAATAATTACACAGTTCCTTCTTGAGTCGGCCAGTCCTGTTCCTGTCACTGGATTCCACAGACACTAAAAGCAGATGCCTGAAAAAAGGTGTTCTTTGTGAGCTAATTCACAGGTGCCAATGAACATATAAGGACTCCAAGACATCCAACAGGCACAGCAATGAAGCATAAAAAGAAACACCTTAATATAGTGTGCATGCACTCTAGAGTAAATCTGGCTGTTACACAGATTCCTGTCTGCAAGAAGTGGTATTCAGCTTCCAAGTCTCTGATCTTCTTCTCCAGAATAAAAAAAATAAAGCCTCTTTCTTCTTCTCCTGTATAATCCAAGGGACTATGCTGGAACTGTTTCCACTGGCTGAGTTTTGGGCAAAATATAGTTTTTACCAAAAGCTTTATGGGACCTGTATGAATAATAAGTGCTAGATGAAAGACCCAAAAATCAAAACAGTTCCTATTCTGGAGGAAAGGTTGGGACTTCTCTCTAACACATTTTTCAGTAGAGGAGAACCTGATGGCTTTAATCCTTCCAAGACTTCAATAAAGAAATCAAAGCACTGAATTTCACACTTACTCCATGACCTTTGCTGGGGGAGAATGAGCAATGATCAATAGCAACAGTTTTGCTTCACTTGAGCAGAAGTAGTCTGGGAAATTGCTCTTTCACTTCCACAGTCCTCATTGGAGGAGTCCTGAAGAATCCAGCCTTTCCTCCACGTTAGCCACTGTCTGCACCAGGCTGCTGGGAGATCCAGTGAGAGAACAAACCCTGTGGTGCTGGCAGTCTGTGAGCCAGCCCACAGCTCCAAGGCTCCTTTTATCACATGTAAACAGCACCATCCCTCAGCTTTCTCAGTGCCTCTATGAAAACAGCATGTGGAGGCACAGAACCTACCTACTGCTCAACAACCTACACACCACTGAGTAACAGTAAGAAGCAGCTTTTTTCTCTCTTCTCAGAGACATTTGTCCTCAGATTTTCCAACTGGGGTTTATTTAGTCCCATCTGCATTCCTGGAGGCATCACCCAAATAGCCACTGTAGCAAGAAAGCCCAACCCTGTGCATGTCTAGAGAGAAACGAGACCAGAATGGAGGGTACCACCTAAGCACCTGTAGATGCTGCCATGGTTATCTCAGAGATTTATGCAGTTGGAGGCACAAATTACAGAGGGACTTCCCTGCAATGTTCGGCTTCCTACTAAAATTCTCTGCCTGATACAGAGTCAAAGGTTCCTGTCCAGAAAAATGAGTTTTCCTGGGATTATTTTCCCTTGTCCAAGCCTTCCTACAACACCCAATTTTCACTGACACAGCTTATGTCGTCACCACTTTCAGAGCAGCAAAGAGCACATACAAGAGCAGTAGCTGTTCATAGTTTCATTAGTTTCAGACCAAAATTCAGTGATTTTTCTGTTTCTGACAAAGTTTTACCCACACAAAAGCACAAAAAAAACCCAGAAAAAGAACAAATAACAACAAAACAGTACAACTAAAACAATTCCTTTCTCCAAACTGGAAAGGAATTGACCAAGACCATAAATTTAAAAATATTTCAGAGATATTAAGATATAACAGCCACATAGACTATACAAACACTTCAGTGGATGGTATCCAAATTCCACAGCCACAGATGAGAGTAAAAAAACCATTAAGTAATATGTGAGAGTCCCACTGCAGCAGTCCCAGAGGAAAGACAGACCCTTTCATCCTAGAGAAACCAGTTTATAGTAACTAGGTCAGATTAGTGGCTAAGAAGGGATTACTTTTAGGAACCTTATAAAAAACAAAGTTGTAAGCAGAGTCAGTGGTTGAGATTTATGCCCCCCTCATGGTAGGGATCAGCAGAGCCTCTGTAGTGTCCTTCATCAGAGACTGTAACTGGAAAAAGGGGACCCAGGCATATTTGCTGCTATTCAAATATTTAGGGAATATGCAACTCCATAGGATCAGGCTGCAGTCACTTTCAGACTCAGCCATGCTGCAGATGAACTGCCAGCTACCGAAGCTTCCAAATAATGACTCAACTCATTAAAAGAAAATCAGTCACTGTCAAAACCTCTGAGTAAAAACTCAAGGAGTTGAGGACATCCCTCTCTTCCTTGTGGCTTTACAAGCACTCAAGTTGGTTCATGGCAAATGAGGTTTTGCTTGCTTAAACACAGCTTAAACTCAGAGGTAGGAGGGAGAGGTAGAAGTCAGTGTATACAATTTTGGCTTTTCCTGGTGAGACCTAATCTGACTGGGGTCAACTCTGAGGGAAAGTGTTTTATTTATGACTGGTCCATGGATATTATATAAAGCCTTCTGCTTTTCCAAATGGGTCTTGTAGAGGATTTTAATAATAGTGACCCCAAGAGGGATAGGTTACAGTGCTATTAATACCTTAGAACATGAACATCTTTCATGTAGCAATGGATACTGTGGACTTCTTTCTCTGTAAAGTGCCAGCTGGGTAACAACTTCAAGAGACCAGAAAAGAAACATATCGCTGTTTTTGCAACACAAACTTCTGAAACCCCCTTGACTAATTTCCTCAGCTGTTTTTATCTTTCATAACTAAAACTATTTACAGATTAAAGTAATTTTACATAAATATTTGATGCTAGACTTCATTATGAATCTGGGTTTAGTAACAGAGACTAAGACAGAACATTTCACAGACAGCATTTTCCAATACAAAATCATTTAAGCATCTGCCGGCTGCAAGAATAAATGTCTCAACCAACTTGTCAGAGCCTGTCAGGCCTATAATTATGTTCTACAGCATAAAAGAAACTACTTTTGATTGTGTGGGTATGAATTGCAAAAATAACAATACCAAATTATGAAGGCTACCAGCAGAACAGTCTCAGAGGGAATGTGCACAGTGTTTACTGGCCAAGGGCTCCTTCTCTGTTGTCCCCTCTGACATGTGCAGGGGCCCTGGCAAACCTTGCATCTCCTGGGCCACCCAACTGCACAGGTTTTTCACTGCAAAGCTGACATGCACCTCCCCTGCTGCAGATTCTGGTGTCTCAGCGTCCCCTGAGAGCCTCCAGCCTGCCCACCTGGCACTGCCACACCCTCAGGGTCAGCTGCTGGATGGGAGCCCTTCAAAGGGCACAGCTGGCAGTGGAGGACGTGGCAATGTTTCCTGTATGTGGCAGCACAGGCACCACACACTCGGCTCATCATTTGAAATCCTCACTGCAGTTTCAGCCTCACCTCCCAGCCCAAACCCTTTGCTGGGGTGACTTTGGGCTGTTGTGGAGCTCTCAGGCTCCTCTGCACCCCAGACAGCTGCAAACATTTAAATAGCACACGAGCATCTTTCTTACAGCCTATTTCTAACCAGGGATAGGGTTACAAGTTTCACTATTTGCTGACTTCAAAGAACAGAGGCTTCTAAGCAGTGTTAATTTTAAACTGAAATAGCATATTTTTAGCTCTCTAATCCAAAACACATCTTGATGATCAAACTTTAAAATTATAGCTATGCCCAACCTGCATTTCTCACTTGCAAAGTGCTGAAATAATTATTAGTTTTACTGCTTGTAATTAGCTTGATAGTATAGATATTACCTATAAATGATACAGTATGTGCTAACTATATGGATAACAAAACTACTTAGAAATTAAATAAATTTAAATTGTAACTGAAACAAATTCAACTTTAAATACTAAATCATCTAAGACAAGAAAAATTCAATCTTATTAAAATCTTAAACTTAATCCAATCTCCAGAAATAACCATCACTTTTAATAAAAAAATTATCATCAAACTATACTATCAAAATGTTTATTAGCTTGTCTACTATTTAAGCCCCTTAGGAAAACTAACCTGCAGTCAGAAAGAAACCCACCACAAAACCCAAAACACATGAAAGGCTTATGCTGTCACATTAGCATCAGGTAGCATGGGAATATTAATTTCTATGATGCATTCTTTAAAAAGAATGCACAAAATTATGTAAGGCAGCAGATAGCAAGGAGCTCTGCCAAAACCCCCACAATGCTGTAAAATAAGCAAAGGAAACCCTCATGAAGTCACACTAGAGGAAAACCCCTCTCTCTTATCTTCATCTTCAGGCTGTCATTCACCTGGAGCCTGGTTGCTTTTGCACAGAGTTCAGTGGAAAAACTCAGCAACTGACCTCAGTCAAAGTGGAATTAGGCTGCTGGCAGTCAAGACCTGAGGGCCACAATTTTCTTTCAAGAGACAATTATCCCTCAAGACTGGGTCTATATGGTCTTGTTTTGTTACAATTCTGCACTTAAGGAAGTTGTCTGCTTTGTTATAGGGTGCTTATAAAGAGATTTTTAAAATGGTGTCACAGGTAATATAATGTGTAAGTCAGAACTATAATCTTCATCTTGAACCAAGAAAAAATTCTGTAAGAGTAGCTGCACAAAATATATATAAGAAAAAGATTTTATTTTCTTGAGAGTTCTGTTATTCTTTGCTGTGTTGGCTGGATTTTAGTCTTGGCACATAGTCAAAACACTGGTCACGGCTACATTACTCACAATTTCATTTTTCTTGTTGCATCACCAACACAAGCTTTTATAGCTTCACATACAGCTGAATAATACCCCTTTAACTATTCCTAAAAAACCCTAATAACTAACAAAACCCACAAATGTACAGTAGGAACTACAGGTCTCTGACCAGATTAAGGAAAACAATGCTTGGATGGGGAAGAAAGCCTTCATCCTTTCAGCAGCAGCTGAAGGGGATCATTTCCTCAAGTGGTCTGACTGTTGGATCAATCCATGTCTTGGGAAGTTAGTCACCAATCAAAAGTCATTTTCAGGAAAGCAGCCCTGGTTTCCCAAATACAAGCATCACTCAGGAATGGGCAGAAACAACCTGTAGCAATCTGTCAATATTTGTTGTGCTTCGCTTAATGGAAGGATAACTTCTCCTTGACTTCTCTGCAAACACCCAGCCACATCTTTTCCAACCTTTACCAACCCCCTGCTCCAACCACAGTCTCTCCATGGCATCCAACCCATCCTTCCCAAGACTGTTCCTCCCTGTGTCATGCACAGGAAACACCAAATTCCTTCCCACAGCACTGGGGACATCAGGGATGCTTGGTGACACCAGGAGATGCCATTTCTCCCAGTGGCATCTCCCAGGCTGCAGCAGAAATGGCAACAGGACTATCAGACAGCACACTCAGGCAGGCAGAGGTGCTGAAGTGCTCAGATAACATATTCTGCTCAAAGAGCTGTTTCCCTGCCTCCTTGGAGTCAAATTTAATAAAGTTGGATGGAAGTGTTTTCAACCAGCAAGCAAGCCTGCTGGCATGGGTGATCATAGATGCTTTATTCCAGGAAAAAAATATTCTTCCATTCTGTCATCAGGGATTACACGAAATGCATAATGAGAATCCCAGAATTTTGGTAGAGAAAAGATTCATCTTTATTGAAAATCTGCACCTGAAATAGTCACTGAGACAGTTTAAAAATTATTTTCCAAGTTGGCAGCAAATAAGAAACAGCTCTAAGTGAAAATTCCACCAATTATTTGAGACATCTACCTTGAAGTAGATGAATCTTATTTTAGACACAGACTGCTCAATCCTACCCTAAAGGAGTTGGCCAAGGAATTACAAGTGGAGGCATTGGATTGAGATGCATCCATGCTTAACTCTGCTCTTTGTTGAAACAAGGCTGCGAAGAGATGGAGATTTCAGGAATTGTTCAGGAATAAAAAACTTAGATGGATCAGTGGAACAGTTGAATTATGTCTTCTCTTACAGGGCAACTCTTCTATGTGAGACTAATTTTCTAGAATATCAGGAATAAAACCTTTTAGAGCTATTACCTTGGGATCTTGTTTGTTTCAAACTGGTCTCATTATATTACAGTTAGGTCAACTGAGTGGTGAACATGCATCAACAGACAGTTTAGATGTTCAAGCTACATTTCAATTAAAGCTCATAAAATAGCATGAAGATCACAGGAAAAAAACCCCCAATTTTCAACTGTGCTGCAGTAGAACTGACAGTATAAAGAGACACAGTAGAAACCAAGAATGCAATGTGAACTTCTCATTTTATTGCTTGTGCAGCTGTGTCTCAAGGGTATTTTGCATGGGACCTAGAAGCTGAATGTTATTTTGCTACTGAATTCTCATTAGGAAGGTAGAAAATGTACTAGTCAAACACACCAAAAAAAACCACCACCATCTGGGCAGAACTCTTGTTTCTCAAAAAAAAAGGGGGTGGCAATTAATGTAGAGATGTGTGACCTTGGCTGAAATATTTGACAACATTCAGGAAAATATCTTCAGGAAAATGTATGAGTCCAGCACAGAAGTAACAGAAAGTCACACAGAGTGACAGTCACAGAGTTAAGAGAAAATGGGATGCTATGGCTACTGGGGAGATGAGGTGGGTGGGAGGAAAAAAAGAAAAAGAAGGGAAAGGTAAAGCAGCAGCAGTTTGTTTTGAGAGCTGAGATTGTGCAGATAAAGCTGATTGAACAGATACATTTAGGAAATGTTCTGATCTGACAAGAGATGCCACATATGGTAAAGGGCACTCAGGGCCACTGCTGAACCTGCCCTGGGGATGCGCTCATGCCACTGCTACCAGCACCTGCCATGTGCTACTCACTGTTTACTACGAGTTGGGCAATCCAGGTTTCCTCCTGCTCTGCTAGGAATACACAGAAATTACTATTGGCATGCTGAAGCCTTGATTGGTGTGAAATATGGGGTTTTGTAATGCTGCAGGGCAGACTGAGCACACCAAGGCTGGAATAGCATAAACAGAAAAGAACTAGTCAAAAGTGGGAAGTTCAGCATGTCACTTGATGTTTCAGCTTTTTTATCCAAGTAGCATGCCAAAACTCAGTCAAAAAGCCAAAACATCATGCACATTTAATAGGACACGAAGTACCAGAAAAATTCAAAGGCAATTTTTTTTTCATTATTAATTGTCAAATTGAAATACAAAGCCATACTTTGAATAAAAACTAATTTTGCTTTGCATGGAATTTATCAGTCTTGTAATACAGAGCAATGGTCAAACAAAGGGTATCACAACTGAAAAAGTCCAAAGGGAGGGCCTAAGCCAGGAAGGGAACAGGGATATGCACCATCTCAATAGAAACACTGACACAGGAGCACAGAAATTCAGGTGAACAAGGATCAACATCACATTGACCTAAAAATTTTTGGTTCAGCAGCTTGTGCCTCTAAAGTAAAATGACATTTTCAATTCCAAAAAGAAAAATCAAGAGGTATAGGCAAAACTGTAATTTCCTCAATGAGAAAACATGTTATTAGAAAATTGCTAATGCTTCAGGAAAATAATAGTGTGTATATATATATATACATACATATATATTTACATATTTGACATGCATTTTATAATAAAAATCTCCATACATAATAATTTTCCCAAAAATCTACAAAACAGACCAGTTTCCTGATTGCAAAGGAAGCAGGGGGCAGAGAAGGGTCAAGCAGGGCTGGCACATGAAGGCAACTGATGCTTTTCCCTGCCTGCAGAGTCACCAAACAATTCACCTTACAGGGCAGAGGAGCATCACTGTGCAGCCTTAACCCAAGCCACAGCTGCTGCCAGCTCCAGACACAGCATCTCCCCCAAAAGTGTCTCCCTCCTTCACCCAGGGCGTGACTCCAAAACCGCAGCAGCCAAAATCATCATCTTTCAAGCAGTCCACAACAGACACCAGCAAAATGGGTTTGGAATTGGCTTCCTCTGATGCATATTGTGAGTCACCCAGAAGCCTCATGTTTCAGATGTTTGTTATTAGCATGAAGCCTTGGTTTTGCTCAACATTTGTTTCCACTAGATGCTATTTTATCCTGGGCCTTAAGATTTTTAATCAGTTTTTCTCCAGGAAGATTTTTCCATGTGTTTTCCTGTGGAAAACCTGCAACACACTACTTGTTGGGATTGCACAGCTTAAAAAAGAGGAGGTTGTGAGCCTTCTCCTTCTGATGTTGGAGTTGATTTTGTGCTTTTTGCCCAGTCATGATCCCCTTAAGCAATCTGAGATCATACCAGCCCACAGATTGAACCAGTCTTGAATGGGAGCAGGGATTAATATTTGGGAGATATTTACTTATTTGCAATGCTGGTCTTTAATTTTGTTTCTTGAAAGGAAAAAGAATTTAAAATTATTTTACTTGGCAGGGGTGGAAAAGCTTTGTTTTGTTTTAAATGTCTCCAACATTTCCCCTTCCTATTATTTCTTCTGTGTATGCTCAGAAACACTTGGGCTGGCTCTTAAATCTGCATGGAGGAAGCAGAACATGAGGAAAGTTGTACAGCATCTGAGATTTCATGTCCTTTTTCTTGCTGGAGACAGCAAGAACTCTTACACAGTGCTCCAGATGAGTGGAATTTAATGGAGATAGTTGTCAAATGGAAAAGATGGATGTCAGGGCCCTCACTTTATCCTTCTTTGGGGTTGTCACCAAATAGATGCAGCGAATTTTTTCATAAACAAGAGGAAGCCAGGTTAAACTTTAGTATGTAGAACTTTAATAGAAAAAAATAGAGCAGAAGTTTTCTTCAACCTAAACAGATCAGGCTAACCCTAACTGCACTGCAGTGTTTCAGACATAAAATGCCATAGAGTGAAATTTATTGCCCCAACACCCAACCTCCTCAAATCAACCTCATGGTTCTCCTGGAGCCTTGGTCTTCAACGATATGCATACTCACACCTAAAATCTGTAGGAGCCAAGAAGTAGCAAACTGAATAAAAGACAATTTATATTTTTAAGCATTAGGTAGTTTTCAGTGAGGAGGGAGGGTAAAAAGTTCCTTTTTTTGGAAGCTGTAACTTTGCCTGCACAAGGGACCTGAGCTGCACTTATGCAGTCAAGAGCACCCTCAACATCTTGTAACAGCAGAGAGATAACGTGGTTATCTCATGGCACCAGAGAACTCAGGCTTGCACTTGAGACCAGAGTTCCTCAACAGGTTTTAATCAGATTCTGGCTTTTCCTCTACTGGCAGAGAAACTCAGGAACAGAAGGCTGGGCTCAAGTGCAACCTCTGCCACTCTGGGCAGCTGGCTAAAAGTCAGCTTTGCTCCGTGCAAAACCTGATCTCCAAACACAGCTTTGAGCAGGAAATCAGACATACCCTTGGTTAAATACATTGTGAAGCAGCTCTTGTGTTGCAAAACTCATCAACACAGCCCCAGCTTTGCAGTGTGGCAGACATAACACAAAAAAGATTAAAAATAAGAGCACCACATGCATTTATCAAGATACAGAGCTTATTTAAATACACATCAAGTTTTCTCTCTTCCTTCTCAAGTCCTAACTTCACTGAAACATTATTAATATATGACACATACTTGTGAATCTATGCTAGAACTTCATGCAGCTATTGCAGAAATGTATCTGAAATCCTACCATGGCCTGTTTTCAAAATGTGAAAGACACAAACAAAACGGGTGAAAATCTGAGTTTTCACATTTGGGAATATTTACTGAACAGTTTGTATATTCTGAATGAACCTTATGTAAGAGTCAACATGCTCAAATGGCCAAAAATAGGTCTGAAAAACTTTGAGCAAATTCACCATATTTCTTTGAGTTTTATTTTTAAAGGCTATGTGCTTTGCCTCCTTCCTGCAGCTTTTGTTTCCTTCCAAGAGTCTGTAAAACACCAATATCTAAGGATTTAAGCAGAATCCTAGGCTAGATATCTACACCTCAGTGTCTGTGGTGTCACTCAACAGTAACAGAATTATTTCCATTTATTTCAAGCAAAACCAAGCCCACCAGAAAGCCCTATCAAAGCATACCTTAATTAAGTTAAATAAGCTCCACAAGGAGGCATTTTACACTTGGAAAAGGAGATGTACATAATCTTCTGCTTATTGCCTCATTACTGCATTGCTTGAGCAAATGTAGAAAGATTAAGAGACCTAAGAAAGTCTGGCAGCCAAGATTCTTCCCTTACTCACTCCCTTCTCTTGTATATACTATTGCTGCCTTTAATACCCAAACATTGTGATAAGTAACTTTCTCAAAGAGTAGATCCAAACCTGAGAAAGTTTGCCCAGAAAGCAAACAAAGAACAAGAGGGTTTGGATGAGGAGAACAGGGTCAACACCTTCATTAAAGAAATAACAAAAGCTCTCCCTGCCTGCAAATCACCACAACCTCCAAAGAGCTTTTGGATGCAGCCTCACCCAGAGCTCATCAAAGCAGCCTATTCTCAAAGTGACAAAGGCATTAGCAGACCACACTTCTCATCTTCTCAGTTTCTATTTCTAGCCCCACTAGCAATGCTGGGAAGAGGAGGATTTATAGATATTCTCAGAAGATTTTGCCTGTTTTCAGATAAGTAGTGTTCATACAGAATTGATTTGCACTGTACTCAAAAGCAAAAAAAAAAAAAAAAAAAAAAACACACCAAAACAGCCCCAAAAACCATAATATGAGGAATTGATATCCCCCTAGAAAACAGTAATTGCATTGGTTACAAATTGATGTGATGTAATGCCCAGAAGGAAAAGTTACGAAAGAAAAGAAAAAAAATTTTCTAATAGCTTATGTTATTAACACTTGCTGCAGGGTAAACAGCAGCTTTTGCTCCAGAAGTTTTTAAATTACTGAACAAAACATACTTCCAGAAATCCCTGCCTTCTACCTTGAAGTCAATCCCCTCTGAGGTACAAAGTGACCATGGTAAAGGAACTGACTGTAGGTAAATAAGGAATTGGTTCAAGGCAGACTGAGCTGCATACAGGTAAGAAGTGGAAAACTTTCTCTCAAAAAATATCTGAAAATGCAAAATGGCCATGGTTTAACCCTGAGTGGAGCTAACCTATATCCTGCTCAGCCACCAAAAGAAACAGAAAGAGCTAACAAGAGCTGCTGTAGGTTTCACACAAGATTGCATTTTCCAGCACATATTCCCTGGAACAGTCTGATGTCCCCAGATATTTCATGAGAATTCTTGAGGAACATGCCCTTCCTTTGGGAAAAGGAACTTTATGAACATTGGAAAGTTCAATGTGTACACCTTAAATTATTTAAAAACATCTTTCTCTTACATTGTACTCCATTTTTTTTTAATAAAAGTCTTCATTTAAGAAGCACATTATGAGCAGTGGCATTAGAAAGGTTGCAAATTTGGGAAATGGAGCAAAACCAGCTGTATTGTGCAGAGCCTGGGCAGAGGGGAACTGCAGAGTTCCACACATGGGAACCTTCCCAGCAAGGGCATGGACTCAGAGCAGAGGTTCTAAACCACAAACCACCACCAGGACAAGTGCTGAAGAGCATTGTAGGACTAGAACTGAATAGAGCTGTAACTTCCCATAAAATGAAGCAAGGAAAAATCACTGTCCTGAATTAGAATGTGATTGGCAGATATATGCATGTGTGTACAGGATTCCTATCCTTGTGAACTGCTCAGAGGTATTGCTGACAGCCAGAAATTGATCCTATGTTCTGTAAGGTCTCCAGCAACTCAGGAGCTTCAAAGAGACATTAATTCAATATTAACTTGCACCTAAGAAACCTGTCACTGACACATCTGCAGTCAATGCACTGAGGGGTCAATAGTGTAATATTTTATTTTGCTATCCCTAGTGAAAAATTTGGTATAAAGTTCTTATGCATTTTCTTATTCTGCTGAAGAAGACTGACAGCCAGTCTGCACTGCCTTCCACGGCATACCTTCAGTATTCATTACAATTTCTGAATGTTTTGGACATTTATTTTACATATGCTGATGGTAATCTGGGGACCATTTGTAAACCAAAGGACAATTTCTGCTTGTATTAAAAATATTTATAAAAAGCAATTATTTTACTCCATTAAGGATGTCACCTAGGGCAATTTATTCTGTTCAGCCACAGCCATGTAACAGGGGAATTCCCTCAAACAGAGAATTGAGCACCACAGGAGTAAGGAAGTCTTTGCTGTACATGGCTAGGAATTTTTTAAAACCAATAAAGAAAACTGTACATATTCTGGCTTATGTTAACTTGCACTATTTCTTCTTTTATAGACCTTTTTCAACTGCAATTTTGTACTTGACCCAAATTGTCCCTTAAGTAGTTTTGTCAGCAGGTTCCTCTGAAGCTTTCATTGTCAGCCTTAGTCAAACATTTTCTTGCAATTTCTGTCAGGGAAACAGGTTTGCATATTCATGTTGGTGGGACTCCTGAGGAAAAACAATAACTATATTACCCAGATTAAACCCCTGATTCAAAAAGCACTGCCTTCAGAATAGTTCCTGAAGCTGAAAGGCAGCAAAATGTCTTGTCCTTGTTGCCTGGGCTGCAGATTGTCTGACCCAATTTCTTCATTCCTCTTAATGCTCTTCAAATCCTCCTTGACACCTGGATGAGCCCTTTCACTTGCCACTCAAGCAAACTATAATCTTGTGGCACCCCTGTAAGCTCTCTCAGGCTTCTGCTTTTTCCACCTGTCCCAGCAGCTCCAGACTGAAATAAAAACATATGCAAAACGCACATGGATAATACACACAGAGCTTGCCAAATTTAGATGTGCCCACAGGTTAAATCCTGCAGGTATGGATATAATGTTTTTGACACTCAAGTCCACAGGACATTTCCCACTGAACACTGACAAAATTAACAGGACAAGCTTGTGGTCCTGGTGATAACACCCAACAGCTCAGCTGGAATGGTTCTGCTGAGGTTTAAATTAAGCCTAGCACTAAAGAGTCTGGGAACTTTTGAAAATATCACAGCTCAGCAAACCTTTTGCACAAATGAAGTTAGAAAGACACATTTGTAGCATCCCTAGCAGCTAATCATAAAAGCCAAAATTCTATCTTCTACCAAAAGGGTCTCTTGCAATTTGAGGGTAATTTATACTTATGAAGAAAGCAAAAAAAAAGAGAGAAAACACACAAAGGGCTCCTACAGAGCTGTGGGGTCTGCTTCCCCTCACTCCCAGAAGGTGGACTGAAGTAGCACATTACATCAGTGCTCCCTTCAGCCAAACCCCAGCTCCTGGGGGTTGCTCTGCTCCCACCTTCCTGCCCTGGCAGGGAGAGGCAGCCCAGCCTGGAGCCCGAGCTGCTCTGGGCAGCCCTCCTGCTCTCCAAATAGGGCATGGCGTCATGAGGAAACCCTGCCACCAATGTGCAACCCTAGAGCAGCGTTTCCGTCAAAGGCTTTGCGTTTGTCAGGTCGAGCTGGTGTGAACGATTACTGTATCTCATTTAGAGCACAGCAAAGCTGGCTGGTGAGGGAACAGCCTTTAAACACAGCTGGTAAATGCTCCTTGTCAATAGTGCAGCTCCCAGTGCTGAGAGCACTGGGGCTGGGGGGTAATTTCCCCTTCTCTCCTTCCTCCTCGTTGTGGGTAATTGCCATTAGGAATTTAGACACCTCAACCAACAGCAAATAAACGAGTTCAGAAAACTAGCAGATAAAATTCAACTTGTGTTGAATTTTCAACACTTTTTTCTCCTTCCATTTCACTTCCTTTCCTGCTTGTGAGATCACAGGGTCATTCACAAGTCGATCCTGAGAAGCACTGACACATTTTTGGGCACCCAACTCGGCAAATGCTCCTTCCTCGAAGTTCAGAGTGGCCAAGTTGCATGAGCCTGGTTTATACATCTAAAAAACACTCAGACAACAAAAGAATCTGACATCCCTCTTCCCAGCAAAATATTGGCCTCCCTAGCTATTTAGGGGTGCACGTTCATAAGTTTCTTAAATACCTGTGCCCAGGATGGTTTATTAATCTTCTTCAAGCCAATTATTAAAACAGATATAAATTGTTTCTCCTCTCTGTCCATCCGTCTCTTCCCACTTTGGTTCCCAAGCACAGATGCCACCTTGCCAGTTCTCAAAACATAAAGACAGTTGAATAGCAGACTTACAAACTAAAGCACTCGTATTTTGAGCATATCTCTACTAACTCAAAAGCAAACCCCTCTTTTACTAAGCAAATAAGGATTGCTTCACAAAAAGCATTCACAGGTGTACAAGTTACTGGAATAAGGGACCTTAGCCCCACGTGGCATGGAAAGTGTTGACAGTGACAAAGCAAATAAATGCATAGGCCTTCAAAATCATATTTTTAAGCGCATCTTTACTTCCAAGAGCACTACTCCCAGCCTTTTAAAGCTGGACTGATTTCTTCACCTACTTGCCAAGAAACCATTGCTACTTTCTGGATGCTTCACACACAGACAAGTGTCTGGTTTTTCACCAATGAATAAATCAGGTAAGACAAACTGAGCAGCCCAACATGATCTGGTCCTCTTGATACCAAAGAAGGCGTTTGACTCTTTGTTGGTGTTTGTGGTGCCTTGGCTGTCACCAGGACACGCGGGATGTGCCCACAGGAACGGGCACACACGCTCAGCTGCGGGTTGATAAGCTGCTTTTAGCACCTGAGACATACAAGTGCTATTAGCAGGTTAATCTCGCCAAGCCCTTTCCCCTAACACGGCCATTACCCCCTTATCTCACCGGGATTATCTCCGCATTAAATTACAGCAGTTGCCCTCTGCGGCGCCTCCCGCTCACTGCTGTGGATTTCGAGCACTTGGCATTTCTGGAATCTGCCCTGGATAGAGTTTCACTTGGTGGCTATTCATATATATATGTATTTTATACAGACGACTTCCATTATCATCTCATTTTTCTATTCTAAAACAAAGACAGGGCTGCTGCCAGTGATTTTGGGAGCTCTTTGGACTGTATTGCTATGTTTGGACTGTACTGTATAAAGGCATCCAAAACTGCTCCAGAGACCTCTACTTTGCAGGCCTGGACAGGGCACACCCAAGGAGGTGAGCTCCTGCTTCACAGAGCCCATACTGAAGTGTTTTCACTTCTCTGCCCTTATTCATTACTATAAAATGAAGGAAGACACTGATTTTCAGCAGAGTTGAGTCAATTTTTAACTAGCCAACACAGTGTTCCTTATTGCTAGAAAATTCTGAATCAATGAAGCTGGAATTTTTCACAGAAAAAGGAACTCATTCCCAATGGAGAATTTTAATGACCTGGCTGTAACTTCTAGTTTCCTACAATTATTTGGGAAGCCATTTAATAACATTTTAATAGGTGAAAGAGAAAGATCTCCAAGATGCAAATTAATTTTATTCAGCCACAGAAGTTAAAGAGGTTCCCTCTTTGACACTGAAACCAATAACTTCAAGCAGCCTTGTGTCAAAGTCAACATAGAGATTTGCAGAGATCAATATTATCCCATCCCAAATAGTTAACCAGCTTTTCAATAGCTGTGAGGAGCCCTATACACAATGTACACATTTAAGAAATAAAGCACACACTCTAATTCTGAAAAAATTCTATATAAACATGTCTGATCAGCCCCCTTCAAAGGGGAATATAATTGATATTAAAAGTGGTAATGCTTTAGGCTCAGATGGATTCTGATTACACATTATCAAATATTTAAAACAAAAGGCTGTGGGCTCTTGTGCAAAAGCTATGCAGGGGAGAAGAGATCACAGTCTATCCTTTTAAGTTTATACACAAACATATATTTGGGTGAGATATTAGTTACTGTACTAAAGATATACCTCTGAGCACTTGTAGATACTGCAATAGGATCAACAGGATTGTAAGAAAGAAAACCTGAGAGATCCAGGCTCAATAAAGCTCCTGTCATTCATTTCAGTGAAAGGGGTCATGTCAGACCTGGGGTCAATGGACACAAAAAACATCCCTGAACACACTCAGGTAAGACAATTTTAAAAATTCCAGCATTTAAGGTGGGACCTCAGAGAGAAAATCCAAATAGATTTAAGCAGCAAGACACTAAAGCTGCAGTAGCTGGCATATCATAGACACAATTCATGGGATGTGTTACCAAGGAGATAATGTTAATAGGGAAGAAACAAGAGAGTAGGAGTGGAATTAAGTAACTATTCTCTCTGCCTGTCGAGTCAGTTGTGTTCATGTATATGGAAGGATAAATAATCTATTTTTAAAAAGCAGTGAAAAGCATAGCTCTATTTTAAATATAGTTACTGCAGAGCTGAAGCTTTAGCTCAGTGGAAGGGTTTGTCAAAGAAAACAGCTCAGGCAGGAGGGTGGTCTTGTTTGTTCCACCCCTCCTTGAACACCTTTTATTTATTGAGAAGATGACTACAAATGGTTGAACAAAAAGCAATTTTTGATAAAAAAATAATGGATGCCTGGAGCTCCCAGCACTTCCTCCTGTCCCCAGAGTGACAGCTGTAGTATTAGTGTGCTCAGCCTCTAAACAGCCAGCAGCTTTAGGTACACTCCCAGCATACAAAAGCCCTCATGCTGCAGCAACAAAACACTGAAATTTCTCCGTCCCCGCAACTAATTATTAAATTACTGTATTTATTGAAACACTGACAAAACAAAATGCCCTTTTGAAAGCTGCCTGCTTGGAGATATTTCAGCTTCAAATGGATACACTGTGCTTTTTTTGGTACAGAAATTAACAGGAGCTATTTAGATGGAAGGAAAATGTCTCATCCAATAGGTGGTGCTAACAAGTTCTCTAGTTATCTAAATAGCTGATATCAGTATTTCTAAAAAAGGGGAAAAAGACAGAAAAATACCCCAAAATCCACTTAGAAGACCCAAACCCAATATTCTGCAACAGCAGACTTCCAAAGTACAGTTATATTTACTATCATAGGATTGTTGCTTTCCTCTGAAATGATAGCATTTCTTTAATTTAAAAAATTCTCTAATGTTTTCATCAAAACTGCATCTGATAACACCAGTTTGTGTGTGGCTACATGATACCAGTGACCAGCTATGTTACTTTCAAATTTCTGCTCTATTTCATATGCTCATCATTCCTTAAAGTGAAAGGGGGTTTAATACTCCTACCAAATTTCAGAGTGATATTATATTCTGTCTTCCAAGGCACCAGATTTTTTTCTAATCATCCAATTGGAACACATTATTGAACACAGAAACTGGCTTCTTGAGGAATGCATGAAACATGAAAACAAGGTCCAAATCACCTATTTTTAAGTGTCATCTCATTATGTTCATCTTCCCTTCAAGAGATGAAGGGTTCACATTTATTCAGTTGCAAGGCCAAGACTAAGGTAGATTTTCATGTGAGCTCTGTCCACAAGTGGGAAAACTAACTCTGGTTTTTGAGAGGAGAAAGATATGATGGAAGATCAAGGTAGAGCCAGCTTGTGGCAAAATACTCCATGAATAATTGGATTAAAACAACAACCCATCCCAAACCTAGATGACAGAAGGAATTTTTTTAAAAATAATGTGAAAATAATTGGGTTCAGAATGTTTCAGCTAGTCATTGGATTTTTAAAAAAGCATTTAATCTAAAAAAGAACTAAGTCTTCAATACATACAATGCAATATTTTAAATTTTAAAAGTTTTTCAGGTCCCAAGACATTTAATTTTTTCTTTTTCATCTAGTTCTTATTTACATTACACAAAACCTTCATATTTTTGCTCATTTTTATCATGTTTTCAACATTAGCTGGAAACTAAGTACAACTTCACAGAAGTCACTGAACTTCTTTGTGTGACCAAACCATAGCCTTCAGGTACTAAATTTATACATTAAATTGCCATTTCTCATCTTTTCCATCATGAAATGGGGGAAATTCCTGACTTTTCTTGTCTATTAAGTAATAAATGGCACTAACACAAAAGCAAGCACAATGCACATTGCACAAAGTACTTGGATAATTCATTTCCCAAATGTCATTTATAGTGCTGGTTATTTATGATAATATTTCTTACGGTAATAGTAAATGCCCTTGAGCATATTTTTATTACTTAAGACTCCTTTGCTTTTAGAAGGTCTCAGGGCAGCACTCTGCTCCTGAATTTTTGCTAAGTGGCAGGGAAGCCACCATTTTTCTGTTGGGCAGATAAACAAAAAATTTGATTGCTAAGGTTTCTTGCATCTTTTAAGAGCACTCTGGCTTCCTATACTGCTTTAGATTCAACTGCTCCTGGATATCTTTGAATCCTTGGCATAAAAAGCAGGGAAGAGATAAAGAAAAAACTTGAAAAAGAAAAACCTATATTTCACCCATTGCTGAAGCCTGCCTCACCCTCAGTTCAGGGAGAAGGGAATATTTGTAGCAACACTGAAAGACAACATGTGCAGCTGATCCTATCCAGCCAAAAGAATGATTTAGGAGAGAGGAATGCTTTTCCCAGAGTTGGAGAGGTTGACATCCCAAACCTTGCAAAGAAACACAACTCATGACCATAAATAGGTTGAATGCTGTAATTTTCCAGCTACGTTCTTGAGGCTTAATGCCAATTTTTAAGCACATGCTGGGGTACAAAGGGGCAGTCTGCTCACTCAGGTCCTCATCCCTGCACAATTCCCATCCACCTCAGCTCCACTGCAAACCAGCCATGACTCTCCTGCAGGTTTATCCTTCACCCTGATCTGCCTCAGCACAGAGCTGCACAAGAGGTGTCCCAGAAATACGTAATTAAAGGCAAGAAAAATGCAAGTGCACCTCCCTGGCAAGGTCCACAAGTGATAATTGAACCACAGTTTTGCTTTTATTTGCCCGTTATATTCAAAGAAGGCAAAAGCCCTGCAATATTCAGCCTCTCCATAGTCCTAACATCCTGAACATTATTTTTTGTTCAGCATTTCTTCAAGATTGCAGCACAGTCTAATGTGCCTGCACTGTTCCAGAAAAACAGCTGACAATCTCTGCTGCACTCCCCAGGTGCTGAGCACCTAAATGTTCCCTTCTGGGGCCTTCTGGGAGATGGTAACAAATCTCCAAAACCTTGGAGAGCAAAGGAACTGCCTCATAGGCATGAATAGTTCATGCAAGGATCATAGCTCATATGAGAATCTTAGCTTGCAAACACAAGGAATAAGACCCAACAACATTATGCAATCAACGTGTACAGTGGTGAAAATGCTGCAGTTAGCAAATGGAAACAGCTTCATTACCCTTAAGCATTCCCAATTTGGGTGTATGTCTAACTTTAAAAATAGCAGATTTTTTTTTTTTAATGGAAAAACATAACCTGCTCCTACTTGTCACAAGCAGGAAATCAATGGATCCAAAAAATGCCATGGCAAAGTCAACATATACTGCTCCTGGTTTGTTCTAAATTTCATTATTTGCAGAGCTGTGCTGGCTCTACCTTTCTTATGCCTAGTGGGCTGACACCTTTAAGATGTTCTTCATAGCCTGAAGCTGTTTGAACAGCACTTCCAGACCAAAGCCCTGAAAACAGGCTGCTGTTTGTACTGTTGAAGAAAAAAGGGCCCAGCATTTATGATGCCAGTCAGAAATCAAGGACATCAAAAGCATTTGTCTACCTCAGCAAAGCCTTCCTGTTCACCTCTGCTAGTTTGCTTTCCTTTCAGTCAGATGAACAGTAGAATCATCCAAATCTGAGAAAATTCTTTACATAAAACATTGTCAGCAAAAGTTGTTATCAAAATACAACAGGACATTTTCCTCTTTTATTTCTGAGTTATTGGTATCAAGAGCCCATTTCTGTTGAGATTATCAATATTATTCTTCATAAGGTAAGGATAAAACACATCAAAATGTTTAGAGTTCTGAATACCACTTTTAACATGGAACCTATGAATGACCCTGATTTTGGAAAAGCAAGACAGAAAGAACTTCACAGTTATTAATGGGTTAATTTAACTCAGACATGGTGTTGAATGCCTTCTTTGTAAAACAGTTTTAATAGCATTTTGCATAGAGCTCAATTAGCAAACTTAAAATATTTGGTAATGGACTCAACTTGCAGTTTCACACCACAATTAAGCTGCATGTACAACTAGAGACACCTGCATCTCATTACCTTAGATGCACACAGATTTAGCCATATCAGTGACTTAACAAGAAACATCAGGTAGCTGTGATCTCAAATGGCCTAAATTTTCTATGACATTTTCTACGACAAATCACGAAACCTACAGGTTGAAAAGACTTTTTTATACCAGCAGAGACACACATACAGATGGTCCTGCAGCCAAGCCACTGTGTATCCCCTGCCTGCCCTCTGCACACCTAATGCACAAACTGTACTCATCTCACAGCCTCTTTATTGCCCAGGAAGCTTCTGTCTGCCAGGCACAACCCCATCCATTGTGGTGTTGCTCTACAGGGCACACACATTTAGTATATAATTATTCAAAGGTGCTGAATTTCAATAAATCATATTTTTCAAACCAGTCCGCTCTTTTAGATGGAAACCCTTTTAGCTTTACTGGCAAGTTGACAATTTGGCATCCCATCATTTTAACAAACTACATAGCTTTTGAGCAGAATTTAATTAAAATTAGCTATACTACACACACTGCCCTGCTGTTTATAGTACAATTTTCAGGTCAGATACACCTATTAGTGCTACCTTTTGACAGTCACAGCTCTTCCAACCAAGCACAGTAAATATTACTCAACACAGGCTGCAAGAGCCACTAGATAGCAGCAAATCAAGCTGCATGTTCAGCAGCATGTGCAGTGCCCTCTCCCCCAACCATTCACTGCATGCACAAGCAGCTGAGCTTTCAGCATTCATTGTGCAGAGGAACACTCAGAAAGGGAACACTACGCAGGAAAAAACGCGGGCTCTCCATAAGCCACATGTGCCCTGGAAACACATACATGATGTTACAATGGCTAACAGGCATCGATAAAAAAAAAAAAAAATCTCAATAAAATAAATTCAGGCTAGTCAGGTGTTGTACTCACATAGCTGCTTGTGCAGAGGGGTCAGGAGCTTTTGCTCAGCAAGCACCAGTCTGAAGGGGAGCAAACTCTGCCTTGAGGAGACCCTTCCTTCTCAAGGGAGCCCCTCTTTATGTCCCAGTGTGCCCCAGCAGGGAGGAGCTCCCTCACAGCCCTGATGGGGGTAATGAAGAACACCTGGGCAGCCCTCTGATCCTCACCACAGCACTCTGGGGTTCCCTGTCCTGCACAGGTGCACCCTCTTAGAGGTGATTTGCTCTAAGGAGAGCAACCTGTGCTGGCCAAATCAACACCTGTGCCCTTCTCAGCTCAGCAATGAGTCAGGTTCTGTAGGTAGCACACCCTTCTCAAGGTCACTCCAGTGATGATCTGTGATTCCTAGAAGCAGAGAACTGAAAATCAGGTTTCTTCACCCTGGTTTTCAGTTCTTTTGCTGCTTTCCATACTGTGCCACAGAAGGCAGCAAGTGGACTTGCACTTTCATATTTTCCTGGATATCAAAGCTGGTGACATGCTTGAAGAAACAAAGATAACCTCAAAGGCTTTAGTAACAGGCATTTCTTAGCACATGTGAATGCAAGAAAAAGCATAGAGGAGAGGGTACAGAGCTGGGCAGAAATTCACTGCAGCTTTGACAGCACAGACAGAACAAGAGGAAAGGGGGAATTTCACTGGCTCCCATAAGAGGCCTTGAAAAGATTAGATCAAAGGAACAAAGCTGGTGCAGTGATATTGCACAGCTCCTGTTGCCTTCCCTGGGACAGCTGGGTCAGGGCTGTCCCTGCAATCTCTCAAGTGTTTTGTTCCTCTTTGTGACAACCACTGAGGAGACATGAAACACTCAGGCCTTAACCCTCCACAGTGGAGAGGCTCCATAAAGCCTCAGCAAAGTCAATGCTGGTTTGAAATAGCCAGCTGTGTGGCAGGAAAGCCCAAAGGTGCACTACTCCACTCCACTGGAGGGAGGAAGCAAGCTGCCAGGAAAGATCAATGAGGAATGAATTGTTTCCTGGTGGGGATGTTTACATTTTAAGCACTCTGACCATAATGGAAGTGACTGAAATTAAGACTGACATACACTTTGGGAAGCAGCAATTCCTCCCACCACAGACTCACCCTGAGCCTCTTTGTTGATGACCACATAAAACTGCAAATTTTCAGATCAGAAACAGAGTTTTTGCAGCTCCAGGGTGTTCAAGGCTGGGCTTTGAACTTGAAGCAGCTTTTTAGAATACATCTTGGGAAAAGATGGTACACTGTTCTGTGGAATGACTGACATAAAAAGGATAAGGAAGAATTTCTGGCAGTTCCATCTTCCACAAAAAGAATTGTGTGCTTATGCAGGTGCAATTGCTGTATGCAGGTGGGTGTAAAAATGCACAGTGACTGTGGGTATATGCATGCAGGGAAGAAATAGATAAGAAAAAAAACAATTTACAGAGGTTTTTCCATAACATATCATTATTAAGAACATAACACTAATGAAAAAACGAGAAGGAAGTAGAAGTGTTTAAAGTGCTAGGTATGGAGGAATGATGAGAGAAAGCAAACAAACAGCAACAGATCTCTTCCATGTCATATTGCAAGTCCTAGTTCCATCCTAGATAAAAAAGTTCACTGCCATTGCAGAGACCACAGACTCATCAGTACATGCAATATAATTAGAACTAAATTTCAGGTTATGGATCAACAGCAATCAGGAAACAAAATGCAGATGCTCACTAGTGGAACTACTGGAAGAAACAACTGGTAAGAATTTAGTAAGCACATTCATACCCTCAGGAATCTACCCTCAACCTTCAGGAGGCTGAAACAATGTCTAAGCTGAAATAAATCAGTAAATTGAGGATACAAATACATCCCTTCATGAACTCAAATCTCGGATTCCAAATGACTGATCATGGAAGGAGACACACATGCTGGGTAAGGCTTTTTTGATATTCTGACAGCAAAAGTCCATCTGAGTCAGTCAACTAAAAATACAGCTTAAAAAATGGAAGATGTGTGACTTACTGACAAGTCTTCTCACCCACTCTTTTATAGACTCAGAACATGATAGATGGAAAATGGAAAAACATTTGGGTAAATTGTAATTAGAACTCTGCACACAAATTAATAATGGAACAGTGAGGGAGCTTCTGCAATGCAACAGCTCAGGTCCCAGCTAGGAAACAGGAGGGGGAGAGGCTGAGCCAGAAGAGGCTCCACTGGGGGATTCTCCTTCACCTCCTGTGCCAACTGTCCTGCTGAGAGCTGGTCTGACAGAAAATAAGTTAAGAATGTCAGGAATATAAAGGTGAAGCCTGAAGGACTAGATTACTGAGATGCTCACACAATTATTTTTCCTTTCCCTTCTTCTTTTTATTTTGACAACTTTTAAGATGGGTTTTTCAAAGCCACACATTCTGGGACTCCAGATCTTTTAGGCAACTTGAAAAATCTCCCTCTTTCTGCCTGCTTTGCTTGGTTTAACAGACCTGTCAATTGCCCCTCTCAGGAGGAGGGCTAATAATTCAACTTCTTTTGCTCAAAGTAAAAGCATCTACTCTCAGGTGTTCCTGCTCAATCTGAACACTTGGAGAGCTGTGATACCAAATTAGACATTGTTTCTAAACTATTTTGAAAGATGATGTTCTCATTCCAAATATCTAAATTAAATCTGATCTTTGCATAACATATACAAGCACTAAAGAATTTCTTGTCTGTGGATGGAAAAGGTTCTTTGTTTGTTTGTTCTGCTTTTCTTAAGTTTTTATGGAGGCAGAAAAAGTTATTCCTTTCCAAATAACCTGTTTGGAAAATATGGTTCTGGGCCCCAAATTCTAGTTTTGCAAAGAAATCTAGTTCACTGAGGGCGGAATCAGGTCACCATGATAGTGGAAAGTATTCAAGAAGAGCTCACACAAGAAAACTGGAAAATCAGAATTCTATGCAAAGAATCACATGGCACTAGAGCTGTGTTAAAACAAGTGCACAGGACACACTTTGTGCTGGCAGGAAGCAGGACAGCTAACACAGCACAAATTCAAAGCAGTAGTGAAATGCATACAAGACCAAAGAAAGATATGGAAATTTGACAAATGCATAACTATATATACAAATATAGAACTCAGGAATACTGTAGTGTGCAAAAGTAATTTTAAATGGTTTGTCTGCTTTAGGGAGGAAGGCATCCTACTTGCAGCCTTTGCTGTTTAAACATGAAGGTTGTGCATGTCTGGACCTGGGCTGGCTAGTGTTGGGATCAGCTGGCAGCTGTCACATATTGTCCTCAAATCTGTCTCCTTGTGCCCAAATGAGGCTGCTGACTAATCCCATCTGTCCCTGCAGCAGGTGAGCCTGGCCTGTTTCAAAGGGACCACAGGACATCTTTTATGAGCAGCACAGTGGTGCTGCAGCATGACAACAGCAGGCAGAAAACATGGACTTAATTGAGACATGAACTTTACTTGAGCCAGGGACAGTGAGCTTTCCCCAGCTATTGAAGCACACAGCAGGAAAATGCATCATGGCAGGCTCAAAACTCCCCCCTTGAATATCAAGTGGGTTTAACCCCAAGCAAATCTTGAATGCCTTTCCAGTGTTGGGTCAGCATTTCCCATTTTGGGCCAGAACTAATAAACAGCCCTTAAAATGCAGAGGAGAATGTATTCTCAGGGAATTACAGAATCACAGAATCATTTATGTTGGAAAATACCTTGGAGGTCCAGTCCAATCTTCAAGTACCACTTTGTCAACAAGACCTTGGCACTGAGTGCCACATCCAGCTGTTCCTTGAACACCTCCAGGGATGGTGGCTACACTGCCTCCCTGGGAAGTCCATTCCAAGACTTAACAAGCCTTTCCCATTAAGTTGTTCTTCCTGATGTCCAGCCTGGCACAGCTTGAGGCTGTGTCCTCCTGTCCTGGTGCTGTTGCCTGGGACAAGAGCTTGAACCCCACCTGGCTACAGCCTCCTTTCAGGGAGCTGCAGAGAGCAAATGAGGAGTTTCCATCAATTTCCTTTTTGTTGCCTAGTGGAAAAGCTTTAGTTCTGTCCCAGCAACACAGGTAAAGACTCAAACAAATGGGAGAACCTAATTAATATACTATGAAAATACTATTGGCAAATATCTGAGGAAAGAGAAAAGTCCCACGAGTATCTAGTCAGTGAACCAACCACAAAAATCAATACACTGACAGCAATTGTGTGCTTCAGAAATTGCAGACTACCTGCCAAGGCATGGTGGTCAAAGGAATTTGAATTATATTTACAGTCTTCTAATAAGTATTCTATTCCATGTTGCAAGATTTCATACCAGTAAATGCAATTGCTCTTGCATTTTTTTTCCATACCTGTCCACTCAGAATGACAAACAAGAACCACCTCTCCAGCACTGTTGTACCTAAAACATGCTGAAGGTTATGGCTTTAATAATTAAATATTTCCAGCAATTGTTTGAAGCTGGTAAAAATGTTCAGAATTGTTGCACTATTTATGTTTGTCACTAACCATTGAAAATAAAACTCTTTAAGTTTAATATGATAGTAGTGGGAACTCTTGCAAGCTGAGATATTGCTTCTTAGATGTGTTTGTGGTGTTTCATGTCGCATTCCAGAGATCAGATCTCCCATGATGGATGCACAGTGTACAACCAGAGAACAGGCTGTGAGTGTGTTGTAGACCAAGGCTAATCCTCACAGAGCAGAGAGGCAGCAGATACTTCAACTATTTCTCTTGTGAGGCATTAAATCAGCTCAGGAAATCAACAGCAAAAGGAAGATGTTCCTTTGTATGGTTCCTGTGCATGGTTCAACGCTAAGAAAAATTTTGTTTCAGATTAACCAGACCCAAAATTAAATATTTTTCTTTCTCTTCCAAAGAAAACAAAACACTGGTAACAGTTTTTTTGAAAGAAAATTTAAGTTTTCCAAAAGACAAGTTTTATTTCAAGTAATGTTTCTAGAAAATGTTGCAATAAATAATAACACAGACCAAAGAAATCCTCTTTCATTTGCAGACTGCTTGAAACTGTTGCAAAACCTAATCCTCTCAAGAGATATCCTGTTCTAAACCATAAAAACAAATCATTTCTGTGATTCTCTCTAACAAAGAGAGTTTCTGAATTGGAAGCTGCAAGAGCAAGCATAATCAACATTTTCGTTATATATCTCAAATTTTACTGTAAGCTGGATCAAATATATTGTATTTGCTGTCAGTAAAGTTCAGATGTATGCCTTATAACATCCCAGCAACCTTAGTATGTGTTCTCAAAGCATGATTTGAGAACCAAATTTAAAACAGAGATGTGTGAAATGCCCATTGCTATATTAATAGATGAGTACCATAACAAGTGTCCATGATGAAATATTGCTGCCTAGACATCATAATACAAAACCAACCAGAAAGATGTCATGTATAGAAACAGGACTTAGCAACCAAAACTAAGTGGAAAAAATAGTCAAGAGTCAACGTTACCAAAAGCCTTTTTCACTGTTGTGGCAATAGCTGTAATAAATAGTCAAGACATCCTTAAAGCTGCAGATAGCAGGAGCCCTTTCATTTGCCCTTATGTATCCCACTGGGAAAACTTCCATCTAATTTTGGCTTCATGCCTCTCACCCCAAAACTAAAAGTGAACAAAATAATTTTCCTGTGTATTTTCCTTTGTACGTCTGTACTACACCTACCTTTTAGTTCTGCACCCACAATTTCTAGTACCATAGGAGAAAAGCCTTCTATTCCTTCAGAAACAGATTCCTCTGAAAGACAGTCCTCAGAGCCATGAGAATATTTATGGGTGATTAAAGTACGCTTAGAGAATTGTTTTTCTTGGTTTAAGTTCAACTTGGATTCCAGCTCAGTTCCCATTCTGAAGAAAGGACACTTGAACCAAAGAAAACCCCAAATAAAGCTTGTTGGGAGCAGTTGTCTCTTTAGTTCAGATATTTTGACTTCAGCTTACTCACAAAAACAAGTTGTGCCAGACACTCTGGGTAAAAACATTTCAAAATCAATAAAATCAGAGTTTACGATAGGAGTTGGAACAATATTTAGGTAACAGCATTATGACCAGCTTAAAGGTTGACTGTGCATTTAATTTTATATTTTGGAGGTCCCTTCGCTAGTCTCACTTTTAGTATTGAAGTAATGTGATCTTTTTGTTAATTAAACCTTAATATGCAACAAAGGAGAAACACATGAAAACAATTCCATTTTGGGGCTTCATGTAAACAGCTCTGTTCAAAAACAATTAAAGTGGGAGATCTACAGCCAGCCTTAATCTTCTAACAAGAAAGGGGAATAACCCTAGAGCCACTGCAGCCCCAGTGTAGTAAACCTGCTTAGCTCCATGTCCAGCTGCAGACCACCAGGCCAGTGGAGCATTATTTTATAACCATATGTGTTTCCCATTTCTAAAAATATCTGTAATATTTTTTGGCTAATTTCATAAAATACCACAACAATGATGTAGCAAGTGTTAAATGCTAGTATAGAACTAAACAAACATTTGATAAAATGTGCTGTTGCTAATTATATTAACAGCACATTAAGTTCTCACCTGGATTCAGATTCAGTAGTCAAGGCACTTCATGACACGCCACAGAATAAAGTTTCTTTATAAAGAATCACTTCACAAAATATGAAAACAAGGGAATACAGAAAGGAAAGAAAATAGAATTGGGCAAGCCATACAGCCAGGTTTTCACCCAGTAAGGAGACATGAGCAGCCCGATTCTCCAGGAGGGTGCCTTGGGAAAATGGGATAAGTGAAGGTTCAACATGGCTGTAAGACTTTATTATCACACTCCTTTAGGTAAATGCAAAAGAAATTGGGACATATTTTTAAGATATGCACTTAGGTATTAAGAATAATACTTCACATCTACTTCATCCAAAACTGTTCAGATATTTAAAGATGATAAATTGAGCCATCACACCTTTGAGACATAAGAGATCATTATTGGTTTTAGAATTGATAATGAATATAAAATTAATACATTCAGGTGAGGAAGCCATGACTCTGTTGAACTCTGTATATCTGCCACCAATTTCAATCAAAGCCAGGACTTCACTCAGTGCTGGAAGGCGGGAAGAGATTTTTACAATTCAACAAAGAAACCCCAAAAAAGAAAGGCTGAACTTGATGTGTTCATTTGAGAAAAGATTAAATGAGGCAACCACGGCATGGAGTAGGGATGAGAAGATTCCTTGGGAAACAAAACATTTTGGAGGCACAAGCCATTCACATTGCCAGTATGCAATGAAATACTGTCTCAGAATGTGCAAGATGACCTCACAAATAAATGCAGTAAAATATTTGTATTAAGTTGTTTAGGATTCTGTTTGGAGCTTAGCAATTTTCCCAGTATGGGGTCAGCTTTCAACAAGTTTTTCCACGCAAACACGTTGCTAGCAACATAAACATGCTAAGCTTCTTTAGTTAGAAATTACACATTTCATTTTTATTATAGTGACTAACACTCCTAGTCTATAAAAAATAAAATTAAATGAAGAGGTAAGTCACTCCAATTGCAATAGGTATCATGGAATTTCATTAAATATATTACATTTCAGAAATAAATCAAAATAGGGGGCTGCCCTTTATTATTCATGGCTTTTTTTTTAAGAGAAATCTTGAAGCCTTGTGCAGCCCTTCAGATTTATGCTCTAAGAGCTGTGAAAGCTGCAGTATTCTCTGGAAGAATGACAAAATGTCAGTTGATCAGTCATCTAATAATTTTTAAATCTGAAATCATATTTTAAGATATTTCCTATTTTCTAACCTTTTTAAAAAGAGGATCCTTTACATATAAAATTCTGAGATTATCTGCAAACAATCCACTTTATTTTACTAACTATGTTAATTTAGTGACCTTATCCCTATTTTAAATTACAGTTTTCAATTATTGAGGTGTCACAAACCAGGGATGAGCTGCCTGGGTAGCTCTGACAGCAGTTTTGACTGCATAATAAACCAAGCCACTGCAAAAAAATATTTATCCTAAAAATGTCAAAGAGGAGAAACTGAAAATGTTGTTAAGTCTTGAGTGTTGAACAATGACACAAATTCTACTTATAGAACATATGGCAATAACTAATTCATGGGCAGATCAAAACAAAAATCAACCCAAAAAATATAGTCAAAACAATGCTATCAGCAAATATATTAAAATAAAACTATATAATATTCTCTCTCATTTCTCTTTTGAGAGTTTCTCTTCTCTGCTTAGACAGTCACTGATAGAATCACATGACAAGGCAAGTTTATACCACAATCAGAAACTTCAGATGTCTTCCAGAGTACTTAGCAATTTCAAAACCAAATTGTCCAGGGCAGTAAATGATACCTCCCCACTCAACCATCACCAAGATATCCTATGTCCCCATTAACTAATATTTTTTCAGTATCTTAAATCATCAGATTACAGTATCTCCATGGTCAAACCAAGTTTAAACAACGTGGTAGGGGGTGGGGGAAAAGGAAGCATGGGGCAAAACAGAAAAAGCACAAGCACATAAGGAAAAAGCTTCTAATCAGAGAAGCAGAGCTCAAAGGGCATATAATCTCCCTGTCTGAGCTGTCATGAATAGGGCTCCAAAAATCTCTGTGATAAGATTATGTTTTCTGACAAAAAGAAAAATCCTTTAGATACACTCTGCAGATGAAAGTGGAGCGATTCTTCTGTAAGTATTGATAATATTTTAAAAATACTTTGCAATAAGAGGTATTCAATGTTCTTTTTAAATGAATTCTCAGTCCTTTTCAGAAGAAACTAAAATAAAAGATTGGCAGGATAGGAAAATTAGGATAGAAAGAAGAAAATCTGCAAGCCGTCACTGCACAAGTGACTCACAGATTATCCTTCCATCTTTTGACTCTCTTCCATAAAATGTGGCAGAAGAAACATTGCAAAGCAAAAGAGCAGAGGGCTGAGCAAGTCAGACAGCTGAAATTAAATGAGGGGTCAGCAGGATTTCCAGGCTGACATGCCAAAGTGCAATTTCCTTTTCCAAACTGGAGGTTAAGTGGACCAGAAGAAACTCCTCAGCAACTGGAAGATGCAAAGGGGGGAATGGAAAAGAGAGCAGAGGAAACCTTCCTTAGGAATGATACACCCGAGCAAAAGGGTGCAGGGTGGCAAAGGGGACAGGAGATTTGTCTACAAGGAAACTTCCCCAGGCCTTAATGAGGGCAGTTACCACAGAATAAAGTAAAAAGAAGGCAGGTGGGAGTGGGTTATCAGACAGGTAGTCAGACTGGAGAAGGAGGCACCTGGGGCAACTTCTGCAGGTTATTAACTCAGTAAGTTTTTAGGCATGGCAGAGAAAGTTACAAGGTGGAAATGGGAGGGACAGATGAAGTCACAAAGCTGTTTAATTAGAGGAAGAAAAGAAGAGGGGCAGAAGAGGTCAGAGGAGGCAGTATGAAACCAAGATGAATGGCTAACATCTCCCTTTCTCAATTGTGACTATGGCTTAGTGCATGCCCAGGCAGCAGGTCTGGGCTGGTTGATTTCTTTCAGGGCACATCATAAAACAAGTAGTAATCCCTATTAATATCTCTCTGAATTAGTATTCCCTCAGGGCATCTAAATATCTCCTGCATATTGAAGTAATTTTGCTCATTGCTTGCTCTCCAACAAGTCACTGGCTGGAGCCTTTCATAGCTGTCAGTATTTTGACAGTGCACGAGCATTTAATTTCATGCTGTCCCTACCCTCTAAAATAATTTTGCTTGAAGACTTAAGTCAAGTCTCATCAAACTCAGCATTTTGGTCAGTGACAATGGGGAAAAAATAAAGTTTTCCTTTTTTAAAGAAAAAATAAAGTGTGCCTTTGCGGGATTAAATCTATGTTTATATTCCTGGTGAGAGAAGTGAAGACAGCAAACATATGTAGTCAGTTCTTTGGGAAGGGAATAAAAGCATGCTTGGATCTCAAAGAATGAAACCTCGAGAGTCCTTGTTTGTGGCTTAGCAGAAAGAATCCACCTTGGCTCTGCAAGGGATTTGTAAGTGGATTCCAGCAGAGTAGAAGTAGGCAAGCAGAAAGAGAAATTTCATGCCTGTATCCTGGCAAGAAAAAGGTGATGCACGTCACAAAAATGCTTTTGAGCACCGACATTTACAAGCCATTTGTGCATGATGCCCCTTTCCTGTGTAGTAAATCAGCAGTGATTTGGGGCAATTAGGTGTACCTCCACCCTCTGGCTGAGTAGTGCCCTACTATTATTAGGTGGCAGAGCTGGATTAGAAATTGGTATTTCTTCACGTTTCTTCTGCATAGGAAACTTGCTGCATGTTTATGACAGAATTTCCAAAGAGCTGATTCAAAAGGCTTTCCTTAGAGGACAGCAGCACTCAAACACTTATTTTTCGGAAAGCAGCAAATTCTGCCTAACAGTGAGGATTCCCCACAAGCAAAATTCTCAATCAGAAAAATGTTCCATGTGTGTGCAGGGCTCTGGCTATTCTTCATTTCTTTCATATAGTTAGGCAAGCTTCAATACTGCAATGACCTAATTTCAGGCAGGGTTTTTTTTTGAAAATGCTGGAAAGTATGACTTACCTGAATTCATGGAGCAATTTGTTAGAATACCAATTTTTATGTTTCTCACACTTCTTGCCCTGGAATACAGAATTCCTCCCTGCAGAGTAAAATATATTTTCCCATCTGTTCTTTTAACTCTCTGATGGAAGCTATCCCACTACTGACAACCAGCATATCAAAACTGCCACAGGACAAAAAAAAACTCTGCCATTTTGTTTTGTAGGCTCGGGTCAATGTAACAGTATAAGCCACTTATCCTTTAATCTTCTTTTCACAGTAGCAGAACCCTCAGAAAGATACCATCCTGAATTTCCTTTCTCAGGCTCGGCAGCAGCAGGCTCCCATTAAAGCAGGCTGCCTTTTCTCCTCTCTCTAACTGTACTTGCAGCAAGGACAAGATGGGAGCATCTGTGTTTCAATCCAGAGTGACCTTCCAGAGCAGGAGTAGGAGCAATTACCTGCTAGCACTACAAGCACTCCCACTAGGAAAGCGTGTTAGCATTTTGTGTGTCATTCAATTTTATTTCACAGTGGCAGCTAATATCTTTGCCTGCAGAGCTGGAAGAATGGAAAACTATTGTCCTGTGACAATATTTCCTTTTTTATTCTGTGGCACACCTTATTTTCCTCCATCAAGTGCACCTCTAGAATGCAATACGATGCCCCATCATTTGGAGGTAGAAAGGAGAATGAGGAAAAAAATGGTGACAGTTTTATCACAACACTGAGAACCTGTGGCTCAAAACCCAAAAACTCAAAATATTTTTTACTATGACGACGAAAGAAATTTTTCTAACACAACAGAAGAGAATCAGTAGGTCAGAGCACCTGATACTCAGGCCCTCACCTCTCCCCCATATGATATTCTGCTGTAAATTCAGATGAAATCTGATCTGTTTTCCTGGATCAAAGCATCCCCACTCTATACATGATGTAAAGTTCTCTAGCAGACAGATCCCTGGTTCAGACCTCCCTTAAGGATTTTAAATCTTCTAGACATATAGGCAGATCAGAGCTTCTGCTCTCAGAAGAATCTATTTCACATGAACCAAAACCACACATGAGATATGTAGCAAGAGGGGGTAAGTGTAGGCAATCACAGCATTTGTTCCAAAACTGCACCACTCCTCCATACCAAAATGCTAAGGTAAAGCCATCTTTCATTTGGACTGTAATGAGGTAATTAAAAATAAAGTAACTCTGAAATAAATACTTAAGCAATGGGACTGAGTTTGGAAGGGTTTGGAACACAAAAAGGCACAGAGCTGGGACAAGAGGGGGCTAGGCATGAGCACTGCAAGGGCTGCATGGATGTGTTTATATCACATGGGGCCCATCACTTCATTCTAAGGTGTGGCTCACTTATTTTTTCTGTCACAGTGTAGAAAGTGAACTCAAACTTTCTTTTTTTTGGTCACATTTTTTCATCTGAAAAATTACTGCCTGAGGAGATGCACACAAAGGCTTACAAATATTTATCCTGCATCTTTTTATGATCAGCAAAGAGAAACTTCTACAACCTGAAATTCTACCCAGCTGTTATAATGCCCTGAATATGATAATGGGAATATTATTTTCCCAGTCTAGTGTGCATCAATTTTCAATCCTGTTAGTTTTCCAACTTGTTCTTTTCCAGTCCAACAAAGCCATAATATTTGCTGAGGGCATTCAACCCTGATGGGCTAAGACAGTGTGGTATGTAAGAACTAAATTATTTGGCTTAGTTTTGGAAGTGATTTGTGGTCCTGGGAATTACTAACTGCCAAAATATTTTAAAAGAGATGTCTGTAAAAAAAAGAGTTTCTATCAAAAAGATTCTTATTTGAAAAAGTATTCTTGTTTGAAATAATTCTTGTTTGAAAAAAATCTTTTTACCCTTCAAGACATTCAATTATTTCTTTTTAGAAATAACTACAGCAACAAAATGAACAAGCAATTGTTAAAAAATGAGTTCAAGTTGGGCCTTTATTTGTACATTAAAATGTTAGTCAAGACTCCTGTTATCAGATTTTATGAATTGACAAAAGCTTATGTAAGTGGTATTTTTATACTCTCCAAAGATTGGCAGTGATTCTGCATGATGAGGAAAATGTAATTCAATTGATATGGTGCTTAACACAGCCCTTCATAGACTCAAACAATCCAACAGAAAATTTGCCCATTTAAAAAATCTTTTAAAATTAACTCACACATAGTAATGTCATTAACAAGGTTACTGGAGGTGTCGAGGCAAGTTTCCTTTCAAGTGGGAGGATGAGATGAATTCTGTGTGTGAAAGCCCAGCATAAGGCTTGGGCTTAATACATTATTATTTATTAATACATATAATTAATGCTATTAATATTTAGCTCTAATGTGAGTGTTGCAAGCAGGGTGGGTGTGATGCACAGGCCTCAGGCTGGCTGTGAGCACTGGCAGAGGAAATTCTCTAAGTCAGAGTTCCCTTGTGTTTGACTCATCAAACACCCTGCAAGAGCCTGAAAACCGTATTTTCAGAAAGGGCTTAACTTCTCAGCTTTGCCATCAAGCCTGTACTCAATACAACACATCTGAGTCACTCTGTTTACAGAGCACAACCAAATCACTGAGCAAAGGACAATATGGAAAACAGAACAGCTTGAAAACCCTTATTTAAAGTAACACCAAATGGAAATTTGCACTTAGCACTGTAACATGACCTTCCAAGAGGGAGAAAAGAGAGGGAAACAGCAGAGTACCAGCTGTGAAAGAATAGGCTCTGTTTTCATTCCAGATGAGGTTTTCTTATCTAAGTTGCCTGGTCTACACCAAATGTACCAAGAGGCTAAAGATCTCTTCTTACCAAAATTATGTCTTTAGAGTAAAATATGAGATTCAGTAATAATTTAAGGCAGACAAACCCATTCAAATGTGCTGTCAGGAAGGGCACATTGAAAAGAGAAGCATGCAACAATGCATGCAAGTAAACAAGAAAGAAATCTTTCTAATCCAATCCATAATTCTGATCCAAATGGAGTCAGATCCATAGCTCAACCTACTGCATTTTGAAGTAGAGGATGTACGGGTATTACTTACTGCAGGCATGAATGAAAATAGAAGGAACTATACAACTCCTAACACCATTTGAAAACTAAAATTCAGTAAATTTAAGAGAAATTGAATTTCTGAAGTGAAATATATTTTTTTCTTACTCTTTCTATACTAAATTTGAGGAATTAATTAATCTCATTTGGAAGCCAAAGGACAAGATGAGTTGTATAACTTTATCAATAACATCGTGAACAACACATGACATTACTGATGTCCAAAATGCTCTTCTGTGGGAATATGAATCTCATTCCTTACTCCAAAAGACCCCTGCATGCCTTAAATGCTGGTGGGGGTTTTGGGTTTTGTTTTGTTATTCTGATGCCACAAATGATCAGCATTCCCAGGTAAAGGTATTAGACTTTGTGTATTAGACATGATTGATCCAACCATACCCTGCCTATGTTCTTCAGAAATTGTTCCTAATTCCTACAAAGTTACTGAATATAAAAGCATAAAGAATATAGGAGAAACAGGCATTGAATTCAGTTATTGTTTTTTCATCTAAAACCAGTCATCCCTACTCTTCTTTACATTTCCTAGTGCTGCAGGAAGATTTTTTTTTTCCAAATGTCTAAGAAAGATGAGATTCAATGCAGTATGACCAACAGACAACACATTCCAGATGTGGGGAACACACATACAGTGCAGTAAGGATGCTAGCAATGTCAAAGACAATTCGCACTATTTTCAGATATGTATTTGGCATAATTTTTAATCGGGTCCCTGCTTGGGGTGTTTATCTGGGAGTGCACCAGGTGCATATTAACTATGGATAAGGTACTTCCAAGCTATTATGCCAAAGCAGCAGCTCGTTACAGCTTCCATTTCACTGCTTTTATTGTTACTGGTGGAGATAGAAGTAAAAGTTAGTGAAATGGCACAAGCCATTGCTTAGGAGGCTCCTGTACATTTTAAATTCTCCAGGGGTAAGGAGGACAGACATGGAAGGACAAAGGCTGTTTATGAGTTGCTGGGATCACAAATTCCTACTGAGATTTCAATTTCCAATGCAGGTAAGAGACAAACCCTGCTTTTCAGAAAGGAGTTTAATTTGCCAGGCCAAACAGGTGCCAAAGCAGAATCTGGGACAAAAAATGTAAGCTTGCCACAAAAATGCCCTCATGTCCTAACTCTCCCAAAGGAGTGCTTGTTAGTTTGTATGAGCACATACCTTTTGAGAGCAGAGAGAACAGAAATATTTATTTTTGGACTCAGGAAAGAGCTCCATATCCCTTCCTATTTCTCTGTGTCCTGACCAAATATTTTCCTTTCTCCTAAGAGAAACAGTGGAACTTTCTTACAGAAGTAAAAATATATTTGAAATTTCTTAGATGCTTTTGCATTTTGGAGAACCAAAACCAGCTATAGAGCCTGTGATGTTGACAGAAGGTATAGTTCATCTTCCCTCCACATCACTTCAACACTGTGTTTAAACACAAGTGAACTTCTCTAAGATCATAAAATACTTTCTTCCATCTTCTAGCCAGGACTAGCTAGGAAGTATAAATTCCACTTAGTGGAAGCTTCTCCTATTCTTTTTGTATTGCTTTGGTTTTTGGTCTCTGATTAGAACAGAGCACAGCCCCTTCCTGCAGTGACTCTTGTGATTATAGAGGTCACAAACCTATGAGACCAGGTTTAAGTACACAGTTCTTAAAGATGACAGAGGTGGAACCTGAATATGATTTCACCTTTCTCCTATCTGGAAGCTCCTCCAGAAAGATTTTGCAACACAGATGTAAATTCAGATGGACAAAAGTGAAACAAAATTTATGTCAAGGGAACAGATGGGTCCTAGATCCCTTGTCAAGGTTTGGTTTTAGCAGCTGGGAGAGCTGCTCAGAGACCTGGATGAAGGCATGGCCAGGTATGGCTCTTGGAAATGACTGGGAGCTCATTTTATTTAATTCTTTTTGAATGTTGTTGCTAGAGATGGCAAAGTGCTTAGAGTACCCAGCTCAAGGACCTGCTTTATCACTTATTGTGAGGGGCATGCTTTTGATGCTGAAACAGTCCATAGATGCAGAACCCTAAATATCAAAAGAGAAGTGGCAGCCAGGCACTGGCACTTGAGACATAAGATAAAATGGACTAACTTCCAGAGCATTTTATCCTTTGGCAGCAGAATAATCAGGTTTCCAACATAACATAAGAGGATAAGAAAAAGTCAGAGAGCTGCATTAGTTACCCAACAAGAAAATTGCTTATAATGACATTGTCTTTAATTGTCTCTTAATGTGCATTTTACACCACTGCTCTCTGTTGAATAGAACCCAAATTTTTTATGGGTGTGCAATGGCCCTTCCAATTCCATCAATATGAGGTGGTGTCTCATTTAACTCATGTGGTTTGTGCTCTTGGAACAGCACCTGCTTTTACTGCAAGATGTTCTCAGACTTTACCAGAAAGTTCTGACTGGCTACAAAAGGCAACAAAATGAAGATGGGGATCTGATAAGGCAAAAAACTTGGTTAATGTCCTCTTAAAATTGAAAAAAATTACCAAATTTAGCACTAACATATTTTCCAGTAGTTTGAATCTAGATTATTTTGAGTTGCTATTGCCCCAGATTTCAATAATTTATTTCATTTCTTCTCTCCTCTGGTGAGATTAGATTTGGAAAACCCACTACTACAGCTGACATGTGTAGCAGGGACATGTTTGTGGACACAGGGTAAAGGTTCTTCACGCTTGGAAAGAAGGAATTTAAATGTCTTTTCATTGTTTTTCATCAATTAACTGCCATGTAAGGAAAAAACAATTTTAATATAAGGAAAAAAAGAGAAATTTTCAAACTTTCATCATCAGAAGAATGCAAACCGAATAAGAGAAAATAATTAATTTTCCCAGCTTTAAAATTTTTGGCCAGATTTTTTTCATTGTCCTAGTCTGGGGAGTTACCCTTGCCTGCTGCCAAATCCTAAACCTTAATTTTCTACTTCATTTTCTGTTTCGTAGTCAAAATGAGCATTTGGTAGCCAACAAGGAAAAGGTGAAAACCCATAAATAGTCCTGGAATTTACACTTGTAAATGCAATTAGAATTTCAATTTAAAACAAAGGAATGAAATCATTTTAGTTTTTGCAAATAAAACAAATTCTAGTTTGTCAAAAAAATTCTACCTTCAAAATTTCCTGAAGGTAGAAAAAGCCAAAGATTTTAGAAATTGATTGCCAAGATTTCTTTCTCTTTGAAGCACTACCACCAACCTTCTCAGCAGATAGGACCAATCATTTTAATCCTTCTGCCCCTTATTCGCAAAATAAAAGTAATTATATTAACTTACCAAATAAGGTTGGGATATGGCTTTTTGTATTAAAGAGAGTACAGGACTTGAAGAGGTATTTTTTGAAGTCAAGCTGCTGAACATTAATAGATAATTTGAAGAGCTGCAAATCAGTACCATCTTCATTAAAAGGAAGACTAAGAAAAATATTTATATGACTCTGCTACGTGTTTCCACAGCCAGATTTCTGAAAATAAGGTTCTGACTCATGTTTAAATATTTAGAAAGGCAGTGTGGTTTTAAAAAGCTCGGATCTCAGTAGATACCCACCTGGGAAGATGAAACATGTAGAAGCCTAATTTTCATCACACCTTTAAACTTTACTTAAGGCCTGGCCCTAGATATTCTTCTAATTATATCACTTGAATTTTCCATCATCTGAGTACCTCAAATATTTGACTTTGCAGAGAAGCACAGATGAACCAGTTAGCCTTTTCCCCCTCTGTGGACATGGCAGTGAATGAGAAAAACCATCTGCCATTACTCCTTCCCTCATTCCACTTCCATAAATGTTCCAGAAATGTTCTGGGACCTGGGCACAGAGGAGCCTGAGTGGAGGAAGGGCTCCAGCTTTTGCAAGGTAAAGGAAAATGCTCTTACTTGTTGGCCATGCCATGGGGAACAGTTCCCTGGAAACAGATCAGAGAGATTCCAAGCATTCCTGCACCATCACTGAAGCTGGGTCTGCTCACTCAGCATGGGCCCTGGACTAAAGGTGGGTGGCAGAGGAGAGAACACCATGAGCCTGAATTATTATTTCATACAAAGAGAATGGCACTACAGTGAGTGAGATTAAGAGAATGCTCAGCATAAACAATCCGAGGAGGAATGCAGAATGCGTGGATGATTATCCCCAAATGGAGACTCTGCCTGAGCCATTTTAGGTGCTTTTAGGCTTCAAAATAGCTCTGGAGTGCTAAAGTCTAAGTCTGAATTTTTCGGAGAGGATTGTAGGAACCAAGCCTCTGTGAGTGAGGGAAGCCCCAGTAAAATCTGAGGAGAAAACTCAAGGCCTTATTCAAAGCTGAATTTTAAAGAAGGTTTCTATATTTTTCTGTTCCTTATTTTTGCACTGAATTTCAATAGCAAAAGCCTTTCTGAAAAAATCAAAGGAAGATGAGGATAGATGAATCTAAAATAAACAGAGAACTCTTACTTGTTTGTGAAGAGAACACAGATAGCTGAAGGCAGAATCTGTACCTAAATTATTGGGACCTCTAAGTTTTAATTAATACTGTCACAGGATTCATGGTCAAGCAAAACAAAACCTAGTGGAGGGTTTGAGGACTGTGACCGATATCCAGCCACACATTTGCTCAGCAACAAAGACAGCAAATGCAGCTCTGCATAATGAAGCATCTCAACATCAATATGATGCACTGTCATACCATCCTGCAAAAAAAGCAGAAGCCAATCAATTCACAGTATTAACAGAATGGATTTGGAAAGCTCACAGGAAATGCTTTGAGACAGATCCTCAATCACCAAGCTGCTCCTCTGCTCAGGACAGGATTTAGACATGGAAACCACCAGGAGGCCAGAAGTGCCCTGGCCAGCATCCAGCCAGGCAGGGGTCTGAGGGGCAGCGAGCAGAGGGGAAGGAAATGAGGGGTGTTGGTCACACAGTGTGCGAGCCCCTACAAATCACAGCTAACGGGGTCACATTGGAGCTGCTGTGCTCTCTACCAAGATTGCCACTGAGAGTCAGGGGCATGGAGAGCAGCACAGCATCATCCAGCCTGGGAGGAAGGGATGGGGAGAGGGAGCCTACAGGGACACGCACAGAGGACACAGGAGCTCCCTACTCACCCAAGCACTTGGGCAGGGGCCAGCAGCAGAAGCAGAAGGGAGGGCACTCAGCAGTCCACAGACCAGCTGCTTTTTCAACTGTTGGTCTGACTAAATCAGTTTGAACTGCTTTCAATATCTCACATTATCAGCCTGCTCTCCTTTTTCCTGATCCTGAGCTGCTCCAGCTGTCTCTGGAGGAGAAGGAGAAGTATTGCATATTGTCAGGGCCACCACTGCATCAAGAATGATGTAGGTGATGCTTTTTCCCTTTGACTTCCAACTCTGGGAAGTTGGGTGCAGAACAGAGAGGAACTGGACTGTCATTTTTTCCTGCTATAATACAGCTCATCTAGGAAGGGGCAAAAGCTGCACAGATCACACACAGATTACAGGACACAGAATGGGATGGTCATGGGAAACAAATGGGGAGTCAGTGCTTCCTACTGTCTTTCCATAAAGGGTGAAGTTGACCTGCATATTTCACATCAGGTCCAGTTCAGAAAATCTACTTTTCATTTGCAATCCATTCAAAACCTTCCCTTCAAATATCACCAGCAAGTGTTGTAGCTCTGGTCCAAAGGGCACTTTCCAGACAGATCTCACTGTGCTTTTCTTAACACCATCAGATCCCAACACAGCCAATTACTGGCACCAGACTGAGCAGGAAGTCTGTTGCTGCAGCTGATCCCAGTCAACAGCTTTTTTAAGAGTAGGAGAACATTTGCAGGGAAGGTCAACGTGCAAAGTCACGTGGAATTTCAGACCAGAAGCTGTCCATCCAAATAAAAATGGTAAGCAAATTCAACAACTATTTTCAGGCTACCTAGAAACTAGGTTTGAATTCATGTGAGATTTGATTTGCATGGCCTAGATGATCTGCTGGTAGTCTAAGAGGTTCTGAGGATCCAACACTGAAAAATTTAATCATCTGTTTTCTTTGAGAATTTCTTTAGGATTTACTATAGGGAGCTAACTTTACTTGCTGGAACAAGCCTTTAAAATCAAAGCATTTCAGAAACGGAAGAATTGTCCAGATTTATTTTTGGAGGAGAACCAAGGGACAAAATGTAAAATCAGGAAAGTGGAGTAAAAACAGAAACAGAGGAATAAGTTGCCTTTTTCTGTTCTGAACATTTCTTAGATTCCCAAGTCCTCTGCTAGCCATCATCCAGCTCTGGGTCTAAGCCAGTTCTCCTGGACTGTACACATCTAGAGGCAGGAATGAGCAGATGATGAATCCTGGAACAGAAGCCTGGCAGCACAGAGAATGGAAGAGAGTTAAGTTCATGAGGTTAGACTTCATTAGGAGGCAAGACCATCTCTAGCTGTACCTGAGGACTGACTCTTGCCAGCAGCCTTCTTGTGCATGATATTAAGAATGTGGCCTAAGAGCCAACATTTAAAATATGAGCATGGAGTGATATTCTGAAGGTGCAGATTGAAAACAGGATTTAGCTTCACTGATCTTGGTAAGCACATCTGATTTCTAAGCCCTGATAGGCAAATATGGAGCACTGCAGGAGGGAATAAAACCTCTTAAAATCAACTGGTAAATATACTTATTTTAACAAGAGAAATTCATAAGCTTTAGAGCCCATACTTGTAAAAGAAACTAGGGGTTTGAGATTTATCACTATCAGAGGTGATGGAAAAGGTTGTTTTCATTTCTGCATCCTTAGTTTTAGCTGCTGTTCTTGGTATTTTTAGAGTATCCAGCAGTAAAACCTCTTTTCCATTTTATCCTTGGCCTCATTTTTCCCTACGTTAGAGCTTTTTTTACCTTTAACTAACCTGAAAGAGCTCTTAGGATCCTTCCTTTTCCCTTCAAATATTTCATCTACTCTTTATATATCAAATCCTGTTCTCACCAAAAATATGGAATGAATCTCAATAACATCAGTAGGATTAGCCCCAGACCCCATGAATTAAACTGCAGAGGTCTGAAGAAATTGCTGACAGGCCTTTATTGAAATACAGAGAAAGAAATGCACAAGACAGATGAGCTGGTAAATCACTGTTAAATCCCCTGAATGGCAGAAAATCTGATTCAACCATGTTGCTGTCACTGTTTCAGTTTGTAGTACCTGGGTACTACAAGGTGGGAATAGGTCATTTCCAAATGGAGACTTTCCAAAGGAAAAAAAAAATAACAGACTGCAAGGATTGTTAGTGAATTACTTCTGGAATCTGGTTACATTTGAAGCATTTTGTGGTTGTAGGTAGGGACCACTTTTCAGTAGCAGGAGGAAGCTTTGAATCAGATCTGTGTCTCCTAAAACCCACATATCCACAGAGTGCATTTGTTAGCCTGGTACCCCAGATAAATTTCCACCTAGGGAATCATTTCTTAACTTTCTGATATGCCCAGAAATGTCTCCTCTAAAATCATGCTGTAACTGTGGATAGGATATTTTAGCACAATTGCTCTATTTCACTATGGAGGGACCTTCTAATGGATTTGTTTGTTTGCCAAACAGGAAAACCCAACTATTACTGTTAAGATAAGAACTTCATTGGGTGAGATGTGAATGTATGACTGTTGTGCTGCATTGTCTTGGGTTACACAGGGCTGGGAACTGGAGTGAAGGAAGAGGGTGAAGAGTGGGGATGGCAAAGGAGAAGAAAGAAAAAATCTTTGGATAAATTTTGACTTGAATGAAAAGGATTTCATGATGTTCTGCTGCCCCCCCAGCTGCATTTTGCTCCATATTACACACCAGCCTGGGAGGATGAGCCTCTGCAGGCTGATCCAAAACTTGGCAGCTGCTTGCTTGGGACACCAATGAGGAGCAGAAATATGGAAAGAGTGGGGAAAGAAGAAAGTACTTTGTAAATTTACCAGCTGCTATATTGGATTGGCAGGCAAACAACCTGGAAAGGTTGTGGCAGAGCCATTGGCACAAATACAAAACAGAATGTTTAATTTAATAGAAGAGAAAAAAACAAACACTAACCAGAAAAGAAGTTCTGCATCTATATTGTTCTACCCATTAAACTACATTAACACCAATTTAAAAGGTGCACTCCAGGCCTTTGCTGGCACCAAGACCTTTTATTCATTCATCTTCTTAATGCAGCCGAAGAACTTTAGAATTAAAGAATATGTTGTTGCTTCTGTGATTCCCTGAATTATTTTTCCCAGCTCCATACATCTTGTTAGCTGATCACTATATGTAAACAATACTCAATAACTTTGATGAGAATGAAAGGTGTCAATTTGCAGAAAAAAAAAATTATCTTATACACCAAGATGATATTCCTTAACTAGAAAAATGATAGATCAAGAGGCTGGAAACACTCTGTTTTCTTTGACAGACAATATGCAGGTTTTACTCTTGGGAGAAGATGGGAAAGAAGCATAACCCATACATCAAAATCCTGCTATGACTGCAAGCACATATGTTAAACCCAAAGTTGTTTTTTCATAGGGAAGAAAAAAAGAGGGAGTAGGAAGATCAAAACAAAAACACCACCTCAAACCTACTCTAACCTACATATTTACACATTTTCTCACAGAGATGCTCTTGTTCCCATCTACCCCAGCAAGCCTCCATCTATCTGCCTAAACAGGATGCTCATCACTGCTGGCACTCATGCACCAGCACTCACACAAACTCCCTTGCTCACCCACATCCATGTCAGTAGTCCATGGGCTGTCTGTCTGTCACTACACTGCAGCCATGACACAGTGATGTCACCACAGCCAGAAGACAGAGAATTGTTCATTCAGTCTCCTGAACAAAGTCCAGCAAACTGACTGGAGTTATTTAGTGCTGGGGGGCTTCTGCAGCACTCAGGGGTTCCACATCATCCTTGTTCATACAGTGTGACCTGGAAAATCCATCCAGAGCCTGGTAGATCCAGGGATAATGATAGTGCCCATAGCCAACTTTTCTGGCTGTCAGTGAGGACTGAACCAGGGCAAAACACACACGTAGAGGAAACACAAGGCACAGAGTTCACTTAATCAATGCAAGTTTTACTACACATCATAAAAGGTTTCCATCAGACCCAACCTTGCTCCAACCAACATAGTAAGAGCAGCACTGACAAGGCCCTTCAAAAATGCAAAAATAGGTCAAGCTAAAAATGCCCCCAGCTCTGAACTTTCTTGCAGTCAGTGGGAGTGAGTGACGCTGAAGGGAGTTTGGCCTTTGAACTGCAGAGAGAATTTGCACTGCATTAATTTAAAGTCACCCTTTTTTTCCCTTTTTCCTTTACTAGTGGGAGACTTATAAGCAAAAGGACACGACTAGAGAAAAATACTGCATTGAGAAAATACAATGCTTAGGAGAGCAATCAAGCATTACAGTTGTTGGTATTATGTCTTCTTTGTAGACTATAGATCAAGCAGAGTGAAGAGTTATCATCCTGAGGTATTTGTGTTTCATGTAATAATACTTTAATGATTCAATTAGCATTGATTCTTTAGCTGCAACAATATTTTCTGACTGATCTAGTAATTTAGCTCTCACTGTTGATTGATACAATTCCTATGAGTAATAAAGCAGTTTGAAAGAAATTTATTTAATAATTCACAGAAGATTTTAAAAGAAGATTTTTATTGCTTCTGCCACTAGTAATCCCTAAGATTTAAGAAAGTGAGTTATTTCTTTTAACAGTCTGGCATTTTTAATAGCGAGTCTTTCTATTAGGAAGTCTTTTTTCCCACCTGGCATGGCTGGGATAATTCCATATGAGAATATTCACTAGCCTTTAAGTGGGGAAGATTAAGACAAGTGTGGGTGATCTGAGGATGAATTTATATTGTATGCAATGTGCACAGATCACTTGGAAACAACACAGGCAACTTGTACAAAGACAATAGAGAAAATATGGGCTTGAAACCCAGCCAAAAATCTCACTAGCTATAAGAAAATAATATTAAGTGTAATTGGTATTAGAGCAGGTCTCCACAGAGAGAGTTAAAATGGTTACTGAAGGTTGTCAGAGAGAGATACTCAAGCTGCATGACAGAGCAATTTCTTCTAGCATGAAAATGGTAGTAAATAGATGAATTACCACATCCTCCTAAGTGTTTTGGGGAAAAACATCTGTTTAAGAACTTCTGCAGCAGAGGCTTAACCAATAACAGCTTCATGGTCTTCGTGATGATTCCTGCTGCAGCAGCAAAAAAATATATACAAGGAATATTTCATTAGCCTTTCAAAACAGCCTCCCCCCTGTGATTTCTGCTTGTCCATGTTGTACAGTGCCTCATAAATCTCCACGCTGATAAGTAGATCCTGTCCAAATGAAATGCTCTTTTAATGTGTTTGTGTGTGTCTCTTTTTACATTTATTTATATACACTTCTTATTTCATGATGGCTCCCTAGGCAAAATCCCTTATTCTACTCTATTAATTGGCTAGTGTTTCCTAGGGAAAGCAGTTCTGGAACACACGGGTTTTCCCTGAAGTCATATTGTTTGACATTTATTCTTAACTCAGTGGGGAGCAATCTGACTGAAAAGACAGTGTGAAGAGAAAAAGAAAAAACCAAAACCAACAGCTATTTCACAAACACAAAAAAATAAATAAGAGAAACCCACATGAAGTTTGGGGGAGGATTAATCCTCACTGGGATATATCAACTTTCCTGTTAATTTCAGTCTTTCAAGGAGGATAAATAGCTCTGGGTTTAAAACACAGACTAGGGAGACTAAAGACATCAGTTCTCTTCCTTGCTCTGACTACACTCGCTACATTACCTTGAAGATAAAAGGTTTTAGTTTGAAGCTGCACTCAAGTTACCTGCATTTGCCCATATCAGCCTTTTGCAAATATACTGGTTCAACAGGTGTCTGCTTTGCTATGAGATAGTGCTTTCACAATTTGGGGATGAAATTCAGAGCCTAATCTTCCCAAGCTTTAGCATCCTATCTTGCTCCTGCATAAAACAGCGATAATGACTCTTACCTAGTTGTACTTCACAGGCGTGTTGCAAGGCTCCATTCATTCATACAATATTCATAAAGCTTGCTGAGATCCCCAATAAAAGATTATACAGAGCTACAAATTATTGTTTAATGGTGGAAAATCGAAACATGGCGTGTGGAATGCAAATGAGAGGGAGATGTGGTGGCTTTGCTCTGGCAGGCAGAGGTTGTCTCCCTCCACTGAGTGTCAGCCAGCCTGCAAATGTGAATGCAACAAAGCTGTGCTACAAAAAGCCCCTTAGCACAAGCTTCTCAAGAGCAGCAGAGGTTCTTTCAAACAAGGTTGGACAAATGGCAGTTTGTACAAAAAGGAAAACAAAAGTGAGTATCCATTCTGATTCTGTTGGTCGCTCTCATCCTGTCAGCTAAGTCACACATGCAGTTATATTTCCCCTTCTTTACTTTTAATTGATATTATTAATATATCTAGGTCATTTAATGAAAACATTTCTAGGGCAGGTGAATAGAAGGTGACACAAGGAACTGGCTGGTGCATGGTTGCTTTCATGCTGTTTTAGAATGACTGCAAAGTACAGAATAATAAAAAAAAATACTTAATCTTTGCTCAACTTGCTTCTGTCTCTGCTACACAAATCACTGTTTGGCAACAGAGAGCCTTCTGTCAAATCTTGCCCTGTTTGGTACAATGTTCTGTGAATTTGGGATGTCCCCACTTTTCCTGCCCTTCCCAACCACAGCTACCATACAAAGGATTGAATGTACTGGAGGATGTGCTCACAGGCTCACTGTCAGCCCCCTCAGACTGGCTGAGGAGCAGTCACACTGCCTGCCCTGTCCCCTCCTCTGGCCCCACGCTTGCCAAGGGAGAAACCCCCATAAACCCCACAAATAAACACTTTGATAGCTGCAGGGGTAACACACTTGAGTGCATCAATGACACCAGGCAGGCCAGACAAGGGTGAGGCACATCCTCCTTCAGCCCTCAGTGCTGAAATATCCCAAGAGGAAACAGTGTCACCAGAGCCATTATCTCAGACATCAGTGGGACCTTGGCTGTTTAACAGATTATAGATTAAGTGTTTCTAGATCTAAAGCCTTTCCAACACAAAAAATGTTTTCTTCTTCTGCTGTGGAACTGAGGCATGGGGTGTTTACTTCCAGAGAAGGGAGAAAAGCTGAATATTCAGCTTCCATTCAGGATGACCAAGTCATGTTTTAATGCTCATCTCAGTTTAAAAGTAAAACCCCTTCAGTACCATCATTTTTCATCAAGGATCTCATCTAATATCCTCTTATGAAAAAGTATGACCATAAGAAATGTACAGAGCACTGTAAAGAAAAATTTAAATATGAAACTGAGGATAAAGTTTACATTGCTTCCAGAGGATTGTCTGTAAGTGGAACTTACAGAACCACTTAAGTGGTTTCTTTATTTTGCTTCTTGTTTTAATGTCATGCTATCAAACCTCTGATAAGAATTTCAAGGAGGTTTCCTATCATGTAGTCTAATAAAATCCTTTAGGAAAGAGATATATAAAATAAGTTTTTGCAATATATAATTTAGAGATGGTGAATATTATGTATGAACAGGAGAACACATCTTCCTCCCAAGAACTGTGACTATGAATCTCAAAATATACATTATCACAGAAAGGTAATTCTTTTTGATTTGCCATAAAGCTCTGAGGTATCATCTGTAATTTACTAGCTTGCTCATAAACCCATCCACCTCCAAAGCCATATATTCCCAAACAGGCAGAGGAATTCTGGTGAACATTAAAATAATATGGACACCTTATAATGCTGTGAACTCCTCACTTTTGGATTTCACCTATTATCTGTAGTGTTACTCAACAAGGGTTGTATCCCCAGAGAAGTGGACAGCTTTCCAGCAGAAGGAAAGGGAGAAGCAGAAAGAATGTGCTGAGAAGTGAATTGTCAGCAGGAGAATTAATAAGCAGGATATCCTTTAGTTAAAATCATTTTAGTAAAAGCTGAGGCAAATACTGCAGAGATAAATATTTTCTCACTGGACTTTCACTCAACAATGTTATAACCCTAAGAGTTGACCTCATTTTGAAGTGTCTCCCTCGCTGTACCATGTGTGTTATTAGCAAGCAAACCCTCTGGACAATGACTGACTGCTCCTGCATCTATAGAATGTTGAGCACATTCTGTATACAATTTATAAACAATAAATTCCCACTAGTGAGAAATGAAGATCTTACCACAAGTGTGGTAGCTTTCAAATAGCTGGACCTCCTCCAGGATAAAAATCAGTAAATGTAATTTACAGTAATTCTAAATAATTTTTAGATGTCACTGGAAAGACACTATTTCCTAGATTTGTAAGTTCTTACACTTGACCTAGAACTTTCATGTCAAGGACCATTAATTATCTTTCAACATGTTATACTAAAGCAAACACCATTTTTTGAAGATTTGCTTGAGTTTAGAAGGATGAACTAAATTAACACAACTCAGCCATATAAAAGACATATTCATTTGACTATATCTTTTCCTTTGCTGGCAGCTCCACCACTCCTGCACCATGTGTTGCCTGCAAATTGAAAATTACTTTTTTGATAGTGCTGATTGTTTTCAGCAGTTTAATATTGGTGATTCGTGGCTGTGGGATACTGACAGGAAGCACAGAAAACATAAAAAGCACCATCTAACAGATCCTATGATCGCTTCCATATAAACATTCCTCCCTTCCACAGTTCCAGTGGGTTTTCAGATTCATAGGATCATATCTGAACACCATTTCCTTCTCTGGGATGATTTACTAAAACTGGGTAGTGCCTTTAAGACACAAAAAGATAAATTACCCCTGTCTATGCACTCACTAGGTAAAAGTCAGCAGAAATCCCTATGCCCTACAAGACAACCAAGGACAGGGAGTTGAATATAAAAGTATTGTATTTGAATAGGGAGAAAAAAATATTAAATCTTCCTTTATTAATTAGGAGAAATATTGTTGTATTTATATTAAATACAAACACATTGAAAGTGAAATAAAGTTCCCAATGAAGTATATTGAGAACCTGACAGTTATTTTTAAGAGTCATTACTGCATCCTTTCCATCTCCTTGAGTACAATGTCAAATTGTTCCCTATTGTACATTTATTAACATTTTGTCCAGTCTATATTTAAATGTATCAACATCAGGGTTCCCACCATTTCTCTGTTCCACAATCTATTCTCCTCAGATCTAAAATTAACCTGTTACAATTTCCTGCCATTAACTCTATTTAACCCTCTAGATCCATCTTAAAAAAGGTTCTCTCCAGTGTTGGATTTACACCATTCTAACATGTTCCCACTTGCTCTCTACTCTTGGGCAAAAAAGCTGCCACAGGTGACAAAAATCTTGTCAGCACATGGAGTTTGAGGCTGTTAAGTGTTCTGTATTGAAATGTATTTTTTCCGCTACTTATTACTGACATACTAGAAATCTTGCTAGAAATTTCTCATCCTACCTCAAGATGAGTTTGGGGGATTTTTTTAGATTATTTCAGTAAAGATAATTGTGCTGTTAGCCAACTGGAAAATGTTCTTTCCTCTATGTTCTGTCTAAGAACTTCAGTGAAATCTCCTTTGAGCAGGCCAAGCATGGCAGATTAAGAACAGAAACCTGAAATATGAATAATCTTCTCTCCTGTTCCTTTTCTCTTTTTTTTTGTTTATACACACTTAATTCGAGCAAAACCTTTTTTTAATCTCTCAAGACAAACTCAATAGGAAAAACTGTATTTCACAGACAGCCACCTATTGCTTTCATTAGCACTGTGATTGCTCTTGTGAGCTCCCATTTTCTGGAGCATTTCTGGCAGCCAGTCCTGCAGGGCTCTGATTATCCTCAATAATCAATGGAAGCTAAGCACGCTACCCACGGCACAGGAGGGCCTCAGCCACTTAAGATTAGCTGCATATCAAAAACATCACAGGAGCAGCCACTTGCTGATATTAAAACTGCTCTTTCAACCAAAAAAATAAAAAAAAAGCCAAAACCCAAAAGGAGGTCTTATTCCTGATGCAAGCAGCAGAGCTTGCTGCATTTAAAATGTGTTATTAACTGTAGGGAAAAGTGGTCAAACTCTTACAGGAGGAAGGAACTTGAGGGGAAAAAATGGAAGAAAATTGTGATCTATAGCATGTGCTTTGCACACTGTACAGGCCCATCCATCATGGGATACAAAGAATTCCTGGTTCATGCCCTAATGACTACTATGGAAATCAGGGGTGGAAGAGGAGCATGAACCAAGGGGAAATTTGACAAAAGCACATGTCTCAACATATGCTATAAAGCAACAGCAACAATTTCAAGTACCTTGGGACAAAAATCCGTCTCTGGCCCATCAAGTCCAATTTAAGGCTTGTTTGAGCTAATTAGTTCCTTCCTACAGCTGAGTACGTCCTTCAGAACCAAGTGGTATCATGTGGCTGTCCAAATATTATCTGATCATTTACATGAGTAACTTTTCTACAGCTCCAAAGCTCAGATGATCTGTTCAATGGGATAGGCTGGATGGACTGACTAGTCCCTCAAGATGAGCAGAGATGAATACTGCAAATATAAGACTTGTAGCTAAGCCTTCCACTTGATAGCTCACACAAGGAATACATGGGATACCAAATGATGATTCCCACCAACTGCATAATGAATATCAGAAATGAGAACCATTGTCATTCCAAAAGAAATACTCAAGGCAAACTGTTCTGTTTGCCAAATGTTACATTAATTCAAATAGACCAAAGAATACTAAACCTGCATGTCAATAAAAACCACCTTGACATAGTTGTGCTTATACCTGCTTTTGCTCCGTGGGGGTAAAATAGATATTTCTGTGGTGTCAAGAGAGTCTACCTGGAACAGAGGCTAGACAGAGTTAAAGGAATAAAGCAGGTCTTTATTAAAAGGCCTTCAAAGGTTACACCTTGGGCAGTACAAGAGCCCAGTCGTGACTCCACCCAAGATGGACCCCAGGTTGACACAAGATGGATGACCGGTCATGAGTTTTCACACTTTTATAAGTTTTGGTCCATTTAGATATTGGGGTTAATTATCCAATTACAGCTTCAGTTGTGAAGTCACATCTTCTAAAATTGCTTTCCTCACTTCACCATGATTCACACTTTTGGGCCCAAAGTTGCAACGGTGTCCTTGGTTCTTAGGCTGGAAAAGGATTATTTTGTCTGACTAAGCTGTGAAGAGAACTTGCTAGCACTTTATATGAAGATCCGATTTACACACTAAGGCAGTACAGAATCTGAAAAATATGAAATCTAAACCTTAAGGCATCACCTCCACTTGCAGAACTCTCTGGTCAGTAATGTTTTGCAAAGTACAGCAGTGTGAACTTTGTAGCAGAATTTTTTGGGAGAAAGACTGAAAGACAAAACCAGGAAAAATATGGTTTGTGATGTCTCCAGATGCTACAGAACAGTAATTATTCTACATTAAAAACTGGGATATTCCTTTGGAGTGTTTTGGTATTCTGTGGGTTCCTTAAAAATTCTGGGGACCACATAATTTACAAGTGTTAGAAACTGTTAGACTTTTTTATACTTTACCTTTTAAGAAAATATGCAGAACTCAATGTGGAACAGGAATTACAATGGCAAAATTCAATGCAAAAAGGAAAACAGGAAACACTGCTGCAGCAACATAACATTCATATATTTACAGTCTAATATGTATTTAAAAAGAGCCCTTATAATCTCATATAATTGTTTACACTCCCAATACCTAATTATGGAAGACAATTAAGAATTCTCAAAAGACATTTAATGGAAAATTGGCTATTAGTCTTATAAGTGAAATGGAGATGCTCTTTAATGCATTTCCATTTCGTAGGTACAATAAAAGTCAATTAGATGTAAAAGGTCTATAAAAAATGAATGTTCTGGATTCACACCATCTATGAGCAAAAATGCTCTTCATTATCAAGTATTACCTATATGATGCCAGGAATATCACCAACATATTCATTTAGAAGAACTTTGAATTCCCAAACTCAAATATTACAACTGAGCTCATGGGAACTGCAAAACATTCCAACTTATGTGTCACAGGAGGAGAAATGAATGATACAAACTCCTTTGGATTTGCTGAAGGGCATGATTGAATATGTGGAGATCCCACTCACAAGTGGTGCAAAGTCTATGAACAACCACATTCCCACAGTTATGCCTGAACACAGCTTCCAGATGTTCTGGGCTGGGAATCCCAGGGTGCCAAACAAACTGCAAAGCTTCCATGAGAAGCTCTAAAAACACTGGGGTAGTTAGCTTGAGTTGAACTCAGTGCTGCTCTGATTAAAGAGCTCCTGCTAGCCAAGATATTGAGTTTTAAAGCTAGCTCTGCTGCTTTTGCACAAGCTGCTGTTATATATGCCATTGTTCCAATCGATCTGTCAGCTATTTCAATTGAATAAGGACCTGCTTCTGAGTCTTATAATTCCCAAAAGATTTCATGTTGTGTGTATTTGGAAAACATTTCCCTCTCTACAACCTTCAGCATATGTAAAAAAAAGTATTTTCTTTAAATACAGATATTATTTTCTTTATAGCTTCTGATGATTTGAGCATACAAGGCCAACACATCAGTTCGGAACCAGACAATTTACCACTTCCCTTCCTGGCTCCCTCTTTTGTGGCCCAGCATTTCACAGAAGCTGAGCTGAATCCTGCCATCAACTCTGACTCTCCCTGGAAAGAGATGTGAATATATGACTGAAAATGTTTTTTCGTTTGCATAGTTTACATTTGTGGTGCCCTTACTCATTGCAACCTCACAGCAGCAACACGTGCCCTGGACACCCCGTGTCCAGAAGGGTTGAGATTCTGCAGCTTGTTCAGGATGGATTAGCCCATCTGCTCCTCTGTTCCACAAAGAGCCAGCAGATTTAGGCTGCCCTGAGGGCCTCCTGGGGGCTGCTCAGACTGGTATTTTGTCTGGAAGGTCACTATGGTATGAAACCCCAGCTGGAACGACCCTTTATAGCACAGAAACCTCTCTACTGACCTGGCAGCATCCTTGTTCCAGGGATTCTGCTGCTGCCTGCTGAAATGTACTTCATTGTGGCTGATTTCCTGATAGTGAAATTCACTGCTCTACAGTATCCATTTCATCTTATATTCCTAGCCATTTTTTATTAAACAAAAGCCTTCAGCATTTTTGAAATATCAAGGGGATTTTAAAAATTATATTTATTTAATGATTACTTCTGGCCTTATGTTTATTAATGCAGTTTCTTTCCCAGCTTCCCTTCTGAGCCTGTAGATGTGTAAAAGAGAGAGGGATAGTAGGATGCTGCCTTTGTTTTTAATCTGTTTGCATTTTAAAACTACATTATTTATTTAGTATTACTGAATTTTAATGTTTAAATGAGTGATTCCTTGTTTAAACAAACAGAATAAAACAAGAAATGGAGAGTGCTTTATACATAAGAGCAGTGTTCTAATTCTGTTGGCTTCAGAACAATTGTCTAGGCAGGACAGGGCTGCTGCTCTTAGGCATTACCATATATAAATAACCACAGCTAACATCGGTGGTGGACCAAGATCCTGAGGCAAAAGTGAATTTTTCCCATCAAGAGATGAATAGCACCTGCACAGAGCAGCTTATTTTAGAGTTGCAGGTGGCCCCTGAAAAAGAAGCGTAGCTGTTACCCAATCCAGGGACTCTAAAGGAATGGAACAATAAGCAAATCCCCCTGGAAGCCTAAGGTGAGAGGAGGCAGATAAATCTAAAAAATTCAGGAACCTAAGGGGAGGGCATGCAGAAAAATGTGCCTGATGGAAGATCATTAAGGATCAAGTGGAAGAGGATCAAGTGAACAAGCAAACACAATCAGGACTGAAAAAGAGACCATTTTGTCTAGACCTAAAATTTTGTATGGGACCTGTACAGGTCATGGATGGTGCAGCTTACACCTCAGTGCTAGTTTTCAGTGGTGCAGGGAATTGAGTGGGCTCCAAAGGTCAGATATTTTGCAAGGAAACTGTTTTGGGACAAAGTTTCTTCTTCCTCTATCATACAAAAGGCTGGAGCTACAAACATAAAGTATTTTTGACCAAAGTCCTCTCAATCTCACAAATATATTTTCTTTAGAAGAAAATTTACAACACATTGGGATTTTTTTCAAAACCATATTTAAGCTTAAAAGCCTATCAGTACTTCAGTGTAAAGCAAAAATGAAGGCAGATAAATGACTGTACTAGTTAATTCATTTGCACTTATACGATCCATTTGATCTAACCACGATTAACCGTGCACTGTCTCACCCATGGTTGCTACAGCACTAATGCATACATCCAGCTTCTGTCTGCATCTGTCATTACAAATGTTCTGTCACACAGCAGAACACACAGAGAAAAAGGGAGCAGCAGAGAAGACAGTCTTCCAAGATGCTGAGTGCTAGTGAAATGACTCTGCCACAGCAAAACTGCAAAAAGCAAAAGCGCTGCTGCACCCATCCCTCTCCAGCACTGCAGGATGAGCTGGTGCCCTTGGCAGACAGGCCAGAGGCGCAGACAAGCGCAGAGGAGCGGCCCCCTGAGCTGTGCCAGGCACCCCAAAAGGGTTAACCCTGGCTGCCAGGCCGGGGACAGCACACAGCACACACACATCTGTTTAGCACACCCTGACTAACCGCAGCGTTGGCGAGGCTGGAGCGATGCCGAGCCCGCGCTCATGCGCGATGCGCCGAGTGAGGCATTGATCTGCTTGGCTTGTGTGGGCTTTAAATACCCAGAGAAGCCTGCAAAGCTGCAAGAAGATCACATCGATATATTTACCCCACAGGCTTCCCTCTCCCCTCCTGTCATTCTGTTCTGTGTCTACCAAAGGTCTGTTGTGAAACAATCTCCTGAGCCCTGTTGTGTTGTAGCTTTCTCTAAGACGAAATGTTTTTCCCTTGGTAACAGAGACAGCACCTCAGCAGTGTTCCCCCTCTGAATAGCTTCTCATTTGATAGTGGAGCTATTCAAAATGGCATCTAGTGTTTTCTTCATAAGACTTCAGTGCTGAATTATTGATGAATTAGAGTGTAATTTTAAAGGAGCTGTAATTTAGCAGAACAGCTGGGTGAGTGATAAATAAAGGGTTGGCACATTTTCTCGGTGATAAGTTTTGCCTATAACAGTACTACATCCAATTTCAAGGTCAGGACTCTCATTCTCAGGCAGCATTTAGCTTTAGGAAGAAAACCAGCAAGGCACAAACATAAATTCCCTCACCCCCACAACTTCTATATGAGCCAGGTAGGTGTTATGACGTCCATTACACAGAAAACTGGATCTTCTGAGACAAAGAGTCCTGTCCAAAGTCTGACACCAGTCACCAGAGAGATGTTTCAACTATAGGATCTCTGAAAGCTGGCTAAAGATTTCTCAATTACATATCTATTGGATTTTTCCTGAGAGATGTTGATAAATTGAAGTTAAGACTTCAAATGAACACCTATGCCTGTATAAATGAAGACAGATACCCAAAAAAAGGAGATGGTTTAACCAAGCTCAGTTTGGCAGTGAGAGAATCTAAATAAGTAAAAGAGATCTCATATTCTAACCAGAGTGGGAGGTTTAAAACTGCTTCAGTAAGCAGAGACTTTTTTCATGGAAAATGAATACCTGTCCTACTACTCTAGGAGGAATATCTTTCTTTGAAAGAGCTTTCCATCTACACATTGAGTCAATATTTTAAATGTTGCAACATCTCATGGTACAGGAGACAGTCCTTCTGCTCTTCCCTACTAATTGCTTCTAAAGTCCAGGTCAAATAATATCCAGAAAGTTTTGCAGAAAGATAAATGAAGTTGACATGAGTGGGGACACAGTTATCTTGATCTTATAGATATATCAAAACCAAAATAAAATTGGCTTAATCCTTCCAGCAAGGATTCTGGTACAGATGAGAGCTAGAGCAAATTCCACCTCATTGTGAAGTGGAGTAGAATTTGTACAACAGAGAGAAAAACATTATGAGAGAAGTTACTTCTGACAAAGAGAATCTTGTTGTAGAGAATACAGAATAAATAGAGGCAGGAAAAAGACAATTCAATTTCATGCTAATTTGAGCATATAGTACTTGAAAGCGTAGGTTTAAATTTATCAGCATCTATTTTTAAATTATCAAGTAACAAATGTATTATTAGCATTATTCCTCTTGATCAGTTCACTCCTAAAATCTAATTGTTTAGGGAATCTCTTTTAGCAAAATTTTGTTTTATTGAATCCCTCAGTTTTATCAGCTTTCAGAGAGCACTTATATATATCTGTATTTATTTATTCATTTATTATATAGCTCCAAATGAGGAGATGCTAACACAACTGCTTTTAAACTTATTGAGTTAATAAAGGTCAGTCCAAATCAATCCTGTAAGCTGCCATTTGGAGCTTGTGCCATACAGACCCTACTGACAGCCTTGTGATCTGCAAATTTGATTCTTAGTGTCATCTTTTCACTGTAGACCTTTGAAAGAACCCCGTTTAAACTGTTTTCCAATAATGTCACAGCAACACATCACTGGAGGTGTACAGAGAGTGTTTCTGTCTCTCACCTTCCTCCGTGTGGATTAATTTATCCAGCTGTTTCTTGGCCTAGTAAATTCTCACTTTAAAAAAAACCAAACATAATTTAAATTAATTGTTTTTACTTATTTGTTAATAGAATTCTGGAATATGACATTGATAAAAGTATGGAGAGAATGGCAAAGGCAAAAGGAAATATTTTTTTTAAAAATTATGCTGGCTTTCAATATGAAGTTACCATAGCAGCCACTTCAGCACACTACCTGAAGACTGGAGAGAAACAGATAAATAAAACCTGGCAGAGATCATGTTAAATCCTAAAGGTCTGTTTAGAAGCTTCTCTATTTGCATGCATGAAAACAAGCAGAGATGTGTGTTGTTTTGATTCTTGGCATCCCTAACTTGACAGAACCATGCAGAAGGGCTCCTTGGTCCTCATTTCCTGGGGCAGTATTCTGCAGGCATCCTTTGTGAATTAATTTCTGGTAGGTTTATATAATAATACAGGTCCACAGAAGCCATATTCACTGATGATGAATGAGTGTTTCTTTTCAGTTTTCTACAAATGAAAAAGAATGCCTAATCCCAGATGCTATCAACTCCCTAAGAATAACGTAATCTGATGTGAGATCTCTGAATTGAATGCAGACTTCTAATGCTTATCTAATGAAAAAGTGATTTGTGTTTGCAGGTCTTGGAGGACGTCTCATGCATATTTTACATTCATGCATACACAGAATCAAAATCTTTGTGATAAACAATATCCAGTTGATATTCAGATGTGCCATTGATCTTTTACATACTGATCTACTTTGTTTTAACATTTCAAACCGCTGGGTCCTTGTTTACACTGCTGAATGGCAAAACTATTCTATCATTGAGAATTGTGCCATCCACCAGATTAGCTAAACATGGTCACATCATGATGCTGGAACCTGCAGCCTGCCTATAGCCACTACAATTAGTTTCCAAAGTTCATAAAACGGATAGCAAAAGTAACACCAAAGAGCCATTACTGCTGTGTAGGTCTAACACAACTCAGTTTGGCTTCAGAACAAAGTTTGTCCCCAGCTTCAAAAACCTCCACAGGGATGAAGAGGGATTCTTGCTTGAAGTTTATTGTTTTTAAGAAGGGATTTCCTCACTGTTACTTTGCTGGGTACAAATGAACAATAGAGAACATAAATAGACCTTCTCAAAGGTTAATAAAGAAAATACTTAAGCTGCATAGCTGGGATTCTTCTCTGCTACTAATGTATGTGACAACTGTCTCTCCATGCTAGATGGAAATCAGGAAAGAGATTGCCCAGTTCAGTCCTACAACAATGTTAATGAGATTTAGTCATTTAGTCTCAGTGGGGTTCTCTCAGTGCTTGTCAATTATGCCATTTTACCTGTCCCTTTGGCTTTTATTTCTCCAGTGACTTCTCTGTGCAGCTTGCCAAATAATAACAAGTAACAGTAATGAAAACTTGCATTTTAATTCAGCTTTTGTTTGAAAAAAATAAACACACAGCTACAGAATATAATTCAGGGCCTGGGTACAGAAGAGTGTTTAAGAAAATTATTAACTTCAGACACATGCAGCAGTCTTACTAATGTTAAAGTACTTTCCTGAAGAGGTTTTTCAAAAGTTTTTGTCTGTGTAATATATTTCCATATCATCCAAGATGCAGGAATTATTATTTTCCCTGAAGCTTTATCTTTTTGTTGCTGAGAGTGCTTATGGAAGTTCAATTCCCATCACTTCTAGGATCATATTTCTACATCAGTTGAGACAGTCCATGTCTCAAAGACATTATGATGCTACGTGGACAAGGAAGACAAATGTGAGAGAACTGAGGACAATAAAAGAGTAACAGAAAGTAACCACCGAAAAAATGAGAGCTGGGAGAACACAAACCCAAGAGATATATTATGATTTTCAGAAGGAAGAGTGGAGCTAAAAGATGCTAATAGTGGGAAGGGAAGGCCAATCTCTTCTCATGCATTCCCATAGACTTCAAATACACAATATTGTCCAGCTTAGACTTAAATTTTGACTCCTAATTTCTAATGCTTGGGAAGTTAGAACACCTGTCTTTAATATTGAACCACAAACTTGAATGTCAAAATGCCCATTCAAATCCAGTGTTGTGCAATTGCTTAGAAGGAGAGTGGAAGTGTGCAGCAAGAATTTAACTTTTCTGACACATTAGGATTCAGCTATTCCTAAGCATAATTTATGTAATTTTCTTGTGTGGAAATTAGTGACTGAAATATTTAACTAAATTAAATTGTGTGTGAAGAGATGAAGCTTATGAAATATGTATTGAAAGACTCATGAGTAAACCTAAAAAAAAGGAAAAAAATCAGCTCACATAGAGAGGTCAAGCTAACAGCCGAGTGTGAATCTGTTCAGTCAGCTGAAAGAATTGATGATTGCCCTGACATCAATGAAAAGATATAATTACCAACTAGACCTAAATCTCAGTTTGTGCAAGGATTGCAAATTTGCTCAATTAAGACCAGCCACTCATAAAGCCCAAATGGTTGTCAGTTTAGAAAAATCTCACTGCAATCTGCTGAAGTTTGTGTGCTAAAAAGAAGTGTCACAACAATTGGCAGGATGGCCTTGTGGTTTAAAAAGAAAGTTTATTTATGAACTTGGACATGCCTGCACTTCAAACACTATTTAATTCAAGTTCTTATCTGCAAGGTGAGGATAATAATATGTGGCCTTTTCTTAAAGCATTTCATGACTCTTGGCTGAAAGGACCTATAGAAGTATAAACTATTTATTATTATGGAAATTGTTGTTGAGAATGACTCTGTGGCAGCTAACTGTACTTTCTTCACTTCAAAAATACATCATCTCTTCCAATGGAATTCTCTCCTAATCCCAAAGTATTCTTTCATTGTATTAAATTACCATGAAAAAGCCTCAAGCAACGAGCTCCAACATTTTCATTCATTCTTTCTTCAGTCAATGTGAAATTAGTAAAGTGTCTGTTTAAATAAGAAACTAGTGAAAACTGATTAAGGAATCCAGGATTGAGTCAGGAAAGTATCATTTTCTTATGCACATTGAGGAGGAAGCAATTGACCTTCCCCAGACATTATCTTTGTTATAATACAGTGAAATAGATTTGGTACATTGTTATTATTCTTAGTTAAGAAAAACATCCCTCAGCATCACACAATATGCATTTCAGCTCTCAGCTGTCATGTTAAATTTATTCAGATAAGTTTTTAAATAGGTAAAATTATTTACTCAAAAATTTAGGCTTATCAAAGAAGCAAAACACACTGTTTTATTCCCAGAATCTTCAAGAGCCTCTCTAGGTAGATTGACTGAAAAACAAAACAAAACAAATCCCGAAGACAAACAAAAAAAAATCAGGATTAACTGATTCCTGAGTTCAATATGCATTTGGGAAAAGCACATCCATAGCAATGGTTTTATATTCAATTCAGTACCCCTGTCTGAAAAATCACATATCTGAACTGTAGCCCCCTAAAGCTGATGAATGTCTTTATTTTGACTGAGCTACATCTGGCAGACAGTTCCCAAAGCCTTTCATAGTCCACTTAAATTCAGAGTTTTATTTTCAATATGCAATCATTACTCCACTTCAATAAAGAGCTACTGCTAAGCAGATGACAAACACTAACAATTTCATGGTACATAAAATTCTGCCTATTGATAATGCCACTCTCTTTCTGTCCAGGTTCAAATACTCTAGAAGTCGTTCAGAAATTGAATTCAATATTTGATCTTCATGCATTTGGATTCAAAAGAAAATAAGCAAACTACACATCACCATGAAGTCTCTTTTAAGAGACTCAACACCACAGCTATTAAACAGGAAATGGTGTTTCCAAGAAACAGCAGATCTCTGCAGAAGATTTTCTTTCCTATGAACACAGTTTATTTCAGTTCCTGGAGAACAGGTAAAAATCAAACTTTCCTTGAAAATTCCTTCCCTGTTGTTTTGTTTCACAGGGGAAAGTAGCAAGAACATTCTAGTCCTGAAACTCACAGAGGGCTCAGCAGAACATCAACAAAACTTTGCATGTTTACCACCACAACACCCAGAGAAAACGGCCCCATTACAGTTGTCTGGAAGGAAACACATTTTCCCCAATCCAGAATGCTCTAAAGTCTGTGAGATGTGATCAGCAGAGCAGTCTGTTCCTACAAACTTCCCCCACTTTTCTTAAGTTTCTCATTTCCACAGAGGCTAAATGGTCCAAATGCTCCCTCCATTGATTGCTTGAACCCAGGTCATCTCTGCCTCCTGCTCTTTGCTTCCCTGCTCTGACTGCTCAGTCACTTCCACCACCTTTAGCAGACCATCCCTTCACTCTCAAGAAACTGGGAGAGAAAACAGACACTTCTCCACAGGAAGCTGGAATTGAATGGAGTCTTTGGTTTGTCTTGCACAGATCTATTTCTACAGGTTGGCAACCACAATGAAAACTTCAGGGACCTATGGTTTGAGCATCACTTGCTGGGCCTTAGCAGAATCCATGTTTTTTCCTACCATGCTCTGCCCATTGCTTGTAATTTTCTCTGAGATCCTGTCTTTCACCTCTCCATCTTCAGACACCTGATGGCTGTAAATTTTTCAGGCATCTTTCCATCAATGACCTTCAACTCAACCCTCATTCTGGGGCACCAGTTACAGTATTAAGCATATCTTTGCTTTGACATTTTATTAGACAGACATCAAAATGTGTGCAATAAACACATTTCAAGATACTTCACTGCAGTGAAAACATTTTCCTCCAATATCCCTGTGAATACTTTTATCCCTTTGTGTAATATTTCACTGTGATATTAATTCCTCAGTGTCAGGACCTGTTGTTTTATTTGCCTGTAGAGTGCCACAAACATCTGTGGCTCTGTAAAAAAATAAAAAATAAAGTCATGAAAATACCATGTTCTTATTTTTCCCTAACAGTTTCTTGTCTTTCTCACCTATTATTGCAAAGTCAGCCTGAAAGTTTATCACTTTTAGACTGACCTTTGCTTTAGGTTTTGTCTTAAAATAGACATGCAGTGTTGTAGAACAAGTCAAAAGCCTTGCCCATCTTCTGCTGTTTTGCTACGTGGCAATGGCTCAGATGTCTCACTCTGCTATTTCAAGTGGTTAACTGCATTATCTAAAGTAAGCCTTGATTGTCAAAGCTTGAGCCCATATCCTTCCCTGTTTTCTCTGAAGGTAATGCAATTTCAGATAAACGATTATTTCATCTGATGAGAAAATAGAATGACAATGCTCTCCCTAATGCACTGAAAGGATCTGAGCACTAATGTCTTAATACACTCTAATGAACATTAAGAAAATATCTTTTCATCTTGTGAAAAGGAAAAATTTTGATGGCAGAAATGCATCTGTGATAGCAGCACTACACAGCATTGCATATTCAGCCCAGGCTGATGATGCTTACAGAGCACACAACACAAAGCACTTCTTTTTTTTATATGCTTTTGTTCCTGGATTTTAAGTAAGATGTTCAAGGAAAGCGTGAGGGCAATATTTTGAAGTTACATAACACACTGTCAACCCTTCACAGTTAAAAATAAAAGCATTCAGACTGTGCTTCATAATTGTAATTTACAATGAAGAGTTGCATAGACGCATTCTCCTAAAGCTTTTCAGTATTTATTCCTCTTTTTAGCACTGTGAATCATCCCACTTCTCTCTTCAGGCAAGTTACACACACACAGTAACTTTATTGGATTAGCAACAAAAAAGATCAGCTCCAAAAGTGTTCTTGTTTTCTGCTTTTGTTGCTTTCAGGCAATTGATAGAAAGTTAAAGCAAACTACCAGCATACCCCTCAAAGCTGCTGTTAGAATTGACCTTAGGTTTTGTTTTTCCCCAAAACTCATCCATACCCTTCTCTTCTTTTAAGTGCTGCATATTTGCAAGACATAGATATACCACAGCTGGGGCAAGAAACTTCAGGGTAAGAGAGGCAGGGTAGGACAAAGAGGAATTTGGGAAGAACTGGTAGGAAGCTGCACATGGCTGTCAGGGGAAACACCTGACACAAAGGTGCTGCCAGACCTACAGAAAGGAGAGTGAAGGAGCATTTTTATTTTTTAATCATCCAGCTTGAGCAACTGAGGTGCCAAGAGACAACAAACTGTGGCTTGACTAACAATTACAATCCTGTATATATTTTTAAGAGCCTACCAAGGAGAAGAAAGTCCTTCCCCTTGATGATAGTCCTATTTGTAAAAGCTGGATTTTTCTATAATTTTTTAAGGCTTTTATTTCCAAAGGAATGATGAACTACAAGCAACCACCTGCAACAATGCAGTAATTGCAAGAACAGTTGTAGCTTGGATGTATTTTAAAGCATTTTCCATCCTGCCAACAGCTTGGTCACCAGATTATGTTATTGAGAGAATAAAGTGTTTACTGTGTCAGCAGGGTAATTATATCTGGGAAAAAAACCCTCCTGAATGCTCAGAGTCTCTTCACAAAACAGAGCCACGTGCTAAAATAAAGAATGATGTCTGAACAAATATTCTCAACCTTAAAAGAATTTTCTCTTGCAAAGCTCCCAGCACCCCATCCTTTCCTCCCCATCTTCCAAAGGTGTCACTCATCTTCTATCTTATCACTGTGAGCACAGTGCAGCCCAGCTCTGCCAACTCCTTATCCTGGAAGAGCAGTTGAGTGATTAGAGGTTTCTCTTTTGTTTATGTACTCTTTCCAATAGCTCCCTCACTCTTAATAATAAAAGAGACATATATTTTCCCACTACAAAGTTTGTCTAAAGCTTTCACTAACAATTCCTACAGACAACAAAAAGACTCAGAATGTTCCCAAGCCTTGTGTTAAGGCCTTAGGGTGAATTACAAAGCCCTCAACCTGAAGTAGAGGCAACAAAGATCATAACCTCATCTTTAAAGTGCTAAGATAAGACTCTTGGAGGTCTTGAGTAAAATAAGTCTTTGACCTAAGATATACTTAACTTTTCCAGAGACCTGAATAGGATTGACAAACTGTAAAATTATTACCAAAGATTTCAAAGCTCTAAATCCATACTGTGTGTTTTGGATCAAAATGGAAAAGAATCTCTTTATAAATATTAGATGGAACGATTTTAAGTATTTTGTAGTCATTAAATTCTTCTAAAATTTATATTTATTAGGATTTCGACCAATCTTTGCATGAGAACCTCAGCAATCTAACAGTGATATCTAGACTTGGAGTAAAGATCAATTACTGCTGGAATGAGACTGTACTGATTGTCATCTCACATAGCTAAGGAATTTACAATAACACCATGCCTTTACAAAACTGAAAAGTAATCTCCCATAAGTAGATCACTATCTTGACAACAAAATCATTTAAATCATGGGGTTCAACACTGCTGAGTCCTAGACCAAGAAACTGGTACAAGTCCCAATGATACTAAACAGAATACTCTCAATCAGCAAGTATCAATCAATTTTATCTGGAGCTTTATAGCAATTTTTTTAAACTCAATCCAAATTACTAAGTGCAGCTGCTTGAAATCAACATAATTCCACATGCCACATAATTCAGCATTTTAACCATGAATGAGGAATGGTTTAGAAGGCAAAGCAAGTGGTAAAAATACTAGATGTCACCATTCCCTGTAATATATATACCTGCACATTCAAGTTCTTCCCCAACACCTTCTAAATCAAATTCATTACTTCTGTAGTTTGCAGTAACACAGGAATTTCAGTCAAGTTTAAATCTATGGAACTGAGCATTAGCATTTGATATTTTACTACTGCTAATAGACATTATGAGATGACAGCTACTAAAATATCAGACCAGTAACAGAGTATTCAATTCCTCTGAAAGATAAAGGAAATGAGTATATCAAATTAGTGCTTTTCTATTCCTCTTAAAGATAAGGGAAATGAGTATATCAAATTAGTGTTTTTATGGACAACTACAGGCCCCCAAAGGGAAGTGTACCTGGGGTTTAATAGAGTATGTTTGAGTATTGTTGGGTAAAAATGAAAAACATTTCACTTCTACTTTACCAAAACCCTCAAACTATTACCAATGTATAGTAACATGTAGAAAATCTTAGACATCAAAATGCAAACAATTTTTTAAATAATTCCTAACCTACAAATTAATCTTTAAAATGAGAAATTCCAAGGCAAATGTCTGTGACCTACCTGCCAAATACAGTGTATTAAGCCTCGTGCTTCTTTCCCAGGTAAGATAGGTAATATTTGAATGTGCTGGTGGAAACTCAGCAGGACCCAAGCTGTGGCCCTCAGTGGCCATCACAGGGTCTGGCCCTCAATGACCATCATGGCACTGTGGCCCTCACTGGCCATCACAGGCCCGTGGCTCTCACCATTACGGAGTTGTAGCCATCAGTTGCCATCATGAGGCTGTGGCCATCACAGGCCTGTGGTCCACAGAGGTCATCATGGGACTGTGGCCCTCCATGGCCATCACGGGGCTCTGGCCCTCAGTGGCCGTCATGGGGCTGTGGGACTGTGGCTCTCAGTGGCTATCGTGGGCCAGTGGTCTTCAGTGGCCATCACAGGGCTCTGGCCCTCAGTGGCCGTCACTGAGTTATGGCCCTCAGTGACCATCACAGCACTGTGGCCCTCACTGGCCATCACAGGCCTGTGCCTCTCACCATTATGGAGTTGTAGCCTTTAGTCGCCATCATGGGGCTGTGGCCATCACAGGCCTGTGGTCCACAGAGGTCATCATGGGGCTGTGGCCCTTCATGGCCATCATGGGGCTGTGGCCTTCAGTGGCCATCACAGGCCTGTCGCTCTCAGTCACTATTACGGAGCTGTAGCCTTCAGTCGCCGTTATGGGGCTCTGTCCTTCAGTGACCATCATGGTGCTGTGGCTCTCACCATTATGGAGTTGTAGCCTTCAGTCACCATCATTGGCCTGTGGTCCACAGAGGTCATCATGGGGCTGTGGCCCTCAGTGGCCATCACGGGGCTGTTGCCCTCAGCAGCCATCACTGAACTCTGGCCCTCAGTGGCCACCACTAAGCTCTGGCCCTCAGAGGCCCTCACGGGGCTCTGGCCATTCAGTCGCCATTACGGAGCTGTAGGCTTCAGTCACTATCATGGGTCTGTGGCCCTCAGCGGTCACCGTCACGGGGCTCTGGTCCTCAGTGGCCATCACAGCACTGTGGCCCTCAGTGGCTGTCACTGAGCTCTGGCCCTCAGTGGCCATCATGGGGCTGTGGTCTCCAGTATCCATCACGGGCCTGTGGCTGTCAGTCGCCATTACAGAGCTGTGGCCTTCAATGGCCATCATGGGGCTGTGGTCCTCAGCGGCCCTCATGTGGCTCAGGCCCTCAGCGGCCATCAGAGGCCTGCAGCCCCCGGCCAGGCCGAGCCTCGAGCAGCAGCGCCGTTGCCATGGCAATCTGCTGTTGCCAGGTAGCCGCCAACTAAGAGTAGACTAAGAATTAGCAAGGCCTAAAAATAAAGGTGTCGGGTTTTTTTCTTGGGTTTTTTTGGGTTTTTTTTCCCCTAGATCCTCATTTGTAACAGGCAAAATAATAATAAAACTCCCTCAAGATCTCAGCAGTTACGGGGTGTTTCTATTCCACAGGCTTTGATCACCTTTTAAAATTAGTACATTTTTCTAAGCAACAAACACAACCAAAACATGACAGTGGGAAGATATTCTAAATCAATGAAAACATGAGACTAAAAAAGCAGGAAAGGAGATAAACTGTTCTGAATATTCAAAGAAACTGACAGATAAAAGACTAAATCCTTTCTAAATCTCTGCATCAGCAGAGTAAGAAAGCGTGGCAGCTCTGCTGGTTTACATCACCCATGCAAGAACTGTCTTGTACTTAAGGGATAGGGGGAAAATGGATTTAATTTTCAGCCCTAAACATTCCATATATGTATGGACCCTATAAAATAGGAGAAAATGCAACTTGGCAGATTATGCAACCGAGGACATCAAGGGCTTTGGCATCCTCATACTGAAGAGATGATGGGAATTCAGGATGTGCTGTGTCTCACTGCAACAGGGTTTGTGAAAGCAAATGTTGCAAAGGCTCATCCCCAAGCAAGGAAAGGCTGTTGCAGGGAAAAAATTTTCAGCATAAGTCACAAAGAAGAGCAAAAGTGGCCTTTCCTGCTTCTTCCTAGTCACTACATGGATATATTACAAAACAAACAAACAAGCAAAAACCCAGAAAAACAATCAAAAAACCACCAAAAAACAACAAAAACATATAAGACAAACCCAAATCTAACCACAGGTCATCCCAGACGACATGGAAAGACAGATCTGCATGATCTTTCTTCCTAGGAGCAAGTATTTTAAAGGAGAAAAAACTGTAAGAGCCCCTAGAAACTAAAATATCAGAAATCAAGTCTAATTGTAACCAGTTGTGTTTTACAGTTATTGACTCCAAGATCTGCATGCATTTGTGCTACTGGATTCCCTGAAACTATTCCTTAGAGGATTCAAGGGATAAGCCCGTGGCAGAAATACTGCAGGGTTGGGCCAAACTGCTTGTCAGGCCGACTCCTTTCACAGGAAAAATTAGATAATGAATGAAATATTGAGTCTGAATCCATTTCAATGTACAAAATAAACAATTCCTTTCAATTGACTAAAAAAAAGGAATTTTACTTTTTTCCCCCCCTTCATTTAAGTAAGGACAATTTGATGGAATACTAATTCTTTCTATTAGGAAACACTGGGGTTTTTTCCCCTTTTTTTGTAAACTGAAAAGAAAATGCAATGACATCAGCCAAAAAAAGAATTACGAAATTGAAAGTAACTTCGGATTTGAGCAGTGTAAACTTTCAATGCTTAAGATGTTAAAATGAAACAGTTGGTAGTTTTTTGAACATTGTTGCTTCAAATGAGTAACTTGGCAACAAAAAAAAGCGATTTCTAAAACGTCTTGGATGTTGCAAAATCTGTGTTTCAGGAGCAGTATAATCTGGTGAAATGTTCAGTCATAGAAATGTTCTTCTATCTCAAGCACCCAGCTCAGAAAAATATTTCCCACCTAAATTCTGTGCTGTATGGGACCTTATGTTTAGAAAGGCAGAGCACTATAAGGACAATGATTCCCTCACTTTTACTTTTTTCTTTTCCATTTTTCAATGAATAATGTATATTCTTCAGTATATATTAGGAATCTATGAGAAGTGGATAATGTCACAATAAACTTAATTGCAGCGCGGTGTATTTTAGAAACAAAGGCATCAAATATTTTAAAAAAGGGGCCAAATTTGAGTGGAAAATTACTCCCAAAAACGAACAAGAACAAAACAAAGGAAGCTAAAACAATGAGAGCAGTGTTCCTTACTAGCAACTGTTTGTTTTAAGAAAGGACTGAAAATTAAAATGCCTCTTCAAGTTATAAGACTCATTCTAATCCTCTTCCTTTTGTTCTGGCATCCATGACTGAATTTTATACATTTTGTCCTGCTGAGTATCAGATAAGATCAATTTATACCAACATAGGAAGACACACAGAATTCTTAATGTAACTGTGTGTTAACTCAGCTGATTTCAGACCTCTGTTAGAATTTGGTTTTTGTCCAGATGGGCTTCAACTCTCCCAAAAACACTAAGCAGTTGCAAGTATGGTGATAATCCTTAAGGAAGCCACAAGCTTGAATACCAAAAAAAATTTGATTTGATTATTCCCTCTTGTTCCATCCCTTAGGGAAAGACAAATACCCATCCCAGGGATGGCTTCCAGAGATACAATGTTCTCTGAAGTTCAAAGGAGTTTATTTTGAACTCTCTGACTTTCTGAGCTTTGTTTCTAAAGCACAAGTAGAGATTGCTCAGCCCAAGCCAAGTTCTGGCATATATGGAGGTGCCAGTTCTCAGCTTCCCTAGGAAGGGCACCAAGTGGGATGACTTTATAAAGACATTTTATTCCTATGCCATCCTCAAGACTCTTTGTCTCCAACACTACTTAACTAAGCCAGGGACACAATGCTGCCCCCAGGAGCCTTTCTTTTACCTGTGCCTCTTTTCCCTGTAGTAAGTCTTTCTTTTGGCATCTTTTAATGCTTAAAAACAAAAAAAATCAACCCTCCCCCCTCCCCAAAAAACCCTCCACAATGGCAGAGAATTTGCATAAAAATAACTTTTACAAAATTGCAGGTTTTTTGCAGCACATTGATGTCAACTAAGTTTTTGATAGAACATTGTCAAAGCTTTCCACTTCAGGTGTTGAACACAGCAATTAATCTACTCTCAGTCTAAACTATTAATTGTAATTTTAAATGTAAAAACAATGTATATTATTCTTAGTGAGGTAGTGCAATAAAAAGGGGAAGTAAAATTAATCAAAATGTTTTGATAACATTAAAGTGATTTTAGGATTGAATTTCAATCCTAAAAATGTTAAATATTTCAACTTGAAATTATTTTCTGCCTGAATTTTGAAATTTCCCATAGAAGAGGAAAATTGATATTTTAGACACAAATAACTATCATACATTCACATGAATCTTCTGGGGACGAGAGTTAAATCCCAGAAGCATCAGCTAAATAGAACACACTCAAGAAAAAGTGGTTATTAATTTATCTTCAGAATATTGGCACTAACATAGAATTTAACTTCAAAAAATTTCATATATGTCTCTTCCTCTGGCCTCCAGAATAGTTTTATATTTATTCTCTATTTCCTTTTTTCCTTTCATATCCACATGATATTTTATAGTTAGAACAACAGTTATCCCATGAAATACAATGAAAAAGCTCTCACAACATTAACTCATTTCCTTGCAACACAGAAATAAAAGCTTTGTGTTCAAATAACAAATGAGGAGAGTGGGGAAATGCATCTGGTTGGAGCCCCACAGCAGGAAGCACGTAAGACACAGCAAACCTCTCTATTAATCCAAAATTTAGAGGTTGCACAGTGAAGGAAAAAACTGCTGATAAGACCTGCAGCCAAAAAGAACATAGATCTCATTCTAGTGCAGCACTAGATCTCATCTCCCCAGTTCCACTGGACCATTGCTCAGTTTGAGAAAATTTCACCCTAATTGCAAGGTAAAAGCATAATATATCATTGTAAAAGTGGTTTGTCATCTGGAAACATTTACTTTCCTTCCAAATGTATAGCAGCACAAAAATATTTATCCTTTTCCTTCACTGGACTCTTCTGTGGTTTTGCTCAGTTGTAGCTAATTCAGTAGTTACAGGATTCGCTACTCTTGTCCCTTGACTGGGTAAGAATTGCAAAATCTCTGGCTCAAAAATTCACACTTCAAATGAACATATATCCATTTTGGTGGGAACAATTTTTTTTTCCCCAGTATAACTCTACTTAAACCTTAAAAGTAGAGTAAAATTTTCCCTAAAATCATTGAGTTGCAGCTAATTTGCACTAAAAACTTATAATTGACTCAAATATACTTGAAAGATTCACAAATCTCTTTATGAATTCTCTTCTACAAAGCAGCCCATAAATACAATTCCATCAAGATGAACAGGAGCTACACAACTTTTTTATACCTAATTGCCTCAAGAGATGCTTTAAGTTCCTTTTCTTCTTCCTACCAATGAGGAAAATCATGTTGATCAAAGTCAGACAGGCTCATTTTTCACTTATATATCAATTCATAAGTTTCCATTGAGAGCCCAGATCTGGAAGTTTATGGCACCTGTAAAACCATGGGCTTGCATAAGTTTCATTGAGAGTCAAGTTATGCTGCAGAATATTATCAGTGATGCACAAAGTAGGAAGGAATCAGGCTTGTCTTTCTTTGCTAAGTCTGCAAGGCTGACAGCAAAAATATCTGTAATCTAAATATATTTGATCTGAAGTTATAGAGAAAGAAACATGACAACCTATCACACCTTTATCTTTTTAAACAAAGTCACATCTTGAGAAGAACTGCAATTTCAGGAGTCTTTCAAGTTTTGAGGTCTGAGTCAGTTATGAAAGCTGAAAGTGGGCATAATGATCATGCAGAGCTCCAGCAGGTACCTTTGGATTGACATCAATCATTTCACATACCCTTGGAAGGGTGGCTTTCCCTCAGAGATGCCCAGGAGACCTGAACAGAACTTGGTCCTTCATGAGGGATCACCACATCCCATCTCCTGGGAAGCTCTGGAAAGCAGGCTAGAAATCATCCTGTGCTCCATTGCAGTGGTTCTGCACCACTTTCCTGAGAATGGCTCCCTAAGAGAGGCCAGGAGACCTGTCAGCCTCCACTCAGCCTCATCCCTGTCTCTCCACCCTGCTGCTCCACCCTCATCTCTTCACAAGACCCACAGCAATCCACCACTGCTGGGTTTTTTCCTCAAAACAGCTGAGAGAGCGATGAATGCATTTTGAAAACCAGATGCGCCATCTGAAAGGCTCAGATCAGAAAGTGATCTATATTTTCTACAGTTTATTACTTTTTAATTATTCTAGCCCATCTCACTGAAACAGACTCATCAGCTTCAAACAATAAACATATCCATATGGAATGTTGGTAAGACTGGCAGGAAAACAACAAATTTACATAGTGAGTGCTTTTGAAGCTTTGATCTCTTTTGTTTTTTGATGAAATGAAGGACTTGATCACTTATCTCCCATGCCTTGTGCATGTACTAATTTACACTAATCCATACCTGTTTTGCTGAAATTCTGACCAAGATTTTATGTAATTGCCATCAAAACTAGAGCATCTTACTTCTTGGAAGAAAAGGAAAGATTTAATCAGCTTTAGTTATGACTTCAGGTGGGGAAAAAACCAACATGAAATGATAAATTAAACACTGACTCTCAAATACAGCCCCAATGACTAAAAAATAGAAAAGAAAGGTAGCATGACACATCCTTTTTGCTTCAACTAGTAAGAGACACAAAGGAAAAACAGAGATGTTGATCAGCATCCAAAGAAGATGAGGTTCTTGAATATGGATATTTCTGACTCTTTGAAAGTCCTCTGACATAGCACAAATCTCTAATTTCCAATTTTGAAAGAAAGCTTGATCGTGACAACCAAGAAAGAGTCAAATTAAACCTAACAATTATCTTCTTTCTCAATAATGGAGTCTTCAAATACGCACAATATTTAAAGTAAAATTTTGACAATTCCAATCTATCTTTGGGGTGAGAATCCTTATGCAGAGATGCAAGCACTAAACCTCAACTAGGTTCAGCTCTGCCTAAAAGGAAGAACAGTGCAGAAATGCACACATGCAAAATAAAAGGGGAAAAATGGCTCCTTAGGCTGTTCCAGCAGATTTACACCACATCTGCCTTCTGTACATTCATGATGAGAAGCTCAGCTCACCACATGTTTCCTGTTGCACTTCCATTAGATTTCCAGGTTTCCCCAGACACCTGCAATGACAGCTACCCCCTAAAGACTTTCTGCTTATCCCCAAATTTGCATTATTACTCCACATTGTTCTCCAAGTTCCTTTACCTCATCTCCTGGCAGCAACATTCCTCATTTGCCCCAAAACCCATTTACCTGTCTTGTTTGAACAGGGGGTTTGCCCAGAGCTGTGCATGCTCTTTGCTGATGATCACATGAGATGTCTCCTCCCATGCTGGTTGCTTGACTCGCACCCTTGTGCTGCCTGCCTGACCAGCTCCTGCCAAACTCCATGGACAATGGCTGAGTTTTCTCTGCCATTCTGTCACTGGAACCATTAACAGGATTTTCCTGCCATGCTTTTTGATAACTGTTTTAGGAACTCAACATCTCCAAGTTATCTGTCAACATGCTAATTTTGATTAAAGTTTGCCAACAAACTCAAAACTTATTAGCAGGAGACTGACACAAAGTGCTGTCACTTACTTTTTTCTTCAAGAACCTATGCAAAAACACAGTTCAAAAAGCTGTCATTTGTGGTTATTCTTTCTTTTTTCACAAAAGAAAGACCACTCTCACTTTCCCTCCTATACCAAAAATCTTCTATTTGATTTTTTTTCAACACTGGAAAGTGTGGCCCTTGTATTGGTCCTTCTAACAGGATGCGAACTTCACCTTCTTTACAGAAGAAGGGTGTCTAAGAACACACAGGAAAAATCAGGGCAAACTTGCCTGAAAAGTATTCCATTCTAGTCAATAAGGCAGTTCATAAAGGGGTGGCAGAAGGAAAGCTTTTAAGAAGACTTAAATGCTGCTGCAATATCTTTGATGGGATTTTCCCCTCCTAAAAATGATTGAGTATTTTGTTTCTATACATGAGATTTTGCCTTTAAACATATTAATTAACAATTCACTATAAAATTAATAAATAAGCAAGAATCCTGTCAGTTTTCTATCCAAACTTTCTGCAAAATGTTAAAAATAAATACAATGCTCCCTCTTCCAAATAAGTGACTCCCATTTCAACAGGTGGAACGTGCAGCGCTGACCCTTTTGATTGAATACAGTGCACCTCAGATCTTGAATGAAACCACACAAGAAGGTCATAACGTTCTATGCCATTTCTTTCAAAACCTCCTTCTTAAATTTCCACAAATTTCCTTCTTAAAAGTCCACAACCTCCTTCTTAAATTTCTGTTGTATATATATCAAATGCAAAAGAGGTGAATCACAATAGATGAAAATACTCTTCTAATTTCATCATTCCAGAGATTTATTTTCTGTGGAAAACAGGTATCAGTTTAAATAGGTACATGATTTCTGAAAAAATGTGTTATTTTAACAGCTCCTGACACAGTATTACACACTTTAATTTCTGTTATTTCAGGTACAAAACTGTTTTCTGGCTAGTTCTGGTCTCCTCCCTTGTTACATTCTCCAGCTGTAAGAGATCTACAATGACCAGCACTGAAACCTGTGGCTTGCAAACTCTGGCCTGTGGAGCACTTATTGTCCCTACAGGCTCCATGCAGAATATTTCCCTCCCCTGACTCAAGAGGGAAATATTCCTTCCTCAAGAAGCAACACTTCATCTGTAAAGAACGACAGAAATTTTATAAAACCTCTTTCCTCCCACAGAAGGTTTTTAAGATTTGGAAAACTGTTTGCCACAAAATAAAAAATACTTCATATTTTTTTAATTTAAAAGGAATTCTAGTGCTGTACTGTAAAGCTCTGCCTAGGTACATGGCAGAGAATGCCACTGACATGCAGAACATGGAATCTTAAAACCCCTTCCTACAACCAGAACAACAAAGCTTTTAATCCTAGACAGCCTAAACTAAGCTGAAGACTCAGCCACAGCTGTTCTCTTCCACTTCCTCCTGATGTAATAATCCTGTTCTGTATGAATAAGAAGTAACAGGGACAGGAAAATGCAGCCCTCACTGTTTAACAGCCTCTTGTGGGATGAGGAAAACCAGCTCTCACCTGCTCACTGCAATGAGCAAAGCTACACTTTTCCAGCAGTCAAACCATTCCAGCTGAAGTGCTGTCCCAGGTTCCCAGAAGGAATCACGAGAGAATTCAAACCCCAGTTTTCTGTGTCCCAAATTGGTGCTTCATCAGCCACAACACTGGCCACGCTGGAAGTGCTGCTAGCCAGGAATCCCATCCAAGATTTCAGAACCCCTTCTGATTTAAGTTCTGTCAAAAGCACTAGATTCTTACAAGAGCTTTCTTTTCAGTGAAATCACTTTCAGATGGAATCATTTAGATGAAAAAAAAAAAAAAAAGAAGTCCTTACCAGCCCTATCCTATTCACAGTTGTTATGCAACCATTTTTAAGGGATTTGCAGACACTTATGAAAAAACAGACTCCCAAAATAAAGCATTAGTCAGTATTTTGCTAAGTTTAGATTTCTTTTGTTATTCCTGGTGTTAAACTCTGGCCATATTTGTCCACAAAAAAACATGAACAGGAAAGCACCAGGAGAACCTCAAACTTCCATCTCAGGAATATTTTCATTGCTCACAGGGAAGGAGATACTGGAGGACATATTCAAGCTTGTTTTGTGGAAACATATAAATCTCCAGTATCTATTAGATGATGAGCTTATTTCCAATATTCCATTGTGACCAATATTCCAATTATTCCAATCCCTAAGAAACCAGCCAACCCTACTTCACAGCTGCAGATGCAATGGATTTTGGACTCTATTAGGGTAAAACACCGAAGCTGTTGTGCTGTCCACAGTATTTGAATGGGAGACTCCAGGTATATGCTGTTACACTATCAGTCTTTCTGCTGCTCTAAAGAGAGACACAGACATCAATTTAACATGGATAGGCTGTGGAGATATGTACATAATATTCCTCACTACTCATACCTGAGCTCCTTTTTACTTCATCAACATACTCAGCCTTTACTCAGCTCAGCTTCCACCATTCACTTAGCATCAAGCCTTGTAGCAAGGAACTTGCCCAAAAGCATAACCTGAATCTGTGGACAATGTTATTCATGCCTCTGAGTGGTTATTTCCTTCTCTGCTTCAAAATATGCAGGAGTTGTTTGGGTTGTAGTAAGGAATGAAAAAAAAAAGTTCTATTTTTTTCTATATAAAATCAATGCAAATTTAAAATGAAGCTAAGCTATTTCCCCAGCAATACTATAAACCACTAAATTACCCTTTAAACATGGTGTTTTTCTATGTAATTCTTACTCCCTGAGAACTTGTAGGCAGTGACTGTACCTCCTCTTCAGCTTTGTTTTCTAAGCAGGACTAGTGAAACTACTGCAATCAACTTGATAGATAATGGTTTTCATTCCCTTACTCCTTCTGTTATGACTTTCCCCACCCTTTGGGTTCATTCACATCTAACATTAAATATTGTGTACAACAGGGTTATTACCTCCTTCAATCTGTTGGACTTCTCTTGACACAAGGAACACATTAACCTCCTTCTAAGTTACACTGGAAATTCACACTCAGCCTCTAGTCAAACTACAACCACCTCAGCTTTTTCCAAAATGCTCTTCCAGATGATGCCAGCATTGCTTCTTGTTAGTTCCTCAAGGCATTTTGTGCTACAAGATTACATCTGATTTTTACTACTTTGGTCTAACCATTAAGTTGTTCTCATATATCAAACCTTCTTTGGTAGTTTAATATCTCGTGACTTGAGTGACTAGCAACTTCCATCAGCACATTACTAACTTTTTTACTCAAAATCAATAACAATAAATAATATATTCAATGAAACATGTTAGCATTCAGGGAGTTTCCATCATGTGAAACAAAAAATACCCAAATCCTCATCTGGTTACACCAAAATAGGACTGCTCCCTAACAAAATGTCAGACATCAAAGAAAGATAAAATTTACATTTCCAAATCAGATTTTTGGAATCTCTTCATATTCTCCTCATTGTCTACTCAAAAAAAAAAAAAAACCAAAAGACAAAAACACTAAAAAAGACTTTGTTGGGTCTCTTTCACACATCCATCTCTACTGGCCACAGACTCCTGGTAAATCTTTGATTGATGATATACTGGCAACTACAAACATGTTAAAGCATTCTAATTATGCTTCCTATTTCATCAGATCTAGATATGATATACATGCTCCCTGATTTTCCAGGACACATCTATTGCAGCCTCTAATGAGATTTAAGAAACTGACAGGAATGATGGAAGATCTGGGAGTATTCAAGCTGTGAATGTATTTATGCCAAAGATTATAAGCCAGTTCCTAAGTATGAAATAGCTTTCCTCACATGACTGAAATGCCATCATCTCAGATATTCTATTTCACACTATTTGTTCCATCTTCATTCGTGAAGCAATGATACTTAGCATCATTATCTTCTCCCTTTCAGGATTACTTGAACAACAAGCCTCAGCTCCATTCCAAGGAAACAAAAACCATTGCTACTCAGAAGGTTTAAAGAAAGGAGACCAACATGGTCTGAATATGGACACCATCAACTGTGGTGAGTCTGAATTAAAAAAAAACTAACCAGAAGTGAATATTGAGTAAATATTTCCCTTACAGAAGGGCAAAATGTGAAGGCACACCTTAGCAAAATTAAGTCAGGTTAAGAAGCAGTAAAGTGAACCAAGGTCGAATCAAGGAGCTGGTGCAAAAGATGGAAAGAAAGCTGTTAGGTTAGAAGAGTCTCATTGAAGAAAGCAAAACCACAGAAGAAATACCTGCATATATGTAGTAACATTTACACCATTAAACATGGCAGACAACATGCTATGTTATTAAAAACCATTAAAAAAATTCTTTTACTTATATGTGATTGCAACTGAAAGTGACAGGTTCCTCTCAAAGCTTCACTATAAACCAAATAAATAGGTATAATCTGAAATAAAAAATTGAAAATTTCATTTCTAGTTCTTCACTGCCTGCACAACAAAGTTAAACACACAGATATCTAATTCCTGGAGCATTGAAAAGATTTTTAGATAGCAATTTTCTATCCATATAGGCCTTGTTGCTGCAGAAAGCAGTATGATTTTCACAGGTGTAAATTAGCATAGAAATATTGCATCTAAGTGTTCTGGATTTTGTTCATATTTTTAGTGCAGTTTTGGAATCACATGACCTTTCATGCTCATAAAAGACTCATGCTAATGAAAAAGAACAAAACTTATCTTCATAAAATAATGCCTTCCATTTTAGTATCCCAAAGAAACACACAAATGTTGAAAACTATGTATGAAAGAAAAAGCTATCTAGCTGCTAAGAGTTCCAAGTCCTCATTTGTTTTATCTCCCAATGTTGGATGCCTCAAAATTATTTAGAATGGAAGCATTTCCTTTACTTTTGCAAATTCAGCTTGTCATAGAAAAAAAAATTAGAATGGAATTTGAAAAAAAATAGCATTGAAGTGTTCTGAATTATTAAAATAAATTACAGTTTCCAACTACCTATATATCAGCTTTCTGTGATGGCAGGATGTAACTCAGACCAGATTTTATATATGTAGAAAACCTTACCACAGCATTTCTGATATGATATTAGCAAAACTACTTCATCACAGATGTGGTCAAACTGACAGGCTGTGGGATCTCCATCCTTAAAGACAATCAAAACTCACCTGGACAAGGCACTGAGCGATGACTTCAATGTAACCTCAAAGCTAGCTCTAATTTGAGTGGTGGCTTAGAGCTGATGACCCTGAGAAGTCCCCAGTAACCTAATTTATTCTGTGACTTTGTCTCCAAGGTCAGCCTTTCCAGGTTAAGGACAGAAGCATCCTACAACTCTCCTTAGTACAGGCTGAGGTTATCACACTCCTGTGATGATCCTTCACAGATTCCCACCTGCTGCTCTCCTGCCAGGCTGGTTTTCAAAGCACACCTTACATTGTGTGAACACCTCACCCTGACCAGTCATCACTCAGGCCTGCACAAGATTTTCACATTTCCAGCCCCTCTGAGCTTTTCTGTGAGTACCCATCCTCTCACAGACCTCAGAGTCCTGAAGGAGGAGGGACCCCAGTGCAACTCTGAACGGGAGCTTCTGTACTTTGGTCTCATTCAGATATTTCTATCTGTACCACAAAGGGGAGCAGAACGTTCATCTCCACAATGTGGTTCAAACGGGAGATGCTCAAATGGGCAGCAGTCAGGGGATCATGAGTTTGAATCTAGCTGAGGCATTCACAAGCAACTATGGGAGATAAGAGACACCGTCAACAAAAGATAGGAATGGTTTACATTCGTAGGACCAAAGGTCCCATCACCTTTACTTGAATTTTTACTTTCTTTTCAGTATAACCCAGTAGACATGACCGAGTTAGATTGCTTACTTCAATTTGGACTTCTCATACATAGTGCTGAGTAAGAAAACCACCTTCCCAAATCCAACAGTGAATTATTTGTCTTTGGGCCATTTGTTTATCTCTGCTTGTTCTGATTTTTTACCTGACTGCCCCAATTAGACTAAATATGTTTGTAGAGTAAATACTGAAATAACCTAATCAAAGTAACATTCCCAGCATCATCTGTCACGCCACTCCACAGTCTTACTGATTACCATGAACAGCATATGGAAATAAAGTAGGACGAGGTAAAACAAAAAGTACCACGATTTTATCCTTCCTAATGAATTAGTCTTCAGATATCTCCAATGATTCTATTATTTTAATCTGTCACAAGCAAAAAAGACACAAATGCAAATTGTACAGGCCACAGTATCCTAGCCACAGCATGTGGCTCACTGATGCTTATTAATTGGTATTTCAAGAAAACAGAAAAAAAATTCTCATTATGAGAGCCAATATTATGTTTCTCTGTGGAGCCTACTCCTTATGAACTTATTGTGGTGGTGTAAAAGAATGCAGAAATTGGCTTTCTGATCCAGATGCCTGTGCATGCATGCACACAAAAAGAGTCTGCATTTTCCTTGTTGCTACTGAAGTGTCAGCTTTGGCTTAATTTTATTATCACTGAGAAATATGCTTCTCTGACTTCATCTGACCTTTAAGAGAGCTGCCTGCTAATGCTAATAGCATGCTGCTGTGTCTGGAGCATACCATGAAAGAAACTGGCTGTTAGATAGGCAGTGTACCCTCAGTCAAGGAAAACCTTTTTAACTCTGAGCAGTGACAGGCAAACCATTGGAGACTTGAGGTTCCGTTAAAGCGCACCAAAAATGGCTGATTGCCCCAACCTTTACCAAACCTCTTTGGTCTTTTAACACAGAAGTCTAGCAAGAACAGATGTGAAAATTTGTGTTTCTTGCTTTGCTGTATTTGGTTGATTCAATATTTTTCCATGGAAAGTTTCTATTCCCTCCCAAGCCTGGCCTGCCTGGAACAGTTGCCCTTCCACGGTGCAGATCATGAATACAAGGCCCTCACCAGAACAAGGAAGTTTAGAGTTCAAAGAAGGGAACCAAAGTGGATTAACTTTAATAAAATGGAAACACTAGAGTCCTGACTGTGTGATTTCAATTAAAAATATGTGAGAGACTTCACAGTTACTTCAAAAGTAATCTGATCTAGGTTTAGTTCAAGGACTTGGTAAAGACAGAGCCAGCTCTAATTTTGTCTGAGCTGATTCACCTATTTGTAATGGCTGTCCTACATGCTCTAATAACACAGTCCTGTGGATCTTAAACCAATGCTGTGACACAGGCTTCAGGTTTTTAAGAATCTGAAGAGGTTTTTATGCTGACAAACTGGCAGCTTGACCAAGCATACCTCACTGGCTCCCATTAAGGGGCACATATTGTGTAGATTCCCTAGGACAAACAATGGGACAGCAGGCAAGACAGTATGGCCCATAAGGAAAACAAATGATCAGCCAACTCAGAACAAATATTAGAGTATAAAACCAGCTTTACTGTATTAAAGGTAAAGAAAACAGCAGTGTGTGTTAGAACAAAGTAAAGGATTGCAGAATACATTTTCTGTGAAGACCTAAAAATAGAATTACTACTGACACGATTGTCCATGCCACTGGAAAGGCAGCAGCAGAAGAATAACCAAAACATCAGTCATAAGAACAGAAGAAAGACAGGACTGCACAGTTCAATACCTTTCTTTATGTTCCTCCTCTTCATTTTCATTGAATTTTAGTTTGGACAAAAAAGGAAACTTTTACAGAATTAGAAATCAAGGGGGTTGACCCAAGGAACATCTGCACCAACATCACCAATGTTTCTCTCCTCTCTCCCTCCCCACAATCCATATTCCCTGCCAGTGCTTTTTAGCATTGGCAAAGCAGAACTCCTTTGAAAGGCATTGAGGATGATCTTGCATGAGGATGATCACTCAGCCAATTATGGTCAAATACCAGTGGTGAATTTTCTGATGTGGGCACTACTGATGATTTATAGAGACCATTACTGTAGCAAAGAAACATTTACTAGAAACTGGACTGGGCCACCAATTCAGTTCACACAAGCTACTGGAGCAAGTAAAATGTTCTCTTGTCTCATTTCTAATTTGAGCCAAAGTTATTTGGTTCCTTTAAATCAGTGTTTCTCATTAGCCTGCTTTGGGTTCAAAGAGGCTCCTTACAAATTTTTTGACAATTTATAAGGCTTTTAAGCACTTAGTTTAGTCTAGTTCATTGAATAAGGGTTAAAGTAACTGAAACATCACGGTGAGCATACGCAGGCCTTTTTCCAAATTTCTTCCTGTTTTTCTTGGAACATTGAAAAAAACAAAGGCAGTTTAATAACACAAATGGTATTGCTTTCTTACTGGCTTTCATAATTCTTTCTGACCGTTTATATGGGGAACTGCAAAGAAGTCAGCTACAAGTAATTTGGTAGGTAGATTGACACCCTCTGTCCACAGAGGGTCCTAATACAACAGCAGAAGAACACACACATAAAATGGATGGAAGCCACCTATCATATTCAACACTGAGGGACTGTCCCAGAAAACTGAATCTAGACACGAAACAAGTCCCTATGAACCTATTGCAAGAGCTGGACATGAGTTTTACTTACAGATGAAGGTATTCTGGAGCCTAGAAGGAAAAACAGAGCTCTTACCAACTGCATTAAGTAGCATCTCTGCAGCTGAGTATGGCATCCATCTTGGGATTTGGGGAAACTCCAATACATATCTTTGCTCCACTTATTTAAGGAGGTGAAGCTTAATTTTTAAAACTAATTTCTTAGTAAATAGATAGAGAATCATTGCCTCCAAAATTTTACTTATACAATCATTATGAATAAATGATTGACTCACTGCAGACCAGGCTTGAATCTCTGCTGTACATCTCCAGGGATTGTCCTAACTGTGGACATGGATTCAGCTCCCCTCACTTGTTCCACACTGTAATTAAGCTCACCAAGAATATATGTGGCAGGAAAAAAGCCAGGAGTGATTCTGTAGCCTGGTGTCAGGGCATTTGCTGGGTAGAGAAGCCACTGCTTGAAGCTGCTGAGCTGTTTGAAGATTTGGATCTGAATCACTGCATCAAGTGAGGGCCCTGGGCATGGAGCTTCCAGTGGCTGTTTCAGGTTCTGTGTTTTCTCATCTTAACTATAAATTCCTTTATGAGACTAACTAGCTCTTCCTGCAGGAGCTGGTAGTGCACACTGCTATAAAAAGTGGCTATTGTGACACACACACACGTTCCAGTCTGATTTATGCAATTACATGACTGGGACTGAATTAGAGAACATAATTGCTGGGTTCTCTGTCTTTAAAAATGAGGCTTCTATCAAAAAAAAATATCACCCACTGCCTTGCTTCCTCCATCTCTGTGTAAACAGGCTACCACAGGAATCTGGATGAGTCAAGTGAAGATCTGGCATAAGTGAGCAATATGATGGTGAATATGATAATGCCATCTTGGATAAATTTAAGCACCTTCCTTCCACACAGTTTAACAAGCACACTCTGGTGATCATGTTCCTCCTCTTCTCTCTCCTCATGCACTGAGGAGCCTAAAGATGAAAGAACGAGGAAAAAAAAAAAAGGAATAACCAAACCCTCTATTGTTAAATTCTTTCTCCCCTGCAGCCAAATCCAGGACAGTAGGACATTCCAAAACTCAGGTTTACAACCAAATTAATGAATATCACTACCTATGTTATATAACATGAAGTACATAGCTGTTTTTCCAATACCTGAAGGTGCTTCTGAAACAGAACTGCTACTTCAAACTAAATAAATGAACATGAAAACTGTAATATTTTAAGATTTTACCTGGAACGTGGCTGTGAACATGAGAAGATGAAATAAAAATACGTCCTGGCAGTACAGTGTCTGTGCATCAGAGACAGGACAACCCTTGGCTCAGCAAGAGATGAGGCATGCATTTCTCATTGGATAAGACAGCCAGACTTTAATCCAGAGCATTTGATTTCACAGCTGTAAGCATTAAATTTGCTAAAAAGAAATCCTGAACCCCAGTTTGGCGTGCCATGTTTCAGCAAAGCGAAGCAACCAGATAACAAAACCCAAACCTCCATTAGGCAGAGGTCAGGCACCATCTGCAAGAATATTTCAGGTCATCTCTTCTCACTCAAACAGCCAACTTTGTGTGACTCAAGCAACACACCCTTAGTTTATGTTTGTGCTACAGCAACCAGTGCCTGAGGACAGCCTCCCAAAATGTATTGTAACTGCACAAATAGATTTTGTTCCTTGGTGTGACAGTTAAAGATGAAAGATGATTGTGTAGGTAGAAAGACTGCAGGAAAGCAGTAAAATAAGGAAATGCCCAGGAAAGAAGAGCTTATAGTTTTTGGTTGTTCCCCACCCTCACCCCAATTAAGCTTGTTTTTCAACATGAAAATTCTGTTTCCAAGCACTTAAAAGCCAGTCTCATTGAAATCTGGGTGGTTACACCAATTTACACAGTCTGAGGATCCAGCTCTAAGACCGCTGTTTGTTTGGGATATGTTATTGTAAACTGCTTCATCTTCACAAATAACTCCTCACCATAGGAGCCTCATATGGGCACAAAATGATCTCATCCCACTGGCCATCCATGAGCTGTAATTAAATAACTTATAGTAGGAGTCCTGAGGCTCCTGCCTGGTTTTAATTGTGTTTTCATTAGAGCAAGTATTGTTATTGTGCAAGTGAACTGCGAGTTCTGCAGCAGGGCCTGAGCTGCCTCTGCAGAACCTCTGTGAATCACAGGCTCTGGCTGAGCTATTACACCCTAAGAAACGAAATGCTGCAGCTCAAATGCACACAGGCCTCTTTAAAGCTACTTGATTTAAAGGAAAGCAACATCCTTATTTCCTTCTTTTACTTTGCTGCCAAGAGAAATAATCACACTAAGCCAGGACAAGGGAAAGCAGCCTTATGCAACAGACAAATGGCACTTGCAAACACATTCACAAGTCTCGTGATGCTGTTCGAGTAATGCAGGGACAATATCCTCCCTTACAGAGTAAAAAATAATAAGGATGGTACCAGAAAAATGTACCTTCCAACCGAAACCTGGCAAAGAAAGAAAGCAGCCTGCACATAAGGCCCAGGCTATGCAGTTTTGGTTTAACATCTGCTGCAAGAGTAGCTTTTCCTTCCAAAGCCACTGTGGTTATTAATATTGAGAAAATAGCATTATTGTCTGAACAGCACAAAGATGAAAAACTATTTGTAACTGCAAGCTGTCTGCTTATTTAGAAAGCATTCATTTCCTCTTGATACACATGTGTAGAGCAACTTTGGGAAAGCAATTTTTTTTTAGTAGATTTTTTATTTCTTTTCCTCCCTGCAGATAACCTGTGATTTTTAAGTGACAGCACACAAATTCTTGCATTTTCCTACCACATGCACGAGATGGGTTTCCAAGTGATTAAATTCAAGGAGTCCAAATCATAATATTAGAATAATAAAGAATGATCTGAAGGACTGCCTACCACAGGAAGCTCGCCCTGAAGTACATAAAATCAGCTATTGCCATTACACACAGAGGTAAGTGTCTCTCAGGCTGTTTTTATTTCACACCCTAGCTACAAGGAACTGGAAAACACTTCAAAGGCAAAGTGGATGAAAATACTGGCCCTGATGATGGTTGCTAGGCACCCAGCAATGCAGAGAGGACTACTACTGGCCAAGCTTCAGGCAGATTTAGATATTGTTCTAATGAACATAGAGTGTCATTAAAAGTCAAGGTCTGGTAATGAATATAGAGCATCATTAAAAGTCAAGGCCTGATTTAAACAATTTTGACCAGAAGATTGAAAAAGCAAAATAATTTCACCTTAGCCACATCTTCAAAAACAGATATAATACTACCCAGATAGGTGAACTCAGCAACAGCTGAAACACAACTCATCATACTGAATTCCCAAGGAAAGGAATGTTAAATTGCATTCAAGACTCCTCCTGAGCTTGAGTTCAGTGTTTCACCTGTGGCAGGGTGAGAATCCCAATCCCAACTCACCCTTGCCAGTGAGCAGAGCCCCCAGAAGGGACAGTTCTGTGTGCCAAGCTGTGCCACAGCACGAGGCACTGCCAGGGAGCTGCAATCCCTGAGAGTTCCCCTGGCACCAGCCCAGGCCAACGTGTACCATGTACCTCTCTGTGGCCGTTGTTAAACAGAGCAGAGACACAAGGAACTGGAAAATAATCTGGTTTGGAAGGGACCTCTGGGGGTAATCCAACCCAATCCAGGCTCTGGGCTCAATGCAGACAAAGCAGACTTCACATCTTTAAACAATTCCTTAAATAGATTCAGTTTCTGAATCTTCACAGTTTGGGGATTTTTTTTTCCTTTTTTTTTTTTTTTTTTTTTTGCAAGTTCAGGTCTTTGATCAAAGTTGGTTTTGTGGATACATGATGTTTCCTCAGCCTTATCTGTCATTTCTCTTCATGCTTTAGATCCAGAAACTGACTGGGAATAAAGTAATATCCTTAGTCATCCCAGATTTTGAAACATTGATATCAACTTCTCAGTTTTTGTCAATCTGTTCAAAATTTTTAGTTTGGACATAGTTTGATTCTGCTGCTCTCATTTTCTCCTTATATTCTGATTATTACTATTGGTACTTAAATAAAAATAATTTTTTTAAAAGTCTACAAATTGCCATCATTCCAATCCAAAAAACTCCAAACATTCCTGTGCAAGTCAAGGAGAACATGAAACTACATCAAGCTACAAATACATACAGAGACATAACTCTGCTCCAAAAGTTTCTTTTTCATGAGGCCATACTAAATTTCTCTATTAAAAAATGGTTTTAATGAACAATTTCTGCAAAAAAAAAATTCTTTAGGTCATCTGATTTTAAAAGCAGAAATCTCTGTTTAAATATTCAGTTATCTTACATCACATCCTCAGAGCATTTTTTTTTGTACTTATCTTACCATCTTTTAAAAAATATATTTTGAGATTCTGTCAAAAACTGTGCTCCAATCTACTAATGGTGTTTGGATAGAATTTCCACTTTTTAAAGGTTTTTTAGGCTCTAATGAATTGGTTCTTTTTCATGATTTATTGAGTCAAACTTAATACCTTTGTTATTCAATTTACTCTGGTAGCAAAATGCACATAAATGGCCTTCTCCAATTTTTTGGTTGAAGTTTTCTCTTGTTTTTTCCATCTAACTTCTAGCCATATTTGAACTATTTTTCTTCAAGCTTCATAAATGAAACTATGCAAATTGCTCTTAAAACACCTCTGCTAATAAATTTGAGTTCTCCCACTTAAAAATGGAATTATTACTAGCTTTCTATGGAGAGGATTGAGCTATGAATTTCAGACATTATAAACTGGTAACAAAATACCATCATTCTATAAAATAGTTATCTCCCTCCTATCTCCAGCTCTTCACCCAGTTTTTGGTCCAGACCACAGCAGAATCAGCCCAGGAAACAGAAGTTTAAATAAATTAAATCTATTTAAATAGATTTTTAACCCATGATCACACAGGAGTTCTCATTTTTTAGCTTCTGGCATGTTGGGTCATTCTGCTGTTGGTATTACCTGTATTCGCTGATATTTGTTACAAAAACCAAAAGTTTGTCAAGCAAATGCTTGAAGCTGGCCTTCTACACCTGTTCTACAGCATCTAAAGCAGTGGTTTAATTCTCAAAAGTGCTGAGCATACTGCTTCTGCTTGAATTTTCAGAACAAAGAATCAAAGCCATAAAAATTCTTATATTTTCCTTAAGAAAGTGTGGTTTTCAAATTTATTTGACATTTTTTTTTTCTTTTTCATGATACAGCTAGGAAATTTAACAGGTAAAGCAGAAAAGCCTCACTAAATAGATAAAAGCTTTTATATCAATACTGGAATTCATTGCCATATTCCTCATACATGGGCACAAAAATAGCTTTAGTCTTCCTTTTTGGTCTTAATACAAATGCACTGCCATGTGTTTATCCAGAGTACAAATTTTGACATTCCAGATCAAAGACAGCAATATCCAGCCTGCTGAATTTCAAACACAACAGGATCAAAGTTTTGCCACCCTGATACATTTTTTAAAAATCAGAAAGAATAATACTAAAAAATTATCCCACAAACTCATATCCAGTACAGCCAGAACACTGATCTGGTCAGGTAATCTAGATTGGGTAGGGGCCAGTTTTCAGCATTTCATAGGAAAACACAAAGTCTCCATCATACCTTTGGGCAAAGTTAGAAGGTTATAAAGTTAGAAAGTGACCACATGGAAAGCACAGAGATGCAAGGAACTTCACTAACTCCCATAGGCATGGGACCTCCTATATCAAAGTCTGTTACATAATTAGACTATGATGATCATTAATTTCCCTCATGAGAGTCCAGCTGTCACATTGTTTTATCACAAGTCCTACAAATTAACACCTTTATAAGCATTTCACAAATTTCTGTGCAGTTATGTGTGAATAAAACAAAAGCACTTGTGTTCCCAGCAATATGTTTACCCTTGATGCAATCACACGCTATAAAGTTTATGAAAAACAGAATTAAGGTAAATAATGTTCAAGGTCTTCTTCCTTGTCCTGGCACAACCAGAAGCTGCCCCCAGTCAATAAGTTAATTTTACCTAATGTAGCTGGAAGAGTGTCAGGCCTGTCAAGGAGATGGACGTGGTCACATCTCTGCTCTGCCAGCTGCACAGCTCCTCCAAATCACTTGTCATGCCCAGAGAAAAGGTGCAAGAGTCTGTCTTAATCCACTGCAATGTCACACCACAAAGTCTTCAGGACAGTGACTCAGTGCAATGACTGATGTTGAATGATTACACTGTTAGATTTGAATCTCTCTGGATCCAGAAGAAAAATCTCCTTCTCCATCCTGGTCCTAAACCAACATTTTACACCATGTAAATCTGTAACAACAAATCTCTCACCAAGGTTTAGACTTGAGGAATGGGATGAAGAATTTAGAGTCTATATCTCATCTTGCTTTCAGAGATCAAGGAAGGCAGGAGAAAGCAGAGCTGCAAAGGCCACAAAATGAGGGTACAGCTTATCATGATGATTCCATTCCAAATTGCTGGTTTGAAACCTTTTTTTTTTTTTTTAACAAAGCTATCTTAACTATGTGCTATTCAATCTTGAATTGTTATCCACCTGTAGAGCATCCAAAGGCAATGAGAGAATAGATTCCTTAAGGTTATTGCTCCTTCTCTCAACCTAGCCCAGTTCCCTGATTGACTTTTAATTCCTACACCACAAAATTGAAAACTCTTTTTAAATTAAAAAACATAACCCTTTGGCCACAGTCTCAAATCAATCACCCAGAAATTAATTTCAAAATGCTGTGGCTACATCCATGATCCTTGATGCTTAATCAGTTTAAGGTATGACAGCTCTCAAACCTTAAATCACAAAAAACTAAGGAGGTTTGGGCACAAGGAGAACATAAACACAGAATGTAAGCAGAAATATTACAGAAAGTGGACTGGTTAATTATAGGGGGCATTTTCTTCCCTTCTAATCCTCAGTGAGCCAGAATGGGCCTAAGCACCCAGGTTCTGAACACTTGCCAGCAATGTCACTGAGTCATGACATTTATTCCAGGCGGAGGGAAAAGGTCCATAAAGATGGCAAAATCCTACTTTATGGGATTTTTTTTTTTTTTGATGGTTTAGTTTGTTTTAAATTTACTTTGTCCTATTCTGATTTTTTTTTGTCTTGTGTTCATTAGATGCAGGTGAAAACATAGTTATCAGAGTTGAGCTACTTTTGTAAAGCACAAAAAAAAAAATCCAGTGATATTTTTATATTCTCAAATGCTTTGTTTAGAGGCAGCGGTACTGTATTGCACTCCTAGACATGCAAGAAGCAACAAGACACCTCTTCTTCCAGTGGTACCATATCAGAAAAGATTAACATAAAAAAAAGATTAACTTCAGTTTTACACTGACAGAGTGATATGACAGAGTAATCCTAAACCCTCTCCTTCTGTTTTGGTAAATTTACACAGCTTAAGAACTTGAAAATGTTCTGTAACCTCACTTATTCTTAAAAATAGGCTTGTAAAGCAGTAATTGCTATGATATCTGCCTCTTGCTTTGATACATGTCTCTGGCTTCAAGATAGCTCCTGATACACAGATAAGCTCACTCAGATATCAGCTTGTATCGGCAGAAAAATTCTCTGCTCTGAAAAGGAACCTAGAACTTGGGGAAAACTGCTCCAGTCACACAGGACTGCTTCTCCCAAGCACTACACTGCAAGATTTGGGGCAGGGATCAGCTTTTGCTCTTTGCAATGGGGTTGGGCCTGAGGCTTGGAGCAGCTTTGGTTCTTTAAATCATTTCCATGCAGCCTGGTGGCAGGGATGGCACACACAGATCAATCTTTGCACGCTCCACACTGCTGAGGCAAATGCTCTGTGCTGCTCCAGTGTCATTTCACTCCAGAGAGCAAAGCTGAGATGACAAGACCCACTTCAATCTGTATTGAAGACAGATATTGTGTATTCTCAGCAGGACACACAAAATGCTTCTAGAATCAGCTCTAGCCCACTGAAATTCAGGCTGCTGCTTCAACTCTGACAGCCTGCTGCTGCTGCACCGCTTTCACCTGAGCAGGGATGGCCACAGACCCTTCCCACCCTTCCAGGCACAGCAAACGCTGATCTACAGGCAGAACCCACATTTTGCCAGCCACAAAATGCTCACATCACTAATGAAGGGACACAGAACCTCTCGGAGCATCAACATAATGTACAAACAGTGAACTGATTCACAATTGTTAACAATTCCAAAATCCATATTTGTACATTATCTTGCTCGTGTTATTTGATATAGTTCAATGCTGCTTAAAAAAAAAAACAGATAAATATTAATAAATGCAGTTTCCTTCTCTTTTCCAAAGAAGTTCTTTCAATAAACAAGTGCATAATTTTACTGCTAATGACTATTTATCTGATAATTGCATAATTTAATTTAGAAAGGAATACAGAAATGCTTACTTTTCCGGTTTTAAATCAATCTTTTAAAAAGTGCCTATCAGTGACACCACACACAGCCTTCTCAGAGCCCATAGTGCTATTCACATAATTTAGGTCACATATATTTTTACTGGATTTATTTGTGCTGGTTGAATTAGGCCTATCAGCCTGAGTCACTTACCGGAAAGTTTCAACTCAAGGATTTTTATAACCATTTTATAACTCCTTTGTCCTATGTACTATCAGAGTCTTTTCAAAAGTGTATAATTAGTGTTCCTAATAGAATTGAACTGCTTTTCATAGAATGACTGTATGAACTGTTACTAAAATGACAAAGGCATTGTCATGATACATACACTTATAATTTACAAGTGCAGAATATTATAACCCCTCGTGGATGACACTTATGTGGGTTCTGTGACCTTCTCACGACATTGCTAAAACTGTTCCCTTTAAGAAATGTCAGACAGGAACTGATGCCCGTCCTAACTCCAAGTACCTGACTCTGGAATGAAAGCAAATGTAGAAAAACAACAAATATATCACTATTTCCCTATTAGCTGTGACAGGATTATTGTTTTCACATGACAGTTCTATTCTTAGAGAAGTTGTGAATATAGGAATGGTATATCAAGAAAGGCTGTGGTCAGACTTCTTGACCATAAAAAATAAAAATTGAAAGAAAAAAAAGTTTCAGAGTTTGAATTCAGGTAAAGTGCAAGAAGTGAATGTGGTGACCTGAAGAACTATTGTAGGATCCCCTTAATCCTGTGGGATGTGTTCCTATATTGCTGGCTTATTTTGAATGTGAGGTTTCCCAGAAATTCCATGATCCAGCAAGTGGCCTGTGCTGATCATCCCCCACATCTGCAGATACAGAGGGCACAATGGCCAATCGGAAGCCAAGTAAATCCAATCACAGATTAGGTAACACAGCAGATTTGCTTACCCATCTTAAGAAATTCACAATTGCAATTCCAAATTGTACTAGAATCTTTTAGCATCCTCAGGAAATGAGTAGCAACTGATAGCAGTCCACAAAAGAAACCTTATCAACAAAAGATGAATTTAACAGCAAAATTTTACAGAACTACAGAGAAAAATGGCTCCATTTGCAAATGCATCAGTGTCTGGATTCTAATGGCATCCTGGTGATAAATGAGCCAGCTAAAAACAATTTTTCAAGTTATTTTTACCAGCTTTCAGGATAGTTTTGCTGAGCTGTCTTCCTAGAAAATCTGAGAGTTGCCAGAAACTAACACAAAACCAGCAGGATACTTTCCAACATAAAGAGTCAGCACCCAGACAACACCACAAGCTGACCTAGATGCCACAGGGCTCATGCCAGGCCAGTTGCTGGGCCCAGAGAAATTCCCTTTCATTGCTAATACAGAGGGTGAATGCAGTCTCCTCCAGGTTCTGCTATGAATTCAAGCTTTGAATGGGCTCCAGTACGATCTCTGCACAGTGAAAAACTGGCAAAGCCACCTTGCAACAATGTCAAACTGTGTTGTGCTCCCTCTCCAAAGAGGAAGGACTGAAAGGGAAGCAAGTACCCTGCAAAAACAGGGTGGGACACCCCAGTGTGACCAGGACACCCCAGAGTGACAGAGCTGGCACTTGTTGGTGCTGTGTGTGAGCACCGAGCACAGCTTGCTCTCCCCTAAGCTCTCTTCTAAGTTCCCCAGTCGGGAACTTTATTGGAAAGACTGAGAGGATTCTGTTCCAGCAAGGTTTCTGAGGCCTTAGAGGGATCCATTTTTTCAGATATCTGGGACACTTATATCTGGAGTCAGAGTGGCTGGGGAATTGATGAAAATAGGGACAGTATCTAGACCATGCTGCTAGGTCTGTTTTCCTTGGAGAGAGGCTGAAATGTCCTGGGTCCTGCCATCTCCTTTACAGTCCTTGTATCTGACCCTCCACTAAAAGCTCCTTGAAATAAAGCGACTGAAGGGCATCATGAATATAGCAAAGTGTCACAAGTCGGATGCTGAGTTGCCAGCTTCTTTGTGAACCCACATTGCCAAGACTAAAGCAGGGTTCACAGTGCCACTTCACAGATTTCCAGTTTCTCTTGCTTAACTGCAGTGTGAAAACAAAATTAGATTTAAAGATACATGTTTTGAATATAGGGCTACATCACAAATGAACAAACCAACAGTGAAATTATCTCACTTCCCCTTAATTTCTAGATGAAATTGCCACCTCAGCTTAATAGCACTCTTTTAAGTCTTTGTACCTTTCTGAGATGAGGAATTTTTCCTGAATATTCTTTCACAATTACTAAACTCCCAAAACAAACACTTCCCTATTTAAGAAGAAGACCACTTTTACAATGCATGACAGCATCCTGAAAGATTGAGGAGAGCACAGAATTTAGTTTTGCTCTTGGAAATGCCAAGGCAATACACATAAGAGCAGCATTATCACATGGATAATGTGCTAATGTGATTGGCAGGAATCTCTGGTGTGTTTGATTTACAAGATGTGGCTTTGATGACCAGCCTAATTAAAAACCTCCTGGGAGGGAATTAAAGGCATGTTCTTGGGTAGAATTCTCCCATGTGAAGGGATGCAGAAGTAGAAAACTCCCTGTAAAGAGTTTTACCTGTCACAATCAGATTTCATTTTCCAAAGTCACTTAGATCTATGTCCACAATACACATGAAGCCAAACTTAATTGCCAAAAAAATCAGCAGTTTGAGATAAAAGTGCATTTTCAGATGTCCATCTGAGTTTGGTGGTTCCTACATTACTGTCTCAGGGAGAACATCTCAGCTAACAACCTTGAATCTTTCCTCAGATTTAATTACAATAACAACCCACAAATCTTCAGCTTCACTTTCAATTATGTTATATTAAACCAAACTAAAAAGTCAGGCTGGACAGGGCTTTGAGCAACCAGTGTCCCTGTCCACCACAGAGGCATTGGAATTAGAGGATTTTTAAGGTCCTTTCCAACATTGGAATTAGAGGATCTTTAAGGTCCTTTCCAACCCAAACAATTTTTCCTCTATGAAAAGTCAAGGACTGCTGACCTTAAAAGACAGATTTTCAAAATGCACTGGTCTCTTTCCTTCTCTTCCCCTCCATGCCAACTGAAGGTTGGCCACAAAGCCATAAAGCAAAAAAGCATTGTACTCTTTCTGTATTTTGAGCACCAAAAATCTGGTTTTCAGGCTTCCCCACCATTCCAAAAAAGGCTTGATCTAACTCAAAACGGTTCCTCCAGGAGCAACCAAAGACAAAAGCCAAAGGGTTTTTGACAGGCTTGTGCCTCTCCTTCATCCTTCTCGCAGCCTCCAATTATTTTCAGCTCAGGGGATTTCCTCAGCTGGATGCAGTTTATCTAATTATTAATCCTCAATGGACCTGCCTTCCAAATTCTTGTTCCATTCTCCTCTAGAGTTAATGTAAACTTTCTGCATTTTTATACAACAGTAACACTTCAGACTAAACCTCTTGCTTGTTCTTGGAGTAGTGTCAGAGGGGAAGAGCAGGAAGAATGAGTCATTCCTGTCTCCTGACTCAACTTTTGTCCAGCAATGCTATTTTTCTGGGAGGCTACAGGGAATAGGTGGGAACCACTGCTCCTTGTATAAGTCAGTCATTCAGCTCCCAAGTGCAAAACTTCATTTTAATAAGCTATCAAAACAAAAGGTTTTACTGAAAGTCATAAAAGGCTGCCTAAAGATGGAAGCTGACCAACACATAAAGCTTATAGACTTCTCCAATTCACTGAAAGCAGACTGGAAAATGAACTTTTGCTCACTGAAACAAAACATCGCCAAGTAGCAAGAAAAAAACCTACTCAGAACTCAGCCTATTTATCAGCAGTTCAGGGTAAGATTATTTAACAAACTACTTTTGCTGTTGCAGAATTATGAGCATTTCAACAAAAAAAATCATTTCAGTTGACAAAGACTCAACAACCAGCATATCTGTAAAATACCACAGACTCTATAATCTAGAACAAATCTAGGAGTATTTTTTTAACAGAAAATGATGAGGCAATGAGCAGACTTTCATTTCTAAGTAAATAACATCCATGTGAGAATACAGTGTTTTGCTTTCCTCCTGTCTCTCTTCTCCATGTTCTAGCACTCGGTGATGGAAGCAAAGACAAGTATAAATCTCTATATGCCATCAAGGCAAAACTGTCCCTGACAGTCTGGCATCCTGCCCAGGATTTTACTCACTCCGTGACGAGTGGTGTTCTCTTCAGCTCAGATTTATCCAGCCCCATCAATAAATACCTCAAGCATGGTCATCTGATGGGCATGATGAGATTAGATTCCCAAACATTTAGGGCTGTATACATTATTTCACTTTGGTAAAGAAAATGGCAAATATCCTGAAGCAGGAACAATTTCTTTTCCTTACATTAAATGTCTGGACAAATTGCTGTGCAATCCTTGATGGCCAGGCATAACATGAGGGCTTTTAAAAAATTTACTCAGTGCTTTTTCTGTGCATTATTCTGTGAGCCATTTTCTGCTCAGTGTTTGCTTTGTAATCATCACCCCTTTACTCACTTATGTATGACGTGGGAGAATATGTTCTTATCTGTGTCTTAGCAAACAAGATCTGGATTTGCTTACAAGCTTTCAGACCTTGATTTTCTGAATCAGACCAGGGAATCTAAAATAACAGGTTTGAACATGGCAAGCAAATAGAACAGACTCAAAGCTCACAATCAGTCTCTTGCTCTGCAGTCCAATTAAAGCATATTTGCTGATAGCAGAGAGTAACTCCATAATCACTTGTGTGCAGTACAGGGCTCCAGCAGGTAGGATGGAGAGAAGATGGACAGACATGTCAGGAGTAGCCAAACAGCAAAGGAAACACATTTGGTTACAAGCTGTTCAAGTGACACTAACTCACCCACTGAGATCAACCTGCGTGTTCCCAATTTTGCTGCAGCAGGGCAGGCTTAAGTGTATTTATCAGAGAATTGGGAACTATTGAACAATCAGTCTGAGCATAGCCAAAAGCAAAGGCATGACCTTGGGATCCAGGAGCACAGGTCAGGCTTATCAAACTCTTGTTACACATTGGAGAGCAACAGCTTCTCAGGGCAGCTTCCAGATCACATCCAAGGTCACCTCAACTCAAGCATCAGAGCACAACTTTTGGATAACATGGCTAATAAGATTCCAGGATGCCCAATGAGTTATTAACTTCTTTGCTGTGCTAGTGACAGCAAAATCGAAAACTTTATCTACCTCCAGTGGCCTTCAAACATGATGCTGATGAGTGCTTTCAGGAGAAAGAACAGAAACAATTATCAGCATCAGGATATAGTGAGAACCAATGAAAAAGTTACAGCCCTTGCAATACAATCAAGCATAACCTGTCAGAATTTACATGGAGTTAAGAAATACATTTTCATTCTCTGTGTGAATTTGTAGAGAAGAAGAGGAAAGTATGGAGGAAAAAGCCCTCTGTATTTTTTCAGGTTATATCATCCTTTAACAGCTTTTAATTAGAAAATTGCTCTTACCAGTACATTATAAATATCTTCCCTTTTCTTGATAAAACAATTATAGCATGTATTTATATGACCAGCAGAAAGCAACACTAGAGGCCTGAAATCATCACCTCCCACTTTAAAATACAGTCTGATCTATGGAATTTGCCTAAAAACTTGGAATTTGTGCTCACCTCTGGGTCCTGCTGTGGTCTAGTTCATTTGGTCTCTGCCTAGTCCCACCGGGTCAGACACACTTTCCAGAGGTCATAGGCCACTTTATTTTAAGCAGTTCAATGAAAAAGGAATAATTTTCAGCTCCCTATGGATTTTCATGCTTTCAAAAGGTCAAAGGCTCTGCAGAGCCCAGTTTGCCTCCTGGGCTGGAACAGTAAAGGCACATGAGTTTCTGTAGCCTGAGGCACCCAGAGCAGCGTGAGCTGATCCACACATGCAGATGCTTCGATCAGAGGCAGCTTTGAACACTCCCCTGACCTAAGCTCAAACAGAGCCCAAGGGAGAGCACTGCAAGGCCTCACCTGCTCTGCTCCAGAGGCAGAACAGCCTTCTCTCCTGCCCAGGCTGCTGAGGACCTGCTGTCCATCCCATGAGACAGGAGGGGAGGTGCAAGGCAGAGGGTGCAAAGCTCCAGCCTGGTGCCTGTGCCCTGAACTTGTGTCAGAACCACTGAGTGCTTCTGGAAAAGACTGGGAATGACAGGGAAAAGAGCTAGCTCTGACAATTACACGGCCTCTCAGTGAGAGTTGTGATGTGACTTTGCATGAGCATCACCCAGAAACGTCACAACCTTCACCCACTGGAAGGGCCCAGCAGAGCCAGAACCATGCTCTTCATAAGTTCTGCTCCAATGAAATGGTTCAATAGAGGCATTAAAAAAACCTCAAAAATAAAGTCCAAGACATACTGAAGAACCAGTGATACAAAAATCCTACTCGGGAAATTTCTAATTATTTAAGAATTGTTTGTGGCCAGTGAAACTTTTCTTTGTGTATTATTAAAGAGCAGTAGTGGATGCACAAACTGGCAGATGTGTCTGGTTCACGTCTGGGTGATGGAAGGAGGGAATGAAGCACTGTTTAAAACCTGTTAAAACCCTGTTTTAAGCTCACTCTTTAAACTCACATCAGAGCCCAGAAGTGCTAGCTGTGTACCATGGAAAATGACCAGAGTAACTAGGATGAACTGAGGGAAACCCGTGAGCAGCAGCCTGAGCACAAGCTGTGATCTGTCTCAGTCTCCTTTTTCAATACATATTGAAATGTAAAAGCAAAGGTAAACATTTCCAAAGGGAACTCTCAGCCAGGACTGAATTTATTTCAAGACCTATTTACCAGAATTATTTCCAGGGTTTTATCAGCAGTTACTTCTCTCAAATACCACACTGCATTTTCCCTAGATTAGCTCCTGCTCTTTTGTACTGCTCAGTCCCTCATATTGCCATGTCCTCTGGACAGTTAAGTATCCTTTGGACTATTATCCTCTGGACTGTTAAGTGCAAGCTCAAAATTCAGCAGAATTAACCTGAAAGTTACAAATGCATTGCTGCATTTATTTTTTCTCCTCTTTTTCTTTTGCTCCCTAACATTCCAGTGCAGAAAAAAACATCAAAAATACTCAAACATTATCATATTCATGGCCTCTGAAAGGCTGAAACACCCAACTTTGCTTCAGCTGCTTCTTCCTTTTTCCCCCATGAGCTGTCAAGTACTTGCATGATGTATCAAAAGGAAAACAAAGCAGCAGCAGTGCTGGTTTTATCCTAGGGACAATGAAATTGGAGATCAAGTTGATCTGAACATAAGATTTATATTCAATATTTTTTAAAAAGGTGAAAGTGGAATGCCGTTTTTAAGCATGTAAAATGTAGTAAACACTTAATTTGAGTAAGTAAAGGGCAATGCTGGAATATGAATTGCTATAAACAAGAATTTATTTATGTCAGGAGGAAAGCATCACACCCCTGGGATGGATAAAAGTCGTGTAATTGTCTAATGAGACGTATGATTCAATGAAAACATTAAATAAGATGATATGTAAAAAAGCCAGTGACTTGTTTCACAGCTAAAACTTGGTTCAGGTTGAATAAGGAAGGAATACATCATGGTTAATGACTTACACCAATTAGCATACAAGTTGTTTGGGGTGAAAGGAGATGTATCAGATTTTTGCTTGTCCATATCAATGCAACACAAGCTGTAAACCACAGCTGCACATCCAGCCCAGACACCTCCATGTAGGTGCCAGCCTTTACCTGCTGCTCTCCCTGCCTGGACACACAACACTGGATTTTGCAGAAAACCCCAGATTTAACTCCCGTATCACCCATATTGATTGCTTTGCACATGATTATTCAGTATTTGCACAAGCAAATGCCCAGTTGTGTTCCTGGACTCAGGAGGTACCTGAGGCATTTAGCAGAAGCAGGAAGCTGGAATTCCTCTATTTCCTTCCCTTTGTGGCAAGGACAGCAGTGATTTTAAAAAGCAGAAGCAGCAGATTTACTTGTTGTACAGCAAAACAATCCTTAACAATTAAATTCCCCAATACCTGCCACCACAATGACACCAATCCTGTGTGTGAGACCTTCCTTTATCATTGCCACGATTTAGCCACTGCTATAGAAGCTGTGCATTCCCTTTGATGTTATTTCAATTCACATTTTTCATCTCAGCCAACTGCTCCTGAAGGGCATTGATGTGCCTTTTGTACAGATTCAGGCATTATCTTGATGGCCATAATGAGGAGAAGCTTTCTGCTTGTTTATTTTTAAATACAAGTTTAGATTGTGAAACAATTATACAACCAGATCTTGAAAAAATCTTTTGTGACCACATGTTTTCCTGCATAATCTCATCTAAACAGGGATTCTTGTTTAAAAGTGACTCAGACAATAAAGCCACACAAGGATAACAGCACTGTAAGAGGTTTTCAATGGATAAAAACAACAATAATAAAATTACATGCAAGTTCCGCTTTTGTGTGAGGTTTTATATTTGAGGGCATGTAATAGAACTGAAACATTTTAAAATGTCCACATAAAAAGCATTCACCATGCTACAGATCAAAGAGTTGTAGTAAAAGATTAAGCACATTTATTGCTAAGTAGAAAAAACATTTCAACATACCAGATGAAGATAACCATAAGCAAAAGACTTTTGCTTCAGTTCCTAATATAAGCTACCTAAATATAAATTTTACAAGCAACAGACAAGGACAAACCAGCAGATGACGATGAATTCCAAGAGCCCCAAGCTCTCCACCAGTGCAAGTTTATCAGGACAGCCTGAAAAGCAGTGGCACACTTGCCAACACAGCCAGTCAGGGGAGCACACACATCTCATTTACATTCTGGAAAGGTTCTGCTGGGGGAGCTGGGCACCTCACACATGCCATTGCCAAACTCAGCACACAGGGCTAAAAGCGCTGCTAGAGAGGCTGGAAAGGAGCTGTGCCAGCAGCTGTAACCCCAGGAAGGGAACAGCTTTCAAAGGTGCTCCTCTGGCTGCTCAGGGTTCAAGCTCTGTATGGGTAAGCTCACCATGAGCACCAACACATCAATTTGCATCTCGTGTCTACCAAACTTTACAGCTATACACCATTAAAGTGCCTCCACCGAGCAAAATATGCATTCCTTGGTGTCCCAGGGATCATCACAAGCTGTTAGGGTTGTGGCAAACACAGCTGTCCAAAGATGGTCCAGCTCCCTTGCCTAGGCTTAGCTGAAGCAGAACTTGCTGAGGGTTTCTTCAGGAGAGAACCTGCTGAGCCAACCTTGCAGCCTCTGCCAGAAATGCAGCACACTGCAAAGACATTAATGGACATTGCCTGCTGCTTGAAGTCTTTCCCTAACCAGTGGTCTCCCAACATCATATTCTTCATCGAGAAATAGCTTTGCTAAGTATCTTTGCTAATTCTTCAGGTTATTCTATAAGGTTACAGACAACATCAATTGTATATTGTCCAGCATTTTTGAGGTGAAATCCAAGAATGGTCTCATTTTGTTCTGAGGCTGTCTGTCATTCAGCCAGAAGAACTGAAGACTTGCTATGACATAAAGACCCTCATGTTTTGGGAGTCAGAAAGCACAGGAGAGCATAGGAATTGTCCTTGAGAGGAACAGCCAGTCAAAACTCTGACAAACACACAAAACATTCCTCCCTTTTGGCAATTCTGTCCCTTGGCAAGCAGCACATCCATTATTTTACTTCTGAGGGAGCTATGAAAAGTTCCTGGGGTTTTTTCTAGTTTGAACAAGTCCATGAAGCACTGCCTTTAGAGTCAATGATTCTGTACACGTCAGCAAAGCCCAGAGTTCCAGCAATTGTTTGTCAATGGCATGCACTGAATTAGTGGGTGGCTTTTGGTGACAGTCAAACTCCAGTGAAGTCAATGAGAAGCTTTCCTGACTTAGAATGTGGTATAATACAAACTATGCATAAAGGAATATAAAGGAATTTAAAGGTGATACGTAATATGGTCAATTGAATTTCTAGATACTTATTTCCTTTCTAATGTCATTAAAAGATTCTGAAGAGCTCATGAACAGAAGTCAAACATCCCAAAGACTTATAGGATAAGGATACTTGTACCAAAAAAGACAAAACAAAAATGACCTGCCATTTTGAAAATTTCCACTGCTTTTGAAAGACTGTTACTCCTGCAGGGGCAGGAATTAGACTGCAGTGAGAACATCACTACTTAAATACTCTTATTTGGCCTGCTTCCACATTTTTTCTATCTTTCTTAAACAGGTAAAATAAGTGGTAAAAAATCCAAATGAAAGACACACACACAAAATGCCTACACTGAACCTGATATTTGATAAACAAGAATAATTACCACCTGAAAAAACCCCCACTTGTTAAGATTTAGAAAGCCTACACATAAAGAAAAGGAAAACGGTAATCAGAGCTGTCTACAAAAATGGGATAAATGGTTTCATGTTTGGACTAACTCAGTAAACTTGCCATCAATCAGAACCAAAACATGCAACTAAAATTTCCAAATCACTTACACAGAAACATACAGCCTACAAATTTCAAGTTGCTCTTTTCATGGGGTTGGATTAGTTAGTATACACTTTATAAATCTTTGCATTTTACAGAGCTTACAGCCCTACTGCAAGTGCATATGAGTGTCCCTGTCCACTGCTGGTGCTCAGGCATCACTGGGAAGAACAATGATTTCAAAAGCAAAAGGCTCAGCCTCAGAGACCAATGTGTAGAGAATGAAGCTAAAAAATAAGGAGATAAAATGTGCACTGGGATTAATTACTTGGTTACAGAGTCTGGGTTTAGGAAGAAAAAGGGAATTCAAGAGTAAAATTAACAAGAGAAGTGGTCAGGAAGCTGAGTAAGCAGAGCACTGAGGTCAAATGAGAAAACAGGTGGGAAACATGAAACCACTCTGGAAGGGAGACTGAATTAGGAGGAAAATGGAAAAGGGACAAGTCTGTTAGAATATGTACTGGAACAAGGAGAATTTCTTGGCAAGGATTATGAACTTAAAAAGCAAAAAAAGCCATGAGGGGACACAGCCATGAGTAATGTCAGATCCCATAAAGAGATGGCAAACACCAAAAACACCAACAAGCACAGACTGGAGGAGGACTTTGGGGCCACTGGTACAAAGAGAAGCTGGGATTTGGTCAGGACTGTGAACACAACAGTTTTGTTCCTCTAGTAATACAAATATCACTCTCTGCTTTACCAGTTTCACCTTCACAAAGCCTAGGAAATTACATGAATATGTTAAAAAAACCAGCAAAACACCTACTTTTTACATTTCTTTTCTAGTTATTGACTACTGCTAGGGATTTTCTTCTCTCCTTACAATCTTTTTTACAGCATTTCTTGCAATGGTGTGATGGAAAAATTGAGATGGCAATTTGTCCAAGGCCACACAGCTTGCCAATACCAGGACCAGAGCACAAGCTGAATGCCTCCCCTTTAAACCCCATGCTTATTCTTGTACCCTGTGCTTCTCTGCACCTAGGGGTGCTGAGTATCACCCTGCCAGAAGCAAGGTTTCTGAGAACTTTGGAAAGTGTTGAGCCTAAATTCCATTACATTCAGCTTCCTCGGAACACACAGTGATTCCCAACCTTTCTGGAAGAAACCCTCAAGGATTTTTTGGCACAATTTCCTTTCTTCCCACCCTGACTCGAGTCCCTTTCCCGCGCTGTTTTCCCAGCTGCTGTCACTCAGCCCTCCCTGCTGGAGCCCTGTGGCCGTGTGAGCTGCCCCAGCTGCAGCAGGGCTGGCACCAGGCCCAAGGTAATAATAAACCTATCAGAGCTCATTAGCTCCGTGTGCCCTGTGTCCCTCACCCCGTGCTGTCATCCTCTGCTCACTCACTGCCTGGGAGCTGCCACACACCAGGCTGAGGGCACCGATACAGCAGAACCAAAACCTTTCGTGCAGTGCTCTTCCCCACCCTCTCCCAGAAAAGCCATCCTTTCTTTTCCCAAGCCTCTCACCCCTACTTTGCTCGCTAACAATTCCTGATTTCACGCAAGAAAAACTGAGCCTGTTCCATGTGGTGACTCCAGAATCCTCTGATACAAGAATTGCTGAAGTTTGTTATGCCAATGTATAGAAATGTAATAGATAGTCACATCCAAATACCTATGTAATAGATAGACTGGGCAATGTAATAGAAAGTCTCAATAGATAGTTTTAAAATTAATTAAACCAACTTTCTCTTTTTTTAACACAGGAATCCATTGTTCTACAGGACATTCCCATAATGACCAGGTAATAAAGCAGCCACACTTCCAGAAAGGCAAGCCCCCTTTCCATAATCGGAGACAAACTCTGGCTGGCATAAGAACTGAAAATCAAGCAGAAATCTCATCTTTCTTTTCAGAGCCCTATTTGAGATTTAACAAATTAGCCTGAAGGTGACATCTCATTTTTTATAAGCTCACATATAAACACAAGAGATCTTCCTTTACATTTAACTACTGTACAACAGGATTTCCCTCTGTAAGAAGGACCAAGAAGGGAAAGCAGAACTATCAAAGCAACAGAAGGAAGATTTCCCTGCTCGTTACCCAAAGCATAAACAACCCACAGAGCTGCCTTCCCTGGAACGTGCTGTAAACCTTGGTCTCAACCTCATTATGTTATCACCAGGCTGTGACACTGACCAGGCTTGTGCCATTTGCAGTTGCCAGCAAAGTGACAGAAACATTTTCCTCTCAGCTTCCTATCTTAGGCAGTCTGTAGTTTTATTCCTAAATGTGTGTTATCTCTGTGCTAATGCATAATTGCAGGGATAACAAGCAGAAAGCCTCTGTATCAGTCACAGCCTCTGCTGCAGACTGACTTTAATTCCCCTCAAACCAGCTCCAATTTTTCTGGTTGCATTAACACACAACTGTTCTTTGCAGAGAGTTATACATGAGCTTATTTTAATTGTGAATTTAAATTAAGTCTCAGCAAGTTCATTAATACAAAAAAAAAAATGCACCTAATACAACTGCCCTCCATCTAAGTTCAATAGTTTTCCAGTACTTTCCAGTAACAATAGTTTTTCGTTTCTTTTACAGTAACTAAAAACTATTGTAAAATTGTAAAAATGCTGAACCAATTTCAAGCATTTTTTATGAGTACATTATACTATCCTGGCATATTTCTTCAAGCCAGTGACAACAACACTGCAGCAAGCATAAAAATAGGAAATGTGGGGTTTAGGATAAATGTTTATTTCAAAGCTGAAAGGGCTTCACTGTTCAAGTTACTGTCCCTAAACTCAATAAAAAAGGCCTGAAATTTTATAGGAATTACTATTGTAGGAAGACAGATTGCAGAGAAACAGGCAAAATATCTAGGTGGTGTTAAACCTAATCTTGCAACACACAACCCTGGCTATTCACAATTCCTGGCTAATGCAAAAGGGAAGGAATTATTTACTGGACTCTTCTGTATCTAGTTTCAGTGCTCACCACTGAGGCATCATATCAAATAGGTCTTGCAGCTAAAGAAAAGTGGAGCCATGGAAGAGGTTGCTGGTTTTGTTCAGGTACATGGGGAAGGCACGCAGCTCTGCCTGTGCCTTATGTGAGCAGTGGCTGGTCTCGTGTGAAATTCACACAGAGCAGTTATTTGTCCAAGCATTATTTAGGCATCATTTTTCTACTTTTACAGAGAGAAGAAAAGAGGGCGCTCACATCACCCAGGATTCCTTTCTCTTCCCTCACCACCCTCTACTCCATTAGCTTGTGGAAGGCAATTGATTGAATTTTGACCTCAGTCACCAAGGAAAATGTTATTTGAAAAGTTATGATGAAACTTTGGAGAAGGAATACTCTGAGCCTAAGGCAAATCTGGCAGCTTATTTGAAAAGCGTTCTGGCACTTTCAGAGCTTGTAAAGCAGTTACTGCCCATCGTGTTTTCTGTAGATAGTTTCCTGTATCTCAAGGAGTTAGAGATGTCTCAGGAAACCAGGGCTGTGGGAGCTCCTGTGGTAGCTTTAACCCTAAAACAGCTAAATTGCAACATGAAAATGAATCAAGAGTTCTGGGCAGCTAGAAAATCTGTATGGATTGAATCTGTATGGATTCAATCACCTTTCTGCACAGTACACACATCCGTGCATGACCCACATGCACACACAAACTCCTTGCCTGTGTCACATTGCAGCCTGTGCAGCCCTCAGCTTCATGGCTACAAAATAAATCTGATTGTGAAATAGATGTCCACAGGTAGAAAAAAAAAAAAATCAAAGATGAAGTGAGCACATGAGCTTTTACAGGAACACATTATTAATCCCATGTTCTTTCCAGTCCCTTCCATGCACAGTTTGGCTCTTTGACAGTGAGGTCCCACTCTTGTACAGTTCCTGCCTGATGGAATAACTGTGACTCTCACCTATTCTTTCATTCCATTCCAAAACACAACTAACACATTTTTTCACCCTTATCTCACCCATTTGCCCCCCATTCCCTCCCTTTTGCTCTGGACTTCACTCACAGAATGCAGCACATGCTATGTTCTCAGACAGTGTGCCCCTCAATAGCAGTGTACACATGCCAAGGGATAAGTTTGTAAACTGAGAAAACAACAACAAAACACACAAAACCCAAGAACAGCAAACACAGACCAACAGGAGAGCACAGCCCACTGAGCAGCCACCGCTCCAGGATTTTCTCTATAATGCAGAAAGATCTTGACTTCACAAGTCCACACCAAATATCCCATTTTCCAGTTTTAATTATTCTTGCCATGAAGACACAAAGAACAACATGGAGTCAAGCAGATTACTCATTTCACTTTCTTCTTCCCCTACTTCTGTGGAACAGCTATTCAGGTAAACTAACAATTCCTCCTCATCCTCAAGGCTGTAACATTTCCAAACTTTCCTGAGACAATAACTCTTTCTTGGCTAGGTTATTTTTTAAACTCCACCAACAAATAACACAAGAGTTTTTATAGACATTCTAAATGATGCAAAAGATGTCTTGGGAAACAGATGCACAATGGAAACTCAAATCACAAGGTGCACATATTTCTTGGTAGCACAACAGTTTCAATACATCTTGTTCAATTACAGAGACACTTCCAGCCTGGTTTTAGTCAATTCCACAATGAATTGAGGCACATCCCAACAACCCAATTAAACTCAAACAAATTGTGAGTCCTCTAACCTTCAAATCTGCTTCATTTTCCTATTTGAACCCTACAAGGCAACACATGCAATGAACACATCTGTTTGCCTGATCAAGAGATCAACTGAATGTGGTTTTTATTAAATAAAATGCAGAAATTTTTGAGAGTTTTCTACTGAAGTTTTTTAAATACACATACCACAACTCATCATTGTTAAACACTAAGTCACACCAACAAAGAACAGCCAAAGAGACACAAGACCAACTCATGTGTATGTGTAGAGAGTAGTTGACAATCACCACCTCCTGCTTCTCTTTTTGCACTTCTTTAAGGAGTTACAGTGCAAATGCACCACACTACAAATTTTTTACTACTTTTTTTTAAGCATAGAAGTATTGCTTCAGCAATTCCTGAAGTTTGCAATGTGTTTTCTAAAACTTCAAGAGAGATTTAATCAGATGACTGACTTCCAAGAGCAGCATGAATCTTTTTTAATTACAGTGTCTGTCAGCCACCCCAGTTGTTGCTACTTTAGAAGTACAGCTTTTGTTCTCCTCCTCTGTTGCTCCAAAATTTCTTAAGTCTCAATAAATTTTATTCAGGAAATAGCATCCCTGCTCCTAAACTCTGGGAGGGAGTTTTCATCCTGAGTCAACCTGACAAGTAGGAGATTTATTCACATATTTGAGAGGGGAAAAAATTGCTTTCTGCTAATTCAGTGAACCATGTTCCAGAGCTGGTTTGTGTTTTGCCCTTACTGAACAGAATTCTTTGCTATGGCTTCATGCTAAGCCAAAAGTAAACACTCTTCCTTTTTATACAGAGAGCTCAATCCCAAAGCACCAACGCTGGCATCAGTGGTGACAGATGAAAAGCTATATTCCCCCAACAAGAGAAAACAATTAAAAAAACAAAAAACAACCAAAAAAATTTTTAAAACCCAGCAAACTAAACAAAAAACCCAACTGCACAAATATTGTTCAGCCAAATCAATGCACATGTCTGAGATGCAAACAATAATCAGTCATCAATCACCTGAGAGGAGGACATCACCATTTTCACAATGGCACATGGTAAGACAAGAGCCACCAGATCAAAATCACTGATTAAAAGACATCTCCCACAAATACCTGCAGGTTAAAATTTACCAAGCCCTTTTGCAGCATGCTGAAATTTGTTAACCTAAACATCACATACAGCACCTGTGCAACTTTTTGGAATATTCATCCCTAAAACCAGCTCCACTGAGACAGGTAATAAAATGAATTGACAAGACATAGCAACCAAAACCAATTTTTATGATGTTCTACTCTTGGGTGGATATATTTACATTCCCTACCTTCACAAGTTCTCCACGATCACTTTTAAAACAGGAATTTCAAAATAGCAAAACTAAACACCATTGTGGACTTACCAGATTGGAATTGGTGGCATTGGAATCATCTTCTGGAAAGGGGATATAGATAGCTAAGGCCACACAATTGGCAAAAATAGTCAGTAAAATAATTATTTCAAATGGTCTGAGGAATGGAGTTAAGGAAATTGTTCCAAAATGAGCACACAAAAATAAAAGAAATTAAAAAAACCCCAATATTTATAAGAACTCTGTTTAAAGAAAGCATTCCAAGCCTCTTATACTCTGAAAAGAAACATATGCCTTTTTAAGTGCTTTTAGGAGCTCCCAGCCAAAATTCTTCCTAATATGTCAAAAGCAGTGTAGGCCAGTCACGTGCCAGAGTAAACAAAGGTTTCTTAAAAGTTTTTTCTTCTTCTACTTATTTAGATTGCATTTTCCCAATTTTCCTCTGAGTGTGGCTGCACTACATAATAAGATAAGATAATAAGAGAAACCTGTACTATAATGACTGTCCTTGCACTTTTGAAGATTCTTTTTTCCTGGTTGTTTTCACCTGCATTTATAAATTCTCAGATAATTCTAACAGACATTTTGGAGTTTCTTTTCTTTTGATGTTGTTGCTGTATTCTTGCCTCCCTTTCTCAGTTTCTCTCTCATATCTTGGAGTTAAATGTGAGGGCTCAATCAATAATTACTATGGTTAGAATATGTTTAAAAAAGGATAAATTTTGTTGAGGTACAAAAAGTCTTGGTCCAAAATCTGCTTAGACTGCACATTGCCATGTACACTTGTTTTGCTTAAAAATGATTTGAGGGAGTATTTCTTTTTCTCTTATTTGCATTTCATTTGGCACCAGTGGAAACACAAAATTCAGTGTTTTAGGGACAGCAGGAAGCTGAGAGTCCCTTCTGACAAAGAAACAGCTCAGAGGCATTTCAACCTTGCAGCAGGTTTTTTGGGGAATAGAGAAACCAAACGTTTGGAATGTCCAACAAAGCAACCCTGCACAAGCTCAGTGCCCCCCTGGCTGTCCAGGGGAACCAAAGGGCATTTTCCCACTGCACTCCATCCGCTTCAGTGGTCTCCCTAATCTCCCTGCTGTCTCCAAACTCAGCCTGGAGAGCAGATTTATGGCCTGTCTGCATTTACTGCCCTGCAGGAACATCCTGGAGGCGGTTTCTGGGATAACTCCCCAGCGCTCAGGAGGGGAGCGAGGAGCAGGAGAGAACGCCAAGCATAACCTGTGCCACAGAGCGCGTTTGAGCATGGCTTTATCCGCCATGGGGCTGCCAAATGCCAGCACAGCGCGGGTGGTTTTGGTCAGCAGGCTGCTGTTCTCAGCAGCCTGGAGCAGAAAGAACAGGGGAGCTCTGGGTGTTGAGATGAGCTGCAGGATGTACACAAACTCCAGGCGCCTGCCTGCTGCTTATCCTCACATGCATTCTGCATTTCACACGCGGGAGACTCAGAGGGCTCCAGGCTCACCAGACTACTGTGCTTCAGCCTCTGAATAATAAGAGATAAATGGTGCAACAGAGGCAGCAGAGCAGATCAGGGCAGGAAGAGAAATCTACATTGGAAATCAGCGAGACTTCTCAGGTATGTACTGCCCCAGGCTGCTTGTATAATGTTTACTGCCTAAAGACCTGGATTTCCACAGGCTTTCATTCTCTTAATCACTTTTTTTCCTCCAAATTTTTGCTTGTTGCTTTTGGCAGGATTATTATCCAATAATTTATCACTGTTTACACTTATTTCGTTTCACTTCAATTCTCTTTTTGCACTGTAAACATTAAATTCTATAAAATCTACAAATACACTGCACAAAAGGCAGAAAATTAAACACACAGCTAAAACCTTACAAAATAAGGTAATTACTTCATTTCACTTTTTCTCGAATGCAATTGCTCATTCAGGCTCTTAACACCGTAACATTTGGGTAAGAAACACTGCTGAAGTACTATTTGATATTTGTTTAATATCTATTATGCTTAAATTTAGTGGTACAACAAATAATTAGGCTAAGCCTTTCTCAGTAGTTTTCAGCAAGTAGGAAAAGTCAGAATATAGAATTTAACTAAACCCTGTCACAACCCTTTGATAATGCTTGTTTTCATTGAAGTGTTTCAGGTTTACAAACTCCAGATGTCCAATGAGAGGTTCTGATGGAAAAAAATACTTCCATCAAATCACCTAAAACAAAACAAAACCCCGAACTGCAAGCTTCAGCATCTTTGTGTTGCTTCAATTGCACTGTTAGGTCATCTCTTGGTCTGAGCTGTGCTGTACCCTGGCTCACAACACCTCATTCCCATCATTTATTGCTGATCTTATCCATCTATCAAATGTAACTCTCAAGACATGTGGTGACTGGGGTGCTGCTAAGCAAACCAATAATCAGTTTTATCCTGTTAGTCATCACCCATCATCTCATGCTTAAAGTATCAGACTTATGTCAGAAGCAATAAAAAAATAGCAAACTTAATGAGGGGATTAAAAATTAGCATCTGAAGAAGAAAGGAAGAGGCAGGCAGGTGGTTTAAGGACATCCAAAGATTGACAGGAGCATTTTTAACAAGTTCTTAATCTAAAAAGTATGTCCATGTCAATAATACCTGATATACTCATTTTCTGTTTTCACTCAGCATCCCACCAGACACCCAAGGGAATAATATTATCACATTGTCTTAAATGCCTTAATTCATTTTTTTTATCATATTAACTACTGCCAAGTTCTGTACTGCCTTTCCTTGACATGCTTATCTACCCCTAGAAACATTCTTTTTCTTTTGTATTTCCTGAAGAACCCTATTAGCTTGTGATCACTGTGATTAGAGGGTTAATCCTGATTTCTCTTTGAGGATGCAAAGGAGAAACACAATTTCAATTTGAGTTTCACCCCAAAGACTCAAATTCCAGCTTGCACTGACCACACTGGGATGACTGGGAAGGCTTTGCTCTTTGCACACCATAAAGCAATGATCAGACTCTCCCTGACTTTCCAGGGAAGCAGCACCAACCCCTTCACTCTGCAGCTCTGTGTCAGTGGTTATCATTCATCATCTGTGACACCATCTGTCTCTTGTTCAGGCTGTCAGATCTGGCTCTGCACTGCTTTTGGACATGTTACTTAACTGCATTTATTGTTCCTTTATCCCTTACCACACAACACTGTGTCTTATGATTTTGACCAGAATTCCAATAAAATCAACAGTTCTCAGCCCAGTCTCGGGGTCTTACTGCATACCTTTGGGGGTTTTTACCTTGTCCTTTTGCCCCACCCTTTTCTCCATACTGTAGAAAGTGGGACATCACACATTGAACAAAAAGGTGTATGGTTCAAAGTAGCAGAGCTTTGGAGTGGTTACACCTCTAAAAAACCAATTAAAATAAAAAGGGGAAAGCCAGGAGCTGCTATCAATCCCATAGATTGATAGTTCTGACCTCAGATACTTTGAATATCTCCCATGCACTTCCTGGGCCATACTTTTTCCAAACAACAGAATTCAACCTCTCAATTCAAGATTCTAGTAGTTTCTGACACCAGAAAGCAGTTAAGATTTCACTTCTAAACCTCTTTCCTCACATGCCCCCTCTTCAGCATAAACCACCTCAGTTAAGAAATCAAAAATTATTTGTGTACTTTGAGTTCCCAGTGGTGGAACTTTCAAACTGATGCATAGATTTCAATCTGATGCGTAGATTGCAACCCGATGCACCACTGATTTCAACCCAATGCATGGGTTGCAACCCAATGCATTAAATTCTACCTGATGCATTGATTTCCACCCAACGCACGGATTGCAAACCAACGCACAGCTTTCCACCTGGTGCATGGATTTCCACCCGAGGCATGGATTTCAAAGCAATGCATGGATATCCACCCTATGCATGAACTTCAAACTGAGGCATGAAATTCCACCTGATACATGGATTTCCACCTGATGCACGGATTTCAACCAAATGCATGAAATTCCACCCAATGCACAAAATCCCACCCAATGCACCACTGATTTCAACCCAATGCATGGATTTCCACTTGAGGCATGGATTGCAAAACAATGCATAGATTGCAAACCAATGCATAGATTGAAAAACTGGTGCATGGATTTCAACTCAATGCATAAAATTCAACCTGATGAGCTGACTTCAACTCGATGCATTGATTTCCACCCAATGCATGAAATTCAACCCAATGCACCATGGGTTTCCACCCGACGCACGGGTTTCCACCGCCCATGCACAAGAGCTGCTGTGCACAGAGGCCTGTCTGCTGGCCGTGTGAAGGATATTTCCATTCGACGATGCTGATGCACGCCCTCCGGATGGGATTCTTCAGCGTGAGGCACAGCAGTGCCCGGGGCGGGCGGGTGGCTGTGGTGGTGCCCTGCTTCTTCTGCTTGCCGTACTGCTGCCGCTTCCTCTGCGTGGAGCTGGCCGTGGAGATGGTGGCGTTGCCGGCGCTGCCCATCAGCTTGGCCTGCCTGGCAGCATCGATGGCAGCCTGCCAGGACAGAGCTGCCCCCGGCGTGGGGATGTGCTCCGGGGCGAGCCCTGCAGCTGCATTGGCGTTCATGTTGGCATGAGCCGGACGGGGACTCCCATAGTTGGAACCTGTGTAGGGAAAAAGAATTAAAAACAAAATAAACCGGAGAAATTTGTGAAGATGCTTTTTAAACTGCAGAAGAGATAGCTAATGCCTTTTTTAAACCTTCAGTGTGGAGTAATTCAAATTTTTCACTGTAAAGTGATACTACTACGCAATCCTTTGTCTTGCAAGAGATTCCCAACCAGACTGATGGATGCTGAGCTGTTAGAAGTGCCTCCAGTCAATGTAGTCTCCAGACATTCAGAGAAAATAAACTATCCTTTCTTTTTCACCCACATATTTTGCAAGTTGGACTGTTTGAAAGTTCAAAAGGTGAGGCTACTCCTCATCACCTTCTCACTCAGACACGCAGCACGATTCTATCTGGTACATGGCAAAGGACCCAAATGAAATTGTCAAGTCCCGTTACAAAAACCTTCATGCTTCTTGGAGGTTACCTGAAGGCCAGGTGAAATTTTGACAATAACCTTAATTATCCCTGCAAAAAACACATATGTACACTCTAATAACAGCCTGAGCAGAAGGTCCAGTGAAGCAGAAACAAGCACACAAGGCCACAGCTGGTGACTTTGTGCTCTGTATATTCCTGTGCAGAGAGTTTAGGCCAACTGCAAGTTTAGAAATCTGAATTAATTCCATATCCTGATAAACTACTGAATCAATGGAGAAATTCATTTTAAAAGCACAAAATAATAAGAATGCTAAAACCTGGCAGTCCCAAGTTTTGCAGCTTCTTTAGCCAAAAGTGAGGAAGTATTTGCATTTGCCCCATCCTAATAATGCAATATACACATCAGGTGAAATGTGGCTGGTGTTGAGAAGGTCTTGGCAGTACAAAAATAAAGTCACTCTCTCAAGCCAGTGCAGTTGATCCAGTGTTTCAGTAAAGTCACCTCTGCCTCTTCAGTGAGGCTTTTCCAGTGACCCAAATTAAAACCCCAGTCACTTCAAGAGGAAAGAATTTTGAAATTTCAAGAGATTGTTTTAGTCTTTGGGCTATGCTTCAGTTGAGTTCTGCAAGAACTTGTGAAATATTAACTGAATTTTATCCCAGACACTTTACAGAAGAGAATGTAAGCCCAGTTAAAAAACGTGCAACATAGAACCTACATAAAGTCACAAGAGAAATTCTGGTTAAGAAGAATGCTTTGTTTAGGTATGTCCTGTATCACATTTAAGAGACTGTTTAATTTGTTATGGATTTGTGAGTTTTTCTGTAGCCCATGATTTGAGGCACAAGTAAAAGGAGGCTTGAGAAGTCTGTAGATCTTACTCCTCCACAGTTCAGCTTCCAAATCCTGCCCATTCCTGATTCAGGAATTCTGAATGGTTCCCCTGACATCTGAGCTGCAGGCTGTGCTTCAGAGAGAGTGCACACACAGGGGGCAGAGAGTGGAAACCCAGGCAAGGAGTGAGAGCACCTGCTTCAAAGCAAGCCCAAAGCCTCCTGTTGACCACGCTCCACTTTAGATTAGTGCAGAATTGTGGTGTTGTTAAATAGGACAGATGGGCTCCTGCAGACTGTTAGACAAAGCTGAGGGAAGACCACTTGTGACACTGTTTCTTTTGCAGTATCAGATGAAAGACATTTAAAACCAGGGAGTTGGAAAGCTCTTCTTGAATGGAAATAATTACTCAAGATGCATATTTCATAGCTGGTTGTGCAGTGCCAAGGTAGCACAGCACTGACTGCACTACAAATGAATGAAAGCAGGTGGAATAAATACAATTACATTGACACACAGAGTGCAACAGGATATGCCTCTGCCTAGAAAGCATTCAAGATTTGTAAATTCACCTCAATGCAACACAAGGAAGAGCATGAGAGACTCAGATGTTACTGTATGTCAGGCATTGCTGTAAGATTTTCAGGCTGTTACAGAGCAGGGAAATCCAGAGTTTGTCTCTGCTCACTGAAAAACCTCCTTGCTGCAAACCAGCCAAAGGAAGCTGATGAGTAATGTGGCTCTGATATGTGAAAGGGAAAGCTGAAAGAAACAAGGAATGGGAAATGGTTAATTCACATCCCTCACATTTTGAAAATGAAGAAAAAGAGCTTTCAGAATCCCACAGGCTAAGCAGATTTCCTCGATGAAGCAGGCAATCAAGTGGCAGACAAACTTAGTTTTCCAAGGCTAAGCAAATTGTGCCCAGCACTACTCATGGGATACGTATTTATTTTCAGACTTGTTCCAGATGCAGTTTTTCTCCTAGCATCTCTTTGACCTCCCTAGCCTGAGGCATGCTGGAAAGGAAAAATAAATGGAAAATCACTCTAATTATTCTCCCACTCCAGCTTTTCTTTAATACTGACCCATTAGAGTGGAGAAGAAAGATGTGTGTTTTCCAGTGAAAGCAAACTTGCTGATCCCTCTCCACAGTGTTCTTATCATGCTGACTAGACCATGTGCTCCTGTAAATAAACAGCTGCTGCTGCTTAATGAAGACTTTTCTGCAATTTGGGAACGCGTCAAGTTCCATCATTATTACTTCTTATTAGTTGGGTTCCACATGAGGATCCAAGTCATGCATTTTGACTTTGATGTGCCAGCAAAGTTAAGGATCCAGCTTTTGGTGGTTTCATTGGTTTTGCTTCTAATATATGATCAGCAGTCCCATAGCAAAGTGCTTTGTCTCAAATTAGTTTCAAACGATGAGTCAGTAATGACAGATTTATATTAACAAATATTACAGATATTGATTACTGATAAGGATCTCTCTGCTTTATGAAGCTCTGAGGCTGCAGACAGGATCTCTAGTAAATGAGAAATGGCAATGACAAAAGACTTGCTCTGGAGGTACTTTATAGAAATAGCTTGAATAAAAGAGCGAAGCTCCCACAGCTACATTCAAGAACTGAGCAAAATATTTTCAAAGCAGCATAGCCAAAGTTTCAGGGAGAATGAAATTCCACCCTATAATCTAAATGCTTAGGGTTAATTCCTGGGAAGAAGGGAGAACACAGTTCCTATTGAACTCATGAGGCACCAAGCTGAAATTTCACCTACAGCACTCATTCCTCCCCCACCACAAAACTTTGCTGCAACCTGAGAGCTGCAGTTATTGGATTTGGGGTTTTTTTTTTCTTTTTGCAGTACAGCAGTGAATAGTCCACTCAATTTCCCCACTACAAATAAAGTTTCACACTACCAAATACACCATTATTCAAGCTGGATGTTGACCAGAACCAGAAAATGGAGACTGAGCCCCCACCCAAATGCAATAACTCACCAAGCACTGTGATCCACAGCATCATCACCCTGCTAATCCCCACCACACATCAGCAAGAATTTCCACTGTTGACTCTGTCCAGCTGGTGCACAAAATTCTGCCCTCTCAAGCCCTTCTGTGCTATGAATCATTAATTTAAGCATCTAAATATAATTAAACAGAAAAAAAATATATACATATGAACAAGTTTGATTACTAAGGCTTTGGAAAAGATTTTCACTTCCAAAAAAAAAAAAAAAAAGGCAGATTTGTAGAACTAAAACAGATGCAGAAACAACAGAAATACAGGTCTCAAAAATCAGAGTAAAGTCACAAAAGTAACAGGTAAGGTTGCTCTACAACAGGAAATGGACAACGTTGCACAAAGTACCTGATGCCGAAAGCTAACAACTAAGTCACCAAAATTGTCATCACCAAAACCACTACTAAAATACACAGCGATGACCATTTTAAGTGGTATTTGAATTCTAATATCATCTGTCATGCCACCTATTACTATATCAAAAAAGCACCATAAGAAACCCCAACTATGCAGTGACCATTGGACACAAGACATGGGCAGGTTAATGACACAATGGAATCACAGCTTCTGAGGGTTTTTGTTTTCATCTGGTTAGCCATACAATTATTTTAGAAAAATTTGTGCTTAAATTGATTATTTAAATGAAAAATAGACCTATCCTGATGAGGAATGTCTTTTTTTTTCCCCCCAACACTTTGGAAACAGCAGATCCTAAAACTGCACACCCTGAAACTGCTGTGTTTTCCCCTAAAGCAGAGGAAAGCTGGGTACAGTAAAAGATGAGATTGGTTAACTCAGTTGTCTTAACTGCTCTCAGAATAAAGGCAAAGAGCAAGTAGGAAACTGGTCACATTGCTAAGATCATGTGTGAAACCAGTTCAAGCCCACGGGAAAAATGTTATAAAATATTGAAGTGAGAGCTGTCAAAACCAGAAGCACAAAGAACAACACCAATTTAACAAGTCAGTGCATGAGATCATCTGTTAATGAGGAAGAATGTGGAAAACATTGATCCATTAACCAATGGAAAAATGAGAGCATTTGACAAATTATTTCAAGAAGGATTAAAGTATTACATGACATTTTTGCATCAAATTTTACTAAAAAAATATCCATCAAGAGCTGATGACTGGCACAGATTAACCCCAAACCAGAACAGGTATCATTTCCAACTGTAGAAGGGAAACAAATCATTGGATAATGTCCATGCTTTCAGCTGCTTTGGTAGCTACTTTGCACCCTAGAATGTCCTAGAATATTTAAAACACCTTCTGAAATAACTTCAAAGCTGTTGGCTGCTGGCTTGAACTCACCAAGGACAGGAGAGATCTCAGAGGACTCAGAAATGGTAAGAGCAATCTCCAGTTAAAAAAAAAATAAAATAAAATAAAAATAGAAGAAGGGCAAATTTACATCCAGATTAACTTCCATTTCAAAAAATAAATTAAAACCTGGAATAAGTAAAATAAACAAGCATCAGCAAGTACTTGCAGGTCAAGTAGAAAATAAGCAAGAGACATGGACCTGTCATTAACACATTGCATCAAAAAAAAAAAAAAAAAAAACCAGTTTCTTCCAGAACTGAGCAACAGAATTCCCAGGCAAAGTAGAAGCAATAGGCCCATGCCTCCTGATTTTATTAATAGTTCTATGAGCTCTTGCATGATAGTTTCATAAGAATTCTAGGGATATTCAGGCAAGAATAAAATTGCTATGTCATGAATATGAAACCAATGGATGCCTGGGAGCAGTTATCATTGCTGCACATCCAAATTGGAGGATGTGTTATAGGGATGTACCCGAGAGCCTGCCCAGGATCTGATCCTGTTCCATGTTTTGATTCTGCTCAATTAATGATCTGGGTGATTAAACGGTGAATAGTGTAATTAAACAAGCAGGTAACTGTGAAGCTGGGAGGTAAAGCAAATACACTGAAGGACAGGATCTGAATTTAAAATTAACTCCATGAATTGAAGAAAAAGCCTTTAAAATAGGAAGGAGTTCAGCAGGGACAAATGCTAAGTATTTAAGCAAAATGATTCATCCGCCCAAATTATTTTCAGGAAAGCCTTGGGGGGTTTGATTGGATCCCCAAGAGAAGAGAAGTTGGTATTGTCATCCAACAGAGCACAAGTTGATATCGTCATTCTGCCTTCTTCCCATTAAAATGCAGTGATAACCATGGAGTGCACAAACAGGGATAAAACCTGGAATGCAGTGGGTTTGCAGGTTTGTGCTCAGGCTGCCCAAAGTGGGCAAGGAAACCAACCCAAGGCCTGGGAAACACAAGCAACAAGGCAAAATCCCAGGAATGGGAATGGCAGGGTGGCATGATAACATCCTTGGAGCATGTCTATATATGTAATATATACATATTTTTTTAAACATAGATGTATGTACTTCAATGAACAGAAAGGTCATACCCATCACCAAACTCACAGGCAATAAGCAGAGGGGTTTGCAGTAAGAAAAACTCAGGCTGTACCTTCCACACTCTTAAATCTGTCAGACCAGGCCAGCAAAAATCGCTATTTGCAATCACACACCTAAGTTGAGATTTCTAGTGAGCAGCAGTTTCTTTTGCTCATTTAAAGCAAGTTTGACATGAAGAAAAGCCTGTGCACAGACATATAATGTATTTATTTCATCAGTTAGTCCATCAAGAGGGACCCCTCTGAGTAAACTCTGCTTCACTCCAGCCTTCAGAGGATATAATAGACTTTCTAAAGCCCAAATTTTAGCCTAATAGACTTTATTAAGCCTACATTTTAAAAGCCTAATAGACTAACCTTAGTATCGCAGGACAATGACCAGCCACAAAATTTACACAAAAATTTAAAATCTTAACACAAAATTTAAAATCTCAATATGAAATAAACCAGATTTTTTTCCAGAAATCCTTAGTAACTTCCCAGTTTCCCTGCCTAGAACTTTCCTGCAGTAAATGCAAGGCTGCACTCACCTAAAACTCTTTATTTTAAGCATGGTATGGATACTTTTTCCTTATCAGCCCTTTTAAAAAAGTTGACAAGACAGTAATTCTGGTATCTAACAGCTAAAGTGATGCTAGGGCTTTCCCCCCCAAATAAAAGGTTCTTCTGAAGGCATTCTATAAGTACAGGTGGGAATTATAATGAAAGCTGGATTGCAACTTGAACTAAGGCTTTTTCTATAACAAAATTTGTTATTTGACACATACACTTTAAAATATCACATCAGGCTAAGACCTAGTGTAGTTCCTAGCCCAGATAAGAGAGTTAAGAATTTCTCCTGTAAATTGTTTGGGGGTTTCAGAACATACATGTACATAGAAAATACATGATTTAAGACCGTTTTTTTGCCATAGTTGAGATTAAACATTTTTTTAAAAATCTATACAAAAATATAATTTTCAAGAACTGTGCTTCACTCAACATGAGATCTTGGTTTTCCTTATTTCCCTCCTCAAAACCAAGGATTTTTTTCTGCATGCCACTCACAGAAGATGCAATGAGCTCCAAGCAATGTGAAAAAAAGTCCATTTCAATGAAGAGCACAAGCTGCTCTCACTTCCAGCACCAAATGCCTCCAAGGTAAAGATTTACTCCTGAAAATTAACTTCTGACACTGTGTGGCAAATTATTGTCATTTTGCCAGCACTGTTTAGGTTTGGAATTTTCTGCATTTTCCACATTGGTAGAAGAGGCAGCACAGTGGATTTCTGGCTCATGAATGAGGCACAAGACTACAAGCAATAATAATTCCCTAGGCAATATATTCCCTACTGAAATAAGGCATGGACAGCTCTTGCTTAAAATCACCACATAAACAGTTCTCTACATGCAAAATTCCCATATTTCAGAGGATGTTGCAAATAAAGTCATTCTTCTATATGCATAAATCTTGGATGTACAAAAGATCCAGACAGTGAGATACAAATTTCTAGGATTTCCCTGACTTTTCTGCTTGAAAATGCTGTGATTTTCAAAGCACACAGTTCAGGTGTTTGGGGTGGTTTGGGGTTTTTGAAGTTCTTTTGCTTTGTGGCTTTTTGGCTCATTTTGCTTTTTGGAGGGTGGGGAGAAAGGAAGGGGCACTGTTTGTTTTGCACTGTGGGCTTTTTTAATAAAAGACACCATCTTTTACTTGTAGTAAAAACAAAATAAATTCCTACTTAATGATAAATTTTGGGTTGAAAGCTACTCTCTGTTCTGCCCTCTTCACCAAAGAGGCATCTCAAACCTTGCCCAGGAGAATCTAGAAAGCTCAAAGTTTGAAAATTCTCAGCAAACACCAAGATCCATCTAGCTTGGGGTGATTCTCTGCTAAAATTACAGATTCAAAAGAAACAGCCTGGGAAGTGACATTTGGGGTTTTTAGAGAGGAGGAAGAGGGGGAAAGCATGAACGTGCTAAATAATAGGAACAGAAGCAAATGCCTGATGTGTTGGTAATTGATGAGGGGTAAACTCAGCTGAATCACAAATTCTATCAGGACATAAATTTATCAGGGTGAGGAGGTGTTAAGAGGGCAATTTCCTCCAAAACACTTGCATTTTTTTACATTTTGTGACTTCCAAGCTGCAATAAACCCCAGAGAAACTCACAAAGAATTCTTTTTGGGTTTCTTGAGATGAGTTTCTTGTGGCTCCAGAAATCAAGCCATGGAACTTTTCCCTTCAACCACAGCTCAGTGAAACATTCATAAAACTCAAAAGCAGCAACAGAGGAGCAGTGACAAACATCTCTTTGCTGATAAGAGGATTTGTATTTGTCTGAGAGACCCCAATTAGCCCCATGTTTGAAGGAACAGCTAGAGAGGGTGTTTTTAACAGAAACCCACATTTCTCCTGGGATAACACCATCTCCAGCAGAACACAGAGCACAAGGACAAGTAAATAAAACCCCAAAATTCCTCACCCTGAGGCAGCTGTAGATGCATCTCTCATGGTATATTGCTTTGATACATCATTTTAAATAGAACACCTATTTTTAGGGCACCTGTCAGCACAAAAGCTTTGCAGGGACATGCACACACATCATGGAAAGCTGCTTGGAGGGACACCAGGCAAACTCCAGGCACAGATCCTCAAACAGAGACACCAAGAGAGAGCTTTCCTGCTTAAACGTCACAGTCATATTTTATGGAAAAAATCCCTTCGCCCAGGATTTCTCTCCTGGGAAGCTGAGAAGCCTCAGAGAAAAAGGAAAACAATTCCTATCTCATTTGCTTCTCCTGAGTTTTGCTGCTTTAGAATTTGTCTGGAGATTGTTTCCTTGGTTTCATGTCAGTTGTTTCGACTTATTGGCCAATCAGGGTCAAGCTGTGTCGAGGCTCTGGAAAGAGTCATGAGTTTTCATTATCATCTTTTTAACCTTCTGTAAGTACCCTTTCTGTATTCTTTAGTATTGTTTAGTATAGTATTCTTTAATATAATATAGTATCATAAAACAATAAATTAGCCTTCAAGAAAATGGAGTCAAATTCATCATTCCTCCCTTCATCAGGGAACCCCACAGATACAACACTTAAATGCAATTTTTTCCCACTGTTTGTCTAAATTATCATTACCACCATGGACAGGTCCTGGGTGCAAGCACATTTTTGGTAAGATTTCCTGGACTTCAGTAAACTTTTTCTGAAAATTAACTGTAACTCAATAAATTGGATTCTTCTGACAAACCTGTCATTTTCTTATTGGTGAATGATTACTCTTCACTTAGTGAGTAAACTAAATATAACTTCTTTGCAGAAATTAAGCTCTTACACTTCAAAAATAATCCTCACCATATTAGATGGTCTCCAGATTCCTTGTCTGAAAATGCAGAGTAGGATAGAAACCAACACACAAACCTGTTAATTTGATTTGCCTCACCCTACCCAAACAATTTTAAAAAAGGGATTTTGTCTAAATCCCCTCCAGAGTCAATGGGGAGATCATTTCTTCCATCCTTAGGACAGATTTCTGAAATACAAGTGAAAGCAGCTGCTCAAAGTGCCAATCTCTCTTACTGTACAGAAGTAATCCAAAGCACAAGTTTAATTGCACAACAAATTTCAGTGGATTAAATGAGATTAAATGGCTCCCATTTATTTGGGGGAGCACATGCATGCACATGTGCCTGTGCACAAGGTAGAGAGCAGCTCTGCAGCTGCTTTTGGTCCTAAGCATGTGACACAGTTTGGAAAATATGTACAAGCATATGATATCTAAATAATTCAAAGCCTGCAATTCCAATAGTCTTCATCCTAGAAAAATCAATCACACTCCTTCCACAACTCATAGTATGCTCAGTCCAGAAATAGCAGCCTGTTCCCATTTACAGCAGATGATGGCTAAAAAGCACAAAGGGATCTCTATGTAGGTCTGTATCTGAGTTACAGACAAGACATTTCAACAAAGGCACACACATAAACAAGAAATCAAATTTTTGCATCCAGATCTTGAGTCCTGACAGACAACAGACAGTGGCAATTTTGACAGGCTGAGGGTTTTTGCTTCCCCTTGCTGTTCATGGGGTCAGCCTTCAGCTGCACAAACCCAGAGAGCAGCAGGGTTTGTGGGGAGGAGCTCAGCAAGTGCAGAGAGGGAGAGTGTAAATCTAAATTTCCTGTAGCAGCCATAAGCCCTGGCTGCCAGCCCTCCCTCACAGTGGCCATGCCCACAGCAGGAAGTCATTAATCTGCATTATGACACAATAACTCTGATTAAAGGGGACCTCTGAAGGCCATCTGCTCCACAGCCTCCTCCTTTTTGAGCCCCCTCCTTCCAAGTGGTCAAATTTCATCAACCTCTGGCTCTCCAGCCCCACACTCCCACACTTTGCAGCATTATTGGTGTCTCTGAGTCTGTGCAGGGTGGTGAGAACACAGCCAAATTAAAGATTCAGTCAGATAGTGGCCATACAATCTAAGAGAATATATAATATAGATAAAAAACAATAATATATATTATAATATATACATGTATATATATATAAAATCTCAATATATAATTGAGATATATACTGAGATAAATATTATTATATTTATATATTATATATTATATATAATATATGTAATATATAATATATAATATATTTGAGATAGTCTATAGAGATATAGAGATTATTATATAGAGATATTAGAAATAGATATTATTATATAGAGATATTATCCATTATATATCAATAGATAATTGATAATTATATCAATTATAATTGATATTATAATATATAATATCGATTATATACTTATATTATAATATAAATTATAAGATTAGTATTATATGTCAATCTATAGATCTATATATATAGTATACTATATAATATATATCATATATATAAAAATAAATAAATAATAGATATATCTATATATCTATTGAGATATATATCTCAATATATAATCACAATATAAACCTCAATACATAATTGAGATATAAACCTGTCCAATTTCCAGAGGTACCCACTACATGATCCTCAGTGAAAACCAGACATTAGCACACACATGCAAAACAGGCACTTAGAAACTATTTCTTGCTTTCCAGAAAGGCAAAAATTTATTTTAAGCTACATTTACCTAATTTTAGATCATGCATACAATACCCCAATAAATTAAAGATGCACTCCCTTCTTGAAATGCAGGTTCAAAGGAAAAGGTATTTATAAGATGCTTCAGAGTCAAAACTGACTTTTATTTCAGCTATTAATCTTAGTGTTCTAAAAACCACATTTTTCTATTTTTAAAATCTGATTCTTTTTCTTCCCTTGCTGCTTGGAATTATACCAACAAAATATCACCAAAACCAATTGAAGAGGAAAGTTTTCAAACAAGCTGTACAAAAGTTTCAATCAAACTCTAAGAATTAAGTAAGTAAAAATAGAAAATTTTGGTGTTGCTGTTCATTTCAGTCACCTAATTAATGTTCTCATTTTTTAATAACTTTAGACAAAATAAAAGTATTCAAACAGGAGGGCTCTTTGTACCTTAGCATCATTAAGGTGTTTGCAAGAGATCATGCAAAAAAAGGCAAAATTTGAATTGAGGGAAGAATAAAAGTTTCTTCCATTCTCTCTATTTCCTTTCCTCCACAAAATCCCCAAGAGAATGCTGTATACACAACATGCTCTGAAACCAAGAAAAAGGAATTCCTTGTGAACATCCCCTCAAAAAAACCCACAGAAAATTACCAACCACATGAATGCAAACCATGCTATACAACAAAGGAAAAGCAGTGGCTTGGTTGATATTCAGGGTGATATTAAAAGATAACCTTAAAAAAAATACCCAAAACCATTCATTTACTCAAACTAGATCTTTGTGATCTAGATGTATCATAGTATTAGATAGATTTAGAGCCATATTTTTATAGCATTTTGCATAGAGGAAAAATTTTAGTGGGTTGTTTGATGCCTAAAGTAATATGTTCTATCTCCAGCATGCAGACTTTTCCCTAATTTTTTTTTTTTTAGCTCCTGGTATCTTGTTGCTGAATGTTCCAAGTCTAAATATTAAGCATGTGCAATATACAGATGCAAAAATAAGCACCCTTGGCTTGCTCTGCTGGCTGTGAGCATTCCCAACCTAAATAAGGCACTAATCAGGAGATTGCAACTGCAGCAAAGAGAGGAGCTGAGGGTGAGAGATAACAATGGGTGGGGAAAACGAGCAGGAGACAATCTCTGCAAGCATCTGTGTGAGGAAAGCCAGCATCTGCTTTGCCTCCCAGGCTGAACCCTGGCACACGTAACCCCAGAATAGTTCCTGAGTCACTGGGTGACGGCACAAAGGGAGTTCAGCCTCTTCTCTGTGACCTTTTCTGCAGACAAATGTTTGAGGCAGCCTTTGTAGGTTCTTTCTGAAAATAAAAGCTGCTGTTTATATAAAAGCAGGTCCATTGATCATGGGGGAATTTACATGGAGCAGATCCATGCCAGGTCTGCGGAGCTCTTGGTGACAGCCCAGGAGGCTCTGGGTCAGCTCTGCCACTGGGATAAGGCTCTGGATGCTCCAGCTCTGCCTTGGGAATTTGCAGATCTCACCAAAGATGGTGAAAGCTGAGGCATTGTGTTCCTTTCTGCCACACTTTGCAGGACCAGCATCACAAAAGAAGCAAGAAATTTCCTATAAACCACTCATCTGGTCAAGAGATTCCATGTTTCTACTGCTCATTAGAGAATGAAAAAAGAGGAAAACACAAAAAGCCAAACCAGCAAAGTAACAAAAACATAACAGAAGGCCTCAAAACATCCAGCCTATTTAAAAATTGTGCCCTCCTTGTTTGGAGGAAGGAGGTGCGTGCAGATTGACTCCTCTTCCACGACTGAGCAGCTTTGTCCTCATTGACTTTTTTCATTCTGGACAGAATGAACCAACACACAGAAAGACAGCTCTGAAGGATTTCCAACCTACATGCAAGCCTGAAAGTCCAGGGCACTGAGAAAAGGAGGTATAAGAAATGTAGAGCAGGATAACATCTTCAATGAACGACTAAAAATAGCTGAAGCATCTTCTCTTATGTAAGAGAGAGTTATAAAAAATTGATCAGAATTAATGAGCACAAGCACGTGAAAGGTTTTTGACACACCTCATGACCCTTTCAACCTCATGGAATAACCCTTATTATTGTCAATATTTGGTAGCTGTAACTAAGCAAAGTCAGGTGTCAGATAAGGTGTGCGCTGGTAACAATGAGGAGCAACAACCAGGGGAAACTTAACTGTGAAATGTCAGGGGTCACTTCTTGACATTATTTCACTTCATCTCCCCAGGTCAGGCCTGCCTAATTTTCACCCTTTTGGTGATCAAGCAGCAGAATTCAGAAACTGTTGGGTGAAATGCTTCAGCCTGGCAGATGTCCTCAAAACTCTGTTACCCACAGACAGCCCAAGGACAGCAGCAAACTCAGAGCCATCAGGATGATCTTTAAAGTATTGGAAATATCTCTCTAAAAATGTGTCTTTTACAACATATTAAGGCCTGCAGTGGGATAAATGCAACATTTTCCCATGTAGACTGGGGATCCCCATTGTCCTTATTTCAAGTTATTTGCAGTACAATGGCTTAATCAGAAAAGTAGTGCTACGAAAACAGTAACATTATTTTAAGTAAATTACTCCCACTTAAATCCATACATTTCCTGAAACATTCTCTTGTTTTGAGTCATTGTATCATTACCAGGCACAGACAGTAAATGAGCATTCAAAAGCAAATGGTGAAACGATGACAGAAAACATCAGAGACAACCCCATGCAAAATTACAGAATAGCTTTTCAAAGAGGCAAAACATATGTTTGTGATTTCTTCAGAAAGATTCGACTGGAAGCCACCAATGGTAAATACTGCATTTAAAGGTTGTTATTTAATTTAAAAATCCCCTTACTTCCTATTTTCAAAACTCCGATTTTACAGCTGAGTTCCAAAGTTCAATTATTTCACCAGCACCTCATGAGAAGGGCAAGCACTGATTTGAGCTGCTCTATCCCATTGCAGATGGCAATTTCTCCAAGGAGAATCTCTGGCTGGCGCTCTCCAGGGAGCTGAAATTGCTGCTTCACAAACCCCGGGTGCTCTGGCACAGCAGGATTTGGCCATTCCCTGGGCACAGCAGGATTTGGGCACTCCAGAGCCTGTGCAAAGGGCAGCACGACAGAGCCAGAGCTGGAAATCCTGGGCAAAGAGGCCCTGAAGAGATCCCGTGATACAGAATGACTTCATGGCCCTGCTTGTGGCAGTGAGAGGGAGAAATTTGAAAAGATGCACATTCTTTGAGGTGATATAGTAGCACAGAGAGAAAGAAAGAGTGTGCTGCCCTTTATTTATGATGATAAAAACTTTCCCTGCCAAGAGAGGTTCACCTTTTCTTCTGAAGCCACCAGAAGGATTGCTCCCCTGGCTGCATCCTGGGGGACAAGGGCTCTCCCTCTGCCTGAAAGCAGGGATCCAGCATGCTCCACCTGGAAATCCAGGCTCTGACAGGCAGAATCCCATCTGCCAGCATGTCCAAGGTTCAACAAAGTCACCAAGTTCATAAAACCAAATTAATTTCATGCCTCAGTTTATCTTCTCTTTGAGACCCTGCTAGAAAAGGAGTTCTCCACAAGTCAAAAATGGCACTCTGAAATCGAGGCACACTGCATTTGTTGAGCCCACACAAACCAAAGGGTTACAGCAGAGAACCTTCTCTGCATTGCTGTCACCCAGCTGTTCATCTTTCTTGGTGAGTTTGGCACATTCCAGCCAGCCCAGGTACCCACACTGGCCAGGAAGCAAAGCCTGAACTGATGACAGCATAATTCCTGTGATGATGTGTCTTCTGCCACACTTGCCATTCCTCTCTGACACTCCCAAACGTCTCCTCTCTGACTCTGGAAAACCCATCTCCCTCCTGAAGCTGCCTGTTCTGCATTCACAAAGTTTCCCACTCCTCAACATAACCTCAGGGAAAATGGATTGTTCTCACAACACAGGGATGTAGCAGGGATCTTCCTCAAGAAGCAGCTTCCAACAATGAATTTCCAACTGGGATTTTTCCCAAGTTGTGATTTTCCTTATCATGCTTTTCTTTGCCAATTTCTCTTGTTTACCAGCATGCACCCAGGCAGGATGTGTACACTGAAGGGATTTGCATTCACACAGGCCACCTGAAAGACAGGTGACTTAAAACTGAAATAGTCACACAACTCCTGTCTTCCCACTATGCCTCTGTTGTTGACAACCAAAATTAGAAGCCACACACATGCACAAGGTAGAATTCAGTGCAGTAGTTCCAGCAATGTGAAATCTGACATTTAGTCTAACTTAGTCACCAAAGCTTTAGCTACATAGCCAAGGCAGAGTTAAGTATCTCCCAAAAAAGCAGCCTACCCCACCTATTTCATATATCTATAATGTTCTTTGGCCATGGCTGATTGCCTCTCCACTGACAGCACACCAGCTCTAAAGGATTAGCTCTAACTAGACAATTTAAACACCTACAGCGAGGTAAAATGAAATCCATGCCAAATGATCAGTTTTACTATATGAACAATGACAAAACATAGAGCAGTTCTCTCTTATTTCACACTATTCTATTTTTTTCAAAATCTTTCATAACACACAGCCAGATCCTTCCAACCACAGTCACTTATTCATTCTGGTCCACTAAGCAAATTATGCTTCTGCCTATATATACACAAAACTGTGTAGGCACAGTGCAACTGCAGACATCTCAAAGACATTCTAATGGTTCCCAAGAGTAGATAATTCTTCTTTTTTTCCCCAGCTATTTGGAAACAAAAAATAAAAATGCCTCATGATACACACACAGTGGAAAGATGGCAGATAAAAAGCAGAAATATCTGTGTATCTAGGTTTCTAGTCAAGCCCTGGAGGTGCCCAGTGGTATGTGTAGGTTTGGGAGGAAGAGAGAGGCTTCATTCCTCCTACCCAAGGATGCTGTGTGCACACCCCACAGCACCATGAGCACCCCCAGAGACAGACCAGACAGCAGCCCCCTTTCCTATCAAATTCCCATTTGATCACAGCAATGTCTGCATTCAAGAGAAAGACTTTGTCTCTGCAATTTACACCCAAGAGGGAAACCCACACACATCCTGATCATAAAGCATCTGGCTCAAAATTCACGAGTCTCTGCACTGACTCCTTACAAACCTGTCTGGTCATTTGTTTCCCAAGACATTCCTGTTACACCCTGACTGTAACACTGACCATCACCAGGGAAAGATTGCACTGAGAGAGAGGAGAATCCTCTTCGCTTATTAATATACAGGGCTCATTAGTGAGGTTAAGGCTGCTCAGAATAATTGGTGCTGGGGCTGCAGGCAGATGACTCAGCCTGGCCTGGGTGACCAAAGAGGACATGGAAAACTACTGGCCATGGCATGAGGGATCACCAGGAGTGGCAAAAAAATGAGGAGGTGGCAGGAGGTACAGGTGGCACTGTGAGAAATGGCCACACTCCACACACAGCTCAGAGGGACTTTCAGAGAGGAATCAACTCCGCACTTAGCTGAGGAAAGTGCTGCAGTCCTACAGGGGAGCATCCCAGGGACAGCAGTGTCCTGGTAACTGTGTTAGGAATGTGAAATAAGGCCAGAAATGCTGAAAACCAGTACCAGAAATACCAAATTTGGGGATGGAGGTGGAAAAGCTGGTGCAGTTAAAAACAAACAAACTAGAGTTGGGTTGTTTATTCTGGAATGACAAGGGAGACACAAAAGGCAAGTCAGCAGGAGTGGAAGGAGATAAACCGTGGCACAACACCTGTATGGGGGCACCCATCAGGAGCCCTGCTCCTTGATCAGCACAGCTGGAGCAGGACAAAATACCCAACCTGAGGTTCTCATTGCACCACAACACTCAGACTTGCCTGTGCTCTCAGGAGGAGCTGGGCAGGGTTTGTTCTCTCTGATTTACACCCAGACACAGGGATAAAACTTCCCAATATTGCTGAGTCTGTTCCAGGCTTGATGATATCAGCAGTTAAACACCATTTCATAACACAGGTCTTATTAAAATTAAATAACTTATTTATTTCTTTGCATGCACCTCCTAGGGTGATATCTTCACAAAAGCACACATAACATAGTTAATGAAGAAAGAGAAAATTAATTTTCGAAGCCTATTGACCTGGCACATTGGGAAGAGGAAGAGGCCTTTTAATACTGGAAGGTGTTCGTATTACAGGGACCATGACCACGTAAATACAGAAGAGGAGAAGTAAATAACTTCAGAGAACATGTTCCTTTTTCAACCTTCCAAAAGGAAAGAAGCAGAGCTTTTGTGCAGATATGAGACTTCCTGAAAGTCTCCATTCTAACACAGAAATAAATTAGAATACAGTCTGATCCTCTAAATTTCCATACTCCAGTCTTTACATTAATCTCCCAAACAGCACCTGACAGTCTGTCACATCTTTTGTAGCTGCAGAATCAGGTTTAGATACTTTCTACTGCTTTTATCAGAACAACCAGCTACATGAACTAGAGGTTTAAATCCTAAGATGACAAGTGGGGCTTTGCATCTCCTGCAGCAATTCCGTCTCTAAATAGTATTCTAAAATAGTATTCCAACACGACTCAGGGAGAGGAGTAATGAAATCCACCAATGTATTAAACCATCTGGCTGAGCTTACATCACATTCCTTTTGAAGTATCAAACACCACCAATACATGCTAAAAGAATAAATTTCCTTCCCTCTGATATTTGTAGTGCTGACTCCACACAGGGCTTTCCCATCCATATTTCTCATAAATAATGAGAAATTATTTCTGGCCCTACAGCATGCATACCAAGATGCTAAGGAACACTCAGTGCATTCTGGGCACTGATGTTCTCCATCAGAAACTCCCTTAAAGCACAAAAGCCAAAATCTCAAGAATGCACATCCCAAAACGAAAAGAAAAAAAAATGTTCTGGTGAAATAAAAGCAAATTCAAGGCAAAGATAACAGCAAAGCTCTCAATAAGAATGCTAAGTACTGGAAAAATAAAGAACTGCTGACCCATATGTACTTATTTAGATACAAGCTTTGCCTTGGAACAGCAGGATGTATGTTGCACTCAAATGCATATCTCTGCACAGAAATACTCCAAGCTGTGTGAACCACACTGCAAATTAAAAGCACTTAAGGAGATGTCTAAGCATGATGTTTCATAGAAAGTAGCCAAAGTTGCATTCTCAGCATTGAAAACTTGCTGCAGTGTTTTGTTGAATTATTCATACTCGGAGATGTGATCCTTTTTTAAGCACTTCACATTTGACCGTGTGCCATGATACACTCACAGGGACTCTGCCAGGCACCTGTAAAGCTCCATCCTCAATTTTTCCAAAGTTTGATGCCTGAATTTTTCCAAATTCCATTTTAAACTGCTTTGGTTGCCTTTGAGAGCTGCCAGCAGCAAGTCCCTCTTGTCATTTCTGACTGATTTCCTGGCATGCATTACATCTTTTATCACTGCGTGCAAGCTGGGACACAATTTTTCATCTCTTATGATCTTTCTTGACACCCTTTGCCTTAAAGCAGAGAAAAGCCTTCGAGTCATGTTCATCTCAGTCTTTCACCCTGCTTTTGTTTCTGACTTTTGCCATAATGGCTGAAAAGAGATACTCAGAGTTCCTCTATTCCAGCCATCACTGTCCCATTGCAAATCCAATTCACTGCAATCCATTTCAAATCCAAAATTCTAATGAAACTATTAATTTCTTAGTCATAGTGTACCCAAAAAACAAAATTAAGGATTTGTTTTTTCTGCATATACCCTCAAGAACATGTTCATTTCTGATTTAAGCAATAAGCTTCGTTACATTGAAGAAATCGCAAACAATTCTCAAAGAAAACTGTGGAAAATTTCTTTTTGACAACTCAGCAGTGTGTGCTGCTAGCTGGAGGACCAGCACATCCCAAACACCTGCTAACAAACATTTCACGCTCAGAATTTGTGCAATTGAGCCAAAGCCAGTGAGAATCTGCCAGGTAAGGTATTGGAGTTCTATGGCTAAAGCCATTCACTGATTTATGAATTCAACTTCTGATGCTGCTGGCACTAAACATAACTGGTGCTGCAAATCTTAAAATTTTCACTTAGGTGAAAGTGATGTAAAAGATTCCATGTAATCCACTCCTAGCTATTGCTCCTGGATACAGTCACACTAAAGTTCCATTAAACCCACAATTAAACCTGATCACTTTCAATTTTCACCCCATAAATGCCTTTTACTTCTCTCTAAAGACGCCAATTTGAATTTAAATTACACCTGAAAACACTCTGTGCATCTATACAATTTATAACAGGCAATAATAACAGGCAATATACAATTTATAAAAGCAATAATAGGCAATTTAATTATCATATGTGAATTTCAGCACAGAGGCGAAGCTTTCCTCCCTGCCTGACTCTATTTGTTCTCCACTCCAGAGAGTGAAGAATACTATGGATTTCCTCTGTTTTCTTAATGACCCTTGGGTCTGTGCAACTTCATTTGCTGACTTTGCTGTCAATATGTGAAATTCATCCCAAGGAAGTCAGACCCCTTCATACTTAATTAAAATGTCTAATATTTACATGTAGGGTCTGCGTGGAAAACGTTCTTTTTAAATGGAAGCTATAAGATGGAAAACACATAAAATTTTGGCATTACAGATCAGTCTCAACTTTCAACTTCCTGATATTTGTCAATCTGCATCAGAAATAAGGTTCAACATAAATCCTCTATGCAGTGTATTTAGGTGCAATAATTCATTTTCCCCTTCAAAACACATCAACTTCAATTCCTGTATTCACACAGATTGCATTTGCTTCTCACAAAGGTCATTGTTGCATTCCTGGAGCTAAAATTCAGGAATTTCAGCTAAAATTCCTACTCCTGAATCATTCCTGAAGCTAAAATTCTATTCCTGACAGCTGTATAACACAAGTTGCAGTTTCAAAATTATCATTTTTGCCAGTACTACAAGAAACCAAATAAAGCTGCTACCTAAAAGAGTTGAGCTGATTTACAAGCCAAGAGACACAAGTATTCCTTTTGTCTATGTAAAAGATTATTTCTTCTGACAAAAAACATTAGAAGAATATCTGATGTAACAATAATGTATATTAAATTGCAAAAATTACATATTAAATTTAAAAACTGAGGTGTCTTAAGAAGTTTTACATCCAGCCAGCCATACTGGAGAATGGGAGCCTTCTTTTTGTCCCTTGGAATAAACAATCTGAAATCTGATCACTAACATGAGTTTGTTCCTACAATGCCTTTAGGAAGAAATGTTGAGTTAATTACTCAATTAGAGCATATTTACTTTGTAATTATAATGTCATGTTCAGTCATATTTAATTGTTTTTTCCAAAACACCCGAAGGCAACCATACACAGATTGGGTTAAAAACCTGAATATTTTACATAAATAACAATGCCATTAGAGTAGGATATTTTAAATATATCATAGAGTATTCTTGAAGGTTGGGTGGTTCTCAAACAATATTTTCCTTGGGAAAATTAACTCTTTAAGGTTTATGGGCAAAACTCAAAAAGAGTTCCTGTGCAATCAGATTTATTACTGTCTCTGGTTTGAAAGTCACAAAGTTTCCAGTCACCCTCAATAATTATTTTATTTTAATCTTCTGTCTTTTATTAAAGAAGCCAATTTTCCCTCCCTCCTAAATTTGTTGAGTTTCTTGGTGCACAGGTGAGACTTGTGGATTTCTTTTATTTCTTGACAGATGCCAGGTTAAATAACTTTTATTTTTCCGCCCATGAAAGAGGCTTTAAATGGTACTCTGCTAATTTCTCCCAGCTGTTGAAGGACATTCAACTTGCTGGTGGTTTTTCATGAATTCTGAATGTTTTGCCTGCTGAGACAGACACCGAAACTTAGAATTTTCTATGTGGGACTGAAAAAAACATACAGGGAAAAAAAGGGAAATTGTGGAAGTCCTCTACAAACATTTTAGCGTCCCTGTACGAGCTTCTAACATCCCAGAGATTCCCAAAAAAAAGCAAATTATTCCCAAAGCCCCTCACACAGCCTGTGTCTGATTAAAGCCAGCAAAGTGCCTGGGTGACATTGGGAAATGAGCTCTCCATCTTCATGGATGCAGACTGAAATACACAGAGCAGACACCAGAACAACCTGGTGAGTTTGTTTGTTTGTTATGAAGGGAATTAAACGAAAGGCTGCAGTGGGTTAGGGTAAGCTCCATCCTCAGAGACATTCAGGATTTGCCTGGGCAAGGCCCTGAACAGCCCCTTTTAATTAAACCTGTTTGCAGTGGGGTGCTGAGCAGCCCAGCCCAGCTCCAGCAGCTCCCTCCCATCACACAGGACCATTCTGTTCAATCCTCACCTCCCAGAAATGCCATTTTTGCGCTGAAAGCTGAGCCAGGGAGAGCAGCAGCTCCCAGAACTGTGTTTTTGGGAAGGTGACAGGGAGGGCAGCCCACCTCCAAAGCCACCAGCAGCCACTGCTCCCAAATCCCATCTCAATCTCCTCCCGAGGATAGGCTGTGCTAATCATCTCCCAGCTCCAGATTGCAATAACTCAACCTTGCCTGCTGGACAGCTGCCAGTTTCACCAAACAAAGACAAAATGTGATTCCATCAAATCTTCTGTCACCTTCCACAACACATATACCAACCTTTTCTCCCTCTCTTTTCCTTTGACCAGCAAAGGCACCTGTCCAAACCACAACCTTAATGTTGTGTTTGGGTTTCTGGAGGTCAGTTCTTTTGTTCTGGAAATCTCTACACATGGTACAGAGACACCTGTGACTCTTCCAGCTGGAATAGGCCTATCCTGAAACCATCACCAGTTCTTAAAGAAGTCCTTTCCACTCTCATGATTATGAGAAATCCACAGAAACTGACAGAAATTCTTCCAGAATTCTTCCTTTTCATTCAGAAAAAGGTTTATACGTATTATCAACTGCACCCTGATGTATTTCACAACAGCTCTGCAATAGCAACCGTTGCCTCCATGATCATAAAACCTTACTACTGGATATCAGAGATCCCAACAGGACAAATCCAGCACCTGAACCCACACCTGCTCTCTGGCAGGAGCACCATGAACCCATCACTGCCCTCTCTGCACTCAAGACTTCCTCTCTCATTAAAAAAAAAGAAAGACTAAAAAAAAAGAAAACCTGACATAGCTTAAGTGCACAGTAATGCTTTTACTCCAATAAATCAGAAAATTTCTAAAAATTATAATTTTTTTTAACTTTCATTGGTAATATTACTAAGAAGAAATGCCAATTCTATGTTAGGTAATGGATGAACTATCAGGAAGAGCGTTCAGTGGCCACCCACCAACATGTCTGAACCCTTAATAGCATTTTCTCTTTTTAAAATTAATGATGCTGAAATCCAGTAATAAACATTTTAATGAACACACTTGCTCTCAAATTCCTATCATCTCCACTATCCAAATAAAACCAGTGTTTCAGACAAATGACTGACAAAAAATATACTGGGTTTGTATACAGTCTTTAAAAAAAAGATAGGCAACTGAACCATTTAATAACATTATGTTTTGTAAATCATATATCTGCCACTGGTAAAAGCTTTCTTTGGTGTTGATCTGATTTGTTGTGTTCAATAATTTAAGAGAGAATTTTACTGCACACAGTCACATCTGTTATGCTGGTTGATAGTCAATAAATTTAGAGAACACTTGCTCAGAGGAGCTCTTTTATTTATTTGCTGTTGCTGAACTTGAACGACTCTGTTCCTTTCATTATTTCCCAGAAAGGGTTAAACAAGACGACAAGATACTTCTCAGCAAGTTGATGGCCACAATGAAAACTCACACACACAAGAAGTAAATTTAAGAGTGACTGCCATTCAGGTAAAGCCTATTTTAAGCATGGATGCAGAATCATTTTCCACAAAACTGGAAGAAAACAAGCCAAAACTGAGTACATATGGCAGCACTGCAGTCACAGAGCACGTTCTCTGAAGTGTTTGGAGGAAACAAAACAAAAAGATGAGGACAAAGAATTCAAAGCAAGTATCTCAGTGGGATAAATTAGCTCCACATGGCAAGGCTGTGTCATGTCTGCTATAGTGAATTACCCAGATATAACCCCAAAAACACATTAGAGATGCAAGCAAAAAGGGGGTTCCATAAAGGGGCCTTGGCTGCAGAGAGCACACCAGGTAAGTGCTCAGGACAGCAGCACAAACGCCAGGGTGATCCCCTCAGCAGGAACTGATGATGACCTAACCAAAACTGGTCTCTGTGGCTGGAGATCATGTCAAAGAAAACCTTCAAAAGCATACACTCTAAATTCCATGCCTTTTGCAGGACACTTAAATACTCCTTTTAAGGATATTTAATGCTTGAAAGCACTTAAATACCTTTCTGGAGGCTCTACTGGCAACTTTCACAAATAAATGCAGTGCACTGTATAATGCAGAATGTTTAAGTGCTGTTACTTAACACCGTGTTAAATACTTTTATATTACACTGCTATTTCATATTATATTGAATTAAATGCTTCACACCAATCAAAAGTTCCAAGTACTTTGAGGCAGAAGATAATACCTCATAAATACAAATGTTTATTGTTAAATCAGGGGAGGCTGGAATTCTAGTGCTGCATCTCTAAACAGTGATTCAGACTCTTTCTCCAAAAATCCTGAAGATAAGCTGTTTCAGACTAGATAGATATATTCTTTATGCCCCATGACTAATGCCTACTCTGACCAAGCCTTACAGCAAAGCAAGAGGACAAGAGAAAATACTCAAAAATTATGACAAACTCTGCTAATATGGTCACTTTGTCACCATGGAAAGAACGTGGCTTCTCCTACACGTGAAAGCATTGCCCCAAAAACAAACGGGAAACAAAATTGATATTCTGAAAATAGAGCAGAAAATTAAAGCAAACATCCAATAAATTCTAGTGCCTATAGCCAATGGTTTTGCTTTGCAGCACAGCATGAGACAGATTTCAGCTCTCCGACTGAAATCAGCTGTGAAGTGTGTACACAATCATCTCTATTTATACCTGCAAAGTTAAGAGGAATATTTGTGGGTTTGACCCTCATTTCAGGTCAGAAAATGCATCAGGGACTACGCTGGTGGCTTGACCCTCTCGCTATCAATAGGCTTTTGAGAAATAAAGGGTATACTAATTAGTTCTTAATTTAACAGATACAGGAGATACAAGGACTATGAAAAGAGTGTCTTACAGGGAAACATTTCAAGAACAGGGTATGTGCAGGTTAGGAAAGGAGGTTGCAAGAAGACCTAATTATGGTTGACAAATACCTGAGGGGGTTCTCTTTCTACAAGCAGCAGGTAGAAACCTCTTCAAAATATGCAATAAGGACAAAGCCCAAAGGCATTACCCGAAATTGAAGGCAGGGTAGTTCAGCAAAAATGGCTTTTCACTCAGAGGATCATCACAGCACGGAACAAATGACCTAGCGGGGGCTTTTCAGCGCCGATGAATTTTATCCCGGGATAGGCAGCGACGGAGAGCGGGGCTGGCCGCAGCATCCCGGGCTGTGCAGCCCTGCAGTGCCACCTTCCGGGAGAGGCTGCGGGACCCCGCTGCCCTCCCTCCCCTCCGTGGGGCTGAAAACCTCAGCAAAACCTCGGCAAAACCTCCGCGGAGCCCTGGGCTCCTTCCCTGCCGCCCCTGCACAGCGCAGGTGGCAGCGAGAGGCGAATTTAACGCGGCTCCGAGCAGCTCCGGCCACCCCGTTCCGCTCCCTCCCTCCCTACAGGGGCTGCAACACGTGGGTTTGCACACCCGTTTTCTGTCTCGTTTCAAAGGACCAAGTTTTCAACAGCGTTAAGAGGGAACACGCTAAAGATGCCCGTCAAAGATTCCACCCAGTCCCACGTGTGCGTCGGATGTGATGTAGTGAGTTTTGGAAGCTTTTGCTGGCGCTTCTTGGGTGGGGTTTTGTCATTTTCTAGACAAACATAAGCTGTATCAAGGAATAATTGCTATTAAAAAAATATATACTCCATTGTGTAGCGAAAAAAATGAGCATTGTGTCTCAGCATCAACAAATAACGTACTATTCACTTGCCTTTGTGCAGTGGGAGGCTGTAATGAAAGCACAGCAGGCTTAGCATCCAAAAAAACCCAGGAAATTCTTACTGTAGGCCAAAGATTTTCAGGATACCTAGCCACATCCAGAAGTGTAAAACAAGTATTATTACAAACCTACCCAAACTGGCAGATAAGAAGCCAGCAAAGCCCTTTCAAACACAATTCCTCTCCACCACAGCCCTCATAATGTAACTAATGGCCTCCCAACATTTTATTTATTTATTTACCTTGAGTGAGCCCTGTTGGAGCAGCTGCCCAGGTAGCTGAGTGTGAGCTCAGGTGGGCTAGCTGATATCAGACCTGATATCAGGCAGCAGCTGCCAGCAGAGGCCTGCTCACATCAGTCACACCTCAAGAACAGACATCAAAATCCACCTTGCACCACCAAGAACCTGGAACATAAACCTTGCTGCCAGCACAAGAGCAAGGACTGATCTAAATCAGCCTTGCATGTCAGAAGAGAGGAGCAGACCAGGAGCCCAGAGCTGGCTTCATCTTCCACCCCCCTCCCATCACTACCTTGCAACTGCAAATCTGTGGCTGCTTTAATGGCTCCATTCCACCTCGTGATTGGTTTGCTCCCATCTCCTCACCACCAGGTTTTCTTGACTACTGATCAATTTAACCTTTCAGGTGCTGTTTGCATAAAATAAAAATAGATTGTAAATAAATGACAACCCCTAGCACTACCAGGGAACAGAAACCTCTTCCACCTGGCTGCTTTTCTGTTTGCTTTACAAGTCGCTCTTTCACCTGGGAGTAATGGCAACCCGCATCAAGAGACAGATGCAAAACTGTTCCTCCAATTATATAATCACTGCAGCTGATAAGGAGGGAGCTGGATTTAGGTTGCCATAGCGTTGGCATATTGCTATGGAGGCTGAGCTCTTCATCCACTTTATCAGCGCTGGACCAGGAAGAGCAGCCCAATTATGCCTGCTGGATGCATGTGCTGCAGACCGGCTCCCACTTGCAAGGAGCACTCCGGATCAGGGGCTGCTTCCTTTCCCCTCCCACCTCATTTCGATGGAGTGCTTAGGGCTGCGGGTGCTGGCTGGTTTTTTGCCTTTTAATCTGCGTTTAATCATAAGGAGGGTGGTGTTACCTCTAAACCCCACTACCCTTCTACCATGGAGGGCTGCCACAGCGCTGCTGCCCCTCCCAGGTGTTCGGGGGTACCTGCGGGGCAGGCTCGGCCCCGGAGCAGGTGTTGGATGCCCGATGACAAACGCGGCCGGGAAGTTGTGGCCGCCCTGGGGAAGCAGAGGGGGCGATTAGGGACAAGTTGGCCGGGGCTGGGGGTTCTGAGGTGGGGACAGAGGCACCCCGGGAGCCGCGCTGCTCTTCGCTCGCCCATGGGGAGGAAATGGCTCTGCCTGCTCTGCAACACCGACGTGTGTGTGTGTGTGTGAATGTGTGTGCAGCCAGGGATGGAGGGAAGGGAGGGAGGGAAGGAGGGGAGGGGGTGACACCATGCAGGTAACGGGATAAAAATAACTTCAGGAACGGCACATCGGGGTTGGGCGGGGGCGGGGGGGAAGGCTTCTGGAGTTTGGACAAACAAAGTTTTACTACAGGGAATAGCGGGGGACATTTGCTAAACGCCGAGGAGCAACAGCACACGGCTTGGTGTCCATGATGCAGGCGATCCTGCGAGGAGCCGGGCGAGAAATCAGCGCCCCGAGTAAAACCCAACTTTCATTTCAATACGGGCACCCCCGGTGTCCCTGGTTCTCTCGGCATGAGCGCACGTATGGTGCACATGTGTGTAAACAGATAATTCTGCCTTCCCCTCCCCTTTCGTGTGAGAGATTGGGAATAGCGTAAGAGAAGGGAAGGGCTCCTCTCCCGGTGCCTTGGGAAGCCGTTCCCAGACGGAGCTCAGGGGCACCGGGAGGAGGTTAACTGGGCAAGATCCCCGAACTGCGGCGGCCCTGCGAATCAATCCTCGCTGGACACGGAGGAGCGGCCGAGCCCCGGCCCGCAGCCCCTCCGAGCCCCGAGCCCGACACGGCCACTCAAAGCAACTTTTCTGTGCCCGGGCTGTGCTAAGGAACAGCAGCTCTGTGAGGGGCTGCGGGGTCCCCCCGGAGCACGCCCGGCCGAGGGGAGCCGAGCGCTCCCAATGGAGCCCGGTGTCACAGGCTGTCCTCTGCCCGTGGCGGCGGCGGAGCCGAGCCGAGCCGGGCGAGAAGGGACAAAGGGCAGGGGAGGGAACGGTTGCTAGGTCCTCGGAGGTAAATCTCAGGCTTACCTTGATGGTTTTCTTCTGGAATGTACATCCTCTTGTTTTCATTGACCATTTAAAACGAGTCCAGAATAATCCCTCCGAAAATCGGCTTGGTAAAATTCAAGGAAGAATGGAGCTGCAGAATTTCTCCTTTTATTATTACCTGATTCCCATTATTGCATCAAACACCAAAAACTGATCCTTTCCACTACTGCCTCCTTTAGTGAGATTGCAATGCATCCTCAGTACATCCGGGCCCCTTCCAAGAATTTAGCACAGCACCTCTGGCTGTTAAACCATAAAAAAGAACAGGAAGGGGGGAAACGAGAGGAGGGGTGGGGGGGAAAGGAAAAAAAGCAAAAGCATCCAGGACAAACCTCTGAGGGTTAAATGTCTTTTTAAAATCCACCAACTATAAGATTAACAACAGGAGGACGAGGCAAAAAAAAAAGGGGGGGAGATGTTCAAACGCCGCTGCTCCTCCTCTTCAAAGCCATTCTGAGCGCGTTGTGTTGGCAGGGAGCTGTTTCTGCAGAGGAAGAGAGCACAGTCCCAGCCCCTCACTCCCTCCCCTCCCTCACAGCGCGCTCGCCGCCCGCTCTCTGCCTCTCGCCGACAGACAGACAGACACCCTGAACGCTTCCAGATGTTCCAGCTGCGGCTGCACGCAGCTCCCCGCTCTCGCACGGCGCTGCGAGAACGCCGGACTCGCTGCGAAAGTTTAACACGCTGCCTGCTGCCTCCACTGCGCCTGCCGGAGCCTCGGCACAGACATGACGTCAAGGAGGCGAGCTGGAGCCGGCGGCTGCCTGGGGGAGCGGGCACCGGGCGGGGAGCGGCCCCGGCCCCGCTCCGAGCCGCGCTGCGGGCGCTGCCCCGCGGGGCCGCCGCGGAACGGGAGTGCGAGAACGGGGGTGCGAGCCGCATCCCAAGGAGCGCGGAGCCGCTGGATGGGTGTGCGGGAGCCGAGCGGGAGCCCCCGCGGGCGGGCACGGCAGGCGGAGGAAGGGAGAGGGAGCCAGGGGCGAGCCGCACAGAGCGGAGGACGCACAGATGTTTAAAGAGATTAATCAAGCTAGGATTTGCGAAATCCTTGGTGGAAACGCCGGAGTGCTCCGCTGGTATCCCACCACTTGGCTTAATTACGCCCGTCATTTGGCCCTCTGTAATTGAAGCCTCCGCAGAGAGAGAAACCGACTCCTCTAAAATGAAATGCGAACTGAATGCAGCACATGTTAAACCTATCTGGACTCTCCGAGCTGCCATGTTAAACAAGAGATGCAGAGTCCCAAAACACTCCTCAGAACCACTGCAGAAACTGCCACAACCCAAAGAACTGAACCACTGACACGCACAGAGGTGAACACCTGGAATACCAAGCCCTAGGTGCAAATCCAGGGCTGTAGATTCTCACCATAACCAAGTACCCACCTAGCATCACATGCATGCAATACTATTTGTGGAGCTTAAAACACCATGGTTATTTCCTTTCAAGTGGCTTTCCATTTTAACTAGAAGAAAAGATGATTTCCAATTCATAATACCCTTGTAAAAGAAATACTTTTGAACAAACTTAGTGCCTTCTCTACATATGCCTTTCAGTATCAAATCCCCATCTCCACATGAGGCTTTCTCCCCATCACTTTAATTGAGCTGTCTTTCAGCTGGAACTCAAAATATTATAGAAAGCACCACCAGCTAACAGATTCATGGAAAGAAACCAAAACAAAAACAAACCAACCACCACACAAAACATCCATTTGGAACTACAAGAAAAACTAGAATCGATGTAAAGCACTTACCCAAAACTGGATGCAGCCAAATCACTTGTCCTAAAAAAAGGTCATTTTGGTTTCTAATAACCACTGATCATCACAACTTCTGCATTAGATGCTCTTCAAAGGGTAATTAACCAACACCATATTGCCATTGACAGCATGGAGAGGCACAGCTTTACTTCTGACTCAGGAGGAAGAGTTCCTCTGAGCAATTAAAATACTCTGTCCTCTCTTGCCTAGTTTTTCTCTAATAATGTCACATGCACTTACCCATTTAATTTACCAGATCAGGCAAGATCTCAGCTAGAGGTAGAATGACAACATATTGGCTTTCATTTTCAAGTCTCCTTTTCTTAAAAAAGTCCTCGCTTCCCCATCATAAAAGTGACTGAACACAAGATACTTCACTGCCTACATTTGTTGTGTAAATGTACATTTTGTTTTCCACTTGTGACCACAAATCCTTGCCATTTTGAGTTGTGCTAACTCCATTTTCTCCACCCATGAGTCAACTGAGCCTTGCATGATTCACCCTTGCATGGACAAGGCATCTTGGGAAGTAAATGCATCCTGATCACCCCTGCCCAGAAATCAAACATTGCTGGAGCACCTGTAAACATTTCCTCTGCATTTCTCAGGTCACATCCTCAGCTAGCTGAAGATTAATGTACAGTATTATTTAAACAGTTAAAATCCACACAGCCCTGCTTTCTGCCAGCTCACATATGCATGCAGGCACATACACAAGCTGTCTCTGACACCTACAAATCTTTCCCTCCGTTCCTTATCCCTCTCTCTCTCTGCCAAGCTCCCACAGTAGGACACAAGTTGGGCCAATTACCAAAAATCAAATACCAAAGAAAAAACAGGAGAAACAGAACAAGAAACAACACTATTAGCTGGCATTAATTTCTCCAGCATAAATAAAATTCTACTATAACTAGAGGTTTCCTTACTCAGCAATCCTAATAAAATAATTTCCTATAGAGAGAAGAAGAAAGAAACTGATTGTAGGATTAAGATGGAAAGATCCTGCTAATGAATCAGGTGGCATAAGAGTGAACACCACACCTTCCCCTGAAGTATTTACACAAAGATGTAGTCCATGAAAACAGGTTTGGTAAAGAGGTGGCATTTGAAGTAAAGCTGCTTGTAAGATTTTTTTCCTAATGTGATTACTGAAATGCACATTTAATATGGATTCCATCAGGTAAGAAATTGAGGTGTGAACTTTCACAGAAACTAGGAAAATTAGCCTTCTTCAGAGTTCAATCCCCACAGGCACCCAAAGAGGAGTGTACAAGTGAGAGATCAGCTTTAAATAAATTTAGGAAAGAATTATTATTTCAATACAAATCCAACTCAGAAGTTTTAGTCCCTGCCTGATATGGCAGCAGCAGATCTGGAGGTGAGATGGACAATGCAAAGATCAAAAAAAAGGGTATATATCCCACCCTGTCCTGCATCAGTGCTTGTGGACTTCCCTTAAGCCCATGAGGACAGACTGGACAAATGATCAAAGTATATTCAGCCTTAAACCTCGCTAAGGTGAAGACACAAATTTTCCATCCCACGCAAAGGTACAAAAAGAATAATTGCTCTCCAGTTGCTCTGAGAACAATTGTGATGAGGGCCATATAAAGCACCAAGTCAGAGATTCCTGAAAAATTGCTATTTAAAGTTGTAAAGTGCCAAAAAATGACTTGCAGGGTACACAGTGTGAACATGCAACTCCATTTCTCATGCCAGGAATGTTTTGTTCTGCGTACAACACAACAGCCCTTCCCTGTTTTCCTGCCTTATAAAGAGCATACCGGGCAATAACAACTTCTCCAAAATCCAGTATGGGAGCTGCATCCACCTTCAGAACAGAAATCACCTGAGCAGGTTGTGCAGGAGAATATTTCCCTGCTCCCAAAAGGAGGAGTTCCTGCCATGCTGTATGGAACAAATGGGGATGGAGAGCAACGGGAGGGAGGAAGGCAGACCAGAGTGTCCAAAAACTCTGCACTGAACTATTTTTATAACTTAACATTACTTGTAAGGCTCTTTTAAGCAGCCTCAGAATTTCTAAAATGATGTAAGGTTTCCACTGGGCCCACTGCACCGGCTGTCTAATTGCAGCAGATTATGCTCACACTATTTTGGCAGTAATGCCTTCTACTCTAAAAGAAAAGGGTAAATTGTTCAAAAGTGGAAAAGAAATGCATTTTTATCCCAGAAATGGTACTAATGTTCACAAAACAAATGCAATTCCTCCCAGGGCCAGCTCAGAGGATTGGTGCCAGAGCTCTGTATTACTCTGCTGAAAGGTATTTTTTCCCCACAGATTTTAGGTTTTGCACCTCAGCCAACAAACAGAGAAGGCTTCCCATAAGAATCTGCACTTCCTTGCACTGAAGACTATGGGATATTATTATTTTAAATAAATGACCATTCCAGCCTAAAGCAGCAGCCTGAGCACACTAAAGAATCACTGTGCATGAGCAACATGATGCTCCTAACAACTCCTGTCATTTCTGACAAGGCTGCATTGTTGGTCCACACACAGTAAAATACCAGTATTGGGAATTTTCTGGTATTACACAACTACAATGTAAATTTTTTAAAATGATATATTGATGATAATACATTTTTCTCATATTTCAGGACTGCTGTGGCAAGAATTGTTCTCCCAGTTATTTTCTATTCTTTTGAACTATGTAACCTCTAAAACTGCATCATCCCCCACACTTATTTGATAATGAAAAAAAAATACCTTTTTGGACCTATGAATGCAGATGTATTAAAATGTTCTTTATTTGACTTTTCTTGGTTGCTTAATTTTAATTGAAATTAAAGCAATTGATAATCCTACCTAAAGCTATTCAAAGTGTGGTCAGGAAACTGCAGACACTTCAAAATTATCAGCTAGCTAGAACACAGGACACTTTCTCAAGATAAAAAAAAAGAAGTCTGGGATGGATGGGAAGCAGAAGATGGATTATCAGAATTTCTAGGTGATTTTATTCCTTAAAATCTGGAACAGTTATATACACACAGGAACTTTTGAAATATTATACAGTGAAAGATTGATTTTCAAAGTTGGGAAATTTAGCTGTAATTTTCAAATTTAAAAAAAGTGGTTGCTTGACCTTGAAATTTCAGTCATTAGCTTTTATATTTGCATTTAATGTTGTCAAGAAACTACAAAAATTAGAAGGGAAATTATAAGAATATCAAGAAAGTTGTATGGCCCACTAAAGCATATTAGGGCCTAGTATTGGTAAATGACAGAAAATGTTAGAACTAAGGGGAAAAAAAGGAAAGAAAGATATAATTGACTGATGGGTAGGAAAGTAGCTAGTAAGGAGTTTTCATTATGCCATCATCACCATGGACACCTGGCCAGGAAGAAGGTTTATCACCTTTGCAGAATTTAAATACAAAAGTATTGGCTGGAAAAATTTGGTTTCTCTGCCAAAAAGTTTAAGGGAAAGACCCAAACTTAACAAAAAGTGTTGCCCTGTGTCTACTTTAAATAAGAAATAATTGAGTCTATCTAGATTGGTTACATATTGACACAAAGATTTAAATTCAGCATTGTTTCATTAGCTTCTGCCAATAAAAAAAAAAAAAAAAGAAAAAAAGCAAAATTGTTGCTGTTAATACTAGTCTAAAATAATCAGTTTAAAGTCTATAAGGAGATGTACAATGGAAAAAGAAATTTTAATCCAATTAATCCAGTTTACACAACAAAATTGAGAGTTTACTACCATTCTAATCTTCCATCGCAGTTCTAGAAAACACTCAAGAACATGGAGTTTGTAGCTTGTTCCTAACTAAGAAGCACACCGAATTTTGGATTTAGGGCAAGCACAAAGAGACTATTTTGGAAGGGAGGGATTCTTCAAAGAACAAATGTTTGCAAGCTGCTGAGGAAGACCTGACAGTGACTAGAAGAATTACATGATGCTGACATTTGGAAACCTCAGTGGACCTAATTAGCAAACAATGAAAACTACACAAAGTGAAAATAAGAAGGCAATGCAGAAAAACATATTTAGCTAGGAAAACCAATGCCAAGTATAAAACTCAAACTGAGTTCAAAAAAGACAAGAAAATTGACATTGGGGCAGGCTGTAAGACCAAGCTCCTTCCTTGTCTTTTGGAATTTAAAGATTCAAAACTTTTAAATATGCTTTGTCAACACAGAGAATTATTGAGAAACTCAAGGAAGCCAGCAATTTGGACTTCTGATAGATTTTGGGGGACTTGCAATAATCACTAATGAGATAAAATAGTCTAAAAATACATCATCTTATGGATCAGCTGCAAGGAAGATGATTAATTTGTTAGAATAGTCAGTTACCGTGCTGTTGGCCTGAAACACAATGTCAACACTCCATTTTCAACAATGACTCTTTCCATACTGAAGGACTACACTGCTTAGTAAGTGTATCTGGTTATAATGCAATGTTTGTGGGGTTCCTCTGGCTTCTTCCCCCTAATTATTTCTCTCCAAAATGAAGAAAAACACAACTCACCCAGCAATCCACCTCTATTTCAACTGCAGCAACTTTATTTTGTGTGATCTTAAAATCTGTCCCACAACTTGCACTTCTCCAATTGCCTCCTGTTAAGATGACTGGTAATTGTGTTTAGGTGAATAATGATTTTGTGGTCAATTCAAAATGGGCACTAACTTAGAAACAACTTCCATATGCAGCAACTCTTGATTTCAACCCCATTTTCTAGAATTGTATGGTTACAGACTACAGACAAACCAGAGTTATCTCAGCACCACCTAAACATTGTGTTTGATTTTTTGCAAACTATCCTTTATAGCAAAATGAGTTCCTATAGACTGCTCAAAAGAGCTCTATTTTAAAAAGTCAAAACACCAAAAGCAAATGCTACACAAACCCTAACTGAATTGGTTACATCATCAGTGTTAAAAAGTTGTATTTCATTAAGTTGCCATCTTGACTAATCCCTCTGCTAGGACATCCTAAAAACTCATTTAGTGGGACTTGAAAATGTTACAGGAGTTCTGGAAGTGTGAAACAGAAGTGCTTAGAGGTATCCTGAAAAGGTTCCTGAACACTATAAATTAAATCTGCTTCTGTTGCACGGATCTGGGCTTGCACACAATAATTGTTCAAATAGATTTCATTTAAAAATGGTTGTGTGGCTGTCACTGTGAGCTCCAAGACTGCTGAAAATAATCCCAAATACTTGTAGCAATATGTAATAATGGGTGTCTGCCTGAATATGTGCCCTCCAAAGCTTCCTCAGCTGCAGTGGAACCTTGGTGGAACAGAAGCAGAAAAAAAATCTGTGAAGTGACAGGCAGCAAAGTCAAGAGCATGATTTGATTTGGAGGATAATACTGCAAGGTAGTAGGTTCTGAATTGATGTAAGTGTAAGAAATGTTCATTATGTTTACAGTTCCTCAAAAAAATCTGGAGCTTTAGAAGCTGAGAAAAAAATGTTATACTCTTATTTAAACTACCCCTCCAACACATAATCAGAACAGCTTATTTATGTCTCCACTTTTAATCCTCCCATCTTTGTCTAAACATGCAGACAAGCAAAATAAAACAATAAACAACTTCAAAATCTTTACTCACTGGTCCCACATGTTCTGAAGGAATTATTTATATTTCCTTAACAGAAATGGGTAAGAGTTCAGTTATTTTATAATGTCATCAATGTGTACACTAGTTTATAAGAGTTGCAGAACTCCAGGAGACGATGAATGACCAAGCTAAGCTCCTAACATACACAAGATGAGGAGAAGGAAGGAAAGAAAGAAAAGATAAGGCACAGAAAGAAGAGACAGTTTTATCTGAAAGTAAAGTATCACCAGAAATAAGTTTTCCAGATCAGGTTTAAAATCCTCTTTGATTTAGGGGAGAGTAAGAGAAATAGAGAAAGACCTATTCTGCTTGAACTTTAAATAGCAATAGTTTTAAATGCTGGGAAAACAGGTAGATTTCAGAATAAGTTACATCACTGGCTCAAACTGCTTCAACTGTCATTCATAACTCACCCTCTTTTAAAGCACAGTGGAATTTTTAAGTCTCTATTTGATATTTGCTTTACACCATGGGAAGAGAAACTAATGATTTTCATACAAGAATAAACAAAAACAAAAAAAAATATAATGGAAAGTTCATACCAATTACACATACAGCAAGCATCATTTCATTCTTTGACATTATCCTTTTTCCTGTCCCCTCCTCAGCTTTTTGCCCTGTTTCCTTAAATCAAGGGGAAAAAAAGGAGTTGTAAAGGACTGAGGTCTTGATCCTGTTAAATTATAATGATACTTTTCATAGGAAATCTTTCATATTGGTAAAAACCAAATAAATGCCTGACCCAATGTTGCACAAGAACCAAACTGTAGAGAACAGAAGCGCCACTTCCCACTTTGTTCCCTGATTGCCTTTTCAGATGTCCTCTGTGTCTCATTTTCCTATGTTTCCATTAGACAGAGTCCTGTGACTTCAGAAGAAGAGTGGATGAGTGAAATCAAGATGAACATTTCAGACCTGGCTCCTTGAAATCAACAACTAAACCCCTGAAACTGATGAACTCTACCCATTTCCTCAGTTTCTTCTTTTACACTTCCAGAGCAAAACAAAGCCATGCTCTTTACAAACAGGAACAAGTGCTCATAAAATAAAACACAGCATGATCCAATTTGATATGAAAGCTTTTATCCACATTGTGAGCTATCAGGCACTGGACCATCTTTCTTTAGTCTGAAGAGTTCTTCTCTTACATTAGGCTCCAACACAAAAGGCTTAAAATCTTACTCAGTTCCCTCTGTATCATTGCAATGCAAAAAGCTTGATAATTCTGTTACTTAACTGGGTAACTGTTGGACATCTCTCCTCTTCATTCACAGGAGCCTGACTTTTACAATTATTGTATCATCTGCTGCCATCTCCTGAAGAAACACAGCTTGAACTTTGGAGAGAGGCAGGGAAATGGAGATATCCACATCCTGAGCTCTCTACTGGTCAGTGCTGCCTGTCAGTCCCAAAGGAAAAGCACAGCCTGAAAGTTCCAGGCTGGTAGATTCTGAGAATGCAGAAAATGATAATATGGGACCTTTACATCCCTCTGATCGCATTTCTCTCCCATTTGAATCCGTGGTGTTTGTGGCAATTGCTGCCACAAACAACAGGGGCTGCTGGTTGCACTGCAGCCTGGGGAAGGAAACCTTAGCAGCATGAGCACAACAGCAGAGCAGAGAAAATCCACAGAGCACAGGCTGCACAAAGAGCACCTGATTTAATAAGGCATGTGTCTGCTGTTCCAACATGAACAGGCACAGACTCGTGCCCAAGGGACAGACTGACAGATTTCATGTTTTGAATATCCGTATTTAGCTCTACACTACTGTACTGCTGTTTTTGCAGCCCAGCGGATGTCTACAAGCAAAAGACATCAATTAGCTGAAGAAGGAAGAAACTAGGGAGGAAATTCTGCTCTCAAAATAAAATGGGTTGACAGAGGAAGAACGCTACAGAGAGGGGAAAAAAAGGCAACAAAAAAAGAAAGAAAAATGCACAACAAAACCTAAACAAACCCTGCTTGGCCCAGTGACCCAAAGACATGTCAGTAAGATGATCCTGACCACAGCCTGAAATGACTCCATATCTATACTTACATAAATCTTCCTTTTTGTGCTGGTGTATCAGCTCCAGTTTACCAGAAATAGAACTACAAAAATAGATCTATAACCATATATAAACATTTTTTTCTTCTGAGCTCCTCCAGTTCTTAAAAATCATTTTAAAATCATACAGCTATTTTTAAACTAGATTTTTGCAGCTTAACTGGCCTAGCATATCAAAACAATGTAGTCATCAAGAGAGTTACAAAGATAGAGGAACAAGCACACTATGAAAGAATGGCAGATGGTATTATTGTCAAAATGGAAGTGAGCTGGTGGTCAAGTCTAATAATTCATTGAAAGCTACATCATGCCTGAACTTTCACACATGAAGAACACAAGGTTTAAATGTCTTAATTCGTTTTTAAAATATTCTACTGACGAATAACAAGCAGAACCCACAGATGCTCCCCAGTGCAGGGGAAATCCACATGCTTTCCTGGGGAACTAAACATATGTATTCGCTAAGATCAAAACTGTTTCTAGAGAAGCTGTTGAATCTGACAAGATTTCACACAAGAATTACACCGATGTAGGTCAATTGCCTTTACCAAATTACTCCCAACTTACATTATTACAAATGAGATCACGATGCCATTTAGTTGTCAATGGAAGTAAAATCTAACCCATGAAGATGCATCTGCACTTGAGTATTCAGCAGAATGGAAGTGATGAATCACACTCTTGCCCTGAGAGTGACACAAAGGAGCAATCATCTTGAGCTGATGTTCTGGCACCAGTTAAGAACACACTCGTGACTCCCTGTGTTCTAAGTTCCTCAGTCCTTGAGATGAAGCTCCCATAGTTTGTAGCAGCATTAAATACAGTCACTGATGATATTCAGATCCAAAAAATCTTCAGTGCACACAAAAAGTGTTTAAAATAATTTTACTCGTCACAATTGACATTTGAGTTAAAGCTTCATTTTGAATTAACACTGCACCATACTTTGAAATTGGAATTGAAAAATGCCAAGTGAAATGATCTACTGTTGTAAGAATTTGGTCAGAATATGAATATGAAAAGGTTCAGTGAGATGTAGAATGGAATTGAGCTACCAGTTGTATGTTACAACTACAGAGAGATTGCACAGCAGGCAGCACAGTGAAACCCAAACCATGGTTTTGTCAGCTCAGTACTTCTCCAGGAGAATAATGCAATTTGCTGACCAGCTTTACTACATTTGGTGCTACCTTAATTTCTTCTTGAAGTCCCATTGGATTAGTAACTACAACTGATTTTCCAAGAGATAAATTGCTGGTACTATGGCAAGCAGGACAACTAAAAGCTGGGCTGTGCTGAAGTGAAGGACCAAATTGTCATGCTTATATGGAATTTTATAATATTGACTAATTAATTCTTAGAGTATCCATGAAGATAGAAAATAGGATCTTGCTCTCTATGCTTGGATTCAACCTGACTAAATCACAGGGATCTTGGAAACTTGGTAGCAAAATGATACTTTTGGAGGCAAGATGCAAAGTGTTTTCAAATCAAGCAGGGTGTCAGGTCAATCCTGTGCTAGGAAATTAAAGGGTGAGCAGGTGGCTGCTTTGCAGTATTCCTGGATGTTAACATTCCCCTCTCTGTCCATAATTACCTCTGAGAGTAAATGTTTAATGGACCCTCACAGAAAAGTAGCTTCAATTCTCTAGCTTAAAAAGAATTCTGTGCTTTTTAAAAGAAAACTTAAGCTCCACGCCAGCTTCCACCTACTTTTTGCCTTTCTTTATACACTCAGTGCTCCAGCACACAACAAATATTCTCTTCTGACCCATGAAACAAGACGCCTTGAAGTGTTAGGCCTTTCAAAGACAAAATGAATGGTAGACCAAGAGTAAGGGGCAAAAGGTAAATCACAATTGGACTCCCAATTAATTTGCTGTTCTGACAGCTGTGAGTAAGGAAAGCTACACGACTAAGGCCATCCTTTCCAAGCTGGTGGAGCCAGACAGTGTGATGTGATGGAGCTAATATTAATGTTTGCACCTCCTCTTGACTAATCAAAGGTGCTGCTTCACCCTGGTTTGGGGAAGAGGGCTGCAAAGCCAAGATCTGCCATTCTAAGGAAACATGAAGCAGGAATTCCTCCCCATTCAGAAAGGATTTGGGTTTTATAGTCAGTAGCCAAAGTTTTAGGCAGACTTTTATCCTCAAATTTTTATTTAAGAGCGCTGTCACACTATTGGGAGTACCTGTCTTCAAAATGCAATCAAATTTGGATTTTTTTATTTAGAGTTGTCGATCATTGCTCCATAGCCACTTCTCTTCCTCCCCAAATTGTGCTCTAAGATAATATTTGAAAAGTCAAAGCAGTAACTCACAAATCATTTCTTTTACTCCCTGACACATTTTAGCACTTTACAAAAAAAGTGCAAGAGTTCCTTTCATTGAGCTGAAAAAACACCACAGTATGTTACACCCTTTCCCTGAGCTTCAGAAGAGTAATTCAGGATATTTCTTTACTCTTTCAATCCCATCAGTGTAGGATTCCTCAAATAAGGAAGCCTTTCCAAACAACCCAAGTTTGGAGACAATTTTGATACTGGAGCATTAACAATTGCCATCACCTTCAAATCACTTGGGCCACATGCTGCAGGATTTACATTCTTTCAGGTGAAATGTTAATCAACCTAAATAGTGACTTCAGATCAATAAGAACTTCATGATTTCACATACTCTTGCTTTTCATTTTTAATAAAAATGGATTTTTCAAGTCCACATAAGTTTCCCTCACAGGCAACCAAGGTAAATTTTGATCCTAAATAGTCCAGTTTTTAATTATAATCTACTTCAAGAACACACTTTCATCTTAATACATTCTACCTTGTTGGTGATGGAATCCCCATCTATCTTCCCTTAGTAAGAAAAATTATTTTTCTAATACCATTTGCTTTTGTTTTAATTTGAGAGATCTCATCTCTATGGCTTGTGTTCTGATATTTAGTACATTCTCTTCTTTAATAAACAGTAATTAAACCACCAGTCTCTGCATTCTATAACTATAAAGAATCCAGAACTTTTAAAAATAGTTTTCTTTATAATATTTAATAACACAAAAGCCACTCCAAAACCTACACTAGAAGAAAAATATTTTCAGCTAAATTACTTTATCAAACTTCATGCAATTTCTATTAACAATATGAACTAAAATCTGGTTTGGCTTTTCATACTGAAGTGGTACATCTGATCTTCTCAGGCACAAATGCTATTTTTAAATAAAAAACTGCTTCTATAAATATTTCAGCTTTAAACACCCATAATTCAGTTTCTCTTTTTTTTTTTTACATCTAGAATTGCAGCAGGGCCTTGGAGAGGTTAAACAACTACAAAAAACCCTAACATCCACTTAATGACTGCTAGTAGCATTTCCCCATGTTCAAAGCAGACTTGTCCGTAATTCAGAGGACAACACAAGGTCACCAACAAACATCAGTGAACTGTGCCTGCTTTTGCAAGTTCCACACAAAAATAGTGCATCCCCAGGAACACAAAACAGACATAATGGATTGGTTCACATCAGAACACACACCAACACAAGAAGCTAATCATCTTTTGATTGCAAGAGGCGCTGGCTCAATTATTTTGCAACACTAGCAGCAGCCTCCTTTGTGTAGGGTTAAAAGAAAGGAAGAAAAGTTGCTTTGTGGCTTTAAGCAACCAGAACTAATGCCAGGATCAAATTAAGCTCTTTGCAGACATTACTAAAAGGCTGCATTTGGCCTGCTACCATCTACACATTTGGCAGAGCTGGACCCAAAAAACTACAGTGCACATCACGAAGGCACTGCCAGCTGAATTTTCCTCTCCCACCAGAAACACACATGCAGCAGGATGGGATTGAAGCTGTTGTTCCACCACATTATTTCTTCTGAACGTAACAAGTGATTCCAAGAGGGATCAAGGTACCACTTACCTGCAGTCTGTGTGCCACAGAATCTCCAAAAAAGCAAAAGCGCACTGCACTGCCCTCTCTACATCACCTCCCCTCAGCTCTGAGCAGGGAATTCACTCCCCAAGCGACCTGAGCCATGTGCTCCCCCATAAGTGCAGGGAAAACCACGTGGCCCCATGAACTCAATGGGTAAAATGTCAGCCTGTGAGAGGCCAACACGTGGAAGTTACTACAAGTAACTTGTAGTAAAGTTAAAGCACATAAAGAAGGTGCTCCTGAATAAGTGACTCTCATAATAGCAAAATATCCAGGAAAATAGTGCTGTCATCCTGGATTCCTGAGTGACAATGGCTACTGAATCCTCAGAGAAGGACTAATTACCTCTGAAATACTCAAAACCTTTGTTATTGGACACTTGCTGTCATTGAGTTCCAAATTATAAGCCAGAGTACACCTCAAAATACACTACATTTAAATAAGAGATGTACCAGCTGTCCAAACTTCCCAATCCACCCCACACCCCTCCCTCCAAAAAGAAAAAAAGGAAAACACACGTAACATACTTTACTTTTGTTTCTTCCATACTTGGCACTGTTTAAGGTATTGTTCATTGCATCTTTGCACACTTCCCTTGAGGTTTTTCATTCTTATCCCTCCCTAGCTTTCTGGGTTCAGATCAGATTTAAAGTACCAGAAAGAGAGAAAGAATTTTTTCAGTTTCTTTGGTTTCAAGATATATCTTGATTAAGCCAAACTGTTGCATCCTCCACCCTTCACTTCCCAGCCACTACACAGAGTTAACAAGGATGTTTGTACTGACATCTTCCCATCTTTTCCTTCCTGTAGCACCATGGAAGCTGGTGTGCTCCCAGTTAAGGGTGGGAAGAGCAGATTTATAAGTGCAGAGAAATTTATTATTGTAGCTTACAGAGAAAGGGACACACACTAGACATATCCTTGCTAAATTCTCCCTGACGAAAACAACATCATTTACATACAACACTGTCAATATTTCAACTGGGAAACTTGCTAAAAATTGGAAATATTTCTGAAATAATAATTTTCATTTCTTTGCCAACAGAAAATTTTTCAAACATAATACATTAGGTATCATCAGAGGTATTTAATTAATATAGGCAAACCTGTGAACGTAAAGAGGGTAATAACCTCACCAAGCTACAGGAGATAGACTACTGGCCATTACAAGTAGAAGGTAAAAATGACTGTAAATGCAGAATGACACTGGTCATTGTAATACAAACAGTATCAGTGTGGATTTTAAGAAAACATTTCTAAAAGCTACAGGCCTACAGATAAAACACATTAAAAATTTTCCTCTTGAATTGTTTTTCTTGAGAGTGTCCATTTAACTTAAAGAAAGGGCACCAAGAGAATCCTCTATTAGAAATTATCCATAATTATTTCCAAGTTAATCTTTGTCTTGAGAAGCATTTTTTTAGACCAGATATCACAGGTGTTCATGGTTTTTTTTCCTAGCCAGGGCAAAACCAAAATGATGGAAGAGAATATCTAAATTACTTGATTCACTTACCAGACACCTGGGCAGGAAATGCACAGGCATTACCTGGGAATATGGAGGGTAAAAAAAAAAAATACATAAATTATTGCCACTAAGCAAGATTTTTGTGACTGAACAAACGATAAGAGACCTCAAAGTTGCTGAAGTCACAGGGCCATACTGACCTCAGGCATCCTAAACAAAAGTGGAACTGCTAAGTATTCCCTAAATTGCAGATTCAAAGGTTACCAGGAAGGACTTGGTAAATTATTTCACCTCTAACCTCAAACATGTGTTGCTTCTTTACTCATACTGACCAAATGCAGCCTTTCCAACCCTTTTTTAATTTAAAAATAAGATGAATACAGTACTTCTGCATCTCACTGAGGTATTTGTGAAGTTGTATGAGACCTTGTAATGAAAGAACTGAAAATCCACATGAACTACAGTGTTACTAAATGGTACCCTGTCATTTGATTTTCATTTAAAAATAACCTCTCTTTAGCACAACATAAGTACAAGGCAACACTACTACAAGACATTCTTTTCGGTTTTTGATAACAAAGTTTTAACTGTTTGGATTGAAACTTCTCAGGGTGGAGGCTGAATTTATTCTGCAAGTTTCTGGAGAAAAAAAAAAATCAATCATTTTTAAAAGAAGGGTATGAAGTGCTTTATCCGACAATATTCAAAAATTCACACACTAGAAACTCCCAATGAAAATGGGTAATAAATGCTTCAGAGCCAGGACTTGCAATCTGACAAGCAACGTTGCCCAGATTTCAAGGCCTTCTGTCACGTACATGACTTGAATCTTGTCGAGTTAAAGTTCCATAAAAGAATTGTGACTTCCATATGCTCAGTGTGGAAAAAGAACAAGCTATAGGGCCAGAACCAGCCCAGAACACAAGAGGAACTGAACCTAAAAACTAACTGGAACTTCACCCCTGGATCTCTGCAGCAGCTGTAGCCCCTGTTTCCTCCTCAGGGCTGACATAAGAGTATGACCACCTACATTCACTAATAGTTTCTCCTGTTTTCCAAATGGTAAAATAAGGGCTATGAATTGGAATATTTCAGCTGTTCTAATAAACTGTACAATAAAACCATTTTGTGTATCCAAATTTAGGGGTGGCTGGAAGCCTGTGTTTCAGGAGGTGCATACCAAGAAGGTGATATCCAAAAGACTCTGTGAATGATACAAGAATTAAGCCTCTGTGAGTAACGCCATCACTCTGTTTCCATGGAATTATAATATTTACATTTTGTTCAAGTACTACTTCCCGACAGAACCCTTGGAATATCTTACTTCTGTGATACTGATTTCTGCTCTCTACTTCTGGAACTAAAAGGCTCTACTTTTGGGTAAAGAGGTTGGATTTACAGTGAAACCCCTTCCCCTGGAAAAAAGGCAGATCTCTATAGTGAACCACTCTGGTATCACTGTAACTCCCAGCACAAGTCAGATTCTTTGCTGATGGACAATAGGAAAGAGCAGGCTGAACATTGTTTTCCAAACTATGATGCCACAGCCATTTGGAGACAACCACCCTGTCTTTTGGTACCCCAAATCAAGCTGGAATGCTCCTTCATTCCAGCAAAGCAAGCAAAGAACTTGTTGACAGTTCAATGAAGGTGACTAAGAAAAATTAATTCTCCAACAGAGTGTGACAAAGGCTATTCTTGCATTTATTTCCCTAACAAAACGCCTTCATGGCCAAATTCAAGAAAAGTTGAAAAAAAAGTTAGGAATTTGGGCTTTGGAAGACAGAACTCAACCTTTACACTCATCCTCAAAATGTGATTTTTCAGCTGCAGATTATCAGCTGTTCTTCTGGGACACTAAATACCTCTATGAGCCCAGACCTTCAATGACCTAATTATTCTGTCTTATTTTCCAGTAATCTGTTGTTTTCCTTGTCCTTGGGTAGGATAAGGAAATGTCCTACTTTCTGGCAGTGTCCTCATGAGTGCCATATCCTTAAAAAGGGAGGAAAAAAACCCCAACCATGTGGAAACCTTCCAATCATGAACCTTTGCCTATTGATGGTACACAGTAAGAGCACAGAGAATGCTCTTCCCATTTTGTAACCTGTTGCACTTCCATGTTTGTAACAATACAAGGAGCATTTTTTAAATTAAAAAATTTTTTCTGAAGTTTTATACCAGGTGAAATATTCAATAGTTTGTACTGTATCACATCCCCATTTATTCTCTGAGGATGTAACATACAGGTGTCTAACTGACTCGTTTTCCCATATTCACCTTTCTGATGTCCTGGATAGTCACAAGCTTCTGTTTTCAAATTATACAAAAAAAAACTGAAACAAAATGATTATTTGCAAAAGACATAAAATAATCTATTAAAAATCAAATATATTCATAAGAGTTGGACATGATCTGAAACCCCTTTTCTAACCTAACTTAACAAAGGTTAACTGCTCTGTACACACATATGAGGACTTTCAAAAATCCTAAGAGTGTGCTGGGCCTGCATTCCAAAAAGTCATCTTGGTGCCTCCTTCTAATCCTTTTCCCTGGAATAACGCTCTCCAATACACAGATCAAAAGTCCATGTATCAGAGACTGGGCAGCAATTGACTCTGAACAGCACAGTCAGTTCACTTCCCCAGAACAAACAGCAATAGCTGCTCCTATTAGCCTTTTTACTCTCCTGAGAATCTTTATGTAATGTTGCATTAGTAGCCTTTACTAAATTAGAAAACCAAAAGGGAAGATAAATCAATATGAATGTACGTTTGCTGATATTGATTTTTCCTCTCATAGTCAGCATGGGAATATTGTGGCTCCTATTAATACAAGGAGTGGAAGAGCTTTAAATGGTTCTGTTTGGGTAATTACCCAGTAGTTTGGGAAACTTATTCAAACTTCTTTAGTTTGTAATTTTGAACTAGACACTTCATGAAATCAATTCCTTCTCATGAATAATCATGTTAATATGTTGATGACAATTTCTTGATGTGGCTTATCAAGAAGATGACTAGGAGAGGCAGTCAGCCTGGTATACATAAAAAGAGGATGAGGGGCTAGAAGATGTGAAGGTCAAGGGCAGCAAGGCTGCAGCAAACACAGCATTCTGCAGTTCCACATCCTGGAAGAAATTGAGCAAGAGAAATATTGGAATCACAGCTTTGGAATTCAGACTATATTTCAGCTTGTTTCGGAATGGGCTGTGGGGGATCCCCCAGAACCCTGCCCTGCAGGGATAAGTGACCCAGGACATGGGGCTGGTCCTCATGGACCCTCCTTGGAGTGCACAGGAACAGGCCAGTCTGCCAGACAGGAGGGAAGCCAGCGGGGCAGGAAGCCAGCACAAATGAACAGGGAGCTCCCATCCCAGCTCAAGAACATGGAGATGGAAGGCCAGTGCCAGAGCTCAGATGTAGCTGGGAAAATTGAGAGATTAAAGGGCAGAAGGGCTTCTGTAAGTACATTGGCAGCAAAGGGAAGGCTGGGAAGGATATGGCCCCACTGCTCAGTCTGGCAGGAAAAGCAGTGAAAAAGGATGTGACTAAGGCTCAGGTAATCACTGACTGGTTTGCCTTACATATTTTTCTGGGTTTTATTTTTGGTTTTTGGAGTGGGGAGGGGTTGTTTGGGGCTTTTTGGGGGACGGGGTTTAGTTCTTCATAAGGTTTGTCTTTAGGCCTTCAGAGTCTCCAAGCCCAGGGTCAGTCTCTGGGAGTGGTGCCTGTAAGCCAGTGGGACATACCCAGATCCTTGGAACAACACAAACTGTATCTGAAGGTATGGAGAAAGGTGGCCAATATCACTGAAAAGTTGTCCTCTCATTTTTGAAAGGTCACAACTGTCAAGTGAGGCTTTTGATGAACAGCAAGACAAACACCATACCCATCTCCAAGAAGGAGGAGCCAGGGAGCTCCTCCTGTAGGGCAGTCAACCTAACCTCAGAAAGATCATGAAGTCACCTTAGAAGCCATATCCAAGCAGACAAAGAATAAAAAGGAACAGCCAGGTTGGAATTACCAAAGGCACACAGTGCCACACACACCTGACTATTCTATGGCAAGATCACTGGCTCTGTAGACAAGGGGAGGAAAAGGGGTGCCCCTTACCTTGACTTTAGCAAGGCCTCTGAGAGTTTCCCATACAACTTTGTAGCTCAGTTGTAGAGCTGTACATTAGATATGGAGGATGAAAATTTCCCTGGAGTGCCACAAATCATAAATTCCAAATCCTGCACCTGGGATGGAATAATCCCATGCAGCAGTAGAGGCTGGGAAGCAGCTTTGCAAAAGAGAGCCAGGTGTCGTGGTAGACAAAAAGCTAAACACCAGCAAGCAGCATGCCCTGGCTGTGAAGGAGGCCAACCACATCCTGGACCCTCCACCAAAATTGTTGCCTGCAGGTCACAGTGGAGTCATTCTCAGAGCACACAAATGGAATGACCCATCTAGTTTTGGGCTGCTCAGTACAAGACACTGCAATAAGAAAAATCCCAGAGCCTCTAAGAGAATTAGGGGGCAGAGGCACACATTGAATGAGCACAGGCTAAGAGAACTGGGCTTGCTAAGCCTGAAGAAGAGACAACTAAGATAGCCCTTTTTGACATCCTCAGGTGTTCAAGAGGAGGTATTGAGCAGCTGGTGCCTGTCTCTTATCAGAGGTACACAGCAAAAGGACGACAGGCAGCAGAGAAGCCACAAAGGAGGAAATTTCAATTAGGCACAAAGAATTTTTTTTTTATGAGGTCAATAAAACACTGGAATAGGTTGCCCAGAAATGCTGTGGAATCTCCATTCCCGTTGCTACTACTCTAGTTTAAGTCAAAGATCTGTTAAGAAACATTTTTACAGAAAAGGCAATTTGGGATCTTTTTACAGAAAAGGCAATTTGGGATCTTTTTCTTGTTACTAGAGCAGTTGAAGCACAGTATTCTCATTCACAAAGATCATATTCCTCAGTACCACAGGACAGCTCAGAATCAATGGAACTACCGAACTAATGTGGTTATCATTCTCTCCTAGTACAGCAAGATGGATTAGCCATGTGAAAGGAAAAACCCATAAGTCAGGCAATCTTATTCACTTACACTGAATGAAAACGGAGCCATCACTGATGGAGTTAATGCAGATAAGAGGAAATCAAACTTCAGAGAAGCTTTACATCATTTCATTGCTTAAAATGTTTAGTGATAAGTAAAATGAGCCTCTTTTGGCCTGGGGTTTATTTTCTATACAATCACACACACATATACTGCCTAAAGCTCAGACAAAAAAAGCTTGGTTTATATAATTTGTGCAAACTCTCTCCATATCCTAAACCACATTTCAAACCACTGTCTCTATTGACATACTTTTAGGATAAGTATGACTTTTAGGATAAAATGGAACTGCTATTTGTCAGCTGGAATTAATGATACTTAGACATTTGAAAATGTTAGACCACATCATCTCTCTTGGAACTGTACAGAGGGCTTCTATGTCTTGTGGCAACTGTTGCCACGTAGTAGGGAAAACAGAGATGCTTTCTAGCAGCCTTTATCATTTCATAAATGCTTCCTCAATCATTACAACATTTTTCTTGATGGTCAATCAACTCCTCCTACAATTGTGAAGTCTACATCTCTTTCTTGCTTGAGACAAAGTGCCTGCTGGTCTGTATCCCTCAGAAACCACTCAGAGACAAAGAGACAGAAAATCTATGTGATGCTGTATCTGCTTTCCAATTGCTCAGTGCTGTGTGAGGGGAGACTCTCCATAGGTTCTGTTCTGGAGCAGCCACTTCCAACTAGGTCACATCACAACCAGCAATTAAAGTGACCTAAAAAATGGCCATGGCAGGACAGTTCTTGGTAATGACAGCACACTGCTTACCCATCCTTGTGCTCAGCATTTCCTTCCATCAAAACACTCCTCTTACTCCATTTCCAGCTGCATTATCTACCTGAATTCTCCTTCCTCCAGACCCAGGTCTGTCATTTCCATTTAACTTTGTTCTTAGCAGGTGTCCCATTCTGGTGGCAAACCTCCTTCAGTTTTGCTTGCATACCAATCCTGCCTTCCCAATCAAGCCCTGTTCCACCTCAGCCCTGCCTCCTGGTCCTTTTTTCCCCTTGTGACACCAGCTGTGATTTGTGAATCCAATCTGCCCAGTCTGGATGTTTCTGTATTGCATCAACACTTTCAGAAGTTTTCTTCCAGTCCTCACCTCCCCTTTATGATCATGTTGAACAACACCTTCAGATTCCCCTTTCAACCTGAATCCTGCAATTCTGAGAGCACCACAAAATGCTGTTATCAGCTGACATTTTATTAACAGAATTCCCTCAAAAGCTGTGTGAAACTGTTGCAGAAGGATCTTCCCTTAAAGCTGCATAGCAAGTCAAAAGTAAATAACAAAAACCCCCCACCAAAATGTCCTCCTGAACCTGATTTAGTTTAACACAGTCTTGGTAGGTTTACTAGTGCTTCAATGACACAGCAATTTCATTGTAGATAAGAAAGCAAGCTCAGCTCAATATTATAAGAGTAACTTAGGATGATAATAAAATTAACAGATTCAGGCAAACCAGCATGAAAAGTAAGAGGAGGGGAAAAATAAAAAAAAAAACAAAAAAACCCTGTCCTGTTTCTCCTTATGGAAGCTTTCCTTTGAAAAATCCATGCAGTTCATGTTTCTGTCAGGAGAGGTAATACGCCTGTAAATTTAATCTGACAGAAGAAGCAGCACAGCATCAGCAGAAAATGACAAAATCAGATTGTAAGAGAAGGACAGCCAAATGCCTCCACAGCTCTCAGAATCCACTGAGGGAAACAAATTCACACAACTGTAATAAACCCAGACTCAGACACTCACTGGAGGTTTGTGGTGCTAATACCTTTAGTTTCCACTTCAAAATCTCATTCAACAGTGCTTAAATCTTGTATTGGCTGCCTGATGGAAGGTGCCTTTGCCTAAATCCAACCCTTCTAAAAACCAGGGATAGACTGCATTTATTGTTTCCAAGGGCAACATTTCAAATGTTACCAAGTTTTGTTTTCTGGTTCAGTTACACAAATCTGAACTCCTTTTTCTATCCAGATCTTCCTTCTCATTATCACAAACCCTAAAGCAGCACAAATAAAGTCCAAAATGTAGATTTAAAATAAAGATGAAATGGTTTTATTCTCCCAGAATCTGTAAGTAATAGCATTTAAAACAGAGATGTGATTGTGGCTCCTTATTGCAACATGCTGCATAACAAAGGGGGAGGAAAAATCTATTTTCACTTTGAAAAGAAGATTACTTTAAAACAAATATCTTTTTCATATTTTCTAGCAGAATAAAACCAGCAACAAATAAAAATGATCACCTAAGGCATTGTGCCAAAATCACGCTATTACAGGTTAGATGTCTTACCTTAAAAGACACTTAAAATAGCTTTTAAGTCTAATTTTAACTACAGAAGGTGCATTTCTGAGAGCCTTCAGCAGCTCCACCCACCTGAAGGGGCAGAGCTGAAATAGCCATTAGTAACTCAAGAATTTTCCCCCAGCAATATCAATGGGCAGCTATCAAAAATACAAAAGCATTGGGGGAACATTTAAGACAGAAGAACACAGAAACACCACTTTATTTGCTTGATTTCTTTAAGGATCCTTCTTATATTTCTTTGCTCTCTGAAAGTCAGTATTGTTGCAACACTCTTCATTCACTTATATCTAAAGCTATGAAATGCTTTATCAGTCTTAAACACCAAGATTCTTCATTTAGAAAACAAACATGCCAACAAAACCCAAGAGGATACTTCTGCCAGTTGAGAAGGAACTAATGCAAATTCTCTTAATAAAGCAACACTGTAACAGCTAAGAGTATAAAGTTATTCAGACTTTCTCCTTCCTCAATAAACTCAAACAAAAGCTGGTGGCAATGTTCAGAACTCACAAAGATATTTTGCCACCACAGGCACAGCTCCCCAGCACTGGGGATTTCTCTGCAGCAGCAGCATTGGCTCTGGGATGACTCCATTCCCTGCACAGGGCAAAAGCTGCTCTGCCAGGTGAGGCACAAAAATAAGGTCCTGACTTGGTGTAATCATCTAATGAAACTTTCCATACCAGGAATTAATTAAATAGGGGCACCTTCTCTGTAACTGGTTGGAAAATATCTCTTTTAGAGCAACAGGTGTTTGATTCTGCCAAATTAAATGGTGATTACTAGAGAGATGTGGCTGCAAAAGCATTATCTTAGGGAAGATATAATTGCTGCTGTACCTTATTAACCTATGGGAAATAGCAGAATTGCCTGATCCTCTTCAAGATTTTGGTGGCTTGTCCAGCCAGTCAACCAAGCAAAGAATGAAACTGATGGCTCAAAACAGTTTATGTCAGTTTTTCAGGACAGCAATAATGTAATAGCTATCAATAATGTTTTATTGAACTTTAGCACAGACAGTTGTGGTAACAAAATCACAGGGAAAAAAAAAAAAACCCACATATTGGCTCCAAATGGTTGCCTTCTCAGGATAAAATCTAGTGTTAAATTTTAACTTTAATTAAAGTAGCATGGGGGTGGAAGTAAAGGAATTTGCAAAGTTAAACCTTATGAGAAATGTTACTGCAGTTAGTGAATTCTGCTACATTAAATAAATGACAGAGGAAAAAGCCTTCAGTAAGTTTTTATAGTATTTTGACTTTGCTACAGCAAGGAAATCAACAACATAAGTTTGGAATATTATCAGCATTAGAGAGAGACTGGAGAATGAAATCTAGAATTTTATTAAGAGATCTGACAGAATCATATTCACAAGTGTATAGCTAGAGAAGTCAGGCCAGTTTTGGGGATAAAGGCAACACAACCAGGAAAAACATTCCACACACAAAATATTCCACACACCTTCTATAGGTTTATCATATTCTCATTTCTGCTTACCTAATAACGAGATAGTGAAATTATACAGTCACTTTAAACATCAAAAATCTAACACTGATAAGAAAAAAGTTTTAACTGAATGTAAATGTACAGAAGGAAGATTTTTTTTTTTAAGTTTTCCTGAACAACACTAGAATTCAATGCAATTACATTGGTATAGACTCTCCTTTCTACCTCCTGAAATAAGCCTTCTCCTTGTGTTGAAATTATTTTTGCAGCTCAGATTATGCCCTCTGAAAAGTGACTGAAGATAAAACAAAAAGAATTCTTCACAGTTATAATACGTACATAGGAAGTTAGACAGGAAAAAATGTAGCTTTACTAATGATAGTAGGTAACTTTTCTCTAGCTCTTACCAAGCTAAGCTATCAGTAGAAACTGGGCCTATAAAAAGGTAAAGCTCAGTACCTCACAAATAAATGCAGAGTAAAAGAAGAAGCAAAGAGTTATATTTTTGCTAAGTAACTACGACAGTAGGCTATTACCTTATTGCAGAGGTTCCATGCTATTGTCTTTTTATTACAAAAGTTCCATACCTTGTTGGTGTTTCTCGTGGGCAGCTCCTCAGAGCACTGACTCTTTCTTCACACAGCAGCCAACTGACTCCAGTTCCCAACCACTCTTTTATAGCACTCTGCTTCTCATTGGCTACACCTGTGGCCTGTTAAACTCAGGCCTGTTCCTAATCTTTGATAATCGGCCCAGCTGCAACTCCTTAGGGGTGAGATTACTTTCTACACTGCCTTTATTTTCTTACATTCTATCCCCCTACAGTAAGTCTTTTGGTAAAAAAAAAAAACAGGCTCTTAAATGCAGGAAAAATGCAACCCTCAAAATCACAGTAAATGATAGTTAATTATTTCCTAATTAATATATCAGAATTCCAAATCCAACAATGCTGAAGAACGCTGTCCCATTCATGTGTGTAGGGGGATAGAACACAATTAAATAGAGGTATTATCGAAAGTAATCTTGCCCCTAAGGAGTTGCAGCTGAGCCAATTATCAGAAATTAGGAACAGGCCTGAGTTTAACAGGCCACAGGTGTAGCCAATAAGAATAAGAGTGCTATAAAAGAGTGGGTTGGTTACTTGAGAAGAAACTGGAGTTGGTTGTTACAAGAAGGAGGAAGAGTTAGTGCTTAGAGGAGTTGTCTGTGAGAAACATCAAGGTAGGAAGCTCCAGTAATATAGATTTTTTTCTAATATTATAACAGCAACTCTGTAGACTAATATTACAGAAAGTTTCAAAACAGTCTGATAAATTTTACCAGAGAGCTGTACTGCAGATACATGTGCCTGCTAAGAACCTGATGTGCTGGGGTTTATCTGGGGGCAGGAGGGGAGCTGGTTAGAATTAGAATGAAAGCAGTCAGGTTTAGTTTTAGTGTAGAGAGAGTACTTTAAAAATAGCAACAGATAAAGCCATAATAGTCTGACCCTATACTCATGAAGGAACCTTCAGCAAGTAATAAATTACTAGCAAAAAGACTAGAATTGTTTTAACTATTAGGGCTGGAATTAAGAAGTGTTCTTAGAGTATGACCTAAATTTTTGATTTTTGAGCATGAGGAAAGTGTTCCAGTGCAAAGCTACTGAGGGCCTTAATAAAAGTGGGCTGAGAAGAGCACATATTTCAAATTATCAGTGCCTGGGGAGGGATGCAGCTAGGCTCCAGTAGAGAGAAAGCACAGGGCACTGGTTGCTAAAGAGGGAGAGGGGCTGAAAAACCATCCTATTTCAGTTGTGCCTGGGAAGGGATGCAGCCAGGCTCCAGTACCATCACAGGGCACTGGTTGCCAAAGAGGGAGAGCTGCCATGCTGCAGCACTGAGGGCATATGCCCAGGAATATGTGGAGCATGGGTAATCAAGCCTTGCTGGATCATTCTGGCTCCTCCAGAGCAACCTGCTGCTCCCGGGAAAGTAGCATGCTGGAAGGCTTCACACAAATGCATTTGAGTGGCCCTGGATGAGTAAGAGGAACTTAGGAGTGCTGCCTCAGCACTCTCCCCTCTAGCAGGGACAGCAGTGGTGCCACCAGAGAGGGTGAGAAGAAAATTGTGGCAGCCTTTGGGAAGGAAGAGGAAGGAAAAGGCAACTGCCATGCAATAACAGCTCCAAAGGGGCTGGAGAGGAGGAAGTGAGGCAAATGAGGTGCTCAGCATCACACTGGCTCAAGTGATTTCTGCTGTTTATCAGAAAAAGGTGCAGCTCAGAGGAAGGAGCGAGTGTGGGCAGGTAGGCAGGCAGCCAGGGGAGGCTGGGAGCTCAGCAGGGCTGTGAGCACTTGTTTCTCACACAGTTCATTTCCCCCATCTGCCTGGTTCGCACTGAGGCCACGCACACACCTGTGCCAGGCCGGAACCAAGGTGCCAGAAGGGCAGGACTGAATGCCTGGGACCTGGAGCAGTGTCCCCAAATAAATCCACAGAAAATCATATGCTCAGTGCCAACAATTTGCTGGAGGAAGCGTGTCTGAATCTTTTAAAGTGTCACAGATCCTTGAATGTGAAGGTTTAGTAACTGCTTGAACAACCCTCATGAAAAGGTTTGGCCTAATCACGTCCACATTTTTTATTAAAGGAGACCTTCAAAATGTCATGCTGGGTGGATTTTGCCTTAAATTGGCCTGAGTGTTACCTACACGAAATCCTTTTCTTACCATATCAAAAGCAAGATGTGGTTTGGGGTTTTTTTTAACAAAACAGTATCCAGGTAGGTAGAAGACAAAAAAGTTACATTCCAATTATATACTGCATGAAATGATGACATTTTGAAAGCTAGAAAATTACTGTGTTTCATAAACAAAATTACAGCAAAATCATTCAGACTTGATTTTACAGTTGTCATGAACTACTGGATTACTGACTGTAAGAGAAAGAACCATAGTTTAAATAATCAATGTTTTTAAGCTGTGACACTTTTTGCTAAAACATTCTTAATTTTTTAGAGAATTCAGAGTGTTTCTGTTGTTAACAGCATCTTGTTTCATTGGAAAATTTTTAGTTTGCTATCAAGTGATCCCATAAAGCAGGGCAGAACTAATGGCTTTATTAAGTATATTTACTTCAGGCTAAATGGAAGGAGCAATTACATTCCACTTATGCAGGAAAACAGCTGGAACCTGCTGAAGGTACCTCAGAGTTTAACAGAAAATATTAAAAAGCCTGGTCAGAAGCCTGACAGGTTTGCTGGCTCCAAACACAATGTCAGGGAACTGTATGTCCAGATGTGTGAGAAAGGGGCACTGGGACCTGGGAGGGAGGTGGTAAAAAGCAGCTACAAACAGAAACACGCAGCCAAAATATCTGGCAGGTCTGCTTGAAGAGATTTAAAGGAAAACAAAAAGAAAAAAAATAGCAGGGCATCTTTTTTTTAAATATTATTGTTGGAGGCAGGAAAAGCATCTGTGAAGGAAAAGTCAAGGAGTGGGATTCCAAGTTTCACATTTCTATCCTTGGTGACGTTTGGACTTTGTGTAAGCAGGAGGATTGCCCAAGAATTGAAGCTGATGGTAAAGAGAAGTCCCAGCACATGATGAGGAATGTGCTTAAGGGTGCTTGGAAACTGTGAATTGAGAACTATTTAATCAGTTAAAAGAAACTAATGTGCTTCTGTTAATTATTTAAGCCAAAGCTGATTTTCCTGCTTGCTACTTTTTCTTTTGGTTTTTTTTTGGTGGTTTTTTTTTTTTGCCTCCCTACTCTGGGTCATGCTAAGGACAGCAGTTCTCCTTGTCCACCACGAGCCCATGAATCTTCCTTGCTGTTACAGGATCTTTAGGTCAGCCAGAGCTTTGCAGTGGAACTGCTTAGGGCCATTTTCCTACCACAAGCATCGCAAAAAAACCACAGAATTCGAAACTCTAAAGCTGTATTTCATCACAGCCCCAAATGAAACAAGGTGGCTTTAGACAAGGAGGAAATGAGAGTGAGACAGATTATAACCAGAGTATGTTCAGATGTTTCCTCTCCTAATAGATGCTTGCAGAACAAGATGTAGGTCCTTTGATGCAATTTTTGGTGGCCTTCTGGGATACAATATAACCTATAGTCTTTCCTAAGTCACAAAAACCAGCCTTTCTTTCTGTCCTTTTTGACAACATGGCCATTCCTAACTCCACTCAAGAGACTTGCTGTCCATACATTTAATTGTATGAATTCCCAGCTTGCTGTCTCTCAATTCTCTCCTAGCCTCACTTCACACGATGGGAATCTTTTACCTAGGCTTGCCCCTGTGCTCTTGGAACAGATGCTGCTTCTCTCTCTATCACACCAGACCTCATCCCCTCTGTCCAGCTACTATCCTTTTGAGAATGCTATGTCAGGAATATTGCAAACAATTAAGACAGCATCCACTACCACCACCTTGGTTCTTCCAGGGCATCCTGGAAGTTCTCTGGCACTAGATATACCACCCTACTGCTTCTGTACAGGGAAGGTGGCGGCTGAGGTGATAAAGTAAAAAGAATTTGCTCTTGCAGGGGGTTCAGTCAGGAGGGTTAAGCAACTCTTTTCCATGGAAGTACAATATACTGAGCTTATCTGCATGCCTCATCAAGCTCATGTATTTGCTGTAAACTGTCGGTACCAACGGATTAGTAACAAACATGTGTGCCTGACAGGAAAAGGTGGCAACTGAATCCTTGCTCTTGTCCATCTGTTGCTCGCTGTTTGTATAACTCCATATTACAGTATGCTTGTTTAGGTTTCAGCTGCTTGTCGCACGTACGAGTGTATATATATATATGTATGTGTTTGTGTGTTTATTTATGCACATGAGGGCTGTGTGATGGTTTAGCTTGCAATGCTGCTCCCTTCAGCTGGGTGCAGGGGTGTGTGAGGGCGTGCCAGCAAACACGGGCTGGCTGTGGGCTCGGAGATCCGGGCCCGCTGCTCTCCCTGGCCCAGGGGACTGGAGCCGGGCAGAACCCCTCACGGATTCCTAAGCCCTTCACAGATTCTGGAGCTCTTCATGTACCCATAAGCCCCTCACGGATCCCCGAGCCCCTCATGAACCCCCGATTCCCTCCTGGATCCCCAGGCCCCCCATGGACCCCAAGTTCGCGGGCACACGGGCTGGACGCACTCGGTCCCGCTCTCTGCAGGGGCACCAGAGCACCCGCAGAGACTCCCGGAGCTGCTCGGTTCAGAAGGGACCTCAGGGGATCATCCCACCCAGGCAGGGCCGCCTGGAGCAGGTGGCACCAGGAACGCCTCCAGGTGGGCTTGGAATGTCTCCGGAGAGACCCCATGGCCACCCTGGGCTGCTGTTCCAGTGCCCTGCCGCCCTCAGTGTAAAGTTCTTCTACATGCTGGGGTGGAACTCCTTGTGTTTCAGTTTGTACCCGCCGCTCCTCCTCCTGTTCCTGGGCACCGCTTTAGTCTGGCACTTTTCCTTGGCGATATTTACGTGTATTGATGAGATCCCCCTCAGCTTTCTCTTTTCTAGAGACCTGAAGCTGGACTAAACAGGCGCAGCTCCCGCACGTGCCCTCCTAAAGGATGAGCACAGCCGCAGCAGGAGCACCACAGCACTCCCAGGAGGACACGGAGGAGTTGGAACCACCATGCTCAGCTCGGCTCCCCGTGTCGTGTGTGGGATTGGTCCGTCCCTGTGCTGCTGTGGACACACCAAGCGACCCCACGTCTCTCTGACCCTGTCCCCGGCCCGCCCCTCGCCACCGCCCGCCATCCTGAGCGCCGGCCGCTCGGCGCTCGATTGCGGCGGCTGCTCCCGAGGCGGCGCGGCTCGGCGCTGGATTGGTGGGGTCTGCGCGGCGGGCGCAAGATGGCGGCGGCGCTGGGCCGGGGGCTGGACATCAGCCTGGCGGCGCTGCGGCAGCACGACCCCTACATCAGCGGCATCGTGGACGTGGCCAGCCAGGTGGCGCTCTACACCTTCGGCCACCGCGCCAGCCAGTGGGTACGTGCGCGCGCCCGCCCCGACACGCCCACCGCCGCGCCGCGGGGGCGGGGCCTCGCCGCGGGCACGCCCCGCCCCCTTCCCGGCACGCCCCGCCCCCCGGCGAGGTGTGAGGGTGGGGAGCGGGACGGGCCCGGCGGTGATTCCCGTGATTCCCGGTGTGTCCCAGTGATTCCCGGTGTGGTACGGACAGCCGGCCTGGGCACGCTGAGGAGCACCGGGGTGCCCGGGAATGGCAGCAGGATGGAGGAGTTCAGCCACGTGTGGGGGAGGCTGGGGTTTAGCCTGGGGCTGTGGGAGACTGGGGTTTACTTAAAGCTGAGGAGGCTGGAGTTTAGCCCAAGGCCGTGGAGGACTAGGGTTTAACCCAGGGCTATGGAGGCTGGAGTTTAACGCAAGTCTGGTTTTTAACCCAAGGGTTAAAAACCCAAGTTCTAACCCAAATCTGGTTTTTAACCCCAAGATTGGGATTTAACTCAGGGCTGGTTTTTATCCCAAGGCCATCAAAGACTGGGGTTTAACTAGAATCTCATTTTTAACCCAAGGCCACGGAACATTGAGGTTTAACACAGGTTGAATTTTTATCCCAAGGCCATGGAACATTGGGGTTTAACCCATGTCTGTTTTTTTACCCAAGGCCATGGAAGATTGTGGTTTAACCCAGGGCTGTTTTTTATCCCAAGGCCATGGAAGACTGTGGTTTAACCCAAGTCTGGTTTTTATCCCAAGGCCATGGAAGGCTGGGGTTTAAGCCAGGCCTGGGATTTAGCTCAGGGCTCTGGGTCTCAGGCACTCATCTGCCCTTTCAACACCTGTAATGGAACGCAAACATTTGCAAAAGAGTGGTGGAGTTACCAGTGCTAAAAGCATTGTTGTAAAATGTACAAACATAATTACCTTGGGGAAACTGTAGGTAATAGGACATTTAGGCTCTTGGCAGGTGGTTCTTGGCTTGCTGTGACAGTGAGACTCAGGGCCTGTGTTTGAAGAACCTGTCCAACCTGCCTTTTGTGTTGTTTTCCCCCATTTCTGTGCCAAACAACACCCTGGAGGACAGGTGCCCTTTGCAAACTCCTCTCTCTGCCTCTTGCCTGTGTGTTGTGCTCAGGTGTAGCCTGGAATGAACCCAGCTCCATATCTTACCTTAAACCCTGGCTCAGCTGCATGGTGACCTGTGCTAGCTCCAGCCTCTCACCACCAACCCATGAAATTGAGTTTAGTAATTTTTCCTGGCTTGGGTAAAACAGAGAAAAAGGGGGCTCACTGATGGTGACCAAAACACTGCCCTGTTTTCAACTTTCTTAATGTTCCTTTTCTTCAGGAGAAGACAGATGTGGAGGGAACGCTGTTTGTTTACACAAGGTGAGCACATTTTGACATGTGGGTGAAACCTGTGGAAAAGCTGGCTGGGATGGAGCATGGCTGAAAGGAATAAAATGCTCCCATTTGTTTAAGGAAAGGAAACTGAAACTGCCAGAAGCAAATGTGGGAAGGAGAACCCTCTGAATGGACATGACCTTGTATTTTGATAAGACTTCCAAATGGGATTTAAATGTCAGTATGGGACATGTTTTATGAAAAATCCTTCCTTAGGATTTTTTCCTCCTGAGAAGCTGAGAGGCCTCAGGAATAAAATGTAAATATTGATTATCTGCTGCTGTGGAATGCAACAGGTGCATCTGTGGTTGGTCTCATGTGGTTGTTTCTAATTAATGCTCAATCACAGTCCAGCTATCTGGGTTGTCTCAGTCAGTCATAAGCCTTTGTTGTCTTTTTTTCTATTCTTAGCTAGCTTTCAGATGAAATCTTTTCTTCTATTCTTTTAGTATAGTTTTAATATAATATATATCATAAAATAATAAATCAGCCTTCTGAAACATGGAATCAACATTCTTGTCTCTTCCCTCATCCTAATACCCCTGTGAACACCACTACATGGGTAAACTGTAGAAATCTTCTGTGGTGGTTTAAGTATGATTTGCAATTTAAAATTGTCTGAACAAAAAAGAGTGAAATAAATAATGGTACTGCTGAAAGGAAGGGAATGGCAGAGCTTTTAAAATATTGTGTCCCCTACTCAGGGAACTTTCATGCTACTTGTGTCTGTTCATTTTTCATGCATATTTCATCCAACATTTTGGGTGGTTTTCATGCTTTCTTTTAGCAGCAGCTCTGGTTGTGGCTTTCAGAACCTCATTTTTTGCACCATTTGTTGTAGCACGTGTGTTTGTTCTGTTGTGGGGGTTCCATGGTGGTGCCCCAGCATTTCTCTGTGACTGCTGTTAAAATCAGAGAGTTGCACAGTCAGCAGCTCTTGCAGCAGCTGCTGAGGCGTAACACCAAAGCAGAAAGTTACTTTTTCAGCTTTTGTGGCAAAGAGGATCTGTTAGGAGCGCTGAGAAAGCAGGAGATGGTTTTGAGCAGTGTGTGAGGTGCCAGAGAGGCCCAGGAGCCTGTGAGCTTTGTGGGAGTGCTGGTTCCAGTCCCTGGTTACAGTGGCAATGGTCATCAGCAGTTTTTCTCAGGTCAGTGGAGATGAGGTGCTGTAAATTTGCCACCACAAGAGGAAAGCAGCAGCCCTTTGTTGTGGATGTGGTGACTGGTGTGCTGCAGAACAGTACCAGTGTTTCCTGGTGTGTTGGTTTCAGAGCTCAAGAACTGCCGACATGAAACCTGGTCCTTCTGGTATTGTTATCTTTCACTGTTGTGTTTGTTGCCTGAGGAAGTTTCCATTTAGGGCACAGGTTGTACTTTGAGCAGCAGTATGGAGCAGGTTGTAAACTGTGAGTAACAGCATGCGTTGTCCTCATCATCAGTTTTAACTTTAATTTTCTGTGACTTCAAATTAATGAAGTCCTGTGGGAAGCACATTGCCAGCAGACAGTTTGGAGACTGCGGGTGCTGTGTTTGTTTCTCCTCATTACCTTAGTCACAATGTAAAGTGATGTTACCATTTTACTTGGCCTGACTCATTCACTGCCCAGCTCATCTTTGGGAATTCAAGGAACAGCCAAAAAACCAGACTTCCAACTGGCTGAGCACCAGTGGAAGTGGACTGTTTGTTTGTTTGAAGGGAAATACTGACCCTTGCAAACAAGGATTATTTTTTTGGTTGACTCCAATCCTGTAAAACAGGTTCCTGTATTTTGGTTTCATAGAGAAATCCACACAGCAGCAATGAAGCAGAGGTGGCACCTTTCCCAAATGTTTAGCCATCATCATCTTTTCCTTTATTGCCAAACTTGGTTTGGAAGGAGTGCCTCCTGTCAGGATCATGACAGGTTCAACAGTTTTATCTAAGTGACTTGAAGTGTAATCTCCATGAATGAGCATAGTGACTTAGAGCCACAGCCTGGTTTAGGTTCATCATTTATCAGGGATTATTCAGGGATGGGAGAGGATTCACAGCTGCTCTGGGGCAACCTGTTTCAGTTTCTCACGTGGTGGCTTTTATCCTTAGGTTTTAGGTAGTATAGAAAATTCTCTCTTTGACTTTTAGTATCTGCAGTTGTTCACCTGAGTGCTGAGGGCTTGCCTTGCTCTAACTTGGTTTCATTGCTGCTTTCTAGTCCAGCAAGGAGCTGTAGGTGGCATTGGATCATGTGGTACTGATGGTCTGTTTATTTCTCATACCTAATGTAGGCCTTTGCCATAATTAAAAGGATTACCAAAACTGCAAAAGTCAATTGTTATTTCCTTGGCAACAAAGTTAGGTTGTTGTAGCATCTCTTGGAAATAAATAAATAATGAATTGGAGCATTACCTAACAAAGAAAATAAATAATGAGTTGGAGAATTACCCAATAAAGAAATTCTTGTGATTTCCTTTTCCCTTGACTTAATGGGATTTCTACTTGTTCCCTTTCAGATCAGCTTCTCCAAGGCATGGTTTCACAATAATGAACAGACTGAGCATGGAAAACCGAACAGAACCCATTACTAAAGACCTGGATTTCCAGCTGCAGGACCCTTTTCTGCTCTACAGAAATGCCAGGTGTAAGTCTGTGACACTTTGGGTTAAATACTGGAGTCAGGTTCTCTTCAGTCTGTTCCTGGCTAAGGTAGTCTAAGTGCTTAGACTGCAGCATTCAAGGGGTGCAATTGAAGGAATGAATTTTGCTTTTTTGATGTGCTGAAAGAGAAGAATTGCTCAGTGTTCCCCAAAATGCCACTCTGCTAAAGAAAGTACTAGGGTGTGCTTAGGAGTAATCTCCTCATTTAGCTGACAAATTGTGCATGTTTGTGGTTGCCTGTTGGTGATGGGCTGAGACAAAGTGTGTGTGTGTGTGTTTTCTGAATACACCCCAGTCACTGCTGGGAAGTCTCAGTGTAATATTTGTAGTCTTGATTTTCTGTATAAAAATGGACAAATGCAGCCAATCCAGGCCCTGTGTTCTGCTCCAGAACCCTGCTCTTGGAGCACCTTGGAAGGCAGGTTGTCCTCAGCTATTGGGGTAACTCCTGACAACATAATGCTGAGTCTAATTTAAACCCTGCTGAAAGACAAAGTCACTACTTTGGGCTTTCTGTTGATATTGCATGATTATCTTTGCACAGGAATTAGCAAGTGTCAGGCAAGCTCAGCAATGAGTGGAAGACATGAGGAATTTGGTTTGTGCATGCAGATCTGCACACAGACTGTTACAGTGTGCAGGCAGCAGTTGGAAATTCACTTTGGAAGCAGAGCTGTAGTACCTGATCTGGCCTTTGTCCTTTATGCATAAAAGCAGATTTCAGAAATGGTTTGTGTGAACTGTGATGCTCAAGTGTTCCCTCTGGATGAAGTCAAGGCAAAAGCAATCCATGGCTTGCAAAGTACCCCAATTTGATAATCTGCTAGACCTTCTTATTTCATAAACTAATTTGGAGTTGGGAAACAGATCAAGAGGGAATCCTGTTGTTCACACACACTATGTGGTAGATGCAATAGAGGAAGAACATTCTAAATAGCCTAAATGAAACTGTTGCTTTTGAGACTATTTTCTGAGCTAACAAAGAAAATTAGTTCAGAAGGAAACTGAAAAGACTTGCAGACATCTCCAGGCTAACCTAGACTGGGCCAGACATTAGGATTTTAAGTACTATTCTATCTGATTTTGAAGGCTTTTTCTTATGTAGCTGTAATCTTGTTTAATCCTATTTTGAAACTTCATTAGAAGTTTCTGTATTTATATACCAATATCCCTTTTGAAACCTGATCCGTTAATTTTTCTTTTTTGTTGATACAAGTGCTATAATGAGTAATTAGAAGTTGTCATAATTCTCTGCTGACAGAAAATAAGTTTTTAGTTGGATTACTGCACTTGAATTGTAATTATTTTTTTTTTTACTAAGAGAAAAATCAAGGGGTGTGGGATGTAAGCTCTTTTTTCACTACGAGATGTGAAAATTTTAGATTTGCAGGGAAAACTTTAGATTTATATTTCTCAAATATAAGTAGCAGCCTGTGCTTCTGAGCAGGATGCCTGGGTCTGTGGATCTGATTTTCACCAGGGTTAGCTGTTTGATCTAACCATGGGTAAATCTGTACCTCTTCATTGAGTTGTGAGTTTGGTTGTCTGAGAGCAGATTCATGTTTGTTTTTACTAAAAAAACCCTATAAATCCTGTCAGTATCAGGTGGGTTCTGGTAAAAGGTTATGTTACCCCTTATCTTCATAAAATATTCTTATAAAGGCTTAATTATTATTTCTTCAAGAAAACTGGAGGTTTTGATACTTCAAAGCAAAAGCTGTTGTTTTCTGGGGTTTTCATGAAGACATCTGTTTCCAGAGCAAATTGGGAGACAATTTTTACCAACTTATTTGAGTTGCCCAGGTTTTCTTTAGGTCCCTACAGTTGACGTGGTGATTTCTTCATTGAGTTGCACATACCTCTTGCCCTTTCTTCCTTATTTTGTATTTCAAAGCCTTTGCAACATGAAATAAAGGGCTCTCCTCGACAATAAGTGTGGGTTTTCACAAGGATCTCATCCAAACACAGTTCTGAATTTCCTCTTCAATTTTTTTAATGAATATTTTCTTGCTCTTGTGCAATTTGCCTTTATAGTTTTTTGCAAAACTAAGGCTTGAGGTTTATTGTTAAATGAACTTTACAGAGCTGGGGTGTTTAGGCCCTTATGCTGTAGGACTATTTTTGTCTCCTGCTTTCACATACTAACGAGGAATACTCAGGGATAGCTGTTTACTCTGCTCTCAGAACACTGAACAGTTTGGCAGTAATACTTAACAGTATCTGGAAACAAATTATCTTTTTCTAACATGTTGTTTGACTTCATGACTTCTTAGGCTGCTTTTCATACAGGTCTCCTTATCAGATCTAACAAAACTAACAATTCTCTCTGCATTTTTTATTGCTGGCCTTGCCCATTGTTTTGTTTCTTCCAATATTCAAAATTCATTTTGTACAGCTGAGTATCTGTGGCTGGTTGTATCTCACAGTCTAAAATAAATCTTTTTTGGCAGCAAAAGGTGGTGCTTGTGTAGTGGACAAGCCCAACAACATTTTGTGATGTAACAGCTATCCTATTGTAAAGCTTGCTTTGTATCCAATATATGATCAATAGAAAAAAAAATCCAAAACTGTACACAATAAATGTAAGTTTTAGAAATGCTTAAGATAAAAAAAAGGTATATTTAATCCTTTTATTTTCTTTTTTCATATTTCTTTTATTGTTTCAAATGATCCTAGTTATCTTAAGTTGAATTATTGTCTGAACACCATGTTGGAGGCACAGTCTAATTCCAGGACTTTTCAGGCTGGATTTGGGATGCATGCCAGTTAATGTTTGCTCTGATCCACTATTTCACAGCAAAGTTTTTTTTGGGGAAATCTGTCAGGGTAGAGCTGGGGTTATTCATTTCAAAGCCAGGAGGGAAGCTCGAATTACAGTTTTTAATGCCAGCAGAAATCTTTGTCCACCAAGGAACAGAAGGTTTATGGCTCCAACAGGCAATTTTCAATGTGACCTTTAAACTTCTCTAGTTAACTGCAATTTTAGGTGCTTGCTTTCTGAGAGCAAGACAGTAGTTCTGGTTTTGTTTAAATGATCTAAGAATTTAAGTTTTCATGAGTTATGTGTTTGACTAAACTTAACTACATAATTACTTTTTTCATTAGTTTTTCCTGATAATCATTGGGAAAACCAATAGTCACAGCCTGCTGCTTAAGCCTTGATGCTGATTGACATGAGATAGTTCAGAAGAAATATATAGCATTAAATTATTAAATTACCTTAATTTTCTCCCTTTAGCAGCTGTGTAATAATTACAGCTATTTCCCACTCTCTACTGTACCAGGTGTTTTTCTCTGTGTGCTGGGTCAGGGAATTATTTCTTGATTTCACTCATCTACCTTTTCATCACTGAATTCTGCTTTTGATGCTTGTAGGAACCAGGGAGTTTGGGGAATATTAAGTTGCTTATCTCAGAACTGGCTTCACCTTGAGTATTTTAGCTGCCAAGAACACAAGATCCTGCCTTAAAATAGTATGCTAATTGTGACAATGATCTGATACAGGTTAATTGGGTGCTTTTCTGCTATATTGAGTGGAGAAAGAAATTGTGTGACATGTCAGCCAGTATTTCTCTCTGACAGTTTCTGCACCTATTTGGACACAGAAGTTACTTTTCCCTTCTCTGCCACACTGTTGCTCCTGTCATCTCCTCAGCCTGAAATGGAATGAAACTTTCCTAGTGGAAGGTGTCTGCTGAATTTGGGCTCTTGGTGGTACCAAAGCAGAGCAGACATGCCTGGATTTGGCACAGCTGTCCAGACACACGTGGTCTGTGCATAACCTTACACTTGTTTCAGTTTTTCACTTTAACCTGCTGTCATATGTCTATCAGAACCCTGAACATTTTGTATTATTTATCCAGATTTTTACACTGCAGAGACATCTGGTAAATGGGATGGAGAGGGAAGTTTGCCAGCTGTCTAAGGAAATTTTGTGGGTTTTATCTGTGGTTTGTGGGTTGCTGTTTGTTTTTTGTTTTTGTTTTTTTTTTTTCTTCCCCCATAGTTCATAATTATGTATGAAAATTTTACCAAATATATGCTTGGGGGCAAGTGCTTGTAAAATGTTTAGGAAAAGGTAACAGTGTATATTTTCCTCAAACTATTATTTTTCATTCTTAGATTGCTACAGCATCCATGATGCTCTCAAATAGAGCAACTCATCTTATTTTGAGACTGATTGTGGCACATTTTAGTTCACCCTTCTAAGGAAATACATCCTGATGAAAACACAAATGGATCATAAATGTCCCACCTCTGCAATGACCCTGCAAGTAGCATTTGTCTTCTAAAAAACATCTTAGCTTGAACAATTTACAAATCTACTTCTGAAGGGAAAAGGTAGGAAGCAACAAGAAAAGAATCAGAGTGATATGTAAAAAAGAATAGATGATGAAAAACAGTCCTCTTTTGGCTACCATAGTGCATTTTTCCCCTTGAAATGTATTCATAATCTACACTATATTATTGTCTAATTGTGTATATTAAACCTCTTTTTCTTTTTTTTTTTTTTTAATTTGAGCATGAAACCAGCATTTGGTGGTTAGATTTCCTTGTGTATATATTTAGACTTGGCCTTCTGCATATTGACCAATAAACTGCTCCTTGCTCAATTGAGACAGGCAAAATTGATATTCCAGCCTTTGTCTTTATGATGTAGCAGAGTTTCTGTCTGATGTTTTTGGTTTGGGTAAAAATACCAGTTTAGAAAGAAGAACCTCATTTATCAGCCTCTGTCCTGCCAATATTCAGTATCAGGTCCAGTATCAAACCCCAAAAGGATGAATGCAGAAAACATAAATGTGTATTCAATTTATTATTCCCCAAATGCTCCTTCATCTTTCAGAGTTTTAAAACAAATAACTGCAAATGTGTTTAACTTAGTCCAGTTTGTATTATTTTTTTCTCTAAATGTCTCCAAATCAGTGGTCTACTGATTCAGAAACATTACATGGCTTTCTGTTGCTGCATCATTACACAAAGTGCAATGTTTTTGTCACAGCTGAATAAGTTAAAACCACTTTTTTTGTGCTTATTTGCAGAACTATTATTCTGGCCTGCTACAACCTGCACGTTTTGTTTAGGGAAATATTTCTGTAGTTTAAAACCCTTTGAAAAGTGTTTGTCAATTTGAAACCAAAGTCCAAACTCCAACTGTAGAAATGCTAAATCATTTTGGCCTTGCCCTTCTTAGGGGTGTATCCTTCTCAGCCTGTTTTTTTGCTAAACAGTTTTGGGTAAAGCTGTTTTTGAAAAGTCTGCCTGGACTGACTACTGCCATGTCTCAGAATACAAATGTTTGTGCTTTACCTGAGCTTCTGTCCTTGGAGACATTTTTGTTTCAGAGATACAAATCTCTCCTCTTTTCCATTCCAGTTTCTCTCCTTTGATCAGCATTTTAAAAATTCATTGTGTATCCAGCAAGACAGAACAACAGCAGAGGTCATGATTATCTTCCCTGGATGTTCCTGGCCTAAAAGTGAAACCTCAGTTTTGCTGAGAGTGTTGGAATACTAACAGGCTTGAGCATAGGCATTCTTTTCCTTTTTTAAATTTCCAAAGGAAACATACATGCTGAAAATGATTAATGTTTTTAATTAATTAATGTTTTTAATTATAAACCCAGAAAATGAAGGATGCAGCATGAACTTTGTCATGTTGCATGCATTTTTTTGGAAACCTGTTTAAATTTCTGTCCAACCTAACTGTTGTATAGTTTTTAATCTGCAAATTTTCTTGAGAGAAGTAAGCAAGCTTCTGACTGCCTCTGTTTATTGGATTCATAGTGACGATAATTCTTTTTTTTCATGTAAGATGGCCTCTGGCACTCAGTTTATTGACTTCCTTGTACCTACACTCAAATTACCTGTTCATAAACCAGTTTATAAAAACATAGATAAAAGCATTACTAATTTTCTAGTACATTTCCCATATAGCTCCTGCCTTTGTGGTCTACACTTCAACTAACCAATGATTTTAATGTGCTTAGAAAATGGTAAAAATTACTTCAGAATGTCAAGGAAAATAATAAACTGCCCCTTGGAAATAGTATAGATACCAATTTCTATTTTTATCACTAAAACCATAAAACATGTGCATTTATATGTTTCTATCTCATTTGAATTTTCAAGGCTACCTGAAAATGTTTAATGCCTGCCTGCTGAGATATAAAAATATTATAACTTGATGGCATAAGTTAATAGTGCAGTCACGGGTAGATGGATATGAAGGAAAGTGGGTTTTAACATCAGTAATTAAGGTTCAGCAGTCGGGTTATTTGGCTTGTCTGTTCTAGAGTGCACAAACTACAGGGCTTGAAACCTGTGGCTAAACTCTGCTTAATTCCATGGAAGGAGGAGTGGATTTTTAACCTAGGGAAGGGAACATGAAAATGAATTTAAAATAAATCAACTGAAAAAGTGCCGTAGAATATTGTTTTTGATGGAAACTTGTTGTTGATCATGATTTCGTCTTTCCCCATACTGAAGGTGCCACTATTCTGAGCAGAACACTGGACTAAGTGAATTGCAGAAGCTCCAGCCAAACTAAATTATTATTGTGACTCTAGGAGTGGCAGCTATTAATTAATTCAGCTTTAGGGTGTTTGGGGTTTTTTCCTGGGTATTGTGGAGAGTAAATATTCTATGATTTAGGTTTTTACATTTCATATTAAAAAAAGGAGGAAGAACTACAAAATTCCTTTGTTTTAAAAGCAAAATTGTTTGTACTACTAAGTATTTCTAAATTTAGTTTTTCCAGGGCTGCTTTATTATTCATATTTTCCTTTAAACTAAATACAATTTATGTTTTTCAGTGGAATTTGCAGACACCACTGCTGAAGGTCTTCAGTTTCAATTTTTGATGCGTAACACCACAGTGACACCACCCAACTCAGCACAGATACTTTCTAAACAGGACGTTTTAGTTGTTTGTTCCTCACCCTTCCCACCCTGAGGATTTTATGCCAATTGTGGAAGCCTTTGGCTGAGCAAAGCAAACAGGTTTTGGTTTGTCAGGTGGCTTTTTGCAGCTGTAACTCTGATGAAAGCAGCCCTCTTTTTGCTTTCATTATGTTTTTCTGTTGGGTGTTGAAGGTGCTTAAAACAAAGTAAGGAAAAGAATTGCAGCAATGCTAATGTAGGTTTTCAGTTTCAGCCCAATCTGGAAGTCAGAGTATGCCACGTGAGAAGAAACAGGTTAAGGAGCTAAGACAAAAAGGCTGTGGAGTTTTTAGATGGCTGATAATTATTATGTGCATGGTGCAGCTGCATCTCAGTTTGGGCAAACAAATCAGTAGGAAAAGGGTATGGAATAGAGTTAGACCCATGTGTCAAACATCCCACCTTTGGGGATGAGTTTCTGTATGGGATGGCAGGAGACTAATGCTGCATATATCTGCTAGACACAGTCTTTGTTTCCCATTTATGGATGTCAGCATATAAGTAACAAATTAGCTTGTCTGGAGGTTTACTGTGGAGAGTGCAGTGCCAGTGCTGGGCATTCCTGACGTCTTTTCAAGATAAGATAGGCATATGATGCAGCAATGCTCAAGAGTTGGGCTTGCAGCAGATAATGATTTTTTTTTTCAGAGGGATTATTTTCACATGACTACCTGTACACCCTCTGCTTCACACTTCCCTCCTGGCACAGCACAAAATGCTGGGTGTTTCAGGAGCAGGGGAAATATGTACATGAATGCCTCTATGTATTTCCCCTGCACACGAGGATATTCCAGAGCTGGTTGCTTTTCACAAATCCCTTGTGTAACCGTCTTTGCAGCTTAATCCCCTCACATACGCACACGTGTATTTAGTATTTCCAGCTTTCCTGTGTTTTAAACTTCTTAGCGTCTTTGTCTACAACAAAAAAATTATTTCCTTCATTTCCCTTTACTTGCATTATTTTTTTTTTAAATCATGTCACAGTGGAAGTGGGAAAGCAATGTTCATTAGATGCTCAAAATACAATATATAACCAAAAGAAGCCATCCATCTACCTAACTCCCCAGATCTGAGAATTACTAGAATTATCGAAATCCTGTGGTGGTGTGATCACACATTCAGGGCTTCCCAGTACATTATCACCAAATTCTGCTGTGAGGAATTAGGCTAGTCTCCTATATGACACAGATTGCTCTAGTTAGACAGGAAGGCAACCCTTAAGGCAGCTGTGAGTACAGTTTGTGTGCACAGGGGTGGGTGATTCTTACCTCCAGGTTTGATGTAGAAGCAGTTGAGCTGAGTTTCATGCACCAGCTTCCCCTTGTACTTGGCGTCGGGTTCCCCCGGCTGGTGGCTGCCCAGGGGGTGATACGCCTGCCGAACCAAGGCTTGAAACATTTTAAAATTCCAAGGAGCCTCGAAGCAGCTGAAGCTAAGTGGTTTTTTCTATAGATAGTAAAGGCACATTCCTCTTGGTTAATTTCCTTGTTTCAGGATTATGTAATAGCCTTGTACAGAAGTTAAAACCTGAATATTGTTTTAAATTGCTGACAGCTGGATCTTCTATAGGAACTATTTTCTAGCTCTTCAAAATGTTTTCAATATAATTTGCGTTCTCTTCCTTTTCTTGCTGTTCACTCCTATTCCTTTGCTTGTCCTCTGTGCTCAGTTGGAGCCTCCTCCTCCCCCTGTCCGTTTTTCAGGAAAACTTGGATTGAGGAGTGCAGATAATGGGCGCCATCCACCCATCAGCTCATCACCTCAGCGAGCCATGACGATCTCTGGTTTCTGTATATCCACACGGGCTCCTCTGATAATATCCTCTTGTGCTTGAAAAAAATAGGTTTGCTTAGCAGAGGGTGGACTACACTCCTGACATAGCCAGAAAACTTCTCTTGGAATGTGAGCTTGCTTACTCACGCTCTTTTATATGTGTGTGTATATATATAAAAATATTTGTAACCTTCTCTCAAAACATGGAAGATAAATATGTGAGCAAGTGTATCCCACAGCACATATACAAGCTGCTCACTTCTGTCTAACTTTGATTTAATACAAGCTCTTGAGTGCCTCATCAGTGCTCTCTTTGTCAAAACAAACCTTAAATCGGCAGTAAAGAATACTTTTCAATTACAGGAGGGAAGAGGAAAGAAACCCTTCCCAAGTGTAAGATAGCATACCCTTTAAAGGACAAGGAATGTGTTATATACAGGAACATGGTGCAAGTGCTCCAGTGGAATTTCACTCAGGCTGCAAAGGCAGAGTTGCTTTTTTGTTTTAACTGCTGTCCAAAGCAGTAACAGCCCTGGGCTCCATGCCTGCTGCCTGCTCTGCTTCAGTGACTGTGCCTGCAGCCCACTTGTGGGTTTGCAACAGGGCCTCCTTTCACAAAGTATAAAGTCTTCATCATGAATTGCCTAAAATCAATCCCAGAAAATACCCAGTGGGTTTTTCCTGCTCGCATTGTTGTTTTGGACGTACATATGCCCAGGACTTTTAGAGCCTGTTTTAATAATCCCTTTGCATAACAGTGGTATTGTTTACATGCATTAAACCAACCAGAGAGATTCTGTGGCCAGGGATGGGGGAAAAAAAACATAAATAATGTGAGACACAAGCTTCAGGTCAGAAGTCAGCAATAAAGGGACTAAGAAGATCATTTCTGTGGATCATCTGCTGCTGCCCATTGTTTTAGACAGGATATGGACTTTCTGTTTGAGCTGTACCAATTCTTTTGGCTCTGTCAAGCAAACTGCCTTTCTGTAAAATTTCACTATCTTTTCCTAAACAACCTACAGTATTAAATCCTCTATACAGGCATGTGTAGCATCTCTCAATGAACAAGTTCATGAAATTTCATAATAATTACAAAAAGGAGAGAAATAACATTGGGAATTTTTTTTGTGAGTATGCTATGTCTTCCTGCAGGGCTTTGCTGCCTTCTGTTTATTGTTTCCTGTTGTTTTTATTCTGGTTTCTCTCATGTGAATATTTCTCTTTCTAACACTCTTTAACAGAAAGCAAAGTAGATGTTCAAATTTGCACTGAAAGTTAAAAACTGAAGGAGGGGAGAGACTGAGGAAGCAGATGATGATTACTGTTAAGTTTTATTCCTAAAGGATTATGCATAAGCTAGTGAAACACTGCTGACTTCTGAAGCAAAATGAAATACATATTTCTACTTTGTGTGGAAACAACACAGTTGCTGCAGTGAAAATAATCCCATGCAATAATCCCAAATTTTTATTTAAATATGACTTTATCTCTAGTCTATAATCAGGGATTCAGAGCTGCAGGGTACCTCCCAGTGCTGCTATTGTGAAATATCTAGCTGTTAATATAACATGAATTTGATAAATGTGAGGGGTTTTTTTCTTTTTCAGTTGAATTACAGGTTAAATAAGAAACTGTTTACTACTTAAATTACATTTTCTTGGTGACAAACTTGATCTCAGGGGTGCATTGTTTCTCTTTGTTCATATACACAGAATTTTCTGTTTTCTTGCACACAGAATATCTTGTGTGCAACGTTATAGAAAAATCACTTAACTTCTGAATAATCTGAGCACTAACTTCAATTGTTAAAATAAAATTTTAAAATAGATACAAATACAAATTAAAATAGAATCAATACAGATACAAATTAAAATAGAATTGCAGTAATAAAAGAAAAAAGCAACAAGGTACTTCAAAGGGATATGTTTCTATCTTCATGAAAGAAATTACTAAATTGCAATTTCACAAGAAAAATGCAGGTGAAAAATGAATATTAATACTTAAATGATCCTTCAGCTTTCAAGCATGTAAAAATGCAGTGACCATATGTGAATGATAAAGAGTTCAGGGTGAAATTTAGCGTGTGAACCTACCCACAGTTTGCCTGCCATTCTGTGAGAACAGTGAATGTCCTTTCTGTGCCTGTGAAATTGTATTTTATTTCTAAAAATTGTGCTGCAAAGTTTCTGTCTGCAGCTCTACAGACAAGCAGATGTTACTGAAGGCAGTGCAACAGCTGACTGCAAGGGAAGGAATGCTTACAGAAGAGTAGAAAACTCTTTAATTGTGGACTGTAACCTGTTAACAGGCTGTGGCAAAGCAATAAAAGAGAGTGCATAAGATATGCTGTAAATATCAACTAACTGTTTGAGACCTCAGGAGGAGTAGTTGACTTTTGCCTATTTCTATGTGGATTTTTTTTTCCAACCATTTTAAATTAGAGATGGTGTAGGAAAAATGACAGAATTGCCTATGCTACATTATGTTGTGTATAGAGCATACAAATGGAAAAATACAAAAATCGAGAGGTTAAACTCTCTTATCTTTGGGTATTTCTTATGTGTTTCTTGTTACAAGAACAAGGATATACAAGTAACTCAGCCTTTTATTGTTGCAGGCTGAGAGCTCAGTCCAGATCTGCAAATGTATTTCCATTACTTAGGATCTGAAGGTATGCAGTGGAGAAATAAGAGATGAGATCACAACAGTCAGAATTAGAAACATCATGTATAGTTAAGGTTGCTTATTTTCTTCATGAAGCCCTTTCTGAAGTTGTTCATTATTTTGTGGGAGTTAAACCATTTGGAGTGACAGCTCATCATACTGATTATAGTAAAAATTCAGGTTTCAGGAAAAAATGACATGCTATTGAACACCTATTTGAGGTTAAAATAGTCTTCTCTTTTTTCCCTTCTCTTCTAATATCCTGGAAAACGGCCTTGTCAGAGTTTGGAAAACAATTTGACCTTGAACTTAACTATAGCTGTGGAATTGGAGGTGTACCTTTGGCAGGTACCTCAGAGATGCACTTTAAAAATAATTGGGAACATATTCTTAGACTGGACTAAATTATAAATGAAAACCTTGATGTGAGAATCCTGGTGAGTCCTCTACCAGCTGTGTGTGTCACAGGCAGCAGAGCAGCTCTTCCCTGTGGGAATGGAAGCCCAGATACTCCACAAGAAACACACAGAGGCTGCTGCTTTTCTTAACATAGTGGAAAGAAAAAGGAAAGGCTGGAAATTGAGACACTGAAGGTAGCTCTCCTTTCTGTTCTTTCCAATAAAAGCAGGTTTTTTTTGTGGTCTCCAGGCTGGAAAAGCTGTGTTGTCCCCTTCTTGATTGAGCAGTGTTCTTTTAGCTTTTTGTTACTAGGCAGGAGGGAAGTGCACAGAATCAAGAAAAGGTTTCTAGTTTAACTTCTTTCACTTGTGACAGTCTCCTTTTAGTACAAGCCTTTCTGCTGCTGGAAGGTGTGGATTTATATTTAGCCTAGATTTGTGTAAGGCATTGCTGTGTTCTGCTCAGGTGATTTCTGTACATCAGGGCCTGGCTTCATTGCAGCGTGTTGAAGACATGTTCTATTGTTTGCAGAGAATATAGAGCACAGGTAAGCTAGAAAATAATCCTTCCAGGTCTTGAGGAGTTGCATTTGTTTTCCAGTAAGGCTTTCCCTGGTGGATTTTTATTTCACAGGAACCCTGCTTGTGTTGAATGGGGACATTTGGATGTAGTTTTTAGCTTATGGAACTCTCGTCTGACGGGGACATTTTGGAAGTCTATTGTGAAATAGTAACGGGAACCATTTGTTATTTAAGAGAGCCTATTTATAAGAAAAAATATTTCTCAAGAACAACTTGTTATTTCAGATATTGATAGCCTGGCTTCCACAGCCTTCCTGCTGTAATTTCAGTGTCACGCACCATCATGATTTAAAAATTATTTGGGACTGATGATGCAATGGCAAGAGGTGTGACTGCAAAACCAGTGGTGTGGGGGGAAAAAAAAATCTCTAAGCCAGATGGATCATAATATAGATGCTATTCCTGTGTCAGGACTAAAAATTTCTTGTAGCATCAACAGAAGGCATATTTAAGGGAAATCTTGCAAATACAGTTTGCGTTTGGGCTCTTTTCCAAAAAAAAGTAAAGAACCTGCTGATGGACTCTTATATCTGCTGAGCTTTATGGAAATAAGTGCATCAATGGGCTTTAAATTTTCCTACAGTACTAACAGAACTTCAGCTTTGAGGCCATTTAGGGGGCTTTCCAGTGACCCTATTCTGTTTGACAGCTACACAGTTGATTTTTCTTCATTAAAATTTCTGATAAATTTGGATTAAAAATCTGCCTGAAGTCAGTCTCTCACAGCAGAGTCACAGACATGATTTATTAAACCATCCACCATGTCTGTGCTGTCCTTTTTTTGCCTCATGAAACCAGAAATAATCACTGGCTCTATCTGGAAGTCTGCAAATTGATCCCCAAACTTTCACAACTGATAGATGATGGTAGGAATATTTCAGGGTCCATTCTATTAACAAAAATTTTGTCTTGATTTTTAAGGCATAGTTCCAAGAACAATTAAACAGATGGTGGTAACGAAGTTATTCTTGACTTCAGTAATGTTGCCAATCACTGCCCACTCTCAAACCATTTGCTTTTGGGGAAAGGGGTCTGGAGGGGCTTTTTCATTTTGTTGGGGGTTTTGCTGTTGCATATTTTGTGGTTATTTTATTTTAGAATAAAATTGTTTCAACAGTTCCCTCCTCAGCTGAATTCCACTGGTTAAGCTGAAAAAAGGCCATGTGTAATCAGTGCTTTGCAATGACATGTCTCTGAGTAGGATTCTTTCTCCTTTAACAACTGGCTTGGTTGTTTTTTAGGGGATTTTTTTGTAGCTTGCTTGTTCATATATAATATTTTAAACATTTGAGATAATGGAAATACCAAGTCATCCTTTTCCCTGTCTTTGTTAACAGTTCTCCAAATGAGTGGATCGGGAGCTTTATCAGCCTTTAAATGAAAGAACAATTGTCTGATAATTTAACAGGCAGGGCCTTTTCAGAACTTTTTAGGAATTTAGGTTAAGCTCATAGCAAGATACACATTTTTGTTGTTTGAAAAACTCTTACCTTGCTTCAGTTTATTGACATTTTTATGCCTGAGGAATCATTAAAATTTTGACTTCTCTTTAAAATCTAGAAATACCAGGATTTAGCCAGAGAGAAATTTCCATTATTTAGAAACAAATATATTTACCTAATACATATTTTGTATTGTGCAGCTTTGCACAATGTTGAGAGGCAAGAGGCCTAAAAATTCCAGTTCTGTTGATGAGCCACATTTCTATCAATGTGATATAACAGGATAAAATTGAAATCTTTTTCTAGTGTTTTGGGTTTAAGTATCTAAAGAGCAAAATTTTGTGTTTGAAAGAATTTGAAGCCTGCTTAGAGCTAAAAGAACTTTAGGACTCCTAAACTAGGAAATACCAGAGTTAAGGCTGGTTGTGCAATCTCTCTGTTTATGGACTTTTATATTGTGTGGTTTTCTTCTTTTGCAATAAGGACTTTGTTTCAGCTATCAAACAGTTGGAGTGGTGTTCACATCGAGAGGCTACTCAGTATTCTGGTTTTTCCTCATTACTCGTGCATGGCCTTTGTTATATGCCACTGGAGTTCTGCACTAGAGTCAGAATTATTGAGTTGTTTTCTCCAATAATCATCACTATAAAGCTGGTAACTCATGAACAAAGGGAACTGTCTTACCTTGCTCAGATTATAAATATTATTCTTCCCATTTCACAAATTGAGATCCTGGGGCAGAGTAGTTACCATTAGAATGGAGTGTCTGACTTTAATTACTCAAGCCAAATTTTTTCCAGTGTATTTATTATTCATAAGTTCAAAAAAATTTCTTACAGACTTGGATTGGGATTGGATGGGTGTTTTTTCAGGCCACACACTCAAGTCTTGCACCCAGGTCCAGGATCTCGACTCAGCCACCGGGAAATGAAGCACACACAGCCAGTGCAGCCACTTCAGATAACATTTCACAGCTTGTGTATCATTGCATAACATCTCTGGGATGGAATTCAGCTTTCCAGGATAGTGTGCAGCTGTCTGTGCTCAGGTTTTTTATATTTCTCCCTTGTTGCAGTCCTAAACATAGCAATGTCAAGGTGTCTGCCTGCCTTGCAAGACATGGATACAGAAATTTCTTTTTAACATAGCCAAGTGTGGATTTACATATTCAGAAGCAAGAGTCTAGACTATACTTAGACCAAAATACTTTAAGCATGGAATCAAGAATAAACACAAAAAATTCAGACTTGGTGTTTATTTATTTATTTTTAATACCAGCAAGTATAAAACAGAACCTAGGTACAGGGGAATCTCTAGTCAGTAGTTATTTCTGTATCCATTTTATGCAGTCTGTGGAGGAGTAGCTTAAAAATCACATGTTGCAGGTACACTGAAACAAAAGCTTTCATAATGGAAATGTCTATCCAGAAGACAAAAATCTAATCACTGGAATAATGAAGAGGAAAAAAAGTAATCCTGGAAAATACCTTTCTTTTTAATAGAATACTTAACACGAATGATTGAGGTTGATAAGAAATTCTGTATTATCGTAAAAACTAAATTAATGTTTCAAATATTGAGAGGTTGGAAATTGTTATCTATAATTCTGGAAGATAGCAGCTGTCAGCTTCTGCATATAAATAGCATCAAGTGTTCTAGTGTTTGTGAGGACAGGAGAAATCCATAGCCAAAAAAATGAAAATTGTAAGGCGGAAGCTTTCGAATTGGCTCTGAAGTCGTGATTTCAAACTTAAATAGTGCCCTTACTGAAATTCAGTCACTGAGCTATTAAAGGAGCTTCACAGATTTGGGTAAAAATTTTCAGTTTTCATTTATGAGTGGCCTGCCTTTTAGAAATTCTAAAAATTCTAAAGACTGATACCCTTAATAATTAATAATTTCAGTCAGTTTATTTCAGTAATTTATTTAGCTTCGCGTTCAATGTTAATTGGATCTTCTTGATTTCATAGCTGCATTATGTCATAGCTTTGTGTAATCTTGTTAACAACATTGTAATTGTGGCACTTTTTTTCCTTTTAATGTCATCAATTCATTACTTGACTTTGATTTTATTTTTTTTCTGTTTTTTACAATCTCTTCTTACATAACTTTATGGTTGAGGCTGGGCCTAAAGTGCCTTAATATTTCCTGTTCTGTTTGGCAGTGGAAAAATTTGCTTTGTGTCTCTGTTTTGTGATTCATTTTTAACATGAACATGAAATTACCACTCTACACATGATACTTAGATGTGAAATTCTATTTTGTCAAACAGTCTGACAGAGTGGGAAGGGAGATAAAAGTAATCTGTTTATGTTTAATCCTGATAAAACAGGCAGTGTTTTCATGCTGGTAGAAAGCTTGCAGTGAATTTGTATTGTGTGTCTGTGAGTGTGCCAGGTTCCCAGACAGTTACAGGTTATCAGCTTGGGTTCTCATTCTGGTTGTGGGGTTTTGTGTGTTGCCACACACATAAGAATTTTTTTTTTCATTTTGTCTTCATCACTAATCAAGATGGAGGCCATGAATACTCATTCTTACTACTATTACCTACACTTTTTTCTCTTAAATACAGATTACAGGAGAATATAGTGAATTTATGCCATGGTTACTTCAGGTATCTCAGATTTCCACAAGTTGCTGTGTTCTCACTGGTCCCTCACTCTCACCTGCATAAAAGAGTTCAGGGTGTGTTGTGCTGCCACAAGCTCAGGGATTGTTTCTCAGTGAATTTCAAGTGTCCATCTTCTCTGGGCAGATGGGAGCAGTGTGGAAGGAAGAGCAGTAGGACCGTCCACTTCTGAAAGATTTCACCACTGACTGGGTGAGCTCTAAGCTCACAGGATGTTGGGCTTTGCTCTTAGCTTGCTTTCAGCTGTGCTTCCTAATTTGGGTTGGAAGTACCATTTAACCAAGGGGAGAAATAAATGTGGATGGGTTTGAAGTTCAGCTAAACTCTAGGTGAAAGGTCTCTGGATCTGCAGTATCCTAACTTAAAACTTGAGTTAAGATGCGATTTGTTGTTGGGTGGTGGTGTGGTTTGGTTTGGTGGCACAGACCCAGTGCCCTTGTTCTGATCCAAAGAGGTTTGTATTTGTTGCAACTGTATTTCAAAATATTAGTTGTAGCTCTGTAAAATCTGAAATTATTCTGGTCATTATTCTGGTTATCAGTTTACTTGTGTTTGTCTCCGAGTTGAGGTAAATCAGCAGCAGAAGCAAGGCAGTGTGAGTCTTGCAGCTTCTAATGGCCAGAAGCAGTTTGGCATTTCCAAGGGACTGTCAGCTTTCAGATTTATTAGGTATTCATCAGTAGTCTGTGACATGTCTGTTCTGTTGGCCAAAGGTGAAGCTGTCCAACCTGTGCTGCATAATTGATGGTGCCACCAGCTGTGGCAGACATAAAAGAAATTTGGGAAGATGGAGCAGATGGCCAAAATTTCATCAATACTCTTCTCCATTGGAAAATCTTTTATAAAGAATGAGAATCTTGATTAAAACAAATTTGGTTTGTCTGGGATTCTCAGTCTGCTTGCTGTGCTGTTGCATTGAGGAATATGGAGTTTCTTGTGATTTGGACAAATGTTCAAATGTGTTCCATCAGAAGGATGTGGAATTTTGCATAACAGGTCAGTGTTCTGGAACCTTGTGAGTTGTTCAAACACTTTTCTACAGGTGCACAGTTTATCATTGAACACCCATTGGAACATGCTAGAATATTAATGTGCATTTGAAATGCATATTTTAATATTTCTGTTAAAAAACCTGAGATTACTTGTGCAGTTCAGCTCTTAAATTGCACATTTGTAGAACCACTGGTGCATATTATGTTACTTGCCTTTTTCAGGTGAATAATAGAAATCATAACACTTCTCAATAATCATAAAAAGGACAGTATGTATTTTAAAAGGTAATTTTTGTATGCCTACAGGATGTCTGATTTGTGTGATATTTTAGACTTTTTGCCAATGTGATGTGTATTAAACAGCTAGGACCATTTTTAGTTGTATGGAAGACAACACATAGCTTTAAATTCTGGGGGAGATGGAGAAAATAATCATATAGTTATGTCTTGCAAGCAGCTGTACATTCATTTTCTTTCCAAACATTAACAAAGCCAAGGTACACTTCATATGCCACAGGTTTGACTCTGTGGAATTGAAGGAGTTATTGCTTTTGGACTCTCCTAATATTAGAAATTATTACATCATCAGGGTCAGTGTTGCAATTGTTTTTGAACAGGTGCTCAACCCATGTCAAATTAAGTCCATTTTCAAATGAAATGCTGGAAGACATGGCAGGAACTGCCAATTCCTGGTAAGGTTGAGAGACAACTCTTGCCTGCAGTAGGGTAGGGAGGGAAGGAGGAGGAAACCCTGGATCTCCTGCAGAAAACAATGGGCAGAATCACAGCAAATCTCCAGGGAGGTAGAGATGCTCTGTAAGATAGACCTGAACATTCTTTGAAAACCAAACAGATTTTCCTCCTTCCATATGCATGCAATGCTCGCTGCAGCATGCTGGTAGTGGAGCCAAATGGATATGACATAAAATAAAGCACAGAGAAAAAGATTTTAAAGAAAAACCCCCACTGGTTTAGTGTTCTGAAGAAAAGGATCAAATACCTTTGCCTTAATTGAGTATTTAAGAGCTTGTAATCTGAATGCTTAGAGATGTGCCTTTCATCTTTTTTGATTTTATAGGATCTGAGGTGTCATTTTGTGTTTCTAGATGGGGAAAACACAAGATGAAAATAAATTTGAAGATTAATTTGCAGGTCACATTTAAATATCTACCAGGAAGAGTTGCTCTTTGAGAAGATGCTCACAGTTTGTGTTTGATGTGCATTTACAGTGTCCATATATGGGATTTGGTTTTATGATAAAGAAGAATGCCAAAGAATTGCAGAGCTCATGAAAAAGTAAGTGATGGGTAAATTTTTTAATGTATATTTTCTGGTACATACATGCCCATTTTGGTTTTAGGATTATAATACCTTTATACTTTCAACTTACAAACTTTGTTGCAAGTGTCAAGCCTGCATTTCATAAAATCATAAATAAGTCACTGTATTGCAGTAATTTTTCCTAATTTGTAGTGCAGCTCTCCAGCTACATCAGAGTGTACCAGTTGATATGATTTATTTCCTGATGACTCAGAGACCTATTTTGAAGAATTGTATTCTTTGGGGGTTTAATATCTCTTTCAATTTGGGAAGATTTTATTTTTTAATATTGTTATCTTTCTTTTTTTTCCTTATATTAAGGTAAGTAGAGGATATCAGGAGGGCATGCTGTATTGATACAATTTCTGTGGGGTTTTTACAGCATGGCTGAATCCCTGCTTCCTCATTTCTTAGCAATAGATAGAAAATTCACTTTGGTTTTGGCATTTAAAGCAAGACTTCAATTAGCTTTAAACTCATTGCTTTCATGCACATAAAAATGTGTTTTTCTAAATGTTTAACTTTAATTTTGCAGTCCAGCCAGAGGTGAAGATTTCACACAGAACTGTGTTCTCAGCTGTATTTTATCCTAAGAATGTCATATAGCTTTTTTCAATATCACTCTTCTCTTCTCATGTCCAGGATAGACAGGGCTCAATTTTCTGTGTTGTTTGCAGGGACCCTTTTTTTTAGGACTGTGTCCTGCAGGTTTTCATGTTTGCTTGGAGAACAAGGGAGCTGAAGTCATACAGATTTTATCAACATATGCAATCTACATTTTTCAGAGCTATAATGGGGAGGATGTTGTAAAGGGGCTGGGTAGGAACAGGCAGTGATGGCTATTCCAGCTGCCTGTGGTATATAGGATTAGACACCAGGTAGGATTTGTGATAAAATACTGGATGGGAAGGTAGTTATCTTTCCTCCATATATCCTTTTTTTGAAGAAATACCTGCTGCTTTTCATTTTGCAGTGACAAAACAGTGTGAAATGCAGACTGGGACAGTGGTGGGGTTTTGTTCAGTGGGGTTTGTTGGTTTTGCTGTATATCCTACAGCTCTAAAATGAGTCAGCTGTGACCCAAGAAATAATTGATGGGGATGAATTTACAGAAATAAACAATGAACCCTAGGAAGCCCAGGTTTTTGACGGCTCATTTTAGTTAACTAGCTCAAGTTTCAGTTGGTGGTGATTAGGTGCTCTCAAACTGGTAATTTACTACAATAAAACCTAGTTTTCAGAGGATTCATGCAAATGTAAACCATGTGTAGTGGTTTATAATAGCAGTATTTCATATAGATAAAAAATACCCTGTTGCTCAGCCAATTGGCTGTGTGTTTTAATTCTCAGCATTCTACAATAATAATAAAACAGCTGGGGCAGGAAATTGGTCATTTGCTAGTACTTAATGCCTGATTTGTGTGTGTGTTTGCCATCCTCCACCACCAGCAGAACTGAATAACACTATAAATTCCCTGCTCCTTCTGGGTATAGAAATTGTGACTCAGTTATGGAAATTTTATTCTATGGTCTAGTGTAGTCAAGATTGGAGAAAATTAATCTTATGTCAAATTATGATTTTATAGAGATCTTTTAATAGGGATTTTTTAACTGCACATTTTAATGTAGATGGGGAAAGACAAATATTTGAGTTTCAATTAAGTATTGTACAGTAATTGTGGTTAAGTTTTTGTTTTATTTGTACTTTTTTTTTCTCATATATCCTCCACCTTTCAGCCTAACTCAGCAGGAACAATTCAAAGCACAGCAGGGCACAGGAACAGGGGTGTCCCCCATGATCATGAATTCTGCCAATAACAAAGAAGTGGATATCTTAAGGATGCTTACCAAGGCCAAAGATGAGTATACCAAGGTGAGACTTGCTCCCACTTTACAGTATGAAACATAAAAGGTTTGATTTTGGGTTTGGAATAGTTCTACTCAGGGGGATTTTGGACAGTGTGCTCTCTCATTTTTTGTAGAAGTGGCTGGTAAAATTTTTTTTGACAGAATTTGCTAAAAATTCAAAAGAAATTAGTGCTGTCAATAGCAAGTTCTGGCAGGAGAATGTGGATATGATGAATTGTTGAATAGCAGAGGCTCAGAGCAAGTATAAATTACCTTTCATCTGACCCTTAGAGCTCTTGTGGCTATTGAGGAGCCCCTGCAAGCTGTGCCCTCGTTCTGGCTGAAGTATTTACCTGCTGTGGTTTCTGTGCTTTGCACAAAGGACTTGGTTCAGGAGACTTTTGACAGTGAAGTTACTGCTTTTAATTGTGGTTGTTAGCTCCTTTCAGGCACTAATGGAAGGAAATGAAAAGGTTGAAATGTAGTATGATTTCAGCCCGTGTGCTGCTTTGGTCTTCTGAGGCTTCTAAATAAAGAAGTAACTAATGGACTAATAATGTTCTCTATTATTGAGCAATCAAAAACGTTTTACTTTGGGGAATAAAAATCTAATAATTTTAACTATCTATATATAAGCTACAAATTGTTACAGAGCCTGCAGGTTCCTGCTGCTGTTTCCTGTATTGCTTATGTGCTGTCATGCAATAATAGAGCTCCTCAGTGTTCCCTGAGAGTCTGGCAATGTACATACATCTTAACTTTTATCTCTTTACATTTCTTGTGTTTATTTTTCTGAAATGTAGCTACTAATAAAATCCTCAGAAAGATGATGCAAACTGTTTTGAGCTAGGGTGAAATGGAGCCTAAATTTTGATTGTGTGTTGTTTCTGTTGAAGCTTGGGGGCTTTGTATTTTCTGTAGTAGAGATTTAATGTATTATAGTGGACAAACACTTGCAAAACCTGGTATTTTTCCCATCTTTTAATACTGAATCATTATCTAATCTTGGCATCAGAGAATATGACTTGAGATGTTCTGAAATGTTTAAAGGGTTTTCATTAGATAACCTTAAAAATACTGCAGATGGAAAACTGGAAAATATTAGGCTGTCTTCAGATTCTGTGAAAAGAGGGTGATAAATCTAAAAGATGTTTCCTTCCATTTCTGCATAAGCACACAGGAAACAAGACAAAGGAGAGGAAATTCTGTTGTTTAAATAATAGCTTTTAGGACTCTTTTCCCTTTAGAATCTTTTTCAGATTTGCTTCTTACTTTATCTTTAATCTTTCTGCATTTAAGGGATTGCCAAGGACATAAAAAAATAACATAAAAACTTCCTCCTCATCTGGGACATGAGTGCTATGAATGCCTGACCTCTCATGAACAGGATGTGTATGATTTCTTGTATTGCTAGTAATATAAATTTCTAAAGAGTGTGATAAATAAAGGCAATGACAACCATTTTTCTATTTAATGTCAATATGTTTCAGAGCAGTCATGGGTTTTGACTGGTTTATGACATCTACTTGCTTGTCAACGTATGTTTTATTACTTACAGTCTGATCTGCTGAAATTAGTTATGAAATATGTTGTTCTCTTCTTTGAATTGTGTTTATTCAGTGAAGAGTGTTTTAAAGTGTTGGAAGCTGTAGAATCAGTTCAAGAGCATCAATTTTCAAAATTTTAAGGAATTTTACTCAATTTTTAAGAGTGTAACTCATTTTGAAGTTCCTTGTTCCCAAATTATGTTATACATTTGGAGATTACATTACACGCAAAATAAAACACACAGCTTTCTCTTCCTTTTTGAATTGATGGAGCTTTAAGTTGCCAAACCACTGAGTTATTTTTTTAGATCTACTTCTTACACACTTGCCTTCTCTTGACCTCTGGTAAGGAAAAGCTGGCCCCACTGACAGCCAGGGAGAAACCAGCTCAAGAGCTGCAAGGGTAGAGAACAAATCATGACAAAATGGGTTTGTCCTTTCCCATTGTGCCTTGTCCTGTGCTGCAGCCCAAGCTCTGGGGTGAACTCTGTGCTGCACAGTTCCTCTCCCAGCATTTACCATTTCCAGCTTCATATTGTACAGGTGGAGTATCAATCTCACAACACAGAGCTGTTGTTTGCTTTGAATATCTGTGACTCTACCAAGCTTGCCAAAACCCCCTCAGTGATTTTTTTCTTGCTTTTTTGATCCACATGGACCATATGTGTCTAGTTTTGTTCCAGTGTTGCTGAGCCTTTCTTTGACTTGATCTTAGACCCTTTTGGTTACTTAGCAATCTTTGGTAGCAGCAGGGCTTTGAACAGGACAGCTGACTAAAGGACAGAGCTGTGAGCAAGGTGTAGGAATTGCCAGATGTTCTCTGGTTCTCTCACTACAGAGCATGGTGGGATTTCTTTCATGCTGCTCTTTGCTATTATTTGTTGATAATAGCATCTGATATCTTCTTTACCTGTCCACTTGACAGGTGCTTAAAATGCCATGCTAGTGCTCCCAACTTCCTCACCAGCCAGGCTGTGCTCCCATCTGCCAAAATGGCTTTAAATTCTGAGCTCCAATAGTTACAGATGCCTCTGGAATCATCACAGGCTTCTTTTCTCCTCCATGTGCTTCTGTGTTTGATAGCAACCTACTAGCCTTGTTATCAAGTCACAGCAATGATACCAAGTCAGGTCAATGTCATTCTTGTGTGTACTGATGCTCATTTGGCTGAGGAATTTGGTCTAAAATATGCTCATGTAGTGATGACTCTGTTAAACACTACTGCTTCTCACCTCATTTTTATAGGCTTAGTGCTGTGATTATGCAGGGTATGACAGTGGAATCTAAGGTACTTAAGGTTTCTGAGGAATTCAGCCTATTAAAATATCCTGAGGAAATAAGGGTATTATTTAAATTCTGCAGAACTCACTGGGAAATATTCAAGAGGATGTTATCTGTGGCGTTAAAGAAAAAATGTATGTGCTTTTTGCCAACAGGTTGGGCTGGAAAATAGCAATGAGAAGAAGATACATTGAAGAAAAGGCAGAACCATTAGAAAGAGAACTGTTTGGGGGGAAAAAAAACCCCAGCTATTTAATCTTACTGAAATGCAGTTTTGGTCCATGTAGGGTCTGTCCAATCTGACAAACAAGTGAAATTATTGAGGATCTACTAAAGCCCCTTAAGTCCCCACAAGAACTCCAGTTCTGCTTTCCTGGGCAGCCCTGGAACCAGCATGTCTTTATTTGTTTATTGTCAGAAATGGGTTAAGTGATCAGCTTTGTATATTTGAGTGGGGTTAGAATTAATAGTTAATTCTATTAGCTTCTTGTTAAATAATTCTTCTAAAAATCTTTCCAGTTTCCTGGTTTCAACTGTATCAAGGGACAATGACTTCTAAGAGACTGTCTTCTTTTCTACTGACAACAGTAGAATGCTTTTTTAGTTTCATTGACTATATTGTTATGTATAGCATCTTATGTATGTTATGTATAGCATCTTATTCACATTTTCCTTTTCCATTTACTTTTTCTCTTTCATAGAGCATTTTATGTGTTTTTTCTGAATTAAGTCACGCCATTCTCTCTCCACATAACATTTTTTGTCCCTGATCACTTTTAGTAATCTGTCTCTGACCATCTTTTTCATAATAAGAAATCCTACTTATTCTACAAATTGATTAAATCTTTAATTACTTTTCTGTACATGTATATGCATCCTACCAGTTCCTACCATGTGAAGATTTATGTAAAAGAGTTAAGAGTTGTTATTCTACTTTTTGACAAAAGCATTTTAAATTATCTTTATGGGCCCATTAATCCTTCTAGCTGCCTGTTGCATGCAGGAAAAGCATGTCTGTTGCTTGGTTTTTAAGGTGCTTTTTAAAAGTATTTTATGTTTTTGAAGTGCAGGAAAAGCAGAAGGCCAAAAAGAGCTGAGATTTAAATTAGAGAGAAATCCTGGAATCAAGTGTTCAGTTTTACATATGTCTTGTGGTTTTAGAAAATTAGGTTGCAGTTGCTACAGTTCTTCTAATAGCACAATACTTCATCATCAGTGCTGCAGTTAGTATTTTGGTTATTGAATACCTGGTTATGTCTGTATTTTACTGTGGTTGGGAACTGGGGAGAAATACATTGTCACACATGCTAAGAAACCCTTTTTTTGTGTTGCAGTGTAAGACCTGCTCAGAGCCAAAACAAATAACCAGTTCCTCTGCAATCTACAGCAACCCCAACCTGATCAAACCCATTCCAGTGAAGCCGAGTGAGAACCAGCAGCAGCGAATCTCCCAGCAGGGCAAGGTAAAATCTGGGGTGTTTTCTGACTGCTGCTGCTGCTCTGAGCAACAGGAACATTGGTTTGAGGTCACTGCAAGAACTTGAGATGCAACCACTGTAAGAATGATTTTAAAGCACAACTAATCTGGTTTGTGAAAGCTCCCTAACCCCCACTGTATGATGTGGAAACACACAAACTACAGACACACTGTGCTGATGCAACAAAGAAATATTGGTCTTGCAAATTTCACGGCATGTTTTGATCACAAGCTGATCTAGTCAATTGCTCGACCACACTTTGTGGGGTTTTGTTTGGTTTTTGGCTTTTTTTTTTTTCCTCAGTGGAAATCATTGAAATAAAGAAAAGTCTCTTCATATATCTTCAAGCCAAATCACAGTGCAAAATCCTAAAAATTGAATTCAGCTGTGACCAGCAGATGCACAAGAAGTGGCTCTACTTCATACACAGGCAGATTTCTGTCTCTTACTAATATTGTACTGATGGCTGTAAAAGAAGATGCTCTTTCATGTTATTTAAAGCAAAGCCACTGCTATGTCTCAGATTTGCTGATTTTCTCCCACATTAGCAGCTTGACAACAGTCTTCTTGCCCTTCCTATGTGACAAAACTATTAAAAATCCTCTTGGGGAAAAAAAGAGTATAGCAGCTTTCTCAGCTTTTCATTGAATTCTGCTGGCTAAATATTGTCACCACTTAATGGAATGTGGTGTTCACAGGGGTCCCAGGACCAGGGAAGAGATGAGAATCTTGACTCAGTGTTTCAGAAGGCTGATTTATGATATATATTTTATTTATAGATGTTACATGACTTGTAAGGGTCTTCAGGGGTGAAGAGATAGACGAGAATCTTGCTTCATGATCAGAAGGCTGGATTTATTAATTTATGATATATAATACGTTAAGACTATACTAATAGGAATAGAGAGAAAAGTTCAGAAGCTGCTAAGCTAAGAATAGAGTAGGAATCTCATAACAAGAGAGCTCTCTGTGAATCTGTCCCCGAGCTTGGTCTTGTGATTGGCCCTTAATTGTAAACATGGAACATGAGCCAATCACAGGTGCACCTACTGCATTCCACATCAGCAGATAATTATTGTTTACCTTCTCTTTCCGGGGCCTCAGCTTCCCAGAAGAGGAAAACTCCTAAAGAAAGCATTTTCCACAAAAGATGTCTGTGACATATAGATATATATTTTTATGATATATATTATTTTAAAAGAAAATGGTATATTAAAATAATAGAAGAAAGGATTTCATCAGGAGGCTTTGAAAGGAAAGGAATGGAATGATAATAAAATCTTGTGACTGATCCGAGAGTCTGAGCCAGCTGACTGTGATTGGCCATTAATTAAAAACAACCACATGAGACCAATCAAAGATGCACCTGTTGTGTTCCACAGCAGCAGATAATTATTGTGAAATTTTGTTTCTGAGGTGTTGCAGACATTTTTTTCATAGAAATCCTTTCTTTGGAACTTGTTCATCTTCTGGGAAGCTGAGGCCCCAGAAAGAGAATGTAAACAATGATTATCAGCTGCTGTGGAATGCAATAGGATGCACCTGTGATTGGTTCATGTTCCATGTGTACAATTAAGGGCCAATCACAGGGCAAGCTCTCTGGAACACAGGGACAGAGAATTCTCTTGGTTTTGGATTCTTTTCTATTCTATTCTTAGGTTAGCAGCCTCTGCGACTTCTCTCCTTATTCTTTTTAGTATAGTTATAATGTATTATATATCTTATATCAATAAATCCAGCCTTCTGATCATGAAACAAGATTCTCATCCTTCTCTCACCCTGGAGACCTCATCGGGTCGCTGTAATACTGAGGCATCTCAGCTTCTCAGGAGAAAAAATCCTAACGAAAGGATATTTCATAAAATATGTCTGTAACAATGTAACTCCTGCAGGAGGAAGCTGCGTTCACTCTTTTCCTTTGTCCCCTCGCAGAACGCGGATCCTGAGCCGCAGCACTTGTCCTTGACGGCGCTGTTTGGCAAACAGGACAGGGCAGACGGCTCTGAGGCGCTCAGCAAGCAGCCCCAGGAGAGCGTCCCGGCGAGGCAGGGCGTGGTGCGCTCGCTGTCCTACGAGGAGCCCGGCAGGCACTCCCCGGGCGCCGAGAAGCAGCTGTGCCCCGCCATCCAGAAGCTGATGGTGCGGGGCACCGAGCTGCGGCCGCTGGCCGAGCTCCCCGAGAGCCGCCTGTGTGAGAACGGCGGCGTCCCCCCCGTCGGGGACGCTTTCACGGGCCTCTTCCAGCCCGTGCCTGCCCACGGCGTGGCCACGGCCCACGGAGCTCAGGACGCTGCTGGCGCTCAGAGCCTCCTGCAGAAATTGCAGAGTCAGGCAGGATCGGTGGCGAAAATGGAGCCCAGTGCCGCAGGAGCTGTGAACTCGACGGCTGCCGTGTTCAGCAGGACTCCTGCTCCTGTTGGAGCACCTGCAGCACCAGGAAACAGCATGAGCCAGCCCCCTCTGGTGTATTTCAATGGGTCCCTACCAGGCCAGACTTTAGAGGCCCAGACGCTTGGGAAAGAACAATCCAAACTCCCCAGACAGGCACTTCCTCTCTCTGGCAATCAAGCAGCCAATTCTGGGGTGATTTCACCTCAAGAATTATTGAAAAAACTCCAGATAGTGCAGCAAGAACAGCAGCTCCATGTATCCAGCAGACCAACGTTGGCAGCTAAGTTCCCAGTTGTTACCCAGAACACCAATACCCTGAAACCACTGGATTCCTGGATAGAAAAGGCTCCAGGCACAGAAAAACAGAGCACTCTCTTCCAGGTAAATGGGGAACTTCGTAAATAAATACAAATGCAGTCTTTTAAACCTGATGTTTTCTGAGGTCAGGAAACAGAGCACTCTCTTCCAGGTAAATGGGGAACTTCATAAATAAATACAAATGCAGCAGTCTTTTAAACTTGATGTTTTCTTGGCTTCATTCTCCTGCTGCATGTTGCACATGATTCATTTTGCAGGTGATGTTTTCCCAACATTGAGTAAGTTCTGATTTACCAAGATGTGATACTGTAAATCCTGAAGGCCACATCCATTACACATCAATGATGACCAGAAATACTGCACTGCTGGGTTGTCCCAGAGCCCCTTTGAAAAGTCACCCAGTTTTCACTTGCCATTCTTGGGCTGTTATGTGTAATTGCTTGCTACTGAGTGTAATATTTTGGGTTTAATAATTATTTTCTGCAAAATTAGTCATAGCTTCCTCTGTGTAGATGTGCATTCTTTTGTATGCCAGTTGCTAAAGATACTTAAAATGTCCCTTGTTTTCTAACAGCAGCTTTTGGAATTATTTGGATATTGGTCAGTTATCTTGTACCACACCTGCTATTTCTAGATATTCATTAGTTGTTTTTCTTTAATTTGCTCTGTATTATTTAGAAAAAAGGTCTTGTGCCTGAATGGCATTAAAAAATTCTCTTTTATTTTGATCCCAGAAGTCAGATTGGTGTCTTAAAAAATTCAGGAGATGTTAAGAGACTGTATCTCTCTGAGTACAGTTTTATGTTCTTCAGAAAAGCAACATGTGCAATTACAGAATGTCCCATCTAAAACAACTACTGGCTTTAACAACTTCATTTTCTGTAGGATTTTCTGCACTAGAATGTCTTTACATGTCCTGTCTGGGAATGCATCTAAGCCCTTTTCAGCTTCCTTTTTTGGGGATAGGCTGTAGGATACTGGAGTCTGAAATTACTGATGCCAAGTATTCCTCTTTCCAGTGTAAAGTTGAAGAGCTGCTTTTCTATTGTGACTATTCCATTATTGTATTTCTGTTCTATTCTCTTTTTAATTTCTCTTTTCTGTTTTTCTCTTTCATTCTGTTTTTCTAATTCTGTCAAACCTGATTGAAAGACTACAGGATATTTCAAGATGCTAGAAAGTTCCTCTATACATGAAGAGTCTGAAAGAGTTCATTTAATAATAAAAGAGCCACATCTGTCACTAAGTTTGTGACAGGTCAAGTTTTCTAATTCCATGAGAGAAGTGGGAGGAATATTAATTTGATACAGCAAATAGCCATCATTATTTTTGTTCTTTTAATTAATGCAGTAGGATCTGAATCTGTATGAAAGAGTTTTTTGGGGATTAGTCATTGAAATTATTCAGAATCAGTTGCTTGCAGATGGTAACTTTGACTTTCCGGTGGAGAGCTAAAGAATAAAAGGAGGATCCAAAGTCAAACAAATTGATTTGTTTTCACTGGGAATGGAACTTGCCTGCTTTAAATGTAAGAAATTGTGTGATTCACTGGTACATGTACTGATAGCATGAGGAAGGACATAATGGAGGTAAAAGTGAAATGAGGCAAGTCCAGGCTCTAAACTGTAAGTCAGTATGCATGAATAAAAAATAAGGAAATATGCTGATATATTTTTCAGATGAAAAATCCCTACAGATGTTGCTATGGCAAATGACTTTAATTTTGTATATATGAAAAAGACAGTGGTGCCAGTATTAATTGCAATATGGAAAGGCAGTTCCTGAGGTCTGGGTCTAATGCAATTGCAGCACTTTGACTGCTTGAGTATGGATAGAACAGAAAAGTCTTCTCTGGAGCAAGGCTCATTCACTGTGATTATTGCTGCAAGTTTGCCTTAAAAAAAAAGGCAGCAGCTGAGATTCGCAGTCTTCCTTTGCAGGGCTGTGAGCAGAACAAGGAGGCTGAGGCTGCTGAGGAGTTCCCAGGCTGCCACAGCTGCTATCAACACAATATTAGATGCATTAAATTTGGAGATTTAGTGCATAGACTAAAAATGATAATGAAAGTGCTACTAATTATTGCTTAGGACACCTAAAGCTCTGCAGTCTGGGAGGAATGGCCTCTTTCACATGCAGCAGATTGCACTAAAGCAAAAGCAGGGAGGCTAAAAATGAAGGAAGGACTCTGTTCCTTTGGAAGCCATGAATTAGGCACACAAAACAAGCCTGCTTTTGAAAAACAACCTGGAAGATAAAAACCAACCTTTAAAACCAACATTAATCTTTTTATAATATTATCCTTGCAGTAGACCAGGGGCTTCAAGTGCTGCCATGCCTGCAGAGTAGATATTTGAGTGAAATTGAATTGGCACAAATATATCTGCACATGCTCATGCAAAATTGATCAAAGCAGATTCTGACAACAAGTGCAGCAAAAGGTTTGTTCTCTGTAATTATTTGTCTTTTGGTATTGCCTCTCCTACTATGCTTCAGCATACAGAAAAAGCAAAAGTCTGACAGGAATAGAGAGGTATCTGAGCAGTGTCTGTTGTTGGAAAAATCAGATTAAAGGAACACCCTCAATCCATCAGCAGCACTAAGAAAATGTAAGCAATAGTCCTTTCCACAACTGACACATTACAAGTCCAAGTTTAAATTGGCTTCTGCTGCAACTCCATATGGTACAAGAACTGTGATCTCCCACATGAGAAGGAAGAGACCAGTTACCAAAAAATGGGAAAAGAAAAAAATGGAAAACGCAAAAGCCAAAGAATAATACTTGGAAGCATTGAGCCTGGTGTGGTGCCAGCCCTGTTTTGTGAAATATTCCTTATGCAGACAGTGAGTAACGTGTGCTTAAGAGACAATAAAAAAGCATTAATCTACAGTGGGCTTTTAGGGGTATGTTTAGTGTTAGGGATGTGTTATCCTGGTTATAGGTACATGCATGCTTAAGTGTTAATCAGAATTATGGTTTTAAAACTGCTTACAATAACCCAGACACAAATTTATCATTTCTTCAGAAGGCCACGTGTCTCACAGCTTGTTTTTCATATTTCTTGGAGCATTTTTCCATCAAGAATGTATTTTGTACATAATGTTACATCTTCTGAGTATGTGCATGAAACCCCAGTGTGTGTGGTGTGAGCATCACAGCACTGCTTCTCTGTTGTCCTGACTGCAGTTTCAGTAATTCTATAATGCAAATAGGTGCATTAAACTTGTTTCAAGAAGTAATTTTAGGTTCTGTAGCTAAACATCAATTAAAATATTCTAAATTAAACTTGAAAGACAAAGGAATGTTAGCGTTGTAGCCAGCTTTGTTTTAATTAACTGCTTTTAAAGTTCCTAAACCATTCTCAGAATGATGTTCTCAGTTGTAAGCAATGCCTCTGCAAACTGCTTAGGCCCACAGCACACACACTGGGTGCTGATGTTCCACTTGCTCCACCTGGGAATTCTGTCCATATAGGAAGCCACAGCAGGTGCCAGTTTGCATTGCAGGAGACCCAGTGCACTCCTTGGTTCATGGAGATCTGTGAATTTGGTATCATCCAGCTGCCAACAGCCACACAGAGCACCAGTCTGACATCTTAGTGAGCATTTGGGCTTCAGGGAAGGGATGTTAGATACTGCACCAGTTATTCTGCACATTTTTTTGTTCTTTGCTGCACAGCTGATGGCAGACTCCTACTCTGTTATTAGTGACTCAGAGATTTAAGTGTTGACCTGACAGCTGGAGATAATGGAGGAAGAAGCAGTTCGGTTTCTGTGGGTAAGAAGTTGATCAACAGAATTTTGGAAGGGCTCTTATGAATGGTGAGAAGTTACTCAAAGGTAAAAGATTGGTCCAAAGGCTACAGAGCATTTACAGTACCTTCTGCAAAAGCTTGGTGTTACAGGAATTGCACTGGTAGTGCCAAGCTCAGCATCCTGTTTGCTGGTGGGTGACAGTTGTCCCACTGACTCCAGGTGATCTGAGCTGAGTCTCAAATGAAAGTTTTGCTTTATTTTTAAAACAAACCCCAAACAATCCATGGTTTTTATGTAAAGATTTGTTCAATGGCAGAAGCTTTGAGCTTGTGCTGTTAGCAAAAAATACATTGTAATACTGAGGACAGACATAAATGCTCTGCACTAAAAAAAGACACAAACTCCATTCTTCTTCTGACAGTGTTTGAAGTTGTGCATGACCTGTGGATGTTGGCTGTGTCACCAGCAGATGGCAATATTGCTCATTCCATACAGTTTCCATATGCTTGGCATGTCCTACCAATATGTACTTTTCTATCCAGAGAAGACAAAGCATTCTTCATGAGTCTCTTAAACCACAACATGTGTTTGTCAGGAGGAGCTGTGTATTATTAAAGGCACAGTTTGTCTCAGGTTTTGTTTGTTTGCCTTGGGCAAATGAGAAAAATGTCTTTAGATTTGGAAGGCTGTGTTATCTGGGGCTGACAGAGTCTGCTGTAGATGAAGCTCTGTTAGTGGGGCACTGCATCTCCTCCAGCTGCTCCCAACCTTCCCTTTGCAGGAGGTTTCTGCCCTTGTACAGCAGTTTTGTGTATGCATTCTTGCAATCACATTAGGAAGAATCATCCTGTTTAAGCAAGCCCTGCCAATTTTGCTGGAGGTAAATGAAAGAGAAGTTGCTGCAGCAGCGTGGATGAGGAGAGCAGAAGCATTGGGATGAGTATCTGGGGGTAGTTGGTGTTCCACAGATCTGTGCACAGGCTGAAGGTCTCGCTCTACAGAGGGATGTCACTTTGGACTCACACTGGTTTTCCTCTAAAATGAGTGTTGTTTTTCAAGCATAAGTGTGCAAACCTTCAGTCAGTTTGTAATACCTCCGCTCAGTGAGAGGCTTGGAGCAAGACCTGGCCATTGCTGTTTTGATTACATTCTGTGGGGTTGGAAGAAAGCTGCAGTCTAGAGATTTGTAGTACTCTGTGTAGTACAATCTGTGTTTGAGAAACAGACACAATATTTACCTAACTGGGTAAATGTTGGGAGGGGGAAAAGTGAGACTTTTGTGTTAGGTGTATATTGAATGCTTTCTTTCCTGACCCCTAGCCTTTCTGCTTCCTTAAATTTTCCATAAAACAGCATGAAATCTCAGTCCTCTTTGTTTCTATTTGTCTTTGTATCATGGTCTCACAAAAATTGTTCAGAAATGTCTTGGACAGAACAATGATAAGTAGGAGAGAGACAAGCTACAAAAATGTGACTGTTCTTTAATGCTAATCTGTGTGGCTTTGCATACCTAGGAAATCAACCTCAGTTCTGTTTTCTTAACCTTAATTTTTCTTCAAAACTGATATGTAATCCAGGACACAGAGTGAAGTGATCCAATAGCCTTTCACGTTAGTATGGGAGCAATAAATCATGCTCCAGTCCAAATGGGAGGAGCTTTGGTGAGCTTGTATCAATTCCTTTGTATGTACTTTAAAAAGATTGGATACTTGAATAGCAAGAAGATGGCTAATTAGGATAAGATTTATTACTGGAATTACCTGGAGAGAGATCTGATGTCTGCAAGCTAAATGATTTAACTTTCGTTATGTTGTATATTACATATATAGTATTTGCTAATATTATATCTGTTAGTATTTGGTAATCCTGCATGATTTACAGTTCCAAGTTTCACTGCAAAACTTGAAGGTGAAAATTATTTGGCAGATGTGCAGATTAGTGTGGTTAGGATACTGAGGGAGCTGCTGCAGCACCAAGGTTCTTTTTGAGGGCTACTTTGATTTTGTCAATGGTTGTGTGTCTGTTCTGTTTCTGGCAGTGCCATGACCTCACTATGGATCTTTAGCTAAATCACTGAATCTATAGTTTTGTTTTCTCTGTCCTTAAGTAAAATGAGAAGGTAAAATACATGTATATATTTATTTATAAAGTAATTTGAGAGTTATAATTAGAAAACGCTTTCTAGTATTAGGTATAGGGGTATTGTATTTGTGGGTGCCCAGATGGAGGAGGGAATGATGAATCTGACTCCATCTTCTCAGAAGGCTAACTTATTATTTTATGATATTGTATTATATAAAAGAATACTATACTAAACTATACTAAAGAATACAGAAAGGATACTTACAGAAGACTAAAAAGATAATAATGAAAACTCATGACTCTCTTCAGAGTCTTGACACAGCTTGGCCAATGAGTCAAAACAATTCACATGAAACCAATGCAACAATCGCCTGTGGGTAAACAATCTCCAAACACATTCCACATGAGCAAAACACAGGAGAAGCAAATCAGATAATTACTGTTTTCCTTTTCCTCTGAGGCTTCTCATCTTCCAGGAGCAAAATCCCGGGCAAAGGGATTTTTCCAGAAAGTATGACAGTCACACAGGCGTTAGTCTTTAACAGTGATATTTGCATGTCTCATGTTCTCAAAGATTAAACTTCCTGACTTGTAGTCCCTGCGTGGAAGATTTTACTGCTGCATTCTCTAAGTGCTAATATTTAATAGTGGTCTGATTCCTGTTGTCCTAAGATCATTTGCCTATCAGATTTATAACGCTTGAATCCATGTCTGCAATCTCGGATTGGGTGGAAGACCTTTTCATCTGGAAGTAGATCCTAGAGGTGGTGTGGAGCTGGAGTTGTACATCACAGTGTTGATCTCTGTGCAGTTCTCCCCATCCCCATTCCCGCAGAATTGAGCAGACAGCTTTACCTGACCCCCGTGTTTTTATCTGCCCAGGTGATCTCCCCGCATACAGCTTTACCTGACCCCCGTGTTTTTATCTGCCCAGGTGATCTCCCCGCAGCGCATCCCTGCCACGGCGAGCCCCACGCTGCTGATGTCGCCCATGGTGTTCGCTCAGCCCACGCCCGCTGCGCCCAGAGCTGCCGAGAGCGGCCGGCTGGGCAGCGCCGAGCCCGGCTCGGGCAGCCTGCTGCTGCCCCTGCCCGCCGAGGCGGCCGCGCCCTGCGGCGCCTCCATCTCCAAGGTGCAGCTGCAGGAAACGCTGCTGCACCTCATCCAGGTACCGTGCCGCTCCAAATCCTGCTGCCCGCCCTGAGACAAGCGCCCTGTACTCGTTGTGTCTGGCTAAATTCCGAATTTAATTCTGAAATTAAATAAGTGTTGGAAGTTGGGCTGCTTGTGCCAGGCTCTCCTTGCGCGCTGTGTTTTGATTGATGCATCTGATTTGGGGCTCAGGAAAGGTAATAAATTTGGTGGGAGAGAACAAAGATGACTGAAAGCTTTGTAAGGTCAGCCTCTGAGCCAGAGAGACATCTGTTATATTTTTGGCCAAGGATAAATAATGGGTGATTATCCTAGCTGCCAAATATTTCAGAGATGTGTGTTAGCAGTAAGAGGAATTCAGATGGGAGATTAAAATTGCAGGATGAGTGTGAGCAACTTTAAAATATGGGCTACATAACATGAGTGTATGTTAATTCAGTTTAGCATTTGAAATAGAAAATTACAGGAAATAAAATTCCTTTTCTTGCAGTTTTTCAGGTTTAATTGTGACAAAGCATTAACAATGTTATATATAAGATGATTGTTTACTGCTTTGGTGTGATGCATAATTATGATTTTTTTTTTCCTTAATTTGCTGTGTGAGTAATATCTGAAGAGTAAAAGTTGAGGAGTGATTACATAACTAAAAACCTGGCTGCAGAACACAAGGGACAGAGAAACACATCCAGTTAATAGGTCAAAACTATGTGTCTGTATGGCTTTGGAATAAAATTAAAAGTCATTATTGTAAGTTACTTAAAATTTTATTTATTTTACAATTTCAGAAAATAAATAGTATCTTTAATAAGCTGGAGGGCTTTCTCATTTTTTCCCTCTACTTTTATTTTGGGATTAAAAAAATATCACATTATCTTGCCTTTACCTACTTTGAGTGTCTGGATACTATTAAAACCGTACATGAAGTTAAAGAGGAAAAACTAGTCAAGGAAAATTGGGGTTACCCTCTAACTTTGTACTTGTAAAATATATATTTAACCCTGCTATTCTTGGTGGTAGTTAGGATTAACTGAGTTACCTTGAAATTATTCACTGCCAATTTGTTAGCTGTCATTTTCCATTATATAAAACTACAATCTTGGATGCACCTAATTTTCCTTAAATATTATCTTGATTGTAATTATCCTCATGTGTTTATGTGAGCTACTTATTCTTTCTTGATGTGGGCTGACTCATTCTTGCAAAATGTTCTTCAGAAGGGAAAAGTTTAGCATCAGAGCAAAAGGACAGCATCCCTTAGGGATGCAAGGATTAAACAAGATGCAAGGATTTCCCCAGGTAGGATTTTGGTGTAGGATCACAATCCAGAGTGTTTCATTATTCCTTCAAACCTGCTTGGAATCATCCCTGACCTGACAGAGAACAGAGCTTAAGGAAGTCCCTAGATAAATGAGGGCAAAGAAGAGAAATAGGGCTGTCATTTCAGTATTGTCACCGAGTTATTATGCAACAATACTGGACTCAATTTAAATGCACTGTGAGTTTAGAAAATCTTCTTTCTGTGTACTCATTGCTGAGGTGCAGTCATGGGAAATAAAACAGATCTTCAGTGAAAGAAAAGGCTTTGCTATTGTTCCCTTTTATAAAAAAGAGTAAGATTAAAAAGTGTCAGGTCCATAAGATGGAATAACCTTCTAATCTCTTTACTCCAGTTATCCTGCTAACAATTACCTGTTGGGTTTTTTTTGTTTTTCAGAATGATGACAACTTCTTGAACATTATTTATGAAGCATATCTCTTCAGCGTGAGGAAGGCAGCAATGAAAAAGCCTATGTGAAAGATCATCTCTTAAATAAATTTCCACAGCTTCCTAAACTCCAGGAAGAAGATTTTGGAATTTTCAAGTATGATTATGTTTGAAGAAATGAATGGTCTTAGGCATTTTGCATACAGTTAGATTTTCCTTGTTGGCAAACATGTGCTGTACTGAGATAAAAGTGAGCAGAAATGGATTGTGCCTTTAGTGAGGGGAGCGTCACAACGCTGAAGAATTATTCACAAAATATCTTAACTTATTTTTCTTACCCTGGTCCATGCTTAGAGTTGTTTTCCCGGCATGAGGAGTCAGTTCTCAGGATCCAGTTTCCTTTTTCCCTCGCGGTGGTTCCTCATTGCCGAGATGTTTGTCCCTGCTTTTCCCTGAGCCGTCCCTCACCACATGGTGGCAATGTTGGACTATTTTTAGGAACATCAAAATCCGCCTGAAATCCTGCAAAAGGAGCTTTTCTGGAAGACTGATCGTCGTACTTAGCTGTCTGCAAGGCAATTTAGAAGAAGTGTCATGACTTCCCCTAAAATTTTTGTAGGAAATTCTTTTTCTATTTTGACAAGAATATTTTTAGCTAGATGTAGAGATGGGATTCTGCAGGTGTTTGAGGAATTGGGGTGGGGGGGTGGGTTTGTGAATGTACTTGGCTGTCACAGAACTCTGGGGTGACACTGGATTCATCTTTCTATTATTCCAGGTCCAATCTGCATAATTATAAGCGATGTGAAAATTTGTTAAGGGAAATGCTACCTGGTGTAAATTTTTTTTTAAGTGTGTTCCTGGAGCACAGTAATTCCATTGATCCATTTCTAAAGAAAATAAAAATGGATAATCCCTCCAATGTGCTGATTTCATTTTATTGCACCATGGGCTATATCTTTCGTTTGTATGACTTGAAAATGTTTTTACACTTGGCAGAAGACACATGAGGTTTTAAATCCACTAAAATAAATGATTGAAAGGATTTTTATGTATATTTTATTAGCATCTGCTGCTGGAGTGCCAGTTTACTACAGTTTAGGAATCCACAGTTGTTGCTGAGGAGGCATTTCTTCTGTGGGTGCAGAGAACCCAAACTGTAATCCATGAATGATTATTCAATCTTCTTTACTGTGGGCTTTGATGTAGGCACAACTCAGCCTCATCTGTGAAGGTTCTTCAGTGTCAGTTTGGCTGCAGGTTTCAATTACTCTGTAATTATTCAATTCAAATACTTTAGAGTTTTAATGAGTCAAACAGTTGCTCCTGCCCCATGCATGGGTAGGGGGGATTTGCTGCCATTTCTTGGGAAAAGCTCTAAATACATAGGGGAAAAAACAAGTCAAGAGGTACTTTCTTTATTCACATAAGCAAATAATCCCAAGAAACTGCTGGAGTTTCCCTACACTAATTAACTGATAGACAACAAATCACCCTCTGGTTGTGCCTGTTGTTAGTTTATGATTCTTGCAGCTTCAGTGAAATCAATGTGTTGAGCAGATACCAGGAAAAGCAGACCTTAAAGATAGCAAATTCTAATCCTGTAGCCTTTATAATTGATGGGATTCTACTGAGTTAATTTGTATTATTTCAGAATGAACTGGTGTGGAAGATATTGCAATCTACACAACAGAGTTTGAAACTAAATACATGCATAATTGGTGTCTGTGATGTTGGGTTATCTGAGAGTGCAATTTAAAGATGATGAGGATACATAGTTAAGACCTCATTTGACATTTAGAACTTCTGTAATTAGTGGGTAAAAATAATCCTTAAGCATCTCAAGCTGCCTGGATAATAGATTTTCTAGTTATGGGGCAAATATTTTATTTATAAAAAGGTGAGTAGAAGTTTTAAAAACATTCTTATTTATTACTTGTCAGAGCAATTTACAGAAATTAAAGGCATATTTTTTAAAGCATCTGTTAATTCTGGGTACTTACAAAAACTAGTATTGGCATTATGCTTGACAAGCTGAGGCTTATCTTAAAGCAGACAAGGATTGAGGTAATTCAGGGTTTCTTTTCACTGCCCTCTCTTCTGGTTACATCTACACCAAGTAATGCTGGCAGAATTGGATTTCTCTCACTGTGTTGCACTGTAAGGGATTTCTGGGATTATTCAGAAGGCATAAACTTCCTTTTGTGGAGTGAAGAAGTGTTGTTGCTAAAGAACGGAGGTGCTGTCCTGTTTACCAAGAACAGCAGTGGTAAGAAGATGGAACAAGCTCAGAAAGAAACCCTGAGTTTTATGACAATGAGCAGAAGAGGAAAAGTAGTGAGAGAAATCTGTGGAGAGATGAAGCCAAGCTTCATGGCTAGGTTTCCATCTCAGAGGACAGGATCTGCTTTTTCAGGTGCATTTGGGAACTGGAGACTGAGCTTGGGGTCATACTGGAGTGTACAGCTGACCCATGTCCCTTTCTACTGCAGACTGAAGTACTCAGAAAAGGCTTTATCCAGAAATACAGTTGGAATGTCATGGAAACCTGGAGGATTCTCATGGAATTCTGAAAACTTCTTCTCTGCCTTTTGCCATTTTGTGGGTTTTAGCAGCTCTGTTTTGGCTGGGAGTGCCTCTATGCAGCCAGGTCTGTGCATGATACCAAAAAGGGTGTTTTGGGTATCAAATATGGTGAATTTGATATCAAATTTGGTGAATATGAATGAACCACCTCTGAATGTGGTGGTTGCAAACATTTGGATTCCTCAATTTTTAAATTTTTTTTTATGACACTGTTAGAACTATGAGCTCTTAGGCTAACAAGGCCTTGTGAGAAGAAAAGACTACAGCAGTTTAGAATTTCCTTTCATTGGGCATGTTTTGTTTTTTCTTTATCTGAATATGGAGAAAAAGAGAGCAAGTAGAAAATCAAAAAGTATAAGGATCACATTAACTCTACTTTAGATTATTTCACAGTATGCATTTGTAATTTTATTGTTCATGTATTTCTTGTGATACTGCTCATTTTGAGTTGTGATTTTTCTTTTTGTTTGGTTTGGGGTTTTTTGTTTGTTTTTTTGGTGTTGTTGTTGGTTTTGGGGTTTTTTTTTGGTTGGGTGGTTTTGGGGTTTTGTTTGGTGGTTGTTGTTGTTGGTTTGGTTTGGGTTTTTTTGTTGGTTTTTTTTTCTTCCAGCAGAATTAAATAACTTGTACGTTTGAGACCATCAAGAATTCCAGAAGCAGTTGCAGCCATGCTTTATGCATTAATCCCATTCTCAGACTTGAGTTGATATTAGCTTTCAGTGCAGTTCCACTTAACCACTGTCCAATTCCTTAAAAAACTGCACATCTATCAAACTAGAGTGAGAGGACAAGGAGTAAAAAGTCAGTGAAACATTGAAGCATCATTTCTGTCCATGTCTATCATGAAAATCCACAACATTCAGTGAAAGCATGCAAATATTTTCTCATAGAAAATTCCACTCCTTAATTTGATTTTTAATCACTATCTCTGTTGTTTCTGCTTGTTGTAGCTGCAATGGGGATAATTAAAATGGTGCAGCAAAATCAAATTTCCCAGGAGCAGGATGCAGCTGAGCAGGCAGGATGCTCCACCTCCTCTGACAGCCTGTTTGGAATGTGTTGAGCTTTGAACTTCTGCCATAAAAGCAGTGGGCACTGGAGATACCAGTGCCCCTTTAGGACATTAAAATCACAGTTCAATATTTCAGCAAACTTGGAAGTCTTTGCTGAGGAAAAGGCAAAATTAAAAGACATTTTTCAGTAAGCATTGGAGGCTCTAATGAAAAAAATGTTGTGAGAAGGCAGCTTTACCCAGAGGGGTCCATGAAACCCAGGGAAAGGCAAAATTCCACTCCTGGAGATGAATAATGCACTAAAATTTTAATCCTCAGTCAACCTACAGTAAACTTTACTGCTGATTCTGAAGACTTTTAATAGACTCTTACAAGTCTTTGCCTTTTCCAAACTCCTGTGAGTATCTCTAACAAGCTTGTTCTGGCCTTTAGATATATTTGTGCACAGCTCAGTTGGGAATACTGGAGCAGGGAGCTTGGCATACACAAGCTGCAAGTGGAAAATGGGGTTCTGCAAGACACTGAGGAAACAAAGGTTGTGGCTTTATAAATATAAATACTTTGAGCTGCCTCTGCTGCTGGAGAGGAAGCCCATCCCAACCACTCCCTTCTAGCTGCTCATCCCTGCTCCCACACCAGCCTTTTCTGCCTTTTCCCAGTTTTTGTCTTTATTTTAAGATGGTTGCAAGGTGCCATGTCTTGCAGCAGAATTAATGCAGCGTTGGTTGCCAAGGTTGGGTTGGATGTCATGGGGCTCAGAGGGAAGGCACTGGATCAGGGCAGGGATGGGTTCTGCAGCCCTGGGCTGGGATGTGGGGAGGGCAGAGAGGGGCAGGAGCTGCACTGAACTGATCTGGGGTGTGAGAGCTGGAATGAGGGCTGTGGGACTCCAGACAGCTCTCCAAAATGCAGCTTATTGGATCCAAAATGCAGTTTATTGGATCCTAGATGTTACAGCAGCCCAGGGTGGTGGGTGACAGAGCTGTGCCCACAGCTGTCAGCTCCAGCTGCAGGCAGGCCTGGAGACCCTTTGGTTACATTGCATTATATACTTTACTTTGCTGAGCATCTTAATACAGCAGAACCAATCTATAATCTATAGCCTATCATAACCACTGTAATTACCATATTCATGTTACTATTCTCCAATCACTAAAAGTTAGTACATTGCAGTTAAGGCTAGAAGTTATTTTTCAGTTTTCTTGCAGTGGAAAATTCTGAGACCTTTTTTCTGCTTGCAGCTTTGCTGACTTTTTTGCCTGTGCTATCTTCCTGCTTGGTAAAAACATTTTGTTTGAGGTGGGTTTATCCTTTGCTCTAAGCCATAAAAATCCCTTCTAACTAACACACCCTTTGCCTCCTTGGTTAGGCTGGCTCACCAGTTCTTTTCTTCTATATCAAAACTTGCGTTCATTTCTATTCCTTCTTCAGATTCTATGTTCAAAAATCTTTCTGCTAAGCACACACATCTGTGAGATTTCCTTATCAAACTTCCATCCTTCCCAACACTGAGGTGCTGGGGAAACTGAGATCCAAAGGCTCTTCCTCTTGGCTGACATCAAGACTTGGGAAATGCCACAGGTACCAGAAGGTGACTTTGTTGTACCCCCTACCTTGGCTGACTCTGGGAACCCAGGAGTGTTTGCAGCTCCCTCCCACGGGGCAGCTGCTGATCCCAAGCCTAATCTGAGAGAGGGATCTGGCCAGGGCAGCTCTCAGCACAAACCTAATTTAGCCAGGGGGATTAGAGTGTCTGGGCTAAAGTTAGCCTGGGCAGCACTTGCCCAGCACCAGCACCCACTGCTGAACTGCACTGGCACCACTGCCAGCCCCTGGGGTATTTTCTGAGTTCCCCAGATGGAGGAGGAATTGAGAATCTGACTCCATCTTCTTAGAAGGCTGATTTCTATTACATTACATTACAATATATTACATTACAATATATTGTATTGTATTGTATTATATGGATACTTAAAGAAGGCTAAAAGATAATAATGAAAAACTCATTACTCCTTTCAGAGCCCTGACACAGCCTGGCCATGATTGGTCATTAAGTTAAAACAAGGCACATGAAACCAATAAAACAATGATCTGTTGGATAAACAATCTCCAAACACATTCCAAAGCAGAAAAACACAGGAGAAGCAGATGAGATAATATTGTTTTCCTTTTCCTCTGAGACTTCCCAGAAGAAGAATCCTGGGCAAGGGATTTTTCAGAAAATGTGACAGTGACAAGCCCCTGCCTTTCCTCAGAGTGCAGCAGAGAGGGTTTGTGAATCTGCCCTTCAGATTTGTGGATTTTTTTTAATTTAATGGAGATTGCACCCTCAAACCAGAACAGTGTTCAGATATAAGTCTGCCCAGCATGGAAGTGAATGTGAAGTGCAGAAACCACATTGCTCTAAGTTTAGCTGAAAAAAACTACTGAAACAAGCAGGAAATAAGTACTGAAAAGGGTAAAGTGGAGAGGAAAAGATTTTTACATCACTTTAAAGAATAGATATTGGAAAAAATATGTTTTATGTAAGAATGCCTTTCCTTTACAGCTGTTGTGGAAAGAATTCGAGTTTCAAGTAATCTCTATGCTTCTTCTTTTCAACAGGTGAACAACAACTTTAATAAATCCAATAAATTAATTTAGAATAAATATCTGGTGTACACAATAGGAAGTCACTGCACATTGAGAGCAGCTACTTCAGTCAAACAGGTAATAAAAAAAAAAAACCTACTCAACATTTTTTAAGCTATTTGGAGCATACATTAATAAAAATATGTTTTTTCTCTATTTGGACACAAATGCCACACAAAGCAAGGTAAGCCCTGTAAAGGCAGAAGGAAAAACCCTCTAGCGTGTGACTAAACAAGAGAAAACCATTAGAAAGGATGAGATCTTCCTATCAGCAAGAGAGTATCCTGCTTCCATGGCATGAGGGAACTCTGGAACATGATGGTCTTCCTACAGCTGCTATTGTGCACAGAGGGATGTTAATGCCATGGTTAGATCCTACATAAATATTAATATTTTTCTTGCCCAAGTGCTGCTGCCACACATCTCTTGTTACACCCTTTGTCTGCAGGTACAGCTGCCCATCCTGGATTTCTTCACCAGGACCTGAAATCTGCTTCTCAAACATCCTAGAAGGGAGAGAGAAATTATTAATATGTCCCTTCAGAACCTTTCCCACCTGTGGGTTTTTCTTCAGCACTTGTCTGTAAATACGAGGTTGAGAGGGAGAGAGGAAAGCGTGCAGGCTCTTGGCAGCCCTCCCAGAGCAGGGCTGCTCAGGCTGGGAACAAAAGCTCTGTTTTCCTTCATTTTTACTGCAGCTTTGCAGTCTGGCTCACAGGCAGCTGCCTGGAGCAGTGGCCCCAGACCCACCACTCAGCCCAAGCGCATTTCATTGTCTGAGCAGGGCTCCTTTGTGCCTGAGGCTCCTCTCCTGGATCCTTGTCAGGGAATTCCTGCCTCTCCTGGCTTCTGCCATGGATGCAGAGAGCTGCAGCCAAGAGCTTGGAGCAGGGGAGCTGCCAAGTTGCAGAATTGTACCAAAGTTCAGGAATCACCTACTGAATGCTGCAAGTCTGGCAGCAGAGCTGCAATTCCCATCTCTGTGAGAGGTGTGCTTGCAAGCAGCATCATCCTCCTGCCTCTGCTGTCTCACCCTCTTTCCCTTCTCCTGTTTTGGCCAAAACCTAGTGCTTCCAAGCCATCTGTGCCCTCCTCCTTAGCCCTGCCCCAATTCCTAAAATCTCCAGTTCCTCCAAAGCAGCTGCAGGGAGATGCTGTACCCCTTGTCTGCCCCACCAGCAAGCACAGGCCATCACCACGGGCTCCTTTCAAGTCCATCACATCCCACCAAAAGTGTGCCACAGCTTAGGAATGTCTCAGAGTGTCAGCAGGACCACAGGTGAAGCTGATGAATCCTGTAACAATTAAAAGCATTGTTGTCTTTGACAAAAGTCCCTCCAGGGATCATGAAGCAGGAGCTTCATCAAGGGAAGGGTAGAGGGAATGAGCAGAAATGTAAAGTTGAGGAGTCTCCAGTTAACTCCTTTGAGAAATATGAAGAAATTATGACTGTGTACTCAATCGAGTCCAGGAAGGACTTTGAAATTAGTGAATAGTTCTAAAGAGGTGTGAAAACTGGAAATTTTCGGCTTGCCTTTAGGGGCAGAAGTGCAGGTGTGGAAATCAGAAGAGGTAGCAAGGAGAGAGAAGAGCACAAAAAAAACATGATTATGATTTGGAAAAAAAAACAAAATCAAGGAAAGTCAAGGGAAACTTTCACTTCTTGGCTAAAAGCAGAAATGTAGAGAGCATTAAATTTCAGGGGGCTCAGCTAACCCCTCACTGCAGGGGCTGCTAAATCCAGCAGACAAAGGCTGGCCAGTGTCAGTGCAGGGAGCAGCCACATGCCCAGGGATGAAGAACAAGCCCGTGTGTCTCTGCTGTGCACACCTTGAAGCAAGCAGGTTATGAAGTGGGAAGATCTCAGAGATAAAATATCAGCTTAGGAGGTGACAGGAAGATAGAAATCTGGCTCTTCCCACCATACCATAACAAGATGATTAATTACCCAGTGCTGAGAGCGAGGTCTGGACAGACAGAAGGTGGGGAGGGGAACAGGGGCAGGTTCAGATACAGAAGAGAGGAGCACAAACACTCTTTGGGTATTTAACCTAAAGTGCTCTGCTCCTTTTCTGGAAGTGATGATTTCATTATCCCCTTCAGATGAGAACTCAACATGACTTTAAAAGATTTCTATTTCTTATATATATCTTCTAAGTCTTCAACGTTGCTCTACAAATGCATTTATATAAACAGCTAGATAGAAGTGTCTAAAAGTGCTTTTTATACACATTACCCATCTAAAGGAGAGAGAAGGAAACATTACCCCACTTGAAATGGACATGAGAAGCAGTTCCATAACAGATGTATGGAGGTCACAGAAGTCAAAGGCAGAGACTGATGCTCAGTCACATCCCATTGGGGCTTCACTCCTCTCCCAACACTTCATTTTTGTTTGCAGACAGCTGAGAAATCCCTCAGTCCAGCCCAAACTGTTCTGTTTCCCAGATCCAGCCCTTTGTAAAGAAATCAGCATGTTGTGTAAGCACCGAAAACTGGAAAAAGCAAGGAGCAGACAGAGGCAACAGCAGCAGCCTAGCAACCAAAAATTAGTCCAGACAAATGCAGGATTCCTGATATTGTATTCCTTTCCCTTTGCAGATGCTGTATCACCCAGCAGGAATCCCTTCCCTGTCCCTTGCTCTGCAGCATCCCAGTGGCTGGCACGTGGCAGCTTTAGGCCAGGCAATGAACAAAGCCAGCAGGGAGTGACCAGAGCAGCAAGACTATTTTCATATGCAGCTCCTGTATTGATCAAAAAATAAATTACAGTTGCTCCCAAATATGCTGTCTCCAGCTGTGTGACAAAGATGACACTGAGGAGACCAGTTGGTGCAAGATTCCCATTATCCTTCCTGTCCCATTAGCTCTGCTCTGAGTCTCTGATGTGATTTGAGACGTGCTGCTGTCAAAGCTGTTGTTGTGCTTCTGCCTTAGAAATGTTTTCCTCTTGCCTGATGACTGCAGCAGCTTAATGGGAGTCTGAAAGGGGTTTTGATGATCTGTCCAGAGGTGAGCAATTGCTACTGTCATTTCAGAAAATACCAGAATTACAAAAAGTCCATTTTCACTGGGAGAGGAAAAGGCAAAACTTTCTGTTGTAGCTCCTTCCCCTCAAACATGACTTTGCCAGAACAGGGTGAGCTATTGAGGTGTGTTCATGCCCTTGGCCTCCCCAGTCTTCATGTGCTAGGGAACAGAACTGCTCAGCAATGCTGAAAACAACCCACTGTGGGTGATAAAACATCCAAACATCCTTCTGACTACAGAATCTGCAAACCTGATCTCCACAAAACCCCTGGCCAGACACTGAGCTCACTCTGTGCTCTCTGCACTTGTTTCTACTCCTTCATGGCCCTGAGCTGCCATGGCACAAGTGGCTGTTTTCTGGAGCTAATATCAATTTTCTCCTTGGTTAGCACGTTCAGCAGTGTACTGAATCCAGCTGATCAGTGTCTGCCCTGCCAAAAAGTGGGAAAAGAAAAACCATGCTCTTTTAACCTGTCAGATTTCTCAGCCCTCCTAAGAAATTGATTCTAAGGAGCTCTCGTCACATCAACCTTCTCTGCTTCCATGTTATTCCATACTAGATGTGTAAGGTTATTCCTTTTTAATTTTTTAGCCTGAGCATGACCAGCATGCTGTGGAATTTGGAAGTCTGCTGGACTCTCCCCAGCATTTTGGGAGAACTGTGAATGCAGTGAGCTCCTTTCTTTCCTGATCACCCTCAACAGAGGTTGGTGAGATGGCAAAGAACACCAGCCTGCCCTTTGCTGCTGCAGCCCATCCTTGGAGGGAAGGCTTTGGAAGTGAATGACCTTTCCACCTGCTGTTTCTGCCTGGGTAGATGAGAAAAAAAATAGCTGGTGAAAACAGCTATAGCAAAAAAAAAAAACAGCAGAGCTCTGGAGAAACCTCTGGAAGGCAAATAGAAAATTATGGCACTTTGAGGATGGGACAAAGCTGACCAGTAACTGAGGACTGTGACAATAGCATGGCACACTTTGAAGGTGGTCCAGGAATCTTATGGAATCTGGGCACGGATAGCTTCCATCTCCAGGTGGGATAAGGAAGATGAGGAGGATGAGAAGGATGAGGAGGATGAGGAGTGCTGTGTCTCTGGCCCTGTGTGCTTCCCTGACAACCACAGAGAAATTCCCATAGCCAATCCCAGGAATTCCCACCCAAATGAGCCAGGTGCAGGCTGAGCATTTGCTGGAGCAGGAGAGCAGGAGGAGTGTCCTGGGAGGGGTGGCTGTCCCTGTGCCTGGTGACAGAGCAGGAAGAGCCTTGGGGCTGGGTGACACCATCTGCTGCAAACCCAGCTGCTGTGTTTGGTGCTGGTTTCCCTCCAGCCCTGGGTGACACTCGGGGGCTGCCAGAGTGTGACACCAGAGATTTGAGCACAAGTACAGCCAGGTAATGCTGCTTCTGTCTAGGGGAGTTACAGGCCTGGCCAGCAGAGCAGATCCAGGCCTAAAGTGCCCTTGTAAAAGGGAATCACTGCAAACTGAGAACGCCAATTAACTCCAGCATCACTTGAACGAATTAAGCCAAGGTCAGAGCTGCAGCAAGCAACCATCACTAATGAGATTTCAGCACAGCTCTGCCTACTTTATGCACATCAGATTTCCTGTGAAGGAATCCCTCAGGGCACAACTGTTTGGCTTCTGTCTGAAACTTCAGGAGCCTCTGGCTCAGGAAGATGCAAACTTCAGCCTCAAGGCTGCACTAACGAGAAGGCAGGAGCTGGAGTGCAGCTTTGGCAAATGAAAGATGATTTGAGACAGACATAACAAGTTGGAATAGAAATTTCCTTTCTTACAACACAAAATTTAGAAATATTTGCTCTATCAAAATTTTATATATATAAAATATTATTTATGGATAACTCTTGCAATCCTACATTCCAGTTTTTGTGGCTGGTGGACACAGTTGTTGGTTTTATCTCCAGCATGCTGCAGGCTGCTCTGTCCCTGACCCAGTGCTTTGCTGAGCTCTCCCTGCCTCTCTCCTGCCTGTCCCATGTGCTGCCCAGATGCTGACAACAGAGGGGGGAAGCAGAAGGAGCCAGGCTGCTAAAACTGATTTTTTCAGGCTTTGCACACTGCCTCACGTTCCAGCAGTAAGAGAGAGGTTATTTTCTCTCATAACACAGAGACCAGGCTGAATCCTTGGGAGCCACTCTATCCTGGGGGTTGGCAATCTCCTTAGCCAGCACCCACCTCAGGAGGAGATGGCTGAGAGCTGGAGATTCCTCACCCACCACAGGGAGGGACCAGCTCCATCACCCCAAACCAAGGAGAGCCCAAAAACATCAACAACCACAAAAAAATGCTGGCAAGAAACGCGCTGGTTCGCTTCCTGAGCTCGTTTGTGCTCCTTGAAGGAAATCAAAGAAGGCATTTAATGATCCTTGTGGGCACAACGTGATTTGTATCTTCATCCTTTCAGGGCAGGCTCGTGGCACCAAAGGCCCTGGGGTGGAGGGGAATCTGTTTGAAAGCTGCTGGCAGAGCAGGATGCTGTCAGATGTCGAAGGGAGGAAGAAGGAGTGTGTGCTATGGAAGCTGGCAGGTGACTGAGCTAATTACGGACTCGGAGGCAATTTAGGGTGACGGGAAGTGACTGGAATTGTAACCAGAGGTTAAAAGAGTTTAAAAGGAGCAGAGCCTGCCCTGCCATGCTTGGATGGGTGAACACCATTCCCTGCCAGCCCGCTGAGCAGCTGGAGGTCAGGGAAGCACCTTTCACACTCACTACAGGGTAATTGCACAGCAAAACACAAAACGGTGTTAATTGGATGTGGAAAGCCTTTAGCAGAGCCTCCCCCCATCTCCTTCTCCTCTTCAGAACTGTCAGGGTATTTTTAATAACAATTGATGGTTGCCTAAAATCACAAAACATGTTTTCATTAATATTCATGAAAGAATGGACTGGTTTTATCTACACCTACATCAATGTGTGGTAAAATGTATCCAAAGCCCAGCTTTTATCTTTAATCACACTGAAACTGATCGCCTCTGATTTTTGTGGGGAAAAAAAAGTGGTCTCGTTTTCAAAGGAGAAAAGCATGAAATGTTTTAATTTGTGACCTAGAATTTTGGCAAAGCTGCTGCCTTCTCTGAAATCAAAAGGAAGGGAAAAGAAATAATAAGACTTTTAAGATTTTTTTTTAATTGAGTTCTGAATATTCCATAAATTCTGATACACATTTCTACAACAGGTCTTGCTTGAACACTCAGTATCAGCAACAAAAATTAGCAGGAAAGATTCAAAGATTTTCAACCTCTGAAAGATGAACAAAATAATCTTTCTGCCCAGCCATTTCCATTTATTTATGCCATGGCAGCGTGCAGCAGCTCCCCCAAGGACGAGGCACGAGTGCTGTGCCAGCCCACAGATGGAGAGCCCCTGGCCCCCAGCGCTGCGCTGGGCAGAGGCAGCTCAGCTGTGCCGATGCCATCGTCCCTGACAGGCAGATGTTCCGTGCCGGGATCGCCACAGAGAGCCCAGCAGAGGCTGCAGCCCAGCTCCACTGAGCCTCCCCCACTGCCAGGGAACAGAGAAACCCCCCTGGCAAACTGACAGTGCCATGCAAACACATCAGGGGAGGGCAGGGAAGCGGGGGCTTTGCTGCTTTGTCCCTGTAGGTCATTGCCAAGCCAGAAGAGGGTCCTTGGCACCGGAGGCTCTGCTGTCTCCCCCTGCAAGAGCTCAGAGAATTATTGTATTTCCAAAACACCCTACAGCCATGACCTAATAAATCCTTATCAGGATTTCAGCGAGTAGGTGAACCAGTAACATCAGAGCACAAAGGCAACTGTGATCTCTGTGAACTCATCTCTGTGCCTTCCCCACCTGCTGACCCTGACAGTGGAACAGATGGAGGAGGGACCCTCCTTTTTTGTAGCCCTGCCAGGCTGGAACAACTTTAATTTGGCCCGAATACCTCTGTCCTGATAACCTTGCAAAATCCTGAATCCTCACCAGCACAGTGAGCAGAGAGAAGGAGGGATCTGCAGCGTGTTCCCCAAACAGGGTCATTGCATCATGCCTCTAATACACAGGATTTGGCAGCATGGATGATGTTGCTAGATGTGCACTATCAAGTGTCTTTGCAGCACAGACTGGCAGAATGACTGCCATCATTTATTCAGGCACTCGATGAACCAAAATTCCTGGGGCTCCCCACAGAGCAAAGCCTCCTCCCCTAGAAAGCTGCTCTAGTGCAGCCAGTTTATCACAAAAGGCTTTAATCTCTTTTAAAATGGGACTTCCCTTTCTCTTAGTCAAGTCCTTTCAGGTGGACTTGAAATGTAAAAGATTAAGTTTAACCCTTTGATAGTAGATAAAGTTCACTTTCCCTCTGCCTGCTTTTTCAGGAAAGCTGCATTCTTGTGGGAGACAACTGCTCACAGTTCTCCCCAAACAGAGCATCTGCTTTCACTTACTTTTCCTTTTCTTTTTTCCTTTTTTTAATTCATTCTTTTCCTTGCCATGGCTTCAAGGGTGGTGGCAAGATGCTCCAGTGCTTTCTATTTCCTGTGCATTCTGCTCTCCCTTGGTGTCTCCCTCTGTGCCCTGAATTTCCTACTGCTCAGAACACTGTGTCTGATGAGGGTTTAAAATGCTGCTAGCACAAACAAATTTAAAAAAAAATGCTCATTTCATCTTGGAGTATTTAAACAAGTCTAAATTTAGAGCAGAGCTGTGGGGGAAAAAAAACTAAAAAGGAAAAAAAAAGGCAAAGTAACCAGCTGAAGGCATTAATTAATATGACACCTATGTGGCTGCTTCTATAAACTGCAGGGAGAGCATGTGGCTTGCAGATGAATGGGTGTGCAGGCAGAAATGTGCAGAGCCCATGGGGGTGAGTGATGTGGGCCCTGGGAGGACGTGTGCTCCAAACCCTGCTGCTTCCCAGAGCTCAGCTGGGCCTGCAGAGCCCCTGGTGGGACCAGGGGCGTTGGGAGGGCAGCACTCAGCCGGGCACACCTCCCCCGGCCCAGCCACAGCAGCACCACTCGAGCAGGAGCAGCTCCTTCCCACTCCCATCCAACCCACAGCTCTGCAGAGGCTGCCAGCTCTCCACAGCACTGGAGCTCGGTGCCAAGAGATCTGCATGGCCAGGCAGTAAAGCCAGGGCTAAAAGCACTTTGCCATCACTGCCCTCCCCTGGCAGCTGCTGGGACAGAGGGAGGTTGGGTTCTGTGGGGTTGGCAAACGCTGCCTGCCTGCTTTCCACACCCCCAGGGAATGGTCACCCCTGCTCACACAAGGCAGAGACACCATCCCCATGTCCCCTCAGCACCAGCTCAAACACAGGGTCACAAGCAGAGCATTTGGCCAGGGTGGAAAGGAGATTTTGTGCCCAGATGCTCTCTAAGTTGCCCCGTCAAGAGATAATGAGAGGCACGAGGTTAAAATCTCAGATAAATGCATCTGCTGGGAACAAGGAACAAACATTGCTTATTCCCATCATGGCTTGTTTTACATACACTCTCCTCCTATTTTTCCCACTGTGAGACTACACTTCTTAACCAGTCTTTTGGTGTTATTTGTTCTTTTCCTGGTCATTACATTTGCCAGTCTCTTCCCATAACATGATAATCCAAACTCTGGTTTTAGTCAAACCAGAAATAAATAGAGCAGGTAAACCTCTCCCCTGCCTGTGTCTACAGCACAAAAATCACACTGGTATTTTTTTTATTGCCTCATGGTTTTGCAAATGTAGCTCTAAATTGCTGCACTTGCTCACCTCGTATCTCTTGCAGCTTTAAGTTCTCACTCCTTGTTATGTATTTGCTTTCATTCTTTCTCACAGATTTAATTTTCTTTTTCCCCAGTCAGCCCCTGCTGTTATCTCCTTCCCTTGCTCCAACTGTGCTCACACACGGTGGGGGCTGAGCTCTGCAGAAGCAACTGGATGCACACTAATCCCATTAAGGCCCCTCCAGGCACCTGGGGTGTTCAGTTTTCAGTGCTATTTTCATTTAATCTTCCAATCTTACTTCCTTTGCAATTTTAGATCATTAAGGGGTTAAGTGAGATATATCCACTAAATGAGATAAATCCAAATAAAGGGATTTGGATCTCCCAGTTCAGCGTGCTGCTGTCTCATTGCCTTTTCTATCAGTGTTTCAGGGGTTACCAAACACACCCAGACAAGGGCTCTTGCCAGAACCCATCTGGATTAACCTGGGTCCCAGCTGCAAGCAGCACACTGAAGAGATCCTGCAAAAATCACTCACAATAGCAATTTATATGGCTCCTTGCAAAGTGGAGAGAAAATGTTATCTAAAATGTTGATGCTCCTGCCTTCAGATCTCATTTCAGATTTATTTTTTTTTCCAGTATGTGAATTTTTATCCTCTTTTCCCTCATACAGGGAAGCCTGTCACCCTGGATGCCACCCCTCAGTTTCAATCCTGGTAAGCACAGACAAATGAAGCCTTCATTGTCAGTCTTCCCAGCTCCTCTAAGAGCAATTTTCTCCTCTTTTCCAGCTGCAGGGGCAGGAGGAGGCTGCACATTTTGGCCACTTGGGAGAGGTGAATTACACGGGCCCAGATCTGCTCTGCCTGTTGCCTTCCCAGACTGGCTCAGGCAGCTGCCGTGCAGCCATGTGATGTGCTAAAGGCACTGTCTCTGGAGTGTTTGTTGTGTAGAAATTGATTCTTTTGTAGATTTTAAGGTCAGAAAGAAGCATTTCGACTTTCCCATGAAGCCTTTTGCACAGACTTAAAAACATAAGAGAAATTTATGCCCTCCAGGCCCGCAGCTTCTGCTTGAAGATTGTGATTCTCAATAAGACATTCAGTCTGGAGTAAATATTGTAATAAATAACAAAACCATCCTATCCTGAGGTAAGTTATTCCTGGAATTACTTAATTCCTTACCACAGGCTTTCAGCCTCTTCATCATACAATTTAACCTCTATTCAATATTTCCTGGTTTTATTCCCTTTTCAATATTTCCTTTGTCACTTCTATTATCCCATTTAAACTACATCTGTGCTGGTTTTGGCCAGGATTCAGTTAATTTTCCTTATAGTTGCCATCTATACCACAAGCCTTTATTTTATTCCAGTGCTTTGACAGCCAGTTTCCCCCTCCATGTCCTTAGAGAAACCTAACAATCTAGTGTGGCTTCGCATTTTACATTAAACATTTGCATTTTACATTAAACAAGCCATTTGTAAATGTGCAAAAGATGATTGGAAGGTACTGTAATAAATGGCTTAATTCATAGCCATAGAGCCAAGCTGTTCAACAGGTTGGAGCAGTAATTTATGCTCTTTCTGCTGCCATATCTGTAGTTATTTATAATTCATACTTCTCATGATGATAATGAGCTTCCACAGTGTGACCCTCATCCGAGTGTGCAGTGTGCTGCTTCCTGCCATTCATCAGGCTCAGCAATTGGGCTCCTTTGATTCATTGCTCTCCAGACTCAGACCAGGGAATGGCAATCTCAAGTGAATGTTGGCCAAACTGAAAGGTCTGGCTATTAATAAATAATCATTCACATTAGGAGGCGATCAGCTGAAACTGGCAGAGAGGCTGCCAGTTTCATGTCCCTTTTGCTTTCGACTGCTCATTTTCCCTCCTCTGCCCTGCCAGAGACCCACAGCTGTGGTTTGGAAGGAAATTGCCTTGACAATTGCCTCGGAGCTGTCCTGGATGCTCTGCCCGGCCTCATCATCCCTGTGCAAACCTCAGCACCGAGCAGGGGCCGGCAGGGACCCGCCGGTACCCTCAGGGCTCCCCCGATCCCCTTTGGACAGGAGATAACGCTGGGAAAACCAGCCGGAGGGACCCGTCAGCATCCTGCAGGTCGGGGAGGCCCCGCCAGGCAGAGATCGAAGCTCTGGGAAGGCTCTGGGGGATGTGGATGCGACCCCTTTAAAGCAGGCACGGCCTGACCTCGGGCTGGAGAAGCCAAGGCCCGTCTTCAGAAATCAGAGTAATCCCGGGTGATTTTATCCCACTCCACTTCCCTAAATCTGCGGCTGTTGCTGCTTGGCGAGGGGATTAAGGGCTGGCAGGGGATTACGTAGCCGCTGCAGCTCCCAGCGCCGAGCTCCCTCCTGGCGCGGCCGCTCCGGGGCCTGGAGCCGCTCCGTACCCGTGGGTGCGCACCCCTCACCGGGGCCGAGCCGATCCCGACCTGTGGGTGCGCAGCCCTGAGCGGGCCCGGAGCCGATCGTCACCTGTGGGTGCGCACCCCTGACCCGGCTCGGAGCCGGAGCCGCTCCTCACCCGGAGCCGCTCTCTCCTGACCGGGACCGGAGCTGCTCACACCCGTGGGTGCGCACCCCGGGCCCGGTGCCGCTTCACACCCGTGCGTGCGCACCGCTGAACGGGACCGGAGCCGCTTCACACCCGTGGGAGCGCACCCCTGAGCGGGCCCGGAGCCGCTTCACACCCGTGGGAGCGCACCGGGCCGCGGCTCCCACACGGTTCGGTGCCTGGGCCGGACACCCCGACGGCGCCCGGCAGCCGCGGCGGCGCTCCCGGGGCAGAGGCGGCCGCGGTGCCCCCGGGGCTCGGCCCCTCCCCAGCAGGGCTCCCAGGCCGGCACCATGGCGGGGGCCGCCGGGGAGCTCCCTCAGGGCAGCAGGAGCGGCGGGGAGCCCCCGCACGCCGCCGGCCGGAGCCCTTGCTGATGGCCGGTGCCTGCAGGATGGGGCCCTGGGCCGTGCCGTGGATGATGCTCTGTCTGCTCTGCCTGCCACCCTGGGCCAGGGCCCAGACGAAGATCCCGCTGGAAACGTGAGTGTTGCGGCGGTGCGGGTGGGAATTGCCTCCCCGGCATGGCAGGCGCGGCAGGGACAGGCTGCTTCTGAGGGACACATGGCTCCAGGGGGACACATGGCTCCAGGGAATGGCACTGTCCTCCCTTGGCTCCTGGCAGAGGGCACAGACATGGGAGCCGCCAGTTCTGTGTCCAGGTCTAGGCTAGGATGCAATGCCTCTTCCTCCCCACTCCTCAAGCGTAGCAATGATACTCATCTCCTTTAGTTAAGTATTTTGACATTTATTAATGCTCTGCTTAATGTACTGGGCAGCAGAAGGCAAAACCAGTTTAAAGACACGTTTGTAAAACCTCACTGCCGCTGCTGCAACTCGCAGAGATCCCACCATGGAGGCAGACGGGAGTGGCCCCAGTTTGGCAGAGTAGTTTCAGTGGGCACTGCTGGGTTTTAAGATGCCAGGAACACCCAAGGGATGCACAGCACAGGCCAGGTTCTGGCTGGGGAAGGTGCCCACGGGGTGTTTGAGCAGTGACACACCTCTTTCTCCTTATGCAGAGCAAGGTTTGCAGCTCCAAAGCTCTGGTCCCTTGCGTTGGTCTGGATCAGTGCTGGCTGAAAAGGGTCTGGGTAAAGCACACAGCCGTGTTTATTCACCTCTGTGGCTGTCAGAGGATGTTAGCGAGCGAGGCTGAATGGAGGAAAGAGACCTCAGCACTTCTTGCTGGTGCTGGCTCCACCTCTCTACAAAAGGCGTAATGGCCCTTCCCAGAGCTCCGGGGCGAAGGAATGAAAGCTGAGCTGCGATACAAAGCACACCCAGCCGTGGTTTGTGCATGCACTGCACATGCAGGGACTCTAGATTCATCTTTTGGGGTTTTTGGTTTGCAGACCTTGGGTTTGTAGTGCTCCAAGGCCTGCGTGTGTCCGTGTGAGGAGCGGCTCATCCAGCACCGTCACTGCCGGAAAGCTCCCCGCCAGCAACGCGGCCCTGGCAGCCCCCCAGGAGCCCAAGAGCTCTCAGCAACCCCAGTTTATAGAAACTTCACCTTGTTAAGCTGATTTGGGCGAGTTAAATCCTTTAAGGATTAGAAATGTCAGCGCCGCCGTTGGTTAAAGCTGTTGTGGGGCAACCTCTGGGGTGCTGGGACAGGGCTGTGTGTGCAGGGCAGCAGCTTGGTCTGGACAGGGGACAACACTGCCAGCCAGTTTGAGGAGGAGACATCTGAAAAATCAACTCAAGACAGCTTAAGCCCTTTCCTGCATTTGGGGAAATGTTTTTTATTCAAAAATTGCCAATAAGGCACTTAGAGATGTGCCACCAATCCAGCCCATCTGCCCAGGAGCTGCACTGACATTATCCAGGAGGGTCTCAGGAAACTTTGCTGCCAATTCTATTCTTGCACTGTCAAGCCCTTCCCCAGCATAAATGCTTCTGATTCGGGTTGCACAGAAAGGACACAGAAGTTACACAAGATAAAATCCAACTTCTGCCGACTTCAAACCAAGCAAATCAACTTTCTATGTCCAGGATAAATACCACATAGGAATACCTTTTGGCATTGAAGCCTGTGGCATTTAGAAGCCAGACTGTCCTTTCTGCTGTTCTTGCCACTGAATACAAGAGCAGGGATTAGAGGCAGACAATCTCTGACCAAAACCTTTTCTGATGTGTTTTGTTATAATGTGATACTGAAAAAAAGAGATTTACGTCACTTTGCACAATTTGGAACTTATTCCTGTGCAAGAATGAAGAATAAACAATAGAAGAAGAGCTTTTCTCCTCTGGTGCTAAAACCAGAGCAATGGCTGAATTAATCCCTGGTGTTTCAAATCCACTCATGAATTTAACCAAAACACAAAAGTCGGCCTTTTGAAATGAAATTTCAGCAGGGAAATACATTGGCCAGAGGCCCAGAGGGAGTAAGTCAGCAGAAAATGGCTCTGTTTCATGGGTTACACAGGGACATTTTGGGGGGGACACAAAAGCAGAGCCCTTCAAGCAGCAGCTGGGTTCAGGCAGGGTGAGGTGACACAAGGCTCAGTCGGGCTGTGCTGCTCCCCCAGCCCTGTCTGGCTTTGCTGCATCGTGCTTGGATCACTGCCAGCTCGTTCCTCTCTGGCTCCAGCAGTGCAGAAATCTGCTCAGTCAGTTCCTAGTGGTGCTTCTGGGGTGCCAGTTCAGCACACAAAGCACCTCTTCTTCCCCACTGGACACAGCCCTGCTCATCCACCAGCCATGGTGTAGGCAGGAGTTGAGGCTGACTTCTTCTTAAATGCTGGTGGGAGAGGCAAAGATCAACCTGGTGTGGCCTCTTTAGGCTGCTCCTGTTGCTTTTATACACCTGCTCATGAGCTGGACAGAGCCAGAGACTTTAAAAGAAATGTCTCTGCAAGCTGATGAATTTCAGACTGACCTTTTCTCTCGCTTGTTTATGAAAAAAAAAATTAAGGGAACCTATTTAAGTTCAGCAGGCTGCCCTTAATTTCCCAGTATTCCAAGGTTGCTCATTTCCCTGGCTAATAATTGTCTTTTAAATATGAAAATGCCAGTGTATTTCTGCCTCTTCACTTTCCTACTTTGCAACTTCCATGCAATGCCACCAGATATGTTTAATGGCACAAACTTTAGCCCTGTAACAGAGATTTGAGACTTTTGAGCCCTCTCATTCCTCTGTGCCCCTTAACTTTCCAGCCAGGCCTCCAGAGCTGTCCGTCTCTGCCCCTCTCTTTGGTCCCCCTGGTTTTGTGCCTCATTCTTCCTCTGCTTTGGAACCAGAAACAATACCAGTCCCTGAGCCAGAGCAGACATCCCAAAACTATACAAACCCCTTTTTTATTTAAGTTCTGCTGTTACTGGAAGTTTCAAGAAGTTGCTCAACTAATCAGAAATTAACACTAGAGACTCTTCCACCCTGCTGGGCTGAAGAATGTTGAGGGCTGGAAGGAGCAGGGGCACACTACAAATATGACACAAAACAGAGGTGAGGGGAGGGAAATGGGGTAAAAATAAACATTCCTGCTAAAATTACTATCCCTTCATATTTAGGTTTTCTTTTTCTACAGTAAAAGGCAAGGAGATTGGAGAATATTTGTTAAATTCAGCACAAAACGTCTTGTACATAAAACTTATAAAGCCAGTAGGAGCAGATGGGCATCAATTTAAATGTTGATCCAGAGATCCTCATATCTAAGGGAATGATTAGTCACTACTACAACAAACAGGAAAGCATCCCATGGGATCCCTGTTTCCTCTTTTATTTCTGGCTTGCTGGAATAACTCTGATATAGCCCAATAAATCCTGGTCTCCTAGAAAATATCTGTATGCTTTTTTCTCTAAGGATGAAATGGTGAGATAAAAGCTCTGGCTCTGCAAATAAGATGCAGAGCACAATGAAAAAAAAAAAAGAAAAAAAAAAAAGAGAGAAATTGACTTCAGCTGGTGCTAGTTAGTTCACACTGAGTGGTTAAATATGAATGCCTCATTGCCAGTTAAGGATTGATTTTAAAAGGCACCCACTCTCTCATGCTTTTTTTATAGCAGTGGAGAGAGGTGCAGAGCTGAAGCTTTGTGTTTGCTCCAAATCATCCCCTGTGTGTTTAAAAAAGCCTGTGTGTTCCTGTGTGCAAGAGGGGAGTTTAGGCAGGCTTTCCTAGGCAGAAGTGAGCTCCTGTGATTGTTCCACCATTGCTGTGCTGGCTTTTCTCCCGAGCTCATCTCTGTGTTGATGTGTTATTTGTGGTGCAGTGCACTGGGAAATCAGGCCCTGGGGTTAAAGCCTGCCTGGGACTCAAAGAACTCCCCTGGAAGCTGTAGGTAAGACTCTGCACTTATCATAAACAAGTGTAAGTGGAGAGGGCCACTCATTGCATTAAATAAATCTCTTTTAAGTGAATCCTTGTTGAGGGAGCTGCCTGGCATTGCTTGTGTAAGTGCTGATGAAGTGCTCTGTCAATTTTGGGAGCCATCTATTTTGATTTGGATGGCTCAGTGTTCAGGCTGCTCCTCAACATCTGACTGTTCTCCATGTGGGATTGCTGCCATCCATTATTTCCAGGGTGGCGCAAGCTGGGGGTGCTTTACAGTGACAATGTGCATAATCAGCTGTGGCATTATCAAGCAGCTGCACCACCAGTGAGAGCAGGGAATTTGTCTGGCTCATCAGTCTCTGGCCTGCTCTGCTGCAAGAGCTGAATGCAAGGGGTGAATCATGGCACCTTCTCTAAGTCCTGACACTTACTTCTCTTTGCAGATTTGGCACTGAGTGTCTAGCCCTTCACCCCAGGGCCTGTCAGGAGAGATGAATAGGTGTCTGCAGAAAGCAATTTATTTCCCTTTGCTAGCAACAGAAGGAGCTCAGATGCCATCTAAGACCAAATTTCCACATCCAAAGTTAGGTGGGACAAGTTCAAGACCAGCAGAACTCGGTGTTTCTCCCTGCTCTCCAATCTCCTGGGTGGAATGTTCAAGAGCAGCACTGTCTCCTGCCTTGCTGCTTGTGTGGCTGGACAAAACATTGCCACTGTTGGAGAGTGGTTTAGAGAAATAGAGGGGTTTGTACTCGGGATGATGGAGTTTTACCTGTCTGAAGAAAACTCTGCAGACTAACCAGCTGTCTGTCTAACCAGCTCTGCAGATTTGGAATTATTAACACGGGTTTTCCTTCTTTTGGCCTTTTTTAGGGTGAAGGCCTGGGCAGATGCCTTTGGTGGGGAGCTGTACTCCATTGTGACTAAGTACTCAGGCTCTCTCCTGCTGCAGAAGGTAGGCAAAACCTGTGAGGGTTCCCTTTGCTTTGTGTCCCCTCCCTGTGTGCCTCCCAGGGTGGAGGAAAGAACAAGGCACTGGTTTGCAGCTGTCTTTTAAACCATGGAGCTCCATATCCCTGAGCCCAGAGTGATGCCCTGTGCCATTCCCCATGGATGGAGAGGAAGATCCATTCAGTGCCTTCCCTGCTTTCATCAGCCATTGCTGAGCACCACCTTAATTGTATCACTTTTTGTTAAAAATACTTTTTCACAGCACTCCTCATGTTTCCCTCTGATGATCACCTCCTGCTCTCCTATGCTGACCCTTCATTCCTCCTTTCCTGAGTCTCTCTGCTACTCATCCCTCACCCCACCATCCCCTCCTGCATCTCTCCAGCTGACACTAATTTTTTTTTTTTGCTTTCTCATCTGTATTCAGCCAGTTGTTTATCAATTCTTTGCATTTTGCCCTTAAGACTCTGCTTCAGGCAGCTGCCCTGGAAGCCAGGGGGGCAGAGTTTGCTTGGCCTGTTCACCAAACAGGCACTACTGCACTAAACTTTCCAGCAGCATTCAGGGGTGTAGCTTCAGGGACTTTAAACAAATGGTCCCTTTTGCAGCTGTAGAGAAGCTTCCTTAGGCCAGTGGTGAATGGCTGCTCCTCTTTCAGACCTGGGGATCTCTGCCCTGCACCTCCCAAGTGCTGCTCTGGGGAGCTGGTGCCTGCTGTATCCAGCGGAATGCAGACTCCACTTTGTGGCCATCCAGTTTTTTACTCTTTCTCTGATTCTCCGACACAAGCCATGAGTTGCCCCTTACACCTTCCAGGTGTCTGACTTCTGTCCTTATATTACCATTGTCAATTACACTCACATCCCAGTGCACAACACAGGATTTGGGTGTCACATTCCTTGCCTCACTGCTAAGCCCTGTTTCCCCGTCCCCAGAGTGCTGCTTTGTTGCCTGGAGTAAGGGATCATATCCTGCAGCACTCACTGTGCTAGGTTTGACCAGGACAGGCTTTCAGCATCCATCACTGAGGTCTGTGCTGATCACCAGCTCTTCTTGGGAGGAAGGAGTCACCCTGCAATAAAAGCTGTCAGCCCTGATAAAGGTACTTCTTGCACTAACTGTGAGGCAGCTGCAGCAGGGTGTGGATGCAGGCAGAAGTTGGGCTTTTAGCAGTTGTGATGATGCTTCTGCATTGCCTGTTGTCCCCTGGGGTCCCCAAGCCATAGCTCCCAGTGTCTGTGACTCAGAAGGAAAATGTCACTTTGAGCAGGGGTACAGATGAGCTTGATGTAGCCTTGCTCTGTGAACACTCCAGTAAAAAATCATTTCCTAAATTCGTGTTCTGTTGTGTTCTGCCCTAATTTAACTTGAGCAGTTTAAGCAGCTCAAGTTTGTCTTTCAACTCCACTTCTTGAGCATTTTCATCTCCTGTTGTTTCCCTGGGAAATAAGGGAATAGGGGAGAAGCAGCCAGCACTCACTTCAGTCCTTTTCTTTAGGTAGGAATTCCTCACAGTTCATCATCTCAAAGCAGGGACCATCCCAAGAGGACTCTCACTGCATCCCTGGCATCTCCAGCACTACAAGTGGATGCAGACACATCTTTTACTAATAAATATCATTTTCATGCACCCTGGCAGATCCTAAATAACTTTATGCAGATTATCTCATTGGCATGTTAGGCCTGGGGAGCCAAACACACCAAAGTCTAGAAATTAAACACATGGATTTATCTGCTCCCCAGGCACCTTGTTCTTTTTTGGGCTATTACCTGTTTTTCACATCAGATATTTCTCTGCCTGCATGGTTGTGCCCAGACCAGCAGAAGTGGGGGGAGCACAGTGCAGAAGTCCAGGTGATTCTTTTCTCAGTGCTTGTTTAATTCAACAGGCATTTTGTATCTGAGGAAATACAGAAGGTGCTGTCATCTCAGTTTGTATCTTATTTCATGTCTCCCTTGTGCCTAATGGTCTTGAAGTAACCAGCTTAGTGTTGCTGTGAGAGTTATAATTTTTCAGTTACTGAATGCTTTGCATGTAAACCTTGTCTTTAATACTTGGCATAAACTTTCTTTTATGGTTTTCAGTTTGCTTAGTTTTCTTTGGACTTTTTGTTTGTTTCCTGCAGAAGAACCCTAAAATCATGCTGCAAACTCAAGTAGCTGACATCCTACCAGGCTGTACCATTCCCAGAGGCCTGGTGAGATAATAGACATCCCTTGAATCCCCAAGGGCAGGCTTTTACCCTGCATCACAGCTTTGCCTTGGTGTTATTAGAAAGCCCAAAAAACATGGCAAAGAACAGACAAACTTGAGAAGTTCAGTCAAGACATTTTCCTGGGTGAAGATGAAAGGAATGTCTTTCACACTCTTAATTTAGTTCCACTAGCAGTGAGTAATGCAGCACTGTGTATTTCAATAGGCTGGATTTTATGGAGGTGGGAACAAGAATATATACTTGGTGACATATCTCTGTTCACAGATAAAACTTAGGATACTGAATTCTGGATATTCTGCTTTTAAATATTCACCACCCCCGTCACGGCAGAAGGGGAATCTTAATGAATTGCTCCTGCTGTTTTAGGGGAATGCTAAGTGCTAGATGAATAAGGAAAGGTTTTGTGTTAGAGCTGAGCTAACTTTTTGGCCTCTTTTCAAACATCAGATCATTTCAGCCAGTTCTCCCAAGCCTGACTCCTGTTCTGTAACTTAAAATGATCTGATAGCCTGAACCCCAAGCACAGGTTGTGCAGGATGATCCTGGCCAATACATGCACCTGAGCTGACTTCCAGCCATGGTGTCTGGTGACAGGATTGAAATCACAGCTCTGTTGCCCACCATTAGAAAATCTTGGATGAATAGTCATCAGTAGGCAGAGATTTCCAGGGCAGGAATACAGGCATGTAGTGGTTTGCTGGTTCATTTGTAGAAAAAAAGCTCAAATAGGATTTGAGCTCAAACCTGGTGTATTCCTTAGCAAACTGGAACTTTGCAGAAAGTTGGGTGGTTTTTTTTGTGTTGGGTTTTTTTCCTTCCCATCTCTGGCTGGATCTCAGGCCTGAGATGTGCACACCATGAGCAGACTGGTTTTCATTTGTCATTGTTACTTTTACCCCAGTAACATCTGCTTGTGAGTATGTCAAAAGCACATTAAAAATTAACAGAGAGAGGGAAAAGCCCTGTTGCTTTTATCTGAGGCTGTGCTATAGGGTAACTGTGGCAGGTCACTTTGTGAAGTGCCTGCCTGCCCGTGCTGGTGTGTCCCCCCCTGGGTGAGCTTTCCCAGGAGAGATTACCCTGCTCCCCCAGCAGGGCCTGATTAAAGCCCAGCCTGGCAGAGATCACCTCTGTGCTGGCAGAGCTGTGACACAGAGCTGAAGGGACAGACACAGCTGGGTGTGTGCTGCAGTCTCTCACCAGCCAGGCGCCGTGGTCAGGGGTTGTGCTGCACATTTCTCTTCTGGCAGCGTGGTTACCCCAACCTTCCTCCTCAATCCCTCCTCCTCCTCCTGCTTCCCCTGCCTGTCCCAGCTCCCCAGCCCAGGGGATGGGAGGCCTGGCATTTTTAATCCAGTAAAACCCTTGCTGTTAATCATGCCAGACAGAGCGAGCAGCCTCCCTGCCATGCCTGCTGTGGGCTGGATGCTGCTGCTATTTCTGTCTGACCTCCTCAGCCTGGCCCATCCTCGAGGCATTTCTGCCTCTGCCTGTGCCCACTCCTGCATGGTCAAGGAGCTTCTTGAACAAAAGGGACTCCACGGGCTCACCCTGAAGACATGCAAAGTCCTTTCCCTGCTGCTTCCCTCTAGTTCAGAAGTGTCACGAGAGCCCCTGCCATCTCCTTGCCCTTTTCACCACCTCATTTTTTTTGCCCAGCCCTGGCTGAGATTGCTGCTCTGTTGCTAGATGGAAGCAGTGTGAGGATGGAAGGGGGGGCTGTACACACTGCAGACAAAACTGATGATGAGGGACCAGGGAATTGCAATTGGTTGCCTTTGTGTTTCCAGATTGCTCAGGAGATAAGGCTCTGTCTTTTCTGAAATAAGTTAATTGTCCTGTGTCCTTTCACAGGTTTCATTAATCTTTCTTTCTGGCTATCTCTGTTAGCAGAGGGATTTTTTGCAAAGGAGAAATAAAGACCATTTTAGCCAGTCTTAAAAGAACAGATTTAAGGAGACAAATTATGCTTACAGTTTAGATGTACTCTTGGGTTTTTTAAATTCCTAGGTTATATGAAACGTGGTGAGAATAAACTGGTTATCTCTAAAGCTGTCAGATCTAGATCCTCCTCATTATAGCACCTCTCCCCTTGGAGGCAGCAGCAAGTAGCCGTGTTCATAATTCCTAGGTTTTGGGAATTGCCTCTGTGTTGCTCTTGGCCTAAATTATTATCCTGGGTGCCCAATAAGTGGCATCATCTCTTTCTGTCTCAACTTTCTTTGGCAGTCTCCCCTGTGAGCACTGAGCAGGCCCTTCTTGCTGGAGACCTGGCAAGTTCCCTCACAGATGGGGTGGCTCTGGGGCAGCACAGCCAGGACATCTCCCCAGCAGTGCCCCAGGGCTCACATGGCACTGGAAGAGCTGCAGTGACAGCACACAGCTCCATTCCCTTGCTCTTGCCTCTGCCTTGAGTGAGCTGGAGGTGTGTGATGTGTATAAAGCTGTTGTGGATGTCAGTGCACGGTTTGGGTTTTTTAAAGTTGGCCTTCTGCTTCTCTCTAACTTGTAGGCACTCATAGCTTCAGGTGCATTGCTCCTTTCTACAGCCACAAGCTCACAGTTGGATCAGTTGTTTTCACTTGGTCCAAGTGCTTTGAGTTATGGCCTCAAATCTGCAGATAGAAAAGGGGGAAAGGCAAAGATGGAAGGTGATAAAATCAGAGCACTTGTTTCAATACAAAGACAATACCCAGCTAGCAATGATAGATTCATCCCTCTCCTTAAGAGCCTCCTGCTCAGCAGGATTTTCTTCCTTCCCTCGGGTAGAAGTACAAAGATGTGGAGCCAACCCTGAAGATCAAAGAGGTGGATGGCTTGGAGCTGGTGAAGAAGTTCTCGGAGCAGATGGAGAGCATGCTCCGCAGGAAGGTGGAAGCTGTTGAGGTATGACCACTGCCTCTGGGGCTTTGGGAGGGAATTTGTGTCCTGCCAGCCCCAGAGCAGCAGGCACAGGGCTCTGCCTGCACCAGCAGTGTGTGGGTGCAGGGGTTGTGTGAGGACTCCCCTGCCCAGGCAGGAGCCTGCTGGTGCAGCTGGCTGCTCACGCTGAGCTTTAAGCAGACACTGGTGGGAGGATGTGGGCGTTCAGACAAGGGGATGCTGGCTTCTCCCTCGGCTCAAATTAGAAAAGAAGACAAAAACAAAGTCTAGGAATAAATATGAGGGAATGAACACTCTTTTAGGAGACAAGCTGTTTAAAAAGGGGGAGAAGAAAACCTCTCAGAAGTGAAAAATCCAGTTCATCCTTCCATAGTGCACTCTGGCTGCTGAAGACTAGGGGCTTGTTTCAGCTGTGTGTGTGGCTCAGGGGGAATTTCTGCACCTCCTGAGCACAGGCTGCAAGGAAGGTGCTTGGATTTCCAGCTGTGTACATGGGGAAGTGTGGAGGAGGTGGCAAAGGGTCTGTAGCTGCTGCAGTGTGGGAGATCAGAGCAGGTAATCGTTCTGGCCCCCCTTGCTTCCTGCATCTAAGGATTTATCATATTCCTGTGTATTTACCTACTATGAAAAGCATATTTCTGTAGTCACAGAGCCTTGACTGTTTAAGGCTTCTAATGTGGAAAAGTCATCCAGAAACACATCATTTGAATCTCCAAGTGAAATGTGGGCATATTTAGTCCCAGAGCTTTGGCCAATAACATTAAATTCTTAGCCAGACTTCTCCAGTGTTTGGATTGCCTTATCCTTTGTGAGGGAGCAAAATGTAGTTTTGCTGAGACTGTTGCTGATTGTGCAACCTTGAAAACATGTACGTGTTTAGTTGGATCCCTTCCCAGTCTGTACCAATTGAGAATTAGTGCCCTGAAGCATCATAATGGAGAAAACTGGCTGATTTTATTGCCTTCCATAAATGGTAAGAGCTTATAAATGGCCACAGCATCGCTGAGCCCTTTACAAAATCCAGTCATGGTCTTTGTCTCAGTAACAATACCAGACTGAGACTCCCACAAGGCCTTTTCCTTTGATGAGATACTGACATCAAGCTGGGGCTGAAATGCCTTTCCCATGGCTTTTTGGAAAGGCTCATGGAAAATGAAATTTAAAATGTCTGTTGTTTCTCTAAATGGACCTGTTTCTGTTTGTATATGTCCTGTGATATCTAAAATTTCTCTGGGGTTTAGCAGGGACTCTGGAGTAAGTAGGTGTGAATACACTTGGCAATAAATAGCTGCAAATAATGTACATTCCAAGCTGTAAAACTGTAGCACAGAATGACAGGTCAGCAGGAGAGGAGGGAAAGAGGGAAGTTTATAACCCCAGACGTGGTTGTGGTGAAGGAGGCAATCGCTGATACAGCTGGGAGAACTTCTGGGGGTTTTGCCCCAGCACCCACTCACCTTCCTTTCTGTGTGCTTGCTTTAGAGGCTGGTGGAAGCAGCAGAAGATGCAGATCTGAACCATGAGTACAACTCCTCACTGGAGGTGAGTTTATCCTGGTCAGTGACCAACATCCTCAGGGCACAGCCAGGAACCCATCCCCACCAGGTTCCTGGGCTTAGGAATTGCCTTGTCTGCAGGACACTCAGAGACTGCTGCAAATAAGAGATATCCTTGGCGGATCCCAAACCTAGGAATGCCAAAAAGATTTGTCCCTGTGGCTCTGGGAGGGGAAGGATTTGGGAAGACATTGGGCTGAATGATGTTATTGGCTTTACTTTTACTGCACTGGCCAACACTGTCATTATGTGATGTTTTGGTGCAAATTAGCTGGCACTTTGTGGGTTACTTGAGTGGAAAATGAGCTAAAAATTGAGTGTGAATGAACAGTGAGGAGGATGCTGTTACAAATACCCACAGCAAACCTTAATCCAAATGAACTGAGTTTCTCACCATCTTTCTTAACAGCTCCCATCATCTTTTCTGTACCAGACAGACACCCACTGGTCAGGACTTCCCTTAAGGTGAAAGTTTGGTGCTGTCTAATCAATTTGGATAATTGGCTTTCTGTTAATAACTGTTTGTTGTGGCCAAGCTGTGGGATTATTGCTGGTGAGGGGAGCTGGAATGAAAAGGCTGTGGAAGGAAATTCTCTATCCACAGTACAAGCACAGACAGCTCAGCAGAAGGACAGGCTACCCCTGCAAGTACATGTCTCAGTTGTAGAAAAGTTGAAAGCACTCCTTGAAATCAAGCTAGTTACTAATTTCATCTCACTTTTTATTTTTCCTTTTTTAAGGAATCCCATTAGCCATGTTAGTTGGGTCAGCTGCATTCACAGTACGGGGCATGGGTGAGTTGAGGTACATGACTCTGTATTTGCACACTCCATTTGCACCCTCTGGGTGCTGCTAGTGCTTGAACACTAATCCTTATGTAACCCCTGGCTCAGATAAAGCCAGCAAAAGCATCTTAAAAACATAGGTTATCCAAGAATGCCCTGGATGTACTAAAGTGACTGCAGATGGTAAATCCCCAATGACCTTCATGGGTGGGGGGACACTGCATTGTCTTTGAGCACCTTCTGCTTGATCCTTTGCTCCCAATGAGTGCCTGCTACTCGGAGTGCCAGAATGAGGGGATAATCCCAGCTGGATGTCAGCAGTGAACTCAGTAAGGGACAGGCTGGGTGAGGTCAGCACTGCTGTGTCCTGTGCTAAACCTGGGAGCCAGACCCCATAGGACACTTCACCTTTCCAGCTAATCCCCTGAATACAGCTGAGGGGCCACAGGAGGCTGCCACCCTGCCCCTGTGCTCTGCAGTGGCTCTTAAGCAATGCTCCTGGCAGTGACAGTGCTTTCAGTCATGTGGGCATATGACAGCAACAAACAAAGTGGGCAGAAACCATCATTTGGGCAGCTTGACACTTCCAGTTGGTAATAGCTTGTTTGTGGCTCGTTTTGATCCTCTTTGAAGCCCTGCTTCTCCATATGTCCCCTCTTTGTTTTAAACAGTGCTGGTAATAGTCTGTGCTATTCTCTCTTTGTCTTTTTTCTATTGTCTTCATCAACAGTTTGATTACTACAACTCTCTCCTGATTAATGATAAGGATGAAAATGACAATTATGTGGAGCTTGGGGATGAATTCATTCTGGAGCCAAATGAGCATTTCAATAACCTGCTGGTGAACACAACCTACAGTGATATCCAGCTGCCCACCAATGTCTACAACAAAGGTAATGGCCTCTGCCTTCTCACTGATGCTAGGGTGGTGTGGAAATTATCAGCAGCAATGCTGGAAACAAGGATAGGAATAGAAAAATAACAACAAGAATGGGAATAGAAAAATAACAACAGAGGGGAAAAAAACAAAAGCAGGGTTGGAAAGCTGCTGTCCTAAGGGACAGTCATGTCTGTCCTGTCACTGTGACAGGTTTAGGTATAATCTGCTCTTGGGAAACCTCTCGTGGTGGACAGGCCTCCATGTCAGGCAGGAAGAGGCCATGGGATATACCCCTAGGGTCTCTCAAGTTTTTGGAGGACACAGCCTCCTTTTTATCCCAATTTCCCTGCTGCATTTCCCTTCTCTCTTTCCCCATTGGCTGAGGTACTTGAGAGGCACAGACTTCCTGGAATGCCTGATACCAAAGATTTCCCTCTAATGTGTAACCCTCCCTTTTCATTTTTAATTCTTATGGAATTTGGAGTTTTTCCCCATTGTTTCTTTCATCTTTCAATATTCAGTTTCATTTATCAGCAAAACTACAGTTTATTTGTAAAGGCAAGTATCTTTTTCCATTCATCAGTCAGTGGAATCCTTCCCATTGTTTATCTCTCAGTGCTGATGCTGCCTACCAGCAGACATAGTTTGTTTGTAAAGACAAAACCATTATTCCTCTCAATCCCCACCAATGGATGGCAAGGAAGAGCTGACTGATGGACTTTGCTAGGGTCCAGGGCTAACTGATGTAGCACCAAAGGTATAAAAGGTGGAGGAGCCATTTTTTGGGGGAGCATGTGGTGGTCCATGCTCCCAGTGCTGTCAGGGTTTCCTTATTTAGTCTTTTGTTGTACTTTGTTAAGGTTTAATAAACCTTTCTGTAGGGGGATAGAATATAAGTAAATAAAGGTAGTATAGAAAGTAATCTTACCCCCTAAAGAGTTGCAGTTGGGCCAATTATCAAAGATTAGGAGCAGGCCTGGCTTTAACAGGCCATAGCTGTGACCAATAAGAAGAGTGTTATAAAAGAGTGGATTCATTGGTTGAGGGAGAATTGGAGTCAGGTGGCTGCTATGAGAAGGAGGAAGAGTCAGTGCTTAAAGAAGATGCCTATGAGAAACCTCAAGGAGGTATGAAACTCTTGCACTAAGGAGACAACAATATGGAACTCTTGCAATATAATGACAACACCTTTCAAATGTTAAAAGTGAGTGTTGTTTCTCACTCTTCTGAGCACATGGGGGCATGGTAAGACAGCCCAGGCTTTGTCAAAGAAAGGGCAGGCCAAGAAGAAAATAAAGATTCAATGAGGAAGCGAGAGAGTGCAACTGTGTAAATCCTAGGGCTCCTCTGTATTAGGTGATTACACCCAGCATAAATTTAGACAGGCCTTGCAGAAAGGCTATCAGTGATGCATCGGCCTGCTGTTTCTCAAGAGCCACCCATCCCCTGTCAGGCAGCAGTTAAACACTGCCTGCAGGCTGTGCCAGCTGTGCTCAGCACTGTGATGGCCTCCCTGGGCCTCTGGGAGCATTATTCCAACCAGATGTAGGGCTCAAGGGCAGGCAAGGCTGTAAAGAGATATGGGGCTAATAGTGTCTGACCAAGCTGAGATCACCTGCAGTGGCAGTGGTGGCCTGGCCTCCAAGATTCACTTGAATGGGCAGAGAACAGGAGGCATCAATGTAAAAGCTGTGGACAAGGTTGTATTCCTCCTGCAGCTGCCTTTGTTCTCATCCCTCTCCTCCATCAGGGATGGTGGATGTCCTCCCTTCTTTTAACACAGTTTTCTCCCCCACAGACCCTGCCATACTCAATGGAGTTTACATGTCAGAAGCCCTGAATCCTATTTTTGTGGACAACTTTGAAAGGGATCCCACGCTGACCTGGCAGTACTTTGGCAGCTCCACTGGATTCTTCAGGCTGTACCCAGGTAAAAGAGTAGAGATTGGCTTTGCTCTTTCAGTGCCACACAATAACCTTGCAAGACAGGGCCTGTGCCATGCAAGAATGCAATCTGGGAAGTCTGGGGCCTTCCCAGCCCAGAGAAGGGCAGGATACAGTGAGCAAAATGGGCTGGTAAGGCTGAAGGAATTACTCTGCAGGCATAAACCCCTTTCTTCCATTAGAACCAGCCCCTCATGCAACCCCAGAGGATTCTGCTGGCAGGGGACCTCCAAAGAGCTCTCAAAACACCATAGCAGGGCTCCCCTGAGGGTTTGAGTGGTGGCCAGGCCTCTGAGGACACACATGGCAGATGCAGCTGGCCAGCCTGCCTGGTCATCCACTCACCAGCTGTGAGGGCACATTAGGTCACAGCACAGGAGGGAGGTGCTGTGCTTGCAGGAACCCTTGAGATGCTCGGCAGCTGCAGCCTGCCTGGTGCCACTTGGTCAGATGGCTGCCTGCCCTTGTTCTGTGCCCTGGCACGTGCTGGGGAAGGTGAATGCAGAGATGGCTGTGAGCAGAGCCTGTAGCAGGGAATCTGGGATGCATCCCAGTCGCTGCTGCTGCTTTTTTATGCTCTCCACCATCCCCTGTGAGAAAAAAATCTGTTGTTGAGAACTACATCAAGGTGAGAAAAAAACTCAAAGTACAAGCAGTTGCTTCACAGTTGAACAGACTATTCCAAGGTACATTTTTTAATAAACAGTTTACTCAGAACTGCCAAAGACCGAGCAGCTCTGCTTGTATTTCTGCAGAATGGGCCGCTGCTGTGGCTGGCCAGCCTCCTGTGCTCCCTGGGGTAGCCAGGTCTCAGCAGGCAACAGCAGCAGTGCAGGTGCCTGCCTGCTGTGAGTGCTGATTGCTCCTCTTGCTGCTCTCCTCAGGAATAAAGTGGTTACCAGATGAGAATGGAGTCATCTCCTTTGACTGCAGGAACCGTGGCTGGTGAGTTCTGGAGAGACTTGGCCGCAGCACCTTTGATCCTTCCTCTCTCCCCCTTCTCCAAGGTGTGACACCTTGGGGAGCTGCTGATCAGCAATTAATGTCCTGTGGTGCCCCTGCAAGAGGTGGGGGGGTGTGGTATTTTCTGAGACCCCCATTGTTGGAAGGAACGATGAATCTGACTCCATGTTCTTAGAAGGCTAATTTATTATTTTATGATCTATATAATATTAAAGAATGCTATTCTAAAACTATACTGAAGAATACAGAAAGGATACAGACAGAAGGCTAAAAGGTACCAATGAAAGCTTGTGACTCTCTCTTCAGAGTCCAACACAGCTTGGCCCCTGATTGGCCAATAAGTTAAAACAATTCACATGAAACCAATGAAACAATCACCTATTGGATCAACAATCTTCAAACCACATTCCAAAGCAGCAAGACACAGGAGAAACAAATCAGATAATTATTTTTTTTCGTTTTTCCCTGAGGCTTCTCGGGAGAAAATCCTGGGCAAAGAGATTTTTCAGAAAATATGATGTGACAGGGAGGTACATAAATAAAGGTAATAGCAGGTTGGGAAGCCCTGCCAGCAACAGTTTTTCCTGTGGGATCTACCATGTGCCACGTGGGAATTACACTTCTGTGGCTGGGAGGTGGTGGGGGTATTTGAGTTTCAGAACTGTGGTGTGTTTCAGAACTCTTGGGTGTATGTCTGCAGTAGGCTCAGCACTTCCCAGGGCAGGAAGGGAGGTGCTGGGGCCAGCCTGTTCCTGCTGGGCACTGTGGCCATGGTGGCCGTGGTGCTGTGGCTGGCAGGGTGACAGCAGCATGCCCAGCATTCCCCCTCCCTGGCTCTCACCCTGCTCTCTGTTGTGCAGGTACATCCAAGCAGCCACCTCTCCCAAGGACATTGTCATCATCGTGGATGTCAGTGGCAGCATGAAGGGCCTGAGGATGACCATTGCCAAGCACACCATCGTCACCATTTTGGATACTCTGGGAGAAAACGACTTTGTCAACATCATTGCAGTATGTCTGCCTCCGTCCCAGTGCTGAGCTCTCCCCTGGTGCCTCACACCCCCTCCTCCTTCCCCTCAGCAAATCACAGTGACCCACCTACAGCAGCACTTCTGTTGGACTGGGGAGATTCCCCAAAGGATCCTTGGGAAGGCCGCTCTGTGTGGTCAGCAGGGTGGCTGCGTGCTCATTTCATTTCTCCTCCACAGAGGATGTTGGCTGCATCTTTTTGTTTTCTTAGGGATGTGACTGCAACAGATAACAAAGGGCTGCAGAGAGACACCAGAGATAATAATTCACCCAGCTTGCCCTAACACTGAATTTGGGTCCAGCAGCAGCAGTGTAATCCTCAGGCCAATGTTTCCAGGCTAGAAAACTACCACCATGTGCCTTTTTGTGCACCAGCATCCTGCAAGGCTGCCCTTACAGTTCTGAGTCCATCAGCTGGGCTGCATGGAGCTTGGTCAGGAAGCTTCAGTGTGACTCTCTTCCTTTTTGAGCCCTGGCAGGGTGAGGATGAGCTGGTTACCCACAGGGAACCAGCACCAGTGACCACAGAAAGCAAAACTTTTTTCCATGACTCATAGCAAGACTGGTGCCATGTTAAAGGCTCCTTGCCTTCTAATTTTCAGAGCTAATTCAAACACCATCTCCTTCCCCAGGCTTCTTTCTGTGATAGCTTGCCAGGGCACAGCCACTGAGATACAAATTTTGCTTTTTGTTGATAGCTTCTTATGTTAGCTAATTAGAAACTCCAGTGGCAACAATTCTGTCTTTATATGACTGGACAGATGGAAGAGTGAACAGTGTTGGCAGAAAAATGGAAGGGGAGTCATTAAGGAGTTTGAAATATCATCTGTTCTTCAAAAACAATCCCAGAAATACCATGTTTATATATATAGATATAGATATATAGATATATTTTTTAATTTTTTTCCTCTACTGCACTCACACCAAGAACCTTCTGGCTCAGAGACCTTATAGCCTGACCTAAGTTCCTATTGATCAGCTGAGCCTCAGAGGCCTTTTAGGAATTGCACTCTCCTGAACCCTGCAGGAAAAGGTTCACAGGGGCCTTACCAAGCTTTTCCTCCGATGTCACAGCCTGGAATCATCCACTCCCCTAATTATCCCAGTCCAGTGGATGTGTGCTAACCTGGTTTGTTATTGTTCAGCTGTGCACCAGAGGCTTCCAACTTCAGGTTAGAAGGTTCAGCTGGGGACTCACAGAGTCTCCAGAAGTGAAAACTATGTGCAAAAAGTGCTAGAAGCAAGGCCAGGGATACAAACTCATAAAGTAGGGATAAAAACTTTGTGGTGTGAGTGGGGGGAAAAAAGTAATTTTGTATGTGTAGATCTGCTCAGCTAGAACTCAGCAAAACACTGTAATTAATGCATTATTTAAACAAACAGGTCATCAAAATCCTAGTTTGCCGTGATAACTATAAGCAGTTTTTAAGGGAAATGGGTATAAAATGGCATCATGTTCCATGCTGCTTTCTGAACATGCACCTAGGACATGAAACCATTTTGTGAATTTTCTCCCATGACAACTCCTTTCTTCTTGTTTTCTCTTTGCAGTACAATGATTATGTTCATTTTATTGAGCCCTGTTTTAAGGGTATCCTGGTCCAAGCAGACAGAGATAACAGAGAGGTGAGTACCAGGCCCCTCTCAGTGTGACTCAGGTAGCTCCCTTCATGCAGGCAGAGAACAGGGTTGAGATGCTGTGAGATGAAGCTCCAGGGACAAGGAACAGGGTTTGAATTTCAGAAGCCTGCAGCAGTTCAGGGCTGTGTGCTGGCTCTGTGGTTACCCTGAATTACCCCAGGCTGCTGTGACACAGGGTCAGCTGGTGGGTGAGCAGCAGCCACAACTTCCCTGGTCCCCACTGCTGCACCACCAGCAGACCTAGCCCAGGCTGCCTTGTTAAAAACTGTGTGCAGAGGGCAGAAGGTCTCCATCTTAGATACCCCACATCCTCAGCCCTCAGAAAGGAGAACAATCCGTCCTTTCCTGGTGAATATGTTCTCAGCCTGGCCTGATCCTTCATCAGGGTGGATTGCCAGCAAGCCCTCTCTGAGGAGGGGTTTTGCTGCTCTGATCCAGGAGGGTTCAGCAGCCCTGAGGTGTCCAGCTGCTCCACCACCCTCCTGGCTGACTGCTATTTTTAGCTTCTCTCCCTGTTTTGTTTCCTTTCTTCTTTCAGTTTTTTTAATTTGTATTACTACATCCCTGTATGCCTTCAACAATCAGATTTCTCTCCCAGATTAGCCCTAGGCCACAGAGTATGACTACAGAGGGTGATGCCTTTGCAGGGATTCCCAAAGGATTCCCAAACATCCTAAACACTATCTTGCAGAGAGGGTTTAATTTAAGCAGATCAATGCTGCTTAAGTCATAGACAAGCATTCAGATTTTTTCTTTTTCCCCATGCTGTTGCTTTTGGGTGCACAGGATGTTTTATTTTTCCTGAAGGAGCAGATAAGGGCGAGTCAGATTCCCAGATTTGCCCCTTCCATGATCTTACATGGATCCTCAGTGTTTCCCAGTCCAGAGACAGAAATGCAGTCCTGCTGGAGCTGCATGGGCACAGCCTTTTCTGGGCTACCCTTTCCTGCCCTGCTCAAAGGGAACACCCTGCCTGCAACTCATTCCTGGTTTTCTTCCTTCTCTTTTTGCCAGCACTTCAAGCAGCTGGTGGAGGAACTGCAGGCAAAAGGAGTGGGGACTGTGAGCAAGGCTTTGACAGAGTCCTTCAAAATCCTGAGAGAGGTAAGAGTTGGTGCTGGTGTGAGGCTTGAGTGTCCCTGCCCAGCCCTGCACTCCTCTCCCCCAGTGACAGCACATCCCTCAGGCTGCTGCAGTGGGGAGCAGGCATGAGATAATCTCGTGGATCCCACATTTGTCACAAGCAGTGTGCAGGGCTCACCCATCTCAGGGGATGTGTTAGTTTGTGCATGATGTCCACAGCCAGCAGTCCCTGCCCAGGAAGGATCAGGAGCCAGCAAAGCTGTGGCTTCATGAGTTTTCTTAATGAGCCCCACAACTGGGCATTGCCCAGGCACCTTTCCAGATGGTGGCAATAAAATACAACTGATTGCTGAGGGCCACAGTTCTGGTTGTAAGTAATGTTATTAGTGAGCAGTGGTGATAATGAAGACATGGAAGATTATTCTTCAGATTTATTTCAATGTCACTTTGCTGAGTGTCAGTGCTTGGGGAAGAAATCACAGGTACAGGAGAATTAATCCCTCTGAAAAGAACCATAAATTATTCATTGCTTCATTGAATAGGAAATTCAGTAGCCTGGAGGAAAACATACAATTTAATTCTGTTTCTTAAGGAATGGTAACAAGGAAAAGGACCAAAAACAAGCTGAATACCCCCATCCCCTCAGGGCACTGTATATAGTGGGGTTGTGGATCATAGAATCATAGAAGGGCTTGGGATGGAAGGGGCCGTAAAAGCTGAGACAAAATATGTCCTCCACTGAAACAGTGAACCAAAAATACCTCCAGGGAGTGTTGCCCATGCACCCCAGTGGACTAATGTGACTCCCCTGCAGTAATAGAGAACAAACTCTTTGGTGGGTAAAGAATTTATTTTTTCTCTCTATTTAGCTTTAAAAAATACAGTGAACAATTTCAGCAGTCATCACTTACCTTGATTCTTGTTGAGTCTGTCTTGTTCAGCAAGCTCTAACCAGCTCTGAGATTGCTCTTGGACAGTGCAGCACCCAGTGGTGACAGAACCTTCTGCTGTTACTCACTCACAAGGTGAAATATTGCTTCCCTCATGCCTTTTGCTCACCTTGGGTCTGGGGAGAAGGCCCCAGACCTGCAGATTGAGCACCTGCAGATGAGGAAAGGTGTCTTCTGTGCCTAGGAAATGGCTGTCCATAAAACAATATCTTTGTTACCAAAGAAATGTGTGAAACAGAGTGCCTTAATATCAGCAGCTGGAGCACCCCAGGCTCTGCAAGTAGCACAGCCTAAGGTAAAAGGGTGTCCCCTGCCTAGTGCTCATGTGGTTTGAGGGCTCTCTGAAATCATCTCCTCGAGTTTCTTAGACCTGTATGGGTAAGAGCAGAGGAAAAGGATTTTAGTCAGTGTGCCCCAAAACAAATCTGTGCAGTCACAGTCAGCAAAAGGGGGAACTTTGGTGGAATTGACCACCCCCTTCTCATCAGACAAAATTCCCACTCTCAGCTGTTCCTCAGGCTCTCCTATCATTGCTCACGGGAGCACACGCAGGAGAATGAAAATTGCAGCATCACACTGATGAAACAGGCTTTGCTGATTACAAGAGACAACCAGTAATAATATCTGTAATGAAAGTGGCTGCAAAATTTCCCTGGTAATTTTCCTCAGTCCAATTGCTTACTGAATTAATAGCCCAGCAGAGACCCACTCAATGAGGTATGAGTAGCAAAGAGGGCTTGAAGAAGAGCACAGATCTCTCACTGTCTTTGTTCTCCTCCATTATCCTCTGGGGGAGACAGGGCATATTTTAATCCATGACACAATTTGCAGATCAGTTTCAGGAGAACAGCTAGCCAGAGACCCCCCCTGTCTCTCTCTGCCATGCTCAATAAACCACTTGAACTCTCCATTTCAATTTAGCCACAAATCAAGTGGTTTCCATAAAATATGCAGCCAAGGGAAGCCATGGTCTTAAGCACACATTTATGAAGTGCTTCAAAATTCTCAGGTGTTAAGTGCTATCTTTGAGGTATTTTCTTATTTATTAAATTTTGATCTGTCTCACTGCTCTCTTCTCTTCCTTGTTTCAACCAGCTTGGCCTGCCTTGTTCTCTCCCCTTTTTCCTGCAGGATTTATACCCCTTTGTTCTGCTTCCAGGCTGCTTCCACCATCCTCCCAACAGTGTGTGAGTGCTGCAGCTGAGAGCTATCAGGTGCTAAGCAGAGCAGAATAATTGCCTTCCCTGTTTTACACACCGTAGTCCTCTTAACAGGACATAAGACAACAGCTACAGTTTTTTTCAGGCACTGTCACATTGTTAATTCCTATTCAGCTGATGTGTCTCTGCAGCATCCCTCCCCAGGCAGTATCCAGCCTCCTCTTCTGTGTTCAAGCCACTGCCTCTGCTTTCCAATGTGCATCTGTCCTCCTTTCTCAGGATACACTCAGAGCAAGTATTTTGAAAGCTGTTGCTTTTCCCACCCTGTAGAGGACAAGAAAAGCCAAGTTCTGCTTTCCAAGGCCACCTTGGAAGGATGTTTCCTCTTACCACCAGGCTGATTTAGTCATGCCTTGACTCACTGCTGATCTCAGGAATCACATAAACGTTGAATTAATTGAGTGGGTCATTCCAGAATGGCTATAGGTGGAAAAAAGTGATGAAACTGGTAACAGACTGGATTTCAGTGAGACATAAAATTCTGAGTAATTTGAGCAAGCTGGTGCCATAAAAAGAATGAACCTGTGTGCTGATTTAAGTAAGCAAAGCTTTGTGGCCTCTCACTTGTGTCTATTGATTGACACATTCACAAGATGCATGTGTTACTAATTTTTCTAGTAGCATGCTAGATGTTTCAGGAGGGTTTATCCATCCATTTTCTGTATTTTCTTTTGATTGCCTCTTCATCCTTTGGGATCTTGTATAGTCCCAGTCAAGTCTCAGCCCATGAGGCAAGTAGTTCAGCTACACCTTCTGCAATTCTTTCCCTTCATGCTGAGCACATATTATTCAAATGCTTTAAATTAGTCTTTTCCCTAACCCTGCCACTTTGTGACCCTGCCTCTAATTAATTCATTCTTTTCTTAGTTTCCTACCTACTTCAGCAGGTGCCCAGCCATTACAATATTTTCCTTTTTATGATAAAGGATGGAGGCTTTAAATCGTTTCTGCCTGACCATGTCCCTCTATTTTTTATCATCTGGCATTGTATTATTTTTACTCTCTTTCTTGATTCTTCTATGCACACTTAGAAATTGTTTCTTGATTCCAGTCACATTTCTATGGACCCAGATTCTACAGCATATTTTTCAGGATATGCAAAGTTCAGACTTTCCTGTTTACCAGTTCCTGCTATCTTGCTTAATGCCCTTTCTCGTTTCTCCTTCACTGGCTTTGTTTTCTTATCTACTGCTGATTTTCTCCCCATGAGATGCTTTCCACCAAGTTTGAATTTTCAGTAGTTCTGGAGGCCATTCCAGAGGCAGGTCTGCATAAATAATGGGGCAGGAGAGATGAAGAGGGGCTGCTCAGTGCCCTGGTCAGGCATGCACATAATCAGCACGCCTGCCTGCACATCTCTGGGCCATGCTGATGGTTCCAATCTCTTCACTGGGAGCTCTGTGCCAGCCTGTAACTGCAGAGTAAAAGGCAATGAGCAAACAAGGGAGTACAGGAAACTGTGACCCTGAATTAATTAGATCATGCCTCTTAGTCCTGGCAACGTGACTGAAGTTACACAGCTCTGTGCCTCCTTCACTGACCCAGCTCTAGCCTGCATTTCTTCAGACATCTCTTCTGTGGACATGTTATTCCTCATCTCCCCTTCTTTCATGCTCCTGAGACTTCAGTCAGAGCAGGGAATTATGCTCAGAGCTTGCTGCAAATGCTGTCAGATCATTTGCTACAGCTGCAGCCAGTCACAAAGGACCTAAAAACCAGGGATTACCTCTTGTTCGTTTGTTTTCTAAATCTGTCTTTTTAATCTCCATTTCTATGACACTGATGATCTCATTTTCCCTGTTGAAAATATCATCTACTCCTGTAATTAGGAGATTGCTGGTTCTGATATAACATCCAATTTCTCAGTATCTCAGAATTATGAGTTCTGAAGTAAGCTTCATGAAGAGATCTTAAGTCATTTGATGATATGGTGGGTGACCTTAATTAAGTGTTAATTTAATAATAAACCAAACAGACATATTGTAGATTGCAACAGTTTGGAATAAGCTGCTTTCATAACCACAAGGTTCCTGTATCTGTGATCTGAGCCTCATTCTGACAGCATCTCCTGCACCCTGTGCCTCCCTCATGGACACTCACACTGTCTGTTCTCCCTGCTAATCTGCACTCAGTTGATCTCTGTCCTAGAAATAGCTCACTTGAGGCTCTGGTTTTTTCCTACCTGCTGGTCTTTAGCAAAATCCCATGAAGCTCTCACCTGCTTTTCTGCTTTGCTAAGAGCATCCTATGCTTGTTCCTGTTGTATACCCTCAGCCTTTACTGCCTGTCTCCCCTCTGAATGTGCTGCTGTGGGGACATGAGAGAGGAGGAGGAGCACATCCAAACACCTCATCCTGATTTGGTATTTCCCAGAGATGTTTCATCTGAGAGCAGCTAGTTAGAAATGACCCTGTTACAGCATCCTTGTGATCACTCCTGATCATCTGTCCTGGTTCTGCTCAGTGATACAAGCAGGGGCACAGCCAGAGAGGGTTTGTACCTATGGTCATGCAAAAGCTGTTGAATCCATTCTTCTACACCTGTAACAGTGTAGTTACAGGTGCTGTGTGAAGTTGGAGGAGGCAGGACTGATAACACAGATGGTGGCAGAAGGAGATGCTATGGTGATATTAGCAATGAGCCCAGTAAATTCATAATAAGGAGTAGTGAAATTACTGGGGAAATCTGAGCTTGGAACTGGCTTCACGGTGTTCATGGTCATGATATTAATCTGCAGTGGAACCACAGGACCAGCCCCGTTGGAAAGGCATTTGTCTGTCATTACATAGCATTACCAAACCCTAAAGGAGCTGGGAATTGAACCCTAAAACATCTAAAAACTCCCAGTTCATGGCCTGTGCTCTTGTTCTCCCATTCAAGGATTTCATTTTATGCAATTAATTTTGCCATTTGGATACCTTTTTTTTTTCATAAGATATAACTATCCAGTTTAAACTTGCTGCTGTTTGCTGTAACCTTAATCACACTTCAGCTGGTCTCCTGTATACTCTTATCTCATACTATTGCCTCTCATTAATCTTTGTTAGCAGGAGAGCTGTTGTCTCTCCTTCTTCCATAATTTTTTCACTCTTCATCAATTTCTGCACCCTCCTCTGTTGATCCAGCATTCCCTTCTCAGAGCGTAGCAGCAGTGAGAGGCAGGACAAGGAGAAGCACAGAGTGCCACCGAGCTGGCAGCTGCAGCCAAGTGCTCAGTTTTGTCCCTGGGATGTCCTCAGCTGCCTCTGCTGCTGGCTTTAGCACTGTGTTGGTGCTGCAGGAGGCCCTCAGCTCTCCAGAGCAGGTACCTGAGGGCATGGGAAGCGCATGGAGCAGGAGACAGGCAGCATTCCAAGGCTGGCTCTCCCTGGCTGGACAGGCAAGGTCTGGCTTGCTTGTAGGAGCACATCTGTCCAACACCTCTGCAGGTGCCCTTGGGAGCATGGCAGTGTTTGTACCAGAGTCCTGGTGCACTTCTGCTCTGCCTGAAATCTCTCTTATGCATAAATAACAGGTCATCTGTCATGTCAGTGTATGGCCTCTCTAGCTGGCACGTCCATAACCTTTCCCAGCTCCAATGGCAGTAGCCTTCTTTTTTCATGTGCTCCTGCCTTTCTTTGCTATTCTTTGGCTGACTGATGGATTCATCCTGAAATAATGAGTCTGATTTCCCACTCCTCTCACATTTTCTGCCATAAAAAGTGACAGTTACTGCTGTCAAATCAGCATTGCCGTGTTTGTGGTCAATCCATAGTTGTTTTGCATAAACTAATGCGACTGTGCAAGATGTGAAGCAGCAGGGAATCACACCCTTCCTCCACAGCACTTATTTTCTCCTCATTATTTTACTTCTGCAAAGCCTCCTGTGTCTGCATGTGCCAGGCAAGGCTGTATAAATAAAAAATCTATATGCAGCATGCGAACACAATGATCTTTCTGAGCAGTGTGGGGTTTGCAAGTGGAAGTCAGGATGTGGCCCACTGTGAATAAATAGAGTTCCTCAAAACCAGCCTGTGGTGGGTAAGCAGTGCTCTCTCTGTCTCTGTTTGTAGTTCAGAGATGCTGGCCAAGGAGGTCTGTGTAACCAAGCCATCATGCTGATCACCGATGGAGCCGTGGAGGATTATGAAGCTGTCTTTGAAAAGTACAACTGGCCCGATCGGAAGGTTTGGCTGGGAAGTGGTAAATGGAAAGGGGGGGGAAAGGGGTTGTTCTGCTGTGCTGGGAGGGGGAGAGCATGAGCCAGGATACCAGGCAAAGCTGAGCATTCACATATTCCAGTACCTGAGAACCCATGGGCACCTGACTGTAAATGCAAACAAAGCAGCCAGGCAGGAGCCTGCTGTGGTGATTTCTGAGGTGAGAGGGTTATAAATGCAGTTCTCTAGGTCAGGAAAGCTTTTCTTTTTCATACACTTTGTTTTCTAAAGTTGTGGGCAATCTAAATGGTCTCCTGGTAAGATTATAAAGACTGAGTTGAGTATTTCAAAATTAAAAACCAATTTTTGCTAAGAGTTTTAATTCCATGTAGGACTATTTATAACTGGTCCTGTTCAGAAAAGGTTTGCCTATTCCAAGTTCTTATGGTGGCCAGGGAATGATCCAAGCAGCCTCTATAGGTGCCTTCCATCCCTGTTTACTCTGATGTCTTTGATTACAGGCTTGCACTAGCAGAGCTGGCTGTGAAAATGTAATAGACCACTGCTCATCCTAAACACTCCTGATTTATTTGTTTACCTCATCCCAGCTAGCAGCAATGCACAAAGGGAGAGAAGCAGCCTACTGAAAGACCAGAGCAGGGGGCTGTTAAAACAGTTTATTTCAGAATTGGCTCTTTTGTTGGTGGTCAAATGCAAGAGAAATGGTAAAGCTCTCTCTAAATGATTCATTCCCCCAGGGAAAGGATTCCTGGGAGCTGTAAACCTCTCTGCATGTGGCTGCTGAGTGCCTGGCAGAGCTGCTGTCATAAAATCAAACAGAATTTTCACTTTTGCTTTGTTATTCAGATGATCCTGGGTGCTTCTTGGCTTTCTGGGCTTATTGTAATTGGAAATTAAGTTCCAGGCCACAAAACAGGAAACAAATGGTGCGAGAGGCTCCTGTCTCTGTATGAAAGCAGAGCTATTGCTCTCACCACCAGTGGACAAGGGGATGCCAAACTTCAGCCTTTTGGATTTGGTAGCACATTGCAGCCTCATTCTCCTGTCTTTGCATGCTCCTAGGTGCGGGTGTTCACGTACCTCATAGGACGGGAGGTCACTTTTGCCCCGAACGTGAAATGGATCGCCTGCAACAACAAAGGTGCTGTGTGGGAATGGGTGCCCAGCCTCTCTGCACCCCTCCAGGGCTCACCCACCACTGCTGGGGCCCACAAGCCCCTGCTTGGAAGACAACCTAAGGAAAAAACAGCCCCTGCTGGCCCACGTGAAGTGTTCCTGTGTCCAACTAACACAAGTGCTCCGTGCTGAGCCACTGCATTTTCCTGTCACCCTGCCAAGGGACACTATGACCAAGATTCATGCTGGCTGTAGTCCACCTAAGTCCCCTGTGCTTATTGTGTCCCAGTTGCTGGCTTTTGACAGTCTGTCCAAAGCTCTGTTAGAGAGCCTGACATCTTTTGGCTGAGACATAAAACAAACATTGCTGCTTTAAAGGTTTTACAGCAATTTTCACAAGGTCTGCAGGTTAACCCCTGTATTCTGGCCAAGTTCTTTGTGTGTAAGTGATTTCCACTGAGATACCAAAATAGCTTGTTAATCCCACCCCAAACCCACTATTCTCTCTATCTCTCTAAATTAAATGAATGAGAAAATCCATCCACAGTAGGTGAGTCACCTCTTTGCATTTGGGGCCAGTTAAAAAGTCAAGTTAGCACTGTCAGAGTCTGTAAGAGCAGAGGAAGAAAGGGAAAAAAGCCATCCACGTTTGAGCATGACCTGGCCTCTGGAGACAGCGCTGCTGGTTACATCAGTGTCCTGTATAAACAAGGAAGGGAAGGGAAAACTGAAGCTGGGTGTCAGGTACAAACTTTTCCATCCTGAGCAGTGGTTCCAGCAGAACGTGAAATGCATGGGAACATTTGCTGCTGAAAACAGTTGACAGGAGAGCTGCTGGCCTGTAGAATGTCTGTGAGCTGAGGATGCTCAAGACTCAAGCATTCGTCTAATTAGCACTATGAATTACATATAATATTCTTATGTTTTGTTAAATGAAGCAAACCCCTGGGTTTTAAATTCTGTATTCAGCCAGGAGATCAGTGACAGAGACTTCATGGTACTGTTGGTTCACTGTAAAATGTCAGAATGCGTTCTTCTGAATAACCAGGTAACAAAAATGTGCTCTGTGCACTTGCATTCTCACTTAGCAGATTTGAGCTGTTCAGAGGGCTCCCTGATTTTGGTTCTTCTGTTTCAATGCATTGTGTAACTCTTTTGGTCCTTGTTTTAAAGCACACTAAATCTGTTTGCACACCACAAAGCTTATCAGAACATGAACCCTTCCACATGGCAGTGTTTTCCTGGTGATTGGAAAGTTTTCCATCTGACATATTCTATCCTATACCAAGTGCAACCAATGCCTGTGGTAAGAAGCAGGACACAAGAATCCTTATGACATTATTCTGTGTTAGCACTTCTAACCAGCAGCTACTTCTGGGGACCTTTTGGTAACTTGAGAACACCCTTCCCCTGTACTCTTGTTGTAGTTTTAGACTGCTGTGTGTCCAGCTGCAGGGACAAAGCTTTGGAAAGAAGTAACTTGCACTTTTTATTCTGTTTCCAATGTGTAGATGGAAGTAGTTGCCACCCTTGAATGTAAAGCTAGGCAGACTGAAGAGTGCTGGAAAAAAAAATGGAAAAGGAAGAGGGAATTTTATCTTAATATAAAATAGGGCAGGGCAAGTGGGTAGCCTGGTGAAAACCTTTGCTTGCATGTGTTTGGCCTTCCAGACTAAAGGCAATCTGATCAATGGAAGGTTTTTCCTGACACCCAAATCAACATTTTGCATCTGCTTTGCACAAATCTGGTTATATCAAGACTCTCATCTTGCACATTGCTTCAGCATTTTTGGAAGAACAGAACCACTGCTTTGAAACTCTAGATTTCCACAGGTGCTTTTGGATACGAGGCATGTCAAGGCCCATTTTACAAAGAGCAGATTACCCAGCCTTTGACATTCAGTTTTCTAGCTTTGCACTCCTTTAGAAACAGGGGAGATGTGTCAGCAGAGTGACTCACAGCTCTGTTTCTCCATGAAGGCTACTACACTCAGATCTCCACGCTGGCAGATGTCCAGGAGAATGTCATGGAGTACTTGCACGTGCTCAGCCGGCCCATGGTCATCAACCACGACCACGACATCATCTGGACCGAAGCCTACATGGACAGCGCGGTAAGGAGCCCCAGCACGGGCCAAACCCCAAAGAAAGCCCTGAAACTTAGGTTTAAAAAGCCAGGAGTTGGTTGGTTGGTAGAAATTACTGGTCTCTGGCTCTACTGAGACAGACAGTATTTCTTTTCTGCTTGCTCCTGGAGCTGAGGTGTGTGTGCAGACTCAGACACGAATCTGCAGTGACTCAGGTGCCCAGGACTAATCACACAGGCACAACATCACCTAAGATGTGCTTCTGTGCAAGCAGGGTGCCTTCTAAAGGATTGTTCACACAATAGGTCATTCTTGGCTCGGGGTAGGGTCACAGAGACTGATTTCCTCCAGCCCAGTAGCTAACTGCAAAGTGTTTGCTACTCAAAGATAGAGATTTCAACTGAGGCAGCAGGCTCACTCATTCTTTCCTTAAACTAGCAAGACCTAACTCACCACAGTGCCCAGCCCTGTGGGCAAAGGACACACTGCAAAAGACCAGACAGTCAGCACTCCCAATGCCCCTGCTTTGTCTCAGGCCTGCCCTGTGGGAACACATTTGGCTCTGTGAGGGTGACATGGGGTGTCTTCTGCTCCATGAGCTGTGTCAAACAAGGGCTGGGACATGGAACTTGAGTGTACTAATCAAAACCTCCAGAAGTGCTACTAATTACCCAGGATGTTTATTTTATCAGCAGATTTGCCACCTCTGGTACTGGTGTATAGAGTCATGCTTCCCAAGGCACCCACAGGCATTTGTTTGCTGCACATGTTTTTCTGCATCTTGTTTTGTATCTCTTGTCTTGCCATTGTCTTCCTCTGTCCCAACCTGTCCTGTCTTTGATTCATTCCTCCATTCATGTATTCATTTGTGTGTTCATCCATGTCTTTCACCAGCTGCCACAGTCTGAGGAGGTAACTGCACCCTGTGTTTTGTGCATGTGCTGTGTCCCTTGTGCCAGTCAGTGTGTCAGTGCCAGCCTTCACAGCCACAGCTGGCCTGTACATCTGCAGGGATGGGGGCTCCTCTTGCACTGTCAAGAAGAGGAGAGGAAATGCTGGATGTACTGGAGAGCTGTGCTGTTGGTTCAGAGTAGGTAGGGCTGTCTGTGTTGTGCAGTGGCTTAATTCACCTGATCTCTTTTTCCACATGTCCAGTAAGTGCAAGAGAAGCTTACTTGCTGAGTGTTAGTGTGAGTTTTGCTGTAAATGGGAAGATTCCACAAAAAATCATCCAGAGAAGTAGCTCAAGATACCAAGTGCAAATCTCCACCAAGTGATTAGATTGCTGACTTGCTCCTTTATGGCTCTCAGCATGCTCTGTAGTAGGGACTGGAGGTCATTTCTTGCCTTGCTATTCACATCAAACCAGAAATGGAAGGATTGATGTTACTGGCAGTAAAGGATGAGAATCTTTTGATAGCTGGGTGTGTTTGGGAGACTCCTTTGCACATGACTTGCCTGTTTTACCACCTCTTGTGTGCTTTTAGAGCATCTGTCCTCTGCTGCATTGGGAACACCTCTTATCCCATTACATATGCATGTTCTGTATCCCTCATAGAGATAGCTCACTGTGGTGTATCTGTTTGGATCATTACTTTGTCTCTTTTTCCTGAGCTTAGATGGTTGAATAACAAGTGTATATAAGTAGGCTTGGTGTGTATTTGTGCCATTTAAATATTTGTCTGTGGTGTTTTTCATTTGTGGTATTATTATGTTTGCAGTATACCTTGTTTGTGATTTTGCTCATATTTGTGGGTTTTTTTCTCTGTTCTGTGCTGTTTGTGTTGGTGTTTTTTGCACTCATTGTATAAGTGCCCATGTCTACACTCACAAAGAGTGGTGGATATAAATTGTGCCACTTCTTCAGGTTTCTGTCTCTCCATTAAAGCAACTCTTCAATGCATTTCACTGGCTTTCATCCCATCCTCATCACCCCACAAGAACAAGCATCCATCCACAGCCCTCTTGGACACTGAGTATTTAAAAGTGTTGCCATCTGTTTCCCGATCAGTGTGGGAGGCTGGGAGGTGGCCAATTGCACATCTGGGGTCCTTGGGAGTTGCAGCTCCTTGCCCTGATGCTCCCTGGAGTGCTGCACTTCCTGACACAAGTTCTCCTCTTGTTCTTGGCAGCTCTTTGCATCCCAGGCTCAGAGCCTGCTGCTCATGACGACGGTGGCCATGCCAGTGTTCAGCAAGAAGAACGAGACGGTGAGTGAGGCAGAGGCAGCACAGCTTTGTGGGACTCTAAAGCCAAAGGGCCTCTGAACAAACATTCAGCCATCAGGGAAGGCAGCAGAGCTCTGGCAGGGTGGATGGATGGTCATTTATCTGTCAGAATGATAGTCTGTGATTTCTTTAAAACACCCCTTAAATATGATGCTTCTTGTTTTATCCCTTCCATTTTCAAACCAAGCCTAGTTTACAGAGCCTGAAATTTCAGGCTGGAAGAGATCATTACCTTGTCTAGTCTGCATTTTATTGCAGACCTTTACATCTCACACAGATGAGTGAAATATCCTGGTTTTGGCAAAAGCATCATTGAAGAAAGGCATCCAGGCCCAAGCTCTCTCTATTGTGGTTTCTAACTCTCAGTGAAAAACTGGTGTCTAAATTCTGCTTTTAATTTTTCTGACCTCACCTTCCTGTCATAATGGCTTCCTCAGATTAAAAAGCCTGTACCCTTTAGTAAGTTCTCATGGGAAGCATCTTCTACACTGCCATAAAATCAAACCTGTCTATCTTGATAAGATTAAAAAGGTTGAATTAGTTCGGTGATTTGATAAGGGCATTTCCTCTGGGGTTAGAAACCCTTTAGACACTCTTTTCTGTAGCATTTCTAATTTCTCAGCTTCCTTTTAAAATGGAGAATGCTACCTTAGCATTGCTGTACAAGGGATAAATGCTTCACCCAGGTCCTACAAGTGACTGTGTGCCTTCTCCAGCTGGGGCTGACCATAGCCTGCATTAGCACAGCACTGCAGTGGGAGCCTGTGTGTATTTTTTCCATAGGGCTCCCCAGATGCTTATTTAAAAAACAGATCCCCATGCCATGGAGGGGGGGTTTCCTTTTTTCAGGGTTAACAGTTTTTTATTTGGCCTTTGATTTAGTTGGCCCAATTCATCAACCTATTCATGTTGTCAGTTTGCATTATTTTCTTGACCTTATTGCTATTTACACATACTGAATGCAGGAGTTTGCCCTCAAAACTTGTTTTCAGTGATTTTATGTTCCTTCTGAATCACAGCAGTGAATACTGATTAGTGTTGAGTAGCAATACTCTTCTCCATAAACACTGGAATAACCTCTGTGGAGTTTTTGAAGTATATTAATTGGTTTTGAATAACCACTTTCACACAAGCCTAGAGGGGATGGGTGAGAAACTACTAGGCAGACCATAATGTGTTTTCAGGTATAAAATTGTGCAGGTTTTGCTTCTGAAAATGGATTCTCCTTTGTGTTAAAGCGATCCCATGGCATTCTTCTGGGTGTGGTGGGCTCTGATGTACCACTGAGGGAGTTGCTGAAACTTGCTCCACGCTACAAGGTAAGACTGAGATAATGCACTTGGTTCCTTTGCACAGCAGAGTCACTACTCACACTTCCATGGGCATGACTGAAAAATCACTTCTCTGCTCTGTAGGAAAAACTGTGAGCCTGAGGGAAGAGTTGGATGTAGTGGTGTGTGGTTTCCATACAGCACATATGAAATCATTCACTACTACAAGCTTTTAGGTTGCTTCAGCAACACAAGGACTGGGTGATCCAGTAGGTTGGCAAAAGGTCGTGGAACCTTTGCATCCTGATGGTCACCAGCCTAAATCCCTCAGAAATGACAGCCTGTATTAGAAGAATTTAAGTTTTATATCCAGTTCCCAGTGGACAAGAGCTGCCATGCCAGCTGGCAAAAAACGTATTCTTTTCACTGTCAATATTCTTAGCTGAAAAGCTGAGGGCTGAATGGATTGTGGAGAGCTAACTCTCCTGTCATGCCTAGAGGTTCCTTTCTCCAGATCAGCATGATGGTTTCTTGGCAGGACAGTGTACAGAAAGTTGGCTCTCACTCGCTTTGTGCTGTACCTGGATAGAGTATTTGCTCTCCAGAATTGTTAGTCAAAAAACTTTCCATTAGCTCTGTGTTCAATGTATCTTTAAAAAAAAAAAAGTTCATCCATGGGAAATTCCCCCAGAGATGCACTGTTTGATTTGGTTTCTGCTGTAAATTCCAGGCAGTGACCCTTTGTTCAGTCAGGAGACAACAAGCACATCCAAGGACCACCCTGAAATCTGGCAAGTTGAGCCAACATTTCAAGTTTTTGTTTTCTCTTCAATAACTATCAGACAACTACTACCAGTGAGGCAGTTGTCCAAATTCTGATTGCTGAGGACTCACAGGACTGAAAGTGCTGTCAGAAGCTGTGAATTTCTGTGGTGCTTCCAGACATGGATGCAGGGCAGACCATTAACAGGCAGCTGTAGGAAATGATCCTGCAGACAACCCTGGAGCTGTGAGTGTCAGGGTGCCTGCACTCAGCATGCAAAGCTGCCTGCTTTGGGTCAATTTTTATATGATTTCTGCATAAGAATAATGGCTTTTTATCTCCCTTTCCCCATGTCACTCAAAGGACAGATATACAATCATTTTTTTATTCTGGCCTAAGGAGGGTCACTGTTCTTTCCTCCAAGCAGTGCCAGGAAGAGAGGGGGAAAATTTTTTTATTTCTTTTTATCAGCAGCATGACATATCTTCTCAGAAACTCCTCCAACTCCAGACCAGTTTGGAAACCTAGGGAACTCAACTTGAATTCCCTGGTACATGGGCTCCAAAAGGACCAGTTCCAGCATTCCAGACCTCTGGAGCTTATATATTAATGATTGTGCTTTTAGTGGGCTGAGAAATTTCAGCTTTAATGGACCAAAAAAGAAATTTGCTGATCTAGTGTCTTGGTTTCATTTTTGCCACACTGAGTTAAGCCAAGTGTGTTTTTTCAAAAAACTGCTTCACACAGAGATGGTCCAAGGTTTTGGTCTGGGATGTGTGAAATACAGAATTGATTCCCTGAATGCACAGACAGACTGTAAATTAGTTATCTCCTCAATTCCCTAGGTTATCCCTCCAGGATTATCTCTGTAGGAATAGAGTTGGAACATTTTTTTTAAGGTAGAAACTTTATTCATTGTTGTTTTCCTTGAGACTTTTTGGCAAGCACAGGCTATCTGCAGGTTTTTAGCAACTCAGGGTATTTGGAATTTGCATTATATATGGGCTTGAGCTGAGTAACTGCTCTCTTGGAAATCTCTCACAGATCAGGTCAGCCAGTGTCTGCTCTTGATAGATTATGCTATTCCTTAAAAAGTGTTTTAAAATTACAACATTCCCCATCATTGCCCATTTCCTGTGCATCTCTGCTGTGGAGGGCTCAGTCCACTGGGTGCTGATTGTCCATGCTGACAATCAGACTGTAGGAAGGCATATTTTTCTGAATGTGTACACAAACCAACAACCTGCACATTCTTTTGTGCATCCAAGCACAGACAGAGCAGACAAATACCTGCTTTGGGATGGATTCCATTTTCTGCTGGTCAATACCTTTACAAGGAAAATATTTCTCAATATTGGTGGTGCCTGGGTGTGATCAGCACTGATTATTGTCATGCCTCTTTCTGCAGCTGGGTGTCCATGGCTACGCCTTCCTCAACACCAACAATGGCTACATCCTCTCGCACCCCGACCTCCGTCCTTTGGTACGTGCAGCTGTGCATGTGAGACCCTTTGCTGGCTTGGGCACGGGGACCTTCAGTGCTGCTTCTGATTCCTTTGGGGTTTTTGAGCTGTGACGTACAGGCCCCCAGGAGCAGGAGGGCCAGCTCTGGCCTCAATGCTGAGATGCCTAGCACAGGATGATTTTACATTTCAGACACGTTTCTGGTCTGCCCAAACCCACCTGCTCACATCTATAAGCATTGGTGTGGTCACCACAAGAGAAAGCTGCTCTGAAGCCCCATGGTGGCTTTGGCCATGGTCACCATAGGCACATTAAACCATATGTCCCTACACTGTCCAATCCATTTATCATCAAGACACTTTCAATTAACCTTCCTCTGTATTTCCTAGTATCAAAAACAATAATCAACTGCCATCATCATTTCATAACCACCCCAAAACAAACTAACCCTAGAACTAGCCCCCCCAAAAAAAACCCAAACAAAAATATAAATCATGATCATAAATCATCAATCATCCACCAAATTTTACGTTCTCTTAAAGGTAAAGTGTGTGAAGAGAAGGGACACGCCGTGTTTCCAGGGCGGGGCAAGGCACAGCCTTGCTGCTTTATCCCTGCAGCGTCAATTGGCCTCTCCCAGTCCTATTCACGCCTTCTCCCTCACCCGGAGATTAGGGGAATAGCTCTCTTGCGTCAGTTAGTTGTAGGTGAAAAGTCTCCCGTGAGTGCAGTTAAACCTGACTCCCATCAGAAGAGATCTCCTGCTGGTATTATAATGTTAATGGGATTATAGTCTTAGCTGCAGGGAAAAAACTGATTTCCTGCAGGCTGGGGTGTCTCACTGATCTGTTTGGGGGAAGGAGGCCACAGCCTTTGCCTGTAAGTTTATCTGTGTTCCTGCCTGTCCCACGGGGACTGCCCTAGCCCCTCACTGGCAGTGTAAAGAAATCTGTGACATGGGACCAAGAAATTCTGCCTTCTGCACAAATTTTGCCTTCATAGTGAGAGAATAAATAGGACACCCCTATTTTTCAAATTACACACCAATTCTTAAAGGATTGCTTTAGGAATTGATGTAGCTACTTACTTGAATATTTTTCCTTTTTTTTTTTTTTTAATTCCAGTATAAAGAAGGAAAGAAACTGAAGCCTAAGCCGAACTACAACAGCGTAGATCTTTCAGAAGTGGAGTGGGAAGACCAGGATGAAATAGTGAGTGTCAGAAAGTGGATTTAGCCTCTTGTAGCACCTTCTTTCTACTGCTTTGTGTGCCTGTATGGAAGGTGAGGGGGGCACTCCTGCTGTTTTTCTGTGCCTGACTGACTCTGACTGACAGAGATGGGTGGTTTACAGGAGGACAAAAGATGAAGCTCCCCTACCAAGTGCTTGTCTTCCTTCCCAGTATGAGTTTTCCTTCTCATGGAACAAAGAAGAAGTGCTGGGAGGAGGAAGGGAGCACTTTGGAGGATGCTCCTGGGAGCCAGCCTGTTGTACAAGGCCTAATGCTGCCTTAATACAAAGCCAGAGTAGTTTAGGAGTGTGGCAGGGCCCTGTGATGTCACCCACACGTGCAGTGTGTGAGATACAGCTGAAGCCACTCCACTAATGAGATCAGGAACAAGGAGTACATTCATCAGGGGACTAAAGCTTGCCGTCACTAATGGTAATAAACACAGAGGATAAAGACTTGGGGAAAAAAATTCCAGAAACCACCTTAGTGCACAGGGGTGGAGTTACTGAAAGCAGTAACTGACCAGAGGGAAAAGATTAAAAAAAAAAAAGCCAAACCCTCTTCTTCTGTCTTTTGAGCAAAATTATTAACAAGTGATAGAGAAGAAACAGTGTACACCTGTAACAGCTGCACACTGCTGCTTTGCACACCTAGGACCCCAGATAAAATGAGAATATAGAGAGGTTTTATGTGGCTGGTATTATTTTACTCAGAACTAGGAGGAAATGGATACCTAAATGACTAAGATAAGAACTGAATATGGAGTAAGATAGAATTAGCTGTGATGCTTCTGGATTACAGGGGAGACTGCTGAGATAAACGGATCTGATGCTTACAGATATCCACTTAAACAGGCAGGACAAACAGAGCAGCAAGGGGATCAAAGTAGCTACTGCCACTAGTGTAGGCCAAGTATAAAGGCAGCATCAAAGGAGTTTGGGAGGTGGAGAAGTGGCAAATTGAGAGAGGGAACACAACAGAACTGTGTAATGTGGAAAGCAAGACAAAAATAAGAGTTTTTACATGCAGTGGAACCACCGAGATACAAGTTGCCAGCCGCTTTGTTGTAGGTTCACTGATCTCCTATAGGACTTTGCTCCCATTGCAATTTTCTCTCTAACTGGAACCACTTTTAGAGCTATACTTCTTTGCCTAGTTTGCTGTTAAAAAAAATTAATCTAGGAAATGAAAGAAATCTGCTTTGCTCTCATGTTTATTTGGCTAGTGGGCTCCTGACCAAGTCAGTCTGACCAAGTGACACTGATACCTGAATGCAAATACAATACCAAGTGTAAGGTTTCTGTTCATAGGCAATCAGAGTAAAACTATCCAAGAGACAAAAAAATCATGAAACCAGCATGAGAAACAAAAGCCACTTTGTCTTCCTGTACTGCATCTTCCAGAAGAAAGAAAGGTTGCAGTCACAGAGGGTGCAGAGACATTCAGTGACGTGAGCAATATCTGCAGTGTGACTTCAGCAAGTCTAGAGGCTCTCAAGATACACCCACTGCAGCAGAAAGCTGCCAACATTTCAACACTCATATTTGTAGCTATGGTATTAGATCAATGACAGACTCCACATCAATTGCAGCATAATCTCAGCAATGCTGATAAGTAGCACATTCAGGCTGGAAAAATATGCCCAAGTGCTAATGATGTGTAATGCAGCAAAAAGCAATCCAGGAGAGGCAAGTTGGCATTGTCTGAAAAACACCAACTGGTGCACAATGGTGCAACCTGCAGCCAGGCAGCTGCAAGGGCTTGTCTGTAAAGCAGCACAGGGATATTTATAGTGTGAGGGGGAAAAGGAGAAGGATCAGGGTCTGGAGGGGAGCCATACAAGGAGTGACTGAGGTCTCTTGGTCTGTTCAGCCTGGAGGAGGCTGAGGGGAGACCTCACTGCAGTTACAGCTTCCCTGAGAGGGGAAGAGGAGGCAGGCACTGATCTCTCCTCTGTGGTGACAGTGACAGGACTCAGGGAATGGCCTGAAGCTGTGCCAGGGCAGGTTTAGGCTGGGTATCAGGAAAAGGTTTTACCCACAGAGGGTGGTTGGGCTCTGGAACAGCTCCCCAGGGCAGTGGGCACAGCACAGCCTGCCAGAGCTCAAAGAGAATTTGGACAATGATCTCAAGCACAGGGAGACTCTTGGGGTGTCCAGTGCAGGGCCAGGAGCTGGACTTGCTGATCCTTGTTTCCAGTTCAGGATATTCTATAATTCTAAACCCAGAACAAATCCTGCAGGCTGTCAGACCAGAACAGAGAGTATGCTGAGGCTTTGGAAGAAGGCAAAACACTCTTAGCCAAAAAGGAGTAGTAGTACCAGTCAGTGTTTTCATTTCCAAGATGTGGGCCTTGGGAAACATGAGCTTTATATTCTAGGTCTGTAAATAACCCACATCAAACAGCCATAATAAACAAAACCATGGTCTTGTAAAGCCAGTGCAGTTGAGACTGGCTAGCACCTGAATGGAGGCCTGTTTCTGGAAGTAAGGAAACAATTTGTGAATGAGTAAGCTACTTCCCACCTATTTTTTTCTATCCAGCGTGAAGCAATAGACTTGATAGGCTCTGGCAGGCTGGACCTGAAGTCAAAGCCTCTCTACTTGTGGAAAAATTTCCTGGATCTTTCTTGCAAGAGGCTGGGAGTCACTGTGAAAATTACATTTTACCTTTGGAACCTGGGTTGAATAAAGTGGTCTTCTTACTGCCTACCCTGCTCTCGTATAGTCTTGCTTTACTGTGCTAAACAGCTGCTTTGCTGCCCCTCAGAAGTGGTGCTGAATACAGCCTATAATTTATAAATCAGTTTTTAAAATGTCAAAGATCTTTGGATTCAGTCTGAGGGAGTTAGTGGGTTTCTCAGTTTCCTCCTCTTCCAGGCTCTCAAAGCACTGTGCTAATGAATTTCTGGCTGCCAAACAGTGAAGTCTGTAAGTGGGACTGGCAATTTCATAGATTCCAGATCTTTTATTTTTGCTCAAAGACATATCAAGAAGCTTTCAGGATAAACTATTACTATTCTGTATCACTTATCAGCTTGACTGTCCAAAGATTCTGATCACTGCAAACAAGATGTCTGTTTAAAAGAAGCAAGACAGAGCTGGGGAGGAGAGGGAGCCAGTTGTGATTCTTTCTGCCAGCCCCTGTGTGTTAATTACAAGTGGCTTTGTTAATTCCTGTTGGGTCCTGCCTGGAGACACTAAAAGCAAACTTGTTCACCTCTGCAGCTGAGAAGTGCCATGATCAATGGGGAAACAGGCTACCTGTCCATGGATGTGAAGGTCCCTGTGGACAAAGGGGTAAGAAATTCTCCTTCTGTTCAGGTCACCCAGGGGAGTGGATGGGAAGTGGATGCTGCAAAACCACAAGGGATGTGGTTTTCAATGTTCAGCATTCCTGAGTGTGAGGATTTCATTGTTTCACCACATATATAACCCATGTGCTAAAGACATACAAGGGAACATCATTAGAAGTGCTTGTTACACCTACCAACGTTCTGCTCTCAGAAAGGTACTGGAAACACCTCTCAGCTCCCTGCTCTGTCCAGGCAAAGCCAAAAAGCATGTTGATCGTTGTTTATAGGGCTGTGAAATGAATCAGACATCTCCAAGACTTACAAAAGGGGAAGACCATGCTGAACTGACCTAGGCAGAAGGAGATTTGGAGACTGTTTTGCCACCCTCTTTCCCTACCCAAAACCACTCATGAAAACTTTGTCCCTCACTTCGTCAGGATGTGATTCCCTTTATCCAGGTCCAGGATTAAATTTCTATGCAAATATTTGCAGATGTTTTATGAAAAGTCCTAGTGAAATGGAGACTTTTGAACACTCCCTACCAGCTCTAGGGCAGGGTTATACATCTTCCTTTGGAATCAGTGCAAAATTATCTCGTACATTTATGTTCACTGGTACTTTTTCATTCACATTTATTTAACTCTCTCGAAGATTTTGGCTTTCATCATTTCCTGTTAGGAAGTATTCCAGAGTCCTGCAAGTTACACTGCCCAGAAGTCTTCTATATTTCAGGAAAATTTTCCATCCTTTATAGAGAGCATTTTTTTTTTCAGTGGCTGGCTGAACTATTCCCATGCTAAGCCACAGGCAGCATTAATTCCAGCAAACCAAATGCTCACAGCCACTGCTGAAATGGGGCCATTTCCTACTGAAGACACCCCTCTGTTTCCTCTGAATGGTTGTCCTGCTAGATCTTGTCCCTACATTTTTTTTCTCTCTATTCCTGGTGTTTGCAACTCCCATGGACCTGTTGATGGCTTTGCTTTTCTTCTCCTGAGCATTGCTAACATCTGCATTTGAAATATTTGCACACTTTTCAGTTATTATGATTGTTCCTGTTGACTCTTCTGTCATTTCTGGTGCCCAAGTGCCAGGGCTTCACTGAATTATGTGACTGTTTCCCTGTTGCTCTGCACAGAGCAGCTATTCTCTGCAGTAGGATATTTCTGAACAGGGAGCCCCCAATCTTCTTTCTGCTGTCCCTTCAATTTTTTTCTCCCTCCCACAACTGCACTGGAGCTGCCGCCCTCAATTCTGTGTTTCTTAGCTATTTTTTTCAGTTGCCATTTTTCCACATGAAACCCACTTCTCCTTTCCATCCAGCCTTTCTAATTTTAAGGGCTGTTGAGACACTTTTTTCAGTATGCAGAGAAATGTTCTGTTTTGTCTTACAGATAGATCCCTGTACAGAAGGGCTGCTAAGGCAGAGTCTGTTCCTCCCATTAGATTTTCTTCCCTCCATGGCCTGTTGTTTACTGTTTCTTTCTGTTTACAGTCCTGCAGCTGGTTCTCCCTCTATATCTTATTTAAGCCCACTTTAACTGATTTTTTAGAATAAAAGTTCATGAGAAGCTGTTTCAAGTACTTTAAATAACCCAAATATATTGAATGACCTTTACTTCCTTCATCCATTACCTTAGTTATTCTATCAGAAAAGTAATCAAGGTCTTAGAGCAAGATCTATTCTTTGTGGGTCTAGATTTCTTCTTTTGCTGGCTTAACCCCTTTGTGCACCCTCAATAACACTCTTCTGAGTCATCCAATGCTATCTTTTAGTTCAATATTTTAGAGACATTCTTCTGCTCCCCTACCCAGGGGAAAAAGAAGATAACAAAAAGTAGCCTTGGTAAAGAGATATTATTTTTTCCATTTGCAGCTCTGGAAGCCCTGTGAAGCACAACAGGGGACTGAGGCTAAGTCTGTGACAATTTTACTATTAGCAGAATACACATGGAGTGGAAACCAGCAATGAAGCTTAGTAATTCCCACTTGTATTCTGCTAGCTGATGAAGCAGAGCAGCTTTGAAACAAAGAAAGTGCTGACAGAGCCTTGAAACAAATAGAATGAGGCACCCAGACTGTGGAGAGGAGACCTGAGTGAAGGGGGCAGAAATGATTGTGTCAGCCACGTAAATGTCAATGCTCCACATTGATTTCAGGAGGGTATCGAGAACAGAGTGAGATAGAGAGGAAAAAACAAGGAGCAAATACAGGAGGCAGTTTTTAGGGAGTTCTAGGGGCAGAAATGCCTTCTCTTACAGCTTGAGTACAGAAGGATGTGACTGTGAAAGCAAAAGAGAGAGGACATGGGTAGAAGTTGTGTCAAACCTCTGGTAATGGCAACAGCCATGGCTGGATGCCTGGCACAGCATCCAGTCTGGAATCCATGTGGCCCCAGAGTGCAGGGGATGGCAGTCAGCCATCCTGTCACTGTGCCAGCATGCCCATGCTCTCCTCCCTTGAGCCCTGCTATGCAGCAGAGTCCTGCCTCATCATCCTCAGCCCCACTTGGCTCAGGGGTGGCTCTGCTTCTTTTTCATGCCATGGGTAAGGGGTGGTACCTCCAGCTGGCTTGGGGCTGGTAAGCACTGACCAGAAGAGGGGCAGGTCCGGGGAAAAAAGGAGGAGCAGAACAAGCCCTGCTAAAGGAAAGGGTATCAGGGTAGTGGGCAGGTCTTTTCCATGCCTCCCTGCCTCCATCATCAGATCAGACAGGAAGAAAAGGGAGGGTTAATACCTTTCATACCACCCACAGCTACCAAAACACCACCAAGTGATATTCTCTGGGGGTACCACAGCCCTTTGGGAGATCTTGCACATTAAGAGAAATAACTTCATGGGAAGGGTTATTTAAAAATTGGAATGGACCGCCCAGGGAGGTGGTGGAGTCACTATCCTTGGAGGTGTTCAGGAAAGGCCTGGATGTGGCACTCAGTGCTGTGGTCTGCTTGACAAGGTGGTGATAGCTCAAAGGATGGGCTCGGTGATCTCAGAGCTCTTTTCCAACCTCAGTGATTCTGTGATTCTGTGTGGTCTTGGCCCAGCAGAAGACCCTCTAGTTCAGCAGTACAGTTGCAATGCATGAGAGGGGTGGGAAAAGGGGCTAAGCCACCTGCCACCTCCTCACCTACCAATATCCTGAATGCCCATCAGCACACCTAATGATATCCCCCATCCCTGTCAGCACAGTGAGCACAAACTGGGTGTACTCTGTGGAGCTGGAGCCCTCTGTGCCTCACTCCCCTTCCAGGGCTGCTCAGCTCAAGCAGATTAGAGCAGGCATGGCTTTCCCTGGGGAACACTGAGTGTTCTGTGTTCCCTCCCCTGTCTCCCACACACATCCTCTCACCTCGTTCTCAGACTGGGTCTAGGATTTTAAACATATTAGGGTTCATATACTGGCATAAGGCTTGGATAGAAACTTTCCAGAAACTTTTCTCCTTTGGAAAAGCGTTCCACTGAAATCAACACTTTCCTACAGGAAAAGGCCAGTCTGGCAAACAGATGAAGTTCTGAGGCAGCTTTCAATAATCTGAAATGTCTTAGTTGAAATGTCAGTCTGAAAAAAAATATTTGCGTGCGAATCAAAATGGCTTGGATTTGAAACAGCACTTTTTTTCCAAATTGAAAATGTAAATTTTTTTTAAACTGATTTTTTTTAACAAAATTGGAATATGCTAATGTTTTGTCCCACTTTGGTGTGAAAGCAAATGTCAGGAATATCAGCATTTCCCACAGGAGTGGGGAGACTTGGCCCTGGCTGCCCACCCACGCAGAGGATAGGTTTGCCATTCTGCCTCTCCTTCAACTCCACTCCTCCTTCCTATCTGCCCCTGAGCCCCCCTCCAGCTGGAGATGATGATGATGATGATGTGCAAAGCTGTCAGGGCTGCTGTGTCTAGCAGAAGAGCAGCAGGGCCCCAGCACATGTGCTTGGAGGGGCCGAGAGGGAGGGCAGCTTCCCCCAGCCCTTCCTGCAGCCAGTGCAGGAGCCCTAGAACAAAGAAGGGTTTATCTGCAGCCCTTGTTGGAAAGATAGAGTGGCTACCTGGATCCTGGAAGTCTCAAGGTGCTGGATATGCACATTCATGCCAGCCTCCAGCCAGCCCCAGCAGGGTGTGAGGTGTTGGCTTTGCTCAGCCTTGGGGACATTATCCCAGGCCCCCATCCCACTATGCCCTTGCTCTGTCAGAGGGTCTCTCTTACTCATTCATTCTCCTATTTCAGAAACGAGTTCTCTTCCTCACCAATGATTATTTCTTCACGGACATCAGTGGCACACCCTTCAGGTGAGCAAAGACTTGTGGCATCAATGCAGTGTATCAGAAGTCTGAGCAGCAGACCAGTTCCTTCTCTTCATAAATCTTACTACAAGACATGAGTAGAGCAGTAGGAATAAATGAATTCTTTGTTCCTGTTGCCATTAAAATATTATTTGGGGTCAATTCAAAAGGAATATTATGATTTACGTGAAATTCAGAGTCTGACAGCTATATACCTTAGATAAAGCATGTTGTTTTATTTCAGAGAAATGAGACAGCCTAAATTTTCATTTCCACTGAATTTGGTTTATGGTACTGGTGTATGGCTTTAAAAAAACCTCAACATTGTTATACACTGAAAATTATAAAACAGCAAATAACAAATGAAGGAAATTGTGAGGGGGAGGGGAGGGGGGGGGTGTTGTTTATTTTCCCCCAGCTGAAATGGTTTGAAACTGGCAGAGATTTGAGAAATGTTATCGTTGACCTGAACCTACAGTGTTGGCCAAAAAAATTGTCACCAGCAATGCCTCATAACTCTGCAGACAGTTCCTTAGCCCCCTGTGCTGAAATCGGATCTCACTTAATCCTCTTCCGATGATGTTCTTTTCTTTAATAGCTGTGGAGGGAGTTAATGTCATTAAGGGCTGGAACTGCAGGCAATGGCACCTTTCCTTGCTGACAAGCCCTCTGTTTTCCCTCTTGCCTGCAGCCTGGGTGTTGTGCTGTCCAGGGGGCACGGGGAGTACATCCTGCTGGGGAACACTTCAGTGGAAGAAGGTAGGTTAATCTGAAAGGGACAGGGGAGCTACGCTGAACGTCACCAGTTCTCCTTCAGAGCCTCTGTGTGTCTGTCTGCTTCCTCACTGCATAATCCATGTTCTCTCTGGTTTCAGGTTTGCATGACCTGCTCCAGCCAGACCTGTCTTTAGCAAACGAATGGTAAGTGGTGGAAATCCTGTCAGTGACACAGGACTTTGTCATGATGTTTGGGCAGAGCTCCCAGCAATCTGGTTTGAGTTCACCACCCTCTGTGCCTAGGGAAAAAGCAGTGCTGTTCAGGTGCTGGACCTGCAAAGACCTGATTGTCTCCAGGCAATTGACTTTCCCTCTTCCTTTGGGAGATCCCACCAAGACCTGGCACATTCCTCTCCAAAGAAACAGCTGAGATTTATCCTCAGTCTGCTGTGCTCACACTTACTTTGTTCCTCCCCACATTGCTCAGAATTGTCTCACAAAACTTACACTATGTCAGACCTGTTAGGCAATTTTGTTGCAAGCTTGGTGAGAGATTGAAATGCTTTTTTAAATCCTAGTTTATTTTTGGTTGGCATCCTTCTGAACTGTGCCTAGAACTAACTTCTAGTGAACACGGAGGTGATTTATGACCCCCATTTCAATAGCAAGCAGAACTTACAGTTTTGCTTGGTTTGGATATGAAACAGGGTGAAGCACGGCACTTTCCATTTATTGCTGTGAGGTTTGGGGTTTTCATGAACCCAACATTCAGTCCCACTCAGTCACATGAACCCAGGCTGTATCAAAGCCAAAATAACTGTATCAAAGCCAAAATTCAAGCAGCCCTGCACCCCTTCTCACCTCTCATTACGCTGTCAAGTTTCACAAGCAGCACATTTGAGACACAAACAGCGACTTCTCCTTCTTCTACTCCTGACTTCAGGTGTCAGCTTACCACACTTTACATATTCATTTCTCTTAGACTTTTCTCATAAATCACTCCTTTCAGCCTCTTTATGACTTTTAATTCTCTCTTATAACCCCTTCCTCTCCCTTGTCCTGACAATGGAGCAGTCAAAATTGGAAGCAGGATTAGAAGACTGGTTTCTTTTATAGCACAGAGCATTTCTAATACATCCTTTTACCTTTGCCAAGCTGTGTCCTGAGGCTCCTGCAGTTCTGTCCCCGTGGGACAGCTTTTGTTGTCACCATATCTCACTGCAAGATCATTCCTCATTGCACACTTTGTTCCTCTGTCTCTTACTTTTTCTGCTCCTAGTCTGGTCTCATGTTGCACATGACCCTCTGCTTTTCAGGTCTCTCCATCACACTGTTAGTGTCTACACAGGCACATGTACACACCTTACACAACATAACACAGGAAACTGCTGGCAGGATTTGGAACAGATCAGTTGTGTTGTGAGCTGATGCTGGAGAGCACAGCAACCCTGCTGAGCACAGCAGGCAGGTTAACTGGTGTTTGGTTTAGTGGCAGGGTTTGACTTACAGCCACACTGTTAGCTTTAGAGTGGGCACAACATGCAGCAATGTAAAAGTAAAGACTTTGCAGACCAAGGTTTCTTGCTGACTTTCTTTTCACAGTTATTATCATCTTTGTTTGACTATGGTTTCTCTTTGCCCTTTTGGATTTGTTCTCCCTTTCCCACCAGGATTTACTGCATCACCGACATTGATCCCGACCACCGGAAGCTCAGCCAGCTGGAGGCTGTGATCCGTTTCCTCACTGGAGAGGAGCCTGACCTGGAATGTGAGTCCCAGGCACTGAAAGTGCCCTGCTGGGGTCTTCCTGTACCCATCACAAGGGAGAGGGGACTGTGACAAACTGATTGGTCTCAGACTGAGCCCCTCTGGCACTTCTTACACAGGCAGGACTGAACTCGAGGCCAGATCAATTCACAAGTGGAAATGAGCTGAGGATCCACCTCCTTGTCTCCATCAGAGGATTTTTTTCCATTTCAAAGCTGACACATAACTCAGCCTTATTGGAGGTCTCAGCACAGGAAATACTGGAAAGTGGAAGGCTTGAATGGAGCTTGGCAGGGGCTGCACTCCAGGTTTAAGACAGACTGACTGACTGGCCTAGAGGGGACAATGGCAGGAGAAGCCAGGAAAAGTGCTGAGACAACTCAGTTTCCCAGGGACACCAGGCATCCTCCAAGGGCTCATGGTGCCCTCTGGAGAGATGAGTTTTTTCAGAACAAGGATTTTTAATTTTGTTTTCCAAACACAACAGGTAATTGATCCAAGAGAAAAAAATGATTGCAGGATTATTATCTTTCCTGCTCCCCCTGCTGCTCATCCCTTGCACCAGGTCCCATTCTCCTGCAGCTGATACAGCACCACTGAAGAGTGGGATCTCTGTGGGGGCAGAGATGGCCAGCTGTGCATGGGAATTCCTTACAGCAATTTGGTTTTAGGATGTCCTTCAGCCCCCTTAGTGCTGCCAAGTACAAGCTTTTGTATGTAAGGCTGCACCTCAGAGGCACAAACCTTTGGCACAAGGATGGGAATCTCTTAAAAGCAAAATCAACTGTAATCCAGTAATCCTTCCTCTCTTGCACAGTGTGAGCAGAGCCCTCCTGGCTGTCCTTGGAGTAGGCTGGAAAGAGGAGATGTATGCTTTGAAGAGGCCAGGGAGGAGGAAAGTTTCAGGAGAGCTGACTTGGAGAAGAATGCAGGCTTGGAAGTGCTGTGGAGGAAAAACAAATATGATTTGAACACATGAATCCTAGACATGGGGGGCCTCAAGAGGGAAAGATCTCATGGTGGGCTCTGATTTTGAAGCTTGAATAACAACAACTATGGAGAGAAGGATCCTGAAATCTATGACAAAGAAATTTGGGAGAACTTGAGCTAAAACATTAAGGGACACCTGGAATATCAACCCAGAAAGTTTCAGTGCCAGAAACACTGAAATGGTGGGGTGGCTCCATCTAGAACAGCACTGAAAGGAACATTTCTGGGACATGATGGTCACCATGTTCTCACAGATTAATGCAAGTAGGGCAATACAGAAACAAAGCAGGTCAAATAAATGGAGTTCTAGGGCATGTAATTTAGCACATGACAATACCTTGAACTTTCCTAATCACTTCTTAGCTCCAGTGCAAAGTGGATTACAGTGGTAGCCTGCACTGGCTTGAGCATCTGGTGAAAACCAGGACAGGAAAATGTTTTGTGACTCACAGGAAGGAAGGAGGGCTAACAGAGAAGCCAGTGAGCAAAGGGACAGAGTAGAGACCATAAAAAAGTCTCTAGTGGTTTTGAGGGAAGCTGCATGAGTGGAAGGTGTTGGCTGATATCCTCTCTGTAGGATACCCAGAGGAAAGGTCAAGGCAGGGATTTGAGGCAAAGGCTGTGGACAGCCTGCTCAATGAAGGAGTCAAGTGACAGTCTCATGAATAACTTCGTTTGAAAGCCTCTCACTTGCCCACACTTGTTTGGGCACCACACTTCCACAGAGTTTGCAGGGGAGCTGGTCTGATGATTATGGACATTACAAATAAATTATTCACAGAAAGGGTGATCAGTTTTGGCAACAGCTGCTCAGGGAGGTGGTGGAGTCACCATCCCTGGAGTTGTTTAAAGAAAGACTGGATATGGCACTCAGTGCTGTGGTTTGGTTGACCTGATGGTGTTGGGTCATAGGTTGGACTTGATGATCTCAGAGGTCTTTTCCAACCTCATTGATTCTGTAATTCTGTGATCTTGGCTATAACATCTGCTCCTGTGCTTTCCACCACCCAGGGTGTTAGACCTCTTCTCTGCTCTGTGATGGGAGGCCTTTTTTTTGTGCCACATTGATCCACTGTGCTGGACCGGCAGATGCTCCTTACCAAGGGACTCCCCACAACATCTAGGGAAAAACATGTCCTTCTCTCCTGATTTTTGTTGTTCTTTTTTCTCCTTAGGTGATGAGGAGTTGGTCCAGGAAGTGCTGTTTGATGCAGTGGTCACTGCCCCCATGGAGGCCTACTGGACAACACTGGCCCTCAACATGTCCTTGTAAGTGTAGGAGACATAAATATGGATAGAACACGGCTATGGGTTTATGCAGTGCCTGAAATAGTCACAAACTTCTGCACAGCATACAAGAAACTGCAGAAATAGCTCAAAAAGCTGATAGAAATAGCCCAATAGCTTTAGAAATAGCTTGAAAAGTGTCTCTCAGGAGTGAACTCCAGTAAGCTGGGCCTCCTTGGGAGAGTCCTTAGTGTGGTGAGGGTTTTTCTAGTGGAGAAAAGGGAGATTGGTAATGTCTCTATTGGTGGTACCTCCACATTGAACCTCTGGAAGATAGTGGACAGACTTGTTTCAGTTAAAAACTTTGTTTTTTATTATTTCCAGTGAGGCACCTGTTGCTTGTGGTGTCTTGTATCATGTCACACAGATCTTCTTTCAGCAGACAATGTGCTGCAACTGATATACATGGCCACTGGACTCCTATTTCAGTTCCTTGTATCCCTGCACAAACAGAAGCTAAGCCAGTGACAATCCTGCTAGGACACACAGTTATCAGCACAGCTTTTAAATAGCTACACCAACACACTGTCTTTAGTCACATTCTGTCACTTTGGCCATTCCCTGCATCCCTGATCCAGCCATTCTCCTTCTGCAGTTCCTCTCCTGCACTTCAGCCTTGTGAGAGTAGCCTGGAGCAGAGCTAGCAGAGGCAGAGGAGCTTATGGCCTATTTAAAAGAGAATGAAATAAGCAGACTTCAAAGGTTTAAATCTGAGCACAAGTCTTAAACCTGCCAGTTGTCCCCTGTTGCCATGAGCAGGGAGGAGCCACTATCACTCCTGGTGTAAAGGGTTATATTGCAAATGAACCTGGGACCAGGTCTCCAGATGTGGCTTCAAGTTTGAAAGGCCCTCACCCTGGGTCATGGCTGTTCTTGTGAGAACTGTTTGCTCCTGCTTGTGTATTTCTGTCCCACAGGGATACTGAGGCAGGCATTGAGATGGCGTTTCTGGGCACTCGGGCTGGGCTCATGAGGAGTGCCCTGTATGTGGGCTCTGAGAAGATTTCCAACAAGTAAGTGCCTAAGCTGCATTACAGGGTTTCTGTCTGTGTCTCTGGAGGGCCAGCATGAAATCACCACCAGCCTTAGAAATGCTTTTGGGGAGGCAGAATGGAAAGGAGCAACACCTTGATGGCATTAATGGTAATTCACAGAATCAGAGTAGGGGGCCTTTGTCTACCTCTGGTCCTTTTGAGGTTTTCTTAAAATACTGTCCCAGAGTGCATTCATTTGAATGAAACCCTTCAGCCATTCCCTGACTTCAGTCAGCTGACACAGAAAATGCCCACAGTTACTCCATGTCCCCAGGACCATTTTGCAGTGCAAAGGCTCTGCACTCCAGTGCCCCAGCAACATCCCAGCTTGGCTGTGTTTGATCTTTCTGTCTCAGTTCCTCTCCCAGATTGATGCTGCTCTGCCTCTCACACTGCCCACATTGCAGCAGCATCCCAGTGCCTTGCAGTGAGGCGTTAAGCGATGTGACTGACATCTGTCACATCCCATTCACTGCCTTGTCCTCTCCCTCAAGGCAGGAGGATGTGTGCACTGAAGGGTTTTGATGTGGAAAGGGTAGTTTGCATTCTGTTGCATTTTGGATATGCATGCTGCTGTAGGAAAGGACAGGTCACAGAGGCACACCAGCAGATGGAACAGAAAGGGACCGTGTGGGTGGTGGTCATTAGCTTCTCAGCAGCTGTTTCACTGTCCCCAAGTTCCCCAAACATGAGTCCTACCCTCCAGCTCTGCTGTGCCTGAAAGGTGACACTCTTCATGTGTTTGAAGCAGTCTGAACAACTCAGAGTAGTCAGTCTCTGGCAACATGGAGAAATGCTGTGTGCTGCAGGAGGTTAATGTGATAATTCCCACTGCTCATCAGGAACAGCATTCAGTGCTTCAAATAGTCAGTCACCACACTGCAGAGACAGACCCCCACATATCTCACAGGAGGAGCTTCTGGAATCCCCTGAAAGGAAGGAATCCTAAATGAGGAATTATGATGTCAAAATATACAGCAAAACAAGAGTCTGAAAACAAAGGGATTTGCCAGGCAAGCTGTATGAACCTCCAGGGAAACAAATGACCTGATTTTATGAGGTCTCGCTTGAGCACCCACTGCATGTCTTGTCATGCTCCCAGGACACATCCTCTTGCCTTCAGAAGCATCTCTTTGCTCAAGTACTTCAGTTCCTGCCTCTCTGGGAAACACAGAATCATAGAATTTGTTAAGGGATTGGAATGGACCTTTAAGGTGATCTGTTCCCAACCCACTCTGCCATGGGGAGGGACACCTCCCATGGATTAAGTTGATTAAGGCATTATCCAACCTGGCCTTGAACACTGCCAGAGCTGGGGCAACCTCCTTCAGCAACCTGTTCCAGCTTCCCACCAGCCTCACCTTAAAAGATTTCTTCCCAGTATCTTATCTAAATTTCCCCTTTTTCAGTCTGTACCCATTTCTCTTTGTCCTATGACTACAGTTCCTAACAGAGTCACTCTCCATCTTCCCCGTAGCCCCCCTTCAGATACTGGAAGGTTGCTATGAGGTCTCTGCTCTGAGCATCTCCTGAGGAGATGAGGATTTACCCACAATTGCATAACGTTATGTTTGGGGTGTGTGGTTTGTTTTTTAGGAGACTGCCTAATCCCCTTTCCTCACCTGCTCCCCATCCCCTGCGGTAACTAATGGCCACAAGCACCTGTGCGTCCCTCGCCCACCCGCTCCCCCGGCACTGCGGCGCTGCTCGCGGGGTGTGTTCCCGGTAACCCTTCCGCGCTGCCCGCTTCCCTCCGGCCCTGCCCGCTTCCCTCCGGCCCTGCCCGGCCCTCAGAGCCCGGGGCCGGCCCGGCCCCACCGCCCGCCCGGGGCCGCCGCCGCGGGCCTGGCCCGGGCCAACAGCGGCACCTGGCGGCGGCCGCGGCGGGCGCGGCCGCCCTCAGGAGCGAGGGAGAGCCCGGCCCTGCCCCGGGGGGACAGCGGCGACACCGCCGGCCCTCGCCCGTAGAAAAACCCCGGGTGGAAAAGTGAGGGCGATGCGTCCTGCCGCAGGTGTCCCACTGCGTTGCCCTGAGGAGGGCTCCGTGAGCAGCGTGTTCTCTCCCGGTAGGAAATTCCTGACACAGAAGGACAAGGAAAGCATCTTCACCATGGACCACTTCCCTCTGTGGTACCGCAGGGCGGCCGAGCATCCCCCCGGCAGCTTCATCTACAGCATTGTCTCAGAGGATGAATCAGGTAATCCCAACTTAAACACAGAGCAGACAGAGGGAAAGAGAATAAAAGCTCTTTTCGCACCTCACATCCCACACGGCGCCCATCCCGATACCTTTATCACTGCCTCCCGCCTAGTGGGAAGTGCTGGGACCTGCCCTCGTGGTGTTACCTTCACACCAGTGAGGGGCACAGAGCTCATGGCCAAGATGCTGAAAGATGGAGCTACAAGGTGTAGGGAAGGCAGTCAGGAATGAGCAATGCAGGGCTAGAGAGGAGGAGAAGGATGGAAATCGAAATGCAGGGCTTGGGTGGATTGAAAGGTGTAGAGAGGCGGGAGCTGGGGGAACACAAGGTACTTGTGGGGCTGGAATACACACGAAACATGAGAAGGGAACAGGAGAGGTGTTGCAGAAGGAAGAGGCACAGAGATGAAACCAGGCTTGGGAGGGAACAGCATCAGCCCTGCTGGGTGGCAATAACAACTAGCAGTGGTGAGGGACCAGCAGACAGTCAGGAAATCTAAGTTCAGAGGGTGTCATTTTTTCCATCACCACTTTCCATGACAGGAAAGGATGGGTTTGTTATGGAAGATGGTGGAGGAAAAGGGTGGAGAGGAAGCATTGGTGTCCCACACAGCAAAGTTCAAACACTAGAGAAAATCAAGGAGTGGCTTTTCAATATCTCTTGCTTAAGGTGTTGGTTCCTGTATATTCCTGTGAGTATGCAGGGCCAGCCAGGACCTTCTCAAAGGCTGGAAGAGAGCAAAACAGCCTAAAAACAAACAAGCAAAACAAAATATTCATGTGAGACTCCTCCACACAAGGCAAAGAGCCCCTTTGTGCTCCTCCCTGGCCCCCAGCTCTCCATCTCTGTCACAGAGCTCAGCACTGTAGCTGTTAAAGCTTTTTGTGGCACAGTGGTGGGAGTCTGGTGGGTGGGAAAGCAAGTAGCAAAGAGAAGAAACCAGCCTGGGAGGCAAGAGATGAACCAGGATGTATAGGGAAAGGAATGGAAAGAGAAAATAGTCAAAACCTACAAAAGCCTCTTTCTCCCCAACACCCTTACATCTCACTTAAAAAGCATGTGTGGAGAGAGGGGGAGAGATGGCAGGAGGGACCTTTCACTCCCCTGCAAGCCATGGATCTGCTCCTTGGGATAGAGTGTGGGTTGGAAAACCAGGCAGTGACATCCAGTGGGACTTCCTAGGGCAGCCATTACCCAGGCCACAATGTCACTGCTGGCTGAACACTGGGCTTGTGGCTTGCTGTGGCTTTCTCAGCAGTCACAGCTGGTTTTGGATAAAGACTGAAGACAAGGAGCTGGCACTGTTCTTTGTTTTACATGGCCATGGGTCAGAAGCTTAAATCAGGTCCAGAGCCCCACTCACCTGGAAACCTGGTGCCTGCAGGCACCTTGTAAGCAGTAGCACTTGGCCCTGAAGACCTTGTGCCCTAAATTGTAAAGGAGATTATTAGTCTTTAGGGATGAGCAGCTGGGCTCAGAGAGACTGCCTGGGAAGGGCCAGGAAATAATTCCCAGTGCTTCTGAGACAGTGGTTTACTATAAAGCAGAGTCCAGGCCTTCCTTGACATCTGATGAAGCCGGGCTGTCCCACATTTTAGCCAAAATAGGCCACCCAGTTTCTTATTAAATTCTATCAGCTGCTGAAGTCCCCTTTTCATGTTTTCCACAAGTCCCCTGCTGTGGCAGGAGGTTTTCATGGCAGATGGGCTTCTAATCACCTAAAAGGGAAAACCCCCAACAGCTCTCTGTTGGGGAGCAAACCAGCAGGAAGTGACTGCAGGTCATCAGAATCATTTATGCACAGCACGTCCTTCCAGTGTCCACAAGTCTCAGGAATAAAAGGACAGCAGGGAAGCCTCTGCATGTCAAGTAGCACTGATCTTGCAACCCAGATTTTCATGTGTTAGGTGGGATTTTTTTTCCTAGAGACCCTAAGTGTATTTTGGTTTTTTGTCCCATCCTCAAACAAGCCATTTGAGGTTCACCATTGTCCTGGTTTGGGGAAAATTTGGGAGAAAACCTCCAAAGGGATTTTCTCTAGAAAGAAAATTCAAGTGGCCCCTCCCACAACTGGTTCCAGAAAAAATATTTCCTTGGAGAAAAGTGGAAAAAACAGGCAAATTTTAATTTAACAGGCAAAGCATTCATTAGCACAAAAAAAAAAAAAAAAAAAAAAAAAAAAGGAGACAATAATAAACAATAAAATCTCTTGCTGCTCCAAAGAGCTGCCACACTCAGGAAGCCCCTCCATGGGCTGTAGCTCAGCTCACTCAGTCTCTGTCAGTCTCTCCAGTGCTGGAAATGCCGCGGCCCAGGCCCGGCCCAGTGCCCACAGCTGGAGCTGCCAGTGCTCTGCTTTGAACAGGTCCAAGAAAAAGAGAAACCACAGTCCAGGGAACTTCTCTGCCTCAGCTAGCCAAAAACTAACTAAAAGCAAAGGAGAGCTCTGTCCTGCTCTCTGTCCATGCTGCAATAACACAGTCCAGGAGCAGGAATGTGGAGGAGTGCGTGCAGCCCCCAAACTCCACACTTCTTCTCTCCCCTCTTTGTCCTTGGAACCAGTCTCAAAGGTCCAAAACCTGTTATCCAGCATATACAGAGCAGAGAGCTGGGGATACAAGCATGGTATAGCCAGCCCAGGACAACCATAAAGGCAGGATCATGCTCAAGGTGTGTGAGCTGAGTGTTTATTTCACAAAGCTTTTACTGCTTTTGACACACTTGAGCAGGTTAATCTGGCTTTGATCAAAAAATAAAAACAAAATAGTGAGAGCCTAATGTGAGGCTAAACTGTGGTGGGCACTGAATTGTGCTCTGGGCACACCTAAACTGATGAAGGCAGACATGGAAAGCAGTAACAAATGCTGGAGTTGTGGGGAAGGAAAGAATCCCTGACCCATCTGTGTAAGGAAGAGAATTGCACAGAGCACAGAGCATGCAAGGAGGTACCCAGGTGCAGACTATATTGATCAGACTGGCCTTCAAACTGTCCCCTGGCGGTTCCCAAAGAGGTGCCCCAGCTGAAGCTAATCTAATCACTTAAAAAATATATAGAAATGGAATCTGCCACATGGAAAATTGCAGGCTGGAACAACTGCCCTGACAAGGAGAGATGGAGTTCAGTTGCCTGAGCCTAGCCAGCCATGTGATTTTAAACGCCCCATGGGAGCTCAGAGATCTGCACTGGGCTGGCAGATGTGTCACAGGACCTACAGGATGCTTAAAGCAGCAGCTCAAGGATAATTGGGAGACCCTGGGGCATAAGAGAGTTTAGGCAACAAAGTCCCAGAAGGTTTTGTTTCTAAAATGGAGTGTGCTCTGGAAGCTGCTGTGTCTGCAGTTTGTAGTGCTGGCCTGGCTTGGGTAAGACTTAGGCATAAGCCTGGCCTTTGGTGTGCAGGTGTTGTGAGAATTACCTGTCCTGCTTCTGCTCTGTCTACAGGGTTTAGATGGTGCATTGGGCAGAACAGCTCTCTGGCCTGAGAGAAGCTCTACATGCCCAAAATCAAGGAGACCAATCCTTTACATTTTATCACAGAATCGTGGAACATTTTGGGCTGAAGGGGACCTTAAAGGTCACTTAGTTCCACACCCCTTGCCATGGTCAGGGATGTCTTCCCTGAGACCAGGTTGCTCAAATCCCCCCTCATCCAGCCTTGGACACTTCCTTTATGTTGAGGGTATCACTTTTATCATGAGCCATAAAGAAGAGAAAAATAAAATCTGCTGATAGCCCATTAGGCTGCTTTTGTGTCTTGAAAGATGCAGCCCTCAAAATTCTGGGATGTTTCAGAGTTGAGGAATAGCTACACACTGTCCTGGATGGGAAAATGTGGGGGCAAGCTGGTTTTGCTGCATTTTATTCCTCTCTGGGGGTGAGCTAACCAAGCCTGCTGTATTTGTGTCTTGACAGAGGGGGGTGGCCTGCCAAAAGTGGTGACAGTGAGCACGGCTGTGTCTGTGTCTGTGGATGGGAAGATGGGAATTGCTGCAGGTAGGACATTTCTCTTTTTATCTTGAATGAAATGGCTGCATCTTGCACTGAGTGTGGGAGCTGAGAGCTGTTAGCTTGTCATTCAAGGGAAGTGACAGGAGCCACAATAGCTTGTGGTACTGAGAACTAGGCTCAACAGAGAATAATGGAGCAGGTACTGAATGGCTGACAGGCTTCTGAAAGGGAAATGGGCTGCTTGAATGGAAGCTTCCCATCTCCAGTGCTGGTGAATTTGTGGATTGAGACTCTTTCTCTGGAGCAGGAGTAGATTGGGAAGTCTGTGCAGGTTTAAAACTTTGCAGAAAACACTTTTGGCTTTGGAACAGCTTCATGTTTGTGCGTCCCCACTGTTATCTCAAATGAAAAATAACTTCTGCTAGTGGAATGGGCATGTTGCTAGAACTCTAGCTCAGAACTATAGAGTGCCCAATTTATTGCTGATCTGAGCTTTAAGCTCCTCTTTGCAGACCTTCACTAGACTGAATCTTCTTTTGGAAAAATTCATGTTGCACGTTATTTCCAACAGAACACCAAAGCTTTTTAATATTTATAATTTTCTGTGCTAATTGCTTCAGCCTTTATGGAAGTGCATTGAACTTAGAAGCAAAACAGAGCAGGCATGTACCAAAACAAACCATTACCAGTAATCCTGGCACCATATCCAACTCAACCACTCAGCATAGGAGTACTGGGGCAAGAGAAGGTGTAGCTCCATGGAAATTGTTTTAGACCTAGAAACAGTGACTAAAGGAAGAGGCTGATGGAACAGGTAATGGAGTTATTACATGCTGTGATGCAAAGCTTCTTGAGAAGGAATGGTTAGTGCTAATGGAGCCTTACATGGTGGAAGGAATGACCGACAGAATGGACACCAAACAACAACTTTGTTACAGGGTCACCCTGTAGAGAGAAGGACATACAGCAGATACCTTCAGATCACAGTCTGAAGTCATTGCTTTTGCCTAGGCTGGGTAGGAGACAGGGAATGTTCTTCAATACTGCTAGTCAGTAAAACTATAGCAAATTAATTTCATGTGATGTAGCATTCCTCAGTTTACAGGATTTCAGTAGTTCTAGCTGACAGTGATAGTCCTTAACTATCACCTGGGCATTGAGAAAGTATCATAAGGTGAAGGACGTGTTATGAAACAGAACATTTCACTCTTATGCCCAAAGCCAGAAAATTTTTATGAAGTCTGCCCAGAGGCACCTGTGAACAGAGATGGTTTCAGCAAGGTTCACATTAATAGGTGCTTGGATGATAGAAGCTGCTCCCAAAACTGATACCAGCTGACACTGTTGTACCCAGCAGAAAATGAAAGAGCATTGAAACAGCACCAAGGGCCTCTGTACAGCACTGAAACATTTTTCTAGGCATTACTTTGAGAGGAGAAAATAACATTTTTTTAAAAGAAGCTTGTTTTTCATGATCTTTTTCCTTCCCTTTCCTGACCTGTGGATTAGAGCACAGGCACACAAGCAGTTCATCTGTGCTGTGGTTCAAGCCCAGCTGGAAATGAAGCACCACACAGCCTCTCACCCCTCCACCCTGGTGAACTGGGGAGGAGAGTCAAAGTAAAACTTTCAGTTTGAGATAAGAACAGTTTAATAATTGAAAATTAAGTAAAATACAATCATAGTGGTAAATGATGATGATGATAAAAATAATAATAAGGGAAAAACAAGCATGCAGGATGCAATTGCTCACCACCCACTGACCCATGACAGACCTCTCTTCCCAAACCCAAACTGGTCTATCTATAGCAGTTTCTGTCATCCCTCTTGTGGGTAACTCCCCCCATTTCTGTAGTGGGTATGATGTTCTGTGGTGTAGAATGTCCCTTTGGTCAGTTCAGGTCACCTGTCCAAGCTGTGGTCCCTTCCATTTTCCTTTGTTCAGTTCCTCACTGGCAGAGCATGAGACAAGGCAAAAAGCCCTTGACTTATGATAAACACTTAGCAAAAAACCAAAACATTCCCATTATGAATTCAAAACACAGCACTCTAGCAGCCACTGAGAAGAAATTAACTCTACCCTAGCTGAAACCAGGACAATCTGGCTCTCAGCATAAATTCAAGGAAGGAAACTTCTCAGTGGAAGCACTGGAGCAAGAGCAAGTGGCAGGAGGATCTGGCCCTGACAGAGCCATTTCTCTTCTGTCAGCAGCCCTTTCCACAAGCCCTGTGGAGATTTCCACCCACTGAGTTATGCTGAATGGTGTCTGTGTGGACACGCTGGGAAAGGGCAGAATCCTTTGCAGAGGGTGGAGGAAACAGCAAAGGATAGAGAAGCAAAACCATATTTAAAAACAATAACAATGAGGTGAAAAATCTGTCATTTTTGGAAATGATGCACAACCAGTTTTCTCGCTGGCAATCACTGAAGCTGAGACAGAGAAATGAATTTTCAATTGCTTTTGTTCCTTAAAGGTACCACAGTCCCTGTCCCCAGCAGGTGCGTTAGGTGACCTGACCAAAAGCATCTTCTGCTGCTCTCACACATGGTGGGTTTCTCACTCCTGGTTTCTTATGCTTGATGGAAACAGCCCATCTCTGATCCATGGGCTGGGTGGGCTAAAGGACAGCATCAGGGCAAACCCTGTCTCCCAAAGGGTCCAGAGTTCTTCATGTCCCCAGCTGTAGCCTGCACTGACTTCAGCAGGAGTGTAAGGGTTTGCTGAGGTAGCTTCCATGTGCTGGCTTGGGTGCCAGTCAGTGTTTGTGGGGGGTGTTCAGGGAGGAGAAAAGTGCAATATTACCATTTGCTTTTCTAGTAGTGACTAAGGTTCATCATCTGAATCTTTCATGTCAGTAGCCATTTTTTAAAAAGGGCAATAACTAGTGGTCACACTACCAATTGAAATATTATTTTTCTCTTGAAGGTGTCAGCTTAGAGAGTAAGTAATCTCACTTCCTTTCCCCTCACAGTAATAGAATTATCCTGAATGACTAGATTCTGGTTCTAGACGACTGTGAGGGGCTGCAGCACAGCAGAAATGATGCTGGACAGAGCTGCATCACCATCCTGGGTACAGGAGATGGGTGAAGGAAAGGAGGGAGTGTGGAGGCACACAAGAGGCAATCAAAGCAGAATGGGATGCAGATTGTTGTTATTGTTATTCTGATGACATCAGCCCTTACTGGGATTGATACCATGGTAATTTAGTTACACTAGCAGAAGTTTGGTACCCAGCACTGGTTCCCAGAAAACCAAATATCTGTGAAGATTTGTAGTTTCTGAATAAATGCAGCCACAGCTCTGTAAAAGGGGAACAACAGAGACTTTTTAAGTGCCCCTGTAAAAGAACAAGGGGTATGAACTGGCCTGTCATTCTGCCACTGATCATTACTGTCACTTGTTTGACTTGATGGTGCTTGAGGGGATTTGTAAGCACTTTGAAATGTTCACTATGCATGCAGGGAAAAATTAAGCTGCAGGATTTACAGCCATGCTCATGGGGAAGGGGCACCCCCAGTGCCCCCATGGGGAGAATGCCAGTTACAGGCAGCATTGGGCCCCTTTTTTCTGGCAGATGAATGGCAGTCCATGGCCAGGGCAGAGTAAGGCAAACTGGTAAAATCAAATGTCCAGGAAGATGACACAAGCCTGGCTGCTGTCAGGGACTGAGGGAGCAGTCAGATGGAATTAGAGAGTTGCAGTCTGGAGGGCTGAGGGAAGGGATGAAGGGGGAAGCACAAGGCCTTCCTTCCTCCCATTTCAGTCTGTCTTAGCTCAGTGGGAAATCCCAGAATGGGTTTAAGGGGGAGTCCAAGCTGCTCCTCTTGCCATTACAGGTGCTACTCCACACTCCAGGTGGAGAGGTGGCCAAATTGAGGGGGGAAAGGAAGTGTCCTTTGCCCTGCCCTATCCTCACCCCTTTTCATCCATCCTCTCCTTCCCCCATGGGCTTGGGAGGGGTGCACAGGGGGTTGAGGGTACACACAGATTTCTTGGAGGAGCTAAGGCAGGGTGCACCTGTGTGAGCTGAGTTGGTGTGGTCTCTTTGGTGGGAAGCCACACTGGTAACCCTGGCTTGACTATACCTGTTTCTTGGAATGAATAATATCTACCTGCTATATTGTGCTTTGGCACTTCAAAGCACTATGCAAACATTAAGTAATGCCTGGATGATTAATTATCATTAATTAGAAGGCAGCTGTTCTCCTGGGATGTCAGTCCAGTACCTTTCACGCACACTGACTCTGTTGGAAATGAGAAATAAGGAATGGGGATGGCATTCTCCCCAAGCCATGTCCTGCCCCAGATAGCACTGTCATCTGCTCCCTCCCCTGAGTCAGGAGCCTGGGGCTTTCTGGTCCTCAGGCTGCAAGGCAGAAATCACATGGAGCTCCTGACAGAAGCTTTTTGTGATTTAAGCCTGAGTGAAACTGCTGGAATCTGTGCAGGAGTTCAGCTGTCACTCTGGGCTGTGGATGACGTCTCTTTCATTGCCTGCCCTCCTGGCTGTTCAACTCCTGGGGCTGTCAGCTGGCTGCCAGTCCCAGCAGGGACAGGTAAGGTCAGGTCCATGGCTGTCATGTGGCAGGGATGGCAAACAGGCAATGGGGCATGCACGTGGTGCCCAAGAAAAAGAATCCAAATGGGCACTTGGGAGATGCAGGTTTATTTTACACAGCACTTCTCTGCTGATATTGGAAGTAGCTGCTCTTATCAGCAGTTACTGGACCACAGTGAAATCATTATCCCATGACAGCAGCAATTCATGCAGATGTATTGGGGGAGAGCTCTAGGTAAGCTCAAACCAGGGCAGAGAAGAGAAATGTTGTCTCTGTTTTAAAGACAGAATTTTGGGACACTGAGTTATCAAGACCAGTATTTTCAGAAAAGCTCTGTACTCGCAGCAGGAGCAGATTTTAAAAAAATGTTTTGATTTTTTTTTTTCAAAAGAAGTTGAAACCTATCAGTCTGAAAAGTAGGTAATGGGGAGTAATTTTGCCATTTTGCCTCTGCTTAAAATCCAGCCTCTGTCAGTCTGATGGAAGCTCTTAATTTGAAGAGCAATTCCTGGCCAGCTTGATGTCTCTCCATCTCTTCCTTGGTCTCCAATTTTGGCTACCTGCTGTCTGCTCCCAGCAAGCAGGAACAGGAGGTGCAGGTGGCTTTTTCAGCAGGACTGTTGCTGTGGCATCTTTTCAAGCTAATCTGCGCACAATTCCATATTCCTGCAGTTTTGTTGTTTGGATGGATAAAACATTTCAGCCTTCTCTCTGGAAAGTGACAGTAGCATCAGTAGAAGCTGTTAAATTCACGGAAATAAGCCTTAATAGCATAAGCACCTTTTCCATGGAAATAGCTGCATATAAACTGGAGAATTAAAATTATTTCACTAGGCTGGTTCAGAAAGCAGCATTAAGATACCCATATAAAATATGAGGGTAGCTGATCTCTTGAATGTGTACTGCAGTATTCAGAAGGAATGCTGTCCCTCTTTTTGTGCCAAAGGTTGTGCCAAAGTTATCTCAGTGCAGAGACTTCTGTGAGTCCCTCAGGCATCACCAGGTGCCTTTATGGAAATCATGGTCCCCCTGGCATGCAATTATGATGGATAAAAAGAAGGAAGACAACTCATTTTTAGCCCATCAGCTGCTGTGTCTGGTCTCTGCCTGATGCCAGCCCCTTCTGGCAGCCCCCAAAGCCCGAGCAGTTTCTCATGCATCCATTTGATCCAGCAAAATCAGAGCCATCTGAACAGGCCGTGCCCTGGAAGTGAGTCATGGAAAGTGTTAGGGACACTCCTATGGCACAAATACTGCTGGTTTTAGTGCTGTGCCTTCTCCACCTCTCAGCACATCTGTCTGGAGGCTGTTATCAGTGGGTACACACTTGGCTGGCCTTAGGGTTGAGACACTAATCCAATGTCAGTGTCCCCATGACATGTTAGGGTGCCAAAACCAGCATCTCTTGCACTCTTCATCCCCCCATCTGCCTGCCTGCCACCCGTTGCATTCTGCTTACACACTGAGCCTTGGGGGACACCTGTAAGCACCCAGGCTGCTTTTTGGGGTGTTCCTGGGGCACACACAAGCTGTTCCATGAGCCAGACAGAACTGAGGTGGTTGTGTTATTTTGTGCTGGCTCTGATCTTACAAACTTTCATCAAGGTTTGGCATCAGTGCTGGGGCCACATGGTTCCCTTTTCAGAGCTGATCATCCTCCAGCCAGCTCAGTGAACAGGAGAGAGAGCAACATCTGCCTGCAGAACTCCAGCTAGATGTCTCCATGCATAGACAGTAACTGGGAAAAAGAGAGACAAATAAGTCTATTTTGACCTCAAAAGAATGCTGAAAATAGTAATGTGAGGCATCTTCCATAGCATTCTGCTCACCCTGGCTAGACCTTAGCAATTTCCTTTTCTTCCATGGTGTTTGTGCTGTCTGCATAGGCTGTAAGATCTTCAGCATGGGGAGCATGCCTCCCCCCTGTGTGTGCAGACATTGTCTATTGCCTTGGGAGGAGTCCTTGTCTGGGGAAAAACTGAAGACAATAGCCCATTCTGTAGAGTAAATATTTATTTGTAGTCTCTGCTGGGTGCCTGAGTTTTTACACTGCACCATTACCAGGGAAAAAGCTGTAAGGGAGTGAGCCCATGCAGGCAGTGCTTCACCCAGCACAGACCCTGTGGGTTCCTGTGCCCAGGGCCTGCCCTCACCAGCCCTTTCAGGGAATTTTATCAGTGGGACCACAACAAAAATTGTGAGCAATGAGTTTTCCCATTTGGGGTCTGGTGAGGCATCTGTCCCAGGGTATCCTGAACCCCAGTTCCAGGCTGGAGCTACACATTCTTGCCCATGTGTAGCACAAACCTTCTTGCCTAAGGTTATCCATCCCTGCTGCCTCTCCAGCTCCACTGATTGCCATGGCTGTCACTCTTGGAGTGAGAAGAGCCCTTGCCAGTGACTCAGGAGAGACTTGCACAGAGCTGGATTTTTTAGATTGGCACCCAGCGCCTTTGCCATGTTGCCTTTGCTTGCAAATTATTTGATATAATTTTAATTCCGAGCTGAATTAGAGCAGTGCACGGGTTGCCATAGCAACCATTACCTTGTGCCTTTTGGTCTGACTCATTGCAGACAATTACTCTTGCGCTCCAGGATTCACAGATGTGATAGGAGGAGAATCATGTGCTGGGCTTTCAACTTTTTTTCTGCTTTTAATTTCCTTCCCAGCCTCTCTCTTCCATTAACTCCTGCCTGCCCAGCATCAGCAGGGCCCTGTGTCCCCACCCAGGGGTGCTCGTGGGAGTGCACTGGATGTGTGGGTAAACGATGTGTGAGGTGATTTGTGCATGCATGTGTGTATGTGCATACATAAAGAGCTGCTCTGCAGCGTGCTGTGAGATCCCTGGGCTCACTGGGCACGTGCACAGACACTCAGAACCACAGAGCAATTTGCACTTCCTCCTGCCTCTGGTGTTTTCCAGGTAGGTGCAGGGTTGATCCCTGTGGCCATGGAGTTTTATCCAGTGTGCAGGGGCTGTCAGTAAGCACTGGTATTTAGGGGGACTGCCAAAGTGAGGGTAATGAATGGTGAAGAACCTTCATTTGAAGCTGTGTGAAGATCCACAGGCTGCCAAGCAAGTGGCACTGGCACCCCTGACACCACCTGAATCTGTGTGAGTGCAAGGTCAGCTCATTACCCTGCTCACACCCATCCCTCCAGTGCCCCATGTCTTTTATGCAAAGTGCACAAATTGCTGCTGTCTGTAGCCTTAACACAGGTATAACTGATGTCCTGAGCTCTGTCAGCACCTACAGCTCAGCAGAGGAGCAAAGATGATGCCAAAAAGGAGCAGTCTGTAGATATGAGGATGAAGATGGTAAATGACACAGCAGAGAAGGTTATAGGAAATGTCTTGTGTGATGGTTTACCTTAACTTCAGCCAGGGCAGAAGCAGACAGGTTTTGAAGGGTGAGAACCACAGAATCTTAGCAGATCTGGGTGCAGCTCCAACCTTCTAAGATAGATTCTTTTAGCCACCAAACTTATCCTGAATTTCTTTTTCTCCTGCCCTACTCTGACTGCCATCCCTTTCCCTTCAAAAGACCTTTTTCTTTTCTTCCTTTCTCTCACTGGGACACAGAAACCCCACTCACAGGATCACAGTAATTCTGGTTAGATGGCACCTCTACACTCTGCTCAGTGTGTGGAGGGTGTTCTGCTGTTGGCTCATGGCACTGCTTTCACAGGCAGCAGTGCAAAGTCTGGAGTGTGGGGAGTGAGCAGTTGAGCTTTTGGGGACAGTGTGAAGCCCCCATTTCTGTGAGGATCCTCATTCTCTTGCCCTCCATCTGTCTGTGACAACAAGCAGCTGCTTAAGCTGGCTCTGCAGAGATTGTGTGGAATGGAAAAAAGGCAGACAGCAAACAAGGCTGCCTTGCCTAGCCCTGCCCTGCTCTGCCCTCCCTTAGAGGTCAGAACTGTAGGGATAAAGTGAGGATTGCTTACACATCAAGCTGAGCTAGACCTTGCAAAGGAGGTTAAAACAAATGGCTTAATATTGTTCAGCTATTTGGGGAATTAAAAAAAAAAAAAAAAAAGTAGGGTCACTTCTGGTCAATAAGAGTGAAGCTGGGATCAAGGAGTCTATAGTCTGAGCAAAAACCAAAGAAGACTCAGTGCCCAAGTTATTGATAAGGACAGAAATATCATCCTTAGGGAAAGAAACAAGCTGGGTGCTGTGAATAAGCAGCTCAAGCTGATTAGTGCACTCACAGTGCTGGGCCTGGGTGCTTTCTGGCCCTGGGAGAGCTGGCATGTGGAAAAGCACACTTACAGCAAAGGGCTTTTTTCAGCTCTGCACACAGTGGTGACTCCATGCAGTCTGCAAAAGTGAAAATTCAGCAGTTAGGATTAAAGAAGGATGAGAAATAAGTTTGTCAGGCTCAGACTTTTAAGTGTGACCTCTGCAATGTGTAGCACTTTAGAGGAGATCTTCAAGGAAAGTATAATTATTACCAAGCAGGGGGAAAGGGAATCAAGCAATATGAGTTTATCAGTTCTGGATAACACCAGGCTGAGCCAACATCTTTCTTTCAGATGATTGTTTTTGTGGAAGGCAAAAGAAATTCCAAAGGTCTCATCTCTGTATTCCAGTAAAGCATTGATACGTGCCACATAAGAAACAATTAGTTAGACTGGAGAAGATCAAGTGAGGAGGAGTTGTAGGTAACAGGGAGGGAGAAGTCAGTCTGAGAAGACAGCAGCAGCAAGATCACCCATCAAAATCTAGCAAAATGTTCCTTGTTACACTCCCCATGGTCACCCATGGGATTTGCCTTTGCTAATATTACCCTGAGACCCCAGCTCAGATAGCTGGGGAGAGGGAAGGAGTATCCTGGTGATTCAACACTAGAAGGCATTGCTAGTACATGGAAGGACCAGGATATGCAGAGGAAGCCTCATTTGACCTTGGCAGGAGTACCAGAAACAGAATGAATTTCAGTAGTACGACAGACAAGGTCATAGGCTTGGCAGCTAATAATAGAAATCTTCTGTAAGCTGGGAACTCTCAGAGATCTGGCAGGGAGCACAGCAAGCAGGACTGAAGGCAGTCCTTGTCTTCTGGGAACTGTTGAGCCAGTATTGCCAAATCTCAGTGAGGATCCTCAGTGTGGATCATCAGTGTAAGCTGCATTGCTCCCTGATGCCCACATTAAATTCAGGGAATCACTGTCATCTGCCAAGACCTGTCCTGAGAGCCTTGCTGAAAGGCAGCAGGAGACACTTAGTGGTAAACATATCCTGCGAAAGCTCAGGAAAAAAGTGCTGGGATCTTCTGCATTAGGTGATGGTGGCATGATGGTGAATCACAGTGCAGTGCAGTTGGGGACAAAGCAAATGCTGTTCTAGTGCTTAGGGAGGTGTTCCCAGTGGGAAAATACATTGATGCTCCCACCCAAAGCCCTGTGAGACCTCTCCTGTGGTCTGTGTTACAGTTTTGGTCAAAGGAATACAGGCTGAGACAGGAGGGATGGGCAGATGATGAGAGGAAAGGGAAGTCTGGCATTGGAACCTGGAGCACCCATCTTGTTTAACCACATGCAGCCAAGGACAAAGCAAACAGGATTGCTGTAATGAATGCACCTTGGAGGACACATTTAAACTGAAGCACATGGTTGTGTGGAGATAATCTAGCACAGACAGGCTAGCAAAATACCTGGGGTGTAAAACTAGAAGTGGGTTCCTGTCTGTTAGGGTAATGCAGCTTTAGCCAGAATCTGAGGTATAAAGACAATGGATTTAATCTGGAGCTGAAACTCTGTTAGTCTGTAGTCCCTTGACCAGGGAACAGCTGAAGTCCCTGATCTCACCATGTCACACAACAAAAACCAGCCACAAGCAAGGTAAGCAAACACTCAGGGAACTTCCCATTCCCTGCAGCATTCTCCTTGGGCACAGGGCAGGGCATTCCTGCCCTGTAGTTCACACACTCCATGATTTCAGTCATGACTGAATAAAAATCAGCTTGTTAATGCAGCTGAGAGCCCCAGCACAGCACCTGGGAGGCCAGAAGCTAGGGCTGACCTAAGCCCCTCTCTCAGCTTTTGACATTGTGGTGGTTTCTCTTGGTTGCTTTGGGTTTTGCAAAGTAAAGAACAGTGAGCAGAAAAACCTCTGCTTATGATAACAAACCTTTAAAAAGCAGATGGGGATGTGGGGGCTGGTGTGTTTTGTGACATTTGAGTAGACCAGAGCAGGGAGAATCTGAGAAGCAGCTGGTCAGAGGCACTGATTGAAAAGGGGATGATCAGTCACAAGAAGAGAAAAATAAGGGGGAGAGAGAAAAAATAACTGGGGAATCCAGGACATTTATGTCCAGTGAGAAATATGAGAAAAACAACCATATGAGGCTGAAAAAGTGGAAAATGCTAGAAGGGGATAATCCTTTTAAATAAAGGGCTAGATTTTCTCTTGCCAAGAATTGTATAAATCTGGAGGCTCATGTTAAAAATGCACTGAATTTATACTAATATAAAGGTAGGATCAGAACCACTTACCCATAATCTTCCTCCCTCTAAATTACTTGTTAGGGTTTTGTCCTAGCATTTACATTTGCCTCCATCTTTAAAGCAGGAACAATGTTCACACAACCTAGTGAGACATTTTTTGGTGGGAGGGAGTAGAGAAAAGTGGCAAAAGTCATGTAGTGTCTGCAATGTAGAGCACAGATACTGGTGGATGAGGATAATACTTCTAAAAGGAGGAGAAAAAGCTGGAAGCAGTGTGACAGTAGGCTCCAGTGTTGTTCCAGAGGTGAGAAAATGCTTTCAGTGAAAGACTTAATGAACTCAATCTGCCTATTGTACCTAAAAGAAGACTGAGAGATTATTTGATTTAGAGTATAAAGTGCCTCCACAGAGAGAGCTGCTGGTTACTGAAGGTTTATTTTTTTTTAATCTAGGGGAGAGAATAACAAAACCTGTGACAAAAAAACCAAACAGATTCAAATTAGTCAGTAAACATAAATGCTAACAATGAACACAAATAGGTATTGTCAGAAGATACCAAGGGAAAAATATTTTTCCCTTTCTTGAGTGTTTTTCAAATCAAAGGTAGATGGCTTTATGGAATATTCAGCTTAGCTGCATGTAAACACTTACTGTCGGTCTTTCTACAGGATAGTTTGTCCAATTTCTGTTTCACAAGCTAAACAGATTGAGCTCTTTCAGCCTTTCACAGAAAGGCATTTTCTGCCACCCCCAAATAATGCTTGTGGTTCTTTTCCACACCATTTCCAAGTAGCGTGCGATACGCAGAAGGTCAGACTGGATGATCTAACGTCCCTTCTGGCCTTTATATTCTCTGAGTCTCTGCCTCTGTGAATTCATTAATGTTTGCAAGCTCCCAGAGAGCTGCCAAAGGCAAGCACTATAGAAATGCAAAGCATTGTTGTTACTGTGCGTATTTCCCTTGAGCTTTACGTGGAGCTGGTTGAATATCGCAGGGTATGGTCTGTGTGTATTCCCTCAAACTAAATACCTGCATTTCTCACTCCTGCAGTGCCCTTTCCCAGTTGATTTTCTGCAGCTGTGCTAACAAACAACTTCATTCCCAAGTTAGGATTCAGAAAAAGCAAATGTGAAGGGGCAAATCTCTGCCTGGAGCCCCAAGCAAAGAGCAGCACGTTGTTGTCCTGGCCCAGAAGCTCCATGCGAGGCAGGGTTATTGTTAGCATCATGCTTTGCTTTCTCTTTGTCTCCAGGTGCCCTGCACATGGCCTCTGCCTGGCTGCAGCAGAACTGTGGGAAAGACAGATCTGGCCCTTGTTGGCTGCTTTTTCCCCCTTTCTATAAAGGGAGAAGAGCTGTGAGGATGCTGCCTTATCCCCAGATTTCCAGGGCTGCAACAGATGTAGAAAGGACCCCAGAATGACACAGGAAATGTTTATTTACTCACATTTCATTCTGTAACTCTATTCATTGGTGAATGCAGGTTGCATTGCCCATTATTCTTGGAGGGAAGTCTTTTTGGCCCTCAGAAATCCTGTGCTAGGGCTTGCATTTATCTGGTTGGAGGATAGAAGCTGACCCTCCAAACTGTGCTTCCAATCAGTGCTAGCAAACCCTCTTCAAGCTGGCACAGTGGGCTGCTAATGGACAAGATGCTGAGGAGGAATCCTGTTTTATATATTTTACCTGTTATATGTACAGAATTACATGGTTATTATATAGGGTGTTGTATGTGTACATGAGTAGGTGTGTTAGCAGGACAAATACATTGGTCAATATCAAATAGTAATCAAATTATAGTAAATAATTGCAGAAAATCACAGCCTGCTCCCAGACAGTTCATGAACTGAAAAAGCCCAGAGTCATCAGATGAGTGTGTTGGTTTTGCTTTTTTCTGCCTCTGTGTTTCTGGTATTGTATGAACTGCTGAGTAGTATCTGTGTGCACTCCTCTACCTAGCTGGCAGAATGAGATTAAACTGTGTGTCATAGACACCATGCTATTAAACAATAATGGTGATTCTCCTGCAGCACATACCTTTTGAGCAGAACAGATGCCTGAGCTGTGAGCAGATTAAGAGTAGCTGGGTTCTGCTCCCAGTTTCTCTCTGAGGATCAGCCTGAGCCCAGCAGGGTGACAGAGTGCAGCAGTGAGAGCAGGGTGGCACAGGGGTTTGCTCTGTGGGTTTAACATCCTGCGTGGCTCCACATGCGTCAGGATGAGCTTATTCTTACAGCAGGGCAATGTGATGAGTTGTGTATGCTTAGCACTGAAAGTGGCCAAGTGGGGAATTTAAACTTCTTAGCTGTGTGTGATAGACCTCGCCAGGGAACAGCTGGTGGAGAGACTCTTTTAGCTCTAGGGGTAGCAGCTTGTGTACTTGGGGGTGCAATAGGATTAGATTGCAATTTCCATCCATTTCCAAATAACCTTGCTCAAGAGGGTCAGGAAGCTGGAGATGTAGGAACCCATGGCTCCCTATTTGTTACATTATGTTCTAATTAAAAAAAAAAAAAAAAAAAAAAGCTTTTGGAACCAAATTTGACCTGAATATAACTCCATTGGCTCCTGCATTCTTACACTAGGGATTAATTTGGCCCTTTCTACTTTTATGTAATGAGCTGATTGCCACAGTATCTTATCCTTGTTATACAATCACCCTTGTCTGGCTGTGTCCCTGGAGCATTCTGTGTGTGTGTTTCTAGATCTAGGGTCTCACCTTCACCTACTGTGTGTTTAGCCCTAGAGCCTCACCTTGACTTACACTGATGTACTGTGTGTGTGCATGTTCTCTCCAAACAGTGTGTACAGACAAGAATATATCTGTGGGAATTGAGGGGCTTCCTCCTTTGGCTGGCTGTGTCCCTGTGGCGTTTGCTTCTGCAGGGGATAGGGAAAGAGTGAATGGTATTATCAGAGATCTCATTTAAACAAGAAGGAGCATAGGAAAATACATTCTTTATTATTATTCTGTAACAACAAGCCAGAAATATAATATACCTTTAAAAATTTTCTGTCTCATGCCAAAGAAACCTCCATTCAATCATTTTAGAAAATCTTGTCGCTCTCCCTCAAACAGTAACAAAAAAGAAAAAGGAATTACAAGTGTAATCTGTTCCCTGCAAGGGATGTGCCTACCTGTCCCACAGGTGGATGTGTGGGGAAGGGGAGCAGGAGGAGCAGGAGGGCTGTTCCTGGTGGCCCTGCCAGCCCAACATCACCCTGGCATTGTTGGACCTGGCAGCCCCAGAGGACCCTTTCCTGAGGCACCTGCAGGGACAACAGGAGCTGCTGTCCCCACACACCAGAGGAGCCCCTTGGCTGGGCACACAGGGAGCACTGGGTCTCATTCTGTATCCAGCATCCCTCAGAGCTCTGTTTCTGCCTGCTGAGGATGCTGTGCTCCCTGCAGTGCCTGTGGGCAGTGCAACAGCTCAGTCACACCAGGGCAGCCTGATTTCCAGGCGTGCTGGGGAGCAGAGAAAGAGTCTGTTTGCAAACAGTGCCATGAAGAGGGCACTTCCCTCTGCTCTGCATGCAGAAGGACAGGTCCTCATCCTGCCAAACAGAGTATTTGCTTTCCAGAGGGACTCCTCATAGCCAGCCTTCGTGTTTCCCAGCAACACTCAGTTCTCCCCTTTCCTGTCTTCTCCTTTCCTGGGTGGGTTGCTAAACATAGCAATCCCTTGTCTAGGGTTGAGATAAATCCAGACTTTCTGCCGTATAAATTAAAAAAAAAAAAGGAAAGGATGGGCAAGGTCATCACCAGCCCCACAACACAGGATATAGAAAATATTATTAGCAACAAAGAAAAATTGGTCAGGGCAGGAGGAAGTCACAGGGAAGGTGCAGGGAAAGGAGGATTTCACACCCTCAACCCCTGCATTGTCCCCTATCTTCTTCCCTTTCACCTCTAGTCTTTTCTCTTAAGAACAGTCTCTCTCTTATCTCACACACACACACACACACACACACACACACACACACACACATACATAGAGATCCCATTTGTTTTGTGCAATATGTCACCATTATTTGATGCAAGTAAAATATAGATCTATAAATATACCACTCTGACTCAAGTCCCATTTCAAGTATGATTGCGGAGTCCAGTATGGTGAAGGGAGAGGTTCCCCTGAGAGGGAGCTTGGGGAGAGGTTTGGATCCAGCAGGCAGAGTCTGCTCCTGGCCTGCTGGGAATGTGGAACAGCAATAACACGCATATGGAGTCTGCAGTGCGCCAGTTCTGCCCTTCAGAGCGGGCTACGCTTGGAGCAGATGGGACGGTTGGAGTGGCTGTGCAGTGCATGGGGGAAGAGTCCTTCCTCCTCACATTTCACCAGCCCCCCTCCTTTGCTTCCTCTTCCCCACAGTGTGCTGGAAGCAGGAGGAAAGTGTGTGCTCACACTGGTGGGCGGGCTGACTGCTTCTCCCAGTTCTTCCTCTGTGGCAGCCTGGTCTTGTGCTTCCCTGAAGAACATCCTCCTCTGCCCCATGCTAAAACAGTCCAGAGCACCCTGTCTCCTTGGCTCTGGTGACCCTGGGTAGACCAGGTGGGATTTTGCCGCTCCAAGCTTTGATTAATGGTGTTGTGCGCCCACAGATCAGTACAGCCACCTCTCTGGGAGCAGAAGGAGTGAGGAGCCAGTGTGCATTGCTTCCACAGGGATGCAGCCACAGCGAGCAGGCGGGCTGTGAGGTGTCCCACGGCACTGGGATTCAGATGGAGCAGGTGGAAGGAAGAGGTGAGGTGCCCTGGCAGGGTGCGCCTGCAGAGCATGCAGGGCTCTGAGGCTCTGAACACAGGTTGCTAGTGAAACACCCTGCAAGGCTGGGCTGGCTGCCAGCTTGTTTCCTGATGGCAGGGATCACACCATGCACAGGCACAGTGGATGCACGACCTCCGGTGTCATCTTCCTCGCCCAGGAATACCCACTGTGACGGGTTAGAGCAGGTTACCATGGCAATGTGCGCTCTCCCCTGCAGACAGCATTTTATCCCACTTCCAGTGATACAAAATGAGTCCTTATGTTGAGTTCCTTTCATTTTTTTTTTCCCTCTCACTTTTTTTTTCCCTGTCAGGTCAGAATGAGCTAAGACTAATAGGAGGCACTGCAGTCTGAGGGCTTTAAAATCTGGTTGGGGGAAGTCACCCTACGTGACAGTGGCAGTGTGCACAGCTGTGTGTGTGGGCACACTCAGGTGCAGCTGTGGGTGTCACTGGACACCCCCATGGTGGTGAAGGGAGTGCATGTGGGCTCTGCTGCCTTCTGTGCCAGACCTTTCCTGGGCTCTCCCACATGTGCCACACTGTGCTCCAGGTTCCAGCCTTCACCTCAAGACCCTCCATACCTCTGCCCACTCTTCTTGGTCACACTGGCTGCATCACCCTGTTCCACACACCGTGCTGGCCCCTGTGCCAGCCATGGCATCTCCTGGGTTGACTATGTGTGACTTCTTCCCCTGACACCTTCCCCTAGGCTCACACTACTCAGCACGGCTCACGCTCCTGGTAAGCCACCTCCTCCTCCAGTCTTTCCTGATGACCCACTTCTGATCTGCCAATCAAACATTTCTAAATGGAGGCTTCATATCCTTAGTCTCTCCATTTATTTGAGAAGACATAAAATAGATAAGAACATACTTTCTTTTTTTTTTTTTTTGATGCTGTGTACTTATTTCCACTGACTGGTGGAATCTCAATAATTTTGCCTCTCTCCATCCTCTTCTGCCAGTTCCCACTGGCTCTGCACTCTGGCTGAGATGTTTTTGTTACTCCTCAGTGGTGTGTGCATGTTTTTTGTCTGAAGCAGAAGGTGGTACACACTGCTACGATCAGGATAAGGTAAAGTGGCTGGATGTATCCATGGCTGCATGCAGAGGGCAGGTCAGCATGGGCATGAGTGATAGCTCTGCATGTGCAGGTGGGGTGCCTGGATGCCTGGAACTGGGACTGGCTCTGTGTGTGTGTTGGGATCAGAATGAGTCAGTGTGTGTGTGTGTGTACAGGAGGATGACTCTGTGCTGAGCACCTGCAGCAGATGATGTGTGTGCCAGCTCAAAGGTTTGGACTTGGGCAGGAGCAAGAAGAGGGACACTGTGCTCCCTGGCAGTGTGTTAGGGTGATACAGACATCTTTCCACCTCTAAAAGTGAGAAATCTACCACTGACTGTTGCCCTGCCATAGGGTCCTTGCCTCCCTTCTGATGCAATCTTGGCAGCTCTGATTTGTAGGGTAGGCAGCAGCTTCGTGTCACACACCAGCAGTGACCTAAGGGTGAGGCATGGACACTTCTGGTGTCCTGCTCCCCACACAGGGTTTCACACAGCTGCTCTCTGTTTGCACAGAACTCTTGACAGGACACAGGATGACTCAGGACCAAAGCTGAGAGGATGACACAGGGTCCCAGAAGGTGCCAGCTGCCTTTGCAGCAGGCATGTGAGGGAAACTCTGTGCAAGGGCATGAGGCACAGCAAGCACTCGAGGTCTGACTCTACTTTATTTATCTGGGAGGGCCCAAGGGTGAAAGGGCACAAAATGGGCCTGGGGCAGAGGAAAAGAAATTGAGCCGGGTGCCCTGACCCCCCAGAAGCATGTTGTACTACTTGGGTGAGTGGAGCAATAGCACAGTCTGTCTGGGAAGATGTATTTTGGGAGGACCCCATGTTTGACTGCTCTCAGGTACCTTTTTTCATCGCTGTCCTTTCCTTCCTAGAACAGTTTCACGCCACAGAAGAGATTTGTTTTTGCTCTTCATGTTCACCTTCTGTGTCACCCATGAGTGGCTGCCTCTTCTTCAGCTCCCTGTGGTATTTGGCCATGAGGGAGGCGTAGATGCAGCCATAGGCAGCTGCCACCACCATCATGATGCAGACGATGCCACAAACCACCCCTGCAATGATCACAGTGCCGATCGCGCGGCGCACGCTCACGGGCCTGTACCGCTGTTTCTGAGGGCATCCCACACTGGGCTCCACTTCTGGTTCTGGGCCTGATTTAGATTTGGAAGGAGCAGGGCTTCCTTTAGTGCAAGGTGGGCCAGTATTGTCCAGCACTGTAGAGCTGTTCTCGTCATCCAGCTGGGAGCAGTAGTTGAACATCTCCATGGGCACCATCCGCATGTCCTTTCCTTTCAGCTCCTTGGGCAGGGTGCAGGCCAGCTGGTCGATTTTCCCACCTGTTCCAACAGAGATAACAGGAGTCAGTCACAGCTCCATGCCCATGCACAGGCAGCAGGGTTAGATCCTCAGCTGGGTGAGTTCATGGGCCTCCATTCATACCTGCTAAAGTATTTTCCCTGCAGAAGCTTCAACCATATCAACTGGCCAGTATGCCTAGGTTGGGTTTGACATTAGAGCTCCTGGTGCATATCTGAATAGGCCAAGACATAAAAGCCCTCTGAAACCATTTAAGTCAGCCTCATACTGTTTAGTGAGTTATGTAAGTCTCAGAAGAACCACTTTAGAAAAAGAGAAATTAAAGCAGAAATATAGGAGCAGGCTGTACCTTCTCAAAAAAAACAACAGATATACATCCCATCTTCTGACAACTAATCCATCTCTGTGAAAATAATGACAGATGTTGAAACAAATGCTTGAGTGAGTTTGAGCAATTTCCTTGAAAGGGTGGAAAAAAAGCAAAGTTATGTCTGCGTGCTTTCCACTGACTTTGTGATATGGTAGTCAAGAAAAAACAACAAATCAAAAAAAAAAAAAAGTGCAAAGTGGCACTCGTGTGCTTGTTTGATTCTGCTCACACAAATGCATATTTCAGACTGCAGTGTAGCCATAGGCAGAGATAATCTCCTTGCAGCATGGCTGTGATCAGCAGGGATGTGACAGCTGACTGTTGCTATCCGCATGATTTGAGACCCTTTCCTACTCGTTGGTTCCAGAAACAGAAGGTCAGGCCTTCAATCCTCACTCCTGTAAAATGTGCCATCTTTCTTTGAGGTGCAGCTCCTGAAAGCATGTCATCCCATCAGCATTCCTGATAAGTGACATGTACCTTTCTAGTCTTCTGTGTTTCAAGGAAAATCTGGAAATGCAAACTTGTCAAAAATGGCTCGGTTTGAAATGATGATTTCATAGCCAGTCTGATTTGGGGCCTGGCTTGTTAATTTGAGCTGTAGGTTGGGATCTCCAGTATGAGTTGCAGTGTTTTTCCTAAGTGTCACTGTTTCCTAGTGTTCTTTTTTTTGGCAGCAAACCTGATGCTTTACAGCCAAATCTGACTTCTAATTCTCTCATCTTAAGAAAGAGAATGGGATGTTTATTTCCAAGTGTGAAAAGCATTTCTTCTCTTTAGGTGAATTCATAATCCTAAAATTTTAATGTTACTTGAGGAAAGTTCTTTCTTCTCTCAAGATTAAAAAAAAAACAGGTAATAGTTCAGATTAGAAACAAAACAAGGAAATAGGAGATCTAGGGCTGCTGGGGACTTCACAGAGTGGCAGCGTTGCTATATGAAGGTGCAGTAGCACTGAATTGTAGCAGGGTCCTCATGCTCTTTGGCTGAGACCTGTCCATCAGGTCAGCCTGACCTGCCAGTTGCATGTGCTCCTGTTTCTTCCCTGCCTGACTTTTGCTTGCTTTTCCTGGAAGACCAAAATTCCCCCACCTGCCTCCCCTCGCACACGCGAGCACCCACCTCGGTAGGAGAACCACTCCATCCAGTGCTTGAAGTCCCGGAGGTTGCAGTCGCATTCCCAGGGGTTATCCCCCACCTGGAGGTGCTGCAGGCTGGTCAGAGGCTCAAAGGTCACCCTGTCCAGGCTCTGCAGGCGGTTGGACCTGAGGGAGAGGGAGCGCAGGGCAGGCAGATCGTCAAAGATGCCCGAAGGGATCTGGGCCAGGCCGTTGATGGAGAGATCCAGCTGGCGCAGCAGGGCCGTGTGCTGCAGCAGGTCCTTGTCCAAGGCCCGGATGCTGTTGTTCCTCAGCTGCAGCTCTGTGAGGTTCCCCAGGTCACTGAAGATGTTCTGAGGGAGCTGGTCCAAGAAGTTGTTGGATAGGTCCAACCTCTGCAGAGCAGAGAGGTTGGAAAACACTGCTCCTGGCAGGATGCTGAGTTTGTTGTTGAGAAAGAGGAAGGTCCTGGTGTTTGTGGGGATGTCTGAGGGAATGGAAGAGAGGCCCAAACCACTGCAGTCCACTTCCAGGTTGCCACTGTTACACTTGCAGGAGGAAGGACAAGCAAAGAAGGACTCAGCAGCACATAGTGAGAGCCAGCAGCCAAGCACTGGAAGGTGAAAAGCAGGGAAGGAAGAGGCCATGGATTAGATCAGTGCTTCCCCATCCTCACCCACCACCAGCTACAACACAGCCCTCACAGCAGGGCTCTTCACTGCAATGCCCTGCAGTGTAATGGGTTTCCTCACAGCTACATTGCTTTACCCCTGGCCTGCATCCTGACAGCATGACTTTCCTCTCAGCCTGTTTTTTTTTTTGGAACAAGCAAGTAAATATCCTTCCAGTTTCACAACAAAGTCAGAACAGTGCATCCCAGCGGGCTTTGCCAACAGATACTGGAGCACTGGTACCTGTCAGAGGATAATGGAGCAGAGAGTGGTGGGAGGTGACACCTCTGACAAAGGACAGCTCTTTTTAAACAGTCAGGGTAGAGATAAGAGGGACCAGGTATATTTAAAATGTTCCAATTTTTCAGAAACAAATATGTTATTAAAAAGCTTTTCAGAAAAAGGAAAAGTAAAACAACCTACATTTCAGGTGTGCTCCTGCAGTTTGAATCCTAATATCTGTGATTGATAAGACTCAGATCTAAGACTCTAAATCAGGGTATCATTTGCTTACCATATTCACAGTGTGTCCACTTTTTAATGAATAACATTACATTACAAAGGGATGACCAAGAGAACTGCTAAAAAGTAACAAGGGGTCCCTAAATCATTGCACACCTGGTACTTGCCATTGCTCTCAAAGCAGTTTCTGAATCCCAGAACAACAACCCCAAAAGTATCTCTGAGTGACCAGAGACCCCCCCCCAACTAGAAGTGGTAACTGAGTGCAGATCCAGCAATTGTTCTGATTAAGAACTTTGGACACACTCTGGACTACAGTCAAATCATGGGGCAAATCCTGAATCATGGTCACCAACTGGGCAGACAACAGACATGCAAAGAACAGTTTAAACCACATCTGACCAAAATGGCCCACAGCAATGGAATGAGGAAAAGAGATGTACATTGGTAACTGACAAAAGCAGTGTCAGGAAAAGGGTTAACACACACACCTTTTCTCATACACTATCTCAAGGTTGGACAAACCACAAATCAGCATCTTTTAGAGCTGCTGTGGATTCCAGACATGGCTCCAGATCCTGCCAGTGGCATCAGGGCACTAGTTACCAAACTCCCCTGGGAGCCAGTGGCTTTTCAAATTCTCATTTTTGTGACAAAGAAGCATTATCAGCAAGAAAGCAAGCTTTGTGCCTCTTGTCATTAGAGGAGTGGGAGTTATGTTTAAGCAGACTATGTAAAACATTTGCATCCTTCATCTTAGCTCCTTTTGTGGAATTGAGATCACACAATGAATTCCACTATTCTTCAATGTGGGAAGCAAATTCAGCTCCCTCGCAGTTTTTAAGGTGACAAGTTTGAGCATTTGACTAAAACTGAAGCAGGTTTGTCTGTACATCATGCCTGTCCTCTCCCTTTCTCACTTTTCTTCAGAGAAGGCAGTCACTTGGGTTGGTAGAGTCTTTTGGGGGGTGAATGGTAGCTGAAGGGGATGCATTGATTGTCTTGCCTTCCTGAACTGGCAGTCAGATTCTTCAGTCCTGTTTTTCTTCAAGAACCAACAAGCAGGTGTTTTACTTCTTAATCCTAGAGGAATTGTGAAAAGATTGCCACAAGAGAGAGAACCAGAGGAGATCCCTGCTGTGGAGAAGCTCTGCCTGGAGCAGCTTTGCAGTCAGCCATGCTCTTCCTCTCTTCCCTTGTGCCACTTTCTAGAGTTTAATCTGATCCCCAGCCCATTTTTTTATAGTGACTTTGCTTCTGTCAGCATTGTGCCTTCATACTCCTACCCTGTCATCCTGCACAGGGCAAGTTTTGTGTTCCCAGTGATCCTTGTGAGAATTGGCAGATTTGTGGACTGGTAGTCTAAGGAGAACTATCCTGTTTGAATCCTAAGCTATATGACTTTATTAAGGACCAAGGGATAAATGTTCAGAGATAATATATCAATTCTCTCTTATTTCATCTGTCTTCACAATTCTTCAATAATTTTTTACTGTCCTACAGTTGAGATCTCAGGTGTACATCAGCCCAGGCCATGCCAATAAATGTGCTCTTTTAAGGAGAATTATGGAACCTTATGGTGAAATGTAAGACAGATCTTTACCCAGACCACCTCTGTGCTTCCTTGTCATGCAGAGGCTGGAGCCCACAGCAGAAATTGCCATGAAAGTAGATCATAGCCAATGGGCTAGTGCAGTACAGGTAGTGACTGAGTAACTGATATTTAATTCTGTTCAGAATATGTCACACTCTTGTTGTAGGGAGAGAATTAAAAGAATGGGAGCCAGAGTGGGGAAGGGAAAGAGCAATGAGTCATTCAAGTGACCCCGTCTTTTCCTGGATGCTTAACAAAAGCCCAGTATTAATAATAGATTGGCAGCTGTGATGATGAGATAACAGCTGCTTTGTACACCGAGAAAGGCAAGAGCAGCCCGTGTGTAACGCTATCCAGGTGCCATTCTGCTCGGTGCTTATCTCAGAGCGCCTGGCCGCCTGCGGCGCCGGCTGGGTGGCTGTGGGGTTCCACCAGTGTGTTTGCTGGCAGTGGCTGGCAGGAACAGCCTCAGGCAGCTGGCTGTGGTTATGTTGAGGAAGTGGATTTATGCCAGGCTTCTGCAGCCATGTAGGATATGCCAAAAATGTCTTGTTGTTACCCATATATTGCTGTAGGCTTTTGGAAATATTTTACTAAAACCGTAAAAAGAAAAGAGATCTCGTTTTCATTTCACATCCATGAGGATGTGAGCTGAGGCCAGGGAATTCATTGCGTTGGTGAAGATGCAGCTCTGCAGGAAAGAGAGGCAGGGAAGCAATAGACAAAACTTGAAGCTGTCTTCCAGCCCCTACAGAAGGATGGATAATAAGTGGTTTTGTGTTAAGGGAAGATCAAGTTACTTTGTGGGATGTTTGGTGACTCTAGTAGGTGGCAGAAAGATGATCCAGGTATATCACATTAAGTCAAGACTCAGTAGCGTTCATTATAAATAATTTAGACAGTCTGGTCTGTGAGGATGGATTACAAAGATGTTTGTTTTCTGGAGAAGGAAGTAATTCCCCCAGCTTCTTACAGCTGCAGCTCCAAATGTGACCAGGAGGACTGGAGCAAGGGAAAGCACAGACCTACTTGTGCCTGGGCATGCAGTAGTGAGGGACACTCTCCAAGGGTCCCCTTTACTCTGCTGTGGTCCCCAGATACTTCTCTGAGATGCAGATAAATTCCCAAAGCCCCACATCACCCTGGCAGTGCCTGCTCTGCACTCAGGGGTGCTGCAGCAGCTGCCCCAGCCCACTGGGAATATGCACAGGCTGAATGTTAACAATTTAATTTGAAGGAGAGCTTCTTTATTTACTCCTTGATTTTCACTACATGTGGCAGTGCCCAGTAGGAGAATTCTGCCTTCACATTCTGCATTTCCCTCTAAAATCTGTTGTGACTTTTGCTGTGAAGAGCTCTGCTCAGCAGCCTGTGTAATACCCCAAGCACAGAGAGAAGCCTGCAGCTCATAGGATACTGATTTGAGGAATGTTCAGGGTGGATCTTTGTGCAGTGGTGTCTGTCATGCTGCTTCTCACCTGCCAGGCCCACTGGAATTCAGAAGCAATCATCACTCGCTGTCCCACTTTAAGCCCATCTTCAGCTTTAGAATATCACTCTCCCTCCCAGCTAGCCTGGCCTCTAAAGGAATCAGGAATTAGTTCAAACATCTCCATTCTTAGCTGTCCCTCTCCCCTGTTCTTAACCCTGATGTGACCCATTTTTTCCCATTCCCTTGACAAACAGGAATGCTGTAGTTGGTACCTGAGCAGGCATTACTTACGACAAGCCTCCTGCCACCTCATGAGGAACCTGCTCCTCCACCGGTGGCCAGCACTTGCAGGCAGCATCGTGCTCTTCTCCAGCGTGCCTTCACATCCAACAGCCAGCCTGGCCCTCGGCCCCGCCGGGAGAGGGAGTGACCTTGTAGCCTGCCTGCCAGGTCCTGCGGAGGGAAAGCAGAGCTGAGCAGAGGGCATTCACTTCCCTGGGTGCTGAGCTCAGAGCTGGCCTTTCCCCTCCCCAGTTAGGGTTTTGCCTTTGAGGCATCGCTTCTGTTTTGGAGGAGAAATGGAGGGTGTTTCAGGAGGCGCAACATTAATTCACTTTGAACCTCGCGGTGCAGAAATAAAACCTGATTCACCTAAGTGCCAGAGAGAAGTTTGTGCTTGAACAGCCTGCCATGGTAGCTACATTAGCTTCATGCTCAAGGTTAACCTGATGAATTGCTGATGAAGGTGACCCTGCCAGGGCAGCAGAGTCCGGCTCATTGCCGTCGCCCCCACGCAGGCTGGTGCCACCTGTGCATCCTCTGCCTGCCGCACGGCTCAGGCTCGCTGCGATCTGGGCACCAGCGGCTGCCAAGCCGCTTCTCTGCCCGCTCCTCCTCCCCCCTCCACCACACCCGGCCCCCCACCCCTCGTGCCGTACTCCCTACCAGCGCTTCCTGTCTGCTTTAAGGTAAAATGGATGTGGTGGCTGGAGCGGCACCGCTTCAGCTTGGGGATTTCCCACTGCAGCAACTGCAGGAGCTGGAGAGCGAGCGAGCCTCGGAGGAGAAGGATAAGGAAGGACCTGAGGCGGGGGAGACTGAGTGGGAGTGTTGAAAAGATAGGAATTGCATCTTAATTAGTAGAAGGAAAAATCCTCAGTCTAATTAGAAACCCAAAGACCATAAAACTCTCCCCTGACAGTAGGTGACTGACAACAGGTTTCAACTTCCCTCCCGCTTCCCTTTTGGATACAAGGAGGCAGGAAAAATGAAAACACCACAAATCTTTCTGTCCCCCTGTGTACTCTCTGACGTGCCACCCACAGTCACAGCAGCACATAGATGGACACATTTCAACCAGAGTACAAAAATAAGCCATCCTCCGTCCCCTCTGAGGGGCTCTGACAACATCCACAGCAGCTGTTTTAGCTGGGTGCTGCACTGCCACCAGGACACTCTCCCCACACACGTGCCAGGTGTCTACCCTCCCCCAGGCTCCCAGACTGATTTATTTTATATGAGAATGTAAACCACCAGGAAATATTCAAATTAGCATCTTGATGAAAATTGCGAGCAGGTTCAGTACCTAGGCTAGCACATTTACAAGGCTGTTTAGATCATTTACCTAAATGCCAATGCACCAAACACCTCTCATAGTACAGAAACCAATTCAGCCTTCATCCACTGCAGCCCCCCACTCCCCAAACTGAGCTGGAGCCCTTTCTCTGCAGTTCCCACTGAAGGAGAAGCTGCAACAAATAGCTGTCCCCATTTGGTGCTTGCGCTCGCCCTGACCGAGGAGATTTTCAGCCTCCCCCACAGAAACCTCTCCATCCTCAATGCCGCCCCTGAAGTCTCCTGTCCCTGCCTGTCCGTATGGAAAAGGAGGATGAAAAGCTGCAGGCTCTTACCTGGAGGGGTTCTGCCTGCAGCCACTTCCACCTGAGTCCCCGGACACTGCCCAGTTACAGCCTCTTCCTTCCCTCTCCCTGCTTGACTTTCCGTCCCCAGCAGCAGCTTTCCGTGTGCTCTATTTAACTCCCTCCAGCACTGGAATAAACGGCAGAGTTAAGCTGACAGCCACAGAGCCTTATCTGCCTGCTGGATAGCGCCAGTCGATCAGCTCCAAATCCCGTTGCCAAATGATCACGTCCTTGCTCTCAGCATCAGGGGCAGCCGCCTGCCATGCTCTGCCTTTCCCTCTTCCCCACCTTCACTCCATCTAACTTTGTCAGGGTTATAGATAGCTCTGTTCCTTGTGCTCTTGCCTTTTGGCTCTGTTTTGTAACACCCCATCTGTATCAGCTGGCTTCGTTCCAATTAGGGGGGCAAAGCAATTAAAAAAAAAAAAAAAAAAAAAAAAGCCAGCTTCCTTGGGTGCTTTATGACATTGTTTCCCTCCGTGGTGTCCCCTCAGCCCCCAGTCAGGCCATGCACTGGTGTCTCTCCCAGTGCCCTGTGCAATTCATCCAGGCTGTCCCCAGGCAGTGATGGGGGCTGAGGGCAGGGCAGGGCTGGCACACCCGGGTGTGAGGATGGGGACAGGGTCAGGGTCCACCCCCTGCTCCTTGTGCTCCAGCAGGGCAGGTCCAGCTCTTGCACTCATTTCTGGTACCTCACAGGCGCCTCTTTCCCTCAGGCAGCACCAAGGCTCAAGCAGAGAGTGCAGGGTGGGAGGAGCAGCCATGTATAAATAAGCCTTTTCCCTATGTTTAGAATTTATTACAGTGCATAGTGATTAACACCTGTTCAGGCTTTAATGTCAGTCTCCTGCGCTGCAACATGCACTGAGATGGAGGGGCCTTGATAAACCCAAGATTATTTTAAAGCATGTCACATATATGCCACACTCCCCACTCCAGAGATAGCAGCCACCCTGTGTGCACTCATACACGTGTTCCCAAGACTTAAAAGCAGCTACCTTCATGTACAAATGCACAGTCACCAACCTAGCTTACATCTACAAATGTGTGCACGGAGCTGGGCTTGCACATGTTCCAGGGACTCTTCTGTAACCCATATTTATTAACCTCCATGTCTTCCACAAAGCTGCCTGCTTCTCCAAGCACACCATATGCCCAGGCGGCAGAGCAATGGATTTGGAAGACATAGAGGTTCTTGGCTGCTGACAGGTGAGGGTCAATGAACTTCTGCATTTATACCTTGAAGAAGTATGTTCATGGAGAAATTTTAATTCCAAAGATCCAGAAAAAAACTCAGTTTCTCCTACGCATCTACTGCCCATAAGAACATTATACACTTAGTGATTAATATTCCACAGTCAAGAGAGAGCAAGGAGGAAGAGAGGATTTTTAAGAGTTTCTTTTTTAAAGGTTTCCTCTGACTTGTCTTGAATTCTGACTTAATTAGCAGTTTTCTTGTGGCCCAAGAGATGCCTTCTGCTCTGCAGAGCACCAGGCCAACTGCACTCACTGCCAGTGCAGCACTGAGAGTGTGTAATCTTGGAGCAAATAGCACCTGCCCACACCTCCAGCCTCTCCAAAGCAGCACCAGATGTGTCTGGCTGCTTTCAGCCTGACATCCAGGGATTTTTCCAGCAGCCAGCACTTTGCCAGACCTAGGAGTGCTCCCTGTATGTCCCCAGCTCAACAAGAGAGGCACCATGCTGTCTTTTCTGAGCTTGCCTGGCATTTCTTGGCTATGGGGGCTCAAGGCTGGTCAGCATTGCTGGAGCTCTGAATGCTCTGAAGTCACCCAAGGGCTCCACAAACCAGGCATTTGTCTTTCTCATGGGCTTTCTAGATCATTCCTTCTCCCTCGAGCAACATGTCAGCTGAATGCCCTGTTATCCATGGGGCACAGAGGCCAGAGCTTTCTTCCATGTGCTTGGAGCTGAATGTCTTTGCACATTCTTGAGAAAGCAGCGTTGCCTGTGGGGCTGGTGATGGCCTTTTCCTATTACTGTTTCAAATAGGACAGCAAGAGACAACTTTTTTAGTTTCAGCTCAAAGCAACAAAATGAACTCATCCATTTCTGGCCCATGGGCTCCAGTGGCCAAAAATACACCGAGCTGAAGTGCCACTTGGACATTTGGCCTGCTGTCAGACTCTAGAGGACTCTCTAATGAGGATTCCCCTAATTAGATTGAGCAGGGAACTGGGGGATGCAGAGGGGATTGTAATGACTCTGCAGTGCTTGCCAGGGCCTGAAAGCTCCAGCAGGCACTATTCCTGCCTTGTGCCTGCTCCTCTGTGCCCAGACACCAGTCATATTTGCAGTATCACCCCAAAGCTGTAGCTTTTGTGGGAAGGGTCCCAAGGAGCATGCTCAAAGATCAGGGAGGGTTTCAGTTTACTGTATCCACGTACTGGTTTAGTAACTCTTCCAGTTCTGTGTCACCTTCTATCCAAAGCTTGCTCTATGGATGGCTCTTACCGTAGCTGCCAGGGGTGTTATTTTGTGTGTAATGACCCCCAGAAGTAAGGCTGAGGTAAGAGCCAGTAGTGCTTCTGCTCTGGGTAGGTGGATAAATCCATTCTCCAGACAACAGCACTGAGGCTAGAGACACAGGGGACTGTGTCACTGGGATGAGACACTGTCAGAGACAGAGCCCAGCAACCTCTGTCTCTGATTATCTCTCCAAGCCCCTTGCACTAACCCTTGGATCATGGCTGGGGGATCAGACTCCGTTAACAGCTCGGCTTATGAGCACTGGCAGGGCATGTGGGTGACCTATATTACAGAAGGGTAGGTAGCAGAGACTGCAACAGATGCCAGCAATAAATTATCAGAAAGTGTGCACAGACTTTCCTCCCTCCCCCACACTCTCCTTCATGGCAAAGTCCCTTTCCCCTTTGCAATGCTGAATTGCTTTAGCCTTTATCAGAAAAGCAGCAGCAAGAGGGAGAGCATGGAGGACGCTTTAAGGAGATTATCTTCTTTCCTTCCCCTTTCCTTGTTGCTTTTAGGATCCATGTTTTACTGCTATCACCCCATAATGGAGAGGGACAGTGGTACCCCAGCATTTAGTGACTATCACATGTTGTTCTGTGCATGTCCCTTCATCTGCCCTTGGTGGGGCAAGTGGCAGCAGAGACACATAATCTGTGTGGCCTGACTGCCGCACCACAAGTGGCTTTAGATGGCATGGAGACCTCACCCATTCAGGTCTCCCAAGAGACCTGCTGGTTGTGCAGATTTTTGATCCCAAGAGGTGACATTGTCTCAGTGGCAGCCCCTCTTTGTTGTCTCTTTGGAATGCAGAAACACTCAGAGGTGGCAGAGAAGCTCAGCAATGCTGTGGAAACATCCAGCGTGTGTCATTGCTCCAGTGAGCTTCCCAGCTTTATTTGCAGCACTTGCTGATGTATTAACACATATGTTCAGGATTCATTAGTGTTGTGCTGTCACAATCAATGGAAAGCACATTTTAAATTCATACAAGAAACCCAGCTGCAGAAGAAATAGTGCCCTCTGACTTGCAGTGATCAATCACAGCTAAGCAAAACACCTCATCCAGAAAGCTGTAAAGCAAGCAGAAAAAGTGTAAAACTTGGTCTTGTAAAAGACTCTGCCACATTCCTGGCCTGATATGAATAAAAACCTCACCCTTTGTGATATGAAAAGGTCAAAAAGCTTCAGATTTTTGGATTGCCAATGGAGGCACCTCTGAAATGAAAATGTGTTGATGGTAAAAAAATGTTTCCTCCCCAGGACCCTCCAAGAAAGATCAACTTTATCCCTGTTTTATGGAAGGGTAAACTAGGATTCAGGTAAAACTGGCTGCTGATTTTGGCTGGCAGAAATTTCAGCTGCCTTGCTTTTGATACTTCATCATTAGTCCACATCAGTTCCCCACTCACTGAGGATTTCAAAGCTGTCAAGTGCAGCGTTTGCACTTGGGGTTGTAAATGCTGTCCTGTCCTGCAGAGAGCATTTGTAGGCCTTATCAAAGCTACACAGAATAAAAGATTTTTGGCCAGGTTTTCCCAAAGTTTCCTGACGGGCCTGTGGCAAGAACAGGAGAGAAGCCAGTTTTCTTGATTCCTCATTCCATAGCTTAAGCAGAAAACAGTATCTGCATCCTAAGCCTCCCTGACCAATGCACAATAATGAGACTGGGAAATTCTGGAGGAGCTGGAAATAACCACGGGCATAAAGCCTCAGCAAATCCTCTGAGAAATACAGAGCATAGGAAGGGGAGATGCAGAGGGTAGCGCTGCTGGGAAAGACCCAGATTGCTGTGGAGATGTGGAATTCCTTGGGAAGCTGTGGAAGCAGGTGGAGAGAGCGGGATATCCAACCAGGAGTGACAGGAAAGTCCCAGCACAGCGAAAAGCGTGGCATATGGAGGAGGCCCAGAGCAGCAGCAGGAGGAGAGCTGAGGGGGCAGTTGACAGGAAGAAATCCAGCCATGTGTGTGCCAGCATCTCCTCCAAGTCCTAGGGAACGCGACAGACCACGTGCATGTTTCCTGCCTGCAGAGCGGAGGCAGCTGAGAAGGGAAGCGGGTGAGGGAGTGGGAGAGGGGCTCAGAGGAGGGACACGTGAGCTGACTACCCAGTTTCCTCCTCTTTTTCTTGCCACACGGTGATGTTTTTGTTCTTCTCACACTGTTGGCAAAAATTGGTAACCAAGTGAGATGTGGAGGGGGGTTCTACATGAAGGTTGAGATAACATTTTCTGATCCAGCCGGGAACAGTTGGCTGTGGGTGGTGGCTTGTCACCAGCCCTGCCAGTTCTAATCCAGATCCCAGTTTTTCTCATTCTCTCAGCTGTGGAGTGAAGAGCCTTCCCTACAACTTTAATTTCCTGCAGGGGTTAATCCCATGGTAAGTGGTAGCTCAGGCCTTTAATCCTTTCGCTCAGTCCCTTGACAGAAGGGCTGCAGGTCTGAGGGAGGCACCCTTCTGCTCCCAGTTCCCCCTCTACACCCCACGAGCATCCTCCAGCTCCCTGGCATTTAAAATGCTGCTCCCTGCTTCCTGGCAAGCCTATCCTGGGGATGTGGGTGGGTGGTACAACCAGGAAAAGGTTGCAGGCAGAGAAGACAGCTTGGTGGGAGAATCCTGGTTCTGTGGTCCTCATTCCCATCACTACTGTGCTCACAGGTATTTTCTGCACTTCTTGGCTGGATGGTGGTCTGAATCCCAAAGTATTCTCTTTCTTGTTTTTATTTGGGTGGTGTTCAAGAAGGGAGGTGTGTACGGGCCCAGATTTGTGAAGGATTGTCTGAGGGGTCAAAAATTTTAACATGGCCCAGTACCTTCCCTGAGTCTCTTACTTAGAGTCAAAGGATGCAGCAGATCTTTAAGAGGGAAGGTGCCAGCCTGTCTGAGATAAGAGATACATTTACATGTATAGAGTAGTAGATGGAGGTGCATCAATTTAGCAGCAAGATAGAAAAATGTAAGTTTTTAATCAATATAAGCTCTGTCCTTGGACAGAGCCAGGCCAGATTTCTGTTGAACAGCATGACCCGACTGCCAAATCAAGGGGCTTCCAGATTGATATCAAGAGACCCCTGCTACATCTTATGGGGGTCAAGGCACTTCAGCCATGAGCCTTTTCTCCTTGTGGTTTCTCATTCCAAAATCAGGCAAGCTTTTGCAAGCCTGAGTGATCCCTTGCACACAAAATGCCCCACACTTGCTTGTTTCCCATCATTCATTTCTGCATTAGCCCAAAAACTTGTTTTGCTTTTGTCACTGCCTGCATTTTGAAGTACACTGGGCCCTGAGCTCACTGGCCTTCCTTTTGCTTGACTCTTGTTACTCTTTCCTCTGGTGGAGAAGCCAGTGTGGTGAAGAACTGCTGCCACCAAGGCTGCTGCCCCTTCTCCTCACTCCCCTCACTGGCTGTGCTTCCCTGGGTGCCAGGCTCCCAAAATGAACTGCAAGGGTCATGGCTTGTCACTTTGGCTGCTGAGCAGGAGAAGAGAGATGATGTAGAAAACACTGGAAAAATGGAGGAACTTAACTAAGGTGTCACGAGGCTGTGCCCTGGCCATGTCCAGAGGGACAGGGACCATCCGTGCCTGCACAGTGGTGGGGCAGAGCACAAGGTGCTGGCAGTAAAAATCCTCTCAGCTCTTATCATAAGGGGATCAACGACCCAGCGTGCACACAGCTCCTGGCAAACCTCCTGAGGAAAGGCTGCCTCTCATCATTCCCACACAGTGCATTTGTACTAGACTCTGAAGGAGACCTTTTTCTGCCTTAGTGACTTGCAGAGATCTGCCTCACTTGGTTGCCACTGTGGCACAAGGTTGTTGGTGCTGCCTGTAAGAGCCTGGAGCTGTTCTGCTGCTCCATCACCTTCCCAGAGCATCCAAGAGGGGCAGCCCTGCAAGGTCCTCACAAACTGCATGGCATCTGGGCTGCTGCCTTCAGCTCCAGGGGTGCCTGCAGATCCCTGGGACACATTTATGCTTTTTACAAGCTGGGAACATTGCCCATAGCTCAACAAGACGTGGTGACAGCTCTCACAACCCAGAGCTCCAGCCAGGATCTTTGGATGCATCTGGGTTAGCACACAGATCACAGCCTCATGCTGCAGAGCTTGCTGAGGCTGAGGAAGGCGTGCAAATTTGATGTGACTTTAGTTTTCTACGGGGTTTGCAGCCACAGAAAAGATACCTTTATGGCAAAGTCACATCCCATCAAAATCACCAGAAGTGGTGTGGAGAGCAGGGCCCACCTTCAGGTACCTCACAGCAAAGTCACTTTGGGTAGTGCTGGCACTAGGGTGGCTCACCAGGAGGAGAAAGGCAGCCCAAGAGAGGAGTGCCAAGCCAAGTTGCCTTTAACAGCTCATCTCCAGACTCAGGGTGAGGTCTTGCTTTTTTGTCCCTTGAGTGAGAGCATGGTTCATGGGGAAGGAACCTTCCCAGCCTCCTTGAAGTGAGGAGGAGCATGGTAGCAGGGCATGGCTTCCAAGAAAAACTTCCAGGTTTTTTCTTGCAGACAGTCAAGAAATTCTGACTTGTGTGGCTTTGCTGTAAATTTAAGTCTCAGTTCTTCCTGTGATGGGCATGGGGCATTTATGCAGGACATAAATAATAGACAGTCTCTTGTATTCCCATTCATAAAAATACAACGAGGAAATTGTTATTTTCATTCAAGTAAGAAAAAAATTGATAAAATAGTATGATAAAGTAGGCTTGCAAAGCTAAGGACTTAAATGTGAGCTTATACTTGCCCAACCTTCATTCAGCCACTTGCATGGATGCAGCACAGCGCTGCCTGTGCTCACCCAAACAAGTTCTTTTTTTCACAGGACTCTGTCCCATACTCAGTGCAAAGGACACATGATACTCAAGCTAACAATGAGGATGTTGTAATAAATAAGGCTGTTTTTATATGGTCAGAATTAAATATTAAACCACAGTTTTGGCAGGAGGCCACAGTCTGTACATTCCTAATTTTGTGGGTGCCCAACATGAGACCCTAGGGGCCATTTTGCAGAACTGCTGAACACTCACAGCTGTTTTCCAAAATGCTGGCAGCTTAGCCAGCAAACTGGTACAATCTCAAGGGCTCAACAGCACTGAGAGCCAAGAGGTCCCAGGCCCTTGTCCTGCACCTGCTGCTCCTTCCCTGTGTGGCTAAAAAGGGAAGTCTCTTTTCCCTTCAAAAGCCAGGAAAACCACCATTCTCTCTTGCCTCATCAGGAGCATAAATTCTGTACAGGCAACTGTAGCTGCTAACATCTCCAGAACAGCATAAGACAATGCATAGTGATGTATTGCCTGCAGGGCTTGCTTGGCAGGCAGTAAACAAATAAAAGAGACACACATTTTGCAGTACCAAAAAAAAAAAAAAAACCAAAAGAAAACAAAAAAACAGAGCCCCCTGCTTCACTCCTTGAGCACCATGTAGCCAAGTACTCTGAATGAAGCAGCTCATGAAAATAGTGTGTGATCCTACCAGTCAGGACTGTAACCCAGTGTAGTGGCACACTGCCTCCAATACCAGTATTTCCTAACTTTCAACTGCTTGTCTTTGAGATATTAATAATATATTTCACATAATCCAACCCCTCACAGATGAAGCAACTTTTCCTTCCCTGTCTTGAGTCTGGAATTGAACTAGTTTATAGAGAAAAAATGCACATCTTCATGCTGTTATCATCCTTCCAATCACAGAAAGCTTTTTTGTGAGCCAGCATTTTGGTAAAGCCACAGCAGAATAGGGTATGTGTGACAAGGTATTTCCCTGCAGCAGGAGGAACATCCCAGAACTCCCACTGCTGCTTCTTTCCAGGCAGAACTGAGCGTGTGTCATGGTGTAGCATGCTGAGGCACTACCCCGCTGGCCGGAGCATCCCAGTATGGTCATCTGAGCTCTGGTTTGAGCCACCCAGGACTGGGACACTTGTCAAGCAGTGTAAGCAGCTGCTTGTAACCAAACATGGCAAGTGAAGGAAACTGCCTGCCCTGTCTTTTGACTCAGCAACAGGCAAAAGTCACGGAAGAACTAGCCAGAAATGCCCTCCCACAGGCTCGAGCCTCTCCCCATCCTGTTCCAGGCTCTGTTGCTCCCTGAATGCTTCTGTCCAGGTATCCTTGTGGCCCTGTGCTGACCCTCCCAGCCCTACTGACACACAGCTCTGCCTTCATCAGGCTTCTGTGGTGCAGAAAAGCCTAGAAAATCCTTTCTGCATCAGGCTTAAAAAAATGCCAGAGGAAGGGCAGGAAGCTGGAGTGACTCTTAAAGATGTCTGAGCTGAGAGTGCACCTTGCTAGCATGTGGCATTCACTTTGCTGGAGGAAAGGGTAAAGCTATGATCTGGTATAAAAATTACATAAGAAGGCTTCCTCCCTTTCTCTTTGCAAGCAGCCCCTTTGCTCAGGGTTTGCCATAATTCCTCCAAGTGGACAGGATGCACTAACAGAGGCAGCACTGATGTCTGACAGGGAGACAACTCCCGCAAGCCTTTCGCTCATGTGGAATAATTCCCTTGCAAATGTTGTTTGCCCACAGCAGTTAGAGGAAAATCCACCCCTGCCCCTCCCCACAGATTTGAGCCACAAAGCTCAGAAGAAAAAATGGTCTGCAGTTCTGGAAAGGCTCCCTTCTCCTCGCTGCTAGGAAGGTCCCCTGCTTTGGGACAAGTCGCTGTCTGTGTTCAAGGGTTCCCCCCTCTTTTAAGGGTTTCCTTCTCCTGCAATAGCAGCAGCTTTGGTCCTTCCCCAAATGAGATCTGAATTTCTCTCTCCACCCTTGAGTGGCAGGTCAGACTCTGGCAGCAGAGCAGTGCTGTATCCTGCCCACTGCCATTCCCATCAGGGCTGTGCTGGATGTGGCACATTCAGGTTACCTGACGGTCCACGTGGTGGGCCTGGGGCCCAGCTTGGCCATGACCTGCTTGGAGCAACAGCTTCAAACACCCTCTCTCCCCAAATCAGGAGAGCTCCAGTTTAACATGTCACCCTTAATTAGCAGGAGATGCAGGGACAGTAATAAACTGGTCAGGCAGAGGGAGGAGGAGGGGGCAGCATGCCCTGTGTGGGATGTGTGTGTGTGTGCACGTGTCTGTGCATGTGTATGTGTGCACACAAACACACAGACACAGACAGGCTAACACTGACATGTAACTCCTGTCCACAGCGTGCTTCTCCTCGGCTCGTTTGGGACCTCATTCTCACTCTTTCCTCCCAGTCAGGGCTGGAAAAGGCTGTGAAGCTTCTCTGTGCTGTTTCATCCACCCTCCCCAGTGCTCTTCCTTCCACCCAAAAGTTCAGAAATCACAGGCTCAGCCTGCAGAGATGCTGAAAGCAACTCGGGACTTATTTTTGGCTCTACTTGTGATTTGGCATGCTTTACTTGATGTCCTGTGGTCATGTCCATGAGCACACACCCCCACACACTTATCCACATCCACCCCCCATTCCTAAAGCTGTGCACCGAGTGCTGAACCTCTTCGATTTGGGTCCGTACTTCTCCATTTTAGGGTGTTCTTACTGAGTCCAAAATGATAGCCAGCAAAGCCATCACAAGTCAGGAGGGTGGCACCTCTCATGCTGACCCTGTGAGAGCCCCGGGGAGCAGACAGAAGTCAGGGCTCACCAGGAGCTCCCAGGTACGGGGTGACCCCAGCTCCGAGTGCTCAGCCTCAGAGGCGCCCCGGTGCTGCAAGGAAAGCTGCCGGTGCTGTTCTCAGCCGGGAGAAGTTGCTCCCGCCCGGCTGCCTGCACTGAGGCTGGGCTGGAAGCAGCAGGAACAAGCTCTGCAGCAGGTTTGCCGTTCCCCTGTCCGTCTGTCTGGCACAAGGGAGCCTTTGAGCCGCCCGCCCTGCCTGCCGCCCCCTCCCCGGGGGAGCCGCTGCCTGCGGGGCAGCTCCGCTCGCCTCGCTTAGCCGGGGATGGGGGCAAATCCAAAAGGGAAACGGCTTTGCTTACCTCTCTCAGGCTGGAATGGACCCTCCTGTGAGAATGGCAGCTCTCCCGGCTCTCCGAACCCGGTACAATCCCAAAGCAAATCCAGCAGAAAGTGCCTCTGTTCTGGAGCCTAGCTGGCAGGAACCCTCCCTAGCCAGCCGCTGGCCTCGCGTGGAGGGCAGGGGAGCCGCAAAGCGAGATGACAGCGTGGGAAAGGGACTGTAATCCTCCGTAAATAATAAATAGGGGGAGAGAGAAAGAGAGAGAGAGGCGGGAGAGGGAGCGACTGTGCGCGGTGAAGTGACAGCTGGGGGTACATCTGCGATGGCAGCAGCACACGCACAGGAACGCGCACAGACAGTGCAGAGGAGTCACCCCGCCAGGCAGGCAGGATCTGCTCCCAAACACCCAGAGGAAGGAGCTCGGGAGGTTTTCATTCCTCCCAGTGCATCCTGGAGAAAGGGCAGCTGCTGTCAGTCCCTCTCTCTCCCTCATCCCGCCCTTGCTGCCATCCCTCTCCGGGTGCCAGGAGCCCAGGGGCTCGAGGAGGGCTGGGGAGATGCCAGGGCGGGAGGAGCTCCCCACAGCCCCTGAGGAGGTAGATTGGTCAGGCACAGGTTACAAGAGAAAGCACCGAGCTGAACAGTTCCTCCCCTCCCTCCATCTCGCCCCTGCTGCCGTTGATGACAATGAACTCAGAGAGAAAGGCATCAGGATGAAAAGGGACAAGCCCTGGCTTTTGTATAGGAGTAAGGAGCGATGGGGATACAGCAGGGGAGAACCTGGTGGGCTTGGGAGAAAGGCACCCCCTTCCCACCCCCCTTCCAGGGCTCCAGAGACAGTGGTGGGGAGGCATCCAAGGGGGAGACAACCGAGGTGCCTGCCGTGGGCAGCACAGCCCTGTGCCTGTTTTCTTAGGGATTCAGGGGAAATTTGAGGGGTGCTGTTAAGGGGTAGCTGGGACGAGGGGAATGGGTGAAAGATCCACAGTTTGTTCCCCTGAGCTTTGGGTGCAGCAGGGAGTGTGTTGAGCCATAGGTGCATGCGTCAGGTGCCGTGACATCCATCAGGGACAGCCATTCCCTGCCCTCCCTGACAGCACCTGCTGGTACAGGGATGCAGTAAGCAGCAAACCCAGCCCACTACCACCATTGGGATCTCCTCTGTGCTCTCCCACGGGCTGCTGTAGCCTTACCCCCCAAAATCAGCCCTCCATCTTGCCTTCCTCCATCTTGATGAGGACCTCAGTAGCTCACATTTGCAAGAGTCACTGTTTTGTTGATCTACTTAAACTGCCCCTTCTGTCAGGTCCAGTATCATAAAACAGGCTGATTTGGGCTTTTTGTTCATTTTAATGTGTCTGGAAGTGAAATTTTTTGTGAAATTTTTAGAGGACTCAAAGTAAAATTTCAAGCTAGTAGCTCAAGAGGGAAAATAAGAATATTTCAGAAATAGGGACTAGAAAATGCAAATGGATGGTACAGGCATGGCTGTTCTGCTGTTCTGGTACCTTCCAGTTGAATCACAGTTTTATGTAACCATTGGACCAGCTACCATGAAAACAGGTTGTGAATGGCAAGGTAAACCTTGGTAAGCACTCTACAGGATGCAATCTTGAGACTTTGTTGTGCCTTTTTATTGTGCAGCAGGCCCAAGAATTAAATCTTGGGGAGAGCTCCTTATGTGAACAACATATGGATAATCAAAGAGAGAAGCCAGAGACTGCAGACAGAAAGAGGGGCAAGCAGAGGATGAGCTAATGAAGCAGGCATGCTCAGCACAGGGGTGAGCAGGTGGAGGGGAAGGCTCTTCTCTCCACGGTGAACAGCAGTGCACAGCTCCAGGGAAGGCCCAGGAGCTGCAGCCATGGCTCTGCAGGCAGGGTGGGGAGAGGCAAGAGGTGCACAGCTCTGGGTACCATGCCAACATGGTGATGCCTGTCTGTGCCAGGTGTTCAGCTTGGCTGTATTGCATTGCTGGGCTGCTGCAGTGGCACAGTACATGTGAGTAGGAATAAAACTTTTAGCCATGGTCTCTCTGGGGACTCTGCAGCAGCCACTCATCATTTCATGGACCTCAGATCTTCCTGCTGATGCAGTGTACCCTTTGCCACCAGAGCAAAAAGGCTCATTAACAATCAGTTGTTCTTTGGAGCAATCGCAGAGGAGTTTATTCCCGTTTTTTCCCTGTCACTTGAGCTATAGCATCATCCTTATCTCAGACTGGATCACTGCTTTCCTCCTTTCTCCTTGACCTCACCAACAGTATGAAGACACACAGATGACTATTTGTTACTAGCACTGAGGGGGGGGTTCATTGTGATCCGCTTCTCCTCAGCTCCCATGTCTTACTCAGGTCCCCCAAATGTGTGAAAGTTTCTCACAGTTCTTGCCAGCAGCTGCCACTTTCTGTCCCTGCCACTGGCCACCAGGCTGACCCCACAGGTTTTCTTCTCCACCATGTTGCAGGCAGCCCTGTCCAGGCTGGGTATGTGCTGCTTATGCCTCCTGGGCAGAAGCAAGGATTTACAACCAGGTTCTAAAACCTCTCTGAAGAACAATTTGAGGCCAAGTGTTCCCAGTGGCCAAAACACTGAGTAAGTCTGCATTGCAAGGTTAGTTATGTAGGTATCGACCCCTCTTCAAGCCTCATGAAAACTATATGTCCTGGGTAATACTCAGTCCCATTGATGTGATCTGCTGTGCTAAGGGGAAGGACTCTTTCTTGAGCTGGTTTGAAAGGATGAATTTATTTAAAGCTGTGTACCAAATTGGGTGCGTGGGCCTCATGGGACTCAGCAGCAACAGCACCGCTTGCCTGCTGTCATGGCGTGTCGGTTTGTCAGCAGGCACCAAGCCAAACCATGCCTGCCACAGCCTTGCTGAGGCTGGGGAATCTTCACCCAGGCCAGACTCAGCCCTGTCCTTCCTCCTGTGTTTGCATTCTTTGTCCTGCCTGGTTTGTGTTCTGCGAGGCTTAGGGCAGTGCAGCTCTAGAGAGTCATTCCTTTCCCCCACAGACAGGCAGTCAGATTCAGTTTACAGCAGGGAGAGCTGGATGAGAAATGTGCCTCTGATAGATGGGATTGGTAAGATGTACCAGCAGTAGGAATGTGACAAGGACACTGGTATAAAACACAGAGCTGATGCCAGGTGCTAGGGTCTCTGTACATGAGGCAAGAAAATACACCATTGCATACTCCAGTTTTAATTCATCCCCATTTGAATTAGAGCATCAGATCACACTTTTAGCTTAAAAGCACCCACATAGCATGATTCAGATTTAAAGGATCTGTTCCCCCTTTGAAGCTCCTTTTAATTCAGAGGAAATCTGTAGAAACAGCAATACTTCATCCTCCTGATATTGGTGGTTGTGAAAAAGGCCCCAGATCTCCCTCCCTGTATTACTTTTTCTCCCTCACTTGCACTTTATATTCTATTTCAAGGTCCTGCTTGAGGCTGTAATTCCTCCAGAGCTCTTGGATTCAATTAGTTGACACACAGCCCAGTTGTTCCCCATCACCACGGCAGGCTGTGCACGACTGCCCTGGTTATTGTGTGTGCTTGTAGGCAGCCAACCCAGGGACAGCCAGCTTGTCCTGTCAGGGAGACCCTGCACCCTTCCTTCTCCTCTGCAACTCTGCCTTAATTCAGGAGCATGATGCTAGGAATAGAAGGGAAATTAAGCCAGGAAATTAGGACACACTTCATTAAGAAACACACATACACACAGAGTTCTGCTTAGCCCACCTGCACTAGGCTGGGACCAGGTAACAAATCGCTATTCGTAATCGACTTCCTGTCAAGTGGCATTCATTATTCTGTGCTTTTGTAGTGGCTTAGGAAAAACCTAAATCTCTGTGCTTCCCCCTTGAGACAGGTGGGTTTTCAAATTAATCCCTTCCTCACTGGCCTACTTTATTTCTGATTGATGCTGTGTGGTATAAGAGTTGAGGCTGGGGCGATCACAAACATCCGTAAAAAGACAAAGGCAAAAGCTCATGCCACCCTGGGGGGGCCTTTTGGGGGATTTTTTTATTTTTTTTTTTTGGTGGTGTTGTTGTTGATCTGTTTGTAGCTTCATAGTGTTTAGTGTGAGGGAAATCTCAGTACCTTGGTACAGTCAGTGTCCCCTTTTCCTCTCCCTTGTTAAACCTCTGACTCTCACTTGGCAGTCTGACTCAGCGCTCACCATTCACACTTGGAGGCAGGTTGCAGTTGTGGTTTCCATCCCATCACCTTGGGCAAATATTTACTCCTCTTTTCCCGACTTGTATTTGTCTTTAATGCTCCTCTTTTGATCCTCTCCTTTTTTGTTGTTCCCTGCAGCTGTGGGTGTGCAAATAAAGCTGGATTTGCTGCAACGCAAGTTTTGGATGGCCATGCAACAGGTAAGAGCATCAGCAGTCATGCAGAGACACAATTTAGTGCTCTTTGTCAGCAAGGTCAATGCTATGTTACATCACACATGATGGCATTTTAATGAGGGCTTTTGTGGAATTCATATTAAAAGATTTATGAAGGAGATTAGTTTGAAGTCACACATTTCTGTAATCCTTTGACAGCACTAATGCTGTGTGAGCCATGAGTCTGTTCTGCAGATGCCGTGGTGACAGTGTCAGCATCCTGGCCTGGCATTAGCTGTGCTGCATGTGACACATTTAATTGTGGAAATATGCTTCTGCTCATTCAGCCTTTCAGAAGACTCATGGAAATCTGCAATTTTGGGCACACAGAAAAAAAATCTACTGCCTTCTCTTATCATCTTGATAATGATAACAAAACGCTGCCAGCTTGCCAAAATAAAAATTATTTGCTCCAGGGATAAGCTTTTGATGTTGTCCTAATATTAGATACTCTTCTGGACTGAAGGAAGTGGAATAATTAAAACAACTCCCCTGGTCTGGGGAGCAAGACAAATGAAACACCTTTCCCCCATCACCTAGGGGCTTTCTTCCCAGGCTTTGCTTTCAGGGGGTGTGCTGGAGGGGTGAGCATGACAGGACTGCAGCAGCACACAGCAGAAGCAGCTCTCTGCTGTCAGGAGAGGGAACTGTCATCACACAGGGATGACAGAGAAGGTGGGAGGGCAGGAGCATCCTCGCAGGTGGGGATCACATAAACCTAACCTGAGCTAAAAAGATTTCTGCAAAGCACATGAGCGATCCTGAAACAGCAACAGAGAGCTTCATTTTAAACACCCTGCTCAGGGCCATAGCCAGGCAGCTCTCACACAAACAAGCCCTCATGGGTGTTAAGTGGAGCTGGGAGGCCTTATGAAAGCAGGTGAAGGAGGCCTGTGTGCCAAGTGGCTGTGAGCTGTGGCCCTGGTAGGTGCTGGTGTGAAAAAAGGCTCCATGTGCTTTCCCAGGATGTGAGCACTGTTGGACAGAGGAATGACTAACAGATTTTGTTTTCTCTCTCTCTCCTGCCTCACTGATGCTGTGCTGCTCTGGATGTCCACGCTGTGCCTCCCAGCCCAATGACACTGATGTAAGTGGACAAAAGCTGGGGACAGGGAGGCATCCTGGCATGCCTGGCTTGGCTTCCTAATTGTGTCATTTGTGTGCCAGCATATCATAGGCACTGTCCCTTGTCTCTAGCCTCTGGAGAGGGTCCAAACCTGTCACAGGCTGTGTTTGTCTTCACAGTAATTAAGTGTCTTTGGCAAAGCTCAGAGTGCTCTGGGTCACAGAGACCTGATCAACAGCAGGAGGATGCTGCGAGGTGGGCTGGTCTCTGAGGAGGGAGCAGATGTCATCTCAGAGAAGCCAGGGAGCACAGGCTCAGTTCTGCCCCCTCTCAAGCTGCCAGTGCTCTCAAAGCAGGGTCCTGGCTGTGCTGCTGCTGCTGCATGGCCAGCCCAGCACCAGCCACTGTGAGACTCAGCCCTCACACTGCTGAGGAGGATGTGTGAGATGTGAGCCCTTCTTGTGGAGAGCCACTGTGGTTCACCTGGGTTTCTGTGCTGATATCTGAACCCTGGGCTCTGTATTTGTTATTCCCCCAAGGCCATAACTGTGGTTTGTTGTGAGCACGTTTCTCTGCTGACCAAAGGAAACAACCTGCCAGGGTGAAGCACAAGGTGACCTCTAGGAATACATCCAGGGAAATAAAACAGCCACGTGTTGCTTTGTGGTGAGGCAGGGGTGAGATGGTGCTTGCAACTGTGGATAAAGGAATTTTTTTTTTTAAACCATCATCCCTAGAATCTCAAAAAGCCAGCTGGATTCAGAGTGTGAGCATGTGATACTGCAAAGCTGTGGGACTTGAAACAAAATCAGGCATCTCCAAACCTCCTCTGAATTTGAGCAGAGGGACAGAAAACTGGTTTTGTTTTGCAAAACTCAAGGGGAGAAACAAATTCTAACTGAAAGTTACGATCTTGTTGTGGTCTAGAATGGCCAATTTACCTCTTGTTACTGAGAATCACCCAGAAAAGGGGCTGGATTTTATGTCTAAGGGTTTTGAGGAAATAGTGGGTAGCAGGCTGAGAGCAGACAGGCTATGTGCTATGTCAGTGTCCTTCCCCGACCCCAGAAATCCTCTGGCAGGAAGGGGACTCCATGCACAGAAAAGGCAACACTGTGTCAGCTTTCTTCCCTCTGCTAGTGGAGGAAATAGAATTAAAAAATAACACAAAGAGACAGACACATGCAGCCACAGCAAACTCTGAACAATTATGAAATCAATAAGCACCTGAAGGGCTTTGTTACTCACCACTTAACCCCTCGTGTGCCCACCCAGTTCAGTGTTGTGAAACACATGTCAAGTCCACTATGCAGAAATTCTAAATGAAAGAAGTGGATGCTGCCTTGGGCTACATGTGCACCATTCACATCCTATTTTATCATTAGCTGTCTGGAGAATAAAGAAACCAACAGCAACAACAACAAAAAAATCCCTGCCTGAGAAGAACCCTGATCTAAAATACCATGCTATGTTCTTAGTCCAGATACTAACAGATGCTGAAATGCATGCTGGTTTCTCCCTGGTGCACAATAACCTTTGCTTTTGCCCTTTCTTGGAGAGCACAGGTCCTGCTGGGCACATGTCAGGGTGGCAGTTGCAGGATCTGAGCCCTCAGGAGAGGGGATGGTGCTGGCAGAGGCGGGGAGCTGGAGTGGCTGACCTGGGGGTGCTGCCAAGCCTGTCCTGGTGGAAATGCCAGCTGAATTGCAGAGCTGTCTGGGATGCTGTTCTGCAAACCTTCAGCCCAGCAGTCCCGAGGGGGGGACAGTAAGATGAGCTCATGCCATGTGCTGAGGGACGCCCTCGGTGCAGGGGTCTCTGGCTGCAGCTGCAGGCTGAGCTCGGGGAGCCCCAGGCAAGGCTGTGACCTGGCACTGACCTTCTGCACAACAAAGGGCACCACGGGCACATGAGGGACAGCCAGGTGTCCGGCCACCTGGAGACACAGCAGGAGCAGATGTCCCAGCAGGATGACCCCAGATGATCACACATGGGCTGTGAGGGTATAAAAGCTCAGTTTCCTTTGTTTGGGGCCCCTCCTCAGAGACACAGGCTTGAGCTCTTTCTGTGTTACTGCACCATTAATAAATTGATTTAATGTTCTGATGTCTGAGAGCCTGCTATGGGAAACGTGGAGTTGAACAAGGAAAACTTGTGTGGCTGTGTGAGTGTGGGGTGTGTGGGGAGTCACAGACCTGTGGGGTCACTGTAGCTGCTGCTGCCTCAGTCCCAGCAGTGAAAGCCTCTGGTGGTGGGGGAGTGACTGCCAGAGCAGCTCCTGCATGGTCAGACGGGGAAGTTTCATTCACAGCATGGTTAATTCTCTGCTTTCCCTTTGCAGTGCAGTGGCTTTGATGGTGCCTGTCCACTCAGCTGTCAGGATGATGTAAGTTGCCTCAGTTTCTTCTCTGTACCTGTGGTGGGTGTCATTGACCACCTGCTCCTTGGAGATCTGTCTCCCCAGAAAAGGCAGTGCCTGTTGTCTCCTCACAAGAGATTGCACAGCTGGGGGACAGGATCTCATAGTACTGAGACAAATCTGCATTTAGGTCTTCCCCCATCTGGGCCAGGGTAGAGACATTGGGATTCCAGCCAGTGAAAGTCCATCTCCTTTAAATCTGTCTCCCTGGCATGCCAGATCTTCCAAAAAAAAAGTAGCTGGCAGCATGACATGCATGCTGGACACTCTGTTTGTGTTTATCTCACTGCTTCAGCCTTGGTATCAAGAATATGTGAGACAGGAGCTCCTCTGCCCTGAAAAGTGAGGTCACCAGAGATTTTTTTGTTGTGTGTTCATGTAGGATTTTCTCTGCTTCCTGGTTTTCCCTGAAGGAAAGGGTTTTCATCTAAACTCTGTGCCTCTATCTCCTGCTTTGCAAAATAAAAGTAGATCAGCATTGATGCTCAGTGGTGAGGAGAGGGTTATTTTGTGAGTGGTTATAAAACTCTGAAATCTGGAGATGGAAAGTATTAGATACCATATTACTAAAGAGAAGAGCACTACAGATATCCTGTCTCTTCCTGAAGGATGCCTTGCCTGAAGTGTGGCTCACAGCCTGCCAGGCCTGCACAGAGCCCCAGCTAGAGACAAAATCTGTCACAGCTCATGGGCTCAATCCCTCAAAATGGAGGCAGAGAGGGAAAAGAATTGTGTAAAGCTCGTGGTAGGTGAGCTGTGGGGCTTGGTGTGGAAATACCCAGGCTGTTGGCATCATCACAAACCCACACTGCTCCATCCTGAACACAAACAGCCATAAAAACCATCTTTAATATTGCTTCTCTTCCATCTCTGCAGATTCTGAACTGCTTCCTCATTGACAACAATGGCTTTATACTTGTTTCCAAAATACCTGAAGAGGTAAGAGAGCATAAGAGAAGGAGGAGAGTGGGGTTTGCTTGTTCCTGAATAACCCACCAGAACTGCTTAAAACAAATGGAGCTGAATTGTGTAATAAGGGTGGCTGGGTGTAATTAAATTAAACTGCACAGTGAGGGGGAAGGCTCCCAGCAGAGTGACAGCACATCCTAGGTGAGGAAGGAGTTTGCAGAGATAAGGAAGGAACTAGTCAAAATATCTTTTGATCAGAAGAAAGGAAATTAGACTCTGTTCCCTTGGCACAGATGCTATTGAAGGATGATCTGAGAGAGAAGGGAAGGGAAGGGAAGGGAAGGGAAGGGAAGGGAAGGGAAGGGAAGGGAAGGGAAGGGAAGGGAAGGGAAGGGAAGGGAAGGGAAGGGAGCAGTACTTTTGAATGCTTCTGAAGCCAAAGAAGGTGTTCTTCAGGAAAGGAAAACTGAGAGGATGGTAAGAGCAAAATGCTAAAGGCAAAAAACGAAGACAATATAATTTAAGTAAATTGGAAACAGGAACACACGTATAGAATTGGAGAATTTACTGGACTTGCAAGGGAAAACGCTCAGAATAGAAATAAAAATAAGGTGTGTGGTTCCACAGCCATTTCTAGGGAGCTGAAGGGGTGCAAGTTTGATGTGACATCATGTGCAGCTGGGTAAAGGCAGTACTACCAGCCACTACATGGTTGAGCTACACTTTTCTGTTCTCTGATAAATTCACCACAAAGCTTCTTCTTTCAAAATAATTAAACCCCATAGTTCTGGACATCAGAAAGTGATGTGTGGGAACAGTCTCATAAAATACAAAGCAATAAGTCAATAGTAAGAGTGGGCTTAGAGAAGAAGTGGGAAATGAAGGGATTTTGTTACTGACAGAATTGTGGAGTTTCATTAAAATTGCCATTGTACTCATGTTAACAAATACAGTTTGGGTATTTCCAAAAGGCAGCAGATCCACTCCCAGAAATTACTTTCTTCAAGATGTGACAAATAGGTTGAAATGGAAATTAAGGTTACAGACCTTCTGGTGGATGATTGGCACCAGCAGCACAGCTTCCAGAAGGAAGAAAACTTATCAGCTGTAGTTCTTTGAAAGCATGACAAAATCAGGAGATAAGGGAGACTAGATAACCTGTAGAATTTCAGTTCTCTTCAGCCTTGAACATAGTCCCTTACAAGAACCTGGTGAAACAGTGAAGCATGAAATAGTGACAAAGTAGCTGTGACAGAAGAGAAAGAAGAAGAATTTTTAGAGGGCTATTCATATGGAAAACATCAGCTATATGAGTCCCATGGTTTCCCACCTGGACTTGGGTTGGTTAGCATATTCAGAATGGGCTGGCAAAAGAAAAAAGTGAGACTGTGCATTCTGCAGGCACTGCACAGTTCAGAGAGGCTGAGATGCGATTCTGAGACTTACAGAGCAAAACCAATCAGCAACACAGAGGCACCAGGGGGGATAAAGACAGATGCCAAGGGGAGCTTATTGCCAGGGATAACCAACCTCTTTTCTGTAGGAAAGTGAGAAGTGCCCTACCCAGCACACTGAATGGTCTGGTAGAAGTGTCCCTTCAATGATGTGTGCCAAAAAGTAAAAAAGCAAATAGAACTTAAAGACTAAGGGGGGGAAATGCTGTAAAAGTTGCATTGGCTCCCCCCTCTGGGTGGCCAGGCCCTACTGAGTTTTTGGGATGGGCTGGTGGTCTTGGGAATTGCTTTCTCCTCTGATACCCATGGCATTTTCAAAGACATTTTACTGACTCCTATGACACGTGTCCCTCAGCTACACCCTTCAGCTACCATGTCACCTGTGTGACCTCTGCACTGCCTCCTGGGCTCTGCCTCAGTACCTTTTCCTGCATCTTACGGAAAACAGATTTTTCCAAAGCTCATCTCTGAAAGATCTGACTAGCAGACACATGGCATTATAGTGGATTTGGGTAAATTATAAACATTATCCACATCCCTCCAAGATAAGGCATTTTGGCAAGCACCAGAGCTGTCCTCCTCCAGCTTTTACCTTCCCAGAGTTCACCACTGCTTTTTTTTCTGATTTCTTTATCCTGTTCCAGTAACTGTTTTTATCTCCTGGTGACACCATGACTCCTCACACCATTAAACCCTACAGGGAATTCAAGACAGCATTAAATCAATATCCTGGGTTTCCTAGATGCCACCTGGATGTTGCTGCATGGATCCCTTGCTGCTGTGTTGCCTTCCCTGTCTCATTCTGTAGTCTTTCCTTAAGACATCCATTTAAAAAATGTCCCCAAAAAATCCTGTACCTGGGTTTTTGTGGGTATTTTGGCTTTTCTGCCTGCCAGAGCTGCCTGCTGCCTGCACCTCCTTCCCTGGGTGACCACACTGGAAATCAGAGCAGGGTGAGGGGGGTAAGGCTCAGGCTCTGCTCTCCTCTGCCCTTGGGATGGGGGATCAGGGGGAGGGATTGGCTCTAATAACCTCTGTGTGAAGGCAGCAGGAAGCTTACTGGCAGTTGGAAACCACCATGGAAAAGGGACTCGGGATTTTAATGAGTGACAAGTTGGAAGCTCCCTGCAGGATTACTTGGGGAAGAATGGGTAATCTCTTAATTCGAGCTAATCTCCCCACGCAGCCTCATCCCAGAGGGAGCAAAGAGTTAAAACACAGAGCCAGGAGAAGGGAGTGAGTGAGGACCAGGTGCTCTGGGAGGAAGGGAAAATAAGTGGCAGGGTCAGGCTGTGCTGCAGGGAGGGCTGCTCTGCCTTTTCTGTCATGTTTGCAGCCGTGGCCCCACAGCCACCCCTGAGTTTTTAGCTGTTTTTCACTGCCAGTCCTAGGCACAGCTGTGGATCCCAGGTCTTGAGCTCCCTCCGCCTGCTGCATCCAGATGTTCCCTCTCTCACTAAACCCCTTTTTCAAGGATTGCTGCCTTCTGCCTGAGGCATTTTGCAGAGGATGTCTGCAAGCTCTGCCCAGGTGGCACTGCAGGAGCAGGGTGCAGAGAGGCAGCCAAAAGGCCAGGATGCCACAGAGCTCAGAGCTTGTGGAGAGACAAGGGCTGGCTCTGTTTGAGCCATGCTGCAGGAGGAGGCTGCCTGCCTACCCAAAGCCTGGGCAATTGGGCAGATCCTGTTTGTCTGCAGCTTCTGAGTGTACAAAAAGTGTAAATTGCTCAATGAGCCAGCAAAGCATGGGTGCATGTGAGCAGTGATGTAGCTTTTGAGTCACGTGTGTGCTCTGGGTTGCGTGTCTTTGCTGCACATGTGCCTGTGCACACTCAGCTGCAGGGGGGAGTGACGCAGCCTGTGTCATGCAGGATGTCAGAGCAATGCTTTGTGCTGTCAACCTCTGAAATGGCAAGGGCCTCTGGAAACTTGCCCAGAGGTGGGAGTAAGGAGAAACTGCAGCAGAGGGATGCCTAGGAGAGCAGCAGTCACTGGAGGAAGCAGGATGTAATGAGAGCTGCTTTACAAAATGTTTCTCCAGTACAGGACAGCTTTGGTTTCTGCCAAGTGATGCTTTTCTGTGTTACTGCCTGCATGGGGTACCTAAAACAGCAGCAGGCTCTGAATGTCTGGTTTGGTGTTGGAGGCCAGTTTGCTGCTGCCTTTCTGAACACACTCCCTGGCCATACTTACTTGCACTAATAGCTGCTCATTCTTACACCTATACAATTGATGTCCTGCATGGAGAAATTCAGCCAGACATCAGCATCTCTTGACAGGATGGGCTTCATTTACAGCCTTGCCCCACTGCCTGCAGCTTGCACTGTGTTAAATCTCACTGCTGGGTCTGCAGACTGGTATTAAATGGAAGCAGCTGGCCTCTCCACCACCCTAATCAGATTGAAAGAGCGAGGGAGGTGAAAAAAGTTGGTGCTTGCTCAGGCACATTGGACTGTCTGAGACGATTACAGCCCAAATGCTCGAAGGGGAGCTGATGTTATGCATCAATTTGTGCAGTGAAATGACTTCTAAAGGTTTTTGGGAAGAGGCTCATAACCATGTAACACTACTGTTAGATGATTACCATGTGATCTTAGGTAAATCTGCCTAAGGGTTTGCACTTTTTTTGTGGAAATGTCCCACTCAAATAAATGAAGTCATCTGTCATCTGCTAATACATGCTAAATGACTGCTAGCCTATCAGTGGAAAAGCAAAATATCCCAGACTGTGTGAATGCTTCCATAAAACATGGGAGCTATTTACTCTGTCAGGACCCATGAGCCAGGAAAACAGAGGGCAGCTCATATCTGCACTTTCATGATTTACAAATATTTCATTTACTTCTCTGTGAACAAAGCAGCGGACTTGACAGGTTTGAAGCATTTTGCAATATATTTGTCATGGTTTAGTAATCAGGAAGGCCAGAATTGTTTGTTTGAGGAAATCTTTAAAGCAGCAGTTAGCAGATTTGAGATTGAGTCCTAATTTGAGGTTTTTGACTCCAGGGCACACATAGAACCAGAGGGCCACAAGCCCCACCTTTAGTTCAGGCATGCAAGCAGGACTGGGGGTTGTTGTCCCCCCCAAATGCAACTTAGTTCTAGCTGTGCCAGTGCACAGTATGTAAGCTACAGGGATGGGTGGCTTTGTGTGGTGTTGTTTGGGCCACTGCCTGCTCAGAACTCACACAGCAGTGAGCTGCAATATTGCATTTGCTATCTAAAGAAATCTGTACATCACTCTCATGCCTGGTGGGCCGGTTCACCTGGGGCAGCAGGAGAGCAGAGATTTCCAAAACCATAGTGCCCATGGGTAGCAGAGAGGCTCTGATGGAAGACTCAGCCATTCCAGAGAATATGGATTCCCAATAATCCACTAGAGAGTCCAGGCCTCCAGTGATTCAGCATGCCTGGGTCTCTGCAGTTTGAGAGTCTGCCTTTTTCTGACAAGCCACAGGGACTTATGTGGGCTAAATCTTTTCCAAGCGTGGTGGGAATGGTGCAGGATGCCCAGCTGGTGTTGGGGGATGTCCTCCCTCAAGCTTTCCAACCAGCCAAAGGACAAAGCTCAGCATTGCCTCCTTACAAAAACCCTCCTTGTGTACAGCAGCCTCCAGACAAGCTAGATCAGCTGGAGCCATCAAGCATTTGGAAAATTTACAGTTTATTCTGTTTTTCTCTTTTTTTGCTTGCAGACTGGAAAATTTTTTGGTGCAGTGGATGGCTCAGTGATGACCCAGCTGCTAAACATGGGCATGTTCAGGCGGTAAGGGGGGGATCTCCACACTGTGCTCCTTGTTCTTTGCTGCTGTGTGGGTCAGAGCATGTTGGTCCCTCTGAGCAGCACTTGAGCAGGGAAAATGCACATGCTGGTGGTGCTGGTGGCTCTCTTATCCAGACACAAGAGCTCCTTTAGCTACCTGCCCCGTCTGCTGCCTGGCTCAGCCATCATCAGCACACTCACTGTTTCTCCTCATCTCTTGCTCTTCCACCTGCTGCAAACACAGAGAGAGACAGAAACTTCCAACCTCTGTGTGGCCAGAGAGCAGCTGCTTCTCTGTCTTTCCCAGGGCAAGATGTTATGGGAGACATTCCTTGGCACTTTGGGTATGGAAGTGCTTCAGTTCCTCCTGCCACTCAGAAAGCCTTTCTGGGGAGTGGTTGTCTGAGAGCCCCACAGATGCAGCATTGCAGCTGGCTGACCACATTTCTCTCTCTCTTAAAAAAAATCCTGTTCACCTCACTCCACTCCCTCAAAAGAGAGTTCAGAGTTTCAGTGGCTTGAGAACAGGAACTAGAGGGACCTGAGGTAGTTACAATTATAATTCCTCTGCTTCATAGCTTGCTTTACTCACTGTGTGAAATTAGGGACATATTTCCTCCTGTGCTGACCCAGTTACATTCATCCAGAGCCTGTATTTCTTGCTCTGCAAGATCCAGCACTGGCCAAACAGCAAAGACACGTGTGAGCAGGTCACTGCTTTCCTGAATCCAGGGAGCACTTCATACCTGACATTTTTGAGAAAAAGCTGCCGTGTCTGTCCCGTGGGTGTTGCATTGCTTGCTTTTGACTGCTTGCCTGTTGTGTTTTGCCTGCAGGGTGACCATGTATGATTACCAGGCCATGTGCAAGGTGCCCTACCACCACCACAGCGGCGCGCGGCCCCTGCTCAGCGTACGTAGCTGTCTCCATGCTGCCCTCCCTGGCTGGGCCTCCTCCTGCAGGGCAGCTCCAGCAATCCCCAAACCACTTCAGGAGATGTCTGCTTTCAGGATGGCACTGTCCAAACTCACCTCAGGCAGATTCCTGAAGCTGTGGTGGCCACTGGTGTTGGTTTCCAGTGTGGCTCTCTGTTGCCATGTAGGATGTCACTGGAAATTGGAAGGACCAGGGAAAGAACAGGAGCTAAACTATGGCAGGTTCTCCTGGGAGCCAAGCAATCAGCTAGCAGCTGAAATGAACAGGAATGCTTTTACAGGGCATGGTTTTACTCAGCTCAAGAAGGAGAGTTGCAGTGTCAGGGAACATCTGAGGAAAACTGGCAGTCATTGGGGAAGGATGAGTGAGAATTCATCATGCTTGGAGCAAGAGACTGAGAATTCTGGTAGCCCAGGGAACAAACTAACAGAGTGAAGGGTTTTACCAATACCCAAAAGCAACCTCTCTTAGGCTGATACAAGCTCATACTCCAATCCCACTCCACCTTCCTAACCTTGCCTCAGACAGGCAGAACAAAGTAACTACTCAACACTTTTAGGCCACTTCAAACTGCTTGACACAACCCCAAACAGGAATTTATTCATTTCTGTTATGATCCTTTGATACTGGAAGGAGTGCAGGAAGTACCCTTACAGTGTAACATGGTAATTTTTTTCCAGTAAAAGAATTTTCAACAAAATAATGCCTTTTAACAACATTCTTAACAATAACACTTTTAACAATGCCTGGTTTGCAATGGCTATACTTGAGCTGGCTAGACAACACATGGTGATTGTAGTGAAAATATTTTCTTGATTATATCCTCCAATCCTGATCACTGAAAGAAATGTCACAAACTATGAGCTGCCAAAAATGAGGTAACTTGGGAACAAAATAAAAAGGAGAGCATTCAGCCTCCATCTCTCATCTTCCCCTCTTAGCAAAACCCTTGAAAAGGAAGAAATCAAGAAAAGTCAGTTTTTCATATCCAGACATAAAAATCAGTCAAATTGCAACCATCTCTACATTTTACTATTTTCTGATTTATTTTGCTTGAAGAGAATTCATCAGTAATGGGAGTAATGGAACATTATCCTGCATCCTGTGACTGCCACATCTGTTTTGGGTTTGAGGACATGGGCATGATTATGAGAGGGGGAGATGAAAATTAGACGTGGTTACCATGAGGAAAAGAAGCAGCAGTATCCTCTGCAGATGAATTGTCCCTGGGATAATGCTGGATTTCCAATTTGTAGCTGAAAAGCAAGAAGATGATAGAAGTCATGCCATCTTGAGGAAAAGCTGGATGAAAGCACAGTTAAGCATAATCAATCAATGGCAGATAATACTAAATCCTGGGCAGTGCTGTCACTTGTCCCAGAAACACCACTTGCTCTCAGAACACAAAAGCATCCTAAACTGGTGCTGTCCCATTTAGCTGTGTTTCTCTCCTGCTCTGAGCTCTGAAGGTCATCCACGCTGGAGAGAAATCATCAAGCAATTACATCTTCAAAGTCCTTCATACATTCCTGATAAACTCCCTGACCCTCATGGGGAGGGGGTGAGGAGGTATTATTAGTAGCAGGGCAGCTCTGCTGGCTTTTGATGGATTTTGAACGTTTCCCAGTGATGCCCAGACCTTGTATTTCCAGCCTGTCTTCAAGAGCTCTGATCAGTGGAGGGACTCGGTCTAAAACGTGGGGTCCTGCATGACAATTATAAATTCTCTGACCAGCTCCTTATGGTATTTCTCATTTCTTCTTTTGTTCTCCAGCCAATTTATGCCTTTGTAGCTGCAGTGAAGTGGCTGATAAGTGATTTCCTCATGTGAGTACCAAAAGATGGGGGTGTTTGGGAGGCTCATACCAGGAGGAGCAAGAGCTGGAAAAGCTGCAGGTGGAAGCCCCTGTGCAGGGCTTTGCTGTTGCTGTCAGCCTTCTCCTGACATTCAGCTCTGCACTGTGCTCCTGGGAGACATAAAGCTATTACCATTGCCATTTTGAGAGGCAGAGGCCCACAGAGGGGCTGGGATTTACCTGAAATCACTCAGTACAAAGTGCCTGAGTCAGAAATAGGACTTGGGTCTCCTGGGGCTCCGTGCAGATCCTCGGTGCCGAGTCCTCTTGCCTATGAGGAGTGGATGCACATCTTCCTCTCACAGGGGGACAGGGCTGAAGGCAGCAAGCCAAGAGCTCAGGTCTGAGTGGGGGGGGGAGAGAGGGGAGGCTCTGCTCTGGGTTTGGGTTCACCTCAGACTTCTGGGGTGAAGCAGAGTTCAAGCCCAAATTGGGATGGAGGTGCCACTGCTCAGCTTTCAGGGTGTGCAAAAGGGGAGATGTGCTAAAGGTCCAGCTTGGAGGGTTTTACAGAACACTTCCATGGAGTTACCTCCAAGCAGCCAGAGTCTGGGCTCCTGATGGCCATCATGCCTGCTCCTCAGGTGGCTCCTATAGTGGCTGAATCCCCTCCCAGCCTCAGGGGCTGCCATCCTTGTTCCTTCCTTCACTGACAAGCCCCTCGCACAGGAAAAAGCCCATTCAGATCTTCCACAGTACAGATCTCACAATACAGAGCTACATTCTAGCATGTGGAGAGGGGAAAAAAATTAAAAATCTAAAAAATCAGACTTGCACTGCCAGAAATTTGTAGTAAACAGTTTTGAACTGATACTCACTGGGCGACAGGGCCATCTCCCTGACACCTGCATCCTTCCAGGCTGCTGAAAAAGCATCCTCTGTTCTTGCTCTTTTGACAGCTTCCTTTTGGAGTTTAACATGAGTAGCTTCTGGCACTCAGACAACTTGGCAGATGGTGAGTACACAAGAGTCCAGCCACCCCACAGCACGTGAGTGTTGCAGCCACTGGTGACAGAAGAAACTGTACAGGGAAGCCTGGCCTTGTGCAGGGAGCCTGCCCTCTGCCCCACACCCCTTCCTCCACAGACACTGGAATGCAGCTTCCAGATCCCCCATCTCCCCCCATTTCCACCCCCATTCCAGGCTGCCACAGCACCAGGGTGGTCAGGGTGAGGTGTGTCCTGCTCAGAGCACTCTGCTTGCCCCCCTCAGGGTAATTTGCTGAGGAGAGGGGAGACACTTCTTTCTGAGGACCCCTATCCTATGTGCAGGGGATGAGAGGCCATCAGCTGCAAAAAACTTCAGTTGGAAATCCTTCCTTCCAGTCTGCTACAGGACAGAGCAGAGCAGGGGTGGAACAGCAGGCTCTCCTGAGCCTAGCAGAGGTCCCAGGAAGCCAGACAGAAACCTGTTAATAACACACAGAGGGTCTTCTCTTACCCACTAACTAGACCTGCTCTGGAAGACAGAAGATGATGGCACATGGTATTGCACAGCACCAGAGGGTGTGTCTGGCTTGAAATACAGTGACCTGAAGTGCTGCCTCCTGGAAACACCCCAGGAATCTCTGCAGTCCCATCCCAGCAGGCAGGGAGGATGTGAATGGCCCTGAGGGGACTCAGAGGGGAAGGGGAGGTGTGCTCTGCACAGCCAAGTAGGGGCTGTAATTAGCCTTGCTGATTATTGATCACTAGTGGTGCCTGTAGTGGAGACAGTGGTATCTTCCATGCCACCTGTGGGGCCGGGTTATTCTGCACTGAATTCTCCTGGCATAATGGGGAAATAGTCATTTTTGGAAGCAAAATTCCCCTCCAGGAAGGAGGTCTAGGGATGCTGTTTAGGTCCCACTCTCCTCCAAAGAGGTGGCAGTAGAAGCTGCAGCTGTCCCCTAAGCAGCCCTGGCTGCTGTGTAACACACATCAGGGTAGCAGGAGAGGCCCCATGCAGAAATTGGTGAGGAGGAGTCAGATGAGCAGGTGCAGTTCAGGAGAGACTGCTCATTCAGGGAACAGGCAGGTGCGGCATTCCTGCTGTGCATGTTCTCTGGCTGATTTAGTCTGGTTTAGTCTGTGCTTGAGGAGAGCAAAAAGGGAGGGGGGATGTCACGGCTGTCCTACTCATCACCATTTCCTTTTGTGCTTCCTTCGCCTCTTTCCCACATCACCTCCATGACCGCTGTGTGCAAATTCCTGTCTCCGTGTCACTGCCATCCTGTGAATCTGTCACGTGTCTCCATCATCACTGTGTGTCTGTGTGTCATGGGACTTCTCCAGCCAAGGCTGTCTTCCATCACTGTAAGTAGAACCACCTAATAGTTAAAAAAATAGAGTTAACTAGAAATTCCTAGGCTAGGAAAGACTTTTTTCCACCCTTTGTACAGTGGGGGACTTGCAGAAAGGCGTGACAGGGCCAAGGCAGAGCCTGGCTCTGTTTCCCTGCTCTGCAAAGAAGAGATGCTGTTGCTCATTTAGCTGGCTGAGCTGGTGATGGAAGGTCTGTCACTGAGAAGTTGATAAAAGAAGGAACATATGAGTCTCCTGAGGAGCTGCAGTCACAGACAGCATCATCACTCATTGCTCTGGGCTGGCTGGGCCTGTGGCCTGTGTTCCATGGCGTGTCCTTCACCGTGCTTCCCAGCTGGCCCATTCTTTTCAGCTGCTATTCCCAAACCAAAGACCAACCTGTGCCTTCTTGCAGGAGAAAATACACAGATCTTGTCGACTGTAGTTATTAAGAAGTAACTTAAGTCTTCTTTTCCACACACCATGGCTTAGCTCCTTCTGATAAATCCCAGCCCAGCTCTGGGATAATGCAGGAGGACTTTCAAGTGGTTCAACTGATAACTCATAAATCCGCTCCTACAGGCGAGTTAGAAATTCCTCCAAGACAGAGTCCAGACTGTGGCTGTGTTTGTATCTCCCTGCTTCCATATCTAGCTTGTGTTTGCCAATTTGCTCTCTGCCCAGCAAGACATATGTGTGAGACAGAGATGGAGAAATAGAGACAGTTGGAATGTGTCTGACTGGATGGAGAAGAGGAAGAGCAGGAGAGAGTGTCTGCAGATGAAAAAAAGAGTGTCCATGTGTGTGGGGGAGTAGCAGGGTGGAAGAATGCTATTGGGGCTGGAAGAAATGGATTGCACATGTTGTTAAGAAGGGGCTGTAGATTTTTGCCAGAGATGTTAACATTTTCTTGACTGCGCGCCAAGGCTGGTGTATGCGAAAAATATGAAGCGAAGGAGACATTTTGTGAGAGAGAAATTGAGCACACACATTTTTTCCGGGTTATGTGCAGAGGAATTAACGATCAGGGATCTAATGCTCTCCCTTGCCTGACTGTGTACCTCTGGCTCTGCAGCACTGAGCCTATTTCTGCTTCCCAAGTTCTCTTGTTTTTTGGGAAGGTGAGACTTGCTGTTGGAATATGGGCATGATATATTCAGACTGCACTCATCATACAAATCTGCTTTTCAGAGGTGCTGAGAAGATATGTTTGCTGCCACAGATTTTTCTCTGCTCTCAGCATCTCAGTTTCTCTCTGTGTTTATAAGGGCTTCTGCTTTTATGGACATCAGCACAGGTTTGAAAGCTTTTAATTAAGCCAAAAATACTTCCAGCCAAGGCATGCAGCCTAGAAAGAACTATTTCTAGAATTCCATAGATCATAAAAGTTTCTTTTTTTTTTCTTTTTTTACTCCATGGTAATGTACTCAGAAGATATTTTACAAGATATGTGGTTAAATTCTATGTTTTATATTGGTAACTAAGTGGCAGATTTTGTCACATGTCCCAGAGTAAATTCTCTGACTTGAGTGCATGATTTATGCTGGTGGGAAAGAGTTCACAATCTGGGCTCTGTAGTTCATAACAAGGCACAGCAACTGCTTTTGCTGCTCAGAAGGATTGGTTGCCAAATGTCTGACAAAAGTCTTTCTGGAAGTGCAGATGGTAGCAATGACAGCCTGGAATTAACTCACTCTTTGCTATAAAGTTTGCAATTTGTTATCAGCTCCTCTGGCTGTTTACTAATCCCTGACCAGCAGGCTCTGAGGCTGCTGATAACATTTTGATGTCCAGTATGTGCATGCAGAGGCTCAGCCTGAGCCCTTTGCTGATGATGTACATGCTACTGGGCTTCTCTGAACCTCTCAGTGCTGCTGCAGCTGCATTGCTTCCCAGCAAATTAAGTGTCAGTAGGCTTAAGCATAATCTCTGTCATAGGTCTTGTCTCTGGGCAGGAGTTTGATTTTAAAGCAGCTTCTTTTCATTAAGCTTGTGCCAAAAAAAAAAAAAAAAAAAAAAAAAAAAAGCCAAACCAAAAAACTTAAAGTCTGTGCAGGCCACTTCTGCCAGTTTAAAAATACACCTGGGTGTGGTTCATGCAGGTTCTTTAATTGACTTTTCCCTTGCAGGGCCTGGTTCTCCAAGCCCACCATGACAGCCCTCATCCAACACTGGCTGAGGCTGAGAGGCCTCAGATCAGCTTCCATTCTGCATTTTCCAAGCTGATGGTCTCATCCAGCCCTCCTGCACCCATTCTTCACACCACTGTCCTTTCTATTGCTTGAACTCCATCTGCTTTGATGATGTTATAGCAGGAAGCTTGTAAAGGATATGATCGTATATATAACAGGAGCTAGTAAAGGATGTCACTCATTACCAGGGACAGGGGAAAAATAAGGTCCTGGGATGTCAGGGCTCTTTGCCACTCATGACATGAGCCATATGTTAAATTCTTGCAAGCAGTTTGCTCCAGCTTTATGAGGTCACCTTTGTGGTCATCACAAGCAAGAACTGCCACAGACATGTCCCCAAGAAGGGCTGTCCCTGGTCCAGGCTGTGATAGCCTGACCACCTGCTTCAGGGTTTGGAGCTGCTTCCCCAGCCCCCAGTCCAGTGAATTAAGGCTGAAAGAAATGCTGCTCTGTTTCTCACACTCCTTTAGTCTTAGTTTGGGGACTTTCCTGGCCAGAATACACTTACCAGCCCTGCAGCTGCTCAGAGCCAGAAAGTGTTTGCAGCTTCTCTCCTTACAGCATAAATGGGGATATTCTGCATGGCCCATCAGAAGTGTCTGAAATTCACCTCAGAAACAGGGTGTTCTGCTCATCCCAGATCTCCTCAGGGCTGTCAGTCCCTGGGACAGGTCCTAGTCAGAGGCATTCTCCATCAGCAGGAATGGGAGAGGCTTTTCCCTGCCTCTGCAGGGTGGGGTTTGCACAGAGGGACAAGGAATGGTGGCAAGCACAGGCAGACAGCCCCTGGCTGGTGGCAGAGGTGCTGCCGGCCCCTGGAATGACAAGTTGGGCTGATGAATTCAGTGTGAATCCAGGGTGAATACAGAACGAGGCATTGTGCTGCAGTCAGGCTCTGTGTGCTTTTGAGTCTATGCAGAATGAGCCTCAGCAAAAGGTGGGTCCATAGTCTGGGAGGACTGAAGCCTCCCGAGTGCTGCTTTTTGAGACAAAGTACAATTACCAGAGACTCTGCACTGCAGGGAGGGGTTGGAGTGCCCATCACATTCATCTGGGCCAGGCATTAGAGGCAAGATTGGGCTGCAGCTCCTGCCTCTTAATGGATGTCTTGTGTTGCTGGATTGCCACGGTGGAGAGAAAAATCAGAGGAAATCAGGCAGTTTTTCTCTCTCTCGTGTAATGCACGTTGTTTGGACGGCAGGCTCGGCGGGGAGGTGCCTGCAGAGCCGGGGGAGAGGAGACCATTGCTCTCGGCAGTGATGCAAATCACCCATCCAATCGCGGGTGCCCTCTCCGTGCCTCTCACCACACATCTGCTGGTTAAAACCCAGATTGCTGCATTTTTCTATAAATCCTCAGCGCTTCTGCTGCAAGGGGTAAAGTGGGCACCCTCCAGGTGAGGAGGGCCCTGTTTCCTGCTGTTCCCCCAGGAGCCCTGCCCGTGGCTGCTGTGTGGGTGGGAGGCTGCAGAGTGAGGCTTTGTGCTCAAAGCTGATGTAGAAACCATTGCTTAGCTTGCTGCTGGCTGAGCCGCAGCCACCTCTGCCCTAGCAACACAGCTTCATATTTCCATCAGCAGCAGTCCCCTGTGTCCTGCACAGCCAGGAGCTGCCTTTGCTACCTCCAACTGCAGAAAATAATTGCCAGAAGGGCTCAAGGCAGTAGTTTCAGGCAAGACAGATTTTGCTGAACTCCTAGAAAGAATTCTCTTGCTTCTTGAGGGAGGCTGAGTGAGGTGGTTCGGCTGCCCCTCATCCCCAGATTAGTTTGGGAGTCCTGCGGGGTGTGACTGATGAGTGATGGAGCAGCTGCTCCCTCCAGGAGCCGGTGCTGTTCATTAGCTGGCTCTCTGCTGGTCCCGAGAGCTGGCATCTGTCTCCCTGTGCTCTCAGGCCAGATCTGCTTGCCGCTGGTGGTTTCTTCTTAACATGACACGTATTGAGCCCTTCCAATTTCCTGCTGTGGGAAATGTCAGTGGGCTCAGGAGGGACCAGCAGCTGATGGGAGCCCCATCGCAGGGAGCACTGCCCTGGGCACAGGCACACAGGGAGAGCGCCAGCCCAGGCACAGCTTTCAGTGTTAAAAACTGCATGAATGAACCAGGGCTGGCTTGGCAAGGAGGGGTTTCATTGTCCCGGCTGGTTCAGCAGGACACCCCGAGCTCCTTTGAGCGCTCGAACGCTGTGCCCGAATGCCCCTCCTGCCTGGCCAGGGGTCCGTGGGTGCTGTGGGCACTGCGGGCCCTCGGGTGCAGTTTGGGCACGGCAGGGTCCGGGCTCGCTGCGGTGGCGATGTTGGAGGCATTTTCACATAGACTGGTTTTCCCACACCACCTAGTGGGAGCAGGCATCACTGCCCGCCTGCTCCTGCAGCATCTCCTTCCCCTTCTTCTGCTCCGGCCGCCTCGGGAGGGTCGCTGCTGCTCCAAAGTGCATCCCCGAGTCTGGGATGTCCCCGTTTAGCGCGGGCAGGTCCCTGTGCCCCTCTCATGTGTCCCTGTCTCGTTCCCCCAGCTCACAGGCACAAGAAGCACGACACGCTGCAGCCCTGCGACACCGAGTACCCCGTGTTCGTCTACGAGCCCGCCATCAAGGAGACCAACGGGCTCATCGACTGTGGAGACTGCCAAAAGTAAGAGCCACAGCTTCCCCTCCAGCTGGGGACATTGTCCCGGGGTGCTGGGGGTGACAGCAGCATCAGAAGGGTCACAGTGGCACAGCCACCACGGCAGCCACAGCTCTGGCCGCAGAGCCAGAGAGGACAGAGAGAGGGGAAGAGAGCAGGGTACTGAGTCTTACTAAAATAAAAAAGTGTTAACAAGCAAAGGTGGCTGGAGAACAAAGAGAACAGCATTTAAATATATATATCTTTCCATTCCATAGATTTCAGAAAGGAACTTGTTCTGTTCTTTCGTGTTTCTGGCAAAACTTTTCTTCTTAGAAAGCCACTAAGCCTGTTTATTGTGGCTTTCGCTTTTTGCGATACTCTTGGCTTTCCTTTTCTTTCTTTTTCCTTTTTCCCCCTTTCCTGTATTTCTATAAAAACAAAAAAAACCCAAAACAACAACAACGACAAAAAAAACCACAAAAACCCCCCAAAACGCAAACAAACAAAAATGAAACAAAAGAAAAAACAAAACAAAAACACCAAAAAACCAAACAAACAAACCAGGGATGGGGGAAAAAATAAGTGTTAGACTGAAAGAACTGAAAACAAGAGTCCACTTTTTTATTACCTATTTTCATTGTAAGTGAATGGACAGTAATAGGAAAGGCATTGTGAAAAGAGGCTGTTTTCAGTGGTTGCACAGTGCTATCAGCAATCACGTGTGGAAAGGTGACAAAAAGATTAATTTCCACTGATCCAGCTTTTCCAAACAGATCTGACTGAAATTGCTTTTTAAAAAAAGCCCACAAAACAATCCTACCTAGTCTTCAGTATTGGATCAGCTGCAGGAAAGACTTAAAGCTTAGAAAAACAGCCTCCATTAGTCAGCATGGCTCTAGGAAAACCAGAGCCTTGCCAAACATTGTTTCAGAAGAGATTGCAGATTTGATGATAACAGGGTATTTTGTTAATCTCTGGGCAGATCCAGAGGAACTGAGTGACCTCTGTGGGTCACAGATCTGTGCTGCAAACAGAGCCTGGGAGCTGCCCCTCCCCTGCTGGAGGCAGCACCTCAGCAGTGCTGGATGGAGCAGCAGGGGCTGTGTCCTGCTTGGCTCTTTGTAGTTACAGCCTCCGGTGCATCTTGGGCATCTTTTATCCAGGTATTTGGGAGAGACACCCCCTCACCCCTGCCACAGGCTGTGTGGAGCGTCAGCCAGGGCCTGGCATGCAGGCATTCCTGGTGGAGCAGGGCTAGGCTGGGTGCTCCATCCTGGGCAGAAGCACTGGCTTGTGGATGGATGCATGGGGCACCTCTGTCCTGCTGGCTGAATCTGTGCATGGGGTGAAGGCTGCTTGCCAAAGCTCCCAGGGCACTCGTTAGTCAGGGAGCACTAATGACATGGTCAGCTGCTGTGTGTGGCATTCAGCACCTCTAAAAGGGGACACACAAATGCCTGGAGGCTGGAAGGCAGCAAGGCCAGGTGGTGAATAAGCAGGGACACTGGGCACCGCTCCAGCACAGTCAGCTTGGCCAGGGCAGTGGGCACATCCCCACAAGGCTGTGTTTCTGTTCCAGAAGCCCTGCCACCGGTGCAGGCATGCAGAGCCTGGTGTCCCCAGCCTTCCCTGTGCCCAGTGCCTCTGGGACATGCTGGCTCCCAGCCAAACAAACCCCAGTTGGTCAGTCCTGTCACACCAGTGTAGCCCACAGTGTTACTGGTTGCCTCTGTTTCTCTCTCTCCAGTAATGTGAAATTTAGCACAACTCTGCTCCTCCCAGGACCACAGAATGGAGACACCCTTGCACTGTACAAGCACACACACAAATACACATTAAATAGGCACTGACAAATATTAAATAGGCACTGAAATACCTTTGGGTGAAGCCAGGCTTTGCTCAGGTGTCATCTGCTGTCATGTGCTGCCCCATCTGGGCAGGGCTTGTCTTGGTTTTGGCTGGTTGGTTGGGTTCTTGGGTTGATTTTGACTTTTGTGCCAAGCATGGAGTTACAGATTTGAGCCAGTTCAGTGCCAAAAAGGAAGCCAAAAAGGAGTGCCAGTGGCACTTCTCCTTGTGTACATCTGCTCACTGGTCTCTCCTGCTTTCTGCTGGCACCCTGTTTCCACTGATCTCTTTTTTTCTTTCAAATTCTTTGCTGTGGCTCAGGCAATGCCAGGGCAGCTGCTCTGGCCTGGAGAGTTGGGGTTTTTTTCACTTTTCATTTTGCTCTGTGTTTTTTTTTCATCTGCCCTTCCCTTGCAGGATGTTTGTGGCACAGCAGATCATCAGCAGTAACCTCCTGCTCCTGGTCACCGACACCGTCTGCGACTGCAGCATCTTCCCACCCGTCCCAATGGATGCAAAAGAAGTCAAATATATCCTTCTATGCCCAGCAGGGATGCAGGGCTCCACAGGGCTCCACAGGCCCTGTCATCCCCGTGTTTGCCAGGGTGGAAAATGTCCTTCTGCTGCCATTGCCGTGGGGGTGGAGAGCACGGCCTGGCTTGGGGAGGTCTCCAGCCCGTGCAGGGTGACCCGCCCTCCCCTCGTCCTCCTGGGTTGGGGCAGTTCCACCTGGCCAAACTTTCCTGGGGGCCCAGGGGTGTGTGTGGCATCCCTCCATCCATCCATCCATCCATCCCTCCATCCATCCCTCCATCCATCCATCCATCCATCCATCCATCCATCCCTCCCTCCATCCCTCCCTCCATCCCTCCCTCCATCCATCCCTCCATCCATCCATCCATCCATCCATCCATCCCTCCATCCATCCATCCATCCATCCCTCCATCCATCCATCCATCCATCCATCCATCCATCCATCCATCCATCCCTCCATCCATCCATCCATCCATCCATCCATCCATCCATCCATCCCTCCATCCATCCCTCCCTCCATCCATCCCTCCATCCATCCATCCATCCATCCATCCATCCCTCCATCCATCCATCCATCCATCCCTCCATCCATCCATCCATCCATCCATCCATCCATCCATCCATCCATCCATCCATCCCTCCATCCATCCATCCATCCATCCATCCATCCCTCCATCCGGTCCTTAACAGCCCCGCACACAACGCCTCGGTGAAGTGCGAGCGGATGCGCTCCCAGAAGCTGCGCCGGCGGCCGGACTCGTGCCACGCCTTCCACCCGGAGGTATCCTGGGACACTGGGGACAGGGAGGGGACAGCTGGCGAGACAGGGTGCCCAAAATGTACCAATGTCTCCTCTTGCAGCCTTGCATGGGGTGTGTCACTGCTGGCTGGGGCCAGGCACAGCCATGAGTCCCCGAGGGGGCTCCTAGCAGGATTTCCTAGCAGGATTTCACCTCTGTACCACCTGGGAAGGGCTTGAGCTCGGAAGCCACAGGGTCAGGAGCAAGCACACACACACACACACACACACCCACACACACAGACACACCCACACACACACACACACACACACCTGCTAGGAGCCGGGAGCCATGTGCCTTCCTACCCACGGAGGGCTGCTGTGGCCAGCAGGGATAAACCAGTCCTTTCCTTGGCTCCTGGGGTGCTCTCCCGGCCACAGGCGTTGCTCCCTCTTGCAAAGGCACAGGCAGGCTTGGCAGCAGGGACCCTGACCCCTTGTCTCCCCTCTCGCAGGAGAACGCCCAGGACTGCGGGGGCGCCGCTGGGATCTCCGTGTGCGCGGCGCTGCTGCTCCTGCCCCTGGTGCTGCTGCTGCGGTGACGCTGCCCGGAGCCGGCGGGACAGAGCCGTGCGGGGGACACGGGGGACACGGGGGACATGTCCTTCTGGGACACCCTCGGCCACTTCCCCAGGTGTCCTTCGGCACAGGGTCCAGCACGGGGGGAGCCGCTGCTCCTCGGAAGGCCGTGGCTAAAGGAGATGCGAGAAGCAGCAGGGGCAGCTCCGGGCACGGCAGCTCGGACATCCCAGACCCCGCTCGCAGCCGCGGCTGCTGCGATCATCATGGAGAACATTCCCCATCAGCCTGTCCCCCACGGAGGGGCAGAGCTGGCTCCAGGAGAGCAGCAGGGGCAGGGGACAGCACCTGCCTGTCCCTCAGGGTGGGACACCGGGTTTGGAACCCGGGTGTGGAAGCAGCACGTCCTGGTCCTGGGGGTGGGACCGGCCCCGAAGCTGAAGGGCAGCAGCCTCAGCTGGGCTGGGCAGGGGGAGCAGCACAGCTCAGCTGGAGAGCTGCAGCTCCTCTGCCAAGGAGGCCTCTCCTGACACTGCTGTGGCAGCACCCAGGTTCTTGTCTGCACGTGGACTTACCTCTGCAAAGGGGCTTTGTGTGAGCCACCACAAGAGACTGACCTGCTCTCCTCATTGCAGAAGCAGCCAAGGAACAGGCACTTTGTCCCTGGGAGCAGCACTGCCCTTGGCTGTGCCCTGCCCTGGGCCTGGCATTCCCAGCTGGTGGGCACAGGCCATTCCTCACAGAGCTTTATGGACAATGGGTGGGAAGCACTCGTTTTTCTTATTTTTTTTTCTTTTTTATGAACTGTTCCATACCATCTCATTAAAAACAGATATATGGTATATTCTACATAGACACCACAGCTTCAGCATGTTTGGTGGGCATCACTCTGGGGACAGAGTGTGGCTGCAGGGACTGCAGACACAGCTGTGGTGGCCCCAGGGCAGCAGGGCGGTACAGCAGGAAGGCTGAACCTTTCCCTGGTCACTTTGGGAGTGTCCTGCAGCCCTCCAGGCCCCCTGTCACAGCAAGATGTCACCTCCTTGAGGACACAGGCCCTCCTTGCTGGCTGCCTGACGAGCAGCTCTGCCCACTCGTGCCCTGCCACGTGCCTGCCATGGCAGCTGCAGGGCCACCATGTCACCCACTGCCACTGCCACCACTGCCAGGCTGGACTCCGGGGCAGCTGCTGCACAGAGCAGCTGGATGGGAAAGGGCTTCATCCTCACAGCAGCTCTGTCCCTGCCCTGCACAGCAGGCACCCACAGGTGCACTCCAGGCATGTCCTTATTGCCACCCGTGTCACCTGACTCTGAGGGGACAGGACCAGTCCCAGCCAGGTCCTGGCAGTGTTCCAGCAAAGAGGAGAGGAACCACGGCAGCACTGGAAGTAAAACTGGAGGTGGAGAATGCTCCAGGCTTCAGAGGCAGTGACCTTATCAGAGGCAGCAGCAGGCAGGGAAGGTGAAGGCAGGACAGAGGGAGAAGGGGCGGCTGTCAAGGCTGAGGAGCTGCTCAGAGATGGAGGAGCCCCTGGCTCAGGGCACCCCAGGCTGGCACAGCTCCCCCAGCCCCACGTGCCTGCCCCTGGTGCCTCTCAGGGATGACCTCCCTGTCAGAAAGGATTAGCAGCCCCATGTGCACTCAGCTTCAGCAGGACAGGAAAATGCTCTGGATGAGCCATGCTTGGCTTCAGGTACACCAATCCCCAATAATCAGGGTCCTGCAGGGATACCTGCACTGAGAGAGAAGATGAGAGCTGTACCTGGCTTGGCTGGCTCAGGGAGTTTGTCCACAGGTGCTGACTGCAGGGAATGGACAGGGTGAGAACTGGATTATTTCTTAAACTAAGAAATAGAAGCAAAGGTTTGCCTGACCCAAACCTGAGCACACACCAGGAACAGCTTCCTGGGTTTTGGAATTTTTTTTTGCAGCAAAGCAGACCATAATCAAACCTACCCAGTTCTGGGCTCCAGCACTGGGTTAAGCAAATTCTATTTCATGCTCTGACAGAGACAGTGACTCATGGCCCTTTCAGCAAGAGAAAAATCCCCAGGAAGAGCAGCTGCCTCAGCTTCCAACTTCTTCAGCCATGTGCTGGGCGCAGCAAATGAAAATAGGTCAGCAAAAGCAAACAGTGAGCAGAGGCCAGAGCATCCAACCAGCAGCACAGCAGCTGTGAGAGGAGCCATCTCCCCCTTCCAGCTGAGCAGCATCCTGCTGCCATCCCGATCCCATCAATCCCAGCTGTCCCTCCTGTGCCATCCACCCTGTGAGCACACAAAGCACACCCACAGGAGCAGGGCTTGTTCTGCTAGGGAACATGCAATGGGAGAAAATTCCCAGGTGGGAATCTGTTCTGCAGACAGAGCTGTCCATCAGAGCCACCCCTCACTGCTGCACACAGGCCCCAGTCCTGCAGCTGATTTCCTCCCAGGCAGGGGGCAGGGAGCTGAATTCTCTCTGACACTCCTCCCAGGCTCCACAGACGCTGCACTGCAGGCTGAGGTAAGCCTGGCTCTCCCCCAGGCGCTGTGGTGGGCAGGGACACACACCTTGCACAGCATCACACACACGAGCCCTCCCTGGATCATGGCTGGGGCACAGCAGGCTGCTGGCTACAAGCGTGGCCACACGGGGATGACTTCATCCTACAGAACAGTGGGGAAATCAGTGGGATTTGCAGCAGCTGTGTCCACAAAAGGAGCCTGGCCTGAGCTGGCTTAGACTTAGCAAGGGACTGGCACATGCCAGGCTGGGCAGAGCAGTGGCCACAGCCAGCAGCCACACACCCCAGGTGTGTTGAGAGGTGTGTGCCCATCTCTGGCACAGGGAAGGACCAGTCCCACAGTTCTGCTCGGTTTGATGCACACCTCAGGCTCCTCAGAGGATTTTCCAGGATGCTTTTTCTGCTGAGAGAGCCCAGTGGCACTGTCAGCACAGAAACCTCTGCTGGCAGGGGAGGGGGGCTCAGGGCAGCCTCATGCAGCAGATACTTTTGTGCTAAGCAGATGCTCCAAAGGAAGCAGAGAAGGAGCATCAAACACCCCTGTGCCAAACACTCCCATCACCAGCTGGGCCCTCTCTGAGGGGGGATTGCTGCTCCTGTTCCCCCTGGGCATTGGGGAGCTCCTCCACCCCTCAGCACAGGCTGTTCCCCCACCACCTCTGCCTGCCCCTTACACCTCCTGTCACTCGGCCAGCAAACACTGTCACTGCCCTGTGACATCAGCCACAGCCACAGCGCTCTGGGATGCCCCACTCGGACACCCCTGAGCAGTTTCTGCTGTAAATGCCCACAGGAAATGCCATCAGCCCCTCCTGCTCTGCTCTGCTCTGCTTGCTGCTGCCTCAGATTTGGGAGCCCTGGCACCCTGCCCTTGCCCAGGCAGGCCCTGCTGGCAGCAGAGGAGGGCTGGGCACTGAGCCCTCTCTTTAGGCCTGTTTGGCTCTGCAGGGCCAGGCAGCTGCTGCTGTGCTTCCCACCAGTGCCACAGGGAGCAGAGGGATGAGCACGGCTCCAGGAAAGGCTGTGGGATGGTGGCAGGAGCTGCACCAGGGGTTGGCCTCTCACAGGCAGCAGGAAAGGGACAGGGAAGCCCCCACACCCCCACACCAGGACTGTGGCCAAAGCCCCTGGCTGCTCTGGTGTGTCCCAGCCAGCAGTGACCTTCTCTAGCCCTGGCAGCGGGGGCTGGAGCTGCTGTCACCTCCTGCTGCCAGGCCCTGAGGGACAGAATATCGCTTCCCAAGCTGGCAGAGGCTCCCTGGCAGAGGCAGCACTCCCAGGCTGGCTGTCCCTGCAGGACGGGGAGCTGGGCCAGGGCCGAGCCCCGGGCTGCCGCCGTGGCCGGGAGCCAGCAGGGAGGTGGTGGCAGTGCCACTCCCTCCCAGGAGGGCTGGCTGCCTGTGCCAGCAGCAGCTGCCACCCCACAGCCCATCTGGCAGTGCCAGCCCTGCAGCCTGGCCACAGCCACGGGGAAAAACTGGGACTGGGGGAGCCCGGCTGCAGCCAGCGCCAACAACCCCCAGGACACAGGCAGGGCTGGGGGTGAGAGCAAAGCCAGACCCTGGAACTGCTGGGGGGGCGTTTGCCTCTCTAAGGGAAACACGCCACTGCTCTGGGAACCCAGCCAGGCCAGAGACTTCCCCATCTCATTTACAACCAGACCAGTTCAGTTTTTAAGCTGTAAAGAGACTCTGTGCTCAGTGGTGCCACTACAGAGGTGAAGCTGCCACTGAATGAGATCCCAGCATCCCAATGCTTTTGTAGTTTACAGATGAATTTTACTGGAGAAAGACAAAGCTGAAGCTTCTGGAAACACCAGAAAATTCATCACTCTGACAGTGGTGAGATACTGGCTGTGGCTGCCCCATCTGTGCAAGTGTTCAAGGCCAAGTTGGACGTGGCTCTGAGCAGCCTGGTCTGGTTGGAAAGGTGTCCCTGTCCATGGCAGAGGGGCTGGAACTATCTGATCTTTACGATCCCTTCCAACCCAAAGCCTTCTGTGACTCTGTGGTAAGATCCAGCAGGCAAATCAGCTCCGTGCAGGAGTGCTGGGCTCCCATCCCACTATCCCTGCCTAAGGCACCAACCCTCAGTGGTGAACAAGGAACTGCTTACACTGCAAGGCTCTCCAGCAGCTGCCCAGGGCACTTCTCCTTCCCTGCTCCTTGTCCACACGGCTGGAGATGAGCAGGTGAGACATTCTCCATGTTGCCATGCACTCAAGGCCAGTATTCCTTCTTCAAGAGCAATGTGCACCTAGGAATTACCACAGACACTCTCCAAGGAATCCATCTTTTTAAGCAACTTCACTCAAACCACATTAGTGCTCCTGGAAATCAGCCTGGAGAATTTCAGGCATTCCAGGCAGATCCAGCAGCACTGTTTGGTTCAAACAAGTTCTTTGATGCCACACAGGAGGCAGGGGTAAAAAAGAAAAGGGGGGGGGGGGGGGGGGAAGAACTCAATTTTGCAGGGAAGCCTTTAATAGCTTCAACTAAAGCAGTCAGCTCTTCCATCCTAATCATGCACTTCATTTATTTCTCTAGAAATTCAGGCAGTGGCCTTAGACACTCACCTTGGTTGCTGCACTTTAATCCATACTCAGGTACTTGGCAATGAATGAAGCAAGTGGTTCTCAGGAGAGGGCAGAGCAAGGACACAACTACACACAGGAGAGGTGGGACATGCAATTCTATCCTGCCCAGCCAACTTTTAAGTATCACTCTGCTTCCTGGAAACAGAATAAACCCAATTCATATTCAAATGTGGCAGCTACTTTTAGTGTAATTGGTGTGAAATCTGATACCAACATTCTCCACGTTCCTGGAATTTGCTTTTCATTAAAATAACAATAATAATGGTAATAATAATAATCCATCCTGAGACATCCATCAGGCTGTCCAGGTCACAAACAGGAGCTGTCTGTGTTACAAGTCACTGCAGAACGCTCCCCCTGAGGGAAGGAGCTGACAAAAAGCCCAGCTCAGCTGTGGACACCCAGAGCTGCAGTGAGCCCAGACAAGGGCAGGATTGGGTGTTACCTTCCCAGGGAGTTCCCAGCCATGAGGAACAGACAGCCAAGGAACAAGGCACAAGGCCCCAGTGGGCACAGGCTGTTCTGGGCACCACCAGCCCTTCCCTGCCCAGTCCAGCCCCACTCATGCCACCCCTAAGCCCTCACACCAGGAGATGATCAATCCTTTACACACATACAGGATAGGAGGCACTTCCTCTGCACCAGGAATTTAAGTCCAAGCCTCCTGAACTTCTTTATCTCAACTCACCTTAAATTTTACCCACAACCACCAAAGTCTCCAGCAATGCCCCCTCTTCCCTCCAGCCCTCATGCCCACACAGTGCAGGAAGACCCAGAGCAGACAATAATCAATTTGGTTCTTTTATTAGCAGAAGTTAAGAATACAGCAAGTAATAAGATCCCATCTTACATGGAACCATCACCAGAGTCCCCAGCCATCAAAACCCCAGAATGTGCTTCATTGCTTCCAACAGTAAGCAATTGTTAAAAAGAAATATACTGAACAAGGCCACTATTTAATGGGGAAGGAAAGAAGCTGTAGGTCCTAACTATTCTATGGCAATAACCTGCACACAGAGCAAGCAAGCCTCTGACTGCTGAGAGTAAGGCATTCAGGTGCCAACCTGGGAAGAGTTCTCAGCAAAAGCTACAGAAAAGTGCACAGCTAGGTTGTTTTTATTGGAACACACAAACTTCTTGAACAGAGAGACTGGGTTAAGAATAGCAGGTGGAGTACTGTGTTTTTGTAATAGTTCTGTGCTGTGTAGGACCAGGTTACAATCACCCTTGGAGGAGTGAACTTGGGATGATCCAGGATGGAGGCTGCTGCTGCTGGTACTGTTCAGAGGTATCCCAAAGCACCTTCAGCCAGCTCTGATTGTGATATGTACCACCCCTGGCTCAGACACCAGCACACCTCCCCAGCCTGGCTGGGATGCCAGTGCTGTTAGCCCTTACATCCAAGGGAACACTGCCCTTTCCTTCATTTCAACACCACAGACCTGGGATAAACCACCTCCCGCCCCACGGGCACCCAGGGTCAGGATCCTGCTGAGAACACATCCCTCTGCACTTGCAGGCTGCTGCAGCCCCTCCTTCTGCAGCTGCCCTTGCTCTCAGAGCCTTCACTCCACCCCAGGGTGAAGCCTTAATGCCCACTCAGCTTTAGGAGGGCATTCTGCTCCTACCTGACTCCAAGCGACAAAGCAACTCCCCAAAACACACTGTGACATCCAGGGATGGGAAGATCTTTCCAATCCATCTCTTTCCCTTGAAGAATGAAAACTGAAACTTGAGGGAATCTAAAAAAAAAAACCCAAACCCAACAACAACAACGAAAAACCACCCCACACAACAACCAACCACCCTTTGCCTTCCTTCCCTGTGAAATACTGCACGGTATGAGCTGTTTAACTCATCTGTGAGAGAGGTAATTGCTCTGAATTTCCAGCTAAAGCCTCCAAGCAATACCTGTGCCATAACAAACAAAATGCTCAAGTTTCACCTTAGGACTCCAAAGATTCTCCTGCAGTCTGGCTTCTGACTGGGCTCCAAAGCTCAAGCTACATCAATTACACAGGAGAAGGGTATTTGCCTCCCCTTATATAGGAGGTGTGTCTGCACCACAGCAATCCAGCTGAACTCTCAGGTTTAGGCTTAAGAAATACCAGCAGTCCCATTGCTGAAGCACAGATGGAAAGCAGACCTAAGGACCAAAAAAAATTATTAAAAAAAATAGGGATCTATTCCTCCTTAAAAGAAAAACCTGCAAACTGCCTTGGCATATGGAGCCTGACACACAGCATGGTAATGTGCCTGAGGTCTGCAGTGCCTGTTAACTCCCAGTCCTGGAGCACACAGCTTCCTCTTTCCAGTCCACCTTGACCCCACCTCTGTTTCCCCTCACATGCTCAACGATCTCCTGACAGGCCATGACCACCATCCCTCAGAGCACACGAAGCAGGCTTGCAAATGGCAGCCATCCTCTCCCTGGGGCCTCTGGCTTGGGCAGGCACTGATGGAGTTGGACTGTTTGCCATTCCACATGCAGTCATCCCACCGTGCTCCAGCTCCTCTGATGAGACCCAAACCAACCAAGTGCAGGATCCAGGATCCCAAACCTCGCCCTGCACACGGGCTGGGGCAGGGAGCAGATGCACCTTTCCGGGCACTGGAGCAATTCCACGTGCTCACACTGTGACCTGCACGACACCAGGACTGACCCAGCCTTCTCTTGTGCCCGTCCTGAACCCGCTCCAGGTGCTGGCCAGGACCCCACACTGCCCAGGGCATGCTGGCCACTAGGAAAATCGACAGGGCCAGCGAGCTTCACTCCTGGGAATTTTACCTGGTCCTCCTGCAATCGTTTATTTTGTGCAAAATTGAAACAGTGTGTGGTACTTGCATGTTGCATTCTTTACAAAAACCCTTTTCCCCCCACCCATTGTTTAAAACATTTATATAAATTTTATTTAAACAGAAAGTTAGAAATCTTATTTACATTTTGTTTTTCTCCCAAAAGAGCATCTAAAATCAACGCCCAAACCCTCCGAGAGGATATAAATTTAACCTTGACTTTTTTTTTTCTTTTTTTTTTAAAAAAAAGGAAACTGCTAAGCTATCCCTCCCCATTTCTACAAATAAATATGGCATTGAACAGAAGCCGATTTGGAAAGGGTCCTCTGTAGCTCAATCTGTAGATCCCAAGAATAAATTAGGTTTGCAGAATTTCCTGGTCTTCAAATTGATTTATTCCATTGCTTGAGGTATAGAATTTTTATCTTGGTTAGTCAGAATCCCCATGAAGCTCCATGCCTCATCAGCTGAAACGTGGATTCTTCTTAGGTATTCCTGTAGCTAAGCCCGGCGCTCGGCCCGTGGTGCCGGCGGCTCTCCTGGTTGGTTGTGCCCCGGGGCTGCGGGCGGCTCCTACTGCATCCCCTCCTCCTCCGTGCAGCCCCCGCCGACCGTGAAGCGGAACTCCTGCAGGTTGGACACGCCGTGGAAGTGCACGAAGGCGCCAGCCACGACAAACACGTGGAACAGCTGGTGGGAGTGGAACTGCAGAGGGAAACAGCCGCGTTCAGCTGGGGCTCCACCCGGCCCCGGAGCCGCGTTCAGCTGAGGCGCACGGCGACACCGGGCAGTGCCGGAGAGCACAGCGACACCGGGCAGTGCCGGGAGAGCACGGTGACACCGGGCAGTGCCGGGAGCGCACAGGGACACCGGGCAGTGCCGGGAGCGCACGGTGACACCGGGCAGTGCCGGAGAGCACAGTGACACCGGGCAGTGCCGGAGAGCACAGTGACACCGGGCAGTGCCGGAGAGCACGGTGACACCGGGCAGTGCCGGAGAGCACAGTGACACCGGGCAGTGCCGGGAGAGCACGGTGACACCGGGCAGTGCCGGAGAGCACAGTGACACCGGGCAGTGCCGGGAGAGCACGGTGACACCGGGCAGTGCCGGGAGCGCACGGTGACACCGGGCAGTGCCGGGAGAGCACGGTGACACCGGGCAGTGCCGGGAGCGCACGGTGACACCGGGCAGTGCCGGAGAGCACAGTGACACCGGGCAGTGCCGGGAGAGCACGGCTCTCCAGGCTGTGTGCTAAACCCACCCCTCTGCTACCTTTAGCAAAATCATCCAATTCTCTGCACACACACGTTCCCCCTGCACTTCAGAGTCATCTGAACCAGTTGGTCAAACAAAAAGCTTCTTTCCTTACATCTTCCTCAGGTATTTCTCCTCCAGTCTCTGTGATTCTTTCCCTCATATCAATTTCCCCCACCCACCTACTTGCTCACCCCACTATCCCTTCTTCTCCCTCTGCTATCTTTAGCAAAATAATCAAATTCTCTGCACACACACGTCCCCCCCTTCACTTCAGAGTCATCTGAACCAAAAAATGTGCTAAAGAGCTGCTCTAAGTCATCTTCACAAAGGGACAAGGAGAATGCCAGAACCTCAGGCAAAAGGCTTAAGCAGGACACTTTCAAAATTAGTTCCTCCACAAGACACACTGGTGGTTTACGGACAAAAATGGCCTCTCGTACAGATAACAGGTACAAACTCTGCTCTGGTCACAGGGATAAGTTTTGCCAAGTGGATTCTGCATGCTGGTATTTTATTTCTCTAACACAGAGAAACAGAACAGACAAATGTGATATTGTATTAAAACCTAGAAACAACTGGATGTTCTGAATGAATGCCCAGGATGACACTGACTGGAGTAGAACAGAATGAAAACTGAGAGAGCTACATGGCAAAGCATGCCCTTGTCTAAAGGAAGCCATACCAACAGGGATAATGCTCCTGAAATATTCCTACAAATGTGTATTTGCAGGCTTCATGGGAAGCTTGGGAAAGAGGTGGTGGTACACCAGTGCTTTTGGAGCTTAGCTCATTATAGTAACAAACCAACCAAGCAAACTGGTGCAGGTCTCATTCTCACTTCTAGTCTTCTTTGGGGATCCTAAACTATGCTAAGTGCAAGGACAGTGGCCTTCCAAAGATCTGCTTCCCCTCATCTCTACTCTTGCTCCACCCAGCTTCTCTCCTTGCATCTTCCTCAGGTATTTCTCCTCCAGTCTCCATGATCTTTCCCTCATACCAAGTTTTCCCCACCCACCCACTTGTCACCCCACTATCCCTTCTGGGCCAAACCCTACCATCTCTGTCCAGCATTTTCACTGGCTGTACAAGATGAGGAGCCAGACATGGGGAAGATCCCAGAGAACACACTCAATTGAACATCAATGCAATGACCACGTACTGCTCTGCACAGAAGCAAGCTAAAGATGTGCCTTTGCAGGACCCTCAACACAAACACACACACAAATGTTTGCAGTTCCTTGCCCATCTGTTAAAGTAATCCAGGAATGAGCTGAGGGGAATCTGCACATCAGCAGGCACCTCAGACCAGCCAGGTTGTGCCAACTTGGCAAGAGAGGCACCAGCTAAGCCAGGCTCAGAGAGCCCAGAGTCATTTGGCCCCTCCCTGAAGACCTACTGCTTCTGGTGCAGTAAGAAAACATTGGCACAACATCCTCCAGGCTCAGGGGGACCAGCTCTCAGCCTGGTCTCCTCAGCAGTGACTCACAGACTCACCCAGATGTCACACTTGCCAGGGAAGAATCTCTCCGGGATGCGGGCGGCATAGAGTGCAGCACCAGTGATGTACAGGCATGCCATGAGTGCCAGCCAGCCTATCTGCCCCATGGTGGCTGCTTTCAGGAGCCCCTCAGAGATGACAAAGTGCAGAGTGGGAATTACCCCACTAAGACCCAGACCTAGAAATACTCCTGGGAGGCAAAGAAAATGTGGGAGAGTCAGGTTTGAAGGCAAAGGGAGACAATGAAAACACAAAAGCTACAGGAGGAAAACTCAGCATTTGCCCAAGCAGCAGAGGGGTGACAGCTCCTGAAGCTGCAGGTCCCCAGAAGAGATTTATTGGAAAGGAAGCTAAAGAATGCACAACTTCCTTCATATACCAGAAGCTACTCAGTTACAGGTCCCAGCAGATGGCTGCAGTATTTCATGTGCTGATTGTGCCTGCCAGCTCCAATGGAGGCCAGGCCAGTTCCTGCTCTCGGCCTGTAGAGGGAACCGAGACCACACAGACCGAGCCTCAATCACCACCACGCTCAAGAGCAAGACAAGGAGACACAACAAAGAGACTGTTTATCATATGCTGCACAAGTACTCCTACCAAACAGAAAAGCAGCACCTGTGCTCATCTGATCTGCCATACAAGAGAACACTGATTATTTGTTTAGATTTTAGCAGCAAGGACAGAAAGCTTGTAAAAACAGTGGGCATGGGGGGAATATTCATGTCCTGTACAGAGATTTTAAGTTTGGAAAGCTGAATGCTCTGAAGGTACCCAAACCTGTCCAGGAAATCTAGATTTACTGTAGTCAGCATGTGCAGGTTAAGAAACAAGAAATATTACTATTCAACTCAGCTGTGTGCACATTCCATAGCTGCCCCCTAAAGCTCTCTTTCTTCCTACCTCAAAATGTGAACCCAAATCTGGTTTTGTTCTTTTGATGATGTGAAGAGAAAAACAGTCTTTATCTTAACTCTGTGTTTTATCCAGGCAAATCATTCACATTAATTCAATGATTTGCTAGTGTCTGAGTCTAGTGTTAAAAAAAAAAAGCACAAGCACAACAAGTACACATACACACACCAAGCAGTCAGTCATTTTTTGAGAACAAACTTGCTAGGTGCAGCTACAAATGCTTTGCACCACCTTTCCTACTGCATGTGTTACTGTCCATTTCAGCAATGCACTTCCAGGACTTGCACCAGCCCTTATCTGTGCATCCAGCTGGGTACAATAAATGCTGAAAGAAAACCCACCAAGCTCCCAATTTGAGAATATTAGGTCTATAAAATTAAACTTCCTCAAGTCTGCCCAAGGTGGTTTTTCCAAGTGGCAAGCAGGAAGCAGGAAAGGCAGTCAAGAAGCAAAGCAGTTAATTTCAGGTCTTACCTGCCCTTACACCCCGGTATTCAGGGGTGGCAAACATGTCCCATTGTGAGACAATTATGGCTGCAATGCCCAGGACACAAATCACAATCAAGTAGATGAAGCAAGGCTGAGGGTTGCAGTAGAAGGAGTAGTACAGCCATGGTACAAAGCTGCCCATTATGAGGAGTGCAATGCCAGAATAATCCAGCCTAGAAGAAAACAAAAATCAGTGTCAAAAGAAGTGAGAACCTTTGGAAATCCTCACACCTACACACTCTTCTTTAGTAGAGCAACTGTCTACTTCTCACTGCAACTAAATTATTCTCACTGTTGCAGGTAAGGTCCTGACAGCAACTCTTCCACCTACAGCAATGGATTACATGACAGACAGCCAGGAAGGCCATTTTTGAGACAGACATCAGCAATGCCTTTAGACCAAAGCTTTGTGAGGAAAACTCACATTTCAGTTTCAGATGAGGAAAAAAGCACTGCAAGAGCCCTCAGAAGACAGGGCACATAGTGTGTTCTGAGAACACAGCCAAGGCAAACACTTCAGTATCTGACAAGTAAGAGTTAAATGGGCATCAGCTTCAGTGACCACAGTGCAATAATGCTGCAATTTTTCAACCACGCTGGTTTTTTGTGCACCCATGTAAAAAAGGAAATCATGGCCACTGCTTTTTACCACACCCTGACAAAATATCCCTGCAAAAGCTGGAGGAGTTAATTTTTCAGTAGGGGACTTTAACTGCTGGGCTACTTTAGAGGTGGTCTTGCAGATTACAGAATCCTGGTTGAGTAGTTTTAGGAAATATCAGATATTCAGCAGCCAGCCAAAAAAAGAACATGCAGTAAAACCAAGAGAGCAAGACATCTTGATACACACTGTGGAACTGTCTTACATAAGTTTCAGGTTCAAAGTCAGAACAGCTGAAATGACAAGAAGTAACGGTTGCACTAAAAATTCAAAGCCCTGCAACTAAGCTCAAGGCATATTACTCACAGCAGCAAGATGCAAGCACATGCCTGCCAAACAGCAGAAAATGATGGAGTTTTAAGACTCAAATGACAGCACAAAAACTCATGTTGAAACAAACTATAATTAGAAGAAGCTGCATTAAATCTCTGCTCAACTCTGTTCCAAAGTACATGCAGTCATGAAATGAACAACTCCCACACTGGGGCTCCAGGCACAAATCCCAGCCCTGTTTTCCCACCTGTTTCCTATTTGGCCTGCCCTGTTCTGAGGCACTTACTTGGAGAAGAGCCGGGAAACACCTTCTGAGTGGCAATAAACTGTGTGGAAGAGCCATGAGAAGGAGAGGCAGAGGATGGCTCCCAAGAAGAACAAGCCCACGACCACCTTCTCCTGCACAGGTGCTACGAAGGACATGTTTGGCCGGAACATGTAGAAGATTCCCAGACAAAGGAAGAACACACATCCTGGAAAGCAGCAAGGCACAGAGGTGTCAGGCTCATGCATACTGAGAGCTCTTCTTTCTACAAACATCATCTCTTCCCTTCAAGGCTCTCACAACTCAGAGAAGCTGCAACTTAAACATGTTCCTGTGGCCATCCCAATTAACACCTACACACTTGGGAAAAGAAGGATCTAACAGTAATTTATTGATTAGGAAATGTTTAATGCATTTGTTTGTATAGTATGCCATAATGAAGCGAGTCCAATCCAATTCTGATGGGATAAAATTAGGAGAGGGATACCAAGCTGCTAATTTAACAGGTTGCTAGTGGAATGATAATGCTGACAACCCCACAGACCTTTCTGTCTTGCTCTCTTTTCTTTGAGAGTGACAAACCCATTGGATGAGGTTCAGGATGAGTACCTAGGAGATGAGTCCAGATGTTGCCAGTCTCTGTGTGTATTCTGAAGATGCTCTTGAAGCAGGCCCGGAAGGAAGGCATGGGTGGTCTGTGGCCATGCAGCAGGTAGTCATTGTCCTTCAGCCAGTCGGGCAGCACATCGTGGGGAATCACTCTCCATCTGCCCTCCCACACCTGGGGGATACAAGAGTTCAGTGAAATGCAGGCACTGGAGCTCCTTCAGTGCATGGAAACAGTCAGAAAACCCACATTAGTACAAGTGCTGGAGTTAACCTGTACAGTAAACAGAGGAGAGTTGATGGAACATCTCTGGGGAAAAGGTTTTACACATGCTAAAGTCACTGTTTCCAGTTCAAAACTGCAGCATTATGAACTGCACCAGCAGAGAAAGAAATACTTCAGCATTCCACTGGACAGGAAGGCTATTGGGTGTTTTTACTGCTGGTGAAGAGAAAATATTAAATTCACTTCCATGTTCTATTATTTTACAGGCCACCTTCTCCATTTAATTGAAGAAGCCTACACCCAGTTCTCTCCAATAAATAAAAAAGCCTGTTCCTCCACCACAGGCCAACCTGACTGAGTCTGCTAGCATTTGGGGAAGGCTAGCAGAAGAAGCTACCCTAACAGGGGCCAGAAAGTGTGAAATGGTGAGAGGCCAGCAAGAAGAGTCCAACCCCCTTATTCAGACTGGGAAAGAAATGCTCCCCAAGCTCACAAACAGTGACAGAGCACTTTAGGCAACGGACTCATGACTCTCAATTCCAAGGGATTTCTTCTTTAAAGGGAGAGGGGGTTTGTGCACAGAGCTATTCTTGCAGCTGGCTCCACAGGAAATAAGTGTGCACAGATGTTCCAGCACTGCTGCAGTAACACAAGACACATGGAGGCTTCAGAGTGGCAGGGGGAGCAGGAGCTGCTTTATGTACCGGGGCTGCTTCTGCAGGCTGCTGGGGGCTTGATGGCTGGCTAGAGTTACAGGAGCAAGGCTGAAGGTTCCTGAAACACTGAGGTTAAAAAGCTACATTCTTATTTCAGTTTCAACAAGAAGAGCTCAGAGTTTTTAAATCAATTCTCCACACTCGTGCATGGAAGCGAAACAAAGCCATTCAGAAGAAGCAGCCCAGTTAAAGACTGGGTTCTTGAATACATTCAACAAGGAAATAACTGGTTTAGTTCACAAACAAAAAATGTGAATTGAGGTAGAAACAGTAGGAGGGAATTCATTTTACACAATCCACCCTACGAAATACTTTAAAGAGGCAAAGACGCATAGTAAAAGAAACAAAAAATATCAAGCAAAAAATCAAAATGATCCATACACAAAAGACCACCAAGTCACCAGGGTCCCTCTGTAAAAATATCAAAAATAGCTCATAAAACCAGCAGGAACCAGTGTATAAAGGGGCAGCATTCCTTTCAGAAAGAAAGGAGGGCCAGAGACTGACACAGCCCAGCGGCTCTAAAAATTAGCAAAAATTGAGCCAAGGTCAACAATTACAAAATCTACAATGGATTTACTTATGTATGGTTTCAATACAGCATTGTTCTCAAGTCAGGGACAAAGCTTATTTTATAATAGATGCAAGTGATGCTGGGAAAGCAAAATATTTGCAAATCTGAAGAAATCAGGTCAAATGACCTTGCAAGTCAAAATGCCCCAAAGCAGAAGGCTTTTGTTCTGCTTTGCACTCACAGGTGTTTATCAAGGGACACACCTGAGTTGCATGATCAGCTTTGGAGTGTCAGTTGTAAATCCTTATTGTTCCAAGCTCTACAATTTAATCCTGTATGACAGATAGATGCTGAGGAAGCACAGTATTGGTAATTAGAACAAGGGATGCCCATTTGGGGACAGTGAGAAGTTCCTCTCCCTCACATGAGCAGTGCAGCTCCTCCAGGTACAGCCTGCTGCCCACTGGAGCTGCCTAAAAAAGGAAATTATTCAGCAGTTTCCACGTGCCCTTACCTTACACACAAATTCTTCCATTCTCTCCATAGCATGGTGGGCTTGCAGAAGAGGTGACATTGCCATAAACCCTTCATCTTCTTGAGGTGGCTCATCATTGTGTTTGTTATCATCAGAAGACTGGAGGGGAAAAAAAACGGAGAAAACACTTTGTAGGAAGATGAACAGAGGAAGGTGATGCTGTTTTCCACACAGAGCTATGATTTGAGCTCTTGGCAAATAAAGAAGTCTCTCCTTGTGCAGCATTGAGAAAAGAATTCAGAAGAACAAGCAAAAAAATGATTACATTCTTAGGTATGTGAGAAGAACTCACATGTCTAATGCATTGTGCACATGTTTCCAGCAGGTTTGGGAGCCAGCAGTGCTCCTCCAAGTCATGCTTCATTAAATCCCAGATATGGAGTCTGAGGCCTGCAGCCTCCCCACCTCCAGGGAAGGATTACTCCCATTTTATGTTTCAATGTCACTGTGCCAGTGTTAATGCCTCCATAATGGATCTGGCATTTCAGGGTAATAAAAGGTAAGGCAAGGAGAGGAATCCATTTACCTTGTTAGAAATGTTTCACCTCAATTTGCACTCCAAATCTGAAAATCTATTCTGTTTAACTGACACTTCTGTTCAGCGTGTAATCCAGTACTGGAATTTACTCATTCATTTGATTTTTCAAGGTATTTCAGAAACTACCATGAAACTTCTGCCAGTTAGACAAAGGCAAGTTATCAAAGAAAAGCAGTAACAGGGATCAGAGTTTTAAGCCAAGTTCAAATAAAGAGAAACATCCATATCCTCAGGGTGTGCCAAGAGAATTCTGAAAAGGAAAACCAAAATAATCCACTGAGCTGGGATATCAGGCTGGTGCCCATCATTAATAACTTTACAGGAACAGTGTGGTACTTCTCTGCTCTAGCATGACTTATCACATCATCTGCATATTTTGATACTCTCCAGCTTCCCATGGAGGAGAAAAGCAGGGGGCCATGGAAGCTCTGCATTCCTGTTTGCTCCCTACAATGCTCATGGCCCATCAAAGACTCTATTCAACATTTCAACTTCCAATGTAAACAACTGGAGGAAGCTAGGAGGGAGAGAAGGAGCTTTTTGCACCCTCCAGACTTAAAGCAGAGAGCTGCCACACACCCCTGGCCATGCCAAGGAAGCTCCACAGCCAGCACGGAGAGAGAGTGGCCTCCTCCAGACTTCCCACAACACTTTCCCCCCTCCTGTTCCCATACCATGGTTAACAACCTTAAAATCAAGATGATGTATCAATAATACCATCCAAAGTGACTGAGAATATAGCATATAACCTCACTTACTTTATTTACAAATTATGATCAGTAATGTTCACATGAATGCCCTGAACTTTCAGGCCAGGGATGGGAGCTGGCTGTGCCTCTGTCCCACATTACAGCTCTCTCCCTGGTGTCAAGCCTTAGTAACTGTTTCTGTCAGGTTAACTCAATAAGCTGCTTAAAATTCTCATTTTGAGTAAATAAAAGGAAATTTCTTCCAGCCTACAGTGAGCTATCCAGAGCCTTCAATATTTTGGGGGTTTTGACAGGGAAATGACATGTCCATACCTGTTTTGTGCCCAAGCCTTGCAGCAGTCACTGAAGCTTCATCTTTCAAAGAGGTCCCATCCCAGTTCCTGACCCAATTTTGCTTACCCAGAATGCAATTTCTGGTGTGCAATACACACTACACATCCTTCAGGTTTTATGTATGACCTCACATTTGTCCACACTAGGAAAACTTGACTGCCTAAACAAACAACCCATGTACCTTGTACCATGTAATCATCTTCATTTATGATTCCAGTGAACAATCCCTCTGAACAATCCCTTGTATTTTACAGCAGTGATTGATATATGGACCAGCTCTAAGCAGATTCTCCAGCAGAAAAAGACATTATTAAATACACTCACTGTGCCTAGGTTAGCCCATTAGTCCTATTCAGAAAGGCACCAGGCAACAGAAAGATGCAAATAGCTTTAATATCCTTCTAAAATAGGCATAATTCCTGCTAGGCACAGGAATAAAAAGCAAATTTGGTTTCATTCTGACTCAACAACATTCACTGACATTGCTGCCCCACGCTGTCAATTCCACTGGCTGTTTCTACTAATGGAGCTCTCTAGGATTCTGGGTTTTCAGTATCATAAATAATTAACTCAAGGTCACAGAAACACAGAATGGGTTGGGTTAGAAGGCAGCTGTAAAGATCAGCCAGACTAAGTGCCCTGCCATGGAGGTCTGGAGGAAATGCTCGTGATATCTGCACAGTTTAGAAAACAAAGAAACCTTATGGAGAAGCAAGGCTGGCACTCCAGCGCCAGTGCTTTGAAAGAAGCAGCAGTGCTGTGCCTTTTAGCTACTCCAGAATTCCCTCCCCAGCAGCACACAATAACCAGCTCAAATGGGGGGACAAGGCAGCAACCCTCCATTTACACAACTGGGTGGACTGAAGGAAAAAAGGTCCCTGACAGAATCAAAGCCTGCATTCATTGCAGTCTGCCCAGTGACTCAAAGCCAAAAAATGTTCATTTCCCCCTCTGCACACACTCCCATTTCTAGAATGATGGGAAGGCTTAAATTTGAACAGACTGGAAAGCTTGAAGAGCACAGCTATTTCTGAGCTAGTCCAAAATCTTTGCATTTTGGCCATGTGCCTACAAACAAATCATTACTGAGCTTCTTTCGGTGATAAAAGGAATTCATATCATATACACAGTCCAGATTACTGCCAAAAAATGGAATTGATTTTACTATCTCCTTCCTGCCATTAAACTTCACAATTAGCATTCAAGGGGAAAAAACCTAAAGCTCAGCTCTTAGTCCTTTTCTTGCTAAGGAGGCAAAAGGAGGCCTGTTCTGAACACCCATCCTCCCTGGACTCCTCCTGCAGTGTCTCACTGGGAAGAACAGTAAATTGTGCTTGTTTAAAGTCAGAAATCTACACTGGAGAGAAACACCAAAACCAGTTTTCACTTGGATATCTGAAGGAGTCTATTGACCTGCAGTTCCTAAGTCAATGACTGAAAGAAAGAATCCCACTCTCCTGCTCAGAAAGCATATTGTAATATTTCCACTGTGACAACTTCCTTCATATCTCAGGACTCATTATTTTCTCCTCTTCAGCAGACTGTATCAGAAATTCATGAGTAATTCTAGACCATAACAACATAAGCGAGCACATTCTAGTAGGACACATTTTCAACTATTTCTAAGTCCTGCCCACAGAATCACATTTTGAAATGGGAAACATATTGAGTAAATAATATCACTTGCCTAAACCTGTGCAAGAAATGAGAGCCCAGAAGAAAACTCTGATAATCCCACTTTTAATGAGCTATGGTATATCCTGAATTAAGTGCTTCAAGAATAACTTTTGCCTTTGTAGTTTCTAGGCCATAGGCCAAAGGGATTTTCACTCAGCTGATGTTTCAGATGTTCTTTTACATCATCTAATTTACTCAACCTCTTTTAAAGCATCTCAGATTTGACTAAACAATTCTGTGAAGTCTTCAGAGCATTTCAGAGTATCTTTAAATAAACCCCCTGGTTTGTAACAAGCAAACTTGTTACAATCAGCAGCTGTCACTCTTCTGCTGAACACATGCAGCAATGTTTACAATCAGACTTTCACAATAATCAAAAATCATGGCTTCTGGATACTTACACTCTAAAAGGTCTGGACTCTGGTTCATTAACTCTATGGAAATGCCAAGCAATTGTTCCAATTTTAATTCTACTCCCTTTGCAAATTCACAAAGTGCTAAAGCTACTAAAAACCAGTCCAGGTACCAATGAGATGGAAATTATCCAACAGATGTATAAACACAATCTGAGTTGAGTAATGGTACCAGAGAATAAAATAAATCTGAAGGACAAGTGAAAATATTCAGAGGAATCAGCTTTACTGGTTTATCAATATTCAGTTAATTTTGTTAAGTGTTACAGCTTCTTTTGTGATAACAGTGACAGACAAGAATGTAAATGAAAAGGTAGAAATCAGACTTAATTATATCACTTTGTATGGAGAACCAGGCAATGCAGTTCCAGGGACAGACCATCACCCAAACAAGAACTCCAGAGCGTATTTTGGTAGGGATCAAAAAGGTTTAATAGCAAACCCAAGGCTTAGAGAACCAGAGCAAACAAAGAGCAAGAAACCCAAGAGCTCAATTGCACAGTGCTGATCATTAAGTCAGTTTAACAGTGAAATCTCACTTTTATAGCAATAGCAGAAAAGGTAAAATAAAGTTTACATTTAGTACAAGCATTTCTCATCTGAATGCAGTCCAAAAATGTCAGATCACATAGCCAAAGATCCTGTTACAGAGAAAAGTGCAGTAAAACCTGCTCTAGTAAATGCAACATACTTCTCTTGTCTCCTACAACAGCTTCTCCTCCTCACACAGACTGACAGTTTCTATACTATCACTCTCAAATTTGCTAACAGACATGCTGGCTAATAATGTCCTTACTATGGAAAAGCCTGTCAAAAGTCAAGTCATAATTGCAGAAAAATATTCCAGGAAACATTTTTCCCACTTTGGACTAAGCTATGTTCAATGGACTTCAAGCAAAGTGTATTTTCTTGAGGTTTTTAGTTTCTTGGTGTCAGTTTAAAGGTTTCTAGAAAGTTTGCACATGACTGCTCCTTGCACAGGTGACAAGTTGTGGTTCATCACTTCAGAAAGTGCTGTCAATGTTGTCATTTGAGTGTGCAAACTAAAAGATAACTGAAATATGAATGGAGCCACCTTTTACCCTAAAAAGTGGTGACCTTGTCCCTCAGCCCCGTGTGACCAACACCCACCCTGTCTCCCAGCAGCTCCCCCAGTTCCTGTACTGGGCTCTGTGCTCCATGGCCTGGAATGTCCCTTTGGCCAGCTCAGGCCAGCTGCTCCCTCCCAGCCTCCTGTGCCTCTCCTCACTGGCACAGCATGAGACACTGCAAAGCCCTTGATTTAGGGCTAGCACTGATCAGCAGCAACCAAAACATCAGGGTGTTATCAATGTCACTCTCACCCTAAATCCAAACTACAGAATTGTACCAGCCAGAAGGCAGAAAATGAGCTGTCCCAGTCAAAACCAGGATAACCAGCAATGCAATAAAACTCTCCTAGGCCCCAGAAAGGGCACAGGTTTTGTGCATTCGAGTTTCTTTTCAGACAGAGTCATTACTCAGTTACCCAGGAGCCCAACTGACCATGCACACACCTATGTAGTATTAAGCTCTGCAGTTAATGAACTCCCATGTCTCAAAGTTCAGCTGTCTGTGATGCCAACTCACCAGCAAGATGTCACCAGTGCCCTAAACCCACCACCACAGGGATTTTCAAAGCATGATGCAGTCTGAATTTGTTCTAATATTCCTGCTTCCTTCAGCTGTTGACAGACACTCCCCCACTGTCTTCTTGATCAGTGCCCTGGCAAAACTCTGTGCCTTGGTAGGGACACAGGCAAGACAGCTCAGAAAAACCAAATGTCTTGATTAACACTGAGTCATGGCATGTTATATGACACAGTATTTATACATTATTTTCTTCTTAAAACTCAAGTTACAAAACATATGTTGCTGCATTTACAATACCACTGTTATCCCCTACATTAAACTGAAGTCACAAAGTCTAGACATGACTCTGAGTTTTTGCTCTTGTTTATCTTGATCTCATCAGATGAATTATTAATAGTGCTTAACATGACATTCAAATCATTTTATGTTCCTTGGGGCAGCGTGCCAGATTCGGTAACTCGAGAGCTTTCAGCATAATGGCCAAAACACGTTCAAGGCTGTAATATAAAAATGTTATTTTTCTAATGGCAGTTCTGTAACATCCCTTTCAGCTGGCCAGATTGCTTTTTTTCAGGAGCAACTCCTCTGTGCCCATTCTATCAACAGACCTTTTATCAACCAGCCTTTTGTAAGGGGGAAGCAGCAATAAGTGCAGGCTGCCATGCCATTTCTCCTAAAAGCCTGTTGCACATTTTTCAGAATTTCAACAGCTTCTCTTCTTTGAGTTGGAGAAATAAACAGGAAACAAACAGCATCATAAAACTTTCCCTGACTTTCCCTAGCTTCTGCACATCCCAAGTTATTTTAAAGTAACAGCTTTGTCCTTTAGAATTCACATTCTCCCTGACAAGCTTGCAAACACAGCCACACCAGTTTCCAAAAGGAAACCTCTGAGCAGGGTGTGCAAAGCTGCCTTTGCTGTCACTGGACCAAAAAAAGTCTTTCATTAGCACAGTGCCAAAACCCCTTTAGGCCCATTGGTCAAAATGTCAAGTACTTGGAGGTTGCTGGAGTTCAGTGTTTTTCTTTTGTAGGTCACCTTCTTATAAAAGATACAGTCCATTTAATACAGCACTTGAAAACAGCTTTACACAACTGGTCATGGGTGACTGCTGGCTGGCACTCATTAAAAACAAGCACTAACATTCAAAACTCATTCAGCAAATAGTCCTAGCACAAAGTCACTTTTTGTAGCATTGCTAGAACACTCTGATTAAACTAGCTCCCTTCTTAAATATCTTCAGGTGAAAAGGGTCTGTTGAATCTCTGAGCTCATTTTCTGGTTTCATACTGATTTTCTGTCAAAGCCCAGTATCTACAAGGGCCCAGGGTCTCAATGCCAACATGTGCTCAGCAGTAGTTTGGGGAAGGGCCTGTACAAATTGTTTCTACTGCAGAGGAGTCTCATGTTCCATTTTCTGTTCCTCTGCCATTGTTAATCCTGACAAGAGAAAAAGAAAACAAGCATGCTGGGCTTATGGAAAAAGAAATGCTGTGTTACAAAAATAAACAAAGAGAGATTGAAAGTGTACTGCTGAACTTGAAATAACAGCAGAGTCTATCAATCTGAAGCAGCTGGAGGAAGATGCAAGTTAACCCAGCAGTACAACACTATTTTTTTCTCTTAAATCACTGTAAAAGGTTGACACACCCCCCCACTGCTGCCCAAATCAGGCAGATAGGATCTGCAGGAGAACAAAGGCAAAACCCATGGAACCTAACCCCTGTGCAGGGAAACTGTTGTGCCAGTGAATTATAAACAGAACTACTCCCTCCCTCTCCTAGTTTCAACACCCAGCACAGCAAGCAATGGTTACAGAACCTGAATCCAGCTGCAACTCCACAACCATCACCCAGGACAGATTCCCTGGTGCTCAGAGAGAGTTTTCTGGGAGACAGAGCAGGCATGGAGAGTGGCCATTCCTGCATGTTCCCAGCCTCCTGGGCACTGCCCATGCACGGCTGACTGATCACCAGTTTGCCTTTTCTGCAGAATTTCAAGCTCTGAGAGTCTGTTCATAGCCCAGGCACACCAATGAGTGAGGGAGGCACCAGTGGGGCCTGGAAACAATCTCCATAAACGTGGCCCATTGCCTTCATACTGTCTAAGTGGGAATACTTGGAGATATTCTGCCCTCTCTATCCAAAAATGCTTTTCTGTAGAAAAAAAATTTACTGTATTCAAGCACTTACTTCAGTGACTAGCAGTATGAGTAAAATTCACATTACTTCCAGTTCTTAGAACAGCAAGTGAAGGAGAAATGCAGATGGTAAGATCTTTTGATCTGAAGCAAAAATGTCAACTCACATGCTTTCAAAGAATTAACATTTCTTCCCAAGAGTTGCAAAAATGAAGGAATGAGAGAGGTGATAAAGAAATCCACAGAACAGCAGCATTTGAACACAATCAGCTTTAAAATAAAAGGAAATGTGCTTTGGTGGGAAGTCAAACTTGATTTTACCAGGTCTCTTCCATTCACACTTTACCAAAAAAACCTGCAATGCAATGGAGGAAGAAGGCAAATACAGAAGCAAAAGCCAAGATTTCAATCATAACCCCAAAGAACCAATAGAAAAATGCCAGACTGAAAAGAAAGCTAAATTGGTTGAAACTTGCAAGTAGATTTGCAAAGGATGAAATTTCACCTAATCAGAATTTACAAATATTTCCCCCCAGAAAAACTATTCTTAAGACTCAAATGTCTCTCTTTGACCTTCCAGACTTCACCTGTCTTTTTCACTCAGCTGGCATGCACCAGGAGTCAAGTAAACAATTCCATTTATTTACATCCATCCTTCTGCAAAACCAAAAGTCTGTCTGTAGTCTGCTCTTGTAGATAATACGTAAACACTTCCGTAACAGAATATGCTTTAAGTTTTATGATTCAAGTTAAAAGCCTTGAGTCATTTGCTCACCCTAAATTACTCTAAAAATTCTCTTTTGTACCTGAAATTCTGTTACATCCTTCTGCCTTCCTCCTTCAAGTCACTTTGGTATTTATGCTCTAGAAAGATTCCTGTAAGTACATGGAAATATCATGAAATTTGCAAGAGGTCAACCAAGTTCTCCCTTCAAAGCCCATACTCCCTGAAAAGCAATCCAGGAGTATTTACCCAAATTCCTTCTGCCCATTCAGACAACTTGAGGGCTACACAAACCTCCCCCAGAACCTTACTGTAAGTTATCAAACACTTCAAAGCAACAGCTCTGCACCTTATGGGCACATTTTGGTGCCTCACAGGCCAAGAGCACAACAGCTCAACTTCATGGAAGATGAAAGCAATCATCATCCAGGCACGGGGAAAACCCATGACTGGAACAAAAGCAAAGAAAATGGTTCTGTTGTTTACCTCCTGCCACTGACAGGTTAAAGCACAAAGGGAAAGAGTCAAGCACAGGGTTCCAGGGCTGCACAAAGAGCCCATTCAGCACATGGTAAGAAGTCACATGCATTTGATTGTGTCAGCTTAACAAAGTCACAGCAGGAGGGATTTCTTTAGGAACTATCACTGCTGGAATTACAAAGGCAGTTAAGACACAAACTCTGGGACAGGAGGAAGGATGCTGTCCCAAAGACAAGGCAATCCAGGATGCCACAGGAGGGAAATACCTGCTGAAAAATGCTTTATCAGTATGTACTGTAAACTAGCTAAAGGAAAATATAAACTAGGTAAAGTTTAAACTGCTGAAGGAACAGAAGAATTATGCAGCTTCTGCTTGATGCTTTTCTCATCATCAAGTGCTTATCATGCAGACAAATGGTTACTGTTGGTCCAAGTCACAGAAGGCTCACCACTCACCTGCCACTACACTAATTTCACATTTAAAGACAGCATGATGTGTATCTAGTCCTTGAAACTGGTACTGGGAAGAGGGGATAAGCTATGGACATATTTACACTCCAGGAGAGAACAGAGAGTTATGGAACAAAATACAGACTGAGAGGTTCAGGTATAAAAAGGATGTTGATGTTACATGATTTGTATCTTCTCATAGGAACTGTTATAAAATTGGCAGATTAACAGCACTGACAGAGGGGTGCAGCTGTGTTATTGTTATTTTGAATAAGCATGGTCTATGCTTTTGGCTAGTAATTCTTTGCTACATGTATCTACTGAATGCCACAATTTACAGAAAGTAGGATCTTTCATTTTTAGTTCACAGCTATGCAACCTCTCAGGTAGGTGCCAGGGTCAAAAGCCTCAGAAAAAAAAAAAACTTTTAGCAGTAAATCTTAATTCTTAATATCAACTGCATTTTCTTAGCAAAAAAAAAAAAAAGCTTTATTATGAGGACCAATATTTTGGTCCATCAAAATTATAAGTACATAGTATACAATGCAAGCTGTGAGGAAGATTGAAATTAATTCTGAACAACATAATGACATGCTTCCATGCCTTGCTTCTTACAAAAGACTATTAAAATAATTCATCAAAAATTCATCAACTACTACCTCTTAAGAGCTACTTGTACAAGTGGAGCAGGAAGTGGATATAACAGTAGGGAAAGGAATCTTGTATAGGAGAGTATAGAGAAGATTTTTTTAAGAGCTGAAATGATATAAGCACAGTAATAGGAGGCACTGGGAAAATAAACAATGTCATATTATCACAGGATAAAAATACACATCTTTTTACACTAATACCACAAGTCCTAAGCCCAGTACATTTCAGAACACATATTTACTATGATAAAAGCTTTTCCTAAGTAGAAGCATTTAGAGGAATATTAAAGGACAGCAGCCCTCACTGCCTTCCCTCATCCAACAGGAATTGTTGCCATCAGCTCCATCGTGGCTGATTCAGAGTGGGCACTACCTGGGACCTTTATAAGGCTGAGTTTAGCTTGATTGCCACCTAGCCAAGAACAATATCCTCACATTACTGTTATCTGAACATGAATCTCTTCCAGACCAGAGGCAAGTGAGGCTTTTGAACTAGAAGTCAGGCTAATGAACAAATACACGTTGCTCTGCTGAGACAGATGCACAGAGCCAGAATGCACAGCAGAGCAAAGAGGGAATCCAAGCTGACATTTGAGCAACAGCTGTGCTGAGGCTTACACAAGGCAGGGGAAGATGTATAGCATAATGTTATTTCCAGATTATCTGGAACACTGCAGAATATCACATAATAAAGGCCATTTGGCAAGCCAATATTGGCACTTTTGACAGCGAAGTGTTTTGGGATGATCCATTAGAGGCATCAATTATTTAGCCTTTTAAGACAAAAACAATTTAAAGGCATCATACTAACAAACCCAAGAAATCACTGAGGACCAGAATAAAAGGATGAAAAAAAATTTTAAAAAGCACAAGGCCATATATGGCAGAGAAAGTGATGCAGATTAAGATGTAACAGCAAGATCCAAATGGCAAAAACAAATTTCTGTGACAGCACTTCAGGAGACCAGGAAAGAGAAATCAAACACGAGAAAGCCAAACATTTGTAGTGAGCCAAAATGAAAAAAACACAAACATTTGTTGTATGGATGAAAGCACAAAAATCAAAAAGACAACATGTGCCACGAATGCCTGAAAGAGAGAATGAAAGTATTTCAACTGTTTCATTGCCAAAATGTTAGAATTAAACACTGATTCAGCCAGATAATTTCTGTTTAGCTAAGCAATGTACAGAAAGAAGTAAAGCACATTATCAATTATGGACTTTTACCTTGGGTACTCCATCCACAGGTAACTCTGATTATTCAACCAGGAAAGTCAGAGACAAGAATGAAAATAGTCTTCAAAGCAGATGATCCCAAGCACACCAAGAGATAAACATGTAAATTCAAAGTATCTGCTACCACAACTCAACCTTTCTCTTTCTAACCAGTTTTGTCCAAGACTTTGCACCTTAAATCCATGCTTCACACCCTTCCACAAAATGGACAAAGACTGAGTGTTTCCCTTTTCAGGATACTGAGAATGTTCTGGAGAAGTTATTGCAGTACAACTGTGAGTGCACTGGCTTGGCTCACTAGACATGAATACCAATCCTGACTTCTCATTACAAGAATGCTGGGAACTAAATTCTGTAAGGGCTCCAACTCATCAAGCTGAGAAGGCAAATAGCAGTTCTCATGTCAGCTGATCCATGACACTGGGCCCTGCAAACACCCAGAACTTGTGGCAAATGCAATTACAGCCACAGCCCAACACACAGTAAGCAGCACCAGCATGTTTTTGCTGCTGGCTAAAACCACACACTTGCTGTGACTGAGCTGATTCACTAAACTCATTAATCCATGATAAACTGGATAGTGAGCCTAAGATGAATGCCTCTTCCACTTAACTATGCTGATATCCATCTGAATATATCCTGGGAGAAGCATTAATTACAGTTCTGGAAATCTCTAACCAGAAGGTACTTTTCTCCAGTGCTTGGACTGTGTCTTTGTAGAACACCTCATAAAGCTGTGGATGCCTTTCTGCATGTTGTGGCTGCTAAAATTTATAGAGGTTCATGCACCTAAAACTTGCAGACATTGCCACTGGCTCAGAAAATCTGTGAGCCAACAACTGCTGAAGACTGGGAGAGTGTCCTAGGAGGTAACACAAGGGGCTTCCCCACCCTTTTGCTCTTCCTTGTGAGTCTGTTACTGGCTACTGTCTGAGATAAGATATCATGCACTGTTCAGTCTAATTACAGCAAGAATGCTTGCAAACAGATCTTTCTGTCCTAATCATCAAAAAGATACCAATTAGCCAAGGTTCTGCTTACATGCAGCCAGAGCCAACAGTTCTCCTTTCACTTCCAATTAATTGAAAATTACAGAACAAAAATCTTTTTGTATGAACAGCATTCTCAGCAGAGCACAAACCAGTACAAGTCCCATTTCTTTGAGGACAAAATAAAAACATAGAAGATGGTAAAAGTAGTTGCACCCAGCCTTGTCACCCAAGTTCCCACACATTTATTCAACTGAATACTTCTGGAACCTTCCTGGTTTTATTACAGTTATTTAGCAGGCAATAAAAGGTTGAGGCTCATGGTCCACATTTCCAAAAGTTAGATTACAACACCGAAGCGCTTAGGTCAAAACTCATTTTTCCTAGAAAACCTAACAGGTAATGAATCATATGACTTACATTTTCCTGGTCAGAAGACAGTGGTGTCTCCCCTAGAAGAAGGCTCTCTTGAGAGCTGTCCTCCTCAAAGGCTGCCTGTGTGGTTGCAGGGTCAGACATGTGTCCTTTTCTGAGCCGCAGACCTGGCTCTGCAGAACCGGCATTATCGAGTTCCGTTGGTTCGTTCATGAGATGCTGGAGGCCTTCTCAAATATTCTCTTTCCTCTTGGTTCAGTTTGGCTGATTATGTCTTGGCTCTGAAAGAACAAAATCGTTTGTGTAACTCAAATGAAGTTAGAAAGAGGAATGCAGAAGTTGGCTGGAAGAAGAGCTTGCTTACAAGCTACAAACAGCTATGACAACTGCTTTTATATGTGCCCAAAATCCCACGGGATCAATTACACACATTTCTACACTGCTGGGTAATGAATCCTCATCCTGAGACCACTAACAGTTTCATATCCTTGGTTTAACACAAGTTAAACACAACTTTGAAAGGTGACAGAAAGTGAGCTCCAAAAAGCAGTAAATCTACAAAACCACAGTCACCTTTTATGAATTATTTCTACAAAACTGCAAGCAGCAGGCTGTTAATATTGTTTAGAAATACAGCACTTATCACAGGTACTCTATAATTACTGCATTTTTGCAGGTATGAAGCTCATACCCAAGCTCAATCATCCAGACCAGGTTTCACCAAACTAGGACATTAAGTACTAGTAATAGCAATCAAGCAAAGCTCAAGCAGAGCTCAAGCAGCAACTAATTTTAGACAGAGTGCAAGGAGGGCAGTAGTACACAGTGTGATTATGCTTCCCTTGCTTAAATTAACATGGTCACAATCACTGCAAGGAATGGGTTTGTATCTTTACTTGTGCAAGAAATTAGAGCAGACAAATTTAAACACTGTTCACTCCATCAGAGCAATCAAAAACAGGTAAATCCCCCAGAAAACAATAACCCGTGGCTCCTACTCAGAAAAGTAACTGTCTTCTACACTTACAACACTGCAAAAAGTATTCAGGGTAAATTTAACTCAAAATGCTAAAGATTTGATCAAATTTACAGAAAATTGATGACAACTGTTAATCTGAGCCCTCATCCAGAGTATTTTTGGTTACCCATTTGTTTTGTACACCCTGTGTGGTGCCACTTCAGCAGCCAGTTCAGAGAGACTTGTTTGACAGTGGCAGCCTTGGGAAGCACAATCTCCAGAGAACTCTGCAGTCTGAGTGCCAGAAAGCATCAGAATGTACTCTGAGACTGAAGCCACAGCTGAGGCTTCAGAATCACTCAATGACAATCTATTCTTTTTGCACTAATCACCCGGTGTCATTGCTGTAGCACCTAAGTGCTCTGATGTGACTAACACACAACATTAAGACAACCCATCTAACAAGTTTTAACTTGCCAGTATGCATAATTAAATTGGAATTTTACTGCCCAATAAAAGATGCTGAAATTTGTCATAATGTAGGAGGGAAAATGAAAAATATAAGATAGGGAATTGATATTGGCAGTTTTGTAATAAAATGTCACCTCCAAAAAGCCAATAAATAATGTATTCTGTCCTTACAGGAACTCATTTCATTTACATATGATCACTGCAAGATCATTCTCAGCTCTGACAAATGGGCTATGCTTAATTTTTGCTGCAGCAGTTTGTAATATTCTACCCCCTCAGCTGCCTGGCAATCCTCAGAGGAGAGAGCTGCTAATGAGCAGGTAAGAGACCCTGCAGAACTGAACGATACCTCGAGTTGTCCGAGTTCAGCATGGCACAGTGCTTTCATCACCCAGGATGGTAAGGTGACAATGTGACAGCAGAGCAGATGGCATCCCCACCTTCCTGCTGCCTTCACTGAGGGTCACAACCTCCATCTGAGATGCAACAGCTAAAATGGCCACAGCTGTTTACTTGGTAAACACAAGAGCCACAGGAGAATTAAGAGGAGGTTTAGCAACATTACACAGGAAGCTCAGTGAAGGAGTTGAGCAAGTAGATTTTAAGAGCAGGAACAAATATTCAGGAAGCCACAGAACTGAAATCTTAACTGTTTTTGTCATATTTCAAGCAGCCAATTCACAATTCTATTTTTAGGCAAGAAACATGAAGACATAATCACACTGCCATTTGGCAAAACCGATGTAAGAAAGAAAAGAGTAAGCAACAACAACTACAGTTTGAAATGAAGCTAATGGGCATCTTAATTCAGAAAGCAACCTATAAGAGACAATTGCAGTACAGCACTGTGCTGGTTTTGGCTGGGGTAGAGCCAATATTCTGCCCAAGTAACCATTACATGTGATGGAGCCTGGCTTTCCTGATGGGATGGCTGAACACCAGAGAAACAACAACAATACAGTTTGAAATGAAGCTAATGGACACCTTCATTTAAAAAGCAGCCTGTAAGAGACAACTTCAGGGCAGTACTGTGCTGAAATATCCCATGGTTGAGGTAACCATTACATGTGATCCCTGGCTTTCCTGATGGGATGGCTGAACACCACAGAAACAACAAATACAGTTTGAAATTAAGCTAATGGGGATCTTAATTCAAAAAGCAGCCTATAAGAGAGAATTTCAGTACAGTACTGGGCTGGTTTTGGCTGGGATAACCATTACATGCGATCCCTGGCTTTCCTGATGGGATGGCTGAACACCTGCCTGCCCATGGGAAGTGGTGAAGGAATTCCTTGGTTAGCTTTGCTCGTATCCACAACTTTTGCTTTACTTATTGAACTGTCTTTATGTGAACCCACTGGTTCTCTCTTTTATGATTCTCTCTCCCACCCCACTGGGAGAGAGAATCATAAAACCCACATAAGACCCACAGCAAGCAGCTCTGTGGGTCCTGGTTGCCCACTGGGGTTAGAGCACAGTAAGTCCACTGAACCAATCTGAAGCTGCAGCTAAAAGCAGAAAAATGCAAGTAGGCAGAGCAGGTGTTTATAAACAACAGTTCCACACAGGCACACCCCCTGCCTGCGAACCCACACATTTCAAACAGGCAGTCAGCACAAGCAGCCCAGTCAGTTCCACACATTGGGCAATTTCATGAGACCTTTAACCAGCAAGTTGTACTGGTTCTCCTTGCAGCCACGTTTAAGCAACAGCATTGCCACCGTGTGCTGCAGCAGCAGCAATATTGCCTAATGCTGTCCTTACATCACCCCTGTGACATTGTGAGCAATGCTCTGGGACACAGCACAGCCACACAACAGGCTCAACCACATTTGGCCAAGATGCTTGCAAAAGGCTCTCCTAATAAAATAGATAGAGGAATGCCAATTTACATCAGGCCTTGAGGATTTACTTCACCAGCACTCACTGCCAAGTATTCACTAAGGTTAAAAATAAAAGATGCATTTCACCTCCAGAGAGTCAGATTTGCATTGAGCAGCAGAGCTGATCTTCAGAGCTCTGCAGAAATAGAAGTTGCTGTTTCTTGAAATGACAGTGGGATTGTTCAGTGAACTAAGATGTTTCCATGTCATTCATCATGCAGGATCCTCACAGTGCTAAATATGCTTGCCCTAAATGAGCATGCAAAGGTAAGCAAGTTAAAGCTAATCCAAAAGCACCACTACTGGGTTTCACTTCTTTTTAAAATTGTACCACTGACTGAATGCAGCTGGAAGGTGCCAACACAGAAGTGCAAATAGCCTGAAATATTTGTTCACAAATGAAAGAAAGCAGTGAAGATTATGAACAGGAAAGGCATAGGCAGTCTGAGTTCTATCACAAAGTTTCTATGACTCACAGTTCAGTTCTTTTCCTAAAAAATTAGGAAGTATTGCTAAGTACAGTAGAATCTAACCAGGAGATGATGGTTGAACCATTGTGAGGATACTTACTGCCCCACTCTGCCTAAGTCTGCACAGTTCCCAAAAACAAAAGCTAGAAAATGGAAAGCTATAGAACACTTGAGGTCTTGGAAAATATTGTTTTGTGTCTCATTGAGATTATCAGTCTCATAAATGAAATCCTTCAACATTTTTTGTAGCATGCAAATTAAAGGTTTCATTAAAATTAGCTTCCATTTAAAGAGGAAGTTGCCATGATGACTTAAAATCTACTTAATGACTGCATCCATAATATCAGCATGTAGATGAATCAGTGAGTTCCTGCTGTGCTTAAAATAAGCTGAGAAAAGCATCTACAGAGTTTGGTCTGTTGGGTTTTTTAATACAGAAACTCCTAAATGCTCCATCAGCTTTCAGAAAGGACTTGGCAGTTCGATGCAAGCAGGGCTCCAAACACAGCCTGGAAGCACAAAATGGGGCTTTGGTCAATTCAGTGTGCTGCTGCCTTGCACACAGCCCCAGAGCAGCCTCAGCCCAGCAGCAGCCAGCCCTCAGGAGCACAGTGCAGCGCGAGGCTCAGCCCTGCCAGCTCTGCACACACAACTGGAAGGCAGCATTATTTCAGCAGGCACTGCAGCTGGGCAATGTCACAGGAGCCAACACCCACAGCTACGGCATATCTGGGACACTGCCTCACTCCTGAAGATGGTAAGGAAAGACTAGTTACCCAGAGTGAAGCAGCACAGGATAATGCCATTATTCTCTGTGTGACACCCCCTGGGATAAGCACTGCAGCCCTCCCTGGCACAAGGGCTGATGTACTGCCTCAGCTAAATGATGACACATGGTAGTAAAACAAAGAAAACACATTAACAGTAGTGTTTGTAATGAAATTTAAAAGATCTGTCACTCCCTTTTGAGGATAAAGCACAGTCCTGGATGGTCAGACTACCTCCCACTACCCCTAAGCAAAGCAATCTCTCCAGTACTCCACTCTTGTCAGTATGTTCCTTCCTGTAAGCAGCATGAGAATGATCCTCAGAAGATATTTAATTCTGGCTGTAGCTGGTCTTTGGAAGAAGAATGAAAATTGCTTTTCCCTGCAATCCCCTCTCAACTGCCTTACTGGCAGAAACTTTGCTGCTCAGGTAGGCAATGGCATCCACTGCATGCCCTTTCCTTGCAGATCCTCTCCCAAAGCAGCCATTAAAGCAGCATAAACAACGTACACACAGTGGGTGATTCCTCCTAAGATTAGCTCATTCCCCTAACAGACCTTAACTTATCAAAAGAACAAAAGACCATCATGAAAATTTCAGGCTACACATTTCTCAGAACATTCATTAATGCTTAATATTTAATGAAGGGCTTGAGTGCCTGAAAAATCTTGTAGGAGAAGCAGCATCAATCCACAAACCCTGCCTTGCCTGTGCCATGACAGCTACAACCACGCCAGGGGAATGGCAAAGCTGACTGAAAAAAGATTTCCCAAGATGTTTAAGCAAGGCCTTGGTGACAGAACAGGCACAATTCCCTTCCCAGAACTGTCAGCACAGGTACAAATGGCAGGGCACTTCCACTACAAGCCATGGACAGACTGACTGGGAAAAGAACACAGCCTGTTTTTGTGCCTCTGAACAGTTGATTCTGGCTACCTTGAGTGAAATGAGAAATACTAATTGCAATGCAGCTCTCTTGGAACATTATATTTCTACTACTATCTTCTGGTTGTCACAAGTTGTCCCTCAACAACAGTATTCTAACACCAACTGGAAATAAGGAACTTATATCTTCCTTTTTTTTTTTTTTTAATTTAACAGTCTTGATCTTTTTCAATTCAGGAGGTAAAACATCCACAGTTAACATTCCAAAGCTACAGTCAAAAACAAAGCAAATAAGGGTTTGTATGAACGGGAGGGGAAGGAAATTCTCACAGAGGACTTTGTTTTCTCAATGTACCCTAAGGAAAAGTACAAATCAGCCTGTAAAAATTCTTTGGAGGTCATCTTTTAACAAAGAGGAACAATGAGGAAGTAATCCAACACCTCTTTTCTTGATGTAATTTCCCTAGATAAAGAGGCATCTACAAAACAAAGATTAGACTCCCGCAGAGGGTCAGTGGCCAAAAAGCTGTCTTTTTAACTTGTAAACTGTCACTGCAACTTCAGCCCAGCTATTTCACAGCAGGCTGCAGAGGCAAACAATCAAGCACATTCTGATGCATTTGGAGTCAAAGAAAGGGAACAAGCCAGCAGCCTGCCTGCATTATCGAAACGCTTCCATTTCACAGGATCCCACTCCATTGTTACAACATTTGTCCAATTTGTACTGCAAATCGGACCCCATTTTTTTAACTGAGTAAAGAGTTATGGCAGAGGCTGGCCCACCCCCAGAGCACAATGTCCAGCCCTTACAGACTGGATGACTGCTGTAAATCAGATCTGCTCTTCAATAAACCAAAACCAAGTGAATTGTCACAAAAGCAGCATAGAACTCAGAATGAAGTTCAAGCTCTTTCCACATTACATTCCACAAATACCCACAAAACTTGCTTTTGGTTCATTTTTCATTAAGTGGCTCGGGTTCTCCAAGTGAGAAAATCCCATCTTTTGCTCTTTTATGATTTAATTTCCATGGCATGCTACTCACATCAACTTGCTTCGTGACTGCCAACAACACAAAGATGCAGTTCTCCTATGTTAGTAACACTTGGGATCACAGACTGTCTGCAAGTGAAAGACTGAAATTAAACATCACTTTCCTCTAAAGTGAAAATTCAGAATATATACTTTTAACTACTGCCTCAAGGGCATCCAATTCACAAAACTGAATTGGAGATGGGTGGAGATGAAGAAACCAAAGCATTTGGAGCAGGCACTAAAATGCAGAGCTACACCATGAAACTGAGGTTACATCCTTTAATCCTCTACAGAGAGAATCTTTGCATGGGAATATAAAAGGGCACCAAAATAACAGCAATCCACAGGCAAGCATACCCCTACCCTTCCCCCTAGGAAGCCTGAGTTTCAATCTCTAAAAACTGAATGAAGCTTTTAGAGAAATGCTCCAAGAAAATGCTCCAAGACCTGGAGCAATTGTACAAAAACAAACACTGCAGCCATGCTTCTAAAACCAAAGAGGAATATGCACATTTCAGGCTGCAAACTTCCAACAGCAACCATCAGGACAGTGCTGCCTTCAGTGCTTCTTAGTGCACATCTCTTTATTTAGGTGTGCAGATTTAAGGCCTGGCTGGTGCCCAGAGGGGGCAGCTCCACTTTCCCCCCTTTGGGCAAAACACAGCTCCACCTCTCCCAGCTGCCCACCCCACAGGCACTCTGATGTTTGTCACAAGCCCTTCCAGTGACTCTGGAAAAACATTAACCAGTGGAGGGGAACGAGATCATCATCTGCCATGAAATGCTGTCACACACACAAACTGCACTGGCTCAAAGCCCTGCTGGGGAAACAGCCTGGGCAAGGTGCCCAAGGGCAGCACCCCATCCCCAAAGGTTTAACTGCATACATGTATTTTATATATTTACATTATATATTTTACATATGTTATTTTATATGTATTTTCCTAATCTATGAAAAACTGGCAGTTATCTGTTGGCCCTAACCTTTAATTGTTATAAAAGTACACAGCATGGTCTTTATCACAACCTGCTGACCAGGGGCAGACCACACCTGGCACAGCAAACCATCACCTTACCAAGATCACTCATTTTAATAGAGGCCAGGTTGTAAAAAGATGACACTCCTTCCAGTTTTTGGAAGCACCTGCTCTCTAACTTTATTGATAATCTTTACTCATAAGGTTGTGAGTTTGCTCATCGGTGTTTTGGTTTTTGGCCAACAGATTTGGTTTATAAAATGTCTGCATTCCCATATTAGTAAAAAAATTAAAATGAAGCAAAGTTACTGCTTCACTTGCCCTCAGCAATGGCATTTCTGGAAACAGCACATATCCCTCTCCTCAAAAGCCATAAAACATAAAACATTATGTTTGCCACAAGTCAGACAACTAAAAAGTTGCTACTTTTCTGTAGCAAATATGCTACAGGAACACTGTAGAAACAGCATCCAGATCCACAGAATTGTATCAGACTAGGATCAAAAAAGGGGTGCATCATCTTTCAGGTTCCTTCTTAACAACCAAAATTCAAGGAAAAGAAGTAGATCCACCATAACTAGACTGCATCTAATTTATGCCAATTAAATTAGTCAAGTGCCTGAAGTTCCACATAAAACCAAGTAAAACCACTTTTAATTACTTTACTTCCTTAATGCAATACCTAGAGAATAATTTTGGTTTTAAAAGACAAATACTGTTGAGAATTAGGAAAAGCTGATGTGAACATTTAGTCTCCTCTACATTTAGTGCCACTCCTTCAGATATAAATTTATTTCCTGGTAACATAGTTCATCTTGAATTCTGAAACAAGACCAAGGACACTGATATCATAAAACACCAGTGATGCAATTTAAAAGCAGAAATGTTAAGTTAATCTTTTACTTTCTACTGTCCTATGGCTAAGGAGAGATTTCAAAACACCCAAGTCTCCTTATGAGAATACTGCTAAAATGGAGTAGGGCTGTAGCTTGAACCCAAAACACATCAGCAGGTCCAGGACCAAGAGACTCACACAAAATGTCATCTTGCTGTGGTTTGTTTGACCAAAATATTTTCTGCTGGTGCCACTGTGCTCCCCACAGAGGTTTTACTGCAGTGTGTGGTCTAACCAGTTCAGCTATCCCAGTGTAAATTCTAGGACTGAAACAGTTTAAGATCATGAACATGTTTCATGTTAACTTAGAAGTGATCAGGCAGCATTTTGTGAATATACAAGTTGGATGTTTTCCATGACTTAACACCACTTATTGGTACATTCAGACAGTTATTTTGGGATCTCTTTCAGCTAAAAAAAAAAGCAACCCTCAAAACCAGAAAAACCCCAAACACACAATGGAATTGAAAAAAAAATGTTGTAAATGAGCTGGGCAATGAGGAGCACCTATCTAAAAAATTATTGTGTCCTTACTTTGAAGGATGTGATTGCCATCCACCCTTTGTAACAGAGCTACACTGCTTGCTAAGCACAGTGAGGACTGGCTGTAACACTGGATTAGTGACAATCAGCACCAACACAGGAAAATAAAGATTTTTTTTTTCTGTCAAACTATTTACACAAGATAATTTACAACATAAAACTCCAACAACAGCAGATTAAGCAAAAAAATCCTCAAGGGAAACAGACACAAAGTTTACACTTACGAAAATCTCTTATTGCAAAACAAGAATAAAGGTTTAATTTCACATAAACAAAAAAAGTTGAAATTAGACCCCAGGTTGCCTTAATCACATGTAGAATGCAGCATTTACTCTAATTATGAAATTCACCAAAGAAAACAGCATTATGTGAAGCATTCCCAGAGATAACCTGATGCTTTAAGCCAATGAAGAAAGAAAAGAAGAATAAAAGCATATTAGCAAAGATCCCAAGGAAACTCAAGTGGATTCTAGAGAGAGGAAAAAGAAACAGCAACATCCAGATCATACCCCCAGCAAATGACTCCTAGGGCTGATAACCTCTGTTACTCTCTCCAGCAGTCCAAAGCTGCTGACCTAAAGACCCAGAGCAGCAATGGAAGGGTGAAAATAAATCACAGAGAAGAGACAGAAACCAAAAAGTCTATGTGTTACAATTTTAGTTGCATTTGACAACATTTTCATGTCTGCAACTGCCACATTCTTCTTAGAATCATTAGTCGGACGTTCAGAAAGACAAACTGAGTCCCACAGTTAAGATTTCCATTGCAGCAGCAATAAATTCTGGGCCATACCTGCACACATGTCACTTTAACAAACAGACACATGCACAAGGGGCACTTCCTCTTTGACCACAAACAAGAACGTAACACAAAGCTGAAGGAATGCAAGGCTCCATCCATTGCTGTCTTCAAAGTGTTACAGGAAAATTCCAACAGAATAACAAGGTCTGAAACAGCCCCAGGAAAAGCAACCAAAAGGGCACCACTCTCTGCCCAGAGAGAGAACTCGGTGCTGGGTGACCTGCCAGTGCTGTTTGTACCCCAGAGCCTTTCAGACACACAGACACATTCCTACAGCAGCACCCAAACACAAACCAGTGAGCCTGGCACTCACTGTCTGTGCCTTCTGTTTGCAGAAAGGATCTCCAGATATCACAGGAGACACTCCATTGCTTTCAGAAACTTTAAGAACAGGAAGGAAACGTGGCCAAGTCGATAAGCCTTCACAAACTTAAGAGTAGGAAGGGTAGGAATTTCAGTTGATTTCCTGGACAAGGGCCCAGACAAGGAACACGAGCAGAAAGCAAGAACTGGGTCAGCAAACTACTGAATAGTTATGTGTCCTAGTTCTACATACTTACTCTAGGTACTCTTGAACAATTGCATCTGTGAGGGGTGTTAATGCATGTAAAACTACACAGATAAACTGTTCTGCAAAGAAAAAATACCTTAGGCTGACAGCACCTACTGTCAAGGGAGCTGGCAAATAAAGAACCTCTTTCTAGGATGAGTTTGGTCTCTCTCTGTAAGAAAAATAAGCTATCTAATGTCATTTTGATGTGAAGGCAAGCTACTGTATCAATGGGTGTGACCAAGATGCAACACAGCTCTTTGGATTCACCTGATGTGCACAGACAGACAGACAGACAGAGGACACAGGCCAAGCTTCCCAGCAGAGGCTGAGTGCTACACACAGGAGCCAGGCACTAATCTGTATGCCAGAGATGTTCTCAGCTGAGTTCTCTGGCTGAGAACTTGTATCCCACTTGTATTCCAGGTACACCATCATGGAAAGCCTGAAAGGCTCTTCCAGTAATGACACACAGTAGTGGCACACAGGATTTTGGAAAAAAAGGAGACACTGACAGGCTCTAAGTCCTAAGAAAGTCAATAAGCAGTGCTGTGAATTTAATACATGAGAAAAAGCAGAAGGAAAACCTTGGAGGACCTTCAAGCTGCCCAGATAACCAGGCAAGCCCTGACCTATGCAGATAAGCAAGCAGCTGCAGCTAAGTAAACAAGTAAGATGTGAAATAAGCCTTGAACTTATGAAATACAAAATCCAATACCTATTTTTAATGTGTTCGTTAATGTGCAATAGTTTGTAATTTACACATTTACTAAATTATTTGAGAGAAGGTTTTGTTTGTGATAGGAAAGAAAGCTTTATGTAAAACCAGGGGTGATCACTCAAAACTGCAGTTAAGATTTCAACAAAGCACAAAGTTTCCTAATCTTTGTGTCTACAACAGCACCATGCCAAACAACAATAAGAAAAATTAAGATCCCAACCACTGCCCATCAACCAAGGTAAGGTCACACAGAGTTAGCAGATCAGGCTGGGTGACCTCAAACACAAAAAATTCATTTTTGACACAGCAATAAGCAAACCTTGGAACATTTTGCTACAGAATGAGGATGCACAGGGAAAATGGACAAATATGCAGTGTAAATCCATCAAGCACATGAAGCCACCTTTAGCTCTAAAAACCTCTCTGAATACCTGTGCATGTCTGTTTTATGTTGCTTGTACATTCATGCTCAGAATGCTTGCACATTCATGCTTCCTTAGGGGATGGACATCCTCACTAAAGCCTCTCTAAAATAGAGTTGTCTCTGAGGAAGGACAGAAAAGGGCTTAATGCATACAAACAAAATAAAACAGGAAGGAAGTTAAATTATTATGAGACAGAAAACAAAAAACTGTAGAAAAAAGGATAAGGGCTGAAACAATTTCCTAGGGACAGCAGGCAGAGCACCCTAAGAACACCAACAGCTCCCAAAGGCACCCAAGAAGCCAGCAGGCCTTCCCTGAGAGCCTCTGGCCAGGGACTTCCATAAGAGGACAGGGGGAGAGAAAAGCCCTGTGGCTGCCAGGTTTGTGCCTGCTCCCCTGGGTGGCCCTGCAGCTTGGCAGGGCTCAGGCTCACAGGGCACAAGCACAAAGGTCAGGGACAGAGCACAAAGGCTCCGAGAGAGGTGCTGCAGGCTGGCACATTCAGGATTTCATCCTGCAGTGACCTGTGCCACGAACACAGCCAGGCACAGCTCGCACACTGCCCACAGCCTGCTGAGCACAACCAGCACAAAGCTGCTGCTCCCTCTGCTTCAGGGAGCTCCCGGCACTTTGAGCGTGGCTGACACACAGGGGGAGCAAAACTGCGCGAGTGAAGCACCAGAACACAAAGATGTTTGTGCAGCAGGCTTGGAGGCAGGAGGGTACCACACAGCCTGCCTGCACTGCACACAAGAGGTGCCCAGAGAGTCTCAGGAGGCAGCAGCCTAAGCAGCAACTCCACTATGAAGGCAGAACCCTGAGCCAGAGGTAGTTTTACTAGTTCATGTTATAGCTCCAAGTTTCAATGAAATTAACTTGCTTTTTTCTAGAGACTTGAAGAAATCAAAACACTCAGTATGCCCTAATTTTTGTTCTTGCACACAGATTAGATAAAATCTGTTAACTATGATTTTTAACTTCTTTCAGAGATAGTGTTTAAACTGTCACACAGCAATTTGATGTCACTGATTTCCACTGATGAAAGTCAGAACAGTAGGTGCAAATGAAAAAGAAAAAACTAACAAAAAAAAAAGTCACCCCATTCGGAAAAAAAACCAAACTAAAAGAAAACAAAAACCAAAGTGACAAAACTGAAAAACAAATGAAATAGCCCTCCAAAAATTCATTGCCACAGTTTTCCTCCTGAAGGGGAAAAGAATGTCATATTCCAGTCCTGTCTCTGACTGGTTTGTATTCTCCTGCAGCTCACTTCAACAATCATCTCCAATCTGGAAGCCCCACCTGTCACACACTCACCCTGTTACGGAAACATTCAAATTTCTCGTGAGCCTCATTTCTGAGAAATACAACAGAGAACAATGAAACAGGCAGATCTTGTACCTTCCACATGGAGTAACACACACAGCAGTTATCTCAACCACTGCAATAATTTTCCCCAACACACCTGCTCTCCCTTAACAAACAGCTGTGCTACCTGTGAGGAAGGCAGCATCAAATTCCTCCCTGGTTTTTGATGTTTGTATTCAAGCTTGGGAAGGTTACAGCTTAAGATTCCCACAAGAAAGATGTGTAATCAACATGAAGGCTGTTTCTCCAAGAAAACAAAGTCCTACGTAATAAATTTACACAGAGAGGGAAAAAATGCAAAGAGTATGTGTCCTATGCAGCAGCTTGCAAACATTTACATCACACTGGATGACAAAATGCATGCATTCATCTAAATTAACACCCTTCCATTTTTGTAGGCTCACTCACCCAGATAACTCTGACTTAAACTCCACACAGTTACAGCTAAATTGCATAAAGATGCATCAGCATAAAACCAAGGAAAGCAGGAAATTTTTAACCATCTCCACTATATCATTCTCTACAAAATGTTCAACTTCAATCCAAATACCACATCTTATCCAAACTCTCTGCCAAACAAATCTCTGCCTCGGTACTTGTTAAAGCTGATTTATTACTGTCAAATACATTAATCTGCATGTTAATCTGCCTCAGGTCACTTGAAGTTAGTGAAAAGGGACCTTTGTCAAGCCATATAAAATGTTGCTTTTGGTCCACATGGGAGTTTGAAATCAGAGCTTGGGAGAGATCCTCTACGACATAAATATTATAGCAGGAAAACAGCAAGGAACGCAGAAGACTTCCTGTAATCCATTTCCATTTTCTCTGCCTCACTTCGTGGCATGTTGTTAAAGCCTAAAAATTTCCCTAAATGAAGGCTGAGTTTATCTTAGGATCCTGTGTCACTGGAGCTGTAAAGCACCAGCATGACAGCTTCAATCTGACATTCACTGCACTCCAGTGGAGGAGGGATTTGTTGTCATTTATACAACCTACTCCATCCATACTGCAAGTAGTACACCAGCCAGAAAATCTGCCTCCAACATTACACACACCACATTATATACACTGAGTGCTGCTAATATTTCTATACAAAGCCTCACATCCAACAGTTTAAAACCTCCCCAGCTGTATGGCTCCCTTATTCAACATTTCCAACAGAAAGCAGGACTGGTTTTCACCAGCAGACCACTTGCTTCCTAATATAATCAATTCTCTGGACAACTTACCAGACAATCCAAGATTTCAGTACAAACAAATCAAAAGTTCAAAGATGAATAAAGGCTGTTGGGCAATCCCTGAAGAGAAGCAGTTTTAACATACACATCCTGCATGTTTGCTTAGCAACTGGATCACCATAAGCAGCACAATATATTGGTCCTGGTCCATTACCTGTCATAAGCCCTGAAGAAGCAGTCTCAGATGCAAGCAGCAGCAATGAGTGTGCTCCCCACCTTTCCTTTTTATGTTTGCCTAGTAATTAATTTTAAGTGCCAGCAATTCTCAATTGCTCCATCATTAGCATGACTAAATGTCATTCTACATAGGAATTATGCAACTATGCTTTGGTCAACCCCAAATACCACCACTGTTACCTGTGACTCTGAATGTTGTAACAAATAACATGCCTATGAACTGTTCATTTATTACAAACACATTACTCCCATTACTGTCCAATTCATGAGTCCCTTGTGCTTCAAATGAGAAAGCGTTACCTCAAAACAGGATCTTCAAGAAAGAAGCTGAGCTTTAAGGAAGTTTTAATGTCCACATGTGATAGCCTCTCAAAATGCAATGTGATTTCCAGTGGTAGCACAACAAGCACTGGACACATCACAGTAACTGCTAAAAGAACAGGAATGTGGGATTGTGCCTTTCCAAGGATGGCCTTAGCCTACAGAAAACACTCATGTGAGTCTTGCAGGCAGATAAGCCCTCAGGCACTTGTATAATAATGAACTATTGAAGCAGAGCCAAGACATGAGTTTTCAGAGGAAAACAGTCATGGGTTCTGCGATCATGCTTTGTTTCTCACAATGACTTTACTGTGATGTGTAACAAGGGGCTGTTTGATGCAGTTCACCAGCCCAGAAAAAGTCAGCTGGAAAGGGCTTACAGGGAGGAATGAAAAACCAATGTGCTGTGAGAGCATCTTGCACCACCTTTCCAACAGCACTTCAAGGCTCTGCTGCCCCCAGTCCAACACGTGTCCTGGGCATTCACAGCCCTGCAGAGCTGCACTGCTGCACCAACCCCGACCTTATCTGAGTGCTGAGACCGTGGAGTGTTCTCTGTGACAGCCCTGCAGGTCCCCTCCCTTTGCCCACGCTGACCTGGACCCTGAAGTCCTGCCAAGACACAAATGGCATTTCCAGCAGCATCACATACTGCTTGGTGTTTGGGACACAAAACAGTCGTGCCAGGCCTCTGAAACTTGGTCAGCTTCTCCTGCTGCCCATCAAGGATAAGTTTCACGTAAAATTGGGGTTGCCTTAAATATAAACACATACCAATTATTTGTTCTCTTTTTAGATCATCCCTCAGAAACACAGAGTGTGATTTGCTAAAGCCTCATTTCTCTCTGTTAGGATTTTTCATAGGTGTTTCTTCTGCTGCTCTTCTATCAAACAGGACTGTAATCAGTAATAAAATGTTAAAACTTTCTGGGTTACAAAAGAAATCTTTGGTTCAGTAGGAAGTGACTTGTTGCTAAAGTATCTGGGGCGGTGTTGATTTTAGTTACTTCAAACTCTAGGTTTAGTTACCTCAAACTCTAGGTTCAAGGCTAAATTAGAAGAGTTTTACAAAGTAACTAAAATCAATAGACACCGCCCCAGATACTTTAGCAACAAGTCACTTCCTACTGAACCAAAGATTTCTTTTGTAACCCAGAAAGTTTTAACATTTTATTACTGATTACAGTCCTGTTTGATAGAAGAGCAGCAGAAGAAACACCTATGAAAAATCCTAACAGAGAGAAATGAGGCTTTAGCAAATCACACTCTGTGTTTCTGAGGGATGATCTAAAAAGAGAACAAATAATTGGTATGTGTTTATATTTAAATAATAGTGTATTTATATTTAAATTTCCTCTTCTATACCAAAAATGGATTTGAAAATTGCCCCTTGAGAAAAACGTTACAGATCAAGTCTAAGATACCTAGCAACTTCCTTCCCCAAATTAGTGAAGCTCATAAAAAGGAAAGGATTTTTGTAAGACATCTCTTATTGAACTATTTCTGTAATGCTGCAGATTTCACATGGTTGCCAATTATTAAAATGTCACAGAGCAGGAAGTCAAGGAGCAGTTGCACTTAACCATGGACATTCAGATAACCATGACACAAGCCTTTTTCAGCATCCTCCTTCTAGCTTGGAGCACATAAAGGTCAGAAAACCACTAAGTAAAGCTTTTGTTGACTTTGTTATGCATTTCTCAACTCTCAGAACACTCACCTCAGAAATAATCCATTTTGTTCCCCACTGAAGGTACAGCAGGCAGAAAGCCAATAGCTGGCACTTTGTCACACATCTACTTTAATAAAAATTATGAATAGGCTCTTACTTTTATTTCTACAATCATGTTCCATTAAAGCAAAAAACTATTTGCCTAAAAGATTAATATTGAGAACAGTGCAACATTGTGACCAGCCTTGCAATGCCATATGCCATTCTAGAGAATACAGAGACACACAAATAATTCTTAAACTAACACAATTTGCAAAGCACATTGTTCTTTTACCACCATTCAGATTTAACCTAAGCAGCCAAAATTGGTATTTGCACCCAAAAACCAGCTTTTACTGCTTCCCTTCAACTATCTCATTTCCATCACAATCCTGCATGTTACAATAAACAGAAGCAATGTACAGACATATGGGATCTTCAAGTCCTTATCTCCCAAAATTTACTATCACCTACCAAACAGTTTGAACAAGAAATCAAAGGAGCACAAGTAAGGGCCTTCAATGAAGTCTGGAATAAAATATTTCCTATAGCAGGAAGGCCCATGTCTTGTTCCCTCAAGGAACAGCCTGTTACTCAAATATCCATAAACATCCAATTTACTAACACACACTTACTACAACATTTTGAGAAAAATCAAACTTGACAAATAAAAAAAATCCATCAGTAAGGAGCTAAAACAGGAACCTTGCCAGAATGTTGTCATTAAAACAGAGAAAAGCCCACTAAAGGCTCCTACCAGCAAAATGACCCTTATCTAGAAGTTGTAGAACTGCTTAACACATCCAGTGAGCAAACAGAGCAGCACAATTGACCTGGGCTTCAAACAAAGAATGGCAAAGTCTCTGCAATCCTCTAAGCAGATGGAACCAACGTGTTGGGGAAAAAGAGCATTTAATTTGATGAAGAAGAGAAGGAGGAAAACCACATGAACAGATATGAGAAATTGCTTTGGTGTACTTGTGATACAGCAGCCTAGTGACACCTTATCTTGGAATACATGCAGATGATCACAGACTCCCTCAGAAAAACAACCATTTGACAAAAGCAAACCACTCTCACAGGATCTATTCAAATGCAGGCAACACTGTAACATTTTGACATTTATACCTGGTGTACCTTTGGTTTTCACCATTAGGTGAGAAACATGAACATTCAGCATTTTGAGATAAAATACCAGCAGAAAGAAGAGAATAAAGCAGGGGGGGAAAGGAAGTAGCCTTTCCTGCAGCAGGTTTGCAATGCACTCAGATGTGCTGGCAGAACACTGAAATACCCACTCTGAGCATTCAGATGTGACTTTCAGCCCATTCTGCTCTTGCCCACTGCTGCCTGAAGGTGCCTCACAGCCAATGATTACAGCTCTGCTATTCCAACACTTCCCTCCTGTAAATAGTGCCTGACTATTTTCTGTTCTCACAAGGGCCTAATTAGTCCTGTTCACAGAGAGCTACAGCAGCTGGCACATCCCAGCAGACTCCAGAGCATTTTCACAGCTATTCAAATCCATCTGAACCATGCAGCACATTTTTCTACACTAACAATTATGCATCCTGTGAAATTTACATCCACCTATAAGTTTGAAGAACCTTTCTGCAGTCAGTTTAACCACAGGACAGCCCTGAGATGTCCCAAGATCACTGACACACACAAGCAGTTCACAGAAGTCCAAAGAATCCTGCCTGGTCAGACAAAAAGACCCTCTCCCCCACCAACAGAGCAGCAGAGACCTGTAATTCCAGAATACATGAGCAATCATGTTAGATCAGAAAGCAAAACACTATTTAAACATATAATATTTGATTTACATATTTCTGAGCACATTATTTTTGCCAACTCACTTCAAGTTCTTTGCTGTTTCTCAAGTCCAGCAGCAGCAGCAGCACAAGCAGTGTGGCACCTCCTTTCCTGAGAGAGGCTCCTGCTTTTCAGCTCCCCACGTGCCAGGGTGCAGAGCAGCCTCTGCAAACACAAAGTCTGTCACCCTCTCCTCAAAGGGATCTTCAGGTTCATCCTCAAGCTGGGCTAGGATTATATTTTTTATGTCAAACCATTGAGATAAAACTTTCCAGAAAATATATGTAATCACTGGGCAAGTTCAGTTTTATAGTTAGATGACGGTGAAACTCTGCATCTCACACTCCACAACCCAGAAGGCAGGAGGTTGCTCTCTTCAAAGCTCTGTAACAGGAACTGTGTGAAAACAACTCACCTCCTGCTTCTTATGAGCTTACACACTGACCTGCAACATCCTACTTCAAAAGCCAAATAGTAGTAGGAGCATATTCAAATAAACAAATGAAAGTTCCAAATGTTTTCAGAAATCAGTTCCCTAAAGAATCAGAATTAGGATCTTATTTGTTTCCATATTCTTTAGTTTTGAAAACCAGTTTCTTTGTTAAACTTCTCTTGACAAACAGTGCTTTAAAGACAGGCACCATGTGAACCACAACAAGCTGAAATACATCTTGTAAAAAGACAAAGCATTTAAAACAAGTTCTATCAAAAACAACAGTTTAATAGTCCCTTCCCTTAAACACTGTCCCAAACACTTTTCCATAATCACCACCACTATCTTGGGCAACGTCTTTTCAAATCTACCAACACCGTCTGCCAGAAAATTCACCGAGTGACTCAGACAGACACTTTCAAATCATAAATACTCAAAACTGCTATTTCCATTTCAGAACTACTTCTGTTCAAGGATTTGAATTGCTGATGGCATAACAATCCAACGACCTCATGAAGTTTCCTTATCAGGATCTCTCCCATGCACAAACAGCATGTCCCCTGACCAAAGCCAGCCTTGTGCTTTGCACAGTGCCTTGGACAATATGGTTATGCAATCCAAAACCCATCAAACTTGCAACATTTTTAGTGCCTAATACTGAGTATCTTTTGTACATGAATGCTTGACACAGCTCCTTGAACATGCAACTGAAGACATGAGATAACAGCAGAGATCCCAGCATTAAAATCCCTGGCATTACATGCCCTGCCAATTCCCATTAATTTCCCTTCATCACAGACCTACAGAAACGCTTGCCTAGAGCAAGCACAGGCTTTGCAAAGCTCAGCCTTCCAACCCTGTGTCCAGGAGTCAGCCTTCCAGTCTGAATCTCACCCACACTGCCAAAACCCCTGCTCACTAGCCACTTGCCACACTCACAGCAATGTCACCAGCTCGGCAGCACTGACTCAAGTCCATCAGGGCAAAGACTGGGGTGTGGGATGAAGGAAAGCCCCATGGCTCTGGCTCTCTTGTCTCTTTAAGACAATTGAAGCTTCTCTACCCATGGCACTTTAAATCTATATTTGAGAATATACATATAATATATAAGAATCTGCTGGAGAAATTTTCACCATGAAAGGTTTTGCTTGAAGTACGCCAAAAATACACTCCTGTCCTTCACACCACATTATGTTTTCAGATCTGATTTACACTCAGAAAGGATCATTTTGAAAACCTGGGCTAGGTTGGGATGCAGCTTTTAGCTCCTCCATCACTTATTCTGATTCAGTTTTCCACATTAGCAACTACCCTCCATGGCTTTCACAGCAAAGCTGCCAACAACCTTATTCACAACCATATTTAGTTGTCAGCTCAGAAAAGGGAATAATTTCTGTATTGTACCAACTAATCTTACACTTCCAACACATCAATTACTTCCTTTTAAGTTGCCTACTAACACACACTTGTAGGCTTCTTACAGGTTTAAGTGTCACAGAACAGATGAAGTTCACACATTATTAAGAAGTTATCCCTATAATGCAAACACCACGGCAGGAAATCATCTGAACTGCAAGTGGCTGGCAACCCCGTAGGAAAAGAAAAAAAGGAACGCGTAACACAAACTTCCTCTCTGCTATAAACAAGGCTAGGTCACAGCCAAAGATAACAAGGAAAACTGGCCACGTTTCACGATCGTGCTGCACCCATAACTCCAAGACACAACGCCTACTTTTGCTGATCACAAACATGTTTTGCTCTGTTACAGCAGCTACCACAAATCTGAAGTAGTCTCAGTAAGGCTGTGCAGCAAACAAGCACCTCCACACCGAAATACTACAACAAGGACTCTGAGGATTTTCACAACACAGCTCTTCACTGACTTCCAGAACAGACCTGTGAAGCCCGGAGCCGGGATGAAGGCAGAAATTCGATACTCCCTGACACTGACTACAGCAAGGGAGTGAAAACAGGCGTTTAAATTACTCTCTAAGACATCAGCTCAAAGCCAGATTATGCCAAGAAGGCTTTGCCCAGAGGGCCTGGCCAGTTTCATACAATTCGATCCATTTTTTAAAATACACAACACGGTTGTGATCGTCAAGACAACTGAGCTGCCTGAAAAGCTTCAATGCTGCATTGAAGAACACAAAGTTTCTTTAAACAAGAGGTAACATCTAAAAGATTTCTGCTGTGTGACAAGCGCATGATACTTTACATACACAAAGTGACAAACCTCGTATAACAAAAAAATAAAAAAATAAAAAGTTCTAATTTAATATTAATGGTTTTCTGAAAGCAAATGCCCACACATCTACGGAAGCCACAAAATCATCTGACTTGTAAGGCTAAGACAAGCACAAGAAGAAACTAACACTGCTTGAAAACCCCAGCAAAGAAGAACAGCTGTCATCTCTTCTTTGTTTTCCAGCCGATTACCATAAGTTTAAACGTCTTTGTTGTTCATCACAAGCAAACAAGAGATGAACACCTGATTCTCTCAGGAATAAAAAAAAACCCAGCAAAACTTTTTAAAAAGTTTCTTCTGATGCCACTTGAGAATATCCAAACTGTGCTTACCCTAATATCAAGTATTTATATTACATTATCTACTGTCGGTAACTCCAGTGTTTATAGATATAAGCACTTAAAAACACTCTGCTGTCAAAAAGGGCTCTCACACTGTGCAAGCGGAGGAATTATTACTTCTACTGCCTCCCTAAGAAGCTTTCAGGCGCAGCAGCAGATTTCCCTGCCCTCACAAGCAACAAGTGCACGGAAGGCTATAAACAAGACCCACTTACGGTGCTCTTGACCCACTTAGCGCGTTCCACTGGCCCAAAGCCTCCTCTCGCAGCCGGCGATTCCCGGTGCTCCGCCGTGCCCCGAGCGCTCTCGCTGCCTGAGGGCTCCGCTCACCCGCAGGGCCCGGCCCGGCCCAGCCAGCGCCCTCCGCCCGCCTCCCGCCCCGCCAGCAGCGGCACCAGCGCAGGCCGCCCGCCCTCCAGCCCTCCCGCCCGCCGCGGTCCCTCCCGCCGCCCCGAAGAGCGGCCGCACGCCCGGGCGGGCAGCCCCGGCCCCGCGGGCCGCGGCCAGGCCGCGCAGCCCCCGCGGAGCGGAGCGCGGCCGCGGCTGCCCGGCGCTCGCTCACCTGGCAACGGCCGGCGGAGGTGCTGCCGCCGCCGCCGCCCCCGTCCCGCGGCCGCCGCTGCCGCCGCCGCCGCCCGCCCGGCCCGGCCGCCGCCTCCTCCGGCCCTACGGCGTCACCATCGCACGAGGCCGCCGCCGCCAATGCAGGAGGCGCCGCCGCGGCTGCGCGCCCGGGGCCGGAAGGACGCGCGGCGGGCCCGGGCCGGGCCGCGCACGGAGGAGGCGGTGCCGAGGCCGCGCAGCCGCAGTGGGAGCGGAGCGGGGCCCAGGGTCATCCCCCTCACTCCCTCCCTCCCGGGAACAGATTCCTGGAATTTGTGGGTAAAGAGTTCTGGGATATTGGGTGCAGCCTGTGGCCACACACCACCATGTTGTCTAGACCATGTCCACTCTTAACGTAAACACCTCCAGGGACGGTGACTCCCCCGGCTCCCTGGGCAGCTCGATTGTTATTCTGTAAAGAAGCTCTTCCCAATGTCCAACCCAAGCCTTCACCTGGCACTTTAAGACTGTGTGCTCTCCTCCTGTCGCTGTTGCCTGGGGAAGAGCCAGACCCCCAACTGGCTGCACCCTCCTGAGTTTTGCAGATCCATAAGATCTCCCCTGAGCCTCCTTTCATCCAGGCTAAACAGCCCCAGCTCCCTGTGAAATGTGTCCAGACCCTTCACCAGTTTCATTGCTGCCATACGGACTTGTTCCTGCACCAAAAAGTTCTTCCTGAAGTGAAGGGCCCAGAGCTGGACACAGCACTCGAGGTGTGCCCTCAGCAGTGCCCAGTACAGGGGGACAATCACTGCCCTGCTCCTGCTGGCCACGATCTCCTTGATCCAGGCCAGGATGCCACTGGCCTCCTTGGGCACCTGGGCACGCTGCTGGCTCACGTTCACCTGGCTGTTGACCAACACTCCCAGGTCCTTTTCCAGCTGGCTTTCCAACCACTCTGCTGTAGTATTCACATGCCCTCTGAACAGAGAGAAATGGAGAAGAAGGAAAAACAATTCTTATCGCTGCTTGCTGCTCCTGTTGTTTTGAACATGTGGAATGTGTTGGAAGATCATTTACCTGAAGGGATTGCTCGATTGGATTCTGGTGATAGTGTTTTAATTAATTGACCAATTGGATCCACGTGTGTGTGTGTGTGTGTGTTGGGACTGTTGGCTGACAGTCACAGGTTTTCCAGTAGTTAGTTAGAAGTAAGTATGATGTAGTGTAGTATGTATCTCTTTAGTATAGTACAATAAAGTAATTATTTAGCCTTCTGATATCATGGAGTTCTGCATATCATTCTTCCCAGACACTGGGGTCACCTGATAATCCGATACTGTGTCCCCAGCCTGTATCGCTACATGGGACTGTTGTGGCCAAAGAACGGAAGGGATTGGCAAAGAAGGGAGTTTCCAGCCCCAGCGATGGCCTCCAGGCTGGAGGGGAGTTCCCCTTTTGGCTGCTTCCTGTGTGCCCTGAGCAGGCAGTGCCACCCTCTCCTCTCAGAATCGGCGTCAGGGGAAAACCCAGCACTTCCATGACCACCAAGCCACCTGTGGGAACAGCCCAGAGCTGCCCACGAACAGCAGAGAAGGTGCCCAACAGAACACGTACCAGAAAGGACAAAAAGAATCATGATCAGCAGTTGTAAATCCTCAAATAACAATAACAAACCCCCTATTATAACACAACAATCATATCATCTCATGGCCTCCATCCATCAGTCTTCTCCTGCAGGACCTGCATCTGTTACTACAATCTCTTGTTTCTTAGCTCTGTGTAAATGCCAGTTGAGATCTATTTTATTTTTTTTTTAACTAGAAGAGCACTTTGGGAGGGGACCTGAATGGAGGTCTCAATGTGTCTGGATGAGGGTGCCAAGAGGATGGAGCCAGGCTCTTTTCAGTGATGCCAGGCAATAGGACAAGAAGCAGACACTGATGCACAGGAAATTCCACCTAGATATGAGGAAGGACTTCTTTACTGTACAAGTGGCCATGCACTGGAACAGAATGTCCAGAGAGGGTGTGAAACCTCCCTTTAAGGACATATTCCAGAACCATCTGGACACAGTCCCACATGCTCTGGGATGGCCCTGCTCGAGCAGGGAGGGGGGGACCAGATGACCACTGTGGTCCCTTCCAGCCTGATCCAGTGTGTGATTCTGTGGTGTGGACATCCCTGTGTCCAGAGCAGCTGGAAGAGGGGGAAGAGACCTCACTGGATAGGCTGACCTGCCTGTCCAGGGCCCAAACACCTGTGTCTGGTCTGACACAGGAGGGGGAGCACCAAAGAGAACAAGAACTTGCCCTGTTAAGGAATGAGAAGTGTTGGCTGAGCAGTGAGCAAACCTCTGTCATGTGGAGATTGCACCTCCCAAAACAGTGTCCTTGGGGAAAATGGTGGAAACTCTACACCTGCAAGTTCTACAGTGAGACCAGTCAAAACACTACTCTGTTAGAGGACAATATTAGCAATTGCCAGGGAGAATAACTGGATGATTTGGAGAGCCTGTCTGTCATTTGTGTGGCTCTATGTATTGTAGTGCTTTGCTGAGCACCAATACACTCGTCCCCAAACCCAGAAATTTTAGCTCAAACCAGTGAGTGTGAACGAGATACTTAAAGGAAGCAAAATTATCCCTATAAATTAATATTTGAGTTGTTTTGATCCCTAATACACATAAACAACAAATACATCCAGCCCATTCCTTAAAACTCTGTTTATAAAACTGTGATTCCCTATTGCCTCCTTTAAAATATGCCCCATCTCGCACATTCATCAAAGTTTTTGTTATTGAGAAAGGAGCAAGGTAACTACTGAACACTACATTTTCACTCTTACCCGTACTTAGGGTTTCTCTCATCAATCAAGATGTATTTTGGCAGCTGTTGGGCAGCAGCACGGGAGCAGCAGCTGCAGTGGCTGCTCCAGCTCCACCCCGTGCCTGTCGGATGAAGTATTTCCTGCCCTGTCTTTCAGGATTTCTTCTGTAAAATGGCGCTAATGATTTGAAAATATTTTGAGCTTCACTGACGAAAAATATACGTAAAAACTGCATGTCATTTTCATCTGTCATTTCCTGTCACCATAACTTAACGTGTATGCAGCCAATTAAGAGGGAAAATGAGATAGAAATACTGATTCAATAAATATGAAATAAAAGGAATTTGGGTAGTTTATTCTGGTTCAAGAGGCTGGAAATCAAAAAGCAAAGCTGTGCCCTGCAATACAGTAAAACACATTTTCAAAACCAGAGTTATGTACTGCCTGGGCGTTTGCAGATGATTCCTAGAAAATGTAGCAGTAATAAAATGTTCATTGCCTTAATTCCTTCAGAATGTGTCTGTCCTATATACACAGCCCTGTGATTTGTGGAAGTTGGCAGGTCATTACTGGTTAACTCTGTTGTTCCCGAGCAAGAGAAAACAAATCTGCCTGCAGCAGATGAAACTGAGCCTGGCCAGGATCATCACAGTGAACTGCAGAGAGCTGCTGCTCTAAAAAACTGGTCTAGCTGTTTGCTCAGGCCAAGTACATGCTAAATCCTTGTGCAGCTCCTTGAGGCTGTGGACAAGACAGGGTTACACTTAGCTCCAACACTGGGTCTACCCCACATATTTTCATTTTTTTCCCCTGAAAGGCAGTGTTGTCCTGGTATGGTAATGCCCCATCCAGCATCATCTGGATGTTTTGGGAGTCTTGTGAAGGGCTGACACAGCGATATGGCACTCTAGGAACAGCCACAAGACAAATGATGATTCAGAATAAAACTGCCTTAGGGTAAGCAAGAGCCTGGACCTTTTTTTTTTTTTTTTTTTTTTTTTTTTTTTTTTTTTTTTTTTTTTCCTTCAGGATTGTGTTACTGCTGCAAGCCTTTAAACTGCTTCATCTCTGTTGGCAAACATACCTGAGCAGCTCCCTGTCCCCAGGACAGCTGCCACCATGTGGGAAAAGGGGAAAAAGGATGAGAAAATGGCCCGGGGGAGGCACTGCAACCTCCGAGCAAAGCAGCGTCTGCTCACTCTATTTATATTTCTTCCCTTATCAGAGTCTTCCTCTCCTCCCAAATCAGCAAGGGCCCCACCCTCTCCACCCACTCAGTCAGGCAGCTGAAGTCTGGTGCACCCACCACATTCCAAACAGCTGGAAGTGCTGCCAGTCCTGACAGCTTGCATTGGGGTGGGTGACACGGAGAGGGAACTGTGACATTAGGGCAGGTGTCCAACTCGAGTGTCACAGGGCAGTATTCAGTACTTCTTTTTATGGCTGCTGCATTTTATCTCTGCTCGCAGGGAGAATTCCTGACCCTGTTTGCTCCCCCTTTCTTTCTATCTTCAAGGAAATGCTATTGTGTAGGTCATCCCTTTTTGAATTCTAATTTAAAAAAAAAATTTAAAAATCAACTGTCATTTAAACAGAGCTAAGAAACAAGAGATTTTAGTAACAACAGCTCCATGTCCTGCAAGAGAAGACTGATGGATGGAACTGTGATTATTGTATCATACTGTGGGGTTTATTATTGTTATTTGGGGATTCACAGCTGCTGATCATGATTCCTTCTGCCCTTTCTGGTACAAGTTCTGTTGGGCACAGAAATTTAACCTTTGCTTATCTTTGAGCTGGTTATATTTAGATTTCAGTGCTGGTATGGAGGAGGTGGCCCAGTCCCAAAGCCTGGAGCTGGGAGAGGGTACCCACTGACAGCCTCTGCATCCACAAGCCTTTGCACACGGGGTGTTGGTCCCAGGGAGTTAGAATGTGGCCAGGATATATCTGCACCAAGGAGATGGATGAATCTCTGTGTCCCAAAAATTAGACACAGCCACAGTCTGCCTGTGAGAAGAAGGGGATCTGAGATTATGTTCACATCTGCTGTGTGTCTGTCCTACGACAGTTCCTTCACAGCCTGCCCTTCTGTGAATTTCCCTTCACAGAGTATCTGCTAGAAACTATTTAACCTGAAATGGAGTTAAACAAAAGCTAAATGAAAGTTAATGACCATATAAGCAGCTGATTCTGGAATAGCCTTGTGACAGACACTTGAGAAATGCCCTGTAGTTACTGGAAGGTATTTCCCAAGGTCTCCTTGGGATGTTCTGTGGCTGTGTCAGCAGATGAAAATACTGTCTGTATTTCTGTAGCCACAGGTGATGAGGAATTGCTCCTGCAGTGTAATTTAAACCTACTAGGGTTCTCCCTGGATGGGGTCAAGTGTGCAGAGAGACTCTTGCATGTTTGATTTCATATGACTGAACAAGATCTGCTCAATTTGTGCTTTCTCAGGGTCCATAGGGAACAAACTTTGGTCCATATAGAAAGTACAAGTTACACCAGTGCTGCATGTCTGGATTCAACGTGGCAGTTTCCTGAATTGCAAAAGGCCACTCTGCTACACTGAGCCCTGAGCAGGCACAGACTGTTTGGGGACAAAGAATGGGAGCCTCCAAATGGTTCAAGTGGCCTGAAGTTCAGCAGTGTTAAAAGGTTCATTTAAACTTTCTCACAAACCTCTCAGAACCTTCTTTGTAGCATGATTAATAACAACTGAACGTTTCTGTTCTGGGATCAGCTATTGCTTAGCTTACCTTGCAGCAGAGCACACTGAGGCCTCATTCATTCCCACTCTAACTCGGGCAGTAGTTGCCAGCTGGAAAATGATGACAGATTTGCATCCTGTTCTGCTCTGTTTAGGAGCCCATGCTCACTGCCTGGCACTAACAGTATATTTGCACAGTGCCTTTAAGCCCAAAATGTTGTAATTTTACATGACTTAAGGGTGGCCATTTCTATCAGCCTTGAAGTGCAGCAGCTTCAGGGCTGGAATGTGGCAGCCAGTTACCAGACCACAGCACATAACAGAGTACTGTGTGAGTATCTTATCCACATGAAACTGCAAACAGAATTTGAGCAGGCAGAAACCAGGCTGACCTCCCTAAGCCTTACTTTAGCTACAAGATCTTCAATACCCATAAATAAACAAGCCCTGAGCTGACCTCTCTTTAGTAGCATTGTGCCAGGGCAATGTTTTGCTGCTGCAGACCCTCTGAGGCTCCTGCTGAGCCCCCCAGCAACCCCCTCCAACCCTGCAAGGTGCTGCTGTGCCAAATTGAGTGTCCCCACACAATGAGGATACAGCTGCCTGCCAGAGTTAATGAGCAGGGAACCTCAGCCTTCAATTAAACTTATTTTCAGCCATGTTTCTCAAAGATCTTTACAGAAAAAAAGGAGGTATCCTGCTCCTTGTTTTATACAGAAGGAGGCTGGAGGCTAAAATGCAAAGAAATTAACTATGTGAAAATTACAAAGCAGATTATCAGCAGAGCTCAGAATTCAGCTCAGCTCCCAGCCCCACCACACCCCTTTCTATCATTTTGTGCATCAAATAAGGCACAACTTAAAATCCACCACTTTTTATCTTCCATGGGAAATAAGAAGTTCTGCTGCAGCTTTCTCTTTGACTTCCTTTGGATTGCATCAAACCAGTCTGGCTGTGCTCTTATTTTATACTTACCACCACCCTATGGAAGTTCTTTCATGTGTGAGTGCCATTGAAATCAAGTTTAAAACTAGAGTTCAGTGGGATCAAATTTTTGGATACAAAATTCCCAGAAAATCTAAAACACTGAAACCTGGAAAAAAAAAAAAAAAAGAGAGAGGAAAGAAATCTAATGGTCACTTCTATCACTATATGGTCCCAGTCCAATAGGAACTGCTGGCTCCAACCAGCGTGCCAGAGGTCTGGAATGCTGGGACAAAAGGCCAAAAAACATATTTTTTTCCATCCAGACAACATTTTAGGTGGAAAAAGAAGGACATATCCAGGGACACCCAGATGAATAGCAGCCCTAACAATGCCAACTTTTCCGCTCCCAGAGTTGTTTACACTCACAAAATTAATTGTGGTGCCAAACCACAAGGAGAGTTGTGACTCCCTAAAATGTGTGGTCTTTATCAGAAAGGCCAGATGAAGTAATTTTGAGCTATTAGACACATTAACAATGCCTGAGGGTGTCATACACAAAGAGCTGACACCTTGAAGCACTGATGCAAGAAGGATGGACAAGAACACGAGGTGAGGGTGGTGGGAGGAAAGGTCTTTTTCAGATGTATCCAAGGTAGAGCAAATTTTATTACTGGGCTAGAAACAGAGTATCCCAGGAGTGAATAGCTCACACATTTGATCCCATCTTGGGCTCAGTCCAACTCCCACTGAAGTTTAATGGAAGTTGGATCAGGCCACTGCATTCACATTTTTTCCATGCATGGAAAACTATTTCCGTTACTTTGAATTACAATACCACTGGCTTTGGATTTTATATAATAAAGTAAATCTAGACCGCTGTTTATATTCCAAAAAACTGCATTCTGGGATGCCAGCAAATATATTGCCTGCTGGATTTAAAAAAATAATAAAATAAAAACTGGACACATTGGTTTAAAAAAACAACAGCTCCTAATTATTAAGCATAATTTCTCTTCCTTGTGCTTTTCTGGAGTCCTCAAATATTTGAAATATGAAAGGTACATATAAATTGTTCTCTGGTGGTTGAAACAGTGGAATCTGTAAAACTGCAATGTTTTATAAGAAACAGAGGTTTAATATAAAAACAATAATCTTCATGACTGGCTCATTGCTTACTGACATATTTTAAGCATTTTAAAATTTACAGGGAAAAAAAAACCCAACACCCTTGTGGTGTCAGTAACAAAGCGGATGCATATTAGCAAACCCTTATATTTTGGGAATTGGCTTCTCTTGATTGTTCTGACTGCAAATGAACTCTGCAGATGCTGAGAGGTACAGGAAATGTCTTGTGCTAGAAACAGCATTTGCTCCCTGCTTTATGAATTGGATTGTACTTAAATCCCAATGTGGTAAGACTGATTAGCAGACTTTGGTAATGCCTTCTGCCCTGGTAGAGCTTTATTACCAAGGAAATAAAACAGAGAAGACTTCCACAGTGAACACACACCCACACCCTGGGAGCAAATATTCCTGTGGTTAGCTGATGCCAGGGAAGAGCACAGCCCCTGCCCTCTGAAACAGAGCAGCAAAATAAAAGAACCTCACCAAAAGAATAAAACAAAACAGGCATATACACAAGTAACAGAGGGAAAGAAATGTCATTGAGGGACATTTTATTTTAAAGAGAAACTATACAGCTGGGCTGGTGGTGAGGAGGATGTAACAGAGCTGAACAAGGTGACCACCTGCAGCCACTTCAGAGAGAAGTGGCAGCAGGATGAGGAGTGCAGCTATGAGCATGTGTGTGTGTGCAGCACGTCTTTCCACTGACAAATATACTCTGCAAACACCCCTGGCACCAGCAGCTTTTCCTCTCTATTGGAAAATGAAGTTTCAGCATGGGATTTAAAGGAAAAAGAAAAAATCCCTCACACACACACAGCCACGTGGTTTGAGCTGGGCAGATTTCCCTCGGCCCAGGTGGTGCAGAAGAGCCAGGTGCTGGCTTCATGGGCACTGCCAGGCTGTGCACTGGTCAGCCACAGGTTGAACCTTCCTTCCTCACAACAGCAGCCTGTGAACTTTCCTCTACCCCACTGTGGTCTGGGGAGCATCCAGGAATGGTTTACAAGACTCTGGATTTTAAGCCATACTCACGTAGCCTTAGCTAACCTTCCCTCTAAATGTGACAAAGCCCTTTAGAGGCACCAAGAATTGGTTCCAAAATTTCCCAGCGCAGGATTTGAAATCTGAACAACTAGGACTCACCCATGACTGGCTGTAACTTCCAATGTGCAGTAACTGTTCCAAAATGCTGAGATTTACTGATCAGAGAGAAGAAAGGAGTGAGTTCTCTCACTGGCTTTCTTTCTGCAATGAAAGAGCACATGCTGGTATGCTTTGACTGAAGCATCCGAGCGGAGATGCACCCAAAGACAGATTCCCTGACAGAACTGAAGGAACATCAAATTAGCTGGCCTGATGTGGGGGGGGGGGTAGACTTCAAAACCAAAATGTCTCTTAAATAAGCTTCTTTAATTATTATAATCTGTTTATTTATACAAATATAAAATATATTTATATAGATTTATATAATATAGATTTGTCGCTTTGGCAGCTCCTTTCATTTACAGACGTACTGGTCAACGATCTCTGTGCACTTTTTACACTTGACATAACAGCACCAGTGGAACTTGCAGTGGCAGCGCTCCACCTGCACGCTCTTGAACTGGTCGTAGCCCCGGCCGCAGCACATGAGCTCGCAGCCGTCCATGCCCTCCGAGGTCTTGTTGCACAGCCTGCCCTGGGTGCCCAGCGAGCCCGTGGTCTCGTTGCGCAGGCAATAGTCCGGGCTGGGGTCCACGTACACCAGGTCCTCCTGGGTGGGCATGTTGAAGCGGTTGTTGACCAGCTCCAGCTTGCCCTTGCGGCTGATGCGCATGGCGGCGGCGCTGTCGTACTTCTCCTTGAGCAGGTCGCCCACCTTGCGGAAGTCGGCCAGCTGCAGCCAGCAGGTCTTGAGGCTGCACGAGCCCGACACGCCGTGGCACTTGCAGGCCACGTCTGCCAGCTTGTACACGGCCTGTGGGGAGAGAAACGCGATCAGGCAGGGCTGTGCTTGTTCCCGCTGCACTGGCAGCTGGCTTAATTACAGCGAATTCACGGCGCTCTCAGAACCGCTTTGATTATCCCGCAATTGCTGTTGTTTCGCCCTTCAGAGCAGACAAAGGTCTTCTCCTCCCCCTGTTGCGACTGCTGCGTTCCTGCTCCCTAAGAATTTCTATTTCTGGTTACACTGCCTGCAAACATGACCTCCTCACCCCACCTTCTTTCTGGCATCAGAGCAGGGTCAAGAGCAGCAGAAAAAGAGAAGGAGCCCTCTTTGCGTGGGCTCTGGAAACTCCCCACCTCACAGACTGTGGGAATCCATAAAATCAGAGGGTTTTGGGAAAGCTGCAAAAGGCAGGCCTCAGAGACAGCAGAACTGTGATTAGAGCTAAGCAGCAGCCATGAGATAGCAGAAAAATTACATAAAAAGTAGAAAAGACAAAAAGAACAATGCTCTGTGTATTAACGCTTGTCTAGACTAACTCCCTAAGCTGCAGAAAAGCATATCTAGTGAGATATTAAATCTAGTGAGATATTAAGAAGCTCTAAGCTTGACCTCCACGGTGTGGCATGTTTTTCCCATTCAGTGCTGCAGAAAGGGAACACCTGGGAACCAGCCCATTTCCTACTGCCCGCACCAGGAACCAGCACTATCATTACAGGGATACATCTGCATCCTTTGGAAACAAATCCATAGGCCCACACCCTTTCCTGTCATCTGCCCCGACAGGAGCTCACCCAGGGGCAGTGCCCAGAGAGAAGCAGGCAGGGGTGGTGGTGCACAGGACACATCTCCTTGGAAGGCAGCTCAAGGTGTCAGCACTCAGGAATATCTAATGATTATTGAGTGCTTTTATTGAAGAGCTCTGGGTGTCAGGGGTACAGACCCAAATCTGACTCTGACATGGGTTCAGGATGAACGTGTTTTTATACCTTTATCATTACATAACTGCATATTAATTATTAAACTTATATTGTGATTTCATCTAAGCATGGATTTTTCTAATTTCTATCAAACCCCCCAACATTGTTTCTCACGATTCTTGTCATGATTAAACAATAATTATACCCAATTACCAAACAATCATTGCATCTAACAATCATACTATTTATCACAGTCATTAAATGATTATACAGGTGCAGCCTGGCATTTTCTCAGGGCCTACCAGGCCTATCTTTCCCTTCTAACTTCCCTGAACATTCCACGGTTTTAGAACATTTTATCCCTGCACTCTCAGAGGCGCTGCTCCCCAGGCATCCCTGGCTGCGTTCCTGCGCCATCTCGTGCCCGCCTCCCTTCACTAGCACGGCTCTCGCCAGGCAGAACTGCCAGGATTTCAACAGCACACGCCAGCTGCCCGTGCTGTCTTCTCCCAGACACTTCCAGCTACATTTTCAGGAGCCTGCGGGGGCTGCAGATGCATCACACCCCTGGAAATCCAGCATCAAAGTTAGCAGAGAGTCTTGAAAATTCAGAGTGTAAAACCCTCATTAGAGCGAGCTCAGGATGGGAAGGGAAACTCTCCTGTTTACTCTCCTCCTCCCCACGCTAGCTGGGAGGTGAAGGAAATACTGAGAAATAAAAAACCCAGGTTGGGTTTGCTCTTCCCATTCATTTCAGAGACAGATACAAAAGGGCAATGCCACTGAGCTCTGTCAGCTCTCAGCACTGACAGAGAGAGCTGGGCATTCCCTCACTGTCAGAGCTGCTCTGTGTTACAGCAGCTTAACCCCCAGCCCTTGGCTCATCATCCCCTCACCATCAGGCTCACATCTGCTCTCCCAAGACCATCCTGCATCCTGCAGTGCTTTTGCCAGACCCTGCATGCCAGGCAGAGATGTTTGGCATCAGCTGCAAAATTACCACCAGCTGTATCTGGTGGGGGAGAGCGAGGAACACGAGAACAAAACAGGGTGCTCTGAAAGAGATGGCCACGTGTCTTCCAGCCAGGTTTTCTGCTGAAAAAAAGCAGCCAAACACAGAGGTTTCTTTTTTGCCTCACTCACTGACACAGAAGAAAGCTTCCCAGCTCTGTGCTTTCACGTGCCAAGATGATTAAGGCAATTGAGCATACTGCAAGCAAAACCTTCTGCCTACAACAACCTTCTGGACCAGCAGGGAGAGGTCAGAGTTCTCCCACAACAACTGGTTGCTCCTTGCCCAGCTAATGTCTCGTGCTTTTGACAGCTAGTGAAGATTCAATTTGGCTTAATGGCTAAATCACATGGAGGCCAATCCAGCTCCTGAGAAAGTCAACGGAGTGAGCCCTTAAAACAGAAAAGCTTTAGTTCTGCTCCTCAGAGCTCAATTTACCAAGGCAATCCCTCACAGTGCAATGTAACAGCTCCAAGCTGGGAGTTAAGCACTTGTCTTGCATCAAACTACAACTGCAGAGGACCAACCACACTGTTACCTAAGGATTCCTGCTGTACTATGACCAGACAGGCTACAGCTAAATTTCCTGAGCACCAGACACTTACTATATCCTCACTACACTGCCAGCCTGCTTGTTATAAGCCTGTGTTAGCACTTTTTGGTTATGGTTCTGTCAAATCCCAGGCCACTCATGCCTCCCTTGCCCTCGCATGTGTTTTTATAAAGTATTATGATTCTTCCTAATCCTGGGCTTTGTTTCTTTAGAAAAACACTGCAACTCAATCCCCTTCAGTTAATGTCATGGGAATGAGTTCACTCTGACTTCGCTTTAGGCAACTGATGCTCAAAACATCTGGCCCCTGTGGGCAGGAGCCGTTCTGGGGAAGGAGAGTGCCACCAGAGCTCACAGGTGAGCACGGTGCCACTCAGCCCCCACAGCTCCCACCACCCACGTGCTGTGGAGCCAACACAGCTTCAGCTGCTGAATGACTCTCCCACTGTCCCCCTTCACTGCCCAGAGGAGGAGAAGGCAGAGGAAATTGGAGAATTCCTCTCTGACAGAGCCCGGGTCAAGGTAGAGAATAACAGACCCCACAAGCAGTTCTGAGGGCAGGGCCTGACCGATGGCCATGCCACTTAACCAGGCTGAAAATGCCTCTAATGGAGGGGCTTAAAGCCCCTTCCCATAAGCCCAAGTTCTCTTTCAATTGTCTCTGTGCAGGAATGGGAGCAGGAGGAGAATTAATGGGCAATTCCTCTGTGGTCAATTAGCCAGACCCCCTTGCAGGCTCTCGAGGCAGTGGCTGGAGTGACTGATGACTGAGGGCTGCCATATGCTCAGTGGGTAAACACAGGGGAGGACTGACTGCCACAGCCTGCCAGACAGAGCCACAGATAAGGAGGGGGGCAGTAAGAGAGGGTAATGGAGACCAGTTGGAGGAAAAGACAGATGGAAGGAAAGGACATATTGAGATAACAGCCAAAGACAAACAAACAGCAGCAATAAAGCCAGAAGCCACCATCACAAGGACCACGATGTGGAGTGAAGGGGTGATGGGGTCAGGACTGCCTGAGAGATAAAAGACATCTGATTCTCCTGTCCCCCCTCAGCTCCTTCTGAGAGCCACAGAGAGAAGGGACAATCCTCTCTCCTGCCACCAGAGCTCCTCAGGATTCAGGGAGAACTTTCTCATTCATAGGAAACTGAGTGAAGGGACGTGCCAAAAATCTGCCTATAAATCAGAAGGTATGAGCTGAAACCCTGGCTGTGAAAGCAGGGCAAGGCTGCAGTGGGGTGGCAGCTGGTGGTCACTCTGCAGTGCTCACTGCTGGGTCTCCAGCAGTCCTTTCTTCCAGCATAAACTTCTGGGAATGAGGACTTGACTCATATGCACCTTCCTACTTACAAAACCAGTATCTCAGAAGTTTAGGAATGCAGGACTAGACAGGACCTCCTGGGTTATAAAGTGTGATGTCTTGCTATTGTAGGCACTGCTTCAAGTAACATTTTTCCCTAAATGCACAGGATGCCCTTTTAAAAGCAATTAGGTTTTCAGCCACCATTATTCTGATTGCCATTCCAACAATAAAATATCATTTTCTGATTTCCAGCCTATATGTATTTACTTTATGCCCATTTGCTATTGTGCCAAATTGGCCTTTTGCTTAAAAAGTACTTTTCCTTCCCTATTATTTCTCCCACGAACACAGACATCAGTCAGATCCTCTCTCCACTTTCACTTTACTAGCCTGAACATGGCAAGCTGCTCTAGCACACGTTCTTAAGAAAAGATTCCTATCCCTTGGGTCAGCCCTAACAAGCCTTTTCTAGTCTGAGGTCATTTTACTTGGGAATATGAGAACACACAATACTGTGGGGCCTCACGAGAGCTTAATACATGGCATTAGTATTCCCCCATGTTGTATAAAAAGACTTATGTCTAGTGTGTTACAGGATATTTACCACCTTCCAAGCCATATTACATCTGCAGCCATTTGCAGCCAACTGCTGCAACCAATTCTTTCCTACTCTCTTCCAAATGACTAAAGATGTATTTCATGCAAGGCCTCAAATGACGGTCTGAATGTTGTTTTACTGAGTGTCATTAGCTGCTGTACAAAATTCAGATTCTCCTCTGTGGTAATAATACCTGCTACCTTTGCATCAACAGCAAAGTTCATCAGCCCATTCCTAGCACTTGTGTTGAGGTTCAGAAACAAAAATCCTAAGGGCAAGTCCTTGATGAGCTCTGCTAATCAAGCTCCACTAAAATCAAGCTACATTCCTTCACACAACTTACTGACATCTTTCCTTGAACCAGTCTCTTGTCCATCTCATAGCTACTGCAAATTTCTTTACATTTTCCATTTTTACCAACAATTTCCCATGGGGGAAATACCTCAAATGTTTCACAGAAGTTCATATAAATGTGACCTATCAGATCTAGTCTGCTTTTAGAAAATCAGTGTTCTAAATCAGATGTTCTAAATAATTGTGTGACCAAGCTTTGAAAAAGTCTTCTCAAATTATTTCCTACTTTCCTCTGAGATATCCAGTGTCCCCCACCCCAACTCAAAGCCCCAGGGAAAGCACTCACTCACTTTGGGTACCAAAACTTCTCTGCCTTTAGACTCAGCCCCATCCTCACTGGCTCTCTCCTTTCTTCCAATCTCCTCCAGTGTGCAAAGTTTAGAAAACTTTTGCTGTTTATTTTATTAGCCTTTTCAAGGTCTGACTCAGCGTGAGTTTTACTGTTCTCACCTCCTCTTTACACTTCTTGACCTCTAAGACAGAGCTTTCCATTATTTATTTGCTATCCTTTTTTTTTTCCCCTCCACTGTTAGCAGGCTCTTGATCTATTCCTAACAGCTGCTCTGTGGCAGTCATTCATTCAGTGAGGTCTGGATATTCTTCCTACAACCTTTTTACTCTTGTTGGCATGCAGAGTTGTAATGGCTTTAGCATCTTGGACTTGAAAAACTTCCAGACCTCCTCCACATCCAGGTTCCTCAGCTGAGCTTATTAACCAGCTCCTTTAGTTTATCAGAGGGGTTTTTTGTTTTGTTTTGTTTGTTTGGGTTTTTTAAAATCTACAAGCTTAATTACACTCTGGCTTGTACTTCCCTTTAATTTAATCTAATCTAAAATGACTTGTGTTCATTTAATCTATGTTACTGCAGTTCACCTGGCACCCCAGCCTAGGGACCACACTCTGCCTCTGGACCCCTCCAGGCTCTTGGAGTCTCAGGTTCACTCCTTGCTTTAGGCAGGGAATTTATCTGTAGTACAAGTTCATGTTCCAGACATGTGGGATGCCCAAAGCAAGTAATTCAGAAAAGAATGTCACATTCAGGCTACTGCCCCACCACACACACCCCCCATTTCCTAAGCAAATGCAAAGCCTCTGCCCATCCAAGCCAAAAAAAAAACCCCAATCCCAAACCAAAACTCAGCTTTCAAGTCCAGTTTTTCACCTACTGCAAATTCACCCCAATTTGGTTTTGCAAAAGAACCATGAAGTACTTGCAATGCTTCAACCTGACACACCAATTTCACAACCAAAAAAAAAACGGAGCAAATCATCTTTGGTGCCAAAATGAAGCTGAAATTACATGCAGAAAAGACAGACATCCAAGGGAAAGGGAAACATAAATTAAGTAACAATTAGAAGTAAGAAAGGGCAGAAAATTGATAAGGAAAATAAGGATATTAGTTAGAAATGTGCAGAAGAGCAAGACTAAGTACACTTAATGGGATTTTTTAACATGAATTAGAAGTAAAATTAACCTTTGAAAAGCTTACTTCTAGGGAAGAATGATAAAAATTTAAAACACCCTGGGGAAAATGCACAAATGTTCAAGTTAGTATTCCTGTTCTACTTTTGGAAAGAGGCAGGATTACACAGCTGCACTGCATATGAATGATGCTACACCTTCCAGGCTATTAATCACAGACAGAGGAATTGTGTGAAAACCAAAAGTGCATACACTGAATGCATGCAAAAGGGGTATGGGAAAACTGGAAAGGGTACACTAAAGTGACAGAAAAATGATTTGATGGCTGATGAGAACCTCTGAAAGTGAGAGAGTCTTCAGTGCTCAATCTAGTTTGTCAAGAAATAATGGTGAATAAATTACCGTAGATAAATACTTGTATGCCAAGGAAATTCTGACTACTAAGAGGGTTTTGGATTTAGCCGTAAAAGTCAGAAAAAGAACTGACTGGAAGCTGGTGTCAGATAAATTCAAATGATCATTAGGTTCAGAGTTGAAACAGTCATTAATGCTGACATCATACTACAAAGGGAAATGATGGACTCTCCATCCCTAGGGGTCCTCAGATCACAAGTGTGAATCTTCTCAGAAAATGTTTGCCACCTAAAAGCAAACTATTTATTCTTGTGCCCAGTGCCAAGGTAACTGAACAAGGCCTGAGTTTCAGAGATAGCCAGGCTCCTGGCCTTATATTCCCAAAAATCTAAATGACGGTATCAGAAAACAACTAGGGCATAGGTTGGACTCTATGAACTTAGGGGTCTCTTCCAACCTCATTATTCTGTGATTCTGTAACACTATGTGCCAAAAGGTTCTTCTTTTCACCACCAGCCTGTTACTCTCAGAGCCCTGGGAAGCTAATTTTAGACATAAACCTTAAAAATGGGCCATAGCAGCACCTAGTTTATTTGGAAAGGGCTTAAATGCCTACATATGTGTGCCATACAGTATCTCAAGAGACCCCAGAATTCACTGGAAATGGAAACCTGACATTAAAACCGGAATACTGCCAACATTGTAACAGTCACAAGAATGCAGAAAACACAACTGTATGCTTTTACTGGGGCATCACGGGATTATCCCCCGTCAAACCCCCAAGGACTTTGCTATCCAGCTACCCCCACCCTTCTGACTGTCCCCCTGACAAAAAGGAGAGGTCCAGCAGCGCCCTTACCCTGCGGCCAGCCTCGTTGTTCTGCAGGTTCATCAGCATGCGCGCCTGCTCCTCGGAGCCGCGCACGTAGTTCTTCTCCCTCTCCTTGGCGTCCACGAACTCCTTGGCGAAGCGGTAGCCGTACTCGACGTTGTCGCCGCAGCCGCCCCAGAGCCAGTCGCGGGGCAGGTCCTTGGGCCGCGCCGTGCGGCTGCAGCCGCAGCTGGACAGCTCGCCCTCGCGGCACGCGCGGCTGATGGCGTTCACCACGCCGGCCGCGCTCACCGCGTACGTGAAGGCCGTCTCTCGGCTGCCTGCAAGAGAGGGGACAGCAAATTAACCACACAAAGGTTTCATTTTGTGGGCTACACACAGCCAGGAGCATGCAAACGGGCTCCTGAGAAGGTGCACAGAACCTACTGGAACTAAAAGATGTGATGGTCGAGCGCAAGGGATCCATCCCGTTCTGGATTGCAACTCCAGCCTCTTTCCCCTTCATTTATCCTTTCTTCTTTATCCTACTTCACCCTTACTTCTCTTCTCCATGTGTGGACCCTCTTATCCTTTCATTCTAGCCTGGAGGAAACTCTCAACCAGCAGGAGGGTGAAAATACAGCTGCTGACTTAGCCACTGCATTTGCCAATAATCATTAAGAACAAGTAACGAGGTTGGGTCTGTGCAAAAGGAGTACTCTGCTTAAGCCAGTTGCTGCTCTGGAATGGTTTGCATTTAATTGGGACATCAGTCTTTGTGGGCTCCTCTTCACTGGACTGATTGTAGTTTACATAAGATTACGTACGATTACGTAAAATTATTTGTAGACAAAGTGAAGGAAACTCATTTTTACACTACAACATCAAGGCAGGGGCTCTTCCACTGCCTGCAGAACTACAGTGCTGGAAGAAGTAAAACTCCCATGTAGACCATAATAAATGAAAAGACTTTTCCATTAGCAGATTTACTAGGGACTGCCCTGCTTGGCATGCATGCCCTACGCAGCTGGATCAGGTCTCCAGCTCGCTTTTCCTGGCAGGGATTCAGCCCCAGTGTGACCGGGGCACCAGCACAGTCAGAGCACTGCATGAGGCCAAGCACCACGAGTGCCGAGTGTCTGCAGAGAGGGAGAGGGACCAGGAGGTAATCCACACCTGCACTCTCACCACACGTCTAATAAATAGCTGAACCAACACCTTCAGAGCCATTGTGCTCATCACCAAACCTGCAGGTGATAAAGAGAACAACTGCCAAAGCTTCATTAGAATAAGCAATCTAATTGTGAAGGGCTACTACTCACACCAAACCCCAGCAAGATGCTCTCAAGCAAATTTTGCTGACTTCAAAGGGCAGATCCTCAAAGCATGGTTTATCACCAGCTCAGGAGGCTCTCAATGCCAGCTTCCTCAGCAGGGCTGAGCTGACACATTTGGCGCGCTCTTGTTCCAATTTGCACGTGCTGACAATCCCTAATTAATAGCAGCTTATCACCAGCTTAGTGGTAATGACCCAAGACAAAGGCAAGGCTGTAAATGGCACCCACCTGGCTGAAAAACTTTGGATTTTTTCACCCCACCTAAATGAGAGATGAACACTAAGGGTTTCTGCTCTGGAACACAGCTGATAAAATGCTACATAACACAGAAGGGAGGTCTTTACTCGCAGGTAATTAGAAGAGACCTATGCTCACCATAGGTAATTAGAAGAGATCTATGCTCACAAAACCTCCCTGGTCCAAGAGGTACACAGGAGTGACTCCTAGTTAAGGCAGCTCAGATGAGACTGATGTGTAAGGGAGTTAGGGTAATTCTTCAGTAACTAAAATCAAGCTTTTACTCATCTAGTTTGTCTCCATGTTATGAGTCTTTTAAGGTAACAGTCCAATGTGCAGTTTTGCCCCTACTTGAATAGAGAAAGCCCAGAGGACACACGAATCACCCTTTTAAAGAAGAGCACTTCCCTGTCCATAGAGATCAAAATACATGCACAGGAAAGGACCTCACACTGTGACAGCCCGTGCAACAGAGACTGCATGAATCCAGGTGCTTAGCATCCTCACAGCCTGACTGAGACCCCTGAAAAGACACTGGGATTTACACTTTTACTGTCCACATTTTAATAATCTCCACCTGTCAGATGCAGCAGCACAACTCAGTGCGCAGCCCCTGCATCTGCACGAGTCGTTCGGGCTGCTGAGGACGGCGGTGGGACAAGAGGCTGGAACAAGTCACAGCAGGGTGGGGTTCTCGCTCCCAAAGCAAACACTTGGAAAAGCATTTGGCTTTTCGCTCGTCCTCTCAAACTCAGCCCAGCTCCCCACCTTTGTGCTGGGGCGTTATTCCCGAATATTATCCACAGGGCTGCGGGCCCCGGGAGCTGTGCCCGGCGGCGGGAGCTCGGCGGAGCTCTGCTGCCCTCCTGTGCCCGCCCGCCGGGAGCGGGGCTGCGGCTGCACCCGGGGCACCGCCGGGGCTGGGGCTCCGGCATCCGGAGCTCCTGAGCATCGCCTCTCTGCAGCTGCTCAAGAAAGAAATGGGAGAAGAACACACCCCTACCCCCGTCGAGGACACACCAAAGTGTGTCGCTTTAACTTTTTAAATGAAAAAGTCTTCCTTTCAGCTCGTTGTTTTTAAAAGCATTACCCTAAAGTTTGTAGATCTCGAAGAAAAACAAGGGGAAAAAAAATTCTCTTTGTTCTCTGCTTTTATGGCTGTCTTCTTTTTTTTTTTTTCTTCCCCTTTTAGCATTTGAAAGGACAGAAGAGATAAGATCTTTGGCTCCAGAAATGACTGGACTAACCTGGAAACCCCAGCCTTGCATTTAGGATTCCTCTGGAGGAGATTTGTTCTCTCCTCCCCTGAGGAAATTCTAACGTGACCTTTTGGGGTGCTCTGTCCTCGCCCCCTCATAAATGCAGCAGTAAGGAATGTCTGTATATAATGTATAAAATGAGCTATATACACACACACGTGCAGCCTAAAATCTGTACTGACAGAAGAGGAAGCAACTTTGGAAGGATAATTTTTTTACATTATATATTGTTACTGAATAAACCCCATTTAAAAGCTAAGAGCAAGTCTCAAAACAACACAAACACTAGGAGAAAACAATGCTCCAAAGCAGCCTAGTTCAGTGCTATGGGTGCCCCTCCAAAAGCTTTGGACTGCCTCACTCCCATGAAAAGCACAAAATGAAAGTGTAATGATTAAACACAGACCAACCAGCTCTCCTGTTCCTGAGCAGAGTCAAGTTCTGTGAAGGGGAAAGGAAACTGATCTTCCAGGTTTCTAAGTGCTCTCACACGGATCTCCCAGGCTTTGGCCAAGTCAGGTTCTCCTCCCCTCTCACAACCCAGTGCAGCTCCAGAAATCCCATAACATGTGCCATGCTCACATCGGTGGGTGGGCAGCAAGGGTTGTTGGCACACTGTGCACCTTCTGGGTCCTTCTTGTCTCCCTTCCTCTCCCTCCCCACAGCAATCTGGCTTGTCTGTGCACTCTTGCAGATACTGTGGTCTCCAGACCTTTCTCATGCCATTGGCACAGAGTACAGAAAAAGGGCTGTGGTCCAGATTTGGGGCTCAGAGGTTGAAAACAGGAGACAGACACACAGTATGAACCCAGGGAAAAATGACTTTTTATCTGGCATAACCTAAGAGATTGAAAGGCTTTGTCTTCTTCCCCAATGTGGAAAATCTATTTGCTGCAATGATAAGCAGTGACTCATTACAGTGTAGGAAAATGTAAAAGCGGAAGGTGAAGCTATAAAAAAAGAGGAGAGGCAGCATCTCCCTCCACAGCAGCTTATCACGGACACAGATAACAGCCATGAATCACCAAAGATCCTGGAATACCCCAGCACACCTTTAGTGACATCTTTCTTTTGTGCAGCCTGGCGCTGGAGCATAAACACCTCAATGTGCTCTAACTGAGCAGAGAATGGTTCCAAAACTCTGTTGGGATAGGTTTGCAAAAATGCATGCACACACAAGCCAAATGGCAGGAGCAGGACTAGCGGCCAGACCCATCACACACCTACAAAACCTCTGCCTTCACCAAAACACAAAGAAATCTACTCCCAATCTTAACTCATAGGATCAAATTCGTTTTAGTGAGGAGAAATCCTCCCACTTCCGTTGTCCACTCTAGTTCCTTCTTCCTCTACACATTCTGATTCTTACAGAGCTTTTCATCCTTCAGCTCTGATCTTTGCTCTCTCCTACTTCACCCTCACTTCTCTCACTGCACTAACCCAGAGTTGCAGGAAGCTACTGGAGAATGAGGATTGCTCCAGAAAGGAAGATTCCTACTTTATTGCATCCTTGTGGAGTCACAAGTATTTCTCTAGGGATTTGAAATTTACAGCATTCTTTAGGAGAAGTTACACATGAGGGAGTGACATCAGAAAGGAGAGATGGAGGTGTATTTTCTGTCCTGTGGTGGGAGATGAAATTTCAGTTTTCATCCCCCAAAGCACAAGTTTTAACAATCTGGGATTGCATGCAGCCCCATCTGGCCACCACCCTTGCTATCAGAAAGGGAGAGATCAAGGATGCACAGATGCCTTGGATGTGTGTCAGAACTGGAGGAATTTCCAGGAAACGCCATTTCCCAGGGGAGCACCCCAGAGAAGAACTGTTGGGGTATGAGCTGGGCAGAAAGGGAGGAATTAGAGCAGCTCTGGTGTGCTGAATTAGGAATTCTGCAAGATTGAGTAACACGTGCAGAAATATCGCTAGAATTCTCTAGGGTGACACATGAATTTCAGGATCAAACAGAAGAGATCACAGGACTTTGTGCCCTATCTCCTAAACGCCCCAGAGGTATTAAAGATGCATTGTCTCTCTGCGTCCTGCTGCTTTTGCAGTTTTTTTGAGAGTGAAGCCAAAACCAGTGTGAGCAATACTGGGGGTACAGGAGCTGAAGGTCTTTTTCCATCCTTCGAGCTCACAAGCGAGAAATAGTTCTGATTCTTCTGTGTAAATGATTGGCTTTGTGGGTGGGAAACAAAACCTTCAGACAGGGGTTGTGGAGAGTGAGGGAGAGTGTGTGTGTGTGTGTGTGTGTGTGTGTGGCTGTTTTAACACCTTTTCTTTATTGGCCTGGCTGTCGGACATATCAAACCGAGCCCGGATTTCTCAGTTTCTTGCCATCAGATGACTGCATTTCAAAAGGAGCTGGGACAATGTAGCTAGGTCACACCTCAATTCAAGTGCAGCAATGGCCTGTCAATGTGCCTTTTACGGCCAGCAGGGCAGGAATTATAAAAATCTCTTAGGTTTACACAGAAAGTGGCAGTGCGGGGAAGTGGGGGAATTTCCATGCCCGGAGAGTCCATATTTCCCACATCTCAGGGCTGCATTCCCCGTTGGAGATGTTGGGAACGATAACACGGGGCCATTGTTCCTGCCTCCGGGTTCTTCCCTCATTACCTTTAAAGAAGCCCACCAAACAGAGGCAGCCCCCTCTTCCTGACCTTCCCGTGCTCCCACCAGAAGGAACTGTGTCCCCCTCACCCCCCTGCTGGCTCCTGCTGTGGCCAAGGGGCATCGGTGCCACCAGGCAGGCACAGGCAGCGCTCGGGCAGCGCCTGCACACCAGGGAATGGGGAGAGCTCGTTAGAGGCAGCTTTAGGAGCCGCGCTAATGGGGCTCATCACTGCTGCGTGTGCATTTGAAGGACAGGGGGACAGAGTAGCCCAGCACTGTACTGCTGGGTGTACTTCTGTGCTTCCAGGTGCTCCTACCTATTTTCATGACCCTGCCAAAGACGGAAGTGTTATCCACCGTGCTGCAGTTCCACCGCCGCTGCCGAAACTGGTACTGGCACTCCTTGATGGCGCTGCGGGCGCCTTCCCCGATGAACACCATGTGCTCCTGGTAGAGCTGGCAGAGCTTGCGCTGCCCGGGGGACAGCCCCGGCAGCTGGCTGCACACCGGCTGGGCGCCGATGATGTACATCTCAGGCCTCTGGATGGGGTTCATGGCCAAAGACCTACGATGAGAAAAACATCCCAGGGAGTGTGGAGGGAGCGGCCCCCTCCGCGAAGCGCCCGACACCTCTCCCCACCAGCCCAGCCCAGCCCAGCCCAGCCCCGCTCCGGGAGCCCGGGCGCATTTCTCACGTCAGCTGCCTCCCTCCGCAGCTCTGCCAGATGCGAGGCTTTTCCAGGGCTCTAGCGGGAGTAACACTGCTCGTTTGTAACCCGAGTTTAAACACAGAGGACACCCGGGATGGGGAGGGGGCAGAGAGAAAGCTCAGCACTTTCCCCGCAGAAGAAAGCCAGCAGCTATTTCACACAGCGCCAGCGAGCGATGCCTGCTGCCTTGGAGCCAGGCTATTTTCCGCTCTTCGGGGGAAGGGGCTCCGCGGCTGCTCCCAGGGCTTTTGGCAGCGGCTAGGAAACCTTACCCATCCACTCCCTACGCATTCCCTACATCCTAAAGCCCGGACGGCATTTCAGCGAGCCCGTACAAAAGGAGCCCAGAAATGCCTGGAGGAGAGGGGCTGCGTCCCACCACTGCCGAAACCGGGCAGAGACAGCGGGAGGGGGGAAACCCGGAGAGAAGCTGCGAAAGAAGCCCGGGGGGCAGCGAAGTTGCCGCGGAGGGCGCAGGGCAGGAGCAGTCGGACGGTCCCGGTCCCCGGCCCGCGGCGGACAAAGGCGCCGCCGGCTCCCCTCACTTACCACCAGGAGTTGGCGTCGGCCACCGGCGAGGTGCAGCTGCAGAGGAGCGCGGCGGCGAGGGCCAGCCTCGGCCCGGTCATGGTGGGCTGCGGGGGCAGCCCCCGCCGAGCCGGCCGCCGGGACGGGGCGCCCTGCGGAGAAACGCCGAGAGAAGCCCTGGAGCGGGGCCTGCGTGCGGCGGGGGCGCGGCGAGCTCAGCCCGGCTGCCGCCCCCTCCCACCCCGCAGGACCCTCCCCCGGCCGCCGCCTCCCGGGGGCTCCGGCGGCGGCCCTGCCTCCCTCCCGCCCGCCCCCGGCCCCGGGGCCGCGCTGCCGGAGCCTCCCCGTCCGGCCGGGGGAGCGCACGGACGGCAGGGCCGTTCTCGCCCGTCGGGAGCGTCTCCCGGAGCCGCCGGGCAGCCCCCGGTTCGGCAGCCTTTGAAGCGCGGCCCGGCCCGGCGGTGCCGGGAGCCCCGCGGCCGCAGGTGTGCGGGAGCCGGCGGGGCACATCAAAGCGGCCGCGCTGGCCCCGCTGCCTCTGTAATGCACGGGCGGCTCGGAAAGGAGCGGCCCCCTCCCCAAAAGGGCCTCTGAAGGGCCCCACGCCACGGCCCCAGCCCCGTGCCCCGGGCGGGGGTCTGCGAGGCTCGGCCGGGCCGCCAGCGACGGGCGCGGATAGGGCTGGCACCGGAGCCTGATGGCTTCATGGGCAGGGGAGGTGGACAGGAGAAAAGCTTCAAAGGCTCCTCTTGTCCAAACACCCTCTCCCTTCCCCTCTGGAATCACCGCGAACCTCAAAAGCAGGGCAGTCCGGCAGCTCCCCAGCCCTGCCTGTCCCGGACACCGACAGAAAGCAAATGCAGGCGTCCTGCACCGTGCAGGTACTTCTAACGTGCTCCTCACACCCTGCCTCCTCCATGTCCTAGGGACACAGCCACCTTATCAAACCATCGACCCTGCCGCTGCTGCCTCCATCTCCTCAAGGCTTCCCACTGTCCTGTCCTACCTTGCACCACACGCTTCCCACCTCTCTTCCATGGAAAAATGCCCCTCCTGCCCCAGCCTCCTCACCAGGCCTGCTGTCCCCCCAGCCCTGCCCCTGTGGGTCCCCAAAGGCCGGCTGGACGTGCGAGTCCCCCCGGGCTGTGGGGCACACGAATACCCAGCTCTGCCGTCTGCCTCGGGAGCAGCACCCGAGACATGAATCACCAGCCTCGGCAGCCCAGACTGCTGAAGTATATTTTTTATCGAATTCCTTGCACCCGCCACGGTGGACTTGCTGTGTTTGTTTGCAGCACGCTTGGCTTCCTCCCCCATCCAGATGTGCTGTACCTGCAGCTGGTGGCCCATCTCACCTGGCAGGCAGATGTGGGGCTGCAAGTGCCAGAATTAGCCTCAGGACAAAAAAGCCTTGTGTGACCCAGCACCTCGGTGGGAGGGGAGTTTTACTGCTTGGGCACAGCGGGATCCATGTCTGAAGAAAACAGGGTGACTTTATTCACATCTTCTATATCCTCCCTTTTCCTCCTCCCACAGCCACGAGCGTGACGAGGTGTATGTGTGTATAGCCACGCATACATGTTTTGGGTCTGTTTCTATAGGGAATAGACAGAATGGAAAGTTTATCTCCCTAAGTCTGGGGAGGAAGGAAGTTATGTATGGATGAATGGCTTTTCCATGACAAACAATGAGTCTGCACAGACATGGTGTGATGTCACCTAAGGAATTTCCAAGCCAGCCTCAGATACAGAAAACCTTTTCGCTGGCAGAGATGAGAGCGTCCCACCTTTCCATCTCGCCACAGCCAGAACGAAGAACTAGGGCAAGGGGAAAAACAAAAGCCCTCAGTGTCTCACACACACACAAGGCATGTGCCATGTAAATAGATGACATGATGGGAGAAGTGCATCTCCAGGCTTTGCCCTCACCCTGCGGATTCTGAGAAAGGAGTAAACCATGGCGAGCCGCCCGGGTGCCTCTCCCAGCCAGGAATGTGAGACGGCAGCAGCTGATGAGGCAGTTCGACAAACACAGGTGATGTCAGTGTCCGTGTGAGCTTCTCTGAGCACATGTGCACAGCCAGGACACCGCATCAGGCAGCCCTGCACTAGTGTCCCACTGACAGCACCATGGCGTGGTGGAAAATAAAACCTTTCCAGCTGGGAAAGCCTGGGAGATGCTCATGTGAAACTTGGTCCAGAAACACATGGCATTAATGGCATATCTCATTTTAAATATTAATATGCACAGGCAGACGATGATTAATAACAGTAAAGTGTTATGAATACTGCTGGCAGCAACCTGACTGCCAACGAGCACAAGCAAGCGCTTGTCATCTTGTTTGGAAACACAAGACATAAGTATTGCTGTACGGGATGAGATGGCTTATGCAGCCAGCCTAATACCCTGTCAAAGGTGGCAACTAAAGGAGTTCCTTCAGCAGGAGAGGTCTCAAACTCTGAATTCTACCTAAAATCTGCTGCTGGTGAAAGCAACTGCCATTGAACTGATATGTGAATTATGGAAGTGAGTAATTTTTAAGCTGCTGGAAATAATTTCTTCACTGGCTGTGTTTATGACTTCAGATACAGTGATAATAGCAGGTGAGGCATTGCTGCAGGGATTTAGGCTCAGCCAGCACCTTCCACACCAAAAGCTGAAAAGCACTTGCCTGGTGGTCTGAAGAATAGGATCTTCCCCTCTTGTGTTGGTTTCTACTTGCCACCAAAATCCTGAATGTGAGGTTTTGATTTTGTAAGTAAAAAGCTTGGGTTATTTTTTAAGCCCAACTGCAGGACAGGTTCAAACAGCTTTGAGGAGTTGTTTGCTCAAGCAGGGCTGGGTGGGAGACATCAGTGAAATTTTGTGAGGATGAAGCAGGGCTGCTGTGGGCTGGGATGAACAGAGTCAGTGAAGCATTAGGTAGGAGCAACCTCACTGCAGGCACACCACGCTCCTGGCCATCATCCCTGTCCATCCTTCCCAATCCAAGTGACTCCAAACCAGCACGAGCCTACTCACACCAACTCAGACCACTCCTGCTACACTAGGAGGAGGAAGAAGAGAGGAAAGAAGAACTCCAGAACCACAGGTTGCTCTTACTTGTATGGTAAAAGGTCCCATCCCACCCCTTCCAGTGGGCATGGATCACTCAACAGCAGAAGTGAACCTGCTTGAGCACTGCAGGTCTGATGCTTGCACCCAGAGCACTAGGGATCACCTGGGCCAAGTAAGGAGCTGTTGTCTGAAAACAGGACATGAATCTCAACCCTTAAATGTTTAATGCTTCTAAGAGGGCAGAACAGTGGCAGCAAGCCTTCATCTTTGTAAGCCTTGGCATTCTGCTGCATTCAACAGTCTGCTGCCCTAGGCAACTGTCTCCTGTGTTGGCTGGCTGCCTGAAATTTGTACCTGTGTTTGCCTTTGTTCACTCTTCAGAGGTGACAACTGTGCATGAAGCATAAATTTACACATCCAGCTTCCAAAGTCACAGAGAAGCAGTTGGAGAGCTATCACTGCTTTCCCAACACTGTCCCTGCCATGTTTGCTGGAGGGAAGCTGCAAGACTCCAAGAAAGGGAGGTCACGTCCATGAGATCATTTGCAAAGATTTGGCAGACCGTGAAAAGAGTTGAACCCTTGCTGGAAGACAGCCCTGATAAATGAGAAAGGGAGGGTTACTCATGCAAATTCCTTGTCCTACCCTTATTGTTTCTTAAAAATTCAGGATGTCCCCAAATGCGACACAGATCTTTACTGAGTACTATAAGGAGTGCTGAAAGAAAACATCACTTCCACGTAACTCCAGCATTCCTCATTTCTGCAACTTGTCTGATTTCTTCTGGTCTGGGGAGAGCTGGACATTCATTCTTGCTGTAATGACCAAGAGCTTGAGTTCCTGTTTATTCTTGCAGCTTGACTGGAGTTCAAGGCTTGCTTTTAACGCCTCACAATGTTCAGTGCATCCAGGAACACTTACTGCTTTTCTGACACAAGACACTTCTCCAGATGTGAAGGATATTCACTGGAGTAGAGTCTCCTCTGCTTTAGGAGCCAGTAGAGATGCACTGCCCAGTGTCATGGTTTAACTCCTCTTCCTCCTCCTCACCCCAGTTTGTATTGCTGAGCACAACTTCATGTGGTCTGGGGTATCCCTTTGGGATCAGCTGTCCCAGCTGTGTTCATTCCCAACTCCTTGTGCACCCCCAGCCCACTCAGTGGCAGGGTGGGGTGAGAGGCAGGAAAGGCCTTGACTCTGAGCAAGCCCTGCTCTGCAATAACCAAAATATCCTGGAGTTATCAACGCTGTTTTCATCACAAATCCAAAACATAGCTCCACACCAGCCACTGTGATGAAAATTACCTTTACTCCAGCCAAAACCAGCACACCCAGGAAGGAGGCTTTCCATGTGCTGCTCCAAGGGGAATCCCTGCCCTCTGGTTCTGTGCCATGGACCTGCTGCTGACAGCATCTAGAGATGTATCATAACGTCCTGCTATCCATCTGCTTCTGGCAGACAGGACTTAACCACAGCTCTTACTAAGACTTCAGGAATCTCATTTAAGTCACATACTTGCCCATTCAGCTGAACCAGTTTTAGAGGGAGTGTAGATTAAAATAAAAAAAAAAAAGAAAAAAGAAAAAGAAGAAAAAAAAAGCCCAAATCACTTGAAGGTAAATTGCAGTCTTCACACAGAAACCTAAATCATCTTTTATCTCACCACACCCTGACTAGTCTGGTTCTGTGCTGCTCCCCTGCTGCCAGCCTGTCCTCTCTCAGCACTGCACCACCACATTGCTGTGCTGGTGTCACCCTTCCCAGATCTAAATGCATTCATTTATTTGTATTGCAGTTATTACTTAACCAGCAACTGGAGCCACCTCCATCGGTCCAGACACAGCTGGGGTGTTACAGAAGGTGTAATAAAACCTTCTTAAAGTATCCCAGTGTATCATGCCTGCCCTTTTGTCTTGACATTGCCTCGCCTCACTGAATTGTTACGCGCTGTCTGCCTCTGCTGGAAAGGCAGATTATTCCTGCTTATATCCTGCTTGTTTCTTTTGGTACTTACAGGCTCGGTTTTATCTCCTGATGTGCTCATGCAGTACCTTTTTCTGCGTCTCATCACCTGTCACCCCCGCTGACAGATCCAGATTTCCTTTCACCACTACCTTGCCCTTTCATTTTTCCATGACTCCCCTGGCCAATGACATCCAGCCTCACTGTCACCAGGGCATGTAGTGCAGCAAATGCCAAGATATCCCTGCCAGTCTCAGCAGACTCAGTGACAGCTGTCCCTGAAGTGCCTCACAAGGGAGAGCAAGAATGGAGGAAGCTTGCAAATAAAGCAGAAGTACTAGACAGCAAAAGCAGCCAGATACTAAACATTTTTGCCATTTAAAACCAGAATATGTACGAAGCATAATGACTCTATGAATAAAACAATTTCTCATTTGTGAAACATACAAAATATATGTATAGCCTAATGAACACTGTCATTTTCAACACAGTATTTCATGACAGGCAATGAGCTCACTTGGAGCAAGACCATCTCACCCCCTACAAGAAAAGAAGCAAACTCCAAAGATTAATCAGGATATGATCCTCCTTCCTCTCAAAGGGATTCAGTGGTACTCATACTCACTCTTACAGCAGATTAAATCCTAGTGTTGAGCCAGCCTGGTCCATTGAGACCAGCACAAGATGTCCCAAAGAAAAGTGCAAGAGACTCAGCAGAAACTGCATATGCTGAAACAAAGTTGATTTCGATTTTTTGAAATCAAAAAAGAAGCAACACAGACCCATCCCTGCAGGTATATAGCTGTCTGGAAACTCTCCACATTTGTGATATTCCCATGGACAGATCCAAGCCATCCAGTTCCACTTTACATGAGAAATCTATTTGCATGTTGGCAGCCTCAGCTGAGAGCCAGAGTCCTAAACCAGGACATGTCTAGCCCAAATTCTGCACTTCTTGTTCCCATGACTACTATAATACCAGGGTTTCTGGGGCTTCAGCAATCATCCATCATCACACACTGAAACCTTCTTAGTGTCCTCTGTTTATATGGGAAAGCCCCATAAGAAATGAGACCAGTTCTACTATGTATAATTAAAAATCTAACAAATCTAGATACATGTACTTGAAAAAAGTACCAAGCATTATCCTCTGCTGACCGACCAGCAGCTTATTTAAGATGCCCACGGAGCCACAGCTTCCTTGCCAGACAAGCACCCCACCTCCTACAATTGCATTAACAATTTCATCTTCAGAAAATGTTCCCCAGGCCCCCTCAAAGGAGCCATGGGGGTCAGGCTGAAACACAAGCCCAGGCAGGATTAGGAAATCCATGCTGCTGGTCTTCAACATCATTTCCAAGAATGAGAGACTCCAACCCTTTAGGCCATCTATCTAATGTCTAGCTTTCCCAAATGTTAAATTTACACAAAGGATTAACCCTAGAGGAGAGCAAGACATGAAAAAATTGAAAAGAACAACATACATCCCTCCTTTGTTTCCCAGAGGCCAACCCTGAGAGCTGGTTTGCTACCTACTGTATCTGACCACAGCACAGACCCTCAAGCAGCGACAGGAGGGCAGCCCTGGCCCTGCTGGGAGCTGATGCTGCCTGCAGGATTTGTGTGAGAACTCCAGGCTCGGATTATGGTGGTGATGAGCACAGCCATCAGCCCTCCTTGGAGGTTAGGAAGCGTGAGAACACAAAGTTCTGTGACAACATGAGCAAGGAGGCAGAGCAAGGCAATCCAAGCCAAAGCAACTTCTCTGCAGAGATTTTGGGACAGGCCAGGGGATGGAAACAGTTGGATGACTTTAAGTGTTCTCTTCCTCACTCTCATCTTGGAAAGCACAGAGCACCTTCATCCTCCCTAAAGGGCTGTCCAGCTACTCCCATCCCAGTGGAGCCATCCCAAACCAAGATTTATGTCGCACATCTCACAGGCCTGGACCTCATTTTTGCTCTGGATATAGATTCCTTTTAGCTTGTTCCACACTCTGTAATCATTACATCAACTGCCAAAGGAAATCAAACATTCAAAGTACAGTTGAGCTGTTGCTGCAGTGGTTCTTCATTCTCCAGGAGTGGATGACTGGAGGAAATGGAGATGCACTGATTACTGCTGTGTCTTGCACATTCTGCACCTCAGTGAAGGTCGCAGGGACCAGCCTCAGACTGGGTCACATCAAGGCCCTCCTGTCAGTAAATCACTGCCAGCAAAGCTTGACATGTACCTTTCCAAAGGAAACAGTAAACCATTGGAATAAATCCAAATTCATTATAATTTTTAACCTTCCTAACAGACTCTTCAAAGAGGTTCTTATAAAGTCTAGTCTAATAAAAATAATAATGGTCAGCTTTTCCTCCACTCTAGACTGGCAAAGCAAGCACATACACCCATCCCTCAAACCCCACAACCCCAACAGCCACTATTTTTCCTTTACCTTACAGAAAGGGAAAGAGGGGCTGAGTGACAGGTTGAAAGCAGTAAAACTGTGGTGCAGATTTACTCCATTCAGTAAAGCATTAAACCAGGTGCCTGAAAGTAACTATATCCCTACTCATTTTTGCTGAATTGGGATCAAAATTAAAATCTGTTTACTTTCTCCATTCTTTCAACCATCAAATACTTCTGCTGTCAATTAAAGCTTGCTCCTGCTCAGATACAGTGGATTCAAATACAGAAGGTTTTGGGAATAATGCCCAAGTGTATAACTGCATCATCTTCATAGTTTTCACAAATAAAAAAGAGAAAAAGCTTTTTTTTCAAGCATGCTTACTGTGTTTTATATTAAAAATAAACTTAGTAAAGGTTGAAGCACCATAAATAAAGCCCTGTCTGTATCAGGAGATTACACCAATTTAACCAATTTCAGAACTTATCTTCTATACCGTCACACTTCAATGAAGGAATTTCCTGTTAATTCTGGGTGCAAGAGATTTAAGCTAAACCTATTCAGAGTGTCTGGGGAATAGACTGCATATACATTTGTACCAAAAAGGAGATTATTTTATATCTCAACTTCATGCTAGCACCAATCACTTACATGCAATTTGAACTGCAGAACATAAAGGTATCCTGTTACAGATCTTGTTTGTAAGTTCACTGCCACAGGCCCAGGGCACAACTGCACAGAGAATGAACATCAGCCTCTGGACAGGAACTACACAAAGCTAAGATGCTGCCAAAGCCTCTGTGTTATCAGGTCAAGGCCTGAAGTGCAAGAACACGATAGCAAAAAAAGGGAAAAAAAAAAAAAATCCGTGTGTTAAAAAGCTGATAACAAAGCATTAGCTTGAAAGATGGCTCCATGTAAAATTACCTGATTTGTAAGAGATGAAGTTTCCAGTATTTGTGCTAGCATTTGCTGCTTTGTAAATCCTTCCCAAAAAGGAAAAAAAGAACAACTGGAAAAGTAACTGAAGTTGCTAGTGCACTTTATTCAAATTTGTCCATTTTCATTGACTTTGCCTCAGTTTTCAAAGCATATTATATAGATATTTTAACTGCCAAAGCTATCCAAGAGCTTTCCAAAAAAAGCTGTGCTTTTTTCCTGCTCCTCTCGCCAACACGAACTCTAATGTGACATTTTGGTACAGACACTAGAATAGCATCCATCTCCTCCTCTCACAGCTCTGCCTGCCCAGCAGGGCTAACCAAAACCAAAACTTGCTTTACATCAACACAGCCAGTGCAAGTTGTCACCAGCCTGACTTTCCACCCATGGTGAGGCTTTCTGAGCACATCCTGCACTCCACCAGTGAAAATTTCATCCTCCAAACAGCTCAGCCCACACCTAGGCTTCAAAACAAGGAATCAGATTTCAGAGGTGCCTGTGGAAAACTCTGTTTTTCCTTTCCTGCTTTGGACATGAAAAATGTTGTGGCTACCAGAAATGTAACTCCAAGGGGTTAAATTATCTGGAAAAAGTAGGTGCTGATCTAACACCTCATCTACTCAGAAAGCAGTGTATGAGCCCATGAGTGACTAGCACCAGAGAATTTGGCCCTGAGAGTCCAGATTGCAACACCCACATTTTGCAGCCCTCCAAATATGGATTTAAAAGTCACTGTTCCCACAGCAGGTGCAGCTGAGCTGGATAAGCCTGCCCAGTTCCGATCCTGCAAAACTGTTTGGATATTTTGATATTAGTATATATAATTGTTAATTATTTACACTAAATAATATGTGTAAATAATTAAATATTGTTATTATTTAGCCCATGCTCACACTAAACCTTGTGCAGAACTTACCACACACAACTGAACAGTCTACAGGAGATGGCTTTTTCTAAAACAAAAAAAAAGTGTTTATTTTCCCCCTGAAACTATAGGGAAAACACATACTCAGTGGGAGAAATCCAGCAGGTTAAGATCTTCCAACTGCCACTCAAATAGAGAAAATTACAATTATCTATTTTACACTACAATCCAAAGTCCTGGAATTCTTTCCCCAACCTCTTGAACGTATTTATTCTCTCTGGCAATATGCTATTGAGTAAGTGGACTAGACAGGGATAGGGAATTTCTGAAGGTGGAACAGCTGTACATCTGGAATGCAACCTCTGCTTTACTGGACAACTACAAAGTTCTTGCAAAGAAAAATGTGTTTGTCCTGAAAAAAAAAATAAAACTAAAACCAAAAAACCACCCCAGTGTATCCACAGGGAAGATAGGAATTGCTCATCTTGCAGGAGAGGGAAGCAGGCTGCATTTCACACCGGGGTTAGAGGTTTGCCTGCAGGTGTGGACCTCAGAAAGCTGCTGTCTGAGGCTATGTGCACCATCCTTGCAGCAGGCAAGGTGTAGGATGAAAGAGGGAATTGCCTGAGTCTCTACACTGCAGGGGAAGCAAGAAATCCTATTAAGGATTTATGCTGTTCCAGCAAAACAGCTTCCTCTCTTGAAGCAGAAGCCAGCTTTTTCACTGTCTTGACTTTGCTCGTGCTGACAGCATGCAGTTCTTCAGGCAAGCCCAGTGCCAGCTTTGTACTGAGAGATTCAGCATCAGGAAATGGGCGAGCAAGGCTCCTGCTCCTGCTCTCAGGCACAATTTCATTTGCCTCTGAGATGCTCTTCCAAGACTTTGAGTGAACACTTGTAGAGAGAAAGAAGTTATTTACTACACGAATGGGTTTGAAAACACAGTGATGTGCACATTCAAAAATATGTTCTAGAGAAGGCATGCCTGGGAGATGTCTGAGGAGACATTTGTGCGTGGTGTGTAAAAATTATAATGTGTTTTCATTTACACAGTGTCTCCTCCACACACAAGGGAATGCAGCAAAATGTAACTAAAACCACATATCCTCACAAATAAAGGGACAGAGAGAGAGAGAGAGTTTCATACAAAGGTTAAACAAAAAAATCTGTTTAATGTCACTTTGGGGATTACAGGAACTGGAGTAAAACAAACATCCAGAAGAAACTTTGAGGGGTTGCCTCAGGAAAAGCACGTGTGTGCCACCATATCTGCATATTCAATATGTCTTGCTGGGACAGCTTGGGAAAAATAGGAAGCTGGAAATTTTCAGTGTGGGAATTAGATGGAAGAATGTGAACCATTCTAAACAAAACAGAGTGGAGTTGCCAGCTGACTTGCTAAAATGCCAGTGCTCTCTAGGATCCCTTGAAACAGAGCTGAGGACTGGCCCTGCTGCTCAGGGAGTGGAGAGGGAGCCAGGAGATTTGGGCTGGATTCCTGGCCCTGCAACAAACCCAGCATGTGACGCTGGCAAGTCATTCAGCTCTCAGCTTCCAAAGCCTGATTCCATGCCTGCACTTCTGGGCACCTAGAGTGAGACAGCAAGAGCCCAAACACCCCAGACCTCAAACAGGGGTAAGCTGCAGGTACTCACTGCCCATCCATGAGGATCACACACTTTGGGTTCAGTTTCATCATGGATGAAGCAGGGCTAAAACCTGCAAAGGAACCTGGAATGCTACAGAGCTCCAGGAAGGTATTACATGATCAGACATCTTTGCCACACGGATATGCAAAGGACTATCAATGAGTTACCTGTTGCTTCCCATATCCTGTGGCAATTATTGCCATTCTATAAATATTTTCAAGACTTTTTGTTTATGTTTCCTACTTCAGGGCATCAAGGAATAATCTCCTCACAAAAGGATTCACTGTTCCAAAAGAAACCTAAAGAATACAGATCAGGATTGCTGGCAAAAAGCGTGGAACAACAACACTGACAAGACTAGGAAAATACTGGATCTCAAGGGTGAAACTGTGGAAAGAAAGAGGCTTTTCCACATAATTTAGTCAGCATGTATGCTGGGGGAATAAAAAACAGAAGCAAAAGCCATATTTCTAGCTTATACTTTTCTGTATGCACACATTTACAAAAATTTGGAACGATCAGAACTAGAGAAAGTTGAATTCTCATTGTACCTGAGGGGGGTCTGGTCACACATTAATTTACATTATACTGTAGGCAAAAGTTTATTATGGACTTTTTTAAAATGAAAAGTGTAGACACAAGTTGAAAGAACAAGTGTAAAACAGAGAACTTGTTCTACCCATTTATATTTCCACCTCTAGCATGGTGAACTCTGTACTTTCTTCCTGCCCTGTTTGTGCCTGCCCTTAATTTTACCCTCACATTTCCAGAGAGGATTTCCAAGATTTTTGTGGTGCACAGATAGGTAACACATGCTGGTGAATTTAATTGCCTTAATGGGGTTTTAGAGCTTCCACATGAACCCAAGAACAGAAGCAAGAACAAAAGAAGTTTCTGAAAGGGATGTCCCTTTGCAACCATTTTTTGTGCACCCATTATAGTTGTACCAGATAACTTTCAGAAAATCAGGGAAATTTAGCACAAACAATCTCTGCACTGGTACTTCCAGGATTAAAATGTTACAGTAACCTTCCTTTGGCCAATGCAATCGAAATCTTCCATTAAGTACAACATTCTATTTTGTGTCTTTAGTCTGCCTTCCTTATAAAACTGTATTTTCTAACTCTCACCTTTGTGCCAAGCTCTAACTGTGAATCTCATTTTCACAGCATGTTTCCGAAACAGTATTGCCCTATTTTTCAGTTTCCCTCCAAGAACTTACTTCAGAGCTGGTGCTCAGAAGGCAGGTGACATAACTTGGTCCAATTCAAGTGAATTGCCAATTTCAGAATGCCATTTACTACCTGAAAATGTGCTGGTGGCCACAGTCCAGAGAGGGAGGAGTCAAAATAATGCTGCAGTAATCCATGGGTACAAAAATCTTGTGTTTTAAGGGCCACACAGCCACATCAGTACCCTCCCCAAGCTGAGCTCACCCTCTTGTGAGGTTACCTTCCACTTTCACTGTGGCAAGAATATTTGAATTCCTTGTCCCTGGCCCTCACTCTGGGGGGCCCAGGCAAGGCTTGACTGGAAAGCCCAGAGCCTGATGTCTTTTCTTCCTTGCAGCTTCTGACAGAGAGCACAGGGAGCAGCATCCCTGACAGCCAAATTCCCCTGACTCACAGGCCAGTAATGCCACACCTGCCCTGACTGCAGAGAGAGATGCTCTGCCCAGAGCATCTCCCCATCCCAGGGAGAACGTGCTGGCTGTCAGTGGAGCTGCACACACAGAGCATTCATGCACCTCTGCTGGGTTTTGCACTAAACAGCTGTTACAAAGGCAGATTTCACAGACCTGCTGCTGTAACAGGTACCACACAGCATGTCAGACACACATGTTTCTGCTGTGACTGCAGGGGCTGTCCCTATTAGATCAAGTTGTAGAGGTCTCAGAGTTCAATCCCCAGGAATGGCTTATGAAAGCAATTACCACCTGAAAGGTCTCTTTGTTTTTGTGCCACTGCTTTTAATAACAACGATTGCATCAGATATTTTCTGCCATCTCCATCTTCTTTGGTGCTGCTGAGGAAGAACTAGCCCAACACTTAAAATAGCACCCAAGACTTAAAATAGCACCCAGTACAATGAACTGCAAACACTTCAGGTTTCAGGTTTTACATCCTGCCCTCCCAAAGCACTTTCTCTTTGATGATTTTAACCATTGAGTACCAAGCTCCACGTGAGCCCTGAAGGGTGGGACATGCATGGCCAAACCAGGGAATTGCCCGTGGGCAGGGGCCCAGGTCACCTGCTCCGAGCACCAGACAGTCCTGTCCCACAGCAGCAGACAGACAGACAGACATGAAAGGCCCATGGCATTCGAGGGAGTTGTCTGGACAGCCACAAATTGTTTTGATTCTTCAAGCAATCCTTTCATTTACGCTTGGTTCAGTCTGTTACGGCAGCAACAGTCGCTGGCCAATTTACCAGCAAAACTGGGAATATAATCCTGTCCCCCCACACTTCACACCCTCTGCCCATTCCCCCTCACATCAGCAGAGTTGTGTTCTTGTCAGCTACTGACTGAAGTAAAAACAAGACCTGAAGAAAATACCCAAATCCAAAAGGCTCCAATCTATAGCTGGAGTCTGCACTGAGACATTAGCTCTGAATTTTGCCCCAGCTTTAGATAACCACATATCCACACTGCATTGTATTTTTAATAAACCACCCAATTCCAGGAAATACATGGCACATGAGAATTACTTTGTGCAGATAAAATACATCCTAAAATACATCCTCATGTAGCACCTATTAGAGACATGAAGCCTGCAAAGTACAAAAACCCACTTTGTTTTTTAAGGAAAGCTTCATAGTGACCTACTCTTCACAACAAAGCTCAATAGGCAAAAGGAGTATTACAATTTCCAAAAAACCCTCTTATCAGTTATATTTCCTTTATATTCTTTGATCAAAAAATGAAAGATCACAAAAATGAAAATGAAAAACCAGCATGAATTCCAAAGGGAATCCACTCACTGAACACCCTCTGCTGATTTATATATGTGTGTGTGCATGCATAGATATGCACACATGCAACACAGAATCACAAAATCATTGAAAAGTTTGGTTTGGAAGGGATTTTGAAAGGCCACCTAGTCCAACCTCCTGCAATGACCAGTGACATCTTCACCTGGACCAGGTTGCTCAGAGTCCTGTCCAACCTGACCTTTAATGTTTCCAGGAATGCAGCAGCCACCATCTCTCAGTAAAAAACTTGTATCCTGTCTAAACTGACTCCTTTAGTTTAAAACCATTAAGTACTGTCCTATTGCAACAGTCCCAAAAGACTCTTTTGGTTTCATTCATACATAAAAAATATTCCCCAAACTGAATATGAAGAAGCTCCACTAAAGCAACTTTAAACCCACTTTAAGACCATGGGTTGTATCAAACTTAGTTGATTTTTGTGGTCAGATTTTCTCCAAATCTGATGAAGAAGGTCTGGAAGCCAACTTGTGAAGGATAACTGTGGCTCCATCTAAGTTTAAATGGATACAAAGAGAGAAAAGGGTTAGCTGGGCATGGGCTTTATTGTCCAAGTGGTTTTGCATCACTTCTGTCCTGCACTGCCAATGGCCACTGCCCAGAGGCAAAAGCAAAGCCAAAGGCTAAAAAGATTCCTGTGGGTAAATTCACAAGTTTTCCATTCTGCAGCTGAAGCTGTGAAAATGCAGAAAGCACATGGAGTAGGTTGGCAGAAGAAAAGTAAGGATAAGGAAAGACTCTGTTATCTCTTAAATGACTTATTTGAGCCAAAAGTTACCCTGCAAACTGACAGGCAAAAGTAACACACAAGGCCAGGCTGAGATGGGAGCTAGAGAGAGACCTGGTGGATGTTACACCCAACCATGCAGGATGGACAACAGTGCAGCTTTATCAGCACGAGCTGCTTCCAATCACAGAGGCCACAAGTGAGTTATGTGAATCCTCCTGAACCCCTGCCAAGCAAAACTGTACAGCCTCCACTGAGTAGTGGTGTAACTGAAGGAAAAAAATGAAGCATTTATCTGGCAAGTGCTTTCTGAAAGACAGCATGGCTGTCAGGAGCTGCTCGAGGAGCTGGAATGCTAGAGATGGTTCCAGGGGGATGGAGCAGCCATCAGTGTGCCTAGGAGACAGGCAGGGATTTTTAATAAAATGCAGTTTATCACATGGTGATTACCACCTCCTATTTATACCACATGAGTTCATGAAAAACATGGCACATATTCCTTTACTCCTGGAAACACAAAGTCAACCCAACAACCATGTGATAAATTGGCCCTTTTCATGCACTTTGTACTTTGTCTTTCCAAACCTCTATTTCCAAACATCTGTCACTTAGGCTGGCAAATAAAAATCTGCTGGAATAGTAACTTGTGTGCCTTCCTCGCCCCCAGATCAACACTACAGTAGATTAGGATTACAAATATAAATTCCAGGCTGTTCCACTCAACATGTAAACCTTAACTGTTCACAAGGAAGGACAGATGGTCTAAGTATATAAGAAGTAAGAAAGAGAACTTTAGAGTCTCCAGGAAATGCTTCATCTATTTCTAACTTCTGCTGGCTCTACACAAGAGACACTACAGACACAATGTGCCAAGATATAAAGAAAAAAGTATTTCAGGTAAGCTTTTCTGCCTTGAAGAGCACACCTTTTCCTGCTCCCCTTCAAATGTGGTTTGAAAGGCTTAGGGAGAGGAAATTCCACATTATTTCCATGCTAAGATTCCGCAGCCGAGTTTGGGATAACTCTGTGAAAGCCTTCATTAGCACTCCTTGAGAATGACTTGTAGAACTTGCTTGTAGCTTTGCCAGTTATGAGTAATGCAACAATCCCTGAGACACTTCTGTGCCACATTTCCTTCACACATTGCCTGATGTCTGCTGGACTCAGTCTTCCTGTGAGGGATCCCACTGCCTCCAGACAGGGAATCCCTGCCACGACAGGCCTGTGAGATGCCACACCTTTCTCTTCACTCCATGGAAATTCTCCATGTCTGTTGAGATGCTCTACAGCTGATCTGCAGAGAAAAAAAATCTATTGCCCCCAATCTTCTGCTTATTAACCAAAGTCTCAACAGCACAAACTGCAAAAATAATACCACAAAGGTATAGCTCCTGTGTGTGACTGCAGCTCCACAATCACTAAATCCAGGTCTGTGCATTGCTGGATCCCCCAGGAGCACAAATTTCATCGGGATCAGGCCAAGGCATGTGATCAGGCTGCTGCTGAATGAGCCAGAGCTCAGGATGCAGGGCCAAGCCCAATCCTGCTCTGGCCAGGAGCCAGGCACAGGGGTGCAGACGATACCTGATCTGGCTGGAGCTCAGCACACTGACACCTGAGCCGGCATAAAGTCTGCTGGTAAAAAGTTAACCTGTCAAAAACTTCTTGAATTAACTCGAGCAGGCAGGGTGAATGAATACCAGGTCAGAGCTTCACATCATGTGGCCACCCCATTTTGGAGCCAATAATAGGAGCTGCACTGCTGGCTGTTGTTGCTCTGCCAAACCACAGCCAAATGTTGATAGTGATGTTTATATGCATGGGGAACTCAGTGCAGGATCAGGGCCTCAGAGTCCTTCAACTTGCCTTGCCTCCAACTTAAAGCAAAAAGGAAGGGAAAAAGCAGAGTGAAACCTAAATGTTTAACCTCTAAGTAGTCAACAGAATCCACTAATATGGAATCTGTATGTGAAGGCAGACCCATGACTGCTTCTGTAGCAAATAAATTTAAATTATTATTAAAATAAAGCCTATTCCTTCAGGTTAGTGAAGGCATCAGTACAGCAAACACATCAGTAACTAGGCTGATTTGTGCAGTATTTTAGCAATCCAGACAGTGTTAAAAACAAACCCTGTCATGTTGAACAAATGCAGACTTAACTTTTTCTTTACAAAGAAAGGGTAGTCCTGCTCTTCTGAAACTGTTTTGAAAAGCCTTACCTGATCTCTGGTAGAACTTAAGCCATTTTTAACACTGCTGCAATATTGCCTAGTGTTGAGACGTGCATGGGTACCATTACACAAGGCTACAGACACATAGAAAACATGGTTTTCAAACACTCTTTCTTAAAATTATTGGAAGTCACTGGAAATTGCTTGGTTTATGTGAGTATCTCAACCATTTTCAGAGCTAGTTCAAGGAGGCCATTAGCTGAAAGCCATTTTGAGAAGATTCTCTATTTCCCATTACAGACGCCCTAAAACAATCCATGCAGAGATGTACAGCAACCTGGACAGCTACCCAGAGCTCTGAGCTGTTTACAGCCCGGTCCTATCGCTCCTGCAGGCGTGCCTGGACAGAGGGTTCCCAAACTTTGCTCCTCAAGCTGTCACACTGCCTCATGGCCATGCTGCCCACCACAGCAGCCAGTGCTCCAGCAGGCAGGGGTGAGGCACCATCCACCTTCTCCTTGCTACCTTCCACAGCTGCACAGACCCCTGTCCCTCCTCCTGGGGCTCCCAGAGAGCTCGAGGAGTTATCAGCCAGCCCAGCATGGCCTTGGCAAATGTCAGTGCAGAGGTGGCCCAGTGGCAGATATGGGGTGAAGCAAGGGACTGGCTGGAGCATGGCACAGCACTGAGCTGGAGTCTCCAGCTGTGCCAGGGCAGATTTAGGTTGGACATTAGGAGGAATTACTTCACAGAAAAGTGATTAGACATTGGAAGGGAGTGCTCAGGGAGGTGGTGGAGTCACTGTCCCTGGAGGTGTTTAAGGAAGACTGGATGTGGCACTCAGTGCCATGGTCTGGTGGGCAAGGTGGTGTCTGGTCATAGATGGACTCAATGATCTCAGAGGTCTTTTCCCACCTAACTGGGTATGTGATTCTGTGCAGCAGTGCTGCTTTCTACAGCCTTGCCACCCCTGCCCTGGTGGGGACCTGTCATCCATGGGTGACAGCCCAGCAGTCACCATGGCCTCTCTGCACTGAGGGCAAGAATTAGGATTAGTAATGCATCAAGGGAAGCATGGTCAGCGGGTCAAGGGAGTGACCCAGCCCCTTTACTCAGGTCTAGTGTAATGCATCCAGTTTTGGGCTCCTCACTACTAGACAGTCCTGGAGAAGGTCCAGTGAAGAGTGACACAGAGGATGAGGGGACTGGAACATTGCTATTGAGAGAAAAAGCTGAGAAAACTGGGCCTGTTCAGCCTCAAGAAGAGATGACTGAGAAAAGACCTCACCAATATAAGTATCTTAAGAATGAGTCAAGAGGATGGAGCCAGGCTCTTCTCGGTGACACCAAGCAATAGGACAAGAGCCGACAGGTACAAACTGACGCACAGAAAGTTCCTCCTGACCACAAGGAACAACTTCTTTCCTGTGCGGGTGCCCATGCACTGCGCCACACTGTCCACACAGAGGTTGTGGCGTCTCCCTCTCTGTACGCTCTAGAGCCGCCTGGATGCCACCGTGTGCCATGTGCTGGGGCCGGGCCGGGCCCCGGTGACGGCCGAGGCCCCTGGGGCCGGGCCCGGAGCGGCGGTGGCGCCCCCGGCGGCGGCGCGGGGCAGCGCAGCACGGCGGGAGCGGCGGGGGCGCCGCGCGGCCCGCGCTGTTTCCAGGGCGACGGCTCGCCGTGTTCCGGACCGTACCATTGCGCAAGCGGCGCGGGTGGGGGCGGGAGGGGAAACAGGCCCGGCCCGGCGCCGCCTCCTCCCCGGCTGCCTCCTCCCCCCGCGCCTGGCCGCGCCTCCCCCCCTCCCGCGGGCCGGAGCGGCGCCGGGCCCAGCAGCGCGCGGCGCGGAGCGGAGCGGGCGGGCCCGGAGCGGCGGAGTCGGTACCGGCGGCGGGCGGGCCGGGCCGGGCCGCGCCACCCCCTGCCCTCGCTGCCTCAACACCGGCGCGGGATGCGGGCGGCGCGGGGCCGCGGGCTGTGAGCGGCGGCAGCGCGGAGACAAAGGGAGGCGGCGGCGGCGGCGGGGCTCGGCGGCCGGCGCTGGGCACGGGGCGCGGGGGCCGCCGCCGGGGCGCGCCCGCCGGGATGCGGCGCGGGGCGGCGCGGCCGCGGCAGCAGCGCGGCGGCGGCAGCGGCGCGGCCCGCCCGGCGCGGCGGTAGAGGCGGCGGGGCCGGGCCGGCGGTCGCGCAGTAGCGTCTCCCGCGCCGCCCGCGCCGGCGATGTGAGGGCGGCGGCGGCGGCAGGAGGAGCGCGGCGCGGAGCGGAAGGCGGGCGGGCCCCGGGCGGAAGCGGGCCGGGCCCGGCGGCGAGGGGCAGCAGCGCGGCGCCGGCGGGGGCGGCCGGGCGCGGGCGGGCGTGCGTGCGATGGAAACGCACATCTCGTGCCTGTTCCCCGAGCTGCTCGCCATGATCTTCGGGTACCTGGAGGTGCGCGACAAGGGCCGCGCGGCGCAGGTGTGCACGGCCTGGCGGGACGCCGCCTACCACCGCTCGGTGTGGCGGGGCGTGGAGGCCAAGCTGCACCTGCGCCGCGCCAACCCCTCGCTCTTCCCCAGCCTGGCGGCGCGGGGCATCCGGCGGGTGCAGATCCTGTCGCTGCGGCGCAGCCTGAGCTACGTGGTCCAGGGCATGGCGGACATCGAGAGCCTCAACCTCAGCGGCTGCTACAACCTCACCGACAACGGGCTGAGCCACGCCTTCGTGGCGGAGATCAGCTCCCTGCGCTCGCTCAACCTGAGCCTCTGCAAGCAGATCACGGACAGCAGCCTGGGCCGCATCGCCCAGTACCTCAAGGGCCTGGAGGTGCTCGAGCTCGGAGGCTGCAGCAACATCACCAACACCGGCCTGCTGCTCATCGCCTGGGGCCTGCAGCGCCTCAAGAGCCTCAACCTGCGCTCCTGCCGGCACCTCTCCGACGTGGGCATCGGGCACCTGGCGGGCATGACCCGCAGCGCGGCCGAGGGCTGCCTGGGCCTGGAGCAGCTCACGCTGCAGGACTGCCAGAAGCTCAGCGACCTCTCGCTCAAGCACCTGGCCCGCGGGCTGGGCCGCCTCCGCCAGCTCAACCTCAGCTTCTGCGGGGGCATCTCGGACGCGGGGCTGCTGCACCTGTCGCATATGAGCAGCCTGCGGAGCCTCAACCTGCGCTCCTGCGACAACATCAGCGACACGGGCATCATGCACCTGGCCATGGGCAGCCTGCGGCTGTCCGGCCTCGACGTCTCCTTCTGCGACAAGGTGGGGGACCAGAGCCTAGCCTACATCGCGCAGGGCCTCGACGGGCTGCGCTCGCTGTCGCTCTGCTCCTGCCACATCAGCGACGAGGGCATCAACCGCATGGTGCGGCAGATGCACGGGCTGCGCACCCTCAACATCGGCCAGTGCGTCCGCATCACCGACAAGGGCCTGGAGCTCATCGCCGAACACCTCAGCCAGCTCACGGGCATCGACCTCTACGGCTGCACCCGCATCACCAAGCGGGGCCTGGAGCGCATCACCCAGCTGCCCTGCCTCAAGGTGCTCAACCTGGGACTTTGGGAAATGACTGAGAGCGAGAAGGTCAGGTGAGAGGAGGAGGAGGGTGCCCCGAGACCTCCATCTCCTCTGGAGGGACTCACTGACTGACTGACTGACTGCTGCAGAGGAGGAGAGAAAGAGAGAGGGGCATGCACAGAGACATGCTACCCACGCACTCTGGCACCGCAGGGAGGAACAGAGAGGGTCTGTCCTCGACCCTTCTGTGCTGCCTACCTATCCTTGCTGTGGAGGAGGAGGAGAAGGAAGGGGGACCAGGAGGACAGAGAGAAAGCACCTATCCATTTTCCAGGTCATGCCTCAAGTTCCATGCTAGGGATACAGAGCCCTCTCCCTTCCCACAGCATCCTTCCCTGTGGAAGAGGTAGAAACCCACACTTATGCACTGGGGCTAGAGACACCCCTCTTTATCCCCACTCCCACATTCCATCCCCTCAAGCACTAAGGATGGATAAAGAAAGACCCTTGTTCTGCCATGTATTCAGAATAGATTATTTTTGGTTTATATAAAGGAGAGTGGAGATGGGAACAAAAAATAAGTTAACAGCAGCAAAGGCTTCCTAGCTACACTTGTGCACCCAGCCACCCAGTCATCCTGAGCTGGGCACAGACAGAGCTTTTGATAAAACAACCATTCCACCTCTGTGCTTGCCCCTCCCCTGTCAACACATGTGTGACAGAAATACTGCTCCCTAGGTACATTGATTTTTTTTTCCCTTTTAAATCTCTCTTCAGTCTCCAGTTTCATGTTATTCTCTGCTGTGGGTGGATACAACCTCCCACTATTCCAGTTCTCCACTGCACTGAGACTAGCGATAGCTACAGCCTCCCCTTTTGTCAGTATGTTTCCATGTCATCCTGCACTATGGGTAATGGAAAAGTCCAGGCACTCCATTCTCCCTCCCCATCTCTCCACTGGACATGAACACACCATTTCCTCCTCCTCCTGTCTCTGTGGGGACTGGACACAGAGCCCACTCTCTTAATCCTTCCCGTGCACTGGGGGACCCTGAGAGTTACTGAGACTTGTCTTCCCTTTCATCATTCTCTCTTTTTCTCCCCTCCTCCTCCCTTGGCAACAGGGATAGACATATCCAGCCACATATCCATTCCTCTCTGGGTTGGGGGTGAGCAGGTAGAAGGGAGTTTTCACTCCTCTCTACCTGGGGGACATGAGGAAGAATCTCCAGCTTCATTTCTGCTTCATTTGAGATACTGTGACCTGTTTTTATTTTGAAATGCATAAAAAAAATTACTGCTACAAAAACAGCCTCTTACTCTCCCATCTATCCCTTGCTTACATCCTGTAATTGATCCCAGTTTTCCTCACTCATTCTCCCCTTTACAGTATTCATTTTCTTACATGGTTTTATTTTTAAAGACATATGAAGTTGCTGTTCTTGTGGATTTTTAAGTACTTTTTTTTCTGCTGAATATATTCTATATATATAAATATATATATGATGTCTGGCTACCTCGTTTTAATTTGTTACTTTTTTTTTTTTCCCTCCTCAAAAGCCCTGGAATTCTTACAGGAAAGAGATTTTGAGACTGAAACATTTTTGTGCCTAGACTGGAATAATGCCCCTTGGGTTTGTTCTTATTTTATCCTCTCCTCCACCCCCACCCCTTTTTAAATTTTTTTTTTAATTTTAAATTTTTGTTTTTAATTTTAAATTTTTGTTTTTAGGCTTACCCTACTGTGTCCCACCTCCACATTCTGGTTGTGCCTCTCTCTCCCCCTTCACTGGGAACTGGGGACCCAAACTGTGCTTCTGCATTTTTACTCTTCTAGCACAAATATGTAACGTGAGAATCCACACTGCAGATTGGGCTACTGTTAACAGAAATGTATAAAATGCAAGTTTGTTTCAAAAAAGAAAAATCATATATATGGATATATGCAAGTGCTTTCCCCTCCCCTCCTAAGCCACCTACAAAAGGTCACTATGCCAGGCTTCCTGTTTGTAGGTGGAGAGGAGCAGAGCTGGCCTGCAGGCCCCAGGGCTGCCATGTGAAGGGGAGGAGACTGAAGTTCATCTGTCTTATCTCTGTTCTGTCAATAAAATGGAGCTGGGTCTTTAGATTATTTTTTAATTATTATCTGAAAGAGGAAGAGTAAGTTTGGGTTTTGTTTTGATTTTTTTTTGTTTTTGTTTTTAAATATCTTGGCTTTTTTTTTGCTTATCTGTTCAAAATCTCAAATCCTCCACAGTAATAGGCCAGACCACGGAGTTAACACAAACCCGGAGACCCCTATGGATTAATTGTACTGTTTGTGAATTTGTATAAAAAATAACAAAGATCCTCTTAAAACATTTTATATTCTTACAGTAAAAGGTTAAACATATTTATATAATAAAAGAGGAAATATGAAGTATGTTTTTGAAAAAAAAAAAAAAAAAGCCGTATCTGTGTTGTCTGTACTTATTGAAGCCGTGTGTGTCTGTGGGGCTTGGTCAGAACAGCCTTGTGGCTGATGGTGGGACTGGGGCTGCTCTGCCGAGGAAGGCCAGGAGCCTCCTCCTGTGCAGGATGCTGGGCACCATCAGCAGCAGGAGTTGGTGAGGAGGGGGCTTGGCAGGACCAGCCGTGGCCACGAGGGTGCTGCAGCATCCTGGGGACAATCCCCCGCTCAGACTGCTGAGTCTGAGGTCACACAAACCTAAAGTGCTGAAACTTGCAGCCGAATCGACTTGGTGATAGAGGACAGCATTTGTGAGGGGGCGGAAGAAGGCCTCTATTTCTTAATTTTTTTAAGCTTCAGATGAATTGCTTAGTGGAGAATTTTTTAGTGATTTAAACTGTGGCCCTCCCCGGATGGTAGACCAAATCAAATAAAAACATTTCCCAGCACTGACAACCACCAAAACCCTGCGCCCTCGCAGACCTGGAAAATCTGAAACGTCTTGCTTGATTTCCACTACCCAGCCGAAGATTAAAGAGAAAGTAAAAAGTGGAACCGTGTTCAAAAAAAAAAAAAAAAAAGTTTGAATAATCTAAGGTGTCCTTTGTCCTCTACCATAACCTTTCTCCTCGGCGTTATGACTTCTAACCCGCTGCGGTCCCTGCTGGCCTCCCCGGCGCGCGGTGTTGCATTGTGCGGGGTGAGCGGTGTTTACGGGGCAGCCACAAAGCGCGTCCGTCTCCCCAGCCCGGCGGCGGGGCTCCTCGCCCGCTGCCCCCTTCCTGCCTCCAAGGAGGGGGAATGCGAAATGGTGGAAGAAGGCAGAGCCATTGTTCAGCAAAGTTAAAAGAGGAGCTGTCCTTGCTTGCTTGCTCAGTCATGCATACTCAATCTGGCCGGGCCCGAGTCCCTATGGAAAGGAGGAGGGCGATTCTTCCCCTCTTTTTAACATTCCTCTCCAGGCCTGGCTGTATTTAAGCTGCTTTCCTCCGCGCCGAGGAGGAGGGAGGGGGATGGTCTGAAGTTCCTGTACATTTGCATTTTAAGCACTTGCAGCGCTGAGCAGGCCACTTTGTTCCCCGCTCCAGCAGCCTGGCTGGGTGCTGCTCCAGGTGGGATGCCCCGCCACAGGAGGTGCCCTCGGTGCCCGCACCTGCCTGCCCTGCCCAGCCCCTGCCGCCACAGCCACTCTGGCTGAGGCTGGACTGGGCACACGCACTGCCAGCTCTGCCCACCTCAGCTCTTAATGCCGTGCTGCATCTCAAGGGGGAAAGCAGTGCCTGACTCCAGCCCTCTTAAAAAGAAACGCCATCTCCTCCACATCCTAAGGACCTGGACTATCTCAGGGTCTGGGCTTTGGGGTGTGTGTTGTTCTATTCCCTCCTTTCCAAGACTTCCAAGCTTTCTGCTGGGAGTCCATTGACAAAAGCTGCATTGTTCGCTTTAGGGAAAGCCACCACAATTGGATCTAATTGAGCCTGACACTATATCCATCTTCCCCTACTTGGAGGGAGGTGTTGGGGTCTGTCTTTCCGAGTTTACAGTAACTTCTTGATGGAAAAAGAGCATGTATGTATGAGTGTTATAAACAACAGGAATTCCAGATCAAATTCCCATAACAGCTGAAAACGTAATTGCTCCAGGGGTCAAGCAGCAGTCCCAGCCAAGGATGGGGAATGATAAACCTCTCATAAAGTAGGTTTGTTTCTGCTGGGTCTGGGTGAAAATGCCATCTCCTTATTGAGCCCCATGTTCACATGGATAACACAGATGTCCAACTGTTTCAATATAATGTGTGTGCTCGCAAGCTCCGTAATCAGAATCAGGACAGGATATTTTTTTCCCCTAAAAAATCCCCTGAACTTCTTCTCTCAACTTACAAGAAAAAAAAAAAAAAAAAACAAACCAAAAGCATTGCCCACATGGCCCAACATCTCCTTCTAAGAGGAACACAAGCCAAAGGAAGTTGCCAAAACCAAAGCCTCCCTGAACCCCAGTTCTTAGACACCCTGGACTGTTCCCGTAGATGGAGCAAGTGCTCCTCATACCTTCCTCTCACGCTCCACTGTGACAGCACCTCCTCGTACCCAGACACAGGCCAACAACCATAGACCAATTACCACATAACTTCTCAGCATAACCAACCACTCTTGAATTTTTGAACATGACTCAGTTGGAAACCGGGGTAGAAAACCATAAAAAACACTCCACTACTTGGAAATGAGCTGGAAGCCTCCTGTCTGTGAGCCCGCAGTGCCCCAGCAGTGGCTTTGGTGCCAGCAGAAGTGCTGGGGCACCAGGGCACAAGGCAGGGCAGGAGGGTGGCCCAGGGACCTGCTTTGTGGACAGCTCTGAGGAGCAGAGGGGCCACGCTAAGGAGGTGATGGCAGAAAGAGCAGAGCAATGATGTGGAGGAGGGATGAAGTGACTGAGCAGGAGAGGAGGCAGCAGCTGGGGATGCCAGCTCCAAGCTGCAGTGCAGTCCTGCGTGTGCGTGGGGTCCCTGGTCTGCTGCAGCAGCTGCTCCCCTCGCCAGACCCATGGATGGCTCCGCTCCCTGGGAGCTGGGAGGAAAGGCAGGCTCCACCTGGGTCCTACTGCCCTTGGACTAGCACATGGGAGGTCCATGCATGACAGATTTACACATTTGATACCTTCCCCTGCACGCTGCGGGTTGGGCTGAATCGGTTTGTCACGGTGGCTCTGGGGGCCTTTGTTTGGCGCTAATAAATAACGGGGTCACGGGGCAGCTGTCAGCCAAACCACCTGGGGCCTCTGCTATGGCCAGAGGTGATCTGCCTGCTAGACAGCACAGAGCTCACCACTGAACCTGCCCTTTGGGGGTCAGCGAAGGGTTAAAATGAGACCTGGGTGGCCAAGAGGCTCACGGATTTTGGATCCAAAGCTAGAAGTCAGCACAGGCTACCATTAACAGCTCAAGGGGACATGTCCCTGGATCTGGCAGCCTCGCTATGTACGCGTGTGGGATGCTCCTGGCAAAGTGAACCCTTTTTTTGTTCTCTCGCTCTCCCTCCTCTACCTTAAATGCCACTCTTTCAGCCAGCAGCTCTTTAACAGTGCCTTCTGTGGAGGAAAACCAGAAATGGATAAATTTGACTGGGTGGTGCGGGCTGGATCCCTCAGGACAGCAGCGAGGCCCCGCGCCAGCGCTGCTGGCTGGGCTGCACCGACACTCCCCACCATGGCCAGCCAGCCAGGCCGTCCTGCTCAATTCCCCAGCCCCAAGCTGCACGAAAGAAAGAGCTGGAGAGGGTTCATCAGGCTCCTGTGCCAGAACTTAAGCCTCCAGCCACATTTGGCAGGGATGCTAGTGCTTCTCCCCCTGACTTAATTACATTTACCATATGCACTAGCTCAATGACAGCCCAAACTGAAATTGCATGATGGAGATTTTGAAAGATCTGAATCTGATCTGTCCTCACAAGATGAATGGAAATGGGATTTTCCTAAAAAATTTCCTAAAATCTGTGGTGTTTCTTAGACAAGGTGTCATAAGTTTAGTACCAGTGACTGGACACATGCCCTGAGCAAGTGTTTCCACATGAGAGGGTTACTGAGACATAAACCAAACTCATATTCTGCTACAGAAACTAACCCAGATCTAGAAATGGGAACCTCCTCCTAGTTATTTTCCTTCCTCTGAGTCTTGTTTCTCTGGGCACAGTCTAATGATTTCATGATGAAGCAATTTCCCCTCCCAGCTCTGGGGAAAAAAAAAAATCAAAAATCCCTAACAAATTTTATCTGAGCTTGGTCCTGTTCCTCTCTCTCCTTTGCTTCTTTCTCTCCCCAAACATCCCAGTTTTACAACCCTTGGATGTCTTTAGGGGTTTGGCAGTTGGCACATAACATCACAGGGGCCCAGAGCATCACAGCTCTGCAGCCTCTCCTTGTTCAGTGAGCTGAAATGCCAAGAAATCCCTGCCATTATCTTTGCCTCTTTCTCCCCTCAAACATCCCAGCTTTACAACCCTCAGATATCTTTAGGGGCTTGGCAGTTGGCACACAGCATCACAGGGGCACAGAGCATCACAGCTCTGCAGCCTCTTTCTGTGTTCAGTGAGCTGAAATGCCAAGAAATCCCTGCCACTATCTCCCTTGGTGACAGCTGCAGTGGCACTCCTGGCTCCCCAGCTTCAGCGTGGGCCAGGTGCATCGTTCAGTGCCATAAACCCTCCTGCCACACGCTGGCTAGAAGCCTTGTGAGGCATTCGTACCACAGGTGAGCCGGTTCCCTGCGCTCCCCCGGGCTCCTGAGCTGCCAGGGATGCCGTGCCTCACTTGTCTCTGGCACATCTCCATCCGCCCTATGCGAACTGACCCGAGGTGACGGCGATAACGAGACCCTCGGGTCGCTCGCCTACCTAACACCCAGGACAACCAGAGAAACAGATGGAGAGCGCGCTGCTGCCCGGGGTGCTGGCAGTCGCACGGGCTGGGTGGCGCATCCTCATGCTCGTCCCGATGCCATTGCCATGGCGATCCCCCAGGCGGCAGCATTGCCCGCCGAGTGCCGCGGGCGCTCACGGCCGCCGACGAGCGGCTCCGCTCCGGTCACCCGTGGCACCGAACGGGGACGGCGAGAGATCGGACGGACTGAAGGGCTCGCCCGTCCAGCCCTGGACACGAAGCAGCGCGACAGGCGGTGCAAAGGGATGGGGAACTGCTCGTCATCACCACCGCTATCAGCATGTGGTCCTGCACCATAAGCCAAGCCGGAAAGGCACACTTGGCATAGCTGAACCGGGAGTCAGGCATAGAACCGGTGAATGGCTTGGGTTGGAAGGGATCTTAATGATCATCCAGTTCCAATCCCCCTGTCATGGACTGGAACACCTTCTGCTATGAAGCAGTTGCTTAAAGCTCAGTCCAGTCTGGCCCTGAACACCTCCAGGGATAGAGCATCCACAGCTCCTCCAGGTAACCCATTCCAGGGCCTCACCACCCTCACAATAAAGACTTTCTTCCTGGCAAGCAATCTAAACCCAACCTCTTTCAGTTTAAAGCCATCCTCCCTTGTCCCATCACTACATGTCCTGGTCAGAACTCCCTTTCCAGCTCTCTTGCAGCCCATCTGGGCACTGCAAAGTGCTTCAAGGCCTCCCCAGAGCTTGCCCTTCTCCTGGCTGAACAACCCCAGCTCTCTCAGGCTGTCTCCACAGAAATGCTCCAGCCCTCTGATCACTTCCATGGCCCTCCTCTGGACTCGCTCCCACAGGTTCATCTCCTTATGTTGGAATGTGCATCAATGCTCCCCATCATGAAAGAACTCCACACCCCAGCCTGAAGAGCTGCCTCTTGGAAACTGTCTATCCTAAACTTAGCACTTCTGCCCTAAAACTCTACCTACTGACATCTATAGCTTGACAACAACATTTTTTTTTAAAGCATGCAAGTGTGAGAGTGTTAATGGAGCAGGACCAAACTTAAAGTAACACTTAGATTATTTTATTTCAGTTTTGTTGTGCAGGGCTTTGCTGTGTTGTTGGCACAGTCACTCCACTGGATATCTCTGCAGTGATAAACGTATCTGGAGCTGTATGTGTGTGTCCTTTTTGGCACATAAATTTATAAAGTCTTTCTTATCCAGCTCTCACACTGCTGCTACAGGTACAGTGAAGGTATCTTTCACAGAAGCAACTGCACCTTATAATTTACAGAATTTCAATAATTAGCTTCTGCAGACTCATTGCATACACAGACATCAAAAAGGGAAAATCAGCACTAATGGGGGAAGAGAAGTGGAAACAACTTGACTAAGGTGATGTCCCAGATCCATGTGTCACCAAACAGCGCCTGGCGTCCACCCCTTCCATCTCCAGTCCTGCTGGTTTCTGCCTCTTGCAGCAGCAGAAATGGAAATGAGTTTTCCAGCCTAAGGTAGGCCTGGAGAGGGAGGGTCAGGACAAAGAACATCTTCCTACCTTCCACACCAGACTCACTGAGCAGCCTGGATGTGCTGGTGAACAAGTGTGGGCTGTGCAAGAGCTCCCAGCAGCAGGAGCCCCTCCAAGAAGCCATCTCTCCATTTCTGTGCAAACTCTTCAGCTGTCACAGCTTTTACTGCAGGCAGTGGCCAGTCTGCCCCAACAAAAGCAGAGCTGACAGCCCTGCAGGGAACCTCCCAGCACAACAACAGGTACTGCTCTGTGGCTGCTCCCTGGACATCTCCACCAGGGCTGTCCCTGAGGAGGGACCACCCATGTGGATCAAAGGCACCACAGGCTCCCTAGGGCTGCCCATGCTGTCTCCTCTCATGGTGTCCCTTCCCCAGAGTCACCTGTCCTTTAGCACAGACCTGCCCAGACCACACTGAAGGCCAACTGAGCAACAGCAACTTCTGCCCCCACACCCAGACCCCACTGCACCAGGGCTGCACTGCCTTCCCCTCACCTCCCCTGGGCTCAAATGCCACAGGGACATCATGGGGAACATGGGGAAACGTCATCTCCCACCCACACCTGCCAGGGACTCAGCGGGACAGGCGACGCTGCATGTGAGCGGCCGGGTGTAACTTCCACCCTGTCCCTAGTGCCAAAAACAAGCATGTTAAAGCTAATCTACCCCTGTCTCAGCTCAACTGCTTTTCTGTGACTAAGCCCCTTATAATGGTTTTACTAAAATCCCCTTTTGATGGAAAAAATCCCAGCTGGAAGTTTCGGGCAGCGGCACAATGTGCAAGTCTGCGTGTCCCTTTCCCCGGCTTCACAAAAGCCTCTAATCGAGTGGAAAATTTGCTGGAGGCCAGAGGTTTAGGCCTGCAATTATTTTTTAAGGGATTATCAGGAGAGAATGGCGGTACTTACGACCCTCCCTCTCTTTGTGCTGCTTTCAGATGGACTCAGCCAGAAACCTAAACCACCGCAGCTGGATCCAGCAAAACCAGGGCTTGGCTGGGCAGCTTGCCTCCTCTCTGCCTCACAGGACAGATCCCAGACTCCAGGTTAGATGAGTCCCCATGCAACGAACAGAAGTGCTTTTCCACAGAAGCAACACTCTGAGATTTTTTTTAAAGAAAAGCTTGAGAAAAAGCAAACTGTTCCAGCCCCGTGAGCCTCAGTGAGAAACCAAGGAGCCAGGAGGGATGAGGTCCATTGGACAGGCTGGGCTTTGGCTCTGCAAAGCCATTATGTAGGAGGCCTTACACAAGTTACTTGCAGCAGGCTCCAAAAAAGCCTTGGCAGGGAAAATGTGCACACTGCAACACCCAGCTTTTGAGGGCTCTGCTTCAAGGGTGGGTCCTGGCACTGGGGTCCTCGGTGCTTTAGTGGCCTCTGAGAACAGTCCTGCACCACTGAGGATCCAAAACAACTCAATGCCAGGCACAGAGCCACTCATGTCAGCACACTGAGCACAGGCAGGCCAGAGGAAAGGTGTGGAGGTACCAGTTGTGGGTTTCTCTGGGTCTGGATTGAAGGCACTTGAGACAGTAATTCATGTTTGGACTCAGGTGTTGATTATTTCTTACCAGTAAAAGAGTCTCACTACTGTGAGTTCAGCAGCACAAAATGGCCAACAATCTCTTGATACAAGGTCTTTTAAGACTAAATTATCCAATTAAGAACTGACACCTAGATTATTTCCCCTTTTAACTCAATAACTGATCCCAAAGAGCCCCCAGTGCAGACTTTTCTGCCCAATTACAGAATGCCACCCAAACCCATGAAGCAGAAGGAAGAAGAATGAAGAAGAAACTCAGGATGACACCCTGTGCCCTCCATCTTGCTCCCATCCACAACATACTAAAAATCCCAAAACTTATTTCTCACCCAGTGATCACCTACACTACTCTCTATAATCTATTTCACATGTTTGTGGGTTCCAGTCTATCTTGAAGTCTGGGAAACTTTCTCCATGAATGAGGGTCAGAGTCAATGCTGCCCAGGGGTCAGGGCACCCCAGAGCAGACACAGAAATATTCCTGGTGCCCTGGGTTTCCACAGAGAGGCACTGCTGGCCCTCCTGTCCAAGGGGCTCTGTGCCTTGCTCAGAGCTCCCAGGAGCTGCCTGCACTCACACCTGGCCCAAAATCAGCTCCTCTTCCATCAAATTGCCACATTCCTGCTTGCTTAAGAGCAGGGGAGCCATAGCCAGAGGGAGCAGAGGTGTTCCCTGCTTCCCAACAGCAGCCTAAGGAAGGAAACCTGCTTTAATCCCTCCCTTCACTTCTAACTTATCCCGTGGGGAGAAGGCACAAACTAACCACAGGTAAAAGGGCTGCTCTTCACTGCTCCCATGTCATGATAATTCCAGACTTGGAGCAAGAAATGAAACACGTGAAGGAAGCAATGGCTGAAGACCTCTCAGCATGTGGCATAAAGCAGCTGCTGGCTAAAAAGGAGAAGCAGGCTGTGATCCCTGAGCTTTCCTGTGTAAGATGGCTCAAAACTAAGTGGCAGCTGCCACTGGGGCTTTTTGATCTTACTGTGCCTGCATGCGCTGGGTGTGCTCTAAAAGCACCTGGGCAGGCTGAGGGCAGGATGCTTGCCTTCTGGATGGTGGTCAGACTCAAGCACTTGGGGCAGGCATTTAAGTAAAAAACTCAGCACCCGAGGGGTGTTAAACAAGAAATAATTTTAAAACCCTAGACAAACACAGAGAAAATGTCAAATGAGGCATTTGTGGAATTATGATGCCCCCAGGAGCTAGGTGGTGCCTAAGCTGGGGATTTTGATTTTGCAGTTTTGAAGAATGCTGCCTAAATGTCATTTGGCTTTGCTTTGGTTTTTTCTTGGATCAATTTTTTTTACCCCTCTCTACCTCATCATCTCCACCCACATGGACACTGTTTTTGCAGGATTTAAAGACAGTAAGATAAAAAGACAAATGGCCAATCCTGCTCAAAATTGCCCATTAAGGCTGATGTGCTTTGAGATACTCTTTGAGTCTGCTCTCCAGGACAGCTTGTGAAATCCAGCATCCCAAGGTAAGGAATGCAGAGTCACCAGTAAGGAGCAGCACAGGATGTGACCTGTGTGATTCACCAGTGGCACTACAAGTGTAAGAGCAGCTCCAGCCCCAACTTCTCACCCAAATAAATGGAGTACCATGCACAGTGCCACATTAAGAGCCATCCTTTGCTACCTCCAAGGAAGCAGATCTTTCCCAGCCTGCTGGTCTCCAGCACCACTGGTGAACCTTGCTGTTGGAGCCCTAAGTTCTTCTGCTTATACAAATCTGCTCTCCACAGATAACCTTGAAAATCAGTATCACTGAAACACCATGGACTTCCACAGACCAGCATCCAAATTCTGCACTGGGGCAGGATTCCACATACTTGGATCATTTCTGAAAAAGGTTTATCCTAGCAGTACATAGCCTGCAGCCCCCATACTCAACCACTTCTAGTTTACTTCTAATATTTTTTCTCCCCATCCACCTCAAATATTTTTTTTTCCTCCAGATTAAGCTGTGTTTTTAATGCTCTCCACAACTGGCAACAGAAAAAAAGTTGAGGAGTTTTCTGTTTTAGACAGCCTCTTCCATCCTGGATGAATACTCCTTTCCCTGAGTCCTCACACTCCTTTCCCTGCAGATGCAGCTCAGATGCTTCAGCCTTGTGAAGAGCCCAGTTACCAAGCTGCATCGTACAAGTTGGTTTCTAGATGTATGATAAACATGTCAGGAAACTATTACTATCCTCACGAGTGTTGGTGTCCCTCAAGAGTTGAAACAAGAATCCTGATAATGTAAACAGATTTTATCTCACTGGGATGTTACAAAGATTTCTCATGTTTCAATATTATAATATTGTTAAGGTACATATTATAATGAAGGTACAACTTGTCACACATTCATTTCTGTCCCATCCCTGCCACTTCCCTAAAGAACAAGCCCTGCAGACAGAAGGGTTTCAAAACACATCTGCAGTTACTGCTCTGGAGCTGTGCTCTGTCAGAGGCTTGGTGTTGAAAGCACTGTCTATATGTTCAGCTGCAAATTGTTACAAACATTTAAAGAAGCTGCAGTTTCCAGAAATGAAGGATAAGTTATTCTTATTATGAAAGCTGGGGAGCTTCCAGGGTCGCTGGTGTGCCAGCAGAGGATCCAGAGCCAGGGCAGGTAATCACAACAGAAGAATCTACAAGTGCCAGAGGACCACCTATGCAACATTTCCACGTCTCATGCACCAGGTGCTGCTGCTTGGAACACAGAATTTGGGCATGCACCCAGTGTGCCACTCCTCCCAGCTCCTGGCTTGCACCACAACAATGTCACTGTCACACACAGCGACGTGCAGAGCGAGGAGCCAGCCCAGCCCAGAGAAATCTGTCATTTACCAGGAGTAATTGTTGTGTCAGTGCAAACCCAGCCCACAGCTGGGAACTGGCAGCACGTGCTGGAGGTATCACACTCACAGAGCAGGAACAGAAAAACTGCTTTGCCCACAACCACCCAAAAACTGCAGGCAGCTTAAGTCAAAAGGCTTAAAAGGAGGCACACAGGGAAGTTGGGGTCAGGCTCCAAGAGGGGGACAGATTCAGAGTCCAGAAAAGAGGCTGCAGAGAGGAATTCATCCCAGCAGCAAGTGTCACTCTGCACACAGATGCACCTAACACAGCTCTGGTCACTCAGTCCACAGATCCTACACACTTCAAGGATGGGAACACCTCACCTTTATGCATGAGCTGTTCTCAAAAGCTAAAGCTGACATCCTGGCAATAGTTCCCCACTTAGAAAGTAAAATAAAAAAACCCACCCAACGCCAACAAGAAAAACAATTTTAAAAAAACCATCCCAAATCAAGAGTCTGCTGCAGCACAGAAGGAAAAAGTGCTTACTCTTCTTCAGGAGCAGACTATATTTCTTATATCAGGCTGAAGGTGGCCATGGAATAGGATTCAGCACATGGATGCATTTCTGGAGGATCTTTATTTTAATAAATATGCAGGGGGAAAACCTCTCTCAATACAAATCCTATGGAAAATATTGCTCCTGTAGACAGCAGAGAGACCAGTTCTGTTTGTGTACTCAGGCACTGCATACGTGAAGATATTTTAGAGGCCTCTATACTTAGCCATTGTGGTTTCCATCTTTCCCAGGCCAGAGGTAGCTGTGTAAGCATATAGTCAGCACTAGCTAAACAAGTACTTTTGAAACTGTACTATTATTACCAAATTAGTTAAAGAAGGTTTCTTTTTCTTTTTTTTTGAGGGGGGAAGGAAGGGGAAAATCTAGACTTCAATATAAAAGCATAAAAAAGCTCACAAAAGAAAACCAAACTGAAAAAATACCACCCCAAAACAAAACCCCATCCCCCTTCTAGCCCTTAGAGTGAGATGTGTTTTTTTCAGTATCTCTTTTCATGTAACTGCAGCCAGACCACTTCAGTTCATGCTTTCACCTGACCTCAGCAGGACGGCAGCCCTGGGTTTTCAGGGTTTTCCAGGGACACCAGGGTGCTCCAGGAAGCCACATGGGTGACTCAGGCAGTCAGCTCCCTCCTCTGAGTCAATGCTGCCCCAGCACCACTCGGAGGGAGCTGACCTGTTGTCTCTCGGAGGAAATAAATGGGTACCTGACCACACTGGTGGCTGGTAAAGCCAACACCAAGCTTGGCACAAACACTGGCATTTGGCTACGTGACTGCTCCCCGTGTGTGTAATTACATTTCTGCTCTGTCCTGGATTGCTTCAATGGCTGCTGTGTTTCACCCAGCCCTAAATGCCATCTGAGGCTTGGAGGAACAGCCCCAGCACTGCCCAAAACTAAGAACCTGGAATTTTATTGCTGACCCCACCTTTGGTTGGGTGCATGACCTAGGCAGGTCTCTCCCACCTTTTCCTCTCCCTTGCTTTCCCCACCTGCAAAGGGGAGATAATGAAAAGAATCTCTTCTGTAAAATGCACTGAAAGACACTGGTGGAAAACCCAATGTCAGAGAGCACCATAAAGGTGAATTATGTGAGACAGCATTATTAATTAGGTATCCTTGTTAAACATTCTGGGACTTTTTTCAGTAGAAAAGGCATTAGGGAAAATAAGGAAGATTTGTAAAGAAAGAAATGAAGTTTCTGGATTTGATATAATCAAGACCTATGATCTTTCTTTAATCCAAGAGAGCCTCGGATTAAGGACCAGACAGGTGTTCCCCCCTTTGATGTGAGGGAGTTCAGTGATGCCTACTCTACAGGAAATTCTCAAAAGGTGCTGAGCATTAACAGGAGGTTTTTCCACAGGCAACTCTGCTGTCTATAATTACCTAAAGAAAAATTCATCCTCTCCTTCCCTAATCCCAGGGCTCTGATCACATTCTACATTTGTGCTGGGCACTCCATTTTGGAGCCATGTGACATTTACACCACACAGTCTGAAAAACACTGAGGGAAAACCCTGGATCTGAGATTTGGCACAAGCTTGCTGAGGGTTCACTGAAAGGTTCCCCAAAGGTTTGTGACTCTTCTCAGCACAACAGGAGCAAATTACAAGCACTGTATCTTGCAGCTTGGGCAAGTAAAAAATGTGATCTGTCTTGGAAGCTTTGACCAAGATGCACATGGAGAGTTTCAGATCAGTTTAGGCGTAAGCTCAGCTCCAAACTCACGGGCTGGAACAGAGCACACAAAGGATCTGCAGTTTGCATGGCAAAGGGCTCAGCTCAACACAGGTGACAGGGACCCAGAGCAGACCTGGCCACTGCCAGCACAGACACAGCCAAGGGAACACCAGCACTGTGGGTCAAACAGGGAGCCACTTCTGAAGCAATTCCACCACCCATGCAAGTGGCTTGCAATTTTGAGCAGCCTTAGAGCTTGCAAATGGGATTCTCTCTGGAAGAAACTGCACAGCAGACCATGCTTGAGGAGGATACTCTGTGCATTCTCCACATCCATGGGATCAGATAAAACCTAGTCCAAAATGACACTCCCCCACCCCACAGTGCTCCTGCATGGGTGCCAGGTCTTCAGCACCACCTGAGCCCCCTCCAGGTCTGCTCCTCCCGGCCAATTCTGCCACAGCCACCAAGAACTGGGACTCTGCTGCCCAAGAGCTGGAATGCAGAGGTACAGCAGTACCTAGTTATTTGGGATATCTGCTTTTGAGCACCATCTGCTGGATATTACAACTCTTGATCCCCTCCAGGCCAGAGGTGCTGGCAGGCTACCTGTGATCACCCAGCAAGATGCTGGGGTGTGGAAGCAGGGAGCCTGTCCCAGGCACCTCGGGATGCCCTGGCATACAATGTGCCATGTACTGTGTGAGGGCACCACAGTGGATACATCAGTGTCTGCTGAAAACCATCAGAGCCCAAAGAGACACACACCACCAAGAAAAGTCAAACTCAGCATCAGCCTTCCCCACAGGACTGAGCTGCTTAAACTCACTGAATCTGAATGAAACACTCTGCTGAAAATGATGCCTATGGGAACACCTAAAATGCACTGTTCCCCAGGAGGATGGAGCTGCACAGGCTCTGAGGATGTAACATTTCCTCCTGCAGCTCCAACCTGCAGAGGTCACCTGTCCACCACAACGCTGGAGCAACTGAGACAGGTGAGACATGATGGGCAATTGTCACCTTCAATCTACAGTCCATGAGGAAAAAACCAGCAGCCTCATATCCTACATTTCAGCCTTCAGGTGGTTAGAAAGTTGTGGCCACCTCTGATCCCAGTAATCTTTCAATGCAGAGATGTTCTGGGATGCAAGGCTTAGGCAGTGACTCCTCTGAGCTAATGTCCACTGTCAGGTGTCTCCCAGGAAGGCATTGCAGGTTTATAGGGCCAGGAAGAGCTTTTAACTGGCTACAGCTGGAAGACTGTCCAGGAGAAGGAAGCCCCACACACCTTCTAAATGAGCTAGAATAAAATTAATAAACTGTGTGCAAGATTTTTATCCATATATCTAATCCTTTCTGCATTCTACTATGTTCTCAGTCTCAATTATTTATGTGCTGTAACAAAAAAATAAGCCTCACGTGTGTCAAGATGTTTAATTTCAATTTCATTGGAAACCTTGCATTACATAAAAGTACACACAGGAATGCCTGGTTTACTTCTCTGTACCTCTACGTTTATATACTTCTGTCATGTTGCTTTTTATTACTCTTCACCCTAATGAAGGATGCATAGTCTCTTTCAGTCTTTCCACACCTCCAGGCATTTTCATCACCTTGTTCCGTTAAATATTTGTAGCAGGGTGATCAGAAATGAACTCGTGATATTTCATTTTTATTTTTAAGACCGGAGTCCCAGAGAATCGCTTGCAGGGTGATCAGAAATGAACTCATGATATTTTAATTTTAAGACCCAGAGAATCGCTTGTAGAGTGATCAGAAATGAATATATGATTTTTTTTTTAAGACCCAGAGAATTGCTTGCCTTTCCACCAAGGAGATCCCACACATCCCCAATGCCAGCAGGCTCCTCCTCAGCCAAAGCCAGGGGAGGAAGGGAGGAAGCAGGGCTTGTTTCGCCCTGTCACTCTGCAGAACTCAGGACTCCTGGAGCAGTTCTGTGCTCCCAGCCCATGCCAGCCGGCCTCGGCTCTGGCAAGGCAGCAAAAAGGCATTAACCCTGCTCCCTGCTAGGAAACAAAGTGTCCCACTCATTCCCGAGAAAAGTTAAAGGCACTCATTTCTGAGGGACTTGCGGGGAGGGCAGACACAGCGCAGCTCTCCCAAGACAGCTCAGAAATAACCTGGGAGGATCCCAGATGAAGGCTGGGTGTCTTCTTACATCTGTCTGGTTTCCGAGCTGGAGTGTAAACAGTGGCACATTAGCTCAGATTAATTACAGGCTGCCGGTGCTTTGCTTTCATGTAGCGAGCTCTGGGAACATAACACCACTGATAATTAAATAGCGCCTGCCATCAAAGGGCTCCAAACCACCCAGCAGAGCAGGCAGGCGGCTCGGGCAGGGCGGCAGCTTGGCAGGACACAGGAACACAGCGCGCTTGTTTAGGAAATGAGAGATTTCTACTGAAACTACAGAAGGAATTATCACGTGTTTTACATTAAGTACTGTACAGTCAGACCTGGGCAGGATTAGCATCAGTGCCAGGATGATCCATTTACACACCACAAAGTTTTATATCCCATGAGAAAGATAATTTCTCCCATGATAAAACTCCCTACTTTTTTTTTTTCCCCCTGGAACAATGGCTCATTAATGACTGAAGAATAAAAAGAAGTTATGCCACACTTTGTTTTCTGCAGGGTGAGAAAAAGCAGAGGAAAACTTATAGGAGTGGAGTTAGTTTTCTGTGCCACCACATCCCCTCCTTCCCCAGCTCTTCCACACACACCACTGCCCACTGGTTATGTGAGATTTTGTGCCAGGCTCGCCAGGGCAGCAGTGTCAATACCGGGGTGGGTGACCAAACCCTCCTTCTCTTGTGCCATATCCCATCTGGGTTACCACATCCCCACTCATTTCCTTTCCTGCCCCTGCTTTTTCCAGACTCAAAGCTGCTTTTCTGTTCTTGCCCCATCCCCTTGAATCCATGCCCACCGAGGTCAGGGAAGACCACGGTCAGCTGGGATGGCTGAATCAATCGCTCCCCAAACCTGCAGCCCTGAACCATCTGATGTTCTCTTACACACCAAAGTGAGGGGTCCACGTGGAAGCCAAAGGGACAGCAGGGGCTGCCAGGACAGAGCTTTATGCTCTCACCTGGAACGAGGGGCAGAACTAGTGGAGGGTGCAGGTTTTCCCTGCCCACCACCTCACCCTGCCTTGCAGAGAGAACCAGGAACCTGCAGTTCAGGTACCCAGCACCCCAAGATCAGCTGCCCTTTGCAGGCAGGATCTAAGGACATTAACAGACTGAAATAAACACCACATCCCTTTAGTATTCCCAGAGGAACTCAGAAACTCCAGCTTGAGCATCAACAGCACTGCTGAAGGGCAAAAACCTTGCACTGTCCTCATGAGCCCAGCACTATCACTGGGTTTCACAGCCTGCCCTCTGTGCAGGGACAGTGACTGATTCAGCAAATTTCACCTTCCCCAGACTTAGGGCAAGGCCACAGATGCTCTCCAAAACCCACTTGGGCTGCAGCCTGCCCACTGACCTGGGACAGCCAGAAAGCCTGGCCAGGAGCAGATCCACAGCAATGACAGCCACAGGGAAATGGGCTTGAGGAGAAAGTAGGAGAGGAGCAAACTTCACACAGGAGCAACACTGATTTTTAGATGGTTAATTGCATGTTGCTGTGGTTTAGTTAATAACCTGAAGTGAGACACTGCCATGCTGCCTCCTCACCTAGCAGAGGCATCTTTTTGACACACCATGCAGACTGCCATTGTCACATAATGGTTGAATAAAAGCCACGAATATTAAAAACCATGAATATTAATCTGCACCCACAGCATTTGAAACAGCAGCTGGAACACACTGTAAGGCACAAAGCAATACAGTACAAGAAACTCAAGGAGACTGAAAGCTATCAAACTTCTACAATATTGCCAGTATTGATCAATTACTCACCCCCTTCCTTTGAACCATGGACAGCCAAAAAGCAGGACCAGACACAGAGCTAAAGAGGAGCACTTCTCTGCTCTCTCACACTCCTGAGTACCAGAGAGGATAAACTACACCTGGGCTGGTTTAAATGGCAATTGCAATCATTTGCACTCTCAGCTGCTCACAGCTATCAGTGCCCAGGTAAAGCCCACTAAGGAAAGGAGCCAATCAGGCTTAGCAGAAGTCACAGAGGCTGGCTTAACCCCATAAACCTCAGCTCCAGCCCTCACCCTCACAGCTGAACCCTCCACGTTAAATCTGGAAGCCTTTATTGCCATTAGCATGAAGTACATGTCCCAGAGCCTTTGGATCTCTCACTTTAGACCAGGACCCCAGTGTGCCACGAGCTCTCTGCCAGCAAAGCTGGGTGGCTTTGGTCTGTAACATGTGGCTTGTGCTGCAGCAATATTCAGGGGCCCCAATGTGCTAGGCACTACACAGACAGAGATTAATTCTCATAGTTACTGTCCTCCTAGATAAATGTAAAACCTTACACTGAAGAGTTTTCTCATCTCCTTTTTCAGCAGGACAATCATACAGCAGTACTGGCATTCCTCTCACTTAGGCATAAGGGAAAAGACTGAAAAACATATTGAGCTGCCAGAGATGTGACTGCAGCATGTCAGATGTGCAGGCAGGTGACCCTGGAGAGCTCATGGAGAAAGAGCAGGGGTTCCCACCCACTTGTTTGCCTGAGTATGTCCCCCGGAGCCCCAGCAGATTTATGTCACCAATGCAGCCACAGTGCCCTGCTGCTGTTATTTAGATGTGGCAGAGACAACAGCGAGCTCAGGTGGGCTGTGTCCACCCCTTGGCACACCCCAAGAATATCCTCCTTTCTCCTGAAATCACTCCCACTGCTCTAGCAGAAACAGCAGGGGAAGACAAGCCAAAAAGCAGAACTAGAAACTGCAAAACCCAAGCCCTCTTTAGTCACCAAGCTGCATCTGTTGCTCACACATTTTGTGGAAGGATACACGTCTGCTCCACCGGCAGTGAGAGCCCAAGGTCTCCAGCTGTCACTGTGCTGCCAGCACTGGGGTTCTGATATATTTAGAGCCCACAGCACCACACCAGCTCCTCTGCTCATTAAGCCATGATATTTGAGCTATGACTTTCATTGCTGCTTTCAAGGTAATCCATCTGAGCAACCTCTCACACTGTAAATCTGGTTGCTGAGCAAGAAAAATATGGTTGCCCCAATGTGACAAAGTCACTGCAACGAGCTTGGCTTTTTATTTAGAGAGCAGGTTTCATGTCTGTCTCACAAGGACAAACTCCTGGTCAAGACTAAAATTCTGGGTGAGACGACTGACCAATGCATCTGACCCAAGGCTGAAAATAAAAGCTGGCTTCCCACCTTAGTTTCCAAGTAAACTGCACCAAATGACGCAGCTCCCCATACTGCATTTCACAGGCAGCACAGATATATTTAGCCCAGCACGCCCCTCCCAAGGCACAGTGTGGGGCACAACTGGCTGAGCAGAATCCAGGCAGGACACAGGGAAACAAACCAGGCAAACCATCCTCTCCTAGGCAGTAGCACTGTTCTTGTTCACTTGCTTTGTTTTAATATAAACAAACAAATAAAGCCCCAAAACAAGGAAACCTCGCAAGAGGAGTTGTATTTTCAGGTCAGGCAGCAAATCCAACAGTTGGAATTATGTCCTGGAAATCAGCAGTGCAACTTATTTGTGTTGTTGGGCGTTGTTTGCATTTCCATCCCAGAGTCAGACAAAACCAGCATCTGTACTTGTGAGAGAAAATGGTGCAAATACCACACAAGCATCAGTCCATGTGAACATGGAATCTCCTTCCATGGATGTGAAACAGGGAAAACCAGCCACCTGAACCGTGATACCTGGGTGCCTGAAGGAGCACACTGGCTGTTTTTGGGATCTAGAAAAGTGCCCAGGGGAGAGGAATTTCAGTAGTGTATAGACAACTTGTAAATGTCCTGGAGTATTTCAGAAGACACCTCCCCTGCAAGATGTTTCCAGGGGATCATCCCAGGGCTGTGGGAGGGTTAGAAATTAAATGTAGCTCTAGGAAGCTGAGTTTTTGCCCTCAGGGCCTTGGGAAGTGATCTCCTCCTCAGCCTCCATCAAATCAGATAACAAACAAGGCAAATTATTGTGATTAGAATGTCAGAAGGCGGTAGCTGCTCAGAAGCACCCACCAGGCAGGGTTTTGGCACCAGTTGATTGTACAAGGTGATGAACCAGAGATGTTTCCAGCCAGAAAGCTACAAGAGGGCTGTCTGCCTTCTCCAGAAGGGCTCTCTGGCACACAGGAACACTTCTTGGCATCTTCTTGGCTTCCATGTGGGGCAATCTCCTGGCCTCAGCTGGAAAAATTAACACACTGAAGTCTTAGGCAAAAAAGACTTCTCAAATCAGAAAGATGATCCATTGCACGCTGGAAATGAATCAAGAAATCACAGCAAAACATAACAAAGCTGTGTGAACAGGAGTATCCTGTCAAGACCCCTGGCTGCAGCTTTGCCTAACAGGGCTGGCTTTAGTCCAAGTCTCTGGGAAACTCTCACTCCAAAGGATGAACCTTCAGCTCCGAGCTGGCCCAAGCAGAGCGCGATTCCTTAAGGAGCCCTCAGTGCGAAACACAAACCCACTTCTCTTATCATCTTCCTCACCCCCAAAGGGGAGGCAAGGTGGAGTCAGGGAAGATTTGTGGCCATGATAAGATTTTAGTGTCTGAGTAACACTCCAGGCACAGAGACTTTTGATTTCTCAGCCTTGCACTACCTCACCCTCTCCTGTGACGATTTCAGGGGCCGAGTGGAGTGGCTGTCTCCTAGACTTTCCCTCCTTTGTGCTCTCTTCAGGCCTTAGATCCACGTCCTACCCTCAGCCAAGAGAGGCCAAGCACAGCTTTTGCTCATGTTATTGCTGCCCCAGACAGCCAGGAGAGGAGACAATTATTTAAAGATGTGCAGAGTGAGACTGGGGTATGATTGTAGTTACTGACCCCTGGGCACCCTGCAGCAGAGACCACAATGTGCTGAGACGTGAATAACCCTCCTCCTGCAGAAGACCAGAAGAAACCTCTTTTTCTTAGCAGACTTTTTAAAAAGCAATAAAAGATTTTTCTCAAATTAGAGGTTGAAATACTGTTTTTCAAAACTCCTGCAAGTCATTCCTATCCTACAGGTTGTGTTTGTGTCACTGACAATGTCTATTACCCAAACACAGAGGAATGACAGGCATAGCTTCTTATCCCTGACTGGGTGAGTGCAATGCCTGGAACCAAATTTATAATAAAAATATTTGAAGTTAAGATTCAAAATTCAGTTCTCTTCAGTAGTTCCTGCTTTAGCACACTACCACTGTATCCAAAATGAAAATCACTCATTAAAATACAAAGAGCACAGTAAGCTCTTCAAACACAAACACCACTGTTCCTCTAAATACTGGCCAAAAAGGTTAAAATACTCACCTAGCTCATCACTGTTCCGGTGATGTAAGGTTTGTAACAGTCCTGCCATGCACAGGAGAGGTTTCTGTGAGAACCAGGCTTTTCCCCACAAGAACAAATCTCCCCCTCGTTCAGATTAATTGATTTCACACATAGTTGTTTATGTGTGTGGCCTCCCTTGATTTTCTGAGCTCTCCCCACTCCAAACAAAACAGCTTAGGGATGTAGATGGAGCCAACTGGATCTGGGAAGAGGGGAGATAACACCTCAAAGCCAGACAGAAAAGGACATTTCTTGCTTCAGAGGCTTTTCTCTGGATGACACTTTGAGGCAGCCTAACAAAAGCTTGCTTCTGGGGCACACCATAAAACTGCTTCAGAGACACAGTGCACAGAGCCCGGCAGGAAAAACCTCCCCACAATGGTGGGAAGGGGCAAAAGGAACTTCTGAGGAGAAAGATATATGGCAAGCTGTGGGACTGCAAACAATAGATGAACCAGAAACTGTCTTAAATTTTAAAACACCCTGATTTCACATAACAGCTTGTCGCTAGACTGGGAGAGCACCAGGATCCTCATTTGTGCATGGAACGTGTAGCAGGCAGCTGTGCACTACCAAACGCTGGTTCAGAAGGAAAATTTATCTTTGGAAAGAAATCTGGGCATTAATTTGAAAGCACAACACAGAGCAAGAAAGATTCACTGCCCTCAGCCTCTCCAGCCATGTGGATGCACCACGGGTTCAATCTGCACTGAATTACAACTCATCACTGACAAAGCACTGAAGTAGCCAGCCAGCAAAACCAGTGGAAATACACTTCTGTGGATCTGGTCAGAGAACAGAATCTCAGTTCCCCGAGAAGGGCTGGGATTTCAGCATTTGCCTGCATCCCAAACAGGGATGAAAGGTCAAAACATTACACTATTTCATAATATGAACCATTCCAAATGCTCTTGATTTGAAAATGCAGGGGTGGGAAGGAAGATATTATTGACAGAAACAAAACATTCAAAATGTTTTAACAGAATTTTCTCTATCTACCAGCACTGTACAGATGTATGGGACCTGCAATCCTGTCTTCCATTTTCATCCCCACTGTGCAAAAAAGAAAAAGATGTGGACATGCTGGAGAGGGTCCAGAGAAGGAGCACAAAGATGAGGAGAGGCTGAGATAAGAGGGCCTTGAGAAAAGAAGGCTTAAGGGAGATCTTATCACCATCTTCCAGTATTTAAACGGTGGCTACAAAGAAAATGGAGACTCCCTCCTTACAAGGAGCCACATGGAAAAGATACAGGGTGATGGGTTACTCCTGGGGAGATTCCAGCTGGACAGAAATGGAAAATTTCACACAATGGAAACCATCAGCCTTTGGAATAATCTCCCTAGGGAAATGGATTCCCCAACATTGGACACTTTCAGGATTTGCTGGACACTGTGCTGGGCCATCCTGTCCAGACTGTGCTTTTGCCAAGAAGGGCTGGATCAGATGACCCTTTATGTCCCTTCCAACCTGTTATCCAGTGATTCTGTGAAAATGAAATGTTGATCCAAAAGGAGAGATTTTGGGTGTTGACATGAAATTTAAACTCTTGTTCTGGATATCAACATAAAATGACATTTAAATGTCAATTGGAAACAGAAATCATTAGGTTTTGAAACATCATTACAGAAAAGCATGTTTTTCTTGTGGAAATTTCAATTTAGATCAAACCATGCTTTCTTCTGGGAGCTTTTTTTTCCATTTTACCAGTTCTGTGTTTGTTTGTTGTGCTGCTTGAGGACTGGACATTGGCTCCAAACATACAGATGTCTGCACTGAGGTTATCCACACTGGGGCCACACTGGAGATTCCTTACAGAAGTCCATTGGCACCCACAGTTTCTTAGGAACCTGAATTGTTACAGAGTAATTAGCTGTTTTAATTTAGGGAAATGGTCCAAGGTGTCAGATGAGAAACAAACAAACTCACTTTGCACACAGAGGAGGAGTGGAGTCTGCAGATACTTCTGGATGCCCTCCAAAGCATCACACAAGATTACACATCTCTCTCCAAAGGCTGGCTTTGCAAAACCTTGGAGAGGAAAAGGCAAGTGTGCCTCTGGAAGCACTAAACTACCTCTAAAAACTCATTACTTATTTAATATTATTCCTTTGCAGAAACAAACCCTACAAACAAAACCCTAACTCCAACCTCAGTAACCCACAAAATTTCTGTTGCAGACACCTTTAGGCAGATGTGTAACTATGAGCACCCTCTGCCCTGTGCAGGAACCACCAGCCAAAGGCTGCTGTGGAAGCAGGGACAAGGACAGAAAGCAGCATTTCCCCAACACCTGCTGCTTCACACCCATGGGACAAGGGCACAGCACAATTCACAGGGACTAGCCACAGATGCAAGGCCTCAGATTGCCACTCATCAGGACAGTCTGGCAGATCCAGCCAGCACAATGCTGAGGTATGCCAAGGGAAAGCCTTGCCAAGGCAGGAGTGACAGGAACAGGAGATGAATTTGATGTGATGATGCTGGTGTTGAAAGCCAAAGGCTTCTGTACACGTGGACAGAGCAGCTGAAGGGAAAAGTAAAATGCATTTAGGTGGAGTCGCAACTGGTGACTGAGCAAACCAGCAGCATTTGCCTGAAACCAAATGGAGAACAGATTATGTTCAAGCAACTCTGGAGCTTTTAACATCAGACCAGCACCTGCGAGCTGATGGATTTCTGGATGTCACTCTACAACTTGGGAAAGGGTGTTGAGTTTAGGAAGCTCTGACCATCCCAGGCAGCCTCTGGCACCTGTACCAAGGTGTCAATGAGCCACAATTTCCACAGGACTGAACCCTATCCTGGCTGTGGACAAAGTTTTTCAGCTTTGTGAAGATCGCCACCTCTTTTATCAGCTATAAGTAAGAGATAACATTCCCTGTTGCCTCAGGGAGGTGCAGGAATTGGTAGAGGTAACCAGCAAAGCTTTCCATGCCTGCTCTGAGGCATCCTGTGGTGGCCAGCTTCCATCTGCCCAGCTGGGGATGGACTGCATGGAGCACCAGGTTTGCCAACTCAGATCTCACTCAGGTTTACCAAAAGCAGCAACAAACTGACAGAACTTTCTCTCTAATGTATTTAAAACACATTTCCTAGCTCAGCCCTGTCCATAAGGTAAAGTAAGGCTTAGGTAGCACAGACTAACCGTGTCTAAACTTAACTGCTATTCCTATTGCTTCCAGCTTGGTTTTATGCTTGACTTGAAAGCATTACCTGGCCTCTCCAAGCAGGGCCTGGTCCAGACTTTCAAGTTACCCCACTAAATTTTTTTTTAGTTCAAGAAATGGGAAAAAAAAATAAATATACACACTCCTGCCAACACGCCAGTGTCAGCTGTGCTGACAAAGATGCCTCCATGGTCACAGCTGTGCCCACAGAAAATGCTGTGGCTCCCCTTCTTTCACAGGCTGTGGCACAGACACAGTCTAACACAAGCAGCCACACTCAGACAGTAAATTGTTCCTGGTGTGTGAGTCTGACCTAATTGGCACCATTTTCCTGGAAGATAAAGCAGTTTTACGTGTCTTGTAGATAAAAGTTCGGGTTGTTACCTGCAGTGGGGTTTTATGCCACTGGGGTGCAGCTGTTGTTGTGCAGAAATACAGAGCCTTACATCTTCTCAGCATGCTGTGGAGGAGAGCTTTTGAGCCTTCCAGCAGGCTCCTTGGAAAACAGCAGAGATGCTGAAAGAGCCTGTGAAGCTTCAGTAAAAACTGGACAAAGCCAGTGCTGCACTTACCAGGCTTTCCCAGCTGAAAAACCTCCTTGCCATTCATAAAAAAAAATTATTAGAAGTTCATTTTGAACATTGGCAAAACTCCCAAACAGCTAGGTAAGAATAGGTGGAAATGGGGAATAGTTAAAAAAACCAGAAGAGAAACCAGGACAGGCAATTGGTCATAATTCACAGGAGCACTCACTCCACTCTACCTGTACCCCAGGCTGTGAAATCTCCACAGGTGGAATAACAGCTGCAGCCACCCACAAGGCTGCAGATGCTTCTGTGAAACCTGGTTTGTGCACACCACACACGGGAGCAGGAGCTGACATTTTGGTCTAAAACCAGAAACTTCCACTGCAGTGTAAAGAATTATGGGGCTACCCCATAAATATCTGCATAATCTCAGTGTAGGACTGTAAAGCTTCAGTCAGTTTTCAGAGATGCAAAACTGGGCAAAATTGACAGTGACAGGAAAATTGACAGGACACTACAAACCTTCCCAGCTGTGACACAGAAATGATAACGGCAAAATATTTACTAAAACAAAACCCTGACATGCTGCCAGGACCAGTATTTACAGTAATTATTAACAAATCTGAGCCACAGAATATAATAAAGGAACCTGTAGAATTGCTTGAGCTGTAAAAACAGAGGAGGGAAAAAAAAGGAACTTAATTTGCCTTTGTACAGTATCAATTTTTTATGATTGGAGACAATTTCGAAGTGCTCAGGAACACCTCAGGGAGTAATGAACCTGACAGTCACAAAATTATTTTTTCTGAAAAATGTTCCATTAATGAAGACATGCTTGGGCTCATATGTCTCTCTCGACACTCTGTGATACATAACAAAGCTCAGAAAGGTTTTCCAGCTAGGCAAGGGAGATTCTCATTTAATTTGCTTTACAGCTCCAACTTGTCCATAACAGAGGTGCTACAATGCTTCAGGACTCAGTTAAACAATGGCAGCAAACCAGCCAAAAAGCTAAATACAGAACAACTGGAAAAGGAAGACAACTTTAGAGAGACCACTGAAATACTAGTATTCCTGTGACTTTTGTTAACCCTCTGTCCTTAATGATGGACAAAAACAAATCCAAAACACATGTTCCACCCAATCACTTCAGGCTCCCTCACCTCCAATCGAGTTGGGAGAGCTTACAGAAAACATATTTTCCCTCAAATCCTTCAATGTGTGTTCACAAATCTCTCTCTCTATACAAAGACAAAATGTTGCTCTGCTTTTCTTCCCCTAAGACAAAAGCTATCAAACCCTTTGAGCCTTTCTCACGAGCTGCTACTTAAAACCATAAATTAATCAAAACCAGGAGCTCTTTACCCATCCCTGCACGCAACAGTGCCATGAGCTCTCCGGCCACAGACCCATTCCCAGGAAAATTCACTCATCTGAGTGGCGCATTCTGCATTAATTCATCTCATTCTGTTTTGCTCCAGAGGCTGAGATGAAGCTTTGCAAAATGAACTAGCCACTCTGAATAATGAAGGCCAGACTACTCAAGAATGCCCAAGTATCCGAAATAGCTGAACCTCAGGGAAAAACGAGACCTTTGACAGCATTTGGAGCTGGATGCCCCAAATCAGCAGTCATGACAGCCCTGGCCTGCATTACCTTTGCTCTGAATGTGTGAGCATTAAACCCCAGGCCACCGGGTTAGCTCAAAGAGGGGCAGAGGAGGCCAGGGCTCAAACCACCCCTCTCATGTGGCAGACCACAGCATTAGCTGCAGGCATGCCTGCAAAGGGAGAGCAGTCAGGGGTCTCCTGCAGGGTTATGCAGGACACGAAAGGTTTCATCCTGATGGTTTTATTTAGATGGAGAAGGCTGCCAGGTTGGGCTGTATTTACTGTCCCAAACTCTGAAATCCTAAAGAAAGAGAATTCTATCCAGCCTGACAGATACAGAAGCACTCCCTTTCCTCTGCTTGTCCCTCTCTCCAGCTCCTGTGAAGATGAGGGGCACATCACTCACTTCTCAAACAAACTAAAAGCCAGCTTGGGGAAGCCCAGCTCTGAACAAAGTGAAATAAGGAAGATGCCTTTGCAGGGAAGCACCTACTGGATCCCTGTGGGAGCAGAAAGAGGCACTGTCCCTTCAGAGCTGGCCAGGGAGCAACTCAGCATGCCTGGTCTCTTTGGGAGCAACCACAGCCAGGGAGGAAAACTGTGGGCTACAGTGGGACAAGGAGAGATTTCCTGAAGCCCGCTGCAGAATAAACACTCCGAGATGAGAGGACAAGGGACCCTCCAGTCCTGAGGGCTGTGCAACCAGATTTAAAAATAAAACCTAGGAGAGGGAGAACTGGCTTGCCCAGGAGCTTGAAAAAGCCAGCAGGCAGCGAGAAGAGGGAGCGAGCAGCAAACCACGGGCCCGAGGCAGCCAGGAAACGCGGCAGCAGCAGCCAGAGCCACAGCCCAGCCACAAGAGAACAGGTCGGCTTGGGAGGGATGGGGCTGGCTGGGCAGTTAAATTTAGACAGGTAAACATTCCGAGGGGAAGAGATGGGCTTCACACAAGCCTCATGTTTGCCACTGGAGCCCCTGGGGACAGCCCTTCAAAGAACTGCTCGGGGGCTGAGGCACCTGGGGCTGTCGGGGCCATGGGTTGGGAGCACACAGCTCTGTGGGGCATCTTTACCCCAGCCTTTGCTCCAAGCATCTTCCTGCCTGGCAGCATCCCCAGCCAGCAGGAAAGCTGCTGAGAGAAGCATGGAGGACACTGCAGCACAAGGAAAGCTGCAAATCCTGAGTGCGCAGGGTACAAAGGGACCTTGCAAAGGAAACGTGCCAGGGGAAACCCAACCAGCAGTATGGCTGTGGCCATTTTGTGTCACAGCCTTTCTGAGCTCCCTTTCTGAGGGGAAAAAGAGTAAAAGAACCAAAACCAAGGAGTTAGTCTTGCAAACTCAGCCAGCCTCTAGAGCACGAGTTATCCAGACTCTGTGGAAGGGACACACAGCACTCCCTGCTCTGCCCTGCCCTGCCTGCAGCCCTGAGGCAAGCCCTGAGAGCTCCCAGGCTGTTTCACAGCTCCAATGGAAGGGAAGGATCCCCACAGGCATCCCAGCCTGTTTCAGAGCTCCAAGGACATGGGAAGGATCCCCACAGGCATCCCAGGCTGTTTCACAGCTCCAATGGAAGGGAAGGATCCCCACAGGCATCCCAGGCTGTTTCACAGCTCCAATGGAAGGGAAGGATCCCCACAGGCATCCCAGCCTGGTTCACAGCTCCAAGGACATGGGAAGGATCCCCACAGGCATCCCAGCCTGTTTCACAGCTCCAATGGAAGGGAAGGATCCCCACAGGCATCCCAGGCTGTTTCACAGCTCCAAGGACATGGGAAGGATCCCCACAGGCATCCCAGGCTGTTTCACAGCTCCAATGGAAGGGAGGGATCCCCACAGGCATCCCAGCCTGTTTCACAGCTCCAATGGAAGGGAGGGATCCCCACAGGCATCCCAGGCTGTTTCACAGCTCCAATGGAAGGGAGGGATCCCCACAGGCATCCCAGCCTGGTTCACAGCTCCAAGGACATGGGAAGGATCCCCAGAGGCATCCCAGCCTGTTTCACAGCTCCCAGGAGAAGGGAAGGATCCCCTCAGGCACACACACCACAGCCACTGCAGAGGGCTGCCAGCAGCAGTGCAGTTCCAAGGCAGGGAGAGCATCCCCACGCTGGGGAGCTGCTGTGCCAGGAGTGAGCATCTGCCCCAGGGACCCCCAGCCCCACCTCTCACAGGGCAGGGCAAGGCCTGCCTGAGCTCCATCAAGTCCTAAACCAAAGCCTGGAAGGGGGTGGTGGATCACAGGCTCTGTAATTCTGCCCATATGGTCGCAGCCAGTTGTCTCTTGAGCCCAAGAACTTGCACTTTGGCACTTTGGTGGAATGTCCCTTCCACAGAGACACCCCCTCTCCACTGGAAGATTTTAAGAGGTGGAGGAGCAAATGTTGCCTTTGGTTTGTTCTGAAGGTTGATCACCCTGCTGTTAAAACACTGCCTGGTTCTAACAGATCCTAAATGCCCAACCAATGACTTAAGTCCTCTTGAATTGGAAAGCTCTCCAAGCACCAGCTCCTTTCAGGGCTGCTGAAATCAGCCAGGTATCCCACCATGCTACATCTTAATGTTTGTTCTCAAATGCTACACACGTCCTCATTCCTTACATCTCCCATTAGAAAAGGATTTTTTGTAGTCTGGGAGAAATCCCCCTGAGCCCTTTCTGTGCTGCCTTCAGTTTTAATAAAGTCTGTGTGCCTTCTCCCAGGAAGTGAAGATCCCTTCCTATGCAAAAGTGGAATTAAATCACAGACTTGCCTGTCTTACATAGCATGCCTTGGCTGTCCATATTCTGATTTTACAAGTACTGTGTTTAAAAGTCTCTATGAAATGCTCAGTGTGTGTGTGTGTGTGTGTGCATGTGTGTCCAATTTATTTGGAAATGATGAAATGGTTTTTCACTCAAACTTTGATCAGCTGCTAGAAAAAAAAAAAAGATCTTCTGAATAGAAACAATTTATATTCATTTAAATGAGCAATCGTGCAGTTTTCAGAAAAGAGTTATTTCCCTGTGTGCCTTGAAACCCAAACCCAACAACTTCAGGACAAAAGGCTCAAGATGTGAAGCAGTCCAGAAACAAAGGGGCCTACTGGTCTAGAGAAAGGGACAAATAGCTTAAAGGTAACTTTAAATTTCACAGTATTTGATCTCTTCCTAAAAGAACAAGCTCCTGGAGACTTTGCTATACAAGAATGCTCATTTTTCTTTAAAACACAGGACCCTCAACTTTCTAGACCCAGCTCTTTCCAAATTTCTATTTTCTTTCAACTGATGTAATGAACTCTGGCAGATTGGGAGGGAAAGGGCTGAGAAAGAAGATTTCTCAGGGCTGGGAGCCTGCAGCCACAACTCCAGTTTCAGCTTTCCTGAACTGAGATCAGTCACACGTGGAAGGACATTTTCAATGTCCACGCACCAGAGACAAGGGAAAGGACACGGGGGCTGCTGACAGCTCCTGAGAGGAGAGGTGTGCCCACACTGCAGGAGCCTGGAGGAACTCCTTCCCAAAGGGAAGGGATCTGCTGCAGACACTCCTGGGCACAGAAATGAATGAGCCACGGAGATGTGAGCAGAGGAAACCCAAGGCTGGGATGGGGCCAGCTCACTTCCCCAGCTCACACTGGCAGCTCATCCTCATGCTTCTCTCCTCAAAGACTCAGCTATTTTCTTTAAAGAAGGATAAAACCCCAAGTAGTTGGGCTAGCTTCTCTGCACACGTGGCAACTCATCCCGTACCCTGGATGTTTGGGGTGAAAAACATTCCACCTGAATTCTTGCAGAGCCCAGCCTTTCCCTTGGCTAAACCCACGTGTCCATGCACAGGCTTAAGAAGAGTCTGTCTCTCTCTTGCCAACCTCGAGAACCAACCAGCTCTTCTCTTTTGGGAAGAAGAGCATGTACCCAGCTTGGTTCTCCATGTACAACTGCACCTGACAGAAGACAGGCACCTGCAGGTGAAAGTGCCACCATCAGAAAAAGTGGTCCCTTCAACTCATGTGTCGATGCCCAGCAGCAAATGTGGGAAGGAAGGGCCGTGACAGGCTCACACCTGAGCACTGGTGTGGTGTGGGGAAAGCTGGGGACACTCTGGAGATGTGCATGCACCAGGCAGGCTCCAAAGGGACAGATGGACAAAGATGAGTGTAAAGGAGAGACAGACCTTGCGTGTGCCCGATGCTGTGTGGGCACAAAAGCTCCCAAAAAGGGCACCAAGAAAGAGCCCCCAACACCTAGGCAGGTAAGCAAGCACTGATGCACACAGTCCTGATGTGCAGGGGAGTGGAGCAGAGCAGACTGCAGTGGAATTGTGCAGGGGCACACAAGGAACACCACGCACAGGCACCCAAGGTTTTGGCTATGAAGAAATTGAAGAACTTAAGTGTCAGTACATGTGTAAGGAAAAGCTATGTCACAAAAAACCCCGACCACAAAGGTGAACAGGTGAGTATGTGGGTGCAAACAGCAGGGCAAGAGCGATGATGATGATGAACTGTAGGGCAGTCAGGAATGCATTCAGAGATAGGTGAAAGTTGGGTAGAGAGACTTACAGGGACATTTACTTGATGGCAGAGGAAAACTATCAAAAACAGGGCAATAAAGTGCATCAGAGCACACAAAAATATGTTCGGGGAAGTTGTTTTACCCACACCACTAAGGGAAGCATTACACCACAATTCCCAGAGGAAAAACCAAGTTTCACAAAAGAGCGTGGCAGTCACAGACGTAACAGGGATGCTGATGCCCCGGTCCTGTGGAACTGGGCACACTTTCACTTCTCCTCTGTGCTTCCAAGAGCACAGATGCCATGGCTCCTGTTAGCACATGCAGCCACACCACAGCACACGGGTGAGAAGGACACTGAGCGCTCACAGGAAAGCTGCTGCGCTCATACCCAGAGAAAGAATCCTCCTCTGACAGTAAAACAGTAAAATCCCTGTGCTCACACTACGGTCCACCTCACTGGAGTAACATCTGTTTTGTGAACTCATGTCTGTCATGCCTGAGGAACATCTGTTTCACCAGCTCAGCGTCTGCCATCCCGGAGGAGCATCCCTCGAGCCCCAGCACCATCCCTCACACCGGGGTCGCCCCTCACACCCCGGCAGCGCCTCTCACGACACCGCGGGTCTCTCCCACCGCACTAACACCACCAAGGCCACCCCGCAGCCGGCCCCAGCCCCGCGTTCCGCTGGCCCCTCCGCTGTCCCGGGGGCTGCTGAGGCTCAGCCCCGACGGTCCCAGCCCGCGGTAGGGGCCGGTGCCGCGGGGGCTCCGCTCCGGGCAGCCCGATCCCCGCAGCCCCCGCTCCGCCCCGGGCCGGGGGCGCCTCCCGGGGTCGGCGGCAAAGCGCGGACGCGTCTCCCGGGCTGGAGAAGCGGCAGAACCTTCGGTACCGCCCGCACCGCCTCCCGCCCCCTCGGGGGCCGCGCAGGGAGGCGCCCGGCCCCGGGACGAGCCGAGCCCGGGGGTCCGCGGCGCCCGGCGCGGCCGAAGCCCTCCCGGCCCCCGGCCTCCTCCTCCTCCCGCCGCCGCCCTCCTGCCGCCGGGCCGGGGCCGCCTCCTACCTGCATCTCCCGGGCGCCGCCGGCGGCAGCGGCAGGTGAGCGGGCGCCCGCGGCGGGCACGGGGCTCCGCGTCCCGCTCGGCGGCGTCGCGGCGGCCGGAGACCGCGAGGGGACGCACCTGCCCCGGGGGCCGCCGCCCCGTCGCCGCGCCGGGCCGAGCCCCCCGCCGGCTGCGTGAGGGGAGCGGGGGGACGCTGCAGGCGCTGCCCTCGCCGTGCCCGCGGCGGCGCTGGGCTCCGGCAGCGGCGGCACCGAGCGCGACTCCCGGCCGAAGTTGGCGGCAGCGGCGAGTGCCGGGCCCGGGAGGTGCCGGCGGATCCCGGGGGCTCCGGCCGCCTCCGCCCCGCCTCCCCCCGCCCCGCACCGCCCCCCGCGCCCTGCGCCCGCCCCGCCGCGGGCACCGCCGCCGCCGCCAGCGGGATGGGGCTCGCTGGGGGGCCCGGGCGGCTTCCCCAGCCGGGGCGGGCGGGGGCCGAGCTGCGGGGCCGCCGCCGTCGGGGGGGCCGTGCTGGGGAGCGGGGCAGCGGCGGAGACGGAGCGCGGCGGGGACGGAACGCAGCGGGGCCGAGCGCTGGAGGCCACCGGGCTGGCTCCTTCCCCCGGCAGCCCCCGCAGGGACACCCGGGTGCCGCTCGCTCCCAGCGCATCCTGCCGGGCTCCCTCCCTGTCTGCCCGGCCCCGTGCCCGCCGCTTCTCGCTGTGCGGCTCACGGGCACCCCGCTCTTGGGGCTCCCGGCCCGGGACACAAACGTGCTGGGAGCCAAAACCCCTCCGGTGCGGGCAGCGGGTTCCTGGCCCCGCCAGCGCAGGGCTGCTGACCTGGTGACCCGCTGCTTCATCTCAGCAGGGATTTTGGCATCTGCCTTCCAGCGCGGGTGGGCGGCTGGTTTGCAGTGAAGGTGCGAATGAGGCAGAGCCCGGCTCGGGGATGCTGTTGAAATTGACTGGCAAAGTTTGGCAGAGGAGACAGAGCATGAAGCTCTTGATGGGGCTGGCACTCAACAGGCACATCCATCCCTTGCGTGCAACACCAGGAATCACACTGGGGGCTGTCCCCCACCCTCCTTCCCATAAAACTTCACAGATTCGCAGCCAGATCCCGTTCTCACTTTTCCTGGCAGAAGCAGGAGTAGCTGCAGAGGCATTAGCAGGATCACTGTGAATTTATGTTGGTGTAGCTGCGAGCGGTGCCTACCCCCGGGACTGCTGGGCAGCTCCGTGCATGGAGACAGGATTTGCACGCCTGGTCTCCGAGCTTGGTGGCAGCTCTGCAGCAGCCAGGAATTACACTTGTTGTGTCCAGGCCCCCATCTCTGGGCCCCACAGCGTCAGGCATCCAAAGTCCCCACACCACAGGAGCTGCAGGGCCTCATACGCAGTGCAAGGAGTACCTTGCTGCTCCTACACGTACACAGGCTCACACATGTAAGGATCCAATTGGAATTGCATCAGGGAGACATTTGGCCCCCTGGAATTCCTCAGATTTGTACTGGCTTGGGACAAAATGCAGCTTGAGACACACACGGACACGAGCATCTTGTTTCAAGCAGCTCTGAGCATCCATTTGGGCCCAGGGTGGAAATACATGAGCATTTCTAGAGGAGCAGGTAAGTGTGTGAGTACAGGCTGCACACTACAAGTAATTGAAGGCTCCAACTGTCTTAATTTATGACCAACTGCAGCAGTGTTTCCCATCACTGCAGTCATTAGTGATACTTTCTTTTAATGGGAATGGGAGATAGAGGAGGTACAGCTAGAGGTAAATAGTAACCCAGTGTTTGTGGCAGGAAATAAGGAGCCATTGTCCCCAGTGCTGTCTAACTAGAAAGATAATAGTTGGTACAGCAAATGCCAACTAATTAGAGGGCAAAGGAAGTCCTGAAATTGCAGCTGGCTGCAGGAACTTTGAGGTGCCAGCTTTTTTTGCTCAGAGGTAAAGCCTGTTTACCACATGGGCTGCTGTTCCCTGCTTGTCTGTCGAATTTCAACTTGCCCATTGAGCCTGCACAGAGGAGAGGCGGGGTCCATCCTCACAGGAATCCTCTTGGGGCTGGCACTGCTTCACACCCCGGGATGGTGCCTTAAATCAGGGTCCGAGGGAGCAGACAGGGAAGGCAGAGCCACTGGAGCACCAGCAGAGGTGGTTGGGCAGCACTGGATACACGTGTTCCTTAAAACCTTCAGCTACGGCCATGTGGATCATTCCAAAAAGAGACCAGGTTATTGAAATACCATTCTGGCCTCAGCACAGTCCATGAGGAAGATGGGAATTCCTGCGGCTTTAATCCATCCTTGGTGCCTCCATTCCTGCTGTGATGGGATGAGAAGGGCCATTGGGGATACATACGTGTGTGTCAGGGTGTGCTGGGTGCCAGGGGGGGCAGGAGGGACAGCTGGGGTGTGCATCCCCAAACTGTGTGGGAGTGATTTCCCAGCTGACCACTTGGAGAGCTTGAGAAGAGGTGAAGTGTCCTGAGAAATGAGGAACCAGCAGGAACGAGGGGCATGGCCCATCTCAGAGGTCTGTGTCTCACCTTGGCAGTGCTGCCACTGCTGAGGACAAAAACCCCACAGAATGAGTTGGTCATGGTGCTGGTGTGGGTGGGTGATGGCAGGAGAGCACCTTTACCTTACTGTGTCCTCTCTGCTGAAATGTCTTTGTTTTCTTCCTTCTTTTATCCTGGTCTCCCCCACAGGATTGCTTTGTCCTCCACCAAAAAAAGCTTGCAAAAAGCAGCTTAACCTATGCAGCCCCCTGGAAAGCTGTTTTATTTCTCTTCATCTCACTGGGACATTCCTATGGCTCCAATTGTCCTCATGCTCCTCCTTCTCTTCTGCTACATCTCATGTCTGTCCCCTCCTGGTCTCTGCTAGCTGTGAGGAGGAAGAGGGTGGGGAAGTGCTCCCACCATTTGATATGTGGAAATCCTAAGCTCACTCTGCAGAGGAGAAGAGCAATTTAAAATGTATTAAGGGATATAAATCCCTCTCAGTTAAGGGCTGGACCCTGCAGAATATATGGGAAAGCAGGAGACCTTATCACTAGAAACTCAGCCATGTGGCTACAACTTCTCTTAAAGCAGGTGTAGCCCAGTCTGTGGTGCCCATGAGCTCTCATCTCTTGGGAAGTTTCTTCCATCCCTGCACAGTCATCTTCCCCCTGGTCAGCCAATCCTGCATCCAGGGTAGAGCTGAGGCAGAGATGATGCCTATCCTGGGACAGCTTTCAAGGAGAAGGAATGTTACATGAAAGAAGCACAGTGAATATTGTGGTTTTTTGTCCTGTACCACTTGCCCCTGGTAGGGGCAATGCCTGTGGTGGGATTACTACCAGTAGTAGAAGCAAGTGAAAGGAAGTGGATTTATGAGGAACTGGACACGTTTCCAGCAGAGAGATTGTCATGAGTCAAGGTGGAATTCACTGAATAAAAATCTGGAAATGGAAAAAAAACCCAAATGTTGAGCTCCTGCCAAAGGAGAGCTCGTTCCAGACAAGCTACCTGATCTGACCTGCCTTGCAGGTGTGAAAACCTTCATTGACCCAGCCCCACATTCCCTACCTGCCCTTGCAAACCCCAGGGGAAAGCAGCACCTCATTCCAGGCGCTGTCCTTGTGGGAAGCAGCCAGTTTTCCTTGGGGCGCAGAGCTCACGACCTGAGCATCTGTGGCACTCCACAAAAGGAAATATAGGCTAAACATCTGAAACATTTTCCAATGTTGACGTCTTTCAGATGATGGAGTTGTCTCCCTAGGGACACGTGGATGCTCCACTCCTTGAGTCAGAGGGGCAGGACCCGACAGTGCAGGGGAGGGGAGAGGCATTGTTGGGAACCTCGCTGCTCCTGGACCAGGGAGAGACAGCAAGGGGGGGGAGAGGAAATGAATTAGATGACTTGAATCATTTCCAGCTCTAATTGCTATGATTTTGCAGTAGTTTTCCCAGCCCCAAGTATAACATTAACCATCAAAGCACGGCTTCACTCACGGTCAATTAAACCAGGATTCATCTGGCTTGACATCACCAAGAAAAATCCATCCTGGACTCAGGGACACCCTGCTCCTGAGAAAAGACAGGAGCCAGGCTGGGGCTGGTCCCTGGTCATCCTGTGGGACAGGCAGAAGCTCCTGGACATCTCCAAGTATTCCCTTTCCTTCTGCCAGCACAGGACACAGAGGGAATGCAGCAAGTATATGATGTGCAAACACCTTTCCTCACCTCAGTGATGCACTGGTAGGGTCCCTGGGATTGATCTCCCCACCTGGATGGTCCTGCTGGCTGGGGGGCTGCTCCAGAGGTCAGATGAAGACAGACAGCCTGCAATGCTGGCTGACCTGTGCAGCCCTGCCAGAGCCAGGCTACCTCTCCACATCCAGTGGCTACACTTTACCCTCTGTCCAGTTTGCCCCTGGCCTCCTGGTCCTCCAACATGCAGATCAAGGGGTTCAGTGTCTGGAGCTGCATTCCTGAATGCCAAGGTCCATGGGGTGGAGAGCAGGCCAGGGAATGGCTCTCCCACTGCAGCTCTTCTCCTTGCTCTTCCTCCACAGTCCTGGTGCAAAGGGGTGAGCCAAGCCATTCACTGGGTTTAGAAAACCAAGAGATGAAGTAACAGGAAGCCCTTGTGAAGACTCTGGGGTTTGAAGGGCCCAGCAGTGACCAGGATGACCTGGTGGCAGCTGCGGGGTGAAGCCCTGGCTTGCCTGTCTCCATGAGTGCTGGTAGCAAGGCTGGGGAGAGCACGGGGAGTTCAGGTCTCCTCATTTAGCCCTTTAATCATTAGACAGGCACTCCCAGCAGCAGGTTCTGTGGGCTGGCTGGGTTAAAGTGTAACTGCCCCCCTCGGCGGCCCCGCCAGGATCCCTGGCTCCAGGCTCCCCCCGAGTGCCACCAGCCCTCACTGCGGCTGGCAGGGACAGCCCGAGCACAGGCATGGACAGGGCCCTCCTAGGGTTTGTTCCATGGAGCTGGGAGAGCTCCCCCATCCCTCCCTTCCTCCTGTGGACAGACAAGCATCACCTGTCCCAGGGCACTGCTGGGCAAGGGGACAGGAGGTGGCCCTGCGGCAGCCCAGGGTCCCAAGCCTTGGCACAGCTCCGGGGTGTGGGGAGGCACAGGGCCACAGCCATAGCCAGACAGTGAGGCAATCTGGCCCTGAACTTCCCTCCTCTCACACCAAGGCCCTCAGCCTCTTCCACTTGGCTTAAACCCCGAGGTGAGGAGTTGTGCATCCTTTCCAAAATCTTTATCGGCATGAATGATGAAATCTCTGGATATTCTTATTGTCCTTGTGAATGGCTGATCCTGCTCTGAACTCTTCCTTCTTGGCCTCCCCTGCTTCCTGTGGTAACGAGCTCTGCAGTGCAATTAAACCTGGGCTGTGCTGGTAACCTGGCCCCCTTCAGCAGGGCCACAGCTCTGTGTGTGTGTGTGCAGAGAGGTGACAGTGCCCCTGGCCCCAGGGCACAGCCAGAGCTGGGGCTGGCACCCGGGGCCCCCTCAGTGCCTGACTGCCAGGGAGTGAGGAAACACAAACTCCTCCCTGCCCCACGCAGAAGGGAATGGCTGCCCTGCCAACCCTCTCCCTCCAGATTAGTGGAGTGATGCTGAAGTGCCACAAATCTGGCAAGAAGATGTCTCCCAACAGCTGAGCATCCACAAGTGGTTTGGGGGAAAGTGCACACGAGGCTCTAGCTGGGATCCGTCAGAGACAGATGAGCCCCAGCATCCCCTTCTCCTGCACCTTTCCTTACCTTTCCTTTCCTTGAAATTTCCTTGAAATTTCCTTTCCTTGAAGTTTCCTTGAAATTGCCTTTCCTTACCTTGAAATTTCCTTTCCTTGAAGTTTCCTTGAAATTGCCTTTCCTTACCTTGAAATTTCCTTTCCTTGAAATTTCCTTTCAATTTCCTTTCCTTTCCTTGAAATTTCCTTTCCTTGAAATTTCCTTTAATTTCCTTGAAATTTCCTTGAAGTTTCCTTTCCTTGTAATTTCCTTTCCTTTCATTGAAATTTCCTTTTTCTCTTGCTCAAACAATCTTCCATAATTTTTTCCTTTGAAAGGCAGGCAGGCCTCTGGCTGATGAGAGGGAAGGGGATTATTCTCCTGATAATCACTGGGATTTTTACCACACAGCAGCTTCAGCTAAAGGAGGAAACCAACACCATTCAGACACTGCATCCAGCTTTCCCATGGAGCATGGAGATCCTTGGGGTCACGTGGAGGCTTGTGGAGGGCAGAACCCCACAAACCCCAAACCCCAAGCCCAGGGTGAGAGCCATTCCCTGGGCTTGCCTGGTGCCTCTGCGTCCCTGCTGGCTTGGGCACTCCCGGCTGCAGGGCCAGCCTGGCACCCTGGTGGCCCTGGGGACACACAGGTGACGCAGCTGGCTCTGGGGAGGGTGCCACGTTCTCTGTGGCCTGGCAGGTGCAAGGGAAGGAAATGAAATGTGCTGAGACACCAAGCCAGGAGGGTGCGACCAGTGCCGCCCTGCCACCAGTGCCACCAGTGTTACCAATGCCACCAGTGCCACCCTGCCACCAGTGCCACCCTGCCACCAGTGCCACCAGTGTTACCAATGCCACCAGTGCCACCCTGCCACCAGTGCCACCAGTGTTACCAATGCCACCAGTGTTACCAATGCCACCAGTGCCACCCTGCCACCAGTGCCGCCCTGCCACCAGTGCCACCAGTGTTACCAATGCCACCAGCGCCACCCTGCCACCAGTGCCACCAGTGTTACCAATGCCACCGGTGCCACCCTGCCAGCAGTGCCACCGGTGCCAAGGACAGTGTTAGGAGGTGTCAGGACTGGCGGTGAGGCTGCAGAGGGAGGATGAGGGCAGCAGGCAGAGATATAATGTGTGTGCCAGGGCTGTGATTGCTGCTTCTGCCTGGGAGGGATGTCACACAGCCTAGGGACAGGCACTATTTACAGCCTGTGAAGCCACAGCGCATTTCCTGTTTTTATTTCTAGGTCCCACAAATCCCAGGGACAAACTGGAGAGTGTCAGCGAGGCCCTGCAGCTCCTGGCTGGGCTGCTCTCAGGTCCTCCTGCAAACCAACCTGGTGACAATAAAGCCTTTGTATGAAAACCACTGAGTTTTGTAGGCTCCAGAGTGCCCTTTGATGACAAATGCCTTTGCTTAATAGTCTCACCTTCACAAGGGAACACAAATGCAATCCTTTGACACTGAAGCTTCTAAATAAATGAATAAATAGAAAAATAGCATGGGTAAAACATGGGCTTACACAAACACCAGCACTAAAGGAGGCAGAGGTGGAAGCTACAATAACCAAGGCACCAGTGCAGTCACAAGAGACAAAGAAGGAAGAAGCCACATGGCAATAGATGTCTTGCTTCCAAGGCACTCAGATATTGCCATGAACATGGTCCTGGGCTCAGCCACCAGACAAAGGGCTGTGCATGGACACTGATGCTCCTATGGCACATCTCAAGGGCTTGTTCATGGAAAAAGTGTGTGTGTCTGTATGTATTTACACATGCTAGAAACTAAATATGTAGAAACCAATGGGTTCTAGTTCAGAATCCTGTCATGTACTCTTGCAAAGGTAAAATTAAAAACATCAGAGTTCCCCCACGTAATTTAAGTGCCATCTTTAACTGCAATTGTCTATGCATTCTATATTTTCTGTGGTTGACATCCTGAAGTGATGACTTGGAATTTTCAGCTGGAGACATGGATTTTCCAGGATGTGCACAGCACCTACCTGCTAACACCACTTGTGGCATCTGAAGTTACAGCAAATCACTAAATGTTTCATCACATCCTGGGACTGTAATTATACACACCTGCAAAAAACCAGAGAAAAACTCCCCAAAAAACCCAAAGCAAAAAAATCCCCAAACCCAGAGAAGCCCACAAAAATGGAAGGCACCATGATTCATGCCCAAAACACATTTGCTCATGTGCTTAATATCTTGTTTTTTACTCAGGGGGATTCCTGTCTCGTCTCAGCTTCCAAAGGTGCTGCCTGGGAGGATCTTTTTTGTGGATTTGATTCTTGTTTTTGAGCATTTGCTGTTCACTGAAGCTACATTTTTCTGTATTTCCCTCCAGCAATGAGAGCTGGAGTTCTCTTTTTTGGGTTTCTTTTTCAGGTAAATTCAGATGAGGACCCCCTTTCCATCACAGGGCTTCAGGGGCTGCGTTTGGAAGAACCAAATGTCATGGAAGATTGTAACCTTGTGTTGACACCAAGACACAGCTTGTATATAATCCCTTTTATAGCAGCATGACTAACATCAGGCACAGAGATCTGTGGAGAGCAAATAAGATTTTGTGAGGTTCAGAGGGCCCAGACCTGCCTCTTGTGGACCTTCATGAGGATATAAAATTGGGTTTTAGGGGGCACCACATCACTGTGGTGAGTTATGGGAACCTTCCCAAGCACACGGCACCTAAACCCCATCATCAGAGGCACCTAAATCCCACCATCAGAGGCATCAGGGCTCCATTTAAAGGCCAGAACTGCAGCTGGCACACACTGACAGAGCAGGGGGAGCTGGCCTTTGGCACATCTTTGGCTGATCTGCTCTGTATTTTCTTATATTTCCTCAGCTCTTCCACGTTGAGAAGGTGTTAGCAGTTAATGGGGCTGCAGTGTGAGTGTGCTTCAGGACACCTGGATCAGATCAGGTTTGGCTCCAAGCTGGCCATGAGCTGGTGGCTGTCACTGACTCTTCACACGTCCAACACCCTCCCAAGTGACCTGTGACACCTCTGTGCTGAGCGGCGCCAGGCTGCAGCACACCCACAGCCACACAGCCCCATCCATCCTGCCTGGACTCGCCCAGATCCCATCTGGAGATTGCACACCCAGCCATGAGCCCCAGCAGCGGAGCTGTGCTGAACAAGGGCTCTCAGCAGGAACACAAAGCAGGCAGAGCTGGCTTTGTCACCCTCTGAGCCCCTGTCACTGCACAGGAAAGCTCTGGCTCAGCGCTGGGCTGGCTCACCTTGCTGCACAGACCCAGGACTGGTTTCACCATGAAGTCATGGTCCTGCCTGCCTGTCTGTCTGTCACTCACACAGAGGAAGCCTCTGGTGATATTAGTCTGCAGCTCCACAGGTGGCTTTGATCCGCTCCTCCGACAGAGGAGCACAAACCATTGTGTTACCACTGCTGTTGTCAGGAGTCATCACTTCATTAACTAAATGTTCCATTCACTTCATTAATCAAATGAGACTTCCAACATTAACTAAATGCTGGAACCCAGGGCACAGGGAATATTTCTCTGAGGGGTCCTGACTCCCAGGGAAGCACTGCCTTCAACCTTTGCCCATGGAGAAAGCTTCCAAGACTTTGGGAAGGATTGGAGTCCACAAGTGTGTGAAGTAGATAATAGAGAATAGTGTCGTTTGTCACAGGGTGAGAAATTTAGAGTTTTGGGATTTTAGTATAGAGGTAGATAGGGGACAAGATGGAGGATCTTGAGCTTCTTCTTCTTCTGCTCCATTTCCTGCAGTGTTGGTGGCACAGGGTGATTGGCTGTGGGAAGCCTCAGTGCAGAGGTTACAGGGACAAAGGATTAGTTATTGGCGGAAAGGTAAAAATAAAATATGTTCTAAGAGTTAATTGGATAAAACAGCTTTAAAGGACCATTTTTGCTGTACTTTCTTGCATGCTAAGTCTGCTGCAGACAGTGTGCTGAACTTCTGGTAAGACAACAACAAACAGTAACTTGAAGAGCGAAAAAAGTCCTGTGTGTCTCTCAATCCTGGCACAGATTTGTTAAAAAAAGGTTTTCCACCACCAGGGGAGTCTATGGGGTTCTGAGGGGCAGCACAACTAAAGGGGGAATTAGGGCCTCCAGCCATAATAAGGGTGAGGAGCAGCTTTTCCCTGGCACCTTGAAGTTACTGAGCTTGGCTTGGGCTGCTGGGGCAGACTGCAAGGGCTGCCATTGCACTGGGTGCACCACATCTCCAACATCTCCATATCCACCATCTGGCAAAGTGCCATCCTCATGGATTTACACACAAGAGAGTAGCTCCCCAAATAAACTCCTTGGTAGAGTCACAATTATTGAGGAGTCACTCAGGCATCAGACTGGGTGAGAGCAGCAGTGCAGACACTCACTTGTGATGCTGTGCTACAGCTGACCCTCCCTGGCTTTGGTGGGTGCCAGGAGCCTCAGTGGGAGCTCCCTGGCTGCTCCTGGCTCCCTCTAAAAACCACCTGACAGTCACCACCTGGATTGGGAAAACACACCTGAATCCAAAATATGCTACTTTATAATGAAGGACATCAGCAAAAGTGGCAACAGTTCAAAATATCCCTAGAAGGAGCTTTCTCAAACTTCCATGATTACCACCACCACCACACTCACAGTAACTATTAATGCTAAATTAATTAAATCACAGATGAACGGCATCAACAGCTCATTGAAGTCATGTGGAGACTAAAAAAAATGAGATGCTGAAATTAAATTTACCTCCTTCTGCACTTTGCACTCAGTCTGCAAATCCCATGAGCATGTACTGCACATTCCCTGGTCACTGAGTATCCAGCGCAGCACTGTGCAGCTCTTTGCAGCTGCAGCCTACAAGTGTCTGCAAAGATGTGCCCCTCCTGTGATGTGCCAGTCACTTCAGCTGCCAGGCAGTCTCAAATATTTCATATGGGACTTCGAGAAGGGCTCGTGTTGCTGCCAGGAATGACCTGGCTGGGAAAGTCAATGTGCTTTGCAGACAATAAGGAAGAACAGAGCAAGAACATCCATTTACCTCCACTTTAATAGCAAATCATATCTCTGAATTCCTGACAAGCCTCAGGCAGTCCACGGTGTGTGATCACAGTGAAAGCTCAGCTCTGTGGCTGAAGAAACAGAACTCCTCTTTGCTAGGGGAAGAGTTGGGCTATCAAATCCACCAGAAATAAGTGGGGGCAATTACAGGTCAGAGATTTGGGCATGGGGAAGTGCTGGAATGCTCAGGGAGCAGCAGCACCAACAGGAGCAGCCCTCCTAATGTCTCAGCTACCACTAGCATGAGGGATAATTTAAAGAACCAAAGTAATGAGAGGCTTGAGACAGAGAACTGGTGGTCTTGGATGGCAGCAGTGGTAGGGTTTGGACAATTACCAGTTCAAAGAAATCAATTCATCCTGCACACTTAATGAAGGGAGCATCTAGCAAAAAAATAGTTACATAAATACCTCACTGAAAATTGCATCATGGGCATATTAGCCACGAAGTCATGTAGATTTTCTGATTTCCAGACCTTTGCCATGGCAGGTTTGGCATTCCTGAAGCGTGGTTTCCAGTGTATTTATGTATGATCACACAGATGGGCACAGACACATACATCCATATGTGCACTTCAGTGCACTGGGCTACAAGAGGATGCTCTGCTTAGAGCTAAAACCAGCTTCTGTGCATTATATAAGAAAGGCTAAGAGCGTTCATATACATTCCAAGACTTGTGGTTCCCCAAAATGGTGTGCCCTTACAGAAAATGAAGGGTTTACTCAAGCTGAAGTAAAATCCTTTTAGGATGGGTTTTCAGCTACAGCAGCCACCCATCCTTTTTAGCAATACATCAAGAAGCCAAAGGTTTTTTTAACTTGCCTTGTCATGAGATTTGAGTCCTTAGCCATTTTTGGAGCTGAATTCCCACTGAAGTAAGCGACAGCTTCACACAAATGGGCTGCAGTACCTGGGCCTAAATATTTAACTTCTTAGTCAACCTTCTAGAACAGCTTTAATGCTTGCAATTGTAAACAGTGGGAAAAAGCTACTGCTCGTGTACTTAAAACCAGATGGACACAAAGCCCACGCCCTGAGAATCACTTGCTGTAAGCCCACAGCTACACCCAAGCTGGTCCCAGCTGTTCCACTTGTGTTTTATGATACATCACCAGGATATTCAGAAATAAGGTCTACCAACACAATGTCTATGCCTCTGCTTGCTTGATATGCAAAAAAGTTGCTTGCACCTAATTTTAGTACATCCACCTACAAAACATTTAGTTTCCCAGGTTATATGTCCTACTTGAGCTTGAGGGTTTTTAAAGACATTAAAGAAAGAGGGCTTTGGCTATTTGCCTGAGATTTCTAAACATCCTGAAGCCCAGTGAGAAGATCTACTTGATGTCTCAAAATCCCAGCCTAAAGGTCACTAGTCACATACAGATCATTAGCATGGGCAATTGGCTTTAATTACTGTTTTGGGGTAATCTTTGGAGTGGCTGATGCCCCCCTACAGCTTCAATCCACACAAGCAAAAGGCATCTGCAGCACAAGCGCAGCAGATCCTGTCAGAAATGGGAGATCCTAAATATGTAGCTTCTCCCAGTGGATTGCAGATGTGGTTTCAGCAGTTTCCCTGACTGGTGTGATTTAGAGAAGCAGGTTTTCCCAAGCCATCCTGGCTAGAGCACTGCAGAAGGCCCATGTTTAATCAGGAGCCTGGGCAACACAGGGGCTGTGCGCACCCCTACAAACCCCTCTGCAAGGGAAAATGTTTCAAATCTGTGTGCTTGATCCCAGGGCTGACAATTTGCTGTTTCCACTGCTGCCTCGCCTGTTCAGTGTCACAGTAGCTGCAGTCAACACAGACAATTCTGTTCAGATGCCTCGTGTTTTACTGCACAATGCATGAAATGTAACCTGATAAGGCACAAAAGGCGTTTGCATCTTCTCTTTTCAGCACGAGCAGTGTTATTCTTATGGGCCATCCAAAACATGAGTCAGCCTGAGGGGACACGGCCCTGCAACTCACCCAGCAGCAGAGCCAGGGCTGCAGACCTCAGCTCAGCTCTCCCTGCAATGTGCTGCCCTCCCTGCTGCTCCTCACTCAGACTCTGCCCTTTCACTGCTCCTTCAGGAAGGACAAGTCCTCCAGGAGTGGTGTTTGTGCCATTTATCAGACTGATGGGTACCTTGTGGTGCAGTAACTGGTTAAATTTACGTGGCATGTGGTTTCATTCAGCTGATCTGGACTGTGCTGCAGAAGCCAGGCACACCCTGGCCTGACAGGAATCACGAATCCCCTCCTCAGCCAAAGACGCCTGAGCAAACATAAACCAGACTGGGAACCAAGGGGCTGATGGACTCTCTCTGTCAAAGCTCCTGAGACCCTTAATCCCCAAGCATCCTTTTTCCACACACTGCTTTACATGCCTGATTGAAGCCCAAGTGATTGAAATCCAATCAGCAAAGGGAAGGGAATGTCCAGGCACTGAGATCAGGATGCCTGTTCCTGTTACACATCCAGTCACTTGTACTGAAACAAGTCAGGACCTCAAGAGCCTCATGAAATGATGAACTGAGGAAAATCAGAAGGGACAAGGCCAGCAAGAAAGCACAGAGAAAAACTGACTCTACAGACAGACAGAAGGAGAAAGAAACGGAGAGAAATTGGTTAGAAAGTGTCCCAACTTGGGGAGGTCTGTGCTGTCAGGGCTTCAGGATAGCTGCGGAGAATCTGGTGGAGCATGTTTAGCATGGACATTGTTCTACCCAGTGTTGCAATGCTATTCTCTTTAGACAGTCAAAAAACCCCAGAAAAATGAGATTTTTTATACTGACATTACTCAGGCATTTCTCATGTCATCAGAACACGTCTGGAGAGTGGACACTGGGTAGAGCCCATTTCCACCGGGGCTGCAAGAGAGCACAGCTCATCCCATGCCACAAAGCCATGACTCTCCTCTGCTCCTGAGGGACAGGAGCCACATCCAGGTTTCACCAGGAACATGTTCAATAGGGCAGTCTTGCTGGCCTTCCCACAGCAAGGCTTTCCAGGCACGTTGCTCTGGGAGATGTGATCCTGACATAACACGGGATGCACATCTGGAATTCAGTCACCCATCAGCAACAGTTCAGTCACTGACTTGGGAAACAGGCAGGAGAGACAAAGGGGACAGCTGACTGTAACAGCAGCTATTTTATCTCCACTCACCTCACCTGTGAGGGTATCTGGGACACCCCTGTGACTGCCAGTTGCTCACCTTCACCTTGCAGGCAGCCCCAGCTGCGTCCATGAGCATTCCCAGGCAGGGTGTGCAGCCAAACCCCAGCAGGTTTGTCCCACTGGTGCAGGTGGGCAACAGCCCTGCAGCCTACCTGCCCTCCCATCCTGGGCACACAGGTGAGGACACCAAGAAACACACACCGAAATAAAGACAGGGCCCGGAGTTTTTAAATAATTTTATAATTTCCTGATGAACTTAGTCTGTGAATAAAAAAAGAAGAAAAAAAAAATGAACAAAGTGTTTATATTATCAAGGCAAAGTTGAATATAACACATTTTCTTTGTAATTTCATTATCCTGTCAGTAACATGACTCCAGCAATAAAACACATACGAGTTGAAGGCAGCGTGCGCGCTTTGCATCACGGACACCAATGTCTCCCGCTGCTGTCACTTCCAAAAGGAATTCAAGCACACTAGATCCCACCCCTAAAGCCTGCCTCCCCCTCCACTAAAGTGCAACACGTCTCTTCCAAAGCCAATGAGGGATCTGTGTCTGTGGAGGGGATGGGGCATCCCACAGAATTCCACTCCACAGACGGTTTGTGAGCTCGGTGTGCAGCTCTCCTCATGCACTGCCTCGGAAGGAAACGGCAATATTCTGTTCTAGTGGGCTTGGAGCAGCATGTTGGGCTAGCACAGAAGTTATTCCCCTGTTTGTGGTCCCATTGGATTTGTCCTCCTCCAGCATCTGGACAAATAAAGGCATCTCACACTAAAGCCTCCCCAGTTATACTGTAATGAGTGTGAAATGAGGGGCCAAATGCAGCCACCCCTGGGCAGGGAGGGAAGGAGGACTTGGCCCTGTCCACAGAGAGCTGGGAAGATGGGGCAGATAAAAGGAACAATGTCTACTTCTAAAATTTGGCTTCAAATTTGGTTTTTAAGATAAGCACATTTTATAACAAATAAGAGTACACATGACCAATAGGTCAATTTTTTGCCAGTTTCCAAGTGAAAGAAACCAATGTTTTGAACAAAAAGCCCTACCAAAGCACCAAGAACCTAATGGGAATACCTACTTAAAAGCAAATCACACTGACTTGATTTTCAAGATCTGAACTAAGCTTGCAAAATGGGGACAAACAGCATATGGTTAAGTTTGATAATAAAAATACATTCACTGAATGAAATTCTTTACCTGTGTTCATAGGTAAAGTGATTTGTCAGGGTTTGTTTTGTTAACCTTACACACCAGTTTAGCCTCATGTTGTTCCTTTCAAGCAATGCAAGTCTGTGATGCAACCAGAGCAGAAAGTGGCTGCTCCATAATGTGCTTGGGTACATGACCAACACCAGAGGCAAGGAAATACAACTTTGATAAAAATGAACCTACACAAAAATACCTGCACTAGCTGATCTGCACTTGCTCATGTCCCTGGCATCAAGGGGTGGGATGGAGAAAACAGAAAATTTGGCCAAAGCATTTGGCCCATTCACATCAGTGGTTCCCATCTTAGGGGACACCTGGTGTTGATAACTGTTACCAGAAAAGATTGACTTCCAAAATACTGTTTCACTCTGCCCATTTCTGTCTTACACATGTACAGTATAAACCCGGGAAAGCAGGAATTTATACAGGGTTTGTAACACCTCATAGGAGGCCAAGCAGCCTTGGACCTCAAAAGCCTGTGAAAGGCAACTGGTTATAATTATAAGCCCACAAATCCTTTTCCGTACAATCCCGAGAGGAGGAGTCGTGGCTTTGTTGCTTCTTTACTTGAATTCCTTTTAATGAAATTTAATTTTATATATTTTTAAAAACACATCTTTTTTCAGTTCTACTACTATCTTTTGTTTCAAACCGACAATAGACACACATTGTTGGTAACTGCCCCAGCCTTAGGACCACACAGACAATATCGACAAGCAGAAAACAAAACAGGAAAAAAACACCCCTGAAAAAGTCAGGGGAGATACTGATGACAGGGTTACAGCACTCACCACACACACTGGAAAAAGTCAGGATTTCTGAGTTTATGCTTTTGACACTAAAAAGTTTTCAAACAGTTTTTCTCTTTTTTTCTTTCGTTTTAAAAATAGTCAGCGGATACAGCCATTTTGTTCAGAAGGATCTGCTGTTGCGTAAGGTTCCTTCCATTTATGTGAAAAAAACAATTAAAAACATCGTTTTGTTTTAAAAAAACCCCTGACACTCCTCTTCCTCACCACGCAGATGAGAGGGGTCAGCAGAGTTGGCCTTGCCAGGCACGGTGCCCCCGATGCCCCGTGCCCGGCCCTCCTACCACGGCTCTGCTGGGGCAGTGTTGGTTTTCCAGAGCCTTCCACGGCCTCTTCAGGTCCCTCTTCCTGTGGGGATGTTGAGCTGAGGAGAAGCTTCCTTTCAGTATCAGATGCCTTGGTTGTACTCTTTCCCTTTAGCATTTCACTGGAGTAATTTCAGGGATGTACACATTTTCGTATGTAGTGACATTTTTGCTTTAAAAATGGTATCAGTGCATGACTCCACATCCTTTGTAAAGACCCCTGCAGTGGCAGCAATTGGCAATTAGTACAGGAGTGGGGACTCAACCCTGTCAACCCTCATCAGATGTAAAAATCTCCCAACAAATTGAGCACTAGCAGCAGAACGGATGGGAATTACAGGGCAAATGAAAAAGAGGTGTGCCCCTTTGGTTCAACAACCAGGGTTATCTCTACAAGATTTATGACATTTATGCTCCCTTGTGCAAATTTCAGAGCCCTGAAGTGCCAGGAAGTTTTCCAGAGAAGAAATTTTCCAGCCATGCAGCGAGGAACGGCGCACGCGGTTCCGCGCATCACGCCGGACCTTCGCCTTCCGTCCCCACGGCTTGGCAAAATCTGGATATTCCACAGAGGGTTTGGCATTTTCTGGAGTGAAAGCTGGTTAAAGGCAGTCAAAACGAGAGAGAATACTTAGAGAAGCTTGGAGCTTTGTCTGGGAGCACGCCAGGTAATTCTGCTTCCAGTGGCAAAGAGTGCTCCTGTCCTCACCCTGCAATCCTAGTGTTATGTCCTTGTAGTGTTTCACATGAGGTTGGATTCAGAGAGAAGTATGGACTTGGACTCACGGATATCATTAACAAGTGTGGCTGCAGTGTCAGCTTTTACAGGGTACCTGGGCTTCAGAGGCTTCAGTTATTTTTTAGCCCAAACCCTGCCAAAATGACCTACTTAATTTTCTACAAACAGCTCCTGAGCCCTTACATCTCTCAGTTTCTCTGCAAATGACAGCTCAGAAGAAAAGAAAGTAATATTAAAGCAGTTAAAACTTTCACAGCTCCTGTAGCAAATGGAACTTCATTCAACAGGAGAAGAAAAAGCAAATTTCCCCAGGGTCCCTGGGAAGGGGCCCTGATTTCCTAGAGCTGCTGCACTGCAGGACCACTGTGGTAGGAAACTGTCTGCATCTGCCTGGCTGCTGACACTTGGGAATAAGATCTTAAAAGAGCAGTGGTGGGTTAGGCAACTGGATGAGCATTACAGGGCATGCCACATATGGCCCTTCTCCCATGTGCCTCATATGCAATTCCATGATGGGTTATGAGAATAAAATCCCTTTGTTGCCTTAAGGCCAATGGTGTGGCACTCCATGAGAGTGTAAAGAAAAAGCTTTCAGTGGTCACATTCAGCATTAAATGGTGGCCAGCAGTACCTCCCAAACCCCAAAGTTCCTCAAGCTATTCACAGGATCTCTGTCGACACAGGATCAGAGAGGTTACCTGAAATAGTTCAATGGAGATAAGTCGGATCAAGACTGTTCCTAAATGAGATCTGCTCCCTCCCTGAGAGCACTTCACAGAGGTCTAAGATCAACCTTTAAGATGGGAAGCCTACAAGACCTAGGAGATAACAGTGGTTAACGAGAAAAATCACCAGGACCCAACAACAATTCGGATGGAAGGAACAGCAGGTGTGTGGCTGGCAGATAAAGGACCAAATGGCCAGTGTGAAAACCAGCCAGGCTTGACAAATCCTCCCTGGGAAGAGGCCAGGAGATGTGCAAACAATGAGCTTCACCCGGCTGCTGGGGCACAGATCCTGCACACGCCGCCCTGACAGCACCAGGCCTTTGGCTGGGGCACTTTGGGCCATAGAAATGCAGCCACAAGCTGAGCTAGAGATGCTGAAGACTCAGCAGCACTTCCCCGCGATTAATGGGCAATGCAGTAAAGCCAGGGAATTGAAATAACAGCCTGAAGTGATCACCCCTCACTCCATCCCCTCCCCCTGCCCCTGCCTCCAGCAGAAACGCTATCAAGGAACATCTCAGTAAGAGGTTTACAAGCAGGAGCCATTTGAACCATCAATAAGGGAAATTCCACAGCTTCTCACAGAGGAAGGATTGTTTTACAGCAGGGAACCAGGGCAGCTGGAGATTTGACCATATAAGTTAATGAGAGAGTCAGGAGGGGCGGCGGTGGCCGATGATGCCGGGCTGATGGCTCTGATGCTTTTACAGGCGGCATTAAATTCCTGGAGTGAGTAATTAGGGGTGATGAGGAAAATGCAAGAGGGAAGATTTCAAAACAACAGCTCCTATGGAAAGGTGCTGACTCAAAGGATGGGACCAGAGGGGTGGCTCTGGGATGGGGCAGGGCCCAGCAGTGGCACAGTCACTGTCTGCTGCCCTTCCGGCATTCCCCCTTCCACACATCCAGCTTCCCACTGCTCCCCTCACACACCACACACAAAAAAAGCTTCAGACACAGGCTGCTATTACAGGAAGAACTAAAGTTAGCTCTCCTGATTTGCAAAGCACTGGTAATTGCAAATGAATTGGAAAAGGAGTGATTTGCCTCTTCTTTTGAGGCTTACTTCTTCCTAGGCACCCTGGCTATGAATGCGGCTCCTTCTGCTGAATTATTACAGCAGAATCAATGGGGATGTGATTTACTTTAAATTAGCTAGTTTTCAATAGAGTCTGCAGGTACATAAGGTTTCAGTTCTGCCCAATTTTCAGTGCTTGTCTGGGAAAAAACTACAAGGTACCTCTTCCCTTACTCAAACTTCTGATCTCCTGATCTGTTGGAAGCAATTGGTCACTTCTAAAGATAAAAACAATAAAAGACCTACAGGCGAGCTGTGCTGTGGATCTGAGAGATGTAAGAAAAGCAGCTTTCCTGAAAAGGCCTGGAACATTTTCCTTAGCATAACAGCTTAGTGATTAAGCTCAAAATGTAGTAAGCTATATGGAATTAAACTGCAGGCTCTGAATGGGAGGTTTACTGAGAAGATCCATAATTAGCTATTGACTAGAAAACCAAGATATCTTCCACTGCTGTGTTATTTGGTCTCCTTTTGCCTTCCCCTCGCTCTCTGAGGTAACGTGAGCCAGACAAAGGGAGCAGCTCCTTTAAGGAGCACATGGGGACATGTTACAGGGCTCTGTCCTGCAGATGCCCCCAGACACACACAACCACTGGCAGCCAGGAAAAAAACCTGTCTCCCCATTAATGCATAGTCCAAGAATGAACACCCAAGTCCTACCCATAAAATAGGATTTCTGACTTGCTACCAAACTGCAGACAAACTGATCTGGGATTTCAGGTCATATTACCTATCAGCAGGAGCTGCAACGAGTGTCAAAGGTGGATGGGAATAAAACTAAGGCCTCTCATATACACAGAAGAATTGCACTGGTTTAAGTAAAGCTGTGATTTTACACCTATCTACTCAGCTGGGTGCCAACTCCAGCAGAGATGCTCCTCTTCATAAGGGTTATTGCTCTGAACTCAAACTCATTCCTCCTCAATGTAAGCTAAACCAAAATAAATTAAATTATAATTATAGTAAGAAATACGCTACTGGTTTACCTAACTTAGCTTTAAAATTATACTTTTAAGCTAAATGATGCAAATTTCTCATTTACAGAATGCTTAAGACTATTCTGATGACAGTCAGTGTTCACAAAGTCATAGCCTGAAAAACTGGACAAACTGTACAAGTTAAAGCTGGGAACTGACCTGTTGACCACATCTGCTCAAAGGGAGAGAGCTCTCTATAAAGTAAGAACACAGGAGACACAGACCTATGATGAGAAACCTCATCTAAAACCCCCCAAAAATCAAAAGATGAAAACAGTTACCTCAAAAAATGGCCCACCTAGCAATTCAGAGTCAGAGCAGTGAACAATAAAATTCCAAGTTAAGTAAACAGAAAGTACCAGTATGCCTACCTTTTCTCCCAGCTGCTAGATGAAATGACTAACAGGAACAAGGAGGGAAACTTTCCTTTCCTCACTCTGTTATTTAAGAACATAAGAAGCATTGAGACAGGCAGCAAGACCTGAGCTAGCTGATGCTGGCCAGCCACGAGCCATGATCAGAGCACACTCAGGTTTGGTTTTAGCACTGTGAAATTCAGGGTTTCAGCTTTCATGAAAATAAAAAACAGGAAGGAGGAAAGAAGACAAGAAGGAAAAAGCAATATATTAATGAAAGGTGAGGGCTACTCTTCTGCAACCTCATGGAGAACTAGAGCTGCTTGTGTTCAGTCGTCTTTGCTCAGTAGACTTGGAAGAGCTCTGCTTAGCTGTATCCAAAAGTCACCACCAACAAAGTCAATGGGGAATTGGATTCTAAAGCAGAAAGGCAGTGAGAAGATGAATACAAAAACAGCTGATTAATCACAGACTGGAAGAACCTAGAGAGCATGTAGTTCTTAGAAGGGGCTTGTTTTTTTTGCCTTTGTTTTCTCTGTCAAAGGTGCACCAGAAATTTCTATTCCTTGTTCTTTCACACTGCTCTCCACTGCCACGGCTCCGTGGGCTGCCTGGGCCTGGCCCCTGGTGTGCTGCTCCTGGGCTGGTGGCCGGGGTCACGAGGACTCCTCGAGGGCGTTGACGACCTGCTCCAGGATGTCGGGGCAGTGATCCGCGATCTGCTGCAGGATGGCGTTGGCAAACTCCTGCAGCTCCACGCTCTCCCTCTCCCCCTTCTCCAGCTCCTTGTGCAGCTGCAAGGACACAGAAACACGGTCAGCCCCTGCTCTGGACTGTGCTCACTGCGTGACAGCCCTGCCCAGCAGGCTCGGCCACACCGCCGCTTTGGGAAGGGAGCTAACAGAGGTGATGTGGCATTCACGTGTTCTGAAAAATCCCTCTGCCCAGGGTTTTTCTCCTGGGAAGCTGAGAAGCCTCAGAGAAAAGGAAAACAATGATTATCTCATTTGCTTCTCCTCTGTTTTGTTCCTTTGCAATGTGTTTGGAGATTGTTTACCAACAGGTAATTGTTTTGACTCATTGGCCAATTACGGCCAAGCTGTGTCGGGACTCTGGATCCAGAGAGTCAAAAGTTTTCATTATTATCTTTTTAGCCTTCTGTATAAATTATCCTTCTGAGATCACGGAGTCAGATTCATCATTCACTCCCTCGTCTGGGGGAAATGCAAATACAATAAGGTGACACATGCTGGGCACTTCCAGCACCTGCATCTTCCCTTGGTGACCCCCTCACCTGGAACTGAATGCTCTCCATCCTCTTTATTTCACTTTTTCATTCTACAGGAGCAGGTTTGTCACCTTCCCAGTAAAGACCATGTCCACATGACTTAACTACTCCTGAATACATTTATTGCCACTTTTTCATTCTGCAGGACCAGGTTTTTGTCACCTTCCCAGCCTGAATACATTGTCCTATGATAAATATAAGAAAAACTTCCTCTGTAGAATGCTTTTCTGAAGGCAACCTTATTGCAGGAGCAATACAGCAGCTTGCTAGTGTACTGCTTTAAATAGCTTGACTTTAATTCATGAACAATGGGATGTTTCATAGGTCATTACTTGAGAATTATTCCTGGTATGAAATCAATAGGAACGTCACATAATTACACAAAACGCATCCAAAGTTAACCAGAATTCTATGTTTCCCAAGGAATTACTAATTTTCAGAAACTCTCTTTCCTAACTCAGCCAGAAGATGACTACACACAATTGCAGTGGAACATACACGATTTTTGTTTACTAACTCTGCATTTCCTGTTGGGTCATTCGTTCTTCAGATCCCTATAATTGGCTCAGAACAGGACACAGAATTTCAAACTTCATATTATTCACTCTGTCTACAGTTTATAAACAGTTTCTCCAACAAGTGGTGTCCCCAAACCATGTCACACAACATATGCAAACACAGCTTTTAGCTTTGAGCCTAATGCCATTGCCAGATTTAGGGGCCCACAGAGTCTTAATAAAGAGCAGGAAACATCTGCCTTCAGTAACCTGCTTAGCTGCCCAGCAATTGATAAAGTCCATGCTGGCCTGTGTGCTGGCCTGTGAACTGTGCAAAATCCCAAGGAAGGTTGTAATTTGTGCAAGCATTTTAGCGATTACTGTACTCACAGTGGTCTCGGGACCTCAGAGAACAAGGAGGAGCAGCATCCCTCAGATGATATGGATAGATAGGCTAGATAAGCTTTCAAGCAGACAGCCCTGCCCTGTGCTATACACCAAAAAAGCTCTTTCCTTTTTTTAGTGATAGGATTTTCTTCTAATGAAGTATATTCCCTATGAATATATGCATATATGCAGCAGGTACATACACTTAAGATGGATTCTGAAGCTTATTTCCAGCTTCTGAAGCCAAAGTTCTTTGTCACTTTGAGCTGCTGTGAGCAACCATCTTATCTTATTTGAACCTTCTTTTAAATTTTGCATGGTTTAAAATAAATTAATATTATCTGTCAGTTCTGTAACATTTCTTATTTCTAACTGATTAGTATTTTTATTGGAACTCTACTATGTTAATACAAGACATGGAAAGAATGTCAAACTGGCATTTTTCATGCCTGAAGGGATAACTGTTCATCAGTACACAAATTTGTTGATCTGAGTTTGGCATTTGTGTAACACTGCTCAATGCAGGTTTTAAAAGGAGAGAACTATCAGGCAGCAGCACAGCAGGGATCATTTTACCACTTTAAGAGCACAATGCAGTGGCAAAGGTTAGATTTCTATAATTAAAATTCTAATCAGATACAACAGCATGTCTCTGTTTAGTGATGGTATCAAGCAAAGCACAGCAGATTGTTTCTGCAAGAAACACTGCTTTAAAACAAACAGCCTAAGAATGACCATGGAATAAATAAAAATGCTTTTCAAGAAAGTCATGGTGCAGGCTTCTGTAGACAAAAGTGTGAGAAAGGAAATTAAAAGGGCAAGCGTGCTACACTGTTCCCTTTACTAGGCAGGGTAGCATATAGTAAATTATTGGGGCTTTGCATGCTGAATGTTGGTTTAATGTGTCCTTATGTGCTTTATTCCTGCTGGCTGCTGCACACTCCCAGAACAGCCATAGGAACCCGAGAGGGGCTCCTGCCAAGAATCACAATGCAAAGGCAACCTGATCCTGCTCTGTGGAGTGACATGAGCTGGGAGTGGGGAAAGGAGAGGGAGGGAGCACTCTGGGCTTGGGGAGGCTCTGGGGGAGAAAGGGGGGCTCAGCACTAACCCATAATGGCTCAGGAATGGCAGGCTGTGCTTGGGGGATCAGCCTGGCAGAGGTATTAGCCAGGAACTTACCATGGGTGGAAAGGTCCAGTCAGCAAGCAGGATTGGGAGAGGCAGAACAAGCAGCCAGGAGTGGTGCTGGATGTTAAAAGCCAGGGGACTGGGATTCAGGGACTGGGGTTGTAAGCCTGGTGAGATCCCAGGCGGCCCCAGGTACAGCAAACCATCCCTGGAGCATTCTTGGGAATGCTCTGAGCCTACAACTCTGAGACAGGGCTGCCCTGTGCCTTCTTGGGCCAGCACAGAGATTGCATGGTGCCATCCATCAGAAGGATGGGAGGCCATGGAGCTGGGAGACAGCAAGCAACAGGAGAAACAGCCAGCGTTATCATTCTCCTTATCTGGCACCTGCAAGGGTCGTGAGCTCTCAGTCCACGGCAGGAGAACCAGGAGAGGGCAGTGTTAGCAGGGAAAGCAGAGGTCCTGCACCACCACCACCTGCCCAGCCAGCACCCCTCTTACTGGCCTTTCAGCCAAATCCTCCAGGTGAAGGACAAAGCAATTAAATTAATGAAATATAAAAGCACCTGCAAGAGATTGAACTTCAAAACCCTTGAAAGAGGGTTGGTGGACAAAGGAGAATCCTGCAGGAAGTTGTCTTCAGTGGGGCAATACTGCAACATCAGTGAAGTCTCAGTTTCTTGCTCTGCTAGTCAGCATTTATGTATTTATAAGATGCCTTATAAAACCAAGATAAGCCCAACAAAAGAAGCTGATGCCAAAGCTAATAAATCAAATGCAACCAAACAAAAGCAACCAACTTAACCAGAGGAAGAAAATATTTCCAAGAAGAGAGTTTTTGACCACCAAGAGCCCAAAAGGAGATGGCTCTGAATGCTGAAGGCCAGCAACAATACTTTACAAATTAGCACAGACAGAAAGTCTACACAGCTGGCTGGCAGATGTCTGTGATGAAACGTCTTTGGAAAAACAGCAATGACAGCCTTGAGTTGAGTTTGCTAGCTTCAGAACAGCAAGATTTAATAATGTGATTCCTGCTTCAACAAAGACATCTGAATTGAGTCTATGGCTGGTTTGAGCATTTCTAGAGCAGGGATATCATCTCCATTGACGTCACTGCTCTCGGCAGCAGCCGGAGCAGCACACGCCAGCCCTCCATCCACCAAGGGGAACATCCAGTTCCCAGTGCCATCACTGCATTCACCTGCATGTCCAAATTTTAGGGAAGCTTCTCTGAAAGTATTAATATATACTTCTGGTTTCCTAGATTTTTCCAGTTCTGCTCTTGGTTTCCTAGATTTTTTTCTTCCGAATGCAAGCTGACATGGTGTTATCCTCCCCCTGCCATTTTTCTATGGAAATAAAGAAATGTGAACAATCCTTTTTTGTTGGCATTTCCAGCAGTTGAGGATATGAGGACATTCACATACTTGCCTCAAAGAAATGACCAAAAATGAGAATGCAAAGGCAGATATGTTTTTTGTCTAGTTGATGACAAGTAAGAATAGACAGGTCAGAAGGGAAAGGACAGCAAGGACCCCAGAAGTGCTTAATAGTATTTATCTTTGGACAGAACAACAGAAATGGCCTTCAACATCTCAGGGGAGAGAAAGCTTGCAGATAATCTGCAATAGATTCAGACACTTTTCAGCACTGCTGCCTTCCTTCCTGTGTTTAGAGCAAGTCATGATAGGAATAATTTTCCATTTAGAGTTAAAAAAACCCCTAACAATTCACCATGAATTTAGCATCTCTGTTCCAAGATATTTCAGAACTTACTTAAAGATTAGTAGACACTCAGAGTCATATGAATGATTCATAGGAAGATAACTTCATGGTTAAGAAATAGGATGCTATGGTTTTATATGGAAACTCGGTGAACTGTGCTGCTGCTCTGCAGAACCTTTGTGGCCTCTGCTTTTCCCATAATGCAAACAAGGCATAATCAAACTAAGATTCTTTAAAACTTATTTATACTCCCCAGTGTGATTTTTGCCTCATTAACAATTCCACAGAAACACTGAAGAAAAAGGGCAAACACAGATAAACTGGTGTCTAATCTTGGGCTATGGACAGTAAACGTGAATACAGAATATGAGGAGCTTGTAGGGCAGCACAAAAAGAAAGTTAGTGGAGAACTTCTATAAGGATACAATACCAGAATATAAAATTATGTTTCTCCAAAGTTCAAGTGTTTCTGCATCAGGTTATGGTTAGTCTGAAAAACACATTTAGAGCTTAAAGTAACACAAGTAAGCACCAATAAGAGATTACACTGATTTAATCTAAACCTTTCTTTTGTCTCCTGTTAAACTTCACTGTAGCTCAGGCAAATGGTCAAGAGCTTTTGCATCTACCCAGATAAACTAGTGTAAATACATGTGTTTGATGCAGTGAGAGCTAATTACATATAAACCTTTATTTCTCAACTATGTACCTATAAAAGAGCCCAAAGAAAGGGCTACAAGTATGGAAATCCAGTCTGACAAATTTCAAAAACAAAAGAAGAAAAATTTTTAATGTAAACCCTTAAATATTTTTATTTAGGGCTCTATCTGGAAATTTGGAGTTTATGTTAGCTCTTTCAAAATACTTAAAAAATATGCATTTAAAAATTAAAGTAAGATTTCAAATGAAATAGTCTTGTCTTTTAAAATAATATCTACAATGCACATTGCCCATTTTTATTTGTGCATGGAACTACTAATTTTAATTAAAATATATACTACACACCATTAGCATTAACTATTCCTCACCTGAAAAGAGATATAAAGCCAAGCAGAATCCACAGCAGTAGCTCAGCATCAGGAGATGCTGCACAAAGCTGTCACAAGGACCAGGGTGTCTGAGCAAGGGCCAGAGTAACAGAATTTACTACTAGGAGCAAAACAAGAGGAGAGGTGAGTGGCCTTGAGAAAACAAGGGAACAGCTCAGGGTTGTACCTTCTGCTTGTAGGGACTGCTTCCAGTGTTTTCCCTTTTATATCTCTTTCCAAGTTAGGAGTTATTAATGTTCTTGATTGATAGTATGCATTGTAATTAATACTAGCAATTTCATGGACAAATAAAAATGAGTGATGCCATGGCATTAAGGCTAACTCACAGATAACACTTGTGATTTTAACCAGAATTTAAGAACTATGATACTGTTCTCATCCTCACCCAAACCATTAAATATGAAAGTTTAAAACACTTTAAAATGTAACAATTTTAGAGAATTCTCATATCCATTGCTTTCTCAACCAAACTCAGGAAATAGATTTGCACATGAAGAAGGATATAAATTGTTGCAATTATCGCTTCTAATTTCTAACAGAGACCAGAAGTGGACTGTTTAACTTTAAAATACATTATGCATTCCCATAAGATTACAAATTAAAAATAAATGACATAAATCAAGTGGGGGAAGATAACAAGCTAATAGAAGAGCAGTCAGAGAAGGAAGACAAGGGTAAACTCTGAAGTAACAGAGTAATTTAGAATGACTAAATGCAAATCATAGCAGAGTAATTTCTTTACAGAAACTAAGTAAGTTGAGTAATTCCTCACAGATGACACAAGAACACAAGCAGAATCTGAACAAAGAAGTACACAGGATGTTTATAAAATAACTATTTGTACTTTAGGGTAAATTTTATCCCACTTGCAATACTGTTTGTATACAAATCAAAATATGTGTTGAATATTTTCAGGATTTACCAATCAAATATGCAGGTTTAAAATGAAATTTGACAGCTACAGGTATGAGGCTTGGTGTCCCTTTGTACAGAAAGCTTACCATTGCTCTGTGGAGGCTGAAATGTGAATTTCAAGGTAAATGTTGCTCCCTGGAACCAAGCCATGCCTCTTCAGCTGACACAGCAGGTTGTGAGCGCTGCAGTGAAGTGACATTATCACCTTTCTCCTTCCTCTGCTTCGGGCAGCTGAGCAGAAAAGGCATTCCTGATTCCCTGGGAGAGGATCAGTAAGCAGGAATCCCTAGAAGCTCTGTGCTTTGGCTGGTGCACAGGGAAAGGGAAGACAACCCTCCTGCACAACAAAGGCTCTTGGATGATCAGTAAGATCATTAAGATTAAGCAGGTGACTTCTGAGAGAGCCTCAGGTGGAAATGCACCTGCCCAGGTGTCCCAGGCTGCTGCTGCTGCCCAGGCTGCTGCTGCTGCCCAGGGAGAGGATGAGTGTGCAGGGAACAAACTGATGCTCAAGGGCCAGCAGAAACTGGCAGGACCCCCAGCAGCCTGAGGAAGCCAGGACATGCTGGGCATGGCTGGAAAGAGCCTCTGATGGCAGGGAGCCAGGGGGAAAACTGCCTCCTACTCCTAGGGTTAAGAAAATTATTTTAATTGTATAGAGCTTCTGTTGGAAGAAATATTTTTTCCAAATATCAGCGCAGGACCTATTGAAAATAAGAAATTCTATGTAATACAAGGTTCTGCACATTTACAGCTGGATTTGAGGTGCTAAGAAACATTGCTGATAGTCCTTAAGCTATCAACAAACCTAACACTGCTGCCTACTCCTAATATCTGGTTGCTCTGTTTTTTTGGCTCTTTTTACTTTCTCACACTGTAGCCTCTCCACCCCAGTGCAGTGCACCACCTCTGATACACTGAAGTGAGGACTTTCAGCAAATTCCAGTTTCTACTCCATTTTTTTTCTACTCAATTTTTTTTTTTTGTACAGATAAGAGCAAAACAAAACCCGAACTGCAAATAAAAGTGTGGACCATATAATTATGTTCTTAATGCCATTTCCTTTCATAAAGGGCTAAAATCCCACACTTACAGGCAGCTATCTGAAATGTGAAACAGAGCAGTCATTCTACAGAGCTCAAGGATATTAACATAATGATACCTCTAGGACAAAGCGAAAGAAAATATGGTATTTAATAGAAATTGCTAGGTTAATGTAATTATTTATAATGAATGAATGGAATTTTTATTTCTGAGTGTCAAGACTTTGAACATTCCTCTTTCCTTCTGGCAACTTTGTTTTTTTAATAAGGAAAGTCAAATAGGACATGAATTGGTTGAAGGATGACAGTTCCAGAAACAGTAGTGGGCAGCTTATTTGGGGACATTTGGTCAGAACTGACTCAAAGGGACATTTTCCACCACAGGAATAATTTAATGACATGGTTCTGAGCTGTATAGATCATTTACTGTCCACAGCTTAGTCTAATATATTATTTTAGATTAGGTTTTGAGACACCATATACTCATAAGTACTGGCTTCAATTCTTCATTACTAATGGACCAAAATTTTACTACAGTAAGTCAGCCTACACAACATCTTTGATAAAATGCCAACAAAGAATGATTTAGTACCTTGGCCCCACAGCTTGATTGCAATCAATCTTCCCCAGGGATGTGGTCACAGCCCCAGGCCTGACAGAGTTCAAGAAGTGTTTGGATAATGCTCTCAGGCACCTGCTGGGATTCCTGGGAATGTTTTGTGCAGGCATAAGAGCTGGATTCAATGATCCTTGTGGGTCCTTTCCAACTCAGCATATTCTGTAATCAGCTGAAGTCACTAAGGACTATCACTGAACTTAATGGTAGTGTTGAGACACTATTATGGATAAGAAGCACCAATTATCAGGCAAACTTTGAGACTACAAAATTATTTATGTGGCAACAAATTCCCCTTAGATCCATGGTGTTGATGCTGGCAGATACTTTTCCAGCAACTATTTGTACATTAATTACTGTGGGTGTACTAGAAGAGTGAGAAGGTTAAATCTACTTCAAATATCAGTTGTATCTACCAAAGAAGCCACAGAAAACTCCTGATTTTTGTACCCGAACCTCCCCAGCAGGGATGAAAGACCTACCAAGTATATTGGTTATGATGGAACATAGCAAATCAACCTTTGTCAATAGAAGTTGCTGCAGAGGGAAATAACAGCTCCAAAAGCAGCAGTATTTAAAATTCTTAACTATTTAAAAAAAAAAAAAACAACAGTATGAAAAATTCTTAACTATTTATAAAAAAAATTCAAAGCAACCAAACCAAACTAGGTAATCTCATTGGTGAGAAGTGAATACGTTGCCATCATGCTTAAATATTATTGGTGTGGGTTAAATGTATCCTCCCTAATCATGTTAGCACTTCTTAACATTCAAGGGGATTAATTTTTTCCCACTGAGGCTTGTGAAGCATTATCTACAGAAGATCATATTAGAAGGGACAGGAGTGAATTTAATGCACTGGATTTGAGGTAATTTATAAAACTCATTAAAATTCCAAAGATGCAAAATGGGTATTCTGTGATGGGCTTCTGCAAATCTGGAGAAGTGATTCCCACCCCCCATGGGAATACTTTAAGCACAAAGGAAACTCTGCAGCTAGAAACAGAAAAGCTCCATGGCTTAAATGAAAAGTCTGCTTTGTAAATTGAAATATATCATTAGTTTGTGTTTTGCAACTGAAGCTTCTTAAATACCATCTGAGTGAGTATGGGAAAGCAGAAGAGACAGCTACATTTTATTTCAGCTGACATTATTTATGCCTGGGAATCGTGAATGGAGAAGTAACTTTAAACAACTGTGGTGACAGCAGTGCAGAATTAAGACAATAATGTGAAAGGATAGAAAAAGAATTCTTTTCTCTCTCCAGAACAACTTAGGTAATGTCCTTTTCTCACAATTTCTCACAGTGCTTTTTTACTGTGTGACCTATAAATGTTGCTCATGGACTAGCAAAGTTTTAATGGGAAATATTATTTTTGGGCTTACTATTCAGAAGAACTTGACAAAGAAATCTTTTCCTATTTTCTTTACTCACATCTCTTGATCAAATAGCAAACATCACCTGCCCCCACAGATCCTGATTATATATAAAGAACACCACAGCTATAATTAATGAGGCAATTTATTTCAGTGATATCCAAACTTTGCCCATATCCATTCTCATTTTCAGAGGTGTCTCCCATACATGCTTACAGGTTTTGTCACCCACTGCTTCATCCTAATCTGACAGACAAGGTGGTTCAAAATAATTTGCCTCATGTTTTGATTTATACCATAGGGGCTGTAAGGCTTTAACAGAGGAGGATGGCATGCATAAAAATGAAGAAATTTTAATCCTGTACCAGTGATTACAGAAGCCAGGAGGCTCTGAAGGGAAAAAGAATGTGTCATGTCTATAGAGGCAAATGTAGATATGGAGGGAGGCACACAGCACACGCTGAATCAGTGAAAGGATGAAGACAGGTACAGAAAGAGAGCATGACTGTTGTGTACCATCTTGGCCCTGTTACAGGCATATTTATCCCCAGAGGTCTGCGCTTTCTGAATTTTCAGACATGCTTTTGCTGGTTTCCTGCAATTTCACTGCTCTCTCCAATTTTTGAATAAAAATTCAGTCTTGATTAGAAAGTTCACAGAAATTAGTTTTAAAATCACAAAGGAAGAAAAACAGAGGTGAAGTGTTCAAGACAGGCACAATGTATTTCACTGACCCACAAATCCATTTTTAACTGTTTAGGCCTTACACTAGCTTGTGTGCATATTGGATAGAGCTTGGTATAAAACATATTAAAGTGAATAGTTAAAGATTTGGCATAGTAATACAAAGTCAGGGTTAAAAAGACAAAACTTGTCACATTTAGTTCTGGTACAAGTTCCTTGCAGTAGTTTAAGTACAAAAAAATAAAATAAAAGGCATTCAGTAATATAGGATTTACTAGATTTACTACTACTGGATTTACTGGATTTACTACTACTTTACTAGAATAGTAAAGTAAAGAAAATTGAAAAGAGAAATAGGAATGAGTTAGAAAAAAGGTTGTAGGGAATGGTGAATTATGGTCCAGAAGCAAGAGATAAAAAACTGCCAATGAAGGGATTAAGGAAGTCAAGACATTACCAGAGCTGGGAGAAAGGAAGATTATTTCAGTAGATGACTTATAACTAGACTGGCAGCCTCTTGTGGAGACATCATCTGACAAACCCATATTAAACCCTTTCAGTTCTGTATTCCAAAACTCCTGGAAATACACAGCTGGGTTTTGTGTGTGTGTGTGTGTGTAGATAAGCACACTGTATCACATCCAGCACACTGAATCCAGTCTTGATTCAATGCACTCCAAACTAGAGTTATCCAGTTCCCATAAAAAGTATCTGAAGAACAATTTCTCAATTTTTTACAAAAATATGGAGCTCAAGTGCATAAATGCCTGCTGGGCACCCTTTGCTGTGACCTTCCACAAGAATACTGCTTCATTTTTCCTCGATGTTTGTGGGCACAAATTCAAGGTAAGGTAAGGTGGGTAAGCAGTAGAAATTACTGGCACAATATTCTGTAACAGCAGGTAAGGACACTGCATTCACTTATATAAAGAGACTAATAAAAATGTGTCAATTAAAATATATATAGTTTATATAATTAAAGATTTAAGATCTTGAAGACTACATTGAATTATAGAGAGCAGCTAAAATTTGTTAACAGTTAAAACATGGCAAAAGTGAATATCTTTTGGTATCTTGGTACCTCGCAATTTGATTTCCCATGAGTGTGGAAATGCAGGGCCCCAAGTACAGATAAAAGAGCAGATGAAATTCCATAATGAATAATAATACAATAATAAATGGCAATGATTTAAAAAATTATTGTCTGCTTTTATCAGCTGAAGAGTTCATCTTTGCTACCTGCTTTCACCACTCACAACATGGTTTCACCACGTTTTGGTGCGGCACACCAGTAAAGCCTCCACCAGCAAGTTCAGGCCCTTGTTCAGAGCTGGACCCACAAACTCACCTGCTCCTGGGTCATCTTGTGCAGCTCCTTCTCCCAGGCTGCCTGGTCATCATCCAGGTGGTAGGAGGCCGGCGGGGTGAGCCCACGCAGGATCAGGGGGTCGCGCTCGTGGCACAGCGCTGTCAGATGGCCGATGTACAACTTCAACTTGCTGCGGTTCTGGTCAAGTTCTAAGAGGGGCTGAATTATCTGAAAATAAGAGAGCAGAGACAGTGAGAACACCTAAGCAGTGATGAAGGCAAAGATCAGCTTCTAAGTTACAATCTTGTCCAGCTCCACAGTGGAAGAAACCTGAACTTTGAACTCCTGGTCCATAATGTACCAACCATCCAGAAGGAAACCAAAGACACTGATATTGTATTTGCATTCCCCCCAGATGAAGGAAGGAGTGATGAACCTGACTCCATGTTCTCAGAAGGCTAATTTATTATTTTGTGATACTATATTATATGAAAGAATGCTATACTAAACTATACTAAAGAACACAGAAAGGACGCTTACAGAAGGCTAAAAAGATAACGATGAAAACTTGAGACTCTTTTCACAGCCCTGACACAGCTTGGCACTGATTGGCCAATGAGTGAAAACACACACCAGAAACCAATGAAACAATCAACTGTTGGTAAACAATCTCCAAACACATTCCACATGAGCAAAACATGAACAGAAGCAGAAGCAAATAAGATAATTATTGTTCTCCTTCTTCTCTGAGGCTTCTCAGTTTCCTAGGAGAAAAAGCCTGGGCGAAGGGACTTTTCAGAAAATATGAATGTGACAAACAGCCTGAGACCCAAGCAGTGATGAAGGCAAAGATCAGCCCCTAAGTTACAATCTTGTCCAGCTCCACAGTGGAAGAAGCCTGAACACTCTTTCCCTTGTACTCCTGGTCCATAATGTACCAAACATCCAGAAGGAAACCAAGGACTCTGGGGAGAGCGTGCAATGGTGACAGCTGTGTGATTACACTGGGAAATAATGATGATATGGATGAAAAATGAAACAACATTAAACTGAATGCATTAACTCTACTGATTATCCAACAGTACTTTGGTTAAGTACTTAAAAAAAAAATTCTGATACAAGGTGACTGTCCACAACTTGTCCAAAAGCAATGTCAATATAGATTTTTAGCTTGTTTTGCCAACAAATATTTCATTGTAAATTAAGTAGGCAATAAACATGTTCTAAAGAGAATAGCTTCAAATTATGCCAAAACACAACAAATCTGACTGCATCTCTACTGCAGAAATTGGATAGAGATATATCTTCACCAGAAAGTTAAAATTTAATTGTTTATAATGCTTTAGATAGTTAAGGTATAGTCTTCTATAGTTTTGAAATGGCAATGACTTTTATTAAACAGGCCAGACTCTATATAACAAACTAAAAAACTGAAATCAAAAAGACTTTAATAAAGTACTATTTTATTTCATTATAATTTACCCAATCTGAATATAATCACTGTTCCTTAATGCAATCCAAACCAGAGGTATCCAGCTCCCATAAAAAGTATCTGAAGAACCATTTCTCAATTCTTTACAAAAATATGGAGCTCAAGTGCATAAATGCCTACTGGGCACCCTTTGCTGTGACCTTCCAGAAGAATACTGCTTCATTTTTCTAGATGTTTGTGGGCACATATTAAAAACTGCAGTAATGCAAACCTCTAAAGGTTTGCAGCTGATGAAAAATTAGGGAAGAACTGGGCTTAGGGCCTCCTTTCCATAAAATGAGGTTCTGGGCAGGGAGAGCAGGGAAGCCCTGCCAAAGTCCCAGCAATTTCTATTGGTGTTCCCAGGCAGAGGCTGCACCTGCTGTTTGTTACTGGGCTGGGGATATCTTTTCAATAGGACACCTCTGACCCTGCTAATGAATAAGGAGTGAGATAATCTCTGAGTCAACAAAACAGGGTGCTGGCATGACTTTCAACAAAGATTCTGGCTTCGACCCCTTTTAATAAGGCTGTCAGGGCTCACTTGTTTTGTTTCTAACACTGTTTTACATGGATTAGCTGCTGTAGAGTGTGAGGATCTGAGAGGCACGGCTGGCTAAGCAGCTAACTAATGTCAGGCTCTGTGTCCTGCTGAGCTCAGCAGCCCACACCAGCACATCACAGTGCTGCCACACCCACAGGCAACCAGGGAAGAGGAGTCAGGCAGGAAACCTGCATGAGAGAGAGTGAGCTCATGTGCTTTAGTAAAAACCTGTGCAGCCTTGGGGCTGTATATGCATATATAAACACACACACAGAAATAATGCTTTGTTATATCAGGATGGGATGAGTGGACAAGAAGGTGGATGGAATCCTGGCTGAAGGGCAGACCCCAGAGGGTCCCAGATCCCTGTAATTAGTGGCACTGGGTCCAGCAGGAGGCTTGTCACTAGTGGTATTCTCCAAAGGTCAGTACTGGGCCCAGTGTTGTTTAACTTATTCACCAATGACTTGGATGAAGGGGCAGATGCCTCCTCAGCAAGTTCACTGATGACACAGAGCTGGCAGGAGTGGCCAACACCCCAGAGAGCTGTGTCCCTTCAGAGGGACCCTGACAGGCTGGAGAGGTGGGCAGGGAAGAAGTGTTGGAAATTCCACAAAGGCGAGTGCAGGGCACTGCACCTGGGGAGGAACAACCCCATGTACCACCACAGGCTGGGGCTGACCTGCTGGGAACAAGCTGCCCATGAGCTGGCAGTGTGTCCTTGTGGCCAAGAGTATCCTGGGGTGGATTAGGAAGAGCATTTACAGCAGGTCAAGGGAAGTGATCCTGCCCCTCTGCTCTGTTCTGCCCTGGTGAGGCCACACCTGGAGTGCTGTGTCCTGTTCTGGGCTCCTCAGGACAAAAGGGACATGGAGATCCAGGAGAGGAGCCAGTGAAGAGCAACAAAAATGGTGAGGGGACTGGAGCATCTCTCTTGCAAGGACAGGATGAGGGAGCTGGGCCTGTTCAGCCTTGAGAAGGGGACCTTATCAATGTCTGAGTATCTAAATGGAAGGTGTCAGAGGATGGAGCCAGGTTTTTGGTGGTACCAGGCAACAGAACAAGAGGCCATGGGCAGAAATTGATGCACAGAAGTTCCACCTGAACATGAGAAAGAACTTTACTGTGCAGTGATCATGCACTGAACAGATTGTCCAGAGAGGGTGTGGAGTCTCCCTCACTGGGGATATTTTGGCACTGTCTGGACACAATCCTGTATCCCATGCTCTGGGATGGCCCTGCGTGAGCAGGGAGGTGGGAGCAGATGACCACGGTGGTCCCTTCCAGCCTGATCCAGTAATAGCAAAGGATATTTCAATAGAATCAACACAGTTACATTTCACTTCCATCACTAAGCAAAACTGTCTTTAGTCAATTATATCCATCAGCTTTGGTAATTTACTGAGTTTGCACTATGTACTTGGTAACAATATCTGTTACCAAGATTATGATCTGAAAGTGTATTGCCTGTAAGAATGTAACAGTCAATAGTCAATATGGTAGTTATTGGACTACCATAACCAGTCCAATCAATGTAGCTGCCTTGCATTCTTTTCAGATACCACAGTCTCTCCAATATCCATCAGATGTGCAGATTCCAGTCTGAAAAGAATCTGTCTGGATAACGTTCCTGGCTGTTCTTTGTGAACAGAAACCCTCCTTGATGAAGAGAAAGCAGAGCTATCTAGCAAGTAAGAATGGAAGATTTTCACACAACAGTTCATACAACTGCTCAGGGATAAATCTCCTTTCCAAGCACATTCCTCCTGCACCCTTCCCCCTTTTACCTCGAGCTGGAAAGAGGCCAAATGAGGCGTGTGAAAGTTCTTAACCAGCATCCCCCTAACGCTGTTCACAGAGCAATCATTCCCCTCACTTGGGATCCATTAAAAGCTGCCAGTCAAGTAGGAAGTGCCCTTATATCTGTGTTCCTGCCCTATCTAATTTGAACTGGCCACTTAGCAAGAGGCACTGTGCTTCCCACACAGCAGAGCTGCCCCTGCCTTATCTCAAGAGGGTGTAAGAGCATTTGCTAAGTGGAAAAGCATGGCAGGGCTGGGTTCACAGCCCACACCGTGTTCTCATGCTCAGCCCAGAGCTGTAGAGCTTTCTAGGAAAACAGTGGGTAAACAGAGCAAACCCAGGAATATCTTCTGAAGCAGCCCTCATTCAATCATTGCCCTGATAGGTTTAGGCCATCCTCATCAATGCATGGAATGAAGTCTGCTTAGTGTACCTTCAACTTCAGAATATTGCTAATGGCCAGCTAAGTTTGACAGCATTTCACTAAAAAAGGCAATCACTACAACTGAGGCACATTTCTGAGGCAGAAATGTGAAATGCCTGACAAACCTCTCAGGCAAACCCAAACCAATTCAACCAACTAATAAAGATATTGTGAACACAGTCCAAATTCAACTTGAGATTTCGTACATTTAAAAAAAATCTTTGACAAATGTGAATCTAACTGTAGTTGTACAAGTCATTGATGCAGAAAAGCTTTAGAATGAAATGATACCTCTTCTTCAATGGTGCTCCTACTGTTTCTGGACAGTGGTCAACTTAAATATGGGTAACTGAATTTCAAGTTTTATATGCTAAGTCTCTGCTTTTAAATATCTCTATGTACACAGCAGTGTCTACTGGAAATATGCAAAAAATACATAGGTGCTTATTTGGAAAAGAAAACCAGCAATGTCCACAGACATAAAGAGTGAGTTTAATCAATGTGCAATTCACCACATTTAAACCAGGAGCTTTAAATTATGTCTTCTTCAGGCAGAAGGGTTAATGACCGGGTCACCTTTCTCCCTGCTAACAATCCCTTTTTCTCTGAAGGAAGCAACCACTTTTCTTTTTCAGAACCAAATACTTTACTAATTTCAGAGAATACCTTCTAAATCTCTACTTTAAAAACCTGCAGCTGCCATTTTGAAATAAAGTCTTAGAGACACCCCTAAAAGCTGCCTGTTTTTGCAATTGCATCAGTCAGCCTTCTAAAAGTTACCTCCTTACACAACTTGCCTTACTCATCAGAATAATGCATCCATTTGGAGGTTGATCACGGATCAACAGCAGTTATCTTTAAGAAAAAGGGAGAAAATAGCATTTTTTGATACAGCAAGGGCAATATAAAGTGCCATATATACATTTGGCATGGGCAGGACTGCTGTCATGCCCCCCTATTAGCCTGAGTGCCTTGTTTGCACATTTCCACTACAGACCCCTAAAGGACAGAGTGATGCTGGTGAGTGCTCTTCATTTTGCAATCAAATAATTCAGTAATTTTCCTTAATTTACCCCAAAATCTCTAAATATCTGAGAAAAAAAAAAAACCCCAAACCTCCATGGAAGTACAGCTACATCAAGAAGAAAATGAAATAGAAGTGACAAGTCATTTCAGGGGTCAGAGTAAACAAAGTGAGGTAAAAATGACAGTGCTTTTGTATTAAAAGTGTAGGTGGAATAAATCTGAAAGCTTCCAAGGAATTAAGAAATTTGAGAAATGATCAAGCTTGCCAGCCTGGTCTACACACCATGAGTGTTCATTGTAAATCCTGCACAGCACAAATAAAGAAGGAATGCTGAAAAAAATCCAAGCAGAAACCCAAAGTACCACCAAACACATCCTCAAAACTTCAGATTGGACATAGCAAATATGTTTGGAAAAACAGTGCAGGTAGTCCTTTATCTCCTATCAACCACATCTGCCGTGTGAATGTGGAAAATTATTTTCAAACTTTGTTACATACAGTTGCAACTAAGCTACCCAACAAAACCTACTTCCCAAACTACCACTGCACAGGAGAAGATGGGGCCAAAGATTGTGTAAGCACATATGTTTGTTAAAAAGCAATTATTTCAAAAGGACCTGACAAATCTCTGTATACCTCCCTGTATCTGGGTTTTATTATAGATATTGCCAGACAGGGATATTTTGCCTCTATAGCTAAGAATCTTATGCTGGGAGATACGAAAATAAACTAAGATAGTGAGTGACACAGTCTGGAAGTATTTGCATGGCAAATTGAATTATCCCTTCTTGCTCAGACCATTTGTTTTTGTTTGGCAACAAACACAAGGGTTCAACAATAATATTGTAACCACTGAATGCAGTGGAGTTTTATGAGGCATGAATTTGGCTCAGAATGTGCAAAGCCTTCCCAAATTCAGAGCAATTTATCACTGATGTCTTCCCTTCATTATTTTAAATGGAAACAGAAGAAAGTTCTCAAAAAGAGACATCTTGACCTCAGTTCAGTTCAGCTCAGTTCACAGATACACAGAGACACTTGGTTTCTTCAGAAGACCCCCACACAAAAGCTCAAGGACAGGCTCAGTATTCTTTAGATTTGTTTTAAAGACAAAAAAAAAAAGGATTTAACTCTAACCTTCATAATTTTCTCCCCATAAACCAGAACAATGTACGTGAGGAGCTAAAAGAGATTCTGGCTATTTTGACAGGGCTGTCTTACTCAGTTCCTTTCTGACAGAATCCATTAGGAAATCATTTTTATACAGCAAATGATTTTTGAAATTTTTATACACCATGAACAAATCCCATGGATTAATGATTTCCAGAGTTCACCCTCTTCACCTTGGGAAAAATCCAGACCAGAAAAAAATAACAGAAAAAACAACCCAGGGAAAGGAGTTTTGTCATTAGCTCCCTCTGTTTAAATAAAATCCTTTCCCCATCATGTAGGTGAGGCAGAGAATTGCAGTGGGTTGGTAGGGTTCCTAAAGCACTCAAAAAGAGCAAGTGGTTCTAAAATATTTTTATACATAACAAATCCAGAAGTGCTTTCCATGACACTGGCAACTTTCACTTCTGTGGGCTGTGGAGCAAAGTTGGCAGGGAACCACGAGAGGAACAGCAGGGACTGCTGGAGATCAGAACTGAAATCCTCATGAGAGGAGCCTGTAACTGCACCAAGGGGAAAATGAACCTTCAGGAATGAGATACCTCAGCAGAGCTGAAGGCAGTGTTTGCACACAGCTTGAATTTTACTTGTTTTCTCATTCCCTTCCTTTCAAAAGCAAGGGCAGTCACTCAAACTCTTACCCCTAAATAAACTCATTGCACTGTGCACACCTCACACCTCTTTATTATTAAAATCTCCTTCACTTGAGCACTTCACCCCTGTAAGTTGTGTTAGTTACCAGGTTAAATTTTTGAATAATAAATTAAATTATAGAAAACTGTGAAACTGGGTAGTCAGACTGATGATACTGACAATTATTATCAAGGGGAAAAAAAAGTATTCCCACAAAGCAAAATTAGTTTAACAACTGTTTGCATCTTGTACATCACACTGTGGATTTAAACAGGATTCTCCTGACCAAACTTTTGTAGGTGCAACTAGGCAAGTTTTGATTTCACAGAATCAGATTTTATGATTCTGTGAAATCAATCTGATTTATTTTCAGAGAGTCAGATTTTATGCTGATTCCTTCTCTACAAAAATACAGCAGCTTGAGAGTAAGTTAGAACAACCTGCTTCTGTTTTTAATGCATTCAAGCTTTCCAGCACTTTAAGAGTGAAGCAGCAAGTACCCACATTTCTTGCTGGGCTGTATTTTGTCTATTCCCTCTCCCTGTTATAAGGGATAAAGGCAAAGAGTGTCCCACACTGCTCTGAAAGCAGAGCAAGGCAGCAGGGCATTGGCAATGCTGATGGGTCAGGGCTGTGCTCTGCTCTCTGTCCTATTGCTAATGCAAACCAGAAGGCATTTCCTAAGTAATCTACCAGAGAACACAATCAGGGCTTTTCCTGTTCAGATGAACTATAACCCCCCTGTCTGCAGGTGACAGGAATCTTGATCTTGTCCTTCTCTAACTCTGGCTCTTCATTCTGCTCTTGCAGCTCTCTACCTGCTGAAAGACACTTTGAAAGGTTTATGAAGGTTTATCTATCTTTAGGAAGTATTTTTGGAGTTGCTTACTCTACATTCAAACACAAAATCCCATTAATAAATACACCTATGGTATAAGTATATACAGTAGTTCTTATCTAAAAGTTACTTTAACAATCAGATGTAGTTGGAGAGCCCATAGTGAGCCTTCTGTGAGATGGAACTGTAAATCCTGACATGTCCATCAGTCATTATGAACTTCAACAGCCAGGAAAATGCAGGGTCTAGATTGGCTACATGCCCTTACTGTTTTTATTTGAGTTACCATTCTCTGGAGCTTATTTTCGTAGTTAATACACTGGAAAGCTTGATCCTTTTGCTAACATTGTCCATCTCCCCTCTCCCTCAGTTTCTTTCCTCCTAAATGACAACTGAAAGGGTTTGGCTGCAGCTGCCGGTCCTGTGTCTCTGAGTGTCCTGTCTAGGAGTGCCAGAATCACTGGGAAATAGTAGAGAATATCACACAAACTGCAAGGAATAACTCTCCTGGAAGTGGCCAGGAACAAGAATGTCTGAGTGCAGAATTCCTACTTGCTACAAAGACCAAGCCACTAGTAGAAGATTATGTTCAGCTGCAAATCAAAAGAGAAAATAAGACACAGACCTGGCATAATCTCATCTGGCAGAAATGAATGATGGCCTTGTTGCAATTGTTTTGCTGAAAAGCACAAATCTCTACAAAAAGAAGCCAGCCATCTGTTTTGAATGTTTTAGACTGTAAGTATCTACTTGTGTTCTTCTTTGATCTGTAAGAATAATAGGAAGACAGTGATACAGTCCAGTTGCACCTCTGTTGTGAGTGTTTAAATTCATCCCAGAGCTGCAGATTACAAAATTCCATCTGGAAATTTCAGTTTTATCATTGTGGGATCACAAAGAAGATGAACAGTGTATCAAGATCAGTTCTTTTGTGCTCATAGATATAACATTCTTGGACAGAGAATACATTCTTCTAACAGAAATTAGTTATTAACAGCAAAATAATAGGTTTAAAAAAAAAATAAGCTAGCAGAAGAATTGTTCTCCAAAAAAAGAAAAGGACCAGGAGTGGAAGCTGACTTTGTCTCAAGGAAAGCATTCTTCTCTATCCCTCCTAAGGATAAATTAGTTACATCATCCTATTTGAGTGCATCTCATTAGGGTTCTTACTAAAACGTTGCCCATCCAAAAAGGGGGAGTGAAGAATCCTGATTGTCACCAATATAACCAAACAAATCCAGCCCCTCTCTCTGTCAGGACATGTTTAAGCAATGCAAGATTATCTCATGGAGCTGCCTTCAAATTTTGCACAGGGTATGTCTCCAAGGCAAGCACAAGACACTTTCACAATGCTTTTACAGACCTGGATGAAGAACTGTAATAATATCATTATTATGCTACACAATTAGTTTGCAGATTTTTAGAGAGGGGAAGAAATGACTCTTCAGAAGAGAAGAGATGACAGTAAAGAACAAGAGACAGTGGTCTAAAGAGTTTGTCCAGCACGCTGGAATGGCAGCTCCTTGAAAATATGGGTTATTTTCCCTTTTCTTGGGAAGGAAGAGGATCTTGGAAGAAAAGTAAGATGTGGTAAAAGAGTCAACTACCAATCTAACACAATTTCAGGAACAATTTCAAAATGAGGTATTAGAATCACCATCATATCACTTTAACAAGACAATTTCCAAATCTCACACAGTAATAATACCTTGCACGTATACAGCACTTTTCCCAAGCAGAACTTGCACTTCTACAAAAACTTCAGCTCATTTTACAATTAGAGAATTTGAGACAGGGAGAAAGAGAACAAGTGAGTGGTTGGAGATGATGCCAGGAAAGAATTTATCTTCTGAATCGTGGTCTGGTACTGTGTCCAGTAAATTACAATGTAATATGAGTCAGGCATGAAGGCCTGGTGGTTTTGACCATTTTGCATGATCTAACAATGAAAAAGACCAGACTGAAAATAAATCTAGTCCAAAGGCTTATGAGGTCACAGTGTAGTGAGTGACAATACTGAGAACCTCAGAAGTGTGACAGCAGCACAAGCAGTTCTGTACAAAATGTGGATTGTGGAGGGAAGCTCAAATTTATGCAGTGAATTAATGCCTGTGTAATTTAAATATGGAACTCATAATGAAAAACTATTTACTTCACCATAAGAAATCAGCATCAAATAATATAGAAAAAAAATTCAATGTTCTCCTCAAACTTCCCAAAGTATAGATATTTTTAGTGTTGTAGAGATCCCAATGAAAACTTCCAGTAGTTTGTCTGCTCTGGTAAAGATTACATTAAACCTTGAGATGACCCAAATATTTTCCTGTAATGACTTACTCCTCTTTCCACCACAGACATCACCTCTGAAATCTGAAGTGTTAAATTTTGTGAGTGCCTTCAGTACTCAACTCACAATACTCAGTGCTTCTGAGTTAAAATCTGTCAAACTCAAATATTGAAGAAAAATGTCACAAAGAGCCTTTTTGTCTTATAATATTTTTAGGGTAATAGGAATTGTCAATATTTTCATTGTCTTGAAATAACCCCATTTTTATGCATTCTCGTTCCCTGCTTTTGATCATTCCACCATTGCTCTAAGTATTATAATTATTTTCAGTTAATGAATGGATGGAGCAGATTTCTGAACCACACCCACATTTTCTCCCATTTTAGGCTGCGCTTCACAAGACAACTGGATGAATTGAGCAGCTTTGGGAATCTCTGTATGGAAGCTTTGCTTTACTTCCCTCACACGGCACACACCTGGCACAGATTTACAAGAATAAACACCCACACACCTATCCTTTTGCATGTATTAGATCTCCTAAGGTGTAAATTCATATTATTCTTGATAAAAGTGAGTGACAACTAATTAAACCATTGGCCTGAGCAGTTTAGCATTTGGGAAAGGCCAAAGAGCATCCTCATGTGAAATCACACTGGAATGGACTGGGATGTAGAGGAGGATAGAGCTCCATCTGGGGAATAAAAGGAGTCATAAGAAATTCACACAGCAAGGAAACAAGCTGAGGGAAAAATGCTAGGAAAAACTATTTCAGGATGAAAGATGGTATTTACATTGAACTATAAACTGAAATGTAAACTACCATCCTCAGAAATTACAGGGAGGGTGCAGATGTTTATGAACAGTGATCCATTTCAGGGGAGCTCTATCTGATAATGCTGTCATGTACAGACTTGGCATAATTAAATATTAAATTCAGACAATTCCAGAATGCTGGAGGGGAAAAGCCTTAAGACATAAACCATAAAAAGAAAAGAATGTAGTTAACTATTGTACACAGTTTTTTGTCTCCATGTAATCTTCAGTATTGACCAGAGGTGATTGCATCCACAGACCTGAAGGAACTTTAAAAAACAAATTTACTGCCAAGTCCTATGCTATTAATTACACTTTATCATTGTAATACATAAATTTAATTTAACACATGGAGGTTAGGGACTCTGGAACTTACATCATCTTAGCTTTTACAAAGAGAATAAGGACTTTTTTTTTTTTAATGAACATGGAATATCACAGTAAAAACATGTACTCTGCTGGGAATAACTGGCTTGGGAAGCATCCATCACCTTTATACCTTCCCTGCTGATGTATGCACGACAATGTCGAGGCTGACAAGTTTCTCTGATGAGATGAGGGGAAGGCAAGGCTGCTGGCTGACTCATTATTTTGACTGGGATACTCTGTAACAGCTTTCCTGACGAAAGTGCCTCAAACTGGAGACATAAGCTGTTTTTAATGTCAACCACCCATTAATTCAGAAAACTATGAAAACCATACTCTTAGCACAGTTGCATTCTTAAATGCATCAGCACATGGGAGAGGAAAGAGAAGAAATCTTTCTCAGTGTTTTCTACACAAACTCCATGCTTGCTCCAGAAGGAAAATCAGAATTATTCCTACCTTCACAGTGAGCGTCCTCTTCCTTTTCATAATTCACTTACCTGCTCTCCCCTGTTTAATTTCTGTGCTGCAGCTGATCTTTACAAGCATCACCTCTAAAACTTTTAACAACACACACGAGCGCACAACCATTGTGGGAGCGTGATTCAAAAGGAATGTGAAATCAACAGCGAGTGCAAATTAATGAAGCACTTTATCAATTTGTCCACTGAAGAGATTTTCTCAGCTCAGACCCCAAGGCATGAAATTCAAGTTTGACACTGCCACAGCTGGATTAAATTTTTCAGATGGTTGGCTTGAAAAGAGGGACTTGATCTATGCAGACAGACTAAGTCTGTAGTTAATTGAGCAAGTGCAAGAGATGAGAGTGCCTTATTCTCTCATGAATGTTTTACAAATCTAATACAAAGCAATAATTTTCAGAAATGCAAGGGTCCAGGATTTCCACAGAAATTTTCAGTTTTCTTTCAAGTAACTAATATGAAAAAAATCAAATTCTTAGAAAAAAGTGCACAGAAAACGACGTGAAATATTTTTTTCTTAAAAGGATAAGTGAAGAAGGAAAAAGTTTCATCTAGATTTTAAAATACTGTCATCAGTCCTTTAAAATACTTCAAGCACTTCAGAGAAATATATTCTGCTTTAAAACTGATACTCCAAGGCATAAATGAATGCTGTGTATTGTAGGGTAATAATCAGTACCTGACTCCTGGCCAGTAAGAGGTTTTTTTGCTAAAGAACAGGCTTGAGGAGCAGGCTCTGTCCTCTGCACTGCCTTTCTTTTTGGAAATGGGCATTGTTGTGGGGACAATTTGAGAGCACAAAAGAAAAAAATTGTGGACGTGGACACAGAGAAACAAAACATACTTTAAATGAAAAACAGCTCCTAATTCCTCCCCCACTGTTTTGCAAGAATGAGGGAGATGGAAGGGAGAGAGGAAGGTTCAGGGGATATTCCTCTGTGCCTTCACATTTATAGACAATTCATACTCCTAGTCCATCTAGAGAATGCTGTACTGTGAGCTGATAAATATCTGTGACTAGTTAGGTCAGCGTGCACGGCAGCAATCTCTGCAGCAGATCTCCACATGCTCAAAACCTTCAGAAGGAACATTATCTTCAGGAGGAACATTATCCCGGAGCACATTCTTTACAAACCAGAATCGAAAAAGCACACATAGGTTTGGCTAGGGCGCAAACTGCTTTGAAAAAGAATCCCACTGAAAATATTTGCTCCATGAAGCCAATGACAAATGACACGAAAGACATTTCCTGCTCCCTCGTACTTGCACAGAAACTCAATTACATGCCCTGGGAAGCTCTCCCCACAACATGGTGAAACAAGGAGAGGATGATTGGAAGAGGAAAATCACAAACTGCACATAAACACACGAGAAACACCCTCATGCAGGGGCATGGGAGCAAGGGGAGGGAGCACAGGCAGGTTTGACACAAAGCACAGCGGTGAGGGTGGGAGTGACTGTCGGAAACTCTTCTGTTGGCAGGAGAGGTTGGTTCTCACCGTTCTGAACAAAATGGCTGAGCTAAGAGCATCTGACTGGTTATGCCCAAATACCCTCCTCCTCATCCTAGAGGGTGCACAGGAAAGCCCCAGAGCAGCATGGGAATGAAATAAAGAGTTGGTTAGTATTTAAAGCACATAAAGTACAAACAGTAGTACAGAGCGTTTCTATTCCTTATGCTGTATCCTGAGCCTCCTTGAGGTACAGCCCTCTCTGCTCCCTTGGAGGCTTTGTCAGCTTTCAAAATGCCCCTTTGCAAAGGGGAAGGGCAATCAGAGCCTCCTCCCACCCCCTCTCCTCCCTACTGCCCTCCCCTATGGGGTCTTTGCAAGAATTTCTATAAATGTCTACATTTTATTTCATCTGCGAATGCTACGCTGCCTTTATTTGCAAGCATGTACTAAAGTTACATGCCAGAAATGGTTTCAGCTCTCTGTAAACTTCAGAGTAGGAACAACAGATATTCTAACATTTGCACCAAATTAAGATTAGGAAATCCATTTAATTTTTAGTATTAACAATTTCACTCTCCTGAAAAAGGAGAGTGAAACACCAACATCTTCCAAAAACACTGCAGAAAATTCAAGCCAGTCAACATACAGTTGAGGAAGGTATTAAATTAAGATGCCAAGGGAAGTTCCCTTGAAAATCAGAGTTTTTCTGTTTGTTTGATTGTATATCCTCCTTCTTGTTTTCTGGTGCAGACATGAAAGGAGATTTCTCAAGATCTATTTTTGCAGGGTGAATAAGTAATTGGCTTTTGCCATTTTCCTCTTGTACCTTGCTCATTATTTCAGTGTTTCACAAAGCTGGCACTTAAAGGTCTAGAGAGATAAGCTTCCCTTCATATCTCACCAATTTCTACATGAGTCAGAGGGCAAAGAGAAGCATTCCTTCCCTCCATTGAGGCAGTGATTAATGATGGCTAATATTTTAATTAAACTGCAGTGGATGAGATTACAACATGGGATGTGCAATTATGTTGGCATTTTCTGTGCTACCCAAGGGATGGTTAATCTCTCTAATAGTTATCAAGCACACGGCTCCTGTGCTTTGTAAATGCCACAGGAGGCTCCTCATTGCTTTGGAGATGGTAAATTGATTTTCCTTCAGTTCATGGCCCATTGAGTTTGTGAGGGAGCAGTCTGTGCTCATTTGGCACCAGGGCTGGGATTTCCTCGTGGGAAACGGAGGGAATTGCTTGTATGCAATCCACAGATCAGAAAGCTGATCTTGGAGCAGGATTTCCTGCTACTGAAGACAAGAAACAGTCCTGGACACTCCACACACTCAAGCTACTAAAATCTGAGTATGTCACACAGGATCCGAGTCTTGCATTTTAGGAGAGTGAAGTTTTTGTTCCCTTTTGCTCCTTTTCAATGTACCTCCTCTCCACCCACCTAACAACAGCTTGGTACCAGGAATTGTTCATTCAGGAGTTTGCACAAAGCCAACACAACAGCAACACTCAGTTCTGGTTTATAACTCCATTCTGGAATGCTACTTTTGTTCCAAAGTACTGCAAGCATGTCATGGGAAACTACTTATGACACAAAATCATCAGCCCTCACAGCAAAAATTACTTTACAAACAAAAAAGAGAGAGGCATTACCTGGTCAGGGGAGGGCTTGTGGTTGGTTTGGTTGGAATGGGATGAGGATTTGAGGTGGTCATCCTCATAGTTGTCAGCCATCAGCTTCATACGGTTCTGAGTCTGTTCAAAAAAGCAAGAAAAAAGAATCTCAGTCTACGTTCTAGTGTTATCATGGGTACTAAAGGGAACAAAGCATTTATACAAGTGCATATCCAAAATCCATACATGGGAAAAAACAAGACACATGCCTAGACATCAGTTGGTATTACCACAGAGAATTGGTAAAAACTGTGGAGACACATTCCAACCTGTTCCCTTTATGGCTAAATTAGTTGTGCAACTAGGTGGATAATCTGACTTGTACCTATTAAAATTGTGCTGTACAAGAAATTAATTTCTTCTTAGAGATTCTTGGGATTAAGATTCAGACACCAACTTGGAGAATAATTCAATGAAAACATGAGTTAGGTGTCCCTAAGTCAATTAAAAAAAACCAAAACAATGAAGCCCTCAGAAAGTATTTAAAAACCAAAAAGTGCACAAGCTGAAAATAGGTTATTACTTAAGAAGTCCATCCAGTTTCAATATGCAAATCAGTTTTCAACTGATATATCAAAGAACAAAAAAATTCTGAGGCTGGTCAGAAAAATGTTAATTATACAAAAGCCATCCTGTGAGGAAATAAAAAAGTTAACAAATACATATTGGGGAAGAAAAAGTGTCATAATGAAGGCTTATAAGATTAAAACCTGGACACAATCAAGTAAAGAATTAGCAAAGTATGAAACAAGTGTTTTTGTTTTTCTTCAACTTCTTAGGACATTTGCAGTTCCAGAAGAAATAGGATTTTGAAAAACACACTGTAGAAAATAAACTGTGTAAGAATAAATGGAACTTAACAATACCATTCTAGGTGAGCAATTACAAAGAACATTACAAAGCCCTTTTAACAGACTACTCTGGAATGAGGTCCCTGAACATGTACAAACACAAATAAGGAAAGAAATGCACCTGGAGGAGTGTCCCAGCTCTCCGTCCAGGCAGCAGGGACACCCTGTGGGCAGCCCAAAGGGCTGGGTGAGGGTCCTGCACAGCCAAGTGCTGCCTCCCTGGGCATTTTCTGGGTGCCAGGGGCACTGGGAACTCACACATGGAGCAGCCCCAGAAGTGACTGATGGCATTTCTGCTCCCAGCTCAGAAGGCACAAAGAGCCCCACTTTGAGCTTTGGGAAATTTTGTATTCTAAGGAAATCAAAAGGCTACCCTGACCTACACTGGATATGATACAGAGCAAATTATCTACAGCTAGACATATGAAATCATCAGACATGCACTAAAATGAAATGTCTTAAATGAAAGCTCAAAGCTGACAGAAATGCCAGCTGTGGAGTCAATCCCTTCATAACTCCATGGTTTCTCACTGAAAACTCTGAGTTTAATGAGCATCTCGAAGCTAGAGAATGCACATTCTACTTCTCTCTATTCAGATCATGAGAGAAGGTCCAGGCTTTGAATCTGGATTTAATTTTATTTTGGAATAATTTAACAAAAGCTAATAGTAAATTGAGCTTAAGCAATAAGCAATGTCATCATGTAAAATTTTCATATTGTTTGCTCTGCTTTGTCAAGCAAGTTTTGAATTCCAAGTCTGACTCATCTTTCATAAATCACTACTTGAAACATGCTACATTAATCCTTAAACAACCAGTTTATCATAAAGGCACTTCTTAATATTTATTATTTCATTATATTTAAGGTTGCCTCTTCAACAGTTTCTTCTTTGCAATGAGAACAATTGATTCTAAACAATTTCACATTTCCTTGGAAATTTACTGTTTTGATAATAAATAATAAATTCTTACATAACTTTTAGAGTGTGTGTGTGTGAAGAAAAGCTATTGAAACACAGATGTTTAGCAGAATGCTGGTACAGCACATTAACTGTCCTGAGAGAAAACGTAGCTCTTCTCAGATAGAGGCAGCATGTTTTATATTAAAAAATAAAACAAACCCAAACAAACTATGTTAGCTGGTACAGGTAGAGAAGAATATAAACATTGCAGAGATCACAGACTGGAAGGGTCCCACCTCCCTGCTCAAGCAGAGCACATGGCACAGGATTGACTCCAGAGGGGTCTGGAATATTCCCAGTGAAGGAGACTCCACACCCTCTCTGGACAATCTGTTCAGTGCTTGGTCACTGCACAGGAAAGAAGTTCTTCCTCATGTTCAGGTGGAAGTTCTGTGCATCAGTTTCTGCCCATGGCCTCTTATCCTATTGCTCAGCACCACCAAAAGAGCTTGGTGCTGAGCAACAGGACAAGAGGCCATGGGCAGAAATTGATGTACAGAAGATCCCCTGACAGACACTGTTCAGGTCCCCTCTCATTTGTCTCCTCTTGAGGCTGAACAGGCCCAGCTCCCTCTGCCTGTCCTTGCAAGGGAGATGCTCCAGTCCTTTCATCATCTTTGTCACTCTCCACTGGCTCCTCTCCAGGAGCTCTGTATCCCTCTTGTCCTGAGGAGCCCAGAACAGGACACAGCACTCCAGCTGTGCCCTCACTAGAGGAGCAGGATCACCCCCATGCTGCTGGCAGTGCTCTTCCTGATGTACCCCAGGACACCCTGCTGGCTCATGGACAGCTTGTTGTCCTCCAGGACCCCCAGGACCTTCTCCTCAGAGCTGCTTTCCAGCAGGCAGGCCCCACACCTTATCTCTGTTGAGCCTGGCTATGCCTTCATCCCACTTCAAATCTATTTTAAAGCCCTCCCAATGAGCCCTGCTGAGTCCTGAGCCAAGATCCCTTTTCCCATCTGATACAGGTGGACCCCATTTGCTGCCAGCAAGCTCAGAGTTGTATAAATTCACCCAGGATCAAAAACCACAAAATGCTGCTGTTTACACCACTCTCAAAGCCAGGTGTGCATCTGCATGACTTTCCTGTTTCTTGCTCCATCATTCCCTGCAATGGCAGCACAGAAGAGAACACAATGTGTGTTCCAGATCCCTTGGCCAGTTTTCCCAAGTTTCTGAGGCCTCTCCTCATTGTCCTTTTCCTTTCTGCTGGGACTTTGTTGCTGCCCACTGAGAAAACCGTAAGAGGGTAACAATGAGTGGGCTGCACCAGGCTGGGAAGTTTCCTGGTGATGTCCCTTACCCAGGCCTCAGGGAAGCCACACACCTCCCTCTAGGCTGGGTCTGGTCAGCAAAAGGCACAGAGTCCCCAAGAGAGAATTCTGAAGTCAAACTGAAGAGGTTATGTGCTTCTGTCACTTAAATTGGAGTAGAACCTACTATTAATACTTGGCAGCAGGTATTGAGAAGGTGGCTGATGGAATTGGGCTGGTTTAGCCTGAAAAAGAGGAGGCTTTTTAAATTTACTTGATAGGAGGAAATAGAGGACATAAAGCCATTGCACGGGATAGGTCAGGAAAGGACAGATGTAAAATGGAACACAGAAAATTCTGATTAGAGATCAGGGAAATTCTTGTCATAATGAGGTGCATCAAATGCCAGAACAGGCTGCCATGAGACAGTGGCATCTCCATCCTTGAAGATACTGAAAATGCAGCTGGACAAGGCCTTGAGCAAGCTGCTCTAATTAGTGATGCTCTCAGCAAGTGGCCAGACACAGAGGTCTGCTCCAACCTAAAATATGCTGCAATTCTTATTATTTGGAATTTTCATCAGATCATTTCAGAGTTTCAAAGCTTAACTTTTCAGAAGAAGAGGGAGAGAAATTCCAAAATTCCTCCTATTTGTCAAATATGGTTTAGTTGCTTAGCTGCATTAGGGCCCTTTGAACATTTAAACCTAGAACAAACTCTGCAATGTCCTGATGGTGAAAGGGATCAGTTCACCTAGAAAGACATTTTCTATGTTCCCCCTTTAATTCAACCTGACCTCCCCACTGCAGCTGCTATTCATTTAAGTGTGAGTGTGGCAAGTCTTGGCAAGAAAATGCCAAAATTAGCATTGTGATTCCATTAAAGGAACTAATTTATGCATATATATTGGATTGAAATTAGGCAAAAATCAAAAGATGGAAGAAAAGTAGCTATTTTCCAAAATTTAAAGCCCAAGCAGGGTTGCAAATAAAATATATAATATTATAATATTTTCACAATTATTTTTATATAAAACATAGGAATAGAAAACTTCTGCTAAGACTGGACTACTAATGACAAACTTTTAGTTTAAAATTTTAAAAATAACTGTAAATACATGAACTGAATTTCTCTCCTATTGCTCCTCCACAGGAAAAAAAAAAAAGTCCAAAAGGATGGAAATTTCTAGACCAAATGGCTGTTGTAATGATTTAAAAACAAACCGTTTACTTTTCTGTGGGGAACCACTCCAACATCCTGCAGTCCTGAGCTGGTTTGTCATGGTGCTATTATACAATCCTCTCCCACCTCATGAGGTTATGGCTCAGATCCTAGGGCAAGCATTTCTACATCACTGTAAAAAGTATGAACAACAAAGTGGTTTAACCACAGGGTCCTGTGAGAAAATAAATGAGCAGTGCAGACAAATCAGTTGTGTCAGGAGTGCTTTTGTCTAAAACCTCCAGAGCTGCAAGCAGAACTAGCAGTGATAGGAACTGGATGTCAGGTTCAAATTTTGCTTATAAAAAATACCATGTGCCCTGACAGGTATGTTCTTCAGGCATGTGCAGAAAAAATGCTGGAATGAAGAAAACTGGATAAAACACCACAACCCAATTGGTTTCGTGATTTTTTTTCCAGAAGGTACCTTCATTTCACTTTTTTTTTGACAGATTTCATAAAATTATTCCTGGCCCTCCACTTAGACCTTCTCCAAAGCCCCCACAGCCCTTAACAATGCTCTTCTTTTCTTCCAAGAGTCACCATGCAAAGAACAGTCCCAAACCCTTCACACTGGTGTAAATTCTCAAATACTCAAGAGCCAGCACACACTCTCCAGCTCCCAGCTGAAAGCCAGGAGTGACTGAGGAGGCCTTGGCTCTGCAGACCAGAGTCTGTGAACTGCAGGTCTAAAACACCACATTTGCAAGGCTACTGCATCTAAAAAACTCCAACTTCTCCATGTCATATATTAGACTTTACATTAGAAATATCAGATCTTGCTCACCCCTCCCTTTCTGCACCCCAGAATTTCTGTAGTTTTCCTTCTGCCTCTTTGATACAGTTACTGTTAATGCCTTTTTTACTTCCTGTGTTATTTAGGTCTTCTTCTTCCCTATCCCTTGCTGCAGCAGGCAGTTATACTGAAAGAAAAAAGCACCAGGGGAAAACATGAGATAAATCTGGTTTAATAATGAATGTGAATGATGAGCATCAGAACTTCTTCAAACATGCTCTCTTTGGTTGTTTCATGGCCCTGCCATGATTTCACTGTATTTTCATTACTTTTTTTTTCCCTGGGTACCATACAGTTCACTTCTACCTGCATCCTATAATCACTAAATATTTGAGTAAACAAGGAAATTATGACAGTTAAACTGACATAACCAACATCTGAAAACTTTCATTGCAAACTGCACATGTACACTCTTTTACTTGCCTTAACTGTAGCCATAATTAGTTTTTAAAGAATCACTGAGTTCCTCATTCATGGAAGTACCTCTTCAAAGCACTCTCTCACCTGTAGGTTCCTAAAAGTAGATTATTTTGTGTCCACTGATGTTCACTGCAGGCCACACTGGTAGCTTGCTTGTGCCCCTCAACATAAAGACCAAATTAATAGATTTTATCACAGTTAAATTATTACATGAGAAAAAGCAGAACTGATGCTGATCCACAAAGTTTAGGGAAAGTCAGAGACATACTCTGCACTGCAGCTGGTAAAGCCTAGAGGAGTGCTGCCCAGATCTGACAAACTCTTTATTGTGGAATCCCACACATAAATTTGAAAGCCACAGATATAACTGCAGACATTGTTTATAATATATTTTACAGAATGTTTTCATTTGAAAGCCTGCACGAAGTTGTGTGTTCTAATGAGAGTACATACCTTTCCTAAGCATTTCTGCAGGACAGAGTGCTCTGGTAACCATTAACCTGGAAAGCTTTGGAACCATGTTTTATTCATGGGGATCACACATTTCTCTATCTCTAGAGAAGCTCTCTAAGAAACAGCTCATGAGCTGGGCATTCTCTCTATTAGTCCAGTCTGCTTCATGTGCTCCTTGCAGTAACTTACTCAGAATTTGCATTAAGTCTGCTCCTCCACCATGAAACACAGCACAAACTATGACATCAGTGGCTCCTTTCTCATTTTTTGTAGAATATTTGCGTGGGGTAATTTTGGTTTTGCTAACCAGTCTAAACAAGCTGTATTAATCCTTTAATGTAGAGTTTAAAAAACCCCACATCAAGTAAATATTAATGTAATGACTGTATTTGTGACAAATGAGCATGAGGTGGAGTGTGTTCGTGCATTAGAGTTACCTCATTTTAATCTGAGTAGAATGTTGCACTGGAAGCACATGCAAAAGCAACAGTTCAGGAATATTTTTGTCACTAATAACATGGAAATAGAATGGAAAAACTCAGGTGATTGCTTTACAAATTGTGGGCTGAATTCACTATCTCTGTGAATTATGCACTGGTGAAGGCTTTCAGATAGTTCTTTTCTACTTGTTAAAAACCTGCAGTGAGCCATAATTCCTGTTAATATCCAACCAGCTCCCTGCTGGAATCTGGCTGTGAAAAACAGAGAAAGAACAATCCCTGTTATTGCCTGTTATTTGAATATGATGGCATGCCTTGAGTTTATCTACACCTACCTTAAATATACTACCTCAAGTCTATATTACCCTAAATATACTACCTTGAGTCTGTACTTACCTAGAGCATTAGGACTCTGAAAGATTGTTTAGGTATTTAACTGTGTGCCCCCTTCCCATTCAGGATATTTTATGAAAAGGGAAACATTTCCTCATATTTGTGAAGAGATGGCACACACTGAGTTGCCATCTTTACTTGTAAGGTTTAAAAGACACATCCTCTGTGAGGTTTGGCTTTCCTTTTGGCTATGTTTAAGATTAGCAACTGAGATTTCTCTATCAGCAGCAAACCAGCACAAATTTCAGCTGCACAGACATGAAACCCATTCCTGTTACTACATTTCTGCACATGCTGGAGCCTGTGTTTTTGTGAGCCCAGCAAAGAGCCTGTGCAGCTGCTGGGGTTTGTCAAAGCCTGCAGGATTTAACACAGCTCTACCTGAGATGCTGCCTTCTGCACTGGCTGCTGGCAATGTTCCAACAATATTACTTTATAAAGTGACTTTATCAGCCCAGCTAATTTCTGTGTCTAAAGATGTCATTTCCCTCTTCATCTCCCCACATGTGATAATTACTGAGAAGCTTCATCCTGAAGAATTCATACTCTACAAGCCTTTGAACTAAACCAAAGGAGGCAGATCATCTAGATAGGGCATGCTCTGTGAGACTTGACATCTGCAGACAGATGTGGATGGGATTAAAAATAAACTTGGAACTGAAATTTTCCCTGTACAGGAATGTGTCCCTTGGAACTCAGCTCCTTAGGAGATGAACTAACTATGAAACCATGGAATTACCCAGTGACAAAGTTTACTGAAATCTATTGCTCTGATTCCTGCATGAAGAAAACCAGTGACACACACAAAAAAATCCAAATCAGATCTGTATTTGGGATTCCTTTTTGTGCTACACCATACAACCATTATAATATATGTTTCTTTAGCTCTCTCTTACTCTTTTTAGAGATACCTCAAGATGTGTTTAAGATCAGTGGTAATAGAACTGCCTTTTTCAATTACTTGTTCCATAAAGGCTGGAACCTGCCCAGTCACAGGTTTGAAAGGGAACTAAAAATAAAAAATACCTCTTCTCATGGTTAACTACTCAGGAGCAAGCCAAGTATGTTACTTCTTTGGCATCTTTCCACTGCATGTAAAGGTTTTAGGCAGAAATATCATTAAGGTGTGTCTTCCTGTATCTCAAAGATGTCTGAGGGAATGCTGCATTTACAACCATAGAGTAAAATTAATTTTTAGAGAATGGGTGGTCTATGCATCAAGAAACTACATTGAGGCAGCATCAGCAGGACAAATGGTAACCCACAACAGCATCCCCAAAGAATCCTGGATCTCTCACCCAAACAAAATAAGCTGCTATTTTAATTCCTAAGGTAAAGTATGAGAACTGGTTATGTTCACACTCCAGTTTTGAGCAGATAAAAACTCTAGGTTTAAAATAAGCAGGTATTTTTTGGGTTATGAGCCTGCTCTGTGGTCCAGTTTGTTAAGGCAAATTTCATGCTGATTCCACACTATGGAAGAGAAAGGTCTTGCTGCAGAAGAGAATATAAGATCATTATCTTTTGCTGCCACACACCCTTAAAACAGAAAAGACTAATTGATTTAAATTAGCTTAACGCTGTTTTTTTTTTTTTTTTTGTTAAAGTATGCTGCTACATCCACTCTTGGACTATTGTGAGGTCTCCACTGCTTCTTTAATGAATAAAGAAGCGATTTCTTTTGCAGACAGCATAGCTACCCTTGAAGAGCATGTGAGTCCACTTTACTACTCTTCCATATTGACTGATGAGATCTGAGTGCTTTGGATTTGTGTTCTCCATCTCCTAAGCATGGCCTTCAACCCTTGTAACAATCTCTTCCTGCAGCCTGCCTCCCCCCTGGTGTCTCCAGGCAAGATTCAGCTGGGAGCAGAGTGAAAGTCAGAATGGCCAGCTTGTGTGTGTGTGCTAGAGCCAAACAAAACACAGCACAATCCTCCTTGCCTTCCCCTGTGTGGGAGCTCCACTTTGGGCTCTTTTTGCCTCTACCCAGCTGTGCATGTTAATTAAGTTCCTATAAATCTACACAATCTTTGAGACTCCTTTTCCTCTGTCCAATTTGGTTGGAAATGGTCAATAAATTGAAAAGTTACTGGGTAGGAAGTACAGCTCAGCTAAGCAGATGGATGGCACTGTCATTCAAGCTTTTCTTCTCTGGAGTCCAAACTAACACATTTTGTTGGAATTGTAAGAGTCTGGATGTAGACTCTCAAGATATCCTTGCACTAAATCCTACACAGAAGTGGAATTTTTTTGGTACGTGCCTTCCTTTTGGATTCTGGGAGACTGACCTGCTACAAATTCTTAAGTGATCAGCAGCAAGCAAGCCTCTCATGATCAGCTCATGTGTCTGCTGAATGTTCAACAGATACAGTTTATTGTCTCTTTAATCTACTTTGATACTTAATACCAAAGACAATTTATTTTAAGAAAAAAGTGAAATGCTACTTCTATAGCAACACAAAAGGAAAGACCAGTCTTTGCCACAGTCCTCATTATTCAAACTGCTGAAAACTTCTCTTTGTACTTTCCCCCTTGCTCATTTTCCCCCTCTCACTGTGTATTTGTGGGTCCAAACTAAAAATTGAATTTTATGCTTTACAGAATAATAGAAAAGCAAAGACAAAAAAGGATGAGAGAAACAAGTTGAAATGTACTTTGGAGCATAAACTCTTCCTAAAAACTTTGATAGGTTGGTAACATCTTTTACAAAGCAAAATCTAAAAGGTATCTCAGGTTATGCTAAGCTTGAAATACATATCAGCATTTCATTGATCTTGTGGTTGCTTTAAACTTGTACAATTTAAGCATCAACACTGAGCATTGCAGGTAAGGTTAGTCTCACAAAATCTATATGAAATCTGAAGGCCCTAAAGCCCCTAAATTACCTATGTTATATCCTACAGAACAGGCAAATATTGCTATCAAATAAGGAACAATCTTTGCTTGACATCATTGATGGGATTCTTGTTTTGTTGTGACTATTTGCCTGAAATTTCTCCTTCCCTTTTCACTTCTGCTTCATTCCACACCCTGCTCATCTTACCGTCAACTACCGTATTCTGTCCCCCTTTCCTTTGTTATTCTATTTGATTCTCCTTTCCAAAATAAATCCACTTGCATATGCTCAGCCTCACAAAGCTGAATAAGACAAGCACTTCAGTTACTCTGCTTTTGTCTCGGTCTTTCTCCTGCTCTGAAACAACAAAAGTTTCTCAGTCCAGTGGTATCTCTGAACCCTGATTGGCAAAGTCTCATATAGGAATTTACATACAAGATGCATCCTACTGCAAAATCTTAAAAGCTAGTCATGATCCCCTGGCTCAACAAAATAATTTGTAGGCCATCTGCTCATGTGTGTCTACATACACCTTTCCTGGCTGAAGTGATTTGGAAGTCTTCCAATCTTTGTGTGTTGTGACTGTGTTGTAACAATAAATATAGTAAAAGCATTCTTTTATCCAGCAATTTTGAATTTTGGAAAGTATATGCCAGTGCTTTGACCACAGACCTTTTATTGTTACATATTTTTATTGTTCTGTGACTCACTACTTTGACTGCATTTGCCTGCAGCTTCAAAGAGTTGTTAATAGCAAAACCCCCTCCCCTCCATACACGCTGCTCTTGGCAAAAAAAGGAGTTATGTACAGATACAAATTCCTAGATGCTAAAGTGATGTGAGCTGCTCAGTATCATCCCAGCACAGACTGTCTGTGCCTGCCCAGAACCCAGCTCTGGGTGTATACACGAATGGATCTGTGTCTACATGATATAAACAGTGTTGATAGCAACTTTAAAAAAACACACACAACGAAACCTCAGGACTATTTGTGCTCGTTCTGAAATTAATTTTAAAAGCTGTTGCATATAAAAGAAAAAGAAACCCAGTATTATTCTTTTTGTGCCTTGCTTTCATCTTTGAATCCATCAAAATCCTGCATGGTAACTGCTTGAGGGAAGAGTTGAAAGGGCATTTCCTTTGACAACCGCCAGCGCTTTGCTACCCCAAACTAAATAAAAGTTAAGAACTTTTCCTGTATGGCCAATTATTGGCTTTGACATCCACCTCGAAGTGCCCTGCCTCAAGAGGCACACAGACAGACAGACAGACATCACATTCCTGTCTGTCCACACCGGGTGTGCGTGTGGTCTGCACACCCAGGGTTCCTGTCCAGCCTCACTGTCCCTGTCTGCGGCACAGAGAGGGGATTCTGCCCCAGCACACAGCAGCACATGTGCACTGCAGAGCTGGGCAGATGGTTCCTGGCCCTTCCTCTGCCCTTGCACACAGTCAAGGAGAACCACAATAAACCAACACTTTTCTTTTTTGCTTGCTGTTCCAGCAGAGGTTGATTTCTCCTATTAAATCTGCATCGAAGCTTAGGTACTAAGCTGCAGAGACTGAAAAAACATTCAGTTTCTCTGCTGTATTTGTGCCAAAATTATTCTCACCAAGGAAAGAAATTCTCTTAATTCTCTACAAGATTCATGGCACACTATGTGTAGAGATGTGCCAGTTTGGCCAGATGAATTTCTCTAAGGTGTTTTCATTCCAGGATTCCTGTCTTTGCCTGCTCTATTCCTAATCTGTTTTCTCTCTGTGATTTACATTATATGATGCCATTACAAATGAGCAGAGGCCCACCCAATGGGCACCATAAAGCACTCTGTAAAGCTTAGGAAAAAAAAATCTCAGAGAATTCTCTCTGCTGCAGGACCACTAAAAGAAAAAGATCTGTGGGACAAGATGAGAAAAAAGCCAGTCATACCTCTGGAGAGTTTTTCTTAACAATCCTTTTACTGCTAAGTCATTCAACTTAAGATAGGTGATTCCACTTGTTAAAGAGCCCTGACAAAGCAGAGGAAGAAACAGAAAAGGATGAATAGGAGGACAAGAGCAACCTTGACTGACTGATTTGCAATTAGAAGACCTAGGAGGAAACAAGGAAGCCTTCATATTTTTAAGGCCTTTTTATATCACAAACCAGCTCTCTGGCAGACAATGGAGAAGGATTAGATAGTTTTGGTAATCAGGAAAGGGGGGAAGAGAAAAATCTTTTTGTGATCTGATAGTGACGAAAATAAGGAATTAGTCTTAGTCTGAACTTCCTACTCTGTGGATCCTTCCCCCCTAATCTGTGAATTTTTCATTTTTTAGTGCAGAAGAACACACATCTTGCATGCCTCCATAAGAGATAGAGAAGACACTTGAAAGATGATTGAAGATCTGCATATATAAGTAAATATGTTTCCCTTTAGGAAAAAAAAATCAGGGAAAAGCTGAAATGAGAAGGTACAGTCCTTAATACTTACAGAGAACAAATAAACTCATGCAGGCTTCCAAGTTTTAAACAACCTGTGAGCGTGTGTGTTTTTAAGGATCATTATATTGCTTTTATTATTTTTTCAGCACCATTACTGTCAGCAGTTGGCAAAGGTTTGGGTTGCTAGCTGGAATAAAGGAGGCAAAGCCAAGGTTGCATCTACTGGTGTTCAGGAGATGGAGAGCACACTGGCTTGGTGTCATAAATTATGGTCATGCTTCATGTTAAGATGACAACAGCGAGAAGAGCAACTTCTGGACTATTAAAAGGATTAAGGGTGGTACAGTGGTGAAACAGAATGTTTAAAAATGTTAAGTTTCCCACTCCAAGCAAAAATCCACTCTAAAAACAAGAGATACCTAGGCTGTTCAAATCCTGCCTGGAGTTAGCTGCGAGACCTCCATTTATTTTTTGTTTATCCAACTACAGGAAATATTTGTATTCACACTCAGACAGGCATTGGTAGTAAACAAACAGAAAAAGAACAAAGGACTGGGTTCTGTGACTGTAAAATTGTACTCAAATAAAGAGAACAAAAGCTCTAATAAAATGATTACCCCTTAATCAGGGCTGTATTCATAAAAGACCACTGCTTCCTCCAGACACCAGTCCTGGGATGAGAGTTTATATACATATATATTCACATATATTTGGGAAGTAAAGCTTCACAAAAGTTGAGAGAATAACATTCACCTATACTATTGATAATCTAAAATTCTACAGCATGTAATTGCAAAGGTAAATGACTTGCATTTGAAATTCAGGGTACATAATCAGCAAATTTTTCTTATATCCACATGATAAATGTTTGATTATGCCAAGTAAAATCAGACAGCAATCTTTTGATAGCTGAGTTTGAGATTTATTTTGTCTTCACGCAAAATCTTGGACTAATCCCTAAATTCACTTCTTGCTACTGCAAAGACTCAAAAACCTTTGGCAACACACTCAAGGCAAAACAAGGCACACAGAAACTTTATTTTGTGTTCCATACAGGTCTGCTCAGGGACAGCTGGACACAACAGCTCTAAAGAGGACCTGCCAAAATCCCTAACTCATGTCTGACAGCACTGTCTCCAGACTGCCATTCGGGGAGGGACTGGAAGCACAATCTCCATCAGTATCAACTTTCTCATCTTGTACCTCCTGGCAGCTGTTCCCAGACTCCTCACAGTCAGGAGACAGCAGAAAAATCTCCATCCCCTCCCTGCATTCACAAATCCCAAGTGGCAAACAAGTGACCTCTAGGGTAAATCTGCACACCTTTTCTTTGGTTGTGAGTATTTCTTCATCTTAAAAATGGGCTGTAGAAAACAGCATGTACTTATGAAGGAGTAAATGCATAATTTGTTCTGCATATAAACATGAATAGTAATTTTTTGATGCTTAGATTCTTCAGAACATAATACCATGAATTTAACAGAACTGAGGGGAAGCTGCAGCTACCAGCACCTGGCAATTTTTCAGAAGCTATCACAACTAACTGATGCCCAATTTCATAAATCTGTGTCTCATTTTGACAAACCTGCAATTTCCACAATGTGGCATGTAAATTAATGAAGAATTATTATCAAGAAATTACTCCTAACTGACAGCATCTTAGATTTCCAACTGCAAGATGAAACCTCTATTTTCCCCTGCTTTACCTATTCATTTGCCTGAGATATGGTGTACTGGACTAGGCCCAATCAGACAGTTACAAAAAGGAAAATTATTTTCCAAATTTAATGAGCTTAATACAGCAGATGAGGAAAAAATATCTGTAGACTGAGAGATATTTAGTGCATAAGCTCAAAAAATACCTGAGATGACTGTTCATCAACACTTCACTGTTTACTGAAGTTCATTCCATGCAATTAAGACCAAATTTTTTCCATTATCAATTTTTAAGATGGTGGGGATTAAAATTCTCTTTTGCAGACTATGCATTTCTCTCTTTTCAAGCAAAAAAAAAAAAAAAAAGCAATGATTTATTATGTTACTCCCAAAATAACACAGCAAAATCACAAATTTGCAATATATTCTATCTTATAGATCATTAATTTTCATTACATGTTCTAGGTGTACAATTCTTTCCATCATTCATTCCTCCTTCAAGTAAAGAACACATCACTAACACATTAAGTCATACAACTGTTAATCTGTAATCTACTTGAAACCTTCTACATATTTAGTTTATGAACCCAATCAGTCACCTCATATCTCTGACTTCACCTTCTCCTTACATGTTTTTGGAAAACACCTTGAATCATCTATCACCTCACCAGTTACAGGTCTCACACAAACTAAAACCAATACTAAAACTGGAAAAATGCCTTTCACCTTTCTGCTACTACTTTTTAACTGACTATCAATGTGTGAATTGGTTTTTATCTATGATAGTTGGTAATGTCACAGCTTTGTTAGGCTTTTCATCCAATGACAAGTAACCACAAATAAAGTTTTACTGTACAGGTTTAATATGAAAGTGTTCCATGTGTTGTGTGCTCCCTGAGGAATAATACCTTTAAATACAGGAAGAGAAAAGCATAATGTACCAAATTAGCACGTTTTGAATGGATATTTGGTAAAGGGACACATGTGTCTCCTAGATAATTGTCATTGTCAGGTAAAACAGCCCAGATGAACAGGAATAATTTAGTACAGAAAAATCTGCATCCAATCAATGAAATACCTGTAAGGATGCATTCACACCCATCTTCAAGATTCAAAATCTTCAAGCAAGTAATTCAAAATCTTCCTGAATCTGAAATTTCAGTGTGAAATTCTGTTTCTTCACAAAAGAAAATCTATTTGTGGATTTATCTGATCAAGACTTTTTACATGTTTAAGTGGAATTTTTCTGTCACCAACACTTCAGAATTCCCTAAACAATGAGTCTAAAAGATACAATTTAAATGTAATCATAAACTCACTGTATTTTCTGGTCATCCTTCAGACATCATCAATTCAAATACCAAGGGTGATGCCAAACCAGCCCAGCCACAAGGACCAATGGTTGGAAAGTTTCAAATATTTTACCCCTGAGGCACACCCTGCCACTGCAAGACAATCAGGAGCAGTCATGCATGGGTCCTTCCAGCTACCCCACAAACATGGGAGTTAAGCAAAAGAAGATGTACCCATAATTGTGTTCCTTGAATGAACCATGGGCAACCCTGAGCTGCTCTAAATGAGTCTCTCTGAGATTGTGCATCTATCTCTAAATGAGTTTTTCTGAGATTGTGCATCTATCTCACGGCTCTTCAGATAAGACAAATATTGTCAGGAACTATATTCAACATAATATTTGTAGCAAAGAGACAGAATGAATTCCATAAATACTCTGTTGAATGTATGCATCACAGAGAGCTGTTCTAATCAATTCTCTTTATTTAACTGAAAACCATTGTGTACCAGACCCAGTGGTTTGGGCCACAACAACCACAGGAAACCACTGTGTGGTACAAGTGTGATGCCAAATGACAGAGACTGTTTTCACATTGCACCAATGTCCAGCACTTTTATTCACAGACCAGGGAATGATTATTTTTCAAGCCCAAATTAGATCTTCTAGTGCAGTCTTCTGAGCAAGCCCAAGCTCAGTGAGCATTCTCACCTCTTTAACAGTGCTAACAAGCCTGGTTCTCCCAGGGGAACCCTAACAATCTTTCCTGATATCCAACACCATCAAGTTGGTCACTTACAGGAATGGGATACAGAGTCTCTCAACTGCTAACCTAGACTTGTCCAGCAATCCTGATTGTCTAGAGAGAGGAAACGTTGCTTAAATAACTTCCTATAGAAATTCATAAGGCTTGAATGAGAACTGGTATCTATGTGGCACTAAATGCTGTCGGTAATTATCCAATTAATTTAAATTTACTTTTGTGAATTTTTAGTCAGCTGTAGAACTGAAGTATGAAAATCTTAATATATTCAATAAATGGAGGAATATTTCTAACGGAGTGAAACAAGTTTTTGAAATCTCACTTCAAACTTGGGAAATATTAGCCCTCACTTCAAACTTGGGAAATATTAGCCCTTACAGTATTTTAAAAAATATTACAAGTGTCTAGAAAGAAAAGGAACCAAGTACTGTACCGTCACCTGGATTCCTCAATACCTCTATAAATCTTAAAGCCCTCTCAGTGAGGCAAAGCACCTTCCTCTTCCACAAACTTCCACAGCTACACCCTAAAACCTCCAGGCTGTGCAAGGCTGAAGGCACAAGCAGAAAGCAGCCAGGGCTGTGTGCAGCAGTTCCAACAGGCACAAGAAGAGGCACTCCCATGGATCCAGCAGGCAGCTCCCTTCCCTGGCACCATGCAGGGCTCCCCTGAACATACATTTGTATTTAGTCATGCAAGAGGCAAAGGGTGAAGGTAAAGGAGGAGGGAGAGGAGAAAGAACATAAGAAAAACCAGGGAGAGATGAAATGCTGCCCCAGAAAAGACTGCTGATGCTGCACTGAGTGCTGATACTGTGCTAATAGATGATTAAAAAGGATGGGGAAAAAGTCTGGAGCACATGGCAGGGACAAGGTGGTTTCTTTTAATCTGTGAGGGCTCCAAGTGCTGTGCTCAAGGGCATGACAAAGCCTCTGCCAGGGTGCTGGGGTCTGCTCCTGGCAGAGACTCCCCCCTTGACAGAAACAATTACTGAGGAGCAAAGCCTGGCAGAGCAAGCAGAGCTGTGATTGATGATCTGGGTGCATTACAGGCCTTCAACAAAAGCCACGATGCCTAAATTTGACAGCTGGCAATGCCTGATGAGAGCCAATTAGTGGATATATATTCACTTAGCCAGAAGTTTCTGCTGTCTCTAGTCCAACAGCTTCCTGAATAGGAAGTGTACAGAGTGATTTTGCCCAGTTCTGCCTGCTCACATGCCAGCTACACTGGCAGCACAGCTAAGAATATACTATAAAAACTAGATAATTTGGCACCTTTGTATATTAAAGCCAGTAATTGAAAACCTGCGAGTGACCCTCCAGACACTGGTGGTACAAGAACCTGAAGAAAGGTGACTTTACTTGGACTCTACAGACCATGAGGCTGAGACTGCACTGTGTATGTAACAAATCCACTGCAAGTGACCACAGTTATTGAAATGCTTCACTAGTCCTTGAAAAATTTCTGGCAAAGTACATTTATCTGTTTGTTCCTGCTTCAAATTGGTTAACCTGGCATTCAGAGAACACCAGAACTCAGAGTACCTTCTGTTCTGCCCAGTTCATAAAGAAACCTCTGGCACAGCACATTCAAATTCCTCTGCCTGTTCTTAACTTTCTTATCAGAAAAATTTTCTGTCCCCACTTTTATATCTATTTGCACTCTTGCCAGTGCAAGTCCACGGGGACTGGTAAGGAGATCAATAAACAAAGACGGATTCAAGTGCCCCGAATCTCATCACTCATTTAAAATATTATTTTTTCTTCCTCAGCTATAAAGAAGCCACCACCAGCACACTCAGACAACTTATATAGATATTCTTAGACTTCCTAAGTTCCTTTCCAACAGTTTGGAAGGAAGTTTGGTTTGAGAGATGCCTCCCCTCAGGGAACTCCAGACTGCTGGAACCTTTCAGAGAACAACAGGGGTTCTGTCACAAACCAGCACCACATTCAGCAATTATCTGCAGTGATTGCATCCACGTCACCAGAAGAAGAAATTCCCTTGCTAGCAGGGTAATCACTCTCACCAGACATGGTTTCAAACCAGGGCAGCTAAGGTGAAGCAAAGACTGACTGCACGCCCTCCCAATCTGCATTATTTCATTGGGCAGGGTGGTAACTAAAGCTGCCAGAAGTGTGGTCATGCTGATACAGCCCCACAGCAGCAAGAGGAAAACACTGGCCTGTCAGTCTCCTTTGACCTGTTTTACATTCTCTTGTTATAAACAGAAATGACTCCAGCCAGTGGAACTTCAGCTTGGAAAAGTTCACAGCAGAGGAGTGTCAGGTGTCAGTGTGCAGGGTTTCCAGGGAAACAAGTAACAGAGGAAAAATACGATTTTCGGTGTGAGAAGCTACTCTGGAATCTACAGCTCCTCATGATCCCATGAACCACATTTACTTGGGAAACCAGTCTGTGCAGTAACTTGGCCTCCTGAAGAAAACCAGTCAAAATTTTACAGGGAAGAGGCACAAAGCAGCACAGAAAAAACAGCTTTGGTGCTTGCTTGTTTAGATTAAATGTACATTTAATAGTGCATAAATACCATTATTACCAGTCAATTATCAGCTATTTGACCATTGCCAAATAATTCCTCTCCTTTTGTGGGAATGTTAAATAAAAGCCCCTCAAATTCATGCTGGCCCACAGAGGAAGGCACAATCTTGAATGAGGATTTAGAAGCAGAAGGAAACAACAGATATTAAAGATTCCTCTGAATGGCAAGGCTGTCTACAAAACCCACACTTACAATAGCATGGGGCATCTCATCTCCCTTTATTAAAATAGAAATACTCTTTTTGAGTGAACAGCAAGAGTATCTATGGTAAGAACGACAAGGAGTAAATATTTTTGTTCTATTCCCTTCAGAGAAAAAAGTAGCAATCACCTTAAATTGCAGTAAGGGATATTACATACAATAATAAACACACATAAGGTATAAAAAAAGACTTCCCAGGACTGAAGGTCTCCTCCACTTAAAGTCTTTAGGACTAGATTTCAGGTGTAACTGGATGAATCCACTCAGATGCAGAGAGCTCTCTCCTGATCCCATATTATTCACTATTTTTCATTAACAGTTTGCATGACAAAAGAAAATGTATATTTATGAAACACATGGAGAAAGCTTAAGCTCTCAGGGTGATTCTCTGAGCATGCTGAAGTATAGAATGAAAACTCAACATATTCTTAAAAGAACTGAGGAACTGATCTGAAAATAACTTTGATTTAGGCATAATAAAATATAAGTAATAAAAGTATAAGCATAATAAAAGTAATAAGTATAAGCATAATAAAATATAAGTAATATTAATCTAATCTGAAGTCATACAATTTCAAAGAAAAATGTTGAGATCCTGCCATCAGTAACACTGAGTCAAGCTAACTTCTGCTATAATAATAATAATAATAATAATAATAATAATAATGAAACATTATATAATAACACAAGTGAATATAGCTATTTACAAACAATTAATCTGAATAATACTCCAAGCTGTCAGAAAACACTAATATTGTTCAGAGCCTCCTAAAAATTTTAACAGTTATTACTTCACATTTATGGCATGGCAGTGACAGAGACGCTGGTCAAGTCAGGCACCCACTCTGCTACACCCTGTACAAATACAGAAAATTACAATCTTTGCTACCAACAGCTCCTAGCAGAAAATCCCAGCTGTTTAAGACTCAAAGCCCACAGACAGGAAAACCTCAGCCCCTTCAGATATGCTTTACTGCTGAAAGCGTGGAGTGGTGCTTTGCTCTGTTACAATAAATAGAAGCTGATATTAAAACCTAGCTTGACGAGGAAAGGGATAAATGGCAAGCAGGCTATTTCCCAACAGCTGAGCAGTGTCTGTGCCCCACCAAGCAGGCCACAGCGCCCTGGGTCCCTGTCAGCCCGGTGTGACACCCAGCAGGGCCCTCTCCACACCACATCTGGATCTGGTTACACAACTGCAGCCCTTGCATCAGCCCAGCCCCTCCAGAGCAGCCTCCCAGCCTCTGCCTCAGCTGCCCACAGGGACACAGTGCCCTGGGAGGAATAAATTGGGACCACATTAGCTGTGACCCTCGCCCTGCAATGGCCCTGCCTGTCTGGTGACAGAGGAAATCCCTCATCCAAGCTGACAAGCAATATGAAACAGGCAGCTGCATTTACTGGAGAGCCTGGTCAATGCTGAGCACCTCATTAGGAAATGGGCTCTGTATTGAGGCACATTCCTGCAATTCAGAGCCTAGAAACTCTAAATTAAAACAACATTGATGCCATATCCTCTTTCCAAAATGCTTCTCTTCATCCTAACTTTAATGCACATACTTAGAGAAATTAAAGAAGCAAAATGTCTTTGGCAGGACTCCTTCCCTCTCTTGTGCAGCAGCACCATTCCTGTGTGAGTGACCAGTGTTGGGAAAGGACAGAGCACAAGGAATGACAGCAGAGCCCTCCAGATGCTGGATACCCTTCCCTTGATGAACCTTTGTGTCTTCACTGATACTTTTAAATAAATAAAAATCACAGGCATTTGTTGGAACAAGCTTTTGTTTTGTGAGTACTGTACCTCAACACTTAGCAGCAAGTCAGGCAATGGTAACCAGCACAAGAAAAGTCACGATCCAAATCCCATCCTACACACTTGGATCCACTCACACTCACTAGTGCAGCATGGTCAGGACACTGCTGCTCTTCCCAGCCTGCAGAGAGCCCCAGCCATGCTGGTACACAGCTTGCACAGCTCTTCCCACAAACAGCCCTTCCCACATTGCTCAGCATTTCTGTGAGCATCCCACGCACATGGAAATGGGAATCTTTTACTCAGCTCTGTCTGACCACCAACTGAAAGAGCTGCTTTCCCAACACAAAGCCCAAGCATTTCCTAGGAATGGCATGGACTGAAACACCAAATACTTATCAGGGAGCTCAACAGCTCTGAAACACGAATGACTGAGGTCAGGATCCCAGCTCTGAATCTGAAGGGTTGAATAAACTTTTTGGGTTTTTTGCTTTTCAAAGTCTTCCTGAATATCTTGATTTGTGGCATCACTTGTTTTCCTTGAACAGCTGTGTTCAACACATCTGCAAGTCTGAAAGACTTTTCATTTACAGTTTTTATTGTGAATTTAAGAATTACAGCTGAACTTTTAGGAAGTTCCTGAAAGGTGACATGGTTCTGTGGAGCTGGCAAACACAGATGGACCTCTGTTCTGCAGGGTCCATGTGGAGAAGGCTTAAACTGAGGAAGCAGCTTAGTTGTTTTGTTGGAAAATATGAGGTTGGTGACCTGGAACAACTGAAGAGTAGTGCAAGGGCCAAGTACACAGAATATTTGCAAAGCATGTGGAAAAATGAGACTTCCCTTGACTACATCAGTAACGAAGATCTTGTAAAATCTCACAGCCATCTCTTCGGACCCATCTCCTATTTCTGGAGCTGTCAAAGTTGGTGTGATTTGAATTTATTCAGAAAAAGTACATACCAAAACTACTAGCACTGAAAAAAAATAAATGGAATTTTAGATTCTCTGCAACTCATAGAGGTGGTGAGTAATACTCTCCTATAACAAGCAATGAAGAGTTTTTCTATCAATGTGTTGAAAGCTGCTCACAAAAAAAAATTAATATAAGATGACACATCCTTAAAACACAGCATAGAATTTAGGGAGGATGTGTCAAATCTCTGTATGGGTGCATAAATATTTCCCAGGTATATTTAAAATATAGTTTAGATTGTTTATATGTAAACATTCATTCTGCCTTGGGGGTTGTGGATGTACTGGAGAATACCTGTGATTTTTTACTTATACTACACATAAAGCTTTTATTTATACTACCCACAGCACACATGTGTTGACGGGATTACTTTCTGCTTTCTTCATAATTTTTAAGATTAAAATCTTAAATAACCTTAAACAGTGACAAGTCTTTGTAGCTGCCTGCAGTTTTGGAACCAGAATCTTTCTGGCATTTCAACAGTCCAACGAATTGTTGAAAAAGAACTATTGCTCCAAAATCAAATCATAATTGGTCTCACTACATACCAAGAACAATTTCAAATTAATCTCCTTTTTAATTTTCATTTATTTGGGAAAGTATCCCACAAATACACAGAAAAGCACTGTAGAACTGGTATCCTTAAGGGAAATAGCCATGTCTTTTTAGGAAGAGTTTATGATACTGTAAGATTTACCAGCACTGAAAGATAACAACAGGAACTACAATGTTTTAAAAATTGTTTACCTGAAATCTAAGTCATTAGAGACAGGCCCAATATGAATATGTTAATTAAGTATACACAGATTTTCAGCAGAAAAAAACTCACCACAAAATACTACAGGCTGTTCCAGCTACTCACCAAAGACAACCAGAAGGAAACTGGGAAGGGCAAGGGGCATGAAAGCACCTGAATTTAAGCTTAGGACAACAAGAACCAAGAAGTGGTGTTAATTTCTCTTGGAATGAGTGGTACCATAAATTACAGCTGCTGCATTCAATGATTACATGAACAAAACAAGTACTTGTCATTGCTGTGACCACTTCTGATTCCTGTTTTAGCCGATGACCTGGCTGGCCAGTGACAGCAATTACAACTGTTGCTCAAAAGTAAATAATACAAGACTGCAATTTATACTTCTTGCTCATTCTGAAGCTGGTACATAAAACTCCCAAAAGTACTGTTCTTAAATGAAACCATAAATAATTATCTTAAACAACATGGCAAATAACCTACTTGTGCTTGCTAAGGAAGAAGCACAGAAATCCCTTATCACAATGCTGACCTGGTTTTGTCTTACATTCTCTGACAGCAACAGAAATCATCTGGTTGACAGATGAAATGTTGCACATAAAACTTTATGAAGATGGAAATGGTGGCACTGAAGAAGTTGATACTGGATTGGCAGCAGCGTATGTGCTATTGAGAGGAATGTGGCAAGGGAATAACTCAGGAAAACCTACCAGAAGTGCTGAAGTGAAAAATCTACACAGATTTTTTTTCAGATCCTAAATCTCTTATTGCCAGGGATGCCTTTTGCTTCCTCTGTGTTTTACTGGCAATGTACTTTTCACATTGCATTCAGCACTGGAACATAATGTTAAATGCTTTAACAGAAACACACTTTTTCTAATTGTTATGCCAATACAGAAAGATCTCAGAAATGGGAGAGGCCAGAAATAGGAAGGGACCAATCTCCTCACAAGCACAGGACCTCCCAAAGTCTGTTCTAGAAGCTGACAAACGGTGCTCCAGTTGCAATAAGAAATCATAGGAGAGACTGTGTGGTGTAACACATATTTGAGCTCTACAGCCTATTCTTCCAAACAGGGTTATTCCCCAAAAAGGCAGATACAAACCCCCAAGAGAAATATCACTACTTTTTCCTGAATCTGTGACTATTTGTGCCTGTAACCAATGTCCTCTTCATTCCCAACTTCCTATACATCCTATTACACATTTACTACTCAGGCAGTGACACAAAGAAACTCCCCTTAATGCTGAGTAGCTAGCTCAAAATTGTTATACATAATTAGTTCCATAAATCAAGATAATAATCCCACACCAGATTATTAAGTGGATTTTTCCCAGCCCTTTTGTACCCACCTGCTGCTTGAGCTGCTGCACAAGACGGTCCTTCTCCCGTTTCAGTGCAGCCACTTCATCCTGAGTCTTCTTCTTAGAGGATGAGAGCTCTAGCAGAGCAATATTGGCATCTTTTTCACTAATGGCAGCAAGAAGGGCTTCTTGTCTGAAAAAAACCCCAATGAATTACATTATTATCCTGCAAAACTTAGAGGACTCCTCTACAAAGATTTGAGCATAGCATAAATGCTGTACCAGTGTGCAGCTCTGAAAAGCAGTAATAAATATTTTTGTCTGGGCTATATGTCTGTTGGTGGAACAGAAGTCAAGACACACAAAACTCCCTATAAACAACTGTGCTGACCCCAAACTGCGGCTTACAGGGTAAGAAAAATACATAATATTCTTCTTCTGCACTCACCTTCTCAGTTTTTAATAACTCCCACTTATTATTACTTTGGCTGAACATTTCCCATACTCCTTCCCTGCAGCAGAAAACTCTTACAAATAGAATTCAGAAACATTTTATACATACTGGGAAGAAAGGAGACAAAGATAATCACCCTAACAGTTAAACAGAGTTCTCAAAGGAAGCCAAAGGATTGATTATGTTAGGGAAAGCAACCTTTTCTGTCCTCCCACCTTAATTCTCATCTTTAGCTGGTGATGTGCAACAGGATTTCAAAGAAAATCTTGGACTTCTTGCCCAGTGGTGTTGGCTTGTCTCACCTCTCATCACCTTGCAAAGAAGGCACAAAATGAGGTCCTGAACGTGTGGTGGTGTGAAAGATGGCAATATGCAGGAGTGATGATGAAAGACAAACCGAATAGAACACATTTCTTATCTACATTTCATCTAAAAATAAAGTTGCAAATGCACTTTAAGTTTTGCTGCAGCACTCAATATCAAGAAGTTTATTATCAGAATCCCAATTTAAGCCACTGTCTCAAAAATGTGGAAAAACCCCATGTATTTTAAGAGGAAAAGGTGCATTGCAACAGACAAAATTGTTCACTATCTGACAGGACAGTGGACTACACAATGGACTTTCTGTAGGTGGAATTTCCTTCTGGGTTTACACAGGTGTTTCTTGTACAGTCCAAAAGCGTTAGCTTGCTTTAAATGAAATACCAGCATATCAAAAAATCTCACAGATCCAGTGTAGAGTACTTGGGTTCTGCCTAGATCATATCTAGAAAAACGTTATTGCTTCCCTTTCAAAATGTAATATCATAAAGTAAAGCAAATTTTTAAAGATACATTAGGATAATCATAAAGTATTCTAAATACATTAATGCTATGAAGAAATACAAATATTCTGGTGACTTAATGGAGGCAAAAAAGTAAAAGAAAGGAAAAGGTGCACATCAGATTCCCAGATGCAGTGTCAATACTCTAGGTGTGGGAACAATGGATAATGGACATGTTATTATTGCCATTTTGTTTCTGCTGCTTTTGCTTTATGGAAAAGTATCCAGTTTTGGATGTCTGCCTGAAACATGAAAAATACCAATAGGGTGAAGTGACAGAACATGATCCATGACCTCTGCTTTTTTCCAGCTATCGGCATCCTGGGAAAGACAGGCTGGCTTGGAGCTCTGGTCATTTTCACTTTCTTTAGAGTAATCTAAAGAAACACTTATTCTTTTGATTATAAAGAAACACTTATTCTTTTAATAGTAAGCCCACAATCCTCGCTGATGATTCAGGACCAGAGCCAAGAATATCTCCGTAACTCTATCTGTGGAGCCATTACTCTGGTATGGAAATTGGAGGTGCCTCAAATAGCATGTAAGCCATACACCTTCTGCAATCAAATCCTTTCTGCCCATCTCTGCTTCTTAACTGAAAACCCCAAGGCCAGGAAAATGAGATATGGATAGCAGTACATTATTTTTTTTTGCTTTTTTTTTTTCCCAAAAAATCTTTGCCACCATGTGTCACTGCCATATATTCTGAAAAATCCCTTCACCAGGATTTCTTCTCGTGGGTAGCTGAGAAGCCACAGAGAAAAATAAAACCAATAATTATCTGATTTGCTTCTCCTGTGTTTTGCTGCTTTGGAATCTAGTTTGGACATTGTTTATCCAACAGGTGGTTGTTTGATTGGTTTAATGTGAATTGTTTTATCTTAATAACCAATCACCATCCAGCTGTGTTGGGACTCTAGAAGCAGTCATGAGTTTTTTATTAATATCTTTCTAAGCCTTCTGTAAATATCCTTTCTCTATTCTTTAGTATAGTTTTAGTATAGCATTCTTTAATATAATATATATTATACATTATATTTAATATAATATATAATATTATAATATATTTTAATAAATTATAATATGTTATACACCATAATATATTATATATATACTATAACACATATAATATATATTATAATATATATATTATAAATTATATATAGTATATTATTTAATATACTATATATTACATATTATATAATATCAAAAATAATAAATTAGCTTTCTAAGAACATAGAGTCAGATTCATAATTTCCTTGCTGCCATGGGGGACCCTGAAAAATACCACAACCATGTCTTAGAAAAGAATTTCCTACTGGCCAAAACTTCAGTGCTGTGCTGTGAGATGAGGGTGCTGATCAAGAAGTGGGGTGAAAGCCACTGTGGCTTTCTGACTGTTTTCTGGGACTGAAAGAAAGTGAAGTTTGAACAAAAGTAAGAAAAATATCCTGTGATAAATGCATTGTAGCTGCATTTTTTACTTTAGCAAGGCAAACATAAACTGCTCCATGTGGGAGAAGGGCAGGTGTCACTGTCAGCTCTGCTGCAAGGGACATGTCCATAGTGCCAAGTTGTTGCTCTCGGTGAACTTGCAACTGCCAAATGATTCCAAGACAATAAAAAGGGCACACTACCAAGCAAAAGACAAGGTTTCTGATTGAAGAGCGCTACAAAAGTGATTTATTTCCCTTCCTGAGAGCTTTATCCCCAGGGAGGCCAGAGGAGCTTGCTGTGAGACAGGGGATGTGGCAAGAATGAGAAAATGGGCTGCTGTGTGCATGGTGGTGGCAGCACATGAACAAACCTATCCATCAGGAGTGCTGCAGTCAGTCCTGGAGGCTCAGGCACTGCCACAGGCTTGGCTTCTTCAGCAAAATGCTTCTCCTCAGCTCACAACACTGGAGGTCCTGAAAAGTTCTCACAAGCAGGCAAAACATGCTGCACAACCCAAGGATGCTGGTATTTTCAAATGCTGGCTAGGGCCAGAGTCACTGAGCAGACACAGGTCACTTAAGTTAATTCAGGTATTTCAGATGCTGGTACTGGTGTAGCTGTGCCAACATCAACTCAGCAGGGGCAAACTGCCCATTTATCTGTGCACTGCAGCAGGGTCTGCAGCCTAAACTGAGCTGCACAAACCTCACAAGAGGTGAGCAGACTCTGAGACAGACTGAATGCTACCAAAGGAAACCTGAAATGGCAGTGGCAACAGTGTAGAAAAATCTACTGAAAACAGGTTCAAGATTTACTCCAAATTAGACAAAAAAAGAGAAGATTAATTTTTTCCTTCTATTTGCACTGAAGCCTTTCACTGAATGTAGATCATGATCAATACAGACTGGAGTGGTATCAAGAACAGTAGGTTTAATTCTTAATGGTAGATATAATCTCAAGATCAATATCATAATTTGCTCTGTTTGCAGTCTTCAAGAAATAATGCAAAGAAAGATGGGATTGCCTTTTAAAAACAGATGAGTACAGAATAGTTACAGGCCAGTAGAGCAGAGAGATTTGACAACAAACACAAAGAACAGTGTGCAAATGCATGTCTCCTTCAAGTCCTGAAGAGAAATGTCTGATTTGGGGAAGATAACTGGGCAATAGTGTACTATTACACTATTACTAATTATTAATATTAATAGAATCAAGCTGTCTTCAAATGGGTTTCTATGGCACTTGGTTTCAGAAGACTACATAATTCCATCACAGTCCTTTCCCAATAAAGGAGAAGAATCCTTTTGGTAAAGCACAAGAGGAGGTGAACTTTAAAAAGCAGTTTTGTACTTTGCAGTACTGTTCCCAGGGTCATAGCACTGGAATATTTATCAGTTGTATAATTAGAAAGAATAACAGGCTGCAAACAGTGCTGAATTAATGATACTTCAAAACATGAAAACTATACATATTCATTTAAAGAATATGCTTACATATGTCAGGGAGAACACTTATTCCATGTAGAGATGTTATAAATATATTGTTCTATAAAAATCCTATTTCAAATTATGAAATTTCTTCCTATCTGGAGTATTTCTGAATGAGTGCATGAGATACTATGAAAGCAATACTGATATCAGCAGCAGCTTTGATTTTAATGTCATGGAAGAACTGGGATTATTCCAACAGCCCTAGCTGCATTGTAAGATCAAATCACTTTTCCTTCTGACTGGCATTAAACTAAAGCATTTAAAAGAGTGACACAAATTTGAAGAGCTCAGGTAGCTACAAGCTCATAGCAATCCAGTCAGTTCCTTCAACAGAGACTGTTGCACTTCCAGGAACAATGATTAAGCTGCCAGCATTTTCATCCTTGCACACTGAGATGTACTGTAATTATGGCTGTTGTGCCTTTAGTGCACAAGCAAAGATTCTCCTGTTCCATGAGCTGTTTACTCGTGGTAAGGGCATCACAAACCAAAGAATGACAGAGGTGCAACTTGTACAAAAACTGTTTTGGTTGTCTGATTTTTGTCCACTGCATTTACTCCAAGCCTGCAGAAAATTCTGCAAAAAGCTTTTAGTGCTTTCCTATGAGAGACATTTGTAAGACTTACCCGGGTGAATCACCATCACAATAAGAACTGTATTATTTGCATATGAATTAAAAACCCTCCCAAGATGTGACAACAACAGAGAGAACTCAAGGCAGAGAGATTCAGATAGAGAAGTGCAGTGTTATGAGAGCTAGACAGACAGGCAGCAGCATAGAGCATAAAAGCACTGGGATATGGCATTCAGTAATTTCATGAGTTTAACAGAATGGCAGGGTTTGGGTGGGTCACACTCAATAAACTCTTAAAAAGTAATTAGGAGTACAACACACCAAACTGCAAATTCAATGGGCCAGAAGCCCTGGCTCCCTCATCCTCTCCATCATAAACTGTGTCTACCACTGCAGCAGTACTTCTGAACTCCACATTCTTCCCCACTTTTTTGGTTTTGCTGGTTATAGAACATCTTCAGAAAATTAAGAAACTCTGACTTTCAGTACCTCACAGGGAACGGACAGTCATTGCAGAGGTCTGGGTATCAAGATTTGGTTTTTAAAAATAACTTTGAAAAAGGCAATGATACCAGTGAATGACATTTCATGATGCTAACAGATGAATAACTCAAATATGCAAGCTGCCAAATTCTGCACTGGCTGTAATTTCTGCAGCATTTAAGATGCAGCTCAAAGCATCCCAAAGTGAGCAAACTTTTGTCCAAAAGAAACAGTAGCTACCTCTTACTGCAAGAGAGTGGGGAAAAAATTTAACTTGGCAATAGGTACTACCTGCTTTTTTTAATTACAGCTGGGGATAATCAAACCTCAGGCTGCAAATTAATTTCCAAAGCACAGCCTTAAATTCTCAGTCAAAAGGGATAATACTACACTCCTTCCATTCCAGTCCTTGTTTCCTGAATCAGCACATCACCTTTGCCTGGCCTGGCTGGCACATCAGAATTCAAGCAAACCAAACGAGATGAAAACAAGAGTTTTTTGTCATCAGCAAATTGAAGCTTTCTGAATGAACACCTTTCCACTGGTCTCTTCAATGTCATTGCATACATGTGACCATAAGTGGAAAACAAGATAAAAACACAAACTCTTGGTGAATACAGTTGTGTGGTCACAAAAGTGATGTCCCTTTAATTTTCCATTATAAGAATGGCGTGATAATAATCAATGTGAATTCCATGATACAGGAAGTATTACCACTTGTACTGTCCTTGTTTAAAAAAAAAGATACTGATAATACATTTAGACTTCCCTATACATCTTTTCTCTAACATCCCAATTGTCTAGAATCACAGAACTCCTTACTAGGATTGATAAGCAGTGCTTTTAAAAGTCCTTTCCCTCAACATGTTTGATAAAGTCACAAGAAGTCCTATAAATATTTTATATTACCTTTTCCATCAATATTTTAGCCCTTCTTGCACTTAAGCTTTCCATCTTAATTTTATCACTTTGGCACCAGAGGTAAAAATTTGCAATTCCTAGTCCTGCTCATGTCTCAGCTCTGAGCACTCAGAACTGCAGCTCAGCCTTAGACTGTCTGCCAGCATATCTAGGAAAAAATCTAACACTTTCACAGAGAAGTTTCAAACCCACTCCTAATTTCCTGAACTATTTTTATTGATGAATAGCTCCGTGAAAAGCTGGCTGCTGCTTGTCACACCTGCTAAACTGAGAGCCCATCAGCCTTCCCTGGGTGCCTGTGAAGAGTGGAAGTTCCCCAAGATGGCACATTGCAGAAGGAACTTTCAACCCTGTCACCTGATGGTTATGGGAGATTTGTCCCCTGTGAAAGGTAGAATTTTTTTGAAAATAACCTTCCTTGCTTTAGCAGCCTTCAGTGCAGAATGTGCATGAGAGACAGCAGTACTTACAAGGCTCTTGAGCTCCCCAGATTTGGCTTTTCTGAGAAGGAACTCCAGAAATTGGCGTTCTTTCCTCATCCGCAGTTTAACAGCAGCGCAGACAGAGCACAAACTCAAGGCATATTTTTCATCCAGGCAACAGAGGCCACCAGAATACATCCACCTGCTTTTGAAAACTGACCTTATAAGAAAGGCAGCTCCAATTTCTTTTCCTGGGACATGGTCAAGTTCAGGTTGAGCTCTAGCTTAGCGTGTGGTTTCACAATCGGCTTAAGCTGACACAAGACAGACTCTTGTGGCAAGAGATGGTTCTGCCCTCCCATTTCCAGGTTCCTGCCCCTCCACTGGCTGTGCATCCCTGCAGCCTGAGGAGCCAGTTAAACCCTGGATAAACATGAGGAACCCAGATCTGACCGCAGGTTCCTCATCCCTGCAGGAACCGCCCAGCTGCAGCTCCTCGTGACACTGCGACAGTGTCAAACCCGGCACTGCCAAAACATGAGAATGGAAAAGGAATCATGGAATTCACACTGATTATAACATATCAAATAACCGCAATTACTACAGTGAAAACAACTGTCTTGATTTCTTTGTGAATCTGGCCCGGGTTGAAAGATGGTAGAAAGAAATTTCAGCTTTATCAAATTTTGACAGCAATACTGCAATCTTACTCTGGCTTCTGATCACAGAAGTAAAAAACTCTAGTCATGATTTAGTAATTTCATTTAGTGAAATATTCACTATTTATTTAATTTCACTTCATTTTAGTGAAAAACTCTCATGATTTATAATGCAGTTGTTTTAAGGAAATTATCCAGTCTTTATACTCAAATCAAACACAGCATCTACCTCCTTGCTAAATGACTACCATGTAATTTCTGGTGAGTATAATTTATCACACTTCTGCATCCCTCTCATTTCCATAGCTGACATTCTGACAGGTGATCATACCTGCCTTCCTCTATATTTTATCAGCTCACTGGAAAACAAGGCAAAGGTATTAACTTAGTTTTGGAACCATATTCATACTACACCTATTCTCAGTGCATTGTGGTTCCACTTTTTTTCCTGGTCCTTTTGTAGGAGTGGCTAAAGAATATTTATTATTTATTTTTATTTCTTTTGGGAAGTCGCATTCAGCATGAGTTTCCACAATTCTCACTTTATTCCTACAATTTCTGCTTTCCCTAAATGTCTCTTTCTCTTGACTAATTTAAGGCTGCTGCCAATTCCCTTTTAGGATACAGATACACAGCTTTGTAACTTTCTTAAACTTTTCTCCTTTTGTTTGGGATGCAAAGACCTTATAGTTTTGGACTTTTGATTTAAATAAATGTTCTGCTTCCTCTACATGAACCTCCTGTGGTGTTCTGACCAATTCACTTGCTATCTAGTAGTTTCCATTTTTCAGTCTATTAATTTGAAATTGAGTACTTCACTTTTCTAGCATAGTTTTTTTTTTCTTTGAATATAGGTTTTATCAATTTGTGATCACTACAGCTGAAGTCAGTTTTAGTGATGATTTCTTCTCTAGTTTCATCACTACTTATTACAATCCTCACAGTCTCACACCATTATACCTTGGTGATCTAGTCATTATTTATTAAGTTAACAAGCCTGGCAGTTTCTCTGATTTGTATCCAAATAGATACATCTGACAAATCTGCATTTCTCCATTATTATTTACATTTAACACAACATTATGCCTAAAATCTAAACCAGGAGACCATCCACTCTTTGTGTAACTTTTATAATCCTTACATTATTTTGACTCAAAGTAATGCTATAATTTATACTTTTTTATTTCCTCACAACCTCCATTATAATTAATCTACAACACCATTACTTTCATTTTTAGCTTTCCTGAACAACTTGTACCCACATTTCAGCTTTGAATATTAATCTATTTCTCACTAATTGCTGTTATCCCTGTGACATCCAGTTTCATGTTACACACCAGATGTGTACAGCTACTTCATTTTGTTGTTCTTTTACAAACATCTAAATATTCTTCCACATGTAGCATTTCAACAAATTTTCCTGTCAGAGCTATGGATTGCTTTCATTATTTACTGTCTGAGCACCAACCCGGATGTGCCTTGCCTAACTTCCTACTCCTTCTCTGAGGGTTCTTTTGTATATTTGTTCAAGCTTCTCTTCCAGAACCACTTTGTCTGATTTCTAAAAAGAAATATTTTCTTCAAGGTCAGACCTTTTATATTAATTCTGCAAATGATGAATTTGGGCTTTGGTGGTAGTAACAACAGCAGCACTAACGCTGATCTCTGTTCCATCCTAACCCTAACTATACCTGTATTTCAGTCTTTTCTGGTTGCTGCTGCTGCCCAGGAGAGGGATTAAAAAAGGAGCACAAGAAATTCCAAGTATCTGGATAAGGACAGGAATAGCAGCATCAGGGGAAAAAGAGGCTGGAGGCAGTTTCATTAAACACTGAGGCATCACTTTGCCTCCTGCTCCTGGTAGCTCCAATGGCTGCTGCTTAAGTAGTGCCAAAAAAAAAAGTGTTTCTAAGCAAGCAGGAGCTGTTGAAAGGGTTGAGGACAGAAATGGAGCAGGTGTCAGGGGCTATGGATAAAATTTGGATAGATTTAGTTCTGTAATTGCAGCAGAAGGGGCCTGAGAGGTTTCATTTAATTTCCTTTTCCAGATGCGGGTCTGAAAGCAGGTGTAGCTACTGCAGTCCCTGGGTGCAGATTTGTTTGAATGGGCACTGCAGCGTTTTCTGATGAGTTTGGGAGATAACTTCCCAGATGCTTGAAGCAACTGGCATTCTACAGTAACTAGGGAGCACCCTACCACCTTCTCTTCTGTTTTTACCTCTATCCAGTGCCTGTTCTCCACGAGATGAAACCAGAGCTGCATGCAGTAAAAAGCTGAAGAGACTGAGCATGTGTACTCTGCTCCAGAACAAGCGCTGTTAAGCCTGACCTAAACCATGCAAACAGACCTTTGACAATCCTTTATCAGATCCCTGCTGAGCACAGTAATGATACTCTCCAACTCAAAGCCTTTTTTCATGTACAGATCTAAAGAGTTTTATTGAAATAAAGTGAAGCTCAGCCATCTCAAAGTAAGCTGTTACTGCCTGTTTTGTAATGAGACACAAATATGTGAACCTCAAGCAACACACACAAAGTGAGAGAGGCAAGTAATTCATATGTCAGGACACTGGAAAAACCTCAATTTATCACGTTCTAGCAACCAACACCTTTTCAAGTGAACAAATCTGAAGCTGTGTTCATGCATGTAGTTTGAACAAAAATCCCTCCTAAAGTCCTTTATTGAAGAAACACAATCACAGATAAATTTACAAATGTAGCTCAGCATCTTACAAAAAGTAATAAACCTGAAAATTTCAAGACTATGAAATAGAGAAAACCAGAAATAAACCAGATTGTATCACACAAGAAACTGGCTCTCATGAAAACCTGCCTATACTATAGATAAATGAAAGTTCCCCTATCTTCTTCTAAGTATCATCTAGCTTATTTTGGTAAACTTGACCTTTAATTGGTTGTACAATTATTAGGAATCTAGTTGGTAGTTGGTACCAAATAGTTGGTATCTACTTAGTTAAGATATGTGATAAGGTTAATTTCTTGTAAAAAAAATCTTGCTGAATTTGAAGATGTTTAAATTTTATCTACTTTATAAAAAAAAAGAAAGTAAATTAAAAAAAAGGGGCAGAAAATAACTGCAAGGCAGGGTGAACATGTGTGACATGGACAACTTTTAATCCCAAAACTATCCTTAAGAAATAGGTGTTTTGGACATCAATAAAAATTCTGAGCATTTTCTGAAGAGTACAGATTCTTCCTGTAATGAATTTACAGGAAAATATCAGGATGCTTCATGCAGAAGAAATATTTCCAAAACTGAAAGACCAGCACCAAATGCAAGTGCTAGATTTTAAAACTATCAACCGCTAAATGCAAAACTTTTAAAAAACAGTGTCAATAGGAATAGAAACATAGCTTAGTGGAGCTGAGAGTCAGGAGCTACTCTTCACTCCTGTCATTTGTGATTTGACCAAAAGCACATCATTTAACTAGCTCTGTAAATGCAAATGCTGCTATTTACTAGAGAGCACATCTGGTAACATCTGTAAAACAGTGACATTCTCAGCTGAAAACAGTCAGGTCTCCTTCTTTTTGTTGCTTATTGCTAATTGAAAGGAAAAAGGGCATTACCAAAAACTTGCACACTTATTTCTGCTAGGAGCACCATGACTACACTGAGATTTTTCACCTTTTCACACGAGAAACTACGAGGCCACAGAACTACGAAGGAAACGCCTGAGCAGTGAGAGGATTCCCCAGCAGACACATGGCAGAGTGGGCAGGACAAGTGGAACTGGCAGCCAGCAGCAAACCTGCCTTTATGGATTTATGGCAGGCTCCCAGTTCAAGGCCCATCTGGCTGGGAAGGGGGAGGCTGGGAGGACCATGCACCGCTCACATTTTTGCCATTCCTGCTGCGGTATGGCGTGAATAAATCACAGGGCTGAGGTCAGAACAGCCAGCCCATAAAGTGATTCATGGGCCCAGCAGCACATTCCCCCAGGACTATGTACTTTATTACAGTAAACCTCAGAACAAGATACAATTTCCTGTCTCAAGGAGCAGCCTTTAAATCAGGACACCTGGACAGCCCCGCAGCCGCTTGTGGAACAATGGGGCTGAGCCCCACCGCCGCCTCTGCTGCTGGCCCTGCTGCCTTCACCCAAAACCACCTCCAGAGAGCCTCCTCTTCCTCCTCCTCCTGCTGCTGCCTCTCCTGCTGGCCCTGCTGCCTTCACCCAGCACCACCTTCAGAGCCTCCTCCTGCTGCTGCCTTCACCCAACACCACCTTCACAGAGCCTCCTCCTCCTCCTGCTTCTCCTCCTGGCCCTGCTGCCTTCACCCAACACCACCTTCACAGAGCCTCCTCCTCCTCCTCTTGCTGGACATTACTGTGGTGACAACACCATGCAGGCAACACACTGATATAATCCTATTCTTCACACACAGCTCCCCACCCAAGAAATAAATACTCTCCATATGTTGTTTTTTCGCTCCATTTTCGCTTTTAGGTCCCTTCTGCACTGTAAAAATTGGATTCAAAATGTTAAGGCAACAGAGGAACTGAAAGGGAAATCATTGGTTTCTCTGTTTGCAGGCAGACCCTGTACTGGGAGGGTTTTTTTTTCTTCTTTGAAAGCTGAAGAATCTGACATGCAATTTAGGCTGTAATATGGATGTTCTCACTGTGATCAAGGGCTGTGATCTAAGTTTTGGGTTTGGCATCTGGAAAGAAACTGAGGTGGTGACAGAGATGATGGTATTGTTGGACTCCTGAGAAATCTCCCTCCCAGCTAAGAGTAATGTTGCTCTTACACCACAGGTTACGTTTCCAGGAGGAAGGAAAGAGAACTCATTTTAAGCCATGAAACAAAGCAGGGGCTATTTTCCACTCTCAATATGCTGTGGAGCCTTATTTCTCTAAACATTTCAAGCATAAAGAGCTCCTAGGCTGTAGAGGAGCAACCTGCCATGGCTGGCTTGTATTCCAGCTATCCTTCAGATAAGGGTAAGGCACACAAAACAGGACAGAGGAAAAACTTGCTTTGCCTCTTTCAGATCCATAACAGATCACCAAAACCAGAGCTAAACTACGGTCTATTTCTTTTCAGTATGCATCATTCATGATTAAGAAATGGGAAGGGAAGCTTCCCTTCGAGCATTTAAAGGCAAGATTTTCCTGCAGTTTGATGACAGTAACTCATTCTGTACAATCACTACAAACAGTGGAAAAAATCCGGATAATTTTTACTCTTCAAAGTTCCTTTGGATCTTAAAACTACAGCCATAACAAAGTAACATGTCCCTGGGAAGCTGCTTCACGGAAAACAGACACACCTGAAAGATGTTCAGAGGACAAAAACATAAGAGAAAGTGACAGAGCAGAGGAAGTTTTGGGAATATTTAGATGAGAATTCATCGGATACTGTAAGTTAAGAATGCTATTGAACAGGTCAAACAAAAAAAAAATCTAGGTAAGGAAAGAGGAGAAGGAAAGGATTGATAAAACAGATGTAAGCAGCAATAAACCCATCTGATTTATCCAAGACTGAGCCTCCTGAAGCTATTTGTTTCACAATTACTTTTCCTACAAGTGAAAACAGTTGTGTGGAAAATAACTTCTTCCACCTGCTTATTTTATTTTGTTTTATGCTACTTAAAGGATCTCCTTGACTTCAGTGGATTGTTTCCGAGCTTACAGTAGGCAGAATTAAGGCTTATTGATTTTAGCCAGTCGGCTTTCCTGTAGAGAACAAATATTTACATCATACCCAGTTGCTCCCAATCATTTATTCTGGGAGGGCTTAATAAAAGGACATGTACTTGAGGCTGAAAGCCATGAGGAAGCCAAGGCTGCTGCCCTTGTGAGTTTGTCCCAGTGGTTATTAATTTTTAGTGTCACAGTCTTATGTCATTCTATTTCCAACCCTTCTGTTCTCAGTTTCTGGATAATGATCCTTGTTTTGACTGTCTCTGCTTGAATAAAGTGTTCTAATATTACTATTATTTGATTTTCTAGATATTAGGACTATACAGAGTCTTGTGAAAACTGTATCAACTGTCCTGTAAAACAGAACCAAAATCTTCATTCTATTCATGCTCATTAATCCTATTTTTCTGCAGCCAAAGTCCTTCTGCTGCCAAGACCACACTTTTTTTCCACAACATGGCCAAATCTTTTCCAACTCACTCCTTTCCAAATAATGCACAGTAGACTTCATATTGTTCTGATTTAAATGCTTCATGTTCAGATGCACTTTGTATAAATGATCTTGCATTAAGAAGCAATTTAAATGGCCCTAGATGTCTGCTGTCGCCATTAGGGAAATCCACACTATTTCCTGTATCACCTGCACTGTCATTTTAGACTTGCTTCCAGCTCACTGATCAAATGATTATCAGCATCCAGCCCAGGACAAAATCTATTAAGCTCAAAAATGAAGTTCACTGTTCAGTTTTAACTGTAATGGGAAAATGCTGACAGCTAATGCTCACTTCAAGCATGTTGTAAGGGACTCTTTTCAAGGGCATGCAGTGATAGCACAAGGGATGATGCCTTCAATCTGACAGAACATGGAGTTAAATTAGATATTAGGAAGAAATTCTTCACTGTGAGGGTGCTGAGGCACTGGCACAGGGTGCCCAAAGAAGCTGGGGATGCCCCATCCCTGGGAATGCCCAAGGCCAGGCTGGATGGGACCAGGATGGAGCCTGGTCCAGTGGAAGGTTTGGAACCGGATGATCTTTAAGGTCCTGTCCAAACCAAACTGTTCCATGATTCTGTGATAATGTTGGAAATTGGTCTTCTACAGAAGATTAATTATACTTAATGCAAAAAGTTACTTATCCTAAACAAGACTGGGTTTTTTTAACCAAACTTTAGAGATAATCAAGGAACCATATCACATTTTTTTGGCATTACGCATCTTACACAAAGTAATTTGACTGGTATTAATTAAAGGCCTATTCTTTATATTATGAGGATATTTTATCAGCTTATTCATCACTCTGCTCATGAATTGTAACAGTTAATCAATTCATAGCACGTTACCCACCCTCTGCCTGCTATTCTGCAACACTTCCAGGACTTCAGCATTTCCGTAACTTCTAGCATTTCACCAGAATTCCAGTATTTATTAAACTTTCAAGGAGCCAAAATTCCCTTTTGCCAGCTTCTCCAGTGTTCTTAGATTCCAAAACCAGTAGTATGCTACCCCCAACGTGTGTAACTTCTTCACAGTTTCTTATGCTGGAAAGAGAAATATGGAATGCCACAGTGCCTTTCTAAGAAGAGACAAAAACATTTCTGCTCAAGTCCTATGTGATCCAAATTGACAATAAAGAATGTTACAAACCAGAAAAGCAACATTTTAGGCATACTACAAATACCTCAAGTGGCCTAATAAACTGAAAAAAAAAAAATCTTACTTGATTTTGTTTTTTTTCAGTAATTCTAATTATGCTGGCTATTTTACTATCAATAGAAAAGAACATTTTTTTTTTATAATTGAACAGGGTTTTCTGAATGCTGGCATTAAGAAAAAAACAGAGGTCTTTCATCACTATAGCAAATACAAATGGTTTCCCCTCTGAAACCAAAGACAGAATTACCACTGACTTCATATAGTAAGAGCTGTATTATGGGACCAGACTCGCACTTCCTTCCAAAGGGCTTCAAATTTTCAATACAAGTTCCCAAAAAGCTTTCAGCATTTAATCTATCTACTTAAAAACACACATAAAATCGTACTTAATAAAAAGCTCCAAACATTTTAATGCTGCAAAGTGAAATTTGCAGACATTGAGAAAGGTAATTTTAGTTCTATGTGCTTGTGGGGATGCTTTATGCTGTCTCAGCCTTCTGTTAAATGAATATATACCGGTTTGGCCAAAGGACTTGTCTTTCATTTCATCTTCAAGACCTTATTTACATAAGATAGTAACACATTCAGGGACTAGGGCAGGAAAGCACCTTAAGTTGCTTAGCAAAATCATCATCAGGCAGAACAGAGATTAACACTGGCAGATCCCTAGGAATTTTTTGGCTAATCATTTGCAGCAAAGTGCTTAACTGTGACATAGAGAGGGTTCAAGGGTGGAGTGGAAAACCAAGTTTTGATGTTTAGGTTTTCAATGTGCCATCTCAAAAAATCTGACATTCTATTATAGAATAACATAATAGTCTATTATTAACATGATTTCACTGCAAAACAAAGTAAGGAAGCAAAAAGAAATTGTGGTGGTTTTTTTGTTGGGTTTTTTTTTTTCCTCTCACACATCTTGCTTTTTTACTTACTGGTGCAATAGGAACAGGGGAAAGGTAAAGGTGACTAAGTAGAATAAATGTAGAAATGAGAAACATCTCCTCTTGAAGGCAGTACCATTTATAATCTTCTATTTAGAGGTAACCTAATCACAACTGTGTCCATCAAGACAGCCCTTTGCAGTCCCTCAACCTGAGAGCTCTTTTTTTGCAACGTGCCAGGGATGCCATGAAAAGCTGAGGGAAGTGCCAAACCCTCTGGCTGCTCCAGGTGATGCTCCTTGGTCACAGCAAACACCCAGGGAAGCCAGTTTTCCTGCCCTGCAGAGAAGCCCATCCCAGGAAAGCCTTACCTGCGGCAGGCACAGCCCAGCACAAGCCTGGCCAGGGGATTTACACCTCTGCCTCTCATGTGGCTGGGAGGGCAGCGAGTGCCCAGGCAGCTGTGAGAGCCCCTCTCCCCAGCAGGATGGGATCAGGCTCCCAGCAGAGGTCACTCTGAGGGGAGGAAAGCAAGAACAACCTGGCTGGAACAGACACCTTCTTCAGGGAAAAGCCACTCGTTTATGTTTTCGGTCTCACACACCTCACTGGGAAAGATTTTGAAGTAATTAATTTAAAAATAGAGCAGGACAGTCAGCTCTAGGGGCAGAAATAAAGTACACACACTAAATGTAACCTATTTCAGCCTACAGAAAATACTTCTGAGAGAAATGGCCAAAAAGACTGTGTGGGAAAAAGAATGTTTTAGAAGAAGGAGGCTATCACACTGCAACAGCTTTACAGCTTTCAAGTCAATGGCTGTTTTTCATTAATACGGCTGGTCAATATTATTTTGTTGAAATTAGCATTTCACATATTTTTGATGTCCTGAATTAGCTGCCTAGCTGTAGACATTTTCTTTTCCTTTTCCTTTAATTGAGACTGCTGAAAAGAGTGAAAGAATGCTACCTACAGAAGAATTTTTAGTTTCTATTAAACTCTTTCAGAGCAAGAAGTGATGTCGGCATAGACCAAAGCAGTTTGAAGAAATAAAATGGCAGCTGAGAAGAGATCCCAGACACTCCAAGACAGTCTCAAATGGGTAGCAAAGGATGACTGTGTGACTTCAGACAGCACACTGCTTCCTCAAAAAAATGTGATTTATGACTGATGAGCAATGTAACCAGTATCAGACAATATGCCTCCTCAAAGGACACAGACAAAAGCTGTGTTTAGATTAACATACTCTCCTTAATTTCCCACATACTTGAATCACTCCAAGCCCTCAAATATTCTGCAGTTCTCCAATGATGAAAAAACAAATTAAAATCCAACAACTTCAAATGAGTGTGTATGACACACACCCAGCCATGCATGGGACTCCAAACAAGCACATCTGAACGAGACAGTTACTCTCTCTAAATATAAATGGCATTTTCTTACAAAATGTGAGAACTTTTTCAGGTTCAGAGTAAGTACAGGAGGTACATCCATGCTACTCAGTAATTTTGGGAGGGGAGGGTGTGGGTGGAAGAGAAGGGGGTTTTCAGTGCAATTTGGTTACAAAGCTTGTTTGCACAGGGCTGTGCTGGCCTCATGGTGCCTATTCATAAGAGATCCCCAGAAGGGCTGTAAAGTCTGCCTATAGCCCAGGTGCTATAATTGCTGTCTGTCAAAACAGAGCTGTTTTCTCAGCAAACATTTCAGAATGCCCAGTGCTAAGTTGATTAGTTAGTGGGTTTCTGGGGACGAATATAAGGACGATGGCTGAGAGACAGAGCAAAATTGATGACTCGGAGACAAAACTTGGATTTCATTAAAACACTCCAGAGAGCGTTTAATTTCTCAAAGAGAATTCCTGCCATTGGAAGGGAAGCAGGTACTAGGAAGGAGTTATTACCAATAATGTCTAATTTCCACTGCAAGGAACATTAATCAGTTCAAGAAACAAACAGAGGGGTGTTATCAGTGCAGGATGTGGCTCAGCTGACCCTTGAGCATGGCTGTTCCTACAGAGATACCATTCCCATGCCAGAGATGTCTCCCTTTCAGTACACCCAATGAGCTTCTGAGGCTTCTCTGGAACACAGGAGCTCTGAGGGACACCTCCAACCTTCAGAGTGTGCTGACTCCACATCCAGACTGCTCTGGGCTGGTCATGGGGAAAGGCAGACCTGGCTCCCTCAGCTTTCAGCAGCAGCGACCACACAGAGTCCATGGGAAGCACCACATGAGCTCATCTGGTGGATCTGGACAGGCTGAGCCTCTGCAGGGCCTGGGAATTCCAAAAAACCACTTCTGGCATCAAGTTGCTCATGGGGACCTCAGGGCTGGAAGAGGGGGACAGCAGGAGGAGCTGGCACGAGGGAAAAAGGAAGGAAATGAGGGGCATACAGCACAGCAAGGCTTCAGCCTCCTTCTGCAATTAAAGAAACTCTTCACAGACCCTTAAAGTGGCAGAAGGCATTCGGGGTGTGCTCAGGCCGTGACTTACAGCCTCCCACCTCACCAGGCTGGCTGAGAAGGCAGCACAGATGGAACTCATCCACAAGCACAGCAGCCCCTTACAGACCCCTTCAGGAAGGGCTTGGTGCAGCAAGCTCATAATGGCTCTTCCTGTACATTTATCTGCAATCCTGTGCTTTCCATTAGTAATCACTGCTCCTGAACATCCACAGAATTAAAGCAACGTCATTTGTACTGCTCAGGTTACATCAGTGTCAACACTCACTCCAAGTCCTTGGGTTTCAGGGCTTTGGAAGTTTGCCATCAAACTTCCCTTCAGGCATGGCAAAGTGGGGCTCTGCCTGCCCTCATTTCCCAGGCACCTTCACAGAAGGATTTTTACAAAAATCCCTCTGCAAGCATTTAAGATGTTTTTGTTTTTCTCCAACTAGAAATGTCTTTGATTATTACTACTGTTATTATATTTGACAAGGGTTAATTGTGAAGTCTCAAAATGTACATTAAATGATACAACTAAAATGCAACACTTTGTTAAATTTCAGTGCAGCACAAGTTCTGAAATTGTGCACCTCTATTTTAGTATTAGCTGACTACAGAGGGCATGACAATGGTAGCTACAGGAGTAGCTCAAATAGTAAAAAGAAGAAGTAATAACATTTCATGATCATTTAGGAAAAAATGTTGAATGGATAACAAAGCTTAAGCATTGCAGTAATTAGAAATTCTAATGATGCAATGGACTGATATAACAATTTCTGAGATTTAACACTGATTAACTAATTTAATGATTTTTAACAACACCCTGAGGAATACAAACCTATCATTACTCTGTTTTTTTCCAAACTACTGGTCATTATAGAGCAGTCTGAGAATGCACCTGTGAAGCAGACATCGTGCCAAAAGGCCTTCAGCAAGCTCTCAGGCCCACTTGAAAAGGCATTTATATATGTTATCACTCTCAGCATTGCCTCAAAGCAGGCACTGGCTGCACAAGTAGAATTCACCACCCAGAATGACATGCACAGCTTCTGAGCCACACACCTCACAGTGCAACCAGAGCTGGGCAACAAAATGAAGAACACACGAATCAAGATGAGAATAAGAGAATACCTGTTTTGTCCCCAGTTCTGGGAATCAAAACTGCTGCAGTGAGAGGATCTACCTGTAAAAGTGGGATCCACAGCCCACAGGAACCCAGAGGAGACACATCTAACCAAGGCAATGGCACACCACTGGCTGTCCCAGGCTGTACACTGTAAGTGAAAACTGAATGGTGACAGTGGGGACAGGGTCCTGATCCCCTTAGTGACAGCTGCTTACTGGCAGCTTGTTCTGGAACATTATCTGGGAACTGGGAGATTTTGTCTCACAACTTCAAACCCACACTATAGGGTGCCAGTGCAGTAACCAGGCTGTATGATATATTTTAGGGTGACTTTTCATTTCCTATGCAGAAGGAAATACAAAACTGGGGGGGCCCTTTCCTGACAGTACTCACCAAGGTCCTCACTTCTTATTAAGCTATTTTAAGTATTTTCTTTATTTGTTGTCTTGATGTTACACTTATAATCATGATGTCATTAAACAAGGTCATCCCATGTCCACAAAATGCTTTCCACTTTTAGGAAGTGCAAAGACAGTTTTGCATTTAAAAAAAAGAAGAACAGGTGGACTCTGCAAAGTCTCCTTTGCACACCCAACAAGGTGGTGTTTAAAAGTTAGTCCTCTGCACTCTGAAAACAAATACATCAGATATAGGGAATTACCACAGGAAATATTCTGTTCTTGAGGGTTATTTTCCAGAATAACCATTGGCTTATTGATTGATTCTTAAGGATTAAGCCCTCAACTTCCCCATTTTGCTTCAAACCATAGTGACCACAACTGCACAACGGCAGCTGTTCCACCCAGAATATCCAGCTGTTCTTGCTCCAGAAGGATCAGGAATGGTCTCTGAAATACCACATAGCTGAGCCTGGACTGCTGTGGAGACCAAAACCAGGCACTGCCAAAATTTGGAGCTAATGCCACTCTAAAGATGGGAAACATGAAGAGCATTCAAGTTATCAGTCAGTACAGTGGGCTTTGTAAGGGCCAAAGGGAATTTTTCCAACAGGGTAGGAGATTATGCAATGCAAATGCAACTGGATGGAAAAACTGGATCTAATTATAAATATAGAATTTTATTAGATAGTTTCTAGCCCATGCTGAAGAACAAGAGTCTAACTTGTTGATTTCTGTGCTAGAATTTGTTTTTCCTCCAGCTAAGCTGCATGCAGACATTCCTCTTTTTGAATCAAGGGGCAACCACACTACTAAAAGTTATCATTCTGTCTCCTTTTATATCCAAATCAACCAAGATTACCAGGGTTGCACATTCCATGACAATACTAGTATGTCTGAAACTGAGCCTACAGCTGACTCCTAAACAGGCACAGGACCTGATTTTACACAGCAGTGTTCCACAATCAAACACATTTCTAGAACAGAGACACACTGTTAGATCAAGACCTTATACTACCTGCTAAGAAGTTACAGTGTTCAGGATTTTTGTGTCACTCAAAAGAGACAAATAACAGACTTCATGCGGCTCTTTACAGATATTCTTTTAATCACAGCTTAGGGCATAAAAAGGTAGACAACATGAATTATTGAATTAATGTCTTATCTAAATGGCTGCCACCCACACTGATCTTTCTGTCTAATCCTGTTTTAGTAGGGTCACCAAGTTCATTCCCCTGTAAAAAAAGACAACCATACCATATAACCACTTTCAAGTGCAGTACAGCTCCCTCTTTAACCACCAGCTACCAGATTTCCATAAATTACACTGGTCTGCTGTATAATACAGCAGAATTCTAACCAGAACCAGACTGGGGCCCAGAGCTTGAATGCAAAAAGATTTTCTGAGGCTTGATGCACAAGACAGGGATTCAGAACTACTCCACCAAGTTTGAATTTGTAGTTAGGAAGGACATTCCCATTTAGAGTCACATTATGCTGCAAGTTGTGGTAGCATCATGTATAACATGGGGAACAGCAGGTAGGAGACCTTTTCTTATGAATTTCCTTGAATAATCTGGATTCCTCTGCAGTGGAGAGGTAATAACCTCCCAAACACCCTAGAACTCTTTAACTGGCATGCAAATGGAAGTTCCTCCATATGTTCAACAACTTCTAGTGAAAATTACACAGCTCAAAATATCATACACAAGAATCTGAAATGCTGCAGGCAGCATCACTTAATAAAATCAAATAGATGCAAGACTGGGCTCCACTCATTTCTGTAGCCCCTCTGGTATGATGGATATAAATTCTCATGTTGTTACAGTTCAGCACATGAAAAGATCTCTGTGATAACCTTTCACACCCTAAAGATGCTTCCTCTGACATAACTTGCATTGCCATTTCATTCACACAGTAGCAAACAGGATATGGTGGGGAAAGTTCACCCTGCACAAGCCGAGATGCCTCGCTGCTGCAGCCACAAGACAATAAAAGAGATCGGTTGAGATTTTTACAAGTTCTGACAGCCAATTCCACTGCTGCTGGCTGGCTCATAGGATTTAAATATCTGCATCTCAAGTTTTATAACTTGCCTCCCTAAGGAATTACTAAGCTTCTTTCCAGAGACTATTTAGAAGGGAAACCATTCACTTTGGAAAAGACAGGTCTAATGCCCTTACTCTGGGGGCTCTGGTTTTGGCTTAGTCCCTTCTGTTCCCTGTCAGACACAACAAGAGTGAACCTGATTGCTGTGAGTCAACAATTCTAATCCATAAAGTTCAAACATCAGGATGCCAAGGACCAGGCTTCACTCACAACCATTATTGTGTCAGGCTCTTATTTCCTGAAATTAATGGAAAAATCTGAGGTAAAGGAAGATAAAGTTACAATAAGGAGGAATAAAAACGTGATTGCAATTGTAGCAAAAGGCAATCAGATAGATATTTCCATTATAGGGAAACCTAAAGCAAACTTAATTCTTAGGTTGCAAAGAATCCCTGTGTGATCAAACTTCTTAGAAACCGTTTGTAGGCACTTCTGAAAGAACTCCAAATCTGCTTCCTCCAATCAAGTCATGCTGTTTTCACCAGCAATCAGGGTAATTGAGGTGACCACAACTCCAACTAACCACTTAGATCTGATCCACTTCGACACTTGATAATATACAGAAACACTGCAGAAAGAGGCATTCTTAAGAGAAACAGGATTAAAGCCATATGACAAAAATATCTGTAGATTCTTAGTGTTATACCCCATCCACCTATGGGACAAACAGAATTCTGCTGTTTGTCTTTTTAGGCAAAAGTCCACGATTTTCTTAGCATCTTACTTGAATGATTCCAAAGTAATTTGGGCTTAATGTTGTCTCCTTAATTTCAGTACTTTGTATTCTACAGAATACATTTTGTAATTTCAGCCTTTCAGACCTCGCTGCCATGCTTTTCTCTTGGTTGCATTTCTTCAGTTCTGTTATAAGCTGTAACACAGCCTATTGTCCCAGTCACTCATATTCTGCCAGCACTGAGAATTAAGAATATTATACAGCACATCCCTATCTAAGCTCATTCCAATATCCACTTATGGACCTGTTGTTCAGGAATCTGTCTAGGCCACATTGGATCCTGCAGACACTGTCTCCCCAGTGCAGACTTTTCTGTGGCCACAAGGCCTCAGGACCTGCTGCATAAAGTGTTTTCCCATGTTTTAAGCATGTTTTACACTTGGCAGAAGAGCAGAGCCTCCCTGTGTAGCTCTGACCTCCTGTACCAGCAGCCTTGTCTACATCTGTGCAAGAGTTAAAACCCAGCATGGAAAACAAATTCCTTCTTCCCATGAAGAAAATATTCTTTGTCACTCAGCAAGTGGCATGGTACTGCATCAGTAAGCATTGTTACACTCTCCTAATTTCCCTGTAACGAAAATTTTAAATAACATTTGATGCTCTATTGGGTGTCCATGACGAGGTGTTGGCAGCAGAGGGATTGCAGGAGCCTCTGGGAGAAGAGACCAGGGCTGCTGTGTGCTGGACACAGCCAGCTCCTGATGGCTCCACTGCAGGACACTGCTCAGCCCAGCTGGTGCCAACTCTAGGAAAACATATTTTAGAAAGAGCAAAACCTACCACACAGCAAAGGAAGGGTGTGGGGGGAAAAGGGTGAGAAACAGCACGGGGAAGAACAAGATCAGAGAAGGAGGAGGGGAAAGAGGTGCTCCAGGTACAAAGTACAGAACTGCTGAAGCCCACGGACAGCCCGTGGTGGAGCAGACAGTCACTGCTGCCCTCTTAGAGCAGATCTTTCCTGAAGGACTGCAGCCCCAGGGGCAGAGCCCACACTGGTGCAAGGGAAGAGCTGTGTGGCTGGAGAAGGCTCTCAGAGACAATGGATGAAAAACTGAGAGGCTACTCTGCTTGCTCTGCTGGATTTGGGTCAAAAGCCAGGATTTGGTCAGACACTGGAACAGGTTTCTCAGAGAAGCTGTGGATGCCCAGCCCCTGGAACTGTTCAAGGCCAGGCTGGATGTGGCTTGGAGGAACCTGGTCTAGTGGAAGGTGTCCTTGCTCATGGCAGGGGCTTGGGACTCGATGACCTTGAAGGTCCCTTCCAAACCAATCTACAGATCCTCAGAGAAACTGTGTACTGACCATACCCACCCCATCCCTCCCTGCACTGAGAGAGGAGAGGAGTCTGGAGTGCTGGACTGAAGGGGAGCACAGGAAATAGGACTGGAAAGGCGCTGTTCTATTGTTTGCCTTGGTTTCTCACTACCCAAACCTTTAATTGGCAATACTTTCATTTTCTCTGAGGTGACATTGTTTTGCCCACGACAGCAATCAGCATCTCCCTGTCTTTACCATGATGCATGAGCCTTCTCATCCTATTTTCTACTCCTGTTGCGTGGAGGAGGGTGAATGAGTAAGAGGCTGGGTGGGAGCTTGGCCCTTAGCCAAAGTTAACCCACCATAGACATATTTTTATATTCCAAGACCAGCTTACTTGTAACATGAGAAGGAAAAGTCTCATTGGAAGTAAGTCTGTACATTCCCATGCCAGAGGTGGCTTTCAAAGCTGTTGGTAAAGTTCTAGGTATGAATGGGGCTCAGAAGTGGACTTCCTTAACTCTTCAGGCTGGAAAAGATCAGCTTTTATAAAGAGACTGATTGCAGCCATGGGCATCATGGAATGTGAAGAAAGGAAAGAACTGTCACCATGCACCCTGCACAGAAGGAAAACTCTGCTGGATGAAGGAAGATGCAGCTGAGGCAGTAGGGAAGATAAGGGGCACCTGCTCTTCAAAATGAAATTCCCCAAAGCAATGAACCACAGCAGGGAAGTGCACTCAGTTTACTTTTTACCTGTTCCATGTATTCAGCAAGGAAATGTTATTTCTTAAATGTTGCCTCACCCAGCACCTCTGCCATGAACTACACTGAATATTGTGGTGTTAAAAATCAGCTTCAATTCTTGCATGATACAAGGATACAACAATCAACTCTTCAGTTTTAACAAGTACTCCTTTTTTGTCCTGCTGAAAACATTTTCATGCTGTCTTTTTTCCTACTCAGCCAAAAGCAACAGTGATTTTGTCTCTAGGCCATCACAATAATCAGCAATACCAAGAAACTTAATCACAATGGCAGCAATGTCAATAAAGACCGGGAAGAAGCCAAAGATGCTGTACAACCTGATTCAAAAGGAAATGTTTCCTAGGCTGAAGTGCTTCCCTTTGGCTCTACAGGATGGCATCAAACATGCTCTCACTCCATCCCCAAACTTCCTGTGGGAAGCAGCCACGTGGGTTCCTGAGGATAATCTTCCATGGAAGACCAGTAAACATCAGTAAGAAACTAAAGCAGATTGGAATGGTGACCATGCAGCATCAGCAACTCTGACACACCCTGACATGTGAGCATAGTCAACAAAAAAGAGAATGGGGGAAAACAAAAGGACTGAAGGAAAAGTTATTTCAGGGTAGAAAATTACTTGGCATTTTCTAACCCACAATCAAGTTTAAAAACAGGGCATTCTGGTTACCTTGAGAGTAAAAATATGGGAAGCTAAATCTCAATGGGCTGTAGAAGTTTGATGGTATTCATCAACATAAGCTGCTACCTAAGCAATAAGCTACCTATATTCATCTCTATAAGTTGCTAAGAGATATTTCTTACATACAGTTAGAAGTACTTCAACATACAGTTGTTTTTCTGCTTGATTTTTAGCTATATTATATAGGTGTCCTAATTATCCCAAGAATTAGAAGACCTTACCTGAAGACTACCACGAAATACTGAAACCCAAGAGACTTAAGATAGAAGATAAAACTGATTGCCTTTACATCCAAGTCTTGCGTAGAAGAAATTTGGAGATGACTTTACGTTTTTTATGTAGTGGCTTCAATTTCCAGAGTCTGTTCCTCCACAAACAAAGCAAGAAGAGGGAAAAGACAAGACTCATAAAGATAATGTGATCAGGATGACATCAGTATCATTCTGAAATGTATACAATAGTTGTTTTTCTATAACAAAAATTTGTGTTCTCTGTATCAAAATGATTTCTATTTTAGACATGAATAGTAGACACACACCACCAAGTGAATGTAATACCAAATAAATCAGCAGTAGTATGTCCTTACTATATAATTAGAGAACAGATGACTGAATTTTCATCTGTTCAGACAAGAATGTTTGGATCTGTTCCTCTAAGACATTTTAGGAGAAATTCTGACAATGCTGATCTGATCAAAACAAAAAAAAGCCCCTTCCTGTGTCAGATTCAAGAATGCCATTTAGTAACCTTCCACCCTTTCTATTAGAAGAAAAGGAACATTTTAAGATAGAATGGATACAAGATTCTTAGCAGCTCTGTTTAATGTCACTGCTGGCCTTATTTGAGGAAGACTCTTGAGAAAAGGGTTCATGGGACAGATTACTTTTTGAGCTCAGTGGGCACTTAACAACCACGTCATTTTATCCTAAAATTTTGATTTTGAACAAATACCCTTTCCCCTCAAATTAAAAAAATGAGAAAACATGCATCAATTCCAATTAATTTGAAAACAGCAAACTACAACCACAACGCACATAAAAGAGACTGCATTTTGTTAGTCATAAATAACAGTCCATGTGCCAACTCCTTGGTCCCTCTTCCACATCTATCAGGTTAAAAATAATTTCCTCCTCTCACAAATCACAACATTTATGCTACAGATGAGGCACCACATAAGAAGCAATTCCTTCAGTAGCAAAGAAAGTTGTTGGAGTCCTGATTATACCAGATAATGGGCACTGATATGGCTAACAAAGCAGTTTGCCAATTAACAAGGGACACATCTAATCTGAAAGTGGTTAGGTATTTTGACTATAAGCAGAACTATTTGCAGTCCCATGTTTTCAAATACTGCTAGAAGTCTATGTGAACAAGGCAGATGAAGTAAGAAATTCTGAAATTCCTGAATTTCTGCCTCAGAATAGAAAGGCATATGGAGACACCAAATAAGTTGCATGAAAATATTTACTTCAGTCTTTCTGAGTGGTAACAATTAAACACACAAATTAGGTTTTTATAAAGATTTGAGATGGCTCCCAACATCCCTCACATCCAATCCCACCCATTATACTTGCTGTCTTTTCTCAAGGCTCAACTTAGTATTTTTTCCTTTTTGGATTGGTTTGTACCTACAAAATAGATCCTTGCAATTGGCATGGGCAAGCCCATGAATGCAGACATTGTTACAGTCATATAGACACACTTATGCAGAGACAGCTTGGGCCCATGGGCTTGAGAAAAGAAGCTGTATCAATTTAAGTCATATTTATAATGACAAAATTGCATTCAGTCTAAGGGTCACGGTAACGATTGCGCTGAGTTAGCCCTTTCTGGTAGGATCAGAAGGGGGGTAGGGGAAGAAACACCTTCTACCAAAATAGTTAAAATGCTATAAAAAAAAAGTCAGTCTATGCAGCCTGGGCCTTATAAGGAAGTGTTTTTAAACATTTATTTCTTGAAACACAAGGTTTCAATCAACAGCCACCGGAGACTCTGGGGTCACGATCTTCCCCCTCAGTGTTCTGCACAAAGGTCACAGAGGTTTTCCCTCTATGAATGAAGCTGCCTTCCAAAGCTTCAGCTCTGGAATAAACTTCGAAACTTCAGCTATGGAATAAACAGCTTCTAACCCAGCTTGAAAAACTCAGCGTTGTTGTCTACAAAAAAGACAAACTCTTGCTAAGATATTTCATGGTTGCACTCTCTGCAGACTCTTTACAAATTGAAGGCCTGTAAAATCTTGAACCTTTATGAAGTCTGTCAGCAACAAGTAAGCCGAGAAGAACACCTAAAGTCAATGTAAGAAGCCTGGTGAGTGCCTACACTGTATTCCTCAGCTACCCAACCAGCTTGAAGTGCTCCTTACACCTCGACAGGGCAGTATATCCACACTGTGTTAGCACAGACATATAAAGAACACTCATGCTTGGCATTAGCTGCACTCATGTCAAAAGTAAAATACTGTGAGGTTACAGGCAATCTGGAATATGTTCTAATGAAAGACAGAGGTTTAAAGAAAAAGTAAGAAAAACAAATGCTTTGCTGCATTTGAAGCAATGAAGGGAAAACACAAAGCAATGCCTTCAGGATGTATCTCAAGTCCTTGGAATATTTCAAGGATCAATTGTTATGGTCAAAAATGTTAATAAGTGCCACCAAAGGTCAGAACTAAAATGGAAGGCGTGTGCTTTGCACAACCTCAGATGGCATTTTAAAAGGAGTTATTGTGCATTTGATAAACACTCTTGTTGGTGCCACCACCCCTGTTGGGCAGGGCTGCCTGGTGCCTGAGCCCCGCAGAGCTGCCAACGCCACCACAGGGATTTCTGTCGCATCCACCGTGATAAGTTACGATACTGAAGCTTGTCCAGGAATGTATACTTGTTAATTTTGCTTTAGATGGATGCTATTAAAACGTGAAAATCTTGGCAAGGACTGGGGTGAGACTTGCCCACTGTCTGGGTCCCTTTCCCACCCAGCCAACAGGGCAGACTTTTTAGTTCATTATCACCTCATCAGTGCTCCTGTCAGTTGCCAGCAGTGAGAACTGGACTAAGCCACTCACTAATTCCTGGCCCTCCTGCCTCCACTGAAGCAGCAGTAAATCCAGAACAGATGGATGTGCTTTAACCCTCTCAATCCAGACACTTACTTTAATCAGCCTAATCAACCCACCCCACTCAGAAGGAGGAATGAGTGACAGATGCAGGATGGTGGGACGGAACTGCTGCAGCTCAGATCCTTAACAGAAAACACCAGCCTGCATCTTGGAAACTCTGCTGATAAGGGAGGCAGCTGGCCAAAGGCAGGAGGCCTCCCAGGTCAGGAGCAGGACAAGCCTTCTATCAAGAGGAAAAACTAAAAAGAATGGATAATAAAGCAGGGCAAAAGTTTATTACACACAGAGATCTCAGCCCATTATCCAAGCTATGAATGAAGACCAGAAGGCAAGGGGTGGCTTTTGGTTTTGCAACTGAAGTTGCAGCTCAGGCCACTCTAGCAGCTCGCTGTCAGTCATCTCCTTCCCACAACACAAGTTTCAAACCTTGCCTTGTGTTGTCTGAGACTTATGGATTGCCATTTCAGTGCACTAAGCCAGCAGAAAACTAACATCAGAAAAATGTGGATGTTTTATTGCTGTGTTAGTGTCCTAAATTAGTGCAGTGGAGTTTGTGAGTTGCAGACACAGCTCAAAGGAGGAGCTGGGAGAGGGGAGCAGGAGCAGATGGGTCTGTAGCTCAGACCACAGATCCTCATGCTCCCAAAAATGTATTTTCTTGGCCTGCAGAGTACAGCTTCATTCACACAGCAGGGCAGAACCAGAAATTACATGTGAAGTTTAAAATGCTTCTTAAAAGGGATTTTACTGCATTGTAACATCAAGAGGAACTCTTCTGTTTATTTTCATACTCATATATTTCAATAAGACCTAAACAACTGTGGAGAACATGGCTAAATATAATATTCAGAAAGAATGAATTATTTTTTTTTAAAGATTTTATGTATGATTTTGTATTCCCTGGCCAGCTACAGAAGACACAAATGCAAAAACCAGCATTACAGTGCTTTGGCATCTCAAATAGTTTTATACACTTAGAGGCTTCAAGAAAACCTGCACTGAGTTATGAAAAAAAGAACAAGAAAAAGTAGTTGTATATTCATTTTAGAGCTTGGAAGCCTAAAAAGGGTCTTGGCTAAGGCAAAACTACACACCTAGCAGAAGTTATGAATGCCATTTAGAATAACCACTTTCAGTCTTGCCATTCTGCAGCACCTTATGTATAAAGAAGGAAAGACACATAGGAACAAATTCAAAGAGTAGTAACAAAATGATAACATATCTGCAAACTCAAAGTCTAGGCCTGGAAAACATCCCAAAGTGGTGGCTCTGAATACAGATCAGCACATGGCATGAGTTATTAGGAGCATAAATGCAGCTTAATTGTCCTTCTCCCAATCAGGCTATTTTAACTTCAGAAGTCGTGTAATTGCAGCTTCTCTCTGTTTTACCTTCCCTAAATGTGTATGAAATACAAGAAGAGAAATGAAAGAGTCAATTAGCCTCCTGCCCTGTACCATGTAAACAAGGACTCCTGTTTACCCCAGGGCCTAAGTGAAACCACTTTCCTGAAACCAGGAGAGGTTGACAGGCACAATATGAAAAATAAAGCTTTTTTTTTTAAAAAAATAGATTTGTTTCATCATTTTTGCAAATATGCTTGATTAAACCATCCTGCTTTTGCATCTTTCAGAAAAAAAGTGTGCCCTTCTCTTAGCAATTTTTCAATTATAAGCCATACACACAGATTTTAATCTAAATCTCTATAAGATTTTGCATTTACTTTTATGACTGAAAACTTTACAAGTTATGAATGAGGAATACATATAACATCCCAATTATTAATAAAACAATGCATTTAGTGCACATCTCCATTCACAGACTTGGTTTTCCATGTATCACTTGGTTAAAATTTACAATTCTGCTCTTTAGCTAACACAGACCAACATTTGCAGGATTAGACAGTGGTATAGAATAGAAGAACAGCCAACCATGTTTAAGAGAAAGATTGCACTGACAAACCGGCCAATGAAACCAGAAGTCCCAAAAAAGGTGAAGGACCACTGAAAAGCTTAGTAACTATAGAAAAACACATTCAAAGCTAGCTTTTCCTTAAGGATGATTACTGTAACAATCCAAAAGACAAAAACATAGCTGAGTTTGGTGTAACTGTGAAACAGACTGAAGAAATATTTGTGCATGTGACTGTCACAATTCTGTGAATTTTCAGTGAAAAGACAGTTGAGGATAGAAAAATTATCTGGCAAAACCAGAAAAAAAATGTTAGAATGACATTGAGAATCTATTGTTCTTTGTTAAATAATAATGTGCTAAAATTACACAAGTAAAAAATAATATTGATGTGGATTTGGTTGTTTTTTTTTTTTTAAAGTACATAGTTCAGCCATTCAGTGAGCTATCAAATATATTGCAGCATCCTCAAAGGAGACAGTGCAAGAATCAGCTACTAGCAGTGTTTTAGGAATAAAATACTCTTCCAAAATATGAAAAAGAAACATTAAAAGACCCTTTCAGCCTCAGTGAGGTGACTATCCTATAGTGTGGAAGTAGCTACACTGTGTTTTGGGACTGATCATTCCAAAGTTCTTGTCAAGTATCATAATGAGAACTGAGGGCCACAGCATAAACTGAAATTATAGAAGGCTGCACAATTAAAAAAAGTCTATTTCTAGAATGTCGAGACAAGTCATTGTAACCCATTTTGATCAGCAAACTCCTCTTGCTCATTAAAGGTGTAGGTGTGCATTTCCAAGCCCCAGCAGACTGTCACCAACCTCAGCTGAGGTGCTGGGAAGTTTGGTAATGAAATTCTTCCTCTAGGCTGTCCTAACTCTTACCTCAAATCAAAATACATACTTAAGACATAAACTAGAAAAATGGGCAGTGCATGAATTCCAAAGAGGAATGAGAGCTTTTTTTTTTTTTTTTTGTGCATTCCTACAGTTAATATTTTTTAAAGGTTTTTTCTAAGACTTGTAGGATTTCCTTGGGAATAGAGCACCTGAAGGGTAGATTTTGTTCTTTACTATGTATGTTCCAGACCAGCCATATCAGTATACAGAATGGGAATGAAAGTTTAACTGAAAATCTGAGACTGTTGGTCATAAGGAGTTAAATTTTCCATCTTTACCAAGCAGGAATTTCATTATGATTGTCTGCTGATTGATGTACAATTGCTTCCAAACTGGTGTGGCACTGGGAAAAGGGAGTAAAGCAACTCTGAAGAGCTGAGGGCTTTATTCCATGCATCAGACTATAACTTGACAGTTCTTAAAAAATATTCCTACGTTGAAAATACATAAAATTTTCATTAAATCATTAATCTGCTAAGAAACTTACAGAGCTTATCAGAGTCTACAGAAAATTAAATACACTTGTTTATAAAATAAAAATGACCCATACACTAGGCAAGTCAAACAAAACACAAGTGATGCATTTCCAGCCATGGGAGTGTCTGCAGCACAAAAATGTGTAACCACAGCTGGACTGAGGCAGGTGTACTCTACAAAATATTAGACATAACTTACTACAGTACTTGCATATTAATACTACTCTGAGAGTTAGTAAAATGAAAGTAGAATAGAGATCTAATAAAAGACATCTCCCATCTAATAAAAGAGATCTAATAAAAGTGCATCTCCCATGTATGGGAATAAAGTTTTTATGCTATTTGTAACCCTGACATGAAAACCATATAGCTGCCCAAAGCAATTTGTGTCCCTCTAAAACTACTTTCATTAAAACCCTACAAGTTCTCTTTCAGGAACAGGCAACTAAAGATGAAGTTCTTACACTGAGCTGCATTTAAGTTGCACTGAGATTGTATTTGCCCATCACACAGAACAAGAAATTCAGTATCAGTATAAACACAGACAATGAGGATGTATCCATGAATAGATGAAGCAGGGTGGAGCAGCCCGTCTCCCAAAACAAGGGCAGAAAATGTATAAAATGAGGTCCTGTCAGGTGTGGTGTGTCCTGCAGGGCAGCCCCACAGGATGTCATTCCAAGGGCTGTGCCTGACCCCAGAGCATTGCTTTAGTCCACAGGCTTCTCCTGCCTGGGCCAAGTGCACTCTGACACCCTCTGCAGCTCAGCACCAAACACCTTTTCCATTCTCCAACAGTTTACTTGCATTTCTGCATAAGTGCTGGTTTCTTTTGGCTCCAAACACCTCACCTGCAGGGTTTCATTTTTCTCTTTGACACCTTGCTGTTGATTTTCCCTTACTGCACAAAAGAACTCGCTCCAGTGCCTCTTTCACAACTGCTTCTTTGTAGTAAAATGAAAGCCTTAATAATTGTATTTTGATTGTAAAGTTGATTAGTTTTGGCTTTGTTCAATTTGAGGCCTTTGCTGAGATCTTTGGGGCTGAGAATTAGAGAGCACACTGTACCATTATACTTCGGACATAAGGAGTTTGCCAATTTATTTCTTGCCTCATTTGTCACAAAATCTATGAAACTGCAGTCCAAAGCCAGCTTCATATTTTTAAAGGCAAGGCAGAAATGTATTTGTTTTTCTTCTAAATTAACATCTCCTGGCTAAATTAACCTAGTTTTTCAAACTCAAAACCAGAGTCCTCATTAACAATGAGACTCTAGTAAGCAAGATAAATCCAAAGATCAGCTCAGCACAACAGAACAGATCGCTTCTCTCCAATTACAGCACTGAAGTGGCAAGAGGCAAGAGATGCATACTCAACTTTAGGTACAGACAAATAAAACCAAAAATAAAGATGTACAAAGCATCTGCATGAGAACATGCTAGAAGAGAGAAACACATGAAGACCTCTGTATCTCACATGCACAACATTTCCCATGAAATGTTTGTGTCTCAAACTGTTAAGACATCAGAAAAATCTACAAACTCAGTATCTTCAGATTTTGATTCCTGACATCACTGACGTTCTGTGGCCATGTTTTGCTTTTCAGTTTACTCCTTTGAGGAGCAACAATGTCATTTCTCCGTTTTTATTTTAAAAAATTACTTTGAAATGTAAAATTATTTACTAAAAAGAACTAAACTGAAAAATACTATTATTTATAGCCACTTTTTGATGAAAGTGTGGCTAGATGAGACAAAGGCTTTTTCCAAATATAAGAAGATATCCCTGGCATTCTTTATAACCTAGCAAGTCGTAACCCTTTGAGGTTTCCTGCCTAATGAGGGCTTGAAAGACAGCAAAAAGTTTTGCAGCCACCTTGAACCAACAAACTGAATTAATTTCTATTCTTTCCAATAAACAAAGAGTTTCCTTTGCATGGAGAATATTCAACATGAATTACCTACAGAAGCGAAGTTTCTCTTTAGAAATTGAATCTGCAAGCCCAGATAGATAATAAAGATAATATTAACAAAGATAATATTAACAGACAGAACCGAGCCCACATCACATGAGGAACAAGCTCAGGCATATAATACATTTTTACAGGACACATTTTTCTTGCTTACAGACAGTCAGTAAGGAAAGTGTAGGATTCGTGCTGAAGAATCCCAAAAACTGCAAGATAACAATCTCCATCTTCACCTAAACTACCCCAAAGCACATTCAGCTGTATTTAAGCTATTTGTGATATGATGATGTAAAAACCTTCCCAGAACCCCTGTTCACTTTACTGAGATCTGTTTGAATTCTCATCTTGTTCCCCAAATCACCTGAACACCCAGCCAGGGAATTTTGGCAATACACACCCTCTGGCTTTGGCTTGTCAGCCACTTCATTATGGAGAGTTTGAATAGCAGAAGGCTTGAGAGAGACCTCTAAGGACATCACATAACAGAGGTTTCCATTTCAACAGTAAACTACTGCTTAAATGGAATTAAAAATAATTAATTCTTTTCCAGCTACCTACTTATTCACTTCATAATGGTTTAATAAGAAATACAATTTCTACTTGATGAGACAGCTCTGAAAGACGATGACACAAATCCTCCTGAGATCAAAACTGCTACATTACCAAAACTGACTTGGCATATGGGGACACCTGGTTGATTTGTCATGATTTAGTCTCAACAAGTCAATTTCTCTTTTCTCTGCTATTGAGCACTTTAGTTATTTTCTGAAAATTCACATCTATCTTTGACCATTTACTCCAATAATTTTCTGATGAAATCCCCCCACTGCTCAAAGCAGTTTGCAGTTGTCATCTTCTTACAACAGTCTTGGTGGACTAAAATCTTTATTCATGAAATAAAACTAAATTATCAAACTAGTTGATTGTATAGCAAATACAAGCTATATAATATATAATAAATTTATAATTTAATATCATGCAAAGCCTGATTCCTAGATTACATAGTGGAAATACACTAAAGTGATCCGGTAGTTTTCAAGTCAACATGAATTTTAAAGCTGTAGAATGCCAGCAGACTGAAAAAGAGTTGTAGGTCTAGGGAAAGCTACAGCCATATCTATTTAGTGCTTGAGGCAGGAATGAAAAAAGGGGCTAGGCAACACCAAATATAACATTGTGTCAAATGATTTTTCAGAACTCCCTGTGTTTTTATATGCACCAGCTTCTAGTACAGGAAGAGTTCTCTTCATCCTGCAATCTGCAGAAAACTATTATAAAACTACTGAAATGGGGAGAACTGACTTAAGAGCAGTGACAGCATCACACCTCAAAGAAATACACTTTCAGTGTCATCTTTTAGGATTTCTGAATGAACAGTTCTGGTCAATTTTCATGTTTTTGACTGCAGTTACATGGAACCACTTTCACTGCACACAAGGTATTGCCAGACAAACCCAAACCAAGAATTCTCAAATCCTATCACTGTGGAGCTTACTCAGAAATTCTACAGACCTGCAGATGATGCTTCTTATTTTGCCTAAAGTATTGTTTGGGAAGGGAAGAAAACAAAAAACACATCATGGATATTCCCATACAGTATAAAAACAAAGATTGTATGTACTGCCAACAACTCAGTTCTCCAACTTTTCTTACTCAATTCCCACTTGTTGTCCTCTAGGATTGCAGGGAAGCAATTACTTGCTTCAGAGGTTATTTCTGTAATTAAAGCAAATTGACCTCACTTTTTAAAAAAAAAAAAAAGGAATTTCTGTTCCACTCCAGAAACCAGCCTGGAGTTAGACACTGCCTTACCTACACCCTGCAAAGCTCCAGTGTTATTTTAAACCCAATAAAAGAGTGACTTGCACATGCACAGTGACCATGGAAGCATATGCACCCTTGGAGAGTTCCCTCCTTGTGTTTTGAACTATGCTGACGATGTCCGGATGGGATTTACAATTGCTCAAAGCTACTATTGTTCACACTACATTAAATCTACAATATATGCAATGAGATACCATAATATTTTCACTTGGAACTTCTATTAACCCGCAGCCTGACTGTATTTAATGAAATATGTAGTGCTCACAGAGTTGATTTATATGCATTGCTATTTACAATTCACATTTATAAAAGAGGAAAAAGCACCCTAAGGAACTCATGGTTCTTTTGACTTTAACAGAGAATAAAAAGTGCCTGATTTAGTTTAGCTCAGTAACACCCCTGGAAGCCCCAGAATCTTATACTGGATTAGGGATGGAGACAGGAATCACTGATGCAGCTGAAACAGCCAGCATAGGAAAGCTACTTTTGCTATCAATCCTGAGCTAAAACACTCCTGCATATTTTAGAACAAAAATCACAGTCATATTTATGCTTATTCTGTATAGAATTATACACAAACAATGTCTTTGCATGCAGAAAACTTGGAAATGAACTTTTGTTAAGTATTGTTCTAGAACTAAGTGATGTGGAGAATTCATACTTCCGAGGGAAAATTACACAGATAAACTTTTGCTTGTGACAGAACTCCTGAGTATATTTAATTATACAAAATAAAGGGACACAGAGTTAGTTAGCAGAAGGCAGTATGTTGGTGGCCTTAGAGCTATCTTACAAACAATCTGTTCTCTATATTAGTCAACATAAAACCTTCACTCTCCCTATTCCTCTACCAATTTAACACTCAGTTATCTAGAAAAAAAAAAACTTAATTCTTTTTCTGTTAGATAACATGATCTGCATACAGGTTATGATAAAAAACAAGACTTTTACCAAAGCAATGCCCTCTGGGCAGTAAAGAACATGAAATTTTCTTGTGCTGCACCTGTTCCCAAGGATGGTTTGCAATCATGACTAGCAAAACTGAGAAAAGACAAGAAGGGTATTCATCCTCTAGAGTCAGGATTGTGTAAGCCTAAAAAAGCCATACATTTTAATACTCTGTGTATATATATGCCAAGATCTCTATTGATGAGATCTTTCAGAGCAGTTTCTGTAGGAATGTTGCAATATCTTAATAGAAGATGAAAGTATGACAAAACCTCTACATTTTCAACACTGAGGCTGTACGCTGAAGTTTTCACATTCTCATTTGAAAGAGATTTAATCTTCTTTCCCCCCTCTCAAAAACTTTGACACGGAAGGGATCACTATCACTAAACCCATTCCCTGCAGAAATATATCCAGAAAAATAATCTCCCATGGAAAGGCATAGCAACAAGAGCACAGTGTAGCTAAATTCTCCAGAAATTAATGACTGGACCTCTTTTCCCAACTCCTCCCTACAATATCAACAGTCTTAGAAATTACTGAGTGGAGCAAAATGCTTTAACACCACCTGGTGTAGTTTTCAGCAGTTGGTTTTGCTTCCAGGCCTGTCATGGCTCATTAAGATAGTACAATACTTTCTGTCTGCAAGATTGTTCTCAGGGACCATAGAATTCGAGATAAAATGAGATACAGAAGGTTTTATCACAAGACAGAACATGACTGTGACATATCATGCCAAGGTTTTAGTATCTGAAAAGCTACAGAAGGAAAAGATTTTCAAGGCAGATGAAGGGTAACAACAAACCAGCTAGAAAAGGTAAATACAACTTGCAAATACTTAAAGAAACAGAGTAGACCACAACAATCTAATTCTGTGTGTACTCATATGGAGTATTTTGTCTACATGGGCTTTGCTAAAGCTTCATGTCTTTGCTTTGCAGTTTTATCACTTGGTAACACTTTGAGATTCAAGATTCAACATTCGATTGACCCGTTTAGTAGTGCTGCCCAAAAATGGGTTAAAATTGAAAAGGACAAAACAATGGTAACAGGACATTAGCATGTCAATTTTCCCTGTGTGCCCTGAAAATTAAAATTAAAAAGAAGATTCCAAAGCTAACAAGGAAAGAGGGACTGACAGGGATGCACTTGCTCAGCTTCGCCCCAGACAGTGAATCCTACAGACACAGAGTGCCCCCTGTGGGACTGCAGCTTATTTCAGTGCACAAGAAGCAATCACAGGACAAGTTCAGGTGCCACTGCTGCATCAGGTGATGTCTGACACATCAATGACCCCAAGCCTGAAAGCCCAGCCCAGTGTGATGTGGCCTAGGAAGGCACACCTTGCTGATGTGACAGTAACGTGCTGCTGCTTTGGGGCACTGACAACAAACCCAAAGGGATCTCAAACTATGGAGACAGCTGTTCATCTGCTCTGGAGGATGCTGTTATTCCATATGCATAAACCATAACTTCTTTAAAGACAAGGAAATTCCTGAATTTCCAAGAAGACAGGTGTAGATGAGCCAACAAGCTACTGTTGGATGGACATTAATATTTTCTTTTTTTTAATTCTGTTCACCATGGGTGTACACAACCTAAAGTATTTTTGTTTGGTTAAACTGTTTGCAGGGCTTGAAATTACCTCACACCTCATTGTGGATCGACTGATTTTACTTTTCTGGCAAATAAACCGTGTCAATTAATCAGTTTCTTTTGGATTACTTTCAACTTCAACTTCATACTCATACCTCCAGACAATGCTGCTTTGTTGCTGGGAAGATGAACTTTTCACAAGATAAACAACCTCATCTTCACTGACTTCATTTTCAGTTCTGAGTGGTCATGTGAATGCCTTTGTATTTTTTCTTATCTGAGAGCCAGAAAATGAAGATGTGGACCTCTCCATCTACCAAGTATTTTTAAGTCACATCATGCAGGAAAACTGAAGCAGAGATATGGGTGAACAGTCTTCCTGCACAGCCCTGCCTAGGCTGGCGTCTCATTTTTTTATGAGTGACCCTCTGAAGCTCTCAGAAGTTTTCCAGCTCTGAGATGAAGAGAGGAAAGTACACAATAAACAGCCTCATTGAGCTACCCAGGCCTGGTTCATTCCTGATCACTGCCTCCACTCTGTTTCAAAGAAACACTATCTGTGGGATGAATTCATGACATTAAAACCTACTGTGATAGATACTCAAAAGTATTGCTTTTGTACATTACTACTCATGTACAGTCAGACAAGAAATCCAAATATGCTTTCTGACAGCTTGATTTTGAAACATAAATTATTTTCTGTGCTAACAATTCATCTGCAAGATCTTTGATTATTTTTCAAGAAACAAGAGCATAGTAAATTATCCTCAGAGAAGTAATAATGCTTCTGTTGTGAGCCAGCAGGATGAAAGATCCAACTCTGAAGGGCCAACTATGTTATGTAAGTCTGCATACCTTGAATTATAGGGCTAGCAGCAATTGCAGTTAGCAGGAGAAGGCATAACTCAGGAAAGGGCTATTGGATCCTTCTCCAAGTCTGAAAGAACACCTTGAGAAATGCCCCAACTGGGACTTTTCAACCCTGAAGCACATGACTGGGAAGAGCCTTCTGGTCCTTCTGACCATAACAAAAGGCCTGTCTAGTAAAAAAAACCAAAAACAAACACGCAGACACAGTGTCTGTTCCCGTTCCCTGTGAGTGCAGTGTCCTCTGCTGCAGATTTGGCAACTGCAGGAGCTCGGCCTCAGATTAGACTGTTTGTGCTTGGTTATTTTCACACACTGCCAAAATTTGCTGACAACACCAGGGGAAAAAAAAAAAAGAAAGTAAAACTGGTGATTTTCAACAGTTTATAACTCAGCTCAGCCTAAGCAGGTTTTTATGGGACAAAGAACAGAGATTTCTCTGTAGACAGCACTTGATTCCTGCCTAATTTAAAAGATTTGCTGTGAATGATGGAAACATTAGAAGTTCTTAAAGAAAACATAACAAAACAAAAATCCTAGCAGTTCACTAGTATTTCTCTTCAGTAGATCAGGTTTGGTGATATAAATAGAGACCATTATCTGCCTCTCTCATAATTATTTGCAATAAAGTTTTTTTAAAGAAAATGAAAATATTAGACTTAAAGGAAGAGAGCTTCAAAATACATAGTATTTCTTCAAGGAGTGAAATTTCTTGCTTGGAATATTTCACACTTGAGCTATTCTAGTGCCACACTATTCCCCTAAGGAGTGTGAAATGATCTTCTCAGGGTTACAGAGTCAGTGGTAAACACAAGTTCTACTCTAAAAACCAGTATTTTAAACATGTATTTTCACTAGTATTGTATCTAACAACTTCCTATTAAAACCCAGAGGTAACTTTCTGGAGTCCCCTTGTTGCTTTAACACTTTCTTTCACTCCATATCTGGAATCTCCTAAAGCAGCATTTCCTAAGATATTTTTTCTTGTCTGCTCCCCAGCCCCATCAGCTGACTGCAGGGCCTAGGTTGTTAAATCTACACCCCTAACAAATCTCAAATTTAATCAGTGCTGCTTTTGAGCATCTCAAACTTTTCCCACTGAAGCATGTCCTAGGACATTGGAAACAATATTGCTTCACCATGCCTCTGAACACTACCTGTACAACAACTATTTTTCCTCCATAAGAACTCCAAAAGCAGCTAATTGCTTCACAAAACTGACCACTCATTCAATTACTGTAATTTTTCAGTTGAAATAGTAGTAAATATTTTAACAACATGAGAAACTTTTTGCAAAACTAGGAAACAAATGAGTGCTTTTCATAAAAGACATAGGGAAAGCAGGGCAACAAAGAATATACTGGAGTTTCTGTATATAAAGTAAGACATTAATTGACTGGGAGTGCTCAGTAGAGACTTGTTTGCAACAGAGCCTCATGGTGAGGGTGAGGTTTTGAAGTTTGGATGCCTTTGGCAGCTTTATAGAACTTTAAGACAGACCAGCTATGACTAAAACATGCTCAGCTAGTTAACTATACAAATGTAATGCTTTTTCCATCTTTCTCTCCATGTGCTGACAGCATTACCATTCTCTCCAGTGTTCTTCTTCCTTCTGAGGCACAATGGATCTACCAGTTCATGCAGTACCTGATACCACATTTCAGTACAAAAACCTTCCAACAATAACTTACACAGGTAAGAGAGGTCATCATTCAGAAGTGAGTAGTTATATTAAAGGATCTACACAATTCCAAATACATTTCAGGATATAGACTACACTGAATGTAGATTTTAATGAGAAGGTTTGGCAGAGCAGTTTGGCAGAAGAAAGCTCTCTCAAGTGATTGGAAATGGGATACATCTCCAGTTGCTTTGGATTCCCACATCACCTAAAGAGCTATTCTTCCCATCCCCCCATACAGCAACTCTCAAGGCAGTCAAATTTATAGCTCAATAAATTTTTTTATTAAAAATAAAAAGTGTGGCTTTTAAGTACTGCAGTCTTCCAACATCCTTATGCCAGGTCTAGATCAAACTGTTGTAGCTGAATATGAAGCTGGGGAGGCTTGGCCTGCTTTATACAGCAGTTCTAAGTTAAAGTTTCAAGATCTAAGCCACCTCTTTCCATTTTTTAACAGCTGTTTTTCTATCCTTTCATTAAAAAAAAAAAAAAAGGAAAGGAAAGAGACCAGTGTAGAATAGTTAAATAAATAAATAATGGCTCACAAAACCACAGTGGAGGAACCACTGCTAGCCCTGCCAATAAAAATGTTCCTTCTCTTCAGGGCTGGCTAAACAACTGAAAGTGCTTCTAATGAACTGCTGGCAGCACTATCCATCATTGCACTAAATGGATTCATGTCTCCCTAAACCAAGGATAACCATTTATGTGTAATGCACAGTCAGAAATTAGGAAGTATTTAAGCCTGGGAAGTCTAATCCTTCTCTTCTCCCCACCTCCTCAAAGCTTGGTTTTATCCAGGCTTCCTTGTTTAAGGATGATTATTAAAGTTTGACTGATAGAGAACTTGAAAAGGCTGCAGTGCTAATGAATCATCTGAATAAGTTTGAAAAATACTTGAGCAGACCAGAAATCTGCAGTGTGACTTTACCATTACAAACACCTCACATTATGTTTATTTTCTCCCTCTTTTTTTGTCATTTGCTACACTGCCTTGCACCTTATCTTGAAGTAGTTCTAGGCTGCTCAAACCAAGATTTGGTACATTTATTAGATATAGAAGAAATTAGTCCCAATAGTTGCTTAGGATCTTTGAAGATGCTACTGTGCAAATAATAGAAGTCTACTGTAAACAATCAAAAGGAAGAAATGTTTTTGAGCTCTAGAGGAAGTGTGAAAGTGATGCAAGTAATCCCTGGTCAGACATCACCTCTGAAGGCTTGACTCAGATAGCTGCTATCTGCAGAGATCTTTGCAGGGCTGTCTTTAGAACAACAAGGATCACAAAGGAATGCAGAGACATCAATAAAACAAGCCGACAAATAATAAAAGAAGACACTTACTTCATTTCCAGGACCTCCTCCAAATGTTTCCTTCTTTCAGCTCGTAGGTTGGTCAAATGGGTTTCCTTCTCAGCCAGAGACTGTTGTGTAGAGGACAATTTTGCTTTCATTGACTCCAGCTCCTGTTTGACCTTCTCCATAGCCATCATCAGCTCCTCTACCTAAAACATTTTTGGAGAAGACAGGAGGAGAGAAAGATTATGCAGTGTGACCAGCTGGAACTTCCTAAATGCCACAACTGAATTGGAGTACCAATGTTACCAGGGAATAGAATACTCAGCACTTCTGGAGGCACCATCCAGTGCTGTGCACACGATGTCTACACTTGACCAAAGCAGCATTACAGCTTGTGAGTTCACTTAGTTTGGTCACACAATCATTACAATACAAACCTTCAACTCTTCTGTATTTCTGTTTCAGAGAATGTACCACAGGGATAAGAGGATGGCTTGCATATGTTAACACTGGCCCACAAAAATGCAAGGTATTAAAGGAAACACATTGATAATAGACCAAAGGATAAAACACTTTCACTGTAAATGATGCCTAAAGAGAAACTACATGTGCACTTTAGGAACAAAGGTAACATTTCTGAAGCAGGGAGAAGAATGGGTTCCCATGAAGATGTGAGGCCAGTTCCCTCAAAATACCATTTGAACAATGTTTTAAGGCATGTGCTGGGATTTAGCAATGTAAGACATTCAAAGAGTTGCTGATGGCAGAGAAGTACAGCAGAACAATGCTCTCATCTTCAGCAAACTGGAAAGATTCAGAAACAACATGATTATAAATTCTGCCATATATTTTACACAAATTAAGAGTAACTTTATTTTGCACTTGGAACAGGTTCTGTCTTAGGTAAAATTTGTCACTATTTAACATTCAAAATCACAATACATGCTTAAATTTAGCTACATATAGCATTCAAAAACCTCTGGATGTGCTTTAATAATTTTATAATAAAGCTCAATGGCGCACTGTTACTGTTATATTTTCTGAAAAATCTCTTTGCCCAGGATTTTCTCCTGGGAAGCTGAGAAGTCTCAGAGAAAAAGGAAAACAATAATTATTTGTTTCTTCTGTGTTTTGCTACTTTGGAATGTATTTAGACATTGTTTACCAACAGTAAACAATGATTCATGTTCATTGGTTTCAAGTGAATTGTTTTTACTTGATGACCAATCACTGTCCAGCTGTGTCAGGACTCTGGAGAGTCACGAGTTTTTCATGATTTTTTTTTTAGTTCTCTGTCTGTATACATTTTTATTTTTTAGTATAGTTTATTATAGTTTTAGTATAGCATTCTTTAATATACTACAGTATCTTAAAATAATAAATTAACCCTCTAAGAACATGAAGTCAGATTCATAATTTCCTCCCTTTGTCGGGGTCTCAGAAAATACCACAGCACACACTACTTTCACTGACTTCTTCCATGTAGGCTTTCTCTTTCCATCACAAAACAAGTGTTCACAAATGATTTTATAATGTGCTTTCAAAGGGAGAAACTCAGATGCTACTGCTGCACAAAATCAAACATTTGTATAAATTTAGTATGCAATCACAGCAATATATTGCCTTTATATCCCTCCATAACAGTCAACTTCTGATCCATCCTGGAAGTGAATTATTCAATTTACAACAAGCTCAATTTCTGCTTACATGTTTTTACAAGGAGAGTTGAGTATGTAATTTGCTATACAGGTGCTGTAGGAGGGAAGTATGTAAGATGCATTAATAAGTCCTGTACTCCTAAAGGTAGAGCTAATGACTCAGGACAAACATGGGTAATAAGACTGGTTTTCATCCTCAATGGTGACAGAGCAAGAAACATTGTAATTGAGAATTAGGAGATTTATAAAAACCCAGCACAGACATCGTGCAGTGTTTACTGCAGAAAATCTTTCTACTCCCATTCAAACGCAGCTGCCAAAAGGTGGTATTCTTATGCTTAGCTAACTAAATAAAAAAATTAAAAGATCCAATTATCATAAAGTATTCAAAATGTACAGCCAAGAATTCATCTAGTATTTAACAGACCAAAGGAGAACCTCAGTGACAAGTAGTCCAAACTGGAAAGCATGGATTTAAAAGCAAAACTTTCCCTGTTTTATTAGTGTTTAGCGCGCAAAACAAGATCAGAAAATCTGTCAGTTTTCAAAACTAAGAGAAAACTCCATAAAGTGAAATAGAGAAAATATATCAGAAAAGAATGCAAAGAACAGCAGAAATAATACTACTAGGATGGAAACTGGTTCTTAGAAAAATGGTGGAGTAATGAAGGTGCACTTGTGCATCAGCTGCTATAGGATACCAGTCTCTGCTTCCTGTGGGTGGATCAAAAATACCTTCATGCACATTTTCCTTTAAACTGAAGAGAGGCACTCCAGCTATAAACCCCTGGGCTTGAACAGAAAAGCACCTGGAATCAGCAAGCCCCCAGCCAACGGCAACAGTTAAAGGGCCTGTGTCAATTTGTCAGCTGCCAAGATAAAACAAGCTCTGAAGCAACATCTTCTCCATAATCAGGTTTGAAATGTTTCTGACAGGCTTCCTCCCCCTGCCAGCCATCAGGGTCTGTGATGCTGACACTGAAGGACTGGTTTGCCTGGTGTAGATCTGCAGTGTGACAACTCTGAGCTCTTTGGAAGACAAGAGGAAACTGGAGCCTGATACCTCTCCTAGGGAGAGGTGGCAAGGGATAACCCTGCAAGAGTATCTCCTACTAGTGCTTATTGCAGGTACTTTATCTTTTCTCATTGCTCCGTTTGCTAACTCTTTAATTCTAAGGTTATATTTTGGATTTTTGCAGGTCAACAGAAAATTTACCTAATCATGTATTAGGAATTGCTGGAATGTGAGCAGCTTTTAAACTGTGCCAACAGCTTGGTTTACAGAACTGTCATTACCTTCCAAGCTCCCCAGCAAGGGCCATTTGTCACACAACTTAAAGACAAAGTTCACCAAAACAGTGATGATTGTATTCACAGTAAAGACTTTGCTGTTCAGATTCATCAGGTTGTAGATAGTCCATGGGTCTATTACAATTAAACTTCTACAAAACAAAACATTTTATTTGGCAGCTTCTGAATCTTAGTGCAGACCTATCTCAGTAAGCAGTCCGTGAGAAATGATAGAATATTCACAGGAAGCAAACTACTTACAATGCACATCTAATTTAGCCTACACAAAAACCTTCACATCTGCCCTTGATTTCTGTCCCCTGAGAGCAGCTAATTACATAATAAAGAAAAAATATTTGCCAAAACCAGAGCTCTTGGCACATTGAGACATTTTCAGACATGCTGTTGACATTTTCAATTTAGCTGTGGGTAAGCTCATGCCCTGTGAGCTGTAGCTAGAAAGTCTCCACCCATTTCAGAAGATGCAGAGTGAACTCTTGCTACTCTTTTCTCAAATGACAGTATATAAAGCAAGATGTATCTCTGCCTGTCTAGGATATAGCCCCAATTCAGTTCTCTGTAGACAGGACAGAAAATCTTCATGTATTGTGAGCAGAGAACTTAAATGGAGACTTATTTGTTCATTGTTCTCAGGCCTTAAGTGACCTGCCAAGGTGACAGCTTATCTGGAAGGAAGAACATCAAGCTGAAATAAGTTTCCATTAGAGGAGAGATTTCCTGGGAGACTGAACAAAGAAGGCAAAGAATGTCAATTAGATCAGGATGAGATTCACAGCAGCAGAAAAGGGAAATGTCAAGACAGGACAAATACTTTGCTAGTATTGCATTCACTCCTTAGGAAACATGAAAGCAAGGTGGAGAGAAACAGCAATGCAACAGGAGAAGTTTATTTATGTCAATGACAGCCTGTAAAGAAATGATTTAATAACAAAAAAACCTGAGGCTCTTTTCAGGAGCCTATCTACCATTCTAACCTCCCTGTTCCTACAGACTGTTATTTCAGCCTCCTGCAACTGCAAATCAAAACCCTAAGGCTTTTGCACAGACAGAGATACCACATTATCTCCAAATATGAAGTGGTTCCAGTGAACCTTTCTGGCCATTGGGTACTGTGAGGCCAGGGACTTGCAAAGAGCTTGGTCAAGTTCCCCAAAAGCCAGTGAAAAGACAGCAAAATCGAGAAAGGGACTGTACACACAAAGTATTACTGAGGCTGGAAATCCTTCCAACCTCTGTACTACTCTTGGAATGATTTCAGATGATCAGGATAGGCAAGCTCCAGTTCCTCACCTGCTACATGAGAACTTATGCACTGCTAAGAATTCCTGAGACACAACTGATACCTCAGGCCAGGAAGAATGCTCACATCACCTGATATGGTTGTTATTGTTTGCCTCGAAAAATCAGAGCCCAAAGACTCCAACACCTGAAGTCAATCCAGACAGACAACTCACTAAGAGAACCTCAGCATCCCCAAACACTTCAGATTGTTCACATTACAATGTAGTGGCAGCTACCCCTTTTTCTTCCCATTGTGAGCTCTCCTCAGTGATAAAGCATCACCTGAAGATAACTTTTCTACTGCACAGAACATTGGGAAAGGCATCTCTAGCCCTCTCAGGAAGATAGCTCTAGAGCTTAATTTTCTGCTTGCACCTTCTCAGAGAAGCAGAGCAGTTCTGAGAGGCACAAATTCAGAGCCACAAATGCATCATGAATGCTGGTAACACAATGAAATTCACTACAGTGGGACTGTGCAACTCTAGAGAGGCATTGGCAAAGTCATCAATTTTGGGGGAAAAAAAAGAGCACAATGCCATACACTTGAAAAAACACCTGCAGGGGCAGAGGCTCTGTTCTGACATGGTGACCCACAGAACCCATGTTTATAGGCTATGAGCATACCAAGAATGAGGAAAAGGCTAAAGAATGCCCTAGACAGACACCAAAAAGGAAAATGTTCTAGTCTTAAGTGATAGGATGTTAATGTATCCAAATTGAGATGTATATGACTGGCATTAAAACTAGCAAATCACTGGTACACTATATAAAAATATTTTATGTTAGGCAAGGCTTTTTCTCACCTGTAGATGATCAATCTTTACAGAAAAGATTGTGTATCGTCTTTTGTTTTTAATTTTTTCACAGAATGGTTTGGCTTGGAAGGGACCTGCAAGCATCACCCTCCTGCCGTGCCCTTAACCAGACTAGGCCCCTCAAAGCCCCATCCAACACAGCCCTGAACACACTTCCAGTGATGGGACATCCACAACTTCTCAGGGCAGTCTGTTCCAGTGTCTCACCATGCTTATTATACAGAACTTCTTCCCCACCTCCAGTCCAAACTTATTCTCTCTGAGTTTAAAACCATTGACTCTTGTCTTGTAACTAAAGACCTTGGGGAAGAGTCTCTCTCTCTCTTTCAGATCCCCTTTTCATACTTCAAGGTTGCAGTGAAGTCTCTCCAGGGCCTTCCCCACACTGAACAATTCAAATTCCCAGGGTTTCCTCACAGGAGAGGTGCTCCAGCCCTCTGGATCATCTTGGCCTCCTCTGGACCTGCTCCAGCAGGTTTGTGTCCTCCCTGTGCTGGGGGCCCAGAACTGGATGCTCCAGGTGGGATTTCTCCAGAGCTAAAGAGAGGGGAGAGAGAATCCTCTCCCTCAACCTTACCAGTCTCTAATTAAAATCTCAAAGGGCATGACAAAGGTACCTGACTGTTACACTAAGATCCCTACTTCTAAGCTGGAGATACAGTATTTTTGGTCAAACATAGGAAACACAGTTCAATGTTTAATTACATACTTGGAATCAGAGTTGTTTTTATGCTTCTGATTCAGAATCAGATTTTATGTTTCTGATTTATGATTCTGATGGAAAGAAATTCTAGTTCTTTCAATATACATACAGACACAGCAGGCCATGGGACAGCTGTTAATACTCATTATTGTGTCTCAAAAGTTCCAGACAGAATACAAAATGATGGCATTTCAGAGCACACAAGTACAAATACCAACACAAAGTCATTTTCCATGATCTGTGTATAAATCAATCATTAGAGATCATCTCAGCAGGTTAACAAGTATATTTAAAATTATTTATTTTCTAAACATAGACCTGCTTTGTATAAACAAGAAATTAGCTTTGCAAGACAAAAGGTAATAAAAATCTGTAGTTTTACCCAAAATTAATTAGGCAAGCAAAACAAAAAGTCTTGCAGTTAAAAGTCAGTAGGAAGAATATCAGAAGGACTGAAAAAGTAATTAACATTTCTCAAAGTGTCACTCTCAGATGACAGTCCCCTATTTATCTACAGCTCTTGAGTTTTTAAAGTATTTTTTATCTCACTATGTACATTGCTGAAATGATAAAGAGTCTGCAAATTTCTGCATTATCTTTTACTCAGTTGAACTGATAGGACTGCAGAGAAGGAAAAGAAATAGACATGAAAAGAAAGACAAAGACAAGAGATCTGGCTCCATGTAAACTTGTTTGGGTCCCAGAAAAAATTCCTAGAACAGATGTTAAGACATGGAAAAAGCACAGGCCAGACTTGGGACTTAGGCATGTAATTTAACTGCCTCCAGTAACATATTACAGGGAGAAAGCACTGAGTCTGACATAACTTGGATTGCCAGCAGGACCAGATGGTTTGCTTAAATCACAAGCTAATAAACCTTTACACAAAATAAGAGGGAAATGAGTTATGGTTTCATCATAGCCCCATTTTTGTTAAAGCAGTAGGGTGGCTTTAAGGTACTCTTAAAGATTATATCCAAGACACTTAACTAAACTCTTGGCTATTCTGAATTAAGGGAACTTCAAATTCCTATAGATACTGGGAAAACTGTTAAGTATAGCTTCTTTAGAGCTAAAAGTATCATAGAAAAAGGAGAGAAATCAGTAAACAATAACAAGAAAACTCTTCCTGTCCCTCAGTGAAATTATACTGTAATGTCTGATCTGTAGGGTAAGGACAGCCCTCATCCACAGAGCAGCAGAAAGCTCTGCCCCACTGACAGCACAGGAGGGTAAAGCAGGATGGCTCCGTCCCACCACTCAGGCTGGAGCTCTGGCTTCAGTTCAAGCCCCTCTTACTCAGCACCAGGGCACAGCATGCAGTAATTAAGATGTTTCTATCACTCCTACCTGCATCTCAAAGGGGGTGCCAGACTTGCAGCACCCTTCTGCCAAAGTCAGCTGTGTACAGCATTAGAGGACTGTGGCAGACTGCACATGGAGAAGGAGTTCTGTTTGCAGTAAAGAGGGGAGTGAGCACTGAACTTCTGAAAATGGCTGGTGGATTATCAGTTCTCCAGAGAAAGGCAGGGTCTTTTGATCATTTGTAATATACAGCAGTAATCTTAGGGATGAACTTTGTCTTTCTTTACATTATTGTGTGGCTTTCTTAAGTCTTTGTGCCTTTGTTTCTTTCATTGTTTGGATTTTGTACATTCAGCATCCCAGATAAAATACTGTGTCTTGGTGGCTTAGCAGAACTGGTGCCACTGTTCCATTCTTACTTTATTAAATGGAAAAAAGGAGAGGAGCAAGATAAAGAGAACAAAAGCCCATGGTCTGAAAATCTGCAGGATACTGCAGATGAATGCAATTTTTCTTATCATTGTGAAACTGAGACATTTAGACAGCTGATGTCTCTTATTTCCATGAGCTGGTCTCAAAACAAAAACTTCATTATAAAAAGAGCATCTGATAATGAAAAGGAGTTAATGCTCTGTATTGCTCCTCGCTATCTCCACTGATGGCTCTAGGCAAGGAAGAGCACTAATGAGATTTACCAGACATCAGACATTACCATGTTCCTCCTGCAGAAGCCACACAAACATCAACAAAGAAGTCTCTGTCAAGGGTTTTGTTACTTGAGTATTCATGAATTTTTTTACACTCATACTGTGAGAGGGCTGAGTTTTTGTATGAAGAAAGAGGAATCAGGATTCACAGATGTTTGGAAAAGAGAAAACTCCTAAGCCTTCAGGACTCAGTGAGTCACAGCTGTGTCCTGTTAGCATGTTTGGAGGTAGCTTTGACAATTGTATCTCCTAAATGTGGGCTATAACCTACACAAATAAGCAACAGTTTACTGCTGGGACAAGAGCTCTTGAGAAGGAAACAATAATTGCCTCTGCTTAACACAAACAAAATGTTTGAGTCAGGCCTTGAATAAAAGTAAGTGAAAACTGAATTCTGATTTCTACTGAGGAAAAGAAATCTGTTTTAGTCACTGGTATCTGAAGAGTGTAACAAGTTACAATTCTATTTCCACATTTTCCTCAAGCAAAATCATTACCCAATGAAACATTCTCATTATGTTTTTTAATCCACATAACCATACCAAAGGAAGCTGTCCTATTCTACTTTACATGGATCTGTAGTCTCAGGAAACTGTCTTGCGTTCATCTTCCAGGACTCGCAATTCCCAATCCTTGGGAATACAGCAGCAATCACTAGGAACAATAATCTACCTTGAAAAAACTTGGATTTTGATCATCTTTTAAAAATCTCTTCAGAGGCAGAGACCCTGAAGAGATCCTAGAAGCACATCCTGTGCAGTGATGCACATGTTGTGCTCATTTAGCACAATTTATCACATCCAAACAAAATTCTCTAGATCTATGATTAAATCATGATACTGCAGCCAGAACTCTAAACATGGCCATCTTCAAAATAAATTGCCCTTTCTTAGGTTACATCTACTGCTGCTAAGGTAGAAGTGAGACTAATTGCCCAAGGATTTCAGCAGGTTTTAACCAGATTTCTGCAGACCACGCTGATTTCCATTTTGCTGCATTTTAGACAGTTTCAGGTTAACTAGGGTATGTCACCATGGCAGACAGTTTAGACCTAACTGAACAATATTCAAAGTAAATATTTAATGCTGTGCTACACAGCAGAGACTGTCAATTTATATAGCACAGATTGATTTTCCAAAGAGAAAAATTCTGGTATGATGTATTAACTCACTACAAGCAGTGAAAAACATTATGCTGATTCCATATACAGCTTTAACACTCTTTTCCCAAAAGACATTAAGGATCATGAACATAAATAAATGAAAGTAATGCACTGCTATGTGAAGGCTGAACATGTGGCAACTGAAGAAGCACAGTCTCACTGGCAAACTCAGCAAAGTTTCCACCTCTACAAACTGGTGGAAGCAGATCTTCAGCATTGTAGGTAACAGAAAGCAAGTAGCAGAACCTAACTGCAATAAATAAAAAGAACTTCCACTATTTGGAGCCAACTGAATTCAGGCTGAAATTCAGTGAAGGGTGTGAAGGAATCCAATGGGAAGCAGCAGTACAGGGAAGTCAGAAAGTTTCTGTGAGTAGGAAATGCTTCAAATGAAGAGGCATCCTCAATTTAATGAACCTCAAGCTTGTCATGCTTCTGTGTTTTTCTATATAGGAGAATGCAATGGAATGGAAAACAACTTATTTTCTTGCACTTCATGGATTTGGAGGAAAAATCAATTATGTCAGCAAAAGAACATATATGAATCCAATGTTCAAGTCTAATGAGTTTTTCTAATGCTTTAACCTACATATTATTGTATCACACTTGCATTTAAGATCATAGAGGATGACACTGGAAAAGGAATTTGAAATTAAAAAAGCACAGGACTAGCTTCAACAAATATTAACAAAAGTATTTGTGGGAGTCCTCACAATTACAAGCAAGCATTAATGTAACCAAGTCTGCAAAAATTTGATTTTCTCTTGAGCCACAACAAATAAAATGCTGTCTAGAAGTAGGTGCTTAAGAAAATAATAAAACAGGCAGAGAGATGCCAAGAGAGAGCTTTGTCTGGGATACCTGGCTTAGTAAAAGGCATAACATGAAATCAGGATTTATCTATTAAACAATAAAAAGGGATAAAAATCCAGACAAAATGATCTTAAAATCAGCACTTGCACCAAATTTCTAGATAACATTTTCCATCAGTATTTCTCATTTCATTAAATGAAAAGGTGAGTTACATGGAGAAATGCTCAATGTATATTTTGCAAAGAGGTTAATTGTGCTTTCAGTGTCCCCAGTTCTCCTGAAAGTCATCAAATTTTGACTACTTTGCAATCTTAAATGAGAGCAACAAATTAAACAAAAACAAAGTCACCATCCCTGGAGGAATGTAAAAGACAGGTAGATGTGGTGCTTAGGGATATGGTTTAATGGTGGGCTGGGCAATATCAGGCTAATGGTTGGACACAACGATCTTAGAGGTCTTTTCCAACCTAAACAGTTCCATGATTCTAAAAGATTTTAAAGATTTTTGTCTATAATGTTAGAAAAAGATCTCTGCCTCAAAGTTGCTAGGCATGATTTCCTATTCATTTCTCTCTCTATTCATTTTTCCCATCTGCAGATAAAAAAACCCTCCCAAGCCCCCAGCTCAGCACAGCTGAGCACAACTAAGACAGAAAAAATTCCACTCTTCCACCTCTTAAAAGGTACATTACTGAATGCAGAGGGAATTACACACCAAATTACCTCTCCCTTGCAGGGAGTGTGACTCAATGCAAATCTGTGTATTTTTAAAGGAAAAGGTTATGTAATCCATTTAAATATCTGGGGAAAAGAAGTAACATTAGGGAGATGCAGTGCTCCTAAAAATGACTGCAAACATATTCACTGACAGCACCCAGTGAACTTCAGTTACTCAAAATGCTTTCTCCAACCAAAGCAGAACAATCAGACAAAGGAATAAAGTAAATCTCTTGGAAAACAATGGTAAGATTATACTTTGGGCTGACACTGACTTAAAAAGCTCTTAAATTTTTTTATCAGTAAAACAAAATAAAATATAGATTTTTAGCACAGAATTTTACTTGATATGAACTAAGTACTCAAATTACTTTGCACGTGTACATATAAACACACACTCAAAAGCCAAAATGATTTTGGCAGACTTTTACAGAAAAGAGCTTTTCAGCAGATATTCAAGGGAAGTTCAGCCAAAGAAATGTAAATTCCCAAGAAAAATCTTTAAAAAGATCTCCAGCACCTTCACCCCCAAGCCATACCTTGGACTGCCTTGATCCCCTACCTCTAAGTTTATCAAATTTCTCACTAGGAGATACAGAAGAAGAGACAAAAACATTCATTAAATCAAGCTGTCCAGCATGTATCACAGAGCAGTCAGAACTCTGACATTTCTGCTCAGAAAACCAGTATCTACAGATATTTGGTTCCTGAGAAATTCCACTTTAGGTTTTTCATTTACAGGGACCTGTAGAAAGCAACTTAGTGTGTCAGAATTTGTGCTGTGAAATAATTGCAATTATTTCTCAACGTATGTGAGAAAATATTTCAGATCTATTTCAGTAACAAAATGCTCAGCAAAAAAGATATGTTTTAATTTATCTTGCATTTTTAGAAGGTATTTGATAGGATAGCATCCAATGTATGATAAAGCTGTTGTAAATGTAGTTTCTATTCTATTCTTACAATGAATTATAGTCTAAATAATTTCCTTGAAAGTTAAAACCAGAATGGTGTTCTGACAGAAGTGCAAATGACAGATACAATTCAAAACTTGCTGAGAATTTCAGCACAGTAACTTATAGATAAGACAAAACACTCTTGGAGGCTCTACTCTACATTCAAACCCTTGCAGACCTTGCATTTACAGTAGGGAAATGGCAGAGAACTGTGAAGGAGGTTCTGGTTGAGTTATTAACCTATTTCATCTTTATTTTTCCTTAACAGATAACAATTTTGAAGTAGGCATTTGTGATATAGAATTTCAGGAGCCTTGTTATCAACATATTTTACATGTAATGCGTACCTGAAATAATATTAAATTCTTCTGAAATAATTTATAGAGACAGTGGGAGAAAGGAATGAGTGTAAGAAAATTGATTTAATCAATACATTACTTTTACAATATTCAATCTTTTATATTTTCCATAAGAAAAGGAAAACAGAAAAATTTGCCCTATAGAATAAAAAGACAGAATGTATGAATAGAGATACAGTATAGGTTGACATACTTAATCTCATTTAAAGTGTCCCACTGTGAACCATAACTTCAAAAAAAGTTGATGGAAGGTGTCAAGATCAGACTGCCAACTTAAAAATTTCAGTTTAAATACCTACTTAAGGAAGGAAGCAATGATGATGTAATGGCCATTATTTTATGTGCTTTTTTGCCATTACATTTTAGGGTAAGGAGTTAAATGTTAGCTGATACTATACACAGAGTGCATTTAAGCAAGAGTTGATATTCATGAGAGAACAGAGCTGCACTACTATCAGCAGGAATGTTATTTAAATTTCTAAAACCTTCTGCTTTTTAAATTTGAAGGAAATAAAATAAGCTAGAGAAATGTATGTTGTGGTCAGGTAATGCACCATCTCACTCAAAGAAATAGGAGCCCATTGCAAAGGCTGCAATAAATTTCTGGTAAAAATATTTTTAGTAATAATGCTAAGCAACTCCTGCCTTCACTTTTCAGTCCTGCCCACACAGGTCAACACTTCGTCAGATGTACCTCAATTTGTGTAAGGGGATTAATGAACCAGGGCAGTGAAGTGCTTCACATGAAAAAAACCCTTCAAAAAATAAGACAGATGTTACCATGAACTGCTCCAGGTCTGTTCCATTTCACAACACAGCCCCAAAACAACCTCAGCTGGGATGTGCACTCAAGATTGGGGATGAAAGTGAGCAAGGAAAAGGAGAGCATGAAGTATTTCACGTCAGAAAACATTTGAGGACTATGCTCTCCAATAAGGAAGGCTAGAAATGCCAGTAATCCTACTACTGTGCTCCTTGAGACAGGAACCTGTCACAATTACTGATTGACAGAGTCACAGAACTTAAACTTGTGTTTCACTTTATTTCACAAAAAGGGTCCCACTCTTTCATGAAGATCAAAGCCCATTTCCAGCACTGTCCTGGGAATGGTGCTAATCAGGATTCAATTCATACAAAGGATAACCTGCTGCTTCCTGCTGCAGAAGGGATGGTAAGATGCACCAGGACAGTGAAAGGGTTTGTGAACAACACAGGGCCTCTTTTCAGAGAAAGCCTCCAACAGCTTTTCTTAGGGAGCAAAACTACTGCTGTATTTCTGAGCAGGGAAAAATGTCTATGCAATTCTATTTTTCTCCCCTGAGGAACACAATGACAGCTTTTCTAAAATAAACTCAGGTTTGGTTAATGCAGAAATAGCGTCTGAATCTACATTTACCATGTCTAATAAAAAAACCTTTATGATAGAAGTGTTTATCTGAGAAATCCTACCTTCAGCCTTATGGGAGCACTGAGGAAGGAGTCAGCATACATCTTCTGACCTTCCACAGAGGGCTGAACTAGTGGGCCCAGCCACAGTACTAAATAAATAACCCCACAGCTGTGAGGAATTCACAACAGCATCTACACAGAGGATTCAGCAGGTGCACCAACAAAACCAGGTGACTATTATTAAAAAGAAAGGCTTGAAGAACTTTCAAGCCTTCCCATCTATGCAAGACTGCTTTATTTGCTCTCTGTATGGCAGGGTTCCTGCTATACACAGTGGGGAAATTAAAACTCTGCCCAATTCAGTGGGGGCTCTGCTCCCAGCAGGAAATGCCTGATTTTATTTTTGAGAAAGATGAAAGAAAGACCAGGTCTAAAACTGTGAAATAAACAAAGTTTTTAGTCAGCAGGAGATGTCTTGCATACACTGCGTATTAACACAGCCACTGTCACAGTTGATACACACTGACAGGATATTTTCAAACACTGGATTAAAAAGAGCAACATTTTAGGATATATGAGAACCATGAAATCCAGGGTGGCTTTGTGGACACTGTAATTCAAATGTGAAGCCTATAAAATAGCACAACACCACACATCATGAGATGATGGAGGGCAGGATTACACAAGACAAAGCTACAGTAACAACACAAAATATTGGGGCAGAGGCACACACACATGAGATGTCCTCATACCTTGAACCACCTAAAGCCAAAATGGTTGACCTCATGCACTGATTCATTAAAAAGCTTCAGACAGGCAGTGAAGTGGCAGAATGGTGGAAAACAAGATAAACAAGGGAGGAAAGAAAAAGCATGCAATTAAAAGCAAATTACAGACAGTTTGAACAACATCAACATTTTAAAAATCACACACATCACTCATACTTGGTTTCAGAATATTAATACCTGTTATATGGTTTGTGAAATTCAATGGATTTGCCACTGATAGTATATGGAACATGGAGCCTTGCATTTCAAAACTCTAATATTACCTGTGTTTGTCAGGTCTCCCAAGGCTGACTAGAACATGACTCTGCAGATCCTTTTCCCTTGTGCTGATTTGTTGCTCATATTTAAAAAACCATAATTGGTATGAGATGGCAGTTTAGTTCTGTTACAATAAACCACTGCTGTCATAGGTGTCAACTTCTTTTTCTTCCAATACTGCTGCTCTCATTCCATTCTCCTTTCTCCTCCTCACTTCTGCATGCACTGCTACATCCAAATTAATTTCTTTTTTATGCTGTTACCCACAAGTCTTACTTGTCATGGCTCTCTTCCTCCCTTTTCAATCTCTCTTGACCCTGATGGTTTATTGATCTTCTGGCTGTGCATTTCCCGGCCGTGCCTCATTTTTAAGATGTTATAACCAATTCCAACAATCTATTTTTTATATTTTTATGTATATATTTTTATAATTATATATTTTTATATTCTTTGAGAACCAGCTTCTAGGTGCTCAAAGAATATAAAAATTGTCACTTTGTCTTGTAACTAATTAATTAAAACATTATAACATCCTGGGCATCAAATAACATACCAGTTTGATTACTTTTGTGCCTCATCAGAGAACCCAATGCTTTATCAGATATGTTTTCCTTTCAAGGTGATCTAATCTTCAAAGTGGCATTCACTACCCAGTAAACATTTCTATTTCATGCAATTTTTAAAGGCTACAAGAAGCTTGGAAAGAACGCATTCCTGAAAGTGAGTTCCATCTCACTGTCTACAATCCTAAAATAAAGCAACCACAATTATCCTCAATACATCTATCGGCAAACAGCTGAGCTTGACTCTAGCTCATAGAGAAACAATTGCTATTTTCAATTGTTGTAAAAAGTAAAAACTTCTGTTTTTACTTCTTTCTCATTAACATCTGTGATACAAGAATACATGATAAGGAAAAACCTCTTAAAATGCTTTAAAGTGCACTTGGTCAGAAGTGTTGTTAAGTAAATAACAAAGACAAGGAGATTCCTCCATTGAAATGCAACTGACCAAAGGCTCCTGTTTGCTAATTACTGGCCTAAGGAACAATGAAAAACTCACAAAAAATTAAGAGTGCTCACAAAATGAAGAGTGCCAGTTTCAGCTACTGCTTCACAAGCTTTATCAAAATCTCATGGATTTATTCATAACTTCCAGTATGCTTTCTTGATGATTACTTACCTGAGCTAAAATCAGGCATGTCCATGATTCTTTAGAATATCAATGGCACAAAATCAATTAATGCAGGAAAGTTTCTACTTGTGGCTTCAGTACACAAGCGTGTATTTTCTGTGTGCATGCTTGCCTTAAGTTAAGGGATTTGTGGTTTTAACCAGTTGTTTTGCAAGTGCAAGGAGATTGTGATCCATAAACACAACCAGGCTAATAAAAACCATTGTCTTTCAAATAAATTCAATGAACAAGACAGTAAATCTAAGTATACCTTACACACAGGAAGGCAGCTTTGACAGGCAAGAGAGATCAGAAGAGTTACTTCTTAAACCAATATTTCAAAAGCTCAGGATACCTTAGATTTTGATTTTAATTTCAAGAAAATCTTACCTATGGAATACAACCTAAAATGAAGGTTTTGCAGATTTTATGAGTTCTGTTACCTAACAGTGGAACAGACACAGAGGATCAAAGAAAGCCAGCTGTGTTTCAGGCAGGAAAGCAGGGAAATTAGTACTTTACTGTCTGGTTACTTCCCTAGGAGGGCTACCAGTGACTTTACAAGATTGCAGACCTGTTTCTCAGCATTGATCCTGGCTGACTCCTCTTGTGCTAGCACCATTTCTCGCTCTGCAGTTATCTGAACACTTTCTCTGAGTGCCTCTTCCAACTCTTCAATCCGATCATCCTTTTTACGCAGATTGTCCTGGAAAACGATGGGAGACGAGGTGAAGACCACTTGTTTGGAAGTACAGCCTTTTAACCAACCAAGTTTTTAAGCCAACCAAAATTGTGTTTCTCCCTCCCAAGGTGCAATTTGCAGGCAAATAATCTTCAGACAAAGGAAAGAATGATGAAGAGATGCAGGAGTAAGAGGAAGATCGCAGTAAAGAGAAGGAGAAAGGCAGCAAAGCAGGACATCAAAGCAAGATTGCTTGTCTGGTGTGGCTGTACCACAGCCCTGTCAGATTATACAGCACAGAGAAGCAAGGATTGTTGGAAGAGAAGGATTAGTAAGCAGCTCTGAAGAAGCAGAGAAGCCAGAAGTGGCAGGAAAGTAGCAGGCATTCAGAACTGCCCGTTGGCTCGCACATTCAGCAGCAGGAGTGGTGAGAAGGGAAACAGAGCACTGCACCTTGGAATTTGCATTTCCAGGTTAAGGGGGAGAAAAGCAAACATTGACCCAACAGAGTCTTCCACTGTTCAGTTAAGTCTTAAAGGAAGTTATATACCCAAGGCCTGCTAGGAAATATGAAGGATTTATCTAGGCTGTCTGAATTTTAGACATTCAAGCATTAAGACTCCCTAAAAACTTATTCTTTGATTAAGAGCATCTTCACAGCTGTGAGTTCAGATGTGCCTCATATGTTCAGAACACTGAAGAAAACTTACTGCTCCTCAAAAAATATGTTTTATTGGTTTCTACAAGCAGCATAACTTAAAAAATATATATCTGTACAAAATAATGGTATTGTTATTTGTAAAGGAGACTCTCCTAACTTTACTCTTGCAAGGAAAATAAATGTGTTTCTCCTGCTTCTGCAGAAGCAGCTTCACAGAAGGCTTCAAAGCAGGCTGTGCATACATGAATGCCCTGGACCATAGCTGCTTAACAAATCCACCACAAGGGAGCAGCTTGATGGAAGATTTCTGCATTTCTTGTCTTGCAGATTGGTTTAGGTCATAGAGTTCCAATGAGCTATTAATGCACACTGAAGTTAATATATGGCTTTTTAGCCATCTCAGTAGCAGTGGAAGAACCAAAAATGCTTTTATCTGTTGGCATTTTCCTTTTTGTCAGATGTACCCCTTTGGCTTCTGTCCTTTTGTATTTAGGATTGTAATTTTCCACTTACACTGAAAGTTTTGTACCATATAAAGAATAAGGAAAAAGAAGACTGACTTGGAAAAAAATTGTCCTTGCAACTTCCATAATGAAAAATAATACTCACTGGAGTTTAACAAATGAATCTGACTTATTCCTTGATTGCTGCTTTCTAGGACCAAGGACCATATCCCCAAGGACAGTTGTATGAAAACCATTTCTGGCAGTCTCAGAACTGCCACTGTCAATGAGAGCGCTCAAGCAGAGATGCAAAGCTTTTCACCAGACCAGTGCAGGACATGTGGCACCAGTGCCCAGGTAGAGAGCAAAGCTGGTGCTCAGCACCAGCACAGGCAGCAGGAGCTGTTAGGTTTGCAAGGAAAGCAGCTTCCTGCTGATGGTTACATTGCAAGATGGATTCACAGGGCAAGTAATTGCTGTTTTCTAAAGAAACAAACTGAGAGATCTACATTTCAAAAATAGGAGTGGAAACGTGTTTCCACATTTTCAGAATCTTCTAGGAACACTGATAACATCTTCCAAAACTACTTTATGGTTATGATAAGCATAAATGAAGTCTCATCAAAAAGATGAATAATAAGGTTACAAAAAGTTTTGCAAGGAATAGTACCCATTTCAGATATAGGAAATATTTATTTGATTATCTGCATTACAGAGTAATTATAAACTTTATTCCTTGATATATCATTCATGGGCAGCCAGGTGAATGTGTAGTTTTCTGTGTCAATTAACAGAAGCAGGAATTGTACATTTGAAAAGCTGCATTTAAAATGGAAACTCCTTTAAAATAAGAATGCAGAATTAAGCATTCTAACACACATGTATATCCACTCTTCATTCCAGGCAAACATTTCAGAGGTGAATTCAACCCTGTATTAAACATGATACTACATAGTGCTCTATTCAGACAGGTGAATGCTTGAGGGACAGGAGGAAGAAAAACTGGTGATACCAAAAATACAGGGCCACGTTACCTGCATTTGAAAAATCTATATTCATATATAATTACTTTTCCTGAAATAATACATAAACATTTACATATAAGATAGAGGGTCACAAGTTAAAAATCCAGGCTTAGAATGAATTGCCTAGAAATGGTGAACTTTAACACAAATAACCCACCCAGTAAGAAAAGCATAAGTTTTTCCTTTCTGTCTCAGTCAAACCTATTTAAAAGATGTGCAATTTTACTCTTCTAATGGTGTCATGATGTGTGTAACCACCTGACAAAACCTCACAAATGACTGGCAGGAGCAGCAGATCAGTCAGGTAGCACATCCATTAGTGCAGCATAGTCTCAAAACACTCTTAAAGAATGATTTTGTTTCTAGCTCACTGATTTGTGACTGATTAGTATTTGAAAGACTTTAAAAATAGATAAGCTGCTGTCTCGTATTAGTAGATAAAATTGAAGTGAACCTTTTGACACAGCAGCATGTTCTTCCAACTATTTGGCTCTGAACTCTAAAACATGACAGGCTCATGCTGACCTGTGCTGCTGCTTTCCTCCATTTAATTACATGAAGTATTCTACCTTTATTGTGATAAGATTTAAACTCTGCAAAAAATCTTCTATCAATTTTAACTGTAGTTAAAACGCGTTTCCTACAGTGACTGTTCCTCTGAAACAATCATACCTCTGAGCATGACACCAATGGCAAATCTTCCTGTATTTTGATAAAATACCAGAATGATAAACAGTGACAGCCTCTTTTCAGGAATCTTATGCAGATGGCTACTCAGAAAGAAAAAATTACTTACCTGTGCAGTAGCTGCATTCTTCAAGGTGTATTATCTACCCAAATACCTCCATGACCCCCCTTCCCTTGCCCTCCTGCATCCCATGTGCAGGAGATTGCACAGCAGAGATGGAATCAGACTGGGGTACAGGAGGCAGCTCTGCCTTTATGCTCACTGGTGGCAGCACACAGAAAATGAAAAACCCATTTGACACTGTGGGAGTGCCAAGAGTTCAGGCACAGTAAAGATTTTTGCTACCTATGCTGTGATCCAGTTGCTGATTCACATGCAAAACTAATTCCATCCATTTCTGCCTGAAAGCCTGAAGGAAAAGGTGGTGTGACTGATGCACATTTCTGGGATTTTCCTTTCACTTCAGGAAGGAAGTGGTGGGATGGCCAAGTGATGTATGTTAAAATGATGTATCAATTTAATCTATCCTGCATTCATGTGATGTGTAATCTGCCATCAAGTTTTATGCAAGTGCATGAAATAAGATACATGCTTTCACCAAGACATTTAGGTTCAATTAAATCTGAGGTATCCTGGCAAACTTCATAACCCTGTCTTGAACTACACTCACAAAGATCTTTATGGCCTAATTTCACTCTTGGAATTAAGGTGGATTTCTCTAGTAAGCTCTTGGGAAAGATTAGTTAACAGTTTGAGAAAGCAATGAAATGATTCTTTCAACTGCTGAAAGTATTTCTAGGAGTACAGAATCACCTAGGTAGGGAAAGAATTTCATCATAGAACCCTGTAAATAATGCAATAGCACATTTTACCTGTGCACTTTCATAGACCAGATGAGAAGAATGCAATACTGGATATGCCTTGCACTAGGAATCAATTATTTTTTAAACCATCATTCCATCATTACAAGCCCTTACTCCTGTGAATTATTGCTTTTGCTTATCATGTATTTCCTCTAGAAGACATGACCCAGAAAAAGAACTCAATGACCTCAGTCCATCCCAGATGGAATAAAACTCTCCCTAGAAAAACCCCTCCTTGTGAACTGACCTTCCACTGGGTAAGTGGAATGAGGGAACTCAGGACTGTCAGCTACTTAAAGCTTCCTCATGGATGCAATCATTTAGATCTTGAGATAACAAATTCTTCAACAACAGTTGGAGACAGTCCATCCACAAATGTTAAGGTTTTTTCCTAGTTAAAAATATGAGGGCCTCATTAACTGTAACTCTAAAGTGCATGCTGATTATTAATTAATATGAAAAATTGAAATCTTCTTCAAAGACTTCTCAAAATCTTCCATAAAATTCCCTTGCTTCGTCTTTTTGGCCATAATCAGAACCAAATATGAAGAAGAAAAGTTGGTTCTAGTTATAGTCAGCCAATTACTAAAGACTTCTGGTTTGCAATCACAGGAATCTACCAAAATATGCCACAAGACTTACAAAATTATTGAAGGTGAGTTTCTGCAGTGTTGGTTGAACTACTGAACCTAGAAGGAAAGATGCTATGCCAAATAGCTACTCTTCACAAGAGGACAATTGGTGAAAATAAATCAGTTAAATAATGGGTTTTTTTCTCTGAAAGAGATCTGTAAAAACCTGCATGTTTTCCTAAGAAGGTCCTAAGGGAATATGTGGTGCTCCAAAAGGAGGTATTACAGTTTCATCTGATTTCAGGAGCAAACATAGAGCCTTAAAGCTCAGGTGAGCATGGTGGGTCTCCCTCATTCAGTTCCACACGCTGATCAACTACTTCAAGTCTCTGAACAAGAAAAGCACACAAAATTGTCACTCATAAATGGGGAAATACCTCTAATTGGAGTTTTCAGGAATATACATGAGGTAATGCTGAGGGCCAGAACCCCATGGTACAAAACCCAAATGGTAGTTATGACAGAATCTAGCTCAAAAGGAATGTCTGGGGTCCTCCTGCAACTCATCCAAAGTAACAGATCTCCACAAAAAAAATTTAATTCATTACCATTTCCTGAAGAAAGTGGCAATATAAAAAAAAACCCCAAACCTCTACAAACATATTTGCCTGAAAAGTGGAATGAAAGAAGAGTTTATAAACTCCTGAAGAAGGAAATGCCTTTAGGATAGAGTATAGCTTGGTACTAAGATGTAGCATAAACCCCAAATAAACACAGGTCCAACACTAAAGACTCTGAAAATAAAGTGACAGAGAGACAAACTACCAGGTAAGGCTGCTACAAGATATTTTGCTGGGCATGAACAAGCAGTGGAGTTACAATAACCATGGATGCTAATGCTGTCTTGGTGCTCTCAACTGGTAAAATTAAAGACCTCATGTACTGGGGGTTATCTGCGATGAGGAAATCTCTGGCTCTTGGGCAGAAGCTGAGTATATCCAAGTATTAGGTTTATCTAAAGTCCCTGTTTCTCACAGAGCGAGATGAAGAGGGATTTTTGTAAGCACAGCAACAGCAGATGTAATTATCAGGAGCTGCTGAATGAAAGGAGCAGTCTGAGAGCTGCAAGGCACAAACTGCCAAGCAGGAGCTCCTTGATCAACATTTCCTCATCTTTGGAGATCAGACCTGAGATACACGACGATTATGTCATTAGAACAACATGTGTCAGCATCTGGAAGGTTGCATCTGCCAAGTAAGACACATGGGTTGCAATTCAAGCCTGACAAGTTACATAAATACAGAAAAATAACTACAAAAGAGACAAAAGGAGAAAGACTGCAGTAGAAGAATTTAATTCCAGTAGGAGTTGAGAGGGAAGTGCAACCAAAGCTGGCCACAGCACTGCATATGCTGTACTGAAAAGATGAGCAATGGCAGAAGGTTATGAGCACATTTTTCTGAGAATACCACAGTGGAAAAAGAGGATATGTGTACATCCAGAGTCTGTGTGCACTTGTGGATCAGCAGTTGCAGGAAGAACAAAAATATATTTACAGTGAAAAGAACAAGTGGGTAAATATTATTTCTAGACATGATAGGTTTAATATAACCAACCCATTAAAATTAGCATGGTGAAAAAAACTGTATGGAAGCCAACACTTCATGAGAAATGGCCAGGGAAATTTTCTTTTTAAACAGAAAGGTAGAATATGCAGTGATATTTCAACTACACTGTCCCTGGAGTAAACTTCCAACTACACTGTCCTGAAAACACTCAGGAGTGATGCAAGACTATGAATGATACTGGAAACAAAAATATGTGCTTTTCTGTACATGGGAAGGATACACAAAAATATATTTGTATGGGAAAAAACCCACCCAAACCCATGAAAGATGGAAAAGAAATGTATCAACTCTAGTGATAGACTGCAATAGAAAATAACCAGACAGATACAAATTACTACAAACAGATCTAATTTAAATGAAAGGGAAGTGAAATGGAAGGGAGGAAAAAACCCTAGTGAAAACTTAATTAAAAGAAAGGCTTAATCTTTCACATTGTCTTTTTCTTAGATACACATGAAAGCCTTAATAAAAGTCCTGCATATTACTATTATTGCCTGAAAATTGCTAAATTGTATACAAAAATGTGTGAATAACTCCAGCCATTCACACTTTTTCCTTCCAAGATACCACATCTTACCACCCAGGTGTGCTACTTTCAAAAAGCATTTCCAGAACAGGCAGCACTTTTGCTCAACATCAGGAGCAAAGTGAAACACAGAGCCTGTGATAATGGTAAGAAAGGATCCTAATCAATACTAGCTGAAGGAGGACAGAAAGAAGGAGAAGAAAAAGGGCAGCTCCAGACACTATTACAGGCCCAGAAAGGGAAAGGCAGCAGTGGCTATTCCTGTGGGAAACAGGCAATGTCCTTTCCTGACAGTTGCCATCTCTTTGACGCTTTTTTCCTGTTGCTGCAAGCTCGGTGCTCCCAGCACAGCCATCAGTTATAAATCCGGGGCTTGCACAGACACTTTTCATTAGCAGCAGCCCAGGCAGGCTCAAGCACCTTGCCAACACTAACAACCAGGTTTACCATTTAGCAGCTGCACGGGGTGCCAGCAGTTCTAACATTTTGCTCTGGCTGTTGCAAATGACGTTTGTAGTTTTTAAAACCTAGAGGGACAATGTTTCTATCAAACCACAGCAAGTCACTGCATGGACTATTGAAATGGGACCCAAAGCTGACAATACAGCTGAGAAAATGATCTGAGGTGAGCAAAAGCAATAGATATCTCTAATTGTTATGGGGCTTTGTGGTTTTTTTTTATTTGGTTTGTCTTTTTTTGGGGGGGGACGTGTCGTGTTTTTTGGAGTCGCTAATTGGAGAAATGCTACTGTAACAAGATTTGTTCTTCTCTCATGTATCAATACAATGACTCAAGGCTCCTAAACTGATATGGAATTAGAGAAAAAGCCAGCAGCAGTTCTAACTAACTGCACTATTAACATGAAGCGCAAACCCATGTTATTCCCTTGATACAGCCTTATTTGCCTGAGCTCTGTTTGTAAATGTCAGTCCTGTCATCATCATTGCACCAATATATCACAAGTCACACGACCTACCTTTCTTTGCTCATTATTAATCCTTCAGCAGACAAAACCATCAGAGCACCACACACGGACAGCCATAAAAGAACACTTCTCTTGTTTTCCCTCTTTTTCACAGATGAATATAGGACAAAAATTGCTACTGATAAGAACACAACTGAGAAAATGCCTACTGAGCAGTTATCACATTGAATCTCGTCCCGTCCCTCAATTTTAAAGGGAATTCCTTCAATCATCATCTCTGGCTTTTGATTTTAGCCTCTGATGCCTCTTCCTTGATGTGCATCATAGCAGAGCAGCTTTTGTATTTGTGCTATGAACTGCTTCCTTTAAACCAGACATCTATCAAGATCCTACTCCTAAACACAAGACATTTTAACCCAAATTAAAAAAAAAATCCCTTTCACTCCATGAAGATACTCCCCTTCCTCCCCATCTTCAAACTAGAGATCAGTAAAACAATTTCCCATCAGAAATAAATTATCACTGTTTTTTCATGCCATTCAGGAACACCCCAATGCACCCACAAACCCAAACCCCAGAGAGCCAGATGCACCAAATGAAGATAATTTCAAGGAGAAGATCTGCCTTGGTACAACATGGATTCAGCTATGAACCAGAAAAAAACATATTAATTTAGGGAAATCCTTGGCTTAAAATATTAATAGCTGTTCTTAATATCTTTACTAGTAAATGCCCAATCTGCTGTTCCATTGTATCCAGAGAATAAGGATACATTTGATGATGACGAGAACAGACTACAGTACAGAAAATGTAAAGATGTGACAATTAAATAGTAACGTAATCAGAAAACAGTGAGCTTAAAAATACTGAAATAAGGTGGTTGAAGTTGATTTGAGACTCATTTGTGAATGATACTCATTTGTCTATTTGCAGCATTACACTGACAGTAACTTCCAACAGGCAACTTAGCATACAACATTCATAAAAGTCACCATTAAAATTAACTGGCTTAAAACCCAAAAGAATGAGAAAGTGGAAACATTTCACATTCCAAGAGATTCTCACTTCTTTGTATGAAAATTCCAATTGTTTCTATAAAAGCCTGAACTAGTCCAAAGGAATGGGAAAACCAGTTATTGTTTCCCTTTAGCCCCATATATTCCAAAATGATCCTCTATTATTCTCAGTCTGCAAAGTATTCCCTGGCTCTTGTCTTCATTCATTTTTTTCCACGTTCAAGAATTTAATTTTATTTAATATCAGTTTGAAGAGAAGCCTGTCCTTGTGTTTACTATTTCCTTCCTTGCCTTTACCTCTCCTGTGTTTGCCACATCCTTTTCTGTGGTGGATGGTTGGCATCACTGCACATTGTTCAGAGGGGGAACGCACTGCTCATGCACACAGCAGCATTCTCTGGTTGGCTGTTCATTGTGCACATATATTTAAGATTGCTTCTCCTGACATATATATGTCAGGAGAAAATATATAAATATTTACTTATGCTGAATTTCACCTGCTCTGTTATCCATGGGTTCTACTTATGAGGTACTTGTGGAGCTATATAGGTCATCATTCATTTAAATATCCTGAATAAATCAGTAAATATAATTTGGAATTGCACAAAAATTTAGTCTCATTTACATAAAATATTACATCTGCCATTTTTTAGCTCTGCTCTAGAAGGACATGGGACATCACTGTTGTCGAGACACTGTGTTCCTTCAGCTTTTATTTCCTTGCTTTTCATGCCCTGCTTTGGAAAATCAGCTGACCCCAAAATTATCAAACTTTAGGAGGAATTCAAACACAAGCAACAAAAGCAACATAACGTTTTAAGTGGATTTGCTGATGAATTTTAACTGACTACAGACATCTTCTAGAATGTTAATATTATCCTCCTTTAATCCTCAGTCACAGACTAAGTGATACCAATATAGTTAAGTTTTTTCCATGCCTGCATTGAGATCTGGGTGCACATCAAACCAAACTAAGGAGATGAAAGGATTGGTGCTGACCTTTAGTGTGTTACAACCTTCTGCCAGTTCTGAACACAGTTTGCAGCCTAAGTCTCAATTCCAGTTAATGTTTGCACATCACAGTAAGAGCAGTTGCTCTGATACCTCCTAAGAATGTGTAAATTTTAGACAAAGAGAAGAATTTAAGACAGAATACATTGATTTCTATATAAAAAAAAAGTAGTTTAAGGGTGCCACCAATTTGGGTAGTTTAGTAAGCAAGATTTAAGAATAATACTGATTTAGAATTAAATTAATGAGGTGTAATACTATTTGAAATTAATTAGAGGAAATATTTTTAAGGAAATGCTCAAGTATTTGTCCCCACAGTATAGAACAAAAAAAAACAACAAAAAAAAATCCACATGCATTATTTTTTAAAAATAAGTTCTGAATTCTTTCTGAGGTCCCCATCATCGCCCCATCTCCCTTTCTTTTTCTATTATGCAAAAGAAGAATAAAACAGAATAGCAATTTTATTAAACAATGAGACTATGAAATGAGCCATGGCAATTGGGCATTCTTATTCTTGGGGAGAGATGAGTTAGAAACCACTTTCAACACAGCAAGTAAAAAAAAAAGCAAACCTTATGAGAGAGACAGAGAAAAAAACCAAGAAGGAGGAAAAAATGCAAATTTATTACCATTTCTCAGGCTCATGAAATAAGACACCAAAATGAAAAGAGAGCTGTTCTTCCCCTCCAGTGTGCTCCTATTGTTTTGCTTAAATCTGGCCCTCAATGTTTCCTACTCTCAGGAGAGGCCTCCTCACAGGAACCACACCATGTTGTCAACAGATACATTAATCTCCCTGACAGCTTTTAGGAAAGCAGTTTGAACTCAGATAGTAATCTTGGGGAAAAAAGCCTATGCAAAAAACATGCAGTGGTTGAGGCTGCTGGCACACACTCAGCTGTGCAGCCCTCACTGCACTCAGTTTCTGGCATATCATGAAGGGTACCAAGCCTTCCCCCTGCCAAACAGGAAAGAGCACAAATAGCAGGTTTCATCTTCCACTGACACATCGTGCTTTGCCAGAAAACACTGGGTGAAAGTGTGCCTGGGGAATAATATTCCTGATGGATCACCAAAAAATCTTAGGATGCAGGGAGTCTTCTTTCCTCTGTTAAAGACTCTCAGGCCATATAATGGCTTTCTCTCACTACAAATCTCAATTTGCAGTTAAGGGAAATACTGGGATAACTGGGAGACTGCCTAATGTTAGCTGTAAATAGTGATTTCCACAAAACTTTTCCAGCTGTCTCTTCAAAACTGTAGACCTGTCCAAATTTACTTTACATAGGAAGACAAAGTCAAATGGTTCATCTTTTTTAAAGATGTGAAAGCAATGAATTCATCTAACCTGAACATAATAAATGTTTGGTAAACTAAAGCAAACCATAAAGTGAAAACTGATAGAGCAGATGGCTAAATGTCTACCCAGGGAAATGCTTCTCCATTACAATTGCCAGGGTCCTTCAAACTTCCTTTCTGTAAATGTTATGGTAACAAGGATTCTGAATGCAGCACTCTCTCCTGGTCAGACACAAGAGAAGATAGTTCCTTAACAACAGATTTAATGTCATAAACATCAATTATGTAGAATCACAGACTCTGTAAGAACTGCCACATCAAATTAAGAACAAGGTCATATATTTACTCTGATACTCTATTTTAGACAGAGAAAAAAGCTGCACCTTCTTTCTACAACTCATTTTTAAAACAAATAATTTTCCATGTTCAAAAGTGTATATTTTTCATTGGTGCTTCAGCATGCAATATTTCACACAAAGCAAAAATCAAGTTAGTTAGACCTTGCAAATCATCATCAGAAAAATGGCTTCAATAAAACTGGGGACGTGACTGTCCCTACAGTCTGACTGTGGATCACAGATCACATTTAAAAATGTTAATGCACCAAAACTTAAGAAATCAAAAAAAAAAAGAAATGAGAGAGGTAAATATAAACTTTTTCAATAATGACCCCTACTACCATATACTTTGTATGCAATTGTTTGGAGAAATAGGTAACAGATTTCTATAAGAAGTTGGAAATTGGTACTAGAAACAGACCAGGTAAATATTCCTAAGTTTTAATGTGCATGGAAGCTTGTCTTGATGAGCTTACTCTAAGTAAAAGGAGAATTACTGTCCTGCAGAGTCAGCCAGGCACACTTATGTGAAAGCATAAGAGATAAAAAGGACTGATCTCTCCAGGAACAGGACCTCATCTGAGCAGATGTCGTAGGGCTTCTTGTTTGTCAAGACACTTTTCTTGCCTTGTTGAGCTTATTTTCTGGCAATCTGTTAGTAAATCTTCATGCCCTTCTTTGAAATCCACATTCTACTTTATCATTTCAATACAGAAAAAAAGGAGAAACCTTTTTTGTAAGACAGAAGCTCATTTTTATGTGCTCTACTGTCTGGCTGGGATGGAAATCCAACAGTGCAATTTTTACATGAAAATATAATGTCACAATAGTGCTATTCCATATCATGCACTGATTTCTAGCACTGTGCAGGACTCTTCCACTGTCCAATGAACTTTTCAGTCCTGTTTCTGTGTGGCTGACTGATAAAAATGATTAAGGTACTAACTCTGTGAAAATATCTAAGCCTTTCTTCAGCTAAAGAGCATTACAAATGAAGAATAACTGAGTCTTGTCTACAATTACGGCATTATTTCACACATATATAATGAAGTGAAGCTGTCTATTTTTCATTCATGCATTATCTATGCTGTAAAAGTAGATGCATCCAGAAGGGCTTAATTATGATTTTTAATTCCCAAAAAAGGGCTACAATTCAAATTAATTCTTCCTCACCTCCCCTCAAGAAATCTCCCCTCACCCTAAGTGATGAAATGTGCAGCTAAAAGGTCAACATTTTTGGAACTTCTCCCAGACATCCAGGAAAGATAAGAAAAAGCTCTCTTGACAGAGGGCCCTGACATGATCAGAACAAGAGCAAGCTTTTCTCAAAGCAATCGCCAGGGTTAAATATGTGCATAAATATGTGCCTGTTTCTATACTAACTGCAACACACTGTGCTGAAAATCACAACCCTCCAAATACACACAGATTGAAAAGTTTGTGAACACTGTATTTTCTGTAATGTATTGTAAAAGCTGATGGAAATGAAAATTCCTACTGGAATATTACATCACTAATGACTCATGATGCATACTGATGTCTCTACTGCATATGTATGTCCTGTTTTGTAATGAGAAGCCAGCTGTCACAGAATCTCTGAGAGAAAGAGCTGGAGGGTAAGCTGATCCCAAAACCACCTATTGGCTACCACTGCCCAAGTAAAATAGGAGGAAAAATTTGCATACAATTATTTCACTTATATTTTTATGAGGTATAATCGATCTTTAGAGCCTGTATTTGTTCATCCTTGCTACATTTTCACTAACAGAAGTCCCACACAACATTGAAGCAGACAGTAAAACACTGATTCACGTTACCTCAGAACCACATTTAGCTAAGTTATTGAGAACATGTAGCAATATTAAGTTTCATCCTATTTTTTAACTGACAAGAAAAACTCATCCTTTCAAAAAACACTAAAAAAATTATTTAAAAATTAACTGCAAAGTGAATTGGTATCCTTTCAGCAATTGATGCTATGAGCTCTGTCCTGGAGGACAGGATTAGGATGACCTAGACCTGAATGCAGCCTTAAGTGAAATTACAGCCACTTGCCTAAGTGCTGATGGCACCAGTCAGGCCCAAGGAACACTGACAGCCCAAGGCTGGGCAGCACAGGGAATTACCCAGGACAGGGAGGCCAAAACCTCTCAATGATGTAATTAATGTCTAAAAAGCACTGGGAGAGGAAGTGAGAGGAAAAGAACATTTAGATCTGAGTAATTCCCAAAGGTGCATCTGAGCTCAGTGAGCAGATACATGTTTGGTATGTCAGACTGTGCTCTGGAACAAACCGTGCAGATGCAAGATGGCTTTAAAGAACAGATTTCTGCCAGGCTGAAATGGAGCAGCTGAGTGTTCTCTGGGCTGTAACATGTTGAGCTGCACTCATCTGGCAGGCAAGGCTGGAATCTGATATAGCAGTGGTTTATATGGAAGAGAAATTAGCCAGGAGCTCCACACTTGAAAGTCACTTATCCCAGGAAAGCACCTAACATATTTAACCAGCACAACCAATTTGCTTCAAATCTGATGCAAGTTTTCGAGAAGATCTTGAACTTTAAGCTTGGAAAGGTTTCCTTTAACCATTTATTCAGAAATTTTGTACTCACTGTCCAAAAGCAAGTTCAGAGATATCTTGCTTTACTAACAGCCAGAACAGAACACAACATAATTTTCATTATGGCATAGTATTACTATAAAGAGATGAGATGAAAAAACTTCATCCACCCCACCTTCAAGATCCAATCATAGCATATCAAGAGGAAATGGATTTTCAGGTTTTTGAGTGCTGGCAATGACTGTGTGCACATGCAGGGATGTCTCATAACAAAGAGTTAACCACAAAGGACTACTTCAGCTGGAAGCTACTTCAGCAGCCACCCAGCCCAGGGCTGGCCAAAGTTAAAGCCATTGTTGAGGGCATTGTCCAAATGCCTCTAATACACTTGGCAGCCTTGGGGCATTGTGGCTGACATTTAATGAATTTATAAAGTTCATTTGATTAGAAGGTATTTGCTTATCTGTCCAGTTCATTGAGCTTCACCTGCATCACAGTAAAAACACTACTGAACATAAAGCTGCATATTTGTCTATATTAAAAGTAGAGCTCTTTCCACTGGAAGGATATGTTTTTCCAATATGATAAAAAAAATACACTATCACAAGAAACAAACAGCATATACTTGCATCTACAGTTCATGGAATAGGAATATACATTAAATTATCTAAACTTGGGTGTGGACAAAGAAAAAAAGAACGAATAAGCTTACTAGCTCTCTCAAGTTGCTCATTAAAGCACTCAAACACATCTTACACATCATCTGGACATAGAGTTTGTCAGCAGCAATTGGAGACTAATGGACACCTGCTGCAACACAGATTCACCAGCATACAAACCCACAGCATGGATATTCTGAAAGTTATGGGAAAACTTCAGAATATGCTAGAGTGATAAAACAAGAAAATATGCATACTTTCTTTCAGAAGCCAGCATGAAGTATCCATTCAAATACACTGAAATTTCAGTAAACGTTACCTTTCTTGGACTAAACAGCAGATCAATTATTTTTCACAATAGCCAAGCTTTAGTCACTTCAAGCAAAAAATTTCTACTCCAACCCAACAGTTTGTTTTTTTTTATCCTGCTTATAGAAAAGACACTCATCAGCCTCTCAGATCTCTGGAGAGTTGTGGTTTAAGGGAACCCAGGAGGAAAAGACAAATTTGGAAAGCCATTTATCCACCTCTCCAGAATTGAGACATTATGGTTTTCATTCTTCCCCCACTCCCAAAAATACCAAATTTCCATCATCAGAGCTCTGTGAATAAACGAACATTTTGTGACTGGCCTCAGGAAGAAAGAAACCACAGGCCTGGTAGGGACAGAGAGGAGAGCAGGGCACTGTGTGCTTGGGACCCTGTTTATTTGACTAGATTGCAGACAGTCAACCCAAGAACATGCAGATCATATATTTTTAAGCATTTCATAATGGCTTATTATTAATTCCAGCCAAAACCACCAAGACCAAAATTATCCGAAATTGGTGCTTGTGTGTCCTGACCCCAAAGCCAACAATGGTTGCATAAAAAAAAAAAGAAAGTTAAATATCTACAGTCCTCTCAGGTTTAATTTTTTTTAAAATCAATTACAAGGCAGTGCCCTTTAAGAGCCTAGAGAGAAGACAGGTCTCCACAACTAACAAACTGAAATGTGGTTCTGGGTAAATTTTACTTCCAGGAAACCAAAATGTTGCAGTCCTTGAGAGAGGGAGGCTGTAAGCAGAGGGCTCTTCTAAAGGAAGGAGCTTTTATTGAACCTGTCACTTGTCATTAAACACTCCATATTTTACCTTAACCTGATATTTTCATTAGAGCATACAGACCTTTTTCATCTGTGAATAAAAGCATTCCCTTCAGCCTTGTGCTGAATATGGGGAAAGGCTCTCTAAAATAGAGCCCACCCAAACAGGACAATTATGTTCTCAAAAGCAGGAAAAGCACTAGGGAAAATCAAGTAACATTAATACCATGATAACCTGCACACTTCAATGTTGACTATCACGTCACACTTCAATCTTATTTTATTTAATAACGCATTTAATAACGTCGATTTTTAGTGTCAAAAAAAACTTGCATATAACCATATAGAAAGCAAAGACACCAGTGTAGAATAAACCAAAACATAAGCAAACTGCAAAAAAGTATGTACTGCCCTACAGAGATCTCTAGTTGGAAAATCTGAATGGGAAAAGGTAAAGATATCCATGCTATTCATATTTTTATATCTATGATCTCTCAACTGCTTAAAACACTTTATAAGTAAAGAATTGGGTAAGAAATTGTAAGGGAATCTATACATTCTTAAAGAACTCTGATGTAAAGCAACACCTTTTTTTTCTGAGTAAACGCTGCTTCACTGCTACCACCAAAGCTGTACCATCTCCTTGATGTACCAAAAACTGGTGTTAAATAGTTTTAGCAGAACTTAAAGTTCTTAGCAACTGTAATATCACTTTCTGTTCATTGCTATATAGTAGAAACATTTCACATATATTATTGTTTCTTAAAAGAAAAAAAAAAAGTGGTTTGAGTATACAAATAGAAGCTGAGAGAAAACAAATTTCAGGCTTTTTTCAGTGCATTACATATGTGAAAAAGACAGAAAAATGAAAAGGGAAAGAAAAGAATAACTGGGGAGGGAGAGCCAGAAAAGGAAGCCATTCCTTTTAAAATCTTGAACTGCTACATAAAAACAAAGATGAAGGTCTGATGGAATGGTGTCATTCAATAAATATACCACCCATGTAATTGCAAGGAAAATGTGAAGCACCAGCTGTCTTTTCACACTTGAAATATAGATTTACTCAAATGCAGATTAGGAATCTAACCAAATATTGTAGTATTTTGAGGAATTTTTAAAGACATTTCTCTAATACCAGGAGGACTCTGTTATTCAAACATAGCTGCCACATAACGAGAGCCTTGTGAATTGCCAAAGCACTAGAGCCACAAAACCCATTAGCAGATGTAGAAATTCCACATTCCCGCCTTTTATAAAGGTCTGCAGTTATGAAATCATTCTCATACACTTGGAACTTAACTATTTCATTGCCCAGTACATGCAGGACTGGAGTTGATGGAGAAAACCACAAAATGGTGCGTCTGAGAGCACTCCATGGACACGCGTTTCAGTGGTTCTTTCAAAGTTTTAGCTGAAAACATCCCCCCATCATCCCATAAGGAAAGAATTTATCTTTACTAGAGAACCCTTAGGATGTATTGTGTGTCTTCACTATAGATGTATTAAGATATGTGGCTGATAAAAATAATAACAAAGGAAAACAAAGAAAGGCTTGCTCTTTAAAGATGAACAGAATTAAAGACTACAAGGTAGGGTGCAGTTTCCATGTTTATTTTCACTCACCAAAAAGAAAGTTATTTTTGTAAATTAAAGAAAACACAGTCAAAATGTCTATTATCTCCACATTTAGCATCATGGTATCTTTGCTGTACCCCATGCCAGTAGTTTAATATTTTTATGACAGCAATTGAAAACTTACCTTTTGATAAACCTCCTGCAGCTAATCTCAATACACAGCACACTGAGAAATATTTGACTTGCTTTTATACCAGTGACTTTCTTATGCCTGGGCAGATTTGAGATAACCAGATAACTCTGCGGGGCAGCAGCATGATCACTTCAGAAATAAAGCAAACTGACCAGAAAGCCCACCAGGAATTCATGAGGTAAACAAGCATGACTACAATAGAAAACGTGGTCCTCCAGTCACCTCACAGTAACTCCAGCTTTCTCTAGGAATACTTACTTGGTTATCTTTCATTTACTGAAGAAAGGACACCAATATAAGGTAAAACCAGCTGGGAAAGCAGACAAAACAGCTAAAGAAAAAGGCTGTTAGTAGAGCAGAGAAGAGAGAAATGTCACATCCAATCTCAATATGGAATTGATATAATTACTTCAACGATGCACTTCATAACCAAGTTGACAGTTAAAAGTACATTTTCCTCTTATGAAAATTGAGGAAGATATGAAGGCAACTGAGAGAGGCTGCTTTCTTTGAAATGCTGTAGGATAGATGTGTCTTTTTAAACAATCAGGGACAAAATTGCTAGGTAAAAGCTATGAGAACAGACCAGGAGGTAGAGCAGAGAGCCAGGCAGCTCAGCCTGGCTCCTTATCCCAACTGCATTAATCAATTCCCACGTTACCTGAAGCTGCTGGGAGCTGTCATTAAGGTTATCCTCTCGTCTCCTGGCCTCCTCCAGCATCTGTGCACTCTTCTTTTTCTCCACTTGTTCTTTGTGCTTCAGATTTGCTACTTTCTTGTTTTGATCTTTAACTTGCCTGCAAAAGAGAGGAGCACTCAGAGCGCGGTCCAGAGCAGTTTCCATCAGTGAGGAGCTGGGCCAGGGAACAGTGGCACCATCAAGTGCCACCACTTCCTTGGCACAAGGTCACCAGCACCAAACCCATCCTTAAACATTACCTTCCACTGTTAATTGAGCCAAAAGAAGGCTTCATTTTGCTCATTACTATTAACCTGACCTAGAAAATTCCTGAAACAAAAGCATTTGGTAATTTTAATTTGATTAATAAACTGTTAATCAAAAGATGCACCTGTCCTCTTCTGGCTTTGGGGAAGAGAACTCTTCTCTATTCACACACACATGTAAATATAAAATCGCAGAAATCTAATAACCCATTTTGCTTTGGGTACCACTGTATCTAATGTGAGGAACACAGGAGGAGCAAAAGGAAAACTACTGAAACATGACTTGATTATAGAGGATTACCTACAAGAATTAGAGAATCTGTTTCCACAGGTAAAACAATTTCTTTTCAACCTCAAGATCTACCTGTTTTCTTGATATTTTGAGGAATTTCCTACCCTTTCTTTTTACAGAAACAAGACACAACAGGTAAGAACAAACTATTTGAGAAACTGTGCATCATTTCCTTTTCACTTACATCTATGGACTATTTTTGATGATCCTGGCAGCTACCACTGCCTGCAGACAGGGTTTGGCCTTTCAGGGCATTAAGACACATGGAGTATTGAATCTAATTACAGACCCTTTAATCTCAGCCTCCTGACCACAGAGAACTTGAGTCTAAACTTTTAGTCCAATCAAAACAAAACAGGCTAGCTTTGCTTCCTCAGCCCTTTTCTCCATAATTATATCTGGAGTTTGGATTTTGGAATAAAAGACAGATTCTTTGGTTGCAAGATTTCCCCAAAACATCATGCAAGTAGTAGAGGCGGCTCTTTAATTTACTGTTTAGAAAACAGAATGATATACCAGCTTCAGATCTGGTATGTTATCCACACAGACAGGGAAGAATGTTTCTTCTGTATTTCAGAAATACTTTTAGAACAGATCACAAACAACCCTTCTTTAATATTTTCTTCAGAACTCCTAACAAAAGTATGATCAAGAACGCATCTCTTTGTGATATATTTATGTTCAAATTACGTGGCATATGACCAGTCAGTGTTTTGAGTTCCTCCAAAAACACTCTCAGCTCTGAGGTTCAACTCTGAGCTCTGCTTTTTTCCAATGTAAGCCAACTGAGGCTGGGAAAATCCTGAAAACAGCACATTTTCCTTGGTGCTAAAACAAACTCTTAGGGTGAAAAAGTGCTGATGGCCTCTGGAGACCAATAAAAAATGAAAGCTCTTTTCTGATGATGTTAAAATATTATTGGCATACTTAACTATCCTGTCCAAGAGTTACAGCTGATTTGAGTCAGGATGCTTTTTAAACACCACCAGTGTAATTGTTGAGTTATTCTAACCCAGTGCTGCATACTGGCAATGGGCTCATTGCCCAGTTTGAAAGCAGACTCGCTCAGTGATTAAACAACTTATTGGAAATATTATGCTGGCACCAGCTCAGCTTGTACAATACACAGTTCTATCTGTCCAATAAAATAAACACAGAAAGTACAGCTAAGGCGATGCAGAAAATGAAAATATGTCAGCCCAACACATTCAATTCCATATGAGAATTTTTACTCAATTTTAAAATTAAAATTAGAGGAATTAAGTTAAGTATTTTTAAAATAAATGTGCAAAGCTAGATTCACATATTGAGAAACTGATCTTTATTATTATAACCAACTAGTTAGATAAGAGACAAAAATATTAATAAAGCCCCAACCTTCTTCAAAATAGATTATCTATCTGAAATAGATAATCTCCTACATGGTCCAAAGTGTTCTCAAACAAAATATGTATTTCAAAGAGATGGGCAATTATAAGGACATGTACTATTGACATTAATTTTGGTGTGAACCAAAATCAATGACATTCTAATATATTAGGTAGATGCTTTGAGACAAAGACAAGCTTTATTAAAGTTAAGTCTTGAAATTACCTAGTGCTTGTAATCCAGAGATCAATCTCCATAAAATTTTCTACTAGACCATGTTGCTCAAAGCTCCATTTAACCTGGCTTTGAATCATGTACAAGACACAACTATCCCTCCATATCTCTGATGTCAAAAAGGAACAAAAGTTGGGCTATATACTTTTCAAATATACAGGTATTTGTGGCAGTAACTAGAATTTCCCCAACTGTTTAATTGTATAAATCTGGGAAGGTTACATGAAACTCCAAATCTATAAACCCAACAAGGCTCGGAGTCATTTGATACATGAATACACATTTCATCTCATCTCGATGCCTGTGGTACCAAATGAAAATTCTCACTTTTGCAATACCTCATGCAGATAATCATGCAAAAGGTTCAGCATTTAAAAGTCCACAGCCCTTTGACATTTATACCATGAAAGTTCTGTGAAGCTCTGAAGACTTCATACTGTGGTTCTGTAAAGAATGATCTTCCTTCTCTGCCAAATAACTTTCAGTCTTCAAAGCCAGTCAGAGAATCATCTTTTTATATATGCAACAATCTTTTAAAATATTTAAATACATACTCATATTTTTAGTATCAACAGACCTCAAAAGCTTGCTCATTAAGTATCACCCCATTCACTGCTCAATAAGTCAGTTCTGTTGCTATTTTAAACACTGCAGTACTACTGATGATTTCAATTTCATCTCCACACCACCACTGAACAATGTGCAGAACTGGACCACATACTGAACTGGAACAATAAAATAAAATTACAGAAAGAACGTGACTTAAGTGAGCATGCTGCAACTGGTACATTTTTTGAAGAGACAGTCAAGAGGAATTTTTTTCATAATATATGTGCACAAGGAAGCTTATTAGGAAAAAAGAAACAGAAAGAAACAAACGAAGCTCTGCAACTCCTTCAGTCTGAGAGCTTCATTTTGTAAGCTTAATGTTATTTTAACTCTTTTGAATGAATTGCACATAGAGCTCCACATGTGTAGAGCTCACATCCTATCAAAGACACAGCAAAGTTTAAAAAAAATCCTTAATGTCTAAAAGTACTATTAAAACTGAAAAAAATTGCATGAGATCAAAGATAGTAAAAAGAGAATGAGTTTTGTATAATGATGGCAAGACCTTAGAGGTTTAAGAATGTTTTCTAGAAAGCACCACTGTCTGCATGTACAGCAACAGCAAACAGCAATTTGCAAAGTGCATGTGGGCTTCTCATCACAAAATAAAGAGCTGATGAACTTCTGAAAGATACAGTGCATTAAGTATTACCATAAATACACATTCCTACAGAAATATATTTGCAAAACAGGGCCACAAAAGAGAGAAAGAATTCTGGCAGTTCTAATTAAAGCTGGAGAGCCAGGTATCACTGAGATAAAGCTTTGAAGAAGACACCAACTGGAACCAGCAGAAATTACAAAACTAACAAAGGCAAAAGACCCTCACCTCAGAAGATGTTTACTCTCAGAGTCTCCTCAAATCAAATAATAAAAACTTTATAGTCATATATAAAAGAAGAAAAACCTATTGAGAATGTTCAAGTTGAATTAAATGAAGAATCCCACTAATTTTGGAAATAACATTTTCTTTTGCACTTTTAATAGCAATTTTAAGATAACTATCTTTTTTGAAAGTCAATCTCCTAAAACATTTTGCCCTCAAAAGTGAAAACTCTTTTCCATTATTTTGAATTTTTTTCCAATTAAACAGTATGTCACGCCAAGTACTGTTACAGACTAATGAATTAGATAAAAGGAAGTAGAATAAAATTCAGGCTTCTGATTAAAAAATACAAACCCCAAAGTCTTTCAACTTAAGACAGGCCATGATTTTCACAATAAAACATTTCACATCCTTTCATTTTGGGTGCATGATGTAGTCCACGCGCCTGATGAAAAAATCCCCTAAGATTTCCTAATCTGGACACTGAAACCAGCTGTTCATATCTATGGCTTTACTCTTTCTTTAATGAAAGAGTAAAGATGTCTGAACAAGCCACACCTTTCCACTTCTCCATAAAATTCTTGCATTTCCAGTGATGAAATATAGCCCAACACCATGGGGAATAAAGTCAATCAATCACAATAAGCAATAAGAAATTTCAAAAGAGAAGATTTCACATTTCAAAATTATTTCAAAACAGGAAGACAAATACAAATTATAAAAGACCAGTAGAGCATCAGGCATTCCTGAAAAGTGGCAAGCCACTTTGTTACCCATCAGCCATAGGGAAAACCTTTCCTCATTAAGAAGACCAATTGCTACATTGGCCATTTCTTAAAGGCTCTTATGAAATTATTTTTTCTGCATTAATGTCAATATTTTTTTCATTTTGACACTGATCTCATTATATTTTACTGTAACGCACATCAGCATACATACAGCTGCTAATTCTCTCCTCATATGGATTTTCATGCTACACATTAATGTAATGTAAGCTATTAGCTGCATCTGGTTATCTTTTCTGACATAATTTCAGATGTTATTCTTGTAAGACAGAAGTTGATAAAATATTAACTGAAAATATGAATAAATCAATTGCAATTTTATTATTATATTTTAACATACTTTTCCTTCACATTTAGGTGTCTAACACACAGAGGTATTTTTAGAACAATCCAGGTTAAGCAAACATTTAGAATGCTTTTGAACCACCACCAAAGCTTCCCTGCAATATGAAGTGTACACACACATGCTGCATTTCACACAATGGCTCACACACCAGGAACAAACATGCACATCTTGTGCACTGCTACAGTACAACAGCTTGCTTTACTCATCTGACTTAGGCACTCAGAAGTATTTCCATGTGTCTGTCAGCCATGTCAGAAGGATTGCTGAGCTCAAGCTTTCATTGCTGCAGCATTACCACCACCCACAGGACACTCCACTGCTGCTGCAGCTGCTAATCCTGATGGACAGATGAACTTCAGATGCTTCAAAGAACACCTTGCTCCTCAACATGACTTATATTGATAAAATAGTCAACATGACTGAAAAAACCTACACTGAAAACTGGATGCAATGACCTAATATGTTAGTTTTGAATTGCCACAGTGCCTTGTGTTATGAAATATTAGGTTCTACAATACATAGAGTAGAATCATTGAATATTTCAAGTTGGCAGGGACCCATAAGGATCATTGAGTCCAACTCCCTCTTGTTGCATGACTACCTAAACCTAAACCACACCACTGAGAGCACTGTCAGACACTGCTTGAACCCTGTCAGCCTTAGAGCTGTGGCCACTTCTCTGCTCCCTCATGGTGAGGAGTCTGCTCCTAAAGTCCAGCCTCAACTTCCTCTGATGCAACTTCATTCCTTTTCCTTGTGTCCCATCACTGGTCCCAGAGACAGATCAGAACCTCCCATTGCCCTCCTTGAGGGTGGTGCTATCATTGCCAAAGATCTCCGAGCACTCTGTAGTCCTAAGAAGTGTCCAAATTACAATATCTACCTCCAAAATTTCCTTTGTCACTTTATTTTTAAGGTCTGCCCCTACATAATATTTTAGCTGGCCATATCCTTAACCATAACTTCTGAATTTAAAAGATCATGAATACAGTGATATAGGTAAGTTGTTTGGGTTTTCTTGCTTTGTTTTGTGGGTTTTTTTGTAGTTTTGGTACACAAAGAAAAATATTTACATTCTGGGGCATGCAGCAGAAGGAAACCAAGGAAAAACTCTTCCCAAAAATATTTTGAAAATAAAGAAAAAAAACTGTTCTAAGAGGTTTTGATTTGGCTTTTAGTTGTTCAAAACTCACTTTACCTTAGTTAGGGTTAGTCATCAAATAATGGAGAATAATGGCAGTGTTTGGAAAGCCTAATTGCTTAACCTCACAAAAAAGCAAGTGATAAAGGGAAGATAAATCAGCAATGAAGGAAACAGGACTGACCACACCACACAGCCCCATCATCACAACTGGGTGTGTGACTGACAGCTGCCAAGGGTTCAACAAAGTTCTTCACCTTATGTATTCAAAAAATTAGGATTAGGGGAATTACACCTGCTGAAGGTCTATGTGGAATTTTGTATGGCTGGGTTGGGTTTTTTAAGGGTTCTCTGGGCCTTGGCTGTACACAGCAGTTCCAGCTTCTCAACCAGTTTGTCATTGCCCTTCAACGTTATAACAAGATCAAAAATGGTGCATTAAATTACTACCTAAAAGAAACAATAATTTCACTATGCTTCAGAAACTTGGTTTAACATTACCACTTCTGTTGGTCATTGCATCCAAGATAAAAGATCAATCACACACTTAAACTGTTCCTGTTCAACTGCACAGCACTCAGCCACCTCTCCTGCCTGTGAACTTCTCCCAAAACCTCTCATCATTTTGTTACACTGCTCCTTGCTGTTCTGCACCACTTACATGACAAGGTAAGGAGTGCCAATGAAAATATTAGCAGATCCTGAAAATGGGACTGGGCTGCTGCATGTGAGTCAAATTGTCCCATGGTGGCTTCAAGAGATGAGGGGTGGCCTTCATTTCCTGAGGCTAGGAAACTTTGATTTCTGAAAACAAAGTGTGTGTTCAGGTCAGCACTGGAGGAGGCAAGGGGTGAAGGATGTGGGAAACTCACTTGCCCCAGATTTTAGGGACAGGAGCTCAACAATGTCTGAATCAAGAGGTGTTAAAGTCAAGCCTTCAAGCAGATCTTGACTTTACACTGACCACTGTCTTTCTTCAGTGATAATAATTATTTACCTAATAGAATGCACATTTCCTGATGCAGTCAGCACATCTCTCCCTGTAGCTGAAACAACACAAAGATTTTCTTCTAGAAACAGGTCATGGGAAGATACAAGATAGGGGAGCACACACCATATGAATCTAGAAACTCAATATAATAAAAAAATGTTATCCCAACCCAATTTAGAAACACTTTGGAAAAGAAATCTATCACCTGACTCATTAGCAACAGATGAGGCTTACCAAGTAATAAGGTGGCATAAGTTATTATTTAATGCTACATGGAACATTTCATGAGGGAATTAAAAAACACAAAACCAGAATCAACCAGGGTGCTCTCCAGCCATGAGACAGAAGCCCAGCTACATACAATGGCAAAGTCAAATGCTGCTGTCTGAGTATTCTCAAAAAAACAGTAAGAAAAGAAAAATTGCTCCAACCAACTGGCTGAAATTGGTGGATTATCAGCAGAGATTAAACAAAGTCTCTTGGTTTTAGTGCAACAAGTCCATATCAAATCAAGCAAACCAAAGGTTTGCTTTCACACAGGGCCAAATACAATAAGACACTAAATATTTCTGGTAAACATCTATAGCAACTCATGTTTTCATTAATCTCTAATTACAGTTTTGTAAATAGAATCCTTCGCACCTATTTGTCCAGCCAATGTGCAGCTAAAAAAAAAAAGACTAATAAATGAATATACAGCTTCCCAACTACTTAAATTCTCAGCACCTATTTTCTGGAAGTAAATTCTGTGATGAAAATAATGAATAAATTACCATAATTTCATAACTGGTTTAAAATTTTAACTCAAACTTCAGAGATTAAATAGCAAATTAATCATACATTTGATAACTATTTTTGTAAGCTGAAAGCAATTGAACTAAAAAAGAAATCTTAATTGTAAAATCTTGCAACTTTTAGTTTTGATTGTTGCTAGGAACATTAAAAACACAAACTTCAGGTGTATTCTGAAATAAACCTGTAATATAGTGGTATGGGCGTTCCTTTGTTAAGAAAAATACTAATATTTTAAGGACCTTAATAAAAGCATTCAGTCGTTCAAAAATAAGATTGTTCCGTTGTATTTTTTTCCTGCTTTTGTTAATTGAACAAACAGATGCAAAGCCAAAAACGACATTTATAAAATGGCTGATTAGGCTTTGGTGTGGATTCCTTTGCCCTGCAACATGCTGGGTTAGTTGAATTTGGCCCTAGCAGTGTGGGAAGAAGTCCCACAGGTGCTGTTCTCTTTACCTTTAACTCCAGCTCACAATCCAACTGCCCTGTGAACAGATCACACACAGCCAGCCACCCTCTGCTCAAGAGACCTGCCCCATTTGGCTGCAAAAAGTGTTGAACGGCATTTTATTGACATTTCAGAGGGTATTTTGTGGTCTAAGATAACACATGGCTTTTTAAACTGCAATCCCACCAGCCAGAAGACAAAACAAATCACCATACAGCAGTTGTTTTATTTCAGATGGGCAAATATTTTCTAATTCCTTCTAAAATAACACCCAATACAAACAACAATTAAAACAAAAAATCAAACATAAAAATTAGGCATTGCAACCAAACAAAAAATTAATGTAAGGATAAGAAAATTTTAAAACTAGGCATTTAAGTACCATGCTAGAGTAGCTTAAACATCTATATGTATGTAGACAAGCAATGAAGAGAGAAAAGTCCTTTCCAAAAATTTGCAGGAATTTGGGATAAAGTTGAACATTATTATTCTGTCCTCTTGATAGCTGTATGTTAAAAATGCAAGATATGTCTTACACATTTAAGCAGTATACCTACTAAAGTTTTGATAATTAATTTCCTTTAACGCTTTCTCCTGTTTTTTTTCCATACAGGATGGCCTTAAAGTAAATGATGAAAAAAACCAATTGAGCAAGAGGAGCAAGTGCTAAAATAAAGGCAATTCACACTGATTTGAGGTACCAATCCTTTAAAATATGCTGACATCCTAAATACTCAAAATGTGTTTGCTCTCATGTATTTTACATATATTGCTAGGAGTTAGTAATTAAAAAAACGTATTTCTAAGCTATTTATTACTAATTGAAATTGCTAACATATTCTGATTGATTTGTGAAAGTGAAAAATTACACACTAAAAAGTGAAATGAATGTATCTAGTAGTTGATTTTAAGTTAACAACATTAATAAATTTGGTACAATTACATAAGAATTCAGGGGCATCCTACAAAACCAAAAATGCTACCATCTGAAAACCAGGAATGCACTTGTTTTATTAAAACACTGCAGACTCAAGGAACTAAATTGAAAATACAATGCAGACAATTACAGAATAGGATAAGCTTAAGCAAAGATCCAGGGATGAACACAACAGTGGTGCTCCCAAAGGAATGCATTTTCAAAGGTACAGCATCCCCACTATAATAAGAGTTCTATCCTTACAGATATTTATGGGGTAAAGTTGCATTATGTCACCTCTCTTTTAATCCCCAGGAGAGAAGGAACTAGCAGGAAAGCAGTCTCACTTTTCTGCTGGGCTGGCACCTTTTCCTTTCTTTGCCAAGGCTGGCCCTGAGCACTCCAGCTTGGCAATTGCCAACTTGCTGGCAGCTGTAATTTCTAGGCTGAAATGAGGCTTTTGTGCATTTACAGAGAGCATTTTGCAACTCAGGTTTGTAATTCTTGGTCACTTTTGGTTTTGTATAAAAAGAATTAAGTAAAAAAAAGAGACTTACCTGTAAAGTTCATTCCAAAGTGCTTGGAGGCAGGAAGCTGGAATTGAATCATTCCAACCCCACTGCCACCCCAAAACTATCAACATGCTTGATCCCAATTTCTATCAAATCTGTCCAGTGTTGTAAATAGATACATAGGAATGCTCCATGTAAAAGCACTTTACACTGGGAGGAGTGTGCTGGGTCGCTAAAGGGAGAGGAGGCACCTTACCCCTGGGAGATGGGAGTTAATTACTCAGCCATGAACAGGAAGTGACAACTGGAAATATTTTGTTCTCTAAGGAAGTGAAAAAAACCCCATTTCTCTTAATTAAGAAGAGTGGCCTATCTGCTGGATAAGCAGGAAATTAAGTGAGTTACTGAGAGCTTGATTAAATCTGTCTGAATTGCCTGGGGTACTTCAAGAAGACTATCTAGAAAAGCTGACATATTCCAGTATGAAAGGGCCCTCTATTGTTTGCAGATGAAGAACACATTATGCAGAAGGAGGGAATGCTTGAATACACCACCCTGCAAGAACAATGAAATGGAAGAGAGCCATAGAAGAGAAAGGGAAAATGGGGAAAAAGAGATTTCTAATTTAATTTTAGCCTAAGAATGTTAAGCATGTTTTTATCTTGCAGTATCTCTAATAGCCTACTTGGGATTTCATGGACAAGAAATTTTGTTTTCATTTTGCAGTAAAGTGATTAGGAATGATTTCCAATTAACTGACTGATAGCAACAGAAATATTCACTGCATCTATAAGCTGCATGACTGTAATAAATATCTCTGCTTATCTAACATATTTTTCATGCAGAAGATGAGGAATTATTTGCAGAGATGATGCATCGGCCTGTTAGGGAAGCTGGTTTCACAGGAATGAGGATGGAAAACATGAGCTCAGTGAGCAGTGAAGTAATGCTGTCAATTGATAAGTGAGGCAGTGAAAGGCACATCTGAAACACCAGGGCTCAAAGGCTCCCATCTGAGGCACACCTTGTGTGCAGGTCAGCAGTGCAACCTGGACTCCACAAGCAACACAAGAACAAAAGGTTCCACTTCAGGCACTGGCACAGACTCAACGTGCAACCAGTGACTTCCCAGGCAGCTGAAAATCTCACAGCAGGAAAATGCTGCCTCAACAAACTGTGGCACTCACATTCTCTGAACAGAGAGACACATAATTCTCTCTCCCAGGATTTTTCCTAGAGAATCACAGAGAGAAGACAGAACAATTCTTATCTCTACTCACTACTCCTGTTGTTTTTACACATGTGAGATATGTCAGGAAGATTGTTTACCTGAAAGGATTCAGTTATTAGATTCTACTGAGATTGTTTTGATCCCTCAGCCAATTAAGTCAAAACTGTGTCCTAACTATCTCAAACAGTCACAAGTTTTTCTTCAATACTCTTCAGTCTCTTTGTATAGTATAGTTTAATATCTCTTAAGTATAATATTACTATTATATGGTATAGTTTTAATAAAACAATGGTTCAACCTTCTAAATCAGAGAGTAGGTAAAGATTCCACTTCCAACAGAGGAGGAAAGCTCTGATAACCACTATATCTAAAGCAAATTTGAAAGGCTATGCCAACAACTTCTTTTAAGGAAAACCACAGTTCTATTTTGAGACCTACACTGCCTTCATTTTCTTCCTTCCCCACTATCATCCCTAAGAAGCCATATTTCTCGTCACTCAAAAGGATCAGATAACTCTTTTAAAAAGAGTATTTCTTAGTGTAAATAATTCCAAAGCCATTTTTGCTCTAAGTAGAACTACAGGAAACATATATTGAATAGAAAACAACTACTACAGATTGCTGTTTTTTGGAGACAGCCAAGGAAATATAAATGGAAACTTCTTTGGAGATAACGTTTCTGTCTCTGCTGAGCTAAAACCACGGCTAACTCAACACACTTCAAATTTTCATCACTTCCTGACATGGTTAATGACCAATTTATTGCAGAGTGAAGACCTGGAGTCTCCTGAAGGTATAAAATTGAAGAGCCAGCCACACTTGCAGTAAAATTTCTCCTGAGCACCCTGGCATGCTGTCAGTGCTCAGATCCATGGCTACCTGGAGGTCCAGCAGTGTGCAAAGGCATTTCCAGCACAGTGAAAAGCCCACAGGTGCCACAGACTACATGCCTGCCACTAAGTATTCTGCTGTTTTGGTTTGGCTTTTTAAAAGAATTATTGAATAGCACCCTGAGTTTCCTGCACTCTGAACATTTTATGCAGTATTATCTGCTATTTTCTTATAGAAGGATGATATTTTAAATATTTCTTCAGTGGTTAGACATGTTCTGTTTAATATACATTTAGGGCTCTGGAAGAAGGATTGAAATAATCCTCTCAGATTTAGTATTTTGTTTTTACTTTGATTTTATAAGGCTACACTTGAGTTGCTACACTGACATTTAATTTTACATGGATACACTCTCAGCAGACTTTTACCTGGATTCATGCCACCAGCCTGTACTCATCTAATCACCAAGCCACCTTGCTTGGGGAAACAAGGTTTACAGAATTTCATTATTACCTCCTAAGGCATCAAATTCTCTTTGGTACAGCAAAATAATCTGGAAAAATTTATTCTTAGAAGTGGATTAGTTGCTTTAAAACATGGCAGACATTACAATCAATTATGTGACCTAAACTAGCAGAAAATCTGACAGTAGAAAGCACAGCACTAAAACCAGAGAACTTTCTGTGGGATATCTCCTGTCCAGTTAAGCTGTTTGTTACCTAGTTTGAGGCTGGAAATCTTATTTCTGCATTATCAATATTGCTCATTCTTCCCTCAAAAAACCAGCAGTTGCTTGTTATAGCACCTGATTGTCTTTTTATCTTTATCTATCTCAACTTTTGTGACATATATTCAAAAGAACAGCTTAGAAGAACTGGAGCATATGAATTTATGGTATTTTTTCTATTTTTTTTCACTGCTGCAGGTAATGACATCAGTATAGTGTTATTTGGTTTATTACTCTTGAACTCAGCCAGCAGTGGGGAGTTCTTTATGGGAAGCTGTCATCAGCAGAGATGCTTAGCAAAAGAAATCCTTACAGAAAACTGCTCTAATCCTCGTGCTTTCCAAGGCAATTTTATTTACTATGAATCAGCATGACATCCACTCCAGATCCTTAAGACTTCTGAGCAGCAAATACAGGTCACAACAGCAACAGTGATGTGGATTACATGGTTCTATTTTGATTCACTGAGTTTGTCAACAGGAGAGAGATGATGAAAGTTTCATGGATAGATCAGAAAATTCAGAGGTACTGATTAATGTAAGTAAAGCTGTTCTAGATGAGAACAGAAATAATCAGAGAATTTCTTCCTGTTAGGATACAGACATACCTAACACACTTTTCCCATACTGAGTTCTTTTCCAGGAGACATATTTGCTCTGATGTCTGAGAAAAAATTGCTTTACATCATTCAGAGAAATATAAAGTTATGCCTCCTATACTAGCTTCCAAGGTAGAATGTTACTTCACAGAACAGCTATTTCTTCATATATTGCAGTCAATGGTAATTAGCAAACTCTGAAGTGCTTAGGAAAGAAACTAATACTTCCACCAACTGTAATTTTCCTGTTTGCCTTGAGGAGAATATTTTTATTTTGTTTCTGGCCAGCAGAGATTTTGTAGTTCCAAGAGCAGTCATTCCACCTACTTCCTTACACTCTTGATTTATTTTAACAAATAAATCAAAAACTCAGCAACTAGCCACAATAATTTAAAAAACTGAAAAAAAGTAATCCAAAATAATCAATAAACCAACTAAGAAACTGTGAGGACAGAATGGGCAATCTCTAACATATTAGAAAACTCCTCCAAGTCCCTAATCCTCACACTTGGTCACCTCAAATCACAGCCATATCTTCTCTAGCCAAATTTTACAGTATGCTCTAAATGTGAGAAATAAAAGTTATGGTTACATTGCTTGTGAAAAGAGAAATCACTCCAGGTCTTAGAAAGATCACAACGAAACAGCACCCTAAAATTGCTTCCCCTCTTATCATTAATTTCAGCATAGGCACAGGTATTGAAAAAACCTTTAGCTATACGGATTGAAGTCAAAGCAGCTTTGACAGCTGAATTCTGTAACATCTAGGACTCCATCAGCCAAAGCACACCAAGCAAACAAGTATTTGCTGGTGGTAGCAGGCAAATAGAGCCTGGCCCACAGAATCCTGTGCCTGCAGCAAAAGGCAGAGTGGTTATTTCAGAGAACGTTCACAGGGCAGGAAAAGCTTCCTGGCAGTTACATTTTTTGGGACATGAAGGGGTCATTCCAGGCCAGACCTCCTCTCCCCAGTAATTACAAGGATGCCAGTATGACATACTGAGCACGGAAGGTATTGATGGATGACAACAACGTGATTAACTTCCAATCTTTTTCCAGTTTGTGGGAGGAAGAAAAACACTCACCCGAGGCCACAAGTGCAGGGCCTGTGCCAAACCAAGGTCACAGCACTGACACAATTTAAAGGCGTCAGCAGCATCACAGCTCTGGGGGATTCCAGCCACCACCACATTTTTCAGTGCTAACCATGAACAGCAAAGTTGGATGTTGGTCCATGATAACTCAGAATTTTAGTCATTAAGTAGTGGCTTTCTGGGCAAAGACACTGCCTGGAACAATTATGATCATTCCTTCTTCAGGAGTCGCAGATGGTTTCTAACAACAGAATTTATCAGCAAAGACTAAAATCCAACATGGTTGCAGAGCTTTCAAAGGGAAATGAGAGTCATTAGGTAATGTACTCTTACTTGTGTTATTTAGGCCACAGATGTTTGCTCTGAGCTACTCTACTGAAATCCCAAAATCTAAGGTTAGCAACAGCTTTTAAAATATAAAACCAGAAAAATGATCCGTGGCTGAAAGACTCCAAATTAAACATATTGTCTCTTAGTAGGCTTTCTTCAGTGGTTTATCACTGTGTTTTCAACAAATTCATCCTCCTGCTAATTCACTTCTCTCTAACCCTCAGCCCTTGGTTCTTTCTGACAGCACAGCACATTCAAGCTGCACCAAAACTGTTTCTGCAACATCCCTGTAAGGTTTCAGGCACAGAGGCAATGATAAAGATCCAGCAGTTAAAGTTTGTACCACCAGTATTTCAAAGGAACCACTTCTGCACTCCACAGCATGTGTATGTATCGTGGAACATGGCCAATGGCCACTCTCTTTTCTTCTTAAAGCAACAGATAAAACCAGAAATATTTAAACTGTCTTGCTTCAGCTTCCTGCTCCTGGAGTTCTTTCCCTTTAAAACCTTCATTGGTTATTCTTCCCCCTTCTTCCCAGTGCACAACAGCATTGATTTACAATGGCTTGATACAAATTCTTTCCTTCTAAACATGCACCCTATTCAACCCATCCTCCTACACAGACTTAACCAAATCTCTGATCCTTTATTTTGCAATCATGTAATTTGATGCGCAATCTTCCATAAGATCTCAATTTTAGCTGAATAGACAGTCTCATAAACACCCTTTTAAAAGCAGATACTGACCTTGAGGTGAGGCTGAAGGAAGCAGCAAATCCAGGAGGAGATGCGAAAGAGAAAGAGTTAGAGTTTGTGAAAACAGAGTCTAGAGATAAAGCAGTTCAAGAATAAAGGACAAAACAAGCAGATATAAATCAGGTAATGACACACAGACACACAATCATTCACAAACACAGAGCTGCATGTTTTATAGACATCTAATTTTAAAAAAAAATAACCAAACCAAAAACCAAGAAAAAGAAATAAGAGAAAAAAAAAGGACCTTTAGATTAGATTACACCATTTCAATTAGAGGCAACTTTCTGTAGAGAAAATAGTCTCCAATACTTAACAGTTCTTGGAAAAAGAAAATAAGCCATCTTTCAAGAAAACTCTGGATTTATATCATATCATTAGCAAGTACCCTTCTTCCAGAATTCAAATGAACATTTTGAAAATACAGAGTTTGACTATCTGAGATGAAACCTGATGTTTCCTTTATGACATCTTCTAAGGGCTTATTTTCTCTCCATGAGCAAGACATGCAATTTTTTCACTTTTCCTGCAGATGATGTCAACTTGTATAAAGGGACTAAATAGAAAGGAAAAAAAAAACCAACCACCGACTAAAATCCTTGAGACCTGAAGATTTGTCAAAGCTAAAAGCTCATCTTTCTTAATTTTGACAGTGAAGTCACCTCTTCCAAAGAGAAACAAAAAAAGCAGCTGCCTCTTCTTCCTGCCATATAATTCTCCTGTATAAGGTGCAATCTAAGAACAATAATGACCAAACAGGTATTTTTTTGACAGTTCTCTCCAACATTGCTCAACAGTAGAACGACCAAGACAAAATGCTGGAGTCTCCTTTGTAACATGAGGTCCCATAGGTTCATTATTGCCTTTTTTTTTTTTCAAATGTCTCCAGTATCTTTCATAGGCATCTGCTGTCAATTTCACTGATAACAGCAAGGTAAGTCCAAGGTGCCATAAATATAGATATTTTCAAACTGATTTTAAATTTGATGATTTTCAGTCAATAGAAAAGAGGCAAAGGAAATGTCCTTCTGTCCAAAATAGCAATTTGGCTTTGACAACATTTGTTGTACTTCTCCCATGGCAAAATTTCACTCTAAAAAGGAAGGATATGGGCTGGATAAAAATATTTCTATATTTTCCATTTCTTATATTTTTGGCTAACTGCAATATTCTTTATTACTCTTGGTATATGGAGGCACGTAAATAAAATTTGAAGTCCTTATTTATGACATAAATTTTACTATCAACTGTGCTGGGTATTGAATTTGTGCAAGCAGCTGTTATTGGTCTGCAACAGATTAACGAATGCAAAAGTACTTTTCTTTGGCTTCTCAACCAACATTCTTCAAATCAAGCTCTTCAAGGACAGCTGTTGTAAAGGCTGTATTATCTGGGGATTTGGGGAAAGATGAGACTTGTAAAGTGCCAAACACCACATCTCAGTCTTTGATCTTGAAGTAACTTAAAATATTCCAAAAACCTTGGTTAATTCATACTGAAAAATATGTAAGTAACAATTCTGACTGAAACCCAAGACTAAAAACAAATTTAACAAAAGGGAACAAAACTGTGAAACAGTTGGTTAAATATGGGAATAAATACAATAAAGGTGAAAAATTTAAGATTCTCATTTTGTGCTTCAGGGATCCTTTGGCTGTGTTGTAATTATGTGATATTGTTTCTTCAGTTTAACAGTGAAAAACATACAGGCTACAACTCAGAACAGCCCAGTGGAATTTAAATGAACCACACAGTTCTTCCAACTGCTATTAAAGGTAGCATCTTTTGCTGGCACAGGATGAAGGCAAACCAGCATGTACCACACTATGCTGAGGTCACTTGCAATTTTCTGTGTGCTACAGAAGTATTATTTAACCAGCTGCATGGGTTTTAAACAGAGAATAATTATTGCTACATCTCCATTTTGTTATGGAATAATTCTTTCTCCCAAAGAAAAATACATTTTCTGTAATTGCTAGCCCCTTTCTCAAGTTTTTGTTACGGAGGCAGAAAATATTTTTTAGAAGTGTGGATTTTTAGAATAATCAATGTTTAGCTGAATGAAAATAAGGACTGTGTATGAAAGCATATTAAAATTAGAGAAAATCTATAAGTGTGCTGTCACTCAAACTAAAACCAAGGCAGACACCTGAATGTGTCAGCTGTTGGGAAGCCAGTGGAGATCTGCCATGGACTGGAGCTGAAGCCCCAGTGCATGGGCTCTATCAGTGAAATTGAACAGAGGAGCACAGCAAGCATCTGCCCCAGGCAGCAGCCCCAAGCAAGCAGGACCAGATACACACTGAGACAGACTCGTTACAGAGCAGAACCACAAGTTTCAGTTTGCACCCTTTCCCTTCAAGCAAGAACACGCACTTGCAGCATTCCTTACAAGATCCAGCAGCAGCGCTCCTGCCCTGCCCCATTTACTGTGTGCTCCGGTGCAACAGTCACACAGGGAGACAAGACAATTGTAATGCCAGCTGGCAGCCCCAGAGAAACACCCACTTTCTTTTAAAATACCATCCTGGTAATTTTAAAGGTAGAACTGACTTTAATCTGATCACTGGCTGCAGATCAAAAAAATGAGATGTGAATGCTTAACCATTTTAATTAAGAAATTTGTATTTTAAAAGCTGTTGGTTATTCCAGCTACAATTTTTTCCACATGCTTGTGTATTATAGGGAGTGGGATGAGCCTGCAACATTTGTCTCAGATGTACTTAGGACGTAGTTTATGTAATGATTTTCAGTCAACCTTTGAATTCCCCTTGTCTGACAGTGAGTGATTGTGTATATTTATTACCCTGTCATCCCTTCAAAGCAGTCTGACAGGGAACAATAGGCATTTGATCTTCCCTGTGTCTGTCAAAGCAGAGAGGCTATTGATGTTTACCCCTTTTGACAGATTTTCTTGACAAAAGAATGATGGCTGGTCTTTTCCTTTTTCCTAGGTTGGTATTTAGAGGGATGGGGAAGAGATGGAGAGGCAGAGACAGAAGGTTTGTTTGCCCATCCATGCACACATGTGTGCATGGATCTAAGAGCACAAACCCAGCCACAGATGGCCACAATGGAGCACTAAAATTACAATTTCACTGAATTACTGGCAATTACTGCATATTCCTTTTGCTCTTTCAGTACTCCAAGACAACGCTTAGGATCTGACACTTTTAGTTCTACTATATTAGTTGTATAAAAGACAGTTTTGGCGTTTTTTTTTTTTTTTTTGACTCCTTCCACACCAGGTTGTGAGTATGGATACTCTCATATTGCTCAAATATATTGACTGAAACAAAGCTACAAAACAGCTTTGGAAGAGATGTAGTAAAGGCAATGAAACTGATATGCAGACTTGGCTCATTATTTCCGTGATGCTCTTCCTCCTCACGTTTATAATTATTTTAATTCTCTCACAGCTCTTACAGTCTACTGATCTAGCAGCTGGATTAGGAGATACCTGCTAAATAAAATCCATTATTGCTACAATATAATGCAGACGACAACTCCTATACTCATTTCAGATAACAGGCATGAGAGGGAGTGCTTGAAAACCACCTTGATTTAATGATAAAAACAAGCAGGACTTCAGCACTACAGAAAATCTGGCAGGAAAACAAAGCCTTCAAAAAATCTCACAATCAGTGCTTCTCATTATTGGCATTTCTCTAGTGCAGGGTCCTTCCTTACTCTTAGATCAGCAGACAAACCATGCTCTCAGCCAGCCCACTGCTGAGCTTAGCAAAGGAGCTGGTCCATACTCAGTTCTGTGGGCATGAATCACTCTGCTTAGTGTCAGTCCTGCCTGCTGGAACATGGATTCAATGCCAGTTTGGATGGTTCACTGAGGGGATAACACAGCAAGCTCTGATATTCAGCCAGAGCCTGCACCAGCCCTGAGCTCTCACCACATCAGGGGCTGGGCTAATTGGGGTTCTTTGACTTTGTGTTTTAGAACAGCTGTTTCTGCAAAATCACAAAGTTTCGGTTTCTCCCAAAACACAGGAAGGGGGAAAGAACAGAAAATAAAGGACAGCTAGATAAAGAAGAAATTGAAGAAGGATATCTCATTATATGAAAAAGGTGAGGATGGATTGAGCAGTCGCCGTAAAATCACTGTGATGGGGTTTTTATCTGCTGCTCTCTACAGATGGATTTGCAATTACTGGCAGTGCCCCTGTGCCTTTCTTTTCCTTGCTTAGATGTAGGTTTCAATAGTGATTAGTGAGTCTGAGTGCTGCTCTTAAGGCACTTTAACAAAGCTTGGCTTCCAGAGGGCAGACACTTTCTGAAAACCAGCATTCTTTCAATAAGTTAAATATCTGTAAGCAAATGTGCCTGCATCTTTCATTCTTATCTGTTTAAAGAAGTTATGCTGATATGAAATGTTTTGTGTTTTCCTCCTCTGAAACTTGATACAGGACTTCAGGCGTAACGCTGATCGTGTATGAAGATAAAGCAAGACGGAGAAAAAAGAAATTACTTCTTCCTTTCCTAGCTGGGAGATGATGAAAATCTTAATATTCAACAGATCTGTGTGCTCAGAGGTGGAGCTGGCCTAACTATGGGCCTGACCACTTCTTTCCATTACAAAACCCAGTTCTCAGTGGCTTGCCAAATATGAAAAAGTTGTGCTGCTATTTCCCATGACAGGTTCAACCTAACCAGGGATTTTTGTGGAAAATTTCAGCTGTGTCCTTCACAAAGGCAGTATTTTCATAGAAAAGAATTGTTTATATATGGTAAAGAGTGTATCATTTCACATAAAATGTGAATTAAAATTATAAGGCAATCTCAGAATATCCTAAGTTTTGAATGATTTACCTTAGAATTTTAATGTTCACTTAAGCTACAGATTTTTGAGGGAAGTAGATGAAAAACACAACAACAGATTCTGCCTTGTAATAATACCATGCAAGTGTAACATAAACATTTGATTTTATGTTTTATGGCAACAAAATAGATTGAAGTCTTTTAAAATAATATTTAATTGTTTCAGGTTTTCTAATGCCTGAATCAGAGCTCAATTTATTTTTGGAGGGCTATAATCAGTTAAGACACATAAAGAATTACAGCCACGCCATCTCTCAAGGTTAACTTTAATGGTGATGATTATGACTTTATAAATACCTTTCTTTAATTTTACACCATATCTCTTACTTTAAATTATTTATATGCCTTGATGTGGTTCTTGCTTAGGAATGCTATAAAAAACTATTTAAAAATTCACAGAAACAACAAACCTGAAAACCAAAGACAATTATTCCAAGGTATGAGTAGCAGTTTGAAAATAAGTATTTCAGCTTCAAACTGTTGACTTAAGCTTAGGGCATAATTTACTAGTAGTTTCCTTTACACTATTCTAGGAAACTGTAAAGTTGATGGAAAATACAGCTAATTTCTCTCTCCATCTATCCTTCATAGAACACTACACAAACATACGTGTCTTAAAGAGAGACAAAATAAGATATTCTGTATTCTACTGTCCACATTTTTCAGCACTCCTTTGAGATCCCCCAGTGTTTTTTAATCTTTTATTTACTGTTGGGAAGAAATATTTAAGATGAGGACTATACCTTTTGGCTGCTACAAATCAAAAGTTGGAAGGTTTCTTCTTCAAAAGGGCGTCCTTAAATTCTTTTCAGGAAAACTCTCCAAATTCTCTTTCTTAAAATAGCCACTAATTCCAGCTGTCCTTAACAGGACTGCTGGTATTCCACAGCTGAGTGCTGTCTTCCTTGCTCCCAAAGCAAAATTTCCTTCAGGAATAAAAACAAGCCCTGTGTCCTGTCCTTGCAAGAACTACCTATCTTATATAGTGAGTGTGCCAAATGAAAATCAATTTTAAGCCTACAACTGGAAGTAGCACTTCCATATATACTCACTCAGTGCTCTCTTCTGAAGAAACATATACAGGTATACTTCTTGCCACCTTGCAAGTACAAATTTCTCATTTGCACAATATGTGCACACCAGTAGAGCTGTGTTACTGTACAGGCTGTGTATAAATTATTCTGTGTATGAATTATCATCACAATAAAACTCAATAATAAGTCAATACTTGTACAAACCCATGGCACTGGGAATGTTTCTCTGTCTGCTCTGGGGTGCCCTGACTCCCAGGGCAGCACTGACTCTGACCCTCATTCAGGGAGAAATTTTCCCGGACTTCAAGATAGACTGGAATCTACAAAAGTGTGACATGGATTATAGAGAGTAGTGTAGGTGATCACTTGGTGAGAAATTTAGGTTTTGGGATTTTTAGTATGTTGTGGATGGAAGCAAGATGGAGGGCACAGGGTATTATCCCGGGTTTCCTCTTCATCCTTCTTCTTCAGTTTGGTTGGCATTTTGTAATTGGGCAGAAATTCTGCATTGTGGGCTCTTTGGGATCAGTTATTGGGTTAAAACGGAAAATAATCCAGGTGCCAGCTCTTCATTGGATAGTTTAGTCTTAAAAGACCTTGTAACAAGAGATAGTTAGCCATTTTGTGCCTTGCTGCTTAACTCACAGACTCTTTTACTGATAAGAAATAATCAACACCTGAGTTTGAACATGAATTACTGTCTCAAGTGCCTTCAATCCAGACCCAGAGAAACCGATAAATACTGACCTCTATCAATGACACATTTTAGAATACTTGAAGAACACTAACTTTGAGCTGGTTCAGGCAGGTAGGTAGCAGAGAACAGAACCAAAGGCAAAACACAGCAAGAAAAACAATTAAAAAGCAACAGCTTCTGTCAAGTTTAAACCAGGGAGAACAGCAGCAAACTTCCTTTGGACTGCGGTCACGGGCAGCGCTTGCACTCGACATAAGCAGGTGCTGTCTGACCTAGGGAAAGAAGCAGCATTGCAGCAGCCCCAAGCAGCAGCAGCAGAGGCCACACTGCAGCCCAGAGGAGGAAACAGAAGCCTTGAGGGCACTCACTTTCCCAGGAAGTCCCACACAAACCCCCCCAGGTGTTGCGGTGCGGGGACCGACACCTGGCAGGGAGGGTGCGGAGAGCGGGAGCCGCGCTTTCTGAGGAAAGGCACAGTCACAAACACGCCCGGGAACAAAACAGAACAGAACAAACAACACAACTCGGGGAGCAGGGGGGGACAGGGGGAGGAGAAAGCAAGGGAGGAAACAGAACACAAAACGAAAAGTTACAGAGAGACAGGAGGTTATGGGATGGCAGTACAAAAAGCAAACAGTTAGTTACAAAGGAAGTGAATAACCAGACAGCTACAAAACTTCTACACCACCAAAATAGGGGGCACAAATAAAACTTATGGGGCTGTTCACCCACTGAAGAAATGTGGACTTAGGGCCCACCTTCCCATAAGAAAAAGCCAATCCTCCCCACAGAGTATATACACCAATGAGCTCTTGCTTTCCACGAGCTCATATCAAAATGTATGTATATATATATTTTTGTGTTGAATCTAGAATATTTTTCAACTTTTGCATAGCATGCACCATACTTCACACATTTTTTTAATATCTTTCATCTGAAAAGCAATGTCTCCCAGTCAGTAATTGCAACAGCTACTGAAGAGTGGAAGCATTTTCTTCTTTGTGTTACCTTAAGCACAAGGCAGCTTTGCATGCATTGAAAAGGTTAAAATAATAGTTTTCTGCTTTTAATTTCATCTTCCTCTCCTTACTGTCCTTTCTCTTTCCCTGTTCCTCTGTGCACACCTCCCTAACAGGTGACAAATCTCTTTTGTGGATGAAACTGTGATACCATTTCTCTCTCCCTGACAGCATATGGTCTAGTTGACACATAGAACCAGCAAGAGGGAAAACTACAGGGAGGAGAAACTCTTCTGAAAAAATCACGTTTTTTTTAGTACAATTCTTCTCCACATGTGACTTTTTTCTTCTCATCCTGCTGCACATGGAACACTGAATGTTTCTGATAGGAACAGCAATATTTGCTGTTTAGCTCGCTGACAATTGCTTCTGCAGGCACTAAGGCTCTTCTTTGCACAACACAGCTTGATCAGCTGTAGAAGCTTTAGAAGTCAAGACAATTTCTACCTCACTCTGCATGGACTACAGTTTAGGAAAGACTTTCAAAAGGCAAAATTATCTGGTTTTTTTTACCTTAAAACAGGACTCTTCTAGCTCTAAAACATGCATGTAACATGCCTCGATATATAGGTTCAGCCATGAAAGAATATTTTATAACCAAGCATTGTAAATAAAAACAGGACCAACCTATACATAAAATAGGCATGATAAAACCTCTGCTTTGTGCAAAAACTCCCAAGAAGAAAGTAAGCTTTCAGGGAATAGTTCTTTGGGGGAGCACTTGAAAACAACAAAGGTCAAATACAATTATTCAGAAAGAGAAATTACCAGCCAAAACCTCACCATAAAGTATCTGGAAGTTTCTATCTCTATCTCCAGTGCTGTGTTTATATTACTGTACCACCTGAAAAATCATTTCAGGTGCTGATAACTTGGCTAATTCACCACACGAACAGCATCCATATTAGATCTCTAGCTCAAGAAGACTTTTTCTATTTCCACTTAGAGTGGTTATAGAACATGAATATCCTTAGATTTTTCTCCTCCCCTTGGTATATTTGGCTGCTGGCAGTCACATGATAACAAAAGATGTTTTTTCTTTTACATAGTCAAAATACCTACTCTAATTACTAGAAAAAAGAGAAAACATATTCTGTCTTATCTCAGTACTGGTAGAAAAGATAGGTTACAAAGAGAAGAGGACCACTCAATTTTTTGTAAGACTGACAATCATGTGGTAAGAAGGAATGGATAAAACTGAATAGTCAAAGTATTTACCCAATTGTTACAGAATTATGTCTACTCATTTGGGGGTTCTACATTTTCATGGTAGGACTTTAGTTTGTGACTGAAACATCAAGAAACTACCATGTAACAGGACAAACAATAACTGCTTTGCAGATGTCTAGAAGTGCATATTTTCCAAGAAGAACTAACTAAACTAACTTTCTAACTCTTTGAAGATGGTGCAATTGCTTCTACCAATAAAAGGAGATCCATCCTAATTTTTTTTCTTTGTTATTGTTCCTTCACAGACTATAAACATTTTTGTTTATAGGACACTTGTGACTATTCAATTTTTGATGTGGCAAGTCAAATCATGATTGGTTTCTGAATGTTATTGCAATAAAAAAGTCAGCTTGCATTAAAAGCATATTTAAGAGAATTTTCTTCCTGCCATTTTAATCTCCTCTAGGAATCAGGCTAAAGAATGATGCATATTTCTAACTTTCTTTTCCTAAACAGTTACTTCTTTGTGGAGTTACTTCTCCACAAAGAAAAAAACCAATTAAGGCACTATGAATACATTTCTTCTCCCAATCTTAATTCTGATAGGAGTTTGCTGCTTGTACCTGTTCTGTGGTCAACTTGCCTGCCCTAAAGAGGGTGACATGAGGAATGTCATACCTCAGATGGGCACCCCAACAGGACTGAAAAAAATCACACAAATGAGTGACTTTTAGCTTTTTCATGTCTATACTCACTCAACAATATCAACTTATTGCCTGAATGTTCTGCTGATTGCATTATGTACCAATGGGCTGAACAATGCATCACTTAGGAAAAAAGGGAAGACATTAAAAAAAGAATATATCCTCACTCCTGGGTGTTTGAGCTTATGCCACAGGTATGAAGAATTTCGGTTAAATAAAGCAACTTAAAGAAAACCAACAGGATGCTGCTTACAGTCACAAAGAGAGAGCCCAGCTGGCAAACTGAACTGTTCCAGAGCTCTGTACATGTCAAGAAAAAGAGAATGGACTCCTTAGAAAAGAGTTTTTCAAATCATTCAGAGGGACTCATATTTTGACAATCAGCAAGCCATGAAAAACAACCACTCATTGCAGAACCTGAAATGTCCTCCACTTAGTTGCCCTAATCTTCCTGACACTAAATTGTAGAGTAGTTAAGTAGAGAAAAGACAGAAAGACTATTCTGGCACAAGGAAAATGGGAATAATCAAATTTCCATTTTGCTGCTCCAAGTTGGGAGTGGTAAAGTAAACAAAAAACCTCAAACAGGTATTACTGCCCAGAAATTTGTTCTTGGCCCACAGTAAGATGAGAAAATGACAGAACATAGAATCTAATTCAGATTTTTCAAAGATCTATTACTTATATTTGTGATTCAAACGTCATGGAATCATAATAAATGTCAATTTTTTTCTAGGGACATTATAGTCTTGAGCCTCCTGGCTCTAAGAGATAGATGGAAAATGCTGAAAAGTGCTGAATCAAACTTTGCTTGGACAAAAGCAAATCTGATCATCAGGCTTCACTTGGGCCAAAGTTTACCTGTATCCCTACCAGAAGTGAGTTATGAGGCCACTTGTCACAAGAATCTGAGTAAGTAGTAACACAAGTTTTGAAAAGGCATTTCTCTTATTTGTTTCTGTGAAAGCAATGCCTGAAGAATGTCAGTAAATAGTAAGACAAGCTTTCAAAAGGCATTTTTCTTATTTGTTTCTGTGAAAGCCAAGCCTGAGGAATTTGTTGTATCAAAACAAAAAACTCTTTTACAAACACACCAAAATTTCAGCAGCTTTTCCTACGCTCGCCATTCCTTTATATCTCTATCTACCCTTCTAGCTCTACCTGCATCAGCCCTATTTTTGAGTAGCCAAGTAAGGAAAAGCAGATGGTAAGACACCCTTTTTCTAATAATGTAGCAAAATAAAGGAACAAAGAAAGAAAAATTCTAAATAGACTAAAAGACTCTAAAAGACTTTTCCAAAACAGACACCTTCAGGTTTTTAAGACAAGAAAAACGACTTATCGCTAACATGCTAATGCGGGTTTCTTTGCTCCTCTTTTAACTTTTACACCATCCTCACCTTTCCAGCTCTGCTATCTTCTTATCCTTGTCATTCTTCTCGTTTTCCATCTCCTTGAGGATCTCCAGGAGCCGGTCCACCTCGGCCTGCGCCTTGCCGGACTCCTCGCGGTAGCGCGTCACCTCCCGCTCCAGCTGCTGCAGCCGCTCGCCCAGCTCGGGGCTGGCCCTGGCCTCCAGGGCGGCCTCGTGAGCCTGGGGGAAAAAGGTGCAAGAAACACCACTTCATTCACACGCAGCCATGACAACCCCAAAACGCCGTCTGTGACAACTCCAAAGTGCTATCTAGATCGCTATTTCGAAGTAGCAAGATTAAGTGTTACACGGGAATATGAAAAGCCTATGCTATCTTTAAGTGTGGGGAAACACTCTGCAGGAAAACAAATTTAGTTTTTTTAAATTCAGCTTAAAAGAACACATGACTTTTAATCTGAAACAGAATCAATAAAGAAACAGAAATATGAAAAAAAAGTGTTAACTTCTTTGAAAGAAAAAAAAGCAAGTGTGACTGTACACACTCATAGTACACTTACAAAAGAGTGATAGGACTAGATTCAGTTATTTAAGGTATTTCTAACCTATTTATTCTAGAAAAATGAATCACAGGAAACAGCCTTCAATAACTACATCACTCTGCAAAGTGTCAGACCTTTGCACAAAGGGCGCTGATGTGCTCAAGCCCTTGCCAGTTCTGTGAGCCACACAGACCAGGGTTTATGAGCATGGCTACTGAAATTATCTTTGCTTAGTTATCTAGGAAATACATTTTTCAAAGTCAGGCTGTTGGGACAAAAAGTACCTCTGGACTGAGGATGAAATGATCCCAATGAATTGATTTTGTTTGGGAGGTTTTTTAATGGCTTGGTTTGTTACAAAAATCACAAATTTATTTGTAAACCTAATTCAATAGTTCCCATGCATATAAGAGACAGGAAGAACGCAGTTTTAATGCTGGAAGTTAAACCAGCAGACTAAGGACTATCCTTTTTCTCTCACCCTGCTCCTCTGTTCTTGGATCTTGAACTGCAGTTTGATATAAATTAAAGCTGTTTTAGAATTGCTCAAAATTGCTTCAGTGAATGGCAAGTTTGATGGAGCTATTCTGCTTATCAGGATTGCCTGCAAAAGCCCAGGCCTTGCACTTCTCACTACACCAGAAAATAAGACTACAGGTTTTTCTCCCCTCTGTGTGCAGCTGTGGAAAGTTGTTTTACAAGCTGCCAATGTTCTGCTCCAAAGCACACTAAGTCTAGATCTGATAGTATGGGACTCTGTTGCTTTTAAAGGTAATTGGAGAATACTACAGCAGTAAAAAACTCAGGGCAGAAAGCTGCTGCTTCCAAAGAACCAAATAGCAAAATTATAGTTGGCTAAATCTGTTTAGTTATTCAGTAAAACAAGACTGGAGGAAAATATTCATTCATTGACTCCAACATTTTTGCCTTGAAGTGTCTAGTTTTTAATTAGTTTCTTTAGAGCCAAGGCCACATTCTAGTAGAATCCAGGAGACTTGTGGAGCAGAATATTATGGGACTATGGAAAGTCTTGATGCCTGTCTTTAATGGGACTGACCTTGGGATGGATCTGGCTTTCCCAAACAAAGGAAAGGTTCATGTTCCAGGGCCTTAGCCCTGCAGCTCTTGTCTGAGGGTCAATAATAAGCTGTTGTGGCTTTCTTTTGTTTAAAAACAACAATTCCAGAAAGCTGATTCGGCTGGACAGGATTTTATCCTAGAAAAAAATGCCCCAGGGTCTCCCAGGCAGATGTCAGCAAGGGTGCCCAGTAACCAAAAATCATGGAAGAGTCGAACCAATCCTTTCCTGAGGTAATGCATTTAGGAACACTAAAAAGGCTCCCTACTTTTGAGTGACTTTCTAGCCAAACCCTGACACTCCTGTGCCACTGAGCTGTGAGACTGAAAACCCTGCATTTGTGCTTCTGGCTACAAGTGCATCCCTGTGAGGCTTTGCAAAGCCTTTGGAGTTAGGGCTGCCACTGCTTCCAGATTCCTTGCTGCCCCATGAGCACCCCAAATCACACACCCTTGGAAAGGGCTCTCCACAGCAAGTGGAAGTGCAATTAATGCCCTGCCAGGAGGATGCAGACTCCAGGAGGAGGTGGCAGCAGCGAGACTGACAAGTGTGTCAGCCCCACAAGCAGCTGGGAGCACCAGGGGACACACTTGGCTTTGCAACCAGCATTGCTGGGTGTTTCTGAAATGCTTTTTTTGGGATTTCTAGCCTGAGGAAATCTGAAATATTTTATTTCATTTCCTTTTCAACTACACCTTAAATTTCAAAAACCTCCTCCAGTCTTTCCTTCCCAAATACAGGGAATTGGGAATACTGTTTTTGGGGTCACCTATCCACCAACTGAGGGCATCAGTATTCCCCTTAAGAGACTCTGTGTATAGAGTTAAGTCTAGTTTTCACCAGACAGAGCCTGGATTTAGGTATGTTTCCAACATCTCAAATTGTTTAACAAATACTCCTCCAGACTCTTTAAAGTCATCCAAAATACATGATCAGATAATCAAGAAACTTCTTTTCAAAGAAAACAAAGTTAGGCTGTTAGCCTGGCTTATTAAACTCACTAATTCAAAAGAAGTTATAAGACCTAATGCAATTTGACTGTCAGAACAGTCCTGATTTATTTCACTCTGCTAATAAAAGCATCTCCGCAACAACCCAAGAGACACTACTGAGAAGAGGAAATAAATTTTCTTTTCTAGAGAATTAGCCAACAAGTCAGTGTGTCTGGTTCTTATAGAACCAAAGGGCTATTTACAGGACATAAATTATTGGTTAAGACATGTAACCCATGTTATTTGTATATAATGCACATAAGTATGGATACTTTCACCTAACACAAAGAGAATGTTATGTGATATGCTGTAAACTGGAGACCACTTCCTGCACTGTGAGTTACTGAGTGACTTTGGTCCATTTTGTGGGTTTTGTACAAAATACGTGTTTCATGACTGTCTCTAAAATCCTACTGGTTTCATTTATTGTATAAGAGAGAAAACCAATGCATTCAGAGCTTTCCCACAAACTCACATCAAGATCTGGAACGGATGAAATTGGCTACCTTCCCTGTGCAAAATAATTAATCTTGGGGTTTTTTCCTTTAACCAAAAAGCAAAACACAAATAATGAATTCTTACATTCACAGTAAAAAAAATACATATACAATTTGCCCCGCCCATCAAAGGTGCAGAGAAATTCCAAAATAAGCAGTAATTTCATTTTTGAAGCAGAATCAACATCTAAAGTGACAAACGCATGAATAGTTTCTCCTGATTTCATACGTTTGAATTCCATCTCTGCCTGATACAGAATTTGTAAATCTGTGGTTTTAATGTAATTACAAACAAATGTGATAGTGCATAAAAGAAGTATGACAAAAATTAAATAAATGTAGAAAGCAGCCTGCTGAGGGTGAAGGGAACACTGCACTTTCTCATCTCTGCAGATCATTGAGTTTACCTGATTAGAGGCTATTTAAACCCTTCAGTTGTTACCCCTGACCCTGGCATTAGCTCTCTGTGCTCCTGTGTGGTATCAAACAGGTGAATTAAAGAGTACAGCCAAGCTCACACATTTCATTCTGCACTGATGCATAAGAAACAGTCACATTTCAGCTGGAAAGCAGCACCCTGTTAAGCTCTGCTTTTATTAGCAAAGCTCATCTGATCAGTATTAATCTTTGCCAGTGTGAATTCAGTTTCAAATTCTAAGTGGCTCAGGGCTGAGAATAGTTTAAGTTTACTACTCTGGCTATGTTCTCCCAGTTTTTAAGAGGGACTATAAAGGAAGAGGTGGTTTAACAGCTTTCTGCTTCCCTGCTCTCATTTCCCATCTGGAAAGTGGTAAGTGATGGGGTGACTGCTTCAGGTACCTATAGAACATAAGAAAGAGTGATTGTTCCTCAACAAAATAAATGTACTCCAACTTCTCTTGCTTCCACAGAAAATCAGCTGACAAAGCCAACTTCTACAGCTAAAACAAAGATGACCAATGTTTCAGAGAAATAACCAATATTTACAGATGGAGAGGAGTGGAAGACAAAACACATTGAAAATAATTTTCCAAGTTGATATTTCTCGTGCCAAAAACCTCTTTTTTAAGAGGTAAGATAATCTCACACATCTTCAAGTGTGCCAGAGACAGGGAACATAACAATAGCACAGACCTAATTTAAAGGTTCTAAAATGTAAATAAAAATTCCAAACATTATGACCAAGACTCCAAATCAATATTCCTAAAATATTAACTAAATCAAACAGCAAATAACTCACAGCAAACACTTTCTACTTTTACCTATGAATTGAGACAGTAAATTCAGTTTAACATTTCACATACAAGTGTTGCCAAGAACTTTTGGCCCTGAAGTAAAAGTTCCCAAGAACCTGAAATCCCATTTTAATCCACTCTCCTACCTCCAAGGGAGCCTCATGTCGCCTAAAAATAGTAAATGCACGCACAAATACAAAAGTACATTATGATTATTTACTGCAAAAGACAAACACTTGACCCATCTTCTGTACTAAAGGCAGAAATTCAACTGATAAAACATTTGTGTTGTCTTCTATCATGCCTTTATTAGTTTTAACAGAATTGTAAATTTAAAAAACCATCAGGCCTTTTCCTCCTTTAGTTCCAAGGCTCTACACACCCCAAACTGTAAAAAAGCTTTTTGAAAAGGCAGTAATGGAAGTAAAAGGCTCAGGAAATTCTGTGATATACTATGTACTGTAAACTTGAGTCTGTCACAGAGAGTTATTTGCTGTCTTTTAACCATCTCTACATGGTTGGTCTCTGTTAATGGATCTGCAAATTTTTGACTCCGAATAAGCAAGCGTTTAGTTGGAATTGATTCATAAAGAAATTATTTTCTTTATGAAGAATCATAAAGACAGGAAGACACCTCAAGAGAGGCAATTTCCATTACTTAAAAAATTGATTTCTTCAGTGATTCAAATTGCCAGGGATGTCATTAAACATAAACCATTTGCTCTCTTTGGATTCAACCCAGCACAGAGTGGGCAAAGCCAGGAGGGAAATGCCCACAGGACATTTCTCTTTGTGAATGCATTTTAAACCCCCCACCTGCCTCCTCTGATCTGGCCCTTACTCACCTGACCACTGCTTTACAAAATCAGGACACAAGTAATGAACAGACATTTAGTACCACTTTTTGGATATTCAATGTATGGCTCTATAAGCTGCTTATTCTTGTCTGCAACATGACATTAAAAGAAATAATTCCCCAATTTTCTTTCTTATGACAGCACACAGATGGTCTGTATGCCTCAGAAGAGGAGGAGGGGTTTGGCTACAGAGAGCAATCCCTACCATGAACATGGAGCAGGTATCTACTGGCCAGGTGAGCTGGGTGGTAACCAATCATAGCCAACCAAATTTGGATGTGGAGTCTTTGGAATAGCCCACATAAAGAGCTGTGGGTACCAAAAAACTCTCCCTGCTCCATGAAACCCTGGTGTCCTGTTGTGTTTCTGTCTCCCCCACCACGACACTTTCTGTCATGCTAATCACAACTAATCACTCCTTAACACCACCTGTGGGAAATGAAGATGCATTATTAAACCTGTTGTGCAGGGGAAAAAGCAAAATGGAAATGTATCCTGCCTTATTCACTCAATGCTTTGCTGCTATTAAAAAAGCACTTTACCAGCTTATTTTTCTGGATGATTATCATCTCTCATGTATATCTGGCTCACTCTTGGAGCATTTGCCATGCAATATTGAAAACAGCAAGACTCTAGCAGACAATAATTTAGTTATGAAATGCTATACAAATTACCTCACAAGGAAAAATGAGAAAGACCACACAGTGTGACATTGGCCATTTCCTGAATTTTGAATATTTAGTTTTTCAAAATGAGTGCTATCTTAATAAGTTTTTCTGGGAGGGGTAGAATAGGTAAGATAAATTTTTTTTAACTGTAAGAATATCAGGGAGAAAAATCTCTCCAACTTTCCACAACATGAGATGATGCTGAGGTAATCAGAATGGAACATTACAAGCCACTGCAGAATTGTAGGATGGTTTGGGTTGGAAGGATCCTTACAGACCATCTCATTCCAACCTCCCTGCTGTGGGCAGGGACACCTCCCACTAGACCAGGTTGTTTAAAACCCCATCCAGCCTGGCCTTCACAAAGCCTCTTGTACCTTATCCTGTGTGTTTGCTTTATCATACTGGAGGATAAAATACACAGTTTGCTCCAGTATCTTCTGTGTTCTGACTTCAGAGTAATGAGTCTCAAAAAGTTTGCACGCTATTAAAGATTTTGTAGAGAATATGCTCTCCTGACATGAATTCTTCTACCTATTTGCACCAAGTACACTCTTTTTGCATTACATCTCATTTTCTCAACTCCTTATTGACACTATTTAGCCAGGTTTGAAGAATTTCTGATATGGGATGCCACAAAAATGGAACAATTGTGAGCCCCAGAAATTTTCTGACTCTCAGACAACGATTGTCAGGATAGACAACTCCATTTACCCTGAACATTGCCAAGAGTAACACAGGTATCAGAAAAGTTCTGTAACACCATTTTTTATGCACAGAGCCACAAAAGAAACCTCTGATGAAAACCACCTTGGATTACGTAATTTACAGTGTCAAGATATTATTACACAAACACTCCTTGACAGGAGTGCTCTTTGACATCAAACAGGAGGCTGGAAATAGGATCCAAAATTAAACTGACATAGTACCAGTGAGCTGAATGGTTACACAAGATTTGAAGCAATCTTTCAGCTGCTGCAACTCAGTTGTTATTTCTACTGTGCTGCTGTGCCCAGTGTTACAGAACGCTTTCACACAAGAAGCTTGATTCGCATGGAAATTCCACCTTCTTGCTCTGAAAATGCACAGACAATGGAGATGACAGAAAAGCTACAGGACACTTCAAGCACCAGCAGCAAAGGGAAACAAAACACAAGACACGATATTAAGCTGTCCAAACAAAAATGCAGTTAGGCCAAGGCAGTCAAACAGTGAAAACATCTCAGAGAGCTTTTTGGAACATGACTGGTCTGACATCCCACTGCTTTTTGTTTGTATCCATACCCACTATACTAAAGGAATTTACCAATACACTCTGGGTTGGCCCAACTATAAAAGCACAGGTGAATACACATGCAACACGAAAAATTAAATGTGCTGGCAACAGCCCCTCAGATTGCCAGGGAACTTACTAGCTTGGATGGATGACTCAATAAAACTTCAGGGTGCTAAAGGGAGAAAGAAGACAGGAAAAGATGGAGAAAATTTGGGATAGGAACAGTGTGAGAGAGAAAAAGAAAAGATGTAACAAGAAAAGAATTTAAAATAATAACTGCAACATTAATTTACCAAGACGACAGAGTCTTAATTAGTGGTTTTAGCATGCATTACTAACCAGCTTCTGGAACATGAGAAACATGGAGAGTTACCCTCATGCAACTCCCAAGTTTTATCCTGAATTTTTCAGTTTAACAGATTTGTCCAGCCCCCACATATTTGATGCAGTTCTTTGTTTGGGTTTACAGATGAGTTCCACAGACTAAGAAGGACTTTAATTCCTAGTGCTTCCTTTCTATCAATTCCAAGTCAGCTGAATGGTTTAGAAAACTAATTCAGTAACTGACACTATCTGAATGCTGAACACAATTTTCCTTTTTGCTTTTATTGTAACAAGAAATCCTGATTTCCCTGGCAGCCTTTTTCTTTCTATGTGGAATGCATCATTTATTGTCCCTTCTTGAAAAAAAATTTATCAGTTGAGAAGAAAAACCAGCCTTATCTATCAATATTATCAGTAATATTTTCAGCTGTGGGAGAAAATCCATGTTCACAAAATAAAAAGCAGCAGAGTCTGTATTAGACTAGCCAGGCTAACTCTTGGGAAAGACAGAATTTGGATCAACACTTCATTAAGTCTTTTTTTCCTGTTTTTTGAAAGATACTATCCTGCTGAATTTGAAGAAAGAACACCACAGCAGAAAAAAAACCCCAAAAAACAACCTCTGAGTAAGCCTGTTGAAGGTAGAGGTATTTTCCTGGCAGGGAATCACTGCTAACTTTTTCTGGTGAAAAGTTCCTAGAACTGCAGCAAGGGGAAGTTTATTAAATGGTTTTGACTTTCCTCCCTAAAAATAAGGAGTATATCTATAGGGAGAAAAACTATGCACTGGAAATTAAGATGGACAAAAATCCACTCATCTTTCCTGGAAAAAACTTCTAATATAAGTTGGTGTCTCCCAGATCAGAAAAAACAAAATGAAACAAATTATACTGGCTGGGAAAGACAAGACAGAAAATGCTGAGAAGAGAGTATCCTGAAGAGCAACAACTAAAGGAAAACTTTTTCATTATAAAAATAATACATTAAAATAGTAGTTTGGACAAAGATTTTCCTAAAGAAAAGAAAAAGCACCACACAGCATAACAGCACTTCACAGAAAAAAAAAGGGGGAGAACCTCCTGTGTGTTATTTGCCTCTAATGATTCCATCTGAGCCAAAATGAAGACAGGACACCATGTAAACTCAACAGGGATTTATGAGCTGCTTTCAACCTTTAGAATCTCCCACTGCATCTCCTGCTGGCAGCAGGATGACAAGTGAGCACAGAAGCAGTGAATATAGAATAATTAGAACATTAAGCACACAAATTTGCATAACCATGGTATTATTATTTGAAAAAAACCCCTCCAATATGAAAAACACTGCAGTTTCAGTTGCTAAGCCAAAGATCAATATAAAACACTTATTAGTGAAAAGAGGAAAAGCAACAAGAAGTGGGTACTTCAAGGGAGACACTGGAGAGTACATGGAACTAAAATAAATTACCAACAACTTTTCAGCACCCTTGCACTCTGCTTGGTTAATATTTTTGTTTAGTGTAAAGTTAATTCCCTTTTACAGAAGAAAGGGAAGCTTGCATGGTTCATTATTTCTCTAAGGCTCACTCTTTGCAGGTTAGCAAGATATTTTTGCAAGGACTACAAAGTCTTTTTTTATTTAATGGCTTAACAGTAGTCCAGATCAGCCCCTTCTGCCAGCTTCTTAACTTCTGGGGCTCATAGATCTGACTGGAAGTACTCAAAGTGCTCACTGGCAATAGGAAGCAAGGGAAGCAAGACTGATGTTAGACACATCTCCATTCAAACTGTGAGGGAAGAACCCAAAAAAAAAAGCTTTTAGTCATTTACTCCCAAGGAGCTACAGGAGAGCTTCCTTCCTGCATGTGTCTCATGCAAATCTGCACTAAGATAATGTAATAAACCTCAACAGAATGAACCTCTAAGTTAGTTTTATACTGAATGCTCTTATGTAGCCATTAGTTTTAAGGTTAATTATGACAATTTGAAAATTATTTGCAACTGGTAACAGTGCAGAGGTGTAAAAACAAGATTTTAGAAGCTTAAAATGGAGCTGGATTATCTGTCATAATTATTTCTTATTTCGTCTTGAAAATGTCAAACTGCCTGAATAAATATCTGCAATTCATTTAAAAAGTGAAAGCCTTTAAAAATAAATTTTTTGCTTCTGTGCAAGCTACAATAAAACCCACTAAAGAATTGGAAACAGCTGGAAAAAAGGTTATTAAGGAAAGATGTAAATTTACTATAGGTATAAAACATATTCAAGTGAATGTTAACTATATTTTCTCTAGTAATTGGAAGTTACTCCATATAGGTAATGGTAGGCTAGAAATTGGGGTTTTTTTGTTGTAGAACTGAAACCATCCTGACCATGATTTATGTAGATTGATTGGGTGAGAAGGTGCTCTAACAACCTCTGGCAATCTTAGCAACAGTAGATTTGTCAACTCATTACCAGCAACACAGGGTGAACCTGAAATTCATGGCAGAGAATTCAATGAAAGGTCCTTCAGAAACAGAATTAAGCAGGACAAACATGGGTCTATATATGCATGCACAGAGTTTCATTTACACTGTTCTCAGGTGCAGTAACACCAACACAACAGGAATTCTAAACAGGTCTGAACTGATGACTCAAAATCACACACTTCACAGGGAGCATCTTCTTTTCATTTGTTTTTTTGCTTTCCTCCAGGCAGGGCCCATCTTGCACCTGAATTTATCACATTAACTCCTGTAAGTATTGATAATTGGTATGTGAAATGTTTAGCTGTTATTTTTTTCAGCTGTCACATCAATTTAATACCACAAGCTGCTCCTACAAGCGGCACTGAAGCAGACTAAGCCCCAAACTCTTAGTGCCTGTAAATAAAAAAGCCAACTGCACTGCTACTGCATGTAAGTGAAATCAAAATTTAGCACAAGTGTCTGAAAGTTACTTTCTGATAGGCTTAGCCTGTAATATGATTTGCATGGACCACATCTTCATGGTTACTGCTGAAAAGAAATTAAAGGAATCTGCTTTTAAGACCCCAAGTTTTCTTTGTGGACATGGGCAATGTGTTTAGAACGGTATGCTTACAACACATACATAAACATGCACTAAGATTACCTTCTTCAATTGTGTTTCCATCTTCAAACATTCTTCCTTTTTCTGTTCTAATGCAATCTCCAGTGTCTTGAGTCTTGAATCTTTCTTCAGTCCTGATGAAGCTAATGATGAAGCATGTTCCTTAAGATCCAGTAATGATGTCTAAATTAAAAGATGTGAAATAATTATCAAGTAAGTGCAATAGCTAGTTTCTTTTCTGTCTTTATTTTCCTCCTATCCCTTCACACTATGATCAGGATCTAATTTAAAACATGTTTTTCAGGTTGTTTGTGTCACTGACTTAAAACAGCTTGAATTAATTCAGGCTTTTTGTATCAAAATAAAACCTTGTCTAAATTAATTTCAAAATTGTTTTTAAAGGTGGACAATTCTGTAAACTGGAACTTTTGCTCCACTTATAGCCATGTTAAAAAAAAAATACAATTTTATTGAAAAAACAGTTTAAAATCACTTGTGGTTAGAAGATTTAGCTACTGAGACAGTTGAAAACATTTCTGTATAGAGCTTCCATGGGGTGAAACTGATTCATGCCACCTTCCTATAAAAGACATCTTAACTTCTTTCTTTCTAAATGATTTTTATGTTTGGTTTGTTTTATTTTTTTCCCTTGTCAAAGGCTGATTCCCATGTAGACAAAATCTTAGTACTTTCTGGGTACATATTTTTGCGTTGTTTTACTTTGAGTTTTGAAAAAAGTTTGCAAATACACAAGAGAGGAACAGAGAACATTTATATTTCTCCAATATAATTAAGGTAATTTGTCTAGCCAACTGGCTCATTACCAACAATCAACCTAATTAATCAAAAAAATACTCGAGAGTCTAAAGAACTGGCTGCGTTGTTTGCATAAAGGAACAAACATTATCCTCATGCTTTGGCACCCATAGCTTTGATCAATTCTGCTCCTTCCTCCCTACACTGAGACAGGGACAAGCTTGTTCCCAGCCCTCCCTGTTTGTCAGCACAGCTCAGTCAATGCCACACTGACCAGCAACCAGCCACCACTAACGAGATTAACTGCTGCAAACAAGGGGATGGCTGCTATCCCTCAAAAGGTGGTTCTGAAACAGTGATGCTTTGCAAATTCTCCAGTGATGTACCAGATCAGCTTTGTTGGAAGACAATTACTATAAAGGAACAGTTTCCTTCAACTCAAACGTAACACAAACAGAGACAACAAATAATTCCATCACAATAGATTCGTGCTGCTGGTCAACCTCTTTCTCTGTGAGATCTCCTTGTAAAATGCTGACTCTCTCTTTCAGGTCCTTAATGTCTTTCTTGTAGTTGTCGATCTCTTCCTGTTTTTCTCGTTCATCTCTGTCACGCTGCTCCTTCAAACGCTCAATGGTCTTTTCCTGACAAAAGAAAGCACTCTGTGAAGGAAATCCCTCTCAGTCAGCCCAGCTTCTGAGGTTCCTATCACAACAATTCTGATACACTTGAAATGAGGAGAAGGAGTGTATTGCCATTTTCTTTTCTTTGCAGTTGTAAAGATCCTCAAGACAGAACTTGAGAAATCTGTGGAATCATTGCTGTGAAATACCAGCACTGTGAATACTGGATTCAATACTGTGAATGTCTGGATATCTGAATGTTCACAGTGCTGTGAACTTATTTCAATCTTATTTTTATTTAAATCTTATTTTTCTAAAATGTACAGTTAAATCAGTGCTTCTTCAGAGAAGAAGGGGTGTAGTGCCTATGTGACACTGGGATTTATAACCAGTAAGAAAAGGCAACAAAATAACTTTTTGGTACACTAGATATCAGTGGAGTTTTAGATATCGTGGAATCTAAAAGGATGCAAGCAAATTCCCCAACCTCAGGGAAAGTTTAACCATAGTTCTTAGAGTCTGATAGCCTAAAGGAGCTCCTCTGGGAACCATGCAAAAACATATATAGTTATCCCAAGAAGTTGTGCCACCAAAAGAGAATGGGACAATCCGTCTCTGAGCCGGTTATCTCCCGAAAACGGAGCATTAAAAACTCCGATTTTCGGGATCATCGCTGCGGTCCCACAGCAGGAGCGCCGCCGTGCCCGCCCCACCGGCGCGTCCTGCAGCGCCCTCTAGCGGGGACGGGGCCGCCGCGGCCGCTCCGCCATGGACGCGCACCCGGCACGGGACCGGGATGGAGATGGGTATTGGGAACAGGCACGAGATCGGGATTGGAAACAGGAACGGGATTGGGAACGAGATCGGGATTGGAAATGGGAACGGGATGGGGAACGAGATCGGGATTGGAAACGGGAACGGGATGGGGAACGAGATCGGGATTGGAAACAGGAACGGGATGGGGAACGAGATCGGGATTGGAAACAGGAACGGGATGGGGAACAAGACCGGGATTGGAAATGGGAACAGGATTGGAAATGGGAACGGGATTGGGAATTGGATGGGGATTGGGACAGGGATTGGGCACAGGAACTGGCTTGGGATCAGGCATGGGATGGGGAACGGGATCGGGACTGGGCAGTGGCACGGGATCAGGAAAAGGCATGGGATGAGGAATGGGATCAGGCACGGGAACTGGATCAGGATTGGGCACGGGATCGGGACCTGGATCAGGACTGGCCACGGGATTGGGAACTGGATCGGGACTGGGAACAGGAATGGGCAGGATCCGGTAAATGGATCCAGAAACGGAGCAGGATCGAGAACGGGCACAGGATGAGGAACAGGCACAGTAACTGGATTGGGATTGGGCAACTGGATCGGGAACGAGAACAGGCAGTGGCACGGGATCAGGAACAGGATTGGGCACTGGATCTGGCACAGGAATGGGATCAGGATCAGGAACGGTAACTGGATCAGGAACGGCGCCTTCTCATGGGGCAGCAGCAGCCGGATCTCCCCAGGGAACCCGCGGCGCTCCCCACACTCACCTTTTCTGCCAGCGCCTCTTCCAGTGTGGTCAGGGCAGTGTCCGTGTTGGTGGTGTCGGCCTGCAGGGATTTCACCCGATCCTTTAAGCTGCTCATCTGCTTCTCCTTGTCTCGCAGCTGCTCTTGAAGGTTCTCGATCTTGAATACAACAAATGAATTTTAAGACAACAGCAAGGAAAACCATCCGAAAGCATCTTAGGGTATATTAAATGATGAAAATTATTCTTAAAGCAAATGAAGCCCAGTTCTTATAATCCTACCTCAAAACATCAAATGAGGTAATCAAACCCATCAAATAATAACAAGGAATCAGTAAACTTTCCAACAGTCAGGAATAAATGCAGAGCAAGCAAGTCTGAACAGTATTCACAAAAACAGCATAAAGCTATTATTTTAAATTTCTTAGGATGTTGGGCACTGTGTCATAAAAGGATGATCAACACATTAACAATGAAACACATTAAAGGAGGAAAGAAATTGACAAAAACCTTACTGCATACATAAACTAAAAAAAGGCACTTGATTATTAAAAACAGGTGAAGAAGTATAATTTTAGGTATTTTCTTTGGTATCATCATATTTTTTGCTACACTGGCAAGTTGCTTGTTCATCTTACATGGTGGCTTGCTTTGTGATGGAGTATCACAAAGTGCCATTCCCTGGGTGGAAAATGTATCAGCCTTGTTTTCTGTGGGTACAGGACTTTATCTGTTTAGGACTTCTGAATATATGTTTTGATACACTCAGAAGACCTAATGCCAACCCCCTTTCATGCATATATACACATCAAAAGAAACAGACACATTAACATGATAACATATCAAAAACAAATTTATCAACAAGGGAGTAAAGTGTACATAGATTTCTCAGTTGCTTTTTTCTTGTGTTGTTTGACAAGTTCTTCTTGCATCAGCAAATGCACATTATAAACTAATGAATGACACGTGGCATGTGAGGTACCCAACTCCAGAACACTTGTAGCACGACACTCTTTCAAAGACATTTGTGAGAAATATTGCAACCAGACAACCCCAAAGGCTACCTAGCACCATATTCATAATGACAAACTAAAGCATTAACTAGCCTTTGGTTTCACCTGTTGGACAGCAGTTAGAAGCTGACTGGTTAATAGAAATACAGCAATTATACTCAGGTTTTACTCCCCAACCCTGGAAAAACAGTTTCTGTGATTACAGAGCAAACGGCTCTGTGACGCGTGCACCACTACCTTTGCTATCTGTATTGAAATTACATCTGGAACACAGTAAAACGTGAGGACTGGTTTATCTTCAACATTTGCTTCCATTAGAAAAAAAAGTATTAGACCTCAAAGTTATGCTCAAAACTGAATTTGGGCACAACACAACAAAACAAAATTTAAGGCCACCAAAAAATCACAACCACAGACATATCATGGCAGTCAGCAATAACTGTAAGAATTGAAAATTCATTTTGTATACACTCATCTCAGTTGTTTAATGCCTTATTAGCACACACTTGGAGCTTCAAAAAGAACCCCCCTAGCTCTGAAAGGTTCTGGTGCCCAGAGGGAACAGCATGCCCAGGAGTGGCTGCTTTTGCCTGCAGCAGCTCCCAGGGCCATCAGCTGTCTAGACAAGCTGGCTGTTTGGAGAGCTAACCATGAAAATACACTACAAAGGAGGCTGAGTTATTCTTAGATTCCTGTTTACTTCTGGAGGAGAAACACTCACCAAAGGCTCTGGCTGAAGAGGGGATAGTGCAGAGCGACTTTCTGCTGGGAGCAAACCACATACAAGGGGCAGCTAAATAATTCTGCTTCAGCACACATTAATGTGCTTACCAAGGTTGCACGAGCCCAGTGTGCATTTTCATGTTTCAATGGCACAGTTTGCTGTGGCCAGAGTAAGGTGACAGCACTATCTATGTCTTCTGCACCTCCCCACTGCAGTTGCACCCTCTGGTATTAAACCCCCAAACCAAAAATGTGATGTGCAAGAAGTGTGAATCTATCGATTCCTTCAGGCTACATGCAAATTTTTCAATCTGGAGCAATGAATGGTGGGGTTTGTTATCACTGAGGGAACAGCAGGTATTCCAAAATATTCCCAGTCATATCTAGGCACTGCCTAAAAATCCCACTGTAGCTCCAGCTGTGCCTTTTGCAGGGTCAGGCAGCTGAAGGACCTGGCCCTTACACTACAGAAAATTGCAATTGGCATTATAGGTCAAAACTGAGATATTTTTGTAATAATAGATACAAAATTTCCCTATGAAAGCACACTCAACAATAAATTGCCTTTATTCCATTTTTCTCCTAAATGTGCAGTACTATAACAAATAATAAGTAGAGGCTCTCCACAATTATATAATCTGAAGAAGAAAGCAAATAGTCTCCACTCTGTCCATATAGTTAATTAATGAAGAAATTTGCTCTTATGTCCTTGCAAGTAGTTTGAGAATCCTTCCAAAAAGAATAGACAATGCATTCCTAACAAAAAAAGAAAAAAATAAAAAAAAGCAGCAATTCTGAACAAATTACAAATTCTCAAATAACTGATGAAAATGAAACAGGTAACCAGAACAGGGTCTTTTTGCTACCCAAGATAAGATGAAATAAACATTACTGGAATCTCCAAGCCCTGTAGTACACAGAGAGGCACAAGGATTGATAAACCTCCTCAGATATGTTCCAAAAATCTAAGGATATATATTCCTTATATATTCCCTATATATATATATATATAAACTGCATCATATTTCTAAAAATCCCAAAAAATAAAAATGAATAGTATATACTATTTTTAATTATTAAGAATATTTTTTTCTTGCCATATTTACTTATTTTTCAGGGTAAAGCCAGGATTCTATGGCTAAGTTACCAACATTATCCTCAGTGTAAAGGTACACAAGGCTACACGGGCATCATCTGCTCTGCACACCGATTTTCCCATCAATAATGATTTAGTGGAATATTTTTTCCAACATTACCAGTTGTCAGGCACTATCATGTTTCAACTTGGGTGATTTATTCTTAGTTGTGTGGAACTAGTTATTTTGCCTTTGAGCCCTGAAGCACAGAGTAGGGGCAAGAGAAGCTTCCTCTGGCATTCTGCTCCAAAGGCAAGGAAGCATTTTACTTCCTGCAAATACAGACTCAGTGAAAAGCCCATGCAGATGCAAAATAAAAATAGCCCAGGGATTCAAAGGAAACACATCTAGTTAAACATCCATCAAGGCCACTGGATTTGCAGATTCCTCTAGTTAGAGGTTACTAGATACTGTGGATCATGCTTCAGCCAAGAAATTCTTCCATGGAGACAGTGTCCACCCTCCTGCCATGCCCTAGGGCATGAGGAAATTGAACTCTTCAAAACCAATTTCTATTCTATCACTGATTTCTGAATAAATGAGGTGGGTTTGTGAACTGGTCATTAAACCCCTTCCACAATCAACTTAACACTTGATAGTATTCCTGCAGTGCAGCACAGATGTGCAGGAAAGCACCTCAGAGCTCTCTTCAGCCTTCCACTCTTTTGATCCCAGCTTCCCCCTGGGGGAGCAGCAATGCAAACAGGATCTCAATAATCAGAGGGGTTTCAGAAGGTTTCTGCTCCCATTCCTGTGGCACAGCCACCCAAATAAACAACAACTTCACATAAGCTGTTACTTTTCCAAACAGCTCTTCCTTGGTTTTGTAAAGGCACTATTGGTCTCCTCAGCTCCAGGGCAAATGACCACAAGGAGATGATGGATTATCACCAACCACAGGCAGAAATGTTTCTTTCACATCAGGAATACTAACATGGGGATGAAAGATGCATTTTTGGAAGGGAGAGTAGGTAAGTAAGCAGGCATGTGAGGATAGAACAGCTACAGTTCTGTCTAGGTCAGGACAAGCCACTCCCTTTAAAGTAAAATTACTAATATAATAATAAAAATTTGAGAGCCTGCAGTCATACTTGAATTGCTGGAGTCCCACAGTATTTGAGAAGCTGAAAAAGACAGGCTCATAACAAAATCAAAACGATAACATAACAGTTAAAATGGATATGAATGCATAAAAATATTTTAAAAAATACTGCTGTGGGGAAAAAGGAAAGAGGTTGGTGGGAGATCACCTTAACTACTCAGAGACTGTTCAAGAAAGCTGTACTACTGGATTTAAAATTGTTACTGTATTTCTGAAAGTAATGTTTTGGAGAACAGAATGGAAGTATATAAGCAGATATTAGTGGGGAGTTTTCTCAGATTAAGCTCCAGTTTAGTCACACTGAAAATCTCACCATTATAATTGTCTTCCTATTGCAAATCCTGAAAAAGAACCATTATAACAGTCCTGCATGAACTACAAAAGTGTGTATTTAATTTAGCAATAACAGATTCTGTAAGTGTGAGAAACAAGGTCTGTCACATGAGTGAATATCACTCTCAGCACTTCACTGAATCATTTCACTGAAAGTAACATTCCTGCTATTAATTTTAAAGGTTAAATTCCCAAGACTAGCAACAATGTGAAGCTTTAGGCAAAGCATGTCTCCTTGCAAGGGTGAGATTTTTAAATTGTTTTGAAGTTCAGGACAGATCAAACAATTTCCCTTTTTTCAAAAAGATTTTGGCAAATGCAAATCAGAGTTTCTTCCAAAGTTCAGCAGCACTCAGTATGTTTTTTTTTTACTTTTAGATCCAACCAATTTATATGAATATAATCACATTGTTGTCAATTTAAATTCAGAGAATCTTGTTCTTGAACTATCATACTAAAAGCTATTCCAGGGAACATTGGATTAATTTTTATTTTGCTTCCCACTAAACTTTTCTTTTTATTGCTCTTCTACTCCAATGCTTTCCTGGAACATTACTGCCCTTGCAGCATCACACTGGAATATTATGCACTTTGGAAATGTCCTGATGTTGCTGACTTTAAAATGGTGGGATTTTGTAACATTTCAAAGTCTTTGAAATTAGCATAAAATTCTACAGAGTTCAGCTTACAAATAAAATACTTCATTGCTATGCAGCTTAGAAAGGACAAAGAATTTAGGTTTGTAATGTCTACTTAAAAGTAAAACCTTAATTGTCAAATAAATAAATGGTTCACAAACAGACACCTTGCTACTGCTTCAAAAGGAAGCAACTTGCAGGCAGAGAAAAAAAAAAATCTAGGAATTCACTAGAAGGACACTTAATAAGATTAATGCCTTATTCTTGACCTTGCAATCACGTTGACTTGAGAAAAGGAAGAAGTGCTGATTCAAGAAATATTAACTTGTACAGACAGTTAATTTTTTTGTACCTGTAGTAAAAGAGCAACAAAGAATTGACAATGATCCAACAGACTATTCTCTTTCCATTGCCTTTTTGCACAAGGGTGCTTTTTAAGTATATTTATACCAGCCAGAAAAATGGTTAATCTATGTTTATGTAAATAATCTCTATTTCTATTTGTTTTCCTTTGTCCTCCATTCTTTTGCATGCCCAGCCAACCTCTAGTAGCACCAGTTTGCTGACAGATCACTGCAAAGCAGAACTAAGAAAAACAGTCAGCATAAAGTGAATTGTAATTCTAATATGTTCTAAATAGTAAAGGTTTTTACTGTACTGTCACAGTCCCTCTAACAAGCAGTATTTAAAGCAGATCCTTCAAATCATATTGTCAAAATGTTACTATCATGTTTGCAAACCTTCTCTTCTGCTAATAAACAGCCTGAATTTCCTTCAAAACTAACACAATCCTGTCATTAAAGTTTGCTTTTTCTGAAAACTGAGAGAAGTTTTTCTTACAAGCTTCTAAAGATACTCCAGTACAATTTAAACCAGGGAAAAAAAATTAGGAAGCCAAGAGTTAAAACTGATTTTTGAGCTGGTAAATGTACTGAAATTCACACAGTCAGGGGAGTCAATATATATGTTGTTCTTAAGCACTGTCTCAGTTCCAAAGCACTGCCTAGAAAATATTATGCATTAGCACTGACTCACATCCTCAGACAGCTGTAAACCAGTTAAATTTAGTTGTGGAATTGCATCATTCTGAGGAGGTTCAATAATACCAATAGCCTGACCCAGTTAAAAGCAGTGTTTGAATCAAAATCCCACCATGGGCTCTGGTCAGTCCAAGGCAGGGTTTGAGCTGAGAGGGAAAGCAAAGCAGATCTTTGCAGCCCACTGACACTGCCTGTGTCTCATACAGATATCAGTATGAATGGACAATTCTTCATGCAAAATGCAATCAAATAACAGAAGTATAAAACCTGATCATAAGAGATTTGACTTGGCAATATTTTGGACAGTTGATTGTTTACATATGGTTATATACATAATCCATTCAAAATTCTGTATCATTTGTTTATCTTAGAGCTCCTCTGAGTGACCCCTTTTTGTTGGTATTCATCAGGTAAGAGACTGCAGCCATTATCCACCACCAAGATTTCAACCTCAGCTGTTCATCAAGGCAATTTGTTGGTTCCAACTTGAGTCTGATACTTTCATTCCACAAGTAATTCAAAACAAAACACTTCTATCACATGTACCAAAACAAAATAGTTAAAACTCTGCTGCTCCTCTTCAATGAAATTTAGATATTACTCATTTATTTAATATTTATTAAAATGTCATTATACTGAGAATCATAATTGAAATCATCTGGTAATTAATTTCCCAATCTAATTTTTAATTTTTAAATCTAATTATGAATAACATCCATTTGCTGAAATCCTGGCCTGATCACACAGAATAACATCATGCTAATTCTCCTTTCAGCTGTGTCCTGACATTATGAAGCAATCTCTAAGGCTGTGTTTTCCAAAGTTTTACTCCTACGACCTACCAAACACAAAAGGATTAAAAATCCAACTATTCTGGGGACATTTACTCACTCCTGTTCCAAGTCTCTGAATAGGCTTTGACAAAAATGTGCACAGATTTGACTTAGGAAAGCTCATTACAGAGAAAACATAAATAATACAAATTGGAATAATTTCATATTGATGGATCCCAAATGTTCAAAAAAAGAAAAATCAAAAGTATTTTATTGTGCAAGGCTGATAAACAAGGGGAAAAATTGAACTAGTAACCGTTAAGTTAGAGCTGATATTGTAAGAAGATTTTGTAATAGATAGAGCTGATTTTGTAAGAAGCAGAATAAAACTAACAAGTTGTGACATTACTTTTAGAACATCTCAAGGTTCACAACGTTTACACTTAAAGTAACATTTTAGAAGTGTAAAGTGAAAAAGTTTTTACACTAACAATTAAAATTCTTTACTTGGATAAACCCTGTGCCATATTTCATTGATAATTATTGTGAAACAAACAGTCCTCACCCTGTGGCAACTTGATCTCTGTTACTCATTAATGCTGATGATGTTTTGAGATTTTGGTTCTACATAGAGTAAGGATACTGCAACACTGATACCTGCTGGTTAGAGACACACAGTACAGTGCTACATATCAACTCACAGCAGAAAAAAAGGTCAAGAAGAGACACAAAGAGAGGAAAGGCTAAACTCCTCAGAGCACTGAGAGAGCCAAGAATGGAAATCAGGGAGCAGAAAAGACCAACCATTGAGGCACAGCAATGGATGGGTTGGGAACATGGGATTTAATGCTGATTATAAAGGAAATCCTCACAGCAAACTAAACTCCATTTACATTATCATTTAGGCTCACTCAAGCAGAAGGCTGTACAACTTGAACAAAGACTTTAAATTACGATTCAGCCACTGAATTACATTGCCCAAATCACTGATTTATTATGATCAAAGATACACTGTAGGGTAAAACTGAGGGAAGACCTCTGTTAAGGAGGGATGCTTCTAATCCCAGTGTACAACATGGCCAGTCAGCTGTGATTGTCCTGCTTCATTCTCCTGGAAAGGATATGGACTGATGAACAGCAAGGGATTAGGAATTCATACTGTAAATACTAAATATGAGTAAGTGCATGTGTGTGTGTATTTTTCAGTATTTAGCTATCACTGCTCTTACAGAATTACTTCAGAACACAATGACAGGTGACTAAATATCAAACTCTACATTAGTTAGTGCTCCATACTCATAAACCCCTAAAAATTTTTAAAACCTAATGTACTAAATTAGTACCATTATTTGCTGGGACCTCTTCATCATGCAGAGGAGCATCCTAAGCAGCAAATGCTTGCTGTCCTGAGACAAAGGGAACTTAGTTTCTCTGCTGACTCTACTCCTTGCTGACCAGTTTTCTTACCCTTTGGGTGAAATCACAGATTAGAAAGACGTTAATCTATTTGTGCCTTATGATAGTCCTAAAGAATGCATAAATTTGTGCAGAGACCCAGCTTTGAAAACTGTTTAGCACAATGGGTTCAAAATTCACTCCTGAATCCAGGAAACTATTGACTTAAACTGACAAATTACTCCTTCTCTGTTCTAGTGCAGATCCCTAAGCTGACTAACACAATCACTAATGTCTGCTCCAGACACAGCTCAGACAAAACTCCCAGGGGCACAAAACGCCTGGTGACCAAAGCCCTGGGAATTGTGAAGCCTCACAACCCAGAGAGCAGTGAAAAGCCATGTGAGGAAGACTGATGTAAGCCACCTCCAAAGTGGCACATGCCCTTGCTTTTCCTGCCTCTTCAATCATGGGGAAGTTTGTGTTTGTCTTGCACAACAGTGAATGCACCAACAAAGCTTGTTAGCTTTATCTTGCCAGAAAAACTACACTTTCAATTCATAATAAAGGCAAGGGGCCCCAGAGCTGGCTGGCTTCCCAGATCCCTCCAAGAAACCAGAATTACCTATGAGTAATGCCCTGTCTTACCAATCAAGAGGTTATCGCTTGAAGAAGGACTTGATATTAAAGTGACTTCTTCTCTTTGAAGGATACTAGAAAAGTTCCTTCCATATACATGACAGATTTGCCAAATTTGCTGAGTTGTAGTTACAGATGATACCAGAGACTGATATTTGCCAAATTTGTTGAGTTGTGGTTTCAGATAATACCAGACACTGCAGTTGAGTTTTCTTGTAACTGAGCTGTTGCTATCAATCCTGTGTGACACTGTTAGAGCAGCATACATCAGTTTAAAACCCTTCCTCATCCAGCTGCAATAGCTGAACTACCTCATTAACCAACCTCATTAACCTCACAGGCCTGCTTGCTTTCTTTGTGTGAGCCTCCTCATCTACAAGGGTTACTTCAGAAAAAAAAAAAAACAATCAAGCACTTTAGTTACTAAAGTCAACAGGCAAGATTCTCTAATAACATCAATAAAAATAGAGTTCCTTACACTGGTTCTCAAAATAAGAAAGTGACTTGCTATCTTTCACACAGAGCAACATTTGATTTTTTAAAAAGAATATTAGCATATACCTAGGAATATAGGTACATATAATACAGATGTTTTTATTTTTACTGTGGCGCCACAAAATGCTCAACAAAAAAAAAGTAATGTAGAAATAAAGAAGCACATTCTCCCTTTAAAAATTCTAAATTATAACATAGGCAGGCACAAAATCTTATTTTGAATCCAGTAGGTTTTTCTGCCATAGATGCTGCAGTAGCACCAAAAATTACTGTAATAGCATAAATAGTATATTACTTGGGTAAGTCCCTGGAGAATACACTGTCACCTCTGCCAGCACCTGCAAACTATGGACTATCTGGAAAATGCTGTCTCAAGTTAAGCTTGTGGACCTTTTAGGATCCATATTTCAATCAGAAAAATGTTATTAAATGGCTCAAAGGAATCAAAGATACCAAATCTTTGGGATGTTCCTGAAGCTGCTGTAACAAACTCGGTATAGTAATAAGCCACCTTTAAAACTGAACTAGCAAGAAGCTTAAAAGTGATATGAAGAAACTGTGCTATTCTCCTGCCCTAATATCATTTTATTAGTTCCATATTCATGGAAGGAAAAAAAAAACCCACAACACACAATGTCACCTGAGCTGGGCTGCAATTACTCTGAAAGGTCTTAATGGAATGTCAGAGAACTGCAAAGTCAAAATGGAGGGGTAACAATCCTACTATGAAAGTGGTCGTGGCTCACTGTAAAATGAAAATAAATTATCTGTTGTGTCCTAATTTTCCAATTGGAAATTAAACAACTAATCTACCTGGATGCCAGGAATGGAAAAAAATCTCACAGGAAAATTGTGCTGAATTTGAACTTACTTAATGAAGCCTTTTCAGTCTTCTTTGGTACTTTCATTGCTACCACAAGTAGTATTTTGAGAGAGATGAGGGATTAAAATAATAATTAAAATAATAAAATAATTTTTCTTATTATTCTTCTAACTGAAGATAATACTATTGACATTATGAATGTTAATAAACATCCCACCCCTCATAGTAAAGCAATTCTAAAAGTATACTGGTGAAAAGAGAAGCTACTGTAGCACCTTGGACACAAAGGGTAACCAATAAGACAGAACAGTTTATAGAAATTTCTAAAAGGCACAAATTTCAGTTTTGCCTTGTCCAGTGGTCATCACCAAGCCTGTGACAGGAAGGCCTGAATGAAAGAAAAAGCAGCAGCAGAAGAGGTCTGATATCCCTTCAGGGACACAGAGACACAAGTTCCCCATGGCCCCCCCAGGACACATCTTTGAGGTCACATCTGTCAGATTTAATAAAGAAGCTGACACAAACCCTGTGGGGACGTTTGGTCTTTTTTGTGGCATTTGAAATCTCTGAACTGGGTTTAGAACCAGCTCAGTGGCGTGACCCGAGACCTGGAGTAAAAAGAGCAGAAGTAGAGCTCTGACAGAAACTCACAGAAACACTCCTGTAACTGGGCTGGGAAAGGCCCTGAGCTCCTGAACAAACAGGAACTATTCCATCAACTCCAGCTGGGCAGAAAGTGCAGCACATCCACCTTGCCCTCCCTCAGAGGGATGAGCTGAGCCTGTGTGCTGCTCCTCCATAAATGCCCATGATTCAAGCACATTAAAAACAGAGGATAAACGTGGATACAACAGCCTGGTCACAGAGTGAAAAAACAGGTTTTGTTTTCTCACAGCAGACTTGTAAGACTTTTTAAGGAGTTGTAGAAACAACAATAACTAGTTAGTACAAACAATCTGTTTTCTTACTGTTTTTCTGTTCTTCTTAAAGACTGATTGTAAGGAAGATGGTTTTGTTAGTTAACCAATCAAGTAGAATGTGTCAAATCTGTCTATAAAAGAGAGAATTTTTTGTATTCCATACACTTCTACAAACCAGCCTTCAAGTGAATTTGTATAATTTCTAACTCAAAATCAACAGATAAGCTTGCCTATAGGATTGTTACAGAGGCAAAAAACCCTCCAGTCTGAAACAGGAGGGCACATGCAGACTCACTTTGTAAATGAACATGAGCCCATCTTTGCTGGGCCAGTCTTTGCCTTTTTGCTGAGTTATTCTCTGTACAGGTCACACAAACAGAGACTCAGACACACTGCAGGCATCACCAAGCCATTGCCCACAGTGTGGACACTGGGGCACTTTTAAGCACTAAATGCCATTGCTGAGAGAGCTCAAAGGCATGTCTCAAAGTCCAGCCTGGATTTCATGAATTCTTAGAAAACCATATATTCATTAGCTTGGTGGGCAAGTTGAAGGTCACACCTTGGGTGAAACTACCATAAACTGAATTAGATCTTTGAAAACGCAGCTCCTTCTCTGAGCTCTCTCATCTCCTCAGGGTTGTGGGAGAGGAGCTATCTGAGAAGGTAAACCTACTTCAGAGATGAGGGAATAGAAGGAAAATAAACCTTAAAGTACAAACACTGCACTTCAAAGTTAGGAATACTAAACCAACTATGAGCACCACTGATTTTAAACAACTGAGTTACACATTTTGTTTGCTGCCCTCCTCTCCTGCCACACAGTATTTCTAATCATTAAGCACAAGATATTTATTCTGATTTCCAAGATTTCTGGGAAGCAGAGGACATTAATCTTCTGTGGAGAAAGGCAATGCTTCTTATTCAAAAGTGCAGGAACATTTGAAACCTTCCCAAATTCTAGCTGAACAAGTCAGCACAGCCATCAAAGAAAAAAATAAATCTGTGTTCTTCCTTTCTCACAGGTCAATTATCACACAGAGCATGGGAAGCTGCCAAAAACACTGCTATGTTCAGACACTAAAACTTGCATTTTATTTGCCTGCAGCTGCATTGCACAAAGAAGGAAGTGTTAACCTCCCTCCCCAAGACAAAACATGGCCTAACCCCAAAGCAAGAGGTGATTGATTCCCTGTTGGATTTTTTTTTTCTTTCAGTGTATTATTACTTATCTTTTGTCCCAAATGCCATTTCCCTAAAATGCTTTGATTGCAAAATATTGATTTTTTTTTCCTCATTTCTTTTCATCCTTGTTTACCAGCACAGATATACAGATATATCAAAAAGAGTAATGAAGCACCATTTAATGTTTTTCAGGTTCAGAATTCAAATTTGCTCAGCATGGTCCCTATTTTATTTTCAAAGATGCTCTCCCCTGGCCCTGAGTTCTAACAACATAAAATGAGATTTTATGCAAGATCCATTTTGAATGAAATGAGAAAAAAAATAAACGCTAAGCTCTATAAAACTTAGTTTTTGCATTACATTTTCAGACATAAAGCCAAAGCTTCCAAATTTCTAGCATATGCCCTAATTCTTTTGTCTAAAATAAAGGTACTATCAAGCAGCATCACTGTATGAGGTTAGAACTGGAAAAACTCCAGGATTTAAAATGTGAAGCATCTGGTTTCCTCAGCAACCCAGAAAATCTATTTTGGTGCCTACTGAGTATCAGTGATGATGCCAATTGTCATGTTAATTTTTCAGATCTTTGCTGTTCATAATCTTCTTCTGGGTCATTTAACTGATCTCTAATCAGCCAGTAAACTTCCATTACTTTCTTCACCTTGATTTTTGGATGACTAAAAAGTAGACATTGCAGCTCACCAGCTTTATTCAATACAACAAAAATAATGGTTCATAAAGCAAAGCAAGAGGTGGTCTGTGTCAATGAATCCAAATAGAAACCCCAAAAAAAGGGTGCATTTTAAATAATTTTTTGTTTCAACAGAAGCAATTTAGGATAGCAGTAATGGGCACCATGCCAAACAATTCCTTGCCAGTGTCATCAGAAAAGGAGATTGCACATCTAAAACACTCACAGAAAATAAAAAAATCATCAGGTCCAAATACCCATTCAACTATGGCTACATTCTAGTACAGGCAATCTCTAAATTTCAAAAGAAGTAAGCAACTCTTCTTAAATGGCCAAGTTATGCAAGTAACTAATTTTTAATAAATTCTGTTATTTTCCGATCTTTATCACTTTAGCTTTTTGCTGCAAATTTTCTTTGTACCTAACATTAAAAAATATTAGTGTGCAAAATTGAGTTGATTAGAATACAACTTCAAAAATATCTAACTTCAAAAATGTCTGAGTAAATGCTGGGGAAGAGTACTTGGTGAAAACTGATTGAATACTAATCCAATTCTTGATTTGGTAAATTCCTTCAACTTGCCACAACTTTACCTTGTTCCTTCTCATAACTGCTGCTTCCAAATACATATTATTTCCATACAAAAATAGTAATTAACACTATACAAGAAAAGCACTTTTTGTACCACGTGCCTTTCACTAATCTTCCACTCTATTCAGTTGAAATGCCTGAGTAGCACTTAAATCATGTCAATAAACTCAAAACAAACATTTACTATCAGATAACTAAGCCAGAAAGAGAAAAACCCAGACAAATTGCTATCTATAATACCTATGACCTATGAAGATACTTTAAACCAGACCTTCAGATCTTCAACTAGAATCTAAGACTAAAACCTGATCTGTGTGAACATTCCAGTTTGTAACCAGAGGGAGGAATAAAAATACAATTGTGCACAGAGGTAAAAGTTTAAAAATTGCCTTTTTTTTTTTAATTGCAATAAAATTCTGAATGTCCTGGAAGAACTGAAAGATAGCACTTGGATAAAGCAGAAAACAAGATGTGCACTTTAATAAGATGCACTCTAGAATTGCAAAACTGAAAAAACCAAATCACAGTTTACAAGGATTAAGAGAAAAATATTTATATTAGAGGAGCTACAGGCTTCTAGCTACAGGCTTCTGAGTTTCCAGGCAGAGGGCAGAGATAGCTATCTGTGCAGTCAAAAAAGAACAGCCATATATATCAGATAAAAATGAGGCTTCATAATTTTTCCCTAGCACCTGAAACAGATTTTATGCAAGTTCTCATAACTTTCACAATAATACATACTAAAAAATCAGACAAGCCCTTCCTTAGGTATTTTCTCAAGCTCTGCTTTTCTGTGGAAAAATGTTAAAGAGAACAAGAAAATGCAAATCCCTTTCTATAGAAAATCCCACACCTAGTCCTCAATTCCAGGTCTGGACAAGTAATTAAAAATCTGAGTTGAAGACATCAATCCTTGAACTTTAAAGGCCTGAACTTCCAGTTTTTTATCCTGGGCTACACAAAAACCAAAAAGGAATTCCATATTGCACCACAAACCTCAGATAAAAGAATTGTCACCTGGATTCTCCACAACACTATTCTAGGTTAGCTAGTTACAGAAACAGGAAAAAAAATGTTTGAATTTACAACTCTCACAACTTAACTGTTAATGTTAAAGAAAATGCCTCCAGCAACTTCAAGGCTAAAGCAAATTCAAATCTCTGTATGACATTCTAGTTAGCAGCAGGAAAGACACTTTTCTACAGATAGGTTTTTGTATTTTATACAGAGAAGCTGAGGATGCTCCATCCCTGGAAGCATTCAATGCCAGGCTGGACAGGGCTTGGAGCACCCTGGTTTAGTGGAAGGAATCCCTGCCCATGGCAGGGGGAACTGGACCTGGATGATCTTTAAAGTGAGCCCATTTCAGCCCAAAGCATTTTATGGTGCTTTGTTTCAGTGGGTTTTGTTTTGTTCTTGTTCCAGAAGTTCACAGACAGGTTTACAGAACACCACAAATTGCAGTGTTATCCTCAGAGGAGCTATCCAAGAGAACAGGACCTCAAAACTTTCACTCTTAAAAGCCTGGGTCCTTTTTTTCCAACCTGAAAAGACCAGGTACATTCACTTGAAGGAACAGTCCTGAAAAAACAGGTCAGATGCATGAAGACACAAAATGGAACTGTCTCAATATGGATTACAGCGGTCTCAAAAAAAACAAGTATTAAAAAAATGAACCTTCAGAGCTGCGTATAAATGAGCTAATGAAAGAACATTATCAAGTGTCAAGTAGAGCAAGAAACTCTGTGAAAAAGCAGTGTAAGAGTGAATGGAAATAAAACAACCTCAGTGACATTTAACATTTACACAAATGTCAGGCTCCCCACCCCTTGGTTAAAAATTCAGCTGGGATCTCAATCTGTGTCTGGAGGGTGCACGACCAGTTTTGTAAAACAAAAAGAAACACAGCACAAAAAAATCAGAAATCTCTGTTTCTAAAAATATGAACAGCCAAAAAAATGAGACCATGAAGACTGGGAATTAGGGGTCTGCTTTAGAATTATTAATTACTTATTTATGGCTGAAGTCCATGCCTGAACTTCCATTCCTGCATGACATTTGCTGCAACAGAACTGAACATGACCTAAACCCTCATGATTTATGGTTACAGACAAGAAGAAAAGGCATTGGCCAGGCATCAAAAATTAATCAATATTCTGAACTATTAATATCACAAGAATTCTGTAGAATTGTTTAAAGGTCTAGGGAAAAAAAAAAAAAAAAAAAAAAAAACAGAACAAAAACCCCACTTCCTCAGGCTAATACACTGAATAAGAGCTCCAAGAACAGCCTCTCTAAAGATAAAGGAAAAAAATGTTCTTGAAATTAAAATTTATTGCAGTACATGCATTTCTCTCTTTTTACCCTGTGCAGAGGAAAACTAGGATATAAACTGGGATATACTGTGTGTGCAATTTGCCACCAATCATCCATAATGACATCTCTTGCCCTAGGGCTCAATGCCTTTGGGATGCCTCTCTAATTTGTCTGACACAGTCTACATGTTTTTTTGACCCAGACCTCACCCAGTTCACTGATAAGGTCTACATTTTCTTGTCTAAAAAGATATGAAGGATAGTCTGATTATCCTATTCTAGCACTTCCCAAGAAATATTAAATATGAGAACACAGCATTTCTAACAAAAGTTACACAAAATTCTTCACAAGATCAGTTACAGAGAAATCAGCCTAATTGCTTCTACTGACACAACCTCTCATTCATTTAGTCACATACTGAAGTCATGATCAGCCTGTGCTTCAAATCAGCATGGCTTTGGTGAGGTGCTGGGTGGGAGAGGATTGATTTTTCAGATGATGTGCCCTTATAAAAATGCCTCCAGCCACTGGTAATATTAAAATGGAAGCAGAAGCAGCACGTGCAATCACAGCAAGGCAACGACCTCTTTTGTGAATTCCAATTTTTTGTCAAAAATTCAAACAAATTCATCCATCATATTCCTATTACATCAATGGACTGGAACATCAATCTCCAGAATGTACATTCTAGTTCAGACTTTTTGACAGCCTTGGAAACTGAGATGCACCAGAGGTGTTTATGTGACTTGGAGCTCTCCGACCTTACCTTCTTCTGAAGAACGTTGACTTTGCGTTCCTTCACCTCCAGCATGTCCTTGAGGTCATGGATCTCTCCTGCCTGAGTGCCCTTCTCCTCTGCCATCTCCTGGATCTGCTTTGTCTTCTTGTTCAGCATGGTCTCCTTCTCCTCCAGACGCAACCGCAGCGCGTCCACCTGGGTTCAGAAATGCAGAACAAGCTTTGTTTAGCACAAGGAGAGAAACTTCAGGGAAGTGAAACTGCACTTCCACAGGGGAAATATTACCAATAGATTCAGATATTGAACATCTTTAAGAATTCAACTTACATAAGATTGGGATAAAACAGTTATCATAAGTGACAGTGCACTAAATACTAAAAATAATCAACTGTGTTATTCCCAACAATATGTGAATAATATTCCCAACAATATGTGAATAATATTCCCAACAATATGTGAATAATATTCTCCTTCTTGGAAAACCTCAAATCATACTTCTCATATAACTCAAGCTTGTATCACACAATACTAAATTTTTTTTTCCTCAAAGGAGAAGCCAACACAATGTGTTGTGGAGTTGTCTCACATGCAGGGAAACTGACCCCTTTATTTGAAACATTACTAATAATCAGAGAATAAACATTGACTTGTTGTACGAGACAGTCACATTATATTCTAAATTTTAATCACAGTAGTATCTGACTCTGAAGGTAATGAAAGCAGAGCTCTTTGCAGCCACTGCAGATCACAACTGGAAAGAGGTTACCTTAGGATGGCTAAGAATATTTTGGCTTAAAAAGCAAAGTAATTGTTTAAATATAACATGTTTTCCACAGCATACGGTTTTATATTAAAGGTAAAATTGAACAAATGACACAGTACAGGACGTTGTGGGTGCAGTGTGGACACACAAACACACTTAGAGCTCCCAGCGCCTGAGTGAATTTAGAAACACACTCTGGGAACTCTGTGGTGACCTCAAACTTCAAAACTGCATGTTGAGCATCTTTTGCTTTTCCTTCTGCATTTCTCTTCCATATGTGAAACAGAGCTCCCAAGACAAAGGAAATGGGAGAAGGAATCAGAGCTACCTGAATATAAATTCACTGAGAAGAGCAAGGTCACCACAGAGCACAGACTAATCTCAAAGGCTATTGTGGAATAAGAAATCCAACACCACCAACCCGCTCACGATCCAAAAGAAACCCACTGACCCCTATCCACTCAGCATTCAGCCAGAGCGCAAATCTGCCAGCTTGGCTGCTAATCTCATTTGACAGTATCAGATTTGGTTCCTGTTAGCTGAATCCATTACAGGACATCAGTCACACTGAGTAAACAGGCTGATCAATGAATTTCTTGGTCCTTCTGCACAGCACAGACTAGCAGAGACGTGAAGTGAAAGGATGACAACCACTGGACAGCCCCAGCTAGGGTAAGAATTTAGGAATTTACTCTGTTTATGGTATTTTGTGCAACATTTAGTTTTAACATGTTATTCTAATTCCATTTTACTTTGCATTGCTAATGGAAAAGTTGTCTCTGGGGCTCTGCATTTCCAGTGTTCCACCCACAAAACCCTTTGGTGCTTTGCCTGCCTTTTTTCATACAGACAGAAAGCACTTTGCCTCTTTTGCAGGGAACGAGCTGCCCTGCTCTCCCCATCAGCACTGCAACCCCACTGCCACCTCTGTGTCTGGAGCCCTCTCACACATACATTATTAAAATCACATTCCTCACTGCTCACCCAGCAAATGGGTACATAGTGGGATCTGCAGGGATATTAGAGTACCAGGTCTTACCCAAATACGATTTATAGGATGGGATAGTATTTGCAATGAAAGGTTTAGCAGGTGGATCACGCTTTGTCATCTTTTTTAAAACATACAGTTTCATAGATCGATTAGGTATGTTCTTCCCTGGGAATCATTGATATCAAAGCTAAGAACCACTTTCATTAATTCTTCAATGGGAACTGAAAATCTCCCTCACAAGAAAATAGATAATACTCTCAACAGTTGTGCTGCAAAATATTTGAGACAGTCCAGATGCCTACAGCACAGCAGTAAGTGAACAGAAAACATCTGCAAATAGAAATTTATCCACAGAATGCTTTCCATTTTCTGATTGATTATTCTCTTTGAACTCTATTTTAGCTTATGGTTTGGGGTAAATTGCATTCCTGGTTTTATTTGTGTGAGGTCTTTGCCTAGGAAACCATAAAAAACACTTCCAAAAGTATTTTCAAAGGCTGGCAGGACACACAATCATCACCTTAGCACTATTCCTGGCAGAACACTGCACTTGTTTATCCATGTCAGCTCAGTTTATGCATGGCATCCTCCCACAGTGACAAGAACCGAGGTCTGTGGGAGACAGATGATGCCAGCTCCAGCACAGTCAGCTCAGGATTTTCTCAGCACATGGAAACAATCAGGCAAACACTACTGAGGCGCTGACACCCCTTCTCCTGAACTCTGTGTCTTGGATGGTTTTGTCTTAACCCTGTGTTAACCCAACTGCTTTCCCCATAATGGACTGCCATGTCTTTAATTCTGCATGGCAGGTAAAACCCTACAGTGCAGCTCAGGCCTGTCCTTCCTGTCACAAAAGGCTTGCAGCAAAACAAGCACACCTTTAACCCTCCCAGGTACAGGGCACCTCTCTTCAGGTGGATACCACACACAAGACTTAAATTTCTTCACTCTAAGGGTGATATATATGAAAAACTGTGCTGGGACCACCAATTTGTCTTCAAAGATTTTTCCAGTAGCTGGAAATAACATTTTACGTCTCTATTCTTAATGTGTCTAGCCATGTATTAAACACATAGAAGTCCAAATTTCAAAGGAAAATTCATCCATTAGTAGCTCCAATTACTACCAGAATAAGCACAATAAATGAAGTTATATTTAATATAAATCTCATCTTCAGCCTTTTTTAGAATCTTGAATTCTGTAATGACAGTTTTAGCTTTCAGAATATTTTCAAACTACAGGGAAATCATTTAAATTTTCAGAAGTCCACAGTGAGTTTCAGGAGCTTGCATTAATAGGACTGAGACTGAAAACATGGGTTTTTTTCTGAATTTTATCACCATCTCCACTGTACAGAGGTAAGCAGGTTATTCCAGCCCTGGTGATTCCCACTTGGGTTTAAGAAGGTGTCAGTGATGCCTAGAAAAAACAGCACACTCACTTTTCCTGAGTGATTCTTCACATCTACCTGATACCTGTTCAAACCCTGGCTGAACCATAACTTAGATCAGTGAACCAAACCATACTTCACTCAGTGGTATCAGAAGGTACAACCTCCCCTATGCTGTATCCAAGCCCTAATTGCTCTGTAACAGCAAAAATCTAAAGTTTAATTCTCTGGAGGTGCGACTGCAGTAGAGGCAGCAGAAGGAACAAGTGGAACACCAATCCTGAAATGTGTATTCAAGAGCCTGCAAAGGTTTCTAACAGGAGCCAGCCACTTTTTAAAGCAGATGTTGAAGCAATTCTATGTCAGCATTCAGGATTTAAAAATAATTGAGAAATGCACAGAGACATGAAATTAAAATTGCTATGTGAGGTGAGAGTTGCTTTTCACCTACTGCAGGTATTGTTAGGTGAAGTTTCCAAGTATGAGTACATTTTTAAAAGGATCAGTTTTGTGACATTCCATTACTAACTGGCAAACATATATAAATCCAAAGAAGGAGTTAAGCCTTTTTACTAATAGCATAGTCTGTAATTAACACTTTAAAGCTATGTTTATTGACTGATTTGAATGCAGCGCTACCACAAGACTTAATTCTCGATTTTTGACACTGATCTTTCTTTTTAACTAGGTTAGAGTTGACTCTTCACCTCCTTATTGCAATTGCATCAATATCCAGGATGGTCAGTAGATGAGAGTGAATTCTTCCTGAACATTTAACTTCCAGTTTTCCAGACAACTTAGATTACACAATGATGCCATGGAGCAGAGGTGCATGTCACCCTGATCTCCTAAGTTCTTCTAAGCCTTCTGATGTTTACATTCCTGTAATGAAGTTTCTCATGCACTTTTATGTAAATAATTATTGTTTTACATTCTTTTATGGAGGAGGAGAACTCTGATGGACTGTTGGTTTGTCCAGTGTCATTGGAGAGGTGGCACTTTCACCCTCCAATCCACTGTCACTTTTGAAAGTCTATAAATGTTGGAGTCAGGAAATAAACTGCCCTTCTTTTTTACCTTAGAGGCTCCTGCATGCGTGCAGTTTTATTTTGTGTCCTATTGCAACAGGGGCACACACCTGGCTTTGTGCAGAGGGTGTTGAGCTCCTGCCAGTGTTACAAACTCAGTGCAGGACAGATGTGCTGCTCCCAAGGCTGGATTGGGTCAGAAGTTAGTTAGAAGAGTTCAAATGCTCTTCCACAAGCTCTAGCAGAAGACATCAAACACCTGAACCCAGTGAAGTCAGTTCTGTGAGCTCACCTGAGTGTTTGCAGGTGCCAGCACTGGGTGTTCAGTTGGCTGCTGCTGCTAAGTGTTGTGAGAAACACCCAGCTCTCATCCGGACATTCCTCACTAAATATAATCCACTCCTCTGCCTCCGATTTGGCAGAATCTACTGCAGTTTCAAAATGCCAGCATAAGCCTCAATAGAGAAAAACCCTCAGAAAATTTTATGTTCTAGTGAGATATTCAAAGCAAATAAAAACTTCCACATGATTGGATTCATTTTTCTACTATTAATCTGAATTTAACATAGGAACAGACCAATTACAGAACCATGCCAGCTTGGGCAGTACACAAAAATAAAGGAGAGCGTTGTCACTGGTTAATGCAACTTCCCACTGAAGCCACAGAACTTCTGGCACTGATCTAGGCTGAAGGGCTCACTGGGTGAAAACTTTATATGGATACAGCCTTAATTCCAACATAAATACTGACTTTTTTTTTGTTTTGTTTACAAAGTGACTCTACAATTTTAGAGCTATTTTTAAAGGTTTCTACACCAATTGAAAAGTTAACCACAATATCCTCTCCACCCAACAGCCCTCAAGATAAACACCCCACAAACAGCTCACTGCTGCTTGTAGCTCTAGTGTGGCAGGTGGCACATCCATTTTTGAGATGCTATATCAACACTTTTCCCCACCTGTGAGCAGGTTCTTTAACAGAAGACTAAAGAAGAGGTAAAGGCTTGCAGAGGTATACTCTTTTCTTTTAAAATGTTTTTTTAAATCTGACTTTAAAAAACTGATCCCCTATGAAGATGTCTGACAATGTATGTCAGAAACTGCAGCTCTCTTCTTCCTCACACTCTCTCTAGGTGTCTTGAGAGAAGCTAATTGGGTTCTAACATTGACCAGTGCCAAGAAGTGAGGCCAAGCAGGATCTCACATTCCTACCTCATTCCCAAAGAAAACCCTGGTATGGAAAGCTATTCTTCCCTTTAAAAAAACCAAATTATCACAGGATGCAATAACAAACAACTCAGCTGTATGTTCTCAGCATGTTTCAATCCTATACTTAAGAGGATCACCTGTGAATTTAATTTAATTGTTGAGCTTTCTGACAAGAACTCCAACAAGGCTGAAAAAGATGAGATTATCTTTCAAAAAGTATAAATATTTTCTTGGAAGGAGGAATCCAGTTGTGTTTTGGGGTGCTACATGAGAATTTCATTTGGAAGCAGCCAATGAAGAATAAATATACCCAAATATTATTTAGCAATATTACAAGTTAGAGAGTAGAATAATTTTCTGTATTAAAGTACTTTGGTCTTTAGGTAAAATAAAATCAAGATGTTCTGAATAACTGTCAAGAGTATCTATAAATGGTATGTAACCAAGTCTTCATTTTATATACTGTGTTTCAATTCTAGACATTTTAATTTAATAAATATGTTTATCTACCGTAACAGCTGAAAATATGATCCTCTATGGAAGTCTTTTAGCTTGTTAATAAAGTAAATTTGTCCAAGAACTTCACCTCTCATGGGTATAAAAGTACTACTAATTATTACTTAGAAGTGAGAAATATGTTTCTAGCTTTGTAGGTTTGTCACAGTACTGCACATTTAACATATCTATATTCTTTTCAATCACTGCAATAGATCAAAGCCTGCATTTTACCCTTGAAAATGTTTATTCACCTAACACCTGCTTTAATGATATTTTGAAATTAAAATTTTTTTTTTAAATAGACATGTACTAATCTAGGGTACATTCATGAACTAGCAAAAAGGAATGAACAAATTTAACAAGAGGTTTATGAATGTAAATTGTAACACTTTCCCAGTTATATCCACTAATGCAATCTCAACCTCTACATAAATCTGAGAATAATCAGAAAAGCCATCCTGGAACATCCAAAAATATTTACTATGCAACTTCATTACTGCATGTCAACAAGGCCATGAGCACCCACAGATTCACCAATTTTGGCTAAAGGAAAGCTAAATAAGGGTAAAAAGTTCGGACTAATTCTCTTATGCTCTGATAATATGGAACGTTCCAGCAGTGTCACCCACAATTTTCCTGCATGCCTTTTTCTCAGCTCTTTTAGCTTTGACTCTCAGCTGCAACAACACAAAGTTTTTGATGCATCACTGCCATCTTTTGGACTTCCACTAACACTACAATTTTCCAAGCCAGGGACTGAAGTGCTGTCTGCACACAACATTTCATGCTTGCTCTTCAAGAATGTCCAGAAGCAACACATTTATGCTGCATTCATTATCTGTGTGATGTTCAGATACACACCTGGGTCTTATGCAATATGGGAATTTATTAAGCATTTGTCATCAAAACACAGTTTAGAAAAAATATTCTTCCTTTACCTTGGAATAAGCATCATAAACCATGAAAGTCCATATTTTAGGTGTAAGCAAAGCAAGAGTTCCTGGACATTCTGACAGTAATGGTGAAGCCTCTGCAGAGTGTTTGCTGTTGGACTCATCTTCCTTTCCCTTCTCTCCTCATTGCAAATAAATCCTCCCAGCTCAGACAGTGCAATTTCTAATTCAGCCAAGCACTTATGCACACATATTTGCCTTTAAATCAATCCCCTGGCCTGGAGAACCAAACATATAATCAAAGATACAGAGTGCTCAGAACAAGCAGCACTGGATGGCAGCTGTGGGATTGTACAACCTAAGAAGAGAAGCGATGATGGGTTTTCTCTCTTCCTCTGTGCACACTCAGCAAAGATCATGGGTTTTCTCTCTTTCTCTGTGCACACTCAGCAAAGATCATGGGTTTTCTCTCTTTCTCTGTGCACACTCAGCAAAGATCATGGGTTTTCTCTCTTTCTCTGTGCACACTCAGCAAATACAGAACTGCCCACTTCACCTCTGTCTGCAGGATGGCAGCTCTCTGCTCCTTAGCTGTCAGGGACTCCTTGAGAACCTCGATGTGCTGCTTGCTGTCAGAGAACTGATTGGTGAGGGTCTCCAGCTTGGTCTGCAGGGCCAGCAGCTCCGTGTCCTTGCGCGACAGCTCCTGCTTCACCTGCCCAATCTGCAACACACAGGAAGGACGGGCAAAGGGACAAATCATTCGTGCCCTCCTTACAAAAATTACTATAAATACACACAACTATCAACCAACTCTGAAATTATCCCACAGAACTATGAAGCCTTCAGTCACCTTGAGTGAAAGGCTGGCAAAAATTTGTGTCATGAGCAAAGGATACAAGGAAAAACAGAGGGGAGCAATGTCATCCATTTTTCAAGGGAGGTTCTTTTTAATAGTGGCAGTCTGCTGTTATTCATCTTCCAAAGGACTGACCAAACCCAGACAGGTAACAGGGACAAGGTTTTAATGAAGATGAAGCAGAACTGTAATGACAAAGGACCCCTGGCCTGTAACATCAGAGCAGATGAGACACCTGCAGGGCTCTCAGCAGCACAACATTTGCTTTGAAATGTCAAATCAGTAAGCTGCCCTCCAGCTCCTCACCTATCAATCCAGCCTCATGCTTACATAGGACTGGAAGACACCTTTACCTTTCCTTCTATTTACAAAACCAGCATTTTATTCTATGAAACACAGTTTAGTTTGTGGAAGCTTCTAAAGGCAGATGTGAATATTCATCAAAACAACATAAAAACCGTTTGTGCACTAGCACTTTGTTAAGAGCGATTTCCTACATTTAATGTAGTGAATTAGATCAGTACAAAAATGCGAATTTATTTTAACAAATGTATGTTAGATTTTTATTAAGAAAAAAACAGTAAATGTTTTTAAAAAATTATGTTATCTAAAATCCTAGTTTAAGTGCAATCTCGCTCAGGACAATTTTTATTAACTGTCAGAAAAAAAAAATAATAAAAGATGACAGAGAAAGCTAAATGTAGTTTCAAGTCCAAGTTTGTAACCAACTTTCTGGTTTGCTTCCTGTCTAAAAAAAATAGCAATATTTTACTGCTACATATTATATAGCACAGGTGGATGTATTTCTAAAAACTTAACAGTCTTTCTAAACTTGAACAATTCTGTTTGTGACATTAAAAAAAATTCCCTTAGCCTCAAAAGCACACTGTCCAGTGCTTCAAAACAGAAATTAAATGACATCCCAAGATTAAAAAATTGTCCAAGTCACTGTCCATGTTTGGAAACATGGCACATGAACAAAATAATAGTATAGTTTGTAATTTTTTAAAAGTTTCTTATTAGAATATATGCACATACTTGTAGAAATAACTGAGAAAAAAGAAGCTCGGGTAAATGCACTTTTAAATTGACCACATTGTTTCAATACAGGGCAATTAAAGGAAGAAAACTCTTTACCAAAAAGTATTAATATAGTATCAAAATAGATAACTCGGGGCTCCTGTGTTCCAGTGTGAAACAGTGTACATGGGGGAATGGAGAAGGAGGACATGTATCTCAAAAAACCTCTCAAGCTCATTTTATTAAATGGAACACTGAGAAGGTATATAAGAATTTATAGAACTACTCAATATTTTGTTGTTCACTAATTCCAACCTGCTAAGTTGGGGTTTTTTTTCATATTTTACTAAAAGCAAATATGCCCAGAGGATGATTCTGCCACCTATTTCAATTCACCACAGAGGTATTGATGTCAACTGCACTATTTCTGCTGTCAGCCACCAGTTGCACAATATTGCCAGGCACGGAACAACTGCTGCAAAGAGCTGAATTATTTACTGGTTATCTTTCCGAGAGTATCTAAACAAAAAAAGCCTCCTTAAAAAATCTCAGATGACACAAACTTTTTCAATTAGTAAGTAGATGAATCAGAGTAAAACTTTCTCAAAAAGACAGACTGTTTTTGAGCTCATCTCAGAAGAGATGCTTACAGCATTTTATTAGGTGAAGATTCCCAAGCAGCCCTGTGAGATTCTTGTCTCTTGACAAGATTCTTGTCTCCCATTTGAGAGCTGCAAGCCCACCCTGCCAATGTGCCAGAGCTCTTTAGTAAGAATGCAGCACACACCATCCACACTTACAAGAGAAGTAAAAACAGCATCAAGTGCTCACATCTTCCTTCCTGATGAGAAACCATACTCACTTCTTTTGAGTGAAACTCCAACTTCACAGCCAATAACCTAAATTCATGCTGCTAAAATCCAGCAATCAGTTTTAAAAGCGTTCAGCATCCAGATTTTTTTTTTGTGAAAAAATGTTAAGAGGGTTCAACACAAGTTTTCAAATTAGTTTTTTTTTAACTAGGAAAAGGAAATCTCTTTGAAAGTCTGTCCCCAAAATGGGTACTGAATGCTTTTGAAAATCTGCTTCAGTAGAGAAGAGTAGGTTATTGCTCAAACAGCTCATACCATTAAAAAACAGCAATAAAACAAATACAGATGTTCAGCTGGAGAGTGATGTTATTTATGGACACCAAAACCATGTGAACAAAAAGGTAGCTACAAGGCTGAGCAGGCTGTTAGTTCTACTTGTTATATCAAGCCATGAAGGAGGTAAGAGAAGAAAGCCAGAAGAGCTAGCAAGCCCCAGTGAATGGCCACTGCACACAAAAGAGAGATCTTACTGCAGAGACCTCGGTCTGGAGACCAGCCACTCTTTTTTTCAGGTCCTCCCCTTGAGCCTCTTTGGCACTTAGCTCTTCCTTCAGTTGCTCTACCTGTCACGACATCGTTATGCTTTTAAATATTTATTATTTGTCGGCTCCCCGTCAGCCTGTTCCAGTCCAGCTGACTGAAAGTGACAAAGAACTGAACAGAAGGATCAACACTGGTCACTCATTTTCTCTTCCATTCTTCAGTGAATCCTCTCAAAGGTTTAATGTCTGTGTAATTTCATATAAGCTGCCTGACAAGAATTTGATTATGAAACAGAAGATATACAGTTATGGTTATGTTTACATATGTCAAGTATGTGGCACTTATCCCAAGGGTATTGAAACTGCAATTCATAAGGAAATTACAACAGGAAAAAGGACATATTTCAGCTTAAGAGAAATAATGTTAATTGTCAAGCTACAGCCACAAATTACTTATACAATACAATGCTGAAAAAATAAATGCTGTGCAATTACAGAACAAAATGTGAGGATTGAAGATGGCCATGAGTCATGAGCAAACAGATACCAAAAAGGAACAGATTTTCTGCAGGAAAGTAAGTGAGCAGACCAGGAGACAGAAGAGAAATCAAGTAGCTGAACAGATCTGTAGATCCGCAGAGGGAGAGGAAAGGGGAAATTGAAGAGTTGCTAACAATGAAAGAAGGGAAGAAACAAGAAAAGATGGAAGGAAGTGGTGCTCTAATCTCCTCCCCCATTCCTAATTTGAACAAGGTGCCCTTTAGTTCCTAGAAGCAACCCAGTGGGATAAGGAGCAAAAACAAGAACAGATGTGGTTCTCTTGAGGCGTTTCAGTGAACTGGTGTGAGGCAAGAGGAAGGAACCCATCCTTAGCACTCGCATCCATTTCAGGGCAAGTAACTCTGCTTCCTCCAAGACATTTCACCCAGCATTCTTTTTTTTGACCAATAATTTCAAGTAGGACAAATGCAGTGGGTTACAACTGTTCAGGACCTAGTAATTTTCAACCTCTGTTCCAGGGTTTGTATAGTGCTTGCAGGGAGTACACAAAAGCTTATTAAGAAAGGCAGGACTGGTCACAATATACTTAAATTTACTGCACAAGAAGGCCTGAACCTTCACTAAAGAATGTTAGGACTCACTAAAAGACTGAGAATGGATTGACTTCTGCCTATAGACAATTCAATAGCCACTGTCCATCTTTACACCCGAGGATCAACATCTCTCACTGCTGTATTTGTCCTGCATTCCAAACAACAGAATTAATGTCAGCAGCACAACTGTTGCAGACTCTGCTCTCATGTTGACTCCAATGCTGGAAGGAGGAGAGTGCAATGGAAAGCCATTATTGTGACAGTTCACCCTCTTCTCAACTTTTACATAATGGAAAGGCCAAACAGTTGTACAACAGTGACGGCAAAAAGATATACCCTTTTTTAAATGAACTGCCTTTGGAAAGACATCAGACCAAATAAAACCTGAACCAATAATGCATTAGCAAGGAGAAAAGAAAGGGAAAAGGAAAAAAAAGGGAAAAGGAAAAAAAAAAGGGAAAAGGAAAAAAAAAAGGGAAAAGGAAAAAAAAGGGAAAAGGAAAAAAAAGGGAAAAGGAAAAAAAAGGGAAAAAAGGAAAAAAAGAAAAAAGAGGAAAAAGGAAAAAGAGGAAAAAGGAAAAATATCAGTGTGATAATAAAAGGAAAACTTGGGACACTGATCTTACTGAAAAACCATTATCATATTTTCAATTAATGTTTTCAAATTTTCAAAATATTTCAATTCAAACTTTTCTTACGTATTTTTAAGTTATTTTAGTGGTTTCATGGCCAGGTACTAAATCAATTATTTCCCAGCATTGGACTGGGAACCCAGACCATAATTCCTAACTAAGGCATGCACATTTCTCTGCTCTGTTCCCTGAACTCAGTTTAACACAGGGCTGTCAGCTGTTTCCCAGTACCTTGTTTTTCATGAATTTGGAATGGCTCCTGTACACTTCCATTTGCTTCATCTCCTCCTCGCGCTCCTCCGTGCTCAGGGCTCCGTTGGACTTCAGCATCTGAATCTCCTCCTCCAAATCCCGGAGGCCACGCTCCATGGAAGAGATTTTTGAATCCTGAAAGTGATTAGAGGAGATGGGTAAAGACACATACAGGTGATTTTTGTTAACATATTCTTGTAGCAAAACAAAAGGAGATAAGTGTCCAATAAATTACCTGCCCTTGAAATTTACTTAGGAAGTTCTTAGAGATATCAGTGTTCAAGTCTTTACATATGAGAGTTCAGATACTCATTTTTCCATTTAGTTTTTACTTTTGAAGGAAAGCAAGAGTATAGTACTGAAATAAAACATGGTTCAGGGCAGAAACATCATGTAGGATGAAATAAATAAATAAATGAATAAATAAAGGAACAGAGGAAATATTGCCTTTTCAGAGAGAAATGTAATTCTAATTGAATGGACAGCAAAATGTGACTGCAAGAATGGTAAGAAATTGGGTTTGTGCCACTAGTTAATCAAGTGAGGTCACAAATGGGGAACAGCAAAGCACCATAAGCAAGGAAAACATGCAACAATCCATTATTGACTGGATAAAGCAGTAAAGGATGCTGGCTCATATGTACAATGTATAAAACATCTCAGTGGGTTAAATATAGCCATGTGGAAAAACAAAGTCAATCTATCATTATCCTCATACAGGATGATCAGAGCTATTCATTCTGTGTACCTGGTTTACTGTTTCTTTAGAAGTCTTTGTGTTAGAACAGCAAGAACAGATTCACACAGCACACAGAGCTCCATGCATACTCATGATCATGGATATGCATTCAGGAACTATTATCTCTTAAAGCTATTTTTTTTTCTTATTTCATTTCCCCAAAATATTTAGTCCTTCCTGAAAGACAGATCTGATTTGAAACTATACTACAGAGTTTTATAAACAAAACCTTTATAACCTATTCTTTGATAAGCAAAGCACAGCTAAACAAAAAGCTGATTTTTTTCATATAGGTTTTCATTCATGAGATGATATTTTTAAAAGCACCATCATGAAGATCTAACTGGATTTCCTGATTAATGTTTGATACTTACATTAAAATTGATAAAGTGGATTTTTGCAGCAAAAAATTAGAGGTAGTAAGGCAAAATGATATGTTGAAATTGATAACAGTATTTATCTTCAGTGCTCACATAATTTCCCAGAAATGTCCCTGTGTTTCTCTTTTGATAGCAAAGACACCTAATGTTACCAGATGGTCAACTAGTTTCCATTACTATGGACCACAAAGATGACTAATAAAAGAGTGATAGCAAATGAAAAATGGGATATAAATAAGGAAAACACTGATATAGAATGGAAAAAGTTGCAGGAGGAAAAAAAGAAGGAAAATAAAATAAAAAGGAGGGATACAAAATGGAAAAGAACAGCTTGCAAAGACAGTTTCCAATTTTTCAACTCCATTTGTCCAAACCCATCTGATGTACTTTATGAGCAATTCAATATGAAATATGACTGCATAAAGCTGTGTAAACCACACACTTGATTATGGCTCCTGAGCTCCTGGCTAGTTGCCATCAGTCCATTAAATACTTACACTAATGGCTTAAGAATTCAATCACAAATTCATCTAGCAAAGTTAGGTTCATGATGGCATACAGACATATTTCTAGCTATATGACCCATTCTTTAAGTGGGTGTCGAGTTTGCTAATACACAGAATGCAGAGCAGTACTTCAAACATTGAAACATAAAAAGAAAAGAACCCACATCATAAAATCCCACCAATCTTTCATATTAACCGATCATTCTCATTCTTGTAATATAATGAACTTTGGGTTAACTGCAAGAAATCTGTATCTGCTGCTGCAGGCAGACAGAAGACAAGTTTTTACTGGGTCTGTCTCTTCAGTGATCAATAGTAACAAATAAAACAATAATAAGGGAGAATAAAATATTAGAAGCATATGGTATTTGGTAGAGTCCCATTTTCCAGGGAACAAATTCTCCTGCTGCCCATACACACAACCATTTACCTTCATCTCAATAACAGTTTGGAGAGCCTTTGTCTTGGCCGTGTCGGGAGCGTTCTCAAATCGACGATGGATTTCCTGTGCCAGCAGAAATGAAAGTAGGAGTTAGACTAATGGCAGGGCCCCAATAAAAACATAATTACTAGAAGCTTCTCTTCCTAATACACAGCATAACTCAATGCTGCTTTCTGATGTTGCCAGTCCACGCATTTTATCATTTCTCATATCACAGAAAGGATTGCCAAAAGCTCATTCAACAGAATCCCAGCCACAGGTAAAAAGGCACAGCACAAACTGCACCTTTGACTCCCCTCTTACTCAACATAAGCTTGAAATGACAGCTGGGTCTACTACAAAGCTCCATCATCTCCCTGCTAAACTAATCTGAATTCTTGATAGTTTCTCATGGAAGTCATACACATAATGCACTTCACTAGAGGCTTACTGAAAACAGTAACACTATGGTTTCCATTTCAACAAGTTATAAGGCACAGCTGTTGTTAACTCCCTTTTTCCAGCATTTTTTACCCCAGAGTGGCAACATTTAACTACAGAGGATGAAAAAAAATCTTTCTCCAGGCTCTTGGCCTTAAGCACAGCTTAAAATACAGGACTGTACAGCACACTGCTCTAGAGGCTATGGAGATGCAGACAGGAGGATACAAAGTCCAGTGATATTTCTGTTGATGTAAATTCATAGCAATACCATGCATCAAAGTGCTTGCTAAGGGATAAAATTACAGAAAGTTGAAACAACTTGTTCTACCATATAAAGCTGGGGTTTCAAGCCAGCACATGTAAAAAGAGGAGAAACAATAGAGAAACTATTAACACACTGACTCTTTGCCTTCAAACAGTATTGTCCTTACAGCACACTCTCATGTTAACTGCAGGAATGTGAATTCTGTTGGAATGTTCATCTTATACACCAGAAAAATACTTTGGTGCCCACAGAGCACAAACTGTGATGCCAGTTAATCTAACAATGAATTATGTCATGTGCCCACACACAGTTTATCCATCCACTCCCCTCAAACACCTGAAAAACAAATCCCAAGAGACATTTACAAATTGGTATTCTCAACAGAAATTGTAAAGAGTTAAAATTTTGTATGGTAGTCATCCATGCAACTAGGTCCAGAAGATTAATTATTTGAATGAAAGAGACAGAATTGTACAGTGTTTTTAAAAAATACTGAGAACACTGCTTGTAAGATTGTGAAGTTCCTACACAGCTCTGAAGTGAGCAAGACTGAAATGTGTTGTGACATGCCAAGGGCCACAAGAATCTTCCATAAGTCTGGCATAAGACCATTGGCATAAGTTGATGCCCATGAAGGGGAGTAACAAGAGAATCCAACAGAAGGCTGCTCTGGTTTTAAATATTATATTCGTGTATTTTCTGAGAAGCTATTTTACAAGTGTGTTTGCAGTGTACATTGGTATTCTCTGAAATTAAAAAAAAAAAAAAAAAATCCTCCTGAAAAAATAAACTTGAAAATCCCTCTAAACATATTTATTTCTCCTAGAGTCAACAGAAAACTTGAGAGCCTCTGCACAACTATTACTGGCACCAGAGTGGAGCAATACCATTATTACTCTACTTACCTGTACCTACATTCCCAAAAGGGATTTACTCCAAGAAATTAAAACAACTCTTGTGAGCTTATAGCAACTCAGAAAACAAAGGGTAAGAAGGTCAAAAATTAACATGCCATAAATCTATTTTGGACACTGCGTTATTTTTATTTTAGTGGTTCGGTAATTTCCACTTGTGCAGAGGCACTGTTTCTGACCTGTGAATATAAAATCAGCTGCTGCTATGGAAATGGGATAGGTGGAATACACAGCAGGAGAACTGCATGTCTGTAAAGCGATGCTGACACAATAGTGCCTGCTTCCACCATTGCTCAGTGTTTTCCCAAAGAGAAAATTCTCCTAAGCTCCTTCTTGAGAAATGCCTCTATCCCCTCTTTGTGAAGTGATGCTCTGCACTTCAGCAAAGGAAATGTCCTACTTCTATTGCCTGAAGTAATTCCACTGTGATTTGGATGACATAACCTGCTGAAAAATAACACCTCCCAGCCCCTGACTGCACAGGAAGGGCTTAATTTTGGCAACATGCCTGTGATCCTGAAGAGCCTGGAAAAAAAAGCTACAGGCAGACGGAGCCTCTCTGGAACACAGACTGAAGGAAGGCAGTGCACACATCCCCTTCTTAATTAGGAAATACAGGCTGCATCCATGTGGCAGAATGGAAAAATACTAACCTATCGTATCTCTGATGTGTTCAGATTCTGTTGTGGACACACCTCCCATAGATGGATGAAAATAAAGACTTCAACCGGTGAGACGGGATTTTGTGCAATAGTTAAAAACACAGGGCCACAAAAATATCAGGATCAGAAAAACAGAAACCCAGTCCTTCACTCCTTGCAAGTTATCCACTCTGATAAAGTAATACAGGATTTTTCCTTAACACATTAAGAACTTTATTATGTAACTACTAACAGGTTAGTAAAATTTAGCATCATTGCACCTTTGGGGTGCATCATTATAAAAGGGGGTGGCTCATATAAATCACTTTTTATGTTTTGATTGCTTTCATATATTCAATAACTCCATTTAAAAGTAATAGCAAAAAGGAAAAACGAAATTATAGAGTTGCAATCAATTTGCACCAAAGTACATTCATAGGAAAAAATTCCAAAATGGGTTGCTCCGTCCAAAACATCTTTAAGTTTCAATAACTAGAAACTAAAGGCCAAAAACAGTCAGAAGTTCCAAACAAGGGGGGCACCTTCTCCAGAGTTGGGGTTTATATTTCATCTTAGTTTTTAATTAAGAATATCTATCTTCCTTTTCAAGAAAGTCTACCACAGGAAAAGATATGAACTAAAGGTGTGCATCATAATTACATCTGCCAAGCAGTCCTGCAAGGCAGCACAGTGCCCCTATGAGGAACAATACCCTAATTTTCTGGTCAGCATAATTACACAGAACAGCTGATTAAACACACTGAGAACACTGAATATGTAAAGAATAGCTGTGATAAAGTGATTTGAACACACCATAAATAGTTACCAAGTCCATGGGTTTTTTTTGAAAATAGATCAAAATTAGAGAATATAGTTTAGAATTGAAGGAGTCCTCAATACTGAGCAGTATTATCACTATGAATTATACACAAGTGCATAATAATGAGGGTTGAATTTAGTCCAAACCTTTTCCTCCTTCATAACCCAGCCATTGTTATCCCCTCAGTTGCTCCTGTGTCTGATTTTGCACAGGATTCAGGACAAATGTGAATTTGCACTTTCAAACAATTATGTTTTTATAGTGGGGGAGGCTATATGCTTAAAAATACAGCAACTTATCTCTCAGTAGCCACAAACAAGCAGTTTCCCAAGCCATAGAGGACATGCCTTCCATCTCCTGCCAAACTTGCATTATCAGGCAGCACATTCCACATAGAGAGTAACAAAAACATACCATTTCATACATTAATTAAAAAAAGATATCACTAAAATATTATGTATAATTAAAAGCATAGTCATGATTCTGTATTTTTTAAAATTTTAACTGTACTATTCCTATCTTTGAGTAATCAATCATGATGTCCTGTGCTGGATCCTTGCATCACTCAGTGGAGAGTTTTTACTAAAAACTGGTTTAATTCTCCAACCTTATCCTCCAGACCTCACTAAATGAATGTTATATCTTTTGTACTTAAAGTTTAGTCTCCCAGATGGCTTTTCTGCCTACCTAGACTTCAGCAACCTAGTTCCAATTAATTACAATAAAATGCAAATGTTCCAACCAAAGGAAAATTTTAGGAGCATCCATCGGCTCAGTATTAATGATCATTGTTAATTAAAAAAAAAGTATTAAGTAGCTATAAAAGATAAAACAGGTCTTTAGTTGTGTAGAAGGACAAATCATACCCGACTAACCTGATTTTCTTCTACCCGTCTGTGTGACTAAGTGGGGGACAATGGGTGTTTCATGTCCCAGGGCCTCCAAACATGCCTGGAGACAAATGTGTGAGCCCCAGGCTGCGTAAGTGGATAACAAAGCAGGTGGTAAATGAGCTGGGCTGTCAGGCTCCAAGCCTGGTGCTGATGAGCACGGAGGGCAGCAGCTTCCCCCTGACAACCCTCAGTGCCTTCATGATCTGAACAATGGGACAGACAGCACTCCCAGCAGCTTACAGATCTATGGAATTTGGGGAAACATGAATTGGACCAAGTTACGTGGCCATGATGTGGAAAAAACCCCAAACCACCCAACTGCACCCTGGGCTGAGTGAGAGTGAGCAAAAGTGCAGAAGCAGGAGGGGGGAAGAAGGTGTTTCCCTGTGTGCAGCCCTTGTGACCACTGTGCCAAATTTTGGGCTCCCCAGTACAAGAAAGGCACTGAAAATCTGCACAGAGTCTGACAGACACAAGATGCAAGGGGAGAGAGTGAGAGAAAAGTGTTCGTTCAGCTGAAAAGGCTTGGGGAGAAATTTGATGCCTGCTAGAACTAACTGGAGCTTGTAGAGACGATGGAAACAAAAGTCTTCTCAGAAGTGGAAGGATGATTGGCAACAGGAAGAATTTCCAGCACTGAAAATTTAGACCTGCTAACATGAAAGAGATTTTACCAGGAGAACAACCAAATGCTGGAGCAGGTGCCCAGGGAGGCTGTGGAATCCCCCGCCGCTTGAAATTGCTGGTTTGAGCAGAAGGTTGCACGAAATAACCTGTGGGAGAGCCCTTCAATCTGCATGACTCATTTATATAAATATCTTTACTACCTGGTGCCAGAAGGTGACTGGATAGTACCACAATTGTTCAGTTTCGGGATTTTGTTATGCTTTTTTTTTCAAAAAGTGCTCCATACCAATAATTTTAACTTCTATTTCGGTAAGATGCAAAAACGAACTGAAAAAAGAACATACAAGAGTCCTGTAGAATTTATTTCATTGCTATTAAGAGTTTTTGCTACTAAAATTATATAGTTATACAAATCTGGAAGCAGTAATCATGGCAGTTCCTTCGGAAATTATTTCTGCATTTTTCCACTTGTCATTTCCTGCATTTGCAAACCCAATCAACATAATTCCCTGAAAAAAACCAAAGTGACTGTATTCATAAAGAACATAACTTTCAAAGATGTGCTGGCAATTGCACACACACTGATAATTGGAGGATGCCAGTTGCTTTGAAGCTCAGCTACCCCTGGCTAAAGAAACTCATCTCTCTTTTGCAATTGTATTAATCCATTGAGACGATTATTTCTTAATCCAATTAAAACCTCAGATATTAGGACACTTAAGTTTGTTAACTAAGGCATCAACTAAAGTGAAAATTAAAGCACAGCTTCCTGCTCATCTCAGCATTTCAATCAGCAGGAAACAAAAGCAAAATCCCTCAAAACTTGGGAATTAGAGTAAAAGCAAGGTAAGATGAGAACTAATTCAAACCATCCAATTAGTTGTAAGTAGCAAGCCATTGTGATGAAATCTGACTACAGAAGTGTGAATTCAAAAGCTGAAGAAAAGCCAATTAAAAATTATATCTTAGTCTTGTAGAACTTCATTTACATGTGTGCTGTAATTAATTTTTTCTCTTTCCTCTTATTTAAGGTGCAAAAGCATTCATTTTGTACTTATATTAGCTTCCAACTTTTTCATGGTGTTTTTACGGTTTTGTCCTTCCACTACAAAGTTCGACATTTGTGGAAACAAACTTCCGCAAATCTCACTTCTACTGAATAAAAGTGCAGGACAATGTGAACATCTCCAAGGAAAGCAAACCTAGGAGATAATTTGTAAACAAAGCAAAGCATGTAACATGTATTGACAAAGAAAATCTTCTAATATAACAAAACATCAAAAGACTTTGAAGTTTAAGCATTTTAAACCCTTAATCCCCAGAGAGATTTATGCATTGTTTCACATAGTTTTAAAAATCCTGTTTGAAAGGTATGGAAGTGCTAAAATGAAATAGTAAGAAATCTGCCTGTATGCTGATGAACAGCCCATTCATATAGAAAAATAATTGTTTTGCAATAAGCACAAGAATTAATTAATTAATTTACCCCCCCCATGCTAGAAAAAGTATATGAAGAAATCTACTGAAATTTTATTAATTATTTCACTTTGATGAGACCATAATTATAATACAGAAAAAGCATCCAGACAGATGACTGGAGTTCTGCTTTTTTTCCATTTACTTAATACCCACACATTATTTAACTACTGTATAAAAAACAGAAATTTGCCATGCTAGAATAAGGTCTTTCAGATTTTTTTGTCATCTGGGAAAAAAGAAAACAAATACATTATTTTCCAACTTCTGAAGAATTGAGAAGCTACCAACCTCTGTACTGAGGAAAGCTGAAAATAATTTCATATATGTCAAACATTTTTAATTGTCATTCTCACCTAAGGTGACACACAGAATATTCCAAACTAAAATGATATTTTAAAAAATTTAAATGCATAAAAATACATTCAAGTTGCAATACCCATTTTCTCAAATTCTGACCTACAAAAGCTCAGTATGTTTTAAAACTACCTGCAGACCAAGCAAGCAATTCTAATAAAGACATAATTATTTAAATTATCTTGATTGAAATCACTTCTCCTCTTGCCATTTGCTTCTAAAAGGTCAAAAGCATGAAGCAGCAATAAAAAAGCAGAAACTTCATTTTTTACCTCATCAGAAAGATATGATGGTAGTAAGAGTTCCAGTTACTGAACCTATCTACTCCTACAAAACAAAACTTCTCTCCTGAAGTATCTTATTTATGTTGCAAAATCTTGGCATGGGACAAAAGCGTTCTTTGAGTCAACTCTAATTGCTCCAATTAAAACTTCTAAATCCTCCTCTGAGCCTGGAGCAGAAAATGGTAAGAATTTTAACACACCCTTGGAAAAATTATTTGTTTGCAGAACTGGTCACAGCTCATTAAAATCCAGTCAGACAAGAGAACCAAGCTCTCTGCACTGGGCACAGCTCAGCAGGGATGGGACACATGGATGCCACATCCCTCCTTCCTCACTGAGCTCCCTGCTGCTGCTCTCTGGCCACCAGAGCATCACGTTTGGCTAATCTAAGTTTAAACACATGTGTGAGACAGGCTGGTGTGCTGTGCCAGACCTCTGCCCACGGGAGACAGAGCAGGGAGTGCTCCCAGACTCCGAGTGCTGACTCCTGGGATGGAGTGGGCAGCTTGACTCCCAACTGCCACAAAGAGGGGTCAGTCCTTGCAGTAAATCCATCCTAGGTTCACAAACAGCACTTTGTGGGGTTGCCATTTCAGCAAACACTCAAAAAAGGGAAGAAATAATAGCTTTTTCTGCCACAGCCTCTTTCCTTAAGCTCATTGTGGATGAGTGTCCTCGTGAATCACCCATTTCAGTGCCTGTTTTACATACAACACCTCCTTTATTTGTTAAGCACTCCATCCCTAACTCCTTCATTCAGTTTTGTACTCAGCTGGAATAAAAATCCATCTTGCTTGAATGGGCCCAATTACTAAAAAAAAATAAATAAAAAAATAAAAATAATTCAAGTCAAAACTGTACTTTACTACCAAACAGTTTCTGGACACAAAGTATAAAGCTCCTGTCAGTTCTTCCCTCATTCCACACTACTGTAACATGCAAGCCTTGACTCTAGAACTGCATTCTGAAGAAAAAAAGCCTTCAGGATAAACAGCCTTCTTTCTGTTTCCAAATAAATGGTTGTAGTCAGCCATCTATACTTACAGTCCTTGTTGGACTGTCCTTACAAATCTGAGTCTGTCCATAGTACTTCAAGTGTGGATCACATAATATTTTGCTCTGATATCTGGGCTATTGATCTATGTAACTGAGAAAATTCCATTTCTAATCAGTGCATTTAGCACTTTGGGGAGCGGGGAGACTCTGAAAAAGAGCACAGCAAGCTTGGTTATCTTTGGAGCTATGGACCAGCACTGATAATTTTGCAACAAGCAAGTCTGGAACATAAAGGCAGCTTGGGAGCTATTCTGGAAGCTGTAGTTCAGCTGCTGGATTTCATCAAGTATTTCTTCCTGGTATGAAAATCATTTTGTTTTTGAAAGTTAAGTCTAGAATACCAACAACAATAGTTGTCACAAAGACTGAAGAAGGGGTATTCAAAATAGCAGCTATCTTTTAATAAGCTATGAGGCTTAAGCTTGTTTTCCAGGGCAGAGGAATGTGATGCAGCCACACTGCTATCTGCTGAAGTCAGGGCATTCTGATGTTCAATGAGATATTTAATTATTTGTGTTAATGAGATAATGTCCTCTGTATCAGTTGCTGAATACATCCTATGCTGGATATAGTAACTTTCCCATGGACTTAGATGAATAATTTCTTGAGATCCTCAGAAGTCAGGGCAATTGGGAAAAGCCAAGAGAGTCAAATTGCTTATGGAAATACCTCTCAGCAGCTGCTGGGGAATCCATTTTATAATCTGGATTTGGGAGACTGAGACAGTGCCCTGGGAGGTGATCAAAAATATCTGATGTCTTTTATATGAGGAACAACTAAGCAGCATTGGATTTTTCAGACTAGAAAAAGGAGTAACTCGGAATGGATACAATAACCTAAAATGGTGGCACACAGTTGTAATCTTATCAGAACCCCAATTTTGACCTCTCTTAGAATTTATTTTCCTTAGGAAATTCATGCAATCTTTAGTACAATAACAGCAAAAGCTGAAGAAATCAATTAATTCTCAAGGTTTAATTTTCAAGATCAAACTGCTGGCCACTGTAACCACACTGCCTGCCTGAAAAACTGTCTGATGACCTTGAGTCTCAACATCACACTTTGAATTACATGTACATGTTACAGGTTTCAAAGTCAGAAAATGAGGGATACCTTTTTGCTTCAAGATGCAGATCTTTAATATTATTTCCAGCAAATATTCTATCAGAAATCTAGAGTCGGAAACAGTGGATTCTGACATCTCAGAACTTCTTTTGCTAAGATGGTCAAGACTGCTACTAAAATTTTCTAGTCTGTTAGGAAATGAAATATAAACTGACCTTCCACACTCTTAAGAATCCCTTTGAGATACTAAAGCTTCCTTTAACAGCAGTATTTAAAGAAGAGTTTAGCATGCCTTTCCAGATACTGGGAATGCTAGATATAGAACCATCAAGAAAGTAGATTCATTTCTTCAAAGCAGCTCAAAAATTCCACCATTAGTACCTGGGGCAGCAAAGGGCTAAAATAACCTACAACTATGGAAATACAGATGGACATAACAGAAGGTCAGCTGAGGAGGGTGATGCAGACACACGTAGCAGGTGACACACCTAAGAGAGACAATGTCCACATGTGAAACATGGACAGCAGCTGTGAACCACGTCCTGCAGAGCATCTGGGTGCTCAGGCAGTCAGCTGCAAGTTCCTCTGATTTCCTCCAGCCTGCCAGAGCCCCAGGCATGAGACTTGAGTTTGATGCAGGTAAGTGTGAGGTCACTTAGCTCAGCCTTGCTCTGAGCTCAAGGACAACACTCAGGTACAAACAGAACCATTCCTGTTGTCACCCAGTTCTATAAGGAGATAAAATGGCACCACATTTTTGAGGCTACAAGGGTGCTCAGCTTCACAGCTGGATCTCACATCACATCCATGGTTTGAGCTACAAATTACATTATACCCAGCTTACACTTCTCAATGAATCAGGTCCAGGCAAGGAGCAAGGAGTAATTAATTTTAAAACATTTGATAAATCACATTTGCCCTTTCAAGTCAGTAGGTCATCTCCACCTCCTCTAGGAAGTCTTTTACCATAAAGACTAGCATTTAAATGACTGATGATTTCCAAATATGTATGAATGGAACAAGAATTCTTATCCTGCAACATCTACTCATCTGCAGCAGGAACGAACGCAACAGCATTCCTCCAAAATTGCACAGCTCCTGGCAGCTTTTCATTTATGTTGCTGGACTTAGAGCAGAAACAAATGGAAGCCATTTGAGGCTCTTCCTGAAATAGTTACAAGAATTGGAACAGAATTATCATTGGTTGCTAAATAAAGGAAAAACTGTAGCGCAGAAACTCTGGAATCATATTATCTTCACTCCAGACACTCAAGAGATTACTGCTCTAAAAAAATAAATCTGGCCTAAATCTGGCTCAGAAATGCAATGGGCTCCAGCTTTCTTATATAAATGCTTGCAAGAGCACAAGCACTATGGGTCAGGCCCTGGAAACATATGAATAAAAGGTATTAAGAGGTATTTATGTGCTGCATACACTCATCTCAAAAAACTCTTCCAGGCCTTGCTTTCTTGACTTCTTAGAGAGGCCCTTAAATCTTGTATACCCACAGAGCTTCCCAAAAAATGCTGAATCATGAGATAGATACCAACGTGCAGAACAGGTCATTAGCTTCATACACATGGTAGACACGGATAGCTATCAATTCATGCATTCAGTTGACAGATGTAAAATAATCTTTACACAGAATCTTAGCACTGGTGAATCCATGTATACACTTATTTATTTGTGTATCTACACAATCCAAGCTGAATTACCAGCCTTTTAGAAGTTAATATTTAACTACTTTAGGAGACTGGTTGACAAAAGGAAAATGCATTTAATATTAACAAAAAATGTAGCAGCACTGGCTACACAATAACTCATTTTCTTTCACTTATTTTCCTTTGTTCTACTAAAGTATTTGTATTCTATATATTTTGTTATAATTAGTCTAAAATTATTAATAGCGAAGAATGTCTGTCACTATACTCTTTTAAGGTACAATAGAGACATAACAATAGTTTTTCTCTTTTCAGAAGGATGGTGAGAAGGCATTACTATGTGTGCAGTAGTGTCCCTTTAAGAAATCTCTCTTTTGGTTGTGCATCCAGGGCAGCTAATAGTTTTATCAAATACCCTTCACAGCAAGATGACTGTTTCCATGGAAACTGTTGAGCAATCATCCATTACTCTTGCAAAGATTTCTCTCTCTGCTCTCACCTAAATACAGGTAGCTACTTTCTCTCTAACAACAATAGAACAGAATAATTCATAATTCATTTTACAGGCTTTAGGACAATTCACCTCCATCATTTCCAAGAGAGCCTACAGGCAAAGTGGGGCCCACAGCACAAAACCCCAAAAGGTACATGCAAGGAAGCCATAAAGAAATTTTAAAATGTGCACAAATCGAATGTAATGTAAAATACAGCTTATAGAGAGGATGGAAGATTCTTTCCTTACAACTGTGAAATGGATAGGAGACAGAGAGGAGTTTAAGATGGGAGATGAGTTTGATCACTCACCTCTCTCAGCATGTTGTTTTCTTTCTCCTTCTGTTCAAGAAGGCTTTCCAAGTGGTGCACGTGCATTTCTGCCTCAGCCAACCGTCGTGTCCGCTCGTGGTCCTCCTCAGTGGCTTTTGCTGACAGACCTTTACTCTGCAGCATCTCCAGCAGCTTTTTGATGGACTCATCACGTGCATTCAAGGTCTGTTTCTGTGTCTCAATGCGCAGTTCCATCTCCTCCAAGGTTTTCCGTAGCAGGAACAGCTCCTTGGCCTGGCGCTCATGCTCCGCGTGCAGCCGCTGGAAGTTCTCCTCTGTCAGCTCTGCCACCAAGGGCTCGCTGGTCCTGCTGCTGCTGTCCTGCTGGAACAACTGGTTCAGGTCCCTCTGGATCCTCAGCTCATCCTGGAGAGCCTGGATAGTCATCTGCATATGCTGAAAGAACAAGCAAATGAAATCAGAGGATTCCCTCCACTGGAGAAAGAAAGAAAACAGTATGAGCCACATCAGACCTTCTGAGCCACCAACCAAGAGGAAACCACCGTGCCAAGAGACCAACAATGGGTTTTTTAAAGCAGAATTGAGGTGGAGCTGGGTTATTCTACAGAAGGTTCATGTTCCTCCTCCTATACTTGGTAGAGGTTGCTTAACACTTATAAAAGACTCTTGCTTGAGTGACTCTTCCACTTGCATCAACTTGAAAGAGTGACTATTTCAAACAGGAAAATGTCAGCAGCTTTCAGCAACTTATATCATTACCCTTCCAAATGTTCACCTCCCCTACAGAACAATTATGCAGAAGATGACCCAGAACTACTATCTTGGCAGAGCAGAGGGGCACAGTGCTATTAGAATTTACATTTCACCCACAAAACCTAATCACCTGTGAAGGCTCCCAAGCCCTTCAGCAGTAACTCTACACCTAGCACAGATTTCCCATTTGACTCAGAAAAGAAACTTCCGCTTGTAATGAAGAAACACAACTATAGAAATCTGGATAAATGCTGCATAGGGAAAAGGGCCACAAAATGTAATGCATGAGGATCGTAGCACAGAAGAGAAGTTACCACCTCACAAACAGGAATATGAAGTCAATCAAATGATCAGCAGCAATTTGTTGTTGTGCAAGACAATAAGTCCTGTCTCAATGACTGAATACAGTGGGTTAATGTAATGGGACAATACAGGAGAAGCACAGTTTGCCCACAAGTGTCTTCGTTTATATTTCAATAAATATGTTTTTCTTCTCAGTAAGACAGAAGTATCAAGCCAATAAGAGAGAAGTACAAACACAGCACAAAATTTGATTACCAAAAATGAGATGCACACTGAGTAATATACATCTCCCTTAAATGAGGCAGACATGCTTACAATTTAGTCTGAGTGTGAATAAGTCAGATGCACTGATCCCTGGGGTCTACATTTCTATTACAAAAACCAGTGTCTGCAATACAGCTATTTCCAGTATTCACTAGGCTAAAGTACTAAAATAAGTTATATTCTATGATCAAACCTGATGCAGACACACAGTGGTGAGGTCTAAAATGTAAAGATGGTGCAAAATTCATGCTTTCTATAAATCAAAGTACTTCATTTTACTCATTTTACAAGTATTTGTAAAAGGAGAAACTAAGAGGATTTGGTTTAAGCATTACTCCAAGACTATGTTTATCACAATTCTTACATGAAATGCCTTGAAGATGTTAAAAAGCTGTCTGGACAGGGCCCTGGGCAACAGGCTCTAAGTAGCCTTGCCTGAGCAGAGGGGTTGGACCAGCTGACCTCCCACCAACCTCAAGCACACTGTGATTCTATGAAGAGACAGCAGATAGCATTTACAGCAGAGTTACTTAACTTTAATCTATTTTAGAAACACAAAGAGTTAGTTTGGTTGCACAGAATGATGCATAAAGGTAATCCAGATCCATTTTATTTGCAGAAGTCAGTATTTTAGACCAAGTGCTTTCCCTCCATTTGTGCTCTGGCCTAAGAACAGCTTTTCACAATCAAAGTTGCTGTTACACTGTCAGCTCACCTAAGGCCACCATAGGGAACAGTCTTGCTATTTGTCCTTCCTTAGGTGGTTGGCACTGACAACAGGATCAAAACTTCACCTGAGGGCTGAAAATCAGCCCCAGCAAACACCAAACAAAATGCCTTAGCAGACACATCTCCAACTGAGTTGACTCTGGCACAAGGCAGGGGTGGCAGGTGCTGCCAAGGAGCTGGCAAAGAAGAAAATGGAAACATCCTTTACAGCATCAGCATAAACTGAAATCAGCTTAAATGTGTTTGGTTTAAGATGCTGTAATTGCCTTTTCTTCCATTTCAATAACACAATATCTGGAAGACAGTAATTTGGTTAATCTACAAATACACTTCAGGTTATAGAATCTGTGTGACAACATAGCACAGGTATTTTAGGTGAGAGAACAAGTCATTACTCTGTTTTAAAAGGTGCATTGTGTTTATATATTGGTGGCTGCTCAGATTTATTTTCGAGTAAGAGATGAAAATATATCTGAACGGAATAAACATGGACTTAAAAATGTTTTCAGAAATCACCTTCTTTTTAATTAAAGATCTCAACTTTCAGCTATTGACTGTGGTTTGGAGAAATGACAAAGTGAGAATGCCAGAACCACGACCAAACCTTGAAACTGAGGCACTACAGGTAGGCAACCAAAACCACTATATCTACTATAACTAACCACTATGTTCAATTAATGCATGCTGGTTGAGCTGTAAGAGAAAACCTGCTTAACTCATTAAAACATCTGCCCCCTCTGTACCTATACCCCACCAATAAAGTCAGCCGGACTAAAACAGCAGTAGTAAGAAAATGTCCTCAAATTTTGTTATAATTAAACAGCAACCTCACTAGATGTAAATGTACAATGCCATACACAAGTTAATTCCATTTGTATTTGAGAAGCTCTACTTATCCACAGCTCAGCTGTGTGTTGTTCCTCCAGCTAACAAACAAATTCCCACATGCTCCCACCTGGCTCTCCACACTCTGCCACTTCAGCATTTCCTTTATGCCAGGAGAGGAAAGAGCTTCTTCTGAACAACCACATCATCGATTCAATGAAATTATTTCCTCTACTCAATGCTGTCTCGGAACCAAACTTGGGTTATTTATAAACATCAATGGCCTAAATCACCCAACCAAATTCTTACATTTCTACCATCTGATCTGCTGTGAAATGTCATTTCAGGTTACAGAGACAAAAACTGTGTCTCGGACGCACAGAAATTATTTCCCCTAAACATGGAAATGCCTACCTGGAACTTTTGGGTCACTGAACCAAAATCTATTACATGATTCAAATACATGATGTGGAAAAATAAATTTAATACCAGTGACAAGCAGGATTTACTGATGTCCATCAGTCTGTGAAATAAAGACAAGGCAGTTTGGAATACCTGACAATTGGTCAGCACTTGCCTGTGATTCAGTTTCCCAGGAAAAATGAAGAGGCAGAAAAGTTAGATTTGAGCTTAGGAATAACTACCACTGTTCTCTGAACTGCTGCTCAGTCTAGAACAAACTTGATTATTAAAGGTATCTGGAAAGCACACTACAGAGAATTATTCTGTGCTTCTGACACCCACTCTTTTCCAACATGCAAAATGGGTTCTTCTCTCTGCTTTCCAAATTTTTTTTATGATTCTCAGAATAATAAAACAATATTCTTTACTAGCTGGTATCATAACTACACTACTACTTCAGTTAAAATTTCTTGTCTTCTATATAATTTTCAAGAAAATATCATTTTCCTCCTGAAGGTGTATGCAAGCTTTACGAGCATCTCATCCATTTTTTAGACTTTACTTTTATATCAGCAACTATCCTAGAAAGGCAAAATATTTTCCAAGTTCATGCAACACTAGCCACTGATAATGAATTTTTAAGATCTGACTAGAGAAAATTGAAAAATACTATTGAAATAGTCCTATCTAGAAATAAACATGTAAAAATACGTTTAATACCACTGAGCTTCACTATGACATACTCTACTAAGTAACAATCATGCTTTTGTGAAACAGTTTAATGCAGGCAATGTAATTAAAGTCAAAGCAATTATCGTGAACCTGTACTTGGCTTGAAATTTATTGCTCTTATCTCAAATCTTGAGGATTCCCTGGTTTTTTTCAAGTACTGAAAACTAGTCTTTAAGCCTCACAAGAAATTATAACTAAAAGTAAAAATCACAAAGGTATTTTTGTGAGCACGGTTCTCTAGTTATGGTTATGTCCAATGAATTTTTCTCTTGACAGAGCTAAGCACACCTTGAGGATCATCTCAAACAGAAGCCATAAAAGGACAAGGTGCACACAAAAATTCTTGCACCAGGTGTTCCTCTGCCTGTATTACTTCCACAGGTCAATTTACCAGCCAGAGAGAGTTTGACTTTTATCCAGTAGACCAAAATTTACATCCCTAAGTAGCAGAACACAATTCAATCTTTGACTCAAATTCACCTTTCCCACACCCTGGCAGATTGGTGAGCTCCCAGCCTACAGCGTGGGTACAGCCCATGATGGAGAAGTTGCTGGTGTTTGGCTCCCAAAGCTGTCCTGCTGCTGCAGCCTCAGGGTAATGAGTGTCAGGACTGCACCTACAGCTGCACTGGTGAGAGCTGCAGGCAGCTCCTTTCATCTCTCTCTGTTGCAGCTTTTCTTTTTTTGCATAAAATATTTAAAGATTCAGTAGGCCTGACGGAAAGTATTAAAGAGAGCACAGCTTCTTATTCTAATTGGTAGAACACAGAAGAACAGAAAGACCTGAATCTTTATACCTCCAACTAACTTAAATGTTTATCATCTCACCATTCCAAAGGAAATGGGGGATGTGCATTTTAACTTTTTGAGTGAGAAAAAGAAATTTAATTGATATTCTACAGCCAAGACCTGTATTCTAACCCTACATTTTAGATCAAAACGAGGCACAGCCACTGCTACTACCATGATTTTGAAAGGATTAAATTGTGATATGCTTTTAAAAAAAAGGATTTCCAAACTCATCTTGGCAAGACAGAGCTTGACCTACCAAGCTACAGTTTAATATTCCAATATGCATCTGTTCATTTGGGTTTGGATGCCTGATTTAGATTATTCATGCTGCAGATACTGTCTGTGTAGCTACTGTAATCACACATACAACTTATCCCATATTTTATTCAAGAAGTCTAAATGCCTAAATTAGACTTCTGGGTTCTGCAAAGCACCTAGTCACCAAACACTTGCATAGTCAAGTTCCTCTTAATCTCCTCTATTTAAATTCTAAGTAGGTTAAACCAAGAAAATTCCTTTCATTTCTGAACACCAAGAAAAAATACAGTACATTCAAGAGAAGCCTGAAAAAATCAGCAAAAAGAAACAGAATGTACTCTTTCCCAGAAACAAGGGAAAAACATAACATGCAATTATGTGACAGTGTCACAGAAATGTCTCACAATGAGGTGGGGAGCTATTGTTACATTCTCCAAAACTCAACCACTTAAAAAAAATTTCTCTGACACTGGGAGAACACTGAAGACTCAATCATGAGCAAAAGAATGTAGGGTAGTGATAAGGACAGGGAGAAAAAGAGGGGTCCTACTAAAATATTTAGTGGTGTGAAAGCTTCCACCTGGAAGAGAGAAGGTCAAGCTCTTACTCATCTTCACATGACTCAAAGGAGGCTCCAGTCAGGAAGCAATAAAGATGTTCTGGGGTGGATCTCTAACAAGTTATTCTCACAGAAAGGACTGAGACAGTTTCTGCTTTGCACAAATATTGACTGACTTCAAAATTCAAGCTTGCATTCCTCACACGTCTGTGTCATAAAGGAAAGACTGTCAGGGACTTTGTTCAAATTAGCCAAGAGACCCCTGAGCAACTCTCACACTGTATTTCCTGCCTAGGGTAATCTCATCTCACTCTTACCAAATTCTTAATCAGAAATTCCACTCCACAGGAAAAAAAAAACCAAAAAACAAACCAACAAACACCCTAACAAGAGTTTTGCTGAAATCAGCAGAATTAATAAAAGCTTCTTATAAAAATATTACTGAAACTTAGGATATTCCTGAAAACTTCTTGGTCACTTCTACTGTTAACCCACAAAGCCAGTACATTCAGTGCATCCTGTACTTTCTGATGCATATGTATTTGGCAGTTTTCTGCCAATCTGCTCAGCCATCAGGCTGTTCCTCACGTATTAAACACTGTGTGCTTGGACACACACAGGACAGGTGTGCTGCTTTTGGCTGGGGCAGAGTTATTTTTCTTGCTGGCAGCTGGTATGGAGCTATGTTTTGGATTTGTGCTGCAAACAGCGTTGATAGCTCCGGGATATTTTGGTTATTGCAGAGCAGGGCTTGCTCAGAGTCAAGGCCTTTCCTGCCTCTCACCCCACCCTGCCACTGAGTGGGCTGGGGGAGCTCAGGGATTTGGGGGGGATTAAAGCCAGGAGAGCTGATCCCAACCCACCCAAGGGACACCCCAGACGAGGTGATGCTGTGCTCAGCAGCACAAGCTGGGGTGAGGAAGAGGAGCGTGGGATACTGGATTTATGGCACCTGACAGCCCAAGTCACCATCACTTCAGGATGGAGCCCTGCTTTCCTGGAAAGGGCTGGACACCTGCCTGATGATGGGAACTAGGAAATTGATTCCTCATGCTTTCCCTTTACCTAATAAACTGTCTTTATCTCAACCCACAAGCTGTCCCACTTTTACCCACCAGGGAAAGATGAGTGTCTGTGTGGTAGTTAATTGCTGGCTGTGGTTAAACCACAACAACACGTTTCCTTTTTTTATTATATATCACACAGTTCTGTATTTCTTTTTCAGGATCAAACCCAGGAATAAAAAATCACCAATTTTTTTAAAACAGACAAATGTAATTTGTTAATGAAACAAAAACTAAGTTTTGGAAGATGCCAGTTTACAGCTACTCTGTCCTTAAGCCAATTATTTTTATTTCTCACAAAAAAGACAAGGTACACAAGCTTTTAGCTACAAAAGGCATTGCAGGTCTGAAATGTACTTGTAGTACCTATAAGCACTGCCTTACTTTTTAGTTCACCATGAGTAAAATGCTATTTCTCTAGAAAGGAAAGGTACAATAATGATGATATATTTTATTTCAGAAGGAAAATTCTGTAAGGTCTATTCATCAAATACACATCACCGAAAATGAGAATGTAAATGAAAAAACAGTGTTATTCTTGCCAGCAAATCCACACGCACAAATTTTTGCATTATGGCAATAACTCTCATGTTTCTTACAACAAAAGCATTTCAAACATTTGTAAGAGGATGAACCACACTCAGCTCAAAAGAGACCACATGGAAAATGGCAGAGGAGAGGATTTGGTCACTGTGTGAAATGACTCCCTCCCATGCCCAAAGAGTTAAAGTTTTGGCAGCATTTCTGGGAAATGGATTCTGCTGAATGCCCTGCAGAAGCAAAGGCCTGGCTGTCTGAGGGAGTCCCTGCTGACATTCAGCCGCAGCCCACGCAAAGACATTGGGAAAAGGGCTAATGTCAGGTGTCCAGCAGGGCTGTGAACAAACAGAACTTGCTGAGTCCAGAAATGCCACATATTCCCTCTAAGATGGATCAGGGGCTTCAGAACCCAATTTAAATGGAAATGAGTGGGTGATTTTTATAGTGTTAAGCTTAGGTACAAAATACTGCTACGATTTTAATAGGATTTCATTTGTGAGAGTCAAAGAAAGGGGCCCGTATTTTAAAGACAACCTTATGTTGCATTATCTCTGAGACAGCAGAAGGGCAAGATGGTAAAAAAGTGCTACAGATAAAGAGTTTAAGTTGTCAGTAATACATTTGTCAGCTGAACTAGACTCACACAAAATGACCCATTTAAGGGGGCAGTGTGCAGCAGCCTAATTCCTTTACTCCTGTTTGTACCAAAAAACCCCAACAAACCCCAAACAAGCCTGCAGGAATGAGTTTAGAGACCTAAAGGAAACAGATCAGAAACAGCAATGCAAGCAGCTCATACACAGTGCACAGGCACATGCATGAAAAGGGTGCAAGGCAAAACAGAGTAAGTGAAGTACACAGCTCTCAGTGCTAAATGTCCACAAGCAAGATTTTATCTGTGGTAAACATGAAGCAGCTTTCCAAGGATAAAGGTAGGCTCTTTCTATGGTCAAATGTGGGCAGTTTCTGTAGAACACCTCCTGCACAGTAAAAACAAGACTTATTCTAAAAATATTTTTGTGCACATTCTAAATATTCTAAAGAAATTTGCACACACACCTGTGTGGTAAGAATCAAAATTCTGATTAGGCATAGGCAAACCTGTTAAAATCCTAAAAAGCACACATTTATCAGTTTTTTAGCTATAACTGTAATTTTGACAGTTCTCTGACTTCCTAAGGGAATTTAAGCTCTCTGTCAGACACCAGAAATGGTCTAGTAGGCAACTAGAACTCAAAGAAAAATTATTTTTGAAGTCATATCAGTAAGCCCCCAGCTACTCTGTGTTTACATTTCCAAAGGTAGGTACTTCCACATCAGTAGTTTACTGTGCTTCAAAAGCTTTTGCTCATGCAAATCTTCCAAGAATCTACATTTCACACCCTTTGAATGTCAGCATGCTATGATCCTGGAACTAAGAAACTGGATTCTTTTTAAGTGCCCTCAGCTTTCTTGAGAATAGGCATTTTGGGATTAGGGCAAACGTTTGGAATTTCTCACTGAATCGACAATTTACATACTGACTTTAACCTCTGCTTCCCACCAGGCTGTCCAAATTGGGTTAGTATTACATTACTTAAACACCATGTTTTATTTATTTACAACTGTGAGCTTTGATTTTTTTATTCTTATGCTGCTAAAGAAACAGCATATTTGCAGTTTCATACACTGCAATAAAATAACTTTTTGCAGATTCTGTCTCCCCTATCTGGCAAGCATAAGTTTCCTTTGTCACAGTGTTGATAAAATGGTTCTTTGTGCATGAGGTTTCTGATAAAAAAAATAAAAAGCCGATACCCAAACATCAAACTAATCTATATTCAGGCCAGCCATGACAGAACTTAAGGAGTTCAATCTTATCCCATTTTCCATGTGTATAAAACACACCCAATTTCACCCAGAGTACAGATTACTTCTAAATTGCATCTGTTAAATAGGTGCTAAAGTGCCAAATTCAGCTTCTCTGAACCTCTCACCCCATGAAAGTAATTATAAATTATTATGGCACTTCTGAGAAAGAGAATTTTAACATTTACATATGTATGAAAGTCTAATATTTTCAAATTAATAGCATCTATATGAAAGATGACTCATTTGTTAATAGATTAGGAGCTTTTCTGCACAAATGTATTATTAGTCAACTCAATTAGGGAGGTCAGCAAATCCATCTTTCCATTAGCTGATGCAAGGAATCAATCCAAGATGAAAGGTGCTCTGCTACACAACCTTTGATTTTGTGTTCAGTACTTTCCAACATATCAGCATACATCAACAACATGCTCTAAAAAGGAAAAATAGCTGCTGATTTCTAGTCAGAGAGCGCTACATGAAAAATCAATGCACAAGAAAGCTGCTGATTACTTTACCCACATCACCCATCTCACCCAGATTTAAACCACCTTCTACACTAGTTGGTTTGGAGAGGTCACAGTATAAATTTCTATGCACCTATCCATGTGTCACACAAAGATATTTTGACCAAAACACCTTTAATAACTGCATTTGCATGCATAGGCCAACTACCTCTCATGTAAGAATACAAAGCTGGGAGTAGGCTGGATCTTTAAAGCTTGTTGAGCAGTTCAAGATTGTGACTGCTATATTTCAAATAATAGTTTGAATTAGGACTGAATATTTAAAATAACTAGTTTCAATGTAAAACAGCAAATTCTGAACTTCTGCTTGCCTACAGCAATACAATATCTTGTTCTTCCCGTCAATTTGGAATGTGTCCTTCACCTGCAAGCAACAGTGGAAGACCTGAGCCACCCAATGCTCAGAAACTGTGGAGTGGTGACTACAGCAGGAAGTGTTCTTTCCACACTGTGCCTCCAGAAATTGAGTTCTCAGCAAAAATTAAGTATTTGTAAGCCCCATCACACTGAACTATCAAACCTAGGCAGCAGCTCACCACCAACCTGCAAACACTGAAATTTACTGATGGTTTGTTTCCTGGCTATTTTAATGCATTTTCTTGAGAAGGGAAGAGTTCAGATGATCAGATATGGCCATAAATGTGAGAATACTGCACACAGGACTTGAAGCAAGAGAGCACCTGATATTCAGGGTCTTATAAACAACATTTGGCTGTTTTGAGACACGTGGAAATTCTTGGCAATGGAGCCTTTTACCAATGCTCAATCAACACAGAACCAACAGCCAAAACAGCCTCTCAGCTGCACTGCCCATGGGTGCAATGAGGCTTTGCCACCTTACTCACAATTTTCCTTGAGATGATTGGATGGCAACATTGCAAGGCCAAAGCTCTTAGGGAGATGATTATAGTGCAGAGGCCTTGTATTGTCCCACAGCTCATCCCCCTGTTTCACTACAAGATGGAACCCATTTTACTATGCCATGGCCATGCCTCTTGCTCTGCTTGTTCACAGCCTCTCCAATGTGCCTTCCCTAGCTGCTATCTATCCTACTCAGAATTTTAACTGCTGCACCTTCTCACATTTGCTTTATCATCAATTCTTCAGGTACAGCACACCAAGTTTCCTGGAAAGTGTTTGCACATGGTTTTCTTGTTTTAAGCCACAATAAGGAACAGCTGCAAACCTTCCTACTCAGTCAAAACTCCAAAAGGCCTAAAATGATTGCTGAAACAAGAGCAGTACCCAGGTATATCATCAGCAGCTGTAGAGAACTACAGTATGTGCACTGCTACATACAGGAAAACAAACAAAAAAACCCACCAAAACAAAAGCAAAATCAATTCATTCATTGTCCCTTCTTGAAGTAAAAACTATGGGCCTTTTTGAAGTTATCAATGCACTACAGCCAAATACAATGGCAGCAATTATTTTAAGACTATTTTGCAAGCTTACAGCTTGAAGCTGTCACAATTAAGACAAGTTCTTGTCAGACAGAAGATATGCATCCCTTCCATCTCTGCAACTTTTCATTTTCTTTGAAATGTAAGGAGGAAGAAAATAAGAATCTCTTCAACAACATTTACAGAAGCAACAGTCACAGAAAAAACTCAACTAAACCTGTGGCTTTTGACACGATACATGGTATTTTAGCCCTCTGCCATGAACTACTGGCTACACTCACAAAGGAACAGATTTGAAATCATATTTTCTGGATATGTCAAGTCTCAGCAAGTACCATTCTGGGAAGACAGGCAGTTCAAATGAATTACTAGAATTTCAGAATAAATTTAGAATATGGCTGCAGCAATCACTGTCCCTGTGAAAGAACATGTAAAAAACCCTCTGATCAAAATGTTCTGGCACTTACCCTCATGTTGAAATGACAGCAGCACCTCTGACAGCAAAGCAGAACACAGCACATTACACTGAGTTCTAAAGGAGCTTTGTGTGACTTTTAGGAGGCTAAGCAGCTTTAAGAGATAAGCAACAGAAAAGCATTAATAACTTGAGTAGCTCTGGAAATGGGAAGGCCTAGCACAACCCACCTCAACAGAAGAGGTAGATGCAGTGATGGATGCAGCTTTGCAAGTACAAATTCAAGGATTTTCATTATTAAGATCCTTACTAGATGCTAGAATGTGATGGAAAATACCCAAACTGCAAAGTTTTTCCATTCAGGAGATTGGTTCTTTGCCACAGACATCTTCTTCCTGCTAGGTACAAGGATTCTCAGAGCAGGAGGCAATTCCCTCTGGCAGCAGTGCTCAGTCACCCACCACTGCAGACATCAGGTGCAGTAAGCTGAACTCCTAGTAGGCATCAGAAATCCATCTGTTCAGAGTGTGAGCTAGACAAGCAAAAATGAGTACCTACAACAGGACTGACAGCTAGAACGACTTTTGTCTGTGAAAAGCTTTAGTACTGTCCTGTCTAACCTTGCACATCACTCTAGAAATTGAGGGAATAGAGAAGAACATAAAGGAGATCTGACTTCATGGCAATAAACATAAAACTATCCAACGCTGAATATTCTTGCATTGCCCATGAATCAAAATGGACAGTTGGTACAGACAGCGTAGATAAAATCATTTAGGGTGAATTTCTCACTGAACAAATAGTGGCTCTTAATAAATCTTTTCAGAAGCTGCTCACTCATGAATTAGTACTACATGGCCATTCAAGCAGTTTGTCATGCTGTCAGGCTACTTGCAGAGCAATGACTGAACTCTTGCTTCTTGATAGACCAGGTGGAGAATACCTAAATATTCAAGGTCCGCAATAACAGAGACAGATAATAGATAATAAAGATCTTCAAAAATGGATAGAAATGCTGGGCAGTAGTGTCTTTTTGGTTCTTTATGCAGGTCATCCTGTAACCAAGTGCTCTGCGTTTAAATACTGTTCAGAGAAATATCTCAATCTGCTGATAGATCTGTATGGGCAACTGTCAAGACAGAAAGGAGAATGGAATTCCCTGTGTTGAGTTCAAGGCATCAATCCACCAACTGTAGCAAGAGCTCACCCTTGTCTGAACAGAGGTAGTCCTCTCAGAGCTACATGCTTTGTAAGAGTCTGGTAATTCAGAACTAAAAATAAAAACTGAAAAGGGTTTGTAACACCGAAAATCTGGAACACTCACTTGTCTAGTGTTAGACATTTCATTTCAGGGCAACACAACAAGCTGGCTCTGAAGACCCAAATTCTACTCAACTCTTGGGTATTTTCTGGAACCTAGAAAGAATTAGGGTAAAAATTATCTCTCTTCTTCATTGATCTCAATGCAAGGCCAAAGGAACAATGGTGGTTCTTACTTAAATGCTAAGCTTTAGGCACATTTCAGAACACCTTGCTGTGCTCTCCCAGAGAAATAAACCCATATGTTAATTAAAAGCAGAGATTAGCTCTTTTTTTTTATCACTCAAATGGATGCCTAGATTAGGTTTACGAGAGAGAAGATTCATACACCTAATTAACACAGAAACCCTGAATGCATTACTAAGAAACCACTCCTCAATCCTGGATTTCACAATCCCTGCACTCCTTTCAGATTTCACCTAACATTAACATATGTTTTGCTCATCATTAAAACACTCTCTTAGCAAGGTATTTTTGAGATACTTTTGCTGTAGAGATTCATGAGTGGTTAAAGGATAAGGAGCACATGAAGTGTTCTTCTCTCTCCTTCCATTTTCAGGGAATGAGGAGGAAGAAACAGGAAGAGCCAGCAGATCAATACCTGGCCGCGAGCCTGCTGTCACTGGCAGGATTTTGCCTTTTTTAATTATAGATCAGTTTACATGACAGCAGGCCTGCTGGCAAGAGCCAGGGTACACCTGTCTCAAAGGGGAAACAGGATCTCTGCACAGGAGCCAGCAGGGCTCATTGAGAGCTCTAAACCACACTGGAAGGGGGAAGGGAAAACAAAGCAGCTCACTAGAAATGAGCCAGGGGCAGCACTGGTGAGGCTCTGTCTGCTGTCGGTGCAGGGATGGGATGGAGATCCACACAGTAGCAAAGATGCAGGTTCCTGACGTGGTAGAAAGCACATGATGAAGCACCTGAGAATGGTCACACCAGAAACAGAGATGGTGCTGTCCAGGGAGGAGCAGTGGGGATGATGAAGGGTCTGAGAACAAGTCCTGTGGTTGGATATTACAGAAATTTCTTCACTGGAAGGGTTGTCACACATTGGAATGGGCTGCCCCAAGCCAGCAGCTGGGTCACCATCCCAGAGGTAGTTAAAAGACGTGTAGATGTGGCACTTGGGGACATGGCTTAGAGCTGGGCTTGGCAATGCTGGGTAATGGGGTTTGTCGTCACAATCAGTAATTTGTTCACTTTTTAATTCAGATTTTGTTTTTCTGAGGAAAACCTCACTAAAATCCTAATATACAACTTCAATAAGGGACAACTGGTATCGTAATATACCCTGCTAAAAATAAACCCCCATTATTTGGTTATTTTTACCAGAAAAGGACAGAGTCAATCCTTTTGACAAACAGTTCAAAAAATGAAGAAATGAAGTTGAGAAAATGAAGCAGCAATGCAACTGTTTTAATTTAAGCAAAAGCAGTTGAAAAAACAGCTAGTTATTAAATTATTTAAAATCTAACACAGAATAGGTGGGAAAAAGCATTCTTAAAAAAGCAAATCACTACTTGAGCTAATAAAGAGTGATTTATAAACTCAAACCTCAACCACTGTCAGAGGAGAATATATAATGGAGACTAAAAACATTAAAAATGGCATCTTTCCTTGGTCAAGATTAAAATAATATTTTTTAAAAGCTCTGGAGAACAGCCAAGCAAATAATGCAACTGCATTTCTTTGAATCAAAAATCACCATCCTATCACTTTCTAACCATTGCTTCTCTCAAATCCTTTGGACAACTGTCATGTTTATGTATGTGGAAGGATAACCAGAATAATACACCATCAACCCTGAAACACAACCACAATATAAATAGTGAATCAAACTGTTCCAGCAGAAAAGGATTGAGAGCAATAAATAATGAATGAATAAAAGCTTTCAAGAAACCATTACCATTCCCATGGTCTAAAAGGTCTGAGCACAAGATTTGTATGGAGACATGGTAATTCTACCAGCTGATAAACAGGAAACACCTCTCAGAGCACACTTGTCCTTCATTAGGCTTTGCTGGTTTTGCATTAAATCTCTGAAACTACCAAGCAGCAAATAACAACTACAGTGCATTCATACTGGTTATGTGTTTTAAAATTACTGTTTTATCTAGTCTATGATTTTTAGAATTCAGTACTGGCTTACTGCATATTATATTTTTCCCCTTCCACACCCACAGCTCTGCCCAGTATCCCACAGACAACTCTGACTCACAGGAGCCAGTTAGTGGAATAAACTCCTTCCATAATATCCCCCTTACCTACAGCTGCCAGCCAGGTTTATTTCCTACTGAAACTGTCAGAGAAAAATTTCTTATTCTGTTCTCAACTTGGAAGTTGCTGCTTTTTTCTTTTTTCTAATGCTTTACTTCTCTACAAGCTCTGCTGAGGTCACCAGCTTCTCCTTGGAGATGATTCTTCCCTCCCAAAATGGAGTAGGTATTGCCACATGGATAATCAGAATATTTAACTGTACCCTGAAAAAGCTGTGCTAGGTAGGACAGGACTGGTACAACTCGGTAACAACCTCTAGTATCTATTTCAAAGAAAATAAAACAGGTCAAGCTTGTTGCTAATATGAGGTTTCTATCTGAATTGTCTTCCAGAACACAAATAATTTCCTTGAAACAGATCTGTGCATTACTGATATAATAATGATCAGCACTTAGACACAATGGTGCCTAGACACTACATACCTTAGTTTTCCCAGAAGACAGACTGATAGCCTTACTGGAAAACTTGATAATTTATTTGGAGGAAGAATTTAACCCTCCAAATCTCTGTGCACCACTCTCCCGGCAGCAGTGAGTCACTGCTGTCACCAATTGCCACACAATAACGTTCCTGTGCCTCTCTGCTGCTGGCACTGCCAGTGACTCACCAGAGGCTCCACTCAGGCCAAGAATTCCTGGGATGCAGCTCCTGTGCCCAGCAGAGAGCAGCTCTCTCAGCTTCACACGTTCAGCATCCCCAGGTAACAGCCATGGTACCCCACATCCTGCCCTAAAAGAGACTGTACTCAACCCAAAGCAAAGCCCTGGGCACATTCTGACACTACTAAAATAAACACAACATGGGATTAAATCTTACAACAAAGACATTTATGGATCCTCTTACTTCTCTCCCTCCTCACAGCAGAATCTGCATTAGGGACCCTAGTTCAAAAGATAAAACACTTGTTTTAACCAACCACATTTAAGGTTCCTAATGAGACGTTTCAAAGACCCTCAATTTTTCATTGGTATGTCTGCTCTAAAAACATTTTCAGTGAAGGAACATAGCACAAACAGTAAGTCACTTAAAGTAAACTACTGTGCTGACACACTGTCTTAAATGAAAAATCAAGTACTCTTCATAAGCTATTTTAATAGAAAAAAACACAGTTATATTAAATTAGTCTGACAGAAAAATTCCTTTATTACTTTGAAAAAAGTAACACAAGAACCTTGACCCCTTCAAAGCAAACAGGTCAACTTAAATATATAATATAAACAGATAACAGCTGAGTAATGAATCCAAAGCTAAACCAATGATTGCACTGATGCATTCAATCAACTTATTACCTTCCGAATATTGCTACAAAAGTGAACAGTAAAACTTATGAATAAAGCATTTCCCAAGACAGAAATAATTAAACTAGAAATAAATTAAAAATAAATTTAATTACCAATTACAGTAAAATTAAATCAAAACTACACTACAAGTTACTGTAAAAATACATTGGCAAAACATGACATTAAAAAATTTAATAGATGTACTGCAAAAACGTGAAACCTTGGAAGCAGCTGTGTTACATGGAAAAAGGTACTTCAATATCCTCAGTTCCTTTTTACCTACCAAATCTTAAGAAATGTGTTTGAGTCTTACCATATATTTCAGAAGTATTACAAGTACTTCTAAAGCACATTGCCCATGAATAAGCAGTACTCCTTACTGGCAAAACTGGCTGTAACTGAAAGGAACAAAAATCTAGAGAAAATACCAAAGTGTTGAGAAGTCAATTTCTTGATTTCAGTATTAAAATCTACTCTAGAAATCACAAGTAAAGCTCCTGAAAGAACAGGATTCTCTTATGGGAAATAATGAGAAGAGCTCTACACAGGTCAAGAAAGTATGAAAACAGAATTTCCCGGTTAGTTCTTTTTTCATAGATCCTGATTATATTGGAAAACCAACAAGAAACATCAGCTTCACACTGGACTTTGGCTTTCTGGTTGGCTTTCCTGAAAAAATCACCTCCTACTCTTGCATGGGAGATTCCAGCCACCCCTCTTTCACTCACAGTGAGTTTAGTAACTGCTCAGCATGGTCAGTCAGAACACAGCCAGCCCAGACCACGTGTTTGCATCCATTCACAGGAGAATGATGCAAGGAAACTGCCCACAGGCAGTCTAAGAGAAGAAACAGCTCAGTTCTCAAAGCTGAACTCCTGTGGGGTGTCCCAGGAGGGTAAAGACACAGAGTTCAGTACTTCCCTGCCTGATTCTGCTTTGTCAGGGAAGAGGGAAAAGTTAAAACACTCTGCCACTCCTCTGCCAGGAAAATGTATCAACACTAAAATTTTTATTTAATAGCAACGCCTTCTTTTTAGTAGTGGGAACTTTCTTATTCTCCTTGCCAACACAGCTCTGTATGTGAAGTTAAAGAGATGACTAATCCCTATTAGCACTTTTTGTCTGAAGCACTCAAGGCAGACACTGCTAACCCTAAGGGAACCTCCCAAGTACTCCCCAAAAACTCAATTTCCACCACTTGCTCATGAAAAGCTTTCACAGTTCTCCCAGTCACCACTTTCCCCTCAATAATGTGGATATCCTCATTTTAAAGGGATACTGTGAGAACAAGAGCTCCAGGAGGTGAACATAAATACAGAATGAACATTTAAGATTTTCTCAAATCATGGTTCTTGTTTTCTTTAAATGATTGTCCACATGTATCATCACAATAGAGGTGGCTGCATGCAGTATCTGAATATTCCATGAATTACCAGAAACTCCTAGGACTGTGGACACTTCCTTTATTGCCATGCTTAACAAATGTATGAATGAAAGTACTTGCAGCTCTGCAGGTCTCCCAAAGGGTAATTTTTCTGAAATGCTACAAATAATGTTTGTCCCCACACTACAAATTTCTCTCTGCTCTATTACAACATGCCCCAGTCACCCAGAAGAACACACTCTGAGGAGCAATTGTCTAACCCAGAGTGTTCCCACTGGGGAAAAAACCAACAATAATAATTTTTAAAAAAGGGGGCCATGTTTTTAAAAAGATCAAGTTTTATATAAATATGACGATGAAACTCATTAGAAGGTAGCTCATGCAATGCTGTGTCTGGAAAGGATAAACAGGTTATTTTGATAGAGGCAAAGAAAAATCTTTCACAAAAAGTACATCTCAAACTACCTGGGTTTCAGGCTTCAGGTATTTACAAGTTCAACTCTGAAGACGACAAATATCAAAGGTTATTTATTTACTCCAAGCCCGTTGGTATTTCATGACTGCATTTCATCCAGATAGTAATTAAGAGTTAGTAATCAGCTACATTCGTTTAGCACAATTTAGATATTTCCAGCAAATACATTTGCTAATGAATAGATTAAAATTTTAAAAAGTTCAGGGCATGGAGACATTTACCAGATGCTAAATCTCAAAAATACATGTAGGACTCCTAGTGAGTCAATCAGTTGATCAACCAACCCAGAACAAGAGACAACATCTGGTCTGAAATGCAGCACTTACATCCTCAGGAAGGTGCTTATTTCAGTTAGAGCAGCAGAACTTCTTTAGACATTCTAATTAAATTTCTGAATGAAAGAATCAGCAAGAGGAAAATTTCAATTTGTCTGGACAGCACAGAAGACTTCAACAAGACTCTCAATTATAAATACTAGTGCTACCCCAGGATGAATTCGTCTTTAGTGCACACAAACTGAGGCATGGGGGATGCAGACACAAACCACCCAAAGCAGCACATGTCACCTGGAGGCAGCTCTTCAGGGTACCAGCTGCGTCTCCTGCCAAAGATGTGGGGTGGAAATGCTCTGAGACTCAGTTTGGGCATAAATGGATTAAGGAGGTTTCTCTTCTAATTCTGTGCACTGCTCTTTCATAAGCCATTTATAATGGTGTTATTTCATGTTTAGTCACAGTGTTTATTTACTTTTAACAAAGGATTTGTGAAGTGAGTCTCAGAGGGAGCTTAGTTACAGATCATTCCCACTTAAGCTGTAACAAACTGATGAACAAAACACTATTTTGTGTGGAAACTGAAGTATGCTCAGCCCTCAGCACACTGCTCTGAGCATCCACAGAACATGCACACACAAGGCAAAGGGTTGGAAGGAAAGTCTTCAAACCAGCAGTGAGAACAATGAAGGCTCCTCAGCACAAGGCACAGCAAAACCTAACTAACAACCACTGAAATTTGCTAAGCACTGGTCAGAAACACTGTGAAAGAACATTTGGATACAAAAATGAAAGAAAACTGAAGTCCTAAAATGGCTGTTAACATAACCTGGATGAAGCTAACAGGCTAATGTTCTTGAGACTAACTTTGAAATATACAGAGAGGAACTTTCTGAAGAGCAAGAGACCTGCCTAGAAGCTTAAAGAAAACCTTACCACTTCACATTACAGCCATGTAAGCTTTCCTGTAGTTCATAAAGAAGGAAAAAGGCTCTCTGGACTTCTGAGACAATTCTACTATAATCTCAAGTAAACGCACTACAAGATACAGATGTTCTACCTTTGGACATATATCCTGCACTCCAAGCTCCTGAAAAGGAAAGCTACTCATAACCATAGTCAAGACATCTGCATGAAGAGATGAAGGCTCCAAATCCATGAGTACCTCAGTCATGCCAATGTAGGTGAAACCATGCATTACCTTCTGCAAAACCCTGTGAGCAGAAGACAGACACATCAGCTGGGCAGCACAACAGAACAAAAACTCCGGGCAGCCCTGAAAACAGACTTGATGTGGAAGAGGACAATATTATTCTGGATTTAAAGAGGCTGATCTCAGGTCCTTCCTAAATGCCAAACAAAAAAAAAAAACAACCCAACAACAAAAACAAACAAAAGGCAAAAACAAGTACCCTGCATCCTTGAGTCTTCAGTCATGATACAGCAACTAAAATGTCTTGTACAACAAGGATCACCAGTGTACCTGCAAGCAGAGTGCTGGCCACTGGTTCCAATCACAGGTAAGTCAGTAATTATGAACTTCCAAGTGTTATAAGAAGGGAAATTTTACAGTCTCTTTATTTACTGAAACTGCTTTGGTCAAGTTATCACCTGCAATTGATATCTTACAGTAAGAGAAATCCATCACACGTTTTCTGAATGCCCTGTGCCTTGAGAACATTTATGCAAGACAAGCATCTTGAGCAGACCAAGAGTCCCAAGTAGCATGACCTAAATCCTGACCTTGGACATCAGCAAAATGTGGAATCCTTTTACCAGGTGCACAGTGTGAGTCTGCCTGTCTGGTACTCCTCCAGACTGACACGAGGGGGTCATAAAAAAGAGGGTGAGCAAGAAGCAGGATGTTACATTAATGACTCTTGGTATCCTGCAGACAGAAATTCAAGATAAAGGCATTTCAGCCAGGAACATGACTAACCAAAAGTGACAGCTGAAGGGGAAAGAGACTGAGGCAAAATGAGTCATATGCTTCCCAAAGAACACTCAAAACATACCAGTGAGAGAACACAAACTGAGCAAGTGACTGTGTGTAAATGGTAGCCTGCATATAAAGATCATCAACAGATGACACTCAGGTAAACCATGATGTCTGCCCAATATTTAGAGTATGAGATATGGTGAACTCCTCTATGCAGCAAGCTCATCAAAACCCTTCATGAGAGCAAGCCTTCAGCTTGGGCTTATTTATGAGGAGCTTTCTAGGCAGGGGAATCATCCAGGAGTGCTTTGAGTTGATCCAGTTGAAAGTAAATATAAACAGGTCTGAAAAGCTTCATTTGTTTTATAGTCCTGCACAGAATATCCCTAGAAGAGAGTGTTCTCCATTCATCCATCCCTCCCTCCTATGGTTTATACTAACAAGACTTGTAAAAACTGGTGAGCTCCCTCTAATCTCAGCACTGCAAAATTAATTCAAGGACAGGTGTGAAAAAAAGGAATTTTGCTTCCATGTCAAGATTTAAACACACTGATCCCACTTAAGGTTGTATGGAAGCAACAATATCCCAGAGGAAAAAAAAAAGCCAGCTCCATCCAGCATCATTTGCTAAAGCAACCAATTTAAAGAAAACCAATGGAACAGGCCAGAGCACAATGGAGGGAGCAAAGGAAGGGTTCTGCACAGGCTCTGATGTAACTAGAGTTCCCCTGTCATGACAGGCCCATCAAGCCCTCTAATCTTGTATGAGTGACACAGGCATCTCCCAAGCCTAGGACAGAAGAAAAATGGTCTCAGCCATTTAACAAGGTCATCAAACCAGGTAGGAAAGCTGATGCAGCCACAGATTATTGCTCTCTGATCCATCTCTTGGGCTTGCTCATGTACAGGATGGAGCTGAAGACTTGCAAGATGGAAGGATCTTCCCCTCACGCCCTGAAGCAAGTGTTGGAAACAGGAGCATATGGAGAGACTACACTTCATGCTAGATTCACTGCCTACAAGCTGGAGGAGGAATCACGAGCTGAATGTTTACACAACCTGAAACATTAAAGATGACTCTGATTCAAGGCCAAAGCTGATGGATGTGTCCAGAAAATAATTAAGTAGTCTCCCTTCCCTTACTTGAAAGGCATTAGACTGGAAGTCTTTGTAAACCAAATATTTCCTCAGGGATCTGGTCCTCCAAGAAAACATAAGTATTTAGCACTCCTGCTGGGCAAAGGCATAATGGCTGCCATTTAAAATAAGTCAGCTTCAGGAAATGAGACAGACACATGAAAGCACAGAGAAAGAATGACTTAAAACCAGCTAAACAGCATAAAAACAAAATCTGTGCAATGCAAGCTATTGCTCAGCCCTGTGCCACTGAAGGTATCATGCCAGCTGTGTGCTTGAAAGGTGCACTACATGGTTCTTTTACAATTTACAGATTCATTAAAAAAATGGTTGGAACCTAGTACAACCTCTCACTTCAAGCAGGGCTAGGGGAACCACTAGATGAGCTCAGCTCCTCCCAAATATTTATCCCTGTGCCAGAACCCATGGATTAGCAACTTCATACATATTTCAAGCCTAACATACACTGGCAGAACTTTCCTTTTAGTTTGTTTAAATTGGAAAGAACTTGGGACTGCATTTGTGCAGAGACAGTCAAAAATTTCAGTCTCACTCATACACACATGCAGTAATTCAAGCTAGAATTCCAAAAGCCTGTGTGTACTGCATATATGTATTAATATTAACCAGAGAGCATCTCTGTTTTGCTAGGACTGCTCAAGCTAATTGTAATAAATTAAAGTTTTAGACTACAGATCTGTATTACATGGCAAAAGTGGCTTCATCTTAAAAAAACCCAAGAATTCTCACAGATGATAGAGAGTATGAAAGTGGGAAAACATAAGAATACCAAGTATTCAGATTTAGATGCTTTTTTACCTCAGTGTTTTTCACAATCTACCTTGGCCAAAACCAAACTAGTGCAAAAGGAGCAAAGTTACTACATGTAAAAATGTTCAAGTTCTCGCAACAGCAGTTTCCCAGTAAAAAAAAAAAAAAACTAGGAAAAAAATCAGTTAAATCAGTTAATAAATATTTATGCTTTCTAGACCACAACAATTCTGCAGTTTTCACCAAAGATCAATAGTACCACATCTTTCAATGCACCATCTCCTACTTTTGCAAATGCCTCTGCACTCCCTCAGGCATCCTCATTTCCTTTTCTCTTTATCTGTTCTGAACACAGCCAACTTCTATGCAATGGAAAACAGAAACCAGCTTAGCAAAAGACAGGTTTAACCAACCTAACAGGCAAGAGGAGCTGAAAGGAAGAAAAAAAAAAATCATTAATTTACTAGAATAAGGATCAGCAGCTCCTAATGATCTGTAAGAAAGTACCTGCCCATAAACCAGACAGTGCAAAAGGCAAATCACACAAGCCCCAATATGGAAAATCAAATAATTTGCAAAGAAATCAGAAGAGACCTTTGCTTTCCTTCAACTAATATTTTAGGCTTCTTGTTACAGATTAATATAATGTGCCTAAGACTTTGCTGCTCCCTTTCCCTCTCCCCAAACTGGTTTTCAAGAAGTGTTTTCATACAGCAAGTAACTGAGTTTGTATTATGGCATGACAGACTGACTTGAAATTCAGCAGGCCAGGCTATGCACAGCTATTTCCAGCAGCTATTGAGGACAACACATTTCATACCACTGACTTCTTAAAAAAAAAAAAAAAATCTTTCAGCCCACACTGAGTACAAATGGATAAAACGGATCTCAAAGCAGCTGCTTATCTACCAAAGGTGAATATCCTCTGCCTAAATTCCACCAGGGAGAAACTGATTAGGAAGCAATAAGCAATTAAAAACACATTAAAAAATATTGTTCCATCCTGAGAAGGGTCTGACTCTCGCTACCACTGTGATCCTGAAGAAAAACTGGTTTTTCCAAATTCAGAACATTTATTCTGAGACACATGGTACTGAAGGAAGCTGATCTATGCAGTGAAGGCATTTGTTATTGCTTCCCTAGGCTTTTTACACCATCTATTGCTTGTCCTGAATATCCCTTCTAAGAGTTCTTTATCTCTATGCCAGTTTCACAGACATATATATATATATAAAAATTCACATATATATGAAGTTTAAAGAACGCTTACTAACAATATAATTTGAGAAATTTTATTACTAAGAAAAATATCTTCCAAAGCACATTAATTTTTCAGTTCTGCCATTAATATCTCACATGCTTTTTATTTCATGCAGAGACAGAAACTGAAAACCTTAATTTCTTCTAACCTTATCCATAAAGCAGGAAGTTTTCTTTCTTCCACAGCTTATGCAAAGGAAGTAGTAGCTACAGAAATATTTCAGTTCTTCCACCAACAGATATGACAGGAGGACTTTGCTGGGGCTCATTTGCTTATAAGCACTAACTTAGAATTACTGCCTGTGGTATTTCTGAGTCAAGCTGATTCTGTGAGATTAAGTACTCAGCTGATAGGATTTTTTTAGTATTATTTTTTATGTTTTGGGGGGAAAAAAGCCCTCATAGCTTCAATTCTAACCCTAGCAAGCTAGTGCCTGAATTGCAGCAGCTGCACGCTCCCAACCCACAAACACAAAGCAGGGCATAATCCATTTCTTTGCATATGGATCTTCTGGAACATCCAGCTCCCAAGGCTGCCAGGGATCCCAGGTGCCAGCTGAAAAGCCCACCACTCAGACTAGCACTTAGTAGGAAATGCCTCTACATGCTAGGAAAATGCCTTTACATCAAATAGCAGAACAAAATTTGATTTGTGCATGAATTAAAAATGCCATTCAGAGTCAAATCACACAAACTCAGGGGAGACACATGCCCTAAAGATCTTATTCAAAAGTCACACAACTCAGCCCAGGTCTCTTTTCTCTCCTGTTGTCTAACTGGGTTAGACACACAAAAGTCAGAAGAGGACAGGAAGCTTTTGATCATTTGCCCCTCAGCAGCTAAACTTTAACATGTGCTCAGTTTATCTCTAATTTGCCAGAGACAGAAGGTAACAGCTGAAAAGTCTGTACATTTTGTTTAACATTTAGTTTTGTAATAGGGTTCACAGTGTCACATCACTAATGGGATTACATATTTATTTAAAATTCACATGGATACTCTGAAATCTGTATAATTCATAAAGCTGTATCTAGCACTGAAATCTTCAATATAAACACCTATAAATACCTACCTATCCATTAATCATTAATTTTTTGTGGATTTTTGGTAATTACCACCACCTCTTGGTCTCCTTTTCCACTAAGCTGGTAGAGCAAGGGGTACATGAAAGAAACATTAACTTTTAATTCAGTAAGACACATTTAGCAGTTCAAAGTACTGGTGTGAACAGTAAGAAGTGGAAATAGCACAGACCCCTGACATGAATAAGACAGTCTATTTTCACTGGGTTTTAGGTGCATTTATTGAGACCTGGAGAGGACTCTGACTCAGCCACATCTCCAGAGCACACTCTGACTTAGCTGTTACAAAAACTTAAGATTCTACCTCTTGACCACGAGTTCCTCCCCCAGAAAGACATTCACAGAGGTAAAAGGATGTCTGCTAAAAATGCAAATTGGCTTTCAGCATGCAGCATTATTTGACAGCAATGAAACATAATTACAGAGGCAACTGCTGAAAGAAGCACTCCTTCCCAAATAAGCACCAGGCTAATGGATCAATGTATTGCCTAGACTCTAAAGAACAAATATCCTTCAAAAAGCCTCTGCTCTGACTGTATAAATACTGGAATTTTATTGTTGCTTTGTAAATTAGCTGGTAAACACTTCAGGCATTTGAAGCTCACACATTTACTTTTTCTGACACCTTGAGCATAAAATGGCATAATATTCTACCTCTTCAAGTTTCATGTCCTTATGCAGTAAATTGAGAATAGAGATCAGGAAATCTCCATTTCTGATTAACCTAATATAGATCTTAAATTTTTAAGAACTTGAACAGCAGAAATCATACTTAAAGCTAAAGAAATACAGAATTAGCAAGCCAGCAGGACCTAGACAAAGAGAAATGTGTATCCACAAAGATGCTCTGATGGACCTCCACAGAGATACCTGAATATTCTAAATATGGGAGTGAATATATCTTTACCTTCAAATTTTTAATAAGCATCTTGAATGCTATGAACCATTCAGTAAGATATAACTGTTACTTTTAAGAGATCATATATGCCTCTGAGGAGGTTAAACAATGAACTAAGTTCCCTGTATATCTGAGAATTAAAATAATAACTGACAAATATTTGCTAGAAATGTTTTTCTTCTTACAGTATAGTTTTATAATTCTAAAGTATAATTTCAAAGCAGTATTCTGTATATACTGTTTATTTTTCAGGATACTCAATTACTACTAAGGAATTTTTTTCTCCTTTAAAATTTCAAAAGTATCTCTGAATTTAAACCAAAAACCTGTCCATCCTCGCTAAATATAACATATCATTAATTTTATTTATATTGATTAACTGTCAAAAATTAAATTAACTAGAAAAAGGTCACTATTACTGTAGAATATAACATCTAGATCACAAGATACTGTAGAGCAGTTTCTCAGTATACTCATGCCACCCCTTAAAAATCCTTAATCTTGTTCAGCTCCAGACTGGTCAATTAACTGCTTACAGAAAGCTCCAAATTCTGCCTTTTCACATTTGCTTGGCTGTATCCATGCTTATTCCATGATTTTACCACAAGAATACTGACTGCAATGAAATTACACCTATGCTTCTGAGTCAGGTAGACAAAAACCATCAAAAGTATTTTAGAAATAGAAATGTTCTATCTAGAAACAGAACATTTACAAGTTCAGCCACTAAGGAGCTCACCAAAACCACGTTTGATTGAGGAAGCAATCCAGTCTCACATGGAACTGCAACAAAGCAGGAGACAACATGAGCATCTAATAATAAAGTACTCATCAGCAGGAATATTTAGCCCAGCACTTCCTTCCCCACATTTCCAGAACATTTTTAACTAACACATGAAGTGAAGTTCCATCTCCGTGTTTCTGCAGGCGTTTTTCAGGTGTTGGCAGTGGGGTCTCTGCTCCAGCAGCTTCAAAGCAGATCCACCACAGGGCACAACTGGAGCTCTCAGCCATGTGTGGGTGCTTTAATGAAAATATGAGGAAGGGCACAGAACACCAGAAGGGGAGGAACCAACAGAGGGCATGAGAGAACAAATTCAGGGAAAGAAGAGGAAGAAGAGGAGGAGAAGGGAAGATGCTCTGCCCTGGAGCAGGTGACCCAAAGGGACAGCAGCCCATGGAGGACCCACACCACAGGAAAACAAAACCAGAGTAGCAGCAAAACTGATACAGCATGCCTCCAACCCCTGAATCACATCCTGCCTCGCTGAAGGGACCCAGTGCACCCTGTGGTGCTTACAAGGCAGAGAAGAGAAGTGTCTGGAGTGAAGCTGAGGCTCAGAAAGAAGGAGGGATTAATTCCCCCGAGTGTTCTAATGTTTATCTTTTTTGTTACCCAGTAATTCAATATTTATGTTAATCTGCAATAAATTAAGTTGAATTCCCCAAGTTGAGTTTGCTTTACCCCTGACAGCAATTGGGTAGTGATTTCCCTGGCTTTACTTCAACCCTGGAGCATTCTCAGCCTTGTACTCCCTTTTTTTCTCCCCATCCCACTGCAGCAGGGAATGAGGAAGCTGTAAGAGTGCCTGGGCCATCCCACCACAGGGATGTAACAGCATTATCATGGTAAAATATAATAGTAACATCATTACACTTGACCCAATTTTCACTTACTATCCTTAGAATTGTGTTAATTCATTACCAAAAGTAGTGTCATTAAAGAGGAGATATTCTTCAGCAGGGAAACTGAGTATCAGACAACCAGGCATGCTTGTACTCAGTAAGAAATGTTTATTTCCCTGAGCCACATCTCCAAGGGCCTGAACATTTAAACACTTATTTCTTCACAGCAAGTGCAGAGTATCAGAAGCACAGAAAAGATCTGCATGTGGAAAAGTCCCTATGACAACTATCTCCAAAAAAATCCTACAGGATACCTATCCATAATGAATGACATCTGTCCACCAGTCTAACCTGACTAGTTAGTATAAATAAATAATTATAATAACTCACTGGGCAGCTCCACATTTCCACCAGTTGGCCACAGGCTTCAACCAGTGACAAACATACAAGTGTCTTGTTTCACAATTTCTTCAAGAGTTTTATGGTATCGGCTATAACAAGCCATAAAAAAGGCCAAAAGAGGAAAATTCTAACAAACTTAAGTGTCACCTGCCAAACACCTACATGAAATACTGCAAATGTAAGAATGAATTCAACTTTAACACAGAGTCACATAAAAATATTGTTTACCAGTAGTTTCTTTTGAGAAAAATGGTATTTATGTCCAGCACACTGTGGGTATGGAAATTAGAATTTACCAGAGTTTATCTAGAAAGGACACACACATATTTTGGAAATACAGATATGAGAAGCCATAGAACAATATAGGCTGAGACAACTGGAATTATTCTAATTGCCCCTGCTTTGAGCAGGACGCTGTGGAATCAGTTTGCTCAGCAGCTTCCACAGCCAAGCTCTGAAGATCTCCAGGATCAGAGATGCTGATAAACCTTGGAGAGTTTTAATTACTCTAATGATGAAAATGATGCTCCTTGTGCCTGGTAAGAATGAATTTCTCATGTTACAACTTGTGATCACCGCCACATCTCTTCCACTGCCCATCTCTGAGAAGTCCAACTGCACCATCTTCACACCTCCCCATGAGGCAGGCGGGAACCACACTGAGATGCCCTGAACCTCATTTCCATCAGACTGAGCCAAAACAGCTCTGACAGCCCCTCCTTATATGCCATATATCCAGTCCCTATATAATTTCATTACCTACAGACTCATGGCAGAACACCAGAGTACTGCAGAGCTGGAAAGTGGGCACAGTACTTTGGATGTGTTCACATATGTAAGGCCCATCAAAATTATCAGTAAGCAAATAAGAATTAGTGCTGCTTCCCACCCTTGGAACCTGCCAGTGCAGCCACACATTTGCCTTTCTGCAGTTGTCAGACTGTCCCAGTTGTCCCACTCATTCTTTTCAAAGTGCACAAAAGGGGACAGCAAGGTAGGATACAGTTGGTAGAATACAGCTATGCAAATACAATACAATTATTCAGAAAGTGGTATCAGGTACAAAATAGGCCTCAAAGCCAAATTTCAGAATTTTAAGGTTGCAAACCAAGATCAAAGGGAAGTTAATAGCTACATACACATCATCTACTTACAGAGTGAGTGTCTCTTCTGCTTTGAATGATAACCCACATATATTCACACTGATAAAATAAACATCAAATGTCAAAATATACACTAGTGTCTTTCATGTGGCACTGACCATTTCTTTTTGAGTAATAAAAGATACTCTGAAGTCTTGGCAGCAAGACATCTGAATTTAAACACTTCAGAAGCATTATATTCAACATAGATGCTCTCTCCACAGAGGAGACTGGGATTCTACACTTGTTGACACACAACAGGGGGGTAGCAGTGTTTATGCCTAACATCAGACAGGTTCACATACAGCAGTAATCAAGCATAAATTATATGCAAAATATTATTATGGCACTGACTTTTGACTGTGAGGCCTAGTAGATAAAACAATAGCAAAGCAAAAGGCAGAAAAAAATCAGCTGTTTCCCTTTTTGGAATTCATACAATTACAATTCATACAATTTAGGTATCATCCCCTAAAAAGACAGGTTGGCAACTCAGCAATCCTAGCAAAGATATTTCTTGTTAGAGAGTGCATGGAGGAAAACACTTTGAATTGATAAGCAGCAATCCTGAACAACTGCCAATATTTTCTTAGCACAACTTTGGCCATTATGCTGGAGATCAGGCTCCAGGGAGACCTTGCAGTATATTCCAGAACCTAAAGGGACTGCATGAAAACCAGAGAGGGAATTTTTTGCAAGGGCATATAGTGAGGGGACAAGTGGGGACAGATTTAAACTGGAAGAGGGCAGATTTAGATCAGATATCAGGAAGAAATTCTTCACTGTGAGGGTGGTGAGGCACTGGCACAGGGTGCCCAGAGAAGCTGTGGATGCCACATCACTGGAAGAGTCCAAGGCCAGGCTGGATGGGGCTTTGGAGCAGCCTGGTGCAGTGGGAGGTGTCCCTGCCACGGCAAGGGGCTTGGAACCACATCACCTTTAAGGTCCCTTCCAACCCAAACCATTCTATAATTCTATGAATAAATTACCTGCAAGCTAAGAGAGATGAATTAATTCTTGCATTGGAGATAACAATATTATTATTAAGAACTTGAAATTCAAGCAAGATGGGCTAAATTCTGTTAAAACAGCAAAGGAAATCCACCACTGATTCTTTTTGTGGTATTTGAAATAATAAAAATAACACTTCCCTTCGAAACAGTTGTGAAAGAACAAATTTTAATTTCTCAAGAAATGGTTAAGAAAGGAAGACTTTCAAATCCCATCTCATCTTTTGAGAAAGGTCCCTGGAGGTGGAGAACTGAAGGGCCTGAAACTACACAGGAGTGACAAATCCTTACAAAAACACTCCCTCTGCTGAGCAAATTCTTTAAAAAACTGTCTAGTTTCTTGAAACAAAAGTTTCTTTCCCAAACAGGGATAATAAATTTGGAAAGGGGAAAAATATATATAATTAATGCTTTCACACAGAGAGCTTAGAAGACCGAGCATTTCCACCGTAAGAATCCCTGGCACTAAAAATTAAATTCTGGTCAGGAACAAGCCAAGTTTGTGTGTGTATGATGATCTCAGCAGTGAAGTGAGGGGGGAGGAAGGCTCTCTGGAGAGATCCACTGAGCTGGACCCAGAGCTGTAACCATTTCAGCAGGTGCAGACAGGTACAGGCAATCACACAGTGCAGGGCGTGATTGCAACAGTGTTTTTGCACCTGAGTGCTGATGGATATCAACAACACAGGTGTGAGAGATCACCTGAACAAATCAAACACTGAATTCAGGCATGCAGGAAAGAACAACAAAACTTGTGAGAAAAAAGCAATTTCACCAGCAGACAGTGAAACTACAGAGGGGAAAATCCAAAATGAGCCAGCCAGACAGTGGCTCATTTTGGATTACCAAAGTGGTAAATCAGTTGTGTGTTTTCAACAGAGACACGTTGAAGAGATTCAAAGTGTTTTAAATAAAAGTATGTTTTTATATATACACATGGGCATATACAAACTCACATATAAAGATATTTAATAGAAGATAAACAGAAAGGAATGTCCTGACACATCCCAAAGAAAAAACATTGAGATTCAGACTTATAAGGGAAGTGAAAAAGTCCTATTAAATACCTTTAAAGCCTGAAAATAAAACAGAAGGGGAAAAAAATACCAGGACAGCAGCTCCTGATCAACATCAGGATTTCCAGATCCAGGTGAACGCTACCCTTGAAAAACTGAAGATTTCCATATAAATAAATGAAAGTAAGTGATCAAAGAAAGATCTTTCACAGCCTAAAATGAGGAAAGGTATAAAATTTGCCAGGTACTTACACAAACTAGCATTTTAAAAGACTGCAATAAGGAAGATGAACCAATGGGGACTCTAAATTAGTGGTGAAAGATGAAAAAGTCAGATTGCTTGCTGTATGTTTACTTCACAAACTTTGGAAGCGCTTATGATAACATGAATGCTTAATCTGGAAAGTAATAGGAAGCTGCTGAAATCTGTAATGAGGCATTACATAAATATTCTGTAATGAACTTGCACCCTCCAAAGCCAATGCCAGCACTCACTCCCAGGTATGTGGAGGTGTTCTGTATGAACAAGGGGAGGGTTTGGCACTGAGAGCTGCAGGGCGGCCTCTGAGAGGAGAAATCAGCACTTGCAGCCCTGCCACAGAGGTGGAAGAGCCAGGAAGGAAGGAGTGAAGGCAAGCCTGGGAAGATGGGGGACAGGAAGGTGTTTTTTAGGCTTGTCTTTATCAGCCTACTGTTTTTAACTGGAAAAAAAACTAGATTAATTTTCCAAGGTGAGCCTGTTATGCCTGTGGCAGTAATTGACAGGTGATCACTCTGCCTTCATCTCAGACTTTTTTATTTATTTTCTCCTCCTGGTCTCATTGAGGAAGAGGGCTTTGTGAGCATCTGCCAGCTGACCAAGGTCAATCCCCAAAAAAGCTGTGAAGAAGTGCTTACGTCACTGGACAAGCTAAATCATATATCATAATCATAATGTAATCATAATCATACATCATAATGTACATAATGGGTACATTCAGGGGCACTGAGAAAGACTTATTTCTAACACCTAGGAAGAATGAAGTGATAACTCAATTTAAGTTAGTGATAACTCAACTAAATCGATTTACTGCAAACGAAAAAATACAAATTCTGAATTAAAAATTACATGTTTAACTAGATGTAATGGATTCTTTTGCATGTAACATTTATATCTGATAGAAACCAGATTTTTTTAAAAATCAGGTCTTTAACTTCTAAAAACTGATTGTAGGCATGCATTTTATAAATTGGTTAAACAGACAGTGCGCAAAGAATTAAAATGTAGATCAGAATAAAACGGCTAACTATACTCTGAAAAACTAAACTGTAAGGCTAGAGAAAACCCTCAGGAGACCTGGATGGCAAGATTCCTGAAAAAACTAACATGGTCTGACCTGAATTGAAACAGAACAGTGAGCCAAAGGCAGAGCAGCTACGGAACTGTCATAAAGACTAAACACTTCTTGAAGTTAAAAAAAGATCAAGTGACATAAGGCTCACCACAAAACTCTCATACAGATATGCCTACATGTTGATTAATATTTTAAATGCACCAATACCATCTGTAACATAGTAACTTCCTCCCTCAGAGACATATTTAAAAATAAATGATAGTCATGACCATTAGTTGAGTTGCTTTGAAACAGAAAAACTCTGTTCATAGAAATTTACACTAAACTTACAGAAAAGGAAAATACATCTAGTACAGAAACCAACAAATACTTAAAAATAAATCTGCAATAGAATCAAAGCTGAAGAAAAGGTGGAAGGCAAAGCAAATAAAAAAGATCTATGCCCTGAATACAGTGTTTGGAAAAACAACAGTAAGAATTTTATAAATAACCTTGAATTTGTGGGAATACTGTCAAACACAAGCCTTGAAGTCATGAGCCTGGAAGTCATCTGGATCCAATGCATTTGAGTGCAACAGCTCACTGTAAAGCCTGCATGCTTCATGAAGAAAAGAACAGAGAGCTGGCAAGGGAACAAGAGCAATTGCCATCCCTGACACTTGCATTCAGCTTCAGCAGACAAGGTGAGCTCTGGTGCCTTGCACTGTCAGGCAGGAGGGAAGGGCTCAGCTGCTGACACTCTGCAGCACCGCAAGCAAGGAGATGTCAGAAACACTGGAAACAAACACAGAGGGGTTCCAGCTTTAGCACTGCCAACATCCTCAGTACAGTTTGGGGGGCAGTGCTTTGGTTGTCTCAAAGCCCACTCTGCATTACTGCATTTCATGCAGCTGAACATTGCTCTTCCAGTTGCTGTGGAAGAACAAAATCTTGGGTTGCTATCAAGGCTCAGACTGGAAAACCTAGGCCATATTATTTAGACTGGAAACCCAAGCACACAATACATTAATACATTATACACACACAATACATTATGCCAATCTATGAAAACAGAGTTATGATACAATAATTCAGATTGAAAAGGACAGCACGAGGTCATCTAGTTTAACCTCTTACTCAAGGCATAGTCCTCTATGAGATCAAATCAATTTGCCAAGCAATTTACTCAGTCACATCTTGAAAATCTTCTGTTTATGTCCATTTTATCTTCCCACCATGCAGCATCCAGTCTAGTTCCTCTTCTCAAAAACAACCTCATTTTTTGGGAAGGCAGCTATTAATGCTCTCAAAGCCTCCCTTCCCCAAATTAACCCATTCCATCAGCCTCTTCTCACAGGGCCCATGCTTCCGCCCACCAGTCACTCTGGCACTCCTCCTGAAGATGCCACCAAGTGACATCTTCTTCTGCACTGGGCAGACAAAGCTGGACAGAGTATTCTGCATGTGGCTGAGTAAGTGTGAAGCTGAGGGAAATAATCACTGCACAACCTTCTCTGCTGCCACAATGCATCATCCCTGCCTCATGCTCACCTTGCTGCCCACCAGGTCCCACAGAGCTGCTCCCACCCAGTCACACCCTAACCTTTATCTTTCCTAAGAGCTTCTTATCCCCATCATCCTTGCTGAACCTCATGAGCCTCCTGGCTCCTTCATTCCTGCAGACTGAGTCCCTGTGCACAACAGCTCTGCCCTTCAGCAGAACAACTGGTCCCCTCAGGGTGGTGCCATCTCAATGCATGGGACCTTGTCACCTCCACCCAGGTCCCTGGGAAAGATGCCTGTGACATTCATATTATCTGGAAAAATCCCTTTGCCCAGGATTTTTCTCCTGGGAAGCTGAGAAGCCTCAAAGAAAAGGGAAACAATTCTTATCTAATTTGCCTCTTCTCCTGCTTTGCTCATGTTCAATGTGTTTGGAGATTGTTCACCCACAGGTGATTGTTTCATTGGATTCTGGTGTGAGTTGATTTCACTCATTGGCCAATTGGGGCCAAGCTGTGACAAGACTCTGTAAAGAGTCACAAGTTTTCATTATTATCTTTTTAGCATTCTGTAATTATCCTTTCTCTATTCTTTAGTACAATATAGCATTCTTTAATGTAATATAGTACTATAAAGTAATAAATTAGCCTTCTGAGAATATGGAGTCAGATTCATCATTCCTGCCTTCATCAAGGCATTCCCAGCAAACACAATAGAGGTCAAACACGACTCAGGTTGTTAGAGGCAACTGGGAGTGATCAAACCCTAAATCACACTCTGAGCCTGATCCTACAAGCAGCTTCTCACCCACCTGGCTGCCACCTAGACTGTGGAAGGCACCTTAACTAGGAATGACAAGAGTGCTGTGGGAAACTGTGATGAAAGCCTGACTAAAGGCAAGGTAAAGGACAGCCACTGCTCCTTCCTCACCCACAGATCCTGACATTTTATCACAGAAGGCAATGAGATCAGGCATGATTAATCCTTGACAAATCCATCCTGACTGTGCCCAACCATGATCCTGTCATTGACATGCTCAGCAACGTGTTCCAAAAGGACTCATTCCACAAGGACTGAGGCAGTCAGCACCATCCTCTAACTCCATGGCTTGTCCTTTGGAAGATTTTGAAGATTGTGGAGCATTCATGTTTCCACAAAGGAGACCCCACCCCAGTTTCTTTAGTCTTTTAAGAATGGCAGAAATAAGCCATCTCCTCACCTCACATCCATCCTGTGGTCTTGCAGGGATCAAGTCTTCTCAAGGAAGCCCTGAGACAACCCTCATTCAATTCATGGCATACAATAATTTACCCTCGTTCAATTCATGACTGCTCTCCCTGAACCTCATCTCTGATCACAGAGGCCTGGGAAATCTCCTCTGGTACCTGAGCAGATGGGCATAGCACAGAAAGATGCAACATTTTGGTAAAATGTGTTCTCTCTATTTGCATACTGTGGGAGACTGTGGGAAGCCAAGTGGGAAGGATAAAGAAACTGAGTAATCTGTCTGGGGGATCAACAGTAGTCTATATTTCACAGTGAAATTTCTCAAGTTCCACAAGCAGGAGTTGGGAAAAAAAAAAAAAAAAACCAAAAAAAACCACCAAAACCAGCCTTCTTTATGCCTTTCCTTAATGCCCAAGAATGGGAACCTTCAGAACCCAAAGCATACATTAATGAGTTTATAAAATCGAAAGGAAAATTCAATACTCATTTATTACTTCCAGCCAAACTCTATTCTGAACACAGATATTGTGAGCAAGGAGTAAATGATTCACAAGTGTTGGCATAAGCAAGATTGATTTCATTCTAGAGTACATTAAAAAACATGTTCTATGTAATAAAAATACATTTACAGTTCTAAGGGTATACATTTTAATCTTGTTTCCCTCAGCCCTGCTGCTTAAGGAACACGTCATGTGAAAATCAACCTCTTGCCAAGTCACTCCTCAGTGAGAACACTTTCCTGACAATCAGTTCACCCAAAGATTTCACTCAACTCTCTAAAAGCAGCACCAGCAACAGGGGACAGTGACAAATTATCTGAGATTAATGACGGTGGAAACACAGCATTTTTAAAACAAATTCCATCCAAGAACTACATTAAAAAACATTTGTACAGTTCAGAACTTCCTAATATTTGGGTTGACTCATACTGAATTGACTCTGCCATATGCTGACTGTGTGCTTGCATTATTTCAACACCAACTGCAACTCCTTTGGTGCACACACTGATGGGGAAAAAAACCTGTGGGTATGTTACTGATACTTCTCAATGGATCTGGAATTTCACTGCAGAAAAGAATGATACATCAGTAATGAGCAGAAAACTGAGATTAATGGGGAAATACAATTAAGACAACAGCTAAATGTTTTTTCCCCAGAGAGTTTCTGTAAGGCGTTGATTGTCAGTTTGGTTTATTTCCCTACAGCTTATGATATCCACACTCTTTTGTTGCTGCTCTGCCTGTTGGGCATTCAGAAGATGCACGAATAATATGTTACAATGAAGTCTACATAAAACTGTGTTTTGAATATGAGGTATTATAGGAACTCCACAAAAAACAGGGCCCTTCTTGTTTCCATGTTAGCCATGCAAACAAGTAGCTTGGATACATAATCAGCTTGTGCCTTAGGGCACAACCTGTTGCACAAAACTGAATTAGTGCAATTTAAATGATTCCAACATCAAAAATGACAAAAACAATTATGCTACTCATCTCCCAACAGCCAGCCCAGTGCTGAAGGGCAAAAAGAAAGGAAATGTGCTTAAGCAAGAGGAAACCAGCCCAAAAGAATACAAGAGATAAAATTATTTGGGAAGAAAAAAATATCCATTTTAGCTACAAATTAAATATTTTAATTAGAAGTAAATTATTGTACCATCATGTACAATACTTCTTTAATACATTATACTTCATGTTTTAGATAAGCTCCTATCATCTTGATTTACTAGCACCTGTTAGAAGTGTTATTAAAGGTACTGGTTAATAGCACCTCTTAATGACAGAAAATCTGATGTGATAGAAAAAGTTTCGAAAATAACCGAGATGTTAATGCAGAGCATGTTAACACAGGTTAAAAGGGAAGATGTTTCCTACTGGAAACTAAATCTCTTGATGGCATTTACAGCAGTTTTGCAACTTGGAAGCACAAAGACACTGTCCTTCATTACTTGTAATTCAGGTTTATCATGCAGTGCACAAGGGATGCAAAGTATCACTTATACCTGGCAGAACCTCAGCCAGTTACTCTGGAGCTGAGATCATCAACCACCAAATTCATGCAGCCATCTTCTGCCTTTTCAATTACAAAACACCTTAACAGTCACTCTGCTGTGTGTGAATCTGCCCAATCCAGTCCAGAAAGTGACTTTTATAAATTAAGGGCAGCCTTTTTACCAGGCCCTCCATAACTCCAAAAACGTGAAGACTAAAATGAAATCATTCACATGGTAACAAGTTTTGCAAGTTAAATACCACTGCTGTTTGCAATATATATAAATATGAATAAAAAGGTAGGCACCACTGATTTTCATAGCTTCATGAACAACAAAAGAAGCCTGGCTGAATGGAAGATTAAGGGCAAAAATATCCAGTGAGAATGAAAAAAAAACCAGAAGAAAAATATAGCATCTTCCCCCTTACAATGAAAAAGCAGTGACAATATAAGAACATTGAGCTAAAATAACCCATTTTTATGAAAAAAAAAAAATTACTTCTGCATTTTTGTAGTGAAGTCTGCTATTCATTAAGTTCTACTGGACAGAGTAGAATTCCAGAAAATTAGGTGCTCAGCAGCAAACCCTCAGTTTCAGCTGTGTATAAGCCTTATAGCATACTGACCCTCTTATTGCTGGTACACTACTAAAATTAGTGCCTTCACTCCAGTGTTAATGAGCACAATTGCATGCAGTGCATATGAAGGTGTCACAGCATCAACTACTGTCTGTCTTTAATAATCAGGTCTTTCTGCACCAAATCACCTGCTAACAAGCTCAACCTGTGAAGTACAGCTCCACTTCTCCCAGATCAATCTTCAAAGACTGTCTAGCATTCAGCAATTCACAAAGAAACATTAACAACTGTATTAAGTATAAAAGAAAGTGAATTAATGATTTCGTCCACAAATTCCCAGACTTTCAAATTAAAGAAGCTCAACACAAAACACTAGAAAAAGTTAATTAACAAAAAAGCAATGCTAAATATAAATGAATGACAATTCTCACACAGAAAAGAGACAGACCTTGGGCCTCTCAAAGGAACACAGAACTGAGCTAATTCAACCAAATGGAAAGGAGGAAAGGAATAATTTTTGAAATATTTACACATTAAATGGATTCTGCACTGAGAAAACACAGCATGTAGTTTTAGAAGGCAAGTCTTAAATGCATTCCCAGCTTTAGCAGAAAAATAAAGAAAAAAGGTTTTCCTGGATAGAAACCATAACTTGGAACCCTCTTTAAGTCACAAACATTGGATTTTGGACCTTACTCGTGGAAGGTGGAGGAGAGAGAATGTAACAGCAATACAAGCACCTCCTCAACCGTTGTATGTTAAGTGCAAAGCACAACTTTAAAGTAAGTTGTAAAAATATTTAGGGCTTTACCACCAAGAACCAACCAAAATAAGCTGGATTTCGTAAAAGCAATTTGAAGGTATACAATTTCCAACTAAAATAGCTTACAAAGGACTAATTAGCAGAGGAACTAGTACAATAATCTCACTAGGATGTTATACAACAGCAAAAAGTATAATAAATCATAACCTGAGTGCACACAGCAGTACCCACACCTACTTCAACTCTTTGGTCAAGTGTTGGCACAGATCTTCTCACAAATCCTGGCCAAAGCATGCTTCTTAAATTTTTTCTGTCATTCTCTCAAAACCATCTGCTAGTTCATACCAAAACTAAATCCATGTTAAGAAAAACCTATATTACTCATTTTATTGCAAGGTGATTTTTCAGTTTCCCTCCCCCAAAATAAGTTACTGCAGATAATGCCATATTTTAGAACATTCCAGTCATAGTGAAGTGATGAGAAAGTCTAAACACAGCCCTGCAAGGAGGACCATAAAATGGCTGAGTTAATTTTCCTTCACCCATAAAAAGTGCTGTTGACTGCACATATAGAGCACACTATTTACTTTCTCATATGAAAGTATACCTATGGCTTCTTAGAGAGGTCCCTTGTTGAGTAACCAAGCTCTCAGAGCTATTAAAATGGTTACACATTAACAGGCTCACAACTGCATGGCCAAACCTGACCCATCAGACACCAGCTGAGGGAAAAAAAGATTTAAATGCTGTCCTCCAAATCAAAGCTTCCACGAACAGAATAATTCAACTTTACGCAACAGATACACAGGCTGATGAAGATTGGGAAATCCCTCTACCCTCAAAAAAAAAAAAAAAAAAAAAGGCACACCTATGGTTGTAGTCCTTTTGTACAACTACTTTGGATAAATTATTAATCCTCACAAGCAACAACATCTGTTAAATTTAACTTATGTGCAAACCAATTAAGATTTCAGAAAAGAACATAAATGTGTTATGCTAATGGAAGCCACATAAATATGACACAGTTGATGAGATGAAAAAAATTACCTAGATTTTTAGCTCTGTCCTCTCCCTTCTCATTAGAGTTACTGAGCTGCACAATCAGAAAAACACTGGAATATTGGAATTTAACTAAGCTGTACCTGGTAATCACAACACTGTCATCTGCACTCCCAAACTGAACAGAGATGAATAATGAATAACTGAAGAATCTTATTCTGCACATTTATCGAGCTGAGGGAAATAAGGCAGTTATTCCTAAGTCTCCAGTGCAGGGCACAACATTACCTAACAACCTATTTCTAAGCCTTTATTTTGCTTGTTCTTTCTGCCTATTTCCTTTTTCCAGGATAATTCTGAGATTCATCATTTCACCTACTAGCACTAATTCTAAGCCTCAAGCTTTTGTCATCCTCTTCATGGATGTCCTTCTCTCATCCAACAAAGAAACACTGAAACCTCTTGCCACAGAAGCCAAAAACACTTTCAGAGCTTCATGTAAATTTTTAGTCAATGCCATGTAAATTTTTAGTCAAATACAAAAGCATGACCACCCTTGAAGATAATGTATCTTCCTCATCAATTAACTACTTCTGTATATCAGATCCAAGGCATTAATCAACTATGGAGGAATAGGATCTTCCACAGGGACATTTTATTTTCCAAACAGGTTGGTGTTTCTTAGCTGTGTCAATTTTGACATTTATAGCATTTTAAGAGCTTGGGTATGATGCCCTGAATCCTTTAGCAAATCAAATGTTTACTTTTAAATGTTCCCATGTCTCCAAAGAGACAGAGACACAAGATCAGCCTCGTGGAAGCTCCTGGCTGTGAGATCAGATGCTGCAATGGGCTGTGTGGGAAGCTCTAACAAAGAAAGCTCCACTTATCTCAAGTTACTTTTGTTGCCTCATGGTTTATTTCTGTTCATCCAAGAACTAATACTCACTTATAACACGTCTAATGGAGTCTAATGAATTATGCCAATAGTAAAATTTAAAAAATTAAAAAGAACAAGTCTAACAACAGGTTAAGCCTAAGACAAGAAGCTGTAAGTTGCTCAAAGACAATATGCTACAACACAAATGTTCAGAAAGTTTTGACTGAGGGGAGGGAAAAGCTAAGTATTTGTCATCTGAGACACAATTCCACTAAAAATCAGACCACTACTCACACAATTTCATTATTCCTGTAAGGAAAAAAGGTATATACACCTCATCTCTCATCTCACTGCATTAAAAAGGGTAGGATTTGTGTGGGGGTGTACATACATACATATTTCATATATTAGTAGCTGTTATCATCTTATTGCAGGCATTCCATACTGTTGTCTCCTCATCATAAAAGTTCCATACCTTGTTGGTGTTTCTGGTGGGCAACTCCTCAGGGCACCAACTCTTTCTTCTTCACACAGCAGCCAACTGGCTCCAGTTCCCAACCACTCTTTTATAGCACTCTGCTTCTCATTGGTTACACCTGTGGCCTGTTAAACTCAGGCCTGTTCCTAATCTTTGATAATTGGCCCAGCTGCAACTCCTTAGGGGTGAGATTACTTTCTACACTATCTTTATTTTCTTTATTTTATATTCTATCCTCCTACAAGGAACAAACAACTACTATGGAAGAAACAGATCCTCTACAAAGTACCTGAAGAAATAGGATTTTAATTTCTGAATTATGGCACTTCATGTGCTGCTTTGTTTTAATCTCAGAAACAAGTGACAAGAAGCATCAGAAGGAGTGCATGGCCTTGCATTCTTTGGACTCCACATCCACATATAATTAGAAGACCATCTGTTCACAAAGTTTAACCACCCAAGGTAGCTGGTACCTGATCATTTGATAAGTAGGATCAAACAAATCCATAAAGTCAATGCCAAGTCTACTGTCTGGTGTGCAAGGCTGCACCTGTGAAATGTTTTAGGCAGTGGAAGACTCTTCAGTGAAGTGCCTGCTCCTGCACAGTGCTGCTCATGAGAACAAGGATATTTCATGTATTGGCCAGGAAAAAATGCATTTGATACAGATACCAGTGAGGCTTAATTTCGGATTACCATTTATTACTTGCTTGCTGTCACCCTGCTCCTCTCTCCAGCCCACTAAAGCAGGGGAAGGCGGAGGAAATTGGAAGAAGCAGGAGGGGGTACCAGTGCAGAAACAGAAACGTGTAACAACACACTACAGAACCTGATTACAATTATCATAGAGGAACAGGCATTAAACAAAGCACCCAAAGTAAAATTTATCCCCAAAGCATTGAAAAATATCTTATTCCCAGGCAGCTGATCTCCATCATTTCCCTCCCTCCTCCCTCAATAAAATTTTGTGTCAGACCTGAAATTCAAAAGTCATCACCCCATGACCTGGTGTTATTTTGCATGTTTGCAATGAACTGCCCAAGACGGTTAAAAATCTACACACTGCCTTCAAATTAATTGTGATGTTGTGAAATCAAATTTTGGAAGAACCTAACTGCCTCCAGCCAGTTGCTCACCCTTGTTGGCTTATACTATTGATTTTCCAAAATAGTGATAACAATCATTAGATTTTGAAAGCAGTCCTTAACAGGAATTGCATGCAGCACAGAGCAGCCAGGACTTAATTTTTCCCTGTTTTAAGGGGATCCTGGCCCTCTAGCTCCCACCCAGGGACAAGCAAAAGCAGCCCAGTGCTCACACACTTTCATCATTTAAATAGCAACAGGATTAAGAAGTAATACATAAATTAATTTTAAAATCTTGTACACAGCTCAACAAACAGCTTAAAAGCAACAAGTTCTTTAGGTTTACTGATGATTGTACATTACTTAGCATTCCAGTTTACAAACCAAGTTGCTAAAATTAAACTGAAGAAGGCAGTCACATGGTATTTATTCCTGTCACTGTTATACACAAGTTTAACTCCTCTGATTTCTAAAGCAATGATCTCTAGAAAAAGCCATTATGGTGTTCTGTGCCAGAATTCTGGCATCTGATCATGCGCATTTTGAGGAGCACACATGCATAACAAGACTATTTCATGCTTTTGGGGGGCTGGGGGTTCTTTTTTTTGATTGGTTGGTTTTGGGGTTTGAGTTGGGGATTTTTTGGGGGGGGTAGTTTGTTTGGGGTGTTGTGGGTTGTTCTTTCTTTAAAGAACACTATCTCTTCCTAGGGTGAATCCCTAAGAAGGCTTTCTTAAGGAAGGCCAACTGATAAAAATTTGGATTACCACAAGATCTCAAATACTGATCTAGATATTGACAGAAGATCCTTCCTTTCTTTTCTTAATGTTTAAATGTAAATGCTGCCTTAGCAATTGCAAAACATGATGTATAGTCGAGTGCCTCAATCACCCTCAAACAGTACAGAAAGTTTTAGTATTTAATCCAAGGTTTATTAATAGGAAAAAGAAGTAGAGTTCTCTTAGGATATTTAATGCTCTTTGGAAGCAAAATCATCACTAAATCAAGGTTTTTTTGTGATTTACAAAGATCTCTCAGTTCCAATGGCACTCTGCAAAACCTTGACTTGCTACCTGCTTCTCAAGGCTGCCAATAGAACCAAACACCCCCTCCTGCTTCACAGTCCAAGGTGATGCTACTGCAAGCACAAAGCAAATCACTCAGACAGAACAACTGGTATCACCACAGAAGGAAGCTAAATACACTTTGTCCTTGTATTTTTTTCCACTACAGATGGTGACTCTGACCTTTCCAAGAGAACCAGTATCAATCTGAAAATACTATGCAAAACATAATTATGTAGACCTTGTGGGTTATGAAACCAAGTTTTGCTGAAAAGACTTTCTTTTCAAGGTCTGCTGCTAGTTATCCTCAGACAAAAAATGGAGATATAATTATGATCCACTGAATTTAACAGATGCAGCCATTTTTCCATGTGTTCAACAGATTATGTCAAAGAATTATACAGAAGAACTACAAAGCATTACCCATTCAAGGAAAAAAAAGTGTAATCCTCAACAGCTATGCTACCTGCTGGCAAGCAGTTGTAATCTGATTTCTGTCAAAATCTCAAATCACCACAAATCACTACTGAAAGCACTGTTGTTTCATTGTGTTCCCTAAACACAAGTGTATACAGAAAATATTTTCAAAGGAGTTCTATACTGAACATCTCAAGCACTACCAAGTTCATTCCCTTATTCCTCTCCCACCAGCTGAGCCTAAAGTGTCATTTCACAATGGTTTTTTCTTCAATTACTAATTCAGATAGCTGTCATGACTGCTCTTCACGAGTTATCAAACACACTTACTATTTTCAGAGTACAGAAATGTCCCCTCTTAACCAGAGAACAAAGGTTCTCTAGCTTTCATCTCAGAGCATACATATACACAAATATCTATCCTAAATACAAAAGTCCCTCTGCCTTACTAATGTCTGAAGAATTAAATAGACTGTTAACTGTACCCTAGAAATCTACTCTGCTGAAATAAAACCTGTTCTTTCCAACTAACAGTTTAGTCAGGGTGGACCACTCTGCTGACCATCTTTATATCTCTGAGGCTTCCTAGAATCAAGAGTTTTAAAAAGCTCTGTTTCAGTTTTTGTTCCTGAGGCACACCTAAAAGATGGACACAATACCAGCACAACTACAACCTTTTATCCACGGCCTGGCAGCTCCACCCAAAGTGCTCCTCTCCCTTCTACCCAAATCGATACCAGGCAGAGTATGAGGCACATGAGAACGGTGGATTTGGCACGGTAAAGCTGTAACATCAGCAGAAATTACTGTAATGGAGGAGCACCTCTGCACTATTGCCATCATCTACCACTGTTAAATGTTCCCTGGGTGACTAAGAAAGAGGAAGCCTTACACAGTTTCAAGCCACCTAGTTCATATTTTAGAAAGCAAGAACACTTAAGGGAAAAAATTACTAACTCAAACACCGTAAATAGAACAGTGCTGGAAGGAACAAAGGCTTCTAGAGAAACACAGCATTACAGACAAGACTTTCCAGGAATATAAACACCAAATGGTGGAATAACACACTGCCACCCTAGTTAGGAGCCTAATATCTGAACAGATTCAATACATATTAGAGAAAGAATTATAGCAGAAAGCATCTGCTTTAAGTTCTGCAGAATTTGGAGTAATCCCTGCTCCAGCTGAACAGCAACAAAAGCACAGTTAAACTACTAAGTTCAACAGCACCACTGATGTCACCTGTTTTATTCCAAGCTGCTTTTAAGTTGGTAGTAGTCTCCTTATATGTTTAATGGATCAAGTAGAGAGCAGCTGTTCAGCCTATGCTGCAGCTCAAAGCAAGCCAAGGTATTAGATCCTACCTCAAAAGGAAACATGGGACAAAAGGAGCCTTGGGGAATATAGATAACCACAAAAAGTCTAGTTTTATTTCCTTACAGATTTGAAATAAAAGACAGAACACAGGGTGTTCTCTTGGGTGACCACATGACAATTTCTGAGGTCATTATGAAGTGCTGCGAACTGACAAATGCTTCAGATACCAAGCACTCTTGAGGATGTAGTTTTGAGTTATTCTGAAAGAGAACTGAATTATAATTTCATGCTGCAGCTGGGGAGTGACAGAAGGAACCTTAAGGCTGGCAGAAATCTAGAGAGCCAACAGGCATCTGCCATTGAAGGAATTATTTAAATGCAATGCTCTGGGATACAGAGAATGCCTTTAAGCAATGCCTATGGAACCATATATTGCACAATTAAACACCCAGAATGGAAGAAAAATCTTCGTTTTCTATCAATGAATAACCAGCTCAGGAATGGGGATAGTAATAGAATGACACAGCACTAAGACATACCAATTTCTTAATACATAATTTCAAAAAATAAACCAATGAAGAAATGAGAATCAATCTGATTTTCAGAGACAGAATGTACTCATTAGAAGCTCAGTCTCATAACAGCAGCACCTAAAGCATTTAAAAGGTTAACACATGGACAACCACATTTTTGAAAGTGAGATGCTCATTACACACTACCAAGAAATGGAAAATACTTCTGACTCTGGGGAATGCTGGTGAAATGCTGGAATATATCCATCACAATAAAGTACAATCTTCTTCAAGTGCTTACCCCAAGCCAGGTTAAACTCCTTTCAGAAATATTTTCTTGGTTAAACTCTCTGACTCAGACATCCAAGGTCTCTAACCACAAAAAGGCCACAGAAACGCATCAAAGTCAAAAGATGTTTTCAGCAGTACCACACTATTTTAGCTGAAACATAAATCTGATCTTAAAAGTAGATCAGTTAAATGTGGAAATTTCAGTGCAGGGCGTTAGACATCAAATTTGCATTGCACTACTTATTTTAAGGTACAATCACCTTGTCATAAGCAAGTTTCAACTGAGAGGAACTCCTCTGTCCTTGGGTTTCACATCACCCACCACTGCCCAGGTTCTAGGCAAATTATTTCTGCTGTGGTGCAAAACATACTCACTGTCTTTCCTTTCCTCTGATGAAGAGGTTTCCAGGGAACCTTTAAACCACACACACTAAAAAAAAATTATTTTTCGACTCAGAAAAATACAGCTCCCACTAAAGCATTTAGAGGAGAGTGACACCATGCCAAAACCAAGCTCCTGTTTACTGGTTTCATCAATTTCTCCTTGAATATGCATGGGTTTGCATAACTGAGCAATCATTTACACTTTCCTCTGGGTTTCTGGTGAAGAATGACTGGCTAAGTCATCCACACTGCACTGAAAACTGTCGTGTTTTTCCAAGAATCTGTGTTAACTACAGGAATACTTTCCATGTTTACTTTTGAGCTCTTCAAAGTGAGCTTTCAATGACATTCCCCATTTATGTAAAGAAAGGATTTTCTGTCTCTTCAGGATCAGCAACAAAGGATGGAAATAAAGCTCCACTCGCCAGCTGCAGCATTTGCTCAGAGCATCTGATAAATGCAAATGTGCTGCACCACAACTGGGGAAAAGACCACAGCTGGGCAAGGATGCCCACCAAGGTGAGAGCTACAGAGAGAGCATGTGCATGGCATTCTCAGGATTATATCCAGGATAACCCTCCTGCCTAGTGCCCCCAGAGGCCAACCAAAAGGCTGGGACTGCCTCAGGACAGGCAGCACGCTCTTTAATCTCCCCACTCATTCTCCGAGCTTTACTGAACCTGGAAAGTGTCCTGGGAATCAATAAGCAATACAATTATTGAGACAGGAAAGAAAACTCAAAGACACTGATGCATTTACTCATAGAAGGCTGAGGTAGCAACCAACCAGGGCTCACATTTTCAGGTATTTTTACCAACTCCCAAACCCAAGGGGCAATTCAGTCACTCAAGCTGAGGTGACAAGAACAGCAATACAACCAGGGACAATCAAGTGTGTGTAGCAGAATAAAGAGCCATGACCACAGGAAAGAGATTGAGATGCCTATCAGATAATGGTATGAGTCAGCCAGCATCTTGGCTCCATGAGTTGAGTCGATTTTAAACAATACAACTGGTGTGAGATAAACTTTACATAAAGCACAAGTACTACACGTGCAAGAAGTCTTTTTGAAAAGTGATGTGCTGAAATACTCATAACTAAGTCTAAAACTCCTGTTCCTGCAATTATACTGGAACTCATTTCACAAGGAGGCTGAGGAGGTAATGAAGATATTTTCTGCTCCCCCAACACATCTGGGAAATTCCTTGTTCAGAGTCTAAACAGGGACGTCTGTTTAATTAGAGAAAATCCTATTAAACTGATCTTCCACGTGAAGGGCTGAAGTGACCAACTCCAAAAGGGTATAAAAGACACAGTGAATTCAGAATTTAATTAGAACACACTGTTAGCTAACTATAATCTATTCATTAGCATTCTTAATTTTTACAGCTCAATGCAATAATACCCATTTACTTTTAAATTGCACCCTTCTTACTTTTGGACCAAAGTTATACAATTCTACCAGTGTGGTAGTAATTACAGTGATTGCCTAGAGAACAGCAGCCTAGAAATATCTGTAAATGTTTAATTAGGGGATAAAGGAAAGACAAAGGAAAAAAAAAATCTAAGACAGAGAAATCACTATTCTCAACTGTATTCATATTTAGTAATTGCTTAATCAATTGTAAAGCATATATTCATGGCATTTTTCTTGCAAGATTTCCAAAGCATCCTCAAATGTCAAAATTTATTTCAGAAAAAATATTATTGTATTCCAAGACAGTCTCTTCAGAATGAAAATAGGGCCAAAAAATGAGAATAATTTAAGAATTAAAATACTTACCTGCAACTGAAATACAAAGAACACCAGAAAAGTTGAGTGATTGGTATTCCAGATACTTGCTATCCTGGTACTGCACCATTATAACTAAAATTTTCATTACATTACTGCTTCTGAAGAAATCCTACCTTTGCAATAAAAATTATTTTACTTCAGGTTTTCTGCATTCCAAGATGACATAAGTAATTGAAGACAAAGTGTCACATACCTTAACAAGTCCCATGTTGTGATACTTACCATTAAGTAAGAATACAGCTATAAAGGTAAATTACAAGTTCAATAAAAGTACAGCTATAAAGTTAAATGACATGTTCTGATTTCATACTATCTCAGGGAAAGCAACTTATTTTTTTCAACTCAAGCTCTTTAAAAAGTGAAAAGAAAACTGCAGACAAGTTCAGTGTAGTAGACTAAGCACTAAACAAAAGTAATTTACTATTTAAGACAGGCTACCTGAAAGGAGAGTACAACAAGCTGTAGCCTTTTCTTCTTGCATTTCCCTCTCTCCTTCACCTTCTAAAGCAATCTTACAAAAAGCACCGCCTAAAATAGCACCTATACCTTAAAAGCTACAAGAACATGGTCACATTTGAGTTATGGAAACTTTCATTAAACGTGCTTGGATACTTAAAAAGCTCAACAGGGAAAGTAATTTTGTCATGATGGAAGCTGACTTACATTTCAGGGAAGTTTTGGAGTTGGACACTGGGTCTATTTTCCATAAGAATAATGAGGTTTTTTTACCTGACAGTCCAGAGAGGTGCTGAACCCACATTTGGCCAGAAACAACTAAACAGGAGGGCACTCAAAGGCAAATATTTACTTCAGGACTAAGGAGCTCTAGGTGGGAGAACTTTAAGAAAGCTTTTAATCAGTAGAACTGACTACAAAGACACCTCAGTTTTAATCAGCCTCTGAGTTTTATTTTAATTTGGAGATGCTTTCAAGTTGCACAAGACCTAAGACCTAGACACCTGAGAATATGTGTTCTTCTGCCTATTCTGTAACTGGCCAGACCACTACAAAAAAAAAAAAATAAAAACTGTAGGGTGCTTTAGGATAGGTGCATAACAAAATATGCACAGTTTATGAAAAAAAGAATAGCAAGCATGTATTAAACAGTGTTATTTAAATGTAGCCAAGAACAGAATTTATATCTGTTTGTGAAAACTGCAGGTCTGGATGTTTTAGCTCTAATATCAGTGAGTGCAACTTTACTTTGTTTTTAATGGCAATCTGTCAACATTCAGCAACAGTGCAGTTATCCTGGGGGTCAGCAGTTAGTACATTCTGCATCTAAGAGAACACTTCAAGAGGTAAACAGCACAAAAATATTAATTATGGACAGAATAAATACTCCCAAAAGGAAACCAAGTGGTTACCATCAGTCCTAGGGGAAAAATACACAGGACACCCAAGGAAAAATGAGCACTCGAGGTAGTTTACAAGTTTGACAAGAAACATCTAAAAACAGGCTTGCAAGCTGAAAACACATCTTACCCACATCAATTACCCAAGAAAAGCACCAATCTAATTTAGCTGCTTAAGTGTAGCATGCAAGTTTATTAAAGTCATTTAATTACGCTACCACACTACCACAGCAGTGACGGTAGATGACATACCTGGTTTTCTTCTTGCAAAACCCTATACTGTTCCTTCCAAATGGTGATTTTTGAAGCTTCATCCTTCCTCAGAGCTCTCTCCTTTTTGAGCTCAGGACTCCAGAAGGTCTTGATGCTGTTCATGGAAGAACTCAGCTTGCTCTCCTTCACCTCCACGTCCTTGCGGAGCAGATCGTTCTCCCTCAGCACCTCCTTGAGCTGCGTCTGCAGGTCCATGATGGTGTTGTCCCTGGCCTGGCGCAGCGAGTGAGGCACGGTGGATGCCATGCTCACCGGGGGCAGGTGGTGCTCTCCAAACGCGATGGTGTCGCTGGCAACTCCGCTGGTGGCGATGTTGGGGCTGCTGCCCATGGCAGTCATGCGAACGCCGTAAGGCAGCCGCCCTCCCGAGCGGCCCAAGGTCATGGTGCTCTTCGGGGTGTCCGCGCCCACGTTCTCGTGGTCGCTCAGGTACATAGGGCCGGACGTGGCGTAGGCAGCGTTTAAGGACTGAATGTTCTCCATGGAAAGGGTTTTGCCGCTGCCGGCCCCGGCGCTGCTCCCCGAGCTGCCCCCCGTGCTGTTGGTTCTGCGGTGGCCCAGGCGCGGCGAGCGCGGCAGCCGCGGCGAGCGCCCCGGGCTCTGCGTGCTGGGCTCCGCCTTGCCCACGGAACGAGCGCTCCCGTACATGGCGGAGCTGGTGCTGCGAGGCAATCTGATAGGCAAAATGCAGGAATGACAGAATTCCTGGTAAGCTCTTCAATGGTTATAAGTCAACTTAAGGCCAATCACAACTTGGAACAGAGCTGGTTGTCCATCTCTGAAGTCACGTGCTCAAGGTGTTCAGGACCATATCTGTATCAATGAGAATGACCTATTAAAATCTACATCAATAAAAATAACATGCTAAATATCTAGTTTATCACCAAATGTTTGCCCCACATTAGAATACATTCGCCTATACTTCTCTGGTATTTTTCAATTCCTCCTAATAAATTTCAATTCCTCCTAATAAAAAAAGCAATGTTTTATTTAAACCCTTCTATTTAAACTCAAAAAGAAACTTCTATTCTTGCTTTTCTATTGCTATATTATCACAGCAAAGAGGAAAGGAAAAGAGAATCCATCAATCTTCAAGCTGTAATTTTGTTGGTGATGACAAAACCTTCAGATGCCACCTCATCTTTCTTCCTATTTCTAACTGGCCCTAATGCTTTACCTGTTACCCTTCTGAGTGAGAGAATCAAAATTCTAAAACCACTCAGTAGTGTATCTTTCCTTCAAGTACTGCCAGCTTCCATAGGACACGGTTTCTAAACCCTTGTGTTGTGAAATCACCCTGCAAATGGGAAGGCAGGACAGACTGAAGTGACTCTGACCATGACCTCAACCAGAAGGTTCCTTAGCACTGCTGTCAGCCCCACTTCAAATGCAGAAATCAGAACCAAAACCAACAATAATCATGAAATCATTACTGACCACACAACTTCAGCAAGCACAGATGCAAATCTGAAATAGGAGCAATGGCCCAGCAATGAGACCAACGAGGTTAAGAGGAACAAAAGAATCACAGGTCCACTGAAAACTGGCTCTACCCTCTTATTTTCTCCCAAACTAAATGTAACTTATATCTTTGTTCAGGTTAAGAAAATATTTTGATTTAAATACACTTCTCATTAACCAGTTGAGATTAATTCCATTAAAAAATATTTCAACAGCAGGGACCTCTTAAAACACAGAACAATTCAACATCATCCTGTTGCTGTTCCTTCTCCCCTCTGCTTTTTCTTTAAATACAAACTCTGGTGGCACATGCAGTAGAATTCCTTATTTCTGCAGTGCAATATGATGCTGCAGTACAAGCACTGGTAGGAAACTCTTCAGCACAGGGACTCTGGGTTGGGATCAAGTCAATAGCCAAGATCTAGCAGAGAAGCAAAAAATGTAACTAAACTACAGCACTGTAAAATTATCCCACTATACAGTCCTTCACTTTTTTTCTCCACTGTTTTTTCCCATCGTAAACTATTCCATGTTACTGCTGGGCTCGATTGAAATCAAAGTTAGAACACTGAAACATTCCTGATCCCATCAGATGAAGGAATACCAGCCAGTGTCCAAGGAGCAGCAGCATCTAATATATCCCATCTTGCCTTTCACACCAGGTCTCATCTACCTGCCCTTCTGCTCAGGAGTCAGGTTTGCCAGATATTAGGAATTAATTTCTCCAAACCAGCATGTTTGTGAGATAATAACTGGGCAAATAGGGTAAAGATTAAGTTTAAAACAGGGATGCACTTCCAAAAGAAATTGTAGAAACAATGCAAGTGGGTGGAAGGAAGCGACCAAAAAATAATAGTGCAAAAAATACTGGAAAAGGGTAGAAAGAAAAACAAGTAAAATCCAGGAAGAAAAGATAGAGTATTTTTTACCTTTCTGAATAAGTTAGTATAGGAAAAGATGTAACAAGAAATAGCTCCAAAATGTTTAGCTTAATCTTGAACTTTAAATGGAAAAGGCAGCCAGGGCAAGCCAGCATTTCATCAATTTCAGACAATTTCGTTGAAGATACAATGGCATGAGGAATTTTACAAAGCTTATGGAAATTGATACTGCTTTGTGAGCAGTTCTCAAGATTTTCAAGTGCTCACTCTGGTTTTTTCAAAATTACAAGAAAAGCTAGCAACAATATTGCTACAGAATATTTTAGAGCACATCTATAAAGAACCGGCCAAGGAAAAACAGCCACCAGCATTGACTGAAATTATCTGCCAAAGCAACACCTACAGATGTATTTTTTAATCCAAGTTACATTTCTTCTATTTCAACTACATATCCTTATGCAAAACAGAACAGAAATATAAACTATGCAACAAAGTGCACAGTGTTACACTGAAGTTGCTTCAATAAGCAAGACACTGTGCCCCAGATCTAGAAGAAAAACACTTCTTCCAAACAGAAAGGCTATTTCAGACTAGCCTCACTGTTTGAGATATCAAAATGCTAAAAATGCTGCTGTGACACCACTTGAGCACTCAAAACAAGTCAGATATGATTTCTTAGACACTGCATAAAGTACATTCCACTGAGAGCCTGCATTCATTAGGATTCTCCTGAAAATTAATCCAAATCACAGCACTTAATTCACTTGCTGGAAGCTCACCACAGTAAATCAGGGCAAACACTCATTAACAGCTTTAGATGAGTTTAAAATCAAAGCAAAAGATGAGACTTGTGTGTGTTTCAGTTAAAGGACTTCACTCCAAAACCACTAAGTTTAAAATCTGATAGAAGCACATCACTGTTGCACACAGAGGAATCACCTGGTGAAGTCCTTAGCAAGACACCAGAGGGGCTCAAAAGGTGTTTGATAATTTCTAAAGAGCTCCTCACCCTCAACATGGACAATGCCATGAAAAAGTGCCATGGAGAGCTGCCTTCCCCTTGCATCAGGAAACATTTTGTTAAATGGGAGTGGCTGCTGTCCTTGGGATAAAGCAGCAGCTCCAGGCAGCAGAGAGGAGCTGACACCTGTGCAGGGCTGTGCAGGAACCATCCCCAGCCATCCTGGGCAGGCAGGGGAGCTCTCAGGAGCTCTCACCCCCTCAGCTGCAAACACCAGCCCTGTGCTCACCCAGCTCTGAGCTTTGATTATTCACAGGCAGGCACCATCCCCTCTGCTGCTCCAAAACATCAAATAACCCAAGCCATGAAAGCCAAGGGCCAGAATTAGCTGTTGATCAGGGGAATGGGAAGGATTCCCAGAGCTGGCACAGCCAAAACTCAGGGAGAAGAACTCTGCTGTTGCTGCCATGCATTACACTGCACTCACTTTTACTCAAAAGCAGCAGATTGAGATGAAAAGTTGTCTTTGGAAACAAGCAAACATAACCCTCCAGTATTCTCCTTGAAATTACAACTTGCACCACACCATTGCTAGACCTTAAAATTGTGAATATTCCAATATTAACTAAATACATTTTTCCACACATGCACTCAGTTTCAGTATTTCCATTGACACAGATTTGCCACAGTTCAAGATCAAAAAGAAATTACAAGATAAATCTAACTCTTTTATTTTCCCCCTATTTTTTCCCAGTAGCATTTATCACTGGCCATATCACTTTGTTGTAAAAGCAGATATTACACTTCACAGATATTACAGTTCACACTAGGAAAAAAATCTTTCACCATGAAAACAGCAAAGTCAGGGAAATAAAAAAACCAATATTTTCTTTTTTGCAATACCAATTAATCAGGAAGAAGAAAGAATTCCAATTTCCACCCCAGAGCCCCAGAAAAAGTAAATGAAAGATTTCTTTCAGGTAACATCACAACCAGAAAAGTTAGTTTTTCAATATTCTGCCTCACACTAGTATTTTACTGGGAGTCTCACAAGTATGGTCTCTTATCTTCCATGGGACCAACATACAGCACTATTTTCCTCTTCTACTGAGCCTAAATTTAGTCACAAATAAATCATCCCTTAACTGTACAAGATGGTGATAACCACAAGGAACAATGTCCAACTGTGGATGTATTAAATGTATTAACCCTCTTCCCCTGGAAAATTCTCCTGTTGATTTCAAAAACCTCTGGTTTTTTTCTGCCATTATAGGAACCTTGCCCAGGATTACAAAAAACAAATAAAAAAGACACACTCAAAGAGCTTAAAAAACAAAACAGTTTTTGTTTTGGTTTAGCACTGGTTTTGGTTTTGCACTAAAGCAAGTGCTAAGCCATTTTTCCTCAAGATAGCTTGCAGAACTTCACAATTATGAAAGAAAATTCTCTTGTTCACTGTTCATTAATAGAATAGAAAAACTTCAAAGAGCATCCTATATGCAAACCTATTAAAATCTTTTTAAAGTATGACATCAGACCAAGTAAAAACTGTATGTGTATCTTTATATATATTTAAATTGGCAGAGCACTTTTGCAGACACAAAGACCTGACCTGCTTTCACTTAACTCGAAAATGCTATCTAGTGATTATGGAAAAACTTGTAAGAAAAACTATCAGATAAAGAACAAAGAATTAGAAAATATTGCATAAAAAGGTTTAGAAAAGGACAGTTATGAACACATTTTCTGTATAAATATTTTGAAACGGGTAACATCACATCCTGCTTGAAGTGCCAGACAAGGAAAATGTCTTCTCAGGTCACAGGTGACTCCAAAAACACTCAGGCACCATTAACATGGAAAATGTTTATAATGTGGCAGCAGACATTTAAATGTACTGCAGTGCAACCTGTAGCAAATAAAATCCACCTGTTTCATTACAACAACCTAGTCCCAGGCAGTGAAAAGCAATGGAGAGCCCAGCTTCCCTCAGAACACGCCAGGATCAGGAGCTGGCATGCTAAAAGAACAGGAAAAAGCCACTGCACAACTTCATGGAGATTTACTTGAAGGCAGTTGTGGCATGAGAGAGGGCAGGAACAGGAACATGAGTATTGTCAAAAGGTCTTGTGGTTCCAATAAAACCTATATTGGGACATGGCAGAAATGTAAGAAATTCTGGGGGGATCACTTGAATATCAAACTTCAGTATGAAGAATCCAATAAACGAAGAATCAATCAGTATGAAGAATCCAATAAATGAAGAATCCAATAAAATGAGACGTGTTCAGCAGTGCTGTCACACTCAGCCCCCACACCTATTATTTTATGTGAACCAATGGGTCACAGGGCAGGGGTTCCTGTCTGCAGCTGACAGAACACAGAAGATTCATTAAAAATAAAAAAAGTTCTCCTACCTTCTGGAAGATCTCTCTGTCACATAAATGAATAATGCCTTTCATGTCTCCCACCACTCCAAGACAAACACTAATAGCCCATTAGCTACCTCCAGGTAAGCAAGCAACCAAATACACACAAACATGCTGCAGAAACACAGGGAAAACCCAGCCTATATTTTTCAAGACAAAAAGAATTTCAGAGTAACTCCTGCAGCCTGCAGCAAGTCCTGTGAATTTCTTTGCTGCAATTTCTGTTCAGGACTGACACCAGCTGACAAACTGCAACATCTATGGAGACAATTAATAAATACATCACTGCCTGATGGTCAGGAGTGGGGCAGTGGGATCACAGAGCAGGCAAGGGCACCTCACAGCCCAGGGACCCCACACATCCAACTTCCAGAACACAGAACCTCCTTGCCACACTGATTCCTGCGAGCACAAGGAAAGCTCTGAATGCCAGTTTCACAATAAAAGCAAAGTCAGCCTTTACAAGAAACATCTTAATCTGATAAAGGGCTGTAGCAGACACATTAGACTTCATTAACAGAGGTAGTAATTGTTCCCATTTACATAATTCACACCCGAATAGTTAATGGCAAGTAACTATGTCTAGATTACACAGTAGGACAGAGACTGCAGAGCAGACAGAGCAGAGGGGAGGGCAGGTAGAAAAGATGGCATTCCAAACAAAGAAAAGCTTACATTCCAGTAAAACCCTGCCAGGAGTACAAACAGAGGGTATAATCAGAGAACTGACATGATTCACAATAACTTAGAGGTGTACCAATCAATAAAAAATGAATTCCTGTTATTTCCTAGCCCACCTCACACTTTAAAAACCTTTGTCTGCTACATTACTTTACACAAAAAGTGTGAAGCCCCTATCTTTTAGGGCTATCTTGGAAGATTTTAGGTTTGCCTAGTTTTGGAAGGTAAAAAGGCTCACTGCTTCTCATGTTAAATTAATTACCACTACACACAAAAAGGACAGAAGCAAGTTTACTTTGGAAGCAGCAATCCAGCCGATGCAGGACACAAGGCATTGAACCCATGGAATTCAGGGTTGTTTATCAAAATATCCTTGTGGCCAGCAAGAAAGCAATAATAATGAATTCAATTAAGACAGAAATAAGACAAAAAAGTAACTGTTTATATTAGAACTGTCTCTCATTCCTAAAGAGCACATAAATAAATGTTAAAGCACTGCCATCTGTTTATATCCAATCCTTTTTAAAAGCTGGGGGGATGGTGCTGGTGGTGCTTGTTTTATATTTTTTATATTAAATTCACCAACTTCCACATCTGCCAGGTGTAACAGAGCCTTTGTTCTGTCTCACCCAACACAAGATGTGAATTGATACACTCTCCCCCACACATACAGACAGAGAAATCTTCCCAGAAAAGCATCTCAGAAATCCCTGAAATTCTTCACGTGACTTTGACATTTTAAAAATATGTTTTGTAAAAGGCAGGTCATCAACCCTGACCCAAACAGTTTTAGGGGGAAAAAAAAAACCAGCATTAATTTGTCAAGGGAGCGTTTTATTTCTAAACAGGAAGTGACATTCCTGTTAAACACTTCTTACATCTGAAAGGGTGGCAGGAATGGCACCACAGAACATGAAACATCTCGAGTCCCTGTTCTTTTTAGACACCTACAAGGTATCCCATTCAGCAAGAACCACCTGCAAGTCTGTAAATGAGAGCCAGAAATATTCATTCATTCATTTTCATCAATTTCCTAGTTAATTTCTTTCCCACACGTATACAATTCCTTACCCGCCAAGGAAGAACCTAACACAGCACATGCTCTGTCCTACTCTACAGCACTTTCTCTGCAAAGGCACTTTTAACTTTTAAATTTTAAAATTTAAAATCAAATTTTGTTTCTTGTAATACCCATAAATCTGGATAGCAGCACAAAGGGTCTGCTGTCACCATCACAGTCCCCTTTCTTTCTATCTCCCTTCCCAAACAAACAAGACCACAAAAAAGGCTTGTATATATGTATTACAATAAATACATATATTTCAGCTAAACCTTTATTTACTTATGTGTAAGGAGTCTGGCTAGGTGCACCAGGATTTCTTTTGTGCAGTGACTGGGATGTAATTATAAGTCTCTAAATTTAAAGCAGATGTGAAGGAAAAAAAAAATCACCATGTGCCTGTTTGAAAGGCAAAATACAAAAAGCAACAGGTATCAGAACTCCAACATATCATTTATATCACACACATCACTTCCTAGGGATAAACTGATTAAATTAACCCCGACTCCTCAACTTATGTAGAAGACTGAAGACCTGTGGATGTTAATTTTCTGTCACTGTATGGATAAAGAGTTTATAGACTCATTTTGGAGTACAAAGTCAGTAAATACTTTGTGTTTTTATCCATGGCTGTTTCTCTCTTTCCCACAGGTGGCACGCAACCAACAAGCCACTTCCTAATAGCAGAAACAAAATGTTCAAAGCACTACAGATATTTCAGAAGTGCCCAGAAGCACATGCAGCCAGCCCAGCCTAAAGTCACCATGGGCAACATCACAGTGCAAGGCAAAGCATGCTCCAGCTCCAGGAATTCCATCATAATCTCACCCTGACAACAACCATATTGACACAACCCACGTGCTGCACAACACCACTACTGCTACACCAGCACTGCATTTCCTGGGATCTCCTGCTCCACTCCTGCATGCCAGAGTTTAAACTTTTGGCTTAAAGAGCAATGGATAAAACCCTCCACACCTCACTGAACACCCTCTTGCAGCAAGGGGCAGGAACCCTCACTGTGGGCTCAGTTCTATTATTTAAAAAGCCACACGCATCCCTCCACACTTATATTTCTATCCAAACCATACTCAGCTAAAACAAGCCAGATCTTCCAAATGTAACACAATTCTCCAGTGGTTTAGCCAGGTAAAAGTTGGAACAAAACTCTCTCTCTAAAGAGGTTTTCACGCTTGAAAAGAGGGAGGGGGTGAGGGATAACAATGGGAGGGTATCCTGCTTCACAAAGTAAGGAATAGGGGCAAGGAACTCCAGCACTGGTGACAATAGTGAAATATTTCTATTCATGCAGCAGCATACAACTGCTACCAGGAATGAGAAAACGGCAGATTCAAAGGAAGAAAGGAAAAAAAAAAAAAAGTAAGAACCCACTAAATACCAAAGACCCCTCAAAAACCAGCCAGGATTTCTCTCATCACCAAGATCTGCAATTCAATAAAAGGGAATAGGCCACATAAATCCCAAACTTGCCTTTTTTGCTAATCAGTTCATTAGCCACATATTACAGATGAAAAGTTACGTGAATAGAATCTCAAAAAAAGCTCGTGACAGGATCAAAAAGAATGCTAAAAATTATGAAAAACATGATGCTTTAATATAGTCCAGAGAGCAGGTTTTCTACAGTTCAGGCTTCTGCTAACATCCCAACAGTGATTTAATTACACTTAAACTGGTTTCCCAGAAGTGGTGGAAGAAGTTCAAATTATTCAAAGACTATTATGAACTCACATTTCATTCAGCAGATCCCAACCTTCTTCTGGCTGATGGATTCAGACAATTCCAAATTTCTGGATGACACAGTAGGCATAGATTGACTGTTCTGGGAACTGCTGTTCTGTCATAAAAGTTCTGAACTGTGCTTCCAGAACTGAACTGTACTACAGTACAGCTGTTAAATAAATAATCACTGCTTTCATTACTGAAAAAAATCCCTTATTTTACTATGAATTCCAATCACAGCAGCACGGGCAAGGTGGTGATTTCTCTCTGTCTTATTCTATTTGGAATGGCTCTGAGGGTGCTGACTCACAACTGACCCTGAACTGGGGCTCACAGCCGAGCTGCTGCAGGTTCCAGCACAAACTCCAGGACCGTGTCAGGCAGTGGCTCAGGAGGGGATGGATGTGTGTGCAGCCTCCTACGGCCGCAGACGCAATAATCTCAGGGAGCAAAGGAGGGCAGGCGGCTGGTGGAGGTGACTGCTGCAGACATCCCTGGCCATTGTTCGAGAATCACAAGCAAAAGCAGACAACTTTCTGTGGTTAGAGCCTGTTGGATCGGAGCTAACAGGCTGCACGATCGAGCGTGGCCCCCAAAATGTGCTGGGACAAAAAGCGAAACACGCATTGCTCTTCAGAACAATTCTATTTTTAACCACTTGCTTTCATTCTTTCGGCTTGTGCACTGCTCCCACCACCAGCAGCACCTCCATAGGTGTTTCTTTACATCTTTGCATCTCCCATTTCCACCGGGGCTTCCCTTTAAACCATTTCACAGGGTATCAGCACCAACCATAACATGAAACTTCCAGGTTCAATCAACCGTGTTGCTTCCTAACCAACCCTCAGAGCCCACACTCCCAACGAGACAGATGTGGAAGGGCAGCAATTCCTGACACAGGCTCCAGGATGGCAGCACGCTCAGAAACAAAGCACCGTGTCAGCTGACGCTGCCTCGTAGTAGATGCAATAAAATACATGAAACTGACCAGGCAGCGCTCGCGGAGAAAACACCAAAAACCCAGCACGGCACAAGGTCCGGGCAGCAGACACGGCTGCCCGTTACCTCGGTGAGGTGACTGCGATAACAAAAGCGTGCGCTTCGCAAGGACAGGCTGACTGCGGAGGGGCGGAAAAGCCCGGCCGGGAAGGCGAATGGGCAGAGCAGGAATGACCGCCCGTGCGAGGCACGGCCGAACCCCGCCCGGGCGCCGGCAGTGCCCGGCAGGACGCGGGCCCGCGGGGCGATGCGGCCGCGCTGCCGGGGCCGGACCGGGGCCGCCCCGCCCCGGGCGGTGACAGCGTGAGGGGCCCGGCGGGGAGAGGCCCCGACCCCCCCGGCCGCCCCCTCCCTCCGTCCGCCCGGCCACAGCCCGCGCCTCCCCGCGGGCCCGCACCCACCTGCGCTGCGGCTCCGCGCCCACAGCCCCCGCCGCCGCCGCCGCTCCCTGCCCGGCCGCCGCCGCAGCCCCTGCCCAGCGCGGCGGCTGCTCCCGCAGCTACCGGCGCCCGCAGGCCCCGCCCCGCCCCGGGCTCCCCCCAGCGGACGGCAAGGCGCGTTAACCCGACCCCCCCTGCCCGGAGCGCGGCCCCTCACCTGCCTGTCAGCCCGCGGGGAGGGGACGGCACGGCACGGCACGGCACGGCACGGGAGGGGAGGGGACGGGCGGCGCTGCCCGCACTCGGCTCCGCTCGGTTCGGCTCCGCTCCGCTCCCGCCCGCGCCCCCGGCGCGAGACACGCGCAGGCCCCTCCCCCCGGCGCGCGCGCTCGCCGCGCGGGGCTTCCCTCGGCCCGGCCCTCCCCACCCCGCCCCCGGCGCGCGTCACCGCCCGCGCGCGTCCACCGGGGAAGTTTGGCCGCTCTCCGGCACCGTAGCGGCCGCTCGGGGCGGGAAGTGCGAACAGGCCGCGGCGGGGCCCAGGTACGGCCGGGGCTGCGGACCGGGAACCGGACCGGGCACAGGGAACCGAGCCCGACACCGAAACCAGCACCGGGAACCGAACCGGGCATCCCCCTACGAGCGGCTGCTGAGCGGCCCCGCCCGGCGGGCCCTGAGGGAGCCCCGGGCAGACAGCAACAGAGCCCATCCAGAATCCTCCCAGGTTGGGTTTGCTGCGATTTCAGGGCGTGGGGAGCCAACAGCACTGACCTCCTTAGCCCTCACTCCCAGGGGACACTAAATTGGGAGATTTTGGCAAATGAGTTAGGTCTGTCAGACTAAACATTTACTGACATGTAAACTATCACTGTTTAAATTAGTATCTTCTTCCTGAATACTGCTTATATTGTAAACATGTTCTATTATTTCATCATAGTATATCTTTTATGTATTATTATATTTTTTTACATTTTATATATTCTATTATCATTTATATTATAATTCAGATCTCTGGCAGGCTGATATCCACTGAGATCTCAATAACCTGAACTTCCCTTCCTACTGTGGAAGCAGAGAGTTAAATTATATGAGTCTACAGTAATTAATTAATTTCTGTAGACTCGTATAGCGTGTGTAAGTGCATGCTACAGTATCTAAGACCTTCTGTCAAACCTAAGGTATCCCCCAAAAAAGAGATAATTTATATTTATCTTGCTGGCTAAGAAGGCAGAAGAATGGAAATAGACACAGGCTTGCCCATGCCCCAGTTATCCTGCCAATTTCAAGTGTAAAGGATTTTCCATTTTACAATAAGCAAGTGTCAACCTGGAGCAAAACCGAGCCTAAGAGCTTTAGTTTTTCATCCCAGCTTAATTAGTGTGTCATGTTAATGGGGTGTTGCTGCCAGAGGTGTCACCCGTGCCTGTGATCAGCGTGGGTTTGTGCTGCACAGTCTGACAGAGCTCCCACATTGCTCACAGAGGTTTCATTTCCAGGCTGGATTAATTAATTCCTCGCCTGCTAATTGCATCTGGGAGAGCTGCAGGCTCCCTGCTCCCAGCTGGACAGGCTGCTGTTCCTTGCAAGTCCCAAACCATCACTCCTGGGTTAAAAACCCTGCTGCCTTTGCCTTGCAAGGACTGGAGGGACTGGTACATAAATGATGTGCTGATAAATCAACCTCAGAGGCTTTTAGAAAGGAGTGCCCATGTAAATAATTGATGATATTTGAGTAATATTCCTGCCTGGTGTGGTCTCCAGAACAAGATCTTTTACTTTGCCTGCATGGATGTGAAACCTCTTGAAGAGCAGATGGTTCATTTTGGGTTTCCTGACTGTGAGGTGTTACTGTTTCACACCTGGAAAAAAAACTAGAATGACAGAATTATTTCTCTTTCCTTTCAGTTCTACCCCTTGGTCACTGTTTATTGTTATAAGGAATTTATTTTTTTTATAAAATCAAAAATTATTTGTGCAGGGGTACCAGTCAATCCCTTTAATGAAATATTTTTTAAACAGGTACTGAGTAAAAGCAAAGGAATTAAGTAATGTGAGAAATTCAACAGGATTTATATTTTTGGAAAGCAAATGTATTTCAAATTTAGAACTGCTTGGGATGACCTGTTTCCTAGGATGCTGCTGGTGCATTTTTAAATAATTAAACTTCTTTGGACCCTTTTTAAGGCAAAAATTGCAACAGGCAGTGAAACAGCAAAGGGGTAATTGACACACTGCTGATTACAGAAAATGTTTGGAGGCATGACCAGCAAAAAAATTTGAAAAATATGCAGGCTAAAACACAGCAACCACTGCTAAACCAAGCAGTTTGGGCTGGATTTGGAATTATTGGGAAAGGTAATTATTGGTAAAGCAGGCCCCTTGCAGCAGTTACTGGTGTACAGTGAACTTGTGCAGCTGTGTAAGGGCTGCCATGGCAGGGAACAGCACAGTGAGGTGAGTTTCTCATCCTGTGTGCCAGAAATGCAGCTCTGTCAAAAACAGGTAATATTTGTTTCAGATGTTGGGTGTAGCCAAAAATTCTGAAATAGAAACACACCCCCACAAATGCACTGTTGCTCTTCCAAAATTGTATAAAAGTAAGGACAAAAGAGCTTTACCCTGCGTTCATTAAAATGTTAAAAAGTAAAATCAGAAATAGCATTTTCTGTTCAGTGCAGGGAGGATCATGAGCCTAGACATGCCAAGAGTAAACCCAGCAGTGCCTGACAAATAAAAGAGTTCAGCTGTGCTTTTGGAACCACACAGATTCCAGTGGGATCAGTGGCCCTGCATGGAGGTGCTCACCTGTGCTGGAGCTGAGCAGGAGTTGTCTCAGTGAAAAAAGCAAATATATTTAAACTTCTGCAGGGAGCTCAGACATGCTATGTGATTTTACCTTTTTTCTCTTGTTACAGAATGTGGCCTGAGTGAGGGGCATGAGAAAGGCACTGTCAGCACCTGAGGTGTGCAGCAGACACTCAGTCTCCTGAGCTGAGCTAAACATTCCCATGTTTAACCCCTCAGTGAGTATCTTTTCCTCCTGCTGGAGTTAACAGGACATTCCTTCACTTTTCTCAAGCCCTCAAGGTTGTTTACCTAGAGATACCAGAAATTAAACTGGGGAAGCTCTATTGTGTGCAGCTTGTCCACAAGCAATTGCATCATCTCTTTTCCACTCCTTTTAAACGGTGGAGTGGCACAGGCCTGTCTTGATTAGGAACATCTGCCCCATTACACTTGAAAGAAGCACCTCAGCTCTGTCAAAAACAGGTAAATCAGCTTATAAAATAGTTTGGGGTTCTCAGAGCAAATAAAATGCCACAGAAAAATAAAATCTGTAAAGTTTTTTTGGATGTTTTCTTAGAGTAATACCTTAGGTTGAGTATGTGGCATTACCTTTAGTGCTTGCTAATTCCCACTTGCTGCCTGTGGAGCTGTTTGCTCTTGCTGGGCTCAGTGGAACTGCATTTATTGAAAGAAAGCTCAAGATTGTTACTCAGCCTCTCTGAGGGAAGCTTACCAGATAGGGAGGTCAGGGATGAATGAAAAGCCCTCTGGATGTTCAATCTGTGCTGAAGCCCTGTTTTAGCTTGTGGCTGCTGGGATTAATTCCTTGGAACATCAGTGTTCCAGCTGAGCATTGCCCAAGCTGTGGTGCTTGCACAATGCTTGGCATGCAAACTATTCTGAAGTGATGGAAAAGTGCTGCTTCCCCCTCACAGGTGAGGGGAGCTGGCACTCCTGACTCCACAGGGTTAGAGCATGGTTCAAAACCTAGTTTGTCAAGGCAGAGTGGAACTGGTAGGAAAAGTCATGATGTAATAAATAAATTTGTGGGGGGTAACAGACAGTTATAGAAAGGTAACAGACACTGGGATAGAAAGGTGTGTAAGGAAGTTAGAAAATTAGAAGTTATGTCCACACAATTATGGCAGGTGAAGGTGCTGCTGCTGCAGCCCCACAGTGGTAGAGACACTTGAACAGATGAACTTCAGGATTATCAGTTCTGGAAGATGTATTTATTTCCTGCACAGGAATTTGTGTACACACACATTTTTCTCAGCAGTGCTCAATTTCACCACCATGCAAATACACCTACTTGTAGAGTGCTGTTGAAAATTACTATTTCATAGCCAATTTCCCAAAACAGAGGTTGTTTTTTCCTGATTATGTACCTAATGTGTTCAAATTTTCAAAGCCAAGACCAAAACAGGTAGTAGTAAAAGCTGCTGAGTTTCTTGACCTGTTCTAGTGTGCCAAGGCAATTTTTGGAACACAGTTCAGCACCTCTAGTCTTATGTGGACTCCTTCTCAGTGACAAGAAAACTTCCTGAGAACATGACCAGCTAAACTCAAAAGAATTCCCTGTAAATAACAAACAATTGTTCCATTGCCACAGAGACAGTAAATTATAATGCCTGAGCACCTTTAAACTGATAAACTGCTTGTATTATCCTGCATACTCAAACACATACTTGAACTTTAATTTTTAGTCTTTCTGGTTTAAAAATAGCAGATATTTTAACACTGATTAATGAGTCAGGCAGCCTCCTACCACAGCCCTGGCCTCAGAGAGTGTCCAAGGCTCTTGGGCACTCCAGTGAATGGTTCATTATCTACTCCAGCATTAATGTTTCATGTGAGTTAAAACGTTGTGGGGAGAGGGCAGGGCAGTGAGGAAACAAGACTCCAGTGAGGAATGGAAGCACCTTGCCTTCCCTGGCTCCGGCACCAAGACAGATTTATGTGCAGAATTAACTTCTCTCTCTTCCCAGCTCCTACTCTAATAATATTTTATATTGTCGTTGTCTCATTGCAAAACTTCCATACCTTCTGAGTGACGTCTCGTGAGCAGCTCCTCACAGCACTGACTCCATCCCCCTCCTCCCCACACAGCCAACAACTCCAGCTCTCCTCATTTAGCTACCCCACTCTTTTATAGCACTCATCCTTATGGGACACAGCTGTGGCCTGTTAGGGGCAGGCCTGTTCCCAATCCTTGGTGATTGACACAGCTGCAACTCCTCAGGGGTGAGACTGCCTTCTGCATTATCTCTATTCTCTGACATTTTGTCCCCCCCCATATTCTATCAAACTTCTGTCACTCTGAAATGCTCAGACAATTGCTTTGAGATACAGGGCTTGGCTTTGCAAAACTGCAAAACCCCCCACATTGCCCTGATAGAGGGTTTGGTTTAAACAAGGCTCACAGCTGAAGCTGCTCCTGCAGGTAAAGCCTGAAACTAAACTGATTAAACTAAACTAAACTAAACTAAACTAAACTAAACTAAACTAATCTTGTGTCTCCTTCACTTAAGCTGGATCCACACCTAATTTGAATACAAACCACTGACAACTGAATTTAGACTGATAATGGTGCACACCATGTAAAAGCTTGAAGGATTTTTAACTAAAACTGGTATTAAGCAATTTTGCATCAAAATGCCACCCACCTACTTTGCATAAATTGGTCATAGTGTTTGTAGGCAAGTGACATTTTGGTCATTGTTTCTTCCCAAGGGCTCAGAGTGATTAAGATCTGATTGAGGCAGCTTGGGGGTGTGAGTGGAGGCAACAGCATTGTTCAAATTTCAGTTCCCTTGGCCACACACACTATTTATGTCTCTCTAATTGTCTCCGTCCCAATGCAGTGAACTCTCTTTGCTGAGCAGAGGAAATAGCCTGCTTAAATCACAAGGGTTTCTCCTGGTCATGTTGCTTTCTATTTGCTCTCTTCCAAAGCCAAATGTTTTTACAAATTGCTGCTAACTTCTGATGGAAATGCATTCAGGTGCATGAACTCTGTACAATTATACAAGTTTGGGACCAGAGAGGAATAATTCTAGCCAACCAAAATTAAGGAGAATTTTAGCTACACTTGCCATAGTTACCAGTGCTCACATTTGCCAAGGAAACAATCAGTATTCTTTTTCTGAAAATCGTTTGCCAAGTCCTCAATGAACTTTGGATTTCTTGTTTAGAGACTGGAAAAACAACTTAATTTAAAAAGTGCCACACCTGGAATGCATTAACAAAGCAGAATACTAGCCAGGTGCTGACTGACTGGCAAATCATGCTATCTGCTGAGGATTTTAGGCTTTCTCAAACCGTTTTGACATCTCCAATTTTGTCTTGTATTTGTATTGCCTACAGAAGTCTGAGTGCTGGGCTATCAGTTGTGCTCAGCATTAGTGCAAACACAATAAAAGATTTTCTCTGTGGGTTATTTGGGAGTGCTGCTCCAGCCCCTGGCACAGCTGGATCCACAATCTCCCCAGGGCTCCAGAGCAGGGGAGTGTTTGTGCAGTGCTGGGAAGTGTTGGACACTGGCTTAGAAAAGGGTGCCATCTACTGAGTTATTGGTACCACTTCTTACAGCTCTGACAGGTTCTGTGTTCTCAGCTCTGCATGGTTGCTTTGTGTGGCACCAGGCAGAGTGATTACAGTCAAAACAGCAATCTGAAATAAAACTGGCAAGTCAGGGTATGGCTGAGTAAAGCTGTCCATACTTTTTATCAAAGTATGAATGGATATTGAAAGTGGTCCAGGAAGACAGTGCTGAAGAATCTGAAAGATGGAATTCTTTTTCTTCCCTGGCATGGTACAGTGCCTTCACGTTTACCTAAAAGGAAAAAAAAAACCCCACATTTATAATTTTTTACCAGTGTGATATTTAGAATAAGTTTTCTGCCATATCTTCATCAGTTCTGTCCTCTTCAGTGATTTTATTTTCTCTCACCTCCAGGGATGCCTGAGAGCCAGGGGAAGGACAGTGAGAGCTGCAGCAGCAGCAGCTCCAACACTGGGGACTCAGTGGCTTCCTTTGGACAGGTCAGTTCCTTTTGCCCCTGAGGGAAATGCAAGTTGCATGCTCACACTTTTGGAAATCTGCTCTGCATGTTTATTCCTTTTCAGCTTGGGTACAGTAAGGCTGGAATTGTGCTGCACCCTACTGTAATTCGCATTTTTTCTCTGCAATAGTCTTGGCATGCCCCCAGTTATAATGAGTTGGTCTGGATTCTTCTCAAAAGGTTTTTACATCTTGTACCTTAAAAGTGGGTCTCATTTTATTCTCTCTTATTCCCAGATGGCCTGAGTCATGCTTACACATATTCACAGATTCAGAAAAGCCAACTGCTTTCAGCTATTAAAAAATGATTTTGAAATGTTGTAAAATAATTTGGAAAAAAGAAAACTGTATCTGGACTGAGCAGAGCTTTTGGTGGTGAATTCTCTTCTCCATGACAGGCATTTCTCCATAGTTCCTGAATGTGGCACAAGCTTGTGTTTTCCCTTTTTCCTTATGCTTTTTGGTTACAGGCTTGCACTCTAGAGTCAGAAAAAGATAAAATTTTTACTGTGAAGTTTAAATAGAACTAAATACAAATTAGAGCAGTTTGGCAGGAGTTGGAATTTATATGGTACACACACTATAAAATTCTGTGTTCTGCTGAATTGTTAGGGCAGCCAGTACATGCATACACAATATTTATGATTTAAGTGGTGAAACCTCTGTTCTGTCTCACTTCAGGCCATAACAACACGAGGGTTTTAGTTCCCAAATCCTTAAACATACATTTGGGCTTCAGTACATTTTGTAAATTGGATTTCTAAGACAAACCTAAACTTACAACACTTTAGGCTTCCTGTGATGCTGATGTTCTCCAATGATACCAGTGATGTTGGAGTTACCCAAATAAATTGGACAATTCAAGAAATTCCTTGTTTAAACTATACTTAGCTCAGCTTTCCTGAGCTGCTGTCCTCCCTGCCCTGGTGACACGTGGCAGTGGAGTATGGTTCATCTTTAGTTCTGTTGGAGTCTTTAAATACAAATTTCTTGTTGATCACAGAGATACTGTGTTTTGGTTTTGAGCAGTAATATAGACATTTATATGTGTGTTTGTGGTTAGGATTATTAATGAAAAATAATTGCTGCAGCTCAGTAATTAATGCCTGTATCTATCAAGAGTAAATTGAAAAAAGAACAGTCTAAGGCATGTACACACCCTGAGGTGTTTCCTTGCCTGTTACACCAACTCAAACACTGGCTCATGCCCATGTGGGAAGGAGTGGGATGCAGCAGTGCTGTTGGCAGAGGAGGGGAGCTGAAACAGGAGGTGAGAGAGATTTTGTTTTCTTGTTCTTGCCAGTACCAGTACACGGCCAGCGAGTACCGAGCCATCCAGCGCGCGCTGCGCCAGAGGCTGGGCCCCGACTACATCAGCAGCAGGCAGGCAGGAGGAGGGCAGAAGGTAGGAGCAAACATCATCTTCAACTCCATTCTCCCAGGAAAACTAGGGATTGATGTTACAATATTCCTTATTTTCTTTTTAAGTTCATTTCCCTCTAGTAGTTTAATACGCAGATATGGATGCAAAGTGAGCATGGCATAAGTTCTGGCTTTTATTGAGCCACAGATTTTCCTTTTACACTTAAAAAGAGACTTAATTTTTCAGTGCTTCATCTTTTACAATGGAATATTTATCTACTTGTGCAACACTGAGATGTTATCCCTATTTTTCCCCAGAATTGGAACATATGAAACATTATATAATAGTGGCTACATTTACCATCTTTAGTGCCCACTGCCTTCTCTTGATTAAGTCATATTTGTTGTTATATTAATCCCCACCACATTTCCTGGAAGAGAGTGCACCTGTAGCTGCACCATCAGCCTTTTATTCACATTATCTGAACCTTGAATTTAGCTGGGTTTCCTCAGTGTAAGATGGTATGTGTAATCACTGTTAAAATAAAGTGTGCAGAGATGTGTGCACAAGGCTATGTGTTTATATATATACATATTTATGTGTGTTTGCTCTTCTTTTCAGGTGTGTTACATCGAGGGTCACAAGGTCATCAGTCTGGCCAATGAAATGTTTGGCTTCAATGGCTGGGCTCACTCAGTCACTCAGCAGAATGTTGGTAAGAGTCTCTTAGGGGCAAAGAAGTCTTTGCTTCATAGTTTCCATCACAGAACATGATTGGAAGGGACAGGGGTCCACAGGGATCACTGAGTCCAACTCCTGGCCCTGCACAGGACACCCCAAGAGTCACACCCTGTGCCTCAGAGCATTGTCCAAACACATTTTGAGCTCTGGCAGGCTGTGCTGTGCCCACTGCCCTGGGAAGCTGCTCCAGAGCCCAACCACCCTCTGTGGGTAAAACCTTTTCCTGATACCCAGCCTAAACCTGCCCTGGCACAGCTTCAGGCCATTCCCTGAGTCCTGTCACTGTCACCACAGAGGAGAGATCAGTGCCTGCCTCCTCTTCCCCTCTCAGGGAAGCTGTAACTGCAGTGAGGTCTCCCCTCAGCCTCCTCCAGGCTGAACAGACCAAGAGACCTCAGCTGCTATAACTTCATCACTTCAAAGCACCTGGGTGCAGGCATGAGCAACTTCCAGGTGTCTTAATAGTTAGTAAAAATGAGAGAAATTGAATAATAACAGAGCTTCTGTTTTCATTTTAGCTCTGTTATAGTCATTATTCTGAGTGTGTTTATGATTATTCCCGAGCTGTTCTAATCAAGTCTGTGATCTCTATGAGTACACTCAGTCAAGAGTAATTACAATTAAACATTTAACACTCAGCGGTCCTAAGCCAAGTTTCAAACTCACCTGTAATTTTTAGACTCCCACCAGTTACTATTCTCAGTTAATATTCCCCTAATCTTTAGGGACCCATCTTTTTCTGCAGATTTCTCTTCTAGCTAACACCCAGTACTGAGATTTTTACAACAGAAAACTTTGGGAAAATTTTTCAACTATAACGTGTTCAGGTGATCTTAAAGCTTCAGCCTCTCCATGCTGATGGCTGAAATGGTGCCTGCCAGAGGAGTGCTGTCCTTGTTGGCAGATCTGCTGTGCTTATGCTGAAGACTGGTTGTTGAAGTAGGTCAAAGCAGCAGCTTAAATTACCTTCTTCCTTCTCCCCCACCTTCAGAAATCTTTTCTTAACCCAGGCTGGTAGATTCTAGAAATAGAACAACTTACTTCATTGCTTTCCATCTATTCTGCACCACGGTTTTCTTTCCCCCTTTTCAGTGAAGAAAGGACTGACATCCTTCAAACTTCAACCTTTCTCAGATAATGCCATAACTAGTTATTCCTTAGAAATTCAGGCTTTCTGCAGAGTTCTACTGGATGATAAGAAAGAAGTTTCTTTCATAGACAACAGTTGCTTTTCCACTATTGATTCTATACATTAACACTTCAAATATCTCCTTGCAGACTTCGTTGACCTCAACAATGGCAGGTTCTACGTGGGTGTCTGTGCTTTTGTGAGAGTTCAGCTTAAGGTAAATGGGTTTTTTTGTTGGCTCTGACTGTAGCTGAGCAATTGCCTGAAGCTGTGGATGAAAGTCCTTGCATGGGTCAGAGCACAGTCCTCAGGTGCTGCCCTGCATTAGGGAACCTGCTGGTGTCCTAAACAGTGACCTTGCTGTGGAACAAACAGCCAAGAGCAAGCACCCAGGCCTGGGAAAGCACAGCACTGCATGTATAAAATCCTCTTGTATTTGAAATTGTGCTGCAGGATGGGTCATACCACGAAGATGTGGGCTATGGAGTCAGTGAAGGCCTGAAGTCTAAAGCCTTATCCTTAGAAAAGGCAAGGAAGGAGGCAGTAACAGATGGACTGAAGAGAGCCCTCAAGTAAGTGAAGATGGGCGCTTGCTCATGTTCAGAAGTTCTGTGGGATGAAGTTTCCAGTCTCAGTGAGCCCTCTTGTTTCTCAGGTGCTTTGGCAATGCCCTTGGGAACTGCATCCTGGACAAGGACTACCTGCGAGCCGTCAACAAGCTGCCCCGGCAGGTGCAGGACAGGGGCTGGCACTGCTGCTGGCACAGGGCTGGCACTGCTGCAGGCACAGGGCTGGCACTGCTGCAGGCACAGGGCTGGCACTGCTGCTGGCACAGGGCTGGCACTGCTGCTGCTGGCACAGGGCTGGCACTGCTGCAGGCAGTGCTATCAATGCTGCTGGCACTGCTGCTGGCACAGGGCTGGCACTGCTGCTGGCAGTGCTATCAGTGCTGCTGGCACTGCTGCAGGCACAGGGCTGGCGCTGCTGCTGTCAGTGCTATCACTGCTGCTGGCACTGCTGCTGGCAGTGCCTCTCATTCCTGAGGGTTCCTCAGACCTTCCTGGCAAACAGCTCACACACACAGCAGGCTGTTCCTCAAGTGGCACCTCCATGGATCCTGCCTGCTCCTGCTGTGCACCAGCTGGGGGCAGGAGGCTTCCAGGCAGTCACCTGCCTTGTGGAAGGAGGGAAAATGAAGCCTTCTACAGCTGCTGATCCATGGACTTCCATAGCAAAGCTGCCTTCAGTCACAGTAGGACCTGCCAAGCTCTGCTAGAGGCCTAGAGCTGCAAGGCAGTCCTGTCAAACACTGTAGGAGCAGATCCAAAGTGACACCTCACAAGGTAAAGATGGCCCAGGCCTCTGGTTTGCCAGGGACATCATCTATTAGAGGCACTGCCACAAACCTGTAAGGTGGCAGAGCCAAAACATCCCATCTTTAATAAACAGCAATGGTGTACCTTCCTCAGAACTCAGTAAAGGTTGGCCTTGCCCTTTAGCACAAGCACAAAAATGGACTGGTAAAACAACTCACTCAGCAACAGCCTTGTGGGGCTGTGAGAAGCTGTAAAATCCTGTTCTCATTTGCAGAGCATGTGGGGAGACCTCACCATCTGCCCTGCAGCACTGAACAATTAAACCAACACAAAGTCACAGGAACTCAATGATTAACTGACTGAATTACTGGGTACTGAAAGAGCATTTCAGGTTTCTAACTTACTGTTCAGCTTAGAGCAAACAAAATAGATTTTTAACGAGTGCTTATTTCATTAAGTTGATGATAGAAATTTCTGAACCTTTTCTTTTTTCTCCTTGACCAGGTACCCCCTGAGTTAGACTTGGTCAAAGCTAAAATGCAGGACTATGAGCCTGAAATAGAGCAAGCAAGGTACAGCAGCTATGTGGAAAGGCAGAGTGCAGCAGGGAGACAGCCCTGTGAGGTGACACCTGGCTGCAAGCCTGGCCAGACAGAGGCTGCTGTTGTGACAGCAGATCAGAAACAGCCCAATGCTCCCAGGTGAGACTGCTGTTAGAAATGCATTTTTTAAGCTGTATTAGAAATTACTGAGACAGCTTGATGCCAAAGATGCCATAAAGCACTAGTTGAGTGGATTCTCTTTGCTGTTATTTCTTAATGACTTTTTTCTTCCCAAGATGCAGTTGTTGAGGTGCTGTTTAACTTTGTGTTTGTGGGTGGGAGCAGGAGCACAGACTCCTTGGCCATGGAGTGTGATGCCACTTACGAGAGGAAGCTGCGCCAGAAGCGGCTGCAGCAGCAGTTCCGGGAGCAGATGGAGAAAAAGCAGCAGGTCCCAGGAGTCACTGCCAGCAGCAAACAGGGTGAGCAGTGGCATTCAGACCTGGCACTTTCCATCAGAGCTGCTAGAGAGAGAGCAGGCAAGGTTACCCACAGCACAGGAGCCTGGCCAGCTTCATGTGCTGTGCCATCAACACACCTCTGAGGCCAAAGGCAGGAGCGTTAGCATATATTCCCCCTCTGTGCTCCAAAAGTGTCAGGAATGTCAGCTCTAAACCTGCACCATTAAATCTGCAACTTCCCAGCCACCCTAAAGCAGCTGCTGCCAGCACCATTAACCTGCTGCATCCAAGCTGAGGCTGCAGCGTTGGCTGTGGTGGCTGCAAGCAAACAGATACTGCCCAAGCTACTGATACACTGCCCTTGGCTCATGGGGAATCTGGGGCCATGTGGGGGCAGGAACATGGTGATAGACAGGCTAAGAACCATGTTAAAGTAGCAGGAACATGGTGATAGGCTAAAAACCACATTGAAGTAGCAGGAGCATGGTGATAGGCTAAAAGCCATGTTGAAGTAGCACAGTTGCTCCTCAGATGTCATCAGCTACACAATGTTACTTCCCACATTCCAAGCCTTAGCTCTAGGACAAAAGAGGGTACCTGGTGGTGGTGCTGGCTGTCATTTCAGACCTGTGCTCTGCTAAGAAGGAGTCAAAGGGTTTCTGGTATTGATCTCTTCCTGTGTTGCCTCCTTGCAGCAAAATCTGATGCTCCTGTGAAGCACAGCACTCCAACAGAAGTGCAACAGGAGCTGGCCATAGAAGAGGAGTTCTTTGCAGGTCAGCCAAAAAGTGATGAGTAATAAAGTGTTAAATCATTGGCACTTAAACCAGGTTAATTCAGAGTACAGTGTAAGTGTAAAACCTCTGAAGAACTGGAATAACAGAAGTGTGAGTGTGATTCTCACCATAACAATACAAACTTTGCCTGAGTGGCAGGGAGATGATGTCCATCACTATTGGGGTTTCACTCAGGCTCTTCAGTAGAGTTGTACACCTGTTTGATAAATCCTTTTCCTGAGGTGATACTGCACAATACAGAACCTGCATTGTGTGTCTTTTCCCAATATAATCCTGGATATTTTGGTACACATTGTGGTGCCTGCACTTTGCTGAAGGGCACCAGGGGCAGGACCCTGCTGCACACTGATGTCACATTCATATTTTCTGAAAAATTCCTTCACCCAGGATTTTTCTCCTGGGAACCTGAGAAGCCTCAGAGAAAAGGGAAAAAGTAATTATCTCATTTGCCTCTCCTGTGTTTTGCTGCTTTGGAATGTGTTTGGAGATTGTTTACCCACAGGTGATTGTTTCATTGGATTCTGGTGTGAGTTGTTTTGAGTCATTGGTCAATCAGTGCCAAGCTGTGTCAGGACTCTGGAAAGAGTCACAAGTTTTCATTATTATCTTTTTAGCATTCTGTAAGTATCCTTTCTGTATTCTTTAGTGTAGTTTAGTTTAGTATTCTTTAATATAATATAGTATCATAAAATAATAAATTAGCCTTCTGAGAACATGGAGTCAGATTGATTGTTCCTTCCTGCCATGGAGGTCCCTGCAAATACACTGACATAAGAGATGCTTTGCAGTTTAAATTTTATAGTGGTCACTGCTTGTAGGAGAAGAATGTGCTTGGTCTTGGAGCTACTGCTATTCCTGCAGTACACTACTGTGTCATGGATCCCCTTCTCATTCCTTCCAGATGATCCTGAACTTTGGGACATCTCCTTGGAGAGCACTGACCTGAAGGTGACGGGTGCCAAGCTGTCAGAGCCCTCAGGGGCTGCACAGCTGGCACCTGGGACACCCCGTGGCCAGCAGCAGAGGACACCCCACAGGGGGAACCAGCACAGAGCTGCTGCCAGGCTGGCACAGCTGCAGGGCCCTGCTGCAGCCCCCTGCACCAGCTGTGCCCCCCAGCACACCCCAGGTACGTGCTGCCACCAGGGACTGAGCTCTGGTTCACTACTGGGGCTCTTGGGAGATTGGGAAAGTCCAGTGGGAGGAACATTCCTTTCTTTTGGACCTGGCTGCAGAAGCTGGGACAGTGCTCTTGGGAAACTGCTTGTTTCCATCCAACTGTCCTATCAATGAAGAATTAGAAAAAGAATTGAGGAACCTACTTAGAGGCAGAAAAAATGTGCATTTCTCACTTTCTCCCCGTGTGGCAGGGTGCAGCCCCATCAGGAGAAGTCAGAGCTTGAAGAAAAGGAGACTGGAACCTACGTGAGGGATCTGTGCCTCTGTCATGGATTACAGCACAAGGCTGCAGCTGCCTTTCCAAATTGTGTCACATGGACTCTGCTGCACGTTATAGTGAAGCAACAGAAAAGAACTTCATGTACTCTCAGGTTATTATGTACTTCAGATGCCTTTTCCTCTAACCACACCATTATTTGTGCTCCTGCAGCACGAGACTTGTGGCCATATTACATTGGGTATTACCTGTAAATTGCCTTAAGCAGTAACAGAATGGATTGTTAAAAATGAAATGCAGCTCACAGCTTGTCTCTCCCTCAGTGCTGCATTCCAGCACAGAGATTTTCAGTGCAAGGGGGAGCAGGGGCTGTGGCCAGGGGACAGAAGGTGCAAGCTGTGCCTGCACACCCGGGGTGACACTGGCGGTGTCTGAGGTGCTGCACTGCTGTTTTTAAATAAGCTTTCAACCCCTTTTAATACAGAAATAAACATTAATTTAATAAACAAACCCTGCTGGGAGCTGGTGCTTCTCTGCCCTGCTGAGCAGCCTCACAGGAGGCACAGTGTCCTAAAGCTGTCAGTGCTGCACCTGCACAGCTCCTTGGCTTTAGGATGGGCAAACAGAAACCTCACTGGGGTTCAGAGGTCATGGCAAAGCCAAACGCTGATTAGTCTGTCCAATTATCAGGCCAAAGGAAGAATTCGCAAGCAGTATTGGAAGAACACTCCCTTACCCCTTTCGAGCAGCTCCGTGCAGCACAGGGAGGATTCTGCCGGGCCGGCCGGGTCTGTTCCCGCGGGTGCGGCTGCAGTTCCAGGCACGGCCGGCGCAGGGCTCGGCCCGTGCTGGCAGCGCTGCTCCTGCGGTGTCACCGTCCCCAGGGGGCCGTGGGGGCAGCCTGGTACTGCAGTGCTGGAGGCAAGCAGAACGATGCCACATGGCTGCAAGTTAGAGCTGAACCAGGAAAATTTACACAAACTGGGATTAATCCAACCCTGGAATCAATTTCAGGCTTCAAACAGGACCTTACTCCCATGGTTTGCCTCACTGCTCTAACTGTAAAGACATTTGGAATATTCAGCATTTATTCCTCTTCCTCCTACTCTGCCTGCATCACTTAATCACTCCTTTTCCCTTAAAAGATCCTTTACTATCCTCTTACCTCCTCAACAGGACAAAGGACAGGAATTGACTTCAGTGTGGAAAGACAGGACAAGCTGTAACTAACGGTTATAGATTACATCTAGAACACAGTTCCACATTTCACCCTCCTTGTTTCTGGCCAGTTCAGATGTGCTGCCTTCAGAACAGCTCAGGGAAGCAGCACATTCCACATGTTTGAGTCATGCCCTCGCTGCTGAAACCATATACCTGCTAGGAAGGGAGCGTGCAGCCTTCCAAATTACCAAATTCAAAACTGTTCCAAACTTTTACAATGAAAAAAATTCAAAAGTCAGTAACAGAAATGTAACGGCCTCAGCTCCCTTGGCTCTGGAAACAGGGCAAATAAGGCTGTGCCTCCTCTGACAGTCCCTGCAATGAGTCTCCTGGGATTGGTCCCTTTGAAAAGGGCAGGAAAACTTACACTGGGAGCTTTTTTTGCTCTTCGAGCCTTGCGCAGCATGACTCATAACAGAAGCCGTTCTTAAAATGGAAAGAAACGCAGCAGCAATTAGTGTTTAGAAATTCCAAATTCCTCCTTGCGAGAAATGACGCTCACTTTTAAAATTTCAAAGATTTATTAAACCTTAACAAAAACACAACAAATGACTGAAAAAGGAAAAATTACAGCGCTGAGAGTTTCCGTGACCAGCAGCCACGTGCTCTCCTGCAAAATGGATGTTCTGCATGTTCTGCCTGTTTTACTCTCAGCCCCTCCCAGAGTTTTGTCAGTCAGTCCTTCTCTGAGGAGGAGCTGTGAGGTGCTGTTATTACGGTTCCTTCTCCCGGCCCTGCAGGATGGAAGCACATCCCAAAGGAGCAGGCAGGGGGGCAGCACAAGAGCCGGGAAGGGCCCTCGGGACACCGTGCTCATCCCCCAGTGCCTAAAGCAAGCCCAGGACCCACCCTGGCACGCCCTCCCTCAACCTCTGCTTCCATGGGGACAGCCACCGTGTCCTGTGTGCCACAGCTGTGTGCATTGGCAACCTGGTGACAGTCTCAGCCATGAAAGCAGTGACAGCTGATACATTCTCCTCCCTCAGGCCACTCCCAAAGATCCATTTAGGAATTACTCTTTGCAGTACCTTGTTTTGGAGTATCCTGTTCAAGGCTAAAGACTGGTCACTGCTTTTGAGCAGGTAAAGTTCTCATTAAATTGGGTTTCTTGTATTTCCTGTGACAAACTGGTAAATTGGGTAACAGTTCCATCACTGTAGGACCAAGACAGAGGGGCTGGAACCTGATGTTCCACAAGGAAACCCACAGCTCAACCAAAGCAGGTTTGGTTTATTTGAATGGCTTCATTCAATATTCTACAAAGGTAACAAACTGCAGCATGGGGCACAGTCATAGGAGAAGGGTTCAGTGCAAAACACAACTAACTATGGCCAGGGAAGCCCAAAGTTTCAATTAATTTTATTTTTTTTATTTTTATTTTTTTACAGTGTACATTGTTAAATAATGTAAAGAAAACGCTTGTAATTCAGAAACAGATTTTATGTGGAAAAAGATACTCAAAGTGTAATATTAAACAAAATAATTTAACAGTTCAGTAGCATTAGTTTATTCCTCTAGACTTCAGTTATTCATCCACAGGAGGAGAGGGAGGGAGAGAAAAAAAATCAATGGTAAATAAAAACCAGTTCTTGCATAACATTAAGTGAAAAAACGACCTCAAACTTATTAGATCAAATTTAAATAACCATGTGCTGCATCCAGCTGACCAGTTCCTCTGCCACGAGTGTTGCCCTTGTCTCATCACTGCCTCAGCTCTGTCCCGGTCCTGCTTCCCTGGGTGTGCTCAGGAGCCTCCCCTGCATCCATGCTCTCAGGGGTTCCTGCCTGGCCTCAGCCCCGGGCCCGCTGCTCTCCTGCTCCCCCCGGAGCCTGCCCTGTCCCCCAGAGCCTGTGCCCGCCCTGCTGCTGAACAGGGGACAGGGACTGAGAGCATCCCGCACGTTTCTTTGTGAAAACAAAAGCATGAGAACAGCTGCAGACACAAAACCTCCCCACTAAAGCCCCAGCAGGGAACAGAGATTAAAACAAACACGGACAAGTGACAGCCCTGTGATGCAGCAGCCTCCAGGACACCGGTGACATCCTGCCAAGCGCCAGGAAGCCACACCCTCATCCATCACAGCTTCTCGCAGCACTACATAAACACTGGCTGGTATTATTTTGACTTTGAAGAGGAAACCAGTATTTCTTAAACGCAAAAAGGGAGAATGACCAAAGCAGAAGATACAGTACAGGTACTAAGAGGTGACAAGTGACAGACAGTGACAGTCCTGGTACCAGCTTGAAATTTGTTAAGAGTGAACAAAATTGTAAATCCTCCAAGTAAGACAGAGGAAACTTCTTGATGCCGGCTGCTTCAAGTACATCCATTGCCGGCAATGGACGTTGCACCAGGACAGTCTGTTCCTGGCTTAAATGAATTTTACCAAAAAAAAAGGTAAGAAAAGCAATCCCAGCAGACAAGCCCAAGCCAACGAGCAATGGCACCTCTCCCTCAAGTCACATCCTGACCAAACACCTTTTCCACTTCACAGCTGGAGTCAAACTGCATCTTAAGTTGGGCCTTTCCCAAAGATACACGTTCTCCCCATCCTCTCTCCGCTCCTGACCCAGCCCTCCTGCCTCCAGAGCCAATACTGGTTAAGTCTCGTTGTAGCCTCACCTGCATCCCTCCGTCCCAGCCCACCTGGCCCCTGTCACCCCTCACCTTCAGCTCTGCCCACCTGGATCAGTGTTCCCCCACACAGAACTGCTCGGCCCGCGGCCTCGGTGACCTCCCTTCCTGGCGCGCTCCTGCTCCAACGTCCCGGGCGCTGGGCACGCACACCCTGCCCTCACTGCCCTCTGCCCGCCTGGGCGCTGCTGGGAACACGACGCTAAACTGCAGAAGCAAGAGAAGTCCAAGGCACTAAAATATCCAGCAAGCATACTGGGAGAACAGACAAGTATTCAAGTACATTAATTTATACAATTTTACATTCACATTTATTTATCTAATACAATGAAAATACAAAGGAAAAAGTTAAAGTGTCTCCAATAAGTATAAGGATATAGCTAGCTTTTTTTCCCATTTTTTCTTTTTAACTTTTTTAACCCTCTATATTCCACTCATTTTTAAACTACTGTTGTCCAACAACATTTATATAATCACAGTGTTTCCACATCAAAACTGATGGTAAGTACATGTCCGCAGGGAACTTTAAAATTTTTTTTTAACAATTTAAATTGCTCTAATGCTGCAGTCAAAGCTGTTAATATCTTACTTAAAGCAGTAATGACCTATCAAGCACGGGCTGCACCACAAGTCCATTCGTGTGCCCCATCATTTCAGAGCCAGATACTATTGACTGGGGAGAGGGAGAGGAGGGGAATTTGGACAGCTTTTTCTGGATCTTGGTTCTTCAGGAAGAGGCGAGAAGCATGCTAAAGCCTCATGCTAGGGTTCAGCTCTCTCACCTCCACACGTGTGGATTCAGCCTCCAACCAGAAATATTTAACAGCAAGACCGTATGGACTGAGCCCCTGGCTTCTGCTCCCAGCCCTCGTGGCACACGAGAGCAGCCCCCCTCGGTGGAAAGCACTGTCCCATCACAAGGATGCCGATCATCCTCCTCCCCCTTCCAAGTGCGTGGGGAAACTCCCGCTACAGAGAGTCGACAGCAATGGTTGGAAAAGAGAAATTCATTCCCAGTCTGGCAAGCTACCAGTTCATTGCAGCACTAGTAGTGATACAGGGCCCCATCTCCCTCCCCATGTCCTGTCCCGAGGTGTAGCCAGCAGGGTCTCTGGGCACGGCTAAGTGGTCCGCAGGTTGGAGCCTGGAGGGTTGCTGACAGACTTTTGCAAGCTGCTGATGTTGAAGCTTTGCAAAGATGTGGCCCCCACGGGCTGGAACTGGCCGAGCTGCGGCGGCGCCGGCGCCCCCGGCCCGCTCCAGGGCGGGGGGAAGGACGCTGCCGGGTAACCGTACTGCTGCGGGGGGCACATGGCCTTGCTGAAGGGACCTAAAGAGGTAGCTGATGCTGCAGGGATGGGTGTAGCACCCAGGGAAGATGTCATAGAGATACAGAGCTGACCTGGTGCCGAGAACTTCCTTGCCATTCCAGGGCCCTGAAAGGTAATCCAACAACCAAGAGAACTTTAACTGTGGAACTTTGAAAACCACCAGTCCACCCCTTGGTCTACAATGGGTATTCACAGGGCAGGTCATGACCCTCCCCTTGAGATTTCCCCTTCCCTTCCAGAGCAGGCAGTACACCCTCCACGAGAAGAGCCAGCCAGCAGTGGCTATTATTAGTCCTAGTTGGCTTGAAGTGGAGAAGGCAATGATTTTTTTGATGTCATTTTGGGTAAGAGCGCATGCGGCCGCAAATAGCGTGGATAGGGCCCCTAGGCAGAGGCACAGGGTTAGGGCAGTTCGGTTGTTGCTAATAAGGCTGTTGCTGCTGTCCCAGCTGTGTTTGAAACCCCAGGGAGACAGAAGGACCCCCAGCACAGCCCTCAGGGTCCCAGCTCACCTCGTAGTTGCTGTGCCCTTTGCCAACTTTCTTGCCAGAGAGGTTCATGGCGTCGCGAGCCCAGTTGTCCACCAGCTTGTGCAGGTCGTCGGTGAAGGTGCCCTTGCGGCTGGAGGCGATGGCCGTGGGCTGGCTCTGGGGAGCCTGGCTGTTCACTGCAGCCCCCACCGTGTTGGTGCTGCTGGTCCCTACAAACACAAACACGGCCATCACACCGGGCTCGGCGCTGGCCTGCCTCTAGTGCATTCAGCAGCCGTGGTAATGGCACACCAGGAGTTAAAATGCCATGCAAATTAATTCTGAGCTGCAATTCCAGGACACACTGAAGTGGGAACTGCAAGGACTCCTACAGGAATTTTCTCAGAGTGTTTCACAGATGGGTTTACTTTGCAAGAAGGGCTGCAAGTGGTCATCCTAAGAGGGGAGTGGCAGCAGCCTACAGGTGTTTGTAGGAGAAAAAGGACATTAGATTTCAGCACTGAGTGATGGTACAGGCACGTCGCTCTCTCATCCTACACCTTTAACCAGCAGCAACCACTACTGGTACAGTTCCATCTTGGAGGACAATGCTGGATGCTGAATAAGCAGCATCACCAGCTGCTCTGTAGCAAATTATCTTCACTTTGTAAAATGAAAAATTCACCCAATTTACCCAAAAATAAAAAGAATAAAAAAGCCAAATAGCAACTGTTGTTTCCCACAGCTGCCATACTTATGTTCTTGAGGATAACCAAATGGGACTGTCTTCATCCACCAAACAGCCAGGATCTGCAGGGAAGTTCTGCACTGCATTAAATTTTGCTTTTTGCCTCTAAAAGCATTTTTTTGCCATTATGTTCAGATTTCCTAAGTCAGAAGAATAAGCATTTGAGATCCAAACAACTAACACAGCTTAAAGAAGGCAGAAGTGAGGGTATTCCTCAGACAAGCTGACAGGTTTCTCTTTTCACTGCAAGAACACAAAACCCCTTCATGTAAATGCCAGGTTTCAGTTCTGCTAGAAAGCTTGCTGCTGAACATTATCCTGTGGGGGGGAACCAACCTAGAAGGTTTGTTTTGGATAGCCTTCCTATGCCACTCTTACTTATAAACAAGGAACTGCACTCCAATCTAGGTTTTTAAAAGCAGATCTCATAACGTGAAGCAAAGAAGTGGTGTATTACCTAGGATCCTAAATTCCCAGCAGTACTGCAAAGTCTCCTCATTCACAGCTGTGCAAGTGCCAGTTAATCACTACAGCAGACCCAGCAACAAAATCAGCAGGGCTAAAGACAGCACTGCTTGCCAACACTCACCCTCACCTATTCCTCAAGTCCCTCAAATATTTCTACTTGCTCCCTGAGGAGACTGCACCTGGGAAATCCATGAAAACCTGAGTTTATGGCAGATATTTCTGAAGGGAAGCCATTGAGAGGTGGATCACAGAAATGCCAGCAATGAGCATCACATCTCCACTGCAAAGGCCCAATGACAGAATCCCTGTCTCTTGCCTGGCAGTTCCTTCATCTGTCCCACTTTCCCTGGCCATCAGCCACATTCCTTGCCACCACTGTATCAAAGAAAGAACTGGTTCCAAAGCCCTGCAGGAATGTTTCGTACTGAGGAGTGGATTAGGAAGGTGACATACTTACTATGCAGGACAAATAAAGTGTTACTGCCTCTAGTAGTGCTGAGGAGGGAAGGACACTGATCCCACCAGCTCCAGCTCAAGCATGGAAGTGGCTCCTGGGCTGGTGCCCACAGGAGTTGTTAGTGGGGGCAGACATGCAAGAACACAGGGCAAGGGAGGAGAAAGGCTCCCTGAGCAGGGAGTGAGAGGAGCAGGGACACACTGGGTGCTGCAAGGAAAGTGCTGTGAAATAACAAGAACCTCAGGCATGCATCGTGTGGGAAGGGCTCTGGATACAATCATTTAATAAGAACAATGATGTGAAAGGTAAAGTTAAACACAAATGAGGCAAAAGCAAGGAAGAGGTTACCTGTGGGAGGGGGAACACTGCCAAAACCAGTTATAACCACATTCCACCATGAGGTGCATGCAGGAATTGACACACTTGCTCTCATCCTCTTCAGGATGGCCAGCATCCACTTGTGCCATTTCACATTTCCACTTTAATCACTAGGGACTCTGGATCCTGGACCTACACCAGAGTTTCCTCAGGTTACAGAAGGGGGAGAGTCAATCAAGGCACAGGCTACAGCACATTCAGCTGAAGAGATGAAAGATCCCTTAGGGGAATTCAAGAGTTTTCCAAAGAACTAGATGGGTTCAAGATGACAAAGGCTGCCAGAGCTTTGTCTCCCAGAGTGGCTTTGTCAGAGAGCTCCCATCTCAGGTCAAAGACATAGCAGCCTACAGCATGAGAGCTGAGCTCTCACCTAAGGTCCATTTAAAACTGACTTGTCAGGAATTTTACATTTGAGCTCTGACACCCTCAGTGCCTGCAGAAAGTGCCATCCAGAAGAGGCTGAAAAGCAAGTGCTTCAACTTGTGGCATTCATGGAAACAACCCCCACATTCCTGCTCGGTCACAGCAGCCATCCCCAGTTCTGCTCTGACATGAGGCATCTCAAGTGAAACAGGCTCTCTCTCTCTCCAGCCCACTACCTATAATTCTTCATTCTGCTCTTGGATTTTTTCCCCATAAACCACAGTCAAATGACACCTTTAAAACAGTCTTAAATGACATGTGCACACACAGGCTTTTCTGAACATCTCTTGCTTTGGGAGACACACTGGAGATCTCTGATGGCTTTCTCTGAGCCTTTTAAAACACTGGAGGAGTGTCTGCAATTGGATCCATCACTGAGGTGATCAGCCTCATCAAATCCCAAACCAAGCAGCTGCTCTGAGTACAGCTCCAGCAGGTTACAATGAGCAACTGACCCTGATGTCACTGTCACCAGTGAGAGCAGAGCTCCACAGGGAAGGGGAGGCTCTGCCTGCCTCCACCTGGCTGCAAGGGCAGCACCAGCCTAGCCAATATTCTAAGGACAGAGCACACATTAGAGGGCATAACACAGACAGACAGATGCTGTGCTGGAGACAGAGTCAGGGACATAAGGCTTCAGTGACCAGGAAAAGCTGATGAATAGATTTACAATCAGGAATTGGAGATAACAGAAATAAGATAATTACTACAGAGCTGGTTGCAAGGACAGACTTTTTTCACCATCTTCCCTGAAGCACAAAGAGAGAGTAATTTGTTAAAGATAAGAGAAACAGTGAGAAATGTTTAGTATCAGGAAACATTACAAAAAGCTTGGTGAGAAACAGAGGACACAGCACAGCAGGGCTTTAACAGTCACTACTGGGACATTCCAGACAAACCCAAAGACTCGTCTGACAGTTTAATCACAAAGAGAAGAGGCCCAGCCTCCTACATTTATTCTTCATAATTCTCAAACCACTGTGAAGAATGTCAGGAGACACTGAGGTCACAACTGTTATCAAACAAACAGTCACAACTGTGGCTGTTATCACAGAAGGAAAAGCAAGGACATCTTCCATTTTTGCCAGGACGTAGGAAGCATTTTACAACTATCAAATTTCAACCAGTAACAGATTTATTTGATAAGTCAAGTGCTTTTAGTTTGTCACCCTCTTTTCTCAGATGTGTGAAAACAGTTCAGGCACTCCCTGCCAAGCTGTACCACTCTGTTTCTCCAGCTGCACAGTTAAAAGCATCAATCACTGCACTGTTTCCTCAACAGCACTGATTCCAAGCCAGTACCTTCTCCAGCTGTCACTCTCCACAGCAGCAACAGCACCCCAAGGACAGGGCTCCAGGAAGCAAGCAGCCTGCAGCCAGCCAGGGGCCAGGCCAAGCTGAGCCATGCCAAGCACTACCTGCTTTTACAGGACAGCTACAACACCCTTTTCAAAAGGAATCTGTTTCCCTTAGCATCAGTCCCAGAAGCACGAGACACACATGCCAAAGGACTCTTGTAGCCAGATGAGAGCCAATTTACAGCAAGCCTAGGCCTTGGAAGTAAATTATACTCTCATATATTCAGCTCAATGTCAATTCTAGAAACAGACTGGCTGTTCTTCATGTTCCCTTCCCCCAAAAAAGAATTCTAAGTTAGCTTTGGTAAGAATTTAACTTCTTCCAAGAAATGAACGTTAAATCTGGATAGTGCAGATGTCAGTGCACATCTGCACGTTAATATACACAGCAAAAACATTTAAAGTTGCTAAATTTGAAAAATTAAATCATTTTATTGCTTAGATCCCAAATCCAGCAAAGTGGGTTAGAGTTAATGAAAACCTGAACAGCCAGGAAGAGGTTTTCCCTTTTCTTTCTCAGAGGATGGGGCTGTTCATTGCAGCTGTCTCTGCAGAAGGGCAGGCCCAGCTCCCACACACAGCCCTGCCAAGCACAGCAAGACACAGGATGCAGATGTGTGGTACTGCCATGCAGTGCAGCAGCCAGGGGGCTCCTGACAGCACCCCAAACTTCCTCACACCGAGTCATTCCAGAGGGTGGGAAACAAAGGTAGGACATTTAAAGGGTCCAGCATAGGAGACATTGCAGCACTGCCAATAAAAAGCATCACACCAGCAGCCTTGGCTCAAGCATATTGTTATTTCAGCCACATCAGAAGTTTGAGGCTCTCTTTTAAGTCTGGCCTAATCTAAGTACAAATGAGAGGATTCTGAAAAGAGCTGCAAGCTAGCTTGTGAGGGCTGACAGGATGTCTGGAAATATCTATTTACCCATTTTTAATGCTACTTGTTTTACATTTAATTTATCTCCAACTCACAGGAAAAACTTCTAAATCTGAGCCCATTAGTAGGTAAGGTTCTTTTGAGTTTTCCTGGAATTATTCTCTAATTATTTTTAAACCCCTCTAACACTTGGATCTTCAGCCAGCCATCTGTTAATGAACACAAGTCATCACTGCAAGCTGCCTACAGGTGGCATCAAAGCTCTGCACTGCCACCAGCTTTGGGGACACACATCCAACTTGTGCTGCAAGCACACTGCCAGGAGGGCAACACTCCTCCCACACTGCTGAACTGTCCAGCTAAGGGATAACCTGGAAAACAAATCTTCCTCCATCTTCCACTACAAAGATTATCCCCCCTACAAGTCTCACATCATCTAATTTTGCTGAAGCAAAATTACCAATGGGGCTTGCTAAGTCTCCCCAGTTTGTGTCATTTCACTGACCTGTCCTGAAAGTTTCCTCTCAAGTTTAGAGAAAATCAGTGCTTGCTAGAGTGAGTTTAACAGCAGAGAACACCAAATATGAGAACCCAAACTTCCAAAGGTGTGCTAAGAGCAGCTGAGCTGAGCCATGGGATGGGAGGGAATACAAGGTGGCAGATGAGGATGGGCTGCATGAAACAGATCCAAGCAGCAGAAACAAAAACCAAAAAGACAAAACAAAAACCAGACAAGGAAGGAGTAAAGGTGTTACACACAAAGAGCCAAGCAGGGCGTACTCAGAAATCGGGTCCTCCTGCCACCAGGCTTGAAGGTCACTCTCTCAGATGCACAGTTAAACTTCGCACAGCCTGTGAGAAAACAAGAACAGGGAGAACAGAGAAAGGAGAGGAGAGGAGACACAACACCACTACAAGATGTTAGCAACTTGAAGTTGGAAGGATGAAATGCAATCACGACACACAAGAATCAGTCTCAAAGTGCAGACCAAGGAGTACAGAGACAATATACGGAGTGAACAGACTCCCTCCAGCACCTCCAGACACGAGGCCAGGGTTGCACTGCTACTCTCCAGGACATAACCCAACTCTAAGCTTGCAATCTATAGCAAAGCCAAATCCTGGCAAAAGTACCCAGTTTTTAAATGGTACTGCACAACTCTGGATGCAGGGAGATGATTCAAGTAGCTCCAAAATGCCTGAAACAGTTCCTAATAAAAACGTCTATAGAAAATTCTTCCTTAAAGTCTGTTTCCATTTTCTGTATGCACTTCTTCAGTTTCAGCAAGAACACACATTAGAATCGATGTATTCAAACTGTCTATGGCAAAGCTTTTCAAAAAGATGTGCAGAGGGGAAAAAAACCTACAATAGCTAAGTTCAGGTAAGTAAAGGAATCATCCCCTAATGACAAGAAAAAAAAGCCCTCCTTTACTGAATAAATCAGAGCTGTGCCTGAGAAATTATCTGATAACATACTAATAACAAGCTACCCACTACCTGAGAAACCTGACTACATGACCAATTTACTACTCCCACCATTTCATCCTCCTACACTGACTCTTCTTTCCAGGATAATTCACAATTAAAGAACATGAGCCTTTTTTTTACATTTGACTGTTAAAAACTCCACTGACAGCAACAGCCAAACCAGCTAGGAAGTCTAAAAGGACCATGACTCTGAGTCTTTGGAAACTTCCAATCATTTCAGTTATCTGTTAACTTCAAACCTGTCCTGCCCCTTCCTTGGTCTGATTTCCAACCCCCCAGTCTCATTGGTCTCTGAGCCAACACCTTTCCCAGGTCAGCAGAATTGGCTGCTGCCACCACCCCACTGCCCTCCCTTGTGCTGTCCTTGGGCTTTCAGACCTTCAACCACCTCACACTTCACCTGAGTGAGAAGCTACAAACCCACTTGCAAACAACATCCTTATCAGCCTGCAACACAAGCTGGGGACCCCAGAGCCACTTTACTCCAGGTATTAAAAATCAAGTGTCCTAAAGTCTACAATTAATTTCCACTGCTAATGACACCAATTGCAATCGGAGTCTTACCTTGGCCTGGCGCCGAGAGGCTCGGTACCGAGAGGGCACCGTCACTGGTGAAGGCAGAGTAGAGATTTTCACTGGAAGGTGAAGGTTTCAGGGGCTGTAACAAATGGTTCTGCCCAGTCTCTGGCACACTGCCAGGAGGATGAAGGGTCTGCTGAGGGGGCAAGACTGATGGTGCGCTTTGAGCTGACAGGTTGCCTAGAGGAAAAAGGAAGGCAAAAAGTTTTGGTTTGCATATATTTTCGAACCTGATCAAGAATGACAACCCAGGCAAGAGAAGGAGAAGCAGGGGGAGAGAACTACTTCAGTTCCTGAGAAAGCAGTAAGACCAGAAAAATCCCTCAGTTTTAAGACAACTCTGTTGTGTTTTATGTGCTCACAGAGCTTCTCTATCACATAGCAAAACAGAAATGAGCAGGGTGAGTGGATACAGAAATCTCAGCATGACGTGGAATTACCAAAGTGAATACGCAAGAAGCAGTATCAAATATTTCTGCTGGCACTGCTGCTCCTCCAACACTGCTCCTGCTACAGGACTGGAGAATCTCCAATTACCCAGAGAGTATCTGTCACCCACATCACCCAATCAGTAAACAGAACTAGTTCCTGAGTTCTGTTTATCTGAAAAATGGTCTTAGTAAGAAAGGAAGCCTTGACAATTGAAACTGATTCTCCATTTGCAAGTACAACAAATCTTCATTCCATGAAAAACACCACTATTTTAACTCACATCCACTGTAAGTTTCTGCAGTGTAAGGACACCAGTAATATCATGCTTAAGTGGTACTAAATTAGAAAAAAAAGTCTCTGCAGATGACCAAAGAGATCAGACCCATTCTGCAAAACCAGTTTCAGGAGGGAACAAGCACAGTTTATCTTTAAAAAACAAACTTTTCTGCCATACTGTAAATTTACAGTTTTCTTCCTAGTCAGAGCCCAATGACTAATATGTAAAAAACACAAACCACAACTTTATAACTGCTCTTTCGGTGGACTGAAAAAGTCCCAAGCAAGACTACTAAACAACAAAAGTGATTTCAAAAATGATAAAAGAAATTCAGGGAGGAACTGGTACACAGACACACACGCATTCTCCTCAAAAGAAAAGACAAAGCTAGAGAGACAGAACGAGAATGAGAGATGGTACTTGGTCTGTTTTATCTGCTGACAATATTGAAGGCAGCCTCACCTGATAGCTGAGGGCTTTTATGTCCCTGGGAGCTGCTTCGACTGGACTTGCTGCCTTTTCCTTTCGTCGGGCGTCTCCTCCTTCCTGACAGGGGTGCAGCTGGGGGAATAATGACTGCAGGTGGAGCCTTGCCCAGCTTCACATAGAGTGACTCAATCTCCTGCTTCTGGCGGCTCTGCAGCTCCTGGATCTCTTTAAGGTGCCTAACAAGTTACAAAACAGTGGGATTTACAGGAATTCTATGTATACACAGAGCTGCAAACAATTCCTCCCCTCCAATCAAGCCTGAGCTGCTTCTTTGGTCAAAGTCTCAAATATTTAAGAAATAAGTAAATAAATCTTTTCCACTAAATAATAACCACAGAACACTTGCCATTTTCCAGTGTGCTCTAGCCCTGGCTAGAATTCCAAAATTATGTTCCCAACATTGCAATCACAAAACCAGAATAAACAGAAGTACAAAAAAAGCATTCAAATGCTACAGGAATAGCTAGATTACTCATTTTCTCAAACATATGGCCTCGGAGACTTCTACACTAGTATTGCCTTACAATTTGTTTCAGAGCAGTTGCATACACAGGATTTAAAACTGCCAGCTACTGTAAGAAATAGTACAACTTTCAGTATAAATAAATTAGTAGGTCACATTGCTTCACTTCTAAATTCTTCTTCTGAGCCAACAAGGTCTCTTCAGGAAAAGAACCATTAGAAATGCCAGAAATGCAGAGACTTGAGTGTCATTTTCAAGCAACACTACATTTTTCCCACTAACTCCAGTGATATGCAGATCTTTCTTAGATCTACAGTCTTATCCATAGTGCAGCTGGCAATCTACATACAATAAGGTTACAAGGTAGAAAATTCAGCCCAACAAACAAGTGGGCTCTTTGGTTATAATTGTATACTGCTTTCCCACTAAAGAACCTTGCTTCCCACATAAATGCTGACAATGGCTCCTGACACTTAGCAAAGGTTGAGGGAAGTACAGGTGAAATTCATATTAATGCTGCTGCTTCTATTCCATACACAGCCACCCAAAGGAAAAGTCTTACTTCCATCCAACCATTACAACCACCCAAAGGAAAACCACCCTTACTTCTCCCGCAGCCGACGGAGTTCCAACTTCAAGTCTTCATCTTCAATATCCGACTCATTGTCACTGCTCATGTAGGAAGAGTTGAAGGAGTTGCTAAGGCTCTGAACAGGGAGGCTGATCTTTGATCCCAGGTGCTGGACAGAGTCTGGGCTCCCTGAGCCATCATCCAAATCCTTAGCCATGCCACTGAGGAAAGCGACCTCGGGATCAGAGGATGGACCATTCATTTGTGGGGACTGCCTCGACTCCAACTCTTTCTTCGGAGCTGCAGCTGAAGAAGCAACTTGTTCCAAGCCCACAGAGAGAGGAAGAGTCACAGGCTCTTTCTCAGCACAGCTGACCTCATCCCGAGCCTTGGACACGGAGAAGCGCCCCACTTGATCCGTGGCCGCGGTCACCTGGAAGCGCCCGACCTTGGTGGCCTGAGCAGCGTCTGCCAGCGCGGGAGCTGCCCCAGGAACGCCATCCACCACATCCAAGGGGGTGGCAGCCACAGCCCCGCTCTTCCCCGCCTGCTTCACCAGCGTGCTCTCTGGGCTACTGCCAGAAAGGCTTGAGGAATCACTGGAGGTGGTTTCAAATTGCACTGGCTTCGTGTCAGGCTTGTCACCCTCTTTTAGCACATCATCCACTGCCACCGAGACCTATAATAGAAATACAATCATGCAGACTTCCTTCGTTTTTCCTTAACGTGATGCTTTTATTTCCCTTAATGGTAAGATGCATCTGAGAGGGGAAAATAACTCATTTCCTAGGTATGCCACAAAGCAAGCCACTGCTTCCCACCAGGCAAAACACTGCCACACAAAGCAGCACTTCTTGTAATCTGGAGGATTAGCTCCAAGAAACAGCAGCCTCAGATGGGGCCTCCTTCACCAGCAGGACAGAATACAGTGAACATCCCAGCCCTGATAGTGAAAGAGCAGCCCAACATTAAAGACCAAGGCCAACACCTGATGAAACCCCATGTTCACAGCTCCAGGCCTGCACAGACTGTGCAATCTCTGCCCTGAATGCAAACAGCATCTGCAGACCTGCTTTCACAATCTCTACGAGGACAGCCAAGTGCTGCACATGGCACACTGAGCTGGCACTGCCAGGAAGCACCCAAAGAGGCTGCACCAAGAGCCAAGTGAGTTTAGCAGCTGGTACCTGAAACCGCCCCATCTTCAGCACACTGGCTCCTCCTGCAGCCCCCACAGCACTGCTGTCTCCATCACCTGCTGCCAAAGCTGAGGAAAACGAAAATGGGATTAAAACAACAATGAGCAACAAATTATTTCAACTCCAACCATTTCTTTTTATGTACTTCAAATTCAACTAGCTGTTAACTCCAAAGAGGCTTCTAGACTCAAAGCACCATATTAAAATGTTAATTATTAATGTTAAGTCAAAGTATTTTTCTACAAAGCTTCCCTGCACAGTGTATTTGGCAAAACTACACTTTTAGGCAACAAAAAAAAGCACACTCATTTCAGAGATGTGAAATAGACAACTAACAAAAATAGAGTTTTATGAAAGAAAAAACTTATTCTGATTCAATACTCAGAGTGACTACCTAAATTTCACAACACTGGGGACAACTTATTCATCAAAAAGAAGAAATGCTATAAACCACATTTACTCAAAGCAGTCTATCTGAAGCTCTCCAAGTTGGACTTTTAGGTGTCAGCTCCTAATTTTGTTGCTCTGTGCACTGGCAGTGTAAAGTTAAAAAGCTGAGAAATAACATTCTATTTTTAAATCAGTTCTATTGGACAGCTTGCTCTGTTTATTAAGCAACTTCCCAGTGTGTTTACCTTTACCTTCTAAATTTAAAAGACAAAACCCAACTAATTCTATAGCAGACTAATGCATTCTACATTATAGTTCACCAATGTCCCAAAATTAGAGTATATAATTTATTTTCCTTCACAGTTTTATTGGCTTCTGAAGGTTTGTTATTCAGCTTCAGAAGCCCACACATGTTAAACAGTGTTTACTAGACAGCTCAAGAAAAAATTTTAGCACCATATTAACAGCTTCTTTTAAAAATAGAGTATTTCAAAAATTAAAACAAATAGATGAATAATGATAGGAAAATCTCAGATTATTTTTCAAGTGTTTGGATTCCCCCCCAGTAAGTCAATCCATACAGATTTGAAAGTCATTGATCATCCAGACTGTAACTGGTGATCATCCAGCCAACCTTCAGTTTTTCTAAAGAAGAAAGAAGTCTGGGTTTCTTACTACCTTTCTTAAATTTTTAGTAGTTTAACCTTGGCTTCTCTGTTGAAACAGAAATGAAACACCTTTAGGGTTAAGGGAGAGGTATCCTACATGTAGAACACAGTGTAATGACACAAAATGGGTCCTACTGCTGCTGCCAGGAACATAACATATGACAGAAAACAGTTCCTTCAAGTCCTGATGCTGTACCATAGCAGCAGAGTGGAGATTCTTTGTGACCTTTAATTTAGCACTTTGGACAGCTTTAACTCCTAAATGAGTCACTACAATACACAAGTATTTATCATCCCCCCTCCTCATGGCCTACAGGGGAAAATTTCAGTCTGGCTACTAAAAACTAATAAATGCCCTCAAGGAGCTGCCATTCCATGACTGAGTAGAAAAGGCTGTAACTTTCCAAGTGGTTACTCTGCTCCATTTTGATTTCTATCTCCATGCTGAGAAATCACCTAAAGTAATCATGGCTGTCTTACCATCCTTCAGACTCTGTGTTGCTGTGGACACCAGCCCAGTAATCACTGTTGATGCTACTGAGGGCACAGACTGCAGGTTCAAGGAGGAAAAGAAAATAAATTAAAATACTTAGCAGTTTCACTGAATGCCAACAAATCCAATATACTGCATATTACATAATTTTTTTGCTTCCAACAAACTATGACACGTGAAAAGACAAATGCAAGACAAGAGATTTTACAGGCCTTATAACCCTGAGGCTGTGAGCAGACCACTCCTTGGCCTGTGCAGAAATAATGCATAAATAACCACTTGTATTGTCAGTCATTGTCTGCATTCAGTATCCAAAGCTCTTTAACAGAGGCTTTTAAAATGTCATATCCACACTTGAAACAGCCCTCCCAAATTAAGACTGACATATCACATATTGCTTTTTAGTTCTCTTTCCCTTTATTCCAGAGTCACATCCATTTCTAGTTTGGTGACATCATCAGGAAAGTTGGAATAACAACTAATACCAAAAAACAGCCTCAGGAAATTACATAATCTATTGCAATATACAGACTTTCCCGATTTTGGTTGACTCAGTCCCACAAACTGGAAGATGACTCTGAATTTTTATTTTTAAAGGTCTAAATACTGGTGTAGTGATATTAAAGGCAGTGACCTAAGAGTATGACTTGGGAAAAACACTGAGGTTTTCCAAGACTACTAAACTGCCAACATTGCAAACATACACAGGCAGGAGCAGATGTCACTGGCACGGTCTCTGGACTAAGGGTTCTTCTCAGCTGAGCATCCAGATCTTCCAGTGGCTGTTGGGACTGAGAAAGAAGAGAGTAAAACAATGTCCCAGCTCAGGAAAAACAATAGCATTGTTAAGAAACAGATATATTCAATACTAAAATTTAAAGCACTCAGTACAGCTTCCATATTTCTGTCTAGCTTCCCTCCTACACATTTAGATTTAATGTGTATAGCATGGTAAGTCTGGAAGTAACTCATGCAACATACTTGTTTAAAAACAACAGAACATGAAAATTAACTGGAGCTTAAAAAAAAAACCAAAAAAAAACCTCTACAATACCACTCAAAACCAATGAACGAAGAAAAAACCCTCAAGTTCCCTCAGAGAGGCTATATAGATGGATTGACTTGAAAAGGATGGAGAGGGGCAGAATCTCTCAAGTATGCTTATTACTTAGATTTCAGCTATTTCAGTTAGAATACAAGATGTTTTTCAAACTTGGCCAGTTGGACTGGGGAAAGGAAGAGAAGAATATTTTACCTAAAAATATCTTGAAGATAAAAAAAGTCCCAAAGTCTCAAAATGACTAAATTAGGGCCATGCCCATAAGATACACTGAAAGAAGAATGTATTGTCAGATACTATTAAGCTGCAATTCTGACTCTACAGAACAGAAATTTTCATCCACACTTGAACATCATTAATCTTTCCCAAGTACAAAAAGAAAAGCTGTATCTGTTTTTAAAACTGAAGCAGGGATCATGACAACATAAAAATAATACTACTTTCCACTGAAAGTTGAGGTACATAATAGCATAAAGATGCTTTCAAAAAGTTGCCAGGATAACATTCTTCCTGACATGTGGATTTCAAAACAAAACCAAAAACCCTAGGAACAACAAAGCCTGTATCAATTCCATTGTACAAAAAAAAAGCAGAAGATTTTGTAAGATTTTTTTGTAAAAAGCTTTTGTATGTATGACTCCATTCAGAAATCCAACTGCTTAATGACAAGTGAGGTAATTTAATCCAACACTGTAAAATAGAGGGGATATGTCACCTGAAATACTAAAAAATTCTCATCACTTATGCTCTCAAGAAGATATTTGCTTCAAGTAAACAAATGGCCACCAGAATGATCAGGAAATAAAGATTTCCTTATGGAATAAGGGGACCAAAATGAAGCTTGAGAGATTAATCTAAATACACTTCAAAAAGCAATTAAGGAAGAAACAGAACAGGTATTTAAGAGTATAGAACAGACTGTTCAAAACTGGTCTTGAGATGACGTGTATTCTGTCTGCAAATTACAAGTGTGCTACTAAGGAAAGGGGAAAAGTTGTGTAATCACCTACTAGTGACAGAAGCAGCCCAGAAGGCAAGCCTGTCTACTTTAAGACAGGCCAGTAATTTTCCAGATAGTATTATGTGATAGCAGCAAATGCTCTCAACAGTCAATTAGATTTGATTCAGTTGGTTTCCTCCAATTTTGTTTCACTCCTAGACAATCCTTCTGAGTTCAAATGAGAAGTGAAATTCAGTAAGTTGTTTGGAAAGGACAAAAAGCAAGGATCTATATTTGTGACTCTTCCATGCTACAGATCCTGCCAGAAATACCTATGACAAACAGGAAGCAGCCTTTTGCAGTGGTACTGTGGCTTGAGTCATAGAAGTGGCTTACAAATGCTTTTGAGCTTAGGGGAAAATACTACTAATATACTGAGTTTCCAGCAATGAAAAGGACTATGAACTCCATAGGACTGATTTTAACTAGCTGTCTCCTGATCCATCTGATACCTGACCATGGGAAGAGTGCAGGTAACAATTATCACCAAATTGTTGTAACCTTCTCTTCAGTAAAACCATTGTTCAGAAAGAACTGACTAAAAAAGAAAAAACAGCTTCTGCCTCTGAAGTCAAGGGGGAAAAAAAGCAGTTTTTTCTCGATCAGTTTGGAGAAAGAAGATGCCCATTTCCTTGCTAGTCACAGGGCAGGAATATGGCTTATGGCTCTAAGATCAAGATGTGAAAATGAGCTGCTTTTAGAAAATATTTCAGTTGAATAAGCCTTTTTCTTCCAATTTCAGATGCCATGTGCCTTAGTTGTACAAACCACACAAAATCACACACTGGGTCAGGCTGGAAGGGATCACAGTGGTCACCTGCTCCCACCTCCCCGCTCAAGCAGGGCCAGCCCAGAGCACATGGCACAGGATTGCATCCAGCTGGTTCCTGGCTACCTCCAAAAAAGGAGACTCCACACCCTCTCTGGACAAACTGTTCCAGTGCTTGGTCACCTGCACAGCAAAGAAGTTCTTCCTCATATTTAGGTGGAGCTTCTGTGCATCAGTTTCTGCCAACCGCCTCTTGTTATATTGCTTGGCACCACCACTTACACAGAAAATAGCTAACTGTTGTATACAAGGACAAAAGCTAAGCAGGGGAAGCCACTGCTGCATTTCAAGTCGTGTTTATGATAAAGAACTTCAAATACCTTTTGAAAATTTTAAAGCCTAGTGAAATCAGAATGCAGTAATAATCACAAAATAAACAAAACAAAAACAAACAAAAAAATCAAAACCAAAACAGCAATCATCAAAAGAAACAACTAAACCCCAAAATCTCATGAGGAATTCACAAAGGCAATTTTACATTTTCATAAACATCTCATGGCAATGTAGAGTTTTTCATATTATTTTGCTACTATACTCTTTTCAAGAAGAAAACAGGTTCAAGTTTTATGCACACACTGCACTGCATTATATTTTTTTAAAAAAAACATTTCAAGTTCAGATTAATACACTAAAACCCCTAAGCCTGATTAGGCACCGGGTACAGCACCCCAAAGGGCGAGAACCACAGAATGGTTTGGGATGGAAAGGACTTTAAAAACCATCCAGTTCCAATGCCCTGCCATGGGCAGGGACACCTTCCACTAGACCAGGTCACTCACACCCAGTGCTGAAGCCACTCAGGCTACTGCTACAGCTACACAAAAGAGGTTACTCAGTCAAAAGAGAAGAAAACCAAGAACATTAATAACATGCAATGGAGAGTTTAATTGAAACATGCTCTCTGAAGGGAAAAGAAGCAGATAGAATCTGCCAAGTTGTGTAGCACCTGAGTTAGTGAAGGTCCTGGCAAAGGAGGCAGCTGCTCACTGGATGGAGTGCCAGCCGGGAGGTCAGAACCTACTGGGAGCACCTATGGACAACGGAGAGGAAACGCGCGTCCGTCAGACATGGAACAACAGCAGCATCAGGTACCAGCTACAGTCACTCATGGCATACAACAGGAGCCTTAACCTATTTTTTGTAAAGAATTCCTTCCTGGACAGTTAGCATAGAGTCTTCAGGGACTTTTACAACCAAATTGGGGAAAGTTTGATGTGTTTTTATTTTATAATCCAGATTATCCCTGAGCAGCCACAATTTCCAGTTTAAACAAGCTGTAGTATCCAGAAACAAAGTATCTTGGGGATATTATTTTCAACTCTGGAAGAAATGCTAAAATAATTAATCCAAGAAGCTTAATTGCTAAAATGGTGCAAGAAATTCTAAAATGGTGTACTCAGTGTCCTTACAATAACTCTATGTTAACTGTCCATTAGAAACTGCAAGCTGCATGCTTCCAGCAAATTGTTCCAAGCAACTTGACTTGAGAACAGGAACTGTCAGTGCCTGAGGATGCCTCCACTTGTTGAGAAACAGATTTGTAGAGCTCTCACACCCATGTTTTGATCCATCACTTCTTTTTGAGCCTGAAAGGTGTTGATGACCCACAGAAGGTGATTAGGCCATGCAACTGGGTAGGGGGAAGTATCCAGGTTATGCAGAGGAGGTTAGAGAGAGGTTAGAAGGAGGCATCAAAGCCTCCTCACCAGGTCAGACAGCACATTCCAGTTAGTCATTTCCATTGTTAGGGAAGTGGCAAGTTCTAGGAATTAGGCAACCCATTGCACAATTTGCAATTCTTACTCTCAGCTGTCATTTTGAGGTTTGACAGTGCCCATGAAGTCTGAGCACACACACAGCCCATGAGTTACAGCACAGTGCCCTGTATGGCTGTGAGCTCTGCAGGACAGGGGCACAGGCCACAGCCTGCTCCAGAGCCAGCTCTGGCCTGCAGTGTGTTACCACAGCTCAAAGTAAAGCTTTAAACTGCAGGAGCAGCTGCCCAGTGAAGATGCTCTCCCCAGAGTTATCTATCCTGCCAATAACATTTCAGCAGGAACTGGCTGAGTTGTGTTAGCTCAGCTTTTCTGTGCAGCAGGAACACGTGTGAGGCTGTTACCTGTTCTGAGGCATGATGAATTTTTAAGGTGTAGTCACTTCATCATTTAGTTTATAAATAAGAGGCAAAACATACTTTAAATACATTGCTAAGACAAGCTGAAACACATTTACCTGTCTGGCCATAAACAAAATGAATGCACAGACACAGAGTCCAGCAAACCCCACAAGACTAAAGCAATAAGCTCCTTAATGCTCAGCAACAACACAAAGTGAAACAAAATTAAACCTTGTAAAAAAACTAATTTATAAAGGAAAGCTGAAGAGAGGAGGTGACATTTCTACAACTGACAATCAAAAACCCTATAACATTTATTGTATTTAAACCCAAGTCTTTGTAATCACAGATTTGCAATTAGCAATTTTTCAACTGCTCCAACTGCTCCTGAAAGAATCCCACTTCCCATTTTTTTCCAAAATTTCTTCTCTAATTTTCAATTTCACTGAAATATTAATGTCTGTCTTTGTGTCTAGATTTCCTTATCAACTTTTCTGGCACATATTCCCACTCTTCCATAGCAGAAATTTTCTACTGTCTTTGACAACAAAGAGTACAAAGGAAAGACTACTAATGAATGGAGATGCTGAGAGCATTGGCTCAGCCTGAATTGGCCTGAAACTGGTTCACAGCAAGGCTGGCTAAAGACAGCCAACACAAAGTGTTGATGAGTACAAAAAAACATTACAGAAACAAAAAGAAGAAAGTATTAAAGTTTTTGGTTTGTTAAGTACCTGAAAGTGTCTTCAATTTATTTCCATTTAAGGAAAAGACTACCAAAATATTTAAAATACTGAAAAGTGCTGTGTCCCCACACAGGTAGACATTTAAAAGAAAATTTCACACATTGGTATATCTGGTTGGTGAGCATGTAACAACATCCACAGCACCTTTCAAGTTGTTACTGTGAGTCATTATTTCTTTGTGGAAGAGTGTTTGGCTTGTAGAACATGAGTCAGTAAACAAAAAAAAAAAGAGTTTGTTTTCAGGTATCTTCTAAATTTCTCAAAATCCTCCTCTCATAAATCTAACATTTAAAAGGAAAACAGTATCCAGGTATCAAATAAGTAGCAGAGAACTTAAAAAAAACCCAAACTCTTTCAGTCACCCTTGACTGCAAGGAACAGGTTCATGACAGGAAGCAAAATTCCTCCATCTCAAATCCACCACTTTGTGAAATATACAGCCAACCATCTCAGCCTAGTGGTCAAGTACAAGATAAAAAGCTATTTAAAGCAAGACATCCAAATTCTTTTTTAAAAAATCAGTATCAATAAAAAAAAACTAAACAAACACAAAAAGCAAACTACAGTTGCCTCTTTGTAGTTTAAGAAGAAAAACTAACAGTGACATAAGAGACATCTCTCAGAAGCATAAAAGAGAAGTGAACTTTTTTTACCCATTAGGGACAAAACAGAACACCTCTTGGGACACACAAAAACAATCAGAGAATAAACCTTCAATACTGCATTAAATGAAGAAATTTCTTCCTGAATAACTATTTTGCTTTACAAAAAGGATGCTGCCCAAGAAGGTGTTCCAGCAAGAGCTGACCATGGACACTGATGCTGCATCTCTTACCGGTACCCTGCTGAGGGGGGGCTTGGAAGGAGAGGTCCCTGCTTTCACTGCCGCTGTGGCCACGCTGCTCGAGGCAGAGATGTAGCTCACCGGGGTGATCACCTGCCCAGGAGTGGCAACTGGAGTCAGCACTGGCAAGCCAGTTGGTCCAAGAGGCAAACTGCTTGGAGGTATACAAGTGCTAATGGATGTCAGGGGTTTGCTTGGTGCAACTGCAGTGGTTGGGATGCCAGGAACAACTGTGGTTTCCATTACCAGAGAGGTGTCCAGAGACACTGAGGGATGCACCGTTCCCACGTTGCCGTGCTCGCTGAACAGAGACCGCAACTTTTCTTCCAGGGTCTTGATATCATCAATACCAGGGGCTTTAGACTGAGCATCAGCATCAGCCTCCAGACAGTGAACATGAGGCTGGTTGGGCAATGGAGCTGGTTGAGGCTGGCTGTGGATCAAAGTCTGCTGTACTGCAGGCAAGTTAGTGACTGGTTGTGGCAAGACACCAGGTAAGGGAACCTGGGGCAACATGGGTGTTGCACCTGAAATCTGGGGTAGGACAGGTGTTGATGTAATTCCTGATGGAACAAGTAAGGGATGGATCACTGGCTGAGAGACTGAACCACATATGCTTGATGCTATTGAGGATGATAAAGGTGCACCAATTGGCAGAGATAAGCCGGCTGCACTGCAGGAATGCGACTTGTCCAGAGAGTGCCCACTCTCAGGCAGTGACTGTGGAGCACTTACAACTGTTGTTTCTGCCAGACTGGACACTGAGCCACTGCTGCTGAGCTGGGGAAGCTGCAAAGCCACGTTCTGAGCCACAGACAGGGCAACAGACGTCTGTGCTGCTGCCATACTACTCACAGTCTGAGGAGTAGATTGAGATGTCACAGCTGGTGCAGCAGCACCGAGAGCAGTGACCCCAGGAACCTGGGCAGGTGGCAGTGCTGAAGATGATGGTGTGCTGGCACTGGCAGCAATGTCTGCAGTCACTGGCTGAGCAGGCTGGGACGTGGCAGATAAGGAGAAAGAAGCAGGGGCGCTCACGCTGGAAGTGACACCGGTCGATTGCTGTGCAGATTGTGAGGCTGGAGGCGGAGAAATAGAGCTTGGCACGCTTGTGCTTGGTGCAACTCCAACAGCTGCACTTTCTGAAGGCAAAGTAACAGATCCTGGAAGAGAAACACCAGTGCTGGAGGAAACAGATACTGAAGAAGTAGCCACGGACGCAGGAGTTGCACCACTGCCCGCCATGGTAGAAAGTGCAGGTGGAAATGGTGGTATTGTTTGATTGAACACTGGAGGAGCTGTGCTAGGTCCTTCTGCCATCTGAGCGTGCCCCATCTCAGAGAAAGCTTGCTGCAAGCTCAGTGATGATGCTGAGTGGGAGAGATTCATTCCAGGACCATGTACAGGAGATGCTGCAACTGGAAGAAAAGAAAATTATCAGTCCATCTGAAAAAGCTCATTACAATATTATTGTCTACAGCTAGACTAAGACTACATTTACTTCCTAGCATTAAAAAAACCAACAAACAAACAAAAAAAAACCCCATAGCAAAACAACAAAACACACAAATCCAGGCTTATATTAAAATACAGAATTAAGGTTTCAGAGTCTTGCAGACAGCTCATCAGCAGTTTTCCTCCAAGAATCCTGCACGTTATGACCCAAATTATGGTCACCTCTTATCAGCACAGACAGCTCCCTACTTCCCCACATATTTTGAGAGGTCTTCAGGAACAGTTCAGTTCGCTAGCTTCACAGTTTTGAAGAACAGGTCTTAGAGAACACATCTTAGGCATCAGCTCTGAAGATTTTGGAGAACTCACCCATATCTGAAGTTTCATTTCCTCCAACAACAGCAGATGTGAAAAAGCCCTGTTCTTTCAGTCGGTTCTCGGGGACGGGGCTGACAATGAACCGTCTTCCAGCAGAATGAACAACCTGGGTAAAGGAGCTAGAGGGAACCCCTAAACAAAAAGAAGGTGGATGTTGAGTGACACAGGGTTGCAATTAAATACATAACCTGCAATATGGAATGTGCACTCCATCATACAAAATAAAAAACTTGGCTGCACCCATCCGCTGAAACAGAAAAAGGTAACTGTTGAAAAAAAATCACAAAAGACTTACCTATTCTTTGTGGCATGGAAGATGTAGGATCTGGCTGTTTGAACTCTAATTTCTGTAAAGTAAGATAAAATTTAAACTTCTATTCTGAAACAGAATCCCACAAGATAGTTCTTAAAACGCTAGCTTACTGAAACGTGGGCATTTAAGGGAAGCAGTATGTGGGACCCAAGCACCATCACCAATCTAGAGGAATTCTGCCCATATAAATGTCAGCTACAGTGTTCTTAGAGACTCTCAGCTTAGTGACCATCAATGTAACAGAGTGATCTAAAAATTTTTCTGGAAATCCAACTGATTTCCTTAAACATCCAACAAATAAATGGATATTCCAAACTAGTTCTGGGTGTAATTAAGGCAGAGATTCAGGCAAAGTCTCTACTTTCAGCACCCAGCAAACAGTTTCAAACCATGTGTTTCCTAACCAAGCTATCCAATCTCTTAGAGCTTCACTGGGTGGAAGGCCTGAGACCAGGCTCTCAGTGTATAGTGAGCAGCACAGGGTTGGGGTTTCACTGTCCTACCTCACAATAATCTCAAATCCAAGAAGCATCAGCATTTAAGACTGTCTGTTTAGTGGACTGTTAGGAGATTCAGCAGCTTCGGAAGTCTTCAAACACATCAAAAAGTAAGAGGTCTGTTATTTAGCTTTCTAACTTCATTTTAGGCACTCACTCAGATATGAAGCTTTCTCTTTTTGTCTTTTAATTATTGTGATATCTCTCATGACAGGAAGATTCTATTTCTAGCTACCCTACTCACAAAGCCATACCACCCAGAATGGAAGATAGACAGCAAGAGCTGAGGCAGTCTGTCCTTCACATACCTGTGACCCCGGGAAGAAGCCGTCGTCTTTTGTCCGCATGCTCTCCAAGCCCTGATCCCCCTCAGGCTCCACGCTGGCATCCTCACTCAGCATTTCATCTGCTTTCTCAATAATCTCTCGTACCTGTTCTACAAATGAGTCTCGCTCTGTTGCTAAAATAAACTCATTCTGCACCTGCAAAAGAACAAAGCAACATTCATTTTCCACAAACAATTTCAAAGCAATATACTGAATAACCACAATTTACTCTTGGTGCTGATGTTTATCTTCCCTTTGCTGTTCTTCTGAACAAGATGGAAGTGGTGACACCATAGACAAAAACAATTGTTTCTCAAATTATCTCCAGCACAGAAGTGTGTGCCCTGGTTTAATCTTTGCTGGGGAGAACATTCAATCTCACTTCTTCATCAACTGTCACCTCAAACTTTGCTTAGCACAGGGAAATTTAAAATTAGCAGTCTTATCTTGCTGCAATCCCTCCTGTCTAATGAATGCAACATGCATTAAGAGACACATGTAAAGAGAACTAGAATATAAAAGAAATTGAAAATTCTGCATTGCAAGATGTCTCCTGTGTTTCTCTCTTTCCATGCCATATACAACTTGTCCTCTAGGCAGGCTGCACATCACTGATTAAAGTCTGGTTGTGGTACATAAAAGCCAGTATGAATTATGTTCCAAATACAGGGAGAGAAAGGTTGCTCAGCCTGTCTAATTCCAATACATTGCATTGCTTTATGAAAATAACTTCTCTTGCTTATGTTGGATAAAACTGGTTTAAACAAGTATACTTGGTAGTAAGAAAGACCAAATCATATTCTTGATTTGGTCTGATCCATGAGAGCATTCTGTCTCCTGAAATTATGCATGGAAAAACTCACAGAGACAGCCCATGAAACAGAAGTAAAGCTGCCAGTCATGGAGGCTCTGCTGGAAAGGAGAAATAAAGTGCCTTAGAGGAAAAGCTTGAGCTTTACATCAAATTCCTGGGATGCTGGTTCAAGAAAAGGAAAGCCAGCCATGATGTGCTTATATCAGTCTCTGCAATGCAGAATACTAGTTCAAGAAATCTTCAGTACTTTCAGTTTAGGACCAACAGGCAACTATATGGGGGTATGCCTAAGCGTATCATGATTTAAAGGAAACAAAGTCCTGCAATCTAAAGTTTGCTCAATATTCAACAAGGAATCAATGAGCACAATGTTCCAGATTCAGATGTTTAAATTAGCTTGCACACTGTGGACTGTGTGACTGCATTCTGGATGCAAAGTTCACTTATTTTGCTTCTACTCATCATTCCCAAATATTTGTGGTTTTTGTTGCTTGGAGAGTGTGTCTTAGTTTTGACTTTGCTTGTTTAGTTTTCATCAATCAAACCTACTCTTATTTCTTCATAGGATCACTTTAGGTTTAAGGTGAAGAAAGACATCTGTGTACTCTCCATATTTCCTGGCACACAACCTCATGTTATTGACTGTGCTAATATCTGTACTTAGGCAAGAACCAACTTCTTCTTCTTTCTCAGAAAGCCAATTAGTGGCAGAGAATTCCTCCCATATGACTGGTTTGGTTCCTTTTGACAAGTACAAACCCAGCACACACCAATTCAGATTCTGCCACCTCTCTAAGGAAAAGATAATTACTGCACAGGTGCCCAACAAGCTGTCAAAAGATACTGTGTTCTGTCACAACCCCCAGCTTCAGTAACATTAAAACCATCTCAGACTCATTTAGACTGTACCAGACCAAAAATAAGAGTTTTAATTTAAAAAAAAAAAGGAGATTCTATTCTATGCTACTCAATACTCTTATTTAAATGTACCTCTATAGGACAAATTCTTTCCTGTGCCTGGCCATCATACATCGAATAGAGAAACTTTTTCTTTTGATAAAAGTCAAGAGCAGCATCACTCACTATGTACTTTCAAAAACCAAAATACAATTCCCTTTCTTAATTTAAAGGCAGAATCTTCCCATTTTAATGGACAATGATGGTAAAATGCTTGAAGAATAAGAAGATATAGCAATGCCTGCTCTTAGAGAAGCAAACAGAATTTCTTTAACCTGGCACTTCCAGAAGGTTACTTGCAGTTTTGAAAATGTCAGATTGAAATGAAAAAAAAACCAAAAAAACCCAAACAAACAAAAAAACAGAAGCAATTTTTTCACTTGATAAAAACCTCAAATCTAAGGCAAAAAATGACACAAATTTTCATGTGACTTGTGTGTGCAAGATAAATTAATAATCAGCTCAACCACTCTGTGCCAAATTTCTAACTGTGGTTGTGTACCAATAAGGTGAACACACACCATGCTACATGGGAGACCAATTCCAAACTATAAACAAAAAAATACAGCTGACTGGAGTCTCCATCTCTAAAATCTTACCATAATTGTAGCTATTTCCTCAGGGTTATCACCATCCAAATCAAATTTGAAAGTAACCATTTTCCGATTGTGTGTCTCCAGCTGGCATTCCACTACCCGATCACCTTTGTTGGAAACCTGAAACAAAGAAAATAACACTTTAAACCAAAAGCACAAGAATCTAAGTTTGCTGAGGCAATCTAACAGTACTGATATAATACATCTTTCCAGTCTAATAAATGGTGCCATGTAGAGCATGACTTTTGTCTGAGGATACATCGAATATTCTGGAATAATTTGTGCAACCATTAGTAGCTCAGCAAGTCAGCTTTATCATATCTAATGCTCAAAAAAGCTCTTAATAGACAATTAAGCCTGTAGAGGCTTAAAAATGCATCATTACTACTGAACTGTCCCTAAAACAAAAAATACTCACATTTAGAATCCTCAGTTTTGGCCTAGAAGTCTTCTCATGGCGGGAGCGGCTGCGGACGGATCTCCGCATGTGACGTTTCGTTGTCCTCCCCTCGTGCCTTCCACTCGAAGCTGGGACATTCTCATTGCCATCACTCAACCCAGAAGCAACATCAGAATGTGCACTAGAAACAAAAGACAACTTCCTGTTAGCTTCCATGCATTCCATAGGTGCAACAATAATCAACCACATGATTCTGTTCTGGGAAGTGGTAGATGTGTGTTAATCATCGAGTAGAAGTGTCCTGTCAACACTTCATGTTGCTTAAACAGAAATTCTAGCTGTAAATATTTTGCTACGCCTCTTGAAAGCTGAGTTGTACAAAGCTATCTTATGTTTTCAAGCTATTTCGAGTTTGAATTCTGCTTAAGTGCCAAAAGGACCAAAAGCCTGTCACTTATGATCCGTCTGACATGACAAATAAAAAAGTTAATCACTGTACAAAAGTTATACACTACACACTTACTCCCTCCATAAAATACTCCACATAACATACTCCATCCTTCATGACCCTGGTTTCCCTCTAGGAACTTTAGTTATTCTCATCCTCAAGAACACTCCCAGTGAAAAAAAGCAGCAGTGCTCACCTATCCATAGAAGAAGCCAGAGGGGTAGACTGAGCAGGCTGTGTTGCTGGAAGAGTCTCTGAAGCAGCAGTCTGTGAGACTCCCTGAGTACCCTATGGATGGAAACCTACAATCAAGAACCCCTCCCAAAGAGTACAGTTCCTCTTCAAGCAACCCAGTATCTTCAGTGTTTTCACCCAAACCAGTTGTAAAGCTGAAAGCTCTGCCTTTTTAGAAGTTTAAACAGCTGGCATCTAGGACAGCTTTAGTTTACAAAATACTCTAGAGCAAACTGCAGTGAAGCAAAATGTCATCTGAGGAGGGGTGAGGAGAAGAAACCAGCCACACATCCTTTCTACTGCCACATGTCACTACAGCTGGCCATGCAGTCACAGTTTTACTAACAGAATGTGCAAAAGGCAAGCCAATGCAGAACAGAGACAATTCCAATTCTCCCTGCAAGAACCACGCTGCAGAGAATAGACACCATGACAGATTCTCAAAGGCTATTGACTGCAGCTTGTCTTGGGTATGGCAAAAATGTTCTACAGTACTAGCAAGAAGTGAAGTGTTTTACTGCTTTTTGCCTGCAGGATGCACACTCACTTCCCAACAGAACAACCAGTGGCAACAAGGTCCCCACATTGGCATGACATTCTGCTGTAAGAAAAAGGCAATTTGAAATATTAACTTCCAACTGAAGACAAGCACAGAAGGGATTAGTTCCCCACACAGATACACTGTTGCAGGAGTCAAACATCCAAAATCTATTGTTACATTATATTCCATATATTTACCTCCACAACTGCCTGCTGTGAGGAGGCAGACGAGGCCTGTTGTGCTAAACTCACAGGAGGCTGGGCCACCTGAGCCTGTCCTCCCAGGCTGCCCATGGAAACTAAAACATTCTGTTCCCCGTAGGGCTGCACGACAGGAGCAAGGTACCCTGACTGGGCCATTGCATCTGTGGGCAAGGGAGGGGACAGCACAGCAGAAGGAATACTGGCAGAGGCCACAGCTGAGGAAGGTGCAACGTTCGAGTCCCCTGGGTATTGAGGCGTCAGCCGAGATGGGAAGCTCTGCAACAGAAACGAGGGAACCAAGTCAGTGAATGGAGAGCTAATTAGGAAACAAGACAGTGATAAAAAAATATCAGTTCCAGGGACACGTTCCAACCTTCTGTACTTGTTCAAGCACTCCCAAAATCTTCCCAAAGAAGTGGAGCAAACTGCTCATGCAGCCAGCATGTAAGTCACCACGCCCAAACAAGCAAATTCCCACTCACAGTCCCAAATCTTAGGCAAAACAATCTTTATTTCCCAACTCTTGCAGCTGCCTATATAGCTTAAGATTTTAAAGCCTGAGATTAGAAATGAGCTTGAAGAATTTTCAGGCCGAACAACTACGGCTCAGATGTTATACAACTGCTGCTGATTCTTGAGATTAAATAGCAAAAACACTCTTGTGTTTTTCCTGTCCTCTCATAATGAGCTGACCCAGAAACAAGGAACACTTCCATCATTATTCAGGTTGCCACTTTGACAGTGAGTGATCACATAAAGTTGCTGAAGCAGTCTGTGCCCACCAGTCCAGCAGTTCACAACCAGCACCAGGTACTTACGTCACATCCAAGATCCATGGCTGCCTGACTGATTTCTATGAATTCCCTGTCCCACCCCTTCCCAGACTTGGAATGAAATACTGACATTGTTGAATATGCTGCCATTGATTTTCTTTCCAACACACATCTCCTATTTTTAAAGTTACAATTTCTTTATTTCTTTTTCCCCAGGCTGACAGATCTCATGAATATATAGCTGTCCTCTCTCACACTGTGGTTGAACAAAGCCCTGCACTATGATTCTGTCATTTTAGACAAACTCCAATGCCAAATATGAAAAATTCAAAACCCATGGTTGTCCAAGGACTTTTTTTCTTCTCTCCCCCTTAAAATGGTTATTTACCACACAACAAAATTGATCCTTGTGGCTTAATGGCTCTCATGTGAGAAGTGAGCTGGCCAGGGCACGCAGCTCAGATCTGGTACCTTAGAGGAACGGGCAAAAAAATGTGGAGAAGAGGTCTGCTGGCTTGCAACAATACCTGGTAAAGAGCATCTCCAGCAGGAAGTGAAGCTTCAGCAGCTTGTCCAATGCTGACTGGCAATCCCACGGCCTGGACAGGCGGCTGCAGGAGCTGCGGGAGAACCTGGCTGGGCAGCTGAGCCAAAGGCTGCATCAGCGTGGGGAGCTGGCTAGGGACAGCGCTGGGTCCTACAGGAACAGCAGCTGCCGCAGCGGACGTGGCCAGCGTCAGCAGGGGCTGATTCATGCCAGCTGCCATTGAAAGGGGCAGCGACTGGAAACCTGGCTGAGCCACTGTCACATGAGGAGCTGCTACAGGCAACTGAGACACTGGGAACTGGGGAACCACCGAAGTTGGCAAGGCCTGGCCCATGGGTAGGAAATGAGAGCCAATGGGGACTGATGGGGCAACTGAAGGCTGAGGGAGAGAAGATGCTGCAACAGGTAATTGAGGCTCGCCTTGGATGATCGACACTGGTTGGGAAACAGGAAGCTGGGGAGGTAAAGAAAAATAGAGATAGAATTTTTTTTTTAAAGCAGGGCTGCGGAAAGCAGAGTTTTACACATTAGTCAAAGAAAGCATTATTCAAGTTACAGCACTCTGTTAAAGTGGCTGGGGAGCACAGTTGGCAGAGCGGCCGGGAAGCTGGCTGGAGTTCCAAACAGTCCTCGCTTTGCAACACTTCCCTTGAAGAGCTCAACAGGCTCTTGAAACAGACACCCACAGAGGGTGAAAGAGCAACATTTGAATATCCTGAAGCACTGATTTGTGCATAAACAGAATCAAATTCTCCTCAACTCCGTCCCCAGACCCAAGCCTGCCTTTTTACAGCGAAGAAGTGCAAACCCTACAACAAATCTGTCAGCTTTGAGTATGGGGACTAAAGCAAAGGAGAATTAAAATCCACTGTGCCAGCATACAGAGAATGGCAGGGGATATGTCAATTAAAGCCAGCAAACGATGCAACTGGAAAGGCAGTTTAGATGAATAAGCAACAAAACAATTTTTAAAACAAAACTGCGGCTCACACATTCAACAGAGATATGAGCCAAAATGAAGCAATATTCAGTAACAGAAGCTTCTTGATCAGGAAGTAAAGGAGAAGAGCTGAGTAAGAAAGATGACAGAATGAAGAAAGGAATCCTATAGCTCACTACCTAAATAAGTGAGTATGTTTTACACATGTAATGGTGCAGAAGATAAATAGTGGATGGGAAACAGAGAAATGACAAGTTCCTGAAAATCTGTTCGCAATTCACCATTCATCAATATGCTTCCTGATATTTTTGACAATTTAAAGATCTTTGTGCATGGAAGTGCTCTCCTTCCCTCAAATTACTCATGACTGCCATGTGTAAAAGGGTTTCCAACACATTTTCAACAAAACTGACAGTTTTCAATAAGAATACTCTTGTTTGTATGAATGTTTTGAAACCATTAGAAAAGATGACAAAAGTGAAAGCAGCAGCATATTGAATCTACCAGCTATGAAGAAGAAAAAAAAGTCTTCTGCTAGAAAGAATTTTGTTTACCTGTGTCCCAGCTGCTGCCTGAGGCATTGGCATGATCTGTGAAGTCTGAGTTTGAGAGACAGGTGGTGCAGGAGTGGTGCTGGCAGAAACTGAGGGCTGCTGCAGCTGGTATTGTCCAGGCTGTTGGGAAGAGGCTGGCTGCTGTGCACTCTGTAGCAGGAAAAAGAGGGAGAAGCTCTATTACACCCCAACAGTTTTTTTTTTAAAGCACATCCTACTTAAATTCTGCTTTTTACTCTCTCCTAAGTGATATCAGTAGTTCTTCAGAATATGGCAAGTCAGTTAAGCTTTAACAATTACTTATTAGCATTACTAATACAATTCCATTAGTGACACCAAATCTTGCAAGAGAACTCTTTCCTGTGAAACCAAGAATGAAGACTCTATAAAGGAAGACAAGGCAGTTAAGAGAATATTGAAGATCAGATTTCCAGTTAGAAAAAAGAAATAATGAGAATGAAGTTTGCCTGTCTAGACAGTTTAATCTGCAAGTCCTGACACGTCTCCCCTTGAACAGGACCACCACTGCAAGCTCAGATGGAAGTTGGGGGAAGACAGGCATGGGAAAACAAGCATTAACATGATTTTTAAAATAAATCTCAGAAATACAATGTCTATCTCGTAACATGTTAGACTGGGTGAGAACTAAAGGATTCCTTTGCTGCAAAACTATGGGTCAAATGGTGACAGAGGTAGACAATTGCTCTTAAAAGAGCCATCAAAATTCTATACTATGAGTACTTTAGTCCTGAGTTTAGGAAGCGTGATCCTACCTGCTGAGTGTGTTGAGTAGGCTGGGATGGCACCACAGCATTGCTTGAGGCTGGCTGGCCTTGCACCTGTGTCTGCAGGGGAAAAAAAAAGAGAATCAGCTGAGAAAAATTCTGTGGTTTCTGCTGCAGGCAGATAAAATCATTTCTGCCTGGAATTATCTGGTTGGAATAGGTTGCTAGCCTGTCCTTTTGGACAAGCAGACCTTCTGGCCAAATTCCATTACGACAACCAGAACAAAGCAGAGCAATCTGGAGGAGTTCTGAACATCATCTGAAGTCTTCCAAAATAACTTATACAGAAGGACTCTGCAACCCACATGCCCCTCAACATGAGACAGATCAGCCTACCAGCTGCTTCTTCCACTGGTGATGCTTTAAGAGCAGGATGCCTTGGTATGGTAACTGGAAACAGATGCATTAAGTTTTACCTTTACATGTGTTCCAAACACAGACAGGTGGGGCAATAAAAGGAGGCTACATGGAAATAAAACTATCCATAAAAAAACCAAGCAAAAAGATATAAAGAATTCTAGACCAATTACAAAGTACCCAGTATACATAAATGTCATGAATTTCCTTTCAGAGGCATGTCAAAACACAGGCTAATAATAATTTTCAGAGTCACTGCCATTCAAAGGCTACCAAGAATTGGATATAGAGGAATGTGAGGGTTAACATTCTAGCTAAGACAGAATTTTTGAGCAAGCAACGAAAAAAATGGATGAGTGGCATACAAATGAATGTGGAAGATGCAAAGGAAAATGGAATGGACTTTCATTACTGTTTTTGTGGCTGAAATTTTTTATCAGATCCCAGGATCTGCATTATTGTTTTTGTGACAAGTGTATTTCTTTATCAGCTCCTGGGAGAGAACTAGACAAAGACCTCCAGATGAGTTGCCTGAGCATGCACCACTTGGGTGAACTGCCTTTGGAAGAAGCACATCTGGTGCACGTGTATCATATCAGAAATATCTATGAAAATTCCTTAAAGCTCACTGGGAAGTGTCTGTTAAAATTCCATACTTCTCTAATTATGGAAACTTTGGGGAAAGCAGACTACCAATGAAGAGAACCATTTTTTTCTTTGCTGTTTTAGGAGCTTCAGACTGGGATCTACACATTGCTACACCTCACTGCTGTAATATGTTCACATTGACTCCATCTGGGTTTCAAATTCTAATCTTCTAAAGAATTAGGTAAAAGATCCCAGAAGTTATATTCTGCAAACGAAGTGACCTCTTTTGTTTTCCAAATGTATTTTATATCCATCCGAATTTACCTCTCGAGTTTAACAAAGGTTTATGAAGAAAAAAGTTTTCAAAGTTCTTGAGTAGGAGATTCACTCTACAAATTCTACAGCACAGCAATTACTACCTATTAGACTAGTGATGAAAGCTGTTCCAGCTTTACTAAAACACCTTTAATATCCCTTACAGAAAGCTTTAAATACTTAGCTCTTGAACTAAAACACACAGAGCAAAATGATTCCCCTTCACACAAATCTCAAAGTTGCTAATACTCCAGTAACTAAAACGTCAAAGCCTGTAATTCCAAGGACAAAAGAGGTAAGAGAGAAGTCTACTTAAAGTAAATCCTCTCTTTTCACACAAAGTTATGAGACTTCAGACTAGGAGTGCAGACACAATGTATATAGACACACACCTCACAGTGTACATAAAAGTGACCATTGCAAATGCAGATACCACATATGCTGATACAACACACATCTCCAAACTAAGCTTCAGGCCTCAAATTTTGCTATTTAAAAGGACACCACATAAGGCTTACAGGGTGGCAATACCAACTAGCAACAGTTGCTTGTGCCATTAATTAACTACTCAGCCTGTTGAGCTTTTTCAAATACTTCTTCAACAAGTACATTTCCAAATCCATGTACATGTACATAACACAGCTCCTTCCATTCCTCTCTTCCCACTTTCTTTCCCCAAGTCTAGAAAAAGCTCTTGCATTTTGGACAGTCACCAAAATAACCTTATTGTCTAATGAAACATTATTTGAATCAAAGTTCAACCTCAAGCAATATATTAAAATGGCAAAAAACCATCAAGAGAAACACAAAGCAAGTTGTACTACCACTGCTGATTCTAAGTGTGGAGAAGATATATTTCATTAAAACCACTGTTTAAAAGCCAATTTGGTACTCCATCAATCTCTCATCAAAAGAACAGCTAGTCCCAGTAGGAACACTGACCATTTTTTACTTTTAACACAAAAGCCCTACCAATATTTCAACCAAATCTGAACACAGACCAGATGGTTGCTAATACCTCATTACTTCATAGCAACCCAGTTAAGTTAAAGAGATCCTAGTATAGACTTGGTGGAAAGACACCCCCACGAATGCTAATTCTTACAACCACGTGGAGCAGGTCTAAAAGCACGGTTTCCCTTTTAGTATGACTTATAAAAAGCAGTGAAATTGTGCAAGGGTTTGCTCCTGTAACCTGAGGATAGGATGCAGGTGGTCCTGATGAAAGCGAGGTGGACAAGGCCTGCTGAGTTGAGGCTCCCTGGGGGAAGCAGATGAAGAGCTGCGACTCCTGCAACACCTTCTGAGGCAGCTGAACAATGGGCAATGAGAAGTCTGAACCAAAAGCAGAAGATGATCCCCCTGTAGGGGGAGGAGACTGGAAATCACCAGTGTCAGAGGAAGTCAGCTGTGAGGAATCACTGGAGTATTCTGGGCTTCCTTCTGGCCAGCTGCGCCTGGCAGGGCCCCCTCTGGGACCCGCTACCCCAGCGCCAAGATAGTGACACTGCTCTTCTGTCACGGGCTGCAGCCGGCCATGCGACCCTACGCCTTGGCTGGGCTCCTCATGGCTGCTCTCCATGGAGCCCCGGCGACTCCTGTAGGCCCGCGGGGGCAGAGCCGCCCCCTCTGCCGGAGCAGAGCTCTGCGCGTGCACATGGAACTCAAAGACACAGCTGGCTCTGCCATCGGCACTGTGGGAGAGCACGGCCGGGGCCGAGTGCGGAACAAACACCTGGTGGAACGTCATCTGAGCTGCCTCTGTGCTCAGGGGAGCTGAAACACTGGATAATGGAGAAAGGGGACCCAGCCCAGAATCCAGCCTCAGGCTCTGAACGTGTCGTGCCAGATATGTCTGCCCCGATTGAAAGTCGAACACAGAGCTTTGTGGAGGACCACCTTGCCCATGGTTTGACTCAGAGACCTGCTTCAAATGCTGTTCAGTCACGTGAGAGTTATAAGCTACTTGATCATACTGCTCCGATACCTGTGATGGATAGTGCATGCCCACCAAATATACAGCTTCTGGATGCATCCTGTAGTGAGCATCCTCTGGAGGTGTTGGTCCAGATCTATAGTCACTGTGCACAGGAGCTTGCTCAAACACGGGATTAACTTGCACATGCAGAGGCTCTCCAGCGACTCTCTGAGCTGCTGTGCCCAGCATAACAAATGCCTCTGGAGTCCAATTGGTGGGACTACCACCAGGTGGAACTAAACTCTGGCCAGTCTTCAGCAATGGCTGGAAGTGGCAAGTTTGGGCTTCCAAAAATGAAGTGCTCTTGCGCCGCTGAGCAATTGCCACCTTCGGCGGGCAGACAGGTGGTGGTGAGAAAGACACCGGCCGTTCATGAACGGTTGGGAAAAATATCTGTGAATCTGGGAACGGTGGTGTTCCCCCACGAGGATGCTGAGGCTGTATTGACATGAACAAGACAGGTAATTCATACATTAAAAGTGAAAGCACATCAACATGCACAGTTCACTAGGCAGTTCTGTGAAGTAACTTTATAGAATTTATACTCAATTCATGGTCAAAAACATACAGTACTTAGGAAATTTAGGTGAGTTGTAAATATCCATTAAATACATCCATGGCAGGCATAGCTACAATTGGGAACATTTGCTGGTGTTAGAGCTGCTTTTCCAGTTCAATTTGAATAGTTCACAAAAAGAAACCCACTTTGCTCCTGACGATGGAATGAGACTTGTTGTCATGGACTATCCACTGTGATCAGTGCTTGAAATCCAATCAAACCCCTGAGGTCACTGCCATATGTGGAATACGAAATTCAGAACTTGAGAACAGCAACAATGCAAAGCCTCTAATTTGCAATCAGAAGATGACATTAGATGTTAGTACTTTCCAATACAAACACCACAGTGCTAGTGTCCTGTATGCTATACAAAAAGCTAAAAGGAAATGTTTTATAACACAAACTATCATTAAAGTTTATTCAATTAATAATAAGTAGATTAATCATAATTTATAATTTTAAAATATCATTTAATACCATATTTTGTAAGACAAAACCATCATTTAATTGCTTATGATAATATCTGTTCATATAAAAAATTAGCATTCATTGAAACAAACTTAACTCTTGCCTGGACAATAAAACATTGATAGGTTTAATAACAGCAGAGTCCTCAGGCAATTCCACTCCATCTGAGGTACTACTTCAGAGGAGGCTCATCTTATTTAAGAATTGCAGATAATATTTCACTAAAGAGAGTTCTATGTAAGAACATCAAACAATTTAGTAATTTTGCCTCTTTTCATCTCTGCCTGCAGTATGCCCAGAGACAATGTATTCCTTCCCTAATGGAAAAAAAAATTGCAGGAGCCAGTAGTAAGTGTACTGTTCATGACAAATGGCATTTATGAGCTTTTCAAGTTGCTGTTTCCACATTGTTTATTTTCTCCCCAGCCTCTTTTGTCCGGAAAAGCAGCAGCAAATTTCCATACTGACTGATGCTAATGAGAAGATCCTACAGATTAAGTACTTTTCCTATGTTCTAAACCTGGTTCCAATTACTTCATTTACATAAAAATGCTTCTCAAAATTTATCTTGTGTAAACTGAAGCTCAAAATGGAAGGGAATCTTCCTCCTCTATTGCACATTATCTTTGCACCTGACTTTCTAAGAAATATGAAACTACTGCTCCTTCCCATTAAGAAGAAGTTGAAGTGGCATTTCTGATAAGAATTCACAAAAAATACCTCAAAACTATTAATACTTTAAACATCTAATATCACTATCATAGCTAGCCAAAGCTTTAAGAATAAGCAGCCACAGCAATCAGGCTTTAAAAGCTTGTTGTTTTGTGAAGGGCTTAATTAACATTCAGTGTTTACTAAGAATTTTAAAAATAAAAAGTCGTTTGACTTTGGGTATTAAGAACTAGCCTTCCCTTTACCTTCTGTGGTACAACTGGGTAATTTACATTTATACTGTCCTAAAAGACAAGATACAAGCAGTCAGCCACCGTTTGATAATGCTTACCAGCGCTGCTTCATAGAAATAAATAAAAATAACAAAATCAACATTCCAGCAGCACAGTATAAGGAATTGACTTTTCAATTTCTCCCTTTAAAAATGCCCAGAGCCCAGGATGTATTTAATGATAACTTATCTTACTGTGCCAGGAGGCAAATGGTAACACATACAGGACTGACAGAGAGGGAGGGCAGGCTGGAGCGTCGATGCTTGCGTGGAGAGGCAGAGTGCATGGGCAGGACACTTTCCAGGGCTTTAGAAAGCTTTTCTGCAAAGGTTTCTTCAGGGACAGTCCGAAGGTAGAAAGGAGAAAGAGGTGCAGACAGCGCTGGTGGTGGGGTGCAAGGAGCACTGAGAGGGATGCAGGACATACAGGGAAGAGCAGGAAGGTGGGGGACACAAACTGACATGCTACGACCACGTTGAGGCTAAAGGAGGAAAACAAAAGTTAAGAATTGAACACTTAAAAAAAAAAAAAAAAGTAATAACAAAACCAGCAAAAACTATAATGAGGTAGAAGAGAAATGAAGACGTACAATGGAAGGCCCAATATTGACTAATATGTGGTACCACAAGATATGAGAATGCTGAATGAATGCCAGGACACACTGGGAACAGGCTGTGTGCACCTCTGAGGAGCCCAGTTTGCCTTAGGTTACTGAGCAGTGTGGAAAGCTCCCTAGAACCCTCATGAGAAACACATGGAAGGAACATCAGACAGAATATTTTCTCTTGGACTACAAGACACAGCCCCCTAGTGTGTGTACTCACAGCACCTGGTAGTCTGACAAGTAAAATCTTAGATACTAATGAGCTTTCAAATGCTGATTAGTTATTAGAGTGAATGTGTGTTTACAGGTGTCACCCTGTTCTTCTACTGGAGCAGTCCCTCTGCCCAAATTATGAATTAAATGTATGCAGCTGGCTCTTTATTAACTGAAACTTTACCATAAAAATTTAAACCTTACACTTTCTACAACATGAGTTGTGGAAAATACTCAGTTTAATTTGTGGAAAATTCAGTAAAATTAGACTTAGACAAGCATCTTCCAGATGCTGGGCCAATAAAAACATCTGGATTTTGTAATTTTGCCACAATCCAGAAGGCCACAGATCAAAATCCAAGCAAATCAGAAGAAACAAAGTTTTGAGGTGGGATTTGCATTTTTTTGGTTCAGGCCACAGATCAAAATCCAAGCAAATCAGAAGAAACAAAGTTTTGAGGTGGGATTTGCATTTTTTTGGTTCAGGGGCTTCGGTTATTACTTTTTTTTTCAGGCATGGGGTTGTATTGTGTTTTGCTATGGGTTTAAGTGAATGGAAATATATTTTTATAGAGGCAGTATACACTTCATAGGGAGGTAATCCACAATATCTTAAACTAAATAAAATGAAATACAGACCTCCAGAGAGAAAACAGCAAGATATTCAGTAGAGATCTGACTTCCAAGATTTCTGTTGTGAGAAATCTTGCTAAATTGATTACAAATTTGAGGGAGAGGTAGAAAAGAACTCAAATAGTTAACTAAATACATCTTCATCTATTCCAAGGCAGGAGTAGTTATCTATCATTCTTGACTCTAATTTATCCAAATAGTTCAAAAGCATCTGCACTGATGGAAATAACAATACTTATCTATCTTTGTTGAGTATTAAATAAATCCCCTCCTAAACAATAATTCCATGCTGCAATTTAGGCTTATCATTCCTTATTCTGTCTAACAGCTATGTTGTGATCTGATCAGCCTCTTCTTATTTCATAGCAGCCTTTTAGAGCTTTCTCTCTCCTCAAGCTTATCTTGTATAGACTCAATTATTTAAGCCTTCCCACAAAAATCACATTTTTTGTATTTCTCCTGGGGTTTTTTTAACACTCTCCTCTGAATTTTCTCCCAAGCCACCCTCCAATTCACTCAACCAAGGTGTCCAGGATAGACTTACCAATAGCCAAGAGCAGAACTACTATTTCATATAATGGGATGTTTGCCTTTTTCATGACAGCATGATGTTTTTGACCATGTCCAGCGTATAGGTCCAATGTAATCCCTGACTTTTTAAAAATTCATTTTGCAAAATGGCTGCCTAGCCAGTGGTTACTCATTGTGTACTTGTGTAGCTGATTATTCCAGTTTAAGCACCAACCTTGTTCTTGTCCTGATCAAATTGAATTCTGTGCTTCTTTTTAAGGCCATTTCTTCAGTTGTCAATGTAATTTAGACCTGTCAGCCCCTTCCCAACAAAGGGTCAGTAGTCCCTGTAGTCTGCCAGCCTCCTGGTGCCACTGTTGTCACCCCACAGCATTGAGCCCATTTTTGCAGCAAACTACACAGCTTGGCTGTTCCTTTATCATGTGCTTGTTGCTCTCCCTCCTCCTCCCAAAAGATTCTGGTCTTTCAACCTGGAAGCCAGCCATCCCAAGAGAGTGACATGGCTTCTGGCCCAGTATGTGCCCACACTCCAAAATATGGCTTACCCAGAAGAGCAGCTTATTTAGAGGGATTAAGAACTCATCATCAAGGACTAACAGTACCACACACCTCAGTTAAGTGTCTTTGAAAGAGATGGAGATGCTTTGACTGTGGGTGATAGCAGCCTGTTTGCCAAAATCCTAGTTACACCAGTGATTCTGTAATAAAACCTACAACCACAGGTACCAGAAGAAGAGAGGACCCTCAATCTTAAGGGTCACATCTTCTCCTTTATGGTGTTACTGCATTATACCATAATGTCTGCCTCAATCCTGGATTTTTATTTGTGTAAAAAACAAGCGACAAGGGAACCATTGAAGACAATATAAAAGTAGCAGAAGTTCTACTCCAGAATTAGAATAGATTTCTGCATACTCTCTTACTCAGATCTAAAAACATACCAAGGAAAAAACATACCAAAATAAAAGGGCAACACAAATGAACATAGTAGGAAAAGTATTTGTGCCCAGTGCAGACTTTCCAGGGAAAAGGAATACACATGATGAGCAAATCAACACAAGCTAGAAATAAAACTGGGAACAAGGATGTGGGGTCTTTTCAGTCTGGAGCTCTCACATGCAACATTCTCTAACAGTTAAAAAAAGTCTTACCTGCAGAATCTGTAATTAAAGTCTCACAGAACACACAAAGCAATTTCACACAGTGACTTCAATTACTCTAATCCCTTCTTTAAACTAAACCAGCAGCTTGATCCCTGGTAACTTCATATATACATATACACACCACCTTCCCAAGCAAGATTAAATGCTTGTTTTCAAGAGGTAGTCTTGTTCTGAGGATGTTACTTCCACTCACAAAAATGACTAACCCATTATTCTGCTTAACTGCAGCCAAGTTTAAACAAAAGCTTTAAAGGCAAAGACGCTCTGGCACTTTCCCCTCCTCCTCTAAAATCAGTCATCTTGCAAAACCAAAACCCCTGAACTCCTCCCATGCAGAATCTGTATCCTATGCAAAACAAAACATACATGGAAGGTGGCCTGGCAGATTCCTCTCGCCTTTCACAGACACACAAAACCAAGTAACCCCATGCATTTGCAGAGCTGTGAGGTGTGGCTTACCCCTGCAGGTGGCTGATAACCTCCATGCTGCTGGGACTGCACTTGGCCCACTGAAGTTGGGTATCCCTGGACTCCAGTGCTTGAGACTGACTGCTCATGCTGGGAACCAAAGGACACAGCCTGCTGACTGCCCACAGATTCAGTGTACACAGATGACCCCTGGCCACTGTCAACTGTTCCATCAGCTGCAAAAGTGAAGGATAAAAATCTGCATTTAGAGAACTGCGGTGTGAAATAAAAATTTCAAAGATCCCATAACTGAATATTAAATTGATTTTTGTGCCATGTCATGTGGACCTTTATTATCATTTCACCTCTTGTAATATTTAAGCTGATTTTAAAATCTTTTTTTCCTCCATTATGCCTTCCCCTAAAACCCGGAAAAAATTACTTATTTCAGGAGTTCTTTGGGAGCATATTTAAGAGCAAACTGTATTTCCTACAAAAGTCTAGATCAGAAATAGAAACCTAAATTCCACATTGTTATGAATGCTCTTTCAAGGTTTATTAATCATTGTTTTTATTTAACTTTATGCAGACATTTAAAACAGTTGTGCTGTGCTGGCTGGCAGATGCACCATGTAGGCACAGTAGTGAACTAGGCACAATAGATAACCAAGATTTTAAATTGGCTAACATGCAGACAGTAATTTGCTTTTTAACGTCATCATTCTAATACAGAAGCTGTCACCTTCCATCATGATTCAAATACTGATTCAAATGCTGGGATGGCAGCAGAAAAGATAGGATTATAAATTCATCTTTTCACGTACACAAGGTAAAACAGAAAATCAAGACTTTTCAGAAGGGAAATTATGAACAGAACTGCTTGTAGATTAATCTAATTTCCATTTTAAAAGTAAGTTAACAAGGATTCAAACAAGTGGTTTTCATAGCCTGGTCTGCACTGGTGCAGGAGCATAGAGCCTTCTGCAGGGCCAGAATACACTGTCCCTGCAGGAGGGCAGCAGAACCAAGGGCTGGTGCTCATGCTTTAGGTGCCCCAGTTCATTCAGTACATTGCCTTGAAACAAAGAGAAACCATTTTGTGCTAAACTGGACTGTGAATTGTGCCAAGCCTTGGCTCAGCTAAGCCACAGGAATGCATCTTATGTTGCTGTGCTTTCTGGTGGCCTACTGCAATGGCAGACAGCATCATCTGAGGGCATTTACTGCTAAATTCACCAAAAACATAAAACTAATGGGAGGAACTGTGTAAGTGCAAGAAACTGACTGAGGCACTTACAAAGAACAGATATACTGGGTTGCTGGAACTGCAGCTGTTGGTGTTGATCAGCTTCTGGCTCTTCAGGCTCTACTTGTGTAGAAACCGATGCTGAAGCAGTAGGGACAGGAGTAGTACCAGTGACAGACTGGGGATGCTTTGACCCTGCATGGGAAGCACTCGATGGCTGCTGCTGCTCCAGCTGCTGCTTCTGACTGCCTTCCTCCTGAAGGATGTTCTCCTGCTCTTCTTGCACCGACTGGCGCTGCTCTCGCTTGCGCTTAATCAAAGATACCCTGTCCTTGATTGCCTTCGCCATTGTCTTGTGATCCCCTTCACAGACATAGCCAGACTCCACCTGAGGGAGGACACAACCACAGAATTCACACTGCCACAGACAGCCCCTGCCCCAGTGCTGCAGCAAAGCTCTTTCTGCCACTACTCATCTACACACTTGGGAACTCCTTTATTTCTAGACAGGAGCAGCAAAAGCAGGGGCTGACATTCCCCTGTCACAGAACAGCACACCGGCACTTACCATTTCCTGTGCCACATCCTCTGGGACATCTCTTTCCAAATCAAATGAAAACTCAATTGCCTCATTATCCTTATATTTGCCCTTGAGTTTTTTGATGTCTTCAATTCGGAGCCAGAGTTTAATGGCAATTTTTTCTCCATCATCTTCCTCTGCAAGTTCTACCCGTACTCCGGTCTCTTCTTGGAAGAAAGCATGATTCAAAAGGTCCTTAATAGCATATCTAGATATTGGGAAAGAATGTAGAAAGCACATTCAGCTATCAGGATTTCATAAAATACTAAGGAATAACCTTGACAGATGCTCCCCTGATTTATTCTCTAAGTTTTATGCTGTTTTGAACCACCTTATGTGCATTCTGTTGGCATAATTAGAAGCTTTGTCCTGAAGGTACAAAAGAGATTTACAAACCCATCATTAACAATTGTAGCTAACAGCTTAAATGAAATGTCAAAAAATAAGTGATGTGCAACAACAAAATTAACTTCAAAGGAGAAAAAAACACTAAATTGTTTGAAAACAAGAAAAAGAACTGAAACTAAAAATACACAACATCACCATCAGATGTAAAACTTCAAGAGTTAGTAAAATGGGATGAATAAACATCCATGAACAAAACCAGTTCTGAACAGAACAGAAGGCAACTAAAGGGCGGACAAAGCTGAAACAGTCTGAAATTGACAATCAGTAAGCAACAACCATGTTAAAGCAGAAAACAAAACAAAGCCCACAAATAAGCCATCAGCAGAGTTACAGATTTCTTATAACAGTGTAAGTTAGCCACCTGAAGTAGAAGTCATCTTGCAGAAAATATGGATAAAATTGAGCACCAAGAGTTTAAAACTTGGAGTCCTCAAAATGATCAATCATACCGAAAGAATCAAAGGGACACAAAATCCCAAAGGATTACAGAACAACCAACCAATCCAAATACCTGGAAACCCAGAAGGACTGTCTCCCACTACTCTGCTGATTAGGTCAAAGTTTTAATAAAAACAATAAAATTTCTGAATAAACTGACATGGATGGTTGCTATGGCATTTGCACTTTTCCTGACACTGTTAATCCTCTTAAATCATTGAATAGGAATCTACCAAAGATCAGAAGCTGCAGAAGTAGTACTGGCTTCCCAGCTTTCACCAGAACAACAAGGACCTCAGGAACTAACTGGATTTGGTATCATCAAAAGGACAGAAAGGCCTCAGACAGCAGCTGGTACCTCTGCAAAGCAAGTACTTACCTTTCACCTTTGTTTTGCCGAATGCATCCCTCAATAATCTCCTTCACTTCAGGGATTGCTACTTTATCAAAGCTGGCTGGCTTGACACCCTGAAACACACAAACAACACCTGAGAAACTGCAAGGCCCACTTGATTTAAGTTTTGATTGTGCTGACAAACCACCTATTTTTACTCTCTAGATAACTGAATAACTAGGGCAAATTAAGGCAGAGTCTGACCCCAGTACTCATTTGTTTGTTAGTGACTTTTGCAAATGTTCCACACACACCCCTTTCCATTTCCCAGTTACATTTCTGTAACACAAGCCACTGGCACTTGGGTGCTCAAGTCATGATAGGAATTTCATATCAAGTATGAAAGGAAACCTTTTAGTTTCCATGGAAGTTGTGCAGGTTAGAGGGAAGTACACAGACTGGACTGAGAATGGAAGAAAACGGTTCCTATGTAACACTAATGCCAGAAACCACAGCATTAATGTAACAGTCTTTAAAGCATCCTGTTGCTTCCCAAAATGTTTCCAATCTGCCATTATATGAAGAAGGTTTTTACAAGAAAAACCTTAGCCCAGGATGATCTGACTGGATCATTAAATAACTTGTCCAATGTTTAAGAAAAAAAACCAAAAACCTTCCAGCATCTTAGCTCTCCCCCAAAGCCCTACTATACCCAACCCACACTCCTGCATCACTGCTGTTGTGAGCTCAGGAAAATGAGCTTACAATACAGGCTGTACAAAAACCCTTCCACAATACACAGCAACCCTTTTTCCAATACACTCTAAACTACAGGGGGAAAGGAAAACAAAACCTAAATAAGATTAACCACCCAAAGCTGTAAAACATGCCATGAGATGTGACCATCTGGGAATTCTGAAAAACATTTCAGGCAGAGAGCCAAGCTTCATCACTTAATCACAGCCAAAAGTGGTATTTTGGGGCCAATGGTCCACAACAAAATCTGGCACCCAATTTTACTTAATTCAGCCTTCAGTTTCAAACTCTGTATTTAAAACAGCAGAATGAGAGAGGATGAAGACATGCTGTTCAAATGTTTGAACAGAGTTGGTGTTTTCAAGCTAAACAATCCTGAAATTATACACCTGATACATCTGACCCTGTGTCACTGCTGAATGACAACTGAACACAAAGTGAAAACCACAGCTCTAAACAACAGAAATAAATGAAGTAGCAGTACAAGCACTGTGATTTGTGCCCTAAACAGAAACTTCTCCCAATATCCTACAAAATACTGGTGAAATCAAGACATGATCTTTCCCCATTCCTCTACTGTGAGCAGGAAAGAAGCCTTGAAACAGAGAAGTTTGAGTTTAAATCCCAGTCTTTGCACCTACCGACCCTGTAGTCAGAATTCTTAAAAGAAAAAAAAAAAGCCAACACAAAAACCCCACACTGTAGAAAGAAAACAATTGATTTGATAAGAACCAGTATGCTGTTATAACAGGATGGTTATCTATTTCTTTGGTCTACAATTTGCCCTTGTGAAACTCTAGCAATTGAAATTCACAGAACTGCAGACTACACTGTGAACTAGAATAAGCACTGAAATACAGCCTGCCAATGAATTAGCTGAACGCTTTCAGAAGCTTTGCTGACTATTAAGCCTTAAGAAAATCAATGCCCCAGGTGATAAAACATCAGACCCAAGTTTGGATGAGTAGGTTTCAGACTGTAACCAGGCCTTATATAAGCCTCCAGCTTCCAAGCAGGATACAGAGCTCTCCACTCTAAAAGGATTTATAAAACTCAGCTCATACAGTTGACTTGTCAAAGGTGGCACCTTTCATTATGACCACACTTAAAATAGTCCCAGAAATTCAGGTTTATATATGGAATATAGATATTTCTATATATAACTAAGAATAGATATTTTTATATATAATTAAATGTATAACATATGTAATCTATGCATTAATTATTCAACTCCTTAATGCATACATTCCCATCTAAATTTGCCCAAGTTTAACACATTTAAGTCTTTTAAATAGCTCAAGCCTCAGACATAGCAGCCTGTACTGTCATTCATTCACACCGTGGCAGCAGAAGGATGATGTCAGATCTGTGACAATCTCATTTCAGAAAACTAAAAGCTAACATGAGGAAGACAACTGGTACAGAAAAATATCAGCATAACAAAGCCAGGATTTTATTTTTCTTGTTAATTATTGTACCACATGCTCTGTTCTTGCACAGAGCCTGAAAAGTTAAAGCTAAGGATAGATTTTAAAATCAGAAATTCAGTCTGCTACCCTGCATTTCTCACTGCTGAAAGAAATTAAACACTTGTCCAAAATCTTCAGGCCCTTCCATGAGGACCATTTTACAATACTCCTGAATTCCAAACCAAGAGTACAGTTAAAAAGTGAAGCTCCTGCAGCCCTTTAGCAGAGCTTCCATGTTCCAACTGCTCCTCAGAAAATCTGGGAGAACATCACACTGTGGCCTGGGATTCTGTGTTCAAGAAGCTCCCTATGTCTCACTTTGCTCCACAGTCCATGAGAAGGGCTGCCTAAGCCTCCTCTCCAGCTCTGGACAAGCACTCTCCAGATACTGAAGTTCATCAACTTTTTAAACCCTTTTGTTCCCTTCTGCAAGCACCAAGGGAAGTGTCAAACTATTTTATACAACAAGACAAGGGTTCTATAAATGATTAAAACACAATAAATCAGTGAAATCTTTTCTAACCAGAGCTGCCTACACATCTTAATCTGCCATCACACAGAAACCCAAGGGAGGCCAGGCCCTGAAGTTCACATAACCTTGATGTGTTCTTAAGACTGCACGAGCTGGGCAGCCAAGCATACCTCCAGCAGCTTCTGAACCCAAAGGCACTCAAGGAAATGCAGTGTTTCCTGGCTTTAGCACACTAAAAATGGTCACATTCCTATGTGCTGCTCCTGGGCCCCTTAGAACAGCCACAGGACAACTCAAATCCTAATCTACTAGTCCCATTTCCCAGTGGCAGTTCATTAAGAATTAAACAGCCAAATCCCACTAGCATCATTTACAAGTTTGTTAAAGAAACAGCAGAAAGAGCCCTTGCAAAAGAAAAAAAAGAATAGACAGGTATAACAGGCACACAAGAAAAATCAACATTTTCTCAAGCTACTGTTCTAAAACTGCACAAGCTGACAGTGCTGCTGAAAGCAACAGTGTCCTTTTCACCATTTCCCAGTCCCACACCAGCGTAATTTCCTTTATTTTGCCAGCAAACACATTAATACAGCTGCATAATGAACCAAATCACAGCATGTATCAGACTTGAAAGAAATCCAACCAAAAAAGGCAGCAGCAGCTTCCAGTGAGCTGAAGTTTCCTACACTGCTGCTTGAGCTCTCCATCTTACAGAAGGACAGCCAGGCCAGAACTGTTTATTTTGAAAGAAGCACCAATTTAAAAAAAAAAAAATCACTCAACACTTAGATTTTGAGAATACCTCTAAAATGTGGATGCTTATGTAGGTAGGCAAAGATACAAAACTAAAAACTCACAGTTTCCATGTTAAGCATAGAAGAGATTTCATATTTCACTTATCTTAGATGTGAAGTTTGTGATTTTATCAGATTTTAACCAGGTGAAAAAATATGTTACAAAATTCAACATAATCAATAGTTACCTGATAAACTAAAAGCAAGTTAGGTATTCTTAAAAACACTAAATTTCCAGGAAACTCTGAAACCCCAAAGTATAAGCCATCTAGAACTCTTGCATAATTTTTTGCCTAGAAATACATAATATTTTGCATTAATTAGATCACCAGATTACTGAGTCAGTAGCTTAACATCTTGTTCTAATGCAAGAGATACTGAAAATATCATTTACTTCATTAGAGAACTGAAAATATCATTTTCTTCATTAGAGAAGGTACAATCAATGCTGTATAACTTCTACAACAAATCAAAATGAAGGCAGATGAAGTGTTACATATCCTCAGACATTCTCAATTTAATAAAAAATGCCTCGATTTGGAACAAAACCATAGGTGGAAAACAGCAGAATCAATTAGTGTTCCAGCCTTGATGGTCAGGATTTTAATTTACATTTTAAAAAACTACAGGGAGAAAAGTAAAGTCAAGTTTAAAAGCTAAAGAACCAAGCTAGGCAAACGTAGAACCATTCAAAAGATTTGTAGAGAACTCTGATTCACCTCCAAAATACTTTCCTGCGGCTACACGCACTTGACAGAGCTGAAATTCTTACTTACCTCTTTGGCACAATCCTTGTGAGAGCAGCAACAGTGGGAATTAACAATTACAAAAATGGGACAGATCTCTCTTTTTGTGAAATCCATCAGGAAAAGAGAGCCACGCACACCAGAGTTAGCAAGGTGCTATTTTCCGATGGCACTCCACTGGGCTGTGGACTTAACGCACAGCAGAAGGAAAGCAGACATCAAGGTTAGAAGGGAGCATTGTTCTCTCCTTGACATCTCTTGCTATTTTCCAAGTCCAGTACATGAGGCTGCAGAGATCTGAGCTCAATATCTGCTTTTGTCACTCTAATACTGACTAGAAAGAATCAATATGAGCAAGAGGTAAGCAGGTCCCTTTCTGCCTGCCCAGCCAGCTGTGAGAGGAGGAAGAAGGGACAGCAGAGGGATCCTTTCCTTCCTGCCTGTCCCCACCCACCCACTTGGCTGCTCTGCCTTCTCTCCACCCAGGTTTCCTGCAGGAGTTAGAGGCTGGCAGTGTGATCATCATGCAGTTCCTCCTGCTGCTGCACAAGCTCCTCTTTGACCAGGGCAAGCAAGTTGGTCAGTGTGCTGTGCAGGGGAATGAAGGCAGCTGCTGCTCCTCCTCTCCCTCCATGGAGCTACAAAGCAGCACACACACAGCTGACTGCCACTCAGCCCAACTAAACACAAGTCAGAACTACAACAGCATAATGCTTTTCACTACCAGTGGCAACAACATCTGATTTCCTTTTCTCCTTAATGCAAGGGCACAGACATTTGAAGGCAATTTTTAAACACCTTCAAACAACATCCAGGTGTTTAAGGTGTCCTTAAACACCTAGACAACATTAGAAAGCTGCATTGTTGCTTGGTTTATGCCACATGCTCACAAATAATCCAGAATTATATTAGCATACTAATATTATTATAATTATTATAAATATATTAGTATACTAAGAGATACTAGTATATTATACTAGTATCTCTTGCTCGACTTCAGACCTAAACCTGAAGTTCAATTTTTTTTTTCTTCTGATACCTAGTTCCAAGCAACCATTGTAAGACCTGTTTATTAATCAAATGAGCTGGCCATAGCTTCAGGGTTTGGGTTTTTTATTGAAAGGACATAAGGAGCAATGCTAAGAAAGATCACATATATAATTTTAAAGATGAACTTAGCAAACGAACTTTGACAAACTAGTGGTGATGAACTGTTATAAAATGCAATTTAGAAAATTATCAAGATCACTTTTCACCCTAAAATAACATATTTAGTTCCTCAAGTATACCACAATTATACCAGTGCTGTTTTTATAGTATACACCATCAGTGTTGCAAAAGCAACATTCCACACACTTAATTAAGGCTACACTTTTCTGGGGTACAGAGCATGACCTGCAAAGAACATTCAACATTTCAGCTTTTGACAAGTCAAGTCTACCTGTCCCAGCAGAACCATAATTCTTGCATGGCTCTTTTCAAAGATGCTGTAATTCTAAGAGTGTGGAAAGAATTCTACAGTAACTGATTGATCTTCTCAAACAAAATGTTCTAACAGCGCAGTCCAGAAGCTAATAGCACCAGCAGCAAAGTCAAATTACACAAACAAAGTAATTAAAATGTCTATATTTCCTTTCTACTAAGCTGTTACCATTCTAGTTTGAGCCAGTCCCAGGCTGCCACAAACCATTAATTCAGGAATTTAGAGAGAGTATGATTGCAGTGGAAAAAAAAGATCCAACCTCTTTCCCCCAGTCCCAAAGAAGCCCTCAGGCTATGGTATATATAGCATTTAAATTGGTTTACCCCGTGATCTCCTAAATTTCACTACCTGCAATTAGTTACTTACCCAGGCCTCAAAACCCTTTCACCCCCTCTAATCATTCATCTCAATCCTGCAGCCTGTTCTAGGAACAATCTTTCAGATTTAGTTCTTTCCTTTTTTCACACAGAATATACCTGAACTGTTTGATAATTCTCACCCTAGTTGAACTGAATAGATAGTATGAAAAGAAAGACTTCAGCTTAACATTTACTGAGCTCAAGAGACACATGGTTTGTCTACAGAGGATGGATTTTCTTGTTCTGGTTAAAAAGCAAACTAGAGTAATTTTTTTTAAGAAACAAATGCGACATATTAAACAGAAGTAAAAATTTAGTTTCGCTGATGTCAGTATTTTCATAGCAATTAATTCTGGACAATTGATAATTCTGCCAAGGATTAAATTGGTAAATCCTGCAGAATAAACTCTGTACCAGATCAGTATCCTAGCAGAGTAAACAGCATTACTGCAATGCAAGCAGTGGGAGCAGATGAAAGCTTTAGTGAGCCAGAGCCAGCTCATGAGGCACTGCTCAGGCCAGGACAGGCCTTGCTCTCTTCCCTTCTGATCAAAAACAACAACTGCATATTTGGAACCCAGAACCTTTTGAACTTGAGAGATCTACCATCTTCCACATCAAAATTTCCCATCTCATCTATCTGAGAGCTCTATGCCACTGAAACACCTTAACCAACTGGCCTTCACCCTCTGCAGTGCAGGTGTGTAAGTTAAGTCTCATGATCCTTAACTTTTTCCACACCAATAGGTAAGCACGTGTGCCCTGAGTTCAGAATCACACTGTGAAGACAATGGCAATGCTGTAGAATTTATACAGGCCTGCTTGCTGCAATTTAGATACTCTTCCTCTTTAATTTAACACCTAACTTAAAAACATTTTGAGGCATTAACAAAAAAATTAGAGGTCAATCACAACAACAAACTGACAGATGTACAGAACTAAAGTTGTTATACACACAAGATGTATCTTCATTTACACACTCAAACTAATTGCTTCTTCCTGAAGTTAAATTTGTATGAGAGAAGTTTTGGTGAAAAGGATAAAACAGACTCCTCATTCCATGAGCAGTCTTTGCTCACTATCACCTTCACATACATATCCTACAGGTGATCTGCTAGTCTAAGAGCTGGAGAACACTGACACTGCCTACTCAACCAACTTCTCTGTCAGTGTCTCAACACTGTACTTTTATCTACTAAAGCCAGAGACTTTAGAGCATTCAAAGCCTTACAAGACTGCTCCAGTAGGGTACAGTTCTGTTACTTCACATGCTTAACTTTGAACAGGAACTAGTCATAACTCTTCTTAGAAATTCCTGTCTGCAAGCCTTTCCAGCACTCTCAAGACAAAGGCAGCAACTGAAGTCAAAACTCACTGTATTTAATAATGATAATAAAACGCTATGCACTATTGCAGAATATATACTACTCAGAATATATATAATATTGCAGAATATATACTACAGCTCAGAGCTACCCCCCTGGCAAGTGATCCAGCCCAGAAAAAAAATTAATTTAAGTTTTTACACAAGGCATGGAAGTCCACAGCTCTTCAGAACCACCAGGTAAATAAAGTATCTGCTTATTTTAAAAGTCCAAAGAATCTGAAGCTAAGAATATTGTTTCAGTTTTTAAAAAAGTTATTAATTAATCACAACAGTAATTGCAGCAATTCTAATGTATAAAAACATCAATCAAGCTCCAGAACAGGAAATTTTGTAACCAGGACAGAGTTTCTTAGTGCACATCTGGCTAACAATTACCATATTGGAGCATGGAACAGTGAAAAGGACCTTGTTTAGAAACACAGTTTGAGGACAGAGGTTCTTCTGAAACAAAGTCTGACTGGACAAGTAGATCAGGTATTAACTCTTTTACTCTTGCACAAAAGCATAAAGGTAAGATCAGTTGCACGTATCACACACAGTTCTTTAACCTCACTCTTAGAAGCAGAGATGCTGCCTCTAATATGAACACCTTGAGCTAGCTCAGTGACCCTTTGCTTTTTTGGGACTTCAGCTTGAAAATGGCTTTCAAAAAAAACCAAAACCAGACATGCCTAGACATATATTTCAGTTATATAAATTTAGAAATGCCACAGTGACACAATACTAGAAGTGTCCGTCTTCTATTTTCAGTATGGAAAACATGTTTTTGAAAAATAAAATTGCATTAGTTGCACCCTCTACTTTAATCTGCTCCCACTCTGGTGGAAAATCATTGCTCTGCACTCCTTTTTAAGTTCATGTACAGTAACTCAAAAGCAGAGATTAGTTCCACTGGACTTCAAACTGAATTTAAATAATGATGTAGCATGGGCCATAAAACCCATCTGGTACCAGAACTAGCCTTTAGAAAGGATTATCTACTTAAAAGGCCTAAAGGTAATGTTGCAAACACCAAAAATAGTGCACAATTCCAGCAATGCACCAAAAGTCACCATGCCTTTTATTTTCAGACTCATTCTAATAGGAGTGAAGACTTTGCTGGAGTTATCCCATTCCTACCCCTTGCAACTATAGCAGTACAGCTGGCAGGACAAGAAATAGCAGCCTATGCATTCTTAGTGTCAGTATTTTTAACCAGTGGCACTCTATGACAAATAACATTGAACCATCAGTCTCCCCACAGGAATGTTTCAGTGATTCACCAATCACACAATTATAATGGTTCTCACCACACTGCAGGCATTTTAAAAACACTTATCACCTCCTTGTTCTTAAGAGCCACCTCCCCATCTCTTGTTAAATTAACCTCAGTTAATGTAAGAACTAAATGGATATCAGTACAGGATAGAATATTAAATGCTAGTAGTTTCAAGAGATCTGATCGCTGAAAGATACTTTTTAAACCTTCCAAATTTTTAAAGATACATGGTTTCACTCACATTCTCTGAAATTAGGTTTCTAAAAATACATCTAGAAGCTCTGCATTACTACTACATTTCAGAAATTAAATTACACTTGATTTTATGCAGCTTGAAAAATGCTCACAATCCTCCACTCCTTTCAATTCCTGATGATCTTAAAATCATATCCTGTTCAAAACTGCCAAAAGACAAAATCCAGGCCCATCAGTGAGCAAGGTAAGAAAGAAATAGCTGCCTTTACTTCAAACCAAGTTTGTTTCACATCAATATTGACAAAAAAAAAATTAGCTGTGATCTTGAAGCTTTTGATGCTGAACAATGAGCTACTTTTAGAAAATAATTCAGTTGAATAAGCCTTTTCCCTTCCAAATTCAGGCAGCACCTGACTTAGCTGTGCAAACAGCACAGAATCACAGACTGGGTCAGGCTGGAAGGGAGCACAGTGGTCATCTGCTCCCATCTCCCTGCTCCAGCAGAGCACATGGCACAAACTCAGGATTGCCTCCAGAGAGTTCTGGAATATCCCCAGTGAGGGAGACTCCACACCCTCTCTGGACAATCTGTTCAGTGCATGATCACTGCACAGGAAAGAAGTTCTTCCTCTTATTCAGGTGAAACTTCTGTGCATCAGTTTCTGCCCATGGCCTCTTGTTCTATTGCCTGGCACCACCAGAAACCTGGCTCCGTCCTCTGACACCCTCCGTTCAGATCCTCAGACACTGATAAGGTCCTCTCAGTCTTCTCAAAAGGCTGAACATGATGTGCAATATTGTTTTTACATTTCACACTTTACTGCCAGGAGTTTCTTCTTTGAAGGAATACAAGAGTTTACCCTTTCTTCCAATTAATGTTTCTGTGCTTGGTTGAAGGTTTGTAGCCTTTCAATACCTGCTTTCACAGAAGATCACCTTCTCTGTTGCAGGGTTTCCTCCCCTACTTTTCCACTGATTTTTTTCCACTAGAAAAGTTGATAGGAAAGATCTCCGTATCTATTTAAACCAGGTCAAGAAACCAAGTCATGTAAGGTAAAGAAAACAATTTTATTCATGCCTAAAAAATGCTAGATATTGCTTCCAGGAAATAGAAGAAGAAATTAATCACCACTCATTAAGTACTGCAAGCAAAATTAATTATATGTCTAAAGGTTTAGTACTTTTTATTTGCTACTTAAGATCCCTCAGGAAGAAGAAGAAAATAACAGCTGGAATACTTTGTCCACTGCACCTCTAGTGAAAATGAAGCAATTGACTGGTCTAGACAGTTATGACACCTAACTTTTAGGACACTAAAGAAAAGATTCATTTTACCTCAACTGACCAAACTACAGCACTTTGTAGCTGCCTTGTTTCCAGCAAAGAGAATGACCTTCACCCGAACCAGTGAATTCCAGTTCCCACCAGTTAGGGAGATTAAGGAGTTTTAAACCAGTTAGACACTGCCTGGTCAGGTTACTCATTATGTGCCTTGTTCCCTTAGGCCCTTTTTTAAGCTCTGGAGAACAGAGAAGAAAAATGTTGTGCCTGCTGTGGGACATTTTAGTACTGAACAACCTTTTTTTTTAAAACTTAAAAAATGCAAACTGCTTTTTTTCCCCCCCTTCTCATCTTAAGGCCAGCTCAGACAACAGACATTTGTTTAGAGAGAACAGACTGGACTTCTGGTGAAAGAATGAACAAATACAAAACTTCACTTTGTCAAAGTAAGCATGGAGAAAATCAACTACAGAGCACAAGTTCATCAGGAAAATTTAAAAGGTAAGTTTATATGATGGGAGGGGGGAGAAAGAACAAGGGGGTTTTCTGCTCATACTCAAAGATGATTAGTAGATTTGAAACTGAGAATGGTTTTATTAACTTTTTTGCAATGAACATATTTGGATTTTTATGTTAGTGGTATATATGCAAGAAGGAGAAAAATCTCCGTAATCAACATAATAATTGTCTTTTTACTAGTCCTGGGACTAGTCAATCCCCTAGCAAATTTAAGCCTTGGGACATCCAAGTATTAGAGATCCAGATTTTGAGGCAACAGCTTGGGTTTCCACAGTCTCACCGAGGCTGAAGCAAAGCAGCTGCAGTCACTGCAGTTAGTTATGCCTTCACTGCACTGATGCCCAAACAGACTAAATTAAGAAATCATACTTAAGATATTTGTTCTATAAATATCTCTTTTTCCATTTAAATGCACGTGTAGTCCATTTTAAGTATCTCCTCTGACAAAGTGTTTAATTGCACTATGCATGGAACAGGTCAAAGAAAATATATCAGTCTCCTGAGAAGAACAAAGTCAGATAGGGAAACACTCCTGAATTTTACCAAGCTCTTACACTTTCTTTTGTTTTTTTATGTAAGCAAGTATATAAAATTATCACATATCTTGATTACATTTTGCATTGTAACTGTCTGCATTACTTGGATACAGAGCAGAATTGCAAAAAATAAAAAACATTAAAAAAAAAAAAACAAACAGAAAAGCAAAACTACAAAAAAAGGGGGATCCACTCCCTAATCTAGTAGCATTCCACACAGAGAGCTGAGCTTGCATGAGAGGGCAGAGGAGAAAAAATGACAAAGGAGAGGAAATCAGTACTTTAACTATAGTACAGCCTGTTATCAATTCATTGCAGAGTTAGATTTTTTCTTTTCTGAGGCCAACCAGGCATCAGCAAGTGCTCACTGGATGCATCCAGTCCCAGCTCAGGAGACAACTGCTTAAACCTCAGAGATTTCCCCATCCCACAGGAAGGTAAAAATCCAAAGAGCTGCAATTCTTTAAGCACCGACTACAAATTTATTTGGAACCATTTCCAAAGAACAGCAGAGGACGGCTTCAATAAAGAAAACGGGGTTTTGAGACAAAATTGCAACACTATGATTTAATGAAAACAAAGATAAAGGCTAGATTCCTTTATGCCTGAGTGACAAGCCAAGCAGATGTCTTTCCTTTCTAAAGAAACTGCTAGTGAAAGGGTCTGGACTGAATATGCCAAAGGGTGCAAGTACAAATAGAGGTTAATATTCTGTATTAAACTGCTGATTTCCTTATCAGAATGGTGAAACAAAGTTTGGCATAACACCTTGAGCCCTACAAATTCTGCACAGTTTTGGTTTCTAAGCCAGGTACATATCCAGGTTACTCTGTTAAAAGAATTCTTCTAGATAAAGTAATCCAGAATAACAATTTAATTGCACTTGTGTTTCTTGGGCCAGAGAAAATTCAAGAACTTTATCCTAGGACTGTTTTAAGGAATTACAGGAACTTCCCAGGGAGAGAATGTAGACAGTATAAATGAGCGTCTCAGGAACAGCAGGCTTATGCAGCAATGCTATTGTCTAAGATGTGAAGCAACAATTTCTGCCTGGGCCAAAAAATGTCTCATCTGTGAGAGGAACTTCAGCCTTTGGATCCAAATTCTAGATCTGTGCTTGCCAAGGTATATAATTTAACAAAAAACTGCTTCCAGCCATGAGGAAAGACAGGACTGAGTACTCTGAGCAGGACTGCAAAGCTGCAGTATCTGGGCATCAGCTAGAGCCATCCTTATCACAAAAGGTGTCAGGTCAAAACGCAACACAGCTGAAAGTCCCCTAAAAAAGAGACCAATGCACAGCAAAATGGGAGAAAAGAACATAAGCTGGTATTACCAAGAGGTTCTGAGAGGACACCCTGGGCATTAAGAGATCTTTTGCAGGATTCTGTCCTAAGCAATAGCAAGGATTTGAGATAATGGAGCAACTTTGCTTTTTACTAAGCCTAATAGTTCCTGCAAAGAGGGTGAGGGAAATTAATTAATTTAAATACATATGGCCTGCAGTGAGTGGCTGCACATTTTGATCTTATTGCCTTTGGAGTTTCAGTGGTTTTTAAGCTCCAACATGGTATGACCTTTCATGACTTTCATAGCAGACCATTCCTATTGTCCTTCATTCTGCTCTCTGTATGCACCTAGATAAAACAATCCCTTCAGTTTAGGGCACAGCAGGACTGTAGCTGCTACCTCAAAACACCCCTAAACATATCCAGGGAGGGAGCAATGAGGGGGTTGAAATGGAGATGCTAAACATCTTCCACAAAGCACACCCACCTTCCAACATGCACTAGAAGAGATGTGTTGGTAAGCATTGCTCAAGTCACTTTGGCAGGAGGGAGTTTTCTGCCTCCACTCTGTTACTGACAATTCACACACTGCCCTTTCAAGCACTGAATTTGGTAAATGGTTCATCCCACAACTGCACACATGGTCTAAAATTCTAAAATCTCTAAAATCTTCTAAATCTAAAACTACCTGGCTCTTCTTCACATTGGTTCACAGAGCTTTCATGGAGTGGTAAAAAGAAGGCCAGGAGTATTTAATTTCACCTTCATAACATAGATCTCTTTCCACATTATAGAACACCAATCCTCCATTATCAGCTAAGACAGGATTGTGCTTTATTTCCAGGTAACATTGTCTTGCCTTCATTGAAAGCTTTCCTTAAAAATTCTTCACATTTTGTTTCTTGTTGGTTTTGTTTTGAACAAACTGCTTTGCAACCACACTGAAATGAACAACCCCAAAACTACCAAAGCACACAAATATGCATTTCACTTTCTTTACCTTCCTGTCCTTTGCTTCTGAAATAAAACAAGATTTGCTGGATTTCATATCAAAGTGTATCTTAAGAGCTCTCAAGAAGCAAATTAAATAGTTGGGGAAAAAAAAAAAATCAACCAATAAACTCGATTTGTGAGCCATCAGCAGAGGAGAAGAGAAGCTGGTGTTGGACAGACCAAAAAATTGCCAGTGTTTCTCATCCACTGAGAATTTCCACTGTCAGCCAGTAACAATGGGGAGAAAGGAGCACCACACACAACAAACAAGTGGTAAGTGGAACCTGGTAAGTCTCTAGGTAACTTTTGCTGCTGCAAGTCCCTACAAAGCTTTCCAGTTATGTACTTCAAAGAGCAGGGAATTTACAAGCCTGAGGTTGTCTCAACAGCTGATTCTCAGCAACATCCCAGTTCCTAGCAGTGTCCTTGGGGAACAAGCAGGACAGTGACATTAGCTAGATTAGGACAGTTACATTTGCCATGTCCATGCAAATTTTGCTGCTTTGACTCTGTCCAAGATACATCCATAAGCACAGCAAAAGGCACCACTGAGACTGTTCTAGTGAGATACATAGCTTTCTCTCATTGATCCCAACTGCTTCCAGGACAGATTGTGCTGTAAACCAGACTTTAGTCTAGTTCTTAAAGTCTATTTAGAAAATTACAGGTAAGTTTGCCAACGCACACACAAAAAACTAAACCAAAAAACCCCAACTCTGTATGTATATAAATGAATATAAAAAGTTATTCTAGCATCTGTGCAAAACACTGAAGTGACCACTTATGCCTTTTTTCCTCCTTCTTCTGTGCCCCTCCAATATTTCCCTGAAAAAAAGGGATAGTCTTATTTCACCAAGTCTCTCTTCAGAATTCATTGCTTCTGACATGAAGACTCTTCTCCAACTCTTAAGTTAGGAATTATATCTGCCTTTTGCAGTGTGAGGCATCAGGAATAAGAGAGTGTTTTATTTTTTCAAAGCTAGGCAAGTTGTTTATTAAATCTGCAACTTCTCTGAGATAACATGCTCAAAAAAAATTAACAGGAACTCATTTGTTTATGGACAAAGAGATAAGTCTGGGTTTGGTTTTTTTTCTCCTTTGCACATATGCACAGGTATTCTGAGAAATCCAATATGAGTTTTCACTTCCCCAAGCAGCCACCTCACTATTCCTTCTGAATGCTCAGGTCACAAGGTTGAACATGTTTGTTTCACTGTACAGTCTTCACAACAGCTATCACAGATTAAATCTAGCCACACCATGCTGCACATTTCTAGCACTGCAGTTCTGCTTCCTGCACTCAGGCCTGCATGTTCCTCTCAGTCTGGTCAGATGGGCCAGCTCTAATCCCTTGATTGCCTTCTCAGCCTTATTCATCTTCTCCCACAATGCCTCCACCACTACACTAGCCCAGTACTTACCAGGGTGGAATAGCTTCCTGCTATTTATCAAGTGCTTCCACTTCATCATTATAAGAAGTGGCCCCCAAAACACAGGAGCTAAGGGCCACTCAGGATTCAATGAACTATTAAAATCACTCTAGGCAACTGGCAGGCAGCTAAGCCAGTGCTCAAATCTGTTATCCAGCTTTATTGCAGAGAACAAGGTTACCAGCACCTCTTCAAGACAGAGCTACTTTCATCATCCCCCAAGTGGCTTAGAAAATAATCTGTTATTATTCTAGTGCATTCATTCTCTCCAGTTTGGCTTGGGGGATGGTTTCTTCATTTTTTTTTCTTATATACTGACAGAAGAGTATGAACTCGAGACAGAACTGATTCATACTATCTTCCCTAACAAACCTCTGACATGTACCACTGGGACTTGATCTCCATCTACTGTATGCAAAGGCTCAGATTGGGCAGGGCCCACTCAGTTAGTAGAGCCTCAGGTGTTAAATAACCAGGTGGCTTTTGCTAAATGCTGCTCCCAATTTTTGAAAGATCCCCCACTCAATGCTTTCAAGATGTTTTTTAGCAGTCCATTGTACCTCTCCACTTTGCCTGCAGCTGGTACATGGTAGGGGATATGGTACACCCACTCAATGCCATGTTCCCTAGCTCAGGTGTTGATCAGGTTCCTGACATGAGTCCCATTGCCTGACTCCATCCTCTCAGGGGTACCATGCCTCTTTTCAAGGCCCAGGATGGTGCTACCCTGGTAGAAACAATTTTATCTCCATTCACATATTTTCCAAGCTTCTGACAGACGGTCAATGAGTTCAACCACGCTGTAACTTTGCACTCATCCCAAAATAACCTCTTTTCAGGCTTTTTTCCCCACACAGCACTGGTGCTACCCAGCTGTAGTCCTTTGCTGCTAGCAGCAGCAGCTTTAGGCTCAGCAGAGAGGAGGGACTTACACTGGTGACTCGCCGGTAGATCTGCGCGGCATTTTGGCACTCGGAATAGGGATATTCAGACGTGGCCATCTCTAGCATACACATCCCAAAAGCATAAACATCAACGGACTCATCATATTTCTCCTCATACATCTCGGGGGCCATGAACTCTGGGGTACCTTAAATTAAAAGAACGATTCAGACTCTAAATGTCTCAAAGCGAGCAGAGGCTGCTGCTGGCGTTACTCACCGCAGGGGCAAGCTGGGCAAACCTGTGAGACAAGAGAAAGTGGAGGCAAAAAGAAGAGGGAGGAAACCCTTAGTGACTCTGTTGCACCAATGTACTTTGTGAGTCTTCCATTGCAAGGCCTTTATGGAATAACAATGGCACGTGAGACATGATGCATTTCCCTGTTTAGGCATGTTAGTTGATATAAATATCAGAACAGACTGGATTAGCCTGAAATCAAACAGGAGGGGAGGGGATAAGAAGAGGGAAAAACTGTAGACTAGCCATAGGCTGCAAACCAAATACTAAGGAGAGTTAAGGCACTTACCTTGTCTCCCTGTAAGGAAAGAGCACATTAAACCTTGTTTCATAAATTACCTGACTGCCCTCTGCTGCAAAAGAAGTAGTACTGGTAAGAGCCCACAGCTAGTCTCTGACCTGGTGCTCTCCATCTACTTGCTCAAGTAGAATGGTTCAGGTAAGGCCTTGCAATGAAAAGCTCTGTTGTTACAAATAAAAATCTCCGTGAAAAGAGGACAAGAGGTAATTTTCTGCAAAGGCCACTCACCAGAGCCCTTTTCTTCATATACTTACCTTCCCACCTGCAGTATATTTATAGGCCTACTGCAGATACAGGCATTAGTGAGGGACATCCTACAGTCAAAAATACTCAGAAATACAGAGAGATTGAGTTACAGGCATAGAGCGTGAGATTCAACAAGTCCCATTTAAATAGTGTGCAGAAAATTATTGCCCAGTGAAGCTTCACAGATCCCCTCTGCAAACAAAGGGACTGCATTGTATGATCAGATCAGATTTACTTCAAGCCAGAGATGCAAGTTTGCTTTTTGTAAATTTAAACACAGAATTATTTCCTGCAGACACCAGATGCCAGAAAATTTACAATCATTCTACAGCCCATTGCTTGTTTGCACCAGGCTAAACCAAAAAAAATGTAATTGCAGTCATTTATCCAAAGGCTAATCATTAACAAATAACTATGTAACAGATGGTAATTTTCCAGTGATAAATTTGAAGATATGACAAATATGCTTAAGAAATTATGGTTTTTAACACCATTCTTTTCTTCCCTATTAATATTTTGACCTGGTTAAGAAGCAGGAAATATTTCAGTGACAGCTTGCAAGAAAATTTACAGGTATATGCCATTGATCCCAGCTAGGAATCTGGCACAGGACTGTTGAGTAATCTGAATTTTAGCAAGCTCTAAATACTGAGAGCGAAAGAAACTTTATTCCCTGCAGTCTACTGACCCAACTGTAAAAACAAAGCTGATAAAACCAATTCTTTCCAGAATTCACAAGAAAGATTACACCACTTCCACCAAACCAATTTCTGAAAGAGTTATGAATGGATACACAGGGACAGAGCCAGAATAAAGCATTATTTCCCAATGCACCCTCCTAACTCACACAAATCCACATTGTACAGACTCCCTGAGTAAGGTGTTATTCCACAGTCTGTGTTATTATTTACACATAATATTGACTTTCTTTGGTATTCCTCAATTTCTGATAAATAAACCCCTGGTAACAATGAAAAAAAATTTTGGCAATATGAACTAATGCTACACTAAATATCAAAATGTTGTTTGGTCACCAAAATGCATTTGTACATTTCTTAAAGCAGCATCACATCAAAGGTAAGATTTTTATATAGTGAAGAGTGGTTTTATCAGCAATGTTGCACTAGATTGTTGGGCAGGACAAGAACTCTATATTCTAAATTAGCTAATGTTATAAATATATAAATAACAAAAGGACAACCAAAATGTCAATATGTCTTGGCATTAGGAACACAGAATGACCTCAGCAAGCAAGAGACAAAGCCTACATATTTTCAGGCTTTGACCAGGTACCTTTGTAAGTGTGTTTTTTAGGAAAGTTCTTAAAACACTCAAGTCTCCAAAGAGGTAGACTGGCTCAGCAGCCTCCAAAACAGGAGAGGCTTACCTATCACACTTTTGGCAAAAGAAGCTCGTTTCAGGGTTGCCAGACCAAGGTCTCCAATCTTGACTGATCCAGTGGGGCCAGTAATGAAGATGTTGTCACATTTTAAGTCTCTATGAATGATGGGAGGAGTACGTGTGTGCAGGAATTGTAAGCCTTTCAGTATCTGACGGCACCAGCTTCTTAGCACTTTAATTTTCATCACTTTAAATCTTTTCAAATACCTAATGAAAAAAAGTAACAATAGGTTAAACAGATTCTGCTAACAAACAGTAGATTAAATGGTACCATTTGCTGTTTGGAAGCAAAGAAACAGTAATTAAAGACATTCATAAATTTAAGCTTCTATTTTAAAATCTACCTGAGCATTTCATTACTTCAGAGGAGCTAAAGATGATTCCCCTCTACAAAACCTATCCCCTTACTTCTAGCCAGCAGACTATAATGATGAAACAAAAATGTGAAAGCTTGGTGTACATAGCTGATAACACATCTACAGACAGCTGGATTGCTAAATTTCAAGGCACTGCTTCAATGACAAATAACTCAAGGCTCATTAATTACAGTTCTTCACCTACTTAACTTCTCCAACACTTACAACCTTTACCTTGATTAATTATAACTAGATGGGAAGGTGGGTCACTAGATCCAAAATGTTAATAACCAACAAAGTACAGAGCTGTGGAAAACTGCAAGAGCTCTGAAATCAAATCATTTGTCCCTCATTTACAAGAGTAATCAAGCACTCTGTTCAAGGTTTCCACATTACATTTTACATCTGCTTCAAATTTACCTGTGGAGTTAGCAAGATAATTAGAAATTCTTAGAGATCCCCTCCCTGGTGCAGGACAGGGTTTGATCACCTGAATCCAACTGGTACTATGGACAGATGGAGACAGGGCAGACAAATCTTTAAAAAGGCTCTGTCAAATAACTGAGGTGGAAGAGTTCATACATAAGTCTGTATTCCTTTTGCAGGTAGAATGCAATCCAAACTTAACTGTTCTATCTTTGCTACTCCTTGAAACCCCATGTAGGAAGAGTCAAATTTCATACCAAAAATATTTTTCAATAAGCATGAAAGACTAACATCTTATTCTGTTACTTAACTTCAGCAGATTAGAGATGCCACAAGGTGAATAACCTCTGACAGTTTTCAAGTGCTTTCCAGCAGGGTTTTCTCTCAACCTCTATTTGGGTAACGCAATTTGAAGTGCAGAGCTATTTTGTTCCTTCTGAAAAAGTACAGGCCAGACTGCATGTAGAGAAAGGACCTAGCATGTTCTGTAGAGCAAGGACTTTATTCTTGTTTGGTCAGAGTCTCAGATAAAGATCAGTTTCACACTACACAAAGACTGCTAGTAAATTCTGTGACCAGCATGGAGTCTAGCCACTGCAATCTTAAAACTAAAAGCAAGTTGTGTTCAATTATTCCATGGCAGTGGTCAGTCTCTTCTGCAGATTCACTTAACTAGGAGATACAGTCCCGATGAAATCACTTCAATCAGCTCCAACACAGAAATGCAGTGTATTCATCCCTTTTACTTTAATTTCTCCAGTTCAAGACAAGATCTGGAAAATCAAGTTGCTAGCAATGATCCTGCTATGAAAATAAATCTGTAAAAGCAATTGGGTCAGTTCCAGAGGAAATCAGGTGTCAGAATGTAAAGGAAAGCAGGGAAAAAGCCAAGCCAAGGAAGGAGACAAACTGAAGGAGGTTCTGAATCGCATCAGCGACCACTTGAATTCCTGCTATTGACACAACCCTCATTCATCTCTCTTGAGCCTGTTCCAAAGATCACATGGTAGGGGCACTTCAGTTCAGCATCTGGAATCCCTAATTACATTCTTGGTTACAAATATGCTAGTCCACTGCCAGCTTTTCGCTGTTAAAGGACCTGGATCCAGCCATCACCCAACATTGTGCAGTGTGGCTGTCACTGTTCCATAACGTTAAGTGAATTAAGTCACATGTCCCTTTGTGCAGAAAACAATTTAAAAATGGAAGCACATACAAATACACAAAAATAGACAAGCCTTCTAGGCAGTATGTTTTCACTTTTCCTACTATCATAGAAGAACTTGGGCTTGAAGAGACCTTGGGAGATTTCCAGTCTAAGTTTCTGTAATTACAATTACACAGAGTTGAAGGAGCTATAGGAATACTTACTAAAATAAAACATGAGAAAATCTCCTTTAAGACACCACCATATTTGTATTCTGTTCACTTTTTTACATCAAGTGACAAGAATGTCTGTGTCCCAAGTACCAAAAGAAGAAAGCATCACTTTTATCAAATGCAGGTAATGCAAACATTGAAAAAAGATATGGAAGTAATATGTCAAATATATGCAAACACAAGTGTACAGTGTAAATCTAGGGAAAATGCCACAAGCACATGAAGTACTTAATTAAGGCACACCTGAAATCTCCCATACAGTTCACCTGTCAAGTCTCAAGCAAAGTGGACTAGAATAAACTAAATCCCAGTTATATACACAGCTATACAAGAGTAGAGAAAAACCCTAGCCAGAACTCTAAAGTTTAAAGGATTTTCAATTAAAGAGCTTATTACTTTTCTCTGGATTAAATAAAAAACTTTCTTATTTCAAGATACAAAATAATCCTACAGACAGAAAATCTGGGGTATTTCTTCCTACCAACAGCCTACATTATAATTGTCTATTATTATTTCTTCATCTTTGTTATGATACCATGTAAACCAATCCAAATATTAAAATCTGTGAGAAGGATAAAGGAGTAAAAAAGGGAGAAAAAAATTTGGCACTACGCATTTACCAGAAAATTAGGTAAACTTTATTTAAAGGCACCAGTACAGAGGTGCAAAACCATTAACTTATTACTTGTCTGAAAACAGCACATTAAGCAGCAGATCTATTATTTTACCTGAAATACCTTCAGCAACCTGAGAAATGTCTCCACTGAACACACACCTAAAGAATGTTGTTGCATCCTTAGCCATCCAGTACTATTTCAAGAGACAAACACTTCCCTGTAACTGCAGCCCAGACTCCCAGAGAGCCATTTTTCTTCCTAAGAATGTCCATTTGTAGCTATCAATAAGCATGGTAAAAAACACAAGACATTCACAGGCTATTTGAGCCAAAGGCAAACTGTTTCCAGCTCCTGCAGCCTGTTTACACATGTAGGGTGTGAACGCCTCTCCAAGAGTGAAATGGGCACTGAACAAAGTGAGGGATGCAGAGCCCCTTTATTGCAGAGCTGGCAGCTTTACCCCAGCAGAGGGATGGTGGCTGGAGCTCAGAACCCCTTTATTGCAGAGCTGGCAGCTTTATCCCAGCAGAGGGATGGTGGCTGGAGCTCAGGACAGGCTCCACCGGGGCAGAGAGCAGAGCCCCACGAGCCCCATGCACCACTAGAGGCCCTCGCAGCAGCCCCAGCCCCAGCACTCTGCTTTTAACTTGGCCTTCAGCACACCACGAGGTGCACTCGGCTGCCTCACAGGTCCAAACTGCAGGATTTTTATCTGAAGCTTCAGCAAGTTTCAGATAAACCAATAGGTGGTGAATTTTTTCTTTTTTACATGTTATTTGTATTGTCGTAACAGCCAAAACCTCCCCAAAGAGGTGACTTAATTTGAGCTTTGAACTTTAAGAACTAGCTCATCCTAAATGGAAAGCAGCTGGAGAAAAAAAAAAGAAATTCTGAGAAGTGAAAATTGAGTATTGCCTTCCTTAGCTCTTAAAATCCAAAAATCTTGTGCACGTGTTTAATGGGACATCACAAGCTTGCTAACTTAAAAGATGTTCTACCATGGCCTGCAATGCTAGTAATGCTCCTCTTAAACAAGAATGTTCCTACAGTAGGTTATCCTGCAGCAGAAGGGCTCTGTTCTCATCTAAATATCACCTACTTCTAGTGCTCTAGTGCTGTGCTAATGAAACTGAAACGCTGTGACTTGTCTGAATTTACTTACGTTTTTAATGTTCCAGACGTCATGAGTTCTGTCACAAGAACAATACACTTTTTTCCTTTGACTGTAGACTCCCAGGAATCATAGAACCTGACAATATTGGGGTGCTGAAGCCCTTTCAGCATCCCAGCTTCCTCTTTGAATCTCTGTCGCTCTGACTTGGACAGCTTCCGATCCTAACGAGAAAGAAAAGGTGCATCAGAAAGTTTTGCTTGATTTTCTTATTGAGAGGCAGCAACTTGAAAACAGTTAGGTACACACAAGAATCACATGTCTTAAATGCCATTTGGTTTGCAATTACCTTTAGATATTCTGTTTTGAACACATTCTATTACAGTCTTTTTATAATATGTTGCTCTTTATAATTCTATTGCTCTCAGGGTTAAGAACTGCACGTCTGCAAATTAACTCCTCTTTCTGCTTTCTCTTGCTTTACTACTCTTTATAATAAATTTAGCTGTTGCCTGACTTGAGGTGGAAAGGGGATATAATGTGTTGAACACTTCAGTGTTTGAGAATGAAATCAGATCATTTAACCCCTCTCATGTTGTACATAACAATAACTTTTCATTATTCCTAGATGTCTGCTCAGACCACTGGTTAACAGATGGGATTAGCCACCCATAGAGGGGGTTAAGCATCAAACCTCTGTTAACATCCAGTATGTTCCTGTAGCTGTACACCATCAAGTGAATGAATTGGATTTTCTTTGATTAAATGCAGAACCTCATGATTGAGCAAGTTTCCTGAAATCTCACGTCAACAAAACCAAAAAGTTACTCTTGTAACTCCCAGTAGAGACAGAAAGCAATCTTTTGGCCGGAGGCAGAACACAAAACAGCATTCCTGGACTGTTGTGCTGCAGCTGGCTGGCAGCTAGCACCAGGACTTGGAGCAGCCATTACCTGAATGAGCAGCACATCTCAAAGAGAAGATGTCTCCTTGTACCATGCAGTGTTCTCAGTTTACCAAGGCATGACCATTGCACTGCTCACACCAGACTGACTGACTGGCACAAACTGGGTCCATATGCAGTTAGCATTAAAAAACCCAAATATTTCAGGATATACTTATAGCCAAGAATTTCAGAAGCATTGTTTTTAAGTTATTTAGCAATAACTGAAGACCTGTTTGTCAGATCTGAGTAATAATTTTAAGTCACTTGATTTCACATTGTCTTTTCCATTAAAAGGAGGCAGTAAAAACACACAGGATTTACTTATACTCCCATTGTGCTCCAGACAGTAATTCCTCTTCCTTTGTTTACAGGTCATATGTTTTCTCAATATAATTCAGCCATGTAATATCTAAACCATCCTACATTCACTAAGACCATCAACTTCTTCTAAAAGGTTCACAGAGTATCTTCAGGCATAAACAAACCTCTTTTTCAGATGAAGCTCCAATTTTCAGAAGTATCCAATTTCCCTGGGTAAAAGTCTGAAAACAGGTTTGAAATCACCTCAGGGATCAGTTTCCTATTGGTGCCTAGAGTGTTACTCACCCTTACAATTCTTAGGAAAATGCAAAATCCTTATGTATGACTAATTTAATCTACAGATATCAAAATTCATTCAATCCTACAACTACTTCGCTCTGCAGAAATCAGCATTACCACCTCTTCCCATTCTTTCATAAGCATATTTGCACAAGTTTTGATGTAACATTTGAAGGAACATTCCACCAACAATTGAGCATCCATGTCTGTTGAGGTGTTGCAGGAGCTTTTATATGTAATCAGTATTGTCATATGAGGTGCCTTACCCCTCTAATAGCCTTCCTTTCACTATAATGAACAAGGCAGCACAAGTTCTGTTGCAAATCTCGATTCTAACAAATTCAAACTGCTGAGACAGAAAAGCAGAGAGCTGCAAGAGGTACAGCTGACCACACACACATGCACCAGTGCTTCAAACAACACAATCACAATATCATTTTTCTCACAGGAAAATAAAGCAGTATTCTCAGCCTCTACTCTTGACCTTCATAATTCACTTTTCTAAGCCACTGTACTTTGCTGTAAATTCAGCTACTGTGTATGGTCATTATACAAAGAAGGCTGCAATAATTACTTTTCTATCACTTTTAAATAGTCAATATGAAAACCTGCATTCATTTTTGCCAAAACTCAAGATTTTTGATACACATTTGGATTACATTTCCTTTATTGTGGGCATACTAACAAGTTATCTACCACAAACACTGTTAACCAGTTTTAGACCTACATTTAATATCAAGTCAAGGCTATTTCATTTCAGTCTCATTTTAACCCACGTAACCCAATCTCCCTTCAGGGCTTTATTCAGTTCTCCCTGCCCCTATACTACTGTCCCCAAATAGAAACTACCAAGTGCTAACCACCCTTATCAATGAACAGACTCCTAAGAGGCATGCACTCATATTTGGACTCATTTCTCTCTCTGCTCACATCCATGGCAGCATCATGTTCCTGCAAACACAGCTGTGACGTCCAGCACAGACACTCAACACTTCAGCGCTGCCATTAAAACCCCACCAAGACCATGCAATAGCCTAAGTAAAACAACACTGCTTTGAAAGTCTCAGTGCCCCAGTGATCTGGGACAAGTCTGGACAAAGCACAGGCCAAAAACTTTCACCCAGGAACACAGCTATGTTTTTGCAACCAAGGAAACCCTGCACCCTTCAGTACATAACTGCAGCAGCAAAAAGGAACATTAAACAGAGCTGGAAGAAAAAGACACAGAGGCCACTTGTTCCCTAAGCCCAGCAGTGCATACTACCTTTTACTGCCCTCATTTCCTTGGACACACAACCCACACCCTCATCTGTAACAGGTTTTTATATTCTTCTCCTGAAGGAACACTAATGCTAGGTTACAGAACACTGCCAATATACTTTAAAAGAACCCACAACCCAAACACTGAGGAAAATACTGAGTCTCCTGTACAATTATACCAACAAAGTCTGTATACACAATGACTGGTTTTAGCTGTACAAATTACATTCTAATGCAACTTGCAAACAGTTGGCTTGCAGGCCAACATACAATTTAAAATGACAAGTCCATTTTCAAAACCTGAGTAATTAAAAATATTAGACAGCAAAATCTCCCAGGCTGCATAGACACAGACTAAAATAGAGCCTATCCCAAATGCATGTTGGCATCCTTTGAGCTATTAGCATGGGCAAAAGTGACAACTTCACCTCATGCCTGTTCTTGTACAAAAAATGCAACTTAGGCAGCTGCAGCTACTAAAATATTGAAATAAGCAAGTAAAATAGAGCACTGTATGTAATTTGGGAGACTGAGCTGTTACCAGCCATGTTAGGTATAAATAGCTCAGGAGAAGCAGGGGAATGAGAGTATCTTGGCATCACATGGAATCCAGAAAGTAGCTGTACAGCATACTGGGGCAGAGAGAAAGAAGCCATCATCACTCAGTGAGAATTTAAGAGAGTGTTTTGCCAGACTTTGGGAAGGGAACAGTTTCCACCATCCTCAGTTATAACTGCATACTCCAGAAGACTCAAGCCCAGATGTGTTTTCCCACCAAGGCAGCTCCTGGGGGCAGCACTCAGGATCCATCGTGGCCCCTGAGCAGGAGCCTGCAGAACTGCAGGACCCTCAGCTGGATCTCCACTTCTAAAGATGTAATGAAATCTGTGGCCTATCACCCCAAACATGCCCTCCTTTTGCTGAAATTATTCTAAGTGTGAATCAGACAAGCAGATTTATCCCCTGCAGCCTCTTTCCTATAATACATGGTCTAAATATGTACATAGATGGATCATTTCCACACATATTTGTTGTTCTCATTTGAAAGCAAAAACACAAGTTGCACAGATTAACATTCCAGTTTCACCAAGTACAAGATCAGTTAGACAATTTTAATGTTTTTGATTTTTTTTTAATCAAACAGCCAAAAACTAAAAGTAGAAGGAGTCACAAGTAGCTTTCCATAAGCCTAGGAAACTTAAACAATTTTATAAAGAAGCCAGCACTTTAGGACAGTTAGTAATATACAGCTTGATATCCTATCCTTCAAGGACCAAATCATTTTGGAATTCCCACTAATCAAATTTAAAAATGGACATAGTCTCTCCTTTCTTGTTCTTTTTTTACCATAAGCAACCTGAGGCAGACAAGACAAAGTCCTAAATCTAGAAGTTAGCAAATCGCATTCTTGTAGTAGCTCAGCTGGCACATGCTGAGCAGATATAGCCCAAAAATTTTTAAAAATATACAAAGCTGTCAAACTATAGCAGAGCTTGCTTTCTAAAATGGATTTAACTACCTTATAAAATAGACAGCATTGTTCCTCCTAAACTGATAGCTTCCCTGGAGGACCTAAGTGTCACATCCCAATCACTGGGCTGCCCTTTGAACAAACTGAAACAGATGCATCAAGCCTACTCTGTTCATTTCATTCATTCCTTTCCACCTACATTAAATTGTTTTGACAAGCCAGGACACACAGCAAGGCGTCCCAGCACGTGATTTGTGGTTCTGCAGTGCCAGGGGCCTGAAAGGAGACGAGCAGCAAATGAAACGATTGTTCAGCTCAGAGAATTCAATAAGCTTGTTCTTGGCTGTTTCCACTTACCCAAGTCCTTCCCATCAGGTTTGTTTTGGTCAGGAAAGAGCTATCAGAGGTGTTTACATTTTTCAATGTAAAACAGCGATCTTGGGCATTCATGATAAACCAGGTACAGGTTTACTCTTCAACTTATTTCTTTAATGTACAGCAGCATGAATTACATGCAGCATTGCTACTACCCTCTTTCTACCCCTGTACCTACATGCTTTATGTAAATAAAAAACAAACCAACCCAAAACAACTCCTTTCCCCTCCTAAGATTAGCTATTCTACCAAGCCAGTAAGCAAAAAATGCCTATAGTCCTGTGGTGGTGTGCTTCAGCAAAGACTTACTATCTACTCAGCATCCTTAATAAGGAAAAAAATACATTTCTGGCACCTCAATTAATCCTAAATTTCAACTATGGGATTCACACAGTCACTAAGCCTATGGAGTAATTTCCCATGTGTTTTCCTTTAGATCTGTCCACAGACAGATAGAGTTCTGAGTTCTGTGCTGTTCACATGAGGACAAGAAATCCCACATCTGCAGAGCACATCCCAGTGCCCAGAGCAGTCACAGAGCCCAGCCCAGACAGCAGAGGCACAGGGGAGCCTCCTCACCCTGGCACTGCTCTCTGCTCACATCCCTTGAGGCTCTTCAGCCAGCCCAAACTCAAGCAAGGCTCCCACTGTTTTCACTGACACCAAAAGGCCTGAGCTGAAGTCCTGGACAATTCAGCTGGCATTAAACAGACACAGTTCTGCACTGGTGGCACAGTGCACCTCACCTTCACACACTACAGGACACCAAGCACGTGGCCACCAAGAGAAACACTCTACATGATAGGAACTACACCTGCCAACTCCTGCTATACATCCTCCAAGGTGATTTTCACATCCTTAACATGAAGGACAATTTACATCACTCAGGTGCTGGGGAACCTTCATGCACAGCAGAATAAACCAGACTCAGAAAACTTCCCATGATCTCCATCTACAAATAAGCAGACTCATAAGCAATATAAGTCAACTTTAAACTGTTTGGGTTTTGGTTTTCAAAAAAAAAAACCAAACTCAGCAGATGAGCTGTTACACAATTTAGAACTCTTCCATCTTCCACAAATATTAGGAAGATAAGCAGTAAATAGAGAAAAACTGGACATTTCACATACTACAGGTTTTACTAGGTTTCTGCATATTCTACCACTAGATCCAGAAATGATACACAGTGCAGGGACAGTTGTTTTGCAGGGAGGGTTAACTAGACTACAGCACCAGTATGTACTTTCCATCCAGACATGCAGTAGAAAAATTAGCAGCAATGAACTGTCTTCAAGTGATGTGATCTGTAAATGTACAGCCATGAGAGACTTCAAAGTGCTGCTGAATTATAGATAGTCTGAATCACAGGCAAGGTGAATTATCTATCTCTGCTGGGGTTACTGAGCAGCATTTTGTCAGGCATTCAAATGTCTGAAAATCTGAGTGAAGACACTGCAGCTCCCAGCCTATTATTTGGAGGAATTAGTAGCATACAGAACAGACAAATGTTCTTCTGTGTGCATTTCTGCAGCATATGAGAAAGGCTTTGCAAGCCTTTAAGCAAGGTTAATGAGGGGTCATCAGAGGAGAAGCTAGCAAGACTGTGTTCTGATATTCAGCACTGTTAATGGAACTGAGGCTTTGTGGGCTGCAGTGTTCTCATCCTGAAAAAATCTAGCAGTTAAGAGGAAAAAAGAGCACAGTAACCACTGAGCTAGATTAACAAAATATCAACAAAGAATCCACTGAGCTTAAAAATCACCCAGCATCACACAGTTGGTGCCTAGAAATGGAAGTCTCAGTGCACAAGCACTGCATCTACTTTTCTGCATCAACACATGAACCACTTAATACTTTCCAGCATTAAAGACTAGGTAGAGAGATAAAAGGGAGGGGACTGTTCAAAATGCATCCCTGCACAGCAACAGACAAAAAAAACTGATCAAAGATCTGCACAGATCCTTCCATCACTCTACTGTCTACAAACCACTGAACACAAAAAACTGGTTAAACAGAGATGAGCAGCTGCTGTTCCAAAAGTACATAACCAGGTTAAAAAACACCCCAGCCACTCCTCACAAGGCATAACCCACTGCCAGCTTTGCTGCTCTTCATGACATGCTCCAGCACCTCACTGCTCTTCTCTTGGTCAGAGGCACAGAACTTCCCAATCACCCTCCTGCTCTCCTTAGTTTAAAGAGGGAAGACAAAGCTTCTGAGAGGCGGCAAAATGCTATGCAAAGCCAAGTTAATGCTTATTGAAAGAATGATTTCACCTTGCTCCTTGGCAAGTCTCCACAAGAAGAATCGGTTTTATATAAGCTACAGACAATCTTCATGGAGGATGCAAATAACCTGAAGAAAGGTAACACTGAATGTAAAATATATAGCTAGCACAATAGAAGAGAATAGGCTTGAAACAGTTACACACTTTAAGGTTCCTGATTAAAGGATTTGCTGTAGGTTTCCTCTTACACAAGGTATTAAAAACACTTTAAGTTTCAGGAAAGTGCACAAGTAGTCAACCTAAGACATTGAGGGATTATTCCCATTGCTTGTCAGTTTCTTGGTGAAAAGCACCTGCTTTCTAAATTTTTCACCACTGGTTACGTGGAAGGCAAAGGAAAATGGGTAATTGATTTGATAATTCTCTTCTCTATGCTGGCATTTCAATGCACTACAATAGTAACTAAGTAGAAAATTCATTGGAAGATGAAGTAATTTGTTAAAAACCAAAAAATTACAAGTGCTTCTTGTCCTTTCCTTTAGAATTGCTGCAGTTAAGTGATACAGCAAATGCACACAACTTTACTTAAGCTGCTCAAATGTTAGAAATTATGAAACAAATTATACATAATCTGACAGATAACTGATGGTAGGAGGAGGGAAAGGAGGGAAATGAAACCCTAAATGATCAAACAAAAGGAGGACAGAAGTCTTCATCAGTCACCATTCAGTCTGAGTCAGTCAATTATACATATCCTGAAGGAACTTGTACTTCATCTTTGCCTCAACACTGAAGGGGAAATATCTGCAAACTCCAGCCCACATTTGTGACCAAAAGATTCCAGCACCACTCCCCATTTTATCCTGTGATTGTCTCAGTTTTGATGAAGCTGTGACTCACCACCACAGGCCAAGGGGGCAGAACACCAAGAATTCTGTTCCTCTGTGCTCACTTTCCTGCTTTTACATTTGCAGTAACCCCTGTGCCACCAGTAGCAGTAGCAGCATCTAAGACACCTGGTGGCAGTAATGTCATGGACTTTTAACCTCACATCCTCAGCAAGAGTCTCCTGGGAACAGAAAAGGATCAGAGCTGATGTCTCTGCCTGCTTGCACCGAGTTCTGGCATCGTTGCAAATACAATCTCCATCACAACCACAACAGCACAAAAACACTAACAGTAGATGAGAATGTTTCTTCTTTATATAAGGTCACCAGAGTCTTGCAAGTACACTTCCCAATAACAAAGTTGATCTTTGTTACAGTAGCAGTGTGGGAATTTTTATTTTCAGCAATGCCAAAGGTGACCACACACTGCTGGGATACTGCACTTGGTTGCCATTTGCAGGATTTGATGGAAGGCTCGTGGCCAGTGCTCACCAGGGACAGAGAGGTGCAAACACACAGCTTCCAAAAATTCAGCCAGTGTAGATTTTTAGGTTACTCCTAAAATTTTAAGAAGCATTCATAATTTGTACAAAGTCTCTATTGGATGATTGCTTTCCAGATCTCTGTTATGTGTGAATATACACATTAATACATACCTGTACTGCTCCTCTCCCAGTCTCTCACATCAGCAGTATCATCCTTAGGCAAAACAAGTTGGCTGAACTCAAACCTGAGCCAAATACCCCTTCCAAAAAAAAACAATGACTGAACTGTACATCATCTAATCAGAGTACATTAAATACCATACTCTTATTTTACCAAATCAATTACATATTTTCCTTTGCTTGCCACAAAATCAGAAAGAAAAAAAATTAAACAGCAGATATGAAACCTAAAGCTTAGACATGACCTCTTCTGGAATGTTCCAGGTCCTCAAGAATCTGGACTAAGAATGGCAAGCAACTGTTTAGGCTTCAGTCATTTCTATTCTAGGGTTGCTCTAGGCAGCATTTGTGTTTCCTTACGTAGAAGTCTTGAGGGAAAAAAAAAAAGATGGCTAAAAGATTAATTCAATTTATCCATTCTGAGAGGCTGAACATTAAGGGACAGTAATAAAAAGGCTGGGCTATACAAAAATAATCAGTAAAAGAACAGAGAGCTCATCTGTTTATTTTGAATTTTAAATTGTTATTTGATCCATGGGAGATAAATGGATAAGTTTGCTTTCTGATAGCAGTTCTCAACAAGGCTTATGTTTATTACATACAGCTTATTAGAGAACTGAAGTGTTGGCTGAACTGAATCCTTGATGAGCTATTAACCAGCTGGACCATCAAGTCACTTGGCTCAGATGCCTCATTAAAAGTTTTAAAGTGTGTGTCAGCTCACATTTTGCACTGAACTGATGGTTTTATCAGTGAGAAGTAAGGTACATCAAATCACCTCAGTTTTATTTTACTATGAAAACCCAGTTCTCCACTCAGGGGTGACAATCCTTCAGGAAAAAAAGCCTTCTCCACAGTTTATTCTGATGACCTCACAGATTTATTAATTCAATGCATTAGAAGTGCAATTGTAGGGGTTTTTTTATGTATTTCTGTATGGCTCAGAGTCCTTTTATGAGTAGCTCCATGTCTAAAACATTAGGGTAAACCCTTCACTGCTTCGATTTAGAAAATCAAATATATATTACAATTTTTCATCTCATATTCTTCACAAAGCTAATGGCAAACAGGAGAAGGTAGCTACTGCCACTTTTCAGCAAGCTGGAAAGTTGCATCAATATGCTGGCTGGAAAACACACAGGAGTCTCAAGATGACTGCAAGGATTCCCTGATAATGAGCACCCTAAGGGTTCAGAAGAACTAGCAATGCTCTGGTGCCTCTGAGCAGCTCCCTTGCAAAAATCTCAGCATACAGCCCAGAGACAAGTATCAGCTCAGCCTTCCCTGGCTCCACACTCCTCCAGCTGTAAACCAAACTCTCATCAGCCTACAGTACACAGTGGCTTTAACACTGCTATACACACAGTGTTTGCAGCTTGGTTACCCTACAACAGTTACTCTTCCCAGCTTCCCTCCTTTTCCTGCAAACACATCCAAAAAAGTACTTTATTTAATTTACAAAACTGTGGATTACTATCAGTTATGACAGGATGACATATGAAGTGTAGGCCAAGTACTGGCAGCCAAGAGAAAATCCTTACAACAATCACCAGAGATCTCCATGCCAGACATCTCTCATTCAGAGATCCTTCAGGGATCCAAGAAAAAACCACAAATAATTGCCAGGTGTTCTGCATGTTCTTGCAAAACAAAAGAACCAAAAAGGGATCTCCTGTAGGGAAAAACTAAAGAGATCCAGAAACAATGAGTGACCAAAATTTGTGTCCTAGATGAGAACTCAGAAATACTTCCCATAAAATACCAGTATTAGTGCTAGCATTTCACAAACAAAGTCCTAAAACACACTGGAGAAGCACTTTCAAAAATTTTAAGCATAACTGGTGTAAGTTTCCTGTGATCTACAGAATGGCCATCTTCACCTCAGGGCTCTCATAAAGGGAAGCATTAATAATTCTTCCATGCTTACCCAAAAGGTTGAGGTTGACTTATGAAATCAGTTTCTTGCATCACTTGCATGTTTACTACAGACTTCCACAATAATACCATATACATCAGAGACACTCCACCAGGGCTGCCTCTAAAAAGTTACTCAAAGTCACAAATATTGCGGACAGTATCAAATGAACCACTAATATTTTAATTTACCAATATGTAAATTTAAAAACATGCATATTACCTTTCACAGAGCAAGGAATTTGAGTAGAGTTGAGTCAGGAGAGAGACAACACTCCAGTTTAACAGTGAATAGTGGTAGGATGAACAACTAAGCAAACTGGCATGATGAAGCATAATCTGCATCCAGAAGCTTAACTTGCTTTGCAATTCAATCTTGAACAATTTTAAAACACATTAAAATATAAGAGAAAACAAGGTGTAATTGAAATGCAGTTGAAGGAATCACTCAGCTCCTATTATCTAATGAAATACAGGACAGAATACATAAAAACAGCCAGGCTTTTGCTGTTGAATGGAAGTAATAACATGCACAACTTGGACACGGAAGTGCTATTTTTACAGAGGATGAAAGGGGAAAAAAACCAAATCCACACAAACCCTTTTCTTGGCCTGCAAGAAAAGCCATTGGCAACTAAAATTCAGAGCTGTCAAACAGGTGAGATCAAAGCATCAATAGAGTAATCCTGAAAGGGAGACAAAACACACAGCTAGGAAAAAGCACTAGATAAAGTTTAAGATGAACAGATGAAGTTTAAGGCTTCTTTTCCCTTTGAATTTGGGAACTACATACACAGTATTCCCACTGGCAAGGCTATCCTGTATTAATCCAAGCATTTTTTCCAAAGAACACTACTGGGAATATCCCACACTGCCAGAAGACCAACCATGACCTAGAAGGCCTCAGATACTCAACATGTTATCTATGAATCAGCTATTCAAAATGCTACAGCTTATCCAAAAAGTCTGTTTCTCATTACATTGTGCTTTAGTCACATACTGTCTGTCCTTGGTCTGGTGCCACTTCATTTCAATTGTTTGAACAGGAACACTGGAAGGAATTTCTTGAAGACAAACTATAATGCCTGCGCATGCCATGGTTCAAGGGGCCTGCCTTAAATGGGTCATCACAACCTGCAAACAGGCTTCTTTGTTTTCAATTTACCTCCTACTTTGTCCTACTGAAGAATTCTACATGCAGTTCAAAATTCAGTTTAACTGTGAACTAAAGTGCTTTATCCAAAAAAACACCAAAAAACATTCAAAATATTCAAACAATGTATCCATACAGTGAAATATCTAATATTTTGTACATCATATACAAAAACTACCAACTAGTGATCATGTTTAACATTGAACAAGCTCCCTTAGCCAAAAGGGTATATGAAAATGTTTTTAGTAAAATGGCTCTGAGACACACTCAATGTGTTCAGCCAGTATGCACACACAAAAAGCTATGGAAGCTGGAATTAAAGGAAAGCAGTTTGTGAGCAAAGCTGTTCTGGTACTGCATCCCTTCTTTCACTGGCAACAAGTACATTTCTGTGGGGATAGAGTGGCTAAGTGGATTGAAGATACTCCATATTTCTGTTTCATTTAAATTCCTTGCCCTGCCACACAACCCCAAGCAACATCCCAGCAAAACCATTTTAATTAAGCTAAAGACAGTATCATAAAGATAATGGACACTTGGATCTGGTTTGAGCCTGAGTCCACTAAACAGTACTCTAACAAGTACACAGGCCTGCTCTTGCCACAGAGTCAGCCCCCAGTCTGGAGATAACAAAGGCCACACAAGCCCCCTTTTTCACAGGCAGAGACAGGACACAGATCTCTGAACAGATGTCTCACACAGCAGCCATATCCATTTGCAGAATAAGAGCCTCCTGTCCAACTCCCAGCAAACAGGATGTGAACAGAGGCACCACAAGTCCACATAAGCAGCAGACTGGAAGCACCTGAGAAATAATTCTTTTGCAGTTCTGTTACTACTCCAGCATTTTCTTCAATTAACTCGAAACCAATCCTAGTGCCAAAACAAACTTTCAAAAAAATTTCTAATGTTTGAATGCTTATTATTAGAGACATTTATGAAAACCTCACCAATTCCTTTTAAAGACTATGAGGTAGCTTTGTAATTGTTTCCTCCTGAAGACCCTATCAATATAAAATGATTTTTCCAGAGAAAAATTGGCTGTGATCCAAACACAGATCTCAGTACTTTGGAGGGACAGCTGTGTGAAAATCTCTTGAGAGCTCAATTCTAAAATCTCTTCTCACAGGGGTTTGAAAGGTGGAAGTGTCATTAAGCAGTTTTAAAATCCTCAAAACTTAAGAACCATGGTAAGATAATGTTCTTGCTATTACCACAGGGGGTTTTGTTTATATCTTGTTTGTTAGTCTGGGCCCCTGAAACTGAATTATTTCAAAGAAAACAGAGGGAAGACAAGGACCTTTTAATCCTTGTTTGCTAATTGTTTAGTAAAAGCAAGGGCCAAATGGAAGAACCTGTGGTTGCAGCACCTCAGAATTATTGGAAAGAGGCTTCAGTAGCCAGCAAATAATATTACAGTACAGAGCAGCGAGTGTTAAAACTCAAAATTTATAATTAACAGCACCATCTTCAATAGAATTGTGAAAGAAGGACAAAACCAACAAGGAGGAGCTGGATAGATGAATCACAGCCTCAGAGTTACAGTCCTATCTTCAAAGCTGTTAGCAGGCTGAAAAATTTATGAACAGGCATCTTCAGAATGAGTTGCAACATATCTGTCCATCAGAAGCAGACATTCCCCTTGTGATTTCACTCTGCAAGTAATAAAATCCAGACTGCTCTGCAAAGAGCTGCAGTTCCCCCCTCGCCTGCTCCTGCCCTGAGCACTCTGCCTACACAGGCTGACAGGGTTTGATGCTATTTTAATCTCTCCTGTGCCTCCAACACACACTGGATCTCACAGATCTTGCCTGTAATTTCCTATTTCAAAGCACACTCTCTCAGAGAGACCTGGTCCATACTCCAGGCACTTTGCTGCAGTTTCCCACAGCCATTTGGTTTGGCTCTGTCTGCAGAGCAAATGAACGCTCAATAGAGACCAAGCTGAGATAGCTGGAGCACACTCACCATCCTGAACTGCTGACTCAGTGCAAATGGCTCCATTTCACAATTAGTCACACATGTGAGGATGTGAGGTGGAAACTGAAATTTATGCCACTATGAACTCTTCTTATCTCAACGACTTCAGTGTGCTTGTGCCTAAATAAGGATTTCACAAGAGATCTACTGGCAATCATCATCAGGCTTGTGGAAACAGGATGCTTTTCCATGACAGGCAGTGGAATGGAATGGTATTGTAGGAACACACTGAAATCTTAAGACCATAGAAGAGATTGTAGCTTCATACCAAAATTATCAGAGTTATACCCAGAATTTCATTTTTAAAATTGAAGATAATACTCAGGCAACCCAGGGGATAACTGCCTTCTCCTGTTATGCCCTCCTGCCACTCCTTCCTTCCAGAACACAATTTCAAGTTTTCACTTCCCAGGAAAGGCAAACAACATGAGACAAAGCACAGACCAGGCTCTGAGCTAATTAAAAAGGAATTCCCATCCAATGTGTTAAACACTAAACACTAAAATAGAACTAAAAGCAGTCAGGTAGTACTCTGATTATAGCTATGTTCAGATTATTAATAGATTTTTGCAGTTTTTTCATTTACATACATTTCTTTGGAGTTTATCTTCCTCTCCTTTTGTACAATCATGACTTCTAGCATAAAAAAAGGGAAAAAATAACACACCACAAACAATTCTCTAACTCAGCCATCTGTGTAACAACACTGTTTGCTGGTAGCTGTTTTACTTAAATCCTGAACATCAAGAGTCCAGTTTAAGGTGAAAAATCCACAAGGCCTTTAAAAGAACAAAGTATAAGTAGACAAACTTCTACAGTTTAGAATGCATTGGATAAAAAATAATAAAAAAAGGATTTTTACCAAATCTGGTAAAAATCAAAGTTATATATTCCATTCTTTCTATACTATTTTTTCCCTCAAAGCTCATGGGAAAGCAGACATTTTGATTAGGGCAGTTGCTTTTAAAATAATACAAAATTCATCTTTCAAGATCTGAATTGACTACAGCTCAAGTAATTTGAGCAGTGTATTTTTACAGATGCTTCCTTATGACAAATTACAACATATTGGCACCAAAGCTGCTTCTCCATATCTGACTGCTGAGATTAACAGCTGCAAAGTCTGCTGCTTGTACAAATAAAGAAGCTGCTGTTCCACCATAGATTTTCTGCTTGAAAACTTCAATTCCTATTTCTCCAGAGAAACTCACAACATGATGAAGCAAGCCATTTCTGAGGATATTAAAATTTCCTAGCTTAAACAGTTGCAACACAAAAGAGAGAACTGAATTCCATTGTAGAGCTTTGTACCCTGCATTTCCCATCCTGAGGGGTTGACTGCCACATCCTGTACTAAAGGTAATTATATATTTGTGAAACAAAGCCAACACAGTGAGTAAGTTCAACAAACTGCTTCATACAGCATCACAGAGATGGTGACACAGATTAATCACAGGCTAGAACATGGATCAAGTCCTCAGAATTTAAAAAAAAGGTAGTTTCCAAGTTAGTCTAATCTAGAAAATGTCACTTCTTTCAAAGTTTTTTGATCTGAAAACTCTACTTGGAAGTACCCCCTCAGCATAGAGACAACACACCTGTCTCAACACTACTTTTAGGTCCCTGCTTCACAGTTCTCAAGTGCTAAATTTAAGGTGCCAGTGGATGCAATAAAGCAAGCATTTTTCTCTGAAGCACCTGTAACAGCTTGGCTGAAGCTTTTTAAACAATTAAGCTCAAGACAGACACTTGGCTTGAAATTTGTAGCCCAGGTAGTGAAGGCACACACCAGCTGGGAACTGAGAACAGGCCCTGGTGACAGGACTCAATCTGAAGTGGTGCTGCCTCATGTATTAGTCCCATGTGTACCAATACAGAACTCAAAAGCAGATGACCACTGTGCAAATATAGAGCATTACCAACACACTTCCTCCAAAGACAGCTTGAAAAATTACAGGGCTAAACTGCAGAATGAACATGAAAGACAAATGCTAATTTTCATAATTTCAGAAGAAGTAAAGTGAGTATCAACTGATACATTATGCAACTGATGGGTGGTAATGGAAAGAAATTCAGTCATATGGAGTTTATCAATAATTTTAACCAACATTTTAGGCATCATCACCAAGTCTCAGACTGAACGCTGAAATATTAAATTGTTGTAGCAGAATTTCTGACAGCAACACACAGAGGGGCTGCAAAAGTAAGCAAGGTGTCTCCTCATATCACTTCACCCAAGGAAGTCCCCAGAACAACTTCCTTTTGGCAGCTTCATCTCACTGCATCCAATGCTGGGATTTCCAGTTACTCAGCATGAGAGCACACCCCTCTAATGCTTTTACTGAAAAGACCTAACAGCAACTATTGCTTCACTTGCAGATCTTTTTCTGAGTGAAAACAGAAAACTATTGATGCACTTAGTTTGCCTTTTCTAAAGCCCAACACTCCAAACACATCTGAAATTTTGTGCTTTGAACTACCCTTTAGTAAGCCCAGAAGGAGTTTTGTAGCCAAAGCTCCACAGCTGCAACATCCAAACTGGATCCACAATGATCCAGAAAGATAAGTTCACTGCTTAGAAGATGAGGAAACAGCAAGGTGGGAAACTTGACAACACACATCATCTCCTCAAGCCTCAGAAACACAGAAAACCACACTTTATGTCTACAACCTAATGTTATCCCAAATCAGTAATAACTGTGGAAGGTGGCTGCAGTGCCTCTCTACTGGGAAGCCTTCTTAAGTTTACTCAGCATCCCTTTTTCAGGGAAACTGGCATACTTGTCATGGAATAATCAGATAGCTCCCTAGAGTTAACTTACACAATATCATTAGTGCTAGTCAGACACTGAATTAGAAACAGAGTTACAAAGCAGGTAAATCAAGATTCCTCATCCAATCAAATTCTTTTTTTCCATAGATGCTACAGCAGGAATAGCTAGGAACACAGAAGTAAACAAAACTCATTACAAGGATTTCATTAAGAAAAGGATAAAAAAAAAAAACAAAAAACCACCAGCAGCACCAAAGTGTGATTATTTGGAGTCTCCAAGTTATACCATCACCAGTCATGGTCCTATTGGGCACGTGCCTGGAGACCAGCAATCTCTGTACTACCACCATTCAGGAAGAACTAGAAATCTAACAATGCAACAGCCACATTTGCCTACAATAAAGTGAAACTAAACTGATAAAAAGGGAAATTAATTCAGCTCTGTTTCCCCAATAAGACAGTCAACCCCTCTTATCTTTGATGAATGTGTCCCAGGATGTGCCAAAGTGCACAGCACCACGACCCTTGATCTCTGCCTGACACAAGTCATCATTCAAGGCTCAAGATATTTTGCTGTCCCAGTGTGTGTGACAGACTGCTCAAACCCCACAAACACAGCCAGGCCAACTGCTGTACTTGCTGCTTTTCAGAGCACACACTGATGACTCCCAGATTCTCAAACTGTGAACCTGACACGAAACTGCAAAATAACCACTCACATGAGGCTCCACATAAAAGACTTCCTAGCTTGCTGCCACCAAAGCAAGAGATCACATGCCAATATACAGCTGAAAAAACACCAACATCTATCAGAATATGAACTATTCCAGATAAGTTATTTAAGAGAAAGTCAGAGAACAGAGAAAACTGAAGTCCCTCATGATTTTGAAGAAAAAGCCCACACTTTTTACAAGGTGCATGCTTTCTGTTCCTGGAATCTAGGCCAATTGTATGGATTCAAACACAAGAGGAGTTTTCCACTGAAGAAAGCATGCACTTCAAAGGCCACAAAATCCACATTAAAAGTCTCCAGCACAGCTTCAGCCTCCCTAACTCCCACTAGACTCCCCAAATCTGCAGAGCTGCAATCACTGGTTTTAGAGTGGCTGCATGGGCTTCTATTGCAGAGGCACTGAATTAATGAATTCAAGCTGGAAACCATTTCTGAAACACAATGTACTGGGAAGCAAAAGTGAGATGTATGCAGCACCTTAACCAGACAGTGTTTTACCATTTTCTTTTCTTTTTTTCTTTTCTTTTTTCTTTTTTTTTTTTTTTTCTGGTGGGTTGTTTCAAGGGGTTATTTCTTGAAGCCCTGCAGAGACTAGGAACTAGCAGTGTGGTCAATTGTATTTATTGGTCTGTTGTCTAAAAGCACAGACATGAAAACTGTCTTAGCCATCCCTTTGAACAAGAAGGCTTTCAGAGCAACAGGCAATAATCCTCTCAAGGTTTGAGAAACAGGTGGTTTCACTAAACCATGGTCAATTTCTCAGTTTGTTTATGGTTTTCAACAGTCTGTAGTTACTGCAAATTTTTGTTTCCTTTCTAATTCAGTTTCAGTCCTATGCAGTCTTCATTAGTCAAGAACTACAATCTTGCTTTACAATAGTTTTCTGCAGAGAAGCTATTTTAAGTTAATGACCATGCCCATTCTCCCATTAAAGTGCTTTTTCAGTCATGGACTTAGCACTCAACATTTTTTTTACGGCACTTTGTTTCACATTATGCTCAGCAGCCCGTGGAACACATGACATTTTGTAACCAAATAGCCAATGGCCATTGGCAAACTTCCCCACCCCTCCCTTTCTCAGTATTATTGGAACAAATAGGCTTATTTGCACAAAAAACCCTCTGCAACCTGCAAAATCAAGTTAACCCCCTTAATAATCTGTGTCAAGTAGATTTATTACAACTTTCATTACACTCAATTCATTGCTAGCCAGAATCACACAGGTACCTCAGCTTTTTTGCCAGAAATAGGTATTGGAGCACAGACTGAGGATTATCAACCAGCCAAAAGACCAGGGGTGATATTCTGGATAAATGTTCTTACCTAGTAAAACTACAAAAGGAAAGGAGATTCAGAATTCAGAGCAATCCTTTAGCTACTTTAGAAACAGTGTCAGTAGAGTACAGGATCACTGGATGAAACATTTTCATCAGCCTAGGAAAATATCTGTAATTAGAAAAAAGTTAAAACTTCATCCAAAAAAAAGGATTTTGCACTTAAATGCCTCACATTCATTCTTTCTTCTTTAATTAGGCCTTGGACTATTTCTAAAATTTTCATGGGACAGGTTTATTTCAAGTGAGAGTAATGCTCACAGCCCTCTAAACAAACAATTTGGTCACCAACTTGTGATCCCAATGACTCCTGATAAACTCACAGCTGTTGGACTGAATATTTATACATGAAACAACTGATGTATTTCCATCTGGTCTTTATGACAAGAGGATGACTATATAAAATGGCAAATCACTACTGCTTCCAAACAAAACCTGGGGAAGAGGAAAGGGAAACTGCTGAGCTGCACTGCCCTTGACCCATGGCAAACAGACCACTCAGCTGTCACTTATGTTTTGCTCATTTGAGTAGCTGCAGAAAGTATATCTGAAATGAGACACCCTATTCAGCTGAAGCTCAATCTAGTCCATGGATTTTTTTCCCTTCCTGGAAAGAAATTTGGCTTGAGAAGGGGGAAGGGAGAAGGCAAGAGCATAAAGCAAATTCCCAAGAGAACAGTAAGCACATTTCCATGGATAAGATTGACTTACCAGGTGGAAAATCTAAGTTTGGATGAGGCAGTTCCAGGAGTCAAAGCTTAGATGCAGGTTTTAAACATACTCATTCTTCTTTTACTTAGGGTAGCTGAACACAGATAACAAAATCTGCTTCATTCCAGAGTGCAAGAGGGAGCAGGGGAAGAAAATAAAATCCTTGTTTTGCCAGATGGCTTATACTGGGACCATAGGAGGATTCAGGAAGGCCAAGGTTAGAAAATAAAGCAAAAAATGACATTGGCAATGACTGATACACTGTTTTGTTGGAGGGGGGAGAAATGAGGATATTTCCTGAGCAGGTAAAAAGCAAGAACAATTACCATTCCCACACAGGAACAAGAGAAACAAAAGATAGCATTTCCCTGAATATTATTGCCAGAAAGGATAAGGACAGAAGTCAAAGGGAAAGTGGAAAATAGCTCTCTACATCATCAACCAACTCATTCTTTCCATTCTAAATTCCAATGCCAACTTCCTCAGATTTCATACCCCTCTTAAGTGACAAATTATACTTAAAACATGGCTACATTCACAGCCTGCTGCTTTGGAACTGCAGTCATGCACACCGACTTAGTTAACACTTATCAGTTGCGTCATTACCTGCTAGTTATCAGCTCTTTATTTAAAGTAGCTGCACTCCTTCAAATTCTACGGTTACCCAAACCATGTGGTTTGTTGCAAAAAGTTATCAAGACCAGAAGTTGAGCAATACACAGTTTTGGACATGCTACAACAGCACAATCACACATCACAAGCATACTTCAGAAATTTGGTATTATCTTATAAGCTGCCACATTAGAAGCCACAACTGGTTTCTGACAGAGGTCAAACCACTGCAAACCTTCAGCAAAGCAAAGTAAACCTTCAGCTGAACCACTCAGAACAAAAACCAGCAATTTGCAGTAATAGTAAATAACAGAGCCTTCCACAGAAGAATTTGGGGAATTATTTTGCTGATGTTGAAAGTGCAGCCAACTGCTTTAGCACAGCTGATCCTGGCTTACTCCCTTTGGTTAGCCCAACCTAATCTAAAGCTCCTTAAGCTTTCTTCACAAAACTGAACCATTTCTTTCCTTCCCATCTGACATAATCACTGTTCACACTAGTGTTAGTTTTCCTGTATTCCAAATCAGTTAATCACCCATTTCCAACTCATAACCCAATCATTCATATGATTTAGAATCTAAGGATGCCTTGTCCCAGAGGCCAACAAATTACAGATTTTTACAGCACAGGTTTCTCAAGCAGAAACCATATCTTGGTTTTATATCTTGGGTACACTGGGAATTTTCACAAAATCTCTATACTTGGAGCAGCAAGACTATAAAGTTTCTCTCACACTTCAGACCAACTCAGCTATGTATCTCAGAAAGCTCACCCAGAAGACCTTCCAGAGCAGTTACTCATCTACCCACCAACCAGGCCACAGATGTTGGTTTGGGATAGATGCCTCCCCAGTTTCAAAAAAAAATTCCTTCAAACATTTAAATTATGGTCACAGAGCTTTTCAAAGACTAAATGTGCACATTCACAATCGACTACACAATACTAAAAAACCCACAACAAGTAGCAGCAAAATGCTCAGCCTTCCAGACTGCTGGGCTTATGGAGCTCACAGCCTGAATGCACCCAAAAAATAATTTTACCTGTTCATGAATGTTACACAAATATTTAATCTGTAGAGAAAAACACCAACTGATGTATATCCACAGTAGGTAGCTTATTCAATAAGATTACTATAAAAGGAGGCATTTTGGCAAAAAGCAGGCAAGAAATCCCCAAGCTTCAGCACAGGTATTAAAATAATACTTTTATGAACGAGCCATTCATAGCAATAGGAACTCTCAGAATCAATTCATAGTTTTAAACTTGCCTGGTCCTAAAACTTTGAAATGTCATACACATCCTAAGAAACAAGGTTTTTTGCTGTTCCTCACCTCTGTCTTGTAAATGCTATTAACTCTCCAAGTTTATTGGGAAAAAAAGGCACTTAAGTCAATAATAAAAACAGATTTCAGACTCTCCAACACAAATAAATCACACTTCAGTCCTGCTAGGTTTTCTGTGACTAGCCCAACTTTCAGAAATAAGATTGCATACTGGATGGAAGGAAGAACACCACTTTTTTTGAACCACAATCCCAAGATAAAATCAAGGCAAGTGGCTATTTTTCTATCTGAAGTGTTATCATACACAGTTAGTCACGTTCAGTTGCACTGAAATGCTGGAAGGAAACCTGAGTAAAAAAGACAATTTGTGACCAATCTTTAAGTACAGAACACACACAATACACTGGGGTGCTACAGCATTTAAGTCTTCAGCAGCAACCTTGAGGCTCTTCACTTATTTTGTCCTTTATTATTCCTGAGGGTGAATACTGAACCTCTCAGATATGTTCAGGCTTGTATAAAGAGATCAGCAGAAGAAATCACACCATCACCTTAACTGGCTCACAGCTGCTGCCATCAAGAGGCAAAACATTTCAAATTCAAACATCCTGTGCAATTCACCCCTCCTGGCACAACCTAAAATTCATTTCTGCTTTTGAGTCTGCAGAAAGAAGCTCAAGCTGTACATAAAGGAAGTAGAGAAAGCCACAGGAAGAAAAAAAATAATTCTAAAACTAAACTTCAAGTGTTAGTTTTGTATCAGACACTTCTGTTGTTTCTCCCTTTTCAGCATACTCTTCCTGGCAAACCAAACGACTGACTAAGCCCCAAATCATGATAAATGCAAACAAAAAGCCTGCCCTCAAAAGCCATTCTACATACTGTCAATCTCTACTTGACGACATCTAGAGGGGAAAATATTTTTTAAAAAAAATTTAAGAAAAAAATCAATCACTTCTCAGATAGCATTTCTTACAGTAGGATATTTATCTGACTGGACTGCTGCAAGAACTCTCTACATCAAGTTTAGCCTCATAATGACATTTTTAACTTAAAGAGGACCCATAGACCGAGTTCAAATTAGCTATAACAAAGCACATTAACTTAACATCTTGCATTTTTACATAGATAACCTACATTTCCCAAATGAAAGCATACCATAAGCAGCTGAATAAAGATCAAGAGAAACCAAAAATAGTTCTATGTTGGAAAATATTTGTTAGAATAAAAGTCTCATTTAAAAAGAGGCAGATTTGAAAACAGACATGGCAACATTTTGTAACATTTAAGCAAAACCTGCTAACGGTTCAGAAATTGCCATTAACAGATGCATATTACATAAGCTCACATAGATTTCCAGATCCTTAAGATAATCACCCTGGATTGCTGAAGCTTTTAATAGTAATTTTTGGGTGTTATTGTTTGCATGTCATCAGTCTATCCCTAGATAGAAGCAGTCAAAATACACTCAGACTGGGGTCACAAACTTGCCACCAACAATCAGCACAGGACAAGTCACGGGTCCTCTTCAGAGAGGAAAATGTCCAAGGAAAGCTGGGTAACCCCATCAACTGGATATTTTAAACTATCACAAGGCTGCATTAACTGGCCAAAACCAGACAAAGCGCACATGGCTGTTGGCATCAGCTTTGTACTACCTTCCACTTACCTCAGCAAAGCTGTTTCAGATTTTCCCCAGCTACACACAAAGAGACTGCCATTCCTATGCTTTTCACATTCTACCAATTGCACAATTGGGTTTTTCCACCTTGACCTTTCTGCTCTCTGCCACCAGCCCCAAGCCTGCTATCAGAACCCACTATCTTCAATTTCTCAGGCAGTGAAACTAGAAATGGCTGAAAGATGCAGATGAAAGGGATGATCCAGAACAGCTGAATCGAAACCATAGAACTCCTACATCATACAAGAGGTCTAACAAAGCTCATTTCCCACAGTGCCTGCTAAAGCAGGAGGAGAGCAGCTCAGCAGGGACTGTTGAAAGGCTCTGTCAGTGACTGCTTGTCTAACAAAGACAACAGGACCAGAACCACTCTGGGCTATGGCTCCAAACACAACTTGCGATGTGGATGCTACTGCAATCTCCAAAGCTTCCTCTTTGTTTTAATCTTACTGGTAGCATCTGAGGAGGCCTGCTAAACACTTGCAGAATTAGACTTGAAATGCATCACAGTGATCCTGTCCTGAGAACAGAGACGCCAGAGAACTGCTGCCCCTAGATCCCAATAGATGAACCAGGTGACTTCATAACCATGCTCTGGGGCACACAGATAATGAAAAACAAATAGCATCACCTACATTTAAGCACATTTATTCTGGTGCCATTGACACATCATTTTGAAAGCTCATGGATATTTTAGTTACAAGGCCATCAAGCACACAACATCCTCTCTAAAGGACTTCTAGAGTCTAAGTGTGAAGGCAGCGTTCCCAAAGATTCTGCTTAGACCTAAAATGACAAATTCAAATGTAGCAGTTTATCTCTGAGTGATTCAGACTGCCATATCCTTGTAAAAACTGCTTACTGCTTTAGATACATATTAATACTCACACAGCCTCTGAAAGGCTGTCATATAACAACATAACCCTACCAGTCCAATTTTTATCAGGCTGCCATTTCCTTTGCCAAAAAATCACCTGAGAGCACGATCAATTATTCCTGAGCCAGTCAAAGTAATGCAGTGCTGCTTGGAATTCCCCAAGCCAATCTTGAAGCACTTCAGAATAATCTGGATATGTGCAATGCACCTGCCATCACCAGCTGAAAACGACAAGTGGGATGAAGTCCAGAAGTGTGCCTAAGAACTGAATCTGAATTTTGGCCACTGCATTCCAGCCATTACTTTATTCTGACTTTTTTTCTAAAAAGATTTGCCAACACCTGTGATGGACTTGCTGCACAGATCTCCTTTTGGGTTAAGAGGACAGCAGAGCACAAAACATGAATCACACAAAGTTTATCCTCTGCAGCACGGAGTTAAGGGGCATTTTGCAGGCTGTGCCCACAAGACAAGACGTGAGCAAGCTCCCTAACACCACCTCAAGGGAGGCACAGATTCAATCCTCATAACCCTTTATTCCCCCAGCTCTCCCAAAGGGAATGAGGGGAACTAAAACCTCACATTGAGAAGTGTTGGTATGACAATTTGTAAATCTACTGAGGAAACTGCAAATAGAGTAGAAAGAAGGACAAGAAGTATCTTGACCAAAAGCATTCTAACGCTGCTTAAGGTCCCACACACACCCTAAATGATTCTCAAAATGACCTACAAGACAGTCCTAGGGAATGGAAGCAGCTTCCACAAAAATACTTATGAAGCCATAAAAACTGAGTCTTGTTCATTTGGACAAGAATTTAAATAACAGATTTTAAAAGATATGCAGATGGTTCATATTAGATAAAAGCCTTTAACTACTCCAAAAAATCAATTTTCAGCATGACAAATCCTGCTGTTTAGAACAGAAACTGTTCCAAGTGTACTGGAAGAGCATTTTTCCAAGTGTGGTGTACACACATCATGATCTAGTTAAAACCACAGTATCATTATCTGAAGTTTCAAGAGTCAAAACCAGTAACTTCCTACCATCTGCTATTAAAAATTAACACCACCAACACCAAAACCCACAGGCACATACTAAGTCAAGGCAAAGTTCTATGCCCAGCTGCAGGAGCACTGCAAATTTACATGATATTTATTATCTTTCCTTTAACTTAAATGTTACATCCATTATGTACACTGACAAACTAAACAGAAAACCACTCAACTTTTATTTCAACTCAACCACGATTTGAAAGAACCAATTTGTAGTCTCAAAAAAAGGTTGGTAATCTTCACAGGAAATGCATGACAGGAAGCACCAAGCCTGCCACTGCTTAGCACCAGCTTTGTCACATGCAGCGTGGAGAGCCTGGGTGTCAGTCAGAGCTGTGATGTTTAACAAGCTGCTGCATGAAACCAAACCAAAGACAAAATAAGAAAAAGAACATGTGGCCTAGAGGGATGTTGCTAACCAAAAGGCATTGAAAACTGCACTGTACTGTGCACTGCATCCATGGAGACTCCCACAGATCTATTACTGCTTGTTTTATTTATTACTCTGCTCGACAGCTCTCAAAGGACTCTGTACAGGATATCTCCAGGGAGCTTTTATCAGGTGGGGTTTTTTTCCCTTACAAAGAAAGATTATAGACCTGGTACTTTTCCTCAGCCCTCACAAGTTTTGTTATGAAGCTAAGTGTTTTAAACCACAACAGCCCAAAACAAATCTCATTTAAGAGATTTAATTCTGCACCTCTCAAACCCACACAAACTGACAAATAAAAGCCTGTTTATTTCCATAAGAAATGCTGCATTTTCACAATGTACTTAGCTGGATTATATTTACTGCCTCACAACCAGACAGTTACAAATTGACCCACAGCCATCTCCAAAAGTGATATCCCTTTGAGGTAAGATTATTTTCTTAAGTAGAGGTCTCCTAACAGCTGCAGCTCCAGAATGTACTTCAAAAGCTGCCTTCTCTCTTTCAGGGTCACCTTTGTCAAGTCTGAGGGAGCCTGACCACTGTTTATACTTCTGCAGGTAATTAGTCTGGCCCCTTTCCCATGCCATTTATCAAGCTGTCAATTGTATCAATTACAGCACAAACACTCGAGAATATGGCTGGGTTGTCATCTTTAGCTAAAGGAGATTTCACATCAGAGATTTGAAGACACTAATTTGCTCTGCCCTATGACACAGAAAACCAGCAACAATTTAGACTTTACTGCACTAAATTTCAAATTCCCTGCATATGCACACTTGTAAATCCAGCATCCTCAAAATGCCATAAGCCCACCATATACTGAAAGTAAAATCTGTATTTCACAATTTGTAAAGCTGAAAACAGAAGAGATAATAAGGAGAGCATGATGTTGACAGATTGTCACATACCTTGATTAATCTACGTTTGTGACAATGACAGAGCTGGCCCAGAAGCAGTCCCTAACAGGAGGCACACTGCTGCTGCAGCCACACAATGCTTTACTAGCTTGTGAACAGAATTATCAACACTGATGTGAGGTACAGGGTAGGCACAGGAGCCAGCACACTGCATTAGACTCGGCCCTGATCTTCCAGAAAAAGCTTCAGAAAATGTCTTTTCAAATAATCAGGATTAAATGGCAGTCAGAGCTTTCAAAGAATGCATATTTGCTTAGGGATATTGACTATTTCTCCAGAACTAACAGAATGTAATTGTTTTCCAACAGTGCTTGACAGATGAATTGCAGGTCCACACTTCTCAGCTTCCTCTCACTGCAGAAAGGTCTAGATCTGGTTTTCCATTTTGCTTTAATGTAGATACATGATTGTGCACCAGAGCCAGCATCTTTGCAGTCAGGACTCCCAGCGAGCAATATGCAACCAGCTTTTTAAAAAAGGAAAAAAAAAAAAGACTAAAAGACTACAGGATGCCACAGTTATGTGATACAAGACCTTTTTTGGTTGTCAGACTCGAATGTGCAACTTATAAAACATTTTCAGTCCTGCCAGTCCAGAAAGAATAGAGAATCTTAAGAATTATACATTGACCTCAACAAGCTGATATTTGTCATGATAAGTCTGCAGTGGAGTCTATACTTCAGAGAACAGAAACTGCATTCCACCGCTGTCTGCTGACCTAAAAATCACCATTAAATATAGCTTTAAGACCACAAGATAAAGATAGGCATCATTAAATCTGAAGTGTCAGTAAAAATGAAGCTACACATCACATCCAATCGACTTCCTGCACTCTGAGTTTTAAGTTAACATTGTTAGACTCAGAAAAACTCTGACAGATGGAAATATTATTTAGTACCTCGCTGCTTCCTGCTACAAAGTGTCACTTGAATTATCATTTTTACCAGAGTGCACTAGAGAATCTCATGGTTCACATCCAGTTCCCGCATTATGCTTGTTCCAGCTAGTTTTTCATTGCTATTTCCTATGCAAGAAAAATCCATTTGCAAGCTGGAGTGTCTGTACACCACACTTGGTTTGTAGTTAGACATCTGCTAGAGAACTGCACACATGTAACCTACACCAATTTATTGCTCAGATGCAATAAATTGCAGTCAGCTTTCCCTCAAAGCAGCAATGACTACAACAAACTCTGTGCACCATTATCACCTGTCCAACTCATTTCTTACCCCTGGACACTGCATTGCTTAGGGAGAGCCCTCCAGTTCCTTCCTAATCCTCCAGCAGCTCAGGGGTTAAGCAGAATAACCTGACCTGGCACTGAAGCCAGAGTAAGAATGGCAAAGCAACATAGCAGCAGGAAGGTGCACCCTCCTTTAAGAGAGCACTGCCCAAATGAAAAGAAAGTCTTCAAATGCCTCACAAATACACAGCTCAAAAGAACTCAAGTTACCTCCACACCATCCAGCACATCCCTAAGTGAAAAGTTGCTAATTTGAATAACCCAGAGCAATAATTGTAGGGAGAAGATTTTGCAGTCCAGCAAGTGACTGTTCTGTAAGTCAGCAGTTAAATTACAGTTTTGATTTAAAACCACTCACACAGGTCTCAGAGGGATGACACAATAGCACTAAGATTTGGCTTTTGCAGCCAGCAATGTGACTTGCCACTTCTGGCATGTGAGTATCACTTTGCAAACTTAAAGCATCAGGGGAAGGCACCACATTTTAGCCACAACATTACCTGAACTGTACAGAGGAGACAAACTCACTGCTCAAACATCATTTACAAAGATCCCTTTTGTCAATGTCTACCTACTTAAAAACCCTTTAATTAGTAACCCTAACTACTATTTTAGTCAATTTATGAGATGTGCTAATGACAACAGTAGGAGGCACACTTGACTCAGAATAACTAGAGCTGAGATGAATACATACAAGGGGAATAAAAGTGTCTGAAGGCCAACACTACACTAACAATTGCCTTGCAGCAACTCAAGCTGAGCACTGGCAGAAGCTGCTGAGCTCTTCTCAGCTCCACTACACTCACAGCAGGGCAGGTATTCCACTTTTGAACACCTGCACACAATATTTTAATGTAGGTTCAGTAACAATTTGCTTCATAGGGACAGGTCACAAAGTAAACCAGGATTGTCCATCAGTCACACCTGTGTTAAGTTTTGTTAGATTCAATAAAATTGACTCACAGATCCAGAAAAAATAAAGAGCCAGGACCTTGGCTTCCTGGAGATAGTAAGAGCACCAGTAAGTGACCCAGTGAATTTCAGCTCTTCCCCCTTCCACTTCCTCCACAGCTCAATTTATCAAGCAGAAGGGGCAATTCAATTATAAGGCAATTCAAGAGCCTTGAGGACATGAGCAATATCCTCCACAGTTTCACTTACTTGGAAACACAAGCTGCATTTCATAAACAGCATCTAAACTTCCTTTGAGAGGAAGCATAGTCACAGTCTCAGGTTTTGATCTTCATTACTACAGAGCACATACAAAAAATTAGGCATAGTTGTATTATTCAGAATTAAAAAGTCATTCTGCCAGACACCAACACAAATCTTCAGTAGTGATGTTTAGAACACTCTGGGGAAGGTGGGACACCTCAGATGCCTGAGAAAAACTGCTATGCTGAGGAACATTTTTTAAGATAATTAAAAGTAACCATCAGTTAGTTATGGTTACTGTAACACAGCATGGAGAAAAAAAATCCTTCACGTTTCCCTAATAAAATAATTATGCTTTGAAGGTTCACCAACTCTCAAATCATGGCATCCTGCAAAACCAGTAACATCTAAGTTTCTGTCCATCTTTGTGAATGCAGATTTCATTTTGATACAAATCATTCATAACAAATATCAACCCATCAACAACTACATTTTCCTATATAAGAGGATATACCCACCATCACAATAAATACCAAGTTCCTCCTTTTCTTTCTAGTCACAAACAATAAAACAGGATTTAATCTTAAAATATTCCACTAGCTGTGGAGTCTAGCTCCTTCAGCAAATACTTTTAACAGCTATAAAATGTACATTCTTGCTTTGAACTTGTCACTTGGTAGTGACTCCTGAGAGGAAAACACAGCCTTTGGAATCTGGCTTGGCTTAACCCACCAGGCACTCCTGCAATGCACTTCCCCTCTGAGCAACACATCAACTATTTCCCCCTCGCAAATATCTTCATTCATGCTATTTGCAACTTGCCAATTTCAATGCTACCCATGAAATTCACCAAGCAATTGAAAGCCCAGCAACGTGCCCTTTAAAAAGGAGCTTTTTTAATGAATTCCTTCAAAGGTGGTGCTAATTCAGACAGTTTGTCCACATGGTACTGATGGTGATGAAGACACTTCAAGAGGCAACACCAGTGAAAGGCAACTGATGCCAAGCTCATGTTAGTTTCTGATCAGTAAGTGTGAAGATTAAAACAGTCTCCAGAGATAAAGTCACAGAACTCAACAATTGGAAAGATTAAAATTTCAAATAAAAGCCATACAATTTTGATGGGTTATTAATCTCCTCACAGTTCAAACTGCACAAGTAAAGCTTCAGCAGAGCCCAACAATTGATCATTTTACTTTTAATTTAAAAATCAATGCTGAAACAGACCACCACAGCAAGCATGTAGCCAGCTTGGAGGAGCAGGTCATGCTGAAGGGTCACAAAGAAAACTGGAAGCTTTCCTCCACAGTTAGTAAGCACAGAATAATGGCAATAACATAATGAATCAAGGTACTGGTAGAATGCTTGAGCAACCATCCAAAAGCAAATATGAATTCAAATTATGAAATCTTTTAATAAATTCCCTCAGCTTGACTGGAACAGATATACAAGTGCTTTTGAGAAAGTTCTGGTGCAGTTACTGCAACCAATCTTTGTGAGCCACTGACTGCTCAAAAACCCTACAAAGAGTTTTGGGACTTTCACCCATTGCTCTTTTGTCTGCCCTAAACTGGATGGGAACACAAACAACAATAAAGATGTACTACACGAGCACTTCTATGAATTGCACAAAACCCAATACCAAAAAAACAAACACTGAACCTTTTAACTTAACTCTGAGGCTCTGAAAACAAACCAGCACACCAGGTATTTGTTCCTGGTACTCCAAGCTCTTCCCACTTCTTTCCAGGTTGTTGCACAGCAACCTGTGTCTGTTACACAAGCTGTGACTCGCAGGGAACTGAGGCTGTTCTTGCCATCCTCAGACTGGGCTCCTACAGAACCCTGTCTAGAAATTTGATAAAAGAGCAGTGTCTTAGCCCAGTTTAACCCACCAGCCATCCAGAAAGGCTAAACTTTAGGGTGCTTTCTAAAGCTGCATGGCTTGTGTATATTCTAGAGTTATCTATACCACAAGAACCCACTGCCACTACCTATGAATGTCTGTGAAATTCATGTTTTCACATTTTTTTTCTTAAGAAAAACACCTAAACAACTTCTGAAACGTTTAGGGTAGCTCAAGTTGATATTCACTTACACATCTTCCCTCAGCCTCCCTGAAGCTGCACGCAAGTGATTTTACAATCCTCCAAGCTACCTTTTGGAGGTATAAAATGCAAGATGCTATACAAAACAGAACTGCAGCACGTTTTGTGATGATAAAGCTAAAAGACTCTTCAGACAGCACAGTATTTAAAATAATTAAAAGGCAAACTGCCTCCATGGAAAGGATGCACCTTTTTTCCAAAGGACTGCCTCAGGTAAGGTTTGCAGCTCCTTTCGAATTAAGCAGACCTCGAGCTGATGGGTTTTATCCCCTTCAAGCACAATGACTAGCACCTGGGAGAGTGACTGCGCCGTGATAATTCCCATTTTTTTATTTATTTATTTTACCTGTAGCTCGCACCAGGCAACTTCCACAGTGGTTTCAGTATCCAGTCCTTTATAGACAGTTTTAAAAGAGCCTCTTCCGATCTCGATGTCAAACTTCAGGAAGCGGCCATCCGGGGAGATGCCCACCGCCTTGGTCTCAAGCTCTTCGATGTCCTCCTGCTGCGCTCTCCGCTCCTCGAATTCCCGGCTGGCAGCTGACAGGCTGCCAGCGACACTGCTAGGGGGTAGCGCGGTCGCCTCATCCCCCTCCTCCTCCTCCTTGGGCAGCAGCGGGGCGGCATCCTTGGCGGCCGGGGGCTCCTCGGCAGCCTGTCCTTCCAGCGGGAGCGGGGCGGGCGGCGGCGGCCGCGAGTCGGCCTCGGTGACGCTGGCAGGGGCGTACGGGGTCCGGCCGGCAGCCGAGGCGGGGAACACCGAGGGAGCCGCGCTGCCTCCCGACACGGGGGCCGAGGGCGCCGCGGGCTGCAAGCTGGGCAGCTCCAAGGCCGTGGCGTTGGAGTCGCAGATCACGCTCCGGCGGAAGAAGCGGTGCTCGGTGGCGGCCGCCCCTCGGCTGTCCTTGTCCATGGTGTGGCGGCGGCGCCGGTACTCCTCACTGCGGCCTCCGCTGCCCGGCCCGCCGCCCGCTCCGCCGGCGCCCGAGGCTCCGTGCTCGGCGGCTCCCAGCTTGTCTCCGACGGAGCTGTCCGAGCTGGAACCGTTCTTGGGCGGCGGCGGCGGCGGCACCAGGAAGCGCGGGCTCGGGGGGCCGCTGCCGGCGGCGTCCCCCGACATGGTGCCCCGGGGGAGCGCGGCTGTGGCGGGGCGGCGGCGGGAGGCGAGGGAAGGGCCGGTCACTGAGCGGGGAGCGCGCCCGGCCGCGGCTGCCGTTGCAGCTGCAACAGAGGAGGGTCCCAAGGGCTCCTCTCGGCGGAGCTGGGAGGCTGGGCCGGCGGGGTGGATCCCCGGTCAGCGTATGCATCCATCCTGCAGCGGGGAGCCGGGCAGCGGGGCCGACATGGAGCACCGGGAGCAGACACGGGGCGCCGGCTTGGAGCGGGGGTCGGCGGGAGAAAGGAAAGCCCGAGCACCGGGGAAACGCCGGTACCTCGGCGGCCGCAGCTACTCCCGGCGATGGAGAGAGCGCGGGGCCGGCCCGGCTGCGGGAAGGGGAGGGAAAGGGGCCGGGACGCAAGGAGGGAGCGGGGCGCAGGCCCGCACGCCAAGAAAGCCGCCGCGCTCAGTCACTCGCTTCCGAGCGGCGGAGGCCCGGGCAGGCCCAGCGCAGGGAAAGGGGTCCGGGGGGCTCAGCCCCGCCTCACCGGGGCGCCCATGGCGGCCGCGGCCTCTCCACCGCCCGGCAGGCGCAGCCACCGCCCGCGCGGCCGGGCCGCGCTCTCTCCAACAGCCGCGGCCGCCTCGCGCGGAGCCGGAAACCCTCCTCCTCCTCCTCCCTCCGCTTCTTCTTCTTCTCCAGCTACTGCTCCTGCTGCCCGCGGCCCACAGCCGCCGCCGCTGCCCGGGGCTGCCGCTCCCCGGAGCCGCCGCCGAGCCGAGTCCGGGTGGCGCCCGGCGGGCAGGACCGAGCGCGGCCGCCCGGCGACGCCTCGGCGCTAAATGGCGACGGCGGGAGCCCGAACCGACACACGGTCCAGGGGGGAGGAGTGGCCGCGACGCCGGCCACGCCCCGCCGGAGCCCGGGCAGCGCGTCGTCCCCTCCCCCCGCAGCCGGGGGAGGTGGCCGCGCCCGCCGCGCGCGGGGCACCATGGGAGTTGTAGTTTGCAGCGGCCGAGCCGCACCGGAGGAGCCGCCCGTGGATTCTCCCGGGATGGGAGGAAGGGAAGGAGCGAGGAATGGAGGAGGGGAGGGAAAGGAAGGGAACGACGAAGGAGGATCTCGGTGTGCGCCGAGGGCCAGGGGCCCGATGTGCTGTGGGGAAGCTTGTCCTGCGCGGCCGCCCCTTCCTCCACACGCCCGGCCGGTCAAAAGGCACCGGGTCTGCTTGCGCTGCTCGTTTCTTCAAATCTTGTGTTACACCCACACGTTAATATTTGAGATGTGTGTATTTATTTAGATATCGTCTATAGGTAGATAAATATATCTCAGAGAATATCCCGAGATGGAAGGGACCCACAGGTATCACAGAGTGCAGCTCCTGGCCCTGCACAGGACACCCCAAGAGTCACTGGGGGCATTGTCCAAATTCTCCTTGGGCTCTGGCAGGCTGTGCTGTGCCCTGGGGAGCTGTTCAGTGCCCAACCACCCCTGGGGGAAAAACCTTTTTATAATATCTTCAACCTAAACACCAACTTGAGGCCATTCCCCAGGTCCCACCACAGGTCACCAGGTAGAGGAGATCAGTGCCTGCTGCTCCATTTCCCCCTGCGAAGCCGAAAACAGCAATGAGGTCATGTGAAAAATGCCAATCACTTGTTTTAAAAGTTATAAAATTAGTATTATAATTAGAGTAATAAAAATTTGGACAACTAGGATTTAGGACAATAGGAGACAATAAAAACAAAGAGTTATGGATGGTCCGGGTACCTTTTTCTGGGCAAAATAAGCCCAAAAAAGGACACACATTAACAAAGGATTAACCCTTAAAAGCAATAGCCTGTTGCATATTCATACATCTCATACATGATGCATAAATTCCATTCAAATACAGGATTCTATCTGGTCAGTGTCAACTTCTTCCTATTAATCCTGACAGCATCTTCATGGCTGAGCAAGGCAGGACGAAGTTCATTTCTCCTGATAAGAAAGCAATAAATTCTTTTTCTCTGAAAGATTTAGGTGTCCTATGGCTGCTACCTCCGTGCAAGTGCCTCGTTCCTCTCCTTTTTAAAAAAAGTATCTTACATAGCATAGCTTCTATTTTAACATTTTGTTATAACCTAAAACTATGTTTAACACACTACTTAAGAAAATTAATACAGCATAACTTTCTAACATAACACATATAATATTAATTTTAATATTTGCAAAATGCCAATAATAAAATATGCATTTTTCACAGGTCATGTTTTCAAACAGCCTCTAAAGTTCTTTAAAATCATGGGCCACAATGACTCTGTGTAGTGACCACTGCACAAACATGTAGGGGGTTGGGGTTTTCCTCCATTTAGGCCATCTGAAGACGCACTAAGTGGCCAGGCAACCTGAAATGCAATTAAGTGCTCTGTAAATGTCATTATTCAAAAGAAAGAGAATTTGCAGCCTCTGCCCTTAACACAAGCGTTATCTTGTGGCCACTTCAGTCATGCCTGTGGCTGCTGCAGCTGAACCTGGGCTGTACAGAGCCCACATGAACCCTGACATGAATTGGGAACTTTCAGGTTAACAAGGCTTTGGCAAAGACGAGTCATCTAAATTATTTATGTCATGTTCCTCTTTTGTATGAATAAACCAAAACCGAGCACTTTCCTTCTTACGGCAGCAATCTTTTGAAGTCAACTGGAATGTACTGAAGGAGGAGCAAATGATTTTGTACCATGGCTGTCAGGCAGCTACAAAGTAAAAGTTACATTGAGGAAGAAAAAGAAAACTAAGAAAATTCCCTGAGTAAGTAATATGTTCCCAGCAAACACACTGTTGTTGTTTTAAATACTTTTTTTAAAGTTACTTTTAAACCAGCAGTTTAGAGGAAGTTGTGTGTTGCTGATGCGAGGCCTTAACTCCTTCTGCAAAAAGTAGCACAAGTGGCCCTTTTCAGAGCTCCACAAATCATCAACCTGGGCAATTCTCACATGCTTGTGCTCCTCACAAATAAAATTTGAAAATTTGACATAGTAATCAGCATACTGCTGTTTTCTGTACATCCTTCTGTGCGTCCTTTCTGTACATCCTTTTTAGCCTTGGTAACATCAACAAAATAATGGTACAGTCTTCACAAATAGGACCAGAAGTGTTTTGCTGTACAGCTCCACAGTAAAGATTTCTGCATGGCTTAAGCCTCATAGGGCTTGCCTTCACTGAGAGGGTGGATTTAGTTTGTGTATTCATCAGGGTGCCACTTGAGCTGCATTGGCACCAGGAGCAGACACGCTCCCAACCAGTGCTGGGCTGAACAGGGTAATTCGATTAGCAGCAGAGTGGCTGGATCGAAACTGATTAACTCATAATTCAATCTGCCTCATCCCTGCTGCACTGCCAGCGCCAGCAGCTCCTCTGCTGGGACTGGGGGTATCTGTGGCCAGCAGAAAGACAATTCCTGTGCAGCAGCAGCAGCAGCAGCAGGTGTATCCATGCTGCCTTTATACTGTTAAGAGCAGCAGGACACAGTAGCAGGGCTGACAGTGCAGGCCCCATTCCCTCCCCTCTGCTGCTGTGGCTGCCTTCAGGAATCTGCCAAAATCCCTGCCCTGTGGATTTTTGGCACCCTTTCGATGAAACCAGCAGGAGTGGGGAGCAACCCTTGCTGCATTGGGTGCCTGATGTCACTGCTGTGGCATTACCTGAAGCAATGCCGTGATAAATCGCTCTGTGTGCTGCCAGGCCACGGAGCTGCTGGAGAATTCCACTTGCATCAGCACCTGTGGGCTTGGCAGGCGGTGCCAGGTGTGTGCCCAGCCCCATCCCTGAGATCTCCCACTCAGCTGGGTGGGCTGCAGCTGGGAGCCACATGGGAACCTCGCTTGTAGCCCCTTCTCACCCGAGTGCCTCTCACCCATTCTTATTCAATGTATTTTCCCTCTGTTAAATAACCAAAAGCTTCTGCAGAAGAGACTGCAGCACAGCCACAGGGGGCCCGAGGCGGTTTTTGAGTGAAAAATCGTGGTAATTATGTAAAAAGGCACCTCCCCGGTGTCTGATCCAGCACATTCCTGAGCACTCTTGAAATTCAGGGCGGCTGGTCCTCAGTGAGAGGTCCCTAACACCCGGCTCCTCTCACTGGCTCCTCTTCTGGGCAGAGGCAGGCAGAGCAATCATCTTGGCAGGAAAAAAGAGCTGAGCAGCTGACCTGGAGGTGGGAATGATGGATTTTTGTCTTCTTTGGCTCTGAAAAAAGAAATGGTATGATATTGGCAATTATATTTTATGTGGGTGTTGATTTAATTTTGTCATTCTAAAAAAGGATGGATGTAATAAAGAGTGTGGGCTTGCTTTCCCTTCAGTTTTATTTCTTTTAATCTGTAAAACTCTGTTTAGGCTAAATGGAAAATTTCAGTATTGCAGCAAGATGTAATAAGCCTAAAGTAAATTCTATATGTATTCTATGTTTAGAAACAATTAATTAATCTAGTTTTGGTGCCAGAGTTCCTCAACCAATTAAAAATATTTCTTTTGCCTTTTGCTCTAAGAAGAATCCACAGAAAGAAGGAGCCTGACTACACTTGAGAAATTACAGGCAAAGAGATTTAAATGATCTTTTGATAGAATCCAAAGGGCTTACACTTGACATCATAAAAATATCCTTCTGTCAAGCCTTTTACAGTTACAATTATCCTGGTTGGAACAATAACAGTTTAAAAAATGGCTTTGAATGAAGTGTGATTTTGATGTTGACTGAATCAAAATTTTTTTTCAGTTTTGCTTTCTCCATGAAATTTCACCCCCTGTTGGCATCCATGACCTGTCCATGTGACAAAGTCTTAATGGGAAGCAGCTATTCTCTATTTTCACTTATGCAATACATTATGCAATGCAGGAGGCTATGCCATAATTTTGATGCATGTGATTTTATTCCATAACCTAAGTGCTCTGCAAAGCAAACTCCTCATCTCAGTTTTATTGCCCATTACCAGATTGCAGCTTCAGTGCCATATTACAACAGTGACAGTACAAGTTTTTCTGTAGCAGTTTCTTCATTTTCCTTGGCATTTCTTAAATCCAGGCCTCTGCCACAGTGTTCACTCCTGTTTCTTAAAGCTGAAAGTAAATGAAATAAAATATTTCAAGACCTCATGCTTAAGAAATGAGACAGTTCAACTTGCCAGATATTCTGTTTGGCTTTGTTTTATCCCCTAGGAAGTCAGTTTAATTTCTTTTATTTGAGGTGAGGTTTTGTACTTGCATGTAGCTCTGGAGGTTGGGTTGGTTATGAAATCATTGTAACCATCTCTGGGACCTGTAGGCAGTTTAATCCTCAGGCTCTGTAGGAGGTGGTCCATCAGATGGCATTGGATGGTGAGTCCTGCCCAAACCTCTGGACCTGGGTGCTCTCTCCACAGGCAGGACCCATGGGAATTGGAAAGAGGAAGGATTACAAGTCTTACAGGCCTTAAAACCAAACATCCCTCTTTATGCTGTCCTGGCGTACAGAGTCTGCAAGTCCTGCAGGAGGACAGGTCCACCCTCCACCCCACAGCCAAAACACCTGGGCAGAGTCTGAGGTGCAGCTGAAGGACTGGAGAAACAGCCAGACTGCATAAAAAGGACTAAATCCAGGAATGATGAATTATGTGACATTTCTTATTTACTGCTTCAGAAAATGTCAACAACCCTGCACGATAAAACAGTAGCGGAGCATGTGCTTCTTCATCAGATTGAAACATTCATTTCCCTTTCACCCACCCATCCACCCCCATTCCAGCTACTAGAATAGAAAGCACAACTCCTTTTCTTTCCTTTTTTTTTTCACTATTCTCTTGAGCTACATTAACAAATGGATTCCAAGGGTGTGAAAACAAACCAGTGAGAGAGCCAGCAGAGGAATGCATCACTGGTTTGATACCTGTGCTTTTGAAGGAACAAAGCACAACTTTACACTGTATTAGTAACCACTTTTAGTCTAGAGTTCATTGTAGGCTGTGCTGCTGGCTCCCTGTTGAATGTAGTTACTAAATCATTGTGTTTATTATTAGCATATGTATCTATGTACATTCTCCAAACATAATCCATTCAGATAAGTTTGAACAGCAAGAACATGATAGGAGAACATTTAAAATAACCCAAATGCTGAATTTTATCAGAGATGAGATTCAGTGATTGTTCATACTCATGTATATTTTAAACTGTGTCAAGCCATAATGGCTGTGGCTAAATTCAACATTGGTGCTACTGGGAGCAGAGGCAAAACATGGCTCACTCCTTTCTTCATCATCTTCCTGGCTATTCTTGCAATGTTTCCTTATATAAGGAGTTTATGGAGTAGTCAAACAGTGAGTGAGTATTGTGGAAGCAGAGATATTTGCTGAAATCAGCATCGTGTTCTTCCTTTTTTTGTGTCTTTAGTCAATTGCTCAGGATGCCTCATTTATCTTTTCTCTCTCTGAGGCTTTAGGGAATTCTGTGCTTCACAGCAGTGTCATAACACTTCTAAAGCAAGCACAGAGGCAGGGGCACTGCTTTAATGAAGAGGAGCTGTTTGATGGAGGTGGGTGGAGGGAAGTGTGAAGAAGATGGTGATGCTGGGTTTGTAACTGACTGATGCTGTGCAGCAGTCAACCTGCCCTGCTTTCTGCTCACCACTCACAAGCTGATGAAAATCAATCACTCTCACAGCAGGTCCAGTCCTGCTCCTCTTTACATCAAAGCACAAAAATAAAATACTACTCACTTCAGTCAAAGCAGGAGCAGTCTCATATCCAGCATAATGAACTTCCTCGTGTCCTTCAAAAGCACAGTCTGGTCCAAATGCAAAACATTCGTCTGCTCTGGTGCCATTTCTGCCTGATCCAGAAGCACCAAACACTGGGAGGTGTTTTTCTGAAATATGTTGGACATTCCCAAAAGATGATGAGTGTTCTCCATGGCCACTGACACGGGGGAGAGAGAGAGAGCACTCACCCCTCACCTTCCAGAACAGAGCCCCTGACAAGGCAGGATTCCTGAAGGGAAAAAGGAACATGGGATCATTTGGCTGAAGGGAGCAATAAAAACCTGGAGTAACCTCCTCAAACCATTTCTCTCCTTGCCAAATAGTCAGTGTGAGGAGTGACTGGCAAGTTGTGCACATTACAGAGCTGTTCACTCCCAGCCTTGGGCTCCTCTTGCAGCCTGCCAGGAGCAGGAGCAGAGGCACAAAGCTGGAACTCCACACATGCTGGCAACCCACAGCTGAGGCATGGCTGCTGTGGTGGTTTGTCAGGAGTGAAAGGCTTTACTGACAACATAAGCACAGTGGCATTAAAAGTGCCAGGGTTCTGTACCTGAATGACCCCTGCTCCACACGTGCAGAGTTTCCCCACTCATGTGGTTCCAGGGGTGTAATTATAATCCAATGAAAAAATATCCAGGGTAAACAAGCTCTTGGGGGCCACTGCCAGATGACACAGGTCACAGCAGCTCTCATGTTGCTCAAATCTGTGCCCAGGACTGGGAAGAGGATCAGGGAGCTGCAGCTGCCTTGCAGATAGCACTAGATCTTCTGCTGTGCTTGATCTTAAGTGAAACGCTCCAAGGAATCTGCTTCATGTTTTTCAGAGATCCTGGGAGGCTGATTGTCCTAAGCTTCCAGGTGAGAAGGGAGAGGTGATCTGAGTGCATATGATGACTGGAAAAGCTCTTTGTTTCCTTTTCATGCCTGTGGTACTACCTAAATGTGGACAACCATATACAAATAGTTAATGCCACAAGCAGTTAATGACTGACTCCATCCCAAAACATCAGCCTCTCCAAACTAATTCAGATACCCAAGACAACATCAAGTAACCTCAAATACAGCAGAATGGAAATCAATAGTGCCTTTAAGATATGACAAAATGCTTTCAAAAGCATTTCAATTACATGTGTGTGTGTATAAGACATCTCTATTTTACTGTCTTTCTCTGAGAAACAGATTGCTCAATTTATCTGCCTCTGGTACCAGCACAGTGGTTCTGCTGTTTCAATCCTGAAATGTCAGTCTTTTAAGATGTTTCTGTTTCATATTCTCATTTTCTGAGAACAACTTCCCCTTCTGATCCATGAACTATTAACTGCCACTGATAGCTGGAAAGCAAAGGCATTGCCTGCTGGGGTCACAAGAAATTGTGGTTTAGGTCACAGGAAAACCAGACTATGAGGTATAGAAGGAGCAATGTCTTTCTGCTCAGGCAACTCCTTGACTGCCCCAGGCAGGTAGGACAGAGCCCCAGGAAATAGATATATTTATTTAGATGCAGTCATGGCTGCAAAACTTGAGGTAGACAGATTTTCTACAGCACTACCAGTATAAAGGACAAATTATTAAAACTTTTGGATGAGTCAGAGTAATCCCCTGTAGTTCACTCCATCCACTTTGGGATGCAGTGCTGAACTTCCCTGGGCGCTGGAACCTGAATCACAAGCTGTTTGCTCCCAGCACCTTCTCCCTGCCCATCAGTGGCCTCTCCACTGTGCTGGAGGTGGGATTGCTGGGACCCAAATCTGCAAACACTACAGCTGGGAAGCAGCACTCAAGCCCTATGAACAGTCCATTGACATTTTACACTGCACACAGCACTAAGTGTCTGCAGGATCAGGCTCTTGGTGATTATGTGATTTACAGGTACATCACTTCAGCTTCAAAACAATGCTGGTCATAGAAAGGCAAATAATTCTGGGCTCTCTTAAAGTAGTAAAAATCCCCCACATCAAACACCATTGCCTAAAATTAGATCCACAAACAAGTGGCAGAGATTACACAACATTCATTACAAGGTTTGCCAGGATTTTCCAGCAGAAAAAAAACCCAGAAGGAAATATAGATCCACTCATTAGGACTTCTAATATCACAGTGAGTAAATTACTTTTTAAAAACATCTTGCATTACAGGGAATATTCAATCTCAGGGGAAACAAACAGTCTCTGAGCAGCTTACACTTTTGGCAGCAGCCCAAGATAGCATGAGGCACAAATTGCACAAATCACACAAATGTCTGAGTTTGTGTAAATTCTGTGCTCAACATCTGCACGAGCTTTCTTCCTAACTGTAAAAAAAATTGTTTCTTTGTCTAAAATTCAAACATCAATGATATTATTAGACACATCAGAAAAATTATGACTGTGCCTTGGATCTGAATCTTTTGTATCCCCTCCCTCTACCAGATATGTAACACTCCACGTGACTGATGATGTACTGACAGTCAACTAAAACCAACAAAAAGCAAGAAAAAGAAGGCTTATCACTATGCTGTGATTTATCTCTTTTAAGGGACTAATTTCTGTTAACTTAATTACATTAATTTAAAAGGCCTAATTTCTGTTAAAATGTAGGTGTTATTATCATGCAGGAGGTATTCAGGACTAGAAATGTGATTATTTGGGCATTAGAAAAGTCTATAAATATTTAAAGCATTAAACTCCAGAGAAGGTTAATGTAACACAGGAAAGTAACATTAGAACTACTTGGGTGAATTGTTGAATGGAAAAATGAACAAGTCTGAATATATTTGAATGTGGAATAATGTCCCAATAAGACAAAGCTGGTACTGTATTACTTGACATTGTTTCAGTGACAATCCCTGAAGAGCATTCAAAATCTACTCTGTTAAAACATGCAAAATGAGGGATGCATTAGAACATGAAACTGATTACTTATGCAAACTGTTATAAACAGAACTCATCACCGTGATTTGAAGAGTATTGAGTTCATCACTGTCAGTAAAATGCATCATTGGAAACACTTGGTTGAGGAAAAAATACCCACCCTGAATATAGAAATTTTCTTGGTCATCCACCCCTCCTGTTTCAAAACCAAGACATCCACCCTCTTCAGTGCCTGTAAAACTGGTAGCACCTGTACACTGCACCAGGATATTAATCTGTTCATATCATTTTATCAATGCTGCTGAGAGCTCTGTGCAGGGGAGAACAGTAACCACCACTGTGGTGTGGTTTATGACCAACCTAACTCAGCTGGCTGGTTCAGAGTTTTTAAAAATGCAAGCTGACAACAACATGCTCTAAATGTTGGACTAAGCAATTTCAGAGTGCATGTTTAGCTTACTGTCTTGATTCCTTTTTCTTTCAAGTTCGTTTGGTAGGAAAGAAATATTCTTGCCTTTAAAAAGCTGATCACAGACAGACAGAATTTACCTGTATTTATTTACCTGTAGTACACAATACAGGCTATACTTTTGCAGAGAACACTCTTAGTCTGGACACATGATATCAGGAATGCTAGAAATATCATGATCCTAACACAATCCTAACTACTTTTTGTTTGAATCCCATTGATCTCTGCCAAAGTAAGCCAGAAATTGCATATGTATAATTTCCTTGTCAAATCTTCTGTTACCACTCAGAGATTTGCTCTGTGGATTTGGAGAACCTTACACTTGCTCAGGATCACTGAATGCTTCCCTCCAAAGGGAGTTCTGTGCATGCAGGATTTTGAGAGGACCAACACAAAGCCCTCCAGGGAGAGGTACAATTGAGTGGGAAGTTCTGATATGTCTGCCCAAGAGCAAAGCAGGAGAAAGGCAGCTCTCAGATTTCTGGGGCATCGTGAATTTAGGAGGAAAATGAAGTACTGAGGCAGAAGGTAGGAAAAAAAAAGAAGGTTACAAGCCCATTCACAAGGGTTTTGGTTTTTTATAGTACAAATAGACATTTCCTGTGACGCTACATGCTGGATCAGACCTGACAGAAGGACAGGCAATTTCTGTAGGCAGACCACAGCACATTCTTGTGACGTCATGAGAGAGAAACAAGAAGTCAGCTGAACACAAATAACACACATTTCCTTCAGTCAGTTTTCACTTCCAGTCTCAAAACTATGCCTTTTTGTTCTTCACACTTAGCTGTGTGAAATTGTCCCACTAACCCATTCAACCCTGTCCCTTCTCTCTGGTCCTCAAGCACTTCACTCCTTATTCAGATTATTGAGACACACAGTGCTTCTCTCTTAGCCATCTATGGATTGTTTTCCTACCTGAATCCCAGATTGCACAATGGGGATGATTGCTGCTTACCTAATGTTTGTTATAAAACCTGTGACAGCATTTTTTCCTTACTGCTGTACAAGAGGAAATAGCATTTTATTTGAAACGCTGTGCTGAGTGTCAACATGAGAGGTGTTTTAAAAGAGCTGAGAAGTATGCTGTCAGGAAAATGTTTCCAGGCCTACCTTCCCTCCCACATCCAACTGTGTTGAAATAATCAAATGCTGTCCCACTCGTGCTTGGGAAGAGGATGACTAACAGCAGCTAATTACTGCTCAATCTGTTGCCCTCAGCAGCTATTGGTCTGAATCACACCCACTGGCACCGAGGGGGCACGGTTTGTGTGTGGAGGCACCTTCATTTTTGGGGTCTTCCTTGGGAGGCAGCAGCTGGGAGAAGAAGTGCTCATGTTAAGATGCTGCCAGTGCCAGCATGCCTGACTCAGCAGATGGCATGAAGAGCCTGGCTGTGAGCCTCTGTGGGTCAGCCCTGTCCTGCTGGGGCCCTGGGCAAGCCAATGTCACACTGCAGGAAGGACAAGGTGGTTTCTCATTTCTTCCTGCTCCGTCCTTGTGCAGCAGAGACTGAACCTCGCTCAGTGGTGCTGGATATGAGCTCCTGCTTTCTTCCCAGTTTGCTGCTGCAGTAGCAAAGAGTTGGCAGAGGGCCTCCTGTATCACATTTGATCTGTTGACACTTGCAGCAGTGCTGGACTCGAGCACTGTAGGAGTTTCCGTCTGGAGAAATATGGTAGCCCTTCCTGCCTCCTCGTTCCACTCCCCATGGAAAACCTCCCCTTTGTTTTCCCAAATCCTGGGCCAAATAAAATATACCAAAATAACACTGGAGACACACAAGGAATCTCTTGCCTCAAACTTGGCCTCGGAGCAACACATGCAACCATGAGTTGTCTCACAAGTGAAGTCATGTGGGTGGAATCCAGGCAGGGTTTCACCAGCAGGGACTGCAGGCTTGCCCTGGCTGCTCTGCAAACAGGTAACCCCTTGTTTGTGGTGGCCAGAATGACCACTAAATCTGTTTTCATCTATTTGATTTAAAACTTTCTAGGAAAGGCAGGGACAGAAGGTCTCGAGCTGTGGTGGTGTACCTGCCTGCTGGCCAACATGCTGTGACATTTCAGTGTTGCACTGAAAAGAGGCAGGAAAGCAATACTTGCATCAGAGTTGTTAGAGTTCCTGCCTCATTGCTGAAGCTTTTTATTATTTCAGCAATATTCTCCTGAGTAATTCTGCTGCACTCATTGAATGTATTCAACACCTGACACCTGAGCCAGATGTTGACTTTGTGTAGCACAACCCACCTGCACAAAGGCACCAGTATTATCCTGTCTGTGCAGAGCACAGCTTTATTTTAGGGAGCCCCTTACATGTGAGACAGCCAGCCCCTCACAGGGACATTACAGAGCCTCCTTTCTTACTCAGGGCTCCTCAGGGTCATTCCAGGCTCAAGAATTACTCCATGAAGAAATCTGGATTTGGTTTAGAGCTGATGATGTAGCATGGTACTGTTCTTTACTTGGAAGCAAGATAAGCATTGTCATCAAGCTTCTCTCATTGCTGACACCTGGGGCAGCTCTAATGCATCTCAGTTCTGCACAGATAATGCTGCAGTCCCTTTAAGACAAGGGACTTAGAGAAGGTTTCTCTAAAATGTAAACGTAGCTTCCATTTCTGCTGACTTGAAAAGCATATTACTAAGTAAAACCTGTTTAATTTATCCTACCTGGTAGAGATTTTCACCCCTGTTTGCAATCAGTGTCAAGACAATATGTCTGGTGATAATGAATAGCCACATACTGCGTACTGCAACTCCAATTCTTTTTATGGAGCTTTAATCTCTTCCCTATTCCATCTGCCTCCTGTGCTAACAAAGGCCATATGGCTCCTCAGAGCCACCTAGGCTCTGCTTAGGTGGGATGCAAGTGTCTGCAGCAGCACTTGCTCTTCTGAGGAAATTTCCATTGCAGGTGTAGGCTGAGAATGGGGTCACCCATTGTGGATATTTCTGGGATACATAGCCTTACAGACCAAGAGGGATCTTGACCAGACACCCTGCTTAACCTCTGCTGTAGAATCACACCTGTTCTCCTCTCCTAAATGTGCTGGCTGATCCAAATTAGAACTGTACAAGTATTCAGCACCTCAACAATGTCGCGAGGATGGCCCTCTGCAATTTGCCTCCAGCCTGTCATGGAGAATGTCATGTCATCTACTACAGACAGCAAGCTAATTTATATCAAATGAAATGCTCAGCCTCCATTTTCTCCTCCTCTCTCTACATTCCTCTCCTCGTCTGGCTCTGGTCTGCTGCTTTCAGATGCAAATTGCTGGTGAAAATGAATATATCAAATATTTTATCTTAGAAGGAAGTTCTCCCTAATGGTCTAGCAGCTTCTCAGTGGCGGCATTGTTTGACAGATGTTCAGAAGAGAACTTTATGTCTCTAGCTAGGCTTTCACACTTGACTATAATGTGCTCTCACCTTTCTATGGAAACACTTCAGTGCTGACAATGAGACCCTTATTCATGGATATGGCAGGCACTGCAATCACCTCTAGATCACAGCAATTCAGGAAGTGTGCTCTGGGTGTCTGCAGAGAATTCAAGGTAACAATTCCATGAATGTTCATAGGATCACTGGCTAAGTAACAAGAGGAATAACATTATTTAAAAAATCAAATAATAAAGTGTGAGGATTCCAGCACTAGTCCACGTTTCCTGCTGCACAAGTTGTCCTCCTCTTACCTAACTCCCTCTTATATGAAATCCATGTTTCCTCAATTAATTCCTGACAAACAGCCCTGCTCTGGCTTTTGTGTGTCCTATGCTCCACATTCTTTAAATTTTTCCTATAGATGTTATAGCTGAGATTTCCCCCCTTTTTTTTGCTTTTTTTATCACATTCCCTTGCTCTGGCACCCAGCTCCTCCTGGTTAACTGGTTCTCCACCCCTGTCTGCCTTTCCATCCTGCCTTCCCACCTTGGGTATCATCACCACCTGCCCTCTGCCCTGAGCCTGCAAGGCCTCCATCAGAGGAGACCTTTGAGAACAGGTTAGACTCACATTTACCAGAAATAGCATAAATACAGCTCATTCTGCCTTTGGGCAGGAAACCAATTAAAGGACTTACTGAGGCCCCTTCCAGACCTGCTTCTTTCTGATTCTATTATCCTTTGCATTAGTGGGAGAGCAGTAATGGAGCCACACTTCTTGGCACAAACATTTCCAAGAGATTGTTATCTCAGACTCTTGGCCTTGCAGCTGGAGATCCCTTTTGGCTGCCTGCAGGGGAGCTCAGGCTGCAGCCAGTGCCAGGGCTCAGGCTTGCCATTCTGGCTTCACAAATGACTCAAATATCTGAGCCTCTTATTTCCATAAGGTTATCAAATTACCTTCTTTTTCAGTTATTCTGTATTTTACAAACACAATGGCCATAGATCCTTCTTATTAAAATAGGGATCGTTCCTCATTCTGATTAAATTTGTATTTATCTTTGTAGATAATTCTGCAGCACACAATGCTCCACAGCACATCCTGAAACCATTTGGAGCGTAGCTACTCTTTCAACCAGCTGATGAATTTGCTGTCAGGTGTGCAGGTAGAACATCCCAGTTAAGAAATTCAGCTCTTTCAAAATTATCAATTTTCTCTTGTATTCAATTCCTTGGTAAATAACTTTATAATGAGTAAAAAAAAAAGCTTTACTGCACGTAAAACACATTCTAGAATGAATGCCCTATTATACCCATCCAGCTGCAAATTGCTGTTATCTCTTCAGAACAATTAGCTTATTATCCATCCTCTTAAAACCTGACACCAGCCCATCATCTTGGAGCCCGAAGTATAAAGCCATTCATTAACTTCCTTACACTTTGGATCAGCCTGCAAAAACAGCTCAGTGTTCCAGCATCCCTCTCCATAGGGTTGCTCATTATCAGCTATCAGCTTTTGTGCTAACAGTTCCTCATGGAGCACAAAGAAGGAGCCAGAGCCTTTGCCCGTGGTTTTCTATGATTTTAAGCGCTTTTGGACTGAACTTACATCAATATTGTTACTGGTGTACTTAAAATAATAGTCCAAAGAATAGATGACTGGAAAAAGGTGAGGTGGTTTGGGGAGGAGGAGGAAATACCAATGCTGCTGGAAAAACAACTTTTTTTTTTTTTTTTAAAAAAAACAGTGTTTCAGTGAGGCAGGTTTTACAACAAGCACCACTGACTTCTGTGGAGCTGCTCCTAAATTGTACTGAAAGAACTGAGGAAAGAGTAAAAATTTTGTAGAGGTATGAACCAGTTAAAAAATATAAAACATTTCAAACAAAATGGATCTTTGAAACAATCAGAAGTTTTCAGAACTCTGATACAGACAGTTCAAAGCTCAAAGGCTTTCAGGCTTGTGTAACCCTCTGAAGTAAATCCATGCAGCTCACAGGGTAGAGAACTCATAAAAAGCATTTTCAAAATCAAAGGCCTGACTACTATATCCCTTCCTTGGAAAATTGGGCTGTCCTCGTGCTGTTTGCCAGTTTTTAGTCACCTATCAATTACAACATGATGCGTACTTGTGGGTCATAGCAATTAATTTAATTGCTTTCTGCCTATTCCTTGAAAGTACTCCTGGCTAGCTGTTAGTCTGAGAGGGAATTTGTAAGTGTAAAAACACGATTTTTTTTTCAGTTGTGCTCTATATTGTTTCCTTACCTTTCTGTGGTTCCGTTTTCTCATTGTTTTTATCATCCAAACCAGGGAGCAGGCAGTGCAGGCTCAGAGCCTCTGTCTGCAGGTGACCTGGATAAAATACCAGTTTCCAAGGATGTTGTTTTAATTCAGATGGCCAGGTGCTGTCTGACAGGAAAAATTCCTTTCTCTACCACTTTTAGAAGAACTATTCTTCAATCTCTGTTTTGCTAGAACACGCCTCAGACAGATACAGTAAGGCATGGCCAAAAAAACCCTGAAAATAAAACCTTGTGATGTGAGTGGAATTTCTCTTTTTTTCTTCCCATTGCTTCCAAAGAAAAGCTGATTGCTGTCACACCCTGGTGCACACTATGTGAGGCAGCACAGAGCTCATGGTGACACAGATGCTCCACGTCCCAGTGCTGCTGGTGGCAAGGTCCCCACCGCTGTGTGCTCTGAAAGGTGAAGGTTGAGGAGGGGCTGGCAGGAGGACAGGCTGTCCTTTTCCCTGCTGGAAGCAGGCAGTGCTGGCCCTCTCAGGGGCTGCCAGGAGCAGCTGGTCCAGCTCTGTGATGACAAGTGCACAGGTGTTGGGAATTTGCCCAAGGGCACGGGTCCCAGATGAGGGATGCAAATAGGGGAGAGGAGATGCAGTGCTTCGGAGGGGGATGCACACAGACACAGCCCAGCACAAAGGCAGCCCATCCTCTAGGGTATCCAACAGGCTGCCTCTGTCTGGGAAGAAGCAAGACAGGGATTTTTCATATTTGGTGGGCTGAATTGGTCCTACCCTTTGATTCATTATGGGCAAAAAACCTTAAATTGAGATGCTGTCAGGCAAGTGCCCTTGGTGTTCATTACCATAAGCTGGCAGGAGGCGAGACTGTCCTGTGATGGTAAAGAACAGGAACTTTCCCCTATCAGCATCTTTCCATCCAAGTTGCTTGTAAAGCTGTTCTGCTTTCTTCCCCCATTTTCACCTTCCTGACTGAGGGAAGCACACTGCCAGCAGCCCTGAGTGCTGAGGGACAACATCTGGGGCTGATGTTCCAAACCAGGGAGCAGGCAGTGCAGGCTCAGAGCCTCTGTCTGCAGATGACCTGGATAAAATACCAGTTTCCAAGGATGCTGTTTTCATTCAGATGGCCAGGTGCTGTCTGACAGGAAAAATTAATTTCTCTACCAGTTTTAGAAGAACTATTCTTCAAATAGTAATTCTACTATGATGAGAATTTAAAAAACCCCAAGTGAGTCAGGATGAAGTTAGTTACTCATAAATTGTTGATTTTGGAATCCTATTTCAGGCATCCAAAAGCAAGATGGATGCATTTTCATGCTAACTCATAATCCCCAGTATGCTTTCAATTTGCTATGGATTATATACTGGGAAAGACTGGGATTCTCTTCTGCCTTGGATCAAGGTAAACTTGTATTCCAACATGATGGGCAGCCACAGATGCCTGGTGTGATTTGGTAGCCTGGTCAGCATTTACACAAGATTGGAGAAGTTTGTGAGAAATGCTTTTGTTATCATATTTCTTGGCTTCCACTGCATGGGTTTTTTTGGGTAAAAATTATAGCAAACTAAACCACTCTTCATATTAGATAATGGGCACAGGAAAAAAAAACTCCTGTGGGAGGAATTTTTTTTTCTAGCATAATGATAGATTTCACTAGGAAAAAATTCTGTTTATTCCAAAATAAACTGTTAGCATTCTAAGCCATTTCTGTGGGGTTTTATCTATCACAATCTAATCAGAACTATTTTTAGAACAGCAGTGCATAATAACATTAGGCAGCACTGATCTCTGAGACAACTTGAGACTCCCAGTCGAGTTTTTCTGCTAGAGATGTGTGCCATAAAAAGCCCCATCACAGATTTGCCCCTTTGTTGCAGAGGCTGCCAGACAGATCAAGGACTTAAAGGGCCTGCCATTTGAAGTCTCTGCAGTTTGAAGATGTGCTGTCAGGGATCAGTGTGGAGAAGGCTTTTGTTCTGCTGCTGGAGTAAGTGGTTGCAGATGAAAGGAGCCTGGGCCATCAACCTGACACTTTTCCAGGCATGAAATTCACTTAGAACTAAGCATAGGAGGGTGGACTGAAAAATAACATAGATTTATTTTGCCTTTGCTTACTGCTTTGAGGAGCATCCCAATCACTTCATAAAGGAATACTGAATACTGACACATAATTAACCTGCTGGAATGGAGGATTTACAGCATAAAGAGCAGACATTTGAAATGGCACAAGCAAAGTTCTGGGGCTATCTTACAATAATTGTTTCCATTACTTTCAGTGTGTTTTGATCAAGCCCTTAGCACTTCTGGAGGAGAGGTATTTGGTCATCTGTCAAAAAAATCTGTGTCACAAAACCATCACAGTAGTAGGATTTTTTTAAGCATGAACATAAATATGATGTGGTGTCTTATTCCTTGAGCTAACCCCTCACATCACAGGTGAAATGCACTGAGTAAGACAGTGAAAATAGGAAGTATTTTTCAGTCCATAGAGATTATTTTTAATGACTTTAACACCTTTAACTTATGTATGTAGTAATGTAATTTCTGTTGTGACCCTACAAAATTGAATATGAAAAGAGGAGAAAACGTGAATCACTGTAAATCTTCAGTTTATGTTGTTAGATTGTCAACACACCTGGCCTTCTCACTTTACCCATCATCCGGTGCCCCCACATATTCCTGCCAAGGACCAGCTGACTTTATGCTGTATCCTCTGGTCAAAGACCTCCAAACACCTAATGCTGTTCGCCACCTCATTATTTACTGCAGCCACAGAGAGCACTTTGCTCATCATTGCAATGCAGCCTGGGATGAGAGACAGGCAGAGAGCAAGTATTACACAAGGGATCTAAGCATAAAGTGCTGAATATCATGTTTTTAATAAGTTTTGGACAGAAGTAAACAAAAAAAATAGCAAAGAAAATTATGCAGAATTTTATCTGACACAATTAGCCAAATCCCTCATTTAACTTTAAATCATATAAAACATTGCCTGCTAAATAACACGTTGGAGATTGGCTCAGGAGAAAATGCTGCCAACACTATTTTCTATATTTTTTAGAAGAAAAAGGACTGACCCTGCCTGCATTTTGAGTACCCTGTAAGAAGAACCTGTGCCCATAGAAACAGACATAATGGATGACTGTGCAGATGTAATCCCACCAGTTGGTGTCTACCACAAGGGCTCTGCTTTCTGCCAGAGGATGAGTCAATTATGGAGCCCTGGCAATCAAGGCTGGGATCAAGCACAGCACCTTTTCCTCCTCTCCTGTGTCTTGGCAGCCCCTGCTTGATGCTCAGCTAGGATGGACACACTCAGACACACCAATGCTTTTATTCATGCACACACAGGGGAAGGTTTGACCTTGCTCCCATTGCTGGGTTTCAGTGTGATTTAGTGGGTGCAGCAGAAGGAGACTCACTGGAGAGGATGCTGGCATCCTTTGTACCAGCATTAATTTGAGGTGAATTTCTGACTCCAAGTGCCCTGCTCCAAATATATTGCAGTATAACTGAGAACAAAACATTACTCCAAAGTACAAAATTTACTGTTGCTGCCTGCATGAGAAAACAATTCTCTGTAACTTCCATAATCAGACCTTGGAAGCAGACGACTTTGTGAGTAGTTGGCTGCAGCAGCCAAATACTCAAGCACAGAATAATGCAGGTGATCCCAGCTTCCCTGAGCTCCCAGGGCTTGGCTGTGCAGGCTGAGGAGCAGATGGGTTCTTTGGTCACATTACTCATTCAGCTGAAGCTCAGCACTTTGTTTAATGCTCTGCTGTCTGAGGCTGGAGTGGCCAGCACGCTGCAGATTTGAACCTGTTCTTCCTACCACATCAAAGGAATCTGGTCCTGGGCCAGATTTGGATCTCCCACCAGTTTTAACTGGTATAAACTGTGTGATAACTGGTAACTGAGCTGTGTGTAATAACTATATTACTTAAGATCTCCAAGCACCTAATTTGATTAGTGCAAGTAATGAAAGAGCACCAAGCCCCATAAAGCTTTCAAACCAGTCAGTAATACAGTGATTGAAATATTGTCAGAGTGATCTGAAATCCAGAATTTTTACAAAATAATGCTAAGCATCAGTCATTGTACAAGCTAATACTGAGCATGATGCAATGATCCTGTTAAGTGCTTAGGCCAGGGAGGATTTTACAACTTCATTTCCCAATGGTAATCAGAAACAGTCTTGTAGAAATAAATGCAGTTATTCTCATGTAAAAGCCCAGGATTCAGACCACAGGGCAAAAGAAGATCATGTGTTGTTTAGTGAATCACTGCAATCTTTTTTTTTTTTGCCACATTCCCTCATCTCACAAGCACATCTGGTGTTTTAGGAACATTGTATTCAACAGTGGTAAAGGACACTAGGGCCAAGAATAACAAATGAAAAATGAAAACACTGGGGCCTAATGCTGATCTCATATGGGTGTAAATCAGAGGGATTCCAGCAAAGCCTTTGGAACCACCCCAGTGAAATACTTGCGTCTGATTCTGGATCAAAACTGTGCAGACCAGTGATTTTCACTGTCAGCCCTGAAATTCTTCCATTCCACTGGGAAAATTTGCTGCAAAATATCTTTAAAAGAGCTTCTCACAAATATAACAAATGCTGAGGAAGTGACAAAGTGCAGCAGAAAGGTTTTAGTAGCACTTGTGTCTGCACCAAGTAATGTAAAATACCCATCAAACCCGCAGAAGTATTTGATTTGCAATTTGCAGCACAAAAAAATGGAGTTTGACTGTAAATAAATATATATTTTGATGTAGTTATTGGATGAGTACGTGTTTCCTCTTAAGCACTTGAAAGATAAAGTCTTTCCACTGACTGCAGGGTGGGTTCTCCCCAGTAACATAACCTTCTGAATAATATACATTATTGCACTTTGTATTTCTGATCCCGACCTGAGGAATTGCCATAACCACAACACTTGTAACACTTGGCAATTTAACTAAACAGACTGTCTTTAAAATGTAAACAAATCCCAGCTGCTTGTTGACAAAATTGTTTGAAGACATCAGACTTTAAAACCTCTCAGTCCCCATTTGCTGTAGGGAGATCCTAGCAGGGAGGAAAAATGTGTGCATAAACGTCTGTACAGAAACCACTTCTGAGCCTGAAAAATTCTGTTTGCCCTCAGAACCCCACAGGAAAAACCCAAAATCACATTCAAGACACAAATCCAATAACTGCATTGAATTTCCTAATCCCACCTTCCACCACCTATTGTACCTGATTGCTGTACACTTCTCAGAGCTAAATCACATCAAATTAGAACCATTGTAAAAACATGGGTTTTCCTCTTCCTGGAGACGTGATGCCAAACCATGAGTAAATTTTATGTTAGTCACTGTCAGGTGCTGCTGGTTTTATTTCACCCACTGTACCTATATTTGTACCTTGTTAAATAAGTTCCCTCCTCTTTCAAGCACTGTCTCCCTTCAGGGCTGCTATAAAGCTAACTGTAGTCAAGGGGACTTTTTGTGGATTTAAAGGGGCTTTGTAGGATGTACTGACTTTATTTATCCTGCTCATGCTTTTCTTTTAAAACACTCATTTGCAAATTACAATTTCAGTGCCTTGCAGTCACTGCTGCCTCTGTTGTCTGCAGCTCATCAATACTCAGGGGATCTAAAAATGATGCTCCAGGTCCTGCTGTACAAAACCTCTCCCTATTTTTCTCCTTGTCCCTCTAGGTGAGGATGGCCTTTTAAACCCTGCTTTGCCAGAATTCAGTGAGCTGCTTGCTTTGTAAACAGAGGAATAACCTGCTCAGGGCTGCCCCTTGCATTCAATGGACATGGAGCCAAACAGCAGCAAGAATGCCTGACCTTAAAGGCTGCAGTTCAGCAAGGAGCTCTGAGATCTTGAGGCAAAGGGTTTCATGTTACTGACTCCGGTGTCTTTCATTGATTAGACCTTTTACAACTGATAGTGGCTTTCAAGGTTTATTTGGAAACTTTGTCAGGAGGGCAGAGCTGGGGGAAGGGACAGAGTAAGCAAGGCTGAGGGTTTCTTTTATATTTAATGTGTGGCATGGGGATGGGAATAGACAAAGGTGGCAGAAGGGAATGCCATTAAAACACCATTTCCAGATTTTGGGTAGCTGCTGGGTCAGATCTCTCTGGAGAGATGGGGGTGAGCCCTGGAAGGAAGGAGGGTGCAAGAGAAGGAGCATGAACTGGGATTTGTTCACTGTAGAGGATTTATTCCCTTCCTGCTGAAGCACATCAGAGGGATCTGAATAATGGGAATTAGTCTTTGTGAACACCCCAGCTCTGTTCCAGCCTCAAATTCTAGGTCTTTGGTTAAATGCCATCCAGGTGAAATGCCACACAGGGAGCATTTGCTCACAGGAGAATGTGCTCCTGGGGAGATCTGCTGCCAGGGTCAGAGCCAGGGAAGACTATTCAAGCAAAAAGGGGGGAAGAGAGGAAGTTTTATTTTGCCCAGTTCCCAAGGGCCAGATTCTGGGACTTTCAGAACAAAAAATTAAAGAAGGTTATAAGAGGGACTCTTAATTAGCTGAGTTTTCCAAGATTTACCCTGGAAAATGGCTTGCAAGGCTGGGAAACACTGCTGAGGCCAAACTGAGATAGGGACCAAGGCCATGAGCACTGCAGCCAGTAGAAATATCCACAAGGGAGTTGAGGTGTCAGCAAGTTTTAGGGGTAGAAGTGAAATGGAAAATGATTTGGTAATCAGTAGAGAGCTCAGAAGTCTGCAATATGGCTCACTAAAAGATCAGGCAATGTTAGCAGTGACCATGAAACTGGGGCTGTGTGGAGGGGGGCACAGCTCTGTGCCTCCTGACCCACTGGGGTTGAAAAACTTTCAGGTGTCAGTCTGTCTCAGGCTAAGGAGACAGAAAGAGAGCATGAAGCAACCTGCAATTTCTGTGGGCTGTGGCTGAGCTGCTAAAAAGAGGGGGTGTGTGCTGGAATGCACATAACCCTTCTCTAACCTCTCACACCTTCCCCTGTTGGAGATAAGGGCTGACATGGGAGTTATTTGTCCAGTCAAGCTCTCAAAGAGCTCAAGAAACTTCCAGTCAGGCTGTAGTCAAACTAAACTCCCTCTTTCTGGGGTGATATCTTCTGCCAGGGTTAATTAATATTCTTAATCTGCATTCCAGGTGCAGATTTTTGACTAAGGCAGAAAAAAATCCAATAGTCTAGCCACCAGGAAAGAACACTGAGGCCTTAAAAACTCTTCTCCAAATGGGACACATCCTTCTTTTGTCAGACAAAGCAAGTCAGGGCTGCTAGGATTTCTGGGAATCATCAATAGTCAGTTACCTGAGCTTCAGGAGGTGACCTTGGGCTCCTTACAACCTGATCCACCTTTATCCTCACTCTCACTGTGGTTTGCCACAATATTTTAAAAAGTTGAAGAGTGCTAAAAGAATTTTTCTTGTCTGGAATCTGTCCTGGCCTTCTGGAGGGAAAAACAGTGATTTTTCTCTCAAGGACAAACAGAAAACTACTACTCAGTCAGACCCCACAAAAATTACAGTCTCTGCCCTGTCTCCCATTATCAATCCAGATACACAGAAGATTATTCCTCTGTTATTTCTCCCACTTGCACCCCCTATGACCATTTTCACCTGTGTTAATGCAGACTCCCAACAGCCCAAAACTCTGATAATTTAGCAGGAAAGAGTTCAGATAGCAGCACCAGCACTCAGAGACCTATGAAATATAACCTATGAGGAGACAGCAAAAGAATTTCTGTTTTCTTAAATACAGAGAAGACTGAACAGAGACATGATAACAGTCCTCAAAAATGTAAACAACTGTAGCAAAGAGGAAGGAAATAATCTCTTCTCTCCCACGTGGAGAGGATAAGAATAACAGGCTAAAATTGCAGCAGGGACATTTTTTTTTTAAATTAAGTATTACCAAAACCACTTGTAGCTGTTAGAATGGTGTTACTGAAGCACTGGGATAGGTTGCCTTGGAAATCAACATGTCTGGAGCACTTTCAAAGCAGGCTGGATCAACATCTGTGTGAACAGGGCAGATACCCCTGACCTGCTGTGCTCTTGGAGCTGGAGGAGGGATGGGTGGCTCTTTAATATCCTTTCTAGCCTTGCTTTCATAAAATTTAATGATTCATTGGAGATATATATGTTCATTTTTCACCTTCTGGGAGAATTTTAGAAGTACTGCTTGCACATGTGTGCTCCTTGCCTCCAGAACCTTCCTTGAGATTATGAATTACTCTTCCAAGCACTGGGCTGTTCTCTGTGGCTCTCTCCTCTAGCAGGTGAAGCTAGTCTGCCTTACCAGGATCTGGAATCCTACCAATAATTAAAGGGACTAATATTCCTAAAGAAACCACAGAAAATGGGCCTTTGCCTATCTAGGTATTTGCCTACACTACAGTAGCATGCACTGCAGTTCTGCTGAGCTTTGCTTTTCCCCCTTTTCAAGCTTTTGCTTTTTTTCTGTGTTCTGAAACACAGAAAAGAAAAGCTGGGATAAGAAGGGCTGGCAGGGGCAGTCCCTGGCTGTCACAGGTGATCCCTGTGGCAAACTCTGCGAACTCCATCCCCAGTTTGGTTCATTTATTTGTCCTTGATGCTCTCACTGGCTGATTTCTTCAGAACATGAGCACCTAGGCAGCCAAGAACCTTCCCAACTTTCTAACCCAGCCTTTTTTCTTGGCCAGTTTATTAATTAGTTCCTGTGCTATTGCTGCATATTTCCCTCTCTCTGGAGTTTTCCAGCTCAGGATCCCTGTTGGTTTTCATTCTGTGAGGCTGAACAGGTCAGGCTGTATTCTTATCTTCCCAGGTGAATGCACCCACAGCACTCTTGTTTCCTGACACGGAGCAGAGGTCACCCAGAATTACAGGGTGGAGAAAGAGTGTCCCAAAACCAAACCCAACCTACTTTTGCAATACAAGACAAGGGCCCATCAAGAGTTAAGAAATGAAGTCTCCCTGTGAAAAGTGCAGTTGTCCTCCTGAAACTGTTCCATCTTGGATACTCTCTGAAGTCCTGCAACAAATCTGAGAGTGGAGGGGAGAGCATTTCTGCAGAGATCTCAGCCTTCATGAGCACGGCTGCTTTCTGCAGCTGGGTGTCTGTGCTGGATAAACCTGCAGCCCACGGATTTCTGCTCTTCTCCCCGTGCTGCCTGTGAGAGGCAGCCCCACAGGGGCACCAGCATGCAGGGCTGTGCTCTCACAGCCAGGTCCCCACCCTCCTCCACTCCCAGCTGCTTTTTCCATTTCCCACCGGACGCCCTCCCTGCTGCCAGTGGAAGTGTTTGCTCACTTATGTGCAGAACCAGGTCAGGGAGCTGATCCCAGCCAGAAAAATAGCCTGCAACTTTATTTTCCCTTCCAGCTGGAAGAAGTTCTGTCTGGTTGCTTGGGTGGCTGCGCAAGCGCTTGGGCTGGCACAAGGGAGGGGAGAGGATGGGGATGGAAATGGAAATGAGCAACTCTGCCCTGTGTGCTGCTCCCCAGTGAGTGGGGCTGATCCTCTGAGCCTCCCCTCAGCTCTGGGCTGATGTCACAAGGAAAATCATGGACTTGTTTTCCATCATGCCCCAGATACTCCCCACCCTCCTTTCAGGGATCACTGCTCTTCCTCCAAGCCATCCATCTCTGCTCCAGCATGCTGCACCAGAAAAACTCTCCAATCAACCAATCAATCAATCAACACCCATTGGAACAGCCTGGTTTCAAAGGTGTCCCACTTATGTTATGCAAAAGAAGGGAGTTCAGGGGCTGCTTAATCTAAAACTGGTGAGTGCTACTCCTCGTGTCACACAATCCCTTCTGCAAGCTGGGCTGCATGTTCTGTGCCTCAGTTTTTGGACCATTACAATCGTGCATTCTTGCATCATAATTAACAGTTACTGGAAAGATATTTTGGAAAATGTGGCTCTTTGTAATCACATTCAGAAAAAAGGATATCTAAATAACTGTGTTCATTGAGGCACTCCTTTCTTGGGCAGCTATTATAACCCAATTTAAAATAAACTCCCCTCTCTCCTCACTTTTTTTTTGGCTCTGAGCTTTGCTTTTAATGACATAGACAAAGCATTTCCATGAGTAATTTTATTATTTGGAGTTTTCTTATTTTAATGTGTTTGGTTCCTGAGACTTCCAGGGAGGCAGAAAGCCTCTCTCATGTTGGCCTGGGAGAGGGCAGTGAGGATCTGGTTTGATGGAAGGATTTACAAGGGTTGCCATAAGTTTTGACTGATTTCTGTAGTTCTGAGGGCACGGTACAAGATTACTGCTCCTTGCAATACCTCTGTGGAGAGTGTGTTAAAAGAAACACCCTCCTAGCATGGCATTTAGATATAGTCAGAAAAAAATAGTTTCAAAAAGACACATTGTTATATATCATGAAGTCCTGCTTGAAATTCGTGCACTGGTAATATTTGTTCATCTACTAAATGAAATCATAGATACTTCATTCCTGTCTGACCACTAGAAAATATTTTGTAGCTGGTTTTATGCTATATAGAAACTCAAAAAGGCTTTGGCCAGCTTTCATGGGCTGTTTGCTGGAAGCCTGTTCACAAAGGACCTGTACAAGATGAAGCCCTTTTAACTCCCAGGAATGCCTTAATGTACACTGTTGGCACCCACCCAGGGTAAATTATCTCTTAATAAACAACATATATTTATAACTTGATTAACCATAACATCTTTTTATAGAATACAGTAAAAAAAAAGTAAATTAAAGCAGGTAATTATCTATATCAGCATCTGTGCAATAGTATACTCACAGAGAATTTTAGTTAACATATAGGTTCCTAGCAGGCCAGCAAGTCAACAACAGCAGCAGATGGCTGCATTTGGGGTTAAATGCTCTTTATACCATGGAAAAATAAAAAGGCAAAAGCCAACATGTGCTGGAGAGCAGCAGTGAGTAATCCCTTTCCCCTCACCTGCACTTCCCTGCAGAACTCAAACAATCACTTCAGTGATAACAAGAAGCAGGGACCTCAATTTTCATTCAAAAATAGGAACCTTGGTGGTGGCTTTTGATTATAGAATCAGCCTAATGGTTCCTGATGGGCTTCCAGCCTCAGGCCAAACCCTCAGGATGAAATGAGCTGTATCCCAGCCCTGTTTTCCTGTGTAACACTAGCCCAGTCCCTAAACACATCTCACTGCTTCAGCTCATACATCCATACATTAAAAAAAAAAAAAAAAAAAAAGCTGTATAAGAGGAATGCAGAGAGGTTACATTCATCAGCACTTTGAAATGAACTTGCAGTACTAAGCACTAGTATTTTCACTGCAAAATGAGGCCTTTTGCTGGGAAGCATCAATGCAACAGGATCATCTACTGACAGACTTGTCAGCACTTTTAGGCAGGCTGGAGTATTAGAACACACGTTTGGCTGAGCTGTTTAAACAGAATATATTCCTTACCATAAATTTTCTATGCTACTGGAACTACAGAAATTCTCCTTCAAAAGCCAAACATGCCCACCTGATTTGCAAGTAGCACAAAGTAGCACTTTCTTTAAAATCTAGAGAATTATTGCTGATATTTCTGCCTGAGGAACCCACCTAATAATAATAACAACATGTTTTTCCACACTGTGACTTGATTCTGGCTGCACACATTTCCATTCCACTGTCATTCACAGTTGTTTTTAACTTCAGCGAGAAGCAAGTTTTCATTTCAGCTAAAACCAGACATATCAAATTAAACTTAAAAAAAAAAAAAGTTGGGGAGGGAAAAGGAAGGGCATTTTGGCTGGGGAGAAAAAGGAGAAGAAGGGACTGTTAAAAGAATAAATTTTCTCTGAGATGTAACACTATCTTAGCAGCAGGCACAACTTGGTGGATTTTTCTTCGCCTTTTGGTTTTTCGTCTGTAAGTTCTGCAACGAACTAGCAGACACAACCTTTGTGGACTTCATTTTTTCGCCTTTTGGTTTTCCGTCTGTAAGTTCTGCTGTGAACTAGCAGACACGACCTTTGTGGACTTCGTTTTTTCGCCTTTTGGTTTTTCATCTGTAAGTTCTGCAGTGAACTAGCAGAGACAACTTTTGTGGATTTTGTTGCTTCGCCTTTTGGTTTTTCATCTGTAAGTTCTGCTGTGTGCTGGGGAGGGAGGGAAGGAGGGAGGGGAGAGATTGGGATGGCTGTGGCTGCTCAGCCCATGCCAGGAACCTCTTGGTACCCTGGCAGCATCCCCAGCTCCCTGCCCGAGTGAGCTCATGGGGCTCAGCTGGGCTCGCAGAGGTGGCACCACGCACACGGGTGTCATGGAAAGTGTAAGAGGGCCGCTTGTTCCAGGGCTGGCTGACAATGCGGAGCCGCTGCCAGCCCCCGTGTCGCCCCCAGGCCAGGCCAGGCCATGCCAGGCGGGCGGATGCCGGCACACGAGCACATGAATAGCGGGTCTGTTCCAGCAGCTGCGCCCTGCCCGGCTCAGAGCTCCGGCAGCAGCGAGCGCTCCGCTCCTCGGCCGTGGGGACAGAGCTGGGGACACGCACAGGGATGGCCTCGGACAGGGACAGCGCCAATCCCCACGTGAGTCTGGCTCGGGGATACCCACGGTTTGGGGGGGACATGCGCCGCTTGTATCATTTGCTCCTCGGCTTTGGCAGCGAGTTTCCTTTGAAAACTCAGTTCTGCTTTTTTCCTCTGCTCCCCTTTGAAGAAAAACCAGTGGCAGGATGTCTGCTGTGTTCTGCCAAGAGTAGTTATGAGCCTTTCTCAAAAAAAAAAAAAAAAAAAAGGGTTAGAAGAGGGATATTACTAAAAAGAGATGCTTTTTAGGGAAGGAAGGGTAGGGGAGGAAGAGATTAGCCTTCAGCCCTCAGAAGGAGGCAGCACAAACTCTACAAGCTGCATAAGTCTGATGTGCCCCTCATCTCACAAAGCCTTTCTCTGTTTGGCAGAAAATTCTCTCAATCTGGAGAGGAGAAAAAGAAATAAATACAGCAAACAAAGAGGGAGTGAAAAGGCCAAGGTTTCCTACATATGGCTTACAGAGAAACAAAACTTCTTGGTGAAGCTCTTTCAGTTCTCTGTGTTCCTGCTCTGAGTGTTTTTTAAGAAGGTAGAAGTGTTCCTACTCTGTTTGTGTTTTTTGAGAAGGGTGTTTCTTGTGTGCAGCGCGCGTTCTCAGATAGGGCAGCTACCCAAGGGTTGGGAAAAAGAGAGGAAATGGAATCAAAAGCCCAGATCACAAACACCCATCAAACCTCAGAAGTTCCAGTCCAGATCTGCGCTTCAGACAGCTGTGAAGGGGAGAATATGAAGCATTGCCTTGGGCACAGCTTCCAGCCCTGGGTAGGTGGCATAAGGGTCCAAACTTTGCAGCTGATTTTTATGTCTGAAATGGTCGTAATCATCCTTAGACTTGGCAGTGGGGAAGTCACTCTGGGGTCACAATTTTTTTTCCTGCGGCCCAAGTCAAAGAAACTAAAATGGTAATATTTGTGCCCTTGGAAATAATCAGGACAATGTTCCTTAACTAGAAAGAAGGAATGAGACTCCCCAAACCTGCAGAATGTACCTCCAGTGAGATACTGGTGGTATCTCACTGGTGCAGAGCAGCTTTTGAAGACCTGGGAGCTACTGTGCTCAATAAGAGACACAATTAGTGAGGAAGATGCACAGGTAGCTGTGACAGTGAAAATGTACTTTGTTAAGACTTTATTAAGGGAGAGATAAATGTTAGTCTTTCCTAGAACTAGACAATGAGAGGAAAAATATAGACATCATTAATCCAGGAACTGATGGTAAAGAGAGGACAAGAAAATTATGCGAAATAAAAAGTCAAATTAACTCCCTGTATATTAAATCACTCCACTCGATGGAAAGTTTCAGGTCTATAATGAATTTAAAGTCCAGGTATAATAGATGAAAAAAATCATTAATTAAAAATCTTATAGACCACTGCAAAATTTTTGGTTTAGAGTTTTCTCTTTCAACCCACCTTGAGTTTAAGTGAGGAGCCAAAAGTGATCACACCAGCGTCTTTGGCCTTTACAATACTCAAATAACTAAGTCTAGAAGGCCAAAGGTTCATTGAGCTGCAAGGCTGAGAAGAACATCCCATCTGTTTCCAGAGCAGGGAGATGTGGAGTGTGCACCACTACAAACTGGCCCAAAAATAACTGTGCTGCTAAGGTTTCCTTTGTGACACCTCTTGGGGAAGCCAGCAGGCAGCACAAAACACAGGTGAATGCACACAGACTCCGGCATGCTCATGATCAGGAAATACAGTTACAGGAGAGGGAGTGTTACCCACTGCTGTAATAAATAAAACTCCTTAACCGAACAAATCTAGTTTGGTTCAGACTCCAAAGGATGGAAAAGCATAAGCTGCAAATGGACCAAGAGCTCCTCTGGTTTCAATCTGCTGTCTGAAAACCCACAAAGAAGCAGGGCTGACCCAGTGAGCATCGAGGCATGAGCTTGGAACACCAGCCATGCGATTAACACATGAATAGTGAGCGCCTTCTCCAAGACTCATTTATCAAGGAACAAAGCAAGTTGTGGGTACAAGGAGTCTCATGCATACCTTTACTATCACATGTAATTTGACTGCAAGCCAACCACTTTATTCTATAAATAAAGGCCTGAGTGAGCCTTCTTTGAGCTCTCCTGGCTGCATGGCAGCGATTTCCCCTTGCACTGTGACAATCCTCCAGGCTGCCTCTCAAAGCAGAGACCTTTTACCAGCAGCAGATCTCTGGTAAGTGATTGATACTGCACAGAACCCTGTGGTATGGTAACTTTGATTTTTGCCCTGGTACCTTTGATCTTATCTCAGTAACTGTTGTTTTTTCTTGGTAACTTTTACTTGCGCCTTGGTAGTCTCAAATCATTGTTCAAATGATTGCGCTGTTTAATAACAGACTTGCCATCAAACATTTTTACAGCATTATATTAAAATCCCTTTCACAAATATCTTTGATGATGATTCTCGAAGTGATCTAAATCCCAAATCGTTTGTTCATGACAAATTGGTGTAGTTGGCAGAGTCCTGAATCAGGATTCAGGACAATAGCTGAGACAAGCAGAGTCCTCTAAGTGATGTGGCTTGACAAGTGTGAGGTAAGGGGAGGAGTGGTCAGTGGCAGAGGAAAAAAATGCGGTTTTCAGTGGAAAGTACATTTAAAACCCTCTTTTGAGCAGGGAATGCAGAGCAGCTATCTCCTTGGCAGTTTCCAGCTGTGGGTTTGGGAAGATCTCAGGGAATGTGCACTGCACACTGTAACTCCTGACTCACTCCTCCTCAAAGAGCTCCTGGATGGAGTAGCAGGAACAATCAGGAAATTGACTATGATACAAGACAGAAATAGGAGTTTGTATTTATAGACTGAGGGTCCTGTGTCTGAAGCAGTTGCCAGTTCCTCCTAGCATTTCTTACACAACAGCGACAGGCTGGGCAGGTAGCTCAAATGGAAACAATGGACCTTTGTCCTCATGTAGGAGACAGCAGGAGAAGGAAATCAAGATTTAAGAAGGCTCTAAGGAGAACTGATCAGTCCCCAACGTTTTTTGCTCATTCTGAAGCATGAACAGGAGCTCAACCAGCAAAACTGAAAGTGTCTGTAACAGGACTCCCACATCCAGCATGTGGAATTTGCCATCTCCTGGGGCAGGTTAGGAGGTCAAATATTGGGGCGAGCAAACATAGAAAAGAGGTCGGGAGGTCCAGTAACAATATTTACAGTTATGCAAGCTAAAAAAGGTACCTTCAAATTCCATAAGCCAATAGCAGGATAAAAATAAATATTGGAACTTTTCAGTTCCCTACAGGCCCTGGCACAATTGCTGACCACACTACAAGTGGTAGCTCGCATTAGAGAAATTAGACACCAGCTCTCTGGAAGTGGCATCTATGACTGCTTTTTAGCAGCAAGAAGTGTCTCCCATTAATCCACTTTCTCCCTTACAAAAATTCCCTTGTTCTGTGTCTTTCCAAGGAGTCTGCTTTCCCATTCTGACTTCTAGGAAGACCAACAAAACCTCAAATGGTGTAGAGAGAGCTGCAAAAAGGAAATGGTGCTGAAATAGAAAACAGGCATAAGATGTGCAGCCTTACTTGGTTTATGCCAGCCAGTCAAGTGCTAAGAAAACAAATAAAACTGGAATGAAAGTATTTCAATTAAAAATATTAATTTACCTATTAAAAGGTAAAACTTTGACATTATTTAATCTGAAGGGTGCATTTTTGTGGCTCTATTTGTGGCTTCCAAGTGAACCTTTCATCTTCCTCTATTAAACACCTGCCATTGACAAGAAACCAGGCAGAGAGCAGTGTCCTGGTGAGGTATAGCAGAGTGTATCCTGAGATAGCTGGGATCTGAGAAACACTTTTGGGATAGAAACAAAAAATCCCATCACCAATTTCCTTTTACTTCAGGAAGCAAAGGTTTATAAATTAAAAGTATGGCTCTGATAGAAACACTCTGGCTGATTTGCCTGTACTTGTTTATGCTATTGTCCCCCTGACTTTTTGTCCAACCCTTCCATAGAGATTTGCAGGGGGAAGAAGGGAGGAGGGAGCCATACAGGACAGTTCTTTCAGCAGCACAAGGCCCATTAAATCTGTTCAGCTCTGTACCTCAGCTCACCATCTGACATCCCAACACAACCCTGTTTCATTGGTGATTTAAGCCAATATTCCTAACTTTGAATGGGGGTGACTGAGACAACATCATTCCACCATTCCCAGCACAGCAGCTGATACTAAATAGCTCCATAATTTTGTTAGATTTACATTTTTATGTTTCCTTGCAGTTACCTTCCGTACAAATGGGATGTGTGCTGGATGAAATGTCATCCCTGTTCATACTGCAAAAGAGGTCCCATATTGTATGTTGTGTCTTTCTTTTTATAGTTTCATACTCTTTGGATAAAAAAAAAATTACAATCCTCTGGGATGAGAAGCAGAAGTAATACCTCACCATTTAGGGAATCTTTCATACTTCAAAAGTAAAAAGAGTAAACAGCTAAAATAATCGTTCTGGAAAACAGGCCCTACACTGAAATTTTTTTGGCAGGAGTTGCTTCATGAATACCTTGAATGGAAAATACATCTGTGGAAATAAAGACAGGTTTACAAGTAACTTGCAAGGGAAAAAAAAAGATTTAAAGTAATTGCATAGTTTACTTCCAGTGCTCAGTTTTTGACCAGATCTACAGCAGGCAGACTTTAGAAAGAGACAGATATTATTTGGACAAATAGAGCCAGCTACAGGTCTAACAGTGTGGACTTTTCCAAAATGCCCACAAAACAATTGGAAAGTCCCCCTTTACCACAGTAAATCCCATCTCTCACATCCCCCTTTCAGTCTAAATCTGAACACACAGAGAGTGTGCTCACAGCTGGGCTGGACTTTCAGTTTTTTGGTATTTTGTGGCTTTAACTTGTGCTGCAAGGCTGTGATGTGCTTACAAGTTCCTGCTTTGGGCATGTATTCAGCAGCGTTATCTGGGCTCTGTAATTTGGGCTGGATAGTGAAAATCTGCATTGAGAAAGAACCTTCCAAAGATAAATCTAAGAGCTGCAGAAAAACCCACTTCTGTGACATCCTTGGGCATTGTGTGCAAGCCAGTCATCAAGAGGCTGAGGAGCTCATCTCACTGTGTGCGTAACTAAACTAACTCGGTTACTCCAGCCTTTCAAACAGGATCCCACTCCCAGGGTTACATTTCATAAACCAGCAACATTCACTTTAGAGCACAGAAAAATGTGTCACAACATGCTGAGGTGAAGGAGACTAATTCTTGTAATCAGTACTAATTAGTTGGTTCTATTGTCAGATGTGACATTTCCCCTCTTCCCTTTGCTTTCCTCCTGCCTGCTCTACCTGGACATGGCCAGATTTCCCTCTCGGGGTGAATGTTTGCTTAGGCCCTTCCCAAACATAGGGATAATAGTATTTTTCATCTTGGGTTTTAAGGTATTTGGGGAAAATGAGGCACATGTGGAGTTCAGTATACTCTTGGAGCATCCTTACAGCAGTGGTTGAGCAGGACCCTCACCCTTCACCTTAGGAGGGGCAGTGAAAGAAAAGGAGTCGTCTTTCTGAGGGACAGAGAAAAAGGAAAACAAATTCTTATCTCATTTGCTTCTCCTGCGTTGTGCTCACACGTGGAATGTGTTTGGAGATTGTTTCATTGGTTTCATGAGAATTGTTTTGACTTAATGACCAATCAGTGCCAAGCTGTGTCGGGACACTGGAAAGAGTCACAAGTTTTCATTATTATCTTTTTAGACTTCTGTAAGTATCCTTTCTGTAGTCTTTAGTATAGTATAATATAGTATAGTATAATATAGTATAATAATAAAATAATATCATATTATTATTAAATAATAAAATAATAAAATAAAATAAAATAATATAAAATCATAAATTAGCCTTCTAAGAACATGGAGTCAGATGCATTGCTCCTTTCTCTGTCTGGGAACCCCACAAATACAAGACATGTGCACACTGCAGATTCGAGTGCACAAGGAGTTTTGGCTGCAGTGAGTAACCATAATCCTGGTTATGGTGGTGGCAAGCACAGCTCTCCTGTGTGGCCAGCAGTAAACCACTGAGACATCTTTGTGACTGGGAATCCTCTACAACATGAAATATCTGTTAAAACACAGCTAAATTGGATTTTTCTATCTTTTGTCAAATAGTCGCCCTTCTCACTTTTATTCCAGCCTGTGCCTGAGAGCTGATCCTTACACCTGCTTCTCTCTGTTTGCCCCCAGTTGATACACAGGCACAGCATTTCCCCCTCATTTACCACAGAAAAAGGAAGTCCAAGTCACCCCCTCTCAGCCCTTTCTGTAAAATCTGTATTATTTTGCTCTGCTTCTCTGCTGAGAACCAAAAATGGGCAGCACTTCAGGCATACAATAAGCACACACAGAAGCGTGAGCTTCGCCAAGTACAAGAAGGGTGAATGGGCATTTTCACTGCCATTTCCCTGTGAGTCAAGTGTTTATAAAGCTGTCTCTGGGGAAAGGCAATACAAGAAGTGAGCTCTACTAATGTAATCTAGACTGCCTCAGGTATGTAAACATGAAACAGAGACTTTTGAACTGGACACCAGAATGATGGAAGGGCCCAAGTGCAGAGGCTGCAAGATGCACATCAGCAGTTACCATACACCTTGACACACTCCTTTGAACTAGCCCAGCTATAATTCCTTGTCAAATTACATGAATCAGATATGTGACTCTGTAATTACAGCTGTGAAAACCATTATACACGGGGTCTTAGAACTTTCTATCCAAAATAACCCTTGGGGAAGAAATTTCTCATTAAGTTGCTTGGGTCAAGGTTCAGTGAGTGCTGGAAATTCTGGGGGAATCCTGTTGGCAGATTTAGAGAAACAAGAACAAGAAAATGAGATCATGTTTTGGTTTGTGACTTGTTCATGCTCTCTTGGTTTTTTTCTTTATTTTTCCCCTAATATTTATGCATATTTGCAGGAGTTTTCTCTATTGCAGAAAAATATTTTGTGAGGTTTAAAAGAAGGCCCAAATTCACCACAGACCTTGATTATGTGTCAAAAATAACTGCTCCTACCAATCTAATAAGAGCCAAAGGGTGGCCAACCATTCTTCTGTAACCTATGTTTTACTGAAGGACTATTTTTGCAGAAAATAACAGCACAGAAACACTCTCCCAGGACTTGTGTGAGAACCAAGTTCTTCTGTCCCTAGTTTTCCAAGAGTGCTATGAATATCAATGAATTTAATTTCACAATCTCCACGTGGAACAAGACGTTTTTTCCTGGCTATTTTATAGATATTAAGTCAAGGCAGAGATGGTTAAATGAGCACTGAGGTACCCAAGGGCACACCAGTGGAAGGTGACAGGAAATACTGAGCATCTCTGGATGGGCAAATTGCCACAGAGCAGCATTCTTTGGCTCCATCTTTGTTCTCACAGGTTAAATGCTTCATCTCCATCAATTCTTGAAGGAATCATTGGAGATTTTTTCAGTCACCAGAGAACACTCTGTTAATTCACACAGTGCAAAGAAGAGCATTAACTGAAGCTGTCAATAAGAGACCACCCATAACTCCTTCCCCTGCTGAATGTTAACTTCAACAGCCATTGGAAACAAAATTTTGACACACTTTCAAAAGTTCAGGCACACACAGCTGCATTTGCGCCTCTTTCTTGCTGGAACCAGAGTCACTCAACCACACTGGTGTAGGATGAAACCCCAAAGCCAAAGTGAAACACACTGAAATACGTTAAACAGAAATTCTGACTCAGAATGACCATACAAGTTCTTGATGCAACTTTTCAACTTGAACTTTGCACCTCCTTCTGGCTGGTTCAAGATGAAATGTTGCTGCACGTCCCTGTGTGATTTCAGGCTGTGGCCACACAGTTTTTGCTGACTGGAGCTGGAGCAGGGAGGTTCATCCTTCCTCATCACCACCATCAATAATTATTGCTGCCTCAACGCAATGCTCAAAGCAATCACTCTGTCAAGACTGTCTGGGCTAGGAAACCTCCACTGCTGAGTGTCTAACCTAACCCAGATCATTGTGAAAGAACTTGTTTTAGGAATATGTCTGGACAGACAGAAATAGCAGCTCCTTTACACATGCCTTCATCTATATTGCTGCAATGGAATAATGGCTTGAATTCTGGAATATTTCTTATTATTATAAGAAACATAATTATATTCTTATAGTTGTGGTTATGTTAGCTGAAGATCTAGTTATTCTACGATTATCAGAAGACAACAGATACACAATTTGGGTTCTCCTTCACTTAATTGTAAAAAATAAGACGAACAGTTAACAGATACAAATACAATAAAAACTATTCCTACATAACATTGGCACCTGCAGTTTTTCTCATCTTTTACCCATGGTGACACCTTGACTGAAAATCCACACTGATCAGGGAGACACCCAGCAAAGGATTAATACACTACAAGAAAATTTTCTGTGCTGCTGTTTTGTTTTAACCAAACCAGATTTGAGCTCCATCCTCACGTGCTGGATTCTTGGGAGCTGACTCTGGCCCAATTCCTTAGCCAGCCCCCATTTTTGGCACGTGGTTGTGAAGAAGTTGCCGAAGGGAGCTGTGTCAAAGGGCTTTTCCTCTGCTCCTAATGGCTCCACGTACAGGCTGGAGGAATCTGAAGCGCTCACGAAATGTGGTTTCCCTGCTGGTGTTTGCTGTTCAGCTGGCTCAGCAGCTCAGCCATTTAAAACCATTGTGAGTGGATTTAGCACTTGTGAAATAATGTTGGCCTGTTCAGACCCACAGAGGGATGGGCAAAGTCCTCTGGTGCAATAAAAGCCCCTCTCACCTCCTTCTCCTGTCTGTGAGGAGCCAGGGTGCAATGGAGTTTGAAGGAGAAAAATACAAAACTACTCACACCCAGATGCAGCTACACAGAGATCAGGTGGAAGAGACATGGGCCTACCAAAATGAAAAAAGTTAATGTGTTGAGAGGAAGGAATCACTTCAGTATCCCAGAAAAACAAAAAAAAGAAGAAAAAAACCCACACCAAAACAAATACACCAAAACCTCACTGAGTAGGTATAGGGAGCAAATCATGAAGGAGAAGGAAAAAAAAAGAGGAGCACAGCCCCAGAAGAGAGCTCCAGCAGGGTGAGTTCCATAAAATCACAGCCTATGAATGCTAGCATGCCAAATGGGGGAAACAGATACAAAAAACAGTCCCAGAGGTCTCTGTCCTCAGAAATCAGAGAAGATTGAGCACCCCATGTCCTCCAAGTCTGAGCTACTGCATACAGCAAGAGGTGTGTTTCATCCCTGAGCTGATCCAATGCCCAGTTATTCTGCTGAGACCATAAAAACAGGCACACTGCAGATCTGTATCCTTGTGCAGAGATTGAACTCAGGACCAGGCTCAGACAAGCAATTCAAGAGCAGATGGCAACAGGTCTTGGTGGCTACTAATTAGATTGGCTTTTGGTCAGTGATGTGGGGTTGAGGAGCCCTCTGATTCATTCCCAAAGCTCTCTGCACTGCCTCCAGCCATGAGCCTCCAGCTGAGTTCTAACAGGGTCAGTTTGCAGTGCTCAGTGTTTTGGGCCATGCCAAGGTGGCAGCTCCCTTGCAGGTCCTTCTCTGGAAGGGGAATGGGCTCAGGACTCAGCTGTTGGCCAGTTTGGTGTTTAGGGTGTGTAACACTCAGGTGTTTAGGGCCAGGGTGCTTCCTCTTGCCTCAGTCACACTGCACAAACAGGGACATTTTCCCTCCTGTGGGAGCAGCTGACTCAGACCCTTGGCCAGAGGAAGGGAAAGGTATCCCTGTCATGACCAACAGCAAAGAATGGCTAAAAAACAAAAAGATGCATCACTCTGTGGCTGCAAATGATAACAATACATTCCTCTTTATCCTGATCCAAAAGCAATTTTTCCCTTCCTTTGTTCCCCTCCCTGTGTTTTCCTATCTGCTGAGAACGTGTTTCTCAGCTAGGAGCCCAGTCAGTCTGTTATTGGTGTGCCTAAGATCATTTTCACGTTCCTCCCTTTTTTTTTGTTTTACATATTATCAAATGACTTGTGAAAAGTGAAGTTCAGCCAAGCAAACCTCAAAGGAGTTATGCAAGAGCAAGTAGCCCTGAGCTTTACCACGAGCCCTGTACATTAAAGAGGCACGTCCATGGATTGATAAATCAGTTTATGCAGGGATAATCAGGCACACATTGTGGGTTTATAGAGATGAAGATCTGGCTGGCAGGTGCTGTTCCCAGTGGCTATCCCTAAATCAGAAGGCACTGTCTCCAGCCCTGCTCTTGACCTCTCTGAGAAATGAGGGGCACTATCTGGCCAAGCAACTCCTCCAGTCAATTCCATGCAGATGATACAATTCCATGCACATGATACATTTGTACCCTGCACAAAGTGCTGCTCTCTCCTTATCATCTGCTCAGTGGGCGTCACGCTGAGGCTGATTCAGCAGAAATCAGAGCCATTCTTGTGGGAAGCTGGTGTCAGGAGCAGCCAAACACACAGGCTGAGAGAAGGCTGTGATTTACTGATCACAATCTCTACAAGGAAAGATCTATGGGTTTTACAGGCCCTCTTCTCCTCCTGGTGTGTTGTGAAGGACAGATAGGGCTCTGTGACTCTTCTTGGTGGGGCTGCAAATGATATTTTGGGGACCTAAAATTGTGGGTATGATGTGTGTGTTACAGAGCAGCACTCAGTCTGCCTTTTGCCCAAGGCACACACGTTACATACACAGCCAATGCTGACATGTTGATACCTGTGAGCACAGGGAAATTCACATTCTGTACTCGAGTGCTGCAGGAGCTGAGGCATTGAGATGATGCAGGATGGATTACAAGGTGAAAGGTCTTCAAAAAGCCCAAGACAACAAAAATTTCGTTGCCAGGGTCAAAAACTGGAAAGAACAACCACAACTCTAAATATTAATAAAATCCCCTGTCTCATGGGGATAAATATAAATTAAAAGTCACTGGTCACAAAAATCATATTAATGAGTGCAAAAAAAGCCTCTTTTGCTCACTTTCTCTGGTCATGCTAGCATCAGAATCAGACAGAGTATCAGGGTGCCCAAACAGAATATGAGAAGTTGTGAATAAGAAGAAAAGAGGCAAATTGGCATTTCTTTTTGTTGGGTTTTGTTTACGGTTTTTTTTTTCAGAAAAGAAAAAAAAACCAAAACCAAAAAAAGACTGTAGTGAGTGCACAGAAAGGCCCCACAAAACCCCAGAACTTCTGCACAACATACTGACAATAAAGCTGAGCTGCTCCAGCAGGGCTGAGCTCTGCTGGGAAAGGCAGAAACCAGAAGGGAAGGGAAGGGTGTGATCAGGAGTGAATAAACTGCAGGGATAAACTCCTCAGTCATTCCGTGCTAGGTGTTGCAAATGTTTCAGTGTGCAACTAAAACTGGGAACTAATATGAGCCATTTTTCCAAGCCCATGCCAAGTAAGGACCACCACAACTGCCCTTCAAACACAGTAAACCAGTGCCCAGTCTGTTCTACATGGTCCAGGATTTTTCTTTCTCCTTCCCAAGGATTTTTATCCCTCCTCCAACATGCAGGAGCTCATTTGGACACAGCTTTTGGCTATCCCCTTACAGGAATCCAGCTTCAGCACACAATGCTTACTGAGTGAGCCCCACTTGAAATCCAGAGCATTTGTTCCCACTTCTTCTGTCCCTTGGCCATCTTGAAAGGAGGAACTACAGGATAAACTCCAGGTACAGTGAGAAAGGAATCATAAGAAACTCCAGTTCCTGCAAAGTTTTGTTTTCCCACTCCAAAAACTTAACGTGTTCAGTGAATGTGAATGGTTTTTCAGAACAAGACCATGTTTGCAAAATCTGGGCATTCAATTGTCGTAGAAATTCTGCTTGAATCTCCTCCCATTCCCATCCTGGCTCTGAGGTATTTGCTTCTCCAGTCCAGTCTCCTACTGAGGAAGGCCTCCTTTGCTGCACCCTTTTCCAAAGGTCTCTCAAAGCAGCCTCTACTCAGGAGATCCCTGAAAAACACAATTGTCACTAAGGGGATTTGGGCCTCCCTTTAAATTCTGCCATGCTGCACTATGGCTCCTCATTATAAAGTGAGCTCTTAAAGGTTCTTTGTCTCTTCAGGGTTGAAAGTCGCTGACTGAACGTCTGGGTCCAATTTCCTCCTTTAACTGGCCATTCTCAGCTGTGCAAAGTGTTTGCATAATGCTACAGGATCATTCACACATCAATCTCATTTTACATTTTGAGCCTGTTTTGCAAAGGGGTTAATGAGAAAACAGAACACAACCTGAATAATAAGTCACCAGAAAAAACCCCACTATCCTAATTCCTTAATACAGAGCCAGAACAGCAGTTCCTCTCACAGAGGGAAGAGGATGGACACTTTTCTAATCTGAGAATGCAATTCCCAGGGACAGTGTATGAGAAAACAGCAGTAATCTACAGAACACCCAGGAACAGTTGTTGAAAGATTCCCGGGGTGTTACTCTTGGCAGGACATCAGGTTCCAATAAAACCCTCTGAAAACACTAGCCCAACAACAACAATAATAATAATATTTTACACAGATGAAGAGCCTTTTATCTCAGGCTCACTGCAAATGATGAATGACTTCTCGAGGAGAGGTGGATAGAATTGATGCTCCACAGATATTGCCACTGATTTGGAGATGTGGAAAATAGTTTATTGTGTGCAGACTTTGGAGGGCACACAGGAAAGAGTTAACATGTAAAGGCAAGCTTGGCAGCATTCTTTGTGGTGAACTTACAGGGATATGGTATTGTATTTTTTAATGTTTTCAGTAAATCCACTGCTGGCATTCCTCATACACAACCTGAGCACCTGTACACAAATCAAGTAACCAATGATTGCTCTGTGCAAATACACAGAGCACTTGCTGAGTTCATTCACAGCTACTTCACTCTGATGTGAAATTCCATGTATCCTGCTTCAATTCCTTCTTGGCATGCTCTTGTATGTTTTCTGAGACTAGTCTGGACTTGAAATCTGTATTTAACCATATATAAGTGCTTGAAAAATTACGGACCAGAAGTGAGATTGGTGTGGGCTGCATGTGAACTGCCAGAAGTTTTGGATCCAAAACTTTTCACTGTGACCCATTCCACAGTGTGGCTACCTTTCACTAAGCCTGAAATCCTGCATCTCTCTGGGTCACACATCAATCTCAGCCCATATTTCATGTGCCATACTGAAGGTGTTGCTTGTGGTGTCACAGTGGCAAAACCTGCAGTGAAATATGACTTCTACTGCATCATGAACAGATTTATGGCTGAATTGGGTTGCATGTGACTTTTTGGCACAAACACATCATCAAATGTTGCTGCCCTGACCTTCCCTAAGTGATCTTAAGAGCACAACATATATTGAGATAAATGGTAAATGCTTCCTTTCCTCAGGGTTTCTCAGCTCATATTCTCACATGAGGATTACATCTTGCTCTTTGTAGCCCCTTTCAGAGACAACATCACTCTTATTTCCCAGCACAACTCTCTCCTCAGACAGCAAAAGCTGTTGAGTACTCATTCTTTGTGCCTGGAGTAGAGACCCTGGAATTTCTACTCACTGCTTACACGAAGGAAATGATGAGAACAAGTCATGTTTCCTCTGTGTCATAAAGGTAACAACAACAGCAACCAAGGTTTTGTCAAGGCAGCCCCGGTCTCAGCAGTGACTAACAAGCAGAAAGATTAGATATTGGGATGATCTAACAGCCTGCTGCTCCCAAAAGGGGGAAGCCCTGCTCCTCTTCAGCCTCTGACCCTTTGCTCCCTCCTTATCTCCTGCTCCCACACTCATCCCACCTTGCCCTTGGGATGGAATTTGCCAAACCCTTTTCACAGACAATTCAGCTCACTGAAGCTGGAGAAAATGGTCTCTTTTAAACTTTTTTTTTCATTTTTATTGATTTATTTTAATTTAGTTTAGCTTATTGAGCTGGATTGGCTCAGAACAGCATCTAAGGAAAGCAAAAGTGTAAGAGAGCACAAGACTCACAGCAGGAGCATTTGCTCTGGACTTTAAGATCTTCACAGCTACAAGGTGTAGCCCTCAGAGTGGAACAGAAGATATTCTGTGGCTGCCAGTTTCACTTTTTTCTTATTGCTAACCATAGCTACTTTCTGAGAAAATTCAGCCAAGCCAGGAAGCAGATCAACAGAATAATTGGTGTAATTCAGAAGTTGTATTCAGCTACAAATGAAGAAGAGAGAATAATTCTGCCCTCTTGGAGCCGTATTATACAATAGCACAAAAGAATGAAGAGGGAAAATTGGAATTGATGACACATAACTGGCTTAGCTTATATGGGTTGGACACAGCATGATGGCAAGGTATCACAGCCCCTAGGAGCTGTGTAATGCTTTACTCACTATCAGATATACCCCCATGGCTTCCCTGTGGCTTGAAACAGCATCCAGCACTGAGCTAAAATACAGAGAAGCTCCCCAAGAGCTCTGCAGCATTACTGGAGTGGTTTTGCCTCCCTACCAATGCACATGCAGCTGTTTCCTTCAGCACTCAGTTTCCCTACAGAGGTGACAGAGGTGCCACTGCTGTTGTTAGGTTAAAAGTTTACAAACTGGTCTTAGCAGCTTGTTTGGAAGTTAAAATCTGAGCAAGTGAGCCGCTCCCATCTTCCCAGGTTCTGCTTTTGAGCAGCCCTAAAGTTACGGTCAGACATTAGAGAGATTTCTGTGGTGTTAAAAGAATGTTTTGGAATTTCTTGTCCAGCTGTCTGCCCTCAAAACTTCAGCAGATGACTCACCAGCATTCACCTCGATTTGTTACTGCGCTAGAACTTTTTTCCCCCCAGCTTCTTGTCAAGTTCCACTCTGTATCGCTTCAGAAGCGGATCCTGTTCTAATGCAAAAGAACAAACAACGTGGGAAGCAACTCAGAATTCCAGTTTCCAAAAGCTCTCGTGCTGAATTCCCTGAGCTCATGTGCTCATGTATTCCTGGAGGCATTTGCACACATAAATCACAGCTTGCTTACATCTGGCATATGCAGAGAGCTCACTGCAAGCTCACTTCACGTGTGCCGCTGCTGACTGCAGGCTGCTCTGCAGATAAGTTTGGAGAAGTTCCTTTGTAATCAGGAGACACAAAACCTGACTATTTTGCTGATATTCTTTATGCATCAGGCTCACTGCCACTTTCTGACAAAGTTTCTGCAGCCTTGCACCCATGGGATTACCAAAAGAGGTGCTTTTCATCCTTGGCAAGTAAAAAAAGATATTTCCACCTCCCAGATGTTATTTGTCTACCTTTCTGTACCTGTAAGTGCTCACAATTTGACCAAGCTTCAATTTCAAGAAAAGCAGCTGCCTAAAGCAGCAAACACCATCTTACCCAGAGCACCCCATCCCACCCAGGCTAGAGAGTTCACTGCAGTCTCACACAAGCCGCTCACTAATTTGCTTGCATATTCAGCCCCAAATATAGAAGATATGGCCAGAGAATTTCATGCTAAAAATACCAATCTTGTGCCATACCTAGGTTATTTTACCACCTTGTACCAGGGTAAGTGCGCATCAAGTGAATTTTTCAGAGTGGTTTGTGGAAATTCCTTTGTAGTACAACAGTGATCATATCTCTACTGTAATTTTTCTTCCCCTGCAAGTGGGTCAGGTTCCTTCTGGGTCCTAAACAACAGCTTTTGAGAAAGGAATATTTTTGAGAAAGGAATATTACTCTTAACCTGGAAATTTACAATCTGGTCAGAACTGCTTGGAGTTATACAAGTCCAGATCTGTACTCCTTTCATAACTTCTACCATGGTAACAAAGAGGGCAGTGCCATGTCTGGTCCCTCAAGCTCTGAACTGGCGCCAAAGATAACCAGTTATACTGGCATAATTAATTTTGATGCATTAATAGCACAACAGTTTTTGTCTTCACCAGCTAGAATATTTGCCAGCAGGATTTGGCAAACATAACTTAACAAAGATTTTTCCTCTCTTAAGAGGGAGAACAATCCCGGATTTTAAAGGACAGGAGAGGAATCCTCATTTAGGGATTAATCATTACTTCATAACTCCTGCAAAATTCACACTCCAGGCTCTGATTTAGTTACACACAATTGCTCTGGCTTACTAATTAAGAATAACATGGGTATTAGCCTTTCTTCTTTCAGGTTTTTAAATTGCTGATTTAAAACTTCTCCCGGTGTGAGAAGCATTGCTAAATACCTGAAGTGTAAAACAGCAAGGACGTTTGCATCCCCAGCCAAAGCCACAGGGGTGGAAAAGAAAGGCATGATTTACATTCAGTACCACTGCCTCTAACCTGGAGGACATCTGGAACTCCTCAACCTCCCCTCTATGAGGAAGGGACTTCTCTCCTGAGGGTGCAAAGCAGATTCAGACTTTGACTCTATTTGTTGTCACTGAGAGGGCTTGAGCTTGAAATTATCAGTTCCCTCCTGTGGCTTTTATATGAGACAAAGCAAGAAGCACTCCAGAGACACATGAAGCTGACACTCACACAGCCTTTCTTGCTCTTTCACTTGAGTTCCTACAGCTATCCAGCTTTTCAGCTCATGCAGGTGTTCCCAACTATCCATTTATTATTTACTCCATTGTTATGGAGTCATACTCCATTTATTGTGAATGGAAATGAAATAAAACTTATTTCTCCATCTTACTTAAGATAGGGGGGAAAAAAAACCAACCAAACAAACCCACCTTCCCTTTCTAATTCTAAAGAAGATTTCAATGAGTCCCACTTTGTTATCAGGACTGATAAGGCTACTCTTATGGTAGGAAGAAGGTGATTTACAAGGGTCAGTCTGCCACATCTGCTGGATATTAGTCCAGGCCTTCACCAGAGCACTCTGATAGTGCTGCAGAATGGCAGGGTGATAACCCATCTCAGCCTGATTAAGGCAACATTTCTTCTAGTAACTTGTTATTAACAAATATGTGATTAACTTTGAATTCAGTACTCTATAGGGATTTATAATTTTCCTGACTCTTTTGAGTCTGATTTGATAGCAGGGTTGAATTATGAAATTTGATGCCAACTTTGATTAGGTTGCGTCAATAGCTTTTTTCCACCCCAAAAAATCTCTCTTTGTTTACTCCTTTATGCTACCAAGACTTGCCAATATTTTCGTACCTGCAGAATTTCTTTGTAATAATAATAATAAGCCAGCAGCAACCAAGATAACTTGCTGTGCCAAGCCAAAGCTCCCAAGAACACATGGCAACATGGAAAGCACGCAGCGATGTGAGCAAGAGGAGATTGCTGAGATGGATGATGAGCCTGGAGGCAGAGGCAGGATGAAGCATGGGCACAGGGAGCTCAGGAGCAGGGGCAGGCCTGGGGGCAGCCATTAGGCAAATCAGGCACGTTCAGCCATGTCCCCATCATGAGGGGTTCCACGGGGAGCCACGTGAGCTTTTTCTGATTGACCTTGATGAAGGGATGCTGGCAGTAGATGGTTAAACCATTTCAGCTGGGGCATCCCCAAGACTCAGTAAACATTCCCACTGGAATGCTCTGCTCCTCCCGGCTCCAGACACAGCAGGACGCTGACTGAAACTCCTCCTGAAAATGATTGTGGTATGTGGGGTCCTGGGGGGACATGGTGGGGAGCAGCAGCTGCTTTACTCCTCAGCAACTTCCCAACACATCTGGAGGGTTTGCATGCTGCCCCTCCTCCTGCCATGGTAGCAGAAATGGTTTGGGAGGGTCTTTGGCATGCAAAGAAGCAAATACAATGAAAACCGTTTGTAGTGGACATTACTTTTAGATTTCATTGTGGTCTCTCTTTCTATGGGAGCCTGGATTCCCAAAGCAAAAGAATTGCCAGCAAGGTCCTTTCTGTGCATTTTTCCAGGTAGCTGCAATAATTTCTTTCTCATGGGGATGTCATTTCCACAAGGCAGTGCTTTCTCAGCTCAGGAATATATTCCTGATAGTGCAAAGCTGCCCAGAAACACAGGCTGGTCCAAATGGGGCTGCTTGCTCATTTAACTGTCGAGTATACAGCTGAGCTCAGAAGTGCTTTTTCCATTTCCCCCTCCATCTCTAGGTGTACTCAAGGGATTGAATGCACTTTGAAAAGTACTCATGCTCTGTTTGCAGCAGTAGCCATCTCTGAGCCCAGCTGGAAAAGCTGAGATCCACTGCAGGGATTTTGCTAACATTCCAGTGACCTGACCATCCACAGGGACAGGGTATTTTTGATAGGAAGCCCTTAATTCTTCATGCTGTAGACCCAGCTGGTCCACAGAGGCTGACATCATTTGACCACAAAACACAATGCTAACCACCAAGTTTTTTTGCCAAAATATAATTTGATAGCTCAACACATTAAAATTTCTTTTGGAATCAGTGTCCACTATATATGCTATTATTCACCAGTGGCATGCATTCAATGTCTCTATGCAATCATCCAACAGTTTTTTCTATGGAAATATTTGCCAAGATGAAAAACAAAGAAAAATTTAAACCATTTTTAATGTGTTTCCAACTGTTGGACTAAGTTTTCTGAACCACATTGTTGAGTTGTGATCTAAATTAATGAATATTCTCCTTAGCAGCTGCTATTCCAACAGTTAGTCTCCATTTTTTTGTTTTTAGATTATGATCTGTAAACCATTAAACATGAATATTATCAGGTGGGGCTGCACATGTGGACAACCCGGGTTCATTACAGAGCAGGTCATAGGGGAATTTGCTTCTCCCCCTGTAGTCTGGAATGATTTTATAATGTTTTTTGGATTGAAGAGTTCTCTTTAAACAAAAGAAAAGGTTCATCTTTCCCAATATATGCTGGTGTTGCTGTTGCCAGTATGACAACTGTGACAAATAGACATTTCACAGGAAATTTGGAGGGGTTTTAGGTTTGTATTTTTTTTTCCCCTTAGGCAGCTCAGAGTCCTGAAAGAGCTGCTGATGAAATATTGAACAAGTGTTGTTAACATCTACTTCCAGCAATACAACAGCTCAGCTATAAATTTTAGTCAGAATAAAATCTTGATATGGAATAGCTTTCCACTGGAAAACGTTCGAATGAATCTTTTTGAAACTTGTGTTGAGAATACCAAAATTTGTGCAAGTTTTCCATCTAAATGTTTCAGAATGAAAAGACTAAATGTTTCAGAATGAAACATTTAATATTTTCACTTTGAAATAGTGCTTCATTTCATATTTGAGTGCTCTGGTATTTTACGTTCCAAAACATTAAAAATATTTTTTTGAGTAGCTGAAACATTTTCTCTCAACACAATATAGGATATTTTCCCCCTTGAGCTTTTCTTTCCCAGACAATTTTGAAGCATTTAGCATGAGATCAGAGCAAAGTAAAGGGAATGTAACCAAGGATTGAGTGTGTGTTACCCTCTCTCCTCTGGACCTGAGCCACACAAGGTCTGGATTCAGCTTTCTGCTGAAAAGCTTGGCTGCTCACCCCAGGCTGCAGGGACCTGCAGGATCAGCTTTGGACATTCTCTGGTCAAGGCTCCAGTGTCAGGACAATTGGCTCCCACAACAGAATCCTCACTCCCTGGATCCTGCAGTTCCAGTGCTGTAAGAACCACTGAGTGTGTGGTCTCAGTAAACACAGAGCAAATTCCAAACTCTGCACCAAGATATCTTGAACAAACACTTTGTGCCTATAATGCACTGATTAATAAAATAGAGGAGTTCAGGCTTCGTGGGGCTGTTGTGTGCAGGACTGAGATTTTCTGCTTGAAACGTTTCCCTTTCTTGATCTTGAGAAACAGAGGAAGATCCAAACACAGGTATCTCAGGGGGTTCAGTACCATCCACCTTGCCATGCAGATGCAGCAGTGTGAGCACAGCTCCACAGCCTTTTCAAGGGACATAAACCCAATGAAGTTTTGCATCATCCTGCTCACCCACCATTTACACCTTTGGGATTTCAGTGTAGCCAGGTGAATCCCTTCAACAAAAGAAACTTTTGATGTCAGGGCACAACCAGATAGGAATGATGCATTGCCTTTACTGTCTATTTAACTCTACAATTTATTGCCTTTTAAAGCCATGCTGGATTATTTATGGAGAGGGAACTAATAAAAGATACAGATATATGGCAGAGATTTTAGAATGATCTCTGGCAGGGAGCTACACAAAAGTAGAGAAGTCACTGCAGAGGAAAATACAGCTTCTCTAAAAAAAATAAATATCCAGTACTAAGAGAAATGCACTTTTGTCATCTTCACATGGCAAGGTCCTTATAAACACTCTTGATTTTGGAATCTCTTAAATTTACACTTTCTGGCATCAATATCCTGATTCCACAGATCTGTTTGAACAAAGAGAACAAATGATTCCTTGATTAAACTGAAAAACTGACTAAATCTAACTTCACCTGCAGTGAAAGGGATGAGTAGAATTGCTGCTATATCAGCAGCAAAGCTGACTCAAGTTTACCAGTGTACAGCAATACATTTCAAAAGTTTAGGCAGAGAAACAGATACTCAGGAGTCCCTGGGGATCACTGAATTATTCAGTGTTGCCTTCTGAGTAAGGCTGATGCTGCACCACTTGGCTGCTTCTGTACCAAATCCAGTAACTGCTATTTGACTGGAGCAGAAGAAGGTGATGCATCTTGATTTAAAGATTTCAAGAGGTGGAGAATTTTCCCACTCTTTTGTCAAGTTATCTCCCTGTCTTCAATTTCAATTTAAACTTAACCTCAATTCAGCTTCCTGTTAGAGGGAGGTTTGTATGCATTCTCCAGCAATATTTAAAAGTTGGTTTAGTACCTCATACTAATTAAATCTGAATTAATATTTTTTTTTCCCATTGCAAGACATTTTATAGCATCTTCACAATTTGTATGGGGTTTCTTTTCTGTGCAGTCTCCAATTTTTATATATTTCTCAGTTGTGAACAAGTTTCTCATGTCATTGTGATATTAAACAAATTAATCTTACAAATACACAGCTCTGCTCCTGTCATCACTGCAGAACTTCCATGTCCCACTGCAAGCTCACGTTCAGTGCTGTTTCCATTAGGATCCTTAAATGCATTTCTGAAACTGCCTTCCATTTGGATGGTTCTTAATGCTCATAAGCTGTGTTTCACTTGTATTGTACTTAGAAATCACTAGAAACACTAGATATGAAAAATAGTTTTTCATATCTAGTTAGACAAGATATGAAAAATAGAAAAATAGTAACCTTTATTATTTCATGCCATATCAATGCAGACTGGCCTGGCAAAATCACCTGGCATATGGCCATGTTGATTAGAATCAAGTTACTTGTTCATACTGGCTCAACTGAGGCTGGTTTCACTCTGTGACACACAAAGATAAATGATCCCCCCTCTTGCCCTCCTTATCTCCACAAATAAATATGAACAGATTTTTGCTAAATAGCATTAATTTCACTTGCCCCCTTAGCCATATTTGGAGCCTCATGGCCCCTGCCACAGGCTGTCTCTCACATATTCTATTCTCCAGGCCTGCAAGGGTCTTTTGAAACACTTATTTCAAGCCAGCTTTGGGCTCAAAAATGACACAGATGAAAATGCTGAACTGCCTCAGCAGCAGGCAACACCTTTGGATGGCTCCAGCTCTAGCACAACATCTGTGCCAAAGCCAGCTAATTCTGGCCAACAGAGCACATCACTGGGGCTCGTTAAAGGCTGCAAAGAGCAATAAATCTGACAGGGTATCAGTTAACACAATATTTTCAAATTATATTCTCTGAAACAAAAAAAAATTATTCACAGAAAGCCAAACCTCACTTTACACTGGGCACAATATTGTCTATTCCCTTTCCTGCTCTGCTAGTTGAATCCCATGTCAAACTTTGTCATTATTTTCCCTCTGCCATCAAAGAAGCTGAACCAGGGGTACCAAGGTCATCTTGTTTTGCCCCTTTGTGGTAACTCTCCTCTAGACTCACAAGTTGGCTTATTGCTCAAAGACTTATTAAAAGTTAGCAAGGGAAAGCTGTGCACCTCACACAGCTCTTTTGCTTATCTGGTGCTGTTTAGGCTTGCTGGGATTTATTTTTTTATTCTTTGTGGCTGCTGGTGTTCATCTTTCATGGCCATTTGTGAGGGCTGGAAAGTGTTCCTGCATTCCCTGTGATGCTGGATTGCATCACCCCAGTTCTCTTTAAACACAGAAGGGAACTACTGAATATTTCTGCTGTTCCTGAATCATTAAGACTTTCACCATCTTCTGCTAAGCAAGTGAGCCATACAATTGCTAGAAATTATTTTATTGCTGTTACCCTTTAGAATGCCTTACTTAGGCTGCAGTCCTTAGGCTGCAAGGTAGAGGTTTCTTTTGCTCCCTTTCAAGTCTTTCCCTTCTTTATATTTCCACAGGCTCTAATTTACATTAATTGCTGCCTCCTTCCTCTTTCTTCTCCTCTTCCCCATTTATCTGATATATTTTTAATAGCTGCCTCTGCTTCCTCACTTAAAAAGGAGGTGCCACTAACCAAGGATGTCCTTGCTCACAATTATGAAATTGTGGGTTTTAGTCATCTAGTAAAGTTTCCTAGAGTAATTTCCAGTTTTCATTCACATTTTCCTGTCTAGATGTCACAACTTCTGTCCAAGCTTCTCTTCCCAAACACGTCCATTCATCATTTTTTGGTTGCTTTGCAAAATAGGCCATGGGGAGCATCACACACAAGACTGGGCAGAGATACAGAAAACAGACTCCAAAGTAAATCTTGTGTCTTTCCTTAGACAAGGTACAAGATGGAAACTTCCTCATTTAACATGAAAAATGAGATTATTTTCAATGTCTCTTCAGAATATGCTGGACTAGGCTTCAGGTCCTGTTCTCATTTGGTCTAATTACAGAGTCATTACCAGGAATTACTAAGCTTGCACAGGCAGTCTCTTTTCTAGGAATTAACCAGCCCTACTCAGTTTGAAAATTATAGGAAATATGTTTTAGGCATTATTACCAAAGAAAAGAGAGGCTACTGGGAAAATGAGATTAAAAAGTCTGGAAGTTTTAATAATTACTAAAATACCAACTACTTACTTACTCATTCCTATTAAACTTTTCAGAAGCCTGTGTTTTATTAGCAGAAGTGATAACTAAACGTGGTGTTAGCCCAGCTCTTTTGCACTTGGGAGTCCAGATTTTTAGGAGCACCTAAAATGATGAAAGATGGATGAAAGATGGAAAATATGTAGTGTCCCCTAAAAAACTGAGAGCAGATGAATGGAGTTGCCTCATCCATGCTCCTCCTTCCTGTTGCATGCTGTGTTTGAGAATGATAAGGAAGCAAAGGGCAAGTGGACGTGATGATGCAGTTTACCAGAACTGAAAGTGCTAATGATTATGAAATTAATAGGCCTGATTACAACTGAGAACTGCTTAAGCAAAAATGTGGTAGGAATATAAAGCTATTTTTTGGTAGATTTTTTGGGTTGTTGGTTCTTTTTGGTTGTTTTTGTTTGAGGGCAAGTATGATAACACACAACAAAAGAAGCATCCAGCTATGCATAAGCAGAACTCCTGGTTTTGTTTTCTGGGTGGTGGGGACTTTTTGCTTGGTTATTTTTCCCCCCCCTTTTTATCCTCCCTAAATGAAGTTGACTGCAGTAGCATGGAGGGTGAGGAAGAAAGGAGCAGAACTTTTGGGAAGTCTACCTAATAACCAATACAGAAACTTTGCTCCAACATTACAGCTATTTACTTGGTTTTAATGCTGCTATTTGTGGGGAAATAAAATAACGCACAAAGTAGCCGGGAAAAATTAGAAACACAGCAGAAGGAATCAAGGGTTTGGGATATGCAGTAAACATGGATCTGTCAGGAGGAAAATGACAATTGTAAACCTCAGGACAAGACTTCATCCCAGGTGTGCTACTGCTCCTTCAGGCCACATAACTGATGCAAGAGCTGAGTTTTGTGTTTCATGTATAATGCAACAGGAGAAGTAATTCCAGTGCAGGAATAAAAAAAGTTTATTGTTTTCCATCAACCCCAGCCTCCTTTCTTAGCTGATTTTAAAGTTTCAAATCTCTTTCCAGAAGAAAATGGCACCCACATAGTCTGGAGTTCAATTTAGTTATCTTGGAAATGTGATGATGAAATGACACTGCAGCTATTTCTCAGTTATGGTGAAACAAGAAAGTTTTATGAAAAGGAAAAAAAAAAGGTTTAACTGGGGCAGAGACTACAACTAGCTACTAAATATTTTACTACAGAAAGAGATCTGGAACATACACAGTTTGGTGCAGCAGATTTGGTTTTCTGTGCTATTGGCAATTCTTTTTTAAAAATTAGGTCACTTTTTCAAGGAAACCTCAGTAACTGGCATATGTGGAGATGATACACTGCAGCTTGAAAGAAAAATGCTTTTTAACAGTAGCATCTTCCATCCTATGTCTATTGTTTTTCAGTAAACAACAGAAGATTTGTCAAATTAGAGTGGCTGTATTTAGTCTCATGTTTACACTTCTCTACAGTTGAATGCTAAATTAGAGTTGTCACATTGTCATCATTCTCTAAGCTTAGCTGCTTTGGTGTTTGTTTTTTCCTACTCAGCTTTCCTTTACACATTCCTTCAAATTATGGGAAGGATTTACTTGGAACATAACTATTTGACTTTTTTCCTGGTAAAGAGTGTCTTTTACTTCAGAAATATAAATCTAGAGAGATGTAGATATATCTAGGCAAGGTATATGCATTGGTTCTTATAAACCCAAAAAATCAGAGCAGGTACTGTGGCTGGCTGTAGAACTTGTTCTCTGCCCAGTCTAATACAAATTTATCCTTACTTAACCTTTGACATCCATCTCTTAAACACATCTTTGAGATCTCTAAGAGAAAAAATAACCTCTGACAGTGGTCAAACATTGCAGTAGGTTGCTCAGAGAGGTTTTGGAGACTCCACCCATTTATATCATATATATCACTGCGGTGATGTGACCCTGAGGAACTTCAGGTATCTCCACACCTGGCCAGGTTTTGAGCAGAGGGTGGGACCTGGTGACCTCCAAGGGTGGCTTTAGCACCTTAGAGCAGTAATGAATGACATCCCCACCAACCTCCCCTGGCAAGTATAAGGTGGTGCTGGGGTCAGGCACCCTGGATGCACTGATGGTGATGCCAGCAGTGACCATGGAGCTTGGCAAGGTCAGGGCTGACAGCACAAGTGCAGGGAGAGCTCATGTGGAAGGCAGTGCTGATGGATGCTGCTGCTGCTGAAAGCTTCAAATATGCACGCTGCTGCTCTGAGGGGAGGATTGCTCTTCCATGAGACTGGCCACAGAGGCAGCCTCCCCTTGACAGAAATACTGTTCTTGAGCACGTGAAATAATTATGAGATGAACATGAATTGAAAGTGCACTTCCTCTTGACCTACTTCCCAGGCAGAGAGGCACAGCTTGATGCCCTCCTGTTTGGAGAGGTAAAATTATCTCTGCATTCCCTGGGCTCCACACAAGCCTCTATTGTTTGGTACCAACCACATGGCTCATTATCGTGCCTACCACGCAGTCTCTCATAATGATTTCCTTCCCTCTCCTGTCAACACCCAGCTGACTAACCCAACTGGTTTCTGGGCAGAGACCTGGACCTGTTTACCCCTCCATAAATACACCTTTTTTTGTTTGTACTGTGGAGGTAAACATGCACAATGACAGTGTAAGCTGGCCTTGGGAAAGTGGCTGGGCAGTCTGAGGTGCTGCAGGACTACAGGCATCACATTCCTTCCTTGTTAGGGGAACAGAGCTTTTCTACTCACAAGACTGTGGGATGGATCCTTTACTCCACCACAAAATCAATTACATGTGCCATTAATGCCAGTGGAGTCTGGCTGGGCCCTGAGCCCTGATGGATGAATCCTGCAGCAGCCCAAGGGTCAGAGCAGGACAGTGGTGCCAATTCTGTGACAATCTCCTGGCATGAGGGATGTCAGCTCCAGAAATAGAGCTTTTGACACAGGGGCCTTCCTGTCCCTGTCCCTTCAGAGAGCTCTGTGGCTCTTATTCAGGTGTCTAAGTACAGAGGATGCTCCAGCACAGCTCTTGCTGGCATTTCAAAGCCATCAACTGTGCTGGCACTGCATGGTTCTTGCATCAAAAAAACTGTTTGAAAGGGGAGAAGCTGCTGGGATTTTCTACCCTGGATATACTTCCCCCTGCCTAAAAAAAACCCCAAAACTCAGTTAAATCAGTTCATGTGTTTTTTAAGGCATTTGTTATACCTGACGTCTTGCTACACCAAGTTGTACTGGAAGCAGTAGGGACCAAGGGGTCACTAAATGATTTTTTAATTAATCCATAACCTGTATAAACCACATGGAGAGCAGTGACAGGATGATGCGTAAATTGCCAGAACAAATCTCCATTCCAACCTCCCAGGCAGAAGTCTGCAGGCCACAAAGAAGCAAATTTCTGCTAAGAAAGAACCTGATCATGGGTTGTGTTTTTTTCACATGTACATGACACCAAAGATAACAGCTTTTCCTGCAAACTTCCCCCAGGATGAATTGTGAATCAGGGTTCATGAATCACCTGCCAAACCCTGCAGTGCGTCAGTGATAAGGGAACACAAACCCAAAAGTGCAGGTGCCATATCAGCAGCTGCAGCGGAGCTGACAGCACAGCCAGAGACAAGGACCATTCCTGAATTCCTTCCTGGCCGTGGTTTCAATGCTCCATCTCACTTTCCACACTAAGATGTGACACATCTGAGCGATGTGACCTCTGTGACAGATCTGGATGTCCATCTGAGCTCCCTTGCCTTGTCAGCAGTGATGATTTCATTCTGTCTGGGCATCCACAGCTGCTGCTGTAATCTCAGACATCACTCACTAATCTCACAATGACCAGGTGTGCCCAATAACCAGGTGTAGTTCTGGATTTATCTTATCTCAGGGTGTGTGTGCATGGGGTTTTGGTCTAAAATCCCCCTCCCCATGTACAACGTAACATTCTTCCTCCTGAAGACAATTCTGTTATCAGCAAGGATATTGAACAGGGAAACTCCTTGTTTGAGATTAATTCAAGGAAACTGATTCAAAGGCATTGTTTTGGTTGTCTAAAGCGACCAAACCACAGCTCCAGCAGAACTGATTCTCCTAATTTATTTTTACAGTCTAATTAAATTAATGTTACTTAATTAATTACACTAGAGAAGATTGCCTCAAGTCCTCACAAATACTGAAAGCATGCCAAGGCCAATAGGAGTTATTAATCAGCACCTTTGGACAGACAGCCACACCCCAGGGCTGCCCACTCCATCCCAGCTCCCGTGGATCCTCCTTCCCCACAGCTGCCCACAGAGCCAGGCACACACCAAACACAGCCCTGCCTCAAAGGGAAGCCATTCCAGAGCCATTTGCTTAAATGCTGCTTTGGCTTCCCCATGCAAAGCACTTCCTGTGACACGTTACAAATGTCAGCATAATGAAGCTTGGAGTTTATTCCCATCGAGTTTCCAAGTGACTAGTAAGGTCTCAGACAGCCTAATTCCTCAGAGACAGTATTTTCCTCCACTGTTGCCCTGGAACAGCTGCCTGAGCAAGGTATTGCAGCTGAGAAGTTCCCTCTGGTTATACCAGAAGTTCCAGCCCTGTTAGGCTCATTAAAAGGATCAACATTTAGCTTAATGGTTAGGAGAGATCACTGTTAATCTTATAAATCAGTTATTGCTTCCATGAGCCTGGAATGCTGTTTGAGCAACAAGGTCTGGTGTCCTGCTGCTGTGATCAGGGACAAACCCATCCAAACCCACCCAGGCCACCCTGGTTCCAGGCAGGAACCAGCCATCCCATCCCATCTTCCTCCTGCTGTTTGCACATCTTCTCACAGGCACAGCTTCAGCCACATGAGCTTCCTTAGCAACCCATGAATGCTTACTAACTAATTTCTATTCAAAATCTAGAACGACCTCCACACTTTTGGAAGCATCAAACCCCATTTCCTGGCTCACTTAAACTACCTAATCCTGAGATGTGGTACCCTCAGCCCTTTTGTCTGTGACCTGGGGTAGAAAGGGATGGTGTGGGCTCCTTTTCCTTCACCACTTAAGGCTATACAAGAACACTTCTTTCACAGCACAATTGCTCTAAATCATTGCTTTAAAAGCTGAAATATGAGAATGATGTTTATGTCAGCTTGCATTCTGTGTGCTATAAGCAAGTGAGGTTGCACAGAATTTTTTAGGCCAATTTTATCTCTATACCACTCTCTAATCTGATCTTTAGCATTCCTGTTACATAAAACTGAACAGCCACAGCATCAGCTGTATGAGAATCTGAGCCCAAAACATAAACCATCTCCAAGCCCTAACTGCAGTGTCCTTCCTGCAGTGCAGGAAAGAAAAATTGAAGACCTCAGGGGTCTAAAATTGACATTCAGGACATGCAGTGTAAAAGCAGGAGAGACAGTTTTAACTGAGGAGAAACTTTATGGGAAGAATGGGTGTCACGTGGTTTGTATCTAATATTCAAAATAACACAATATAGGGCCACAGCAACCATTTAAAAATCTATCCCATTTAATAAGGGCCAGTTTTGCATGCAGGCTATCATGCAAACTTCTGAAGTAACTTTTTACAGTTTCCCTCTCAAGCTTTGTTATAAATAATATTCACTGTTACCTTCCAGTCATTGCTTAGTCCAGGGTCTTGCGTATTATTTAAAGTGCAATACAAAAGCATACAATCAAAACAAAATTAAGATTTAATAGAAAATTAATAGAAGGAAAATGAGAGAGAATTCTACAGTTGCTGCATTTCTTTTACTGTATGGATACTTCCAGCACTATCTTGAATGAGTTACATTAACATCTTTGAAGACCAAAGAATTATGGTTTCTGAACTCTTTGCCCTTAGACTTCAATCCCTGCTGTGTAGCTGCACAGAGAAGTTCCCAAATTATTCAATGCACTTTTTCAATATCTCCTAACCTAGAATGCCTGTCTAGAAGGCATATAACCCTTTTTAGACATAGTTATATCCAAATTCATAATCCACTGGAAAAAAATTGTTACTATATCAGCAGAGGCACAGGATAATAAAATATCTTAATGACGCTTTCAGGGCCACACTGTTTGAGTGCAATTTAATTTATCATGGCTGAACTTAGGCTGAGATGGACAGAGATAAATGTTTTAATTGTTTAACTTCCAGTGAACTCGGTGGAAGTCAAACAGGGGAGCCCCAGTATCATTTTTCCAAAGTGGGAGATAACCCTGCCCACTAGCTGTTTCACTTCTGATTTCTGCCCAACTGCAACTCACACTTCATGTTTAAAGTACTGATACATCAATGGCCATTTTTATAACCCATTAAATCACTGCCCTGAACTTAGCATGCCTAACTCTTACAGCATCACCAAGCTGGACTTGAAGATGAGAAGAAAAAGCATAAACAATCTTATCCTGTAAATCCTGTCAATACAGCAAGCTATAAACCCAAACAACAGAATTACCCCACCCTTGAAAGAGCTCCAGGAAAACAATGGGAAGCCGAAGTTAATATTTTTAATTACCAGGGAAAACCTTCCATTCCAGAACCACCTTAAACCTCCCCCAGGAGCTTTACTGTACTGCATCTTAAGGCAGGGCCTTGGCCCAGCCTCCAAATTATTAAATCCTTATAAAGCAACACAGCACTGGATCTGCTGATTTCAGATTTTCCTTCTGTATCCAAGGGTTTGAGTGCATGTTGTGTTGCATTTCTCTTTTGCTCTGAACATAAGAAGGGCTCCCTTGGTGACCCAGTTAACAGTTAATATGCCTCATCCAACCATTTATCTAATTAAATTATTCCTCCCCACACATAATTTTTTTAAAAGCTTAATAGTCTATTCTCACATCAGTTCTACAAACTAGAAGCCTTTTCCTTGTTTTGTGTGTGCCTTTTGATGGGAGGCAATTCCATCTCAAGGTCTTGTCTACTTCAGGTTTCTGTCTCATATGGCCAAAAATACAGATTCTGGCACAAAAACCCATCTAGATTTTCCTCTTGGTTCAAAGTCTTGTAACTTCAGTCAAGAGCAGCAAGGCTGCAGAGAAACCTGAAATTTCCTGTGCACAATCACCCCCAAAACAATGCCTGTGTCCCCACAAACAAAAGACACTGAATGTACCAATGAGAGGAAAATTGGAAAACAAGAGGCAGAGTGGGGTTTTTGGTTCCAACAGTGAGCAAGGACTCAGGAAGCTGCAGAAGGGAGGCAAAGCTGCATCTGTCAGAAAACTGGATCAGATTCTGGGTTACTTCTGCTGCAGGCTGCCTGTGTGCTCCTGAGCGAGTTCTGCCTGTCACAACAGGACACCCATGATGCGATGAGGAGCCTGGGTGCCACCTGACTCTGAAAGTAGAAGCAGCCCCTCCTTGTGGGACACATCCCCTGCCTCTGCAACTGTGGCAATTCCTTCCTGACCTGAACTGCAGCGGCAATTCTTCCTGAGAGCAGCAAAGAGCCATGGTACTGACCACTTAACCTGCTTACAGGCTCAAAGGGACAAAATCTCAACCTCTGCTGCTTAGAAGGGAACACCTCAAGGCCTCCAAGGCATTTTACTGAGTAATTTTCTGTTGTCATCGTATTGCAAAACTTCCATACCTTCTCAGTGAGGTCTCATGGGCAGCTCCTTGCAGTACTGACTCCTTCCTCTCCACAGCACAGCCAACAAATTCCAACTCCTCCCTACCACCTAACCCACTCTTTTATAGCTCTCATCCTCATTGGACACAGCTGTGGCCTGTTAAGGGCAGGCCTGTTCCTAATCCTGGTAATTAGTACAGCTGCAGCTCCTCAGGGGTGAGACTGCCTTCTGCACCATCTCTTCTCTTACATTCTGTGCCCCCAGAATTTCCATTGCTTTGTAACTCTGACCCTATAAAGGTTTCCCACCAGACTGGCAGAGCCTTTCAGAGCTACCACTGACATGTCCAAGAGTTGTCTTGCATAGATGAGCTCTCTCTTTTTAGCCCCCATTTGAGAATGCCTGAGAAGGAGAGGAGGCAGCTCTCTGTGGCAGGTGTCCATGTGTCCATGTCCATGGTGTGCGTGGCACGTGCATGTCAGAGACCAGAACTCCCGATCCCACTGCTCATGGATGTCAGCTGTGTTAAAACCCTCAGCCATGTCCTTCCCTCTTCCCACCTGGCCTCACACAGCTTCCTTTCTGTGGGGAGCACTCAGAGGTGGCCAGGGGCATGGAAAGCTCAAAAGATGCAGATGAACCTGAGCTCCTGGGACTGAGGTTTATGTGGGAAATGCTGCAAGATGGAAACCACCCTGGGAATGAGAAAATCACCTACCTTCCCTGCCTGATGAATTCAGTCCTGCTGGATTATGCTCACAACACAGGAACATGTTGCACTTCTCCAGGAGATCTTACCCATCTCTCTCACCCACACATCACCCATAGGAGGATTCCTGTTCATTTGCAGATAGGGAAAACAAAAATCCAGGATGCCCTGAGGCACCTGGCAAATGGCAAATTAACCTTGGGCTACCTCACATCAAAAGCAACATCAGGCCAGGGCTGGAGCAGTTCTAAATTCAGAGTTACAGGTCACAAGGGACCATTGCTATATGCTTGTCCCATTCTGAAATTTTTCCCCTCAAACATCTGCTACAAACCACAGTCAGAGGGGAACTGGACCTCTGGTCTGATCCAGTACAGCTGTTACTGTGTTCTCTCAGTTTCAGAAATCAACCTGACCCCTCAACATTGGATACAAACACACTTAGACTTGGAAGGAGTTCAGTTTTAGGACCTTGCTTTATGAATGTTTTGAATTAAAATGATTTATATGAACACATTTGCTCTTTGGATCTGGCTGCAGCCTGCAATCAGACCCAGCTTTTCTTAATATTTTGGGCCATAAGCCATCCAGCTTAGGGATTTATTCATCTTAACGTGTTTAGCTTTGTAAGCACAATGCAGTAGTTACTGTTGTGCCTCCCAGCTGCTCTTCCATTTTTTATAAACTCATTTTCTCTGCTAACCTACTTTGAATTTCTTCTTCTAAAGCTGTTTTTAGTCTTCCCCTGCCCTCTTTTTTTTTTTTCCTCTCCAAAAACACTGGGATAAAACACTAGTGACTTGAATAGGCTCCAGCTTCTATATCCTGACTTTGGAAATAATTGTTCCCACTAATCCTTTTGAGTGCACTCCCAATTCCATATATTCAAAGAGCTGTCCCCCCCATACACATACACACCCAATTGCTTCTGTTCAACAATCAGAGATCATGCATCAGCACATTGTTATTGCTGGTGCCAAGCATTTGGCTCAATTCTTGAGCTCCAAACTCACAAACTGCTCCTAATCCATGGATGGAGGCTCCTCCAGCACTGCCACCACCCTTCCCACCTTGTCCTCATCCCAGCTACTGGAAAATAAAAATTATCTTGTATTCCAGCTCAGCCCTGCAGCCTGCCAGTCGATTCCTGGATCCCTCCAATTCAGTTTCATAAATACTCTTAACAAGGGAGTTTAATATAGATTTGGTAAGGCAGCTCTTTGAGTGATACATAATTTATGCTGCCCTGTAGCATAGGAAGCCTTGAGTGGCGTCAGAGCGAGCAGATTCAAGGAACTTGCCAGACAGCAGCACAGAGTGCCAAGGAGGGAGAGGAGTGGGGAGAACAACCCAGGAGGGAGGTGAATGAAGCTGAAGGGCTCAATAGCAAGAAAAAACGTGATAGACAAGGTAAAAGGCACAGGGCGAGAAAGGAAGAGAATAAAGGAAAGGAGGAGGAGCTGAACTGAAAATGCAGACGGGCAGAGAGGGTCTGTGGCATGAATGAGAGCTGAGGAGAAGCATGAAAAGGCAGAGATGAGGAGCAGAGCATGAACGCCCCATGCCACAAGCTGGGCTCTGCAGGCTGCAGTGCCACAGCTGGGCACAGAGAGTGGTGCCAGCCCAGGGCTAATAAGGGCTTGGAGGCTCATAACACACTTAAGATAGCTTAGCTACTCTTGGAGGCATAAAAATTAGCAGGATGGGTTCTGCTGCAGTGTTGGAAGCAAAAAGGTTTAACAAAAGGCAAAATGACAAACAGAAAAACCGAGCTAGGTGCTGGAAGTTCTTGCTCTTAGTAAAACACCTTACAAAACAGTTAGTTTCATTGTTCATGTCCTTTTCTAGTTAATTGCTCAAGTGAAACTTTTTAGCTTCTGTCCAATTAGCTATCCTTAAGTTTAAAGTCCTTTAAGGTTATAGAATAAAATGAAAAACAAACTTCTAAGCTCCTTTCTTTTTTAAAGAAACAAAAAATAGTTCTGTCACTCTGTCAACAAAAACCACACTCCTACACCACACTCTGCCCAAGAGACCTCAGCAGGTTCACTTGCAGGTATGAGGTGAAACACAGGAGATAGACAAAGCAAATGGAAAGTTTGGTAGACCACAGAACACGAGCAGTGCTTGTCAAGTCTATGGAATCTGTGCCTGCCACCTGCCTAGGCTTTCACTTCTGGCTCCCAGCTCCTGGAAGTCACTTTTTGGCTACAGAACTCTCATGCAAACAGTTGGTGTCAATGGGTTCTCTGTTAAATCCAGCAGTGACCTGTCACAGAAGTGTAAGGACACCTCAGAGACTGGTCTCCATCAGGATCAGTCTGATACATGCGAAGGGATACTAAGAAAGCACCTCTGATTTAATTTCTGGGATTTACACAATGTGAACTGAAGGCAACACAATGCTTGGCTCCCAACAGGACGCCTGGTGAGCAGAACAGATGGCTATATTAAAATGAAAAAATCCCTGAGCACAACTGGACCAGCCAAGAGCCTCCACAGAGGCTGAGGAGGGAGGACTGGCCCTGAACACTCAATTTTCCTTCTGCCTGCCGTATCCATGAAGAGGTTTACTATTACTTCTGTTCATGGAAAGCAGCCAGGATACTTCTTGTTGTGCCAAACTGGAGAAAAGCAGCCTTTGCCTCACCAAGTTCACAATGCAGTTACCTTGGGTGTCTCTTCTCTTGCACATGTGTGGCTGTGCCCAGAGCCATGAGCTGCCACACAAAACCCTGCAAGGGAATCCCAACCCATCAGGGGAGCAGGCATGTGGTAATCCTTGCTCTTCCCAGAGCTGCTGCTCTCAGTGCCTGGGCATGAGGGCTAAAAATGGTAAAATTTGCTCCCTTCATGCCAGGTGAAGTGGTCAGGAGCTGCAGGGAGTGAAGGAGAGTAGATAATAACTATGCCCTTAGAAGCAGAAGCATTGATTGAGGGCAAGGCTTTAATCCCTCTGCTTTCTTCCCACAGAAAGAGGGCTGTGCTCCTCTCCTGCTCTGCAAGGTGATGGTGACTGTCAGAGTGCTTTCACCTCCATCAGCCACTGCTCACAGGGTATTTCTAAAGCTGCTGACTGGCCAATGCTGGGGAAACATTGCCTGGGTTTTCCCTGGTGCCTGATGCTGTGTGTGGCTGGCTGCTCATGGCCGGGATCCCCGTGGTGGCTGTCTCTGTGCTCACCCCTCTGCATTTGTGTCTGTTTTCTTTGGCATTCTCCAGCATTTTACTTGGAAGGAATGGCCAATAATACAGCTCCTACTCAGATATCACCCTCTGACAGAGTTGCTTCCATAAAGATTATCATTCTTCTGCTCTGGAGCCTCATGCTGTTCCACTGCTTCTTTCAGGCTGTTCTCCCCTGGGGACAGGGTCACAAACCCCACAAAGTACACAGAGATTTGCAATAAGATCTGCTCTCTAATTCTTTTGCCGCCTAATCTGAAAAATGTGACAAGCAAACTGTTGATTTTGTAGAAATTTTCAAAAAGGTTTGTGCTCCCCTTGACCCAAAATCTGCCAGCTTTGAAAGAAATATTTAGATAAAGCTCCTCCAAAAGTTTACAGAAGAGAGTAGCTATTTCTTGTAAAAATAACAGCATGAAAAGCCCAAAGAATTTCTCTTGAAAACTAATTTTAGTGGCAATTTTTCAGGTAGTTTCAGTGAGCTGTGAAGCTCAGCATACCTTCTGGTACTAGAGTCTGATTTCACAGGCCTAGGGACCTGAGAGCTCCCTACAGCAAAATCAGAGGAAAAGTTGAAAAAGAAATATTAAAAAATCCATTATTTTTCTGCAGTAATATTGATCCTTCTTTCCATAAGAATTCCCACCAAAATTAAAAATAAAAATAGAAGTGAGAGTTCAATATCTGTGTGTGTGTGCACACTTTTGAGTAAGAATTAAGCCTTTGGCTTAGAAAACATAGATGGGCGCCTCACTCAACCCCTGAGGGGATCTGTATTGCTATGCTATGTTTACACAAGAGAAAAAGGAAAAGGGATTTTCCTGGGGTCAGACTGAAGCCAGCAGGGTCCTTGCAGGGAGAGAGGCTGCCTCATAGGGAAAGGTAAAACATCCAGAAATGAGACACAGGAAAGCAGCTCCAACACCAGTTCATCCAGCACTGCTGGATGATTGGGATGGAATTGTTCAGGTCCTCATTTCCCCACTCTCAGTAAGTGGGCAATAGTGATAGAGCCACCTCTGGGGACAAAAGTGCTGTTTCCAGCAGATGTGCTGGCTCTGCAGCCAGGCTTTCAAGATAGGCTTGGTGTGTGACTGCCAGATCCAGCTCTTTTCTTTACACAGAAGAAAAGGCAATGATCTCCACTTGCCTAAGGGGAATCCCTTCAAAGTGACTAGAAAGTAACCAGCTCTAACCTGGTGACATAAATCACTTTGGTGAGCTTCAGGTATGTCCTGTGACTCCACTTAAGGCTCTGTTTGCCAGAAGGGAATCACTGAATCTCCTCAGTGATTCCACATCACCTCCCACAGCTGTCTGTGCAATCCTCCGACAGGGGAACCCAGGTTGCTTATGAATCAGCTCCTGAGCTGCAGGAATTTATAGGACTGAACTTTAAAGAAAGCAAAAGCAGAAAAGGGGTTTGGAAAGCTTTGTGTGCATTCTGGCAGCTCAAAAGAAGTGTCCCAGTCATGCATTCACACCCCACAAACAGTGGTTCACAGGTGACAGTTATGGCACCAGCATCCCAAGCAAATCCCTCCTCCAGCATTAACCCAAATGCCAGCTCTCTGAACACTCCTGGTTTGTCCAAGCCTCTCCTTATTTGAGACATCAGGCTTCCATTCTCAGCTGCTGGACCAGATGGAACACTGAGGGCTAAATCCATAAAGAACCTGGATTTCTCTAACTTTTCTCTGCAGCATAAGGAGTCATGTGTCATGTGCTGGAGTGTGCCAAGAGAAGGGCCATGAAACTGGTGAAGGAGCCCAAATCTGATGGGGAGTGGCTGAGGGAGTTGGGGCTGCTCAGCCTGGAGAAGAGGAGGCTCAGGAGGGACCTTAAAGCTCTCTGCAACTGCCTGAGAGCAGGCTGTAGCCAGCTGGGTGTTTGGGGGCTGCCCATCACAAACCTTCAGCTTCCCAGATTCAAGTTTAGTGTCCACCTTCCATCATCCATTATCCTTTTGCAGATCCTTCTGGATCTGCCTGGACTGACAGAACTTTGAATCTGGAGTCACACCTTTTCCATTGTGAAGGTTTTCCAGTTCCAGTTGCTCCACATAGGAGAGAAGCACCTGCCTGTGTTTTCATGTCCCAGATAGGAACATGCCCTCACACTCATCCATGAGAGAAAAGTCCATGTCAAAGCTGTCTATTTTCACTGCCTGATCATCTGGGACACAGAGATCAGGATGTTGCAACTCTGTCCCATTTCACACTCAAGGTAAAGGAACATAAAGGCAGCTCAAAAGAAGGATGTGATTTCATTCAAAAAGAGCTCCTGACTTGCTGTATTTTTGTCCACGTAAGCAGCCAGAAACAGATGTCTCAGCCTCCTGGTACCAGTCACTCATTTACCAGCAGCTCTGCCCTGTTTGTACAGCTCCCTTGTTCTCAAACCCTTAACTCATCGTTACACAGAGATAAACTATCAATGCTCAGCCTTGTGATGCTGCAAGGAGGGGGGCTGATTCTTCAGGAATAAGGAAAACAGCACATGAGAGGGATCAAATCACCAACTCTGCACAATTTGGTATTAGTTCCTCTCTGTTCCAACAGGATCACATGCTTTTAGGCCATCTAAGGGGGAGCAGTCCCTCAAGACAGGTTTTAAAAATGCATTCACAGAACATGATCTTTTGCTGGCCTCCTTTCCTCAAGATGCCTCTATTCTGCCCTTGACACCACACTGTAATATTTAAGTCTCAAACACCTACACACAGCTTTGGAGTTTTTACCAGTTCTTTAGACTTCTACTTTTACTTCCTTTCAGTATCTTTCACCTTCCACCTTCCAGAGCAAGAAATATAGGCTTTGCAATGGAGCCATGTAACCACAGGACTGTCACTGTCAGAAACTGTAAGAACTAAATGCTTTGAGCTATCATTTAAAAAAACCCCAGCCAAACCAAAAGCCCTTTCCTACCCCAAGCTAGCCCCCTGTTAGGGATCACAGTTCACCAATAGTCCAAAACAGACACAGCCTTTCCTGCTTACATAGTCATACATGTCTTTGTCACATCAGGGTGACCACTAGACCAGGGCCACAACCCCCTTCCAAAATTCACCCCAATTTCAGCATCACACACACCCCACATACACTGCTCTCCCAGGATCACTGGCTTTGTTCCCACTTTCCCAAATCAAAGAAAGCCACTCTTGCCACTGTTTACCAATGATCATTGGTAAACACAACACTCAACCCAAAGAGAAGATCTGTCTCTAATCCCCTCTAAATTTGAGTCTTGTCTATGTCCTGAAGGAAGAGAATTTAATATTCCTTGCAAAATCCCTGGCTTTGGGATAATCTACATTATTGTAACTCTGGACAAGCTTGTTTTCCACAAATATACCCATATTTTTTTTAGCCTTGCTGAGCTCTTGATCACAGCAAGTATCTTGTGCCTATTAATACTGTTATAGATGGACAATGAGATTATTGGCTCTCACAAAAGACAACTATTGTGTGAATATTAAGAAAAGCTTTAGTGATGTATAGTTATGTTATTGTAGTTTAGATGTCCTCTGTTCTCCCCGTGGTTCCCTTTCCCCCCTGTATTGTTGCCATTAGACAGCAGGACAACGAGGTAGAAAGAAGGTGGGCACATGGGGCAGTTGGGAATGGAAAAATCTTGGTGCTTAGGGGATGCAGCAAGACAACACCTGACCTCCAATCCAGTTACAAGAAACCAGCCTCCACTGATAAATGGCACAGAAGAGCTGACTGACAGACTTTGGGAAGGGCCAGGGCTTGCTGATGCAACCCTCAGGGGTATAAAAGACTGAGCATCCATCTTGAAGATGAAGTGGCTGTGTGGTATCCATGAGGGGCAGTTCCCAGTGCTGCAGCTTTTTCCTTATTCAGTTCTTTGTTGCATTTTTGTTAAGGTTTAATAAACCTTTTTAAATTTTCAAAGTGAGCAGTTGTCTCTCACAATACCATGAGATTGTATGTACTCATTACCATGAGGCTACTGTGAGGGGACACGTTGGCTACTCTCAACACTTCTAAAACATGCAACTTTGACTCCTTCCCAGGCTTTCTAGATAAACCCCCGGGAGAAGCCAGCATATCCCACTGGACACAGGTGTGTCTGTTGGTTTAGTGATTCCTCCTGTCTCCCCAGGGCATGAATCCTCACCTGCGGGTCAACGGGCCCATGAACATCAACCACTACGCCACCAAGAAGAGCGTGGCAGAGAGCATGCTGGACGTGGCACTCTTCATGGCCAACGTCACCCAGCTCAAGGCTGTGCTGGAGCAGGGCACGTCCTTCCAGTACTATGCCACCCTCATCGTGCTCATCAGCATCTCCCTCTTCTTCCAGGTGATGATTGGGGTTCTCCTGATCATCACGGGTAAGGTGCCCACCGGGGCGTGTGTGCAGGGGCAGGGTGGGGGTGGAAGGGAGAAGCTTCTTCCCCCAAATCATTCCCCTCTGGCTCCATGCAGGGCTGGGTGTGGGTGGTAGGGTGGGCAGTGTTACTTAGAAAGGTGGGTGGGTTGTTTCTTGTTTGCACATCTCTGAGCACAACTCTTCCTTCACTTTGCCACTGCTGAGCCCCTGTATCAGGGAAAGAGTGGGGATTTGGCCAAGATGGGCCTCTTGCTGCACCTACTGTTATGTGCTCCTTCATGCAGCTCCTGCAGACACTCCATTTTAGCTGTATTTTATATTTTACTTCATCTGGGACTTAACAGAACAATTTTGGCAGAGGTATTACCTATATTTACCTCACATTTAACCAATCCCATAGTTGTCCTAGTGGCCTACAGACAGCACATTAACACCAGCATTGGTTTGCTGGTGCTAGCCCAGTGCTCCATCTGATACAGGAGTTGCTGTATTTCAGTCTCCAACAGATTCCCAGTATTAAAAACCTGCAAAGTGCTGCATTTTCCTGAATATCCTACATGGGTTTTTATGGGGGGACAGTGGATTGGAGGCTTTGGAAAACCTGTGACATGTTCCTCTGCTCCAGCCTTCTCTGTCATCCTAGAGCAAGCTGTGGCTCCTGCAGCATTCCTGTGACTACTCCCTCTGCTCTGTGGCCTCAGCACTCAGGGGCACCATGAACATTTACCAGGCAGGGGAGGCTTGCAAGAGCTGGGGGACTTGGAGTCAGTCTGCAAATCCCTTTCTCTTTTTGCACTGTATTGCACAGCTCGTTTGAACCTGAATGATATTGCAAAGCAACCCCGCCTGAACATACTCAACAACGCTGCCACAGCTCTCATCTTCATCACAGTCATCCTCAACATCTTCATCACAGCCTTCGGGGTGCAGAAGACTGGCCTCTACCCCAGCAGGAATTTTGGACCTTATTAATTCATGGGGCAATGGACTCAGGTAAGAAAGGGTGAGAGTTCCCATCGCTGCCAGCCCCTGGGAGGGATCTCAGTCTCAGAAAACATCACTGCAAGGTGGTGATGGCAAATTAACAAAGCCTTTCCAGAGGCATGTTGCTGTCCCACAAAAACCTGCAGCCATTGAGCAAATTCTCTCAGAGGAGGAGCTCTTCTCACTTGGTCTCTAAAGCAAGAACACCAAACATCCCAGTTGCTGGTATTTTGCAGCAACAAGTGGTTTTTGGAAGGCTGCAGAGTTCATGCTAGATACAAATAGCAGCTGTGGATGGGAGCTAATGTTGGGGAAGAAAACTAGGAGTGTTCTGGGAGGAATCCCAAGACAGCAGCACCATCTGAGCAGAAGAAAAGGAACGGGCAAGACACAGAGCTCTTTACAGCAGCCACTGTAGCTTGGCAGGGACTGTTTTAAGCACCTAATGCTCATTTTCAAGGAAGCCCTGTAAGTAAGTTCATCCAAATGGCTGGGTTTCCATGTCATGTCAGTGAGGGGATGACATGTTCATAAATAAAAAGCACTTTAGCTCAAGAAACAAAATTAATATTTCTTGTTTACACGACCTGCAAAATGTAAACACAGTTGAAATGCAACATACCAGAGGAGTCTGAGGTGACCTCACCAGAGCTTCTTGTCTCCCTGCAGGATCTGAGCAGTGCAGCTCTCCTCCACGTTTCCACTGACCTCAGCAGGATCCATGGATGAATCCAGGAAACTGGGTTAAACTTCAAAACTCTGTGTGTGTCATAACATATCAGCCCCTTGCTGTAATGCTTTTGCAGTTCTGAGGGGCAGGAACATTGCCTTTCCAAGCTAGAACAAACTTTGCAAGAGAAAACTGCAGCATCAGCAGCAGCAGGTATACATTTTGAAAGTGCAGTTCTGTAAATCTCTTCTCTTATTTTAGCTGCCTGCTTCACATATTCAATATTGGCTCATGTGGTAGAGAAGACTGAATGATTTACTTTGTAGGCTAAATAAATAAGTCCAGCTCTTTTTTGTCTCAAATGTAAGTTGGTGCCCTTAAAGCAATTCTATCTCATAGTTTACCTCCCGAATGTTGGAATGGATTTCTCTAAAAAAGTTTTCCTAGGAGAATAGAAGGGTGTGTGTACATGAAGATAGCTAGAACCAGTTCAAATCTTTTCCTAGTTGTTTAAAATCAAATGTTACATAGTTAAGAAAACAATCAGATATTTCCAGCACTGGGATGTTAACAAGGACAGAAAATAGTTATTGTGGTCTGATATCATCATCAGTGACCTATCAGGAACAATGTCAGAATAGCCTGACAATACTTAATGGAAAAAAGAAGATAAAAATGAAGATACATTATAATGAACAAACATTATACATAAGGCCACAGCCTAGGCTTATTGCTGCAATGAAAAATTACAGTTGAATAGCTTATTACATTATTTTAAAAATCACCATTATGATTTATTCTCATCACTAATATAAATGTTTTAAAATGTATTTGATTTATAATGACAGCTCTGGTAATTCTCTTGTATTAGAAGCATTTGTTTCCTTGAGAAAAAAAATCCTTTGAATTAATGAGTTTCAAGATTTTGATGAAAGAGTAAAAATTTTCAATCCTAAATTTTTTAACTCTATAGTCATGCTAAAAAATGGTATTTTAATAGCCTTATGTAAGCCTATTTAAATAATTACATGCTCTTTTGATTATTAAATGATTTTTCCACTGTACTGCAGAATCAGAGTTTAATATGGACTTTTCCTTTTGTATATCCTTGCCACCCCTGAGAGAGAAATGCCATGAAAGCATCCTCACATCAGTCTCCAGGAGCTACTGGGAGTGTCTGACTCTTAGAAACAGATACAGACAGATTTCATTTGTATTCTGTATTTGTCTTTACAAACCCAAATTTGTGTCAGTCACACAATGGTGCTTTTTCTGAGAGGGTGTGAATGATCCTGCCCAGGAACTGGTGGGTAAGGCCAGCAGCAGCTCAGCACCTGACACTGACACTGACTTTTCTGAGCTGAAGGAAAGTTGCACAACGAGGGCAGGATGGAAAATACTAGTTATGTATTTACCAGAACCTTAAGTGGTAGAGCTGAGCACAGCCTGAGATCTGTCAGGTGAAGCAGGCAGAGACTTGTCCTCCACTCTTCCTTGGGGATGACAGATCTGGGGTGACTCTGAGTTTGCTGCTCACCTTGGTTTCCTCAGTGTTTGCTTTGACTGGCAGCAGAGAGGGGAGGATGTTTCAGGGAAGCCTGTTATCCTGCCTCCTTTAGGAAAATGCCTCATTCTAGAGGTAGCATGTAGGCACAGCAAAACCACAAGCCAAGGGCTGCCAGCCACTGCTGACTGGGTTTGTGGAAAGGTAAAAAATTACATATCCTGCATGCAGACCCCAAACCCCAGGACTCACTGCTTCATGGAGCAGGAGGCACAGCAATTAGTGTGTTTTTTTTTTTTTTTTCAATTTTTTTTTTTTTTTTCAATTACTGATGGCTGAAGGTAAAGAGAGGGGAAAATAGAAAAGATTCATCTGGGAAAGAAGGATGAGGGGAATTTCATGAGCAGATCTTAACTTCATCATTGTTTCAGAGAGCTACTGGATCAGGTATGGCAGCATGTGAGGCCTCATGAGCAGAGGGGGCTCCCTGCCACTCACCCCAGGCAAGCAATAGGCTGGCAGCACACTGGAATGCTCTCCTTCCATCTCCTTCAATATTAATAATTTCTTGTTATAGTGAAATCATACTCATCAGCAACCTTTGCTGCCTTCTCCCCTCTTTGTGTGTGACTCCCATTGCTGCCAAGCTTTTGAGACTCAAAGAAGGCAGAGTTGAAGCAAAGATAGGCCAAAATTGAATTCAAATAAGCAGCTGCTGTGAAAGACCTGACCTCCCATTTGCAAAGGTCTAGGCTCCCACCTGTGGTCTTCTCCAGGAACTGTCCTCTGCTGGCCAGGAGAGCCACTGTGTTTTCCATGTTCTCTTATCACATCACACTCATGCTTTGTTGGAATGTGTATTTGTCCATTGTTTCCACCTTGTTTCACATGATAAACCCATGTAGACAGGAGGAAAACTGTTTTGTTGCCATCCCATTTTTCTAGAGGAGACTGAAGCAGGGCTAACCTTGCCCCCTGCATCTCCCACCCACCCCTTGCAGCAGAGCTCTTGCTGAGAGTGATCTCTCTGGTACTGCCTGTGCTTTCAGCTAATGAAAACAGAGGAGCACACCTGCATTCCAGTTCCTGCTGCACAGGGATGCAGGTGCAAGTGAACACACAGACAGAAGAGAGCTCTTGTAGGAAGACAATGTATTTATAAAACACGAGGGAGAATCTGAATATCCCCCAGCTCCAACAGAGAGGTGGCCCAGGAGTCATCGTGAAGGCACAGAGCCACTTTAAGGCAGGTACAAGTCAGATTTTCAACACAAGGCATTTGTATCTAAAAAACAATCAACTTCAGACATTTGTAGGCAATGAGGAGAGATGTTCATGCCGGGCAAACAATAAGACAATGATGAAACAAATAACAATTTTCACACATTACACTTTGCTCAGATTAAAATCCAGCCCTTCTTCACTCCCTTGGTGACCTGCAAAGCAAACCTGAGCACCACACTCCAGCCCTGAGTACACAGCCACATTTGTAGGCAGGGCCACCTCACACTTGGTGGCTCAGACTCCCCAGCCTGGTCACATCCTGCCCTGGAGAAGGTCTCTGCAGCATTGTCCATCATCTCCCCAGCCACAGAGCTTCCGGAGCAGCTTGCTCCTGGCCTGATGCAAGGAAAATCCTCTGCAACTGCCTTCCTCCAGCTGTCCAGGCAGGACACAGCCAGGATGCACATGAAGGCCAGAAACTCCAGCACAGCTTCCTAAAAAGATCCTGGTGACAGAAATGTGACCAACTGTTGAGGGGAGTCAGCTTCCTGGGCATGTCCTTTCACTGCATAGCTGAGGGATCTGCTCCTGCTGTGCTTCCTGCTCTCCCCCTCTTTGTGACTCTCTCTGGGGGGAAAAACTGCAGCTTGCTCTGGAAGAGGGGCAGCAGCCTCAGAGAGCAGCCCAGAGCTGCTCCTGCAAGGTTTGGTCTCACCTCCCAGTGAGGTCTCTGAGCATGTGGGCTGGAAGAGTTTTTATTCCCATGGGCTCTCCAAGCTCCTCCATGGAGACTGCCAGCCAGTGCCAATTAACATTAATCACATTTACTACTTGCTTGGATACCAACTGAGTATTCCCACTGGAAGTGAAGAACATTTGGGATGGCAGCTTTGACAGTGGGCAAACTGGCCATTACAAAAGTGGACTGAAAACCAGGAACTCCTTACGTCTCCATCAAGGAGTCCTCACGAGGTAGTTCTGCTTACCACTGGCCTGGCTTACAAGGTGGGAAGGAAGGAGTACAGCCACAGCTGAAAAATGGGGGCAAAATCCTCAAATTCTGCTGGCAGTGCTGCACTGAGAGGAGCACTCTGCTGTCCAGCCCACTCTTTGCTGGCTGTCCTCTGTGGTGGGGAAGACTCATGGCATTTATGCCAAGTGAGTTACCTTCTGGAGGCACCTAATTCTTGCCAGATGGAAACCAGCTGCTAACTTTAGGTGCTGCAGAGCACATCCACAGCCAGAAGTGAAAGCACATGGTACAAATAACTCCTCCTCCCCATGCTTGACTTCCAGGCTGCCCCCAAATCCAGCATTTCTCCATGTGCAGAGCAGGCACCATGGTGTTCCCAGCTGCTGCTGCTACAGCCTGGCCATGTCCAGGCACTTGCCCTCCCCAGAGCCTCTCCCCATTCCAGAGGCATTGCGTGACACAGCCAGCCTGGACAGGCTGTGCAGGCACAGTCCTGGAGTCTGGAAAGCAGCTCACCTACACACTCGAGGAGCTGTGCCTGTGTCTGAGGGAAGCACAGGCTCTGACTTGCACTGGGAGCATGACTGACACTGCACATTCCAGGGAGAAACAGAGCTTATTGCAACATTGCATCACAGGGCTCTGGTCTCACAAACTCCTATAATACTTCAAAAAAAGAGAAAAAATTCAAAAAAAGTTTTGACTGTTGTCAGCCTCTTCCCTCTCACACCAACTGCCATGATTTAATTTCTTAGTATCTGTGTGGGTAAAGTATTTCCCCTAAACAGGAAGACAACTCTGTCTTGGGCTGCCTCTTCTGGGATATTCAGTGTCTCCATTCTGGCAAAGGCTCCATGGATTCAGAGACACAGCCATCTCCAGCTGCACACTGCACAGCAGAACTTTCTGGTATCTGGTTGCCTTTTTCTAAATCCATCACTCACAAAACCCAGACTGATGCAAACAGATGATCTGACATGATTCCTATCTCACATGCCAGAACTTGTATGTTCAGTTTTCTACTGCAGTAGCGGAACTTGATGGACTTGTCAAGCACCACAGACACAGTAATAAATGAATGCCTATTCTGAACTGGCATCTACTCCATCAGCAAAGAGCAAAAAAGGTCTAGTACCAGCCAGCTTTGCTTGTATTCTGCATACATCCATTACTTCTTCGCAGCAACTCCTCACAGAACTGAGCACCATGAGCAGCATCCTATGTCCCACTGTCCCCTCAAGCTTGAGCCTTGTTCAGCATGGTATGGGGACACTGAAGCTGCACTGTAAAGCACTGAGTGAGCTGGGATTTCTGGGTTTAAACAGCCTTCTAAAATGGTTACAGGGTAAAAAAATCTTGCATTAGCAGGAGTTTTAGGTGATGGGACTTCCCTGTAGCACCAGGCCAGCTGTGGGCTCTCTCCACAGTTCCTCCATCAGTGACAGCATGGGTTTGCCCATCCTTTTGTTCACTCAATGCTCTTTTGTCCTCACTGTTTGTCATACCCAGTGCATGTGCCAAGACCTGAGGCCACCTCCTCCGTACCAGGCCAGAGCTTCCAGGGCTGCTCCAGAGCTGAAGCACCAACACCTGGGTTGCTTCTCCAACCAAGAAGCCTGCTCTATACTTAAGAGTCAAACTATGACAAGACACAACTGTGAGGCCATAACTTATTAAATTAACTTTTAGATGCTGCATAAATGTACAGGAATCTCAGAGGATTCTGAGATCAGAAGACTCTGTCTCCTCTTCTGACAAATCACAATACTTCAACTAATAAAATATTGCCACTTCTTCCCTGCTAGGGTTTCCCTGATATTGTTAGGACAAACACATGTCTGTCAGATAAGGCTGCAAAGTTCCTCCTGAGATGCTCTGTTAGCTTCTCTGTATAGCCTCTCCACTACCCTCAGGCAGTGGGTCAATAATTTAGGTGGAATTGTAACATCACCCTTGCCAGCTCACCTAGCTACAGGCAAACATGGCTCCTCTAAGGGAAATGTATTGACAACTCCATCCACAGCCCATAATTTGCTGAACATGAACACAATTTTTCATAATGACCAAACTGAAAAGCACAGAGAAACATCCAAGCACCAGCAGCCTAAAGTGCTTATCAGCTCCTCTGCATCCAGATTTCCTTAAGTCAGCACATGGGCATGTGGGTGCAATATAGATCAGAGAACTTTGGTCTCCTGTCCAAAATAATGGGTACTGAAGAGAAGGCAAAGGAGAGGAAATGGGGACGGCTGTGGTTTCTTTTCTGTTTTTCTTTTCCATTCAAGTTTTGAAAGAGAAGCTGCGTCGCTCTAAACAAACCATTCAAGGCTTAGCTGGGATTTGTGTTTGCTTGGTGCAAGACACAACAGGAAGCACAGCACCTCTCCCACTGTACCTTCCAGCAGACTGCATGGCAGGAAATTCAAGTGTTTCCCTTGACACCTCTGCCACACGCCTTCCCAGCCACACGTGGATCCCGTGCCTCGCATGCGGCGGCTGACAAGAGCAGCTGCTGCTCCACCAGCCTGACCACCCTTCCCCAGCTGAGCCATGCCATCAGAGAGCTCTCTGGAGGCAGAGGAAGAGTTTGGGCACTCGGCTGCGTGCCCCAGTAAAGTGCACATCTGGATGAGATGGTGGACAGAGCTGCCAAACAGCTCTGGGGTTGGAGGCTACACTGGCGTCTTCAGCTGGCGCCGGTTCCACATGCCCCGCTTGGAGTGAAACCAGTGGAAGAAGTTCCTCAGGGAGAGACGCTCCACTTCCAGACCAGCCTGCAAGATCCTGGCAGACACAAGAGCAGACTTAGGGAAAATTTCATCACAAAGATACTGAGGGACTCAGCTCCGAGAAAACTCTTTAAGTTGTGTTGTTGATAAGGACTGCAAGCAAATGGGATAGTCCAGAATAGCTCAGGGGTATCCCATATCCATAAGCAGGAATTTAATGACACTTTCTGAGTGTTTATGTACTCTTGAACACAGAGCTAGTCAGGAGTGCCTGCATATGCCAAGATAGGTGGAAAGATGGGTGGCAGCACTGGATTGCAGTCAGCTGACAGAAAAGACAGGACAGGGCCCAAACCCTACAACTACAAAGCCAGAGGCTCAGGATTTGTGCATCCCTCATCACAAAATCCTCAGAAATTTTAACTCTGCCTCATAATCTTTAAATGCCTCTCCACCAGTTGGTCTTCAAGACTAAATGTTATATGGGAAATGTGAGGGATCATACTGCGCTCTGAGTGCTTGAAGAGGATAAAGTCTTCACAATCACCAGTGCCTTATCTGCAGGAGCCCAACCAGCAGTGTGGCTGGAAGGCAGCAGAAAACAGCTCTTCTCTTACCAGTGGCTGAAATGAAGTGTTTTGTGTCTCCTCACCTACTAGGTTTGAGGTCAGGATATGCTCAAACACTCTCCTTCACTGGCCAAGGTTATGGTGGCAGTAGTCATCTCAACCTCCTTAGAACCCCACTCCCATGATCATTGATTCTCCAGGATCTGATGGGCTTCCCCTCCTGAGCACCTGAACAATGACAGAGGATGCTTACCTGTCAAGGAGCTCCCAGTCCTCTCCTCCCCAGCGGTCCCGAAACTCTTTTGTGTTCATGCCTCCAATTTTGTCCAGGTCAGACTTGTATATGCCCAGGAGACCAAACCCATTCACCTCCCAGTAGCCTGAAGAGAGCACAAAAGAGGCACAGCTTTGTTGGGGTTTTGAACCACTGATGGCTCCAGCAGAGCTGCTGGAGTGAGACTCCAGCTACTTTAGCCAAATGTTGACACCAGGGAGTAAACTCAGCACCAAGGCAGAGCCAACCATGCCAACCAGCTTTGGGAACGAGAAAGGCTTGTGGACAGAGAGCATGGTCTGTCCTGTCAACTTGTTAGCAGGGCCTCTCACATCTCCTGTCTGGCAACACAATTCCTGGACTGTCTCAGCTTCCCAGGGCTGTCCCTGTGCCTAGGTGGCTCAGGATGGCCACCTCTGTCTAAAGGAAATCCTATGCTGTACCACTTTTGTCCCTCCATCTTGGCTTGGTTCCCTCACCCCTGGTCTACCAGCTCTCCTCAGGTCAGGCTGTGCCCCCTCAGAAAAGAGAGAGATGGACAGACAGGAACAAAGGATGGTTTTGGAAATACCTCAAGCTCCAGACCCTGGCAGTGCCAGAGGAACAACTGCAGAGGAGGCAGGCACTTCCTTCTTTCCCCATTTCCCAAAGTCTGAGCCCTCTTACCATCAGGCCACTGTGGGGACATCCCACAGTGCAGCCTCATGACCATGGGTGCAAAGGCCATCTTGCCTTCCACGCAGTGCTTCCTGATGGAATCGATGACTCCAGCTGGGAAGTGGATGTGGAGGTCACACAGGAAGACAATGCTGTGCGGGTCCTGAACCAATTGTACCGGTTGGGAAAAAAAAAACAGGTTGACTTTCAGTAAGTATTTATTGAGGGGCAGGAAGACAGAAATATGGAAGTCAAAATCTCATTGCTGCATCAGAAACTGAGATGCCAAGGGCTGGCAAAATGTCCATTGGCTGATCAATGATGAGTGTGAAATACCATGACTGTGACCTGGCAGAGCCAGCAGATGGACCAAGAACCAAACAGAGCACAGGCTCCTCAGAATAAAGAGACCCTTACTCTGGAAGGACAGGAAACACATCTACATTTGAACTGGTCTGCTAGGCTATTCCCTTCCCTAAAAACCAGCGTGTTCAGTACCAAAGCAACACCAGACACACACCACAAACTGCCCTGCCCACCCAAGCCCCCCAGACTCACCGTTATGAGGTCAATCCCCGCCTGCAGCCCAGCAGAACGCTCAAAATTCCCTGTCAGCTTCAGGTACCGATAGCTGGGGGTCAGAGAGGAAAGGGAATTTCAGTGGCACAGGAGGCACTGCAGGCAGCTCCACACAGCACTGGGCCATGGAGCTGCCCTTGCCCCGTGCACCCTCTGGAGCAGAGGAAACCTTTGCTGGGGGAGTGCACTGCTCCCTGTTCCAGTCTGCCCAGAGAATCTTGCCCCTGAAGAGAGCCTAGCAAAACTCTTCTCAGCTCTAGCCCAGCTCTGTCCTAGGACTAGACCTGGAAACCCCTGGCAGGTAACAGAAATGACCAGCCAAAACTGTTTCAGATCAGAGCAGGGTCATTCCAGCAAACAGAGGTCTCCATGCTCTCTGTCCCACTCAGAGCTTTCTTATAATTTCTGTCTTCCCCCTGACCCACCACTGAGAGACTTGCTTTCTCTTCTCTCTTGCAATCTTGAAAAAAAGAGACAAATTCAATAAATTTAGCTGAAAGACTACACCAGGTATTGCCTTACACTTTCCTATCAGTGCTCCATGCATATATGTGTATGCACATCATAACAAAAACACATTCTCGTGTACGTGCAGGGTGTGGATGGATGGTGTCTGTGGTGTTCCAGCTGCAGCAGGCTGTGGCTGGTCAACACACAGAGACTGCCAAATGTGCCATTTGCAGGCTTATGTGTGTGGGTGGCATTTTGTCACCAAGCAGTAGTCCCACCTGTGCAAGGTAGACCTTTTCAGAGCCTTCTCTACATCCATGTCGTCGCTGCTGTAGTCGGTGATGATGACGCTGAAGTGGAGATCCTTGGTGACTCGGAACAGCTCTTCCATGTCAGAGATGAACTGCAGCACCCAGCGTGCCTGGTTCTTCACTGGTTGTATTCCAACAGGGAGAGAAACAAAGCAAACTGATTTAAATGGTGGTGGTTTTTCTCAACACACAAGGCTTCTTGCCTTCCGTCAAACCTCAACAACCTTTCAGGGATGATGCAATGGGCCCAGGCTGAAAACCTGGACCACAGAGCCAAGGAATCAGTGTGGGTTCTTCCCCACCATGTGACAGGGGCTTTCTCTGAGCTTACAAGCCACGGCTGCTTGAGCCCTATCATATTTTTGAGGGTATTTAACTTGGAGAGAACAGAAATTGGAAGTGAACTATCGTATTTGCAGGGTGCCCTGTGGCAGGAAGGAATGATGCATCTGACTCCATGTTCTCAGAAGGCTAATTAATCATTTTCTGATACTATATTATTTTAAAGAATACTATACTATACTAAAGAATACAGGAAGGATACTTACACAATGCTAAAAAGATAATAATGAAAACTCGTGACTCTCTCCAGAGAGCTTGGGCCTGATTGGCCAATGAGTCAAAATAATTCACACCAGAAACCAATGAAACAACCACCTGCGGATAAACAATCCCCAAACGTATTCCACATGTGAGCACAACACAGGAGAAGCAAATGAGATAAAAGTTGTTTTCCTTTTTCTCTGAGGCTTCTCAGCTTCTCAGGAGAAAGATCCTGGGCAAAGGGATTTTTCCACAGAATGTGAATGTGACACTGACCCAAGTAAGATGGCTGAGGCTGGCTCAGACCCACTGTCCATGACTGCCCTCATGGGAACCACCCACTGTGCCACCCCTTGATGTCCTGGGAAGGCAGCTCCCCTTACCTGGCACCACGAAGTGAACCACAGCCTGGTGGTTCCAGGAAAACCCCTGGGGCCAGCACAGCTCCGGCTCGCTCGCCGCGGCCATCAGGCGCCGCCGGCGGCCCCACACCAGGTTCCTCATCCTCCTCTCGTCCTCCTCGTGGCTGCTGCTGCCCTGCCAGCCGCGCGCAAAGACGTACTCGGAGAGGCGGAGGCGGCGCCGGCCCTGCTCCAGCAGCTCCAGCTCCAGCAGGTAGCGGCTGCCCCGCATGCGGTCCTGCCGCTTCTCCACGTTCACGATGCGCTGCAGCTGGAAGCGCCTGCAGGGACACAGCTGCTGTGGGCACAACCTGGCCCTGTCCCTCCCCCAGCCCTGCTGGGCTCCTTCCTTCGGGCCAGCACAAGCCTTTCTGTCCCCAGCTCCCCCCTGCTTTGCTGCGCCGCTTCCAAAGTTCCATGGGAATGTGTAGCACCTGTTTCTCCTAAATCCACAAGAGTGTGGGATTAGACCTGGGATTCTGGCCAAGAGAGAAAATATTTGGCAAGAGAAATGAAATAAAGGTGACACAGAAAATAACAAATGTGTCTGAATGATTGTGTAGGGCTGGTAATAGCGAGTGTATTCAACACCACCTACAATGATTTTGGCACAAGGAGCATGTTTGGGCTGCTGAAACTGGCTCATGACACCTTATCAAACAGGAATATGGACTAGGACTGAGCAATTATACAGTAAAAACTGGCAGGGCTGTAGATTCAGAATGGCCAAAACTGGATGAAATGCCAGGTCATGCCCTTTCATATCATAGCAAGCATTTCTGTTATAAACCAGATGCTTGTAAATTAAAAATCCTGAGAAAATCTTGTGTGTGCTGGTCAGTTACACCTGGCTGTGACTGGTGTGACCCTGAAAATGCAAATGTGATCTTAATATGTAACATTAGGCCTAGTTCCAGCAGGGATTAGAAGCTAATAACACCCATTCCATAAAACATCCAGGATATTGGTCACTTATGTATGGGAAGATTAGCACCAACTGAAACTAGAAAAGACTGGTAAAAAAATTATAAAAATTAAGGCCAGCCCAACAGAAAGGTCAGGAGTTAAGACTGTTTAGCTTATTGAGGCTAGAGGAAGTGTGTCTGTTTCCCAGAAGGAAAACAGAAAGGTAAGTCTTGAGAAGAAAAAGAAACATACCAAGATCATGTAACAAAAGAGTACCAGCAAAAGCTGGTGCCATTTCTCAGGAAAAAGAAGTGTGCCTGAAGTCCAGTGTTTTACACAGATTCCTTGCCTGAAATCTTATTTACCACATCTAGTTCATCCTCTGATTCTCACCAGTTACTCACATAACACGTATTCCCCATGCAGCATGGTAAGCCAGCTCTGGGACAGTGCCCCTTGGTTTTCTCACTGCACCTTACCCTTTACTCCTCTGGTTGAGCTTCCTCAGGAAGACACGTGTAACTTCCAGGGCCTCCCTTTCTCTTAGCAGCAAATTTCCTGAGGTGTTGCACTTGAGGTCAATCCAGTCTGTGCGCAGCATATGGAAGTCCAGGTTGTTCATGCTGAAGGTCTGCTCCCAGTTCACTGCCTGGTCAAACACTGGTACATAATCAAAATCCTCCTCATCTTCCTCCTCTGGCTCCCCATCCACCTCTTCCTCCTCTGCTGCTCCTCCAGACTTGTCTTTCAAAGGAGATGCCACTTGTGCCTCTCCTTCACCCACATCCCCATCGCTGGCCACCTTCTGCTCAGCAATGTAGGACTGCACCTGGCTCAGCCACTGTGGCAGCCCGGGCTGCTGGCTGGGGCTGGCAGCACTCACTGCCTGTCTCCCAGCTTTGCCAGAGACTGGGATTCCTTTCCCAGCTGGCACGGTGCCTCCTGGCTGCAGCCTGTCCTTTGTGGTGCTGAGGTCTCCTCGAGGTCCTACCCTGCTGGGAATTGTGACCCCTGAGTCCCTGGGGTGGCCAAGAAACTGCTGCCTTTGAGACACAGGCCTAGAAGGAGGGACTGTCCTTCTGACAGGCACTCTCCCCTGGATGGCCCTGGCATGCTGCGCAGGGCTCTTGGAATTGTCTTTGACTCCAGCTTTCACACGGGGCCTCTTCGTTACTGGGTTTCCCTCTAGGCCAGGCAGGCTGAGGCTCTGGTTGGTAGAGGCCAGCATGGCTGATTTGATCCCAGACCTTTTTGTCCTCCTCCTCCTTATCTCCTCTCCTGCATCGTTCCCCGTGACCGCGAGGAGCCGGCGGCGCTCCCGGAGGGAATAGTCCTGGTGGATGTTGTCACTGCCCAGCACACTGCTGGGGACATTGCCTGCTGGCCCTGCCCTCCCTGTGCCAGCCTGCTCAGGGGCACTGGTGCTCTCCACGTCCTGCTCCTCGTACTGCAGCTCATCCAGGTTCCCCTCCTGGGACCCTGCGGGATGAATCAAAGTTACATCTCTGGCATCCTCCCGCTGCCTTCCCTGCCCTGCTCAGGCACCCACCAGGCAGGGGGGCAGCTCCTTCTCTCCTGCCTCCTCTCAGTGTTGTCTCTCCTGCCCAGAGGGACAGGGATGCTCTCCCATGTTGGAGCCATGCTCAGCCTCCTCAGCACTCACCGCTGCCAAAGGCTGTGGAGCTGTCTGGCTTTGCCCTCAGCTGTGTAGGGCAGGTGTGACCACAGGCTGCCACAATGCACACCTCTGGCTGGGCTACTCCTGCCCATGGTTTTGCTAGAATTGCCCCTCAGCTAAACCTGAGAGCTGTCATGTTGTCTACTGCAGCCCCACTGTTTGGTGAGGTCCCAACCTGCCCTTAAGGGAAGTTAAAGTGGCAGCAAAAGTCTCCTCCCAGACACAGCAATCTGGCAGGGAAAGGCTGAGACTTGCTTGGCATGGAAAGTCAACAGCTTCCTTCAGCTGGTGCTGCAAGACCACACACAAAAGTGACAGACAGAAGGATCCCCTGGGTTCTGACATTAGGGCTCCTACCTGGTTGCTCAGTCTTCTCTCCAGAGTCCAGGCTCTTCTCTGGCCGATCCATTTTCATGTACTTGTAAAATCCAAATCTGCAGAGAGAAGAGCAAAACACAAGTTTGATGAATATTCCTTTGCCCTTTCCTGGAAGAAGGCAAAAGATCCTGAGCACAGGGAAGCCATAATCAGCTATCTTACAGGGAAAGTGACCCTCTTTATCCTGCAAAAAAGTCCTCCTGGATGGCTGGGAGTCCTTGCACAAGGTGTCTGATTCCTGCAATAGGGAGCATGCAAGTAGCAGCTCCCTTGTGGGGTCACCACTGGGACCTGGGCACCAGTGAAGATGAGTGACATGCATTTCTTCCCCCAGAGAGATGCCTGGTGGTGGCCACAGCTTGGCTTTCACAGTGACAGCTATCAGGAGGCTCCAACCGCTTGCAGGCCAAGCTTGCAGGGAATACACAGACTGATGTAAGAGAACAAACATGCTCTGACTCAGCCACTGGGTTAACAGTGTAAGAAAAGCACTGGTAGTTTCCCCTGGAGACCTAAACATATTTTTACTTAAGTTATCAAAAGAAACTATAAATGCTTTAATGTTTTGCAAGACTTAAGGGATTTTTAAGAATTAAGTAGTGAGCATGAAATTCCACACCAATTCCAGCCTTCAAGCTTCTCCCCACCCTGCTAGTAACCCCAAATTCACAGCATGCTACCTTTCCAAATAATAAGGGTTTTCCTGGTAGAAGCATTTGTTGTCTTTCTCCATGTGGCTCAGGCGGGTGTAATCATTTGGGTAAACAAAGGATAGATGAACCTGTGAAGAGGAGAGAAAGACAAAGTGAAACTCTCCTAAATGCCAGGCATCAGTCACAAAGTGACCCAGACATAGCTGCAGGATAATCAGCAGGAGTTGCTCACTCTTTTTCTGTCCAGGAACAGGCTGTGAGAATGGAAGACAGAAGGAAGCATGCTGAGATATATGTATGTATGTATGTATGTATGTATGTGCCTTTTACCCTCTCCCTCAGCATCTGCCCACCTCTCTAACTGTGAGCTCAAGTCCTACAACAGAGTGAGAACTAACTGGGGGAGAGGTGGCCAAGCCCTCCTAAAGAGATGCCCATGGCCTTAGTAATCCACACATACTACAGTCCCCCCCATGGAGAATGAAACCCTCAGCCACTGTGAGACTCCCTGCAAAGGCAGGGCGGCCTTTGGCTAACACGGGGCCCCAGGCCCCATGGCTAACAGGATCTCTTCTTCCTCCTTGTGTGTCCCTGGGCAAGAATCAAGTTAAGAAGTCCAACTTACAAACTGGAGGCCCTGGTAGCGCTGCAGAGGAAATCCATTCACCAGGTAGCTGGGCTTGTAGGGGCAGTCGGGCAGGGCCCGGCGCACGCGGGACTTGCTGAGCAGAGGCACTGCAGGCAAGGAACACACAGGCAAGGGCTGCAGGAGGAGCCCTGCTGCAACCACCCACCAGCTCAGCTACTTCTGTCCCTGGGTTCTATTTATCCATGTGAAATATTAAGGGATAGATTAAACAAACCTTCCTGCACAGCTCAGCTCTTTACATTCCTTTAAGACGCTTACACAAAAATATGCTTGGGGATGTGGTTTGAGCTGGATACCAAGAAAGAGGAGCTGGCTTTAGTCTATGCTTTGTCTCCTACTCTGACTGATATTGTAGCTGTCCCTCTCTTTTACATCAGGAATAAAAAAGCATGGCCTGGATAACTGCAGTGCAGGACAATCCTTCCCAGCCGTGCTCCTGCACAGGCTGCAGTTACTCCCTCAGCTGCTTTCCAAGTCTCACCTTCATAAAGAGTGTCCCGGGGGTCAGGCTTCAGCATGTCAGCTGGGTGTACCCTGCTGCCGGCGCTGCCAGCAGCCCAGCTCCTGCCAGTGGCCAGCGTCTGTGGGATGTGCCCAACCTCATCCATCTTCAGAAGCGTCTCATCTGGAGACCAGAGAGAGAACACAAGGGGGAGACAGGGGCTAACTTGCTCCTTGTCCTAAAAAACACCTCTCTCCAGTGCCAGCCCTTTCCAAATGGCATTGCATCCCTGGCACCAATGCTGTTTCTGGCACAGGCAAAGGAAAGGCTCTGACCCAGAAATCTGGAGATAGAGAAGCTGTGGGGTGGGAACATGGCTTCCACTGAAAGCAAACACACACAGTGATGAGGAGTGGATGAAAATTACCTCCTGCCTTGGATACACCATCACTGAACAGGCTCCATGCTGGCAGGAACTCTGTATTGTTAGTATTAAGTTTCGTTTCAAAGGAGATGAAGAGAGATGAATGGGAGGAGAAACCTGAGGGGCAAAGGAAGGACCTTCAGGGGCTGAGGTGGATGTTACTCCAGAAAGGGAATGAAGCCCCACAGAAAGCCAAGAACAACAGGAAGCTCAAACTCAAAACTGGGTATTGGTTACATTTTTTCTTGGGTGCTGCCGTCACAGGGCTTCATGTCTCCATGGATCTTACCCTAAAATGAGGGGAATTGAATAAATATCCATGAAGGAAATGCAATATCCTGCCAAGAGCAGTGGTGTGCAGCTTTGGGGTGCTGAACTACATGGGACCTTAGAAAGAATGGGATGTCATGTAATAAAGCCAAAGGCTAATATGAACAAGGGAAAAAACTATGGGCAGAAGGCACAGATAAAAATGAGACTGCAGCACTGCACCTAAAAGTGAAGGGACCTTCTGGAATGTCAGCCTTCTATTCTACAGGTAATGAGTAAGAAGAAAAGAGCAGAAGGAAGAAGGATGAGGATGGAGGACCAAATGGAAAGCCTAGTCCTAGCCACAAGGGAGGTGTCAGAAAATGCAGCAGCAGGTTGTGATCCAAGACACAGCAAACAGATGCCTTGATTACATCAGGGAGTCTTCCATGCACAAAAGGGCTGCTATGAAAAAAAGCCCAGAAATGTTGGAAGGCAACAGCAGTAGACACGGAAAGGGGGAATGCTGGCAGAGGAAAGTCATGATGACAAAGCTGGGTATGGGTAAACAGGACTAAGGAGCTTCTTAACTGATAACACTATCACCTGATGTGCTAAGAAGGGTTTACAAAACAGGAGGGACTGGACTGGTGTGTTTGCAGCAATCCAACACCAACTCCAAGGGACTTGAGGCTGGGACAGAAGAAAGCAGCATCCCCCATCATTGCCAGTGTATCCTGTTGTGTTCAGGACCCAGAACGAAATCCCCTGAAGTGCTGGAGCAGTCCCTTCTCCCTGGTTGTGTCCAGCTGGCAGCACATCCCCACAGCTCCCATGTTTTGGGACTCGTGTTCCCCCTGGCTCTCAGCAAGCAATCTCCATCCTGTGTTACTCCCAATCCTCAACACTTCTCACCTTTGCAGATTCTCCTCTCTGCCCTTCCTCACGAGCTCTAGACTTCCCTGAAAAAATGCTCCAATCTTACTTCTGATTCTCCCATGTTTAATAATGAGTCACACTCTTGTCCAGAAGTCCTTCTCCTGAACTGTCCCCACCTTTTTCTCCCAATGATGTGTATGCCTGGTATTTTCCTGGCTAGACAATGATTCATGGTGAAACACTGGATGCTGATACATTTAGGAAGAATGGGGAGGTGCTTGGGAAAACTTGTGATGAAGATACTTACTAGCAAAAAGGGAGAGATATTGGGAGTCAATGACTTTGAACTTTGCTTCTGGATCATTCAGTCTCCACTGGAACAGAGAAACACGTTAAAATGAAGTACCTATGGAGTTAACCAAGGCTGAACAAAAGGAACACACAACCCCTACTAGGACTGAATTCACCCAGCAGCAAAAGACTGGGAATGAGCAGAGATCCCCCAGGACACATCCAACTAGGAAAGGCCAAAAAGCTGCAACAGACCCCAGGGAAGGCAGATCTATCCCACATAAGCAGAGTAAGGGGTCCTGACACATGGCCAGGACTACCTCACATAGAAGTAGGTAAGGGCTCTGCAAGGGTTAAGGGTTGAGCCACATCTCATGCAATGAGGAGCTGAGGCCAGGGAAAGGAGGGAAATGGTTACAAACATCACTCCTGAGCTCTGTGGGGACACATATAGGGGACCACCATTTCCACAGACTCACTGCTACTTCCACATGGTCTGTTCCTCTGTCATCCTGCTTGTGCAGCACCTCAAAGTAGTACCTGCCCTGGGCTGACAACCTGCCAAGAACAAGGTGTCTGTCACCAGGAGCATTAAGGAACATTTCTTAGCTTGTCAGTAGACAATGAGTGCAGAGCAACCACACCCCTGAAACAACCTAATTCTCAGGGTAGGCGGGGTTAGTGCTGCCAAGAAAATTTAGATCCTGCCAGTGAGATAGGCAGCTTCACCTATGCACCTGGAGCACTCCAGGTCCTTCCGAGTTAATTCTGAATAACTCCCTCTCAGTGTGGCCTGCTGGGTTTTGGCCTCTAGGAAACCTGGAGACAGGAAGCTTGGGATACAGTTCATATAGGGGAGCCTGGATGTGCTGGTGGTTGATTGCTGCAGGGAAGAAAAATCCAGTGTTGCATTCCTGCAGTAAATCAGCCAGGCTTTGGCAATACCCCAGAGTAATCCCTTTCTCTGTATTGCGAAACTCCTCAGGGCAAGCCTGAGTGCTTTTCCCTTATCCTTGTGATTTCCTGGTCATGTGCAGAGCTGGCTGGGACTGGGGGACTTTGCTCACTCACCTCACCATGTTTGACTTCTGGCTGTGAAATTTCCCAAACTCTCCTGGTGCCGTCCACTCCTTCCCTGTCTGTGAAGAGACAGAAAATGGCTCCAGTTAAGATGAGTTTCTCCCCTTGTTACTGCACTGACAATGGTAAAAAAGGAAAATTTAACTCCCTCTTCCCTCCAATTCCTCCTGGTAAGTCATCTGTGAAATTCATCACCTGTGGACAGATTTAAGTCCCTTAATTGTGAACAAGGGACTCCCAATAGCACTACCAAGAGGTAAATGGCTTAAGATATCACATGTCATACCCCATCTGGCATCTGTGCTGATGCTGTCTGTGGTTGGGCAGGGAAAGAAACCCGGGTAGTCCAAGGAAACAGCAAGTCAGGAAGGTCTCTGTTCCCACAGGAACATGAAAGCCTCGATGGGAGAAGCCATGCAGCATGCACTGTACCTTGCCTACGCTGGCCAGCAGCTGCACACCAGAGGGCTTTTCATCTGCACTCAGCCAGAACTCAGCGTTGTCATCTGCAGCAATGGCAAACTGAAACTCCCCTGTCGAGAGATGCAGGGAGTAAGTAGGGCTTTGGGGTAAGGGCTTGTGCACAGAACAGATCTTGCTCCTCTAAAATGCTGTCCTTACCCTTTTTCCCGGTGAGATCATCCTTCCCTTTTGATATTATCACCTTCCTGCCTTTGAACCTCTCTGCTAACTCTGCTGTGACTGAAAAGAAACTTTACAGATGCCACTGGTTCAGTGTCCCTCCTCCACTGGCTTCACCTGACATCTACCCTGGAAAGCTAAGAAGTCTGTGCAAAGCCTCCCCTGACATCCCTTTTGCTTCCAGAGCAAAACTGTGTGTGAGATGCAGTGTTTGGGGGGAGGAATGAGCCACACAGGGAGACTGAGGTTCACCCTTTGTCCAGGGTCACAGGGATGGCAGCTGCAGGCCAGTGACAGAGGCTGATGCCAGCAGGCTGCTCGGGGCAGAGGCATGCAGCTGGGGGACACAGATGTCACTGCTGTCAGATGGCATTCATGGCAAGCAGAAGGGACATCACTGATGTCACAGACAGTCCTGGCCATGCCAGGGATGGAGGCAAAGCTCAGGGATTGTTCATGGCCACATACGTGAATTCACAACAGCATTGTTATTTATCAACATTCCCATCTGCTTTCTCCTTTATCAACACTTCCCATCTGCTGTCTCCTGTGCTTCTCCTCACCAGGGAGAGGCAGACGTGCTTCCAGCCACACCACAGCCATGGCCAGTCACACACACCACCCACACAAGGGACCTGGTGTTGGAATTGCCAGGGTGAGGGCACCAGTGGTTCAGCACCAGGAGGGGAGGCAGGGGAAGGTGACAAGAGACACAAGTGAAGGCACTCAGAGCCCTCACCATCAGTGAAAGGATGCAGATAACCAAATATCCGGAGACCATAGTTGGTCCATTTTGGGGACACGGCCAACTTCTTCAGCATAGTTCTTGTCTGAAATGGAAGAAGAAAAAATTCATAGAAATAATTTTAGATGTGATAGGAAGAAGGGAAGAATCAAAAACCCTGGGACAGGTGGGCAGAGGGTTTTCTCTGAGAGGAGGATGGAGGCAGAGTGAAAGAGCCAACCGAGTAAGAAATGAGACGGAGCAGGTGCTGGTGAGAAGGGGATGCACTGAGATGGTGGGGACAGGACATGGCATGGAAGCCAATTGGAAGGAGAGCACCAAATACAGAGCTCCTTCAGCCTGTGTCTGAGCCCTGGCAGGCCAGCAGGTGTGAAATGACCCTCCACAGTGCAGCAGAAGGGCTGCTACCCTTGAACCCTTCTGAAAGCCTCCTGCTCCCTCAGGAGGGCAGAGGAGGTGGGTGAGAGGGAGGTGGTGGATTTTAACAAAAAGCAGGACAGAGAGGGAGGTATGGGTAGGACATGAAGGGAACAAGGGTGATCCACCAGGGAAGCAGAGCTGGGAAGTGCAGGACAGTAGATGCCATGGTCTTACTCACGTGAGGGAAGAGAGGGAAGTGCAGGTTTCTCCTGAGCTGCTCGATGGAGCTGCCACACCAGTCCTCAAACACGTGCAGGTTGGCCTGGCCCTGGAACTAGAAGGAAGAAGTGGGGCACCATGAACTGCTGCACCCAACCCCTGTGTCCCTCCTCTGCTCTCACAGCCCTGGCCACGGCCCCTGGAGTGCTTGGGACAGTGAAGAAAGATTCCTTTGCTATGATTGACTGGTCTGCAGGAGACATGGGTCCAGAGCACTGCTGCTCACCTGCTGAAGGTGTGGGGCTGGCACACCCACCTGAATGGCACCAGGGAACTGTGCTAATGCTTGGGACACCTCAGCTCCATGGCTGGGCTCTGCTCCATCAGGGAGGTGTTTCACCAGAGGGCTGTGCTCTGAGGCCATGGTGTGGAACACACAGCAACTCCCCATGATGTAACACCTTATGTTCTGAAACAAGGTGTTTTGGACTCCCTCACCATCTCAGGGCTATTTTCCTGACCTGAGGAAGAAGGGACACCCTAGGGAGGGGAGATGGCAGATCACCTTCTCAGAGCACGTCCTAGAGGTAAAGCTGATGGAAGATGGTGGGCACAGGGAGACAGAGGCCCAGCAGAGCAGGGAGCAGCAGCAGCGGCAGCTCAGTGGGCAGCACAGCCTCTATGTGTGTGCAGAGACACAGAAACACTGAGGGAGGTGGGGGTTCCAGCCTGGAGAGCACAGGAGGGTGTGAAGGGTGAGTACAGCTCCCTGCCAGGCAGCCAGCCCCATCAGGACAGGCTGCCACTGTCCAGCTGAGACCTGGAGCACAGCTGGGCTGGGAAAAGCTTGCTGGCCACTGTGGGACTTCAGCAACACACTCCTCAAAGGACAGATTTTTTTCTGTCAGAGCCACTCAGAAGGGAATCACTGTCTGCTCCCCAGCAAAGTCCAAGCTTTCTGCCTGCAGCCAGTGGAGCTGGATACTGAAACCCTCCTTGCAGCAGTGGCATCCAACAGTGAAGAATAAATAATCTGGAGACAGTACAAGCTACCTTAGATGGCAAAAGGCTGAAGAAAGGAATAGGTTGCCTTGGGACTGGGGAGGTTTTGCTGTGGCTGTCTTGCCTATATAAGGGCTGTGGGAGCAGGGCTGGGGAAACAGCCTGAACAGCACCCAAATGTCTACAGATGGCAGCAAATTCTTAGTTTTTGCTGGGGAGGCTCTAGCAGGACCAAAGCAGCACAGTGGAGGAGGGTCCAACCCTCTCTGTGCACTGCTGCCAGAGAAACTTCTTCACTGAGTTATTTTTCCCCGGATGGTGGGTTTGGGTGTGCTTTGAAATAAACTGTAGCTTGAAGGAAGGCTGTGAAGCAGATTTGGCTCCACAGCAGTGATGCTCCTTGCGAGCTGTGGATTTTCAGTTGTGCATGTGAAAACCATTCCTGTGTGCCAGGCAAAGCACATACACAACCACTGCTGCTCTGGAGTGGTCTCTCATCAGCCCCCTCTCACTGGTGTCCCCACTGCCAGGGCTTGATGGATGTCTGCAAGCCCATGATGTCCCCCACAAACATCTCTTCCTGCTCTGCTGACATCCATCAGCCTGGATTCTGCCCTCCAGACAGGAGGAAAAGCAGCGAGACAAAGTGGATGGAACTCCTCAGAGCAATGCACAGAATCAGAGTGGAGACAGACAGAGGGCTCAGGGTGATGGAGGCAGCCAAAAGAAACCTGGGACTCTGCAGGAACTTGTGATACAAATAAATCACTGCAAGCGTGACAAACACTGGATTGGAATTTAATTGCTGTGCAGTCCCGTGCCCCTGGGCCAAATCCAGCTTCACACCCAAGGGTCTTACACTGCTTTTCTCAGCCAAATCAAATAACGACAACTGCTGCTTCTTGTGGAACATGAAGTGAGAGGAACAGGCTGGGCTCCCACAGAGAATCACTGCCAGAAGCTGAGTCCTGTGGAAGTCTGCTGCTACTCACAAATGATTCTGGTTTTTTGGGATTTTTTTTTTTTTTTTGAGAACGGCTTGCACAGGGCAGGCAGCAGCTCAGAGCTCTATGAAACGTAGCACAACACTCCCACACTGTGGCCAGGCTGGCACTGCAGCTCACTGCTGCCAAAGACAGAGCCCGGGGATGATCTCAAAGCTCAGGACTGCAACGAAGCTGGGCTGGCTTTGACATGGGGCAGCCCAAATGCAACGCCAGATATTTATGAGGCAAATCCCAAAAGACTGGCTATGCTTGCTCAAGTGTTTGCAGAGTAAAACTTGGACCAGACCCACTGCGATACAAAACTTCACTGCAGTTTGGCAGTATTAGGGAGAGAGCAGCCTAATCAAAAATAAGGCAGACAGCACAGTACTAGGTACATCATCAATACTTACAGAGATAATTCCTGAGATTTCTAGCCCAACACTCCTACCTCCAAAGTTTTTACAAACCCTCCAGAGAGGAGATTCTGGCAGGAGTTAATGAGATCACCTTGCTTTCCTGCACTCACAACTACTAGAAATAATTACTGGTAAATAATAAGTATTTCTTGCATGCAATTTTAAAATATTTTCTAAATCAACAAATTTTCTCCTGAGTAAAGGCAGCTTAACTTAGTTTCTGTTTCCTCTTAAAAGGAAAAAAAGAACACTATTGACAGATAAGTGCTGGCTGCCCAAAGTGCTGCTTTGGGACTGAAAACTGAGCTAGGCTTTAATTTTAGGCCCCCACGAGTCATCAGCGTAGCAGCTGTTTTGAAACTCTATCACCTCTGTCCCTCCAACTCAATTCACAGCTGCCCATTACAGGCAGCTGAGAAATTCTTCTGTTTGCTATATGAGTAAAACATGCAACATGGTGTAAAAATCTCCTGCTTGGGGCTTTTGCAGATTGCAGTTATAGAGCAATTCATGTGCACAGAAATGTCAATGGATTTTCTAAAATATGGTTTTTAGAACATTATTCTAAAACATGGTTGATGCATTTGACTTCCCAGCTTAGCCTATGTTTGACTTCCTACCTGGCCCTGTTTTGCAAAAGCAAGTTTAGGACCTGGCAAGCAACAAGTTAAGTTTCCCCTCCTCCCCTTAAAAACATCAAAAATGTTTTTAAGGGTAGAAGGGAAAAACTCCCCTTAAAAACATTGAAAATTCTGCGTAGACTGATTTGGCCAGAACCAGGAACCATGAGTCTGAGCATTCAAAGGAGCTGGTTTTATGTGACCTTCCCATTTAGAGGGTTTCTCCTGCCCTAGAGACTTCTCCATCACCTTTCCCCAGTTGCTTATCACCCGGCTGAAATAGCAGCAGCGCATGATCCCAGCTCAGGCACACAACAGGCACAGGTCACACACCAAGGGCACCAGAACAGGCACAGTGAGTGTGCCCTGGAGCACACACAGCACAGTGTGAGTGTGCCCTGGAGCGCACACAGCACACTGTGAGGGTGCCCTGGAGCACACACAGCACAGTGTGAGTGTGCCCTGGAGCACACAGAGCACAGTGTGAGTGTGCCCTGGAGCCCACACAGCACACTGTGAGTGTGCCCTGGAGCACACACAGCACAGTGTGAGTGTGCCCTGGAGCACACACAGCACACTGTGAGGGTGCCCTGGAGCACACACAGCACAGTGTGAGTGTGCCCTGGAGCACACACAGCACACTGTGAGTGTGCCCTGGAGCACACACAGCACAGTGTGAGTGTGCCCTGAAGCGCACACAGCACAGTGTGAGTGTGCCCTGGAGCACACACAGCACACTGTGAGTGTGCCCTGGAGCGCACACAGCACACTGTGAGTGTGCCCTGGAGCACACACAGCACAGTGTGAGTGTGCCCTGGAGCACACACAGCACAGTGTGAGTGTGCCCTGGAGCACACACAGCACACTGTGAGTGTGCCCTGGAGCACACAGAGCACAGTGTGAGTGTGCCCTGGAGCACACACAGCACACTGTGAGTGTGCCCTGGAGCACACACAGCACAGTGTGAGTGTGCCCTGAAGCGCACACAGCACAGTGTGAGTGTGCCCTGAAGCGCACACAGCACAGTGTGACTGTGCCCTGGAGCACACAGCACAGTGTGAGTGTGCCCTGGAGCACACACAGCACAGTGTGAGTGTGCCCTGGAGCACACAGCACAGTGTGAGTGTGCCCTGGAGCACACACAGCACACTGTGAGGGTGCCCTGGAGCACACACAGCACAGTGTGAGTGTGCCCTGGAGCACACAGAGCAGTGTGACTGTGCCCTGGAGCACACACAGCACAGTGTGAGTGTGCCCTGGAGCACACAGAGCACACTGTGAGTGTGCCCTGGAGCACACAGAGCAGTGTGAGTGTGCCCTGGAGCACACAGAGCAGTGTGACTGTGCCCTGGAGCACACACAGCACAGTGTGAGTGTGCCCTGGAGCACACAGAGCAGTGTGAGGGTGCCCTGGAGCACACACAGCACACTGTGAGTGTGCCCTGGAGCACACACAGCACAGTGTAAGTGTGCCCTGGAGCACACACAGCACACTGTGAGTGTGCCCTGGAGCACACACAGCACAGTGTGAGTGTGCCCTGGAGCACACACAGCACACTGTGAGTGTGCCCTGGAGCACACAGAGCAGTGTGAGGGTGCCCTGGAGCACACACAGCACACTGTGAGTGTGCCCTGGAGCACACACAGCACAGTGTAAGTGTGCCCTGGAGCACACACAGCACAGTGTGAGTGTGCCCTGGAGCACACAGAGCAGTGTGAGGGTGCCCTGGAGCACACACAGCACAGTGTGAGTGTGCCCTGGAGCACACACAGCACACTGTGAGTGTGCCCTGGAGCACACAGAGCAGTGTGAGGGTGCCCTGGAGCACACACAGCACACTGTGAGTGTGCCCTGGAGCACACAGCACAGTGTGAGTGTGCCCTGGAGCGCACACAGCACAGTGTGAGTGTGCCCTGGAGCACACAGAGCAGTGTGAGGGTGCCCTGGAGCACACACAGCACACTGTGAGTGTGCCCTGGAGCACACACAGCACAGTGTAAGTGTGCCCTGGAGCACACACAGCACAGTGTGAGTGTGCCCTGGAGCACACAGAGCAGTGTGACTGTGCCCTGGAGCACACACAGCACAGTGTAAGTGTGCCCTGGAGCACACACAGCACAGTGTGAGTGTGCCCTGGAGCACACAGAGCAGTGTGACTGTGCCCTGGAGCACACACAGCACAGTGTGAGTGTGCCCTGGAGCACACACAGCACAGTGTGAGTGTGCCCTGGAGCGCACACAGCACAGTGTGAGTGTGTCCTGGAGCACACAGCTCCTTGTGCTGAGCAAGGAGCCCAGGGAAGAAAGATCTGGACAAGCAGCAAAGCTGAGAGAATTGCAGCAGCAGAGACACGACCTCCTGCCCTGTAACTGGAGCAGGATGGAGAGGAGAAGCTTTCCTAATTTAATCCTGGGCAGCTTTGGCATCACAGAAGCAAATCAGCTGCATAGCTGCACGCAGCCCAGGGAATGATAAACAGGGCACAGAGAGGGCCTGAGCCGCAGAAGAAAGGCGACATTGTGCTGCCAACCAGAAACTCCTGAGGTTGTGAGACTCTTCTGTCTCCTCAGAGTGGCTGGGGCCCCTCCTCCTGCCTGGCCCAGCTCCCCTGGCTGGGTGACACTGAGCAGCCAGCAGCTGGGCTTGGCAGCACGCTCTGCTGTGCTGGGCACTTGTGGGAATCCATCAAGACAAGTTAGCAGGACAGCCCCTGCGTGGATGGGCACGAGAGGACAGGGAAGGGACATCAGCAGAGACAGAGTGAGCAGCAACAGCTTTGTCTTTCAGTCCTCTCAGGAAAGGATGATGCTTCCTCTTGGGGCAGGTTTGGTAGCAGGACAACAGCCCAGCACCATCCTTTGGTTTTGTGCAGCACCTGTGCAACTGTACAGGTGTTACCTGTAAGGGGCTGTGCTCCTGAACATCCCTCACACCTCTCTGCAGAGAGAAGGCTGTGCAGGCATGAAGAAGGAATGGACATTTTAAATGCACCCCGGCACTGCCCAGACCTTTCTCGTCTCAGAGCTGAGCAGATGCCTTTGCAGAGGTCAATCAGAACAGCCTGGCTAAACCTTTCAGTCATTTTCTGAAAGTCCTGCCCACACCTACAGCAGTGTCAAATGCAGCTCTGCCCTGACAATAGCCAGGCAAGTTTCTGAATCAATGAAACAAAACACCCCGCACCTCTCCAGCCTGGGCAGGCAGTGTGTGATGCTGGGAGCTGGAAGACTTTGCTGTGGTGCCTGGAATTGACAGTAAGGGTAACAACCATCATGTGCACAGGCATCTTGAGGAACCAGGAGCAAGGGTGAACCCTCCTTTCCCCCAGGTGCCAGAGTAAAACTTCAATTTGGGATTTCCAACGAGCACACTTTCCTACATCATTATCCAAGGCTGAAGACTTAAGCTGCCTATCTCATATCCTGAAACTGAGAGAGGAAAACTGAAACCTGTCCTTTTTTGGCAATGCTGGCTGCCAGCTCACTCTGCAACTCTGTTAATTATTTATGTTTTTCAGGAATATGCCTCTCTATTAAAACAAAGCCCAGTTCCCTGAGCTGTGTGAGGCAACCTGGTGTCCCTCGCCCCAGGAATCAGGCTGCAATTAAGGTATTAGAGATGCTGTGGGAAGGGCACAATGGGATTACAGACCCAGGGTAATTAATTTGGGCAGAGTCACAGAAAAACTTAATCCCCAGGCTGGGAGAAATTTCAGCTGGTGTTTGGGAGGACAGCAAGCAGCTCTGTACAGAGCTGTGCCCACAGATCCCTCTCCACCTCCTGCAGCTGGCACTGGTGAAGCACTGGCCTCTGTTTGCAGTCAGGGGGACTCTGCTGACCCTCTGGGCACACACAGTGCTGCAGCAAGGGCAGGAAATTTTGCCTTATACAGCCAAAGAGAAAAGTGCCCAGGCCACAAACGCACCTCTAACCTGGCAAAGGCTCACTGCACACCAGAGCTGGCCACTCTCCAGATTCATTGCTCTGGGAAATCTCTAGACCCAGGCTCCAGACGGGACCAGCACTCCAGAGCCCATGCTCTAATGCAGAACAGATCAATGGCCTGATCTGGTTCTGGGCTCTGGAAGGTGGCTGATGCTGATGCTGCTGCTACTGCCAGGAAAGCCAAGGCTGCAGGCACCTGAACTGCTCCTTGATGTGGCTGGATGGATACACCCTCCCTCCATTACCAGATCTGGAGATCTGAGTGCAGGGCCTGCAGCCTGCTCCCTCTCCCCTGGGGACTCACAGAGGCTCCTTAATTTGTGCAGGTCTCTAATCACCTTGAGGAATTTAGTGAGCTGGCTGCATTAACTGAATGCCCCCTGGCTGGTGTCCCTCTCGTTAGAAGCAGGCTGCATTGCTCCCTTATCTGAAGGGGAATGATGAGATAAGGGAACAGGGGAGGAAAGAGTAATTGAGGCATGAAGGAAACAAAGGGAGTGTTTACCCCAGCCTGCAAGGGTCACCAGAGAGGGTCTCTGTTCATGGAAGAGCCACTGAAGTGGAGAACTCTCCACCTGTGACATGCAGAAAACCTTAATCCCCTTTTGGATGGCAAAAGCCAGAGCAAGAGCAGTGTGACACTTCTGCATGTATTTGCTCAATGAATGATTGGCCCTACACACCCCAGCCCTGAATAAACTTCACTTTTCAGGAAGGTAGAGGGCTGCTTGGAATTGTAGGTGGGTGCTTGGAGCCTTGAGGAGTTGTGGAGACAACAAATTACCTGGAATCCTGACACTCCAGTCTTTCCAGATGATTACTCAGGTCTGTAAGTGTCATTAAGCAGGGAGTGGACTTCTGGTAAAGTGAATTAATTTCCAGTCATACTTCCCTGCCTTTCATTTTTGCTGTTCAGGTTTCTAGCCATAACCACTCTCACCCAAAATGATGGAGAAAGGCACCCACCTCTGGCATCCATGGTACAGGGCTGCCAACAGCTGCATAATTTGATTTATTCCTCCCACCTATTTGCAGCTCTTGGACCTGAAATGCAAGTAGAGAAAAGTCAAAATACCCTGAAAAATGGCACAGCACTGACATGTACAAGGTGGTTCTACACAAGCTCTACAAGAGGGTTCAAACCTCATCACAAGAACACATGAGAAAATAAAACAAGTTTTCCAGCTCCCTTCCCAAAGGACAGGCCAGATATCATGGATGTAACAGGGTGAAAATGCTCCCTGGTTTTTTTGACAGCATATTTACATGAGGGAAAAGGATACCAGTATTTTATAACTGCTTGCTAGAGTTAACTTTAGCACAGAGTTAAAACTTAGGTCATTCTCTGGGGTTTTTTTCCCCATCTATGTTTCAAAAATGTTCAATCAAGAGCTCTCCCAGCACTGTCTTCACTCAACAGCACTGAGATGTGCTTCACTGGAGAGCAATGAACTCTCTGCAGACCTTTCACTTCTGCTTCTATCTTGCCTTCCTGTGCCACAAGCCCAGCCAGCCTCATCCCCCTGCCATGGCTTGGTACATCTAAAACACCTTAATTGGCTACAGTGGGGCCATTGTAGGTTCACATTGCTGTGACTCAGCTCAGAATTTGCCAGTGGCAAGCCCTCCTTCCTGTGAGAAGTGAGATTGGTCTCTTGGGGCCAGCATCAGAGAGGAAGGGCTGCCCTTCTGCACGTTCTGCTCCTCACCTGGTGTCCCAGCCTCTGAGGATAGTCCAGCTGAAGGCTCGTGTCCCCACCTGGGCCACTGGGGTCTGACAGAACCTTAGCAAGCTCCCTCCAGCTCTCATATCCTGTGCAGAGGAAACAGAAAGGTGTCAGGAAATAGAAAGGTGTCTTTTTTTCTTAAAAAAAGAAAGTGTAGCAGTCACCAGTATGAACTGGTCTTGCAGGGCTGAGAGACCTCTAACAGCCTGGAATGGTCCAGCAGAGATATGGAGCTGTTTTATGTGGCTTGGAGTCGGCAGATTGGCACAGAGAGAAAAACTGCCTGTATCTTCCTTAAAAGCTCTTCCCTCTTTCTTATTAATTTAATACTTCAATAAAGCTTCATAGTTCTAAGATAGACATCAGAGATTTCAGTAATCACCACACAGCTAGGAACATTCTTTAAATTACTCAGATAAAAAAAAAAACAGGCAACAGAAATCAGTTCACCCCCGGAGATTAATGGAGGGAAGACACCAAGAGCAGCAGGATTTTTCCTTTTGTGCAGAGGGGAGAGGTTATTTGGTTTCATTGTTCCACTCAGCACTTCACTGCCCTGTGGGATAAGCTCAGGACAAAGCATCAGTAACCTGTTTCTGATGCTTTGGAAGGGCTGCTGGCCACCAGAGCCAGCCACCCTGGCTGCTCCAGCATCCTGGCATGGAGCCTGCCTGCCAGCAAACACAGAAGCCTGGCTGCACACAAGTGCCAATGGCTGACATCTCTTTGACCCTTGGAAAAGAGAAGAAAGGGAGGCAATTCTCTGTGTTGTACAAATATTTACCTAACACACCAGCCAAGCACAGAGCAGACAAAGGAGCTACGAATGAATCTGGAGGCAGTGATTTCCTTGCTGGGTAATTTGTGCTTTGACAAGCCAATTCTCCAGCGTGGTAGGAAATGATTTTCAGAATATAATAGGATCAACACTCCCCTCAGGGAAAGTTCTTGGCACTCCAGTTCCTTCTGAAAAGATTGGCTTTTCCCTGGGGGTCTCCACGGGACACCCTCGAAGAAGGATCTGGTTTTGCCCCTGCTTTCCTCACTAAAGGGAGGAAACCACAGAAAATTCAGATCTCCAGCAGCTTCCTGCACTCAGAACACCTCCCAAGGCCAACAGCCCACCAAGATTTTCTCCATAGCATGTCACAGGATTCAAGGCATGGCCTTGCAGGTCCCCACTGCTGTGTGACAGCTGCAGAGGGGAGCCCTGAAGCCACATCCACTGCCCTGTCTCAGGAGCACTTGGGCAGGCTGATCTACCACAGGTTCAGCCTGTCCTCAAGCTCTCCCTGAGCACTGCTCACTGCCTTGAGCACTCTCTTGATGGCTACTTAAAGTCAACAAGCCTAGGCCTGGAAAAAAGCAGGAGTCAAGAGCTAAAATACCTCAGCAAACACTTGAGTGTTGCTAAGAAGGAAGGCCAGGACTATTAGTTTTGATGGTTTTGCTCCAGTCCCTCTACAAAACTGGTTCTGGCTAGGGAAAAAAAAAAAAAAACAAACCATGAAGGCAGAAATCAAAGGCTTGGGAAGAGCCTGTCTCAAAGTCAGGAGAAGATGCAGGGCCAGGCCTTGCTGCCATCAGCCTGTCAGATGCATAAGACAGCTCCTTGCCTTTCTCTCTTCCGGGCTTCACTTCCCAAAGAATTTCCCATCACTTCTCAAAGCACACCAAGTGTTTTCCAAGGCTGTTTTTTCACCTCAAACACCTCCAAGGAAGGCAGCACTGATGCAGGCACAGCTTGCCAGAAGCAGCAGCCAGACTTGCTGCCACATACTCCCCCCTCCTTGGCATCAGTCTGATCTCCTCTCTACAAGTAGAGGTCCATCCTTCTTTCCACTTTTGTACCCCAATGGTCCCAAAGCCATGAAGGTGGTTCTTGCTCAGAGGAAAGTGGTCCTTTTGTCCCTGCTGCCATCAGGCTGGCTGGCAGATGCCTGCTGAGGATCCAAATGCCCAGCAGGGCCAACCCTCAGCTGCTCCTCTGGATTCATGATGAGAAGCCCTCAGGATCTGAGCTTCCTACTGGAAATAAGAGGCAGCTGAATACAAAGAAAAGGCGAGAAGCTGAAGAGGAGGCTGGAACAGAGCTGCATCCTAGAGCAAGAGGCAGCCAGTCTGGAGCCAGCTGCCCACAGCTCCAGTGAGTCAACTATTAACAGACAGAAAAGCTGTACCAAGAGAAAATAAGATGGAGATGGTTCTTGCCTAGGGTCTGGTCATGTCTGCCTCTTCTCAGCCATGTTTTTTACTGCTCTTGGGTTAAAAGTCAGCAAAGGAAGCTGCAAGTGCAGATGAAGAGATCTCACCCAAGTTATGACTCTGCCAGAGCAATGCACTTGAAGCCCAGGTCAAGAGGAAAAAAAAGGTTTTCAAAAAAAGCAGAAAGCCACAGCCAGAGATAAGAGCCAGCAGCACCCAGGGAGCTCTCAGGCCTCAGGGCAGGAGTGTGACCAGAGCTGCTGTGTGTGTGTTCAGAGATCAGATCCACCCAGCCACTGCCATGCCCCTGGCCCCAGACTGCACTCCACATTTCAATTAGCCTGTGAAGATACCTGGCAGTGATACAAGAGGAAATCCCAGACCCACTCAGGTGATCAACTTCCCCTCTGAAAGATGAGATTTGATTACTCTGCTGTTGTTACTGCTGCTTACATAGCTGCAAATGCTATTAACACCCCCATTGTAGCCAGCCCTTTTATAGCCCTGCTAAATGATTTCACTCAGCAGCCTCAGGAAAGAGCAAGTCTAAAGGCTGTTTTGCACAAAAGCATTTTCCTTCTTATGAGACCCTTCTCCTCTTCTTTTTGTTGCAAGGATAGGGCAAGAATTAAACTGGCAGGAATGCAGCAGGGTGTTGTTTTTCATTACCCCCAGCATCCACAGACCCCTCACTGTGGCTTGATGCTTTAACACCCTCACGTGGATGGTCTTATTTCTTCTCTTATCCTGGTTGAATATTTTGAACTTACTGCTATTCCATGGGACTTCAGCATCATTTGAGGTTTTTTTCAGTGCTCCTCATGGCTGAACAGGAATGCAGGTGCAATACCCATTACCACTAGGTGCCTTGCAAACATACTAGTCAAAAAGATGCTGGTGAAGGTTGCTTGAAATTGAATATAAGAAGATGTTGAGAGAGTTTGACATGCATTTCACACAGCAGAGCAAACCCTACTGCTGGTGCCACTCTGCAGAGGAAGCAATGCCCCTCTCCTGGCCTACCACACACACCAACACAGCCCCATGAGGACACCAAAAACCATGAGGATGAGGAGTAATCTGACCTTCCACAAACAGAGATGTGGGTGAAGGATACAGTGAAAAGAGACAGCCAACAGTTTCTGGACAGATGGGTGAATTAGGTCAAGTAATGCATCACAGACGGGGTCAGAGAAACTACCAAAAAAACCCAATTCAAGGGTAGGGCCAGGGCAAGGGAGTCTCTGGATACTTATTTAGGTCAGTTAAAAGGATAGACAGAAAAGAGGGAACTTCTTGTCCTCAGGTCAAGATTGGACCATCACTCCTGCAGTTAAAAGGATTCAAGGAGCATGAAACCCAGTTGTTACCCCTGCAAACTGTTCCATTTCTGGTTAGTGCAGAACCCACAAATAAGATTGCTGACCTCCTCTAGGGACAAAGTTAGGAACCTTGTGTGCAGAAATAAATTACTCCATTCTTCCTCCAGGTACAACTCTGATTCACTGCCATGTGAATGGCTTTGCAAACTGACAATGAGCTGCAGAACATTAAAGGTACCTGAAGTATGATAGAGGAAAAGGCAGAGCACTGCACTTGGGAAGGAGAGGAAAATCAGCAGACATTAACTGCCTGATGCAGTCTCACTGCCAGACTCACCCACAAATAATACCTTGCTGCTGCTCCCCTCTAGGTATAGGAAATGTATTTTATGTAGCAAGTGATGAGGAACTGATAAACAGTGGCTGGAGCAGTAACTGGTTTCACAGAAAATGCAATTAAAATGTTGCTTCCGTCATTAAAATTTTCCACTGCCCTAGTAAAATCATTAAAACCACCCATGCCACACAATTATTTAGCAAATATTGCCTGCTGTCTGAAAGCTCAGTGAGGATATGACACATGGAGATGCAGTGCTGGACTTGAGTGAGAAACATCATCATGCAGCAAAATTACAGGGCTGAGCTCCTGTCAGCTCCAGAAATGCCTCTGTTTCCACATAGAATATACTAGAACAAAACTCCTGCAAACTCTTGCTTGTCTGCACGCTCCACACTGAAGGCACAGGAGGTTCAGGAGCTCCTGTGAGCATGGAAGGGTGAACACACAGCCAGCTGAGGTGCCCACCACAGCTGTGGCTGTGCAGTCACTGCCCCCTGCCCCAGGTGACTTCTGCCCATCCTCATCTCTCCAACCACACAACTGAATCTCTCCTCTCCCCCACTGAGGGGTCCTGAAGGATTAGATTAGGGAAGGGGGAAGAGCAGAGCACTCTGTTTTTCAGGAGAAAGAGGAAACATTGGTTCAAATGAAGACTGCTGGATTCAGCAGCATAAGATGAAAGCCCATGATTTTGGCACTGCTAACTTCTGCAGCCCAGCAGGGAGAAATGCTGGCTAGCCTGTTACCCTCTTGAGGTATTCCATGGGCCATCTTAAACCACATAAAACACATATAGAAGCTTTTAAATCATAAAATATATTTTCAACATTACGGCCATAATAGCTGTGCAGTTAAAATCCTTAACTGCTGGCAAGTTGCACTGTTTAATTTACAGAACATGGCAATTGTGCTGCAATTATGGTGTGCTTGTCCCTGAGACATTGTGCTGCACACAGGCTGCCTCTGTGTCTGCCTCTTTGCACAATATTGCCATCAAAAGCAGTCTCTCTGCTTTTGCAGTCTTCAGGCACAGCTACAGAATTCTCTAAAAAGCTATAGAGCTCTCAAAACAGCTACAGAGTTCTCAAACACCCAGTCAAAGAGGGCTGATTCCAGTCATGCCAAGAACAAAGGTATTTGAGTGGTTCCCATCATGGAATCACACTTACCAAGCCAGCCTTTTGCCAGTCATTGTCTTCAAAATATGGGAATTGCATCAAAATATTTACTAGTGTGAGATTTGCCTTTGCTTGAAATTCAGTACTTGGAACACTTGGAAAAACCAGCAGGTTGTGAGAGGAACACAGAGTCAGGTGTTTTGTATGCCAGGCTAGATTTTGATTTTTTCCTCCTGCTTCTAAAGTAAAAGTAAATGGCTGCTTTGGTGATGAACTGCAACATTAGGCATTAGTTTTGTTTCAAAAATGCCGTTAATCCTGAAATTTCTACCAATTCATTCCCAGTGAGCACATTCTCAATGCGGCTCACACTGTGCTGTCTTTCTTGTTTTATAATAATAAATATAATAATAGTAGCAAAACAATATAAATAATAGTAGCAACTTGATAATATAATATCAATATAGTATATATTTATATATATAATATAAATAATAGTAGCAACTTATATAATAATAGTAGCAAAATAATATAAATAATAGAAGCAACTTGAAAAATTCCTACCTAAACCTCAAGTTGACTGGCATTAAAAGCAGATGTTCCAGCTGTTTTTGATCACTGCAAGTGGTACTCCTGGCACTCCCCCCACCATTTGGTGAAGCTGTGCCCTTAGAGACAGGAGAGGCAACAAAGGCCTGTTCATTGAGTTAATAAGCTATTTAAAGCTGAAGTTTGCCTTTTCATTTATCAGTACCTCAGTGCAACACAGCACAGGCACTGCACTTGTGCACAGTCTCTGCCTGCTCTAATTCCTACCTACTGCATCATCATCATCATCATCATCAGTGAGGGCTGATTCTGCAAAGAGATGCCTGTTTCTAAATGCTTTCTACCACCAACAGATCTGCTGCTTTGAATAAAGCTGCAGAATAAATGCAATTAATAAGAAGTAGCTGAATAAATGCAATTAATAAGAAGTAAATACATAGGCAGCTTCCCTCCCCTGAGTACACATAGGTACCTACAAAAATCAAGAAAGAAAATGGCAGTTTTATGTTCAGCAGTCTTTGCCATCTGTTTTTCTTTCTGCAACACAACTGTGCCCAAGAGAGCTCAACAAGGTCATCCACAAAGCTTTAGAAAGCTTTGGTAATTGCATTTTTCTCAAGTGATCCAAAGACTGCAGCAACAGACTGCCCAAAGAGCTTCCCAAGACTTCTTTTCTTTCTTTTTTTTTAAACACAGGAGCTGTCTAGGATGTGAAACTGAACATAACTGAGCAACAGACCTTCAAGCCAACATTTGTTACTGCTTTACCAAACACACCTCATGCACTGGTTTTTTATCTTGGGTCAGGATTTTCCCGAAGACTCAATACCTTGCTACTTCCACACAGATGCAGCATTCCCAAAATATCTTCTTGCAGCTTGGTCTTCAGTCAAGTTCTGTGGGACTTTGTGCTGTAGAAAATGCCACTCACTGCTTCCATGAGAAAAACCCCCACACTTTACTTACATCTCTACTTGCCATTTCTATTTGCTATTTTGCCCAAAGCTACTGTAACCATTTTCTTTCCCTGAACTGACCTCAAACGCAGTAACTCACTAATGCTGAAATTATTATTTCCATGGTCTCTGTGAGCATTGCAACAAAACTGCCACCCTACACTTTCAGTTTCAGCGGGGACAGGAGGCAGACTATGGACATGACTATGGGCAGAGGGAAATAAAGAAGGGGCTGGACAAATATCTGCCAGAAATGGTGCAGGTAGGGTTGACCTGACCTCAAGGCAAGGAGGTGAGCTAAACCAACACTCCTGCAGGCCACCCTGAAAATATCTTATGATTTGTTTAAATGACTTTAAATTGCCTGTGTTTAAATTTGTTTAAAGTGACTTTAAATTGAGGACAGCAGAACGACTGTTCTGCCCATGGCTCTGCACAGGACATCCTGCTCTGACATCAAACAAAGCCCTGGAGACAGAGGCACCTCTGACTGTGGGACAACACAAAAGCTCCCCAGCAGCTCTGCTGAGGAGGGACCTGCAGCACACGTCCTGATAAACATAAAACCCACAGGGATAGAACAAGTCTCCAACACAACAAAGAGGAATTGAGTGCAGTGATTGAGGCACTGCTCTGGTGCTGCTCCCTGGGTATGTCACATTGGAAACAATCTGATAATTGCATTTTCAGTCAGATGAAGCTCTTCTAATGATGTTACTGGGGTTTGGATAAGGCTCTAAACCAATCCCAAGTATTTCAGGAACCTGGATGTAATCCCTGTTTGTAAGTTTACTTCCACAAATTTCATTCAAAATCCAAAACTACAACTCCTGGTTCAGACTTAGGTGTCATTGAATGATTTGTGCTGGAAGGGTCTTCAAAGTTCCAACCCCTCTGCTGTGGGCAGGGAAATCTCCCACTAGACCAGGCTGCTCAAGGCCCCATCCAACCTGATCCTGAACACTTGCAGGGATGGAACACCCACAACTTCTCTGGGCAGCCTGTTCCAGTGCCTCACCACCCTCACAGTGATAAATTTCTGCCCAATATCTAATCTAAACTTGCCATCTTTCAGTCTAAAGCTATTCCCTCTTCTCCTATCATTACATGCCCTCATCAAAAGTTCCTTTCCAGCTTTCTTGTGGGCCACCTTTAGGTACTGGAAGGCTGCTGTAAACATGATCAAACATTGATTAAAATGGCAGCAAAAGGCAACTGGAAAATCAGGATATTCTCCAAGAATGTCTGAAATTTCTCATCAGATGCTGACACCGCCAAATCCATGCTCAAAGTTTCATCTGACCTCTAAGCCTAAATACCAGCTTTCATCTGTCTTTGCAGTGGAACTGTGCATGCAACCTGACACCAGCATCTCTGTTTAGCAAAGCTGAGATTTGTAACACTGATTTCTTCTGAATCATCATCAAATACCAACTGCTAGTCAGGGCAGAAAAACATGCAAAGACAGGCTAACATTTTGATAAGTAATGGAAAATCCTATGTACCTATGACCTAAAATATCAAGCCTCAGAGTACTAAGGGGGCAAGAGCATGCTCAAGCTCTTCCATGACTCAAAACTCACATGGACAAAACAAGCTGCAGTCCTTCCTTCAGTCCTGCCTTTGAGCAAATGCATGCTGTGCAATGGGACAGGCTGCTTCTGGGACAGCTTTATTTACACAACATGGGTTGCTATGAGGAAAAATCAGGGTTGTGTAAACTCTCTTTTATAGAGCTCTTACCCAGTGACATAATTCCAAAATATGAACTTCTGAAATATTGTTTCTCCTCTGTCTGAACTCCCACATCAACATCTTGCTCTGGATCTCAAACCAGCCTGTGCAACACACTTGACAAAAATAAAGAAACTGGGAGCCAAGAGGAGTTCACAGAAACTACTTTTTGTCCTACAAAATCACAAAATATTCTGAGTTGGAAGGGACCCACAGAGATCATCAAGTTCAGCTCCTGGCCCTGCACAGGACAATCCCAAGAATCCCAGAAAGCCCTGTCCAAATGCTCCTTAAGCTCTGTCAGGCTTGGAGCTGTGACCACTGCCCTGGGGAGCTGTTCCAGTACCTGAACAACCTCTGGGTGAAAAACCTTTCCCTGATATTCAACCCATACCTCCACAGAGACAAAAAGAAAGAGCCTGTATTTACCACAACCTAGTTTGCTAAAATACTCATGCCTAAATCCCACTGTTTGGCAGAAGATTTACTGAGACTGCTGAATATTTTCAGCCTGCTAAACTGGGACAGACTCCACTCTCACTTGGGATTTTTTTTTAATGTGGTGTCTTCCAATTAAAAACTTTCTCAAGAAGACTTAAGAGAGGCCACACAAGAGGAGCAATTTTAGTTTGCTCTGTAACTCTTGCCTTTAAAGTTCTTTTTTTCTTTTTTTTTTTTGGGCATCCTAGGATCCTTAAAATCCACTGGAGCTGGATTTTAAGGATCCAGCTGGAGAGGGATTGTCAGAACCCAGGACATTCCTCTGGCTGACCTGGATGATTCAAGATCCTGGCAATGGACTCAAAGACCCTGGCACTGAGTCAAAAACACCTGTGCCTTCGATTTTAGCCCATGGAAACAATTATCAACTTTGTGTGAAGATTTACAAGCCACAAGAGTTTGAGTAGAATGACTGTTAATTTGTCACAGGGTGAAAAAGTAGAATTTTGGGGGTTTAGAATGGGGGTTCAAGAAGCAAGATGGAGGAATCTGGGCGTGTCCTGTCCTCCTTCTTCTTCTTGTCCTCCGTCTTCTGCTACGATGGTGCCACTGTTTGATTGGTTTAGAGTAGAGACAGACTGCTAACATAGGTGATAGGTATTGGAAAATTATTGTAAATAAAGTACACGTAGTTTGTAGTATAAAAAGCTAACACCGCCCCAACGGCAGTCACTGTGCCACAACCCAACCTGCTGGACAGATCTCAGCAGGTCAGAGAAGGAATGTAAGAGATAAGAGAAAATAAACAACCTTGAAAAGCAGAACCGACAAAATTCGACTTCTTTGGCGGTCGTGGGGCTGGGGAAAAAAGAGACTTTCTAACACCTTGGGGATCATCTCAACCACAGAAACCTGAGAAGGGATGACAGTGGCATCATCCCCTGGAGAGGGATGGCAATGGCATCACCCCCTGGAGAGGGACGGTGATGGAGGAGAGATGCTCCAGGTGGCAGAGTGGGGACACACCTCTGGTCCAGCGGGACCAGGACCAAGCTGAGGGGGCCCTGTGGCACCAGCACCTCCAAACTCCACACCTGGCCCAGCTCAGCTTGACATCTCCCCCACCCCTGGCCCAGTCTGGCTCTGTCTCCTTGCTGTGTGTGGAACACTACCCTTGAACTTTCCTCTAAAAAGACTCCAGTGTGCTGCTGTCACCTGCTCACCACGAGCGCATTTGCAGATGTGCAGACATACAATTAGAGGAAGTTACAAATAAGACCCCTGTGTGAGGCACAGCACAGCTGAGAAGCAGGGAGATTTAGGATTCAAGTAGTTTAAAGGAGTTTTAAATGGCTGATAGAGAAGACTCCATTTGCTCTAGCAAAGTACATGCAATAATAACCCATGCACTTAGTGGAGAAAGAGAAGAAACAAAGCAACTATTCTGCTCTTAGTTGGTCCATAGGCACATCCCTCACTGAGAGAGGTTTTGAAACTGATGAAGATCTTTCTTATCTGAAGTGCCAGCAATTTTTAAATTGCATCTCTCATTTTTAGCTGATTCCAAGCGCAGATCCTTTCTGAAGACCAAGTTGAAAGAAATCCACATTTTTAGGGGAAAAAAATCCCTTAACTACTATATCTCCTGTCATTCTGTCCCTGTATAGGGAGTTTGAGTTGTTGGAGATTGTTGGAGTTTTTTTTCGTTGTGATGAAAAAATATATTAATATTTTTATATATTAATATATTTTTCATCACAATGAAAAATATTAATATTTTTATATTAATATATTTATATCAATATATATTATGTATTATGTATCTTAAATATATTAATGTTTTTATTATTATTATAGCTGGGAGTTGGAAACACAAATTAAAATGCTTTAACAGTGGAAATAGGATGGTGCATTGTGCATCACTGCACTTTGTGAATGACGTTTAAGCTGTACTACAAATTTAAGCTGTATTAAGCTATATTTGTTAAATTTAACATATTTAACATTTAAGCTGTATTCCAAATTTAACTCATTTCTGTGCTACCTTCTGTATTAACAAAACCTGTGTGATAGGGCAGTGTGGTAAAATGCTAGACCTAAATTTCATAAAATCAGGGGAACCATTTCTACTGCTCTTTCAGAACTTGCAGGGAACTGAAAAATTATTTACTGGGAAGTTTCTGGTTTGAGCTCTGCCCCAGGCAGAACAAGCTGAGAGCCATTCATGAGCTGAGCTGCAGCTGAACTTTCTGGAGCCCAGGCTGCAGGGGCCAGCCAAACGCTGCTGCAGGGCCCCTGTTTTCCACCAGCAATCCCTGCCACCAGCAGGCATTCCTGAGGGCTTCCAGGAGGTGATCCTTCACCCAGCAGGAGACAGCTGGGTTAGTTGCCTTGGAGCTGGGCCAGCATGCCTCACAGAGCTATCCTGTTTCAGTGGAATATTTAACTTTGCTGTAGCTTTCTACCAGAGCATTAAAATTGCCCTTCCAACTGCTTAAGGTGGCTCGCAAGGACTGATTGCAAAACTATAATTTTCTTTCCAACACACTGGAAATTTCCATAAGCTAAGGAAGAGGGCTTCCTACTGCCCAGCACTCATCCAGCTAATAAACTTCAGGACAAACAAACCCCTAACAACTGTCTAATCTTCCTCTTGTGTAATTCAGTACAGGAAACTCACAAAGTAATTCCTGTACTGGCTCCAGAATAAATGTCCACTGAAAATGCCATCTGACATTGGTTATTTACATGCTGACCCAAGATTTTATCCAAATACTCTCCTCAGTCTCTTTACTAAGTTTGACCTTTTCCACAGGCTCCTGGTGTGATTCCTACCAAGCTCCACTGACTCTGTTCAATTTGAGTTTTTTTCCATAATGGTCAGAGTGCACTGCCTTACACAATCACACATATCAAAAAAACCCAAAATTCTAGCATATTCTGCCAAAACTGAAGGGCAGAGAGAGCAGCTGTCCTCTCACCTGCATTTTGGCAAAAGCTGTTTACTGTCTGTCCTTTATGTTCCTCTGTCCCCAATCACTCACAAAGCTCCAGGTTCTACATTGCTGGGAGAGCATCAGACCTCAGGTCTGGTGCTCTGAAACATTACAGTGCAATTTATGTGCCAACCACTGTTTTATAGGAAAAGTTCCCAGTGCAGTGTCTCCTGGCATGGAGATGAGGACTCTGTGTGTTTGTGACTTCCTGGGCTCCAAAACAGCCTAAGGTAGTTAATTCCTCAGTACTCTTTTAATATATTTTTAATGCATGCTAATACCAAAGCACAGAATTGCTGAGGTTGGGCAGCACCTCTGGAAATCATCTGGTCTGAGCCCCTGCTCACAGCAGCATCACTGTCACCTAAAGCAGCTTGCACCAGAATCCCAAAGTCCCATCCCTTCCCTTTCCTTTCCTTGAAATTTCCTTTCCTTTCCCCTTTCCTCTCCTTTTTCCTTTCCTCCAAAGGGATTCTCTGAAGCAGGCCCCTGAACCAGGGACCACTTCTTTCATGAAGTCCTGGACTGTAACTTGCCTTGCTCCAAGTTTACTCCAGACTGTTCATCATACAAAACAAAAATAATTTGTGAAGTAGTTTTAAGACAGACACACAGCCACCTAAATGCACTGATAACTCTCAAGCCCAAAAGTTTACAACTTCATTACTTTTGAAAAACCTGTCTTTAAGTACCTTGGAAGCAGAAGTCCCAAGGGAAAGTACTGGGATTTGAGCCAAGCCACACATGTGCCTATTTAGAGCCTAGCCTAAAATGGCAATACAATTAACTACTTCAGAGTTTGCAAGAATACTGTGAGGTTTCCTCTCTCACTCTGTGCTCTCCATCTCTCCATTAGAGATGAACCTTCTCCACAGCAAGTTTCAAGTCTGTGATCAAAAACCTTTCTGATCCTGGAAAATGAGATTGGAGGGACAAAAGAGAAGAGATTGAATGCCAGAAGGAATAAGGTTTTGCAACCTAAGTTTATTATTCATATCCCTACTATATTAATAAAGACTTTTTTTCATTCAATTAAAGCAACCACAGAATAATATCCAGGTTACCACATCAGAATTTCATAGGATGCATAAAATATGGAGCAGAAAATAAATCCTGTTTGCTGCAGGATTTTAGGGCTTTGTCTATTGTATTTCATAACACACATAAGTGCCACTGTAAGACAGGCTCTCCTGCTTTTGATGCCAAAATAATGCAATGGGAATTTCAGTAGTCTATTGTCCAGGAGTTTATCCCTCAAAAAAGTCCTGCTCTGATGGAATATGCTAACAGGTAAACTGGCAGCAAACCAAAATTGCTTACCTCCACCAAGTTCCTTTCTGTGCTGCCCTGGCTCTTGCCAAGACCTGGCGGTGCAGAGCACAAAACGAAGACAGCACCACTTCAGGATGGCCAATGTGCTCTCCTACACCCTCCTCACTCTTTTAGCCAACATCAAGAGTGACACTCACAAACAGACATCACACACTGGGGTTTCACCTGCTTTTAAGGATCTGAGCTGCTGGAGTGAGTTTTGTCACACCTTTCCACAACACTGACTGAAATTTGAGGTGCTTGTTCAGCACTGGTTCAGACAGCACTGCAGAGATGGGGCTTTCACCCTTCTTGAAAAGCAGCTGTGCTGGTGTTTGAAAATTGAGTAACCTTAACAGCAGCACTGATGAAAGATCAGGACAAGGCTTGTGAGGAGTAAATGAGTAAATTCCAGCATGTCCTGAATGCCAGCAGGCTCTCCTTGACTGTTTTTCAGTCAATATTTGATGGTGAGAGTAACATAAACTTGATGCACAGAAGCACTGTGAGGGTCAATTATTTCACTTTCTAAAACACCAAAAAATACCAGCATGGAGAGTCTGATTCACAGGGTCTGTGCACTCAGGCTCACACAGATTTGTTACAAAAATGCTACTGCTTCTATTGGAAAAATCAGGCCTCTGGGCACTCTGATCCTCATTAGAAATAAGAAAAAAAACTCGTTTTCTAGTTTAAAAAAAAATCTGATCTCTGTATCTCAGAAGCTGGCAAAGTAAGCCTCACTGGGTTTAACTTCAAATGCTTCTAACTGCATAATTTGGAAATGTCAGAGCAACATTTTTTATTCATCTCTGCATATGATCAAAAGCATGACTGTCACAAAACCAGAGACTCACAGCATGTCCCAGAACTTTGGTGAAATCTGGTCCCTAAAGCATTCAGTGGCTGTGAGCAGCCCTTGTGGAGAGGTACCTTTTATGAACATTTCTAACTATTTTGGGTTATCTCAAATAAAAGAAGAGTTTAATTAGCAACTTCATCCCTGCTAGAGACTGTGAAGAGTTACAAAAAACCAGAGCATGCATAATTTTCCACCAGACTCTATAAAAATTTTTCACATATTTCTAAAACCTATCCCTCTATCTAACCCCAGGAAGTCTTATGGGTTTTTTTCACAAAACCTGAGCTCACTCATGCTAGCGAAGTAGTGGGCTCTCTGGACAGGCAAACTCTCACCCAGCACTAGCTCAAAAGAGAGGAAATACACCTCTAGCTTAACACTAACTTAAAATTTTTAGCAAACAGGAAATATCACAGAAGAGAAAAAAAACCTGTATTTTTGTCTACCAACTCTGCAATAACAAGATGACTGTACAGTTTCTTCCACCCCTTCTCAGCTGGCCTCTCTATGCTTTTTATTTGTTTTCTTTTCCCCCTCAAGGGCACTCCCTTGCCCTCTCAGACTCTTAGAGCCTCTGACTATTTTGGGGGAGCACACAGACCTTCCCATCTCCCAGTGGCCCTCCTGAAAGCTCTCTCATGTTTCCTGGGGAGCTCTGTCTCCTCTTTCATCAGCTGCCTGCAAGCCCTGCCCCAGTCTTACAGCACTGGAAAGAAACACAACTCAGCATTAATAAATGATAGCTGGTCCCTCCTCTCCCTTTCATCTCCTCTCTGGCTGGAAGCAATCCACCTGCTCCCAAGGCCAGGAGCAGGCATCTGCAGGGGTTGTGGGGCTGCCTTGTCAAGCTCCAGGACTGACTGTATCTAAGCAGGCTGGTGACTGAGCCAAAATGTTCTCCTCAGCTGGCCCAGCACCTGGAGTGGAGAACACAGGGTGGCTCCAGCAGCATTGCACTTCAGCTGCTGGCCACAGGCTGCTCCCAGGAATCGACCACCACTCCCTGCTCCTTCCCTGCCTGGAGCTCCTTACAAAAGCCCATTACATTTTGTGACTCATCCCTCACCCCAGGGCAAATCTAAGGAAAGAAGCAAGGATGGCGAGAAAAAAGAGTAACTATCATACAAAAAAAAAAATTATAAGCTATTCTTTCCACCCAGGACTGCCCCATCTCAGACATGAGAAAAGCACCAATGAAACCATTACAGAAAGCTCCCAGAGCTCCAGATGGGGCTGGGGTGATAGACACCCAATGGCTCTGCTGACCCTGACCTGTCACAAATGCCTGGGGGACAGCAGTGCTCCTTACAGTGCTCCTGAGTGCTCCTCACACTGCAGGGTCACATTTCTCACAGCAAAGCAAGTCCTGTCCCCTCCCCAGCCTGACACTGACCTCTAACAGACTGATGGGAGCAGGATGTGGGGAGGCTGTGGCACCTGTGAGCCTGAGACAGAAGAATAAAGCCCTGGTTTAGTGAAATCCTGCCTGCCTCAATACCACAAGCAAAGCAGGAGCCACAAGGGAGTACATTTGTTCAGCAACTCAATGTGCAGACTTCAAGTAGGACCCATGAGATGCCAAAATACAATTACAGTCAAAGAGGTGATACAAGACAGCATCTCCTGTTTCTCTCCTTTTAGCACTTTGCTCCAGTTCACTCTGCTTTTATATCAAAAGGATGTTTTCCAACCAATGGTGCTGCAAACTGCAAGCTGGAGAACCAAGCCAGGTTATTTTTTGCTCTTTAAAAACAGAAACATCACCCACCAGGGATTTTGCCCAATGGTCAAAACTGCCCAGCTGCTCATTTGTGTGCACAGCTGTATACAGTTTGTACAGAGCTGTACAGCTCCAGGAGTGGAAGGAACAGAGCAAAACCAAGCTGCCACAACCAACAACATTAAAAGGATCCTTTTAACCACCCATCTTAGTAATTAAAGTAGCCTTCTTCCAGTTTTCTGAGTGATTGAACCACCCTGGAAGAATCAACCCCAACATATTTTCAAATCATGTTCTGGTTTACTCAGAGAGGGCCAGTTTTTAACTCACTTCTCACAAGCATTCACAACATGCCTGGATTGTCTAAAGGCCAGCCTTAGCCAGATCAGGAGGGAAATAAAAATGAAAAAGCAGTGCCCATACAACAGCTAAACAATATCAGGTACATGCCAGGAGATTTTGATCTGCTCCTGGAAGATGCACAAGCAAAGTGAAATAAATGTAGTTTATCTATGGCAATTTCTTCACTCAGCTTTAAGACCTTCTGCCACAGATACAGTTCCTGTGCATGGAACAGAAACCACAGAGGCCTGCCTAGGGCTACTCAGCAGGCAGACATGGTCCAAACTTACTGAATGCTCCTTGTTTCAATTAGGGACCAGAGCTGGGGCTTAACTCCATCTTACAAAAGAAAAGGGCTCTCTGAAAAGTCACAGCATATGCACAGTACCTCACTGTGCAGGAAATAAAAGCCTTATGTAGGAATTTAGTAATTAGAAGATCAGGCCATTGGTTCTTCCCATCAGATAATCCACCTTTGACCAGCAGCCAACATCTAATGTTGAAAAGGCAGAAGAAAACAACCTTCAAAAGTAGCTTTAGCTGTATTACCTTACAGAGAAGAAAAAAAAATGTGCTCATGACCTACAGAAACAGTCAGTGTATGCCCTGCAGCACAACTTGTAATTACTCTTCTCTTACCAGGCATAGTTGCAAGTGTTACTGTTAGTCATAAAATTATCCAACCCTTAAAAAAACACCAGCCACACCACTTGCATCACTGGCTCCTGCAACACTGGATTAACTGTGCTGAGAGCACCCAGCACATACACAATAGACTATTTTACAAACAATGCTTTACAGGTTCATGGTGTAACTCCAATTAGATGTTACAGTGCTGAGGGAAATCAAGAGACTGATTTCATCTCTAAAGACACCTTGAAATTCTGCTGTAGGACCGGTGTGAAGTTGTCTCTCTTCACAGGGGAAAACAATAAAGACACAGGTATCTTACACAAGCAAATCCTGTCACAAGAAAAGCTCTTCTGCCTCAGCCACCTCTGCTGTTCCTTCCCCATGGTCCTTCTGAGACCTCATGATATCCCTGAGCACTGAGGCACACAGAGCTAGCTGCTCTGCTCCAGACAGAGATGTATCTGCATTCAAGGGCATGTCAGAGCTCAGTCATGCCTGTTTATGTCCTCTTCCATTTTTAAACAAAGCTGCTCTGGCCCATGTTGGCTGCAGCCCAGTGGGAGCCCCACCACTGGCTTCCATGGGCTCAGATCCAGCCTGTGGCCTCATTCTATTTATGTTTTGATGAGCTGCAGCAAGCAAGGCAGACAGCTTTGTTGCACAGCCAATTCTTTACAAGTCACACACCAGTGAGTGACTCCTGGGTCACCTTTCCTCCTGAACAGTGCCTGTGTGACCATATTTGAAAGAGGTTTCCTTGTATTTTTCAGTTTCAGGTGTAAGGTGTCCAGTTTCACTGTGGCCTTCCCAAACAACTACAGTAACTAAGAGGGATCCAGTTATGCAGATGAAGGATGTATTGGTTTGACTACCTCAAATCTCACACAGTCTTGCTTTAATTAGGTCCTTAGAGCCACCTTTGAGTTCAGAAATCCTTCTTGTTTAATAGTTTCTTCCTCCAGCATTGCCAGATCCCCAGGCAAAGGTTTTGAGGTTTTGCTGGCACTTTTCCTCCTATCAACAAAGACTTGAAACTTGATCACTTTGTGGTCACTGTGGCCAAGAGGGCCACCAATCTCCCCTTCAGCAACGAGACCCTCTCTGTAGACAAGCAGCAGATCAAGGAGGGCATCCTTCTGAGCTGGCTCCCCTAGGACCTGTTCCATAAAGCTGTCATCCACTTTTTCTGGATCTTCTGGTTGTACCACCTGTGTGATGCTCTCAGTTAACTTCTGGCAGGTTGAAGTTCCCCAGAAGGACCAGGGGCACTTGACCTGGAAGTGTTCCCTTAACTCCTCAAAGAATAATTTGTCAGTGGGAGTTGTGTCCCAGTTTGTGGCTGGGAGGTCTATTGCAGCCTCCCACAATGCCATTTGCATTATTTGTTTGCTCCTTGATTCTTACCCAGAGGCTCCCAGCTGTGAGCTCCGTACATGGTAACCCTTCTGTTACACACAGTGCCACCTCTCCAGGTGAGGAAATGCTGTGGGATAGTGGAAGAATTTGAAATGTAAATGCATGGCTGCAACCCTAGAAAGGAAACTTGCAATGGCCATGTCATGTCTTATTTATTTCAGGATCTGACCTCTAGAATACATCAAAGTTTTTTTTTTTGCCTTAAAGGATCCCAGAAGGTAAAAGGACTGTAACATACTGCAAGCTGAGCAGTCCCAGGGGATAGCAAGGCTTTCATGGTCATGAAAACACTCAGGGGAACACAGTGAGGCAGCACTAAGTAGGCAAGGTCAGCAACAAGCAGGCACTTGCACGTTGGGGTGGACAGGTATGTGTGAAGAGGAGTGAACGTGTGGGGAGCACATCCAAACACCCAGAGAGCACAGGGAGGAACATGGAGCTGGGAGATGAGGTGGGTGGACAGCCCCAGAGATGAAGGGATGCCTTTTGGCAGGAGCAGAGATGTTTTGCAGGGAGGAGCAGAGCGGTGTGGGGCTTTGGGTGTGGAAGGAGGGAGGAGGGGAAAACTGGTGCAACAACATAAAGGAGTGAGGAGGTGCTGCAATCATTGAGGCACAGGCTGGGGTTATCCAGGTGCTGCTGACTTCCCCTGGGCAGGGAGCTGGTACAGGAATTGCAGCACGCACCTGAGATGCGCCTACAAATCTAAAACTTGGGACAGTTTTACATGGGAGTTTTACAGCAGCATGTAATAGACACAGACTGTTTCCTGAAGCCTCTCACCTGTGGTGCCTTCACTGCATAAATACCCCACACAGAGAGGATCCCTGGCTACCACCACACATGAGGGAAGGCAACAAGAGAGACCCCGTGTCACCAAGGAGCAGCACTGAAGAGAAAGTGCCTGAAAGCACTTTCTCCTCTGATGGACACCAACTGCAGAAGACAGCCTGTATCACTCATGATGTTTTCAGACTGCATCTAAGACTGATCCCATGAATCCCAGGCTGTATCTCAACATTACCTGTAATGTTAAAACATCAGGGCAGGGTGTAATGATGCCTCCCACACCCTGGCTCCACACAAAGGAAACCATTGCAGCCTGCAAGGCTTTTATGCAGAGTAGTAAAGCTGGAGTTGAAGATATCCCTCTGGTCTACAAAACAATTCACCAAGCACTGTCAGCAAGCTGTTTAAGAGCAGCAGCACAGTGCTTAGCTGCCAAAACCCTCACCTCATCTCCACTTCACTCCTCTGGTTCAGAGCAGAGAGGGGGGAACTGCAACTGGACGTTCATTACAGATCAGCTCCACACAGGCCACCTTGGGTAATAATGAAGTGCATGGAAAATTGCCCTAGAAGTGGAGCTGAGCATCAAATTCCCAAACAACACAATGTGAAGCACAGGTGCTGCAATTCTTCTGATGGGAAATAACAGTTCTTAACCTGGAACAAACAGGTTTGATTAGATATGCTCAGCAAACAGAAGGAACACAGGTGCCTTTGGAGCACAGGACACTTAAAAGGTGCTACCATGAGGCTACTTGGTACACAATGCAAAATTAGGTTAGGCCTTTGTTTTCTTGGGAGATTCAATTGCTGGTTTCTGAGTTTCTGGACTCTGGGCTGATTTTGTAGAGCTTAGATCACACAGAGACCCTCTACATGTAGAACATGCCTTTAGAACTTGAGATAGTGTGATGTGCCTGCAAATGGTTCCTCGGGACAGTTTTATATGGGAGACAGCAGCATGCACACACCTGTAGAGAATAAAATTATTCTTATTTCTTTACATAGCTATAGATCCAGACAGTACCATCACATCTACTTGAAATAATAATAGTAATTTTTTAAATCTGGATTATTGACAAAGAATTGCCAAGAAAGGTACACATGGTTTCATTTAAACCATATAGTGAACTGACAAATCCCAAGCACTCACAACAGACATTGCTGGTAAAATCTGACAGCATTAAAGAAAAATGATAACTTGTGTGCCTCCAACTGCACAAATGGATCTACCACATTCATGAGAAAAATCACTAAAGCCTCATGCCTCTGCCTTGGCCTGCCAAGGTGGCCAGGGCTGGACAAGGATTGTCCTCAATGTTTGCTACAAGCACAGTGGCTCAAATGCTTTACTCACTGCTATCACCACTTTCTCTCATTCTTTTTTTTTTCTTTCTTTTTTTTTTTTTTTTTTAACTTGTGTATGCTTGCTCTGGGAGATTCCCCCCATCAAGCACAGCCTGATTTGAGAACCAGTCCAATATCAAACACCTGAGCTGTCCTGGGGGCTTCTACCCTCAGCCAAGCAATGTATGAAGTACCACTCTCCCAAAAAACTTTCCAGTGACTAAAGCCTTAAGCTGCCTTTTAAGTTCACTCAACAACCCCAATCTAACACCAGGGGATATAGGGAAAGAGAGCAGCTCACCCACTTGAATCACTTCAGTTCCAGGGTCTGACACAAAAATTGTAAAGAGTCTTGAGACCTGCTGAACCCAAGAAAGGCATCTCTGTGAATTTTAGCAGCTTAACTTCGAGCAGAGATCTCTGCAGACCTTGTAAATGCCCAGCTCTCCAGAGAGGAGGCAGCAAAATACTGCAGTGGTGGATTTTAAACAAACTGGCTGCAGAGCTGAATTTAGCACAGGGACACAGGGGCATCCCCCAGGTCATACTCCAGCCTTCCTTCATCTGCCCAAGTGCTGGCAAGGCATGCTGCTCCAGCTTCAGGGAAGCACCAGTCCCTTCCCAATGCCTTCTCCAGGGCAGAGATGGAGACCACTGCACACTGCCTAAAGCACTTGATGTCACCCAGCATCTTCCCAGCAACTCTGCAGGGCCCTGGGCAATGCTCACAGCCTGACTGGCACAGACAGGGGAGCCCAGAGCTGGAGCACAGGCTACTCCTGGACAGCCTCAGACAGCAAAAGCAGCCCATTTCCAGCAGCTATCTGCTTAGAAATTCATATTTTTGCCAGTAGTCAGCATCAAAACAGTTCGGCAATGGGAAGGGAATATGGAAAAAGCACTTTACCCACTTCTCAGTAAATGATGATCACAAAGGGCAAGGAAGGTCACTCTCACTGTGACCAGCAAGTGCAGGAAAAAGCCACTTTTCCATCACAGAACAGGACTCATCTAGGAAAAGGCAAGTGCATCCTCAGGCTTGTGAGCTGAAGCGACACAAATGCCTCAATCCCCCAGCCAGCAGCATCACTGCCCCACAGGATTGCTCCATGCCCAGCCCTCCTGCACTCCCACTGCCAGCACACAGAGACAGGGGCTGCCAGCACCAAGAAAAAATGCTCTGCTAGGACTTGCCAGATTTGTGTGAGGGGGAAGAGCAAGACACTGCTGCCTTTTACCCAGCCTGTGGTGAAAGGAAGTGGTGCTTTCTTCACCTTGCTGGGTTTCAGGCAAATAAATCCTTTCCAGCAGAAACAGTAGCCCTGAGCAGGTCCTCTTGCAGCTGTAGGATATATTTTATCCTCTGCCTTTCTTCACCCATGCTAAAAATACCTTGATGCCCTCTACACAGACAGTGCTCACTCCACCTCCAGCAGGGAAAAGGAAAGTGAAGCCAGAGACCCACTTGACAATTTTGTTTCCTTTACTTCACCAGCGTGAAACCACAAAGGAGGGAGGCACCTGTGCCTAGAGCTGAGACAGGAGCAAGGGGGGACCCTGTCATTCCACATCCCCTGTCACCCCCTCCAGTTCCTGGAGCTCTCTCTCTTCCCTGTCCATCCAAAGTGATGGAGACCTGGCAGAGGGCTGGCACACAGCATCTGTACAATTCCAGATACAGAGAGGCCACTTTCCAAGTTGGCTGGTCATATGCAGAAGACAGCTAGTGCAGCTATCCCAGCTGCTCCTGTTTCTCTGCTAGTTGCAGGAAAAGGGGAATTTCACATCCCTTTCAGCAGGATTAGCCACCAGACAAACTGTGAACATGCCTTCCTCCTTTCTTTTCTTTTTCCTGCAGCTGGTCCAGCTTTCCCTAGAAGCAGCGCCCACTACCCATTGCAGATAAAACCCAAATTCCAATGCAAACCTCAACATTACTCTGATCTTTTTTAGGCTTTTTTTAGGCTATCAAGAAGTGCTCATTTTGCTCCACCACACCCATGGTGTCCCTCAGACTGTCCTCCTTGGTAGTTCTGCCTGCAATGGTCACACTTTGCCATTGTGCTGCCCTGGCACCCACTGCAGACAGCTCTACCCAAGGGCCTTGGAAAAAGGAATTAAAGGCATTAAAAGAAAAAGGGTTTAATGACCAAGTCCTCACCTCAGTTGCATTCTTCCACCCCTTTTTTTGCCCCAGGCTGTGCAGTTCAGGCAAGTGCAATGAATGGGAAAGGTCAGAGATGAGATCTGTACTCTGGGGGCCCAGACAAGTTCCTGCCTCTGCTTTACACACAATGGCAGAGTTGGTTCACAGAAGACAGGGTGGCAGCATGCCTGGGGAAGCCAAACCAGCAGGGCAGGCTGGGCCCTGCAAAATAATCAAAGAAGAGGCTCTCCCCTTGCAGTGAACACATTTGGAGCCCAGAGAATGCTTTTTCATTCATGAACATTAAGTATTTTGAAAGAATAAATAACAATTGTCACTGACACCTCTGACATAGAGGCATGGGAGGTCAAAGCAGCTTGTTCCAAAGCCTTGGATGCTCAGCAGCAGAGCCAAGGCTGGCCTAGGTCCCTGTTCACCCAAATATGTGCTGTAACCACCAGGCCACCCTGTAATACAGAACAAACAAGATCTCATTTAGGGTGGGCAGTGAAATCTCTAGCAGCTTGTTCTGGCAGGCTGGCAGTGGTGAATAGACACTAATTTTCTTAGGACAGCCAAACCCCTCATTTGCTCAGAAAACCTTCCCACAAGCGAGGATACGCCTGAAGCCCTGAAAGTGCCCAGGAGCAAGAGCTGGCCTCCCCAGCTGTTTATATGGCATTCCAAAGGAGAACAAGAAGGAACACAGTTCTGAGAATCAGGATTTCCTACCCTGTCCCAGGACTGTCCTGGCATTACCCTGCTCTCCCAACTGCTCCAGCACACCCAGGGCAAGGCATCCCTTGCAGGGAGCCCTCCCAGAAGGCAGCAGGCACGCAGGGTGCTCTGTGTGGAGAGATTTAAGAGTGTTTTCCTCTCTACCCTGCCAGGCCCAGCTGGGTCAGACACAGCACTTGGCAAGAGAAGAGCTCCCTGCTAATTTTAGCCTCTGGCTCTCTACCCAGGCAGCAGCAGCTCAGCTGTGGAGAGCTGGGCAGCACTGAGGTGAGGGCAGGGCGTGCCACACTGCTGTGGGCTGAGGCAAATCCCTCCCCATGGCTGAGAGACAGATGGAGCAAGGACAAACTGCAGCTCCCAGGGGACTCTTGTTCTGCCCAGAGGAATAACTGATGCTGCAAACCTGCAACAGGATCCCATGAGTTTTACACACTTTGGGACGGCCCTGGAGGTGGTGCACATTGGATGCCAGTGTGTCACACTGAACAAGCATCAACACTGCTCATAGGAGAGCCTGGTCTGGCTCCTTCCCATAATGGTCCCTTCTCCAGCATGCTGCCTGCCACAGAATCCCTACCAGGGATGGGATGCCTTCCCTGCTGAGTCTGCAATGCTGCAGTCCCTGCTGTGTGAATCAGTGCTTGGGTGGGAGATGAGCAGGGAGAATTTCCCCATGTCCAGATGCAAACTTGCACTGGTTCCAGCAAACAACATCTATCCCTCTGTGTAAGAGGAAAAGCTCCAAATGGCATGGCAAGGCAGGAAGGGGATCCTGAGGATTATGAAAGGAGCAGAGGTAGCATGAACCTCAGCAAATTCAGAGAGTTTCTGGATTAAATGCTTCCTGACCATGAACCATAGGACTGTGTGCAAACCAAGCATCTCTTACTCAATTTTCACTGTATGTTGAGAAAAGGGACTTTACATCCTTTGCAAATGAGGAGGGATACATAAAATATTCCTGACTATATTAGCAAATATTTTTCTGCAGAAAAAGCTGACGAAGTGCTGAGCACCTGTTTGACACCCAGGACAAACCAGGTAACCACACTCTGCCAGTCAAGAGCATCTGCAGCACTGAGCACAATGACACTAACACAGCAAAAAGTCATCATGCTACTGATTTTCAAGGCACCAAACACATTCCTGGTAGAGTAGCTTATGATTCCCACAAGCTTCTGTAAGTTTTATCCCTGTATTTTCCTCCACCTCTTTTAAACCTAAAACAGTGGCTTATTCTGTGCCCTTTTCTTTCTACATCTCTCTTTTTGATCCCTGTTCCAGCCTCCCCGCTCCACTGAAACCCAAGTATTTCCTTCTAAACTAGCCTTCAGTTCCTTACACATCACAATATTTTAGGGGCAACTGGCATTTTCTGATCACTCTGCTCTGACACTCATCTTACTATGTCCCATTTTTGGCGACTCCTTACTTTTGTTAAGTAATTCCTGTCATCTGTACTTTCAAATGCTTAATCTTCTGCTGGTTTTACCTTCCAGTTTTCTTTCTTCCTCTACTTCTGCATGAGCTGCCAAGCTTGCTAAAATGCTTCTTTCCCTCCTTGATCTCTGTTGTGTACCAAATTCAAGTGAAAAGTTATGGAAAAAGGGGAAAACAAAACTTACAAAGAATATTTAAAAAATAAACAAAAAACCAACAAAAAACCCCCACCAAAAACAAAACAACAAAACCGAAACAAAAAAAAAAAAAGCCAAAAAGCAAGAACCAAAAAAAGAAAAAGCAAAAACAAATAGGAAAAAAAAACCTCAACTAGTCATGCCTTTTGGGAAGCATGGGGTTTTGGGAAAAAGCACTTAAGAAAGTGTACTGGAAGACCCAGAGTTAATTGGCAGAGCAATTACAATTTGCAAAGCAAAGGAAATCGGCCACATGGCTGGGGCTGATGGAATGCAGACAGCGATCAGACAGTTCAGACAAACTGAAATAATACTGGCCAGACTGAGGCAGGCTACAGCAGAAGTTCAAAGAGGGAGTGCACCTTCCCCTGCCCCCCCAGAACACACCAAGGACCCTCTTCCCTACCCCCAAATGTGCCTGGAAAAGCCTTGAGAGACCTGCAAGGAAGGGTGGTATGGTGGGAGGAATTGCAAGTGCAGAGCTGTGCTAGCAACATCAGCACTTCTCCAGAGTAGCAGCAGGGATGAAGATGAGGGATCAGGGAGAGGGAAAGGAACAAGAAAGGTGGAGGCATTTATTATGCCATGCCAGCAAGAGAGAAGCTGCCAATGGATGAAAGGCACTGGCAGAAAAAGCAAATTAAATTCAGGCTCAGTGCTGACAATCTTAGCTCCACTACTGGAGCAGGTGAGCAATGTGAGCAAGTAAATACAGATCATCAGCTACAGCCAGTAATTCCATGGAAAAGGAAAACACCCATTACCAAGGTTAAATTCTGTCAAACCCTGGTCCCACAAAGTGTGTGCAATTCCCTGAAGAAAAAGGAACCAAAACAGCAGAGACAGAATTAGAATAGATCTTTTCAAGTATAAATAAGCTCCCAACATAGCAAAACACAGAGCAGTACAAGTGTCCTTCAACTCATGCAACTTATAAAGTTCTTCCTGGCTGAGGAAGCAGCTGAAAAAGCAGGATCAGGAATGGCCCTGGGAATTGGTGACAGGGACAGAGCAGCCAAGGCACATGGGCAAAAAAAGGTGATGAAACAAGCTCTGCTGTGCTCCTCATCCCAGAAACCCAGGACTGCTTAGGTCCTGATTAATTAAACACCTGAATAAAGAGGGTTTTGCCCCTGCCTGAGAGGGGAGAGGACAATGATGGTCCACAGCAAACCACTTCTGAGGCTTGAGGTGCTTACAAGGTCCAAGCAGCATGTGGAGAAAAACCAAGCATCAACCTGGCAAAACTTTTTTCCAGAACCACCATTCATGCTGTGTTTAGTGCTGAAAATCTTTCCAGAACCCGTATGAATTTAGATCCATGCAGATATTTTACATTGCTACCACGTGGCTGATGGCATCTCTCATCTTTCCTTTGTGTCCCTATCTGCCTTCCCACAAAAAAGCAGGCACAAACTTGCTGCTGTGGGACACCTGTGTTCTGAACACCCTGGAAGCTGAGGGAGTTGTGGGAAAGCAGCCACAGTCCCTGTGGTTATGGGGCCCAGAACAGAAGGCAGCAAGGGTTCACAGCATGAGGCAATTGTAGGGCCAAGGATGGCTCTTTGGGAAGCTGGGATACCTGTGCCATGAAGGATGATCACTCTGACATTGAGAGAAGGAAGAGGCTGAGGGGGTGAAGGGCCCCTTTCCTGGGGATCCCACCTGCCCATCCTGCCCCTTTCCTGGGGATCCCACCTGCACATCCTCCCCTTTCCACGAGGATCACACCTGTACATTTCTGCCCCTTTCCTGGGGATCCCACCTGCACATCCTGCCCCTTTCCTGGGGATCACACCTGCACATCCTGCCCCTTTCCTGGGGATCCCACCTGCACATCCTGCCCCTCCATGGGGGTCACACCTGCACATCCTGCCCCTTTCCTGGGGATCGCACCTGCACATCCTGCCCCTTTCCTGGGGATCACACCTGCACATCCTGCCCCTTTCCTGGGGATCACACCTGCACATCCTCCCCTTTCCTGGGGATCACACCTGCACATCCTCCCCTTTCCTGGGGATCACACCTGCACATCCTCCCCTTTCCATGAGGATCACACCTGCACATCCTGCCCCTTTCCTGGGGATTCCACCTGCACACTTTGCATGAGGATCCTACCTGCACACTTTGCCCCTTTGCATGAGGATCCTACCTGCACATTCTGCCCTTTCCTGGGGGTCACACCTGCACATTTTGCCCCTTTGCATGAGGATCCTACCTGCACATTCTGCCCCTTTCATTGCTGTGAGAGTACAGGCTGTGGGGCAGAACTGTTGGTCACAGAATTTACTCTGACACAAGCAGGCATTGATGTTTTCAAGGCATGGGAGAAGCCTCATTTTGCAATTACTATTTACTCCTCATGTAAAGCAGACAATTATTGCCAAGGTACACCTCTGGAAATTATAGTTCAGTCAGGTTCAGTGGAAAAACTTGGGTTTGGCAGATTGTTTATTTTGCATTTTTGATGGAAAACAAACAAAACACTCCCAACTGGGCTGCTTACAACCAAACATGGACTGTGGCAGCTACAGCAGAGTGAGCTGCTGCAGAGAAGGCTGTTAGTACAGGGTGGTCTGGACAGGATCTTCTCAGCCCATTATAAATTTTGTTTTGCAGCTCAGATGGGGTTAATAACACCCAGACACAACTCCTGCAATTTTACAGAAAATTGCATTATGAAATATAAATAAAACTAATTTAGGAAGTGAAGTATTTACAAGAAGGGCTGCAGACATCTCAACTAGGCTGAAATGAGTGGCAACTCTGAGAAAGATGTTGGGAGTTGCCAACACCAAATGTATGGGCCAAGCCCACATTAATGACATGGAAATAAATAAAGAGCCTCTTCAAGGAGAGGTAAAAAGATTTACTAAGAATGGCAGGGAAAAATACATATAATTATAAATGTAGATTATCCCCACTCCAAGAGAGCTCTACTAGGCAATTCTGTGGCCATCACAGGTGATGACACAGATAAAACACTTTTACTGGTGAATGGAATACAATAGTATGTGACAATGAACTATTGAGTGAGTGTGAATTTACATATTTCAGTGAAACATAGGCTGCCATGTAAGGCTACTAGTTCCTAATGCTCACAACTCAGAACACATGAGGAAAAGACAGTCAAAAAGATAACACATGCCTGTTACAGTCAAGCCTTTGATCTGTATTCGGTGTTTTTACATTACTGACTAGCACTGGCTGTCAATTTCCAACTGATAAAAATAAACAAATAAAGAATATTTGAACTGTCAGAAATTAACATCGAGGTCACTGGAGTAAGAAGGGAAAGCCCCATAGATGATGCAAAGGCCTGGGACTTGCCATTTGTATCTCTGATGGAAAACAGTGACATGGAAAAGGAAAAATAGCCCCAGACGGGACAATTGTGCCACGTAAGGGTGTCGGACCTACACTGTAAAGTAGCCAGTGACAGCTTAATCCCCTTCTTTTAGAAGTAGGGAAAAAAACCCCACATTGACCTCTTTTCCCCCTCAAAAAGCCTCCAGGACAACTCAAATGGGAAATAGAGAATGCTGAAATAACTAAGCCTTAGGAAGTTATAAAATCAGTATTAGTGATTTTTTGAGGGGCACTGATGCTTCAAGAGGACTTAAGTCCACCCAAAATCTTTGGATTGTCTGAAATGATTCAACATCCTAAAGGCCGACTGCTTGAATATTATTATTCTGTGTAGCTGATTTAAATTATTTATTATGGCAACACAAATTATTTTCCTGTGATGTCTTAGGAGAACTTAATGTCAGCACAATCCCAGACCATCAAAGCATCTCAAAGCATCAGGAACTCTCTCCAGATCAGGAAGATCAAAAGCCTTTGCACTTTGGCATGGGAAAGTCTTCTCAGGAAAACAGAAACACAGAGCAGCTCTGGTCAAGATCCCAGTGAGCTCTGGCTTGGCTCATGACACACACAGGCTGTGAATTTCTAACATCATGAAAAGGGTGAGTCTCCAAGGCCCAGATTCACAACTGTTTCCACCCAAGGCACATGGCTCTTTCTGAAATCTCACACCATATGTAAATAAGCCAGCTGATTTCCTTTTCTGGAAAGTCTTTCTCACCTATTACTACAAGTCAAAAAATAAAAGCAGTGGAATTGGGAAGTGACTGTAAGAGGCAATATGAGTGCAGAGCAAGAACAAATAGGAAAGGGAAACTGAACAAAATATATAAATTCCTGAGGCTAGGAGGAACAACCCCATAATTACTCCATTCCCAAGTGCCAGAACCTACAAGGCAGTCTCTGCGCTCAGGACAGCATCCTGCCTTTCTCCATCCTGCAGGTGTCAGTAATTTCAAACCACCAGGTGAAAGATGATGTCCATCTTCCCTCACATCTGCCTGAACCTGCAGGAGAAGGCAGAGCCTCCCTGTTACTGCAGCACACAGAAACATCTCCAAAGACAGCATCACTCCTCTGCCACCATTCCTCAGCCCTGCCCCTGTGGTGTGGGGGAGATGCACAGGAGGGCACCCCTGTGAGATCCAAGCCATTCTAATCCAGTCCCACTCATGACAGGAAGGTGTGTGCAGGAAAACATGCTGTTCTGGCACACCACTACATAAATCTGTCATAGTTAACATGAGTACATGAAGAGATGACACAAGAGTTTATTTATAAAGGTGGTATGTAATCTTGGCAAATTATTTGGGGATCTGCTGAGGCCAGACAAACTGCAGGCCAAGTTCCAAGAAAACAAACACCCACCTGACTGGAAGTCAAGTGGTGAAAAAGCACCAGGTTCACATCCTACCTGCAGCACCTACCCCAGCAGCAGGGCAGGGATTTTCTGGCCCAGGACAAGCCTGGCACAGCCAGCTGAGATCTGGGCTTCTCCAGCTGCTGCACCAATGAACCTCCCAACAAAGATCCACATTGCTTCCCGTAACCCTGGTATGGAGGGGTTTGACAGCTGGCTTGCAAGCAAAGCTGAGTTAATAGAAGAAATAACAATTGTTGATTTTCGAGTGTATCCATAGCAAGGAAGAAGACAAGGCCATCAGCATGGGAACAGATTAGAAAAGACACATGAAAATTTTTGTAAGCTAGGCTATGTGCACAAGTAGATGCATATACCTGCCTTATTAAATTTCTGTAAAACTTTTGCCAATTATATTGATGTTAATTGCTTTGCACCAATGAAGATCACACTGTTAAAAGTATATAAGCCGGAGAACACGCAGAATAAAAACCTTTTTCCTTCTTACACCCTGATCACGTGTGTGTGTCACATCAGACATAACAGTGACACCCTGGGCTCTCTCTGGAGCCTGTGGGAGCAGTCTGGGCTGTGACCATGGCCTGGGGATGCTGGCTCCCTTACACACACACACACACACAGAGCAGGATGCCCCAGCACCTCTGGTCACCCTGAACCCCTGGCAGGAACCCTGCATCACCTGCAGGGCACATCCCTCTCCCCACAGCTACAGGAACACAGTGTGCTTTGGGAATGGGGCTGCCCTGTGAGCAAAGGCCTCATCAATGTCTAACCACACAAACACCACATGGAGGCTTCATGGTACAGAGGGGGGGCTTTGAGGGGGACACCTGGGTTAACAGTTTGCACAGAGAGGAAATGCACACTTCAAACATCCCTCTCCCCACAGCTACAGGCCCACAGTGTGCTTCGGGAATGGTGCCGCCCTGTGAGCAAAGGCCTCACCAGTGTCCTTCTAAGCACACAAACACCATGTCCAGGCTCCATGGCACAGACATTCCCTTCAGGAGGGGTGCTTTGAGGGGGATACCTGGGTTAACTTGCAGAGAGGATATACACACTTCAGACATCCCTCCCCTCACAGGCACAGGCCCACAGTGCGCTTCGGGAATGGTGCTGCCCTGGGAGCAAAGGCCTCACCAGGGTCTTTCTAAGCACACAAACACCACATCCAGGCTCCATGGCACAGACACTCCCTTCAGCAGGGGTGTTTTGAGAGGGATACCTGGGTTAACAGCACCGAGAGGAAAAACATACTTCAATAGGCCCACAATGAGCTTTGGAAATTGTGCTGCCTCACCAGCGTCCTAAACACACAAACACCACGTCCAGGCTCCATGGTACAGACACTCCCTTCAGCAAGGGGATACCTGGATTAACTTGCACAGAGAGGAAATACACACTTCAGACATCCCTCTGCCCCCAGCCATAGGCCCACAATGTGCCTTGGGAATGGTGCTGCCCTGTGAGCAAAGGCCTCACAAATGTCTTAAGCACACAAACACCATGTCCAGGCTCCATGGTACAGACACTCCCTTCCCCAGGGGTGTTGTGAGGGGGATACCTGGGCTAACAGCACAGAGAGTAAATACACACTTCAGACATCCCTCTCCCCACAGATACAGGCCCACAGTGTGCTTTGGGAATGGCGCTGCCTCAGCAGTGTCCTCCTAAGCACAGAAACACCACATGGAGGCCTCATGGCACAGACACTCCCCTCAGGAGGGGGAGCTTTGAGGGGGATACCTGGGTTAACAGCTTGCACAGAGAGTAAATACTTCAGACACCCCTCCCTCCACAGCTACAGGCCCACAATGTGCTTTGGCAATGGTGCTGCCTCAGCAATGTCCTTCTAAGCACACAAACACCACATCCAGGCTCCATGGTACAGACATTCCCTTCAGCAGAGTGTATTTTGAGGGGGATACCTGGGCAAACAGCTCGCACAGAGAGAAAATACACCCTTCAGACACCGCTTGGCCCCATTTCTCCCCACGTGCAGTGAGGAATCCTGGGGGCAATGAGCTCAGCAGGAGAGCGATACCGTGCGTGCCCAGGCAGGAGAGATGGCGTGTGAGGGATTGCAGGAGCCAGCCATGAGCATGGGAATGAACCTGCAGGTGTAGGTGTGCTCCTCAGGGGGTGTGTGCACGCAGGCAACAAGAGGAAGGTGATACATTACATCAAATGTCGAACTTCACCTTTTGGCAGACACTTTTCTCACACAAACACATTCACCCGCCCATTCACATCAATATTGGGGTAATTTGCACTGCTCTGTAGTGGCCTGGATGCCTGAAGGTCAGAACTCATCATGGCGAAGGAATAAGAAGCCGATGTTCTGGGAAAGCAAAGGGATAGTGAAGATCTACATACTGGGGAGTTGGAAGTCTTGCCGTAAGGACTTCTTTATTGGTATCTTCTGAACCCTCCTATTTTCCACTTCAGAGAATGGGAATGTGCACTCCTGAGTCAGCAAAGCAGCAGTCTGAAACCCTAAACCAGACACTAACCACCACCACAATCCAAGATAGGAAGATAACACACTCCCAGTGCTATTTACTCACAACAATCAAATGTGGAGGAATGGGGGTAAGTCGAAGCAGCTGGGAAGGGCAGGTTAAGAAAGGGGCCCCCAACCCCTTGTTCCTACAAGCTGCACCTCCCAGGATTCCAACCTGATCCTGAACACCTTCCCTGTGCCTGGCTCAGTGTGACACTGAGCACAACCTGCAATAAAAGCAATCAGTCCAAATGATTTATAGACTCCTGAAATACCATGGTCTTTGTAGCAGAAAAAACACATTCTGCATAGCAATGGCTGGGAATGACCTCACCTCCAAGTTTCTACAGGGATGGGGCTGGGTTTTCACTGTGCTGACACAAGATTTTTCTGCAAACACAGCCCACTGACACCAGCCTCACTCCCTCAGTCATACCCTTCTGCACAGGGGGCAAGATGAGGCACTGCTGGGCACAGAAGAGAAAAACAGAGGGAGCAGGAGGAGTTGTCAGACCCACCACTTCTTCCATCCAAACAGCACTGCAGCAGCTCTGGGAAGTGGCAGTGTTTTGGGACGAGGGTTTTCCCTGAGCAAAGACCTCTCCCTGCCCTGAATAACAGCAGTAAAGGCAGGATGCAGGACTTGCTCTCCAGACCTCTGTGTTTTCTCCCTCCCCAACACCTCTTTAAATAATAAAGTTTCCCCATCTCCAGCAGGAGCAAAGTGTGCTGTGTAGCAGCTCATAAAGATGAGGAAAGCATTCCTAGTGGAGAGCCCACTCCAGAGAGGTTAGTGCTTGTCAGCAGCAGCAGCAAATAGACTGTCTCCAGCTCTCTGGGTTTCCTGGCAGGGAGGCAGTGTTCTGCCTGTTAAAACTTGTTTTGGATGACAACAGGCCACATTCCACGTGAGGAGAGTGTGCCCATCCTTCAGCTCACAGCAGGCTGCTTGTTTCTCTTCACTCAGCTGTAAACATGTTTAAGACTCCTATAAACACCTATTGAGCAGCAAACCATCCAAACATGCTCAATGTAAAAAAAAAAAAGAACCAGAAGGCAAACCCCACAAGAACAGAAACACCTTCCTGCCCAGGAGCAAACAGTCCTGCCAACAAGGCTCCCTGAAAAGAATATGTAAGAGTATATCACCTTACTACACTCACATCACAAGGAAAAAAAACCAAGTTATTTTCTTTTACCTGACCAACTACTCATTTCAGCATCACCTTCAAAGGAAAGCCATCACTCACAAGAGCCCATACTATCCTCTGTGCCTGTCCAGCCCATCCCAGCCTCCCTGAAAGCTCAACTTTCCCAATCAGCTCTGGCACACAGAAATGCCAAGCCACGGTGTACACCAGGCACGAGTTCTGCACCTCAGGCTGATCCCTCACAACCTTCCACTTGAACATTACAGCAAAGCGTTTCTCAGGCCAGAGACTCTCCCAGCACATAGTGATGAAGCATCATGAATGCCAATGGATGCTGATGATTACAGGATATTCTCCTAAACTCCTCATTCACTTTTATCCAAACTATTTTACCTGCTTGACTTTGCTGCACAGCAGACCTGCACACACCTCAGGAGAGGACAGTCAGGGCCCCAATTTTTCAGCATCACTTACTCAAACACCCACCCCTGGGTGTGGATCTGCTCTCTCCAGCACACACTGACCTGTGGGGTAAGAGAAGGAGAGGAGCACAAAGCTCAGGAGGATCCACCATGCCTGGAGACTTGCTCTGAGACAGAGACTGGAGAGCAGGGATGCTGTGGGGGCATCACAGGGGCTTGTGCTCCATCTCATGCAGGGCTGAGAGGAAGAGCAATATTTTCTCTGAGTCCTTACAGCTTTGCAAGAGGGAGACTCACTTTTCTGGAAAGAGAATAACAAATTTGGCTTTCCATACACAGGCTGTACTATAATGCCTTTTAGAGTGGCAAGAAGAAACTCCATTACAGGCACAGGAGATGGAAACAGTGATCTCCTGCAGATCTTTCAAGCCCAACAGCTTTTCACCTTTCTGGCCCCAATGGAAGAGCCTTTTGGCCTTTTGTCTAGAAAAATTGCCCAATAAAGAGCTTTTGTATTTCATCATTAATAACTGTTGCATCAGCTAAGTTGGGGTGGCAGTTCTTGGTTGGTCGCAGGAGTGACTTACAGTAGGGCTCCCACCTGGGACATGCAACAGAAAACAATGCAGAAACAAGGCAAAAACTATTAATTGCTTGCAGAGTCACTCCCCTTCCTCAGCTTCCCAGGATCCAGGAAAGAGTCACCACATGGAGTCACAAACACAGCCATCCCTCTCCCCAAAGAAGAAAATATTACTTAGTTTTAACAGCCAAAACAAAACAAATGCTATTTGTCTTCTGCTCGGATTTCTGATTTCCCTTAAAACAAAACAGGTTTTTAGAGGCAGCAGGGCAAGAGGAAGGGTGGGGAAGGTCACAGATTAACCTTCCTCCTGTTAGTAGGTTCCAGGATTCTGGCTGCAAGGCCAAGAAAACATGACACCAAGTGCCCAGTGTGACCACAGCCCCCTGTGATGCTGAGCCATGAGGAACTGCCAGACAGAGGATTTTACCCTCCCACCCTTTCCAGGAGCATTTAAATACCTCCTGTTTGCAATGAGCAGCACTGTCTCTGGTGGATTTGAGAGAATCTGGAATTTTATACAACTGAACTTTAATATAATGCAATTATTTTGTTCATGTTCTGTTTTGGTTGGTAGGAACTGCAGTCATCTCACTGTTTCCAGTTTCAGTCTTAAAACAGAATGACTTTTTGTAACAGAGATGTAAAAATAATCCTGCCTTAGAGCAAAGAGGAATAATCCAATTCACTAAGAAAGTTGTTTTCTCCTGCACATCTCTGCTTCACCCTCCTTCTCCCTCTGCACTGCTGGCAGTGAAAGGACCATCAGCTGTGCAACTCCAAACACCCGACTCAGCCCCTCTCTCCTCATAACCACTATTTTAAATACTTCTCAGTTGTTTTCTCCCTTGCTCCTACACGAGCCCTCTGCCCACCTGTACAATTCTTCTCTAAGCATTTTTGGTGGGGTTTTGCCAAAGGGATGTACAGTGAAAGGTATGGTGAGATTGCATGAAAGATGTAATGGAAAGAAGACTCACAGGACAATGCATCTTCTCATTCCACCAAGCATAAAAAGAGGATTAATCCTAGCTAAAAAAATCAGACCTGTTACACTGCTGGAACAATAAATATGTGCTTTTAGCCTTAATATCATACATAATACAGAACAAATATACAAGCTGAAGTCTTGTAATGGACTTTGTGGGAGTAGACATTCATGGTGCTCCTTGCACAGCCACAGTCCAAAGCTTTAAGACTGAAACCAAGCCTGACTCGTGGGAGTATAAATTAGGAGGTTTATAACACATAATTAAAGCACCAATATACTGGAAAGTATCAACAGTTAAGCACTAATATGTAGTTAAACATACTTTCAATTTAGATTAGTACCGAGTACTAACATGGTTCAATAAATAGCAGCAACATCACAGGCTTTTACCAAACCATGAGCCATTCGAAACTTTTCTGTAACTCAAAAAAGAGAAGGGCAAAAAGCCAAACGGCACTGACAGAGTTTTCCTCTATTTCAGAAAGCAAAGCGCAGCTCGTTGCACTTTGGGGAGCACAGCAGGGCTCAGGCAGAGTTCGCAAGGAGCGAGCCCGTTAGCGGGCGGGCAGGGCGCCTCTCCGGGCGCGCATCCCCTCCTGCTCCTCGCATCAAAGCCGCCTTCAAAGCATCTCTGCTGCCTTACGGGTTCGCACCAAGAACGAGAGACATCTCAAAGCCGCGGCTCCGGACTCTATAGCTCCAGCACGGTCAGCTTTGGGTAGGTCTCCCGGCAGAGAGGGGATGAGAGGCAAAAGGTAAGGCCAAAAGCAGGGAAGGGAAGCCCCAGCGCCCGGCCGCTCCCGGGGGCCAAAGCCGCGCTCCGACCCCCGCGGGGCTCCCGAGGACCGCGGGTGCCGGGGCTGCGAAGGACGGGACCCGACGGGACCCTCCCGCTCCCTCCCTTCCCCTCCGTTCCCGCCGCCGGGGATCACTCACTGCGCTCCGGGGCAGCCCCGCCGCCGGCCGCCGCCACCAGCTCCAGGTAGGCGGCCCAGAGCCCGAGGGCGAGCGCGCCCAGGGCCAGCAGCAGCCGCAGCTGCCTCCGGCGCCGCAGCCGCGCCAGCAGCCGGCCCCGCATGGCGCCGCTCAGGGCGCCGGGGCCCCGCCGCCCCGGGCCATGGCTCCGGCTCCGGCTCCGCTCCGGCCGCACGACCCCGGCGCTGCCGCCGAGCGCGGCGCGGGGCGGGCCCAGGTGCGCAGCGCCGCCCCCGCGGGCAGCCCCGGCCCCGCGCTGCCGCCGCCCCCCGCACCTGCCTCCGCCCCGGGGGCTCCGCGCCCGCCCTGGCCGCGCCAAGCCGCCTCCGTGGCGGTGGAAGCTCCGAACCCCCCTCACTGCCGCTCTGCGTGCCCCAGGAGCGTTGGTGCTGGAGTTGGTGCATCCCGCCGGTGAGGAGCGGGACGGTAACTCCTCTGCAGGGAGGGAAGTAGAATGAGAGGAGACGATTCAAATTCACGCTGGTACTACACACAGCTGAATCCACGCAACGGATTCACAGCTGAATCTATTTACCGTGTCGTTCACCTGGTGCAACAGGTGTATGTAATTGGAAGTGCATGGCTCGGTGAGGAGGAAGAGGGCTGGTGAAGCCTCCAAACCTGCTTTCTGAAGCGGCTGAGCGGATGCGATGTTACATCGTCAGCCCCCTCAGCGAGAGGATGTCAGAGGTTTACACAAACACCAGGACTTTTCCTGGATGAAATTGCTGCTTCATTATGTGTCCCAAGCACACTTTGAAGTGACTTCTGAGTCCTCACCATGCTGTGGGTTTCATTAACATCACCAAGCTCTCTTGGAGGCTGCAAACTGCATTCCTCCTCGGTGAAGGAAAATGAGAGATAACATCTGGCACGTACATTGTCGGATTCCCGGCTGTTTAGATGGTCTGGAAAGGCCCGAGGTGGCCTTGGGCAGCCCACGCTCCAAAGGACGAGAAGGGACTTCAGATCTTTTCTCGGTCTCGGTGTTTATTAATTGCTTATCTAAAAGATTTTCTCTTGGCCTGACAGAGGTCTGCTCAGCAGTCAGCCATGGGCACACACTACGAGCCCCCGGGGCGGTCACTTATCTTTATACTCGGAGTTACATATACAATATTTATCATTTTTCTCCAATACCCTCTACCCTTATTAACCAGTGCACTTTTGGTAAGGACCAATCCCAAAGTGCCAACATCACCACAGAAGATGGAGGCCAAGAAGAAGAAGAAGAAGGAGAAGGGCACGCCCCAATTCCTCCATCTTACTTCTTTAGACCCACCTGTACAGAAATCTTAAACCCTTTGTCTCACACTCCAATTAACTTATCCCTTCACCATTCACCCCGGTGAAATCCTCCTATCCTCATACTGATGTCGTCTCCCGTGTGGGATCAAAGTCCAGCCACCAGACATTTCTGGCAACATTCCAGGACTCCCGAGCCCCCCAGGGGTGGTCCCGGTCACTCTGCACCTCAGTCCTGAGAGGCTAACTGGCAGCTAGTCCAGAGCTACCCTTTTCCAAAAATGAAAGCTGTTATGTGGGTGTTGTTTGATCATTGGTGGCAACTGTTTTCCTTCACAGCTCCACTCCTGCACAGGTGCAGCTCCTGTGCTGTGTGGGACCATGAACAGAAGCTCTCAGGCTGAAGTTGGTTTTTAAAATTAATGAAATTATAGTACTTTCTTTTTTTCTTGAGACCCCCCAGGAAACAAACCCATGGTGAGGGAGCCTGGGTGAGTGGCTCTGTCCTTGGGCTCCCCTAGCCTCCCTAGGACGAGGTCCATGGTGCAGCTTTGGAGGATGCAATGCTTGTGTTCCTCCTTCCTACCCCATCTGAGGCCACAGATGCGCATCCATCATCAGCTTGAATAATGGGGGATAATTCCTCCAGTGTAAACAGAAAGAGCTGCCAATAGCCAGACAACACCAGTACACACACAACTAAAAATGGGAAACTCTGTGCAGTTTAACAAGGCAGGATTCTCATGGGGACGTGACACTGTTAGAGTCTTTTGGTGGTGTGTTAGTTTGAGGTTTATCCAGCATGAGAGAAATAAACTAAATTTTTATACGTGTTCCCAGAAAGGCAGAAAATAGTAAGAAAAATGTGTAATAAATACAGATCTAAATTTAACTTTGTTTAAAGAATGAGAATTGAATGATGTATTCTTCAGAAAGTTGTGTGCATTTCTTAAATGAACAATCTTATGCCTGAAAAATAACTGCATATTAAAATAAGTAAACACATTTTTCTCTAGTGAGCATTGTACAAAAATGGAGGGAAGGGAAAAGTGAAAGTAAAGGCTATCAGTAGCATTGTCAACTTCTAAAGAAACAAACTTCTTGATGGAACTGTGCTGTGATACAGAAAAGCTCTTGTCTCTGGAGAAAAAGCTTAAGGAAATGACTATGGCATGATCATATCCATTACAATACAGTTACAGCAGAACAGTTTTAAGGAACAAAATTAATCTGAATGTGTAATAAAAAGTGAAGTCATAAACTTCAATAGCTTATTCTGGACTACTTATTCATTGCAGAAAGAACAGATATTCAGGAATAAGATTCTGGCAGTGATGTTCAAAATGACCTCACATAACTGTTTTTATCTCAAGTCTGCTAGCAGCCTTGTAGTTTCAGATTCCCAGGCATCCCAAGTGACAGGAGTGCGTGCCCAGCCCTCCACCTCTCTTGTCCTCAGTGTGTGCCATGTGCTGGGGTCAGCCCTTCAGGGAGAGGAAAGCAGGTGAGCTGGAGGTGGTGAGACAGGAACAGGGCCCAGGGTGTGTGGAGGTGACTCCAACAGGAGCTGGCACTGCTGATGGACCATCCTTGGATATTGGACATTGCTGCTGCCTTCAGGACACATCTCTCCCAGCCTGCCCATAATATCCACTTCAAAGAAACTGGCTCTTTGCCAGGAGTATTTTTTGTCTTTCTTTGAGCTGCTGTTTGTTTTCTATTTTGGCTATGCTCCCTCATGATAAAAGCAGCCTTTGATACAAGTGCAGCACTTAATGCACATCTCCTGTTCCTCCTGGCTCACTCCTCTCTAGCTACATCTGAGCATCTCTGCTTCTTGTTATGTTTTTGCTTCTAGTTATCTAACAACTGTTTCTCTGTTCTGTAAATCTTTTAGCTCCATGCCAACATTGTTTCTCTGTAGGTTCCCCAAAGGTTCAATTATCTGCCACTTGCTCCTTCTTTCTTCTTGTGCAATTTTCAACACTAATTACAAGTTCCACACCAAAGATACCCAACTGTCCCTAGAATTCCCCACCCTGGTGGCTCCATGCTCCTCTTCCTGACCTCAGCTATGCTCTGAAGCACAAACAATGACTTCATCTCAACATTCTCCATAGAATTGGCTCAAAGGCAGAAGTGCTTCTAAGAGGAATAAGCAGTTTCTGAAGACACAGCTCCCCATTATTATTTCTCTTTTTGGCACCTCAGAATTTGATTTGGCTCTAAAAGGCATTACTAGTGGGGCAATTCCAGAAAAATCCCTGTCAATGCTGCAGTTGAACATCACTGTAAGGGAATCAGTGCAGTCCCACAATTAAAATCCTATCAGCACAAGGACCTCCTTGCTCAGCTAAGTGGTGCTGATACAAGGGGTTGTGCTGCCATGGTCATATTTTACTGGTGCAGTAAGGAAGAAAAATTATAAACGAAAGGCTTCATAACATCAGGTCTACTTTGTTATATCAGTGGCTAGCCTTGTCAAGCCAGCATTTGCAAATTGCCATCTGAAAGCAATCCTGGTGTGAACAGTTCATTAATATAACAACCTATTCCTGGGTGAAAAACAAGCAGCACCTGCATAAACATTAAATCTAGCCCATGGGAACCAGTGAAGAAAATATGTAAACAAATTAAGAGGAGAGAGGTTTGATGGACAAGTAAAATAGCTTTTACTAACCAATAAATTGGCAAGAAAGCTCCTAACAAATAGGAATCCCACACAAGGTTTGTAAAAGTGTATAAAAGCGAGTTACATGAATAAAGAATAGGCTTTTTCCACCATGAAGAAAATGGAGTCTCATGTGTTTTATTCTGATATTTTACCAATACAGATACACTGCCAGGATTTGTATGGTGTGGCCTGGGTTGGGATTTGTGATTTCCTCTTGCTGTATACACAGCCATGACTTTGACTGACAGGATCAGGATCCCATTGCTCTCCTCCAACTTTGCTGTCTGGATGCAAAGCCTCATTCATGATTGTGTCTTTCCACTGCTTAACTCCTTCCTTAGCTCTCAAGTCCCCACTGTCCAGATAAAGTTACATAGAAATGTTTTCCCTTCCCTTTCAGCTGGCAAGAGGTCACATTTTCACATGAGCTTCATGCAGTGCTCCAGGAACACTTCCTGATTTCAGGACCTGCCCCAGGAGTTGACCTAAATTGCTTTTTTTGCACATCAGAACCATCTCTTGATACTTCCTGAAAAAGGTTTTTCTATACTTTAAGCTGAGAACTTTCAAGAGACTTTGCAAAGTCTCTTTAGATATTTATCATAATGAAAGATGAACATATGTGAGAATTTGGGAAATCCATGTTTTCAGTCTAGTCTTGCATAACTCCTTCCTTCCCCTCTCTTAAACATAATAATACTTGGTTTCTATTTTAAGTGGCTGTGCTCATCATCCTTGCTTTTCGAGAAGTCCCAAAGATGCATCATAGTCATGTTATCAGAGACATTACAGACCACAGAGATGAGCAGCATTCCCTGTAGACATCTGTCCACCCAAGCTAGGATTGAAGAGGAAAAAATGTTGTACTGGATGGTTTAGAAGTGACACCATACTGACAGAAATGTTTACAGTAAGAGAAAAGCAATTTGATCTCTGAATCAATACAGGAGCATTTGGCACAAACCAGACATGCCTCACCAAGGTAAATCCTGAGCTTTTTATTAAAATCAAACCCATTCCAAGAGTGAATCCCTTCATGCCTGTGCAGTTAATAATTGTCTTGCTTTAACATTGAACCATTTCTGTGTTAAAAGCCCTTCTGGATTTTCTGAATAAACCCAAATAATCTGTATTTACACATCTGTCCCCAGTCCAACAGCATCACATTCTTAAAATATGCAATTTAGTCAGGGGAAGTGAACAGTCAGCCCTATTGAGGGCTTTGTTTTTCAAGCTGTATTTCTAGAGCTTGCTGGAAGGGCAGTCACTCTACCCCACATTCAAAGATGCCTTTTCTCCAAGAGTTCCCTTGGTGCTAAATGGGAGACACCAGAAATCCACTACACTCCTCTCAAATACTTCAGTCATAGCAGAGATGTTTCCTGCCAGTGGGTTAAATATTGGTTACCTCTGACGGCTTGTTTTGGACAGTAGGTCCTTAATATTTGATGCAACCTAAGAATCCAAATGTTGCTCATTTTGTCTAAAACCTTAAAAAGGCAGCAAGCAAAAGGAATCACTGCAGCTCCCACCACTCACGCTTTCTACACTGTGTCCAAGAATGTTTTGGTGCATAATCCCAGTCTGAAGACTAAAGAAGGTGTATACTTCTATAGCTAGACTTGCACACTTAAGGAAAACTCTTTAGGGAGTAAAGAGTTACGATTTAAAGCAACTGGAAAATAGAAAAGCAAAATATTGCAGAAAAATTAGAAAGAAATCTCTTAAAATGTCCATAACATACTCATGACTTATGATATCACTTTGAATGGGGACAAATAGGACACCTTTATTAAGATATTGACTGAGCAGGCAAAAACACATTCTAAAACACCACATTCTAAATTAAATGTGTTTGTGAGCTTTAATTAAAAGTCTGAACAACATCCCTTTGCATGAGTATGAACAGATCTACCAGAACAAAGTACACAGGCATGCTGCTCCCAGCTAGACTCAGAAATACTATCTGATTATCAAAGAATTCCTGGCCTCCATAGAAACATTTTAATTCCAGAATATCAGGCTGCCCAGAGAGTCCATCCACAGTGGTAAAATGTGTTTCTGAAATGATAATCCCATTTACATAAGCAATTTAACTGTAGCCACTGCATACAAGCATAGACCACATTACTGTTTAGACTTATTTTGACACCTCTGAGAACTGTTGGTCTGCCTGAGTACAGTCACATCAGTTCACTTGGGAATTACTGCAGACTGTGATATAACAAATTCACAAGAGATTATTTTTATTTTGGTTTTGTTTTACCTTGTATAACCTTGCTGTGCAGAGTTAGCTGACATAGCATGTCCCTATAATTAAAGCAACTGCATGAAAACTAAAAAACTCCAACAAATACTGCATATAAATACATCACAGGTTTGAAGCCAGAAGGAGCCACTAAATTATTTCCTGTTAGCTCATGTCATTATATTTCATTAATTTCTAATGGGTCAAACCCAGTATCTTATTAAAACAAGTTAATAAAGGTGAAGTAATTTTTTGATTTGAAGATAGAGATGGAGAATTTGTTACTTCCATACCTAGTTTGTTATAGTAAGGGGGAAAAAAAAAGCACTATCTCCCTACTAAAAATTTATGCCTTTTTAAATTTATTTAAGGTTCAGGCTACTTGTTGTTGCTCAGCATTGCCCTGCTAGGATAGAGAGGCCTTTGGTAGGGTTTTTTGTCTTCAAGTGACACATATTAATCCATCTTCTTAATGCAAGACAAAATGAGCTCTTGCACAACCTTTTCTCTTCCTCTGAATCATCTGAAAAGTAGGCACTCCTTCCTTATTAATTGAAGCTACACAATAAGGTTTCCCCTGCTCCTCATTTTTCTCCCAGTTATGCAAGAGATATTTAATATCTTGGCTCACAAAAAGAACATGTGTCCAGTTCTAACTTTTAATCCTGCAGTATAGACTCTCCATAATCTTAGAAGCAGACATTTCACAAATCTTTCAGATTCTGTCCTACACTTATAACCTGGCATTAGTTGTACTAAAATGATACAAGTCACACATTACTAACTTCAGTTATCAAAAAAGCTAATCTACCTTGGAAGTAAATGCTATTTTTTTATTTCTACCCAAAAACTGTAGGAAAAAAAAAAAAAGAGTAATTAAGATAGTGGAACTTCTCCCAGGAAACCCCTTTGAAAATGCCAATAATGCTTTGTTGACATTTTAAAGGGTAGCTGTCAGTGGTAGGAAGCACTTGGCTCTTGAAAGCAGTTCTTGGCATGAAGGTCCCCATTTGTTTTGGCAACATTTCACACGACCACGTGATGTCACACAGAAAGAGTGTGTACAATACTTTGCACTTCCTGCACTTGGAAAAATATTCACGCTTCCAAATAAAATGGATTTACAGAGTAACACTACTGAGATTTCCCTCCCACCCCCTCACACAGGAAGTATTCATAGCCTAGTGACATTAAGAATCATGTTCAAACTGCACTTGGATTTTGATAGACTAGCAGATATATTAGGGATGCTGTCATTTTATTCTGTTCAGTCTTCCTGAAGTCTAAAGAATATTGGTAAGGAAGCCAAGAAATTAAACATTTACATACTTTTTCCCCCAATACTTCCTCCCAGTCTTACAAACCTGAATGTCAGAGCTTGAAGTCTTTACCCAGACACACTTCATGGCTTTCCAGTGAGGAGAATGCCATTTCACAGGCAATTCTTCAGCTTGCAAGAGTTGAAAATAAACAGGATTCTATAGGTCCAAGAGACCTTTTTGCTGGGTTCCCATCAGCTGAATTTAAGTAGATGGATCCTGCTGAATGAGTGGCTAAGGCTTCATTATGTAGCAATTTGCAGAAGCAGCCTTTTAGGCCCTGTGATAGGATTGATATCTTCAGACCAGTAGGATGTTATTCCACATACAAACTCACTTTAATTAGCTTGATTTCTCTAGGAAAATACCAGCCAGCTAGGAGAGCATGAGACTAAAGGATGGATAGCATTAAATATCCTTCCTTAACTGTCCACATCACATCAGCACCCAAGCTGTTCATGAACCAGTTTCTGAACAGTTCAGCATTTTCAGCTCAACTGATCAGGGCAACATCCTTTGAAAGAGCCCCTTGCAAGCTGCAGTGTAGCTGAGCACCCAGGGACTGTCAGGACACTGAAGCCCGTGATCAACTGCCCTCAAGAACACAAACAGAACAAAAGCCACAGTACAGGACCACAAGGGACAGCAAGCTTGTCACAAAAAGGTTCAGACAACTGATGTGGGTATGGGTGTCTTAAGGGCATTTCCCCTCCTGCATTGCTTTAGCTGATGCTATATTCTCCAAACCTTCACCTCCATCTTTTCCATATCTACCTATGAAACACTAAATGAGGAGCTGCATGGCCACTTCCACCTAAAAGAAATTGCCTGCTTTCACATACTAAGCTCTGCTCAAAGGGGAAGGAAGTGCTGGTAGCTTATATGGTGTATACTTCAGAAACAAGGTAAAAAAAGGTAAAGTAGGAAACAGAAGCATTGAAATCCCTTCACTACAGATCTGCTCTCAGGCTGCAAGGGGGACAAGATTTATGGATGCTGCAGCAAAAGCATGAATACCTGCAATCATAATATTGAAACCCTTGTCATGATTTCATCTGTTTTCTAGGATCGTGCTGTCTGGTATGAAGACAATCACCACACAGAGCTACAGTTACAGGTCTCATCTATCAACTGTGCACCTGCTCTTCCACCCCAGTTTGTTACAGTTCAGTAGCAACAACTTATGTAGCAAAAGCTGGTCATGATTTCTCTGCACATAACCATGACCTTGTTTAGAGCTACAAAGATAATATGGTGGTTAAGGAAGATACTAGGTCCCCTTAGTTATGGGCTTCCTTTGCATGTTAAAACTGTGAGGAAGGGGAAGAGAAGATGAATTTCAGTTGTGTAGTACCTACCTCCCAACCAAGCATTCAGAACTTGTGTAAATGTTGCTCATCCTTGCAGAAGAGTTCTATAATGGGTTATCTTTTCCCACCATATTAAATCAATTAGTTTTATTCCAATTAGGTTAAACCAAATCAAACTGGAGCCATTTTAAAATAGTTATCCTGTCCAGGAGTCAAATGTAAGACATTTGAGTACACACTTTCCATATGAGAATTTACAGTTACATCCTGAGGTGTTAAGCACCAAAACAGGAATCATGGAACTATTTAAAAAGCTGCTTCTCACATAGGAAAATGTCAGTCAAAATTCAGATCTTCACCTAGATCCTTCCAGGATTATTAATTTCATTCTAGCCATGTATGTGATTTATAATATGCTCCAAATAAAGGCAAAGCACAGTACACACTGATCCCTACCCCAGATATGAAGATATAGCCACACACACACACTCCTGATGTATCAGTCATCATGTACTTTTAAAGTCAGGTTTATCAGGTGTCATCTCTCAGCTCAAACAGCAATATAATCTGGTACATTAGGAATGGCTCAAGAGCAGGTTTCTTCAAATTTCTGTTGATGGATGCCAGGAAACAAACAAGCAGGAGCTGTTCTTTCATATGACTATTCAAGTCTAGCAATGTCCTATTCCTAAAATTAGGATGCCAGCTAATAATTCAGCTTCAGCAGTGCCGTAGTTCATCCTCTAAGATGTAGATTTTTGTTTTTAAGTCTTTAAGTTCTCCTTGAATTTTACGTGTTAGTTTATTTCCTTGGCGGATCTCACGCAGAATTGCAAGATCCTGGTCATCTGGTGCCAAATTCATAGCCACCTAAAAACAAAAACAGATTAAGAAAAACAAAGCTGTACAGAATACAATTTATGGAGCATTATGGTAAATATATGAGGGAGAGAACTCTAAAGGAGACCCTTTGTAGCCAGCAAAGGGGATGTGTAAGGATGTGTTAATAGCTCATCACCAACAGAAAGGTGTTCCAGAATTAGACATAAAGAACAAAGATTTCATATCATTATGTTTTTGTATTATAGTACTAGCAAGGAAGAAATCTTAGTAGAATATAACCATGTTGACTCACAGCCTGTTGACTCCTTTCTAGTTCCTGTATTATTTACAGACACACAAAAAGGGACAAGTTAAACTATTTATCAAGGAACTCCTATCTAGTTCTCAGTACCTCAGGAGATAAGATGACATTTTATCTTTTGCTATTTCAGCTAGAGGTGTTCTAACTGCTGTGGCTGACCTGCTGCCCTCTGAACTGCACAGGACTCAAGAGCAGTTCAAGTCCAAAGCCTTGACTTGGGCAGTGCCTGTACTGAGCTGAGTAAAGGCTGCTGGATAATCAGAATTCCTGATGGCAAGCTGGCCAGGGCTGACATTTCCTGTCACCCTGCAATTGGACAGAGCATGCCAGCCCAGCCACTTTGAAGGGCACAGCATGGGAAGCTGCTCTAAAATCCCTCTATTCTCTTGACCCACCTATGGTTTCTTATTGTGTCATCATGTAGTTCTCAGTCAAAAATGTTAGCATGCAAATCAGGGAATTTAGTCATCTTCAGTCATTTTGACCTCAAGCAAGGAGAAGGATTGAATGATCACTCTGGAGACTTTTTGCAAGTGCTTTGTTCCCCTGCCCTCTTGTGGTTAACAGTGTTAAGAAATGGAGAATACAATGAAGAGCCCACCCACAGATATAAAACATACAAGTCTCCAGTAAAGGCATCATACACACTTTTCCCCCTCATTCATATACTGCTTTAAGTCCTTGAAGAAAATCCACAGGCCATTTAAAAAAAAAAAAAAAACAAAACCAAAAAAACCCAAACAAATTGAAGTCTTTAATCAAAATAAATGCATTGGTCTGCATAAACTGAGCTGTGCATCAAAAGTGCAGGAAAAGAATGAATCAATAGCACTGCCAGACTCCTGCAGGAGAGTCTAAGCTACACCAAGATCATCCTCTCAAGCACATTATAAATGTCTCATCCTTAACTCCAAGCAGCATCAAGGCTGTGCCTTTCCCTCTAAGCTGTTCAGATGTTCATCTACACACCTAGAAGCTACTACAGAGAACACAACTTCCAGCCACTGCTTCTGCAGTGATTTCTGCAAAGTCACAAATGCATACTAAAGTAACAAACAGAGTACTCAAAATACTTAAGACAATGATCAATCTCTTATTGGAACAGAACCAAACACTATGGCTCTCACAAAGAAAATAAACACTCATTTTCTTTGCAGGATAAACTTCTGAATCAAACCACTGCCTTGCAATTTTGAGATAGCTAAGTAAGATACTTGTATCACATATGAACTTTTGAGAGTGGAAACAAAAATACAGTTAATGTATAAAAAGGACAGTTCTTGGTAAGCTTGATGTCTATTTGACAAAGACAAATCTCTTTTGTTTTGTAAAATACAGAGGAGGCAAGTTTTGTCAGATACTGATATTTAAAGACACACTTAGAAAATGAATTATTTCCTTAACCCTAGAGGAATACTACATTAAATACTGACAATACATCTCTATATGATAAGCCCACAACAGTCTGCCTCAGAAAGGCTTAGCTGTTACCTTATAAATCTTCTTCTCTACATCTTTCAGTTTCTGCTGAAGCTGTTTGATGTCATTCTTGAAGCCCTCTACTTCCAGATTCCGACGTTTTTCCAAGGCTTCACATCGCTGAGTCATCAGTTTCAGGCGCTTGCCCATCTTCTCTGAGCGCTCCTGAGGAGACGAAAACTCAATAGGCCATTCAGAATAAATGCTGCAAGATCATCACCCAGCCAGGAGATGATTACACACTAATTACCTGAAAGAGCTCTTTGCCAGCATCCCTCTCCTCACGCATTCTAGCCACCTCCCCTTCCAGGGAGACGCACTGCTCTCTGTACATGTGTGACAGGTGTTTCTCCTGCACCAGCTTGTCTTGCAGTAACTAGCACATAGGAAGAACAAAAAAAAAAAAGAAGAAAAAAAATTCAAGACTGCTCACAAAACTTCCCCTGCCCTGTACAAGCAAGTGGGATATTACTGCTAATATGGCAGGAAAATAAAAATTAACTGGAGCTAGAGCTCGCAAGTACGTGAGGACAGTGTTCTAACTTCAGTCTCATTACCAAAACCTCTGAATAAGTTATTGCTCATCATTAAAGATAACATTCAATTAAAGCTCTAACTCCCCTTTCAGAGCTGCTTGCCCAGCACTGCATTTCAGAGGCATCTGTATTCAGGCCTAGATGGAAACAATTCATTCTTGCCTGTGTACTTTCCAATTCCTTATTCTCATCTCCCAGCTTCCCACTGGTAGTGGAAGAGGAAGAAAAATTCAGACTGCTTGAGAAGAGCTGGAAGACATCAATTGAGAGGACTCATTCTCCCCTGACAGCATCAAGGAAGATCCAGGCACTGCATTCTAAGAGCATTAGCTCAGAGCACTTACAGGAACAGAGAGCACACGCAGTCAGCAGGTTAAAAACTGTTGGCCCCACTTACCACACAGCTTACAGAATTTGGGATTTTTTCTGAGCAGGAAAGAAACTGACAGTGACATGCTACCATAAATCCTAACTATACATTTTATCTGAAATTTGAAGGTGATGCTGATTTTGAAGCAGGAGGGTTTTTTTATTTAGATTACTGCTAACAACAGCGTAACTTAAGGCAATCCAGTACAACTTTGAAACTGCTGCTAGTGACTGTGTATTATGCCAAAGCCAAGGTGCTTGCAATTTTCTAGTTAAAAACTGTTAAAGAGAGCTCTACCAAAGACAAAAACATTACCTTTATTTCTTTGCTGTGGCATTTTGAAGCTCCATCACTTCCTTGAAGCATCTTCTTCAGCTCTGTCTGCTTCTTTTGTCCTGACTCTGTGCTGAAAGCAAGCTGATCCAGATCTTTGCCAAGTTTCCTCAACAGACTGTCCTTCTCTGCCATCCATGCTTTCTCGTTGGCTCTGGCATCAAACTTGAGCTGGAGAAAGTCCCGGGTACTCTCATACAAGAGATTTTGGGTCTTATGGAGCCTGCAAAAAGGGAACCCAGTGGAGTTAACTTCTTTCCTAGTGCCTACCTTAATTTCATCAGTCATCAATGCAAGCTGGAAGAAGCACAGGAGAAGATACATGGTCTAAATGTGAGCTTAACTCTTCTCATCTAATGAAATAAGTGCTCTTCTTCCAATGTGAGAGAGGATTTTTAATGAGCAGATTATTCCACTCATCTTCCACACACACTCCCAGAAGGCTGTACAATTTTCTTTTCTGCCTGCTGCAGAAAGCAACACACTCAAAGTCAAAACATTTCTATTGCTCCCTCTCATCTCATGACCACATCATGGCCATGCTTTCACACTCACTTTTCTGTTATAGCTTTGATCTTGTCCTGGTCCTTCTGGTGCCGGACCTCAGCTTCCTCCATCTGAATCCGCCTGTCCTCGAGCAGGGACTCGACCTGTTCCTTGGTCAGTCGTGTCTGTTCTTCTATCTGAGCCTGCAGGGCCTTCACCTGCACAAGCACACAAAGCCATCACAAAGCAAGGCCTCACACCAGCTCTGCTCCTGTTAAATTCAAGGATTTAGACCAAAACCTGATAACACCTCTGGCATTTCTAATTTCTCAATCTTTTGTTTTAATGCTAAGTATTTCAAACAACTAAAGCATTTTAAAAATAATCATGCTGTAGGCAAGAGAGGCATACTATAAGGAGCAACATTCAATTATTAATATTTTTATATTGTTAAGATTTAAGTTGTACACATCGAACAAATCCTGTGGAATATGCAGAGACTTCTGTACCTTTGCTTGCATAATATTAATAATAATAAAAAATCAGCCACCATCAATATCTGCTGTACAAGTTCATCCATTATTTGTTTGATTCATCCTTCCTCATACTTTGCATACAGCTTCTGGCATCTTCCCCAGTTCATGATTCTGCACATTTTATCTTTCTTTCTGTCATGCTACCTATATCTAAACTTTTATGGAAGCCTAGAAAAGGGAACAGTTCATTGTATCAGTGCACTTTGTGAGGCTGCTGTGCCTCAAACACATTGCTTTTGTCAAGCCTCCACAAAACACCCAACCCTGCACATCTTCAGTGGGTTTAATGTAAATTCGTATCTGCTATCAAACTATGGGAGATAACATCAATTACACATTCTGTACTTAAGGACAACATATTTCAATTGACATTACTGGAACATCTGCTTACATAAAGCTTCCAGAATCAGTTCTTAAATTTACATTCACAGCAAAGGAACAGCTAAGTAAACTGACAAAGTGTGGATCCATAGTAAGATGCAGGGATTTATACAACTTGTACATCTACATCTTAAGCAGACAGAATATTTTTTTATCATAATTTTCTGCAAGCCAGCAATTATGTCCATCAGTTAGCAGATGTTTTTACCTGTAGTAGAAGTGTGTCATCATCTTTTTGATCTCTCTCAGAGCTTCTTAATTTCTCTACTTTTGCTGCTGCTTTTGAAGTGCTCTTCTCTGTACCTATTGAAGAAATTTAACTGAAGTAGCAAAGGGTTTTCCAATGTACTTGCAGTACTTTTCCAAGCATGACATATTTGTGTTGTGGTGGGCGTACAGGAGCAGCAGAAAGGCTTCCACTGCTACAGTCACAAGGACTTCTATGAGGGTTAGCTGAAAGAAAAGAATGCTAGAACTTCTGGTGATCACACACCCTTATCCCCTCTATCATACTGCAGTATTTAAGCAACATCCTAATTTTGTTGGCATATATAGAAAGAAAACTTGACATGTTTTCTTAAAATAAATGATGAATAGGCAGATGCCACAGCTGCACAAACATCAAGGCTTGAATGAGTTTTGAGCTTGTTGGCTAACTTCAGTCAATTTGATTAAGTAATTATGTAACACAGCCTCCTCCTTAGCTGAGCAATCAGGGACATGAAAGCTAATGCTGTTTTCAAGGATGATGAAGGGAAGCCAGGAGTACTGCATGGATATGTAGACACATTTAGGGAACTTAAGGGAGATTTACCAAAGCATTCCCATACTTCCCTGTAGCTCATTATTTTGGCATACAGAAGACAGACACCAAAACAGCAAGAGCTGAGCTGCTGTTACTCAGCTTGGTGTGGTACCTGTGCTAGAAACATCATCTTGTTCATGGGTCTCTGGTGGCCTTTGCAGCACAGTAACCTACAGAAACAAGACAAATGCACTGAGCATCTACTTCACCAAAGGTGCAATGGTCAAGAACAAACCTTAAAAAGTTAAAATGACATATCCAAAAGAACAGCATTACCTGACTTCTACCACAAGATAAGGAAGGCATTACATTTCACAAGTGTAATGCCCATGTTGAAAAGTTTCCTTTGTCATGGATAAGTTTTGCCATTACTGCCTCTGTATTTTTCACCAGAAAAGTGCAAAGTAATTCTGCCTCTGATGGCTTCATTAGGATGAAAATCAGCACCCCCAGCAGGAAAAAGAGCATTTTGGAAACAGAGAGAAGAGGAAGGTGAAGATGATGTTATTTCCTTCTTTTATACTCCTTCTTGTCTCAGCAAGACAGAGAGACATGAAGCTTCATTTATCAGCACATCCATTTGAGATACTGAACAAGCCTGAGATAGAAGCTAAGTGATAAAAATACTGAAACTCAAGTGTTGAACTGAAACCCACCTAAAAAAAAAAGGAGGCCATGAAAGAGCAGGTTATAACCCCAATGCTTATCTTTAGGTTGATATTACATAACAGGCTTAATTTTAGAGCTACCCTAGACCAGAAATTTTAAAGCTTTGGCAAGATTTTTGAAGAGCTTGAGCAGTGCAGAGCAACCATGAAAAATGCAGCATATTTCAGCCTTTTTCTGCACCTTATTCCAAAAGAAATCCTATATTCCCATCATAGTCTCTGTACATCCAAATCACTCATGATTTTCCTGATTAGGTTCAGCTGCATTGCACATCATATGTGCTGCCATTTAAACAATTCAACATCACTTCTGAAATATGCAACACAATGTTGTCTAGAGGGGATGGCTCTTCAGCAATCCTCAGCCTAGGAAACTGCTGCAGCAACCTTGACACATTCTTCCTTACTGAAGCTCTAAGAGACAGGGATTCTGAGATAGCTGAGCTTCAAACACTGGGCCTGGCCATTTTCTGGACTTTTTGTTTTCCTTTTTGTGGTGTTTTGCCATCTTCTTGACAGCCATTTGCCAGATGACTTCAGCCTCCCATCTGACATTTCAGAGGCTGAGCTGGAGGTATGTTTTGAAGGCAGGAGGAGGCTGATGCTAAGAGGATCTACTTTCAGTGTGCTTGCTCTTATTTACCTTTATACTACAGCTTTTGTTGATGTCAGACTCCCCATACCTGCTGTTGCTACCTGATGTTGCTACAGACCCCTCTTGCTTTGGGCTCATTTAGCAGCCTTGGATTTGTGGGACAGATCTGGTCTGTGGTCAGACACTGGGATACAGATACTCACTTTAAAATCCAAAGAGGAGATCTACAGAAAAAATGGAACTTGCCTTATGTGGAGGCTCCTTATGAAAATATGTAATTTCTCCTTCATCTGCTCCCAGTATAGCCAGGAGTTGTTGGATTTTTTTCCTGTCCTCCAATTCCCTGGAATACAAAGTGAAAATAGGAAAATAGACATTAGAAAATATACAAAGAGAAGATTATTTTTTTTAAACATATCATGACATTGTGACACTGTCCTTTTCCTTTACCTGTTGATGCTTGCAAGTTTTCCAACCTGTTGCAGTTCCTGAGAATACTACTTTAAAAACAAACTCCCAAAGACATTCCTGATGTTGCCAATACAAGAACACTACCAATTTTGCTGAGATTGGGGGGCATTTCTCTTTTCAAGTATGACAATGCTATGTAGGCTGCTACAATAGCACAGGGTGAAAAAAATTTGCATTAAGAGTTATGAGCTGCCTAAAATTCTCTCAGATTGTAGGTGTCCATTGTTTTTAAAGTAAACTACATTAAGGGCTGTATCAGACTTTTTATCACACTCCTGAAGTGACAAAGCACACCAACACAGGTTTTGACTTAAATTCTTAAATCTTGCATGGAAAAAATCATGCTGGAGCACAGAGAGAGTGAGGAGGAAGAAGCAGCAGAGACAATATGCAATGAATTGACCACAACCCCCATTCCCTCCCTCTCTGTGCTCCTCAGGAGGAGGAGGAAGAAAATTCATGAGTCAAGTTGAGCTGGGAGAAGAGAAGTGTGGGGGAAAGGTATTTTAAGATCTGGGTTTATTTCTCATTATCCTACTCTGATTTCATAGAACAGTTTGGGTTGGAAGGAACCCTAGAGACAGGTCTTGGATGCAGCAGAACTGTGATTAGAGCTAAGCAGTAGCCATGAGATAGGTTAGCAGAAAAATTATGTAAAAAGTAGAAAAGTAAGGACAAATAGAACAATGGTCTGTGTATTAATGCTTGTTTAGAATAATTCTTTAAGCTACAGAAAAGTTTACCTAACAAGATATTATGAAGTTTTAAGCTTAATAATAGAGCTCTGTGCATTGACAAACAAGTATTGTATCTGAAATAAGCAAGCATTGTTTTAACTAAAGGCACGTGTTCTTATAGTAGTTGGATAGAACTACAGTCAACATGCTCTTGCTTTGTGAGATTGGTCAAAAAATCTACAAAGTGAGTTGTAACATTAAGTTCTTAGTCTGCTGCCTGGGATGTGAGCTGATAGCATCTTCCCATTGTCATAACCATATAATGGGACTGAAAAACAAATGTAATTTATTTTTCAGTCTCATTACATGATTATGACAATGGCTGAAAAATAAAACAGCTCAAAGCACATCCCTAGCAGTTCTGTCTAATTCATAACTTGTACACAAACCCCTGACCAGTCATAAATGGTGCTCCTCTGTGAGGAACTTTGTCAGACTAGAAGACTAAAAAATGCAATAAACCACATTGCAAGCAATCAGATAATATTGTTTACATATCTTTTCTGAGGCTTCTCATGAGAAAAGCCCTGAAGGTGAAGGGATTTTTCAGAAACCCCCACGGTGCCAGCCCACCTGAGTTTGAGGCGGTCGTTCTCCGCGTAGAGGCGCAGGACCTGCTCCTTCTCCTGGAACAGATACACCTGCATGTCACTCAAAGCCTTCTGCAGCTCTGCAATCTCCTCCTCCAAGTGCCGCACCTCCCACTGCAGCTGGTGCTGAGTGCAGACAACAAGGGACTTGAAATGGAACAGAGCACTGGGCAACACTGACAAACTTCAAACTGCTTGTGCAGTCTGGAGCTGGGAGAGAACAGCCAGCTCAGGAATTATTTTATTGTCCTGTAAGATTTGACCAGATGAGGGCAGTATTGGAAAAAATTGGGAAAAAATATTTTAAAATGTTTCAGCTGGGAGCTCAGAGCCCTGCGAATCACTGTCACTACACAACAGTGCAGTTTCCAGTGGTTGCATTTCCACACTGGTGGTCAGAGCAGGTATGGGGAGTCTGACATCAACAAAAACCTAGCAAAGCCTCTAACAGCATTTACTTTTGAAATAAATCACTGAAGAACAAACACTAAAATATCTGTACGGTTTAGCAGCGAGGAATTCAGCTAGTTATTATGTTTTATTTTTTTCCACCTGCATAGGAATCTGCCAACACTCCTGTATGAAAAAAAAAATCATTATTTTGCAACCTGCCCCTCTTTTTCCCAGATGACAATAAGATGTACAGTACATCCCCAAGGACTTTCAGGCTGCTTCAAGCATGGCCAGTGCTTGAGGAGGCACCTCAATCACCTCAAAAGTGTCTGTTTTACTCCCAAAGAACCATCCACAATTACAAAGATGACTGCTAGGCAGATACATGCTATAGCCTGTATCAGGACACTGCATATCTTGCAGGTATTCTTTAAGATTTCTTCCTCTTAAAAGGCAATTTTTAAAATTTCTACTTAACAGCTTATGAATTCCACTGCAGTAAATACAACTTATAGCCATAAATCAAAACCTATTAAATTTGGACAAAAGAGCACTCCTTCAATCCAAGAAGCAAGGGAAGGAAGCTGGACAACATGGAAATGAGAATCTAAATTCAGGCCTTAATAGAAAAAAAAAAAAAAAGAGAAAAAAAAAGCAAAATTCCCAGTGTGAAGACATAACCAAGCCGTAATGACTTTTGAAGAAAATCCTACAGGCATGTTTCTGATTGATTTGACAGAGGACAGACTGCTAGATCTTAAAATTAACCACCAAAATCTGCGTTGCTGATAAATCCCAAGACTTCTGTGCTGCGTTTTCACCTGAATAAAAGCACTAAGCTCGTGCATGCAGCCCATAATTGTTCCAAAACTCATTTCCCAACCTGTTCATCATAGGTTTGCTTGTATTTCTCCAGCCTTTTCACCAATTCCTCGTGTTCCTCATCGAAGTCAGCGATCTTCCTGCGGTAGTAGTCCAGCAGCTCGTGGGAGGGGTTCAGATGGGCCAGGCGCTCCCCGATGGGTGGCAGGGGAGGGAAATCCTCCAGACTGGGACACCGGGACTCAGCAGATCTGGAGGAGGCACGGGGGGTGGGCACCCTGCAGGGAAACAAGGGTTTTTAAAGGGAAATTAAAACACTTTCTAAAGTAGCTAAAAGTATTTCAAGTTTCTACACAGATTAACTCCACTGTTCTCTGGGTATTAGCAGATCATGGCATTTAGGAGAAGCAAGAACTTTGAGAAAGAGCAGCTGGCAGGTTTATTGTGCAATGGAGGAGAGCCCAACTCATGGAAAAGATAAAAAAAAATGTTATGGAAGCAAAGCCCTGTACATTATCTGGGGAGGATACCTATGAAAAGAGGAGAAAAAGAACAGAAGGAAAGAACTCAGAGGATAAACAGCCCATTGCTGTTCAATTAAAAGCAGCAGCCACTGTGAAATAAACAGCAAAACAATCTGTGCCAGTCTCTATCAGACACCCAAACAGAAAAACACTTTCTAAACAGCCCACTGAATGAAGATGGTAACTCAGGCTAGCTAATGCACCAGCCATTATAATTTAAGGTGTAGGTCTAGGAATCTATGTGCTTTCCTTTCTGGTGTACTTGATGCTCTTATCCACATAGCTTGTCCACCCTCAACATTGAAATAGAAGCTGCCAAGTTCTTGAATATTATGCTGAAGTGCTACATAGAAAGCAAATCAATGCTATATAAATCAAATCAAGGATATGTATAATTTCCTGTATTTTTCCTCAAAACAATATTTAGTGCATTCAAACATTTAATCTGTTCAAATCGGAAGCAATTTCAAAAATAGAGCTGCAGAGTTAGAAAAAAAACCCCCTTAGCGCTCTTTTCATTATTTATATTGACACTACAAACTTTTTTTTTTAAACGATACTATGACTAACAGAAGCTAAGAAGCTTCTTCACCAAAGTGCTGCTCAGTCAGAACGTGGTGGTGTAGAATCAGAGGAGTTTTGATGAAAAAATTATTTGGCAATGGTGACCTTTATGGGGCCACTCACCAAAGCTGCTTGGCTCAGAACCCCAGTGCACATCCATGAAAACTCTGAGCACTGTAGGAAAGCATTAAATACGCCAAAGTGTAAGTATTAAGTGCAGAAAGTTGCTGAAGGACCAGAAACTCCTTAACCAATATACTTAGAGAAAGAGGCAACCCAGGCACAAGGTGAGCATTTTACTGCCGGAGAGCAGCAGAAAGTGAAAGACAGAAGAAGGAAGCACAGCAGGCACAGGAGCACACCTAGAGGTGCTCTAGGGCAAACCAATCCACCAGAAAGTAAGGAAAGGGCTCAGGGAGCCAGCGAGGAAAGGGCTCCGGGCGTCCCGGCGGCAGCAGCCGCCCCACCCTCACTACCTTGGGCAGCGCGAGCTCCCCGCAGCGCGCTCCGCACAGCTCATGGCGGCCCTGCGGAGAGCCGGGCTGTCCATGGGTGGGGGAAAGGGGCTTCGGGCACCCCGGTAGGCTGGTGAAAAGGGGGTGCCCGGCGGGAGCCCCGCTGGAAAAGCCCCGGGATAGAGGTCCCCGGATGGGGGTCCCGCTCCGCCTCCTCACAGCCCCAACGGCCGAGCAACGGCTGCACCGGCCCCGCCGCGCCTTAAATGGCGCGACGCCCCGCCCCCGCGGGCTCCTCCAATCACAGACAGGCTTTTATACGACAGCGGCGGCGTGCGCCAATCAGCACTCGCGACGCGGGCGGCAGCTGTTCCGCGCATGCGCGTCTGGGAGTTGTAGTTCTGGGGTGGCCGGAGGGCCCATGGCGGAGTCCTGGGCCTGTGCTAGTGAGGGCAGCGATTCGCTGCGGGCAAAATAAAATCAATCTTTATCCACACCAGCAAAACACGCTGTGCAAAATGCCCCTTTTCCTTTGAAAGTGGTCTGGCATTCGGAAGCGGCCACAAGAAGTTACTGGCACAAATTCTGGCTGAATTGAATGTGTTCTTTAGGTCATTCCAGGGCCTTGTAGCCTCCTCATCCTCCTCATGGACTCCCAGTAGTACCTAAGTGTTGCCATTTATGCAAACGATTTTCTAATTTATTATTTCCAAACGATTTCCTAATTTATTAAGCGTACTAGAGAAAAAACCAATTTGCTCAATGTGAAAAATGCCAATCGCTTGGTTAAGGAGTTTAATAGTAATAAAACGGTTATAAAAATAGTAATACAGTTAGAGTAATAACAATTTGGACAATTAGGATTTAGGACAATATGAGTTCGTTTCTTCTGATAATAGAGCATTACATTCTTTTTTTCTGAAAGATTTAGGTGTCCTGTGGCTGCTATCTTGGTGGGAGTTCTCTCTTTAAAAAAAAAAATCTTACATAGCATAGTTTCTATTTTAACATTATGTTAAAACCTAAAGCTATATTTAACACACTACTTAAGAGAATTAATACAGCATAACTCTCTAACATAACACATATAATATTAATTTTAATATTTGAGATAAAGCCAATTGTAAAATATGCATTTTTCACACTCAGCAATAAGCCAGAGTTCTTTTTGCATAAGACTTTGTTTAAGAGACATGGACTTTTTTTGTCAAAAAAAGGCTTATTTATGAAACCACAAGATTCTTCCTTATCACAATTTGCAGTTTCTTTGTGAGGGGAAGAGGAGGAGCAGGCATTTATCTCATTTTGGTGACCAGCGACAGGACCCGAGGGAATGGCCTTGTGAAAAACACCAATCACTTGTGTTAAAATTTTAAAAGTTTAATAGTAATAAAATAGTTATAAAAATAGTCATAAAAATGAGAATTTGGACAATCAGAGGTAGGACAATAAAAGCCAAGAATTATGGATGTCTGGGTGTCTGGCACTCTGCCATAGAAACACACCTTGCTAACAAAGGATTAACTGTTAAAAGCAACAGCCTGTTTCATATTCATATATCTCATACATGATGCAAAATATTCTTTTCAAACAAAGGGTGTTCTCTGGTTATTGTCAACTTCCTCCCTCATCTTGTAAATCAATTGTCTTGGTCCCTCAAAGTCTGATTCCCTGGGGTTGGACAGGGGGCTGTCCCTTCTCTCATAGAGCAGCTGCAGACATTGTATGAGGGGCTGAAGTCTTCTCTCAGGGAAATGATAAATAACCCCAGATAACCAAGGAGAATAAAAACTGACATGGAGTACATGTGGATTGTCACAGTCACATTCTCTGGTTGCCCAGGATTTTTCTCCTGGGAAGCTGAGAGGCCTTAGAGAAAAGGGAAAACAAATATTATCTCATTTGATTCTCCTGTGTTTTCCTCATCTGGAATATGTTAGGAGATTGTTTACCCACAGGTGATTGTTTCATTGGATTCTGGTGTGAGTTGTTTTCACTCATTGCCAATCAGTGCCAAGCTGTGTCAGGACTCTGGAAAGAGTCACAAGTTTTCATTATTATCTTTTTAGCATTCTGTAAGTATCTTTTCTGTATTCTTTAGTATAGTTTATTATAGTATTCTTTAATATAATATAGTATCATAAAATACTAAATTAGCCTTCTGAGAACATGGAGTCAGATTCATCATTCCTTCTTCCCTGCCACGGGGGTCCCTGCAAATACAATATGTGGACAGGTGTTTTAAAGGCCAACAGCCCCAAAACAAGAGCAGGTAATAGAGAAAAGCTTAAAATTCTCTTTTAAAAAGGATCTCTTGCAGGATTGATGAGAAAAATGCCCTCTTAGGTTATATGGGATATTTATGTTTTGCTGCTGCAACATTCCCAACATTGCCTCCCAGAGATCTCCACTAGCCTAAATATCTTAACATAAAACCAAAACAGCCTTGAAGAGTCTACAGGGAAACCAGCAAAAGACTGGATCTTAAAACAAAACTTTTGAGCAGGGAGATTTTTCCTTCTGGTATTCCTGGCTAAATCATTGCTTATCTTAGAGATTGGGTACATGGTGATTCTGTTGTTGGGAATACAAGGCATGTGTATTTCCTCAAAAAAATCTCAGAAGAGAGACTCAACCAAATAATAAAAGAAAAAAAAAAGTGGAAGGAACTTGTCGAAATATATAATTTCTAGATAGTCATAAGGAATCTGAATTCCACATGCTTATGTAGTCCTACATAAAATTATGAAGCATCCATGTCAGAATCTCCCTATGAAATGTAAGAATACTCAGCAACAACACAATTAAATGAATTTGCTCAATGTTTTATCATTGTAACTTCTGTTAAAATTAGCCATTTGCATTGGGGGTGTGTTTGCCACACGTAAAATGTGGGTGACACCTCTTTAATCTGGCAGGGAAGTGACGCAGAGAAATGTTTTAATCTGCGTGCAGCAGATCTTGTAAAGCCTCCTGGCAACAGGAGGAGGGAATTAACTTTTCCTGAGGCTGAAATAGAACGGCAGCACGGAGGTTTGAATAATCAGTAAGAATGAAGTGAAATGTGACATTTGGCAGACAGTGAAGGCACAGTTCTGGTTAAACACGACACACAGTTTATTTGGTTGAAAAGACACACATTTTACTTTGGGAGAATGTGTTGCAATGGACAGGTAAATGATACAGATCTCTCTGTGGTGACAGTGACAGGACCCGAGGGAGTGGCCTGAAGCTCGGTTGGGTATCAGGAAAAGATTTTTCCCTCAGAGGGTGGTTGGGCACTGGAGCAGCTCCCCAGGGCAGTGGGCACAGCACAGCCTGCCAGAGCTCAAGAAATGTTTGGACAATGGTCTCAGGGACACGGTGTGATTCTTGGGGTGTCCTGTGCAGGGCCAGCAGTCGGATTCTGTGTTATTTGTGGGTCCCTTCCCCATTCGGACACTTCCATCGCCGCCGACCGCTCCTGAGGGCAGGGGCGGGGGCGGGGCCTGCAGTGGGGCGTGGCAATGAGGGGGCGTGGCCTCTGGCGGCGCTCCTGACGTCCGGCACAGACAATGGGCGACGCGGCCCCGCGGAACCGGAAGTGAATGGCTTGGATTTCGTCGCACATTCCTCCGCGGCGGAAGTGACAGTGGCCCCGCCCTCCCCGTTCCCGGTCCCTCCTGGCCCGGCGCAGTGCCCTGAGGGGCGGCGGACGGGTCGCATTTGCGCTGGGATCTGCCTCGGGGGCGTCCCCGGGAGCGGCGGGCGCGGAAGCCACCTCTCCAGAAGTAGCGCGGCGGAGGGACTACTTTTTGGATCGGAAGGCAACATGCCAAAACTTCCGGGGAGGGCTTAGAAAGGCGCGTCACTTCCGGCGGGCCGGGACGCGAGGAGCGGGGCTCGGGCGGGGGCAGCGGTCCCGGCCGGGACGGCGCCAGCGGCTCTCGGCAGCACATCCCGCCGCCCCGCCCGGCAGCGCCGCCGGGGGATGCGCCTCGCTCTCCGGCCCAGCCCCTGAGCCCCCCGGCCGTCCCTCTCCGCCCTGCGCTCCCGGCGGCGGCGGCGCCCCCCTCCCCCTGCGGCCATGGCGGGGGGCGGCGGGTCGCGCTACGCGGCCGAGTTCGTGCCGCCGCCTGAGTGCCCCGTGTTCGAGCCCAGCTGGGAGGAGTTCAGCGACCCGCTCGGCTTCATCGGCCGCATCCGCGGCCTGGCCGAGAAAACCGGCATCTGCAAGATCCGGCCCCCCAAGGTACGGCCCGCCCGGGGGGGCTCCGAGCGGCCGGGCCTCGGTGGCCGGGCCTGGGCCGTGAGGGGCCGGGCAGGCTCCGCGCTCGCTCGGGGCTTCGTGTGCCGCTCTCCGTAGGCCGCGGTGTCCGTGCCGGGCACGCCGAGGAACCTGTAGAATCTTTGACCTCCGAGCGGGGTTTGTAGAGGCTGCTCTGAGCAGCTGGGAAGCGAATAGTGAGTGCACGGCCGTGCCTGGGACTCGGTGCTATTTTTACTTCCACAACGCCAGCAGTCAGCTTTGGAAGGCTTTGGAGGTGAAATCGGGCGTTTGCTGCGGGCGGGGAAGAGGGAGAAGGAAGGGTATTTGTTCGTTGTGTATCATTATTCATAAATATAGTTTTTAGATTGTTAGGAGGAGGCCAGCCTGGTCGTGTACGGGTGTTGTTTGTGCACAACTCTCAGGAGGCAGCAGCTCAATCTCCCCGACGCCTTGGTGGTTCCTTAGGGTCGCCTGCCCATCAGGCAGCTTGGCAAAAGGCACTTAGATCATTAAATTGCTAAAGTACAAATAAACTTCAAGTGCAGCTGAAAGCAGTGAGAGAGGTGAAAGCCTGAAAAGACAGCGTGCAGCTGAGAGCAGTGTGGGTACGGAGGTTGCTGATTGGGTTTCACGGCTCTCTCCTGACCTGTTTTGGTTCCCGGAATGCGTTCAGTCGGTTCAATGACGCGGTGAAAGCCTGACCTCCAAGGGGCTGCCCTTTCCAAAATAAGCTGCACGGCTCAGGTTGGGAGGCCACAAGGAACAGATCCAGGTCCTGTTCATTGAGGAGAAGTGGAACTTTCCTGGCACTTAGAGGCATTGGTGTTCCTCTGGGGCTGCTGAGCTGCTTGCCCTGTAGGGTTTCACACGTGTCAGGTTGATTTGCCACCTGCAATAATTGCTTAATCACACATTTCATACTGCCCTGACTGATTAATTGCTTGTTTCCTGTTAATAGAAGCTGTAAATATTTAAGGTTGTGCTCGAGGCCTTTATGTGCTGCAGCAGATTGTGTGGCTTGGCCACCTGTAATGGCGTGGTGTAGTCACTGCCAGGTAGATCTGCTGTGGCTGGAGCTTTGGTAAAATGTGCTAAAAAGCTCAATTTGTAAAAAATTCTTTTTAAAAAACTTGTTTTGATGTTGTACCACGGTTCTGTGAGATGGGGGCGGGAGGCACTTGTGGTTGCACCAACCCCTGGCAGTGCAGAGAAAGTCATAATTTCATGCTCAATTCCTGTTTAAGAATTGGGCTCCTAACTGGTGGTCTTGTCTTTATTGAAGTGACTGTGGACAAGCAGAAAATGTTAAGATGTGCCTGATTTAGTCTTTGTTGCTGTTGACACTGAGGATTTCTCAGCATGCAGGATATATGGATTCTTTATTTGAAATAAATAAACAACCAACCAGCTACAGAGTGTATCTTGTGTTTAAGCTTAGCATGAGGTAATGCATACTGAGATGCTTTCAACCTTGTTTTCTTTGACATTTTTGAATCTGTGAGGATCTTTCTTCAGACTAAAATATGGTGGGAGGAACATTGTTGTATAAGCACAAAAATGTCTTAAAATTGGAAAATGATATCACCAGTTGTTCTTAGAAACTAGTTTACTATTGGAAGCTTGTTTACTCAGGCATTATGAGGGTGTTTGGTTTTGTGCATTTTGCAGAGAAGTTTCTGGAAGCAGTAAAATGTGTTTCTGTCTCTGTTTAGGACTGGCAGCCTCCATTTGCATGTGAAGTGCAAAGTTTTCGTTTCACTCCACGAATTCAGCGCCTGAATGAACTGGAGGTGAGCTTTTCCACTGTTGATATAATTTTGTGTTTGATCTGAAAGAAAGAGATATCCCTGCTTGAGATTTGCATGTTTCTGGAGGGGGGGCACTTCAGAAGCCCATAGATGATATTAATGTTTATATTTGGCAATGGCAGAGTTTGTATAAAATAACTCTCCCTTGCTTTGAGAAAAATCTGGTTTTTATTTTATTACCCAAAATAACCACAGGAGTTTTTCACATTCACCTGGTGGTGTCTAGAATGAATTCCAAATATCATGTGTGTAGTAAGAGCAGCCAGTGTCTAGCCTTCAGAACTTCACAGGCAATTTTTTCCTCTTAAAATATTTCCTGCTGCTCTGATGCCTCTGGTTACCTCATGCTGTCGTAATAATGCCTTTTAAGCCTTAAAATTATTTTTATAGGCTTATTATAGCTGCTTAATTTTATGATTTAAAACCTTATGTCAGCTGTCTTGAAAGCAGTATGACCTCCATTCTGTCCTGGTTTTCCTTTTCTCTGCAACATTTCTCAAAGCCTTGCTTTGTTCACATACCAAAATGTCATTTGGCTTGTAAATGGGGCTCCTTATGGAAAGTGATTTGGGTGCTCAGAGAACAGGCCCTTTGTGTGGATAAGGCATATATAAAAAATAGTAATACATAAAACTGGTATATATAAAAACTGTTGGTATTTCCTCTCTTCTCCACCAGTAATTGTTCTGTTCACACCACCAGTGTGTTGAGTCTTAACTTCTTTTTGCCAGGGTTGGGATTAAATAAATGCATGGGATGATGTTTCTTGTTTGGACTGAGATGTTTATTCGTTCTTGTCTATGTAACAGTCTCACAAGGCATCAGTTCTACAGCACTTCACTCTAACAAATTAAAAAAAAATGGAGCCTTATCTCTCTACAAGGCCTTTTAATCTCTAATTAAGAAATTACACTTAATTATTTTTACTTTTAACCTAATAACCAACCACCCCTGGCCCACAATGCCGACTTCTTTATCTGATTACACAAAACCACCCAAAGCCATGAAGAAGAAGGTAAAGAAGGACCAGCCTCCACCCTAAAACCTCTATCTTTTTTTATATATTACTATATTCTAAAACTTCAAACTCTTAAGTTTTCTACCATGTGATATTACACACTTCTATTCAAACTGCACACCCATAATCTTAGTTTTGTCATTTTATTTTGGAACCTTTCTCCACAGCCTCAAGTCAAATGCAGTGTTCTCTTGGGGGTCACAATTAATAATTGTTTCTGTGTTTCTCCCTGAATGCTGATTATTTCATAAGCATGCAGTTTGCTTTCAGACCAAGAAATTTGGTAGGAATTTAACTATAGTGTCTTAAATGCAGAGAGAAAAGCATATGTAATTTTCTTTTTGTAAAGTTGTTCTTTTAAACAATATTTCTATTTTTAGGCTTTTTTTACCTGACAAAGCAATACCTCCCCTGCCAAATTGTATGTTGAAAATGGAAATGCTATAAAAACTTACCTTGTTTTCTCTCAGGACTATAAGATTTTGTCACAGTTGGTTTTGAGCATACATGATTGTCTACCTTTACTGATTCCAGGCAATGACAAGAGTGAAACTGGACTTCTTGGATCAATTGGCAAAATTTTGGGAACTGCAAGGATCCAATTTAAAAATCCCTGTGGTTGAGAGAAAAATACTGGATCTGTATGGTCTGAGCAAGGTAAGTATTTGTAGGCCTTAGGCAGACAGGGATTTCAGTTTTCAGTCCAGCTCAAGAAGCCAAACAAGAGGAAGGGCTTGTGTTACAGTGCTAATCTCATTAATCCAGAGATTAAACAACTGGGAAAATACAGTGAAAAAACATTTCTAATTGGAATGTTTATGGCAAACATGTCACAGTGTAATTAAATTAGTTGCCTTTGGCTGGATTGGTTGGATTCCATACAGCAGGTATTTATTACCTTGTTTACCTTGCATGTCCTGATGTCAGCTGGCCTCTTGATTTTCAGTTCTCCATTTTTACATGTGCTGGAGCTGCAGGAGTTTGAGGTGTTCTTTGGGAAGGCAGCAGCATGCCTGTGTGCATTTCAGCTCTGACCAACAATTCTGTCATGAACTGTTGCAGTTTCTCCTTCCTCTTTTCCACCAGAGGTTTTTATAAACACCTCTTTGAAAATATATAATGTCATCTCCAGGAATACTTAACTTTAATTTCCAAAACAGACTTGGCTTAAAGCTGGCTAGAAATGAATATTTCCGTAGTTATGCTTGGTGGACACACCACACTTCTTTCAAAATTTATGCACAAGTCTCTGTTGGAATTTGGTTTTGCACTGGCAAAATACATGTACCATTATAGACTTACTTATTGTAAGTCTGTAATGCTACTAAATATAAATAGGTAGATTTCTTCTTGCAGGGAAAAGACCGAAGTTCTGGTAGTTCTAGTGCTTCTAGGTTAGAGCATCAGTTTCCATTCCCCATCAAGATTTGTTTCTCTTAGGTAAGTAAAAATGCAAATGAGTATATTTTCATTTTGAAAAAGTCAAGGATTTTGGAAAGTCTGGAAGGGCTGATAAAATGCAGAGAAAAGCTGATAAAAAGTCTTTCTATAATTTTTTTTCTTTTTGTGTCTATAGTGGCTTACTGGGATATGCAGAATATCAGAGAGGTACTGGAGAATATCTGGGTCACTGTAGTGAGCTGGAACATTGCAATTGGCTGTAGATTTGCAGCTCTGAGTTGGTTTGGTTCGTTACTGGCTTCTTTTGCTGTTGTTCATGCATAGATAATTTTAGAAAACAAGTTTTCCTGGAAGTTTTAAAGATAAGTTGAAATTTAGGACAGGTTTCATTTTAAAAGGTTTTTCTAGAGCTTTTCTGTAAATTCTGAAAAATAATGATCAATAATATTGTTTTATTTAAGTGTAACTCTGTGTGATTACAGGAGAAACCAGAATTAGTGAATTTGCTTGTCACTGTCACAATTAGACTTCTCTTTTTACCTCAGCCTCACAAGCAAGCCATAAATTTCACTCCAGTAATAAAATGTTTTTGCCTTGAGGTTTCTAACAGTATGTGAAACATTAAGCTTGAAATTTCGTCTTCATGTGTAAAGAAATGCAATGCAAAACTACACTGCTGTAAAAATTATTATAGTCTTACAATAATATAAATGGAATTATAATCCATTTGTGTTTTAAGTTGTTTGGCAGTGAAATGAAAAGGAATGGAGGCAGTGGAAATGTGGCCTGTGTGTTGAAGGAAGCAACTCATACGCTGTTATATTGCTTGCAGACAAATGGTCTTGTTTTTAATTGTATATACATAGAGATGTGAGCAGTGATAGTTCTGTGTGTGAATTACTGGTCTCAAACCAATTGAAGCCATGTGTAATAACTGGACTGAGTTGGAAGGTAGATTTACTTTTCCCTCTTTTTATAGTAGTCTCTCTTCCCTTCAGGGTTTTGTGAGAGTTCTGAGCTCCAACACTCCCTTCTGCCTGGGGTCTGTTAAATTTGGCTTTATTGCTGGCCAGGCTCTGTTTTACAGCAGAGCACAAGTCTGGTGAGGGTTAACTGTTCAGTGTGTTCTTGTGGCAGGTTTTGTATCTTTTCCAGCACATGATAAACCTTAACTGTTGGGCTCCTCCTGTCACAGACAGTATGTAGTTTACATTTGCTAATAAATTAAAAATCACATTAAATACATGAAGCAGTAAGAACAACTAAGTTATAACTTAAAATTTGTTATTAAAGGATTAGTCTTTCAGGAAATGAAAGCTAATTTCAGGATTCTGTCATTTTTTATGGACCCTTTTAACCTTTGATTGGTTTAATTGATTCTTGCTTTACACAAACTGCTGAGAGCAGCTCAAAACCCTGAACTTCTTATTTATTTCAGATTGTTGCCAACAAAGGAGGCTTTGAAGTGGTGACCAAAGAGAAGAAATGGTCTAAAGTGGCGAGCAGGCTTGGCTACCTGCCAGGGAAGGGCACGGGCTCCTTGCTCAAGTCTCACTATGAACGGATCCTGTATCCCTACGAGCTCTTCCAGTCTGGGGTCAGCCTCATGGTGAGATGCTCATCTTTCATGCTGTGAACAGGGTACCCAAAGGCACACAGAGCTCTGTTACTCCATGTCAAACTGGGACAGGGGGTCAGTGCTGTTAGGAGCTCCAGCTGTGCCAGCAAAGCTAGAACCACCCTCAAAATTATCTGTGACAGGCCAGAAGTTGTACCATGACCTTGTGTAGTTATTTTCTGGTATTTCTTTATAGGACTGAAGCCAGCCCTGTTGGGAAGGAAAACAAAGCAAAAGATGATATGTTTAATTGGAAATGTTTATTTTTCTCTTTTTAACCTGGTAGCTGGGATTCACTTTTCTTATTTGAAGGGTGAATGAATTAATTGGCCTCTTTTCCAAATGGTCTGTGTGACTTCACTCATCCCGTTTCTTAGCACACAGAATGATTCATAGGCTGTGGGATGATTAGCACTGCTTGACCAACAGTGTCCTGTGCTCTGCTCCTCTAGGGCATCCAAAAGCCAAACTTGGATCTTAAGGAAAAAGTGGAGGCTGAGGACCTCAGTTCAGATGCCCAAGCTTCCCCAAAGCAGGCTTCAAGGATGAATGTTATGCTGAAGAGAACCAGGCGTGTCAAATCCCAGGTATTCCTGTTGCTCAGCTCTTACAGACAGCTCTTATTTCTCCCACCAGTGCAGCAGCCTTTGGCAACCTGCTTAGGAGCACCACTGGGAAGCAGTCTTCATTTAACTAAAATCTAGAGAAGTAACTCTCAGTTTGTAACTCTGAGATCTGGTTTGATACAGCATATGCACTATTTGTGTCAAAACTTCTAAAAGTTGCTTTTTTGTTTACTCACAAGTGGCCTAAGTACCTTGGTAAGGAATGTATCTGTGAAAATAAGACAGAAAGCTGTTTGTGAGTTGATGTTAAAGCCTCTGCTTGTACAAAGTTCTAGAACTTTTTAAAACCTTTTTAAAATATGCCTCTTGAAGACATAAATGCAAATACATGTAAGTTATGGTTAATTGTGGAATTGCATGTGGGACTAACTATCTCAAGCTGGGCAGGCAGTTCTTCTGAAGAACTGAAACAGATGTGTGAGGAGATGATCAATGATGGCTGTAACTATATAGGAGCTCTACAATTTTTCTGCTGAAAAGCAATTTCCTTCCTTCTGAATTACTGGTGCTACAGGAATTTCTGGTATTCTAGTAGGTGATATTAACTCCTGGGAGGTACCCCTGAGAAAATCTGAGTTCAGACTGAATCACCACCATTTCAAATTGCTGTCTTACTGAAAATAATTGTGGGGTATTGCCCTGATGGCTCTGTTGCACTATTTCAATCCGGCCTTCCCCTTCTGACAGAGATGCTCCTTGCAGGCAGCATCCTGAGGCTTTTCACATGGAGTCTGCTGGCTCATCAGCAGAGCGTGGGTGAAAGCTGGATTTATATGCAACCAACTTCCTACTTGCTTCATCCTATTCTAGACTTAGCTCCAGCACCACAAGGTTTTTTCAAATGCTCTTTAACTGCTTTTTTTGCTACAGTGCACCTTTCTTGTCACAGAGGTATTTGAGTATCCTTTATAATTTTTTGCCTCCTTCTCTGATGTTTTCCTTTATAATTTTTTGCCTCTTTCTCTGATGGTTCAGATGAGTTATCTTTTTTTAGTTTTTCTCAGCTTGCTAAAGCTGACCTGAAGTTATTTTTCATAGTCATATAGCAGTGCATTACACAAGCAGTCCCAGGCTTGTTGATCTTCCCAGTTCTCTCAAAGTATTGGTTGTGAGCTATCCAGAAAGTCTGGGAGTGCTGCAGAAATTTCAGCAGTCATTTGGTATGTGGAATTCTTCTTTGGATTTGAATGAATCTTATGCTGAAATACCAGTATGTCCTTTTTCTCACACATGGTGTAAAAGTGTCACTGTTTTATCAAACTTCTGTGGGATCTTTTTTCCTGCTGATTTCAGCAGAATAATGGAACTTGTCATTTCTCCACGTTGGAAAGATGATTCTTTGGTGATCCTGGCACTGTAAAGGTGTTTCACTTTGTTTGAAGGGCCTGCAGTTCAGAAATAAGAGATAATTTTATTTAGATAGCATGGCTACAAGCCTAATAAAAGGCATGTAAATATATTTATTTTTTGCAGGTTATCTTTTAAGCATTACAGTTACTAAAATGACTGAAGTGAGTTCTTTAATACAGAAAAAACTCATCCTACTTGCACATTCAGAAGAAGTAGGTTTTGGCTGTGTTGGAAGCTGTGTATAACTATGTTAAGTCATCCCTGGAGCAGCATTTAGAGCCAGATTTTTCCTCAGTATCCAGAAAGGCTAGCAGTGTAAAATAAATATCTGAGAACATGGAGACATTGTTCCAGATTTCAGTGCACCTTTTTATTGTAGGCAGGACTCTGTTTATTGTCTGAAATGCATACCTGGAATTGGACCAGAGGTTGTCTAAACAATCTTTAGAGAGCCAGTAATATGCAAGTAATGTAAAAACCTACTAAATAAATGTCATTCTGCTCTAGCTGAAACATCTGAATGATTTGTGTGTGCTGTGCCAAGTAGTCCAGTGCCTGGTTAGTTAGCATGGATAATTCCACAGACCTCTGCAGATCCTCAGATCTTTTCCAAGGGCTCAAAGTAGTTTCCAAACACCCTCTGCATCTTCTTGCAGATAACTTACCTTAATGGGCAATTAATAAGAAAGTATAAATACAGTATTCAGAAATTACTGAAATAGAGAAACATCCTCAGCAGTAGAAGGGGGTGAGAGACTTTGAAAAAGCAAATTTCAGGATTTTTCAAAAACATAAAAAATGAAAGAAAATAGGGAATGGATGTCCTCCCCTGTGAAGGATAGCTTGAGAATCTTTAGATACTACAATCAAATGTCAGTTGAAAACATTGTCTCTGAATAGGAGGGGAGTAATTAGATGGTGAGCAGTTATGTTCAGAAAATAAACTTTATGCTTTATTCTGTTTTCTCTGAAGAAAGCTTTCACAAATAAAAGCTGGAGAAAGGCAGCTGAGTTCCTAAAGGCTTGTAAAGAAAATGACAATAAAAAGTAAATTAATTCAGATTAGGAGAAGAGAACATCCTTAAGGAAAGCTTAAATTTAGGAGAGTACTTTCTTAGAAAAGGATAATAGTATCTTCATAGATGATCTGTTGGGGTGTATTTTAGCTGACAAGGGATTTGTCTAATGAGGCTATGTCATGGTGATTTCTGGTGAAGAATTGCAGTACTGGAGCAAAAAGTGCTGTTTTCTCAAAGGATATTAACTTTATGTCCAGAGAATTTTCTTAAAACTAATTCTAAGTAATAAATCTGCTTTCAGCTTTCTTTATGATTGCAGAATAACACAGTAAAATAAGCTTCAGGGTTTTTTTTTGCTTGAAAGATTTCTTTCAGTGTCAATAACTGTGAAACAAAAGAACTCTGGGAGATGCTGACAAATGCCCCAAACATGTAAATATTTTGGTTACTGGTTGTAACTGTTGTACATTGGGGATGGAGGAGGGGGGTTGCACATGTTTCAGAATAGATGAGGGGTGAGACAAGAGAATAGTGAGTGAATCCAGTGTAGCTGGATTGTGTTATTAGGCTTGGCCCATATGCAAGAAAAACCCTTGGGTTGTACTTTCAGCTGAGAAGGTAAAAGACACAGCCTGTAGCCTTCAGGACAAAGAGGAGATAAGAGCAGAATCACAATTTAATCAAGTTCATTTCACTTGTGTAGAGAGGCAGTAATGCAAAAGTGAGCTGGAGTTGTGTGTTGTTAGCAGTGAGAGAATGGCAAGGATTGCTGCTGCTTCCATGCACTCACAGTTGTGAGTTTGGCTTTTTTTACAGTCTTAAAGGGCACAGCAGAAAATGCTCAGTGGGGCTTCTGAATGTTTTTGGTATTTACACCTTTAAGTATCAATATCTGGTCAGTCTTCATGAGGTTACATGGGAATCTGATTTTTAGAAAACATTTATCTTCCAATATGCAAACTGTTCTTTTTCAAAACTCTGGAGCTCTTTAAACATGAATGGATTTCATCCACTAAGGTTTAGTGGTATCCAGGTAAATCTGAGGTGAGGAGTTATGAAAATATATTTATGAAAATATATTTAGGTAATGAGGTTTTAAACTGAGCTGTAAAACTTCCTTGCTGCATGTTAATGATTTGCTTTTATTAAATATGATAATAAAGTTGTTTTTCATATCTCATTGAGAAAACTGTCTTTGGTTACAGTACTAGGAGAAATTGAGGGGATTGTGTCTGTGGACATAATTGAGGAAATTATGTCTGTGCTGAAATATGTGGGTTGATTCTGTCAGGTTCCGTTAGTTGAGGGAATGGTTGAGTTGTTAATGAATTTCAAATGGAAAATGAGGAACTAGGAAGTCTCTGGTGTGTTTCCTTATGGTTTGTTAGCCAAAAAGTGAGGAATTGGTGAGGAAAAATTTGCATGGTTGCGCAGTGGGCTTACAGAGTTGGTCACATATCAAGTGCAAATAATTTAATAGCAACATATAAATGTTCAAAATAAGAATATGAGCAGTAATTAGTTTGGAAAGATGCCTGTTAGCATGATGCATACCCAGTTCAGTGGGAACAGGGACTGTAAATATCACTAAAATTTCCTTAGAAGAATAATGCATAGCAAACTATATCTTCAAATGTCTTCTGGAAGCAAGAAAAACAACTGATTAAGGCAGAAGAATCATATTTTTTAATGTTTATTGCCAGTGTATTAGAACTGATGTTAAACACCATTTTAGAAGATAATTTTTGGGTTTTTTTTAATAATTGATTGAAGACTTTGAAGGCATGGCACCCCAAGGGACAAGCATGAGATATCAGGCCATAACTTTGAAAAATAACAGATGAAGTATCATCAGGAAGCTAACTGAAGAATAACTTCTTTAAAATTACATGCCCACCTTCAAAATTGATAGTCTTGCTGAGATCTTTTGAGATCAGTGAATTTCAGGAGGAAGTTTTTGAACAGTGAGAATTTAGTGGCCTTCTATTCCACATCAGAGAGATTTTTCAAACTATAAGGAGGCAGCATAAAGAAAAATGCCAAGGTAATTGTGTTGCAGATAAAAGCAGAATATTTTCTTATTTTTCTTCTTTTTGTTGTTAGATTAGTGGTAGTGATGTGAGAAAATTAGGTAGGTCAGTAATGGGAAACAGAAAGAATTTCATTAGAGCAGAATACTGCAGTAAACATCGCTGGCAGGGACACGGAGCTGTCACCAAATGGGTCCTTTTACTTCTGATCTTGAGCTTGCAACATGAGTAGCTGTGATCTGAATTGTACTCACAACATTTCATCACAAATAAGCCCAGAAGCAGCCAAGCTTAAGGAAGTTGGTTGGAACTCATTAGTGTCCTGTGGATGTATCTACTCAGGGAAGCAGATAAGGAAATCCTGTTGAAACTGCATTAAGATCCAGGCACTTGACTGAATCATAGTGATTTTGGGAAAAGTTGCTCTGGCAGTCTTACTATTTTTTGCAAAATGTCAAACCTAGTTCTTTTATTTGGTGTAGAGGTCACTTCTTGTAGTTGATTTGCAATATTAGATGGGAAATAATTTGGAAATTTGGGACAAAAATTCTCTCTTACTCCATTTGCATATGTTCATTGCCTTTAGGAACAGATAATCATATCTTTTCAGGCCTGCTTCTTTTGATGAGCACATATTCTGGGAGAGTGGAATAGAAACAAATTGTGAAGAAACCTGGAGGGGGAATATTCATGGTTTGTGCTGATGTGGTCTTGTATTTATTTTTAGGCAGAGGCTGGAGAAATGAGTAGAAACACCGAACTGAAAAAGCTGCAGATCTTTGGAGCTGGACCCAAGATGATGGGACTGGCATTAGGAGCAAAGGATAAAGAGGGTAATTAAATCTTGGGCACTTAGCTTTCTGTGAGTTCTTTGCTTTCAGTGAGACTGTTAAATCTTCCTGAATGTCTCTAGAGACAGTGTTAAGAAGAAGGCAAATGAAAACTGGAAAAAGAAAGCTTAAGTATTCTAGGGTTTCATTCACCAGAGATTTACAGAGTGCTTCATATAACTTGGCAGAGTTTCAGCTCTTGATGTATTATATAGTAACAATAACAATTAAGCAGCTGTTCCATGAACTGAGTGACTGAAAGGGGAAGCAGGATTTAACAGTACTGAAACTGATCCTGCCAGCAAAGTGCCCAACTTAGGTGTTTAATTCACTGTGTTTCATGAGGCCATGGGGATCACCTGTGAGGATAAACAAAAGATGTTTTTCCTAACCCCTGTTGATTTTAGATTGGCCAGATATAACATGACTGTCGCAGACATTTTTTCACAGAAATCCTTTCTTTGAAATTTGTGCATCTTCTGGGAAGCAAAAGCCCCAGAAGAAGAATGTAAACAATTGTTATCAGCTGCTGTAGAATGCAATAAGATGCACGTGTGATTGGTTCATGTTCCATGTTTATAATTAAAAGCCAATCACAAGAGCAAGCTGGGGACAGAGTCCCTCAACACAAAACTTTGTTATAGATTCTTTTCTGTTCTATTCTTAGCTTAACAAGCCTCTGCAACTTCTCTCCTTATTCCTTTTAGTATAGTAATAATGTATTATATATCATATATCAATAAATCCAACCTTCCAATCATCAAACAAGATTCTCATCCTTCTCTCACCCCAGCGACCTCCTCAGGTCGCTGTAATACATGACAATTTGGCTTTCTTTGGACTGTTCAGTAGTTTCTGCTCTGAAAGGCAGGGTGCCAGGCTGGATGTCTGTGGTGCTTTTACAAGTGAAGTCTATCTGATGTCACGTTAATAACATTTAATTTCATTTTCCCTCCAGATGAGGTGACGCGAAGGCGCAAGGGAACCAGGTCGGAGGCGTTTGGGATGCAGATGAGGCAGCGCAAAGGAACCCTCTCTGTCAACTTTGTAAGTCTGATGCCTTTGCTGGGATTTCTGATGGAAAGGACTTGGTTGATTTACTAAGATTTTTCTTTTTCCTCTGAAAGAATCCCCACCCCTCCAAAGAGATGAATGAGTGCGTGCTGCAGCAGATGATGCTGTCATGGGAAGAAAGAACAGTTTTTTGGAAAACAATCTGTGCTCAAGGCTTTTGTTTTCATCTTTTGGACAGGAAAGCTGTTGCAATATGAAGCTTGTTGCTGATCATACATGAATGCCTTCAATAGTTCAGTTTTTCTTAGAGCTGCCCTTAGTAGAACAACTATAATACTGCCTCTTTTCCTTAGAAGAGATTCTAAGGTGCTCCACTACTTCAGGAGTTTGTGTTTAGCAATTCCACCTCTTGTGTCTTTGCTGTTTTGAATTTGAATAGGAAAAGTAAAACATTGAGTTCCCTGATGTTTGTCGATGGAAAGGCAATGTACAATTGTTCTCAATGCCTTTCATAGAATGTGACTTCCTACTTTTAAAGTGTCATGACTTAAAGTGTGTGCAGCCATGAATGAAGAGCTGTGCTTTTATTGTCTAAAGAATGAGACTCTTCACTCAGAATTCAGCTGTTCCTTTTTTTTCTCATAGCCTGGGAACACTTACAAAAGCTTATTTGAAATTTCAACCATGGAAGTCCAAGGCAACCTAAAGACTCTAGTAATCACAATTTTATGTGGGGGGGGGGAAAAGTGGTAGAATTTGGATATTTAAAAACCAGATCACTATGCCATTGCAGATCAGTTAGGATTTGTGTGGCTTGAGTTTTTTCAATTGTGCTACAACTTCTGAGTATATGGCTTTCCTAGGCCAAGTGAATTTGATAATTTTAACTATGTTTTAATTTTAAAATACTTTGTCTAGTCTCTTAGGGGTTTTTTAGGGATCACTATTATTTACTTAGTCTTTTCATTTAACCTGTATTTATAAAAGAAAATTAAAATGCTATTACAACAGAACTGTTGTTTTGCAACTGTATTGCTGTAACTTTAATATCTTGAAATTCTGTGACTTAATACTGTTTGGTTCCACACTTTTTTTAATACCTGGACAAGGAAAGCAGTCCTAAACACACTGGTGATGCATTTACCTCATATAACACTGGACTGAAAAATATTGTGGTGCAATTTTGTGTATATTTCTCCATCATTTATTTATCCTTTTTTAAAGTGCTAACTACGAAATTGATTTCATTTTGAGAATTGTTGCAGTAAGGTAGAAAAATCATAAAGAAAGGCTTCATAAAATCAAGCCTGCTGTCCTGGAATCAGTGTCTGGCCTTGTCAGAGGTGGCATTTTGCAAGTTCCCATGTGAAAGCAATCCTGTTGTGAGCAATTTGTTAACATAATAATCTATTCCTGCGTAAAAAAATAACCTGCACCTGCATAAACTGTTTTTGCACCGTTCGATAGAAAAATGAAAATTATCTTTCACAAACAACTGTCCTTGAACATAGACACTGAGAGTTTGAGTGACCAATCAATACAGAGTAACAGTTTGTTACTAACCAATAAAAGTAATTGGCAAGAAAACTACTAACCAATTGGAGTCCCACAAGAGGTTTATAAACTGTGCAAAAAAGTTATGTGAATAAAGAATGGCCTTTTTCCACCATGAAGAAAATGGGAGTCCCATGTGATTTACTCCCATTGTGAATTACTAACTGGGAGATAAAATACACCTTTTTATATATGCACCTTTATTGATGCATATAATTATATATCATCATAGTGTTACACTGTTTTCTCACGTGGCTAGCAGGATTTTAGGTGGTTATGGTTGTGTCACAACACATCTCCTTGTTGTGAATATCCATTTCAATGCAGTTTTTCTATTTGCCTCATTATCATGTATGCTAACAAAGAGGCTGCATATGTTAATAGGAATTTAGAGAGAAGAAGGTATTACCAGTGAGCGGTAGCCAGTGAGGACCCCAGCAAACTTAGGATTGCCATTTTCATGCATTGCTAAATTTTGGAAAGAGAATATGAAAATGCTTGCTGAGGTACCCTCCCTTCAACAAAAGCAGCTGGTTTGGTGCTTTGGACAGACATAATGTTCCATGAGGGTGTGTGCATGGATTTTTTTTTTTAAAGGGGAAAATGATATGCCTCTGAGTAGAGCTGCATTATTTTTTAAAATAGTTTCTCAAGAAACCTGAGCAGCCTCTTTTAGAAGTATATTACTGCATAGCTGGGAGGTTGCATACTTAAGTAGGCCACTGTAACTGGAGATGGGTTTGTCATTAACTATTTAATCCACCTGAGCCTAATCAGCTGGAGTGCACATGTTTTTGTGACATCTTGATTAAATTAACAGCCCCCACCAAACACAGCCCCACCCCTTCTGGTGTTACTTTGAGCTGTGTGAAGGAAATGCACACAGCCTGAATTGCCAGGGGCTGGTGGAAGTAGTAGCAGAATTTGGAGTAGGTATCATTCATGAAGTTCATGCTGTGAGTAAAAATTTGTACAAAAGGGAATTTTTTTTCAAAGACAATACAATACCCAAGTTTTTTAAATTTAGGTTGTTATACTTCTTCAGTATTATAGTAAATGTTTCTATTAATTAAAGTTCTTTGCACTGTACAGGAAGCTAGAGCAAAGAAAATATGAAATCTCTTCATATGGTTGGTTTTCTCTCTGGCCCCAGAGAATGTCTCCCAGTCAGTGTCTCAACAAGTCATTCTTGTTGAGAGACTGTCTTGAGCAACTTCCAAAAACTGTTTGCTGTTGTATAGGGATTAATACTTCTCCCTTATAATTTAGGGATTTTATTCTTTGCTTTGAAAAAAATGAGAAAGAAGTTGGTACTTTTACATTTGGTTTCCTTTGCTTCCTCATGAATTCTTAGATTGAAATCTGTAGGTTTGTCAATTTTATGATCTCTTTTTCATTGCAAAGATACCACTGTACTGTTGCAAGTGATGATGTATGGATTTCTGAAATTTCTTTTTGAGATTTTCCTTAGCCATGCAGTCTTTGTAGAGATTTAGTTTAAATTGTTTTCCTAAGAGGGCTGAAGAGAGGGACTTCTGAAAACTGTAACTTACTGTTTTGCCTTAGAATAACATGAGTGAGATGCTGCTTGAGTTAGATAGCAGAAGATAGTCCAACTGAACTGGATAATTATTTTGCAGCACCCAAAGTCCTCCTGCCCCCAGTGCTGCTTTGGGAATGAAACAGAAGCTATCCTTATCAATACTTCTCAAAAACCAGGGTTGATGCTCATATATTGGACTTCAGGCTATCTTCCTTTGTTCCTTAACTTAAGTAAGGCAGGCTCTGGATGAGAAACTTCTTGTAACTTTTATCTTTTTTCTCCCCCCCCAGGTTGATCTCTATGTTTGCTTATTTTGTGGTAGAGGAAACAACGAGGATAAACTGCTGCTGTGTGATGGATGTGATGACAGCTATCACACCTTCTGCCTGATTCCTCCTCTTCCTGATGTACCCAAGGGTGACTGGAGGTGTCCCAAGTGTGTTGCTGAGGTACAGTTCAAGAGCTACTGAAGCTTTGTATGTGTACCTGTGTACCTGGAAAGATGAGAAGAAGAACAGTTCAGCAATCCATCCATGTAGAATGCATAGTTTATTTTGGAATATTGCCAAGATGAGCCTTGAATTTTGGTTGATGAGCCATAAGGAGAGAGAAACATTCCTTCTAGAGCTTGGGCATAACCTTTGTTTGTGATGTGGCTTATGTGACAGGTAAAAAATTGACCTTGGTACATTAAAAGCTGAAACTCAATTTGATAATCTGGAAGTGTGAAATTAGGGGTGAGAAATAGGGTTATAATGGATGTTTCCACATAATGATGACAGAATTTGTAAACTATGAAGTAAATAAAGTATGAAATTTAGGCATAACACGGAGCTTTGAAAGACATTATGGCATTGTTCAGAATGGCCTGTAGCAGAAAGTGAAAAAAACTAATTTAAAGTTCTGTTACAGCTATTTTAGATTTGGTTTAGTCTAAAAAAGGAACTGGTCAGGCTCTGAAAGTGGAAGCTGGTTCAATTTCATTACTCAAAAAAGAACTACCCAGTTCTAAGAGATTGATCAACAGACAGCAAACATCACTTGACTGGTTTGATGTTTGACTTAAGGGAACAAATTTTGCAAGCTCACAAAGTTGGTAGATGTAGGATTCAGAGGGAGAAGCTTACTGTTTGTAACTCTGTGATTACAAGAGTGGCTTTCACTCTTGGGGCTGTGTTGTTACCAGAGGAGCAGTTGAGCACACACATTTCTAGGCCCACTTCCCCCCCGTGCCCTTTTGCAGTGCTGGCTGCTGCTGGTTCCTTCTAGTGGTGTTTGCAGAGCTGTGCAGCCACAGGAGCTGGAGCAGCTCACTGCTCTGACCCTTCACTGAGAGCTGAGGTTGTCAGATGAACTCAGCAAATGCTGCTTAAAGAGAGGTGGAAATTCATAGCTACAGGCAAGGGAAGAGGTGAAACATTCCATTTGGGCTGCTGCTCAGAGAGTGGATCAACCTACCTCTTCATTTTCTCTTAAGTTGGAGCAATAAAGAATTAGGAAACTGCAGCAATCTAATATGGAGTTAATTTAGAGACTGTAGTAGTAAATAGAGTGGCTGCAATGGTTCAAGAATGTGGAAACTCAAGAAGTTTCATTATTGCTATTATTCATATAGCAATTATTCATTGCTAATGAATAATTCCTGTAAAAACAGGAAGAGATGTTACCCAAGAAAAAAATGCAGGCAGGGACAAACCCAGGAAAGATAAGGTGTCATTCAATTTTTTACTAGCAAATGATACAGAAAATATTTGAAAACTTTTGGAAAGGCATTGGAAGTAAGAGGTAAGAGAAAACACATGACTATAATGTGTACTGGAAAGCAAACAAGTAACAGCAAAAGGATGTTTGAAGTATTCACCAGTACTTTTTCCCTCAGTTTTTACTTTAGATGTTAATTGTGCACAGATCTTTAATGTAATTTTACAGCAGGGTACTGGAACAGAAGCTGGGAAGAATGGGGTAAGGGCTCTTTATATGTATTTAGGTCAGCATTGTTTGACAGTGTTCACAGATGTTGGAGATTCTCTGTCTCAGGCTCCATTTGAGAACCACTTTGATACATGTTGGGAATAGTCTAAGGATAGTTCCTGGTGAAAAAAAAAACCCAAACTACTGATGAATTCTTTTCCAGTCCTGTTTCTTTGCCTGAAAAGCTGAGTATTAGATATGTTGAAGACAAAGATCATGTAAAACTGTCTTGTATATATAAACATGGTGTCAATTCCAAAGGAGCTGAGAAGGGCACATTAAAAATGAGTTGGGGGAAGAGCTGAAATGTGCGCCAGTATTTTTTCATTTTCAGGATGAATGGGGATAGAACAGGGAAAGACTTGAAGATTTTCTGTCAGATGGGGCATGTCTGTTGTTGCCTGTGTTGCCCTGTTCTAATTTCCTTTTTCCTCTTCCCTATTATAAATTTTCACTGTCAAATCTATTGATGCTTTGCTGACTTGATAAGACTGAAACACTTGGGGGATTTGTTCCTGTGCAGTTATTCTGCAGGTGTTTGAATCCAGTGTGTCTACAGAAATGTCCTGTGGCTGTCTAAGCATCTTGTGCACAGTCTTGTTTTGTGGCTGATGAAATGTAGCTTTGGAGAGGAAAGCAGAAGTGTGGAGCCCTGGGGTTCCAGGGTTAGATCAGCTTCTGTGCCGTTAATTCTGGCCGGTTTCCGTTGTGGTGTGACTGCCTGGGCTGGAAAAGTCTCAAAACTGGTAGCTCATTGTGCTGGGTAAGGACTCACATGGACACTGGGGCTTCTTGCTAAAAATGTAACTGTGTCAGAGTCTGCTGCAGGGAACAATATTTCTGTGTTCTGTCTCCTAGGAATGCAACAAACCCCGAGAGGCCTTTGGATTTGAACAAGCTGTCAGGGAATATACTCTCCAGAGCTTTGGTGAAATGGCTGATAACTTCAAGTCTGATTATTTCAACATGCCGGTCCATGTGAGTTTCAGCTTTTCTTGGGATTCCTTGTAAGGGAAAAAGAGAAGAGCTTTCAGCTGGTCTTGGATTTTTGCTAAGACATCTTAGTCTTGTTTAAAGAGGCACCATAAGCTTCAAACATGTAAACAAATTATTTAGCTTGCTTGCATCTGGTCTCATTTCAACTTCATTTCACCCTTTCCTCAAAATGGGCAGATAGCTTTTATTGCTTGTGTTAGAGTTTACTGTTCTGGGCACACTCTAGTTAATGTTCTTGCCCCTTTTTGATAATGGACTAAGTACCTTGCTCATTTGGTATAGGGGCCCTTTTCCTGTTCTCCCTATGCCTTTTGGCTTGGTTTAGTTTGTCCAGAGGATAAATCTTTGTTTTTCTTCATCTTACAGTATTTTCTTGTAAACAAGTCAATAGACTGAATCTGTCTGATAATCACAGTGGGTTTGGGTTTTTTTGTTTTTTTGTTACACATCACAGCAGCATTTTTCAAACTAGAATTTCTGCTTTGGCACAGTTCCACTGTCCTGTGGACTGCATTCAGCCCCTAGGTCTTCCTCCTCTCATGGTTCTTTGGTAATTTATGGACATTTTTGATGAAGCCTCTACCTTTTAAGGACTCCAGTTTGAGACAACTTTGGGACATGGAACAAAGCTTATTTTAAGAATAAGCTTCATAAATGAATACATAAGAGTACATGTAAGAGTAATGATCAGTTATATGAAGATCAACCTCCTAAACACAGTTTTATATCTGAATTTCCTTACCGTTGTTCAGAAATCCTGGTCATTATCCTCTAAAATAGTTCAGAGTTTGCATGTTGATTTGTTCTCTTTGCTGCTTAATTTCTGCTCGCTGTCTCCTTTTCCCCCTGTGTTTTGCTGTATGTCTGGTGATTCCATCTTCTGTTTATTCCTTCTCTCTGAAACATTCCAGCCACTATGGAGGAATACAAACCAAAACTATGACTTTGAAGAGATGGAGAGGGGGAGTGACCTTGGTGTATGAAAATGCATGGAGAGTTAATGGTGATTTATTGCTTGAATGATAATTTTTGTTATCTGCACATACCATAACCTCTCTTCTGCTTCCAGATGGTTCCCACTGAGCTGGTAGAAAAAGAATTCTGGAGATTAGTGAGCAGCATAGAGGAAGATGTTATTGTGGAGTATGGGGCTGATATCTCATCCAAGGACTTTGGGAGTGGTTTCCCAGTGAAGGATGGCCGGCGAAAGCTGATGCCAGAGGAGGAGGTGAGGAACAGCATGTGCAAACTGACTCCATTCTTTGCTCTGTTGAAGATTTCACATTTAGACTTTAGGTCAGAAATCATTATGGGTTTTTTCATGAAGAAATTGTTTCAGGCTTTTACATTCCTTTTGAGCAGGGCATTAATCTGATATTTGAGGTTGTTTTACATATCTGGTTGCTGGTAACCAAGGTCTGTTTCATGATTGAAGTCACATCTGTTTTCTATCACTTAATCTTAGCAGGCAAAGATGTGCAAGTTGTTGCAGTTTGTCTGAGTATGAGGAGACTCTTTAATAATATTTTTTCTTTCTTGTTCCAAACCTTTTCATTATAGAGTTAGTTACAGAAACATAATTCTGTCCTCCTTAGGATGTTCTCAATGAGTGAAACAAACTAATTTGATTTAGCTTGTTTCTGTGTACATACTGTAATAACGTAGATGTAGATAAAGCGTTCAATTATAAAAAATTCTATCAAGTTCACCTGGTAAGTGTATTACCTATTTTCCCTCAGACCTTACTGTAGCAAAGCAATTTTCTTGCTGCTTGTATGCTGAAATGCAGACGAAGTCAAGGTGTGGTTTTCTGATTACACAGCCCTAAATCAATTTATACTGCTCACTGGAAGATGTAATCGTGTTCACTATCATCTTCTGCCTCTTCCTGCACCTTCCTGTGTGTACCTTTGTTGGCCATGCTGTGACTGTAGCTGCTTAGTGAGTCAGCACTGATACTTCTATTTGTATGAAGGTAGTCACTTAAAAAATTTCTTAATCAGATCACTTAAGTCTTCTGACTCACTGCAATGTCCTTGTAGTGTCAGAGCAGAGGAAACAGCAGCAATGTTTGGCTGAGCTGAGGGTCTGGCCAGTCCTTTCAGCAGCTATGGGATATATCTAAAATCCCAATCAATCTGTGCTTACATATTTTGTAAAAGTGGAAAGTAGATTAATGCTGAAGCACAGTAGTGGGCTTTTAAGGCTGTCTGGATTACAGTTTTTTGAACAAATTGTGTGTATTTGAAAGTAAAGGTGAGAGTGCTTAACAGGTAATGCTGTCCTCTCAGAAATGAGGGTGGAGGAATTTCTTCCCTTAAAAAAACTTTCTAAAGTAATCTATACAGTATATCAACATCAAGTGCAGCATGGTAAAATGGATGTTTAAAAAAAGCTGAAATAGTAACATGAGATTCACTGTGTTTTGTAAAATTTCAACTTTTCCTGTATTACTGAAGACTTCTATCTTTAGGTCTTCTTCTGGCGTTGCTGGTGTTTTGTTCCACCAGAAAACCTGCAGTCTTGTGATGGGGAAGAACCCAAAACCTAAGTGTAAAAGCCTTGATCCAAAGATGGGCTATGTTGAAATACTAGGACTGTTACTAAAATCTTAGTATGATTGTTTGATGACTAGGGTATTTAAGGAATTATTTCTGAGTTTGATGTTCCATTGTTGCAGGAAATATCCCATTATCTACTATAGAAATGGATAGGCTGATGTTTTCATTTGTGTTTTCCATTTCCTTTTGGTGTCCTTATTTGTTCTGATTTGTTCAAATTTTCCTCTTTTGGCAGGATTATGCTCTCTCTGGTTGGAACTTGAACAACATGCCCATTCTGGAGCAGTCAGTCCTTGCTCACATCAATGCAGACATCTCTGGCATGAAGGTGCCCTGGCTGTATGTGGGGATGTGCTTCTCCTCCTTCTGCTGGCACATTGAGGACCACTGGAGCTATTCCATCAACTACCTGCACTGGTATGGGCTGTCCTTTGTGCACCTACCTTACACTGCCCTCTTGGCTTAGGAAGTTTGTAGTTCTACTTCACAGTGCCTCTGCACACTGAGGACATTGTAAATGCAAAGCTGAATGTGCAGAGTGGTCCCTGTGCTTACCTGTGGCTGATTGAAGGTGAATACAGATGGTTTTTAAAGCATTGTAGTGGGTTCAAGGCTAAGCATTCAATTAAGACAAACCCAGGACAAGCAGATTAGATTAGATAATTAGATTCTCATTAACTGATAAAATATTCTGGTGTGGCCAACATTGCAGTGTCACCATAAAATTGTGCTTTACAGGATCCTATATTTTTAAGGAAGTTTTTTTTGTTTATAATTGAGTTAAGAGTTCACTGGTTCCTTCCTTTATGATTTAAATTTGGGATGTGTGTGTGCTAGAACCAGAGTCTGCTGTCTCATGGCTTCTAGAGGCATCAGAATTGACTGTTCAGCAGCAGATCCATGTAGGAAATACCTCTTATAAAGAGAAGTTAGGAAGTAATTCTGCCTTTTGGGACAGCCCTGGAAGTGTTGTGCTGTTCAGCTTTTGTGTCTGAATAGAAGACTCGTGACAGATGACTGTGGGAATTGCAGTGTTCCCAGTGTGTCTGACGTTGTCACACTGAGTGGAGCAGGGGAGAAGATGGAGAGGGAGCTGTGCAAAGGTTGCAGGACATCTGGGGGAGATGAGCTGATGGCCTTCAAACCATCAGGTCAAGAAAGCTGCACGTCTTTGAAGAAGCACGTTCGCTAGCCAGGTCTGATGGGCACGCTCGGCAAGGGCATTGCTGTTGTTCCCGGTTGAGTTGCTGTTGAGCGGCTCCGTGTGTCCGTCCGTCCGGCGGGGGTCCGTGTGTCCGTCCGTCCGGCGGCTCCGTGCCCGCTGCAGGAGCGGGCACTGCCGGCTGCTGCCAGCAGAGGGCACCGCAGCCCGCCGGGAATGCCGCTCCCGCCTCTGGGATAATGCACGTCCACAGGGCTGTGTGAGCAGATTCCTGCTTGTACTTGCTAAAATCTAGTTAAAAAAAAAAAATCTAGTGAAAGAGATTTTAGAAAGAAATCTCAGCTCTGTAGATGCTAGGGGTGGCATTTCGTTTTGGTTAAAAAAGGACTGGAATAGTGCTTGATTGATTATTTGGTTAGTTTTGATCCCGTTAATCTTTTTGTTCCTTTTGTACTTAAATAATCTGGCTTATTTGGCGTTTTTTCTCTTCATGGTCCAGTGGATCCCAGGTTTTTAGTAATTAGGAACATTAAAGAAATGTATTTTACTCTACTGGCTGGTGTACTGTTCTGTTGGTTTTAGGAATATAACTTCAAGCCTAATTGAATGGAGGAGTACCATGATCTGTCTTAGATTGTAGGTATGACAGCCAAGGTTTTGTTTATTAAATCTAATTCCTTCTTCCTGAAGGAAAATAGTTGCCCATTTTACCCCTTTGGGGAGCATGGTAAGTGACAATTCTCTTCTGTGTTAAGCTTGTCAGGGCAAATCTTCTGCCAAGTATGTTGAGAATTGTGTTGGAGTGTAACTGATTTTTCAGATTAGAGTAATGCATCCTGAAGAAGATGCTTGTTGAATAAAGACATTTTTTAAATCTAGGTGTAAAATGGCTCATGAGGCCAGTGTTGCTGGCTGTGAGGTGTGCTTTACAGCTGGGTGGCACCATCAGCTCTCACTCTCTCACTTGTGTTCATTCCTGTGCTTGTGTTTTGGTAGGGGAGAGCCCAAGACGTGGTATGGTGTGCCCTCTCATGCAGCAGAGCAGCTGGAAGATGTGATGAAGGAATTGGCTCCTGAGCTGTTTGAGTCCCAGCCTGATCTCCTGCATCAGCTGGTCACTATTATGAACCCCAATGTGCTGATGGAACATGGTGTACCAGTGAGTAGCACACAAGCATTTTTTACATAAGTACTTTTATGTGCTCTCTTTTCTTCATTCTCTGCCAGATTTGTATAACAATGGTTTGGCATAACTCTGAAGAATTTTTATTTGCATATTGATTACTTATAGGGTGTTTTTTAAAGCTGTTTTCTAGATTCTTCTGTGAACTAACCAGGAAATTTAAATTTTCTCATAACAGAAGTGAGTGTGCCAAGCTTCCTACATAAAATACCTTCCAGAACAAGCATGTGCTGTGTATTACAGTTAATTTTTAATTAAAAAATCCTCTTCCTTGTGTAGCAGAAAGTTTGTCTGAAATGCCTTTAAAAGCTCTTGACAGTAAAATACTTGTCTTGCATTCAGTAGAAATCTCAGCATTGCAAAATGCTTTTCTGACCAAACATAATTGACTGCAGACCTCTAAGCAGCAGTCACTATCATTTCCTTTTGTCTTAGGATAAATTGCTTCCCTGGCAAATACCCCAACAAAGCAAACCATAAACTTTTTTCCACAAGCTTTTGCATTTTGTGGTACAATGGATTAAATGATGATAGAGAAACATCCCTTTTGGGATTCATAAAGACACTTTTCAACTGTTGCTTATATATTCAGCTCTTTTTGAAAAATGCTGTAAATTGAGTATTCATGTTCAGAAGGCAAAAACAATCCTTACCACTGTTGCCTGTGGTGATCTATGGGTACAGAAAGTGTACAAACATCTTGTACTTTTGTGTGTTGAGCTGTTGCGTGTTACACATTTTTTCTTTCTTTTATCCTCCCTGTTTTAGGTTTTCAGGACAAATCAGTGTGCTGGAGAGTTTGTTGTGACCTTTCCTCGTGCCTATCACTCTGGATTTAACCAGGGATATAACTTTGCTGAAGCTGTGAACTTCTGCACTGCTGACTGGGTCTGTTCTTTTGTATATATTTGCTGTGTGACTTCTGCAAGTGGTGTGTTGGTAACTTAACTATCTGAAAGCTCTTTTCAGTTAAACAGTGTATTTTATATTTATAGCTCTTGGGACAGCAGTTAGAAACTGAGGGAAGTTTCATTATACAAAGTAATTGTAATTTTAGGCAACTTCAAACTGAAACTTTGAGCACATGTTCTTCCTTTTTAATTACTGGTTAACCAAAAAGGGGCATCTCACAGTACCTTTAGCTGTGATACCACTTCCTGAATTTGATACAGGTCTGTGTCCTGTCTTGAAGTACTGTTGTCATTTGGATGTTGGAGATAGGCTTATAAGAGTCTTTGTTCCTCCTTTGTGCCAGCTCATTGTGCCTGTTCATCATATTAGTGCTGTTCTGATAGCTGTGCCACATCAGTGCATAGCTCATGTGGGTTGTTCAGGAAATTGTCAAAGGAGTGTTCTGTTACTATCCAGGGTTAGCAGTTGGAAGTTAGGATCTCATCTCTAGTTCATTTATCTCTAGGTTTGTCTTTTAAACAATGAATGGACATTCGTCTTTTTCAGGGGCTTTTATTCTTTTAGCAGAAAAATTGTCTGCAGGACTGGCATTGTGTCAGGGCTCTTTTCTTTCCTCCAGAACTCATGATGGAATCTGAGTGTATCCTCTGAGAAAAACTGCACCAGCCATGTGAAATTTCCTTTGCTTACGTAAAATGTAACCAGAAATATGTGCAGCAAATTCATTTAGCATCTTTTTGCTTCAGAAGGCACAAAATGAGTGATACCAGTTTTGGTTAACTGTAGGAATCTTAAGGTTAAATGTCTATGTCCACCATAGTAATATCCAGAGGGGAATGTATTCACCTTAGTGTGGACCAGATGACTTTTCTTTGGTGCCAGTTTCTTGCCACCGGAGGTAAAAAGAGCTCAGGACAACTCTTAAACTTTTGTCTCTACATTAAGTACATAAGGTTATGGAGAATGCCCCTCCCCAGCGTTGATACCCTCTCTGTCCTCATCTGTGACATGATTTAAGGTTGTTAAAATCTCATTGAATACAGGGGAATGATTGGCATCTGACTCCATTGATTCAGAATGCTAAACAATTGCTTTATTATACTGTATTATATTAAAGAGTACTAGAAGGATTCTGTATTATACTATACAAAGATAGATACTAAAGGAAAGCCTTGAGACAGCCAGGACACAGCTTTGACCCAATAGGCCAATTAATATATACAACCATTACCAGAATCCAAGTAAGAACTCCCTTCAAGTAAACAATCACATTCCACATGTGCAAAAACAACAGAAGTAGCAAGTAGAGATGAGAATTGCTTTCTCTTCTGACTGTGCTTCTCCAGGAAAAAACCTGAGAGAGAGAATTATCTCTCTGTTCAGAGAATGTGGGTGCCACAGAATTTTCTCTGTCCCATCCAAGACAACTCTTGGGTTGTCTTTTCCTGTTTTTTCTCCAAGGAAGGAGAATGGGAGCTGAGAGATGATTTTTTTTCCCCTTGAATGATGATGATGATGATGTTTCTGTAGCTCCCCATTGGACGCCAGTGTGTGAGTCACTACCGGAGGCTGGGACGTCACTGTGTGTTCTCCCATGAAGAGCTGATCTTCAAGATGGCTGCAGATCCTGAGTGCCTGGATGTAGGGCTGGCTGCCATGGTCTGCAAGGAGATGACTCTGTTGATAGAGGAGGAGACACGCCTGAGGGAGTCTGTTGTACAGATGGTGAGTAATAAATGCTTCCAAAAGAGCTTTCTGCTTCCCTCTCCCCCTGCTTGCATTAGAAATTTTGAGCAAGTGGCTAATTCTTCTTGCCAGGGGGTGTTGATGTCTGAGGAAGAGGTGTTTGAGCTGGTTCCAGATGATGAACGTCAGTGCACAGCCTGCAGAACCACGTGCTTCTTGTCAGCTCTGACGTGTTCCTGCAATCCTGAGCGCCTCGTGTGCTTGTACCATCCTTCTGATTTATGTCCCTGTCCCATGCAGAAGAAGTGTCTAAGGTACACAGGATTTTTTTGTCCCTACTTTTCTTCCATGTCTAATAGCTTGCTGTAGCCCAGTGACCAAGTACATTTGGTCCCACTTGTTTTCTCCTTCATTTAAGGAGTATTTTTATCCTCTTTATTTCTTGGTTCCTAGGGGAACAGGTCTTGTACATGTGTGGTATTTTTGGGGTCCCCCATCATAGGGAGGAAAGATGAAGCTGACTCGATATTCTTAGAAGGCTAATTTATTATTTTATGATATCATATTAATCAATACTATACTAAAACTACACTAAAGAATAGAGGAAGAATATTTACAGAAGGCTAAAAGATAATAATTAACAACTTAGGACTCTCTCCTCAGAGTCCAACACAGCCTGAGTGTGATTGGTCATTAAATGAAAACAATTAAGTAATTTGGTCATTTGACCATCACAATTGGTCATTAAGTCAAAACAATTCACATGTTAGATAAACAATCTCCAACCACATTCCAAAGCAGCAAAACACAGGAGAAGCAAATGAGATAAAATTGTTTTCATTTTTCTCTGAGGCTTCTCAGCTTCCCAGGAGACGAAGCTGTAGTGGGATAGAATATAAGAAAATAAAGATAGTGTAGGAAGTAATCTTACCCCTAAGGATTTGCAGCTGGGCCAATTATCAAAGATTAGGAACAGGCCTGACTTTAACAGGCCACAGCTGTAACCAATAAGAAGAGTGCTATAAAAGAGTGGGGTGGCTGGGTGAGAGGGGAACTGGAGTCAGTTGGCTGCTGTGGGAAGAAGAAACAGTGCTCTGAGGAGCTGCCCATGAGAAACACCAAGAAGGTATGAAACTTTTGTGATAAGGAGATAACAGTATGGAACCCTTGCAATAAGATGACAACAAGAATCCTGGGCAAAGGATTTATCAGAAAATATGATAGTGACATGCATGTTCTGTTTTTCTGGCCTTGCTGTAGCTGGAAAAACTCAATATTATCAATATCCTGACTTTCATGTGGGCATTAATACTTTTTCTGTCTTTTTCCACACTTTCAGGTACCGGTACCCACTAGAAGACCTTCCTTCTTTGTTGTATGGAGTGAAGGTTAGAGCACAGTCCTACGACACTTGGGTCAGTAGAGTTACAGAGGCTCTGTCTGCCAATCTCAACCACAAGAAAGGTCAGACTTCTGTCATTCTTAATAGGATTTCCTGAAATTCCTGCATTTGTTCTGTCCTCTCATTGGCATTGTGCATTTCAAATTGAACTATGCTGTTGGAACCTTGATTGAAAGCCATTGAAGCCATCTAAAATCCCTCTTTTTTTGCATATAAATAATTAATGTGCTCTTTTTACAGATGTGATTGAGCTGAGAGTCATGTTGGAGGATGCTGAAGACAGGAAATACCCAGAGAACGATCTTTTCCGCAGGCTCCGAGATGCTGTGAAGGAAGCAGAGACCTGTGCTTCAGTAGCACAGCTGCTTCTGAGCAAAAAGCAAAAACACAGGTAGGACAGGCAGCTTTTCAGTACTTTCCATCTGCCTCTTTGTTACTTCATTCTACTTGGAAGAATTAAATACCCTGAGGTTTTACTGTATGCTGTGTGCAATCTTCTCTCCGTGTTTCCTTAATGCTGTGACTCACTGAGTTTTAGGGAAGGGTGGAGGCAGATAGAGTGGCACAAGTGGCCCAAAGGTGGGCTTAGCTGGAATGTTACAAGCATTCAGCTTTCAGCTGACTTATGTGCTGAAATGTGAAATCCTTTGGGGAAGTTGTGTTTGCTGATGAAGTATTTTGCTGAACATGTGGGAGAGTTGTAGGGAGAGACAGCTGGTCTGCTACAGCCACTGCTCCTCATCACTGTCTGTTGGAGCAAATCAAAGCCTGCAGGATTCTTTATTCCCCTCTGAGGTTTAGCTGATGTGTAATTATATTTGATCATTAATCTAAATTTTACATTTACAACATTATGTAAGTCCATAGCATAAGATAGATATTTTTTTTCTTTACTATTTCTGTAGTATTAAAATGTAGATTCATTAGCAGGGAACAGCTGTTCAGTATTTGAAATCTGTTTTACTTGTGAAGTTGTGCCTGCCAGTGATCTGTACACCAAGTATTTAATTTATGCAGTGTGTCACTTTCAAGTCTCTTACTCCATTCAGTGGGCTTGTTACACTTGCTTTGAGGGATATTTAATGGAAATGTCTTTGCAGAACCTGTCCCACTGAATATCAGTCCTCTGTTGCAAGGTCAGTTTCAGCCGTTCTCTGGCTACAAGAGAGAAAGCACTGGATAATAAGGCTTGTGTTCAGGGCTTGTTGCTGTTACATATTTCAGACTTCTTGTTAGTACCTGGCATGTGTGAGACAACTTCCTGTACTGCCTAAAGCAGACTTCATGGGGCTATATTCTTCTATTTGTGACAAACTCAGCTTGAAACTCACCTACACAATTGTACCTCTGAAGGGCAGGGTAAATGATCCTGAAGGGACTTAGGGGAATTGTATTAAATTGTATTAAATTTTGTTTTCAGGATTTTGGAGTTCTTGTTGAGTTCAAATTACATTTTTCTTTTTGAGTTCTTGGGTGATTGTTTTTGGTAACTTCTCAGTAATCCTGATAGATAATTTCTGTCACTGTGAATAGGATCATCATCTTATCTCTCACCTAATACTTAATTATGCCCATTTGTACAGCAGAGTGAGCCAGGACAGTGGAAGGACACGGACCAAGCTGACAATGGAGGAGCTTAAAGCATTTGTGCAGCAGCTGTTCAGCTTGCCCTGTGTCATCAGCCAGGCCCGACAAGTCAAGGTAAGATTGCATCTGCTCCTCTGATCATGTTGTGCCTTTTACTTTGTTCTGGTTGGTGGTAGTATGTTTTTTTAAACAGGCAATTTGGCCTGGTGTAGAGGATGAAAAGCTTCTGATGTAAAACATGTGTGCACTTTTTCCAGGTGCCTGGTACAACAGGTGTTGTCAGATGTGATAGTGCTGGTAAACAAAGATAGAAGATTCCCTTCCCCTGTCACTGTCCAGACAGCCCAGTTCTAAATCTCTGAACCAGTGGCTCTTATTCCATCATCATTAATGCTCTCTGTAGAGGTTCAGTTTCTGGCTAAATCCTACCCTTTATATGTTTTTGTGAAAACCTCTGAGTGTTACCCTGGTGTGGTTTTTCAGGGCAGCAGGAAAGCAGTGCCACATTGTTATCCCTAAATACATCTCAGCCTTGCTTTCCAGGCTACAGCCTTCTTAATCTGTATGCATGGCCTGCATTTCTTGCCCTTCATATATATCTTTGCACCTGTTTCTGGCTGAATCTAGACTAATAAGTAATCCAGATCATGCTGATTCCCCTGGCTGCTATTACCATTTATCATTCTGGCACTCTGCATCATAGCAAGTGTTTTCAGCAGCAGTCTTAATTTGTTTCTCTGTCACTGGTGATGAAATACTAAATGTTTCACCTACTAACCAACTTGTAGAAAACTCCTTAAGAAACATCCTTAATAAAGATTTTTTGCCTAGAATAATGCTTCCTGAGATATATGTTAATACTTACTAACCTGCATGCTCTGCTTGTACAGTTTACATGTGTTGTTGTACTAGATAGAGGGCCTAAAATCTGTACATTAGCCATAAGTGCAGCTGCTGCTACATAGCCAAACATACAGTTTAAAAATAAGTTAGCTTTTTTTTAAGAAGGTCCCTTTTCCTTAAGTGTTTGTATGTCATGAATTTTATATAAACTTTTCCATGATAGTTCAGTGTTGATAAGAGAGATGTTACATTGGAATTTCTTATTGTTTACGTAATATTGGCTTTTTTTTTTTTTTGGAAACCAATTTCCTTCAGAAAACCATAGCATTCTAGTGTGCAGGTTTGGTAGGCTTGGTGATGCTGTCTTTGTCCTTCAAGGGTGTTCTTTAACCAATTTGCTGGCATCTAATAAAGTGGAAAGTGCTTTCTCATCCTCATATGATAGGATGGTTTTACTTCACTTCTTTACACACACATTAGTATGTAATTACACATATTAGTGTTAGTAAAAATACTTACTAATATTTATTAATGAAATGTTATCATCATCTATTAGGTAGACATGTAAGATTGTTCTCAGAAGGGCTTTTTTTTTAAAATGTATTTAAATCTTGCTTCTAATTAAAACATAGTTCATAGATGAGAAGGCTGCAGGCATATAATTTACTCTTAACAGTTTCAGCTTGTATTTTTATCTAATGCCTTCTCCCAGCTAGTCCATCTTCCCCCAGCCCTCAGCATTAGGAAGGAATCTGGTTCTAGTTCAAGTACTCTGCCTATGCATGTGCATGCTCTTGAAGCCTCAGCATAATCACTAGTCAATAAATAAATAATTATCATTTTTCTGATTACAAACTGTAGTCTTTTCATTTCTGAATGAAGTCAGATAATGATCATTTATGCCTAAGCACTCGCTAGCTCGTAGCATGGCATTTGAATGCAATTATCCATCATGATGAATAGCAAAATAATTGTCATGTTGGATGATGAATATTTTCTAACACAAAAGGCATTGTAATTATTAAACTGTAACATTAATTTACTATTGCCACTATGAAGCATTCAGGGTATGTTCCCTAAATCAAAATCTTTATGATGTAGATCTTGTTTTTTCTTATAAATGCCTTCTGATTTTCAGGCAGACATGAAAAGCAGTATCAGCCAAAAAAGGCAGTAAGCTAAGGGTTAGGCAATGCAGGGTTTGCTCGTGGTTGTGCCATTGGCTTGCTGTCAGAAATACCTGTCTTGTAAGAGACTTGAGGGTGAATCCATGGAGTATCCTGCTTGAATGTCCTTGAATGAGTCTCCTGCAGAGATTCTTTCCTGTTTGCTGTCTTTGATTTTTTTTTCATTGCAGTGCCAAAACATGAGGATGAGGACAACTGCAGCAGTGCAGTTGGATTTCTATGAAATTGTCTCCTTTGATAAGGGGGTTTTGCATTTTCAGTTCTTTCTTTAGTGCAATAAATCCCTGATGCTTAAAAGTGGTAGTCCTGCTTTAGGGAATATTACTTTCAGACTTCACCATTGTTATTTTTAGGACCTGTGGTATTCATGTTCTCACACATTTCTGGCTTGTTATTTCTCCTGAGCATGTTATTTTCTGCTTTGTGTTGCTGTCATTACTGTAATGCCCCTGACACTATTGAAGTGATGACCTGTTTGCGGACGTCCCTCTTCTCCCCGCTATTTTAAAATTAATATTGACTGGGCAGTGCTGAATATTCTGTGTTGTTGGGAGCTGTTGTCATTTGCAGTTGTACTATTTTAGGTGCAGAGTTTGATGCAACTAATATGCCTAGGGCATGAAACATTAGGCCATCAAATAAGTTTAGATGGTCTGTTAGTTACTTAATTTCTGTCACACTTGATGGTTTGTGACAGATAGCTGGCATTGTGTCTAGAAGCTCCGACTGATGATGTGATGATCCCATACAGATTCACAGCTGGCTGACCCCTCAGCTGCATTTTCTTTTGGATTCTGTGGGTGTTTTTCCCTAATTGATTTGTGCTGTATGTTACTTCAGAATCTGCTCGATGATGTGGAAGAGTTTCATGAGCGTGCTCAGGAAGCCATGATTGATGAGATCCCAGACTCTTCCAAGCTGCAGGAGTTGATAGACATGGGCTCTGGCCTTTATGTTGAACTTCCTGAGCTGCCAAGGTTGAAGCAGGAGCTGCAGCAGGCACGGTGGCTGGATGAGGTGAGGTCCACCCTCTTGGATCCCCAGAGAGTCACCCTGGATGTGATGAAGAAGCTGATTGACTCTGGTGTGGGCTTGGCACCACATCACGCTGTAGAAAAAGCCATGGCTGAGCTGCAGGAGCTCCTCACAGTCTCAGAGAGGTGGGAGGAGAAGGCCAAGGTCTGCCTGCAGGCCAGGTGAGTGTTCCTTACAAACTGTTCTTACAGGCCACACACTTTTGTGTCCCTCTTATGAGGTTAAAATTTGGGCCCTTGAAGCTGTAGTTGCCTTTCTTATTTTGTTGCGGATTTTTTAGCCTCCCAGCAGTTAGATTGTTCTAGAGTTGGATTTGAGATTGAATTGCAGAAATGTTGATTCCCTATTATTCGTGTTGCATGGTGACAGGAGGATAAGGCTGTGTATGTTGCTGCTGCCTTTGCTATTCATCCCTCTCCACAAAGAGCTCTGACTAAGCTACCAACAAGAGACAGCTTTCTTGGTGTTTAGGGGTTGTGATGCTGTGCCCTTCTGAGCTTGATTGTGCCAAGCCCATCAGCTTTCTCACCTCCAAGCATAGAGCCATGGTGTCCTACCCTGCAGTGTAGTGGTTGAATTGCATCACCAGCTGTCAAATTTATGCCTTTAGATGACTGGTTTTTGAGAGAAGGCTGGAATTGGGTTTTTCTTGCTCTAGACCACGCCAGAGTATGGTGGCTCTGGAGGGCATCGTGAACGAGGCCAAGAACATCCCTGCGTACCTGCCCAACGTGCTGGCACTGAAAGAAGCCCTGCAGCGAGCGAGAGACTGGACAGCCAAAGTGGAGGCCATTCAGGTAGGGGTCACAGCAGGGACTAGAATCTTCTGCTTGCACTCATCTAGTTGGATGTGACCTTTATTCCTAGCACCTCTCCTCACAAAGGTGAAAGAGAAGCCTTGTTATGGCTCTTAAACGTGCTCACCAGAGCTCGTGTACTTGATTTTCTTTTTGTGCATTTGTATCCCCACTGGCTATCCAATTTCTATTTCCCTTCCTTTTATGTATTTCAGAGCAGATATAAAAGCCAGCAAATTCATTATGATATGGTGTTTGGTTTTGGAACTGTTCAGTATGCTGTCACTGAAAACATTTAGCTGCAGCAGAGGATGCTCTCAGGTTTTCAGTTTTGGATCTGCCTGTGGAAATTTTGTTTTTATGGAAATTTGTTTTTTTAATGGCAGTGGTGGCCAGGATTTTCTGAAAAAGATTAATTAGTTCAGAAACCTCCCTTTCTGTTGGTCTACCCACATGATTTGGTTCCAAGTTCTGTTATATTTGTGGGTGCTGATTGCTGAACTAGAACTGCTTATCTCATACCAGGTATTGTTGGAAGTTGAAATGAGAATCCCAATAGATTTCACATCAGCCCTTATACAACTCCTTCTGTTAAACAGATAGCATTTAGATAACTGTCTGGAAATGGAATGTTGTCTTAGTCCCTAAGCCAGCTGGCCATATCAAAATGACTGTTAAAATAAAAACTGTAGGAGAGAATTGTTTAAAATAACAGTAGATTCTCACTGCCTAAAACGGAGTTCCATAGGAAAGGAAAGGGCAGTGTTTCAAAGTAGTGTATGCCTTGAAATTAGTCTGGCAGCTGATATAATGATGGAATTGTTGGCTTAGAAAAATTTGTTTCACCCCAGAATGGGAGCAACTATGCCTACCTGGAGCAGCTGGAGAGCTTGTCTGCCAAGGGCCGCCCCATCCCGGTGCGCCTGGACGCGCTGCCCCAGCTCGAGTCCCAGGTGGCGGCAGCTCGCGCCTGGAGGGAGCGCACGGGAAGGACCTTCCTCAAGAAGAATTCCAGCTACAGCCTGCTGCAGGTGAGCAGCACACACTTCCCTGTCTGAAGAAGGGAATAAGGGAAGGGAAGAACACAGTGCTCTGTCAGAAATTGGTCATGATGGCCCTCAGGTGTCTGGAGGGAAGAGCTGGTTCAGTTACACTGGATTACAGTTCCTTTTCAGAATAGAATATAATTTCAGCTGTTCTTGGGTGAAAAGAATGAAAGAGGCAAAAAGTCTGGTTAGTCCTGTTTTATGTATAGACAACCTCATCTCTTTCTTGTGGAAGAAGAGGGAAAGTAAAACATTTTTCTTGTCGTTGAAGAAATGTGTCCTGAAATGGACACAGACCTGTCTCAAATTGATTAATGTTTTCACTTGCCTCACTGTTCACATGCTAAGAAAATAGATTAGGTATTTTATAAACTGTTTGAACCATAAAAACAATTTAGTCAGCTACTGTTTATTTCACTTCAGTGAATGTAGTGACTGTCCTTGTTTTAATAAAAATCAATCATGTGTTTGAAGATCTGTCATATCTACTTGACAGACTTCCCTTTTGTAAGGAAAACAGTTCCAGTTCAACAGCATTCTCAGAGGCTGTATTTTTATTCTCTTATGTTGTGGTTAATTCTCTGAGGCTTGTCTTCACTTTTAGTGAGATGTCCAAATCCAGACAGAATCCCCACTCTCTGACTTTCCCTAGTGCCATGTGAAGTGCAGTAGTTACATTTTGTGTCTCAAAGGGGGGGATACTGGTGTTTAATGTTCTCCAATGGGATTTTCCCTATTGCAACCACATCACACTCACTTTTGTTCACTTTGTGGTACATTCTAGATACGTCTTTTTCTCTATGTTCTTCTGCTTAACTTGTTATTTAATGTGTTCTGGTTTTGCATTTTCTCAAATGTAGCAAGTTGAGCTTTCCTATATTGAATTTAATTTGCTAGATTTTATGTTTAAGTATGCCTTCCAACTAGTCATGATGACTTAAAGCTTTATTCTTTCCTTAAAAGTGCTTTTCAGCCTCTCATATTGATACTGAAATTGTTGATGTAAATATGAAATAATTTTTAAGACTTGATACAATAAGGAAACTATAAATTTGTGTGGTGCCCCAGTGAAGGAAGGAACGATGAATCTGACTCCATGTTCTCAGAAGGCTAATTTATTATTTTATGATACTATATTTATATTAAAGAATACTGTACTAAACTATAATATACTGAAGAATACAGAGAAGGATACTTAAAGAATGCTGAAAAGATAATGAACAAAACTTGTGACTCTTTCCAGAGTCCTGACACAGCTTGGGACTGATTGGTCAATGAGTCAAACAACTTGCACCAGAATCCAATGAAACAATCACCTGTGGTAAACACTCTCCAAACATATTCCATGTGTGAGCACAACATAGGAGGAGCAAATAAGATGAGAATTTGTTTTCCTTTTTCTCTGAGGCTTCTCTGCCTCCCAGGAGAAAAGTCCAGGGCAAAGAGATTTTTCAGAGAATGTGACTGCCACAGCCCCTGAAGGGAATGTTCAAGTATGGATGTCTAACTGCATGTAGTGTTTTGGTTAGCTACATGCATGATAGTGTAATCTGAATAAATTCTGTAATTAATCAGAAAACACAGTGGCTCTCAGTTTGATCTGCCATGTCACTGGTTGCTGATCATATTCCAGTTCCCTAACTGTGAGATACTTCACTCCTTATCTGTTTATTCTTTTTCCCATTGGTTGACAGGTATCAAAGGGGTTAGATTGCTGAGTAGTTCTTGTTCCCTGGTGTCACTGTTGTCACTCCTTGATGAGCTGTCCCTGACAGGATAAGTTTCCTTGTGGTTCCAGGTTCTAAGCCCACGGACTGATATTGGTGTTTATGGGAGCAGTAAGAACAGGAGGAAGAGGGCAAAGGAGTTGATGGAGAAGGAAAAGGAGAAAGATCTTGACTTGGAATCCCTGAGTGAACTGGAGGATGGGCTGGAGGAGGCCAGGGATGCTGCAGCTGTGGTAAGGAGCAGTGAAAGGTGGTGTCTTCTGCTTGTGTTGGCTTAAGTCATCTCTAATCTATAGAAATTCATTGATAAATGACTTTCCCTGAAAGAGATACCTCATAATCTGGTGTTTGACACAAGAATGTAGTTCAACTTTAGTTGCAGTGAAAGTAGAGTTCAGAGTGTAACTGCTGGTATTTAATAACATTGGGTGTGTGTAAGACTTAAATGCTCTTGGGTTAGTATCTGTTGCTGCTCATCTAATGTTAACATTTATTGAAATCATGTGAAAATAATGAGGGGCAGCTCTGCCTTAACCAGGACCAACACATATTTGGTTAGGTCAGTTTTGTGATCAGTCTGCAAATGCTTGGTCGTGGACACTGGGCTGGAGGGAGTGTTTTATTTGGTTCCTCTTCTTTGGAGGATACTCATGCTGCTTATTAGAATAATTTGCTGACATCTGGCTGCCCTTCCCTAGTAACAAAGAAAATATATGCAGGGTCTTTAATATGGCTTATACACAGTCTATTTTACTGTAGTGTGTTTGATTATAGTTACTTGAATGGAAGCATTAAGGAAGTGCAAGTTGCATCAGGAGATATGTGGTCACTCAGATGCCTCTGAAACAATGCTCAGCTCCATTGTCACAGTAACAGTTGAATGGAGCAGATTCTGACTTCTTTGGAGTCAAAACCTGGTCTTCTAGTGGCCTTAGGACAGATTTAATTATGGACTTCATAAACTTTCTAGATACTGAGAAGGTTATCTAAAGTTTACATAGCATCTCTACCAGAAGGACTCTAGAGAGTAATGAGCAACTGAAGAGGAGCTATCTTAGATAAAGTTCTAATTAGATCATGTAGTTCCTAATTTTTGGGCTAGGTTTAGATCTCTTGATGTGTTTGAGTTGGCTGGTTTTTTTTTTTTTTTTCGTTTTCCTGTGTTAATAAAATGAAAATCTCTCTTAGCTGTGAAGGTCATGACACACGTTTTTGTCCTTGCTGGGCAGGTGGCTCTGTTCAAGGAGCGGGAACAGAAGGAAATCGAAGCCATGCACGCTCTCAGGGCAGCCAACCTGGCCAAGATGACCATGGTGGACCGGATCGAGGAAGTCAAGTTCTGCATCTGCCGCAAGACGGCCAGCGGCTTCATGCTGCAGTGCGAGCTGTGCAAGGACTGGTTCCACAGCGGCTGCGTGCCCCTGCCCAAGAGCAGCTCTCAGAAGAAGGGCTCCGGCTGGCAGGCCAAGGAGGTGAAGTTCCTGTGTCCCCTGTGCATGCGCTCGCGCCGGCCGCGCCTGGAGACCATCCTGTCGCTGCTGGTGTCCCTGCAGAAGCTGCCGGTGCGGCTGCCCGAGGGCGAGGCCCTGCAGTGCCTGACGGAGCGAGCCATGAGCTGGCAGGACCGGGCGCGCCAGGCCCTGGCCACCGACGAGCTCTCCTCTGCCCTGGCCAAGCTCTCCGTGCTCAGCCAGCGCATGGTGGAGCAGGCGGCTCGGGAGAAAACGGAGAAAATCATCAGTGCGGAGCTGCAGAAGGCAGCAGCTAACCCTGACCTGCAGGTAGGCGTGGGAGGGTCTTGCTGCTCCCTCTGTGTCAAAATGCCTTGTTTTTCTTGGACAGGGGAGGGCAGTGAAAAGCTGAGGATTACACATGGTGAAACTTCTCACTTAGTTCAGTGCTCTGCAGGTTTTGGCTGGCTTCTGTTTTGTACATTGCTGCTTCAGGAACAGATCTGTTCCTCTATACTCACTGTCAACAGCAACTGCTGAAGTTGCTCAGAATTTTAATTATTTCTATACTGTTCACTTCTAAGGGTTGGGTTTTTTTTTCAGTTTTTTATACATAGATGTGTTGTTCCAGTGTGTTTAAAAAAAGATACAGATCATTATGCATTGTGTATGTAAGAAACATCAGGGTCAGCTGGAACAGCTGGTTACAGGCCTTAAGATGTGTAAAACAGTTGTCACTTTGGTGTCCAGATTTCATTTTCCTCTTTACAGAATCCAAACTCGCAGTATTTATAACTTTTCATGGATTGCCTTTCACAGGCATTTGGTGTCTTGTTAGTAAATTTCAGCAAGGGATGTAGTCGAACACTCATAATTCCATAGCTGACCTCTTCACCTTGAGAGTGAGGACAGGTCATATTGTGGTGAAGAAGCTGTAATTTGTAGCACTGAAGAACAGTATCTATATCTTTCCAGTCACTATTGTTAAAAAACAAGGAATCAGAATCTAACCAAACCTTTTACTTGGATATTTCCTTATCTTTTTCTCACTTCTTGCTGTAACTGGTCTCTTTTGTGATGTCCAGGCAGTTATCCTCAGGCCAAAAGAACCACAGTTTTCTTTGTTAATAACTCCTAAAGTTTTACAGATTTTTCTGGGAAATTTTGTTGTTTCATTTCCATGTTCCATTTTTTTTAGGGGCATTTGACAAGTTTTCAGCAGTCAGCCTTTAACAGAGTGATAGGGAGTGTGTCCTCATCCCCACGGCAGACTTTGGATTATGATGATGAAGAGACAGACTCTGATGAAGACATCAGGGAGACCTATGGCTATGACATAAAGGTAGGTAATCCAGAGAGGTTTGTTTGCATGGAATAAGTACAGAACACTTGTTTTTTAATCCATTTTTTCCCCAGTATATTTACTGTATTTAAAATTGTCTATGTATATTCTGCCCTAGTGCCTGTGGCAGAAGAGGAACTTCTTGATTTTTTTTTTTATCTGAATGTCCCCATTCTCTGAACTATTGTCAAGTTTTGTAATGTTTTTATGCAAAATTTCCAAAGTCCTTTCAACCTTTTGAATTTCAAAAGATGCCTTTTAATGCTGAGCAAAAAGATAACACTTAGAAAGGGATTTTTATTTATAACGCCCTGGAGGATGAACATTGTCTTTATGCCCCACTCAGAGATAACATGAGTCATACATATAACTATCTATATGAAGAGGTCTTGGAAAGTTTTTGCAACAGCAAAAAGATTAGCCTTCAAAAACTGCATGCTGTGTCAGAAGTTTCCTGATGCCAGAGCTTTGTTCATGTTTTCATACCTTCCTCTTTTTAAGTGTTTTGTTTCTCAGCAGCCTGATGCAAATACACAGATTTGTCTTACAGCTTCCTGTGAAATGCCAACAAGAATACATTGCTCTTGGGTGCTACAGCTTTCAATTAATTAGTTTTATATATAAAAGTAATTCCCAAAACCGTTCTTTGCATCAGGGTTCTTCATAAGGCATTTCTGAAGGATGTGGCATTTTCTGAGGCTGTGATAAAACATATGTGAAGAAAGGTGGCATGTGCTTGCCAGGATCTCAGGGTTTTGCAGGAGCATCATTTCATTTGTTTAATGATTCTACCGTCATAATTTAGAAATCTCATACTTAACCCTTTTGATTTGGATGTTCATCATAAAAAATCTGTTTAAGCAAAGCTGATAGAGACCAGAAATGTGTTCTGTTAGGTCCACTAAGATGATTGGAATAGAAGACAAATTTTCAGGCAGCTAATCAAATTCTTCAGGTATAAACTAGGAGAGACAAGATTTTAAAAAACCCAAACCCAGAGTTGCCCGGAATTTAATTATTTCTATCCTGTTGACTTTTAAGGGTTGGTTTTTTTCAGTTTTTGACACATAGATGTGTTCCAGTGTGTTTAAAACAAGATACAGATCATTATGCATCATGTATGAGTTTGCTCTTGTTGTGGACCCTGTAGAATTAATCCTGGATTCCTAAGGGTTTATAGACTGTATTTTGAAAGCCACAGTCTCTGGCTTCTCAAATGCACAGTTGTTACAGAAGTAGGTATGAAAATATGATCTGTTTGATTATATTATATATCTCTTAATTAAAACATGGTTCTTGCCAGTAAATCTTAATTAGGAGTGCAGTAGCTTTTTTTAAGGTTTGTTCCAAGCAGACACATTCACTGGTCAAATCACCTTTAATTTGTTTTCATTTTTTGCCTTGTATTTTTTCTCATTTCTTTGCACCAGTATTGTCTATGGCCACTAATGATGATTTTTAAAAAAAATTAAAAATTTACATGTTAGCCCTGAACTTCTTTTAATGTAGTACAATAAAATACTCATAGCAAGATATTGTTCAAGATATAAATTCTTTATGTGTAGGGAGAAATACGTTCCTCTTTCTGAGTATATTTATTTTATCTTTTCATCTGAGCAATTGAAATCTGAATTTCCCTCTTGTGGTTCTGTACAGAAATTATTAGTTTGTACATCACTTTGTTTTAAACATACAACTGAAGGCCACAGAGGGATTACCATTCTTAAACTCCTTTTTTATGTCAGGAAATGACAGTATCTTGCCCAACACCTTGAGCTGTTCAATGTCTTGCTTAACACACTGAGATGAGCACTGGCCAGTGCTATCAGTACTCTGGTCATGGAAATATTCATGACAGCCCTCTTCTTTCAGTGTTTGGTCCTAATTTAAACTGATTTAACACTGCCATAAAAGTACTCATCCCAAGACAGCATTTGATTGCCATTATGCTGATATATCTTGCTGTGCTGGAATGCTCTTTTTTTTCCCATACCTACAAAATCTTAAATCATTTCTTTCTGTAGTCACTGTAATTTAGTCAGCATGCTCCGTGCTTTATGGAAGATAAAGTCTTCATGGGCTTGCAGTCAGACTTTTCAAGCAAAATAATAAATTATGTAGGCTCAGAAAAAGCCTCTTTTCATCATGTTGACTTCTGAAGACCATATTTAAGGTGCTGATTGAGGAAACTTGTCAAGTGTTTTTCATGCACGAGCTGTAAATAAACTGACCTATCTCCATAGTCCTGTATTCATCCACCATGTAAGTAGGGATATAATTTTTACCTTTGATCTTGATATCTCTGATGGAGGGCTTTAGGAGCAGCAGACTGCTCAGTCCAAGTAGAATTGACTTTGAAGTAGGTATTTTCTGGGTTCAGATGTTGCATGTTTTCTGTGTGTCTTTTTCAGGACAATGCCAGTGTGAAATCCTCCAGCAGCTTGGAGCCCAATTTGTTTTGTGATGAGGAAATCCCCATTAAATCAGAGGAGGTGGTGACACACATGTGGACTGCTCCCTCCTTCTGTGCTGAACACGCCTATTCCTCTGCTTCTAAAAGCTGCTCTCAAGGTATTTGCTTTTGTATACATTGAGATAAAACTAAGTAGATAACTGGGATGAGTCAGTGAGGAGTGGAACTGCTCTGTTATCCATATTAGCTGTACAAGATATGTTGTCCGGAGGAAAGTACAGCAGAGTTACATTGTAGTTAGCTTTCTGATATTTGATGCATAAACCTGTGCCTACGTGTTTTGGTTGCTACTGTTTCCCACCTTAAAATGTTGCAGAAAACACCTAATTTCTTTTGGTTTTGATCTCTCATCTTTATGTGGCTTTGCCTGGGGAGGTTTAGATTGGATATTAGGAAAATTTTCTTCACTGAAAGGATGCTCAGGCATGGGAACAGGCTGCCTGGGTAAGTGGTGGAATCATGTCCCTGCAAGTGTTCAAAAGCCACGTGGGTGTGGCACTTGGGGACATGGTTTAATGGTGGGCTTGGCACAGACTCAATAATCTTAGAGGTGTTTCCAGCCTTAAGGACTCTGTGTCTTGGCTCTGGCAGGTTCTGGCACTCCAAGGAAGCAGCCCCGCAAGAGCCCGCTGGTGCCTCGCAGCCTGGAGCCCCCCGTGCTGGAGCTGTCCCCTGGAGCAAAGGCTCAGCTGGAGGATCTGATGATGGTGGGAGATCTGCTGGAGGTGTCTCTGGATGAAACTCAGCACATCTGGAGGATCTTACAGGCCACTCATCCGCCCTCTGAGGACAGGTTTCTTCATGTCATGGAGGTAGGGAACTCTCTGGTGTGGAACAGAAATCCCACCACATTTTGTTGGTGGATTTATATAAATGTGATCTTGAATAGCTGAGTGCTCAGCTTGTCATGTTTGTATTTCACCTGGGGAGAGTAGTAGATTACAGAAAACTACAGAATAAGTGATCCAGAAAATCAGTTCTTGGTCACTCATGCCATAGCATTGTCCTCCACAGTTAACCATATTTAGAATAGTTTTCTCAAGCAGTTCCATATACAAACTTTATTTTAGAAGATAACAGGTTAAGGGAGGAAACACTCCTCTTATTATGCCTGTAAACAGAACTAATCTGCAAATGAGTTACAAGAGACATTTAGGAAGATGAAGTTACACTTACCTTATATAACATACTTGTATGTTACTGGGGAAAACATGTTTTGATAATACAGACAATAAGTTTCATTTTCTTCCTCAGAATAACATGGACATAGCAGTTTTTTATTGATATACTGTGAAGATGTCCTGATTACTTTGCTCAGCTGCCAGTGGATCAGGCAGGTTTATCTGCTGATTCTGAGGTCTAGTCAGAATCACTTTGCTATGAAGAGAACCCTCTTTTGGAGCTTCAACTCAGGCTGCTGGGTTGAAGAGCCAGAGTGGAACCCCTTGTTTATCATCTGTCAGCTGCAGTTAGGGGTCAATTTGACCATCTGGATTAATGATGGCTTGTTGGGTTACTGAGCTGTACAGGAAGAACATGAGATGCTGGTTCTTTCTTGGCTTTTTGGTGCTGTTCAGCAATACAAGATGGAAGGTTGCATGCTATGAACAATGAGGTGTCTCATTTTCTGCATGCCATCCATGCACAGTGAGGGAGTTAAAGTGTTGCCAGACTGCATCAGTCAGAAGTGTGGAGTACAAAACTGCCCCTGCCTCCCTGTTCTGCTGCTTTACCACCTTTCAGCCCAAGTACTACATAACCTTAATGTTCTTTCAGTGTAATGGTTTTAGCAGGGAGTTGATTGAAAATCAGTTTTAATGACAACAAATAGCAATTTATAAATAATATGCCAGACTGTTACATTAATAGTTGAGCAAAGCTTTTTTTGCTGGGGAATGGAGTGAGGAGTGTAGAGTGTGTGTGCATTACAACTTTTTCTGGTTAACCTTTATGAATACTGGCTTGACCAGAGCTGCTCATTTTGAATTGAATATATTCTATGTCTGTTTACATACAAAATAAGTAGACTAATGTGAAATAATCTGCAGAGGATTTGGTTTTGGGTGGAGTAGCTATATTAAGTAGTGTACAGTAAACAATCTCTTTACTGGTTTATACTATGTTCTTAATCTATTAATAATTAAGGTTAAAGTGTATAGCTGCATTGACTGAAATCCAGTCAGCCCCATTTGTACAAAGGACTGCACAAGTGAATCTTTCAGGTATAAATGGGACTTGTCATTGTGAGTGCTACCTGCAGGGACAGAGCTGGCCAGTTTTAAACTCCATTTATGATGTGAATCTGTTATTTAAGAGCTCTTGATGACACCAGGATATTTACAATGTCTGCCAGTTTGGAAGCCATTCAAATAATGGATGTTGCTTTCTCTCCTTGCCTGAGTTGATGATACATTTTAAGAATTCACCAATTACTCTTTCTTAATCTCCAAAACAGCAGTTGCTTTCTCACGAAAATAATTACAGGCAAGACTGACCTCAGATGAAAAATAAGCATCTAGCAAATGATTAATCTTCTCAACTTCTATTAAAAACAATGTGAGAAGGGAGCTGTAATTATTGCTTATTTTGCCTTCTTACCCTTGCTGATAGTTTGCTTTTTCCACTGGGTATTTTTGGCTGATTATACTTTGACACAGTTGATAACACTTAAGAATTTTTTATAGTATGGTGAAAATGAAGTTAAGTGCTTTTTTTGTTTAGAATTTCTAGCAGTATGTTGTTGACTAGATTTCTTCGTGCCATATCAGAGTAAAAGTAGAGGTAAGTTTGCAGGAAATTTGTCAAATTTGTCTTTGAGTAATACATATTTTTTTTTTCTGTGAAGGATGACAGCATGGATGAAAAACCACTGAAAATGAGAGGGAGGGACTCTTCTGAGAGGAAGCGGAAACGAAAACTGGAGAGAGCAGAGCAGTTCTTTGGAGATATGAAGCAAAAGTCTAAAGAGCTGAAAAAACTGGAAAAACCCAAGAAGAAGAAGCTAAAACTCACTATGGATAAGACCAAGGAGCTGAACAAGCTGGCAAAGAAACTGGCCAAGGAAGAGGAGCGGAAGAAGAAGCGGGAGAAGGCAGTTGTGGCAAAGGTAGAACTGGCCAAGGAGAGCACAGAGAAAAAGAGAGAGAAGAAGGTTCTGGATATTCCTTCCAAGTATGACTGGTCAGGAGCAGAGGAGTCAGATGATGAGAATGCTGTGTGTGCTGCTCAGAACTGCCAAAGGCCCTGCAAGGACAAAGTGAGTAGTTGCCCCTTAGTTGTGTCACAGGCAATTGTGTGCTAAGTCAGAACCCCTGTGCCAGGGAATATTTAAGTTGAGCAGCATGAGAAACCAAAGTAGTGTGGTTAGAAATGAGAGATGATTGAGTAGTACTTGGTAGGTACAGGGATTTAGCAGATGAAGCTGTAGGACTTCCTTATTCTCTTAGGTACTTCAAAAGAGAGGATGGAAAACTAGAATCTGGGAACAGGTACTCTGTTTTGGTTGGGAAGTTTAACTTCTTCAAGCTGTGAGATTTTCTGTTGACTGTGTGCAACATGCATTGGCTGATTCCAAGGATTAATTCTGTGATTCAGAAAGAAATGTTCCTACCTTTACTGTGTTCCTGAGCAGGAGTGGGATGGGTGATGTTCCTAAATGAAATAGATTTTCTGTATTGCATACACTCTGGGAACAGTGATGTTGCAGGCTGAGTGATCTACGAACTTCAGTGGTTCATTTTGCTTGTTGGAGATAAATAATCAATTATTTTAGACCTGATTGGATTATTACAAAAGAAACTTGATCTGCCTCTCTGTGGTACTGTCTGTCATGATTGTCAGCTTTTAACACAGACTGATGATCAAAAATGTTTTCAAAATGTTTTTTCTGTACTTTTCTACTTTCAACAGGGCAATGCCATACTTGTCAAAAAATGGCAGATGCAGGAATGTAATGACTGAAACTGCAGCTGTTGATATCCATTACTAATCACTTTGGAAAATTTGTTCAGGAGTGGTTGGCTACAAACCAGAGTAACATCTGTATGATGATAACGTTTCTTCATTTTAAATAGGTTGCCACTACTGGTTTTCTGACACAGCCACTACTGTTTTTCTGATACAGTTTTACATTCCCCTGTAAGTGGAAAGCAGAACTACAGTAGGAATAATCTTATAGCAGTACCAGTGGATGCCATTAAAATGGAGGGATCTGTGTTTCTTACCCTGCAAATTGGAGTTTTTGCCCACTGATTCCAATTAACATGTACTTTTATTCAAAGAATTACAGAATCAAATCAGTGATCTTTTTTCCTTCCTACATTGTAACTCATTTTTTGTCTTTTCCAAATTGTTCTATAGCAGGTTCAGCTCGAAGTTTGTGTTGTAGCTTAAATGTTCTGACACTTAGGACTTACATTTACAAAAGCTGCTGTTTGATAATGCAGTCTAAGAGGGTGTGTTTGGAGACTCTCACCTGAGCTGAGATAACCATCCCTGAGCATTTTAAATGTGTTTTAGCACATCTGAGGAGAGCTGAGTCACCTTCCTCAGGAGTAGAAGAGTGAAGAGGCAAGGTTTGTTGGAAGAGTTAGTTTCCATTAAACTGAACTAGCTTGTTTAAACAAGCTCTGCAGGGGCATTAATTTCTGCCCCAGAGCTTTTATATTCTTGGTAGCTCTGTTAGGTCTAACAGAAGGTTTTTTGATAGAAACTGTGTTTGTGTGTCCTTCCTTGTAACAAGTTGCGTGCTGCTCTCTTGCAGGTGGACTGGGTGCAGTGTGACGGGGGCTGTGATGAGTGGTTCCATCAGGTGTGTGTTGGGGTGTCCCCGGAGATGGCTGAGAATGAGGATTACATCTGTATAAACTGTGCAAAGAAACCCCTGCAGGGGCCCAGCAGCCCTGCCCACGCCTCACCTCCTCCCTTCCTGCTGAGCTACAAACTACCAATGGAAGATCTCAAGGAGACGAGTTAGCAGCTGCTCCATGGCCAGAACTCGTTGGGAATGGACCACTGGAACCCTTCAGGAGGAGAGGGGTTTGAGGCTCATGTAGCTCCTGAGCTTCTCTTCAAGGATGTACAGACGTGCAGCAGAGCTGGTCCCTTGGGTGCTGCTGCCTTCCTCCCTGCAGTGCCCTGCCAGGGCACAGGGGCACCCCCTGAGCTATGCACACCCTGCCTGAGGAGAGCTCCAGCCAGTGCTTCCTGACCTCAGTGTTTCCATCTTGGAGTGTGGCTGCTGCTCTCAGGACTGAGCAGACTCGAGGCTGTTGGACGCTTGAGGGTGTTGGAAGGCCGTGTTGGCAGTGGAGCTGGCCTGGAGCTGGTGGGCATAGGCTGGAGCTCTTAACCTACCTGGTTATCCTGAGGAGGTGACTTTGCAAGTTCTCTTTCACCTCTCCATGCCAACCCAGTGTGTAGAGCAATGTCTTGGGAGAATGAAATTGCCTCCGAATCCAGGCAGCTAACACTACGCTATAAGGGTGGGAGCAAGTGGATGAATTTCTTTTAATTTCTCTATTGTAGCTAAAGGGCAGAGGAGCTCACAATGGCAAAAATCAGCAAAAGTTCTGTTTACCAAAAAAGAAACCCAACTCTACTCCACTAGGCAAATTGTTTTTCCTCAGTGGGAAACAACTGATCTTCCTGTCCTGAGGAGGGCCAGAAGTCATTGATGATGTCTAGCTAGACCAGAACTTGGGAAGAGCAGAGTGCTTCCCTTTCCACAGGGATGCTCTCTCCTGTTCTAGGCTTTGCTTTGAGTCTTGCACTCCTGCACATTGAAGTTGTGTGGAGCTGGCAAGGAGGTACAGCACCCAGGGCACAGCTTCTGAGATGTGTACCCAGGGATGGGAAGGAAAGAAGACAGCCCACTTACCTCAGAGGTTACACTGACACGTGCTTCTGTGAAAAGTTTCACTCACAACTTTCCAGTATCACCAGGCTACAGGCATGGCCTCCTGTGATACCAGCAAGCAGTCTGCAGATCCTGTTGACAGTGCAGACCCCTCCCTGCTGGCCTTGCTGGGTGTGTACCAGTGTACAATCAGCAGCAGCTCCTGTTGGAAGTTGCCCCTGGCTCTGCCAGAGGACCAGAGGGCTTGGGGTCATCCTGGGTGACAGTTGTTTTAGTAAATCCATTTTTAAAGAAGGACTTGTTTTTACTTTTTTCTAAATGTCTCAGACTACTGACTTGTTCTATAAATAGATTATTTTTCTTTGATTTTTTTATACTTACCACTGTTAACCAGCAGCACAGACAGAGGTTCACAAAGCAAAAACCTGCCCGTGGGCTTGGGTTTTTTTACTCCATTCCTTCCTTGTAGTACAAGGAATTAGCAGTTACCTTCCCCATTCTAGCTTGACCAGCTGCCTGTGTTTAAATAGGTAAATACATTTCATGTGCTACCTTTGTATTTGGGTTTGTTCCTGTTAGTGGGGCATCTGGGCCTTAATGACTCCAGTGGATGCTGGCCTTGTGTATGTGAATGTCTGAAGTCAGCCCTGGGCTGTCTTGTCCCCCTCTCCACTCGCTCCCTGTTGTTTCCATTCTTCTGCAGTTCTAGGAGTGTTGTAAGTAGTGTCCAGTCTTACTAGGAGCTGGATTGGGATTTAAAGAAATATTGACAAAAACAAAGGTGTGCTGTCTTGACTGTTCTGTGTCCCTTCTCTTGTTCTCTGATGTTTGGAAGTTTATTTATTTGGCAGAATTATCCATCCAAAAAAAAAAAAAAAACCAACTCAGCTCAGGTAGACAGAACTTTCTTGTTTTCTTCTATGTGTGCCTGCTACCTGGGAAGAGGGAAGTGTGCAAAACGAAAAGAAATAAGATGGAGCACAGAAGATCCAGAGTCTTGGGAGCTTTGAGTGCAAATTGGACACAGACTTCTAATCCCTGCTCCCCAAAGACTTAATGTGATGTTAAAAGCAAAAGCAAGCTGTGGTTAAGCATGTGGCTGAACGGGCACCCTAGCAAATTTAAGAGTATTATTTGTTTACTTATTTATGAAGGAGTCTATGCTTTAGATAGACATACCCTCTTTTGCCTCCAATTACTTTTTTTTGTTTTCTTCTCAATGTACACTTAGTTTTGGTAAACTGATTGAAGCAGTTGTTACTTTTCCTTCAAGCTTTAACTGATGGTACTACATAAATGTTTCCCCATATGGAGTGGATCAATGATCTGTCACAGATGTTTAATCGTTCCAGAAGTAGACTAGTACAAGATTTCTTAAAGAATCCCAGTGTTCTGTATTCTTTCCTGACTCCTAGAATTTGTGACACAGCAGGGGAAATATGGTTAGCATCTCCTGTTAGCCACTGAGCATATCCTGGTATCCATTCCTGCATTCTCTGTTGCAATGAAGTCGTTGTATGTAATTGCCATCAACTGGAAAAGAGATCTTTGAGTAAACCTGCATTGCATGTTCCTGTTTCTCTGTGTAGAAGGTGTGGTGGAGAGTGTTGACAGAAGCACTAGTGACAGCAAGATGGAAGCAAACAGCTCTACAATGCAACTGTGGTCGTTCTGCTTGTAACAAGCACAGGAAAGAAAGAGCAAACAACAGAAAGAAATGTGCAAATCATATGCAAAAGTCACGTTTTTAGTAGCTGTTTTTCATGTAGCCACGTGGAGAGCCTCCCTTCCACTGTTGGAAGGAGGTTGCCACACTTTTCTCTGGTCACACATGTCTTGTCTGCTTTTGGATAAGGTGTTCATAAACTGAAGACCATTATTAGCTTTACATCTTATTGTTTTAAGCTTGTTTTTTAAGAGCGTAATTCCTATCAAAGGATTGCTGATAGTATGAACTTATGAATAAATGTTAACTTTTGGAAAAACCTGTAGTTTAGTGGTTGAAAAACCCAAAGCTACAGTTGTGGTGTTGTCTCCAGATCCTAGGGGTTTGAATTTTTATAAAAGCATATGCAGAGAAGCCAGCCAAAGCCAAGATAAAAATGTTCTTACAGGTCTGGTACAGCTGTGGGAAAACTCTCTCATGCTTTGGGGACAGAATCTCAGTACACAAAAATATTATCTCATGTATTTAGAAAGGTGCATGTCTTAATGCTGTAGTCTACAAAGGCTGCTTGCCACTGCTGCTGTTATTTCTTTTCATGTGTCTTGACACAAAGGTCAAAGAAATTACCTGAGCTGTTGTGAGGAGCTGAAAATGGCCAGGGCTTGAGTTGTATAGCTTGTACAAACTACATGTTTTCAGGTTTTTCTTGTAAAAAACAGAGCCTGGAATTTGGCAGCTTTGCTTGCAGAGAGATAAATGTCACTGCTGACCTTCAGCACTATTGCCTTTAGGATTTATGCTTTTGACAGATCTGTAGCTGAATGCTGGTGCAGCCTGGACCATTGGTAATGAAGATTTAAGAGTCCTCAGCAACTTAATATTGCTGATATTATGGGAATTATCTGAAGGGATTGGAACACAGACACACAGCAAAAGGTAACAGGCACTTGGCTGTTACCTCAGCCACACTGTGAAACTTGCACTGATCTTTTCAATTTTTAGAATCATGGAGTAATTTAGGTTGGAGGGCACTTCTGGAGATAATCTGGGTCAACCTCCTGACCAGAGCAGTGGTGACTTTAGAAGTAGGTATAATTTTTCAGGGTTGTGCCCAGTAAAATTTTGAGCATTTCCAGGGGTGAGCATTCAACAGCTTCTCTCTTTTCCCATTTGGTTTTGTAGCATCTTCAGTGCAAAATTCACTTGCTGTAATGTGCCTGTTGCCAGTCTGGCTCTGTATTTTCTTTAATCATCCCTTAGGTAGTTGGAGACTGCAGGTCCTGCAGCCTTGGTTTCCAAGCTGAACAAATCCAGCTCAGCCTCCCTTGAGCCGTGGCATGAGCTGCAGCCTTCTGACAGTCTTGGTGGTCCCTGTTGCAGGTTGCTCAATGTACTGAGGAGCCCAAAACTGGATGTGTTACTCCAGGTACAGCTTAAAAGTGTTGAATACAGGGGAAATTATTTCCTTTAACCTGCTGCTCATACTTTGGCTGTGCAGCCTGCTACAGGGCTGGCCTGTATGGCTGCAAGTACTGCTGACTACTTTTCATTCTGGCTAATGTTAGGTCAAGATCTTCTCAGATACAGGACTTAAACTTTCCATCAGCACATCGCTTCAGCCAGCAAAGATCCAACTGAATGGGAGTTCCCTCCTCCTGTGTTTTGGGCTCTGCTGCTCCACTCCTCTGCCAGGACTGTTTGATGCCATCTGAGTTGCTCTGTACCACTGCCCAGGTGGGTAAGAACAAACACCTGAGCTACTGCACTTGCAGCTGTCTCTAAGGTTTCAGATTGGTGACTGCTGAAGCCTGAGCATTGAAGTCCTCCCCATTTTTTGCTGCCATTGCAGGCTGTCTATCCACTCCCCCAAGTTTGTTTTTGCTGTAAGTCAGGGTGAACACCCACTGCTGCCCCCTTGTCCATAGAGTTCATCACAGGAGGCAGCCAGGTTGGGCTGAGGTGAGAGTGGTGACTGTTCCCTTATCTGAACACCTGGTGGAGAAGTGCAGTCACTGCCTGATGCTGAAGGACAGCCCCAGGTGAGTGTGGTGCTGCTGCTCTCACCTGCTGCCAGAGGGGAGGTGGAACCCATTTCCAGGTTTGTATCTCACTGGTAAGGTGTGGACACAGCCCACTGTCACTTTCTGGGTTTTCGCTGGTTTCCTCTGGCTTCTGCTACAAATAGTGTTGGCATGGTCAGACTGGGATTTAGGGCAGTTAGAGAGTACTCAAAACTGAACAAATAAATAATGGAGAAGTGCACAGCCACAGGAAAAATGTTCATAACTTACAGGATTTTTTTTCTCTTGCTGAGTAATGTGATTTTAGGGAGATGATGGGTCAGATTCCTCTTTGGAGCAGAAAGTGGGCACGACCTTTGTGTAACTCTTGTTTACAGAGTGTGCAGAGTGCTGCTGGACAAGCAACACCTGAGATTTCAGCAAAAAGGAGCTCACTTTGCTTAGCCCTAAGCAGCAGCTGTTCCATGTCTGTTTTTCTCAGTTCTGGTCATCTCAGAGAAAAAATTGTTTCTTTGCTTTTGTCCCCTAGGACCTTTCCATTACCCCTTGGGCAGTCCCTGTTCTCAGGGAGGTGAGGCCAGAAGAAATCAGCACAAACTCCCTTTGCAGGCTTTTATTTTGCTCCTCCTAAGCTGCTTTTCCTTTGCAGCAGGGAGGTCTCACCTCTCACCCTCCTGGGGCTGCCTGGCTCCCTGCACAGGAGCTGTGTCACTGCAGACTGTCATTGGCATCACCAGGGCCAGATTTGGGCAGCAATAAAACAGACATTTCTTGGTTTGTTTGTGTGAATCCACAGGTTCTGGTCTAGCCCTAGGGGGTGTGCAGTTCAAACCTGGTAGCAAGAACCTTTCAAGGTAAATCAGAATATCAAAGACCAGTCTCTTTTTTCCTCTAGATCCCAGTTATGGTGAACACCAAAACTAAAAGTTCCACATGTTTTCAAGTAATTCTCCCATTTGAGCATATCACCATGTCTTTTATTTTTTCCTATTTCCTTCACTAAACGCCATGAAAGCTTTGTGACAGACTTATGAAACCACAATCTCAGCACTTGTCAGATGATTGGTAAGCAGTGCCTGACCCTCTGTGTTAGCTTGGAGGGATGAGGAATGAAGTGTCCTTGTCAAAAAGAGCTGTGATGGCTTGAGCCTCTCTGGCTGGAGGGAAGTAATTCATGTTCATGGTGGAAATACTTGTGTTTGGGTGTGTTTCCCCATGGGACCTCTTGATCTGGTGAGCCCCCTGAGCATCACTGAATTCATGGTGGCCAGAGGGTGACATGGCTTGGAATTTGACAGTCAGAAATGACAGAGTGAAGCTCATGAGAGCTCTTTTGTTCCCTCAAAAGGGCTCTCAAGCCACCTTCTCTTTTAGTGTGGGTGCAGTGAGTGAGCCCAAACCCTTGTGCCTCTGCTGAACCCCCTGTCCCTCCTGCCTGCTCCACTGCCACTCCTCCCTTGGCTGCAAGGGACAGCTTTCTGCAGCCATCAGCTGCATCTATTTTGAAGCTGAACCTTTTCCTCTTTGGCACTCATCAATAGAAAAATAAGATTGCCTTAAGCTATCAAACCTGACAGATTTTTTTTTTTTTTTCCTTCTTCTTTGAGGAACAATGAATAACCCTGAGAGAGACTTGGTGCCATATGTTGCAACTGGCTACCAGAACAGGAATGACTTGCAGGCAGGGCATCAGCCATGGTGGGAAGGTTTGTGATTCCTGCTTCAGGCAGAATTCCCTCCGCCTGGGAAGCTGAGTGAGGCTCCAGGTCGTGCTCAGGTTGTGTCTCAGAGCCCCCTCAGTGCAGGGGATGAGTGCTGGGGAGTGCAGCCCCTTTCCTCTGCCTGCAGGGGCCTCAGCAGGGCAGGTGAGAGAACAGCCTGGCAGCACAGCTCCCTCTGCTGCCTCCTCCTCTGCCTGGGGCTGCTGGTGGCCAGAGGCAAACTCTGCTGCTGAGCAGTGGCTCTCACTCACTGCTTGTGCTCAGGCAAGGGCTGCCTGTGATGTTTTTAACAGAGAACATCTTCTGACAGTGCAAGGATGTTTTAAAAAATCTGCTGTAGTTCTGATTTTTGGAAGCTGGAGCAACTGAACTAAAATTTTATTTATTTTTGACTGTTTTTTTAATGCCCAAGTTTTCACTTTGTCAACTTTTGCATAGAGAGCGTGTTTTTTGAGAAATTTCTGAAGACGTCTCACTCTATCAGCCAATGACTAGCTGAGTATTGGCTTCCTCCCTGAATGGAAACTTTGTGTTCTGAGTAGGTACCAGCCCAGTAGTTGTAAATTACAAAGTCCCAGATTTTAAGCATTGTGTTCTGAGTAGTAACCAGCCCAGTAGTCATGAATTACAAAGTATCTTTTTTTTCTTTACTTTTTAGAATGTTCAAGTAAGTATGAACAGATGCTCTGAGGCCACTGCCCAAATCTTGATTGTTTAAAAGCAGATTATGGGCTTTTTCTCAGGAATCAGTTAAGCACAGCCCTGTCTAACCTCTGAGAAAAGTTTTTCCTTTTCCCTTGCAGACAGAAAGGATGCAGGGACTTGCAAATCCCTATCAATGGCTTTGATGTTGTTCTTCCTGCAGGCAGGTGCTTTCAGATTTCCATCTTCACCTCAATGAGTAGGATGTGCAGAGCATAAAAAAAGACCATGAGTGGTCCCAATACACAGCTCCCTTTCTATCCCTCAGTTTACCCTGTACCTAACCAATCTGCTCATCCTGTGCCTCTCACACCACTGCTGCAATTATCATTTCCTTTGATAAATGGTTCTTGATGTGAAAATGTCCTCCACTTGTTTCCTTGGCTGCAACTTCAAACTGGTGAGTTTTAATTTCTTGATGCAACTATCAGCTTTCACATCAGGAGGCCCGTGACTAGATTTTGGAAGAGCAGCAACTCCTGCCGTCTCCCTAAAATGTGTTCAGGCTCTATTCCCACAGTTACTCTGCAAGGGTTTGTTCAGGTTGCTGGTAAAGTGGCAATAGAAAAGAGGCCTGAGAACTGGTGGTACCTGATGGAGCTCAGGGGAAAGTAGGAGGAAATGCTAAAAAAAACATTGAAGTCTTCAGGCTCAGGAGTCTTTGCTTACTCAGTTCCTGCTTATATTACATTGTGTTTTATTATTTTATAAATATAGATATCTATATTATGTGCTTACAAGGGCATAACCTTGCAGCCCTTACTTATGTGCTTTTAAGGGCAAAACTTTCATTTTACCTACAAAGAAATCAGGATACTTTTTAATTCTGAGCAGAAAAGCTCTTTTCCTTGCTCATGAGTGCACACTGCCAGTGTTTAATGGGGACAGAGCACTAAGAAGCCAAAGCAGAGGTAAGATGCACATCTGCCTGCTGCACTGTGGTTATCCATGCAGAGCTGTGTGTTTCTGCTTCAGTTTTGGGTTTGGTGCTCCTGACACTCCCAAGGAGCACCTGCTGCCTTCATCCTGCTCTGGGGGAAGCTGCTGGCACTGGGCAGAGCCAGGGGAGGGTGTGATGACAGGAACCTGCAGCTCTGGAATTCCTGCAGCAACCAAAGCAGCTCTAGGGGCACTGTTCTTCTGGTCTCAACTCGTCTCCTCCTCTGCCGTGGTCATAGAGAGGGACAAAGCAGCACACTGTCACCCACACACAGGGCTGTGGCAGTGAGATCCTCAGGAGAAGGTTTCCAGCACTCTGAGCAGTCCCTGAGCTCTGGCTCGTGCAGAAATGTCACCAGTTTATCCCCAGTGTGCAGAACAGTGTCCACAGAGAGCATCTCCCACACAAATCCAGCCCCAGAAATGAGGCCCCTGCTGCTCTGCAGCTGTCCAGCGAGGACAGCTTCTACCAGCCTCAGGATTGTGGTTCTCCAAGCCATGATTTGGAAGCAGTTATTCACTAGAGAGAGTGTCTCTGAGGTTGGTTGAAAGCCTGCCGCAGGATCTTCTGTCATGCAGGAACGGTAGGCCCTGGATTTTTGCTTCTGCTGCTGTAGTTTCAAAATGTGTGTGCCTGTCTGGGACAGAGTTTAGTGGCTCAAGCAGGAGCCAATCCTTTGTGCTCACTTTGGCTTCTTTCTCTGCTGAGCATTCTCCAGGTTCCTGTAACATGCCAGCCAGTGTCAATTATCCTCTCTAATTGTCCCCTTTCTGTGCATATTTGTGGCAATTTTGCTCACTATAGCCATGGTTGCTTTAAGTTAAACAACATTTTCAGGCTGAATAGGCCAGTAGCAGGGTGATTACCAGATGGAGGAAATGCATCCTATTTGCTCTGGCCTTTGGTTCCCAGATGATAAAATGGGACATTTTTGTGTTCCTGAAGCTGGGAGGTGCTCACAGGATTGCAGTGCCTCAACACACAAGGAGACAGTTTGTCCTGAGTGACAGAGGAGCAGAGAGGGGCACAGATGCTCTCAGTGCTCAGCAAAGCCCAGAAATGGCTGATGGTTTTTGTGTTGGGAATGTGAAGCAGCAGCAGTTGTTGGCCAGGCCACTCTCCTGAAAAGATTTTGGTGCTTTGGGCCATAATTCATTTTCAAGTAGCTGCTCCTTGCACAGCAGCAAGAGGTTGTGCTTGTCTCCCTGTAAACCTCTCCCTCTCTTTTCTCCTCATTCGTCCAAGTAGGTGCCTTTTGAAACTCTCCTCTTTTTAGCTTTGAACTGCTTTCCAGGTGGCTGGAGGTGGCTTGGTGCTTTGGAGGAGAGAAATCCAGCACTTATTCCCTGCTCAGCTGGACAAAGATGTGAAGCAAGACCAGACCTGGGAGTAGGTTCTGTAGCTGTTACCAGAGCATGAAGTATCATCAGTCCTGGGGTGGGCTGGGGCCCGTTCTCATGCACATCTGTCCCAGGCAAAGTCCAAGGACCATTTTCTCTCCAGAGGCTTTTGTTCCACATTTGCTTTCTTTGGGCTGGAAGCTCTTCCCTGCTAGCACAGCCACAGCTGCTGCTGGAAGACTGGGATCAAGCTGCAGGCAGAAATCTTGGCAGATGTTCTAAGGTAAAGAGAGAGATAGGAGCAAAACACAGCGTGGATCAATAGCCTTTAGGATTTTCCAGCTCTTATCCTGGCTGAGGTGTAAGGCACCCTGACAGTGACCCCCTGGTCCAGAGCTCTTGCTCTTCTCCAGAATGGGTTGGGGAGAAGTGTCCAAGCCAGCTGTGCCACAGCTGTACAGCTGCTCAGTGCCTGGCTGCCTGCCTGGACCTGGAGGCTGCTGCAGGACCTGCTCTGAGGCTTTGCTCCAGCAGGGACTGTCCCCATAAAGGGTGGGTGACAGCCAGGGAGGGGGCTGGAGGAGTGCCCTGCTCTGCTGCCATCACCAGCCCTGTGCTCAGAGATTACTAATCTAATTAATAATAGGCTAATCTATTCCACAGCCTCTCGTTTCACCCCTTTTCAGGGAATGCCACCCACAAGGCACCACCTTGTGCCATCCCAGGGGGTGCCATGAGGGTGGTGCTTGTGGGACAGGTGCCACCATCAGTGCTGCCACTTGCCAGCCCTTGTGGCACTGCAAGGTGCCCTGCAGCTGCCCGGGGGGGCTCAGCTCGCATGATTCCAGGGGGCACACCCTGCTTCAAAAGCTCTCACCTAGTGTTCTCTTTATGCCTTTTTGTGTGTGTATCCAAATAATTTTGAATGGTGTTATCTTGGTAGATCCCTGGGTCAAGTGGTTTTCCTGTTACTACAGCATGCATGTAATCTAGGTTTTTTCCTTTTTAATATTTCTTTTAAAGATCCACATTTTTCCATTTCTCTTATTTGTTTCTTGGAAACCTGTTTGGTAAAGCTTTGTTTCTGACTGTCCCTATCCTTCCCCTTGCCTTAGATACAATTACACTGAAAATCTCAGACACTGAGATTTCTTCCTTAGCATTTTTCCCTTTCAATTTTTTATTGCCTTTAATGGGTCCATTAAAGTCCCTCTCAATTTCTTTGCCTTCTACCATTTCAAAAATACATATTGAAAGTACATTTTACTTTCTGTAGTCTTAACTGATCCTTTGTGGCATTGTTGGTTTTTTCTCTATATTTTGTAAAAAAAAAAAAATTTAAAAAATCAGTCTTTCAAGTTGCATCTCCCAGAACCACATGGACTTTTTCTTAGTTCACTCCAGAACATGTGTAAAGTGATGCTTTACTTTAAAGATGCTTTGCTCAGGATTTTCCAGCTTGCTTTTGCATTTGTACATTTCATATCTCCCCTCACTGCTTCTGTTTACACTGAACATTTGTTTTCATTTTCGGGTTATTGTTGTGTTCAGTGCAGCCTTATCACATGGGGTGCAAGTCAAATAGTCTGTAATTGACTGCACATTTTCCTATCATAGCCTATTAGCTCCTGCCAATTAACTTGTTGTGTTGTTGATAGGATTATTGCTATCTCTGTGCTGCAGTAATTGTGCTTACCCAGGGATATTCATGCAGTGGTGCTGACGAGTGCAATCGTTTGAAATTGAAATTACAGTTTGAAAATCTAGAGAAATATTTCCTTAATCTCCTCTGTCTTACAAAAATCTGTTGCACGAGTCAAGATATTATTTGTCTTTACTGTTGTTCTCAATCCCTGCATTCTTACCCTACTTAACAGCTGCAATATTCACTGTGAGATGGTTTCTGCACAAAATGGGATTTTTTCTGTTTCTCACCATATTGCATAATTTCTCTTCTGGAAGAGGAATTATGGGAAAACCATCTTCCCTGGTTTTCAAGAATCACTGATTTGAGGAGTGGAGATGTTTTATTTGGACCACCATGTTTAATTGCTGTGGAAGAGGAGCAGCTCTGTGTGGATTTGCCTGTTTCCTTTCCAAACAATATTCTGTGGTAATGGCCACAGGTACCACGTTTAATTAACCATGCTCAATGAGAGGAAAAGGTATTTAAATTTATTTTAAATCTGAATTTTTCATCAAATGGCATTAGTTGTTACATTGTGAGATGTAGTGCATAACATACTCATCTTCTCTGGACCTTTGTTGTCACCTTCTTTTCAACCAAAGCATCTGTTCCTGAAATGAGGACTTGTTGCACATTTGATCACTCCTTGGTTGAATGAATTCCTTACCTGTCCCTGCCTCTCTCCCATTTCTGTTTCTCCTGCAGGAGCTCTGGAGCTGTGAGGATTTACCACAGATTCATGTGGTGAAACCACACTGCTTGCTGGTTCTTTCTTGCTGTTCTTCTACCATCTCAGACTGCCTGCACACATTTTCCTGCCACTTTACACACCTCACACAAGGACACTGACCCCAAGAGTGTTATTTTCTTCCCCGTTCTCTCTTGCCTCAGATATTTATCAACAGACATAATAAAAATACTTTAAAACCTTGCCTCATGTACATCCTTGGAGCGTCACAGTGGTAACTTATCCACCATGTATGATATCCTGTTCTGTTTGCCTCTTTTATGGAGCCTAATGTCATCATTACCTGCTGTAATCCCAAGACTTTGGGATATTCTGGAGCAAGAACAGCTCATTTCACAGCCCAGTGCTGGGTGTGCATCACTGGGGCTGGTTGCCTCCTTGCTATGAAACTTTTCATCCACTGCTTGTCTGTTCCCATTGCAGCTTCCAGGGATGGAGCAGCGCTGCTTCTGGACAAGACCAGTGGCAAAGATCCCTGAGTGTGAGGTAAGAGACTTTGCCCCCTGCCAGATTTCTGAATGGGGCTGTTTTGGGCCCTCAGTAAGAAGCAGCAGAGCGCTTAGCTGGGTTTATTCCCGGCTTTGCTGCCTGCCACTGCTGCTGGCCACAGCACAGTCCTGGCAATTGCGGTGCAGGACCTTACCCTGCGCCCGTGAGGAGCAGCCACGGGAGGAGGGAATTCAGTGGGAATCCATATTTTCTCTCTCTTACCTCTTCCCAGCAGGTCTGGGCTCGCTCGGGCAGCGCTGCAGGAGCACCTGGGAGCGGCGGTGTCCCTTTCTGAAGGGACAGAGCCGGGCACAGAGCGGGAGCGCAGCGGGGCCGGCCCGGGACGGAGCCCGGCGGGGGGAACGAGCCCCTTTGCGCTGGCCATGAAATCAGTCATGTGTAGGTTTTTGTCCAGCCCTGGGGGGTGGGGGAAGGAATGTGGGTTGGGCGAAGTCTAGGATTACACCACCGCTGAATTTTTTCCTTTGCACACTTTAAATAGCCAGCACCTTTCGGTCCTGCCTTCGCCTCTCCCGCCGCCCGCGCCCCGCCAGCGCCGTCCGCCAGGTAACAACACCTCTGTCCCCGCTCGCTCTGCCCTGTCCCCCTGTGCCCCTCGCCCTGCCGGGGCTGCCCAGAGGTCACGGAGCGTTTTCTGCCTGTTTAATCATTTTCTAGCGTGGCGGGGTCCTCCCAGTCCTTCCTTTGCTGTCAAACGCTTGCCAGTGTTTCTTAGCCTTCTTCATGTACCCAGGTGTTTTATGGAGAGGGAGGGAAGAGGTTGAAAGGGCTGATTTGCCCTTTTTTAGCTCTCCTTGGGTAAGGGAGAGTGTAATTTCTTGCCAGTGCCTTTTCTTGCCCTCCCGGCGAGGGAGGGATGAATAAATGTCAGTGTAGGGCTGGGGGAGCAGCTCTGAAAGCATGGAGTAGGCTTGGGGGCTGGCACTGTGCAGGGAGGGGAAGGTGCCCTCCTTGGCACGAGGTCCTCAGCAATCCCAGCTTTGACACTGGGGACTGGTAAAACCACAATCCTCACCTTTTTTCCTGCAGAACTTGGCAGCCAGCAGGGCATCCTGCCTGGAAGGAACAGGCTCAACCCTCGGTGTCCTCTCGGAGGTACCTGGGGGGACGTGGGGCAGTGAAGTGGTGCCCACCTGCTCTCTGCTGGTCTTCTCTTATCACAGACGTGTTCGGAGATGGTGCTAAAGGATCTGAGAGCAGTGCTGTGGGAAGCGCTGCAGGAAATGGGCAGATGTTTGGAAGGGCTTGAGAAAGGCAAGATCCCAGATGCCAATGATGATTTCTGCACGCTTTATACTGCTGTTAGAAGGATAGCACCGTTCTGAAAATCACCTTTTTTATGTAGCCTTGAAGATTGTCAGTAACAGTTGCTGCCATCAAAAGGATAAACTTGCTTTCCTATCATTTCAGTTTCTTCTCTTCCTGTGTCTAGGACTTCTGTGTGCAGTATCCATCATATGGTCTGCAAAACTAGGCCAAGGCAACAGAAGAGAAACCCTTATAAAATACCTTGTCAAATATTTGATCCTGCTGTCATTTCCCTCCAGCCCTGTTTCCCACACCTGACACAGCTCCATCCTGAGCTGCTGGGTCTTTGGTGTAACACTGGGCTTAGAAGATCGCCTTCCAGAGACAGGACTGTTTTGGGATGCAGCAATTTAAAATAATGAAACTAATAGTGGCTTTTAAGGACTAGTTTTGAAATCATTAGTGAAAATGCATGCGCATTCTTAGCACAGCAGGAATCTGCATGAGGAGAAAGGGAAGAGCAGTTTGAGATGTGTGTGTGCACGTCCTTGCCCCTCTCTTGCCTCCCATGGTCCAAATTTCTGCATCTTTGCATGGTTTATGCTGAAGGTGATGAAGGAATTTCTTTTTGCAGGTGGGATGGATTATAGCGTCCCTGGTGCTGTCAGCAATGGTGAAATGGTGCCCACACTGCCTGGCATGGAAAAGGAGAAGGAGGAAGAAGAGGAGGAGGAGCAGACCCTGGAGCGTGGTCAGTGGAACAACAAGCTGGAGTACGTCCTGTCTGTGGCTGGGGAGATCATTGGCCTGGGCAACGTCTGGCGCTTCCCCTACCTCTGCTACAAGAACGGTGGAGGTAAGAGCAGCCAGGGCCAGCACCCCATGGTCCCTGCCAGCTCCTCAGCTGTGCCCACGAGTCTGAAGAGAAGGTGCCAACAGGGTACTGCCAGCTGGGCCCCGACCAGGGGCTTGTTTTGAACCCGGTGGGACGTGGGTAGCAGTGGGAATATCCCAGAGTTTCTGATGGCTGGAGCTGTGCTTCCCTGAGATGGATGGAGCTCTGCTCCTGCTGCTGAGGAGGGAAGAGCAGGGAGAGAACTCAGCTTTCTGAGCCCTGTGTCTCACTTCAGGCATCGCTTCCTTGAGGAACATCCTGTGCAGATGGCATGGTGGGAGAGCAGGGAGTGCTGTGAGAGGCCACAGGGCCCCAGTGTCTTTGCAGGCTCTGTGAGGAGGAACTCAGGGGACTCTCAGGAGTTCTTGGACACAGGTCTTGCTCCTGTGTGTGTCCTTGGAGGGCTGTTCCCTGGGTCCTGGAGGCAAGGACAGAGAAAAGGGATTTCTCCTGCCTCAGGGAACAAGCACAACACCACTCCTGCCCCACTCCCTTGGCATCTACCAGAGCTGTGGGAGAGGGGACCCTGCCTCTGATCCCCAGGGAATGGCTGTGGGAGTGTGGGTGGATGTGACTGGTGCAGGGACAGGGGAGCAGGGTGCGGCTGCTGGCACTGGGCTGTAAGCACTCCAGTGCTGCTCAGCCCTCCACCCCACAGCAGCCTTGGCAGCAGACCTGGGCTTGCTGTGCAGGTGGAGGGTTGCTGCAGGCTGCCACCTTTTAAATGAGAAAAGTATAAAAAATGAAAACACAAAGTTTTTCTCAAGTTTGGCTCAGAGACGTGTGGAGAGAGGGAGCTGCTCTCTGATTAGTTCCTAATTGGGCCCTCCAGAAGGGGAGAGAGAGGGGAAGTGGTGCTTGGCTGGGAGCTGGCAGGGAGTGAGCACTGAGGACCCAGGGCTGAAATCCCCTGGCTTGAGCTTGCAGTGGTCTCATGGGCCTCACTAAACTGCTTTCATCCCAGTGGCATAAAAGAGGATTAAACACTGTTTAGCTACTTTCACGCCGTGCTTTCTTCAGTGCTTGTTTCTTTTCACCAGGTGATCAGGCAGTCTCTTTCCCTGCTGAAAAAGGAGAATTTTTCCACATGTTCTTTTTCTGTGGCAAATGCTTCTTGGCTGCTTATTGGGCTGTGTCTGGTCCCGCTGCTGGAACTTTCCATTGATGGGAGCAAGACTTGGAATCCTGTCCAGGCACCCCTTGTCCTGGGTGCCAGGGGAGAGCTCAGGGAGAACTCTGGGGAGAGAGGAGCTCCCATGTGAGCAGCAGAGGCAAGACTCAAGGGATTTCTCAGCCTTTTTTCCCTGGAGAAATGGGCCTGAAGCAAAGTCCAGTGAAGCACTAGAGGCTGTGAGGAATTTGAAGTTCTGGGCAGATTTTTCATCTCTGGCTCCCTTTCCATGAAGTTAGAGCAAGGATGGTGCACAAGACTCTTGCATGGTGAGGAAAGTTTCTGTAAGGTTTTTCCTGGGGCAGAGCAGTGTGATGAGGTGGTGCAGGACACCAGGCTCCCTCCTGCCTCATGGAACCCAGCCTACCACAGACAGCACTGCTTCAAAACCCTTGTAACACCTCAAGTTAAAACTTCCCAGAGGTTTTTGCCTTATACTCCTTTAGAAATGCTGGTCCAGGCACTTCTCCCATTTTTCCATAAAGGTGCAGGGCTTTTATCTAATTTCCAGGCCCAGGTCATTCACAGCCAGCCTACAGCCATTAACTCTTGTGCCAGCACTCCCATCAGCCTGAGGTAGCTCTGCCCTGCTGGATGCCTCTCTCTCCCTTCTGAACTGTGGTGATAACTGCTGGCAGCTCTGCTTTGCCTGAATATGAGCCTCTTCAAGAAATGGTATCTGCAAAATCTGAGTTATTTAAAATCTGAGTTATATTTACTCTTCCTTTCTTTGGGGGTGTATTCGCATTACACATTTAATGCTCAATGCATGATACCAAAGCCCTACAAAGTAGAGGAAAACAACAAAGAAAAGGAAAAAATTGTTCTTGGTGTGCTTGTTTGGTCTTGCTTTCACCTGCAGCGGCAGGGCCAGGCTCTCCCTGGGTAGGTTGGTCCCACTGATTGGGAAATACCAGCAATTGGGAAAATCCTACATGTGTGTCCACCTGTAGTTGAGGTCTCCAAAAAGTGGATTCAGCCCCAAAAGTGGGTTCAGCAGTTATAGCCCCAAACCAGTAAGTCAAAGTGACTTGATAGTATTTTTAGCACAGAAACACCTGGATCTGATGGCACACAGCCCAACCAGCAGGGGCCAGGGTTTGGCCAGAGCTCAGGCCCCAGCTGGGACAGTTTTCCCCTAAAATACCCTACAAACAAGCCTCTGTTCTTGGCAGTTGGGGAAGTTGCTTAAAATGATACACTTCTTGCAGATAACTACTCAAGGTTTTACAGAGCTAACATAAGTGTTTTTATCATATATTTTTAGCTAAATAATACTGGTGGTGTTAATCACACAGTGCCCAGGGTTCATCCTCTGTGTCAGCTCTCACTGGGGTCTGTTGCTCAGCACACCAATCTCCCCACCTGGGGTGTGAGGGGATTTGGGCAGATTGCAGAGACACATCTCTACAGATTTTTCCTTCTCTCCACCATAATTCTGTGCTATTTCACAGCCTACAGGTCAGGACCCTCCTGAAACCTTCCTGAAACTCGAGATAACTGTAGGTTAGGGGACAGGCTAGACTGCAGGCTGCACATAAAGGAAAACTGGACTGGAAAGCTTGACTTGCTGCCTCAGAGACCTCTCCTGGAGTTTAGTTAAATACAAACTTTTACATGACAACAATCTTTCTTGGAAACAGGCTTGATTTTCATGATGAGTTGATTTTGTGCAAGCTGGGAGTTGAGAGGATGGTGTTAAGACAAAGGAATCTTACAGAAACTGTTTCCTCACCATGCAAGAGTCTCGTGCACCATCCTTGCTCCTACCTCATGGAAAGGGGGCCAGAGATGAAAAAATCTGCCTGGAACTTCAAATTCCTCACAGCCTCTAGTGCTTCACATTTCCCCTGCCATTTGCCTTCACCAATTTTTGTTTACAGCATAGGGGCAGATGTGCACTGTTCCTGCAGGGCTGCCAGGTATCACAGGATCACTGAGATTAGAAAAGGCCTCTAAGATCATGGAGTCAAACCATTAAACCAGCACCCCTTCCAGCTCCTCTTTGTCCACAGGGAGCTGCCAAGGTGCCTTCCCTGTCTGTTTTGCTCACACTTTTTTTTTTTTTTGTAAGAAGAGGGGCCTGTGGGTCTGTACCTGGCTGAGATGAGCGCAGGGTGGGAATCCCAGCCAGTCCCCAAAGTGCCCCTTCCCTTTCCCAGCCCCTGCATGCTAGCTAAGCTTCTTAATGAAATCTCCTGGGTTCTGAGCTCTCTTGTGCACCAGGATTGCGATTTCCCCTACACCCCCACTGAGCTGAGCCCAAAGCCAGTGAGCATCCCACAGGCAGGATGCAGGGAAACCACAATTGGTGCCTGCCTGGGCTGCCACCTCTGCCCCTGCATGCTCTCTGAGCCCAGGACAGCCAAGATGCTGCTCCCTGCTTGAGTCTCCCTCTTTCCTGACCTGTGTCCCTGCCTTTCAGCACAGCTCCAGTGGCACATGATGTGTGAGTGGCACATGATGGGCATGCACCATCTTGTGGGGCTGTCTCCTGTGCTCTGTGGGGTAAAGGCCATCACTGCAATTAACATTAGCCTGGGGTAATCAAAAGTTTGAAGCATTTAATCTCTTCCTGCCTGTTCCATGACAGGGCTTGAACGGGAGGGCAGCCCTGGCTGCTGCTGTGAGGTTCATGCTTTCCTGCACTGCTTGCTCTTCCTTTGCATGTCTGCTGCTTTTTGCCAAGCAAATGACTGAGCAACCCCACAAACTGGGCAAAAGTGTCAGTCTCCATGTGCTCCTCAGAGCCTTGGTACTGCCATCCATGGGTTTGTCAAGTTCGCATTGATTATTTCACAATAATCAATGTGAAAGTTGGAATGTCTTTACAGCAGTGTTCTTCTGTATTTCCATGCAGCTATTCACAACTTTCTTCTCCATTCTTTGTACATATTGAATTATTCATGTAATCACATCACTCCAGAAGGTGAAATGTGAGGAAATTTCTTTTTCCATGGCATCCTGTCTGTGATCTTCCAATCTCCAGGCTGTCCCACTCAGGAGGAACTTGCCTGGTGACTCCCTGGAGACAGCCTGACCTCAGTCCCCACATGGGGCTTATTTTTCTATCTGCCACTTGACTCTGCCAGGTGCCTTCTTCATCCCCTACCTCATCTTCCTCTTCACCTGTGGGATCCCCGTGTTCCTGCTGGAGACGGCGCTGGGGCAGTACACGAGCCAGGGAGGGGTGACGGCCTGGAGGAAGATCTGCCCCCTCTTTGAAGGTGAGAGGGGGGAGCTGGGAGGGCATGGGGAGATGGGGACACCCTGGGACCCTGAGGGCATGAGCAGAGATGTGTTTCCTCCTTGTTCTGCACCTGCACACATCCCCTGCCTATCTGCCTGCAAGGGCCACTGGCTGCCCCTTTTGGGTCACCTTCACCCAAGAGTTGTCACTGTTACATCCCATCCCAGTTTCCTTCTTCATGGAAAGGTGCCCAATCAAGGTTGTCCTCTAAGAGATAAATGGGGAAAATGGTTCTGGTGATTATGAGGAACCTAAAGCATGCTGCTATTTTTTTTTTTTTTTAAGTCCATGCTCTGTCATCTCTGTGACTTTGCAGGTTGTGTAAAACCTTACTGGTGAAGGTGTCAGCTCTCTTAATGAATTGTCAGTAGTCAGATCCTCTGCTTCTAGAAGAGTTTCATCAGTTTTCCAGCCTCAAGCCACTTTCTTTGATTTCTCTGAAAGTCACAGTTGCCTCCTCTTCATATGCCAAAACCTTTGGCTGCTTCTCCAACACCTCCCAGAGAAGGTGTGCAGTGTCAATAAAAGAGCTTCTCAAATAAAGATGAAAAGGGGAAGTGAAAATTATTAAAAAATGAGTTTTTTTAGAAGAGATGTGACTCAGTAGGTGCCACATCATTGTATGTTTCTGCCCCTTTGGGTGGTGTTCCAACCATAAGCTGCCCAGCATCCCTCCCATTGCCAAAATGCACTCAAAATGCAGAGCAGCAGACACAAACATTGGGTGAGCAGGTCCCACAGGGAATCCTGTTCCTGTCCCCTGGCATGAGGGTCACCTGCCCTTGGGGCTCCCTTTCTGCAGGAATTGGCTACGCCTCACAGGTCATCGTCGTCCTGCTCAACTTCTACTACATCATTGTCCTGGCCTGGGCCTTGTTTTATCTCTTCAGTTCCTTCACCATTGACCTCCCCTGGGGCAGCTGTGACCACGAGTGGAACACAGGTGGGTGTGGAGCCCTCTCCCTGTTCTCCAGCAGATCCCACTGAGGGAAACCTGCTCCTGCCCAGGGCCGAGCTTCAGGAGAGTTCTTGTTCCTGTGTGGGTGGGATTTAGGTTTGGGGTGCTGGGTCACTGCAGTTGGCATTTTGTGGGAGAGGCTTTGCTGATCTCAGTCTTTGCTAGAGAAACACCAGTGCAGTGCAGTGGTGACCTCCCTGGTGACTCCTGCTCTGGGCTCCAGCAAACATGGGTGCCCTCCTTCTTGGCATCTTTCAGTCATCTTGTTCTGTGTCTTTCTGTGGTTGTTCTTGTTCTGTGGTTCTGTTCAGCCTTTCCATGAAAGGGATTTTTTTTTTTTTGGGCATCCTTGGGACTATAACTCATCCCAGAGTCAATGCCAGGGAGTGTCAACACTGTGGATGGACAGGGAGGGATTTTTCAGATCCTCTGGTACTCCAGGCATTATCAATATCAACACTGTGGATGGACAGGGAGGGATTTTTCAGATCCTCTGGTACTCCAGGCATTATCAATATCAACACTGTGGATGGACAGGGAGGGATTTTTCAGATCCTCTGGTACTCCAGGCACTGCTGCTTACAGTTCTTGTTTCCCTGGGCCTTTCCCACAGAGAACTGCATGGAGTTACAGAAGGCAAACTCGACCTTCAACGTGACCAGTGAAAACGCCACGTCCCCTGTCATCGAGTTCTGGGAGTAAGTAAAGGACACGCCTGAACAGCCCTTCCCTCTCAGATACCATTTCCATGGGTCTAGGACAGGCCTGAACAGCCCTTCCCCCTCATATATTTCCCTGGGAAAAGGACAAACTGCAGTAGCACATCCCATAAACCCACCCTTGCCAGAAGAGGACACAAAAGAGGAAGCTGAGCAGGTCAGAGTGAAAGCTCTCAGGGGCAGCCCTGTGAGTCAAGGTTAACTTCACTGCACCCAGGGTGTTGCTCTGGATCTGTGCTGGCCTGCCTCAGAGCCACCTGATTTTGTCCTTCTCATATGCTGTGTCCCTGTTCCTCTGGACCTTTTGGCCTTTTTTTTTGTCCCTGTCCCTCTGGACCTTTTGGCCTTTTTGCTCTCACTGACCTCTTTCCTTTGAATCCATGCTGCTGTGTGATACCAGTGTGTTCCCAGGAGGCTCTGGCACGGTGGGCAGTGACTTTTGTATGTGCACTGGTCTTATCTCAAAAATAGAAAAAGGAGTGATGTCCTCAATATACGGTGACTAATATGCAAGTTAAGCTGAGGAGAGAAACTCAACAAAATTGAAATGAAATGCTAGGGTCAGACAACTTCACACTGAAATTTGGTCCTTTGTGTTCATTGTTTTCTCCCCTTGTGTTGGTTACCCTGGGGTCCAGAGTGGCTTTATGTCTGTCACAAAGGCTTAGGATGTTGGCTTGGGATCCCTGATGATCCTCAGCAGGTCCAGCTAAGCTCTGAGCCCTGGCTGAATGGCTGCAGGTAACTCCTCTGCTGCCTCCATGCATTTCCCTTGTGTTTGGGTGGATGGAGGCCTGTGTCCCTGCCTGCCCTTGGAGGGGATGGAGCACACACACAGCACCCAAAAGGCCTCCTCAGCTCAGCACAGGGATATTGCTTTTAAACTCTAAAGTTTTAAAACTTTTTTTTTTGTCTCCTGTGCTCTCCCTCTGCCTGTTGCTCACAGGTGATTAAATGGGGGCCTGCCTTAGGCTGCTTTTCCTGGGGCTGAACACTGGAAAATTCATTGTTTCTACCACTGCTGTGGCCATCCCTGTGTTACTGGGGAATAAGCAGCATGGGACTGGAAATTTCCCCTGTCCATTGCTCCTGTTCCTTCTGTTTCCGCTGTCTGCAGCATCTGTTCCTGCTGTCCCAGAGCAGGGAGGTAGGAGGCCAGCATTTCTTTGAGGAACTCTGACCTGCCAGTGGGGTGATCACACACTCCACAGGTCTCTTCCCAGTTAGTTCCAGTCCAGTGGCACCCTTTGCACTGGTTAGAGTCCACATCCTCAGAAGCAGGCAAAAAGCAGCGTGACAAAGCGTATCTAAGAGTGCACTGTGGTTTTTCCAACCCTTCTCCCACCCCCTCAAACTGCTGCAAGGCTGTGGGGCAGGGAGGGAAGCAGTGTGCTTTAGGGAAGGATTTTCCAGCAACACCTTTATTTTGGGGTAATTGCTGTCTTTTGTAGCAGGGTGGACACTGCTTGTTGCTGGGCTCCAGTGTTGTGCAAGTCCCTCTCAGGGTTGGGTTTCTGGGACTGAACTCTGGGGTTTCACACTCAGGTTCAACTGTGAGGTGTAGGAGACAGAGGAGGACGAGTCCTTACTTTTATAAGTGATGAGGAGGATTTGACACACACATGGCATGGAAAGGCTGTTATTATCTGACCTCATTTGTACCAAGGTCCACATAGCCCAGGATTTTATCTCCACACTGGCTGTGAGAGGACGATCTAGGTGGCCTCTTCTTGTTGGGGAAGATGAAACAGGAAAGCTTTATAAATAGGATTGTTTGGCAAAAGATGATCTTCTGACTGTGCAGTGGGGATTATGGTGGTGGTGGTTGGGTCTTACTCCTAGAAAGGGATGCTGTGCTGCTCTGTGTCCTGAGGTCAATTATGTGGCTGCCTCAGAAGAGAGAAGTGTGCTAGGGGGAAGGGATTGGACAGCATTTCTTCTTGGGTGATCCTGATAGATTCTGCATGGTAAGTGCAGTGTACCCCTGACTTTAGGATTGCAGCCTGTCAGAAAAGTAGGTGAACTTTGTGTCCATGTGTGACCTGCCAGGCTGGCAGGATTTTTCAGAGAAGGGCACAGCTTAATTTCTCTGAGGCCTTCAGCTCAGACCTGAACCTTGTCAGTAAGACAGCTTTTCTCCCCAAAGCCATCAGGCACTCAGGAGGTGAGAACCAGCCTGGTGTTGGGAATATTAGTGGCCAGGATCAGTGACTCCTGCATGTTTCTTTGCTTCCCCCCAATGCAGGAGGCGAGTGCTAAAGATTTCTGATGGCATCCAGCACCTGGGTGGTCTCCGCTGGGAGCTGGCTCTGTGTCTGCTGCTGGCTTGGATCATCTGCTACTTCTGCATCTGGAAAGGGGTCAAGTCCACGGGCAAGGTGAATCCTTGGTTCTGGTCAAGCCTCTTGGCCACAGCACTGGTTCTGCTCACCTTTTACAGGTTCAGAGAGGTCCTTGAGGTCCCCTGGGAACCACTGGCTGCATAAGCTGGTGGGAGCCTGTAGGGCTCAGTGTGCAGCAGGAGTGTGAGCCAGGCTCTGTGGTTTTGAGTAGGAAAGGATGGGAGCACTGAGGCATCTCAGAGCATCCAAGGTGTATATCCCCATCTAGTTCCTCTCCATCCACAGGCTGAGGAGATCCTGCTGTCTTCCTCTGTCTGGGGTGGTTGCATGTTCCCTTCCTTCCCACCACAGCATGAGCAAGCAGCATGTTCTTGCCTCTGCTGGCAAGTCCAGCTGGAAAATTTTCAAAATCATTAGATATAAAAAAAGGTAACCATGATGGCCCCAAAGCCCTCTCTGCCTCAGCACCATAGGAGCTGTATTTTTGTGCTTTTTGTTTGTCCCAACTCTTCCTACAGTTGCTCATGTTTTCCAGCAGTAAAGGCCTCCTTTTTCTATCCCACACTAGTCACGCCAGAGTTATTTCTTGTAAATTTTTTGGGGAAAAAACTGGTGTTGCTGTCCAGCTCCATTCCATGCTATCTGTTACAGAGTGTGCCACTCTGGTTTGCACTGACCCCATGACTTAGTTTCTGCCACTGCCTCCTGACCCCATTCCCAGCTAGCTTTGTCTGGAGCCAGCAAGAACAGATGGAAATGAAAAGATTTAGTGTATTTCCTAAATGGTGTCTTCTCTGCATGTCTTCAACAAGCCATCATGTGTGATGGGGTATAAACTTTAGCTGCACCCATTTCCACCAAGTTGATGGCATGGATGTTAGTAGTTTCTCTTGCTTCCAGAATGGTCTGGGATTATGGAACATGACAGGCAAATCAAGCAGCTTGCAGGGATGATATTTTCTGGTTTCCATGGAGTAAAATTAGAAGAAAAGAGCAATTGCTTGCTGTGGTGGCCTGGTAAAAGAAAACAGAGGCAGTCTAATAACAGCAAATATGATATGAAGATACAGCAAATGTAGTGTGGGAAGTCCTGAGAACAAATTCCATCTATTTTAGATACAAGTTCTCAGTCAAATGCAAGTGATTTTTAGCAAAAAATACTAGTGATGGTGAGATCCTGAAAACAAAAACCTTCTTTCATTGAAGCAACAGTGTTCATAGATTTATCAACCTTCCACGTATTTAATAATCTGACTAAAGTGATGGCTGTAGGAATATAACCCCACTGGAAGAGAAATATTCCTTAATTCTGAGGATTTGCCTGTGGAGGGTCAGCACCCTGGGCTGAAATCACCCTACTCAGACCAGCAGTGGTTCTCATCCTCCTGCACAGGGCCTGCCTGACCCCAGGAGCACTCCCACAGGCAGGAGGTTGTCACAGATGGAACCACTTTGCAGAGGCATGTGGATCAGGTTCAAATAAAACCCTGGATGTTGTTGACCAGCATGTGACAGAACGATCACACTGATCTCGGCAAGGCTCCTAGTGATGTAAGTGCTAACAATGCCCAAAAAATAAAAAATATTGGGTCTGAGCCAAACACTGAGTAGTATCTCATTGGATCCAGATGTTCCCATTGTTAGAAGTTTAGCAATATTAATCCAGCAAAGCATTCTCCAAATTCAGGTCTTGGTGGAGGTGTGAGTGGCTGTGGAGTGAAAAGCTTAACACAGTAATTCACACAGGCTGTAAAGCAATAGGATGTTACCAAAATATGAATCCAAATCATATGCCAGACAACTACCAGTTTGTACCCTGAGCTCCTAAAACTGATGTTATTTAGAGATTAGAGATGCAACCTGGCATCCTGGAAGAATGTGCACTAAGGTTCAAAGACAATGAGTTGTTTTTATGATTTTTGTTTTTAATCTTGCTTTCATGGGCTGAGAAAGCTTAGACTTGCATCCCATTATTTCCTGAAGGAAGATTTTGGTTGTGTGGTAAATACAGTGATGATGGTTAAACTTGCAGGACCTGCAGATTTGATTTACTGTCACTGTACAGCTCTAAATCAGAGACTCCTGGAAAATTTGAGACTAGGAGGAATTTACTTGCTGAAGGATCCTGCCCTTGGTTTCTACAGTGTTCAGGATGCAGATTCAGAGGGACAGGGATGAACCTGCTCCAGGTATCTCAGGCAATCCAGAGCCTCAGCAAGGAGGTATTTTTCACTGATCTCTGTGTCAGTGTTATCATAGATACATAGAGCAGGGCACATGAAATGCATAAATAGAGATGATAGTCTAGTATTGGGTTTTTTCAAGGATGGGAAATCTTTCAAATCCTGTCCTACAATACAAAACTGAATGACTGGAGGATGTGTGTCCTGACTTAGGGAAGGACTCACAGAATCAGGTGCTTTGGACATTGCTTTATTCAGATGGAGTCTATCAGAGTGGATCCAGAAAGCAAAATCTTGTTTTGAATTACTGCTCAGATCATAAAGACTATCCAGGGGCAGAGCAGAAGTGGTCATACTGTCCAGGGAAACCATATGCTTGTTCTCAGCGGGATGTCCCCTAACACAGAAATGGCCAAAGATGAGTCACAGCCTGTGACTCCCACTAAGAGATGGTAGGTTTTAGGGTTTCAAAGCAACTTATTCTGGATGGATGGGCAGGTATGAGAAATGGGTTACTTCACATCATTACATTTTGCACTTTCTCTAGAGATGAGCTCTCCAGTGCACAACTGCAGAGCTGAGAAAAGAGCTGTAGGGTAGCATTCAGGTGAAGCATGCTGATGCAAGTCCTTGCTCAGCACGTCCACACAGGAAAAATCCTGAAGAAGAAACATTTCCTTTTTTGGCCTAGCATGATAATGAATAACTTCTTCTCAAGGTGGCCAATAATTCTTTAAGGGGTGGGAGCAATGTAAAAGGATTATTCACTTTACTTGAATTGTTGAGGAGGTTGCATGAGCTCTCAATATCAGTTTGTGTGGGAAACAGACTGCAATGTGGTGTCATTGTGTCACTGTCATGCTACAGCAGTTAGCCTGAATAGTCCTGAAAGTACCCTGGTAGTCCCCAAACTGAGTGTCACGTTTACCAGAGGTAGAGAAGTCCCTGAAAGGATTATCTGATGCTGGTTTTCCCCAAGGGATGTAGCTCCTTTGCTAGAGGAAAGTGGATTTAACCCTACCTGAGTGTGTCTGCAATGCTCTTGGGGCTAGTGACACAAAAAGCAAGAGGACATGTGTTCAAGTATCAATGCAGGGTGCATCAAGGCAGGGAATAAAGAGCCTTGATTCCATGATTCAGAAGGCTGAACAAATGCTGTATTTAGCTATATTATATTACACTATATTATACTATACTAAAGAAAAACCTGTGACCCTTTCAGACAGTCACAACACAGCTTTGACCTAATTGGTCAATCAGTCCAAACACCCATCAGCAGAGTCCAATTAACAAATCCCCTTTGGTAAACAATCTCCATAACACATTCCACGTGTGCCAAACAACAGGAGCAGCAAGTAGGGATAAGACTTGTTTTCTCTTCTCTGAGCTTTCTCACTGCCTTCCCCAGGAAAAATCACGGGAGAGAGAATTCTGTCTTTCTCTGTTCGAAGAGGATGTGAATACCACATTTTGGGTCTGCATTCTTAGTGGCAATTCTGAGACTTGCAGCCCTGCTCTGAAATGCCCATGATGAGGTCACTGCAGTGGGAAGGGGCTGGGCACACCCCCTTTGCCAGTCCCAGCTCTGAGCTGGGGACCCCCAGCATTGTCCCTGGTGGTCCTTCAGTGGCAATCACGTTTCAAGGTGTTACCTGCAGACCCCTTCCTCCTTGCCACTAAATGCTGTGGAGAAGAGACTGTGTGTCACTCAGATCATGGAGTAGGGATGTGAAGATGGATACTGGGGGCAGCTTCTTCCCTGATGCATGTAGATATTACACCACTGGCTTCAGAAGACCCACTCTGAGTCCAACCTGCTGACAGCCTGGCTCAGGGTCTGGATTGCTCTAGGACTAGAAAGATTTTCTCTGGCTCCAGGCACGCAATGGCATGTCATACATTTCCTGAGTGCATTTTAAAACGTGTTTCTTTCTCCTGCAGGAGACAGCAAGGTGCTCAGCAAAGCAGCCTGACCTGTTCCCTGCCCAGGGATCAGTGCTGTGCTGCTGGCTGGCGCTGTGTGCTCTGGGCCATGCTGCTCTCTCACACTTGTCCCTTCCTGCTCCTCCCAGGTGGTATATTTCACTGCCACGTTCCCGTATGTCATGCTGATTGTTCTGCTCATCAGGGGAGTCTCCTTACCTGGGGCAGCCCAGGGAATCCTCTTTTACCTTTATCCAGACATCAGTCGCCTTGGAGACCCTCAGGTAAGGTGGAAGGGGGGGATGAATGGTGAAGCTGTGCTTGCATGGATTTCTCTGGCAGCCCTCACTCTCTCCTTTTTGTTTTCCTATTCTTTTTCTTCCAATATCTACTTTCTGACCCCTCTTTTGCCCCTCTGTGGCCATAAGGCAGAGCTGTGATCTTCTGATAGTCCCTGCTCTCTTGCCCTCCAGGGCTGTTTTCCTGTCTGAGTTGAGTCTGAACTGCTCAGGGGTATGGGCAGTGGGATTTAATCCTTTCTCCTGAGTGGTGCAAGCTATCCCTCCCATTCCTGGGGAAGCTCCTCTGCCATGGAGCCAGACAGTGCATGGGGTGCCCCTTTGCATTGTGCTTGTGGGGATGAGCCCTGCTCCTGGCACACTTGCTCCATGTCCCTTGGGAAGCATGCTGGGTGCATGGATGGTGGGAGCCATGGCATGCTGCAGCAGCAGTCCCTGGGGCCTGGCTGCCTTTCTCTCCTTCCCATCCCTGGTGAGAAATTCCTGCCTGTTTGACAGGCGGGTCAGCGCCCGACTGCTGCTTTTAATCTCCTTGGGACAAGTTCTTCCATGTTAAATCCTGGCTCCAGCTGAGCTACTGTACCAGCCTTTGTGTGAAGGTGTTTCCAAAGGAGATTAAAGGGTGCCTGCCTGGAAAATAGGCCAGCAAAACCCTTGGTAACCCTATTAACTCTTTCTGGTCTAGCACCAGTGCTAAGTTACTTTTGCAATTGGGAACATAAACTGGTGGATGTATGGCAGGAGCTGCTGCTCCATCAGTATGGAGGTGCAGAAAAGCATGGCAGGGTGAGAACAGGTCTGTGTTTGATGTCTCTGCGCTGATGAGGTGCAAGAGGCTTTGAAATGAAACAATATTTTTGAGTGGTGCTCCTTCTCTCATGAAAAGTCCTGTTGTTACCGTGGCTGTGTTGCCCAGGGGACTGAACTAAGCCACCTCAGGCGTGACATGGTTTGTTCTAGCTGTGTCCTCATTAGGTCTGTCCTGGCAAACATTTTCAATTGCAGCCTGGGCTTTAGAAGCAGATCTTCCTTCCAGTCTAGAAAATGCTGGTGGAAAGGCAGAGTAACCCTTCAAAGTAACAGGATGGCTCCGAACAAGGGGAGGAAAACTCTGCTGAACTAGTGGAGCAAAACTTGCTTCTCCCTCCCCACTCCACACTCCCTGATGAATGCTTTACTTCTGAGAGAGAAAAGCAGGATTTGGCAGCGATGGTTGCCTTCCTCTAGCATGTTTTAACCATCCTACTGAACTGTGCAGCAGGGCTTGAATCTTCTCTTGTGTCTTCCCATCAGAGAGGGAAAGGTTTGTGCCCCAAGCCCCACATGGTGTGGCTGTGCCCTCTTGTCTCTCTGCAGGAACTGTGATGTGAGTCCTGCCAGCCCATGGGGACCAAGCTGATTAGAATTGATTTGTGCTCACAGGACAGCGAGCTGTAATTGTTTGCCAGCAGTTCTGTACTGCCATGAAAAATGGAATATTCTTTAATGCTTGGGAAGGGATTTTGAAAACTAAAAAAAAAAAAAAAATAACCTCTCCAATCTAAGCCTTATGAGAAGGCATCTCAAGGGGAGGTTTAACAAAGGGCAAACAATATGCAAGAGGCTAAAATCAAAGTTCCTCTAAAGTATATGAAAAACTACGTGAAAAGAGGGGATGAATTATTTATCAGATTCTACCAGGGGAGCAGCAACAGCTGAGACGTGATTAAATGTCAGAATATCAGGCTGGTGTGTGGAAATCATTGCTTTTCACCTGCCAAGTGACCTTGGACAGAACTGGGAAATCCTGTCTATGAGAGCTCAGTTGAGCTGATTGGTAATGGTCTCTTCTGGCTGTGAAGTGCCCTAAATCTTCCTGCATCTTCAGCTCCTCAATCTGTGAAATGCCTATAATTAAAATGGTAAATTAATTGCAGTTGATAGGTAGATCAGACCATACAGAGAACTGCCAAACCAAGGTGTTGAATAAGGAAGGCCAGTTGTGCTCAAATATGAGCAGATAACAGCAAAATCACCAAAGAGATAGTCTACTTTGAACTGCATGTCCCCAAACAAAAAAAAAAAAAAAGATAATATGTGGATTATTTAATATTATGATGATAGCATGTCAGTCATAACTAGACCCAAAGTCTTTTCTCACTCCTTGACTGCATTGCTGTGCTCCAGATGCATCCTGTGTGTTTCACAGGGAGGACCAACAGAGGATCTTGGGGTCATCCTCCATTTGTACTTTTGATCACCCTTTGTATTTATCAGTTTTCTCAATTGTTTTATTTAGCAGGAAATGCTGGAAATTTATGAATGTGATTAAGGAGAGGGATGCTTAGTGGGATCTACTAGTGAGAAGATGAAATGAAAGGAATTCAGAGTAGAACTAAGATTTAAGTGTGTAAAACTTGTCAGTAAAAGAATTTTTTCAGGTGCCATCAGGCTTTCTGTTGATTGAAGCTTTCATAGCACTGCCAGTCACTGTTTAGACAGACAGATATAGAGAGGACAGGTGGGGCTGATGCAGAAAGGACTGTCTTTTGTGTTCGGGTTAGCTTTAAAGAGAATAAATTTAATAGTCTCCTTTCACTCTGGTACCAAGTCTCAGCTAAATTTCCTTTGGTTTAATGCTGAGTGAGAATGAAGAAGTTGTGTTCAGAGGTTGCTGTTGTGCTCAGTTTGTGTCTCTTTGGAAAAGCAGCAAATGTTTCTCTAAGCCTCCCACTCTTATTTTCCTCTTGAAATTTCTAGAAAACACCCACCATGCTGTATTTGCTTGTACTTTATCCAGTCTTTATATAAAGAAAGAAGCTTCTGTGATAAGTTGCTTTCCACCCATCTCAGATGTGAAGACCCCTGGTTTGGGGGCTGTAACCCAGTCCTGGGGCAGGGAAGCACCGGAGGTGCCAATAGTCAGCAGAATTGAGCATTTATTTCTGAATATCCTTCCCTAATTTATTTCTGAATATCCTTCCCTGCATCCCCCTCATTTTCTTTCACCTATTTCCCTGAGGATTGGGTTTTGGAGTGTTTGGGCCTGCAGATTTCCCTCATGGCTCTTGTTTCCCCACAGATAGGACAGAAAGGGAAGGCAAGAGAAGATGCCCCCAGCTTTTTTGGGGAGGTCTTCCCACTGTGCCTGTGGCTGCAGAGGGAGGATGCTGAGGTCATGGTTTGGACCAGGGCAGCTCTCACATCAATGCTGAGTTAAGGATAAGCCTCTCCAGCCACCACAGGGAGGATGAGAGACATGTGCATCCTGCAGGGCCAGGACCTGCTGGGTTAACCCTGGGCCCCTGAAGCCATGCTGGGAAGGGGTCAGAGCCCCAAATCCAAGCCCTTCCTGCTGCTGCTCTATGGCCAGCAAACACTGCTGCTTCCCTGTGAGCAGGGAGGCGACCACAGGCCTCCTAAATATTATTTGTTCCCCGTATTTATTGTTTTCCCAGCAGGGCCGTGTCCTGACCCGGCGTGCCGGGTTTGCACAGCTTTCCCCTTCGGCGGGCGGGTGTTTGTTCCTCCCGCTGTGCCGTGTGCGGACATGTGCACCGACAGGGCCCGATTGTCACCCACAGGGCCCAGCTCGTCCCCACCGCCCCGGCAGAGGGGCTGCGAGCCGGGCACTGCTCCCACATGGCCCCGGGCACAGAGGGCAGGCACCGGGCAGCAGGCACGGACAGCTTGGCGCTCCCAGAGCGGGCCAGAGGGGCTCGGGACTGCCATCCTCTGCTCTGCCTTGCCGGCGCAGCGCATCCCTGTGGGCAGAGCCGCAACTGTGGGGTTCCCTCCGCCTCCTTGTCCCATGCCTGTTCCCAGCCCTGCTGCCCTGCTGAGCCTGATCTCAGCGCTGACATAGTAGGAAGGAATGAAACTAGCTGTCTGTCTGTATGTCTGTCAGCCCGCAAGCAGCAGGGCGGGGAGGACCATCAAGCCCGGCTTCCCAGGCAGCGGGGAGCGTCCCTCGGAGCCCCGCTCGCCCCTTTGCACCTCCCCGGGGCAGCAGCTGCGTTCCTTGGGACGAACCGCAAACCTGTTTGTTTTCTTGTGGTGTTTAAATTAACCCCAATGGTGGGAGGGCCCTCCTGGGTGCAAAATGTCCCTCCAGGCCCCTGAGGTGTGGGGATAACATGAGGTCAGTGTTCTCAGGCAGGGCGTTGTGGGGGTCTTGAGTGATGGCAGAGGGAGATTAACTGGGGAACAAAGCCCCTGTTCCTCACTCCCAAGGAGTATTTTCCAAGCAGATGGGATTGGGAACATGGTGCTGGGCAGATGGAACAGGAACACTTTACAAATGCCAGTGCCCCATTCCCTGTCTCCTCTCTGTTGGGGTAAACGGGGATGGGGGAAGCACTGCCCTCGGCCTCAGCTCTGTGCTGGTGCAGCACTGTGGGACACGGGCTGCGTCTTTGGACTGGGGCCTGTGGGCCAGCCCTGAGCCAAGGGGAACGTCCGTGTGCTGGAAATCGAGCCCTGAGAGTCTTGCAGTGAAACCTTAGGAGTCACCATGTCCCTTTCCAAGGCAGGGATGTGTTTGTGTGGTGCTGGTGGGTGGCTGGTGGGTGGTGCCAGCGCCCCAGGCTGACTCGTGAGCCGTGATGTTGTGAGCAAAAGAAATGCTGCTTGAACTGTAGCTCAAGATTTGGCTGGTTTTTGCTCTCTGCTATGCATTACACCAAGTGTGACCCTCCACACAGCATGTACCCACTCCGTGCTGTGCTGTCTCTGCTTGCTGGTGGGCACAGTTCAGTGCTTCTCAGCATGCCACCTATATTTGATGTATGGCATCCACTGGGGTTCAATAATGTTTTGCTTGAAAGTGGTTTTGCTGTTATTATGTAAGTGCTTTGAGAACTTCCTAAGAAAGGACTTGTTTCAGTATTGGGAGCTATTAAATTCCAGTACATGTAATAAAGTGAATATTGCTGAGAAAATTAAGAGACAGAGGAATGGCCATAACCATCTTGAATAACTGCAGCTCAGGTGTAAATGTTTTGGCTAAAAACAGAATAGGAGGTTATTGCAAACTGGACCAAACAACATGTTCAAAGAATTTGAATTATGAATTAAATGAACTGGATGGCTTAGAAAAATGCAGACAATAATTAAATCAAAATACCCATTCTGCCAATATGCCAGCAAAATCTGAACAGGATAAACTTTACCAGTCTCTTTGGGAGCAGTGGCCAGAGAACAGCAGGATGCTTTTATCTGCAGTGGAAAGAGAGCACTGCCTGACCCTGCAAAGCCTTTTAGTCAGACTGGTCTGAGAACAGCTGAAAAAACCATTTCTCTGAGTCACTACAGGGAGAGAAATGAGCACAGGCAGCAGGTTGGGGAGAAAAGGTTTGAACTCCTTTTGCTGAAGTGAATGGTCTGTGTGGAGGGATAGAATGTAAAAAAATATAGTGCAGAAGGCAGTCTCACCCCTGAGGAGTTGCAGGTGTACTAATCACCAAAGATTAGGAACAGCCCTGCCCTTAACAGGCCACAGCTGTGTCCAATAAGGATGAGTGCTACAAAAGAGTGGGCTAGCTGGTGGTGAAGAGAGTTGGAGTTTGTTGGTTGGGCTGTGAAGAGAACTGCAGTTTGTTGGCTGTGCTGCAAGGAGATGACCATGAGAAATCACCAAGAGGGTATGGAACTTTTGCAATATGATGACAATAGGTCTATGTAGCCCCCGTGAGCCCTGTGGAGCTGGATGGGCAGTGGTACTGCTGGAGGAGGCTGGACCCTTTCCTCTTCCAGTGACCCCACAGTCCTGGGACTTGCTGCTGCTGCTTGACCCCATCAGCAGTGGGTCAGGAGCACACATGGCATCAGTCCTGTGGCAGTCCTTTGCCCCCTCAAGAAATCTGGGGGAAGCAGTCAGGAATTGCAAGGAAACTGGGAAGGTTGTAGATGCCTCTTGTCTTTGGCCCAGGAGCTGCAGTAACCTTTTAATGCCTGAAATAATGTGCAGGCAGCCTGAGCTGGGGTTCACAGTCATGCTAAGTAGGATCATAAGCTCTGCAAGTCAAGCTTAGCTTTATTTAAGGTTTCAACAACAGGCTGCCTTGCTCCAAATGGGAGCATATGCTAAGGCAGGTCCTGTCTTCCCTAGAGATATCCCTTTGGGACTCCCACAGAGCCAGGTGTGCACCCCACAGGTGTGAGACTGGGCAGAGCAGGCAGGGAAGTGAGGAGCCCACAGACTCCATGCTGGTCTCTGCTACACAAGTCAGGGTTATCACTGGATTTTAGAAATGAGCTGTGTCATAAACCACAGAGCTAATGAAGCTTGGCCTCTTGATATTTGGCTTCCACCGTGGCTGGTAAAGCACCAGTTCTTTTCCTGCCTGAGGGGTGTTTCTCCTTTGCTCGTGTGATTTATGTGATATTTAACACTGGTTAACTCTTCTTCCCTGTAGCTTTCTGCTCAGTGGGGACCTTGAGTTCCTGTCTTTTTCCCGTTCCCTAACTGTTGTGCAATTCATAGGTAATTGATATCCTTGAGGTTTCTGACAACTGTTAAATCTGGTAGAAAAGCATCAACTGAGTCTAATGTTATGACAGGCGTGGGGTAGGCAACTTAATGGCAAAAGTCTTGTTATCTTGACAAATTGAGCTACAAGAGCTACAAACCCCATGAGAGGGTGTGTTTTGAGCTCAAATTTGATGGAAAACAAGAGCTCTATCAATGAACAGCAAAATAAAAAGCAAACCTAACAAAGCATTTTATTCCAGTCTGTGCAAAGATGTTTAAATTATTGATGCAAAGGTGTCTGCTGGTCCAGCTCACCTTGGTGCCTTGCTGTGCCTAAAATGTAGCTGCAAAATGAAAGCTGTGCCTGTGCTGCCCAAGAGCACACTGGAATCAATTTTAAAAGGGCTTTGATCTTTTCTAATGTCTTTGAACTGAAAAAAATTAATACCTTGCTCTCTAAACTCATCTTCCCATTTATCTCCAAAAAGAGTAAAATACACTGAGGTCAATCACTTTTTTGACTTCCCAGTGCCTCGAATTAGTTGTTCCAGTCCCATCTCATCACCTGTCCCTTCCCATTCTACAAATCAGAGATTGGATCTCACTCCCTTTTTGATCTGAAACCCAGAGTCCAGGGTTTCCATGGGGTTGGAAGATGGTGGGGTTGAATGTTAGGCAAGTGGCTTGCAGAAGAGTCAGGGAGAGCAGTTTCACCAAACCTAGCCCTAGCAGCACTTTGCTTTCTTTCTCTGCTGGAGTTTGCAGCAGTGGATGGGGAGAGGATTTATTCTGTGCATCTATGCCTCGAGCTAAACCCAGAATTTCTTCTGAGAAAATGGTAGTTAATGGGATTGTAACATGCCTTTGTAAGGCTCATTAGCCAGGAAGGAGAAGTAAATATAAAACAAAACCTGTCACTACATGGTCACGTTTTGGCCAGTATGAAAGAGGAAAGGCAGAACCACGCACTAGTAAGTGTGGCCTGAGCAATGGGGGTGGTTGGGCAGGTGCTGCCCAGCCAACCATTCCCTCAGGACATGAGGTCTTGGCTGACAGATACAGGTGTGATTTGAAGGCATCAAAACCTCTGCAAAGCACTGTTGTGCTTTCCATTGACCCCTGTTCTTCTCAGAGGGGCTCTGGGGCAAGGCTGCTGCTTGAGGGCTTGCTGGCACTGCCACTCTGGGAGAGGAGAGTGTAGTCAAATGGAGACTTTTCTCATAAAGTTGTCCCAGCAATATTTTATTTCTGCTTTTTTTTAGTCTTGAAAATGTGGCTACGCTTCAGCATTGTTGAATGATTGTCTTATCTCTGTTTTATAAAATCCCTAGGCAAAAAAAAGATCTTACAGAACAGAGGTTTATTAAATAATCTTTGCCATTGCTTCATTCCCCACCATTGGTTCCTGCTTTTGCTGTAGTCTGCAGCAAGCAGTGACAGTGCCTGAATTGGTGACTGCACACAGCTAGGCTTTCAGATGAAATTTGGCATTGACAAATGTCAGCCTCAGAGCCCTGGGATGTGTTATTGACAGCGAGAGCAAAGGGCCTCATGGGAATAACAGTGTTTTTGTATGTTCTTTTAGGAGCTGTCTTTTGCAGTCAACTCTGTTTATTTCTAGCATTCCCCCCTCCCAGTTGAATTTCATTTAAATTTTGGACTATTTACCTTAAGTCTTGGAGGGAATGGCCACCACCACAAGCAGTATGTACCTGTGCTGGCCAGTTGGAGACTAGGCTTGCCCAAATCAAGTACCCTTCCTCTGGTGGCAGAGGGCTCCTTCAGCTCTCATGGAAAGTGTTCATCTGGTCTCCTCTTGCTAGAAGGCTTTGAGTGTCACAGGGTGCTATTGTAAATGCAGGTCCACTGACAAAGGAAGGAATGATGAGGAGGACTCCATCTTATCAGAAGGCTAATTTATTACTTTATTATACTATATTATATTAAAGAATACTATACCATACTCAAGAATACAGAAAGGATACTAACTGAATGCTAAAAAGCTAATAATGAAAACTCATGACTCTTTCCAGAGTCCCAACACAGCTTGGCACTGATTGGCCAATGAGTCAAAACAACTCACACCAGAATCCAATGAAACAATCTCCAAACACATTCTACATGACCACAACAGAGGGGAAGCAAATGACATAAGAATTTTCTTTTCTCTGAGGCTTCTCTCGCTGCCTTTCAGCTTCCCAGGAAAAAAAACCCTGGGTGAAGGAATTCTGTTCAGGAAATGTGAATGCCACAGAGTGCTGCAGATTTGTCAAAGAAAGAAGTGGTGAAGAAGAGCTATATGTGATTTGGGTGGATGAGGCTCCTGATGTATCCCTTCTTCCCTTTGGCATGCCCAGCTCCCCTGGGTGTCTCACTGAGCACTGTAATTCCTGGCACTGTACAACTTGCCTCTAGAAAAGGCTTGTTTCACTGCAGATTCCTGCTGGCCTTCTGATCCCTGGCCTTTCTGGTGCTTACAGCAGCCTTGGGGCTCTGCCTCTTCCCATCTGTGCAGTGTCTGGGCTGGCCTTGTCTTCTCACCTGTGTTTGCATCTCCCTTGCAGGTCTGGATGGATGCAGGCACTCAAATCTTCTTTTCGTATGCAATTTGTCTGGGATGCCTGACGGCTCTGGGCAGCTATAACAAATACCATAACAACTGCTACAGGTAACTGCTGCCTCGAGCCTTCCCCTCCCTGAACACGATGGGTCTGCTGGAGCCTGCTGGCCTTTGGAAGTGTCATGATTTTTGTTTCTATTCAAGGCATAGAAAACCTCTTTCCAGGTGTTTTCTCCCCACATCCAGTTCTCTGTGCTTTATACCCAAGTGAATTGTCTGTCTGTCCCCTCTTCCACACTCTTCAAAGTTAGATCCTCTTCACTAGCTTTGTGAGCCCAGCCCACATTACAGTCTCCATTATTGTATGGGTGCACAAGCAGCTACAGGGAAAGGAGAACTGTGAAATCTAATGGCTCTCAACTGGAGTCCTTTCCCCTTGTGATTTATCCTTCTGTGGTTCATTTGGACCCAGTGACTGGCACAGCTGTCAGGGCTCTGTGTGCTATCTCATATGGTTACATAGGACCCTGCAGATGTGACTTCTGTTAATTGCATGCTGGACTGCAGGAGCAGAAATGGATCAGGTTGCCAGACAGAATCAAGCTGCTGAGTTGAAGTGGTCCAGTGAAAATAAACTCATTTTGCTGTAGGTGTATCCATCCCCAGGGTTAAAAGGCTCGTGTGAGAGGAGGCCACCTCTCTACCCACACTTTCTCTGCTGATTGGGTTGCTCCTGGCACTGACTTCTCCCCCCCATGTTTTAAATTCAGAATTGTGGTTGTTGCTATCAAAGGTCCAGGGACATCACTGGCTACATGATTCTTGCTCGGCATCTTTCTTCACTTTAGTGGTTAATTTCTGCTGCAGGGCTGCCTCTCCAACAACAGGGCTAGGATGCTTGTTTCTTACCATGTACCTTCTCCCACAATCAGTTTTGAGAGAAAAAGCTGTAGGAAAAGAAGAGAATGGGTCTGTTTCTGGCCTTCATCATGTCCTTGGACATTAGCCCTTTGCATCCCCAGTCTAACATGTAACATGGAGACGATGACAGGGGCTGCTCAGTGAAAGGGTTGTAAGGACCCTCTGTAACTGCAGCTGGGAGTTGCTGTACAAAGGGGACAGACCTCTGTCTGCACATGGTGCTGTGCTTTTACCCTATATGCTGTTTAGCTCTTCTAGGAACACTGGTTTTAGTTTTGGTGTCAAAACTTTTACCAGCCTTTCCCAGGCATGGACTCAGTTTTAATGAGTCAGTCCTGTACTGTAGAGGCTTAGTTTGGATAAGAAGACAGAACCAGGATTTAGCAGGGAAGAAGGACATCAGCATGGTGCCCCTCTTTGCTGTTCCAGGCCAGGTACTTTGTTATTTCCAGGTCACCCATTCTGGGTGACCTGGAAAAGGATGTGGGCAGTAAAACCTTTGTTCATATGGCAATGGTCCAAGATGGCATCAAACAGTCTTGACCATTTCTTGTTTCCTGTCACAGCAAGGGAATTCTTCAGGTCTTCCTGGTTCCCTTTCAGGTGTAAATCTGCAGAGATCTCTTTGATCTGGCCATCCCCTCATTTTACTCTCTACCATGACACCCCTTCCCACCTTCCAGATAATGGGAGAACACCTTTCAGCCCATGCCTTTCCAAGGAGGGTTTCACCTGTCATGGATATATCCAGGGCAAAGAGGGAGAAACGCCAGGAAGGACAAGGAACTATTTGAAGCATGTGAGAATTTGTATAAAATTACCAAGAATATAATTTGAGTGGAGAGAAGGCACTTTTTAGCAACTGGATAAATGAGGTTTGGGCTTGGGCTTCCCATTGTGTAGCTGGGATTGGTGGAGTGTGGCCTTCCTTTCCAGCTGGGAGATTCCTTGAGCCTTAGAAACCAAATGCAGAGGCAGAGCTGGGTGCTGTGCAGTCCTTGACAGTGCAAGGAGCTGAGCTTTGGAACCAATGATTTGAATTTGTATGATGCAGTGGCTCTGACCTAGTTAGCATGCAAGCAGAGGAGCACGAAGCCCCAAAAATGCTATACAATATACAAAAATGCTATTTTCTGATACAGAAAAATCACACTGGATTTGCAGAGTAACATTTAATAAAGTCAGAGCAGGCCATGAAATGCCAGAAGGCGTGCATTCAGTTTGGTTCAGAATATCTCAGAATGATGCTGCAAATGTTATTGTTGTCCCCAGGGTTGCAGTCACAAGAGAACCAGGGAGTCTCAAGCGTAAAAAGGAATTGGATAGATAAGAGATGTTCAGTTTAAAGTGTTGATGGATGAGAATGAGATGAAACGGAGACAAAAGGGAATAGATCAGAGAAAATAAATTGGATGGCTGTGATTATCTTTTTCTCATAATGCAAAGACCAGGAGTAGTAGTGCTGAGAACCCAGAAGATTGTAACTAGTCTGAGAAATCTATTAAAGAAAAAAAAATGTTCCCTTCTCAGACAAAAATAAACTGTTACATGCTGCTACAGGAGGGACCAGGGGAGAGAGAGGAAAAAAACCCCTGGCATTTAGATGTCTGGGAAGACTCTCTCACAAGCAAGGAGGTTAGGTGAGCAATGCATCTTCATGCTGTCCTTGGACAAGGCTTCCCTTGGGGGAGCCCTGCTGTGTTGTCCAGCCTGGGGCATCTTTCTGCAGCTCCTGGTGCTGAGTCAAGCTGCAGGTGTGTTGGGAGAGACACAGTGCCTGGGGCAGAAAAGCAGGTGCTGTCCTGGGGGGCTGCCATGAGTTGTGGGTCATAGCTGGCTGATGCTTTCCCTCTTTCTCCCAGGGATTGTGTGGCCCTGTGCTTCCTCAACAGTGGCACCAGCTTCGTGGCTGGCTTTGCCATCTTCTCCATCCTGGGCTTCATGGCAGAGGAGCAGGGTGTGCCCATCGCCAACGTGGCTGAGTCAGGTGAGTGAAGGCCCTGGTGGGATGGGGCTGTGGGGGTGCTGCCACTGGGGGATTCCTGCAGCTGCAGATTCCCATCCCTTGCTCTCTGCCTCCAAAAAGCAGGGAGAAAGGAGTGTACACTCATGAAGTGCTGAGATGCAGTAGGTTTGAGCCTGATAAAAGCTGCCTCTAAGGGTGAGGGCTGGGGTTAGGCAGCTGCTGTCTCTTGTGGGGCGGGTGCTGAGGTGCCTGCATGGCAAATACCCAGGCTTGTGCTGTGCTCCCTGGGCTCAAAGGCTTCCCCTGGCTCCCAGCCCTTGCCACAGTGAAGCAGCCAGAGGTTGCTGTGTCCCCTGACCTCCCTTCCTGCTTCTCCCTCACTGCTCAGGAGCCTGAGTTTCATGCACAGCACGGGTATTACTGCAGTGAGAGGCTGCATGGCCCCAGGCTGTGCCTTGGCTGGGTGGCTGCCTCGGGCAGGACTGGACCAGCTGTGCTGTGCTGCTGCAGTGGCATTGCTCTGAAAGCCCTTCTCCCTGCAGGGCCTGGCCTAGCATTCATCGCCTACCCTCGGGCTGTGGTCATGCTGCCCTTCTCCCCACTCTGGGCGTGCTTCTTCTTCCTGATGGTTGTCTTGCTGGGACTGGACAGCCAGGTAAAGCTGCAGGAGCAGAGTGACTCCCTACCAGACAAAAGCCACTGTCTCTTCAGGACAGGCCTCAGCTTGGCTGAGGGGGAGCCAGTGGGGCTGGGAGGCTGGCCAGGATGGGCTGACAGAGGTGGGATCTCTGCTTTTTGCAGTTTGTCTGCGTGGAGAGTCTTGTGACAGCTCTTGTGGACATGTACCCCACCATCTTCCGCAAGAAGAACCGCCGGGAGACCCTCATCCTGGTGGTCTCCATCCTCTCATATCTGGTTGGCTTGGTGATGCTCACAGAGGTATTTTGGGCTCAGACCACCTGGTGCTTGACAGGACAGAGCGGGACCTGGTGGGTGATGAGGTCTTACACTGGGGCCGAGAGATTGCTGCTGAGTCCCATCCTGCTGCCCTGCCCTTCTCATGCCATTCGTGTTTTCCCTTCCAGCCCTTGCTCCTTGTGCCAGTCACAGTCCTGATACTTCTCCTGCCAAGACTGATAGCTGGAGCTCTGGGCAACCTATGTTTTGGTTATAAATTTATCTTGACACAGGCCAAACCTTTACAGCTGTAGCCTGTTGCATGGGAAGGGGAGTGCCCTTGTCATTCTCTTTCTTCCTGAATGGAGCTACAGGAACATTTGCTATAAGGAGACTTGTCAGGCCTCAGGGCACCCCTTCTCTATTATACTGATACCCTCTGTATTCCCCTTGTAATTGCCTGGGAGCTAAACTGTTCTTGTTTAAAACTTTGAACTCTGCCTAGCAATATGAGTGTGTGGATTGATGCAGCCAGAATGCTCTTGGCACTTTAGTGTTTTCATTTGGGCATAACTTTTGGAAAAGCTGTCTCTGATGTTGTACATGCAACATTGTGCCTGGATTTACCCACAGGCTTGTTTTGGAGGTAGTCTTGCAGACCTGGGCAGTGAAAGAGCCAGGCTGCATGCAGGTATTTCCTTCTGCAAACAGACTTTAAAATCAATCAGATGGATTGTGTATCTTAAAGGGGGGTTTCCATCCTCAGTTCCAGCTACCAGAGTTGCCTAGGTTTTGTCTTCTTCTAAAACATCCCCACAATCTCTGGCAGTCAGTTGCCATCTGCTGTGCTGCCCTGCATTGAAATGAAGGGTTGCAGAGACTCCTGAGAGCAGCAGGGTGACTGCATGTCTCTGTTGGGCCTTGGGCACAAGGGATGTGCCTTTTCTCTAGGCTGAAACTAGAGAGGGAGGTGCCTCCAGCTCTGGGGGAGATACTGAGTTTGTTTTCTGCTCTGGTTCTAGCTCTTTGCCTGATTCTTCTCCCCTCTCTCTCCCCTTGCTGCCCACTTGGGCCTTCCCAGGGTGGGATGTATGTCTTCCAGCTCTTTGATTACTATGCTGCCAGTGGCATGTGCCTGCTCTTTGTGGCCATCTTTGAGACTCTCTGCATCGCCTGGGTCTATGGTGAGTATGAACTGGGGGGGGGGGGGGGTCCACAGCTCTGCCCTCTCACAGTCTGGTCTGGTTCATTCTCAAAAATTTGGTCGGTAGCTTAACTTGGTAATTGTTTGTAGTGCAAGGCAGAATCTAAACCTTTGCTTTGGTGCCCTGGACTCAACTGGCAGGGACTTCTTCACAGGAACACCCTGGGGGATCTGCTTGGCAGATATCCCCTGCGTGCTCCTAAATGCTTCTGCTTTTGAGATGCTCCTTCCTGGGGGAATTGGAGCTATCTGAAAAATCTTTTCTCAGCATGTGTTCAGAGGGCTTGAGACTCAAACATTTTGAGAGCCTTGTCTCACAGTCTTGACAGTCACCAGATATGGGTAAAACCTGGGTTGAGGTCCTAGCCTTGGAGAGGCTGAGGGGCTGGCCCTGCTGGCCCTGCTGACCTATTAAGCTGCTCTGGGAGGATTGGAAGTTAGTCCAGGAGAAAGACTGAAGCTGGCCACTCTCCTGAGGAACTCCCTGACCTGACTGTTGGCTGCACTGAGGCTATTGCAACTAAAGAGTGGTGAAGCAGGACCCTGGACAGGCAGACCCTGCTGCCCTCCTTCCCTGGTGGCAGAGAGGGATCCCATCCCTGCTGTCTTCTGCAGGTGCTGAGCGTTTCTACGATAACATTGAAGATATGATCGGCTACCGGCCGTGGCCCCTCATCAAATACTGCTGGCTTTTCATCACCCCTGCAGTTTGCATGGTGAGGACACTGAGGAGGAAGAGCTGTGGGGAGGAAGATGGGCAGAGCTGGGTGCCTCTGAGATACAGACACCTACATATATACAGAGGGATGTGCATATATATATATGGGGGATTATGTGGTCTGGATTATGGGGGCCTTTTGTTATTTGTGCTTGTAGCTTTGGGGGCCAGGTGTGGGGCTCAGGAATGGGGAGAGGCTGAGCTGTGACAGAAGTGTTTGCTAGTGGGACAAGCTCCTTGATGTCATGACCCATGACCAGTGTTGCCCTTTTGGGTTTATGTTGTTGAAATGGCTCCTGAGGTATTAGAAAGTCTTTTTTCCCAGCTCCGTGACTGAAGAAGTTGAGATTTGTCAGTTCTGTTTTTTAAGGTTGTTTTTTTCTCTAATCTATTACACTTTTTCTCTGACCTGCTGAGATCCGTCTGGCAGGTCAGTTTATGGCACACTGACCACCCTTGGGGTGGTGTTAACTTTTTATACTAAGAACTACTTTATTTACAATAATTTTCCAAAACCTATCACCTATGTTAGACAGTCTGTCTCTCTTCTAAACCAAGCAAACAATGTCACCATCACAGCAGAAGATGGAGGACAAGAAGAAGAAGGACAGAACACGCCCAGATTCCTCCATCTTGCTTCTTGAACCCTCATTCTAAATCCCCAAAATTCTACTTTTTCACCCTGTGACAAATTAGGTATCATTCTACTCAAACTCTTGTGGCTTGTAAATCTTCATACAAAGTTGGTAATTTTTTCCATGGGCTAAAATCTAAGGCACAGGTGTTTTTGACTCCATACCAAGGTCTTTGAGCCCCTTGCCAGGGTCTAGAGGCATCCAGGGCAGGCAGAGGAATATCCTGGGCCCTGACATTGCCTGTGGGGGCTGTCCCAGCAAACCCTGTTTAATGGATGTCTCCTCTGTTGCTGCCCTGAGGTGCTCCTTTTTACCATGAGTCTCTCTGGAGATGTGTACTTACCAGGAAGACCTCTCTTTGCTCATGGTGTTGATTTTCTTTCTGTTGTTTTTCTTGGTCTCTTTCCCCTTGCCAGGCAACCTTCCTGTTTTCTTTGATCAAATACACCCCGTTGACTTACAACAAGAAGTATGTGTACCCGTGGTGGGGAGACACTCTGGGATGGCTGCTGGCCCTCTCCTCCATGGTGTGCATCCCTCTCTGGGTCGTCTACAAACTCTCCACCATCAAAGGCTCACTCAGAGAGGTGAGGTTGGTGCTCTGGGATCAGGGCATGGGCTGTGCTTCTGTGTTGAACTCCAGCCCTGCAGCGGAATCACTTGTGTGTTGCAGGTTGATTAGGAAGGAGCCCAGAATAAATCAATTAAATGAGTTAATTGCTATAACAGACCTGTTTTTTTAAGTTCCACCAGGAAAAAGTCATTAGATAAAGAGGATAAAGATGGTCTCCATGCTGCCCTTAATTGAGGCTTGAGGACTTGCTCTGAGAAAGCTCCAGATCCCCTGACCATTATGGTCAGCTGAGTTCACCAGTGTGTGCTGAGGCCATAGGGTTGGAATGGAGGAGATCACTGGGGATTTGGAGTTCCCGTCAGTCTTAGTGCTCTGGGTCTGTCCTGCTTCCAGAGTGATGGTTGCCCTGTAATACACTGGAGAGGCAGGGAGCTGGAAAACCAGTCCTTGTTCCAGATGAGCATCCTATCCCTGCCACAGCTCATGATTTCAGGGTGAGGTTTCACAAACAGTCCTGAACCCCCAGGATCCCTCTCATTTCCTGCCTCCTGCAAGTGTTCCAGAATGGGTTGTGACAGCAATGGGCCCCTGACCCCTGTGTCCAGCACACACAGGGAGGAGTGGGAACAGCTGCAGAGGCAAGGCAAGGCTGCACAGCATGATGTGGTATGAGAGTAACCCCTTATGAACTTGTCCTAGTTAAAGCAAATCCTGTGTGCACAGGCCCTGTGCTGATGGAGGATATGACTTGGAGGTACTTTGTCACCAACCTTCCTTTAGGCTGTTTTCTAGCCCTGGCCTGGAGCAAATGGAGGACAGAGCTTTCCTTCATTACCCCTGTGTTAGATACCTTGTGTGCTCAGTGCTTGCCATGGGACAAGTGGTTGGAAGATGAGTTTATCCCCTTGGTTTCTGAAATACTGACTGTCCTTATTTTGGATATGTCTGGCATTTAGTGAGCAGATCTGCAGGGGAGGGCCCAGGTCACTTTTTGTCCTTGCAGATGTTTAGTGCCTGTCTTTGCCTTCCAGAGGTTCCGCCAACTCACCTGCCCACTTGAGGACTTGCCTTCCAGGCCAGGCACAGAGCAGCCCCTTCCCTCTACCAGAGCTGGCCTCCTGATGCTGACAGAGCTCGAGTCTCATTGCTAGGACCAGTGTGGCTCTCCTTCCCTCCCCCCAGGATGGTTTCTATACAGCCTTTGCCACATGTTGGATAACGCAAGGATTCTTCACTCACCAAGAAGACAGGGATTTCTGGGCTGAGCTCCCTTCTCTGGAAGATTTGAAGAGCTGATGAAGAGGCTGCCATGAAGATGGTCTGTGTGGAGTTAACAATGCACCTTAATTCTCTCCCTGGAGAGAGCTCTGAAGGGGCACATCAAGCACCAGTGTTCCTGAGCATCCCCAGGCTTCTGGTGGGCAGAAAGGAAGGACTGACCCTGGAGTCAAGTGTCAGAGTCAGAGCTGTGGCTCCAGTGCGGACTTTGGGAGCTTCTCCATTCATTCCATTAAATCTATGTTTTTCCTGACTAGATCTGCTCTGTCTCTATTTTGTCGCACTGGCATTCCTTGCCAACAGCATGTTAAGATGAGATGTGTGTCAGCTGAGCTGTGCTGGGCACCCAGGTCTGGATCTCTGTTTCACTGGCACAGTGATATGGGAAAGTGATCAGAGGAGAGGAAGCTTGGTTAGGGTAGGAAGGAAAACAGGGAACGGGGGTTCAGAGCTTCTGAGTGGCAGACCCGGGGTGAAGAGTGCAATGCCACCTTCTGCTGGAGCCACTGCCAGATCTCAGACAGAAATGTCATCTGTCTGATGAGTCACCAAGGCTGTTCCTGGGGTCTGAGAGCAGCAGGTGAATTTGTGTGTTCTTCTTTCAAGTGAGGGATCGTGGGAAGCTCCCCCTCCCCTCTGCAGGTCTGTGTGTTTTTCAGGGCTGACTACCTTCCAGGTGCTCTGGAGCCAGTAATTTTGGTTTTCCTGTGAATGGAAGAAGGAGCTGTGTGTTGGAAACGGAATCTTCCTGTTATGTCAACAAACAGGGCCCCTAGTTTCCAGGCTGTTTGGGTAAAAGAAATAAAACTCAAAGAGCTTGTGTTTTAAGTGCTGTGGCCCCAGCATCCGAGGAGGGCAACCAGAGGACACGTAACCCTGGGAAGCTGGATGGCTCCCAGGAAACCCTGAGGGAGCTGGAGTCTGCACAGAGCTGAGCCAGCAGCCGGAGGCGCTCGGCTTCCTGAAGCACACAAGGACACTGGTGGGCCAAGGCTTGTGCTGCCGCGGGCAGAGGAAGACGCGAATTAAAGCGAATTAAAGGGAATTAGCGCAATCCGCTCCATTAGCCACAAGGTGGCCCCAGGCCCTCAGCCTTCGCTCGGGATGGGGTGGCGGAGGCGGCGGCGCCCGGCTGAGGGACACTGGGCCCGGGGTCACGGTGACCCCGCCATGCTCCTCGCCCTCCCTGCCCGCTTCCCTGTGGAGCTTTTCTCTGAGGACATCTGCCTCCCTCAGGGAACCGTGATCTCGGAACCGTGATCTCAGAACCGTGCTCCCAGCTGTGGCACGAACGGGTTTACTCCTCCAGGCAATGTCAATTTCCCGAGTTTGGTTTGCCTGGACTCAGTTTAGTGTTCTTGGAGCCTGGAAACCTGAGATACATAGACACAGGTCTATGTGGAAAGGAGTCACGGGCTTCTGCTGCTGGAGGCTGTGAAAGTGCGATGAGGGCCAGGTTCTGAGGGGATTTAACCTGCAGGAGGGAGCACCCGCAGAGCTGAGCCCTCCGGGGCTGCGCTGCCTCTCTTTTTGCGTGGCTGTGCAAACCTCATGTCACTGCCAGCCTGTCCTCCCTTTTCCCAGCCTGTTTTCCACACGGACTGTGAGATGCATGGGTTCCTTTTACTACCACGGGTTGCCTGCTTTGGTAGGTCTGCACCTCCCACATCAAAATCTCAAATTTCTGCATGCCTCCCTTCCTGCCTCTGGAAAACATCGGGAAATTGGAGGTTACCACTATTTTCATGGGCACTGCCACTGCTACCACTGTACCTTGTGGTGATAAATGAGCTAAAGGTAGTAAAGAGCTGAGAAATCCAGGGAAAAGCCCCTTTTGGAAGAGGTCCACAACGTGAGGGAAGACGGAGCCAACCAGCTGCCCTGCCACTTGGGAACGGAACTGGCTGGTAAAAATTACTTCTAGAATTAAGAGGACTGAGTTCAATACAGAAGTTCTAGCAACAGATGTTTTTATTCACATAATGTTAACCTTAAACAGAATTATACTTTCATTTTCCAGTAATATCTCTAAGAGGTTTGTCCCACTGGGAAGTTATTTCAACCATAATAGAAAACAGTAATTGTTTGCAGCTATCTCTAAAATCTGGCTGATGTAAAAGTCTGCTTGGCTGCATGTAGGCAAAGTGTGAATTTGCTGAAAGGCTTGTGACTTGCTTTGTTTCAAAATAGACTGGCATCCAGTGAATTGGGCATGTGGTTTATTGATCTGGTTATATATGACCCAGGAAATCTCCCAGGCCTGTGCTCTCACATGACCCAATTGCTGTAAAGCTGTGGATGAGCTAGGTAGGTCAGATAAGCAAGAGAACCAAAGGTTTTGCTAAATACTCTCAAATAAGTGTCTTATTTCTGACATGACTTTAAGCAAAGTATTAGACTTGATGACACCTGGCTTGAAATATGAACCAAGTAAATTCTGTCTTGCTCATTGGAAAGGTTGATGGACTAAATTTGAGATGAATTAATTTGAAATTTCCAGACATGACTTTTTTTCATCACACTTTTAAGACCCCATGCTTAAAATGAATTTTCGGTGAAATTTGGAATATGGCATTTTCATATGGTGTTTATGATTTGGAATATGGTGAGATGGCTTTTAATTGTCTCCAAGATCTGCCTCGCAGTCTGTGGAATTTGCAACCCTACTTTTGCCAGCTGGGGAGATGCTGATCTCCCTTTAGACAAGAGGTGTGTGGTCACTGGGTATTTCCCACCTTCAGAATCCAAACCCACCAATTAGCCTGAGAATTCAACCCATTACTTACTAGATAATAGGTATGGTGTTAAAGAGCCTTTTTTTCACTGATTGTTTTGTGGGAGTGATCGTGGTTTTTCAGTTTTGTTTGATTTGGGTTTTTTTTTTTTTTGGTTGGTTTTGTTGCTTTTTTGGTTGGTCTTTTTTTTTTTTTGGTGTTTTGAGTTTTAGAGTTTTTTTGGTTTTTTTGGTTTTTTTTGTTTGGTTTTGTTTTTTGGTGTTTATTTTTTCTTTTTTTCAAATGAGAAATTAACTGAAATATAAAGAAGTCCCTGAGGTTCTACCCCGAGTCATAGGTGCTTAGAAAGGATGTCCATCCATCCGTCCGTCCGTCCATCCATGAAAACCCGTCTCTGCTTTCCCTTTTTGTGTCAGTGGTGTTTGGGGAGGAAACTCAGCTTTCTTTGTCCATGGATGGAGATGCTCACATAGGGCAGGAGAGAGACTTCAGATCTCAGGGACAGACCCGTGGATGAGGATGCACCTACTGTCATGGAGAGCATCCCAAATCCTGGGATGTTTGAACACATGCTTGAGAGCTCTTTTCTTTCTGCCTTTAGTGGTAACTACAGGGCAGTTGCAGAATGATGCATTGTGAGCTGTATTGCACATTATGGTGACAGGAAAAGTGAATGGGTTGGATGGTGCATAAAAGGAGAGAATAGAGTAAAATAGGAGTGGTGCTGTGGCTGCTGGAGCCTGTCAGGGTTCTGTGGAGCCTCATTAGCTCTCATTGCTTTGGTTATGTTCACTTGTGATTAGTTACAGTGAAACTGTGGTCAGGAGTCACAGGCTTACTCAAGCAGAAATTAGCAATAAACATGAAAAATAAATTATACCAATGCCTAGGGGAAAATCCCCTGGAAACATAGTGTTCAGTCAGCAAGGCGTGTTCTCAGATGAAGAAGCAGCAGAACTGTGCCCGTGGGGTAATCAGCAATTCACCTCTGTTGTTAGCAAAAGTGTTAAAAGATGGGATTAGTCTGGACAAATGAGAGCAGTGAAGGTTTCTCCTGCAGGTGACGCAGTGATGGGGCCCCTGTGTCCAACAACTGTCCCAGCAACAGTCTCTAATGTTTGTAAAGCACAGTTGGGTTCACCCATAGGCTGTCATGCTAACAGACCTCTCCCAAAATCTGGGCTAGGGGGAGATTTGAGTCATTCTGCCTGGAAGCCTCGTGTGTTACGGGCTCAGGGGCTCAGTGCTGCCAGGGAACGTGGCCCTGGCGTGGGCTGAGGTTGGCAGCCTGCTCCTCTGGGTTGGCTCTGCAGCAGGCATGTCAGAGCTGGCTGCTGGGAGCAAAGGGTGGGGACACCCAGGTGATGGGAAGAGCCCGCTGTTCTGAGAAAAGAAATGGTAAAAGGAGAGGCAAGAGGGCGTTGCCAGCTGGCTGGTGGTGAGCAGGGCGGGGAGGAGGACACCTTGGAGGAGGTGCAGGGCAGATCTGAGGTTGGGATCAGCCATCCTGCAGGTCAAAGGCTGAGTCCTGGTCTCCAGCTGCCCTGAACCTGGCAGGTTGAGGGAGTGTGGTCCTTTCAAAGAGAGTTTTCCTCCTCTGGTCGTGAGAGGGGATGGAAACCCGTGCAGCTGGCTGTGAGCTGGCCACTGCAGAGGGAGTGAGCCCCTCTGTGTGGTTGGACAGCAGTGCTTTCCCACTTCTCCTGTGCACCCTTGGGTGCAGTGATGGGGCTTCCTCAGGATGTGCTGTGGGAGACCTGTGGAGATCTGACTGCTGCTGGTTGTGAGCTGCTCACAACAGGGCTCCCAGGGCTGGGAGAGGTTTGTGCTCCCTGGGGAGGGGGTGCTTTGGATTTTCCAGGATTTATTGCAAGCAGTGCTTCTCTTTTGGGGATGAGTGTTTAAGAGCAACCTCACCCATACTTATGGAGGAGGAGCCTTCATTGTGGGGTGACCTGCAGTCAGATTGTCACATCCTTTAGCAAACCTGTCCTACCTACACAGCTGTTCAGCCCAGAGTGCCTGCTCAGGGCTGACTCTGCCAGAGAAGGTGGCAGCTGATGGTCAGGGAGTGCATCATCCCTCTCCTTGCTCTCTCCTGAGATGGGGCTGAGCACAGTTTGTACCCCCCCAGCTGAGCTGCTCAGAACGTGGTTTTTGCTTTTCAGTCTGGGTCATCACACCAGTGAAATCGCTCACATGGAAGCTGGTGTGGTGAGATAAATGTGTCCCTACCCATAGCAGGATTAAAAAACCCTGTGAATTATTGCCTGGTGGGAAGTTCTGAAGTCTGAGTGTAACTTCTAGTACCTCCAGGCTGGCAAACAGAAATAGCCTTTTTTTCCCCTCCTAGAGAATGACTTTCACACGTTGCTGGATAAAGTTTTCATTTAGGTTGACTTTCTTCTTGTTTTACCTTAATGTCACAGGTCATTTCCCATCTACAGCTTTGCAAAACCCCTGCCATGTTCCTGTGAAACACCTCAGTATAGATAAATCAAGTTTTTAGGTCAGCTCTGCTTACCTAGGCTTATCTTAATCCCCTTTTCATATGTGGATAACCTCTATTGCACCTTTTCCTCAGTTGTGCTGGGTCATGCCAGCGCTCTGTGACAGGACAGGCAGTGGCACTGTCCCCCACGAGTAGGGTCAGAGGCAATGCAGAGCCAGCACATGCTCCTTCACCTTGCAGTCTTTCAGGACTTTGGAGACAGCCCCTAAAAGGCAGAATATGGAGCCTGTCCTGTCTGATATTGATGCCAGATCTCAAGGGAAGAATCAGCCTGTATTTCTTTGGGTATGGGACCAATCCTCTCAACCAGCCTGTGGGGGAGGTGATAGCCAAGAGCTTTGAAAATGGCATACTTGGAAAGTTTAATCCCAAAAAAAGCCCCAAGTAAATGGAGATGATTTCCCTTACTGCCTCCAGAACTGGCCTCAGTGGTTTATCCTTAGGATCTCTCTCAGTCCAGGGTTGATTCCCCTGATCTCTCCAGCCTCATTTGTCCCCAGGGCAATCCAGCATGCTCTAATGGGATCTGATTCACTGGCTTCTAGCACCCATGGAGGATTTTCTAGAGACGCCATTATAAACAACCTCTATAGAGTGTGCAGGCAGGTAAACCTTCTTCTTCCCCACACTTTGGCATTGAGGACTTTTGTCAGCTTCCCACTGAGGGGCTGAGAAATGCTCCTCTGGTGAGTGCAAAGCCTGGCATGTGCTGGATATGTCCCACGTTCCCTCCTGCATGCTGCTCTGGTTTGACCACATGGGAGCATGAAAAGATCAATAGGAATTTGGCAGGCACATAAGCAGACAAAGCAAAACACAAAAGAGTGATAGCATTAAACAGAACCATTAAAAAAAGGGAAGAGCTGAGCTGAAGTATCTTGAGAAAAATGGTGTAACTGGAATGCCTGCTACTGGTGTTGGACATGAGAAGTGCATCAAAGCTGAGATGGATCCAAAGGAAGCTGCTAGGGCAAAACCACAGAGGGATTGCTCACTTCTAGTGAGCACCCAGACACTGTAAAGACTCCAGCAGTGCCTCTCCTTGCTGACAGAGCTCTGTCCCTGAGCTGTGTTTGTATTCTCAGCATGTGGCACAGGCATGGAGGGGTCTGCATGACCCCAGAGCAAATGTTCCTTCTTCACCCACGCTCTGCCTTTTGCTCCACCTGCCTGATGGTGTTGGCGAGGCTTGAGTTTGGCCACAGGAGGTTTAATGTAGTGCTCTGTGGAGATTCATTCTGTAGGATGACATTGAGGGATGCCCCTATCCCACTAAAGTGGTGGAGCCCTAGAGCAGTGGGAATATGTGGCAGCCAGCCTGGGCCATGCTGTGGGGTCTGCCAAGGGAGAGTTCCTGCCCTGCAGAGGTCAAGAGGACATGGGGTTACTCTCTGACTGCTGTAGTTGATATTTACAAACTCTGGGCCTTCACCCTGCCTGCCTGTGGCTGCTTTCTCATCTTGCTTTCTTGTCAGGGCCACAGTCCAAGGTTTGGAGAGGTGCGTGTTGTAAGGGAACAGGGGAGAAAGTTCTGCCCTGATGCACCTCCCTTCCCTACGTCCCACCACCCACGCACGAGCTGGGTGATAATTTGGTGGGGGGAGCTGCTGGAAGGGGTGGGACAGGAGGAGGAGAGAGGGTAGTCTCTGCCTGAACTCTTGCTGTGTCTGTTTGGCAGTCAGTGGATTCCCTGCCTGGACTGCAGTGGGACGGGAATCCACTTGCCTGGGGGAGACCTGCGCCGGGCTCAGGTGAGTCGGGCGTTCGCTCGTTGAGCAGATCTTGGCTGGGTGTTTGTGTCACCCTGGGAGTGCCATGGCTCCCGTCCTCCCGCAGCCAGCAGCTTGCTGTGCTCTGGAGAGCGGGCCAGCACATCTGCAAGGGCAAAATCTTCCCAAGGTTCAGTAAAGCAAGAGTGAGATGGACAATAAGGAGGAAATAATCGATTCGGATCAACCCCGGGAAGAGGTTTTTCTTTCAGTGGTTCCTTTGGAAAAAGAAAGGACAGGCTGAGATGCTGCACAGGGGGTGCCAGGAAGCTGAGAGCAAAGAGATGTCTGAAGGATGGGTAATTGATCCTGAAGGTTGTGGCAGCAGAGAAAAAGGGGGAGAGTGACAGATAAGTACTCAGACAGCAGAAATATTGAGAACAGAGACAACAGTGAGCGAGACAGGGGCAGGGATGAAGGGCAGAGCTGGCTGGTTGATAATAGGTACAGGAACCAAGGCACTGGGAGTGGAGTGGGCTGTAGGCATTTCAGCTACTGCCAGCATGAGTCCTCTCCTCCTGTGCTGCCCTGCAGAGGTGCTGACCCCAGTGTGTTGACTTGGGAGCTGCAGTTTTTAAAGATGAGCCTGGGAGTGCACTTCTTGTTCTTCTGGCCCCAGAGTTTTTATCAAATTTGCTCCTGTAGGGCTGAGGCAGGGAGACAGTAGAGTTTCTGCATGTGCTAAACTCTTGGGATCTCTAGGCATGTTTGTGAACAAATGCAGGCAGAACACATGAGGGTTTCATAACACCTGATCTGTGTCTTCTTAAATCAACAGTGCTTTTAAAGTAATCACTACTAATCAGGGCTTTCATCTCATGCCAGTGGAAATACCATTGCCCTAGTTTTTCCTCTTTGACAGCTGGTGATACGAGAGGCTGAACCTTGGACCTGACCTTTGCAGCTCTGCAGCAGCCCAACTTTTCTGGATTCATGGTTGCAGATGTGCTCCTTGCAGAGGGCAGGCTAAAGAGCCTGGGCTGTTTCTCTACTTGACTGTGGTCCTGGGCAGGCTAGAGGAAAGTTTGGGTGCCCCAGGCTGGAGAGCAGCTACCAGGCCCCTTGGAGGGTGTAGGTGGGGTGCAGTCATGGCAATTCTGGCAGGAACTGCTGGAAAACGCTTAGGCACTGCTGGAGTCATGGTCTCCATGCACCTGTGCCTGTGCTGATTTCACCTGATGTGACTGGTCCTGAGCACCAGCTGGATTTGGCTGAGCCTGCCCAGGGTTGACACGGGGTGCTGGGCTTGTGCAGGGCTGGACAGGGAGCACAGTGTGGGGACAATCATGGCAGGGAGCCCTGTGGCCCTGCTCTGTGCTGGCCACACACGTGTCTGTGCTGAGGGACCGGGCTGTGCCACACACACTGTTGGCTCCCCTCATCTCCCTGCTGGGAAGCATGAGGCAATGTGTCATCCCTCAGCCTTGCCTGGCTTTTGGAAGTGTCTCGCTTGAGTGCTCTTCCCCTGTGCTTCCTGTTTCTCATCACTGACAGCAAGTGTCCCCAGGCTGTGCTTTTGGGAGGTCAGGCAGGGTGTGCCTACCTGGAGGAGCTTAGATACAAGTGCCTAGAGCAGAGTGATGCCAAATTCCCTGTGCTGCTCTCTCCCACCTCTGAACCTCTGCCTGCAGTGCTGGCTCCTCTGCTCTCCTGCTCTATCAGCTTCACTTCCCACTCTTCCCTCAGCCCTCACCCCCAGCTGCAGGGATGGCAGCAGCTGGCCAAGCAGGGCTGGGGGCTGGCAGCCTCCATCTCTTCATCTGGCCTGCCCAGGGCTGCTGGCTGGCATCTTGCTCCATGGAATTGCTGCCCCAGAGAGGTGGCAGCCCTGCAGGCACCCTGCAGACTCTGTCTTGTCCCTTGGAGCACCCCTGGGCTGCACCCCAGGTCGCTGCCCCGTTGTGCAGGGACGTGTTTGCAGAGTGAGTGCTGGAGCAGTGTGGCTGTCACCCTCTGTGCCATTCACCTGCTCTGCTCTCCAGCCAGTGACAGGAGCCGTGCTGGCCACACGCTTTGGCTGCACACAAGGACTCTGAGCCAGCCCCATGCAGCCCCAGGACTTTGGTCTGACAGCCCCAGCCATGGGGTAGGTGGCTCTGGGGGCTCCTCTGGGGCCTGGCTGGATCTGTGGCTGTACCAGACCTATTGCTGGTGCTCTGTAAGAAGAATGGACCCTGCTGTGGCTGGCCCTCCTGCTGTGTTGCACTGCATGTAGCCTGAGTGGAGGTCTTGAGATTATCTGGTTTGGTGCAAAGGCTGGTTTCTAGTCCTATTTAGACACCATTTATGGACTTCATCTGGTAGTCTTGGTTTTTTTCTAGGCTACAGAAAGAAACCACCTCTGTGTCTCTGTAGCCCAGAGCAGGGATGGTGATCCATGGACACCAACAGAGACTCATCTGGCCCTGGGAACAACAGCCTACCTTGCTTTTAGCAAGAGATTTGCACTGATCCTCAGAAAGTCCAGCCACTGTTAGAAGCTTCAGAGGATCTCCTGTCCAGCAGCAGAAGTCAGAGCAGGACCCGTTTTGCACCCTCCTGCACTGGGGTGTGTGCCCTGAAGGGTGATGCTCTATAATCCTTGCATCTTGTATTGCAGATGTCCATGCCATCACTGAACTCACTCATGAGGAACTCACCGAGTTCCTCATCTCACTCTTTCTGGTGTCAGTAAGCAGCAAACTCACTGCACAAGCATTGCTCTTATTTCACACTGGAGAAAGCATAGGTAGGATCTGATTCTTGGAACAGTCTCCTGTGCCTCATGAACGTTGCTGAACAGATGCTTTGAGAATACCCTGCAGCCCACAGAACCTGGAAGTTAATTAGAAAGTGTAAAGAAGTCAACTAACTTTCAATTGCTTGAAATGAAAGGCATTTTAATTTCAACTGGAGTTGATCAGTTTTTCTCTTTGTACATCTTTCCTTGCCGTTCTCTGTTATGCAGCTGGAGTGAGCCATTCTCCAGCAGCATTCTGATTTGGAAACAGCTGTCTCTGCCTATGTAGCTGCTCTTAGATTGGCTGGAAAGCACTGTTAATATTTTCTTCTCCATCTTGCAGAGATGACCGATTCCAGTAGCAGTCCCCATGCACTAATTGACCCGGGCTGGCTCCTTGAGCTGCACCTCGGCGCTGCTGCTCCGTGCTGAGCCCTGATTTTCTGTCTCTGCTCCCACCTCCGCCCCCGCCCCCTGCCATCAGAATGCAGCGCAGGCTTTCAGCTGCTGACTAACTGCTGGCTCCGGTTGCGCAAGCCGAGAATTTTATGTGTCCTCCTGCTCCTCCTTTTGTAACACAGCCCGGTCGCCTTGCTTCCCGATTCCTCCCTCCCCATCTTATATTGCAGTTTATGTGCTTGGTTGCTGCTTGTTTCAAAATGAAACCAAGAAATATAAATGCACTGCAGCTGTCTGCGTTGTCACCTGTGATTCTGCAGTTCAGGCAGTACCTTCGAGTGTCCAAGGGAGCTTTAACACTGTGATTCCTCTCATAAATGTTATCAGCTGCTTTTTAGAGACATTTCTGTCTGCTGTTCTCTCTGTTTCACTATTCCCTCTGGAGATTGTCCTCATCTCATTTGCCTTATGATAAAACAGCAAAATAGGTCAAACGGAGGATGTTAACTTCCCAGCAGTAGGAACTCCTGTCTGACAGCAGTCAGGAACAGGCAGTAAGTTTGCTGAAATAAAAGCTTTAGGAGAATTGCTATTGGCTTCTTCCTCTGGTGCCAAAACTTCAGGTGGCTTCTCTTTCATCTTGTCTTGCTCTTGTTCCTTGCCTCACCTGAGGAACTTTGAAAAAGCCCTTTTTTACCCTGAGAGAGGCTGTGGATAGCACTGTATTTTGCTTCAGATTATGCTTTCTTTCTCCTCTTTTTCTCATTACTGCCTCTCCCCTTCAGTGGCATCTTGTTTCCAAACAAAGCCTGTTCTCCTGCATATCTGCATTGTGTGTTCAGCACATCATAGGCAACTGCTGAGTGACCACAGTGCTTCAGAGATGTCCTTGGTTTTCCTTGCCTTTTGTGACCATGCTTGAAGGATCCTATGGTGGACAAACATCCTATGGTGGGACAAACACAGTCCAAAATTTGTGACCAAGGGGAGACTGTTTTGCCTCATTCGAATGTTCAAGAATGGAACTTGTTGCTCTGGGTCTATGGCTGTCTGCATGCTGCCTTCTTTCTTTCCAGGTCCTGCAGGAATCCAGGTGTATTCTTGTTTTTCCAGCCATAAATCTTTTGGGAAAAAAAATTGTGCATATCTTCATGCACCAAGCCCAGTACCAAATGCTGCACCATTTCCTATGGAGCTGCATAGAGGGAGCTCACTGCTCTCTGTGGGAAGATGACAGACTACAGGTCATTTCTGTGAAGGGCAAAAAAACCCCCATCTCCTCCAAATGCTGAGGGCTGGAAATACAGCAGAGCACCTCTAGAAGAGACAGGTGGGGTCAGAGGGAGCTGAGGAGGGAAGGTGGTGGTGGGGAGAGGCTCCAGGGGCAGGATTGACTCTGTGGATTCCATCAAGATGGCATTTTAGCAGTTGGGAAAACTTTGTGGCAGTGGAAAAAAAGAGTCTGGGAATTAAGTAGTGATAGTATTTTTCTCCTAACTTTGGTGAAGGAAGACCAGAAAAAGTGCAGGCAAGCAGTGAGGGGCACAGTCTTTACTCCAAACTCATGTATTAGGGAGGGAGCAACCAAAGGAAGAGGAAAATGTTTGCCTGTTGGGGAGGATGTAACCCAGTAGGTGGCTGTGATTGCTGTGGGAGAACAAAATTGTTCCTAGCTGGAAACAAGAAGTTATTTGAGTCCCCATCTGGCCTAAGAACATATAGAGCAGGGGCACAGTAGGATTAAATGTTTAGGAGAAGAGCCAGGATGTGTATGAATAGGCTCTCTCATAGAAACAGTAGGCGAAGCAGAGAGGGAAGTAGTGGGGATGTGTAATGTGCATGGCTTAGTCTGGGAAAGGAGAAGTTGTATTTCATGCCATGAAGAGCCAGAACTTTGGGCACCAGTTTAATCCACCATCTGTTCCCACTTGAAAAGATTTGATTTCATAGCCAGGGTGCTTTCCCCCTTCTTAAAATATGAAAATGAAGGCACAAGTGCTGTGTCTCCCCTGCTGCTCTGTGTTTCCCCCAGCTGTGTTCCTCCTCATTGCAGCATCCCAAATTCTATCCTTCATGTTGGCCTATTCAGGAGTCAGAGGACAGATAAAAAGTCCTGATCCAAGTGTCCCTGAGCTGGAGGCTGGTGACAGGGTTGGGGCTGTGGCTGGCACTCATACATTCCCTTCCCAGGGCTAGGTGAGAGGAGGTGATTCTCTGATTGCGATTTTCCTCTGCACCTATGTGTGAAACAGCTCTAGCAAAAATGAAATGAACCCACAAATATTTGTAGAAATAGGCTGGCTCTTGGATCCACCTTACATTAAAAGAATAAAATCAAAGAATTAGCTAAGCTTGTCCTGCCAGCTTCCTGGGACATCCTCACCAAACCCAGACTTAAACATCCTGCCCTTGATAATGTGTCCTGGACTGAAGCAAATGGGAATGTGCCAAGGACCGTGACAGATCAAACATGTTTCATTAAGTACGTGTTGCTTTTTCTCTCACATTTGACAGTGCGTGGAGCTCTGCTCCTCTGAGACGAGGAGGCTGTGCTGCAGCATTGGAATAAACTGATTAGCCAGCTAGCAGGCCTTGCTGCAGGCAGGCACTGGGGAGAGGGGCCCTGCCTGGGCTCCAGAAGCTGAGAAATGGCTGGCAGGAGGACATGGTGATTCCATCTCCCAGTCCTACCCAGCAGAAGGGATAAGTGCAGGGAGAAAATCTGGGACTGCTGAGCTGCTGGGGAGCTGCAGAGCTGCAGCTGCAAGCCAGCATTTAGGGTGTGTGCCTTGATTCCTGGGCTCCACCACCTTCTTTAAATGTGGGGTTAGAGGTTTGTAAGAGCCTGTTAGAGGGCTGATTCACCTTGCCACTCTCAGGTAGATCCACAGGTGTTGTAGCCCTTGGTGGTTTGGATCAGTGCAAGCCTTACCAGCACATAGTTGCTTTCCAGCATATGGACTATAAAGGGCAAGGGCTGGAAATAAAACAGAGGTTGCTTCCTCAGTGCCCTCATGCATCTACATTTGCACCAAAACTGGTTGTGCCCACTGCAGTACTACCCATATATAGGCTATTACTGGCAATAGTTCTTAAAACCTCTAAAATTCAGCAGGGACCAGGATCTTTCTGCCTTGTTTTTGAAAAAGATGTTATATTAGCCTGGAGGATGATCTTCACCAGCCCTTGAATGCTCTCCTCTATGGTTTATGTCCCCCTGATCTTGTTGCAGCCCCTCTTACACTGGTTGGTGTCTCACATGAGACTCAGTTCTCCATTCAGCATCCATGGAAATCTGCTGCTGGTAGCAAAGCAAATAGGATGAGCCCTTGAGGAGAGCAGATGGGGGAACAAAGCCTGTTGTTGCCTAGGGCATTTAGAGAGCAATTGGTGTGTTACACTGTGAGATCTGATTTCCTTTCATTACTTGAATAACAGGCAGGAAACATGGCTGTGTCAAAGAACTACTTGTTCTGCTGTGAACATTCATTAGAAGTTGTCTTTTCATACACAAGCATCTTTCTTTGCCCTAGGGCCTGATATATCCAGAGGGTTAGCATTTAGGAAATGATTTCCTTTACAGAACTAAATGAGACACTGATTATGATGCTGTCTTGTGTGGATAAGTGTGAGCATGGCCCACCAGCTCCTGGTCCTGCTTCCTCCTTGCCTCATTGAGAACTGTACCCAAACAAGTGCCGTAGCTGTTTGGGACAGTTAGATGTCAGGGTTTACACTTGCTCTTATTTGCAGTCAGGTCAGGTTCCCTGGCAGGCCCTCCTCACCATGAGATGGCTCATACCTGGTGTTTGTCCAGAGGGACATGGCTGGAGAGACACCAGGCACAAGGACGGAGGGAATAGTTTGGCATCACGGTCCTGGTACACCATCCTGGTGCAAAGGGTCAAAAGAGGATTTGGTGGTCCTGTAAGGTAAATGACATCAAAGGCGATGAAGTTCTGCTCACCACTGAGCTGCTGACTGGGAGAGATCCTTGGCCTGAGCTGCCTCCAGAGCCAAGGGAGAGAGCAAGTTTAAATAGTCCAGAGCAGATCCAGGGGCAGTGGAAATGTTGAGTGTTGTGGGTGATGCAGATTGCTGTCTCTGTTGCTCCCTGAAGATGGGGATGTTCCTTTAGGTGGTACAGAAGGAATGAGAGATGTGCTATTAAAACACTTATTGAACCACCAGGAAAATGAATTTGCAAGTTGCTACAAGAGAGCAAAACCCTGATTTCTTTGCAGTCCCAGCTGGTGGGAATGGAAGCAGAGATGCTGCTGCTTTAGAGAGACTTGTTTCCAGTCTGTTTTCCTAATCTCAACAAGGGAATGTGTATCCCTTGCTAAAGCAAATCACTTCTGGAAAGGCCAGCTTCTGCTCAGTAATGCCACCAGTCAGATGTACCTAAATTTACATATTGATACTGAAACCACATCTTATTGTGGTGTCTGGTCCCCTCACTCCTCTTCCCACTAGCATGTCCTGCAGCAGCTCCCTACATCCCATGCTCTCCTTCTCTTCTGTCCCACAGAGCCATGACAGGAGCCATATCCAAGGAACGAGAACGCAATGGGGCCACCGCATCTCCTGAAGAGATAAGAGTGGAGGAAATGGAAGAGAGAGGCCAGTGGAAGAACAAAATGGAGTTTGTGCTGTCTGTGGCTGGGGAGATCATTGGCCTGGGTAACGTGTGGAGGTTCCCATACCTCTGCTACAAGAACGGTGGTGGTGAGTGCACAGCACACGTGAGTTGTTCTATGGTCTGTAGCTTTGATGAGAGACATGTACATGCCTGCACCCAATTCTCCTATGTACTCCCTAAGGTATTCCCTTATTCACTCCTTCAACAAGTTAGTTCCTGCTAAAACCAGGAGGAATAAAAGCTCAGGGGTGAATCCAGCTCCCCAATGGGTACTCTTCCTTAAAGCAGCATTCTCAAATCTGGACTCCTGAAAAATTGAACCCCAGTAACAACTTAAGGCTGTTGGGCATCTCAAGGAATTATTGGTCTTTAGAAAATATCTGTAAGCGTTCAGAAAGCCAACATCAACCTTCTCCTACATATTCCCTTTTCCTACTCCTGGCGTCAAATCCACCCCTTGTTACAGAGGAGGAAAGGCTTAGACAGTGCTGGTATCCTAGCCAAGGCCTGATACACCCCAGGAGGAGATTTCTGCCTCTTCCCCTGGAGCAATTCTCACAGTAGTCAAACCACTTTCAGGAAAATTCATCCCAAATAAAGGTTCATTCACCTTCCCTTTTGTTTCTTTGCATGGCTCTACTTTTCTCTTGTAGTAACACTGCAATAAGATCATTACATGGTTAAAAGTTAAAATTTCTCATAACAATAAAATGAAACGTAAGGGAATAATTGACTGTCACTAACTTTTCTCAGTGAATAAAAATCTAACTTTATAAAAGAAAAGGAGGAATAGCAAATTACATGTCAAATCCAGCAATAACTTCTCTTTTATTCTTGTTCTCTAAAAACACCCTGAGTTAACGGGTCTGGGATTTGCTTCACACCCCACCCCCCTTCTTTGAGCTTCCTTTCTCTGCAGACCATGCCCCAGAGGCCTTTCTTTTCCAAGGTGCCATGAGCTTCCACCAATAGCTGAGTGGTTCCACTGTAATTTTCCTATTGAAGCAAAGGGAGTCGACCCATCCTAATTGATCAGCATCGAACTCCAATTTATTGATCAAACATCCACGTTTTATAACTGTGTTAATTAAGCTCATACATATTGCAAAACCCGAGCTCATCATTTGTTACAGATTAAACACTAATCCCTCCTTTTGTTTTCAATACCAAGATTTCTTTTCTCACCCTGATATTAATGGTTCTCAAAACCTTCATGTCTGTTCCCAAACCAGCCAAAGATAGAATGTTTACCTGTTATGAGAAAACTGCCTGAGAACCTAATTATTTACAGAAACAGGCTTGGGAACTGCTGCTTGAAACAGGCTTGGGAACTGCTGTTTACAGCTGCCTTTTACTTTTCCATCAGCTGTATATTTTCATGGCCTTTTTTTCTTCAAGCCATGTCTGAGCAAAATTCTCCAACATTTTCCCCAGGGCTTCCAAATTCTTGTCCTCTCTGCTGTTGCTGGAGTTTATCCAAATTAAACAAGAGACAAGGAAATACATCCTCAAAACCAGTGAGGGCCAGGGTAAGAAATGGTTACAGAAAATGGAATTGAGTTTTTCTTGAACCTGGGATGATTTTTAGCAGATCCTCCAGTTTCCTTCTCCAATATTTTGATGGGAGGCACCAAGGGCAAGTCAAATGGGCACAGGTTAGGAAACAGTGGAGGTGCATCTGATTGAGCAGCCCATTCTGCAGTGATGCTTTCAGAGAGAAGTCATGGGTTTTGCATGGAAAATTTCTCCCTGAGCTCAGATGATACCTTTGCATAGTTTGTGCCTGTGGTACCCAGTTCAGCAGTCCTTGCAATTTGTATGCTAATTAGTGTAAGTGAAAAGGCTACTTTTGTTCACTTGAAAAATCTATTGAATAACATTTTTTCTTTTTAATTAGACTGCTGTGGAATAGCTAAGGCTGTGATTCAGAGGGCAAGGAGGCCAGGCTTGGGAAAGGTTAGGATGGGAGTGTCCTTCCCTCACAGCTCCCTTGCAGAAAGTATGCTGCTGCTGGAGAAGGTACTTTTCTCTCTCCAGGGCTCTAGGGAACCAGAAGACTGATACAGGACAAGACAATGCATTTCCCATGACACTCAAAGACATTGTCATCATTGGAAAAGTTCTTAAAATTGAAAAAAAAAAAAAAAAAGCATTTTCCACCTATAAATGCTTCATCATCTCTGTCCCACCCTTACCCCCCAAATTTGAGACTGTCCTGTCACCTTTCTCCACCTGGATGTACTGAAATGGTTTTACAGCTGTGAAGACAGATGCCATAGAAAAAATAGTGCTAGATTTCTGTAAAGAGACCAACTGCAACCTTATCTACTGCTGCACTGTTAAATTTGATCTAATTGCTCAGCATCCTGAACTTATTATTGACTCATAAGGAAAGAGGATCTGTTTCTGGGGGCCCCGCTCAAGGCTGAGGCTCCTGCAGTAGAGCAGCAAATTGAGGAGGGGATCACAGCTGGAGTTTCAGCTGGTCACTGCTGTGGGACAGTTAAGAGAGACAAGACAATAGAGGTGCAAGAAAATCATTGTTGCTCAGAGACCAAAATGGGTCAACCTCTGGGACAAATTGTATCAGAGGAGAGGGTCTGGAGTCTGCTGAAAGGCTCATCTGTGTGCAGGATAATAAAGCTGTCTTGCAGATTTGGCATAGATGTCTTGCAACACCAAAAGCAGCAGCTGCCTCTAGTCCAGGGTCTGCAGTTCTCACTTCCTACCCTGTAAACCTGGACTGACCCTGGGAATCAGCCTCCTTCCCTTTGGCCCCAGGTCTCCTGCAGCTACACACAGCTGTGTTTAGGGGAAATGTGCATGTTCTTTGTTATCGTAACTTTGTTGGCTTAAAAACAAGGGCAAGTGTTCCTGATTGCTCACAGTCACTGGAAGGAATGTCAGTGTGAATGCCTGTGCTGGCAGGGGAGGAGAGGGCCAGGGGGACAGTGGCTGAGAAAGGCACCCTACTCTTGGTTACAAGCAACTGAGTTGCTCTCCAGGCCCTGGCAAGAGAGATGTTCCTGACCAAATTTTATTGTATGGAGTGGCAAGATAGCCACAGTTGTTTCAGCGAGGAAGGCAGTCACCTTATCTTGTTTGGAGGGGAGCAGAAGTGTGAAAATCTACACTAAGGATGTGGAGAAAGAGAGTGAGGTGTCAGAAGGAAGGTCAGCTGTGAAAATGAGATCTCAGGAGCAGTTTTGAGCAGAGCAGTGAATGTACTTGTACTTCGTTTGACAACATAACTGAAAAGGTGCAAAAAAATTTCAGACAGCTGAACAAAGCACTAAGCCACTTTTTCAGGGCAATAAAGTTTTTGGTTATTTTTGTTTGTCTTTTCTTATGCTTAGTTTATGTTGGTCATTGTTTCTGGGAAAAAGCCTTGCTCTTTTCTCCTTCCTCTTCCATTCTGACAAGCATTAATCTGAGGGTGATTTCAGGTTGATTTCTCTTTAGACATTTCTCTACATATTAGCAAAAATGGATTTTGAAGGTAGAAGTTAAACTTCCTCATTTTGAAAATGCTGGAAAGATATTCCTCCCCTATTTCCATTTTTCTGGTGCAATCTGCTTTCTAAATTTGACGTGAAATATGTCTCAAGTAAATTTATATCCTGGCAAACATTTTACTTACCAAGAAATGTCACCAGCCTCCAGGTTTGTATCCTCTGGGCAAGTGGGAGTTTTGCTGTGACTCTCATGAAAGGCAGAACAAATGTAGTTATGTGAAACAAGGACTTATTTTGTTCATCCTCTTCCTGCTGGAAGCTGGAATGAGGTCAGGAGCATGAAGCAGGGAGAACTTCTTCAGCACTATCTTTTTTTAGCTCCTTGCCTGGCTACTCCTTACCCCTTTAGGTTTTGGCCTATGCCAAATGCAGAAGGGTTGCAGTAGCACAAGACAGACCACCCTTGTATTTTTTTCTGAGAAATTATGGTGGTTGTTTCTTTAGCAGAGGTTGCACATTTAGTTCACTGAAATATTTATGTTTATGTAGCTGATTCCAACTGTGGTCCCAGGTACCTGGCAAGAGGTTTTAAGGATAAGGTTTTTGAAGAGGTTTCTGAGGCAGCATTTTAACCCTCTCTGCAGGAGCCTTCCTCATCCCTTACCTCATCTTCCTCTTCACCTGTGGGATCCCTCTGTTCCTGCTGGAGACAGCGCTGGGGCAGTACACGAGCCAGGGAGGGGTGACAGCCTGGAGGAAGATCTGCCCCCTCTTTGAAGGTCAGTCAAGTTACAGCATTTACTGGCAACACTTTCTGACAACCAGTGACTCAGGTCCTTTTTTTAAAAATACTATTATTTTTTTTTCCTTTCTCTCTTATTCTCCCTTCCTTCTTCTCTCTCCCAGCCTTGTTATTCCTTCTGCTGCCTGCTGTGTGTGCAGGGGCAGCTCCCTGACCCCTCTCGATGTGAGTGAGGGGGTGTGGTGCTGCCTGGGGGCTGTGCTGCTCCACCTGAAGCACAGTCTCTGCTCTGAGGAGCTCAGAACCTGGGAGAGAGGAGAAGCAGGATGGCCAGCTTGAAGGACGAGGATGGAAGTATCAATGTACAAACACCTGTGTGTAGTTCAGGACAAATAGTGAGGGGAGAAGAGACTGAGGAAATCTGTCTGGTTTATTCTACTTTCCCTGCCCACTCCCGTGCCCAGGGCTGCTGTGGCAGCATTTTCAGGCTGGAATCCTTCAAACTGAGGGAATGAGACTGTGTGCACTGGGTCTGACAGCCCAGAGATGGGATGGGGATGAGGTTAAACCACAGGGATAAGAGCCAGGACTTCTGGGGCCCTGGGGAAGGTTGTTTAATGGGATTAATACATTAATGAATATAATTTCCTCAATTCTTCTGTCCAGAGGAGAGCTTATTAACCATGTTTTGCAGATGGAGAAAGCTGTGCTCAGGCAGAGTGGAGCCTGTTAGTTTGTTGAGCACGGGCATGCAGTGCTATTTGAAACTCCCTGAGGAGTCTGGTACCTCCTGCACTGGAGACCCCTGTGCTCTGGCACACACCTGGAGCTGGACCAGCAGGGGTATCTCAAAGGACACTGACAACCAGTTTTAAATAAATGAATTGGGCCTTTCTGCTCTGATTACTGTTCTGAGGTCTCAGTGAGCAATGGGCACAAGCAGGACCCAGGACCAAAGCTGAGCATGGTGAATATCAGCTGTAAGACTTTTTTGCCTGACACTTTCCAAAAGTAAGAGACTCAGCTGCATTTCTTTTCTTCAAAGGCTAGAGCTGTATTTTTCTGAAGAGGAGGCATTATGATGCTGTGGCATGGTAGCCATCAGAAATTTTTTTCCAAATCAGCATAAGGTTTTCTGGCTGTTTCACCACAGACCTGTCTAGAGTTACCAACAATGTTTCCTGTCTTTGTGCCCAGTCACAAAATCCACCCTCTTTCCCTTAGGCAGGTTTTGCACTATTTTCTGGAGAGCCATGTTGTTGGTGTTGCCTCATTCTAACCACAGCATGACCAGTGTCTTTATTTGGTGTTAAGCCTCATGCGTTAGGAGTTGGTTGCCAGTCCCATCCTTACCTCCTTTGCTTTTCTTCACAGGAATTGGATATGCCACCCAAGTCATTGTGGGATATCTGAATATCTACTACATTGTCATCTTGTCCTGGGCACTCTTCTACCTGTTCAGCTCCTTCTCTTCAGTGCTACCATGGGCCAGCTGCAATAACCCCTGGAACTCAGGTACACTTTTTCTTGGGCAGTTTCTAGCTTCTTTCCAATTCCCAGAAGTTATTTAGGTTTTGTTGAAAATATTTGGGTTTTTTTTGGATAAGAAGCTCTCATGAGCTGGCATGTGATGTCACCAAAAAATAGGCGTTTTCTGGCAAGCAGGAGAGGTGCATGGTAGAGTTTGTAAGCCAATCTAGGGCACTCATCATGTGGCAGGCTCTTTTTATTATCTCTGGTGCAGCAGTTTATCTCACAGTTCCCTTACTCTGCCCCATTCCTGCGGAGTTACTGGGACAGTTGCTGCCTCTGCCAGTGCCTGAACAGTTTCCTCTGTGCACTCGGCTTTTCACTTTACTCTGCCCTGCAGAGAAGACCTGGCTTTGACTTTACTCAAGTTGCTTGTGCTGAGCCTGGGAAGATGGGGTGGATGTGAGGTAATTCTCATGAATGTCCTTGTCAGGAATTCTCATGAATGTCCTTGTCAGGAATTTTTTAACATGTTGAGCAGGTTTTGCTTGGCAGCAGCTTGGTTCCCTCCCTTTTTCTCTTGAGTCAGATGATTAATTTCTGCCATTAGTTAAATTTCTCTACCCTGTAGGCCTTTTACTCACAGCTCCCTCTGCCTTTTCATCCCAGCAGGAGTAACCAGCCTTTTAAGGAGATGATCCAATTCCTTCAGCTCCCCCAGAATGGATTTGTTTGCAAGGAAAGCCACAAATGTTCTCTTAACAGAGAGAGGTTTCCCAGCAACAGCTGGGTTTCCTTGGTTTTCCATTGGATTGTCTTTTGCTGGCAAAATGCAAGATGAGGTGCATTGGATGTGTGGCATCTCCTCTGTTTTTAGTTATTTCATGCTTTGTAATGGTTGGGGATGGCAGAGGAGAACATGAAGGTGATGTGTGCATGTGTGGACAGGGAATGGTGTGGACAGGCATGTGTGGAAAGAGAATGAGATTTTCTATCTAGACTACTCATGGTCTCTATCCCTTGATAATCTGTATTTTTCAGTCCTCTCTTTTCAATTTGGCAGGAAATTGTTTTCTGCTTCCCCTCTTCCCTTCCTGAAGCCCTTCTGGTGACTGCTGGATTGGGATTCCTACCTGAGGAGAACCAGAGTTTAATGAGACATTTAATGAGATGCTCTATAGCACAAGATGAAGGATCTGTGAGGGTTAGGGTCCAGAGGAGAAGGAACATCCCTCTTGGAGGAGCCCTAGAGAATTTCTCACCTCATCAGCTTCCTTTTCTTTTGGTAGATCTCTGTGTGGACATTCTGAATAGATCCAGCCTGGACAACAGGACCTTGCCAGCGAACGCCACCTCCTCAATGATTGAGTTTTGGGAGTATGTGATTGCTTTCCCTCTGTTCAGGCTCCCTCCCTCTCATCCAGAGCTTGCAGCTGCAGGACTCCCTAGGCTGGGGGCTGTGTGTCTGTAGGAGCAAAGTGAGGTGCCACGTGCCAAATCCAACACGGGCAGCACAAGGAGCTGCCGAGGAGATGGGCACAGAGCCCGGGGTGTGAGGACTGGGCACACCCCAAAGGCTGCTCACCGTGTGCCTGCCCAGGGGTGCTCGTGTGCACCTTGAGGGTGTGTTCTCCTTTCTGGCACTGGGCTGCCTGGGTGAGTGTGGCCACTGAGAGAGCCACCAAAAGCAGGAGAGGGCTTGCTGCAAGCAAGAGTGCATGTGCTGGGTGTTGCAGGTGGGCAGGCAAGCATGAGAGGCCACGGCAGATGGAACAGTTCTCCACAGTGAAACACAAGGGAGAAAACTGCTTCTTACCTTCTTTTGACCCAGTCCTGCTTGCTGTCTAAGGGAAGTGATCCATCAGGCTGCTCAGGATCATTCCTGGAGAGCAGAAATCCAAGATGCATGCATGAGATGCCGGAGAATTATTTGAGGAGGATGGAGAATTTTGAGGAATTTGGGGCTGGAGGCACTAAAATACCGAGTGAGGGGGTCTTATAGCAGGCCACACAATGTCCCAGATAGGGTCATCAGTGCAGCCTGGAGAGGTTGAAATGACTGCTGGTGCCACCCTACCACTCCACACACTACAGAGGAAAGTCTTACAAAGAAGAGGGGTGTCAAGAACTCAGCTTCAGCGGTTGAGTTTGGGTTTTGCCCCTGTTTCTGTCTCTTAAAGCACATTTGAAAGGGTTGACTGTCCTTAGTTGCAGCCACCACAGGGCACATAGAAGAGGATAAGTGCCCATGGTTGCAAAAAGAGGCTGCACAGTGCTGGCTCCCTTCTCCTGCCCTGCTCCTTGCACATACTATTTAGTGAGAGCTGAGGTTGAAACAGTTGTTTGGGTTTTCTGTAGAGGGAGCAAGGGGACACTGAGGGAAGTGGTTTTGAGCAGAATGTGCAGAGGAGTTGTAAGTTTGGGCTTAGGCTGCTGGGAACTGCAGGAGTTGCAGTGCTGAGCTCTTGTGTTGAAGAGCTACCTTCTTGATGGTGAATCTCCAAGGAAGGAGGCTGAGGGAAGGGCATGGCAATCTTAAAGATAATTTATGTTTACATATAGAGTGCCTGTAGCATATGGGGAGGAAGAATGGTGGCCATGGGCTGATAGTGGCTTTGGTGGCCTGCTTTGGATTGAGTTGTCTCTGCTGGGGAGCTGCCAGGCTCAGGGAGAAATAGGGAACAGGTGTTGATTTTGTGTAGTGGGGGTCTGATGGGGATGGCACCGTGGGTTTGGAGAGTGGGAGGGTTTGGGTCAGCCACAGGATATGGTGGAGCAGAGCTGGGATGATTTGCATGGCTGGGAGGCCTGGGCAGATGTGTTGCAGACAGGCTGTTGAGTCTTTGGATGGGGTAATATGGGAGAGGCGTGTGGGGGACCCAGAGTGGGGTGTGCAGTGTTAATGCTTCTCTCCCTGTCCCTGGATGCCGGCAGGAAGCGCGTGCTGAGGCTCACGGATGGGATTCACAAACTGGGCACTGTGCGCTGGGAGCTGGCTCTGTGTCTCCTGCTGGCCTGGATCATCTGCTACTTCTGCATCTGGAAAGGGGTCAAGTCCACAGGCAAAGTAGGAATGGGGATTATCCTCCCAGTCCATAAGCCTCCTTGTATCCATCTTCTTTTTCTTCCCCAAACTCTTTTCCTTCTTCACGAAGTAGAGGCAGAAGACACAGCACCAAAGTGAAGCTTAAATCCTGTTGAGGCCATACTGATGTGCACCAGTTGTGTTTGAAGCCTAAGAGTAAGAATAAATTAGTAGGTCCATCAGGGAGGTGAGAATGGGGAAAGCATTGGGAACTGAGGGCAGTTTTGAGGCACATTTTCACTTGCAAATACCCACAGTGGCTGATGGATTCTCCCCAAGTGCTCTTGGGAATCACACACTCACCAATGTGTTGTCCTGCTGTGGCTTGAGGGTGTTTTCAACAAGATCCTCTGCAGTGGCAGGCTTCCCATCCCTGGCAATTATTAAACACTTGAGCAAACAGACAAGCTGCTGCCTGTAACCAGCTCAGAGAATAGATAATGAATCTCTCCTACTTTATCCTGGAAAACACTTGGGGTGGGAGAAGTGTCCTTGTTCTCTCTTTCGTGCTCTTTCTAAATCTGCAGGTTTTGGGTAATTTCTTCACTTTCTGCATTTTGCTAATGAGGCTGAAGCCAATGCTTTCTTCTGATGTTTATTCTACAGAGCAGATGGACTGGTTTTCCTTTTGGAGTGAATGAGTGTTTGATGCCTTGGGCTGGGTATTAGTGACACTGCCATGGCCTTGATTTGCTCAGGACCTCTTTCTTGGAGCTGCCATGAGATGGGTGGATCATTAATGATGATTGATGGTTAATAATTAGTCTTGTGGGTGTCCAGAGTGTCCCAATAGCAAAGGGAGGGAACCAATTTCTGCAACAGATTTCTTTCTTCAAATCACTGTCTGGTCTTCACGAATGTTCCCTTTCATACCTGACACCTGTGTTTCAGTGTAAAATCCTATCTGCTAACTTAAAACTGCACTGGGCACCCATTGCAGCAGAATGACATAGCAGCTTGCTTCCCTGACTAGATTTTTCCCAGATTTTGCTGATGACTGGTTCTTGCTGGTGCAGACTTGTCCACCATTTCTGAAGGAAGGAGATACAGACTCCACCTTTATGGGGAAGAGGAGATGTATGATAAATGATGGCATTTTAAACCTTGAATCTCTGATTGTCCCCTAATTTGAATGCCACAGTGCCATCTTGACAAGAAATTGTGTCTGAGAGGTTGTGTGATCTACATGGAAGAATAATTAAGTCACTTGAGGTTCTTTTTAGCTCTCAGACTTCTCCACTGAGTTTCTCCTTTGCATGGTTCTCCTTATGCACACTGCTTCCCCAGTGTGCATAACTTACCTGCACAAGGAGAAAGGTGGAGTATTTCAGTCAGGCTGGTTTACCTGACTTGGTTTGGCAAAATCAGACCAGAAAATGAGAGAAAACAGTGACTACATACGGTAAATATAATGGTCTTCCTGAGACTACAGATGATTTTTCCATCACAATTTTTAGGGCACAGGGCTATTGGCTGTTTACCAGCCAGGTGTTATGGACATGGTGCAACAATAAGAGAGGAGTTTTCTGTTCCCAAATATACTAAAGGTGAAACAGGCCAGTTGTCTTCTCTGCAGGCTGTAATTTTGAGTATTACAGGGGCACTGTCAAAAAATTCAACTGCCTCCCTCTTTTTCTTTGCTGACAATATACTAAGACAAGCATTAGGAAAGACCCAAGAATTCTGAGCAGGTGCATAACTTTGGAGCTGTGCAACAGCTCCAGATTAAACAGGAGGTTGTATTTGCCTGAGAGGCTGCTCTAATCACATAATCCTGCCACATCCTTATGTTTCTGCTTCTGTGATTTAAGAAACTCAAATTTAAAGAAACCATAGTGACCTCAGGACAATAATTTCAAATAATTCCATAAAGACTCATTTTCTTTTAAAAGCCTTTCCCCCCCCCCCCCCCCCATGTTTCTTTTCCTTACGCATAAATGTTTTTTTAAAACTGATTTCTGAAGGTAGATTTTAATACTTGTGCCCAAAGGAGTGTCATTCTCATTCAATCAGGGAACAGCAAAAGTACCATGTAGTGTGACTTATTTGACCAATTATCACTAAGCACAAAAAAATATAATTTCAGGCCTATCACTATGAATCCATGGAGTAAACAAGCCTTCACACTGCTTGGATGAATTTTAGTAATGAATAAATAAATGTTAGGAAGTTGCAACTTGCTCACAAATATTTTGCAGCTAGGAAAAAAGAATATGTTATATTAGAGAAATGGTTTAGAGATGATTAATTCTACTGTAATATTTATTCCTAGCACACACAAAAAGAAGTAAAAATAGGTATTACAAAAATAATGGTCTGCATTTTCTTTAAAGGCTTTGAGTTGCCCCCATTTTTTACCTGTGAGCTCAAAGGCATTAAAGGGATGAGAGTGACGCATGAGCCCTTCTGGAAATGAGAAATGCCTCATAGGTGTCTCAAATTGGCCAGCAAAAGTTGGTATTTAATTTGGAAAGCTCTTGCTGTGCATAGGACCATTTTAATAACTCATTAAAGCTCAGTGATGGGAAGAGATCTGGGTTTCTTCTGCAGCTTTCAAAAGATGAAGGGAACAGCTGCACAGCAGGGAAATTACACTGGCTGGAAAGAGAAAACAAAGCAGAGCAACCAGTGGCAGAGTCTTGGATGAAGAACAAAATGCAGATTAACTAAATCACCAGTGAGATGTAACCTTGATTACTTTCTTTCCCACCCCTCTTCTGTGTTAGCAGCAGCAGCCACAGCCAGCAGCAGAGTCAGGGAGGTTTGCTGGGGCAGGGGCCTGGGGGCCTGCAGATGAGGTGAAGTGATGCTGCCCCTCCCTGCTGACCCTCTCTCCTCTTGTTTCCCTGCCCCTGCAGGTCGTGTACTTCACTGCCACCTTCCCATATGTGATGCTCCTCATCCTGCTGGTCCGAGGGGTGATGCTGCCAGGGGCTGCTGAGGGCATCATCTTCTACCTGAAGCCAGACATGTCCAAGCTGGCAGACCCACAGGTGAGGGCTGGTGTCAGGCAAATGCTGGCCACAAGAATGTTCTCAGTGCCCTGGCCTCTGGAGCTGAGCTGTCCTCTATGAAAGGAGGTCAGGCAACCAGGATCCTTAAAACTTCTGAGAAGGATCTGGTTCCCTTACACAGCACATTCTTTTTGCTTGTGGTCTGCAGCATGTTGGCATATTAGGTCATTTCCACCCATGGGCTCAGAAAAACCAAAGGAGTATATAAAATATTTAGCATGTAACAGAGAGTTTTTCTGGCTGTTAAATGCAGATAATTAAGGGAGGGGTTATATAATCAATCACTTTTAATTTTTTTTCTGGCCTGGTTAGCACTTTGGCTCCATCAGGACCCTCCCAGGACATGAGGGGTCCCTGTGCTTGCAGAACAGACCACAGGCATGCATGTAACGTGGGCTGTGACCAGCTGGGTTCCCTGCACTGCTCCTGGGGGCTGGTCCCACCTGCCTAGGGCAGGGGCTGGCCAAAGGGTCAATCACTTCCACCAGTCCCTGGAGCTCATGGAGACCCTCAGTGAGATCCTGCTGCTGGGCTGAGGCAGAAGGTAGAGCTTTAGTTCACATGGGATGTGTGTCCGTGCCTGAGGGACTCCTGTGTACATGCCTCTCTGTGGGAAATCAGGGTGAGCTTAGGCTGCAGTGCCTGGGATGGGATTCTTTGAAGGCTATGAAATTCCAGCTGCCTGGATGGTTGCAGCTGGGGGCTGCTTAGAGGAAAAAGAGAATGACTGGGGAGCCTGGAGACCATCAGAAACGTGGGCTGTTTCCCTGCCTGCCTACAACTCCCAGCTCAGGGCTTTCCCTGGGACTGTGTGAGAGCAGCTCAGCTCTCCACGGAGGAGAAGGCTGGAGCAGGGCTGAGAAATCCCACTCAGCTTTTCCCATGGAAGGACAGAGCAAAGGGTAACCTGGGTGTGACACCCCACTGGCCTGCAATCTCTCATCTCAGCAATTTTCTGCCCCTTCACTGTGCACTGTGGCCTCAGAGAGGTGGAAAACTAGGTCTGGGAGCAGGGGAGGGAGTACACAGATTGTTGATCACACTGTCATTTGGGGTGACTCACCAGTGGCTCTGCAAGGAGATTAATCATCTGTGCCATGTAGGGACCACAGACAGCTGTAGTGAGAGCTTCAGAAGGAGCCATGCTATCAGGGATGCCATCTCTACCTTGAATGCAGAGGTGTGGGGTGGAGAAATGGTGTCCCCTTAAATGGGGTGTGAAGATATGGCCTCCTCTAGAGCTTTTTCCTAAAAATTTTCCAGTTCTATAGCTCAGTTTTTCCAGATAGGTATCCCAGATTCTCCATTCACTGTAGATCCCCTTTCTGTCTCACAGGGTTTGTTCTCCATGACTGGAGGAGTTATTGTTGACAGGGCACAGCCATTTGTTAATTTTGTTGCCACGTCTGGAGACCACTGACCTTCTCTGTTCCAGGTGTGGATGGATGCAGGCACTCAAATCCTCTTCTCTTATGCCATCTGTGAGGGGTGCCTGACAGCTCTGGGCAGCTACAACAAATACACCAACAACTGCTACAGGTAGGAAGAGCTGCACCCCTCATTTCCCTCTGGAAATTTTCTCAGATAGCACAGAGCTGCATCAGAGGCAGGCTCCGTCCCTGGGGGAGACCTTGGGTCGTGCTGCTGTGACAAATGAGATGCTCAGAGTGCAGAGGCCTCAGCACAGGGATGGAGGATGGCTGAGGGAAGAGAGGAGTGCAGAAAATGGCTTTAATAGCGCTCTCCTGCAATAAATGAGAGGCTGGAGGAGGAATGAAAATGGAGAGTGTCTTCAGCCACTGTGTAGACAGCACACTCTATTTTGACAGAGTGAGTGGGCAGGAGTGACATGGCCAGCTCTGCCATCACTGGCTAGGCAGGGGAGGTGGTACAAAATGATGGGGGCCTCCGGTCTCCAGTGCTTTACTATCATCAGAGTAATGTACTGCCAGTGGCCTTTTGATCCTATCAAGGGGGTTAATCAAATCTGTCTGGCCTTCTCCTTGCCCTTGGATCACAGGTCTATTGTATCCCTGGCCTGACATGGAGCTCAGTGGAGCAATCAGGACCATTTTGGACACCCTCTACAGAGCCCTGAGAAGCAGGGACTTTGCTGTCCTTTCACATATTGCCCCAGCACAGACTGTAAAATGGAACTGTGCTTGGGACACAACAATCATCTCTCCTGTTCTCCAATAGGTGCTGCCATGGCTGTTGGTTGGGCAGTTAATACTTTATCCTGGCTCTCCCAAAATATTTCAGTCACCAATGAAGTGCTGTGCTGGCACCTTCAGCTAATTCCTAAGGTGCCTTGTGCTGCAGCTTACCTCTGGGTGTCCCAAATGTGTCCACAGTGCCTGCCCCATGGCAGCTGATGCTGTGGGTCAGCTCTGGCAGCTGCCCAGGCAGGATCCAGGGGTGTGGGGCTTCCAGCCCAGCCAGCTCACAGTGGTGCCCAATTTTCACAAGGAGCAAGAGCACAGAAGTTTCAGGACAAGTAACACAACACATCCTAGCCTCCATGTGAGCATAGCTAATAAAGACAGTGTAGACACTGCCCTTGTCAGTGAGGATTTTTATTGTCCTATTACCCTCATTTTACTAGACCTGCTGAACCTGTATGTCCTCATGCTTTCAGATACTCCTCTGTCTTGACTGTGTTTCCTTTTGCAACCTCTTTCCTCTTCTAATTTTCTGTTTTCCTCATTTTCTCTATTGTTTTTGCTATTCTCTGGACTCTTGTTGTTTATTTATTGTTATGTGCTGTGTGGCTGTGCCCCATTCCCCCACTGTGCCATGCGTAGTCCTGTAACTCCTGAACTCTTGGCTCTGCTCAGCGGGGTTCCAGAACAACATTTCTGTTTCTTGGTAGTGCTGTCCAGCTAGGGAAGCTGAGCACAGACATGATCCTAAAGTGGATCCATTCTGCAGCAGGAAACCCCCATTTCTCTCTGGTCTCCTTCCTGCAGGGACTGCCTCCTGCTGTGCTCCATGAACAGTGCCACCAGCTTTATTGCTGGCTTTGCCATTTTCTCTGTGCTGGGCTTCATGGCTCAAGAGCAGGGCGTGCCTATTTCAGAAGTGGCTGAATCAGGTAAGTTATTTGGGAGACTTCAGAGCCAAGGGAAAACAAACAGCCTGAAGGGGAGGGTACTCTTCTGAGGTGAAACCCAGGATGTTCTCTGCATGCTCTATTGCTATGGGTGTCTGCAGGACCAGTGCTCCTCAACACAGCTTTTTGGCTGTGGGTGGTCAAGAAGCTGTGGCAATGGGAGCACACATGATCATCCTGTGGTCTGTTGGCAGGTCCTGGTCTGGCTTTCATAGCATATCCAACAGCAGTAACAATGATGCCTGTGTCTCAGCTCTGGTCCTGCCTCTTCTTCCTCATGCTGTTCTTCTTGGGACTGGACAGCCAGGTACAACAAACCCCCTTCCTCATCTAACATGCCTAACATCCCCACCCTGAGCATTCCCCACGGTCATTGGAAAGGATAAGGTGGGCCTGTGCTTGGCTGGTACCTTAAATAGGTTCTCTGCACTGTATGCAGCACTTCCACACTGTGGGAGCTCAGAGCCAGGGGTTATGTGGGCTGGCATCTCTGCTGGCATCTTCTCCCTGTGTGTATGTGAGGATGCTCCACCTACCTCCCTTCAAAACTGTGCACCCTGCAGGGCGAGGCAGAGCACAGAGCAGACAGTCTGGGATGGAGAATTGGGCTGTTTTCTCCCAGCTGCATCCCACCAGAGCAATCCCTGTGTCCTCTTCTACTCACTGGCGGGCCCATGTCTTACATCCCATATCCCTGTTACACCAGGAACATGCCCTGCAGAGTGCAGTGTGAAACTCTGCTGCTGGCACAGGGAGAGCAGAGGGTGTCCTGCATGTCCACCAGGCAGGTATTCTGCTCTGTTATACCCCAGCCCTTGTGCCTGGATAACAAGGCCTTTTTCCTCTATTTCTGCTGGCCTTTGGTGGAAGCAAGACAGATGAAAAGAAAAAAATGAAAAAGTAAGGGTTTGGCAGGTGGGAGGAAAAAGGACAGTGAGGGGAAGTGCGTGCTTGGGGAAGGAGAGATGCTGATTTCTCTGACCTGTTTTCTCCTGCAGTTTGTCTGTGTGGAAAGCATGGTGACAGCTATTATTGACATGTTCCCAGCAGTGTTTCGGAAGAGGGGGCGTCGGGAGCTGCTGATCCTGGCCATTGCAGTCATATGCTACTTTCTGGGCTTATTGCTGGTCACTGAGGTGAGCAAGGAGTACAGGAGCAAGGAGCAAGGGCTGTACAGCTGAGCACCAAACCCCTGCTACACAGTTCTGGAGGTCTGGGCAGAGACAGCAAGCTTGTCTTCAATGCTGTTAATTGTCTCTCATTTCTAATCCATTAGCTGGTGTCTCTCACAGCCAGCGCTGCTTTGACCCTGTGTGACACTGGTGCACTCACTGTGTCCCTGAGCCTTCCAGAGATGCTGCTCCCACAGCCCAGAGAGGCTGCCTGACACAGGCTTTGTGCAAATACCAGACCTGGGAGCTCAAACAGGCCGAGCTGTTTGAAAGCAAGCTCTTCTGAGGGCAATGATCATTTGCTGGCTGCTTTCCACACAAAGCAGAGCAGCAGGAGAGGAGCCTGGGGGTAATGGCTGTGCCATAACCCTGCTGGAGCCCGTGGGAAGGCTCTGATCGCAGGACCAGCAGGGGCAGAGCTGTGCTGGTGTGGTGCCATGCACAAGGTGTTTGCACTGCTCTGCAGCTAAAAGCTGCACCTCTTCCTGCATGGTGCTGTGCTCTGTGTGTGCCACAAGCTTGGGTGAGGGTCTTTGCACTCCTGTGCTGCTTCCATGAGCTCTGAAGTGACATCTAATTCCTGTTAACCCCCTGAGGCACAGATGAATGATCCTCCAGCTGGATCCTGGCTAAGGACCTGCTGAAGGCAATACCTACCTGTTAATTTGAGTGACACTGTGTCTAGAGCCCTTCAGCATTATCTGAAAGGATCTTATTGATGTGGAGAGGCTCTGTCTAGGAGAAATCACATGAAAATCATCCATGGGCCTGTACATGTAGCTGATGGCAGCTCTGCAGGGCTCAGCTCAAAGTCAGAAGCAATAAAAAGCCACGTGCCCCTGCCATTGCAGAGCTTGGAACTTGTGCAGTATGTAAGGTTGGATGAAGGTAAAACAAGGTACCTTGAATGTCCTTGCTCAAGATCACAATATTTTGGGTGCAAAGTTCTCCACTGCTACATGGTATTTAAAAAAATAATTCTGGGAACTTCCTAACTGTTTTAAAGCAACAAAAAAAACCAGCTCTTGCTCTTATGTACATAGAAACCAGTCTAGCCCAGCAGTATCATAAAATGGGCATGAAAAACTCTCCTGCCACCAGGCTTGACTGTGTTTTTGGAACAGAGTGAGAGCAGCCCCAAGGGAAGGCTCTTCTCTCACCTGCTCTAGGTTGAGTGTTTCTGCTGGTATTCTTTTGCTTGCCCCACTCATTTTCCCTGACATAGAACAAGGCTTGCAATGGCTCTGTTTTCTCTACCTCTCCAACAGGGTGGCATGTACATCTTCCAGCTCTTTGACTTCTATGCTGCCAGTGGCATATCTCTGCTCTTCCTGGCTATTTTTGAAGTCATCTGCATAGGATGGGTGTATGGTAAGTGGAGGACAAAAAACCTGTCTTTTTCTTTATCAAGGCAAGAATTGGGGGGTTGAGAAGTGAGAGTTGATAGAAAAGATCATCAGGAGGCAAAGAAGTGCTGTAATTATGTTCTTTCTTGTCTGGTTTTCACTGTATTTCCTTGCCACATTTCTTAATTGCTCCACATTTAGTTTAGGAATGTTTGTTCCTTCTCTGTAGGTGCTTCATATTGAACTGCCTTGCTGTTTTTCCCATCTGCCCTTTGAATTAGAAAATCAGATATAGAGGAATGACTACTGTTCTTTGGTGTCTGTCCCTGTCTGCTTACCATTGTGCATTTAGTTTAGTCCTGCCAGTTAATTTAACACAAAATTCTGGGATGCAAACTTCCTATGTGGTACTTCTGCCATGATTCCTACTTCCTACTCACCTAGGCTGAGATGGCACTCTGAAAATAAATAGGAGGGATTGCTTTGGCTCTCAGTGAAGTCTGTAACTAAACTACTCAGGAGCAGGATAAAACTGAGCTTAGAAAGTATCAGGAGGAAACCAACTGCTTGTTAGTCTGTGCAGTAAGAAAAGTCTCTTCTGATATCCTATGGGAGATCTCTTCCTGATCACAGACGCTTTGGTTCTTTTGGAAGAAACCTTTAAAGGTCATCTAGTCCACCCTCTTGGCCACTTTCCACTTGACCAGGTTGCTCAAAGCCCTGTCCAACCTGACCTTGAACATTTGCAGTGATAGTGTATTTACAGCCCCTCTGGGCAACCAGTTCCACTGCTTCAGAGTCAAAAATTTCTGCCTTGTATCCATTCTAAACCTCCCTTCTTTCAATTTATAACTGCTAGCCCTTGTCATGTCACTCTAAGACTCCTTTATACATTAAAAGGCTGCAACAAGGTCTTCCTGAAGTTTTCTTTTTCCCAGGCTGGACAGCCCAAATTCTCTCAGTCTGTCTTCACAGGAAAGGTGCTTCAGTCCTCTCTTAGTTTTCATGGTCCTTCTCTGGACCCATAGCTACATGCCTTTCTTCTTCTGGGGTTCCTAGAACCAGATGCAATACTCAGCTTGTTGCCCAAGAATTTCCAGTGCCAGAACTGAAATCTATTTATTTCTTTTCTGATATTTTTTCCAGTTGATTTGGCTAAGCATTTATCATCCACAAAATACTGCAGCAAGGAGTTCCATGGCTTTCTCAGGTGTTGTGTGACGAGTCAGTCTCTTCTCCTTGTTCTGATTCTACCACTTGCCAGTTCCTTTGCCTTTTGTGCAGTCAGTCCCTGTGTGCTCCTTTTGGTGTTTGTGGTTTTATAGAGGTTGAATTGGCTGTAGTGCAGTTGCTGATGAAGGGCTTACTAGTTTCTCCAAATGCTTTATGTATAGCAGGAGCCAATTGCTGTTTTGGATAAACTCCTCTCTTACTGAAAGCATAACCAGTCCAGATGTTTGGTCTTGGGCTCCAGAGAATGCAAGAGAAGCAGATGTGTAAGAAAGATTTGTTTTAGAAAGATGTCCTTCAAGGGAAGCTCGCAGTAACACACCCTGGCCAGATTTTAATTCTGAGTCACCTTCTGCCTAGTCTTTTTGGGATTTAGAGGCATGTGGAGATCCCCATCCATCTGTGACAGGATGGGGATCACCATTTTAGGTTAATTCATTAAACTGATTTATGCTTTGATGTTTAATGCCATTTTTACAGTCACACAGGCCACATGCCTTTTCTGATGACCCATGGAGAGGAGAAATAGCAGGCAATGGGTAACAGCAGAGGTGATGCTGCCCCAGCAGCTTCAAAAGGTGATGGAGTAATTGGTGACAGAGAAATGGCCCTTTTCCTCACCACCATGGTTCATCTGTTCCACTCCCTACAGTCTGATTTTACCTTCCTGATGTTCTGCTTTGCATCCATTGGGATGATTCTGGTCCAAAATGTAGTCAGAGGGCCAAGGTGAGGTGCTATACTGGGGGAAAAAAGTGACTAGTGCTGATTAAAGAGGTTTTTTTCCCCAGCCTTGCAATTGGCAGAGCTGAGCCTCTTGCTTACCCTGTGAAGAATTACAACATTTCTGCTAACACAAATATGTGTTCTGAGTTTCCCCTCTCCCAGCACATACGCCAGCCACCCACCACTTGGCAGCTTTCCCTGCTGCCAGGCAGCTGCTCTCCCAGAGACCTGAGGATTTCCTCTGTACTGCTCCCTGCTTGTGGAAGGATCACACAGCATTGCATTTGTGGATCATGTTCCCTAGGGGAGAGTGCTGGAGGGATTCTGGTGTCCCCCTGCCTCTTCTCTGCTCTCCTTCCACTTTGGGAAAGGCAGCCCTTCTATAAGCAGGCATGGGCTGTGAATACTGAGATTCACAATGTGGTGCCACTGAAATGTGCTGCAGAGGATATTTTCCAGGCAGTCACAGCATGCTCATTATGATTAGCTGTTCCAGGAGAAAGCAAGGGCCTCCCTCACTACAGGAGAGCCAGGGCTGAAATCATTAGGACTCTACACAGCTAAAGCAAACTGATGCCAGAGGGTACCTGTGGGTGGCCCTGGGGTAAGCCCGTGTTGTGCAGTGATAAATCTTTGTCTGATTCTGCTGCTCACATGCAGAGTGACTTCCAGCATGGCATGGCAGCCTCCTCCTGCCTGGATCCTGCCTGTTGGGCTGGCTCTGTCTCTGTGTGCTGAATGCTCAGATGCACTGGCTATGAGCAGCCTTATGTGCTTCTTTATGGGCCATAAAGGGCCTGCTCTGTGTGCCTGGCGCCCAGAGGATGTGCAGTTGTGGTGCCAGGATGTGCACTTGTGGTGCCACCACACCTCCATGGCTGGCTCTTTGCACAGGCTTGGTGCAGATGTTGATGCTGCAAGATTTGACACAGAGAGGGAGCAGATACAAGCTTGGTATCCATTGGGATGATTCTGAGAGGGGGAGCCACAGTCATCACCTATTGCAATGTTGTGGGTGGAATTTGATACAGATGAATGCAAATAAATGTAACTTGGGAGAAAATACAGGAAGAGATTTTTTTGAAATAGATTCCAAACTAGCAGAACTGTGAAAACCACTATTTTTTGGATATGGTAAAAGTAAAATTAAATCTTTATCCTTTTTAATTTGGGTCTCGTTTGCTGTTTATAAGCTGTGTAAAATGAGAAGAGCTCTGTAAGGACAGGAGATAAGGATGCAAGCAAATCTCTAGTTAGGTTTGTGTGAAATTTATTCCTGTGAATTTACATGGCTAAATGATTTGTCAGAGGAGCACACAACCACTTTGAAGGTATATCAGAACAAGGGAAGTGGTACCAGCATTCATGGTTAACTGTCCAGTGACTGCATCTCATTCCTCCTTGTCTTGGAATATTGGAGGTAAAAGCAAACAACTTTGTTCACTCCAACAAAAATCTCTTTGGGGATGTTTTTATGGTTTTCTCTGCAGGAGCTTTATCTAATCCTTCTTATGTACTGGGAAGGAAGGGCCCATTGCTCCAATATGTGTCCTCCAGCCTCTAATTTGCTCAAAAAGTCAGTGTTGAGTAGTTGAACTGATGACTTCTTAAGCTTGATTACTTTTTCATCTGCTTGTGAAATGTAAAATATGTAAAACCTCCTGTTCATATGCTCTCTGAGGATGTTCATGTCAGTCCCATTGTGTATCATCACATCACCCACTGACTGCTGCAGTGGCCATGGAAATTTAGAACCTAGTGGTTGTTCTACAGAGAAAAGGGACAAGGACAGGTGGAGGCACATCATAATTAACAATATAAGTTGCGAGGTTTCTTTTCTTGTTGGAGGATGGATGGACGGATGGATGTGTGTGTGTTCTTTTTGCTGGGTATTTTTTGTATTTCTTTAATTGATGTGTCTCTTTGACTAGATCCTAGATCCAAATTGGCAGAGAAACTTTATCTCCCATGAAGTTGTATTATGAATTAATTTATCTGACATGACAGTGTGTTTCTGTGGAAGATACTGTGATGTGCTCATACTCTAAACTGCAATTCACATGATCTATAGCTCTCTTTTCTTATTTTCACCCTGTGGAAGATTTTGGCTTTTTGGCAAAATTAGTTTTATATACCAACTCCTTTCATCCCATATATATTTTCAGAAATGCTATCTGAATCCTCATGATTGTTACAGCTTGGAAGTTCTCTGGTATAGGCTGGACTCCCACACAATATATATGCATGTCCCTTGATACACCACAGCTTGTTGTCTTTGCTTGAGGCTACTTGTTAACTTGCCAACTCAACACCAAGAGGTGTTCAAAACACTATTATCCTCCCCCTTCCCTCCAAATACTTCAAAAAGCTGGGTTTAAAAGAGATTTTCTGCAAGCATTAGTCATGGGATATAGAATATAATGCAAAGAATTACAAAGAAAGGAGCATACATAATGTGCTTTTGTAGAACTGCAATATTTAAGGGAAACATAATATGAGAATTTAATTCTGAGACATAAAAACCACAAGCCAAAATAGAACTCACCAAACCCCAAGCACTCAGAAGTGTGACCAGTTCTCTAGGCACGTATTTTACCTAGTCCAGCACTCTGGGGTTGAGATACAAGGAACCAAATTCTTATCACATTTGCAACTGGGAACTGTGGCCTGAGTGTGAGTTCACAGATGGATGAACATCCCCAAAGGCAGAATCCTTTAAGCACCAAGACAGAGCTTTAATAAAGCAAATACAGTATTATTTCATCCCAGAGGTGCTTAACTGGTAACTCTTTTTCTGGACAGACTAGCTCACTTTTTTTTGGTCTAATATTGTTGTCTTATTCTGCCTGAGGCGGTCTGGTAAATCTGGTCAGTTTTGGTTAGAAATGACTTTTTGATTTTTCTTCATTTTCTCTTCTTCTGGCCAACATTAGGCTCTTTATACTTGAACACATTCCAGAGTTTATTGCAGGGTCTGCTGAAATCCATCTGCATTTTGTAGTCTCCTCTATGCCATTGCATAAGTTTGATTTTTGTACTTTGAGTTGGGCAGAGTCAGTGGTTAAAGTCTGGCTTTAGGACTTTTAGGTGCTTTTCTGAAGTTTATCCCATTCCTGGGCACCATGAGATTTAGTTGTGTCCCACACACTGGGAACAAAACAATCCAGTAAGTGAAACTAATGAGAAAAGAAGGAGAAGATCAGACCCCACCAGACAGCTCTCACTGGACAGTACAGCAGCACTTGCAGATGGAAGGTTTGGTTTTCAGAAGAGCTTTAATTGCCAGGTTTTCTGAGTTTATGTCAGTAATACAATATTCTGTGGAAGACGGGTTCTTGAGATGACAGGGATCCTGCCCACCTCAGTGGTGATTCTTGACATGACTTCCCTGGTATACCAGCATGTTTATTTACAAAGAGAAGGTTTTGTTAGGTATTCCCCACTCTCTTTGTTCCTTTTAGCACTCTACACTCACACAGTGCTTAACCTGCAAGAGCTTTCCCTTGCTGCTCTGTAAACCAGGCACCTCTTTTCCCTGTGCAGTCCTTACCAGTGCATGGCTGCATCCTCTCACAGCTGCTGACATCTGAGGGACTGTGCTTTCCTTCAGTGTCAATCTTTCTGACACTTATGAGTGAAATTAAACCCCTCCATCTCTATTTAGCCACACATGGGCCTTTTCAACCCCAGAAACCCCCATCCCTTGCTGCTCCATTATTAAGATAGCCATGTTTTCACCAGAAGTAAACACCAAGGATAAAGAAAGTTTGGGATCTGATGTGAATAGTGATTGAAGAAAACAAAACCCATCTGACTTGTGACTTTGTCTCTGTGCTGGTTGGTGGCCAAGGTGCCAACCGTTTCTATGACAACATCGAGGACATGATTGGTTTCCGGCCGTGGCCCTTGATCAAGATCTGCTGGCTGGTGTTCACCCCGGGTCTGTGCTTGGTAAGTGCAATTATGGCATCATGACATATCACTCTGGGTCCCCAAATTCTCAGTGGGAAAGGCTGATTTAGCTCCAAGGTGCTGCTGTAAATTTTTCAGAATGTATGGAGAAGCAGAAGCTTGTCCGTAGCTGAGGTAGCTATTTATTTCCTTTGTAAAGCCTTATGTTTTGCCTGGAAAATTAATTGAGCCTGAAAATCCAGTTGTTTATTGTGAAGGCAAAAGGAAATGTGTCCTCAAAGCCTGGAGAGGTTTGGTCAAATTACCTATGAATAGAAGACCAGTGAAAATTACCCTGTTATGAAATGCTTGCTTCAGTTTGTGTTCCTGGAACTGCCCATGGTTCAGAATTATCTTCTATAGCCATTTGCTTTCTGTGTTATTAAATTTCTTCCAAAACTTCTGTGACTGTGTTTAAATAAAATGCACCCAAATTCAGGCAAGTTCTTGCCTGTTTTGAATTTATGTCTCGTCTTGCTCCACTGACTTTTGCATGCCTTCTCAGCCAAATTCTGGTTTTGTATATGATGTTGGGAGTTGTTTTCTTTGACCTCAGTGGAACACAGATGAGATCTATAGCTGCAACTTACAAAAGATTCCCAGTCCTTTGTCCCCAGGCTTCAGCAGGACTTGAAGATCTGGGAAATTTTCAAACCAGCCCAAATTGTCTGAGAGCTTTGTAGCTAGAGAGCCCCAGGAGGGCCAAATCTGTGCCTGTGTGGCTCCTCTGGACTATTTCTGCCAGGCAGAACAACAGTTCTTGTCTTTGATATGAATAAATTGCTGTCTCAATGTTGCTGGACCCTCAAAGCTGCTGCCAGCTTTGCTTATGACTCTTCAGAAGCCTGAAGGCTTTAGAGTGCTGAGAACTCTGTGCAGCCAGCAAGGTCCTGCTGGCTCATGCAAGAACAGAGCACCCTCTGCCACCCTTGCAGAGCAGCCAGTCCTTGCAGGGGGGCCAGGCTGCCAGCCTTGGCTGCCCCTTGGCTCTCCTCATCTTTGTGTTTTCTGCTCTCCAGGGCGTCTTCCTGTTTTCCCTGATCAAGCACACACCCTTGAAATACAACAATTCCTACGAGTACCCACCTTGGGGCTATGTGCTAGGCTGGCTGATGGCACTCTCCTCCATGGTCTGTATTCCTCTCTATGCCATCTTCATCCTCCTGAAAACCAAAGGATCCCTGAAACAGGTACTGGGATTGTGGTCACTGGGTGTGTTGCTTTTGCTCCCCTGGGTGATTCAGGATGGGCCCCAAGGAGGAGAGGTACATGGCACATTTCTCCTCTGAGAAGGCAAGGGCTGGTGAGAATCGCACTTCCCCAGCATGTTCTGTAGCTCTTGTTGTAATTTGGAGGGTCTCAGCACTGCTCCCAGGCTGCTCATCAAATGCTTGGTCTTCCATGTGGTGTTGCACCATCCTGCTGGATGACCATGCAATATATAGACATATATAGAGCATATATGCACTAGATACCAATGCAAACCAAGTGAAAAACCAAGATCTGTTTTGCCTTTACTTCTTATCCCTTGTAGTCCTGGGTCAGGATCATGTTCTTTTTAACAAAGAAATTACCCATAGTTATTAAAGAGGATCTGCTCACAGAGCTGTAAAGGCCCACCCTGTGCTATGCCTGAGCCTGTCCTCTTTCACTGTAGACATCCTTGTCCTAGGAAGAACTCTGTCTAGGGATATGCAGTCATGGAGATGACACCTCACCTGACCCATGAAGAAAGATCTGAGTGATGTACAGTACATCTAAATTTCTACACAGTTTCTCTGCAGGCCCTTCCCCATCCCCACTGGGGCTGGTTGGAGGGTGGGGTGGGGCAGAGGGAGCAGGTGAACAGGAGCATCCCTGTGGCTGTGGTGTAGGTGTGACAGCCACATTTTGGGCTCATGGAGAGGAGGGCCCTGCACTGCCAACACATCCAGGGATGAGCTGGGTACAGGAAGTCTTTATTTGCTCCATTGTCTCAGGGAAGGTGAATCTGTGGCTGACATGTCTGACTCCCCACAGCTCAGAAGCTTTTGGTGTATAAATGAGGGCTTGGAGCTCCCAGAGAAGTAATTGCCCACATGTCCTGCCTGTTAAACAAGCAATATCTCTCACCAGGGGTAAAGTGCTTCAAGCCCTTGGACTGAAATGCTGCTGGGAGTTGTGTTAATGCTCATTGCAGAGCACACCTGAGGAATTGATTTGGCCCATTTCAGATGAAGGGGTTTTCTGTTTGTCCTGGTTTACATGATATTAATTGAAATTTCCAGGGACTCCTCAGCTACATTAGTATGAAGAAATTTCCAAGGATGCAATTTAGGTGTAGGGGAAGGAATTGGCTACTAAACCTGGGTTGATTCAGGGCAGAATCAAAGCCAGCCATGAAACACCTTCTAGGGTAGTTGCACCTGTTTTTGAAACAAAATTTCTTAAAATATACCTGTTCTCTTTTTCCAGTCACAGCCCAGAATTGTAGTGAATTAATTTCCTTACACAAATTTTCAGGAACAGTTTTTGAATATTGCAAAGCATTCACTGAAAGCAAGTTTGTAATTGGTAATTATGATCAGTCACTGCTACAAACTGATACCTCTCGTTACACTTGACTGACCAAGAAACAAAAATGTTGTTTCCTAATGCCCTGATTAAGACAGCTCAAACTCCAAAGGCTAAAAACTCACAATGAAGTACCCACAGAGAAGCTGCAGACCGAGGTGAATTTTGTAAATCATGGAGCAAATAGTTTTGAATAAATTAACAAAATCTGTGATTCTGGCAGGCACTTCACAAGGAGTGGGAGCACTAAAATTAATCCAACGAGTCATGGATGAATTGCCTGCTCTGCTTGTCATGCACTCTTCATGGGAGTGAGCATGCACTGTCCTGAGCTTGTGATGGAAAAAGTAACAGTGAAAGTCAGGTTTCAGCTGGGAAATGTTAGGCAGTCCCATGGAGCTGGCAGGTAGCTGCAGGACATCAGCTGCAGGGTGGAAAGGAAAAGGAAACCAGGACCTCAGGAAATCATGTGACACCAGAGACTTTAAAAAATGGGATGAAAAAGACCAGAAATTCACTGCAGAGCCCCTGTGAGCCAGGACTTTTTGCTGAAGAGCTCAAAGATACTTTAGTTTTTTAAGAAGAAACTCCTCTAAGTTGTCCCAACACTGCATGCATGTGTGTGGAGCAGCCTGTAGCACCCTGCATTGCACAGGACAGAGGGAGCTAAGGGCAGGCAGCTGCCTCACAGACCCTGCTTTCACCATCACAGTCTGGATGACTGGAAGAGGGGAGCTGAGGATGGTTTGGGGCAGAAACCAGTCTGCAGAGGGGCTGCTTTACCTGGGAAATGCCACTGAGGTGGGCCTTGCCTACCACCCTGCTTTGGATCACAGCAGGAGATGCCCAGCATCTGATGATCAGCCCATTCACAGCTCCCATGAAAATCAATGGAAAGCTACTTGATATAGGAAAAATAAAGGTTTTGTGGTGTTTTTTCTATTACCACAGAAAATGTCTGTGGTGCTAATTGCTGGCATCCTCCCTCACAGTAGTAGGTCTGTGAGAAGTGCTGTACACCAGAATATCAGTCCACAGCTCAGATTTGAGCACAGAGACAGAATTATTGCCTCTGGGAGCAGCTGAAGAGACCCTGCTCTCCTCCTCTGTTTCACAGTCATCCAGCAGGAGAGGAAGAGGGAGCTGGCACGTGTGCTGTCTAGGTGCCTTTGCCCCCAGCAATGGTTGTGGATCACTATTGGCTGTCAGTTTGCTCATCAGCTTAATTAACAGCAGCTTCCTCTCTGCAGAGACTGATGCAGCTGATTTCCCCTGCGGAGGATCTGCCGCAGCCAAAGAAGAGGCGCGTGGCGAGGCCGGCCGATGTGAGGCAGGAGGGATGGTCTCCTCCAGCCCAGCAGCTGCTCAGCATCACAGAGAGAGAAACCCACTTCTGAGGCACCTGGGATAACCCCACCTCCATAACCCAGACTGATCTGCTCTCTCCTTCCCGAAGTGGTTTCTTTTCCCTTCTCTCCTTCGTGTCTGTGATGGAAGCATCTGGGACAATTCCTCTCCTTCCAGCATTTCTTTTACACCCTGGGGACAACTCTTCCTGCCAGCAGCTGTGGAGACTGAAGCATGCTTTTGTCAGAAGTGTCCTTCATTACTGACACTGGTTGGGAAGAGAAAAACAACATTGTAGCAAAAAAGAAAAAAAAAAAAAGGAAAAAAAAAGTACATTTGTGTTGAGAGGAGGAAAAGAAACCACAGTGGTGAGGGTGGTGAGAGAGAGCAGAGATTAAAGGTGTGAAGGAGCCAAGTCAGGGATGCAAAAGCAGGAAACAATGGGGTGCTAGCACAGGAAATAAGTAAGTTGGTTCAGAGGTACACAAGAAGCTGGAGGATGACAAAGGAAAGGGCATTACTAGGTCACCTCTGTACAAGGAAGAGAGAGCCAGGAATGTATCATAGCCAATGACAAAAGGAGGCTGCACTGTTAGGAATTACAGCTTCAGCTGTCGCTGGAAGGGAAAGGAGTGACAGGGTGCTCGATGCAATCCTAGTTGTTGATGATGGATCTGAAGGCAGTCTCAGTCTGGAAAAAGGGGTGAGGAATGACTATCTGAGGGGACTTGCTCTTGGTCAAAACTGCACGGCCCACTGAAAACGCATCCAAGAGTGAAACCAATGAACATTTGACAATTCTTTCAGAAAATTCATGGAGTGCAGGAAAAGTCCCAGAGCAGTTGGTAAGAAAAAGAAAAAGAGCTGCAGCACAGCTGGGAAAATGAGATCCTGAGGACTGCACGCCCACAAATTTAACTGCACTGCTGGGGCATTTTGGAGAGGAGTTATAGAAGGAGTTGATGGGCCTGATCCTGTGCTGCAGAGTAGCTTTGGGAAGAAGGTGGGAGAATGATTGTACTTCCTTGGCTTTGCTGTGGATGACTGCTCAGGGGATAAGGAAGACATAATCAGGTGCAATAATCATCAGCTCAGGCAAGATAAAGCAAAATTAATAGGTAATATAGGTTCATTGGAAGCAGATTGTGTTGAATTAAAGGTTGGTTGTTGCCAGGGTAGTCAAAAATGTGAGGCAATGGGTGGGAGGAAATGTGCTCTGCTGCTGGGTTTGGTGCAGTGCCAGATGACTCTGTCCTGTGGAGGCTGGGGCTGTAAAGATCCCTGCCAAATCCTGCTTCAATGCCTATCAAAAATTCACAGTTAAACCCACCAGAAAAGCCAGTGGCAGGTCGCACCCGGGAGCTTTGCTGTGGTCATAGGTACACACACTGATGCATGGCTGTGCTGCAATATTGGCACATCCAACCAAACCCGAGAATGGCCACCAGAATGAATCACAGATGCCACAGGCTCCTTTCCCTTGTTCCTTGTTCCAAGTAATTGCTTTTCCCTGTGCTGGATGGCGATAAACGACCGGCACCAAAAGCGAGCGCAGAAATCAGGTCTCATCTGTGCAGCTCAGTACCTATTCCAATTGCTATGGGAACCTTATCTGCTGCAGTTTCCTCTGAGTTTGACTGGAGAATTAGCATAGGGCAATCTTTTCCCCATTTAATTTCCTTTCCTTTAAAAAACTAAAAACTACAAACTGCTGGTGAAATGAACACTGAAAGTCAATTATCAGAATTTGTACCTCTCTGGCACATTATCATTTAAGATGTTTTACTGTGGAAGATGGAGAAGGCTGGCAAACCTCATTCACATTCCCTGCAAAGGACTGCAGCACCACATAAGACACAATTTATTGTATTTTTATTTTTTAAAGAGCTGAATGTCATGCTGCAAATAGCTGAGGGAAGAGCTTAGCACCCAGAGTCTTGAAGTCAGGCATCATGGTAAGCAGTTGGGTGATTTTTCCTCTCCCTCCCACCAATGTTGCTCATAATTTGGTGGGGGAAGCAGCTCCCCTCAGTCTTGATTCCTGTACAATCCTTGGTAGGACATTTTGCCCCTTTGCTCCTCCTGCCATGCCTTTAAGATGTGAGGTAGTGTTGTGCTGGCAGAGAAGTCAGGGAGATCTGTTCACTTCTTTTTCTGAGGCAGTTGAGTAACACTGCAAAAATCCTAGATAGAAGCAAGTAACTCTTCAGTTTGGAACACAAATGTGGTGCTGTGCTATTGACTGCATGAACTTATTCCTCTTGTTTATGTATAATCTGACAATAACATCTCACCTCTGCCAGGAAGCAACTTATTTTAATAAAGCTAGAGGAGGTATTGGTGTGACCATTGAAAGCAATCATAAAATTCCCAGGATCAGGAAATTAATCAGGTTTCTTTGGATGGAATCGACAAAGTCAAGTCCAGGAATTTTAAGTCAAAGCTCAGTGACCCAGTGTCATATAATTCCCTTTCTTCAAAAAACTGAAACACCCACATACACCTAGCTGGAGGAAATGCCATCAGTGGCTGTCTTTTGCTGTGTGACCTCCAGCACAATCTGAGTAGTGGTTTGTTAAATTTCTACAAATGTCTCAGGCATTGCTGCATGCATGTGACAGATCTGGCAGGTCTCCATCAACCCCTGGAACTGGGCACCTCTGGAGAACTCTGAATCTGATGGGAAACTGCTCCTGTCCTGCACATCACCAGGAATACACCACTGAAGGATTGGTATGGAGAGGAGGGAGAGGTTTTTTCCCCCTGTAATTGTTGATAACAGGCCAAGACATGATGCATTTGAAGCTGAAGTCCAAGAGAAGGTACGAGGTTTTCATCCTGTGCTACTCTTCCCAGCTGGAATTAAAACACTGTATACAGAAGAAAGGACCTACACCTGTAAAGACCTAACTACCACTTCTGGGTTTCCAGTTTGTTTGTTGTTCTGGTTTTGGTTTTTGGTTTTATTTGTGTTTTTTTTTTTCTTCATAAAAAGGTCATTTTCACCCCCCTCTCCAGAAGGAAAAGACAGGAACAGTTTTTTAAAAATAAATCAAGCCAAAAGGTCTTGTATTATCCTTCTCCATCCTGTTATTCCTGTTCCCCCCCACTTCAGACTTCCCTCCCTTCTTCCTTTGACAGTGACAAATGGCAAAAAAAAAAAAGGGAAATGGTCATTGAAAACTTGTACGGGACAAAATTTGAAGAAAGAAAGATAAAACTATCAAATATCACCAGGATATCTTCAACTTTTGTGACTGCAACCCACAACATAGTTTTCTGGAAAAAGGAGAATTGCAGTGGGAATTCTTCTTGGCTCTCAAATGTTGTTCTGTCCCAGGTGATCATGGCAGCCCTCAGGCAAAGGACAATGACCTGCTGTAGCTTCCAATGAGCTGGAGGTGCAGCCATGCCCTCCCTCCAGCCCTCTTCTTAGCTTTTGGCCTGGAGAGAAGCCATGCCCACCACAGCCCTAGTGCAGGGCTTAACTACCAAGGACTGGAACCCTGGCTCCATCCTGAGCAAAGCTCTGGATTTCCCCTATGCAGTTATTGCAGTTTGCCAAGGGTTGGAAGACGAAAAGGTGCAGTAGGGACTGAACTGGAGGAAATGAAATCTCTTAGAAGAACAGGAGTTTCTCAGATCTTGGGCTGTGGTTATGTTGTGTGAATTATGGGTATTCTGCAGTGCCTGTGTGGTTTGTGTTGGAACCTGGGGACTTCCCTGAGGTTTTGCTTCCCTGGTATGTGGCAAGAGGAATTTGCTCAGGCACTTTCCCCATTTTGAGGAGAGGTGAGCCTTGCACAGGTGGAAATGAGAGACATGAGCCAAGTGACTTAGGTGCACAGTAAATGAGGGCTGGGAAAGAGACAGTCAGCAGTCATGAGGGCATATAGAACACATCAGGTGTTCTTTCAGGCCTTTACTTTATCAAGTTGCATGTGCTTACATACAATGACCTCTTACTAATTAGCTAAATTGTGTTTGAATGGGGTAAGAGGGGAGTAATGTTCATCAAAGGAGAAGATAAAGTAATAACTTATTTCAAAAATTAAAGATTAAAATTTAAGACTTGAGAGGCTGAGGAGATGTGCATATGCTGCTGTCCAGTTCCCTGTGCATATGTTGCAGGAATAAGCTTGAGGTATTAAAGTGAAAGACTTTACTCTTGAACCTGCCAAGGGAAGAGAAGAAATGCACCTAACAGTGCATGGATGGACAGTGCAGAGGTTATTTTGCTTTGTATTGTTTTTTAAACCCACAATAGCCCTTAACCCCTCAACTGCTTGTGGACCATGATCCTGGCTCTGGTTTGAATCCCTGACCCACAACTGCAAAGGAGGACGTGAATTTTCAGAGCAGTCTGTTCTGGTTTGCCAAGTCTGAGCTTGGAAAGCTGTGTGGAACAAAAAGGGATTCCTAGGGAGAAATGCTTTCAATGTCTGTGCAAAGCTTGTTGTGGGCAATTCCATCCTGTCTTGGTTTTGGTGACGCGCCAATACCATTCTGCTAAATGGCTTTTTGATTTTTTTTCTCCTGTTTTGCTTAGGTTTTTTCACAGGCTGTAGAATAGTTTCCTGCCCAGCCTGGGTTACAGCCAGGATAGGAGCTGTGGACTAGGATGGCTGGTTTGGACCAGAGGCATGCTTACGCTCAATCGTTATTTGCCAGTGGCCACTTTTCCAGAACATGCTTTATTGAGTGTGCAGCCTTTGTTGTACCACGGTGTAGAGAGTGATCTCTGGAGGAGGATGGGAGATTACAGGCCATCTGGTGCCTTTCTGGACCTCATATTTCAACAGGGCATGAAATAAGCTTCTTTTTCTCATGGAGAAATAAACCCTCCCTCAAGCATAAAAGCAACCTGTCACTTTCACTGTCTTGGTTTGAAAGGACAGGTGTCTGCTAAGGAAGGCAGGAGCCTCCCCTGAAATGGAAAATGTAAAACTCTCCCTCCAAATTGCTATTAATTTTAAATTAAGGGGCTCTCAGGCAAAAATATGGGAGCAGGAAATAACAGTTCTTTATTAGGGAAGAAAATAAAAAGATAAAATAAATGCAGTAAACCAAAACAGCACTGACAGAGTCAGAATACAACCTGACACCTTGTTGGTCAGAGTATTGGTAGCAGTCCAGTTGGAATTGTGGCTGCAGTCCTCCTACAGTGCCAGGTGTGGTTCTGCTGGAGCAGGGATCCTATAGAAAGGTGGAATCTTCCTCTGAAGATCCAGTGGAAGAGGCAGCTGTTCTTCTGGGAAATCCAGTGGAGAAACTGTGCTGGTTCCAGAACCTCAAGATTATATCCAGGTAGGAATGCTTGGCTCCTCCCTCTGGGTGGAGCATCTCACAATGGGATGCTGTAGTCCTTATCAGTCATGCAGTGACATTCAGTAACCTATTATCAGCAGATGTCTGCCCTGAGAGAGGATTGTTTGTGGAAGAGATAAGGAAAGCTGCCCACTTAGCAGAAGACAACTGCCATACAGATGGCAAATAGGATACATTTTGCCTTGCAATCTGGGACTTTCCCACATCCTGGAGAAGGGCCATCACTGTGACATGAGCTTCCTCCCCACCTCCTAGCTTTGAAGTGAGGGTGACCTGAGAGCTGGAACTGGGATTTCTTAATCAAACTCTCCAGAAGCAGAGATCTTTATGCTGGAATGCTCCAAGCAGCATGCATGTGGGTCCAGGAGCTGCTGAAGAGAAATCCCATCAGTGGCAGGGCACAGCAGTGTAAATCAGTAACCCTGGATTAGCTGGGATGGTGGGAGGCAGCCTGGCAATGGGAACTGGCTGGTGCTAGGGCTCAGAACACTGGGGAAATCATGTCCAGGCAGTGTAAGTTTTTTGTGCAGTGTTTTTGCATGAGTAGTAATTCCCTAGACAGGTGAGGTGGCTGTGGCTCCCCTTGGCCCTGGTGTGATGCATTCATCAGTCAAGGAACAGAGAGATGGCAGAGTTCTCTCTTCATGCTCCAGGTGATTCTATCTCATGTGTGTCTATCTCCCATCACCAACACTGGGCTCTTCCACCCCAAAAATGCTTTTGTAGGCCTCAGCTTTATACCTGCTTTGCACCTTAGCTAAAGCATAAATTACCAGCGAAGTAAAACAGAGGCTCAGGAGCAGCCTCCAGTTGTCCCATCCCATAAACCTTGTCCAGGAGCCCAAGCATAGGAGTCTGTCTCCACATAGGAAAGCAGTGTGGTCAAACACAGTTAGTTTTTTTTCAGAACCTCTGGGTGGAGGATAGTTGAACACTTTCAGAGCATATTCATTTTACAGTTTAGGCTGAGAAAATAACAGGAATTAATTTTTTTCTTTTTATAAATTACCTGTTATAATCCGATTTCAAAAAGTTCTTTGGTGCCTAATTTATTTTTTTTTTTTAGTATGACAACCACTCCAGCCTCTTTTGGAGTACAAGACAGGCATTTCCCTTGCATTTGGGAGTTTTTGAGCTGTCTCACTTTCTCGTTTCTATGGTAAAGGGAGGCAGCAGCAAAACCTTTGCTGTTTGGCCTTGGGGCACCTGTAAGGCTTCATGTGAAGAGGAGAAAGAGGACTGATGCCTTTTGGAAAGTTGGAGGTTCAGAACATCTTAGATCAGTGTCTCCATGTGGGGATGGGTGTGTTTTAGGGCATTTGGGGGAGAGTTGTGCTTTGGTAGGTTTTGCTTTAATGACATCACTACAGTGACATTGTGACAGGGGCTGCTGGGTAAATGTGTTGCTGTCAGAATTTTGAGATTGTGAGGCTCTGGACTTACACTATAAGTAGAGGTAATTTTTAATCTTGGAAAAACTTCAAAAAAATTGTTCCCTCTCTGGAAGGAAGGGAAGGGTGTTTTAGTGACCGTGGGCAGAGGTGTCAGCAGCACCTCCTGGTTGTTCTGGCCACAGTCCTTTGGGCAGGCTGACGTAGGACACATCGAGCGATGGCAAAGCAATTTCCCATCGTCCAATCCTATCAATAAATGCAATTTCCCTGGAGGGTGGGGCTGTGTGAAACTCGATTGCTGCAGGCAGGGGCTGCCTCTGGTGGTGTGCATCACATGGCCAAGCAGCAGCAAGGCTGCAGGCTGGAGATATTTCCCCTCCCAGTGGAGGCTCTGTCGCTTCTGATGTGGTAATAAATGAGGTTGTCACTGTGTGGCCTGCACAGAGGAGCCAGGCCTTTGCTCTTCCTTTTCCCCAAGGCCTGTGTGCTTATCATTATGGAGCACCTGTGGTGGGCAGTGGTTATACTCCCTCTGTCAGTAACCCTCATTTGCATCTCGTACCAAATCTGTCCTCTTCTTCCTCTGCTTCTGTCACATTTTTCCCACACTCCTGTGCTTTTGAGGTCAGACACAGCCATGCAATAAGGCTTCTCCCTGTAGGAAGGCATTGCCATAAGGTTTGGGAAGTGGCATAATCTCCATCAGTATAACTGTGCTTATGCTAATTTAATGCACCTACCTCAGAGCTTTCATTAGCATAAATAAACCTCTTAATAAAGAGGGAAAAAAATTGTAAGAGCTACACCAATGATGTAACTAGACACATTGAGTAGACACATTTACTTTAAAATTAGCTTGGTTTCCCAGAGTATTTGATTTCAGTTAAATCTTCCAAAGTATGTGAGGACACTTCTATTTATGTTCCATTCATACTAATTTTAATTTATATTAAGTCCATCAGGATCAAGTTTGTGCCAAGTTGGATGCAGTGTTACTGCTCACACTGGTTTTGATGGATTAGAAGCAATAGAGCTAAATCTTTCCAGTCCCTTGTGAGTCCCTTGCAGTTTCACTGACAAAAAGATGATCAGGTTTTTTTTAACCACATTTATCAAAACAGCCTGCAGGCACAGGCACATTTTCATCAATGTGACTGTGTCCACTTATTATCCAAATGGTCTTAAAGCTGGAATAATCATGCTTCAAAGTGGGCTGCTCTGGTTTAATTTAGCCCAATTTGTTTTGATTTAGGTGGGCAGCACTGGCTGGGTAGACAAGACCTAAGAGTGGGTAGGTACTGCTGTTACTCAAGTCCTGCCAGGAATCTTCCATGCAGAAATCCCATGGCTGGTGTCCATGATAGCCCTCAATTCTGGTTCCCAGGGCTTTGTGCTCCTTGTTGCTGTGCTGGGCATATCCCAGGGAGGTAGCACACCCAGTGTCACTTAAACATCCCTTTGGCAGGGAAGATAGCTGGGAAGAAGGGGCTGAGGGGAGACTCTAGAAAATGCCATAGAGACATCTTTAAATGGATGGATTTTATTTTAGTGGCCTTTTCTTTCTCTTCTACCTAATATCCCTCTGCTCCCATAAGACATCTCAGGACTTGTCAGATTGATCATCTTCATTTTGTGCTTGGGAACCCTTGGTCCTTCAGGTCTTACTTGCTGACTGAAAGCTCAGTGCTGATAAATCTTTAGCAGAGGAAGTTTTTCTCCCAGGTGTTTCTCAACCACATGAGTTATGGCAAGGTGCACAGGACAAACAACACAAAAACACTGAGCTTAACAGAACTTGGCTGGTTCATACCTGACAAAATCTTACTGCCAGAACATCCAGTGACTTTATCTCACTAGTTGTCCCTGTCTCCAGAGTATTCCAGGGGAAGGAAAATGAATAGGCACACACTGAACTAAAGTGCTCCAACCCAATCTATTTTTCATTGACAGGTCACTTTTAATCTCCTCCAGTGATGGAAATTCCTTTTCTTTTCTTGTATTTATTTTCAGTTTTGTTCTTGTCATATTTCTTTTACATTTTTATTCCTTCACCATGTTCTGTTTTGTTTGGGCTGTTGACAGCAGGAGAGATTTAAAAATGCCCAGACTTTGAAGCAAGTCATCTACAGATGAAATTGTTCCTAAGGGCTCCTAGCAGCAGCAGGGACAAGTGGCATAAATGCAGATTTAATACCAGTGGCTGAAGGTAATTGTAAATACAAGTACTCTCTGTGAAAAGTATTGCACAGGTTTCCAGATGAATAATATTTCAAAGAAGCTGTGTGCCCTGAAAACATGGCTGGAGAGCTATAAATGTGTGGGGCAAGACCTTTCCCTGTGCCATAGGACTAGCTCATCCCAGCCTGACCAGGAATGCCCAGCATGAGGAGTAGCAGAGATTCTGGCAGTTTTCCTGGGGAGAAGGGGTCAGTGAGGATGGCAGGGGATGATGTTACCAGATATTTACAGTCCAGCCTCTGGTGACAGAGAAACTCTGGACACCACAAGGGGAGTCTTCAACAAGGTTGGGAGTCACATAAAGTACCTGGGAGGGGAAGCTGGGAGGACTGAGCACAGGAATTGTCCTGCCTTGCCTACCCTGGCCTCACACCTTTTCCCTGTCTATTCCCTTGGGTGTTAGGAGTCAGACCTGAGCTCTGGGCCTCCTCAGGGAGGAAGGAGGGCAGCCAGCCTGGCCCCCACTGCAGGTTGGCAGCATTGCTCAGGTTGCTGAGGAGGAGGCCATGCCTTAGACTAGGCTCAAAAAAGCAATGCCTGCCAGCTCTGCTCTGCTGGCCAGCTTTGCTTCCCTTTGGAGGTGGTGGACTTTGTGGGCTTAGTCACCAGAGCCAGGCTCATATCTCATAACGGCTCTTTTCAGTGAGTGCAGCCCTATTCCTCTGCAAATTATCCCTGAGTGATTATACTTCTGCTTATTTTGCAATGATTGTGTTAATGATTTTTGCAAATGAATTTTAAACCAAGAGATGTCTAGCCTGATTATTTGGCTGCTTTCACCACTGTCATCACATCCAATAGCTGCTATTTAGAAAACACTCTTTGCACTTGTGTTTACTCACACAGATTATATGCTGGGGTTGGGCTCTTTTGCTGGATATTTCCCAAGCCACCAAAAGCTTTGGAGGTGGCAGCCCAAGTGCTTTGAATGCAAATACTGAAGCCAGCGAGTATTTGTCTGAGTATCTGCCAAGCTCTCATTTTCTGGGAACACACTGGTGAATCAAAATTTAGTCTCATGAACATTTATGGAAAACAACCAAGAGAGCAGCTCCAAATCCCATCCTTTCAAATGAATTCTGCTTCTCTTCTAAGGCATGCTCCCAAATCCATTTGGGCTTACCAGTCTATGCCCAGTTCTTGCCAAGTATGAAATATCCATGTACTATCTTCTTTTCTTGGTCCAGCTTCCCTTTTTTTCTGGAAAAGCAAGGGTTGCTCAGACTGGTGCTGAGAGACATTATTTCTCTCCAGCACCTTTTATACTCACAGCCTGCTTCTGCCTATAACTCACACAACAAATATGATACAGAAAACACTTGTGGCTTTCAAATTCAGTTTTTACTCCTGCAGGGGAAAAAGTCACTTTCTGGCCTGTTTTCTTTGCAGACTAGAAGTGCATGAGGTGGGGAGGTGGTTTGCTGTGCTTCCTGTGAAGGGAGTCTGCCTGTGGTGGAAAGTGGTGTTTCCAGTGGACCCACTGCCGTTCTCAGGTGTTCCTCAGCCAGGACTCTGTGGAGAGCTGTGAAAACAAATATAACAGGCTGACTCCCTCAGGCCTGAGATCTCCACCTGCCCTGCAAGCAAATTGCTACTGTCTCTCTCTATCTTTTTATTTTAGGAGGTGTCACATCAGCAGTTGGTCTTGAGGAGAGATTGAAGACTGAGAGAGAACAGTGATGGATGGACTCATGCCACACTCAGGAAAGGGTGAGCTGTGACATCTTGATAGCTCAAGCTTCACTCTTTCTGACAAAAGAGTGAAACTCTGAAACTGCCTGTAGGTACCTGCTTTAATTTGGTTTGGCTGCAGCAAATCTCAATCTCCCAGTAACACGGCATTGCATTTTAAAAGCCCCCACCCCACTTGAGCTCTGTGGCAACTGCAAAGCAAGCTGGGCAGATGAGGGAGAGCTGAGCCTCCTGCACACTTCCCAGGAGACAGGGAAACATGCCTCTGCCAGCTCTGCTTCAACCAAGAGTTGTTTCATAGAATCATAGAATGATTTGGGCTGGAAAGGACCTTAAAGGTCTTCTAGTTCCAACCCCACCACCACAGAAAAAGCTCTCCAAGACAATGGGAACCTTCGTTCACCAGGAAGGAATTTGATTTTGTCCCTGTGGGACTGAGCTGGCAGCAATTCCAGCAGTGTTCCCTGGCATGGTGGGCAATAATGGGTACCCTGTTCTGCACTACAGGCTCCCTGTGCTTGCAGGTCTGGCCAGTGCAAGCTGTGCTCAACTGCAGAAATACAGAATGGGTTTCCTAGGGAGCAAAGGCAGCACATGTTCACTGGCTGATTTTTTATCCCAGCTAAGAACCTGAAAATGGTACTGCTAAATAAGAGGTACTCAAGCTCCCAGTGTGGAGTGGGGGACACAGATTCCCTGAAGATGAGAGGGATGAGAGTGCTCTGTCAGACCCATAGCTTTCTTCCAGAAGGGATTGCCACTCACTGCATTTGCTTCAGGTCAGAGAGGATGCCTTTTTTCAGGATGCCTCCAGTGTGTGTGCTGGAGAGCCACTCAGCTCTCAAAGCCCCCTGGGTTTACCCAGTAAAAAAATTTTTCTTTCTCCAATTTCCCTCTTGCCAGCCTTCCTAGCACCACTGTCTCTCTCCTTTAAGGGCCAAAAAAGCCTGATGGGGGTCTTACTGCTTCCTCCATGCTCCTCCAGTGACCACTTAGTCTGAAATGTGAACTTTAAACATAGTCTGTTGGCAGGATAATGGCACAGATGTAGGTGGCAGCACGAGCAGCAACCTCAACAAAGCTCTAAGGCAGCAGGTTTTCCCTCCCATCCCTATGGGACAAAGGTTTTGGCCCATGAGCTGTGTCAGGATTAGCTGTGATGGGTTATTGCCTGATCCAAGAGGGCAGGGGGGATGTTTAAAGAAGGAGAGTTTTGATAGCAAGCAATAAAAACCATGGTATTACCTTGGTCTCCTCAGCACTGAAAGCCACTAAATGAACTTTTGTCATTTTAAGCATCCCTACCTCTGTTTGAACACAAAGAGAGGAGCTGGTGAAGTGCTAAGGTGCTATCTCTGGGAGGGAATATGTTTTAGCTCACTTGGGCTCCTTCCCAATGCTGCCTCTAGCAAGGTGATGCTCACAGCATCAGCAGCTCCCCCATACTGCTTTTGAGAGCAGTTTCTCTCTGCTCCCAGTGGATGGAAATTATCTTGGGCCCCAGAAAGGAAAATAAAAGAAAGGTTCCACACAAGCTGTTTTTGAGCCAATGACAAGATTTGCACACTAAGCAACTGGTTATTCACGCATGGCTCCTTTCCTTGGCTGATGGTTGGTACTGCCACTTCAAATGAGAAATATCCATGTTCCTGCAGCTGGCCCCTCCATCCCCAAAGCCTGACCCACAGCCAGTAATGCACCTGATCCTTGCAGGAACTGCTGCAGCAACATGGGTTCAACCAACCCCTTGCTGGATGGCTCCCCCTTCTTTGGCATCAGGCCCTTTTGCTTTGTCCTCCCTCCTGACCATGACCTTGGAGCCTGTTCTCTCCCAGTGGCTGTGATTTTCCAGTGGCTGTGGGACCCCCCCTCCCCTGGCTGTGATTTTCCAGTGGCTGTGGGACCCCCCCTCCCCACAGCCCCGACATGCAGGGTGTTGATTTGAGTGGACGTGAGCGCAAAGCTCATTAAGGACTCATCAATAGTGCAATGAGAAGCAGAGTGGGGTGAGGCAGGGGGACAAGGGCCCTGTGGCAGGAGGGGCTCACAGCTCCCCTAGCCTGTGGGAGCAGCTCTGGATGTGCATCCCTGGGCTGGTGGCTCTGTGAGCAGCTCTGCGTGCCCCCGGGACCCGGCTGGCACCGTCAGGCAGGTGAGTGCACTGGGACTGCAGGGTCTGGGCTTGGGGTGTGAGCACTGGGGGCACAGAAGGGAATGTCAAAGCAGGGGGGGCACAGAGCCACCTGCCTGCACTAGCATCCCTGGGGAAGAGAGGGGCAGGTGCTGGGCTCTCCTCCAATCCATGCTGGGTTGGATGTGGGGCTGAGCGGTGCAGCACCCTGAGGACAAGACAGGATTGTTCCAAAAGGTGGTGGAGGGCTGAGAAAATGAGGACAGCCCTGCCTGGCACTCAGTTGGAGTAGTGTGAGCTGGAGCAGGTATTGCCCAGCTTTACCTATTGCTGCACCACCACAATGCCTAAATTTCTTCTGTCAGTTGCCATTGCAATGTCCCCTTGCTCAAGAAAGACACCAGCAACTTTCCATCTGTCACTCCCATGCAGAGCTAACTGGACTCCCATTGGTGTTAACAGGCAGGTGCTGCAACCAGCCTCCAAAACCTGTTCACTGAGCAAAATCCTGGGCTGAAGAAGTTGTTTCTGCTGCAGTAGAAAGGTGGGGCATGAACCATCAGAGATGGTTCACCCCCCAGTGGGGGTGGCTGGGAAGGACCTGCAGGTGCTGCTCCCTGCCCTGCTGCATGAGCAAGCCCCTGCTTCCATCCAGGGAGCTGCAACTACCAGGCAGAGCAAGAGGAGAGGTGACCATCCCAGAGCATGACCTGAAAATTGTACTGGAGTCTCAAAGATTGGAAAGCTTCTCACAGTGCCTGTGGGCTGGGAAAAATGTAGTGAGTGCAAATGATTGCTCAGTAAAGATGCTGTGTCAGCACTTATGGTGATACCTTGGGCAGGCTTCTCTGGGGAGGGTCTCCAGTGGACAGAACTCCAGAAATGGGTTAGGTGAGACACACATAGGAGGCATGGGCTCAGCTGCCCCTCCCTGGGGCTGGGATAGCCCTCCCCAGCCTTAAATGTTTCAGCCCCAAGGATCAACATGGCTCACAGTGTTCTAGGTTTTGGGTCGTTGTGACCCTTCACAAAGGTCCTGCAAGCTCTGATGGTCTGTGGCAGTGGAGCTCAGCTTCCTTGCCTGTAGAGCAGCTGGGATGTTTCTGGGTCTGTGTCTGTGCCTTTCCTTCCTATCTATCTGCAAGAGACTCTGACTCTGTAGGAGGTAACTCACTCCTTCAGTGAAGCCCTCCCCATCTCTCCTCTGTCCCCACAGCACTGGAGACCTGGACAAACTCACCCATCCCTTTCTCCCTTCCTCCCACCCTCTCCCTTCTCCCTATCTCCCATGAGTGCTTCTTGGAGCTGCAGTCTGGATTCCAAAGTCTCCTCAGTTTGCTGGTGACCTTGCTGTGATTCTGCCAGCACCTGGTAGAGACCTCCAGCACATTTAATTTTGGTTCTCTCCCCTCCAAGAAAAGCTCTGCAAAACAGTTTGGGATTTTGTTGTGTGAGAACAAAAATCAGGTGGAAGACATGCAGCTGGAAATGCATTTTCTTATGAAGAAACTTAACAGGCACAAGGATCAAGGAACCGATGTCCTTATACTGCAGGTGAACACCCCATGACACTCTGAATCCTGTTTGCTGGGGATAGAGCAAGTGGGTGCTCTGTCTGGCTCCTGTGGAGGTGCTCATGTGGTAAAGGTTGGTGCTGGTGCTGGAGGGCCAGGGCCTGCATCCTGGTGTGGACTGGCTGTGTGGGATGTGACTCGAATCTTCAGCCAAGGCAACAGGGACAACAGCCTGTCCTTCCTCTGCTTTATGTCCTGGCCTCAAGTCCTGGTGGAAGAGCTGCTCCTTCTCCCCTGCTCTATGGAGCTTAGCACAAGAAGTGAGGACAGGAGAAGGTCTGAATATTAAATTGGCAGAGATAATGCCCAGCTAGTTGCAGGTTGTTCCTGGACAGCAGGGGATGGTGCTCTGGGTGGTGAGCATGTTTTCCAGGAAACCTCAGCCAAGAGGCTACCAAAGCTCTTGCAAGGTTCCTGCTGAGGCAGCTGGCTCTGCTGTTCTCTGTTTTCCACCCCCCAAAAAAGTATGTGATCAAAGGGAGCCTTGTGGCAGCCTGAGGGCTCTGGAGCACCATTATCTCTCTGGTTTCATGAGAAGAACAAAGAGTTTGGCATCTGGGAATGAACACAGATTTTCTCTTCAGCTTGGCCATGCTGCAGCAGGAAAACAATGTTATGGTCTCCATGGTGAGGCTCTAGTCTTTTTGGAGCTGTAAACGTGTGCCAGAGTGGTGACAGGCACATTCACAGGTGCCATGTTTTGAATGAGGTGCTTGGTAGCTGCTGTGACCCTGCCCAGAAGGAGCAGGGGGGAGGTCTGGGATTTTCTCACTCTTTTCTTATCTACCTTCCTCTTTGTGCTTGCATCTGAATGCAGCAGCAGAGATTTGTTGAGGCAGTGCAGGGTTTTCACCTGCTGGTTTTACTCCAAGGGCAGCAGGTGCTGGTCAGTGTGGAGCAGGCTGAACTTGTCTGTGGATGGGTCATTTCCCAACCTGAGCTTCCCAGCCCCAGGGACAGCCAGTGCTTTGCTCTTCTGCCACACAAGGTGAGAGGAGATTGCTCCCTGGCAGCTCAGAGCAGAGCCTGGATCATTCTCATGCTTGTTTCTGCTTTTTCCAGCACAATTCTTTTCCTTATTAAATTTTATTTTTTATTAAATTGTGGCAACGAAGTCCAAGGTGACTTTCTCAAGTGCATGTCATTACTTATCTTTGCAACACTGATTTTACCCAATCTGCTTAGCTCAATGACTTCATTTAAAAAAAGGAGCAAAAACTAAATAAAACCCAAAAAAAAACCCCTCCAAAAAATGAACAAACAAACAAACCAACCCCCCCAAAACCAAACGAACCAAACAAAAAATAAACACAAAAAAACCCCAAACCATACTAAGACAAATAGAGCAAATAACCACTGGCATCACTTGTAACACCTCTGGAGCTGCATCAAATCCAGCTTTATGTGTATGAAATTATGATTTCTTCCTCCTCATGCACTGCACAGCCATGGCTTTTGCACAGGACTGGTGAGTCCTTGTAAGACAGGGCAATTTACCCATGGGAATGCCAAAGTCTCACCCAGGATGTAGCTTCAGATCAGGACTTAAGCTAAAATCTTGGTTCAGAGGCAGAGTTTTGGTGAGGCAGTGGCCAGTGAGCTGTAACTCAGGCTGCAGTGACTGAGCTGTGACAGTGCAGCCTCTCTGGAGAAAAGAGAGAAGGGTTCAGTGTGGATGCCTGTCCCCATCCTGGCGGCAGTGCCTGGACACCACTCTGGGCTGTCACAAACAGGCACAGGAGGTATAAACCAAGTGAGAAATTCCATCTGTGTCCACTCTAGACACTTCTGCCCCACTAATGTTCTCATTGAAGACACTGGGAAGGTTTTTTCCTTTAGCTTCCCTGGAGTGGGACTATTCCTTACCAAGGAACAGAGCAGGTCACCCCATCACCCTTATTCTGGAGAAGCACCAACCTGCATCTCTTCTCTCCCTCCATTCCCTGCTTCTTGAGGAACTTCTTTGAGAGCTGTGCTCTTTTTTCATGCACAGGTGAAACTCACCAGTGAACTCAAAAAGTAACTGGGGCTGAGATCAGACAGATGGGTCTTTGCAGAATGAAGCTGGGCAAAAAAATGTTCATGTTGCTTCAGGCAGGGCAAAAGAATAATGCAGCACAACCTACCAACATCACGAAACTGGCATCCCAGCGTGACAGGTTGCACTATACAAGAAAAGAAAAACACTTTTAAATTTAATCAACACATTTAAAATAAGCAGAAATAGGCCTTTAATCTTTTTAATGCTGTACTTTCACTGAGGAGGATGGAGACAGGGATGCATCCCAGTCTGGAAATGTGCAGTCTGCTCAGACACTGCCATGAGGGAGTGGGATGTGGCCTGGCCTTGAACCTCATGCTGCTGTGGTGGCTCAGACTGGGTCAGGACAGTCTGCTAGGGCCAAAAAAGAGTCCTGCCATCTCTCTTCTTCCTGGGGAAGCTTCTCAGGGACCAGGATGGGTTTTAAGTGAGAGCATTAAAATGGTTCAGAGGCTGCATCATTAGCATTTTTCAAGAGAGGCACGGACTCCTGCTTTCCTTAGGGACAATCTTAAGGTGATGGCAGAAGTGGTGAGTGAGGCACAGCCTGTGGCCAGGAGCATTGACCCTGCCTTCTCCCATGGGGTGAGGAGCCACAGAAAATCCAAGTGGGCATCTGGAGATAGGTTGTTGCACTAGTTGGTCCCATTCCTCCTGCATGTATAACACAAAATGAAGGTGCTCCTTGGCAAAGCAATTGCATGGAAAGATGCAACCAGATCCCAGCAGGTCCAAAAATTTTTCAGGGTTCTGAGGTACTGCCATAGCCCTCCTGGAATCATGGCTGGGGGCTGAAAGATGTGTCCTTGCCTCATGTGAAAGTCCCATTTATGTGATGGTTTATGAATTTGGCTCATGCCCCTTCTTCTCATCTGGATGAGGTTGTGGTGTTGTGCCAGCCTCACCTGCCACATTATTAACAGTGATGTGAGCTGCTGGTGGAAGAGGCACATTGCACAGCAGCTGCAGGTCAGACCCAGGTATCATCAACACAAACCTTATGCAAGAGGATGGAAAAGGGCGTGGAATTGCAGATCACCCAGCAGCTCCCTCATCTGGAGAGGTAATTAAATTTTTTCCTCAAATCCTCTGTGAGTGCTGACTTCTCCAACGAAGCAATTACCTGTCTTCAGGGGAAAGGACATAAAATATTGAGTGACTGCAGTGTCACCCCTTGGGCAGCATGCAGAGAGGGCTGTGAAGCATGAGCCTGACCCAGCTGGACAGGACAGTGATGCTCCAGCCCTGAGTGGGCTCCACGTGGGGACAGCACTCTGCCAGAATCCCCAGGCTCCCACAGGGAGCATTTCCCCAGACCCTCCAATCCTCATGGATGCAGGAAGCTCCAACAGAAAACCAGCCCAGAGTCTGCTGTGCCCTGATGGGCTGGTCACAGCTCTGAACAAGACACACCAGCCTTGGGGCTACTTGGCTGTCATTAAAATGCTGTGGATGGAAGGAAAAGTCTAATTGACTAAACAACAGCCTGCACTGTGTAATTAAACTAATTGTGGCTCTACCTGCATGGGTCAGAAGTAATTTGTGTGGCTGTTAAATCACTGACAGATAAGAGGTGGAGAGGTGTGTGAAAGTATTTCTTACATGTGTTTCCATGGGTCATTTTGCTCATTTTGCTGTTTCATTTCAGGCAATTTTATGCCCTTGAAATTTTTGGTATCTGTCAAATTTGAGGAGATTGTTAATATTTGATGTTGAAGCAGGGGAAAGTAAAAAGGTCACTGTTGTTAGCAACAGTGTTTCAGGAGGCAGAGTTTCAAGTGGCAGCAATACTTTCTCAATGCTATTTTCTTATTTGAAGCAAAATCCCTCAAAAAAAAAAAAGAAGACAGTCTGTTTGCCAGAATGTGGATCAGCCTGGCTCTGCATCCACTGGGGACACGGCAATTGTTTTTATTGACTTGGGTAGCAGAAGACCAGGCCTTCTATGCAACTTGGTGAAACACAGGTCACTCCTTTACTACCAGGAATTTATGGCATTAGCTTTCATGGATTGCTTGGAAAGTTCTGGCTTCAGAACATGGTGCATTTGGAAGAAGTTGAATGAGAAACTTGCTGTAGTGTCATGTTGAAACTTTGACCTTGTTTTCAAGTCCTTGCAAAGCAGAGCCACCTCCATCTTGTAGCTCTGCTCTTATTGATTATCATTTTGAGTCCTTCAGGCATTTTGTTCTGCCCAAAGCACCGTGTGCTTTTCAGAACAAATAATCTGACATGACAGAGAGCTGCTGAACTGACTCTGCTCTCTCTCTGCTGTCAGCACAGGACAAAGCTTTGTGCTCCTGCCGCAGGAGACTCATGTGGATGAGTGGAGGGGCTGACATTTTGTCCCAGTGGGATTTGTTCAGCATGTGAGCAACACAGGAGCCAAACACTTGGCCTGGGGGGACTGATGCCTGTGGTTTTGCTGGTCAGGCTGTGTGTCTGGGGAAGGACATGGCACAGCTGGGCTGTGGGACATGCTCAAGCCCTTCTGTCCTATCATCCATCACTGCAGAGAGACAGGACAGTAGCTGGGATGGATCCTCAGTGGGATCCTCTTGCCTGTTTCTCTATTTCTTGACTGTGAAGAAACCTCTATAAATCTAGCTTACTCTTTCTGAGCTGGAGATGAAGGACCTGACTTTTCAGGTAAGATGAAATTGCCAGTGTGGTCTGCTGTTCCTTTATCATCTTATCCCAAGTCCAGGAAATATGAGGTGTGACCCTCTAGCTGCAGTATCACCCCAGAACTGTGGCAACAGGAACAGGGAAAAGAGCACAGGGAGAGCAGGATATATAAATAATTTTCAAAGACAGCATCTTACCTTCTGTTTTTTGTCTACAGAAAAAAAAAAATAAGTGAGTCTAAATGGCTCCTACTGAGTCAAATTTGTTATGTCTCTAGGCATAGCTTATTACCCTGACTTAGCCCAGCTCTGAGTTCTTCCCAAGGGTTTTGGTGCTATTTCTTCTATTTTGATTTATAAATTTTCTTGATTTTACTTTCCTCCTACATGTTCTGTAAAATCTTTTTCTCCCAGTGAGGAGCCAGGAGCTGGTGTGACAGTGCTATCACAAGGTGTAGGACAGAAATGGGATCTGTCAACCAAAGCATTTGCTCTGAGTGTCCTGCAATGGTTTTTTCTGGCATCTGCCTCATGGACTATGTGAAATGGTCTCTTCTCCCCAGAAACCATTTCCATGCTGCCTCTTGCTGCTGGGCTTGCTGCAGCCATCCTGGGGCTGGAGGAGTGAGTTGAGGCTTGGTGTGGGCTCCATAGCTCAGGGAGCCTGGCTACAGACTTTGTCCCACAGCAAGGGGATTTCTCCACTGACTTTTCAGAAGGAATTACAGGTATTTCCTGGTTCAGCCATTCCCTTCACAGCTGAAAGACTTTTTATGACCTCAGTGATGAATTCTGTGGGGGAACAAAATCCACCTGCTGTAATCATGGGAGGCCTGCTGTGGTAAACAGGAGTCACACTGCCATTGAGCCTGGATTTAGGAGACCATCTCTGTCCAGTACACTTTAGAAATGTTAATTAATGAGTCTCCCAAACATCCCATGGGACAAATGGGTACTGTTTCTTTATGAGAATAGACTGCCAGGTCTAGAAGGAAGCTCAAGCAAGGTCAGCTTTAAGTACTAGAGCATGACACCTCTTTACAGCATTGATTTGTTTCCTGATATTTCCTGATATACCCATTTTGTTTTTGATTGTTTGTTTTCTGATGTTTGCATCTATGAATGTTTTTGTCAACAGACTTCTCTGGGAGATTGTAGCACTGATCACCCTCAGGACCCCTGGTGAGGATTAAATTTGTCTCTGTGAAATGGGCTGAGAAGTGGGTGAGAGCAAACCCCATGCCAGTCCTGCCTTCTGTGCTGGCTGAGGGGGGAGGACAAAACCAGGAAAAGTAGAGAGTGCTATTTCCTTGGAAGAGTCCCTCAACCTCCAACAACTTCCAGCTCAAGGTTTACTGCAGAATTGCAGTAGTAGATTCTGGTGGATTTTCCTTCCATTATTTATCCCCTTATTTTTCTTTTCTAAAGTCATATAAACTCTTGGCATCCAGCATGTCCTGCAGTGGGGAGTCTTGCTCTATAGCTACACATTTTCTGGACTACATTTTCACCCCTTGCTCTTTTTGAACCTACCACCTGCTGATCCTGGTTTAATCCCTTGCAGTTCTTGTGTCAGAAATGGTGAATACTTGTATTCTATGACACTGATAAATTTATAGGCCCCTGCCAGCTACCTCTTCCACAGAACGATGGATCCTGTTTCATTTATACTCTCTTCACATGGAAGTTACTCCACTCTTTCAAGCAGCCTTTTGGCTCTCTTCCATGCCTTTTTCTGACTTTGCAATAGCCTGTGTGACAGGGAGAACTGCACTTATTTTTCAAGACATGAGTGCAATATTGGGTTAGACACAGGTGTAGTAACATAGCCTGCTCTCTCTCTTTCCAAATTGTTTTGGTGTGATGGTTATATACTTCTTAAGAACTAAAATCAATGCAAGTATTAACTAAATTTTTTAGTTGGACTCACGCAATTAATCATCAGGACTTTGAAGTCCTGACTTAATGGGATTTCAGTGGTTCACAGGCTGGCTCTAGTCACAGTGAGCACAAGCTGAACACACCTGGGGATTACAGAACCAGCATGAAGCACAGGGAGGGGCTGAGCAAGCAGTGATTGCCTTGCCAGATGCTGCAGGTGCACAGCTGTGAACAGGCTGTGTTGCTGCTGCGGTGAGGGATAAATGCATGGGATTTCCAAGGGGAGCACATCCACAGCAGTGCTTGGCTGGCTGGGCCACACAAACTCTCAGATGGCTCTGTGACTGCTGCACTCAGTTTAGGACCCCAGGCCTGGGAGCTCAGGCACCTCCATCGTGCCCTCCTCCACTGTCACTCAGACAGGACAGATGTATTTCTGTGCTGTGTGGTGGGTCACCCACAACCTGTGGTTTTGCTGCAGGCCTACTGGTCCCAAAGCTCTTCCTGCAGAGCACTGGCATGAGAAGCAGGTAAGATGAGAGTTCAGGGATTTGTTCTATAATGGTAACAACCAAGTCTGACACACACACATTGACACAGGACACCTTCCTTCTCTCCTTTCTCACCAGGAGCTTTGCACAGTGCTTCCCATCCTGTCTTCTCGTGGCCAGCAGAAACTGCCTTTCCTGCTCCTCCAGCCCCTCAGCAAGAGTGGATTCACCTCTGAGCCACCATGGGCAAGATGGACAACACCTCTGTGGAGCTGAGCTCTCCCTCTGAGGTGAAGCAGGCAGCCCTGGAGGAGCCAGAGCCCATCAGCCCTGAGGTCGTGAGCACCAAGAAGAAGAAGAAGGAGATCCCAGACAGAGGTTCCTGGAAGGGGAAATTTGACTTCTTGCTGTCCTGTGTGGGCTATGCTATTGGTCTGGGTAACGTCTGGCGCTTCCCTTATCTCTGTGGCAAAAATGGAGGAGGTGAGAGAAATGCACAATGAGCAGCCTTGTACCTGAGCAGGTTTTGGCTTGGTGTGGGTCTGGGCAAATGGGTGGTTCTCCAGCTGAGAGCTCTCCCACATGGTGGGAGTTATTAAGTTGTCCAGAGACAAGTTTCCATGATCTGTGGGCTTTACTAGCAAGTGCAGGCTGGGAAGAAGCAGTCCAAAGGAATATAACAAGCAGTTTGAGTTCTGTCATGCTTGTGAAGTTCAAATTTACTACAAAAAAACTCCAAACCAGGCATGTGGGACCTCATTTACTTACAGGGAGGGCTATGCACAAACAGGCACCCAGTTGGATTCTGGGGCACCTCCAGAGAAACCAGTTTGCATCTGTTAAAGGTTGGGTTCTCCTCAGTCTGGGGTATTCTCAAGGAAATTCTCCCTGCTCAGGTACAGAATTTCTGCACATCTTGGATCAACTCAGAAAACACACTTCTGTGCCTCAGCTCCCCTCTCAAATGGTGCTCTTTCTTCTGCCTTGTCAGGGAGATGCTTTTATGGAGGGGAGTACAGGCAGGTGTCAGTAGAGCAGAGGCTCTTTCTTCTCACTCCATGCTGAGCTCTCCCATTGCTTGTGCCTGTTACTAAAACAGCCTTCCTTCTCCCCTTTGAAGAGCTGCTCACTTCCTTGAACCATTTTACAGACTTCCCACACAAGTCCAAACCCATTTTCCTCACCTTTAAATCCCTATATATAATTTTAGTTTTGCCTGCTAGTCTTCCCACATTGCTCTTTGCTTTCCTTTTAGCTCCTCCTGGCCTGGAGTCCCCATCCCAAGTGCCACACTCATTCATGCTGCTCTGAGGGTGTCTTCTCATGTTTCTTCTCCATGTCTTTCAAATTTTCCTTTTACCTTTGGCTCTCATAACTTCTCGTATCACCAGCCCATTTCTGCAGTTGCAGGCAGTGTAGGATGCTCTTTTTCTCCAACCCTGGAAAAGAGGAGAAGGGTCTTCTTCCCTGAAGAAATGTCCATTTAACTTCATGGCATTTAAGGGTATCTAGGCCCTTTCTCTGAATCATGGAGTGAATCCTAGCAGGAGATCAGAAAGTTTGCAATTTTGACAAGAAGATTTCTAACTGATTATGCTGTTTTCATAGAATTGTAGAATCATAGGATGGTCAGGGTTGGAAAGGACCTAAAAGATCAGCCAGTTCCAAACCCACTACCAAGGGCAGGGACACCTTCCACTAAGTTGCTCAAAGCCACATCCAACCTGGCCATGAACACTTTCAGGGATGGGGCATCCACAGCTTCTTTGGGTTTTGTGGAGAGGTGGAAATGTGCAGCTGAGCTGAGTGAGGTTTGTGGGAACACCCAGGCCTGCCCAGGGGAGGTTTTGTGGGAACATCCAGGCCTGTGCCACCAGTGCAGGTCTGTCATCTTTGTGTGGCCACTCTCTGGCTGCTAGCTCTCCTCCCAGAACATTTCCCCATGGCTGGGTCCAGCACTGGTTGTTAGCCCTGTGCTTGCTGTGTCATCCCAAGTCTCACACAGCTCTGTGCTGCCTGTGACTGTCTCCTCACACATAAAGGTGGAGATGACAGTGATGTAATTAGATGAGGGGTGTAGTGAAGCTAAACTCCTACATATAAACTCAGAGGGTGCTGTGGAGGTGCGGAGCTCTATTTTTAGCACCAGCCATGGTACACGGGGCACTCTCTGCCCTGACAGCCGCGGGCACGCAGAGGGAGCAGCCGGCTGTGAGCAGGCAGATGCAAGGCAGGAATTGGTTCCTGCTCCCAGCACCCTGGTGCTCCGTGCTGTTCATGGCAGCCTGGATGGCTCCTTCCCATGCCCTGCCGCTCCGTGCTGTTCATGGCAGCCTGGATGGCTCCTTCCCCCGGCCCTGCCGCTCCGTGCCGCTCATGGCAGCCTGGATGGCTCCTTCCCATGCCCTGCCGCTCTGTGCCGCTCATGGCAGCCTGGATGGCTCCTTCCCCCGGCCCTGCCGCTCTGTGCCGCTCATGGCAGCCTGGATGGCTCCTTCCCCCGGCCCTGCCGCTCTGTGCCGCTCATGGCAGCCTGGATGGCTCCTTCCCATGCCCTGCCGCTCCGTGCTGTTCATGGCAGCCTGGATGGCTCCTTCCCCCGGCCCTGCCGCTCCCGCAGCCGGCAGCACCAAGGAGGGAGCGCTGCCTGAGCCGGAGCTGACGCACGGGAGCATCACCGGGACGCGGCTCCTTCGCAAGCGGGCGGGCACGGCCCCGGCTCAGCCTCCGCGGAGCGCCGCAGACCGTGGGTGGAACGCTAATTTTAGCGTCCCGCATGTGCCCTGCTCAGAGCGCGGCCGTGTGGGCTGCTTCCATTACGCACAGGCAAATTGAACTGAATGGAAATATTGTCGTCTCACTTACCGCTGTCGCATTGCATCGGCTCACGGCTGGCTTGCTCGGCGCGGGGAGCCCCGGGCACGGCAGCACAGCGCTCGGCCCGGCCGCTGCGGGGAGCAGGCTTCACCCAAAGTGATGCCCGGGCTCCCTGCTGGCCCTGCACGCAGCTGGATGTGCCCAGCTGTGCCCCCGGCCTCTACACCGATCTCTAACCTTATACAGTCCCTCTGATCTCAACAGAATTGTACCAGACTCCAAATTCACTCTAAATGCAGCTCAGTACATGCTAAAAATTGCCTGTGAGATCCTAAGCTTGAATAACTTGAGAGAAAAACAATCCTTTAAATAAGCATCCTCCACTCCTCATTTGCACACTGAGACTCAAAACAACACAGTGTAACAGCTTGTAATGCTCAGTTTTTGATTCGTGGGCAGTGTTCCCTGTTTTAAGGATTAATTGTTGTTCTCTGCTGTGCAGCATTAGGAGCAGGCAGATTTGGGGCTGCACAGTGAGCACCAGGCACTATCGATCCCTCCTTGCCTCTAAGGGTCAGAGCTCTGAGCAGGACCAGTGTCATCACCTCTGACACCCATGGATCTGGAGAGAAGCTGGCACTTTCCCAAGGTCACACACAACTGTATTTTGTACTGGCCTGCAAAATTTAGATACAAATTCCAGAACTGATTTCCCATCTGGCTGTACAGGACCTGGGGATATTATCCATGCCTGCTTGGGGACCTGGCCTCCAGACTGGCAGTGGCATCGCCAACAGCCCTCAGCTCAAGGAGGTGGTCTGGTTTGTAGATTTTCCACTATTCTTGAGAATCAAGTCAGGATAAAAGACTTGTGTCCAACAGTTTATTTGTTTGTTTTTTGTTTTCTTTTTTCTTCCCAAACAGTCTAATAAGATCTTTCACCTACAAGCCTTCCTGACCTGCTGTAGATGAGAAGTGCAGGATCATCAGAGCTGCAGCCAAATTTCATTAATTGCTTGCACAGAAGCGAGGAGGAGACTTGCACTGCTGCTAAGCTCAGCCTCCGAACAGCACAGCAGCAGGGTGGCAGCAGCCCTGGAGCAGACCCTGGCTTCCCACAGGGCTCTCAGGGGCTGGACCTTGCAGGCTGTGGTGTCTGGTGAGCACACAGGGGAGGGAGGCTGCTGAGCAGGCACAGTGATGCCCAGAGCTGTTCTCTGCTGTGCACCAGGCTGCTGGTGAAGCCAAGAGCCTGTGCTTCCATGCCAGCTTGTGATTCAGGTTCATGGTCACTGAGCTGCTGGCACAGGGAGTGTTTTCTGCCCACCACCCACTGCCAGCTCCTCTTGCACGCTGCCTCCCATGGACTCTCATGCCGAGTGCTGGCACCTGCCTCTCCCAGCTGGGTTCAGCTCCCTGCTTGGCAGGCAGATGTCCCCAGCTGGGTGTCCCCTGAGCCAGCATCCCTGGCTGCTTCCCTGCCCTCAGAGAGCAGCTGCTGGAGCCTGGCTCTGCTGGGTGCAAGCTGGGCCACAGCTCTCCAGAGTGGCTTTGCTCGCTGGCTCCGTGTTTGCTTCCCTACAATTATCTGGAGAGGAAGACTCAGACTGACAGCTCAGCCCTAAGGCTGGTGCAGGAGTCAGTGCTGTCCTGAACACAGCCAGCCACTTCTGGGCACACTGAGTGTCCCCCCTCTGTCCCCAGTGAGCATCTTCTGCAAAAGTTTATCCTCCTCAGAAATGAGGGCCCACTCCAGTACAGGCATGAGAAAGATAAAACTGGGTTTTGTCCCCCATCCCAGAAGTCAGGATGACCTGAACTTGTACAGCCTTCCAATCACACAGCAAGGCTCTCCTATTCTAATTGCTCTTCTCAAAACTGGGTGCCAGTAATATCTCTAGTGAATGAGTGTTCTACCTCCTTTCTAGTGATGAGATGATTTCCATGGGGCCATGGGGAAAAATAATATTTTCACGAGGAATTTTAAGGTAAAACCTAAAACACAGGTAGGGTGGTACGTAGCACTGTTACAAGAGCCAGTACAGTTTTGGTCACAGTTTTTTAAAAAGATTGAAACAGCTATAAAAAAAGAAAGCAGTGGCCAATGCCAGATATTCCTGTGCACTATTCCCTCAAGAAGAAGAAGAAGAAGAAGAAGAAGAAGAAGAAGAAGAATTGAAAGCTTCTGCAGGTAAGACAGAAAGCATCAACAAGTTACCAATGTCAGTGTCCAAGCTTTTGGGGTTGTTGTCAGATTTGGTTTAGCATTGCCTAAGCAGTAACAAAGTGAGCCTGGCATTGCACAGCTAGTGATGCCAGTGTATTTGTACACATGGTGCACACATACCCACAGTGATACGGGGAAGGAGCTGTGACCTCAGTGGGAGACTCACCAAACACATCAACTCCAGCTGCAAGCTGTCACCTCTGGGAGAGGCTGCTCCTCATCACATGGGTGCTGCAGAGCAAGGAACTGCAGCTGGAGGCATTTCCTTCTTGATCAAAGAGGGAACTGCCTGATAACATTGCTCCTTCTTTCAGGGGCCTTCCTCATCCCCTATTTCCTGACGCTGGTGTTTGCTGGGATTCCTCTCTTCCTGCTGGAAACTGCTCTGGGCCAGTATACCTCTATTGGTGGACTAGGAGTCTGGAGATTAGCACCCATGTTCAAAGGTACTGTGCTGTATGTTTGTGACAGAAATGGCACATCACTAGAGGCAAAACCCCACTAATGGTTTGAAGGTAAATCAGCCAATCCCTGGGGGCTGGGATGGGGTGGCAGGGGTGGGGGTGTGTGGGTTCCCCTCTGTCTTTATCAAACTGTCCTTGACCTCTGTCTGCAGTCACTAACATCACTGTGCTCTGTTCAAGCAGTTCTGTGTGATGACAAGGGACTTTATGGGACAAGGGACTGTGACAGAAGGGCTCTGGTTGTAGAAGACCCTTTGTTTTCCCAACATGTGCTTACTTTAATTGCATGGGAATGCAACCTGTTACCATGCTTGAAGTGACTGTTTTCTAGAAGCCAATGGTGATTTAGAAATGCCTTGGATGTTGAAAAGTACACTTCTGCCAGGGAAGTGACAAGGTCTTGTTTTCATGGAGCTCTGTCCATAAAGTACCAGTAGCACACTGAAAGCATTGTTCCCCCAGTGGAAATGGGTGGCTGAGAGACATAAGGGAATGAGCCTCCCTTGCTGACCAGCTCATTCTGCAGCTACAGCACACTCTGTGTTGATGAGCTGGTTCCCTTTTTTTGGTTTTCAAAAAAAACCCTTGCTGTGAAGCCCATGAACTCCCTTGGGTACTGGAGACCTGGATTTGTGGAAACCCAGGGCACTGGGAATATTTCTCTGTCTGCTCTGGGGTGCCCTGACCCCCAGGGGAGCACTGACTCTGACCCTCATCATGGAGAAAGTTTCCCAGACTTTAAGATAGACTGGAATCCACAAAAGTGTGAAATGGATTATAGAAAGTAGTGTAGATGTATCACTTGGTGAGAAATTTAGGTTTTGGGATTTTTAGTATGTTGTGGATGGAAGCAAGATGGAGGGCACAGGATGTTGTCCTGAGTTTCTTCTTCATGCTTTTTCTTCCTTCTTCTCCATGGCTTTGTGTGGCATTTTGTAATTGGGCAGAAAAGTCTGCACTGGGGGCTCTGTGGAATCAGTTATTTGGTTAAAAGGGAAAATAATCCAGGTGCCAGTTCTCAATTGGATAGTTTGGTCTTTAAAGACCTTGTAACCAGAGATAGTTGGCCATTTTGTGCTGCTGAACCCACAGCAGTGAGACTGTTTTACTGATAAGAAATAATCAACACCTGAGTCCAAACATGAACTACTGTCTCAAGTGCCTTCAATCCAGACCCAGAGAAACCAATGCCTGGTATCCCCACATGGACTGATGCTGCTCTCTGCCTTCATTTGCAGGTGTGGGCCTGGCAGCCATGGTTCTGTCCTTCTGGCTGAACATCTACTACATTGTCATCATTGCCTGGGCTCTCTACTATCTCTTCAACTCCTTCACTTCGGTGAGTCCTGGGCGTGTCTGCAGCGTGGCTTTGGCTGTGCTCTGGGTCCTCACTCCCCCTTATGGGCAGTGGTTTGTTCATGACCCACAGCAGTCACTAGCTGCTTGCCATTTGTGCAAAGAGCCCTTGTCAGCATCGTGCTACACCCTTCCTGAGGAGGTTCATCAGCCCTGGAGGCAGTTTTGTGGTGCTGATGGGTAGTGATGCTTGTCCTCTGGAGATGATGGTCCTATCTCCTCTACAGGAAGTGCTCCCCACTCACTTCAGTCTTTAAAACTTACCCTGTGTTTCTGTTTTATTTCTAGTGCTGCTCGAATCTGAGCTGCACATTTCCAGAACTGGTTTTGTCAGGCTTTGTTACATCATGATCTCATTTCTCAGGACTTGCTCCTTATCTTAATTAGTTCTTGTTCACTCCTCTCTTGATAAATTATCTCCAAGGCATTTTTTTTTCTGCTGGGAAAAATGATTCAGAAAGTATCTAGACATCTGCTTGTGACTGTCCCTTAGTGTGTGCTTTGGTGTTATAATTTGTAATGGGTTCCTCTTCCATAGCAGGGCCTTCTACCATACAATGTTAGAATCACACCCCATATTAATTTCTTGGTAGCTGAATTATTTATTTCAACTGAGAAACTGGTAAGAGTTTCCTTAATGTAAGTCTCTGAGCAACCTGAAGCCTTAAAGACATCAACCCCATGGTTCAGATGGGATCTTTTTAAATGTCATTTAGATATAACCCTGAAATGCTATTGTGGACACTGTACAACCACTTTTCCTTTTTGTTCCAGCAAAACTTTCAAGTATCTGTCAACACTTTTGCTGAATCATTTCATTTGTCATTCCCAACTGTGTTTCTACCACCAACACCACCTATCACTGTAGGGTCCTGGATCTAGAACAGCTTTATTGGCTGTGGGTGATTAGATGCACCCTCAGGGATTCCCAAATAAACAGAGGTCTTCCTCAAAGTAACCTGTCCCAACTCCACCCTGGGCAGGATGTTTTTTAGGATAAGGCTTTGGTACCTTCAGGTGTTACAGACCCAGGTAGAGACAGTGCTTGTATGTGCACAGGCAGATCCAGATGTTTGGCTCAAAACCTTTTCTTTTACCAGAGAGAATTCCAAATTCCCAAAAGGACCCGAGGTGCAAATGAAAAAGCCAGGCTGATGTCTGTCCCCTGTGCCTCCTAAATTTAACTAAGAGTATTTTGAACTATAATAAGAGCCCAGCCTGCCTTCTGCAGTTTCTGTCTTCTAAAATTCAGAGGAAATGGAGCAGCAACAAACTGCCCCCAGCCTGCTCCTCCTTGTGAGAGCTGTGCAGCTTCTCTAACATGCAGAATTGAAGAGCTGCTGTGCAGCACTGCTCAAGCCGCTGCCTTTTCTTCAGTGCAGTTAGCAAGTCGTCATGAAATCACCACTGAGGGGGGTGCAGTGGTCTGGGTGGCCACTGGAATGTCACCTCCACCCCTGCAATAGTCACCATTCTGCCAGGATACCATGTTTGAAGGTATCATCTGCTGGAGTGAACTGATTTAGATGGAGCAGTGAAGGCAGCACTTAAAAGCACTTAAAATACAGGTAATATTTTTGAAGAGTGTGGCATTTACATTGTCTGAAAAAATTCCTTTACCCAGGGATTTTCTCCTGGGAAGCTGAAAAGCAGCGAGAGAGGCCTCAGAGAAAAGGAAAACAATTCTTATCTCATTTGCTTCTCCTGTGTTGTGCTCATGTGGAATGTGTTTGGAGATTTTTTTACCCACAGGTGACTGTTTCATTGGTTTCTGGTGTGAGTTGTTTTCACTCTTTGGCCAATCTAGGCCAAACTGTGTCAGGGCTCTGGAAAGAGTCACGAGTTTTCATTATCTCTTTAGTATTCAGTAAGTATCTTTTGTGTATTCTTTAGTATAGTATAGTATTCTTTAATATAATATAGTATCATAAAGTAATAAATTAGCCTTCTGATAAGATGGAGTCAGATGCATCATTCTCTCCCCTCATTGGTGGATCTGCTTTTACAATAAAGAGGTCTACATTGCTGGAGGAATAGGGATGGATACAAACTTCTTCTTAAAGCTTTGTTGAGCTGGAGCCTCAGGTCTTATCTGCAGAAGAAAATCACCCAGAATAGCTGCTCTGCATTTGTCTACACACACTGTGCTTGGGAAAAGAGCTAGCTGCCCATGGAGACATATCTGAGCTGCTTCCTTGGGCTGGCTCAGCTGTGGCACTGCATGGCCTGGGTGAGTTGTCCTGCATGCTCAGACAGCCCCTGGCACTGCTGCTTTACTGCCTGCAGTGCTAGAGCTGACTGCAGTAACTCTGTAGTGTTGTGCTGCTGTCTCACTGCTACCCACAGTGTAAACCTTTCCCAGGAATCCCTTTGTGCTGCTTATAATCAGGGCAGTGGACAGCATCAAGCAGCTACTGTCCTGCACAATTTACTCCTGTGCTTGTGTTATAAAAGTCTGTTTGTGTAGACAACCCGTTGCCTCCATTCTCAGGGCCATGTTGCTTTTTAAACATTGAAGTTGGTGTAAATTAAACATAAGAAACAAATCCCTGCTTATTCTTTGTGCAGTAAATTCCAATCACTTGTTGAGTGAAGACAGCAAAAAGCTGTAATGGTTATAAGCACAGTATCCCTTGATAGTATTTTAATTTGTAGGTATTAATTATCAACAGTTAATTGGAAGTGGCTTTCTATGTGGGGAATTTTATTGGAGCTACAGTATTGCCCTAATCATATAATGATATTTTTTCCCCAAAAATCCTTTTACAATTTATCATATTTTTGAAAATAGTTCCATTATTTTAGATACAAGGGCATGCCCATCCAGTGGAGCTGCCCATTATCTTTGCAAAAAAAAATATTAAGGGGCTTCAGTTTAGAAGAAGCCAGATTTCATTGGGAGATATCCCATGAATGGTGACCCTGGTGTCCTTGTTCTGGTGCAGGAGCTGCCGTGGCAGAGCTGTGGGAACGCCTGGAACACCGAGCGCTGCTTCTCCAACTACTCCCTGAACGACACCACCAACCTCACCAGCGCCGTCACCGAGTTCTGGGAGTACGTCCCCAGCTGCCCACACCAGGTTTCTCCCTCCCTGTGGTCACTGTGCCTGCCCACCAGGGCCGTGGCTGTGCCTGTGGGCTCTGCTCCCTGGGCAGCCTTGGCAGAAGGGCGTTACAGCCATGGTGGGCATGGGGTGCACTGTGCAGATGCAGGTCAGATGGACCTGCAGGCAAACAGTCTCTCCACCTCTCTTCACCTCCCTTTGTCCCATCACAATGATCCTCATTCCCTCTAGGGATTTGTGGGTTCTCACACCTGTCTGCACCTGGCCCTTCACCCTCCAGCCACCTCTGGGAGCTCCAAATTCCTCTGCCCTTGATTATTAGATGATCTCCTGACACAGCGTCTCCCACCCTTAGGAGGAACATGCACCAGATGTCCGGAGGCCTGGGGGAGCCTGGCGCCGTCCGCTGGCCCCTGGCTGGCACGCTGGCCCTGGCCTGGCTGCTGGTCTACTTCTCCATCTGGAAGGGTGTGGAGTGGACAGGCAAGGTACAGTGTGAGGGCTGGGTCTTTTGGTGCTGCCTCTCATTGCTGTGCCGTCAAAATGTCCTCCAGACTCAATTTTATTTAAGTGTCTATAACTAAGGTTACGGTGTTTAGAGGCAAAATCACAATAGATGCTATTAAATTCCTGACATTTACCTTTCATGGCTGTGAAAATTGCTATGATGTTTATGGTAATTTTCATTCTAAGTGTAGAGAATAGCTCTTGCCTGTAGGGTCATGGGTCTGAGCATGCATTCTTTTTGGGAAGAGGCATTTTCAGAAATTACTTATATTTCCCACTTTGGGACAGCCCTTTGAGAGAGCAAAGCTTCTTGTGGCCTCCCACTTCTGACAATCACAGTCTCTTAAATTGCCTCTGGTGGAAAAAAATCTCCCCATCTCCTTTGACAATTTCCTGCTGCCCTTTTGATATTGGTGGGAGACGTTCAGATGAGAAGCCCGTTGTTATTCCCTGTGCAGTGTTCCAGGCTAGCACAGCAGAAAGGTAATTGCTTTGTTTAGTGAAACAGCAGTGCTGAGATGCTGGGATGTGTTATTTAGAGCACAGCATGGTGCAACCAGACACTATTATGAAAGGAATAATCTAGAGGAGAGATCAGAAAGAAGCACTTCAGGGGTAGGTCACCTAAGCTGATAACTTCCCCAGTGGCTCTCAAACAGGCTTTAGCTACACAGCCACAGAAAAGCCCTGGTGATTACTGGTGTGGGCTCTGTGATGAGGGATGGCACATACCCGTAAGATACTGAAACAGTGCTGAAAAGAAAGCAGTGGAATCAAGACAACTTGTTTTGCTTCATGCACTGGTCTAGAGAAACACCAGCTTTAGCTCTGAAAATAAGGATATGATGACTTAAGGGGATTACTTCTGTGGGGTAAAATTATCCCTGTGCAATTCCCTTGTCTTTGGGCATTTCATCCAGACTTCAGCATGCTACTTTTGTGATTAGTGTGTCCTTGTGTATCATTGGCAGGGAGAAACCTCAAACAGCCAGAAGCGTTACTAGCATGGGAATGGGAGACAGAAAATGCAAGGAAATGCTGCTGAAAGTGGCTGTGCTTGGGAGCCTGTCCCCCTCACAGGAGAACATGCCAGACTCAATGGCACCATGGGCAGGAAAGGTCCTGGGCACTGGTGGGCTGATGTTTTCTCTCCCCTGGGGTCTTTTTCAGGTGGTGTATTTCTCAGCCACCTACCCCTACTTCATGCTTTTCATCCTCTTGTTCCGGGGAGTCACGCTGCCAGGAGCCAAGGAGGGGATCCTCTTCTACCTCACACCTGACTTCAGGAAGCTCTCTGACTCTGAGGTTAGTAGCCTAGTGAGGAAAGCTCTTATCTCCCAGCTGTCTCTGCTTTAGGCTTCCTCAGGCACTTCCCATGAATATTGTAAGTACTTAAAATAACTCTAGAATAACCCTTTACAAGTATTCATGACCCATGTCCCATAGGCTGAGACAAAACTGACAAAAAGTTCCTTCATGGGTGGAAATCTGTGCAGCAGCTCTGCTGTACCAGGCAGAGTTATCCACAGGGTATGGGGAGTCAGAAGTTATCCTGACAAAGGCACCTGCCCTCTGGGCTGGGAATGTCTCATTTCAGTGACTGTCCTGGTGGTCCCAGAGAAAGGATGATGTGCTGCTGGCATGGGGGCCTCACAAGGACCACAAGCACAGCAGCACACACAGCAGCAGGTTTTGAAAGTGCTTAAGTGATGAGTTAATGTGTTCTTAATGTGTTCTTGGTCACTGGCAGCAGAGAGGAGACCCAGGAGGAGCAGGGATTCTTGCAAAAATGAACTTTTTCAGGATACACAGACTCTGTGTTTTTCAGCAGCAATACTCCCATGGTTCCAAAGCCACCAGTCATGTGTGAGTGGGGACAGCTGGAGATTTGTCACTTTGCAGTGAGGGTCCCAATGATCCCGCTTTCAGGACACTCTCTGTAACCATACTACCAACTGCATTGGCTCTAATGCAGGAAACAGGGTTCTCAAGACCAGAAGAGTTGTGTAAATACTATGCAATTAAGAAACAGTCTGTCTCTTTTTCTTGAACTTTCTAAGCTTTAACATCTTAAGGCATGGGGACCAGCTTTGCAAGCTGTCATCTGCAGTTGTTTGCACATACTGTTTCCATGTTGGAAAATCAAAGACACACTAGTGGAAGAGAAATGGAGGGTGTGAGAGAAGGATGTGGGTCTCTGAGTGGAGCAGCATCCCTTGGGGCCACATGTGAGAAAGCAAACACACACACACACACACACACACTCAGACAATGCAAGAGACCCTTCTGATCTGCACAGGACCCTGTTCAGAAATGCATGACTTTTCCTGCATCTACATCATCCCACTGGAGGGCATGTCTGGTGCTGGGCCAGGATGCACTTTGATACACTTGACACATGGGAAGGATGCAGATTCCCTACCTTCCAGTACATAAAGGGCCCTACAGAAAAGCCCTGGAGAGGGACTTTTGACAAGGCCATGTAGTGACAGGACAGGAAGAATGGCTTTAAACTGAAAGAGAATAGCTTTAGATTAGATGTTAGTAAGAAACTCTTGACTGGGCCCTACTGACAGGGTTCCCTCAGGTCCTGGCCACCCCAGTCCCCCTGTACATCCAAGCACTCAGCTCCACAGTCTGCACCCAGTCCCCCTGCTAGCCCTGCCCTGTGCTGCTGCAGGACATGCACCTGCAGCATGGAGTCCCCTTCTGCTGCACTCCTCCTCTGGCTCCTTCTCTACAGGTCTGGATGGATGCAGCCACTCAGATCTTCTTCTCCTACGGCCTGGGGCTGGGCTCCCTCATTGCTCTGGGCAGCTACAACACTTTCCACAACAACGTCTACAGGTCAGTGGGTTTTTTCCACCCTCCTGTGTGGCTGGGACTCCTCATGGGTGAGGCAGGGGGTTGTGGTGAACCTGCCTGATCTCTGCTGTCCCCTTGCTGGCACCATGCAGCCATGGGGACACACTGTGATCTCTTCAGAGGGGCTCCCTGCCTACAGGACACTCAGTGTGTCACCTGTGCTACCTGTCCAAGGCACAGGACCAGCTATCCACAGGGCTTGGTCTTTTGTTTACCCCACCCTCTGCTCTTGGTGGGACCTGCAGGTGGGGTTTTTTCTCTCTTTCTCTCTTCCAGAGACTCCATTATTGTCTGTTGTATAAACTCCACCACAAGCATATTTGCAGGGTTTGTTATTTTCTCTATCATTGGCTTCATGTCACACATCACGAAGAAGTCGGTGTCAGAGCTGGCCTCCTCAGGTAAGCAGAAACCAAGGTTCAAATGCAACAGCAACCTGTGAGCACCATTTGTGTGGGCTGCTCTTGTTCTTTCCTGACTAAGTGTGCTGAAGTTTTATTTTGCTGTAGTGAAATATTTAGGCCATTTGCTTTCTGAAACCTTCTTATGGAGAATAGATACTACCTAAGTTTTCAGTAGATGTGATCAAAATTTGGAGTCCCTTTTGCATGCAAGATCTTGAGACTGTGATCTCAGAATAATGTTTTAACCAAGATAGGACTGTGTCTTTCTGCACGAAGACATATTTTGAAATTGCTGTCTTTCCAGAGAAAGCTTTTATCTCAAGAAACAGCCTTTTGTGATGGGGAGAAAAAAAAAAACACCAGGAAAGTTATAGCCAGCTCTGAATATCAGTTTATTTTTCTAGCACAGTGCTCCAGCTCCATTTGGTTGCAATAATTTGATTACTTGTTTGCAGGAGTTGTTTCTCCAATCCTGTCTCCCCATCTTGCCCCCATGCCCCCCACCAAGGTGGTGTGTCACAGCCACAAAGGAACAGGTGTTCCTAGCTCCTGTATAAAAACCCCTGAATCCTTGGCTGTAATTTTTGTCTCTCTATTTAATGGTGGCACTTAGCTCAGACTTACCATCAAATGCTTTGTGAACATGGGCTCATCCCCCTTTTCCTTACTGCAGGCCCTGGACTGGCTTTCCTGGCCTACCCACAGGTTGTCACACAGCTGCCCTTGTCCCCACTGTGGTCAATCCTCTTCTTCTCCATGCTGATGATGCTGGGTCTGGACAGTCAGGTGAGACAACTCAGGGACAAAGTGGAGGAAGATGCAAAAATGTCTTCAGGTACAATTGTGGTGTCCCCTTCTGCACTTGGGACAGTGCTGAGCTGAGTGGGTTTTTTTTCTCTCTTGGTGTGAGGGCTGTGCTTTCCTCAGTATTTTGGCATTGCTGTTGATGCCAGCAACAATGCAACCCTGAGCAGAGCTGCAGCTCCCTGGCCTGGTGCATAGATTATCAGGGATAGATCCTGGCAGAAGGAAGGAGTCATGCCTTGGAAAAGGCTGTGCCTGGGTACCCTGACTGCTTTGCCATCTTATCTGGTGGCAAAGCTTTACAAGATACTTGAGGGGGAAGGAGTTAGATATAGCAAAAGGTCTCTACCCTGCCACCTCAGAGCCCTCACAAAACAAACAAAAAAACATTATCTCTGAATTTTTACAAGTGGTGATAGGGTTTTTTTCTGATAATTCAGCATAAAAGTAGCTACCCAGTAAAGCAGTGAATTGCAGCATGCCTTCCTTTTGAGTGTATAAAAATCAAAGTTTCCTACAAAAATGTGCACTTGGTCTGTCACATCCACCCTTGTGCCCGTGCTCTTCTCTTGCAGCACAAACCATCAGCACAAAATGGATGCTCTCTTGGATTACAGGCAGTGTTCATAAACCCAAGCCTACTTCACAATCAGACTCAAACCTATTCCTGAAATGCCACACCTGGTTTCCAGGAAAATCTAATCAACCAAACCTGGTTTTCAATCATGTCACACTCTTATATGCATTTTATAAAGCTCATGAATGCATTACCACAGACATTATATAGGAAAAAAATTAAAATAATACCTGAATGTTCTGAAAGAAACTACATTTACAGAAAAAAAAATTATCTGCATGGATTATTCCCTCAGTGCTGGTAAATGGAGACATGACAATAAGCCCTCTAAGCACTCTGTGTGGAATTTATTTGCTGCATTTGCTTCTGAAATACCCCTTGAAATTCTCCACGTCCCTTCTGACAGCCAGTTTCAGAGGGCAGACAGTCTGTTGGGAGGCTCTCATTGCCTGGAGGAAGAGGCTGGAGTGGGGGAATGAAGCATCAAAAGGAAAACAAGCTTTTAAACAGCACAGCTAAATACATGTGAAGCAGCTTTCTGTCTGCATGCTGGAGCTCTGCCTCATTCAAACACACCAGCAACAGCATGGCAGCTTCTGCATGCAAACCAGTGAGCACAGGCTGCTGCAATGGCTGCAGTTCCACATGCATTTTGGAGCATTCAGTTAAAAAAAACAAAACAAAAAAACAACAAAAAAAGGTTTTTCTACGTGCTGATTGCATATCCTTTGTGGCATTTGCAGATGGGGAGCAAGCATTGTGTCCTGCAGGTGCAGCACAGCTCCAGCTGCTCTTCCTGCCTGGCTGCTCCTGTGGGATGAGTGACCTGTGCTGACAGACACCTCCCTCCTGTGCCTTGGTGTTCCCTCTGCTCTGATCCATCCAGGCTTCAGCTCTCTCCCATCCAGAACCTCTTTCATAATATCCTAGTGCTTCCTTTTGACCTACCAGTTTCCAGGTCAGGCATTTATTGCTCAGGGGAGCTGGCAAGCCTTGTGACTGCCAGCCCTGTGTCTGTCCCATGTGAGGCTGCCTGGCACACATTGGTCATGAGGATTTCCAGCTGCCAGCAGTGAGACCACTCTCGTGGCTCCCAAGCCCAGATTTCTGGTCTCAGCAGCTTGTGTAATGATTAGGCCCCTAAAGAGGAAAAGGAGCAAAAGAGAGAAGTTAATGGAAATAAAATGCTTAGGAAAGAAATAATATCATGGGGTGAGGCATGAAGAAGAGAAGAATGCATGCTAAAAGTTGTGGCTGGGGAGGGTTGGTGGGAAAAGGAGAATTTTTTGGAAAGCCGATTGCAGTGGCAAGAACAGGAGGCACCAGTGCTCAGCTCCATGCCACTCTGAAAGCAGCATGCTTTCATTCAGGTGCCTGCATGTGCAAGCAGCCAAGGTCTGGTCTGTAAGCTGGGAGAAGTGAGCCCCATGCACTTGCAGTCCCTGGGGTGGAAAGGTAAACCTCCTCCAGGCTGCATCCCCTATGAAGTCTGAGGCTGTCTTGAGGCAATTTTCAGTAAATGGTATGAAGGCCATTGTCTGTTCCATGGGTAGAAAAAGCAATGTACAACCATTTGTTTCTCCACCTTATCCATTATACAGGAGCTTAATTTTGATAGGAGACAAAGAGAATTCAACTCATTTTGTAGCCCTGTTCCTCACCATCCATATCTCTGTCTTTCCCTTTCAGCATTCCCTGATTTTGCTCATTCTTTCTGCTGTCAGCGTTGCTCCATCCGGTTTTCCAAGGCATCATTTCCTTTGCTCCTTTTCTGCTGGACACCACTCTGTGCCCATGACCAGGGCTGCTCCCCTCCAAATGCATTTGCCTTTCTGGTCTGAGGTCCCCTGGCCCTGCCGTGGCTCTGGCAGTGCCTGGCCATGTATCCATGTGGAAGGAATAGCTTTCAGCAGAGGTTTTTTTAGTCATGCTGTCTCTTCACTCTGTGGTGCCAGCTCAGTCCTGACTCTCCCAGACAAGAAGCCAGGTGGGATGGGGTGAAACACTCACTGTCAATGACTTTAAAGGCAGCTTAATCCATGCATGAACAGCAAGAGATGCTTTAATGGCACTTGTGTCCAACATAAAAAGCTTAGCTCATTCAAAATTCAAGTGTAAGCAGTTGAGCTTTGATGCTGTGGGAATACTGGCTTTCCATGTGGATATAAAGCCCTGGGCAAGCACATCTCCCTTTGCCATGCTCTGCCCACAGAGCAGTGTGCACACAGTCAGCAGTGTGCAAGCTCTTCCACCATCCCTGCCCAGCTACAGGCTGTGGTATTCACCTGCCCTCTGATCAGAGACAAGCTGTGAGAGAAGCAGAGAAGAAGGGAAAACAATTCTTCTACTCCTCTTGTTTGACACACGTAGAATGTGTTAGAGAATTATTTACCTAAAAAAGTTTAGTAATTAAATTCTACTAAAAATTATTTTGTTTCCTTAGCCAGTCACTCAAAACTGTGTCCTGACTGTCAAGAGACAGTCATGAGTTGTTAGTTAGTAGTAAGTATTTCTTTAGTATTCTTTGTAGTATAGATAGTATAGTATAGTATCTATATTATACTATAGTATCTATATTATATCCTATAGTATAGTATAATATCCCTCTTTAATACAGTTATAATGTAATATAGTACAGTTTTAATAAAACAAATATTCAACATTCCAAAACCATAAAATCACATACCAATCATTTCCCTGCATCAAGGTCCCTAATTTTACTATCATAGGCTCAGGCACTCCAATTTTTCCCCGCACATCTTCCCAACCCTCTGCTGCTCTTTTTGATCTATACCTCCACCTCCACTCTAGGGGATTTTCTTCTTCCCAGGGACAGGGAAGTCCCTGACATCGGGAAGTGATGAAACCACTTTAATTTTCATTGCACTGGCTTGTACATTTGCTCAGCATGACCAGGGAAGCCAGTTTGCTGCCCTCATAAATTCCCTGGGTTATTGCTAGAGGCAAGATGTGCTCTCTCAGAGAGAGGGTATGTTACCTGTAGTTTCTGGGAGCAAGATATAAAAGTAAATCTCACAATTTATCAAGGGATATAGAGAAGAATGCACTTCACAAGGGCAGTCAAACTGCCCTTGTGCCAGAAGGCAGAAGTAGAAGGAAAACTGGAAGGCAAAACTCATGGCGATTTCATTGTGTGTTATGGTGCAGACAACATTATTATGCTGTGGCTGGTGCAGCTCTGCACAAAGCATCCAGAGATTTCCACTTCTGGAAAGATGATGTGCTGTGAAGATGGACTTTTGGTGTGCTACATGCATTTAATGCTATGTGCTCGAAAAAGTGAAATGCAGTCAAAGACAGGGTAATCAGAGATGTTGTTATTTACATGCACAAAGGACTGGGTAATACAGGTCCTTATGGAGCATTTACATCATTGAACAGCACAAGGGCTGCTGCCAGAGGCTGGGAAGAGCAAGAAGAGAAGAGCAATAAAGGTCCTGCACGTGTGCCAGCAGCAGCCAGACACACAAGTGTGGCACAGGGCCTGGCAGTGTGGGGAGCAGGGCAGTCATAGGGAGGCCCTAGAGAGTTTGTGAGAGGAGAGAGGAGGCTTTGCATGAGAAGCAAAAGGCAGAGATTTAGCTGAGCTATTTTTAAGTATTTAACTTAATATTTACAGTTGGTGCTCCTAGCTCCTAGCTCAATCTATATTCAGTGGGGAGAGAGATAAATTTTCAGAAGATGGTTCAGACCAACTTTGTGCAGAGATGACTCTTTCTTTTCTAGAGTCTGCAGAGTCCATAAGGTTCTCAACATTGAAGTAAATGTGTGCAGGTTAAGTTACTTATATATATATATCCTCAGATATATATATATAAGTGTGTATATATATACTTATATATACCTATACACACACACATATATATATAAGTATATATATACACATATATATACTTATATATATATAAGCATATCATGCTTATATATATATAAGTATATATATATGTGTGTATATATATAAGTGTATATATATATATCCTCAGTGTATGCCTTTTCCCACAGTTCTGCACTGTGGAAGGGTTCATTACAGCCCTGATGGATGAGTACCCTCGAGTCCTAAGAGCCAGGAAGAAGATCTTCATCGCAGTAGTCTGCTTCATCTCTTATCTCATCGGATTCTCCAACATCACCCAGGTACAGATGGCACAGGCTGTGCTTGTACCTCCATTCCTGACTCCTTTCTGGCCACTTGGCATCTCACAGCCCCACCAAAGCTTTGGAGAAGTGACAGCATTTCCCCTATTCTGGGTGAAGTAGTTTGCTCATCACTGCTACATCTCAAGTGACTTAGGATGCCTCCGTAATTTTTACCATCATCCTATTGTCAGTCTGGCCTGTTGTTCTGCTGTTTGCACTGAGGACTCAAGCCAACAGAGCCCAAATTTAGGGAATTCTTACTTCAAATAATTAAGATAACACAAAGAAAGCCTGTCTGTTGTGGGCTTGAACCTCTGGAGCTGAAGCTGAAGTTCTTGTGATGGGAGGTGAGGGCTGAGTGGTCTGGAGACCATTTGTGGAGCTGTGTGGGTTCACGAGGAGGCAAGGCAAAACTCCAGGGAGAGGCAAAGCAGACTAAAATGACTCCTTTTAAAGCAGAGAAATAGAAGAGATCCTAGTGAATTTGGTTTCTCCTCACCCTGGGGTATGCCTGAGCAGGCTGGCGAGTTGTCTGCAAGGGTTTTGCTTTCCACTGGAAGCATTGCAATAGTGGCTCTGCTGTCCAAGGAAATAGACATTCAACCAACAGACATGGACAGTAGCAATCCAAGCTGCTGGCTGATATTGTTGATCATAATCTACAATTGAACTCCTTGACCCCGTTTTTGTCTTTTCAGGGTGGCATTTATGTCTTCAAGCTGTTTGATTACTACTCAGCCAGTGGCATGTGTCTTCTTTTTCTTGTCTTCTTTGAAACCATCTCAATTTCTTGGTGTTATGGTAAGCACAAAACACCTTGTTCCTTTGTTTTCTCTGTGGGCATGGTGACTTACTGAAAAAGCCAAAACCAGTGAAGACAATGACAACTTTGCAGCCAAAAATGGCTTAGATTGATAACTTCAGAAAATCAGGAGTGGAAGGGTGTAATCTCACTTCTCCAGGCCCTCACAAAACCTCAGCACAAGAGGACATCAGGAACATGGAAGATGTTAGCATGAATTTGTGTCCCACTACCCCATCCCTTCCAGCTAATTCTTCTCATGCCACCCTGTCACCCTCTTGCTGTGCCTGGCCCGTGCTCTGCCAGGAGAAGAGATGAATACCATGGTGCAGAGTTGGGGTTTTCTTTCAGTACTCATTTCTTCTTGTAGGTGTGAACAGGTTTTACAGGAACATTGAAGAAATGATTGGCTACAAGCCTTGCATCTGGTGGAAGATCTGCTGGGCCTTCTTCACCCCTCTTGTCTGCCTGGTAAGACCTGGGGAATCCTCTGTGCAGGAGTGGGTCTAGAAAGGTCTCTAGATGGGCAGTAGGGAAACATTCTGTTCTCAGCCCAGGGCAGGTCTGGTGCAAGGGGGTCCCAGGCAGGCTGGAGATGGGTAAAGTGATAGAAGAGGCTCTTTCACTCTGCCTGCTGGAAATCACCCATAAAAAAGTTCTAGATGATTGCTTTTAATCTAAATGAGGCCATCGGTTCTTTTTTCTTTTTTTTTTTTTTTTTTGAGATATGAGATGATAAGTAAAATAATGTGATGTTTCAAAAAGCTATTATCAGCTCTGGCTTTCAGCTACGCCAGCTTCAGCCTCTGGCAGGCTTATGAGAACAAAAGCCATGACCAAATGCAGGATAACTGGCTGCAGAGCAGTTTGGCCTCTGCAGGCTCCTGCCCTCCCAGCAGAAGCAGTGCAGGGAGTGGTGTGATATGAAGACTCCTGATACCAGCTGTGAGGATGCTGTTTGCTTGCATAGGACCTCTGTGGAGGCACTGCTTGTCTGAGTAGTCTAGGGAAGAAGGAAATATGGGGTATTCCAATTCCATCTTTTTGGAAAGCTTAGGTTATCTTACCCAGCTTAGGATAAGAAGAGATATGAAATTAAGAGATATGAGTTGGTGGGCTGAAAGAATCAGACTAATGAGAAGAGCTGTTGGGAGCTAAGAAGGTAATGAAGGAAAGAATGGTGGGGTGCTGATTTTGCACTTTCCCCTGCAATGGCTGGTGTTCTTTTCTAGGGTGTGTTCTTCTTTAGTGTGGTGGAAATGACCCCTCTGACTCTGGGCAAGTACGTCTACCCCGTGTGGGGCCAAGGCATCGGGTGGCTCATGGCCCTGTCCTCCATGTTTCTGATTCCAGGGTACATGCTCTACTCCTTCTTCACCTCAACAGGGACCCTCCGGCAGGTAGGAACAGCTTCATCTCCCTCTGCCCAGGCTGAGCTCCTCCCTGAACTGATAACTCTGCTCTGACAGAGTTATCAGAGTGCACCAGGTTGGTGCTGCAGGAGCTCTGTGCACCATCTCCGCCAGGAGAGAGAGGGAGGGCTCAGATCAGCCCCAGTGCACTGAACATCTCTTGAGTATCTCTTTGGCATGGGGTACTGGAGCCAGGGAAGAGTTTGGGAAGAAATCCTTGAGGTTTCTTGACCCAGAGAAATCCCAGTTCCTGAGGATTCCTGGCTATGAGCATTTTTACTTGGCACTCCTCAGCAGGGAGATCAGCACCTCCAAGCCTGAATCCTGAAATGTCTCAGGCATTCTGCTAGCAGCAGAAACAAGCCCAGGGGTGCTTTGTCATGTGCCTTTCAGAGAACACTCAGTGACTGAGGCATTAGAAAGCAAGAAAGACCTACAATACCCACCACCTTAGTCTTGTTTAAAACATTTTCTTTAGTAATTTGAGCAGGATTTTTTGAAGCAGTGAATGCAGTGAGCCTCCATGTCATACCCAGTACTTACTACTAAGATTTTATGTACAGTGTTGACATTCAGTCTAGAGAGCACTGTGCCCCAAATCCCTGTCTTCAGTGCTTACAGTTGTAAGAAACCACACCAGGAGTGTTGATTTATGGCTTTCCCAGCCCAGCTGGAACAGCAACCAGATGCCATCTAAATCACATGAGTTTATTTTAGGAATGCTGTATTTTTAACAAACTTTGACTCAAAGAAGTTGTGGCTGGAATTACTGGGCTGAGGTCAGCTTCAGGTTCCCTACCTTTGAGGTGAAGTTGCAGGTGGATTTGAGTTTTCTTCCTCCCAGCATTCCATTTGGATAGGCTCTGATGTGGGTGAACTGGGTGGGTTAGGGATCTCAGATCTGCTTTCAGTTTCTGGTTTCTCATCTGAAGCTGGGTTTAGGTACTTGTCCTTCCTGCAGAACTCAAGCCAGGGTATTATGTCAAGCCACTTTGTTGACTTTGGGTTGAAGGCCAACTGAATTCCAACTGTAGGCCCTTTCTCAGACATTTACAGGGCTCCCTATTCACTCATCGTGTAAGCTGCAAAAGGAGGGAAGGGAAGCCTGAAAGTACAGGTTCAACCCTTTGCCTGGTGCCAGCCCTGTTTCACTGGAGATGGGGAAAGCACACTGCAGCATCTGGGGGAGCCCAAACTGCTCTGGGACCTCGACTCCTCCTGACCAAAGGCTTGTGCCAATTATATCCACAGTCCTTCCAAAGTGCTGTGTATTCCTGTGCTGCCCCAGGAGCTTGGAAGGAAGGTCTTGAGTGTGTTTCCACCCCTCCCTTCAGCACCTTGTGCAAACCATCAGCACCAGTAAGCAGCATGAGTGGCTGATGTGCACCCTCCCTGTCTGACTCTTCATGAACATCACGAGACCCAGACCCCCTCTCAATCATTCATAGACCTAGGAGCGGGCAGCAGATGGCAGCAGGAAGAAAGTAGGCTAATCTGTGTGTGCGTGTGTTGATATCAGAGAGACAGAGAGAATTTTTGGCCTCTTATATACACAGATCCTGGATTAATTTGTAATAGAGCTGGAGCTGGAGGGAAATTAGATGCCAATCCTGAATAAAGTGGTTTTGACAGACAGGAAAGATTACAAGTCATTTTGATCCTACTGAGCCTGAATGTTAAAGGGGAAAAAATACAATGAATGGCAGAAGCAGTTCAGTGAACATTTCAGGGAATTCACCCAGAAGCAGGCACTTCAGTGGTATTGGAGGGTAGGAGTTTGTTCCCCTTTACTGGAAAGAGGTTCTACTTCTCTTAGTGATGTCTGTTCAGGTCAGGCTTAATCCCCCTCTGCATTCTCTTCTGCAGTGCACAGCACCAGTCCCTCCCTGACTGGCAAAAGTGATTCATTCTTTTTCATCACTCCCGATGCTCAATCCACATGCCTCCAGTAATGATTGGCCCCTCCATATTTTCATGGGTCCTTGCTTCACTTTACTTGACTCTCCAATTTCCATTTGATCAGCTCAGGGCGGCAGGAGTTGCTGCTGTGCAAAGGTTTGTGCAGGTGGATGTTCTGATCAACATCAAAGGCACAGACTCTAACCTTGTTAACCTGCTGTAGTTACTTAGTAATGCTCTGTAATCAACCCTAATTGAAAAATAGGTTTTCTCTGAAGCCTGTGGCATTGCAGCTCTCCTTCCTCCTTGCAGCCGGTCTTGCCTGGTAACAGTTTGCCTCTTATCAGGATGTTTCAGATAAAAGGAGGAGCTGCTGTGCTGTGTGCAGCATCCAAGCAAAGGTGACTCTCAGAGGCTTTTGGGGTACTACCAAATGCTGCTGGAGGAGTCACTGCATGCACCATCCCCTTGCCCTGCAATCAGGGTCACCTCTGAGCCATGTGGCGAGGATCCCACCCCTCACTGCTGCCATGCATGCCCTGGCTGTCCCAGCCCTGGCTGACACAGTCTCTCCTTTCATTCCTGGGCAGCGTTTGCAGCAGATGACCCAGCCCAGGCCAGAGGGGCACGCTCACAACAACGGCCTCCAGCCCAAGACATCCTTGAATGGGAAGATCTCGGACGCCGCCGTGTAGGAGGAAAGCCCCAGCTCCTCGCTCTGCCCTGTAGTTGCTCAAAGCTCCACATTGTCCCTCAAGCTCCTCTGGCACACCTGGCTGTCCCTGGCTCTGCGGTGGCTTTCCTTTGTCCCGGTGGACCTGGTGGAGGAACCTGCTCGTGGCTCTTCCTCCTGGCATGGCTGAACAAGGCCCTGAACCAGCTGCCACCAGGGCATTGTGTGGTGGCCACCTCCATCCTGCACCATCCTTGTCCAGGGCATTGTGTGGTGGCCACCTCCATCCTGCAACCTCCTGGTCCAGGGCATTGTGTGGTGGCCACCTCCATCCTGCACCATCCTTGTCCAGGGCATTGTGTGGTGACCACCTTCATCCTTGTCCAGGGCATTGTATGGTGGCCACCTCCATCCTGCAACATCCTGGTCCAGGCCCTCAGGGAGAAGCAGCTGGTGCCCACATCATCCTCCTGCTGAGGAGAGGTGGTGTCTCTGGAGAGCTTAGACTGGTTGTTATCCACTTCTCTGTTTTTCTTGCCTTTCCATGTGAAGCTCCACAGAGCATCCCCCAGCACACAGCTGTGTTTCACCCCAGAGAGATTGCTATCACTAGGTTCAAATCCCAGATGGCTGCTGGCTGATGGAGCATAAAACACCAGCAAATACATAACTGGAGGGGATGTGCAGAGCAAAGGGTTCTAGTGCAGAACAAGGGATTCTAGTGAGAAGTCCTGCTTGTTGGTAGCTGTAGGACATCACCCCACACCTGGAGAAGGGCTTGGGGACAGTGTGTGCTGCTCACAGTGCCATGTTTCATCCCTGCACAGTCTCCAGACATGTTTGCTGCATCCACTGGGGCTGGCACTGTGAGCCAGAGCCCAGCAGAGCAGTCAACCTTTCTTTTCTGGAGCATCCTGCCCTCTCTAGCTGCATGCAGTAGCCACACCCTGACCCTAACAAGCAGCTAAAAGGGTAAATGGAGGGCTCTTTGCTACAGGCTGTTCAAGTCTCCCACACTGATCACAACAAGCTTGGTGCAGAGGCAAGGCTGTGTCACAAAGAGATTTTCCAGCACTGTGAAAATCTCCATCCAGGATAAACCAGGGTAGCTCCTGCCAAGCACCCTCCCTGGCTGTGTCCCTGGATGGGAAACAATCAGATGGAGCATGGCGCCCATGGGTGGTTCAGTTTATAGCTTTTTCAGGAAGCGGCCACTCCTAAACCCCAGCTGGTGGAATGCAGGAATTCCTGAGGCAGTTGGCAGGATGTGACCACCATGTTAAACCCACCCCTGTGAAGCAGTGCTGCCTTCCCTTGTTCAGCCAGATCAGTCACTGGCACATCCCAGCTCCCAACACACAAACCACAGAGGGCTGGGAGCTCTTGTAGATGGTGCTGGAAGAGTGCAGCACCTTGGAGAAGGCTGTGAAGTGTTTCAGAGCCATCCTAAAACAGCAGCACATTTCTTGGTGGTAAAGCTTTGTGAAAGGAGGTGGCTTGTCACAGCACCACGTGTAGGTGTGACAGTGACACTCCCAGTTGTGCCAGTGACCCCACGCAGAGACATCCTCGTACATAGAGTGTTTGATGAGCACGCTTGCTGTGGCTTAGTGCTGATTAGTCTCTCTCCTCCCCTGGCACAGCATTGCCAGGCCTGCTGACACTCCCAGCTTTAGATCAGAATCAACAAACTCATAAATGAGCATTCAAGAAAAGGTGCATCACACCCATCTTTCCTGCCAAAGAGTCTGGTCTCAGAAGTGACACACTGCAGTGCCCCAGGTGTCCTCCTGCAGGTGACAGATGCGTGATGAGCCTCTGCACAATTGTTCTGCTCTCCAATAGCAGCTTCAGAATGCTGCAGGCTGGCCCTGTGCTGCTTGCCCCTGTGACTCACCAGAGCATGGGGCCAACCTACTCTTTGCCAGCCTTCCAGCTTGTGGATCAGTAGCAGAAGGAAGAAAGAAGTTTTCTGGTGAAAGCTGAGCTCAGACCCCTTTGGGAGTGGGTCCTCTGCCAACTCATCAGTGCATCTTGATTAATGTTGCTTCAGAAGTGTAACCAGTCTGTATTTGTGTGCATGGTTCTCAGCAGTTATGGCTGTGGCCATTAAGTGCATGTTTTGTGGTCTCCAGCACCCTGGGCTGAGATCACGCCCTGTCCCACCTGTAATTGTTGCAGTGTTTGTGTCAAAAAAATTGCAGCTGTTAAATAGACATGAGGAAATGCTGTATTTATAGGCTTAGTCTTGTAAAGCCAAAAGCCAAACACTGAAAGCTGCAATCATAGCTCATCACTATTAATCTCAGCCAGTTACAGACATGTCATCTTTCCTTGCCCTTAATTGTCTGTGCCACTTAGCTGAACATTTCTATTCCAATTTCACCTATTTTTATGAACTGGGGCACTAAGGAAACCACTCTTTATAAACATGTATGTCCTTAAAGAGGGACATCTGTGCACAAAAAATATGTTTAAGCTCTAAACTTTGCAGTAATTACCCTTACAAGAGACCTGCTTTTGCCTGTGCATCCAGGTCCCTTAACCTCCCTTCCCTCAAATGCAGACTGAGGGTTGCACAGGTGGGTGGTGGGCAATGGACTCAATTTTTGAGTGAGGCCATAAAACCATGGAAGACTTTGTTTCTTCAAACTTCATTGGGACACCTCAGGTCTGAGGAGGAACAAATCAGTGTTAGTGGTAATTTTTTTGTCTCTTGGCCAACGAGCTTGGTTACTGGCAGAGCTGCTCAAAGTTTGTTTCCTCCAGGGGAGTGGAGAAGGAAGGGTCCAGAAATCAAAATTCTTTCCCTGGTTGCAGAGGAAATCTCTAAACCCCCAATTCCTGTTTGCTACAATTTTAGCCCAGCATCTCTCTGACCTGTGGCCTTGCCTGTGGCACATTGTTCCAGATGTGGTAGCAGGGGCTGCTCATAATAACAATATTTGATGAGATTTAACCATTTGCTCCATTTTCTGCTTGTGACCTTCTCCTTTTCTCTCTCTCTCCTACCCTGCTCCTTTTTGTTCTCTTGCCTCTGTCCTTCCCTGGTATCATTTGTCCAGTGGAAATTATCTACCTCAGCTTTATCTTCCTCAGAAGATTATCTTCCTCCTGCTTTCTTAGTTCCACTACTGTAAAATTGCAACTCTCTCTCCTTTCTCTCCTCCTTTCTATTCTTTCCTCATTTTTATCTCTTTCTATTATCACCAGCCTCTCTTCCCTGTTTCTCTCATGTGCTTTCCTTCCACCCTAGAGCTCCTTCCTGCATGCCTGTGGCTTAGCCTCTCACTGTGTGCATGCTCAACCCATGAAAGCTGGAAAGCTGGATCCCAGGATCCCACAGAGGAGCCCAGCTTTTCACAGAATCCAGTCCCTAAGAACCAAATTCCATCCCAATTTCCATCCCAATACCTAAGTTATCATGAAGTTCCAGGTGTTTCTCTTCCTCTTTGCACCAAAAAATGCTGTGCCAAGGGATATTATCTCCTGGTGTTACTAGAAAGACATTCCAGCCCACATTCCACCAGTGTGCACAGAGCTGTGCCCGTTCTGAAAGGTTTTGTGGCCTTTCCTGTTTTTGCACTATGTTATTTCCACCGCGAATATTTGGATCTGTGAAGTCTGGCACCCATGACCTTGCAGGTAGGAATTTGCCCTGTCTGATGGACTGATCCCCTTCTCCAGCATTTCAGACTCATCCCATCCTTAGCTGGAAGAGCCCTCCCACCTCCACACACAGGTTTTCCATCTAGTGAGAAGGTTTTCCATCTAGTGAGAAGTCAGGGGTGTTGATGGACCCCCTTTAGCTGATCCCACACCTCTGAAATGCCACTGTGGGTGGGCCTGTCAAAGCAGCCATGTCTGTTCACTGGCTGCAGGAACTGCTTTTGTCCTGTTCCCACCACATCTGCTGACCACCCCTCTGCTCCTCATTCCTTCTGACTCACCCAGAAGAGAGGGTACATGGCCAGGGTGTGGATTGCTCTCCTCTCCTCACTGCTCTAGTTCAGAAGGGGATTGTGCTCCCCTGTGCTCATGTACAGCACTCCTGCCTTTTCTCTGTCCCCTCACTTCCGCACCACAGGCAGCTGCTTGAAATAATCCTTTATGAAATCTCTTAATTCTAAGAAGCTATTTAGGGACCTGTGTTCAAATCCCTCTGAAATCCTCTTTTTCCTGAGGCCTGCAAAATATAAAATAAATGCCCCTGCCCCCATCCTCTGCTGCAGCAGGGGGTGACACGGGCCATGGGAAAGGCAGGACTGTTCTTCTGCTGCTCAAGGGCTGCTTCCCCTGGAGACCCAGGTGAGATCCTCTCTCCTGGGAGAGGGGAGCTCTTGCTGCTGCTGTTCTAGCAGATGTGTTCCAACAGCTGGCAGCTGGTTACAAAACCCTTGTGCCATGTCCATGGCAGGATGTGGTGCTGTGTGGCACTGGAAGGCTTTGTGCAGCCACTGTGCAGCTTGCAGTCTCTCCACAGCTCTATTAAATGGTGTGTTGAGAGGAGTTGTGTTGTGCCTCAGGGGTGCCCTTAAAGCTGGTGTCATTCTGGATGGGCAATTGTCCTCATCCATTGCCTCTTCCAGGGGGTTTCTCTCATGACTGGAGGATCCTGGCTGTGGTTTGGTGGTGATGGCCAGATGGGGAGGGGGTCTGCATCACTGCTGGGATATATCCACTGTGGTTTGGCTTGTGCTGAGGGTACAGCTCTTACCAAGCACTGCCTGCCTTCCTCAGCAGCTGAGACCACTGAGCCAGTGTTCAGCTCTGGTTGTCTGCTGGAGGCCACATGGTGTCCCATAAAACACAGCAGGGATGGATGGGGTGCATCCCACACCCCCACTGCAGCCCTGGCTGAGGGAAAGCTGCCACAGGCCCTGACAAGTGTGTGCCCATCATCCCTGTGATGCCATCAGCCGGGAAGTGTCCGTGTCTGGAGAAGCTCAGGAGAGGTTAGTGCTCCCTGTGCTGATACCTGACAGCCAGGATGTGACGGAGATGCCTCCTGACAGCCTGGCATGATGCCACTGTGCTGCCAGGAGAGTGGCACCAGCATTCACTGCAGCCCCAGGGACCAGCCACGGGCCCTCGTGGGGTGGCACGTGTCCCCAGCACAGCTCCTGGGGACAAGCAGCCCTCACCCCCACAGCCCTGTGCAGAGAGCTCATGGAGGGATTTATCCTGGGCAATTGAGGTATTTCTGCTTCCAGATGAAGAAAACAACTCATGAGGAAGAGGCTTGTCTGAATCCCAGCTGTAATGGTATGGGGAGCAGGCTGGCACTGAGGGTCCCACAGCAGAACACAGGGGCAGTGCTGGGGGGCACTGCTGCCTGATCCCTGCATCTCCCACAGCCCCAGGGCCCACTGCCAGAGCAGGGCTTGGTGGCACAGCTGGATGTTTTTCTCACTTTGAAGGCTGTGTGACTGGGAGAAGGCTCTTGGCCAGTTTGTATCGCATCATGCTGTTCAGGAAAATACAGATATCCCTGCACTGACCCCATAAAGAAAAGCACTGCTAGTTTTGTGCTGATGCTGCTGACCCAGATCCAGAAAAAACCTGCTCCATTTTATCTCTCCAGATAAAAGGTTCTATGGTGTAAACTCATCCCTTGCCATCAACCCAAAGAGCACTGCCCACTGCTCAGGGGCTCTGGCACCGATCTGGGGGCACAGCAGCCCCCAGGGTGACCCGGACAGGACATGGTGGCACTGTGCCCCTGTCTCAGCAGAGTGCCAGCTCCCTGCCCTGCTCTCTGCCATCCTCAGGGAGCCCGTGTTCCTTCTGGACACAGTTTGCAGCTGTCTGAGTGCTCCTGCCGCCTTCTTTTCTGTGCATCCCCTCCAGCACATGCCAGAGCTGCCTGACACGCCTTTAAAAATAACTCCTAGGCGTGAAGGAGGGCAAGAGATGGAGGGGGATGAAGAGGGACAACATCCCCGTTTGCCTCTCCCCGCCCTGCCGGTGGTGTCGCACTGTCCCGGCCAAGCAGCCGCCCGTGACACAAACGCGACACAAATGCTTTGATGTGGTTTTGAAGCGCATTCGGTCCTGCAGGGGGGAGAGAGAGAGCTGACATCTCTGCTCCCTCTCTGCACTTACTGCAAATGAAGGGATTAGGAGTTATAATCCAAGATTCTTATTTTAAAGCGGCTTTCCAGCTCTGTGAGGGGAACTTGAGCGTGGTGCTCCTGGGGGAGGCGGTGGCAGAGCAGCTGTCACAGCCCGGTCACCGCAGCTGCCTGGGCGGTGGCAGCCGAGGCTCGGTGGCACTGCGGTGCTCCAGGCTGTGGGAGAGGCATTTCTGCAGGGAGTGCGAGTGGGTGTGCAGGGGGCTCTGCAAACCCAGGGTACAGGCGACATCCCACCACCAGGAACTCGCCTTGGCACCAGGGAGTGCACCCGAGCACCGTGTAGGTACTACTGTCAGGTTGCACCTGGATTTACAGAGGTTCCCAGATGTTTTGAGCTCTGAAAAGAAGCTTTTTCCCAAAGAAAGGGCTCTTCCTTTGGCAATGGAGGGCAGGTCTCTATTGGCTAGCACTGTTTAAATGGGATTTATCCAGGTGGCAGCCCAGCCCCGTGGGGACTGCCCCCATCCCTGGCAGCACTATAGACCCCAGGATGATCCTCCAGCTCTGAGGACTCCTCTGCCATGCAGAGCCTCAGGATCTGAGGGATCCCCCATGGCAGCATCTGCCCTTGGGATGCTGAGTGCCAAATTGCACCAGCCCAAAGCACCCTGCAGCCCTTGGAAAGCTTCTGTCCCACACTGCCAGCCGTGTCTGCTTTGGAGAAATGCACTGATCTCTCTCCTTTTGTATTTGTTAACTCTTTCTCCTTCCCACTGCATTCATGGCAGACCTGTGTAAATTGTTAACAAAGTGCTGTTTTTTTTCACTGGCATCTCTGCAGCCTTTCCCTCTGCTAATTATTATAGCCGTGCCTCTTCTAGGGCAAGTTGACAGATGGCTGGGGTTTTATCTTTGAACAAGCTATTTAAATAGGGCTCTGGCTTTTGCCTTGCACACTTCTTTCCTGACTGCATGTCCTGAGCTGCTGGATGGGCTGTCCTTTTCACTAGGGATGACAGAAGGTGTGAGTTGAGACTGAAGGCTGAGGTCAGATCCCAGGAGATGGGTTCTTTCCTTTCCTTTTAGAAAGGGAAGATCATTCTGCCCTGCTTCATGTGGCCTCATAGAGTGCTGTGGTTTGGATTTAGCATGAGAATAATGTTGATTACACCCTGATGTTTTAGTTATTGCTAAGTAGTGCTTACCCTAAATTAAGGGTCCCATTCTCTGCCAGTGAGGAGAGGCACAAGAAGCTGGGAGGGAGCATGGCCAGAACAGCTGATCTGAACTGGCCAAAGGGATATTCCAGGCCATAGCACTTCATATTCCATGCATAAACTGGGGGGAGCTGGCTGGGAGCTGCTGGGGATGGGCTGGGCATTGGTCAGTAGGTGGTGAACAATTGCATTGTGCATCTTTCCCTCATTTTCATTGTTATTATTGTTGGTGTTGTTGTTATTAAACAATTCTTATCTCAACCTCCAAGTTTTACCTTTTTCTGATCTCATCCTTATTCCACCAAATGTGGAAGGGGAAGAGAGGGAGCAGCTGCAAGGTACTTAGTTGCTGGCTGGGATTAATCCACAAGATAAAGAAAATATACTCAAAAGTCAAACCTTCCATAATGGGAGGGAATAGAAGTGTGTACATAGAATATCAGGATGGGTATATATCACTCTAAGTGTTTTTACTGCCACTGTAGCCTTGGTCCTACACTCCTGTGGAAGAAGATCCTTCTGTTGTTTCTTGTTTGTTTGTTTTTGATGAACTTGATATTGTTTGGGACACCCTACCTTAATGAGGAGGAAGGATTAGGAAGACAGGATTCTTGTTTTCAAAACATTCATTGGTAACTGTGCCACACTGTAAGATCCCAAGACTGGAGTATGGGTGCTGTATAAAATATGATCTTGCCCTGCATACCTAAGAACATTCCCAGCTCATGGATTGTATGGTTTAAGATAGAAAACAACTCCCCAGCCAGCTTTTAACCTCTGCTGCACTCATTAGCTGCAGAAAAGTTGCTTCAAGACCCACCAAGTGTGGCAGAGCTCCTAAATTGGTTAAATCCCAGAGCCCTGCTAACCATGCCTCATCATCCTTGAGGCACCTGCTTATTTTCAGCCACTTTCCCCAGGCCAGGCAGGTGTATGTGCATGACTCCAGGCTGCTGAATTAAGGATGTGGGCAGTGACTTTATAGGGGCACCTCTTCCCCAGCAGCTGGGGATGACAACAAACCTCAGTCTGTGGGGAAGGTGGAGCCTGACTCTGATCAGCTGTGCAGGAGACAGCAGGCTGTGAAGAGCTGAGTTCAGAGGTGAGTCTGCATTTTGTGGATTGCATTTTGTGTATTGAGCCCACCTACAGCAAAGCATTTGAGGGATGTGCTTTGTAAAAGCCCATCTGAAAAGTTTCAGAGAAAAATTGCATCTCAAGATTCTGTGTGGAAAAGAGCAGTGTATTTTGATCCATTCCAACCACACTATGTATCAGTTGTTGCACATAATGGATGCTGTATAGATATAACAGGGTACAGATGCACTGTGACAATTGTGGTATTTGCTTTTTGGGTTGTAATCCTCTATACCAGCACTGCCTATATATATGTCTACATAGTTTCCTTCCCAGAGACACTTGCCATCTTCTGATTAACAACAGTATCTGTACATTGGAGCAAGTGAGGAGTATTTCACATATGGACAATCTAGTTTTATTGCTTTCATCTTCACTTTACAGCCAGGTGTGTGATCTGAACATCAGCCAGGAACTTTAATAATCTTCTGTTTCAAAACATCTTAGAAAATGCCTGTTTAGGATGGGCTGATTTATAATATATCCATGGCACACAAAAACATAAATGGAAGCCTCTGAATGCCTGGGAAATATTCTGTCTGTTTCTGGGAGGGATTTCTGTCCCCCCAAGTATTTCATGGTGGGCCTGGGGATCCAAGGGATTCTTTGAAGCCAGCAAAGAATTTGCAACCCATGGGCAGGGTTTTTTTAGCAGGTGCAATGTGAATCCAGCATCACTGGATCCAGCTGCAGAGATGGAGTTGCCTTCCCCCACTCATTGCAGAGGAGAGCTCGCTTTGTGTGCACGTGCTTGATTCTCCCTCACAGGTCAGCTTCATTAACCTTGGGGTTATGCTCTGTGTAAATATGCACTTAGATCTGATCTGCTCAGGAAATGTGATTTCCCTCACGTGTCTCCCATCCAAATGTTCCCCAAGTGTGTGTGGCTGGTGAGATGTGCTGCAATGGTGATGCTCAGCAAAGCTGTCCTGCTCAGGCAGTTCATGCTGCCTGTGCTCCACAATTTTGTCCAGCACATTCTGTGGATGTACCTCCATGCTCTCTGAGGGGCATTCCTGTGTGCTGTGAGCACTGCCCCACGGTGTGTGCTGCTCTCTGAGGGGCATTCCTGTGTGCTGTGAGCACTGCCCCACGGTGTGTGCTGCTCTCTGAGGGGCATTCCTGTGTGCTGTGAGCACTGCCCCACGGTGTGTGCTGCTCTCTGAGGGGCATTCCTGTGTGCTGTGAGCACTGCCCCACGGTGTGTGCTGCTCTCTGAGGGGCATTCCTGTGTGCTGTGAGCACTGCCCCACGGTGTGTGCTGCTCTCTGAGGGGCATTCCTGTGTGCTGTGAGCACTGCCCCACGGTGTGTGCTGCTCTCTGAGGGGCATTCCTGTGTGCTGTGAGCACTGCCCCACGGTGTGTGCTGCTCTCTGGGGCACAGGTTCCTGTGTGCCCACACGTCCCACAGCGCACAGGCAGCAGTGAGTGCTCTGCTCTGCAAGGCTGTGTGGGCCTCCCTCCCCAGAGGTGCAGCCTGCACAGCCAAGAGCATCCAGCACTGAGCTGTGGCACAGAAGGGCTCTGCCTTCCCCCTCACTGTTTTCCTCTCCACCTCCCTGCAGGGGTGAATTTCACAGTTAAGTTGCCACCTCCTGAACAAGTTTATTGCTTCCTGTTTTCCTCTGGATCTGATCCTCAGAGAGCCTGAGCACTGAGCTGGCTCCTGCTGCTTTTGAGAAGAGAACAGCAGTAGCTGGGGCAGGCTGCCCCTGGGGCCAGTAGGAGGCCAGGATGCTCAGCACTCCATGGAGCACCCTTGGTGTGTGCTTGTGTGCCCGGAGCCCAGGGACACCGGGGGCTGAGGCAAAGAAGACATTGGAGCACAAGTGACATTATCTCAATATAATTTCTAAAACTCTATTGATCGAACAGATAAAATACCTCTGATCTATTTTTTGTTATTTTTGTTACAAAATATTAGCCATTTGGACTCTTTTGCTAGGTGTGACCACACCACTTTTCCCAAAGGAAGCTTTTGTTGGTGATATTTACAGCAGGAGACAGGTACAGACAGACAGGTGCTTTCAAGAGCCTACGCATAGGTAACACTTCTGTTGTTAGATTTTAAAAAGACACATTCAGATGGGGTTGTGACTAGTGTTGAAGAGCTGGGTGACTTCAAAGCTGCTGTCCCAGGCGTGGCTGCGAACGAGAGGGCAGGACAAGGACAGCTCTAGCTCACAAAACACTGCCAGCAGTCCCTGGAGCCTACACTAGCACAGTGAGGCAGCTGGTGGAGTGGGAGACGGGGGGGAGTTTGCTCAGCAACTTGCATTTCAAAGCAGAGGCTCTGCCAAGCAGCAGCATCCTTGGTTTAGGGCTCAGATTGGTTTTGGAAACCTCAGAAATATGTGCACATGGTTGCAGGTTGAGCCTTCTGAGAAACAGGTAACAAAACTCAAAGCCTTATGGCTTGGAGGCCCTCAAGTGCATCCAAATCTGGTGGTACCTTTCAATATGAGTGTTGATGAAATTCGGGTTGTGGACCATACCCTCACCTTTCATCTACAGGAAGGAGAGAAAATGTGAACAGTGGGATGCTTTGAAAGCCTTGTGAAAGCACTGCTAACCCAGCAGCCAAGACTATGTCATTAAAAATTACTGTGGCAGCAGAAAACCACTGCATTAAACCCAAATTGTTTGCAAGGCTCAACTCTCCTGTCACATTTTCCCATCCCTTTGCTGCTGGTGCAAACAGATTCATTTCACTGGGCCTGCACCAGCATGAGCAAGCATCAGGATGGAGCCTGATGTAACCCAGCTCAGTCTCTCCTGCTGCCCAGAAAAGCCACCTTCTCATTTGGCCACTGACTACCCAACACTCACTGCAGAACACTTTTCACAAGGTTTCTGTTCTCTCTCTCCCCCCCACTCCTTTTTAATAGGACATGAATTTGGCAGCAAAAAGACATTGGTTCATTTGGGTCGAGCTAATCTCTGCAGCAGCTCCCTGCCTGACTCCTCCACCTGAAAGATTGTGCTAGGTTCATGATCAGAATCCCTGCTGTCAAGAGCTGGTGATTTGTCTTTGGGCTGGTCCCTCCAGGTGGGCTGAGGTGCACGTTTTGTCCTTCATTGGGCTGTCATTGAGGTGTCCCTGTGTGTCTGTGTGTCTGTGTGCAAGGGTGGCTGCTCACAGCTGCGGGGCTACACCGAGTCTGTGTGTCTGGCTGGCATGTGGGAGGACTGCAGGAGCAGACAAAACAATAGATCAGACGAGGTGCAGATATGTTTTAAAGTGCTTGTCATCCTTTGAACCAACCTTCAAAAAAACAAAACAAATCTGTATTTTGGAGTGAAGTCTGAAGGGCTCAGCTCCACGGTGGAATTTTGACCAACCTGTTCCATGACAACCTGGAACAGAGCAGTTTTATGCCTCTCCAGCCAAACCCAACAGAAGATGTGGTAGCCAGCAGGCCAGAAGACAGCAAGAGTTATCTACATTTGCTTCTCTGTCCAAAGCTCAAGGCCAGCAGTAGCCTTTGCAAGGTCAGGGAAACAAAACCAGCTTGCCCTGAGAAAACACTTTGCCTCAGGTACCTCAGCACTTCAGTTCACTCACTTCTACCCTGCATCCAGCATGGAGAAGGGAGTCTCAAGCAGCTTCCTTATTTCTTCTTTAGATCCTTGTAGCTCCCCCAATCAATTATTAAAGCAGCAAACATCTTGTGTAGGAACTTCGTAGGCATTGTTATAAATATTTTATCTAAAAAAATTATTTCCTCAAGTATCTTAAGGTTTTTTGCTGTTGTCACTTTGTGTTAAATGTCAAGTAAAATCTAATTTATTTATTTTAACACACACACAGAGCTTCATTGGCACACTGCACTCTGGAAAAAAACCTGAACTAGTACTGCCACTCCTCTCAGACAGTGAAATAACTACTGGGAAGGGGGGACAGTGCCACTGCCTCCTGCACACCCATTCCACTGCAGCAGTGAGCAAAACCAGCAGCAGCCACACACGGCATGACCAGAAAAGGCAGATGGCACACATGCTTTCTTGGGAGCTATGGGCAGCTCAGATGAGGCTCTGGCTGCTGTGAGGCAGCAGGCTGTCACCCTGGAGGGAGTCAGCAGCAGCCCAGGCCAGCTGTGCCTCACAGCTGGCTGGGGATGAGGGGCTGAGCCCTGGCCAGGGGTGAGGACCTCTTCCAGCACCCAGTTCAGGATGCAGAGCATCCCAACTGCCCTGGGGGGCTGGCTAGGAGAAAGCTTCTCTGCTCTGGAGGGACATTGGGCTTCTAGTCAGGGTTTTCTTACAATCTTTTCTGTCATCTGCTTCTGCAGTCTTCCCTGGGGCTCTGCTTGTGGGCTCCCAGTTGGTACATTTGCTATTGCAGACAGAAGTGCAGCCTGGTGCCCAGCTGAGCAAACAGGTCAGAGCTCTTGGCACAGCTGGGTCCATGGGCCATGCTCAGACTGAGGGGCCCTGGCAGTGAGCAGGCTCCTGCCCTGCAGGGCTGGCCAAGTGCAGGAGACCTGTCACCCCAGCCCCTGTCTGCTTCCCTAACTCCAGCTGGGCCTCTGCCCAGGTCAGATGTGTGAGCCTCTCCCTGAACATTCCAGCACAGCCAGGAAGCATCCAGGGAGCACTGAGGGAGCCAAGCCTGTCCCTGATGCACTGCCAGTGCCTTCTCTTACTGGCAATGGCCCCAGAGATCAGCACACTGGCACAATCCCTAAGGAAATTGCTGTGTGGCTGTTACCCCACAAGGTTACAAAAAGTTTTCTGCATCTATCTTTGCTGTCTCTCTTGTCCTGACATTTTGCACATCCCCACCACTGGCAAGAACTCCTGCCATTCCTTACCCTACCATTGCATCATCAGCACCCAGTGCTCATGTCTCAGCCTTGCATGGGGAGGAAGAGTGTTTCTGTCTTTCCCTCATAACATAAAATAAAAATAAAGGCCCTAAAAGGCATTCTGTCCTATTTTAGAATCCTAAAGTTGATCTTCTTAAACCTCGAAGGGAGATAGAATGAGTGACTGAGACCAAAGCCTTTAAGCTAATTAATACCTTCCCCTCCCTACTGCACAGATATTTTTTTCTAAAAATACATCCACAGCCCATTTTTAAAGCTGTCTTCCTTCACATCAATGTCCCCAATAAAGCAGAGGAGCTGAGCTGTCATCTCTATCTCAGGATCTGCCCCTCCTCTCACTTTGAAGCTGGGATAGAGAGGGAGAGAGAAGAGGCCTTGGAGTCTGGTATCTGAGCAGCTTTGCTAGAGGAAAGGCTGATGGAGGTAAGAATATAGGGGTAAGAGATAACAGGCAAGAGATACAGATGGGACCTCACATGAGTGGTCTCCAAAAAATCCCTTCCCTCTAACACAGGTGGAAGAGCCCAAGTGAATGGAACACCCACCCCAAAGGGTGAACAGAACACTCAGCTTTGCTATCAGAATACAAAAATGCAGGTGGGCAGGAAACACAAAACCAGCCAGAAGAAGGAAAGCAGAGGTGGGTCTGTTTTAGAGAAGACAATCTCCTCTGTGTGTGTGTGGGGGGGTGTGTGTTGAGTTGGGAGGGCACCTCTCGGTGCTGTCTCTTTGGAAAAGCACACATCCATTCATTCCAGGAAGATCCCTGGACTGAAGCCCTCCCTCCTGCCCCCTCAGAACTGCTTGGTGTTTCCTTAGTAAGCATGCTCATACATATGCTACCATACAGGTGTATTTACACGTAGTGAGGTCTGCTAGGTCTCAGCAGAGGTCTCTGGTACAATGCTCCAACATAACAACAGAAAAAGTTTTGGTGTTCAGTGAGGCCATCTCTGTGTATTGTACTGCAGCTCAGGACAGTCTCTCCTCCTCTCAAGCTCTCTTCCACTCGTGCACTCCTTCCTTTGGAGCCGGTTGCTGCAAGGAGATAAAACCTGGAGAGCGATGAGGAGGAAGCGTGGCAAGTGGTGCAAGTTCTCACTCCAGCTTAGCAGGTGGCAGTGATGGTGGCAGGGAGAACTCCACCCCCAGGAATGCCCCAGGGTATGGCACAGGTGAGTCCATTTCTCTGTGAGGCTGGCAAAATTTCAGGGTGGGTACGAACCTGTGGCCAGGTAAATGCAGTGCAGGGAAGGAAGGTGAGGAGTAGGAAACGGAAGACACGGTGCCTAGAAAGCAGCAGGTCATCAAGCCTCTGAGGAACACGGCAGCAAAGTGCTACATGGGGACCACACGAGCACAGAGGCCAGCTGGGCTGGCAGGGTGTGAGGATGTGTGAGCATGTAGGCTGGCAGTTTCTACAGATGGCTCCTCACAAATAGCATCATCTTGAGGGGACACGGGGTAAGAGTTAGGTCAGTTGGCTTTTTTTTTTTCTTTTGTTCTCATTTTACTAAAAAATAAATCACAAACTAGATCTCTGTAGGCAGAAAGGGTCCCTGGGAGGTGCTGGGGAAGGGATGCCAGGAAGTCTGTGCTGTTTGGTGCTGGTGCTATGGCTACACGAGGCTGCGTGAGCCACTGGAATACCTGCGCCTCTGAAGCAGCGAGCTGGGGGGGCAGTACTGGTGGGGGTGGTTGTAGGGAGGGGGTGGGGGTGGCAGGGGGGGCTGATGGACCAGCTTCATGGGGGTCCCAGGGAGCCCACTGCCCACACCGCGCCACGGCGTGGAGGTGCACGAGTCGGAGGTGACGTAGCGCGTCAGAGTCTGGTTGAGGGCCGGCTCCATCCGAGCGAGGCACGGCTTGTCCAGGACAATGACTTTGACAATCTGCTGGCACTGTACAAGTGTCCCCGCCGAGGCGGGGTGCGAGGGCACCAGTGCTGTCTCCAGCTGCTCCCGTGGCATGTTAAGACGCATGCTGGGCTGCATTCCACTCTCGGGCCCCAGGGCGGAGTTGTGCTGGTACGTTTGAAGCCTGTTGTGAATTGACACCTAGTTTAGAAACAGCCAAAGAAGCATTAAATGTTACAAGACTTTTCCCATCCGCTGCTACTGGCTGCCCTGAACCCCCGCCACCGGACGGCCTCACATGCATTCAACCCTCCCTCCCCCAGAAATCCAGAATAGGTACGACCCTGGCTGCACAGTCCCCCTCAACAGCCCCAATGTCCCCATCCAGCCTAAGTGTCCCTGTCCTTTCCATCAGGTCAAAGGCAGCAGAGCCGGCGTTCCCAAGGCAGTGCAGATTTGATTAGCAAACAGCACAGGGAACACAAATCGATTCCAAGAGTGGAAGTGTCTGTGAATTCTCATGGAAATGAACAGACCTCGAGGCCATGACTTTGCCCCCAGCAGCGAAAAGGAGAGGGGCACCAGGCCACAAGGTTTCAGATAATCGAGGCCATACGTTTCAGCAATGACAGCAGCTGAGTCTGAGATAGAGAGCGACAGAGAAACTCAAGCCTTTCCCAGCTCCCTGCCTTTCTAAGTAGGAAGGTGCACCACATGACTGGCTAATCTGTTTACAAAGGAAAAAGCAGAAACCTGACATAGTCTAGCAAAAGGCAGCTCCCTCTGCTCCATTTGATGGTTTGCCAGTGAAAGGAAATGATTTTCAAAAGGAAAAAAGAAAAAAAATGCCCATCTAGCTCATACAATGATAAAAGAAATTCATGATGAAATGGCAGCAGATTAGATAATCTCAGAGAAATGGAAATGCTCCTCTGCTGGCAGAGTAATACTTGGTCAGCTGAAAGCAGGTAGGAAAGCAGGAGGTCATCAGGGTTTCCACATCGAGGTGCTGATAATGGAATCAAATAAGGGAGCTCACTCAGACCAGTCTGAAAAGGATGAGCTGGCCTGGATGGGAGGTCCTTAGCAGGAGAAGTGCAGCAGGGAAGTAATGCTTCCCAAATGATGGATGATGTTCTAGTTCCTCCTGGCAAGGCCATGGGCTGATGGAGACCCCAAAGCAGAGCTAAGTTGCTGGCTTAAAACAGAATGTCAGTCAAGTGACAAGCCCTGGGTGGGAAACAAGTGCTCTCAGGCTGGCGTGGCACCTCCAGCCAGGCAGGGGTACAGGTGGGACAGTGGAGCTGCCCTGAGGCTCTGGCAGAGGCAGCAGCTGCACCAGCAACTGGGAAGGAGAAGCTGTGAAGTGACCAAGATCCCCACCATGCTGGAACAAGGATGAGCTGTCTGTCCCTATCCAGACATGGAGGCTGCTCAGACTCACAACACAGCAGGACACAATATTGTGTCAATATTTATTCAGGTGTTGGAACATCCCACAGGAAAAACTGGTTGCTGGGCCATGAAGTGCCAATGACATTAGGATACATGGAAGCTGTTCTACACAGGGAGACACTTCTCCCAACAGGAGTAGGAAACTGGCTGGCAGAGGCAACTTTCCCAGGAAGGAAAAGGTGTCTGCAGAGAAATATGGTGCTCTACAGGGAAAAGAAGCAGCACCTACTCCCCACAGAGAAGCTGAATTCTTTAAGTCAATATATGTTGACAAGAGGGGAAAGAACTACCCTGGAAAAGGGAAGGTTCAGGACGATGGAGATATTTCAGACAGAGAGAGAGTAGGAAGGAGTTGATAAGATTTTCAGTGTGAAGATTGCATTTTCCTGTTTCCTCACAGGCAGTGAGAGTATGGGTATACGTGAAGAAACAGGCAACCCACTGGATGCTAGACATTCCTGCAAAGATAGATGTACACAGGACAGCCAAGCTCCCTGCCTAGGAAGGTGAAGCTCTAAGGAAGGTCTGGTGTACAAAGGCCATGCTTAATCCCCTTCAGGGGGATGGAGAGACAGAGCTGCAGAGATAGTGCAGGAAAGCTGGGCTGTGGGGAATTTGCATGTGATGCTGCATGGAGTTAGCATGTCAGGGAGGTCCTTAGTGGGGTTTTTCAGTCTCCCCAGAAGCAGTGGGGTGGGTTAGTCTACAGCGTTTGGGAGCTTGGTCCATGAAGGATGTTACAGTTATAGAAACGGATTGAAAATGCTTTGAAGTTTAGTTTGGATTTGAAAGTTGTATTACCCGTCCTAGCAGTAACTTTTAATTGTATCTCTGGAAATTGGTAAAATTGTCAGTCTGGCTGGGGAGGCATTGATTAAAACCTGAGAAAAGAAACAACAGAGAATGTGAGAAGTGCTGAAGTGAGAGAGAATTACTTACCTCAGCTGCTCTGCACTCTACTTACCTCCACTGTGCTGTCCGAGACCTTCTCCGCCAAATCCTTCTTGCCTTTGAAATAAAACAAAATATCTCACTCATGAGATCTGCCCCTCTAGTCAAGAGCTGGCCCTCATAGTGGAGAGTGGACTGGAGAGTTAAAGGGAGAGGTGCAAGGCCAATCCAGACCCTCTTGCTTAGTGGGATAAGTTTTATCCGTTCAGGGAAGAAAATTGGGCCAGGTTCTTCAGAAGTTACCCATTCTCTGTCAGTAACAGCTCTTTACCAGGTATTACAGCTACAGACTGGGCAATGAGACTTCAGGGGTTTTTCTAGGGTATTTGAAGATCCTTTGTGCTCTTGTTTTTCCACTATTTGGCCAAGGATAAAGAGTACAAAACTAAACACTTCTTTTTGCAATTATTCTCACAGGAACCAGTGAGAACACATTTGCAAAGGCAGCACTTCTAGACCAAAAAAAAGTTGGGTGCTGGGTGCCCTCTTACCTGTTGGAGAGCCTTGCTTAGACTGCAGCTCCATCTGGGCTCCATTGGTCCTTAAGGAGAGAGTCTTTGTCCCTTGCTGTTTCTCCAGTTCCCCTGCAAAACACACATGTGGAAATGAATGAGGGGAGGGATGGAGGGAAGGTCACCAGCATACTGAAGGAACAAAATGGGAAATCAGCAAGGAGAATTAATGCAAGGAAATCACAAGCGAGTGTCAAAAAGAGAGAGAGGAACAGCCAAGAAAAAACAGAAACTGGAGAGGATATGATATATGAAGAAACTGATAAATCTCTATAGGACCTTCTACAAATGACCTACATTATACAGGCTTGGCTGGTGCTGCAGAGAGGGGACCACTGAAGCTGAGCTACTCTGGCTCATCAGTCTGTACATGGAAAGGCCATCAAAGGCCACATGGACATCTTGTCTGTGTAAGGCCATGGAGTGACCTTGCCCTCAAGACAGTGACTGCTTGCCCTCAGGACAATTCTGTTAAAGGTACAGATCTACCCCAGCTATTTACAGGTCATATTTGCATAGTCAAAGGAGTATGGGACAGAAAAGAATGTCCTAGGTGTGACAGTCTAAGCTTCCCTATTCCAGGCTGCTGCATCACACTCCCTGTCTCATAAGCATTTTAAGGAGTTAAGTCCTTCCATTTCTCCTGCTGGCCAGTGGTCACAGAGTGCTTTTTCACCCCATCAGTGAGCCCAGGAACAGCCTGTGCAGACTTGTGCTGCTCATCCTCTTTGCCCCTGTTCATGAAGAACACTTCCTTTCCCCTTTTTGCCTTGTAGTCCCATGCAGTGTGATAGCATTGGAGTGGGAATTGTATGAGAGACCCTTACATTCAATTCGTATCTGTTCCAGTTCTGTCACTTCTGCTATTGACTCTTTCAGGTCTTCCACAAACTTCTGCATTTCCTCAGCACCCAGAGCACAGAAGTGTAGTACCTGTTTTTTCTCTGAGCCTGAAACTGGAGTCACCAGTGTAATGCCATGGGGGTAATCTGAAAAAAGATGTGCCAGCAAAATAAAGAGGTGTTAGGCATTCTTGATGGAGTAGTTGGTTGTTTTGGTACATCAGGACAGAGAGTTTTCAATGGAATTGCACACCCAGAGTTTGTCACACTGCCAACTGTGGGGAACCTGCAGCACTGCAGCCCTCCAAGAGAACAGAAGGACCAAGCTGCAGCAGCAAGGCAAATGCCACCAGCACCACAGTGCTGCCAAAACCAGAGAACTCCAGCTCTTAGTAACCTGGGCACAGAGGTAAGTCTGTAAAGCCCTTCTCAATCTGTGGAAGGGTAAACAGTGTTTATGAGCCAACAACACTTTTTCTCCTGTGGGAGATGCAGCAGGAGAGGTTGTCTTCTGAGGCTAGAGCCACTGCATCCACAGTGGCAGGACTTGTCCCCAGTCTCCTTTCACCTGCAGAGAACAGGAGGGGTGTTGGCATAGTGCAGGTGGGGAGCTCATTGCACTCTGCAGAGAGAATGGTAAAGATGTGTATTTGAGGTCTCTGCTTAGTGCTCCTCACAGGCAAAACACCCAGGAATGTAAATGAGGGGCCATGCCCAGAGAGTGAAAATAAACAGCATAAAGCCTTACGCTTTAAACATTAGGTTTGTGTGCGGGGAGGTGATGACTGGAGATTCAGCCAACAGAATCAGGAGAACACAAGGATGCAGAGAACTTGCCACGCTTCTGACTAGACTTCCTCTAGGCCTAAGCCTAACCTGTTATTTTCAGCCAGCCCTCTGCTCCCCCTGTTTGCATGCCAAGCTCTTTTCCCACCGTCTCTCTCATCTGTTCAGATCACAAGATCTCTGTGACATTTGCTTTACTGTCTCTGCAGGGGATACACAACAGGGCACCTTTGCCAGAAGATTTGGGCACTCCCAGGATGGTCATGCCACCCCTGAAAGCTGATGCCAGCTCTGATGGTGCCTCCTGGGATGCTCAGGTATGAATGGTCCCTTAGCTCACAGGGATGTGGGAGCCTCTGCTTGCTGCAGGGTAGGGTGTTGGGAGAGTGACTCATGCTGCTAGTAAAGTAGAGGAGGGATAGAAAAAACTTAGTATAGCCACAGTGCTGCTACATTTTGCCTTCCTTGCAGCATGTTCTTCAAAAATGGAGAGCACTGTGATCCCAGGGGATTGTGCCCCTGATCCCAGGGGCATCAGCCCTGCTAGCCTGGGAGTGCTGTGCTGCCCCTGTGCCTGTGCCAGCAGGAATCCTGCCTGTTTCTAGAGCTCCTGCACAGCACAACCAGCCCCAATCATGACACATCATGGCTCCATTCCCAGACCATCAAGGTCAGGCTGACTAGGGCTGGCCTCCTGCCATGCTTTGGTGGGTACTGTTCCAAGGGCTCTGCCTCTGCCTTGGGAAGCTCTCAGCACAGCATGGCACAGTGCAGGGAGGTGGCAGCAGCACCTCTGCCTCTGCCAGCATCAAAGGCAGCAGTGGGGCTGTGACTTTGGACATGAGGGGAGAGGGGCTCAAGCTGGCAGCAGCAGTTTTGTAAACAAGGTTCTGCACCAACAGCTGGCTCTGGGAGATCAGTGAGGTGGATATGGGGATTATTTCCCCCAGTCTTCACCACTGGTGTTGTCCCTGCCACCATAACAGGCCAGATCCTTCAATGAGGCCCTTCTGCAGATGCTCAGACCTAGGACAGATACCAGGAGCTTCTTCTCATCACAGTGTACCCAAAGAGTGATCTCCTTGGCACAAGCCTCAGTTTTCTCTCCTCCACTTTTAACTCTGACAGAATCTCTCTCTTAATACAAATTCACACAGCCTCCTCCCTCCTTCTCCTTTTCCCTGCCAAACCCCTCCAGGAAACCCAGGAGCAGTGAACTTACACTCATTCTCAAAGAGGTGGAACTGCATCCCTAGCAGGCCGACTGACTTGCAGAATGTGTATGTTGAGGAGCTTTTCTTCTTGGGGCAGAGCTTGAGGATCTGTTGGGGGGAGAGAAGCATTATTGGTGCTGGGGAACAGTGAGGCAGGAACAATACAAACTGCTCAAAGCAAAAAAGCTCTGGTAAATGTACATGGGAGCAGTGTTTGCTGAATGACTGGGTCTTTGCAGGAGAGCTGCCTGGAATGCTGCACTTGTAACAGCAATTCTGGAATCCTGCAGGCATCGCCCTGGGCCCACTCAGCTCTCTCCCAGAGGGGCTTGATCACCACATTTTGACTTTGAAAGGGGAATTCTCTTCACCAAGGAACAGATCAAAAGGCAAAGGGAAGCCTGTCATAAATACCTTAGAGCTGGGAACAAGAGTGTATGAGAATGCTGTGCTGCCCTTATACCTCAGCACTTATGGACCTTGTTCTTCCAGTTCTTATGGATCTGGTTCATCCCATGGAGTAGAGGGATAGCAGGGAACAGACCCTCTCCCCAGGTTCCTAACTGTGCAAATGGCTGCAGAGGAATAGCTGGGTAAAACTCTTATCCTCTCCTTCTACAAAAGGGTTTGGGTTTAGCCTTGCATCTGCTGCCACCACAGTTTTACTTCACCATTAAATTCAGCAAACTTCCATTTTGTTTGGCCTCCTTCCAGTCTCAGTGTAGCTCTGCTCTCCTGTACCTGCATAATTCCATTGTTGGGGCAGGACACTTTCAAAAATACTCTGCACATCCTGGGGTCTGAGAAGTACTATCTAGTCTGCTACAGCCTTTTCTGTGTTAGAAGGCAGTGATTTTAAAGTGTCAGGCAGGAAAGATTTAAAGGGCGCGAGAGGGCTCTGTGTACTGTAGTAGAAACAGACAAAGAAATGAACCTCCCTTTCATGAAATGAACCTCCCTGCTGGCAAAGGCATGAGAGAGAGCAATAACATTGCTTGGATGGCTGTGGGATGTGACAGCTTGTGTTTTTTTACTGAAGTTCTAGATTTAGGAGGTTTTTAACGGTGAAGGGTCCAGAGCTGTGTCTTACAATGTTGCTGAACTGGGAGCTGCCCTCAGAACAGAGGGAAAATGGATATTGTGGGCTGGTTTCAGACTTCCTTACAGAAACCAGGGCAGCTTTTATTACTGCAGTGCCTAATTGCCAAGGCACACTCACCACCAGCAGGTCATTGAAGAGGAAGACTTCTCTTTGGTGAGCTGCCTGCTTCTGCACTTTGTTGACGTCGGTCACCTCGAAGAGGCGGCTGCAGCACACCAGCCGGCGGTGGGGCACCGACAGCACCTGCAGGGAGCACACAGGCCAGGCAGGGCCTCAAGGAGGGGCCACTGGGGGTGTCCCCCACCCTGAGGCTGCACAGCCCTGCCCAGTGACACAATTCCACCTGCTCTGCCCAGACAAATCACCTCCCACCACCGCTCCTTGCCATCAACTCTCCTGTTGGTGCAGTAACAGAGAAAGCCTTTCTGATCTGGGTCAATCAGAGGGCAGACTAAATGCAACCTTCTCGCTCACACATCCTATCTATGGCTTCCAATCCTTGGGTCACTGCTCGTCCTCTCTCACCCCACAGGTTTCTTGGGCTTTGAGAAGTCATTCTGCTTTATTTTGGATAACAGTATGTGTGTTCTTGCACTACAGACTGATAACTGCCAAAGAAGATGTCTGTACTTTGGGCATCTCTTAACCCCAGCAATTTTTAGGGAACTCGTTAGAGGCAGACAGATAAAATTGTTTTCTATCACTATCTCTATCACACCCTTAAAAGGCCTGAAAGTTTGAAACACTGCAGAGCTATCAGTTGAGCCAGCCAGGACCTGCAGTAAAATTCATGGGCAAACAATTACAGCACTAGATACTGTAAACTCTGGCCAAGGAGATCCCTCAAAATTAGGAAAGAACGAGATAGCAAGAAATAAAGAGTTTGGAAAAAAAGGAGTAGAGACCAAAAAAAGGGAGTAGAGACAAAAAAAAAATTGTAGAGACAAGCAAGGGAAGTATTACATAAGAGAAGAAAGGCATAGAGGAAAAACACAGAAAAGAGGGCAGGGAGAGGGGTGGGGGACAGAGGGTTCTGAGTGCTCACCGTTTTCATTCCAACTATGGACTTCTCCACTTTGGTGACATAAGTGACATGGTCCTCATTAGATTTTAGCTCCTTCTGCTGGATCCTCTCATAGATCCCCACCACCAGCTCCCGAGGGATGTCAGCACCGTCGTCCACCCCTGCCAAGCACAGAAAATGTTGGGCAGGCCAGCCAGAGAGAGAAGGAAATGGAAGAACCAGTGGTCCCTGGCAGGTCACTGCTGCCTCTGCACTGTGCAGTGCTGGGAAGTGAAGGGGAATAGCAATACTTCACTTTAGGCTGTCTCCTTTGTTTCTCTAATGCATCTAATGCACCAGCAGGAGAGACTGACATCTCTAAGGCCAGTGCAGTTGATTTCATTATTCCGTTGCTCTGCATGGTGGCTCCTTTCCATGTGTTCCCTAAGGTTTTATAGCCACAATTTCACATTCATTTATCTTGGGCCGCTCAGCAGTAACCCCTGCATTGATTTTGTATCATCAGAAGTGCTAGATGTGGGAAAGGCCTATGATGGGATTCAGCAGCTCTTCCTGCCAATGCAAGCATCATCTCTCCCTGTCTGCTTGGTGACCTCCACCATTTTCCTTCTGTGTTGTCTCCTAGGAATAATGCTTTTCTGCTATTCTGTTTGTGGTATCTCTGCCTTGACCCTGCCCCTTTCCTCTTTTACATCTCCTTAGATAATTGTCTAGATTTTGCTGTCTGACCCTTCAGAGCCTGGCAGAAAAGGTTTTTTTCACCCTTCCCTGAGCCAAACACTAAAAACCAAGTTTCCAGTCTTTCCTGCAAACTGAATTCCTCCAGTCATTTAATATTGATTTTTCTCTGCATTCCCTGCAGCTCCCTGGTCTGAGATGTACTATCCTGAGTGATGCAGGTGAGGACCTGCTGAGAAATGGAAAGGCATTGAGATTTGTCCTGCTCCCTTACCTACATCCTTGCAAATGTATCCCAAATAACAATTCCAACACAGGCTGCTGAAGCTGCATTGGCCTGCAGGTGAGTCTGGACTGAAGTGTCTCTGCCTGTCTGTGATGGGGTCACACTCACTTGCTCTAATGAGTTGGGGTGTGTTGCACACTGGAGATGAGTGACCCTCATGCTGATTTAATTCCTTGTGGTGTGAACTGACAGTTTTTAAGGCAACTCTAAGTGTAAGTTAACATTAAAAAAAACCCCTTTTGTTAGTGCTACCAATTGTAATACTAAAGGGGGTGATGGCAGGCAGCAGACCCATTCAGTATCTGTGGAATTCACTTGAAAGAGGGCCTCAGTGCCACATTATACCAGTCTGAACCAGGTGACAAATTGTGGAAGGTGTGGGAGGCTCAGATGACACTTTCTGAACAGAAATCAGGACAAAGAAACAAGTCAAAGGAACCCAGAAAAATGCAAAATCTTTAGAAAAGACAGGAATTTATGCTGGAAAAACTTTGAGGGAGCTTTATATGAATTGCAGATGTGCAGTAAGAGAAACTTGGAAAATGGCTGCCCTAGGATGACCTAGGAATGAATATGGCTGGGAAATTAGACAATAATTTGTCTAGACATGATGTCAAAAAGGCCAAACAATACTGAGCTGAGTTAGTAGATCTGAAAATAAGAACAAGGCAGTAGCTCTATATATGAGTATGTTGTGACCACATCTGAAAAAGTGCTTTTAACAATATATTACCAGGATGGAAAAGACTGACCTTGAAAATAGAAGAAAATTGATTTGGGGGATTGATGTATCAGAAATTGCAAAGAAATAATGTATGCATGAACTCTGTCACGCCTACAGTTACTATAAGTAATTGCAGGCAATTAAGAAGGGAAAGATTTAGCCTGAATAAAAGCAAAATGTGTTCATATATTCAAAGCAGCAAGTAGGGTTTGTTTAGCACAACCCAGCAGGATCTAAGAAGGATGGAGCTGAACAATAGCAAAATGTAATACAATGGACTGTTTCCAAGAAATGAGATATCTTAAAAGATGAAGCCATCTCTCAAAGGAAAATGGTTGGTTTCTGAGAAGGCTGGACATCTTTCTGCAGAAAACAAAGTTAATTAGAATTTCCCTTCCCCAGCACCCTAGAAGGCATCTCAAAGAGCCTTCCATGTCTGGCTCACAGACAGGCAGCAGAAGACCTGAGGAAAGGCAGTTCCACTAGGTTTTTCCTGCCTTCATCTAGGCAGAATTTAGAAAAGCAAGAGGGGAAAAAAAAAAAAACCACCAAGGCAGAACCCTCACCTCTCAGATTGCGAATGAAGTCCTCCAGCATCATCTTCCTGTCAGGCTTGATGTTGGGGCTGTACATGTCTGTGTTGAGGAGGATGATTGCAAAGGCCAAGATGAAGATGGTGTCCGGGTTGTGGAACTGCTGGACCACATCTGGGTTGCACATGCAGTACCTCTGGCTGCAGCAGGAGGGATGCACACACTCAGCATGGAACATGGGAGCCCTCTGCTCCAGCTGGGCAATGGTTTACCACAAGCAGATCACATTCCTTTCACACATAAGAGAAGGAACCCACTGCCCTCTGAAGGCAGATTTCCCCACCAAGGGCTGAAGTAGGCCACTGAAACTTCAGCCTTCTTGTCCTCAGGACCAAAAAAGCAAGTGAGGCTGGAGTGGGCTACTCAGAGTGTGTCAGTACACAAGTGGTGTGTGCTCCAGCCTGCCTTGCTCAGCGCTCCTCTGGATGCACCAAAGGAGAGCCAAGCAGCCCTGCAAGCCCCTCTGCTTCTCTTCCTGTGAGTCACCAGTGAACAGGGAAGCCCTTGCTGGAAGCCACATCAGGACTGGCCTCCCTCTGGCCCTGGTGCCCTTCATGCCACTGAAGCTCTGACAAGGCCGCGGCTGTGACGCGGCATAGAGGCCTCCATCCCTCAGGGGACTCCATCCCTCAGGAGCCTCTCCACGATCCCCCTCTCTGGAAGGGAACTCTGTGGACATTTCTCCATGACTGCTGTTTTTTTTGCCTTGGGTGTGTTGAGTTCCCTGCTTGCCCTGGTTGCAGCAGTGGGGCTGCAGGGCTCCTGCTCTTACCTGAAGGCCTCGATGAGCCGCTCCACCTTCTGCGCCTCCCCCTGCACGCGGATGTGGGCCTGGAATTTCCGCAGGGCTTCGTCCAGCTCCATGCCTGAGAAATCCATCTCGTCCACCACGCAGCTGTGAGAGGGGGACACAGCCTTCATCAGAACACCCTCCTGTGGATGACACCAGGCAGGCTCCTCCACTGTGGCACTGAGGCCTGGTCCCCAAGGGAAAGGCCCTGAGACATCGCTATGGCTTCCTGGATCCTGCTTACCACAGGCAGTGATTTCACTCAAGTGATTCCTGCATTCTACAGCTGTTGAGCAATTGTGCTTTACTATATATTTTTATACATATATATGTGTGTGTATGTGTGTGTGTACACCATCATATATACATATCACACTGTCAGAACCCAGGAAATTCTTCTGGCTGCCCTGGAGGACTCGAGCCCCTGCCCAGGGAGCTCAGAGACCTTGGCACAGAGCCCAAGACCCCTGCACCTTTGATCTTGACCCATGGAGCAAATTACCACCTTTATACAAAGAATTACAAGTCAAGGGAGTTTAAGTAGAATAATAGTTAGTTTGTCACAGAGTGAAAAAAATAGATTTTTGAGGTTTTTAGAATGGGGGCTCGGGGCCCCAAGATGGAGGAATTTGGGCATGCCTTGTCCTTTTTCCTTCTTCTTCCTAGCCTCCATGTTCCGGGTGATGCTGGCACTTTTGAATTGGTTTAAGGTGGAAGCTCACTGTTTAACATAGGAGATAGGTTTTGGGAAGGTATTGTAAATAAAGTACACGTAGTTTTTAGTATAAAAAGATAACATTGCCCTGGGGGCGGTCAGTGTGCTTCTGTCTGACCTGCTGAACAGACCTCAGCAGGCCAGAGAAAGAATTTTATAGATAAGAAACAATAAACAACCTTGTGAACGAGACCAGAAGAGTCCTTCTTCAACTGCTGGGCTGGGAAAAGAGATTTTCTAACACATCTTGGGGTCACTCTGACCAGCAGAGATTCTGAGATCACACCATAGACAGCATATACATTCACATGGGCATATACAGAGAAAGTACGTGTACATATATATGTATTGATACTTACCTGTATCTATATAGATACAGATACATAGACATCTTTATTGACATAGATATTTAGACATCTGTATCAATATTAATAAGACCAGAATCAGCCCAGAGAAAGTAGGAAATGGAAGCTGTTGTACAGAAATAACATGCAACATTACCTGCTCATCTGGTGGCACTTTGCATTTCGGCGTGATTCACTGCCCACTGGAAATTCATGGCCAATTTAGATACCCCAAGAAGGGCATGACACCTCTCTTATTTCCCACTAAAGCATTCTCATCTTATTTCCCACTAAACATTCTCATCTTATAAAGGCCCTGCTGTTAGTCTCCAAAGCGTATCACTGCAGTACTTGATCTCTGTATTAGTCAAATCATCTACTTGTTCTTTTTCTTACTGCATGATATTTCAGTCACTTGTAATGACAACACCTTTCTCATGTGACTTCAGCACATTCTGTTAGCATATTCCTACCTTTTGTGCTCAGGTCATTACTGCAGCATTAATCAGAAGAAACCCCTGTTCATAATGTCCCTCAGGCCCAACTTCCCATTTCAGCAGAGTATGTAGGCACTAATGTCTGTATCAGCCAATTTGCTCCCCTGTTTATTATTCCTCTGCTAATTTCTCTCTCTTCCACTCTCAACAAAAAATTTCTCATGTCCAAAGCTTTGCTGAAGTCTAGATTTATGTTCTGCATGTCTCCTCTCTAGAAAACTAGTTATTCTAACAAACACAGACATTAAATTACTCTATTTTCCACGGACTTTGGTATGTACAATTTACCTTTCTGCTTGTCATTATTCTTACCTAAAAATAAATTTTAAAAACTGAAATTCTATCTGACAGATGAAGAAAATCACAGGTGCCAAAATCCCATTTTCTTTAAACCTTCATTGAACACAAAGTCACTAATTTGCTAATGGGACCACTTTGACATTAGAAGTGCATTAAAAATTCAAGAACTTCATATTTTCTGCTGCTTTTTACCTTGGAGGTTACTTCTATTAGCCCCTTAACCCCTTTATTTAATTCTTTGCATTGTGTTTGGGGTAAAGGATATGTCATGTGCTAAAGGATAAACTGATCCCACATTGAAGGTTTTTAAGGAGGAAATTTTCCCCAAGGCAGGTTGTCTGGGACTTTATGAGGAGTGGTATAGGGAAAAAAAGAGGGGGAAAGTATTACCTCTCTTCTGGATCCTTCTGTTTCCTAGGATTAGCTGGAAATTTGGTGAAAGAAACCTCTACTAATAAAGGGATATGCTGTTACCAGTTTCTTCCTTTCTGAGATAAACTGGGGCTGTGTCTGTTGGTCATTTCCAAGTGCTGCACTTTGCTGTGGGTTGTTGGAAAGTGGTTTGTGATCTAAGCTGTTGAGTGCCACATGCAGCCTTGCTAGAATAAAAATCTGTTGCACAATCCCTCAAATGGGTGAGGGACAGAGATCTGAACTCAGAAATGTCACTGCATTCCTCCACTGCCTTATTAATTCAGGAGTTGTCATCATTTAGCTGGGGTGACACCTGCAGAATAACTTACCAAGAGCTCTGACTGAACATAAAGTGTTTTGTATCTCCTGAGGTTGGACTTGTTACAACCTCAGCTAGGAACTGTGGGCTCTTTCTCTGCACAAAGTCCATATAATCGAAATTCAGAAACAAATAGGAAGCAAGGAAAGAGAATCAAAGGGACTGCTCTCATAGGAAATCTTCTATGAAATATTTTTTTATCTCTCCAAGAGGTGGACTGCAGGAGCACTTGGCAATAAGAAAAACTCCCTTCACTGCATCCTTCCTTTTTTATTTTTATTTTTCTCATACTTACACTCAGTCCCCTGGGTTAACATCAAGGCATTCTGCTTCTTGGAATTTATCGTTGATAGTAAAAACAGTTTTCCTCCTGTTAGTTGTTATTGTGTTCACAGCTGCAACCACCTCTGCACTTGAGCTTTTGTTATTATTTTTTAATCCTTTCCAGTGTGCAAGTGTTTCTCAGCACTGACCCCGATGATTTTGCTGCTATTGTCTGCTTCCAGACATGTGAACACTGAGTGCTTGCATGCCCCAGGGACACCCACTGAGGTCACCCTAGTTGCCCCAATCCACCAGCATTAAATCATCTATCTTTTGCTTACTCCTTCCCTCTTTGATCAGTCTTTCCCCCTCCACACAGGCTGCCCTAAAACATCCTACTCTTTGTGTACAAATCTTGAGTAATAAAGTCAATACCCATATTACAGAAAGCATGGAGCTTTCATTAGGACGAGTAGGACAAGGCAGCTGTTCACAGCTCTTTTCAAATTGCTGCTGGAGTTATGCTCAGGTTCTCCTAGGAGGGTTTCTCTCACAGACTGACTGATGCAGGTTTCCTTTGTAAATTCCAATTCCTGGGAGTCTCTTCCATTTGTCTCTCAGCCCAAAGAACAGTGTCCCCTGTCCTGCTTACTGAGAAAAGTTGACCAGGCAGAAAGGACAGGTTAGGAAGAATGTTTGATTCAAGCAAAGTCAGCCTGTGCTTGGATTTGATTTATCTGACAAATCCTGTGCCAAAGGTCTGAAGAACAGCTCCTAGAGGAGCCATCAGGCACCAAGCTGGTATTTCTGCTGTTAGACAGGCAGAAAAAAAGATGGGTCAGACTTGTCTGTTACTTTCTGTGCAAATTTGACACAGCAAAGTCCAAAGAGCCAAACAGCCTTGTGCTATGGGTCTGCCATGTTCCTCCTCCTCTTCCTTGTGCTGTGGGTCTGCCATGTTCCTCCTTTTCCTCTAGACAGCTGGAAGTTTTGCAACCTTCAGATTCCTGCACAGACTTGCATTAACTTTCCAAAAGCACTCTGTCAGACATCCCCTGAAGTGCAGCACAACTTTTCTTCATGAAACCAGACCAAGAAGATCTTTTGTTTCCAAGCTAGAGACCATGGAAATTGACACAGTATACGAGAGTGGGTGGCTCTCTGCATCCAAGGAATCATCCAAAACCTTATGTGCACATGCCAAAACCAGTGCTGAGCTCATTTTCCCACAAACACCTGGACACCTGTGAGATGCCTATTCCAGAACCTCCAGGAGGCTTGAGAGATGATGATACAGGGACACAGTAATCACCTTATAAAATCTCATGTTTCAACTCCTTCTTCTCCAGGAACTTGCAACAAGCCACACAAATTGAACTCACAGTGCATCCAGAGATTCGTTTAGCACACTATCTGCAAGGATATGACTTTGGATATTTGGATCATGTTGAAGTGAGCAGGAAAAGCCTCATGAACAAGGGGGTGGAGGTTGAGGACCACCTGTGTACATGAGGAGTTTGGTCTGCCCTAATGCACCTCACAACAACAAGCAGAGAATTCCACACCAGGTTCCAGGACCAAAGACTGGGCTCCTGGATGGATTATTCTGCTTAGCTGTTCTCTCTGTTGTAGCCTCCTAGGCTACAGGGAAAAGATCCCCCTAAAAGTGCGTGGACAGAATGGCAGAAGAGCTGTGAGGATTTAGCACAGGGCCAAGCATGGCAAAAGAGCCTGTGGCAAAAGGGTTCAGTGAAGACAGGAAGCAGCTGTACCATGTGGGGCTGGGATCTGCTCAGCCAAGTGTAATGACCTATTTTCCAGCTTTTCCGCTCAGGTGACAATGCAGCAGGGGCTGGGATGCAGCTAAAAGCATCTGTAATGAACCTGCAGCCTCCACTCAGGGAGGGAGCAAGGGGGGAGGCAGCCAGGTGGAAAGTTTAAAATCACAAGGCACAAAGATATTTAATAAAAACCATCCCTTTTCTCAGCCCTCCTAATTCTACAGGATTTCTGAAGGTGAGTCAGAATTTGGGTGAATTGTAGAAGAGCTCAGCTCCCTGGAAGGAAATTGCCCTGCATGTGCAGGCAGAACAGAAAGAAAAGTTAAGAGGACTCCCTGATTCCATGCACCAGTGGGCACAGGTGTGTGTCCCAGTCCTGCCCTCCCCATCCTCTTGGGAAGGACAGTCTCTACAATGGAGACCATGCCCACACTAGTTTCCCTTTCTGGGGAATGCTACAGGATTGCTGCATTGCCTGGTTTTGCCCTGGGCTGCCATGCCTGCTCACCCTCCCATGGTTGTTGGTAGCTCACATGCCTACTTGCTTGGGAATCTTCTCCTTCCTGAGTTTCTCTGGGAACTGGGCAGGCTCAAGCTGCACATTCAGCCTGTAGGCCTGGCATGGGAAGGCTGTGCTTACATTTGGTGTGTGCCACAGCCCTGCTTGCAGCTGGAGGTCAGAACTGCCTAACACGATCTTCCCTCTGTCCTGTTTCCATCCCATCCTTGTCTATTGCTCCTGCTCAAACCCTCCTGTGATGAAAGTGCCCTACTGACCCTCTGTAGCATCCTCAGTAAGAAGGGGAAAGAGGGCTAGTTTGGGCTAACCTGACACGTCCATCTGTCTGTCCAAGAGGAACTTAATTCTCCTCTGAGAGGCAATGCCTTTGCTGGGCTCCCAGCTCTGCCTGTTCTGAGAGCAGCTTTTCTCTCCATGACAGCTTTTCCATGACAGAAAGACAAGACAACACAGGCTTGACAGACAGGAAACCTCCTCAATCCCAGGGAGAATGTCTCCAACAGCAACTTCCACTCTTAACACCAGCCAGACCCCAAGAATGTCTCCAACAGCAACTTCCACTCTTAACACCAGCCAGACCCCAACCCAGCACAATGCCTCCTCTGCTGGAATCTCTGCCCATTCCTCCTCTGGCAACAAGTGCACCAGGACAGCCACATCTGCACTCCCAAATCCCACAAGCTGAACACAAACCATCCAGTACCAGCACAGCTGATTCCATTCATGAAATCACTCACATTATCTTGTTCATGAATGAACTATGAATGGAAGTAATTCCTGAGTCAGGAACAGGTGGAGGGGAAGAATGGACTAAAGTGAAGGAAAGTATGAAGAAAGGAGAATAAAAGCAACAAATAAACACAAAATGAAGAAAGGATGCAAGAATGATGACGTGTCTCATATTAAAACTATGTTTAAATGCCTTGGGCCTGACTTTTTCAAAGCAACAGAATTATTTTTCTGCAGTATAGACAAATAGATTTGATTAAAACTGCTCAGTACCACATAGGTCCTTGAATGGGCCAGGCTACCTCTCTCCAGCTGTGTTCCCTGGACTGGTAGACACTGAAACCCTGGGGCAGGTCTCCAGTGACTCCAGGAGATTCTTGGATCTTAGTGGATCTTCTTAGATTCTTCTGGATGCTGATCACAGTGAGTGGTTATTTTCTGAGGTGCTTAAAATAGGTTATAAATGGGATTTTATGCCCTGCAACACAAAATGCCTAAAAGCTGCACATCCAGACTAAACTAGCACACTGAGAAGAACAACACTCTTGAGGGCCCCATGTCTCTCCATTAACAAAAGGAATTCATAAATTTCTAGAAGACACTAAACTTGGTGGTGGCCAACAACAAGTGAGATAAATCCTAATTTTAAAGACTCAAGTCTTTTCTATACAAGAAAATTACACACTGCATCTTCCTAAAGAGACAGACCTGAGTGGTTCAGTGTTATCAATGTGTGTGTGTCAATTATAGTCAGAAACTGTTGAAAATCTCCTGCTCTCTCTGCTGTTCCTCTGGCTAGCATGTAGAACTACTTGTGAATTATCCAGACATCTTTTTTGAGTTCCAAGAAAATCAGTTTAAGGTTGAAAGATAAGAGCAGGAAGATGGAAGGGAGATTAGAATTTCAGGGCATTTAGGGGCTGGGCATGAAGGTGTGGGAAGGCAAAATAGCACACCAAAGTGTTCAATCCTCATAAAATGCTTTCCTTACCTAAACCCCTGCCCTTTCACATAAAAGGCTTTGCAACCAGCATAGCACTTCTCTGGACTTTTACATTCACTGGTGGCAGTAAAGTGGGATCATCTTTGCAGTGCCAAACAGCACTCTGCACTCCTGAGCTCTGCTGTCTGACAGCAGGAACAGCCTTTTCTGTCAGCCAGCACAGCTTCCAAATCTGCAGAAGCCAAGAGAACTCTGCAGAGTACAGACCTGAATCTGGACATTACAGCTGAGTCTGGAGTTTGTAACCTGGGCAGCTCTGCCCCGCCTCAGAATGCACAAGGGAGGCTGACACTTTTGCAGATGTTTTAAAAGCTGTGCTATTATTTATTCATGCAGCTGAGTTAATTCGACCTGGATGCAATTGAAACATTGCTCACCATACACAATTGCAACATAAGTTTTCACATCAAGCAAAAGCTAAACTAACACAGCAAGCAGCATCAATAATTGAACTTGCTTTTGGGAGGTAGAGGAGGCCCCAAGGTCAGGTTTGGGATGTGAAAGAGCACAGACATCTTTGCCTGCATACAGGTTTCCTCACTGCAGGTGATCACAGCCTGTCCAAGCACTGCTGCCTGCTCATGGCCACCCTGCCTGGCCATTTGACCCCAGCAGGACTAAGTGCCTGTTCCTCTTCTGCCCGTTTGGGCCACAGAAATGACTGTGGTGTTGGGTAAATCGTGCAAAAGCTGCTGTGTGAGCTCTCCTGTCTGCTGCATGCTCTCCAGGGAATGCCATGTACCTTTACTGAGGGTGGGTGGATGTGGGGACAGCAAGACAGCCCTTGCAGAGTCTATTCTCCCAACCTGTGCCAGTTTGATGGGAGTTGGATGGGGAATGAGAACCAGACAAGGTCTTAGACAGTTCTGAAATGCCAAAAGGTCTCTGATCTGCCTCTTGCTCCCATAGAAACAACTATTAAGTTGTGACCAGCCCTTGAGATACGGTGCACTGAAAATGCCAGGACACTACACTACACTGCCAGCCCTCTTCTTCCTGCAGCATGGACAGGAAAAATATCCAGGATTATAATTCTGGGCCATGATTTCTCCTTTCAATGCCTTATTTCCATGCATGGCACACTGCTGGGTGTGCAGCCATTGCCCATACAGCTCTCATGAGCAGCTGATGAAAAATTTGCTTGCAAAACCCACCAACTATGCTCAAGCATATCCCCAAGCTCAGAACTGGCACAGGAAGAAAGTACCTTCAAATGGCACAGCTACAGCCAGCTGAATGTGCATGTTTTTTCCTTCCTGTTTTAGAATATTCTACATGTATTTTAAGTCTACTTTTATCTTTGCCTTTATGGAAGACTAATCAGGCATTTATTGTGAAGAGGGGATGGCAGCACTGATTGTCAGTGCAAGAAATAATCTGTGGCCTGGCAAGATCAGACACAGGTTTGGACCCTGAACTCAGACCCAGTTGTTTGATACCTGCTCAAGTACACACTGTCCCTGCCCCAGATGTATCCATGCACATACAACCTCAACGTCTCAGTCCCCATCTTTGAGCCCTGTTTTCTACAGATGTTAACAGGATGGGCAAGGTCACTCCTTCACTGAATATTTGGAGTGTTACCATGAAAAGGGCAGTGGAAATCTGAGTAATGAGCATGATGGAGTAGGGCCACCTGCTCCAATGGCCCCCAGGTGTGTGTCCTGCAGGAACAGGAAAAGGACAGGCAACCCCACTGCTCCCAAGAGCTGCTGACACTGAGTTTGTGGTCCCATGTGAGGCAGAGGAACATGATGCCAAATTTACAATTACAGGGAAGTGTCAGCCTGTTGTTGTTGCAATATTCCCCTGTGTGTGCAGAGGCTAGGTTTGGACCCGAGCAGATTATCTGTGAGGGGAAGCAGCCCACACAATGCTTACTGGAGGAAAAGAGGCAATTACTTTTAATTGTAGTTTTCAGTATGAAGAGACTGGACAGCACATGTGTATTGTTGCTGGACAAATCAATACTCCTACAGTATATTAAAAAAAGAGATGGCCCAAAGGTCAGGCGGGTACCTGCAGCAATAATAAGCAGCAATTGCAGCTGGAATTAATTTTAAAATTTAGGCCTAGATTTGGCTCTTGAACTTTGGCATCCTCCAGTTTTTCTCTGGAATAGAAGTGGTATGTGGATGGGATTTGGAGTTTCTTTATGGTTTGATTCAAGAGAAACCACTGCAAAATTCAAGGGAAATAGAGAACATTTTGGAGAATGGAGAATTAATAAAGGACCCAGTGCAAAGGACTTCCTGCCTAATGGAAAGGCAGCTCTCACTAAGAGTTGTGCTTCTGCATAATAAAGAAAGGCACAGCTGAGTGCTGGTTATGCCTTGAAATGGGTCTCAGAATGAACTAGACTTGAAAGAGGAGAGATGTGCAGGCTGAGAGATGCATGACTTGTGACCAGGAAAGGGTCATGGTGTGAGAACTGAAGGAAACAGTCCAGCAAAGGCAGCCACTGAACAGAAGAATAAAGGCAAACTCAAAGTTTGTTCTGAAAAGGGGCAGCTCAGCTGGTTGGAGATTTTGGAGTGGGGATGTTCCTCAGTGCTCCATGGCTGCTGTGGCAATGACAAGCCCTTAGTAGCATGTTTTCATATGCAGGCCTCCTCATCACCACAAACAGTTCCTTGTAATTATCCTCATAATGCAGTTGGACAAACTCAAAGGGCCACCAATTTCCAACCTGGACAGAAAGAGAACTGAGTATGTAGCCAACATTCACTTCTCCCTGCTGGTCTCACAGCAAGAAGCAGGTATTTTTCCTCCTCTGCCTCTCAGTACTTCCCAGAAGGCATCAGAGGTACTTTATATGGATGGGATGAAACCTCAGCCAAAGAGTTCCCCAGCCCCCAAACCTGCCAGCAGCACTTGTTCTACCACCTGGCAGTGCTGAGCTCCTGCTAGGTGACCACAGGCCTGCTGAGGAAGGACTGAAATGAAAGAAGTGATGAATGATATGAAGGGTGACACACATAGCTGGGAAATGTGTCGAGGGACACCAGATAGGCACTGGCAATGGTGGAGTGCCTGCAGAGTGGGGACAAAGGGGCATGGAGTGCTTGCTAGTGCAGCCAGGGGCAGAGCAGGCAACTCCTTTCGAGTGGAGGGAGGAGGGAAAGAGATTTCCACACTTACTCCAGAACATCTCTGTTGAACTGCTTCTTGCTGTTGCCCAGGAACTCCCCGATCATCTGGCGGCTGAGGCCCTTGCGCTGCAGCAGGAAGTGTGCCACCCCAATGGGGGTGTCCGGGATGAAGCCTCGCGAGATCAGGAACTGGATCCCTTTGTCTGGGTTTCTGCAACGGAAGGACAGAGACATGGTGAGTTTGCAGGAGCTCTTGGAGGCATTGTTGCCTCTGGCTCACCCCATGGCTGCATCAGTGCAGCCCTTGTGGGCTCCTATGCATTCACAGTGTGTCAGGAATGGGACTGGTTGGGGTGAGGAAAAGTGACTTGCTGTGTGCCTCCCTAGCTGCTGCTGAGGACAAAAATATGTCATAGGACCTGCTGTGTCACTTGCAGCTCCTGCTGTCACCTGGTAATCACAAGTGGCATCCCACTGCCACAACAGATCCTACTGCATTGTACCACGCCTCATAAGTGACTCCTGCCATCCATCTGCTCCACAGTCAGAGACTCTTCCCTCTGTGAAGAGACTTAGGAGACATTGCTGCCATGGTCTATGGGCAAACAAGGCTCAAGGTTCCAAGGGGATAACCAAAAGTGGGCATTTTTTCTGTTAAACAAAAAATTTTGTTTTTCATAGATTTTCAACACTCATTGTAGAGTGATACTTTTTTACCTTCCTCACCTGAGCTTGATGTTGGCTGCCTGAACAGAAATCCCATACTCAGATTTGTTTATCCCTCCTTCACTCCCCACATCCCTTAGCTGTGATTTTCTTCCCTTCTCTATTGATTCACGCCCTCAGGCAGAAATCTCTGTGTGTGAGAGAAGGCACCCAGAGAATGCTTTGTCAGAGGAAGGGAGGGAGCAGTGAGCAGCTCCCAGACAGAGGGCTTTTCTCCCTCTGCGCCTGTGAGCATCTCCCTGAGAGCAGGTCTGGTGCTGAGTGGGCCTGATTGCCTGGCTGTGGGAGTGATTTTCTGCTTCTTAATGTGCCAGTGTCTGTGCCTGCACACACAGCTCTTACAGAAGCAGAGTGGTTTGTGTTGGGAGTGACCTTTAAAGGCCATCTACTCCAACCCTCCTTCAGGGAGTGGGGACATTTTCAACTAGATAAGGTTGCTCAGAGAACCCTCCTACCTGATATTGTTTATCTCCAAGGATGAGGCATCCACCACCTCTCTGGGCAACCTGTGCCAGTGTTTCACCACCTTCATTGTAAAAATCTTCTTCCTTCCATCTAATCTAAACCAGCCCTCCTTCAGTTTAACAGCATTACCCCTGGTTCTATTGCCAGAGGCCCTGATAAAACATCAGTCCCCATCTTTCTGTCCTGGTTTATAAGCCCCTGTGTGTGTGGGAGTGCTGTGAGCTTCTGAGGTGCCTTGTCTTGCAGACAAGAACAAACAGTACGTGTGTATTGTGCAGGAGGTTTTCCTCCCATATTTCAGTCTGCCCCACTGAAGGGTCTTTGTCATGGTGCTCTGTGCTGAGGTAAATCACTGTAATGGCAGGAGGATTGCCACATTTCTTTGGTTCTTTGAGACAGGTAAGAGAGTGACTTCATTATATGATGTCATGCTTCCATCATTAACCCAAATTCAGGGTTCCTTGTCAAGGAATGAGTTTGCTCAGGCAGTTTCCTGGGGTGAGGGAAGAATAGGATGAGATGTCAGAGCACGTGAATGCATGATATGCACAGGCACAGACTGTGACAGTGTCAGGTGGTGAAGTATGTGGGTGAGCAACATATGTCTAGCTATAAGGGGAGCTGCATCCAGCAGAATGGCCTGCTCCTTGCAGGGGCCTCATGGACATGGAAAAACTAGATGGGCTTGAAATAGTTCTGCTTACTCTGTAAGGTCAAAACAAAATATCCTGGGCAGTGTGGCACTGCTGGCGATGGGGTTGCAAGAACAATCAGCCCATTAAATTTATAAATAGGAAAGGGGCAAGATCTGATAGTGAAAACCCCAGGCCTTCTTCAGGGAAAAGCAACAATACACCTTCTTTATTGTCATACAGACAAACTGGCTCACTGCTGAAGAGTACAGGTAAAGTTCCCTGCTAAGTGCAAAGGTGATATGGTTGGGACACAAGTCAAACTAAGCACCAGAGATACATAAAATGCACATCCACCTGCACACTGTGGTATTTGGCAAGGGACAGTATGGTGTTCACAACACAAGGATGAACTCAGTTACACCTGTGTGACTCCAAAGTCACTGGACTGACTTTGGATCCACTCCAGAAGAGCTGAGAGTTTAATATGGCCAGAAAAAATGCATGCACTAGCATGGATGTGCAGGTTTTAGCAGAGATGGTACACACAATGCCATCAAAGGATGCAGGATAAAACAATCCAGCTGTGACAGCGCTCCTGCTCTGCCTGGACTATAACTCAAAAATTCTTTCACTAACAGCAGTTTTTCCCAGGATTCAATTTGTTCTGCACAAAATCCTGATAGCAATACAGCATCTCTGCCACTGAACACCTGCAGATGTATCCCACCTAGTGCAGCACGAAGCTTTTACCCAGAGGTGCAGCAGACAACTCTACTCCTCTCTCTCCTGAGCCTGGTCCCTGCTATTCCTTTTTGGTGCTGCAGGGGTGTTAGGCAGAGCCAGCAAATGCTGCGGGATTCCTCAGTCCTGCTGTCTTTCCCTCTGCCCACGCAGCCAGCTGCCCACACACACTGAGCTATCACAGCGGTGCTGCATAATGAAGCACTCACCATTCCAGGGATTTCACCCCCTCACGGTGCAGTGGGGATGGGGAAAGTGCCACTGCATAGATGTGTTTCCAGAGGCCTGCTCCAAGCCAGAGCACTGCCTTCCAAAAATGCAGGGCAAGGCCAGAGAGACTGGAAACTAGAAACTAGAAACTGCAGGCTTTCAGCTCCTGCTCCAGGGAAAGCCAGGAAAAAGGATGCGAGCACACACAGCCTCAGCTCCATGGCCTACGGATCAGTGCCCCCATCCCAAACCCCACAAGAGTAAACTTGTGGGGTGAAATTATTTCCAGGTAAATTACTTCCAGGCTTCTTCCTGGAAATAGACAGGGAAAGCCACAACCAAATAACTGCAGAAAGCTTAATGGCCCTCCCAGCCCCTTGGATAAGAAGCCACAAGGGGAGCAACATGTCCCCTGGATACTGCTCAGAGATTGAAGAAACACATCATTCCCCAGAGCTAACAAGTTATTTTCCTCACTCCTGTCCTCCAACATGTACTCAGAACTGGAAATATGTCCCTCTCAGTTCTGTAAGAGTCCCCAATCTGTCTGACCTAACATCACTTCACTTCTATGTGTGCTCTGAGATCAACCCTAAAAACCTCTCCTCCTGGTCCCTGCCTCCTGGAGCCTACATGGTACACATATATAAATCCTGTGCATTGCCCTTTTGTCTCTGAAAAACTTCTGCCTAGGGCTGCATAATGATCAGTCCTTGCTTTGACTAAAATGCCCACACTAATGTGTGGAGAAACGTTCTCCTAGTATGGGTACATTACATCTTCATTATTAGGGGACTCAAATGGAAACAAAGACAGAGATATGAGAGTGTGATGATAAAGCAAAACCCAGTACTTCTCGTGGCTTGCTTAGATGAGAAAAATCTCATCAAAAGGCAATGAGCAAATCTAAATCTTAAGGGAGCTCAGCTCCTTTCTGCCTATCCACGTGTGACCCTGTGAGTTAACCTCTTCTGATGGTGACCTCTGCTCTGCTTTTGCTTTCACACCTACAGCCTTCTCATAGGATATCAAACTCAGAAATGTGAGAGACAGGTGACTAAACCTGGTCTGTCAGGTGAAAATATACCCAAGTATCTGAAGGAAAATGACAGCCAGAGATACAATTTTACCATTATGACTCATACTGGGCTAGCTAAGCTCAGCTCTACCTCTGTCTCCCTCTCTCTTTACTTGGAATTGCCCCATGTTAAGTAACCAGAGCTGGGTTTACAGTCCGAGCTATGTTTGTTCCTTTACAATATAGTGGAGCAGAGTGATCCCAGGCTCAGCTGGTGGATGCCAAATGGACAGCATTGGACAGCACTGGAACTGAAGGTTCAGTAAATTGTGAGAGCATGGGCACTGCTCATGGGCTTGTTCCTCTGTCAGACAGAAGAGAAAGACAGTACTTGGGAGAATTTAGGGAAAGAGCTGATGGGAAGCCAACCGGTGTTGTGCACTGCATACCCAGATGGTCATGCCCTTGAATATCAATGAACTTCCCTGGAGATGGATCTAGACCAAGAGCCTGCCATCATCTGTTCCTGTGAGGCATGGGAATAGAGGCTGGGAAATGGAGGAAGAGTCACTTACATATTAAAGAGGTTCAGCCCAATGCGGTAGAGGCGTTTCCTCATGGTGTCTGTGGACAGTGTGGGCGACTTGCAGCTGGCTGGGTTCTCGCAGTGGTACCTCGGCAGACTGAGGATCATGGCCTGCAGGGCTTCTTTTGAGGACACCTCAGAGGCTGACTTAGCTGAGGTGGAGGTGCTGCTGCTGCTCAGCTGCTCTGAGTTGTCTGCATTCTCAGACTCCAAGCCTTTGCTTTGTCCTGCCTCGTTGCTTGCATCAAACTGGAGCTTCTGCACCGCCATCTGATCGGGCTCAGCGCTGCTGTCCCCTGTGCCATTGGTACTGACCTCCACCTCGGTGGAAGTGAGGCTGTTCTCAGGTAAGCTCTCTGGGGCAGACAGTAGTTCACTGGCTTCTCCCTCCCCTTCTCCTGGGCTTTCTTCAGCCTTGGTAGCTGGAGAGAGCCCAGCCTGGTCGTTGCTGCTGAGACAGTTTGCCATGGACACCGAGGTAGATGATGAGACAGAGATGTTCTTGTTGTCGATCTGAACTGTGACATCTCGAAAAGCCATCATGAGAGTGCTGCTGCTCTTGGGTAGAGTATCTGGCAGGAGACCTTCCTCCTTCTCCTGATCCTGTAGCTCAGCCTCTAAGTCTTGGTTTGGCTGCATGGAGCTAGCGCTGAAGGTCTCCCTGATCTGGTAGGAGCCCCCATCTTGCAGGGAGCACATGGTCTTGAGGCTCCAGGTGCTGAGGGCGTCATCGATGGATTTTGCCAGGGACTGAACTTGTTCAGTGAAGGAGTCCTCCAGCTCGGTTAGTGCCCCACTGATGGTGGCTGGCAGGGACGGGGACCTCACCAGCGGGATGCCCACGAAGTTGTACCCCTCCACCAGGGCCTTCTCCGCGGAGAAGCTCTCCGAGTTCTGCACGCGGACCTTCCTCAGGGAGATGCGGCGCGGCATGCGGCTCTCCAGCAGGGAGTTGCGGATCTTCTCAAAGTTCTTGCTGAGCTGGTACTGCCGGAACGCGGTCTGGATGGTACAGGCTGCCCGGCGGGACACCAGGTGGCCGCCGTATTTGTGTTCTAGCATTTCGATCTGAAAAACAGAGAGCAGATACGTTAGTTCTTGCTGATTGCCTCCCGATGGCTTCTTATTGCCCAACTTTCTACACTGATTAGTCTTCAATGACTGTCAAAGGAACTTCTGACACCGAATTAGCTTTTCCCTGCAATGCCATGCCCCTGATTTCAACAGAAGGTTCCCATTTGAGCATGACTGGCTAAATCATCAGCACCATGAGCTTCCTCACAGCTGTAACGGGATCCTGCTTCTTCCCAGAGTGCCAGCCACAAAAGCTGGAGCCTGCAGGTGCCCTTCCCTTGCAGACTCACTTCTGATGACCTTGAGGGCAAGTTCATCACTGCAAATACAATATGTCTTCCTGCTCAGCGGTGCTCTGGTAATGTTAAGCATTATCTCTTGTCTCAGAGTGTTACTAATGCTTCTCCCCTCCTTAGCAACCTTAGGAAATACTCTCAGCAAAAGGAGAAATTATTCAGAAAAAGGGAAGAAAATTTAATTTTTAAATGCAGAGAATGCTGGCTTGATCTAGCATTCTCTAGCAAGAAACATAAAATTCGATATAAGTTAGTGAAGGCTGGGTTTGTTCTGAGTTGTGTCTTTTAAAATGTATTCTGAATCCCAAAGTGTATTCCTTTTTGATATCTGAATTTTTCAGGTGTCAGCCAGCAATGAAAGGAAAAATACCCAGAAAAAGAAAGACTCTCCGTTTTGAAAGGAAAAAAGTCTGAATTTTAAATGTTGAGACAAGATAATAAAAAAAGCAGAAGGAGGATTTACCTGAGCTGGTAATGACAAACACATGTAAATACATCTACACACACCATCTCAACTGGCTTCAGCAAAGCAGGTATGTATGGCTGTTCCTGTAGTCTAGGATTTAAACTTCCTGGAAATCCCCCCACCCTTCCTCTGCAGCTGGGTTTTCACTAACAAGTTCCAGGAGAATGACAGATGATTTGGTTCCAGTGAGTGACTGACAGAGACGAGAGGGACAGTGTGAAGATGAAGGTGGAAGATGGGGTTTAAAAAAAAAGGAGAATGAACTCAAACTACCTTCACTGAAGTTTAGGCTGAACTACAAGCTATCATTGGCACTTCACAGGGCAGAGTGCAGGGGCAGACTGTAGCGTTAATATGTGTCTGCACACATGTAGAAAAACCAAAAAAAGGTGAAAGGCAGGACTGAGAGTGCTGGTGAAGTCAGTCCTGAATTAGCAGAGGATTCACTGCATCAGTCATGTGGTGAATATGAGCTCATAAGCAGAACCAAAGGATGAGTTTTTCTGACTGCATCCTCATCCCCAGACACAGCACTTGTCCCTCACCATGCCTTTTTGGCCCAGTACTCACAGTTTGAAAAGCTGAGCTCCACAAGATATGAGTTTAAGGGCAAATTGCTTTCACAGTCCAAGTGAGACTGAGGCATGAGCCTCAGCTCACAGAGTCATGTCGTGTCACCTCCTGCTTCCTTCTTCTTTTTCATAGCATGATGTAAGTTAGAGATAAAACCACCAGTGAGTGATGTAGGTACACGTAAAGACCCGGTCTGACAGCTATGAGAAGTGTAAATGACCTCTGGAATCTTTCCAATACTGACTCCTCTGGAAGTAGAGGAAGATAATGTGACCCTGGGAGATGACAGGCTGAGAGAAATAAGCTAAGCCCAGCCATTTTGTGCCTGCACTGGTGTCCTGGCTGTGGAGCAAGCACTGGGAGGCTGACATTTATGGAAGAGAGTGGGATGGGGAGCACATCTTTCATATTTCCCTCTCTGGACGTGAAGCAGGGGCCTTTGCCTTGTGCTCAAACATCAGGTGATCAGGTGATTCTGTTTTCTGTCTGCTCTGCCCTTGAGTTCATGGTCTCTCCAAGGTGAACATCAAAGCCCAGCACTAAAAATTACCAGCAATTTTCTTAGTGATGGGGTTGGCCACTGCAGCTGCAGAGGTAGCTGGCTCAGAGCTCTGATTACCCCTGATTTAAAGAACATTTGCCTAATACCTTCACTGCTGCCCTCCCAGAAATGGTCTGCATAAATGTTGCTAAAAATCACCCCCCCCAATAATCATGGGTACAGTGTCATTTACCACAAGATTTGGCAGCAGGCCTTTTGGATAAACAAGGACATCTTAAATCCCACCATAAAACCAAGACTCCTGACACGTCTTTAAAGTTGGCCTGCCTGGAAAGAGACTGAACTATCCCTTGATCCATTCCTTCAGGATGAAGGCTCATGCAAATAAATGTAAATTACACCAGTAACCTGCAAAGGCCCAACCCAGACAGTTATTACTGACAACTGACCATTGAAATAATGATCTGGTTAATGAAATAATAATGATCTGGTTAATGAAAATGTAGAGCTAATTGTGTTAGAAGAAAAAGAGGAACAAATGAGAGGGACAGAATAACAGTAAAATGCAAAATAAAGCAGAAGCAAGAGCCTAAGAATTATCTGAGGTTTCCAAGGAGGTGACAGCCATTCTGAAAACAAGAAATTCATATGCTCTGATCTTATTAGAGGCCAAGACAAGATGTCATTGCTGATCTGAAGTAAAAGGCCAGTTTATCTCATGCAAGGACAGTGCCAAAAATGGCAGACTTTAATAGCTAGTGAGGAGAGATCCTTCTAAAAGTCCAAAGGAACAGAGCAAGCTGTCAGTACCTCGATAAAAAACATCACCAGCTTTTTGCAGTCCATAATGTCGGCCCTCCCAAAGGAATAAGGCATTAAGGAGCAGAACAAGATATGAAGTGAGAGGACTCCTAGATCTGAAGTGAGAGGACTCCTCATCAACTAGTCTGTTTTCTAGTTCATACCAGGGGTGCAAGGCTGGGTTCTGCCTGTGATCCACTGCCTACTGGCACTGTCCAAAGCAAGGGGAATCCTACAGTATCTTTCAGCAGGCATAACAGGGGCAGGGAGTGTTCCAAGGGATGCTTGAGAAGACTGGCAGAGCTATATGCAGCATCCCCATTGAGAGAAGTGCCCTCCCCACCCTTGTTTGCTAGCAGTGGGTCTCTGTCTCTTTTTCTTTGCTGTAACCCAGATATTGCTGCTTATGGATGTCTGAGACATGCTCATTTGCTGTCAGATAGAGCCAACTGACAGTCCAAAGGAATTAAGGATTTCACACAGCTGAAGCCTGTGTTCTTCCCCTGCAGAGGAGGGAAGGGCGTCTGTTAGCACCACAGCAGTCATGGGTAATGGAGATATAAGTCTGGATGGCTGGAGGAACCTTCTGTTCTCATCTGAGAGCTGAGAAAGGCCAGACATGATTGGCCTTCTCTTGCTCCTAATAAACCCCATGAATTACAAGTAATTGCCTGCTTAAAGCTACTCCTCTCTGGGGAATGATCCGACAGCCGGCGCCAAAGGAGGGGAAGAGCAGGAGGGGGATCAGGGGGGGATTTCAAAGAATAATTAGCTTAATACATTTCTGGGCCTCAGTATGAACACTCATTCTGAGCAATTGTGGCTGAATTAGAAATGGCTGTGAAATATCCACTGCCATGAGGGATTGCATATGAAGGGAGATTTAACAAGGTCAAGGCAAGCCAAACTGCAGCCCTGGAGATGGCCAAACATTTGAGGTGCACACCCCATGGCTTTGGTGCCCATAGGCATAAATTTATAAATCTGCAAGGAGAGACCATGATCTGATCTTACTCTCAGTCAGCACTGGTTTTCTACCCAGGTTGCCACCATGTTATAACCAGGAAAGAATGAGGCTCAGGGACAGAATCTGAGTCCCTCAAGGTAATGCATGCATCGTAAAAAAAATTAGGAAAAAAAAGACATACAAAGCATACATGTCACTCATTCCTAATACTTCTCCTTCCCTCCAGCCTCTCACAATGGAGGACATTGCTATAAGGGGTATTTGTTAATGGAGTGTTTTCCTTCATCCATGGGACACGTGCTGCCCTTCAGCACAGCCCAAGTGTAAGTATGACTGAAAGCATTTTCCCTACATTACAACAGAGTCTAAGCACAGATGAACTTTAGTACTTGAGTCTCTGTTCCAGCCTCCCAGCACAGAGTACTTCTGCTCTATGCACTGTCAGAATTCTCTGCTTCATGGGGTAGTGTAGGGGAATAGAATATAAGTAAATAAAGATAATATAGAATGTAATCTTATCCCCTAAAGAGTTGCAGCTGAGCCAATTACTAAAGATTAGAAGCAGGCCTGACTTAAACAGGCCACAGCTGTAGCCAATAAGAAGAATGTTATAAAAGAGTGGATTGGCTGGCTGAGGGGAACTGGAGTCAGTTGGCTGCTGAGGAAGGAAGGGAGGGGACAAGGAAGAGTTAGTGCCTGGAGGAGCTGCCTACAAGAAACATCAAGGAGGTGTGAAACTGGCAATATGGAACCTTTGCAATGTAATGACAATAGAACTGTTGCACTATAATGACAACAGGGTAGGGAGCAAGGAGAGCCATGAAGCCACTCACCAACTCTCTAGGATGATGCTGAGGGGCTATGACTGGTCCAAGTCTTGCAGAGGAGGCTGCACTTTACCCTTCTTCCTTACTAGCACTGAGTCCTCTCTCTAAAGGTAAATGTGACTTCAACTGTGCAATGAAACTAAAAATGTCTCCTTGCACCTTCCTCTTTTACTGTGAGTTCTATTCCTGTATGTTCCATTTCTGTATTACAAGTTCTGCTATGAGTAGTGTTCTACTGGGACAGCACTGTGCAGGTCCTATCACTGTTATTCCCATTTAAGAAAACTACCTGATGAGTAAACTGAGAGGAATACCTATAAAAACACATACTACAGTGGAAGAAATAGTACTCTTCACTGCCTGAAAAACCCCCCTTCCAGAGCTGCAGGCAATTCACTGAAGACACCCATGGGTCTGGAGAGACACACAAATTGTAAGGCCCCTTTGGTGTGAGAAAAGCGGTTTCACCAAGGAGGTAGGCTCAGTCCCTGCAAGGTCAGTTCTGTGAGGCACCAGACATTCATAAACAATCAGCTGAACATGTCTCTCTTGTTCACATTAATCCAGGGCAGATTTGGCCTCTGCTGCAAGAACAATGATATGGCAACATGACCTTAAAGCTAAAATAACAGAGGACAGACACTCCTCGGACAAACCAGAGCAGCTGTAGGGTAAGAACATGCAGTCAAGATGTGACCCACCCTGAACATATTCACATTATCTTGTGAAGCCAGTTAATTAGTCTCTCTTATTTTTTCCTGGTGTGAAGCAAGAATTCTGCCTGAGTATGCAGTATTTTGAGAAAGACAGGGCTAGAGAGCAAAGGTGTCTCTTTTGCTCAGAAACCTATTGGTCATTGATCTGACATGTATGTTAGGGACAGCATCTGTGCCTTGAGGGAAGTGGTAGAGAGATATCCCAGAAGTAGCAGCTTCTTCTGTGCAAACCTCATTAGCTGAGACCCTTCAGCTGCAATAGCACAGCTTCCACTGAACTCTCCCCCTGTCACTTATCCTCCTCAGCTAACAGACTGCAGGGTCTGCCTATCCTACAGCCTCTGACTGAGCTGCCTTCACAGGGAAAAGGCACAAATTGTGCTTTAGGTTCTGTTTTGCACAACATCTCTCCTGGACTGTAATCTGCAGAGATGAGGAGGGAGAGGATGCTTTCCACCTGTAAGGAGGAGGCCAGCTGCCATTAGCCCCTGTCCCACTGTCTCCTGCTGGGAGTCCACTGGGACACACAGCTGGACATGGGCATGCTTGTGCTCTGGAGCTAGGCTGTAGCCCCAGGCACAGAATGTAACTCCTAGGACTGAATAATTTTCTCTTAGCCTGGTAAACTTGCCCATCTCTTCAGCATCCTCCTCTGGACTGAGGGCAGTGGTGGCAGCAGTGCACAAACATCGTGGTAGATGCTGTGCAGGACACTCATTGAATAAACCCTGCTTCCTCTTGAAAGCTCATTCTAATGCAGAAGTGTGCTGGGGGCCTGCCCTGCATGATCCAAGATGGCAAGATGGTTCTTGGAGGCTCACCCACGAGGGAGGTAATTTGGAACAACCAGTTGCCGGGAGCCCTGTTGACACTGTACACTTGAGAGCCAGGCACTACCCTTGGATGCTGCTGCTTTTGGCTGCCTGCAACCCACCTCTAAGCCTACACTCACAGCTGGGTTTCTGGGTCCATTCTGGACCACTGAATCCAGGCAATGAGAAGCAGATGCCAGCAAGTTTGGGTGAAAGAGTGACTCAGTCACAGGTGGGGAATCTATTTCCTCCATCAGCTTCACGTGGAGGTTAGGCAGAGCAAAAGCTCCAGGTGAACAAAAGGCTAATGTATTTGCTGAAAGTCATTCCACCACAGTGCAAATGCAGTCCCACCCTCCCCATCCCCTTCTCCCACAGCCTGAGGAGGAAGCCTTGGTACCTGTTTATTCTTTAGGTCAAGGGAGAGCTCATAATCGGAGGCAGCTGCATGGGAACACGAGGCCGTCCCTTTGCTGCGCTGCACTCTCACTGGGGAGCCCGTGTGGTGGAGGCTCGCCTTCTGCACCAGAGGGGAACACCCCGCTGCCTGCTCTTCTTGGAGCTCCTCATGCTGCGCTCTTAGCGGCTCGGACCTGCCTTCCTGGCCACTCTGTCTGCCGGCCTCCTTCGGATCCTCCGTTTCACACCCGGCTTTCTTGCTTGTGGAACCGCTGGGATCGTCACTGTGAACAAAACGCAATGTTTTGCTTTTTTATTTGTTTATATTATATTGGATTTATGACCATGTTTGTTGCTGTTCGCTATACTCGTTCCCTGAGCTGCGTTTTAAATGTCTAGGGAGCCTGGGCTGTCAGGGGTCTCCTCCAGTGATGGATCAAGATTGGAGATTGATCCATCCAAAGCTCTGATGCCTCCCTCTCTAAGGGCAGGCTCCCCTGTATGAACCAATCCTATGACTCCTCAAACTGCCTAGTTGCCTCTGTTCCAGCTGCTGTAGTTGGAGAAGGTGGAGAGCCAAGGAGGGTGTCATGGCCTGTGGACACCTCTCCTCACTCCTGTGCAATTGCCACCTACTGCTCAGCACCTCTGCACATCCCGAGTCCCATCTGGCATGGAGCCTGGATCCCAAGGAACCAGTTTCCCCTTGGAGTTCCTTAGGGCATGTGGGAAATGAATGTTGCTGCGTTTCCAGAGAAACTCTTGGAGAGCTGAGAATATAAAGGGGCTACAGAGCCAGCCAGCCCTGAGATCCTGACCCTTTAAAGGGTGTCTCCAATACAGCCATAGCAGACTGCGGAGCTTCCGTGAAAGAAGGTGCCTCTTCCTCACCCACAAATTGCTGTGCCACTGAGACCTTGTGGAGAAAGGAAAGTTCCCTTTTCTCCTGTCAGCCACAGCAGCAGCTGTGTGAAACCAGGGCCTGACAACAGTGCACCCTAAGAGATGGGACATCTTGCTCCAGGCAGGATGGGATCAGTGTGTCTGATCCATCGAAGTGATGAGGAACTCTGTACTTAACCCCTCTTGCCAAGTATATTCCAAAACCATCCAATTTCAAACAAGATTTTGTTGTTCTGCTGTTCTATTTGAACCATGAGAGTGTTTGTTTGTTGTTACCTTAGCCTCCTTCTTGTAGCTACAGAGGAATAATTTATGATTTTCAAAAGTGTGCAAGCCTACATGGACTCTGGCTGCTACTGCACCAAGTCCATCAGACACTGTTCCAAGGGATGAGCATTCAGCTGAGAACAATATCCAGTTTGGATATAATTACTACGGAACCAATGCATTTAATTTCACTGACACCAAGGATGTGTATTGCCTCACGTACTTAAATGCTATTAAATGATTTAATTCTTCTGAAACATATCTCTTTCTCTTGGATTTGCTCCACAGAAAACCAGTTGTGCAATCAACTAGATAATAAATCATTTTATGATTGGTGTTGATGTCAGAGCAAAAAGAGGGAAATTAGATATGATTTTATGTAGTGCACAAATTACTTAGAAGCATTTAAGTCTCATTTTCAAAAATGCTGTATGCCCTTAAGAGTCCAAATCTTCTAGCTGTAAATAGACTTTGCCTCCTAAGCCTCTGAGCATTTTTGCACATTTACTAGTACTTTAAAAGGAAGTTTATTCTCTCCAATGGCAGCTTTTCTGTTCAATAGATTAACAATCAAATTTAGAAACATTCCCACAGTTTCTAAGAAGGCTCCAAATGTGATGAGCCAGACACTACCACAACTTCAGAATTAAGAAAGATGAAGGATATAAATTTAGAAAGTTTCTTCTTTTATGCACATGCTTATAGTCACCAGTTAGACTTAAAAAATAAATTCACAGAAGAAATCAGTCTCTTACGTAAATGCTCATACATAAATGCTATATAGCCAACTTTGTCAAAGAGTATTAAAATGACATCTTTGCATAATCATCAGTCAGGAAATACATTAAAATGAAGCTTAAAACTGTTCTTTTAGGTTGAACACCTTATCAAAGTTTGCATTGTTCTATTCCTGATGCTACAATTTTTCCTACACCTAAAGATATTTTTAACTCTTTATTTTTAATTCTTTCTCTTATATGTCTATTCACATAGCAGGAGGTCTTACTAAAGGATTTTTCCCTTACATATCTCACTGTAACATTTTTATTGGCAGCCCCTGTACTATCCAGTCTGATTTTAACCAGCAGAGCATCAGTTTTTATCCTCAGCCTAAGGGAAAATCAGGTGACATAGATTTGATCACATTTTCATTGAAGTGCATGGCAAAAGCTTCCCAAGCATTTCAGTGGGATTTGGACTATGCCCTATGAAGCACTTTCAGCCAGATGCATGAGCTCTCATTCAGCAAGACACACACTCCAAATTGCTCAGCTGAGTCAAGGCCACAGCGCCCAGTGTGACCTTCTTTAGGGCAGGTCAGGCCTGAGGCAGTCAGATGGAGAGCTCGCCTTCCCCTGACTCCCCTTGGAGCCTGAATGGACTCTAAATGCCAGCAAATATTCCCTGACACCATGGTCCTCTGAGCACTGGCACACGTGCTTAGCTCTGTTTTCCTGAGGACTCCACTGGCTGGTCTGGGTGGAACACGGAGTGTGTGTAAGAGTTTGCAGCACTCGGTCCTGCTGCTCTGTAGGGAGGATATCACCTCTCGTGGGTACAACTCTGCTTGGTCTTCTGTCACACACAGTGCAGAGCCTGAGTAACATTCACAGGGTATCCTGCATCCACTGGCAAGATAAGAGTAAAATCAGCAGGCTTTGTAGAATCAGACTAACCTAGACTGGGAGGGAAGGCTGGAGGTGTCTCCTCCAACTCCCTGCTCAAAGAAGGGCCATTTTCAGAGGCAGATAAAGTTAATCTGGGCCTTTTCCAGGCAGCTCTCAACTCTTTCCAGACATTAAGTTTCCCCAGGCTCTCTTCCCAGTCCCTGATCCAGCAGCACTGTAAGAGTGCTGGTCCCCAGCCCTGCCACAGCTTTCCCCTTTATATGGCCATGGACATACAAGATCTGGACCCCAAAGACTGACTCCTTAACTTGACCTTGGACTTGCCATAACACCGCGGACTTGCTGATAATGGGCTCTGTCTGACCCCAGGTACCCCCACCACACCCAATTCTGACCCTGGACAATGAGGCACAAGGTGCTGGACCAACCCAAACTGCTCAAGAAGCCTCATTAGGCACTTAGGTTATTCTTCAAGACACAGGAGGGCCCTAAGACTGGAGAAGTATTCAGCCACAGATGTGTGAGTAGCACCATCCCCCAGGGCATTACTGAGGTCCCTGGAGACTGTGCTGGGATAAGGACATCAGCTAAGCACACATCCACGTTACCCTTGCCTTCCTCCTCCATGCACGCTCTGAGCCCAGTGGACACAGCCATACAGAAGGAATTGTGCTTATGCATGGAATTTCCTCAGGGTCAAAATTCGGTCAAGTCAAACTCAGATTCCATTGGAGCACTCAAAAGCATTTTTCAGCTAGATGTTTTTATGCTAAATATAAAATTTTAACCCCATGATGGTTTGGCTGTGGTGCTATCCAGGACATGATGGCAAACACTCCTGCTGAAGTGGGAGTTTCTACATGTTCTGTTGTGGGGGGAAAAAATCATAAAATGGCTGAACCATTGAACCATTTTTAAGTTCTTTAAGCGTGAAAAAAATCAGGCAACAACAACAACAACAACAAAGCAGACTTATTTCACCTGTGAATTAACTGGGAAATTTCAGCTTCAGCAGTGAACTTCAGTGACTTTTAAGCAGTGGAAAAAAGGGGTAAAATCTGGCTTTGATTAGCAGTCTGAATATTACCATTACAGCCCTATGGTTCCACTTGCCAAACCTGTATTTCTCCCAGCTTGACTCTCATCTTGAACCTGTTTCTGAGGAAGTGTTTTGGGAAGGCCTATTCTTGGTTTTCCAATGGCAATGACTGATGAAGCCACAAATAGGAAATAAAATACATTGCTAAAGAAATAAAATGCATTGCTACAGTGAAATAAATAAAAACTTAACAAGCCTGACAGTTTTCCTCTGTCGTGAGTGACACAGTTGATTTGCATTGGTAGGACACAGGGTTTTTAACAAAAGAAGGTTCATGAGCTATTATGGTCACAGTAACAAAAAAGCCAAACAGAGGGAAAAGTAAGGAGGGGAAGGATAGAAAGTATATGAAAGATCTCTGGGGAAAAAATGTTATTGAGCAAATTAGGGGGATTCACTTGCTTTCCCTTGGCCAGTAAGCAGACTCCCTGGCTGTGGGATGAAGGAGAATGGAGCTATTGCATGTTCTGTTTCTTGAATGAAAAAATTGCTCTAACCACCTGTAATAATTAAGAGTCCCATGCAGAGTCTAAGATGTGAATGCCAAAGTCCCAGCCAAACTCCAACTAGGTCAATTAGTTTGAATTCCAGCATCACCCCTGCAGTTTCAGCTGTAGTAAGTGTTCTTTACTTGCTGTCCTCAAGTATCACATCCCACCATTATGCACAGCTTTTACAGTCATATAATCAGGTAGAGAAGGTTTGGAATTTCTTTAAATTCTGTTTGATTCAAAGTTGCAATATTAATGTAAATCACTTGCAATCAAAGGAAAACTACAAATTCAGCTGTTCTCTTCTTCCTAGATGTTTCTACATGACTTTTATGACCCACAACGAGCCTAGTCACTGTTACAAACAGATTCCATCTGCTGTGGAAAACATCTCTCATGTTTCAGGTATGTCCTGCTCATTTGCACAGTTCACTTGTATATGCCTGCTGCAGACAGCTTTGTGAACAGAAATGGTTACTACAGACAATCTGGCTCAGGGCTTATATAAAGTACTATCCCCAGTCCAGCATTTCAAAACAGGGATATCAGGGTTATGAGTTGAATCCCAGTGCTTGTTTCAAGAAGGCAGGATGGTGACAAAGCTCTCACTGAGACAATTCAGCTGGCACCCATAAATACTTTTATTTAGCACAAGTAAATCAGACTTCGGATACTTAGCTTTTATGTGCAGGTTTCTTGGGAAGGTTTTATATAAGGATTAGAGTAAGGGAAGGATGAAGGGAGAAGATGGAGGAGAAATGTTATAATAGTGAGGTTTTTTTATTACTCTCTTTTTTCTCTCTCCCTGCTCTTATGGAAGCTAAAGACAAAATCAGTGACACTAAATTACCAAGCCAGAGAAGCCATATGCCCATTTCTAGCTGTATCAACTCCACATGTGTGCACAGAGCTGTTGTGTCACTGTCTGTCCTGGGAGAGATACGACTGCTTTGCACCTGCTAGAGCATCAGGATGTTGCACTTCCTCGCACTCTCCTCACCACCTCTTTGCTGCTGGAAATACATGTTTCCAGCTGGGAAAGGAGCTGTTTCCAGCTGGGAAAGGAGAAGTGCCATTCTAATTGACAACTGTGGAGATGAACCATGGTTATCTATTGGATCTTGACTGTCAGGCTTAGACATTCCCATACTTAATTACTTGAGAAACAGCACGCAGCCCCTTCCCCTCAAACATCTCAAGGCCATTTCAAGGCAGGCCTGCAGGCAGGAACACACACAAGTTGGATGCTGCAGACATTCCATTGCACCACTGTCAAATACCAGAATCCATTCATGGTCTGAGAGGAATTTTCAGAGCTCTCAGAAAAGTGTTTGCAGGGTGGCTGACTGACTAAACAGGGCTCAAGGACCAGAAGAGCCACTCTTCTCAAGGACGATAATGTTAGTCCTGTAAGAAATTAAAACTGAGCTTTGTCACTGATCACTCCAGAGCTCCCATGTGATCACCACATAAAACTCATCTCTCTGTGCCTTCTGTCCTTTTCCAAGAAGAACAAAATTTGCACATAAATAAGAGCAATAACAGAGTAACAACAAATAACAATGTTTCCACTGGATTTGGTGGGAGGTTTAAGAAACCAGTCACTGAAGAAGAGAATGTTCTTGTTGCCAGGTACAATGGTTATGCAAAAAGGTCTAGCTAATCATACAGAAGGAAGCTAGGGCTGTGAGGTGTTACAAAAGTACTGCAGAGGCTGATCTTAGCTCTTCTTTGTATCTCTGTGTCACTCCAGGAGAAGACCATATTTCTGTTTCCCATATATAACTTACCAAATGCCTTCTTCATAGTATTCAAGGTCAGAGAGCAGGATTGTGACCTGTAACTGAGGCAAAGACTACCTGGACTAGTTGTGAAAGACCACAAATTTTCTGCATCCATTTCTCAGTGCTCCTTATGAGGATTGGTTGGTTATAGTACATATACAGTTCTTAAATTGCTGTAAGTGATTAATAGCCTGATTCATTGCCTCTCATGGCCTTAGACTTATATGAGACTTCAATTCTTCAGAGATGTCAGAATAAAAAAAAACCCTACAAAACACCATACAGAGAATTAGAAAAAGAGTTCACTAGCTGATGCCAGTAGAATGAAGTCCAGACCCCAAGTCTGTAAAAACCTCTTCCTCTGTCTTTCCTAAGCTTCCCTGCTCAGGAAAAAGAAAAACAAAACCAAACCCTAAAAAAACCCAACAACAAAAAAACAACTGCTGACTTAGCAGGGTCCAAAGTGCCTTTTCAGTTTATTTCACTTCAGTGTTCCCTGAGGATACCCATGACATGTGGTGAATGGGTTCATCAGAATTCAATGGGAAAAAAAAATGGCTGAGACAGGCTTGGTAATATATTATGGGATCTTTTCAAGGTTCAGAGATTTCTGACATGCAGGGGGCCTGAGTGCAAAAGAATTGCTTCTGATTTGCTTAGAAGTTGAAGTTTTAGGGTGATTTGGAGGCAAGGCTCTGTGGGAGCCTGCTGAAACTGACGGAAGGCAAAAGTCTCTCCTGCCAGAAAGGCAGGGAACTTGGAACTTGATCTTGGCAAATCATCCCCTGCCAGCCAAGCTGCAGCTTTCTCAGACAGTCTCCCCCAACAAAGACAAATGCAGGAACAAGATTCTGATTTTGTCTACATTCATTTAACACCTTGCAAAGCAGTGGCATCAAGCCATCTTCTCACACTAGTTTTACCCAGGAGGAATTAATGGTAATTAGCCAAACTCATTACCCATCCCAGAATATATTACTTATTTCATAAAAGGTCTGGCACACACACACCTGTAAAACAGATTTGACAGTATGGTACAGTGAATATATTGGAAATCAATTAAATTTAACATCCTTTAGCATGGACTGAACCAGGCAACATCTTTTCAGCATCACTTGAAGTTTTTTTGGTGAGATGTACATTAAGCAGAGAATGCAATAATACTAGCAAGACCCTCCTGTCCCACAAGGACCAACATGCTAAAGCCAGTGCCTTCATTTCAGATTTAGTCTTTAAAGTTGATCCCCATGTGCTGTGTAATTCCCACAGTGTTGTGTTGTTGTGCCTTTTGCTACAGAGCAGCACTACAGGAACTGAATATTTCTGAAGTACCCCATGCCATCCTGGTGCAAAGATGATTGTCCAGGGGTCAGATGGGCTGGCCACCAGTCTGAGGGCCTGGGTCTGCATGACAAATTTCATCTACCAGAGGAGTAATGCTTTTCCAAGAGGACAGACAGGCTCCTCCAGAGGGTGGCTTGGAATAGCTAAGGCAGCTCTCACTCTGTGAGAAGTGGTGTTCATGGTGCAAGGCTGGGTGGTGTGGGTGGCTGTCATAGTTTTTTTCTTGTAGTTCCTACATGTGTCTGGATGACACCTCAGAATGGCCCTTGGGCCACCTCTCTGGCACTCCCCTCTTTCCTCTTCCCATCCATGCATCACCAGCTGCAAGCACAAGGCTCAGCTTAGGAAGTGGAGTCCCTTTCTGAGCTGCCTGTCACACCTTGGGGCTTGGCACCCCGGGCTGGTTGCTGTGCTGTCTCTGCAGCTTAGACACAAGTCCCACAGCCTGGCACTGCAGACAAGGTTACTTGTGACTGCTTTGAACAGGGCTCTTGTGCTTCACTGAGGTGTGAAGAGCACCAAGTGGACACTGAAGGCACAGGAGGTCCTCCTCTGCAGGGTTTAATTACTTTTATTTTAACCCCAGACCTCTCTTGCTTCTGCAATGTTTGGTAAACACGACCTTTTAGAGAAAGAAAGAACAGATGGCACCCTGCATTAGTGTTACTGCCCGCTCAGCACCCCAGGAAAGAGAAACTTGGCTTCTCAGCAGCAGTCTTTCTGCCACTTTGAGTCAGATCTCTTGGCTTCTCATCCCTGAGGCAGGTTTGAACATCACCAAATTCGCTGACAAAAGCCTGCCGGTGCAATCATGCAGAAGATAGAATTTCACTGCTAAAATGAGATGAATTCAGGGCTGGGAGGCAGCAGAGCCTCTACAAGGCAAAGAAAGCTTGCATATCCCTCAGCCCATTGCTCTCCCAGTCCAGCAATGAGCTGGGTGAGGGACATGGCTCTTGGCATTTATAGACCTGGGCAAGGGCTTCTGTAGTCTTCTTTTTCTACCTGCTGTGGTGGACTCTAGGTTGGGCTGCACCTCTGGGCTCCTTCCTAAGGGATCAGGGTAATGGATTTGTCAAGGCAGAGAGTGAGCCACTTCACAGGTAGGTCTTGGTGTAACTCAGATAAATTTTGTTTCTATTCTCAAGTATCTCAGCTATTTCATCTCTTGTGAGTGCTGCAGCCCAGTAGAAGGTCACTGCTTGTGTCTAACCAAACAGAAAGAAGCCTTCTTCTCTTCAACATAAATAGGAACACAGCCATAAATCACCATCCCCCTCAATACAGACAATGCAAACAGCATTCACCAGCTTTATCCAGATTTTAGCTTTGCCACTGTGCTCAGATCTAGAGGCCTGCATTGCCCTTTGGCTGCAGACCAAGATAGAAACAGCATGGTTAGCATTCCCTCCTCCTTTCCCCAGTGCAGTGACCACCCCCACAGCCTTATGCAGTAGGCACAAAGCTCTACTTTTCCAGTTTTTAACCTATTTTTTCTCTGCTGCTTCCTTACACTCTGATCCACTTCATGTCACATTTCTTCCCTGAGGCCCCATTTCTTTTTCTGTCTTTTTAAAATTCCCATTTGGAAAACAGGATGACTTAGCAACTTACACATTTGGCCACACAAGCTCATGTTTCCCCATGGCACCTCAACTCTTCTTACCTATGAGGAATGGAAATTTTTTCCTACCCCCATTCTCTGTACTCAGACATGGAACTTTTGGGGCAAGATCATAAAAAACCCATCAAGTTTTCCTAGACTCTGTGTTGTTGAGCTGTATCCTGGCTGGTGCTTTAAGTGGCTTTGTTCCAGTGGAGGATCTAGCCCAATATGCTCTATTTTAGCACATTCTGTATAATCCTTATCAGATTCAGTTGTGCTGTAACAGCACAGCAATATTTTTCACAACACCATTCTGCACCGTTCTGGTTTGTGCATCTCCACTTACACTCTCACATCAGTGCATTCTGGGAAATTACAAGAATTGGTTGTATTTTAGTTATATATTGCTTATATTTTGCCAATGATCTCTGGAGGCATGTGGAAAAAAGCACTAGCAGTGTATACACAGGGTAGCCTATCTATCTCCATCTTCCCTCTTTCTGAAAAAGAGGGAATTAAATAGATTGCAGTCAACCCAGACATAGAGACAACAATAACAGCATCATAACCTGCTTACAGGGAAGCAGCACCATACCAGTGTGGGACACAACAGAGGTGACACACAGCTCTAGTCACCAGGCAATTCATTTCCAGGGGGATGATGCTACAATCTAAAGGTGTGTGTCTACAGAATCGATGTGCCAAGCAGAAGTTGTTAAAAGTTAGTGGAACACACTTCCAAGTGACGTGGCCAGAATTAGGTTTCACAGTCTCACAAGAAAAATCTCACTGAACTCAGATCTTGTTTATGACACTTTTATTTAGGATGATGTTTTCTCACAGAAAATGGAGTAATCTTCAGCTGTTCTGCAGTTTTTGATCAGGTGAGACGGCAGTCCAAAATAACTCCCAACTTGTTTACAAGCACTCCTTCAGCTATCTACTTCTGCTTGCAGAACTACTCAAAGTGGCCTGAGCAGTTATACAGTGTGCTCCTCTTCAGCATTTCAGACCCTTCAATTCTTCCTGAAGTGTAGGGGAATACAATATAAGAAAATAAAGGTAGTACAGAAAGTAATCTTACCCCATCAAGGAGTTGCAGCTGAGCCAATTATTAGAGATTGGGAATAGGCCTGACTTTAACAGGCTGCAGCTGTAGCCAATAAGAAGAGTGTTATAAAAGAGTGGATTGGTGGGAACTGGAGTCAGTTGGTTGCTGTGAGGACAAGGAAGAGCCAGTGCCTAGAGGAGCTGCCTACAAGAAATACCAAGGAGGTATGAAATTATAGCAATATAGAACCTTTACAATGTATTAATAATAGAACCTTTGTAATATAATAGCAACACTGAAGCATGTTAAAATCTTCCAGGGCCACATGCAGGAGAAGGAACTCTAGTGCACAGGGGTGTTTTTCCAAAGGGAGAGTTAAGTGTATCCAAGCACAGAGCCTGTTCCATAGGGGTGACCAGAATATGAACCTTCATAGGAGTGAGTTAGTATTGCAGAGCACCAAAAGGACAAAGGCCTTTGGATTGGCATCACACTATAAGAAAATGTGTAATGAAAGCCCACAGTCTCATGGTGTCACAGCCAAAGAATGCTGGTGTGAACAGGATTATTCCAGACAAGGGACCTGCTCATTTATCTTCTGCTCATATTTTCTTGTTCCCTGCAGTTCCTTCTTTCATTTACACTATTTTTTATCTTTCTGCTTTTCCTGCTCCTTCTCTCTTGTTATTCTTCTTCTCTGTATAGTATGTTTGCCATCCATTTTTCTTACAGTAGCACTGTTACATTTGTTGGGATGAGTCTCTCTCCCTTTTTTTTCCATCTCTTTCCTCTGTGTCTCTGTCTTGAAAGCCATTAACAAGCATGTGGAAGGAGGGTCCACAGAAAACACCTGTCAAGTTCAACAGAGCACACCTTGGTGTACCAAAGGTCTGGAATGGCTCCATTTTGGGGGTGGGTGCATCTTGACTGATGCAGATCGGGTCAGATGATATTAGCAGCAGATTAGGATGAATGGTGTGAGCTCCACCATCGTCCATCTGCCGTTATTTTACAAAGCATCTGTGCCCATTTTCTAGTGTTAGATACAGGGCGATTTCCAAGGCTGGCACAGCTTCTTCCCATGCATGTCTGCAGCATTATCACACAGAAAACACAGGATAGAGCAGGTGTTTATATTGCACTCCCCTCGTACCAAAAAGTTGCTGTGGTACGGAAAAGAAATTCTTTGCAGTATAGGAGAGAGAATGTGAGGACCATCTGCAAGCCAGAGTGAATTGCTCAGTATTAAAGCCACTACCTGATCTCAACAGCTGAGGAATGTGGCTCCCACAGCTGTGAAGTTGGCTATGACTGATCTCCTTGCACACATATCACCATGGCACACGAAACAGCAGGTACTGGCACATGTGGGAGAAAAGCACTTGAATCCAAGTCTAAATTCCTCAAGGGCAGGACCCACATAAGCAACAGAAGCAAAAGGGGAGAATAAAGACCTGGAAGAACATGTGGCCAGGCAATGGCTGGATACAGCTTCAGGCTCTCAGAAAATGTGTCTGATGGGCATCTTTGCAGTTTCAAAATAGGATACTTCAAGAGTGTTTTCTTCAGCCTGTCTCTCCTAGCATCTTCCACCTTCCTAAAGAAAGGTGTTGATAGCAGCAAGGAAAGCAACTACTGTGACAGGGAGACTCCTCCAGATTCCACCAGAAGTATTTTTTTTCCTGTTGAAGAGCCAGTCTATTCCTCACTTTACTTCTCCACACTTGCCTGAAAGTAGCTGTACCAGCTGTTGGAGAGGAGTAGGGAAATACCTGTGTGGGAGAGAGTGCCAAAATGTCCTGGTGGAGCTGCTTTACAGGACTGGGACAATGCATCTGAAATTGGCCTCCTGTTTCTTTGGATGCTTCCAGAAAGAGCCATTCCTCCCAGGTCATAGTACCAGAAGATTTCCCAACTATACCTCTCTGCAAGAGATTCCCAAGGTTGTTGGTAACTATGATGTTAAGGATGTTTTCTAAAATATTTTTTGCATATAATTGTAAATGGTTCCATATTTGCCCTAAATCTACATTCACTAAACATCTTTGTGATTCTAAACATCTTAGGTTCCTGCAAAGCAACTGAAGCTGCTAGTCCTCACTGTACAAAACACCCATAAAAAGTGAGGAGTCTGCTCACTCCCAAGCTTTTTCTGAGTTCAAATCTGGGTCTAGACATTACTCTTGGCTCACATCTTTGTGTCAGACTGAAATCAAAACTCTGAAAGCTGTGAGCTGGGGGAATATTTATGTGAACTTTGTTGACCCATGTCTGCCTGTTTGCAGCTTCCTGCAATCTCCAATGGTGCTGTCTGGAACAGGGTTATTAAGTCTACGGGGATGGAAGAATAAGTGATGAGCTGTTAAGAAGCAATAAAAAAAAAAATCTTCCCTTTGTGCCCATGACCTCAATAAGAAAAAGAAATGAGAAGCACAAACAGGATGTGCTAGCTAAGCAAAAATGTTGCTCCAACTTATGTGTGTTTTCAAAAGCAGTGCTCTGGAGGACTTTGGGGGAGTGGAAGAAGCCAGACTGTGAGCTTTGTGTATGGTCATTTGTCCTTAGAGTACACAAGACCTTGAATGTAGAGGCTTGCTTTGCTCTGGCATGTCCACATCCTGTTCAGATTGACCTGGAGTCTTCCTCATTAAGAATCAGAGAAGAATTCAGCCTCCATGGTGTATTAATTCTATGAATATGCACTTGACACTGCCAGCTGGGGGCCAATTAGGCAAAGTTGTTAGGCTTCTTTAAGTGGAAGATTATAGATCTGATCTGATACAGACTAAAATCATCATCATGCTTCACACCTGAGCCAAAGCCATGGAACAGCTCTGAGCTGAGATGAAGCACTGACCTCCAGGTTCTATATACAATATCCTGCCAGCAATCCTAAATCAGAAATTATAATTTCCCATTTCATTAATTAGATTTGCATTTGTCCTGTCAGGCAAAGTCAATCTTTCACAGGTTCAGATAAAATGTTGAGTAGTTCAGTTGTTTAACTGCAATGCTTAAAGAGCCACCATCCATCCACCTGTTTATCAAGGTGCTTCAGTAATGTCCAGAGTAAGCATCCAGTTGGTGAGTGGTTCAGTTCTCAACAGCTTCATGGGCCTCAGCCTTAAGGGACATAGCAATCACAACCCAAACAAGGTCTTGGGATTTCTCAGGAGGATCTAACTGTTAGAGAACCTAAAGTGACCCAAGGGCAAAGGGAGAGCTGTAGCAGAAGGAAGATGCCCCTGGGCTGCAGCAGTGAGGAGTCAAAGAGGGATGTGATGCTGTGACTCTGCAGTGGATAAAATTCATGGCTCCTTTGTGCCAGCGTCTTCCAACGTGACTTCACAGGACAAAGAACAAGTGCACGTTCAGTGGAAACAGAGTTCAGGTAAAGAGACATGAAGAGTCAGAGTTGTCCAGAAGTAAATGAAATCAGATTTTTGGCTTTAAGCATGTGCTGCTGAAGGTGCAGCATACTCATGCAGCTCAGAGAGCTATCAAGAAAGGTGTTTGAAGGTTTGGTTTGGACAAACTGTCCAAAATCTGCCCATCCACTTATCAGCCTCCCACATATAAAAATGGAGCAACAGCACCAAGGGCTTCCTCCAGCAAGAATGGTGGAATTCACATTTCCATTTCTGAACTTTGGCAAGTGACAAGTGGGGCAAGAAGGAATTTCTCCAGAAATGCAAGGAAAGATGGCTTGGAGAAGTAGCCAATGGTTCACATCTCCTTACCACTAACTGGTGCCAGGAAGCAGCCAATGGTGACAAATCCAGCAGGCACTTCAGAAATTAGTCCACAGGGGTTCAAAGTTTAAACTATATTAAATTATAATTTCATTGGTCCATGATCATGAGGTAAACATTTTGTAAATTAGTGGCACTAATTATGTTTTAACCCTGATCTAAGCAGCATCTCCCTATTGGAAAGTATGGAAAATATGAAAAAAAGAGCCAGCTTTTCCAAAGGTATTTCAGATCCTAGCCCTTCTTCCAAGTACACACCCAAGCCCTTCCAGAAGATTGCTCTCTCTTCCTGAGAGAACTGTCTCCTTTGCCTTAAAAGCAGGTCAGGTCTCATCTGCAATTCTTCCACAATGCTTCAGCACTCTAGTGCTATTCCCAAGTCCATTGCCAAAGCAGACCTGCCCCTGATGCTTAAAGTTTTCTGTAGAACTTTTCCCATCACAGGAGGAGAGGTGATTTTCTGCTGATTTCCTATTCAGCATCACAGAGGCAGACTCCGAAAAGCCTTTGAGAGGCAACTGAATGAATATACTGTTCCCTCCAATTGTGACTCCATAATTTCCTCTCATTACTCTAATAGAAACAAATCTTTCTAATCTCAGCTCTATTACCTCACACAAAGGAAAATGGTCTGTAATCCCGTTAGAACTGGGCTGCTGCTGGACACATTTTAAGGTCATTGTTCTGGGATGCCAGCCTTCACTCTATGTGACTGGGAGAAGTGGGAAATGCAATTACCAGGCTATTCAAGTCCCTAGAATGAAACCCTGCCATTAATAGGCAAAAGCCACTGAGAAAAAGAGCCGTTGCTTTATGAAATTACAGGGTTTGGCTAAATTAGAGTCTAATCAGCACCTCAGTAAAGGAGCAGGGTTAGGTCCTACTGCCATCCCTGGAGTTTCTTCATGTCACTCAACCAGATATTTGGCATCCCCTATGGAAAGCCAACCTGCAAGATGGCTTATGGTCATGAAGCTGGTGCTGTACAAGTCCAGTGGAGACAATGGTGAAGGATTTATCCTGTCCTTTGATATGGGAAAGCCCTTAGAGTTCAGGAACAGAAATCCGCCTGCTGCTGCCATCACCTCATCCAGTACTTTGGCTTTGAGCTTTTTGGCAGAATCTGGGATCAAATCTGTCTCTTAATATTCATGGCCTACAGCACCAGTTTTGCTAATTGCTGGTGCAACCCAGCTAAGCAGCCAGGTGGGAAATTTGCATTGCTAAACTCGTGGAGATGCAACTTCCCCACAAGGAATCCACACTTGGGAGGAGAGAAGGGGGCTAGCTCTGCTTGTGGCAGTCAGTGAAGCAAAGCAGAACAAGATGAGTGGGAATAATCTGAACCACCTCATTGAGCTGGCTTCTGTTGAGTGGTTAGACACTGACATGTTCCTAATCACTCCCATCCATGTGAAGCCAAGGCAGTTTTATCTGGTAGCAAAGAAAGAGAGAGAAATCCTGCAGATAAATGTTAGGGAAGACTACACAAGAACAACAATGACCATCACAAACCACAAGCAGAGACAAACTTTTGTCCCAGATTGTTCCTGGCATTCAACCTCCAACTGTTACTCTCTGTGGAGGGATAGAACATAAGAAAATGTAGTGCAGAAGGTAATCTCACCTCTGAGGAGTTGCAGCTGTGCTAATTACCAAAGATTAGGAACAGGCCTGCCCTTAACGGGCCACAGCTGTGTCCAATGAGGATGAGAGCTATAAAAGAGTGGGCGAGTTGGAGTTTGTTGCTTGTGCTGTGAAGAGAGCTGCAGTTTGTTGGCTGTGCAGAAGAAGGAGTCAGTGCTGTGAGGAGATGGCCATGAGAAATCACCGAGAAGGTATGGAACTTTTGAAATAAGATGACAACAATTCTCTGCATTTACTTCTCCTCCTGTCCCTCTCTTGAGCTGTATGGCCACTCCTGCTGGTATCTCCTGCAGTCATGCAGCCACTCATCTCACTGTTTTGATGTCCCTTTATTCGCCTTCTCTGCTGTGTTTTTCCTCAGTCTCCCAAAGGACTCCTGTCCCACAAGATGAGTCTGAGTTTCTGCTGAGAACAGAACCATTCTTGCAGGTCCCAGACAGAAGGGATGTGGGCTGAGGTACAGCTCCTGCTAGAGGAGGAGGAGGCAGCTGATCACCACTGGAATCTCCAAGTCCCTTGAAGAGCTGAGAGTCACTTCCCTGTTTATGCTCTTTATTAGTCCCTATTCTCTTTAATCGGCTTAGACTGATGAGCCAAGGCAGCAGTAGGGATCAGCCAGGCTGTTTAATTAAAGGATTGCAGCTCAGCCTTGCAGTTTGGGGGTTTGTGTAAATGAGCTGCAAGTACATTATTTAATCTGCTGTGCTGAGAGGAGTTGGGGCATTAATGAAGCAAACTCTAATTAAAACTAGATGGCTGATGGTTATTAGTGGCATCAGTTCTGACAGGATTTATCTCATTTAGGGAAATCATCAGAAGGGGAAAAGAGAATAAACCCGAACTGGTTTATCAGAATTCACAGCAGCACCACTTGTGACTCGCTGTCCATTCAGTGGGACACAGAAGAGGAGGGACACAGGGGCTCCCCTCCTGCACAGGGAGCCCCTGTGTACCAGGCTCTCCCACCAGGAGCCCTGATGAGCTTATTTAGGGATATGCTTGGCTTACCCAGGAAGTGATTGCCTATTCAGGCTGTCTGACCCACATATTTCAGTCTTGACTGACTTTTGTTCTGCCTTGGTTCAATGGGGAACCGGTTCATGATTTGAGCAGGGTGACAGACTCTGTAAATGATAGGATGTGCTTCTCCTAGAAGCCTACTGAGCCATTCCAGAACACCATATGGATATCAGCTCCATGCTGACTCTGTGTTTTTCCCTCTCTGACATTCTTTTGCCTTCCTCACTGCATTGTATGTGTAACTTTGGACATGAAGGAGGCCCATGGCTGACTGCAAGACCTGGCAGACTAGGAGGTGTTTTATGGCTATCATAAAGCTAAACAGTGAGTTTAATAACTCTCTGCCTGTTTCTCACCTTCAAATAGCCATGGTGGCTTCAACCATCTTTATCTCTGTATAGAGTATTGTGTCACACAGAGACAGATTCAGGACTGCTGTTGAGATCTAGAGGCATTAGAAATGGCAAGGACACAAGAAAGACTGGGGGAAAAAAATTAGGGAATGCATGAGGCCTGCAGTGTAGGGCAAACTACAAAAGGCATCAATGGACAGGCATAGATCAGTAGGAGAAGCCCAGATGCAAAATGCTAGAGGGATCATTGTCATTCATCCCCAGTTCAGGATTTCCTGGCTCAGACTCATCTTCAGATGCAACTTGCCAAAGCTGTTAAATTACTGAAATAGGTGATCATTTCTTCTTCAATTTATCTGTCAAATCCCAGCAGAGGGAGGGCAGGAAAACTCAGGCTCAAGGGATAGGCAGGGCCTTTGGGAGTCAGCAGGAAAAAAGGAAAGCCTGACAAAGAACATGACAAAAATGATGCTAGAACTTTAGATTGTGTGACTGACAGCCTTGTAGAATAAGAACATTCTAGAAACCAAGGGATCTGATCAGAAATAAGATGGAGGCTGGGACAAGAATGGGGCAGGGTCAAGGATGAGGGTATAAAGATAGAACACTATGGCAAAATTGATCCTTAGTTCTAGACAAACTAGAGCACTTAAACAAAACCCTCTCACTCTGGAAATGTAAGGGAGGGGTGGCTTTCCCTAGCACAGAAATCTCCATGGTCTCCTCCTCTGCTGTCTCCTTTTCCTTGCCAGCATCTCCCCATGGCAGGGCTGCCATGTAAACTTCCCCAGTGCCTGAGAGCCCCCAGCACAGAGTGATCATGGGTGTTAACCCTTCCATCTTCACACACAAAAGGGCAAGAGAGCTCCTTCTTTACCCTGTCTCCAAGTGTGGCCAAACCCCACCTGTGAGCATACACACCTACCCATCCCTGCTCTCTTCACATTGCCCAGCATTCACACTTTTGCTTGTAAGGAAACCAGAAACCACAGTCTGCTCCAGTGAGTAGAACAAGACAAATACAATTATAAAAATGCAGTAGCCTCACTACTGCAATTCAGCTTCCCAGTTCTGTTCAGAGTAACTCAGGACCTTTACACAGGTGCCAAAGGTCAGAGGTAAAATCTAGCAGTGTAATGAGAGACATCTTTAAAGAGAAACCTCTTTGCTATTGTCAGAAGGGTGATGAGGCCTGGGAAAACAGAGTAGGTGTGTAAGAGGTAAGGGTGGGAAGTCATGAGAGGGGAAGGAGATGGCAAGAACAGAGGGACAAGGCCAAGTGTGGAATCTAAATGCAGCATATGCATCTCAAGTACCTTTGAAGCTCTTTGGACTCCTGGTCTTGGCACTGACATCTTTCCCTGATGAGGAAGAGCTGAGAACTGCTGGTGTCCCCACACCTGGCTGCACTGGATACAAGCTGGTGAAAGTTAATAGTACCTGTCTATAGCTGTTCTTTGTGGCAAGCTCACACCATTTGACACTGGTAAAATCTCAGGGTGTGTGACAGAACCCTGAGTTTTTTGGGTGACTTTTGCTGTACTTTAAATGTTACAATGTGTGTGTCCAGGAACCTCATAGCATGAGATAAATAATTTGTAGGAGAAGAGAGAAGCATGTGTGTGTCAGTGTCACATAAAGTAAGAAGACATACAAGCATGAATGTGGGTCAACAGAAGTGTATGTTTGAAGAGAGGCTGAAAAAACATTTTGTGTGTGAGTGGGGATTGAGGGGGTTTGCAGGCAATTACACTACAGTACAAACAACAATCTCTGGGAGGGAAAAGAGAGGGACAGCAATGCTGGGAACATGGGATGAAGGGGAGGATGAAGGAAGGTTGGCATATTTAATAGGTGAGTTTTGTCTGGGGCAGGAAGATCAGTGATGGATGATAAAGAAGTAGAAAAAATAAAGGTCTTGCTGACAACAATTTCCCACCTTGGTGAGGAGTCTGGAGATGAAGGCTTCTGCTCTGTGTCAGCTGCTGGGCAACAGAACTGGTGTAAAACAGTTTCATTCCTGTAAGAGAAAACAAACCATAGTGGGTCAGTGTTCCCTTCACTCAGCAGAAAGCTCAAGGGAGAATGCTATTTTTAGAGCTGTTCCAAGGGGACAGTGACTCCCAGTGATGCTGAAAGAGTAGTCTAATTATTATTACATGAACATTTTTTACTCCAAGGTGGAGGGGAGCAGAGAGAAGGGGGCTGATAGTTCTATTTCCTTACCTGTTCTGTTTCTGATATCAGCCTGTGGAGAATGGGTCAAAAGTGCACAAACCAAAAGTTTTCCTTCTCACAGCATTTGTTTCACAATCCCATACCTCTCATGAAAAACAGTTTTGTCTGTCTACAATTCTATTTCTTTTGGGACAGAAATATGTCCTTAAATGTGTTTTCTTGTGTATGTTTCCTATACATTGCAAAGTAGTTAATTTTTTTTTTTTTACCAGTGGCTAAATTACCTCAGCAGATATTTCTTGTGAAGCCTCCCTAGAGCACAGAAATGTCCTTAGCACATCACTACTGGGGATTACCAGGAATAATAGTTGAGAACTGACAGGATGACCACAAGTAGGAGGACTGAGACCATGACAAGAGAAAGAGACCATAGAAGAGAAAAGCAAAACAAAAAAAAAAAAATCTACTTGAGCAAAACAGGAAAACAAAACACTAAAAATGTGTTTATTAGATAAGAAAGACAAAAGATTTAATCCAAAGTTAGAAATCCTAGTGTTACAGAGATTTCAGACACTGGGCTCTCACTTCCATTAGATCAGTTTATTGCAAGAAATCAGTTATGGTGCTTAGTGCCTCAAAAGAGGGACCTCAAAAAAAGAAATCCCTGGACAATTATACCCTAATGATCTAAGCTTCCCATACCTCATGTGACAGATCAACAGCATTATTGGGGTCTGGGGTCTCCTTGCTCTTCATTGGTTTGGTGTTTTGTTAGCAGGTGGTTGCCACTTTTTAATCTCCATATCTATCACTGGCCAGGGGCTCTGTACAAATCATGAATGGGACAGGACTGCTAGGAACAAGTCCTGAGCTGTTTTATTTTCCAGCATCAGTCTCATTACATGGTTATGACAATGGGAAGATGCCAGCAGCTCACATCTCAGGCAGCAGACCAAGAACTTAATGTTACAACTTAATTTATAAGTTTTTTGACCAATCACACAAAGCAAAAGCACATTGACAGTAGTTCTATCCAACCACTATAAGCTTCTCTTTCTCTTTTGTGATCCCCAGGCATACACCACAGGGACTGGGTTCCACCTTGGAGACTGCTCCTGTTCATTTTCCTCTTTCTTGCCATCTCTTGATCCTGCTCATATCTGACATTTTTCTAATCCAAGCCCTCACTTTTGCATCACAGCACCCAGACAGGAGCAGGGAGAGGGTTAACCTGTGGAAAAAGGTGACCCATTCCCACCTTAAGAGGTTGTGTGTTAATTGTTATCAGGAGAAAGCAGCTCTCATCTGGGTGGAAAAGGCAAGTGTCCTAGAGCCTCACTGCCACTTCTAAGCTTCAAGGAAGTGCTCCAGGAAAGCAACTGTGTTCCTAATGCTGTGAAGTCTTCAGGTAAGATGTTATTTTTGTTGCTGTGATTCAAGAGGCCCTGCCAGGGTTGTAGTGTCTGGTGGCTACCTGGATTTTATCACCCTGTGGTGTTGTCAGCTTTTGCAAGTTTGATGTTTGAAGTGAGCCTTGAGATGTTTAGTGTCTGTCATAAGTCAAGGTAATACTTTTGATGGTGGTTTGTTGTTTGTTTTTTTTTTTTTTCTTTTCCTTTCTATGCTGTCTTTTTGTAGTGTTTTAAAACAAGTCTTACTTCATAAGCCAGAAAGGCTACATAACTTGAACATGTGGCCTCTGAGGAGATGAAACCTAGAAAGCATGAGTCTTGTTTTTGCCTTTGAAAAATAGAGAGAGGCAATGTAACTTCACTCACTACTTCGGAGTGTGGATCTGTAATTTTGTTTCTTTTTAAGTACTTCTGGTAGGTGGCAATGGTCAACCAATTAAGAGGGTGGGTTCAGCAGAGGATGTACTGAAAAATGTTGCCCACATCTTTCTGTACATCCTCTGCTTTGCCTTCCTCAAACCACTGCAAAGACTGAAATTAAGCACACACTGTTGTAGGCTGATCAGGCAGGTGATTGTGGAGATAATTCCTCCCCATCAACCAGGATACTGTTGAACTGTTCTTTTCCAATTTATTGCTTTAAAAATAAACAAATTATTGTCTCTTGGGCTGCATCCTGATGAAAGCTTGGAAGGGAAAACCAGAGAGAAGAAAAGGTGTTCTGGATGAGTTGGGTGGCACAAAAGAGGAAGGGGCTTAGGGAGAGGAGGAGGAGGAGGCATGCTGGGGTGTTCTGGGTGAGTTGGGCGGCACAAAAGAGGAAAGGGCTCAGAAAGAGGAGAAGCAGGCATGCTGGGGTAATTGCTGCCAGCACTGAGGCCAGTGTGGAGGAGCAGCAGAGGATAAGGGTGAGCATAGATGCAAAGGCAGGACTGAGAACAGCCTGAGCCTGTCAGTGCCTTGCTCCATCTAGCTGGGATGCAAGCTCCGGAGGCAAGGATTTGACAGCCCAGACCTATCTTAAATGCAGAGATAGCTTGGCTAAGAAGTTACCCATGCTGTCAATTGAAACATTAGCCCTCTCTCCTCTGAGAGAAAACAGCTGACTGAATTTTATTCAGTTGTCTTTAACATTGCTCCTGACAAGAGGTGTCATGCAGCCAGCTGCCTGCAGCCTCGATAGGGGTATCTGTGAATGAACTGTCCAGCCACAGCAATTCCTGCTCTGTGATGAACTTTAGAGAGGCTTGTGCCAAACCTCCTGGCTAACACAAGCTGTTTAGTGAGCTCAGGAGTTAGCTCTACCTTTCTGGCTTCTCAGAAAGTTGGACTGTGCAGAAAAGGGGCTCCATGACTGATGCTGCCTTGGTCTTTCATCCATGGATCTCAAGGAGAAAAGCTTTTTTTCCTCTTTCTTAAAAACTGGCGTTGTAGAGGGGAAAAACAACTGAGGTCCAAAAATGTAAAGTCTCTGTAGCTTGCACATCACAGGGCCAAATGGAGAAAACTTTCGTAAAATTCCCTTAATCCTGTATCTTCCCTTTGGACAAGTAAGTGCCTGAGGCTTTCTGCTCAGTCATTGTTGCCCCCTAAACATCAGTGCCCACTAGTTTGGCTCTGATCAGAGCTGTCTTAAAATAGAGATGCCCATCTGCTGAGAGCTGTATTATGGTAAGCAAACCTACCTATCTTCTTTTTGTTCTCCTGCACCCCCACAAAAGCAAACCCCCAGAGACCATATGGAAAATGGTTGGGCTCCCTGCTCTCCAGCAGTCAGCTTGAATTAAACATATATCCTGTGTGGCCTGTTCCCAAAGATAAGGAGAAGCTCTGTGTTTTTCTGCATGAATGATTTTAGACTACAAGAAATGCCAAAACAAGACAGAATGAAAATTCTTCCCACTGCGAGTACACAGAGTGCACTTCTCTCTACCATGGTGCAATGCCCCTTCATCCATCCCATTGCTCTGGCAAGTTTTGTAGGACTGCTGGCATGCTCCATGAATGAAGACCTCTGGGTTACCCCACTGCCTGGAGCTACCAGCCTCTGGATTCTGATCCTTGGGCCCTACTGCATACCCAGCAGCCTTGCCCTTGGCCCAAGCACACAGCAGTTCTTAGAAATCTGACGATGCTGAATCAAGGAATGCTCTGTCAGTAAATAACTCATCCAGCTCATGCAGCCTTTCTTATTTCTCTTTAAAACTCCACATTTTGAAGAAAAGCAAGGGACTTTGACCAAAAGTCACTGGTTTTAGTGCTGGAAATCTCAGCTTTCCTGGAGTCTTTTGCCACTTGTCTCTATCTTGCCTTTTTTGAGATAGCTGCCAAGAGAACAGATGGAGTCTCAGAAAATCATGGCCTAGGAGGGGAAGATTAAAGGCAGGAAGAGTCAAAGGAGAATTGAAGTCATCTCAGATAAGTTTTACTGGCTGTTATCTTAAGATGAGCACTGGAAAACCATAAACAGCAACTGTTTGGCATTGCTAAGTTAATGACAGGCCAGTTGCAGTCCTCTGACTCTCCCAAAATGTAGCTTAATGCTGCTTCTACCAATGGAGTTGTGACAAAACCTGGCTAAGGTTAGCTGCAGACCTTACTCCTTCTATCACCTGCCTCCTGTGACAGATCTATTTTTGACTCCACTCAACCTGATACTGAGAGTTGAAATGAGATCTCCAAAGACACTGTTTCCAAAAGTACTGTCTAACAGCTAGCTGCTTCTTCCCATTTCTTCACTCTTCACTGCAGAATATCACAAAATTTTTTAGCTATCATCTCAGTTGTAGGGCATTAGACTAGTGTTCTGGAGGCAGCTGAGTATGGGCAGGGTTCGTACTGAAAGGAAACATACGTGATTAAAAAGAAATTCAAAGTAATTTCTGGAATTTAAGTTCATTGCGTTCCTGTAAATCTGATGGCCTTCTCATTCTTATGGGATACTGTTGACAGCAAGAATTTTATAAGATTCAGACAGGAACCGGACACTTCAAAGATTATTCTATTAAAGTACTTAATGCAGATCCTTCCCAAAGCAAATGTGTAGGACTCAAACTTATCAGCATTAGAAAGCCCATAGCTCATTTTTATTCTTTCCTCTTGAACATTTGATGTTGGCTATCTCAGAAAAACAAACCAGAACCACAAAAGTGATTGACTGAGAAAATTCTGTGTTAAGGGGCATGGGCCTTAGTAACCAAGATATTGAAGTGTAGCAGTGCAACAAGCCCGAAGCTATTGTTGCCTGGAAATAGAACAAACCTTCCCAAACAATGTTAGAATGATAATATAAAAGCAAACCTTTACTTGAAAGCCTTCAGATACACAATATGGCAAAACCTGCATGTGGTACAGTAATTCTACCATTTTTATAAGGTTAGTTGATTAGTATATATATTGTCCAATTAGGAGAGTAGTTGGTTAGGTAATATTTCCTTGGGTACTGCCCCTTTGGAATTGGTCCAGGGGCTTCTTTTCCCCACTTTGTTTTGTTTTTCCAGATTCTGGTTGGAAAACAGAACGTCCTTGTAGTTGGGTCTCTTCTTGGAATTAGGCTACATAGTATTTCAGGAATGTAGTTAGGTTAGCTTACTGTTCCAAAATGTAAGGTAAAAGTAATAGGAGCTACAGCCATGCATTAGCAATCTACAAAGCTACAAATATATGAAAAATACAAAAAGCTAAAAATCTTTAGGCATCGCTATCATTTTATTTTACATTCCCAGCAACTACTACAATTCCAACCTGAGTGTCACTGGGTTTCAGGGATCAACATTTTCATAACTTATTTCAGACCAGTGCCTGTCTAGTTCTGCCTATAACCCTCCACAGGCTTCCATATCTAGTTAATTGCATGGCAAAAATGAAGATGTGTCTTGAGGCTGTGTAAATTCCAGAACACAGTCCTGCCTAACAAAAGCCAACTGATGAAGGAACCCCACTGTAAAATAGCACAATGGATAAATGTACAACACACAGAGACATGCCCAGCCTAGCCAGGATGATCAGTAGCCCCTCTTTCAGTTCACCTGAGTGTCTGTCATTCTACAGCTCTTCACAATTCTCAAAGCTGTTCTTCCTTCTCTCCACCACTCAAAGTCATGGTAGGAGGGAGGAAGAGTGGGGGGAACTTGCCAGGAGCATCTATTCTCTCTGCTTGCCTGCCAAAAATGAAAAATCAAATATGTTTTGTAGTCTGGAACTTGGCTTGCTTTGATCATCTCATGAGTGTTGGAGAAAATGTCTTCTTCCATTATGTTTCTCTATAAATTTGATTATTGAAAGATCAGCACTCATCCTCTAAAACTTACCTAGCACCTGCTTAATCATCTTCTTTTTTTGGTACAAAAATTGATTTTAAGTCATACATCCTTTGCACAGCATTACTATAAATTTCTTTTTTTAGTGCTTGGGGATGGGATGAAGATGGCATTTCCATTGCTAGAGTGTTTACAGTTTCTCACTAGAATATGTCGATTTTAGAGACCCTATAGAATATCTTAAAAGAACTTGCCCTTGCTAGTATAAAACACCATATGCAGACAGTCCTGTTGGGAAAGTGACAATCCAGTGTGACGCTGTGACGCAAATGTGTGTCTCTGAGCTATTGTGGGGCTTTCAGAACAGCACAGCTTGCAAGGATAAGCACAGAGCACCGTGCTGGGGAAATGGAATTTCCTGTGTTGGAGGAAGAGGGGCTGAGCCAGTGCTGCTGTGAACTGATCTCTTTTTGGTTAACTCATTGGGTGACTGCAACTGATATGTCACATGCGCCATTCATTTATCACCATCTGCTTCTAGGGATGGGGAGATTAATGCCATATCTTCCTGAACAGTTGGTTTCTCAGCTTACTTTAGCCCATATAAGTGGCAGGGATTTCTCCTGTTCGTCTTCACTTTTACCTTGAAGATATTCTTAGGGAAAAATGTGGCATGACTGGCAGATGGGTGCATGGATTTAAGAGAGAAATTGTGGTGTTTTGCACCACTTTCAGTACAAAGAACATGACCAATAGACAGGTGGGTGTGTACAAAGAGGGTCTGAGCACAAAGTGATAGACCCTCTTAATGTAAGGTGGCACTGTTGGGATCAAAGTCAACAATATGCCTGGTAAATGGTGAAAATGAACTCAGATTATGGCTCAGCAGGGTCTGCTCCTCTGCCATGGACCTGAAGACATGGTTCTCTCTTTGTGACAGGCTACTTGACATAAAGATGTCACTTGTCACTGTATTCAATGAAAATTGTTGCTAAGTCCATTTTGCTACCCAGAAACACTTGAAGGAAATCTCATCCATTTGTTAAATCTACCAGGTGTGGCTGGGTTAACTGCCAGGTTTTCCTACATGCTGGAAATGGGCAAGAGTGGGAAAAGGAACGGGATGTGCTCAGGAATCAACTGCAGGGAGAGAGTCCAGACTGGTTTCTGGGTCCTGTCTGACTGATATCTCCTTGTGACAGCCAGAAGCAAAGTCTGGGGCCAGGTTTTGGACCCACTTTCAGCATTTCTCATGCTAGCTAGGGCATTAATTTTGCAGTTTTGTGGCTCTTGATGCTTCAGCTATGATGGGATTAAATACCAAGGTGAACTAAGGAGGATCAACTCACTCTCAATTTATCTGTGGACCAATTCTGTTATAACCAGAGACAGATGAGAGAAATTATCCATAGGAGGAAACTCAAGATCAAATATCTACTGTATAAAGTTAGATCCCTAAAGTAATTAAATGTAATGTATTGCATGCACATGCAGTGCCTTCATAAAAGATAGCAGCTTGAAGGGATTTGGAAATAGTACTTATATTGGATGGAACAAAACATTCCAATTTGGGACATTTGGATGGCCTGGGAAAAGCTAGCTAGCTCTCTGTAGAGGGGTACTCATATCTCTGATGCTGCTCTGTTGGTGTCTCTTACAGAATTACTTGATGAAATACTCTTTAGGTTTATGAGAGATGCTCCTTAGGTTCCCTCTCCTATGTGCCCAGTGGAAGTGATTCACTCAGAAGTTTATTTTCTTGCTATTCTTTCCTGAGAGACAGTAGGAATAGGAATGAGGAAGATGACAGTACTTGATAATCAATTTTCAGGAAAAAACCTTCCTGGGGAGAGGAGGGTTTGTCGTTAGCTGCTAGAGGGATTGGGGGCCTGCATCTCCTGAAATATTGTTGAATCACATGTCAATTGGGAGTGCATTCACTCCATTTAAATTGGCATGGCTGTCTGCTAATTGGATTGGTGCCTGTAAGCACAAACAGGAAGAGGGCAAAGTGGCCATGGGAGGAGAAAGCACTGTATGTAGGGCTGTGCAGTGCAATGTGCACCCTCAGCCCCTTCAGATCCTCTCAGTGGTGGAAACCATTGATGGCTTTTTGTGCTAGACAAGCCACAACATCATTTTCTTTGGCTTGCTCACAGGCTGAGTGGTGGCACTCAGGAAAAGCAGCTCCTGTATAAAGAGCAGTCTGATATTTTGTGTGTGTGTGTGCATCTGACCCTGTGCAGGGATCCTCTGGTGACACACGCAGCACTCACTGCAGTGAGCAGGGGTTTCATAAGTTGTAGCCAAAACTATACTTCAGATATCACAACTAGGAAGCTGCTAAAAATCCAAAGCATGTGTGAGGGGGAGTTTGTGTAAGTTCCTGAAATAATTTCAGTTAAATAATTACCATAAACAGAAACTGTGTCAAATAATTCCTTAATCGAAAGCTATTTTTCCAAGATAACATGTGACCTTTTCCAAGACAACATCTCTCACTTCCAACTACTATTTCATCATTTTTTAAAGGTTATATATATACATAATGGAATAATTACATGTCAGCAAATGCATGCTGATAGAGATCTTCTACAGTTTGAAACATCTTTTCATACCTCTTCTATTTTGTACTATGCAAAGGTCCTTTGTTCAAATAACAGATTTATAACTACATAAAAAGGAAATAGCTGGCAAAAGCTCACTTTTAATTACACTGATAAGCATGCTCCAAATCCCCTCCAGTACTTCATAGAATAATTATAGTTTGTCAGCCTCATACCAATGAGTTTGTGGTTCTTCTGAAGAGATCCAGAACCAGCACTCTGCCTGAATGCTCTGCTAGCAGAGCAAACACCTTTCTTCTTCTCTCCTATTTTGGGCCAATATGTATGAACACTAAAAAAAAAGCAAAAGGCTTGTGTTTGTGGAATTGGCAACCCCTTTCATAATTACTGGGACTGTGAGATATAAACGGAATTTAGGTCTCTTGCTCAGTAAGAATAAATTATTTTTACTTTTTGAATATGTCAGAATTGGACTCAGTAAAAGGATTTTTATTATGACTGAGTATTTGATCTGTTTTTAATCAAGCTTACACTTTTTACTGGCTTCTCACTCCTGCTTAACCCCTTAGTATGGGAAGAAAGCCCTGGAATTTTCCAGAGGCTCAAATCCAAGTGTCCCTAGCACGGGAGAATGACACAAAAGTAAATGAAGGAGCGCTGTTCAGTAATGCAGAATCTCATAAACATGCAAATTATCTCCATCCACAGCTCACCTCTGAGCTCTCTGTGCCCCTTGGCAGCTCTGTCTGCTGCAGAGCTGTCCCTGGCTGGCACTGCATGGCCAGATGTGCTGCTGGCACCCCTGCAGCCCTGACCCCCACAGGCAGCTCTGTGTCCCCACCCTTGATACCAGCACAGCAGGACAGTGAATTGCAGCTAAAGACAAGCTGAAAAGCTCGTTCCTACCACGATGGGCTGCTGCACTAAATGTCAGTGCTGATATTATTCTGCTCACTCACCAAGGATTTTCAGGATTGTTCTGAGCAGCAAGTCCTGCTGGCAAAGGCTGAGCTGCCCCAGCTCTGCTGTTGAGGCTTGACACAAAACACTAACACAATCCTGCGATTGAACGTCGTGAGGAAGGTCAGGGCTTGGCTTGCAGAAGGCTTTAGAGCTCTGGTTTGGGATCTTGGCTCTGGAAACCCAATTACTACCACACCTACAGGTAGCTGGGGCTGCTGCATCAGTGACCTCAAAACTGAAAGTGATTTCCTAATGGGGAACGACCACAAGGAGAATTCCTAATTCCTGAACTGGACACAGGTTGCTTGCTGGCATACCCAAGCAAAATGGTGCTGTTCCCTAATGATGGAGAGCTGAGTTGCTTGTGCTGTGGGAAAGAGAAGAGCAGAGGAAAAGTGCAGGCCCAGTTGCAGAGGTGACTCCAATGCCTCAGGGGACAGATAGCAATAGTCACCAGTGCTTCAGAGGAAATTCAATTTGCCCATCTCCCTTCCACACATACCCACATGCTTCCACCAGGGCCTTGGCATATGGAAAGCAGGCAGTGTTTGAGGCTGGCTGTGGACATAGCAGCTGGCTGACACCAAGAGCAGCTGTATTTGCATAAGTAGCTGCCCTGGAAAGAAAGTACCATTAGGCACCAGTGCAAACAGGGAGAGGACACAACTTGAATGCTCAGCACATTGCCATCACAGATACTTGGGTTTTAGATAAGATGAGATTTCACAGCTTCATAAAATTGTGACCTTGCTAGAGTTGCAGAAGAACAGATGGAATTAATGAGGTGTTCTAAGATTTGGAAAATGTATGAAAGTTGTTCCCTTTGCTCATCTTAACTGTTCAATAATTCCTGAGATTTATAACTAGTAGGACATACAGTGTTCTGTCAAGTCAATTTATCAAGACAATGACAGTTTAGGTTGGTCTTAGTCGCAGGAGTTGGATTATTTTATACTCTTTCTGGTTCAGCAAAACGGGGGAAAAATTACCACAAAGATGGAGAAGGCACCTCTTCTTAGCCTTGTATACAGTAATTGTTCATCCATGCCCTATCTCAGAGCAAGATACCAATGTTGGTTAACACCCATATATAGATATGGATATACATCTGGCCAAAGGAGCAGTGCTTCAGTCAGTGATGATTATGGGAACCTACGCAGCCTGCACCTGCAACCACATGTACAGATCACCTGGAATTAGGTGGGCTACTGTACTGTACTGCACTCCTGGATATCTCTGTAGTGCCTTATTCCAGCTGACTTGTGCCTTGTGGGGACTCTGAACTTGCTCAGCATTTCACACCCAAAACCACAACTGTTCTCTATTTAATGAAGTTTGGAACTTCATACTGTGTGCTGAAGCCCTTTGTATTTGGAGGAAAAAAATTACCTCTAAGGTGTGGTTCTGGAAACATAAACATAAGAGATCTTCCTCTATTGCAAGAGCCTGATTTCTGTAGAGATATTTCAGGTAAGTTTCATAAACAATTACTAGAATTCAGAGTGAGAAGCTGTGGGATTAATTATGCTTCTGCTCCTGAAACAAGATGGCTGATGCAGACTTTTTGAACTTTGCAGTACTTACAGCTGGGCAATCTCCTCTAACAACTGAGATTCAACAAGTTTGCTTCAGTACCCTGGTGCCAGCAGGGCTGTAGCATAAGCTGACACCATGAGGCTCAGCAGAAGCTGGCAGTGCTATTTGTGCTTTCACACTTCAGCTGTGAAGCCACATCAGTGATGGTTCCAGACCCTGCACGCTGGGATCTGATGGTATTTCCCATCTTGGGAAAAGGCAGCAGCAGTGGCTGTATCTGCATCTGTGGTTGCTTTAGCACTTGGAGCTGTTGAACTCTTGATTCTTGTGGTGAACACATTCTGCCTAGACTCTGGTTTAGCCTTGGAACCTGTGTGATGGGGGAAATTCCAGTTTTGGCAGCAGCTGTGTGGTATAAAAGGTGTGTGGTGCATGAAGAGATCCCAGAGCTGGGCAAAAGAGAGAGTGAAGCTTCTCCCATGAAAAAGAACATCATCAAAATAAGTTTTTAATAAAATAATAAACTTCTTGGCCACCTGGGAGCACACTGGCTCGTGTTCAACAGCTGGTGCAGCACCCCCAGGACCTTTTCCAATGGGCAGCTTTCCAACCTCTCCTCCCCTGGCCTGTAGCACTCCAGAGGTTGCTGTTACCCACGGAGGGGACCCAGCAAGGACTTAGCCTTATTGAACCTCACACCATTGGTCTTGGCCATTGATCCAGCCTGTACAGATCCCTGTACAGAGCCCTCCTACCCTCCAGCAGATCAACACTCCCACCCAACCTGGGGTCATCTGGCTTTATGCCTTTGAGCAAAACAATCTGACTCTTTTAGGCTTGTTGAAGACCACCATATTTTTTTTTCCCCAAAGTAATTTGTCAGAATAATTGGAATACATAAGAGATTTCAGACCCTGTTCTTATGTTCTCATAACTAGCTACTTTAATTCCTTTATCTCTAGGAACAACCACTGCCATAACAATTTTATTCTAGTGTCTCTACTCTAATACAGTACTAAGGCAGTGAAGATCATATTGCCACTTTTGATCCAGCACAGACAAGGCTCAGTGAAAGAGCACGTTGTGATGTTCTAGCAGGATGTTATTTTGGAACCTGCAAGATCTTAGAATAGCAATTATTTTTCCTTGCCAAAGTTATGCTCTTGAAATAACTTAAGTACGAGGCTCTATCTCATTAGGTCTTATGATAGCAGGACTTGGATTCTATTCCCATGCTCACTTCCAAACAGTGACCCACTCTCAGTTGGATGGAGACAGAATTTCCCATCTTGTTGAACAGGTTGCATTACAGATTGGATTTTTGTGGTTAGGCTGCACTTGAATGGACCACACTGTTTTAGCATTTATTGAGATCACATAGTTATTATTGCCATAGGACAGCTCAACTCTCTTGGCAAAGCAGTGCTGAATTGTATAAAAGGCATCAGTAGAGGAAAAAATAGGGATTTTTTGCTGCATCAGCCATGGGGGGTATCTGTTGGCCATGACTCCACTGCATGTTTCAGTACCACTGTTAAGGTGCTGCATGGAGCAGCTGGCTTTTCACAGGATCAGAGATCTACTGAGAGATTCCCCATTACCAAACAAACCTGTAAGGATTCCAGAGGATTGAAAATTTTCCCATGACACACAGCAAGACCTCAATGTAGAGTCCAAGGTACAGAATCCAAGGGAGAGGTTTGGAGGCCTCTGTGGAATTCCTACTCTTTCCAGAGGAAACATATAATAACTGCTGTCAATATGCCAGCCAAAGAAGGGTAAATAAAGCTTGCAGTGTCTTTGACCACCTACTTGCTTGTGTAGGCATCGATTCTACATCTAATCATCCTTTGTCCTTTAAGTTTTTCCAAGGCAGAGCGGGTTTGATTGAAACAGAATGTACCCTGGCTGCCTATACACAATCCTTTAACATCGCACTCCTGAATGCCAAAGCTTGGCCTCACTAAACTGCCAGCACCTCTGTGCAGGGAGAAGGACAGAGAACGCCCCAGAACTGTGATGAGGCACCATATGGACACTGTTTCCAAACTTTTTAATCTTTCCCAGCACATACAAAAGAAGCAGCTGTCCAAGAGCAAGGGTTGAAAGGGAATCTGATTGTTATTCATCTGGGATCTCCTCCAGCTCCCACTAAAACAGTATTTCCACTGAGTTTGTATATAATCTGATTTCAAGTCTCATGCAGTGAATCCCAGCCAATTCAGCTCTTAAGGGTTGTCCTGACTCAAATGCTAACTATCTGCATGCAAATGAAGGCTCTTCTTACTTATGAACAGATCTTATTCTTCTGTCTGTAGCATGAGAAATGTCATTTATTGCCATTGCAAGTGGGAGAATCAATAAACAATATGGTTTCTCACACAGTAACCTCTCATAGCAGTGCCTATGTTGTCCTCCCTGACTTCAATCTTTTTACATTTGTAACAAAACACTTTCAAATGGAAATATTTTACGCAGACAGAGTTGACAGCCTGATCTTAAGTGCTGGTAATGATTTTATCCTGAATATTTCTAGAGCATGGGTTTAGAGACAGATTTTGTGTGAAAGGCATACAGTTCTGAAAAATGCATGGCTCACATACAATGCACAATACATAATATTTATTTCCAGGTGATAGAACCCTGAGTTGGAAGGGACCCACAAGGATCATCGAGTCCAACTCTTAAGTGAATGGCCCATGTGGGAGTTGGTGTTACAAACACCATGCTCCAACCAACTGAGCCAATCTCATCCAGTATGAGCCTCAAAAGGACTGAAACACAACCAAGAGAGGTGTCATCTGTCCCACTTGATCTCTCTTCAGTCTGTGTGCTAGTGTTACCATGTCCTACCTGACTTTCTGTGTCCTACAAAGTTGATGCTGAGAGCAGGCACAGTTGGCAGTGGCAGGTGGTGGGTGAGTACATCACTTTCAGGGGAAAAAAATATTTACTTGCCCACTTCCTCACTGAGATCAGTGAACCTCTTGTGGGTGGCAGGAGCATTATTTAGGAGTGTCTGGAAAGACCTTTGATTCTTGGGTTGAAGTCACTTTGAAAGAGGGAAGGGATGGTGGATGCAGGAGCACAGCCCCATGCTCCTGTGGTGCATCCCTTTGGGTGAGAGGTGATGATGATTTGCTGAGGCACTCCATGGAAGCCTGAGCCACCACAGCCTGTGTGTGCTTGTTTTCTGAGGTAAACAGGAAATCTCAGACCACAGTGATGTCAGCTCTGAACTTCTCAGCAGGGCTAAATTCCATTTGAAAGGAAAAGAGCACTAGGGATGATCTCTGTGTTTAGTTATCTCATATCTTGTCTTACATCACCCTCTCAGGAGTGTGCAGAAGGCCAAAAGGAGACCTCTGATGGTTGTATAAATGACCTGCATAACAGGCTATTCCAATCGTTGATATATGATGTGGAAGACTGTGTGACCTGTATTCCTCTTCTGCCTAATTCTGAGTGACTGGAGAGGAAAATCTTTGCTCTGAATCAGTGGGAACTTGAACCTGTGCCTCTCTCCCTTCCCAAATTAGCTCTAAATAAAAAAAACTTAACTGCAAAAAGTGCTAAGCTGGATCTGAATTTAAGCCTCCACATCTTTTTCTTAGTATTCCCACTGGCAAATTGTACCATTGCATTTGGAGTGTCATACATCTCTACAGATCTAATCATCAAAACATAGAAAACACCAAAAATAATATCAGTCTTTGTCAGAGACAAGAAAAATGCTCTTTCTGCTTTTGTTTTCCTTGGCCTTTCTCTTACAAGCCTTGCCTCTTTTCAGGCTCCATCTTCCACCTGTTGGGAGAGGAAGTTGTTTTGTCACCCATATTTGCTGCTTTGAGCTGCTGGAAAAACAGGAATTATGTGTAAGCAATTTAAAACTGCCCTCCTGAGAGTTCTCTTACCAAACAGTGCTCGTAAGTCAAACTGCTCCACCTAAACTGCCTCAAAGAGAAAATGGGGTTGCTAAGCACAGTATGTGATTCTCTCCATCTGAGGCTCTCAGTTCCACATCTCAGTGCTGGCTTTGGGACAGCACTGGGAATGTTCCAGTACATGTGCCTGATTCAGCCCCTACTCTCACTTCTGAAGTTGTGGCACCTTGTATTGTGTCTAAATTAAATTATATTACAATTATGTATAGAAATTGGCTTCAAAAGCTGTCTCAGAGACTGTCTTCCCTTTGTTACAAAGCACAGTCCCACTCATTTTTTTTGCTCCACAGAGTGCTGTCAAACGTGCCCAGCCATCCAGCAGCCACAATGTTCATCCTTCAAAGGCAGCATTCTCAAACCCCACTGGCAGAACCTCATGTGCCCCTGCAAGGGGAATGAGTGACCCTCATCTGTGCACACAGGGATGCTGAAGTAAAACCAGGAATGCAATTTGTCCTGTGCCACACTGCAAGCCTGGCTGTGGCATGAAGTTCCTACTTTCCATCAGCTCAGTCCTGGTTTCTAAGCAATAACCCAAGCTTCCTCTCTATTCAGCAACTTAAACTACTGCAAAGGATTAAGTAGGCACTTAACACCATATTGAACAGGAGCCAAAAGAATTCATTTCACAGGAGAGAAAGAAACCAGCACAAAGAATTAAACAAGTCAGGGGGTGAAAAAGCTGTGTGCTGGTTAAAAGACAGAAACAACCTACACTTAACTGCTAAAGCTTGTCGTTTTCAAATCTAGCCCTCCCATGCTCCTTCCTCTGCCCTGATTTGTGATACTTTGCAGACCAAAAAGACTCTTTAAATAAGGAAGAAACTTCCCATAGAACAGAGTGCAAATCGCTTCTGCCCAGCAGCTCCCCATAGGTTTCCCTAAAGTTACTTTACTGGGTAGTCAGCACAGGGAACAGAACTGGGCACCTCTCTGTGACAAGAATGGCATCTGAGTCCTCGTGCTGTACTACATAACCCAAACTGTGGTTCAAGCAGAGTATGTCTGTCTCAAAAGCTTTATGCTGTGTCTGTGGATTAGGTGTTATTCTTGCTCTGCCAGGGCTGCAGATGCTATGTAACCTGCTCACATTGAAAAGCCTTGAACCTGAGCAGTGTAAACCTGGGCTTACAGGCTGAGCAAAGCAAGCCATTCACTGCAAGCAGCAAGGGCAACACAAAATGAACTGGAATGAAAGGGTTCACCTCACTAATAAAGCACAAGGACAGGAATGAAGCTGACCTGTGCTGCTCACTTGTTACTAACAGCAGCTTCACTGACTTTCTACCAGCCTCCTCCTTTCCAGAAGATAACAAAGAACCTCAATAATGCAGTGAGAACCTCCAGTGATTCCTCAGCACACAAAGCAAGCAACACCTTTCTGTTGGAATCACCCCTAAAGCTCATGGAAGTCTTGCAGCAGCACAAGGCTAAACTTGTAGCTTGAGAGTATAGCAGTGGAAGCCCTAATGTCTTCTTATGGAGAAAAACCCTTTTCCTGATTGAGATAAAAGAAGATCTCTTTGAGAATGCATAGGTGTCATTAGGATTAGCTCTTCCAGTTTCCAGTTTACTTAAACCAAACATTCTCCATCAATTCTACTATACTGCAAAAAAGCAGATGGCCCATGTGCTCAAAGAAAACCAGAGATAAAGGGTTTGTCTAGAACTTGAGTCCATTTCATGGTATCCTAAAAAATGTTACCTTTCCCAAGGCACACATTAACATGCTTTGAATCTCACACCTTGCCTGCTTCCATTCAGGCAGAGAGTATCTCAGGAGGAAGGAGGTACAGCATAAGTAATATACTTAATTTGGGTTGATAGAATAAAATGATCAAACTGAAAAGTTGCAGCATGCCCTAATAGGCAACACCAAATCTCTTTTACTAACTTACCTTCCCTAAAAGCTACTGCAAGCAAAGGGAAAAATAAAATGGAGAGCCAGCAACATGGAAATTTCAGCCAGCCAACAGGAGCAAATACCAACAAATTTCCACATAAGCATTTGAGACATTTTCTCCTTGTAAAGCAATTCATACAAACAAAATACAGCCCTCAAATAATGAAGTTTATCCTCTTCTGTGCTTGATCCCAACACATATTCCTTTATGTGGAACTCACAGTATGAAGGAACATGAAAGCAATAGGTTGTACCATGCACATGGAATGGAAAGCAGCTTTTCTCCCTCCTTCCATGTTGTTCTAGCATTTTGCCTTGTCTTTGGTTTTAGGATCAAGGAAATTGCCAGCTTTTGCAGATGGGAATTCTTCTGCTGAGCCTGCCAGTAGGAATTGCTATAACTGTGCTTGCTCACATGGAGTGACTCTGAGTTTTCACCCCATTTCAACTTGTGTCACCCATGCTGAACACCACACACCAGGCTGGGCAGGCTCCCTCCTCCTGCAGACTAATCTGGCTGCTTGGCATCAGTGGAGGAGCTTTCAGATTGAGCAGTACTGGCACACTTGAACACTCTGCTAATCCTCTTTCAAAAGGCACTGTTGCTATTCTTGGAATAATGAGTAGGAAGTTTCCTTGCTCTGTTAAGGGGTCCAATTAGAGGCGAAATTGTTGAGTTGCTTTCTGACAGCTTGCTCCAAGGATGCCATGACCCATTATCACTTCTGGGTGAAGCAAAAGGAGTCAAAGTATTCAGGGTATTGTCTAAATGACGATTCATTAAGCAACAACTAGTCAAAAATTGCTAGAATCCAAACAGCCTCCTGACAAGAAGTGTTTGTTTGGCTCAGAAGGAGCACTAAAAGACTTTTAAGTATTGGGTTTTTTTAATGACCTTCCAATGAACAATCTAGGAACAAAAACCAGTTTGCTAATTCTAAAGCATTGCATTTTATTGAAAGATACAGGTTCTCATGAGACCTTATCATACATTGAAAATGTGTGGGTGGTATCTTAGCCAGTTTTAGTGCCCATAAATATTCTCAAATGTTGCCAGAGGGAGATTACAAAAACTTATGCTTGTGCTCCGTAGAAAGGGATTCTGAATTCTAACTTATCTTCTTGGAGACTAGCCACCAGATGCTGTTATTCCAGTAGCACAGTCCCATCATCCCAGACTGAGTGCAGTGTTTTCTCCCTCATTTAGCAGCATGATCCAGCTGGGCTTAGGGTGGCTGAACCTCACCTGAGAAATGAAGTGTACTTTCCTGTAAAAGGGTGTTAGTGCAGTTCAGAACTGCCTGTGAAGACACTCACCTTCTCTCCCACACCCATCCCATCTGCTGGCATTCTGATGTCTGTTCCCATGCCACAGATATGGGAAAGACATTGGAAAATGATTCACTGATCTGGGGTGTAACATGGTCTTCCTCGTTCAGCAGTGGTGACCATGGATACAAATGTGACTGCTTTGGTATTGAGGAGGTGGAGGTATTAGAAACCCTATTGCTGGAGAAGATGTGAAAGAGATAAAATTAATGTCTGGATGCCAAACTTGAGTGTCTTGAGTCTTCAGACAGTGTGAGGGATATGGCTGGTCAAAGAAAGCAGTGAAACCACCTTTTCCTCTGTGGCACTACTAACATATTTCATAAAATTCAGGTAGAGCAGCTGTTTGGAATAAGAAATAAAGGCAACTTTTAAAATACTCCCAGCAATCCCCTAAGTGCTTTATGAGGCAGTTAGTGGGGAGAGAAAAACAGAGGGAATGCCACTGAATGCCCACCCATCTCTTAGGTGTGATCTGGCAGTCAGGATGCTGCAGAGCCCTATGAGGAGGAGCTTTGAGCCAGGAATATCTAAACACTTTCTCTTGCAAAATATACTGGAAGATTATTTAAGGACTTAAGTCATTCTGGGAAGATCTAACTGCTCTTTTTGCATGAGTGTTAATGAAAACTGAGCACCTGAAATGTCCTGGTGACTTTGGAAGACTTGAGCATTTTAAAGCCAGTCAGAGCAGATGGGAACACTGCTGTTCAGACTCCAAATCTGAGATGTGCTGCTGCACTGTGAGCCCCTGAGAAGACAGTTTCTTTGCCTTTGAACAGAACTCTCTTTGCAAATAAATGCTCAGATCAGTAAGCCATTTTGGATAGGAACTAAGAGCTGCCCTGCTTCACTGTACATTGTAGGTAAGCTAAAGATACCACACATGACTGCAGCAAATCCTCAGAAACCAATGTTCCTTGAAAGATGTCTGGTTTCCTTAAAATTATTTCACTGTCCTAAAGCAAGTGTACAGACTGGATTTTGTGAGCTCCCACAAGAGTATGCCATTCTACTGCTTTCAGACCTCCATAAGCTTCTCTGTGATTCTTCATCACTTTGCACTAGCCTTTGTGCACTTCTGACTATGTTGTTGCAGCTGACTGGACTAGAAAAAGGGAAATTATCCTTTTATTTGTGTTTGATAGCTTTGTTTCCTTTCATGAGTGGCAACTGCAGCATGAGGAGCCTTTATATAAGAAAAAAATATGAAAACAGGCACAGATTGAGGCTCAGCTAGTTCATGACTGGCACTTAGAAATGTTTTAAGGATAAGACTGGGCATTACTTGTGTTATATCCTTGCCATGTTCAAAGGCATGCTTCTCTCCTTTGGAAAGAACTGGAGTTAGATCCTTGTGTTTAGAATGACAAAATTCACAGCAGGGTCATATTCAGAGTCCAAAGCAGAAAGACTGTGTCAAGTGTCACTGTCATATTTTCTGGAAAATCCCTTTGCCCAGGATTCTTCTCCTGGGAAGGTGAGAAGCCTCAGAGAAAAATGAAAACAACAATTATCTGATTTGCTTCTCCTGTGTTTTGCTGCTTTGGAATGTGGTTTGGACATTGTTTACCACCTGGTCATTGTTTGATTGGTTTCATGTGAATTGTTTTAACTTAATGACCAATCACTGTCAAGCTGTGTCAGACTCTGAGGAGAAAGTCACAAGTTTTTCATTAGTATCTTGTTCAGCCTTCTTTAAGTATCCTTTCTCTATTCTTTAGTATAATTTTAGTACAGTATTCTTTTATATAACATAGTGACATAAAATAGTAAATTAGCTTTTTAAGAACATGCAGCTAGATTCATCCTTTCCTTCCTGCCATGGGGGCCCCTGAAAATACCACAGTCAAGTTTTTACTGCAGCTGTTAGACCTCCTTCATCGGGTTGGAAAGATCTGTTTAGCTGTTGAAGAAACAGGTGAAGAAACTCCCTTGGCTGTTATAGATGAGTCATTCTGAGCATGCTGCTGGATTGAAGACTTCCAACAAAAACTGAAGGGGATGCTGCAATGAGTGATACCTTTCCTTCTGAGGCACCCTGCACCTGAGCCATGGCATGGTGCTGTAAGGCTCAGTGCCCCCAGCAACAAGGAATGCTGAAGCCACTTGAACTCCTGGTAAGACTAAATGGATTTTTGTTGTTTTTATTGTTGTTCCATGCTTGTGTGTCTAAACATGGAGTCTTCTGTCAAATTCCATTTGGTTAACAAAAATCACCAGGGCACCAGTAACAGCCTGGTCCCAGCTCACCAGCCCCTGTACACGTGTACAACAGATTTTGTGGAGTAAATGGCAATTCTGATTATTTGCCATGTCTCAGTGGCAAATAATGGTCAGTCTGAGTGCTCAGAAAGAAAAAGGATTCTGTAAATGGAAATTCATATTCTTCTGTGTTGCAAAAAAAAGTACTATGTCCCTCAGGGCAAGAGGGGAATTCCAGTCCACAGCCATTTTTTGATGGAACTGTTTCCAATTACATATGCTCTGAACTCCTTACTTCACAAACTCTTTTTTCTAAGGGGAATAGTGCTTCTGAAAAACCTTGTTAAGGTTATAGAGGGAGAGAATTTCTTAACTGTTTCAGTGCAAGCTAGGAATGCTAAGAATCACCCTGATAAAGTTCACACAACTATTGGAAACACATGGAAATCTAATTGCACTACTGTGTAGGAGCCCCTGCAAAGAGCAAACCAAAGCCTCTAGCAGACCATGGATCTGGGATCATAGAGGAAGAGAAGTAGAATCCATTGGAGTGGTCATGGGCACCTTGAGAGCATGCTTGGAGTAGGTGGTGTTGCCTGGTTGTACCAAAGGGATGCTCTGGGGATGACCTGTGGGGCTGGGGACTGCTGAGGGCCATGAAGAAAGGAAATGCATGTCTGATTATCCTTAGGAATATTAAATAGCAAAGTGACTAAGGGTGAATTGAACATTCACATCTGTGTACTACACTGATTCTGGAAATCTAACAGTGGCTAGCCAGAATGGATAAGATATTAGAGGTTGGAAGGATATTCTTTGATGTTCTTCACTCGACAGTTCAGTGCCGTAGCCTGAAATTTTCTGTCATGATCCTTAAAATGGGAAAGACAATTATTTGTGACTTTCCTATCACTCTCTTCTCCATAATCCACAGCTGAACTCTTACACCTCTGAAGGTGTCTGCAACTAGACTGACTCAACTTTTAGAAGCTAAACCCCAGCTGAGGCCAGGAGGTGCCCATGAGATGTTAGCAAGCAGAGAAGGAGTAATGGTGTTTTGAATCTTTATGGTGTTGGGTTTTTTTCTTTTATATACTAGTCAATATTTAATAATCTCTATGTAGATATGAAATATGCAGACCATCCAAGTCCAACTCAATAGGTTGATCTTTTCATGTGCAAAGTGCCATGAAAAAAATTCTGTGGATGCCTAGGAATAGGCAGGTTCCTGTGGGCTGCTGGGGTGTTATGTTTGGGGAGGGAATGCTTTGATTGTGCATATGTAAGTCTGTGCCTTTCTTCCATTTGTTTCTGGGAGATTCTAAACCAAAACATTTGCTGCATTCTTTATCAGTGCTCCTCAGCTGATCTGTCTTTTTTAATCCTCACTCTCTCCCGCAGACAGCTTGGCTTGCTTTCCAGGGTCATTGAGTTTGAGCTTTCACACTTTGTTTTTACAGTAATTAAGACTTGTGTAATATTCTTGCTTTCCTTTGCTCTCTTTCTGTGACATTTTCTAGTTCTGGCTTCTCTTCTTTTGCTCTTTTGCTGGAGGCTCCAAGTTTGTTGGAAAGGCTTTTGCTGCCTGCAGTGCACACAGAATAAAAGTGCTGTGGATTTTTGCCACTAGACATCTACAGCACAGCTGCTTTTGTCTGCAAGGAACTAGAGCCAGGGACTTTTTTACAGCTGGTACTGAGAGCTCCAAGTGTCAGGATGAAATTAGGAGATGCCAGCATTTCCTTCACCTTCCTCAGCCTTTCTCTTGCTTCTAATGGTTCAGAAAGACTGTGGTAGCCTCTGCTTCTCAAAAAGATCAAGGGAATGACACTTACATTTACTGTTTGACCTCAGATGAAATCAAATTCCTCTGTCTTTCTAGCTCTATGATGGTTTTGACCAATGGAAGGTTTATAGGAAGAAAAATCTTCAGGGAGCAAGACAAAAAAAGGAAACAGTGTGATGGAAGTACCAGAGGTGGATGGGGAGTGTTAAAATGGGGTTTGGGCATCCCAATTCTGCCTTGGCAACTAATAAAGTTAGGGCTTTTACATAAATCCAAGGAGCACGCATATGAAAGGTAAGATGAAGAATTTTTATCAATGGAAGGAAATGGAGAATACAGGCAAGAAGACAGAAAGAAATGAAATTGTACAATCTTACCAAACTGAAATTCAAATGCATCTGCAGGTTGGTCCTCAAAGACAAATCCAGAGGCTCCTCCACTAATATGCTCCATTTGAAATTCCATAAACTGTGAGGTAATTGTGAACCTCTGGGATCAAGCAATACTCGCACATTTGAAAATGGGAAACTCAGCACCTCACCTGTAGCCCTCCTCAAAACAACAATGCAGGATGTGAGAATGGACTGCTCAACATGCACAGCAGAAAGTCTGTCTGATGCAGGAGCAGAAACTTTGGCTGACTAAGAGTCATGGTGCACAACGTGCTGCAGCTTTGTCCTCTGAAATGCAGCAGCTGATAGCATTAGCTACTGCCTCATCTCCTTCCAGCTGTTTGATGTTTTGCTTTGCTTTGTTTAATTAGGCCAGCCTTCTGAAGGACAGGGCCATGCAGCAGTGATTCTGGTGTTTAATTCCTTCATAAAAACCACTCTTGTCAGGCAGCATTGGGGCTGGGGTGATTACCAGATCCTGTACATAAATCACTCTCCTGAAACTAATTTTTCCTAATAAGTTCTTGTATCAGTGTTGTCTTTATTATCTCTCCCTGGGAAGGCTTGCTGTCTGTCTCAAGACCCTCAGTCTGTTAAAGGAGGCTAAACAGAGGCAACTGATTAAGTATGCATGTTGTACAACAGACTGGCTGGTGCTCTCCTGTGTCCCTCTAAATAATCGGCAAGGAAATGCAAGGTACAATAGAGTGTTTTGGTTTTTGCTTCTTTAGCATTTATAAAGGATACCTTCATATGACACTGTCTTTTTATTTCATATCTCCTTTCCTCTCACAGTTTTTATTCAGATTTACCTTCTTTTGTGTCAGATCCTTACTGAAAGGAACCTGGGGCTCTTCTCAACAGTGTGTGTCAGGGAAGAAGTAGGGGAAGAGGGATAAAGGCAGAGTAGCTTCCATTCCATTCCATTCTTTGAGGGTCTTGGTGATGATGAGTTTCTTTGAGGTTTTTCTATTTAAATACTGGAGTGTGGAAGGAAAGAAGTGTGTTGACATTCCTATGTGTGATTCTCCAGTATCCTTGACTGAATTAAACAATAGGAAATAGGGTAACAAAGGCTTCATACTCATCATGTTTAGAAAATAGAAATCTGTTTGGGCTAAAAGTTAAAACACAAGTCAAAGGAAAAAAATTATTTACCCATGCATCTTTGTCTCACCTGTGCTAGACCCAGGATGGGCATGAACCTTGAAATATGCAGCAGTGCACTGAAATCACCTGTGGCACTGGGTCACATGGCATGTCCATTCCTACAGCTAGTTGTACTCACACAGACAACAGCCTTTTCTGGGACAGTGCTGCCTTTCTTGTTTGCTTATTCAAGATCTGTTTTTCAGTTACCAATGCAGCCTGTGCTTCTACCAAGGCTGAAATAGCTTTTGCTATTAACTGCTCAATCCAGCCACTAAAAGTTTAATTAAATCAGAATCTGTTGCCTGCAGGTCCACTAGAACATCAAGGGACCCTACTCTCTCCTCACTTCTGCCTGTTCATGGCTGGGGACTTCCACTGGATTGGCTTCATTGCCCTCCATGGTTACTCTCCATTTATGCCAAGGTATCCCCACAGGAATGTCACACTAAGCATCTGGAAGACACTGGAAACAGACAAAATATATGAGTAATTTTCTTTTTTGGTCCACAGTTTATTCTGTGGAAAATCTTTATTTTGGAGACTGGTTTGAATGCTGTTTGGGAGATAGCTTCATCTATCTTTTTTTAAAAAACCTATTCTTATGTAATTAATAATTAAAACAACAACATCAAAAGACTGATGGAGAAAATCGGTTTAGATTCTTCATAGTCAAATCCCCAAACAGTCATATACACACACAGAGAAATCCTGTGCATGGGAATTCAGCAAGGCTTTCTACCCAGGAGATTTTCAGCCAACTATGGAATTGTCATGCTCTTTCCACCATTGTAAATACAGCTTGGTGAGCATCATGGGACATCCCAAGTTCTCAGGGGTGACACAGATGCGTGCAAGCATCCCCCCATGTATGCCAGCATTGTGCCTTTGGAACAGCATTCCTCTCTTGCAAAGCAGCCCAGGAATATCCTCAGTGGATGGATTTGCTATTATGAACTAGAATACCCGTCAGCAAATGAGGTGATTTCTGGCTTGGTACTAGCAGAGGTCACAAGGCTGTAAGGACAAAGAGCAACCTGAGCTGTTCAGAGAAAAGGAGCCCCTGAGAAACAGAACTTTACAGAGGACAAGGGAAAGGGAGGGGTCAGTGGCAAGTAATCAGCCAAGGCTTGCACTCATCATTGTGACAGGCAGGATAAAATTGAGATGTCACTTTCCCAGACCCCTATCAAGTTCTCTTTTATCTAAGTCCATAAATATGAAGCTACAGAGCCTTTCCCTCTTCATTTGAGGAACTTCTCTTTTTCCTTCATAATTTATATAAATATCAGCGCTTGGGGAAGCAAAAGATTAATAGCAACTGCCTGTGGCAAGCAGAGTGCAGGCAGGTTTCCTTTGTGCAGCTCTCCTCACCTGCAGCACCTGCTTTAGCTTAGTCCTGAGCACCCAGATTGCTGCCAGTGCCCCAACCCTGCTAGCCCAGCCCTGCTCATCCACAGAGCTCTGCTGCTCATGCAGAGAGGTGTGTAAGTTACTGCTTGTTCTTCCAGTGTGGATTAGGTGCATGAGAACCCTGTCCTGCTCTTTCTCGTGCTATTCCAGTCCTTCTCCTTCACCCAGCTTGCCAATGCAGCATCTGCCAGTCCTTTGCACAACTCAGTCTTCATCTGAGCCCTGCAGCATCACTTCCTCCAGTTCCCCACATCTCTTCCTTACAATGCAGACCTCTTGCATTCACCTCAATCCTGCCCAGCAACCCCAACCTCACAAATGGAGTTCTGGATTTTCACAGCATCCTTGCTGAGCAAACTTGGATTTGTCACCCACAGAAATATCATCATAAAGGATACACAAACACCACTAAGCTCACTTTAGTTTATCTTAATTCAAACACATGGTAGCCTGTAAGAGCCTAAATGAGAGATGCAGTCCAGGGTGGTGGGTGACAGAGCTGTGCCTACAGCTGTCAGCTCCAGCTGCAGGCAGGCCTGGAGACCCTTTGGGGTTTTGGTTACATTGCATTATCTACTTTGCTGAGCATCTTAATACAGTAGTACCAATCTATACCTTAACTTTTATCTATAGCCTATCATAACTACTATAATTACCATATTCATGTTACTGTTCTCCAATCACTAAAAGTACATTACAGTTTAAGCTAGAAGTTGTTATTCAGTTTTCTTGCAGTGGAAAATTCTGAGACCTTTTTTCTACTTGCATCATCTGCTGACTTGTTTGCCTGTGCTATCTTCCTGCTTGGTAAAAACATCATCTTGTTTGAGGTGGGTTTATCCTTTGCTCTAAGTCATAAAAACCCCTTCTAACCAATCTACCCTTTGCCTCCTTGGTTATCTAGTAAGACTGGCTCAGCAATTCTTTTCTTCTACATCAAAACTTGCTTCCATCTCTATTCTTTCATCAGAATCTACATTTAAAAATCTTTCTCCTAAGCATACATGAGACTTTCTTGTCAAACTTTCATCCTTCCCAACAGCAGCCTCATGGGATGGTAGCCACTCCATGGCCTGCCATAGATCTCCCCAGCTAGCAGAGGGTAGTGGTAGTAGACAACACCTATTTTAGCTTAAACAGGAGAATCCTCCATTGCAGCATTAGTATTGATAAAAACATCTCTGAAGTTGGTGCCAAAGCAAAGCCACGGCCGCTGCTCACCCCACAGCACCTGCCACAACAGCTCAGGAATGGAGGGGCAAAAGAGGATGTCTACAAGAGTGACAGAGAGAGACTCCTCCTAAAAGAGGAATCTTTTAGCCCCACAGACTGTGGTCTGAAGGTTGATACTGAGGAAGGCCACGCTTGATTTGAGTTGCACATGTAACTGTGGCTCTCGGTTTCAGGGAGGGCAGGAACTGGTGACAGGTAGACAGCATTTTGCTTGCTTCAGTCTGTATTTTGCTTTCCTACTGAGAACTCCCACCTCTGGTTTTTCATGCTCTGTCAGAAGTTTTCCAAGCTTGGCTCCTCTTGCTTAGTTTTTCATTCTTGTAGCATGACTTCTTTTTTGCTTTCTCCTAAGCTGTCTCTGTGGAATTTTTAGTCCCAGGTTCAGAATGTGCTCAGTTAATTTTGATGCAGAAAACACAGGCCAAAAGAGCTGACTTTTTTCTGTATTCATCACTGCACCACTAAATCAAACAATTAAATGGGAAGTTCTTTTTAAAAAAGCATTGAGAAAATATTCCCTTCCATCTTTACTTACTGATTATTTTATTAATTTAGTGGGTTTCTGAAACCCATGTAAGTCACCAGCTATAAAAACTGAGTAGAGGTGACATAAAGCACATCTCACTTAGACAATTCAGAGACAGTAGAGACCATATATGGCTATATATATTCTAATCAGGATATTCTAATATATTCTGATATTCTAATCAGGATACAGGTGTATCATCCTACCTATCCTGCTGTTCAGTTCATGCTGGCATGCCATGCTCCCTGTCCTCAGCACTGCTGGTTTCAAACAAAGCCACTTTCAGTGTAGCTCTCACCCTCTGCTCTCAAAGCAGAGCTGTAGAACGGAGGTTTGGGGCAAGAAGAAGTTAAAACAGCAAGTGAGGAAGAGGAATAAAGGTGAACTCAGTAAGAACAAACTGGAGGTGCTGTCTGGAAGAAGCCAGCAAAGTTTGGAGAGAGGCTCTAAGGTCTTTTCTTGAAGGCCAGTATCATTCTTGCTATCTTTGCAAAAGCCACTGTACTACAAAAAGGCACTTTGTGACTTTAACAGAAGGATTAGTAATAGAGAAATGTCATTAAATTGGTCATATTTTAACTATTTTTTGTGAAATATCTCCAACCAGTGCCACACTGGATCCCTGGAGAACAGTTACCAATTTTGCCTCTGGTCAGTGCTCACCTCAGGGAATTCAACAGCAGCAAATAACACCAGAATGGAGAAATAAAAAAATAGACCTGGAAGATAATGGCAAGAGAGTGAGATCGTGGTACTCCAAGGTCCTCAGTCTTTTCAAATTGAAGAAATCAGTATTGTCCTACAGTACAAGCTGAGAGGAGAAAGTAACCAACACAAATAACCCCTCCTGGTAGGAGAAAGAAACTCCAAAAACATCCAAGGCACATTCACATCCTGAAGGCATGCTTGCCCTCTCCCTTGCCACTCTGCTGCTAACAAATGCAGCCTAGGCTACACTGAATACACCCACTGCGGGTGGTGCCAGGTCTGTAAGAATTCCCTGAGTGTTCCTGCTCTCCTCCATGCACCAGAGTGGGTCTGTGAACCACTGGGTGTGCCCCAGCATAGAATGGGAAACCAGGCAGGATGGAGGATCCATTTCAGAGCGATGTCCCTGGTAAAAGCTAATCAGGATGAGATAATGAAACTTGTTACCATCAAACCCTGTGCCACAACCAGGAGGGATGAGCAAACACAAATGCTCTTCTTATTACTGGACATTAAAATTCAGCCCAGAATCCAATTAAGCCAGACATATCCATCACACAAGAGCTTTTCTTGGGTGAGGCAGGAAAGATCTTACAGCACAAGGCTTTGTTTGCATGACTTGGTGATTGCATGCACTGCTGTGATAGTGCCAGGTGATGAGGGGACAAGGGCACAGACCCCTCTATGGCTCCATACTTAACAGGAGAACAGGGGGAGGAAATACAGCAGTGGGAAGAAGAAAGTGTGTCATGCTAGGCAGGGTTTTTTGAAGAAGGTTCTCTGTCAACTTACTGACATGCACTTCTGTGTGTGATAATTACTTTTTGCTTCCCCTGCCTGCATGCAGTGCCTGCCTCTGTAAGAGGCTTTTCCTTTGGCCTCCATGATAGGAATATTTCTGGTGTCTTCCATGTGCTAAGGAGGTTTTCTGCCATCAAAGCAGACTGAAACAGCAGAAAACAGATTCTTAACCTACCTTTTCTCTCTATCCCTCATCATTCAGTGCAACTCATAAATGGTTCGTTGCTGCAAGAAACCTTGCTGGACTTGCATGTAATGAACATTCACAGCCCTGCCAACCTGAAACCACGTGTCTCAGTTCCTCCTCAAATTCAATATTCAGTTTTGTTTCCAGCCTCCACTGCTCATTCTTTTTAGTGTACATAACTGACACCTATCATGAATGTCTGCTAAGGACTTTTGACCAAATTACAGATCTTTAATTGGCCAAAATTTTTTCTGTAATCAAGCTGTCCAGGGAGAAAATCGAATTTCATGATTTAAAGGAACATTATTTGTGCCACAGAAGTGACCTGATAATATTTAACGCTTCCTGTCCCGTTTGTCTCTTCCTTTCAAGGCACTGTGCCTGCTTGACAGATCAGAGCCCTGGGACCCAGGTTTTACTCTCAGCTTTGACTGCTTGGGTGAACCCTAGCAAAACATTTTCCATGTCTTCATTCCCTCCTGTCAAATGAGAACTGCCTTTGTAAGGACTGAAGGGTTTACTGCTAGACAGTAATGCAGAAGAGACATTATTATTATTGTTATTATTATTACTTACATTTGCGTGGTATTTTTATTATTCATCCTGCCACAAGATCTTGCCATGGTTAGAGGTATACTAGAGCTTACCTGCTTGCTACTTGGTGCACTTTTAGATATTGGTAGGGACATTTACTAGCAATATTCCACATGTGAGTAAGTGCATTACTTCCTAAAGCACTTTAAAGTGTAACAATAATGTGTATTTGTGTTCATCTCTTAAATGCAAAGGTTTCAAGTAGCAGACTGCAGTTTCTTTCATAGAAAACTGCAATGAAGCCTTGTAAAGAACAGCAGCAAAAACATGGGCTTTGATTCCTTTTATTTTATATTACTATTTGTGCTTGAGGTAGCAGGATGTAAATTGCCTAGTGAGGATTTGTCAGCATCTCAAACCTACATCACACAAAAGAAAACAAGTTCACAAGATGAAGACAATGAAGAAGGAGGCCTGTTGTCAATGAGACAGAATAGTGAAAGGTGTGTGAGGATGAATTTACTCTGGCATGTGAACAGGGAAAACACTTTTGTTCTGTGTGTGTGTATCCTGTGAGGGCACCCCCAACATTTAACCTGAAAAACAGAGGTATTAATGGCAGGCAGAGACATCCCAAAAATTGTGCTACCTGCAAACATACTCCACTGTCCTCTCTTGGTACTCTGGGTTTTTCTTGGAGATCTCCCAAGCATTGTCCAGCCAGGTTAAACTGCATTGCTTTATGAGGTCTGATAAACATCTCACCCCACAGTGATGGGAGCTAGTCACATAAACTCTGGGCATGCAGCAGTGGGCTCCTGCCTTATGCCTAAAAGTTGCCCACTGGGCTTCAACCAGTTGGTACCTGTTAAGGATAATGTTTAGTGTTTGCTGTTTATTATTAATTTCTCCTGTGTGAGAGGCTTCATAAAAATAGAACATAAACCCCTGTCATTACAGTTGCACGTGTAAATGAACCACACATTCAAAAACTTCACAGGAGCCTCTGCTGGGGCTCCTGGCCCTTCTCCATTCCACAGTTTCACTGGGTCTTCTCCCCTTACCCTTGTAACTCCTCCCCACTGCTGCCCACTCTTCCATCACCTCCTAGCCTCCTGCACAGACATCCTCTGCTGAAGCCCAAATTATGGCATAATTTTGGAGATATGGAGATATCTCTTTATGGAGATATCCCACCTCTGAGTGCTGCAGAGGCTGCAGGGAGCAGGCAGATGTGCACTCTGCTGGGATGCACTCTTGAGGCAATGCTCTTGCCATGCTGCCAGGCTTGGGATTTGAACACTGAGTTAATATAGACTCAAAGCCAGCCTGAGGGTTGCCCTTAGCAGAAAGCAGAGACACACTGCAGATGCCTCTCATCCTCTTCTCCTCCTCTTCCCCTGCCACAGAACTTCCTTTCTTCTGCCTGCCTGTAAAATAACTTGCTGAAAGCAAACAGTTTGGCAGAAGTCTGATCCCTGCCTTAAAAACTAGTAGATTGTTTCTTCCATTTTAGGGATAAATGCCTTTAAATAAAACCTTTAAATGTCTGAGACTCAAACTTTTTGCCAACACTTTTCTTCCAACGAGGATACAATCTGGTATTCCCTATCAGCTTGTACACATGGCTGTAGGAGCCATGGTAAATGAGGTGATAAAGGTGGTGTAATAGTTCCAGTCAGAGCATGTCTGGTGAGGAAAATATTTCTGTATTCAGTTTAACAAAATGGAGAAACTCACCCCTTCCTCAGCAGAAACAAGGAAACAGCACTGGATGTTCCTGAAGCTAACATGGGGATCACAGTCCCCATAGGAGTAATAAATAATTCTTGGGGGAAGCTTTACAGCAGTTGTTGGCTGTGCCATCCCAAATGGATGTCATGGCAAGTATGCAGAGAATCTGACAGTATGCAGAGCTAACTCTCACCAGTTCCAGTGGTGGGATGAAGTCAGCTCAAGAACATCTGTAACATCAGATGTGTATGATGTTATCTCATGTCTCTTCCAATTCAAAGCCACCTAGTTAAGTGAATTCAGCCAAGCAGATTTGCATTTAAGTGGTGACAGAATCTGGATCTCAGACCTACCTAGATTGTGAAATAGCATGAACTACTGAGCCATGCAGTCTATCTGCTTCAGAAGTTTGACTGGACATAGATTTATTAGCACAGAAGATTATAGAAGAAAATAACTTGCAGAGAGGTCTTTGGCATGGGAATCAGTGAATCCTCAGAGCAAAGGTAGGAGATTCCCCAGATTCCCAGCTAGTTCAGATGAAGGGCAGTTGTCCAGCATCCCTGGATATCAGGACAAATCCAGATACTCACCTGCTATGGTGAAGGGGGCCATGTGAGTACCTAGGCAGACACAGGCAATTTACTGGTGCCCTACAGGGAATGGATTTGCAAATTAAAAACCAGCAAATTAAAGACAAGGACATCTGTGAGAATTCTGAACTGACTGAAGAGCTGAACTGCCCAAAAGAGGCAGAATCAAGATTCCTCACAATGGGGGAAAAATCAAGAAAAGAGGGCTGAGCTGGGTTCCTTAACTAAGGTAAAAAGAAAGGAAATAATCTCTATAAATATGGAGAGATACCTTCCATTTTCAAAAATGCTATCACTTAAAAAGTGTGTGAAGAACCTTAAGGCCAAACAACACTGCTCCAGGAGGCAGATGGAAGGATGCTCCATGGAGGCAGGGTCCACACAGGCACTGCAATACCAAGATGCTGGATGTTGAGGTTGAAGAAGAAACAGTGTAAGAGCAATTCTCACACTGGAGCAGGATAATGTGGACCACTTCAGAGGAGTGCCTAGAAACCAACATGGCAAACAGACTGACAGCAGTGTCCTGAATTTTAATAGAAAGGTCAGAATTTGAAGAAACATCCAAAGTTCAGCAAAACCTGAAGGATATCCCAAGCCTCCTTAAGATCTATATTAATTTCTGTGTCAATTTTCTACTTCTCTTGAGAATGACATAGATGCTTTAGTGAACAAATATAAACTCTCTAGCAGTAACTTCCTCAGCAGCAGCCCATGCCCATGCCAATGTTGGCAGGTGGAACAAGATAATCCACCAACTTGATATGGAAAGCCAGGAGGAGCAACAGATTCCATTGCCAGTGGTAAACCTCTACTGTGTGTCTCCTGAATTCCTACAGTAATTCCCCAAATCTTCATTACCTTTAATATTCCAAGAGTTTTAAGCAGCTATTAAAACAGAACACCAGCTCCAAGACAGGGTCACAGATTTGGAGTGGACTGTTCAGCCATCTGATGCACATTGCCTCATTGATCTAGGACTTGGTCTTTATTCCCTGGGTTCCTAAGCAAAATGTGAATTCTGTGACCATATAATATTTTCCTTTTTTCCTCCTATGCCTGTGTGTCTCTCTTTCTCTCTGTGTGTATGTGTCTGTGTTGGTTTCTGCTTTGTAACTGCAAATCCCACAGAGAGTTTCAACCAAGTTTGAGTCAGTTACAGTGATTTCAGAGATACTAACCTCTAGCAAGTTCCATAAAAGTAGCTGGCAGGGTGTAATAGAGAGAACTTTGTAGGTTCTCCTGTGAGGAAAAGGCTGCTGCTGAGTGAACTGAAGCCATTTCTCCACAGAGGAGTCTCCATGTTGGAGTGAGATGTTATAAAAGCCTCAACACCAGGAGAAGCTCAGATCAGAACTCACATCTTGTTATGCATCAGAAAATGTAACTGTGACACAAATCTTCTGGAAGGCAAGCTTCATTAGCTCTGCAGATCACAGATCCCCTTGTTTTCAGCTAGAAGAGGGCAGGAAGGATAAGATTTAATTTTGTATTTAAAATCACTTCAATTTCATCAAAATGGTCTCTCTTAGATGTGATTAATCATGGAAGATATTGATCCACTTCTATTTCTCTCAGAAACTGCAACTTTAGACCACATGAAAATAAGGGCTGAGCAATGAGCATAAAATAATACAATAATACCTGTGTGAGGAGAAGGCTGTGCAAACACAGCACAGAGGAAATAAAAAAAAAAAAAAATCGTTATCTAAAGAGCAAATATGTCTTTATAACCCTGAAGCAACAAAGCTCCTACCACCTTGTATTAAAATACTGTAAGAGAACATCACAAACCTATTACAGGGAGAATGAGAATGCTGCTTAATGGTTTTCTCATTGTTCACCATCATCTCTGTGCATTGCTATCCATTGCTATTATCAGCACTCATTTACACCAGTGGAGGGATGTGCATTTCTGTGTGAGGAAAGATACACAAAATCTGCTTCAGATCCTCAGGTGATGCAAATTGTCAGGGCTGTACTGACATCAGTAAAGATGCACAGATTTCCTCCAGCAGATGATTTGCTTTTCTGTATGTAAAAAGCACAGAAACTAGGTGCTGTTTCAGCTTGGCTCTGAGACACTGCTGTGGACAAATGCTCATGCAAATACATTCTTTTTATGTGCAAATATACATATTGCCTTGCAGTACACATTGCAAGAAAGGACAGCAGCTTTAGGCTGCTTCCTATGCTGGAATTTAGAAAAGGATTGTTCCTGATCTACCTGCCTACTCCTGTCTATAACAAGAGATCTCCAACTGCTTTGTCACAGATCTTAAAATACATAGAGATGAAAGGGTCAGTCCAGCATCACAAGTCTGTTAAAAATAAATTTAGGAGGCATTAAAGTTTGATTTTAGGACTGCTAGTCTAATGCTTGAACTGAGATGTTAAATAGAGCCATTGGGCAGAACAAATCCAACAGTCAAGACTATCATATTCTCACCTAGGGCTTAACTAAATGAAATTACATATTCCAGAATAGATGAATATAAGAACAATACCAGTTTGTTTCAAGGTACATCTCTTTGAGGGGGAAAAAAGGAATATATATATATAATATATATATATATATATATATATATATATATGTGTGTGTGTGTGTGTGTGTGTATATGTATATATATATATGTGTGTGAGTGTATATATATATATGTGTGTATATATATATGTGTATATATATGTGTATATATATATATATATATATATATAATGTTTAAAAAATAGGAAAAAATGAGAAAATTTTCAGACTCTGTCTTTATAAATTACTTTTATTTTTTTCTTATTTACTTTCATGGAATGTGGACCAAGTAACAAGCGCAGGCTACAAGTAATTCTAAAGCAAATAAAATATATTCCATCTCTTAAACAGAGAATTATTTCTGGCTTTCTATAATGTTTTCCTAAGGGAGAGAAATAAAAGGTTTCATAACTGAGACTGGAAAAGGGAAATAAACCACTGCTGAACTAGGAAAGAAAGAAGAAAACAAGCAATCTAAAATGGCATTTATAGGGAAAATAACAGAGAAAGCAGAAGATGAATAAACCCTATATACAGAAAGATTATGAATGACAGGCAGTAGCTCTTTTTTCCTGTTTCAACCTGATTTCCAAGGCAAAAGGAAAAGACTACAGCTGAGAAATTTCTACAGTCTAATTTATATATTTGTGTAGAGGTATTTTTGCTTGCAGAAGTGCACATCATTTTATCATGTGAACTTTTTTTAAAGAGTAAGTAGATGCCATAATTACTAGAAGACCCAAATTCCAGCTGACAGGCTCTGTTCTGGCACTATCTAAGGAGTATATGAGCATCCTGACGTGAGATTTCTCTGATTTGTTCTGACTAAAAGTGTAAATAATTTTAAATATGGCGTTGGTGGGAATGTGTGCAGTCTCTCTCATAAAAGTAGATAAGTAGATCTCACCTGCTGCATGCATAAACTGTCTGAACCATGCCTAAACTGTATTATGTTCCTGTGCACGTCATTTAATGAGGGATGTGGAAGTTGCTGCCAAGAGTGGGACAGGCAGCCCAAGAGCCACCTGGCACTGAGGCCCTGGCAGAAATTCTCAAGGACATTGTTAACACAAACTCAGCTGGGACGTTTTCCCCTTTAATACTCTCCCAACCAGCCCTGTGTATATTATTTGGAATGCTAACAGTGTTGCCATGTGAGTCCCCTGGTCCTGAAATCTTCTCACAGAGCTTTAACTTGGATCTGCCTGGGAGGTGACAGCAAATGGGGTGATACAAAGCATAATGGAAGAAAGATTGAGTGACATAAAAATATCACCATCTTACTAAAAAAAACCCCCAAAAACCCCAAAAAATAATGCATTTGCATCCCTTCTTGTTCAGGTATTTTAAATTTCAGCTTTTTGATGTTGTTTTCAGCCCCCACCTCCTCTTGCTAAATTATGAGTACAAGTCTTTGCTATTCCAAAGCCTGCTAGACATTGTTTCACAAAAATTCCTTCCTTGATTTCCCATAATAGAAATTTCAGCCTTGACACTGTATTGCTCTGGCTGGGACTTTATACAGCATCCTACTGAAGTCTTATCCCTGTGGAACTCCTTGTGCTGTCCTTACTCAGCAATTTTATAGCTAAACTTCATCCTGAACCCTTCCTAAGCTAAATCCTTTTCCATCTCTCACTTCATCTATTATTTCTTAAATATTCTCATGAATCACTAACTCCATACTCCTCTGCCCAGGATTTTACAGGCCCTGCTGTAGGTAAAATGCAAGTTATAAAGTATATGTTATAAAGTATGTCTTAGCTTATTGAAATGGAAGTTATAAAGTATGTCTTAGCTGATTGTGAGTATATGTTATATGTTATAAAGTATGTCTTAGCTGACTGCAATGGAAGCAGCATGGATATATCTTTAAATTAGATGTAGTCAAGGAGAATCTACTTTCTGTTTTCCTCTCAGTGTGCTCTTTATGCCAAAATCATCTAAGCAGGACTTGAGCATCTGTGAAGCTGTGCCAATGCAGACCTCTGTCATTTGAAACCTGCTTACAGCACTCCACTCCAAATAACTTCTGATGCTGAGATAGAACGTTGCTAGCAGGGATTTGCAGAAGCCAGGGCAGCACCAATGCAACTATTTCTGGTGTGTGAAAGCTCAGGGGAGTTAAACCCTGAAATATGCTGGAGGAAATCTGAGGCACTGAAAGAAGAGGGCAAAAGTAGCATTTCTTTTGTGCCCAAAGTGAAAAAATAATGGATATCTGGGGTACATGAGCCATTTGGAATTGTTCTGATCTTCTTTTTTAATTGCTGCAGGTTTTTTTGTGCTGGTGCAATGCGCAAATATAGCAAAATATGTTAATGGTACACCATAATATTTACAGTTGTTGTTAGCTCCCATTGAAATCAGTAGGATTTTTTTCTAATGTCTTTACCCTGGAGATAATCCATAGAATAGAACATCAATGCATAGTTAAAAAGAAAAATTATGGAAAACAGCACCTCTGCATATGCAATATCTTTATTTTATAGTTACATAATTGAGTTTTTGAAATTAACAAAAAACCCCAGCAGTCTCAGAACACAAGAAGAATAAGTGACTTCAACATCATCTTTTAAAACTTGCCTCTTTACTGAGATAAAAAATTCTATCCTAATTCAGTACAAAATAAAATAATATAGATTTCAGTCCAAGGCAAAACCAAAATGAGCTTTAAGACCTCTGGGAAAACGTGACTTTGGAAAAATTCTTCTAAGAGTTCATGGAGTTTGTTTTACATGAGGAGTTATCTTGTAGACCAAACACAGGCTAATAATTTAGAGACAATACTTAGATCCATTATGTCATGCTAGACAAAGACTGTTTCTATGTCTTCTTTTCACTGCTGATGACATGGTTAAAGGAAGACTTTAATGCCACTTTATTACAGAATGTTTGTGAATTGCAGCCATGTATTTTGATAGAAGGAACTACAAAGGATTATTAGCTATTATTCTAATTGTATTTATCAGAGTGAGTTTTCCTGCTAATTCCTGGGCTCAGAACAGGAGTCCTTCATAGACAGCTCCTACTCAGAGTTTCTCTGATAAAAACCAGCAGGATTTGGGTCATTTAGACTTAATCTGCTAAATTCAACCCTGTGGCATTTCCCTGATACTCAGTGAGGGGTACTGGGGATTGGCAAGGAAGGTTATGTTCCGATAAAAAGAGATGGAAAATTTATATTCACAGAATTTGCCGACACTTTGGGAAGGTCCCTTTAGACAAGAGGCTGCCTGGCAAGGGTGATCTGAGCTATGCTAATTTGGCAACCTGTATTTTTTTGAAGTAAAACATTCCATGACGAATGACCTTATTTTTTTGTTTTTAAAACTGTGAGGTGCTTATGCAATAGCCTCCTAAGGTAGAAAGAGACAGATGCTGTGGAATAATAATCAGCCTAATTCTTGCTGAAAATCTCTGCAAAAATCTTTCTTCTTTTCCTCTTCTTTCATAGGAACGCTGAGTACCACCTTTCCCACACAAAGAAATGCAGCAACAATTAGGGGTCTCTGCATAGGTCAGGAATGCTTCCATTTACAGAGATAATCTTGGTTTTGTTCCGTTTTAAAATGTAGGGTTTGGTTGGGTTTGGTTTTTTTAAGCTTTAAAGAAAAAAAAGTTGTCAGTTTTTACAAAAACTAACAGCAAAAATAAGCCTGAAGTTTTCTTTAAAATAAGAGAGATGCTTCTTTTGCAGAAGACATCCCTTGCAGAAGACTGTTCCAGCTGACATGAATAGTCACACGTGTCCAAAAACTCAGATCTTCACTTCTATCCAGAGACTGAGGTAAGCTGGGCTGCAAAAAAACCTCAAACCTGACACAAAATGAGCAAAATCTGTGGGCTGTGTCTGAGGAGAGAAGGACCAGCACAAGTCCACCCTTAAACACATTGCCAGAATGTCCTGTTTTGTGAAGGCAGAGGAAATTCCATTACTGGGCAGAGGCAGCAGGGCACTGCCTGGGTGCTGCTTTAACCCCTGCTTTCAGCCCCTGTGTCCCAACATGCTAAAATATCCTTTTTGTCATGTTTAGAGTGGCCATTTTCTGTTGTGAGCAGTCAGTCCTCTACTCTTGGCTAAAGAGAAAAAAAATAGATAACATTGAATTTCAGAGTTTATAACAGGGAAAAACATGTTTGGACATGGGGGGAGGAAGGAAGAGAGAGCAGATACCTGGTCTGTGCAGATATTAACATGTATGTCCCCGGCTGTCACACAAAAGCAAAAATACAATTCACAGATTGGGAGCTGAATGATAAGGTATATTGGGCATCCTGTCAATTGGTGGTGAAGGACTCATCACCCTCCATCCAAGCTGCCTTTAAGTTAGATTTGCAGTCTCTCTGATTTCCCTCTAACAGTCAGAGACGAGAGAGTACGAAACTCAGTGTACACAATCAGTGGGGGGAAAAGAAGAACCTGCAGAAATGAGAAATGTGGACTGTTTGGCATCTCTCATATTTCCTTTTCTATACAAAGATTTTGGTTTGCCTAAGCTATAGAAGGAAACAGAAGCAGTCTATTTTAATCTTCCTGAGCGAAGAACGCTGCAGGGATTGCTCTGTTATCCCCAGCAGCAGCAGCCCTGACTTTCCACAAAAAAAGGCTCCATCCAACCTTCTATCTACCTCTCTGAAACAGAAATATCATCATATGATATACCAGCAATCAGCTGGGTTCTTAATGCACTTCTCTTTGTGCATTTTGGCATGAAGGAAAAAACCCTACAATTCTTCCCCTAGTCAAACCCCACTGCAAAAAGAGCTCAGAAAAGGAGGAAGTCTTTAGTCTTATGCAGAGAAATTGATTCCTCAGTCTGTGAAATGACGTATGTTAGAAACTCTGTGCAGAAGCAAGGAAAGCCCTTGCCGAGATGATGCTTCTTACAGAGCCTTCACTGCAGGGAGTCACTCCTTAAAAAACAATGAGGTTGATTATCCATTTTCATTTGGGTTTCTTTGTGGTTTGACTTGAGGGATTCAAACGATGCTGTTCTGGATTTACACCAATTGGCGTGAGTTCAGGATCTGGCCCTACTTCTTGTTTTAAACTCCAGCTATTTCATGATGAATAAGAGCCAGATCCTGCAAAGGCTTACTACCTGCATTAATACTCTGAGGAGCCCACTCACTTCCTCTAAGTTGTGATTGAAAAATTGAGTCTTACGGTGCAGTGTTTTAGAGGCAAGCAGATGCTTTTTGGGATTCAAGCATGCCTTGACCGTACCTATTCCTTTAACAGCCTTTCTTTCAATAGCAATACCTTCACTGATTTTCACAGAATCACATGATAGATGCTGAGCTGTTATGAAGTGGTGTAACTCTACTTACACCAATGGAAAATCCAACTCGATGTTGTAGTTCTGCTTGTGTATTCAAAACAAACACGAGAGAGAAGGGTCCCTTTATTTAAATTGTCAAAAGGCTTGTGTACTTCATTTGTGTGCTTCATATGTACTTGTGTGTTGTGCACTTCAATTGTTTTGACATCACTATGACAAAGACAATTCTAGGAAAGACATTTGATCTAGTTTTACTACTTATGTTAGTTTCCTTCTTATCTAAAAGAAGCTACAGCAGAAACTATGCTCCTTCTCCTTCTAACTTTACTAACTCTGGCTTTCAACCAGAAAACATCCCCCTGCTTTCCAAGTGCCTAAACAAAGGAAATTACAATACTGACTGCAGCTGTAATTACCAGCTGGTGAACTGATGGCATATCCTGAATACATAATCCAAGAGAGTGTTGCTCTTCAATAGTAGCCCTTTCCACCTATAGTGCTGGAATGCTCATCCTTGTTTACTATACATTCATGCACACCCAATACATTTCAGTACCCAGTACTAGTAGTCAAGCTTTCTTCACTGAAGACGAGACACCAGCAAAAAATACTTTGTCCTTTTGGAGAGCTGGATCAGTGTCAGATGCCACGCACCAAAAAAACCCCAAACCCAACAAACCACCAGAAAAAAAAAAGACAACCCACACGCGAGGGCGATAAGCACCCTAAATGTCAAACCTAAGCACTGCATCTGTATACATCACGTGCAATGAAATGCACCCCTTACATCAGCGAGGGCAGGAAAACCCCAGCTCACTCCAGGGAGGATGGGGTTTTTTACACAGATACCAGCAACTTAAGGCAAGCAGAAGCGCCCACAGCGCTGCTGCGCTTTGCGAGGCTAAGCCGCACTCACGGTCGATCACGGAGTTATTTATTTCTGTCAGACAATGAGGGCACGCTGCCGTGTGTGAGCACCGCGGGTGCGCTGCCCAAGGGGTACAGACACTTCTGCAAGGGGATGAGCGCAGTGGAGCGGGAGGCTGATGCCTCTTGGAAGCAGCATCCTCGCTCCTCTTTGCACCGCTCTCCCCGAGAACGCATCGAGGGAGGGATTCCCCACCCACCCACACACTGCCTGTCCCTCCCTGCGAGGCTGCAGGGGGTATAACCCAGTTCCCGGCTGGATGCGGGCCCGGGGGGAGCCGCCACCGCTGCCCGCCCCCTCTCCCCCGTGCACTTACTCCGCTCTCCGGCTCAGGACGCCTTTGCCGATGGCCTGGGGGGTCTTGTGCTGGAGCAGCGCGGCACAGCAGCCCTTGTCCCTGCCGTCCTTCTCGCCGGGGTGCTGGTGGGGCTGCGCCGCGGGGTGCTGGTGGCCGGCAGCCCTGCCGCCGCCGCCGGGCCCCGCCGGTGCCGCTTTGCCCGCGGGCTGAGCCGGGAGCTGTTGGTGGTGCTGAAGCGGCTCGGGCTGGCCCGCGGGCGGCGGCGGGGGCTGCTCGGCCGGGGGAGCCGCGGGCGGCTCGGCGGGGGCCGCGGGCGGCTCGGCGGGGGCCGCCGGCTGCTGCTGCTGCTGCTGCCCGCGGAGGCTGCGGTTCTCGGTGCTCAGCTCGTCCAGCCGCCGCTCCAGCTCGTCGATGCGCTGCCGCTGGGTATGGATGAGGCTCTGCTGGTTCTGCACGATGGCGGTGAGCTCCTTCAGGTAGAGCACGGCGCGCACCGGGTTCTCCAGCAGGCTCTCCATGCCCCGGCCGCCGGCGCGGGCCCCGCCGCCCGCACGCCCGCCCGCCCGCCCGCCCGCCGGCGCTCCGGCGGCGGCAGCGGCGGCGCGGGATGCGGGCACGAGCGCGGGCACGGGAACGCGCACCCGCGCCGCCGCGCGCTCCCGCGGCCGAACGGGAACGGGAACGGGAGCGGGCGGGAGGGGCCCCCGCGCGAGCCCGCCCCCGGCCGCGCCGCGCACGCGCGAGTGCCGGGAACCGGGAATTGGGAACCGGGTCCCGGCCGACCCTCGGTCCCGTCCGACCCTCGGTCCCGTCCCGTCCGTCCCTCGGCAGCCCCGCCCGCCGCCGCCCCCCGCCCACCCGGCCGCGCCCCGGTGCCGGTGCCGCCCGGCTGCGCTGCCGAGCGGAGCGGCCGGTGCGGGGCGAGCCCTCTGCGGAGTCCTTCGCAACCCTCCAGGACCCGGTCTCTGTCTCCCTGAGTGGCGTTTCTGAGTCTTGCTCTGCTTTCCTTATCCAGGGTGCCTTGGCGATCTCTTTCTTTCTTTCTTTTTTTTAAATTTTTTTTTTCTAAAGTGATTTAAGTTATTGTGTCTAGTTTAGGCTGCCGTGTTGATAACGTCCCTGGTTTTAGCTCACCTGATTAGAAACAGAATCATTGAGGTTGGAAATGTTCTCCAGGATCATGAATCCAACCTTTGGCTGAAAAGCATTATGCCCCCTAAAGCATTGCACAAAGAGCCATGCTCTGAGTCTGCTTCTATTTGGGACTTCCACACTTCCCTGGGCAGCCTGTGCCAATGCTTAACTACTCTTGCAGTGAAGAAATTTTTTGCAATATCCAACCTAAAGCTCCCCTGGAGCAACTTGAGGTCATTTTCCCTTGCGGTGTCGCTGGTCTCCTGGGAGAAGGTCCTGATCCCCATCCCACTACAGCCTCCTCTCAGGGAGTTGTAGGGAGTGACAAGGTCTCCCCTGAGCCTCCTCCCCTCCAGGCTGAACTCCCCCAGCTCCCTCAGCCATTCCTCACATGACTTTAGCTCCAGACCCTTCTCCAGCTTCACTGCCCTTCTCTGGACTTGCTCCAGCACCTCAATGTCCTTCGTGTAACCTGAATGCAGGATTAAATGTCTCAGAAGCAGCCTCTGAGGAAAATGGATGTTAAAGGAACTTGGAATTTTTGGTGTCCTTTAGGTATTTTGGAAGAAGCTAGTGCTTATTGTGGAGTTTTGCTAGGGGTGAAGGTGCTGTAGATGTGAGAGCAGACAGGCAGGGCCTTTGCTGTTAGACTCCATGCAGGTTTTCTTTGTTTCTCAAGAAATACCTTCTCTTGCCCTTCTTTATCCACAGCCATAAGTATTTGCAAACTTAAAGCCTTGAGTCAGAGAGACTATCTGTGTGCTTTCTATTACATTCATCAGTAAATAACCTGGTTAAAGGTAATAAAATCACTGTCAGTAACCTCTGTGTAGGTCCGTGAGGTTATTTCTATAATGGATAAAATCCTATCCAGTCACTGTGAGTGAAGAAGGTCCAGGAGGCATCATGAGCAGTCAGGTTTTGGACAAGCATGCCAGCAGGTTTGACTCATAGTACAAGCACTCTACAAGGAGTGTAGAGCTACTCTCATTTTGCCTTTTCAGATCAGCCAGACCTGCTCTGTAGCAAGGATTTCATGAAGTGAGGAAAGCAGAAATGTGAAAGAGAATCTCTGTTTCAGATGAGCTGGAAGGTGTATTTCCAGTCCCTTCTGTTCACAGACAGCCTTAGGAATGGAAACGGGTGCAAACAGAATCACCAGGATTAGAAACTGTTCACAGACTTCTCCTGAACCAGAGCTGCTATTCACAGCTCTCTTGCAAGCACTTAGAGGTGGCTTTGCAGTATCATTCAACATTGCCACATTTCCCCTGTGTGTTGGGGGAAGACCCCAGAGTGAACTCTAAGGATATGAGCATTCAAATCTGACACATTTATAATTTTATTGGAAAACTGAATGGGAAAAGTTCCTCCATCTCATTGCCTAGTGTGTGTCAATAATGTTTTATGACAGGAGATTGACTTAGCAGAAACTGGCATTATTCAGCAAGGGGAGGGATGGTTACAGGGGAATGTGAAAAAAGGCACACACAGGAAGACAGGAGGTGAAAACACCTAAGCTATATTTGGGGCAGAGTGGAAGTGATGGTTTGAGAAGTTGTGCTGGCATGCTGTCTGCTTTCAAAGGCAGGACTGAACAGCAGAATTTCAGTCTTGCCTTACAGGAACAGAGTTCAGGGACAGCACTGAAATAGCACTGGAAATAACATGCTTTAGGCATTAGCAGATTCTGGGATACAAACAGGGTGCACACTAGTGCACACTCATAATTGTATGTGCACACAGGGAACATTGTTAGGAGAGACTTCAGGCACAGATTGCTTATTTGGTAGAACAGAGGAGGCTCTTTTAAAGCTTAAGGCAAGCCCTGTGCAGAGTTCTGGTTTTGCAGTGGACATCATGTTCCTTTGCAGGTCAGCTGGATAAAAGAGATGAAGAAATAAGGGTCACAGACATCACACTGGCCTATCCAGGTAAAGCCAGCCAGGTCATGGCATGTATTCTTAAGGAAATACTAATGAAAAAGAAAAAATAATCCTGATTTGGATGATTGGGGCTGGGACAAAACAGCCTGGAAGTCTTGTGTCATGGTGCTTCAGTGCTTATCAGATGTGACTTTTACTGCACAGGGTGAACCTGATGTATTCACTCCCTGTTTCTGCACCTTTAATTTGCTTGGCCAGCCTTATTAGCCTAATTTGTACTGATAAATCTTTGTCATAAGTTAAGCAGAGACCTACAGCCATGTATTGGTAAGCTAAAACCAAGCAGATTAGTAGGAAAGTAAGAAAGAAACCTATTTTCTGTGCAGATGTTGTACCTGGTGAACAAAAAGGCTACAACCAGCCCTGACCTTCCTGGTTTCTAAAGAGAGGATGAGCCAAAGGAAATGCAGCAGAATGCTTTTGTGCCTAACATGAGGAACTCTGCAAGGATTTCCTTACAAAACTTCAAGAGTTAAGAGAGTTGCATAATCCTCTGTATTAAGACAATTCAGTGAAGATGGAGTGTTCGTGCAGGAGGAATCTGCAAGCGCATCACCACAAAGTGACTGTCTCCTTTCTGTCTGTGAGGAAGATCCTGCATGGCTGGAAAATGCCTCCCCTTTTATCCAGCCATCACTGAGGCTGTGTGATTGCACTGCCACAATACCTGCACACAGCATTTGCACAGCTCTGCAGGCTGGTGAACACGGAATGGCAGGATTGTAGCCATCAGAAAAAGGGAAATGCAGACACACAGTGGTTAAATGGTTTGTCCAAGGCCATGCAGGAAGCTGGGGAGAGAGGATGCAGCTGGAGGGATGAGGGGGGAGAAACCTGTGATGACACCACGCACACACAACACAACAGATCTCTGATTTCAAACATCTTTGGCATTTAGCACAAACTTCAGGTCATTAAATGCTGCTGCTTCTCTCTCTAGGAGAGATAGTATCTGGAAGGAAGCAATGGTGAAGATAAGGAAAGCCTGAATTCTGTTAAAATTATTTTTGCCACAGATAATTTGTTGGTATTGTATTTTTCAAAGTACTGATTATTTTCAGTCCATTCCAGGAAAAATAATAATGAATAATAATGGATTAATTATGTTCTTATGGTATAAAGTGGCTTCCTTATCCACTTAGCAAGGTGCTTGGGCATTGCACAGACAATTACAAATAAAGTGCAGCAGTAGTAATTAAAATAAGCATGCATTATAAATCCACAACAAAATGCAAATGAATCAAGCCCCAGGATTTAATGGAAAGGTCTAATACGACATGATTTAATTTTATATTTCTTTAGCTATTTAACTCAGAGTAAAATTAATCCATAAATAAAGGTATACTAAGAAGCTAGGGAAGGTAGTAAGTGTTTCAACTGCAGGAAAACTTTCACTGCAGAATGCTCTTGTAACATTTTCTGAGAGGTCCTAATCTCACTGTAATTTTCAACAGCTCACTGAAACCTGATGCAAGCAAATCACTCAGCCTTTTTGACAGGTAGAGACTTCCCGTGTTTTTCCATTTGAAATTCTGTTTGAGGCATTCCCTTCTCAGTTACACTCTATCTCTTCTTGGACAGGAGGTCATCACAGCAAACCCAGGCAGTCTTTTCCTCATTTCTTGCATTTGATCCCAATTTCCCCCACCCTCCATGCCTTAGGCTTGCAAGGTTAACAACTTCCCCCTGGTAATTCAGTATCCAAAGTGCTTCCAGTTGGAGAAGCAGGGCATATTGCTTATCCCAGCTATGATTCTGTGGACTTATTATCATAAGCTTATGATAAGGTTTTTATACTTCTATAAGACCTGCATCTCTATTGTCTTTGTTTGAGGAGACAGAGAATTTAGGAAGGTGTGTACAAGGACATGGAATACAACAAAGATTATTGGTGTTTAAGACCTAGTCCTTGATCTTTAAGGAAGGGCACGTTTAATGTTGGCCAACTCACCTTAATTAATCAAACATTTTCTCTCCTTCTTCCTGTCAGAAAGGTGAAATCCCCACAGCTGATATTTCCCCTCAGATCTAAGTTCTTAAGGAGAGCACACAAGGAAGCATAGCACAAACCATATAAAACCCTACAGAACTAGAGTAAAAGATGGGAGGTAAGGGATGCAAGAATCATGGTCCTGTATTTCCATCTTTCATTCTGATTTCTGGGGGAAGATGGGGGCATTTTCACTCTCACCTGGAAGTTAGCAGCTGCTCAAGTGAAGATTCTCATAACTGCTTGCAAACAGGCTGCAGACCAAAAAGAATTCTGCAGGAATTCGATTAATAATCTCAAAATAGAGGAGAGAATCAAGACAATAATAATGTTCTCATGCATAATTTATAGGAGAGGAAAAAAACCCAAAAAGCTTCTTCTGAATGCTTCTTTCACTCAGGCTTTTTTCACTTGAGTCTGCATCCAAAACTGTTCAGATCAATGAGATGTTTCACCAGCCTGAGTCCAAGCCAAGTCACTCTCTGCTGACACCCATTAAACAGATGGATAAAATGAAGCTAACACAAGAGAAGAGTGCTGCCCACAGTCACACAGGACACTGCTCAGTGCCTGCAATTAGAAAACATTGGAACCAACAGCAGTGCTTCCAGTGAACACTGAAAAAGTGTTCTTTGGGTTCTCTGGCACCCTGTAGCCCAGCACCCAAAAGCCAGGTGCTGTGCTCTACAGTCCTGGCACCTGCAACAAGGTGAAATCTCTCTGTCTCTCGTGTTGTGCCTGTTGAATTATTTCAGTTTCTTTCAGTTTTGGTTGGGTATTTTTCCTCTTCAGTTGAGTACAGCTAAACTGCAATGTAAGTATTTAAAACAGCTGCTCATCAGGAGACAGTACAAATTCTGGATTGTAGCCTTAGTTGAGATGTGTGGTTTTGACACATTTTAAAATCTTGACTGTGTTTGAACTGTGCTACTGCAGCCCTCTGTTATTTACTTCAAATTTAAAGGAATCAAGGTCTCTCTTCAGACTGCACTTCCCCCTTTCATGTTGCTAAATGTTACATTATCTTCTGCCTTTTTCATGAAATTAAGCTTTGACCACTTAATTGATTAATTCTAGAGAGCAAAAGCTTCACAGAGGCATTTCCTTCAGAGTCAGTCAGGTTTTTGTTTGAGCTGACAATTGTTCAGTCTTTTGTAAATACTGCAGTAAAATGAAAAAAAAACCAACCTGAATATGAGCTTGATTCTCCCAATATTATCTGACTAGCTCCTCCAGATTTCAGAAGGGACAAGTTCATGTGATCTGATCTTGTGTAAGATCACAGGGGAAAGAAAAAGATAAAAAATAAAAAGAAATTGAATTATCTTAAGTGTAATTCATACTCCAACTAGAAGTTTTTTCTGTAATGGCAGATATCAAATACTGTCAAGAGAACAACAAACATTCATGAACAGGATGCATTTCAGCTCAGGCTACAATACAGCATTTTTCTGATGAACAGCTGTTTAAAATATTTATTTCAGCTTAGCTCTTAACTGAAGAGAAAAAAAATACTTGACAGGAGAAGCAGAATTTGTCCCTACCACATTTTTTTTGGTATATAGAAGACATTTTTCCTTTGCTTCTAATTCTGTGCTATCAGTATGACTTAACAATTCAACAGCCTCAACACAAGAAATTATGTGTTCACCTTGTTGCAGAATTCAGCTTAAAGCAGGTAAGACTGCAGACCATAACACCTGGCTTAAGCTGCAGGGCTAAAGAAGAAGACACCAGAGGACTCTTCCTGGCTTTTCTCAATCCTCATGTGGAGCACAAAGAGCCTTTTGTGATCACAGAGCCTCAGTGCAGTTCTGGTCACCTTGGCAGGGTGACTTGTTTGGTCTGGGCTCAGGTTTCATAACAGGGGGAAGCAGATGCTGACTTCTCAGGGAAATTATGGCCAGGAAAAATCAATAAAACATCTGGCCTGATGTGCTCCATACTGTATAACCTCATGCAGCTTGGAACATGAGTTTAAGAAAAATGTATCCCCAGAAATGCTTCTGGTACTACTGCAAAGATAGAGAAAGGTAGGGAATTTGTCTCATTCCATGATGTTTTGTCACTGTGGTTAATCTCTGTCATGGTTGACAAGTTGGAATATTTTTCTTATATTAAGTTATCCTTTTTATTTTCCACATATGAGTAATTATGCCATTCTCTACCAGGGTAAAGAGCTCCTTAGTCCTAAAGTTTGTTCTTTTCTTGAAGGTGACTGATCAAATCACCTGATGATATTATTTTTAGCAAGACTAATGGACTGTTCTCTTTAAATGATGTAATTTTATGAAAACTTGAGTCTTTGGGGTTTTTTGGCTTTTGAGATAATCTCTCAGCCTTCCTGCTCTGCAGCATGGACCAACCAGAGGCAGCCCAAATGTTTGCTGAGGGGGTCGCTGCTGAGATGTGCTGCTGTCTCTTGTTGCTCATTATTTATGGGGTCAGGCTTTTGCTCAGGTCAGCTTTTGTCTTCAAATCTGCTTGTAGACAGGATCCCTTCTGCTCAGACAGGCTGTCTTGTGACAGGTATTTCTGTGTTCTATTTTGGTGTCTGAAAGAATTTCAAGGAGCATATGAGCAGGCAAAACTCAAAACTGAAAGAACTTGCTCCAGACTTTTCTTTGAGGAACTCTGCAGAATTGTTTCAGAGATTCATTCCACAGGGTAGAATCTCTGCCTCATGCAGAGGACACAAAAGGCCCCTCTGTTTTGGGAGACCCATAAAGAGCAGGAGATAGGTTAAATGGTGGCAGATCACAGGTCTAGCTTTTGTGTTGCATGAATTAGCTTAAAGTGAGGTTAAGCTCTGGTGCAAACCATTCAGTCTTGTGAATTTCTTCACAACTGATGGGATTTTGGCAATGGTTGAAGCCAATTTAGTGATAAGGCAAGCAGCTGAAAACTCACAATATTTACCTTGTCCAGAGAGAAATTCCCCACTTATTTTCTGGCCACCTTATTTGTACACCTCTCAAGTAAGAGCAGCTTAGCAGATCTTTTCAGATAGTGAGCAGAAGTATGTTCTAAAACAAGCCTACACTCATTTTTAAAGGATGAAATAAAGAAAACAATGCCCACAGCTCACAGCAGCACTGCTTTGTGGTTCCATCCATTGCAGAGATAACGGTTCAGGTACTCATTCCCTCTGCAGTGCTCACCTTGGGAAGCAAAGAAGTGGCAAAGGACAAAGAGTCCTGTCCCTGGAGGGAGGGAGGGCTGAGGAGCCACAAAATCTGATGTGGATTGGGCAGCATGGCACACAGGGAGACTGGTGGAAGTGATAGAAGAAGGGACTGAGGATGCACAGGCTGGGCAGAACTGAGCCAGGGGGAAGGCTGATGTTGGGTCTGCAGGCAAGACTGCTGTGGAAGCTGTGGAAGAAAAGTGAATGTGCAAAAAGAGGCAGAAATGGACCTAAAGGGCTCTCAGTAAGCTGAAGAGAATGGCTGAATATTTGTTATAAAGACATGCTGAGTACAGTCAAAAGGAAGAATCAAAACTTGGAAGTTGGGTTGAAGTCCATTTTGTAAGAGTGTGTAGGTCTGGATCCTAAAGGAGTCACAGCTATTTGCTGATGACTTAAGTTATGATTTGTTTAAAAGCTTCCCATCTGTTCAGGTTTGTGCTCTGTTTGACATTGAAATTACTGCTGGATGGATGTCATAGAGTGGTGATTTTGGACACATTCTCATTGGGTTTTAACTTTATGTGATACTTTGGGCTTTTTTTATGGAGATCAGCACAAAAAGGCAAAACACAACCAACTGTGACAGAATATATAAAACAGAATGAGCTGCCTACAGATAAATGAAAACAGTCCAAAATAATAGAGACCAATGTGAATCATGACCAAGAAGCTTATTTGTAATAATAAACATGTTATCTGTGTCAGATAAACAAATCACAAATATTTATTAAGATAACAAATGGATTATAAATAGAGAGACATCACAAATTCAGATCATGTCTCTCAGTGATAGTAGATATGAATTAGCAGCCATATCTGCCAAAATAAATCTGGCATTCTCACAGAGTCATCATTAAGAAAAAAAAAACAAACAATAGTAACAATAATAATAAATAAAAAGAAAGAGAGTGCAGAGGAGAGGGCAGACAAGACAAGCATTGCTTTTTTCTTCCACTAGTATGACATAGTTTAGAGAGATCAGGCTGCATTAGTTCTGCTAAACATGATATAAGCATGACAATGATAAGAAAGAACTGGAGGCAGGGTTGAGGGAGAGGCTTCCCTGGTAGCTGCAGTTCTGACCCCAATCCCATAAGCTGCTCCAGGCAAGCAGGTGCATGAGGCCTCATTTTGAAATCAGTGAGTTCAAGCCAAGCACAAAAGTCTGTCTGGCCAAAGCATCAGCTGCCAACTTCCATTTACCTCCTTCTGCCACTCTTTTAGATGCAGCTAACACTTTATTGATATGGTCTGAGTTTTGATATCATGCAAAAAATATGATATTTATTCTTTAATTCTTCTTATGAAATGAAGCCAGTCAGCTTTAAAAGACCAAAATTAATTTTCAAGAGGATGTAAATAAAAGCAGTTGTTCTTAATGCAAGCCTGGCATTATTAGTTTGTCATGTTGTCCTGAGCTCCTGGAAATGCAGAGGCTGATATTCTGCAGCAGGAGGGATTCTTCCATAACATACATTCCTGTGTTTCAGACCATAGATTTCAGGACATAAACAGTACTGTACCAGACTGAACAAATCAGGCTATAAAGTACCAAATGTGACTGAAACAATATTGGGCTTGGCATTATTTTTTTTGTATTTCCTTCCCTTCTGTGAAGTTAATGATGTGTCCTGCTGCCTATATTCAAAGGAATGGAGGGACCTTTAATGTAATAGTCTGCCTGTCCTGGTTGGATTTCCAGAGAGGAAAAGGAGCAAAGCTATTGCTAGTGCTGCTCCAGATGGAGTGCTCTGCAATGAAAAGGACAAGGTAGAATGCTGTGCCACCATTTGCATGACTGTCAGGAATACAGGCAAGAGGATGGGGCCAGACTCTCCTCAGAGGGGCTCAGCAATGGGATAAGAGGCACAGGGCACAAACTGAAACACAGGGAGTTCTACCTGAATATGAGGAAAAACTGATTTACTTTGGGAGTGACAGAGCACTGGTACAGGATGTCCAGAGAGGCTGTGGAGTCTCCTCTGGAGATCACAGAATCACTGGGTTGGAAGAGACCTTCAAGATCATTGAGTCCAACCCATTTCCTGACACCTCAACTAAACGCTGGCACCCAGTGCCACATCCAGTCTTTTTTTAAACACACCCAGGGATGGTGACTCCACCACCTCCCTGGGCAGACCATTCCAGAATTTTATCAACTCTTTCTGTGAAAAACTTTTTCCTAATATCCAACCAGTATTTCCCTTGATGCAGATTGAGACTGTGTCCTCTGGTTCTGTCAGTGCTGCCTGGAGAAAGAGCCCAACCCCACCTGGCTACAGCCGCCTTTCAGGGGGTTGTGGAGAGTGATAAGGGCACCCCTGAGTCTCCTTTTCTCCAGGCTGAGCACCCCCAGCTCCCTCAGTGGTTCCTCACAGGGTTTGTGTTCCCAGCCCCTCTCCAGCCTCACTGCCCCCTCTGGACACACTCGAGCATCTCAATGTCCTTCCCAAACTGGGGGGCCCAGAATTGGACACCAGTTTCAAAGCCCAGCTTGATGTGATCCTGTGCAACCTGCTTTAGCAGGGAGGTTGGGCTAGATGATCTCCAGAGGTCCTATCAACCCAAGCCATTCTGTCATTCTGTGAATTAAGCCCAAAATAAAAGTCAGGACCTCTCAAGTGTAAATCCCAGTCAGCACAATAAGAGGTAGGTGCCGCCCCAACTGTCCTCTGGATATAGTACCACCACTACTAGACCAATTTGAATTTTAAGGGATATTCTTGTGGCTGGTTTATATTTTTATTTTCCTTCTGATAAGTAGGGTACACTCAAAAATCTTTCTCTTCCTTATGTTTATATGATTGGATCCTTTCAGATCGTTTTTTCTCCCCTGTAGCAGTTGTTCTGGGAAGGTCCTGAGCCCTTTGACTCTTCCTAACAAGCCAGATTCTTGCTCCTAATGCTGTTGCACTGGCCTGTCCTGGCCATCTCTGTGCTTCCCTATTTCCCTGCATGTTTATTTGTCAAACTGAACAATGAAAAATTATTTGTGAATTTGGGATGCGCTCACTGAATATTTTTGAGATTTAAAACAATGATGACTACATTTTACTGTTTTTTTTTTTCCCTAAGCCCTTTGTCTTTTCCCAGGAACAGGAATAAATTAAAGCCTGGAGTCATCTATAGATGCTTAGCTCTACTACTTTTTTATAAACTGAGCTATGCTGTTTTACTGGCATGTAGAAATACTAATAGAAGTACTTACTAAACAAATGCACTGGTTTTATTATGAAACAATGAGAAAATGCTGTTAAAATATATGTTGTGTTGCACACTATTATTTTGGCCTCTTTACACCACTCTAAAAGGGAAGGGGAATTAAAGGCTGAAGTGGGAGATATGTATCCTACTGCTTTGTAAATGAAAAGAAAAATTACATCTGTAGGTCTTAGAATTAAGTAGGAATCTGATGTTATAACACAAATGTAAAAAACCCACCATGTTTCTAGAGAAAAATCCTGTGGAATTAACATGGCAGCTTGGCATACAGCTATTACAAAGCATTTATATGGAATAATTTTAATGGCCACCAGGACATTTGGCCTGCAGCACAGAGGAATTATAACAGCCTCAAACAGTAAGCTTTGATGTGAAATATTATAATAGCCTCATATAAGGTAAGCTTGATGTGAATACTGAAGAGCAATACAAAGCATCTGAAAGATTGAAATGCAAAACTAATAATTTCATTGGAAATGTTTAACATGTATTTCACTTCTCATTCAGAAAGCAAATATTTCAGGTTGGAATTCTGGGTTTTCACTAAATTTCCATTTCAGTAGAAACTGGGAAAAAATCTCTGAATGTAATGCCTAGGCTCTTCTGTGAATCTAGTCCTTTGTTTTTATTGCACATATCTGGAAAAAAAGGTTACAGAACTAATGTTGGTTCCAACCAAAAAATAGCAAATAACTTACCCTGAAACTATGGAAATTTTATTATTTACTAAATACACTGAAAACAATGTTTGGGCATGTCTTTGGAAAAAAAGCAGAGTTTAATTTTTTGGTTCAACAACTAAATCAAATAATCAATTATTTGCATAAACCAACCAATTTGAACATCCCCTTAAATCCTAAAACAGGAGCTAGCTATTGACAGCAAGGAGTTTGGATGAACTTCTCACAGGTGTGAGTTTTATTCCCAGGGAATATTGATTTCTGTTATTTAGTTTTTATTTTTGAAAATATGAAAAATTGTTTCCAGCTTGAAACTAAGTCTGCAGGAACAACCTTTTATTAAAGTGCAAATTTCATTTAAGTACACATTTTTCTTAATCACATATTACTTAATTTTCTGAAATATGTTTTTAGGAGGCAATGTCAAAAGTACAATTAAATGGTGCAGGACTGAGTCCTAATTGATGGTGACAATAATGAAAATGAATTATTTGCCAAAGGCTTTTTTTTTCCTTTTTTTTTTTTTCCCTTGCTTTTACCTCTCATTATTCTGCTTGGAAACAGACTGTCCTAAAATGATTTGAGTGTCCTGCTGTCAGTATTCAGACAGCATTTGTCAGAATGCCTTAATACACACTAATATTTTCAGTAGGCTTTTAATAGAGCACCTTTCTCTCCAGTTCCTTTTAGTCCTAATCTTTAATGTAGGGTCTTGCATCTCTTTTCATTCTTGCTTCTCTTTTTATTACCTTTCCAAATGTATTCAGAAATCCCCTAATTTGTATCCAGCAATGACTTCTGTATTGAAGCATTAAAATGTACATTTAAAAACATTGAAGCTAGTGCTGGAAACTGATAAAATACTATTAAAGTTCCTAGTTTAAATAGATGTGATTTAAAAAATACAAATTTTTAAAAGAGCTGTTTTTATAAAAAGGAAGAAATGTTTTTGGGAATTCCATCTTTTTTGTTCTCCTTTTAGGAATTAAAAGTCCAGAAGAATTAAGGACAAAACAAAACAAAAAGTAATGTCCAAAGCTGGGGGAGGGAGTGCAGTGAATTTTCATCAGTGCGCTGATTTTTATTTGAGACTTTCAAGATGATAAAAAAAAAAAATCAATCTTCAATTTTTTTGGAAGCAACATCTAATATTTAGCACCCACACTGTTCTAAATAAACTTAATGGATGTCAGAATCAAAAGAAGAGTGATCTCCACAATGACTCACTCACATTCTAGCTGGGAGTTGTAGCTGGCTCCTTCCTGCTTGGGTTCACCCTCTGCAGAGGGCAATCCGTGAATTCATGACAACTCCTGCCTTTGTTATGGCAGCAGAAGCACAGCCAGCAGTGGGCTCATGGCTGCAGCAAAGGGGAGAAGCTTTGAGTAGCTGGTTTCTGGCTTGAAAATTAAATGGCAGCCTGTCAGAATTCAGGACAGCCAGAGGGATGTCCTGGAGTGCCAGGACTCCTGCCCAGGGGGCTCAGAGAGCCCAAGACACCTGTGGTTTTGATTATGACCCATGGAGCAAATTACCAACCTTATATGAAGATCTGCAAGCCATGAACGTATAAGTAGAATAATAATTAGTCATGGGGTGAAAAAATAGATTTTTGGGGTTTTTAGAATGGAGGTTCAGGGGCCAAGATGGAGGAATCTGGGCACATCCAGCCTTTCTCCTTTTTCTTCTTCTTGGCCTCCACGTTCTGGGTGATGCTGGCACTTTTGGATTGGTTTAGAGTAGAGACAGATGTCTAACATAGGTGATAGGTACTGGAAAGTAACTGTAAATATTGTACACATAGTTTTTAGTATAAAAAGATAACACTGCCTCAGGGGCAGGCAGAGTGCCTCTGTCTGTCCTGCTGAACAGACCTCAGCAGGTCAGGAGAACGGATTTTATAGATAAGGAACAACAAACCACCTTGAGACTGAGAAATTAAGAGTTCTGACTCCCTCTTTGAGCACCAGGCTGGGAAAAGAGACTTTCTAAACTATCTCAGGGTCACTCTGACCAGCAAAAGCCCTGAGAGTAGCCAGGACTGCATGGCAAATAGCTGTGTGTTACAGAATGTGAGGATAAGACTGCATGGTTGTCATACAATATATGAAATAGAATGTTGCAGGTTCTGGGAGTCTTGTATGTGTTGACTTTAATGGTAAACAAGTCATTTAAGAGCAGGGCTAAATGGATGACCTTAGAATACCTGTTGCTTTTCTCTTAGCCAGCTGTTCTTACTATTTCTCCCTTTCATTTATTTTTTTTACAAAGGTCTGGCATGGGAGGTTTGATCTCTTGCCAGGTAGCCCAGTGGGAATGGTGAGTTCAGTTATGCAAGAAGAATGGATTTGGTCCCTACCTCCTGTGAGCAGGCTCTGAGGAATCCACGCTGCAGAAATAAAAGCATTAGCCTGCAGCCACGCTGCTGTGCCGTGCTCCCACACATCTCCCAGGGCAGCAAGGGCAGCGCCACTCAGCTCTCTCAGGGCTGGGGGTGCTCTGGCAGAGTGGAAAGGAGCCAGAGAGTAAAACAATGTGCATGGAAAGCTGTCCTCATCTGTGCACCTCTCCAGAGACTTTCTACTCTTTGTGGTCTATTTTGTTTCACTGATATACCTTTATTTCAGAAACGTGCTTTTCTTTAGGTCAAAAAAAGTTATTACTGTGAGCATGCAAAATTATGTGGATCCAATGTGAAGACTGGCACTTGGAAGTTCACAGCTAAGACAGAGAGAACTTTGCCCCCCAGCTTTTCCTTACCAATCAGTTCAAGGTGTGTCAGAGACCCTGGCTCAGTGCAGTCATACAAAGAGGTACCATCCTTACCTGTGCCAGGAATACAAGAGTCATTTCATACTCATGTGTGCACTGAAGAAGTTGAATTTTTATTGTTTATTGGGGGGTGGTTCCCAGCCTTGCCTGAGTGCTTCAGCCTGAGCCCTGTGGGAAACACTGACACGCTGTGCCCTGCAGAACTGACAGTGTGATGGGCAGGGCAGGCACAGGGCACCAGAAGGGCTCTGCCACTCATAAGGAATAAGTAATGTGATGGTGGTGCGTGATGTTTAAAGACTCCAGGGCTGAGCTGTAGGCTTGTAGAAAGTGTAGACAGTGTAGAAAATGTAGAAGCAGAAGGAAATGAGGAGAAGGAGAAACAAAAATGGTCGAGAAGGGGTACAAGTATGGTACTTCTATCAACAAACTCTAGTTTGTTCCATTCCAGTGCATTTTATGCCAAAGCCCCACTTCTGGGGGAGAGGTGTGTTTATCAATTGTTGCGGTGTGGTGAGGGTCCCCAGGAGGAGGTGAGAGATGAGAATTGACTCCAAGTTTTCAGAAGGCTGATTTATTATTTTATGATGTGATATGATATTAAAAGAAAATTATATACTAAAACTATACTAAAGAAAGAAAAGGAGACAGACAGAAAGAAGGCTAGCAAAGAATGATAATAAAAAACTTGTAATAGACCAGTCTCGACACAGCTGGACTAAGATTGGTCATTAAATAAAAACAATTCACATGCTAAGTAAACAATTCTCCAAATCACATTCTAGAAGAGCAAAACATGGAGAAGCTGAAGCTTCCCAGCTTGTCATGAGAAAAAATCCTGGCAAAGAGATTTTTCATAAAATATGACAATAACAGAAGAGGAAAGCCACATGTTTGTGAGGAAGAGTGTGTGAAAAGTGTCTCCAGATACCCGAGTCAGAAGAAAGCTTGAGCAAAAGGAAAAGGGACTGCACTTGGCCCTTGTTTTATCCCCCTGCAGTAAGAATTCCTCAGAGCTAATGCAGGTATTCATGTTATAGTTAGAGCCTCTATATGCCATGGGGAAATAAAGGTACTTTGCCTTTTGCTTTTCACTCCCAAATGACAAAACACTTTAGTTTTGTCTTGTTTCAGCATCTTGTGAGCATGCACTGATTGTTGCTGTGCACTCAGACTAGGTGCTAATTGTCACCAGGCACAGAGTTCCTTCCTGCCTGTTCTTCTAAAGAAATGCTGCAAGCAAAGCTTTAGATTCAGCCCTGAAGCAAAATCTGAGCTCCAAACAGTTCTAAAGGTTAGGTGAGTTCGACCCTACATCCAACTGCAATAGCAAAACATCCCTCAGATCTGAAAACCCCCAAAACAAGAGGGATGTCTGGAGCAAGAGCTGATTTGTGTTCTGACCTTGAGCAAAAGTGACTCAGACAGTTCTGCCTGAATGTTTGACAAATGCTGTTCAACAGACTACAAGAATTTCCAGCACCTTCAAAACACGACCACAGCAGCGTTCTGTAATCTCCTCACCTTTGCTTTTTATATTTTGCCTTCAGGTTCTGAGTTTTATGTTATTAAATTTTGGTGTAAAATATAATAATGATAAATATTAAGCAGCAACATTTTCCATCCTAAAAATATTAAAGATGGAAAAATATTATTGTTTCCCTTCTTCTAGCAAGAAAAGTGAGACACTAATTACCTGCCCAAGGTGACTTTGCTCAGCAAAAGATAACAAAAGAAAGAGCAAGTTAATTTAATGTTTTGAAGGTTGAGTGTTTTGGTTTGCCCTTTATTTTTCTATTACTTCAGAAAAAGCATTTTCTGTTGGGAAAATGCAGCTTCAGAAATGTGAAAATGACTTCAAATACAATGTGAATCTAAAAGGGTTGGCTGCTGCTCATGAATTTGTGCCTGTGACACAACAATAGATGGGTGATCAGTTTGTGTATAGATAATTGCAATGGGTCTAGCCTGCAGGAAAAAAATGCTTTTATGCAAGAGTTCTGGACAGGGTGGAAACATTTGAACATTGTAGTGGTGGAAAAGGTAAAAGACAGAAGACTCTAGACAGTAGTGCTCCTTTTGCTGGAGGAGGAAGATACTGTGTGTGACTTTTTGTTGGCTGGAATTGCCAATGCAAGGCAATGCAGAATGAGCCTGGTGGTCACAGGTGCCAGTCAGATCCCTCAGAGTGTTCCTTGGTGAGCTAAAGGGGTCCTGTCCTCAGGACCACCAAAAACAGCCAATGAAAGGTTATGAAATGTATCCAGCAAACATTTCTCTGGAGAGAGAAGAAACTGTGTGCAGTATTCCACAGGCTGGGAATGAGCCAAGCCATGCAGCTGGATGGAGGCTGGTGCCTTTGCACTTGAACTGAGCACTGTGTCAAGCAGCTGCTCCCCTGATTTGCCTCCAGACTCTTTCTGTGCTGTTGTCCACACCTGCTTGTGCCTGGTTAGACAGATGTTGTCTGCACAGGGAAGAAGTTTGGTATGTGACAACATCACCCAGGAGTCCACAACCCTTTACAGCCTCTCACCCACCACCAGGGTCTCCCCTAGGGCTTTATCCAGTCCAGTGCTGCCCTGCTATTGCTGCTCACCCAGGATTCTGAGATCCAGTCTTCCTTTCCTCTCTCTCTCTGTTAGCTCTATTTTTGTCCTTTAATGATGGATTTTGCAAACCTGCTGGCTCCTCTTCCTCAGGTTGGGAGGGGGGCATGTGGAGGGTATGTGTCAACCTGCCATCCATCACCAATTGCTTTCTCTTGAACTTTGTAAATGGTTTGAACTGGATTTCACCAAGCAGCAAAAAGCATTTGGCGGGCTTTCTGTCAGCAGTACAGAAATAAAAATGGATAAGAATAGATTGGATTGTTGCTCCTTACATCCACTTCCCCATTTTATTTTTGACAGGTCCTGACACCCACACACACACGTTCTTTGCTCAGACTCAGATAGATCTGATTTTTTATCTGCTTTGAGTTTTTGACAGCATTTTCTATTCCTCATAGAGAGTTTCAATAGCTCCCATGCTCATCCTTAGTGCTCAGGCCTTTTGCCCTTATACTTTCCATATTTATGGGTCTTACCAGGCCCATCATTAAAACATCACAAAGGCAAGGACTGTACCTCCTACAGGCTCTGAAATACAACAGGAGCTGCTGCTGGTCACTGATCTCCTTTGCAACTCCTCTGGGTCCAGCATCACTACCCCCCTTCACTTTGCACTTCCCACTGCAAACAATCTGCAACAGGTAATTTATGTAATGAATTTACCCTTTTCCCTGAGCTAATATGCATGAGTGGGTGCTGATGTCTTCAAGTGCATTCCCTGTTTGAAGAGGCTTGCCTTATTTTTCTCCCCTGTGCACTGCTTTTAATGCTACATATCAATCACGAGTGTTCCCTGGTGCATCCAAAATCCGGTGTTTGCTATTCAGATGGCGTGAAGTTGCAACTGTTTACACAAGTTTGGAGAAATTGTTTCTGATCCTGAAGTGGAAAAGCATTCAAAAACCTCTGTGATGTGCAGTACATAGCCCTTTAAAGTGTGGGTTTTGTACAATTCATTTTTCATGAGCGTTTGTGCTGGGAGACCTCGGCTGCTGGAATGTGTGCACAAAGGGAAGCGTGAAAGCAACACGGTGACAAACTAGTGCTACTTTCTTAAAAATTCTGTGTTTGTTAAATCAGCTTTTTAAGTGCCCAACTCTAAACATGAGCGGTGGAGTGTGAGGCAGAGATGCCCCCTTTTGCTTGCCATACTCTGTACCAGATAACCTGGAAGCAAAGCAAAAAAGGTTCAGCTTTCCTGAGAGAGGAAGAGGAGGGACAAGCACTGATCTCCTCTCTGTGGTGACAGTGACAGGACGCCAGGGAACGGCCTGAGGCTGTGCCAGGGCAGTTTGAGCTTGGTATCAGTGTGAAAAACGCCAATCACTTGCTTTTAAAATTTTATGAGTTTAATAGTAATAAAATGGGTATAAAAATAGTAATACAACCAGAGGACTAATAATTTGGACAATTTGAATTAGGACAATATGAGACAATAGAGACAAAGAGTTAAGGACGTCCGAAAAAGGACCCCCATTAACAAAGGATTAACCCTTAAAAACAACAGCCTGTTGCATATTCATACACCTCATACATGATGCATAAATTCCATTCAAATACAGGATTCTGTCTGGTCAGTGTCAATTTCTTCCTCTGAATCCTAACAGCGCCTTCGAGGCGGGAAGCGTTTCTTCTGATAAGAGGGCAATTAATTATTTTTCTCTGAAAGATTTAGGTGTCCTGTGGCTGCTATGTCGCTGCGAGTCCTTTCTTTAAAAAAAGTATCCTACATAGCATAGTCTCTATTTCAACATTATTTTATAACCTAAAACTATATTTAACACACTACTTAAGAGAATTAATACAGCGTTACTTTCTAACACAACACACATAACATTTATTTTAATATTTGCGAAAAGCCAATCACAAAACACGCATTTTTTCACATCAGGAAAATGTTTTTTCCCCCAGAGGGTGGCTGGGCATTTAACAGCTCCTCAGGGCAGTGGGCACAGCACAGCCTGCCAGGGCTCACGGAGCATTCGGACATCGCTCTGGGGCACATGGTGGGATTGTGGGGATGTCCCAGCAGGGCCAGGAACTGCACTCGGTGACGCCGGGGTCTTTTCGGCGGGGGCCATCCCGCCCTTCCCTCACGTTCCCCCCCCCCCGGGCGGCCCTGAGGAACCTCGGTCCTCCCGGAAGTGACGCCACGGGCGGGCGGAAGCTGCGCGGGGCGCGGGGGCGCGGCCGCGGGCGGCAGGTGAGGAGCGCGCGCGGAGGCGGGGCCGGGCCCGGGCCCCCTCAGAGCCCCGGGAGAGCCCCGGGACCCGGGCGGGGTCGGGGACAGCTCCGGGAATAGCTCCGGAGAGCGACCGGGCCCCGGTGGGTGCCCTCCGGCTGTGCCGGGGCCGCGGCCTGTCACGTCTGGGAGCCACTGGAGCTGCCCGGTGGGAGCCCCGGCGGCTCTTGGGCAGGAGAGCTTGGCAGCGCCTGGGAGGGAGGGACAGCAAGGTTGGAAATGGTTCTTGGCAGTGCTCTTGAGAACCTGAAAATGGTTCTGCAGGTTCTGCAGAGAATCTGAAAATGGTTCTGCAGGCAGTGCTCTTGGGTGGGTGCCTTCGGAAGAGCGTTGCCTGCAGGTCGAGGGAGGTGATGCTGCCCTTCTGCACACTATTAGTGCTGTGTCCAGTTCTGGGCTCCTTAAGGGAGTGTGACACATGGAACTCCAGCAGAGAGAGACAAAGCTGGGTGAGGCACTGGAGCATCTCTCTTGTGAGGGCAGGCTGAGGCTTCTGGGTCTGTTCAGCTGGAAAAAAATATTTTCCAGACAGGTTGTGGAGTCTCCCTCGCTGGGTATTCAAGGAGCATTTGGGTGCAGTCCTGTGCCAGGTGCTCTAGGATGACTGCTGGAGCAAGGAGTTGGACCAGATGGCCTACGGAGGTGCCTTCCAGCCTGAGCCATTCTGTGATTGTTATGTGGTGCTTCGGTGCTGAGCCATGGCATGGGGTGGGAGATCTGCCAGGCAGGAATGGAGCATGCAATTCTCAAGTTGGCAGTGGCATACAGGACTCCTGAACTCCACATTCCCTGAGTGTTTCAGGGAATGGTGAGGGCAAGGTCAGGTACCCTGCAGGGACAGATGGGACATGCTGCAGCCTGAAGGGAAGAACAAAAAAAGAGAAGGAGGTGTCTGAGAGAGACACAGGACTCTCTGTTGTGTGATTTTTCCTCACAAAGTCGACTGATGGCTTGTGATGGGGTTTGGGTGTTTTGTACTATTTGCAGTACTTTATACTGTTTCCAGGCCAGTAGTAGTGCTGGTTGTAATGATTTGTCAAATAAAACCATATTGTCAGTGTTTCACCAAAATTGCTGATGCATTTATTGGAATAATCTTTTTCTATGTTCAGAGTAAAGAATGAGTTGGCCAGCAATAAGGAGACCACAGAACTGATAGACCTACCTGTGTACAGGAAGAAAGGATGCTGATGGATTTAGGAAATGTTGTGAATTCATATCCAGTGGTGATGGTCATTGATAGTATTTATTTTAGTAATCAACAGGAAATCCTGTGATAAGTTTCCCCTCTCCTTTTTATTTTATTTATTTGGGGGTGTTGTGTTTTGTTTGTTTTTTTTTTCCTTTTCTTTTTTGGTTATTAAATGAGATTCAGGTATTGAATGGTTGAATAGCACCTGGATTTTCCCAAAGACCTCTTTCCAAAGAGGAGGCTCTTCATGCCTGTGCAGAGCAGGCTCATTCTTGACTCTGTGCAAGTCACAGTGCAACTTCCAGCAGGCAGTGTGGGGTGCTGCTGGCTGTGGCTGTGGCATTTCAGTGGCTGAGGCAAGTGTCAGCTGGCACTTTGCTTGGAATGCCCTCTCACCCATCCTGGAGTGGAAGTTAGAGCTGCCCCCATTCCTTGGCAGCTCCCTGCAGTACAGAGCCTTGCTGGAGCACTGAAAGGAAGCAGAGCAAAGAGTGAGAGTGCTGCTCTTGCCAGAGGCAGGGCCTGGAAGCAAAGTGGCTTTGGCATGTCCTTGTAGAGACCTTTCTTCATTCTGGGAACCAGAGGTGCTCCAGTCAACTTGCCTTGCTTATTTTAGGAAGGTTGGCTGGTAAATTCTCCTGATATTTCATGATGCTTGCCTTGTCTGAGTAGTAAAGCTGGGATGTAGAGGCTGCCTGATATATCTCTGTATTCCTGGGATGCTCTGGATGGGGGGAAACAGCCACAGCTCCAGAGCCTGAGGCAGGAGGGTGCCTGAGGAATGCCTGGAGCAGCACAGGCTGCTATTCTTAGCATCTGTCCTTCTTCTATCACTCCAGATATTGAAACTGAGTTTCAAATCTTCATTCCTTCAGATGCAAAGTGCTGCTCTCTCAGCTCAGGGGTTCTTGGGCCAGAAAACTGAAAGCAGATGATTCCTGGAGCTACTCTGCAATCTGGCTTCTGGGAATACCAGGTGGCTGTGGTCACATCAGGCTCAGCCTGGGGAGTGAAAGAGAAGGGTAGAAATTGAGGGCTGGGGAAAAATAGTATTGAGGTAATCCTGAAAGCAGAGCAGATTTCTTTTTCATAACATTTTTTTAGATTAAAGGTAGTGTGCAGAGGAAGAAGAGGATTATGCCTGGAATTGTTATGTTTCCCATGGCTGTGGTGTAAGAGATTGAAGGGAATCATTTTTATCAGTCAGAAAAGCAATTTCTGTAGCTAATCAGCTCTGCTTAGACTCCCTCACAGGATAACCTTTCCCAGAAAATCCTTCATCCAGGTGTCATGTTTTTGACCCAGCTTTTCATCAGCTCCTGTCACTCAGGCCACTCTGTAGGGATATTCCTTCTAGCAAACGTGAATGCACTTGAAGACTTTCCCTCTTTAGTGAGTCCTCCTGTCATCTCTTAGAAATGCAACCATTGCCTTTGCTTTTGAGTGCATAAAACAGGCAGGAACTGATCTAGGCCCTGGTTTGATTTAGTTGTTTCCTTAACTGAATGTCTAAGGCTTTGTTGGAATGCTGTACGTGGAGCCTGGAGGCTGAAAAACTCCAGAACTTTGGAGCAGAGGGTGCTGAATGTGGAGGTGAGAACCAGGACACTGCCAGTTGTGGTTGGATCTGCAGCTGAGGTCTCTCTGCAGGAGGATGGAGCTCATTTTGCATCAGAAAACTAGAGGGCAAAACTAGGATTTTTTCTTTCCTTTCTTTCCTTTCTTTCCTTTCTTTTCTTTCTTTCCTTTCTTTCCCTTCTTTCTTCTTTTTTTATTTTGGGCACAGTGTGTTTCTGGAAGTGAGTATTGCTGTGATCTGATAGTGAGGATGAGAAGCTCCTGACACTGCAGGGAGCTCTTCAGCAGCATTCTGGTTAGCCTGGTTTTGGAATTCCATTGTTTAAGAGAATTTATTGCAGAGAAATGCCTCTCCAGAGGGCTTTGCACAGCCAGTGCCTTCTGTGTACTTCAGGCACACAAAACCAAAGTGCCCCCATTTAGGGCATCAAAGAAGGAGCCCTGTCTGCACTTTTGGGATGGGATTCTCAACTTCAGTTGTGATGTTGGCAGAGTAGGTGTAGCTAAGCTGTTTGTTTAGGCTGCCTTTGTAATAAATGGTGATAGGCAATTAGCACAGTGTTTGTGGTCAGCTGTGTGTGCTGCCCTGGAATCAGATCAGTTGTTCATTCCAGCATCTCTTTGTCTCCATGACTGATGGGAGCCAGAGGTGGCAGTTGCAGAGGGGATTATCTGATTAACTTATCAACATCTGTCTGCCAAAATGAGCTTTATGTATCCAGCTGGAGGAAATGAATTTCAGGCTGTGCTGAGAGGACAGGGCTTTCTCAGCAAGGTGATGCAGTGAGGGAAGCTGCCTCTCTGTGTTGTGGGGAAAGATTGTCCTGAAGACAGCAGTGGCTTAGAGGGGGCCTTAACAGGATTGAGGTGCACCTCTAAATTCTTTTAAGTCTCTACTTTCCAGATTCTCTTAAAAAAAGAAAAATAATGTAATAGCATTCTCTCTCTGGAGAGTCAATGTAATTTGTTGTATCTAATCCATCTTTAAATGTCGGGTATTTTGCCAAGGAGTCGCCACATGCTGCTGTAAAGCTGGGCTCTGAGATCTCAAATTTTGGTTCTTTCTCTTTAGCCAAAGTGGAATATGCCAGTAGTGGCAAACCAGCAAATCTGAGTGGCTCTGAGTACTTTTTTGGGTAAGGTGGTCTCCAGATTTCACCTATAGCTGCCACAGCTCTTTCTTTCAAAGCTAAGTGTCTGAGCCAGAGGTGTTTTTAACAGGCTCTGGCTTTTTGAGAAGGAGGTGACTTAAATGCTGGGCTCCTGCTTCCAGAAGCAGATTTTTGACAGGCCAGTGCTTTTCTCCAGGTGGTCCTGCTGACTGTCAGGTGTCTCAGGGCTCTGCTGTGATGCTGTTCACAGGAGTTCTTGGATGAGGTAAGAAGATCTGACCCTATGTTTCAGAAGGCTTGATTTATTATTTTATTATATATATTACATTAAAACTATACTAAAAGAATGGAAGAAAGGATTTCATCAGAAGGCCAGCTAAGAATAGAATGGGAAAGAATGATAACAAAATCTTCTGTCTCAGACAGGGAGTCTGAGCCAGCTGACTGTGATTGGCCATTAATTAGAAACAACCACATGAGACCAATCACAGATGCACCTGTTGCATTCCACAGAAGCAGATGATCAATGTTTACATTTTGTTCCTGAGGCCTCTCAGCTTCTCAGGAGGAGAAATCCTAAGGAAAGGATTTTTCCTAAGAGATGTCAGTGACCCTCTACTGGTTCTGCAGGGCCATGGTGAGATGGGAGTTTGGCTCCTTTAGGAAAGGGTTGGGCTGTTCAGGGTGTCCCATATCAATGAGCAGCTGTGGGAGCAGGAGATGCCCTGTAGGATTCATTTTCTACATGGAGTTTTTGTTGCTGGTGTTGTTCTGAGGTAATGCTGTGCTGTAAGGATGGGCTCAAAGGTTGAGGTTGAGCAAGTATCCTCCAAAGCTGGAGGGGAGGAGCAGAAATGGCTTTTACAGCTGTGACTAAAGCAACCTTGTGCTGTAGATTGGGCTGTGGTGTGCTCCTGCTGCTGAGAGAGAGGGAGAATGATGCCTTCTCAAGTTTTCACTTTCCTGCACCCATTGCCAGTTTCTGTGTCTGGGGAACTCCAGCTCCTCTGTTTAATTCACTCCTTGCTAGTGGGCAGGGTGGGACAGCTGGAATGGACAGAATTCCAGAAATAGCACTGGGAGGCAACATCACAGCCAATGCCAAGCACTCCAAGGATGGTGAGACCCCTTTCTTGTCTAAAAGAGCTACTAGAGGTCTTAACACCAAAGCAGTGACATCTACAAAGGAGTTTGAGGGTGCTACTATGAGAGAGTAGCATGAGCACCCTGGTGGAGTACAGCCTGCTACAGGCCCTAATTAGGGCTCATTAATGCTTTCTTTCATCACTGCCTTGCAGCCTTCAGATGTGATTAGACCTATTTATAGGGGCAGAGTTCCTTAATATACAGCACCCTGTGCTTCTTGCCAATCAAATCAGTAGCATCTGCATCTTTGATTGCTGCTTAATAACATTGTAGAAGATGGTTAATTAAAAAATATAAATAGACCTTTCATCCTCTTAGCTTACCAAAGTGCTTCTCTCCTGCCCCCACCTTGCTTCCCCAAAAAAAGGGTGAAGTTGGATTAGTGCAGGGACTGTGGTGAGCCTCTCACCTCACTGCTGGAAATGCATCCTGCTCTCCTATCCAGGAGAGTCACCTCTGGTGTGCTCTGCTGGGGGACTGAATTCCATCTCCTCCCATGAATGTCAGCACAGGGCAGAATGATTGTATGCTGCATAATAATGGATTTGTATGTGGGCTCCTGTGCTGCCTTGGAGCAATTTCTAGCTTTTGTTTCAGTGTTTACATCTGTGTGCACACACTGCCTTCTCCTGCCCTGAGCAGCATTTCATATGCAATGGCATATTTTGCTTTTCAAGTCTCTTTTTAAAATGTTCTCTGTTTGGTAAACTCACAGGAGTGTGCTTTATTTGTGGAGGGCAAGGTGTCATAATTAAATTTTTATATTGTTCTTATTTTTTCCTTAGAGGATTTAATTCTGATATTTTGTTGAGATAGCCTGTAGGCAAGCCTCCAGAGCAATCAAGGTATGACTTGAATATGGCAGCAGATATGACCATGGGGAAATGTTTGTCCAGGTAAACATGGTAGAAAGTATTATGTATATTATGTAGAAAGTATAATGTAAGAAATTACTCTCAGGGAGGAATTTGGGATGACTTCTTGTGATTAACCAAGTTATGGATGTGACTTTGCACTTTCTGGTAAGCCTTGCCCAGAGCCTGTCTGCTCCCTCTGTTGAGTGTGTTTGATCTTTAACTGCAGTTCATTTGTGGCTTGTTCTGTCCCCACTTTGGAGCCATTCTGGTGATAGTGGAATAGTGAGGGATATGCAGAGGTGTTTTATTGCATATTGCTGATCCCTCTGTCCTAACAAGGATCTTTTATGAGGATCCTACAAAAGAGAGACATAGGGTGAGAGAGAGCCTGTCACTTCTTTTTGGGGATGTGACTGCCTGTGGGAATTAAAGCCTCTGGTTCTTGCTGCCTTTCCTGTGCAGTGACAGAAGCAGCAGCACAGTAATTGCTAAAGCAGCCATTGTAGCTTTGAAGTATACACACTGATTCTTTTCAAAGTATTTAATCCCTCTTCTCCCCTGAGCCTGCTCTTTTTAGCTTCTTGAAGCATGTTAAGGAAGCAGATATTGTTGATGGCTTGCCTTATTCTCCCTTTATTTTCACAGCAAAGTACTCAGCTGGTAAGTGCTTGTATACAGCTCTACATTCTCTGTGTTAAGGGCAGCCATGCTATTTTTTTAATATTGCCTTTATTTATGTTCCTTTGAAAAACTAAAATATTTTAAGGTTGTGGGGTTGTTTTATTTTTAGCTAATCATCCCAGTAGTCAATCCTCCATAGAGCATTATTTTCTCAAGAACTTAGGGAAGTGTTGCTTCTTTTAAAAACTCTGTTTGCTCTGTGACAAGTTCTTTAGGGCTTGCCTTAACATGAGAATGTAATTATTCTTATGCAGAGAGGTGAGGAAAGCAGGTGGAGTGTTCCTCTGCCCATCCAGAGCAGTGCATTACATCCTTTCTTTTCCAGGGGCAGAGCTCCTCGTGTCCCTCCAGGCATTAGACTTGGCTGTGGCGAGTGAGGAGCAAGCCCAGTTGTTGGTTCCAACTGCCTGGAAACCCTGGAGTGCTCAGCCTGGTTTGGGTGTTCTGGAGAGGCCAGACAGTCTGGTGGAGGCTGATTGTGTTTCCCACTCCTCTGTTTCCCTCAGCTTTTGCCAGTGTGAGTGTTGGAGCTGAGAGGGGAGAGCAGCTTTGGGTGCAGAGGAGGAGCAGCCACCAGCCCTGAGGAGCTTTGGAGCAGCCTGCCTGAGGTGAGAGGTACAGACAGCTACAGGCAGAAGTGCAAATCTAAGCAGTCAGGAGCTTCAGTCAGAACTTCCAAATCAGAGCATAGCACTTGGAAGCAGGTGCTGCAGTGAGAAAACAACCTTTTTCACTTTAATAAGGTAAATGAGGTTATTATATAACACCAGAGCATATTTGTCTTGATCATGAAAGTTGACATAGAAAAAATAATTGAATAAAAGCTGGCTGGAGCCCCCAGATGCTACAGCTCTTTTCCAGAGCCTCTTTGATCACAAAAAAGAAAAAAAATGACAAAAAAGAGAAAAAAAAAAAGAAAGAAAAAAAGAAAAGCTCTGTGTTGCTGTTTCTTCTGCTCTGTGTGACCCGTTGGTGGTCACACCACTAATGATTCAATCTCTTGGATGCTGAGTATGTGACTCATGCTTTCTTTGGGCACATGTGTCCATTTCTCACTGTAGCATCAGAGTATTTCATGTCAACTGTCATAATTCCAGCATTGCTGTACTTCCTGCAGGAACACACCCTCTGTAGGATTCTGGAGTGATTCTGGAACCAGTTTGTTGCTTTGCTGGAAGTCCCTTCTATGTGTGAGATATAAACAGTTTATTTGTGCCTTTGCTGTCCATGTTACATGAAGGCTTGGCACCCATGGGATAGGGTGGAAGAGTTGACATATTTTAACACCCAGAACTCACTTTTTTATTTTTCATTCTAATAGTGAAGCTTGGCCAGAAAATGTGCTGCTTCCTTTCAGTGCACTGGAGTTTGAGATAAAGGAAGAGTCGGTCTTACTGAGTGATGTTCAGTTTTTGCTTTCCTTCCTGACTTCTGCTGGGAAGATTTTGAATTTCCCTTTTAAAATATTCCTTATTCCTGCAGTTTTTGTTCCTGTTAAGTGAAGTAATTCTCCTTTTACTCTAACCACGTGGTGGCCCTTGCTCAGATTGTTTGTAAAACTGGTTTATTTCTCCAATTCATTTGGTCCTAGGAGGTAACAAATAGCAGCTGTAGCATGGGATTGTGCCCAAGTCCAGTCATTTATGTTGCTGTTTTCCCTCCTCCTTGCTATGGCTCCCCAACTTGTTCTCTTGCACAGAAAGAATTGTCTCTTGTATCTATCTCTGTAATTTCCAGAGTCTGCCATGTTTCTCCACAATTTGTGTTAGGAAATGTGAGAATCTGAAGCTCCTTTGAGAGTCTTCATGGAGAACCTGTGAAGGTGATGTTTGCCAGCAGACAAACTGTGGCAGTGTGAGCAGGAGCACCCAGGGGTTTTCCTGCTTTGCCCAGTACTGGGGGCTCCTCTCTTTGCAAGGGAGCACTGGGAACCTGAAGGAGAGTCTGTAGCTTCTGACTGTAAGGAAAAATGTTTTGGGATTAGCTAGAGGAGCCCTGCTCCCAAGTCAGCAGCTGAACTGAGCTTGGTTTTAGGAAGGACACCAGGAGAATTAGGATTGGTGAGAGTCTGAGACATCATACTGGGGCTGTATAATCTTATCTGGCCTCAAGAGGTGAAAGTCTTGGCTTTCTTAGGGTTACCTTTGCACAGGAATGGTTTTGATAATAAAACAAGTTTCAGAAGTTTCCTTCTTGCCCCTGCTTCCCCCTGTGTTTCATGACTGGGCAATTACAGCTGTTTATCTGGCTGTGGTGGTAAATTGGGTCATTGAGCTGATTTGAGTTAAAAATAGGCATCCCAAACATCAGGAGCACTGATGCAACAGCAGAGTTTTGACCAGTGGCAGGGAGGATTATAAACTCTTTTTGCTGCTGGAGCCAGAGTAACTCATAACCACGTCCTTGCTGTGTTATCTGGCCCCTTTATTCCATGGTGACACTCAAATAGTAGCTCTGAAAGGAAAAATATTGAAGCTTGATTGTGGTCAGCAGATCAAAAACTGCTGTCTCACAATTAGCTGTACTCATCTCAGATTAACTTGTATGCTTTACAGCTCTAAATAATAATTTCCTGTCTGCAGAGCAGCCCCAGTCAAGAAGACTAATCAGTGTGCAAACATTGCTGCTAAAGAGTGCAGATACAGAGTCTTGCTGCCAGTGATGCATGAAATGAAACAGAGTAGGTCTAGGCTTCCTAGACTGGCAGCAGAGCCAGCTTTGTAATGGCTGGGCTTGATCTTGCAAATTTGTTAACTGTGGAAAGGCTTCTACATACTCTTAAATCTCATATGATTCATTATTAAACAGCCCCACAAAAAAACCCCAAAACAACTCAGCAAACCCCACATCCCAAAAGAATACCCTTAAATAACAGCCACAGCACATTTACAGAAAGCTTTTTCTCCCCTACTGTGGTATCATCTTAAAGGAAAAATTTGGAGAGGGTGGTGTTTGTTAAATACACAGAAATGGCTGCAGGCAAGTCTAATCTGTTATCTCTTTGTTTTGTGAAGCAAGGTAGGGAATTGAAGGAATGTGTGAAGACCCCTTTTAATTTTCACATATTAAACTGTTTTTTTGTGTTGTGGCTGTCTCTCTTCAGGCTCCTGATTTGTGAATTTCTCCAGTATGGGCTGTGTTTCTGTGCCATTCTCAGCCTGCCCTGCTGTGGAGCCAGGAATGCAGGTTGCACACAGCACTGCTCTCTGAGCTGGCTCCTGCAGAATTCCAAGTACCACACAGGGAATGTGGTGCATCCTGAGATGTCCCTGTCTGTTTCTGACACCTTGGATTTTCATCCTCCTTTGTTTTGCTTCTCCTCAGCTTAATGAATATTTTCTTATACAGATATACAGAGCTCTGTGTGGTGAAACCCTGTAATGAGCACCTGTAAAACCTGGTTTTTACAGCCTGAATGAGAAGAGACACAGAGAAAACAAATTAGGAGGGAGTTGTGCTGACCTAGCAGTAGAGTTTGGGTTAGAAAACTGTATGGATACTCTGTTCATTCTTTAGAATGTCCTAATAGAAATGTATTTATGAGTTTGCAATTTATAATGTGCTCAGAGACATGGATTTTTTTCTCTTTATGTTCTTCCAAGTCCCAGGAACTTTTTTGTTATTTTTGTGAGTTAAGACATGGGAGCCCAACTTTTTGGGAATTGCTGAGGGAGAGGTGAGCAAAGCTCGGGATGGAAACATGGATGGTGGGTGACCTTCTCCTGGCTGAGCTGTAGAGCAGTGGTGCTGACCCAGCTGCTTCCAGAAGTGTGCACACAGCTCTGGAGTGTGGCACACAGCTGAAATATTCTGGTGACTGGTTAGGCTAGAGATGTGAAAGGATTCTAAAATAAGGAGCCTTCTTTTAAAATAGTTCCTAAGGAAAAATCCAGTCCAGAAGCAGCAAAGAGCTCCTGGGAGTGTCAGAATGGAAGAACTCTCATTAACCTACTTGGAGCAAGGGGCTGTGTGCCCATGCATGCTTTGTAATTTCATGGCTTCTGTTCTTGGAAGGGCCTGTTGGTGTGTTTGTTGGAGCAGAAGGGTAAGATGAAATACTGCCTTTTGCTAATAGGGTTGGATGACCTGAAATATATCCATGTGGAATATGAGGAAAGGGAGGAGGGGACAGGGTGATTTGTGATGAGTCTTATTTCCACTCTTTGTTCTTACTCTGGTCTTTGTTTTCAGCACAATACTGAGCAGAGATTTGTTAAGTAGCATGCTAAAGTAAAATTATGATTTTTAAGAATATTCAAATAAGCAAGAGAGTCTCAGCTCACTGTAGCTGCCTTGAATGTATTAAAAATCCAATATGTCAGCCTTACCACTTGTGCCTTTCTCCTCAGCTTACCAATTCTGTTGCAAACGCTTTCCTAAAATAATTAGTGGAGCAGAAAGTAGAAGTCCCTGGATAACTGCTGTGATAAAATGGCAGTGTGTTTCATGTGTGATGACCTATTTGTTCTTTCCCTTAGGCACAATGGCCACAGTAGCCCAGAAGCACTTTTTGGAAGGGCAGCCATACTCAGTGCCCCTGATCCAGCCAGACCTGCGCAGGGAGGAGGCTGTGCAGCAGGTGGCAGATGCACTGCAGTATCTGCAGAAGGTGTCAGCTGATATTTTCAACAGGTAAAGTGCTCTCCTGGGGGTTGGTGCTCAGTATTCAGCATTACACAACACAGTGCTGGAATCAGGGTGCAGCAGTGAAGGGGAAAGGGCATTGGGTTGGTAAGCAATGGAAGTTCAGGAAAGAGATGGAAAAGGACCAGATGCACTTCAATGTGAGTTTATTAGATTTGAGTCTGTCAAAGTTAAGCATAATGAAATGGCTGCAGTTTGCCAGAGATTGTTGGTTATTAATTTTTACTCATTTTTATTAATGACTAAAAAATTGCATTACTGCTTCTTCTGCATTTATCCCTTATTCCTTCTTGCTCATGCTTTGAAGGGGGGGCATTGTAATTTGGAGTATCTTGAAGATGTGTCTTTTTGAATTATTGTACTTGAAGCAGTGAAGTAGAAAATGTCTCTTTGTTCTGATCTCTGCAATGTACAAACTGTTCTCTTTGGGCTTCTGGTGTTTCACACTTCCCTTTTTGTGTCTTGGAAGGGCTGAGTGCCCCGAGTAAGACAGCCACAGTATCACAATCCATCTCTTCAAGGATTTGGGCCAGACTTGGCTCCTCTTGCATATGATCATCTTTAGGATTGGATCTTTAAGGCTGTCTGTATGGCAGATCAGAGAGATTCTTGTGTTTGCTTGCACATGATGGTAGATAATGTGGTGCCATCTTTGGCATCTCAGTGCTCTGAGATAGTGTGGACTGTCATTTTGAAGGAAACAGATCAGCATTTACCTTAGTAGTCTAATCAGTAATCAGATAGTCTAATCAGTAAAAGCACATGCTTTGGTTTCAGCAGGTCCCATGACTGTCTAGTTTAATTTCTTATGGTGTGAGCAGGATCATGACGTTCTGTCTTTGAGTTTTGGAAGGTTTTTTAAGGGTAGATTGAAGTTCTGTGGTTTCTGATAATGATGTTTTGAAGGGTAGCCTCTGGAGAAAGAGCAATCTCTAAGGCTGAGCTCAGGTTATTGAGGTTAAGGTTTTCCACTGGAATAGTCCTTGTTTGGGCAAGGGCTGTGTGTGGGTTGGATTAGGTTGAACACAAGGTCTGCTTCATTTGTGCTCTCCAAAGTAGGGGAACACTTCATGATCTAAGGCTGGGAGAAGGCTTTCTAGAGCTGCCATAAACATGTGGAAAACCCTTCTCAGACATGGGCCTGGTTGGCAGTGCTGTCCCTCTCTGTGGGGTACATGAAGCTCTTGATAATGCAGGAGCTGCTCTTTCTGTGTCTCTATTTTCCCTGTTTCTCCTCTCCACTCTGCTGTCTAACACAGTACCCTGTAATTTCCCTGGGGAGATAAACCTGCTGCTTTGTATGCAAGGCACTCCTGAGAACTGAGCAGTGACTGTGATGCTGTTCCCTCACTCCTTGGTGCACTCATGACTTTTAATTACCAATTTTCTCCAACAACAGAGGAGGCTTCATTGGCTTCTTTGTTTGCTTTGCCTTTCCAGTGAAGTCTTGGCTCTCTGATATAATTAAGAGTGATTTAGTAATTATGCAGGCATCTGATTAGAAGTTCCATGACCTTGCTTCTTCCATGTCAATCAAGGGGCAAAGCTTTCAAGGCGAGAACTTTGCTACTTAGTGACCTTTTATCTTCCCTTTCCTGAGACAAGGCAGCTCTGTGTTCCATTTCCAGGAAGGAGCTGTCTTACCTGGAGGAGCTGGCTGTTTGATGTGCAGAGCAGCAGCTTGCAGTGCTGATGGAGAGGAAACTTGTTCACTGTGGGGGACTTGGCTGAGTGTGTCCAACTCCTTACTGCAGTACTGCAGAGATGCAGATGTTCTGAGGTGGTTTTGTGGGAACAGGTGGATTGGTACAGTGCTTTTGAGAGTGGCAAGCCAATCTGTACTTTGTGGAAGGTGGAGTGAAAGTGTCTCCTACTCTGTATGAAAAAAGGAATATTTCCACACCCAGATGTTTGTTTCCATTTTAGCTAATCAAAGTTTCTGCTCAAAATTGTTGCTGACATGATAATTGAGTATGAAATCTTCAAATGAACATGTTGAGATGACACAAGGAAGATACCTTTCCATTTAGGGAATTAGAAGAAAATACAGGGAGCTTTCCTCCACTTCCCCTCTTTTTGGGCAACTTGGGAAATAACCCATGTGACAAGTCTCTGCCAACTCTTCTTCCCATCATTCTCAAAGAAACTTGCTTGCTATCAACTCTGGCAAGGTACCTGGTGAATGAGACTGCAGAGTTCATCAGTTCATAGACAGTCGAGGGATGTGTGGGTGCCAAACCTCAGGTAAGTTATGGCTGAGACCTAGAGCATCCCCAGCCTTGGAGAACAGGCCTGGATTGAATCAGGAATCACTTAGAGCAGGATATATCAGCTCAGCATCCCTCTCCATCAAATCCCTAACTCTCAGCAGCAGAGACCCACCTGCCTTTTTTCACATGGGCAGCATCAAAGCTTTGGTTGCTGTGCAATGGAGATTGATGTCTTAGGGCAGTGCTGTCCAGCAGTGCCATCCTCTGAGGAGGTCCTGTCCTCTTGGGGCTGATGTCAGTGCTGTGACAAGACCAAGAGGCTGCATGTCCTTCCCAACTTTATGCTTTGAAGTAATGGAAGTTTTAAGCTTGTGTGTGTTAACTGAATCCAAGTCATGAATCTGTTGTGGAAGCTGCAGTAAAAATCAGATTCACTGCATGTAGTTACTTAGATGTTAATATTGCTTAAAACATAAATATTCTAACATAGCCAATCTGACATAATATCTCTTTGAATTTAACTCCTGGGTTTTTAGGGAGGGTTTTTGATACAGGTCACAGGAAGTGGGATGACCAGTTTAAACTGTAAATTAACAGTAGTCTTTCATCTATTTCCTATCTATTTCTATCTTTCTCATCTATTTAATGAGTTTTTCTCATTAGTATTTTCTGGGTGGGAGATTGTGTTGGAATCATGTGCTTTGGAGTATTTTACAGGAATGTTCTTGGGATAAGTGCTTAAAATAAGTGATGAGTTTAGATTTCCTGATATTCCCTCCTTGTTAGGTAGGCTTGTCCTTCAGCATTTCTCAGTTTCTGAGGAGTTTGTGTTGGCAGGAAATGTTAATAATCTCTAATATTGTCTATTTGCTATTTGAGTAACAGATGTGTGGAAAGTTGTTTTTGCAGGTTATCTCATGGAGTGTTACAGTAGTAGAAAGAAATCAATTGCTTGGGATTGGAAGGTTGTTATTAAGGTCCGGGATTTGCCTGTAATCCAACCCCAAGTTGTCCTGTATACAAAATATCTCATCCTTTTTTTTTTTTTTTTTTTTTTTTTTTTTTTTTTTTTTTTAGTTAAAATTTCTGGTTGTTATTCTTTAAAATCTTTATTCAGTGTCTTTGCTTGTCTGGAATAATACTTTGCTAAACCACTATATCCTGTTTCCTCCCCAGCTGGATTCCAACTAATTTCATATTACATATTTGAAAAGGGCTTTAATATTAAGCAAAAGTTTAAATGAGAGCTGCATTCTGAAAACCATAGCTGGAAAACAGAAGCACTGTGGAAATGCTCTTGGGGTGGGGAAGAAATCTGGTAAGGCTGAGATAAGGAAGGTAAGGAGTAGGTGGCTGGGCTGCAGAGCCTTCAGGGATGTTTATGACAGGAGCAGAGCTGAGATGTGAGTAGTTCTGAAATTGAAAATACCAACAAAATCTTAATCATGAGGTACATTTGTGTGTTTTAAGGACCTCCTTGTTTTAAACTTGCTACTCTGATTAGTCATGATCATCAATAATGGAAGTGGGGATTAGTACATCAGTGTAAATGTGTTTAATTTAGGAGGTCTGTGGAATGGAAACTTGCCAAGAGGGGTCTTGCTGCAAGCTGCACTGTGCTTTGTTGTGCACTGGAGCTCTGGGATGCAGCTTGGAGCTTGGACACTGCTCGTGTGTGTTCCTCTGCTGGCTGCAAGGGTTGATTTTCTAGGAACAGAGCTGTCCACTGGGATGGCTCACTGTGCAGGTGAGTTTGCACCAAGAGACACACTGCAGCACAGGGAATCCATTTTTCTCCAGTTAATTGGAGAGTGTTATGGCTCTTGTTTAACAACAAGGTGCCTCATGATACTTTGGAGTTGTCCCAGAGGTCATCTGAAAGAGGATGCCAGGTCTAGTTTTGTTTCAGGTCCCTCTCCTGAGAGGCTGTAGGAGCAGTTGTTTGCTGCCAGGAAGATAAAGCAGCAGCAGTGAGTAAAGAGTGAATGGAGTCTCCTGCAGAGATGAGGAAATGGAGAACAGGGACATTTTGCCTGCAGCTAGTTGTTGTTCTTGTAGATATGTGTCCAAGTAACGTGGATTTATTTTCTTTTTAAGTGTAGCACACACTTTGTAAGGCTCCTTTCATTTGTTATGGCTGCCATGATCCTCTGGAAGATAACTTTGACAGCTTGTGAGGATGTAGCTTCAGAAAGGTTCCTAGACTGTGGAAAGAAGACTTGAGGAGTGTGGGATCTCAGCACCTCAGGACTGAGGTGCAGAGTGACCGAGACCACCCTTGGGGGGCTCGGGAGTCCTGGAATGTTGCCAGAAGTGTCTGATGGCTGGACTTTGATCCCACACAGGAGACGACATCTGTATGAGGATAGGAGGATTTCACTGGGTTGAATGGTGAAGGGATAAGTTAGTTAGAGTGAAACACAGAGTTTAAGATTTCTGTACAGGGGGGTCTAAAGAAGTAAGATAGAGGAATTGGAGCGTGTCCTGTTCTTCTTCTTCTTCTTCTTCTTAGCCTCCATCTTCTGTGGTGATGTTAGCACTTTGAGATTGGTTATTACTAAAAGTGCACTAGTTAATAAGAGTAGAAAGTATTAGAGAAAAATGATAAATATTGTATACATAACTTCGAGTATAAAGATAGGTGACCGCCCCAGAGGCTCTCAGTGTGCTCATAGCTGACTGCTGAGCAGACCTCTGTCAGGCCAAGAGAAAATCTTTTAGATAAACAATTAATAAACACCGAAACCAAGAAAAGATCTAAAGTCCCTTCTCGTCCTTTGAAGCGCGGGCTGTCCAAAGCCACCCCGAGCCTTTCCAAACCATCTAAACAGCCGGGAATCCGACAGAGGAGGTGACACAGGGGTGTGATCAGCATGCTTGGGAGGCTGGCAACAGCTGGCACTAGCAGGCATCCCACACCCCCAGAAAGAGGCAAAGGGAGTGTGACTGTTCTGCAAGAGGCAAGGTCACAACTCTTTCTGGATGCTGCTAAAATCCTTAAGCTTAAGATCTTCTGGAGTCTGACCTGTGCCAAACTGCAGGAGAGTGTTCTCCTACTTCTGGAATTGGTCTCAAACCTGCCAAGCAAAAGGAGGCACACAACAATTTAAGGAGCTCTTGAGAACATTCTTTCTACTCTTACAGCAGAAGTGGAATATCTTGTGGAAATATGAGACAGTTTGCTTTAAAACAGATGGCATGGGCAGTAGGAAAGGCAAACAGTGAGGAGAAACTAAGGTAATTTCAGTACATATGAATTGTTGATTTATTTTAGTTCATGGGGTTTTTTTTTAATGCTGACAGGGAAGTCTCTTGTTTGTGCTCTGTTTCTGGTTGGAGAAAATGCAATATTGAGTAGCAGCTTTCAAGTTCCTGTGAGCTAATTTTGTCCAGCAGTAAGTCTCTGTTAATTAAAAGGGTTTTGGCAAAGATCTTATGAACTTCCCCATGCAGAGAGTAATTCCTTTACCCCTCAGTCCCTGACTGCTGTGGCTGTTCCTCTCTGGAAATAGGCAAGGAGAAGCACGTGATAAAGTGTTCCTTTATTTCTTAGCCCATGGTTTTGGCAATATTGTTGTATTCTTGATACAGTAACATCTGCCATGTTATTCCTTTATTACACAAAGTGATAGCTCTACCTTCTCAACCAACTCCAGACCCTGGAGATTCACATATGCTGGAGTAATTTTCTGTTCCTATGGATGGCTTTTGTGTACTCAGTCAGCCCTGGAGGAAGAGATTCAAAGAAGTAATTTTGTTTTACAGGCATGACTTCCATTAGGGATCCAGCATGGAGAAAACTGTCTGGAAAATAACGCTGAGTGGCTTGAAATGTGTATTACAGGCTCATTCTATGGGGGTGTGCACACTGAGGGGGAGTTGGGGGAGGAACAGCAGTGCCAAAGGTCTGTTCTTCACACATGACTGGTGCATTAAATTCCCTTTCCATGGTGCTTCTTTCTGTCTGGCTGTGGTGCTGTTGGGTTTTGCAGATGGGGAAGGTTGTGAGGGTTTAGGTGTAAATGCAACTGACAGCAGAGACAGAGCAGTGCTTTTGGAGACAGGACACCTATTTGTAGGTGCTAATGAAGGAGTTTCTGATTTTCTTCCACCTACATCTTCCAGAGCCTAAATTACCCACCTGGGGTTTCTCTTTAACACACTATACCATCCAAATTCTTTAATTCAGGCTCCAGAAACTTTCATCCCTTCCTCTAAATCCACCAGACAAACATTTTATTGAAGGAGTTCAGCATGCTGTGCCATTAATAATTTTTATCCCCTACTCTCCCTGGCACAGCATGGTGAATTGGATTCCTTTCTTAATTCATCCAAGAATATGACCCTTATTCTGGATTAATGTGCATTATAAAACCAGGTATTTGCATTTTAATTTACTTCTAGGACTCTTGTTTTAGATTGACCAGCAAAGCTGAATCTGCAAACATGCTTGAGGGGTCTAAGAGGCATAACAAGACATTCCTTTTAGAAGAGGAGGTAAAGCTGTTGCATTTCTGCTCTGTGTGAGTGCAGTAGGAATAGCCTTCTGGTTATCTGTGACCATATATATATATAACATTCCAACATATATACACATATATAAATATAACATTCCAGTAGTACAGTACCAAAAATCAAGGAAAGTTCATGGTGTCTCCACAGTGCAGTTCTCTCTGTTGTTTTGTCCCAGTGACTGGGTAGTTCGGTTTTGCTTCAACAATACTTTTGAGAGTGACATCCTGGACTTAAGCTATTAAAGTGTATGAATTTACAGTTCTGGCAGTTTTGGGGTGGGGAAGGAGGTTTGGAAGGCACACTGTATGAATTTGTTCTGGTATTACTGTGAAGATAGTGTTTCCATTCTTAATGACTAATTGTGAGTTAGTGCATGGGAAAGATGATTTTTAAAATGACAATGGGGGAAATGATATCATGTGTCTAGACCAATTCTAAAGGTGTCTGATCACTGATGTGCCTCAGACTGTTTCATTGAAATACAGAGCAGCTGTCAGTGCAAGCAGAGAGATCTCTGCTTTTTGATGCTGTAAGGAGCATCTCTGCTTGTGGCCCAAAGTTTTTGGGGAAAGAATAACTAGAGTAACTAGAAATCCCTCAAGAAAGTAAGAAAGTGCTGTTATCACTGAGGAAATGAGGTGTAACTCAAAGAATTGTTCTAATTTGTTAAAGAAGCACACTCAAATTAGCTTGTTGATGGGCATATCACAGAAGGTGACTTTTGAGATTTGAGTGTGACTGCAACTGATTGTAGGAAAATGAAGAAGTAACACTAAACAATATCTGTTTCTGAAGAGTAAATATTAAATAAAAAACTTCATTTACAAAAAATATGTGAAGAAATCTTTCCTTTAAGAGAAGGAGGCCTGTTTGGAAGGAAGATCTGTTAAAGAAGTTCACTTTGAAAGGAAAGGTAAGAAAGGGAAAAGCTAAATTAGCGAGGAAAATTTATAACTGGCAAAGGGCTGGTAACTTTTTGTGAGAAAGTCTGTCTTATGAAGTTGGACTGTTTTAATTGTAGCAAAATTTTGGGTGGATCTTGGGAATCCCCACTAGTTCTGGCAGGATGCTGAAGAGGGTCACTGCTGAGCAGAAGCAATGAGTGCAAAGAAATAGAAGAATTTTCACTGAGATATAAGCTCTTGAAAATTACAGGGATCACAGCAATGTGATAAGCAGAAACTTAGTGCAAAACAGAATAATGATCTGCTTATTCCAAGTCATGCTTCAAAAGCCAGTTTGGTCATTTACCAAGTATCTGATTACAACTTCAACAGGTCTGCACAGTGAGGGAAGACCACAGAGGCAGACCCTTATTATGTGATCAAAGTCAGAAAGGAAGTAAGAGTTCTGAGAAGACATGAAGTGTAGTTGTCTTTAAACAGACATTTTATGGTAGCAAGTCCTTTTTCTTGGTTGGGCTTTCCTTCTCCTGAATATTCAAGTCCAGTTGAGCAAGACAGCAGTTTTTATAGAGTAAGCACTAGCTTGTAAATGACAGCTTTTAGATATATTTTATTGAAAAGGAGACTGAAGGGTTCAACTTGTGACCTGCAAGTAAAATTTCATGTGATTGTCATCAGCTGCTTGGAGGTGGAGAAAATTTCAAGTCAATGCAAAAACCTTTACTTGTAAACATTTGTCTTAAATGTGGGTAAAGGCTGGATTTTGGATCACAACAAAGAAATGGTGGTGGTGAGAGAATTGTCAGTGTTTTGTGTCAGTTCTTGCTGGCTGTAGTTTATTCTGGTGAGAAACAGTGGGATGGATTTGGCAATGGCAAGACATTGAAAAGGGCAGATGAACCTGCACAGGTGGCCTTAAACTCAGTAAAATGGAAAATTAAGCAGCTACTGAAAAATATGTGTTAAGTCCTGTGAATTAATGCAAAATTGTTGGAGTTAGTGAATAATGGACTGAAAATCTGATCTGCTGAGACTGTACTGTGAATTTGCCTAGGTTTTTTTTTGTTCCAGGGAACAAATTATTCCACTCTTGGTTTCACAAGCAACCAAGACTTAATTAACACTTGGAAATTGCTTGGAGATCTTTGGGTGAAAAGCTATGAAGTTCTGAGGGTATTTGATTAAATGCAAAGAAAAGCAGTGCTTTTCTTGGAGAACAGTGAGAATGGGAACTGCTATCACCAGGAATCATTTTCTGCTCTGGAGGCAGGCATGTTTTGCTCAGCATTCCTATTCTTGATGACAATGACTTGTTTTGGTGAGATGAACAGACTGAGAGCAGTGTTTGTGCTGTGTGCTGTCACAGTATGAGAAACCTCCATCCCAAAAAAGGAGTGGGAGCTCAGCTTTCCTGATATTTTCAGCCTTACATCAGGGGAAGACCTTTAGAGACGATCTCTTCTTTGTGTTTTGTTACATTTGTGTAACTGAGTACTACTTACCTTAAGAAAACTGATTTAAATCATTTGGAAAGTATGGGGAAAGCTAGGAATAAAGAGAAACTTCCTGGCTGCCTGGCCAGGGGGGAGGAAGGCTCTGCAAATGTCATTCCTGCCACATGATGATGGTGATGGATCTTTGGTCAAGTGAGGCACAGCCTAAAAGGGCTGGGGTGGCTGCTGTCAGTGCTCCTCTCCTGCTGTTGCTGCCTTCGGGTGAAGCTCTGTGGAAAGAAACACAGAAGTATTTCTGGATGGTGGCTTATGAATTTCTCTTGCAGCCCCACCTGAGAGAGGGCACAGATCAGAAGTTTCAGAACAGGCTGATCTGCCTGCTGTAACTGTTGCTGGTAGGGAAACTGGAGCATAATGTCAAATAAGAGTGAGCTGTGTAACAGAAATATTGTCTGTGTAGCATCAGACATGGTACCCACAGTGATCCAGAGGAATCTCTGATCTTTTCAAAGACATTTGCTCTCCCTACCCCAGATATAGTTCACAACAGGGTCACCTGGGCATTTCTCCACTGCTTATGTTTGCTGTGACTCTGTAGTGATGCACATTTTCCTTTCAATGGGAACAAGGAGGAAGATCTTTGGCTAGCCTGAGAATGGAGCTTTGATGGGAGAATGAGAAACCTAATCTTTGTGTACACACAGTTGATTAATTTAAGGTTACAAGGTGCCAAAACACCTTCTCAAGCTATCTGCCAAGTATGATCTATTACTTCAAGCAATATGGAAACAAAATTTATTTTTGACAGTCTTGTAAAATTCTGTCCAAACAGGATTAGCCCTCCTTTGACAAGTGATTAAAAAAAAGGAAGAACAAAACTGAAAACACTTAAGGCTATTACTACAAAAGATTAAGCTTCAGTGAGTAAATACTTCAGAAATTTTTTCAAGGATGAGTGGAAACTCTAAAGATAACAAACTATACTTCCCTAGTAACTTCTCCTGGTTGCAGTACCAGGATCAGTTACTACAACTCCTCTCCTCTGAGGAAGGGCTGAGAGAGCTGGGGTTGTTCAGCCTGGAGAAGAGATGACTTGGAGAAGACCTCATTGCAGCCTGTCAGTACCTGAGGGGCTCATAAGAAAGATGAGGACAAACTTCTTAGCTTGTACTGGTTTTAAATTAAGAGGCTAGATTCAGACTAAAAATAATGAAGACATGTTCTGTGATGAGGCTGGTGAAACACCAGAACAGGTTGCTCAGAATATTCAAGACCAGGTTGGCCAAGGCTCTGACCACCTTGATCATCTGAAGGTGAGTGGGTCACTTCCAAGCCAAGCTATTCTATGATTCTGTGATTCTGTAGTATCATCAGCTGCCTGATATCTCAAGACTCTTCCTGTGGCTGCTGCTTTGGGAAGCAATTCCACTGCCAGTGGAGGAACTCAGAAGGTCACCTGTGAAACTCCAGCAGCACTGGTAAAGAACTGTTTTCTCCATTGCTTCTTTTAGAAGAAATGGAGTTCCTAAAGTCATCTTTCTCCAAAGTTGTCACTGTGATGGTAGAACTTGTGCTGTAGATGTATATCAACACTGTTAATGGAGGAGTAGATTGACCAAAAGTAGCCTGTATAGTTTAAAAATATAATGGTGTACTTTATATGCAAACAGATTTTCTGCATAGTATACACTGACTTTCTATTTAATATATATTTCTTCTAAAGAAACAAAAGTGCATCTGCTTTCAGACCAGTCAGTGGTATGAGACAAGTAAAAAGCTTGGAAGGTTAAAAGAGGAACTTGTTTGTGACCTTTTTCTACAAAGGAAAAAAGGGAAGCTGCTTTTCTGGAGAGGAGAGCAAGCTGCAGGGGAAGAGAGGGAGAAGGGTGCTGTGATGGTAGGTGAAAATCCTCAGTTTCCAGTTTTTACATAAACCTATTTCACGGTAGTGGGAGTGCCTTCTGAAATAAGAGATTAAAAATCAAAATGGTTTTTGTGTGAGAACATGACCTGTGGAGAGTGATATATGCTGGATCCTGCTGAGGATAACCTGGCAACCTTGATCACTCTCAAATCTGCAAGACCTTTCAGCATCACAGGAACAGGGCAATATGCAAATGCTGGAACACCTGCAAATCAGGCTCGAGGAGCAATCAGAGTGAGATAAACATTAATTAGTATAATACCCAAACCCTTAATGGAGGAAGGAACGTTGATTACACAGCCTCACTTGGGACTTCTTTCTGTCAGAGATGGTGTGTGATGACAGTTTCTGATTGCACTTACTCAGATAAGAAGTAAGACTTTAGAAACTGCTTAAATATGGAGAGAGAAGAGCAGAAAGCAAACAAGTTGATCTTTCGGTGAGTGGTTGAATGTGCTTGGCTCTTCATAAGAGCATGTATTTTTCCTTTTTGCCTTTCAAACTTTCGAGGTGAATTGGCTTTGTGAGCTGATTTTGAATGCTCCCCTGGATCACTGTGACCCATAAGTGTCTTAGCAGACTTTCCTTCCCTCTCCCCATCTTGATCCTGAGATGTTGCCAGCTGCAGGGGCAGAAGCACTGAGTTGGCGTGGGCTTCTCACAGTGTTCATTTTGACACTTTCTTTCCTTGTTACCCTGCTCCAGTACCTGCTGCTTGGAGTGTCTGAGAACAAAATTAAATACAACAACCATAAACTCAATCCCTTCTTATTCATGCCTCCTGCAGTAAGGGAGAAATTTAATAAAAGCATACGTCATTTAGCAAAAAAAAAAAAAAAAAAAAGTAGCTTGACTTTTAGGCGAGAAGCCAAGGTTTTATAGAATAAATTTACTATATGTACCCTGAAGTTTAGAACAGCAATGCCAAGCATCACCCTGCTATCTCTAAGGCTTGGAGCTTGGGCTGGGAGGTGATGAGAAGCCTGATTTTCTGTGATGTGTACAGTCCTCATTTAAGGAAAAAGTAATTTAATACTTCGTCTGCCTTATCCTCCTGTGCAACTTCATTTCTTATTCTGCTCTGTAATGTTCTTTCTCCTTGGTTGATCACTTACTTTTATACTTCAGACATGAAAATGAAGTTCTTTGGTATTCTGGAGAGGTTTGCTCCAGCCTCTGTTGCCTAACCTTTCTCGTTCACCTTGGTGTGCAGCTTGCCTGTCCTCTCTGCCATTTCAGAAGTTTTGTCATCCCTGTCACTTTTGGGTGACATGGGTGTTCAACATTGAAAGCAAAGGGTCTCTGGCTGCTGTGATGCTTCCTTGCAGCTGAATTCTTTCTCAGACATCAGTCTTGGAATCTGTTGGCCTATCTTTAAACCTTCTCGGATTTTAAACTTTTTTTCTGTTGCTCTCTGATCCTTAGCAGATACAGATGATAAAAATCACCATTTTTTTGGTTGGCACTGTGAAGTGCTTGGAGACTTGCATACAAATGTAGCATTATTGCCAGTGCTGGCAATAATGGCAGTATCCAGTGTCCTGGATGCCAGATTCCTAATGCCTCAAATCTTTTTCCTGTGGGAGTAAGGAAACAGTGAATTTTCCGTCATGAATACACAGAAACAGCAGAGGAAGTCTTTCAGTAGCCACCTGAATGTGAGATTTATCAGAAGACTTATAACAGAGTAAGAGGAAAGATCTGCTCTGTGGTTGCAGATGGGACAGAGGATAGGGGGGCAGCAAGAGAGGCCCTCAAGAGATTCCCAAGAACTGGGAGGAAGTGTTCCTGGAACTTGCTGTGGGTGTTGGAGAAAATTGCCTGTAAAATGGAGAGTGGCTTAAACACAGCAGGATGAGGATTTTAGGACAAAGGAGAAACAAGAGCTAAGTTGGGGGTGAAGTGCAGAGGGCTTGAGGGCAAAAATATTTCAGAGGGACAAGAGAAAGTGAAAGCTTGAATCAAAGCAGCTGAAAGGTTGGCTTTAATATCTGCTTAGATCAAAAAATAAAAGTCTGTATGGATTAAGAGATAATCCAGGAGATAGATTTAATCTGCCATGTGTATTGCTTCCCCAAAGAAAAACACTGGGAGGGGAAGGTTCATTTGGCTCAATGCCCAGCATTTGAAGGTAGGTGATGTATTGTCCTTTTTCACAGACCTTTCACTTGTCCTGAATGAAGCACATGCTGCTGAAAGGGAGGGGCTGCAGCCTCCTGCTCCTCAGCAACTCCAGAGTCATGTTGAATTTAACTGAAGGTGTTTCTCAAGCAGAAAAGAGCACTGAGAGCAAAATAGCACAGCAATGACTAAGAAATAGGCATGGGCTGGGTTCAGATGCTCATGGTGGTTTTGAGAGGCAGTATTGGGCCATTTTATTAACATTTAATCCCTCTTGTCCTAATTGTCCTTGTCTTCCCTTTAATGGAAGTTAAGATCTGAATGCCACCTTTCCTCCAGCACTGCCCCTGAAATCCTCAGCCATATCCCTTCACCCCTTCCTTCCCGTTCCCTTTCTTTACAAAAACTGGTTGTGTCCCTTGAGTAAATTCAGTTTCCACAGCAGTAGAAATAGTTGATCAAACATGAGAAGGTTTTCTCCATGTATTTTTTCTGGTAAGGTATATGGTGTATGATCTCTTCTAACTAACACCTACAGCTGTATCTTGAGCTGTTCATGCTAACAGTCATGCACTTCTAGGAGCCTGTACATGGAATTTGGATTGGTTGGACTGAGGGGGTTTAATTTTTATTTCAAAGTTATCTTGTTCAGCAACAAATAAATTAATCTGTAGACTGATATGTATTCCTTCTGTGTTGTGGGCCTGCATCTGTACCACCTCAGGTGAAGGTTTTTTGCAGATCCTATAAGGTCAGTGGGATTTGGCCTCAAATCCTTGAGAGGAGATAACAGGAGAATGTACAGGGTGCCTCAGAGAAAATCCATCATGGTATGAAACCCCTAAGCTGGCACTGGACAATTTCCCCAGCTTATGCTGGGAACAGGCATTTGGTGGGCAGTGGGGTTGGATGTCTCCTCTCTTTTCTTTTTCTTTGAGTGAGGGAAGGGAAGAGGTTGGTACCTGGTAAAACACTGGAGATAATGTGGGGCAGGAAAGGGAGTGAGGGAGGTGTTTGCCTCACTGGACCCACTCATATTCCTGAAGTGAAAGGGAGAAGAACACTTACTGGTTTCCAGACCTGAGCTTGCATAACTATTTGCTTAGCACTTCCTTCTGGGAGAGAAACATGTGCCTTGTCAGATGCTGAAAATTGTGTCTGGAAGTCAGCAGGGTACTGGCTAAAAGGCAATTGGTACCTCGCTTTTATTTGGAGCTTCAAGAAAGCTTTGTGGAGTTCTTCTAGGAGAGAGGTCTACTCTCAGGTGAGAGAGAAAATTGCATCATTGATTTGAGGGAGAGCAGCAAAGCAGAAATAAATGACTCAGTTTTTTCAGCTTTGAAGGAAGCAAAAATAGTCAGATACCTCTAGAGAGCAGTACTGGAAATAGTGTCAGTCAATACTATTATGAAACCTCTAGAAAAGAGGTGAACTGTGAGGTGGGAAAAATCTGCTGGTGAGAGCAGTTAGGAAAGATTTAGGTCCTTCAGAGGCATCTCACACTTGAACAAAACGAGGCAATGGGACAGCCCTGTGACACATGAAATTTGCTGCAGACAGGTGCTAGGAAATGCAGACTGAAAGGAACAACCGAAACTACTCTGAGAACCTATCAAGTGTAAAACTGATATGAAGTTACTCCACTGAGGCAGAGGGAGGGTGTGGGAAGGAAATCATGAACAGATTTGTACTCAGTGTTGGTACAAAATACAAGCTGTTAGACTGTGTTTAAAATAAAATGGGGTAATGGAGAGTAATTCTGAGAGGGAGAATCTCATGAGGTTCAATTTTGCTCATCTCCCACTCCAAGCAGAATAAGGTAGAAACAGGCTGTGTGCTATCATGCCATATGCATAAGGAGGAATTTTTCATACCTCCAGGAAGAGGAGAGCATGGCTATAAACAAACAGAAATACTTCAAATTTAGAGAAAGTGAGGGGTGTTTTTTAGAATGGTACAAGGAGAACAGGCTGCTTGTTCTTGCTGTTTCTCACTATCTGCATTGAGGGGAGGTTATATTTCTATACTATAATAGAGAATATGCTGCCTAAAGTGAAAATACTGGAAAACATGGTTTTGGAATGGTTTGGAATTGGGAATCATGGATCACTGCTGATCTCAAATTCTTTACTGAAGGGAATTAGAGCAGGAAAAGAGCATGAGAGCTCTCTCCTCAAAAGCAAAGAGAGATTCTTAGTGAAATTTAAAGACAATGCTTGAGATTGCTTTTCACAGGCACAGAATGATCCAGTGGAACTGGGGTAAAAGTTCAGAAGACTTTTCAGCTTTTACCCTTGTAGCTGAGGAGAATCTGCTGGTTATGAATAGGGAAGGAGGCCTCTGAGAAGGTGACTCCATCATTAGCTGTAGCTGATGCCTGTTCCCAGCATCCCAAAGCATTCTGATGATGATCTAGTGGTATGGGTTGAGATAAAAACAGTTAAATTATATAATAATAATAATGATGATGATGTAAAGGAAAATAATGAAAGATAGAGAGAAATGCAACACAAGAAAGCCATGTGATGCAAATAAAAACAATTGCTCACCACCAGCTTGATGAAGCTTGTTAGTCCTCAAGCAGGAGACCCCAGCCAATTTTCTCCCTAGTTTATAGGCTGAGCATGATGCCATGTGGTCTGGAACATCCTTTGGGTCACTTGGGATCAGGTGTCCTGACTGTATTCCCTCCCATCTCCCTGTGGTGGGAAGAGAGGCAGAAGAGGCCTTGACTCTAAGATCTGCTTAGCAATAATTAAACGATCCCTGTGTTTTCCATCTTTCTGTGCCCCAAACAGCCACAGGAACATCACGCTGTGAGTCATGGATTAATCCTATTCATGTTGGAGTACCTAAGGCTCTCAATGGGATGGATACAAGCATGGCTCAACCATCACTGTTTTCACTGTGAAACAACCCGCTCCCCTGAGATTCACAGCCTTCTCTGAGGGGCTGGGAAGTGCTGTTTTGAAAAGAACCACTGATTGTTCAGCTCAACAAGTGTTCTTGCCTCCTTCCCAGGATCTCTCAGCGGGTGGAGGCCAGCCGGGCACAGCTGCGGGCGATTGGGGAGAGAGTCACCCTCGCCCAGGCCAAGATTGAGAAGATAAAGGGCAGCAAGAAGGCTATTAAGGTAGTGACTGCAGTGGAGGCTCCATGGCCTCTTCTCTTCCTTCTTTCTTTGCTCCTGATATAAGCTCTGGAGAAGAAAAGGTGCTCAGCTGCTGCAGCTGCTGCCCACTCACCTCTCCATGCCTTACTGCTGGGCAGGATTGTGGTGAGAATCCCATTCCTGATTGGCCCATGGATGAATTTTAGACCCATGAGCCACACAGCTCCAGGCTTTATGTAGCCTGTATAGGTTTCTGTCCCAGCTGCTTCCTGAGAAAGAGAAAAGAATGTGCTGAGCTAAGCCTAACTAACTCCTTCAGTTCAGGCTCATAGACACTTGAATGAAAGCTGCTGTCAGAGAGACTCCCTTTAGTGCACCTTAATCCCATTGAGCCATGTAAAACTGGTGAAAATCCTTCTTTCCCCATTCTTGCTCCATTTTATACAGTATTTCCAACTCCTTTCCTGCCAGTGGAAGCCTTTTTACCAGTGATCTCCTAGTCCTTTTATAGAGAGAGAAAAGCTCTGGAATTCCAGTTTCAGAAGTGGCAGCCTGTACATATTTGGGTCTATGCACATAGCCCTTAGGAACCTGTTGACTCCAAGGCTGTCCACTGGCAGCTCAGTTTGCATGTTTGCTCCTCTCCATGTGTGTCTGCCTTGTAGGATTGCCTACTTGTTGGGGTTTTTTAGTCCCTCCTTGTTTCTCCATAGGTGTTTTCCAGTGCCAAGTATCCAGCCCCTGAACGGCTGCAGGAGTACAGTTCAATTTTTGCTGGTGCAGAAGACCCAGCTAAACAGAAATGGCCAAGACACAAGATTCAGAGCAAACACCAAATGCTGGATGAAAAAGCTCTGCAGGTAAGGAGGAGAACAGACCTTGGGAAGGACAAGCAAAGAGAACCTGGAGGCTGTTAATCTCTTTGATAAAGTGGGCCAGGGCTTTGGGACATAAGCTAGGAGTAGAACATATTTTCATTTGGCCTGTCAGTGGGGAGGGTGTGAGGTCAGACTGGGAAGCTTCTGGAGGTGCCAGTTGGAGAGGGCCATGTCAGTACAAGAGTTTGGGTGGCTGTGCACTGCCAAGTGTCTGGAGCAGTTCCATTTCCTGAAATGCTGCTGTTTCCTGCAGTGGTGTTGGTGGGTGCTGCTGCCTGGGCTCAAGGCTTTGGCTGTGCATAGTGAGCAGCTGGGATCAAGCTCAGAGTTGTTTCAGAAATAGTTTCTGAAGGCTCTGATATAACTTCTGGTGAGAGGAGGAAGGTAAGAAGGCTTGTGAGTGTGTCAGGAGAAAAAGGAGACATTCATTAGAACATTTTTCTGCCCCAGGAAATCGTTGCATTTGGGCATTGTCCCTGGGTTGGAAGGACAGGAGGAAGAGCTGCTGTGCTTAAAGTTTAAAAGTTGCTGTGTATGTGCTGTGTCAGGAGTAGCAGATGTGCTGTTCCTAGCAGGTTAAGGATCAGTTTGACAACTTCCCTGCTCTCCACCCCTAAAGAGACTTCCTTCCTCATCCTTGTGTGACTTGGCCAAAAATAAAGCTGCCACTGAATAATTTATCATGCTAAACTTCCCTGAGTGTTAATGGAGTTGAGACTTCACACAGAGAGGTAGTTATGAATATTTCAGCCAGGCCAAGGAAGCAGTATTGCTGGCCAAATGGAGAGCTGGCAAACATGAGCAGGGTTCCTGCTTCCTTCCAGTCCTGGCAGTGGCACAGGCAGAGCTGCATGGGACAGGCTGGTGTCTGCCAGGGCCAGTGAGTCTGTCTGGCTGGTGGCCACATCCCTCTGGAGTGGAGGGGAGCAGAGGAAGGCAGGGAGCAGGCAGGGAGATGGGCTCCCACCCTGAAGGGCTGGTGCTGAAGTACAGCCCCTTGCACAGGGAAGGGGTTGAGAAGAACATCAGCTGTTAAAATGCTGTATCCCACAAAGAGCAAATGGTGCACATGCCATTCCCCACAGCCATGTGCCTGGGATGCCATCTCTTCCAGTCCCAGTCAGTCTGTACCACTGCCATGTTCTGCCCTTGTGACTAAAGCTGCCATCACCACAGGGGCTTTGTTTCAGGCCCTGGGGGATGTTTGTTGCTCCCCTCCTGTGACCCATCTTTTGATCCTCTTTTGGAACTGTTCATCTTTCTCTGGCTTTGCTGAGTCTGCCTCATGCAGCAGTGTTCACTCTTGCCAAGCTCACACACACGAGCTCCTCTGTGGGGTGGGGATGCTGCTGTCAGTGGTGAAGGATGGAGGGGCTGATGTGCTGAGTGAGGCTCAGCATGGCCAAGCTCTGACCACATTCCAGGGGGACAGGCCCTTCTCAGCCATAGCTGAGCACAGAGCCTTGCAGTAATGAAATGTGACAGGGAGAAGTCTAATGTTTGCATTTAGGCTTTCCTCAATTATTCAGGGCTTTCAGCAGGGGCTCACTGCCTGTTTTCAGTTCTGATGAAAGAGAAGCCTCTTTGCTGTGAGCAGTCACAGTGGTCTTTGCTAAACTCCACGTGCACACAGCACCTCATCAGGAAAGCAAACTCTGCTGATGTCAGTCTGAGGGGAAATGGTGGCAGCCTGTGCTCAGCCTTTAGGGTTTTTGCTGTGGGGGGTAAGCAACTGAGTTGGAAATGTGTGTGGGTCTGCAGTTGATTTTAAATGCTTCCCCCTTGGATTTTCTTCTTGCCCCCTCAACCCCAAGCAAGTGAAAACTCATTTGTTTAGAGGATGCTGTTTAGGTAAGGTAAGCACTGATGGGTAAGAGTGCCAGAAACACAGTGCTAGTGGTAAGCCTGGAAATCCCTCTGCTTTGCACAGTGCAGGGGTAGCAGCAAGGCAGGGCTCAGCAGGGAGCTGGCTGTGGGGCTTCCCTTTGTGGTGGGAGCTGTGTCTGGGTGCTGCACATGGGAAGATGTCCAAGCAAAAGTTGCCACCCACTGCTGGAGTAACCTTGCTAAGCTTCAAAAGTGTCAGTAACTTGGCATGTCCTTGTGAATTCTGCCTCTCCCAGAGCCACCATAGGCATGTGGAGCCTAAACCAGGTTTTTGTCACTTGCTCATCTTGAAATACTTTCCCAGCTGGCCTCAGCACTCCATTGGTGTGAGGGGAATGGGATTTCTGGTACATCCACGAATTCCATTTGTAGTAGTGTGTGTTTAATTAAATGAAGAACCAGAATGACTTTAAATATTTTTAACTGTAGGTTCTTTAGAAGAAAAATGCCTGAAAATGTCCTTGGGGGTGTGATCCTGCCAGGTGCCAGACCCCAGGTTGGGATGTTTGAACTTTCAAGCAACCTCCATGACTTTAGTATGTCAAGGTTGCCAAACTTTGGCTTAAGAACTTAATGTTCCTATAAGAAAACTAATTTTTAAATGGCACCTTAACTTGTGGAATTCACAGTTGCAGGATATTTTTGGCAGTGTGTGGAAGTTCCAAATTTCAGAGCGTATCTAGGTACTTGAGTAAGACCAGCACTTTGATGGCATTTAAATTAAAAGGATTATATTTCACATTTCAGAATACTCATGCTTAGTGCTTTTATAAATTCCTTAGATGAGGTTTGTAAGTAAATGTAGGTAATGGTTATTTTCTCACTACACCCTTAAAGTGATGCACAATCTTCCAGTGCCAACTGAAGTATACAAAGAGAGAATTAAAAAGATATATAAATGACTTGAAGGCTAAGTGTGTCTGAAGAGTTCTGGCAAAAAGAGTCAGTACTCCCTCATGCTTAAAAAATTAAACATTGGGAAATGAATATTAATGATCAAAAGAACTTTCATTTTTGAGTCTCTGCTTCTACAATCTCTAAATAAGAATTTATATTTTTTTGCCTATTTGCTTCCATTAAAAAATAGAAGGTGTTAACTTCAATGTATTTTTCACAAGTTGGAACCTGAATTAAATCAAAACCTTACAGGTCCTTTCTTATAGCATTTTATAGTCTCAGAGCATCATATAAACTCTTAGTGGATTAACTGAACTGTGACTAAGCCATTTCCTTGGATTTCTGGCTACCAGATTCAAGACTGAAATTTCAATCAACAGGAACTGCTTCTGTCCCTGAGATGTGGTCTTAAAACTGAACCACCAGTGGTCTCCATTTCTCCCATACAAGTACAAGGAGGGGAAAGGGACTCAGAGAATGGGGTGGTGCAGGGATGCTGGAAGCAGTGAGGCAGTAGGAAGCTGTGGGCAGTGTCTGGAGTGGTGGCAGAAGAAAACCACAGGTGTGGCGAGTTGCTTAACCTGGCAGAGTGCTCTGGTTTCTCCTGGTATGAACACTGACTACCTTGTAGCTGCTGCTTGCCTTACTTGTGAAGAAAGAATTGTGAAGGGGCTGAGGAGGGGTCTGCAGAGGGGTCTGAGGTGGAGGTTTGTTCATCCCAAAGTGTCTCTGTTCAGGAACTGATGCCTTTGCTCCCTCTGGAGCAGAGTGCTGTGGGCACTGAGCTTCATCCCCAGAGCATGTGGCAGCGGGCACTGTCACGGCAGCTGAAGCACTGCTCTGATGTGGGATGGCAACCCCTGTGCTCTATAAAAGTCAGGCAGCTCAGATGTAATAAGTCCTTTTCGAAAGGGAGCTCCATATATTATGCATGAAGTTTTAGAACTGAGAGAGAGAAGATTTCAGTTCATTAGAGTTGAAAACTCCTGCAAATCCCTCAGGCTTTGCAAAACCATCTGGCACACGTTCCAGCCTGTGCACTCCTTTCTGCCTGATCTCTTGCCTAGTGCAGGCACTCTGTTCTTTCCTAACCTCTTTTTCCTTTGCCTTCCTGCCTACCCCACCTGTGCAATCACAGCTCTTAAAACATCAAGTGAAGGCAACAGAGGGGAGGTAATAGAGATGTGTGGGGAACTCTGCCTGCGTGAAAATGTGTGGTAATTGGAGACACTGTAACAAAAGCCTTTTAGGCTGTGGTGCTTGATCCCTGCCTCTGACTACAGAGCCAGAGAGGTGGTTTTACTCTGGTGGATATTTGCCAGAGTGTGTTCAGCATGACCCATCCACAGCACCAAAAGCACTTGCTGCCAGTCTGAACTGCCAACACTTGTCATGATTGTGGGGTTGCGATGTTGTCCATGTACTTCCTAGCTCAAAGGGAGATAGAGAGGGAGCAGCAGGGTTCCCAGACCATGCAGTGCATCCAGCAGTGTGGGGTGTGGTGGCTGGGGAGAGCTGCCTCAGCAGCCATGGTTCTAGTGTCTCACCACCTTTTGTCTGTCTTCTTGCAGGAAAAGCTCAAGTATTTCCCTGTGTGCGTGAGCACCAAAATTCACGAGGAGGACGATGCAGAAGAAGGCCTGGGCAGCCTTCCCAGGAACATCAGCTCCCTCAGCTCCCTGCTACTCTTCAATACCACCGAGAACCTGTGAGAGCTGGAGCAGTGCTGTGCTGCTCACCTGCCCCTGCTTGTCCTCAGAGGAGCTTTCCCTTCCTCAGGCATTGCAGTACCTGCTTGCTTTCCTGGGGATGGTACCTATCAGGCTCTTGATAGGAGAGGGTTTGATACATCTCTGCTGGCTTCCAGCTGGGAACCTTCCCTGCTCTTTGCCTTGGGTGGAAGCAGTTAGTTTGTCCATACCTGATCTTCTACTCATCTGATTCAACCGAACTTTACACTTTCTTTTGCTTAGGTCTTCCTGTTGTTAATCTAATTTCTTTCCAGCCTTGAGATATGCCTGCTCTTCTCTGCCCTGTGTGCCAGCTTAGGTACTGCTGCTTCTCCTGACAACTCCTCACAGCATTACTTTATTGCTTTTGCTGCTTTAATGTCTCCACCACCTCCCTCACTGCAGTTCCCTTTTCCACTCACATCATGGTTCTTCTTTCTGCTCTTACTGAAGAACTACTTTAGGCTCTTCTTGAGCTTTCAGCTGCTGACCTTGTCTTTCTTCTCCTGAGCCATGGATCATTTCTCCTTTTTGTCTGTCCCCTGGACCCTGAGTGAAAAATCACTGGTGTCCTGCTGCAGGCTGTAGGACGGTTTCAGGCCAGGTGGTGAAAAGGGGAGAGCTTGGTTCTGGTGGCACTACAGTGGGACTTTGCTGTAGAATTAGTCTGGAGGCTGCACTGGCAGGGTGGGGAGCTGCTTGCCTCCTGGTTGTGGAGGGAAAAGGCAGGAAAATGGAGCTAAAAGAAGGAACCTGAAAGGCCCAACATGTTCCATCTTTATGAGTGAAGTCAGGTCTCTGCCTCCAAGGCCCTCTTGTGTACATTGTTTCTTCTGGCCTTGGCTCTCACTAAAATCCTTGTTTTCTGCCCTTAGGTACAAGAAGTATGTGTTCCTGGATCCCCTGGCTGGAGCAGTGACCAAGACCCATGTGGCTCTAGAAACAGAGACAGAAGAGAAGCTCTTTGATGCACCTCTCTCCATCACCAAAAGGGGACAGCTAGACCGACAGGTGAGAGGCAGCTGCTTACATTCCAGAGGGTTGTGCTCAGCTCTCTGAAAAGAAAGGACTTTGATGGGGTGGTGAGCAGGTAGGACAAAAGCCCCTTACAGGGCTGCAGAGTATTCATTTATCAGAAGGACCTTGCCTGGTTTTGTGCTTGAGCTCCTGGTGTGAGCTTGATGAGTGAGACAAAAGCCTCACACTTGGCAGGCATTTCTCTCTGCTCAAGCCTTTGTTGAGTGGTGAAAGGAGAGTAATGGGATGGGATATCAGCTCCCTTGTGCCACCTCCTGAGCCTCAGAGTCTGAGGGTGATGTGCCACTGCTAGAAGGTCCCTGGGGTGAAGTGGGATCCCCATCATTCCTGCTGGGAAGGGGTGCCCACTGGTGCAAACAGAAGGCCAGCCAGACTGAGCAAAGGGCTGTGCTTGGTGTACACAAGGGGCAGGCAGTGCACCAACCCAGTTGCCCCAACATGTGACTGGTACCTGGCACCTTATAAAGGCCATAACTGGGCTGTACCGGCTTTGCTGGGACTGGGAAAAGGAGCCTGGGAATCATTTGCTCATCATGTAGGACTGGAGGATATAATGTATATAATGATATAATGTATATAGTGAACTCTTTATTCACCGTGCACCATCACTACTGTGTTGCCTGTGTGTTAAACACAAAAGCAGACCCCTGTAACTACTGGGTTGTGCATTTTAATCTTTGAAATGGTTCAGACACCACCCTCTTCTGGAGGAGAAGGGACTGGTTATTTAGACTGCAGCAATTAGTGTGTGAACCCTTCAGAGTTCACTTGTTACTGTGAAACTAAGAAGGGTCCTGCACTTCCTCCTCCTGCAGTCTGCCTTCCCCAAGCCTGGTCTGCAGGAGGTAACCTCTAAGCACAGAGCTGTAGGGGTAGCTGATGTACCCAGGTACCCCAGCCCAGCTCTGGCTGCTGCCCGAATTGTTCCCTGCAGTGCCCCTGTTTGCTGCAAGCACATAGTCACTGCCTTACCTTGTTGCTCTGGGTTTCTTTAGGTCGCTGAAAATTACTTCTATGTGCCAGATCTGGGCCAGGTCCCTGAGATTGATGTGCCCTCCTACCTGCCAGACCTGCCTGGCATTGCTGCAGACCTCATGTACAGCGCTGACCTGGGCCCTGGCATTGCACCCTCTGCCCCCAGCAGTGCAATTCCAGAGCTGCCCACTTTCAACACTGAGTCTGTGGAGCCTTTGCAACCAGGTATTTTCAATCTCTGATCTCAGGACCCCATGTAGGAGGAAGGCAGGGATTGCTAGAAAGTAGAAATGAGGCAGAAAGTCCCTTGGTAGAAATTTTAAGATGGATGATGGACGTTGCACTTCTGGTTTAGGCCTGAGGGAAAGCTGCAACCTGCTCAAGTTCTGGCCTGACTGTAGCCCCTTTACCTCCCTCCCCCTCTCTCTGCATAGCTAGGGAGGAGAGAGCACAGTGTGTGTGAGCCTGGTGGGATGCCCTTGTGCAAGTGGGATGCAGCTGGGGAGGGAGAGTAGGGGAATCTCAGACTCTTGCCTTGGCCCTGCCTGCTGTTAAAAGATGGAGCACAGGGCAGGAGCGCTCTGCTGCAGGTGCTGAGGACTCTGATCTGTTGCTGCTGAGGTGTGTGAAGCTCTGAGCTGAAACTGGGACTCTTCAGATACAATTTCTTTAATATTTCAGATCTCCAAGACGCTAAGCTCTTGCCACCTCCTCCCCCTCCACCTCCCCCTCCGCCTCCTGTTGTGCCAACTCCGGTGCCTCCTCCACCGCCCCTGCCCCAGCCCATGGCACCCTTGGAAGCAGCTCAGGCAGGGAGTGAGGAGAGCAGCAGCACAGTGCCTGCAGGTAAGGCTGGGCTCCTCCACAGCTGCACAGCCTCCTTCCCTTCACCTGTGTCCTTGGGGGCCTTCCCAGCATTCCAGCAGGGGAGGATGTGCAGTGGGATGAGATGCTGTCAAGGTACTGGAGTAGCCCTTGCCATGGGAATTTGGCTGGGCCTGTAGCTGATGCACTGACCCTGATGCTGTCTGTCCTTCCTGTCCCTGCAGCTTCAGTCCAAGGAGCCCCAAAGGAGGTGGTGAACCCCTCCACTGGCCGTGCCAGTCTCTTGGAGTCCATCCGCCAGGCCGGGGGCATTGGGAAGGCCAACCTTCGCAGCGTCAAGGAGAGGAAGCTGGAGAAAAAGAAGCAGAAGGAACAAGAACAAGGTGCTGAGACTCTTTGGCAGAACTTCTTTTCATTCTCCAGGTGGGGAGGTGTTGGGTCTGGGGGCAAGCAGGCAAGGCAGGAGCACAGTGAACTCACAGAGCAGAAAGGAGTTGTCTCCTCACAGGCTGATGGAGGTCTCAGGTGTTCACCACTCAGCCAGAGCTCTGTGCACTTGCTAAACCCCACTGGTCCAAAGGGCATCTGTCCCAGGGCTTGTGGGGAAGTTTCACATGTGATGCACAGGAGCAGGCACACAAATGAAACCCTGGGGGACAGGGCTGAACCAGTTAAGGAACCTTGGCCGAGGTGAATGCCACTCAATGGAATTAATTCAATTCATTCCTCAATGAATTCCACTCTTGGTTTTCCCCAGGAGATGCCATTAACCCTGCTAGCAGTGCCTAGTGTTTTCCTGACCTGAAAATGGACTGTAGTTTTGGGGTGTCATACAAAATTAGAGGTTTGGAGTTTTCTCTTTGATCTGAAGGCAGTGTTGCAGGGAAATGCTTTTGCCATAGTGCTTAGCTCAGACTAATCTTTCTTCACTGACTTGTTCTGCTCTGTTTCAGTGAGAGCTACGGGACAAGGTGGAGATTTGATGTCAGACCTGTTCAACAAGCTGGTGCTGAGGCGCAAAGGTACTGTCCTGCAGTGTGGGCTCCTTCCCCCAGGAAACAGGGAGAGCACTCCCTGGTACCCAGGCTGTGTCAGCCACAGCCTTGGACACAGGAACAGAGATTTTCCTGGGCAGGGTACCACAATACAGCTGGGAGTGTCTTTACAGAGAATGAGCAGAGGAATTTCCACCTCAAGTCCAGCTGGAGGCACTGGAGGGGTTTATATGTTTCAGAGGATGGACCCAGAAAGCCTGTGCAGAAGGGACAGCAGTGTCTTTTCTAATCCAGTGCTTGGGCAGCTGAGCCCACTGCCCATACGGGCACTTGAGGTGCCATGGGAGGTTTCTGGGGCATTTAGATCAAAGGTCATACCTCAGTGCTGGGCAGTCAACAGCAGGGACTTGCTCAGGGGAGCTGTAGTTAAACCTTGGCATTAAACATCTTGGCTCTTCTGGTTACCTGGGTGGTGAGAGCATGGCTTTCCCCCCACTTTGCTGAATCTCTTTGGTCTCTAGTCCCCAGGTGTGACTCACTGTGGTTTCCTTCCCTCCCAGGTATTTCAGGGAAAGGCCCAGGAGCCTCTGGGAACACGGATGCTCCTGGCAGTCCTGCCGGCGCCTTTGCTCGCATGTCGGACTCAATACCACCCCTGCCACCCCCACAGCAGCCCGTGGGTGAGGAGGATGAGGATGACTGGGAGTCATAGATGGGCTCCATTGAGTATTAGTGTGGAACTATTGCTGCCTGAAAAATTTCCATGAAGTTGAAGGAAGGAGGTCCTTACTGCCTTCACTTTGGTAAAAGTGGGAAGTGTCATTAATTAAGAGTGTGTAAAAGGAAAGCCCAGCTGTCCAGCCTCACAGCCCAGCACCACAGGCTGGAGGGCACCAGCTGCTAGAAGCAGGTGCTCCCCTCCCTGAAGGCAGAGCTTGTGCAGACCACAGGGTTTGGACCTGCTCAAGGGGCAGGTGACTCACAATGGAAGTTTCTCAGAGGCAGCTGTTTCCTTCCCTGTGGGGCTAATTAACATACAGGGAGTGGGTAACAGCTCTGTGCCATGAGTATTTTCTTCCTTGTGAAGAGCCTGGAGAGGTGGCATCCAGCTGCTGAAACTGGAAAAGAAGCAAACAGGGCTCTTGGGATGAGACTTGCTCAGGATGACAGAGGTAGCTGGGAACAGCTGAGGGATTATGTGGCTGTCCCTGGTGTTATTGCTGCCCTCCAGCACTGATCCATAACCCTGAAAAGACCCCCAGGAAAGTTAAATTCAAGAAGTTACTTTGAATTTAGAAGCTTAGGGGTTAAAAAGAGCAAAGCAATCCTGTGCTTAAACATGATCAGAGGAGAAGTGCTGTATTGTGGCCATATCTTTATTCCCCTTGTAAGAATGAACTGCTTCAATCTATTGGCTGCTTGAAGCAAGGCAGAAAGAGGGTGAGAAAAAATCTTACCCACAGCTGCTCCATTACCACTCTGCGTTATTCCAATATGACATAAATTAGTGGCCTGCTAGTTCACAATTCCTGTGAAAAGCTCAATGATGGCATTGGTCAGTCAGGCCTCCTACACTTGGTGGTTGATGGGATAAAACCATGTGTTCAGTCAAAATAATTACTCCCCATACTTAAGTGTACTTAAATAATACTCGCCATACTTGAGTGTTTTTACTGAAAGTATTTAATCAATTTAAATAAAACCTTAACAGCTGTAAACAAGTAGGTGCCTGCTGCTACTCTCTTCACCTGCCTCAGACTTACAAGCAGTTTCCCTCCTGACTGTGGTGCTGAAGGCTCTCTCACCATCATAGCATTCAGATACTGAACAGCAAATATCCACAAAGGAGGCAGAAGGCAGAGATTTTACGAAGTCCATGGTACAGAAAAGCAGCAACTTGTGTTACTTTACCTAGTCTTCAGAGGTTTAAGTCATAATGATGAATACCATCTGTTCTCTGCTCCACATCACAAAGCATCCAGCTTGCTTCGATGGAACTGGGAACACACAGAACCAGGCAGTTTGTCCTCAGCCTTACTCTAAAGGGAAAGCTCTAAAAAGGTCCAGATGAGGACAATGGGGAACAGTACACAAAATACAAGGAGTTCTGACCTTTCTTAGCTCAGCAAACGCTGATCCAAAGGCAGGTTTCACCTGGGTCCTCTCCCTGATCCACTGGGGCAGTTTGTTGAAGATGGCAGGGCGTGCGTACCTGTGGTCCAGGAGCACGATGCTTGCAAAGTCCTTCTGGTGGCGAATGGCTCTGCCTGTCCACAGGATAAAAATAAACAATGAATGGCCCACTCAATTGTTTGTTCCCATCATCTGTAATGCATCCTTTTTCCTACCCTCCTCCTCCAGTGTGTTTGGTATCCCCCAGCCTGTCCAAGGAAGGATGAATTACCTATTGACTGGTTTACTGCCTTCATGCACAGGTTTTCAATCAGCACTCTGCTCGGTGCCTGGCCACCAGCTCTGGGCTGGAAAGAAGAAATAGGCGAGTCTGAACACAAGGCAGATGTAAATCAAATTGAGGAATTTTGCTGAGAAAGTGAGGTAAATACTTTCACCCCTGCAGGGTGAGCAGGTAGCCAGGCAGACCCCAAGTGGAGAGTAAGGAGGAAGAGAAGAAAGGCTGCAGTCAGAAAACTGTGCTGAGCGTTCACAAATAGCCAAACCAAGGTGCCCTTGAAGGCAGAGATCTTGTCCCGAGGAACAGCACCTCCAGTGAGCAATGAGAAAGGACAAATGATCCTGCAAGCAGCTTCTAGCACCCTGCCACCCCCTGTGGGTTGAAGGGCCTTTGCTCCCCTTGGAGCTCAGAGCTGCCAGCAAGTCCTGGTGGCATTTCCCTCCACCAAACTTCCTCTGTGTTTAGGGCCACCTGTCCAGGAGCAGCCTGGAGAAGGCTGTGCTCTCAGTACCACACTGTCTGGGAAATGAGGGCAAGCTCAAGGAAAATAAAACCTCTGAAGGCAGCTCTGGGGCTCATGTGCTGGGACATTAGTACTATAAAGCAGAATTGAAAGAGACAGAGGTGTAAGTGGCTCTTACCATTGTTTTATCAAGCCAGGTCATTTTTTCCTGGAGTTCTGGAGATTTAATGTTGGGGTAAGGCATTCCCACCATAATCACACACCTGCAGGGGAGGACTGCATTATTCTTAATGTTTCATCCTAGGGCACTCTGCCAATAGACTGATAAATTAGAGGTCACTGCACCCCTGAAAGACAGCCAGCCCTGCAAACCAAAGGCAACAATAAAGCACAGCAGTCCGACAAGCACGTGCTGAACAGAGTTGCAGAGCGATTCAGGGTGCCAGAACAAGGATTATCCAGCACAGCAAGCCTAACTGCATTACTCACAGAAGAGTGGCCTGGACAGGAGGGTTTTACACCACCCAGCAGCCCCTCCTGTTCCTTTAAGCATCAGTTAAATCACACATTCCCCAGGATTTTCTATCCATGCAGGTACTGATGTGCCCATCATGCCTGGAGTCACTCCAGCACAAGCCAGAGGTGGCTTTCCAAGGAGCAGTCACCTTACCTTCCCAAGTCATCAGAGAAATTGATCCCTTCACTCATTTTGCCTCCAACTACAGAAAGCAGCAGGGCCCCTGTCATCTGTCCTCCTGCCTGGCTGCAGCGCTGCAGGAGAGGGACAGCAACTTAAACCAGAGCAGGGAACATTTCTGTGCTTCAGAAACACTCCCACACCTAGGCTGGAGCCTTCTTTCCCTGTTAAAAGTGCCCTCCTTTGCAGCATTCCCACACCTGCTGGGCTGCCACACTCCCACCAGCCTGCCTGCTCAGCTTACCTTTATGCATTTGGCATATTCCACCAGCACCTGCTCCACCTGGTTGGCTTTCTTAGGCTCCTGAAAGATCTGTCAGGCACAGTTCATCAGTTCAGCAACAGGAAGCAAACAGTTTAAAGAAAGCAAATAATTTTACCCCCATGCCATTAAATAACATATGGAACTGAGGTCATGCAAGGGGAAATTGCCTGAAAAACTAACTTAACTAACTTTCCTTCACCCTGGAAATGCAGTACAGCTCTTTTCAGCTGGGCTCTGAAGGGAGCAGCAGCTGCTTCTGGCCCTCCAACATTCCCTTTCAGCTTTGGGAGATTTGTTCAATACTGAAAGAAGTTACAAGTCATCCTAGAGCTGAGAGGCAAAAAAGCAATGAGCACCTCTTGCACCTTTGAATCAAGACCCTCTGGGGTCAAGCTGTAAGACCTTGGAGGACAGGGACAGGACCAATCAATTTGAATCATCAATTAATTCCAAGCAGGGACTCCCCTTGCCCAGAGTGAATAAATTAGCTTTTCATGCAAAGCATAAATAAAGTAGTATATCTTTATGTTATTCTAGCACACCTAATTAGTTACTGAAAACCTCTGCAGTTAATTAAGCTGTATTTTATAGGTGCTTGGCCTAAAACAAGTAGTTTTCCTAGTAAACAAGAGGTCCAACATCTGTCTTCTCTGTAACAGTAAAGAATCTACAGAATGTGTTTTCCTTTGGTTAGCAAGAAGTAATATAAAATGTTACCAGTCAAAATCAGTCTTTCAGTAGAAAAATAACTGTCAATTACAAATATAAGTCAAAACTAACTTATTGAAAGGTAGCTGTGTAAGCTTTTGATTTAAATTAACTTTCCCTGTGTGATTTGTATATAATCTCAGTGTGATCTCACCACAGCAACCTCAGGAAAGCCTTGAACCTTCCCCTGCTAAGATTTGATCTTGTGTGTGGGCAGTTGAAAGTCTCACTTGCTGCACTTAGACCCAATGGCCTTGCTAATGCATATCCAATTTTCTGGAGACTGCAAAGGCAAAATAAGAACAATTTGGAGTTGAAATTTGGAACAAACTGCGAGTGGCCCAAAGTCTTGGAGGAACCAGGCAGAGCATTGGGACCCTGACAGGACACAGCTGAAAGGCACACAGAGTTTGTAACTCTACAAACAGAGAAAATGAAGCACAGTGATTCCAACCAAAAAGCTACAAGCTGCCCCATGTGCCAGAATGCCAAGAATCACCAAGGCTGTGAAATTTGTGAGACTGTGGTAAGTTGTTTAGCTTTTGGTACACACAAGTCACAGCCAGGGTATATGTAATTTTTCCTTCCCCTGGCACATGATCCAAGATCCCTGCACCACAACCTGAACTGCCTGACTTTCAGTATTCAACTGTCAAATACCTGTGAGAGTCATTGGAAAGACTTTATATTTGCAGTGATCTCCCTATTTAATGTTTCTCATTGCTCCTTCAACAGGAGTCACCACTGCTTGTCTTCCAGTTCTCATCTCTACTTCTGGCAGACAGCAAAATGCCATTTGTCTTATGAATTGCACTGTTATCTCACTCTGCCTAGCCCTTGGCTGTGTTGGTCTGTGCTCAAGGGACACACAGATGAGCCTGGGGAAAACAAATTCCCTGTAGGAGCTCAACCTGAACAGCCCCTCCCAGCCACAAGAGAACAAGTCTGCTGGCTATGGATAGCAAAGACTGTCTGCCCCCATGGCCACTGCACAGAGTGTGCACTTCAAGGATGTATAGCTGCAATCAATCTCATTTAGACTGCAGCTCAGTGCTCAGCCACCCAGGAAGTGTAATTTATTCATTCCTGGAGGGATTAGCTGGATAAACATCCATTCTGCTCTGTGCACACACCATGGGAACAACTCAGAGAGAGGTCCATAATGCATTTGGAATTATTTGGGTTTTGACACCTCCATGGAAAGTCCCAACTGCCCTGGCTGCACATCACCTTTTTCCTGGCTGCCAGGCGGGAGAGCAGCCCTGTCTTCTCCCAGTGTCCATACACCTGCTTCTCATACTCATAGGAGGGGAAGAAGCACACCACACCTCCAGGGATCACATTGCACAGGTTGCAAAGGATTCGACCTGTCTCATCCATCTGCAAGAGAGACCAGAGCATATTGCAGCTGGCAGGAGTCCAGCTAATGCTGCTCCAGTTCTCTGCTCAGGGATCACACCTTCCTTATGACATGCCTTAGGGGAGGAAAAAATGTGGGAAATATGCCAGGTCTGTGAGAACTCCCATGGGGAGCTGGGCATCACTAAAAAGCTCTTCACTGCTTGGCCTTCTTCCCTAGCCCAGGGTTTCTGTTCTGGCTGTGGAGCCGTGGTCATTCAGGAAAGGAAGGTTTGCCTCAGTGCATGGAAGCTGTCCCATTAGAACAGACACTGAGAGCTGGTTAGCACATCTGCCTGAGATTGAGCAGGGGCAGAGCAGACCTAGTGTCCAGCCTTGGGTGCCCACTGGCCTGCCACAGGAAGAAGGCAGATGTGCCAAAACACCTGCAGCTGCTTCTGTGGTTTGGGATTTCCTTTGCCACGGCTTTGGCTCAGCCCCCCTCTTAAACACAGAGTGTACCCTGCTCTGAAATACAAGCATGTGAAGCAAAACAGAGATCCCAAGGAAGGGAACAAAGGACAAACTGACCATCTGAGGCAGGTCTCTGGTCTGGTAAGTGAACTCCAGCTGCTGGTTGGAAGGACCACTGCAGAGAATGATGGGTAAAATATTTTCTGGAGGAATCACATGTCCTGGGGACAAAAACAAATAGGGAGAGTCAACATCACTGCTGCTGGCACAAACCCCACGAGCTGAAGAGCTTGAATTGCATTCTAGTGACAGAGGCAAACATTTGCCTGGCTCAGCCAAAGTGCCTAAGTCACTCAGCTGCTCCAACTTCCATCCCCTCAGCCCCTGGGAGGAAAGCATGGCACACTGCCTCCTAATACCAGTCAAGACCACAGGGGAAGCTCAGAGTGAAAGGGAACTCACACCCCTTTGCTGCCCTGGTTTTTAGGAAAGATGCCACATTGCTCTGAGTGCTGACAGAATAGTGTTAAAAGCAAACTGCAGCCCTGGCACTGCTGAGCCCTCCCTGCCAGCCCGGCACACTCACCACAGGAGAACTCCACGATCCGGGCAGGGTCCACGCCAGCACAGCACAGCAGCTGCTCTCGGAAATCAGCCACCTAAGAGCCACAGAACAAAGGCAAGTGAAGTACCAGCGTCCCAAAACCTCTACACCAGCAGCAGCAGCACCGCAGGTCAAGCCGAGGAGCGGCAGCGCCCTCTGCCCGCACACAGCGGCGCCGACTCTGCAAAGCTCCCGTGGCACCATCCCTGTGGGATCCCTGGCCCTGCAGAGCCAGGATGGATCACGAGCTCCTCCCACTGCTCCCCGTGCTAGCTCCAACCTAACACCAGCTCAGCCGGGCTGCTCTTTCCACCCCGGCTCGCAGACAGCACCCCCGACCTGCCGAGAGCCCAGCACAGCATCCCCATTCCCTCACCGGCTGCATGGTGCCCCCAGCAATGATGACAGCACGGCATTCTTCCACAACCCTGGCAAAGTGGACAGCTGGATTCAGCAAGAGGAATTTGAGGCTGCTCTGAGCAACTGTGCCTGGGAAAAGGAGAGGGGAGCATTCAGGAGCGAGCTGTGACACATACTCAGAGATATAAGAGATTCTCCCTCCTGACCTGGGCACTCTGGCAGGTACCCACCTCTCAAAGTAAAGACTAGCTGTTCAACACAGACAGAGGCAGCAGCAGGTAATGCCAGCCTGGAGGTGACCTTCTGCTTCCTAATCTCCCTGGAGTTGTACAACAGATGCAGTAAACTGCAGGACAAAACTTGACATCCAAAGTGGGAGCAGACCTCTGCAAACCCTGGCCCCAATGCCCTTGGCTAAAAATTCCCTTGGGATCATAAGCATCCTCAGACAGACCAAGCCTGCCAGTCTGCATCACAGATGGCACAAATGCAGGTTCCAGGTTCCCCAGAGACTCGTATCTCCTCCCTCAGTGCCAGTGAAGCACCCTGCTTGTGACTGACTCATGCCACCCCTCCCCAGCTCTCCCTTTCCAGTACCTTGCTTGTTGAGAATGACTCTGCCATCTTGGTTTGCATTTGTGAGGGCTGAGAGGAATCCTTCAATCTGCATCAGTGGAGAGGCAGCTCTGAGCTGGTCGTGCTCAGCCTCCACAGGAGGGCTCTGGGTACCTGCTGGCCCAAAAAAGAAAGGAGAGGCAGGCAAGGCAACTTAGGCCACACTTGTAAAGACAAGGGTTAAGCACAAAATATGCTCTACAGGAACACAATACCTGGCCTATATATGCAGGCAGAGAATAAATACCCATTCAAGGGGAAAATCCAAATTCCATCTCATTGCTAAATTAAAAAAAAAAAAAGAAAAATCTGACTATTGTGGATGGCACCACTAAGCAAAGCTACTATACACAGTAGCTCAGGTCCCAGAGCCAGGTCACAGAAGTGCAAAGCTTGAGTGCATGTGGTGTGAACATGGAATTACATCATGCAGCTTGAAAGGGACCTCACTAATCCAATGTACAGTTGCCTAGGTCAGCTAGTGAGACCTGTTAAAAAACACCCATGCAGGACACCTTCTTCAGGCCCTCATTCTGCACATCTGCCTCCTCCCTTTCCTCATGCAGAGATGCAGGTTCCACATCCTCACTCTGCCCACAGATGCACAAGGAGAGGATGCCTGAACTCACCCTCCTTAATAGATCCCTGCTGAAGGGTCAGAAGAAAGTCCTGCAAACCAGCCACCTTCTGGTTCTCCTTGTTGGTCTTCACAGCTGAGGCAGGGCCCCCATATCGCTCCACAAACCCAAAAAGCTGCCAAACAAAAGCCAGAAATACTTAAGACTACCAACAGCAGGAATCAGAGAAGATAAAGGCAGGTTTGCTGGTCTGCCACAAATGAAATTCCTCAGTAGGTGTTCACAAACCAGCCTAATCAGAATGTATCAGCTCCCATTACCTTCCTACACCCACTGAAAAGCAAAACAAGTTTCTGATGTCTGTTCTTCCAGTGCAATGCAGCCTGCCTGCCTGGCAAATTTGAGGCCAAGCAGCACAGAATTGGCACCCACTGGAAGACTGCGGTAAACCACACTGTATTTTTCTTTTCTGGATAAGCAAGAGTTAACCTGCCCATACAGTATTTTTTAAAGGAACCAGTTTGTTTGCAGAACAGGATGGAGAAGACAAGCTCCCACCCAGCTGCTGCATCCTCCATCTCAAAGTGCAGGTGTGAAGCAGCATTGGAGCACTGCTGACCATGAAACCCCAGGGCAAGTACCTTCCTGCTGATGAGGCTCTTCTCACAGTAGCGCTGAACCTGTTGGAGGAGGACAGGAAAATGAGCTGGCATTCAGCACCCCTTCTCCACCCTGCTGTCCTTGACCCCTGCCCAGCAAGGCTGTCACTTGCTGTGCTTCTGGGGAGAGCTGCACAGATCTTTGTGGGCACCACCAGCCAGACCAGAGTTTATTACAATGTGAGAAATTATTATTACAATGGCATTCCAGAGCGAAAACACACACTGTTAAAAGTGCTGTGTTTGGAGGTTCAAGAGGGAAGGTTAGGTTACTGGAGTAGCAAATTTTCTGCATGACACCCCTTATAGTGTAGCTTTGCCTTACAGACAGTTAGAAAGCACGGGCTTTGCCTCTGCTTCCAGCTCTCACACAATAATCTCAAACAAGTCACCACCACCTGTGCCTCAATGTTTGCATTACCTTAAAGAGGTTGATATTGTCAATCTGGCTTTGAAACAGAAAGTCATTGATGGATTTTAGTACTGTCCCTGAAAGAAAAGAGAGAGAAGGGGAAAAGAAATTATTGGCTGCTGCTGGGCCTGCACCCCTTACTGCCCACACCCATGTCCCTGACTGATAGCTGCAAACCCCAGGAGTTCACTCCAGTCTTACCTGTTTGGGGAACTGCCTGACTTCCAGGATTCTGGTTCACATTACCTGTAAAGCATGAAACCAGTTCAGGAAGGCTTGAATCTATCTCAAAATTAAGCAGGAAACTAAAGACTGAGCTTGATGGGTACAGTGCACAAAAAACCCAAGAAGTAACTACACATCTGCAAAATGTATCTTTGCAGACAAAACAGCAGCTCTCGCTCAGTTTTAATTTGCCCTAGAGTCACCCTACACTGCAGAACAAGTGTGCTGCTGCATCCTAAGGAACACCACCCACATTCCTAAGATCTAGGAAACAGATCATTGGAGAAAAGGAGCAAGCCCTGCAAATTCCTGTGGACCTAAAATCAAAGCAAAATATTTTCTCACAAAGGAAAGGCATCACTCAGGAAAGATTCATTCTGCAGATGCATGCCGACACACAGAGGCCTTGCTACCAGATGACCTGGAGATTTATTTCATGCAGTTCTTGTGTTACACTGTGATAAATCTGTTATATATAAATCTGCTGTATTCCTCACTTGGCATTTTACATCATCCTCACTTCAACTGGATCTCAAAACCACACAAAGGAAACTGCCTCTACCAACTCACAATGTTATCTGCTGCTCCTAAGCTAGTGAAACAAAGAGTTCCAGCAGACATCAGTCAACTTGCCCATGTACAAAACAGCCTGCAAAATAAAACTACTGGCATCTGAACCTATACATAAGCAACACTTCCCTGCAGTCTCTGCAGAGGAGGAAGGGGGACAGTGTCCTGAGGAAGTACTAACTAGCTCAGACTTTATCAGTATCCCTGGAGACACAAAAGGTTTGCTTACCTCCCAGCATAGCCACAAACTGCTCCAGTAAATACAGGATCTGCTTAATGTACATCAAGTTCTTTGCCTTCAAACGTTTCCTATGAAACATGAGACACATTTAAGCCCCAAAACCTCTTCAGGGACTAACCAAAGCAGATGAGCTGCAGGAACAACTCTTCTTCATTTTGGAGAGTCAGGAACTAAGATTTCTTCCAAGTTCACTCTCCCTGTTTGTGACAGGGCACAGTCATCTGGATATCCTGCCATGGTCATCCCAAAGCATTTATCCATGCTCCCCCCACTGTTCCTACCATTGCACTTCTCCTTGCATATTAATTATAGCTGGTTTATTAAATGGCAGTGATGCCTTAAGACCCTGTTGCAATAATGCTCCAAACATTCAGAGTTATTATCACTGAACACAACAATCAGCCACTGCAGGGATGGCGAGGTGCAGAGCCAAAACCCACACACAGCTTCCTCCTCCTCAGAGCTTCCTGCTCCTACCATAATTCACAATGGAAGACTAAGGGAGAGGCATGAAAGACTGAATCTTTTGAAACTCTGCATCACAAAGTAGAAGTGATTGGAGGGAGTTATTGGGAAAGGAACTGAGTGTATAAGGGGAAAACAGAATCCTCGGGATATCCCCTTCTCACTGCTTTATCCCAGCCCTGGGAGTCTGACTTAGATGGATTCTAGACAGAGATAATGAATCAAGTGTCTTTTCACCTGCAGAACTCTTAATGCAGTAACTTTCCACTTGGGAAAAGCAAGCAAGGCCCTGCAGCCATGGGGCAAGCCAAGGCATCCCCAGCCCTTCCCTGTGCTGTTTTCCCCCAAAATCCTCACCTGTACCGCTCCATGTACTGCGACAGCTGGGAGTGGGCACAGCACAGCTGCACAAACAGAAAGCAGAGGCTGCTGTCATAAAGGAGAGAAGAAAGAGCACTCTGGAATTGTGCTCTTTAGCACAATTAGCATGAGCAGGCCAGGCTGTGACTCACCTGAGAGCCGCTGACCTCGGCACTGTGGATGCAGGTGATGGTGTCTATGAGGTTGTGAGCCTCGTCAATGATCACAACCTGGTCCTTCAGCTTGATGCCAGCAGCGTTCCTGGTAGGCTCATGCAGAAGCATCTGATAGGGCAGCACCACCAGCTACAGGAGAGGCACACACTGCCCTGATTCCAGCTCTCATCCTTACAAAATTGAGGCATTCTACAACCACTCATTAACAGCCTGTATTAGAGGGCCATGCAGCATTTAGCCAAGTGACTTACTCTTCTTATGGGAAAAGTAAGAACAAAACCAGGAGCACATGCTTGAGAGGGGCACTGGGATGTGAGCTGAAGAGAAATGATTATGCTACAATTGCATACGGGCTCAGGTTACCTTCTAAATCTCCTTTGGAGCACTGGAACTCTTCAGAGAGAACCCAGCAAGGAAGAAGAGTGGTGTAAGAGCTAAGAGTACACCTGTATGTCAGTATTGCCTCACACTTGCTGAACTGCTCAAGTATTTCAAAGTACTGAGACATACAGCATCCTTATGAACTTCTGATGGGAATTCTTATTTTCCTTTGCTTTCTGGGCAAAACTAGAGCTGACAGAAACACAGCCTGTTTACAGACTCCCCCAATCTAAGTAACAGTGCTAGAGGGAGCAGCCCACCAGTTCATTCATAGAGTGCCTGGCATTAATGCCACTAAGCCTGTTATGTCTTACCTGAGCAGCAGGGATAGCAAATCGACTCCCATAATATGGGCAGGCTTTGGCCTCCCTTCCCAAGGACACGAGCTGCTCAATATCCTTCACTTCCACCAGAACTTCATCACGGAGGAACTGCATTTGCTCAAAGGAATAAAACGGGCACACGGTGCGACTCACACGTCTCTTCTTCCCCTCATTCTCCTCATTGCTCTTCTTTTCTAACAGCAGAAATCAAAAGAAAGCTATGAGCAACACACACAACAGCCTAAAATAACCATTTTGCAGAACCTCATGGATTTCAAAGCAAGCTCTATCCTGTGTATTCCTGACCTATCACCTATTTTAAAATTATTCAGCAGTAACTTTTCCATCTCCATAGTGGACACTACTCTTGCCAGTTACATTTAGCATGTGACATCTTCCAACATTTCTAGCATTGAGTTAACAAACACAAGTATCTTTCTGTGCAGAAGTCCTGACCAGCTTAAGACATTCAGAAAATTTATCCTGATCTCAGCATAGCCTGGAAGTCAAGAAAAGCACCAAGGATTCCTGTTCCTCCAACCTGTCACTTTCAAGCTTCTAGCACTCTTGCTAGAACTGACTGGCAGTGCCCACTGTCTCCACACTCTCACAACACCTTTATAAGGAATTGCTTCCCCAGGCTGGGAGCATGTGGTATTTTCAGAGTCCCCTATCATGCAGAGGAAAGATGAATCTGACTCCATGTTCTTAGAAGATTAATTTATTATTTTATGTTACTATGTTATATTAAAGAATGCTATACTAAACTATCCTAAAGAATAGAGAAAGGATACTTACAAAAGGCTTAACAAGATACTACTGAAGAACTTGTGACTCTCTCCAGAGCCTCGACACAGCTGGCTGTGTCCTTAAGTTAAAACAATTCACATGAAACCAATCACACAATGACCAGGTGGTAAACAATCTCCAAACACATTCCAAAGCAGCAAAAAACAGGAGAAGCGAATCAGATAATTATTATTTTCCTTTTTCTCTGAGGCTTCTCAGCTTCCCAGGAGAAGAAATCCTGGCGAAGGGATTTTTCAGAAAATATGACAGTGACAGGAGCATCCTCACCATGTTTGTTCTTCTGCATCTCCATGCAGCGGTCATTGATGAGCTGGAGCGCGCCCAGGCGCCGCACCTCCTCATTCACACACAGATTCTGGCACGTGCAAACAGAGGAAGAGGAAGGGAGTAAATTCACAGCTGAGTGCCCCCTGTATTACCCCTGCTGTAAAATGAAAGCTTTTCATTAAAGCAATCCCAGGCCAGATTCCAAAAATGAAGTCTAACAGTTAGATATTGTACATACTAACTGTACAAATATGTTCAAAACTCACAGAAACTTAGGAGGAAAAAACGAGACAAAGAGGGCTCACTGCTACACAACAGCTTCTGAAAAATGCTGTCAGAAGTACTAGTTTACTAAGAGGAGCACCTTCTCAGAGACTCAGACATCTGTAACATTCCATATTGGAAAAGTTAAAACATTCTTGTATTTACATCAAAGGGTAAATGACCAAAACAGAGTTCACAGAAAAATGCACATCACACAGATCTGTGTTGCGACCCATGACTGCCTTAGTTTTTCAACAAGAAACTCAGCCTGACCCCAAGGTGACTTCTGTGGCAGCAGATCCCCACAGCTCCTGGCAGTGTGCTCTGGGTCCCTGGGAACAGCAGCAGCACGTACCTGCCTGGATCCCAAGGAGACCAGACGTGTGTCTTTGCCAAAAGGACTTTTCTGCACCTCCCGCACAAACTGGGACAGCTGGGAGTGGGTGCGGCTGCAGTAGTAGATCTGCAGTGAGCAACAACAAAGGGAAGACAAGAACAATGTGAAAGCCAATCCCTACCTATGACCAATCCTATGAGGAAGCAGCCAAGCACTTCAGCAGGGTTCACCTTGCTCAAGCCTTCAAAAGCACAAGGCACGTGCTTAAAACTGCTGAGGCCAAAAGCCCCATCTTTTTTTTCTCCTCTGCATTTGCTTTTGTTGCCATTTAATTTTCCAAGATCTCTATAAAACAAGGACTCGCCATGGGAGAGTAATAAAAAACTATTTATTGCAGCAAAAAATGAAGCAGTGTTAGCACAGCAAGTTGCTTAGGCAGGCAGTGTAGTCCAGAAGGAGATGAGCACAGCAGAACTAGCTGTCTTTATCAACAGACCTGGCAGGTTTTGGAAGCTAGCTCCTAAATCCTTCTGTACTGCCTGACTGTTGGAAAGGTGCAAGGAAGCCATCATTCTGCTCACTCCTACACTATCCTATGAAGTGGCACTATTTAATTTCCTCCTCTCACCTTAGTCACATGCTCCTCTTCCAAATCATCATCATCATCTTCTTCCAGCCTAAGAAAAGAGAAAGTTCAGTTTCCTTTCAGCAGACCTCTGACAGTAAGAAACAAATTATGCTCCACCAGAGGAGTGAGGTCTCAAGAGAGATGATTAAGTCATCTCAAAAAGAGCCTCAGAACTCATCTCATCTGGTAAAAATTTAAACTTTTTAAGAACAGTGTAAGTATGCATAGTCAAGTCAAGCCTTTCTCTTTAAAGGAAAAATCTCTCCTGGGTTGTGCCTTTTTTCCAAGTCCAAGAATTTCTTTTTCTTTTGATTGAGGGGCTCTAAGCCTCAGGCATAAGCTAATCAGTGCTATACTATTCTTTGGTGACATTATTTATTTATTTTTGTAAAGCTTTCCCATTAGAAGCAATTTACCACCCTCCAGATATTGCATAAAGAAGGGCTTCAGGAAAGCATTCAGCTACCATTGAGCTCCTCAAAGATAACAGCAGTTCAATGTTTGATAAACTACTTACATATAAAAAAAGTAGTTAAGTGTTCTTCAATTTTTAAGGCAGAAGAATATGTCTAGACATGAATTAGTAAATTTGTAATTTAAATGTGTTTGATTTTTTGTGCTGAAGTATGGCTTCTGGCTTTCTGCATAAAGCAAATGCATGAGAGAGAAAAGTGTGCAGGGGATTTTCATGCCAAAGCTCCATCTTCAGAAATGTGAACATCTCTGCCTTTAGAGTATCAAAAAAATGCCAGTGCTAATCTGCAGAACTGACAGCTTCCTCTGGTGTCCTGAGTTCTATTCTGCTTTTCTCATGCAAGGAACTTGATCTCCAGTCATTCACTCAGCATCCAGAGGCACTCTTTGGGAAGCTGGGCATGGATAAAGGCAGGGCACTGCTACACATTTTAAGATGCACTTTCTCAGAAAGCATTTCAAGTCACTCATCGGTCTAACAAGTTTATAAAAACCAAAACAAACCAAACTAAAATCCCCCCCAAACCACCAATTAAATAAAACCCCAGAACAACCACCATCTTACACTGTTTGAAAAGGTGAGAAACACTTTTTAATAAAATCTGCCCAACTTCTTTAATCAGGGCAAGACAAAAATTAGATAGAAAATGTGTCCTTAGCATGGAATCCCCTCATTCCCTGTCCTTACCCAGATACCACTTTCTTTTCATCATCACTCTCATATTCAGCAAGAATCAGCTCCTCTTCATTGTGATCCAGCTGGTCTAGAGCATCCTCTCCAGCTCCCTGAGAAAGAGCCTCCTTGCTGAGCTGAAGAAGGCGCTTTGCCTCATCCTCCTCACATCTCTGGAAGAACACAAAGACACAGCATTTCCCATATAAAAAGAGTGGCACAGGGGCTGCTTTATGGCATGAACAGGGCAGAAGACAGCACAGTCCCTCACAGAAGGCTGAAGCTGTTCAGCCCTACAGAAATCAGCTGTTACCAAAACCAAAGACCTGCCCACACAGATGGTTATGAAGGGGAAACATGAAGGACCTTCTCTGCAAAAGGCCTGCTGAACTAACAGATCCTCAATGAAATGGGGATGTAATGTTCATGTAATCCAGTGTTAGTTGCTTAAAGTGGTCCATAAAAGATGCCTGCCTGAGAGAAAATAGTGTGTAAATAAACCTGAACAAACAAACATGTAAGGACATAATCAAACACTCTGTGCACATTTAACTCAAAGCTAGAATCAGCTCAGCATCTGGCTTAGAACAAGATTTGTCTTCCAGATTTTTCTCCAGTTGTATGACTGTTACTCTAACACAAGTCTCTCTACAAAAAATCCAGTTGAACTGTTGAACAGTTTTCTGATTAACTTTTGTGTCATGACAAAGAAAGGTTCATTTTTCCATCTCAAAACAGTATCTTCCAATGTCAATGAGCATTTTGTTACCATGGAATAAACAGAAAATGCAGTTAGTAAGCACTACAGAAAAGATGAATCAGTCACTTTTCTAAATCTCCATAATATTTCTCTCAGTTGCTTTCTTGCTTTTCATCATGCTTCTCATTTCACATGCTCTTCATTCTCTTTTAAGAGACAAGTTCTTTGTTCCATTTGGTTTTTATTTGCTATTCTTTACTATTTCTGTCATTTCCTTTTGACAGGAGTTGACCAAAACATGACAAAGTATTTGAGACAGAGCACACTAGAAATTAATAGCCTGGCAGCCTAATAAATCTATTTGGGGACCTGAACTGAGTATTTCTGGGAAGGATAACTCATATAATCAAAAACCATCAAGAGTACTGAGGCCAGTTCATGCACCTAAATGAGAGGAAATATGTATCTGTGAACTTTAATATAATTTTTATTCCAGAGGTACTGTTCAAACATGTTCATAAAACTGAGATCTTTGCAAAAAAAGCCTCTGAGTATTACAGCTTTTAAAAGAAAAGCAGAAAGCCAGAAGGCAATCAGAACACACATCATTTCTGCCCACACACAAAAACTGTAGCAGGAAATTACTGGTGCACAAATTGTTTTTCACATCTGTCTTTTAAAAGAAAATTTAACAAATAATTTTGGATGACCAATTTCAGAAACCTCATACAAAGAGCCCCTCAAACAGGTGGGTTGGAAAAGTCAGTGTGAAGTCACGCATAAGCAAATATGAACAACACTGAAGGTAACCAAAACCAAAAGTTTTGATCTCTGTGGAATAACTCACCTTCCTCTTTGCTGCATAAACAACACTGAAGGTAACCAAAACAGAAAGTTTTGGTCTCTGTGGAGTAACTCACCTTCCTCTTTGCTGCATATTTTAACTGAACATTTTGCCGAATTTTATCAAGACGCTCTTCTCGCTTTTTCCTTCTGATCTGCTCTTCCTACAAAAATAGGAGAGTGTAGGCAGGATTAAGTGGATTTAGTCCTCAACCCTTGGTATCACTAATTATGCTCTGGGCATAGAAAAAATACTAAGGGAAACAAAATTTCTGAGACAGGGACAGGACAAGGTTCCGTTCTCCAGCAGTGTTCACCTACCGAGTGTTACTCTGCTCAAAGCAACACAAAGCAATAGTTTCCTGTCTTGGGCAACCTGCAGGCAAAGACACACCACCAAATTTGCTGCACGTGTTCTCCACTCTCCATCCAGGATGCAGGAACAGTTTGCCCAGAGAGCTGCTGGAGTTCCCCTCCCGGGAGATGCTAGAAAGCCGCCTGAACACTGGGTACCGCGCTCCAGGGACTCTGCTCGAGCAGAGAGGATGTTCTAGGTGACCCTTCCTCCCAGCCATGCCGTGACTTTGTGATATCAGCCCTCCCGATCCTTTCCTCGTTATTTACCCCGTCCTCTACACAGAGCGCATCCCCACCTTCAGTCTGTCCACCTTGTCCCGCTCCTCCTTCCTCTGCACGAAGGCCGTGACCCAGTCCGGCTGCCCGGCCGTGTCCGCGCTGCCCGGCCGCGCCTGCTGCGGGCTCAGCCCGTCCTGCCCGAGGGCCAGCAGCTGCTCCTCCTCCTGCCGCCGCTTCTCCTCCCAGTCCCGCAGCCAGGCCAGGGCCCCGCAGATGAGGCTCAGCGATTTTCCCTGTCACGGAGAGCCGGCAAGGTGAGCAGCGCTGCCGCCGCCGCCGCCGCGGCCCCGCCCGGCCCCGCCGCCTCACCGTGCCCGTGGGGCTCTCGAAGATGCCGACCCGGCCGGCCTCCAGCGCGGCGTACAGCGCCTCCATGAACTGCTCCTGGATGCGGTACGGAGTGTAGGGGAACGGGAACCGGCCCGGCACAGAGCCCACTGCCGCCGCCGCCCCGCTCTCCATCCCGCCCGCTTCGAACCGGGCGCCGCGGCCGCGGCCGCCCCTTCCCGTGACGCGGCGGAAGGACCGCCCTGCCCTGCCTCTGTGCACAGAGCCCTCCCCGAGCTGTCATCCCCTTCCCCATCCCCTCCCATCGCACGCGGACACAAAATTACATTTCAGAGGAAAAAAACCAAAACCAAAACCAAAAAAATAAACCCCCCCCCCAAAAAAAAAACCCGAGAAGGTTTTATTTAGGATGTGTGAAAAATGCGTATTTTATGATTGGCTTTTCGCAAATATTAAAATGAATATTATGTGTGTTATGTTAGAAAGTTATGCTCTGTTAATTTTCTTGAATAGTGTGTTAAATATGGTTTTGGATTATAACGGAGTGTTAAAATAAAAACCATGCTATGTAAGATACTTTTTTTTTTTTTTAAGGAAAGGACTTGCAGCAAGATAGCAGCCACAGGACACCTAAATCTTTCAGAGAAAAAGAATTTATTGCTCCATTATCAGAAGAAACGAACTTCTTCCCACCTCGCTCAGCCTTTAAGACACCATTAGGATTAAGAGGAAGAAGCTGACACTGACCAGACAGAATCCTGTATTTGAATGGAATTTATGCATCATGTATGAGGTGTATGAATATACAACAGGCTATTGCTATTAAGGGTTAATCCTCTGTTAATGTGTGTCCTTTTTCAGGCTTATTTTGCCCAGAAAAAGGTACCCAGACATCTGTAACTCTTTGTTTTTATTGCCTCATAGTGTCCTAATCCAAATCGTCCATATTATTATTACTCTGATTTTACTGCTATTTTTATAACCATTATATTATTATTAAACTTTTAAAATTTTAAAAACAAGTGATCGGCGTTTTTCCCAGATGGAAGTGCACAGTAATAAAACACTGCCATATAGAAGGGGTTTATGTAATACTCAGTCCTGTATTTGAACTGCGTATGTTCATACTCTGGAAACAGCAGCCACCTAAGGAAGAGCAGCATAAAAAGAACAAGACAACTGCAATCAGTCTCTGGACCAGCAGTGAGAACTCATCGTGTACTGGTTCAGACTAGGCCATCTGGGGCAAGTCCTTTTTGGGGGGGTCAAATAATATAAGGCCATATTTTTGTCCTAGTTTTGTTGATGTCTGATGTTGGAAGGAGTTTCAAATCAGCAACAACAAATCTGGGAGAAGCTATAGACTTCCCTTCAACTGGAAGCACTTCTGCATCCAGGATTTCTGGGAACAGCCATTGGTTTTGTGTTACCTAGCTATCATGAGGTAGGAATTCCTTGTCTCATGTAAGATTTCGAAAATAGAAAGGAAAGACAAACAGATTTATGTTCAGACTATTTATTCCCTTTCTTCCTTCCAGCCATAGCCCTTTTCCTTAAAAAGAAATCTCTGCAGCAATTCGTATCTAGATTTTATCTACAGAACAGATAGACAACTGAGTAAAATTATAAACTAGTTTATTAACCTTTGGACTGAAACATTTGGAGGCTCCTGGTTTTTCATAGGTATACTTATTTGGAGATACATGTTGGAAATTCATGTTAGAGTGTGAGGTACAATGGACAGCACTGAGCATCATCCTGTCACATGGAACAGGGTGTGATGCAGCAGACCAAACCCCCTTGTTTCAGATGATCTACAGATTTTGGAAGACCCCACTACACTGGTTATACCAATCCCCAAAGTTTTGTTCACAACACTCAGGGCTGAAAAACATTTGCAGTACAAACAAAGCACCTCAAAGCAGCAAACTGACTCAAGTATTCTCAAATATTGTCAGCACAAAAAGAAGAAAAAGCCATACTTTGGTTTATGTTTTTTACCATTATGAGTATATTCTTCGCTGAAAAATACACAAGATTGATTTCATTTTGGACAGGGTCTTTTTGAAAGGGTATTGAGATACCACAGGACTTTGCCATATTCTACAGATCTTCCTGGAAGCAGAATCTGTTTAGTGAAGGGGCAGAGTGAGTGTGGAGTGAGCAGCATGGTACACCCCAAATTTTCAGCATTCAGCTCTTCCCTTCCCAGACATGCTCCATGCAATTTCTCACCTTGTGAGCATTTTCTCTACTGGCTCAGTGCTGGGCTGCTTCTGGTCACAAACCTGCTTCTCTTCATTTATCCAAAAGGTTAGAGCCAAGCTGGGGACTGCAGGTCCTGATCAGAGGAAGGAAAACAGACATAATAAATACCTGTCATGGCAGCAGTGCTGTAGGGTGGGATTACAGGAGGATAAGTATTTAGGAGCTGAAAGTAACCTAGACCATGATGAAAATGGTCTAGGTTACTAGAAAATGATGCCCAGAAATATGAGTCAGGGTCACTGTCTGTCCTGCCATGCACACTGGGGCCATAATAACCAGGGCCAGCTCAGGTGGCACACACAGGTCAACCAGATGTCCTCTGACAGCTCACTGCCTTCCCACAGGTATCTAGATGTTCATCCTGCTGCTCTTCCAGACCAAAAACACCTCCTGATGAGTTTTGTGTAAGAAAACTATCGATTCCTCAAACCATTTTCTCTCCATCACCTTTCTTCCTAGTGTTTTCTACCATGGTCTGGAGCCCTTTGTGGATTCTGTCTTAATGGATCAGCCAAGCACACACAGATCTGGGCAAGAGACAAGATTTTGAGCTGCTCACACATTATCAACAACAGCAGCCCAAAGGCAGAATTTCCTGCCCTGTGCTTCACAAAAATGGCTGTTTGACTGCCTCTTTCCAGATGGATTTTCCAGGGCTGGCAGTGAGCAGAAGGAAAGAGTCACACACACCTGTCCATGCCCAAGCCGTGCCTGGGGGAGGGGGCAGCAGGGAGGGAGCAGGAGCAGCGCAGGATGGAGTGTTCGGAACGCAGGTGTCTGTGACATCAGTGGCAGAGCAGCACAGGTGACAGCTCCAGCCGTGCACGTGGGCCCCAACTGTCACAGGCACTGCTCCCAGTGCCATGACGGCCTTGTGGGCTTATCTGGCTTTGTCTGGTGAGTAGGACGTGTCCCTCCTCCAAACCCAGCTGTGGGGAAGGGCGGCCAACCCAGCTGCTCTGCACTCTCCCCATTACTCCTCAAAAGGAAGGGATGAAGCATCCTCCAGTGCCTCAGGCGCAAAGATCCATGGTCTTATCATTTTGTCAATTTTCACCCTGGAGTTGGTATTTATTCATCAAAGAGGGCCACAGAGTGACCCAAGAGCCAGACAGGAGTCAGATCTGGATGCGGTGGGCACAGGCTGGAGCAGAGGTGGAGATGCTGTGACAGGGACAGCTGGGTGCATTAAAGCACTAAGGCACAGGTCTGGAGCTAACCCACGAAGCTAAGAGGGAAGACGGCCCAGTAAAACAACAGGGGAAGCAGGAGAAAGAGGTCTGAGAGAGGACCTTGGTTAAAGACCTCTTTAGCCAGAGGAAGAGAGTTTGCAGAGGCTAAAAATCTTGGAAGGAAACTGTGTACTTGCTTCAGCCCCAACAACAGAGCAATAGTCTCAGTTTCAGCCATGACTTCCAAGACATTTCTCCCAGTTCAAGATTTGAATCTCCAGAGCTTTGGTGAAGGTCCCTCAGCCATGTACTGTCACTCCTTTCAACAGGGGTGAAGCAACTTTTCCACAGGTCTGGATCTTCCATGTCTAGCTTGTAAATGCATTTTCTATGTGCTGGATCCTGCACCCAGAAAAGGCGACAGAGATGTGGATTCAGTCCTCCAGCTCTTCCAAACATGTCGTGGTTATCGTTTCCTTCTCCCTCTGACTCCCTGCACTCTGTTTCCCACCAGTGCTCTTGGGCTGGGGCTGCATAGCTGGCCCTCGGGGCACAAAGGCACAGGAGCCAGGAACACCCCTCTCTGACCAGGAATACCACCAGTTCTTCCACTTCCTGAGGATCACCATCCAAGCCAGAACCGCCTGCGAGCTCCGCGAGCTGTACGGCTGCAAGAACTCACTCGTCCAGAGGCTGGATGAGTATGAAAACCACGGAGCCATCCCTCCAGGTAAAGCCAGCCATGATTCCCAAGGACAGGAGTCCTGCATGGCCCTCATCACTGGGAAACACTCAGGATCTGGGGAGGAGAAGGGAGGGGAGAGAGGTGGGTAGCAGTCCTGGAGTGAGGAGAAGGCACGTGCTCATGGGCAGCCTCTCTCACATTTCATTGGATCCACAAGAATCCAATGGATTCCCTAGGACCAATCCCTAGGACCAACCTCCTCTCATCCCTTGGGTCATGAAGATGACCAAGAAGCAGTGGAGTTTCTCAAAAGGTCTCCATATGGGGGGTTTTCATGGAGGGATGTCACCCCACAAGGAGCTTATTGCAAAGGGGGATGCCAGCGCTGGAGTCTGTCACTGGATCTGTGTCTTTATTTGCCTCTTTCTAGGGCCTATATGCTCTGAACTGCCAGAAAATCCTTCCTTCCTCAACTTCTGCACCTTTTCTCTTTATCGCTGTATTATGAAACAATATTTCCTTAAGGTGAGTTATTTAGCTGTTTCCTGAACACTGTGGTGTGCTCTGGGCAATTTATGGGCAAAAGAGAGAGCCCTGAATATGAGTAAGTGGGAAGACAAAAAGCTAAAAGACAGGGAAGATGATAGAAGAGTGTGTGTGTGGGCACTCACACCAAGCTGATTAGCTGACACAGATGGCACCTGCAGCCCCTTGCCATAAAGGAGACTTCCCAGAAGGCATTCTTCAAGAAAATGAACCTTTGAGGACCACCTCAACCCTCTTCCCCAGCTCTCATTCCCAAACAAGTTGAGACAATCTAGGTTTCTCCAGAAGAAAGGGGGATTCATGTAGGCCAGAAGAAGAGAGCAAAGAGAGCTGTGAATCCCAAGAGTTTTTGAAGGTTTATTTTGCTTTCCTGGGTTCATCTGAGTAGGGAATGGGAAAGATGAGATTGTGCAGTGAGAGCTAAACCCACAGAATGGGGCTGTGCACGGGTGCCTGCTCCTAAGGCTCTCCAGAGGAATGTTTTCTCCCCCACAGAGGATCGTGTGCCCAGGACGCCCAGAGACACAAAGCATCCAAGCAGGAGCCAGCCCCATCGTGAGCAGTGGTGCCATGCCACCCAGCAGCTTTGAGCCCCTGCCAGCTCCCCCCACGCCTCCCACAGCTCACCCCAGCCCCGAGACAGAGGCACCTGTGACCCCCACGTCCCTCCCTGTGAGCACAGAACCAATGCCCTTGGGCACAGAAGCCCCAGAGGTGACAGCCAGCGGCCATCAGCAGGGACACCTGCCCAACAGTGACATCGAGGATCTGCTCCTGAGGATACTGGACAGCCAGGTGCAGACCTCACTGCAGACAATGAAGCTGTTGATGTCTGTTGGGAAGGCAGCGAAGGAGGAAGAGTTGCAGAGGGTTGCCACGAGGCTGCTGGTGGCTCTGAACAACGTCAATGTGTCTTGGTCACCAACCAACTGATACAGCTCAACAGGGGAAAAGCCAGCTCTTCCAAGTGCATGGGGAAACAGAGCCGTGGGAAATGCCATTGCTCAGGATTCAAAGAAAAAGATGGTCTCTTCTTGGAAGTAAATGTATTGAAAAGATACCATTGTCTCCTGTAAAAACTGTTTGCTCACCATTAATGGTGTTGTGTCATTCAAGGGATGTCATGGGACAATCTTCATTAAATGCAGGTGCTCCTGCTCAAAAGCATTAAGAGAAGAACTTTCTTTCAAAATATGTATGTGAATATACAAACACAAATATACAAGGGATGCTCTACGAGTGCAGGAAGGCTTCATCCTGCAAGGGAACTGCTGGTCCCGTGCTCTCCTTGTTCTGGGGTTTGCACATGGCTGACATCTCCTTCTGAAATGTTGTTATGGAACACACAGGACAAATATTCATAGTAAGAGCCTCCTCTTGTCTCTCACAACAAATCAGAGGATCTGATTCTTGGAACTTTGGCTGAAGTGCTGTTTCTTTTCTGAACACTGAACATGCCTGTAGGTAAAACTGTGTGAAGCCATCTGGAGTCTGCACTTGCTGCTAAAAGCAGAGTGGGAACTCTGCAAGAACCAGCTCTGGTTGTCTGAATCTCCACTCAGAAAAAGATGGTTTTACCCTAAACTCAAGCTAAATTCCAGTGTTTTTTTGCTTTCAGGAGACCACCCCTGAAGTGAGACTCCCCTATTCACCTTTCCTTCTGCAGGCTTTCTTGTTTTCTATTCCACCAAGGGCTCTGAGGAGGAAGGGGCCAAAGGCAGCTCTCTCCACACCAAGCAACATCCCTGTGGAGTCAGTCTGGGATGCTGCTTTCCTTTGCACTGCTAAGTGACACAGCTGAGTGAAATATTGGCTCTGTGTCTACCCATTGAAGGAAACCCTTAGAAAGATCTCAGAATCACAGGTCCTCCATTGTCCTGGGAATGGGAGAAGATTGCTGTGTCCTACACTTAGGACCAAGTCATATCTTGTCTCAGACCTTGTTGGAAATGAGCAACAGTGGTGACAGGGATAGACAAGGATGAACTTTACATTAAATTACAAGCTTTACATTAAATCTGTCTTACATGGCATAAAAAGTGAAACTGCTAAGATAACATGAAGTAAACAAAGAAACATAAAATTTAAAAAGTAGTAGCTGTGCACAGCCTCAATTTTGTAATATAGAGAAATTTGTGTCCTAAGTAATCTCTCTGTCTCATAAAAGGAAATGGGTAAACTCTCTAAATTGAAAGAGATGTGGTAAAATATCTGTGCTGAGTTTATGGGAAGCACAAAGATAAATATAGAATTTGCAATATATTTCACTGCAGTATTGGGACCTGACTACAGACAGGAAAGCTAAAAATGCAACAGCAAAAAAATGCGAAGAAAATTAAGACAGAAGGACTCAGGGTCACATATTTATGAACTAGATTGGTATTATTAGTTTAATTTGAATGGTTTCCTACCACTTGAGAGAGTTTCCTATATGTTCTTGTCTTGCAGCTAAATAATGCTTCCTTCCCACTCACTCCCACACGTTTTTTTCCTCCTCCACAACCACAGCCCCAGTGGCCTTACATTCAGGAAATACCAGCTGAGCCTTTTTTAGCCCAGTGTATATTGCTGAATTCAGTGCTCTTAATTTTTTTTCAGCTTTGTTTTACAAGGTTTACAGACATCAAAATGTTATGGCATATTTAAACACTGAGATCAGTTCAATTGCCCTTATCTTTTTGTTTAACACTGTAAATTCTGCTTTGTCAGGCTGGGGTATGTGAATGCATGTGCATGAGAGGAAATTCAATGAGCTTCAGTGCTGAGAGCAGCAGATTATGTTTTGTTGTTCTCAAAGCAAGTAGATGTGATTACAGTTCACCCACATACATGAAATAAAAAACAAAAAAAACAGAGTACAGGCCTTTAATGTGTGTCAGGCTCTGGATTTCCAGATTGCTGCTTTGACATAAAACATGGACAGAATTGTGTAGTGTTTCTAAATTTGTATCTTGGATTTTTGTGTTATGTTTCCAGCCACAGAGGTGCTCTCTGTGTGGTGTTGGTTGCTAGCAGCTCACTTTGCATTCACTGAGTGGATCTTGCACAGAAGCATTTTTACTGAAGACAGAAAAAAAAAAAAATCTGTCTCAAAATGCTATAGCAAAATTTTGTGTGTTGAAACCATCCCAGCCCTCTCCCACAAGCTATGGAGTCCTTAGCAAGTCACATTTCATCTTAAGCACAGAAAAAGAGATTCAGAGACAGCCTGGTCTTTTAAAACCATTAATGAGAGACAAAATGTTGGCATAAATGAATGGGACAAACCCAGTATTTCACATGGGCCTGTGCAGAATAGATACACTTCAGGATTAAATAATTACAAAGCCTTTTCTGTTAATAGTTACCTTAATTACTTGAAAGATGGGTGAACTCAGTACAGGGGGCTCTGTCTAAATATAAGTGATGATGAGTTACTTAAATAGGCTTTAGATCTGTTCTTCAGGTTTCAGTGTTTTCTCAAGGTGGTTTACAGGGGTAGCAGCAATTCCTGGAAAATGGAAGCACTACTGATTTTGACCTAAGTTTCCAAGAAGGGAATTCACTTCTCTGAAGGTTTCAGCTGCTGGGTAAAAGCACAAGCAGCACTGGATGTTCACTTTGAGATGGCAAGATAGCCAATGTATCAATGCTCTCCTTTTGACAAAGCTCCTGGGCAGGAGCTGCTGTAGCACTATTTCTAGAAATGGGGATTTTTGGACATCTCAGATAGAATGATTTTTCCCAAGCAGAAATGTGCGTATTTTATACCTTAGAAAAATAAATTGCTATCATACAGAAATATGCAGGCATACATACAGGATAAGGAATATTAATGACACACAAATGAGCCTTCCTTTAAGCCAAAAAGCTTTTTATAAGTTATTTGATCATAACTGTATTGAATTGGAGATTTTTGCTAGGATGAGCTAGAAAATAGTACTTGACCTGTACTCTCTGCAAGACCCTCTAGTAAAAGAACCTAACCTGCCCCTGCCATGCTGCTTTATTTCTACATGTTTCTGGGATTGTGCTTTCTTGGGCTCCTGGTTTCCTTCTCTTCTACAGATCCCAGCAGAAAAAAGCTGAAGGCTTGAGTTCCTCCAATGCATATAAAGAAATAAAAACTGTAGCCCAGAGATTGAGTAATATCATCTAAAGAATATGTAGAATTCCCCTTGTAGTTTTGGGCCTTTCTGAAGAAAGTTTCTGCATAAGTACAGAGATTTTCAAAGATTTTCTAAGCACTATGCACCTTTCTTTTAATTCTTCCAGCTTTATTTCCAATGGCTTTTGGCTTTTTCGTGTGCAGTGATTGCTCATAGCAATAACCCCTAAAAGAAAAGGCAGCACAAAGCTGCTGGGAGTGTAACAGATGCTTGTAATATCACTGCCCTCTCCACAGGGACTTGTGTAAACTGATTCCTTGCTGCATTCAGCATGTTAACATCCAGGAGCAGAATGTTGCTTGTGGAATTCATAATGGAACCAGGGATTCCAAAAATTGATCCACAGGGTCTTGTAACTACAGGAGCTCCAAACTATATGTTATCCATCTGCCTTGACTTTGCTGGCTTTCAAACACAACTCTGTTTGCATTTACAGTCTGTTTGGAATAATTTTCACTTGGTACATCCTTACAAAGAGACTGTGGAGGAGAATGATTATCTGCCAAGCACTGATGTGTTTGGGAATATTCAGCACAAGCTTTCGTGTGTTATTTAAATGAATGGCTTATTTTGTCACCCTTGAAATATGCACCATCACTTTGGCAAGCTCTGTGTGGTGCAAGGTGTGCAGTGCAATGAGATGCACGAATGAACAAGAGGAATGCAGCAGGGCACACATGAGGAATGAGAAAAGGAAGTCGTTCAGGAAAGCCTGGAGTAAAATCAGGAGGGGTAAAAAAAGAAAAATCTCTCTCACATGGCTGAGGTGGGAAAAAGAGGTTAGTTTCATTTTCTTCTGTCTTGGCAGATGTCTGGGGCTGCTTACAAAGGCTTAGAGGAAGAATGTGCATGTAAAATGCAAAAGTTCATGAAAAAAGATAAACTCATCCTTTCCAGTGTTCAGTTCTTTTATGACATTATTTTATCTTCTCTGACTCCCTGTTATTTCTCACTGATTTCTCAATCCTTCTATGAATGAAACGTACCAACCCCAGACTCCCACCACCCCTCTGCCAGACCCTGTAACTGCAATTATTTTGCTGCCCCAAAGGCTCCTTCTTCCTCATGAGCCCTTTGGCTATAAAAGATGATTTTCAGTCATAAAGTCTCTTTCAATGCCTCTTTGCCCATAACATCTTAGGAAGAGGAGAAGATTTCCCAGTGTCACATCATGGTTTAATTGACTTAGACCACATCTTAGGCAAGCTCCCTGACCATTCTATTACCATATAAATAAGAGTGTGTGTATCTTCCCTTATATCAGTATCTTGCTTTTTTTGTTGTTAACAAAAATATGTTAATGGATAAGAGCAGCTTTTTATCTGAATAATGACTTAATGCTTCTGTGAATTTCAGATGGTGAAATAAGCCCTTTCTTTAAAAGTTTGCAATTTCCCTGGAGTTCACTAACTACCTCTACTCAATGGAGGAAAAAAAGGCAAATGGGAGACTTCAAACCTCAGCACCTGATGGGCTTGCTGCTGTGGTTTACAAATCTGTTTAGGGAGATGAAACATTCAATCCTTTGCTGTTTTTTGTTCAGAAGACTGACATTGATGGGAGAGAGGAAAAGGCCCAGTGATGTTTGATTTGGTGTAGATCAAGGTTTGTTTTTCCTGCCTCTCCAGGTGGAGATGATCCTTGGCAGGTGCTCACTTCAGGTGTACAAGATCACTGAGGAAAGAAGCACCCCTATTGTATTTGCAGGGTGCCCCGTGGCAGGAAGGAATGATGAATCTGACTCCATGTTCTCAGAAGGCTAATTTATTACTTTATAATACTATATTATATTAAAGAATGCAATACTAAACTATACTAAAGAATACAGAAAGGATACAGGCAGAGTGCTAAAAAGATAACAATGAAAACTTGTGACTCTTTCCAGTGTCCTGACACAGCTTGGCCCTGATTGGCCAATGTGTGAAAACAACTCACAGCAGAATCCAATGAAACAATCACCTGTGGGTAAACAATCTCCAAACACATTCCAAAGCAGCAAAACAGAGCAGAAGCAAATGAGATAAGAATTGTTTTCCTTTTTCTCTGAGGCTTCTCAGCTTCCCAGGAGAAAAATCCTGGGTAAAGGGATTTTTCAGAGAGCATGAATGCTACACACCCCTACTTTCTTTTGACATGAAAATAAGAGAGGCAACAGACCTGAGTGAAAATTAATTCTGTGAAGGGCACTGGTGCTAATCATTCAAGTTGGAAATTACTTATGGGATTCAGTGCTAGCAGTGATGCCTCCTTCATTCTCTACTGCAGGCCATTCTCCAAGAAGTTTTGTTGTCTTACTTCATTTTTCAGTGGTAGGAGGATGTAAAACCCCTTTGCAAGATAGTAAGTAAATCCTAAAATAGCCTGCTGCCCTATTTTCTATTGCTTTCCCAAACTTTGCACGTCGGACATCAAAATGGCTTTGATCCAGCTAAAAAACCAGTAACACTCCAGCCAAAATGAGAAAAATAGTGGGCAGCAGCATTAAACCAGTCATGAGAGGTCTCTGTTAGTGTATGTAGATGTGGTTCAATATCCAGCCCCTGGGCTCTTCTCATGTTCCTAAGGGAAGCTCCCAGCTCAAACAGGCATTGCAGTCCAAATCCCTTTCCTATTTTAGGATGAAATACAAAGGCAATGCCACGCTCCTCACACGTCATTTCTGAAGTAATTTAGACTTGAACACTATTGAACAGAAGTTTTGAGCATGGCGGGGGAGGTGGGAAGGTGTTTGGGGCTGGAGTGTCTCAGTGCAGCATCCCAGCCTGTCCCTCTGCACTGAGGGGCACGGGGGGCTCTGTCCGTGGTGCTTGTGAGACAGAGCTCGCAGTGAAAACTGCAGGCAGCTCTGAATCAGCTGCTGAAATATCAGCTTCCACTAGGTGGAAGGCTCTTCTTTCTGTTTGCTCCTCAGCTCTTCTCCCACCTCACCGAGTCTGGGACCTGAAAGCCACTGTGCTTTGATGGCACCCCCGTGTCACTTGGAAAAGCACTTTCTTTACATCAACAATTCACTCTGCAAGGACCATCTTCTCTGTCTGGTTTCCTAAAGGTGTACCTAGCACATCTGTCTGAAAAATCCAAACCATTAATTATTGGCTCCAAATTATACATATGTTGAAGCTGAAAGCAAGAAAAGTATCAGGCTTTTGTCAATAATGGTTTGCTTCTCTCACGTGAATTCCTCAAAGCATCTATGTCTTTCTATCCCTTTCACAGTAGAACAAGAATCTAATACCATTTGTCTTGCTAGAGAGGAAAATAATATATGTTGTATATGCAATTGCAATGGTGCTGATAGAAGAATGTGTAAATAGATATGTTTGTATTTGGTGCCATCAGCCTTTGTGCAAGAAAACATGCAATCCTGCAATAGTTGTAGTCTAACAAAAGAACTTGTTTCATTAAAGTGGAAGGGTTTTCCTGTTAGTGGAATAAGGTTTCGCTTATGACACTGATATAGAAATAAAAAACCACATTAGGAAAATCCAGTTTGAGTTCTCTTTATAAGTCTTCTGGGACATTGGTGCAAACTTGGACTCCTAATTAAATACATAATTTTGAATAGCCAAACACATTATTCCATAATAGTGTACAGAGAAGTTTCAGTGTAATAGATAGAAGTCAACAGAAGCCATATGGAAAATGGATGAGATTGTTCTCACTTTGTTGCCCATTATCATCTTGTTCAAGTTCCATATGGTGACTGAACTCTACATAACTCTCATGTGTAGGCAACTATGTTATTGGAGCTATTAACCAATTAATAAAAATCTACAGCCATATGTGCTGATTCTACTGTTTGCTGTTGTATTTGCATTGGAAACTGATCTGGGAAATTTTGTTCTCTGTTCTGTTCTGATACTAATAATGTCCTTTCTTTTATTTTCCACACAATATTCATCCCCTAAAGGCATGAACCAATCATCTCATTACCCATCTGTAATGACTCTAATAATTATTGCCCCATATCCCACATCTCACATCCTTCACAGACATTGTGTTCATTGAGGTGAACATCTGAGTTGGCACTGAGATCTTCCAGCAACAATCCTGTGGTCCTCAGAGCCATCTCTGCCCTGATTGAATGAAACCAGGAGCTTCCTCTTCCCAATTTCTGGAGAATCTCCTCTTACAAACAGAGGCCACTGCCACAGTATGGGGTTCACATAAAGTCACCTCTGAACAAGCTGTTTACTCAGACATACAAATAAATGCAAAGGGGATGAGGTGCAAAGGGGAGAGTTTGATGCTGCCTAAAGATTGTAGAAGTGCATTGGTCCAGCAAAAAATCTGGACTTGCTTCCCCACCTCTCCCATTTTTGCTATTGCTTTGAGAAATTTAATGTCACTTTCAGCAAGGATCTCACCATGGTCTTCTCCATCTTCTCCATTCAGCCTTGTGTCATTTGGGAGCTAATTAAGGAAGTGGCCAAGTCCATGGAAAAAAATCTCTTTAAAAATCAAACTAATGCTAGAAAAAACCCCTCTCTGAGTTCTGTAGGATGAATTTAACACTTTATTTAGCCATGAACTTCACATCTACATTTTGCTTTGAGGTGGCAGCTGGCTGCAACTGAAGATGAGCAAAATGGTTTTGTTTTAAATCAATGAGATTTATTCTAAGTCCATTCACTGGACATATGCATGAGAAGGAAAGAAGAACAAGCATTCTTCAGTGGCTCTTTTTAAGTTGCAAAATGTTAATACAATAAAAATGAAAGCATAAAGAAATGTGTTTAAAATGGAAAAGGTCTGTGCAAAGCAAGGCCAGAGCATTCAGATTGCATACATAAAATCTCAAAGGTGTGATTGTAAGGGAATCTGGGAACCAGGCAATGTGTAGTTTTACAGAAGAAACCTGTGAGGTAGACTTTGAAATAAAACCCACACATTTGACTTTTGGGCCTGAGGGGTTAGTCTAAAATAAACCACAGCCATGCTGTGAATTATTTTAATTTCAGGTCAGTCCTAGTGCCACAGTGGCCCAAGAAACTGAAAAGTACAGAGATTTTGTGTGGGATTTGCATGTAGTGAGAAAATGGACTGATCCAAACAGCTACAGACTCTTTATCTGACTCCATTAGTGCACAAAGCTTTGGAACAAACACTGAAGGAAAACTAATTAAAGATGTGGAAGTACATGAAAACCTAGTTAAAATGCAGCAGTACTCCCACAAAGATAGAATATCCCAGGCTAAGCCAGTATGATAAAGGCTGATAAATCATTCTCTTGGACAATGTAAATACAGTAGATGAAATCTATCTGGACTTCAATAAAACATTTGAGAGGTTGCCATGCAAGAAAATATTAATTAAGATGGAGAGATGTGGATGAATGTAAGAAATGAAAAGTGAGGACAGTAGCATGTGCTGAAAGGGAGAGTCTTGGTGGGAGGAGGTTACTAATGTGGTTCCACAGGGACCAGTCTCAGAACTAATCTTGGCTAAAATTTTACTAGTGACCTTGGCAAAAAACGTGTGTGAGCTAATGAAATTTGCTGACAACATAAACTTTAGACCTGCTGTTACAACAGAAAAGGTTTGGAATGCCTCATGGAAAGAACTGGATGAGTCTGCAGAAAGAGAAACTACATGAAATTTATTAGAAGAAATGCAAAGTGAGGTCTATAAATGCACAATTGCTACAGTGGGGGTTGATTTTTGGAGACATACAAATGACACAAACTCTTAGAAATCTACATGATAGCAATGGTTTAGTGTGGAGGTCTTGCTTATACAGGGGTTTGAAACACCTTAGTTTAAATCACTGATTGGTCTGGCTTTAACACAGCCCAGTAGAGGAATGTGCCCCTTGTTGATGGAGTGACAAAACTGTCCCTTGGCTCCTTAAAAAGGAAAAAAGCCCAGAAGTTTCTCTCCTCAATTAGCAAAGAAGGCACCTCGTAAGACCTGGGGGGACTTCACCTCAAACTGAAGGATAGCCAATTGGACAGAAGCCAAAAAGTCCCATAAATTTACTAGAAAAAGAAGAGAACAAAGGAACTAATTGTTTTTGTGAGGTGTTTCACCAGGAGCAAGAACCTCTTGCACCTAGCTCAGGTTTTCTCTGTAAAGAGTTTTGTTATTTTGCCTCGTATTAAAACTTCTCTGTCTCCAATACTGCCACAGAAGCCATCCTGCTGATTTTATGCCTTCTAAGGTGGCTGAGCTATCTTGGGTGTGAAATGGATCTCCAGGAGCTGATGAGACCTGGCCCAAGGAAACCTCATATCAGCCCAGCTCTTTGAGCAGTGGGATATCTGCAGCTTAGGATGGAACATGATTGGGTGAAATCCCTATTTAGGTTTGAATCAATCCTATCATTGTTCACCCAGGGACCTGTTCATGGAGCCTGTTTATGGCTGAGTTTCTTATTTACAACCAAATTAATTGCCCAGCCACAGACCAGCTGTGACACAGGGTAATGTGCATGCTGAGGATCCAGTGGATTGGATGCTGCATCTTGAAATGCTCCATGGTATCTTTTAACACATCCCTAAGAAGAACTAGAAAAGATTCAGAATATTAATTTAATGTGTCCATTCTTAATTTTAATCAGGCATTGAATTATTATGAAATAATGTATTACCTGTTGTATGAGAAATAGGCAAGATTAAAGTGTTTTTGTTCACAGACTCAACATATCTTTCCTGTTACTGTTCAGTATTTAAAGATAGAATGGCTTTGGAACTCTGGTACTTTACAAAACTGTTTTGTTTTTTCAGCTTGGATGGTAAGCCTGGGTATTTTGGCAAGAACTAGAAACCTTGACCTGTGTTGCATAAATATAAGAACAGGAATTTATTTTAAAAGCCCTCATTTATTCCACCCAGAGGAATCCCCAGTGAATAATTATGCCATTAAAAGAACCCTTTTTAACACAATACACCAACTCTTTGTCCAGTAACTTGTCAGAGGAATTTAATTAAAACCCACAATGTACTTTTAAAAATGTACTTTTCTGCAGCTGAAAGTGTGTAATCCCTTGGGATGGAAGCTAGTTAAACAGGAGTTCTGCCCAATGTAATTCTGCCACATTAGTGTGTAGTGCAGAACTAATTTGGAGAGCAAGTTCCATAGATGACCGTTCATTAGTGTTTATTATGATTACATTACAATAATTTTTGTTTAGTCAATGACCAGTTTTGCTGAATCCAAAAAATGGTGCAGTGTATTTATTGCAACCACTTATCCAGGTAATCTTGTCCTACTGACAGAGCAAGCTTACATAAGGCTTTTTGTCAACTAGTTATACATTAGGAACTTTTTTTTTTAACCTCATGTGCTTGTACTGTACCAGATGAACAAGTGTAGGTGATAAGAAAATATCATCTGCACACGATAAATGCTAAATGGTTGCAGGAATATTTCTAAATATTTTTCTCCCCTGACCTGTGCCAATCCTTTTGTCTCTCTAAGTACCTACTTATTGTCTCCTAGTATCATGTATGGGGGAAAATTCCTTGAGAGAAAGGGAAAGGAAGAATCCTGAACCCCAACAGTAAAATTGCATTGAAATTTTCAAAGTAACAATCCTTTAATTTCAAACATCAACTTCCCAACCTGTGTGGCATCAGCATTCAAATTCTTTGGTTTTTTTTTTTTTTCTAGTTGTCAAATTATTTCAGCAGAGAGAGGCCCAAAGAACCTGTGTGTGCTTTTGCTGTCAGTATCAGTATCTATTTGCTGATTTTCACCAATTCATTGCCAGCAAAGAATGGCAGATCAGTAAAGAACATGAAAAGAAACTATGCCAAATAGCTGAAACCAAGTCATAATGAGAAATTTAGACTTGGGGCTTGGTAGACATTGTGTAGGAAATGCACTGAGGAAAAATACTGTTTAGGGCAGACAGCCTGGGGGAAGACAAGGAGAATGTTTTCAAAACATTTTCACAAGTACATTATGCACTCAGCTCATGTGTTGCTGTGTTTATAGATTCCATAGCAAATTTCCTGCAGTATTATAAATAATAAAATAATCTCCTGAAAGCCATTTGCCTGGTTTTTTATCTGATACCCCTTAGCAGACTCTGGCTTTACACAAAATTCTCGTCCTATCAAAATGTAAATTGCAGACTGATGTTACACTGGTGAGCTGTGTCAAGCTGTTTAAAGGTAACAAAGAATATCAGTGAAAGGCAAGGAAAAAAGGGGGAAAAAATGAAGAGAAACCACACTATTTACACGTGATGAAGAGCATATCTGACAGCTGAGTGCACAAAAAGAATTGGCATTAATGATGCCTGTGCCTGACAAATGCTGCAGGAATCTCCTCGTGCCTTTGGAGCCTCTGTGCATGGGAGTTCATTAGCAGGCAGCTCTGTGTGTGCCTGCCTGCTCCTGCTTGCTCAAGCAATAATCCTTTAGGGATGTCAGGGAGTAAGAACCTTGCCTCAGGAGGAATACACTCTGTAAGATTTTGTAAAATACTTCCAAATTTCTATTTTTTGGACTTTTTTTTTTTTCCCTTCAATTACTTTCCTGTTAGGGTGGGGCTGGGGAAGGCACTAAATCCCTTTACTAGAACAGTGATATGTAGCATGGAAATATATGTTTTATATATATATATATATATATATATATATATATATACACACATACATCTATATCTATATCTATATCTATATCTATATCTATATCTATATCCACACATACATATATATACGTATATACACACATATACATATATAACAGTGTATATATATATATATATATATATAAAAAGGTGTGTGTGTATATATATATATAAAAAAAAGTGTGTATATATATATATAAAACAGTGATATGTGATATGTGACTGTAAAGGAGATTATATTGTGTCTCAGAGAATGCTGCAGTCAACAGGAAATCAGTGTCTGAGGGTACTACACTAAGTTTGCCTCCCAACTGGAAACTTTCTAATTGTTGTTCCAAGGGAGCAATAAGCTGAAAACCAGGCAGATGGCTTCTTCCCCACTTCCCTTATTCTTTGATTCCATGTAAATAATTTCTAGCTGCATAGCAACTTTTTGTGCTAAAGATTTGTTAATGTTTAAACACTCTCAGAGTTGCTCTCTCTTGTGCAGTAACTGGGCTGTTCAGAAGCCAGGTGTTTTCCAGCAGGTTTCAGGGGAAACCCGATTTCAGATTTTTAAATGTGCTCTCTCTGGACTGAGCCACTACTTCTAGCTATAGAATTAGCAGTTATGAAGGAGAAATTGTATTTTGTCCCATGCTATGTATTGAAGGATTGTATTTATTTTTTTTCCCTTCAAGCAGGGGCTGAAGGAGATGGCTTTTTTCCTTGTATTATAAATTGATTGTGTGTAGGTAAAGCTTTACAAATTAAGGACCTTAGTATCACTGTAGTCATTGCATACCAGAGCAATGACTACAACCATGTGTGAATGATTTTTATTTACTTTCCAGATGTGAGAGGTGGCATGTTTGAGTGATGGCCACAAGGGCAGAAACTCTGCTCTAATGAGTGCCTGGTGCTGTGCCTTGTTTTGTCTTTCCTCCTGCATGTTCCAAAACTTCCTTTAAACTTTCCCATAGTACAAACACATAAATATTGCAATCTGTGTATAAAGATGGGTCCTGCTGGAAGAAGCAGTGGTTTCTGTTTGGTTTTTTTCCAAGCTGCCCCAATTAAATTCATTGAAACCTTAATTACTCACATTATCTGACAAGCATCCTAGTGGCAATGATATAGCCTAATTTTTATGACTTATGATTGCATTTATGGTTTAAATTCAACAGACTGGAAAGGCCTGGTGTAAACAGGAAGGTAAAGCTCATTTCCTTGCAAGAGCTTTTGGAAATGGTTGGGATGAAGTCCATGAAGCTCAGATATATTGGACATTGGTTTTGTTTGTTCTGATAGCACAAATTCACAGGTCCTTGAAAGCTTCTCAAAGTCCTTAAATTCCTGACAAATGTAAACATTTTGTTTAGGAAAAAATATAATGAGAAAATATTAAGATAAGATAGAAAAAGTCAGATTTCCTTATTTTATCCTTATTTTATCCTTATTTCCTAATTTTGTGGCTTGGCTTTATAAACACTTCTAAAATTTGTTCATTCAAAGTAGATATTTATGCACCATTTATTCCTGGCCATCACAGGTGCAGATAAGCAGATAATACACCAAGTACTTATGAGCAAACCATCTCACTTACTAAATCATCTACAATACCTGCTACAGATTAGTTGCTAAATAAAAAAAAATACATTATCACACCAGTTGCTAACTGTCAGAAATATCTAAATATCAATATCTACCAATAATAAAAATTAAGTACTCATTGGAATATCAATCACTATTCATTTTTAATAACAATACAAATGTGACCCGGAATTGCTTTTTTTAAACAAATATAATTACTCAGTGGAAAATGGAATTTTTTTTTTTTTACTCAGTGGAATCTTCTCCTGTGTGTATGGACTTTTAAATTGAGTTTCCTGTAAGTGGAGCTAATTAATTTCAACAAGGAATAAGTAAGATTGTTACAAAATTATTGGTAAGTTTATAAAAATTGTCTAAGTGGTAGAACCTGCAGCAAGAATGCAAACTGCCTGGACTTCTTTTGGTCCAAAATAATTTCCCAGTTTGAGTGATTGGAGGGATCAATACAAAATCTGATGTTTTGGCAGAGGCATAAAAGTTCCATTTCTTTCTCACCTCCACACCTGAGTCTGGGTTTTTAGTGTAAGGGAAGTACTTGGAAGTACTTGGAAGTACTAATTTTGCTTTTTGGAGCAACTGCTTGGGAAAACAGATCCTCTAAATCTTGTTTTTTGGTACTGCTTATAATTTTGAGTGTGTTCCTTAGTACTCCGTCTGCAAAGCACAGAGCCTTGACAAAGAAAAGCAGCATTTAAACACAGCAACAGGTGTTTTTTTAGTTTTTTTGTGTGTTAAAGCTGTCTTTAAATTTTATTAAGCTCTTTCATGTGAAATATGAGGTATAGAATGTTTCCTGTAATAAAGCTTTGAATTGCTATAGAGAAGTGACTTGGTGTGAGGGTACAGAGTGTATATCATCATCTACATGAAAAAAAAAAGTTTTAAGTTGTTTTCAGGAGTGAATTAGTTGGAAATTCTGATATTTGTCATTAAAGGTGTCTAATACATAAGTACTTTGAGGAACAACTCCTCCAAAACAAAAAGAGTTCTGTTTATTCAAACTTTTTATTATTAATTCATAGCTTTTATTTTTTTTTTAATTGCAGTTTAAAAATAGTTTTATAACACTCTTGTAGTAAGAAAATGGTAGCCAAATATCAATGGGGTTTTTCCTCTACAACAACTGGACTATTGGATTTCTGAGGTGAGTTTTTTGTTTTCTTTTGCTGTTTGTGTAGTGCATAAAATGTGCGACACTGTCATGATAACTTCCTCTGTTTATTTTTACAGGGCTGACCCAAGGATCATTCAGTCCCTCAAGAATCTGTTTGCAAAGGTTTGCATTACTTGTTCCTAAGGGGAAACATGTCTGAGACTGTGAGAAATTAGCTGAAACAGGTAAATATTTGGATAGTATTTCAAATTGTATCTGTGTAGCATTACAAGTGATTTCATAGAGCATCTTCAGTAAATGAGAGGTTTCACCCACATTCTGTAATGTTTGTTGGAGCAATCCAGTATGAGTTACAGCTCCCGTACTGATGCGAACCCTCCTAAAGCCATTAGGGTTGAAATTCATTTTATCCATGCACCTTTTGTGAATTACTGCCGGATATTCCTTGTGCAAGTTTGGGCTGTTGGAGCATCACCATCATGACATGTTGTGGCACAAGTGGGAGCCATTCTCCAAGCACACAAGTGTGGAATGGGCACACGTTGGAACCCAGGAAATTCCTCGGGATGCCCTGGGGGACTCGAGCCCCTGCCCAGGGCTCAGAGACCTTGGCACAGAGCCCAAGACCCCTGCACCTTTGATCCTGACCCATGGAAAAACAATTACCAACCTTTGTATGAAGAATTACAAGTCGAAAGAGCTTGAGTAGAATGACAGTGAATTTATTACAGGGTGCAAAAATGGATTTTTGGGGATTTAGAATGGAAGTTTGGGAGGCAAGATGGAGAAATCTGGGCATGTCCAGCCTTTCTCTTTCTTCTTCTTGGCCTCCATCTCTGGGTGATGTTGGCACTTTTGGATTGGTTTAGAGTAGAGACAGACTGTCTAACATAGGTGATAGGTATTGGAAAGTTAGGGTAAATATTGTACATGTAGTTTTTAGTATAAAAAGATAACACCACCCCAAGGACGGGCAGAGTGCTTCAACCCAACCTGCCAGACAGAGCTTGGCAGGTCAGAGAAAGGATTTTATAGATAAAATACAACAAACAACCCTGAGAATGAGAACAGAATAGTTCTGACTCCTTCTTCGAGCACTGGGCTGGGAATAGAGACTTTCTAACCCGTCTTGGGGTCACTGTGAGCAGCAGAGATTGTGAGAAGCCCAGAGCATTGCATGGCACTGCTGAAGGTGTTCATTGAGTGGAGCAATGTGAACCAAGGCATCAGGGGCTCACAGTTTGGAAAGATATGCATTTATATTTTTTTCCCCCTTGATTTTTTGAAGATGCCAGGCTGAAGCCCAGAGCAAGGCTCTTCCAAATCCTGCCCAGCCTGGCTCAATCCCAGCCTCCCTTTCCCTGTCCCTTCTGAATTAGATTCAGATGTTGAATTCTGAGAAAAAGCTGCAGGAAAACAGGAGGCCCTGATTGCTAGGTATTTTGTGATGAAGTCACTTAAAGAATTGATTTGGTAAAGCTTTTGTAATGTCACTGCAATTCTGTTATGGTCTTGGAACAGGTAATTGACTGTAGAAAAATACTGGTTATTATATGCCTCCAAAACACTCTGTTATTTTTAAAAATACATGTTTTCTGGATGTAATGTAACAAGGAATTTACATGCTGTAAATAAACCCCAAGACACTCTGTTTGTAACAATATCTGTTTAGGTATATTTTAATTTCAAACTCTTTAAAAAGAGTCTTGATTGACTGTCACTACTACTTTTTTCCCATTAAAATGCCACTAATACTTAAATCAGGGATCAAAACAGCATTACATTAATTGCAGTGTCAATCCTTTTTGCAAGGTACTTGCAGTCTAAGATTCACAGTATGCTGAGGGAATTAGATAAATGAGACTGGGAGCACAGAGTGAGAATCGAAGGGCTTTTCTATGCAAAGGGAAAATATTCAAAGTGTTCTTCATGCTTGCAGATAGTCACAGCCCAGTAAATGGCACGTGGAGCTATCTGCTCTATTGAATGGAAATCACTTACACACAATTAAGAGCAATAGTTGGGGCTGGCGCAGAATAAGAAGATATCATTGAGAATAACATGAGAAATTTGAAATCTGACACAGCAAGAAATGCAGCTAGATTGCACTGCTCCATCATTGCTTTATTTGAGTCATTGAGCTGTGTAATAGGCCATCCTCTGTTCTCAATTGTAGGAGAAAGGCAATGAAAATCATCTTAAACTGTACTGTAAAGGAATGAACACACAGCAATCTGCTTATAAAACATGCAGTGTTATTTCAAGATGGGATGCATAGTGTAGTTCTTTAAATTAATTTTAAGGGATTCAAATTAAATTTAAGGAAAATTATTCACAAACTCAGTCCTCATAATGCAAACAAGGGAAAGACAAATATATTCAAGAAGAATATAATGAAGTATTTAACATACTTTTATTTGGGAGTATTTAAGAAAATGTAAATAATCGAAATTTTTCAAATTCCTGAAGTTCATTGATCTTCTTTCCAGTCCCAAAAGAAACTGGCAAGAAGGTAATGTGTTAAGTCAAGAGCATTTTCTCCAAAGGGCAAGATAACTGTAGGAAGATCGTATTTCTGTGAGCTAGCAGAACCTGCTATGAAAATAATATACATTTAGGTGGCAGTAGTGATGAGCAGCATTTATTCCTAATTGCCCATGAACTTTTTTACACATTGTGGGTTCTGTGACACGTCCTCTATAACCAGAGGTGATTCGTTACAGAGTTGTGTGCCCAGCTGTGGCTTAGGAAAGATGTTGGAAGTTTGGGCTGTTTTGGATAAGGGGCACTCTGGAGAGCTCTGAAATTGCGCATGCACAGACTGATATTCCTCAAATATTCCTCAAATTCCCCAAATTCCTGTTGGCTGAATTCAGGGCAGGACTGTTTGTTCCATGTGCCACTAGAGGGAGGATGTGCACGAGGATTGGACAATCCAGGGATAAACTCATCCATCCAGAGCTTTCCCCCAATTTTATTATGAAAGTAAATTGCAGCAAAGTACACTTTTTACCATCAGCACCTACTATTTTTCTTGATATTTCATTACAGTCCAGATATTTTGTGTTGTGGAAAAATAAGACATTATTTCAGATCATATGTAAAACATGTCCCTGATCCTTGTTTGAGCACCTTGGCTCGTGTAGTCGTGTATGCTGGCTGAAACTCAAGACCTAACTAATGGAATTAATGGAATTAATAGAATTAACTAATTTGGAAGTCTATTTTGCACAACTTGTAGAAAATAAATAGTATTCTTGTTGTTTCCTAGAAGATATCCAGCCCTTTTCAAAATGGGTAAAGCTGATGGTCAGCACTTCAAGGCTATGCACTATCAATGCTTTGAAAATTTTCCTTGTTGCTTAACTATTCTGTAGTTTATCTCTACATCCCCATTATTTTGTCTTTTTGCAGAGTGGAATACCTACATAGTACAAACACATTGTTCTGTTGGCTGGATAACATTTTCTTGAAGGTTAACAGTTCCTTTAGTGAGCTTTCTAATGCTGTGTGAAACCCAGTTTCCAGTGCCTTTTAAAGCAATGTTTTTCATATCTGTGCAAATCACAAAACATTCAGATGGAAGTCAGTTGTTTTTATTCAAATCAGACTCTCAGGCATGCACTGTATGTGTTTGATCATATGAAATGAAATATATCTTAGGTCTCCTGCTGCTTCAATTACAGTCTAATTTTGAATTTTGAGTTGCATCAGCACTTGTGTTTCTGTAGATTTAGAAGAGAAACCTTTCATAAATGTTCCTCCCATGCTAATTTTTATACTACTTCATGATTTTTTAATTTGTTTTTTTTTTCAGCCACAAGTTTGGGAAAAAGATCACCTACTTGAACTATTTAGGTGACCTTGGACAGCATCTCAAATATGACCAGTTAAATATCCCTCAAGAAGCCATCTGGTATGTGGCAAATTTAATATACATTGCCCCACTTTTTTCTCAGGTGGGGTTGCATCCTGATCACTGTATTCCAAGAAGAATCTATTTCTTCAGTGTAATTTACCTGTTTGTGCTGGGTTGGATTAATTCTGAAAGCTGCATTGCCATCAGAGATATACTGAAGTGCATCAGGTTTTAGTTTTCTACTAAAAAATTTGGAAAAAAATCCATCTCCGTCATTGAGCATTTTCTTAATATAATTGCTACTTCTGTGTGAGTGTTAGCAGAACCAATCCATACGTCATACAATTTTCTTGGGAAAAAACTGAAATCCTGACCTCTTTCCTTACATATTGTAACAGATTGACTTCCTTTTATGAAGAGCATTCCCAATCAGCAAAGTGTTGATTGATTTTAAACTTTTTGTGTGTATCTATTGTTAGTAGGTCCATTATGTTTATGTGGAGTTTATTTGTGTGTGTTAGGGAAGGATTTGAGTGGATGGGAGATGAAAAGAGCTGCACAGGGCTGGGATGGTGAAGCACCAGTATTAGTATCAATAACTCTTTCTAACACGATGCTTTACATGGAAATGCTTTGATGTGCTGACAGAAAGTAATTTTATGTCACTGCTGAATGAAAGTAACTGGAAGCTTTGATTATGACTGTTACTGATGCCTGGTGGCTTTTTACACACCTTTTGTGTAAATATGGGATAACAGAAAATACCTTAGAGCTCTGAGGTAATAAATTGGATTGCATGGTTGCCAAAGAAAAGGGAGTTGTAATTTGAGGAGCAAAAATGTTTGGATTTTGCTGTTAAATTATAGTGTGATTCTATTTTTTGGACACATTTATTACTGTACTCCACTGGCTGAAGCAAAGAGACTCTTCTATGTCTTGCATAAGTATCCCACCACAAATACTGCTTAAAAAATTTCTCCTGCTGAAATTCTGAAGGACAAGGTTCTGTAAGACCTGCAGCATATACTCTATTGTCAGGAGATCACATCATGGGCAATACCTGTGGCTGTTCACATATACAGTCTGTCATCTGAGGTGCATAGAATATCACTGAAATCTTGTTTTTTATTTTTGCAGACATGATGAAGATCTTTGGAGGAAACAGAGGGGAAAACTTCCACCTGTGGTTAAGGTTCCTCCACCATGGCCACCTCTGCCTACCCAGCAATTTGGAGTCAGCCTGCAATAGTAAGCCATAAAATTCCTAAAATATGAGATTTCTGTTGCTGGTGGATGCTGACAGTCTGAAAGCATTTTGGACATGTTTAGATTATGGGTAGCCAAGCCAAAACCTTGTCCTGTGCTGTATGTTCAGCAAGCTCTGATAAAATAAAATAATAAAGCCTTATTGCTGCACCTGATTGCCTCTCTCATCAAGGAAGGGCACAGCTGAGCTCAAATACAGCACACAGGGTTGACCTTGACTAGCTGTTGACATTAATTAAAATAATAATAATAATAAATAATATTTATTATGATATATTATATATTATAATATTTATTAATATTATATATTATAATAATATAAATATTATATATTATAATATCATAATACTAGATAAGATTATAAATAATATTATTTTATACTATTATTTCACACTGTTAAAATAATAAATAATAATAAATCTTTATTAAATAAATAATAAATTATGTTAATTAAATAATAGTAAATAAATAATATTAATTAATTAAATTATATTGGTTAAATATATAATAATTAAATAATAATATATAATTAATAAAACATTAATAATAATAATAATAATAATTAGAAACTGATTAGTTTTTAAATCTAAAATTAAATATCTTTTATAAGAAGACAGGAAATGTTTTCTTTTTCTGTCTGATGCCATGGATGGGAAAAAGAGGAAACATCCAAAATTTTCACAACTGTGCAGCTTTTTCTTGTTAAATTGTTATCATAAACATTTCAGTGCTTTCTTTTTGGTCATCATCTTTCTGTGTATGGATGACCAGGGAGGAGGAATGCATTCTAAATCAAACCTCCGTGGGCCTCAGCAGGGAGAAAATGAAAGGGAGAGGAAAAGCGAAGAGAGAGGAAGTACTGAAATGTCATTGGGTATTATTGGCTGATAATCTGTGTGTGAAGGCCTTTTCTGGGTAACTGCTGTCTAGAAATGAGTCTGTGGGTGTGTAACATTCTGCTGTAATTGATCATGAGTCCTGCAGTGAGAGGTTCTTCTCCCTGGACAGATCTCTCTGGAATCTGATATTGCCGCGATACAACCGAGATCTGTGAATCGTGTCCAGCACCTGTACTGAGCACTGCAGAAATGCTCTGTTCTGGTCATCACTTAAGCAGAAAGAATAAGAAAATATCATGTTTGAAATGGCCTGGAGCACTGCCTGATCCCCAGTGGCAGTTTGTGGTATCCATCACAAGGCACTGCAGCTCATCCCACCATCCTGCAACACATGGATTTCCTGGAGAAACATGGATTGCTTGGCAGGATCCAAAACAGAGGACAGAGGTCTCATTTCACTGATCTTTGAGCTGGTCTGATTTGCATTAATTGAAGTAATGTTCCAAGCATTTTATGTCACTTGAGGTCCGGTAAAGTGAAATCTGTGTCCCACAATGTGAAATGCTCTGAAAATACAGAGCCCAGCTCACCCCAGTGCTGCACAAACGCAGCAAATCCTTTGCATGTGACTGTCAGAGAAGAGCCTATTCTATTTTTGACAACCTTGTTAATTTTACTGAGAACACCACCTTTCCTTCAAGGGAAACTGGAATTCCATAGAAAATGGAATGGTAGGAAATGGTAGAAGTGCAGAAACTGTACACCTGTACCTTTTTCCCCCCAGAAAAAAGTGATGTGTAAGGTTTATTATTACAAATTATAGCCTAGTTATTTGTTTTACCTCCCTGACAGATATACTAGTTCTGAACAGGAGCAAGTGCTGTAAATAATCAGTTTGCTATTTATACACTGAAGCTGGAAACACATTTATGGCTAACAATAATAATTAGAGAACATTTTAAAAAAGCTGCTGGGTTGCTGTTTGGTTCCTCTGGAGTGAGCAGCTGTAAGAAAGAAAATGCAATCAGTGCAACTTTAGAGAGGCTGAGAATGGGTTCCATGAGCTTAAATTGTCAATAATAAAGATGTAACAGCTTCCAAACACATTAAAGTCTTGATGATGCTCCCATTTAAGTGAGTTAGGCTTTTGACTAATTTTAATAAAAGCTGCTCTGAGTGTTTAGGGTTTAAGTACGTGAAATAAAATCCTTTGACACACAAGGAATATGTTAGAACTCCCCTTTTAGAAAAGCTAAAATTAATGTGCAGTTTTTTTCCCCTCACCTTGATTTTCTGCAGGCTTTTCCTGACTGGCATCAGGAACTGACCTCATCTCCCATCCCCTGCAATTTTTCAGTGCCTTACTGGGAGATATAATTTCACTGAGGATTTCAAGTTGATTTGATGTGCAAAGAGACCCTAGAGCTTCCTTCCTGGTGTGGTTTATTAGTAATATTAGTTTATTAATGGGGCTGCACTGTGTTGCTTCTCTGGGTAAGTCATGAGCTTGGCCCTGGTGGCAGAAGCTTCTCTCATGAGGTTTTTTTATGGGGTACCCAAAGCCTTTGGTTCAGCTCTCAGAGGTCTGTGATGATGGGGAACATTGCAGTGGGACTTGGTCTTACAAGTCAAGCCATAAATATTTCTCCTGGCCATTACCATGTCATTATGCTGCTGCAGAGATCTTCTTTCTAATAAATATTTTTTTCTTCTGGCCATTATCATGTCATTATGCTGCTGCAGAGAATCATTGCTCCAGCAGGCCCAGAGCTGTTTTGTACTGAAATTAATGGTGCCTTGCCAATGTGTAAGAACAAGATGTTGGATGGCCTCATCTAAAGATTATACTTGCAAGCAGCAACAAATAATGATAATTTCTAATGTATAAAAGGCCATACTTTAGGATTATCTGAATTAAATGAATTCCTTGCTGTTAGTCTTTTCTTTTCTGTAAGTGGGTTGTATATATTGCATACATTGTAGAATTTATTTGGTCAAATGTCTGGGATAGTCACATTGTGAACATGGTTTGTGAAATTTGGCTGTTTTTAAAGCAAAATTTCTGTGTTTGTTTACAACAAAGAAAACTCCCCTTTTCTAAACAGTTCATGTTGCCTGTAGGTACAGCAGTGTTTATGGCCATCATTATGTTGTGTTAGTGACCAATAACTAGTTATTCTTGCACTGATCTGACATAAAACCTCTGTGTCTTGCTTTTGTTCTTTCTGGGAGTTTTGCTGCACAAATTTCTCATTCTTCTCCCTCAACAATTGCTGACTCAGCTCAGATACTCACAGTTTTCTGAAGCAGCAACACCAAATGTGCAGTAGAGGAAAAAAAACCTAAACTAGTCATGATGGTTATGGTTAAAAATCTCCAGGGTTGGCTCATCTTTGTCACTGCAGAATTTCTCCCAGATGAAATGTTTAGATGAAATGGAATGTTGTTCCATGCTGAAAGCAGCAATCATCCTTGAATTTTCTCCAAACCTTTGGCTGAAATTTCATCCATTCAGTGTAGTATCAGTAACAGCTTGGGAGGGATGGACTCTGATGGGATGAGATTTCTTGTCCTGCTTTCTGCATCTTCAGAAATCAGTGGCATAGCAGTGCTGGCCACCCATACACACTCCAGTTCAAGCACTTCTTAGCTGAAATATCTAATTCTTTTCCCCAGCTCTCAATCCTTCTGTGCCCTCAGGAAGGAGGGCCCAGGGCTCTGTTCCTGTTGTTATTTTCCAGCCAAGCCCAGGTTTGCTCAGAGCTGTGATATTCCCTATCACAAAGAGTTTTCCACAAACCAGATTTCTGCAGAGAGATTCCTTGTCAGGTGCAGCATTTTTTGACATTCTCAGCCAGCTGAAAGCCAAGTGCCTGTCATGCCAGGGCTGTCAAGCAGTGGGTGACAGACATGCATTTCTTTGCACTTGATTATAGGTGTGCAGGTATCTGTTGTGCCTGCTGTCTGCTGTGATTTTAACTCTTCCTGTGAATCTGGAATATCTCAGCTGTGCCATCTCCAGCCAGTGCTGACCTTGTGGGATGCTGACAGCCCTGGCAGGGGGACTGGCAGCATTCTTTGCACTCCAGATGTGGCCACAAGCACAGTGAAAGCTTCAGTTTGTCTGAAAGTGACAGAAATTCACTGTCATTGCCCTCTTTCCTTTGATTTTGGCAGAGTTTTCAGGCTTGCAGCGTTGGCAGGAGGTGGGATTTGGTTTTCACCCAAGGTGCAGTAGTTCCACTCTTTATCCATTGATACATTTTCACATCTGTGTGCTTGAAATCAGCTTTGGAAACTCGGAGTTAAACCACAGAAGCTTCTGCAAAAATCCTGCTTCATCAGCAGAGCTAGGAGTTCTTGAAATATCAGTGGCCCTGTGGCATCCCTTGGGTCCATTCTGCACCACTCAGACTTGTATTTCTTGAGCAGCTTGGACCCAGTTTACATTTATCTGACATTTATAATTATCTGACTGTATAGCTAGACCTTTCTGACCAAGATTGCTCTCATTGGATCTCAGTAGTAAACCCCTCAGTGCTTTTACAGACACTAAAGAATTTCCTGTTTGCAGAGATTCATCTACATCAGTTTGTGGTTTAGAAACAATAACTGTTATAGCTCATGCCTCAGACAGTATTACAATAAACACAACAAGCTGAAATTTCTTAATTTCTGTAATTTTCAGGTTGTTTTCTTCAAGAATGGAATAAAATATAGCCATTTCACCACTTTCATTCCAGCTTCACTTTAGAGTGAAAAATGCTTTTAATACTGAATTTTAAAATTCCCTATTTAGGTTTTTTAACTTCCATAGAGAAGAATTGGTATCCTTAAATGAGTTCTGAGTATCTGAAAGAAAATCATCATCTCATTAAGTTCATCTTCTGCACCAAACCAGAGTAGTTCTCTTAATTTCAGACAGAAGGGTGTGGTATGATCCTGAACCCATGTGATGACTTAGGCCAAACAGGTTTACCTTGTAAGGAAAGCACATTTGTATCTTGATATTAACCAGCACACCAGAGGACATGGTTTTTTCCATGCACAGCATCAAAACCATCTGGTTTATAAATGCAAGGCTTGACTTGCACTAAGTATGATTTTTTTGTATGTAACATTGTGGAAATTTGCAGGGGTCCCAGGATGAGGGAAGAGACGAGAATGTTGACTCCATGTTTCAGAAGGCTGATTTATTATTTTATGATATATATACAATATTTATACTAAAACAATAGAAGAAAGGATTCCTTCTATTCTTTTTTTTCAGGATTTCTTCAGAAGGCTAGCAAGGAAAGGAATAGAAAGGAAAGATAACAAAAGCTCCTGACTCTCAGAGAGTCCGAGCCAGCTGACTGTGATTGGCCATTAATTAGAAACAACCACATGAGCCAATCACAGATGCACCTGTTGCATTCCACAGCACCAGATAATTATTGTTTACATTTTGTTCCTGAGGCCTCCCAGCTTCTCAGGAGAAAAAATCCTAGCAAAAGGATTTTTTCATAAAATATCATGGCTACATACCCATCTTATCCCTATAATGCCCTGAGAAATTACATCGCTCCATTAAACATCCACTCCCTTTTCAGAACAGTTCTTAAGTGTTTCTGACCTGGTGTTGTTCCTGCTCTTCATGACCAACTGTTTTGGTAAAGCCATGCTATGGAGGATATAACTGCACAACAAAATCTGTATTTTGTTTGCAAACCCCCCAACATCTGGAGGTGAGCTATCTGCTTTTGTGGGATTTTTATTTGATTGAATACATGAATAAACTGCACTGTTCAGACCTGCATGAAGATGTCAAATAGGTTACAACAACCAGGGATGTCACTCAAGACTATTTCAAACATTGACACACTGTCATTTGTATCTGCTTGTATGCAAACGTTGAATAATAGTAGTAGTAGTAATAATAATAATAATAATAATAATAATAATAATAATAAATATATATAACTCAATATATTATATAATAATATATAATAATATAGATTATTGTATAATATATTGGATTATATTTTATATATGTATAACATTATATATTTATATAATAATAATAATTAATGTATTTCAAGTTTTAGAGAGTATTCTCAAAGGTATAAACAACATGCTTTAAAAAATTTAAAAGCATAGATTATTACTAAAATTTCTAAAATTTGATAACCAAGCCATGCAAAACCAACACATCAGGCATTACAAGTAAATTATTTGCAGAGATTCCAAGTGTGAACTGAGACCATTCATTCCTACATGCAAAGGCAGTATAGACTGTGCATTTCTAAGCTGCAAGGACACAAATACAAACACAATTTGGATTTTGCTGCTGCTCAGCTTTTCAGCAGGGCTGGGGCTCTTTTTCCTTGCCCTCTGCCCCTGCTGTGCACTTTCTTGCAGTGCAAATCACCTTTATGGGCTGCAGACATCCCACCCTCTTGCTCTGCATTCATTGCACAGAATGCAAGGAAAAGGGAGGCTGTGCAATCTCCTCCTCAAACTTCTGCTGCTATCCTAGCTTAGAAAAAAAAAAATCAAATTTTTCTTAAACAGGAAAGTTAATGCCACTTTTAAGAAGAAACAGTGACAATTAAAATATGCTATAAACTCAGCAGTCCTTGTATTAAAAATAAATCAGTTCTGATTAAAAAAAAAAAAAACCTTACTAGAACTAGGAAATCTGAAAGAAGATGTCTTGGTTTAGACATGTATTAGTGGGAATGAAAACCACTTCCAAATCAGGATGGACACTTTGTAAGACTTGGCAGGACCCCAAATTACATCTTACATCTTACTTAACTTACTTACATCTTACTTACTTAAATCTTACAACTGTAAGAAACATTTCCAAACCCAGTTTGGGACAGAAGGGATTCAGATGCTCCCTCTTTGCCATTTCTCTTCTGAAAGCAGACGAATCAACGAAGGTTTTTGATGCCAGCAACGCTCAAATCAAGGATGATTGAAAGAAAAATAATGTAATTTTCTTGTCTGCCTTTCTTTGACAAGTTTCCAGCAATGTGCCAGCATGCATTGCTTTAATTTATCTTTATCAGTTTTGATTTTCTGTGTCATTTTTGTGGGACAACTGATGGGGGCAAGTAAAATTGCAAAAAGCAATTTTACTGTTGCTAAAAATGCTTAGCAAGGTGAGCTAAGCATTTTTAGCACCAGTGAATAAATGCTGAGTGTGGCACAGTTGTGTCATGGCACTGTGAAATTTTGTCTGCTCTGCTGAAAGCCATCTTATTTCAGTGTGGAATGAAGTGCCTGCTTGTTGTCATTGATGATTACTGACACTTCAATAATTACTCAGTTGCATTCTCAATTGCAGCATCACTTTTTATTGAATATAGGTGGCTTCTTTGGAAGCCATGAGCTACATTTTTCTGTCTATCACTTAATATTTAGAATAAAATGTCACTCCTTTTGGTCTGAGGAGTTTAGTGCAGGGTGGTAAAAGTCCATTGATCTCTATATCTGTTTTTCTGGTGAAGGGCAGGGGGCAGTAGCCAGCTGTAAGGAGTCATGCTGAAAACAGGATTTGATTGAAGAACATTGCTAACATAAATTAAATAGACTGCTTCAAAATTATTTCTTGATAGGACAAAAATGAGTGCTTTGAGCTGTAATGATCAGGATTGCCTTCAGTCAATTTTGTTTTCTCATCCTATGACTCAGGTGGTTTTAGCATGCATTTTGTCTGCAAAAAGGAGGACACCGTGATTAATTTTATTTTAGTCTGTGTAAGTTATGTTGGCTTAATTATTGGTAGTTCAAAGATCTGGGTTGTTTTCCCCCCAGTGTCTGAAAAGGCAGATTCAGGGTTGGAGAAAGTATTTCCAGGATTATCAGGCTGTGTAGTGACCCATCACAGTGGAATATCCAAGGAGAGGCATCAGGTCCCTTCCTTCCTTTCCTTCCTTTCCTTCCCTTCCTTTCCTTCCTTTCCTTCCTTTCCTTCCTTTCCTTCCTTTCCTTCCTTCCTTCCTTCCTTCCTTCCTTCCTTCCTTCCTTCCTTCCTTCCTTCCTTCCTTCCTTCCTTCCTTCCTTCCTTCCTTCCTTTCCTTCCTTCCTTCCTTCCTTCCTTCCCCCCTCCCCTTCCCTTCCCTTCCCTTCCCTTCCCTTCCCTTCCCTTCCCTTCCCTTCCCTTCCCTTCCTAAATTCCTTCCTTCCTTCCTTCCTAAATTCCTAAATTCCTTCCTAAATTCCTAAATTCCTAAATTCCTTCCTAAATTCCTTCCTAAATTCCTTCCTAAATTCCTAAATTCCTTCCTTCCTAAATTCCTTCCAAAATTCCTTCCTTCCTTCCAAAATTCCTTCATGTTCATCCCAGCTCATCAGCGTGCCCAGGCTCATTGTTTTCCCCCATCAAGGCCACAATTGGTGTTGACTCCTATTTCTGTTTAACAGAGACTGAAGTTAGAACCACAGATTGATTTAAGATTTGCTCTAATTTCTTATTTATGGTCTGAGCATCTTGTACTCACAGAAAGGCAAAAAAAAAAAAAAGATGTAACTCTTGCTGTTGTGGTTCATTTACTGGAGAAGAATATTTTCTTTTTTTTGCCTAAGAATTGCACTAAGCTACACTTAATTGTGTGACCTGTCATTTGGCTGGGTTGCCCACAAATGTAAAAAGCACTGGGTGTACTTACTTTGGCTGTTGGCTTGTTGCCACCTGTGATCAAACAAATTGCTGTGCACTGATTCAATTTCACCTGAGCTCTGGAAGAAGCACAGATATTGCTGTGTCCCAGTTTTTGCAGATGAAGATAAAAGTTGCTTTTCCCTCTCCCAAAACACAACCAGCAAGAACTCAGTGTTATTTGCCATTACAGCAGCATTGATGGGAGGCAGAGCCAGACAAGTACAGCTGTTGTCTGTGCTACAAACAAATGTCTTTAATAAGACTCTAGAAAGCTTAGCCAATAAATGTATAAACCTGTTAATAATTGATATTTATTACATTACTCCTTACAGCGAGATTCACATCAGATAAAAACATTAATTATTAACCCAGTTCCTGGAAAGCAAACTGGAAGTGTTTATGGATATCTGTTTTCTGAAAGAGCTGTTTGTGAAGAACACCTCTAGCCAGTGACAACCAGCATAAAATTCTGCAAATTCTCAGGAAAAAATTGCTGAGAACAGAGCCTTGATAAGGTAGCAGTTCCCAGCTGCTGCTTCCCAAACTGTCTTTTTAGACAGACTGTATTATAAATCTGATGGAACAGTTTCACTACAGCGATGTTATTTGCTGTAAATTTATTTAAGTGAAACAAAATCTGATGGAGAATAAAGCCGGGGGTCAAATATATCATACCTGGTTCCTTTGGTGACCACACATGGTAAGAAGCTTAGATATGGTAGTTTGAAATGTCAAACTCCTTCCAGAAGCGAGTGCATGGGCTAAAATTTTAACATTCAATTCAACAGGCAAGGGGATATATTCCTGGGAAGTAACTGGGAGCTGAATTCAGCTGAACTCCAGCCAAAGCTCTAAATCCAGTCAGTGGATGCTTTCAAACAGAGCCTGGGGTCCTTGGCAAAAGTCCCCAAAACTTGTCTATGAAAATGTATTTCAGTGATATGTTATCAGTTCTTTCAGTGTACTGACCTAAATTCATGTGAACAATACTAGATGATGGGTTCATTAAGGAATTTTGTTATAATTTACTGACTTTTCATGCATGAAATACATCTGAGAGAATTTTCAAGAATGACTGAGTATCCTTCGTTAATATATGACTCATTTATTCTAGAACAAAGTAAAGATTCTTGATCGTGCAAACAAATCCACGTGTGCTTTAGTTGAAATATTCAAATGTTTCAGATTCCAGTCTGGCAATTTACCTGCATGAAAATAATAAAAGTCTATCTGGTCTTCCTCACTCATATACAGAAACATCCAGCAGTGCCTCCAAGGCTGTGGGTAGTTTGCCAACCTTCTCAAAACTGCAATTTTATGTTTTGTCAGAGCAGCACAAGCTAATATTTTAGATTACTCTGCTTCCAGTCGGAATTTCCAATTCAGACAACATGTGAGTGAAATTACATTATGTGCTGGCTGTGAGGAACAGCACAAACTGGAAAGAAGGAAAGGGAGAGGCAAATGAGAGTTTGCCAAACTCAAAAAGCAAGAAATACCACAAGCCTCAAGAAAAGTAGCAGTTCTTTGCCCCCTCCGATTCTGTATAATTGAGATAAATAACTTACCTTGAAAACTGAGGTCCAATGAGATCCTTTTTCAACATTTTTCTTCTCTAGATGAAGTCAGATTTCAGTTGTTCCACAATGTTATAGACATTTTTCAGAAGATTAATGATAAATAATTCAGAACTGCCTCAAGACGAGAATCAGGTATTTCAAAATACCATGGACAGGCAGTGTTGAGTCCCAAAGGCTTCCAGAGAGGTGGAAGGAGCAATGATCTGCACCAGAACACCTTAAAACAGATTAATTTAAAAATTTGTTTTATAGTTGTTTAATTTTTAAATTATTTTTCAGGACTTTTAGTAGAGGGCCTCTTCAGGAGGTCAGCCAGCATCCAGAATATCAAAGATGTGCAGAAAATCTGCAGTCAGGGTAAGCTGTGATCACACCATTGCCAGTGGCAATGTGAATGCTTTGTTCATCCTGGTTTTGGTGAAGCAGAAATGTAATTTACAATTAATTAATCAAAGCCATGTCTAACATAAAACAATAAGAGCACTAGTAGAGAAACCTGAGAGAAAGCAATAGGCACTTAATGCTCACTGAATAGCAAATCACCTCTGGATGTCACACCAGAGCTGTAAAAAATCTGTAACAGCTAATGAGGTTTGAGTCAAAAAAGATATATTAAAATATATTATTATTAATATATATTACAAGATATATTTTTAAAATGTTAAAAATTATTGAGTCTATGCACTTTACTGTAGTTACAGAGTCCCTGTGTTGTCTTGCCTCTGGTTATGGCAAAGAAATATAATTTTACCTAATAATTTATGAAATGTTGTGAAGTAATTTTGAAAGTCACTGACTGCATTGTGAAGTCATTTTATGAACTGCCTTTATGGGGAGAACCTCTTTTAGGAAAATTAATAAAACTCTATGCAAATGAAAAATGCAAAACTAAAATATCAGGAGTTACCAGCAGCAGAAGGCCAAGAGACTTTCTGCTCAAAATGTTGTGTGAAACAGTTTTCAAGGAGCAGTTTGAAGAAAAAGGAAAACAAATCATTGAACACCCATTCTGCTTCTTCTCCTTTTAGGCAAGTCTGTTAATTTTGATGATTATCATGATATCCATATTCCTGTGAGGAATCCAGTGAGGTAATTGGCATTCAGCAGCTCTTCTTAGGCTACAGCCATGTTGGCCATATTTTAGCCAACAGTGTATTTCAGAAACAAGTGCATTTAATCCCTTTTTCTGTCTAAATACTAACAAATAGCAAGATTAAAGGATAAACACATTGATATACCAGCAGTTGCCATAATACCCACATGTTCATTTACTAGCTGAACTCTAAAGCTATTAAGGAAATCCTCATGTCATTTACCATTATTTTAGCAACTGATATCTCTCCTCAGTGTTATGGATTGTGTAAGAGACTTTGTTCCAGTAATAGATACATCATCTTAATGCACTTCTTAAGAGCTGAGCACTTGATATGTTAATGAGGTGTGCAAAAGTAGCACACAGTATTTTCTGTAATTGGGCAGCAGAATTTAGCATTCTTTTGGAGTAGGCCTTATTATGTCAAGTGATGCTAGTGCTCACATCTGCATTTTTTGCTGATCCATAGGTTTTCTTCCTTAATGTCTCAGGGAATATTTGCATTTGGAAAGGTCAAGGGAACATGAAACATTCTCAGAGCTAGAAATTTCTATTCATTGCAGATTGGTGTGCTACACAAGCTTCCACAATTTATACTTAAACACTAATCCCAGTTTTTACCTGCAGGCATCAACCTCCTGCCTTACAGATAAAAGGCAATTTAATTCTTCCATGAGTTAAGTCTTGAGTAGTGCAAGAGGTACTTGTAGCAATTTGATGAAGTGGGATGAATTGTAATCACTAGATAGAGGTTTTAAACACTCCAAGTGTGATACAGGCTTGTGAAAGAAGGAAAAAAAATCTCTATTTTCTCTGCAGTCTCAACCACTTTGCTTCCTTCTAGCCCAAGAGTGCTCCAGCAAGACAGCACAACTTGTAAGAAGTAACAGACTTGAATTTCAAACATAGGTCCAAGTTCTTTCACTTTGGATTAGTAGTGATTTTGCCAGTAATGAGCCCAGTGTGAAAGGTATAAATCAGCCAGCCCATCTCTGCTTTACAGCCACCAGCTGCTAGAGAAGGTTCGTAGGGGCTCCTTGGAGTGGGCTGAGGTGCCATGGCAGGAATGGGCATCCAGGAGCAAGAGGGAAAGCAAAGAAGTCTCCTTGCAAAGAAGATGGCTTGGCAAAGCACTCTGAGGTCTACAGGCACCCAGGTCTGAAGCCAAAAACAATTTAGTAGAAAACTATAATTGTATTTTTCCATGACACTTTAAGGCTAAAGAAGCAAGAAAATCTGTAGAGAATCTTAAATTTTCCCTACCTGCTGATTAGTTCTGTCCCTGAAGTCATGCCTGATGTGGATGGATGACTTTCCTGGAAGAACCATTGCAAGAACTTGCTGAATTCAAATTGTCAAACCTGGACCAACTAGAAAAGGGACTAGGTCTGGGGCCCATGGGCTGTGCTTTAGATCTGTCATCCTGATTATTTAAGATTTTTCCAAGCCTTCTGATGTTTACATTCTTGTAACAAACTTTCTCACACACTTTCTGTAAATAAATTATTGTTTTGCATTCTTTTGTAGTAGAAGAGAAATTTGATAGACTGTTAGTTAGTCCAGTGTCATTGGAGAGGTGGCACTGTCACCCTCCAATCCACTGTGACTTTTAGAAAACTATAAGTGTTGGAGTCAGAAAATAAATTTCCTCTTTTCACCTTGAGAGCAGCAATGTGTGCACTCACGTTGTTTTGTGTCCTGTAGTGACACCAGATCTGTAACCAAAGGAGCAAATTTAAAACCAAATGCAAGCTATAATGAACTGCTCTGAGTTATTGTTTTGTCTCAACCACTTGTCCAATTGAAAAGTGGAATTACCTTCAGTAAAGCTTGGAGGTGGCTGGAGATGTTGGATGGGATCAGATGATTCAGCCTCATAGAGCAGATACAGGCAGTTTGCACATCCACAAAGTAGCTGGCAGTGGGTGGTAGAAACTCAAATTTCACTCTGTTTGTGGGAGTGTTTTAATATCTAGTAATTTTCTTTTGAAAGTGTTTTGCAGAGTTCCTCTCAGCATTTTAACTGAGAAACCAAAGAGATGGTGATGTTGCTATATTTTGAAAATGTAGCAGTAATTGACTGTTTTAGCCTCTGTATTTTGCAGTTTAAGCTCATTAGGTGGTGTAGTGCCTGCTTCACTCCTTGGATATCCATGAATCACAGAATTATCAAGGTTGGAAGAAACCTTCAGGATCAAGTCCCACCATCAACCCAGCATCACCATAATCACCCCTAAACCAGGTCCAGAGAAGAGAATGGTGCTGGGGAAGGTCTGGAGTACCAGAAGCTTAAGTAGAAAACTATAATTGTATATAAGTTGTCTAAATAATAGGTATATAAGTTGTCTAAATAATTGTATATAAGTTGTCTAAGTTCTTGGAATTTTCCTCCAAATTCTTGGAATTTTAATCAGTGGAGTTATATTGGTGAGTGCATAATGCAGAATATATACTAGCTTTGAGTACCCCCAATGTTTGGACTGCATTGCTTTTGCAGATTCAGCTGATAGAAATTTCAGATTTCTTTGGAATGCAGTAAGAACAACAACTTGGATAATACACCAAATATTTTTATACATTGGAAGTCTGTTATTAGTCCCAATGTGAATTATTAGCCAGCATAAGGGGAGAATTTTCAGTTTTCTTTCTAACTATGCTGTGAATATTGCTTGTGCTTCATGAACTCCAACAATCTGCTATTTAGGTTTAACTGTTGTTTAACAGCTTGGTAATGGCATGTATTAAACACATTTCATCGTATCTGCCTGTAGAGCAAAAGAAAATTTGCCAGTGTTCAAAAAGATAAGTGGAGTTTTCCCTAATGCTCTGGGCTTCTGTACAGAGCAAATGAAACAGAGGGAATATTTAGATTGCAGTAGAAATAATAGTCTCAGGAGAACCTAAACACAATCACATTTATCCCACAAGGTTTAGCGAGTTGTGCTCCTGTCCTTCCTCTTGGCAGCTGGGCATTGCCAGCCTGTGTGAGGAGTGCAACAAAATCACAGAGGGTGAGGAGGATTTGTTCTTGTCTCAGGAAATAACCAAATATTCAGGGGCTGTGGAGTGCTGGCTGTGCCAGGCCTTCCTTTGCCCAGTAGGTGTCATCTGCAGCATTAGGCAGTGATTAAAATGTGAAAAATAGAGGCTTTAGAACAAGGTGGGTTAGGACCAATTTCTGATGGCACAGCTGTGTGTTTTCTCCTGTTCCTCAAGTGTCATAAAGACAACATGTGGCTTTTGAATGTCTGTAAGTCATAACCACCTATGACTCCCATTTAAATATAAAATCTGGCATATTACACAGAGAATGATTAACAAGAATTCAGACTTTTCAGCAAAATGAGATTGCCAAGGACAAAACTATCATAGTTTTGTATTGCACCTCATCAGCTTTACATCTGTGTGAGAACCTCCTAGCCCTCCTAGTTGTATTGAAACTCAGACATACTTATGCTCATTGCTCAGCAACTTTGTTCTGTACATCAGCACCCTGTTTTGATAGGGGAAGAACTTGGGAATGAACAAAACCACAGTATTTTGCCACCTTCTGACTTTGTTCAAAATACATATGTGTTAGTTTCACTGTCTGTAAAAAAAAACAAAGGAGCACCTGGCATTAGAAAAGTTCCTTGGGATTAAATACTGGCAAGTCCTATAAAGGGTTGTTTACTATTTCCTCACAGTCTTTTTTAAAAATCCAGCCAACACCAAATGGCATTTGTTTTGCAGGCTCATAATGGGAATGGGAGGCCTGGACAGCTTTAGCACCCTAAGAGACCAGAGCCCTGTGGGTTGAAATCCTGAGTTCATGGAAGTCAGCTTTGCTCAAAACATCCCCAGAGGTAGGTGGGGGGTCCCACATAGATTTAGTTCTCCCATTCATCCCAGGTTGGGAGACAGCAGGAATTTGCCAACTGCAGTTGTCAGAACACAATTGTCTCTGAATCCTTTACTTTTACAAAGGAAAAGTACAATCTGCAAATATCCCTTCAGCTGATTTTCCTGTCTGTGGACTCTGGAGATTATAGTTAAAGCCAGACTCCCTCTTTCAGTATTGCTCACATGATAAACACCAGGTCCTCCTCTTACTGATGTGTAAATTACCATTTCCTAGCAATTAAGATCTCCTCTCATTTAGTGAGTGAAGAACAAAATGGTGCTCTCTCATGCCAAGGTACCTTTTCCTTTAAAGAACAGATAACCCCTGTTATCCCAGCCATTTCATGCTCCATAGGAAAGCCAGAGGCTCAGGTTCTGATGGCCATTGGCTGGGATGGGGACAGAGGGATGGGGGCTCCTGCTCCCCTTTGCCTCCCCAGCAGCCTGGGCACAATCAGGAATCAGGAATCAGGGAAGGACTCACCTCTCCCCCAGCCTTCCCCTACAAGGGAATGGATCTCAGGGGATGGACTCTCCCAAACCAAAGGCACCTGGGTACAAACCCCAGCGATGAGACCCCAGCCCTGGAGGAACTGGTGAAATCCTCCATCTGTGGCAGAACCCCCCCAGTCTCCATCCTCAGTGCCAGACTTAACTGTGGCATTAAATCAGCTCCCATGAATTATTCAGAAGGCTTTGGAGTGAAATTCATGTTAGAGAAATCTATGTTTCAAATTTCCTGGCTCTAAGAGGAGTCCTGGAGGTGTCCCCTGCAGTTACTTTGATAACAGTTTCTCTTTACAAATGATAATTGCACGATTCAAGCTTTTGTACAGTGTGGCCTTGTGAACTCTTCTCTCCTATCAAAGAACAATTTTAAGATCATTTCCATAGCAAAAAGAAAGTGATTGTGGAGATAATCTGTTGAAAACACACATGCTGGATTTCAGTGGAAAACAATAAAATGCAGCCATGAAATGAGAAATCAAGTGTTACCTAGCTGACAATATATAGAGAATAAATTGCCTGGGCATTTTAGTTTGCTGAGCTGCTAGGAATTGAAAATTGGTCCCAAGATTAGTCTGATTATCATGACACCTCTAGCAACAAGCACCAAAAGGGAAAAGGAATACTTTTCTACCCTGAATCTATGAAGAAACAGAAGAAGATGGAACAATGTCATTAACCAAGGGGGCCCTTTTCAGTTCTTACAAAAAACTTCCATAAATGAATATCACTTACATGTGTTTAGATGATCTGTCTGGGTGTGCTGCAATTCTTGAGCAGCATTCATCACAAAATCTCTCAGAGCCTTATAAACTTTAATATATTTAATATGAGGAGACTAATAATAGAAAAGTTCCCAATATTTTATTGGCATGATCAATGTATACTTAGGTGGAAAGTTGAACTTCTAATGGGATTGAGGGTACAATCACACATCCCCCATTTCATTTCATCCCCCATTTCATAGTTTGTATTCCCAGCTGTGGAAAATGTAGGATTGCCAGCACTGTCACTTTTAGAGAGGCCTTGGAGGAGTTGGATCACGGGGGAAGAGGGTGAGGGAGAGTTACTGCCAGCACGTGGAATTTTTGATGTGAGAAACTCACATTCAGCCAAACCTCTACTGCTCTGTAGTGTTCCTGTACATCCCCTGTCCATTTCTAAGAGGTTTTCAATTACAAAGAGGAGTCAGAAGCAAGCAGGCCCTGCTTTGAGCAGGAACACTCCGTTGTAGCCTAAGGTATGACTGTGACATTTGTGTGAATCTTATATTCAACACACATGGCTGGGGTGTGAAAGGTGCTGTGCCTTTCCTGGAGGAGTAATTCTCACTTGCACAATCTGAACAGTTGGATTTTTGTCTCTATCCATGCACATCCTGGAAAGCCATTTCAGTGTATGGAATGTTCCAAAGGATTCCATGTCCTCCAGCATCATCTGAGAGCGATGGAAGATTGCAGTGAGGTGCTACAAAAATTCTATTCTATCTTCCTTGAGAGCAGACTGCCTTGAGGGTTGGTGATTTGTACAATGAATAGGGCTGGAGACTATTAAGGGAACTCAAACAGAACCAGGAAAAATGCCCTTTTTGACAGTGGGTTGTTCAGCATCTAAGAACTGTCACCCAGAATTGTCACTCTGAGGGAAAAGCCTTTTGATTTTGTACATGAGTTCTCATGTTCCTTCCTAACTGGTGTCTTTAGTGCTAGGAAAGCTATGGAAATTGTACACAATAAGACCATAGACCTATTATTGTGGCTGTTCCTCCCTAGAATAGTTGGCAAATGAAAAAACCTAAAAATAAGCCGATTGAAAAATTATTTCTGCTAGAACATGACAACAAAAATTACAAATGCTTTCTTAAAAGGCTAGTTTTGTTGCAATTCTTCCAGAAATTGTGGAGTCCTTCTAGAAAGCTGCCTGTGTCCCTCTGAGCTCTGGGAAACTCAATTGATGTTTGGAGATGTAGAATTCCTTAATTTTCCCTGGCAATAATTGCAACACTACGTGTAGAAAGGTGATGCCATCTCAGAAGTGCATGAATGAGAAGAAGAGATGTTTGTTCTCTGGCTCTGGAGCACTGCAGATGAAGTGAAACCCATCTATGTGGGTGGGATTTGGGATCTGGTTTGGGTTTCTTTCTTTATTTTCTTCAGTTGTGATGTAATGGAGGAAGGTAAGAAGAACAAAACACACAGTCAATGGCTCAGCACATATTTTTTTATGATGCAGTTTCAAACCACGAGAAAACTCTTTAGTTTTGCAAGCACACTTTAAACCATAACATAATATCTACATCAGAATTTCATTTTTCTCAATTCACTGCTTTGTGAATTTATTTCTAATGTCACCCCTTCTTCACGATTGAAGTTTCCACCTCAGCAACTGGAAGAGTGTCAACTACAACAGGACAACTGTGTTTCTAGCATGAATATTGAGGGGAAAGGGGATTTATTGCAGCCTTTTAAGCCCAAAGATGAAATGCAAAAGTGAATTAAAATATCTGTGGTAACTGCTCAATCAGTGCAGTATTTCTGCTGCATTTAAACAGCAAAGAATCATCTGCAATTTGCCAGCAAAAATTGCAAACAAGAACTTCAAAGGGCAGTGGTATCTCTTTTTTTTTGTTCTTCCTTCTCCCTGGCTAGAATGTGTTATAGCAAGCTTGTGTACGCTTTGTAGTATTTTTTCCTGTCATGAAAATTTAGTTTTTGTTTGCTTTTTTAAGGAAGGGAAAAAAATACCAACTCTTGCTTTAATGATCTTCACTATGGTGAACTTTAAAGTGGCTTACAGCAGGGAAGTGTGGCATTTTCTGTTTGCATCATCAGTCACTAGTGATTGATCTCAGATCCAGCTTTCATTTTCTAAGCAAAACAGGCTGCAGTTGGATAAACCTGATTAAGGTGAGTAGATTTTATCTGGTGTGCCTATTGCCACTCATTTCAGCATAATGTCTTTCTTTCCAACTACAGATGACATGCAGAACACAGAACAAAAAGTATGTGTCAGTTTATAATGCATTCTTCTTAAAGTTTAAGTGATCCTTACAGGCCACCAAACTACTAGGAAACAGCTTGGCATGTAGAATAAGCTCCTGTATTTTGTGTTGCCATCCTTACACAGAAGTCTGTCATGAGAGAAGCTGCTTGCTGGCCTGATGTTATCGTGAAATCATCTTGGAACATCTTGCAAAAATTGCTGCTCTGATTGTAAACTACATACTAAAAAAAAATTAAGTGGTCTTGACTTTGTTTCCTGACTTCTGAGTTTTGGGTCCTAGTGGCTTCTTTGCTAAAAGTATGAAACTTGGAGACATCTGAGATGCTGACACAAAAATTGCTCATTCTGGCATTGCTCTGTGTTACTTCCCAACAGAGAGAAATGTTCATTTTCCTCTCATTTCTGTGGGACAGGAGACAGTGAAGAGGAAGAATAGGTGACATTACATTTGAAGAGGTGCAGATACAAAACTGACAGCCTTGGAGAAAACAAGTTTCATTCAAATGGCTATTTGCAGAGCAGGTCCTCTGCAAGACAACTTATGGCATGAAAAAGTCCTGAGCACAGAAAAGAGTCTGTCATAGTAAAATAAAGAGCCCTGAAGCTGTGAAGTCTGGCATAGCTGTGAAAATAACTTTCACTTGGGAGGGGAGGCTGGGAACCCTGCAGCTCCTGGTTCTTTTCAAAGACGATGCCTGTACCACAGCAAGGAACACAGAGCCTATCATAACTCCTGCAAATCTGCACCAAAACCCCAATTTAAAATCCTACCAAAGATTAAAGGCTGCACTCTCCTTCAAGTGCATTAATTATCACGGCAGCATGCAGAGCTCTGTAAACGGCTCCTGTCTGTTGGCACAGCACTGAGTTTAAAGGTTAGGGTGAGGGCAGACAGATGATGGTGATGACGACAACAACCTGTGATTTGCAGAGTTTCTGCCATGGGCGAGAGGTGTCTTCTCACACTGGAAGCAATGTTAGGAAAAATCTTCTACTACTTATAATACTGGAAGCAATGTTAGGAAAAATCAGCCTGCCTTCCATGCAGCAGGGGCTGGGAGGGAGGAGAGGGCAGCTGAGCTGTAGGGGAAGCAGGAGCACAGTGCTGAGTTCCCTTGCCTGTAGCAGCCTGAAATTCAGTGGTAATACTGTCAGGAGGTGAAGACAAGGCAACACACTCCCAGACCAAAAAATACCCTTTTTCCTGCCCCTGACAAGAAAACCCCAACCCTGTTTCTGCTCTGCATGAGCACTTGCCACTGTGGCAGGCTTTATGCAGCTGTGACAGCGCTCTGCTTTAATTTGATTAATTTTAGTGGGAAGAAGTTCCATCTCTCCCACCAGCCAGAAAGCAGCCAACCCCTGTTAGGGCCTTCTCTCCCTGTTACTTTACTACAATTATAAAGTGATTTATAAATTACTTTACAAAATAGGGTCACCACATATTTGAAAAGCATCTGAGAGTGCAGGTGTGAAAGGAAAGCCCAGGTGGATTGGCAATTATTCCAAGAGGTGGGAAGATGATCAAGGGACTGGACAGGGTGCCTGTGCCTGGGAGACACCCTGGCCTCAAGGAAGAGGCCACCTTATTGACAGAAAGCAAGCAGAAAATATTGTACTTGTTCTTGCAGGGTTTGAGTTTGAAAATGGGACACAGTGGTGGAGAAATTTCTTTCCCCCTCCCCACCCCAGAAGAGTCTGGCCAGGGAGGGGATCCCTCAACAGGCCCTGGGCAGCAGAGACCACCACAACAATGCCAGGAAATTCTCAGTCAAGTTTAATGCATCATAAAGAAGTAAAACTACATTGGCATATTTAAGACAAACACTTCTTTTTTTTTTTTTTCTATGCACACTATCCACTTGACAGCCCCCTTTTCAAAATAACTACTTTTAACAGTTGAAGACAGTTTTTTCAGAAATTCTTCACATATTCAACCTTCTACAATTTTCCTTTATTTTTTTATTTGTCTGAGAAGGAAAAAAAAGATTATGAAACCTGAAAACATCTACATTGCAAGCCACTCAGAATGCATAATTGCATACATTAACCAATGTATAACAACCGTGTTTTACTTAGTTCACTCTATTCATCAATAAAAGAATATAAAAATCTTGTTCAATCGAGAGTTGTGTATTAAAATAGATTTGTTTAGTACTGCACAGTTTCTCCCGGAGTTGTGAAAATGGTTGAAGGGACCTTGTGCTTTCTGGGCAACAGAAAAAGCCAGTCCCTCATGTGTTCATTTTTTTAAAAATTAAAAACAAAAAAGGCTATTCGGCACCACGTGATATGCTGATGTGAGGGACCAGCCTTGTGTCCTGCTCTGGTGGCTTTCCATAATTATCTGTGCTAATTGATGGAGAACTCACAGGGACAGGGACAATGGCACAGGGGGTGGGAGCTGGGAAAAGCAAGGTGTCCATCAGCCCTTCCCCAGGCAGCACCTTGAAGAATCAGGAAGACCAGCTAGCAAACAGGCAGGTGCTCTGGGATTCTCTCAGGCTAATGCTTGACACTTCCCAAATATCCTAAAATCCAAAAAAATGTTAAAAAGGAATCAAGTTTCCAAAAACAAAATCCTCCCAAACCTTTTTAATTTTCCATGCCCTGTCCCTCCCCCAGAAGTCTTGTGTCTGAGTCTCCAGTTTAAGAAACAACCCCTTGAGGCAGTTTTTTTTCCCTGTACCATTTCAGCAGATATTTCTACAAAAAATCCCAACCAACCAACCAAAAAAACCCAAAGCAACAAAAAAAAAAAAACCCAAAAAACTCCAAACAAAATAACAAAAAAATCATGTTGCATATCTTTAAAAATGCAGTACAAAAAGGGTTTTTTTTTGGCATATTATCTGTACTGACAAGAAACAAAATCCAGAATATTTATTTGCTTTTTTTTGTTTAAAAAAAGAATCCAAAATTAACAAAAAGACAGAAAACCACAAAATAATCACTTTAAAAAATGAAACCCAAACTGTCAAAGGTATCCACTGTTATGGTTGATGCTAAACCTTGCACAAAAACTCCATGAGAAAAATACACTGATAGCAAAATAAGTAAAAAGGACCTGCAAAAGGAGTTTTACAGTCGTATTTTTTAAATATTTTGGAATGCATATACAGATGCATCAGCATGAAAATACTTCAATATTTTACTAGAAATGCTAACTTCATACAGTTTCTTTATTTAAATATCTGCAATTCTCAAGTCTAATAATATGGAAAAAAAAAAGATCTTTTGTTTCCAAGGCTCTGTGAGTGTCCGTGATGCTGTTCTGGTCACAAAGACCCCATATCCAGGTCTCCTGAATCAATGGGGCCAAACTTGTTCCTCTGACATCCATGTCAAGGGTTAAGTAGCTCAGTTTCTGGTTATCTCACCAATTCCCCCCCACACCCATAGCTTTCAGCCCAACTACTTCTCTAACCCCTCACTAACTCCTCTCCCCTGGAACAGAAAGCCTGTCTGCCACCACCAAAGGCTCTCCTGCCTCCTCTACCAGCCATGCTCCTCTGGTCCATCCTCAGTCATAAATACATTAAGGCCAACATAACAAAACAAAATGTGATAAGCACTGAAGGTCTTGGCAAATACAAAACTGCAGCACAACCCGCCCTGTGGGTGCCACAGTGACCTACAAACTGGGCTGCCTGCTCTGAGAGTCTCTAAGTGTATCAAAACTGAGATTGCTCCTTCTGCCCTTGGTTCCAGTCTCATCTCTCCTCTGCTGATGTGCATAAAGTTTCTCGTGGCCATTCCCACCTGCTGTCAGTTGTTGCCCTGTGATGGCTGCAGAGCTTTGTGCATGGCAGCAGAGGCAGCAGAGGGTTTGATCCAGGGGATGGAGAGCAGGGAGGTGGTGGTGGTGGTGGTCATGGTAACCTGAATCATCTGCTCGTTTTGTATCAGTCTAATGAGGGTTTTGAGACGTTCCAGTGATGACTGAGTCCCTTTCTGCTGGGCCATCAAGCTGGTTTTTAGCTCTAAGCATTTCTGTCAAATAAAGAGGAGAGGAGAGAGAAGGAAAGACTGAGAATACATTCAAAGTGGTGTCAAACATCTCTCCAAACATCCTTTGGTGCCTTGGGTGCACATTCTGCTCAAATGAAATATGTTCTCCTTTGGGGAAAGCAAAACCACAGCTTAACAAATGGAGCAATCAGCAGTGCTGCACACACTGCAGCAGCTGTCTGAGGGAACAATATCCTTCCCAGGCCAAATGCATTTGGAGGGTGTTTCTGACTCCATCCTGTAGACAGGAACACCTTCTGCACTCCACAGAGATGCCTGGCACAGGAGGGCAAGAGCTGTGTTACTGAAGATACAGAAGGCACCACTCCAGGTCTCTCACTCTTACCAAAGAACCCTGTTAAATGCTCACCAGGATGCAATTCATATGTACCACACATTTCAGGGAATAGGCACTGTGAAGACACATTAATCTCACTGATATCTCAATGATATCAATATTTTTCCAGCAGAAAACTTTGCTCCAAGACACAACTGTTACACCAGAGCACTCACAAGAAAGCTTTCATCCCTCAGGGTGGCCACATTTCTCCCCGTGATCTCTTGAAATAAAAACCCCCATGCAAATGGGCACGAGAGCAGGAGCTAAACAAAGGCATCCCAAATCCTCCATTTCTCCAAGAAGAAGTAGGAAGAATCTGCAATTCTCCTTTCTTACCCCAACTATGGACTGCTGCATCCAGCACCCCATTCTGCAGTGAGGGACAGACCCACACCCTGAGTCTGTCTGCAAGATGAAAGGGGACAGTGGCCTCTAATACCTGAAACCTGTTTTCTTTCTCCCAAAGCACCCAGGATTCTGACCAGACCAATTATTTCTCTGCAGATTGCTTCCCTTTGGTAATGGTCCACATTGCCCAAGGGTGGGGATTCTCCAGTCCTGGGGAACTGGGAAATGCTCACTTGAAAATCAACCTGTTTGGAAAGCAACTGTGTGGAGCTGCTCAGAGGTTGGTTTGGAGAGATGAAATTTCAGATGAAAGATAAATTATGGTCTGTTTTTACCACTGCAGCTGTGGGTGTATGAGAGTGTTCTTTTTCATATAAATCTCTGTTAAAATGTCAGAATGGGACACCTTTAATTTATTTTCTTCTTTCAAATGGATACATTTCCAATAAATATAATCATTGGCAGATATTAGCATTTAAATAAGACAGTGCTGCCCACTGGAAGAACCTGATTCTGCTTAGGTAGAAATCTGACTGATTTTGACAGCTATGACACACACCTGATAGCTGACAGCTTTTCTTTTTCCAAATTCCTCAGCTCACTGCACTCTCCTACCTATTACACACACATGTGGTTCCATTAGTGCTGCACACATGTACAGGGAATATACAGTGATGTCTTTTAACAAGTTATTGCTTTTCCTTCTACTCTGTTTTATGTGATAAATATTTTAACATCCCCCCTCTGGATAACTGCAATGGTAAAACAAGCAGTGAGCAGTTACTCCTGCAGCTGCCACTTGGCTTTTTCCAGGGTAAGGAAGTGACAAATATTTATTGAGGCTGCCCTGCAAACTAACAGCTGCCTCTCAGGATGGAAGTAGCCCCAGATAGTTCCTTCAGCCATGAGGGATAGGAATTGGGCTTTGAATTCAGCTCCTCATAGCACAGTATGAGTGGAAGACACCTCCAGACAATATTTAGCTTTAAAATCAGTTTGGAGAGACAAAATAGTCATGGAAAGATGCTACAACATTCAGTAAAGATGGTTATTTCTACTTAATACCAAGAGGTTTGAGCTAATGGACAAGCAGCTACCACCTGAGGACACACCTGTGACCAAACTTTTCCCCTGGAGGATGGAAGTGCCTTGAAGTCATTGGGTACCTCAGAGCTATGGGTGCAACTACAAGGAAGGCAGCCATGGCTACCTGTGGAGTTTTGTTGTGTGTGTTTTGCCACAGAAATTCAAGTGATCCCTCCTCCTCTGCCTGCCAGAGTGGCTTACTTTTGTGCATAAAGAAAATGCACACGTACTTCCTCAGAGAGAAACACATTCACAATTAAAAATCTATTCCTTGGGAGCTTGAATCATTTTCTAGCCACAAAATACAATTTTTTGGGGCTTAAATTCTTGATAAGCATCTCTTCAGGAGGCTGTGTGTCTCCATTAGGTGTCCTACCTTCACTGCACTGTTGAGAAGTCGATCTTTTTCTTCCAACTGTCTGTGCTCACTCTTCAGCTCACTGCTCCTCTTTAATAACTTTCTCTTCTCCTCTTCTTTGACTGTGGAACAATAAGATTAAGGATGCAGAGGTTAAGAAAAGGATGTACTGTGCACTTGAGGACAGAAAGGTATTTTGCAGGGTGAGTTTAAGGTCTCATTTGTCTTTTATCAGCAGGTACAGCCAAAAAAATCTGGAGTTTCTGCCTGCATGAATTTCTTCACTAAAAGAGTGATCAAGCATTGGAAGGGGCTGCCCAGGGAGGTGGTGGAGTCCTCATCCCTGGAGGTGTCCATGGAACAACTGGACATGGCACTCAGTGCTCTGGGCTGTTTGACAAGGTGGGATCAGGTTGGACTCAATGAACTTGGAGGGCTTTTCCAACCTAAATGGGTCTGGGATTCTGTGCATGTGTCTGTGTCAAGGGTTAGCACACAGGAGGACAACCCAAAAGGTACAGGGCACCTTTAAGGTGAATTAAAATTAATCCTTAGACTTCATGTGATCCTGGAGGTCTCCAAGAAAGAGGTGAGTGGCATTTAGGAAGAGGCCAGCCCCTTGGACTGGCAATAGTTTGTGACCCTGGCAGAAAAGCACAATTATAAGTGTGCCAGTCCTTACAAATATGATCTAATGCCCCAAACAGGCTGTAGTAAGAGTGCAACAGGGAATTAAAAAAAAACAATGCTCAATGCAGAGTGTCACACATGACTCAAGTGGCTGCCATACCCCATAACACAGAAACAATGAGAAGCTGGTGATGCTGTGGTGTCAGGGACACTAGCCTGGCATTGTGCACACACCCAATTCCATTGCTCTGCTTTGCCTGACTCTGCCTCACCATGATTCTGCCTCACAATCCTGTTTTCAGCACTGCTCCAGGGAAGGCACCCTTTGATGACAGCTTCCTCCAGCAGAGTGAAGCTCCTGAGAGATCACTCTCAACTTCCTTACAGAGAGAAGGCAGCAAAGGACCAGACCAAGGGGAAGGGGACAGAAAAAGTCTGCTCTCCCCAGTCACTCATGGCCCTATGACCTACACCATCAGACCTGGCAGCATTGTAATGCTATTTGATATTTCAGCTAAGGACTCACACAGCATTGCTATCATGAGCAGGGAACCCCTTGTCAGAGGCTGAGTTAATCCCTACCTGTTTTATGAGTAACATAGGAGTGAACAATAGCCAGAGTTCCAGTCCATGGCACATTGTCATCTTTCTTTAAAACCTATAAGCCCAGGAAACAATAAATGGTTAGGATTCCAAAAAAACATGCATTAATGTTTGCTCCAGCCTTACAGTTTGGCAGGACCAGAACTTGAGTCCTTGTCTCAGCACATAAAAGTGATCTCAAGGCTAAGCACAAGGAACTCTGTGGCACAGAATCTACACTTTAGTGTTTTAATAATTTTTTTCTTACTTGTGCAATCAGCATTATTCACAGCAACCAGACAGTTTAGCATATCTGTGATGAACAGTTGTGTGTAACAAAAGTAATTTAAAGAAAAGGAAGTTTTCTCCTCACACCTTTCAGATTCACTGGTGAACAGTGTCTTCTTCTGACACTGCATTCCTCATTTCTTAGATTTACATTCTTTTGTCTGGCTGCATGCTGGTGGTGTCACTGTAAACAAAGGAGCTGAAGGAACTGAAGGGATGCCTTAAGAGGACAATTCTTAGCAATTACAGGCAAGCTACAGCACTCCCTGTATGTTCTAACTCTAGAATGGTGAAAAATAACAGAAATAAATACTGCAAACTGCACTAAAAGCCTCTCAGTACTTCTTTATCCAATGTAGCCCACTGAGCTACGACCATAGGTTAGATTTGCTTAGGGGTATACAAATCCAAGGCGTGTCCCATTTTCCCTTCTTGGTACACCATGCTGCATGTAGCTTACCTTCTGTTGGCACTTTGGGCAGACCCAGAGCCCTTTGGGGGCAGTTTTGAGGGGTGGGTCCAAGCAGTTGAGGTGATATGCTCTGGGACATGTGCCACAGGGCTGCAGGTTAACGCCACGCTTGCAAGCAGTGCAGTGCTCATCGTGGTGGATCTCGTTCTGCAAGAGAAGGGTGCCCTGGGTAAAGTCAATCCATTGAGAGCTTCTCTCTACACAGCATTCAAAGCCTCTACTGCAGCAGACAGGCCCCTTCAAACACAAAATCTAATTGTCAAAAGGACCCTGACAGACACAGAAGACAGAAATAATAGATATATGATAGCAACAAATACAAACGACAAGTGACCCAGAAGCAAGTCACAGAAATTGAAACAGAAACATAAAACCCTACTAATTAAACACAGGAGAGAGTCAACTAATATAGCCAGATTGTGATACAGGGATTATTTCACTTTTTTCTCTGCCAGTGTGTTACTACAACACATTTATGCCCATGCATGGCTCTGTCCTGGATCACAGTTAATGTGGGGATCACTTGTCTGTCATGCCCAAAGCAGAGGGAAGCATAAAGGAAAAGGGTTCTGGGGAAGAAGCACAGTTCCATGTTTCATTCCCATTGCCTCAAAGGGCAGCTGGGGAAACAGGAGGCTGGAGCACAGCCTTGGGCTATAAACCCTCTTTTGTGAACTCCTCTGGCCTCTTTCTCCCTGGCACTAATTGGTCTCTGCTCAGACTTGCTCTGACAATCTTTCTCCAACAAGACTGATTAGTGCTTTGTGTGAAGCAACACACAACATGAACTGAGACTCATCAACAAAGATACAGTGTCATGTAGTAGATTGCTATGCTAATCTGGTGGCAACATTAATTACTGTTTTTAATGAAGGAGACATTGATTCTGAAACTCTCATGCCTTGTGAATCATTACAAATAATAAAAAATTCCTACTGCTTTTCTAGGAAGTAGAATAGTGATTTTATGTTTTTCAATTCCAAAAGTGTGCTTTCATTTTTTTGGAATAATAATTTAAAAGTTTCACAGCAGTTTTAGTCAGGCTTGTAGCCTGAATTCTAAACCAGTCCTGTCAAAGAAAATCACTCTCCAAAATATTACTTTTTATAAACTACCTGCTCAAAGAATCTTAATTTTAACTCCGATGTAAGGAGATTTAATCTTTACAAACTAGAATGGCTACTCATTTTTCTTATCAAATTTTCATTAAACTCATAAATCTGGACTAGCAATTTCTCAAGCAGTGGAGTCAACAAAGGGACTAAACTCAAGCCTTGCATGTGAAAGCCCAAGAGTTCATCTCTTTAAATTCTAGCTTAGGGACTCAAAGATTTAGTTAAGCGGGAGAAGAGAATACTGCAGTTAGGTACCTTGAGAGTAACTACAGTAATCAGAGGCAAGCACTGAATACGCAGTGATGAGAAAGATACCTGCTGATACACAAACTTTGCCACACATACCTTCCAGAATGAATCCTCATTTGCTAGCATGCAAAAGAAGGGCAGAAAACAGATCAGTGGAAAATACATTGCTGCAGTGGTTGCTAGTTCTCAGCTGTGGGAGTAATTTTAATCAAGATGTGGCATAGGAGATCAGGACATTGCCAAAATTAATGCAGGCAGTAAAGAATGTAACAGCAAGCAGTGAAGTTAGCATTTGAGATTTTAAAATGTACATTGCAGGAATCCCATGTCCAAAGGTCTGATGCTAAAAGATCATAGTATTTGGAATTTTCAGAAATTTTCATGCAGAGCTCCTCTCTACATGCCTGTAGTCAAAAAGTTTTCCTGAAGGACAACAGTATGCTGGGTGTTGAAAAGGCTGGCCCTGAACCAGCAATGCACTCAATGTGGAGTGTGAAATGGGTGCTCCAACTAATCATTAACACAGATTTAAATGCTGAGCTGATTCCTGGACAAAATGGTCAGCTCCTGAAGGAGTGAGCCTGAGGGGATCACCAAGTCCTTCTCATCAGACTCCTCCCACCCAGGACGCCAGTGACCTCTGGATGAACTGAAAATAAAAAGCCAGAAAAAATTAAGAGCTTTGGACATTGCACAGTGTGCTGATTTCACAGAATGTCCTGAGCTGGAAGGTACCATCAGAATCATTAAGTCCAGCCTCTGGCCCTGCACAGGCACCCCAACAATCCCACCCTGTGCCTGAGAACATTGTCCAAAGCCTTCTGGAGCTCTGACAGCTTTGGGGCCATGACCAGACCCAGGGGAACCTGTTTAGAGCCCCATCACCCTCTGGGGAAGAACCTTTCCTGATATCCAGCCTAATATGGCCCTGGAACAGATCCAGCTATTTGCTTGGGTTCTTGCAAGGGCTGCAGCACACTGTCCCAGTGAAAAACACTTCATGGACAGGGATTTCTTTGGATTAAAGAGGAGGCAACCAAACTGATACCACTTCTGCAGAGTGCAAGAACAGGGCAAACACTGAGTAAATGCAGAAGCATCCTTCCAATGCTGGCAGTTTATGGCTTCCCTAATGCTGAGCTTGCATCTTCATTTTTATATCTAACAGCCTCTGATAGATTTTTTTTTTCTTCCATAAATTTCTCTCCCAAGAATTCTAGTGTACTTTGGCAATGAGGTCCATAAATAATCACAGACTAATAAAATGTGTAGATGTTACTTCATATCTAAAAATACACACACAAAGGTCCACCAATGTATGACACCATGATTACTCAGGGGATATAAATGTTATTCAGATAAACAGAGGCTTGATAATTGATGAATCTTTTGTACAAATGATACATGTCAGGGGATGTGACCTCATTTCAGAAAAGACATTTTCATTTAAATCAATCCTGATCAATTAACATTTTGATCAAAATTTACAAGAATTGTCCTCTTCTGTATATCCAGAAATGATAGTTGTTTCCTTGACACCACGGGGATTTTTTTTAGTTTGTTTGTCTTTTCAGCTCACTTTTGCTGCAAAGTTTTAAACTTCTTAAAACATGTCCATTTCCCTCTTCTAGTTGCTGAAAAATTAACTGAAGACAATATTTTTAAAGGACCACTTTATAAGAGAAGGGCAGCCATCTCTGCACTGAAGCTGGAGAACTGCATCACTGCAGAGCCAAGCAATCTGGGACAGCACCTGCCTTCTGCTCAGTGCTTGCACAGCATCCAGCAAAACAGGGCTGGTGCCAAAAATGTCCTTGCAGAGGTGGTGAATTCTGCTATAAAGAAGTCCATCTCAACATTCTCAGAATATGCAGAACTCCAACAGGTGTTCTGGATTCTGGAAAAACCACAGATACAGGACTCAAAGAGGAATTAATGATTAAGGAGAGAGGGTGCTGATTTCCAGGAAGCTCTGAGACAGCTGCAACAGTAGACATCTGTCACTTGCCTACCTCCTTGCAAATAAAATGAGAAACATGTAGTGAAAAGAAGGTTAGAGATATCAAAACCTAACTTAAACCCACCAAGGGGCTGAAGGCACAACTTGCTAACAATGCTATTCTGTCCTGATTTCTCACATGTGTTTACATGGGGAAAACAAGTGCTACGATAAGACAAACAATATTTACAATTTTAATTTTGAGTATAAAACTAAGCCAGGAATAATATTCTTTCCAGTGGGGCTCACATGAGCCTGGCTTCCTGCTAAGAGGCATGTCATCATAGCTGCTTCCTGTAACAATCTCTCCTGTCCTCTGAGACCCAATGCATTAGAGGTAAGTAAAGTAACGCATATGGTAAGCAGGCCAAGTGTCTGTATCTGGCATGTGGAATTTTGAGGGCAGAGAGAAGCACTGCTGCCTTTCACTTGGTGCTCCTGTGGTGCAGGAAGTCAAGGCAGGGGCAGAAAGGTGAATCTCAAGCACTAAACATGACACTTGACAGTGAGATCAAGCAAACACTGAAAAACTGTCAAAACTTCATGTCTCAATTATAATTACCCCTGAAAATGCTCCTAATACTGAAATAATATTTAACTTAGATAAAGGTCTCTCTTCCCTTATCTCTATAGCATCTCAGTAGAGAAAAAGTTATAAAGGCAAAACAAGGGCAAGGACAGAATTGAATTTCTTTACTGGCTTTGTTTCCTCTTCTGAAACACAAGTTTCTCACTTTCTTTCTTAAAATAGTACATGGGTCTTGTCTGAAGAATTAAATTGTATTCAACATTCCCTGTGTTTCACCTCTCATTCCCAACTCTTTGCCTTCTCTGTGTTGCATATTTTTTCCTGAAATGTGCTTCTACCCATGAGCTAATCATCAGCATCCCCAAATGGCTCCTCTGAGTTGTTAATTCTCAAGGAATTTGCTATTAAGTTTCAGATATGAAGCTCTTATAAGTACAAGACTGGAAGGCATCTTGAAGTTCATCAGGTCTAGATTTATGACTCTACCTCCTGGAATCAGAAAAACTGGCTTTCAGCCCTTGTTGCTGAAGCAAAATTTGTGGGAAATTTCTGGTGCTTGAGGATGGAGAGCAGTTTCTTAAAACCAGTCGGAAGAGGCAAAAAAAAGTCTAAAATAGTAACAATTTTTTAAAATGTATTTTTAAGTACTTGGGGTTGGCAACACTACTTTCTTCAATCAGTTCTCTCACTGCATGGTGCCTAAAGTGCCTGTTTTAGATTGCAAGATGTGGCTGGGGTTGTGTAATCTATTGCCATCTGTTAGAGGTGAGGCAGTTATCTGCTGTTAATTGGGCCAACCATTAAAACCAGGTGGGGCAGTTTTCTTTGTCTTCCGCACAACCAATCCTCCCTCCAAAAAATATCATCTGTTAATGAGCCATTGAGTCTCACTGCATAACTAATAAAAATTACACAATCCCCTTATGAGATGCTCTGCCCAGGGTGAGGAGCCAAACATTCCTACCTGGATATAATCTGAGATTTGGAACACCAGAGACAGCCTTTTCCACTGGATTCCCAGAGAAGCAGCTTTCTTTTCCACCAGGTTCTCAGAAGAAGACCAAACCCATCTACAGCACACTAGACCTTCAGAAAACTCCACTCTTCTACAGGACCCCTGCTCCAACAGAACCACCCCTGTCACTGCAGGAGGGCTGCAGCCACCATTTAATGGGACAGCTACCAACACCCTGACCAAGAGGGTGTCAGGGCCTATTCTGACTCTGTCAGTGTTGTTTTGTATTACTGCATTTCTATTTTTCTTCCCCCTAATAAAGAACTGTTATTCCTACTGTCATATCTTTGCCTGAGAGTCCCTTAATTTCAATATTATAATATTTTAGAGGGAAGAGGTTTACATTTTCCATTTCAAGGGAGGCTCCTGCCTTCCTTAGCAGACACCTGTCTTTTCAAACCAAAACAGTGCCAGAAATCAGATTTTCCACTGATTGCAGAGGGTTTGGATCCATCTCTACAAAACCCTTCCATTGTTTTTGCAGGAAAACATTTTCTTTTCACTCCGTATTAAAAAACACAGGGACACTACACAAAGTAATGCCCTGTAGTACCCCAACAGTAACTCATATGAAATCCTACTAATAAATTTTTAACACATCATTAGAAGAGTAGTATATTCATTTAAAAATATGCTTACCTCTCGTTGAAAGGAACAAGGGGTTATTCAAATAATTTGATGCAAGGCGTTTCCTCTAGAAGGGAAAAGAAACCAACCCCCATGTCATTGCAGTGCTCTGGTTGTCTCTTACATTTCACATTATCAACTTCCATGGGCTTATCTCACACCTAACCAGCTCTTCAAAAGCTACTTAGAGACCACTGACACAGTCAAACAGTTGCATGATTTATCTTTCTGACAAGTTTTCCATACAGCAGTTTTTTGTTAAGAAGAGAGAGATACAAATTGTGAATGTTATTGATGGGGTTGCAGGATATGTGGCATGGACTGGTAAGAGCAAGACTACAGCAAAACTAACTCCAAGCCCAACAATGTCCATAAGGGAAAATTGTTGCTGTGAGATGACATTTTTATTTGCATATATAGAAATGGTGATGGGTTTCTCACCTTCATCTATATATATGCACTGAATATATGAGATATCATTTTATTTTCATAGCCTCAATAGCCTTTTTTCATAGGAAAGGGTTACATTTTGGGTTATTATATATATAATTTTTGGGTTATTATATATATAAAATTAGAGGGGTTTTGCTACTGAATTTTTTATTCTGTAGTGAACAAACTATTTTCTTATAGTTGGGCGCCTGAGAGTCTGTTAATGAACTTGGAATAGATGTTTCTTTCTGCAAAAATTAACAAGCACAAAATATAACCATTTCCTATGAAAACAAGGCTACTGATGCTATGAAAATAAAATGGTATCTCACTTTTTTAAAGAAAAAAGCTTTGAGAAGAAAAAGCACACCATTCAAGTGAAGACATAAGACCATGATCATATTTTTGTAGTCAAAGTATCACCACTACAAATGCTGAGCTCCTGCCATTTTGAGGGGTGTTGGCAAATAAAAGGTCTAATTTACATGCAATTTCAATTTAAACAATCATGAATTAAAGATCATTCAGTAGACTAAATTAAACTGCACCAAAATGCCTGAAATACCACCAATACCTCAACTCCCTGATTAGCAAACCAGTCTGAGCAGCTAATTGATTAGAGAAAAAACATCTGCCTCCATTTTACTTGGATGACAATCCCCATGGTCAGTAGTTAATGACAGCTCCTAATGAGGACACAGCTGATCAGCCACAGGAGTCCTGCACAGACATTTCTTTCTCTGTGCCATCCTTCACTCAAGCATATGCTTTTGAGAATAGATATTATGAGAAATATGAACTAGGGGTGCAGTAGACCTAGGCCATCTTCTCTTCCACATATCCAGGGTAGTAGAGTTTGTCACAAACACCAATCTGGCTATAGCCACAAAATTCTGCTACAAGTATTTTAATAATCAGGACAAAAACGTCTAAAGAGCCACAGATTTAATGCTAGCAAGGCTAAAGTTTCTACTGTGGTAAATACTGCTCATTTGGACATCAGTATTTGCACTGAAAAAAAATAGTTGAGGAATTCTGAAGAACTCAAGTGCCCAGAGCTGCTCTGGAGTATAAAAATCTCCAGTGCTTTCAAAAAAAGAACAATCAAACAACTCAGCAGTTTGACTGCAGCAGTGTGTTTCTTCTTAGTCTCATCTGTTTGCTATCTGCCAACAAAGACAGGAATCTGAAATACTGGCATACCAGAAATTCTGCATCACTTATGCCTAAATAAAGAATAATCACTTTCTTTAGTCCTAGAGAACTCAGAACACAGAGAGGCCTTGCTTAAATGGAGAGCTGGCTACAACTGAGTTTCATCCCAGTAGAAAGTTCAGACAGTAAACCCAAATAGTGCTGAAATTTTAAACATGAAATTTTAATTAGCTGAATAAATGCATATATGCTAGTTTAGAATCAAAGAAAAAAATCTATAAAATGTTAAGCCTATTTATATGCTGCTTTTACACCAAGTTTGCAATCCAATATTAGGCAGGACCAAATTGTGATACTTCTATAAATGCAACAGTGTAAGTGTAACAGACAACAGAGATTATCCAGAGCATTTAATTTTTAATCATGCATTATTATATTTATTATGCAGATTTCTATACCCTCTGCAGACCACAATGATTCATAAACCAACACACCCCTTTTATGAATGTGACAAATTTTAAAAAGATACTACTACTACTACTACTACTAATTATTATTATTATTATTATTATTAGGGACATAAGAAAAGATAATTTCTTATTTGGCACGTAAGAAAAGAGAAATAGCAATGCACATTTGAACATAATGCAGCACTTCTGTTGTCCAGTTATGATCTAAAGGGAATGCCTTTGTAGATAAAAGTAATTAGGTCCCACACTAATTTAGTTCTCTTGGACTTTATTAAAACTAAGATGAATTCTAGTTTGGAGCAAGTGACGTTGTGTGGTGAAAACCTATTGCTTCGCCACTGAGATATTTTCTTCCTTTTCTACATCAGGATCTCTTTACAAGTAGCTGTGGTTCTGCATTCATATATATTTTTGTAGTAAGACACACATAGACCTTTTATTGATATGAATTAGAGCTGTGGTAAAAGAAGTGAATGATGAAGTACCTCTGTTTCCAAGAATCCACTGTAGGCTGGATTTGCTGTGCTTCTTCTCTTTCTTTCCTGACGCTTGCTCTGGATTTCTGTAACCATGGAAAAGAACATGAACTGTGAATTTCTCATTCATCAGGGAAAAATGTAGATATAACTTGTAAAGCAAAATGATCTTACTCTCAGCCCCTTGAGCTTTGTGTTCTGTTTCAGTTTCTAAAGTATAATTGTGTTGCATCAGCATTGATATTTGCTGCAGTTCAAGGTTTGACATTAATAAGCTTTTTCTTGTGAGATTCACAGGCATCTTTTTATTTTTCTCTTCCTTCAAGGTAGACTTCTGCTGCCCTACAAGAATTTTATTATGATCTCTTCAGACACATATTCAGCAAGCATCATCAGAGAGCCTTCAGAGTACTCTCTTCCATGGAGCTTAGAAAAAGCATAGTTGAAATGGCACAGGTGGATTCAGTGATGATTTATCCACCCAGAACATAACTTCATAACCCTGAGCTTGCAAAATGTCATTTTGAGTCATATGTGCATGCTTGTGTCACTGCAAACACCAGCACACAGATGGGCTCTTGGACAGCAGCCCATTTTATTCCTTCCACTAAACTTGCACAACTCCCTTCCACTAAATGGTGACACCTACTGAAGATGACACATGCTGAGGGCTGCGTTTAGCAACCACCAGCCATATGCATAGCGCTGGAAACACAGAGAGATGGAGCAGATTACTCAGCCACAGAAATCTGTAGGTTTAATGTACTTTGATCTGAGCCAGGATTCCATTTACATCACATGGAATTTCTTTCTCCAGCTCTTGACGTCAGTTCAGAATGCTGAGATTATTGCAAGCATGTCTTTTAGAGCCTATTATTTTGATTATAAACCCCACACACATTTTAGCAAGGAGAACCACAGCATCCATCCCATGACATGAAGTGTGTGCTCTATTCCAAAATATTTCCTGTGTGAATATTGTAAGGTCAATTTTAGACTTGGTGCTGAGGTACCAGAGGGTATTCTAAATGCCCCATGGTGGTGATACCTCTTTTCTATCTTGCTTTGTCTCAGAAGGAGAGGAACTGGCAGGAGGATCTTCTCCAGCCCAGAGGCCCTGGAGCCCACCCAACAGAAACTCAGGACACCATCTGATTATGCAGGAGATCTGGTGTCTTTCCTCAGCATCTGAGCTCAAGAGGTCTATCTCAGAACACACTCAGCACCAGAAAATGCCCTTCAGGGTACTGAGAAAGATCCCTCACCTGTAATCCAACAGTAAGGTACAGGTGAGCTTTCAGGGTGTTTATATACTTGGGAACTGGATCCCCAGCATTTAGTTCTGGTTTCCAGCAAGTTTCAAGTGTTGATCATTCCCATATACCATTTTAAGCACTGCTCCAGTACAGGGTGTCAGTATTTTTGGTCATGTCTTGTACATAGTGTCCCTGGGGATGAGGCCAACACTTTATATGGGTTTTGTACTGGCCTAACTTCCAAGATTGGATTTAAAAACTTCCAAGAATGGATTTAAAACTTCCCTTCATGAAACAGTATTGGCTAAGCTGCTGTGCTTGGAGTGATGGAAGCATCAGAAGGAAACTAGATGGACAAGAAAAACAGGAGAGTAACTACTAGCTGGGCTTTCCTGTGGCACAGGAACTCTCATGTTCAGAAGTGTCTTCCAGGGCACTTCAAATAGCACAGTCACAAGCTGCCATGTGACTCAAGGGGCTGCACAGAATCTCAGCACCAAGAAATGTGTGATCTGAAGCTGCACTAGGATGTGAGATAAGTGCTTTGGCTGTAACCACTGTAACATCACATTAACATCATTCAGGCCATGCAGACTCCAAAACACAGGATCTTGTCTGGGAAACAGTTCTGTCCTACTGTGAAAATATTTCCTATGAAATGCTCACGTGTCTATGCTGAAATATTCATCCTGAAGCTCCCAGGATCTCTGAAAGCCTCTAAAGGGAATTGTGCCTCAGCAGCAGGGTGAGTGCTACAGGGATACACAATTGTGACTTTCAATGCCCCAAAAAAAGAAACAAAGAATTCAATGCAGCAGAGTTTTCTTTGTAATGTAACTGGGGCAAGAATCTCATAAAGGAACAGTGATGGATTTGTAGGTCTCTGTCCTTCTTGGTCCCAAGTTAAAGAGAAATTTTCTTTGGTACGCGCTCTCACCAAGGGAACAAAAAATATCTGGTGGGGTCTGAATCACACAGATGGCAGATACTTGGAATGCAGCTTTGGAAGAGGCATTGCTATGGTACAGAGATAAGAGCTGGCTGGGATAAAAAGTAATAGCAGTGGGAATAGATGGAAGAGAGAGAGAGAGAGAAATTAATGGAAACATCTCGAGGTGTACAATACCCTATGCAGCCATCAGGGAGGGAGAGCACTTTCTTAATGGAAACAAAAATACCATGCATCTATGTACATGTGGAGTGGTTCTGTCAATAATTACACCTAGACAGAGCAAAAGCATCCACTGGTGTGCTGTCTTTTGTTACTTGTTACTTCTCCTAAAAACATATTGTGCACTTTTCAGAACATGATGCAATAAAGTGCACAATTGTAATGCTAAAAGGTGTTTCTAACAGTCTAGAGGAAGTGATTCAATAGGTTACAACCATGCACTTCATCACAGAATTGAACTACCTTATTCCTCAGCTTATCAATTAAAAAAATAGAAACGAAACAGGAAAAATTAAATGGTGATACATTTGACAAAGATGAATGAATTTAAAGATAGCTTTATGTTGGAGGCCAAACTCCAGTGAGCTGCTGCCTTCACCAATCAACACTCTGCATGGTCATCCTATGAAGCCTGTGATGGCAATTTTCCTTCAGGGAAAGCTGCACCTTGCAGACTGCCAGTTAGTGGAAGCAGCTGTGTTTATTTACTGGTAAAGATGCCTCACACTCAGGCTCTGCAGTACAGAGATCTTTCCCCAGGCAGGGAATGCTAGTGTGGAGGTCGGGTGAAAAACCTTCTAGGCAGATAGAGAAACACACATAGAAGTGGATCACAGCCCTTCACTAGAAAATTAATGAATAAAATTAAAAAAACTGTAACACTGTGAATTAGAGATACTAAATGAATAAGCTTTTAATGATCCAATCTTGATAGAGTTAAATTCCAAAAATATGAAATTGAGAAATAATTAGAAGTTTTAAAAACAAACTGAACTGTGTAATGACCACTGCTTCCTGATAAATAGCAATGACTGATAACTGCAAACATGACAGAGTAAAATAACAACCTTTAGTATGTGAAAGCTATAAGGAAATCTCTGACAGTTGTAATCACCAATTCTGATGAAGAAATACCCTTTCCATAGTAAATAGCTCTTGGCTGGAACCATTTATTTAATGCTAGTAGAAATATGAAAAGTGAACTTGTCTTCAAGAATTGATTCTGCATGGTGAGTGTTGCAGCAGCTTGGTTTAAAATGAGCATCTCCACACTTGGTGTAGAACAGAGAAGAGCACTGCTGGCATTTCGAACATAAGCAATAAATCCACACAAACAATTCATTAGTTTCAATAAAATCAAAGGGTATAGAATTATTCAAAATTAAGTCTTCTCTATTGTAAGCATAATTTGTATTTCTGCATAATTTCAAATGTTGTCCTGTTTTCCTTAGACAAAGAAAACAAGGACCAATCATCATTTGCACTTTTTGGATTATAAATCTTCTCCCCAGATTGTTGTAGCTTTTTGATTTCCATTTCAATCCATGACCATTAAGGGATTAAAAATTATGAAGGCTTAAAATTTCTTTCAACTGCTTTCAAATTCTCAGTCACTGGGACATTAAATTATTTTTTTAAATGCAGATTTAAAGAGGAAAAACACTGAAAAATAGAAAAAAGACCCACAGGAAACCTGCTGCATATACTGAGGAGACACTACAATTCAGATATATTTTCTCACTAATTCACAACTTGTCTTAAAACCAAAGAACTGGAAATCTGAGTAAAAAGAAATCAAAAAAGATAGATACCTTGAGACAGTGAGGTAACTAAGCATGCTCCTAAGTCTAAAGCACATAAAAGTTAAACTCAGTGCACTAGAAATTCCTAAGTATTTTGTTTACTATGGTCCATGGAATGGGTGGTAAATATCTATTGCCATTAACACTTTTTGTGATCAAGAATCACTGCCAGCTGACACAGATACTAGTTTTCTCTCCTTTTACTGGTGGAACCACACCAACTTGTTGTAGCTGAACTTGTAACTAAAACCATCAGGGTGCAAATCTTTTCTTCAAAATACCTGCATCATCTTGCCCATGAGAACTATTCTGCCACCCCAACTTGTCTCATGCCACTGGAAAATTTGCTAAACAAACTCTTTCCCCCCCCCCCTTTCATCTCTAATTTCAGAGCAACAAAGCTGAGGCAAAGAAAGATACAAATCTGCTAAGTTTTGCAAGCTATTTTTGGAAGGTTGGAGAAGGAAACTGAAGAGGATGCAATGCTGATTTTAGCTTATGTGCAATATTTGTTTGAAGTCATAATCAGGAGCCTGACAAGACATGCTAGATGCTTCCAAGTAAACACAGGGTTTGATGGGAAATTTGTTAAGTTTTTGGCTAAGTGGGGAAAAGGGAGGGAAGGAAATATTTGAGAAGTAGTCTTAAGTAAGTACAATCTTATGAAACAAATGCCAGATTTTCACCTCTGTGAAGTTCACTGTGGAACTCTAGAGGTGACAGACAATCCACCCAAAAATGAAAGTCCGTCTCACATAGGAGAGAGCAGAGAGCACTTGCTGCATATCTAGGCAAACATCTCTGAACCTCATAGATCCATCAACCAGATCAGGGGCAGTCAGAGCCCTGGCAGGATTTTTGTTTCACTGTTTCTCCCAGGTCTTAACGTCTTTTAGAGGACCATGGTGACTAAGTGAGCCCAAACACCAGCCTGTGCCAAGCAGGGCCAGCCCTTGTGCCCCTTGAGCTTTGCCATGGGGTGGGAGGCACAGCTAAGGTCACCCACTACTGTGACACTGAAAGGCACAACTGTGCAAAGGTAACCCTGCATCTGATTTTTTCATTTTCATTTTTTTCAGTTTTCATGCCCTTCAGAGAAGGAGAGAAGGAAAAACTGAGAAGGAATCTTGTTGATTCCTTCCCTGCAGGCAGGGATCAGAGCATGAGCTGGGCTGTGCTCCATGGTGCCCAGCAGCAGGACAAGAGGCAAAGTGCAGAAACTGATGCCCAGGAAGTTCATCCTGAAGATGAGGAAGAACTTCTTTTCCAGAAGGGTAACAGAACACTGAACAGATTGCCCAGAGAGGCTGTGGAATGTCCTTCTCTGGAGAGATTCAAAAGCCATCTGAACACAATCCTCAGCAATGTGCTCTGGCAGAGAAGCCAACAGAAAAGATTTCACTCAAAAACTGAACTGTAAATCAACATATGCCACCTTACCTTCCAAATGTTCTGTTGTAACCAGTCCTAGTGCTACCATGAAGGCAATTTTCTGAGGAAAAAATAAACAGGTTAGATTTTCTATTATAACGATCATGGTAAGAAAATAAATAAAATTAGCATTGACAGAATAAACCCAGTAAAAATCTTTTAGAAATGTATCTTATATGAATGCATAGTAATGTAAAGAACTTTAACAGAAGATTTGTTTGAGATATGCCTGGTTCTCCTTGTATGACTACATAAACTCAAGCAGTTCAAAGATGTCTGAAGCAAATGCTCAATGCCTGCTGATCATACACAGCACATGATCAATATTCAGTCAATTCAACCAGTTCAATTTCACATTGCTAGCTGGATTTTTACTCAATTCTTTAGTGAAGTAATTTTGTATTATTTTTTACAATCTGGTCATGACACACTGTTTTTATTGGATATGAGCAAGCTGTATAAAGTGAAACAAGTATGAACTGTACAACACTAAACAAGACATCAGAAGCATATTGAAAGTCCCCTCCCACTAAAAAAAAACAAACAACAAACTAAAACCAACCAACCAAATATAAAAACTCCCAAAAATTAATCTTCCCAAGTTTTAAAAATAATATTTTGGGCATGGATTTTAAGATGTATACTGATCCAACATTTTTCCTCAATGGGGAGCGAACAAACATCTCCCACTGACACTGGTGAACTCATTTTGCAGCGCAAAATCTGATCTAAAATATTATTCACAATCTTCTAAACTATACATGCACAAAACATATCTTCATACCCAAAAAATCTTTAGAACATGCTGATGCAGTGACAGGACAAGTATTTGAGCAGATTCTAAATTTTCTGTCAGTGATTTCTCACTGGAAAATGCTTCCTTGCAGAAAGGTTTTGCTGAAGCTTTTATCACATGTTTTTGATGAAAACTGAAATTACACTGTGTTGTTCCAAGCCCAAACTGAACTGAACTCCTTGGTTTTCAGTCACATTTGTGGGGCTTTGGAGGCCTCCTCTTTCTGCTGTGCTGAACAATCTTTTTGGATTTTCATGAGGTTCAGCTCCACAGGAGAGACAATCTGACTGTGCAACTCAAGCTCTTGGGAAATCCAAGCAAGCAAAGCCCACAGTCAAACTCTGAGGAAGTGTACAAAGACCATAGGAAGATGCAATTATCATATCTCAAATATAATGTTTAGATTTAGGTCCAACTAAAACACAGTGTTTAAGCAGTAGAAGGTCAAAACATTGTTTTATTCAAAGAATGCCAGAATAACATGGTTCAATGCTTCCAAGCCAAAATTAGTCTGACCTTCTTGTTTTGTGAAAAGCCTGATGATTTAACATTTCAGCTCAGGATAACATCAACTAGTAAGCCACCAGAACTACAATTTCCTTTTCAATTCTGGTTTTCACTTAGTGAAATTGTGAAAGCAAAAACATCCTCATTTTGTAGATGAAAAGATCTAACTATTGGATGGGTTCATCAAAATCAGAGGGTTACAATTGGACATCTCTACCATTCATGCATCTGTGAAAATACCTTTGTCAAACAGGTGAACTAACACCCACATCAGACAGGAATACTTCCTTTCCACAACCTCAAGGGATTCATACTCTCGCACTGGCAATTTAGATATATTCACACTGTATTTTTGCCTTCCATATCTGTGGTAATTACACACACGTGTTCATTTGCAAGTCAGACCTTGATTTCAGTAATATTCACTCCTTACATGCCTGAAACACCAGCCAGGCACAGTGGGGGCCCCACACCTGAAGGAAAATATGAATATTTGATCCACTGTGCAGATCTGAGAAGAAAATTATTCAACTGAGTAGGATTACAAGCTTTACCTCAGCCCTGTCAAAAGGTAACAGTGGTAGGCAGGATACTTCTCAGCACTGTGAGCAAAAGTAATAATTTTAGGGATAGAACCAGGTAGCTGGAATGGTTAATGTGTCTTTTCTAATGGAGTGCAGAATTCTTGCATCACCCCAACATTAAAATGTAGGGAAAGCACATGTTTTCTGATGCCTGAACTGAAATTTGTGCACTGGAACATTTGCTAAACAATTTCCTCTCCTCATGCTGAAATTGTTTGAATGTGTATCTAACTAAATGCAACATACTTGCTTAAAATATGAAGAGCCATCACAAGTGGACTTGATGATTATCTCATGATTAAACACAGGAAGTGTTAGCTTTTATAGTTACTTGAAAGATGGTTCTTTTAAAAAAATCCCAGTACAAGCTCTATTCTTTTGAACAAGCATATTATATTAACAGCCTATTTGTTTTTATAGGTTTTGCTATTTCACACCTCTGCAGCTGATTAGATTCAACTCAAAATCTGACTTCCACTGCAAAACTTTCGTTTCAAATATCACAGGGTCTATTGTTTGCAGTCTGTAGAGGAAGTTGCAAAGCCAAGACTTCATTTTCTCCAGATTTTCAATCCAGGCTTAATACTAGCACTTAGTTCACAATTGCCATGCGTCCCTCTTGTGCTCAGGAAAAATGAGAACACCAGTAACTAAATAACCAGCATTTATGGCAGTATTTTTTCTTTTAGATAAAAGCATTTTAGAATGAAAGTGTTGCCAGATAGTTTGCTAATATGAATTGTTAAATGATCAAAATGGTTTTGGCAGAATTCTGTTTCTCTCTCTGTTGAACTCAGGTCTCTTCAAGAAAAAAAGAAAATATTAATCCCCCCGCCTCCCGCAAAAAAATGAACAAAAAACCCACAAAAACCGTCCAGGGTATTTTCTCCCCAGAGGAGCAGCTCCCTTCTGTAATTAGCCCATTTCTTTACAGAAGTCATCCTGGTGGGAGAAGGCCCACCACTGGATCCATCACCATTGTTCTCCATCCCCAGCTGATGGGAATGAGTGAGTGTCCTCCTCCTCCTCCTCGTCAGTCCATGATCAGCTTCAGGGCTCACCAGCAGGATGACCAAACCAGGAGCTAAAGACAGTAATTATCTTTGCTTTTCTCAGTTTGTTCAGGTACACTCAATAACTACATGTGGGATTCCTGGTTATTCATAATTCTGGTTATTTCTAGTTAGCTCGTTTCAAATTTATTAAATCCCAGTCTCTCCCAACTAAGTTCTGCACAGAGCCATATTGGAGTTCCTGCCTCAGTTTTCTGCTTTGAAAATAAATAAAAGTGAGAAGTGCCTTGAGTGCCTATTTTCTTTTTAAAAATACCATGCTGTTTTTGCTTTAAACTTAATCATCTGCTTATAAGCCGTGAGTGCTTTCAGAAATACACAGTATGTCTTTTCATGAAGCAAAACAAAGATTTTCATAAAAGCATTTCATTTTGTAATTACATGTTCTATTTATGTCATTACATGTATTTATACTAATTATGATGTTAGTTCTAATTACACTAATTGCATAAATACATGATAATCAACTAAAGTTTACTTTCAAAGAACAAAAGAAATTAACTCTAGACCTACCTATTTACGGCTGTGCCACAAATCTATGAAAAGAACTGTCATAGTTTAGGGCACAGTGTCAGCACTCTACCCAGAAAATTAAGGTTTTTGAGAGCTCCAGTAAACAGGGTAGGAACAGTGTCTGTGGTTAGAAAAAGGTTGTTGAGATATTCTAGTTTGCAATGTAATGAAAATCTCACATTTCTGAATCCCATACCAAAAGTGTGCCCAGTCCAATTGCCTCCTCCTGCGTCTGTCTGGAAGGCGTTTATTCATTATTTTTTCAGGGGGAAAAGTTACAGACAAAGAAAAATTGATGGTTTTTTCCTAGTATTCTGTTTCTAAGCAAGGCTTACTGGTCTTTCTGCCCATAAGGTGCTACAAAATAAAGAAGGTTTTGGAAATACCTGCCTAAACAAAACAGGACTCTAAAGTCTCATCATTCCATGTAATGAAGATTCATATAAGGGTCTGATTTTAAACTTGGGAGGTTTCCCAAGCATAGTTTTGCAGAACTTCTACATAGAGCTGTGATATTTTGGGCTAAAATATTTATTCTTAATACTTTTTTAACCATGTGAACCTCCTAAAATGGTGAAAACATTGACCACGTGCATACCTCAAGTAACATAATTTAAATTGTAATAATCCTCCTAAACCTACAGCTCCAAGGATGCCTTTGTGCTACACATTTATTAGACCAGTGAGGTTTAAGATTTCACAGGAGCTGAGCATTTCCACAAAAGAAGTAGATTGAGTTTGTATAACTTCTCAAACTAAAATTAGGGGCCCTAAAATTACACCTAATATAATGTGAACATATCCAGTCAAAACCCAAAATGTCTTTTAGAGAGACCCCATTTCTACAAAGAGTTGCAGTTTATATTTCTACTTTAAATCAAAATTATAATTCCTAAAAGAGATTTAGTCTCATTACCTGCTTTCTACTCTCTTATCCAGTTAAAAAGATTTTAATGTATTTCAGACTAGAATCTGTGTACATATGGGAAGACATATACCCAGCAAATGCAGGAAACTAATAATACAATCTAAAAATTGCAAGATTCATTACAAAGAAGATGTTAAAAGCTCAGCTTACAGAAGAAATTATAATTCTACCTCATACGCAGACTCTAAATCTGATTCTATATGTTGGATAACATAAAAGAAAATATCTTAAGTTTGTGTACACCTTTCACAAGAAATCCAACTACGGCCATAGGGTGCCCAGATTATTATGAGACCTTTAGGTATTATGAGACCTCCAAATCTTACATTTTGTGACAGTGGAAGGTTTGAATGCAAACCAAATTTGTGCAAATTTGGTGCTGGCAGAACCCCAAGCACAAATAAAGTATTCACAAATGCACAGAGAAGAATGTTTAGATTGAACCCCATAATTTAACCACAGTGTAGCTCATTTATTAAAAATTTAAAAAAAAAAAAATCACCTCTGGATTTTCCTCCTTTTTCTTTTTGGTAGCAGGCAGTCCCTGAGCTGACTCTTCAGGAGATTTCTTTGTCTCCAGTTTACTTTCTGTCTGGGTTTGGACTTGAGGCTGAATAATGATAACCTAAAAGACAATGTACAAATAACAAAATTCACTATATGAAACTGGATTTTTCTGCAACCTTCTGAAACCTTTGAATCCTCTTCGAGGAAGGGTTAATTGATACCCTACAAGTAAGAAATGTAAGTCACAAGTCAAAATTAAAGGATACCTAGGTTAAGGTCCTAAATCCATACTTAAGTTTCTAAAAATTAATTCTTATTGGTGCATTGTAAATCTGCTGCAGCCTAAGTCACTTGATCAGCGCCTCTGAAAATCAGGACACTTTCTATTTAGAGGACTGGTGAAGGTGGCTGAGAAGCCATGCTTTAGCATTTTTGTTAGTCATCTTAAGGTCTTTCCTTTGATTTTATTTTGTGTACAAGTAGAAGACATAGGATTACTAAGCTTTCAAGCTCAGTTTGATCTCAGTCATACCAGTGTGTTTTCAGGGTAAGCACATGGGGATGAGAAAGAAGGAATTCCTCAGGCAACTGAGATCAGACTTCAGTCCTCAGCCTTTACTCGTTCTTAGCAGTGGATGTCCAGTTTTCCATAAACTAAATAAAATTTAATTTAATTTAAACTAAATTTAGGTCTTGTTTAGAACCTATAGGAATTATGACACAGATCTCATTCACACATTTATGGTAGTATATCTGGCTGCTTATATTTGAATTATCAGATGAAGATTTACATGATGTAGGTCACATTATCCAGAAGCTAATAAATTAAAAGGAATGAATTTCTGCCCATAGAACTACACGTATGACTTCCTACCTATAATCAAAAGGACTGTGGAAGCTTCAAAAGGACTTCCCAAGGACTATCACCTTCTAGACAAAGATTATTAGATTTGAACACTAGGACTTTTCCATCTACTTCATTGCTAATTTTCAATCAATGTTATTTAAATGTTAGATACATTATCTCAACTCAGTCACTCTAGAAGATTCAAAAGCATAAAAAGGGATGGTTTTTGGTGCCAGCAGCCATCTTAAGTAAGAGAAAAATAATTTATGTCAAAGAAACGGGGAAGAGACGTCTGCTTTTATTTGCCTCAAAAGCCATCCTACATCCTATATATTTTTTTAGTTCTGTATGAGAACTTGTGCTGCCAACAAGACCAAAAGTAGCAGGATCCCAGTAGTAAATTACAGTGAATGTCTGCTTGGTACATTAGCAGCCTGTATGGAATCTGACTCTGGTATAAGAGTGGTGCAGTTCTTGCATTCCAATGCTGAAAAGCGGTACAAAGACGAAAGAAGTAATTAATAGCTTGAATTTTTTTCTTTTTACTGATTCATTTCCTGATCAGTTCTGAAACCCTGAGCTCTCATTTCATTCGGTCTTCCCCTGAAAGAGCAGAAGTGAATCTCTGATTATTTTATGCACTCTCTGGTGTCAGTCAACAAATGGAATATCACTGTATCATTGAAGAGGGAGTCCATAGGAAATGTGAGCCAGTGCAGAATTCAGGGATTTCATTAGTGAGGATTCATTAGCCTGTACAGAATTCAGGGATTTCATTAGTGATTCCCTTCATTAGTGAAGGGAATCTCTGATTATTTTATGTACTCCCTGGCATCAGTCAACAAATCAAGTATCACTGTGTCATTGAAGAGGGGGTCCATAGGAAATGTGAGCCTGTACAGAATTCAGGGATTTTTTTAGTGAGGATTGGCTTAAGGAAAGAGAAGTTCATATTAACAGAAGGTCCTGTTAATACCAGTCTACAAAATGATGTGTTTTGTCCCCAGTAAAAAACAGGCTTGTACACAGATAAAAGTCCACTAGCTTCTATGTGTCCATGTAAGGATTCTCCCGTTGCTTTCTGATTATTTCCTTTGAGAAGAACCACTGCCAGCACTCCCAGGGCAGTGTTTGCTCACACCTGGAGCACAGTTCCTGTGTTTGCTGCCCGGGCACTCACCTTGCTGTCGGCGCTGATGAGGAGCGGCTGCACTTTGATGCCGTCGTTGACCACCGAGACAGCGGCGCTGGTGCTGAGGGGAGCAGCATTGCTGGGGGACGTGGAGATGATGGCATAGGCCACCCCAGCACCACTCAGAGGGGACGACAGGGCTGCGGGCTCGGTGGCACTTTGGGCCGGGCTGCTGTGCGTCTGTCCATGGCTGACAGTGTTGTTGGCGGTGGGGAGGGCAGGGCTGGGGTTTTTGATGCTCACTATGGTTGCCTTCTGGAAGGTGGGAGGCTGCTTGGAAGGTTGGTCTCTGCACGGGGAGATTGGGAGGCTGTCTGGAATCAGGGTCTTTGGCCTAACCTACAAACAGAGAGCCAGGTGTTATTAGTGAACAAACACTGCACACGTGTTCTGCCAGTGAAATCTTTAATTACATTCACCATGGACAAGGAGCATCTAGAAAAACAGAATGGAGCAACTGCAAGTAGCCAACCATTCATTTACTTGTAGATATAATCCCAGTTCTTCTCCACGGGGTCATTTTGAAGTTCTTAACTCACTGCAATGCTAAACAATAAGAAGAGAAGAAAGTCAAATCCTTATTTTGATCAGCACACATCCACACAAATGCTAGTCAAGTCACATCCAGTACTCAGTAGGGATTTGTAAGCCAAAGCCTTTGCGAAGAATGGAAAACCCAGATTCAAAAATTTCTTGTTCTGAAGGACACAACATTTTATCTATGAACTAAGGAGAGAGAGCTGAATCTTTAAGGGAGTTGTGGAAAAGCATTTACAGAGACAGTAAAGTATATGCTTTTATGCTGGTGGATTTGTCAAATGAACAACCTCATATGTTTAAGACATGCCATGTCAAATGGAGAGGAGATGAGTTACACAATCACTTAACTCACAAAAAATAAATAAAATAAAGACAGGGATACAAGAAACCCATAACCACCAAACACCATATTTTGTTGCAGTAATTAAAGAGCTAACTTGCAGCTGTGGGTGGATGCAGGAGGAACTTCCACGAGTGGAAGAGGACACTTTGTCCTGCTTTGCAACAGCTGGAGCTCTACCCAGAGCCATGAATGACAGCAGCAATCAATTGTTTTCAGCTGTTGTGATGTGTTTCCAGTGGTGTAATTAACGTTACCCAGTCAACACGGCTCTGCCTTAACAACATGTTAAGTACAGTTCCAGGACTGAAAATACATAATTTAGAATGCTTCACATGGAGTTAGCTTCACTCCCAGCTTATTGGTTAGCACAGCTGATAAAACAGTCAGTTCCCTCTGTGCTTATTTAGTCCTGTCACTTCTTGCACCTTCCATACTGTGAAACAAAATGACAAGTTCTAACAGACAAACATGGGAACAGCTGCCTGTGTCACCACGCTGGAGTCTACAGCAGCCCTTCAAATGGTGCCAACTTCAATCTTCAGCCTAAGTAGGCAATTTTAAAAAAATGCAGGGATTTACTGGTGCACAGAAAACCATCTCTTAAGGTTGGCCATCATCCCTATTGTGTCAAGAAGGAACCATACCCTTCTTGCCCCACAGCAAATATTAAGGGCAGCAACACATATGTTGCCAGCTCTCTGTCTCAGTAATTTGTCCCTTAAATATCAATAGCACCCCTGTGGACACCCACAAGCCTGCTGGGGAAAGGCATCACAACAAGGATGCCCTGGAGAGAAGCATCTTATATATATAATTATCTTTTCTACTGCATACTGTAATAGCTCAGTGAATCCTACACACACCCATAAAACACACCCTGCAAGTAATGGATTAATTAAACAAACTTAATGAATACTACTTAAAGAATACTAAATTCTTTATAAATTCTTTATAAAAGCGTACTGAAGTTACCTGATAGGACATACCAAACTGGTACATCACAGAGCATCTGCTGGGCACTTTCTGCCACCATGTGATACAGAAGAGGGATAGCTGTTCTCATGGACTAAGCCTCTGAAAACTCCCTGCCAAGTTTACCTAACTGTGGGAGACTGTATTTATTTGCAATTACAGAACAATAAAAAGGGTTGACTACAGAAAGAAAAGTTTCAGGTACTCCTGAGTTAAAGTTAGAATAATTTAAAGTGAAACCAACATTTATTTCAAGAACCTGCAAGTGTGAATCCAAAACAGAAAGTAAATGTAGAAGCCCCTTGTGCTCCAACACCCATCAATGTTCCCCTCATAATATAAACAATAATCATAAACATTTAATAAACAGCTACATTAAATACCTTTGGCAGAGTGTCACCTAAAATCCCAAACTGCTACAGTTGTTGGTGGAGATAAATGGAATCAGCTAGGAAGAGAATAAGAAGGGAAAAGGCAGCATAAATTCCTTTCCCTCATGGCAAAACTGTAGCTTAAATTTGGGAGATGAAAGGACAGTGGCACTAGGAAAAGTTTGGAAGCTGGCAATCACTGAGGAAGAGGTAGAATAAAACCAGGGCAGTACAGGGAGTGCACTGCACTCACACAGTACCAAAAAGTAATTTCCTACTGAAAGTAGCACAGGTCCCTTTCACAGGAGTTACAGGAAAAAAAAGGCACCAAAGTTGAGCAAAAGAGAAGAAAAGAGAAAGAAAAAGAGATAGCATGTATGTTACCAAAAGAACATTTCAACTCTTGGCAAGTGCTGCAAGTAACAATTCTCCTGTAGGCTCAACCCTTCTTTTCCCAAGTATCTTTCATTTAACTTGTGACAGCTGTCAAAACAGAATGTGATACTAGCAGGGCTTGAAATGCAAAGGAGAGAGCTGCTTCTTGAATATAAAGATTTCCTAAACCCATGTTGTTCTTGAGTTTCCTCCTTACCCACACTAACAGAAACATTTCATTTCCTGCGGCAATGCTCAGACTCATACTTCTCAGATAGCTGCAGGTGAGCACATTTTTCAAGGAGATTTTCTCAAATCTGAGCACTCACTAGGTGGCAGCTGTCTGCTTTTCAGACAGGGAAATAAGAGAGTGCTCAATCCTGTGAGATGTACAGACTGCTCTTTTGTTCAACAACTTCTAATTTAATATATTTTAAAGAGCTTCAGATCAGGAAAGAATCAGCTCCTGTGACTAACATGACTTGTTGTATATCCCATATTATTAAGCTACATCCAGATGTCCCTATATGAAGCTCAGAAGTCTGGGATTGGGTTCAGGTTCTGATTGTTGTTAGAGCCAAAGATGTTGTTGCTGTTTGTTTGTTTTATTATATATACTAGTAAAGACCTGTTATTCCTATTCCCATATCTTTGCCTCAGAGCCCCTTGATTGATTTCACGATTTTGATAATCCACAGGGAGGGGGTTTACATTCTCCATTCCAAGGGAGGCTTTTTCTGCCTTCCCTAGCAGACACCTGTCTTGTAAATCAAGACAATCCCAACAGGTGAGCCACTCACCTGCTGTAGAAAATTAAAATAAGGTAAGAAAGAAAACCTCTTACAAAAAAATCCTCAAGATGCAACCTATACAGGTATGGGGAAAAAGGAGAAGGGAGGAAAGTCACAGAGTTCCTCCAATCTCTGTGGGCAATCCTATGTAGTCCTAAAGGACAGGATTTAATTAGAACAGTTACATCTGTGAAGATCTGCAGGTGGCATGAGAATTGTTAAGGGCATTTCTGGTAAATGTGTTCTCCCTCAGGCCTGGGAAAGAAGGGAAGTTAATGCAGTGTACTTCAATTACAAACCCAAAAGGGATCACTGTGATCCTCCACTTCACAGGCTGGACATATAATTTCTCCTAGAAACTGAAGACTGATTTTAAAAGAAAATACTAAAGATTTCTTAATTATGAACTCCAGTAAATTGTTAAAATGTTGGGGGTTTTTTTATGCTTGTGACTGGCATTTTATAGGAAGGTTGAATTTGCCTAACTTCAGTTTCCAGTCCCAGGATCTTGTTCTAGCTTTGTCAGCAACACTGAAGAGCCCTCCCCTTCCCCTGTATCAGATATCAGCTGGATCATGCTCAGCATCCATCAGCCCTTCACACTAGCAGGGCCCATCTGTATGAAAGTAAGTTCTTCAGCTCAACACAATATCACATTGCCTTTGAGAGAAAGACCATTATTCACACTTTATTTTCACTTCATCCTTGTACTCAGAGCTTGAAAACAAAACCTCAAAATGGATTTGGCACAATTCATATGTCACAGAGGCAAAGTGCTGGGAACAGCAGTCAGAGCTTTCATTCTTGAAAATTTTAGAGGATTACACAGAAAACATTAGCAGTGGCTGATAAAATGAATGCAATATGGAGTAATCATATCCTTCACCAGAATGAACAGATGCACACTGACTTCAATAAAGCTGTGTCTATTTATGCCAGCTGAGAACCAACTCCCTCCCTCTTCTTTTTTGATCAGTAAAAATTAGGCCAAAAAAAAAATTCTCCTTAAATTTACAGCAATGACACTCCCTAAAATCCAGGTTGCCCCACTCACTCAAATACTTGAGTTCATTTTTAGTTCCTTTCCCAATAAGCTCCTCTTATCTTCAGCCTGGTCTAGGACCACTGTCAAAATAAACATAGTTTATTTCTTCCCACAGGGAAGATTTCTTTCTTTTCTTCCTTCCCCTTGATAGGGCTACATAAAAAAGAAGTTACTCCTCATTGTAGAAAGCCCAGGCAAGATGACCCAGAATAAGTGAATCCCATGTTCACATACAACTTAGCCCTCTCTTTAGCATATTCCTGGAATATTAGCCTGTGAATATACAGAAGGAAATTGTGAAATGCAGGGCAAAACCCAAGGAGCAGCTCCAGCCCACATTTTCAGTCCTGCTACTCTGGATGGAGTAGACCAGGGAAGAGACATTAGTTTGATCAAAACCAATAGCAAAACTGAGCAGACTTCAGCAAGGCCGGAACTGCAACAAGCCCCTAAACAAACCCTGGTCTCAGTTCACACACAACACAACCCAGGAGTCACTCAGCAGTATTTTCACATGTGTTCAAACTGCACACACTCAATCAAGCATCTCCCAGGTGCTGTGTACCTGCCATGATTTGGTATTTCAGTTGTTAGTCATGGACTGCCAACTTATGTGTAAAGGAGGTGACATGCAGCTAATAGAACTCCTGGACAGTTTTTTTAAGAAAGCAAAGCAATCTAATTTAGTTTTCTTCTCCTTCATCTCTGCTTGATACTACAGAAATGGATGTTTTGCTGAGAAGGATGTCTGAGTGGGAATCTGCCAGCTCTGCTTTTTGTGGATGTTGGCATAAGGCAGTCAGGTGGGAGCTCTTTATTAAAAATGTTATCAATGTTTTGAATAGTGGGTTGGTTTTATATGGCTTGGATTTTTTGGTGAGGAGGGAAGAAGCCAGCCACAGAAGTGATTTTTCTGTGGGAAGCTGCTAGAAGCTGCAAGCCTGACAAAGCAATTGCAGGCTGGCTCTGAAAACAGACATACTGCTAAGCCAATTGATATAGTTAGTGATACCTCTGTAATGACATATTTAAGAAAGAGAAAGCATGTACAATTCCTCTTTTTTCTTTTGAGGTGTAGGGAGGCGGCTGCCAGAGGGGCCATTCCAGCACTGGGGGCAGCAGACCAACTTTGCCACAGACCAACCTAGTTCCTCTATAGTACACAGTGGCATCTTAAAACTTATTTGTGTCTCTAGGAGTTGTTTTCCTTCCAAGAAATCTTCCAGAAGCCCTACTACTAAGGAAGCCAAAAGCACTACCTGGGTTTGGTACACATGTGAAGAGAAGCAGCAACTACCAGTAGAAATGTACTCATGTGAACTATGACATGAAATTTGAAAATGGGACTGTGTTTTTAACAAGTGGAGACTCTGGCTGGGCTCACACGGTACCCAGTGAAGAATAAACACAAACCAAGATAACAGCACTTGTCCCAGGGCAGCCCAATGACCACAGTCAGACCCTACTGAATTACACATGTTAAAGTGTCAAGGTCTGAAAAGACAGGTGTCTGCTAAGGAAGGCAGGATCCTTCCCTGAAATGGAAAATGTAAAACCCTCTCTCCAAATTGTTATAATCTTGAAATTAAGGGGGCTCTCATCAAAGATATGGGAGCATGAATAACAGTACTTCATTAGGGAAGAAAAGAAAAGAAAAAATAAAATAAACAATGCAGTAATACAAAACAACACTGACGGAGTCAGAATACGACCTGACACCCTGTTGGTAGCAGTCCAAATGAAATGGTGGCTGTAGTCCTCCTGCAGTTCCAGGTGTAGTTCTGTAGGAGCAGGGATCCTGTAGAAGGGTGGAGTTTTCCTCTGAAGACCCAGTGGTGGTGTAGATGGGCCTGGTTTTCCTTAGAATCCAGTGGGAAAGGGCTGCTCCTCTGGGAATCCAGTGGAAAAGGCTGCTGTGGTCCTCCAAATCTCAGATTCTATCCAGGTAGGAATGTTTGGCTCCTCCCTCTGGGTGGAGCTTCTCCCAATGGGATGATGTAATTTTATCAGCCATGCAGGGACACTCGATGGCTCATTAACAGAAGATATCTCCCAGGAGGGAGGATGGGTTGTGGAAGAGATAAAGAAAACTGCCCAATTAACAGAAGATAACTGCCCCATCAGATAGGAATAGAATACACACCCATTTCCAACCTAACACATAAAGTCACTGCAGAAGATAAAAACTAAGCAGTGTCTGACAGCAGAATTTGGCAGAGTTGACAGGAACATACATATTTCACCTAAGGCCCTGTGAGTACCTGTTTGTTTTCACCACTAACCTGTGTGATCCCTCCAATGCAGACACTGCTCTGCCCTAAGCAGCAGAGTCATGAGCAAAGCCATCCCAAACTGTGCCTTCAACCAGCACTGGAAAGATAGGTCAGAGAGATAGTATTGTAATCTGATTTAACTGCCATTCAAAATGTCACAGTTTCTGCATTAATTTGAATGAGGATTGCATTAGGCCCAAATTACTGACAATAAAACAGGGGATTTATTTTAATATTTTCACCTGTTCACTTAAAATCTTCCTGTTGAAGCACAGAAAATCACATTTCACATGTACCTCTAGGTGGCTACAGTGCGACTTAGATTTGTCTGTAAACCAGTTCAAAATAAACCGAATATTTGCTCTGCAGCTGGATATTGGAACTCAAACTGACAGAATGCCACTCCCTCCTTAGAGCAGATGGAGCCATAAGGAAGTGGAATAGCTCCAGAGTACCACAGTGTGTAAGCAGAGGACCTCTAGGATTTTCCTCTTAGAGTGCAGTGGAGAATCTGCAGTTTCAAAGCATCTTACTCAGCTGGAGACCCCAAAGACCAAAGTTAGAAGAGAAAGGCTATCTGGAATTAGCTTCTCAAACATCACAGCTCACTTATTTGATGAAAGCAAAAATACCTTCATATTAGGAAAAAAACAAGCAACAAAAAAAATCCCAAATGAAAAAAGAAAAACCAAAAAACCCCCCACAAAACAAGCCAAAGAAGCTTGTTTTGCTAAATAATGAATGCCTAAAATATTGTTTGTATTGTGCAAAGAACTTGTAAGTAATGCTTGTTTGCTCACCACTTAATTAGCAGTTCTAAGTGATGGGATTTTGCTGCCATTTGTGAATGTGCAGATTTTGAAATTTCATTTCCCAGATGGAAAAGCTTCCAGGGGGTCATATCATAAAGCCATTTAAATGAACAAAACAAATGACAAGTATCTGTACTAATGTGGAAAATGAAGGAAGCTGTATGCATTATTTTATGTAACTCTTGTTAAATGCCTTGTTTTACTTGTATGGTATGTTTTTGTTTGCAGAGGGGTAAATCAAAAGAGGCTGTCAAGATGAGGAGCACAAAAGTGTTAAATATATCAAACCCCTTTAGACATGATGAGGCCTCAAAATTGATGAGTCCTCTCTTTCTGTCCAGCCAGCATGGTAATATTTATGTCTAATATTTATGCCTAAACAGAAGCCTTTGCTGTTCTGGTTTCATTGTCATAACTAGACTTGTCACAACTTCACTGTCACAACTGGACTTGGCAGAGATGGACATTGAGGATGGTTCCATCCCTTCCAGATCAATATTGAGCCATAGATAACATCTGAGTCTGGACACTGCTTTCATTCCCTGTGAAATATTCCAGATTCTTGGTAGAGGAGTGATGAATATGGTTCTGCTGTCCCAGTAATTTGATGTTACATGGGCAAACAAAGTAAAGGTTTTAGCAGGTGCCAAAACCCAGCTGGATTCAACTTGTTGGTATGCTTAGGAGATGGGAATTTGCTTATCCAAAAGTCAGTCCTAGAATGGCAGGACTGTCCCAGTAACTCAGAGCAAGGTGTGGGGCCCTGCCTGTCACCCAAGGGGACAAAAGGAGGTTAGCGGCCAGCCTGGTCAGTGACCAAGTCTGATGAATAAAAGCTGATGACATGGACTGTGACTGGATTTAATTCTGCATGATTTCCAGCTCCTACTGGAAGATAATATATGCCTCTTTAATTTCCAAAATACTTTTTTATTAGGTGCTTGTTTTCACAACACTACAAGAAGATGATGTTTTTACCATAACACCTGTGTGGTATCTCATGGCCTTTCTTCCTGGAATTTTTATATTTCCATCTGAAGTTTCCAGTTTTCCTGGACCAGGGCAGTGAGAGCCACAGTGGGAGAAATATATTTATACTTAAGAATCATTAATGTGAAGAGCAAACCATAGAATTGCAGCAAAATGCCTATTGAAAATGACATCCAAAATTTTTGAGAAAGAGGATTGAAATGGGGAATAAAGTGCACAGTTATAGAAACGGTGATTGGTGTTCAGAAAAGACGACATTTTGAAACATTTTAAAAAACAGTGAGTGCAACTCTCATTTCACTCTTGGTCAGAGAATCTTTCCTCAGTCTGGCACCTGGGTTAGCTGGTTACAAAACTTTGTATTGGGATAGACAAGGCAAAAAAGTCAGTGAAACAGAACATGGGGTTAGATCTTGAACAGGAAGGTTAACACTTCCACCAGTTCTTTTAATTACAGAATTGCAGATTTTCACTTCTTTGGTTTGTGATTCAACTTTAAGGCATAAATTTACATTTCACCATATGTATTTTGCTCTCCCACGATGAATCTGCATTCATTTTAGAGCTTTTCATTGTGCCATCAGTACACTCCCAGAAGAATTATTTTTTTCATGGACTGAAGAAAAACACAGCCCTGCAAAATTAGTGTGCTGATGCACCCAGGCCTGGCCAGTAGACAGAAGCAGAGAATATGTGCAAAATGACACAACCCCCTCTTTGAAAGTGTATTTTGTACCTGAGGTAGCACTGCTGGTCCTTGTCCTGCCAACCTCTGCAAGGAGCTGACCTGAGGAACCTTAATGGGCACTGCAGTGATAGTTCCCAAAGTCTGTTGGAAGAAAAACATTTGAACACAGCTTAAAACAATTGTAAAGGTTTCCCAGACAGAATCTCTCTGTTCCCTTCCAGCTCTTTTTCCCTTCCCAGCTGCCCTGGCTGAAGGCTCTCTAGGAGGCACCAAACTGTTTTCAAAATAGATCTGAAATGCACCACAGTGACGTGTATTGGTACAATGATGCATTTCATGATGGCCAGGGTCACAAAGAGATATTTGCTGTGCCTCAGGAAATAGTAAATACTGAATTATTAAAATGGAAAGCTGCCTATAAATCTACTACAGCACACAACATTCAGCTGACACCCATTTGGGCCAACATAGCATTTATTACTACCCATGCTTATTTTTGTTACTCACCCTTTTCTTAGTTGTACACCAAATTTATTGAAATCTTATTTAAGATAGGATGGAATAAGCAGATAACTTATAAATTCATGATTGGGCCATATGTGTAAAGAAGACAGCTAACTTTTCCCATTCAATGTCTTTCAACCCCAATTTCACTTCACCAAATCATGGAATGGCTTGGACTGAAAGGGACCTTAAAGATCACCCAATTTCACCCCCAGCATGGGCAGGAGCACTTTCCACCAGACCAGGTTGCTCCAAGCCCCATCCAATATGGCCTTGGACATTTCCAGGGATGGGGAAGACACAGCTTCTAACCAAAAGTTCTAAAAATACTTTGGTTTACTGGCCAATATTCTTAAGACAAGGTTTTGTAACTTTTATCTAGCATTTTGTTATCACTGTTGGGATGATACAGAAATAAAAGCAAGCATATGACTGTCATTATAACAGCAAGAGACACTTAGTCACCAAACAGAAAATCTTACCAGGCTGTTATAAATAGCTAATAAGGAGAAAAATATAGATTCAACTGAATTTCTCTAAATTTAACTGTGGATCACAGCCAGCAAGATAAAATATGCTATTATTACCTCAATCTGGTAATGAAATTTGTCAGTAGAAAAGAAATTATAACATAATCAGCTCAAGGAAAGTGAAACTGTGTCATATCCATACTGATATTTTCTCCTCAGACCTCACCCACAGAGTGGCAAAACAGTCTATTTCATTCTGTCTCCAGTGTTTGATAAGAAATAACAAGTGTATTCAGGCAGAATATTCTTAATAAACTTCTCCTACAGCATTTATATTTTTACCTCTGCTACTCCTGTCAGAGACATTTGGGGGTGTGATGCTGCATATTCAGGAAAGATTAACATTTGAAAATTTGCCTATTAAAACAACAAGGAGAGCTGAACAGTTATAAACATGCAAGACAATTTTTCTTGAGTACTTGTGGATTACCAGTGCCCTGGATTATCCATGGAAAAATATACTCCATTAAAATTCTGTCTCAAGCCAAGAGAAGAGGGAAAGGGGGCAGAGAGAGCAGTATTTCCATCCATGGATGATAAAATAAGTAAGTTACACCTTCCTTTAGAAATTAGGGATCTGGCAGCAGGGAGAGGAACAGAAGGGGGTATTTCTGCCACAGTTTCCTTATAGGGTGATACAGGGACTAACAACAAGGGGAAGCATCTGATTAAACAACTTCATCGCCCTCTCTACCCTATCACAGCCTCACACATTGGCAAGAGTACCATGATGAACTACTGCAGTCTGGGGGGAAGGAGAAATTGAGCTGCCACCTGCTGCTGTGAGCATTTATTAGACTTACCACAACTTCCTGCTTAATATTAGCATGAACTGTAATCAATTCAGCCAGATTCAGAGTTTTTAGGGTAAATGCCAAAGTGAACTTTCCAAGTCATGCTACAGAAAGTTTATCACAAGTAGGATCTATATTTTCCTACTGTCCCAAATGAGATTTCTTTCACCACCAGTGATGTCCAAGGTCTACTTGGAAATACCCGGGGCACAACCACTTCTCCTGGGCTGCACAGATACCCTCTAAGAAAGTTAAAACAAAAAGTTCTGCCTTCTGGAAAGTTGTGCTTTAAAAGCTGCTGCCTCTGACCTTGCAAACACACATTCTAATATTCCTATTCCTATAGATACACAAGGATGTGCAAAGATTTCCAAACTGGACAACAAAATACATGGTGGTTGGCATGGGGGTGTTCAGTCCAAGGCTACACTTGATGATCTTGGATGTCTTTTCCAACCTTAATGATTCTGTGATGCCATTAAAATACAAAGAGCTGACACTGAATGAAATTGGAAACTGATTATAAAGATAAGAGTCAAATTACTGACATGTTAAGTAAGATAGAGATATCAATTGTTAAGATGTACAAAAAACTCCATGTCTGAGCAAAAAAAGCTCTGCTCTTGTATTACTTCAAATATCTCCAGGGAATAAAAACCAACCAAGCATCTAGAACAGAATGACTGTCTGTCCTGTGAGGAAGGAGTCATGTCAGCCCCTGGGTGCACCACAGGGCCAATTATGGTTCAGGTTTCAAAACAGTGAATGATTGAGACAAAAGAAATGAGAGAACAAACAAGAAACACCACAAAACTAATCTGCACTTTTTCCTCAGCTTCACTGGAAGGCAGAGTCAGGAGGAATCATCTGTGGGTAGTGGAGAAAGGAACTATTGTCACTTCTGTCACCTGCACTTTCAAAAATTTAATCAGATTTATTTTCCTGAAGGAGCAGTTCTACAGCAAACACAAAAGTACAAAACCAAATAGTGGCACTCTTAAATTATGAAATTTTCAGTGACAAAGATGCAGCCTTCTGTTTACAAAGGGTTTTATAGTAAGGATCTGTTATTGAATAGTCAAGGAAACGATCTCATTCTAGAAATCATATGGCCAAGGAAAAAAATCAGAACTTCAATCTCATGTTAATATCAGCACTACAGTATGTTCAGACAGAGAGATATGTAAGGATCTATTTTATTTTTCACTATTTGCATTGTTTTTTACTATTTCCCAGCTTGGGAAATAAATAGCTCAAGCTATTCAAGAATTCAATGACCTCCATACTTTTCCTGTAACACATTTCATCTCTTATGTTTGCCTAGGTCAGTATTATTGTCTCCCTTTTAGTGATTAAAAATCTAGATTTAGAGGTGAAATGATAATGGTCAGAGCTAGACTGTTGTGCAGGTGGAAATTCCAGTGTTTAATCCATGTGACTGATTAACTTCATCTCATCCATGCATGGAGACCTCCATCCAAATGGCCTAATTTTTAAGCAGACCAGGATGTCTCCATGATGATGGGTGAAAGAAGTGAGGTATGAAACAGAGAATCTCAGTTGTGTTCTCTGCAGTGAAGGAAGTGCCAGAACGGGTGGTTGAGCAGTTTGTCTCTGGATACAATTTACACTGTTTTGTTCTTGTTCAAGCTGTACATAAACAAGAAAATAAATGGGAAATAAAAACATAAGTGTCTTTATCGGATGCCTTTGGCCACACAATGAGAACTGGACAAACTTCCCATGGCTCAGGCTATGACATGTCAAATCCTGCTCACACTCCCCTTCGTACATCAGCTCAAGGTGGGCCCTCAGCTTCAGGAGGCAACTAATCAAGATACCTCCCCAACAAACAGAAAATAAACTTTTGTTCCTCCTGTTAGCAGAGCCATCTGTTTTCATGCCCTGACTGTCCTGACCATGGTGAGTCTGATGGAGCAAAGATTTGCCATTTACTAATTCCACACTATCATTTTTATCCATGGGACCCTTTCTCTTTTCTCCTTCTTTTCCAGTTTATCCAAAGAGCAAGGTTGTGCACATTCTTATAAACTCCTAATTAACAAGCTGAAAAGACATTTTTCTGGAAATGCTTGACCTTTAAGCATTTTGTATGGATTTATTGATACAAGCAGAAACAATAATTTAAAAACTATTTTAGGAGTGCCAAATAGCAGCACTTTTGTAAAGACAAATGAATTTCTTATTTCTACATTTACAGCTCTAAGCATTTTAAATGAAAAGGTCCATAAAAGTCAAAGATAATTCTGAATCTCTCCTTTGTCTAGGGTTTTTCTGGTGACCCCCTGAAACATCTATAATGTGAAGAGATGGGAGAGGTGAAAAGACAAATTTCAGTATGCCTCAGGTTTGATTGTATGCATTTAAATCAGACATTACTTTATACAGTTGGGATTTTTTTCGAATAAGAACAAATACATCCAGTGTATTTCCTACTGTCAAATTCACTAAACTTTACATCCAGAAGCATTTTGGGAGCTCATGATCTTTTGCTAACTCTCACCTGAACCTCCAGCCTTGGACTGGGACAGAAAGCTCAACCACTCCATCCTTCAGTGCAGAGTTACTGGATAATGAACACATGTGACTGGGACACAAGACATTTCCCACCCCTGTCTCCAGCCACCTCCACGGGCAGACAGGGATCTGGCATGTCAGGGACATGGTTTTATTCAGCAATCCACAGGTGCTCTCAGACAGGAATGCAGCAGGCCCACTGTGGAGGGGACCTGCAATCCCTGTTGGGTAAATGTCATCCAGCAACACCTTCCAAAGGGTCACATTCAAATTGCAAAAAGAGGTGAAGGGAAATCATCCTTTTCACTGGCCAGTTTATTCACGAAAATAACAGGAATAACTTAAAATAGGAAAACCAGCTCAAGTCCCCAAACAAGAGGACACAGTTGCATAAAAAGAAAAAAAAAAAACCAAAAAACAGTTCCTCCCATTCAACCAAAAGAAAATGAAAAATTTAAGAGATATTGCCAAGTGCAGTTATTAAGGATGATCACTTATCACTGCCATTTCTATTAATGCCCTGCATTGTAACTACAGAAGTAACCAACAGGAGTTGGATTCAATGATCCCTGTCTGTCCCTTTCAACTCAGAATATTCTGTGAACCTCCTATGATTCTCCTGCAATAAATCAACTCTATCCCAGGATAAAGGCTCTCAAAGACAACTGAGGTACAGAAGTGTGAGGAGAGTAGCAAGTGGAAGTCATAAAAAGTGAAACAAAGAAGTATGGCATGGGCAGAGAATAAGAATTCAAAGGATGAAGTCCAGAGATGGTCAGAGGATAAAAGGATGTTGCTGTGGAAACAAAGATGAAAACTACATTATCAGTGATCAGACTAAGGGCCATACATTCAGTTTCCAGCTATTTTGTTAGGACTTATTTAGTCAATGCCTGAGTTTTCAAATCTAGGACTAGTTGATTTAAACAAGCTTCTGCCTTTCAGTCCTGAATGAATACACACACACACATATACATATATGTATGTATCTACATATTGTATCGCTATTGAAAAATATTTGCATTTTACTCAGTTTGGGTACCTACATTTGTCAAACCATTGCTATGGTCACTTTGAATAATAAATTGTCTTCCTCCTCCTTTAGATGTAGTAACAAATGCTTATTGCTACAATTCATTATCTGTACAAACTCATTGCAGAACTTGTCCATGAGCAGTTTAAGATTACATCACAGATGTAAAGCTGTTAGGGGACATAACTCTTCTCCCACTCCAGAATTACACCAGGATAAAATCACTCCAGTCAATCACTGAAGAGAATCAGACACAACCAGCAACAGAAGGTTAAAGACACATTCAGTTCTACAGCACATTACCAAAATAAGAGTTTAACTCAGGAACATATGGGTTTGTTGTATCTCAGCTGAACAGTTCAATTATTTGAGCTCAACTGACACTACATTGCTGGATTATTTGCAAATTATTTTATACTGACATCAATACTGCAGCACAAATACTGTGTTCCTGCAATGAATTATGGAAACACTAATCTTCTTCTTTTTAAAGAACATATGCATCTTTTTAAGATCTAGGTCTTCTTCGTGTTGAACCTAAGCTATTAAAAAAAAATCTTTTTGTCTGTTATGTGTTCAATATTGGCAACAACAGTTTTACAGAATGGATTTTTAATGTGCTAGTGTCAGGGGAACAGATTGCTATGGCAACAGCAAAGACGAAAATTCTTAACCTGAATGGATCATCGCTGAAGTAATTGCAGGGGTTTTTTACCCATTCTACATCCATTTTACAACTTGAATGCTGCATTCAACATTAAGCTTGCTTTATATAAATGCCAAGCACTGTGTGCAGCCTCCAAGTTGATTTGACCTAAAACTTGCTGCCCCTTTCCTCACAAATCCTAGATAACTGCTGTTCTCTAGTTCGCCTGAACATCTGAATGCTATCGTGTTTTCAGAGTCCACCAATAAAAGCAACAGGCCTTTGGACATAACTTTAATGCTCCTCTAAGACATGTTCAGATACATATTTTTCTTTTCTTCTAGACTCAACTTGCATAAAAATCAGTGGAAATAATTCTTCATTCTACAAAATCTGGTTAAATCACTGTGCATAGTATTTCCAGCAAACTGATGGAATAAGGTATCAATTTCACATTTCACTGCATTCTAAAGAGGCTGTTACTTCAGATACATATTTTGTGTAAACAGTAATTTAATTGGAATTTCATAGAAATGTAAAGGTTTACAGGTTTTAAAAGTTTTTGTTCTCCCCACTTCCTTTCCCTTTACTCAGAATTCATTAATCATGTTTGCATATGCAATTTATGATTGTTATGAAGTAGACAATTGAAAATATATGTCCTGTTGCTTTTTCAAAACATCAATATTTTTGAAACTATCCTTTCTTTGGGCACCAAAAATACTATTTTAAACAACTCTCCTTATAGCCAATTATCAATGACTTGGACTTTTGTCCTGGAACAGCTCTCTCTGCATGGGGGTAGGCACAAGCAGCAGGAGGCAAAGCATCACCTTAAATTCCACACCTGCTTTGAAAACCAAATTCTTAGTTGTTGCTGAGGTTTTTGTACTCATCCCTTTCATCACCACTCATTTGCTGGGAAGCCCAAGGTGGTACCACATCTCATGTAGGTAACAGAAGAGACTATGCAGAGATGAAGCAAGCAATGTTCTGCTTTTCCTGTGTCTCTCAGGCTTTCCAGAGAATAAATAAATAAACAATCTTTAATATTCAATATAATAAATAAATATATTATTATATGAATTATTTATATATATATGATTTTATATAAATATATAATTATATTAATTATATTAATATAATAAATAAACCAAATTTATCTCTGCTTTTACCATGGGATTTTCAAACCACCAACTCTACTTCTTGCCACTTGCACATTGCCATCTGGGTGCACTGAAAAATACAAACTCTGAACACACTGTAGGTATGTTTTCTGGAAAAAGGAAAACACAATGAATACAGCCCGCATTTTTCCCTGTTTCAGAAATCCCATTGATTACTTACACAAGGAGACATCTGTGCCAAATGCCTATTCCTACACACAAACTGCACCATAGTATTTACTGGTCAGTAGCTTTTTTCTAATGCACTATTTTTCAATCAAAAGATTTATAAAATATTTCTAAATATATTATAAAAATATTTTTTATATATTAGTATAAATTATTTTTATTAGGATTTTTCCACAGGCATTAGACCACACTCCGAATTTCTGCATCAAAATAAAATAAAAAAGAAAAAAAGAAAGTTTGGGTGTGCTAAATGCATTAGCATGCACATACCTGTTCTGTGATTTGTAGCCTTATTCAGAAACCATATTTAACTAATTAAATCTCCACCTCCTGCACAAATGAGCATAATGCCAATGAGTTGAAGCAAGACTCAGCAGCTGTGATCACACCTATAGTCTCTTGCTCAGATGATTCATAAAAGGTTTTCTGTTTAACTACTCAGCTGTTCCAGGTTGATCTTGTTTTTAATGACTAATGTTTTCAAATTACTTAGTCTGCATTCAGAGTTTGCAGAAATGTTCCCAAGTAAAGGGAAAATGTATGAACAGTGTCACACAAAGCAGTTTCACACCTCTCCCTCAAGTGAGCTCAGGCAGGAGTGAAAATCTCCAACAGACCCAGCAGCTACTGAAGCACCACTGTCCTACCACAGCTGCAGGATGTGAAGATTACAGTATGAAAGCATCCCTTTTAAAAGAAAATATAGCAGTAATAATAACAACAACAAAAACCACTAATAGCTTGCCAAGCCTACTGTACAGTCATTAGGAAAATAGTGAAAGACATGCTAGTGATATAGATTAATTCTTCTGGTACAAATAAAGCTTCTCTAGACCTGACTTCAGTGGAGATGTTCCAAACTCACACATTTGACAGTGCTCACAGAATTTGCTGAGAAATACTGTGTTATTAAGGCTTATAATCTTAAACTTACTGAAGTGTAAACACGACATGATATGCCAAGATATAAATAAATTTCGGTTGCATGTAATAACTTCTAAATTCAAAACAAATTTCTGGATTCATGCTAGAAGAATGAGAGTTAGAGCTCATATTCCTCAAGACTTGACAATTCTGAGCCATCATAGTGATGGTTCAAAGCCACTTACTCTGGCTTTGAAACCCACTCAAAACCACAAATACAGCAGACACCTGGAGCTTTTTATCTTCTCATACTGATTAGGGAGTTTGGGCTGTCCTTTTCTAGCAATAATAACAAATGCAATATCTAATTTCCCACATTACAGGAAAGATTAAAAACTACATGTCGACAGAATATGGAGGATTGGCTTATATTGTGAAAAGTTAAGTGTGAGGGAAAACAATATAATGTTTCACCCTAAAAAAAAGTGAAAACACCAAATTGGGTTGTGGGGTTTCATTAGAGCAAATGCTAATTACCATATACAGTCTTCTAAAATCATAGTATCCCTGAAGCATCTCTGTCAAATTTCTACAGTATTCTTATCACTGCTAGTCTACAATATCCTTCTTTAAAAAAATCTTAGTGTATTAAGAGATTATTCAAAGACAAATTAATATTATATTAAATTAAACAATGCTGACTTGTGGGTTTATTTCACACCCAGAAGGATAGTAAATATTTAAGGTAAAACCATTAAATCATCATTATCAGTTCAGCAAACTACAGGAAGCACAATGTTGCTTTAGTTCTATCAAAGCTGTCATTCACATTCTGATATTACCTATTCAGTCACTGCTATTGCAGTGATCCTGCAAATAAAAATAAACACATCTCCAACCCAGGCAGTCTCATTGCTTGATTCAGTGAGGGATGCAACAATCAAATTGTTTGCAATATCCTACATGTGCAAATTTGATGACACAAGTCATTGAACTGGGGTTGTAATAAAATAAAACAAGAAAAAGAGGCTAAATAAATGTCTTTAATAAAGATCTCATGGAGAAAACCCCCCAGACAAACAATCATACCCATTAACAAAATGCCTTGCACAAAAGCAGAGGGGATGGTCTTGCCTTAACTTGTCAAATCTCCAAGGACAATATTTAGCCAAAGAATTAGAACAGTCAAAAGATTAAGACGCCAGCACAGAAAAGCAGGGAAATATGAACTCATACATGGATATGACTAATGTTGTTGAAGACATGTGAATTATATACATGTTAACTCAGGGTTATGCTCAAATAGAGGATAAACTTGAAACAGTTTTCTGAAATCACTGATATTGATGCCTGATTATAAGATCAACAAAAAGAATTTTGGTTTGTCTTACCTTGCCTGGTGCCTGCCTTATTTTAAAAGGGTTTGTATTTCAGTTTTCATAATGACAAAAATCCAATTCCAATGCAAGTCTTTCTACTCAAGAGGACAAAAACACGACTCAAGACCACAGCATACCATCTGCACAAGAATTATCTGCACAGAAGAAACATCAAGCCCAAGAGTGATTTAAAGCAGCCAAAGAAGAAACAGGCTCATGATAAGTGAAAGTAATCAGCCTTTTCCCACCCATACACACATATATGAGTATCAAAAACACACCCTATAGCTTTTAACAGGCATCCGCCAACACTCTGTCCTTGTCACTGATGGAAACTGAAATATATCTGTCTTGCCATTCAGCTATTCTCTAAATTTAGAGATGAACAAATTTGGTTAAATTTGGATCAGGCACTTTATGACTCACATTGTCCTCCAAGTTGGCAGTCCTTCACATGTCACACAGAAAGGCCATTTAACACAGTGCACAATCCCACTCCTGAAGAGGCACTGCCCACAGTCAAAGCAAGGGATACACAAACACCCCGTTAAAAGGCAGGAAACCCATCCAAGCCACTCTTATATGAACAGCAAAGCAGTGCCTGTGGGTTGAAATATTCATTCAAAGAACCAAATCTTTTAACTAGTGCAAACAGAACTCCATCACTTGGAGCACAACTCTCTTGTCAGGGAGGATCTGTCCTTCTCCATAGGAATATCTCCACACACAGATTACTTTCTTCTCTCTCACACACACAAACACTTTTAATTGCTTATTGTGTAGCAATTTAACTTGAATTTTAATGAAATGGCTGTGATGTGAGGAAAAGAGAACAACTAAACCCTAGCATCAATAAGTACTAATAAATATTAATATAACATAAACACCACTTATATTGCGAAGTGAAACAAGTTTATTATCTACTCATTAAATCCACAGATGAAATAGAATTACTGCCTTTATTACTGTCAGGAGTTACTTCTAAGATAGTTCTATTTACTACTTGAGTATCCAACAGCACTCTGTGTTTACAGCATCTACTGTCTCACTCATCTCTCTCACCAACCCCTCCACATTTATACATGAAATAGCTGAAGATCAGTATTTCCTGATACATTTTTCCAATCAATTTCAATATACACACAAATGCACATTGTGAGATTAGCAGCAGACCAATTGCCAAATCCTGATGTACTTAGAACACCAATAGGAGATCTTATCATGCCTGTATTTACAATATGAACATTGAAAGAGGAAAATACAGAATTTGCAGTCTGGTATCAAACAGATTCCTGCAAATTATTCAACTATGTCACAAACTCTGAACATAATGGGAAAACCTCACCTTTAAACTATAAATGGAACTAAGACATTAAGCAATATTCCAAAGCCTTTCATTTCCTTAAGTGGTGCCTTTTATTGAAGTAACAGCATATGTAGAATAAGTAGACCTATTTATGCATCCCATAATTTAGAAAAATACCTAGGAGATGACTTCTCCAGCCCCAAAGCTGATCATCTTTCACTATTACAAACTGCACTTCAAGTTTGAATCACACAGCCCTCAAATTTTCTATCCATCCCCTCACATTCTTGGTCCTCCATTTTAAATAGAAATAACTTGAAAATTCTGACATTTTCAGGAATGCTTGACTGATAATTTCTGTGAAGCACAGACAGCCTCCAATTACAATGAAATAGCTACAGTGTATTATCATTTTTAGAGCGTTCTTTGCAATTCTGAAGTGAACCAAAGCTCTCCATGGGAGCTACTCTGACTAACATCAAAACAATCATGTGCTAAAAACCCTCAGCATCAGAATAAGGGACTCAGAATTTTGTTTGTATGGATAATACATAAAGATGCATGAAAATATCACAGAAATTTCCATAAGGGGACTGCCTACATATTCACAGAATCACAGAATTCCAGAAAGGGTTGGGTTGGAAAAGACCTTTAAAGTTCACCCCATCCTACTCTCTGCCATGGGCAGGGATGCTTTCCACAGACCAGGCTGCTCCCACCCCATCCAGCCTGGCCTTGGGCACTTCCAAGGATACTGCAGCCAGAGCTCCTCTGGGCAATCTGAGCCAGTGCCTCACCCACCCTTACAGGGAAAAAATTCTTCCCAATATCTCATCTAACCCTGCCCTCTGCCCTCTGTCAGTTTGAAGCCACTGTCCCTTGTCCCGTCACTCTAGACCCCTGTCCAAACTCAGTCTTCACCTTCCTTGTTGGGTCCTTCAGACAATTAAGTTCCTGCTAATCTTCTCTTCTCCAGCCTGAGCAATCTGGATTCTCCCTGGGTTTCATCACAGCAGAGCTGCTCCATCCCTCTGATCATCTTGGTGCCTCCTCTGGACTTGCTCCAGCAGCTCCATGTCCCTCGTGTGCTCGGTTCCAGGGCTGGAGGCAGCTCTGCAGGTGAGGCCTCACCTGAGCAAGGCAGAAAACCCCCCTCCCCTGCTGCCCATGCTTCTACATTTTTATCTTCCTAAATTTTAAGACTTTATTTTATAGGCATTTAGAATTGCTCCCAAGAAAAGGCATGAAATTGGAGCAATTGCATTTCCCTCCTTTAACCTGGCCTCTTCTGTTTGGTTCTCTATAGACAGGACAATGAAGTACTTCTGGTTATAAGGAAATACAAACACGCTGACAGCTCCATCATTCTTCTGCAGGACCAGGAACCACTGACAAAACTAAAGCAGTTTTTGGTTAATCTCTTTCTGCTTGTGCTGCTCAGTTGAGACACTTCTCAGACATTCACAGGAAGAAAATCCATTCCACAAATACTTAGCAGCATGTCCATTCCTACACCCCACTGCACATGGACCTGCACATGGGACGTTCAGTGACACAAATGCTAAGACAACAACCATGGTTTGGTCTCCAGAAAGTGGGATTCACAATTATTCCCTTCTGGAGGCCAAAGGATCAGTGACTAAAACCATCCCTCAACTTTGGAGGCGTTACAATAAACAATGCACCCCAAAGTTAGGGTGAAAAAACCCCCTTTCTCACAAGCCTCTGCATTCTTATGTTAATTCCCTGTGAGTTGTGGTGTCCCATTGGCCCTGCCCCCTGTTCAGCCCCTATTTCCATTTTTGTATGTCTGCTCGACTGTTCTCCCTTCCCTGAATCCCCATTGGCCCTGATTTACCACATTGCTCTGCTCAGTGAATCCCTAAAGGCTCTCTCTGTTTTTAACCACACCTTGCACCATTTTGCCCTACTCCCATTGGACCCTGATCCTCTGAACCATCTCCTCTTATCCCACATATAATCCTGGACCCTCAGCCCATCTGGGTTCTTGGCCCAGGTCTGTGTTAAAAGTGGTATCCTGTTTTCAATAAATCGTCATTTGGATCCCTAAACAAGAATCCATCCTGACACCATTCCTCATTGACACCACATTCCCTGGTCATTCATTTTCTTCCAGCAGGGTGTTTGTTTGCCAGTTCCCACAGAAATAAATTTGGAAAAGTTGCTCTTAGGTTTTTACAACAAAGTATCTGACAGTCAGTGTAAGTCCACTTTTACCTACCCTTTCCTGCTGAATATTCTGCTGCCTTCACTGAAAATTTTTGGCTGTGTAACGAATACTATATAGGGCCTGATGAGGTTTTATTCAGTTCCTGAATTTTGTCTTTTCAGTCTTTATTCAGTCTTTGGGTGTCTGAACCCTAATGCAGACCAAATGGGAATACAGATTGAGCAGAAAAGAAATCCACATGCTTTGGATGCATTGACACATACAGGATATTTTAAAAGGAAGCCATTTATCATCAGGAAGCAAAAGTGCTTATTGTGAATCTGACATTTAAATATACCATCAACAGCAACCAGCATTGAGAAATGGTTTAATTAACCTGAAAGGATGTAATTTTATGCTATTTAGCAAGAAATACAAATTTTAAAGTGCTTTTATGCTGCATATATCAGAGTAGTAAGGCCAAATCCTGCTGTTAGATACCCATATTTAAATATGGAGTAAATTAATGAACCTCCCTTAATGAACCTGCAACTAAGAGGTTGCAGATACAAGCAGAATCTGTCACACACACTCTATAACCCACATCCTAAAATTACCATGTTCTTTAGAACATTCTAATGGTAGAGTTAAAACTTGGGCCCCAATGGCTAGAACTGATCACTGGATGGTGAGTGGAGTGGTAAATCCTTGGAGTTCCTACTCTCTGAGTGTTTTTCTTCATTATTATTCTTTCCTGGGGTGACTTTATTATGCTTGTATCCCCATTCATCTTTTTGGCCCAGAAATAAGTTTTGCACCTTTAAGATGGTTCTGAGAGCAAGGAGGAGAGAGAAGAAGTGCAGAGTTTGTTTTCAGGAACTGCACTCACTCCTTCCTGCTCCTGGATTGTGTTGTCTGTGGATGGACAGACAGTGGGACAGGGCTCTCCTTTGCCTTTAGTTAGTTTTAGCTAGCTGGGGCAGAGAAGTTCCCTGGACTGTGGTTTTTCTTTTCCTTGGACCTGTTCAACCCTGCTCTGGACAGAACACCCAGCAGAGCACGGGCAGCTCCAGCTGTGGGCACCGGGCTGGGCCTGGGCCGGGGCATTTCCAGCCCTGGAGGGGCTGACAGAGACTGAGTGAGCTGAGCTACAGCCCATGGAGGGGCTTCCTGAGTGTGGCAGCTCTTTGGAGCAGCAAGAGGTTTTATTGTTTAATAGTGTCCATTTTTTTTATGCTGGTGAATGCTTTACCTGTTAAATAAACAAGTTTTTTCCATTTTTCTCCAAGGAAATATTTCCCTGAACCACTTAGATGAGGGGCCACTTGAATCTGCTTTCAAGAGGAACTCTTTTGGAGGTTTTTCTCTCAAATTTGCCCTAAACCAGGACATAATTTAATTTGGCTAGGTCACCTCTCCTCTATTTTCACAAGCTCCTGAAGGTACACTCTAATAGAATCATACTTCAGAATTCTTCCAGAGGTACAACAACTCTGTGCCCATGATGGCATGGTCAGTACTTACCTGTTCAAAATCTCCACATCACTGGTTTTCTGAGGAGTTTTCTCCTCTGTTGTTACTTTGAACAGAACACTGTTACCACACCAGGTTGCTCTCATAGACCAGCAAAAGCAGAGTCCTGATAAGATCCCAGCAGGAAACCCAGCCTTTCCTGGGTTTCCTCAAAGTTTCACATTTGAGGAAACTATAAAAACCAGAACAATATATGGAACATCAATGGGAACTGTTACCCACACAGAGTAATCATTGCTCTGTTCCTCCAGGACAGACATCCAGAAACCAACCAGTGACCACTAAAACAAAGCTCAAGTAAGCCCCCAACAAATCTCTTCAATATCCTGAAATTCATCAGCCATCCCTGACCAACACAGATCTAAAGAAAAATACAACTGAGCAGCAGTAGTAACACACAGTAAGAGCAGGAGCCATGGACTTCAGAAACACAACAATTTTGGCAATCACAGATAACCTGGCACGTGTCTGATGCCAGAGAGATGCCAACATGACCAAGGCTCTCATAACCCATAGAAAAATGTCTTTATTTTCCTTCCCTTAGATCTGTGTGGAGCCTCTGGGTCTTTCTTTTGTCCTTGTGTTCACTAGCTATCATTTCCACCGGTATTTCAGCACATGGATTTACATGGATAAGGAATAATAAGTATGAGGCAGAGCTACAGCAAAGGCTAAAGGGGGTTATGGCATGATCTCGGTACTTGTTGGACAGTTCTCATTCCCAAGGATGCCTTGTGCAGCATGGACATGTCTGAGGCATTCTCAAAATTACCAAAAAGGCCTGTAGTGTGGCTGCCAATACAGGGATCCTGCCTAAGGCAGCCCTTGTGAGCTTCCTATGGAGAAATACAAAAGGATCAGCATAAGTGGATCCTTTATTTCTCAGTTTTCCCACAGTAAAATAGGGAATAATAATGCCTTAGTCATACTAACTCCATATAGTGAGGATAAATTAACTAGTGCCACATTTTCAGGCACTGTAGTAACATGAATTCTAAAAAAAAAAAAAAAAGCTATATATAGCCACATAACCAATACAGGTAAATACCTCAATACATAAAACCATTAAGTACTGCTTCAATACAAATAATAAATAAAAACCAAAGAGGACTTAGTCATATGCACAGGCAGATTTACAGTAATGGAGGAAGTACTTTTACAAAGAGCATAGTGAAGCATATAAAGTAGCATGGTGAAGAGAAAGGTAATAAATCATTCTACAAATACATTATTCTGAAAAATGGCCATTGTAGGTAAGAGTATGTTCCTAAAGTTCTGGGATCCATTTTTTTTTAACCAATTTTCTGGTAAATTGAATATACAGATAGCTAACAGGTATAAATGAGCATCCTCCTACATGTATAAAAGCCACATTTCCTGAAAAAATAAATGGATACCTGTGTTGTGTGCTCAGTCTAAACAGGGACACAAGTAGTTCTGTGAGCTGTGGAGTTAATGAAGTATTTGTGGACAGCAGTTTACTATCTTGCCAAGAGTTTATAGCACTATAAATCCTCATACTGTATTTTGCTTTGAAAGAACACCTCTGTATAGAAAAGCCCTGGGACACAAGAGTACATGTGCATGGGGAAAATGCCAAATTTCCTCCAGCTGACCCAGGAAATACATGGGTGGGAAGGGAAGTACAGAGAGGGGCAGGAGGCAGGTTTGATGCTGTTTGTGGAGTCATGAAGGACAGGGAGCCAGGGCCTTTTCTTTACAAGGTAGATTGTTCCAGCACAGCAGATGGGATTTTGTCCTTCAGCAAAGCAATTTCAGATCTTGCATTCAGTGGTGAGGATAGGAAAGGGTAAATACCACATAAATGTCATTGCAATAAGAACAAAATTTGAGAGGTTTGTATCAAAATCTCTTTATACCCAAGTATGTTGCAGGTACAGGCATACCACTGCCTACCCAGTAGCTCCAGGCCATTCTCTCTACACAACAGCACTAGCAATTCTCTGAAGGCAAAGCACACCTATCATGTATACATCACATGCCAGCAAAATTCAGCTTATGCCAGCAAAATTCTGCTTTGGCCAACATAACTTGCTCCAGATCATCCAAATGAAGGTCTAAGCTCCATTTCTTGAAGTGGGAGCAAGAGCTGCATTCATGGTATCCCTGTCTGTACTCTTGCATCAGAGCAGCTCTGTCAATCATGTCCTCACACATGGGATTGGCACTGAAAGGCTGCCAGGGAATAGTGTGGATCACCACTGATTCCTGCAGCTCACCATTTCCAGTGCTTACACATCTCAATCCTTTTTAATCTCACAATATATCCTGCTTCTAATAAACCATGTGATATGTATGTAAACAATCCTTTAGCATTGTTATGCATGTATTTACTTAGATACTTTTCCCCATGCAGATATGGCGTCCATTAAGTCAACAACATTTCCAAATCACTTTAAAAATTGGCTGAGTAAACAACAGCCTAAAATGAAAGCTATGCCTTGCTGCTGCCCAAATGAAATTTTTGTAACAACCTTACATTTAATCCTATCTGTATTTGAAAGTTCTGTATTTAGACAGTGTTTGATGCCCTATTTTTTTCTGCTGAGTTTCATTTAGCATTTCATTTTTCTTGCTAGATACCACATGACATGACCCTATACACATCCTGATCCTTTAAATACTTCCAAGCACTGTTCAGACACTCATAGCATTACATTTCATGCCCTTGCCCTTTCCCGATGCAGAAGAAGCTACACTACACCAATAATCTCAGTTACAAATGTCAGATTACCATTTTAGCCCAGTTTGCAGAGATCTGTTATTCTCCATCTTACAGACTACATACATTCCTGTTGAAAAAAACCCCAAACTTTACTCAGCAGTAACAAGACTACAAAAGAATCCAAAAAAGAAGACATAGTAAATGCTTATTAATGAATGTCAGCAATGGAATTTCTATCCAATGCTACCGTGCTTGTAGCTAAGGTTTTACTACATTGATTCATGATAACATTCCAGGAACAATCAAGATACTGAGCATGAAGGAAGAACAGATTTTTTTTATTTTCCCAGAAAAATAAATTTTGCAAAACAAGTTTAATTTGGGTAAAGGAGTGATAATTAACATGCAATCTGGCACTAAGCTTGATGACAATTTAGGACCAATGGTCAGCATGCACTTTTTATTTCTATAATTCAATATTTTTTTGTTGCTTCTATCCATGCTTGCTGACTATTCTCAAAAAGATAAAACTATTACAGTCTTCTTGTTTAGAAACTTGCCATTCCTCAGTTTCTTCCTTCATAAATTACAAACATAATCAGAGATTTATGTAAAACTACAGTTGTTGAAAGCTTGCTATGTGAAGACATCTCTAAGTAAAAACACTAGAGCTTTTTCTCTAGCAAGACCAAGGCAAATCCCAAATGCTGGTCAACATACCCATGCCATTCCAGCACCAGCAAGCCTGTGCTTGAAATGAAGCTGTTCCTTGCAAGGAAAAGTTGCAATGGCAGGACCAACACTGTTTCAGGTTTGAGAGCATCATGCTTGGCTCCAGCAGGCTCAATACAGCACTGAGCCCAGCATGCCTGGGGATGTGCAAGGTGGGACTGGGACCCATTTGCCCTTTTGAAAGGATAAATGGGAAGGAGCATGGAATATTCAGCACCACAGCAGCTTAGAAACTCTTCCTCCAACAGCCCTTGAAGAAGTGAAAAGTTTGCAGCCAAATGTTCTAACTCACATTGCTCTCCAGCACCTGGGACTGTTGCTTCACTATTTGGTCTAAACACATTAAATTATATTTCAAGCTTCTTCTCTCACTGCTTTGATTATTTTCTTCCAATGGCTTCTGACAGTGACAGTAAAAGATAGTCCAAAATGATAGACTGTTGTAATATTGAAACTATTATCTTTCATATTATTATCATTTATATAGTTATTTTCCAGGATTCTAAGAAATATCTACTAGGATATCATCAAGTATATTTTCAGTAAAGCATAAACAATACCTTCTAAAAAGGAAATTACCCAGCATGAGATACAAAATGGATATTCAAAAGCCAATTCCCCAGACAAGTACCTCAGTGTAACAGCTAAAGAGAACACTGTTTCTCCAGAAAACCTGACAGTACAATTTGGTTTTTAAAGTGGCTGGATGTGCTTTCCATTTGTTAGTGAATGCAGTAGATGATAGTCATGCCCCAGATGTTTAGGAAGAGGCTTCCTGGGTATTAGTAGCAGTAGTAGTAGTAGTATAATCATCCAAGCTAACTTTTCTCCATAGCACCATTTAAACTCTCAGTTCTCTGTTTTTCTTAAGAGTTGTTCTTTTATATTGCTACAGAGTGGCTATTCCATCATCTGTAATAGGAATATTTTGATTATGAGCTTGCTATAGGATCTCTGGCAAGATTCTTATTTTAGAGTTCTGTAGGTACTGTGAAGATGCATATGGTAAATAATAGTGTGTGCACAAAATGCTCACTTTTGAAAAGGAAAAAAACTCCACTTTTATAAAGTTGCTGCATTTTGAGTAATCTTGGGAGCTTTTCTTATTAATGCCATTCAGGCAAGCTAGGTGTATGTGGAAAAAATATGCCAGTTCAAGCCTCTTTTGATACCTTTAATTATTAAACATCTTGTCAACTAGAGTTGACATCAAAGGCACTTAATCCTGCAAGCAGTTCTGCCCATGTTTAACTTTATCCACTGACCATAACTTTGGACTCCAATGCAATTACATTTATGAACAGCCTTTGGGAAACTGCTGGACTACTGTTAAACCCATAAGAGTTTTGCTGTCAACTTTGCTTGTTTAAAATATGATATGTGTATAGAAGTGTGTGTGTGTGTGTGTATAAAGTGATAGACATGCTTAGTTCTTTCCAGAATCATATCTGAGAACCATACTACTGGGCATAAAGTAGAAACCTTGTATCACAAAACTTAAGTGATTTCTAGGAAAATATATCCTGTCTTACCTTTAAATCCATCATGCACTTTAAGATTAGAAAGGCTTAGTGGAAGTATATGTGTGCTCTGGGAACTATAGTTTTTGTGTTTATATGAAATCACAAGCATATGCTTTACCAGAGATATTAGTTTCAGATTTTAATATACTTCTTTTTGGTCAAAGGTTGGACTCAGTGATCTTTGAGGTCTTTTCCAACCTTATTGAATCTGTGGTTCTGTGATTCTAATGTCAGCATTACTCTAGCAATTGTGACTTTGTAGAAATTGTTTTGAGTTTTCTTCATTTTTGTCTTTACCTTTTGTTCTCCATTATCCTGACAATCATCCCAAGGAAGCATAGGCAATTGTTCTCTATGCTGTTTTGTGTCATAGAAGTTTTGAAGAGAAAAGAGCTTTCTCTGATGAAGTGTCTTTTAAAATTTGTTCTCAGACATGAACGTGTGGGTTACTGAATAAAAAAACTTCTCACAGAAACACTCAGTATTACTCTGATTTCACATTTTCACTTAAACTTCTAGTACGTAATATTGTAGTGGTATTAGTACAGCTTTACTTTGTTCTCAGACAGTTCAGCAACAGAAAACACCTAATCAAATAAAACTTCTTGACTCCAAAAGACAGATGATCCTTGGTAGCTCAGTGGAAACAACAACAACAAATTAAGTAGAAGTAGATTATGACTTTCTTGACTAACTTCAACAGCAACTAATTACTTTTTGTCTTGTTTCAAAGGAGTGAATTAGTGGAGGAGTACAAAAGCAGAAATTCTGTAAACAAACAAAAAATTTCACTACTCAAACTACCATCCATCCCTTACTCACTTGTTCTCCCTACAAGAATTAACAGTGGGTCAGTTTTGGGTCTTTGCACATGATGCATGTTAACATTTTTCCTCATAACCTCACAATTCTATCTATTCATGTGCATGCCACCAAAAGAGCTAAGGAAATAAAGACTACTGCTTGTTTCAGCCTAAGTTGTGATAAATATGAAATGCTTGTAAAACTGGAAAAAATAATTTGAATAAAGGTTTTGTGGCTTTTCTGAGTAAATACAGGGAAAACATTATGTCCTTGGGAGAGGCTTGCAAAGACCAATTGGCCCACATCTGTTACTTCCTGAGGGTACAATGTTATACTAAGTTTATTTAAATAATTGAAGATTTTAGAAACTAAATATGGAAGTATATACAAAGGATCAGGTGCTCAAAATTAGCTTCCAAAATAGAGGTACATAAAACTGTCCATTTAGGGAAAAGCAGGAACAGCATCTCTTCTGTGTCTCTTTTATTAATTTTCTAAAATGTACCTATCAAAACTTTAAAAATAGCCCCTTTAATCAAACTGTGTTAATTAAGAGATGAGGTTTTTTTATCTCTTTGTGTTTTTTTCCTTTGTAACAGCCATTTTTACATTATAACCCTGAGAAGATGTTGGTAAAGGAGTGTTGACAAGAAACAAAGATTATGATATGAGAGATTAAAATAATCCTTAACAAAACATACACCTGCTGTATTCTATTTCTGCCAGATTAATTAAAAGAATAATCTGAGTTTTTAAAGATAAATAAAATTCACATTTTGAGAATCAGTCAGCATAACATATTATCAGATACTTTTGGAGTTATGAACAATAAAATACTAAGCAAGCTTTGGACACTGCAGCAGAAAACATGTGCTGATACAATGGAAGAGCCAAAAGAGAGGAAAAGAAAAGAAAAATAATTTTTGCTATAAATGCTGGAAAGCAGGTCTCTGCTTCTCATCCACAGCATAATAGCACGCACAATACACCAATTTTGAAACAGCATCTTTTCAATAGCAACATGACTTTCATTTTCACTGCAGGATGCCACAGGCAGTCCAGAGTTTGACATATGCATGCTGGTCACATGCAAACATGCCACAATGTGCTGGAAATCTGCCACTTGTTTATGATTTCCCATCTTGTACGTGGCAGGATCTCAACTATTTAAAGCAGAGTTAATGTTTTTTTCCATATGTATCAAAATAACTCTGGCCTTCCTATTTATTAGTGCATGTAAGCCTTCTCCCCATCCCCTCCTTTCTAGCTAGGTCTGTGTTGTAAAGGCTTACAAGTAAGAAGTTTTAGCCTCAAATTTGATTCCTCAAATGCTACTTCTGCCATCAAAAACCACGAACCATTCTGTTTAGTGAACAAAGCAATGGAAAGAGCAAAATGAGAAACTGTTCGCAGGTGGCTGTGCTGCTGTGACCCACACACTGAGCAGTGGGGCACATGTGTGCACACACACAGCACTGCTCCTGGTGCTGGCTTTGTCTCCTTCATTGTCACCCTGCTGCACTTTACATCATGCCTTCAAACCCTTACTGATCTGATGTCAACATTACTTCACACATGCATCTCAAATAGGAACACAGTCATGCTCCACAAGGGAGGAATTCTCAGCTCCTGGCTGCTGTCTGCCACAGCAGTGATTTAAAACAGGCACACACCTTTCAGCAAACCTTCATGTTTTCCTAGTAAAATATGAGATCTGTTTAAAAAGGACCTAAAATTCACTGTCCATCACATTTATATTTTAACACCTACACGCTGTAGATAGAACCCTGAGTCCATTAATCTTTCCAGAATGATGCTCTGACAAAGCAGTCTGGTTGTGAAAAGCTGCAACAGTTTACAGAGCAATATCATTTTTTTTCCTTAGTGGCCCCATGGCTATGAGAAAACATTTGGCATAACCCTGAGAGTTTACTTACCTTGCAGAACACTGGGAATCCACTTTCAAACTAAAATGATGTCTTTGTCAATAATATAACATTCCACACTAATCTAATGCCATGCATGCAAACCAGCTGAACAGTCTTCTCCAACAATGAGAGCCATGGCTTCTCTTCGTTTACCCAATAGCCGCAACAAAATTCTCTTAAACAACAGCATATTTAATATTCAGAGAGTGACAACACATAAACTCACTGTAAACATAGACACCAGTTTTGGGACTTCAGTACATTGTCTAAGGATTTTGGTTCAATCCTATGAATTTCCATGTATTTCTCCTGTATTTCCAAATTGCTACTTATATACATGGCTGATCCTGCCTGATCTGAACCTTAGGTCATGGGCCAGCCATCCTCATAACTTCACACACTGAAACAAAGAAATGAGCAGGGCTTCAGCCAGGCACATGTGTGCACACAGGCACCCAGAGGAGTTTGGGCAGTGTTTATGGAGGCAAAAGGCTTCATAGTCTGTATTTTATCCCTGAAATCCCATAAAGAATGGTTCCTTTTGCATGTATGCCTTGGGCACCAGGTTACCTGTGCCCAAGGAGAAGACATTGAAACAGGTTCTCATGCAAATAAAAATGAAAATATTGCATGCAAAGATTTTATGCGCTGTTTCCAAAGATGCTGTACTTCATGTAAAGGTGTTCAAGATGTGCAACCGAGGAAGAAGAGAGGGAAGACGAGTAAAAGGAGGAAGAGGAGGTGGAGAAGGGTTTTAAAGAAGGTTGGGGCGGTTCCTCCTGCCAATAGCTGGTAAATGACCTGTCAGTTTGATGCAAACGCTCTGCCCAGCTTGGGCGGGGGCAGGGGTGGGGAGAAAGGAGGGGAGGGGGAAGGAATTTCTCGACAGAGACATTTTTAATGACCCCCAGGGAGAGGTCACCGTGGCCGACGTGAGGTACCCGGGGGCAGGCAGCCTTCCTCCTCCTCCCTTCTTCCTCCCCAGTCCCCGTTCCGTTCCTAAAGCAAGCATCCAAAAGCACAATTAATAAACAAGGAGGTAGTGACTATTCGACTAACTAACACTCGAGTGTTAGTTTTTGTAAGAAGAATTAAAGAATTTAAAAAATAGCAGAAGAAAATCTGGGACTCAATGGAAACAGCCTTTCCAGGGCTGGAATGTCAGCCAAAAGAAGATGAGTGTTAAACACGGGCAGGAATGTTTGTGTGTGCTGAAGTACAATCTCAGCATTAGTTGGTCGGATTTTTTTTACAGCTTCTTTTGTCTGTTCGTTTCATCTCTTTTCTTTTTCCTTTTCTTTGACAACTTCCTGCCTGCCTGTCATTGGAAGTAAGAATGTATTTCTTTGTCTCTGTCAGATCTTAGTTAATTAGCCATCACTGCGGCAGGCTCAAGGATTTAAATTCAAAGTGAAACTCATTCTAATCAAAACTGCAGCAAACTAGGGGTTTTGTTTGACTTTAACCTGAGAGTCAGTTATTGTATCACTGATGTACATATTGCATTACCAGCTGAGTGCTTTCAGCATCCCTCTATCAGTGTGAAATATTTAATCGGCACAAGGATCCAATCAGCACAGCAGAGGGGAAGCTGGTGTGTGCATTAATTTACTTCAACTGAAAAGCAGTAAAGCAGGTCAGAAACACATAACCTCCTCCCTTTCCCCCTCCTCCTTCCCCTCCCAAACAAATACACAGCACATCAGAGGAGTTTTGTCAGGGGGAGGGGGGAGGGATTGAAAGCCACCCTTTATGAATCCAGATAGGACAGTCAGACAATAAATTAGTCACTCCTGCCAAAGAATGACAAACACTGCCTGAAACAGAAGAGGGGAACAATGCACAACACCACCACCACCCCCGACATGCCCCCCAAAATCCCTTCTCCAATTAATTACATTGTGTAATTGTTAGTTTTTTAATCTTTGACTCTTTTAAAGCTGAATGTGTATGACATTGATCAGAAGGAAAGCACATGCCAGGAAATACTGAAACAGTCTTTCTATTCAGGTGCAAAACAGCTTTTGATTTTCTAACCTGACACATTCTTCAGGAAAGGCCTCCATTAATATTACTGGTATTAAAAATCTGGTTTAGAAGCATTCACAAGCTCTTCTGCACATCAGCAATTTTACACACGGCAGTGCACAACATCTAAACTTTTCCCACTTCTAATTCTACCCTTGTATTTTTACTTCAAAGACAGTCAAGTTCCTTGTCTCCTTGGCATCATAATGAGAATACCAACATGCCATTTTCTTTCACAAGGGATCACATACAACCTGAATGCTACATGAACAAATTTGTTCAATCCTCCAAGCAAAACCATCGTGCAGAAATGTGACAACAGACGATGATTAAAGTTGCATCAAAAACATCCACCCCAGCTTGTCAGTGGGAGTGACCAAGCTCTCATTGTGGCTGCTCTCCAGGACAGGGCAGCAATAAAGAATTAATTAACAGATTTATGTAAAAAGAGAATTTTCCAAGCTGGTAAATACTCCAACAATGGTAACCGTGGGCTTAGAAATACATATATTCAGTCAAGTGCAATTAGCCTTTAATTTCTGAACCCATTAAACATCTTGCTGACTGCAAAAACCAATGCATTTTAAATGGTATTGCTAACTGGCAATCCACTCATCAAAGCTTGGAATTAGCTGCTTAGTGACGTGTAAACAGCACTTTTTAACTAACACAGAGTAGGGAGGAAGAGGATGCTGTTAAATGAGAAAAGTCAGACTGATATCATGGAACATTCTGGTACTGCCTGTGCATCTTGAAGGAGAGGAGGAAGGGGAATAAGGGTTAGGTTTTTTTAATAACCTCACAAATAATCCCTCATCCTTTCTCTCTCTCAAACCATGCCAATGATCAAGGAAATGAGAACAAGGCGCTTGATTCACAGCTGACTCTTTCTTCTTGTTACATCAGATCAAGAAGGAGCAGTGTAACAGGGAGGGGGGAGCTGATTTCTGCCTAGGAAACAAATCTACAAGCTGGCATTTTGTCTCCTTCTCCTATTAATTAGACCAGTTTTCTGTCAGAAACAGAGCTTTAAAAACTTGCAACGGATTTACATGTGTGCCCCCTCACACACATGCTGCATATATGAATCCAGAAAATTAAATATTATGTGTGTGGGATAAACTCCTCCCAAAAAATATCTTCAAGGCAAGAGTAGTTGGTTTTCCGTTTTATTTGATAGCTGGATCTGTATAATTTTTGCTTAATCCCAAGTATGAAATGTACAATGAGCTGCTAATAGTGAGACGCAGCCAGTGCTGAAGCCCCAGTAATGACAGAGCCTTCAGACAGGGGCACTCTGTTCTGCAGCAGGTCTGCAAGGCTCTGACATGCTTCTTTTAAACCAAACTCACCACAGAGGAAAACTTTGGCTTGATCTTCCTACAAATAAAGCAGAAAGCACACAGGCATCCTCCTGGCAGGTCAGAGGAGGGCTCTCTGCTATGTAACACAGCTGTGTTCTCCCATAGCCCCAAAGCCAGGGTCCTACTTTCCATTAGCAGCTCAAAATTTGCACTTTTGCTGTTGCCAGCTTCAGTTTCTCATTATTTTCCTCATCCCATGCATTCAAGAGGATTGCATTCATATGGTTTATTTGTTGGTGAAAAACAAAACCAACTCTCTACAAACAAACACACAGAAACACCCCGGGTGTAAACCATATAAACACTAATGTACTTCTAATTTAAGTTTCAAGAAAACAAAGGCAGAGTGATTAAAGGCCAGGAACATGCAGCCAGCATAAGTTCTCTAGAACAAGCTGAATGCTTCCATTGTGTAAAACTCATTCATTATAGCTATAAATGCAGGGCAGACATTTGCATTTCTAGAGAGGCATTTTGTCATTTTTAGATAAATCACAGGACCCAGACCCTTTCTAAATGGCATCAAGCTCACATTTCTTGATAATTTGCCTCCCTTTGTTTCAGTACTCTACCTCTGTTCTTCTCCTCTCCATGCACGTCATTAAAGTTTGTATTCTGTATGTCTAGAACCCAGGGGCTTCCTATTTTTGCTTAAAAAGGCACTGCTTCCTATGACTAAGCCCTGCAAAAAGAGATGCAACTGCATGCAATCTAAAAAGCTAACAATAAATTACAGTAATTTATTGCATCCACTTCCAAAGCTGCTGCCTCCTAATTCACAATCCCTGTGCTTCATTCCTCCCATCAGTCCCAATCTAACCCCACCCCAACCTGATAATTATTTCTTTGATTACTGCCTCCTTCACCTCAGTTTAAAATCAAATTTGGAAATGCACATCATCTTTGGAGTGCCAGGAAGAATCAGCAGTAAAATAAACCAAGCCAAATCCTTTTTTCTCTGTTTTTTTTTTCCTTGATAACAAAAAGTTTTCCTGAAATGAACAAATGTAACTGTGAGCAGATACAGACTTCCCAAGGGATCAAACCATCAGTTCCTCAGTATACACAGAAAGAAGATAGAAGTTAAATGGTTGCATTTTCCCCAAGGGAAGGCAGAACTTCAGTGCTGAAGTATTCCCATCAGAAATTCTGGATAAGTTGCCAAGAAAGGAAAAAAACCCTTGCCTTCTCTCCAGACCTGGTGTAGACATTTCTGCAGCAATTCTACACACACACATTTCATCCCAGGAAGCTGATTTTATCATGGAACCTGAAGAGTGTGCTTCCTTCAGAGGACAAAGATGAAGGCAACTCTATGAACAGGTTTGTTGTAAAAGCCATCAGCTGTTAGTACATTTTACTAATGAAAAATCCATGGCTTGGCAGCACAAAGAGCCAAGCTCCTTCTAGCCCAGCCACTGAGTTTGCTTCTGGCTAAGCACACCAGCACTGAGGTGGAAACAGAGCTGCTTTCAGGCTAAATCCCCTTGCCTCAGATTCCCAGCTTGATACATGTTTTCCTCATTGAAGTATTGTGAAAATGAGCTTGTTAGCATCCATTAAATGCTGTCGATTTCTATTTTAAAGACAAGTTAAATCATATGATTTTATCTTAACCCCACAGGATTATGACTGTCAAGTCAAAGGTAGTAAACTATCACCCTGTTTTTCTGAAAAATTTTCTCATGTCCTCCAAAGGAAACCTAGTGGAGATGAAGATGAGATTTCATAGTCCAAGCATTTTGCTCTGTGTGTGTGGGCTTGGCCTCCTAATTCATGAAAAGAACTATGAACTTCCTTAATGAAAACTTTCATTCATGAAAAGAACTAACTTTCATTCATGAAAAGAACTATGCAGATGGCAGAAACTTAATTTCATGTATTTTCCTTTCCACATGTTACATAAAAAGCAATTTACAGACCAAAAAATGTGGTAAAGCCCATGACCAGAGATGGGAAACACGCTACAGGTCTGGAGAAAAGTGTTCAAAGAAGCTATAAGGGATGGCAGGAGAGGCATACAGAGACAAATTTCTCTCAATAGCCCTCTTGCCATTCTGCTGTCCATGGAGTGAAAATAGTTGAAGTAGAAAACCTCTGAGGGATTCTCCTCTTGCATCATAAAATAACTGTTTATTACAAACTATGGAATGACAATCATGAACTGTTGTGCAGGTGTTTGCAGAAGTAAAGGATGCAGAGGGATGAGTTGACAATGAACTTCCATCTCAAGACTTCTTACTTTCTCATAAAATGTATAGAGGATGACAATCTCAGTGATTCTCTCTGTTCCTTCCCAGGATGTCTGAGCATCTGTACATCATCCAAAGAAATCCCTATGATCCAGGAAACTCCTCCAGAGGCAGGAACTCTGAGTATACATGTGGAAGAACTGCAGGAGCTCAAACTGAAGGCACAGAAACACTCACATGATGTATCAAGTCAAAGCCGGAAACTGAACCTCACACCACAAGCACAAAACTTTAGTTATTGAGAGAGCACCTTCACTCCTCATTTAATTTTTCCCTGAGTTGCACCACTTCATTTGCCAGGTGGAGCATCAAAAAACATAACTGTGAATGATCACATTGCTCTCTTTATCCCGCCTGAGGGCTGACTGTGCAGGCAGGCAGCAACAGCACTGCTGGGGTTTTCTGCCTTTCAGGCATGTAGGTTATCAAATAATGTCTTACCAAAAATATAAGGTAGTGTCCAAAACCTGGCTGAATTAATACTGCCTGATCAAATAACACCTCCTACAGAAGAGGGAGAAACTGAAAATTGGGACCTCCAAGCCCTCTGTCTTTGCTCAGACCACTATTCAACACATTACTTTTTTTTTGTTGGGGGCATGTAATGGCCTAGTTCCTCTAGGGACATGGGTGATTTAGAAAGATTTAAAAAATTAACTTCCTCTCCCTAGTCCTTCCCCCCATGACAAAGAATGCTGTGTGAGTACACGCATGTGAAAAATCAAAAGCCAGCTTAGACAGTTTGAGAATCCCAAGGAATACCACTTGACTAGATACAGATAATTGATAAGAGGAGGATACAGCATGTAATTGATAAGGACAATAAGATAATAATAATTGGTGATAATAATTGATAAGAGGAGGATTACAGCATGTAATATTTTTCTGTTAATGAGACTTCCAAGAATGCATGAAAAAACTATTTAGAATGACTGAACTGTACAAACACATTAGCAGATGTAGAAAATACTGTGTAAATTTAAGAAACAGGGGAATTATATGCTTTCACATTAACTTAATGGAAATGCAAATGATAAGACAATGCTTAAAGGGAAAGAAAGGTATACAGCAGTGTTGGGAAAGAATATTAAAGAGATAAAAGAGCTGCTGATGAAGGACTGCGTAGATCCTTGAAACTAAGAGAGTACACAGCCATTATTGTGGAGACCAAAGAGAGTAACAAGGAATAAATAACAAAGATTGTGCCAATGACAGCACATAAAATGGAATGTAGAAAAGAAAATGAGATAGAACAGAAAGCACTTCCAAACAGCAACAGGAGAGGAGCACAATGGCTAAGGAGAAGGCAATGACACACCACATTGCCACTGCCTTCACACATCAAAATGGAGATGCTTCTTTAAAGCATCTATAAAATGGAAATTATCTGCAAAATTTAGTCCCTAGTCTTCAGTTATGTCTGAGCTAATTTCTAAACTACTCCCATGAACAGTAATAGGAGAAAGAAAGACATTTGTGTGTTGAGTTTTTTGCTATTGTAGTGGTAAGCACTTTAGCCATGAGAACTCTACAGGAAGCTGCAGAGTGGCACTGATCCGTGTATATTCTCAGAAAGGGTTCAAGGACACAAAAAGGGTGAAAAGTAATCGAGAGAAGCTTCAGCAAACTTTTCCCCTAACTTTTTTACATTTCAGAATCAGAAGAAACATTTTCTATTGAGTGCAAAACATCACAAGCACTTAAACACCAACCTCCATCAGTCAGCCAGATCCTTGGCCTGAAACATTTATCCCAGACAACAGCTTTTCTTCTGATAAAAGTAATTTTGCAAAGATGCTGAGTACAAAAAATGACAAAGTGGTCAGAAAGACCTGGTGCTCTACCTTTCCAGTTCTGTAGTGTACCCAATTTGTTTTACATTCCCATTTGAGTTAACTTTTTCTTCTGCAAGAGTGGAGCACCCTTCAGAGCTCAAGGCAAGGGTTAAGTGGCAGGTCTGTGCAGCAGCCCACAAAGATTTGAGTTCAAATACAGGACAAGGCATAAGTAGGAATGAAAAATAAAGTCCTTGTTCAAGTTCCAAAACCATCTGTTGTGTAACTCCCAATTTGGAATAAGATTGGGCTGCAATTGTGCGAACTGTAATGGCACAATTTAGCAAAAGAATGGGACGAATAAGTGGCAATATCAAGTTTGCTCATTCCAGTGGATTCCAGCTGAGCAGGAGGTGTTAACAACACTCAATGTGGAAACAGTAGCTCTCTACACACCTTCTCTGTATAGATGCTGCCCCACTCCTGCATTTCCCTGCTTTTATTTTTTCTTCATAAAGGACTGAAGCCTTTAAAAGTAATTGTGGAAAAATAAAGTTTAGTAATGATGGCCTCCTCCAGGAGGTGAGGGAAACAGGTCATGTTTTACAGAACACAGTGTGCCAAAATGAATTTCCAGTTCTTCCAAGGGAAACCATCTCCTGGTCCCTGAATCCTCCTCCTGTGATACACTGAGTAACCTGACTGCACCAACATTCAGAAAGCTGTGCAATAATTAAATTTATTAATTAAAGCTAACCTGTCAAAGGAAACAACCATAGCTTTTAATACAGATGAATTTCCCACTTCAGATCCCACCCTTGCTGCAAAAACAGCTGGGCCAGAGTGGTAGAAGGAAGCACTGGGGAGGAAGAGGGAAAGAGGAGGGGAAAATGCCGTTACAGGAGAGTTCTGATGGTGTTGGGGCTGCAATGGGCACATGTTTGGTGATTTCACCACAAACTGTGAGGAAAGTGGGAAACAGAAAGGAAGGGATTAAAGAATAAAGGAAGGAACATGTGCATGAGGACAGTGCACTTCGGCCAAAGGAAACAAGTACAGAGCCTCTGTGCCTTTCCCTGCTAGGCCAGAAGTTTAGTAACAGTACTTCCAGTAGTGATCAACACTCACTTTTCCCACAGTTTTGCGTGGAAACATGTCCATTTCCAGCAGGCTGCTGCCAATGATAATGTGCAGACTCAGCAAAGAGGCTGAAGGCTGCATGGACACAATGAATAAATTACCCTTCTCAACTCTCAGAAGATTATAGGTCTCTATCAAGTCATTTAGATCGAAAATCTGACCTATCTTAAAGCATTTATAGCTTGTCAGGGAATATGTTTGGTATATTCAACAGTCATTTCAAGTAAAATAAATCCCTTTTTATAAAAATTATTATATTTTTATACTTAATAATTCTAATTAAAATTTCTTTCTACAAAAATCCTTCATCAAAAGAGCTTATGCACTAAAAGTTCACATCTCAGCTAAATAGACAGTAACATCCCCACATAGGCACATCCACCTTGCAGACACTACTCCCTGTCCTTTGCTGACATGATGAATAAGAAATAAATCACAGGAATAGGAGTCATGAAAAAAAGCAACTCAATGGAAATTATTAAAAAATAAATCAGTCAAATGCAGAAGGATAGATGAGGCAAAGGAAAAAAAGGATATTGCGAGAAAGACATTTGAAATTTTATGTTTCTTGACAGCATTCTTTCCAAAAACCAGAAGCAGGCTGGGCTGGAATGCAGTGCTGTGGTAAAGGCAGATGCACTCAGTTTTCTTAACTAAAAGTTTCAGGAAGAAGCAACTGCAGCATCAGAGATGCTTTCTTAATGTGAAGGTGGACAGAACAGCAAGAGCCAAAGACTGCTGAATTCAGCAGGAGCTGAGTCTATAAATGGGCCAAGCAATCTGCAAATGGAAACTTTTCCAAGCTGGAATGAAAGCAAAGCTCCTAAGTATTTCAGCAGTGAGCATAAGCATGACTGAACCTCCTGCTACTCATGTGTCATCCATTAACATCCCTCAATGCTATCAGTATCGTCCATTGACACCATTGCATTCCAGGGCTTATTAGCATTCCCACTCCACAACATGATGGAAGTTTATTAGCTGATTGGTTATCTGAGCATGGAGTGGATGAACAGAAGGTATGTTGAAACAAGGCACAAATGCTCTCAGCTGAGAGATTGGATTTATTGGTTTTTGATGGGCTCTAAGACATGTGATCAATTTCCTAAGAGAGTTTGCTGGTTACCATGTAGTCTGTGAGTATAACAGGACTTGCCACAATGCATGAGCTGCAGAAAACAGAGCAAGTCCAGTCTGGAGTGAGTGGAACATGGAGGGGGAGGAAACACAGGCTTTTGATGCTGACACCTGTAAGAGCCTAAATGAGGGATGTGGAACTTCAGGGGCTCTCCAAAATGCAGTTTATTCCATCCAAGATGTTACAGCAGCCCAGGGTTGTGGGTGACAGAGCTGTGCCCAGAGCTGTCAGCTCCAGCTGAAGGCAGGCCTGGAGACCCTTTGGTTAAATTGCATTCTATACTTTTCTTTGCTGAGCACTTAATACAGTAGAACCAATCTATACCTTAACTCTTATCTATAGCCTATCATAACTACTATAATTACCATATTCATGTTACTGTTCTCCAATCACTAAAAGTTAGTACATTACAGTTTAAGCTAGAAGTTGTTTTTCACTTTTCTTGCAGTGGAAACTTCTGAGACCTTTTTTCTACTTTTAACTTTGCTGACTTGTTTGCCTGTGCTATCCTTCTGCTTGGTAAAAACAACATCTTGTTTGAGGTGGGTTTATCCATTGCTCTAAGTCATAAAAGTCCCTTCTAACTGACATACCCTTTGTCTCCTTGGTTATCCAGTAAGACTGGCTCAGCAATTCTTTTCTTCTATATCAAAACTTGCTTCCATCTCTATTCTTTCATCAGAATCTACATTTAAAAATCTTTCTCCTAAGCATACATATCTGTGAGACTTTCTTGTCAAACTTTCATCCTTCCCAACAGACACCGGTGGCTACAGAGCAGGCAGTGCTGTTTCCAAGAGCAACTTTGTGTCTGAGGAGAACAAAACTCAACCTAACTGTTCTAGACTGGCACATGTACATGTTCAGATGAGCCTTGCTGCTGGCATAAAGGGGAGTGATCAAATTTTGATATTTCTAGCCCAGAAAATTAAACAGTGAAATGTTTAGTGATGCAAGTGCACTGTTCTTTATCTTGAAACGTGTGCTTGTATAAAATTGCAGTCCCAGTGGGGAGTATCCCAGTTTTAGGACAGTTGGATAAGAGTGGTGAGTGAGCTGCAGGAATTATATTCCTAAACCACAAAATGGGCTCACCTTGCCTTAGCCCAGGCCTTTATGCCTTAGACCTTGAACATCTTCTGATGTTCAGACGGAATTCCTGAATAGCTGCTGTTAACATTCCATTTGGCTTCAGTCATGTTAAGAATGTTAAACCTGAATGACACAAGCAAGAAAATTTGTGCACTGATCTCAGGAACAGTCCATTTAAGTAGAGCCATCACCCTCCAGCTGTTCAGGACCCAGACAGACACAGTCAGGTGGTCATAATTTACCATTTGACAAAATACTCTGCCATCCCTAAAGAGGATGTGCTGTCACCATCACCTGCAGCAACCACCTTCCCCCTAGAGATAAGGTGCTGACAGGCAGCATGCCCCAAAGCAGGCACACATTGGCTCATCTCCCCCTTGCCAAGACTGCCAGTTATTGCTCCTGCTTTGAATTTAAAAACAGCTCCTAATATTTGCCCTCCTTGGTACACTGGCAACATGCACAGTATTTTTGTCACAGCCTTGCACAGAATCCTCCTGCCTTGGACAGTTCTGGCTTTCCTTGAGAGGCTGCAATGAAATGTAAGAGCAGTTTTGGCTAGGGAGGAGGCTGATGCTGCTGAGATTGCTCATGCTGAGCAATGAAGCTTGGATGTGACATTATCAACAAGGATTTTTACAACTATGCAGGAGACAAAGCAAAATGACCTGGACAACTCATTGTCCTGGCAGACAGCACAAGAACAAGCAAAAGTTGACTCATGGCAGTAGAAATCAGCCCTCATATCATCGTTACTAAACTATAATTAGACACCTTCATTTTTTAAATTCACTCGTGATTCATTTTAGGGCCTGGAAAAAGAAGGAAAATTTCCAACAATTTCATACAGAAATACTTTTAAATTGACTTTTAAACAATTTTCATGTTGAAGTAAAAAAAAAAGTTCTCACAATATTGGCTTTTTTAAACTGGCCAATAACTGAAAGGACAGGAGTTGATAATACCACTAATTGATAAGACAATAGCACAATTATTCTACATTGTGTTGTATTAAAATATCAAGAGGCATGTGTCATCTCAGCCACAAGCAACCATGAAAAATACATTGTTTATGAAAAAGACAAGCCCTTCAAGGGCATTTACAAACTTTCCACAGCATCAGCAGGAAAAAGGATGTATTTAACCACCATGCCTGACTTCTAGCAATGGAATGCTACAAGAGCATTTGTATTTTCCTTGGTCTTTTGCTGTTTCTTCACACATGGGCAAGAACAAATGAGGGCTGCACATCTTCACTAGCACCTTGAGGAATTGCTGTCCCTGAAAAACAGTCACATTTACCTTGGAGGCTGGTCCAAGCATTCCAAACCTGGTTCCATTTTTCTGTGGACAGGCTCCTCTGAAAAAGCATTTACAATGACTGCTAAAGCCTGTCAGATCTGTAGGGCAGTTCCATCAGTGCCTCAAGTCACAGATGTGAATTAATTTCCAGCCCAAGCTGGAAAGCTGCAGCCAGACGTGCACAGTAATTGAGGTCTAGCAGAAAATCTGTGCAGGGACACCCCGAAATTCCACTGGACAGTCACTGGTTTCCATCTCAGAATGGTCAGGACATGACTATCTGCAGAGCTAAATGCTTTAAGGCAACTTTAGGATTATGTGACTACCAGATCACATTGCACCATTCAGAAAACCCAATTCAGGAATATTTGAAGTATTGAGCATGAAGTTTATAATTTCTTCCTGGAAGCCACTCTGAAACCAAAGTGAAACCTCAATTTAAGTATCTCAAGTAATAGTAACTTACTATTTTACTAAGTTTATGGCTTTCAATCTTGAACATCCTCATCTTATTTCCAGCTTTAGCTTCCAGCCACTTACACCTTTCTCCCAGCTACACAGAACAGCTGCCTCCTCACTCAGATGTTCCTTTCCTGAAAGACAGGGACAGTGATTCTGGTTTCCTCAATACTCACAGCAGGCACTAAGTTTGGGGTAGAATATAACCCTGGTTTTTGACTTGAATTGCTCAGGAGTTTCACCTGCAGCTGTAACCAGGCCTGCAAGGGCCTCTGACATGGCCAGAAATTTTGATGGGTGCTTCTCTGTTCTAGGATTTTTGTATTTTAATGAGATTTACGGTGCCAAAGGGGGCTGAGTGTGCAGGAGCACATGTCATTCACGTGCAATGCAGTTGCAATCCAGTCTCTCACCTTCCCAGCTCCTAGCCATTTGCATCCTGGCAACATCTCACTTTAAGCCCCCAAATACCCCCAGCCCAACAAAGAACAAATACCAGCTTCTCTGAAGCTACAGCAGAGAAAATGGCAGCTAAAAAAATGCATAAGGCCAACTTCAAAGTTGTTGAATTCGGTGCTTGGGCTTTGAAAAACCTGTCATTTGGGAGGAAGGGTGGGAGGCTGCTTTTTCCCCCACTCCTTTTCATTAAACAGCTTTTCAGAGCTTGGGAGAGCTACAGCTCTCATTATGCATTCCTCCTTCTGGAAATAAATACTTGTGTGAGTTGTCACATTAGTCAGCAGATAGATGACAAAAACAAATTACATCCTGGCACAGAACCATGCACTGTGTGTGGATGTGTTACAACACAATATCTGCTCTTACAAAGGTGGTTGAGTCTCGGAGGGTGGAGACTTTTCCAGGAGCAGAAATCCAATAATGAAGGACTTCCCAAAGAAGAAGCAGAGAATCATGATTGTGTTTCATTCCTTTCTCCTCAAGGAGATATTACACACATTCCCCATATGGCTCAGTGCTACAGAGGGAAATCCTACTCTTGCAATGCTTATTGCAGCTCCTGAAGTCACAACCAAGCTAAACAGTCCCACAGCTCACTTCAGCCTTTAAATAAAGTGAGGCTCCCCAGAGGGATGGGAACAAAAAATTTATTTCTCTTTTCAAGGTCCACAGAATTTGTCCCCTCTTTCCCTCTCATTGTACACGTTTGAATAATTTTTGGTGTCAGTTATGATGACTAAATCAAATTCTTTTTCCAAAAATAACAAGATTTAAAAAACCTGCTCATAGTCCAATGCTCACTGTGAACAATTAGTTTTTTCAATCTCAACAGGATCAACATCCTGGATTGGTCCTACTGCATTCCTGCTCCCATGCATGTGTGCAAATATGAGCCAGGGGAGTTATTCAACAAATAATCAAAGTTCCGCCCTAACCTGGATAAACAGATTATTGTTTTTGAGAACCTAAGGCAGAGGAGACTAAGTTGCACAATCAGATTTTCTGATGAGGATATTTCAGTGAGTAAATGGAGTTACTTCAATTGTTCCTGGAGCCGCTGGAAGATCTGTTGGCTCCTGTGAATGCCTTCCCACTGCTGTGCTGCCATAATTCTGGAGCTGTAGTGGAAACTATAGTGTGGGACCTACAACTGCATCATTCCTCACCAAAGAAACTCATAGCCTGCTTTCCATGCATTTCTCTAACCTTAAGACACCTTTGCATTTGCCTTGTCTCTAACTTAATGATATTTTTACACACCACAGTGTAACAGCTACACATCACCATCACCGGTGATGTCATTGTTCAAGTATTTCTGAACAGGTCACTGCATGCAAATGAACAAAATTTAAAAAACAATCAAACCCAGAAAACTTTTTACCATTTAGATTCAGAATATTGACAAAATTAATTGTATTCCAATGCTGTATCCCCAACTAATCACAGAAACAACTTAAAAATATGAGACTTTATAAAAGCAATAAATTGTGGGGGTTTGTCCCCTTAAAAATTGTGTAGGAATGGTGTGGTCAAACTTCCAGAAATAATCACTAGAAGTTAAATTATTTGTACAAATTCAAGTGGAGAATTTATACAATCATGTTTCCTACAGCTAGGGCTGTAAGAATAAAGTCAAGCATTGTATGACACACAATATCCCTGCTAGGGCTGGCCTCCATTTATATGCTATAAACTCAAACTGGGCAATGAAAATAAATTTTCCAGCACCATTTTACCTTGTGCTGCTGTTCAAAGCTCACATTTCAGTCCTTACTCATTCTTGGTGAGTCACAAGCTTTTCAAGCTTTCGACATTTGGGTACCAAACCAGGCCAGAACTTCAATCACTGTGAGCAGTGACAAGGCATCAACGTTCCTCTGAATCATTGTCAGGACCCAGGACATTCCTCTGACTGCCCTGGGTGATTTGAGACCCTGGCAGGGGGCTCAGAGACCTTGGCATGGAGTCAAAAACACCTGTGCCTTCGATTTTAGCCCATGGAAACAATTACCAACTTTGTGTGAAGATTTACAAGCCACAAGAGTTTGAGTAGAATGATAGTGAATTTGTCGCAGTGTGAAAAAGTAGAATTTTGGGGATTTAGAATGGGGGTTCAAGAAGCAAGATGGAGGAATCTGAGTGTGTCCTGTCCTCCTTCTCCTTGTCCTCCATCTTCTGCTGTGATTGTGACACTGTTTGATTGGTTTAGAGACAGGCTGTCTAACGTAGGTGACAGGTATTGGAAAATTATTGTAAATAAAGTACACATAGTTCTTACTATAAAAAGTTACCATCACTCCAAGGGCAGTCACTGTGCCACAACCCAACATGCTGGACAGATCTCAGCAGGTCAGAGAAGGAATGTAATAGATAAGAGAAAATAAACAACCTTGAAAAGCAGAACCGACAAACCTCGACTTCTTCAGTTGCGGAGCTGGGACAAAAAGACTTTCTAACACCTGGGGGGTTATCTCAACCACAGAAACCTGAGAAATCATCATTTCCACTGCCATGTTTGAAGAACTCTACACAAGGGCTAAGGACTGGGTATAAATGTGAATATTCAGGTGAACTGAGCACACTGAAGCCAATTTTGCACCTCCTAAGGATTAATACTCACACACTACTCCTGATTTTAGAGACTCCCTTGGCAATGTTTGCCAGCCCATGCCAAGAACTCCGTGTTCTAGATTCACATGGTTGGCATTTCAGATGCCCTAAGTACTTTTGTGACTGGGCCCAAGTTTTCTTACAGTGCTTAATACAAGCAATTAGGTGTTAGGGCTGTTATAAAATACTTGTATTATGTGATTAAAAAGACTCCTCAGTTTAAATCACCTCTTTGCTATGAGACACCTACACAGCACTGCTCAGAGCAACACAGAGGTAAAGTTATTTACTTGTGGGGGTTTTGCTTCCTTGTTTGAACAAAACTGCAACAATAAAAGAAAGCATAGGCAGTAATGACCTTTTCTTTACAGAAATATAATATTGCCAGATTTTATGCTTTACAGGATTTTGCAAACTGCAGCAGAGCTCAGAAATAATACCCAACAGTTTTTAAAATTCCTCTCCAAGAAAACAATAACATCCACATCTAACATCCATGACAGTGAACTTGGAAAAACCAGGTAGGAAAGTATCTGGTTTGTTCCTGGTTTTTGTATTTTATTTTGTTTATAGCCCATTGCCAACACAAGCACACACAAACACACATTTAACTAGTGCCTTGATGGCAGCCATGTAGCTCTTTCTGTCTTAATGATTGGTCTGTAATGAAATACTTGAAAGCACTGGGCTGCCTCACAATACACTTTGCACATAAATGCAAATCAATAAGAAATATGAGCACTGTCTTTCAGACAGCTTCAGGTCACTGTACAGTCTCCTGTGTTTTGTTTGGTTTTGTAGTAGTTAATGTAGTAGTTAATGATGGCTGCTTATAGCAGGCTGGAAATGATCTTCAAGCTCTGTCTTTTCTCCTCACTATATCCCTAGAATGTTGGCCAGTAGTCAAATACTCCCAAAATCATGTGGTTTTAGCCAATATTGTCACCAACAGCCATGAAAAGACAAGTTGGCAGTATCTGCTGTGCCTATCTGATGCAGTCACATCAAGCATCAGTACATACCTGGGAGGAAAAATGACTCCCAGAAAGTGAAAGAATAGAAATTCATGGAAAAGTGTGAAAAAGTTTGCATCATGTCTCTCAGAACATCTCTCCTGGATACAAAAGGCTTTTCTAGACTGGTAACCACTTCAGTTATCTGGGACAACTTAAATTTACATCCTTTTGTACTTACACAGGAGCACACAAGATATAACAGACACCAATAATGAAATCAAGGAGATAACTACACACACATATGTATGAGGCCACACAAATTTTGAATACTTAGTTGTATGACTGTATATACATAAAAGTAAATGCTGAAAAGAACCACTTGACTGATGTGCACTATACTAGGGATTGCTTTTTTAAAGTACTTTTTTCTCTACTATATTACAAGCAATTTGTACAATGGAGCTTGACATGTTAAGTATCATTTCAGTAATTAGGTAATAACTGTGCCAGTTCCTCAGCAAATGTCTCCTCAGTTTGTTTTTGGCCAATTTTGTGATATTAATTTCTCACTCAAGCACTTTAAATAGCATTCATATGAAAGGAAACTGAAAGCAAAAAAACCCCTTGGTCTTCAAATAAAAACTTTTCTTCCCCCTCATATATTCTTCTAAAAGTACAATGTTTGGATATGTGGAATAAACCAGTGAGACTCATGGAGGAAAAGTTCATATTTCTATGTATGTCTCCACTAGAATATCACAAAAATAATAGAGGATAAACAAACTCTTGACTTTCCTCTTTGCCAAGCTACCACTTTTTAAAAGGGCCCATTGTATGTGTTATTTCTGATTCAGATCTTAGACAGTGCTTTGAAACCAGACTGCACATTTGAATCATAAGACTATTCCAATTCAGTAAAACAGCTGTCACAAAAATAGGAAATGCAGCATGCCATCACACTTCCCAGTCTTCCTTTGGATACTACTGCTGGTGTATCTAACTAAAGGGATTGATTTTAAAGAGTGACAGAGTGTCCCTCTGCTCTTTTAAATCTCTCCTTGGCCATACATTCATGTAAATGTAGCAAGAAAGGGGAGGGAATAGCTTGCAAATGCCATGCCAAGAAAAATGCCAAGTTCACCAGTTTTGGAAAAGCAGCTGCAGTGTCAGGGCAGTCACACACAAGCCCTTTGCCTTCCTCCTTCAGCATCCACCCATTATTTTAAGCTTTACCCCATGAAAAGGCACAAGCCCATTTAAAAGTCCACACTGAACTTTTGTCAAGCCATGAATTCGACTACATAGCCAGTTTCAAACAGCTTTGACAGAAGTTTCATTAATAGCAGGAGTTGTGCATGAAGCCAGCTCCTGCCCAAGTGGGACCAAATATCCTGTTTCCCTCCTGGTCTGTATTTTTAGAAAGAACAACATGTTTTACTGAAAATGTGTAGTAAGCTGAAAATCAGCTTCATATTCTAACCAAGGGTAAAAAAAAATCCTTACAATGTGAAATGTAGTTAAAGATTACTTTTTCACTATCAGTTCTCCTGAAAGTAACACCTTGGTTTGGGCATTTTCTCCAGGGAGACATAGAGCTGCAATGGCTGAGTCTTCCACTCTTTTCAAATACTACATTGAAATGTCATTGAGGAACTTCATGAGAGAAAAAAAAATTTAAAATTACACCACTGTGCTAGAGGTACAACCAGAGAATGCAGTAAATGATACACTGATTAAAAGATTCATTGTAGATTTTTTTTTTAAGCTCTAGGCTTGAATCTGTTTCTTCCACTCTGGAGACCAAGATTTCCTGTGTGCATTACACACAGGAACAATAAACACACAATGTTTATTGCTTCAGAAACATGCACCTAGTGAGACAGTGTGTTTTGCAAATGATGCAATATAAAGACCTCACTTTGCAGCCTTATTTAGGCAAAAAATTAATGTAACTTCTAATTTTCTCATCTCATGCAGAACATCACTCTGCTTCTGTGCTCCAGGGCCCAGATTATGCTCACACTTAAATCTCACTATCTGATCTCCCACGGGAGAAACCTGCACTAGAGCTGGAAATTGTTTCACAATTCAAGAGTGCTGTGTTCCTCTAATGATACTATCAGAGATTATTTTAACACACTCATTTTATGCCTTTTAGCTTCACTCTGACACCAAGGAATCAAAAAAGTACATGAGATGGGGACAATACTAAATTAATGGCAACTGATCCAAACCAAAGAGTGAAAAAAACTCCCTGCGGACTCTGGATCACAATTCACTCATGTATGCAAGGTAACAACAGATTGATTACTTTTTGGCCTCCTGGCACATTTACAGTTAAATTGCTTCATTTGTAACAGAACCAATATTTCTAATTACGTAAATTATAGTATTAAAAATATTATGATTTACAGTGGAAGTTAAACAAGAATATGACCCAGTATTCTGGATCTATTCCAGTAGAGTTTTCAGCTCAAAATGCAAATAAAAAAATAGATATTTCTTTATGCAAATAAAGGAATAGAAGCACAACAATGTTGGGTCCCAGGGACCTTGGGCAGTCATCTCACTCCAGCTCAGTGGCAGGCTCAAATCCATTCTTGTGCATCCAGACATTCCCAACAGGTGCACTGATACTTTTTAATGCTCATTAAAAAGTTTTTTCACTGCATTCTTCTAAGGCCTTCAAATGTTAATAAACTAGAACAACAAAACTGGAGGATAACAGTAGGTCTGAATAGGGTGATAATATATTTCAAGTAAAATGTAATGCTTTCTAGTAGTGGGGGACACTTGAGAACTAATTTGGGGTTTACATAGGCAGCTCTCTGAAAATACTGAGATTTTCTGATCACACAACAAAGAACCTGAGCTGAAGGACAGAAAGAATGAAAGAACAAAAGAAAGAAAGGTGGAGATCATCAAATTTTGGATTAAAAGCAGATACTTGTCTCCATACGACACGAAATGAATGACACTCACACACTGAGATGTCTGAGGCAAAAAATGCACATTGATTTCTAGACCTCAATATTTATAGAATTCTAAAAGTGACCATGGATTGGAGGAGGAAATTGCCACATTTCCAACCACACAGGTCAAATCAACATCAATTCTCTCCTCTTCCAGAAAGGAATGTAAAATAATCATTTACATAAAAAGTGTGTGAGAAACTCCATCATAAAAATGTAAATATCAGAAGGCTTAGAAGAACTTTAGAAGAACAGGGTAACAGAGATTAGAGTGCCACTATAATAAATAAGACACACTCCCTATCCTTGAGTTCCCTGCTCTTTGCCAGCCTTTGGAGTGGTCCACAAACCACTCAAGAGACACTCACACCAGTTTTAGGTGCCCCCAAACCCAACAGACAATGAAGTCATATGGAACACAAAGCCCAAAGTACTTCTGGAATTTGTGACAGGAAAGCCTTAAGGTATGAAAATGCACTAAAGGAAATGCTATATAATTCTGGTGCAAATCAATAGAGTCTAACTGCAGGGAGAATTTTAATGTTATTACACAGTTAATCCATGGCTAAATTTGTCTTAGTGAATTGTTGTCTTTCTAAAACAAACAGGCCAGGTAATTGTGCTCCTTTTTTACCTTGGCAAGCTCCTTTCATTACATCTCCACATCTCTCTGAAAAAAGACACACCATGACTAGCTTTTAAATCTATAAAGCTAAAAACCCCTACAGTAGGGAAGAGGAACAGCAGAAAATTATACTTCACTTGAGTAAAATACAGCCTGCCAAGAGGAAAAATATTTTGTCAATGCTGGGTTGTGGATTTGGAGTGCCAAAATTATTAAGGTCAGAACGCTGCAGTGAGTGGCAGGCGTAGCATCTACTCAGTGCATACTCCTGCATCTCACTGATCAAAGGCAGCCTTGAGAGGGCACATAACAATGAGATCATCCTTCAAAGAGGAAAAAAGAGAACTTGTGGAAAGGGACCAGCCAGGTCCTCCATTACCAACAAGAGAGAAATTCCTGATCCTTCCGTGACAGGCTACTTCAACTGGGAGGGAACCCAGAGCTTCTGCAGTGCCTTGGGAACAACGCTGCCACTTCTACTCCCCACCTGTAGAACTCAGGATGACCCAGACACCTCTGGGGACAGGGAACTCTGGATAAAACCATACCTACCCACTTGTCCTGACCCCACCTCAGTCCTTGCTGAAATGCGTGGTATTTTTGGGGTCCCTCATCATTGGGAGGAATGATGAATCTGACTCCATGTTCTTAGAAGGCTAATTTATGATTTTTGATATTATATTATAATAAAGAATACTACAGTACACTATACTAAAGAACAGAGTAAGGATACAGACAGAATGCTAAAAAGAAAATAATGAAAAACTCCTGACTCTCACCAGAGCCTCGACACAGCCTGTGATTGGTCATTAAATAAAAACAAATCACATGAAACCAATGAAACAATCACCTGTTGGTAAACAATGTCCAAACCACATTCCAAAGCAGCAAAACACAGGAGAAGCAAATGAGATAATTATTGTTTTCCTTTTTTTCTCTGATGCTTCTCAGCTTCCCAGGAGAAGAATCCTGGACAATAGGATTTTTCCAGAAAATGACAGTGACAGAAGTGTTTTCCAGCACTGGAACTGCACATTCAGTCACTAAAGCAGCTTCACACAAGCCATGCCTGGGGCCTCATCCTGGACTAGCCATGGGTGCTGCCTTTAGGAACCACCAGCTGACAACCCCAGAAAGGAAGCTCAGTCCAGAATACCTCTGGTGAAGAAGGAAAAACTAGGGGAAAATATCAGTCTGGGAAATTTCATTTGTCCTCACACACCCTGTTAATATACAACTACTGAATGGGAAGGATCAGGTAAGGCTGTTTTGACATGCTTTAATTGGGCATCTGTGTAACTAAATAAAGCTTTAGCTATTCTTTGAGTTGACTTTGGATTTCTCAGTTTTATTGGTCTTGTTTTCTAAAAGCAATGTTGAGACTTCAAAATTACTTACACATGCTTTCAAGATTTAAACCACTTTACTATTCCAAATAAAAATAAAAAAAATAATAACAATAATAATGTCTACTGGTGTCCTTCCTGTCCCTACTCCCATCTCTTTCCTCTGCCTATACGTTCTAACATTGTCACAGGTGTATAATATAACATATTGCAGCTCATGCAAACAAAAGGAGCACAAAGAACGCAAGGAAAAAATAAACAGAAGTTTTGAATCATTATTCACAAATAACACTAACAAATCACCTTCCAAATGAGCCTGATTCTCACTGGCACTTTGCTTACCCATTATGCCAGGTGGATTTTTGGGTTTTGGTTCTCCAATTGTTACTCAGGAGTCACATGGACACTGCTGTTCAGCATTTACACTGCATTGTCTTCCCCTGAAACATTCCTCTTCCTTTTCTCTTTTCCCACTCCATATCACTCTTTGTTCTGCCTGTGCCAAGGGCCCAGGCACACAAAAACCCAGTGGGACATGCCTGGAGGCAACAAGGATGGCAGTAAAGCAGCAGGGCTCTGTGTAGCCAAGTCTGCTGCAAAGTCTGTTGCCTACCCAGGTGCCACTTGGATTGGCTCAGAGAATTCCTCTCTCATCCTTAAGAAATCTCAGTGGCTCTCAGGAAGCTCCCAAAACTCACCTGTGGCAGCTTTGGACTGAAAATTGATGGAATTTGCTTTGATAAAGAAAAGGGATTTAAACTGCATTGTAACAGTCTTTTAATAGGGTTTGAAGACCTCTTTGGTCATTTACAGAGGGGTGTAAAAGCAGCCCTTTGTATAAAATAAACACCTTTTCTAAGCGCCCGATTTTAACTAACAATGCCTGCATTAACCACCACATGCTCTTAAAACCTCAATTCAAAGCAACAGAGCTTTTCCTGTTTGTGCAGTCCTCACATTTCCCCATGCAACTGTGAATATCAGGACTATAAACTTGACCATAGCAATAATATGGCTTCCAATAATGTGACTTCCTGAACCTTTTGTTGCCTCTCCCAGACCCCTCAGGTCATACTGCAAGCCATTAATCCAGTTATATTCTTTTCCATGGAGAAGTGGAAGAACTGGTCACCAGTAATAAATGGAGTCTTAATGATGCCCATTTCCTCCTGGAATCCCAAAAAATTCCTGAACCACTAACGAATTATATCACAACTCTTCCTTTATAAAGTACCCAGCTATTAATATGATTGTTACTTATGTAGATGACACAGAGAACTAGGTTTGGGAATATCAACAGAAACAAAGCATGTAGTCATACTTGTGTTTTCCAATCTAATAGAAAAAGTTGGTGTCAGATGCAGGAACTGAGTCAAGACTACTGAGAAGTTAGTTTATATGAAATATACTACAGAAAATGGACCTGGAAAACCCATTTCCAGTGGAAAACATTATTGAACTAAGGATACTTTTGCAAAACTGTTTCACTCATAGGCTCTGATTTGGTACAAGTGAAGTGAATGGCTGGAGTTCAGGCTGGATATCAGGAAAGGTTCTTTCCCCAGAGGGTGCTTGGGCACTGAACAGGGTCTACAGAACAGTCACAAGGCTGCCAGAGCCCCAGGAGCATTTGGACAAAGCTCTCAGGCACAGGGAAGGGTTATTGGGGTGTCCTGGGCTGGGCCAGGAGCTGGACTCAATGATTTGGATGGGTCACTTCCAGCTCAGGATATTCTGTGATTCTGTCATTTAATGAATCTCAGGTGGGATAAATTCTGCCAATGCATCTTAACTAAGGCAAAGGATCAGAAGAGGTAAACTGAAATTCGCTCCAACTTCTTTTCTAGACACTTCACAGTTATTTACCTATTGTCCTGAAAATATCATTAAATATCTGTGCTTTCCCTGCCTAAAGTCAGGAAGGCTAATGAGTGAAAGCTGATTTTTCAACTGTTATGCCAAATCAGAAATTATTTTGGGCTCTAACTGGAGATACAAGTGTGAGAATTACAATAGTCCCATTCCCATTCTCATGCATAACAACACAGCTCCCATTAACATCACTGGGAAGACAAATGAGCTTGGAAAAGAAGTGTTTTCTTCAGCCAAAATAAGATCATGTAAATAAACTGCCCATAATAGCTGTAAGCAAAGCGACACCAGTGGAGAATTTTTTACTTTAGATGTTCAAAATTACAACTGAAATAATACCTGCACAGCCATTTGACAAAGTAAGATATTTTCCATGGTTTTAAAGGTGTTTTTCCTATTTGCTCCTTGCTGCCTAAAAAGTGTAGCTATACTGCCGTATCTTTGAGAGGCTACACTCACTCCTTCAAGTTTGATTCCCACTATCAGACTTTCCAAACTTAGCCATATTAATTTCTGCTAATTAAATTGGAATATTTACTAAAACCTGAGCTAGCAGCTGTAAAACCTGTGTGCTGAGGAGGGGGAGGAGAGGCTTGTTGGCAGCTGGCATTTTATTATGAGGCATTCAAAAAGCCTGACAGGTAATGCACTTTCCTAAGACACTGTGAACTACTACATACCTTCAGAAGAAATTGTAATAGCTACTGAGGTTTGGGTTTGCTTGTACATTGTATTCTCTGCTTTCCAGGGAGACGGATGCAGCACTTGATATATCCTCTTTGCGCCATATGAATTCAGATGGTGGCTGACAGGGTAGTTTTAGAAGGAAGATTTATCTCAAAGTGTGTTTCCATGTTTACACACTCAGCATCATTTTTCATATCCACCTTTAACCATTATTCCTCCTTGGCAGTAGAAGTCGAGCTCTTAATTATATGAAATTTTTCATTGTAATGAAAGGAAACATAAAGATCCTTGGTGAACACACTCACATTTATAACTTATTTACAATGTGTTTTCAGAGTTCCAATAACTCATGGTGCTAACAGTGGAAGACTCCACACACCAGCTGTAGTATTAATCCTTGGAAAAATTATTAGCCAAACTAGGAATTTTATTAGTCAGCTTTTCATGTTAGATGAGCTCTGCTGGGATTTCACTATATCAATGCTTACTTCATGTTCTGACAATTTTTCTAACTAGCCTAAGATATTATTGTATTAGATGATGATTTACTCATTCTATTAACCCTTGACATTAAATGCATTTAATGCTAAATTAGTTCTTTCTTAAAAAGACTTTCCTCCTGATAGAGAAAAAAAAATCCTGTTCCAATTAAGAGACAAAAGATCTGAAGGTGAATATATATATTAATTGTCCACCCTTTTCATGGAAAGAACACTTTACTTTTTTAATATGATGAAAAGCTGCTTTTGAGGAAAAAAAAAATCACAACAGAGTCTATGGATCTGTAAGTTTTCCTGCCAAAGAGCATAATGTTGCAGGAAAGTCTAAGTGCCTCTTTTGGGTTTTGTTTCTAATGTAAAAAGGATCAGTTGTGCTGTTAGCAAGGCCATCAGAAGTTAGCAGTAAAATTCTTCACACCCTGGGCAAGCCCATCAGGTCCATATTTGCACTGGGCTCAAGACTTATTCAAGTATCACAACAAACCAAGGTCCTAACCTGCAGAAAGTGGGGCAGAGCTCAGCTGTGGTATCAGTGATAGGCAGGATTCTGTGCATATTCTCACAGATAAGGGCTTTAGCAAACATGGATTGAATGAAAACACTATTTCCAATCACACTACTCTTTACTTAAATTAAAAACTCCTGACTGCCATTGAGAACTTGCCTAGGTCTGAATTCAGATTCATATATGTTGATTGCACTATTGCAGCCAGGTCCACTTGTGCTATGACTAAAAACATATTGAAATGAATTTCTGTAATGAAATCAATAAAAATCACAGTTACTTGTAAACTGTTTTCCTGCTATGACTAAAAACATAATGAAAATGAATTTCTGTAAAGAAATCAGCAAAAAAATCACAGTTACTTGTAAACTGTTTTCCTAAGTGACAGAAATAAGTGGCTACTTCAATTGCATTAATTGCATCACTTTCACGAGGAAAGTATTACTGGCTTCTTGTTTCAGACTATTGGCATGCAGATTCACATTTCTTCTTATCAAATAAAATATGCGTCAGTAACTTTTTTTAATCTTAAAAAAACAGAGAATGCTGTGAAGTGTCTGGCAAGGTATTCATCTTCCTATGAAATTAAGGTTTGGAAAGGAGGCTTTCATATCCTGCTGTATAATTTCTACTTTTGAGTGATGGTTACCCAACAGTGGATATCTGACCCTGCTCTTCATTGGTTGGTTATGTATAACATTGCTGCCAGACTGCTTGTATGATGAGATTTCATTTGAACACTGAATTTCTGAAGACCTAAGGACTCGCTTCCCCTTCAGCATATTTTGGCATGAACGCCTCAAAACCAAGCACATGAAACACAGATCCTTGTAGTTATTCTTTGCATCCTCAGATGGGACAGACACACCTGTAGCCATGACAAAGGAAGGGTATAAGATCTGATTTGTACAAAGTCAGGCATATCAGAGAACGGAATCACATTACCAGAATTTAAGGATAATTAGAGCAGCCCCTTGCTACTGGATAAATCAGTACAACTCCACTGACATTAATATACAGCTGTCAGTGCCCTGTTTATTCTCTTTTGATCAATTATGACGCAGAAACTTCTCACCTATAATTCTTGCCTCTGATCCTGGTTTACCCTCACAACCATGAGAATTTTATAATGCATGCTGGCCAGATCAACAGATACTTCCAGCAATTTGTGATGAATGTTAATCTGCTCTACACACAAAAATGACAACTATTTAAACTAAATCAGTTTCTAATTCAATTTAGTTAAATTGGAGCAGCTTCCAAGCAAGAACACATAGATTGGTCTAAGAATAGCTAATATCATGTTAGCATCATTCAGTTTAAAGAATGTCTGCACAACAGGATTGCAATGAGTTTATTAAATTGATTTAGAAGCCAATTTATTCCAACCAGTGCTATTTGTGTGTAGGCCAGGCTACAGAGACAAGTGCAAACTGCAAAATGCAACATTAATTGTCAGTATTACTGCTCCCAGAAAGTAAAGAAGTAATTAGCTTGAATAAAGTTTTCATTTGTCAATGAACAGCACACATGCAACAATAAAGCTAACAAACAGTGTTTTGTTTACATTATAGTTTTCCCCAGGCAGCTGTTATGCCATTAGTGATGAAATGTCATTGCTGCATTACAGTCTTAGTGTGAAAATGCTAAAATGTAAATATATTTAAACATCTTGGGAATATTGTGATTATTGCTAATTTTTACTTCTATTGCAACACAGATGGAAACGCCTTCACTTTCCATTTGCAACCTTTTCCCCCCCCTTTCTTTCATTTTAGAAAGAATTTAATGCTTACTTCTGTCAATAGGCATGCTAAGACATTAGCCCTTTATTTTCAATATAAAACCTACAGATTGGTAAATTCTGTGGTGATAAAAGATTGAGATGACTCCCTTTCCATCCTAATCATCCAGCTAAAGGCATCTGAGGAGTGGCTGAAGATGTGTGCAAACTGAATGACATCCAAAAGTTTCCAGTGCTAATTCCCAGGCAAAAGGCAGAACTCAAGTTTCCTGACATGGATTCAGTCCCCTTAGTAAGAGTAACCTGAGTTTGAAGAGAGGGAAAATGTTTTTTGATCTGGAGGATATCAGAAAATAGCCAGATTAGATTTCTTCTCTTTTGGTCACTGGGGTGTAATCATGATGTCATCTATGAGTAAGAAGACATTTCTGTGAAACACTGCTCCACTCTCCCCTGGCCTTCAAATCATTTCTTACCAGGAAATTGGAAGTGATGGCTGAAAAACCAATTTTGTACCTCTTTCTCCATAATATACACTGAACTGAACAGTGATGATCAGAGACCACTGAGGTGTAAATGTCACTGGAATAGCCTGGACAGATGGGTTTTCCATGGGGAGATCGGAGCATGGCTCTGTGTCCTGGGGAGGGAAGTAGGCAGGGGTTGTGAGCACACACAATGTCTCTGGGTTCACAGAGAGAAGTGGCTCATGTTCCTTGCTCAAGGTTCTCACCTATCCTGTGGGAACATTTTTTGACTGCCAAATTCAGAAAATTTCTCAACAAGCTCTAGGACAGTCTTAGAGATGAACAGCTCTTCCCATCAGTCACAGCATTCCCTCTTTCCACCAGCCTCTCTTTATTCCTCCTCTCAGGCACTGCACCTTTCCCAATATTCCTTCCAGTGCAAGACAGGTCCCAAACTGTTCCCTCCATCCCCTACACCTGCCTCGACCTGCCACTGGGGCTCTGCTGCAGCAGCAACACAACCCAACCTGTAGTCTGCCTTTTCCTCCTTGTGCTTCCCCTGCCTCTTCACTTCATTCCTTCTAGAGCTGTCCAGCTTGAGAATTCATCCTCTAAGTTGAAGGAGGATAAAATGCATAAAGGGAAGTAAAAGACAAAAAAATCTCAGCAAACAACTTTACAAGAATGTATTGGTGCAAAATTCCTCTCAATTACATTATTATTAAGGACACACTGGAAGATACTATAAGAACAATTCTTTCTGAACACTTCAATAAATGAGCATGGCTTTCCTTTTCCCACTTCAGAGTGGTCTTTATTAACTTTTTAAACATTTTAATTGTTTCTAATGTTTCATCTAAGGGGAATCTTATAGTGGAGAAAAACTGTTGGGCTGGATTTTCCTTGAGTAATTCTCAATGGAAATTCTCATTAGCAACCTGACCTCACATTTAAAGAACTGCAAAGGAAAAAAAGTAGAATTAATTAGCCATATTATTTTTCCTCCAGCGTATTTTAAATATTAGCAACTGGAGCATGAAGGAGAAGGGGGCTCATCCTGCGTCATATTCTCTGAAAAATCCTTTTGCCAGGATTTCTTCTCCTAGGAAGCTGAGAAGCCTCAGAGAAAAAGGAAAATAATAGTATCTCATTTTCTTCTCCCTGTTTTGCTGCTTTGGAATGTGGTTGGAGATTGTTTATTCAACATGTGAATTGTTTTGACTTAATGACCAATCACAGTCCAGCTGTGTCAGACTCTGAGGAGAGAGTCACAAGTTTTTCACTATTGTCTTGTTAAGCCTTCTGTATGTATCCATTCTCTATTCTTTAGTGTAGTTTTAGTATGGCATTCTTTTATATAATATAGATCATAAAATAATAAATTAGCCTTCTAAGAACATGGAGTCAGATTCATCATTCCTCCCCACAACAGGGGACCCCAAAAACACCACACTGCAGCCCTTCCACACAACAGCTGTCACAGTAATGCCTCTGGGAATGCAGACAGGGAGAGCAGCATCACACCCTTAAGCATAAGCCAGGCATAATCCAGGCCCGTGGAGGCACAGCTCAAGGCTCTTGCTGTTGTATCCCGAGCACTCCTTCACCACTGAATTCAACGGCAACACTTGAGGCATTTTGTGGGTACCAGATTGAAAATGATCAGTGTTCTATGGTGTTGGGAGGATGAAAGTTTGACAAGAAAATGTCACAGACATGTATGCGTAGCGAAAGGATTTTTGCATGTAGAATTTGAAGAAGGAATAGAGAAGGAAGTAATTTTTGATACAGAAGAATTGCTGAGCCAGTCTTACTGGATAACCAAGGAGGCAAAGGGTAGGTTAGTGAGAAGGGATTTTTATGACTTAAAACAAAAAATAAACCCACCTCAAACAAAAAAAAAATGTTTTTACCAAGTAGAAAGATAGCACAAGTAAACAAGTCAGCAAATGCCGCAAGTAGAAAAAAAGTCTCAGAATTCTACTGCATGAAAACTGAATAACAACTTCTAGCTTAAACTGTAACGTACTAACTTTTAGTGATTGGAGAACAGTAACACAAAAAAGTTTGCAACAGCGATCCACATTGAACGAAATACCCTGTGTGAAGATCATAAAAGAAAGATTAACCTAAAATCATCATTTCAGAATCTCTGATTCCAGCAATCTGCTATCAAGGAAATAAGACTGACAAAAAACTGCAATCAAATATTCTAATTATCTATTTTTCCTTCCTCTCTCTGGTGAACCTGCTTTATATTTTCTTTCTTGACACTAGCAGTTTATTCACAATTTTGAAGAAACAAATATTTATTGTCTGAGATCATATCCGGCCAATTATCAAAAGGCAAAGAATAGTTACAGAATTAAGAAGAAAAATCTATTCCCTCTGAGAAACAGGAAGACAAGACAGATTATATTAATCAGTGTAATTCCACTCACTCAAAAAAAATTGCATAATTTACACCAAATCAGAATGTGGTTCATGATTTTAAATTAGAGTCCTGGTTGTTTAATAAATTATTGCAGAGCTCCAAGACTACAAAGACAGTCTATCCTTATTTTTTTTCTATTTCCTGATAAGCACATTTCCTTAAAACAACTTCAACTGTTACAATTAAAATCTTAAAATCTGCTTAGGTCTAAAGTTATTACTTCCTGCTAGGAATGTCTGAAAGGAGCCAGAATATTCATCTTCTTGAATAGGTCTCCTGGGAATATATCGACGTTTTTCCTGAATATGCTTGCTGTGGAATTTGATAAGCTTTGGCATTTTCAGCATTTCACACAAAGCATAATTTTTAAGGAGTGTCTCATTATACCCAGCTTTAAAATGTTTGGAAAGGACCAAGAGCCACTTGAAATTACTTTACATTGTTTCATAGGTATTACCTGCTCTAGAAAGAAAGGCATATTCTAGATTACCACAGGTATGATTAGCATATTATAAGCTCAATTTTCAAGCTACCATTTTCAAGCTACCATTTTCTCAACAGAAGCTGGATTATTGTGTTGAAAAAATATCTCAGTTGTGGCATTATGGTCGAGCTCAAAAGTCCAACATACAGAAGATTCACTTAGAGCTGCTAAATACAGGGTAGGGGGACAGTCTGATCCATCTTTTCATAGATGCAGGAATTAATAATTTACCTGTTACACTTGTAAACCTTCTGTCTTTCTATTTTATTCCTGCAGTTGTCACTAAGTTCCATTTAAATTGGAGCTGTCATTTTCTAATGCCTACCTTTGCAAACATAATTAATTTACTTAGCAAACTATCTGCTGGGGCTTTTCAAACATTTTTTCTCTCTAGGCTTATTAAACATTTGCCAGGAGCAACTTTACAGAAAGCACATCACATGGATGACAGCTATTTGAAGATCTTGGATTCACATTCCTTTTACCATAACCCACCTGGGTGAGCAAAGGCAAGGGAAGCAGAAGTACAGACTTGATTTGGCACCTTTGCTCATAGAGTGGGGTGGGATCCCCACACTGGACACTTCAGGGCACACAGTGGAACACAGAGTTGACCACCTAGAACTGAAAATCTTACTTGCAGGAGAAAACAAATACTGCAGCCACGTTCAAAACCCAGAAGGCATAAATTGGTTCTGTTTGCCTTTAAGCATTTTTTTCTGTGCTTGCCTGTACATGACAGATGCTTTTTCAACTTAACCATCTTAGAGCAGACTTCATCAGACAAAGTAAGGATGGTATTCACCTACAGAGAGCTGCTAGTTTGAATGCAGTGCTGACAGACCATCTATGTCATGAAGAAATGTGAATGCAAGGGAGAAGAATGTCAGCATTGTGCAAACAATAACTTTTGTCTGTTCCACACTCCAGAAATATCCATTCAAATAGAATGATAAGATTTTTTTAAAATAAGTTCAATTAATTTTTTTTTTAATTCTATCTGATCTCTGGGTTTTAAACATGGCATGAGACCAAGTGACTACAGATTGTAAAGAATGTCCTTTGCTGTCTCTTAGAAATCCAATAATTCTGAAAGAGAAAGCTGGGAAATGATTGTGAGCATGACTTGTTTGGATGCTACATAGTGCTGATATCCTAAAATGCCACTGATTTCACTGGAAGGTAAAAGGCTTAGAGCTCCATGGGAACCAGGCTTTTTCCTTTTTAAACAAGAGATCACTTCCCAAGAAACAACAAAGATTTCTGCTAGGAGGGGAGGGTTTCAATGGGGTTGGCAAAGTAGGAAGCCAAAAGGAAGAAGAGAAGGCACTGTGTGTATACCTGAGCTGCCAAATATACCATCCCAGGGAATCCAACAGGGCCTGTTACTTTCTAAGCTCAGGTTGAGAAGACAAGATGTTCAATGGGAACTCTACCTGGCCTGGCAGAACACAGGCTCCTGGAAAAGCACAGATTCCCTTGGCTAGCTCATACAAATATTTCTCCTGGAAAGAGCTCGGTTGGATGTCACGTAGACAGACTATGAGGAACCCAAATCCTGCCATATTACCAGGGAGCAGGCCTGCAACAACAGCTGTTCCCAACAGCTTTGTTTTAAATTTATGAAGTCCTGACACAGAAAATCAAGATGAAGTCAACTCCCTTATTCTGTCAAGTGGATATTTTTCTCATTATTCAACACTTAACAGGGATGACAAGATTAAATAGTCACTCATCTTCTGTGCCATTATACCTCCTGCATGATTGCTTCAAATTAAGTCTAACAGTCAATGAAATAGTCAATATTTAATTTACTCATTGCAGGTGGTGATTTAGCTCCTGTTACGATATAATTTAGTAACAGAAATATTGGTATTTATCAGTTTTTATGACTCTTCAGAAGATAAGGGGTTCCTTCATTAGGGAAAATATCCATGCAACTTTAAGTCACATGTCACTCTCAGAGGGTGGATTTGAGCACCAGGGGCCACTTCCTTTTCCTGCTTCCTCACTATCAGTGATGATGCACAAGACAACTGTGAGTTTCCAGAGGAACCAGTAAGGTAACTGAGACACCTCTATTCTTCTAGGATCACCCACTGCCAGCTGGTGGTGCAGAGCATTTGGATTCAGGAGAACCCAATATGCCAGTGACACTCCAGGGCAATGAGGGTTAATTCCCACTCCTTTGACCTTGCTGGCTTACTTACATAAAAGGCATTACACAGGTGGGAGGGCACCCATAAACATTTTGGTGACATTAATTTCTGCCTTTTTTACCACACAAGAGTTCATCAACTGAAGACAGATAATTTTTGCCCTGTTTCTAGAGGAGAAAACAATCAGCAATGCTATTGCTCCCTTTTGCTCATGCTACAATCTTTTGGTTTTTTGTTATCACTATTTGAGGTGAACAAAAATATGCACTTCAACTCCCTGATGAGAGAGACTTTACATTGAAACCCCTTCCTCCTGAAAAATGGGGCTTCTCCATATACCAGCAGTTACTGAAATATAGGAGACCTCATTACTATCCTGCCATGGACAGCTCAGATTTTACCTAAAGGTCAGAAATTAGAAAGAAAAGGCACCACTAGGCTGAGAATTCAACTGTCTCTCATCCCCTCTCATGCTGAGATGGTGTCACTCTAGAACATAAAATAAAATTATGTGGACATTGGAATCTCCAAGGTAAAAAGAGGGGAAGTTTAATTCTGACTCCAACAATTATAGATTTCCAAAAGTGACAGTGGATTGGAGGATGACAGTGCCACCTCTCCAATGACACTGGACAAACTAACAGTTCATCACATTTCTCTTCCTCCATAAAAGAATGCAAAACAATAAGTATTTTCAGAAAAGTGCATGAGAAAGTTCATTACAAGAATGTAAACATCAGAAGGCTTAGAAAAACTCAAAAGAACAGGGCAACAAGATGGAACTGGGGGCCAAGTCTGCCCTAATCACCACACAGCTCAGAGGAATATTTGCTTGTATATGGACTGGCATTGAAGTGACTCCTCAGAAGGTGAGTGAGGAAATATTTGCAGGAGAGGGGGAGGCAAGTGAGCACCAGCTGAAAGATGGAACAGAGCATCAGCAGGTGAGCACAAAGACTTCAGCCCTTCTACCCATGAACAGCTACAGAAGCTCATCTGTGCTTTGGGATCACAGTAGGGTTTTGGACCTTACTTTGTAGGAGTATGCCTCTGGATGGCTTCTTCCACTCCTTACTTTGCTGGGAATTTCTGCCTGCAGAAAAATGCAGCAGAGCTGTTCCTGCATTGCCCTGCTTAGGGCTCCTGCTGTGCTCTGCACATCCCTCCTCCCTCCTTGCTCCCCACTGACTGCAGCCACACTTCCAAACACAGATGTGAGCACACAAAAAGCGTCTCCTCTACCCACCTGCACAGCCAGAAACAGCTCAGCCCCCAGGCAACAGCACAACATGTGAAATTACACAGTGGATACAGAAAGTTTTATGAAATGCACTTTGGTTTCCCATAAGTAGTTTAGTGAAAAATCTGCTTTTGGATTAATTTGGGTAACAATCTGCTTTGTTAATCATGTGTTTGCATATGCTTGTTTGGAAATCCATGTGTTGTGTATGTCATTGCAGAGCACACAGTTATCATACTTTGCTATCTGTTCATGTGTAAAGATCTGGTTGAAAAACAGGCACACTTAACAAAAATATCTCTGAATTTTTGTCTCCATTTTCCATCACAATCCCTTCAATCCATAGGTCCTGTCATAGGCATTTGTGCCGAACAAAAAACTTTTCTGGTCTTCATTTAGAAATTTCTCTCTTCAAATTTTTGAACCAGACCAAAAGTATTTCTAATCTTTATTAAATTGACATAGTAGAATAACAAGCTTGATACTACAAAGATTTTAAGCTTCAAAACACCAGAGAATTCTAATAGCTTTTATGGTGCATTGAATTTCCAAGGTCTAAACACAAAATGGGGGGAGACAGTACTGCAGAATAAGGGAAAAAGAGATTTCATAGCTATATGTTTATCTTCATAAAGCTGAACAATTAATGAGTTGAGTAATTTCATATTTGTAGCCATTTGAAAATAATATTGTGCCCATAGCTGAAGAGCCTCCTTTCTGCTAAGAGATCAATTTTTATTTACCTGCACTTTGAATGTGAGTCCCTATAAATCCTGGGTCTGTTGTTTACATTTATGTGTGTGTTAATGGCCCCATATGGAAACCCCAGCTCTAACAATGGAGAGCCAGATTGAATCTTTGCCCCAAGCACTGTGGATACTCCTCAGCATCCCTGTTGGAAGAGAATCAAATCTCAGCCCCTCCTTTGCTGCTGATCTATGGCAGCAGTAAATCACACTGCACCAGCCCTGCTCCCGAGCGCCTCAGGTGACGAGGAAAACCAGGAAAACTCCTCCATCCATCTGGCCATGGCCATGAGAAGAGGCAGGAGGAGGTGCACCACACCTGCATGGTTGCAGAGAAGCCATGTGATGATTTAGCAAGGGTTTGCTCTACATTTCTCACGTGTGCATTTCCAACCTGACCTGATGCTGGCCCACAGCTTGTCTGTATGTGGACATTCACTGTACCTCTGGCTGTTCTGTCACCTCACATTGCTCCAAGATGCACCCATGCTTTGCAAATCCCTGGAAAATCCCTCAGCAAGCTCATGAACATTGCACAGAAGTGTAAGAGATTTGAAAATACTTGGGCAAAAGTGGGCTTTGAGGATGGTGAGCCAGGTCTTCCAAGCTTCTAGCAACAGATAACAAGAAAAATCCCACTGTGAAGAGAGCCCAAGTGTCCAAGCAGGAGCAGTGTGCTTTGGTTGGGAAAGCAGCAGCAGGAACCCCCTCCCCTGGTGAGGATCAATCCCACACAGGCTTTACTTCCTCTGCTTTCAGCTCCCTCCCCTGCTCTGCCCCACTCTGCCACCCACCCTCACCACCACAACAATGTGGAGCTCATTGGAAGAGGCCAAAGAGCACAAGAAATGACTCCTGAGCATCTGCCAGGGCTCCTCAGCCTGCAAACCTACAGGCTGACCATTCAGAAACCCCTCACTGAGGGTCTAAGGGCAGATTTTTAAAAAGGTTTCACAAGTAGGCACAGAGCTGCTCAGAAAACCCAACTATTCAGCAGTGTGAGCTTTGAGTATAGAGTGATTTGGAAAATCTGGCTGTAAATCCACAGCTTACTCCTTTTGTTTCATTAATTGGCTGTGGGGTTTAATTTCTTCATCTCACTTTCTCCCCTCAAGTGTAATACTGTAATGAAGGCAGCTGATACAGGTTTGTGTTTCTGAGCACTGATATGCTACCTATGTGGTGATTCACACTTAGAAATATTCCGAGTTATCCCTGGTCTCCAATATAAATATGCCTCCAAAATTATTTCAAGTCCAAGTAGGCAAATGATTACTGGAATTTTAAATAAAGACATTGATAAGAACTAGTACAGAGATGTTAAAGAAAGACCTCCTCCAGCTCAGGAAGGCCCAGAGCCACAGATTGTGGGAGCTTGAGTGGAGTTCACTCCCTCCTCCAATGCCTTTTCCCTGTACCTGTTATGGGCCACTCCACTCTCAAATTCTTATTAATAGTTATGCATTTAAGAAGTCAGCACCAGTAGGAAATGAGGATTGAAAATTTTCATCCTTAATACTGTTTCAAGTTACCATGGCCAGAATCAAAACCACCAACTTGGCAGGAATATGATGAACTCTGCCAAAGTTCCCACCTGAGTGGCACCAGAAAGAATGCCTAACCTTGACTTTCCAATATTTCCTAGCATTCCCAGAGCCAGAACCACTGCAGACATTACAAAGAATACTCTGGAAATTACATCTTAAAAGGAGTTTATTTCTCCAAACATCACAGGCAAAAATATCAAGCTGGATGTAATAAATTGCTATGGCAATTTGAAAATAAAAAGCTTCCCTTCATGTCTTCTCACTAACTTACTTCCACTTCAGGGAAACCTTCAGAATAGACAACATAGATGATTCTAAATTCTTTCAGGGATTTTAGAAACTTTTCTTTCCCTTCAAAAGAATCTTACACTGCTTTCAAAGGAATCATCACATGGGCTGTGAAGCACAAGCTGGTATGTAGACAGAGATCAAATTTTGAAAGGAGCTTGTCCTCTCTTTGATTTCATTGAGAGTTAAAAGCCAAAAAATCTCAGATTACAATCCTGCAGTGGTACATAAAAAGCAACACTGGCAGCTCCAAACATTCAGAAATACAAGACCAAGCCCCTTCCCACACACAAGAACAGAAATGAGCGTGAAAACTTTAAGATGTGAGCACAATACTTACAGGATGGTTTCTGCAAAGGAACTGAGTTTTTGAGCTTCTCTCTACCACCAGATGAGCTAAAACCTTTTCTTTATTTAAAATGAAAGTTTAATGTTTGCTGACAAAAGCTGAGCCTTCATCTGAAAAGCATTCACCACTGTAAGATCTGTGATAAAACCATGATGGCTACAGCAATAAAATCCTCAGAGTCCCAGCATTTTAAACAAGGGCTTTGGTCTGGGTATGACACTTGGGTTAAATCACAAGCAGTAAAATATTTGTTTCCTTCTAATCCCTGTTTGTCAACAGAGAATCACAGAATCGTCACAATTGGAAGGGACATTTAAGACCATCCAGTCTCTGGATCCAGTCCCCAGTGATCAACCCATCACTGCCACTGTAACTCATAAATCACTAAACCACATCAACCAAAACATAGTGGGACAGCTTGGAGTATCTCCCCAAGCAACTCTTGGATTTGCAATCACAGGATATCTGAGTCCACATCAGGAGAGAACACTTGCTGCACATATAGCCACATCCAAAGTAAATGTGATTTTTCCACTAATTTCACTTCACTAACCAAGAGACCCTACAATGAAAAAAAAAGTAATATAAAACAACCCCAGAAGGTCTTGTAAACTATAGTAGGAAAAGCCATGTGGCAAATACGTGAAAATGAAAGGGATTGCTTTGTGTGTGCACAACAAGAACCCCAGCAGCACCACTGCCCAGTACTCCAGCAGCTGATCTTGGGTCAATGCTGCCCCTTTGCAGCAGGGCAGCTCTGCCACAGACAAGGGGGAGGATGTGGGGGAGTCATGGGGAACCACCCCCGTGACAAACACAAGCCAAAATTTCTCCAAATGAATTTGGGTGAGTAATGAACCATGGCAGAATTTGTTCTGTTCCTAGTCCTGCCAAAAACTCAGATTAGAGATGCTTACTTCTGGAACTGACCCTGAAAGTTCAGAGAGAGGCAAAAGCTGATTCTGTTTTCACCAACACCAACCTCTCGCCCATGCCCCTACATCAGAATCCCCAGTAATTCTACAACTCATGCCAATAGGAGACAGGATAATAATTCCACAGAAGTGGTTTCCAAAAGCAAACCAATAAATTCAGTAGAAAGAATGACTGAACTCAATATGATTAACCAACACATTAAATTCTAATGATCAAATATCTTGGACCAATATTTACCAGCACCTGCTGTTGAGTTTATCAGAACACAGAACTCTTTGTGCATGGAGGAGATAGTCTGTTATCACACTGCAGCTTGTCTTTCACACCACATGCACCACTTACTACACAACTGAAGCACAGCTTCGCAATTTTAGTCAGCTGGTCTGCCACAAAAAATCAATTTAAAAACTGCATTATTGTAACTTGTGGATATGGATCCCTTGTCACTTCATAGAAGCACTATTTCTTCACATTTAAGGTACAATTTTAGTAGCTGCTTTCCTTTTCTTTCTCCCACCCCCCAGCCTTCTCTCTCCTGTATTTTTTCAATCTGACTAAAGTTTTCCTATCTGCTTCTCAATACTTTTGTCATCCTTATGGCATTCTAAGACAGATTGTACATTTTTAAAACCTGTTCAGTCACTGGAGAGGCACATCCTTGCTTTATGTGAAGGGAAGAATGGCTCCAGGTACCATGGAAGGGGTTTAAAGACATTTTGTTGCTTTCCCTGATTCTCCATTACTCAACAATATAGCATGAATGCTAAATAGAAACTTCAAAAGCTGGCTTTCTAAGGTCCTCAGTTCCAGACAGATAATTTCATACCTTCAGAAGGTGAGACATGAGTCTCCTTGAGCACTGAGCATCCTCTGCAGTGAGGAAGTGTTTATACCTTGCTGGATCCCTTGATGGTTGTACCATCTTGTTACTGCCTCTGCTCCCCTGTCACCTACTCATCTAGCCAGTCCTTTTTTGTAAGAGCTAAAGCTCAACCCCATGCTAAGGCCATTGTCAAAACTCTGCCAGCCTCTCCCTTCCAAACTTCCTTTTCCAAATCTGAAAGTTCTATTTCAGCTGATTTAAAAACAGACTTAGAGCTGAAGTCATGGGAAGCTTCATTGATCCTGTGATATTTCCACCAAATATTAGCTTGTTTTATATTTTGAAAAATGCACTTCAGCACAGTTCTGGCTTGTACATACACTCAGCAATGCAGAGTCTGTGCCTTTTTCAGTTTCCAGCCAGGACAGTGACCTGAAGGCTGCTTGAACTTGCACCACAGCCTGAAAGCCAGAGAGAAGGGGAGTGTCAAAGTGACACTTTATTATGATATTTTTGTCATAATTCCTTAGCTTGGTGAAAATCAGCCAGTCTTGAGGCAGCATCTCAGAATCCTCTGACTTCATTCTGTGCTCTAAGAGACCCACAGTGCTGAGTGGAGAGTAATAAATAGGCAAGATGCTCTGATAAGGGAAGTTCTAGCAGGCAGGTTGCACAGGCTGGAGAGTTTGTGTGAGGGGCAAGACTTGATGCCAGATGGGACTTAGTCCCTATTATGATGCTGTTGACATTTTTACAGGATGTGTATGAAACTAAAAGTAATGGAGTAACACAGGTATTTCTTTGTAATATAAGATTACATTTGCAAAACAAATACTGTTAACTAAAAGCTGTGTGGTTATGGGGAATGCCTCATTCATCCTAATATACTGTCTCTAAGATAACAATCCTAATAAGAAATCAATTTTAAGTCAATAATATCCATTCTTCCTACCATTTGCTTCTGTTTCACTCAGTTCAAGCACTGACAAATCAATTTCCAGTCACTGAAATGCTGTCCTAATGCTGCTGGACACTGGAACACGGCACTAAAGCCATGCAAAAACATGCCAATTCTGGCAATTAGTGACATTTCAGTTCCAAAAGATCATGATATAAGAAAAAAGCCAAAGTCTTGACTCTAAACATTCAATCACTTTGAAATAATTTGAGTAATACCTACCTATGCTACTCATGCCCATTTTTGAGGACTTATACAGCTCAAGAAGGAATTCTGAGATTTCTGACCCAAATTTTCTCCCCTAGCATTTGGCTTGCAAGGGTAAAATTACTCTTGTCAACAGGGCCATTCCTAATTTAATAAAATGGAAACCAGAACCATGTATTCTGTTATGGTCCTAAGAAAACTGTGCTTAAGCAGTGAAGAGGTCACATGTGGTGTGTGGCAAACTGCAGAAAAAGACAAAGCCAACTCCAAATTTTTAAAGGCAATGAAATCATGGTGGTATGTATTTATAATTGCTGATGCCACTGAAGAGCTCCTGAAGATCTGCACTGACATTTGACAGGTGACTCTCAAGTCTTGAAATTCTAGAAGTTATTAAGTTATTACAGTTATTCAGAGTAGCACAGCTGGACTTTTATTTGCCCAAGCACCACAGCCAGCACACCAACAGCTTTACCACATTTGTGACATGGACAAGTCACAACTCCCAAGTTGCCATTGCGACTACCTGAGTGCCTTAACCAAAACATCTGCTGAGTGGAGCAGCACACCTCAGCTTTGAGAGGCAGAAAATGCAGAAAACACTAACTACTGTGACACACTGTTCAAGGGAACACCTTCCTTCTCATATCTTTGGTCTCTCAGAAATATGAATTCTTGATTTCAGCACTTGGGATCCTCCTTTAAAAATGCCAATGGACAGAATGATGCAGTCAAAGCCATGTGTGACTTCTTGCTGAAGATTAAGAGAATGCCTTCTCCAAGAACCAGACAATGACCACAATGCACACAAGGCTGCAGGAAGAATCCAAGATTCCTGGTTCCCATCCCATACTCTACTGCTTAAACAGCATTTTCCACAAGAAATTGAGAATAGAAGATTTAAAGCATTTCAGCCGCAGCTCTGCAAGCACAAATCCTGGTTAGAGTAGAAAGTAAAATCAGTTAACAGCAAAGCACTGCACAATTGAAACTCACAGCAAAGTCCTCATCTCTCAACCTCATGGTTGCAATTACTTGACATTTAAGAGGTTACTTTCATAGGGCATGACTAAAGGAAAATAATATTTTGTGGGACAGAATTGATCTAAAACAGTCTCTAGCAAATCAAATGGGCTTCTAAGTGATCATCAGCTCCTAGAATACCCCACCTCACAATGCCTGCAAGATTCCTTACAAAAAATCCTGCAGCAGTTGACCATCATGATAAAGTATCAAGATCTCTACATCTTCTCAAGTCCTTCTACCACCAGTCTGTTTGGAATAAGCTGCACAACAAGCAGTGGTAATTATTAGTGATACATGTACACAGTTGTCTTACTCCACACAATTTTCTTTCATTGAAAAAATACTCTCTTTCTTGAACTTCATTTGCATTTAATTTTCATATTTAATTATCAACAGTAGGTGAGATTAAGTATTTTCTTAAAGGACAAGAAAAAAAGGCATTGTACTTTAAAAAAGAACCTTTAAAAGACACTTTTTGAGCATAAATATTGGTTTTTGCTAAGTAAAAACTGCTTTGATCTCTTTGCTGCAGTTAATGGATACATGTCTGAGCAGGAAGGGGTGGGGGAGAGGGAGGAATCAAAACCAAAAGACAAACAGCCTGAAATTCTAACAGAGCCCTCAGAGAACCATTTATTGTTCCACATCCCATACTTATTCTTTCCACACTGGTCCTGAAAACCAAACCCCAATTTTCAAGGCAAAGAACACCTGGGGGTGGGGAGGACTTCAGAGGCAAACTATTTATCTTCTTAAAGTCCCCTTCCACAGCATTAAACCAATGTGTAATATGAAGTAAGCCATACAAAACCCCCTCCAAATCTATTCCCCTCACCAAACCACTACAAAAACCAACCTTTGTTACATTCCACTAATCTTTATGAATGCACACAAAAAGGCTGAGTCTTGATACAAAGTTTGCTGAGATTTCCCCCATGTAAAAATTGCAGGGCTGGAGGCTCAGTTATCAGTGAAAATGCAGTTTGGAAGTTAAGAACATGCAGGTTTGGGCTCCTGGAGAGAACATGCCCCAGTAATCAGACTAAAGAACTGCCAGGGCAGACAGATTGCTCTGCCAGGGAACCCATTTAGCAGTTCTACCCTAGCCTGTCTCTCCACTGAGACACTTCAGAAAAGGAAATATCTGATTTAATAATCCTACTGCCCTGGGCAGTTAGGAGGATGCATAAAAATGTTGCTCTTTAAAAAAAGAGACTCTTTCAATTTGGCTATTAATTAATTAAAGGAGAGGAGAGTGTTAGATGCGAATGGAGCAAGCCTGTGGGGATGTGGTTGGGAAATTGGCATCTCCCATGCACCAAGTCAGTGGATGGGCCATGACTACTGGGATGCTGCAGCACTGGCCTGATTTACTCTGGCTTCTGCTTCAAGTGGTCATCAGAGCAAGTTCAGGCATGGTACATCATTATTATTTCATCAATTAAATGCACTATGCTCAGCTGGCAGCCAGCGAAGTCAGCTGTCACAGATGCATCCAAATCCAGGTCAGAGGGGGTCTTTGTTCTTTAAAAAAAAAAAAAAAAACACTGTGGAGTGAGATGTTCCATATTAATCAAAACAGAAATGGTGGAAAACCCAAAACCTTAATATCTAGCAGAAGTTGACCAAGGGGAAAAAATAGCTTGCTTTTGTCTCTCTTGTTTTTTACTAGAAACACTTTATCTTCTTGGATTCAAGAAAACTTCCATTAGGCAAAAATTCAATACTCAGCACCACTTCAGCAAAACGCCTTTGTTGCAAAAGGCTTTGAAAAAAATCCCAAGCATTTGAGGAATTTTTTTCTTCTCCAGAAATCTCATTGTTCTGTTTTGAATGCAGGAGACAAAGGAACAATGCTGCCCAGTCTCTGGTATGCCCTCTATACCTCCAAAGCCACTGCTCCCAGCAGCTTTTCTCTCCCTGGGTGCTGATGGAGGTGCAATAACCCCAGCAAACACAAATCACAGGGGTTTTCTGCTCTCAAACAGCCACCCACAAAATTCCTTTACAAGCCACACCACCACAACCAAAGAGTGACTTGGACTCTGCTGCTGTTTTTAAAACACACATTCCCTCTGCTCCCTAAACTGTTTGCAAACAACCTTGATCTTACAGATGTGTTGAATGCTCAGTACTGCCAGCTGTTGAAATCACAGACTTTTTAAAGGAGTTTTGTGTATTTTGTATTTCAGTTCTGTTAGCTCATACCATGATACTCTCATTTGTTCCAAGCCATTATATGCATGGCTTTATACAATAGTGATTGTAGGGGTGAGTGACAGATATGTTTCGTTTTCAGTGGTTATCAGCTGACAAATAACCGTTAATCTTGGCTGTTTATCTAAGACAAAGATTTAGCCCCATTTTTTTCCCAGAAATTTATATTGGGAAGCAGTTCAAAAAAAGAAAAGGATGCATCCCTTCTGGAATGACAGCCAATGACCTCAGATGCCATGCAGGAGGTGGAGAGCACAGCCAGCAACACTGACCTGAAAGCCCAACCCACAGAGCTGACAGGGCTCCATTTCATCATGAGAAGCAGAAAGACAGACCAGAGGCTCTGCTCAGCATTCCTGAGGAGTTTCCAGACTATTTTTTTCCCAAGCACTTAGATAATTGATACTGAAAATGACAACAATCAATAATGGTTGCAAACCTACTTACTTACAAGCCATTCTCCATTCATACTGACCTGCCAGGATTATTAATAAAAGCATAAGTGCTCTGGCTTAGCTCCCCTTTCAATCAATAGGTTCCCAGCCATAACATATTCTTCATCCTTTATGAAGAACACATCCTTTTGTATAAGAACATATATTTTTGTGTAAGAGATGGAATTGACTACCTACAAAAAAAGGTGTGCCCACAAAAACTTGTGATACACTAGGAATCTCCCATGTTTAGAAGGAAAGTGGAGCATGCTATAACAACTTGGCTTTTCAATGCAAGCATCTCAAAGCACTTGCACACTGGGCTCAGGAAAAATTTGCTTTAAAACATGCTCTTTCCACTAAGCTTATCCAGCTAGAGCTTGTAGCACACACTGACTGCAAACTGCCCAGTGGAGAGACAGGATGATAAAAAGTCACACAGCACAATTTCCAGTCATGGTTTTCAGTGCCAAGCTGCTACTCCTTAAAAATAGACTCCAGAATGCTCAAGTGTAGTGGGTTGACTGTTGGCCAAACACCAATGCACTCACAAAAATCACCTACCCCTCCTCTTCTGCTCTAATTGAGCAAAGAAGGTATAAAGATCAATTAAAAATTGAGCTCATGGGGTAAGATAAGGATATTTTAAGGGCAACAACAGCTCAAAAATTTAAAAAGAAAATAAAGAAAATTGTATTAAAATAATTAAAAGAAGAATGATAAGAACTAAAATAAGCCTTACACCACCTTTCCAACCCCCAGCCCCTCTTTCTTTCCCACCAAAAACTTAAAGAGGAAAAACCTGAGATTTGAGTCAGTCACCACTTCTAAAAATAAGTCTTTCTTCACTTCACTTAGGGAGAGGAGTCTCTCCTGCCATGCCACAGGAAACAGTTTCTTGTGGCTTTAATTACCTGGCTAAAGAGTCTGCCCAGCACCTGCTTGCACGTGGAATCCCTCCCATGCTCTGGAAGTCTTCCCACAACTATCATTTTGGATTATGGGGTACAATTCCTAAGGATGAGCTGTTCTAACACAGAAGCAGAGTCCTCTTCTATCTCTGAAAGCAGAAGTTCTCTCTCTCTGTTCAAGTCAAGATCACAGCTTTTTTAGTATCTACACTCTCCAGTTCTCATGGGCTGTGGGTGAACGCTGAATTCCCCTATAAACTTTATGAATTACAGAGAAACAGTCTGGTGTGCTACAGCCTTCAAACAGTTTGCAGAATTTCAGCTCTGGGGCCCAGAGTATCTCCTTTTCCTCCTCCCTCTCCACTGACCTTGGTGTTTCCATGTTCTCTGTTACTTATGAAAAATCCCTTTGCCAGGATTTTCTTCTCCTGGGAAGATGAGAAGCCTCAGCTTGTCCGTGTTTTGCTCCTCTAGAATGTAGTCTGGAGATTTTTTATCCAAACATGTGAATTGTTTTTAATTAATAGCCAATCACAGCCAGCTGTGTCAGACCCTCTGAGATCTTTTTGAGCCTTCTGTCTGTATCCTTTCTCTTTCTTAAGTATAGTTTTAGTATATAACTTATTTTAACATAATAAAATAATAAATCAACCTTCTAAAAACTTGAAGCCAAATTCTCATCTCTCACCTCATCCTGAAAACCTCACAACACCACAGTTCTCCTCACATGTCTTCACCTTTTTCTTTTTCTGGGAGAAAATTGATGTCTGTAGGTTCATCAGCTTTCAAGCTCTATTAACGGAAAAGACTTTATAGAGTTCTGCAGTGCTGAAAAGGTAAATCTCACCTGAGCTCTGCATGGGGAAATTCCTCTTGCTGTTGGTACTGTGATCCCTGCTGGGCCCTGGGATTGCTCCTGGTGCTGATCCCAGCCACGTATCTCAGCTCACTGGGATCCAGCCTGGGGCTGAGCCTCCAAGGCAGGAAAAAAGGAACTTCCCACAGCTTTTCCTTCTTAAATATGATTCACAGAGGTGTGTCCAGCCTTTTGATTGGCTTAGCTATTGGTTTCTCTGGGAAACCAATGTTGAGTTGATTGACTGAAGGAACTTGAGACAGTAATTCATGTTTGGACTCAGGTGTTGATTATTTCTTATCAGTAAAACCATCTCACTACTGTGAGTGCAGCAGCAAGGCACAAAATGGCCAACAGTCTCTTGTTCCAAGGTCTTTTAAGACTGAACTATCCAATTAAGAACTGACACCTGGATTATTTTCTCTTTTAACCCAATAACTGATCCCAAAGAGCCCCCACTGCAGACTTTTCTGCCCAATTACAAAATGCCACACAAACCCATGAAGAAGAAGGAAGAAGAAGAATGAAGAAGAAACCCAGGATGACACCCTGTGCCCTCCATCTTGCTTCCATCCACAACACACTAAAAACCCCAAAACCTAAATTTCTCACCAAGTGATACACCTACACTACTCTCTATAATCTATTTCACACTTTTGTGGATTCCAGTCTACCTTGAAGTCCAGGAAACTTTCTTCATGAATGAGGGTCAGAGTCAGTGCTGCCCTGGGGGTCAGGGCACCCCAGAGCAGACAGAGAAATATTCCCAGTGCCCTGGGTTCCACATTAGCAGTGTGCCCATCCTCAGAGCCAACCTGCTGCTGGTCTTGCCAGGCACAGAGGAAGTTGCTAGTACTCCTCACAGAAAAATCACTTCTGTGGCTGATATGTTTTCCTTCTTTACCAAAAAGCAACTATTGCAAAATCAGTATATCGAGGCTTTACTGGAATTTGAGTACTGGCATTTCCCAACTGCAAATAACACAGTTCACTTTTCTTATTCTACTATTAATTTTATTATTCATACAAAAATTTATTCTTGCACTTGCCTAGAAGTCAATTCCTTCTAAAAGTATGTCATTGTATTATTTCAGACCATAATAACCCTGCACGCTGATTTTTATTATAAATTAAGGTAACTTATACTGTAAGATCTTGGGACTGGACACATGCTGTTTTGATCTGTATTTCTGTAAAAAGCAGGAGAAAGAATCTTGAGCTGTGACTGACATCCATAGGAATTGTCACAATTCCTAGGAAGTTACAGGAAAGAAGTAGTGATTTTGTGTTCCCATTGCCACTGCCAATGCTGTCACAGCAGTTGCAGGTGGTACAACCTCTCCTGTGCATTCTAGCATGGTGTGTGACAGAAAATCAGGTCACCTTTATTCCATCCTGAACTGATAGCACAAACACAAATATAAAAATAAGAAAGGACAAAAGCCCTCCTGTGTTTTGAAACAAACTAGGTCAACCAAAACTAGAGCTGCAAACAGGAAATTAGAAATCCCAACTGGATGGCCAAGGCCAGACATTGCTTGAGTAGAGTTAAATGTGGCTAAATGTTGCAATTCCATATTAAGACATGCTTGATACACTTCCAAACTTTAATATTTTAACTCTATTTCTGTATATGCATAATAGCTATTTCTGGGATAATTACAATCACCCTGTAATGCTTTAGTGATTTTGAAATAAGCACAATATTATAACATAAATGAACTTGAAATGGAAAATACTAACAGAATTAATCTGCACGAACACACTGAATTTTGTGACATTTAATAGATACCCTCAACCTCCAGCATTAGTTGAGTAGCCATACACATGCACTCAAGATGGTAAAGGATAAAACAAGTATCTTGTCAGCTTCTCATTTGATTTCTGTCCAGAAAAAGAAATATCTACTGGCTCAGAGTTTAGCTGGTTCTATGTTTTTCAAATCTCCCAACAAACTATGTAAATGATAGTCTCAAATCAGAATATTCTGTCTTTTGCCAAATTATTGAAACTCCTCATATATTCTTTTTTAACATAGATGAATTGCCTAGTGCCCATTTTTTTTTTTTCTCAAAAGTAAAACTAAATTGAAACTCAATTTAAAAAAGAGCTTTTCCAAACTTTTAAAAGAAGCACACATACAATATACGGAAATTGAAGTATTGCACATTAAACACAGATCTGGAACAAAAATGCACACTAAATGTTCAACAAAATGGCTTCAAGGAAGCAACTTTTCCTCTGGGTGAGGATACTCTGGTGACTACATTTAATTAGGGATTCTGTGGGTTTTCTGGGCAAATAATGGGCTACAGTCCCAGTTATTCCTGATGAAAAGAAGACAAAGTCATAGTATGGCATTAAAGGCACATTATCTGCCAATGCAGCCTGCTCCAAATGTGATTATTACTTGTAGAACATCAGCTTTAACAAGAAATCCATTTGAAATCACTACATTTGTTTCATTAGTGTTTGGTCTGGGCTAAGTCCTATGATTCCTGCATCCCTCTTGTTCTTAATTGCATCAGAAAGGCAGCTGTGGAAGAGGAGACCTGGGTGCTACAATCCCTGACAAATAGCTTGGGTGCTCCATGGGGTTCCATTAATGCATGGGAAGAGCTTTCCTGAAGATGGGTCAAATTAAACACTAATTCAAAAGTGCCTGTTACTTACCAGAGAAGTCTCTTGGCTACAAAAAGGCACTTTAAAAACAAAAAATTCAAGGGCATTCATTTACCAGCCTTCCATATACTATATAAATACAGATTTGGCTGTAGAAGTAACTGCATAAAGAAAACCTTCATTAACAAGGCATTCAGAGTTCTGACAACCTAAGAACTCTGACTAGACCATGCCACTTTGGGAAGTGGAGGATTTTTGGCTCAGGTTTACTGAGTGACACCCATGGGTGCAATGGCACTAACCTTGCCAGCAAATTCAAGGAGCTGGACTCTGTTCACTTGACAGCAGGAATATCCTGGGTCTTACTGGCACAACTGAATTCCTAAAATAAAAGCCAGCCTGCATGGTTACATTTTGGAAAAAGACACAGGGTTTGGGACAGTTGCTGTTACTCCTCTGCTAAATTTTCACTTTAGCCAAAACAAAAGGACAAAACACAAAATGCAGCCATGACATGACAGTGTGGCTCTTACTTGCTCCCCTTTGCAGCTGGTACCAGTTAAAGTAGCAGAACAGGAGCTGAGAGCCTCTCTGCTGTCAGAAAACAAAAGCACTGTCTATTGAGAAAATTATCCTACATCAGGACTGCATTATTTTAATGAAACAAGACTCACACAGAAAAAAGTGCCTAACAACTACATTCCTCCTCATATCTCAGTGCTGCTTTAGAGCAGATGAAACTCTGAGAGAAGTTTAGAGGGTTTCACTCAGGATCCTCAAGCGCTTTGTACACATTGCATCCAGCAAAGGGAGAGATGTATTCTGTGGGAAAGCTGCAGGAACGCAGGCGCCAGAGCTCCACTCCACACTGACACCAGGGTTACTGTCACTTTAACAAGCTTCTACTACAGTGCTATTATCATTCAAAGCTCCTTATCATGCCAAGTGCAAATATTATGACTAGCTGAACATCTAGAGTAATCACTGCTGTAACTGTGTACGTGTACTTGTGTTTAATATTGAGGGCTGTTGCTGTCACCAGGCTATGAAAACCAAGCTGGCATTGACATCAGCACTGAGGATTTGCATACAGCTGACAGGAGCAGAGCCTGGCACACTGCTGGATGGGCACAAGGCAGGGGAATCTGACCACTATCTAGTGTCTGACCAACACCAGCCAGGACAGAGGGCTCCTCTGCCACTGTCACAGCCAATGGAGCAAAGAGGGGCACAGCAAACAGGCACTGGGCAAAACACAGTGATGGCCCTTTGGATTTTGGAAAGAGATGAAACTAAATATGTTTCAGTGGCTGAAAAACTGCAATAGCTGTGTTATTGTCTTCAGGTTCTGCAGCAGCATGGTGTGAGGATGATCTGCAGAGCTCTGGGCTTTAGCAGCCCCAGCTTTTGCAAAGCCAAAAAGTGTCTTGTGGCTGCCCCACTCTACAGAATCCAAGCTGAGGCTCCAACATGTCAGGTGGGAAGCAAAGAAACTTTGAGGATGGGTCCCTATGAGATGGCACTACAACTTCCAAGATCTGAGACAATACACAGCCAGCAGCTCAAAGGTGAAGTGCGGGTTTGTGTTTTCTTGGAAATACCTACCAATTGGGCTTTGGTAGGTTTTCATAGCATGAAAACTTCCAAGCTGTACTTAGTCACACAGACTGACCCTGGTTCACCCTTGTGAGGTTACTCTGGACTCAAGGCAAGGGGTGCTGTGCTTGCATTCATCTTCCAGAGTGCCCAAGGGTTCCCACTGATATGAGCAAGGGAAAGTGCTGGGCATTCCTGAAAAACTCTCCATTGATTTCTCAAGGCCTCAATGTGTAAAATATTAACATCTTACTGCCTGGGAGACTGCAAAGTTCAGACAAGGTGGGAAAGGAGAAGAGGTACAGTAACTGCAGTGACCCCCAAATATTTGTGTAACAAAAGCAGTGCAAAACTGTCCTAAACATGCAGAGGTCTTGTTATTACTGTTCAAATGGTGAAGTATTGCAGAGGCTTGTGTCAAATTGATGGCAGAGTTAAATGCACCAACTTAATCAGAGGCAGACCCACTGCCATTAGGCTCTGCTCCCAAATTTCTGGATTTCAAGTTTCTTACAGAACCAAGGAAGCAGAATGTTCTGTCAAATAATATTTCATAGAATCACAAAAAACTATTTAATGGGCACATGATCACTTGGGGAACACCTTCCATTACTGACAGCAGTGTGCTACTACAGCTACATGCATTTTCAGGAACTTGCTCTTTAGTAGGAAAAGGGTACACAGTGAAAGAGCTGGACTGGAACAGGGAGGAAGGAGCATGTGCACCCTGGGTATCTGTAACAGAACATGGGCTCTGCCACAAAAACACTTGTTTTTGCTGGATTGCTTCAATCTCGCTTTTCACTGGCACTAAATTCATCAATATGAATGGACAAAGTCAAGAGCCCTCATCAGCAGCACTAATTAATTTTTTTTTCAGAGATATTAAATCCTAAATCAGATTTTTCAAATTGCTACTTGGATCACTTGTGCTGGCACCAAACAATCTGAATTATTCATAACAACGGTGCTAATCAAATTCTGAAAACCCTGGTGACCCCCTGCTCTTGCCTGATAACTGGGAAGCAGTACTAGAGAGGGCAGGAGGTTGCAAGATTAAAGTTAAAGAGGTTCAGGAGGAAATTGAAGCCAGTGATGCTTTATGTGGCTACATTGTGCTAAGAAAGTAAGCCAGCAGATAGGCTCTCCTACAAAGGGAGAGGGAATTTGCAGAAGTTTCGAGTGCACAACATCCAGAAAGGAATTGCTCAGGTGTAATGTATAAAAACACAGTTATATTTTGCTAACATTTTTATATAGACAAAACTTTGGGGTATGTAGTTGGATATTCACAGTGCTAAAACACAACTGCATTATTTCCAATGACTTTGGGCACATAACTCTGAGTACAGCAGTAACAAGCTCTAAAAAACAATTACCATTGTTATATTCCCTATCCAGGAAGAGTAGAAAATGTCTACTCCAAGAAGTAAGGTCAGGCATTTCTAGGGAGTTTTTCATTTGCAAATGAATAGATAAAGCTGCATTTCAGTTTCCTAACAGAGCTGCACACAGGCACCATAGAATACCTGGCTGCACTCCTTTATGTCATTTGGTCTGTCACATCACACAGGGTGACCTAGCAAAGGACACTGGGTATCAAACAAGACAAGAAAGTGCAAGAGAAAGAAAACTGTCTCTTTTAAATACAGGCAACATTCCATTCCATCTAGAAAGGCACTTTAAATCAGAATTTCCTAACTATGACAGTAATTGAAATTCACCAGGTCAAGTATTATATAGTGAACACCACTAAGCATGTTTTATATAAAGATTAGATCTAACAAGACACTTGTCATATATTGCACAACCACCACATGATCTTTTAAAACAGAGTTATTGAGGGTGGCCAGCTGTATAAGAGACAGTGTGACCTGTATTACTGTAGTTACAGAAACATTATCAGCTTCAAAAACCAGTGAAATTACTGTATCTATTATGGGTACAAATGGTGACTAACTGTGATAACTAAACTACATCAGCAAAGAGAAAATTGTTCCTTTTTTAAGTGAGCTCTGCTGTATATTTGACAGCAGCTTTTGTCTAGATGGGTTGAGAGTTTTGCTTTTGATTAGCTGTCACAGGCAACAGCTATCTGGGGTAGGTATGCTCATATCCATTTACTTCCTTTGGCAAAAGAGTGAGAAGCATCAGTGGGAATGCAGAATAAAGTTTTTCTATTTTAGAATTACATATTTTAAAAGAACTCAGTTGGGGTCTCTATTTTAAGGATGTTCTGTAAGTCAGTTTCAAAGACAAAAATTTGCAGGGATGCTAAAGCTCTGTTGTGCTCATGATGAAATTACATACATACATATATATATATATATATATATATACACACAGAGAGATTATGCACCAATAGACACATATGTGTATACACAGAAGTTAATAATCAAACTAAAAAGTGTAAATTTAACTTCAGACTTTGGTTGTTAGGACACCATCCTGAGTGCTAGGGGTACTGTCATTTGGCCAAGTAACTAATAGAAGATGTAGCTGTGAAGTTGGGCTCTCAGCTGATTTGGGTTCTCCAGGCTTTCTGACAGTTTCCTGCAACAAGTACAGCAGGTCATGACAAGCCCTAAATGCAGCTTTCTGATCAGTGCAAGAAACCAAGTCATGGTTTCTAAAAACACAGTTTTTAATAGCTTGGTATAAAGCTGTCCTACTTCAATTTTTAAATGTCTCTATTTTTTTCATTAATGAAAATTCATCGTCATTCATAGCTTCCAAAGAAAGAGTTGCCAGCATGGATTGCTATAAATGTACACTGGCAGCATGACACCATTATCACCTTTTCTTAAATTAATATTAGGGAGTTTACTCCATCTCTAGCATATATCCCAAGACAATCAGTTTAATGGCCTGTGCAGGTGACCTGCCAAAAATCAAGACAAATTGAGCATGACAGCCAGAAGGTTATCTTATGTATCCTCTAAAGCCTTTTTTAAATTTACATTTAATTCCGAAAATTTATTTTTTTCCATATTCAAAGCTCTATGATTAATTTCACCTACTCTTTTTCTCCTTCACTTACATTTCCTGTTTCAGCTCACCACTGAATTTGCCACCTTCTATAATTCCAGTCAGTAAAGGAGGTTTTCTATGGACTGTTGTCATGACATTGTAGTTTACATACAAATGCTCTGAGGAAGCCATGCATTCAGAGATGGCTTTCCACTCATTATGACAACCAGCTCACTTTATAAACTTGTAAGCTTATAAAAAGTATTAAGCTGTAAGTAAAAAGTGTAAGCTATAGAAAAGCATTGGGAACATGAAGACCCCATATACTATTTAAAGAAATATTGTACAGTTCCTTGTTCTACAGCTGCCAAACCACATGGGCATAATTATTTCAGTGAAACATCTGCTGATAATGTAGATACCACAAACACAGTGCAACTGTTCAGAATAAGGTCCAGATCCATAAACACATCTATAAGCTTTTGATTTCAAGGGGCTATTAGCTGCAAAAAGTCTCTGTGAGTTTGCATACGAGTAAGATCTCTTCCTGCTCCAGCCACAAATAGTTATTGTGACTTTGCACACCACTTAAGCCCCAAATTTTTCCTCACCCATGTGTGAACAGAAGAAAAGGGGACAAACCTTATCTACAATAAGGGCTTGGGGAGTTTGGTATTAATTTGTGCTTATTAATTGCTTGGAGAGCTGAGGAAGAGAGGGAAATGCAGAAGCAAAGTCTTTTTATTAAAGGAAGCTGGATGACAAGAAGTGGGACACCTTCTGTAATCCTGAGGGAGGACTCCCAGCTGGGAAAGGGTATTCAGAGGGAGCAGCACCCATGGGAGGCAGAGCCATGGTGGAGCTGCCATCAGGTTTGTAAGCACTCAGCCTCCTCTATTCCTGCCTTTTGCACAGTCCTCCACTCTCTCTTTCTTATGTATTCCTCAAATTCATTTCATTTGACATTCTTGCCCCAACCTCTGTGATGGTTCTCTTGACCTCTGCTCACTGCAGGCTCTGGGCTCTGTCCTGACTCGTGCTGAGCTCCCTTGGGAAATGTCACACAGCCAGAAAAGCCAGAAAGCACCAACTCAGGTTGCCCAGAGTTTTGCAGAAGGGCACAATCCCACCATCAGAGAAAAAATCTCAGCAATCAAATATCTCCTAACATTTCTTCACCAGTTAGGTTAGCTGATCCTTCCCTACTTGCCATACAGTTTACCCTGATTTTGCACTGCAGGTTGACTACAATCCCTAAGAAATGTACAAGATACAAGTAACACAGTGATCCCCAGGACATCACAATACAGGAAAACCCTTCAGTGCTCAGTATTATCATTGCAGTGACTAAGGATTGGTGATCTGCCAAAAGAAACACCCAGAAATACAGCCTTATTGGCAAAGGACATAATAATCTCATCTCTAGAATGATAAGACAGACTCTACATTTTACCTTTTTTATTTAAAGTTTGCCTCATAAGTTCATCCAGCTGGAAATATACACATATTTCTTAGAAGAGTTGATGGCTATGAATTGCCCACTCATGTAGTATTAGCATCCAAGAGCTAATTCTTCCAGAGCTAGCTGTCTGGCAATCTTCAAATGTTTTCCATGGGCAATCCCAAATGTTTAACCTGTGGCATTTTCTGCCCTACTAATAAGTAACTGTGTCACACATTTAAATGATTCCTTTTTCTTTGACTTACCATATCTGCCTAGTGATAGAAGCACTTCATAGCCTGTGAACCACTATTTTAAAGCAACAAGCAAAACACATGCACAGCAACATAAGATGTATATTTTGGAGAAAGATGGAAAACATTTGGCTTGCACAAATTCTTATTTCTAGCTTATCTGTCCCCAAATAGCTCAAATACAGTGCATAGGTCTATAATGCACTTTATTCTGGATGACTGATAATGGGATTATTGCTCATACACCAAAACCAGGACATTCAAAATTGTATCCATTTATTCCTAAGGAACAGAATGGTTGTCAGAGCCTAATGTGTTTATCAACATGAGGCTGAGCCAGTGAGGTTAGCTAGATATAGCTCCTGGACAATATGATTGTGTCAAAGGATCCACAGTCAGATCCAGAGTTCTAGAGAGCGACTGTCTATAAAAGGTACACCCAACCTGAGAAGAATTCTTTTTGAAGTAGCACCTGCAATTTATAGGGATGTAGTGATTGGGCAGTGAATCTGAGATGGGTTATAGACCATGAACTGTAGCTCCAGCATGCTTGTTCTCCTTCCTGTTTGCTCCTCAGTCAGACACAGCAATTAGATTTCCATGTTTCCGCACCACAAGGAGCCAGTAGAAGAGGTTGTTTCTGCCCTGTGGGATACACTCCACCCAAAGAGTTTTATTCACCCTAATGTGATCCCAAGGAGCCTCTTTGCTACAAATCATGACACCAGTAGTATCCACAGACTGAGGGCTAAGCAGGCAGGGAAGCCAGATTCCTTTGTCCAGATGAAGGCATCTGATCCAAAGTCTTCTCCAGTCACAGAAGCAGCTCCTATTTCATGAAGATTTGGATCAGATTTGAAGGACAGCCTATCAAGGATGATGGGCTGGCTGTGACCATTTCCATGGAGAGCAAGAGGCCTTCTTTAGGACTGTCAAGCATCAGTATGAGCACATCCATCACTATTTCCCAGTTCAAATTTCACTTTTGAGAGAGTATTTGTATTTGCCAAGCCACAAATTGCAGTAGCCACAGTGGAGACTTCATTAGCAAACAATGACAAGACAAAGATATCATGAGAAGGGAAGGCAAGAACCACCACAAGGGGGAAAGCATGCTCCTCTTTCAGGAGTGCACCACAGAAACACATCTGTCAAACAGTGCTGAGACTGAAGTAATCAGTGCAACTAATTACCACTAATCGTAATATAGTTTCTGTCTTGCTGCTAATACATTTAGACTTGCTAATCAAATCAAACCATTCCAACTTGCTGTGCTGCTTCCAAATAAATATTTCATCAAGGATAAAAAATTAAGCTTTGTTCTTTTTGCTTTTTTTTGGTGGAGGTTTTTGTTTGTTTGTGAGTTTTTTTGTTGTTATGGCTGTTTGGAGAAGCAAGTGGCCTTTTTTTCATTTATTTCACACTGCAACAAAACTAGTAGAAAATGCCATCAGGAAGATTATTTAGCACTCTGAATGCTTTCATTTAAGAGCCAGAGCATGCTCACATCCCTCCCAGAAGAAGTGCAGAACCTTTACAGGATGCCCATTCAGGTAAACTGATAAACTACACATAGAAGCCCTGGATTCAGTTTCCAGCTGTGCTGCAAACTTCCCAGCCTGCTAAATACCTCTGAGCCTCAGCTGCCACTGTGGAAGTGGAACTATAATCTCTCTTTTTCTAAACTGAAAGCTCTTCAGACAGAAGTTCTCCCCACATTTCTGTGCTTGGGTTAACAACAAGAGACTCCTAAAAGGTTTCTGGAAGCTCCTTTAATAGAAAATAATTGACAAGTGGTTTCCAAAACTGTAATTACATTTGCAAATATATGATTTTCCTTCATACATAAAAAAGAGAAAGTAATAAAACTTCTTCCTTTAAAAATTGCACCATTCTATACATTTTTAATAAGTTCCCTTCTACTGGGGACTTTCACATGTGCCAGAGATCTGGGTGTTCTGGAAAGGAGTTTCACATAGATAAACAGGCAGTTCCAGATGCTGTTGGACTGAAATGAACCTGACTATTCCACCCACAGTACTGCACAACAGAGGAAAACTTGCTATAGGCACACACTGAACACTGACAAACGTTTATTCCCCAAATTACCAACATGGCCTTTGGAAGTTTTTGCAGTTTATTCCCCAAATTACCAATACAGCCCTTGGAAATCTTTAAGATTCCTGAAAGATCAGACTCTAAGATCCTTCCTTGTTTTTGAGGATTTTCTCCCATCCTAAACCCAACCACTTCCACTTTTGCAGCAAACCACATTCTGAGGGACAACTAACAGCCAGTACTTTCTCTTGTGTCACAACAGAAATGAGTCCTCAAATGCTGTGAATCAGTCCTGCTCCAAAACCTTAGCCACTATTTTTACAAATTCAAATCCAGAAAAGACCACAGTTAATGTAACAATGGAACAGGATTTCAATATTTAGTGGTTCCTAAAAACAATAACCAAATTAACTTGCACCTATCATTAGTTGCCAACTGAGCACAAACATCTGACATTCTAAACAAAAAAGAAAGAAAACAACTAAATATTTTATACCAAAGAGGGCCTCAGATTTTAATTAATTTTTAGACTTTGAACTTTGCAAACAGCTACTTGTAACTGTTTGCAGTTTACAGAGTTTATAAAGGCCATTTGTAAAACAGAGTTTACAAAGGCCATTTAAAATTGTGGTGTTGATCTAGAAATCAATATATTTTCACAAAAAGGAGCTCATTAGCAGTGAACATTCATAACTGCCAGGTTTTCCACATACAAGAAAAAGCATCTGGAAGCTACTAAAGCAAACAGTAATCACAGAGATTTAAAATTGAGACAAGATGGTCAAAATTAGCTCAATATAGTAATAATAAAAAAATTCTGACCTTCTTAGAAGATTTCAGTAGCAACTTTTTCAGTTACCATCAAGACCCATTTTTGTCAGGCTGACCTTTCAGTGTATGTTGCACCAAGATTACATCACAATTGCTTTCTTTTCACTTTTCCCCTCCCATTTTCTGCACCATCCAAACTCAAAGAAGGATAGAAAGACAGACAGACAGATAGACAGACAGGCTGACTGACAGATTCATCAATAGATAATTGATGAATAATGACTTTATTGCTGTCCCTTACTGGCAGAAAGAAGAAATAAGAATTAAAACACTGCATGTTGCTGCTTTTCTTTACTACAGTGTTAAACACCCTGCCCAAGATTATTAATAGCAGTTTCACAAGCTCACTCATTCACTTTGCAGCACGCATCTGTACAAACCATGCCATCTTCTGGTGCTTCCTGGCAGCTAAAAAAGAAATTCCAGTGTCAGAACTGAAACTGTCACCTCTATCTCCATACAGGGAGTGCTCTCCTTGTCATCCTTTATCTGAGTGGAGCACTGTACTCTGAGAAAATGTTTCATGGCTCTTCAGGTATTTCATGGCTCTTTCACATACCACAATCCCAATGAAAAATGAAGTGCCAGAAATTGTGTGATTTACTGTGAAATAACAATTCTCTTCTACAAACTGAGCAATCTGTGCCTTGAAAGTTTCTATATTCAACTTATTATAGAAACACTCCTATGACTGATACCATAAGAACTTGAACAGAAAATAATTTTGAAATCAGTTTCTTATTAGAACAAAAGCATCTGTCCATCAAGAAGTTTATGACAGCTGGATCCAACTCCCCACATGATATAAAATACAGATTGGATAACATGTTGAGCTGCTCTTTCAGTCCTTTACCTTGTTTTTCTGCAGAAATAGTTCCAAATATTATGGCCCACAAACAAGTAGCTGCTATGTGTTTTCTTCTCCTGCCAAGGCTTCTCAACATCTTTGCATGTCACAGATTCACCTTTTATTCACTGAATAATAAGACTCACTTTTATTCACTGGATAATAAAAAACTGGTTGTTTGCTTCCACTTCCTCTATTGGAAAGTTGTTCCAGTGTTCCAGTGTTCTTGTCATTTTGAGACAAACACAATGTCCAGCTTTCATTTCTACTGTGGTTGCAGTAGGAGGACCACAGCAGAATGTAACTTTACACACCTCGAACCTCACAAGTTTTAAAGAAATGTTTGTTACTCCACAAAAACCCCACTACACACTAATCCCTCAGCATCCACAGTTCTCCATTAATTCTGTGATGTGTTTCTATGCAGACTTTTTACTGTGGAGAAGGAGTGCCATGCCATTGAAAAATATGCTGACAGCAGGAAATCAGGAAAGTGTGTCAGGCAAGAATTGTATAAGACAGCCATAGCTGCACTTGGTATAGGAGGAATTGCTGGGTAAAAACCAGTAACTTATCATAGAATCACAGAATGGGTTTGGGTTGGAAGGGACCCCAAAGATTATCTTGTCCCACCCTCTCCCATGGGCAGGGACACCTTCCACTATTCCAGGTTACTCCAAGCCCAATCAAACCTGGCCCATAGCACTTCCAGGGATGGGGCAGCCACAGCTTCTCTGGCCAACTGTGCCTCACCACCCTCACAGGGAAGATTTTCTTCCTAACATCTAATCTAAACCTACTCTCAGTATTAAGCCATTTTTCCTTGTCCTGTTACAGCAGCCCCTTGCAGTCTCTCTCAATTTTTCTTGCAGGTCCCCTTCAGCTGGAAGGCCACAATTGGGTAAGCCCACAGCTTCTGTTCTCCAGGCTGAGCAACCCCAATCCTCTCAGCCTTTCCTCACAGCAGAGCTGCTCCAGCCCTCTGATCATCTTGGTGCCTCCTCTGGACTTGGTCCAGCAGCTCCAGGTCCCTCCTGTGCTGGGACTCAGGGCTGGAGGCAGCTCTGCAGGTGGGGTCTCACCTGAGCAGGGCAGAGGGGCAGAAAACTCCCCTCCCTTTGCCTCGCCCTCTAATTTTATAGATTCCAACACCCTTGCTGCCCACAGCACAAACTCTGACCCACCAGCTCACAACCCAATCTGTGCTACCCAACCATCAGCTCACAACCCAACCCAGCCCAGTGAGAGGAAGCACCATTGGCATTTTGGCCCCCTGCCCAGCTGCTACACAGCTCCTGAAGGTCAGCAGTGGTAAAGTTCTGGATGAAAGAATGCTACTGGCTTTTTAGAGAGAATGTTGGAATACCACTCATTTTTTTCCTTGTTTTGTAACAGCCAATATTATTTAACATTTTAAAATGGCACTACTGTGCTCTCATTCAATTGTATTTGCTGACTTTTCTATAGTGAGAGTACATTCAGAGTAAAAGTCAAATAAGTTTCAACTGTGTTTATGAACCTCACTGAGCTTTTTGGACAACACTACAAACATTAGGAATTTGAAAGGAGAGGCAATAGTTCCTACTGAAAAAGGGAAGTGGTGGCATTTTCATAAGAAATATAAGGAGTTCCAAAGTGCCCCTCTAATGTTCTGTTCAAGCAAGATATCAAAATCAATGGACATGAAGTTCTGTTAACACACAAATTAAGTGCAGACTGCAACCCAAAATACTATAATGTCATGGAAGAGACTCCAGCCTTAAGGGACCCTGTTTCCACCCATAAAGGGATGTAAGTTTTACATCTGAAAAAAGAAAACAAAAGCTTTAAGTAGGATTCCAGAATTCCATAAGACCTGAAATGGCCCAGATCTTAGGGATATAAAATATTTCCAGCCCTCAAAATAACGTGAGAAAAGATAATAGGGGTTGGTTCTTCATCCTCATTATGCAGAATAGAGAGGAAAGCACTTGAGGCACCCATGCTCACAAGCAGGGAAACTGCCTTCCTCCCTCCCCTCCATTCATAGCCTGGGATATCATTATAAAGACAGAAGGGCCAGAGATGAGCAGTGCTGTTTTAAGTGTCAGAGGAACCCACCAGCAAGGAACACATATTGGGTAAATCCACATTAAACACTGCTTCCAAGTCAGGAGCTCATTTCTCAAGCAGATCACCCTGTAGATCTTGTACTTTGTTTTACAGTGCAAAGTAATTCAGGAGTGGACCAGGTGGTTTCTGTTGGGGTTAAACTCAGGAGCAGAGCACACTTGTGGAGCACATAGAAACAGCCATTCAGTCCTTGGGATCAGCCTAGGGATGAGCCCTTGGGATGAGTACAGTGTCCATATTAGAAACTGAACATCTTAGTCCTAAGGAAGTGACAGCATTTGATGCCACCATCTCAGTGCTTTGTATTTTCCTCCTACCCCAGCTAAGGTGGATCCACCTACATAAACAAATAGAAAGAGAGGTTCCCTCGTGTATTTTGCTATATCAGGTTTATCATATACCTCCTGGAACACAAGTGAGGGAAGAAAAATGATGCATCTATTCTGGGAATTAAAATATTTCAATGTTGAAGTTATTGAGCTTGAAATTACCACTTTGAGGTGGGACATCATCATTCTAAATTTTGTTATTCAAAATTTTAACAGTTGTCCACACACATGGAACACTGAATACAGAAATGCTAGTAATGACATTCCAGTAAAGGAAAATCAATCACACTTCCAGTTACAGCTGGTAATTAAAAATAGATGTAGTATATTAGCCTTGAGAAATAAAAATGCACAGCATTCTGACAACTACTGATTTGATATTACTGATTGACATTTTGACATTACTGATTTGAATCACATTAAAACTCAGCTTCCTGCACATTTCCTGGGTACACATTCAGGAAAAGCTTGTTCTATGAAAGACTGTATCAACTCCAAGCAAATAAACAAAGAGTGAAAAGTGTGCACAGGAGTATCAATCCTCATCTTAATACTCCTTCTAGCATCAAACTTGCAGAAGAGAATTCCTGCATATCATCATTAGCTAATTAATCTTAAAATATTCTCTCCCATTTCTCCTGGGAAACAAGGAAATGTGGGAAAAGGAGATTGCTCAGACATCTTCCAGTTGTGAGTATCCATAAAGTCACAGTGTGCCTGCCAGCAGCTCCTCCACAGAAGCTCCACAGCCTCTGCTTTGCCGGGAATTGGGAAAGAAAATCATCTTCCCATCTCAAACTTTGACCTACCTCTCTATTTCTCATCAAAATACTGAGACCTCCCTGCTGTTTTCACAAAGAACTTGCAAGTTCAATTTTAATCCCTTTGCTCTAGATATCACCTCAAATTTGTTTTCTCAAGCTCTTTGTGTGTTTTGATCTCTGTACACATTGTACACCTCTTCCAGGAGGAGGGGATTTTTCTCTTTAAAATCTGAAGGGTGTTTGTGCCAACACCCTTGGGTTTGGCAGAATCTGACCCTTGAAACATAAATCCCCGTGTCAACTTTGTCTTCCAAGCCATTTTCACTAAATACATTTGGGATGCTCTTAGACAATAGTCAGTTCTCTCAGAACAACACTGGACAGCATGCAAAGCAACCAAATTATTTTTGTTTAAGGCTGATTCATTGCACATTCATCACAGCAAATCAAATTCTCACAGAATTCCAGCATCCACTAATTCCAATTTCAAGATTTTTATGTTGAAAATAGTGTAATTTCTTGGGAGGATCCTTAACCAGAGAAGGTAAAATTCCTTCAGTGGATAATAACTCAACAGACTACAGGAGTGCTGAGTTAGTCATGTCAAGAAACTGCATTTTAATAAATGCCAGATTCTGTACATGCCTAGTCTGCTGAGAACTGTGCAATTTGAAAACTTCATGTATTTATATGATAGGTTGGAACAGGCCAGCTGATGAATACATAACTATCTGATGATCAAAAGATCTTTTTCAAGGAACAGTGAATCATTAAGGAAATATGTAGCAATTTTAAGCATTATTATTCAGACTTTGTTCTGGAATAACATTTTTAAAGCTATTTTTTGACACTGAAATCTAAAGGTTTAGCCACAGACTTTAGAGAAAGTCTATCAGCAAACCAGTGGCTGATGCTAACCTAAACTGAAGCCAGCTTAATGAAAGAGCAAGAACCTGGGAGAGCCAGACAAATGTTGCATGAGTTATTGGCCAATTTCATAGTTTTGGGATGGCAAGAAAACTTAAGTACACCTGGGCCAGATTTTTGAGAAGTATAAAGACACAGCTCAACTGAACCCAAAGAAACTACAAAATCTTAACATGAAGATCTCATTTTCCTTTTTTTTTCTTTTTTTTATTTCAAACAGTGAAGCAGAATAGAAGACTATCAGAAATTGTAATTACAGACAGAGCTGATGCATACCACTTTGCCCAGCTAACACTGGTAGAACTAACAGGGGCCACACAGTAGGAAGATCTTTAGAAAATACATTAGTCCAGCTTTCAGGACATTGGATCATCTTACAAAATCTATCATTATCATTTGGCAGCGCTCAGTTTAATAGGAGGCAATTTCAGACAGCAACCAGGGACTGAACTGCAAAATAACCCAACAACTCAACTTTGAGAGAACCACAGAAACACAGAATGGCTTAGGTTGGAAAGAACACCTTGTCTCAGGTTGGAAAGAACATCTTTCTTTTATTTTTCTATAAAATAGGATAGCAAGTTCATAACAGTGGGTGAAATGGACCACCTCAGGCAGCCCAAGCCAGGAAAATGCCATCTTACTTGCTCTGTATTTGTAACAGTAGGAAAAGTCACTCAAAGATGAGTTTTGGGGGAACTTTATTCTTCCACTGTGTATGGGAAACTGTCAGCTACTATGCCTTCACTGTTTGCATTACCTTGTGGTCTGAACCCTGGAAAAGAATCTCATTAAGCCAAACCTAAATACACACAGGATAAAGACAGGCCCAGACCCAAAAAACTTCAGCATATTTAGGAGAATTACTTTATTAAGAAAGTGCAAGAGGGAAAAAAGATAATAGAATCAACTATGGCCAAAGTTTTTCAACCAAAAGGCCTGAAATCCAGATATAGTCTCATTTTAAAAAAAAATATATATCTAAAGATGTGAGAAATAGGAATTCATGCTGAAGGCCTCATAAACTCTCTGACTTAAAAACACACAAATGCAAACGGGCTCCCAGCCAAGGATACAGACAGAAGCTCAGACTCTGTTCTTAAACCAGGTCTTTCACCTTTGCTCCACCTACCTCAGGCTCAGTGCTGGCCTAGATCTCAGCCCAATTTCCACTAGTTTTATGAATTTACACCATTGCTGGGAGCTGCTGACTCCCTCTTTAATCACCAGTACCAGGCCTCTGTGTGTGTGCTTGCACACACACATGGCAGGGAGAAGGGATGACTCCCCAATGTCAAAAAAATCATGCTGCACTCCCAAACTGAGTTTGGCACACAGAAATCACAGGCTTCTCACAATCCTCAGTTATATTATTCATGCAGAATGCACTCAGCATTCTATTGTTCCTGCCCTCATTGTTTATAAATGAGTCTTTGCTTCATCTGGGGATGGAAGTTCCTTTAAGCTTCCTTTACTAAAAGTACTTCTGTAATGAGATACAGGGCTAGCACTCAGAGGGTTAAAGAAGTTTCTGGAAATGTTTGTGCTTCTGGAGAAAAGATGTATTTTTTTCTCTATCGAAGGAAAAATGAAACACTGGATCTTGCTGATTTATTTTAGCCAATCTGACACACAGGTTCCTATTCATTCCTAAATGTTTCAGAAAATAATGAGGTTCTTCATTTTGTTCTCTCTTACTGCAACATTTCTGAAGGCAATTTCTTTGTATGTTAAGACTCTTGTTTTTATACCTCACTTAAACATTCCCAGCTCTATCACATTAAAATATTAACCTAAGACATGGTCTTCAAATGCTGTACCTGGTATAAATACTATTTCTTATGACAGGACATGAATTATTCCAGGTCTCTTTTGTTAGGGATCCAGAGCTACAAAAAAAGATACAAGCCTTTGTCCAGCAATATTGCAAATTTCATCATTTAGCTTGTTTGACAGCTCAAACTACCATCATGTGCAAGATTTTAGAGCATTCCCCAGATTAGAGTTTTTTCAATCCAAATTAAGTTAATTAACAGTGGGCTGAACAGTGAAAGAAAAAGTAAATTAATCAGATGGCAACTGAATCACTTTTGGCTGAGGACATCCTTTTATTTTAAAACCAGTATCATCATGGTTTAAGGGGAGTGGGACTGCATTTACCTCTCCATTCTTTACCTCTCTTACTGCTTTTAAAGTTCAAAGCCCTCCTTCATACTGCTGCTAAGGCTGAGATATTGCAGATCCAAAAGGGACAAGAGGCAGGCTGTCACCTGACGTACTGAAACCTGAAAACTGGAGAGATCCATCCATATTTTGGAGTGAAAGGAAACTGGGTTTTTTGAACTAAGCACTCAAGAAAAATAACAGTTTGCCAGTTAATGGAAATGCATTTATATTTCACTACTGTTAAGCAGAGAAACAATTTCATCTCTTTCAAAGCTTTCTCCTGTCTACTTGCAAATATCAATGGACTTTATGAAATGGATAGGTTTTGTCTTTTTAATATCAACCCCTAATATATTAGCTCTTAACTGAAGTTTAATGAAGCCATCCCCAAGAGCAGCATCTTTAAGCCAACAATCTCCATCCTCTGTGGGTTCTCCCAACACTCTGGACTGCCTTCATCTGCCCTCTCCCCTCCTACCTGCTTTGCTCCCTCTGGTAATATTCGGATTTTTATCACACCAGTGCAAACTTTGGGTAACTCCAGTGAACTCCAGGGAAATATATTTCTGGACTTACACCTGCCTAGCCAGTAGAAAATGTAAATTTAGCTGAATAGTATTTAGTTTGCTCATTAAAGGCATTTTCCCCCTTTAATTTATAAGAAAGAAATGAAATCTGGATTGCATTGCTCATACTCATCTTCAATAATACCACATTCCTCCAATGATCCTATTGAAAAAAGCTACCCACTTTTTCACTCAAAACATATGAGGAGAACTTATTCTGGAATTAGTAGAGGAGAGAACAAAAAGTATTTCTTTCAACAAAGATCAGCCCTGTAGGTCATTTGAAGGAGGGACAGTAGTGCAGAATTTCAATTGGTTTCTGAAACAGCAGGTTTTAAAAAATACATTTGCAGTTTAAGTGCCAGGTTTTGTCTAAGAAAACAAAAAAAAAAGATTGCAAATACTTCTGTCACTCCTATATTCCAATTAGTTTTGAAGGGGTGAAAGATGAGAAATTAAAACAATTCCATTTTCCATGGGGAGTAAATAACCTCCAAATCTGGAAACTCATTGGTGTGTGCAACCAAGGACAAGTGCTGAATGCAACACATCCATGGAAAAAAGTGCTCTGGAAAAAGCTGGGGTTGTTTTCCATTTAAATCCATGCCCATTCAAAACAGTCATATCTGAATTTCTAAGAGCATGCAAAATCAGTATGCATTTACCATAATAAATGCCTTTTTCATCAACCAACAAAACAGAACAGATACAAATGAACCAATCAGGGATTTCCAGTGAGCTATCAGTGTTAGAAAAGCTACTCTGCAGATTCCAGTTGAGTCACCACAGAGGAGAAAAAAAAAGGGGGGAAAGGGGGGAAATAAATTACTGTGTGCAACTCCATCTGCAAACTGCTTCTCCCGCACTGGTATGTAATAAAACGTGTTGCTAAGATACAAGCTGCTAAAGAAGTTCATTAAAGGACACTTTAAACAAAGCTGCCAGACTCTTTTCCCTTTAAAGACTGCTTATTTGGTTCTGTCCCTTGTGTTTATAATTAGATCCTCTATATGAGAGATTGTGTTCCATTCAAGCCCACTCAGCAAAGAATGTTAATAAAATAATGTAAATAAGGCACTGGTTTAGGTTGTACATATTTATGGGCTGCAGAGCTGTTGATAGAAATGCATCTGGACTCCACCTGTATTTTTAAATGCAAAATAAATGCTTTTCCAAGTAGTTTCTCCCTAAGCAGGAGAGCAGAAACATTAGCTTCTGCACCCAGCACTCTGACCTAACTTTCAGAAAATACTTTCAAGCAAAGAAAACTGGCTTCTTGCCTAAAGTTTGGAGTTTATAAAAGCCTCATATAGGCTTTTATATGCAAGCCTTTGTTATCTACACTGACATAAAGGACAAAATTGTTCATGCCTTTCCCCTGGCAATCTTTCTCTTTTTCCATCTGTACACAAATTCCTAGATGTGTGTTAATGATTTAGAGAATTTCCTTGATCTAATATATTCACAAGTAAGTCTGTTTTGTAATATTTTATTGCCAGGAAAGATATGCTATCAAATAGGTCTTTATCTGACCTTATGTAAAATACTTTTAGTCCTCCTAGTAACACTTGGATGATAGGGGTACTCAGGCTTTTGTTTTGGTTGAAGGGAAGAGAATGGGCAAGATGTACTTTGCTTTCAGTCATCGTGGTGAAACGATGCTAAAGAAATAATTTCAGCATTTATCTGTTTGGCACTTAATAGCACACAAGATGCATAAAACCCAGATGAGAGTTAGTATCAGTGATTATACAGGAAATGTTACTTGTCACTTTATAACCTGCATCTCACACTAAATTCTGTGCTGCAGTCTCCAGTACGTATATATATTTTTAATTACATTTTCAGGCTCATTTACATGCGCATATTGGCTTTCTGCCTGAATGATATCAAAGAGAAAGACCTTATGCTCACACCCAACCACACACACCCACACACACACAGACACAGAAGCAAATTTATACACAGAGACACTCTGTACATTTCTGAGAATGGAAGCTTCTCTCTTCGTCATTCTTAGAAAAGCTTTGACTCACCAATAAATCTTTAGGCAATCTTAGCTGATTTGAGGCACTTTAGAAAAACAGATCATTATAGAAAATGTAGGTTAATCTCTGCTGCATGTCAAAAGTATCAATGATTCTCACTTGACTCAATTATTTGAAATGTAATATACAATTTCACTTTCTGTAACCTTATAAGATTTGTCATCAATAGCTGAGTTGCACAGAAAGGCAATTCCACTCCCTTCTCCCCAGATAATACAGAAGCTACATCACAAAGTACCAACAGGATCAAGTTAAATTAATGTGGAAACAAAAATAACTTATATGCAATATAGACTTAACTTCTGTTTCAAGGCCAATTACATGCTTCTCTCAATTAAACACAAGCAATCAGACCAACCTTCAGGTGAACACACTGCTCTGGCCAGAGCTTCAATACCCAGGCTCTTAAAACAGAATTACAGCTCTGAAAATAAGATTGCCTCTCAAAAGCCTAAATTAACACCACCCATCATATCTACAGAGCTCTCAAGTACTTATTGTTTTGATTTTACTGCAGCTGCACTTATAGTCAATACTCTGGTTTACTTTAATTCAGTCAAAGGATTGTTTTATAATTTAAACTTGGACATATATTTAAGTTCTCTATGGGTTAAAAAGGAAGACACATGCTCTTATTTCCTAGTTCTCTGTCTATTAAGCAGAAGGGTCTGCCTGTACATGTGCAAAAAGCCCTGTGGTACATATTAGATTTCAAAAGAGCCTTACTATTGGCAGTTGCAGGTTGGAGCAGGAACTAAGCCACATCAGCAATTTCATATGACACTCTGGAAATTGCTACTGCATAACAATAAGCAGCTGATTCAAAAAAGAGAGCAGTGGGGGAGAAAACATTTTTCATGAAGTACATTTTAACTCAAGAACAATTCCAAATAAAAAAGTAGTACCACCTTAAGTTTAAAATAAAATAAAATAAAAATTATATAAAATATATGTATATACGGACATATAAGACAAGTGTGTGATGAGGATTGGATAGACCAAATATGAGTCTATTACACTGAAATAACTGTCCACTTTAATGGCAGAATGACAAATTTGCATTTTAATTAGTCCAATTCTGGTTCTTTTTGGCTCCTCTTTGTTCTTATATTAAACTTGCAGCCTATTTTCATACTTCCCTTACCTCCAACTCCTCTGCATGTACCAGTTTCCATCCTTGCCACTATGGCCACAAATACACCATTTACCATGGTCTTGTCTTTGCAAATTTCTATCCTTTATTGCTTAAAATGTTGTTGGTGCTTCAGATTTTGTTTTGGGGGCGGAGGGAAGGGGGAGGCATCATTTTATAATCAAGTACAAAAATACAGCATATAATATCCTTGATCCCAAAGAGAAAGGCATAGAAGGAAAAGTTAAAAGTAACTTTGTATGAACATTTATATGCCTTCATGCTTTCGACTTGAAAATCAAATCTGCAATGAGATGAAAAGGGATTTTCTCTATTTGAGCATAGCAGAAGTGCAGTATGGTGCAGTATCCCATTGGAAATGTTATTTAAAACCACCATTCTAGCATCATGCCATGGAAAGAAGACATTCCCCTTTTCTTCCACAGATCCAAGGAGTCTGTGCACCAGATCCTGAGAGAAGATGAACTGGTTCAAACAACTGCCATGACACTGCTCTGGATGAGGCACACACAGCATGAACAGTGGAGATTTGGTTCCCTCAAACCAGAGCTCCTGACAAAGACTCCTCTAGAAGACACTTCACAGCTACCCAAGTGTCTGCTGAAAAATTAAAACAAATTCTAACTCCAAGAGGCAGAGTTCCTACAAAGAACTAAAGTTACTTTGAAAGAGTCTCCCTACTAAAGTATTGCGCACATCTGAACAAATACCTGTTTGCTGCAAGCATAAATTAGATATTTTAGTGTGTAACAGGTAGCAAGTGTCTTTAGTGTAAAACCAGAAATGAAAGAAGAAGGTATTGTTGGCATAATTCCTTTTTCTAAATAGACAAAGGCATTGTAGGGAAAAAATTGCTAAATCACAGGGATAATCATCATAGCCAGCTCCTCTAATGAGGCATCATGGGATTACTGGAGTTATTATAAGAGTCATCTTATTGAAGAAATTCAAAGTTAATTGAAATCAATTGTACTGTTCTGACAGCAGGTGTTTTAAGTGAGTAAAATATCAAAGTGAACTCTTTAAAATGGTTAGAATGAATGTAACATTCTCTTTTCAGCAGTTAGCCCTGCCAAGTGATACACTGTACAAGTAGAGAAACGTGTACAGTCAAAGAAAAATGCTGGAATGAAATAGCATTTCCCATGCCATTGCAGCTACCAAACAAAATGGGGTTCTAACCCCTCCAGTAGAAATTTTTGTTACAGATGTGTAAATTCCATGAATCTTTTTAAGGGCAACCCGATGGCAGGCTGAAAGCCATATTTCCATTCCTCCATGAAAATGTCCTTTATTACCCTTTTTCTCCAATATGACATGGGACTCCCAGTATGCTGCTACTGAAAGCACAAACAGAATGCCAGGATTGTCATTATGCAAACTACATTCCTAAGTTTCTCCTCCAAGAAGCTGAAGGTAAATCCTTCCCTAGTTTTTTCCCCTCTTTCTATAGATGGCAAAACAAACAATACATTGCCACTTGATTTTGGAAAACAAGAAAAAGAACTGGAGCTTTCTGGGAGCTGGAGCTCTCTGAATTACAATCCAGAATCTTTACTCTGATCCAGCAAGTTCATTTTATTCTGCAATTGTCCAGGATTCCCAGCAAAGTCAGCAGGACCTCATTATACAGAAGAATGGCAAAGTCAAGCTCATATTTAATACCTGTTGTCTGTGTGTTTACAGACTCAGTGCAGTGATAGGAAAGTTTAATGCTCCACCTGGGAGCCCATCACCTGCCTGCCCTGACATCCAGAGCCAGACATGGATGCAATTCTTGCCACAGCAACAGGGAGGGCTGTGCATGCCTTGGGTCAGAGTTTGACATCAGGAAATGCCTTTCAGATTTTACCTGAGTTTGCACTGAAGCTTATAGCCCTTATTTTACCTTAATAATCTTGAAAGAACCCAGCCATAAGAAATACTGAGCTCTGGCAATATCAATAATTTACTCTTTACCTCATGTAAACAATGCTGCCATTTGCAGCATGAACTTCAACAAACCCAAAATCCACTTCCTCCTCTTCCCCAAAACAGAGACAATATCAGCACAATGAGACATCTGGAGCCAAACCACCTCCAACAACTTGCACAAGAACTGTACTTCAATTTAAGAAGTCTAACACTTTCCACAAGCAGGTTTTGCTGGTGGTCACCACAGGCAAAATACAGTCAGTGATTTCATTTCAGGTGTACTACCCAAAAAACCCCCAAATAACCAGCAATAACACAGGCTGGGAAAGTCTGCCTGAAACTGATGCTGATTTTCTGCATAGATAGTAAATTATGGTAAAGAAATGAGGCAGCACACAAGTGAATGGCATAAAGTCTTTCAGGAAGGCATATTTTTATTACTGTGCTACAGGACAGGGTGTCTGAATTCATCATGGTCAAAAATATAGTGACCCACACATGTTCATTGTTAAAGACCTGGCTTGCCACCTAACATTATGTCAGTAAGGAGGAACAAGGAAAAAGGAACTTCCGATGAAGGTTAAAGATTTGCAATTTTTTTATCCTGATCTATTAATTAATAAGAGACAACTTCCTAGAATTAAAAGACCCTTAACAACTCTTTAAGGACATAAAGAGCAAGAAACACATGCAGCAGAGCAGTTCTGGTGTGCTATTCAGGCCAATGCTGGCTCTTATGATGGCTCTTTTATTTCCATATAAATGCTTGTTGCTTGACAATTCAGATAAAAATGTTATTGCTGCTCTGCATGTGCTGTAGACTGAAGGTGTAAAACCACTGGACTAACTAATGGAGTCTTCACACATCATATCTTGTTAAAGAAGAGGTAACCCATCCTCAAATGTGATGACAATTAATCAAAACCACAGCATCTGAGGGATGTACCTGTGACAGAAGTCTAAGCTGTCTTTCTGAGCTGGATGCCAAATTAAAAACTGATTGAAACTATTGCCTTCCAGTAATGAAAATGATGGCTCTAAGTACTTATTTGCACATACTGAAAACTATTAAAACTATTCTAAATAAAGGAAACATCAATGACTAACCAGGGATCCTTGATTGGGATGCAACTTTAAATCCAGCTGCATATACAAGTCCACTTTGTAAATTTCCCTCAAAAGTTGAGTTTGTCATTCAGGTCTTTCTTGTCTTCATTTGTAAGTTTCAAGAAAAGTACACATTGCCACAAATGCCACTGTAGCCATCTACAATGGAAAGTGATGAATGGGGGCACTGGGAGACAACATTCACTCCTGCTATGTTCCGAACAGGTGTAGATGGGGGGTTTTGTTTGTTTGTTTTACTGTTTCATCATTAACACGTGCAGTTAAATTGAAAGGCAATTTTAGGGTCTTTTGTATTCAGTGTACACAAAATCAAAGGTATACATTATTGAATTATGAATTAGTTGTGCCTAAACAAATCTTTGGGGGGATAAAGGAGGAAGGAATGTAAATACATATGTAAAAATAACCTCACTGCTTGAACTGCCTATTTAAATTTACACTGGTGTTTCCATGAAAGTAAGGGCATGAAACCACCAAAGAGCCCCACCCTGAGCCCATCTGTGGTCTCAGGGGTCTCACTGCTCCTTCTCTACACCCTCAAGGACATAGAGCTCATTTACAAGCCACTCCTAAGCAGCAGCTAATAATTATAGCAGTCTGCAACGTTACTCGATGGGTTTGTGACCTGGTCACAAGCTAAGACCTCCAAACTCATTTCACTTGTGACCTAAGAAGGATTTCAGTGCAGACCTCTGGAGGTGGCAGCCTGGAGCACAAGGACACCACAGCACCAGCCAGGCTCTTAATTATGAGCTCTTGTTGCACAGCATGTTGAAAACAGCAAAAGAAATCCAGAGTTTTGCCTAAAAATAGGACGTTTCCTGCTAGGCCAAATTTGCTGTTTAAAGAATTTAGGTATTTTATGTTTAATTATTTCATGGTCTATAGATTTATTTACAAGATTATGAGAATGGCAAGTCATAAATATACAAGGTATTTTTACTAGTTAGTTTGGATTATACATAAATATGCTGTGCAAGCGTAGCAAAAACCATTTTCCCCAAGCTGAATCAGAATGTTCAAACTGAATTTTCAAATGTGTCTCTCTGCCTTATCTAAATTCCAACATGACATATAATAAATAGCTTCTCATTTACCACGATCATAAAAATTTAAACAGCCTTGAAACAGTTGCTGCAATATAGGGGGAAATGATCAAATCTATGTTCCAAACACCCACTTAGAACAGTAAAACTATTTTGATATTTAAGAAATAGTACATAAAGATGCAGGAAAGGGTTTTATCTTATTTAAAAAAAAAACAAAAACAACAAAAAATAAGGTTCTACCAAATATAGGAGTATTAGAGTCAACAATTTGCTGTTTTACACTGCACAACAAGGACTAACAGCCCTTACACATCATGTAGTGTCAGATTTGCTTTTTAAAAGAAACTATCTGGTTTGATTCTATACAGTGATTAAACATCTTTGTGCTCTGCTGAGTAGGGCATTCTCTCCCCTCCCCCCTCCAAAAACGGCATCAAAGCAATCAAAATGGTAATGTTCAGCATGAATGGGGCCCCATCCCCCATCGGCAAACTCCGCAGACTTTTCTCCATGTTAGGAGCAACCAACACCCCTTCCTCACAAAATGGAAGCTTCCACTACCAAACTGAGAGTGCTGACCAATTCTCATTACAATAAACATGGGAGAAAAAGGGGTGGCGTGCAGCCGTGGCCCGCAGGCACGCCGCACGCAGGCACTTGGCAACTTTGAGCACAACTCCGGCAAAGCAAAACAGAACACAATTAAAAAAAAAAAGGGTGGGGGGGGGGGGGGGGAAGGAAAGAAAAGAAAGCCAAACAAATAAAAACAAACAAAAAAGAAGGACGGGGGAGCAGCACACGTGTCGCCTCTCGCCGGGAGGGTGTGAGGGAGGCAGGGGGGAGGCAGGGGCGGCTGAGGGCGGCTGTGGGCGCTGTCCCCGGGCGCGGTGCTGAAGGCGGAGGCCGCGCTCGGCCGGCACGGAGCGGGGAGCCCAGCAGCCCAAAGGCCACCCGGAAAGTTGGACACGGGGGAGGCTCGGGCCGGCAGCTCTCCCGCTGCTTTCCCAAGCGCTTTTCCCGCCTGGAAGTGCCGGGAGAAGGGCCGGGAAGCCGTGAGGGCAGCGGCGCTGTCCGCGGTGCTGAGCCCCCCGGAGCCCCCGCCGCTGAACTTTCCTTGCGGGCCCCGCTCGGCCCAGGGGTCACCGGCACAAAAACAGAAACTTTGGCAAGGGCGGGAAGGGGAGGAGGCAGGAGGGAAGGTTCCTGGGTTGTTTTGTTTCTCTCCTCCGTTTTTGGTGGTTTTTTTCCTCCCCCCTCTCCCTGGCTGCTGAAGCGGGTTAATCTGGTTTTATTCGTATTTTTTTGGAGGGGGTAGGAAAAAAGTGAAAGTGCCTAAGTGAACTCGAATCAAAAGGCAACACGTCAGATCAGACCAAGGGAAGAGAAAGGCAAGTGGGGAGGGGAAAAAAAAATAAAAAAAAAAAGAGAAGAAAAGAAAAGAAATAAAGTGATCAATAAAAATCAGTTTTGTAATTAAACACAGAAATGGCTCCAAACGGGGCTGCAGCCTCCTCCTTCCCAACTCTTGCTCTGCACATTACACAGAAGTGCACAAAGTAGCCCAAGACAGGAGAATTTTCCATATTCCTAAAACATGTCGACCAACTCAAAATGGACGCCTCTTTTTTTTTTTCTTACGTTTTAACTACTGCTTATCTTTTTACTGCTAGTACTGAAATAATTCTTTCCCCCAGCAAGACATCAGAGAATCCGACCTCATTATCAAAACATGCATTTTCTGACTCTATGCAAAAGAAAATGGATGTTATATCCCCTGCCGCCAGTATTTTTCAGCTAACGCGGACACTTTTCGGATGTTTAGATAGTGCATCATAAAAACAAGAAGAAAAACCAAGCACAACTGAATCGATCTGTTCCTTACTTGTTTCTCATTAAGAGCTGCTATTCTTGATTGCCTTTCATGGATTTGTTTCTTAAGATCCCCGTTCTGCAAAAACGGCAACAAGACGCATATTAAAGGCAAAGTGCAAACTAACCCCGTGATGAATAAACTTGCGAGCTAGAAATTGTTCAAAGGCAAAAACCATTCCACCGAAGCCGTACAGAAGCATGCACACACAAAACACCCTCCTTAGCAAGAAAGCTCAGTGCAGACTACAAAATGAGATCTCTTACTGATAAAGTTTCTCATCCTGCTGTCCCAGCACAACTGCGCTTATTACGGCAGGGATAAAATACTGAAGAAGAGAGAAAAAAAAAAAAAAAAAGGATCTGCATTTACCTGTGGATCTTGCTTCATCTGTGCAACTAGTTTCTATTAAAAAAAAAAAAATCGCCCCGCAAAAAGGGAGGAATTAGAAACTGTTTCAAGTTTAATGGATTTTTTTAAATGTATGTATGTGTGTGGACGGGGGAGGGAGGGGGGTAAGGAACAAAGAGGCAAGTAAACACTGCGAGTCAGTTTCAAGCAAAGCTCATAAATATTCAAGTCTCGTCCTAATCTCTCCAACACACACACACACACACGCACATGCACACACGCACTCTCTCTCACACTCACGCACACTCACACGACTGCAGCGTCGACTCCGCGTCTCCACGGCACCCACACACACAAAAAACTCAGCCAAAGAAGCCGCCAAAGTACTTTGTGGGAGTGCTCGCCATTGCGGCGGGGAGCCGGGGGTCCCTCCCCGCCGCGCCCCCCGCGCCCCCTCCCCGGGCCGCTGCGGCACCGAGGCTCGCTCCGAACATGCAACCGCGCTCGGTGCTGCGAGCCCGAGCCAGGCACGGCCCGGCACGGCTCGGCTCGGCTCGGCACGGCCGGTGCCTCAGCATTGCATTCTGTTACCTGCTGACATGGGATTTCCACTTTTAACGCCTCCCGCAAGCTGTGTAGCTCCATCCCTGCAACTTGCCAGGCACTTTCCTGCCACTTTCAGATCCGAGTGAAGTTTGTTTTTTTTGTTTTTGTTTGGTTTGGTTTTTGGTTTGGTTTTGTTTGGCCTTTTCTTTTTCCCTGCCTTTCTTTTTCTTTCTTTCTTTTTTTTTTTTTTTTTTTTTTGGCTTTTTTGGTTTTTTTTTTTTCTCTCTCGCTTTTTGCAACAGACCCGCCAGCCAGCCACCCCTCCCTCAGCGGGAAAATGGAAGAAAATAATTTTTTTAAATAACCAAAAAAAAAAAAAAGAGAGGAAAAAATAAAAGACGGAAAAAAATAAAGTAAAATAAAAAATGAAAAGAAAAGGAGTGGCGGCACCAAGAACAACAATACGTCTGGGAAAGCGGCAGGACAGCGGGCAGACACAAGTACTCGGCGTGCACGGCAAGTTGTTCGCCTCTTTGCTGGGGACACGGACTCATCACTCACTTTCCGCCGATCTGGGGGGGCCCCTCCCCGGCCGCCCCCGCCCGCGGGCCCCCCCCGCTGGCCCCGTTGGCCCCCGCCCCGCCCCGCGCTGGCCCCGCCGCCCCCCGGGGGCCCCCTCGGGCCGCTCCGGCGGGGCCGGGCCCGCAGCCACGGCCGGCCAGGGACTATATTTCCTGGCAGAGCGCGCGCGCCCGCGCCGGGATCCGCCGCGCGGGGGGGGCAGAAAGTTGTGAAACGGCCTCGGCGCGCGCGCGCGGGTGCCCGGATGGAGCTGGGGGTGGGGGGGAGAGGCGGGGGGGGGGTGGGGGGTGCGGGGGGTCTCGCGGCCCCGCGCGTGCGCGGAACGGCTCCTGCGGCCACCGGGGCCGCCACAACAAAGTGGGGAGGGAGGGGCGGGGAGAGATAACGGGGTAGGGTCTGCAGATAAGGATAGGAGATGGACAGGGATAAGGGATAGGGATAGGGATAGGGATAGGGATAGGGATAGGGATAGGGATAAGGGTAGGGATAGGGATAGGGATAGGGATAGGGATAGGGAGAAGGAGAGAAAGGGGGCAGAGGATAGAGACAAGGGTAGGGATAGGGATAGTTGAGAGGGATAGGAGACAGGGCCAGAGATAGGGATAGAGACAAGAATAGGGACCGGGGATACAGAGATGGACAGGGATAGGGATACGGACAGGGGTAGGGACAGGGACAAATACAGGGATTGGGACGGGGACAGGTACAGGAATAGGGACAGGGATAGGGACAGGCAGGCACTGGTACAGGGATAATGATAGGACGAGGGGAAGGGAAAGGGAAAGAAACAGGGGGAAAGAAAAGGTCAGAGGAAAGAATGGGAGCACGGACAGCAGATTGGGCTTCCTTTCCTTTCCCTGTCCAACCCACCCCCAGTGTGTCCACTGGGGCCTGCCCTGGGGTGAGGGAGCTCAAGGGGGAAGGGATGGGAGTGTGGGTCATTTGGATGTTGGATCTGAGGGATGGCAGCACAGATCCTTTCACTCTATTTAGTCAATAAATAACAGCAGTGATACTTTAAACTGGTTGACTCGAGAAGCATTGACTCAAGTGGATGCTCCAGCTCAGCCAAGTCAAGTCATGGTTGCTGACTTGACTTGCTGCATCAGTGAGGGATCTGAGTGCCACCGAGTCACCCTGCAGCACAGATGTGCTCCAGATGTGGACACAAACACATCACCTTGATGTCACATGAATATGTGACAAGGCTCCAGGTCCTACAGACAGACCCCACCTGATGCAGCATCAAGCCAGCTGCCAACTTTTTAAAAATAGATTCAAACCAGCAGCATCAATGAACATTAAGTCAGTGTTTTACCACGCAGCTGCAGTATTTTCCATGCAGTAATGGGAGCTGTGCAGTTAGATTTACTATTGTCTTGATGCATGGCCGGAGTAGGATTGGAAGCCAAATCAATGCTCAGAATAATTTTATTGATGACAGTCAAAATTTAGGGCACCTTTTAGCAAGAACCTTTTAGCCAATGGAGTGCCTGGGACCAGAATTTGGATGTATACATACTCCACTCCTGCACTGATTGAACACTGATATTTTAATTAATCTGCACTGAAACACAAAGCTGAAACTCAGCCTAAATCATTAGTCAGTATTTAAAACACCGCTGTACTGCTGTTGTGCCTGGATGCCAATTTTAATACCTAATTCATCTCAAAGCTATTTAAAGACCAATATATAGCAAAACCAGCTTACATCAACTATACTCTAATTAAAACTGGTTTGAGATATAATGTGTTGTGAGTCCAAAACAATGTACCCAATTCCCAATAAACTTCTCAAACATATTCTGTTCAAGCACAGCACAACTTCTTACACTAAAATAATTTGAAGATTCACGGTGAAATATTCTTAGGAGTAAAGTCTAAACAGAAATTTTCTATTAACCTTACAATGAAATAAATTATTTTGGAAGAGACTTATTTAAAATCTAAATTCTACTCACATTTGTAAAGAGAAATCAGTCAATCCTGCAGATATTGATAAGTATGAAAATCTTTCAATATTGAAGCAATGTTACTTCTCATATATTCTGTACAAAGGTATTTTTTAGTGTTATACACAACAAAAGCAGGGCTTTGCCAAGTGATTTTGTAAATTGTGAAGGTTACCTTTGTAACCTCTGGTTATAGCAGAGCAAAGCTTCTGTGAGCTCAGCCATTGACTAAAGCTAATTTAACTAGTAAAGTATGATTTCTTTACGTGTTAGTGGTTAATTCACTGACATTATGCTGGTTGATTTATTTTAATGCATAGAGCAAAGAGCCTTTTTCTTACCATTATAAAATAGTCACTTGCTGACTACAACAAAACTGGTGCTTCCTGCAAGCCTGACTTCCTGCAAAGATGTCTATGGGTTCATGAAGTAGAAATTTGATTTTAACTGCAAGGGATGAGGATTATCATGTCATCCTCCCCACAGCACCGTGATGTCAACAGCAAAAGTTTAGAAATTTGTTTAACCTGCCTACCATTCAAATATCAGTTTATACATCTTCAATGCTACTCTGATGGGCCACAAATTTTAATATAAATATAAATTATCAGTGATAAATTATAAACTATAACCCGTAATGAAGTACACTGCTTTTCATTTATTGATGCTGCAAATATTGTTTTCTAGTGAAGTTGTGTGGAATACATTAATCTGACAAATACATTTATGCAATAACATTATGCAATCACCTAGGAAAATGTTAACAGCTTTGTGCAATTTACTTGAGGATTATGATGGCAAAAATCATCCTGCTCGCAAGAGCTCAGGGGACTTCCCTTCCATCTATTCCTCTGCATAAGGAGCATCTACAGTTTGGCTGGGAAATGCAAAGTGAATTGGGGGGTGAGAAGGATGGCTGGCAGTGTTGCAGGTGGAAGTTTATGGTCAGTGCTAAACACAAAAAGATAATTTTGAATGAAATGTCATATATCATGTGATTAAACACATTTTTCATCATCTCCTGGAAAGATTATTCTTGCTCTTAGAACTTGTTGGGCTCCAGAGGTCGTCCAGAAGAAACTGCATCCCTTCTTTCTCCTGAAGTGGTGGAGAGACACCATTCAGAGCCTCTAAAGGGACTTTTACAAACAAAACTATTCTGCAGTGCTGGAGAAAAGATGTGTGTTCTACAGCAAAATACAAACATAGCTTTTTTGTTGCCAGAAGGTATTTTAGTTTCTATATGACATTGTTTGGATGAAAGCAAAGAGCCAATTGTCACTGTCATATTTTCTGGAAAAATTTCTTCGCCCAGGATTCTCCTCCTGGGAAGCTGAGAAGCCTCAGAGAAAAAGGAAAACAACAATTATCTGATTTGCTTCTCCTGTGTTTTGCTGCTTTGGAATGTGTTTGAAGATTGTTTACCAACTGGTCATTGTTTCACTGGTTTCATTTGAATTGTTTTCACTGTTTGGCCAATCAGGGTCAAGCTGTGTCGAGGCTCTGGAAAGAGTCATGAGTTTTCATTATTTTTTATCCTTCTGTAAGTATCCTTTCTGTATTCTTTAGTATAGTTTAGTTTAATATTCTTTAATATAATACAGTCTCATAAAATAATAAATTAGCCTTCTAAGAACATGGAGTCAGATTCATCATTCCTTCCTGCCACGGGGCACCCCACAAATACAATAGCCAATTTACAAGCACTCATAAAAAGTTTAATGTGTATCACTTTCACAGTCCTTGGTAATAAAGTTACTTATTTGCTCATACATTTCTAAATCAGAACCTTTATCTGCTAAAAGTTATTGCAGAAATGCATTGACAGATTGACCTGTCTGATGAGATTACCTAAAAAGGCACAGTACAGCATCAATAGAAGAGCAATAAATAACATTTGTAACAATATTCCCTGCATACAGAGACCCAGGACCAATTGTTGTATCAAGAACACAAGACACACAAAACTTTTTCTTCCCATGCATCTAATTACAGATAGCCAGGAATCAGATACAGGAATCCAACATCTGGGAGTCAAATCTCACATTTCAAGTCCCCACAAGAGCTGATGATGTTCCTCCCTTATGAGATATTAAAACTGATTCAGAACAAGACTTGCAAACTCACAGAGGAGAACAAGGCACTAAATTATTTTTGGTAATACTGTTTTTCATTACAGCTAACTTGGAAATTCACATTCCCACAAACCATTGTGCAATATTCTCACTTTCCTATAGAAAGTGCTACAAAGACATGGAGGAATTAAGTACTGAAAGGCAACTAATGAATTAATGACATTTCAAATTCCATGTCCTGTATTTTCTGGATACCTCCATCCTCCAATATATTTCTTTCCCCTTTTAGGATCATCTCTCCACCTTGACTGAGAAGATGCTTTAGATAACAGGAATCATTTTATGGAAGTAATGCTTTCCTCTTCTCAAAAGATTTATCTGGAGTCTATAGACAATGGTGGTTAGTCATCTTGGTGAAACTGAGAGATGTAGCCAGCTCTTGTCTCTGGTGGAAAAACCTTTGGGAGAGGGAAAATGAGTCAGGAAATTAATTAATTCCCCATGATTATCAGAGGGAAGGGATATGAAGAACAATGAAATGCTGAAGGCTAAAGTATGCAGGAGGCTGAAACATTTGTCTAAAGATCTGATTCTCTGCATCATTTTCTGAGTCTTTGACATCTTCACTGTCTCATTACCACGAGTGTCCATGTTCCCACAATTCCTTCACCAGAAATCTGAATCAGTTATTCTTCACAGGTTTATAAGGTAGGTCTTGCATGTAGTTACAAGAGGCATTGTGTTCTTTCCCCTCCTTTAGTGGAGCAAAATCAGGGTCACAGAAGCAGAATTTATTCTCCTTGGATCATTTCTACATTGTGCACTTGAAAGCTGATACTACCCCAGCTATTAATGACAAAATGCTAGGCAAAAACAAGAACAGACTGCATTGCAATTCTTTTGGAAATTCATCATGGAGAAAGAGAGCTTATCCCTTCAACCATGAAAAAAATCTCTGCTGAATTTTGGCAATCCCCTCTTAACTGGAATTCTTTAAAATATTATTCCTTAAGTGCAACTATCTTCCAAATGTAAACCAACTTAAAAGAAGTTTAAGTACTGATAGGCTTTAAAGAAGTATCAAGGTTTTTCTGAATATGTTTATCTTCTTGCTCTACTTCTTCCACATCCACCAAAATGATTCACACATACCGATTTCACAGAAATATTCTTAGTACCAGTCAGGAGAAACACAAGATCCTTCCTGACTTGAAGACTCTAGAGAGGTGTAAACACACTATCCTGGCCTTCTTTATGGAAAAGGATTACAGTGAAAACTGTAGAAGCTGCAGTACCAATCTAACAGGAGCTAGGACACTGTTCTAGGATATTTCCATAATGTAAAAGCAGCTACAGATTTTAAAGTGCAATCACAAGACTCACTTCAGCCTGTCTCAAAAACTTACTTCTGCAAAACTGGCTTTTATAACAGAACATCTTGAGGCTTTTCCGCAGTCTTCATCCTATCATTATTAAAGGCAAATTTCCTTGTCTGTGTTCTAGCAAGGCATTCAGGATTTGCCTCACCAGACTTTTCTGTCATTCTACTTTGACTTACATTAGCTGCAGCCCAGTTCTGGAGCACAGACTTACTCAACGCTGAAGGGTTGAGAGTTTTGGGACTAAATTTGTAAAGATATTTATCCCTCTGACTGGACCTCAAACAACTTTAGAGATCTGGCTGGTCCTCCAAAGCATCAATTTCTTTGATTTCAGGAGGTGTCAGGTGCCTGTTTAGGCTTACATTCTGGCTTTTCTCTGGAGGTAGGAGCTCTTCTTCTTGTCCTCTCAAATCCATTGTTTGCAATTAAATGGTTTCCTTTCCACTGTCAGCTCTGAGCATTTCTCTAATTATAACCATCTCCTTGTTCTCTCATTGTGTTATAAGAACGTTCCTGTTCTGCCTTTCATCCTGTCCTTTCATCTCTCTATTTCCCCTGACTTTTCCCAGCTATCTCATTTTAGCCTTCTGTCTGAATCACAGAATCAGAGCCCCCCAAGCAGACTCTGAATCTCAAGATGGACAAAATTCTATTCTATGCATTAACAACTCTTACTGGCTTCACTGGAGAATGCCTGATTCCATCTGCTGAAAATATCTGGCCCTTTAAATGCAAAATGCTACCAGCACTTTTGTGCATTTGACAAACTTCCAGTGGGTTATGTGCCAGTGTAAACTGTCAGCTGGGCTTTTGCTTTCATTTTAGACCTTGAAAAATGCCTCCCTGTGTTGTCATACCCACAGGTAAAAGATCTTCTGAAAAATGCAGACATGCCAATGCAAGGGGAAAAAGTCTGTTCATATCAAACTTTTTTGTCACATTTGCAAGCCAAGCAGCACTGCCCTCATGCTGGTTTTTTGAAAAACAGCTGCATCAGTAAGTATAATGTAGAACTTCAGGTAAAAGAGAAAAAATACATTCCACTCTAGTCAAGAGTGAATGTGAAGGATTGACTGAAGTTCTTTTACTCATCCCTCCATACCCAAACACTAGGTACACACACTTTATTTGGGGGCAAAAGAGTAAAATCACCTCCATTCCCTACACAGTTTATTTTTATTCTAAATACAAAACTTAGTTTTTGTGTGCTGCTGCTCACATATCACCTACTCCACAGTGTCTGGTAAAGTGAATAAACTGCTTTTTGGAAGCATGATGCATTGCAGGGAGATTTTTGTGTTCATTTTCCCTGGCAAGAGTTAAAACAAAAGAGTTTTCTTCTGAGTCAATTCTTTAGTTTTGAATGAACATTTTGAATCTATCTAAACACACTTTTAAATCCAAGTAAATGACATACAAAGTATAGTCCTATTGAAAACCCACATTCTAGTATGGTCCCCGTATGATAGAGCAGCCTGTATGGGAAGGGAGCTAAACTCCACATAGTCTTGGATATTTGGGAATATCTGTTGAAGGCGAAGGGAGACGACCCATCCTTTGATCAGCATCGAACTCCAATTTATTGATTCCACTTACACACTTTTATAGTGGTGTTAATTAAGCTTATACATATTACAAAACCCGAGCTCATCATTGGTCACAGATTACACATTAACCCCTCCCTTTGTTTTCAATACCTGTGGTTTGTTATTGAAACCAAGATTTGTGTTCTCACCCTGATATGAATGGTTCTCAAAACCTCCATGTCTGTTCCCAAAACAGCCAAGGACAGAATGTTTACCTGTTATGAGAAGACTGCCTGAGAACTTAGCTGTTTACAGAAACAGGCTGTGAGAATTTGCTCCTCACAGCTGCCTTTTACTTTTCCATCAGCTGTATGTGATTATGGCATGTCTGAACAAAACTCTATAAGCCATTTCTGAGCAAAATTCTCCAACAAATATCCTCAAAAAGCTGCTCAAAAAATGTTTCTTTCTGGAAAAGGCTCCTACTGGAGTTCTTTCCTACTGAGAAAGAATTCCAGCACATTACTCCAGAAGCAGGAGCTGTGCCTGGGTTGAAGCAAGTCCTGAGAGTGCAACCCAGCCCTGATTCACATTCATGATGTCACTGCAGGGCAATCACCACCCGTGAGACCTAAATCAATGCACTGTGATTTCCTAAAGCTCTCATGCTGGGCTAACATCACTAATTTTGAAGTGAGGAGTAAAATTCTAATGAGATATAATAATGCTGAGCACTTCTGAAAATCCCTCTGAGGACCTTGAAGCTCAAGGAATATTGTTAAATTAGATCAGTAAATTCTGGATGTTTCTCTTCTCAAATTGGAAAGAGTGCTAACATTTGATTTTTTTCTGGAGAATCAAGTCAATTTGAGATGTACTAAGTTACACACATGAAAGCAAAGGGTAGACAAATTCACTGTCCTTCCTTCCTTCCTTCCTTCCTTCCTTCCTTCCTTCCTTCCTTCCTTCCTTCCTTCCTTCCTTTTCTTCCTTCCTTTTCTTCCTTCCTTTTCTTCCTTTTCTTCCTTCCTTCCTTTTCTTCCTTCCTTTCTTTTCTTCCTTTTCTTCCTTTTCTTTCTTTTCTTCCTTTTTTTAATTTAGGATAGAAGCAACTCTTAGGATATAAGAGCCAACTCTTTCCACAGAATGCTTTCATCTCCCTGTGGCACCTGGGAAAACACGGGCAGATTGATATATAAACATGGCTGAAAGTCACAGTAAAAGAAAAAAACATCTCATGCTAGGCCTAAGGTTTCCCAAGCTGCCAAGGAGATTTAGAAGCCTCTTTCAAACAAGAGTTTTGAATTTGAATCTCTTCAGTAGTTTGGAAAATACTTTCTTTAAGCTTTTAATGGGGAAAGGTAGGAAAGAATAAGCAGCTCTCAGCCCAAGCCTGATTCCTAATTCAACCACACTGTTATGGAAGAGGTATCTGTGCCCCTAATGTCTTCACTCCAACGTGTCATGGAGGAAATCTGTGTTTGTCCTACTGCTCCAAAAACCAGGCTCTGGCAGAGGCCACAAACTTTTTGTTCTCTGTCACCTCTCCTTGTGGTCAAGTGAAGAAGTCATGGTTTTGCATGGGAGACATTTACGTGTCCATGCAAAGTGATGCAAATCTTTTAGCCAATGAATGCTGTACACACCTCTGTGAAAAACACATGTTAAAGATGAAAGAAACTTATCTCACAGCAGGAATTGAGTGCACTGGTGATTAGCCAGCACCAAACCCACACAGCTCTTTGGTGCGTTGGCTGGAAAATCTGGAAGTTGGTGAAATTTCTAATTGGCAAACTAAAACCACTACACAAAATTGGTGTTTCTGCCTGGTTTTGAACTGAAACCACCACTGACACTGATCACCTTGGCTTCATCACAATTGACTCACTCAGCTGCCTGATGCCACATTTTGCTCCTACACAAAGTTCATGCACATCTGTTCCCAAGGTTTTGATCTCCCATGCGGAATTTAACCCAAACCCATTCTGCTCCAAAGGAAAATATCAAATTAATTTCTGTGGCACAAAGCAACAGGGCTTTGTAGTGCAATGAACAGAGAGTGACCCAGCAGGGAGCAAGAGGAACATTACAATGAAGCCTTCACCTCTCTTTGGCTCTATGCAAAAGTTCCCAGCAGTACTGAGACATATTTTCACAGGACAGTTAAATTTCTGCTGAATGGCATGAGAAGATGAAGCAGCCCATTTCACTGTATTCAGCAGGCTCCTGCACAGAGATGTCCTGCTTAACATTTCTGCTGAACAAAGCCCTAGGGTAGAAAATATATTGAACTCCCATAGTGGAGTCCCAGTAATGGCTTTTTGAAACTTTATCAATTGGTATAATTTGCAGAGCACAGATATTTTAAATGGTTTTAATTACTGAAGCCTCCTAGACACTGTATTTCTTTTCTCTCTTCATCCCCATCCTCTTTTTCAATTTTGTTGTTGCTGCTGTTGTCCTTCACTTCCAGCCTCACTGTCTTGCACAGCTGATCCAGTCCCCAAAATCCTTTTATCACTCTGCTTTGAAGAGGAGAATTGAATTTCTTTTGTACATTGAGGTGAATTTGTTCGTAACACTCGTTCGACAAATCTTGCTCCAAGGATCACTCTGGGAATATATTCAGATCAATACCATTCCTGTTGCTATCACTGGAAAGCAACATTGCAGAGCATCACAGAGTGAGGCTGTGGGAATATCATCTTCAGAATGGGGATCTGAGAAAGTCAAATGAGAATGTTGAGCAACAGGATATTGTTCATGCAGCCCATGCACCCATTCTCTGGAGCAGGGCAGGGTACACTAATTATCTCCTGCTATTGCAGCAGCACACACACAGGCTCCCCAGTATGACAACTGTGCTAGGAGCTGTACAAGCTGAGGTTAAAAAAATGAAATTGAAATGAAATGAAATGAAATGAAATGAAATGAAATGAAATACTTAGGATAGAAAGTTTCCATGTTCAATGCAATTATGAGTTGTCTTACTTAAACATGCAATCATGGGGAACAGCTCCAAAGAATATTAGAAAGTACACTCTGCATTCTCAGAGCTTTCTTCTCTTCTTTCAATAAACATAGTTAGTTTCCTTAAATAGTCCTCTCTGCCCTAAGCATAAGTGCAATGAAAGATGTGCAAAGAAAAAACACAACAGACTATCAGAAAACAATGTATTAAACCCTTGCATGAGTGAGGCTTTCTCTCCTGACTACCAACATTCTAGTAAGGCATTAAAGTGTTCTCACTCTGCTTGTGAGAATAGAATAGAACTCTATTCTAAAAGATGGCAAAACAAAAGGCTTCTGAGTGCTTTCCAAAAGCTGCCAGGGCTGTCAAAATAAAGGAGAAAGATGGGCACTGGGTATACTAACACTGTGCTCATACCCCAGATGAACACAGAAAGTTTTCAGGTGCAGAGATCTCCCAAAGCAGATCCTGTGCCCCAGCCATGGCCACACTGCCTCGGTCAGAACAAGCAGATTGAGTGACACACAGCCCAGAAATGGTTGCTAATCTCCAAGCTGCAGCTCATGCAAGTTAGCCAAAAAGGTCACTGATGTCCTGATGCTTCCTGTTTTCCACACTAAATTCCCAGCCTAAATGCTTTCCCTGCTTTTTTTCTGGGCTAAACATCAGCCTCCCTGTCCTTGCCCCAGTTAAATACTAGGTGAGTTGTGTAAGGATGCCAAGCAGTTCACCCTACTATGTCTGTGATGCCTGTTTTACTCTCTTTATGTCTCTGTAGAAACCTTTTTTGCACATTGGACCATTATTGCAGGACTAGCATTTGACTTGCTTTTCAAATGCCCTTTGCTTGGGACTTAAATCCCTTTCTAGTCCTTTTATCTATGTGGAAAAACTTGGACACATATCCCAGGCACAGAACAAAACCAGAATCCAAGGGCAAACAAGAGGAAGCCCGAATTTGCTTTGAGAACAGCCCATGATTTTTTAATTCAGTCTCATGACTAGGCAGGAACAGGCTGACTCATGAGGTTTGAGTGCCCTGGCTCAGCAATCCTGAGTTGCTGTTGGAACATCTCTGTCCTCTGCTCCTCACGCTTCTTCATCTCACCCTTGGCAGATTTGCATTGCTGAGAAATATATGATTACAAAATTTAAAGGTCAAAAAATAATTTAAAATAACTTGGACCTAACTAACATGACTTGGAAAGGTGTCTCCTGTACTGCCTGGCATCTATTCCTACAGGTTTTCCTCTTAATCCCCAGTTGCAAGTATATACTGTAAAAACATATCATAAAAATAAATGTGATCTTATTAAAAGGGCTGGTCCAGCAACTTTCACTCTGCCAAATCAGCCAGAGAGGTTGATGCAATTTACAATTTAAAATAAAACCCAATCCTATATATTGACATTATATTTCACTCTTATCACACAGACAATTGTGTATATTGACATGATATTGATGCCTCAGGTTTTAGCTTTTGTATTTTTCAGATTCTGTACTGCTTTAGTGTGTGGGTCTGGGCTTCATATCAGGGGATGGTGAGCTCTCTGTACAGGGTAGGGAGACAAAACAATTCCACCTCTAGCTGGGGACCAGGGACAAAGGATCAAATCTCAGGCCCGAGAGCAGAAACAAGGGCAGAATGAAGAGAGAAAAACAAACTTCATAACCTAAAGCTATAATTGGGCAATTAACTCCAATGTGCTAATGGATCAGAACTTACAAAAGTGAGAGACCTCGTGACCGCTCGTGCATTTTGTGGCCATTTTGGCTCGTCTTGGTTGCAGCCCTGGCTGGGCTCTTGTGCTGCACAAGGTGGATCCATTGAGGCCTTTAATAAATCCCTATTTTATTCTTTAATTCTGTCCAGCCTCTGTTCTAGCTCAGCCTTCACGAGACATCAATACCACACAGACAATTGTTACACAGTGGATATGCAGTATGTATAAAGCTATTTATGTCTACATGCTCACAGAAATACCTAGACACTCACATATGTACCCAAACCCACATGTTTGAGTGCAAGCTCTGCTCCTCAGCTTGCTTTAGTCACTCAAATGTGGTTTCCCACCACATGCACACAGGGCAGCACTCAGTGTGAGCAGAACCATCTCCCTGAGGAGCACAGCTTGGCATGCTGCTCCCAGAGTTCATTATAATCATCACTTCCAAGCTCTTCTTGAAAAGAAACTCTGAGGCTGGGATGCTTTAGAAACCTGAGACTGATAACTCTTAATTTAAACAAGCATTGCTTTGCTGAAATCAAAAGAATAACTAAGAGAACAGTGTTTATAGGGAGACCACTTACAACCAGCAATTCTAATTCTAATTCTAAAAGTCCTGATAAGGTTTCAGCTTCCACTGTTAGCATAATCATTTTACACCAGCGATATCAATTTAACAAACTTCTTTTATCCCTAGCATAAAAACATAGGGACTAAAAATAAATCTGTTACAGAATATGCATTTTGTTTATACATATTTACACAGACCTCAGATCTGCATATATGCAGTACCAGAAGGAAAAAGCCATCTGATGCAGAAGATCAGCAAAGCAATCTGTAGCCTCTACAGCGGCCAGAAAAAAATATTTGTGTGGTGGCAAACAACATTATGCAAGGCATGCATGTTCTTTAGTTGGTGATGGAGAAAACATTGCCTAAATTTGTGTATCCAGAGAGATTGGTCCTGCGCACAAAAAAAATCTCACCTCTATTAAGGTTTCAAAGCTCAGGGCTACATCCTTCCTCCTTCAGAATTTAACTGACTTCCTGCAACCTTGCACCTCTTGTCTTCTCAAAGCACATGATGTGTCAGCAAAGTGAGTATGGTTTTTCCATCTCACTGAGGAGGGATGTGATGGGGGAGGAAAAGGGGTAGGAAAGCCTTTCTCCCATGCTTTCCCAGCTCAGCCTGCTGGGAGAGTCAAGCCACAACTGCCATGGAGCAAAGGAGGAAATGAGGATCACACAGGAGAGCTCCCTCCTGCAAATCCCCTTGGCCTCACTGTTCTTGGGCATTGGCCAACTTGGTGGAAAAGCCACGTGCTGTGGGATGAACTGGGGCAGGGAGCAGACATGTCACCCCTCTCTGTGCACTAGGGCTTGGGCAATGGGAATTGTGGCTCCTGGGCCTTGGAAAACTTCTGCCCTGCTTTGTGTTTGTACAGGAGGTCATGAAACGGGAGCAGGAAAAATCCTTCCTTGGATTTGGTATTGTTCAACTCAACATTCTTCTCAACATCTAACACATTCATTTTAATATTTCTACATTAAAAATTAAGGGGTGTTCTTTCTCCAGTGGTGTTGACATTTTTAACCTACACCTCAATGCACAGTTACCCCCTACACCTCTACTGCCACTCCTTAGCTCTTTATTTCTGTATTTATACTCTAACTGGAGTGGGGGGGGAAGTGAAATAGGTCTTCCTTTCAACTGTGAGAATAGAAAATGCAAATTCTTGGAAATCCTCTAGGCTTTTTTGTTCTTTTTTTTTTTTTGGAAGTAAATCAGGTGCTCAGTCTCGTGTTTCTAATAGGAGAGGGGAAGAGGCTCTGGACCACACAAAGGCTTTTGCAAATGTTTGCCAGTTTTCCTGGTGATTCTTTCCAAGCTACAGCAGCAGAAGGCAATAGCCTGGATCTCCTTCTTTTGCTTTCTCCTTTGCCTGGGTAATTACTTTAAGTTCCAGCTCCCTCCCACAACCACTAACCTCGGATCCACAGCTCCACATGACAACTCTCCTTCCCTTCAGTACACCAGCTGTTACTTCTCATTTCACTTGTGAAACTCTTGAGCTCTTTTTCTCTTTACATGTCCAACCTGTTTCTTTCCCCACGTGCTTCTGACTTTCCTCAAGAACTCCTCTTTTATCACATTAAGGCCGCTGGGCTTGTGTATTTTAGCGGGGTGGGAGTGGGAGGAAGAGGAGGAAGGACAGCCAGAGGGGGATGCCAGAGGGGGATGGCAGGGAAGGATCCGGAGGAAGGGGAGGGATGCTCCAGCTTCTCTCCTTGCCCTGTTGCGAGACGGGGGAGCAGGATGCGGCTTCATCCTACACTCAAGGCCGGTAAATTGCACCCAAGTTCAGCCCCTTTACACGCCGGCAGCTCAGGAATTATGCGGCTCAAAGAAAGCGGAGGAAAGCAAGCTCCACCTCCTCGCAGGTCCGCAGGAATCTCGTACAGCGCTCGCCTCTCCATCTCCTCCAAAGCCAGCGCATCCTGCACGGTGGTGCCTGGGTTTGAGGGAGCTGCTGGGGCTTTTGTTGTTTGCTTGTTTGTTTTTGGTTTCGGGTTTGGTTTTTAAATTTTTTTTAAATTTTTGTAACCGGCAGAGGCTACTTGAAAGGACAGATCATCAGGCACTCCTCGCCACCGCATCAGCAGCCTCATCCGGCTGGTTTAATGACTGGCTGGGGAAAACCGGCTTTGGCTGCAGAGAGAATCTGTTCGGAGGGCAGAGAGAAAGAAAGGGGAAGTGTTGGGAAAGGCGAAAGTTTGACAAGAAAGTCTCACAGATATGTATGCCTGGCAGAAAGATTTTTGAATGCAGAGAAAGATTTTTGAATGTGGAGAAGGATTTTTGAATAGGGATTTTTGAATGTGCAGGAATGGAATTGGAAGCAAGTTTTGATATAGAAGAAAAGAATTGCTGAGCCAGTCTTACTGGCTAACCAAGGAGGCAAAGGGTGTGTTAGTTAGAAGGGGTTTTTATGACTTATAGCAAAGGATAAACCCACCTCAAACAAGAAGATGTTTTTACCAAGCAGAAAGATGGCACAGGCAAACAAGTCTGTGAATGTTGCAAGCAGAAATAGGGTCTCAGAATTTTCCACTGCAAGAAAACTGAATAACAGCTTCTAGCTTAAACTGTAATGTACTTTTAGTGATTGGAGAATAGTAACATGAATATGGTAATTATAGTAGTGATGATAGGCTATAGATAAAAGTTAAGGTATAGATTGGTTCTACTGTATTAAGATGCTCAGCAAAGAAAAGTATAAAATGCATTTTAAAGCAGATTTTTTCCTCTTCCACATTCCCATGCCTTTGAAGTGCTTACATTAACACTAGCCATGGAGAGGTGGTCATCTGGGCAGCCACCAACTACAGGAAGAAATCACTTGTTTCATTGAGGATGATATTTCCCCTGTTAACATTAAAGGAATTTCAATCTCTTTTTTGTTGATTCCTGTTATCCAGATGTGTCAAGTTGCACATTTCCACATGCCAAGGTGCCACTGAGTGTAATGTGTATTAGCAACCAACTGTGCCTCATTATATCCAATTCTAATTCTGTAGCACCTCCAAGATACAGCTGTACTTTCATGATAAAATTAAAAACTCTGAACAGTGTTCAGTACAATCATCTACAGCGCTCCAAATGGTGACAGCAAGTGCAACCTCTTAGCTGAAATAAAAAACAGATAGTTGATATGAAAAACTGATTTGAAGCTGATATGATAGCTGATATGAAAAACAGACTTCTCATGATTATAACTTAGAGTTAAGAGAAAATGAACAGTATTGAATCCACTTGTCAAATAGGTCCAATAAAGAGTCTCTCACATTTTTTAAAGGGGCAAACCCCCATCTTTTACCTAGTAGACCTGCATGCTCTGGAAATAAGTGTGAATATGATAGATCTAGAAATAGATCACTGCCATGGTAATGGATGCCCAGAATAACTTGCTACCCCTTCTGCCTCTCTGCCTTCCTCTTAGTCTCCCACTTCCTGACCCCATCCAGGACTACCCTGCTTGCAGAACTGCATCCTACAGGGTGACATACTGGCAGAGAGCCTCGACTGCCCAAATAAACTGGCTCTGAGCAGAGATCAATCAGACTGGCACAGCAGCCAAGGCACTCGGAGCTGCTCTGCTGGACGAGCACTTGGTGGCAGCAGAATTGCTGGAGCCCGGGCCAGGCTGACCAGCCCAGCCTCTCACTGCCAACAGGGCAGGACAAGGAATGTGTGCTGTGGAAACAGGGGTGAGGAAACCACGGAACAGAGCACTCCATTTCCTCCAGCAGTCCTAAAAAAACATCTTCCCTACGCCAAGACAAACTTCAATGTGTAATCTTTGCATTTTCTTTAAAAAAACATCCAACTCCTACTTCTCTCTCTCTCTTTTAAGGATATCAGTATTTTTCAGTCATAAAAGAGTCTTTGTAATGTATTCATTTTGTGAGTCCTTTTGTTACCTCCATATAATTCTCCCAGACAATTATTACCACAGTCATTGTTACACCATCCAGTTAAAGTAGTTCTTCTGTGCCTCTGTCTCTTTCTCCTGCTATGAAATGAAATGTTTGAATGAAGAGCTACATTCCTCAAGAAAGGAATGTAATGGAAAAAGGAAAGCAATGGAACCAAAAAGAAGGTAATGGAAAGTACATATTAATTAACAATGCTAAATTGTGGGCTGGTATTTATATCACATTGACAGACTAGGAATGGAGAAAAAGAAAAGAGTTTATTTTCTCTGGCACAGGCTATCTTATTAGCATAAAATAAAAATAGAAAAAAAAATCGAACTAGGAATATACTACCCCTTTCTTTGAACTTAAAGTTACCAGTTGATTATATACAACTGGCGAGTTTTTTCTTCTTTTTTCCTTTTTTTTCTTTTTTTTTTTTTTTGTCTATTCAGCATTAAGCAACTAGCCATTACATTGTACAGAAAGTTATTTATATCAGGTCATACATATAGGTATAAAAGTTATGATTCAGGTTATATAGGTATCAGGTTACATAGATCTATAAAAAGTGATTTAGGTTATACTGACATCAGGTTATATAGATATATATATATAGATATACCAGGATATACTGATACCTTATAACTCAAGCTTATAATCACCTTGTAATACCTTATAATCACCTTGTAACTTTGATCTAAGTTCAAAGATTCTGACATTTCTGACACACTGTTAATGATGGGTTAATCACAGCAGCTGCCCAGTGCACACCCAATCTCTCAGGCTGCAGGCTGGGTGTTAAATGAGATAAGGGAGAAGAGGCAAACCTTACCAAATCAAAACACTTTCCTGATGATGCCTTTGAAGCCAAAGTTGCCACGTTAAAAAATGTTTTTTAAACGTGTTTCAGTTTCAGGTGCCAGGAGCTGTTGCTAGCCATCTCAGCCTGCAGGCTTTTTGGACACTGACAATTTTGCTACCAAAGTCATGTTAGTTTGGGACACACTTTCAGATGTTTTTTTTATTCAAGTTTAGCTTTCCTCCCTGAGTTCTAAGCAAGCTAGGTTAAGACATAAGTCTATCAAATAAAAGTCTTTAGAAGTCTCAATGGCTTCTGTACCTAGCCCTCTCTTTTCAAAATTTTAGGAAACACTCATGTGCCAAAACCCTGTTTTTTCAATCATTCTTAACAAAGATGCTGTGTCAACTTTATCTTCCATTGCCATGCCAGCAGCACTTTTTGCAGAGGCAGGTCTGTCATTCCAGGGCTGCTGTAAGAGCCATTCACCCTCCAAGCTCCAGAAGAAATCCAAGTTGTTAACCCCTTTCAGAAGGCACCAGGGTGAGAATGAACACAGGGTGGTAAAAGCATTGTTATCTATTTGTAAAGGTAACAATTGCAGTTTCTGCCATCAGATTCCAGGGCTATGCCATCTAATACCTGGCAGCTCCATGGCTGCACAAGGATGCACACATGAGGGGAGCAGGAAAGCCAGAGGAGGAACTGCACTCCCAGTTGAGATGCTGGGCTGCCCTGCTAAGGAAACAGCGAGAAGTTGAATTTAATCGGAATGTTTTCCACTGCCCAACTGGCATCACATCCCTGCTGCCATGACAGGCACAAGGACAGTGCAATCCTGCTATTAACACAGGGCACAAAGCCATCCCAGGAGACAGCACTTCCAGAGACTCCTTCAGCAAAGCCATCCCTCAGCACCCCACATTGAGCAGCAGAGGTGGAAAATGTCCTGTCTGTCCCTGAACACCTGCAGGATTGGGACAACCCAGCCAGTGACTCACATCCAGCCTTTCTACTTTTAAAAAACCATAAACAACTAATCACACTTCTCCAAAATTGGCATTTTTTAAAAATATCCAAGGCAGATGCTTTGTCTGTTCTGCAGCAGTGTCACCCAGCTTATGTAAGTGGGCAGAAATGACAGAATCAGAAATTTCCAAAAAAAGGCCCTTTAGGGCCAATTTCACTCACACATTTCCCTGTTTCCTCACAGTTTATATGGATTTGTTACATCTTCTAATTTAATTTGGGGGACTTGCACGAAGAGGTGTGAGCCATCTTACAGTGCCATGCTCCAGTCTTTGTTTTGAAAGGGCCAAAGTGACCATCTGTGAAATCTGGAGAGACCAGGAGAAGCAGATTCACCTCACAATTAAGTGTCCCTTTTTGTGTGAAGAATAATAATACCTCTCAAAGCAGCCAGCTAAGGCTTAATGAACACTCACAAGCCAAAATAAACTTAATAAGCCTGAATTGATGAAGACAAAGATAATCACAAAAAAGAAAGTTCTGCTCCCATGGTGAGATGAACCTGGGTGTGATCAGCAGCAGCAGCAGAGACACCTCTCCCCAAAGCATCCCATGGGCTGGAGGAGAATCTCACAGCTCTGGGGAGCCAAAAGCTCCCCAAAAGGGCTGAAAACAGACTGTACTAAACCAGCTCACACTTAATGAGAACCAGAGCTTACCTGAGTTCACAGTTCAGGTTTTAAAACTTCATGCTTCTAACAAAAGTATTCCCCAGAATAATGCCTGGGGCCCTGCCACTTGACAGTCCTCAGGTGCACACTCCAGTGAAAATAATTTGAGGATATAAGAGAAGAGGAAAAAGAGGAAATCTCTTCATAATGTTATATTTTTTAAGTGTTTCCTTATTTTAAACTGATCTGGTTCCCAAACAGGGAAGGGTTAAAATGAAAGAACAAATCAATAGTCTCTCAAAAATAACGGTGTGATAAGATCTCCCTGACTTGCTTTTCTGTTTGTCTTCCAGGAGCTCTGTTCAGGTCCATTACTTTGTCTTGTTATACTCTGGCAAGGTGTGGGAAGAAATAACCATGTCTTGGAGAAAGATCTTCCTCCTCACTAATGCAGGCAAGGATCTGGTGTGAAAGTTTTAAAATCTTGGACATGGGAGAGGGAATTTCAAAGCAGTAGCCAGAAGTTTGTTACATCTCTTCTTTTTTATTTTTTATATTGAATTTTCTCTGAATGCTGCCCATATATTGCTAACAGCAAGATGGTTCCTCAAAACAAGGAGTGTTCACATGCAGAGTAACTGCAGCAATGCAAATAATTTTGTCTTGTCCTATATAAACTCTTCCACTACAAATAAATGTTTATATGTTTGCATGCTTGATTCCTTCACCTCAAACTTCTTCTCACAGCCAAAACCAAATTTTCCTTAGGGATCAAAACTTATTCTCTCTTTCAATTCACACCAAAAATGCAGCTGACCCAGTTACCATTGAGATGCTCAGTCAGAAATCAGCTGGGGAAAGCAGGATGAATGACATTCTGGATCAAATGCATAATTAAGGCATACTAAATACAGCTGGCCATAATTTTTCAAAGGAAGAGGATTTTATACAGCTTTTTGTACATCAACATCTTTCAGTATTTTTTATGCTGTCAAAATTTTTAGGTCTTTTACTGTCTCACATATTTTGAATATAGCTATTTCTACCAAAGCAGCTTGGAACTCTTAAGGAAAAAAAAAACAATCAAAGCAAGTTTTCAACAAGAAATTTGTTTTCAAGTACTTTTTTTTTTTTTTTGTGAACTGTAACTTCTCTCCCCTGGAATTACAACTTCATCAAAAATAGAAGCATTGAATTTTTCTCTGAAAACTTTCACCTAAACTTACTTGCTTTTTTCCTCCTTATTTTTTAATCCTCAAAATATCTTTAAAGTAACAATTATTTTTCTGATTCGATCAATAATCTCTGCTTAACTAACATCTGCTTGCAAGGAGGTTATTTACAATTTTGAGGTGATTATCAGTACTTTCATTTCCCCAAAACTCTGCATTTAACTCTACTCTTCTGGTTGGAACACTCAGAAGTTTTCCTTGCCCTCCTTTATGTGTGGGTGATATTTGGTCATGTTTTGCCATTTGATTGCAACAAGAACAGTGTAGATTATTTTTATTAATTCTTCATTGAAGAAACAGAAGTTCACATTGACTGAAGTGCTGATTACCATTAAGTTGTTTTAGAAATTCCAAATACAACTTCCTTTAATCAGTGTGGACTGGTCTTAGAGTTTTGTTGGAAGCAAAGTTAATCATAAATACATGAAGTCACATAGAAATGTTTTCTATTGTTTTAATTTAAGTATCTCCTTTTAGATACTTTTGTCCATCTTGACATTACCATTGTTTGATTTCTTTGACTCCAAACTGTTCTTTTTTTATAGCTTGTTTGCACTTTGAGAAGGAGACAAGTTATTTGCAGAGATCTAGCCTTTGTAGCATGTGTGTATGTCTGCATGTCTGTGTGTTAATCCACAAATTTTCACCTGCTCTGGGAAACTGATCTTGGACCAAATCACAGGAATGCACATGGCAATTATGTTCTTGCTAAGCTTCAAATTACTTTAGATTGGAAAGATTCTTCTATCATTATATATTTTGTGTCATAGGAAAAGAGTTGACTTGTCCCACCTGAAACAGGATGGCATTTAGATCTAAACCTCATTAATAAATTTAGTCCAGTAGGATTGAAGATATTAAATATTGAATTATCTTTATGTGTTTTATGATCTTCCACCACAGCTTTATTTTACTATGAGTTTAGAGAAATTGTTTAAACTTTACAACTTAGTTTCTTACTATTGAATATGATAAGCTACAAATTTTACTGTAGAGAATTCAGGGTCTTACACTATCAGTCTTAGTGCAGCCCATATTGAGAATTAGTCACATCAGAAAGAAGCAAAAGTGGGACTTACAGTCTCAGATAAATTAGGGCAAAATTGCAGGAGATTGATATTCAAACCAAACTTTTTCAGAAGACATGGAAAATGCTGCTCATTTCTGTTTGCCCCTCTTCTGGGTGCAGAATAAACAAACTTCAGCAGCTGATACAAGAGAGAATCTGTTCAGATGCTTCTTTGGTGAGCAGAAAGCAGCAGAGTCCAATGGAAATTAAAGCACTTCTCTAGTGCTACAAGATGTATTGAGAAGGAATTTGGGAAACAGAGCACTTGGAAGCAGAACAAGGGGACAGTCAGGCTAAAGAAGTTATCAAAACATGACAGTACAGTAACAAGAGGGACATACACTAAGCTGATTAAAAGCACCACAGAAATAGGAATGAAAGTCACTTGTCAAATTTAACTACTCAGTAGGCAAGTGGTTATTTGGGCAGAGATTCTCCAAACAGCAGGCATGTGCTGAGAGAGCACTTGAACTTCATTGCATGGCTGCAATTCCCCAGTGCTAGCTGAGCTGCTCTGGCTCTCTGAACTGCACAGGGAGTGCAAGATTGCCAATATGAACTCTGAATTTTCTGCCTTTTGCGAGTCCCATTATTTTATCACTGTAGGTTTGCCGTATTTTTTTCCACATATACACAGAGATTATGATTCTGCTCACAGAGCTACAACAAGCGAAGAGAAACCTGGCTGCCCTGGCAGTATTCCTTGATACACTTTGTGCAGCTTCTGATTGCATTCCCATCTCTCCCACAGCAGTCCCCTGTGCACAAGGAGAGAAAAATATAGACAGCAGAAAAAACACTGCCAGAGCACCAAGCCTTAACCAGCCCCTTAACTGCCTGTGGCACATGAGAAATAAGGAGAGGTGGGGGGTAATCTAACACTGACTGTTTCTGGCCAGTGAATATAAATTTCATGTTTTTATTAATTTTTAAATTTCAGGGTTTTTACTCTACAGCAAGTATTCTGTGTCCTCTGGCAGCTGGGGCAAAGCTGGAATAAGGTGCTCTGGCTAATTTGATGGAAACAAAGTGATATCTGTATAGGAGCCTGCCCATGCTCATTGTGGAGGCCAGTGGGCCTACACAAAATGGGTCCATTATGGTTCCTTGGAGGGACAGACCCTAAGGTGGAAAAATATCCCCTGTTCAGGGCAGCTGATCAGAACCACTCCCAGTATGCTTTGTTGTGGATGCAAATATACATCAGTTCTACCTCCCTGGTTGGCCTGCTGGCCTCTCTCCGCCCCTTTTTCGTTATATGTATATCCCCTATAATGTTCTCCCTTCCCTGCTCACCCATTGGCCCCATTTGCCACAGTGTCCCACCCCCTTTATCCTATTGGCTGCCACTGCTTGTCCCTCCCTGAGCCCCCAGCCCATTGGCCCTGATGCTCTGCTCCACCCCCTTTGTCCCCATATTTAAACCTGGACCCTCCACCGTCCTTTTATCTTTGTCCCTGGACCCCTTTGTGTATGGTTGAAATAAAACTTCTCCTTGGAACTCCATACAAAGATCCTTCCCACTTGTTTGTCATTGGTGATTCTACAAGAGCTCCCTCAAGTGTGTGCATGAGTGATTGTGTGCGTGCCTGTGCCACCGAGCAGCTTTGTTGTTGGAGACCTTTCTGGAAGGTTCCAGCACCACTGCCTCTCACTCCATCACCAGCACCTCTCCACAGCTCTGGACCTCAGTGCTGCAGGTGACCAAGTCAAGCACAAACTCAGTTTTAGCTCCTGCAGCACTGATTACACAAACACCCTGTGTAACATAATCTGTGCAAGGCCACATCTAGTTTGATATCTTGTTACAGGGGCCCATGATAAACTCCACTGCCCACAACACTCAGGATAAACCTCCAGTCTTGGCACTCACAACATCACTGAAAGAAACCAGGATCAAGTGGATCATCCTGTTGGATTTGTTGCAGTCTCTAATAAGGCAGCTCTCCAACCCCACTGAACAGGACTTTTTGGCTCAACTGTATCACATAGAGAGTGAACTTGTAAAGAAAAGACAAAAATCCCAGACAGGTTTTCCCTGGATACCAAGAGCTGCGTGTTCCTGCTCCCTGCAAAACTGCTTTCCCTGAAGCCATCTAGTGGAACACAACCAGAATGTTCCCAATCAGGGAAAAATGAAGAGAGGGTTTTTGCCAGCATTCAGAAGATCTCAGTACAAATAGAAATCAAACAGGCAGCTGAAAGTCTTCCTAAAGCATCATTTTCAGCTACACAGTAGCAATTTTATTAGGCAAACTCCTCTCTTTAAGAAAAGATAACATCCCAAATGTAATAGGCTGATTTCTTCTATCAGCTTGGCTCTACTTTGGCTCAACTCTGTTCTGCATTAATGAGTGTGTTTCTGATTTTATAAAGGTAAATTATGGGAATGGGGCATATTATGTGTATATTGAGGTGCTTTCCTAAGCAATGTGTTTTTTCAGACCCAGAGACTGTATATTTGAGATGGGTGTAAAAAACTAACAGAAAAACTAACTCAGTGCTTGACAAATCCTGGATTTGTTCCTACCATTAGCACAGCTACAGGTGGCCCCAAAGAACTGAAATTTCCCTGCAGCTGTGAGTAGGTGTGTACTGATCCATTCAGAAAAATCCCTGCTCTCTTAGGAGGGCAAAGGAAATGCACAAAGTACTATACCAAATTAATAAGGAAACATGAGGAACAAATAGGATATTTCTTAAGCTAACTGCAATAACTGAGGGGACAAAACAGGGTCAGGTCACACTGTACCAGATAAATATCTCTTTTTTCCCCACATACTAATAAAACAAGAATGCAGAGCTGCACTACCTTTTTCCCCAGTTCCTTCTTCACTCCAGTACTTCCATTTTAATTGCCAGCTAGGTTCACCAGCAACAAGTTACTCTGAAGGACTGTGAGATACTTTATTGAGGGGCAGCTGTGGCAACTGAATGTTAATTCTGCTCCTACTGCCACTCACTTTTCAGACCAGAGCAAATTACACCCATGTTCCTCACACAGCTTTTCCACCTCTCAAAAAAGAAATGGCAGGATAAAAAAACACTAGAAGCTGGAATTCTTTTACTGTAAGGTTGGTCTCATCATGTAAATTTTGATATTACAGTATTGTCCTGCTGAAATACTTCTCCACAAGATAAACACTAACAAGTAATCACCTCCTTGTGGCTTTGTCCAGTTTATAAGTGCTGTGGACTCTGATGGTTTCACACCTAGATCTGGGTTATGCCAAAACATTAAATGACAAGAAAATATGGTTGAATAACTGAAAAGCATTTTGAGGATAAAAAGCACCCACAAACTGCAAAATGGGTGTTATTGAATCTATGCAGAGCTGAACTGGAAAGGTGGAAATACCAGTCTTATTAGTACTTTCAGATCATTGAAATTAAACATTGAGTTAAAAATTCCTCATTTTAACATGATTCCTCATGTTGAAAACTACATTTCTGAATGATGCTAACAGAACAAGAGGATATACAGGAAATGTATATCAAGGTTTTAAACTGGGAAGCAGGAGTTTCATACTGCTTTATTCTGAGTTCCCTTTTACTCCACAAAAAGCTGGGATAACTGGACAGACTTAGATTGCCTGAAGAGCAAGTTACTATCTAAGCAAACCTAGGACTGTAGAATTTGTCCTTAAGTGGGGGACTTTTATTTATACTTGGAGCTCTTTATCCCATCCAAGATTGTCCCATAATAGAACCAATTACAAATTCTCAGTTATGTGAGGTTTTTTATTGCTAGAAACACAAAGGTCTTGGGTGATATTTTTCTGAATTCCCAAGGTTTACTTGCACAATTCTCATTAATATTGATGTGAGTAAAATATCTTAAAAATCCCAATGCATACAAAAAAATAATAGACTCCTAAGTGAATGTCTATTATCAAATGACAAAGAGCTGTAGTCTTTGCAAAAGCCAGCAAAGAGTATTATTCTGTTTAATGTGTAATAAGTGTCCTATTATCCATTTAGTCCAATTACATTGAATGAGTCTGGTTTTTCCAAAGCCTTTCACTTTGTCACAGTGAGTATGGGAGGCTGACAATAAAGATGAGCCACTCTGAGCTCTTGGATTGTTACACTGATCTCTCCTTGCCTCAGTAAGAGCTGGATCCACTCATTAGCAGAAAGGAAACAGGCATGACAACAGCCCCCAGTAGAGCCCTCAAGGTACCAATCTGACAATGATCCCATTGTAAACCTCTTGCCATCAAAATGTTTTTATTCTCACCCATTACTCAATCTGCAGGGACTCAGAAAACAAGGATGAAATGGCTCCCTTCTGAACTGCTCTGAGGAATATAAGACAGTGCTGGAAATTTAAGCCAAGAGCTCCATGTTTTTTATATGCTGCTTAATTCTCAGAAATTGGTCTTGCTTTTTTCCACAATAGTGCCTTTTTTTTTATGAGGCATCACTTGTCTTTCTGGGACAAGCCCTCTGTGGCGCCATAGAACAGGGCACAAATACACAGGGCTTTCCAGCAGAGAACACAAATACACAGTGCTTTCCATCCAGAGGTTTCTCAAGCATCAGGGACACCATCATGAGTCAGGTAATCTTTTCCTGCCAAGAGGGTCAGTATTTGAAAAGAAGGAATGCAAAACAAAAACTATTTCATCATATTTTAGTATAAGCTAAAAGGTGGAGTGGAGCGGCAGAGTTCTGTTCCATCACACCTAATTTTTCCTATATCATGTTCTACCATTTCATCCAGCATGCAGAAGACCAGAACAATAGAACCATTATTACAGACATTCTGCACTGGAAGGGACTCACAAGGATCATCAAATCCAACTTTGACCAGTAGCAGAAAACTTGTATTTTTTCCATTCCGTAAATCATCCAGTTTCTTTAATGATTGAAACCCACATGTATGCAGTGGAGTGTCATTGGTCTTTAGAAGCTCCCTTACTATATTGGGTAATATATGCTAAAAATTTGCTGCCCTTTTTTTTTTAATTATGTATACCATAACACTAACTTCTGAGACATTACAACATGTCTGGTAAACTACAAGAAACTAAAAAATTAAACACACATACATAAAGATATGGCCTACATATGTATATAAACACCTACATACCCGATATGGGTGTTTGAATTTATTGCAGGGATTGTATTAAAAGGTGCTGTCCCTACCTTACATACAGTTACTCTGACACCATCATGTCTTCTCCCAGGTACTACTGCCCTACCTTATTTGAGAAGTCACCATTTCTTTTAATAGAAACAAATATTCAATAAATTAACTTTAACTTCTGTGGAGGGACTCCCAAATGTGCAGTTTTCTTTTGCTCATTAGAGCCAAGTGTTGTCCATGTGTTCTCATACATGGAATGTGTACTCATCTCCCTGCTCCCAGCACAAAACCCACCCCACAGCCTGCACACAGAGTCCTGCTTGATTTCTCTCGTGAGAAGTGTTCAGCATTCTCTTCTGCCCTCTCCATTGCCTTTAAAACCCTCTTCAATATTCAATGATTTAAACCAACTCTTGTCTTTATGCACATGATAATAATATAAAAGCTAGAGACTTCAAAAAAGTTGAAATTTTTGAAATAAATTATGATCATAACAAATGAGTTTATCAATGAGGACTAAAACAATACACAGAAGTATAACAAGATCAAAACAAAACAAAAAAAAACCTCCCCAAAAGCAAAACCCAAAAAACCATCAGCAGAATTCAAACACAATTCCAACTCTGGATAGCTATAATACCTCAAAGACAGCAGAAAATCTGGACAGAAACAATGTGTCAGGCCAGTTTTATGAGTTAAAAAGGTACTGCTGCTTAGGAGACTGAACTCACTGAATATTGAAATAAATGCAAAGATTACCACTGTAATCAATGGGAATTGTATTGATCTGAAAATTAACGGCTGTCTCACTGCTGTGTATTTAAAAGTTTATCCTTCCCAATGTGTATTGGCCATGTCAAAATATTGATTTTCAGAATAAATATTCTTACCCAGATTCATACTCCTTGTATTTTTTAATCAGTGCCTACTACAAAGAAATTACAGTTTTCTGTAACCCATTCTTCACAATACTTTTAGCTGATTAAAGGAAAGAAATAGGGCTTAAATAACTATATCAATAAATCAGAAGACTGAAGTCCCATGGTCATACAAGCCTGGACAAAGATTATCAAGCAATAACTGACACTAGCTAGATTGAATATATTTATACATGTTTGGATTAAAAACTTTGAATTTCCTTTTCTATCTTTCATTTGCCAGGACTGATTGTATGAGTAGTGTTTATTATCAGCAAGTTGTGAACAAATACCTGAAGTATTTCAGGAATATATATTGAAATCAGGATTAATTTTATTTCTTTGAAATCCCATTTTCTTCCACTCTTCCATTAAAGTTTCAATAGTCCACTAGGAGAGCAAAAGTAATGCAACACAGACTGGGTTACTTAATACACATCAGACAAGGCAATCAAGCATGTCAACTTTCCAGTGGCCCTTAATTTGACATGAATGTGAAAAAAGGACTCAGATAATTCTGGGTAACAAACATGCAGAAGTACCACAACATATTTTTGAACAAAATTCTAACATACTAAAAGTAAATTACCTGCCAGAAGTATTTTTCAAAACTCTAGTTCATCTGGGGTTAGATGCAGAGAAAATTGCTCTGATCAAACTGCAGCACATTTCCCAGCATGGCTTCAGTACATTATTTGCTGAAGGAAACAGATACACAGAAATTAAATTCCAGATCTCAAACTGGACTGAAATTAAAGACAAGCAAACAAATAGGAACTGAGGAAACCTTACAGAAACAGGTGTAAACTGTTTAGAAACAGATGTAATGATTTAACCCCCCTGGTACTCCCCACCAGTTTTCCAGGAGGCTTTAGAGGAAAAGCAGAAATAAAGCCTTACTCAAACATAGTTTTTAAACAAATGCATTGCCTGACCCAATTTGCTGTTCCCTTAAAGACCATCTAAACAGCTGAAAAAGGCAAATTCAGCCAGGTTGATAGCCCATTGTTTTCTTTCCTGGAGGCTACACACTGAGTAATTATTAGAACATTCCTTATTGTCAGCATTTGAAAGGAATAAATTATTAGATAAAGAGTGTTTACCTGAGTACCATTTATTGATCAATTGGCTTCCAAGTCATCTTTGGCAGAAGGGCCACTTCCAGTCTTTCAGTATGCAGCTGAACACAAGTTATTTTGGCAAATAACTGCATAAAAGCCTTTCCTGGCTATGCCTGAGGAACCTGTAGGTTTCACTTGAATTTGATTTGGAAGCTTGTATTGTTATGGTCAGAATTGTATCAAAGGTTTGATAGAATTTAGAGTTTTAACACTCCAACTGATAGGGGCTATGATCCACACAAAGCCTGGAGTCCCAGTCTTGTGAAAATTATGTGTGTGCCATGAATGCACAGGTTGAGATACTATATAAACTTTATGGAAAATTCTGGTTGAAGACAATAAATGTGAATTTCAGCCATAAGAGAATTTCTGGCTGAATAGAATTACAAGAATTTAAGCCATATGAGAATTTCTGGATGAACAGAGGAACATGAATGTCCTCTGGAAGGACATCTGTCCTTCTGCATCATTCTCCAGCAGACTCCAGCATGCAATCCACTCTTGGTGCTTCCCCTTATTCTAGAACTGCAAATGGTAAAAGAAATGGGCTTGTAACTTTCCACCATTCCACTGCAAGGATGAAAAAGGTCTCTTTCATCTCTTTCATGAATTGCTGTCTGGTTTCTTGAAGGACAAGGTTTGCATTTCAGAAATCAAACCACCTACTTCATGCTGTGATACAGGAGTTGCCATGGGAGGTGCTTATTATAGCAAATCCTTCCACCCAAGTGCCAACAGCATAAAATTGATTTACTCTAAATATCTTACCAATTTTTTGAAAGAAATAAACTGAACCTCTCTCAAGGTAACATGAATATCACAGTATTACACAGTATTACTCAAAAGTGTAAGCAATAGAAAAAATTGAATTAGAGTAATGGGATATTTAAATAAGTCTTTAAATCTGTTCCTAGAGCAGTTGTGTGAAAAGCTGCAAAAAATGGCTGTTCTTCAACCAGTGAATTTGTTTTTCTTCCATTAATTAATGAAATTTAAAGTTTATTTGGGAAATTCCTTTTGCATTATTTCACAGGCAGCTACAGCACAGTTACACTGAGGATATGAAGAGAGAGACTGGGCTTTCTAAAATAAATGTACTTGGTTTTCAGACAAAGGAAAATAACTTTGCTAAGAGGCAACATAATATAATCCATAAATCTCTTCACTTTATGGGCAAAGACTCAGCTGTGAGATAGGCTGCAGATACTTTCTATCAAAGGAATACCCAGAAAATTGGCAATCATACACTGAAAATCTTGTCTTTAAACCTTTCAGGATAGGAAAAATAGAAAGAAAACAGCATTTCATACATCTCATGTCATGATTATATCATCACCTAATCTCTATATGGGTACATAGATGGCCATTTTACGCTTTTTTTCCTAGCAGAAAAAAAATTCAGATGATGAAATGGCCAGGACCCAGCTCAATACCTTGTGTACTGGAACATGCTCCTTAAATAGCCAAAAGCCAGCAGAAGTGGCCCCTCTACATACACAGCAAGTGATGAAGACATGAGCCTGTCCACTTACAGTTTTGGCCTCTAAGATGAGGGCTGAAAAGTTGTAATCAGTGTGTTTTGTTCTCTGCTTCAGATCCAAGACCTGGGTCCATTTTCCTTAATACACTAGGTATGTTACTCCATAAGGAAAAAAAAAAATTCTTCCAGTCATGTAGCTCAGTGGTGTAACAGTTTAACAGTTTGACTCATAAAATCCTTACTCTGGAAATTCTTCTTGTAATTCAACTAGTGAAATTTTCATTAGTAGGAATCATGCTCCATACACAAAACTCCCTGTTGCTTTCAGACCTGTTTGTGGACTGATGAGGCAACCCCACCAGTGACACTGAAAATTTCACAATTGCCACAAAAATGTAACATTTCCCAGCAGTTTATTGTGGGATATTTCATTAAAGGGAAAAAAGGTCATGAACAGCATTCTGTAACTACATTCTCACCTTGAGACAGGATGTTTATCAAAACACAATGGAACCTTTGAGTAGGCATTTCTCACTGGCACTTGACTACAGGTACGAGAGTAAGGACCAGGTTAGTCAATAATTTTGACCTTTGCATAGGCTGCAAAGGACATAAAATTAGTTTGTAATTATTGGTTATGGTGGTACTGCATTTTATAGGTGTCCTGGTTTAGGAATGCCATTCCCCAGTTTAGTACAGCCCCTCCTCGAGACTCTCCCCACCCAGGCACCACTTGCTTGCCCCATTCTTCCCCTCCCTCTTCCCACTCTGGGGATGGCATTGAGAATTGCGGGCACAAAAAAGTAAAAACTACATGTTGAGATAAGAACAATTTACTGGAAGCAGAAAGGAGATAAGAAAATGAACTGCAACAGCAACAATATTAATAACAAAAGGTATAAGGCAAAAAACCGATTCACAGGAAAAAACCATGACAAAATACCAACTGGCTTTTTCCCTCCACATCACTCTGGATGGGTCACTGAAAGATCTTTGCATTTCCCTTGGATGGTGCTGCTTTCAAGGTGTAAATACATTTATTTCATGGAAACAGTAGATTTGATGACTAGGTGATTAGTACTCACTCCTGTTCTAACTCTTCTGTACTCCTCCCAACACTGTCTTCATGGCAGTGGCAAAAACCTTTCAAACCTCTGTTTGAGAGGTTTTTGCCACTTCAGCAGTTCTGAGACTGCAGTCTTGGCCAGGACTGGAGAAGGATCTAGCTGAAAATAACACTCAGGGAGAAAGCAATAACTACTGAAATAACATCCAGCCCTAACAGTCAAGTAATATATGTAATAATCTCTAGCCTGTGACAGAGTACAAGCAATGTTAACACAGTTGAATTTGCCAGTCTGGGAGCAAACTGATCCAAAAGAATGGCAACAGTTTCAATCTGAAGTCAGACTAAAATAATCTCCCTAAAGAAATTCCACAGAGACTAAAGGAGTAAAGCACAATGATTCTACTGTGGGATCTGAAGAACAGAAATTCTGTTACTTGGCACCACAGGGCAGAGACCTTAGGGTAAGAAATTCAGGCATGTAGCTCTTTTAATGCATTAAAACATCATTCTCTTGTGTTCTGCAATCCTCTGGCTACAAAGATTAAATAACTTGGTTTAAGAAAGCTACTAGGCACTCCAGAATAAACTCTGGCAGGTTTCTGATCCAAAGAACTCAGAGAGGATGGGATCAGCAGGTTTTACACATTAACATGCAGTGCTCAACCCCAAGGATGTGTGGAGACAGCAATGTTAAGCAAAATTAACATTTTTTAAATGTTAATTAACTTTTTTTTTTTTTGTTAAAGGTTTTGCATTAAAAACACTCAGTATATATTTCAGCTATGGTTAATACAGACAACTGCCCCAGCACTAATGATCCCTTCACTTAGTATTAAACTCTCCTTTTATTTTCACAAATTCACCAGAAACCCACAGCACTTGCAATCCCAGGTTCACACAGTATTTTTAGCAAGATTATTTAGGTTGCCATGCACTTTGTACAGGCATGACTGACCCAAGTGCATCAGCTGTCAGAGGCTGGCTGGGGAAAATGCAGCTTTCCATGGAAAGAGGCTTTCCTGGCACATCAGCCAGGACCAGCCACTAACATACAGATCACCACTCTCATGAGGAAAAAAGCACCATCAAGAGTCCTTCAAAATAAGAATATTACAGGACTGATGTAGTCATGTTAATAATGGACAACACAGCTAAGAAGAGGCTTTTTATTAAAGCCTATTATTTAGCTAAGTGAAAAGAATAGCTTAACTGCTGCTAAGTCTTTTTCCTAGCTGTAAAGCATAGTATTTCAAGTATTTCTAGATGTGAAATAAGGGCTTTATTATCTTGGATTATGAAAAATAAAGTAAAAGATGAGAGGAAATCACAATGTTTCCTGACTTTTTTTATGCTTGAATCACAAGGACTTAGAAAATATCTTGTAGAATAGCTATCAATACCATTTCCCTGAAATATTTGATTATGACAAAAGCAAATAGCAGTTTCAAATAATTCAGACATCAAATGTAGCACCCTTAAATGTTGATCTCCTTAGAGTTCTCATTTTAACATTTATTTCAAAGTTATTTTCTAAAAATGTTTGTTCTCATTTTCTAAAGAATTCTGGGGTTTATAATTTGTCTCATATCTGACACTTATTAGTTACAGGCACAGTGTTGAATCTTCAGTCAGTCTGGCTGCCAGAAGAGCATTTCTCATCTCTAGGGAAAGGCAGTGGAATCATGTTCTATCTACAGAGCCACAGCAGTGGTCTCACCTGTGTGGATGATGGATAGAGAAAGAAACAGGAGCCAGATTTTGCAGCAGACCTTGTCTTAATGTCCTAGACTGCAAGGTAATGTGTGTATTCTATTTGCCATCTGTTAGAGGTGGGGCAGGTATCTTCTGTTAACTGGGCACTTTTCTTTATCTCATCCACAAACCAATCCTCCCTCCAGGACATATCTGCTGTTAATTGAGTGTGATAAAAAATTCCATCATCCCACTGGGAGATGCTCCGCCCAGGGGGAGGAGCCAAGCATTCTGTTCTGGATACAATCTGAGATTTTGGGACACCAGGACAGCCTTTTCCCACTGGATTCGCAGAGGAACACCAAACCCTCTATACCACCACAGGACCTGGAGAGAAAAACTCTCCCCTTGTCCAGGATCCCTGCTCCAACAGAACCACCCCTGCCACTGCAGGAGGGCTGCAGCCACCATTTAATGGGACTGCTGCCACCACCCTGACCAACAGGGTGTCAGGGCCTATTCTGACCCTGTCAGTGGTTTTTTTGGGTTTGTTTTTTGTTGATGTTTGTGCTATTACATTTGTATTTTTAGTTTTCGTGGTAAAGAACTGTTATTCCTAATCCCATATCTTTGCCTGAGAGCCTTTTAATTTCAAAATTATAATAATGCACTCATTCAAGGAGGAGGTTGTGCAAGATCCCTGTTTGTGTACCAAATCAATAACCATGTAACTTACTGCAGAAAATAAAATACCACCAAGTGTTAACAGTAAGACAAAGTGGGGCAGTGCAAGGTTGTGTTGTTCCTGGGCTACATTGCTGGTGACAAAAAGTAGGTATTGTATAATGCTGGTGCAGCTACAGCCAGTATATGAAAAAGGGAAATGCTTAGATGCATTCAAAACTAAAATACATTCAGGACTGCAGCAGCACTGAGTATTGTTATCATTCATACTTTCTACTTCCAATACAATGTCTGCATATTTCTTGTAGACAAGGCCTGGGGGAAGAGAGAATTCAAATGAGATTCACTGCAGTTTGGCTGTCTGAGTCAGTCTGATTAGACTTTCATATATTCTGGAAGATTTACAAATGGATTGTGTGCCTTTATTTTGAAAACATCCTTGTCTACATGACAACCAGCTAATCCAAAGCTGCTGCCCTTTCAAGGACACTTGTCCTGAGCATAGGAAGGTGTAAAAAATACTGACAACACAGTTCAAAATCTTCTGGCTTCTCTAAAGCTGGAAATGTAAGACAGCCTGGCGGTTTTTAAGAACTGCAGCAAAATAAATATTAAACATCTATTCTGTTTGCTTTGAAAATAGATTCAGTTATGCAAACTTAGCCAGAACCAAACATTCACCTTTGCAATTTTTTCTGTATCTCCCTCACAACACTATCTGTATTCTTACAAGGTAATTCAAAGTATTTCTGCAGTGTTCACATGTCACATAACTTTACATCCCCTTCCTATCAGCAGCCACTGACAAGCTCTGGGACCTTTACATCTGTCCCCAAGTGCCACAAGGAAGGCAGCAAAGACCTTCAACCACCAAGTTCCCTGCTGCCCTCTCACATCTCAGGAGCCTGGTATCAGTGAGTGCCAGGAGCTGCTCTCCAGTTCTTTGTCCTGTCAGGGTCATGGTCACAGCCATGTCACCTCACTGCTGCAGCCACAAAGGTTTGCCTTGTGTTGAGCTTTCCTGTGGAAGCATTTATTCCTTGCTTCATTATAATCTTTCCAAATCCTGCCAGGAAATGCTGCCTTGTTTAATGGTTTCATGTTCTTTGTCCTTGGTTCACCTGTCCTGGCTCTGGAGACGTGTCCTGGTGCTGAGAGGTGCCCAAAGGGACTCAGGGTGGCACCTGCCAGTGCACTGGGCTCTGGGGGCAGTGAGGGTTCCCTGGGAGGAGCAGGGCAGGCTGGGCATTGCCAGGGACAGCCTGTCTGGACACAGGGATAAGACAGGTAGCATAAGCTACTCCTGCCTGCAGCCATGTCATACTGAAATCTGTACTATCTACTGACTTTGCTTGGCTTTTTTCACTGAAATATTTTTGTATGCTGTGTGGATTATTCTGCACGATGCATTCCACTAGCTTCTTCCTTCTGTAGCACAAAGAAAACTGGAATAAAAGGATTTTAGTAATGCTGAGGGAATTCTAAAGTCTCCATTCCTTAATTCATGAATTTCCATAATCCACTTCCTTAATCCATTTCTCTCCACAAATCAGAATTAAAGACAATTTCTGAAATAATGCACACTAACATTACATGTGTTGTGGACAGAATCCAGCTCCACAATTAATTTACACATACCCTCTGTTATTTGTCCAGCTGAAATCTGTGGATTCATAATTCACATTCTTATATTACTAACCAGGGTGGTCTAAACAAAAATAGCTTAAATTTAGAGCTCTATCCCAGGCTTTGTGATGCCACCCCCCAGAATTGTTTCTGCAGCCAGATCAGGAAACTCACCTGAGCAGTAACCATCCTGGCAAAGAAATAAACAGGTTAGTATTAATCCAAACCAGTTCTCCAATGTCAGCTGCAAAAAACATCTCCCAGCACAGAGGAAACAACAGCTTGAACTGGGAATAGGCAGTAGGACTACCTTTTCTCTTCTGGCAACAGTTGAAGTGTTTATAAAACTCAGCTGTTCTTATTCATCAAGGCTTACAATGCTAGCTTGCACACAGACAGGTGGTCGAATACCTTCTTGAAGAAGCCCACAGAAAAGAACCCAATCATAGCAAAATCAGATAAATTATCTTTTCTCATTAATTTATGATCAACATTTTGTATTTCTTTTGTTTTGGCTGTTTGGGGATTTTTTAAATAGAAGTTTTCAGTCTGTTTCCCAGTGATCTATGTGATGCAACACGGGGCTAAACCATGACTTGGCTGAAGGGACTGAAGGGAAAACTGTGTTACAAGGGATACAGCTGACAATAGTAACTTCTGCTAGAAACTTCCTTTCTGAACTCCTCCTTGCCTCCTCAGCCTGAAAGAAGCATGGGAAGAAAATTACCCTAGCTGTGGAGAGATAAACAGTGAAACCCCACTATTGAGTCATTGAACAAACCTCACAAAGAAATACCTACACTTGTTTTGAGTTTAAAATGGGGTTCTAAGTTTTCACCAATTTAGAAACACCTCCTTAATGCTCCTTTCAACTTTTCCCCATCCCATCTTAACTACATCTCCTTAAAATCACACTTGTCAGCTACATTTAACAACAATACATAATGCTTAAACAAAACTCTTAAGGGTATTTTGCAGACTTTTTAGAGATTCAGTTCAACTCAGAGTGATACCAGGAAGATCTGTCAGTTTTATCAGTGATTTCTTTTAAGGGAGGATTGTGTGAAACTGCAAGATCCTCAAGTGTAAATGAGGAGCACTTAGAACAATGAGTACTGCAGGGGTGAAGAACAGCCATCAATGGAAGGTAAGATTTGCCCCTAATTGTGTGTAAAGCTGCTCTCCAGGAAGTGCAACAATTTAAACAGAAAATTATTGATTTACTTTATGACTAAAGAGACACGTTTTCTCGTGCTCTCTCAAGGAAAATTTTTTTTTAAAAAAGTATTTTTCAAAAAATGGGACTTCCAGTTCCACAGGTGAAAGTTTTTTCCACTATTTATCATGTATGAGGAAATACTACAAAGATCATAGGGGTATCCCAAACACACACAGGGATTTTACAAACACCCAGCACATATCTTCAGTACCATGACACTCTCAGAGAGTTGTAAAAGTTTAATATCTTCCTAGCTTGAAGTACATTAAAAGTCCTCTTCCTTTATTAATCTGTTGCTCTGCTCTTCTGCCTATTCACTGATCTCATAGTATATCATATTATAAACAAACTACAAAACAGGACTGTATCTCAATAATGATGCTAGAGGAGCAAGCTTCCCAAGCATGGATAAAAATATTTTAAAACATTTTCTGTCCTTTTGAAAATTATTAGACAGTATTTCCATGACAAGCTTATGAATAAAATTAATTTACTTTAAAACAACCCAACAAACAACATATAAAATCTTCTCCATTTGGTAAATGAGATTTCTTCCTCTGAGTTTCCTTCCTAAAAGATGACAAAGCCAAAAAGGCATTATCCATTGAAACCAAATCCAGGGAAGTTGTATATAGTGTGATGCATTTACATGTACTGGAATTCCTGCCTTTATATAGGTACATCATAAAACAAGTTAATAGCACAAACTTACCTTTTACAAATGTGATAGGTTCTGCCTGGACCTCCCCATCAGTGAATATTCACACAGCCCCACAATCCAAAGTGCTTTGGAGGAAATCTACTCAGTTTGCTGAGGAAGTTCAACATCTTCCATCTTCCTTTGATCTTCATTAACACCAGCCTGTGCCAGGAACACCACAGAAGTAATACAGACTCTGTGATTCACCAGGAATCTTGCTAGGGAAAGCCAAGTTGGTGGCAAGGAACAATGGTGCAGAAGATGAGAGAGCTGAAAAAGAAAACAGGCTGTTGGACTGTTAACTATGTTAAAGGTTTAGAGCTCTTGGAAATAATGGAGAGGAGACAACATCTGCCAAACCTGTTTATTTTCTTGGGGTGTGAGACTAGCAGTGGTCAGACCTGGAGATTGCTGTAGCCAAAGGAAGTTAGGAAGGAGTGGCTAAGGAAAAGCTGGGTTAGGAACATGCCTAGTTATGATACATAAAATGCCATTATGATGGATATTCATGGGGAACTGGACTGACAAAAGGAATCCTTGTCCTTCTTCCATCTCAGAGTTTTATGAATATGTCCAAACATGCAGCAATGTTTAATAAAAGACATAATAGTTCAACAACTTTTACTCAACTGATTGCAAAGTATTTGATGCCTCTGGAAGTTTGGACCATGACAGCTAAGAGATTTTTGTGTATTGAGAAGTCTACCCTTGATTTAACATGCCTTCAACTTAATGAATATATAAAATCTGCTTAATGTCATTTCCACAAAACCCTTTATAAGTTCTGTGGTTAGTAACTAGGACACAATAAAAATCACAGAAACAAAAGAAGATTCATAATTAAATGTTCATCTGCCTTGTCCAGCAGGTTAAATCACCAGCTATCCAGAGCACTTCATGCACAGTGGCTTGAGTTTTTTGGCTCAGAACTGGCAGCAAATGCTGCCTAGAAAATGGAGGTTTCTGTTCATTTCCCCCCAGCTTCCTTCAGTCAACAGCAGATAGAATTTTAGTTTTCTCAAAAGGCTATAGGCTTAGAATAACAACTCTTACATTTCCAAAAGAGATGATAGAAAACAACAAAGACAATAAAAAAGCCCACACAAACATTCTGGCCATCTGGCCACTGAAAAGCAGAAATAAATGAAGCTCTACTTCACAGAGGCTTCTTGTAATGTGCTCACAGTTGTACTGTGGGAGAATCAGGTGCTGTATTTCTACCAAATATCAGCTGTAAATTACAACATAACCTGATATGCATGAAGAAATAGTTTTCTAAAAAATGCTAATAAGCCTGATGGCTTCCCAGGAGTTTATGGAGATACAGGCAAAATGATGGCAGCTGTTTCTGCAATGAGAAAAAGCGTACATGCAAAAATAGTTAAAGTAATTAGTAGTTTTAAAATTTGCTGGAAGGAGCTGAAAACTCGGTACAAACAAATCTTTTGCTTGAAGTCTGGGAGAGCAGAATTTATATTTTAGTCATAGAAAGAGAGAAACTGACAGTCCTGACCTATTTTGGAACTAGCGACTGAGTGGAATGGTACTGTAAGCACTTTTGGACTGCTGAGACACGTTACCATGACAAAACATTCCACTCTTTGAGAACAAGATTCACCTTAAAACTGTATTTGTATGTGTATTGGGTGTATTTGTAAATATTAATTAGTATTTGGTGTATTTGTAAATATGAATTAGGGCTAATGACCCCACTTTGTAGTGAGTAATTACTATTACAATGATGATAAAGTAGAGTTCTAATAACATACACAAGAATCTTGAAAATGGCATCAAAGAAATCTCTTTTCACAGACATTTTTCCAACTGAGCTAGGAGAAACCAAACTGAACAGATCTATCCCTGACTTGGAATTTTAACTTGGAACTGCGGCTTCTTTGGGCAAATCTGTGATCTCTACTTAGTGATTATATATTAGTTGAGGAATGTTTTATTGAAATTTTACCCCCTTCTCAATCTAGGGAAGAATGCAAAAAAATGCTACATTTTCCTTTCCTTTTCCCAGTTTTCTGAAAGAATTAAAACACCCCCCCTGATTACATTAGACAGCCACATTTGGTCATTGTTGTGCTGGAGATGAGCACAACACATCAGAAATGGTTTATGGCAAGGACAATCCTATTAAAAACAACAAAAATGACAGTTGTGCTTGTTCCTTCCATGAGTATTAAAAATTGGGAGTTCTGATACATTTTCCAAAGTCCTCCTCGCTGGGGAGAACAGCTCTGTTCAAGGCATCTTGATTTTAGCAGAATTGGAAAAAATAAATTGAAAATACAGGAAAGAGGTTTCAGGCCTAACTTTACAAAAATTAATAGATTAACAATTGGAGTTAACACATAGACCATTAGAAGAAATTTTTCCTTTTTTTAACCATATTAATCAAAAAGTTTATTTTTAATGAAAACTTTAATCCTTTTGTAAGAACTGCATTTACTGTTATTTCCATCAACTATCAAATTTCTAAGTCAGTTGATATTTCAAAGTGCAGCTTGTGTAAAAGATTGCCCACATGACCTCTGACTTTGCAATTGTGATTTTTGATGTTTAGGATATACTTGGTTTTGTTATTTAAGAAAAACTCCATTTCAACTCATGTTCTTTCCCACTGAGGACCAAGAGACAACATGGTATTTTGAGGGGCTAATTAAGAGATTGGTGGTGACATTTTAGCAAATCCAATTCCCTGCTGAGAAACAGTAATTCTCTCTTTCATTAAATTTTTGGGCAAGACCCAAAAAGCCAAGGAAACAAAGCCTTTTAAATATAGTTATTCTGAGGCTTTTAACAGTTGATAGGTAAATACTGCAAACCAGAAACAATGACAAAAGGAAAACTTCTAACAAAACTCTAACCCTGGATCGACACTGAGTTTGTCACCTGGTGCCTGCCGACAGAAATAGGTGCTGATCCCATATTACCATGCAGAGCTAAATATTTAAAATAATCAAGTTATTTTGCTTACTGTGGATCAGGAACCCTTATACAACAGAACAGCCATGTTTCCAGTTAAAACACTTGGTAGGAATTCTTAAGAAACCTTCCCAGCAACTGCACAAACACAAAAAATATCAATGGGGAAATGCCTGGAATCCTATTAAGTGACCCTGGAAAACTCGTTATTGAAAGAACATTTTACAAATAGCCTATCCCTTCAGCACTGTAAATGGCCTACTTAAAATAAATAAGAGTTGACAGATAAAGCAATTTAAAAAACTACACTTCTGGAATAACAAAATGTGCAAACAACGGAGAAAATGGTTAATTAATTAAAAAATATATTTAAAAAAAGAAGACCTTTTTAATTTCCTGCTTCTTACATTTCAGAACGATACCCGTATTCGACTTTCTTGGCTCTTTTCAGCAAACCACAGTTAAAATGCCTCCCCCTGGTGAAAGCAGACAACCTGTCACAGCTTTGTACCTCCAGCGGCCGTGGTGATGCCATCGTGGGCAGTGACCTTTTCAGCTCAAATCGAGTGTGTCTGGGCAGGACAGCGCTGCATTCCTCCTTCAGCTGCTCTCTGACCCCCACTGGGATAAAATCAGCGTCTTTATTTGCAGCATTCAGGCCAGAGAGAGTTGGATAGAGCCCCCTTGTGAAAAACGCCAAATCACTTGGTTTTAGAGTTTCAAAAGTTTAATAGTAATAAAGTGGTTATAAAAATAGTAATGGAATTAGAGTAATAATAATTTGGACAATTAGGATTTAGGACAATACGAGACAATAAAAACAAAGAGTTATGGAGAATTCAGGTACCTCTTTCTGGGCAAAATAAGCCCCAAAAAAGCACACACGTTAACAGAGGATTAACCCTTAAAAGCAATACCCTGTTGCATATTCATACACCTCATACATGATGCATAAATTCCATTCAAACACAGGATTCTGTCTGGTCATCGTCAATTTCTTCCTCTGAATCCTGACGGCGTCTTCAGGGCTCAGCGAGGCAGGAAGAAGTTCGTTTCTTGTGATAAGGGAGCAATAAATTCTTTTTCTCTGACACATGGAGGTGTCTTGTGGCTGCTATCTCAGTGGGAGTACCTCACTCCTCTCTTTTAAAAAAAAACTATCTTACATAGCATAGCTTCTATTTTAACATTATGTTATAACCTAAAACTATATTTAACACACTTGTTAAGAAAATTAATATAGCATAACTTTTTAACGCAACACATATAATATTCATTTTAATATTTGCGAAAAGCCAGTAATAAAATACGCATTTTCCACACCCTGTTCCCGAAATTCAAACAAGTTGACTTTCAGCCGGCTGCAAAGGCGTTTCCTTTGATCATCGGAACAAGTCACCATTTAGCATAGGGTTCTATGCTTTCCTACAGGCCTAGCACACTGCTTATAATTAATATCCTGATTAGGATTTTAATTAAATATTAATGAAGAAAACTAAGCAGCGGCAGGGAAGAGTAAGCAGGATAGCCCGTGGCAATCCAGGGCACGGCCGCCCCCTCAGCCGCCCTGAGGCGCCTCCCGTGCTGAAAATGATGAATTATATAATTCAGAACCAGCGAACATTAACTTGATTAAAATGTATAAACCCATGAGAAAGCTTTTTTATCAGCTTCTGTGTGGAGGCCCGAATTTTTGTGGGGCAAGGCAAGTGACGGACTGACACTGCCAGGGGACGCTCGGGGTTTGCTTTTCCCGACGAGTTCGGGAGAATTCGCTCACACCGCGGCTCGCGCCGGAAGTCACGTGAGCCGCGGCTTGCATTGGGCCCGCCTTTCCCTGGCAGCGGCCTTTGGGGCGCCCCCCGCGGCCGCCGGCGGTACTGCAGCCCCGGCCCCGCCCCGCTGCCCCCGCCGGGCGCACGCGCGGTGCGGGCGGGCGCGGGACGGCGGCGGCGGGCGCGGGACGGCGGCGGCGGGCGCGGCGTTCCCGCTCTGGGCCCCACCGAGCCCCGTCTCCCGGCGGACGCCGAGGGGGAGGCCGGGCCGGGCGGCATCGGGGGATTGTGAAGGCACAGCGGGGCGCGCTCAGCCTGCGACGAGACCGGGAGACCCTGCGTGCCGCCCGCCGCAGCGTCGGCCCCGCAGCGCAGCGCGGCAGGAGAGAAGCGCCCGCCCGAGCGAGTGAGTGCCGCGGGTGGGGGGCGCGAGGGGCGGCCGGGCACGAGCGGGACCCGAGCAGGGGAGCGCGGGCTGGGCATGGAGGCAGCGGGGCGGCGGCGGCGGCGCTTTGGGGGGCTCGCACCGTTCGCAGGGTTCGCAACGCGCGGATCGGTCTGTGCGGTGCGCAAGCAACGCGCGGCGTCCCCGGGACGGGGCGAGCGCAGCCGGGAGTCCAAAGCGGAACGGCAGCGCCGCGGCCACGGGGGCGCGGGGTGGCCCCGCCGGCATCCGGCTTCCGCTTCCTCCCGCCGGGAGCCGCGGCGACCGCGCTGCGACACCGCCGGGCCCGGCACCGGCCCCGCTGCCGCCAGCACCGCCGGGCTCCGGCCCTCGGTACTCGGGCGATGCCGCCCACAGCAAACCTCCAGGGCAGCCTCGGCTGCGCTAAATAGGGCAGCGAAGCGCTCTGTGGGTCAGCAAAGCATCTGCGTTGTGTTGTTTTTAAACAAGAGCTTGTTAATCGAACAAGAGTGAGGCTGCGTATCAGGGAAAGGTTCTTCCCCCATAGGGTGCTCAGGCACTGCCCAGGCTCCCCAGGGAATGGTCACGGCCCCAAGGCTGCCAGAGCTGCGGGAGCGTTTGGACACCGCTCTCAGGGATGCACAGGGGGGGATTGAGGGGTGTCTGTGCAGGGATTGTCGGGGTGTCCGTGCAGGGATTGTCGGGGTGTCCGTGCGGGGATTGTCGGGGTGTCCGTGCGGGGATTGTCGGGGTGTCCGTGCAGGGATTGTCGGGGTGTCTGTGCAGGGATTGTCGGGGTGTCTGTGCAGGGATTGTCGGGGTGTCTGTGCGGGGATTGTCGGGGTGTCTGTGCAGGGATTGTCGGGGTGTCTGTGCAGGGATTGTTGGGGTGTCTGTGCAGGGATTGTCGGGGTGTCTGTGCAGGGCAAGGGTTTGGAATCGATGATCCTTGGGGACCCTTCTAACTGAGGATATTCTGTGATTCTTTGATATGTTTCTCAAAATATTTCTCTCTCAGCCTGTTCAGAACATGTGCTCCGAAAAACTCAGTGAAGTTTATGAACACCAACCAGATGTAGGCTTGTGTTCGTTCACAGGACAGAATACACTTCAGGTTCTCTGTTAGATTCATGTTAGATCCTCTACAATGCTTTTAAAGAGAATCTCTGTAAACACAGAGTGCAGAGAACCTGGAGCTTAGGTCAACAAGGTTTCCCCTCTTTTGGTGGGGGACAGGCTCTGTAGTTAATGTGCTATTTCAGTAAATCAAATCTCTAATGTAATAATGAAACTAATACATTTAAATAATACTATAGTACATTACATACTATGTTATATACTATAATAATACTATAGTATATTATGTAATATATGTTATAGTATAGTATATGCTATTATATAATACTATAGTATATTATATAAAGAATACTATATATGTTATATAATATATATGGTATTATATATTATATATATATTAAATACATATATATTATTTTATACATTATTATATATACATATTTATATTATATATACATAATGTGTATATATATATGCAGAACACTTTCATTTATTATAAATAAAAAATTAAAATTATTACATAATACAATACATTCCATATTAAAATTATGTAATAAAATAATAATAATTTATATAAAGGTGACTTTAAAATATCTTCTTATTTAGCTTTTCAATGGGTTAGATTGAAATGATCTCCCAGGGATTATCAAGCAAGGATGTCTACTTCCAGGACAGAGTGGATTAGGGCATTTAAATATGTATACACAGGCCAATCTTTGTCCCTCTATTTCCAGAAGCTCTAGTAACTTGACCTAGTAATTTGTGATGTGTGTCAGACAAAATTCAGGATTTGGATGTGTGATCTCCAAGTGTGCTGCTGGATGTACTGTTCTAGAATGTTTCAACATACAAACAAAATAGCTTGTAATAATGTATTGTTACAATGTCTGGCTTTGAAATTCAGCTATTTGAGGATTTTTTAATCTTTTTTTCTGGGCAGGTCTTAATCATAAACCCAGGGGGGATTTTGGAAGAGTTTTAGTTGTTGTGCTTGCTTGAGATTTAAATTGCAACAAAACTACATATTTCCTTTGGAAGGTTTTCATATTTCGTGTCAGAAGATATAACCATAGTTAGTAAAATACCTCTTTTTCACATAAAGTTCCAGTAGTATGATTGCTTGCCAGGTTTTTTAGATTGACTCCAGCTACCATGTTTTCTTTCTCTGGTTTTATACACAGCTCATAAGTTGTACTTTAGTAAAATGGGACTCAGAACAGTTTCAGCCATTCCTTCTGTAAAGCTGATTTTGCTCTACATCACAGAGATAACCAGAAAAATGATGGTTGTTTTTGCCACAACATTTGGTTTTCAGTTGTCATTCCAATCTTGACCTGCTTCTACATGAACTGCAGTTCCTGTTTTTTTGTTCTAAGAATACAAAGTGAAGATCATTGCCACTTAGACTTTAATTTCTGTGCAATTCTTTCTAGGATTTTTTGTTTCTTTCCCACAGGTGGGGAAAAATGGCCAAGAGAATTGCAGAAAAGGAGCTGACTGACCGAAACTGGGACCAGGAGGATGAAGCTGAAGAGGTAAAATACACATTAGTTCCCCAAACTGCCTCAAACTCTGGATTACTGACAGATTCCCTTCAGCACAGATATCTTAGAGCTGTGTTTTAAAAAAGCAAAGCAAAACTTACATTATTTGATGTAATAAAATGGAGATAGCACAAAGAGAAATGTCGTGCAGAACCAGAAAGTGTTTTCCAAGTATCAGCTCACAACCAGTGGGCTGGTTTTTAACTTCTTCCCTTGTTTGCTTGGTAGCCAGTGTTAGAGGTGTGTTCAGAACGTGATCTCAGCCATCCCTTCATGTTGAACATTCCACTAATGATTCCATAACTTCCTCTTCAAGGTGGGAACATTCTCTGTGGCAAGTGAGGAGGTCCTGAAGAACAGAGCTATTAAAAAAGCAAAGCGCCGCAACGTGGGGTCAGAGGTAATGTGGTCACTGGACAGGGGTGCTGGAGTTTTACTCACAAAACACAACATCATGCTCAGGTTTTTACTTCTTGGGTTTGTAGTGATGCTGAATAAAGTCATAATTTCAGCTCATCAGGTCATATGTGCACAACTTTGGCTTTACTGTTCCATGCTAAGAATAAGGCTAAGGCAAAAAAAGGGTTATACTAGTTTGACTGGTGAGCAGGGTGTTCTTGCATATTTCAGACACGATGTTATTTGCAAATGGGTAAAACAGCATTTTTCTGCTTTACTCCCATTTTTTGTAGAGAGGGAAGTATGGAAATGCGAAGTTATTAGTTATCCATCCTGGAGGGCTGGGGGATTCTCAGAAGCTTTATTAGTAAACACCCAAATACTAAACTGCTCTAAGAATGAGAAACATGTCTTAAGAATGCTGCTACTTTTTTTCCTCCCTCCCTGTCAAGAGCTTTAGTGCCATCTACTCTTTGCACTAACAAATTGAAGATTGAAAGGCAGTTGGCCTTTTTTACAGATTTAGTTCCTGTGAAAGCATTATCCCAGTGCAGCCAAGTTGTTGTCCTTTCAGAAATCCTTTTAGAAAGCATCCTGATAATGCTTTGTTGTATATATTTTTCCCAGACATGTTTGAAGAGGCATGCATCATGTTAGAAATAGGCCTGGAGCTTTATGTGTTACACAGATTGCTTTAGGACTGGATGGGACTGGATAGGCACAGTTAGGAACTAGACAGCCTTCTCCTATGCTTTTGATTTTCCTTCTTCAGCCCAAGCACTGTAAATGAGGAAGCTGTCTTAGCCCACTGATGCCTTGAGTGGTTTTAGCCACAAATGTGGTAGAGGATACAATTAAATAAAGGATTGTACTGGAATGAGGTGATGCAAAACATAAACTACAACTTGATCAGGAGAGATTCAGGGGCAAATAGAATAGGAGAAATAGAACAGAATGAGAAAGGGGACCAGATGGCTTGTAGAAGTAGTTAGGAGCAGGCTGTTAGAGCTGGTGGAAGGGCTGGTGACAACTAAGGACCATGCAGCCCCTCACTCTTCCTCCTAGTGTGATGAGGAGGAGAATCAGAAAAAAGGATAAAAGCCTGGGTTGAGATAAGAACAGTTTAATGATTGAAATACAGTGATCATGATGGTAAGGAAACCAAAAAAAGAGAAAGAGACAAACCCCAAGAAAAAGCAGGGATGCACAGAAGGTTGCTCACTACCCACAGACCTCACTCATCCCATCCCCAAGCAGCAATTAGCTGCTTCCAGCCACCCCCTCCCAGTTCCTGTGCTGGCCATGACACTGAAAGTTCACTTTGAGTAGTAAAAGTTCATTGCCTCCAAAGGCCTGAAGATTGCAGTGCTTTATTTGCATGTTAATTTTACTTTGTCTTTTAGAAACACTTAAGAAACTATACCATAAAATAATATGGTTGCAAAGACAGTGATCAGAACTGGGTAATGAAAAGGTTGCAGAGATGGATATTTTGTGGTCAGGTACAGTGTGTCTTTGCATCTTCCATCAGTCACATTGGAATATTTTGGGCAAATCACAAGAGGTTTCATTGATGACTCCAGAGTGATGAGTGGATTAAAGTATTGGGCTCTTTACTGCCATTGTAAATGCTAAAAGTTGTTGAAAATAAACCTGAAATTACATAATCCTGTGTAGTTATTTAAAGATAAACCAGATTACAGATTACCAAAATGTCTAATAGATAAACACATCCACAGCTCTTCCATGAGCAACTTCCATGTATCCACATCCTAGACCCAGTTTGTTTTCATACCAAACATCTGAGTCTTTTAAAAACAGTAGCAATGTGTGTCATAAGGAAGTTGTTAATTTTGTTTGCATAGCTGACACAGAAATGCATGGAATGACACACTGAACTAGGGAAAAACAAACCAAGGATATCAGGAATATTAAGTGGGGATAGGATTTGTGTGGATAAGATGTTTGTAACTGGTTGTCTCTCTTTTTTTTTCTCCCCAGTCTGAAAGTGGAGGAGCTTTTAAAGGGTTTAAAGGCTTTGTATTGCCTTCTGGAAAAGGAGGAGGAGGCTTCAGTGGATTTGGGAATGGTGCAGGAATAAAGCCTTTGGAAGGGCTGTCTAATGGAAGCAGTAGTGCCTCTAGTACTCCTCCTTTCAGCAGTTTGAAGAGCACCTCTGAAACACAATCAGCATTTGGTAAGTTTTAATTAACCATACATATTTATCAACACCTTCAGTCATAAAACCTGTAGGGCTATTTTAGTAGTGAAAAAACAAATTTAGACCATCTTATAGTTGTGTTTTAAGGTTTTGAGACTTCATATCTCTCTGTAAGATTTCTTATTTTAGAGTGTTGGAGGGACAAGTTTTCATCTGCATGCATTTTAAAGAGGTGGCAACTAAATCCATATTTCTAATACTGGAGGTAAAAGTTTTCTAGGCACAGATGGAAATGGAAGGCACTGGCATAAGGCAGTCTGTAAAAGGTATAAAGCATCTGGTGACATGTCCCAATTCTTTGAATTTAAATTAAAAATACACGCTGCATAGCTAAAGTCTTCATCTTTTTTCCTTGTACATCTGATGTTGCAGACAGTCTTACTAGAATTTATCTGTTACAGTTATACCTACATTTTAGGACATTTTAAATACTTCAGCATGTTGAGCTGTCATGCTTTGGAATTCCCTGAGGAATATTAGTTCTGTCCCTTTGTGCTGGACATGCAGAAATGTTAACCCTTATTTTGGAGTCACCATGCCATAGAATAGAAATGGTGGAATTTGAACTTTGGAGTAATGTGGATTTCAGTGAGCTTGAATAAATTAAGGGAAACTGAAATATTCAATGAGAATTTTTCTAGTTTGCTTCTTAGGGTTTTTTATACAGAAGTGCTCAAAAGCTTGTAAAATTATGGGCTAGTGCACCTAGGGTGGTTTAAAGCACATTTAAAACACATTTAAAGCACAAATGGGAAGAGATAAGTTGAGTTTTTTGATTTAATAAGCGTTACAGCTTGCTGAAGTTGTTAGATTTTTGTAAGATTTTGAAGGTTTTGGCAATATATAAAACATGTATTTTTTTTTAATGTTCTGTGCAAGATGTGTTTGAAATTTTTTTCTATACACCAGTGTGCTCCATCTACTTTGTCCATCCCTAACTTACTTGTCTAAATGAAAACTTGGGTCAGCTCACTGCCATGGGAGTACCTGGGGCACAGTGTGGTGACCCAAATGAAGGAGATCAGCTGAGGAAGGATGACTGATTTGATAAGAAATATTGCACATGTTAGGTTTTTAAAAGAGTTGTGCTTTCTGGGTAAAAAAAAAATGGTTCTAAGCCACATTTCTCACTAGGTCAGCAAAGCATCTGTGTTATTTTTTAAACCAGAGCTTATGAAGCCAATGGGTTAAGTTGGAGATCAGGGAAAGGTTCTTCCCCCATAGGGTGCTCAGGCACTGCCCAGGCTCCCCAGGGAATGGTCACGGCCCCAAGGCTGCCAGAGCTGCTGGAGTATTTGGCCAATGCCCTCAGGGATGCACAGGGGGGATTGTTGGGGTGACTGGGCAGGGCCAGGAGCTGGACTGGATGATCCTGCTGTGTCCCTCCCAGCTCAGGATCTCCTGTAACTCTGTGATTTTCCCGTAACAGGATCCCCGCTGTCCAACGGCCCCAGTGCTGCTGTGTTTGCTGAGAAGAAGGCCGCCAGCCCCACAGCCAACGGCGGCAGCAGCCAGCCCTGCTCCTCGGGCAGCACCCTGGGCTCAGCCCCCGCCTCTGGCTCCTACCACAAACAGCTGGCTGCCCTCAACTGCTCCGTGCGAGACTGGATCGTGAAACACGTCAACAGCAGCCCCCTGTGCGACCTCACCCCCATCTTCAGGGACTATGAGCGCTACTTGGCCAGCATCGAGCAGCAGCACGGGGGCAGCAGTGACAGCAGCTCCAAGAACGAGGGCAGCAAGACCCCTGCCCCCCAGGCTGCTCCTGTGTTTGGGAGTTCAAAGCTCCAGCAAGGCTCCACCTTTCTGTTTAACAGCAAATCTGAGGATACCTCCGACAAAAAAGCTGAAGCTGCATCAGAAAAAAGAGACCCGTTGTTAGGAGCTACATCTACTGTCTCGTTTAATTTTGGCAAGAGTGTTGACAGCTCTGTTTTGGGTTCCCTCGGTTCAGGAACGCTTAGTAGTTTCTCATTTTCTTCTGGGAATTCAGGTTTGTTTGGCAAAGATGCAAACCAGGCCAAGTCTGTCACTACAGCATCCACCAGTTCATTGGAAGCTCAAACAGACAGTGGCAATAATGATGACAAAGGTAAATTCTACGTATTTCTATTTATAGTTATTTTCATGGTCAGCTGTGAGTGTATGTGACTTAAGAATACTAAGAAAATGCAATATTAAGTTCACTGAGATGATGGCATGGTGTAGTGTCTGAGGAGGTTCAGGCTCGATATCAGGAAAAGTTTCTTCCCCCAGAGAGGGCTCAGGCACTGCCCAGGCTCCCCAGGGAATGCCAGAGCTCCCAAAGAGCATTTGGACAACACCCTCAGGCACAGGGTAGGATGGCTGGGGTGTTCTGGGCAGGACCAGGAGCTGCACTCCATGATCCTGGTGGGTTCTTTACAACTGAGGAAATTCTGTATTCTGTGATCATCATTCTTCAATTTGAAAGTACAGAATTATATATATATACACACCTCTATAATATAATACAATATGATATACAATATATGAGATTATGATATAATATCCCCCTTATTGGGAGAACTCAACCCTTATGTAAGCAACAGCAAAAGTATGTGCTTATCAAGACTTACATAATTCTGTCAGATCTCTATATAATATAATATACAAAATAATCCCATATCTGAGGGCAGGAATTGATGAAATTTAATCCCATATCTGAGGACAGGAATTGATGAAATTTAAATTGATGGAATTTAAAGCAGCTAGTATGTTCACCTTTCAGCCTGCTGGACTTCTCAATCCCACTGCTTTTCTTAGTAGGTTTATCAAGAGATCCCTGCAGTAAAAAGCATGAGATACAGAACAGCTCAGTTCATTTTACTTAATAGATTGTAAGGAGGCCAACAAAGTTGCATAGTACCTGACAGCTTTACTCTGGTCTTTGCCTGTGCTGAGTACAATAGGCTGATAGAAATCCCAGCAGCTGAGGGGCTGGAAAGGCATAATCTGCCACTCTTATCTGTCATTCTGCAATTCATTCCCTTCCCCCAAATTAAACCTGGCTCTTGGAAGTATTTATTGTGCTTTACTTGAACCCATTTATGGAGCATACTCTGCAATGTGAAAACTGTTTCTGTTCAAACAGAAGCTTTTGACTTACTAAGCTTTTTATTGTTAGTGTTTGATTGTTTGGTATGGATTGGGTATTTTCATCCCATTTAAACTGAAGGTGAGGATGAAGTTGCTTTAAGAGCTGAATGAAAAGCAAGTAACCCTTTTTGTGTAGCTGAAGCTGCTACAGAGTACACAGGGACTGAAAGGACCTGCCACATGTCCATGTCAACCATGGGGGGCATAAGGGACTTCCAATACAGTGCCAAAACCTGTGCTCACAACATTAACGTAATAAAACTTCCTATTTAAAGGAGGGGAAGAGGAGGAAGAAGAGCCACCAAAAGTCATCGTCAATGAAATAAAAGAAGATGATGCTTTCTACTCAAAGAAGTAAGTGACTTTAACTTGGAAAATAAAATTAATATCTGTGTATTGCTGTTCTTCACCACCTAAAATGGCGTTAAGTTTATTAGAGCTTCACTTAAATGTTTATAAATTGTACATTAAAGTCCTATTATAACTTCAGAATGATACAACCAGTTCTTAGGGCTTTCTGATTAGGCCCTGAGTACAGGTTGCTGTGCCTTTTACTTTTACCTGAAAGTAATCCATTTATCATTTCAATACTGAAAGAAATAGTTCACTTTCTCTTTGATCTTCAAGTGCTGTCCATTAGCACATGAAACAAGGTCAAGAATAATAAAGATTTAGGTTACTCACAGCATGTTAAATCCTGATTACTGTTACTGTGAGTCAGATGGATACAAGTACCTGGGAGATATCTTTTTATTTCATCTCTACATGGCTGCACAAACAAGGATTTGGGGTTTTTTTTTCTCCACAGGTGCAAACTGTTCTACAAAAAGGATAATGAATTTAAAGAAAAAGGTGTAGGAACATTACATTTAAAACCAGCAGGAAATGAAAAAACTCAACTCTTAGTACGAGCAGATACCAATTTAGGTAAGTACATTTATCCCAGTAACAAGTCTTGATGTCAGAATTCCTTGCTAAGAATTAGGGGGTTTTTGGGTTTTTTTACACAGCATTAACAGATACAATTAGTGAAAACCTTTCTACTATTTTTTCCCTAAATCATTTAGAATACTGACAAACACTTGGGTGCCTCTAGTGAGTATTACAAAAGACAGCACATGAAGCAGTGCAAGAAGTAAAAGGCTATGGTGTATGTTTGATAAAAAGTACCAGTTTTACCCTGGTTTGTCCAGATTAACATGTCTGTCTATATCAGAACATTTTGCTTCTGCATATGAACTGCATCTAGTGGTCAGAATGAGGAACTTGGCATAAACTAAGCACTGTGACTGGATTCCTCATTTGCTGCTTCTCCCTTGTCCCCTTTCTCCTGTGTCCCCCTACTACCATTTGATATTCAGGTTCCTCCATTTAAAAAAGGAGGATAGAGATTTCCTCATTTCTAGTGAGGAAAGAAATCTGAGACCAATGGCCATGAATGGATGCTTAGGAAAGAAGAAGACAAACATACACGATATTTGTGAATTGCCTTCCTTCCAACCACCCTAAATCTCTAGTTACTATCTATACTAAACCTGTATTGCAGTAAAAGCTAGAAAATGGCTAATGGTAATTTTTTCCCCTCCTCAAATGCAGGAAATATCCTGTTGAATGTTCTAATTCCACCTAAGATGCCATGCACAAGAACCGGAAAAAACAATGTTCTAATAGTTTGTGTTCCTAACCCACCCATCGATGAGAAGAACCCAGCTGTTCCTGTCACTATGCTAATAAGAGTGAAAACAAGTGAGGATGCAGATGAGTTGCACAAAATCTTACTGGAGAAAAAGGAGGCTTAAATAAGTTGCAGTCCATAATTTGAGGATTTATTGCCAAACTGCTGCTGCTCTTTTTTTCTTCCGTAACTTCATTTGAACATTTAATTCTTTACTCTGATATTAAGAACTGTTATAGGAATTCTGGAAAAATGATGTGAGGAAAAGCTAAACTAGCTAATAAAAGCTTTAATAGAACACAAGTGTTGGACTGTTCTCCCTCATTTTCAGTATCTAAGTGCAGGACCTCTTCTGGATAAAGCACATGGATGTAATTCCAAGCAAATGTTTTTAGCACCAGTCGACCAAATGGACAGAAAGCTGAGTACAAAACCATGGTACCAGAGCTTCCTTACAGACTGTAATACAATGCAAGCACCTCCTGTTTTGGGAAGGGAGGATGTTCAAGCTTACCTGTTGCAACTGTTTCTAGACTGCAGATTTTTAATTGGTCTGTTGTATTCTGGTGAGGCTGACTTCTTAGACTCAGTGACAGAACTGCACCCCACCAGTGATGATCTCCATTTTGCCGGGTCTGTACCCTTGCAGACCTGTGTGCTTTCAGGACTCAGAGACTGCAGATATTTAAAAGAGAATTTGCTTGTGTAGTCTTGTTGACAGCAGTGGTTCCTCCAGAGGAACTGTCAGTTCTGTTCTTACTGCAAGCAACAAGAGAATGATGTGCAATATGGTACAAGCAGACAACTGGAAGACAGTTTTATCTTGGACACACTGGCAGCCCCTGGCTTCTGACAGGTCAGAACAAAGGGTTGCACTTCCACATGATCCTTCCAAGGTGTTTGTCCTTAGTCCCAAACCCAGCTGAGGCAGAGCTGGATGTGCTGCATTGCTCCTGCTGCTGGTACTTTGCTGAAGAAAGCTCTTCCCACAACGACCTTCAGGACTTTCAAAGACCTTTCTGTTGCCTGTTGCCCTTGCCAGGACACACATGCACAAGGGTGTGTATCAGTATTTCTCCATGTGATAAAAATGCTGTGCTGCAGTGCATTAAACAAAGCAGCAGAGTGCAGCTTTGCCAGAAGCTTTCTGTTGCATGTGGGGAGCATGGGGTAATTTGTAAACTTAGTTTTCAGCTGTGATAAAATTAACCAGGTGGCAATAATTTGGGGATCAGAGCATTCATTCTGGTCTTGGTTTCACTCTCAACTTTGTCAGACTGTGTTTGGTGGTTTAATCCTTTTCTTTTTTTCAAATGTTTGCTGGAAACTCCTTCCCGAGTAACTTTTTCTACTTTGCTTCCAACTCTGGGACTTTTGCAAGAGCTTGATGACAATATGAAACTTGAACTGCTCTCAGATGTGTCACACTGACCAGCTCTGGCAAGATGGAACAAACATGCTGTTTTGCCTCTGGCTAATGTGACACAAGAGGAAAAACCCCTTTCCTTAAAAAAACTCAGTGTGACACAATTCATACAGGGGACCTGGTGGTCCAGCACAGTGGCATCCTGTGGGCAGGGAACAAGGAATTCCTTAACACCATTTGATGAGGTGCAGCACATCTCACTGTGCCCCTGCTCTGGGGGGGAGCAGATGGCTGCCTGTAGGCCTAATTCACTGCACAATTCAGGTTATGGCCTTTTTTCCCCTCTTCATTAAAAGGAGGAAAATCTTGATTTTATCTATAGCCCTGTTGACCAAAGTTCCAAAAGAAAGGCCTTTGCTCACATTTCAGCCACGTTTAGGGTACAAGAATTGCATTTTTAACACTGGAGTGTGAAGGGAGCTTAGATGCCATTTGAGATATTTGAAAAATAAACTGGTGCCTTTGAGGATTCTTTTTGCATCTGGCTAAATACTTAAACCATTAAAAGTCAGTGACATTGCTTTCCTCAAAATAAGATATACTTTTTTTTAATTACAAGTCTTGCTGCTACCTAAATTGGAGGCCCAAAGCTGACAGGGTGTGTCTAAATGTGTATGAATGAAAAACAGAATGCTGCCTAAGAGTTTAGTCCAGGCTCTGGTCCAAGGGCTCAGTTAATTTTGCATTTGTCTTTTGACTGTAGTGTCTTAACCCTGTCTCTGTACAGAAAGGTTTATAGAGCTCTGGTTGTACATCCCATCAAGAACAGCTCTGGCTATAAAAGCTTGGCCTTTTCTCTGCTTACTTCCAAAAGCTCATGGATTTGGAACTGTTCTTTATCCTTAGAAACATGGACCAACAAACTGAAGTTAACACTTCTTTCCTTATGCCTGCCTCTAAAGAGGGGCAGTTGTTAGGTTTTGCACACATGGATGTGGCCCAATTCTGACAGTACACCTCTGGCCTGTTTACAAGCAGAGGGCACAGAGTGAATGGAAAAATAATAGAGGAATAATAAATTGTGTTGGAAAGAATTAAACCTTACCCTAGTCATCATAACAAGTAACACCTGAATTCTTCTGTGCTTGTATTTAATCAAGCACAGAAGTAAAGCCAGGAGAAGGTAAAAAATTGAGATGTCACCTTCATTAGAATGTCAAATATATGCATAAACACACAATTTCAAACATTTTACATGGGGAAAATTGCCTCTAAAAGGACAGGGAAGAATTTCCCTGCAAAGCAGATTTTAATCAACATCAATTCATGGTGTCTGTACCATTATGTGGACTGTGAAGCAGGAAAAGATAGTCATACACTGACAAACTTGGTGCTCAGGTATAAAGCACAGCCTTTTCCAGCACTTTAGAAATTTTTGATGATGCTTCAGTTTCTATTTAAGGAATACTAAAATACAGAAAGGCTGTAACAGGCCAGAGATTGTTAAATAGAAATAAAGGCCTTAATGAAAAAGCAGATTTCACAGAGACCACAGACATCAGTGTACTACTGCCTTCATAACAAACTGGCACATGCTATCCAAGGAAAGAATTTTGGTCAGAATTCCAACTCAAAGAGGCATTCCTGTGTCTTAGGAATGTATTTTAACAGCTGGATATCAGATACCTGATATTAAAGATGCAAGTTTCTGCCCCAATCTGCATTGATGCCTTCGTTGTTCCAGGTGTATGTAGATGTTGGAGTGTCTTATCCATTCTTCCTCCTCTGGTTTTGAAGTTTCAGCTGGAAAATAAACATCTCTGCTTCTTTTAATTATCAGAATAATTTCTGAGGGATATTATTACAGTTGGCTTGAAATTTATTTTAAAATATTAAATTGCAGTATGCAAGGTTTAATTTGGGAGGGCAACACTGTGTTCCTCTAAGCCCTTTTGGTGATGGATGTGAAAGTTTATATTAAATTTACAGTTCAGATAAACACACTGTAGAACATAAACCAATCAGGAGGTTTGCTGTGCTATTGAAACTGAAGTTCAGCTCCCTTTGCAGCACTGTAACATTTAAACTGTTGTTAAAGATTGACTTTCTGATGCCTTAACTTATTTGCATTTGATAAAATTTTGTAGCTGGTGCCTGTGTGCAGAAATTACCTGACATTAAACAATTTAAAGTGGCATGAGCTAGTCTAAATCCAATGAAGATGCTGAATGTGATGATTTGTTAGTTGTTAGTAGATTTCAAAATGCTCTGAATTTTTCAGTGGATACTTCAGTTTTACATAACGTGTATGTTAATGTTTTCATTAGTTCTGATACACTGAGGTCATGTACAAAAATCCATGGAAAATGTGAATAAATGAATGGAAGATTCATTTGTCTTGTATGAATCACTTTCATTTTCAGTGTATAACATGGAGTAATAAAATCAATTGTACAATCAGTGGCTTGCAGGTGAATTCCTGCCTGGATAATTCTGCTACTAAGAGAAGGAATGTCCTGCCCTGCTCATTCCTGACTTGGAAACCTGGAGCCAGATCAGCAAAATGCTTCCTCCTTGTGAGGTCAAGGAGCTGGGGCTGCCTTGGAGGACAGAGGGAACACCTGTGCTCACATAGCAGTAGAGTGACTGACCTCTAAACTCTCCACATGAGTATAAAAGGATTTAGAAACCACATCATCTAGATCCACCTGATGACCCTTACCGAATTTACTTTAGATCTTGCCCAAAGTCAGGCCAAAGTGATTATTTTTTTCATTGGTTTGTGACAGTTTGCAAACACAAGAAAAAAAACCATTTGGATAAAAACTAAACCCAAAACCAGCAAACCTTTCCCTGTCCTAACTTTCTGAATGACTAACCAAGCAGGGGAGGTTTATTACCAACACTTGTGAGGTTCTAATGCTCTTTACCTTTAGTAATGATTTAAATAATGCTTCTCCATTATGGCTGCTCCCAAAACCTTTCAACTTGAAGCATTCAAGGAAAAAAAAAATCACAGTTTGTTTCAAAGCAATATTTTAGTATTTCCCAGCCAGCTAAGATTCCTGCCCAGTTGCATGAGCACTCACAAAACAGCACTGCCAACAATCTGCTCAAACATCCATGTAAAGAACTGAGACATCCTGTTCTTAAGCTCTGTGTTTTATTTCTCCCTAATATCCCACACGTCTCTGAGCTATCACACATGGCTTAGGATAAATGTTGTTACCTACCACATGGATTCATAAAACATCCTGCTCTGGGATTCTTTGAAATGAAATCATCAGCACATCAACTCATGGGCATAGTTGGTAACATTTGTTCAAGGAGTATATACAAAAATCCCCTGAAGGTTTCCAAAATATCAGGTGGAGAGAGAGGATTCAGAGCCTTGCATGTCTTTAAATCAAGGCAGATCCCAGCCAGTACACACAATTCAAAGCAGTGCAGATCTAAATGCAGTCTCATTTTTGTGACAATGCACAAATCTGCATTGAAGTTCTTCCTGAATTAATCAGGAAGAAACCATAACAGCCATCAGTCCTCACTATTATTCACTGCACAAACATAAATATGACTACATAACCAAGTTGAAAACAAACCATAGATCACTTTAGAAGGGCTGTTCTAAAGGCAAGAACAAAAACCTTTTGTAAAGAAATTCAGGACTCCACTGACTTTTACCTTCTTCCCCCTTCCCCAATGTCAAGTAGTCAGGGACTGATCACTTAGAGGTTCTGTAGCAGAAGCAGCTTTGCTCCAAGTGCAGTCAGAATGAAGAGCAGTGAAGCCACTCTGCCACATGAGTTTCCATCTGGCCATGCCTACAGGAGTGCCACAGAGCCTGTCCCACCACTGGTGCCTGCCACCAGGAAGGAACTCCAACACCAGCAGGCACAGTAGAGAGAAAACACCACTAACAGACTTTATGGTCATTAAAGAGGTCTGTTTATTTGCTGCAGGGTCCAACACTTTCTTCACTGCTGCCATAAGCACAGCCAACTTTATTTTTGGTGCACAACCTTCTCCTTGCTCTTTGATCAAATCCTTGCTCAGTACAGTGCCTGCACAATTTTCAACCCATCACCTTTTAAGCAACAACAATGATCAATGAGGCAAATAAAACCCGAACCATGCAACATGTGTTAGGCTGATAAAATTAGGCTGAGAATATTTATATATTTACACAGAGAACATTCAACATTGGAACCTGCTTGCAGACTTGTATTATCTCGACCAAGTATCCAAACAGCTACATTCTGGTGTAAAATACTCTGTTGTTTAAGGTTTTGCGTAAAAGCTACTTACTTCACAATGCCTTGAACTGGATAACCGTACCTGGTTCTGACACAGAATTTCTACACACCAGCACCACACATGTGCAGTCATACCTTGCAGAATGTGTAAGGCATTTGCAGACATCTGATTGCTGTGACCACAGGAAATCCACTTTCCAGAGCTTTCAGCCATGACCTTTGGAAACCATGAGAGTCTTTCAAATACAAAGAGTGAATTCATATGAGAGACACTGTTCATCCAAGAACTATAAACTTGTCATTTCTTGACACTGCTACATACAACACAGATAGAATTTAAGACTAATAAATTATTTTCCTAAATAAAAATTTGTTCTTAAACCCCACTGAGTAACAACAGGGCTTAGGCACTTCTGAAGATTTTATCTTACATCTGTCTTTAATACGGAAGCTTCAGACTATAAAATACAGGACAAGAAATCATCTCAAAAAGGAACAATTAGTGACTGGCAAGAAACAGGTCAATAGTCTAAGAGTATAGTCTATTTCCCTGGATTCCACATCAATACAGAATTTCAGTGATCAGATGGGATTCTGTACATGAGGGTCTGCTGGAAGAAATCTGTCTGCAGAGTCAAGGACTTCACTGTCTAAATAATGAACATACTTTGGGAAAAACATATTACTGTGAAAACCCACCTGTGCAAACAATTCTCTTTTCTGGAAAGCACATCCTGCCCAGAAATAGAAAACTATAAAAATAGTAACAGCAATCCAGAGCCCAGCATGCCCAAGCCTTGTAAACAATGAAGACCAGGAGAATAAAAAGAGAAGGATCAGGGACCAACACAAACTGGATTAGCCAAGACAGCAGAAAGACTCATAGAGTTTCTAAAAGCATCTTCTTTTAAAAGGAGATTTGGAATCTACCTTGTCCTGGCTGGCAGGACATAAGAGAACATAATTTCACATACATGGTGGTCTCTAAGGCAGAGCAATAATCTGCTAGAACAAAATAATTGATTTAAGAGCTTTCTTAAAAAGAAAAAAAAAACAACAACCCAAAAAAAACCCCAACCAACTGACACAAAACAAAAACTCCCAAGCTCTTTATACTGGTTAAATCAATAGCTGTGAAAAACTTGTTATGGATTAAAAGATTCACATCCTTGTATTTGACATCTATCAATATACAACATCTATGAGGAGCTCAAGTGTTTAGCCTTGATCTCCAGAGGGAGTGAATGGGCAGAAGGATGGAAGGAGTTAACTGAGCAATGAGGTATGGTGGAATTCCAAAAAGAAAGAAATCTGTTCTGCCAAGTTTCCCAAAGGCATTAACTGAGCTGCATCTTCAAACATCAGCATGACTAATGAAACACACTGTGCTCCAACCATCAAGACAATGACAGCCAAAAGCCTTCATGGCACTGCAGGACACACCAGCTCCATCTGCAGCAATTATTTCAATGCTGAATTATTTCAACAGGGGCTGAATCCAGTTCACTGCTTAGGAGCTACAGAATTAAACCCCTCACCCCTCTCAAATACTGTGAGAGGTTCTTACCAACATTCACTTTTCTTTTTTGATGTAGTGCAAGAGCATGCTAAGGGTCCAGCTGTGCCATCCCGACCCAAACAGAATTTTTTGATCAAATTCCCTGTCAATCTGTCCACACAAAAGGACAATTTTCAGGGTTTGTTTAAAAGCAGAACAAAATGTGGAATTTGGTAACAAAAAGTAGGAACTACTGGCTATACATAAAAAGTCCAAGACAGTTGTTTAAAGAAGGAATAACTGAGAATCTGGAACATTTTTGCTTCCAAAAAGCACTATTGACATTCAGTAGACTTTTTGACCTCTTGTTTTCCATGGATGTCCATGAGGGCATACTTGTGGTCCTTTTCTACTAGAAAAGGTGAGTCATCAATGTACCTACAGCATATCCCACTAGCAAGATACAAGAAATTAATTCACTTTTTTTAGGACATTACAGCCCTTCAAACACTAGACATCAAATCCAACCACATACATGTAACAAAGCAGATGATACCTCCTGAAACACAGATGTAGGATCTAAACTGTACCTTCCATAGCACTGCTTTTACACTGATGCACTAGCTTAGAATCATTCCTCATTTGCTTTGAAATCTTACACAGCAAGATTTTCTCAGTCTTTCAAAATCACACAAAGTTAAGCCACCTAAACATAATACACAACACCAAGGGAGCGTTACAAATTCTTGTCCACTGAGAAGTGTTCAGGCACCTACAGCTGAGGGTCCTATGTGGATACACTTCCTTTTTACATTGTTCCTCTGGCTGCCTGCCTGAAGGTACCAATTGTCATGGTTAGTACAAATGTGAACCCTCTCTCCCTTCCCTCTGCAATGAAGATTTGAAGGAAAACCAAGCACTGATTTGCCCAGTCCAGCAGTATGAAAGCACAGAGTAAGGAGCACATTGAGAGGCTTGTTTTCTAGCTGAGAAGTGGTTTAATCCTCAGCATGGGCAAAGTGAGAATATTTTACTGACTGGTGCCAGGCACAGTACCTGCAGGGGATCTCAGGGACCCACCCAGGCTGCCTGGCCAGTTCCTTGAGAGGGCACTTCAGCTGCTGTGTGAGGCCTCCACCTCTCCCTGGGCTCAGGGGCAACCAGGTTAGATGGGGGAAACACCCTCACAGACCACAGGCAACATTCCAAGGTTGCAGCATGAAAAGTGGGTGTGCTGGTAGTGACAAAGGGAACATTTTCCTAGCATTTTCTTGCAACACATTTGAAGCCAACTGAAAACTGGTCAGCTGTCCCTGTCATACACTCATGCTGCCAGTGTAAGAAAGGCCACCGTGCTGTGCTAAGGTGACAGCTGGCCTCAAATACAGACAGACCTCCTTACCATGATGGAGTCATCAGGTTGGGCTCAAGGGCAAATTTGGTCTGCCTTTATGCTGAAGTGGAGCTACTTCCACAGAATCTAGCCTGAGGAAAAAAAGCAGTAAGTCCTATTTGAGAGGTTAAGTCATTAGGTGCTACTGTGAGAGTAACAACAAAGCACTTTGGAAAGACCAGGTACGAGGGAGACAAAGGTCCAGGCTCAGAGCACATGCCCCACATTAGCTTTAGGTGCTCAGAGTCTGAAAAGTGACAAAAATGGCATCTTCTCTCTCCCTCTGTGCATGTACTGGAGTCTCACATGCCCCAAGGGACATGCCAACCCTCCCACTGCTGTGGGGTCCTAAATGGACCCAAGAATTTACTGGCTCTCATCAAAATAGTCAGCCAGAACCACAGTAACCTCAGCATTCCATAATTTCATTTTCAAATTTCAAGGACAGTAGTTTTGCTGTTTAGAGAGAGCTGGACTTCATGTGTAAACATAAGGCTGTTTTCCTGAGAGCTCCTGACGCACCATTTTCAGACCTCCCACTGTGCAATTTTTAGTCACTTTTCAGAACAGAATTATGTTTCCATCTTTTGTATTTCAAAAAAGCTCTCAGTGCTTCAGCATGTAACAACCAAAGATAGAAAATTTGGGCAGGCTGCCTCATCATAAAGCAGCTCTCACACCCTCCTTGCCTACAAAGGGTATCCCAAGGATGACTACAAACCCCCAAGTCCAGAACATGCAGGAGGATGGGTTCCTGGTAAGGTTTTAGGCCTTTGGAGAACAATTAGAGTCTCCTGTTATTTCACTTTAGACTCAAAGTGGAATTGACTCAACTGAGAGGAAGATAAGCAGCATTAGTACTGGAGATGAACCTCAGCTTTACTATAGCAGCACATTTTAGCCTTCTTTTCACTGGCTCATTTTCTCAGCCAGCTCTTGAGGATGAAAATGTTGCTGTTCTTTGGTAGATATGGAAATCTGTCAGCAGAGTTCACCTGTCCTAACACTGACACATGAAAAATGGGAACATTTTCAGCCTCTTTGAAGCTCTGACCTGCTGCACATACCAAAACAGCAATGTATCTTTCTCCTTTTCTTCCCTTAGAAGGAAGCTGCTCTCTCCCTGCTCTGATCCACACACACACACAGAGGCACACACATTCACACACACACGCACTCACAAATGGCTGATCAGACAAGGAGAGGGTATGGCCAGAGTCTATGGAGGGATGTCCAAAAGCACATCATTATGAAATTCTTAGAATGTTTCTCCCAAAGAATATAAAGTTTTGCACATTCTGTACATATTGTTGGCTTCTTAGTTATAAAGTAAACACAGTAGCAAACTGTCCATAAAGTGTTGACTCGGTTTAAACGCAGCCCCTTCTTATTTTGTCTTGCTGAAAGTCCTCTTCCAGTCAGAAACACTCCAGTCATGTGGGCATTCGGTGTGTGACAGCAGAGGAAGGAAGAAAGAGGCACTTTTGATCGGCTGGTATTCCTGGAGTTCCCTTTTTCCTGCGGAGGTCTCTGTTCCTGACACTAGGTGGTAGTGTTAGCACGGAACCGCTGGGATAGGCACTTGGCAACAAGGCTCCAAGGCAGTGCCCGCCCTCTGCTATGTCATCAGGATTGGTTTCTGCCGCACTTCCAGGATATCTGGGCAGGGGAGACAAACAGAGAGAGACACAGCCGACTTAAGAGGCTCCTCACAGCAGCCACAACACCTGGAAGAACTGGAGATGTAATGGTGGACTGTGGCACAGCCCACCAGGAATCTAAAACGTGACAAGTCCATGGCTTTGCCTGTTAAAATCTGAATTAACCAGGATGCAACTGGGAGGAATTGAAAGATGAAGAACTGCAAATATATCTCATCGTGTGGAGAGGAGAGCTGATCCACTTTAATTTATACAGGGATGAAGCAAAATACATTATTCCCTGGCAATATTTTCCAGGGAAACAAGTGTAAGTGCCATTAACAAGAGATGCCAAGGGGTTTCCCATTATTGAAGGGACAAATACAACATCTCCAAGTCCATTAGGGAGACTTCTCTGGGTACAAAACATTCAACTCTTCCCTTCATGCTATAGCCCAAAGCCTACATTTCTGCACTCAAAAAGCTGCCATTAAAAAAAAAAACAAAAACATTCATCTTTTTGGCTCCTTAATTCCATATTGTCCAAGTGGGACAGAATATGAACCTTAAAACTTCTGTTGTAATCATGGGCATCTTTCTAAATATGCACAGTAAAACCAACATGGCAGGGCACTGAGCAGAAACATCTGGAATCTGGGCTGTGATGTCCTTTTCTAGGCTACACAAAGAACAAGGAACATGGAAAAAGGGAGCACACAATTAAAAGGCTGATCAAATGCCTCTGCACAAGGAAGATGACATGAGCAAAAAATAAACCCCAGCTCCAAATGGCTCCAGCCACACCTCTGTAAAGAATTAAACATAGTGGAGGGAGTCCAGTCAAGGGCCACAGAGGTGACTAAGGAACTGGATCTTGTGACATATGAGAAGGTGACAGAAGTGTGATTATCCAACATGGACAGAAGGGTCAGAGTGACATCTTATCAATAAACTCAAGACCTTTTAAAAAGTACTTTGATCACTATCACTGGGATTTTAATATCTTAGTACACGTTTCCTAACTACCCAAGAGAAAAGAGCACCTTTTTCACTTCACTCTGCCCCACATGTAATGCTCCTGCTACCTGGAAAGCACAAATACACTGATTAGAAAAAAGGCCTTGGAAACAGGGCCTATACAATATGTCAAGCTAAAATAAATGTAAGTAGGGAAAAACTGCAGATGAAAATTCTGCCTTACGGTCCAGAAATTTCATGCCCTATTTCTGTGCATCTCAATATACACTCTAAGTATGTTCAACAAATTAGGTCTCAGAAAGGATGTTCAAGCTCAAAGCCAGTATTTGAGCATAGAAGCATTTGTGCCATTTGAGCAGATATTAAATGCCAGCAAAACCAATACATCTTCTGTGAATTCCAAAACGCCTGTGGTGAGAGAGTGAGTAAGCTTGGTAACTCCAGCTAACTTGCTGTAAGACAATGATCATAAGGAATAATTACATTCTTTGCTGAAACATTGTTCAAAATCCATCCTGAATTACAAATGACCCATTTTTAACTGGAATCTAATTTCTTCTAAATTGAAATCAATTCCTATTTACAACAGCATTACAGAGAAATACTTGTACAAATACAAGTATTTGGTGGGCTGTGCACAATGGATGTCAAAATTACCTGTTAAAATTCGATGCAATGGCAAAGTGATGTATGTTAAGTGTGCATAGAGTAGAAAGTTTTCATCAGTTCTGTTCAGCTTGAGCCACGAGCCCACCAGCGAGCGTCCTGTTCCCGACAGGGAGCGCGAGCGCAGATTGGTCGCGTTGTGCAGATCTGCAAAGGCAGGGAGAGACAGCAAGCCTCAGGGGATTGTACTTCACTGGAACACTTCTGAAACTCAAAAAATAGAGGAAAGCCTCCCATTTGTTGCTTAGAGACAGATCACATGCAGGACAGTATCATAATTGCTTTTAAAAACCAGGCAGACCTTGCCTAGCAGAGTTCACCATTTACACTGAAGCTGAAAACAGCAGACAGGAGAGGGCTTGTGTTACCACACTGCACCGGCAGAACACTGACTCAGCCTTCCCTCATACACAAAATCATAGAATAACCCTAAAATTAAGTACTTACTCATGCAGAAATTCACCTGGGTAACAAAAAGGAAATGGTTTCTTTTGAAGAAAATTGCTATCTAGCAGACATGGGAGATTCAACACAAATACCTCAGTTTCCTGCACACCTCCATGCACACTCTGAGCCACACCCAGGACCCTTCAGCTAAGCCATTGTTCTCAGAATTAGTTTAGATGTCCCCAAGCAACTTTAAAAATAAAGATACTGAGTCCCCTGTAGGCCAGAGGAGTTTTTCCATAGGTGCAGGTCTCTCTCACAGCCAACATACTGCATTTTTGGAGTGTTTTTAAATCTTTGTTCTATTTCCTTGTAAAACGCAGTCCCACAGGGCTAAAATCAGATGTTGAAGTCAACAGATCGATTCTGAACCAGAGTGATCCAAGCTCTGGGACTGAAAGCAGATTGTGATCCAAAGAGGAAAATATGTGGTGGCAGCTGCTCTAGAAAGATGTGTAGCAATGTGGGAGGAAAAAAGCTGTGAAAATCTTTCCCTCCTTCCCTATACATGTGTATAGCCAAGCTGTCTATTACCTCTTCCCATGCATGACCACTATGCCAGGAGCTCTGTGCTGATCAAGGCAGAAGGATTTGACTCTGGAAGCAGCAATAAGCACAACTCTCCTGGTGTACCATGGTTGCACACAGCAAAGCCACTGAAGTGGGCCTTCATGGGCTGTTCCTGTTCACCACAGGTCTTTTTGCACCGGGGCAACTCTGCAGCATCACTGGCTGTACCAGGGACACTGCTGATCTTTACACAATCCACATCTTTTCCTCCACCCACAAAGCCAAGATGCACCCAAATCTCTGCTCCTATCTCTGCATCTTCTGCATCTGCACCTGGCTTTTTCATGCCAAAAGAAGAGTTTCACCAATCCAGCTCCCAAGGAGCACTGGTAGGACACTCAGGTTTCTGAAATTTGTAAGAAAATAGCAATTTTACAAAATTTAGCAATTCTTTTTACTATTTCTTGTAGAAAACTAATTTTTGAATAGATCAATCTTCCTTAGCATAAGCTGTTAAAATATTCCTCTTTTCATTTTTCAGATGAGGATCAATAAAGTCAAAACACTTAGAAACCATTTCTTGGTGTTTTATATGAATGCTATAAAATATCCAAAAAACCCAGAATTTGTTTACTTCAATAAATATATTAGAAGGACAAGGATATTAAAATAAAAGGAATGTCCATTATCATTAAAGACTCTGGGATCAGACCCCACAAGACAACCCTGAGCAGGCACTGCACAACCCATGAGGGCTTCCTCTGGAACACCTCAAACTCTGCTCTATCCTGGGCAACCTCCAAAATGAGGATACCAGAAACAGGACTACATGTGGGGAAAGCTGCCCTTCTCCCCACACTACCCTGTGCCTGGTAAAATATACTAAAACACATCTCATTTGAAATAACATATGTTCTGATTAGGCAGATTAGGGAAAAAGAGATGAGTGGAGGTTTTTTTGATAGAACCCTGAATTAGCTACCATCAGTTTAAGCTGCCACAGAATTTGCATTGAACATTGTCACTTCAGTTTGCTTTTTAAGGTGCAATTCTTTATTATCTATGGTGGTCCAGTGCTGCTGATAGGCAATTTCTTTGCTACTTTCTTTGCTACTTGTAATCTGGAAATTACCTTTGGGTTTATCTGTTAGAATGCTAACAAACAGATTTGTTGACTGAAATGTTTTTAAACACAAGGAAAGCAATTTGGACATGGATATTTTTGAGTTTCCTGCCTCACAAGACAGTGATGTGACTGGGATTTATATACTGTATTCTGAGTCAGGCTCCACCTTGCCAGTTGTTTCCTGCTGAGTAACTAGGATTTAAAGGAAGAGTTCCACAAGGCACTAAACTATTATGTAATGACAAACTCATTACATTTTCTCTATAAAGTTTAGAATTGATTCAAAGCCAGCTGAAGTAAATGCCTTTCACCAGTTTTAACCAACTCTGGATCAAATTAGAATTCAAAGAATGTGTTCCTCAGAACATGTCCAACCCTACTACACCTGGAGAAGTGTCCCCAGAGACTGTGGCATCTGGGAAAGGGAAGGATTTCAGCTGCTCCACTTTCTCTCAAATGGATCCGCACAAAATAAATTTTAATATATTCAGGACTTGTGGGCTCCAGCCTTCAAAGAGATGCTCAAGCCTCAAAAAAATCTCATTTTCAGAGAGGCAGTAGCTGTATGCAGAGCTCATGTTTTTTCCACCCTGCAAACCTTGAAAACCCTGCACTGGGATCCCTTTCCACAGCTCTGTACCCTCTCCAGACAGGTCTGTTTGGCTGTCAGTACTTCTCTCACCTGCACCATCATCATCTCTGAAGAACTCCTCACTGTCATTTGCTGAATGGGACTTTTTCATCTCAGCAATTCGATTTCGGGGCACTTTTCTCTTGAGGGACGGGGAGAAGAAGGAGGGGCGGTTGTTTCTCTCTGGGGTTGGTGGTGTGCTGAAAGAAGTAACCTGAAAAGGAAATAAAAGAAATGCTGGAGAAAGTCTTGGCTTTCCCTCCATGTGCCACAAGGCAATCATATGTGTAAAAATCAGAATGATAGCTGGTATCCAGCTCCATTTTATTGAAGTGGCCACAGAATTTAGACTGAACAATCACCTCAAGATCTTCATCAAGGGGAAAATATTTTGATATATCACAACCCTCAACTGTTACATGAAAAATGAAAAATCTCTCTTCAGATGCTCACTTTTAGCAAGGACCTACAGTCACGATGGCACAAAATTAGTAATTCAGACACTAAGAACATCAATCTTATTTTTGCATGTTGAAAAGCAGAAGACTTAATAAGAATATACTGTGTTGGACACACTCAAAATGTGCATCTTCATTTTTGGGCATGCACAAGGCAGCAGTTTCCCTACTGAGAAGGCTGTCCCATGGGATCCTTGTGGAAGGTCAATGTTTCTGGGGAGCAGGGCCACAAATTCCTGAGCCCAGCACACTGAGGCAGAAGTTAAGACAATGTTCTCATTTATGTGTGTCATGTTTCAATACTGGAAGGAGGAAGTGGAGCTGTGGTGGCTCAGAAGATTTGGTTGGTCCAAGTGATGACAGGAATGAAACTGTCTGTGGTGAAACTCAAGTTAGGGACAAAACTATGGAGACACCCTTCAGAGCAGTAGTTGCCACTGAGTAAATTACAATTAAAGCCAAGTACACCTGTTTTGGAGAGAACTGAAACATAGTGCTGATGTACTGGTTTTGACTATTTTAACAGTTTTAAAATTAAACTATTTTAATAGTTTCATTTAAAAGGGAAGAAAATAGGCATAACTACTTTGCTAATGGATGTGAGTATTTTTATCTTTTCCTTCTTTCTTCACACAGTTAATTTAACAATCCCATAACCTCCCTGAGCTGGCAAATTACACTGCTCATATCTGTCCAAATAAGTGCAGAGGGAGGTGACATGGAGTGATGATGGCAGCCAAACCAGGTTGAGTGCAGAAACACAACTCACTCCATGTTGTGCCTCTATCATTAATGCAAAAAAAATAAAAGAAGAGCATTGTAACACCCAACTGATCCTCTTCCCAGCACATTTCATTTCTAATTTCTGCTTGTCTCTGTATTTAATTTGGGAGTCATTTCATATCACACTGTAGGGGGAACCAGAAACAGACACATCAGCATTAAAACCATTAGCAAAAAGCAGTGGTAACACATTATCAAATCTAATTTTACATTTTCCAGCTGACACTGAAAGCCTTGGAGACAAAAAATCATGTTGTTCCTCCAGGCCTGATGTCTTCTGGCCATGTTTCTGGGGTACAGAGCAAGAACATCCAGTTAATGAGTTCTGTGCTGGTGGCTCATGTTGCCTTTTACTAAGTCAGAAACAAAAACCACACTGCCTGCATGGAGACCTCTAGAAGCTGTTCTGCAGATCTTCAAATGATACAGGTTAGCTGCACTACACAGAAAACCGTGCTAGACTCCCTCAGGTACTGACCCAGCTCAGGTTTGTGCAGTTATTTTGAAGACATGTCACCTAATCCCCATTAACCAGGTAAAATGTCTCAATGGAAAATAAGGCTCAGGATTGAATAAAGGCCAAATCAGCATCTGTGGTGATGGCATCTGATTCTGTTGGCATTTCACTGCACTTGCATTAAAATTAGGCATATGTATGACATATGATGCTGGATCTGGATCCATGATCTTTGCTTTAGCATTATACAGGCTTGGTGTTGGCAGCATTCCTCAGTGGCACAACCTAAAAGCACCACTTAATATGAGGTTTAGCAAGCAACCTACGTAATACACAAATTCCACGTTTCTAGATAAATCCCACTTTGCACAGAAGTGGAATCTACTTTTTTTCCTAGAAAACAGGCAGAATCATTGGTTTCCCTGGCATCAAGATTGCTGTTGTTTCAACAAAGCACTCCTCCACAAGTATGAATCATCCACTCATCTCTGTATTCAGCATTTGCTCAGGGGAAACTGTGTTAAAGAATCCATCTCACACACTGAGCACAACCAAATTACACACAGGCAAACCTAAGTGCAGAACCTGGATGAGAGTTAACCCCAGCTCCACCCTGCTGTGGCATTCACATTCCCTGGAAAAAATCCTTCACCCAGGGTTTTTCTCCTGGGAAGCTGAAAGGCAGCAAGAGAAGCCTCAGAGAAACGGAAAACAATTCTTATCTGATTTGTTTCTCCTGTGTTGTGCTTGTGTGGAATGTGTTTGGAGATTGTTTACCCACAGGTGATTGTTTCATTGGACTCTGGTGTGAGTTGTTTTCACTCATTGGCCAATTGGGGCCAAGCTGTGTTGGGACTCTGGAAAGAGTCACAAGTTTCATTATTATCTTTTTAGCTTTCTCTAAGTATCCTATCTGTATTCTTTAGTATAGTATAGTATTCTTTAATATGATATAGTATAATAAAGTAATGAATTAGCCTTCTGATAAGATGGAGTCAGATGCATCATTCTCTCCCCTCGTTGGTGGCCCTGCATTTACAATAGCCTGCCCTCCTGTCTTTGGAACAAAGCATGTTTATGCTTCACCTTAAGAGAGTGTTTCTGTTTGCTACTTACTCTCTCATGCACTGGGGAGTCTGGATTTGAATCTTCTTCTGTCCCATATGGTGAAGTGTCACCAGTGGAAACTCTGCTCACTGCCATCTCTGCGTGTCCTTTTCCCTGTGGTCCTTTCATTCGCACAAACTCCATGTTGTTGTATTTATAAAAACCAAAAGACATTCTCTGAGCCATCTTAGCTGCAACACTCACCTACAATGCATGGAGACAGGAGAGAAAAACATGTAATAACAGCTCTACCACTTGAAAATAACATCCTCTGAAAGCAGCTATCTAAGAAAAAGGCAGAACCATAGTGAATAATAATTCCTAAGAAACATTTTAAGCCACAATCTGAAGCAATCTCCAAAAAGAAAGTAATTTTACAGAGACAAAAACAGGTTCTGAGAAGAAACAACTCCTTCAGCCACCCAAAAAGCATAGTAAGCAGTGGCACAATGAGAGAAAAGGTTTTTATTCAGGTCCACACACTGTGGCACATGAGAGCACAGGCGTGCGTGCTCAACTCAATGCAGCCTGTGCTGGGGCAATCATTTGAGTCCAAAAAGCAATAGACAGACACACAAGATTCCTCAAACCAGCAAGGCACACCCCATAACTGGATCACTTCTTTGTCCCAAGTAATTTCTGGCATTTTTATGTTCCCACTGTCTTGGCCAAAAAATAAGGAACCAGCCCCATGCACAACTAAGCTGCACTGCATGGCTCACCAGGACACCCTGACAGCTTTAAATCCCTTCAACAGATACAGGGGCTCAATTTCCAGTCAGCACAACTGAACTGAAAATTGAACTGAGAACTGAAAAAAGGAACAGGCCAATAAGAAAACAGTCAAGGTTTTGCTAGTGAAAATGATGCCTTAAGTTTTCAGTTTTTATCCATAAATTTAAGTGATTTATTGCAATTTTCATTAGTTATGAAAAGGCCAAGACGCTCATCAGTTTGCATTGTAGTGAGAATTACAGAATCCTAGAATAATTTAGGTTAGAAACAACCTTTAAGGTCATTAAGTCCAGTCATCACTGCCAAGCCCACCACTAAATCATGTCCTTAAGTGTCACATCTACACATCTGTCAAATATCTCAGGGGCTGAGACTCCCCCACTTCCCTGGACAGCCTGTTCCAGTGTTTGACAACTGTTCCAGTAAAGGAATTTTTCCTAGTGTTCAATGTAAACATTCCCTGAAACAACTGATATCAAATAATCTTCAAAAGCATAGAGATTACTCCTGTTCTGTGAAAAAATGTAAAATTTCAAGTTTTGCCTCTGGCATGATGAAATATTTGAAGAGTTAACAATTTGACTTCATCTAACAAAATAACATCAAGTAGCTGTGTGGTCAATCAGGACATTCCTAGGCTATGGGGTGACTTTACCACATCAAATCTTATCTTTCCACTGCAGGGCTTTCTTGTTATGTTGTCTTCAGTGATTCTGCATTCCCACTTATTTTAATAACCCAGCTGCTGACGGTGTAAGGCCACAAGATAATGAAACAACTTTTGTTCCATGTTCTCTCACAAACCTGCTGGAAATGTGTAATGGCTCACATTTAAAACAGGGAGATGGGAAATTATTCAGGAACTCTCCTGACAAGGGTAGAAACAAAGAGAGATTTAGAGACACAGTAGATATTGTGAGAATTTCTTTTGTTTGTCTCTAAAAACCTCTAAGGATTGTCTTCATAATAAACCATTTGAGAAGTTTATTGGCTCTTGATTTTGGCACTAAGTACTGAATTTGAAGGTGAAAGTGCTGGTATTTCATGTCTCTGTAGAAAGCAAAGAAAGCTTCTCTCAGTGGCAATGAGGCTACAGGGGTTTTTTGAATACAGCCAAGTGCAAAATACAATGAAGAAAAACACATTTTATCACAAGGTAGTTACCAGAGTTTAAAATCTCCCATGAAATCATACTTTCTCTAAACACAGAAATATCTATGACTTTTCAAGAAAATGAAGGGGCTCCAAGAACTCTTGTTCAGTCCACTCCTGCGTCACACTTTTGTTTATGTATCCCTCCCTTCCCTCTTCCTGGCAAACAGCAGAGGAATATTCCCAGTCTGAATACTCAGTTATCTGAGGCAAAATCAGCAGCTTTCAGCTAACTTGCAAAGCCAAAAAAGACAGACTGTGATATAGCTGATCTAACAGGACAAAAAGCTGACAGCCACAAAGAAAATCTAGTCAGAGCACCACTGCTGCAAAGGACATTGTCTTTGAGAAGCTCCTTACCCTGTTGTCATAGACCTTCTTGAGTGCTTCATAGCGGATGGACCCCTGGAAAATCACCCCTTGGAAGGTGTTGCTTTTATCACTGGCCACCAGCTCCACGCAGACCATTTCTCCTTCTCCCACAGTCATGTCACTGAAAACCTGCCAAAGATGCAAGATGAAACACTTTGATGCAAAGCTGTTCAAATCAAAATACCTTCAGATTCCCACGGCTGTCCTGATGCTCAAGGAAGTTTCAATACAAATTGAAAAGGAGCAGAATGCTCCACCCCAGCCTTTCAAACAGACTCCAGGCAGTGCACACAGCAAATCACTTGTTGAGATGAGCAGCTCTCACATCCACCTGTCATGCTTTAGCCCATCATCAACACCAATGCCAAAATCCAGCTTTAAGATCAGATTTCAAACATTAAAGGGAGAAGAAGGTTAAATAAAAATAAAATAAGATGTAGCAGAAAACTCTCAACTGGCAAAAAACATTTGATCAAAAGGTACAAGACAACAGCTAATCAGGACATAAAACATAGGATAAAACTTTGCTGCTGCAACAAGGAACTCACCTCCTCAAAACTGTCAATCATGAAGAATATATTGGGGTAGCTGATCTTTGACTCCTCTCCTTTACTGTCCATTGGGTGCTTGCTCGGAGAGGCAAACACTTGCTGAGAAAGATGCAAAAGGAAATGTCACTTTTCAGTTAAATGTGCTTGGGAACAGACACATCAAACACAAGGCAAGTAATTACAAAAGTATTTTACAAGGCAAGTAATTACCTCAGGCTGGCACTGCTCACTTACACTAGAGATGCTGGGCATCCTGCAAGCACGGCTGAGCTGGTTTCTGACTAAAGCCAGATTTGCGATAGTGGCACGCGAGAAATCCTTTCACATACAAGTAATTAAAAACTCATTCCTTCAGAGTAAATGTCCCTGCTCCTGACCTCTCACCATACTACAGTAGACCGTGGTACTTTTTCATCATCACTTTCAGGTGCCTTTAAGTTGCTGCAATGCACTGCAAAGTAAAATGCCACAGTGCAATAAAGTCACCATGAAGCAGCTGACCCAACACCTTTACTTTAATCTGTTGTTGTTTACTTAATACCACGCTAAGATCAACCTCCCTCAGTCAGGGTAGTGTGGCTGTTCTAGGGTGATTCATAATGTTATTTTATTCCACATCTATCTGCACCCTAAACCTGCTACTGTATCTTTCTGACCCTACAGCTGCAGGCCTTGTGTGTGGGATGCTATTATGGGCATTTTTGAAATCGGTGTGGAGGCAGGTTCCAGGCTCTTGGCTGTGTAATAGTCACTTTACAGGCTACTTGGTCTTGGTTCAGGCAAACAATTTCCTTCTTGTTTTTCATTCTGCCTTCATTTTCGTTTGCTTTTTTTCCTTGTCTAGGGGAGACTGCAGTTAGCAATACTGGGCTGTCTGTGGGCAAATTCCACAAGTGCCCACCTGTAGCAGCCATCACTCCATTCCCAGCCATGCCAGGAGAGAAGACTATGGAGAATCTCTTTGTGGCAGCTTTAGGTTTGCAACTGTAGCTACTTATAGAAATTGCACTTTGCAACAAGAAACTATTTGAAGTGAACTTTGAGAACTCTCCCTGCAGTGACAAAAAAAAGTGAGTGAGTTCAGGGCCCAGGCCATCCTGTGCCATGCCTGGAAAGAAGACTACGGAGAATCTAATCTCTCTCTTTGTGGCAGCTTTAGGTTTGCAACTGTAGCTACTTGTAGAAATTGCATTTTGCAACTAGAAAATATTCCAAGTGAACTTTGAGAACTCTCCCTGTACTGACAAAACAAGCCAGTAAGTTTGGAGGGCCAGGCCATACTGCGCCATGCCAAGAGAGAAGACTATGGAGAATCTCTCCTTTCAGTGGCAGCTTTGGGTTTGCAACTGTAGCTACTTGTAGAAATTGCATTTTGCAACAAGAAACTATTTAAAGTGAACTTTGAGAACTCTCCCTGCAGTGCCAAAAAAAGCCAGCGAGTTCAGGGGACCCGGCCATGCTGTGCCAGTGCCCACAGGCTGCTCCTTTCCCTCACCCACAGCTGGGTGCAGAGCCCACAAGCAGCAGGAGGAAAGCAGGGGTTGTCACTGTCAAAAATAGGTTAGAAACTGTTGTAAAATAGTTAATAATTGTTAAGCATGTGCTGTTAAAAAGTTTGGTTGTTATATTGTGAAATGGTAGTTATAAGAAACTTGGTATTCAACATACTGTATTGCACTTAAGTAAAGTGCACCACCCCATCAAGGAAAAATGAGCCAGCCTGGACAGAACTGTGAAGGACCAATCAAGCACATTAAACCTTCATGCAAATGAAGGATCCCAACAGAAACCAATCCAAAGGAACAAAAAACAGGATAAAAAGGGAGCATCTGAGTCAGTGAGACTGTGGAACATCAGGAACATCCCTGCTCAAGAAAGGAAGAAGATGCAGCCCCGGCTCTGCAGCATCCTCGCCCGTCAGGAACGCTCCTGCTTGACCCACAGGCCCTCCAAGCTTTAGGCCTTCTAATAAATGTTGAAGTCTCTTTAGTTCTGGAAGCGTGTTCCTGTTTATAACCCCACCATCTTGTCACTTTATTCCTGGGACACACGGTCACCTGGGAGGCGCCATCTTGGAAGGCAACAGTGTGATGCCATCTTCCCTTGGCCACATGGCTGCCTCCTGCAGGCACCATTTTGGGAACAGGCGTTTCTGGCATTTTGGGGCTCTCTTTGCTCCCACCGGGTTTTGAGTTATAGCAGTTTGGTATCTAGCAGTTATTTACTTCTTCCTTCTAACTGTTGGTGTCTGTTTCATAATAAAATGCTATTTTTTCACTTAGTATTTAATTCCTTATTGGGGGAAAGGTCTAGGTTGGAACCAAGGAGGAGTTTGCTCATTTCAGAGTGCCCACCTCTTTTTAGACTATCTCAAACTGTTGGAAATGATACCAAGTTTAAATTTTTTTAATATAACTTTAGTCAGGGGTTTTGTTCACCTTTGCCCTGGGGTGAGGGGGAAGAGAATTGAATTCAGGGGACTCCATCACTCAAGGCCTGATGAGCCTAACATCTCAACAGAGTGGGAAGATACACAAAAGATAACCATTAACCAACAGCAACTCCAAACATCACCCCTGGCAGGAGACACCTGGTCTGGGAAAAGAGAGATATAAGAGAATGAAGAATGAGAACCTAATTAACATCTAAGGTGAAGAGATTGATAACCAATAGGGAACTAAATACTATGAATTGTGTAATGTGTAACCAATGAACATTGAACTAATTAATTTCTATGGGTTTTGACTATATAAATATGTGAAAAATCAAGTAAAAATTATGTGTGATGGAATGATTTTCTCTGCACAATCCAGGCAATGTGGGTGAAATGATTTCTGTTGCACATCCTGGCCAGAATCAAGTAATACTTTGATTCTCTAACACTAAAAAGGTTTTCAAAGAGTCTTTGCTTTTCCCACAGTTTTGGTGACAAAACCAAGACAATGGCTCACTTGGTTTCTCATCTGCATCTTGTGTTACTATTTCCTTCCCTATCACTATGCTTCCTCTTGCACGTTTCTCCCTCCCAAGGAGTTCCTGAACTCCTTTAGTGACTTTGTTTAAACAGATAAAGGCTTTAGGTTTTATCATTCCAAAAAGATTAATGAGTGGGTAAGGAGGGAGAAGGAATTCATACCAAGCAGATTTCTTTGCTTCCACATTTGTTCACAAACAAAGCCCTGAATTAAAGAAACCTGTCAAATCTTAGCACACTGTGAACATGCCAATAGCTATGGATCTGACCAGGCTGTCAAGTTCTTAACATACTTGCTACAAACCATTCAACACAAAACATAATTAAGGATATTAGATAGTTATGAGAGGGTTGCTTTTCCTTATTTGCACTTATGCAGCCTTTATGCATATTGAATTTAATTAAAAAGAAAGGTTTAAGACCAGAAACATCATTAGAAAGCAATCAGACTCCTCAAAAATGCTACCTGCACCAATGCCTGAAACAAGGACATTTTCCAGGCATCCTTGCTCTCACATCAGCCAATGAACAAAACACCCTCCCAAATTCATCTCCAGTCAGGCACACCTGAGGAAAATACAGTTTGTGGAGATCTTATTGTTAAGCCAACAGTTTGCAAAATAAAGTCAGCCTTTTTCATACTGGCTTCATGCCACAGGCACTCACTTGTGTGAGCAGAGTAAATTTGTCATAGGTCTCAAGTAGGACAGCAAATCTTAGGCCACCAACATCTGGCTGCATATGGGCGGGAGAAACATTTTGTAAAGCAAGAACCATCAGAGCAGAAATGCAGATCCAAACCAGCTGGATTTTCTTTATCCAAAACCAACAGCCTCAATAGTGGATGTGACAATGAAATGCCCAACTGCAAACATGCTTTCACAGCATATGGAATTGCCTTTGCTTCTCTATATGTCAACACAGTGATGTTGAAATGTTTCTGGTATGTACTGGTAAGTTTATGTGGAAAAGGGAAGACAACAATTCCTAAGCAGTCCCACAATAGGAGAGTCCAGAAAGGAGGAACAAAAAACTTCCTCTTCATTCTAAATAATGCTTACATGCAATAAGGACATATCCCTCATCTTCTCCTTTCTAGTTTTCAAATCTGCAAATAATATTTACAGATTTTTCTCAAAAACATTTGCAGAAGTTCACTTCTGGTGAAATTTGGACTAGCCAACAGAGAAAAAAGCAATGAGAAATAACAGGCTTAAATCAGCAGTGCAAAGTGGCATCTCAAGAGCCTCTAAAGAAAAAAAATTATGTGTAATCAATGTAAATCACAGAGACAATAATCAGCTTTGCTAGTTCTGTTTGTAGGCAAAGCAAAAGTTCTTTTAAAGTGGTTAAACATAATTAAAAACCAAAGAGCAATGGATTATTTAAGTAAAGCCACACAAGCAGCTGCATGAACTAAGGGAATGGAAAGCCTGGGAGAAACAGCCATTTAAATGCAACAGGAGCCTTTTAAAAGAAGAATTTTTGCTAGCTAGCAGAACTTGTTGCAAGGTCTACATTGCAAATTGAAATTGAGTGGGGAAGCCTCAGGTTTCTTGTTCTTATCCCCTTTTTCCTTGTTATTCAGTCTCTTCCACTATGGATTAACAGCACACAAAAGATAAAAGCCTATGGAAGGAATGAGCAGTTTAAGAGACTAAAAATCTTGTAAAATAATAAAAAAACCAAACTGGTAATCAGTAAATTGCCTGCCATTTAGCAGCTCTACATTAGAAACTTACCCCGAAGGCTCCTCATATTCCAGATCTCATACAATTTCAGATTTAGTCTCAGACTGGGGAACAGTTGGGCATCATATTCCTTCCTCCCCCTGGCACTTTCCCTCTCTCCCCTAAATCCAGCAAGCAAAGATACATAGCCTGAAGCATGCAGGGGTCTTCACAATCCTTTGAGAGAGGTTATAAAGGACACTTAGATCTCAAATCTAGATAACTGGCAAGAAATATCACTATACAAAGACTTGAGCTGCTTCAGGAGGATGAATCTGTCAGACCACAGCCTGAGTACCACTGCCCCAGTTTTGGAGCAGTTTTCAGGATTAGGTAATACTGGATACCCACCTCTGATCCAAAGCAAGAAAAGGGGAAGCTCACCTGAGATTTCTTTTTGTGAATATGAATATCTCCTCCATCGGAGCGTGTGCACACAGCACAGGTCACCACATAATCCAGCTGGAACAGGGTACCAGGCAGAGAAATTAACATTTAGAGTTGGGAAGCCAAAACATTCATGTGCATGAAGCAGAACACATTCTGATTCACTTTTTAGCTGTCTGTCTAAAAAGTAAGATATTTTGGTGCTGCCATTTTCTTTACTCTCTTTACTATACTGAATCACCTACAATTTTTTATTATTTTCATAATAAAATGTTATTTTTTCCACTTAAACCTATTAGTATTTAATTCCTTATTTAGGGAAAGGAATTGGTTGGAACGAAGGGGTGGGGGAAAGGAATTGATTGGAACCAAGGGGTTTGGAACCAATTGGTTGGAACCTGTGTTTGTTCATTAACTCAGTGACACCTACATCTCTTGTACAGCTGCTTGTTGAAATGCTCAGCTGATGGGTAAGGAAAAGTCCTGCCAATATTGTTTATCACAAGCTTAATTTCAGCTGGGGGAATAAGCAGCACACACATCCCCACCCCCACAAACCCCTAAGCACAATTTAGAATAGAAATGGAAAAGATTTCCTCCTTTTGAACAGGAAAAAGACACTAATGAACAGCAGTGACACGTCAGAGGTCAGAAAGCACTAGCACAGCCTTCCAAACAACCTGAAAAAACTTATAAAGAGCAATTGCAATAGCTCTGACAGCAGTACCCAGCTGTAGTAACATCTCTGTATTCTGACTCTGGCAAATGTATCCTGGGTTTATTGAGCATCAAATAAAGGCAAAATCTGCTCTCTGCAGAGTTCTGCAAGGAGACTTCTGGGAGGAAGGAGAGAGAATGAAAACAATTTATTTTCAAGGATGTGTGCCTGAGCCAACAGTTTCCCATTCTGAGATCATAATGAGCAAAACCTTTAAGGGATCTCAAATGATTACAGTCATATTCAGCTTTCCTAAGCCATAATGTAACACACACAATAACCAAACAACCTATAAGTCAATTAAAGAAATAATTAGTTCTAGCTTCATGTTCCTACCCCTAAATATTTTATCAAAGTTATGTTGTGAAGAGCAGTATAACTTATGACACTGCATTTGCATTCTTCTCTCTAAGCTGCACCAGTGAACTCTAATGGAAATGCTGCTTATCTAAGTCTCATTCATTCTCAAAAAACATTAAACTGGATGAAGCCTTCCTTTTGCAAAACATTGTTACAGAGTATAAAACTCAGCCTAGCTTCAGTGCATACAGTTAGAAAGCTATTAGGACTCTTGGAAAATAATGAACATCTCAGTTTAATCTCATTTAGATTCTGAAAGGCCAAACTGCATAGTGAAATTAGATAAGCATCCCTGTTACCTTCTGCAGGATGAGGTTCAAGTAGACACTCTCTTCCCAGTCAATGTCAGGGTCTCCCAGGCCAGGAAGCTTCTTAGAATCTCTCCTATAAACTTCAACTTCAACCTGCTAAGAAAATACCACATCTCTTTGAAAACTATTACTCAGAGGTACCTATTTCCAAACATCAAACTGGAATCAGAAGCTGTACATCATGTAGCTTCCTAGTTTTCTGTCAGGATCAGGTTTTGCTGATGATGCAAGGCCTTGTGTGGAAATGTACTGGGGAAATATTTTTTAGAAGGTTTGTAGACATAGTTCTTCTTTTGGTTTGTTTTTAGTTCTTCCAAGGTTCCCATCCATGATTTTTTATTAGCAACAGAATTACACAAACCAATTACAGTTTCTGCAAAAAAACTAAAGATGTGAGCAGATGAAGGAAACAATCTTATTTAGATTAATCTCCAAAGAAAGGTAGTATTTGCAGTTCTGTGCCTAAAAGCACAGAAACATGACAAGAACAAAATTCCGGAAATACCTTGTGAAACAACAGCCATCCTGTCTCTGAAGGAAAGAAGGGGTGAGAAAACAGAGCGAAGGCAGGACTGAGCAATGCCAGGGTAAAACCCCAGCTCTAAGTAACACCAGGGAAAGCAAAATCAAGTGCACAGCAGACACCTTTTCAGTCTCTCCTGCCTCTGTATCCATGGAGCCTTTATTTAAAGCCAAGAAGCAGTTAATCACCTCATAACACTGAAGTTCAAACCTCCCTCTGCAGAAGTCAGCCACTAATTCTTTCTGCTGGTGAAATTCACTCACACATGAACAACTTCTCCCCAGCAATTACAATGCCAGTGCTCAACAACTCTTTCATGGAATGCCTTGCAAGTCTATCACAGATACTAACAGGAAAAAGGCTTTTTTAAACCATTTTTACCCTGTGCACTAATTCAGGGTAGGATTCCTTGGCGTACAACCTGTGGGTCAGGGCAGAGTGGATCTCCATGATTCACAGCTCTCCATGGACTGGAGAACATGCTGGATTTCAAACAGCTGAGTTTGAAAAGAACAAAAGAAGACAAAACTGCCCCAGCCAGGCATCCAGGAGACACTGGGCCTTTTCCAGGTCTGCTGCTGACTCACCTGGCCATGCCTTATCTCTGTGCTTTGTGCTTATCTTTGTGTTTACCTGGCTCTACATCAGACATGCACTCCTGCAAGCATGAAAATAGAAATAACTATGTAAATACTAACTATTTATTCCCAGTGAAATCCAAAATCCTTGCTCATTGAAATCAGCAACCCTTCTGGAGCTGAAATCCACGATGCCACCTTTGTATCAAGTATTCAAGGGTTCCTGAGCTATAGCTGTAAAGGAGAGGGACCTCAGCCAGGCTCACCTCCCACATGCCATGGATATTTTACCAAGTTACTTCCTCAACAACCCCAGTTAAATGATCTTTGGCTGGACAATACCTGGGAAAATACCTTGCTTTGAGAACTCCTTCCAATGATTAATCATCCTCTTGGCTCCAAGTGTGCAACTTCACTTAATTCAGCTGCTTTTCTTTTGCCAGCCTCTGGATCTTGTCCTACCAATTTATGTATTTATATATATATGAAGATCTTGAATATTCAATTTTGGGTTTTTTGGTTTCATGCTTGGGCTTTTAGAGTTTTTTCTGTCATGCGTTAATCTTCGCTAATCTTTTAAATAAAGCAGACAAAATACTTTTAGGACACCTCTGAGCTTCTTATTAGGCACCACCTCAGAATTTGTGCTCCTTTGCCCCTCACCTCCAGACATGGAGACACTGGTCACTCCTCCATACATGTCAACAGCATGATGCAATTAGGAAAAAAGGCTATCTCAGGAGCTGCCTGGACCCTTTGGCACAGGAAAAAAGCATCTTCTCACACTGAGAAACCCCAACAAACAGCATGTCTAATATCCCAGGACTTGTGATTGCTGTGTTTTAACAAGCTGGGAAGCCCCAGACGTGCAGAACCCCATTTGGTACCCAGCAGTGCTGCAGAGCAGATACTCAACAGGACACAGGCTGGGCTGGCCAGTTGGCCATCAAAACCCATCTGCTCACGGCATCTGTTCTCCAGTGACATCCCTAAATGCTAAATGGGAAGGAAATCAAAGGAGCCTGCTATTTTCTGGAGCCTGCAGAGAAGCCCTGTGGGAAGGGTGCACTCCCAGTCCTGTCTCACAGGGAAGCTGATGTTACAAGATCCACTGGAATATTTATATCCAAGACAATATTTCAAAGGGGACAACTGCATTCAACAATGCAACAATGTCCTAAAATGAAAAAGAAAGATTCTTTCAGATGTTATATGGAGAAGCTTTCTTAGGATTATGGCTACTGACATTTTCACTGGTGGTAACAGCAGAGCACAGTGTAAAGAATGGCCTCCAAGACAAAATTCCTATTCCCTTTTTCTGGACACTATCAATTATTCAGAAGTTGCACCTGATCCTCCTGGAACACACTCTGGAGCCCACATAAAAGCAGGATAATGCCCAGTAGCTATGGCAACTCGACACCCACCATAGCTATAAAGCTGAAACAAAGCCCACTGCAATAAAGCAACTGCAAACTGTGCAAGAGCAAAGTTCAGCTGCAGAAAAACCACCCATTTTGAAAAATTTACTTCTGTGTCAATTGCTTGGTTTCTGTGCCCACAACCCCTCTGTACAACCAAATGATCACAAACTTTGGGAACTTTTCCTTGTGCTAGTGTCTTGGTTTAGAGAAAAGTTTAGGAGAAGAACACTCTGGAATGAGTGTTTCCACTAACAGAAAAGGGTTCCAACAATCCTTTTCTCCTAGCAAGAGATTAACACTAGTGGATGAAAGGGAAAAAAACCAATTTGCTATTGACAAACAGAGTGCCAATATGGGATGGGAAAACAGCTTCAATTCAATTGCATATTAATTTCAACACTGAACCCAGACTTTCACATACCTCTAAATAGGCAAGTTGACCAGCCTGTAACCCACAGATCAAATCCACTAAGTGTTCTGATAAACCAGTGGCTTCATGAGGCTTTTGGGGAGCTCCAAGCAGACACTTTTAGCTTTTCCAGGATGCAAGCCCAGCCTAGCAGTGCCCTTCTGTCCCTCAAATCCCCAGTGACTCAGACAGATATGATGCATTTCTGATACTGAATTATTCAGCACATTTCATCAGATAGGAAAACTGGGTCTGGGCTTCTTCCCTTCCCAGTGAAGTTGCTCTCTGTAGCAGAGAACAGAGCATCTTCTTGGCTGCCAATTTCAGTGCCATTCATATTAAAATCACATCTGATTCTCGCTTTCTTGTCACCCTATTTGACTGCTTAAGAAGAGTTCTTCAGAGACTGGAAGCAATAGAAAGCAATTCATTAAAAATGCCCTTGCAGCCCACACTCCTTCCTAAGTCTGGAATTTTGTGACTGTGATACTGTGAAAGTATTTCAGCTGTACTTGCTCACACATTTAGACAATCAAAGTAGCAGAAGAAAGCACAGGGATTTCTGGCAAGGGGAACTGCAAAAGAAAGGTCTTTACACTGCAGTTGAGCTCCTTACAAATAAAAAATCAGAGTATCAATCTGATAATGCCAGGGTTTCTTTTTCACGTTTCAAAATGAAAGCACTGCGTGGATGTTGAACTCTGTAGGAGCCAGTCCTCCTGCTCACTGCAACACCTCTGCAAGTTCAGCACAATGGAAGAGCTCAGGCACAACAGCTGATTCTGTATCAACTTGGAAGTGTGGGAATAATTGCTCCCTCATACTACCCAGGGACAAGGAGAAAACCTTTTCAAGAAAAAAGATTCAATTTTTGGCCATTTGTTTTTCTCTTCAGCATTTGGGTGGTGCAGGGGACTGTCATGAAGTACAGCACAGAGCTCTTCTGAAGACATCCTGTTTGCTTGCAGTGCTGGAAAAAACCTTAACACTGGAACAGAGCTAGCAATGAAAGATTCTTAAAACTTGTATCTTTATTAGATGCTGAGTTCAGGCTGTTGAATCTTCCAGGCAGGCAGGCAGTGACGTACTGATTCAGTTACGAAAATCCTGTGGTTTTCTGTGCCAGTCATGTGCCTGAAGTAATTTGAGTTTGGAAACTGCCTGGTCACACCACAAGCACTATTTGTTGAGTCACAGGTCCAGATACACAAACATGTAACCCATGGCTCTGTTCAGTTCTGTCTCTGAAGCTGCAGTTTCAACATCAATTGCTTGAGCTTTTTGGAGACTTAACAGGCCTAATGACTATCCTGTGCATTTGGCAGCAACTCCACTCCTCCACATTCATAGGATGCTGAAGAAAATAGGAACTACTCCAATATCCAGGCAAGCACAGAACATATGCCCAGGGTATCTTACATTTACCTTTTTTATTGCTTTGCCCTATAGATGTAACACCTTTTCAGGTGACAAGGCACAATGAAAAGCAGAATACAACTTGCTGGTCTGTCTCTGAAGTTTTATCTTTCTTTCCTGTGTAACACTGTATACTTGCATCTTTTGGATTCCTAGGAGAAAGTAAAGCTGCTCTCTACAGAAAGATCAGAGATACTCAATCTTGACCTAACAGCATTTTAAAATCATAATCCTAAGTCCAACCATGTTAACCTTTCAAACCTGCAGTGTCCACGACCCTTTGGAAGTGACGATCAGGGCTTACATCTTCCAATAGGTCACACCAGCTGGCATGAGAGGCAGCAGCAAAGCTGTTTTTGAGTCTTGACTTTATATAAAGTGACAAGTCAAAGAGATTCCACTTTACAAAACCCTGCCAAATTCCTTAACCTTGTGAAAAGCTACACTACACAGTGCCTTGGTCTGCAAAGAACCTGACACAAGACACCAAGAGAAGATGCATCTTCAAAACTTGGCAATAAAAACTGCAAGAGTGTTACTGTGACATGCCAAGGCAAGACAGAATTAAATGTACACAGGAGCCTGTGTAGTGGATATAGCCCAGAATTCAATATGGAAGTTCTGCCCTAGCATTCATATATTAGGAGCTTAATTGCTGTTTCACCCATCTATGCTCAGTTTAGAAATTGGTGGGAAGGAAAAGAGAAGCAAATGGAAAGTCACTTAGTCCAGGCAGAGTACAAAGCAGATAGTTTAAAAGGCCTTTTAAAATAAAATTTATGATGGTAGAGAAGTTTACCACCAGCACCTACTGGATACACCAAATGGTAAAATTTCTTACTTCATGCTGTTGTGACTCATCCAAAGCCCTTCTCATCCAGTTTTAAAACTGAGCAGAACATCTAATCTCAATCCTATCAGGTTTTTTCTGCTTATTCTTTGTTACACTTCAATTTAAAACCAGATGTTATTGCCAACACTCTTCCAGCTCCAGTAAGCACAGAAAAACCCAAACTCACCAGCAGGAGCTACTTTTAATCCAACAGTTCAGGCACCAAAGCCTTAGAACCACTGGATTCATTGACACTTGTTTCCCACTGACACACACCATCACACCAGGGCATGGAAATGACACAAACAAACACCACCATTGTCAGCGTTCAGACAAACAGCATGTCCCCACTCAGACCCTTTTGTTGTTGTCAGCAGCATGATGATTGCTATCCTCAAAACTGCACAAATCTTATTTTCATGAACATAAACTAATGTTCTGGGCTGACATGGCACCGAGTCACCTCTGCCAGCATTCTGCAGCCAACACCTGCAGCAGCCAGCTAAGCACAGAGCACATAGGTAGTAGTGTTTGTGGAAGAACTAAAATGACCTTGCTTCACTGTACACCCAGACTACAGAGTCATCCTCAATGTGGTCCATGAAGGAATCATCACCAGACCATTTGACTCAGCCTGGCATAAAGCAGGAGCCAACAGCACAGCTCCAGTTGTGGTCCTAAATGTCCCCAAACAACTCTGAACTCTCCCTTTCATTTGCCTTTTCAGTCTACCCCTGGAAAGCTAAATGAGAGTACAGCTTGGTGGGCAGCAGGGAGGTTTACACTTCTATCCAGCTCCTACAGACACCAGTCTCCATCTCCCTCCCCTTTAACAGTATCACTTTGGCATCATTTTTCAAGGAAGAATGTCCAAAACTACAAAGTAAATTAAAAACCATGTAATCATAATTAGATGTGTAGGAGTAGTTGTTTGGTGTCTCACTGCACTGGGCAGGCTCAAAAATCAGATAAAAGAGGAGTTAGAACTACAAAGCAGTCAAGTGAAATCTAACAGGAGGACAGCTGAACAAGTACCAATGAATCACCAACTGTGAAGTTTCACAAAGCAATTGAAGCACTTCAAAGTCACAGGAAAGGTTCAATTCCCAGAAGCCATGGAAAATAGAGCCAGCCACAGAAGAGTTACAAAATGCTATGAGTGCTATAAAAGCCCACTCCCCATCCCCGTTGTTACCCCACATAATTCACTAACACTGATTTTGTGGTAACCACCACTTATGCAACCTCCTCCCAAATAAAAATTATTTATAGTGCTTTTAAAAAGTTTAAATAATGCTCTGAGAGCAAATACAAGGGTTTATATCACTATCACCTATCCACAAGAGCTTCAGACACTTTAAGCTAATGAATCAGTTAAACAGATTGATCATTGAATGGATTTAAGTAACTAGGCTGTCTCTGAGATTCACTTTCCTTGTTGAGAAGGACAAGAGGTTAAACAGCCCATACTTTTATCAGGCTGAAAAAAGCCATAATATCACTTGATGTGAAACAGAGATGCTTTTATAGTCACGGAACAAACAATCAGGATGGAAGTTTCCCCCGTAAGTCGTAAACTCCAAATACACAAGCTGAAGACTAAACCACTCATCTGATAGACAAAGAACCATATTTTTCCATCTTCTCATTAGTGGTTGTTATGGTGGAAGTTGGAGGGCCAGGGAGAAGAGAGAACATAAGTCGGTCCATTTTCTGTATCTCCATCAAAAGTGTGGGAAAACCTTCTGGAATCTTTTTCTCAAGGGAGCTGACAACTGTGGCTCTTTAAACCAGCACACATGAACCCAGAGAACTCTTGTGCAGCTGGTCACAAACACTTTTACAGACACCTTGCACAAACACCTGTGATTCAACAACAGTGTCAATTATTTACATGTGTCAGGAAATCACTCCCAGTCTTTTCCTTCTCTTTTTACCTTCCTACAGCCACCAACCTTAATTCTCAGTAAAACCATCCTACCTCATGCTTCTGTTTCCCCCACCTAAGATGAAAACTGCCATGGAATCTAAGATGTTGCTCAGATCTCTCCTGGGAAAATCTGTGCAGCAGCACGAGGATACCTGACTGTGCTTGCAAGGAACAATAGTTCTTTATGAGTTCTTTACATTGTCTTAAAGGTAGACTCTGAAAGTACAGGAGTTTCTCTGCTGTTTGTCACTGCTGTGTCCCAGCTCCAGGAGGCTGCTTGTGTTCTGCTACTGAGTGCACCCAACAGATGTTCATTCCTGATACTCTGGTAATCTCAGCCAGTTTTCTTCTAGACATACCAGTGTCACTATCTTCTCCTTTTTTACTCTCTTCCTACAGACTTGTGCTTTGAGTTTATAAAGTATCATCACTGAGAAGCAAAACAAAAGTCAGCTTTCCAAAAAGGCAGGCAAGATTTCTCATTTTCTCAAGTCCATAACAGAGCACCTCATTTACACTGCTGCTGATGTTACAGAATCATTAGGGTTGGAAGAGACCAGGGTCACCTGGCATTCACAACCTTAACCATGGTATTTCCTCATGGACCGATTTTGTATAACATCTTGTGGTGAGCAGAGCTGGGAATTCCTCATCCTTGCTTTGAAATTCTTCTGATGTGCCAGCTACCCCACAACACCACCAAATCCCATGCTACCTTAGGCTTCCCAAGTTACAACACATTGTTACTCACCTTTTTGCCCTCTGTGCTCTCCCCAGTGACGTAGGACAGTTTCCGACGCACGTAGAAGAGCATGTCATCCTGCCGGGGGGCCCACTTCTCCATGAAATAGGTTGAGAACATCCAAGTCCAGAACACAATACGGTCATCTTTGAAACACCCTAGGAGGCACAGAAAAGGAGATATGAGAGTTGTAAATGAGGGTGTCACTTTTGTTGTGCTTAACACACCAGAACTATAGTTATAAATCCTTCTGTGGTGCACATGACAGTAAAAGATTTTAAAACCACAAAATTCAGGGAGGTAGAAAGAAAGTTAGGCTTAGTAGGCCCTGGGAAAATGTTAAAGGTAGGCCCTGGGAAATGTTAGGCCTTGTATTTCCTAGATCATGTGAAACTGCACCTGTGTAGTCAGTATACGACAAATGATATAATTGTTAGATGTGGTTAGATATAATTATTGTTTAAAGAATCATGGGAAACTATGTAAGAGGTTTGAGGAGATCACAAGAAATCCATGCTTGGATGAAATCAAAGCATACAATAGAACAATGCAAGTTTAATAATTAATATGTAAGTTATATAACAATAGGATATAAAACATGTTTGGTCTGAAAACATGTTGGAGTCAGATTTGGGTTTGTCTATCCCTGACACCCAGAGCTCTCAATGAAAGCCCCTGCATTTAACCATTCCATGATTGTGTTCCTGAATGCTAACACACAGACCCAGTGCTGCCACTTGGCCTGAGCCCACAGGCTGCCTTGGGACATTGTCAAGCACATTCCAGCAACCAATCTGCCCCTCTGCCCCACAGGCAGGGCACAAGGTCAGGGCCCAGGAGCAGACCCTGGCTTGTGGCATTCACATTCTCTGAAAAATCCCTTCACCCAGGGTTTTTCTCCTGGGAAGATGAGAAGCCTCAAAGAAAAACAATAATTATCTCATTTGCTTCTCCTGTGTTTTGCTCCTTTGGAATGTGTTTGGAGATTGTTGCATTGGATTCTGCTGTGAGTTGCTTTCACTCTTTGGCCAATCGATGCCAAGCTGTGCCAAGACCCTGGAGAGAGTCACAAGTTTTCATTATCAGCTTTTTAGCACTCTGTCTGTATCCTTTCTGTATCCTTTAGTATAATATAGTATAGTATTCTTTAATACAGTATAGTATCATAAAATAATAAATTAGCCTTCTGAGAACATGGAGTCAGATTCACCATTCCTTCCTTCATTGGGGCCCCCCACAAATACAATACCTGGCTCTGCCTGTGCTATGAAGAAGTGCAGGGCCAATGCCCTGAGAAAGGGCACATCAAAGCCACACTCAAGCACTTCCAAAGACATGTGGTGACAGCAAATGCTCCAGTTAATGGTCTGAAGCCACAAGGTGCCTACAGGTTTCTTATGGGGTCGTGGGGATTACAGCCAGTCCTTCAGGAACTGATGCCTTCCTTAACCAATACACAGAAACAAGAATGTACCTAGGACTGTAATTCACCCTCTCTATGACAAAGGAACAAAATCCAACTCAAGGAAATGATGAGCTCACAAGCCTTGATCGCCAATTACACAATAAAAAGTGGCAGGAGAAGGACAAAAATGGGAAGAGGAAGATGCCACGAAGTCTCATTCAAGGAGATGAAGGACATCAGCATCAGCAATAGCACTGCAGTTGGCCTCTCCCCAAGAAAAGGAGGCACAGCAGAGGTGACATCTCATTTTGTGAAACTCTCCAAAGCTCTTAGCTGTAATAAACCAGCAAAGAGTGCTGCACCTCTTGTATTGTTAAAGATAAGAAGAGAATGCAGTCCTGTGCCTGGCGATAGGGGAGCTGATTACCACTGTATGGAGTGACTGCATCCCCTCCCCAAAGCCCCAAGGCTGTTATAACCAAGCTGTTTTAAACATGTGAGGAGAGAAACTCTAAAAGAAATACAAATAATTATATTGCTGACAAACAACAAAAACCTGAAATAGATAGTGGAGATAATGTATGGTTATTATGTACAAGACAGGTGGAGGTGTATGTACAACCCCTCCTCCAGAACATCTACCCTTCACAGGACATCCTCAGCACATTTTCCTACTTCACCCCATGTGCAGTATTTGCCAGACAAATCTTTCTTCCAATCTTTAATTACTGAGGTAGGCAGGAGATTAGACTTCCAAAATTTTAGCCGAAAGATGTGTGACTGAAAGAAAAAGATTAAGTGTCCCCAAACTAAATAAAAAAGCAATATTGAAACCACAATAAAAATCCACTGATGGACCATGCACAGAATATGTAAATCAACATCAAGCAGGACAGTATTTAAAAAATGCGTATAGCTGATTAAAAAAAATAATTGAAAGGCTGAGGGAGAACAGAAAAAGGTCAAGGTAGTTAGTTCCCAGTGCAGGCTAATTCCAGGCCACACTGCAATTACTTTATTTGCATGACTGCAGTGAAGTAGCTTCAATTACTTAAGGCAGCATGGAACATAATGTGCAATCCTGAATAAAATCTGCATTAAATACTTGAGTACTTAAGGACTATCCATTTTTTTTTCAGTGGACAAATGGAATCAAGTGCTGGAGAGATTAAATACAGGATCCTGATCATCTTCATCACAGGAATGTCTCCTTAGGGCACAAATGAACAGGACTGTGTATAGCAAATAGTTACACCTGAGAGCATGCAAGAGTGAAGTCCAGTGTGTTCAAATTCACAAAACCAGTCTGAAAAAGGACAGGATTATCACTGGTGTGTATAGTCACATAGGAATACCAAGAAGAGAAAAAAAAAACTCTTCAGGTTTAAGGCTAAACCTCACTGACAAGGCCAAATGTCTCTAAATGAGCCACTGACACACATGCAGGCTGGAAATCCAAAGCTGATTCCTAAGCATCCAAGCCACGAAGTTGAGGAGCAGCACCCTCAGCTGGAATAGTGAAGGCAAAAATCCCTGCAGCTGAGACAAAGCTCAGCTTGGTTAAGAAAGTTCCTGTGGTACCTGTGACAGCTGAGGACACCATGACCCAGTCCCATCTCTATATTTAGCAAAGAGCAGAAAATGGCACACATTCATCGTGGTTAACTAATAGCCTCAAAGAAACTCAAAATCTCATGGGGTTAGAGTGCCTGAATTGCCAACCTTAATTAGATGAGGAGGGAGGAGGAAAGAGGATTGCCCTGAGTTCCTCTGAAGTTCTAAGAAAGACAAAGGAAAAGCTAAAAAATGAATGTACATTCTCTAAGAACCACCTCTGAAAGTGCTCTAGTGTTCAGAAATACTTTGCTTTGGTTTGCTCCATAAACAAAGTAAGTCTAGGCAAGGCACTCTTAGATTTATAATGCAAAATCAAGTTATCTAAATCCAGCATTATAAAAAAAGGTTTATTAATCACTTCTATATTCTTGCAGTACATGCAAAACTCTGAGGAACTGTCCATCAGCTGCTGACATCAGCAGGTGTGTTTTAGGCTATAAACCACAGGAATTTACTATGCTCAAATAAGTATTCAGGGGTGGTTACAGCATATATATTTAGCATATATATTTAACATATGCATTATTGGGTGGTTATACCTGCAGAAGAACAGAACTGGGTAGAATGCCAGGACTCTATGTGTGCTTTTACCCTTGCTGGGGAACACAGAACAAAGGGATTCCATGGATTAAACCTTAGTCTAAACAGAAAACCTGGGGAGAAAAGTGCTGCAGCACTGAACCTATTTCAGCACTGCAGCACAATGCAGGGGAAAAAACCCTGGAACCCTTTAGAGCCACATTGGATTACTGTCAATTTCAACCCCACCTGCAGCTGATGAGATGTAAAACTCTTCTTTGTGCTTCAGAGATGCTTGCAGATTCTGCTGTAATTAAAACCAGCCTGAGGATGCTGTGACTTGTGACTGCAGTGGCTAAAGGACTCGTCTTCAAGCCAAAAAGAGCCAAACCACAACAAAAAAGCTGCTTTTTTTAAATTCTAGTAGCACCAGAGAGGATGTGCAACAGCACACAAGAAGAAATAGCCTTTAAAAGCTACTACTAAATTGCATTACCTTGCAAAGGAGACAAAACATTTTTATTTGTAACCAGAACTTAAAAATTGAGAGGGAGAAAATCTATTACAATTTAAAAGCCTGAAACTGTCAGATCCAGTATGTCCACTCAGGAATGCCTTCAACTATTACATCCCCACATTACAGTAATTTTGGTCATTTACAGCTTCTCACTAGAAGCCTTCCAGTTTTGCCAAGAAGAAAATTGGAAACATCTATAGTTGAGAGCATGCAGTAAGTCAGCTTCCTGAAAATGCTCCTCCCCTAGCAAATCTCACTTCTAAAGGAATAAAATGGAATTAAGAGTTCAGACTATAAATCTTAATAAACCCAAAGTAGGTTATATAATTATGAGACCTTTGTCATGAACAAATCCTAACTACAACAATTACTGTAATTATACATTTACATGCATTTTATCCTCATTAGAAGCAAAATTTATGCCAACTGCTATGCAATAAATGTCTTTCTTCTTACCTATTAGGTTTTTATACTGAACATTCATTTCAGAGAACTGACTTCATATCCACATAGGAAATCATGAATTTATTTTTTTAATGCCTTCCAAAAAATTTCTGGATAAAAGAAAGTGTCAGGTTATTATTTTGCTTCAAAAGAATAGAATAAAAGACTTCTCATTCAGTGGATAGTAATTTTTTTCAGCATGTACCACTCAGAGCTTAGAAGAACAATAATTTCAGCTAGACAAGGTTGCTTTCTTGTTATGCTTTTATTCCTTTAGTCTGCCAGGAGATTCTCCTTGCTGCGAAACATTATAAAACTCATTTCATCCAACACTGCCACAGTGATCATTCTGTAAAATAACTATCCTTAGATGTTTAGGAGTTAATTAAACACTAATGAAGATCTTTACAACCCCAGTATGGTGACGAAATGAGAGTTCTAAGCAACTCACACTGTACTTAATTTTCTTTCTGAGTTTAGCCAAGTATTTTGCAAGGACAATATAAGAAGTGCTTCACATATATTAAAGCTACCTTTGATGGTATAAGGTCGCAATTACGCAATTATATAATAAGAATGGATGTTCCCTCTCTAGAGACAGTTGCCAGCTAACCAGATCATCAGAAATCTGAAGTTCAGGCTTCTTCCCAAGACTACTACAGGGACACCACTTAATCCCTTCAGCTTGACCTTACAAAAACAGGACTCCAGTGAACTTCCAAAGTTCAGTGGCAAGCAATAGCTGGAAGGCAGGTGATACAGAAGGAAAACATTTTACTGGCAGAACTTTGGCTAAAAAAGGAAGGCATCATGGTAACAGCAGCAACAGGGGCAAGAGATGTTCACAGGTACAACCCTCCTCCTTTCCCTTGTGAGAAACAATGCTCACTTCTAAAATCTCAAAGGTTTATTAAACCTTAACAAAAATACAACAAAGGACTGAATAAGGAAAAATTACAGTGCCAGGAGTCTCCATGACCAGCAGCCATATGCTCTTCTGCAAAATGGATTCTCTGCCTTTTATACCCTGAGGCCCTCCCAGAGTTTTGTCAGTCAGCTCCTCCTCTGCCATCCATCAGTGGAGATCACTTTGTTACATCTCAGTTGGAGGTCAGGTGTTGTTATGCCACACCTCTTAGTAATAAGCCAGGCCTCCCCAAGTGTCCTGACTGCCAAGGCAATTACAAAGGGCAGGGAAAAGAGGACTAAGGGAAGATATATTACAGTAATATGAAAAATGTGTATTTTATGATTGGCTTTTTGCAAATATTAAAATGAATATTATGTGTGTTATGTTAGAAAGTTATGCTGTATTCATTCTCTTAAGTAGTGTGTTAAATATAGTTTTAGGTTATAACATAATGTTAAAATAGAAGCTATGCTATGTAAGATACTTTTTTCCTAAAGAAAGGGCTCACACTGAGATAGCAGCCACAGGACACCTGAATATCTCAGAGAAAGAATTTATTGCTCCATTATCAGAAGAAACAAACTTCATCCTGCCTCACTCAGCCTTGAAGACACCGTCAGGATTAATAGGAAGAAGTTGACATTGACCAGACAGAATCCTGTATTTGAATGGAATTTATGCATCATGTATGAGGTGTATGAATATGCAACAGGCTATTGCTATTAAGGGTTAATCCTCGGTTCAGGTGTGTCCTTTTTTGAGCTTATTTTGCCCAGAAAAAGGTACCCATACCGCACATAACTCTTTGTTCCTATTTTCTCACACCAAATTGTTCCAATTATTATTACTCTAATTATATTGCTATTTTCACAACCATTCTGTTATCATTAAACTTTTTAAAATTTTAAAAACAAGTTATTGGCTTTTTTCACATATAACATCACTACATATCTACAAAACTTCTCTTAATATACACATAATATTCATCTCTTATTTGTGAGAGCCAACCATCACATTATTCATCTATAACACCCTAAAGTAAACTGTTGTTTTGCACTAAATAGTTATTTAGACACAGAGTTCTTACATTAAACTAGTCTACCCCACCAAGTGTGGCATGCACACACCCATATATTCCACACATCTATATGCACCATATATTCCAGGAATTTAAATAGACATAACTCTAACTAGGTGTAACTACATATTATCCTGACTTTTAAAGCATGTTTTTTAATTTTTCATAATTATTCTATTTAAAAATTTATCACTAGAGAAGTATTTCCTGTATCTCATCCATCTGGTGGTGTCTTTTGAGCTGCTTTGCTTTTTCCATTTAAATCATGCTTTTACCAAACTCAGCAAAATTGGTCTTGCTATCCTACACCAATCTCTGAAACCTACAATCTGTTTCCCAACCTTTTCCTGCAGCTCCTATTGTTTTAATCACTCTTCCTCCTGACAGAAACTGCCTCTTCTCCATTAACCTACCCAGAATTAAAGCCAGACCACAGCAAGATTAATGAACATAATACCAAGCAGTCCTTTTAGGTACTGGTCATTACTGCTCTGCCTAAGAGCACAGACAGCCCTGCCAGTCAAAGTTACAAACACTCAATGCATGTCTCATGTATTCAAGGACTTTGCTTGGCCCCAGGGGTATTTATAGACTTTGGAATGGGGAGAGGAGGGCTCAGGGTGAAGAGAATCCTCAAACACAACTACCAATTCTACAATTTGCAGGAAAAGTTTAGGAAAAGGAATGTCTCAGCTGGTTTTCAAAAGAAAACACAGGACTTTGGGATAAAAAAAAAAAAAAGGTGTGAGAGATGGCTCTAGCTCACCTAGGAAAGAGCTTAAGGAAGAAAAAAGCAGCCAGAAGAGGTTCCACTTGCAAACCTGCCCAGCTGGAGAACACAAAGTAGAGGGCAAAGCACAGGGAGTGGGGCTTAACAACTCATCACCTGAAGGGTCTTTTTCAGCATTTATTTCAGGGCCCAAAAGTTTAATTACTTTCTCAGCAACAAAGGGAAGTTGGAGGGCATGCAAGGGGTGTGAGGCACAACAATTCTGCACACTGAAATCATCAGAGAAAGGAGTCTAATCAGGAGATAAAACAGTGAGAGCAGTCAGACAGCTCTAACCATAGCACCTGCCCATTCTAAAGGAACTCCTTCACATATTTAGACACTGAATTAAAAAGAAACATTCACAAATGATCCAGGTTGTACAGAAGGCATGAAAGTTCAAGCCAAAAAACCACCAGAAGAGGGTTGTCTGCCCCCATCACCAGCTCTTTAACTCTTTTGGTTTGAGTTAGTCACTCAGCAGCCCTGCCTGACTATTCCATGTGTCAGTATAAGGCAATATTGTCATCCTGCCACAGAGACAGACCAGTTAAATAAATAAATACCTTCCAAATATTTCACTTGTACTTAATGAGAAACATGCTTTAAGCCATTCTTTTTCAAAAATGCACTCCGATATGTAGATTACTCTAGCATAAGCAGTGATGAGCCAAAGAGCATCCATGGAAACACAGGAAAGATACCAAGGAGCTATTTAGACACCAATTATCAATAGAAGTATCATCAAGTTTTCTGGAGTGTCCTGACAGGACACCACAGAACTGCAGTTTAACCTCTTGCTACACCATCCCCCTGCCAGCACTTTGATCTGCCTTGGTTCATTAAACAGTGACACAAAGAGCTTATTTTTCTTGTCTCCTAAGAGTTTCTTGGGATTAACACTGGGCTATTATTCTGCAGCACAATGAAGTTTAATGATCAAAGTTATATATCCACTAACTCCACAGAGTTACTAAAAGATCAGCACACAAATACCACAAAGTAGCTAAATTCAGATGATCCAAAACTGCATAGCATGAAATTAAAGAAGAAATATTTCAAATTCTCTCTGTATTACATCTCATAGAGAAACACTACTACTGGGCATCATCTCCTTGGACATACCTAGACTTTCACAGCCTACAATTGTTTGTGACCATGAAACCCACAGCTTTTATCATACAGGAGCTGGTTTTGTTTGGTTTGGGAGTTTTTTAGGGGTTTGTTGAGATATTGGCACACAGGAAAGATGATGGACTTTGGACCTGGTTAGCATAAGAGATTTGTTAACAAGATGCCTTGGCAGGAGCAAACAGAACTTTGAGGATTAAAAGAAGATTCAATCAGACTGGTTTACCAGAATAAGAAAATTTCATTAAACTCTGAAAGCAAGAGTAATATATAATATGCATAAGTTTGTGTATATGATTTTAACCCAATCATTGCAGTAAACATTACCAGTTTTCCTAAAACAATATATAAGCATTGGTAGTCCACAGTAAATTCAGATTCTGATCAGTCTTCCCCATCTGTCTTCATCACTGACAGGGGTTTTCTTTCCTACCAGTTTCCAACTTTAAGCAATGGTTTCATTCACAGAGAGGCACAGTGAGCAATTCCTGCCTACACACTGCATTCTCACCAACTACTTCACAACTTCTTGTGGCACACAGGACCTGGAGCATCCCTTTGCCAGGCTGACAAGTCCTACCCTGCTAGTGAAGTATCCCGTGTACAAAAGTCATCCCCATAGCATCTCTACTGCCCTTCTCTGAACCTCTTCAAGTCTACAATACTAAAAATGACCCAATGCCACAGAAACTTTCTGCACTTTTGATTGCACTGAACAAAGGAACAATTACAGCTCCCAAACTAGGTAATACCAGCTTGCTCTGTGAAGATGATGTTTGCTAATCAGCTAGACCCAGCCACAAAACTATTTCCTCTTTTTCTCTGCTCTTCAGACCTCATTGCAGAGCTGTAGCACAACCAAAAGGAAGAAGCCTTATGCAGAGGCAGAAGAACAGTGCAGATTTCCAATGTGCTTGTGCACAAGTGGACACATTACAGGCATAAAGGAGAGAACATTAGAGCTTTCACAACTAGATGTGAAACTGCACAGCTTTGCATTAAGAAAATTCATCCCAGAGCTCCTCACTTTTAATACATCTTTATCAACAATACCTCACACAGCAAAGTTCAATATTTCATGTGCTTTAACTTTCCAAGATTAAATTTGTAAAAACCCACTGCATCAACAACGGAAACAATTCCACCCACCTGAGGAATGCCCTTGACACTGATTGCCCTTGCACTGAAGAGCAATTGACCAACACAAGTTTCTCACTTGCCTCCCTTGCCCTTAAGATCTTGTACAGATGTTTCTCTATCCAAACAATTCTTTTCTGCTATTTTTTTGACTGAATTTCACCCAAGAGAGAAGGGATTCACAGAAGTAAACTTGAGTGTGGCTTTAGGCACATCTGCAATGCACAACCAAAGGAGAACAATAAACAAAACAAAGGGGTTCTGTTAAGGACCAAATTGCTTTTTCTGTGGTGAATTGAGCACCTCCTTAAATAGAATACAGCTAAAGGCCAGAAGGACAACTCCCACAGAGAGCTGTTACCTTGGGAGAGAAGGTACACCAGAGTTTACAAGCATTCTCTTTCAGCTTTGGGGTTTTGTTTTGGTTTTGGGGTTTTTCTCTTCCTATTTTCTTACCAAACTAAGATTTTCTGCCCAGTACTCATCTCACCATCCTAGATATCAAAAACATATCTTATCTACATCCCCAACTGCTTTCTAAAGTACTTGTGGTCATTTCAGAAAACTTCAGCTTCTGGAACACTTAATTCCACTTTCTGAACTTCACCTATAATCTGCCATTTGGATTACATTTACATTACATAAACGAACATTACATGTTTGTTTTCCCCATGTAGAGGAGCACAGGATGACCTTGTGGAAGTCCAACACAAATTCATGGATTATTTAAGTTGAAGACACATGAAGAGAACAACTCAGCTGATCCTGCAACTCAAGCTAAGGTTGACACCACAGCCATGTAGTGTCACATATTACAGCACTGGAATACACTTGATGATGGCCACCAAAATGCAAAGGACACACAAATTTTTGTGTAGTACTTTGAAAGTCCACTAAAATGACAGAGAAAAGTATAACTGAACACGACTGAGGTTAAACACTGGTCACAAAGTCTAGCTGGGGTTTCAGAGCTTCCTCAAATTTGGACTCTTTGATTCCTCACTCTTTGATCCTGGAAAAAAACCCAGTATTGCTTATTTGTCACTTCATTTCATGCAAGTAGTGAGGATATTGAAGGGAAATAAGCGCTCACTTGCACAAAAGCATCAAGAAATCTCAGTGTTTGAACTCTGGGCATTGCAGTTTTCTACTTTATTCTCCTTGGGATGGTTTCTGTGTTACTCAGAAGTGGAAGGTGGGAGAGAGATTACTTTCTTTCATCCATATTTGTTTCATTTCTCCATTTCCATTTTTACCAGCACTTCTTCCACCGCAGAAAACTGCTTCATAGCACCATTGCTGACAAGACAAACACAGTCTCCTCTAGAAAAAAGATTTGTAAAATGTATTCCTAAAGCTCATACATCTTCCTGCAAGTCTCTTCTTCACTATTACACCATATGCTGAGGAAACCATCTTTTCAGTTAATACTCAAAAGCCAATCAAAGCCTGCACAATTTAAAAGCATAAACTACTGTGTACCATCTACAGATTTCCACTTTGAAAAGGTAAAATTCAAATGGAACCATAATAACATGAGAAATATTTTCCAACAAGAGTAACCCTAGAAGATAAATTTAGAGAAAAATCATCCCATATGACAGGTCAGTATGAAAGACCAAAAATAAAGACAGCATTTTACAGGCATCTGACAATTTACTTTGAGTACTAATCCTAGCAAGGGTCAACACAGTTGAAGGGATATGGTTACCTGCTACTGAACTGCAGTGCACAGCAATAATAAATCCATTCTCATCCAACAGTTGTCAGCTCCTTTGCTGTACCTCAGCCTCTCAAAGCACGTGGTAGTTCAGTTCCCTGGAAATGGCACCCAAACTCTCAAACTATGTGCAATTCCCAAAGGACTGCAGCATCCCTTAAATCCACAGATTTAATTTACTCACGAGGGAAGCACCAGAGGAATCACCTTGTTATGCCTTTCCTAGAAACTGCTGCAGAAAAGCTGCTGTGCTTCAGAGCTGGACTAATTGGGGATTTAGTGCAGGTGTACACATTCTCCTTCAACAGAGGCAACCCCACTGGATGCAGACACTTAAAATCCAGTGCAAGAGGGACAAATGGTTACACATTTCCTACTGCTGCTTGCAGGATTACCCAGCAACAGTCCCAAACTTTCCAAGACCTAGATCCAACCTGGAAAGGTCACTTGGCAACTTAGAAAGTGTGCTGGCCCTGCTGGAGTGCAGAAACTTGTCTATAATAGCACAAATATGTGTTTTCACTGCTAAAATATATGCTATTTTTGTTCTCTGCCAAAGCAACCCCCCTGATCACAGACTGCTGCTTCTGTAAATTTATGACATCCAAGGTCCCCATTTTCACACTTAATAAATACCATTGTCAAAGTCCTATCTGAGAGACTACTGTAGTAGGTCAGGTAAAACCAGCAAATTGTATTTTAAAAGTATTCCAGCCTTACAAAACTACCCAGACTGTGACTGTTACTGATAATTTCATGTGTGTACCTCCCCCCCAGCACCTTATCTTTGCCCAGGCTGCAGCTTGCTGTCAAGGCAGAAGGAAGGAGCAGCTATCACACAGCAGCTGGCAGAGAAGCAGAGTTATTTCCTGGCCATACTTGCTATCACAGACTGGCATTTCCCAAATTCAGTTTCTCTTCTGGTTGGAAACATCGGCAGCATCTTTCTGAGTGAGCACTTGGCAACTTTACAGTGGAAGCCATAATTCTCACTTACCTTCTACACCACAAACCCACTCACTTCTAGAAGCTGACAACCAACACTTTCACCTATCTTGCAGCCAAGATTTAAAAAAAAAACAACTTGTTTGACACTGCCATCTCTAGCTGGGTGCCCAACCTGATATGCACACATAAGGCAACCAGTCTAAAGAAGGTTGTATTTCTTAAAAAAAAAAAAAATAAAAGCACTTTAAAAATCCCACTTAGGGTTGTTCAGGGTTGGGTTGTCCAACAAACTGAGTGTCTTTGCCAGTGCCTGGATATTTCAGCTATTTAGGCAGCCCTCCCTTTAGCATTGATATAACTGTTAATGCAGGTTTCTAAGACATCAAATACAGCTGTTTAGATAGAAATAACAGTGAACTGCCTGCCCACTAACCTCCACCCCAGTGAAATCTCCTCTTATGGCAAATGCAGACCACTCTCTTTAAACAAATCACAGTCAGGCATGGAAGAAAAACGTTTCCTCTAACAGCTGCTCAATTTGCTGTGAAACCATCAAATTGTCAAGGAAGCACAGCCAGGCTGGAAATCATCAATGTCCTCATCAGCATCCCAGGTTTGCATGCTGCAGACTGTCAAGAACTTGGGACAGTTCTTGACAGCCCCAAGTAAAGCACAATAATTTCATTTAGTCCACAACCAAACAACTGGAAACAAGGAAAAAGTTGGCTCTCTGTGGAAATGGTCATTACTGGGAGAGGGAATTTTATTAACTGATGTGACATACTACCTTCAGTCAGACAGAACCCAAAAACTGCCCTAAAGCCAGCACCCTGCTCCTTAAGGGAGAGAGCAGCTACTGCAAAGCTGCTGTTCTAGTTCATAAACAGAGGTTTAGTCTTGCATTAATATTTCACCTACTGAAAACATGCCATCCCTTTCCATTGGTAACCAGCATCACTGCTCCAGTTCCTCATCCAAAGGGGAGACTTGCACAGCTGTAAATCCCTACAGACCTGGAAGGTTTTGTTCATGGGGGTATTGCAGCAACCTGGCCAAGGGAACAGAATCCTGACTAAAGAGTTAAGAGACTTTGAAGTTTTTTGCCTCCAACTACAACATGTCTATTGTTCAGCACTTCAGCTCTGCTTCTTCCACCCTCCTTCCCCTCCCACCCACCACATCACCCTCAACAGGCGTTCTCTCTCCAGGCTAAAAAGAGGTACAAAAATGGCTTATAAACAACCAGAGAAAGTCACAACCTTGATCTCCTGAGAAATCACTTCTCCTGTCTCATGACAGTGACAAGGTCTCAGGCGGGAACATGTGAGCTGAAGAAGAAAAGTCTCCCTTAGAAAATTCCTCAGCACAAGCACCACAAGGTCTTTTACTGCCTCTGCCCACCACTGGGCTTGCAAACATCCTCCCCTGAGATTCTGATTACACAGTTTATTGCCTTTTGATGTTGCAACTACTTTTTTAGAAGTAAATAATATAAATCCTAACATTCTTCTATTCAATCATTACAGCACTGAAGCACAGATCCTGCATTTGAAGAGACACACCAAAGCTTTAGATACAACCACAGTAACTCCAATTTCTCCCTATCCTTTCATTTTCTGTAAATTTCAGGAAATGCCCTCAACCTCAGGTTTCACAGATAGTGACAAGCAAGTACAAGGTAAGCATTACATTTTTACTTGCTGCATTCTTCACAGCATTTTGCTGAAGAAACATTTGTGATTCTCTTCAAAGTTTCTTACCAGAAAAGGGCACAGAGGAAGGACATGTCTACACTTGATTTTCCCTTTTTAATTTTCCCTTTTTGACCCATTCAGGACAATATAGGCTAAAAAATTCAAACCTGGGGTTTTCTTCATTTCTGGTAGTTGTAGAAAATAATTCAAATTGGAAGGGAACTCAGAGAATTCAAGTTTTGCTGCAAAAAAAAAAAAAAAAAAATCACAGACAACTCCATGTATATGTTTTTTGTTAATAAAGCAGAATTTATGTTATTTACAGGCCAGGTGGAGCTCCTGGCCATGTCACAAGAGGGAAGAGAAGACAGCACAGTCTCCAAGAACAGGACACTGAGTGCAACTCTGCTGGCACCAGCTACAGCAGCCACAGAGCAAAACATCAGAGTGAGCTGCAACACAGCAATTCTAAATTCTTAGTCTATTTATTTTGAAGATACCTAGAAATGTTACTTTAGAAATTAATTCAAGACAGCAAGATTGTAAAAGTGGCAAACAAAGTACTTGGGATCTCACACTTTGCCTGCTTTTCCACTTGAGACTCACAACCACATTTTCCTTATAGGCTTCTAGGAGCAACTAGGACTTCTAGGATGCTGCTCAAGTGTAGAACAAGTGCAAAAGGATCATTCTTCCATTCAAAAATACTTCTGTTGTGTCACAGGATTAATGCATCCTATTAAATACACACACACATATGACCACTTAGATATCTATCACCAAATGAGTTAGACTGACAGCTGTTGAACAGAAGAAAGTTAAAAATCTCATAGTTCCATTCTGGTCACTTTTAAAGCACCCAATGCAAACATTTAAATTGTTGTTCCTTGGAAAGAAAAGCCACAGATGAAGAACAATCCAGAATGAATCTGAAGAGTCAGAGCAAAGAACTCAGCATAATGTAATCTATGATTTTAATTTCAAAGATCAAAGAGGATGAAATCAGTTCCTCTTTAATCACGTAAAACATGGGCTACTAACAATTGAAATGATGTTTTGAGTAGAGTTTAGTCACCATTGTTATGAAAAACAAGGGTCATCTGTTCAGACCTTCATTATTTAGGCAGAATTAAACTACTCATTAGAAACAAACAAAAAAGGTACCTCAACATTCCTACAAAGTATATAAAAAGCTGGATCATCATGATTCAGAAAGACACCAGGGTTTACAGAGCTTTATCTCCAGGTTGTACTGCCATGAACTTGCTGCTTTCCTTCTAAGAGGATGAGATCAAGCAATCACTAAGCAGGAGTGACCCCCTGAGGCAATAAACTCATCCCAAGACTGATTATTTCACTCATACTGCACACCCTGTGTGTTATTTTATTATTTTATATTACAGAGCACTGAGTTTTATGGAAATTTTAAACCCATCTCTGAGGGTCCTTTAAGGCAGGTAAATAAATATATCCCTTATTGGCAATGTAACACTGCTAGGCATCCAACATCACCTGGATCTGCTCTCCAACAAAACAGAGGAATAAATTTCCAGTGAAATCCTTCACAGCTCTTAGCAGAATGTTATAAATCCATTTCAAAACACTTCCCTCATTTTGTTTCAACATCTCCAGGCAATCAAATCAAGCTCTTCATAGTGCAAAGACAGCCAAAGCTTCACTGGCATTTTAATCCATTTCTCAAGATCCTGCTGACCACACCAAGCCTTGCAAGGTAGGACCAAGAACTCACAACACACAGCCTTTTATCCACGCTTGAGTTAAGACATGCAAACAGAGTGTGGAGCTAAAACTCCCTATGTTACTACCAGACACAGATAATCAGAAATAATCTACCTTCCACCTCCATGTGCTCAAAGGAAACCCCACCTCAGTGCTCACCCAAATTCCTACAGAACACCTGACACAATGCAGCACCAACAGATTGATAAAAATGGGAGCAACACTTAAAACAATATTTCTGACACTTGAAATCACTCTGGGTGTGGTGGCAGGGCCATTCCTGCCATGGGAGCTCATGGAAAGCTGGGTCACTGTTGAGCCACAAAGATTTTCAACACAAACAGCAAAACCAGGGGCAGCCTCAGCCTGACTCACTGAGCACATCTTGCCCAAAAAGGAGGAACAAAAAGCCCAATGATGTCATTTTCCACAGGGAAACACTACAAAGTTCAAGAGATCAGGCCACCTCAAATGCACTTCTGCACATCCAGCACACTGCTGTACCTGGAAACAGCCCAGAATACTTCAAATGTGAAAGGACTGAAGATTGCCTAGCATCTGCTCTGCCTTCTGAGATAAGAAAGAAAATTATGCAAAAAAATACTCTGAAACACCAAATGCAGCCTCAATACCAGCAATACTGTTTCCTCACTGCTGTGGCAGGACAGATTCCAAAATTAACTTCTCTTCACATCACATCACCTGCCTGCAAAATACACATTCACCTAAAGGGACTTAACTTGTGGCCCCTAAGGAAATATGTCTGGGGAACCCCCAGAGCAGGAAGATAAAGAATTTTCTATTTCCAGGGTTCAATTTCCACATGGTACTAGCACTGTCTATACTAGAGACAGGCAAACCAAAATGACAAAATCTTCAGTTTTAAAGCCCTGAGATTGCAGAAAACCCTATAAATCTTCACATAAATAATATAATTCACATAATATAATTTGTGCCTTCCCATAATATAATTTGTGCCTTAAACAGTAAGAATTCAGGGGGAAAAAAATTACTTAGGACTGTTGGTGCATCTGATTAACTTCAGCCAACAGAACTAGCGCTGCAGTGTGCCCAGGTGACCACAACTCCACAGCAGCAGCAGGATGCTGTATCTGCTGCTCCTGTATCCTGACTGCATTTATTTCCTGCACAGAGAAAGGCAATCAAAGCCTTCTTTATGATCACACACCCTAAAAAAAGAGCAATCTTGCTTCCCTGAAATTCACCCTGCTTAACCCAAGGGACTGCAGACAGACCAAAACCAGCTTGTTTCACACACACTTTTGAAGGCCCTCTGTAAAAAGCAGCTTTACTATTCAGTGGGCTCCTGACACCATGAATTGATTTTGTACAGACTTTCTCTTTCCATTTTATGTTCACTTCCAGGTAATACTCTAAAACATCAGTGAGCTCCTACCTGATCCTACTGAGCCAGTTTACAGGGATAAGCAGATGCAACAATCATCAGTCACTATTTAACTGCAGGGGTTTGGTTTTCCAGAAATGCAGCTGGACAGGAAACACTGTGAATTTCAGATATTGACACTGTGTATTTCAGCTATTGACATTGTATATTTCAGCTATTGACAAGCCTGCATCCCCTGAGCTTTCTCTGTTGATCAGCATCCTGAGCACTAACAGTTAGAGGGGAGACCAGCACACTTCATTCTTCAGGAAATTCCACTTTTCATTCCTTGGAAAGAATCCAAACAGATGGAATGTTAAATCTTTAAAAGATCCATCCTGAACCTTATAGGTAAGATGTGTCCTAATCCCTCAGACAAACCTCCCATCCATCTTAAATTCCAAAACAGAACTCAAGACTCCCAAATGGATTTAAAATTTACTAAAGATTTAGAGCACACTAACAGGACAACAAAACCAAGCAGTTAATGTTGCTAGAGCTACAGTATTACATCAATAAGAGATGGGTGATGTTATTTATCTAAAAAGATGTCTTATTTATATAAAAAGGAGGAAACGAAACAAAAAAATGGAGGAAACAAAAAAAACGGAGATCCAGCAACTTCTGCTAGCATCCAAAAATGAATAGCAGCATGCCATGCTTTAGAAACTTAACTGCTCATTTTGGTAAGGCAACAATGTTCTGGTAGGTATTTTGTGGGATTTTTTTTTTTGGGTGGTGGTGTTGGATTTTTTCCTAGTTTTTAGAAAAATCTTGCGTCTCTACTTCAGCATCTCCAGTCTGAGTTTGATAATTTGAGCGTGTACACTCCTGAGCAGGACATGAAAAATCCCATAAGGTTTCATCTCTGCTAAAATGAAAGAACAAACTAATAACCCAACTAGTATAAAAAGGTGTGAAAGCTGTAATAAAAGAGAATTTGGTATATTATCCATGTGGCATGGAGTATCTGTCACCCTCCAGACAGAAGCCAACCTTCAGCAGCCACATGACAAATCCCTGAATACACCAGTGGGTGATGGAAACCTGACAGGTTATTAGTGACAGCAGCATGAACAAGGTTCTAAGGAACAATCAAAACAGAATTTTAAATGAATCCTCTTTAAAAGACAAAACCAACCAAACAAAAAAAAAATAAAACCTCACAGAAACAGGTGAACTGCAGAGCTGCAGCCCTAGAGTTTGGCCCCAGATTGCTGTTCTGCATGGCCTGATCCTACAGGGAATTCCTAAACTTGGCTGTAGAAGTGACAGGATGGGATCCCAGGACACAAAACCCTTGGAAAAGTAGAAATGCATTCCCATCCCCTGGACAAAGCCACTGGATCCAGGAGTTTGCTCCACCTGTGGTTTCTCCCACACAACCCCATCCAAGCACTCATACACATCAAATGTCCTCTTGTATCTGATTGCAGAAATGTTTTCCAGACATTTTTCAATGCCAGGCAAAAGAAAAAAAAAAAAAGGCAAATCAGTTTTATAATAATCTATCTTTCACACTGGAATTTCTTTGCTGTTTGCTCATCTTTATCCAACTACAAATCTGAGGTTCAATACCTCAGGGTATTTAACTAAGGGTAAACTGGTTGAATCACTTTGATTTCAAAGTATCTACTTTGACTCTGATTTAAATAATCTGTTCTGGTCTTGCATTGTATTTGCACTTTCTAGAACTCTTCCTGACAAGAAATACAGATTCATCTTGGTTGAATGTTGTGGGGGGTATTTTTGGTTTTTACTGATAAGAAAGCTCCTCTATAAGAGCTTTTTTATTTTACTATTTGTAAGTTTCTTACATTAGTATCTTCTTTTTCTCCTCAGTATTTGACTAAGCATTTTTTAGTGAACACTCCATATTCATTAGCTGCAAAGCACTTTATAAAGAGGGCAAAAGGAATTGTGTAAATAAGTAAAAATAATAAAAAATGTCTTTTTAAGGTGAAAAAATTATTCTAAATAAAACACCCTCATTGGTGAATTGGGTTGTACACATGTCTTAAGTTTTGTTAGGACAGATGTGATTTTCATTAAGAGATCAAAAGAAGAAAAAGCTTTGCAGCTCTTGTAGTTTCTCACCTTTGACTCCACAACTCCCAGAACCACAAATGCAGAATGTTTTGTGTCTGCTGAAAGTGACTCCTGTCAAACCAGTTCTGTGCTGCAGTGAATTCTCTGCAGGCACTTCCACCTACTCTGTGGATATTCTTTCTTCAAAGTTACAGACACAATTATATCCTTCTGGAATATTATAATTTAATTAAAAGTTACTACACTATGAAAAAGTTAAGGCCTGAATATTTCAAATCCAAATTAATTCTCCTTTTAATTTTTCATTTTAACCTCTTTTTGTTTCCCAAAAAAAAAAATTTCCCCTGTTCTTCATCCTTTTCCCCACAGTGTGCTTCCATCACAGGGACCAGCATTTACGGTGTGCCACCTCACCTTCCCTTCTCTCAGGAAGGATAAAGAATTCTTTCCAGGCCTTACTCATCAAGGCAATGTGGCCCATGAATCACAGCACAGTCTTCTCTCACATGATGAGCCCTGAGGTTTGTGCACTGCTGCACAAACAAGTCCAGGCAACCTGTGGCTCTGAGGATGAGCATTCCTGCTTCTGCTGCCCCGTGCCAAGCACACTCTGCTCTGCTCCAGTCCCAGAACATCCCCAGGAAAGCAAGCAGAAGGAATTCTTCGTGCCAGGGAACACCACTGGGCCTCTCTGCTGGCACCTGGAACAGGTTCCTGTTGCACACCTCAGTTTTCAGCTGCTTGTTAAAGCCCCATGTGCTGCACTCACCTTCTTTTCAGGCTCTCTAGGACTTCTCCATTTTTGACCGACTCCATGTCCCCATTACAGATTAGCCACAGTTCAAGAGATTGTTCAGATCTACCCATTTATTTTTTCTTACTCATCCCAAATTCCAGTAGGAATAAAGTCACGCTCCACCCAAACCCACTCTCCCACTCCAAAAGCAGGGCAAATTGTCGCTGAATGAAAGGAAATTAAGTATCTGGAAATGTTACACACTAGTATCAGGAACCACCGAAAATAAAACACTCCCCAGTTCAGGGATTTGGCCAAAAGGAAACTTTAGACCCTTAAAAAGTTTTAAAAAAAAACTTTAGAGCCAGGAGCACGTCTCCTGCAGCCTGGCTGAGGACACACACAGCACATCTGCCATTCCCTCAGGAGGGGAAATGTTTTGCCACAGAAGTGTAGCAACCAGCAGCATTTCAGAGGGGCCTCAGTGCACAACAAACACCAGAGCTGTCCAACTGGGTGACACCAGCAGCCAGCCAAGAGTTCCTGGAGAGACATCACCCTCCCCAGCCTGGTCAATAATGACATGAGTCATTATTTTGAAGTGCTACATTTTGTACATAAACAGGACATTACAGAAAATCCCATCACATGAGGGGATTTACCTTTCTGAACAAAGCCTGTCCAAATGTTTACGTGACATTCTTGAAACAAAGCAATTCCTCTCACAAAACCTCGGTGTCAGCAAAAATGGCAATTTCCTCCTCCTTGGGCTCACTTCTAGAAAATACAGAAAAGGAGAGAGAATGGGACCCAGTGAGTCCCATTTTATTGTTGAGGGAGTAGCAGCACTCAGGGAAAAGCCACTGTTGGGAGTCTCTGCAAACTGATTTGAAGGGAACTGAAAACAACAGGTTTCACCTGCTGATACAGCGCAGAAAGACACAGCCACCACAAAAACCCCACCACAAATATAAAACCAGCTGTGGGTGTGCAGCTCCCAAAGCCCCACAGGTGATGTGCCACCCAGGCACAAAATGCAGACAGAATCTGTGTGCTAACCACCTGAACCCAGACAGGGCTGTGACTGCTTCCATGACTTCTGAAATTGAGGAAAATCCTTCACATCTGCTGTGCTGCCAGAGCCCAGCACAGCCCAGGCTATTCCAGCTGTGCCTTGCAACAGCTTTCATTAGTACAAGGCAGACATGCACAAGTTTAAGCTCAAAATCACACCTTGGCTTCATCTACAGTTTCTCCTAAAGATGATGTTTTTCCTAAAGGAGGTATTTAAACAGTTTACTAACCTGGCAACAAATCACAGCAGAGGGGAAAGAGCTCTCATTAGCTGGGAATGATGATGTTGAGGATCAGGGAACACACTGCAAAATGCAAGTCTCCAGAGCCACGAGCAGCCCCTCAGTGCCACAAGCCAAGCAGCTTTCCTGAGGTTCACCTTTCTAATCTTCACCTGGTAGAAAGGAGTTCCACTGTGCTGTTCCTTGTGTGACTGTCCCAGAGCCACTCAGCATGATGGGCTGCTGTGGATGTGTGCTCAAACACAAGCAGAGAAGAAGTATCTGCATGGTCCTACTAGCTGCCACAGTTTTCCTCTTTCCCAATTTCAGCAGAAGAAAGTGATGGTGATATTTCTCTTTATCACACATTCAAACAGGAGAGATGGCCAAACAGGACCTGACAGAAGCTTTCCAATGAATGCAATCTCACAGGCATTCAAATTTCACTTATAATTTCTTTGCCACAACATTTTACTTGCTTTATTAGGCCCTGTAACATTTCAGCAACACATTACATTCCAGAGCGCAAATTCTAACAGAAAAAGGCATAAAGAATAATTTCTCTTACATACAAGAGTCCACTCTGTGGCAAAGCAAAAGGGAAGAATAGAGAGCCCATTCCTTCCCAAGGAGACCACAGCAAGCACTGACAGACAAACTGATACATAAAGGCAGAGAACCAGAGATTCCCCATGTTCATCCAAACCTCAGAGCCTGTAAAACCTGAATAAGAACTTATTCTGAGCTTTTAACAAAGACTCAGAAATGGCTGAGACTTTTGGGGCCTTATAAACAAGCTGAGGAGGGAGGAGTCATTAATAAAGGCACCATGGGAGAAACAAGTGTTGTATATCACTTTTCATCATTTCAAGCACTGCACCTGCAAGAACTTCTGGATATTCACCCCCTTAGAACACAGGTCCAGTCCTGGCTATACAAAAGCTTTGAATAAGGTAGACAGAAATTTTGGATGCGAAGAACAATTCCCATGATCTCTACTGCTGCATATAAAAAATTAGTAATTTATATTCATTAGCCCGGCCAGAGGAGTTTCCTGCTGTGAACAGTTTTGGTTAATGAGCTGCCATACCATTCTGTCGCTTAAAGCTGACCAAATTTCCACCTGAAACTTCTGTTTTGCAGCGCATAAGCTTCGCCAAAACCTAAAGACACGCTGGGTGAAATTTACATCAGTCGAGATGGAAACAAACAAGACAGAAAGCTCAAGAAATCCTCCACGGTTTAAGAAATTACCCGACCTGCAAGAGCCACAACATCCTGTGCTTACTAGAGCGCGGCGAGCAGAGTGAAGTCATTTAAACCGAGCAGGGAGGCGCCAGGCTCGCAACCTCCAGAGAGCCGCACAACAGCGAGCACTGCCCAGAGGCGCCCAAAGACGTTTGTTTCCCCCCCAAAACACACGATACGCTTAAAAAAATACAGTATGGGGTGATGTGCGCGGTGCTGCCTGAGCGTTTTTCCCCACAAGGGCATTTCAGACAATGGAGCGGGGATGATCCCCAGGGCTGGGGCGGGCAGGAGGGGCCGTGCCCGTGGAACACAACAACAGGTGCTGCTGCTGCTGCGGGTGTTGTTGGGAAGCGGGCGCGGCGCCGGCCCGGGGCTGAGGGTGCTGCTGCTGCCTCCGGGCTCTCCCGGCCCGGCTCGGTTCCCGCCCGCCCCGCCCGACTCACCGAGGCCGCCGAGGCCGTCGTGCCGGAGCCCGGCGCGGCTCCGCTCCTCCGCTATGGCCCGCAGCATGTGCCGCAGAGAGCGGTCGGGCTCGCCGTCCGCCTCGCCGTCCCTCCGGGCACAGGCCATGCTGCCGGCGCCGAGCTCATGTCAGGCCGCCGGCAGGCGGCACCGGGGCCCGGCACGGCAGGAGCAGGCGCCTCCCGGCCCCGCTGCCCGGCCGCTTCCCCCGGGATGGTCCCGCCGGCCCTCACGGGACACGGCGGCCGCTGCTGCCCCCGATCGCTGCCCGGCCGCGCTCGCTGCTTCCTCCTCCTCCCGCTGCTGCTGCGGCCGGGCGGCACCGGCAGGGCCGGCACCAGCCCCGGCACGCCCACGGGGCGGGCCCGCCGCGACCGTCATCCCCGATAAGCCATCCTGCATCCCCAACAGCGACCGGCATCCTGGGAAACCCGTCCTGTGTCCCCGACAGCGACCGGCATCCTGGGAAACCCGTCCTGCGTCCCTGACAATCCATCCAGCATCCTAGGAAAGCCGTCCTGCGTCCCTGACAGCAACCGGCATCCTGGGAAACCCGCCCTGCGTCCTGGGATCAGCCAGCATCCTAGGAAACCCATCCTGCATCCCTGACAATCCATCCCGCATCCTGGGAAACCCCTCCTACGTCCCTGACAGTCCATCCTGCGAAACCCATCCTGCATCCCTAACAATCCGCCCTGCATCCTGGGAAACCTATCCTGCATGCCTGACATCAGTCAGCATCCAGGACAACTCACATAATCCTGTGTTGTCATTATATTGCAAGGGTTCTATATTGCTAGAGTTTTGTACTTCCTTGATACTTCTTGTGGGCAGCTCCTCCAGGCACTGACTCTTCCTTGTCCTCACAGCAGCCAACTGACCCCAGTTCCCACCAATCCACTCTTTTATAACACTCTTCTTATTGGATACAGCTGTGGCCTGTTAACATCAAGCCTCCTCCTAAGCCTTAGTAATTAACGCAGCTGCAACTCTTTAGGGGTTAAGATTACTTTCTGTACTATCTTTATTTACTTATGTTCTATGCCCCTACAGCTTCCTTCTTGCTCTCCTGTTCCTGTCCCTCTGTGGGGACAACACCCAGCCAAAGGTGTCTGCTGAAGTCTCTGCCAAGATCTGTCACCTCTTCCTGAGCATTAGCACCTCTTGTGAAAATCAGGAATTGATCTCAGGGAGTAACCCAGCTTGTGCTGTGGAGATTGGATCCCACGTCCTCCTGCAGCTGGGGGTGCTTGTCCACAGCAGATTCCAACACTGGCCAAAGCTTCCTCAGAAATTTACCATTTTCTAAGCCACTGTTGGAGAGCAATACCACCACCTTCTCAGTTCTCCTGCAAACAATTCGTTCAACATTTTTTGTTTATAATATTTCTTTAGCCTTTCCTTAGTTCCTCAAAATACTGTAAAGGCTTAGGCAGAATGTTCTTCTCTCTGAAGCCCCATTTGAAAGTTGGCAGGCCTTGCAAGTGGTGGTGGGGAGAAGCAAATGGATCAGAGGACTTCAAGCCTGAGTTGACAGCATTTGAGAGTTGGGCTTTTTGCTACAGCACAATAAGAAAGAGAAATTATCAAATACTTCACATCCATTCTCTGCAATGGGATACATTTAGCCTATGTTGCCAATTTTACTTTCATGTCAGCTTTTGACACCAGTAAGTTAACAATCAGACGCCTGATAAATGCATGTCTTGGTTTGAAAAACAGGTGTCTGCTAAGGAAGGCAGGAGCCTTCCTTGAAATAGACAATGTAAACCCCCTCCTTCTGAATTATTATTATTTTGAAATTAAGGGGCTCTCAGGCAAAGATGTGGGAGCAGGAATAACAATTGCTTTTTAGGGAAAAAAATAAAAATAAAATAAAAATGCAGTTATACAAAACAACACTGACAGAATATGACCTGACACCCAGTTGGTCAGGGTGTTGGCAACAGTCCCATTAAATGGTGGCTCAGCCCTCCTGCAGTGCCAGGTGTGGTTGTGGTGGAGCAGGGATCCTGTAGAAGGGTGGAGTTTTCCTCTGAAGATCTGGTGGTGCTGTAGATGGGCCTGGTCTTTTGGAAATCTAGTGGAAAAGAAAGCTGTTCCTCTGGGAATCCAGTGGGAAAGGCTGTTACTGGTGTTTCAAATCTCTGATTATATCCAGGTAGGAATGTTTTGGTTCCTCCCCCTGGGCGGAGCATCTCACAATGGGATGATGGAATTTTATCAGTCATGCTGATAAATGGGCCAGTCATGCTGGCCCATTAACAAAAGATAGATATCTCCTGGAGGGGGCATTGGTTGTGCAAGAGATAAAGAAAACTGCCCCACCTGGTTTTAACAGGCGGACAGGTGGTCAAATTAACAGCAGATAACTGCCCCACGTCTAACCCCGGGCAATAGAACACACACCCCCAGCCACATCTTGCATTTCCAGCCTAAGACAATGCAATTTATAGTCATGCACTCATTTCACATGACACCAACGTGTAGTGGGATAGAATATAAGAAAATAAAGATAGTGTAGGAAGTAATCTTACCCCTAAGGAGTTGCAGCTGGGCCAATTATCAAAGATTAGGAACAGGCCTGACTTTAACAGGCCACAGCTGTAACCAATAAGAAGAGTGCTATAAAAGAGTGGGGTGGCTGGGTGAGAGGGGAACTGGAGTCAGTTGGCTGCTGTGGGAAAAAAAAAGAGCCAGTGCCCTGAGGAGCTGCCCATGAGGAGCACCAAGAAGGTATGAAACTTTGGTGATAAAGAAACAACAGTATGGAACCCCTGCAATAAGATGATAACACCAACATAGATGAGTATTTTTTGTGGAAGGCCCTTCTGCTGAATCAGGTAGAGGAGGGAAATTTGAAGTTGATGTAGCATTTTGCTAGTAAAGTATCTAGTTTTTTTTTAAAGCAATAGAAAATGGGGACATACAGTCTCAGGATTTAAGCACCTCTTCCCTGGTTAAGTCTGACAGTTCTTTTTCTTGGAGAGAATGAAGTTTGCAGTCACATGTTAGCCCTGTAAATGCAGTTATTAGAGTTATTTATCCCATGGGGAAGAGCAGCAGAAGATTGTCCTGTACTGTTACCCTCCAAGTTGCTTTTGACATTGCCAGAAGGAAGGATTCTCTCTGATGTTGGAGGAGTGACAGGATTGGCTTGGATGTCTTGTTCCTGCAGATTCCTTCTGGATCCCAACAGCACTGTCATTCATGTTGGGGGCACACAGGAACACTTGTGTTGCCAGCCTTGCAGCAGTGTCACTCCAGGAGTTCAGCCTCTCTGCTGTGCTCTGAAAACTATCTGTAAAGTTCCAGCCACCTTGGTTTAAAGAAACAGCCAAGGAAACCTGCTGCTGCCCTGTCCAGGCCTTTTATAAAATGAAAAGGTATTCTTGCCCCTTAGCTCCCCACCCTACCTTCTACTTTCTCTGGTTTCCATCAAAACACATCCATGGACAATATGTGTAGCTGGTTTCCTTCCTTTAGGCTTCCACAGACAAATATACCTCCTAGCAGATCACAGCACTTGATCAGAAAACACAGGAATAAAGTTTGTTTTCTTAAAGGGACTATTGATTAAGTACTCTTAAGATAAGTTAGAAACCTGTTAGAATGCTAATTGCTTTTGGTTTTTAAAGATCTCATGGTACACTGTAAAACAAGAAACCACTCTGTCTACCCAAAATCTTTACAGAGAGGGGGCTTTGTATCTAATCTTTATATATTGGTCCTAAAGGTCTTCTTCATCAACACTTAACACTATATCACTATAATAACTATATAATTGTATAGTGGTAACTATAGTTATCACTGTAATGGGCACCAGGAGCACTGTCTGACCATACATGCTCTCGCCCAACTCAATTATACACAAAATTCACTGCCTTACAAAGGGGTAATGAGTGTTATAGCCCTAATCGCTCTCACCTGGGCTCTCCTTCCCCCCCTTCCCCAGCTGGGATCTCTATTTAACAATGGATTCCTGTGCTTTCTTATGTAATAATGCACTTCATGTCCTGATGTAAAATATGTATATTGATCAACAAGATGGATAGGCTTTGGGGCAGAGTCTGGGCTGAATTATTTTTTGTACCTTAGAATGCATGTTCTATACAGGAGAAAGGTAAATACAAAGGCTTTAGGCTTATTAAAAATATCTATATAATAATAATGTTGTGTGGTGTGCCTTTTGCACCAGTCAATAGCAGTCACCTTTGCTATGTGAAAGTCATGCAAGTTATTTGTATGAGGCTGTATTTTTCTTTCTACATTTATTTTAGTAGTAGCTGATAGTGGTAGCCTGCAGTGTGAGCTAATAGGACCACATGGGGTGTGAATATCTAATGGTGAAAATGAGTTTGCAAGTTGGAAAATATGAGCTTACTGAATGCATTTGAGTGTCTGTCGAATGGCTGAGTCCTAGACTACACACACCTGACAGTCCTGACCCTGGCAAACCTGTGTGGCCTCTTCCAGCCTGTCAGAACACTTGAGCTCTGCATTTCTTGAGCACTTCAATTCTCTCTGTGTGCATAAACTATTGCAGGAGCAGCCTTTGTAACTGAAGCTTTGGAAGAAACATGCAAAGTACCCCCATTTTTCTTATGTGCTCTTTACTGATAATAAGAAATTAAGATGAATAGCAGCTGTATGTAGCAAATGAATGTTATATCTAGCTTGAAGACATGGGGCATGAAATGCAGTTTTTTGAGGAAGAGATTAAGCAATTTAAAAAATCAAATCATATTTTAGTCTCAATTTGGGTTATTACCATCTTTGGCAGTCTGCTGTTCTGCTGAGGGCTTGCCTATGGGTCAGTGGCCATGCAGGCAGTTTATATGCAAAGAAGAATTCTCAATCTCTACTTAATTGCCTCTCTAACTGCATCAAAGCATTCTGATTTAGGATGTGGCAGTTTGGGGCCTCCTATTATAAACTGTGTTAAGTTGGCTAGCTTGAAAGATAACCCAAAGTTATTTCTAAAACTTCAGCACAGACCTGACTTGGCTTCCAAGACTAAACACACAAGTTACTGAAAGTTTTATGTACAGAATGTTACATGATCTTTTTCAGCTAAAATAACTCTTTGAAGTTAGATCTCTGAATGCACAGAGATCATGCAATTTTGAAGTTAGAGGTGTTCTATGTTTTTAGTTTTCTTTTGCTCTTCCCCCTTTCTTTGTCGTGTTACCCCTGCTCCCACTTCAATCTGTTAATTGCTGCAGGTTATACTGAATGGAGGCCAGAAAGGCTCAGCCCGGCACTGCAGGAGTAGGAACACATCTGAACTTGTATGTAGAGCTTTGAGCCCAGACTGATCCCTCTTCTCTTCAGCCAAAACCACTGAGCCTTCTGCATCTGAGCCTTTTATCCCAGGTTGTTCCTGAGAGGATAATTATGTCAACAGGAGTGACATATGAACCACAGCCTTTGTGATAACAGACTTCTGAGATTAATAAGCCACTTAGACAGAATCCATGCCTCATTGTTTTATTTGGGCTGTACTTGTACCCAGAAACCCTTCATCACTTGTGAACCCAGTCTAAAATCCATGTAGGAACTATTTTTTTACACTGCTAAGCTCTTGGATAATGGGAAGTGGGGAAGTCCCTGGACAAATTCATTTCCTTCCAGGAAAGAAGCCTCTGCCAGGCTAGATAGGGCTTTTCATTCAGGGCATGGGAATCTGCTGGAAAAAAAAACCTGAACAGGCTTGGAAGCCACCTCAGAGAGCAGAGGTAATCAGGACTCAGGTAATCAGCACAGGCCAGGTATCTGCTGACAGGTCTGTCCCAGAAAGTTCTTTCCATTTCTTTCCACAGGACTCTTACTTGCTGCCAGTCTATTGCTAAATTCCTTGTGATGTTACCTTACCTGTGTCTCACCTTTACGTGCCTGTGCTCTTGAGCCTCTGTGTGTTACAGGCTTTGAGTTCATGGGCAGCAGCTGATAAATAAATGTTCAGCACCTCTTGGACACAGGATTCCAGAAGTGTGAATGTGTAACTCTGGCTAAGTATTGCCTGTGTCCTTTGAGAGGACAAAACACAGGTGGGTGCTGGGGCCACAGGGGCTCAGTGAGGTGAGCCAGGGCTGCCCTTGTGTCACACTGAGCTGTGGCTGCCAGAAAGCACAGGAAAGTGTTTGCCATCCACTTCAGGAGGTGCTCAAGGCTTGTGCAAGACCTGTTTGCAACCACACAGAACAGGTTTCAGCCTGCTTTAAAGAGAAAATTCCCCAAATGGTGCTTTAGAGAAGCTGTGTGTGTTAGAAGTTTCTGTACTGCTTATAGACAAGCTTACTCTGTGCTGTAAGGCATTTGTGTCTCACCAGGAGGAAAAAGTAAGACATTTGAAGGCTTGAGGTGTTCAGTGCTCCTCCTGCCTGTTAGTGCAGGCAGGCAGTTCCTGGCCAGTTGCACCCTCCCACACTGTCCTGGGGAATGTTGATCACTCTGGTGCAGGGAGCTTATGAAGTGCTTGTTTCAGGCAGGAGGCTGTGAGATTTCCTTTCCTCAAGCAATTTGATGAAGAAGAGGCAGCTAAGGAGCAGCTAAGGAGGTGGGATGCGTCTTTCCACTGAAGAAAGGCTGTTTTTAGCATGTTTGAGATAAATAAGCTGAAGAACATAAATTTGAATTTCACAGTTCTAATGGCTTAGAGAACACAGAGGATGACTTGATTCCATGAATTTAGGCAGAAACTCTTCACTCTTGAAACATGAATTTGGTTGCTAAGGCCAAAAGAAATGCTGTATAGCAAAAATCTCTTCTGTCTTCACACCTGTCTCTGTCAGCACACCCAAAGTGTGGCTGTCAGGAAAATCCTTTCTCTGTCAGTGTTGCATGTCAGGAGTGCAGGGGCTGCTGCATTGCCTGCTCTGAGCTGAACTGCACCCCAACACACACACAATCCTGCCTGCTTACAGCTACTGGGGAAGCTTTATGCACGTCAGGTGCCAAATTCTCAGAATTATTTCCTGCATCTTACCAGCTCCTTGTGGAAACATTAAAGGAGAAAAGCCGTCTCCTGTCAGGAAGATCTAAAGTCTCTACATGCAAGCACCGAGTCCCTGCAGAGCAGGGGTTTCACATGCTGCATCTCTGGGCCTGGCACAATCAAGAAAATGGGAAGATTTGGGAATTAATTGGTGAGTGCAACCCTGTCTGTCCATGGATGCCTGGCTGTGTGCTAGCCCTGACAAGTGTTTTCATTCAATTTGCAAATATTAACCTTATTTTTTTTCATAGTGCCCAAAAGAGAATATGGTTTTCTGTCCATATGACACTGCTGACAGTGTCATGGACAGCTGGCAGTCTCTCTTGATGAGCCAGGTTGATATCATGCTTTGTTTCAAAGCCTTGCATGTTCAGGGGAAATACACCTGTAAGGCTTTGCAGAGGGTGGAAAGGGACAGTTTGACTTGTGAAGACCATATTCTTTTGTTGGGCAGTATGAAAAAAGATAAGGTTAATATTTTCAAATTAAGCTAAAGGAAAATGTCATGCATTTAGCTTTGAATGCTACAGTATCCCACACATGCAATATCTAGAGGCTCTAAATTATGCTAGGTCTAATTACTGTGCAGGGACAAAGGAAGAGTCCTCTAAGAGATTAAACACACAAGTTATTGCTTATGAACAAAGAGTGAGAAATTAGATGTCAGAAGTCTTTCAAAAATCACATATGGCAGCAGTCAGATAAGAAATTATTATAACAAAGGCATCCTGAACTGTCAGGTCTTTTCTTTAACTTGGATGTCACCCAACATTTCATCATCATAAAAATCTGCTTTCTCTTTAGCTGGTTGCAAGTCTCATTCCTTATTTTGTTTCTTTTTTCCCAATCCTCCAACCTTTCTTCGAACCCAGATGATGGGAATGCCAGCTCTTCCTTGCTATCCAGCTTCCAGATGTGGCTGCCTTCCAGGGATGGCTCAGCACTTGCCTCACATCTCTGCAGGGTGTTCTGAGCCTGTGGGCAGCACAGGAAATGCCTTTTCCTGCTCTGCTATTCCTCTGATGATAAGCAGCAGCAGCAGTGTGCCTCCTGACAGGCACAGGGCACTCCAAGCATGGCTGGAAAGGAATTTCAGCACAGGGCTCTGCAGCAGCTCAGCTGCCACAATTAAGGCAGAAAACCAGTCATGCTGGCCTTTGGTTTTGTGTTGCTCCTTTTAATTTCTGTGTGTGCAACAAAATGAGCCTTAACAAACAAGCCAGAGCTTTTAATTTTAGAGGTATTACACTTTTTCAGTGGTGAGACCTTCTTGTTATTGATGTTTGGTTCAAGTCAGCATCTTAGCTGGACAGCAAAAAATGTAATGCTACCATGTCTTTGAAATTATTTCTTCAAAGTTATAATGCACTTGTAGAGTGACTGGTGTTTAGGAAAAGTCAGTGAAAAGATACAAAAATCTTCTAAACATTCAGACATATACATGCACACTCATGCCTTATTATTATTATTCAGGTAATTTAGGATTGTGTAGAGAACTAACTCGAAAGAATATCTCTAGTTTAGAAACTAGATGTCCCTGGTTTAGAAACAACTTCCAGGAGAAAAACTCAGCTGAAACAAGTCTTGACTTTTTGTGCCTGGACAAATGACAAAAAAAAAAAAAGTGAAAAATACATAGTTCTTGCTTTATTACACAGGTATTCCAGATGAGTGTAATTTTTTGTGAGACTTTCTGTGCCTCAGCCTTTCAACAATCAAATGAGTAAAGGTTTTGAAGGCTGCATTCCCAGCTGGGGTGTATTTGGTATGTACCAGTGGAGCTGTGCAAGCTAAGGATATGGCCATGTTTTAGTAAATATCATAAATCTTTAATATAACTACCTTGTAGAGATATATCAGATAGTCATACACTGTCTGCTTTTCATGGCATGCAGTGCACTTGGGTTTTGGCTGTTAATGAAGGTGGGGTGAAATTTCACAGCTGAATTTCTAAGAGGCTTATGAAAGTGAAACCTGAAAGGACAGCTACAGAACAACACATTATTTCTGAAATGAAATCCACATTCTACTGTAATCACAGTTTTCATTCTGTGGTTCTCTGATTTATGTCAATCCTAGCAGGACCCACTGCACTGTAACACAGACAGGCCTGTGTGTACCACAGTAAAACTCAGCAAATACATTAATAAATCAAAATAACATCAGCTGTGGGCTTCACGTCTGTGCACACACACAGAGGTTTCAAAAAACAGGTGAGCTCATTTCTCCCAGCTACTTCCATGCTTTACATTTTCCTTAAAAGACGATGCAGGACCTGGAACTTTCCCAGGTGTGTGTGATTCTGCCCCCCCACAGGCTGGTGCACTCTGTGTGGGAAGCTCTCATCTCCATGCTGAGCAGAGGGCCAGGACAGCCAGGTCTCCAGGGCAGCTTGTCCCTGGTAATTCATTCCCAGGGCACAGCTGAATGGACACAGGAATGGGGGACATAGGCAGGGAGAAGTTTGGGCCTGAAATGAATAATGACCAGAGAGCTGCATAGATTCCTTCTGGTCCGTGTGAGATCCCAGCACACATCCTGGTGCTGTGCTCTCTTCTTGTTACAGTCTTGACTCATTAATGACCAAGCTTCCTTATAGTTGTCACCCTAAGTGGCTCTTTGTGGCTCAGGGAACCTGTGACAAAGACACCACAGCAGTGCTTCATCTTCTCACCCTTTACTCCATGAGTAAAAACTTTCAGGGCTTCAACACACCTCACTCCTCACCCCCCTTCAGTCCTGCTTACACCAAGTGTTAAAATCCTCTTTGAATCCTGATCTTTGAGCACAAGGCTCCAGTGAACAGACTACTGACCTGAACTCTGGCCAGCACTGAAGGAACGTGGTCAAATAATTTCACCCTCTCTGAGTTTCTCCTCTGCTAGACAAAGCTACAGTGTATGAAACCAGTCAAACTTCAAAACTATCCAGTCCTTGCATGAAATTAATAAGCCTTTTCTAAAACTGGGAAACACAAGGGGAGCTGATTGTAGTGAGACTTATGTAAGCAGAGCAAGGTACAGAACAGTCAGAACAAGGTGATGTCACTCAGCTTGCACAATGTGTGGTTAAATGTAGGCACTGCACTGATTTATGGGTGTACCTGCTGGACTCTAAATTTAGAGTATGTTCTTGGGGTTTTTATAGGGGGCAAACCATGGCTGCAGATGTGTCCTGTGATGGTGTCATCACTCCTGCAGGATTCCTGGTTCTGGCCTCTGTTCAATCCTGGAATGATTCAGTCTGCATGTCTGTCTGTGTGTGCAGGAGTTTGTGTGTGCTAGCATGGGGGCAAGGTCTATTTTATGAACATATACACTCCTTCTCTTCAGTGCCTCTATGATACTGCACAGTATTAGGACAGGATGATTTTTTTTTAATGTGAGATTTATTGCTTTATCTTTAAAAATATTGATTGCTCTATCACTGCATCAGCTTGCTTCTGTCTAGATGAGATTCAATGTGCTACAATGATTTGTCATCACATCCAGTGGAAAATGAATGATCTGGTTTTCACTTTCACAACTGTAAAGATGGATTTAAATGGCTGGAGAAGTAATAACATAAAGCCAGTCAAATCCCCCAGTTGTCCCCAAGAAATGAAAGCAGTGTCCAAGAGTCATATTTTGAGATAAGAGCTGGCTGGGTATGTGCTCCCTTTTTATTTGGAAAGAAATTCCCAGATAGTGCTGTTTTTATGCAGCTTGGGAAACGCGCTCAGCCTACTGCTGTGCAGCTCTTGGATGACTTCAGTTTCTATAAAAAGGAGGTGATCTCATCTTCACTGCTTAAAGATGCATCACCCTATCTTTTCCCCTTGGCCCAGCACAAAGGGGAATTTGAATTTATGAAGCCTGAAGTGGCTATTAAAGGATTGACCTGACTGACAAAGGCATTAGTGTTAACCCCTTCTGTTCCAGGCTGTCCAGGCTTGTGCCCTGGCACAGAGAGCAGCTGGGAATTGAGATCCATGCAGGGAATGTGAGGTGTATTCCCTGTCAGCTCAGGAATCACTACCTGGGGGCAGGCAGCGTGTGCATGCTCAGCTCCAGGAAAAGAGATATGGATAGACCACCCCATGCATTCCCTGGTTAGACTGGGAGAGAACTGGCAGCCCCACAGAAGAGAGAAATGCTATATTACAGGCATTTACCAGCATATTTGCCATTAGCAAAGTAGGGTTTGAGCCCTGAAGTTACATTTTGGTATGCCCACTAGGATTTGATTTTCAATGACATGTTTAAGTCTGTGAGAAATGCTTCAGGTCAAGCTATATATTTGAGGCCAAATACTAAAAGCTGTTTAGGCCCCAGAAAATTCTTGTTGCTAAATTTAATTTGAGGATTTCAGAATTAAACCCAAAGCATTTGTCCTGAGGTTCTTTTGTTTCGTCTATGCGTATGTAACAAGGCAGATTGGTGATAATCTGTTTCACCTTAGCTACTGCTTGCATTTTCATAACACAACAGTGCTTTTTTGCAAAGTCATTTAGTAAACCTAGTCTAATCCCAAAGAAATTTTTTTAAAACTATAGGAGAGACACATACTCTGATGGGAAAAAAATTTGTGCAGAATGGTGCATTTGATGTATTGGTCTTTGTGTATTCTACAAAGGTTTCTCATTAAACCAAAGCCTAAGAGGAGGTGGAGTGGAATGCAGAAATGGTCAACAGTGCTGTACTTAGAGCATTTCATAGCAAAATATGCAGCTCTTTCTATCTTACCACTACTTTGTTCCTGACAGCACACACCTCAATGCAATCCAGTCCTGTATTTACATTTCAATCCCTTCTATTGCATTTCTTCTTAAGAAACTCCTTAAATTCATCCAGTGGTTTTAAAATGGGCTATAATAGATGACAAGTTACTGAACACAATAGGTGTCCTAACAAGAAAGGAAGGTTTCAAAATCATTCCAATGCCTTATAGAATGGTATTACAGAATTGCTTGCATTGGAAGGGACCTTAAAGTTCATCTGGTTTCAAACCCCAGTCATGGCAGGGGGCAGGGACGGTCTTCTTTTTTTTTTTTTTTCCTTTGGTTTTGTTGGTTTTGTTTTGTTGGGGTTTTTTTAAGCATGAATCTTTCAGACTGATTCTTGGAGGAAAAAAGTGGAAAAAACTGTTTATTTAACAGGTAAAGCATTCACCAGCACAAAAAAAAAAAAAAAAAAAAAAAAAAGAACAATATTAAACAATAAACTCTTGCCAATCTGTAGAGCTGCCAAACTCAGGAAGCCCCTCCATGGGCTGTAGCTCAGCTCACTCAGTCTCTGTCAGCCCCTCCAGGGCTGGAAATGCCCCGGCCCAGGCCCGGCCCAGTGCCCACAGCTGGAGCTGCCCGTGCTCTGCTGGGTGTTCTGTCCAGAGCAGGGTTAAACAGGCCCAAGGAAAAGAAAAACCACAGCCCAGGGAACTTCTCTGCCCCAGCTAGCTAAAACTAACTGAAAGCAAAGGAGAGCTCTGTCCTGCTGTCTGTCCGTGCTGCTCAGTGCCCAGCAGAGGCCAGGGGCACACACTGTAACACAGGAGGGTTTCTCTGAACATTAGGAAATGTTTTTCTGCTCTGTGGGTGGCTGAGCAGTGGGAACAGGTTGCCCAGAGGAGCTGTGGAATCTCCATCCTCGGAGACATTAAAAAAACCCCAAATGGGTACAGCTCCAGGTGAGCAGAGGGACCGGAAAAGATGATTTCCAGAGGTCCCTGCCACGTCAACCATATCCTGAGTCTGGGTTAGTGTTGAAGAAAAAGCTTTAAAATGTATACTTTTAGATTTCCAGCTCCCTGACTGATAATGATTGATCAGTTCCATGGATCCACAAAACTGATTCCCTCTTCATGACCTGGCTGGTGCCATCTTGGATGGCAAGCAGGATTAGAAGAAGTCATTCTGAGTTTGTATTCCAGGGAGAAACAAGGAGTAAACCTTTATTGAAAGATGAAATCTAGTCTTTTGCTCACTTTATACCACTGCAAAACTGAAGTCTACACTCATTACATAGTGATGTTGACCTAGAAAAAATACTAATCCACATTCATTATGTGTTAAAATCAGAAGTGGGGAGTATCATGAGTCTGACACTTAAATGTGAGGCCCAAAGCTGTTTTTAATCCAACTCTCCTGCCACCCATACTGTTTGCAAGGAGGAGTCCAAGGATGTTTATCTCCTCCTGGGGGTTTAGTCTCTCCTCATAGTCTCAACAGTTGTGTTTGTAAGTACATGGAAATGTCAAGGGAACAGCTAACATCTTGTTTTTAATTATATTGTAGACTTACTTATGGCAGTGTGTATAGAAGGCATTATTAAATAAGTAAATAATATTTGCTCACTGTATTAAAGGACATTCCTAAGGTATTCAGATGCAAAACTACCTTGCTGCCCAGATCCTCCTCTAGCCCTTTCTAAGTTACATTTAACTCAGATTATTTAATCAGAAATGGAATGTGTTTCTCAAGCTTGTAATAATTATTTCTCTGTGATGAAAATGAAACAAAAGTTCATAATTCAGGACACAATGTACATATCCCAAGTGTTGCCCAGGGATTAACAGGATTTATGAGCAGATAGAGCTCTGACTGGATACAGCCTTTAATATATCTGCAAGTCCAAGCAGGGATAAACTGCAAGTGTTTAAACTGGGGAAAGCTCTTGTTGGGCTGCCTAATTAAACCTCTTCTGGTATCACCTTTATTACTTTTGCTATCTTGTAGACAGTTAGAACTGCAAATTGGAGAGTTCTGCCTTGATTTTGGTAATTGCTAACTATTAAAGCTTTTTTGGTTCATATTGGAGAAGGTGTTTCAGTATCATCAGCAAAATACAAATCATTCTTGCTGTTGTTGAGCTATCTGGTGCTACATAAGCCAAATGATAAATACTTTCTCATATAATTCTCATTATCCCTTCTCATAACGAAGCAGGCAGTGACATAAAGGTGAAGAAAGACTTTTCCATTTGACACTCAGTTCTGTTAAAATGTTCCTTGAAGCTATGCTTACCTAAAATATGAAACTATGCCTTGCTAGAAGAGTTTTCGTGTCTATTATTTTTCTTGGATTTAATAAAACTTCAAGATGACATTGATACTAAAGCCTGTCAAAAACTTTCTTTAAATATGTGAAGTTTGGTGGCTTTTGTTAGTTAATTATCTCTTTGATGACTATTCTTAGTGTAAAAATCTGGTGGGACCTTGGTTTTCTGGAAAGAACCATATCTTGATCTTTCTTCGATTTCACCTTAGTTCATTAATCCTTTTAAAATAATTTCTGTCTTTGGAGAAGATTGAAGGGATTCCAAAGCCTTCACAGTTTGTACAAATGCTTAGGTCATCCTTGGCATTTTGAATGAAGTGCTGCATTCAGGTTGATGAGAAACCTTCCCTGTCTCATAGGGTTTTCAGCCTCACGGGGTTGGTGATTTTACTGATAACCTCACCAATTCCAGCTTTTTCTGACTGTTTTTTTTTTTAGAGATTTTCCTCTTTGCCTGAAACTACAGTGGTTTTGCATTGAATAAAGCTTTTTCACAGCTCTGTTTGTGATGTGAAATGATTTGGGCTTTGACTACAACTGCTGACTGACAACATCACTGCTTTTCCATGCTGCTTGCCAGCGCTCCATCTCTTAAACATGATTTGTCCATAGCTTTTTTTCCTATTTCTAAATTTTTCTTCTCTTTATTTTTAACAAGTTATCAAGCTGATATAAACTTGTCACTCAGAATTTTGCTTTTCTCAATTAAGTGATTTTCATTGTGGCTTTCAGCAGCCATTTCAGTTTCTATGATAGTGCGGATTCATGTATTTGCTTTTTTCTCTCAATTTTTTCCCCAATATGGAAAATGAATCCCCTGCTTGGCTTTGCTTGTGTGCATGGCTTTTACTTTTCAAATGCAAACAAAAGTTACCTTTTAACTACAAAACTACACCTACCATACTATTAAAATGTTAATACAGCACTAGTGATCAATACAACATAATACAAATAGTAAATATCTGCGTAGAGGTGTACAATATGCACTTTTCACAAAACTCATAATTGTTCTTGACATTGCATGTGAGAATCAAGTGAGGAGGGCAGAGTCTGTGCCAGGAACACCTCCCTGCAATGACAGAAAGCTTCATCACCCACTTCAGAGAGGATAGGACAGAAACAGCTTGGCAAGGCACACACACAGAACAGCTACCAAATGCTGACTCAGGCATGAAATCAAGGCAAAAAAAACTCTCCCTGAGTTATTTCAGAGAAGCTGACAGAAAGTGGCTTTTTTAAGCAACAGCTCAGTCATCCAGCTGTGCCAGAAATGCGTGTCTCCACAACAAGACACTGAAGGGCTGGGGTGTTCCATTACTGGAGATTCCAATTAGCTGAAACGGGGACAAAATTGGTTAATACTTAAGCTGATTCAATCAATAGTCTTTAAATTTAAATGCCAGACTAGTAATCATTTCAAGCATGTTCTCAGCCATGCACTTGTGACAGCCTGAGGATGAGCCAATTCAGAAGATGCATCCAGTGAAGATCTGGTTGACACACATAATTTAATTTCTATTTTTGCTTGTCTCTTTTTTGTCAATCACTCATGTGTTGAGAATTCACAGCAATTTACCCATCAATGCCAAGACTAACTACAGTTAACACACATAAAGATATTCCTTACATACCAGTGGCAAAATCTTTTAATTTACATTTTTCTAGAAATCTAGGCATGTGACCTCTCTGCTAGTTTTTGTAGCTAGCTCACTGTGCTTATGAACTCACACAGCTGGAATTGTCCACTCAGTTCACACAATGAGTCACCTTAGCCATTTAGTCTGTCTTTACTGGATGAGCCTGAAAGAACTGGGAAAAAATTACATTGAAAAAATACAAAAAAACTGTCAGCTGTAAGACTTTCTCTAAGTACATGTTCTCATGTTTTGGTGAATATTTGAACCTCAGGATTTGTTAATCCACAGACAGCTCACTTGCTCCTCTGTGATTAAAGTGGATTGTAACAGCTGGGAACAAGTTCTTCACAAAACCCTTGATTTGTTTCCCAAACATGAAATGTTCTCTTCTGTTCTGTCAGTTTTACTCATGCCTTGCCTTCTTTGCCCACAGCCAGAGAAAACCCTGCAGCTGCCACCTCAGCTCCTCTGTCATCCCCTCTTCTGCACAGTCATGCTTTACACATCACTTGCTATTACCACATCCTCCTCTTTCAGCCCAGCAACAGATCTGATTCCATAATCATATGCAATCCTGAGTGAGCTCCAAAACTAAGCTCAGGGAGGAACCTTTTCCATCTGCTGTGGCAAACGTAAATAAAACACAAACAACCCAAAACCTTGCTTGTAACAACATAAAATTTATATACATACTGAGAAGACATTAAAATGCAATAATCATTATTAATAAAACTTTAAATTATTTAACATCTAAACAATACTGATGAAGATTCCTAACACCATGTAGACAAATTTAAGTTAAAGTACCCAGCCATCCCTCTGAGACCTTCTCAGTTTTGGAAAAATAATTCTTGTTTTAGAAAAAATAACATATTCATTTTCATAAATATGAAGTAGCATTTCCTTTACAAGAAATGTGGTGGTAGTAAATAAAAGTGCCATTTATATTCATATACATATATATATATATATTCAAATACATATATATTTAGTAAAGAAATAATCTTTATTACTTAGACTTTTCCACCAAAACAAGTTTAATGCTTGTCAAGTATCAGTGCTTAAATAAAATAAAATTAGGAACAGCTATTAATTTCTGAAGCAGGATTTTCTTGTTGTAATCACAGACCTTTGAGATTATACAAACACAGAAGACTAATACATCTGCAAAGTTCACCTTTAATTTAGCAAGAGCCTTACTATGAATTGCAAAAGAAGTGTAAGTTGGAAGTGTTTCAGGCCAGGTTGGAAAGGGCTTGGAGCAACCTCATCTAGCTGGTGTCCCTGCCCATGGCTGTAGGTGGGATGGATGAGCTTTACACTTCTTTCAACCCAAACCAATCTGGGATTCTACACCACAGAAAATTTTCAATCAGCAATTGCCATCTTTTGCAGAATCCACTCCTAAATGTTGCACTAGAAATGTGGACATTGTGGAGTTGTCAGTGCCCTGATCAGAAGCAGAAGATGGAACCAGGAGCTAAAATGGTAAATGTTCTTTGCAACCTTGGTTTAAACTCACAGAAGCTGGAAATGGTCAGGGCCTGAGAATGTCCTTGTTCTTCCTAGTTTTCTTAGTGGAGACTTCTACCACTTTATATACTGTGCTCCTCTAGTGTTCAGGTAGCTTGTGCTTTCCCTCAGAATCCAATTCCATTACCAGCAGTAACATACTAACACCAATTTTTAATATTACAACATGGATTACCACAGTACTGCACTGATGAAATGTGAAGAAGTGGGATTTGAAATGACCTATGGTTCTTATCATATAAGACAGCAAAGATGAGCACTTAAATTCTCATAGCCTGCTTTAGACCTCCATCAGGGTCACTTTTATAATGCTTATCTTTAAGCATTTTTTTTAAAGTTAAAAAATTGGCAGATGAACTTCTTTTCTCCTTGGGAACCGATCCTGCTAGATAATAGTGGAATCAGATTGTTTTTAATATCTGCTTTCCCCAGTTACACAGCACTTCTTCCTGCATGACACACTGCTTCAGCATTTGAAACAGAAAACAGTGTCTGCTTTACTGTTTTCAGATCTAATTTCAGTTGATCATTAAATCTGTTATAATTTATCTCCACTTGTTCACATTGCTCTTTCTTCCTGTTCTTAAAAACTCACAAGAATTAGTTTTGATTCTACCACATATAGTCTCAGTTTTCAATTCCTTTTTTATTTTCTTTTTCCATCCAAGAGGGGATAATGTGTAGGCATGATTCTAGGATTTGACATTTGTGGCCACCCTAGCAATGTTTTTCAGATTATACATTAAAACTGACTCCCCATTTTAGCTAGTATGACTGAGAGAAATAGGTAAAATACCATTGTGAATGTCAAATGGCATTATCTCACCATTCAATTTTTATATCCCACTTTCCATATAAAACTGATATAAAACCAAGGTACCAGAATAGCCATCATTATAAATTTTACTTATCAACATGACCTGTAAAACTGATAATAATGGGAAAATTCTATTTTGAGACCTGTGATATCAGAATGAAATATTTTTCCAGGTGGCTGCAAGCATGTATAAAAAATTCTTGTTATTTCACAGCACCAAGATTCTTTCATGTGAATGTCAGATGGCAAAAAATAAAAACTTTAGTACTGGTATGTGCTTGACCTTCATATTAATGAAACCTAATTTCCTTTTGTAAAATTCCACTGACAAAGGCAGAAGACTATATCAATCCAACATAACCATTGCAAAAAATTCCAGTATTCATTAAAGAGTGTGTTAAATACCATCCAAGCCCATAGGATATAGAGGCAACTATCAGAGCTAGTTAGATATGCTTCTTTTAAAATAATAAAGGATGACAGCAGAGTAGAGCCTTCCACTGTGGAAGGACTTGCTCAGTGTCTCCACCATAACACACAAAGTTTAGATTTTCTTTGTGCAAGAAATGCCTGAAGGACCTAAGGGAATGTGTAAAATCAATGTTCCACCATGAGTGCTTCTCTCCCAGCCATTCAATTTCCCCAAATTATACTATATAACCCATCAAACATCAGATTTGTTTAAACACCTTCTGCAGTTCTTTGATGCTGTATATAATGAATTTGCAGAATATCAGTGCAGTTACTCGTGTTTGTGTTTTCAGGCTACTTGGAATGGAAAAGATCTACGTAAATCTATCCTCCAGCCGCACCTGATGTGAAAAAAGAAAAAAATTATAAGGAAAATAAGAAACTTTGCTTTGATGATTTCTCATTAGAAGTTTTGCTTACTAAATGGGCTTGTCTCATCATCCTCCTGGTCTTGTTGGTGGTGTGGGATGCAGAATGCTGACTCAGGTGGATGTGCCCCAGATTCTCATGGCACTCCTTACTGCCTTTTTCCTTCCATCTCATGCCTGCTTTGCTGCCATCCCAGAGCTCCCAGTGTTACTCAGCACCTCTCTCACGGTGTGACAAAAATGCTGAAGCAATATGAAGAACAAGAACTCACAGCACAGCAAGCCTTCAGGTGCACTAGGCTGAGCAAGGCAGAGCCAGCACCACACCTCATCCCTGCTGCTCTGGTGCCCTCTGCTGAAGTGTCCACCTGCCTGGATTCTGAGTCACTGGGCAGGGACAGGAGCCTCTGCCAAGTGCCAGATGCTGCCACCTCCTTATCTTGATATATTTCCATTTCTGTTCTGTCTCAACAGAAAAGCAGAGTATGACTCTTCACTTCCTTTCCTTCCTGCGGTGGTACTTAGGCTTTGTTATTTTTGAAATTTGTTCTTTTCCTTCCTCATTTTGCAACAGCCTTTTATTGAGCTTTGGAAGATGACATGTGAGTTGAGATGATAACAACAGTAAGAACTATATTTTATAAGAACTCATGTGTGTGTATATAAAAGCATTAATCACTTAAATTAACGATGTCATTTTTGTTCCTTTCTGGAAGATTTTCTCATGTGCTGTAAAAATGGGGGAAAACAAGAGACAGATAAGGCAATAATACACTCAGCACAGCTTTTCTGCAGTAAATCAGTACTTTTGTTTGGCTGTACACAAACAGCCTTACTGTCACTTGGCAGGGATACCTAAATTGTAAAGGCTGTAAAAACAACTTCTCAGGTTCACATAACAAGATGAGGAACTGTCTGGTCTCCTGTTCCAACCACCAGACCTTGTACATCCTCCTTGCTCATGCAAATTACAGAGATTACATGAGGACTAAGGAAGGAATCAGTAAGTTGGGTGAAAATTAATAACTAGTGCTGGAATTAGCTCTTATTACCAGGCAGAAAGAAATAGTGCTTGTGGCTTGGCTGTTTAATTATTTATTGATCTTATTTTCTACATAAGCTAATGACATAATTGCTAAATAAACAAAAGGGAAAGGATCAGAACATCCTGTGAGCACAGATGGAGCTTATAACGTTCACACATTTTTAAGATATTACATTAATTTAATTTTAGCAAGAGTGTCATCAATCTCTGAAATGAATAGGTATTTTTTGCATGCTCATTGAGGCACATGGAAGGCTGTGGTATGAGTACAAGTTTTGGTCTGTTAACAAACTTCAGCTACATTGAGAAGCAAACTTTCTTGTGTAAAGTGCATGTATTTCATGGTTGGCTTTTCAAAAATATTAAAAAGAATATTATATGTGTTGTGTTAGAAAGTAATGCTGTACTAATTCTCTTAAGTACTGTATTAAATATTGTTTTAAGTTATAAAAAATGTTAAAATAGAAACTATGCTATGTTAGGATACTTTTTTTAAAGAAAGGACTCGCAGCAAGATAGTAGCCACAGGACACCTAAATCTTTCAGAGAACAATAATTTATTGCCCTCTTTTCAGAAGAAACAAACTTCTTCCTGTCTCGAAAGTGCTGTTAGGATTCAGAGGAAGAAATTGACGATGACCAGACAGAATCCTGTGTTTGAATGGAATTTATGCATCATGTATGAGATGTATGAATATGCAACAGGCTATTTTTTTAAAGGTTAATCCTTTGTTAATGGGGATCCTTTTTCGGGCTCATGCTGCCCAGAAAAAGGTACCCGGACATCCATAACTCTTTGTCTCTATTGTCTCATATTGTCCTAATTCAATTTGTCCAAATTATTATTACTCTAATTGTATTACTATTTTTATAACCATTTTATTACTATTAAACTTTTAACACTTTAAAAACAAGTGATTGGCGTTTTTCACATTTCTGCTCTGTTAGGGAAATTTCTTATTCTGACAGGGCCTCACCACCCTCACAGCAGAGAATTCCTTCTGCACATAGCCTTGAAAACCCCAGTTATGGAATCAAAACCAGAGAATTATGCATTTTCAACACAGTTTTGCAACAGGAATTTGGGGGTACAGGTCTGTTACAGCCTCCTCGGGCACAATTAGAGCCTTTAGTTATCTGACTGTAAGATTTAAAGCGAGGCGCTTCAAAGGGAGGGGGAACTGCTGATGGGAAAAAAGCTGCAACTGAGCTAAATATTGTTAACCAAACACCATGCTGAAGGACCTGGAAGTTTTTACACTTCGGCTTTAAGATATAAAAAGCTAAAAAAAAAAAAAAAAAAAAAAAAAAAAAAAAAAAAAGAGAGAGAGAGAGAGAGAGAGGGGAGGATTGGAGGTGGAAGAGGAGGAGGCGCTGTGGGTGTTGGCGCTGTGACTCGCTGAGGGGAGCCGGCTGTGTGCAGCGTCGGGCTGCCCTGCCCTGCTCTCCCGGCAGGTTAACGTGCCCAGGTGGCCTGTGCCACTGCTGTCACTGCTGTCCCAGGTGGCCTGTGCCACTGCTGTCACTGCTGTCACGGCCTCACAGCACCGCGCCTCATGCACGATGCCCCGGCCACCCCCGGCAGCCCCGCCGTGCCGTCAGTAGAGCCGCCCAAGGTAACGCCGCCGTCTATGCCTGCTTTTAGTTATTTATTTATTTATTTACTTATTTAAATTTTTCCTCACTGTGGTGTTTTTCATCTCTAACACCTCTATCGCCAGTACGTTTTCAGAGCACCAACTGCTTCATATGCGGGTTAGCCAGGTCGCTTTTTGCTGCTGTGCTTCACACAGACCCGCACCTGGGCGCTCTTGCCTCTCAGGGGTTTCCAGTGAGAGGAGCCGCTCCCATGCCCGATCCCAGACCGGGACCTAGCGGACAGACCCGCCGCCCACCCTGCTGGGGGTTTGAGCGGAACGGCCGCGATTTGGGAGCAGATTCTGATCGCAATCTGCATTTTCGAGCTGCGCGGAACCTCGGCGGCGGGGCGGCTGTTTCCCGGGCGGCGGGAGGCTCGGCTCCGCAGCGCGTCCGGGGCGCTCCCGGAAGCCGGCCGGGAGTTGGGAGCGGCGGGAGCGGCTGTCTTGGCCCGGCAGCCGGCCGGGAATTGGGAGCGGCTGTCCTGGCCCTGCTCTGAACCCAGCAGCCCCCAGAGAACTGGGAGCGGCTGTCCCGGCCCGGCATCCGGCCGGGAATTGGGAGCAGCTGTCCTGCCCCGGCTCCTGAACCCAGCAGCCCCCAGGGAATTGGGAGCAGCTGTCCTGCCCCGGCTCCTGAACCCAGAAGCCCCCAGGGAATTGGGAGCGGCTGTCCCGGCCCGGTTCCTGAACTCAGCAGCCCTCAGGGAATTGGGAGCGGCTGGCCCGGCTTGGCTCCTGCTCCCGACGTTGTTCGTGGTTCTCCTCAGAGGGAACTGGCGGGCTCGGGACCGGGCATTCCTTTTGGGTTGAACGTTTTAGGCTGTTTTCAGCTATCAAAGTGTCTGGGAACACTCGCTTTGTTGAGTCAGCGCGGTGACCCGGAGCTCCAGCCGGGGAACAGAGCTGTTATTTCACCGATAAACCCGGAGTGTGTAGGGCAGGAAAGATGCGAGATTAGCAGCGGTGCCGATGTCCCCTCGTTGTGCTGGGAGTAAGGAGCCAGCTCCCATCCCGGCTGCCGGGCATCCCACAGTGTGCTCCCAGTTCCAGGGGAAGCCAGGTTGGCAAGCGGCTGTCCACACCTGCGGTCAGGCCCGGAGGGTGTTCCGGAGCGGCTGGCAGCGCTCGGAGCACCGGGAGATGTGACCTGCATCCATCCCCCATCGCTGCCATTCCTCGGTGGGATCGCTGCTCCCGCTGCGCCTTCCAGGAGGAGCTTTGGGAGCTGAAAGGAAACAGCGAGGCCTGAAATGTTGGTATTGACAGCAGCCCGTGGTGAGATGCTTTTATTAAATGTGGGGATTGTAATAAAGTTATAAGAATATTAATAAAGCTTTTCTGAATGGGGTTATAAAATAAGAACTGTTTTTTTCCACAAAAATAAGTTGCGCTCTCTTGCTGTCTTGTTTCTGCATTGCGCATTTTTTGGTTTTGCATTTTGCGCTTGTTTTGCACATTGTTTTTGCATTTTGCCTTTTGCACTCATAATGTTCCCATGTATGAAGGGGACGTGTTTTAGGGATGATTATGGTGACACTGGCCGTGGTGATCCAGAAGGTTTCTGCCAGCCTTGATGGTCCTGTGTGATTTTGAAGTGCTTTGCCTTAAACAGGTTATTGTCCTGATTTTTGGATGTGCTAATGACAACAGGTGGGGCACCTCCATAGGGTACTGTTGGTCAGGGAATGGAGTACAGAGAAAATAAATATTACAACAAGAAAAGATTTTTCTGCCTTAAAAAGCACCCTGGGTGCATTTGCTGAAGACATCTGTAGGGTTTTTTGTTTGGGTTTGTTTTGGGTTTTTTTGTGGGTTTTAAATTTTTTTGGAGGGGGGCTTGTGACGGTTTTTTGTTTGTGTTTTTTGGTTTGGTTTGGGGTTTTTTTGTTGGTCAAATCATCTCCAAATTTGGAGCTTCTTGCTTCCAAATTAGTTTCCAGCACATGAATGAGAGAGCTGGCAGCTACCTTGAGCCCTAGGCTGTGGCACAATGTTTATTTGGGAGATTAGGGACTGCAGTTTGCTATCACCATCACCAAAGCTCTGTCTCAAAGCCAAACAAAAATTACATCCTCATCAAAAAATAAACCCCTATAATAAAATTTGGAGGTTTCTAAGTAATGATCCCATGTTCTCCTGCCAGGACAGAGTCTTTCTTGTACTTCAGACATAATAGGCATAATAGGTGATACAGAAATAAGGGGTTTTTTTTTTTTTAGCAAGTATTTTAAATAAAATCTCTCATACCCTGCAGTCTGGTCCTGTAGCCAGAGGGCTTTTTGTGAGCAGGAAATAAAATCAAGAAACTCATTAATTGACTTGAAATTACTTGTAGTTTTAGTGGGTGTGATAAATTTTATCCTGAATTTAGACACAAGTATTTTTTAGCTGCAGGAATAGCTGCATCTCTTATCTCAGTCCTGTGGCATTTGGAAGCTCAGCTGGAGTGTGCTGGGTTTGCACACTTGTCCTTTGGCAGGTTTGTTTCCATCAGTGCCTGGCTTCACTGGGATGTGGCACATGGAGCCTTGATATTAAAACAGTTGTTTGGAATAAAGATAAAAAATCAGCAGTAATACATCTGGTTTTGGTTTGGGCTTTTTCTAAGGTAGAAGCATTAATAATTATTTTGCTTTTTGTTTTATTCAGGGCTCAGAGATGGATTCACCAGAAGGGGCCTCCATTAGAAGTGAGCAGAAATACAGGTAACTTTTATTAGAGTTGACACAAAACCATCTCTTAATGAACATCTGAAAACACAGTGGGAATAAACTACTGAATATTGAATACAAGAACAACATCATGCCAGAAAACTTGAAGTTGTCCCAGGAGCTAGTTCCTTCACTGGCCAAGTACTTCATGCTCACTCAGTGTTGTTTATGAGGAGTAAACAATGAGAGGAAAAAATTTGGGCTAAATGCAGCAGGAAGGCATGGGGGTATCAAACATATTTTATTTGTAGGCACTAGCTGGCAACCATACCTGCATGTTTATTGCTTTGCCTGAGGCCATTTCAAGTTGACCATTATAGTTTGACCTGCATAGTTTCAGATGATTGTGAAATAAGATGTGTTAATCATCTTTATTACCATGTTGCCAGGAACTGAAAATCTGTAAAGGCTGTTTGGAAAGTCAGGGGAGTTCTGGGTTTCTGTCCTGCTGAAATCCTTGTTTGTACAGAGTGATTCTGCTGTATGGTTTGTATGCATTTTCACTTATTTGCTGAGTAATCACGAAAGGCAGATTTTCCTCACATTCCTCTGTGCTGGTTTATGCAGAGGCTGTGGATGTAACAGCAACACTCCTCTGAGAGGGATCTGTGGGTAGTAATGTCAAAACAGAGAGTTGGATGAACCCTTGATCTGAACCAGCATGACTGCTATGTTCACATATCCTACAGTGATCAGAAACGAGAATAAAATATTCCATTTTTTCCCAGAAAGAACTAAAAGTTTGTTTTCTTGGTTTAGCGTGACTTGTCCCTTTGAAATAGTTGTATTTCCTCTCTATCACATATGTATTAGTTCAGTCATTGGACAATCTTTTGCCTACTTTTTTCAGAATTTCCTTGGAAATGGTGTTTGGCTTGCCCTGGAAATTGGCAATTATCAATTTGGATCTCAGAGATAGTGGTGATTTGAAGTTGTTGCCTTTTTTTGGCTGGCATTAACCATGCACATTTATTTGTCTGAAATGGCAAAAAGGCATCGAGGCTGTTTCTTGGTTTGGGGGAGGCCATGAGCTTCTGTGGCTGGAATAGAGGAGAATGTGTAGGAATGGAGAACTGTGTTCCTGCAGGTTTGTTGGCGTTTTGGAGACACTTTAATGGCTCAGGTGAACTTCTGGAGTCAGTCCCTGAGCTCTTCATGCAAGCCAGGAAACGCGCTGTGAGCAATGAACGCTTTTGTTTTCTGTGTTTAAGGAAATTCCTAAAAAGTCTGATAAGAAAGCAGCCTCGGGACCTTCTGCTGGTGATAGGGACGGGGGTGAGTGCTGCAGTGGCCCCAGGAATCCCAGCACTGTGCTCCTGGAGGAGCTGCATCGAGGCTGTGCTTGGAGCAGCTGAGCAGCTGGAGGTGCTGCACCCCGGGGACGTCGCTGAATTCCGCAAGAAGGTGGCCAAAGAGAGGGACCTGCTTGTGGTGGCACATGATCTCATCAGGAAGATGTCACCAGTGAGTATGTTTGTTACCTCTGTTCATTTCTAAGCCTACTATGTGCTTTTGTTCTGTTATAAGGGAACATTTCTTCCAAAAGTTGATTTTTTTTTTAATGGTGAAAATAGAAATTTTGTGAGTAATCGTATTATTGTAAATGCAGAGCCACTGACAAAGGAAGGAATGATGGGGAGGACTCCATCTTATCAGAAGGCTAATTTATTACTTACTATACTATATTATATTAAAGAATACTATACTATACCAAAGAATACAGAAAAGATACTTACTGAATGCTAAAAAGATAATAAAGAAAACTCGTGACCCTTTCCAGAGTCCCGACACAGCTTTGTCCTAATTGGCCCTAATGAGTGAAAACAACTCACACCAGAATCCAATCAAACAATCACCTGTGGGTGAACAATCTCCAAACACATTCCACATCTGAGCACAACACAGGAGAAGCAAATGAGCTAAGATTTGTTTTTCTTTTCTCTGAGGTTTCTCTTGCTGCCTTTCAGCTTCCCAGGAGAAAAACCCTGGGCGAAGGAATCATGTTCAGGGAATGTGAATGCCACAATCATGCAGCACATTGTACATTTTGGGGAGACTAAAAAAAATCTCTGAGTTTTAGTATAAGTTAGCATTCATCAGAACTAATGCAAACAAGAGTCCTGACTATTAAATATTTGCTGTAGTGTTTTTGAGATTGAAAGAGGAATTTCTAGACCTGTGGCTATAACTGGAGAGACCCTGTAAGTACAGATAGCTGCTGATGGCCTTGGGGCCACACATTGTGAACAACCAGTGCAGATTACACTGCCCTGAGGACAGCCCATGCATGCCCAGTCTCACTCATCCGTCTGAGTTTCCAGAGGTTTTCAGTGTTAAGACCTTTGCCAAGTCTTCCTTCTAGTTTAAATAATCTGGGGGACAGACATAGTGCTAAGTGTAGGCTGGGGTGAGCCTCTCAACAGCTCCAGTGTGACAGTGAGTCTGCATGTGTTCATAGCAGATTTAATCATATAAAGTTTTCTCAGCCAGGAATGAAAACACAGAAATTGCTGTCCTCCCCCAATCCCTCTTTATACTATATCCCAGGGATATCCAGGATATACTGAATAGCTGAATACTGATAAAATACTGGTGTGTGAATCCAGGGTGAGTTAATTTTAGTGTTGTTCTGTTGTACTTGTATTACAAGCTCTCTTGAGAAACCCAGACAACTGTTCCTCTCCTCTTTCCTCAGCGTACCGGGGACACCAAGCCCAACTTCTTCCAGGATTGCCTAATGGAGGTGTTTGATAATTTAGAGCAGCACATTCAGAACCCTGTGGTTCTGCAGTCCATCCTGAAGCTCATGGAGAGAGGCACGATGGTTCTGACTACAAACTATGATAACCTGCTTGAAATATTTGGTCAGCAGCAGGGTAAACCCATGGAATCTTTAGACCTTAAAGATAAGGATAAGGTATGATGAGAGCTGTAAAATTATTAGATTTAATTTATGACAAGTTGGCACATAAGCTGCACTTGAAAGATGTTTTTCTTTTTAATGCCCAGACATTTCTTTTAAATATCTCTTTATTCTGAATAATCTGGTAACAGTTACCAAGGAGAATTTCAGTGACATGTTTGTCAACTGGAAAAACCCACAAATTATTTAACTTGTTTAAAGTCATTGTTAAAATGCCAAATAGAATTTCACCTGTCTGGTTGTTAATTTGCTGTTCATACCTTTCTGTCAGTGCTGCTGGAATTTGCTCTTTGGTTGACTGGTTTAACCCAAAAAGCAGAGACAGCTGCAGTGTCAGCCATCACCTCTTTGTAATTACTAATTACACAGCTCACTTTAAATCATAGCAATCTCTTGCTGTAGGAAAGTGCTAAAGGAGTTGTTTCTGCTTTAAGTGGTTTTTAAGTCAGTTCAGCTGTACAGTTTTGCAGATTCATGGTGAGTGTGGTGTATAATAATAAAAGGATGTATCTTGCATGATGTGCTTTAGGTTCTTCAGTGGGCAAGGGGCCATGTAAAATATGGAGTTCTTCATATTCATGGCTTATATACAGATCCCTGTGGAATGGTGCTCGATCCCTCAGGATATAAAGATGTTACTCAAGATCCTGAAGTCATGGTTTGTATGATCTTTAAAATTTTGACTGTGTTTTGCCAAACAGTTTTCTTGTAATCACTGCAGACAAGATATCTAAGGTTCTGTGGGATCATATAAGTGAAATACTTGGGGACCAGAGGAACTATTCAGAATTATTCAGGAAGATGGCTCTGTTGCAAGGGCAGTCTGTGCCCTTGGCTGTGTAAATCACAACCAAACCCCTCAGCTGGAGGTCACAGTTTGTGTTTATCTCTGGAAAGAACAGGAGCTTCAAAATACTGCACACCAGGACAAGGATTCATCATCATATGATTGCTAGGTTTCTTAGGGGTTTAACCCAGTACCAGGATCCTGGACTTAATATCATGTTAGCTGTCACAGGAAGTCAAACATTTGGTCAGGAATACTTATTTTCCATATTTAGAGGTTGATTTACAATATTCTTTCAATTTAAATTCCCTTGCTGGCAGCACTTACATGCCTATTTAAATTAAATGGAATGGCTTGGGTTGGAAGGGACCTTAAAGATCATCTTGTTCCAAGTCCCATATTTGTATTATAAATTTGCCCTTTTTTATGTGTAGGAACAATGGTTTTGAAATGTCACTTTGGCCTGGTCCTAAAACATTTGCTTTTTTCAGGTCACAAGTGAGGTTCTGCTCTGCTGAACCTTTTCTGGCTGATGTATTTTAAAAGTTCTGACCTTGGCTTTTGTCTGCTGAAGTAAATGTGGCTCTTCTTTCGTTCTGTTCCTTCACAGGAGGTTCTCCAGAACTTGTACAGAACCAAGTCCTTTTTGTTTTTGGGCTGTGGAGAGACTCTGCGTGACCAGATATTCCAGGCTCTTTTTCTTTACACAGTAAAGAACAAAGTGGATCTAGAACATTACATGTTGGTGCTTAAAGAAAATGAAGACCACTTTTTTAAGCTGCAGGCAGATATGCTGCTGCATGGAATAAAAGTGGTGTCCTATGGGGACTGCTTCCAACAATTCCCAGAGTATGTCCAGGATCTGACTGCTCAAATCTGCAAACAGAGAAGTCCAGGTAATGTGGCCTCTTCAACAGCACAATCTGCAGCAGGTCCTGGGCAGTTTGCCCTGCCTGAACTCTGCAGCTGATCCAAGGCACTGACCTCATGTGCAGCTTTGTTGCTTGTGAGGGACATGCAGCCAAACTGTAACTAGATGGGTTTTTTTGAAATCTATGGATTTTGGAGGTCTGTGGATTTTGGCAAATTTAATCTTAAATTCTGGATTTGTGTCTTTGTTAGTATTTGGTAAAGATGTTCACTTAATATGTATTTATGATGTGAACTACTTGAGCTTATTGAGTATTACATTGTCAGAAATCTGACTTGTCAGGAAAAGAGATTAAGAGAATTGAGGGGATAAGCTGGTGGGATAAGCTGGTTGAGCCACAATATCTGACTGAGCATAGAATGGGAAATTTAATCACTGCATCCAGTAAGTGTTTGGCTTAGTACCCTTATGGTTGTGAAGAGAATGAAGAGAAACAACAACTGTATGTCTAAGGAGAGAGATTTCTTTAATGTTTTCCAAACAAGGACAGTTCAGTTTTGGTTTATCCAGAGAACAGAGGAAAATAACTAAATGACCTTGGGAAGAATCACTATTTGACAGCTCTTCTGTTTATAATTTCAGTGAAACTGTTTTGTCTAAAATTATTCCCAGTTGGTGCATAGGAGGAACCCTTCCTTGAAAAGTGTGTGTCCAAATTAATATCCTGACTTTTGTGACTTGATGAATATTCCAATTAGACTGCATTATGTTTTTCTTTGCATGAAGGCTAGAAAAAAATAATTATCACACCGCTGAGATTTTAGGAAGTTTCTCTGCAGTCTGATTTGCAGCAGACTTGTAAGAAGAGGGACCTTACTCAGATTTGAAAACCTTGTGCTCTCATTTACAAGTCAAGATCCCAAACAAACCCATTTTCAGGTGTGCAGAAGTGCTCTGCACATCACCCAACTGTCAGGATTTGGTTTTTTTGTGCCTGTTTACAAATTCTATTCTAAAATGTAGCAGGGGAAGTTTGTTAAGAGGGTTATATCAAAGAAATGAGAAATGCAAAATGAAGATAAACCGGATGCAGACTGGGGACTACAGGAAAAGGAACACAGCAAACCACAGGCAGCCCAGGAATCCTGGAATGCCTTGAGGACCAGTTCCTAGGAGAGGTGAAAGAGCCCAGCAGAGGGAGAGACTCAGCTGGACCTGAGGTCAGGGTTGGTAGTAACCTGGACTGGAGTAATCCTGTCCTGGTGGAATTCTCAATCTGCTAAAGCATGAATGAAGTTGCTTAGCCATATGATTTGAAAAACTCTGTCAGCTGGGGAATTTCCCACTGACTGGAAAAGAGGAGACATAACCCCTACTTTTAAAAAGGGAAAAATGGAAGACTTGGGGTATGTGGGTAAAAAAATGGGCTGGATGGTCACCAGGCTGGACAGGTTTAGAGCAGCCTGGGATAGTGGAAGGTGTCCCAGCCCTTGGCAGGAGGGTGGAACTGGATGAGCTTTAACATCCCTTCCAACCCAGACCATTCTGGGATTCTGAATACAACCTTGCTGCTTTGGGATGGTGCATAAAAGTGTAAAACCTTCCTGGATGCTCATGTGTGTTGCTGATGTCTCTTACACTTCTCTAGATGCTGACAGGGTGGACAGCACAACGCTCTTGGGTAAGTAATGTTTTTATTTTCACAGAAAGTTCACAGGAAAAATACCCCTCTTATTTCCAAAGTAATTAAGTAATTACTGTGCAGAGCTCTGATTTAGCTGAGAGTTTGCTGGACACTCCTTTTTACTCTCTGGTTTTCTTTCTGCCTAGCAGCATGTAACTGATAGCCTTTTCAGGTCTATCAAATGACAAATTATATTATTACCTCAGAGTACTCTGGTGAATGCTAGTAACTTTTTATTTACATTTTCTGGAGCTTTTACATGCTAACATCAATGAGATTTTTGCCTTAGATGTCCAAATACATGTTTCTGTTCCAAAAGCCTCCCTTAAGGAGGTCAGGAAGAGTGAATCTCAAGGGTGTGATACTGCAGGTGATTGTACAGCTGAGCTGTTCAGGTTGCCCTGTGGTATTTCTGTGAATAACCCAAGCAATAATACATTCCAATTGATGGAAAAGATAGAGTGAAACAGCTTCAAAATATTCCACTCCTGAGAGATCTGTGCTGCTGCAGCCAACATCAGAGTTGGACAGAAGTATCATTTGGTACTGCATGTAAGTGCCTTGGGGAATGCAGGAGGTGCAAACCCTGCTCTTTCCCAATCAAAAAGCACACAAGCTTCAAGACACTTGTGTGCAGGTGTAAAGCCAGGATTAGTTTTGTAATTCCTATGGGATTTTAAACTTACCTTTCTCTCAACTAAATTCATAAATCTCAATTTCGGTACGTACAATTAGGCAGAAGAGAAACCAAAACCTTCAGTACAATTTATTCCAGTCCCTCTTAAACAGTCCTCCTTTACGAAACTTGTTAGCACCATCTTTAGGTAGTTTTAGCACCTCTTTACTTGTAGTTCAGAATACAGACCAAGTAAAAAACCCAAGATTATTGCATGTAAAACCCCACAACCTTCTGCTTTTGAAGGAATCTCTGTTCTATTCACTTTACTCTCCAGTTATGCTGTTTATGTACCTCCAACAGCAGCTTACACCAAGGATTTTTGCTGCAGACTTCTGGGATGGTTCAAGTTAGGATCACTGGGCTAATCTATTTCAACCCTCCAGTTCAAGCTGGGCCTCTGAATAAGGGATCCAGACTCAGGTGTGAACTTCACAGGTGTTAAATTAGCTGTGGCAAAAGGCAGCTGAATCCTGAGCTGAGTCCCTGTTGTTTGTGTCAGTACCAGAGATCAGTTTTGGGGGAGAGCTCGAGCCCAGACATTTAGCAGGGTTAATGTTACATGTAATTCAGAATCCAAAGATGAGAACCTTGGGGGGAACCAGGATTGTGTTTATCTTGCTAGCTGGTGCTTAGAATAAAAAGTACACCAAGCACATGGCTATGGCAATATTAATGTGTTTTCTTTCCCCCCTCTCACCCCAGGAACATCATGTGTGGACTGTGCTAAAAGGAAGTTAGGAGAAAGTGGCACTGATTCTCCTAAGAGGATCAAAGAGTCTGGTATGCCCACTCTTGAATGAAAAAACTCCAGACACCAAAGGCCCACTCCAGAAGCTTTTTAAGAGTAGGTGTTTAACATCTGCTGCATGGAAAGTTTTGAGATGGTATTTTCATGATTTTAAATTGAATAAAATTGTACATACTAGCTTTCTCTCTTCTAAAGCCATAAATGTGTCATGTGTAAAGCTTGAGAGTAAAATGAGTCACTCCCCTGGCACTGCCAGACCACTCAGGCAGGACCTGCAGGGTCAGACAGAAGCAGATGTAACTTGTCTTTGCATCTATGTGAAGGCACTTGGACCAAACTCTTCCCCAGGTGAAGCCACCCAACATTTGAATCTGTCAAAAGTGCCTTTGAAATAGAGGGGTTTCAGTTCTCCCATCAGCTGAACTGCAGGTGGGTTTCTGGATTCTTGCAGGCTGCAGTCTCTGATCCCCAAGTCCTGAGAACAGTGCTGATCCACATTTATGGAACCACAGCATGATGACCCACCTGCTTTCCACTTTTGGCATGAGGATTTGTTTTTTCCTTTGTCTGGTAAGGCACAGGATCACCTGGGGAGGAAAGACTGGAACACTGCTGCATCTGCAGGAACAAGACTGCAGGGCTGGCACTCCCTGACCTGTGCACATGTTTTAAATATTGCAGCATCACAGGTTGTGCTGCCTTTGGTTCAGCAGGTCTTTACCCTCCTGTCACACAGCCAGCTCCTGCAGCTGCTGGGAAGTGCTGCTTTGGGAAGTGCCCAGTCAGGCTCTTGTGGATCCTGATGATCAGCTCAGAACCTGTGCACCTGTTGTTTCAAGCCAAGCAAAATCCATCACTTGCACTGAGGTATTTATGACCCTCATTAGGGTTTAAATAGTGGTAGTAAAGTCTTGCAAATCCTCATCATAAGGATTTGATTTGGATCCAAAATGGGAAATGCCATCCCTCCCCTTGGTAAGGATGAGCTTACACCCAGCACTGGTGACTCTTCCCTTGTAGACACTGCTGAACTGGAGCTTGTCCAGCAGCCTCCTCTCTTGAGGGCCAGATATTGTATCCTCAAATGCAGAGAAGAGTGAGGGGTTATTTTATCTCCTAATACATCTGTTACCAGATTCTGAAATAAGACACTGATGCTGGCTCATGCCTCAGAGTAAATTATTTTATTCAGTGAACTGTGGCAGCAACACAAGTATTTGATGAACATCTGTATCCTGTGAAACATGTTACACTCCTGCTCAGACAATCTTCCTCCCTGAGGCAGGATCCTCACAGGCCCAGCACAAACTCAGGGCTCACAGCACATGACAAGGTAGGTGTGTGCAAGCAACCCACAGGAGAAAAAGAACCTGCTCTGAACACAAGATAAAATTATTAACAGCCATAAACCAAGGAAAGCTTTTCAGCATACACAGAGGTGGAACATAAGCCAGATAAAGTGATTCCAGCTTCCAGTTTCCTTTACCCAACTTCATTAACTTTAGATGAAAAATTCATTAACTTCCATGTGTTTAGATGAGAAACAGCCAGCAAAGTAACTTCAGTGTACTGGGACAGCTACATAATAACATTACATTTTTTATATATTCAAATGTATGTATTTCATTTGCCTCTATAGCATGACTCATTCTTTCCACTTCTGTACGAGGTGAAATAGCTCAGAGGTGAAATTTCTCAAGGTTACATCACAGCTCTAGAGCTGCATCCCAAGTTTTTGTACAGTTATTCAACACTTGTGTAAGGCTGCAGTGGAGAACTGAAGTCTGATTGTCACAGAAGTCACCCCAGAGAATGAACACACTCCAGTGCCTTACTGTTTTAGGAAAGAGGAAATAATCCTATTCTGAAGGCAAACAGAGGCAGCTACAACACAAAAGGTCCTGACTGGAGCAGTGAGCACCTGAACAGCATGCTGGCACTGTGGACTTTTCCTAAGAAAAACAAGAGGCTTGTTCTTTGGGATACTCTACTTATGGAAATGAACCTGCAGCACTTCTTACAGCCAAAATACTTGGAATGAAAGCTTTGGGTACCAGTGTGCATACCTCAGAAACAGCCTCAGGCTCTCACTCCTTAACAAAACTGCATCAAGGAGTAGCAGCTGATTCCTTTAATCTGCAAAACTGCTTCACTTGAAAAGTGAACATTAAAATTTCCCTGTCAACCTCTGACAGCCCCATTCAAACTCAGGTTTTAACAGCCAGCTGTGAGCCCAGTTCCTGCTGTCACCTGGCCCTGACACCATCCATGCACTACTGGAAGAAAGAACCTTGGCTGGGCTTCTCTGCTGTGTCCTGCTCCTCCTCCTCCTCGGGGTACTCGGTAAGATCCAGGGTCAGGACTTGGCTGAACATGACATCATCGTACTGGGAACAGGGAGGAGCACATGTAACACACTGCTGGTACTTGAAATAAGCATTTTGTAACTAGGAGATGCCATCATGAGCTGGAGTTCCCCAAAGGATGTTCCCCAAAGCTGTACCTGCTCAGCAGGACACACCCAGCCACCAACTGTGAGCAACACTGCAGGTGTGACCCAGCACTTGCACAACCCCCTGTGCATTATTTACCCATAGTTATTGTTACCTCAGGACACACTCCAATCAGTGCATCTGCCTTGCAATAGAACTCTTCCTTCAGGGAAATAACTATCATTTGGAACTGCTCATGTGCCTGTTCTCTAATGAAACTCGAGACCTTTGGAGAGAAAGCAAGTATTTCAGTTAGTTCTGGCAACCTGAAACAATGCTGTGATTAGGGAATGGTGAGGGAAGGACTGAACTGTGCTAGCTGCAGAATTCCATCATGATTGCTAAAATGAGAAATAAACCAGTTTTAAAAGACAGATATTTTGCATGGTTTTAAGACAATTGCTCAGGTGTGCTGCTTTTTGAAAACATTCAAGAAAACAATGGTTCATTCCAGTGAATAAAGCTATAAAAAGACAGCAGTGACAATGAATAACAATTCTACTTTATATAACTAGAAAGAAAGGTGGAAATCCCTAAAGTTTTTTTTAGAAGTGTGAAAAGTTTGCTACTGGCTGTATAATAATCTTAAATTAGTTCACTGCAGACAGCAGCAAGTTTCTCAATGGTAATGCAACTTAAAGATAGAAAATTTAAGTTATTAACTGGTGAGATTGCAATTTCCCTCAACATAAATTAAATGCTGCATAAAGGAAAACCAGTACCTTTTTAATGAACCCTCTGCCTGCACGCTTCTATCTACATGACATGGAAATTGATTTTTTACTGGAAGAACTGTTGGTAAGTTATGGGAAGAACTCTTGTTAGTAAGTTACAAACTTCAGAGTGTAGTTCTAACTAGTGAGAGAGCCAAACCCTAAAACTTCCTTAGGGATCTTCATTATAGCCCCACTGCATCCCATCTGATGCTGCTGAAACACAGTGCACAAAGTTGAAACAACCCCAGGGCCTGGGTAACTCCTGTGGACTTGCATCCTAAGGATTATTTAGGGAATTCAGGTTCAGGAACCTCTCACAGTGAGTCAGTAATCTCCAAGAAGGAATTTAATTCTATCTGGCAGGCACAAATGGTAGAGATTTCCAGCTATCTTTCCAGAGGTACCCTCCAAGCAAACTCTGGGGTACTTGGCACATCACAGTTAATGCCATCAGGGGAAAAACCAAAATATTTGGTGTTTAAACAAATGCTTTTGTTTGTTAGGCTCTACCAAGACTGACATTAGCAGTAATGCTAGTAGAAATACTGTTCTGAAAAAGAGTGCTTCCACAGAAGAAAATCCAGGCATATGTGGGGAGCTTTAGGATTCCTCCCTGTAAAATTCTCCCTGTTCTGAGTCTCCCCCTCTCTGCTGTTTGTGCTCCAGCCTCTGTTCTTGCTACATTGAACAATTACTGCCAGAAAGGGAAACAGAAATTAAGAGGGCAGGAAGGTGTTTTAATGAAGAAAAGCCATGGGACTTTTCTCTCTCATAGACTCATTAGTTCAGCCCTAAATCCAAGCTAAATTAAATCAGATTCAGTCAGGCTAAACAATCTCTGTATCCCAACACCCTGCAATAGAGGTAGCCATCCTTTTACAGAAGGTACCAGATACTGTTGGTAAAAGAGCAACTTACTTTATCAATGTTTGTGTTGTCCAGTGCAGCATCTATCTCATCCAAAATAAAAAAAGGAGCTGGACGAAAGCTGTAGAAGACAAGGCAGTATTTTGCATGGAGATACCAAAATGTTAATCAACATTCTAATTACTTACTTACTCCATAAATAAAGTTGATAGCATTTTGCAATATTATTCTTATATTTATTGTAATTAAATAATTAGAACAGCTCTCTTACCTGTGCACAGCAAACACCAGAGCCAGGGCTGCCACAGTTTTTTCCCCTCCTGACAAGCTGTCCATGGGCATGAAGCGCTTGCCCGGAGCCACGCAGTGAAAGCCAATCCCTTCCAGATAGGGCTCCTCAGGATTCTCTGGGCTAAGGAAGGCCTAGAAACAAACACATTTAATTGTTAATTAATAGTGAGATTTATCCAAGTATTTAGATGGGTATTTTTAGGGTTTAAATATTGCCTGAGATAGTGAGGAAGCCAGTGAGTCTGCTTCCCTTTTAGGGAAGTTGTTCATCCATGCTGAGAGCAGCAGTAGCCAGTTCCTGGAGAAAATGGTTTTGTCAACAAATCAGGATCCCAGAGGCTCAGTAACAAAACCAGTATGGAAATGGTGCCACTTATTTGTTATTTCCAGACTTTCAACTACTGAATAACCTTGATTTTATCACCCTTTATGTAATGGCTTTGAATTTTTAAATTATTAAAATATTACACTTCAAAAGTAGATTTCTTCTTTTTTGGCCTGGAAGACAATATATTTGCAAAATTACCTTTTTTTGGTGAAAGGTTAGCTTTACAGAACCTAGCTTTGAGCTGGACAAAGACTGCTCATATTAAAGTCTTCTTCTGTGCTTTGTATCTTGGTTCCCAGGGACAAAATTTAAAAGCATTATTTTAAAGGAACCACCATTTCCCCTAACCACTAAAGGTATGATGGGCAAGATCTCTACTAGATGGTTTATTTTTCTCATTAATAGAAGAGACAAAATAATACAGAGTCTTCCCCTCTGCATAACTGGAGACAGGCAAGAGAAACTTCCTTATTTAACCTGATTTCAAATGTCTCCTCTCAGATCACAGACATCATGGAAGAAAACCAAACAAACACACAACATGCTGAAGAAAACAACAAAATCTTAAGAGTTCAATCCTTTAAAAATTCCACAGTCTATGAAATTTGACATAACCAAAGCATTTGGGAGTTCCCTCTTGACTTTTGGTATTAACACAGGAACAATAACAATGATAACTGTGAGAATTTTTCTACATGTTTCTTAAAAGTTGCAAACATATTATGTCTGTTTATGTTTTCTAAATATTTAAGTGGGGTAGAAGGTGCTTCAAGACCTTCTACAAAACACTAGCACTGATTTATGATTTTCAGTTGTCTGTACTAATGATTATTATTAGTGTAACCTAATGTGTAAACAATGTTATTTTTAACTGAGTACTCAATTACATTTCACACTTGTGTTCTGATAATTTACAAGTCTGCTAAAAGCAGAGTTAAACTAAGCATAGCTGAATTTTTGCTCACAGATTACCTATCTCTGTCTAATGTCAAGCATACTTAGGCTTATTGCCTATTCCTTCTCTGACCCTAAACTTCTGTAGTCTTTATTTCTGTGATTTTCTTCTTAAGGTCTTTGGAAAACAGTGCTACTTTATATTCTAGATAACAAAGCATCCAGTATGGCCTTCAAGGCACAGCCCCTGTGCACAACTCACCTGAGCACTGCTGTTCCTGCAGAGCCTCTTGTAGATCCTGTCAATGGCTATGGAGGCATGCTCAAAGCACCTGCTGAACAGCTCATATCTCCTTTTTTTCACCTCTTCAAATTCCTGCTTGCATATTCTGGCCTCCTTTCTGCTGTTCTCAAAAGCTATGGAAAAAAACCAAAATCACAGGAATTATTCCTTAAGAAGTCTTTGAGCAAATACACAGAACAAATGTATACTGGGTACCTTGAACAGCATCAAAGAAAATACTTACTGCAGAAAAAGGAACATATCAGTATAGTGTGAGTGAACATATCAGTATAGTGTGAGTTTCCTTCCAAATTTCAAATGGAAGACCCACAAACCAGCAAAGTTGTGATATATTCAATCGGCTCTGTGCCACATTTATCTGGAGCAAGGAAGAATATTCTTGTCCTAATTCCTCTGGGAAGCAGGCAGCTCTAAGCAGCACCAGCACTGACCTGGTACAGCTCCAGAACCCCTGAAGTTTCTTAAATTGTAAATATCTTCAAAACTCTCTGGAGATAATTATTTTCAGAAATGCTCATGTATGAATTTTGGACAACATACACGGTTTCTTCAGTTATATAAGAAAAATTTAAAAAATTTTAACATTAAAGTCAGTACTTCTCAGAAAGAAAGTAAAAAACACTTTATGATGTCATGTGAGGAACAAATATCTTCCCAATCATTCAAACTGTATTTCAAGAAACTACTCAACACTCAAGTGTATCTTAATGAATTGTTGAACATGTAATTAAAAAGATAACTGAGGATAAATAATTGAGCACAAAGAAATCCCTTAATATCTGAAACAGGCAAAGCCAGCAGGACCAAGCCCAAGAGAAGGAATTTCAATGAGAGTGGAATCACAAAAGTGAGTGATATGAAAGACTCAGTGTTACCGTCTATCGATTCTTGGAACTTGCCCCGAGCTATCAGTAACTTCTCTCCTGCCCTCAGGTTTGGAGCAGCTGTCTTCATTAATGTGACCTCTTTAGCTTTGATTTCTTGCTGCATTTGCTTCACTTGATCCTCTATATCTTTATCAGATTCTAGTTCCTAAAGGGAAAAAAAAACCAAAACAACAGAGCAATTTAATTTGCTTTTAGGCCAAGACATTTCAATACATACAGCAAGCACTCATGGTTCCTGAAACAATTACCCCACTCATTAATAGCTTTAACTTGAAACACAACTGAAAATGCCACCCAGGTCTTATTTCTTGCAATGAGTCTACCAGGCCCTCACTCTTCTTCCCCAAGACCTTTAAAAACAAGAAGCCAATTATTTGCTCTCAATTCCCTTTTTAAAATACAACACAGTAGCAGGATTAGTGCTTCACTTCTTGATTTTTAAAGGGGTTCTGAGTGAATTCTTTGAAATAAGTTCTACTAATGACAGATTCATCCTCTGTTCTGTGCAGGCAGAAGGCAAAGGAGGAAGGAAAAAAAAATCAAGGTTATATTAAGTCTCTCAGTTCCATTTTTGTGGTTCAGGTAAGCTGTAAGTTAAAGCCAGTTACATGGGAAACCGACCTATGTAGAAATCCCACACATCAGTCAATGCTACATCATGAGTACAAAACCAGAGCACACATACACATCCCCTTCAGCTTTGCAGTGGTTTTACCAAGTGTCACTTAAAGACTAGGGTGAAGAACAAAATAAATAACAAATAAAACACCTTTCACAAAAATAAAAATCAGACACTCCATCTCTAATAATTTCAGACAAAAGATTACCTTTAGGTCAGCTTCTAGGGTGCTGTAGTCTATCTGAATTCCCTCTTCCCTCTCATAGATCCCTAATAAAGCCTGGGTTCCTTCTAGTTCAGCTCCTGGCTGTAAGACGAAGGACATTCCAGTTCAGAAATACAACAGTTCACTTTGAAACTGTAAAACCAACTCATTAAAAGGTTTTAAAATTAAGAGACAGTGGTAACATGGTATGAGGTGTATGTAATCCATGGCTCTTGCTTGGCCCAAATGGAATGAACAGTTAAGATCTCATGAGCCTAATTAACACACACACCCCTGTTAAATTAAGATGAAAACATCTGCCAAATTCAGCTTGAAGCTATGCTAAAAGCAGCAGCAACCTGTTTACTACATATTTACAACACTGTACATACTGTAAATATCCTGACTGGAAAGATGCACACTCACTGATACCTCAGTCCTTCTAAGGGAAGGCTGTGAAAGCTGAGGCATTCCTTCCACTCAAACTCAAAAGAATTGAGGAGCTTCAGTTCTGTATAGCACAAGCAGAGAATCTTGTACTGCCTGTCACCTGAATTTCAAACAATGAAACATGTCCTATCTCTCATTATTAGACCCCTTTCCCACCAAGATTTTTTCTCACAACCAAATCTTGCTGGTCTTCTCTGTGAGGTTAATTAAGAATCCACATTGTTATTCCTTCTGCTGCCCTCCTTGGTTTCCTCTCTTCCTTATTCAGAGACAGTGAGAGCAGAGTTCCCACATCCTTGGATCACTGGCAGTTCCTCTTTCCCTTCACTGACTGCCCACCCCACCTCACTGCCTGCATTTTGTCTGCTGCCCAGTTCACACCTATCCTCCACCTCCAGCAAAAATACTTTCCCAAGGAATGGGTTCAACAAGACTCCTTCAAAATTCACACACTTGTTCAAAGTTCTTCAAAACCCACAGCTCATTTCTTCTGTAACAGTGCAGAAAGTTTATTTCTCCTCATGAGAGGTATATTGGAAAAGAGGGCAGATGGAGACAAATAACGAGGGGCAGCCATCAGATAGAAGGAATGTTTCTATTTTAGCCTATCCCTGATTTCTGTGAATATCTACATCTACTAAACACAAAAGAATGATTTTATACACAGCATTTATATTATGGATGATAGACCAAATATGATCTTGCACATGCCGTATTTATTTACATTTCTGAACTGACCCCTGTGTATCCTCTTACTTATCTTCATACCAATTTTCTTGTACAAGATTTTATATATTTCACAAGAGTATGTTTCAAGCACAAGCAAAGACTTGCAAACAGTATTTCTGTCTACAAAAATAAAAATAAATCCTCCTTTTGAATGAAAGAGACCTGATCACATGAATAGAGTGCCTTGGTTTGAACATTCCTATGTAAGAGAAACAGTCCTGTAAGGAAAGAAAAATTAAATTCATGAGTAAGTGCTCCCCCATGATATTTATCTTCTGTAAACACTTGCAGGTACCTCTACTTCACTGATGTCATCCAGTGATCCAGCCAGTAACTTGATTTTCAAGTCCTGCACCTTGCACTCAAGCAGCAGATTGTGTCTCCTTAATCTCATCTCTTCCAGGGAGGTTTCCAGAGCTGTAGCTTCCCTCTGCAACTTTGTGGCTTCTCTACATGCACAAAAGGCACAAAACAACTCAAAAGTGGAAACAGCACTGCTAATAACATCCACAGAAACACAGCATGAAAAATACAGCACAGAAAACAGATTCCAAGCACCAAGAGGGCTGTTTCTGGGTTATTCCTCAATAACCCCCACCAAACTAAAGGAAAATGGTACTTCTGCCATCCTCTCCATTCTCCCAAATTACTCCAGAGGGAGCCTCAGTCTCAGTGCATTAAAAGCACATTCAAATATCCATCTTTCCTAATTACAGACTGCCTCTGTTCTGTTCAGCTCTAGCGAACATGTATGGAGATTTGATCCTTTAACAGGTCACCAAGTATCTTTTACCATTACTCTCCCTGAAACAGCTTGATTCTTTACAACCAATTCCTGTGGTAGCATCAAGTTACCATCAGTAGAAATACTGTTAAAATCATACAAAACATAAATTACAAGGCATACAGTCATGAGTTAATAGAAAATTCCACAAGTTTACATAACCACACTGTGCCAATGTGATGGGGTTTTTAAACAGAGTGATGACTTCTGATTAAAGGACATCAGCAATAAGCAAGCACAACAGAACTGAAGTATAAACTGTCCATAAAGGAGTTGATTTAATATAAAAATAGGAGAAAAAAATGACCTAAAGTTAGTATTAGTTTAATGTATCTAACATATGAAGAGTCTGGAAAAATAACAATAAAATTGGAAAATAAGTGTTCCCATTAATCAGACCCACTGTACAACTCAAACTGAACTGTGCAACTGCAAGGGAATTTCACATGCTGCCAATCAAGCCTTAGGCTACTTCATATTCTCCACAAGGGATGAGAGATCTGTGCTCAGAGATCACAGTGAGGCCCAAGACTGGGTAGATAATAAAATAATTCTGAATGGTTTATGGGATGGCCCTCTTGAAATACTCTCCTGCACACACTGAATTAGAAACACTGTTCAACTAAGGCACACTGTAGATGCAAATCATTATATCTCTAATAACACTTCCACAAGAAAACCAAAGATAAATACAAACATGTGATCAGTCAATCCATTCTAAATATTATCCCTTTAATCATCTTTCCAGGAGTACAAATAGGAGTTACCTATTAAGAGTTAACATCGTCTTTCTGAACTCTTCAACTTCACTTTGGCTTTTTGCAAGCTCAGCTTTATGAGCACTTAGTTTATCCTTAAGGCGCTGCTGCTCCTCCAAAAGTTCATTCACTTTTTTTAGAAGCTTTTCCTCATCCTGCAGAGAAATATTTAGATTTTTAACCTTCCACTAAGAATCTAGATCTGGAACCTCTACTATACAGAAAGAAGGAGTTAAACCTGTTACATTCAAATGTGTTACAGTGAAGATCTGAAAGGCATGGGGGAGGGTTCCCCCACTTTGTGGCAGTTTTACACATTTCACATTTTGTTTTTTGTCCAAAGCACAGATCTTCTCCTTCCCTTTTCTGTGAGGGATCACAAATTTGTTTCTTTAACAAGCACCATCAGCACAGTACAGGATAAAGAACATTGTGAAGGAGGAACCCATACATATTACTTCAACTAAAAATCTAAATTGCATTATTTATTTTAGCATTATTTCAAATGTATTAGTGGCTGTAAAATAGCTTAAAGATGTAAAAGCACCAGACTTGCTTGCTCTGACTCATAAAATCTTTGTTGAATCTGAGCCACATACTGCTGGTTTTATCTATAGTACTATGTTGCCTCTTCATATCAACAGAATAAAGTAACCCAACAAAATATAAAATAATACTGTACAGACAGTAATCCAAAACTTAATTTTTAGTAAGCTTATTTTTAATAATAAATAAGCATTCAGATATGGCAGTTTATTCCAAAGTTAAAATGCAATATGCATCTGCATTTGTCTAAGCAATTACACAGTCAACCCTGAAATAACCCCTAGAAAAATTAATCCACAGCATCAACTACACTTATTCAAAACTGAAACTGAGAGGAAAGAATGTATTGAATTACAGAGACAGAGAAATTGTTTTTATTATTACCTTCTGTAGCGTGGTAATCTCAGCTTCATCTTTATGAATTGTCTCCCTCAACTTGCTGACTGAGTTTGTTAATTTTTGCAGATGATCACGGTTATACTCCAGCTGAATGTTCAGTCGTGTCCTCTGATTTTCAAACTCCAGCCTAGTTAAGGTACAGGATTTAAAACCATTTCTTACAAAGCAGGCTATTAACTGTGACGGGACTCTATTTAGATACCATTATGTATCCTCTATGTGAACACAAAAATCTGCATTACATTGATTCTACTACATCCTGTGAATATATGGGAAATCACAAATATACAGTGATACTGGTTAAAAAATACAATATAGAATATAGCCACATCAATATGGAAAGTGACACCTGAACTTCAACCATCAGTTCATTGTAACATTCTCCTCCTAAGATACAAATCTGTGGTGCAGAGACACGTGTCTGTGAGGGAAACACCAGCTGAGGCTGCCTTGAAGAACCTGTTTTCCTCACAAGAGTATGTTCCTATACCTGCATCTTACACCCAGTTTTCCTTGAGATTTATTCACACATAAGTGACCCTTCATGCCATTCTCAATCTGAGATAGTACCATTTTTCAATGTGGGTATTAGAAAACTATTTTTTATTTTATTACAATACTGCTACCAAAATAGTAAATGTTGCCTATCAAGTTTGTTGCAAGCTGTCACTGACTGTGTCTAACAAACCCAAATCACAGCAGTGATCTAACTAATCCTGGTCTAACTAATCTACAGCAGTGGCCTAATAAAGTGACAAGGAGAACCTTCTACATTCTCCTATGACTCTGTGTTGTTTCCTGTGAGGGAGTTTCTCCAGTACCAGTGTGCCCAATCTTATACCAGCCACTGGTTCACATTTTAGTGACAGATATCACCTTCTCTTATCAATCTCCTCTTGCTGTCTCACATGCTCTTGTTCATACACACGAATATTTTCTATGCCAATTTCTTCACAGAACTCCCGGAACACATCATCTTCAACCTTCAAAAACAGAGAAATGGAACAAAAATGATTATATTATTGTGCAACTCACAGATGTAAAATATTCAATCACTTCATGCTACAGGCTAGATTTTTAAGGTACTTCAAGAAAACAGCTGACAACTACTGAGAATTAATTTGTACTTGAGATTTTCAAATAACACTTTCAGTCCAAATGCCAGACATAAGGCATTTGAGATCTACCAAGTGTAACTTCAGTCTAAGCTCTTCTAGACAGCAGCTGGTCATTCTGAAGACAGAAGTCATCACAGTGGAACCAGCTTCCCTGGTTTTGCCTGCTGTTCTTAGGCAGCTGAAGAAGAGAAATCTAGACAGGACACCAATCAGATACACTAGATTTCCTGGAGTTGTAGTTCAGTTCTTTATTTGAATCCTTTCAAGAGATCCATCAATATTAACTACTATGCTCTGTTTATAGAAAAGTCATAGCAAAACCTCTGTCACAGAACAGCTAATTTCCTAATTATACAGCATATATTAACAAAAGCATCAGTCAAAATCAATTCTAATTTTTTTTTTTTTTTTTTTTTTACAATTTAAGCAGGTGAATACTAGGTACAGTGTATATGACCGGACTGAAGGAAGAAATAGCAACAGTCCATTCCTATAAATTCCTATTTAAAAGGAAACACAATGGACTGGACAAAATTTTAAGAGAACTCTACAGGTCAAAGCCTGATATTATTTATATTGTTTTGGTATTGTTTAGGATTTTTAGCCAGGTATCAAATACTACAAACCAAGTTACACTATCCAAGTCACACTACTCATTGGAAACTGATGATTGGTTCCAAATCTACATTTTTGCTTTTTTCAGAACAAGCAAAAGAACTTCCTGTATCTGGAATTCTTACACAGTTAACCATCAATGACTTCCTCAGTGTTTGCAGGTGACAGACATCTGCACTCCCTCATGCCTGCACCCCCAGCAAGACACAGAACAGGCAGCAATTTTGGCTTGTTCTTACATGTAGAATTCCAGTCATGGATTAATCCCAGACTGACTGATGAGAGTGGGTCAGAAGCCAGGAACTAAATTACAGATGTATGATACAGCCTGAGTTATTGCAGACAGTGGTGAGGAATGTCTCCTGCTCCAACAATATTCATTTACACCCAGCATCTAAGTCCTGGGTTCTGTATTTCCCAGATAAAACTGCAGTACCATTTTTCCACAGCTTGTAACAGATTTCTTTGCTTGACAAGAGTAGGAACAAAGGCAGCTTCAAAACACAGGTAGGGATGAGGTGCCTATTTCCCCAAGAGGTCAATTGCTGCCTACTCCAGCAGAACCCAGCAGGAAACCCCTCTTGGCATCACATTATGCTTTACTAACATTCCCTTCCCTGAATGCCTTTAGTCTCTTCACCACAATCCTGCTCTGCAATCTGTCCACTGTCTGTATGAACTGCTCTAGGGACCACTGGAAGATTGGGAAATTACAGGGAAACCAAGGGATGAGATGGCCAAAGTGTCTACATCAGTAAAACTTAAGCTTCTGTAGCCTAATAGCATGAGCTCTAAAAGCTCTGACAGAAGACATTACCTGGTTAATTTTCTTCTGAAACTCTTCTATTTTTTCTTTTCTGTGTACTATTCCTTCATTCAGCATATCATGCTGAGCCTCAATATTTACCAGTTCGCTTTCCAGTTTTGATTTTTCCTAGAAAGAAAGGAAAAAGATAGTAATTTTTCTCAATAGGAAGATCAGCTTTCTAGAAATTAAGGGACAGCTCTGTTCCAGGTTAAGAGGTTTTTTCTGATTAAAAACATTAAGTATTTTCTTCTCAAATGCCACTTAGCCACTATTACTGCCAATCTGCATGTAACAATTACAGTTTTAACAAGTGGAAAAGCAAACTAAGTACCTCATAAAGTGCACTTTGACTTACAGACTTCTGAAGGTTACTAGATGATAAACCAAGCTTACCAGAAACTCAAGTTTTAAACCACAGTAGAAAAAGCCTCATGTAAAGTACTTTGCAATCTTTGTTTTTTATATTTTATCAATTCCTCAGCTGAAACTCTTGTATGTAAAACTTTAACTGACTTTAAAAAACTATGTAAGGAAGTAGCATTACTCGATCAGTAATTGCAGTTAAAACAATACAGTTATTAAACACGAAAATGATAAAGATTTAATATTGTACCATGAAGAGATTAGCAAGATGTTTCTTTTTAATGAGGTCTAATTCACGCTGTGAATATTTAAGTCGTGTCTGAGTTCCTTGGCACTGAGCACGCAGCTGCTTCAGGTCAGCCTCCTTCCGTCTGATCCTCATCAAGCCCTGAAAGTGTTATGGTGAGAGAAAAAGCTTTTTAAAAGATGAACTGTGAAAATTACCTGTTTTTCAGATGTTAAAGCTAGCCCCACTGACCTAGGCCTCATTCAAGGTAAAGGCTGATAGCACAGGTCACATGCAATATTAATATCATGATGGATTTATTTCTCCCAAGAGAGTATCCACTTGCAGATGAAATTACAACTCCATCCCTCTTAAAAAAAGCCAACTAAAGGTACGGCAAATAATTTTTCACTGGCAGGTTTTGGTTCATGCCAACATTCCCATGTTTACACAACTATATTGTCCTTTTCATTACAAGTCTTTAGTACTCTTAATGTTTTCCAGGAGGGAGCTTGGACCAACAGTGTTGTCCTGTATTTCTGCCTGTGAGCTGAGAACCACAGCTAAGAACTGAGATGCAGAGTTCCTTATTAACTAGAAGAGGATGGACAGCTATTGCATCCTGTCTGCATCTTCTAGAAGCTTTGCAAATTAAACTTTTAGAAAATCACCTTCCCAGAGGTGAATTAAGTTAGACACAGCATGACTTCTGCAGTTAAGTGCTTTTAAGAGACCTACCTTTAACTCAGTAATCAAGCTATCTCTTCTTTCTTTCATTTTATTCATTTCTTTCTCATCCCAACATCTAGCTTTAAATCTTAAATCACTTGATCCTCCAGAAATCACTCCAGATTTCAAAAATAAGGTTCCATCAAGAGACACTGTCTGCAAGAAAATAATTTATATCCAAATAAATCTGAAAAAAACCCAGCCAAAGTATCCCATGCACTAGTGACCAAGATATGGTAGTAAAACAAGTAACAACCACATTTGAGTTGGACTCAAATTTTTCTTTTCTTTTCCAAACCTGCTAACTTGAGGCATTTGAAGCAAAGAGGAAATCTGTACCTTCTTAGGTATTTTGGTATTATTACAGCTGATCAGAAAATAAAATGAAACTGAATTATTTCCTTGCATATAGCCCCTTGTGTAAACACTTTTACTTAAAAGGTGTAGAACAGACCAACATGGTAACAGAGTAAAGTCAAAGTGTACATTTTTGTAAAGAACATGGGTGTCTGTGACTTTATTTCAAGTAAAAATGACTTCACACTCACCTTCAACTTAAAACTCTCTTAATCAAAATTTCAGAAGGTTTATTAAGTGAATAAAATACTGTCTGCAGCAATAGACACAGGAATAAGAATAAAGAACTGCAGAAAGTGACAGAGAAGCTTGCAGTTCTTAACATAATCCATATCTACAATCAAGATATTCTGGCAGATATTTTAAAGTATTTTATAAGATAAAGTCTGTGTTATTAAATCAGACAGTTTAAGAAGCATAATTATCCATTCCTCCTACTCCTCATAACCAGGACTACACCAACACCCATATTTGGACACTAATTATCCGTTCATTTGCCTCCTTTTTCCAGAAAACCACTTCAACTTAGTGTCAGAGGCAAAATCAGACAAGTGAAGTATCTAGTGATTTGTTTCTGTGGGATTAGAGTACCAGCTCTGTGTTGATCTGCAGTACTCCAGCATGTTTACAGAAGAATTATTTAATGGCATCCAATATATAACTGCAATGGAAAATGTATGCAATAAACTTTGGCTTCTCACTTTCAGCCTCACTGGTCCATCAAATGCAATGCGTTTTGCTTCCTTAATGGTTTCACAGATCAAGGCATTCCCACTCACAAACTGAATCACTTTTTTCAGTGGAGCAAATTGGGTTTGTACAACATCCACCATCATTTTAGCTTCTTTTATCTCCCTTAGCCTCTCGTTAATTGGTTTAACCTGTAAGGCAAACAAGCAGTGTTGTTAAATGCTGTTGAAGCAAAGCATGTCCAAATCTGAGTAGTCTGGGGACAGGATGTACAGATCAACACAACAGGGAGCTCCCTCACTGCAAGACTAAAAACAGATCTGAGGTTTATTTTCTCTGTACACCACTGTCCTTCAATCTGCATTACCTATTGCATTGCTACTTATGATGGCATAAGATATAATTGTATAACCTATGCATCAAATCAAAGGACACCAATGCATGGAGAATAAACAAGACAGTTCAAGATGAGCCAGTACCAAGACTTAAAAGTGTAGTAGCTTGCTGATGACAGGAGAAGGAAAAACATACTTACATCAAGGTAATCCAAAGCAAGAAAAGTTTCAGGTTCAGCTCGTTCCTGTTTTAGGAACCGAATGCAATCTCTTGCTATTTTTTCAGTGGCAACAACAATAGCAGTCATGTATTTGCTGAATACCTTGGTAACAGCCAGCTGGTATTTTTTATGAATAGGCTGACACAAGTCAAGCAATCTTCCAAACTGAAGATTAAAATACAGAGAAGTATTAGTTAATATTAATACTACACACTCAAGCAAGAACAAAAGTTAGAAAGATATTCCAGACTGTCCAATTTACTCCAGCTGCTTCCTCAGCCTGCTGCAGAACTTTTAAGTCTTAACTCTAAAATAAAGCACTTAAATGAGGCCATTCCATTACCACAGAATCTGGGTAGAGCCTTTTTAGACTTTCCAGGATCTCTGCTCTCATCTGCTCACGCCTTCCTTCATGGTAATCAATCTTGGCATTCTGCAGCTCACCAACTATTTTGTTCAAGTCCTCGTTCACTTCAGCCATTCGGATTGTTGCATTCTCAATCTCCTTAGCCAGCACTTCCTCCTGCTGCTTTTTTTCTGTTAGTGATGCACTTTGAACAGAAGCAAAAATAAAAAACAATTCACAATTTCATTTATACACCCTTTCAGTATAAATGAAGGTCATTCTGAAGTCACCTAACTTCACAAGCAGTAAATATCAGGCAGAAGACAAGACCCAGGAGGCAAGAACCAAGCTGTGTTAATACACAATGTAAATATTAATGCTTTCTAGAACAGCACAAGTACAAAATTCTCCTGTTTTCTTGCTCAGAATTTGTCCAATAATAGCCCCATACCCACAGTAACATAAATTGTGAGAACTTATACGTATAGAACTGATTCAAACAAAATATGGATTAGTCATCATACTTCCTACTTTATTTTGACAGCCCAAGTGACTGAAATATTAAGTAAAATTAATAAGAATTCTAGTTCTTATTAAAATTTCAAAGAAAATAATTAGAAGGAAATAGAAACCTGCTATGTTTTGAAAACGATTAACACCCAAGAAATCCAGTTAGCTTTTATTTTTTTTACACATACATGCATACTTTAGCATATTCTTCCAACTTCTCTATGCGCTTTTCATGCTCTTCTACCTGTTCCACAGTCTGTTTAATGGTTTCCTATGCAGTCACAAACAGAATGTGTTAAAAATAAATCAGAGCAAAATGACAGTTTTAAGTTTTTAAGATACAGGTCTACATTAAGAACAAGTACTGAGATAGATCTTTTCTTCTTTATTGCTATTTCATGGTGAAGTGACAGCATCTCTTTTGTAACATTAGGTGCCATGCTACACCTGAACAAATAGTATAGGGAAATTATTATACCAAGGCCATTATAGGATTTTCCACGTTCAGCTACAATTTAGGGAAAACCTCTTCAGCACAGAGAATTGAGACAACAACAAATTAAAAAAACTTTTAAACAAAGCATCAGGAAATTATAGGTCTTGAAATATAAGAGGCGCTACTCTTGGCCTTACATCAATAGCTTTTTCCAAGGAAGCTGACACAGTTTCCAAACTGACACAAAACATTGTAGTAAAAAAAACCCACCAAAGGTAAAAAAATAATTTTCAATTACTCAAATTTATTAAAAACACATTAACTGAAGCAAGTAGAGAGGGCAAAAACTACTACTACCGACACAGTTTACTAAGCTTTAATTTAACCCCCAAAGTCCTTCTTAAATAGTTTTAAATAGTTCTAGGGATGAAGAGTTAACTTGCACCCACTACATTGTTTGCATATATATATTTCATGCACTCTTAAGTAACCCTTATTCTTTTCTCAACAGCACAATGGGACTTGCTCAGTTTAAGAAGCACAGAAAATGGAATTTATTTCACTTCTAGATACCAACTACATTTTTCTGGTAACTAGTAATTAAAAAAGAAATTGTATTTTATGAAGAAAAAATGGATGCACAAATATTAGCTTAGCTATTATGGTAAGGATCACTTTATATCCTCATACACGTGGAGCAAAACATAGACTTTTCCACAGAAGCAAGCTTATCTGTTCAAGAATGAGGTGTTTGGAGCTCTATCACATGTACCTCCAATGTACCTCTCTTTTGCTGAGGATTTGATTACATCAAAGCATTGAACATGTTTATATAGTTATACCAGAGAGACATTTTTCTCCTAAGAACCTAATTCTAGTTTGACACAGATACCTCAATTTCATTTTTCTTCCTGCGATTAAGTTTCAGCCTTTCTTGATCTCCTTTATCCTCCCAACGAAGCTTTTCCAGCTGCTGGGCCAGTGTAGCTACTTTCTTTCTTGCCACCTCCTTTAGCTCTTTGTACCTCTCTAACTGCACAAAAAGAAATAAAACAAAAAATTCACTCCTTGGAAAGTGAGAAAATTCATGTTCTTACAGCCTTAAGCAACTATACCTACCTAAATTTTATGAAAATTATCCAGAAGACTCTTCTAGCTTCTGATTGTGTTGTAACAACCTGAATTTTTTTACACTAATTTTCAACCCAAAGCTTACACCTAACAGTTCTCACCTACAGTCTTTTTTTATCCTTTTTTATTACTCTTATTGTTCAGGGAAGCTTATAGCACCTCCCATTCAATCTGAAGATTAACACTCGTGTTTTTGCATAGCCCAAAATTAGTGCAGTACTTTCAGCATTCTCATGTTAGTAAAAAAAATAATATATAAAAGAATTTAAAATATAAATATTTTAAACAAATCTGCTAAGTGATGACTAACTGACCAAATGCCTCTAAAGTGCAGGGCAGGAAAAGTCACAAACTAAGGTAGCAACCCTGCAGGTTCTCCATTAATTGATCAGAAATTATTTTAAAGAGGAGACAGTGGAAAAAAGCTATCATGTAGTTTTACAAACATTTGTGGCCACATGGTTGCAGAGACAGCTTCTTTCCAAGTGAATTTACTATCAAGGGATGTAGCCCTTTCCCTCTCAAAGGAGATGTTATGTCTACTACCAAGTCTTCATTGGTTTTCCCAAATTGATACCTCAGATGAAAAGCCAGTTCTCAAAAATCACTCACTCTGAGATCCTGACAAATATTTTCTGTCCTACCCTCCCACAGTGTACCATGTCTAAACAAAACTTAGAATTTTGGTTTTGTTTAAGTTCAAGGACAAAAAGATCACTAAAAATCACAGGTCATTGGTGCAATAACAGTTCCTGTGTAATCAGGAGCATTTTTGACTTCTCTAGTAAACAGCACTTTTGGGCCTCCAGGTTTACCTGACTTTCCCCCAGCTCAATATCTTCTGCTCTCTCCATTCTCTCTTCTGCAGTTTTCTCCTCAAATGCTCTCCATGCCTTCTCAATATCACTCAATTCAATCTCTAGCTCTTTTATGTTCTGCTTTTCCTTATCACAGGCTCTCTCCTTGTCCCTCAGACATCTTTTAGACATTTCTACTTTCTTGATTTGGTAGGATGTGTTTTCCTTTGCCTTTATATAGAGGGGTCTCTGCTGAATCAGTGATGCCTCCAGAGTCCTAAAAAACAGAACCAGAAACAAGCCCAAAACAACCAACCCCAACAAGACACAGCCAAAAGTGCAAAGCCACAGGAAAAGGAGAGAGAGGGAAGATAGAAAATACACTCCCTCCCCACTGCAGGCCACATATACAATCAATCAGTTTTAAACTCTAAGGGTAGGGTTTACACTGTGGGTACGCCCACAGAGGATTTTTTTTACATCCAGTGAAAACAGTAAATTCAGAAGTGAAACATAACCTCCTAAAATTTAATAGCAAACATCATTATATAATGAAAAATATAACTAGGCATGGTACAGGAGGTAAAAATAATTTCTGGATTTTACTTCAGCGAATTGCTAGGAAGTGACTTCCACAGCACTGGACTATCAACCACATTTTCACCAGGAAATGCACACCTGCCAAGCAACTCCCAGTGCAGATAATGTTTTATTCAACTATCACAGAATCTGATTGGAAAACCTACTTCATTTCTTTTTCCATATGCTGTTGGTCCCTGTTTAGCATCCCAAACATTTTTTTCTTGACTTTAAATGAATCTTCTGCTGTAGAAAGAGCCTCTTTCTTGATATGAGCCTCCATATTCTTTTCATCCAAATTGTTTTTCAGAAAGCTAATTTGTTTTTCATTGTGATAAAGCTGAAAAAGCTGCAGCTGTATCCTTTCTTCATCCAGTTCCTTGATTAACATCTGGTAATGCTCTGCCTACCAACATTAAAATTTAACGTATAGTTTATAAAAACTGTTTTCTATCATTAGCAGTCTAATTTCAAGTGATGAAATTGATGGTGTACAAGTAGCTCTAATTCCAGTAATGGTCACTAATCATAAAACTCAAATATTGAAGCCAATACTTTTAATTAATTATACTGGCAAACCTATACTTTCTTTTATTTAGATTACATGTAACCCTCTACCTTTTCAAATGACACTAAATTATTATACAGTATGCCATACTAAAAAAACTACAGGACTAAAACAAAAAAAAGTTTGTGGGTTTGTTTTGTTGGTTTGTTGTGCTTTTTACAAACACTATTGAAGTTCACAAGAGATGCAAAATCTGGTAACTTAGCACGAAAAAAACTGATTAACTTCAAGTTACCTCCTCTTTTTCTATCCTTGCTTGTTTGCGTTCTGCTGCCACACTTTTTTTCTTGTTATAATTAAACTGTGCATCCTCTTCTGCTTGCTGCATTTTCTTCTTCTTTTGTTCATAGTCTTCAGCATATTCCCATGAATTACTAATTTGTTCAAAAAGTTGAGTTCTCTCCTTTGGCTTCTTCATGGCAATTGACTCTACTGTTCCCTAAACCAAAATTGAAAATACATACATTATGCAGCAACATACATCATTCTGATGCTTTATGAATTCAGGAGCATATAGTACAGATTGACTTTTGTATTTATTTATGGTCAACACAGATGGTGAAAATGCATCTAGATTCAAACCTGAGGAAAAACTGCATGCCAAAATGAGGATCACCTTCCAGCCACTCAGATTTCTATATATGTTTCTGTAAAAGGGGAAAATCCATTCTTCCTTAGGAATTTTTGCCAGCAATTCTAAGTAACATGATTTTGTGAAATGTATTATTCATCAAAAGCTTAAGGCCTATCTCATTAAATTCTTGAAAACTGATAGCTGAATAGAATTTTCAACCCCTCAAACTTAAAAAGAAATCCTTTACATTTTCACGTGTCTTTACTAACAGGAGTATTTAAAGATGAAATTACTTGTTTCTAGCACTATTGCAATTAAATACACTAAGCATTTATACAGACCCATACTTTTCTATATATATTGTGAATAACAGAAGCACTCAACTTCTTCCAGATTAGCCTCTTTCTTACTAGTGTATGCATTTACATACCAACCCTATAAAGTGTATTTTGTAGTCTTGTATTTCTTGCTAAAATCAATAAAAAGTATGTTGCTTTGTAGTGGCTAAGGGTGCTCTCATTTCTAGACAATATTTAACTGTGTATTCTATGAAATAACCTAAGAATCTTTTGTTCTCCCTTGAAAGTACCTTGAATGCTCACCTGAAAAATAAGGCAATTCCTGGCCTTGACAAGAATGCCTATTTTTTCTAGCTCAGATATGTAAGCAGATCGGCTGACAGACTTGTCATTGAAAAGAAACTCAGAACAACTACCTGAAGGAGGAAAGGAAAAAAAATTACTGCTGAAACTGGCCACAACAAAAATAAAAACCACTGGAAAAGAGTTAAACTAGTGGAATAATTTAACTGAGCAATTTTCTCAGAGAGCACAATAGATTTCAATTACTCCTTTATTCCTTTCAGTAATTTATTTTTTCTGTTTAAAAATTCTAGTTTTCAATTTTAGTACTTTCTAAAGGAACTGACACCTGCAGCAAGGTGTCAGACCCCATTTCTTACAGACCTCAAGGAACATGTAGAGATGGATACCAAGCAAAGAACATATAATAACTTGCTTAAATTTTTAAACTAATTAACTCAAATATATTTTTCATTTATATCTGAAGGACTATACTAATCTGCCCAACTATGAACTAATATTGGGCATTTTTGGTCTTCATTTCTTTATATATCACACAATAGACAGTACCTGCAGCAGAATCTAGAACCTACCACGGATAACTCTTGAAAATGTTTTTTCTTCCCCATCTTCCTCACAATACACAATCTTCACACTGGCTGTAGAAGAAACAGGTTTTCCAACATGTGCTCCATGGATAAGTTCTCGAATACTTTTAACTCGCAAGTTTGTTGTTTTTTCACACATCACAAAGCTAACAGCATCCATTATGTTAGATTTTCCTTGAAAATTAAAAACAATAAGATTTTTTTGACATAAATGGAAACATTTTATTAAGAATTATAGAGTCTGGAGAATTGCCAAATCCTTTAAAATTTTTATTTCTAATGATGTTTTTTTATTCTTTTAGGAGGAAATTCTTCTCTGTGAGGGTGGTGGGATAGTGGCACAGGTTGCTCAAAGAAGCTGTGGATGCCCCACTCCTGGAAGTGCTCAAGGCCAAGTTGGATGGGACTTGGAACAACCTGTTCTAGTGGAAAGTATGATGGAGGATTGGAACTAGATGAGATACGGAGTCCCTTCCCACTGAAGCCATTCTATGATTTTGTGATTTTATCGAGGAAAAGCTGTTGCACATAATAAACACATTTTTAAGATGTAACACACTGGCAGCAGAAAATAAGCCTATCTGGCATTATAATAACCTGAATTTTTTTACACTAAGTTTCAATGCAAAGCTTACACCTAACAGTTCTCACCTACAGTCTTTTTTTATCCTTTTGTATTACTCTTATTATTCAGGGAAGCTTATAGCACCTCCCATTCAATCTCAAGATTAACACTTATGTTTTTGCCCAAAATTAGTGCATTATTGTCAGCATTCTCATGTTAGTAAAAAATTTCATATATAAAAGAATTTAAAATATAAATATTTTAAACAAATTTGCTAAGTGATGACTAACTGATCAAATGCCTCTAAAGTGCAGAGCAGGAAAAGTCACAAAATAAGGTAGCAACCCTGCAGGTTCTCCATTAATTGATCAGAAATTATTTTAAAGAGGAGACAGTAGCAACCCTGCAGGTTCTCCATTAATTGATCAGAAATTATTTTAAAGAGGAGACAGTGGAAAACAGCTATCATGTAGTTTCACAAACATTTGTGGCCATATGGCTGCAAAGACAGCTTCTTTCCAAGAGAATTAACTATCAAGGGATTATCCCTTTCCTTCTCAAAGGAGCTACCCCAGTTACAGACCCAGACAAGATACTATGTATACTACCAGTTTTACTCTAATTGCATTGCTATTTTTATAACCATTTTATTACTATTAAACTTTAAAAATTTTAGAAACAAGCCACTGGCGTTTTTCACAAAGAATATCCAGCACTCTGGGATCACACGGTGCTGCTGCCCCTTCAGAGCGTCGTCGGTGTCAGCCCCGCTCCACAGCAGCCGCCATTTTACAGAGCCACCTTCCCCTTCCCGGAGGAAGCGCAGCAAAACCCGCAAACTCCCATCAAGAAGCAGGTTTCCACTGGTACAGCCCGGAATATTAAAATAAAACCATCTTTATTTGATTTTTGTAAGCTGAGACGGCCAAGACAAGCTGTGCTGTTTGCAAAATAGGCTTTCTGCTTCAGCTGGAAAGCACCAAGAACTTCTCTCCCCCGCAGCCTGCTCCTGCCCTTCCATCCTGGAGAAAACCTACACTTTCAACTAAAAATTACACAGCAGGTGCTTCCTAGGCTTCATTTATACTGCCACACCTTCAGGTGCACATGAGGAGATTTTCAGCAGGCCCGTGAGGCTAAATTCCACCAAACTGAGCCCTCAATGCTGACAGCTCATGGAGCAGCTGCCCCCTACCCACCCACAATACCTGATCCATTGGGCCCGATGATGCAGTTAAACCTCATGAAGGGCCCGATAACCTGCTGGCCCCTCCATGACTTGAAGTCCGTCACCACCAGCAGCTTCAGGTAACCCATCCCCGCGGGGAGCTGGGCTCAGGAGCTGCCGAGCTCCACAACTCAACCCCCTCAAACAATCGACGACGATACTTTACCCACAAAAAAAAACCACCCCCACCCCACAACCCTCTTCGACGATTTTATCGCCTCAAAGGGAAGGAAGGGCGAGCCCGCCCCGCCCTCACAGCCTGCGCGCCTCGTGCGGCGGCTCCGCCCCGCGGTGCGCTCGGGAGTCGCCGCTCCCGTTCCCATCGCCACCGGCCGCCTTCTGTCCCGGCTGGCCGGTGCCATCGCGACGGGCCGCCTTGTGTCCCGGCTGGCCGGTGCCACCGCTCCCGTTCCCATCGCCACCGGCCGCCTTGTCTCCCGGCTGGCCGGTGCCATCGCGACGGGCCGCCTTGTGTGCCGCCTGGCCAGCGCCGCTCCCGTTCCCATTGCGACGGGCCTCCTTGTGTCCCGCCTAGCCAGCGCCGCCGTGCCGCTGTTCCCATCGCGACCGGCCGCCTTGTGTCCCGGCTGGCCGCCACCGCTGTTCCCGGCCACCGCTCTCAGTCCAGCCCCGGTGTTCCCTCCGGCGCCATGAGCGGGCTGGGGCCGCAGCGGGAGCTGGAGGAGGCCGCCGCCCTGGAGCGCCGGCGGCGGCGGGAGCTGCTGCGGCGGGGCCGCATCTTCAACGCACGGATCCGCACCATAGGGGTGAGGGCGGCAGCACGGGAGGGAGGGCGCCGTGTCCCCCCGGTGTTCCCAGGGGTTCTGAAGAGAACGGCGTAACTCGGGGAGGGAGTGCAGGGAGGGAAGGGGCGGCTGAGCCGGTCAGAGCGGCACCCAGTGCCCCCTCCTCACGTGTGTGTGAGAGGCGGAGCAAGCAGGAAGAGAGGGCACAAATGCAACTTTCAGAGTTGCTTTTAAAGTTACCGGTGAAAGAAATCATAGACTATTTAGGGTTGGAAGGGACCTCTGAAGATCATCCACTCCAATCCCCCTATCAAGGCAGGGTCACCCAGAGCGGGTGACACAGGAACGTGCCCAGGTGGGTTTGGGATATCTTCAGGGGTAAAGATCCATGACCTCCCTGGGCAGCTGTTCAGTGCTCTGCCACCCTCGATAGAAAGAGGTTCTTCCTCCTGTTGAGGCAAAACTTCTTGTGTTTTCCTTTATGGCCATTGCTTCTCGTGTGTATCTGTACCCCACTGCTCTGGATTCAAGGGCAAGGTGTCATTGCCCCCTGACAGCAGAGGGATCAAGCCCTGTGTTGTATCTCTGTGTAGTAATACTCTGATGGAAGCCAAGAGCTTCCAGAGTCAGTTCATGAAATTTGAATGATGCAAGTAATTGGTTTTTACCTCTCTGCTCTGTTATACTGCCTTTTTCTGCCTGGACCTCGCTAGAATTGATGCTATGGGAGATTTATGTAAGTGTCCTGCAATTAGCCCACATTTTGCATCAGACGAATAGGACAGATCCATCCCTGTTTATATATATGTAATTAATTGTTGTGTCTGATTTTTCTTGGTGTGGATGTGTAAATGTGAATGCTTCAGGCTAGTGGATTTTCTCCAGAGTTCCCTCTGCAGTTTGCATCCTGAACGTCAGGAAATAATGTGCTCTATACCTATTTGACTTTGGATGCAATGGTATTTTGAATCTCTTCTTGATATGTCCAAAGGCCCTCATTAAGATGTTGTGAGCATGCATGGAGGGAAGAGTGCTGTGAGGTGACTTCACTGAACTGGTAAAATTGCAACAGATGTCAATTGGATCCTCTTCTCTTAGGTACAGAAACATGTCTCAAGTCAGTGGAAAAATATCTTCACCTTATCTCTGACAGGGCCTTGAATTTATTCTTTTCACTCTTATGCAAGAGTCATTGTATCTGCAGAGCAATCAGCAGTTCCCACTTACTGAACATGACAGGTGTCTTCATCTGGTACAGCATCCCCACACTCACCAACAATATACTTCAGTGGAAGCAGCTAATAACATTTTTTAGCAGTTGTGATATGGGTTAAGATACTTGAAATTTCTTAATCAGAAAAACATACTTTCTCTATAAAGTGGCTTTTCTAGAGCCTTAAAAATGAACTGCAAACCATAAATTCTCAGTTAATGAAATAGCTGACAACTAACATATCCTGGTGCATTTTATTGAGCTGTACTGGAGTACACCATCCAAAGGTGTTACCCAAATACTTTTGTAGAATTGCCTTATTTTGTAGTACTGACTCAGGCAGGTTTTGATAGATCTGCTCACATTAAATAAACACCTAAAATAAAGGAGATTTAATCTGGAGAATTTTGATTTAACATCATTCAGTGTACCTGAACAATGATGCTGACAGAATCTGGTTCTTATGGTTTGAAGTTAGGCCAGGTCTGAACCATAAAGAGCCAGGAAATCCATACAGAGCTATTCTATGTCAATATTTCGGTGTGGTTTTAAGATTCTTTGCTTCAGTTCTCTGACCAGTTTACCTGAGTGGCAGTCACTGAGAAATTTAGAAATCAAGACAATATTTGACTTAGAAACCAGAAATCCTAAAGCAGGGTTTGAATATTTTAAAACCATAGAGGTAATGTACTGGAAAGCAGAATTGGAACACAGATTTTATTTTTTTTTTCTTTATTATTAATAGTTTTATTATTACTTTTACTTCTGTATCTGTTTTGTTACTGAGTAATGTAAAAATAAGATAATGCCCTCTTCACTTACAGATTGAAGATTCTATCCTCAGTACATCACTGATTTTTCTAAAGAGTTCAGATGAGTAATCCAAATGAAAAATTACTTTCAATTTACATGTAAACTTTATCCATAAATAGAACTAGTTTAGAAATTAGCTGCCTCAAACTGTTCACAGATTTCTTATTTAAATGCTTCAAAGTGAAACCTATAGTTTTATGTGACCGGAAATGTCAGTTTTAGGGATGTTTTTGTGTCGAGTGAAAGTGTTTTGGAGAGGTCAGAGCCAACAGTGTAACACAAGTGGATACACTGACCTACCTCTATTATTGCCACTCTAAGAACTTGTATTGAATTTCTCTTAGCAGTATTTCCTGTAGTTGTATTGTCAGCTTGGCTTTCCCAATGAGACCTCTGGAAGACTTGATATTTAGTGTCCACAACAGCACTGTTTTTGGAGGATAGAATTCTTGATGGTTTCAGCCTTGCTTGCAAACTTACCTCTTTGCTGATGGCTGTTGTCAATTGTCCTTTTACAGCATTTTCCATGTGTATTTTCAGCTGTGATCTGTTTCTCTTTTCATCTGAATAGGTTTTTGCCAAAGTCTATTAAAATTGTTTACCAGATTCTTGAAGATTTGTCATTGTATTTTTGACAAAACTTTTAGGACGTTAAGTGACTTGTCTGTAAAAAAAAGAAAGAAAAGAAAAGAAGTAAAATCCATGTTTCTGCCCATTAATTTGCCACAACCTGCTAACAAATGTGGGGCCACATTCTTTTGCCCAAAATGGAGGTGTCTGCTCCCATTTGATGATGTGCCCTGTATTATCCTTTGCTCAGGTCCCACTTGCTTTGGATGTGGATGTTCTGTTCCATATCTGGCAGCTCATCACAGATCCTGTGTCCTGTAGTGCATTTTGGCAACCATGTGAATCTCTCTGATAAGACAGGAAACATTTCCATTCCTTTCTTATAGTGAACCCTTTGTAATTTTTTCAAATATGAACTATGACAACTTTCTGTCATCTTTACTGTTAAAACACTTACCTGCTTTATAAATGAAAGCAGAACAATAAAATAAAATTGCCAGCTGTAATGGGGAAAAACATATTTTATGTAATGCAGCTGAAAATATTTATAGCACTGTGGATCATGTAAATGTGGTGTTTTCATCTGATCAGCTGCAAGAACATGCCTATCATTATTAAAACAAAGCAAACAAACAAGAATATTTCTGTTTCTGGATTTTGTTTTACCTAAATTAGTAATGTGTATAAATTCTGTTGCTAGTGGGGTTATATCTATCTTGTACAACTGTGAGTCAGTGTAACTTGACAATGTTTTAATTGTTCTCCTAATGAGCTGCTTTTGTTTTTTTTTTTTATTTTAATAGATTGATAAAGATGCATTGGATGCACAGGTCAAGGAAAGGAAAATTCAAGAAGCAGCTGAAAAAGCAGAGCATGAAAGATTTGGTAAATTCCTAGACACTGTGATATTTCTGTGAATAGCGAAATGTTTTAATCCATTTCTTGCTTTCTTTTATCCCTTCATATATTCTCTAAATTCAGTCATCCAATTTATGTCCTATTTATGTTCATACATCTACATTGGCACACTATGTATTCTCCTTGTTATTTTAAGATTTCTATTGACATGATTAAACTGGGATACATTGCCTGATAAGCCAGAATTTTCAGTGTTTTCTTTTAAAAGGTATTGATCAATAGCATCATTTAAAAACCTGAGTATGCAACAGGATTTAAAAAAAAAAATACTTACCATTGTAAGTGGCAAGTATACCTTTTCAGTATAGTAGTGGCTAATCTGTTTTAGTTGCTTTTATGAAGAGTGAGCTCATCTTTTATCTAGCCATTCTTCCATGGAATATATGGATTCTGTGGAATCCTCTTTAGGTTGTTATTGCTGGAAGCATGAGTCATGTACAGTAAAGTGATGAGAGGAGCCATTGCTGAGTCAGAACTTGCAGCCACACAAATATCTCATGCTGTGCCCTGACCTCAAACTCTTTGTGGTCTTCCATGCATGGAATGCTTTCCTGGGCTATCAGATGAAGGGGTCCCACAGCCTGAGCTCTCTGTGTGCCTCAAGAGGAGCTGAAATGGAGCTGCCACTTCCATGCTGTGCTTCTACTACAGCTGCTTGTGATTTTCCTGGCTGGAAAATACACCTGTCAGGGTCTGCCTCTTGGGAAACTACCAGCAGGAGTTTCTGGCAAAAGAGGAAATTATATTTTCTAGCAAATTATTTTAAATAACTAAAATGGCTAGTTGGGTGGGAGTTTTGTTGCATGTTTTTCTTAAAAATGCTGGGATTTATTTAGTTCCAATTAAATGGACAGGAGCTCTTAAGCTGTTCAAAATTTGATACCAGCCAATGATTTTAGTGCCATGGTTACAAAAATCATTGGAACTATGGAAGAGCTACCTATGTTCCTTTCAATTGCAGCCCAATTTTGGCTTGCTTCCTGGCAAGCAACAATGTATTTCAGCTGTAGTTGTAAACTAAGAGTAAGTGGGAACAACTGGTTTACTGTACATTTCTTGTGTAGCAGGTTTTCACCAAATGAAACCTCATAATGCTGGTACTTATTATTGTATTTGTTTCACTTGCACATATTTCATTGTAATAATTGTAAATAAATAAAATAATTTATACCTAAAAAGCTGAAAATATTTCAAAAGTAAATATTACTAACATTGGAGTGTTTGCTGGGCTGGTACTTATGGATCAAATACTCTCCTAAGGCATAACATAAGTTTGAAAACTTATATTCTGTGTATTCATCTTGAAAATTTTATTTTCACCTTATGTCAGCAGTCCAATGACTCATGGACCCCTAAGACTTGTGGTTTCATTGTGTTCATTTTTGTCTAGCTCATCACATGAAGAAAAATGACAAGCTCATGTGTCTGCTAGAAGAACGCCAGAAAAATGAAATCAGAGACATCAATAGGGCTCTAACTGAATTCCATCAGAATTTTCAGAGGCCAGAAACAAGACGTGAATTTGACCTGAATGATCCACAAGCCCTAAAGAAGGACAGACCTGCTCGAGTCTCAGATGATGATCCTCGCTGTACTATCTCTGGCATGCAGAAGTTTGTGGGTGAAGACTTAAACCATGAGCAGAGGATGAAGTTTCAAAAGGAGCAAATAAGGGAGTGGTCTCTTCAGCAACAGAAAGACTTAAAAAATGCATTAGCTGACCAAAAATTGGCAGGTAACCAAAAAGATAATGTAGCTTTAATCTTCTTTTTCTGAAGTTGTGGTGTATCTGATGAAAATATGGTATTGTATATTAACTTAGAAATACTAGACCAGTTTTTACTTTATAAGCTTTAATGTATTCACTGTTTTTCTTAGGAAGTCTCTGTTTCATAACATGTGATTGTAATATCATCCAGATTTCATTTCTGGTTTGTGCCTCCAGTTGGTATGCTTGCTTCATCAGGCCAAACTGTCCAATCCCTTCTGTGCTAGAGTAGAAAAAATAATACAGATTTTTCTTTCCCAGCTTGTCATGAAACATTATTTTCTGCAGTACTTAACATATTTCTTTCATTTCAACACTAACTGTTTAGACAAGATAGGTTACATATTAAACTGTACATACTATATATTAATACAATGCATATTACATATTAAACTGATTAGTTAATTACCTGAAATCCCAAGATGGACAGCTTTGATGGTAGAATTTGGAAATAGTTACTCAGCCTACTGTATCTGTAGCTCCCCCCTGTCTCTTCCCCTGGTTAACTCACATGGCACATCAAATCCATGAATATTGACTGTGTTTTATTTGAATCTAATTTAGATGATCTTTATGACAAGTTTAGGATTGAACTTGACCAAAAGATTATGGAAGAACAAAGGAAAGAAGAGGAAAGCAGGCGTGCTGTTTGTACAGCTACCAAAAATTTCAATAAAATCCAGGTAAATTAATACTTAGTTGGTTTGTAATTTTTTTAGAAAATATGGTGACAGAGAAGGAAAATAAGATGCACAAAATCAGAATGAGAAGTCATGTTTTCAATGGGGGTTTCTTATCACCTGACTGCCAAGGCTATTCCATCCCCTGTGCTCTGTGTGCCCTAGCAAGCAGAAGGTTTCTCTCTGTCCACTGGATGCTGGAGCCAGGCATTATTCCAGATAGTTTAGTTTATGCATTACAGAAGAATGAGACAGTATTAGAAATGAAAGATGCATAGCATTATCATTCTTCTTCAAATTAGTTTATTTAGTCTCATTCTTCTTTGAAAAGTAATTATGTGCAGTAAGATGATTGTATTTTATTTCTGGAGTATTGTAAAGGGAAAATTTCCTTTGAGTAGGAGACTGTGCCTTGTAATGAATGTTAGAAGAAGTGATTTCCATAGAAAATGCATACTGTGATCTGCAGTATTTCACATACATTCACATAATATGATTCAGGTTTGCATTTTGTATCAGCAAAGAGAATCAAGGCTGCATCTTCAGACCTTAACTGGACATCTCCTGTCTGTTTTGAGGGCTTACCCATGCTTTCCACCTAGATTCAGTGTGTAATATATAAATCAAGCCTAGTGATTCGAGATTGTAAATGTTTATTGTAAATTTCTTCCATATTGTGTTTGTCTGCCAAATATATACTCGTCATTTACTTGAGGATAAATGTGGAATTATTTTTTATTTAATTCTGTGTTTTCTTATAAAACAAAGTTATTTTTCCCTAGTTTACTTGCTATATGTGATATGACAGCATTAAAGAACTGTTTGATATTAGGGTTTTGATCTTGGCCAATAAGACAATGATCACTTTTTATAGGTGATGCTTTTGACAACTGTATGCAGGTTGGAAATCATCTCTTATGATGCATTAACATTTTTTCATCCCTTAGTTCATATTTTTCTTGGAAAAAACATCACTTCTCTCTTTCCATTGAATTTAGGTTGCTGAACTAGATCACAAAAATGAATTGGAAAAAGCTCAAAAAATGAAAGATGATATGTATGAAATAACCTGCCTCCTTCGAGGAGATTTCCTTTCTGAAAACCCAGACCAAGCAATCGGTCCTGGGGGTGTGCTGGTGGATCGATGGAAGGGGATGAACCAGGAGCAGCTGATGGCAATTCGTGAGTTCCAAAAGGAACAAGTTCTGGAGAAACAGGTATTTAAGCTCACATGCATTTTCATGCATTGTTTGTTTTCTTGGTTGTAATAATACTATAGACAATGTTTGGAAAATAAAAATGCCATTGTTTGCCCTGGACATGCCAATACGAGACTGTGTTTTCCGTTGATCTGGATTTTACCCAAACTTTAATCAGTCTAACTGGGCACAGTACCTCTGAAGCTCCTTGGACATGTCATGGAGTAGGCTGGAGCCCTGGAGTTGGACTGGGGGAGCCCAGGGCCAAGGGGATCTTAGGGCATGGTCCATGATGGTCCAGCTGAGCAGCAAAGTCCTGCCCAGCTCGAGAGCCAGGCTTCATGGTGACCTGAGAGGGCACAAGATGCCTGCAAGGAGTGGGCTGCTCCATAGGGGAAGAAGATCCAGGAGCTGAAGGTGAAAGCAGGGCAGGCCAAAGCAGTATTCTCATTCTCAAGGGTGCCCAAGCAAGGCAAATAGAGCAGGTGCAGTGACCTTGCTCATGCATATTTCAGAGGCCTAAAAGTGCATGAATGTAAGAATGTGATGGAGTTTCATTTCTACCATCCCACACAACTATGAGGCCATGCTATAAAATAGAATTTCAATGGTAATAGTTGCTGCTCTAGAAGTGTATAGAAGCAGGCAGTTAAAATGAAGATATCCAGGCTCCTATAAAATCAAGAGTGTCCAGGCCTAGAAATTGTGAAGTAGGAAGTGAATTGCCTCCCTTGGGCAGAGGCTGCATTTATGGCAGCTAAGGAATAGTGTTTGATTTTATCTTTTAGTCCTTACAATACCATAGGCTATACTATATCTTACCTAGTACTGTTATTAAGGCTGAAGGTAGAATTGTCATTTCCCTGCCTCTCCTATTACTCTGAAATGAACCCATTCAAGTCATTAGGCTGGCTGAAAATGAGTACAACCAAGAAAAGTAAGTTTTTTGCAGGCCTGATTTTTTGTTTCTGTTCAGTGGGGTGTCAGACAAGACAGTGAGGCAGAGGAAAAAAAAGTTTCTACTCATGTGGTGTTCGTGGCTCCCCTATTTTAGTTGGCCATATTGTAAGCCATACTGATGTCTGTGCACCTCTTGCTTCAAGAAATTTCAACTCTTGCTAACAATAATTAAAAGAAAAATCTGTTGCTGCTCTGGGGTTTTACAGAGAGAAAAGAATAGCTCTTTCTTTTGCCGTATCTTGCTTCTGCATGGTTTAAAAATCCTTGCTCCCTTCTCCCCATTCAAATGCTACCCCTAGTGCTCAATAAAGGCAAGCAAGGTTTGGATAAACTTACCCATGAGACTTTATCTACGGAGTCCCATCTTGGAAAGAGAAAATGAAGCCTTTTTGTCCCTGCTGCAGAGAGCCAGAGAGCAGGAGCGCCGCAGGGATGCGGAGTGGGACCGGCAGCGCGTGCAGGCTGCCAGGACCCAGCTGCTCTGGGAGCGGCACCAGCAGCGCCAGGACCAGGTGCAGCGCCGAGACCTGGATGCTGTCAATGCAGGGCTCTCTCAGGAGCAAAGAGCAAAGTAAGTACCAAACCAGCATTGTTCAAATGAAAAAAGCTCTTCATCATTATTAACCCAATGGCTCGGCTTTCAAAGAGCTCTTTTGACTTGTTCTGTTTGTAACTTAGTTTTTGTTGCAACTTCATGCTTTTAAAAAATTCAACGATTCACCTGAAGTGTGTTTTCCACTACTCTTTGATCAAACTTCAGAGAGTAGGTTTTGAGTGTTACTGATTGACATGAATCTGTAATTCTTAAAAGCATTTCACTGACAACAGACTGTTTATATAGGTGGCAAAATAGTGAATAAATATAATTAGCTATGCAGAAAATCATATTATAAGGTGAAAAACCATTACATGCTTCTTTAATATATCTGAAACTAAAAAGGATGAACTGCCAGTAGAGCTGCCAGTTTCTGATAGCTCAGGGTTAAGCTAGCAACACAAACAGCATTTCCATTATGTATGACAGAACTAGATGATTTTTTAACTAACCACTGGATGTGTCTTGGAGGGCAGTTCTTGTGTCTGCTCTTATGGGAAAGGAGAAAGATAATACATGCAGGACAAGAAAAACAAACATAATGATTTGGTGTTTTATTTTTCTAGTTTTGTTTTTTGGATTTTTTTTTTTTTTGTGCATGAATACAGAAGCACATAATAGTCAGAGTTGGAAGGGACCTAAAATGATCATCAAGTCCAGCTCTTAAATGAATGTCCCATATGGGAAATGAACCCTTGACCTTTGCATTATTAGCACCATGCTCTGACCAACTGAGTCAGTCTCAGGTTCATATATACCTTTTGCAAATGAATTTCATTTCCAGTACATGATGCCTTCTTGTTATGAAAACAAAAGTTTGGGATTGTGTTAATTCAGGATTTTTACTCTTGAGATTTCTGGAAGGATATTTCAGGAACCAAAAAACCAATTTTTCTATATTGAGATGTGGCATAAATTTTGCAGAACAAGTTTTAGTTACATTAAATTCCATTTATAATAATTTATGAACATTTATGGGTGTTACTGCATTATATCTTTTTTAGACTTCTCAGGCTACTTCTGAATAATAACAAAAATTACTAATAGCTTTTAAAAATTTTTATTTCTAGGAACATTTATCTTAAAGAGGAAGAGTATTCAAATATTCCAACAGAGGAGTTTTATGCACAGTTTAATACAACCACCCGGTGATGATCTGGATAAATCAACCAGAATTATACAGAAGTATGTAGACACATTAAAATTTTCAGTTGAGCAATCCCATGTTTTATTGTTTTTATCTGTTCCCTGCCCTGTTCAAACACTGCTTTCAAACTAAAGGACAGACAGATCTGTTCTACGAAAAGGAAAACATTGTAATAATTTTTAAACATTACTGTTGTTCTGATAGGACTAGTAGATTCAGTAGTAGATTATTTGACTCTTGTGTCTCAGGCTTAGCTGTAATATTTACATTATTCATGTCTATAGGAATCAACTTCTGGAAAGAAATCTGAATTTTAACTTTAGTGCTGCTTTATGCAGCTTGGCCAGAGGGGAATGCTGCCTCCCAGAGACCACAAGAGATGCACTTCTCTGGGAGGGAAGGAAGATGACCTAGGCAGAAAATGTTGTGTTCGTTTGTGGTTTGATTTTGGGTTTTTTGTTTTGGATTCTCTAAAAGCAAAAAGCTCAGCCAGACAGAAATGCAAGAAAAAAGGAAGAAGTGGTCAAGTTGGTCAGTGGGAATAAGAAGAAAAGAGTTCAGTAGTCATGGAGGTGATTATTGCACTGAGGCAAGGCACTGAAACAGAATCTGTGTTAGATTTAGTGTGAAAAACAGGGGAAAAGTATTCCTACATACACCCTGATGCTTTGGAAATAATGGAGGAGGTTTCATGTAATGTGCTGCTGAAGGAGAGTGGGGACAATTCACAGGTGTGACAGAAGAGGGGTGAAAAAGCAGGTGTGCACCAAAGTCAAGGAGAAAAATCTCAGCTTGTGCAGGTTTCATGAAACCTGTGTACTCGCTGTCTTCATGGTGAAGTATTGACTTAGCAATTGAAGAGCCTCTCATTGGCATCTGAAAATGGGTGAGCACAACACAGGGGAAGAAAATATGGAGAAGCAATGTAGGAAAGTAACTGCATAAGGGAAATGGATGGTGGAGCTAACAAGAAAATGAAATCCAGAAGACAAAGAGCTGAATTGAAAGGACTGCAAAAAGGGTTGGAAGACTTAACCCTGGGAGTCAGCATATCTGAAAGAGGAGAAAAAATGAGTCAGATGAGAGACTCAGCTAAAAATCCAAGACCTCTATGTTGTGAACTTTAAATAAAAATAGGGCCCATTTATGAAAACAGATCTCAAACTGTAATTTGCCAAAATATGGGACATAAATCTGAGGTAAAAACATCCTGATGATGTTGGCTTGGAGTCCACTGATTGTTATTTGTCTCAGCAATAATGGTAATGTTTGGTAATGAACTTTGTGGTGAAACAGGTTGAAGATGCCTCCACCAAGCAAAGGAGGAAAGATGCTTAAGAAAAACTGAGGGCTGAGGTAAACTCAAATGAATTATCCTTATCTCTGTGAAGAGTGAAGATAATGAAGAATGCATGGTTCTTGAGACATTAGTAGGAGGATTTTAAAGGTGCTTGAAGGCAGCCTTTCTTGAAAGGGGACTGTTTAAACAGGTCTGTTTGCTCAGCTGAAGTAGTGCCCTGTGGGATCACTCTGATAAAATCTTGCTGCCTGATTCAAAACACTGAATAAAGAGGAGTAGCGTTTTTTGATATGATTGTAGAAATTGGATTGGGATCTTTTTTTTTGTTCATTGACACATGAACTATCTAATTATATATGTAAATGAGATGTAATTCTTTTCTGTCTCTCACTGATAGTGATGTAATGCAAAGTGCATAGTTAAACCTTGGAAATTATTGTAATTGGTGTAAGCAAATGAGTTTGAATTTCTGGGTATGGTTCCTCTTCTTCCATTCCTTTCCCTAAAGAGGGACTAAGAAATTTATCAGAATAAATATCCAGCTAAACCATCATCTTCTCCAGGATGGAGGAATACTTCTTTCCAGCAAACTGTCTCAAGGACTTCCAGAGCTATAACAGCTGGTTGTTACTGCAGTCATTAATGGTGATAAAAACCCTTTGCTTTTTGAACCCAGGTAAATAAATGTACCAGCCAAAAAGTATTTCTGCAGACTCACCTTGTGTTTGTTTGTTTTTTGAACTTGGCATCTTTGAGCTTCACTTGCTTCTTGTTAATCTTTTTATGAAAATGTTTTTAAAAGGTGGATAGCTGTTCCTCATATGTTTAAAGTTGTGTTAGACTGCTGTGACATGACCATTTAATTTTCCCTTTTTATAGAAAGAAGAATTCGAAGTTTGTCCAGTTTTTCCTCAGTAGAAGTTATACAGGTTTCTCAGTCCTTTTTAATGGCTTCTGTACTTTAAAAATTTTGACTATATAACCTTTATGAGATGAGGGGGTCAGAAGATTGTGTAATAATGATATTTTCTGGTTAATTCCTATTTTCCATAATGCAAATACATGTGTGTTTCTAGAGAATTCTAACATTGGGGGTTTTGGCCATTGTTTACCACTGAGAGGTATTTTATAGAACTCTAGAGTATCTCAAAATATCTCAAATATATTTTTTTCTTCAGTTGTATCAACTAGTTCAGATCTCCCAAAATATATACTTAAAATTGGGGGGAAGGGGAGGGTGGTTCTTGGTATGTGTCACTTTTGAGTTTTCCTTTATTAAGCTTCATCTAACATCATTTTATCTCCCCATCATCCTTTCACTGCACAGGTAGGTTAGTAGGATCAGGAAAGTATATGATCACAACATTTACTTCCTTCTTTAGGATGTTGAATAGCATTTTACCCTGGGCTTGTAGAACTTAGCAATTTCCCTCCAAAGGGAAGTTTCAAAGGGAATTTTCATTCTGTGCAACCTGTTCCTTTCTATTTTGTTACGCTGTCCTGGGCTGTCTGTAATCAACACAACAGCTTGAAACTCCACCAATAAATTCCACAGTGTTCTGGTTTGGAATCATTCCTACTCTCCACCACTGTAGTTTTATGTATTTTTTGTGAATATACAAAAAAATCTCTTCAACTGTTTGCAATGCCGTTATTTTTTTCTGCTGCTTTAAGAAATTTTTTGTGTCCTTCAGGATTCTTTTTAAGATCACCTGCTTATGACATATTCAGAAAGGAATATAAATTGCATACCTTTACTTTAGAGATCCTTACACTTTATTTTTGGTGCATGTTGTTAAGTTTCACATCCAACTTGGCCACAGTTTGATTTCCCCTTTGGAATGTTTCTTGCTATTGATGCTCTAAATGAAGTGCTGCTTGGCAGAATTGTGCTGAACTCTCACCCTGAGAAATCTAATTCCTGTGGCTTTTCATTAGCAATCCAGATTCTTCACAGAAGAAACCACAAAAATCTTGCCCATACAAGAAACCACAGAAAATAAGCAGCAGCCTCTAGATGTCATAGTAGAAATTGCACAATTGCCGTTCACACAGCAAAAAATATTCACACTGAGCTCCTTAGAAAATAGGGATAAGTGTATTTTTTTTTAATAAAACAAAGTCTAATTTAACTATGACATTTTGCAATAATACAAGAGAGTGGAATACTGAGGATTCAGATGCATCACTGTCACACCAGCTTAAACAAAACAGTGCTCCAGTGTGTGCTATGGCCTTTCTAATGAGAATATTTGCTGTTGCAGTGGTGCTTGAAATACACTAAAAAACAGAGTACTGTAAATACTGTGAGTGTTTGATACAGCAAATAAAAATAAAAATTATTTACCTTTGAGCTTTATTAGATTTTCAATGAGCTTTATCCATCAATAAAATTTAAGAGTTAATTTAGGTTTCATATTTGAAAATGCTAGGAAGGAAGTGAGGATTAGAAAATAGAGCATATACAGGAAAAATTGACAAAAGAAACAGCCAGCTGCATAAAGATGTTAGTATTTTAAAAACCAAAATATTTAAATGGTAATATTAAGATATGAGTTACTAATTTAATGCTGTGGCAATTAAATGCTAATTTAATTGCAGTAGCAGTGATTAAGTGATGAGATGTTTAAACACGATGTCTTGAAAATTGGTTAAAATGCCTGAAACCAATGACACTGCTCTGAAATCAGGATGAGTGGGGAAATTAGTGAAAAGATGGATGAAAAAATGGTACAACTGCTCAACAGTTTCATAGTATGCTATATGAGAAAACTCACTTAAAAGGACATATAATAATTGGGGTTTGCTGAGTAGCAAAATGGGTAAAATAGTTTCAAGCAAACCTTCTAACTGGAAAATCCTGTTTGTCTTTTCACATGCAGAAGGATCCACAGTCCTGAGTTTATGCTTCTACTGGAATAACAGCCAGTGTGAAACAATGATGATTTTGAGTTGTGAATTCTTGGGAGATGCAGGTCTGCTTTTATCTGTAGTTACTTAAGTCCAGCTCAGAGATCCAAGTCCCAGGCCTAGACTCAGGATAACTGGAATTGCAGTGGATCAATGTTTTTAGCCTCCCACAATATATGTGAGCATGGAATGTGTAAGTAGAGATGTGTGCACATAGACAGAAATTAAAATGCAATTTTTTAAACCATCTGCTCAGCTCCTGCTGGCTTAAAAAAAAAAAGAAAGATAAAATAGTAGTTTTTTGGAAGGATGGCCAGGGCCAGAGTTCATTCCAGCAGAGATCATAAGCTTATTTCTACAAAGAAAATGTTTTTCCCTGTAAGCTTAAATGACTGAAGAATGAGAGGTTCTGCTAAGGCTAGCCAAGTGTTATCCAGCTGGTGTTATCCAGCTGGGAAATAACTTATTGCTTTGATGAACTGCACTAAAAAATTGTCTTCAGGCCCTTTGCTTTTCTATTTTTGAGACCTTAGTAGGATGTGTAACAGTTCTTCCAGAGAGCATGAGTCATGTATGGCATAAAGAAGGGAGCTCTGGTGGGGTGTGTACCTTTGTATGTTTGAAAGGTACACAACCTGTGTAAACACAACCCCTGATGGAACCAAAATTTCATCCCTTCTCTCTCCCTTTTGTTTTTTAGTTTGGCAAGCAATTATTAGCATCCCATAGGGAATAGAGTATAATTTTTCTTTAAGTTGAGATCATAGAATTTCACAGATACAAAGGGTAGTGGAAAGTTTTGTCTTAGCCGAGGAAAAATAGATTTCATGCTGATTAACTGAATTTCAGATATCTCATCAAGAAACAGAATGGAAAACCAAAAAAAAGTAGAAAAAATAATTAAGTAAAATATGAATGAAAAGTCAGAAACACCAAACCATGGCTGTATCAAAATCTGGGTAAATGATGAAAGTAATATTTCATGCTTCCAATTTTTTGCACTTTTGAGCCTCTTTACAGGGAATTTATGAACAAAATAGAGCAGAGGTCACTGAGGTTCTGGTCAGGATTATGGACACTTCTAGCTGCAGCCATAATTGGAAAGTTCAGGTGTGCACAGCTATGAGACCACTCTGGCAGAACATGGGAAGCAGCATGTACTGAGCTCAGGAAAATGGAAGGTGACAATTTCAATAAAGCCTCTTCCACTCTGAAGTAAGTCTGCCCTTCTTATTCTGTAGTTTACAATGTTAGTTGATGCATTAGTATTCTGCAAGGAGGACAGGGTTTGCCTACATACCTGTTAGAATCTTTTGCTTGCACATTTCTGATTTAGTTTTTATAGTTTGACAAGAAATTGCACATTCTGCGCAGGCTTCCTCAATGCAAATGGACACTTGGGAGACTTAGTCCTCTTACAGTCTGGATACCTTTTTTGAAACATGGAACATAAAAGTTTGAGTTTCTTCCTGCATGATTTCAGGAAGGTATAATCAATGTATAGGTTGCAGAGAGATGGAAGAATTTCAGGCCACCAGATGGGTATGTATTTCCAATTAAATTCCATGTTGAAAAAAGTGAAGCTCAAAAAAAGAATATTACAGAAAAAGGGAGGCTCTCACTGCAATGTTCTCCTGGCTTGGGATTTTCTTTCCTCCCTTGCTTGTAAAATTCAAATTGTTAATTGCATGCATTGAAGAAGAAAAGGATTTTGCATCCTTACTGAAGATGAAAGCCTTTGCTGTATTAAATTAACTGATGGTGGAATACAGCATCAGTTTTCAATTTGACCTGTATATAAGTAAAGCCATAGAACTATGACATAATTCAGTTTATGAGGAAATGCATCAGCAAAGAGCAGAAAAAAGCCTTCTGTTAGACATAAGTAAGGCTGAAAAGATTTTAAAGAAACAGTACATATTTTTCTCTTCTAGAAATGTGAATTGTGCTAAAGTACATTTTTCTTTTCTGTCAGAGAAAACCCATGTGCCCTGAAGTTACCAATTATAGCTCAACATAATAAAGGTTTGGGGGAAAAGAAAGGCCTCAGCCTCCTCCTTCAGGGCTTTCCTAAGTGCTAGAAAACTGTTTTATTGTCATATTTCAGTACAAAAGAGCAACTTACTAGAAAAAGTTAATGAATAAAAAATGAGTATAACAAGTTTGGCCAGCACAGTGAATTACTTCTATTTATTCTAATATTTTTTGTTAATAAGATGAACTCTTAAAGATACCTGTATAACAATTATTGTCCCAGGGCCTACAGACCTGCCTTACTATGAACTTAAATGTTTATTCAGTTCTGCTGTGTGTATTAATTCATGCAGTTTAGTGGAAAATTTTGTAGTTTTTGACTAGCTGATGTAGGATTGCATTGTTGATGTTGTCATGAAGGTAAATGTCAAGAGAAAGTACTTGAGTAATAGCAGCATCTCTACTAAAGAAAATCACTTTTACAGTAGGTCTCTAGCATATGAGACTTACTGTATTCTGGATATTATGATGCATTTATGGAAATTAATTCATAAATGACTTAGTGGTATTTTAACTTCTCCTTGATTATGCCATTTTGCAGTAAAATTCTGTCTCCCTCCTGTGTCACCTGCCCACAAGCTGTGCTTTGTTCAGATCTGCATCTGTGCTGCCTGTCAGGGCACGTGGAACAGAAGCCACATGGAACAGAAGTATCAAACTGCTGCATCCTTTCCCTGAACAGGTCCTTCACCTTTGTTCTTTCTACCTTCTCCAAGCTCAGCTTGTGAATATAATAGAAATTTCTATTTGAAAACTTTCCCTTCTTTTTTTTGGATTGAAACTGGTAAGGGATTCAATGTGTGAATGGAAAGCAGGAATGCAGGACAGGAAATATGGACTCTGTCACTGTGCAAGTCCTATAACCATAGGAAAAAAAGCAAGTCACAGAGATCCATGGACAAAGCACAAATATCAAACCTTCCCTAGCCCAGGTCTCTGAAAAACAAGACATGTTAGGAAGTGCTTTTTTATAATGGTAGCACATATAACACTTCACTGATAAAGCCAGTAAGCATGATAATACCTTAAACCTAGTGGAAGACAATGGCTGCTAAAAATAATAATGACACCTATTAAAGAGAAATTGTAGCCACTGAAGAAAAAGAGCTGAGACAAGTACGGACTGATGAGGAAAAGGTTTTAGCCAGTTTGTCACAGCCCCAAAGCCAAACTGATTAAGAAATGAAATAACATGATAACATGATCCAATACCTTATGCTTGGCTGTGAGCGTCCTCTGCCAAAAAATTCTGAAGTACAAAAGAGAGCATTTTGGAGATGAGAAAGAAGAAATGATTGAATCTCAGAAAGAATCAGTTTGTGCAATACTTCAGAACACTGGGGACCATGACTGCATATCCTTGCTCTGCCCCATGTCATGTCTGACCAGGACAATTTTAAGCTTTCTCCAGTTTAATTTCTAGTCTGCAAAATGAGAATTATTCAATAGCAAACAGTATAAAATAATATATAGATTAGATCTATTTTCTATGCTCACTTTGAATTTGAAGCAGCACTGCAGCACTGCTATTTCACAGCACTGCAGTCAAATAATAAAGTTATATAATAGCATTAAATTATAAAGACAGATAAAGCAGAAGAACTGATTAGAGCAAAAACCAATAAATATACCAAAGATTTTATGTCATTAGAGAGAGATTTAAAAATACATAAGACAAACTGATAGGTAAAATAGATGTCAAGTTCTACTGGGCAGCTGGTAGGCCTGAATATCTCAACAAATACCCAAGTACATCGAGCCATTACAGGTTTCATGTTATTTTTACTTAATAGTTTTGTAGTTCTCATGGGCATCCTCAGGTTTTAAGTGACTTTTGTTTCACTGCCTTCTGTGCAACATGATAACACCAACTGCTCCTGAAATGCAGCCAACCTCAAGAGTAGAGGAGTTGCATTTGTGCAGAGCTGCAATCCAAATTAGGTCTGGTTTGGGTTAGCTCAGGTGTCTCCAGCCACTTGGGCTTTGCACAAATTCTACAACTGAGAACACAGTGAATGGGCTGTCTTATTGAGTCTCTGATAAGGGAAGAGGAGACAATGAAAATGGAAGACAATATGCTTACTGTTGTAGAAGGAAATGTTTGAAAGCAACACATAAAGTACGGAAATAGAATCTTTGAGAGGGTTTAATGAAATTGAACAATTTCTTTGTATGCTTAGTAAGAATCTATTGAACCACCTTGGGCATGTTGTGAAAATTATGATGTCAACAGTTGTGTTCAGGGCTTAAACAAATTATTAAGGAGCACTGTGTGATAAATCACTAAAGGAGGGTGGGAGGAGGCATGATTTCATTCAAGGGAATGGAGCTGTTCATACTCAAAGATAAAGCATACCTCAGTGCTCCACTGGCTCAGAAGCTCATAGTTCAGTGGTGGAAGTTCAACTGTGGGCAGGTTCTTTGGAAGGTGTCTATTATGCCTTTCTCTTACTTCCCTCTAATGCATAGGTTACTGTCAAAGGCAGGATATTATGATAGATGGACAACTGGTCTGATCCAATGAGTTGTTTATGTTCTTATATTTTCCTGTGAAGAGCAAATTTCCACCATTTTCTTTTCCTTTCTCTGTAGTGCATTGAGGAAAAAGGAATTATGAGCCCTATCTTCTTCATGGTCTGTTTGACCTCTCTGAAAACAGAAGATTTGTTCCCACTGGGAAATGCCAATTACATGGACATGTATATCCTAGGAACAGACACTTTAAAAAATGTTATATAGTATCCAGGTTTTTTAAGTAGCCAGGAAAATAATTTCATTCTTCAGCAATGATGTCACTGAGCTTGTAGTCCAAATGGTGTTCTCATTCTTGGCAAGGAACATTAAACAAAAAATGTATGGTTTTCAAATGCTACTCAGATTTAGTAAAAAGCATTTACACAAACAAAAGATGTTGTGTCTAGAAACTGTTGTTTATCTTTAGAATGGAGCCATGTTAGTAGTTTTAATATGCTAAAATGTGAGGTCCTAGATGCACAGAATAATCAAATTCTGTTCATCTGCCTAAAAGCACTGTCCTTCTGTGAGCTGAATTATGACTGTGCTGAAGCTGCAGGCCCTGAATAATCTGTGCACAAACTAAATATCCTAAAAGTTTATTTCATTCTTACTTTCTATGTAAAGTATAGTTGTCTTTATCAGTGTTAGCTGTATTTTTTTGGAATGTCTAGAGAAAATATATGTATAATCCATATAATTGTCATTATGCTGCATGCTGCATCAATATACAAATTTACTGATGTCTTTTTTTTCTGGAATCTTGAAGGACATTTACATTGAGGAGACATGGTGAGTTTTGGTTCAGAGTGGTTTATGTCAACATCCAAAGGTACTAAAGTCAGCAATGGGGTCTCAGTACTTTTGGTATCCTCTGTTTCCTTATCAGTGCTTATGATTTAATCAAAGGATATGATGGTCTTGAGTGTGAACATGTAGAGTTATCTTCATATTCATGTCACAGAAAATAAACCTAGACTGAAACCTTTGGTTGACAGTATTATCACTAACAGTAGGTAAGAACACACAAATAGATATGAAGTAAAATGAGCAATGTATTCTTGTGATGATTTACTTGACTGCTAACTTGAATTTTCAGTTTTAGCTTTTCTGTGTTTTTTTTCTAAATGTTTATATTTCATTATAGGACAGTGTGTGGTGCCATTTTTGCATGGGGCTGTGCTTTTGTACTTGGAAGTCATTCCCAGGAGAATGATGGAGCACTGTAACAGATTGCCCAGAGCAAATGAGCCTTGATTCTCAGAGATACTCAAAATTCATCTGGATACAGTCCTGGGTGACCATTTCTAAGTGGCTCTGTTTGGCTGAGGGAGTCTCCACGTCATTTCCAGAGGTTGCTTCCAAACATAACCATTCTGTAATTTTATGATTTCATTTCTTGCCTCTAAAAAAAATGAAGGGAATATATTTTTTCTTCATTGAAAATATTCCTTTGTGTATCTAGGTGCCTTTTATCTCAATATCACTGTGACATTCAGAGGAACAGAGAAGGAACATCTGTATGTCAGCTATGTACCAGACAGTTCTAAAGCACAACCTCAGGGCTATTTGGATAACTGTGTAATTTAGCAAGGCAAGTGAGACTTTATAAGTCATTTTTGAAGTAATATACAAGTAAAATAGACTGTTAGTTTCCTTAGGTTGGTTTCTCCTTGCTTTCATTTGTTCTTCCACGTTATTAAATTAGTCTGAAATGGTCTTGGACAGAGAAATAAGAAAAGGAAAACATAAAATAACTAAAAGAAGGAGGAGGAATAAATGAAGTAAAATGGAGTAAAATTAAATTTGTTAATTTAATACTGTAATAAAAGTGTTGCTGTGATGGAGTAAAATTCTTCTATGTAAAACCAGGAAGTTTTAATCCCTTCTGGGATTATTTACTCAGTAGTGTTATTCTGGACAGAATTAATCAATCTACTTTCATAATGAGTCAACTCATATGCAAATACATATATACAAAATGTAGGTTTTCCAAAGAAATTCTCAGAAATTACACATTCTTGGAAGTTCCAGGAGAGCAGAACCAATATCTTTCTATCTTTTAAATAGGAAAAAGCACTGTGCTGTTTTGAAGGCAAACCAGCAGGAGGAATTAACTCCACACAAATATGTTGCTAGAGATTCCAAGTCAGAACTACAATTTCATAGAAAAAATTACAATAAAGGCAACAGTACAGAAACACTGTCTTAAACTGACAATGTCAGAATACAGCCTGGCATCCTGCTGGTCAGGGTGTTGGCAGCAGCTCAACTGGGATGATGGTTGTGGTCCTGTTGAAGTGGTAATGCTGTGGAAAGGTCTGGTCCTTCTCTGGAGGTCCAGTGGTGCTTGTTGAGAGCTCTTTCCCTCTGGACACTCAGTGGTGGTATTGAGGGGTCCCAAGCCCCAGATTTTGTACAGGTAGGAACATTCAGTACCACCCTCAGTGGGGCTTTTCACAACAGGATGATGTAATTCTGTGGGTCATTCTGGGAAGTTCTGGAAGGCCTATTAGCAGAGATGGCCCCCTTTAGTCTGAGTGAGCATTGGGCAGCTGATGCAAAAACCAGCCAGTGACAGCTCATCAGAAGGTGATGTAGGTGGTGATAGAATACACCCCTTAAATTGTAACCAAAGACAAACACTCCAAGATGCACAAATAGTACCAACAGACTGCAACTGAAGCAGTTCCATGAGATGGGGAAGGAAAGGTTGAGAGACAGAGAAGGTGGTTTTTTGTCTTCTCCTGCTGTGAGATAGTGTTCCCCTCCAGCTGAGGTAGAATATTCCAAATTATTTTAGAATATGAAGAGCAAATGTATAACCCTGTGTATCTCCACCTTCTTGAGAGTATGGAATCTCTATCTTACTGTATCTTACAATTTGAGGCAGCCATGAAGATGTGTAGATTCTGCACAACTTGCTGTTTAAAACTATGAGAAGAAAAAAAAAATCCATTTTCTCCCATCTTTTCAACTTGTGCTTTTTGTTTTCAGTGACAGATGCCAAGATCTAGTTGCTTATTTTCGGTTGTTATAATGGGCCTCTTACACAAAAATGTCAATTTCCCCATGTCACCTTCCAGTCCACAGACTCTTCCCAGTGATTAGGAAATAATAAACTTTCCTAGAGCATGATACATAAACCTTTTATCATCTATAATGCAATCTCCCTCATTTAAATCTGAATCTTCTGTTTCTGGGAATTCAAGGCAACTGTGTGTGATCATTTTGGAGGTCACTATGCCAGTTCCTAATTTAGCACTAATATTTTTTGGAAAAAGTGCAAAATAACAAGCGGCGGTGCTTCCTTCCTTCCTCCATAAATATGTGTATTTATATCTCAGATTTGGAGTTTTGTTTTTGCCCAAGGTTATTCTTTCTCTCACCACCTCCCTGTCATGTAATAAATCTCTGTCATCTAATTAAGTAGTGACCTGAGATCAGGCCATTCAATGTGTCTATTGAATTTGGCCCAGTCTGTGAAAATAATGTATGAGAGAGAGATGTGTGAAAGCACTAGGAGCAATTTTGTTTTGAAAAGTATTTTAGGCAATCTAGCTTCCTTTTTGTCTCTGTTTCTTTATTTTTTTAGTCTTTAATATTTGCCCTAGAAGAAGAGTTTTGATCTACAGTGATTTGTACCAGTTCAACTACAAATCACTCAGCAGTGTTAAATATAAAAGGAAATTGCAGTAATGCAGTAACACAGAGCAGGAATGGGTATTTTTGACATTCCAAGCTAAAAACTGGTTTGCAAATGTGACTGTGCTGAACAGAGCAATGTCTGTCACATTCCCCTGACACTGGCTCCCTGGCATGGAACAAAATGCAGGAGCAGCACCATGGGAAGCATTTGCCATTCATTGCTAAGGCAGGTTGGGTTTTCTATTGTGCAGAGAGCAGTGTCACCTGATGCTAAGGGGTGGCATTTGTACCTGGAGTTACATGCTTGGGTAGAGAAAGGAGGGATTTCTAATGGGATTCTTCACTTATAGAAGTTTCTTCTTAGGAAGATTCTTGTCTTTTGGAAAATTCTTTCATCCTGCATTGTAAAGTGCACTGAAGAGGTGGGTAAACTGAATTTCAAACTTGCACTGGAGGGAAATAAGCCTCTGTTATCAGAGACCTCTAAGTGTTCCTAATGCAGCAGTTTAGTAGAAGCATAACTGGTGAAGAATTGAGGCTTTGTGCTCACAGAGATGTTAAAGGATTGACTATCCACACTCAGTTCTTACATCTGGGTGTAAAATGTTTTGGGGAACTGAACATCTACTTCCTGTACATAGAGCAGATAGATTGGGTGGAGAACAGACACTATTGGATTTATTTGAATAATATTGAATTGATTTTGGGTTTTGCTAATATTTTAGACAAAATATATTTTTTGATAAAGATGTATTTTGTTTGAGATACCCTGCAAACAAATCAAGTCTTTAACTCACTGCAGTCTCAAATGATTAGAGCAAATTTTAAGTTTTAAAAAAAGTAAAAAACACACCATATTTTTTCTATGCCTGGTGCTTAATTGTATTATCATTTTAACTACTAAAGGCCAAAAAGTTGTTCACGCATGTGCACAGCTTTTATTGACAAAGTCCCAGCAATTGCCCCTAACATATTTTCAGCCTGTTGCTTTTCATCCTGCCTTGCATCCGTGCCAACTGGATTTACAGTATGATGCTGTAATTGGAACATGCTCCTCACTGCCTCGAGTAGTTTTCAGAGCAGTATTTTCCAAGTGTTTGTGACACTTCCCATATGGTTTCCAACCTCAGTGCTGGCCAAAGCCTGGCTGTCACCAACCAGACATGAACAGCACAGCTTCAGAAACTCACGTTCCTTACTCCTTGTGTCTTGCATCAGTTCCCTTTTGCAAAACATCTGCACTGAACTACTCTTCATTAAAAGAGGAGAAATTTAAATCTAATGTTCTATAGATGTAAAACTGCTGCCCCCACACAGGAGAATGACCTGCATCTTCTCTACCAGCACTGTTTGTCCTTTTACACCCTTACATTTAATTTACAGTTCCTTTGATGGGTGACTAAGGTTTGATATTGATAAATGAATGAAAAACTGAAGATACTGAGAGTGGGTAAGCAGTTCATCTATTATTACAAGCAAGGCAATTTAATTCTGTGAATACTGCCATCTTTCTGTTTGCCTGTGCTCCATTTGTGTGTTTACCTCTCACTGATTTTTTCTGTCCTAAATTTTAATCAGAAGTATTTTGGCCCATGTATCCATTCTGCATCTAAAAGGAATTCTGTTTCCCATTTTGTCCTACATGGTGGAGTTTTAAATATACTTAGGTGATAATTAATGTCAAATGCAGAAAGAATTAAATGCCTTTATAAATATAGCGACTCAATTTAAATAATAATTAGAAATTTATCCAATACCTTTGGAATATCATGATCTAGACAGAATTTTTTTACTTATTGATTTTGCATCATAGGAAGCTTTCATGGATGGGCCTAGGAGATTTGATGTCTTTTAGATAGTAAAAAAAAGAGTATCTGTTTGGGTCATGCTTTCAGGGGACTATGAGCCAGTGTTATATAGAGAGGATACAGGGTGGTGCAGCTGGCTATGGAACACTGGCTGTGGGTATCACTTTAAAAAGGTAACTGTAATGAATGCAGTTATTTTAAATCATATTCTTTCATAGGGAAGGAAAATAATCACAGTTAAACACTGTATTTTTCCTTGAAGGTTTTTGAGAGTACTAGAAAGGGGTGAAATAATGATATGAGTTTTCCTCCTCAACAACTTTAGTTTTCCAGGTTTCAAGGTTTTCCTAATGAATTAATTAGTCCTTTTTCTTCTATTAATTAAAGGAAAAGAATGAATCATTTGAGTTCACATTTTTGGTAAAACGTTATTTTGGCTTACAGAATGGTACATTCCAGTGAAAGTAAAAGCCAAGCAATCCAGTGGACCACCCATGTAAATGGAATCATTAAGGTTGGAAAAGGTCTCTAAGATCATCAAGTCCAAATCAAGGCAGCTTCATAGAATCATGGAATTTTACAATGTTAAGGGGTTGAAATACTCCTTAAAGGTCATATAGTCCAGGTCATATGCAGGGACACCTCCCACTAGACCAGGTTGCTAAAGGCTTTATCCAACCTGGCTTTGAACATTTCCAGGGATGGGGCAGCCACAACCTCCCTGAGTGAGTGCCTTTCTTTCTTTCTTTGCCCCGCATATGTAAAACAGTAAATTTTTGAGTTTGGAAATACTAACTTATTCCTGTTTATAATGTGCAGTGATCTCTGCTCCATGCAGAATTCAGTTATAAATTCATAATAAAAATTAAAATGGGAAAACCTAACTCAATATGATCTATGTAAGAGAATCAAGAGATTTTTGCCTTATGGACCTCTGGGTGATCTTTCCGAGGATCAGTGCAGTTGTGGAACATGTTGTTATTTCAGGTCTTAGTTCATGTAGATATGCAGTGCATTTTTTTTTTAATTAAAGAGGTCTGTCACTGAGAGCTTTTAAGAAAATTAATCAGCACAGACCAAAAAGGAAGGTCCTTGCTTAGCTAAAAAGTCACCTAAAATACTGGCTAAGGAGGATTAGTCTAAAATGTAGTTTTTACAATGAGGAGTCATTTGCAAATTTCAGGAGTGGTCTGTGCTAAGATCTACTCACTTCAATGTACTCATAAATAATCTAGAAGCAGAAATGAACATTCAGATTAAAAGTTTGGAAGATACTAAGTTATTGAGGATAGAGGGAAGAAGAGGAGATGGTAAAGGAGAGCTTATAGGACTAAATGACCAGGCAATAAAATGGCAGCTGAAATTCAGAGTAAATAAATGTGAAATCAAACACATGGCAGAAACAACCCAGGAGTCTCATAAAACTGAACCAGCTGTTCCCACTCAAGAGCAAGATTCTGAGGTTATGATCTTTAGTTTCATAAAACATTGATTCATTGCTCAGTGACAGTCATAAAACCAAATCAACTGTTAGGCATTTCCAGGACTGAAAACAAAACAGGGAACACCATTATGCCACCATGTACCTTTATAGTTCAATCATGGTTTTTTGGATATTGTGCAAATTCTGATCTCTTGGTCTTAAAAAGGAATGTATTAAAACTTTAAAATATTCAGCAAAGGCAAAAAAAAAAAGTAACAAAAGGATGGAGTTTCTCTAGAAGGACTGGGTTACTAGGTTAGCAATTTTTAACTCAGAAAAGAGTGATTTAGAGGGCTGATAAGAAATCCACAGGATTTCACAGGGATAGCTGATGCAGCTCAGCTGTTTGCTGTCTCTTTTCATAGAAAAACTAAGGACCATCAGATGAAGCTGATTTCAGAACAAATACAGTATGGCATTTCTTTATGCAAAAAGTAGCAGCCCCATGGAACTGCTCACCAGGAGGCTTTGCAGATGCTCATATTTATGTGGATTTTAGGGGGAAGTGGACAAACACTTTGAAGAGGAGTCCACTTAAGATTACTAAACAGAAAAAAATCCAGTAAGCTTAGGAAATCGTGTGACCTGCATATAACTGGAAACTGAGGGACTTCTGAAGGAAAAGTCTGTTTTTACTCTGTTGTTCTTCAATGAGCATCCACTTACAGCTACAAAAAAAAAAAATACCAGTCTAAATGGTCCCCTGGCTTGAATTCCTGTTCCTAAGAAGTGCAAATAAAGTGTTACTTTTTTAAAAACAATGAAGACTGAAATCACACAATTTAAGACTAAAATCACCTGTTTGGGGCCTGTGGTGCACTGTATTATTAGACTATTTAGATATCCAAGCAAGAATTTAGAGCTGATATTTTTGTAAAATACTAAGGAACTTAATGACTTCCAAAATTACTTAAATGGACTTAGTGGCTTCCAAATCTGACCAAATTGCAGTCTGGTTTGGACATTTCATTGTATTTGTTGTCACTCAAAACTGAGGCATAAAAAACTATATAGACAATATTAGAGAGTCTTGATTGCAGTAAAAATTACATTTACTTTGGCACTTTAATTAGGGATTTATGTCTGCTGTTATTTTTTAAGCTTATTTATCTACCATACATATTTTCAATATAGCATGTGTAGAAACTCATGTTTCTGTTTTAAAAGGCTGGTATGAGAAAAAGGAGTTCAAAACCAACTGATGTTCATTCAAGCAGAATAGTGCTTCATTTGCTGACTCATTGAGGCTGCTATAGCACTCTAGAATGCAAAACCCTTTAGAAGAGTTATTTCTGAAGAACCTACTGGGGCTTGGGGTGGTTTTTTTGTTTCAGCTAAAACTCAACAAAAAATTATGTGGTTCCTTAAGGTATATATTTCTTAAAACCACCCAGTTTAAGACCCAGAAGAATATTCCAGTACAAGATTATAATAATGCTTTCAAATATTTCATCTGAGAATTTATGTATGAATAGGCATTTGCAAAGCATATGTGTTAGATTAACATTCAGTCCACCACAGCCACAACACAGTTTCCTTTAATGGATTCCAGGGATTTAAGAAAAGTATATTTTACATTATTAACTTCAGCTTAGTTCTATTAACAGCAATTAATCCTCTTTTTTGATCAACTTCATGAGATTTATGCAAGTTTGGGATTTTGAAAATAATATTTTCATATTAGCGTAAAGCTAAAATGAAGGGATTAATTGGGAAATCACTCTTCTACTCATTGAAAATTCCCTGTCTATCCAGATGCTAGCATGCTGTTCATCATTAACATACCTGCTTGATTAACAATTAAATGAGGCTTATAGTTGGCACCCTAGGATGCTGAGTTCACCTAAAGACTCCTGCTGATTATGAAATCAATGTATTTTTATATATGTACAAGTATATGTTAAATCTAGCAATACATTACAGCATTTCTGACAAAATTAGGAATTTTCTTGCTACACTGTCCTTTGCTTATCTTATTTGTTGTCTGCAGTATATATTGACCAATAATAATAATAATAATAATAATAATAATAATAATAATAATATTCTGTAAAGTTAGCAAAGCACTTTAGTTCTTCATGTCTGACTAACGTGTAATGAAATAATATCACGTTGTATGTGACAGTTGATTTCTTGGCCTATCTAGTAAATAATAAAGTGCAGGAATTCGAAATGTTTAGTTGGAATAAGAGTATTTTTGAAGCTTGGAGAGAAAGAGGGAACATTCACTAAGAATTTTTCTCCCAATATCAGTGCATCTAAGACTCAAGTCTAAATTAGAAGCAGCATAGATCATAATTTTGTTATTTTAATTTTTTCTCATCCTTTAGCTATAATAAACAATGGTAATAACTGTTTTGCAGGATGGCATTTAGGTTTTTTTTGTATTCTAGCATATTAGTTGAATCCTCAGATAGATTGCATCCCTTCCTGTGTGTTGGGCATTCATTCATTCATTCATTCATTCATTCATTCATTCATTCATTCAAACAAGTTTTCTTGTTCAGTTAAGAGCACTGTTCAGATACTTTGGAGCTGCACTTGTGTTTAAATTCCTGCTGCAGAGGAAATTTGTTTCCTAAAGTAACATATGCCACTTCTGACATAACCAAACCATTCCTCTCTTGCCAACAGATGATCTGTGTTTGGATTCAGGCAAACTGCCAAAGAGGCTCCACTGTATTACCTTTCTTTTACTGTTTATAAGTTGCCCTGAATACATCAGAGGGGCTAGGCAAATCTGTTTGAAATTTAAATTCTAAAGGGGCTGTAAAGGGCTGGTTTAGCAGCAATGAAAATTTTAGTCTAGAGAAGAAATTTCATTCCCTTGTTTTCTTTTCCCCACAGGAGAGACTGGAGACCTGTGCTTGTGTGGATATCTTTTAATATGAATTGAATGTAGTCTGAGAATTACATTTCTGATCAACATAACAGATTTATTTTCCCTGTTCCTCACTGGGAAGCCAAACTGGCTGTTTAGAAGGAGACACAATTGGTACCAACAAAAACATTTCTTTTGAAATGTTTTGGTCTGTTTCTTCTTTGCTTTGTACTTCAGGAAGTTTGGGAGAATAGTAAGAATGTATGATGATTTTCATTCTTGCAGTAATCTCAGTGTTAATTTCCATAATGAATTTAGTGTATAACTCCTAACTAATAGTAATTACTAGTAATGCTTTGAGCACTCTGGATGCCACAAAGCCACAAATAAGCACTCCTCCCTAAATATTGAAGAGGAGACATTCTGAGCTTGCAAGGGTGCTTGGGGCACTTCCTTTGAGACCCTGAAATATCCTCTAAGAAGGCTTGGTAAAAACTTAGTGTCCTTACTTGCATGTTCTGTGCAATTGTTACAAGATGGCAGTTTGCTTTTCTCCATTTCACATACATTGTTAAGCCTTCTGAGCTCTTCTGTTTGGAGACTTTACATGAATCCAATATAGAAACCAGGGATTAAATGAACAGAAAAATTTCAGAGTGGTTTTAAAGCAACACAAAGGTGACTCCATGATGGAGTTCAGATGCAGCTTGTGATTGCACTAAGTGAGATTTTTACATTGATTTTCTTTTAAGTGAAAAACTCAATTTTTTGGTGAAAGTTAAGTGCCATCTCTCCTTCTCCTAAGCTGATACTTCTATAGGGATATACCTTCCATAAAGATCAGTGGCTCCCACAATATATTGTAGTATGCCAAAGACCTCTCTTACAGGAAAGGGAGTGAGAGTGTCTGGTGTTACTTGTCAGAATAATTATATTGAGTTATGGATCTAGTGACAAAAAGTGATCTTGAAAGCCAAAGTGGGACCAGTGGGATCTCACTGTTTAAAACCTTTTTTTTCAAAATCAGTGTTTCAACTGCATGATTCAAACATGGATCTTGATATTCACATGACCATGAAATGGTGAGGGAATGAAGAGGAAAAAGAACTTACATATAAACAAATGACATGTTAAAATAATAATTATATGGTTAGTTAGATATTAACTGCCTGCTAGTTTTCATTTTATTTGAAGAGCAGAGTATGTCTAAAGTAATCTCCAGAGCAGAAAATATTTCACATAACTTGGATTGGATCCTATTTCAATGTTTATTTCAGTATATTTCAATGTATATTTCAGTGTATTTCAATGGACCCAAGTTCTTATATAGTCATTTGAGACAATGCAAAGAAAATGAAGGACAACTCCCACTGTTTTTCTGTCTTACTCTCAGTTAGCACCAGGGCTAATGACTAACATAAAACACAGGAAAATGGACAATAAGGCTCAAAAAATACTGTCATTGGGAGCATACCAGAATTTGTATGTGCAATTGCATTTTTTTATTGTATAGCAGGAAAAAAGCCTAATAAATAAATTTGAAGTAAACATTTCTAATGGAACACAAGTGGTAATATCTAAGTTCAATAATGGGCCAATAGTGAGTGCTACCTGGCAGTTTCAACCAGTTGAAATGTGTTGAGAATGGTCAGTTGACTTCAGTGGTCTCTGGACTAAGCTTGCATGTAAATGTGCAGAACTGTCTTGATTATTTGTAATGTGATAATTTTATTTTTTAAAGACTAGATTTCAAATTAAATATTTGTGTTTTAGTGTAGTGTTTTAACCCCATGGGCAGGAAATATTTCTGTTTATTCGTTTAGTGCAACTGTTTAGTACTGTACTGTACTTAGTTCAGTCTTTCTACCCTTGAAATTAATGGCAATGTTCCTGCTGATTCCAACAGCAAAAGCAAATTTACATTATAAATAACTGCAATTCCCTGTACTCTTCCTTCCCTCTCCAAATATTTGTTTATTAGAGAAAATTAATTTTGAGATGTTCTTTAACTAGTGATCTGCTGAAAGACATTTTAGTCCTTAAATTTAGTTTTTAAATGTCAGATGTTAAGAAACAAAAGACACTGATTAATGTACTTCTCATTTCAGTTTGTGCTTATGCTGAATCCCTGGCTAGAAGAGATATTTACATGGTACTTGGTGTGTTACAAACACTAAGAGCTTTTAGAAAGACCTATATTAATGTAATTTCTCTGCTTGAATGTGTCCTCTGTGCTTTGCATGGTACTGGTTAAAGCTTATTAACATACAATGAAATAAAACAGCCCAGTGAAACAGGCTGTTGTCAGATCCCACATGATGATTTGTAACTTCAGGCATCTCTCTGTAAATCCCTCTGCTAACCTGTTCCCAATTAGTGACAACTGGGACCAGATTTTCTTGTATTTGAAGCAGAGGCTGCAAGAAGTTTTTACTCTGGAAAAAAAAAGCATAAAAAAGGAGATGGGAAATGTAATAAGAGAAAGAACTTTAAATTCAAGTCCTATATATGATTTTACAAGCAGTGTCAATATTTTTAAGTATTACACCTCAGTGTAGTGCATTATACCATGAAGTGTTAAAGGTCTGACTTTACAGTGATTTGTGTTATTCTAAATTTCAAACTTTAAAAGTCCTTTTCCTTTCCCTTTCCTTTCCTTTCCTTTCCTTTCCTTTCCTTTCCTTTCCTTTCCTTTCCTTTCCTTTCCTTTCCTTTCCTTTCCTTTCCTTTCCCTCCCATCTCTTTTCTTCTCATTTTCTCTTTTTTTCTTATTTTTTAAATTAAGAGATGAACTACAGTATCGTTGAGGACACATTGATAAACTTCCTGCCCTACATATAGAAATTCATAGGATACTGCACCTCCTTTTTTTCCCAACAGTAGCCAATCCTCTTCTGTTGCAAATTGTCACAATTTTGATTAAAAGAGTGGAGCCATGAGGATTTACATGAGCCATGAGATTGAGAATCTTGACATATAGATATTTGTGCTTCCATTGAATTTTTGGTTATTATATCACTTTTGTTTTTCTTCATGCCATGGATGAGTTTTTAGACTCAGTATCTGTTCAGTCTTTCCCTGAAATTATGGTTGGAATGTAAGAGTCTGAAGGCAAAGCCATGTAACTTCCTGAAGTGTACAAAAGGTCTTTTAAACAAGAATTTTTCATTTTGGGAGACACTGAACATTAACCTCCTGAGCTTTTCAGCTGAAATTGGGCATATGTTGAAGCAAGAGCCAGGCCAGTGTAACAATGTATGCATAGATACATAAATAAACAAAAAAGGAAGAAACACGTGCTCAAACTTGGCACTTTTGTGGTGTTTCACTAGTAATTATGGGTGCTTTTCATAGCCATTAGAGTCAAAAGAGAAGGTGGTTGTGTTTGTCCCAGAAAATACATATCCTGTTTTTGAGATAAATAAGAGTGCCTAGACAATTCAATATCTAAATGTAGTTATACATGCTATAGTGGCAGTTCCAGTTCCATGTTGCAAAGTGTAAAACATGTATTCCTTTGCTGAGTCCTCTGAAGTAGAGAGCAACATGAAAATGCCTCCAAATAAAATACAACTTGGGTGGCACACAGGAATGCCAAAGCCAAACTTAGTACAAACACATGAAAATGGAAGCCAGACAAACCCACATTGCCTAAGGATTTTCTTATATTCTAAATAAATCTTGAAAAACCATATTTTGAAGAGTGTCCCGTGGGACAGAGATAGAGAGGGATCATTGTGTGTGCATTCTGGTTCTCAAGTGGTCATAATACAGGGCTCAAAATTGCTGCAGGCTGATGTGAATGTTTCTCATCTGTGTCTGTTGATGTGTTGGTTTTGCACAGTCTGTTTTTTGGTAGTGGAGGATCCACAGAGGTGGCTTCTGTGAGAAGCTGCTGGAAGCTTCCTCCATGTCCAGCAGAGCCAATATCTGATGGCTCTGAAGATGGACATGCCACTGGCCAAGGCTGGGCCAATTAGAGACGATGGTAACACCTCTGGGATAACATATTTGAGAAGAAAATCGAAACAAAGATAGTGGGGCAGCTTTAATTCCAGATAAAGAGGAGGAGGTGAGAATGTGGGAGGGAAACAACCTGGAGACACTGGGGTCAGTGGAGAAGGAGGGGCAGGAGGTGCTCCAGGGGCCAGAGCCGAGATTCCTCTGCAGCTGTGGTGAGACCAGGGTGAAGCAGCTGAGCCCCTGCAGGCCCTGGGGATCCACAGGGGATGCAGAGATCCATGCACAACCCCTGGGGATCCGTGGGGATGCAGAAATCCACCCACAGGGGATGGGGATCCATGGGGATGCAGAGGTCCATGGTGGAAGAAAAGTACAAATTGTTGTTCCTTAGCCATGTCTTAAATGGAAGCTTCATAGACAGGACAGAAGTTTTCTCTAGGACCTTCCAGTTAAGAAAATGTGGGAAGAAATATTTTGACATTCCTCTCTCTTCATATGTCTGGATGGAAGGGCAATTTGGGACATCACGCTGTAGGTAAGCATTAGAAAATGCTGTGAATATTCACAATAAGCTTGAAAAATAATATAATTCTGAAAGATTATAAAGGGGGATAAAATCTTTCTCATAACTACTTTCTGACCTTGCCATCCTGCTGGTAAAATAATGAGGGCTTTTTGAAATCACATACATAATTAAGTCTCATTTCTATCCTGGCAGTTCTCTTAAGAACAAACTTGTCTTTCTAGCAGGAAAGATCTCTAGTTAATCTTTCATCTCAAAAGCCATCAATCTGATGAGAAGGTATTAGCAGTTCTGACAGCTTAAAGCTCCAGTATTTTATCTGATGTCTAAGGTAAATATTAATTATATTGTATGAGGAGGAGCCCAGGAATGTAGGAAGAGAGAACAGACGAATTCTTTAGGCTTTTATTAATATTTCATAGACCATTACTACTGCTAGTTGCTGTTTATATGAATATGAAGGGAATATTTAGGGGTCTGGTTTTACAAATGTCACTCCACAGTGCTAGATCCTCTAGGAGTGGCCAGCTAAAATCCACATAAGCAAATAAAGGAGTGATTCCACTATGCAGAACCATGCCTGGAAGAGATGACTGTTTTTAGCTAAAACACAATGAACAACAGGCAGGGGGTTGAGACAATGGGGTAATGGGTTTGTCTGTAATCTCCTGAAAGTTCCTACTCCTGGATCTTCACTCATGAAGAAAATTAATATGGGATACACTTACCTGAGATACAAACACATTCTTGTGTGTATGTGTGTGTGTTCTCTGTGAAAGTAAATTCTGAAGAAAAGATGAATGCCAAGATTGCTAGCTCTTAAAAAAAACAGTCATTGCCTCCTTCACAGAATAAATAAACTCAGAATATAAGGGGGAAATTTTCTTTTTTCCTTTTCTTTTGAAATCTACATATAACTGACATATGAAAGCAACGCTGACATTACTATTTGGGTTCTCATCCTCAGTTGAGGAATGAAGAAAAATCTGGCAGTGAAAACTCCAGCATGGGCTTTTTTTTTTTTTTTACTAGAAACAGAACAGCAAACCAGAAGAGAATTTACCAACATTTGTAGTAAGGCTGACTTTACTAAGAAAGGAAACAGCTCACTGTGACAGGCAGTGAAATGAGAAGGACGTCAGATTCTGTGAGCTGTCAGAAAATACAGAAGGAGGCACGAACAGCATGTGTGTGGAAAAGATTCTTTTGACCCATGATGGAGTCTGGCAAATTCTGGCTTCAGAAATCATAGTGAAGAACTACTTCACTATGATTATGAAGTTCTTAACATGCAGTTTGGAAAATGAAAAACATGAGTCGACTTTTTTTTTTTTGATGTTTTATATAACCCCGTTCAATAAAGAATTTAAGGGCAAATATAAATTAAGGCGTGTGAGTAATCCCAGTGAAGTTAATAAGACTGTTAAATAAAGATGAAGTGTTTGGCTGTATTGAAATCAGGCTACATACCATCCCATGAGAACCACTCCAACAGAAATATTGCCAGTTTCTTCAGTGGCAGTTCTTTGCAAAGTAAAGCTATTCTTAGCTTTGCTGCTTCAGAGCAAACAGACCAATTTCTTCCAGCTATGATCAGAAAAACAGTACTTGAACATCTACTGTGAAGCTTTACAGAGTCCGAAAGAAAAGCAGCTACAAAGACTTTACAAAGGAACACAGAGAGTTTAGTCAATGACCACTAACATGGATCTGCTTTCTGTGTGTTTAACAGAGAGCTCTAAATATGGACAATCCTCAAATAACTTATACAGAGAACTCTCCTCAGCTGGATTTTTAGGGGGTTTGTTGTATCACAATGTTGCTGAATTTTCTGTTCCACATTAAATTAAGTTCCTTGCGGTTTTTTCCTATTCACAAAGTCATCTTTGTGTTTTGATGGGAACAAGGAAACCGAATGTTTTGGTGTAGTAAATGGTCTGGAATAGATATGTATTGAAATTATGGAATATCTGTGTTGGAAGGGAACTTACAGTCCATCCCTTTTCACCCCCCTGCCGTGGGCAGGGACACCTTCCACTATCCCAGGTTGCTCCAAGCCCTGTCCAACTTGGTCTTGAACATTTCCAGGGATGGGGCAGCCACAGCTTCTCTGGGCAATCTGTGCCAGGGCCTGCCCACCCTCACAGCAGAGAATTTCTTCCCAATATCCAATCCAAACCTACTCTCTGTCAGTTTGAAACCACTCCCCTTTGTTCTTTCACTCCAAGCCCTTGTAAACACTCTCTCTCCATCTTTCTTCCAGGCTCCCTTCAGGTACTGGAAGGGGCAATTATGTCACCCCAGAGCCTTCTCTTTTCCAGGCTGAACAATCCCAATTTACTTAGCCTTTCCTCACAGACTATAGATCATCCTTAATTCTGATAGTTTCAGAAGGTACAAAACAATATACTTATATTTCAACAAATTTTATATATTTTAGTGTATTTATAATGAGATGTCAAACTTGGAGACATAATGTTTCATCAGTATTCGTTTAATAAGCATGAGTTTATTTTTGGAAATAATAATAAATTTTTTAATTTCTGTAAAACTGTCAGTGAAACCACTGGAATATGGAAGTCTACATAGGTGCTTTCATTTATAAAATGAGAAGTTTTCTTTTACTCCAGGGTAAAAGTTTGGGGATAATTTATTATGCTAGTTTTGTCTTGAGGATTTGGCAAATTCTCAAGAATAACAGCTTTCGTAATTGTACAAAGTCAGCTCAACTTGTAAGCAGCCTGGACTGAGGTCTTAGCAGAGGCAGGCCAGCTTCCTAGGCAATCTGGATTTTCCTTGTAGGGAAGAGTTAACAGCACTGGCCTCACTGAAGTCAGTGGGAATTTTGCCAATGATTTCCATAGAGCCAAGCTTTCACTTGTCTTTAGCAGAGCTATTAAATACAGTATATTAATAAACGGAGATGAATAAAGGCATTTCTTTTTCTGGATACATGTAAATGATTCTGCAAGTGCTTTTCACACCACCTATTTGCTGCAGGAGAGGTAAGACACCATTTATATAGCACCCAAATACACCTATTTGAAAGAACCCTGTTTTCTGACTTGCAATGCAACTATTATTGACATTAGATCTTCATAATGGCAGCCTGTGTGTTTGTGGAATATTTCAGAAGTACAAATAACTATCTAGTAAATGTCTGTATCTGCTATTCAGCTGGAAATGTGCCTGTCTGTTCATTTCTAAGTTTGGAGGAAATATGAGAGTTATTCTAAACACTAATGTTACTGTAATATAGACTATATAGGATGCTGCTTTGAAATAGGAGAAATGGAAGTTGAATTATAATTGGCCCAAAATACTTCATGCCACAATCTTGGGAAGTTAATAGCTTAAAGCTGCTAGTTTCTAACACCTAATTCTTATGCACCTTATTTAATTTTATGAAACTCAAAACATTTTGCAAATCAGGTTATCCCTATAGACAACATGAGGCACAAAGAGTTCCAGTATTTGGCCAAAAGATATCTCAGAAGCCAGAGAGAATGAGCTAGAAACAGAATGTCTGTTAAATTCTGCTCAAACTTGCAGTTATGCAGGCCATATTTCTCCTGGATAAATAATTTCTAAATATTTAGAACTTTCAGGGTGTGGGGGGTTATTTTTGTGAGAAACCTGGATGTTTTTCCTACCTCCTTTTGGTGTGAGTTGCTGCTATCTGTCTGTATGCCATATCCTATTTTCATATATTCACTTGAGGGCTGTTCTTCCCCCTTGCAGGAATGTCTCAATGACTCAATCCCAAACTCTAGGACTATATCAAAGAACAGTTGTGAGATCAAAGTCAAAATAAATAAGAGTGTAAGGAAAGAGTAGTCTGGAAAAAAAAGAGTTAGTTGTTTCAAGTTCTTTTAGCCAGAACCAAAACCTTGTTGCTTACTCTGCTTCCAGAGCTCAGCCAGGAGCTAAGAAAGGTATGACATAGTCCCTGACAGACAGAAAAGCTCAATATTATCCAAAACTTGGAGTATACTATAGCTCTCCAAAGACTCTGAGCCTCCCCATCCCCATAGGCTGTGGCTAATGCTGGAGCACAAACAAATGAAACTGAGAACCACAGGGCACACCCAGCATGGAACATGAAGCTCATTCCATGTTTATACTTTGCAGCTGTACATGGATCTTCTGATCCATTCACCCTCCCAATTGAAACCCAGTGTGTACCAATTTCACACACACCAGGTATCAAACAGTTTCTGTGGAATTGTGCCAGAAAATATGGTAAGTTTATCATATTTTTATTCTAAACAGTTTGCTGCACTACAATAACTTTTAAATTCATGTTTATTAAGGTACCCTTTCATAGCCACTGCTCAGAATTGTGTCAGCATTTTGTAAATGCAAGCCACACTCCCTGTAAACAGTATTATTAACATTTGTTTGTAGAATCAGGCCACCAAGACTGATCTTGGGTGCCTGGGACAGAGATATGCAGCCCAAGGCTGTGAAGTCTAAAAGATATGGCACATGAGCAAATAAAGTTTGAGAACCTCTGATAAGGAAATTGAGGCTGAGGAAAAGAAACAGGCTGTCTGTGAATCTGGGGGAGAAGGAGGAAATGAGTACACATGAATTTGTTGCAGAGTTCTATCAGTGTTCATACTCTTTCCACTGACTGCCTGCTTACATTATAATGTTTTAAATCAGTTTCTACTGGTAAGATAAAGGTTTTCTGACAAGCTGGAATTGTTTGTAGTCGGGTAGGATGGGTTCTTATTTATTAGAACGGTGCAAAAAGACTTGTAATAATATAGGAAATTCATAAAACAATGAAAAACCAGCACTGAATGATGCAGGTCTTCAGTGACCATGAGGAAACATAGAAAACTACTCCTGGTTTGATGCTAGTGGGTACAACTGACTCTGGGATTTTATTTATTCAAGACTGAAATGTCTTATATTCATTTGTATATTTTCTGGTGCCCAAAGATCATTGGGTCACAGACTCAGATATTAATTTTGTTTGACAAGGGATGGAGTTCAGATTTACCACGGTTATCAGGAGGGGAAATGGCCTTTGCCAGAACAGCCATCTACTTCACTGATGGATTTTGCCCTCCTTTTATAATGAGATTTTATTTAGACTGCAGCTAAATAGCAACTGATCTCTGCTGTTGTGGAGGCTCCAAGCAGAGTCCAAAGCAGATGCTGTTGTCCCCTCCTACCTGTGTGTGCATGACTCACACTGTTCTCCAGCTTATCCAAAGGATCCCAGCCTTCCTGGTGCTCAGGTCATGGAAAACACCTTGCACATCCCCACATCCAGCTAGTTCAGTGTGTGGGGACAGGAGAAAGTTTAGAAGGGGAAAGGAAATTTATGGGAAGTGAGATCTGAGAGGCTGGGAGGATGCATCTCTAGAAGGAGAGGCAGGAAATGCCCCATGAATGTCAGATTGAGTTATTCCTGAATTCTACAAATAATGCCACAAGGGAAATTACATAGATCATCAAAGCGTTCTTTTATGGCCAGATAAACTCCCCTCTTGTCTTAGAAGCAGTCCCCATCCATATTAATGGACAACCAGGGTGTGTTCTGAGTGTCCAAGAGTGCTATAACTATTTCCCTAAATCAGAAAGGAGAGAAAACAAAATGTAGGCAGCCTGTGAAAAATAGATACAAACTCCAAAGTGGGCAAAACCTCAATATGCTTAGAAGCAATGTTCTTGAAAAGTACTCAGGGTTATGAGTCCCAGCCTGGAATATGTAACTGATCCATGCAAAGAGTGAAAAGAGGTTTTGTCTGTGACAAGGAAAGCTCTTGAAGGTAAGCCAAGCCTATTCTGACAGTCTTTAGGGATTTGAAACATAGAGCCCAGGTAGATTCCCTTGTATCAGTATTTCTTGCATATGCAAATGACATAGTAGCTTGGACTACTGGCATCCATGTAATTATACATAGACATATATTAACATATAGAATTACTTAAATATGTATGTAATATTATATATTATAATATATACAATATCATATATAATATACATTATATGAATAATATAAATATATAAATAATATATATTGTAATATATATTATATACTATATAAAAGCCATATAATATATATAATATATTATACATATTATATATTATATATTATATATTATATATTTATATTTTATAAATATTTATTATTACTTATTTGTGTATTTTTATTTATATTTAATACAATTTATATGAAAAAGAGTCTAAATTTAGGGTTGTTATGAATGACATAGTAATTATTGTAGAAGGAATTCCAGCTCTGCCTTTAGCTACAAGATGCTCTAACAAGCCTTGTGGTGGTGTCTGGGTGGGCCTTCTTGGAGGTGAAATTTTGGACTTGTAGGCTCACAGAGGCTCACAGCCCTCCCATTTCCTTTTGTTTACCTAGGCTGGGAGCCATTTGGTATGATGTTTTGTAGTTTGGGATTTGAGGATGGGGATGTGCCTGCATCCTGATTTATTCCAAATTAATTCCAGACAAGGATATGGAAAGTCCATATAAAGTATCCCCGAGTGATACTGCCCAAGGGGCTTTGTTGATCAGTGGTGATGCACAAAGTGACAACTTCAACATGAATACAAGCCCAGAGAGCTAGTGAAAACTAATCTACATTGATTTTTACTCAAAATAAGCAAGAAATTGCTATCTGTAATGACAGTAGCCATTTCAAAAAATAACCAAGGATTACTGTGCATCCACCTCCGAAAACTGGGCTAAGTTTCTTTTCCTTTTCCTGCTCTAGGCAGGAAAAAGGCTGAATGTCAGTTGTACCATGCTCATACTAGTGTTGGGTGCCAAGCTGAGTGGTCATTTGTTCTCCAACAACCATGGATTTACCTACTGTAGAGTTTGAGGTCTTATATTTACAGTGGGAGATGGTAAGATCCACATGAATCCTGGGTTGTCTGTACCAATCAGTGATGTATTCTTCCTGTTAAGTAGGAAAAGAGGCCTTTTTATGCATCTTTAATGCAGCACATAACAAGAGCCAATATGTAGCTTCATTTTTTGCCATGGGGCCCAAGGAGTTTCCCTTTACAGTAAAAAACCTACAGTTAGAATTAATTTCTAGGTGACTTCTATTAACTTCCTTGCAACATTGTTCCTGAAAACACGGAAGACGGTGCAATTTCATTTCCCGCTCTTTCACTCAATTTCTGGAACAGATAAGTGGGGAGGTAAAAAAATCAGGCTCTGGGAGCTGCAGTAAAAGAGATGAGCTGGAAGGCACAACAGCTGGGACTTCGTGTCAGCTTTGTTCACTAGACAGAGGTTGATGCCCTTACAGACAATCAGGCCATCTCAAGAATTCCTAAGGAGCCAAAAGGGAGCTTAGAACCTGCTGCCATAGATGGCTGGATTTGATAAAATAGTTCTAAGTTCTTTGTCAATCTGCTTGCATGTATCTACTCTCAACAGGACCCTTGGAAATGACTTGTGCAGTGATTTGTTACGCTGTCATTACTCATTAATCTGAGCTTCTGCAAATGATTTTTATTCTTCTGAAGTAGAAACAAAATCCTCATTAAGGAATTTGTTTGTTTTAGAGCTATACAAAAGATTACTCAGCTTTCACAAACAGATATAAGAGAAAAAAAAATGTGGTTATGCAAAATGTTCCCTCTCATAAGCCCTTGCTTTCCACTGACTCCCAGGACCTCTGGATGGAGCCTGCAGTGCATGGCTCAGCTCATTACAAAGCTTGGGGTCAGTAATTGGAATCACATGTACTCGAGGCCTCTCACTCTGACTGTAGGTGAGAGTGCCAATTTATAGTAGAAATGTGCATTAAGCAAAAAAACCCCACCCCAAACCAAGGAGAAACCTATTGTCAGATCTGCAGATGGCCACAGCCATGATGTTTGCTAGAAATGCTTCTAAAACTTTTATTTAAATTTGCCTCATTTCTGGTACAGTTTGTGGGGGTGAACTAAACAGCAACACGGAATTCTTACTCTGGAGTAAAAATGTCCACACATGGTGTTAATCAGGGGAACTCCATGTGTGGACAGGCTATTATGTATGACTTTACACTGTTTTAGGCATGCTGGGTGAAGTTCTTTCTACCCACCTTTAATCAATTAGGGGAGGTTTTAATGTAGAGTGAAAAAAGGCAATATTGAACTGAACCCAGAGTTATTACAGAAGGGATTTCTCTGGTTCAGTAAACTGGCATGAATTTTAGACAAGGTGTAATCTTTGTGAGGTGTCTCTCCCAGCTGTCTGATACATGAAAAATGGTAGCTTGGAGGTTGGAATGAAACACTGGAAAGGTCCCACTGTAGCTGATGTAAAATCCTTTTAAACTGAGTCAGGGCATTTAACAAAGAGAGAGAGATAGAGAAATAGACATGCAAAGAGAGAGAAAGAGACTAATAGCTTATGGTAGAAAATCCCCCAGTTAAAATCCCCCCTCCCAAATAAAATCAGCCATCCAACCCTCTTCCCCTTTTCCAGCTGCCCCTTCCCAATAAAACAGAGAAAACCAACCCAAAAAACCTACTAAAATCCACAACAACAAAAACCACCAAAAGCACCAAACCCAAAAAACCAAACCAAAGCAAACAAAAAAACCCCCAAAACAACAAACCCCCACCTCAAAAAACAAACAAACAAACAAACCAAAACACACAAAACCCCAAAAAACAACACAAATAACCAACCAAACAAACAAAAAACAACAAACCAAACAAAAATCCCAGCAGTTAAAGGAAGACAATGTGGACATTTTGAGTGGGGATGGAGGTCAGTTCTTGGATAACTCTTTCTGCAGCATGTGTGGGAGGCAGCACCAGAAGGGTTTTGGAACCAGGTTCAGAAGGAACAAAAGGAAATGGCCCTTCACACAGTCACTGGTGAGTCCATGAAACCAGTTGCCAAAGGGTATTTTGGATTATAAAGTTTTACAAGAACTCATGGGGGGACATGATAAATACCTGGAGTAGGAATTCACTGAGGGCTACTAAATACACATTTCCCTGAGGAAATGCTCCAAACTCAAAGGAACTGAAGGCTGGGAGAGTAATTGTGACAATTACTGTGTGTTTTTCTTCATGCTCTTCCACTACTTTACAACTGTGGCTGAAGACTGTTGGGATAGTTGGACTCTTGGCCTTATGGTGGTATTTATGTTCTTGTGTTAGAAAAGTACAAAAAACTGGGTGAGGAACAAAACACACATTCAACTCTTACTGCCCTAAACACTTTTTCCATTTGGACATTTTGAGGAGAGACACTCAAAAGTTGCATTATTGAGTAGTTACACGAGGAACCTTCAAGCAGACGCACAATGACTCCCAACTCTTTGTTTGTGTAAAATCGAGGGCAAAGTATACAGGGGTGTTGAACTCTCTGTGTTTCCATCTCCATTTGCCTGCAAATATTATCCCTCTCATTATCTGAAAGATCTCAGCAACAGCATTGCCAACTGGGTCCTTTGACCACTATCAGTGTTTGTGTTCCTGTTTAAATAAGATAAGGAGGTCAAAAAAAAAAAAAAAAGATGAAGAAGAAGGGAGGGGAGAGAAATCAGAGCTGCCTCATTTGGGTTGAAATTCTCATCCTGACTTCTTAAGAGTAGGGGGAGGGAAGAAGGGATTTTTATTTTCCCCACTGAATTTCATTGCAAGATTCTAGAATCTCTCTGCTCTTAAAAACCATATCTGACTGACAAAAGCTGTACTGGGGTAAAGACCTAGAAGGGGAGGGGAAGTTGAATATTCCCCCTTTAGACGTTAAACCTCTGCTAGGTGGTTTCTTTTGTTTTATTTTGCTTTGTCTTGCCTTTGTTTGTGGCTTCCCTCTACTTGGAGACGAGAGAAGTCGCTGCACTTCTGTTTCACGGGATCAGAGACGGTTCGGGCTGAGGATCTGCCGCTCGCCGAGCTCCGGGGAGTCACTGTGAGGGCGTGTGGGGGCGGCGGGCCATCGGCAGCCCCAGGCAGCCTCCGGTGCCTCCGAGCTGCGGCCACGGCTCCGTCCTGCAGGCTGGATCATTAAGCGGGCAGGCACTGAATTAAATCTTTGTAAAGCCCACCGAGTGGGGGGTTCCTGCGAGCTCCTTCCCAACCGGTCTGGGGCGGCTGGGACAGCAGCAGCAGCAAGCGGGAAGGGAGAAGGGAGAGCGCCCCGGCCGCCTGAGGAGAGCCGAGACCCGCTCGGGGCCAGCGCTGCCCGCCGATGGACGGGGCCCTGCGGCTGCTCCTGCTCCTGGCGCTGCTGCCGCCCTCGCTCCGGGGACAAGGTAAGAGCGGGCAGGGACCCGGGCATGGCTGCCGGGCCATGGGGCCCCTTCTCCCCCGTGTCCCTGCACGTCCCGGGCAGGCTTTAAAGCGCCGCTGCCACGTCCAAGTGAGCAGAAAGGCGTGGTGAGCCCCGGCCCCGCCGCTGCCCCCGGGCAGGCTCCGCCGGACGGAACGGGACGGGACGGGACGGGCTGGGCTGTGCCGTGCCGTGCCGTGCCGTGCCGCGGGTGTTGAGCTCTCTGTGTGAGAGGGCGATGGGTTCGCTCCACGGACACCCCCAGCCCACCCGGGATCCAGAGCGGCTCGGCGGATATCGCAGGAATATCGCGACATGTCGGGGCGGGCGCCGCGCGGTGCCCCCGGTCCCCAGCGGGAGCGACGGATCCGATAGCGGCGGCAGCAGAGGCGGCAGCTCTGACCTGCCGGACACAGCTCCAGCCGAAAGAAAGCACGGGAAACCGAGCCAGCAGCTCGCTGGGATCCCAGAGGAGAGGCAGGAGTAGCAAAGGATGCAGGCTCTTTGGAGACTAAACGTGGGGAGGAATAGCCGAGCAGAGGATGCGGGCTCTTTGGAGATAAAACGTGGGGAGGAATAGCTGAGCAAAGGATGCAGGCTCTTTGGAGATAAAACGTGGAGCGTGTGCGAATGGTACCGTGTGATGTGGTTGGTTTTGAAAGCATTGGTTGGTTGGTTTTGGGATCTGGATCCGAGCCATGACTCCTTTACTGTACTGCATGCTTTTATTCCTGCTCTCTTAGTGCTGACTAATTCGTCGTAGAAATCTCATGCAAGTCTTAATTTGTAGGAGGTGACAAAGAAAGTATTTGTCCTATGGTGATAATGACTTTATCACAGCTCACAGGTAAGTGACTTTTCCATTAGAGTGACCCCAAGGGGTCCACTGAGGTTTCATTACACTCCGGGCAAGTACTTGGAAACACATGGTCACTGGCCTAGGCAGACAAAAGCCAGTGAAACAAACAATTTGTTAATATCACAGTGTCTTGAGTCTTGGATTTTTATATAGCAGAGCACTCGTCACAGATACCTGCCAAAATACCTGCTTTGATAAAGAATTGTAGAGCTCATTTTAAAGAGGGACAGAACAAGATGGTCAGAAGACCAGCATTCACCTCCAGAATCAAAATAGCTCCTACTTTGCCTTAGACAACAGAGTGCATCAGCAAAACTGTGGCTTTGATGTGCCACAGTGAGCAGACATAGTAATTTTAAGCATCCAACATTATTGTGGAACATGAATAATTTCCGTTTGTAACCTCTGTACATTTAACCTTAGTTACTGGATAACTTTTTAGAAAACTGGGAAGTCATTAGATGTATAAGCTCCGTTTTAAAAAAGTTTTTTTAACACAAAAATTAGCAGTAAAATATATATCAGGGTTTGATTTCCAAATTAGAATCCATACTCTAATTTGAGAATTTTTGTTTCTTAAAACTTAACAGTAAACTGGGTAAAATTAGATTTAAATGTCTGAAAGCAAGTGAGGATCCTTGCTTAGGATTTAAAGAGTAGACTTCACTTGGAAAAATAATGAATGAATATTGAATAATAATCTGTGTTTTAGAGGTAAATGAAGTAATTACATGGTGAAGTGATGTTGTTGAAGTCTTTGGGGCAGAGCCTGTGCTCCTCTGCAGGTCTGGAATGAGAGGCCTTGGAGCAGAGAGGAGCTCCCATGTGCTGTAGTGATACAACTGCCAAGTTACCACAACAGCGTATTTATGAAATACAGATTTCTTCTGAATTTGGTGCCATCAGTTTTCTTAATTGCTTTTCCTCACTAATGACTCAGCAAATCATCAGTGGCTCTTAAAGTCTTCATCCTGAAGGAGCTGAAGGGACTGCCTTCAGGGGAACTGCCCAGTGCACATTAATATAGGGTATGTACATCATTGCAAGAGTAAGGATCTTAAAACCTTAAAACATTTCATGATGCAACTTTTTTTTTTTTTTTTTTTTTTTTACTGTAAACATTGCATTATTTAATGCCTATCAACTACCATAAAACTAAGAAGATCAATTCCATCACCATGGCCAGTCAGGGTATTAATAGTTCATCCTGCAGCTCTCTCTTTGGCACATCTTGGTACTGCAGGCACAGTTTTAACTCACTAAACATCTGGAAGCGTGTCTATTCAGGGGAAGGTTACTGTTGTAATAAAAAAAATGTTCCACTGACTTTGTGGAAGGAGTTTTATTTTAAGATTATGATTTTTACATGTGCTTTTATAACAGTACATTTGTAAGGAGTATATGGGTGGAGGTAGGACACATAAAAGGCTGAATCTGTGCTTCCTTGTGTGTTACCATGGATAAAGTCTGCCCCAAAAAATTAATATACCACCAGTTCTAAAACATGAGTGCTACCTCTAAATTGGCTTTTAGTTGAGTTTTTAGTTGAGTTTTGTTTTAAGAGGCCATTTTCAGAGGTGACATTTTATTGCAATCAGGAGAAGAGCAAGATGTTAAAGCTCTTTGTTTTTCATCTCTGTAATTGAAAGCAGACGTTTTAGTGAAATCCAAGAGAAACCCCCATAAACCAGCTTATCAAGTTACTGCAGTATATTTATATTGTTCTGTTAGGTTTCAAGCATTATCTGAGAGTAGGTCAATGCATTTTCAAAAGTTGTAAAATTTGTTGTCCTACTTCAGCCCATTCTGCAAGTTTCATATCAACTTTGCATGTGTTTTCAATAAATAGTTGTGTTAAGACCAACTTGTTCTACAATGCTTCTGTTCCTATTTTCTGAAATGAAAGATGGGCTTTAGCCCTCTGGGACTTGACTGAAATGGTTAACTGGGGCCATGAAAGATTTTGAGTTTGGCTTTTTGAGTTATGGTTACTTCTAAAGAAGCAGGTGGTAAAATGAACTCAGTAAGCAGAGAATCTGGGTTTACTTGATTTGTAAAATATCTGTAGAGAATAAAAGGGGATGAAACAGAGAAGGTCAAGAAAGAGAGAGCTGAAATCCAAATAAAACAACTTCAGGGCACAGGCAAGAATTTCAATGGTAACACAGAATGGGTTAGTAAGAAAGAGAGAAATGAACGAAAGCTTTTGTGAAAATGTAGCAGAAAGTGATGGATGACTGTTACAGGAAGCAAAGAAAATGACTGAAGTAAAGAAATAACAAAGTAGGCAGGTAATTGTAGCCAAACAGGCAGAAGTTTTGTGAGCACTCTGGAAATGTTAGGCATTTGTGTTTTTGTGTAGATTTGATGGAAAGAGACAGGCCAGGAGTGAGATTTTAATTGTTAAGTCATCACACAATTAAATTGTGTAATGGACAGCATTGCTCCAAGATAAGATGTAGAAGTGGAAGAAGAAGGTTGAGAAGATTGCAGGGTAAGAAAGAACAGAAAACTTGTCTGCAAAGAAATCCATGAAGGAGTTGTCAGGAGCAAGAGAAAAAACATAGGAAGAAGCCACAACAAGCAAAAAGCCTAAAAAGGAGGGAAAAAGTCAGTACAGATCAGTGAAGAGTTCCAGAAAAATGGCCAGAATTACTGGCCATGATATTTAGTGACTAAAAATTAGCTTAGAAATGTTCAGAATAATGTCAAGTAAGGGGAGAAGGAGTAGACAAGGACGTGCTAAGATGATGTACTGGGTGATTTACAGTGACAGAGTGTACAGTGAGGGGGAAATTGTGACAGTCACCTGCATCTTTATCAGACTTGGCAAGGTTGCTTGTCCTCTGGTGAGACAGAGGACAGCCCAGAACAAATTGTGTTGAAATTCTTCTCTGATCAACAGCATGCAGCATGCTTTGAGCATCTCCCATACTTGTACTCTCCTCAACATACCAACAAATCTTTGGCTAAGGCCAAAGTTCATTTCAACAGTTCATTCAGTTCAAAGTTTTAAGTTCATTAAGTTTCTTCTGTTCACATTTTAAAGCATGCAACATTTCTATTTCCCTCAGCACTAACAAGTACTTTGTCTCTGATTTGTACCTATTATAAACTACTTCAGACTTAAAAGTTTTGATAAACTGCCTTTTGGATTTGAAGCATGTGCTGCTGTATCTTAAGAAGAAAATAAATTTCAAGATTTTCAGGGATTTTCATTCATACTCTTTTCAGTTAGTCAAAATACTGTTACATTTTCATTCAGAGAAGGCTGATGCAGTTTTGGGTACTGAGCACACAGGTATAGGAAATATCTATAGGAAGTATTGATTTCTGGGTTGTAGTAGCACCACAAATGAACAATGCTGCACAAGGGTGCTCTATGTGCCCCAATAAGTTGTTTGGTTTTCAGTCTAGTCAAAATCTGGATTGAGACTTTAATCTTAGTAATAAAGAAAGCAATACCAGAAAAGATCTTTTTTATCAGGTCTGAAGTGTACAGATGTAGAAATACTTCATATGCTATATTCCAGCTTTTACGGTATTTCCAAGGATTTTATGAAGCTTTGGAAGGATTTAATGTGTAAATGCTACTTGCACTACACTCATTGGATATACTGCCACCTTTCAGCTTTGCTCTGGTCACTGACTAAATTTCAGGTACTGAGTACTTTTAATGTAAATGCTTAGTAAGAGAATCTGGGAGAGATAGATGTTGATTTGTGGCTCAGTATAGAAAATTGCAAAATTAGGAAAGTTAGGAAAGTCTCATGTAAGAGTTCTGGTAATGTTTTCTCTAAAATGAAACCTTCCCTAAAGCATTGCTATATGTATATATATATGCAAAAAAAGGGTCTGTATTTTCTTCCTGCTTTGTTAAGTCTGTGGTTCCTTCCACACTTGAACCCTGACCCATTGTGCTATAAATTTTATCCCATCTGCTTAGTGTTTCCTGACTGTTCTTTAAATATGGCAATACTAGAATATCAGAACCTTTCATCATTGTCCATAATTTTTCATATTCAGCAATAAACATGCTGCCTACAGAGAAGATACATTTTACTTTAGCAGTATATAAAAGCATAGTTATTGTCATTATTATTAATTTACTAGTCAGATGAAAATACAGAAATCCCAGTGTGAAAAAGTTTTTCCTGTAATCATTTTACAGAATAGCAATAGAAATAGAAATAATTTTCTAATTTTCTATATAATATATATAATATATATATATTATATATAATATATGTATAATATATATAATTTTTCTAATTTTCAGGCAATATAAATGCTTGAGTATATATGTTCAATATAATGAGATGTGCTGCTCTGTCACATTCTCATATCCTCATTTAAGTAGCTTTATTTTGGATATATACATATACTTGGACTCAAAACTGTTTAAAGTCTACCTATAGGCTGTCATTTTACTGCAGTACATTTGAGGACATGGCCTTTATATAAATGAACAGGACTAGCAATAGGTTAATTTTAGTACCCTAAATAAAAATTTCTAATCACACCATTTTTCATTACTTGAAATGAGAAATCAAGAGAAGATTAAAATTTGCTCTTAAATGAGAATGCCTTATTTGGCACTTTTCCTGTGAGGTTATTTCATTATTTGCATGATTTTTTTACAGGGGGAAAAGTGAAGGGCAAAGTTTAGCATGCATTTGTCAGGCAGAGCAGTTGCAATTCTTCCTATTATAAGTCTTTTTTTGTATGTCCTTCCATGTCATCATGTCATCTTGTGAATGCACCATCTTGTTTCATGTTCTTGTGAGGATGTAGAGTCTGGGACAGAAACTACACATTCTAGGCTGTTTACACAATGCTGATTCAGTGGACTCCAAGTTTCTCTCAACACTTTCATGTCTTCTAGAAATTTTCAGAAAATTCTTTATTCTTCTAGTCTTAATGTCTTTTATCTTCAGCCTCCTCATGGAAGCCCAAAAAAGAACCCATCCAGAAGGATGAAAAAATAGGTATTAATTTGTTCCCAGGAAAGGCATCCTCAGGGAGCAGCAGTCTTCAGGTACACAAAAAGTTGGGTTTTCAAGAGGTAGTGACAAAAGAATGAATTGAAATGAGCTTTTGGAGCAAACAGTCAGGTAATAAATTATTAAAAAAAAAAATTCTGTTCTTGCTGAATGTATGAGATCTTGGAGCACAAGAGCACTTGCCTGGACAAGTTTGGGCATTGCCTGGACAAGTTTGGGAATCAGCCTCACTTGGTACTGATTTTAAATAACTACAAAGAGCTCTGCCCACAAGTGACTGAATTTTATCATGTCTCCCTGAAAGTAGTGAGTAAGACAAGATAACCTGCTGAGGCCTTCTATATCATTATCTTTTCTGATATTTTGAGATACATATATATATGTGTGTATGTATATATCTATATATCTAAGATGCCTTATTCCTGCAATAGATGGAGGTGTCTTTTCTAATTTTTAGTAGCCAGCTGCCTACTTTTAGGAAGATTTTTTTAGACCCAAGGCATAATGAAACTCTGCAGTAAAGCAGAGTGTGCTTTCCCCTCTAAGGACATAATGGATGTTGCACCATAGCTTTGCCTCTGTCAGGCCTGTCCTCATCACCAGCTATTGCCATGGAAGGTTTTAAGAACTTGTTTTATAAACAGCACACAGATATCTCATAAAATGAGGTTTGGCTGTGTCTGAAAAATCCCCCTAGTTGTGTGATGGCCATTGCTGGTGCTACCAGACTCACATTCCCTGTAAATGAGTGTTCCCCAGACCTAAATAATTTCCAGTAAAGTGTTGGCTCTTTTCAATCCAACCACAAAACACACTAACATACCAGGCATTTCCTCTAGGGTGCTGCTGCTTTACTGTGTTAACTGGGTTTCTTCAGTGATTTCAGCTGTCCTGAAATAATCACTCTTAGCTGAGAATCCATCTGAAAGCAAAGGTTCAAACCCTTTAAAAATGTTTAGAGAGGATGTAGCATTTTGTAGCTGTGTGAATTGTGAGTGATTGTCTATCAGCCCATAAACCTCCAGTATTACCCCTCACACTTGGAGGAGAGGATTCCAAAGTCACAGATCCTCTTTGAGATTTTCTGTTGTACATCTCTCCCTTTCATGGTTTCAGGTCTCCTTCACCCTTTCCCCTGATCTGTGTGCCCATTTCCTAGGTTTACACACAATGAAGATGAGCAAAGCTGTATTTGTCATGTTAGTCTATTGCCAGTTGGACCTTTGAAGTCAGCTGGCTTCCCTCTTGTCTAAACATGTCTCCAGGTCTATTCCATACCTTAAGAGGCCAGCCAGAGTGTGTTTGCATTGCCAAAGACAGCATTTCCACAGTTTAATGTAAGAAGAAGGAAAAAAATCAAGAATGCACATCCCAGCTGCCAGCACTGCTGTCCCTGCCACAGAAGCAGCTGAGTTTGTCCACCTGATAACAGCCCAGTGTCACTGCTCAGGAGGAATTAATTTGGTGTAGCAGAGCAGGCCAAGCACACTCTGTTTGCTCTGAATGTTGAGCAAAGGGAGCCTTGGTTAAACAGATATGCAGTTGCTGTAATTTTGTGAGAATGCAGATTGGAAGACAAAGAATGTGACTCTGAGTATGATGGCTGGCCAGTCTGTCATGCTGAGGATCAAATTCTGTAAGCAGATTTGGAGTTTCTTCCAGCTGGCAGTTAGATGGATGAGCATCACTAGTGAGAGGGTTTTCTGGACAGGACAAGAGAGGTTTTATCAGAAAGGTACTCAGTGACTGCTGAAAGTGGTTTTCTTACTGGAAACCTAAACCAGTGTGTGCCTGCTGTGCTCACAGGTTCCAAAAATTCTGCATGACATACTGTTACTGAAACATGTTGGATCAGTGCTGAGCTCTCACAGAGTCTATCTGTTGCCTGTATCCTCGTGTGCTGAGAAGTGATGATCTTGTTTTGTTTCCTCACATTCCACAGTGCTGAGCCTCTTACAGACTAAATTGGGTGAGAGGCAAGATCTGCACCGCATTTTGCAAACATAATCAATTCATGTGCTTAAAGGACTATAAACATCTGAATAAGAAGGTGTGATTTTGACCCCTTGACCTGGACTCACTTCCAAATCTACACCAAAATAAAGCTGGTTATGTGGGCTGGGAAATCAGGGAGTTTGAGGGTCACATCATTGACTGCCCTGAAGAACAGGCAATCCTGACTGGGCTCAGGTGTCTCTTTGGTTTGGTTTCACCATCAGGTTGATAACTGTTCCACAAATCAGTAATGAACAGCCACCCAATCCTGGAATATATGAAGGCCTTTCCAATAGAGGCAACAGTGGAGAATATCTGCTGTTGAAGATTGTTACCTAAAAAAAAAATCTCCCTTCTTGATGTAGCTGGAATGCTACTGCTATGAAATTTATCCAGTTCTCTTTACTGCTGCTTTTCATTTGCAAGAGACAATTCAGGGGCTCTCATTCCAGGAATCATGCTTTTTTTGCATTCTTCAGCTTATCTTTCTTTTGCAAAAAATATTCACTGCAGCAGCTGAATAAGCAATTATTGCATCACAGAAGCCTAAGGTCATGCAGATATCAACCTCATTTCTTGCTTTGAACTCCCACAAGTTATGGCAATCCTGTTAAAAAATCCTTTTCTTAAAACAACATTTTCTTGTGCACATCACGTCTGTGTAAACATAGCTCTGAACCAGCATATGAATGCATCATGCACACATAGTGTTTGAATATTTTTGACCTTAATCAAGCCCTAACTGATAGATTTTCTTCATGACATCTTTTGTAAAATTAGAGAAATTTAGTTCCAGCTGTGTTTCTGCTGTCTCCTTCCCAAGACTCCTGAAGTCTCTCTCACAATCCAACATACTCCAGGTGTCCACTAGGACAGACATCCTTGCTGTTACCTTACTCACAGAGCTCAAGTTCTTTTGGATGCCCTGCTGCACGTACCTTTGTACAGGAATTGGTGATAAAAGTGGTGATAAAGCTGCATTGGATTTTATCCAAAATAGACCTGGGATTTTCTGAACAAATCAGTAAGCGTGTAAAATTACTGTATCTGATGAAAAGGAAGTTAACATGCTCCCCCCTATTAACAGAGCTCTGGTTTCTACTCATATTTTTCTGTCTTGTGATACCAGAAAGTTGAATCAGCATTCCTCAACTTTACAAAATGGATCTGACACTGTTTTCTTGCATGTTACAACTTTGCTGTAGGGTTTCTCCCTCCAAATAAAAGGGTGTAGGGAGAGAGAATATAAGAAAATAAAGATAGTGTAGAAAGTAATCTTACCCCTAAGGAGTTGCAGCTGGGCCAATTATCAAAGATGAGGAACAGGCCTGAGTTTAACAGGCTACAGGTGTAACCAATGAGAAGAATAGTGCTATAAAAGAGTGGTTGGGAGAGGAACTGGAGTTAGTTGGCTGCTTTGTGAAGAAGAAACAGTCAGTGCTCTGAGGAGATGACCATGAGAAACACCAACAAGGTATGGAACTTTTGTGATAAGGAGACAACAGCATGGAACCCCTGCAATAAGATGGCAACAAAAGGGCGCGTTTAATCTGAGCACAGGTGATGGCACCAGCATTTTCCCATAACAGCATTGTCTTTAGGATGCCTGAGATTTCTCTGGCTGGTTTGCTTGAAGCATGGTGCGCTTGGCAAAATTGCTGAAGGAGCACCAGGTTCAGTGGAGCAGTGCTGTTCCTCCTGCTTGATCATTGCAGGTCTGAGGTGTGCCAGGAGCCCACCAGCTGAATAAGACATGTAGTTACAGTCAAGGAAAAAAAAAAAGCAACACATTTTTTCAGTGAGATTCCTTGAGATGTCATAATCAGAGTGGTTTCTACCTTCTGCTTCCCACTGCCTGGTTCTTTGCCCACCCTGCAGTACCAGCTCAAAGTTAGGAGAGGCTGTATAGTGGCCACAGCCCCTCTGTGCTCTTGGTCCCCTGAAGAAGGTGCAAGAAGGCACAAACAGCCTCAGAATGACCTTTTTGCACAAGGATTTCCAACTGGGAGCCACATGGACGTGCGCGTGTGTACAGTGGAATCAGCAACAGAACTGCAGCTGGGAGGTGGTAATTCTGTCCTGCTTCTAAACACTTATTAGCAACTCTTAATGCCCAAATGGAATCACTTCCAGTGCAATCAGAGGCTGACACCTGATATGTGAGACTCTCACTTGGAGATTTTGAAAGTGCAGGGTTTTGCCCATGAACTACCATTTTTAAACTGCAAAGCCAAGAGAAAATGTTTTTCACTGTTTAATTGTTACGTTTCAGAAGAATGGCCTTGAGGGTGGAGTGCTTTATTTTTTTACTGGTTGTTTTTCACTTCCCTCTATTCTCAGGAGATGTCTGGCAGGATCTTTAGAGGATATGAATTGTGATGTCACCAAAACAATGGGCCTGGACCACAGACCTCCTTCCACAAACTCTCCATGATCCCTCTTTGCTTGGATGCACTCCTTCAGAGAAGCTTGCTTAGCTTGGCCTGCTTTAAATCCTTGGGTTATTTGGTTGGAGTAGAGGTGTGTTGCCAGGGCTTGGAGGGAAGAGCTGGTGTCCAGAGCCAGGGATTGTCCTTCTGGGGAGGAATTTGGCTGAAGACTCATTTGTACAAAGCCCTGCAAAAACCTGCAGCCAGCTCTGCATTTCAGTGAAATGTGTATCATTTTTCAACACACTTAAGATTGATTGCAGACAGCAGCACTAAAAAGGAGGTTATTTGTAGTGCTTTGTATGAAATCTGATGCATATGATGTTTGTCAGCTGGAAGGCCCAAGACAGGGTCCCTGTGCTCAAAGAAGAGCTTAGACACAAATTCATGGATTTCAGGCAGACTTTAATTTACTAGACTAGTTTAATCCAAAGCATTATAAATTGCACTTAGCTTTCAGTCACTGGCATGAATTCTGGACATGCTGAGGGGTTCAAGAGAAATATTGCCTTGACTTAGTAATGACAGAATTTTGACCATTATTTTGGGTAAGACTAGAAGAATGACCTGGGTCATAGAATACAGAGCCCTGTTGCAAACCAACACTTAAATGCAATTCTAAGTATAATAATTTTCTTAATAACACATGTTTGCTTTACTGGATCCAATAATTTTGATTGTTGTTTACTGTAATAATACTGTAATACTGTAATTTTTGTTGACAGGAACTGTGCCCTTTTACAGGTTTTACTTATCTATGCCTAAAATGGTCTGTTTCTCCTCATTTAGCAGGACTTTGATTCCCCTCATCGTCCTCCTAATCTCTCTTTAAACATTTTTCATTTTGGTTTCCTAAGCAGGGAAAGCCAGAATCCTGCCAGAAATCCACAGCTTTGCACTATATAGTTGATAACTGCCTTAAGAGTACCTACCTCAAAATGACTGATGCATCCTGAAATCTCACTTAATTCTTTCATTTTTGCTTTGAATTATAATCACTAGTTGGGAATATAGGTTGTTCCCTGCAAAAAAAGCCCTGAATTACTGGAGGGAATTAACTTCTCTGTGTGTTTTTATCTGCCTTCCCCTTCAAGGAATGTGAATTCCTGGATGATCTCAGAGGTCTTTTCCAACCTGAATGATTCTGTGATTCTAGAAGAGATTCTGATTCTGATAAGAGGTTGACCAGCTTGTAGTTTCCCAGATCTTCTCTCTTGTCCTTCTTGAGGTCAGGGAGACACTTGTTCTCCTTCATCCTTCAGGAATTCCTCTCATTCACCCTGAGCTCCAAAATCCTCATGTATAAGCTGGCAATGTCATCACCCCTCTCCCTCAGCACTCATCGGTGAAACCTGTCAGGGCCATCAGTTAAAAAACTGAGGAAACAGAGAGAAATCATTGGAAAGCTGTCCCTCTGGATAACCAGATGTTTTTTTACATATTTTTCATATTTGTTACACAAGGAGCTGTTCAGTGTTCAGACCACAAGACAATTAATGGAAAAGCGTGACTCCTGTTTTATTCCAAGTTCTGATACACCTGCTGAGCAGTGAACTTTTGCACTTGGAACATGAAGCAAACCTGTAGTGCTTGTCAGTTCATTAACAGTATTCAGTTTTATTAAATTAGAAGCTTGCAAAAATATACTCTACACAAATAATTGTCTTTGGGGTGGTTCCCCTCAGTTTCAGTGTTGGTATAAGTTGGTAACAGGATTAATTTTTCTTTCATGTGTTAAGTGATCAAAATACCATATACCTTTTTGTTCCTCTCTGCAGTACTTTTGCATTGACATACTTCTGAGTAAAATATTGAAAAGAGACTAACTGGATAATAACCTCAGGAAAAAAATAGTTCTGCAAATTTGCTTGTAATTTGTTTCATTTGTTTTTCATATAAGGTATTTGATTTATCCTGTATTCTTTGGGATTTTAAAAGGTTGCTTATTTCTATTTCTGCTTTTGATAATAAATGAGTGCAATCCCAAAGATAATTTTATTTGGCAGGACTATCTGAACTGGTTTCTGCCTGTGTATCAGTCCCTAAGCTGTGTCTTTGTGTGGAATGCTAGGAGAAAATGCAGTTTGCTTCACCAAGAAAGGAAAACCTGCAGCACTGGAGTTTATTGCAAGGTGCTGACAGGTGCTTGCTTGGGCCATGGATGCTTTTTGTATAGGTGCCCTGTCCTGTCTGTAAGTCAGAGAGGGAAAAACTGCCTTGCTTGTGTTTGCTTGGGTGTTTTTTAACTGGCAAATGCAACACCACTTATTAAGATTGTATTAAACACATTGTGTTTTTCTCTCTTTCCTCATCTCTGCAGATCTGTCAGTGGAAGAATGCTGTGACAAGGGTGTTGAATGGGCAATCACAAACAGGATATGTGCCTCTCTGCCATTAATATCCGAGTCTAGAGAATGCAGGTACACACTTACATGTTATGTATTAACACAGTTACATATTACGTATTAAAACACAGTCTATACTCTAATGTGAAACCACAGAAATGGCAGGTATTAAAGCCAACTTACAAGATGAAGCATCCAACTCTTATATCCCAGCTTTTCAACTCCATATGCAGCCTTGGGGAATTCTTCCTGACTACCTTCTTTTCATCCAATCCAGTCCTTTTAATTTTTGGTGTAAGTCTAGCTTAGATTCATCCACCCTTAACCATGTGGTATTTAGTGTCTCTTGCTCAGAGGTTTTCCCCCTCAGAGGACACCTCAGAATGGCTGCACTGGTGTCACCAAGCTGCTTGTGGATCTGACTGTAGAAAATAGAACCCGTCAGTTAATACACAGATTTCTTCATTCCGCTGAGAATTGATAGGATATTTCTGTTTGGTAATCTACCAAATGAAATAATGCAAGAAAATGTTTAGTTAAGATTTTGATTCTGCTGCATCTCTTATGTTATTGTGGCATTTGTAGTTTTTATGTCAATATCATTTGCATTATTTTTGCTGTTACATGCACTTGTTACATTTAATTAGTGGGGCAAACAGCTGGTAGTTTGAGAGGCAACTCCACAGAGAAATTTGTATTTAAAACACTTTGCTTTGCTCCCCCCCGCTACTCAAATGGATTGCAGTGTGATTTAGCCTTAGTAATAATTCTAGAAGAGTTAAGATGATCTTTATTACAGAAAGAATGTGTCTTCCAGGGAAGTCAATCTCTGTTTTCTGACTTTTGCATTTATACTGGCATCGAAAGCAGCCTCTTACGCAGAAGAATTGACAGATAGGAAATAAATGCCAATTTAGGAAATAGTTGAGGAGTCATAAGAATTACAGGCAAAACAGAGGCAGGAAAAACAGGAAACCAAGTTTATTGAACAATCTAGGTCTGAGTATCTTGATGATATAATAATAATAATTTGATTTATATGAATTGAGATTCTGTTGCAAATAATTTATTCTTCAAAAGATCTTAATTTTGGAGACTTAGTAGGAATTCATAGGAACTGGAGAATAAACTCACTAATGATTCATCTAGCTTATGTGCATAACTGAGATGTAGTTAAGAAAGTTATAAAATAAAAGGCACATATTCTGTGAGAGGTATGAGCACTTCTTGTTTTGAATCATCTGTTTAGAAAAGGAATAACAGTAGTGTTTCAGATTCAGTGTCCCCCTCAAAGGAAGCCCACTGCTAGAATCTCTTGTGTGAGGAACCAACTGCTTCACTGAGTTGGAATTGCATCCCCTTGGCCATTTCCCAGCCATTTAAAATACATCCATAGTAATCAAAGAACCATGGAATGGTTTGGGTTGGAAGGGACCTTAGAGACCATCCAGTTCCAACTCCTTCCATGGCAGGGACACCTTTCATTATCCCAGATTGCTCCAAGCCCTGTTCAACCTGGCCTTGGGCACTTCCAGGGCTGGGGCAGCCACAGCTTCTCTGGGTAACTTGTGCCAGGGCCTCACCACCCTCACAGGGAAGAATTTCTTCCTGACATCCAATCTAAACCTACTCTCTGTCAGTTTGAAACCATTCCCCTTTGTCCTGTCGCTCCAAGCCCTTGTAAACAGTCTCTCCATCTTCCAGACTCCCTTTAGGTACTGGAAGGGGCAATTATGTCACCCCAGAGCCTTCTCTTTCCCAACCTGGCCTTGGGCACTGCCAGGGGTAGGCCAGCCTCAGCTTCTCTGGGCACCCTGTGCCACAATCCCACCACCCTCAAGGGGAAAATGTTTTCCACATAAAGAATTGTTTTCCAGCCCTGTCATTCTTGTATCTGCCACATCACAAGGTGACAGCTCTGGGCTCCAGCACATTTGTAAGGCTCTTCTACCCGAGTCCCTTGTGTTTCCTGAGGGAGCCATCTGTGTCACTGTCACTCACTGAGCGTGCTGTGGCTCACACTACAGCCATACTCACTTCTTTTGTCCTACACAAGGTGAGCCAGACCCAGTGTGAAGTTCACAACTTCCAAAAATCCCCTTGGTTGCTCTTACTCCAGCTTTCAGCTGAAACAAGGCCCTGGGCCCAATGTCTGCAATCTCTCACTGTGGTTTCTTGCCTCACACATGATTTTATCTCGATGTATTATCTCTCTGGACAATGTCAGTGTTTATCTCTGTGGCTCAGTTAATACAAGTGTAGAATTTTAATGAGTAATATCTCTGGCTGTCATCGCAGTGGGTCTTTTCCCATTCATTCATTTTCCTGTGGTGTGGTTAAACTCAAGGCAGCTAGAAAGAGCTGCCAGTTAATTTTGGAACTCAACCTGTCCAATAAGTCTTCTTCCTCTCTAAGTGAAGAGTTTTCCCTGCACAGAGCTCTTAGCAAGTGAACTCAATTCCCTTGCCAGAAACAGTCTGTCTCCATATGGTATTTGCATGCCTTTGACAATGTGTAGCCTTTCTGGAATTACACCAGGAATAGCATTATTTACTAGTGTTGCAAGAATGCACATTGAGGAATCCAAGGCTGGAAGACCTAGTTTGTTTTTGCAAAATCATTCTTTTTCATTTTGATATTTTGTCCAAGACCTTCCACTGTATGCATGAACAGCACTGACATAGCTTGAAGGAAGCAGAATGAGAGAGACAGAGGGTAATAACAGCAGATTGACAAAATATTGTTTTCAGAAAAAAAGTTAAAGTTTAATGTTTTTATGAAAAGAAGAGAAATTAAAAAAAGATTATTATGAAATTTGTGCTGGTTTAGTAATGCATTCTCTACACAGGAGAACAATAAATGTGAAAATATTGTGGATGTAAGTGGGTGTGTAGATTTTCATTTGGAAATTAACTCCATGAAAATCAGCCAAGTTGGTTAAGTTTTAACAGAAAGTAAAAGTGAAAATATAAAACATGATTTCTTAACTTGATTTATAATCAAATTATCTAGTGAAATAACTTTTAGATCAACATCTGAAACAATGAATAAGGATTTTTTTAAATGTCTTGGTGATTTTTGTTCACTAGTGAGCCATGAATAAAACTCCTCTTTTAGAGATGCATGATTTGACCTGAAACATCCTGAATGAACATCACTTTTGAGGCCTCATGCTCCTAAAAGTTCAATATTTAGTGTTATACAATATCTGCTATATTGTGAGTACCTGTTTATTTTCTGAAAAATTTTACTGCTCTCTTTTAACTGAAAAGAATAAGGCAGATAAAGAAAAAAAATCTCTTGGCTTTTTAAAGTATTACTCCTAATTAAAAAAACCCAGATTCATAGAAAGGTGGCTACTTTACTTTCTCTATTTTTAGGGACCAATATTTTAATGGTCTCCAGACTATTAATGGTACACCTAAAGGTATAACACCAAGAGACAAGTCTAAATATTCTGTTGGCTCCTTCCCCTTGCTGGGGAGCAGAAAGGGAGCAGGTTTTAGCTGAGTCTGTCATCCAGAGAGACACCTGTGACCATCTTTCAAGGATTTCTGACTCTGTTTCTGCCACATTGGTGTTTGGAGTCTCCAGCAATATTTGCTACCAGTGCAACTGGGCTGCAGGATTTGGGCAATGAAGTGTGATTTTATTGTTGTTGTTGTTCTCAGAATGAACAAATGGTATTTTAATCTAGTATCCAGTTGATGTTTAATTCCTTATTACAGTTGGGGTGGACCACATGACTTATGAATACAGCTGTGGGAAACATTTTGACAAACTCTCTTGTTTTGGTTGAAATTGCCTGTTTTTCAGAGATTTCAAAGAGTTGGCTGGTGTTAGAAAAAAACAAAGCCACACCAGGAATCAAACAGACCTACTGAAAGACTTCTGTTGTTTGTTTATTTGTTTGCTAGTCTGTGGCTGACATATCTAGCTCCTCAAGAGAATCTGAAGGGCTAAAGAGGCTGGAAAGTCTCTGCTCCCACACTCTTGGGCTTGGAGTTCAGTTTTTAGAGGCTTCCAAAGCCCTGAAAGTCAGACCACCCCAGAGCTGGGCAGGGAATGGAAATTCTGCTTCAGAGGGAATTTCAGCAACAAAAAGGCTACATATTCTTCCAAACTGGAACTAAATCAGATATCAAAAACTTCAAATATCCTGCCAAATAAAGTTACTGTCCTGGGCTTAACTTCTTGCTATGATTTTAGAGTCCATTTTTGAATAATTTGTTCATAAATTTATCCTGGCTTTTAGTTCCTGTGCATTGAAATATCATGGCTGTTTTTGTCCAAGTGGGAACTGCACAGTCAGACCATTACTAATGATGGAATTGTAAAATTCTAGAGTGGTTTGGGTTGTAAGTGATCTATGGACAATCTAATAAATAGGAATTGGAATCTTCAGGAATGTATGTGGACGAGCTGGCCTCACCCACATGCACAGAGATCCATGATCTGAGCCCAGTACCCACATGTCCCCTGCTTTTGGTTGCCTGTCCTTAGAGCAGAGGGAGTCCCTGGGAGCTGAAAGCTCATTCCATGGTCCAGGAGGGCAGGAAAGCTCCTCCAGAGGGGTGCATGCTAAGCCATTTATCTCAGGTGATGGTGGGAGAAGCCTGTGATTCAGTAGTTCCACTAACCTACTCCTCTTCCTGATATTATCAAAATTTCCAGCAGTGGAATAGGGGATTTTCAGAAGTACTGAGGTATTTTTTCTCTGTTTCCCAGTGTCTGTAACAGAAAGCAGTGATGGAAGAGCTTTATCCACAAAACTATTCAGCAAAGCAGAGTAGCACATAAAGACAGAGTGGAGAGAGGAGAAAACTCTTCCCTGGGCTTTGTATCCATGCGACAGCAGCAATCAGACTGGAGGAGTTTAAAGCCTCCTCATGCAGATTTTTTTCCCCTGCAGGAACAAGTTTCCAGTTTTTTTTTACTGACATTGAGATAAAACAGAGTGATTTAATGAGCAGTGTAGCAAAACTAAGTTTTCTGCACAATTTTATCCTGTCTCCTCTCCACATCTCCTTGCCCTGTAATACTTTTCTTTCCCTTGTCTTTCTTTTCCCCTTGCTTGCAATACACTCTGCTGTTTCTTGCTGTGACTTCCCTTGGTATCTTCATGTCTGTCTATGATCTCCAGGTGTCTCACAGAACAATGCTCTGATCTTCCTTCCTCATGCCATACCTGTTGATTTGGGGCAGCAGGTGCCAGAGTAGACTGGGATTGCAGGTTTTCACAAGATCCAGGGCCTGACTTCTTATCACATTAATATTTTCTGAAAAATCCCTGGGCCCAGGATTTTTCTCCTGGGAAGCTGAGAAGCCTTAGAGAAAAAGAAAAACAATTATCTGATTTGCTTCTCCTCTGTTTTGCTCCTTTGGAATGTGTTTGGAGATTGTTTACCCACAGGTGATTGTTTCAGTGGACTCTGGTGTGAGTTTTTTTCGCTCATTGGCCAATCGGGGCCAAGCTGTGTTGGGACTCTGGAAAGAGTCACAAGTTTTCATTATTATCTTTTTAGTATTGTGTTAGTATCCTTTCTGTATTCTTTAGTATAGTATAGTTTAGTATTCTTTAATATAATATAGTATCATAAAATAATAAATTAGCCTTCTGAGAACATGGAGTCAGATTCATCATTCCTTCCTGCCACGAGGGACCCCACAAATGCAATAACTTCTCCCTTCCATCAGTCTCCTCAGCCACCAGCTGTCACAAAGCATGCCAGTATGCAGCCCTGAGTTCCTCGAATCCTGGGGCAGGTGTGGTTGAAGTTTAAAGACGTTGCTAGGACAGACTGCAAGGTAGATTAGTAATGGAACTGTATTAACCATGTCGCACAGACAATCTGCCTCCTCCCAGAGAATATCTGTATGTTTAACATTGCTCCCACAGAAACCTCTTTCCACATAAATAGTACAAGTACTAATTGTCAATTGTTGCATCATGTGTTCCTGCCCCATATGTGACATTGTTCTCCCTTTCCTCCCTGCTACTGCAGCATGACCCAGGTGCAGTGCTGCCGCAGCCAGCTGGAGAAGCAGTCCTGCTCTGACGGGGTCGAATTTGCCAACGCCCGTGAGGAGTGCGACTCTCATCTTGCCAAAAATTCCACCTGTGAGGCTGAATACTTCAAGGTGAGGCCTCAGAGATCTTGAGTTTTGTGTGATTGAAATGGCTCCTGAGGTATTAAAAAGTCTTTTTTCCCTTCACAACCGTCGAAGAAGTCAAAATTTGTCAGTTCTGCTTTTCAAGGTTTTTTATTTTTTCTTGTCTATTACATTCCTTCTCTGACCTGCTGAGATTTGTCTGGCAGGTTGGGTTGTGGCACAGTGATTGCCGTTGGGGTGGTGTTAACTTTTTATACTAAGAACTACGTGTACTTTACTTACAATAATTTTCCAATGCCTATCACCTATGTTAGACAGTCTGTCTCTACTCTAAACCGATACAAAAGTGTCACCATCACAGCAGAAGATGGAGGACAAGAAGATGGAGAAAGACAGGACATGCCCAGATTCCTCCATGTTGTCTCTTGAACCCCCACTCCGAAACTCCAAAATTCTACTTTTTCACCCTGTGACAAATTAACAGTCATTCTAACTCAAACTCTTGTGGCTTGTAAATCTTCACACAAAGTTGGCAATTGTTTCCATGGGCTAAAATCGAAGGCACAGGTGTTTTTGACTCTGTGCCAAGGTCTCTGAGCCCCCTGCCAGTCCTCCAGGGCAGCCAGAGGAATGTCCTGGGTTCCAACACAGAGATACTCCTGTTTGTCTCCAAGAAGTGGAATTGAGGTTATTTAGGGTTGGCCTGAAGATTGGCTCAGTTTGCTGCACATGAATGTTTTTTTCCCACCTGCACCTCATGTCTCTGGTAAAGTTGTTTGCACATTGTCCTTCTCTTTGAGAAGTTTAGCTCTTCAAGAGTTCTGGAAAATTCCTCTGAGTTATTAGTGGGGTTTTGGTTAGCATCTGATGGATTTCAGCAAGGGAGAGACCTCTTGTGGACAGATATCAAAGGCAGAGTTACTACAGGATTCACACCAAAACTGCCGACTTCAATCCGAACATACATAGTATGAAATATTGTAAAAGTATTGTAAACCTTACATAATCAAAAGACCTTATTAATCTAAAGAACTTCAAGTGCTTTCTAGTCACACCAAAAATTAGATCTTCAAATTTCTCATATGTAACTTAACTCCTTTGTTCCTTTCTGTGAGAAGACAGCCAAGGGATCATAGGAATTCAGGTGGGACACAGCTGACCACTGTATATTCAAACATGGGAGCAAGGCATGGCTTGGAAGCTGCATGGGATTTTGCTAATACCAGAGGGGAAAAAGTTTGATATTATTATTGGGGTGACTGAAGAAGCAGAGGCCTACAGGCAGTGAAAGGGTAGAATAACAACTTGATTGTTAGTTTGTACCATCCATGAAAGCAGTGATGGTTCAAGCTAATAAATAAATGGTCATCATAATTTGCTCTCAGGCAACTGGCAGCCTTTGGAAAATGGCTGCAAACACCTCAAGAACTCAATTGATATGAAAGTTAGATTGCTTCCAGCAGCTTCTCACAGGAGCCACCTCTGTGCCCCCCCTCACTACCAAAAACCAAAAATTTTACATCTCTGGATCATTTTGGCTGAGTTATAGAAACATAAATTATTCTCATTATCAAGATGTTAAATCAAGATGCATCATGTACAGTTAGAATAAATATGGGTTGGAACAAATGGTTCAGGGCACACAGTTATGTTAATTGAAGGTGCAGTGTCTTACAGATATTGCAAGTTCTGTACTTGAAGTTTCACATGAGTTGCAGACAGAGGCTTTTCAAGTGGTGGCTCAGCCTGAAAGAAATAAGGAATTTAAGGCTGTTCAACAGTTCAAAAAAGGGAAAAATTAATGATCACTCATCAAAAAAATTCAACAGAAAGTCTGTAACTCACAATATGAACCTCCTGTGACAAGATAAAGAAGTGGACTGAGTCTTCCAGCAGAAGCCAGTGAGGGTACCAGAATTATATAATGTCAGAATTTGTCAAGGCATCAGCCTTATTCAATAACTTAGATAACATTTGGTTATCAAAAATATGCAGGTGTAAGTCAAGTAATGAATCTTTAGCTCACTTTCATGTTTTGTCTTCTAATTTATGGTTGGGAAAATTGAATATTGTCAAAATTATCGTCACATATTTAAGAACTTTGAGAAGGATGCCTCAGGGAATGGCTTGATATGTTAGAATAAATATTGTGAAATGTTTCAATCATCGAGGGTTTATTTCTAAAGTCATCCAAAAAAGCCAGGAAAGATGGAATTATCCCAGACATAATAGGATAAAAATGGAGCATCTGCCACTGGATGGAAGTAGTTGGAGGAACTGGTAAAAAAAGTGGGTAGTAGCAACCATCTCACCCAACAAGAGTAAATAAGGGAAAAAATCCATCCTAGAGACTGGGAGGGGATGGAAACAACATCCCAGGAGAGAGGAGTTCCAGCCCTGCAGCACAGAAGAGTTTCTGTTGTGTATTCAATGGCTTCATACAAAATGGAAAACTTGCATACTTCAGGATGCTGTTACTGTCTTGACTTCACGCTGCTCTGAGTTTTAAAAGTGCCTTTCAGTTCAGTGCAGGGAGAGAAGCATGTAATTCCTTACAAGGGAAAACTTAGAACATCTCAAAGTAATGCAAAGCATTTCATGGTCGCCTTCTTTTTTACCTTCTTTGCTTTAAAGCACCAAAATACAGAAATGTAGTTGAAAGTTTGGTTATTTTATATTTCATCTGTTCTGTGTAATGGTGCAGGCAATTTTCTTCAAGCAAAACAGGATCTGGAAGACAAATCTAATAAAAAAAAGCTTAAATCTGCTTTCATGTGACAGTAGCAATTGTCAGACACCAGGTCCAGAGAGCCAAACACTTTTGCTGCTTTCTGACAGCAAGGAAGAAAACTGAATGAATCAGCAGCATCTTCTCAATTTAAAATAAAGGAAGCCTCTGCAGGATTAACTTATCCTGTCCTTGCTTCTATGTTGTTCTTGAAAAGTTTGTAGAAAATTTTCCATCAGTGCCAAGGTGAGATAACTACTGACACCATTATCAAAGCTCACATTGCTTTGACTTTGTTAATACTTTCATTTTCTCTTTAACAGACATGCTGTTACTGTTGTTTGCTGGGGAAGGCTGCCCAAGTTCAAGGACAGAGCTGTGAGCCCAACCCAAAGATGGGATATCAGTGTGGAATTGTCTTCAGGACCTGCTGTGGGAAAGGCCAAGAAGGCATTGATCTATCCATCAGTGATTATCCTCCCAAAAAAGAGCCAGGTATTTTATTGCATACCTAAAAGAGTGAGACACAAAGTGATACAGGGTGCAAGGAGTGTTTTCACTTTAAATTATTTCTGTTGGAATTTCTCTAATTTGACATCTCATCTGAGTAATTTAAGATGCATGTTTGGGAGCTCATTTTTTGGCTAGTGACAGCTGAAAGGCTGCTGTTGAAAATAAGAGGCAGAAGGAGGTCACTCAGTTTCTGGTGTCAGAACTTAAATGTATGAGAGCTTATTTTGGCAACCAATGATCTTACCTTGGAAGCTGAATATAAGCTATTAGTTTTACTGGCATTTTGCCCACTGAAAAAATGTTTAATTAAAATGAAAATCAACAAACAATTCTTAGAATTATGTTGGGAAGCTAGAGGGCCTTTGCCAGCTCAGCATAATGCAAACGTTGCCATTGTGTGAGAGGCAAATGCCCACAAACCAGGGGTATTTGAAATGCCTGGAGTGCCTGGGACAACTAAGATCTCCAGGAAGTGTGGAAACTCTTTCTTTTATTACCAAAAAAGAAGAGTACCTAGATGGCAGCAGCTCCTGACACCCTTTTCCAAAACTGGTCCACAGAACTGAAGAGGATGAATAAGTACAAGACTGACCCTTATAGACTTTCATTTGTTTGGGGCTTTTGGGATTGTGTTTTTGCACACTAGCAACCTACCTTTGCCCCTGTGTTCAAAGCTGTGGGATTGGAGAAAGTCCATTAGCTGGTTCTTTGGGGATGCAGGGAGTTCAGGGATTTGTTTGGCCCTTGTATGTCCTCATGTGGAGAGAATGGACTCTTGGAATATGTATATGTGGCAGGAATACCAGAGATCAAAACTCTTCAATAAGTATATTAAGTACATATATATTTTTTTTATATATATATTTTTATATTTTTATATTTATATATGTAGATATATCTATATATCTATCTATATATATATATATAAAGTTGAAGTATATAAGTATATTTGAAAGAATGCTGTAAGTATGTGCCCAAAAACTTATGTGTGGAGTTCTTTTTGAAATGAAATCCAAATAAATAGCTGAGGTTAATCTGATTCTCATTAAATCTCTGAGTACCCCAAGCTACTACAAAGTCAGTGGAAGCCAAGCATGCCCCAACAATGTGCCTTATGGAAATGAGGTTAAGCTCTGGTTAAAAGCCTGACATTAAGAACCTGTGTTTGAAAATATCAGTCCACATGTAATCTATGATCACATATGACTTTCATATTGAATCAGTCAGATGGAAAGTGCCCCATGTCCATGAGCATTTGAATGACAAATTTAAGTAAGAAGTAGCTGTAAAATATGTAAATAAAGCTTTTAAATTTTGTTCTGGTTTGTTCCAAAACCCTGGTGTGAGTTCCATCCCAAGCACACAGTGTTTTACCTTGCAAAGAAAAGTGCCTTCTCCTCTAATGCCTATCTCTCCTCTTTTTAGCTGACATTTCAAAGGAGGAGCTGGACCAAGAAGATCCTTATCTGCATGATGGCTGCAGAGGTGAGCCCTGCTAGCCAGCTCTTCTGTGATTGCTTTCAGTAAAGTGAAGCCAAATTAGATCTAGCCAAAGCCCTTTGCCTAGGATAGTTATGGGTTAAAAAAAAAAACCATGAGGAAGAGCCTTTCCAAGGAGTAATGGGCCATTATGTGATGCCTAAATAGTGCCCAAATATAAGGGAGGCATTGTGGAGTCCATCTTATCCAACTGAAGCTGAGACAATACAATTAATTCTACTTAACCTCTTGTGGGTAGTACCTCAGAAGTGCCACCCTTGAACCCGTGGAGTGCTTTGGATTCTTCAGAATATGGTGATCCTATATTAAATATGTGCATCTTTTATTATTCTCTTGGTGTTTGAATATCAGGGTGTTTAAATATGAAATTAAACTTGTTTATATCTGAGATGCATAACCTGAAGAAAAGGAAGACAAAAGTGGCTGTTGTTCTGATTATTCATGCTGCTCTGCCTTCTTGGAAATGTTCATTTGGAATATTGCTCTGCTAAGTGTTCTGATTTATTGCTTGTCACATATGATTTACATGTCTGTAAACCTAAACCAGCAGTGATTCATTGTTTTCTGCCAGCATTTCAGAACTCAGAAATGTATTTAGGATAAAGTCAATTTAATAGGCTTATATTCCAGTTGAAAAATTATTTACTGTGCTCCATGTTCTACAGCTGTTACACTCTGGAGAGGGTGGGAATATCTACCAGGTCATTAGTGAGCCAGAGTCAACAGTGCCTCTCCTCCTTGTCTCCAGTTGCTAATTAGAGGAGATGACATAGAAATATGTGTTACATATTTTCCTAGCATTATTTCTCCATGTAATCAGTTGTTGTATTTCTCAGTTAATCAGCTGCCTGCAGGAGATGGATTGCTTTTGCTAATTGCCAGTTGGTGGCTCTGTCTACAGTATAATTTCTGATAAACTTGGCATGCCAAAACTTCTAATTTCCTGAACTTTAACAGGGGAAATTTAAATTTCCTAGGAAATGAAACTTTAAGCACCTTCATGTAAGATGGGGATATTAATTCTGTTCTTCTAACACTCCCACTACAGGTTTTACTGTGTCAGGATGGAGCTCACAATATTAGGAGAGATTCAGAGAGCAGAGGCTGTTGATCTCAACTGCAAAACTATGATTCCACCTAATTTTCAGTGATGCATTCATGGCCCTGTCCTCATTAGAAATTGTTGTACTTTAAAAATTATTTATAATAACATATTATAGCTGCAATTTCTCACATGGATTGTGCCTATCTCACACCTTCTGTTTAATGCCTATCCAGCCATTCTAAAAAACAGGATATGGGTTCTATTTTTACTAAGAATATCTGCAGCCTTACAACAAATATTTGTTGTTGGAAATATATAAGCTTTTCTCTAATTTTAGATTATAAAATATTTTTATATTAATTTCTATTTTAACAAGGTCAGCAAAGGTTTTCTTAATGATGAGCCAAATTTTGTGTAAATTCTCTGTAGTATTCCCTTTCTGTTTGTCACAATAATCCTTCTTTCATTAATTTTTAGAGCTTTCAGTGCTTAGCCCTTTCTTTCTTTTGTATATGTGTATTAACTTCTTTTCTAAATAAATCAAGTTTCCTGTAAATTAATGGTTTGTTTCAGTTCCTGTGAAGAGCCTCTTAATTACATGAGGCCTTTTAACATGTTCGTTAGGTGGTGGTCCCTGCTCCCAGCAGTGCAGAGACACAGGATCCAGTTATGTCTGCTCCTGCTTTGTTGGATATCAGCTTCAACCAGATGGTATCACCTGTGAAGGTAAAAGAAATAAAGCCATTGGTTTGATTGTAAACATTCTTGTTTTAAAAGAGCAAGAACAAATACAAAAATACCCAGAGAGAAGAGAGCAGAATATGCTTATGTCAGCTGGGGAAAGAGATGAAGTCATAAAAAGTTGATTTGAATGGAGTGTTGAAATGAGAATTGTAGGGAAATGAAGTTAAAGGAGGGTCAATGGAAAAGGTGAAGAATTTAGAATGGAGAACAGGCAGAGTTTGAATTTGTTGTTGTGAATAAAACCAAAAGAGAAAATCCTTATTCTCTCTTGTGAAAGTGTATTGTTATTGATAAGGAAGAAAAAATAAATAGAGTAGGATTCTTTAGCTTGTTAAGGACACAACTGACAGAAAGGATTAATGTTCAGGACTCCATGAGTGGCATGGCAACTGTCAAGGGAGGATTGTTAGTTTCTCCGAGAAGAAGAACTGATTTTTCCTGCATCCCTGAGTGTGGTCAGGCTCTGCCCAGGCTCCCCAGGGAATGCCAGAGCTCCAGGAGGGCTTGGCCAAGGCTCTCAGGGATGCACAGGGGGGATTGTTGGGGTGTCTGTGCAGGGATTGTTGGGGTGTCTGTGCAGAGCCAGGAGTTGGATTTAATGATCCCTGTGGGTGCCTTCCAAGTCAGCATATTCTGATCTGTGGCATCAAATGAAATGGGCTGGGATCGAGGTTGCATTTGACTTCAGGCATGTGCAATGTGACATTTGGTTCTGAGCTAGTGAGCCCAGGCTCCCTGTTGCTGAGGGATGTGAGCCCTTCCAGGGCACAGCTCAACTTGTCCATCCTGCATAGGTGTTCAAGGATGACAGATGTTCCAGATGAAGAGTGCCTTTTTCTGTCAGTGACTGGAAATGTCATCTTAAGTACCTCAGACACAAACTTCAGAATATAAAATAAATCTTGGTGATTGGTCAGATTAACACTAACCTAGTTGGACATGGGAAAAGGAAGAGCTTTTACACTTAATACACATGGATGTCAGATTTTCTTACACACTCAAAGTTAAAAAGAAAAATGAATTCAAAAGGAAATGCCTATCAGTAGCTGTAAATTTGAAAGTCACAGCTTGGCTCAGAGAGTCCCTCAATGGTATGTTGGTGGGATGCAGAGCAAGGTGAGGGTTTCTGAAAGTTTGCCTCATTCATATAGTCACTTTAATCCAACCGTGAAATCACTGAGGTTGGAAAGACCCTAAAGATCAAGGAGTCCAACCTAAACCAAACACTGCCAACAGCAGACCGTGTTTACACATCCTGGCTATAACAACTTTAGACATATCCAGAGACACCATTGACTACTAGACTCAGTTAGATGATGTTGAGTCTCTGCTCTCTCTCAGTCACACTGTACTGAAGAACAAGAAGTTTATCAGCAAGTCCTGGTGCCAACAGGCTCCAAATGTCTTTGCTGGCTCACACCCTGGTGACAGCAGTGTAGCAGGATGTGGATGTGAGGCCAAATCCCCACCTTTGAGTTCAAATGCTCAGAGGGATGCGTGGTTGGAGGTGTGCCCACAGCGAGCTTTCAATCTGGTCTCTTCCCAGAGATGTCTTGTTTCTTATTTACTCTCTCTTGTTTACTTTTATACAATTTTGCCTGTTGTAGATATTAACGAATGTATCACTGGGACACACAACTGTGGGATTGGCCAGACCTGTGTCAACACTTTGGGATCCTTCCGCTGCCAGCGGGACACGAGCTGCGGCACTGGCTACGAGCTCACGGATGACAGTCGTTGCAAAGGTATGTCCTGTGCACAGAAACCAGCATCTTCCAGGCTTGAGATAAAAACTAAGCACATCATTGTGTCATGCTCTTTGGTTTTTGGTAAATACACACGTAACCGAGGCACACACACTTCAAGGACAGCAGTTTTTCCAGCTGTTACCTCGCAAATAACCAGATCATGCAGCTGGGGGCTGCTGCAAAGATTTCCAGCAGAGATAAGTGCATTTCACACTGGCAGTTTGTGTTGCATGTTAGGATCTGGTCTGGGGACTAAAACAGATGATTAGCAAGGCCAGAACTCACACTACACACAATACCCTGGAGATTATTTCTGGATTTCTCCAGTCTGGTCTGTGGGATTGATGGCTCATTTTTGAGTGAAGTGCCCAAGTCCTGCTTGTGGAGCATATCTGATGGTTTGGATGCACATGAATGAATCAAGTTTGCACAGTCTGGAGTGTGAAACAAAGTGTAGCAACCAGGTGATTCAGTTTGAAAATATGAGGGTAGATGCATCTTTAGAAAAAGAAAGCAAGCTTTTATCCTCAGGAGGTTGCAAAGGGATTCATTTCTTAATCCCAGCATTCCTAGGGATTTAAAAACATAAAGGGGTTAAAACCACTGTTCTTGAGTTAGCTGTGTTTGAACACAAAGGTAACAGTCCTCCTTACTAAAAAAGTTACTTGTTTCAAGTTCCATCTAGCTTAAAAAATGCTCTTATGCGCATCTGTAACTTCACCTGGCGTGCTGCCTTTATAGAGATATAAATTAGCAGCAAACTCTGGTTGATGTGGAATTGGTTTTCACCATGTCTGTTCCCCCTAAGCTTAGACTGCTTTATAAATAAACTAATTTCTTTCCACTGAGTAAATTAACTCAACCAAAATTCTAGGTAAGGTTTTACTGTAGGAACTCATCAGTGATGAATCATAAATAGATTGAATAAAAAAAAGCTGATGAACAAACTCCAGTGCCAAACCTGCAGACCATCACACAATGTTTTTGAAAGTAAAATGGTGTAACTGTGATCCCTTTAAAGTTACACTTCCACTGATTTGAATAATATCAGATTTAGGTCAACAAATAGCTTACTGGCAAGGATTAACATATTTCTCTCTTGGGAAAAAAGGAGCACAGATAGTAAATTATACCCACAACTAAGGCTAGAAAGTTCTTATCTGGGCAAGATATGCTAATAATGTTAATTATTAATGCTATGTGAAGTGATAAAAATAGTCATGTATGGTTTTTAAATGCCAAGTAACATGACTGAGCTGTGCTACATGTAGAACCCTGCTAAACCCACTTCATTATTAATTCAAATGGTCTCCACACACATTTTTTAAGTCCCACAAAGCTCTGGGGCTACTGTTGTATCAACATGAATGAGAAAGATGAGTTATCCTTTTGCTGGAGATTTTCTATATTTTGATAGCTTTAGGAGATTTAATCCCATTGCCAGTTGGCAAATATTACATTTTAGTTGCTTTATGTGGACAGGACTACATTCCTGAGTGAAGCCTCATTTACTGTTATCTCCTTTATCTGCTTTACGTGAACAATAATTTATTCAGAAATATTTATTGTCTATTCTGAACTGGAGTAGAATATTAAAGTAATCAGAAGTAATATTTATGTGCATTTTAAAGCATGGTAATGCAGGGATTTCAAGCCTTAATATGGATGGGAATCGAGGTCAATTAATTCACTTATGAAAGAAATGAACAATATCTGCATTGGATCTAAAGCTAAAATTAAAATTGCACTTGGCTAATTAAATCTCCCTGACTTCAGATCCCAGCACACTGCTGAATCAAGGCTGAATGTGATGCTTTTGGTACTCTATAATAGTTTTGAATAATTTAGTTGTGAGAACTAAACTTGCAAAGCATGATATGCAGAGACACCCCCCATATATAAAATAAACAGTAAAATTGTGAAAAGTTCTTAACCTATCTGGTTTTATTGAGAGGTAGTAAGTCAGATTGATCCTGGATCACAGAATTCCAGGAAGGTATGCTGAGGATTAATCTATGTGATGATTTTAATTATGTCTTATGTTTGAAATGCAACGAAGGAACCCGTCTAATTCCTGCTAACAATTTTTTTTTGTGACGTACCAGATATTGACGAGTGTGAGACTGGTACTCATAACTGCCCCCCCGATTTTATCTGTCAGAATACTCCAGGATCTTTCCGCTGCCGCCCCAAGCTGCAGTGCATGAGTGGGTTTATACAGGATGCACTGGGCAACTGTATTGGTAAGGCTTGCTCTTGTCTTGGGGAATGCTCAAATGCTGCTGGGAGAAAGTTGTACTTTCCCCTGGGTAGGTGGTTAGCTGCTTAAGTCTTTGGGTGTTTTATCTGAAGCAAAATTTGTAAAAAAATTGTCACATATTTTATCTGACTCTATCCAGAAGGTTTTAGCCAAAGGTTTGTGTAGAAAGCTGTAATTATGGCATCCTCTGGAACACCCTTTGATATTAGTCTGCTGGGTTTTACAGGCTTGTAGGTCTTTCCAGACCTGTCCCATGTTAAAGCCCATCTTATTGTGTATGAGAAGATGGGACAGTTATAACATACTGTGGAGAGGAGTTTTACTTTAAATACTGATGACAATCTTGTCAGGCCAATGCCTTGTTTCCAAGACTCCCCAAAACCAGAATTATACCCTTCATATAAATCCATTAAAATTACTGGTTTCCAGCAGACTTCATATGGATCTGTCTAATGTGACCTACAAATCTATCAGTTAGTCCCTTGAGTATTATTTTCAAGTCTCAACTCAACTTTTAATTCCCCCATTGGCATAGCAAGCCTTGGACTTGTGGAACTGGCCGAGCAGCAGCAGCTGCCAAGTTGCACTCATTATCAGCCCCTTGTTCTCCTGTAGAGTTGAAATCTGACACTGGAAACAGACTGAAAACAAAACTGCAGCCTTTAAAATGAGGGGGGCCAGTCCCCCAGCAACCCCTTTGAAAGCACACGCCTGACACAGGTAGTGCCAGCTCCATGGCAGATTTTTATTTACTTGCTGTAATGGACATCAGTAGAGACACATAAAATGCATTTGCTCAAAACATTTAGGCAGTTTCACAGCCTAAAGCCTAACTTTATGCACTGGGAATCAAATGCTGCTCTATGTGGAGTTGAGGGGATTTTGTTGTTGGATTTGTGACCCTGATCATCATGTAGAAGCTAAGAGCTCCATCAGAACACACAGGCTGAAGCAGAACTGGTTAAGCTGATGAACTGAACTGTTGATCAGTATGTTTAGGAGGGACTTCTAAATGCTTTGAAACAAATACAAGTTCTATATCAAATTTACACTGCTTTTCATTGGTATCTATGGCTTTTATACCTCCCTGATTTTCACTCTGAAGCTTTGTATCAGTGGAGCTAAATCTCATGAATAGCTGTCTTTTCCCATGGGCAGAACTTTTCTCTGAAGGGTTAAATAATGAGAGCATCTTACCTTAAACCTCTTTAGAGCAGAAAGAGTTACACTGACTTGTGCTCTTGCAGATATCAATGAGTGCCTGAGCACCAACATGCCGTGCCCAGCTGGGCAGATCTGTATTAACACTGATGGCTCCTTCACCTGCCAGAGAATCTCGCCCAGCTGTGGCCGAGGTTACCACCTCAATGAAGATGGAACAAGATGTGTAGGTGAGTGGCAGCTGGGAAGAAAAATCAGTTCTAAGGAAATAACTCAAATAAATAATTTATGTTTAGCAGTTTCTTGCGCTTTGTCCAGGTTTTTATCATTCCCACAGTCAATTATTGAGCCTGTTCTTTCCCTCATGGCAGTCCCAGCATGAAAAGAATGACAAGTATCCACCCTCTGTCCTTCATAAAACTCAGGAAATCCTACATTTTGAGGAGTAATTATTATCAACCCCATAAATGTCATTGGCTGTGACTATCAATGGCACAATGCTGTGAGGTCCCAAATCTCCTTATTACAGAGAAATAACTCAAGGTCAACTTTACATCCCACAGAAGCCATTCAAGTAACACTAAAAGATATAGATGCCTTTGGCTGGCTTTTAACTGATGTGGTTTTAGCAAAGACAAGCATTTTTGTATGCGTTCTCAATTTCTGTGAGTGAAATTGATGACTCTGGATCTCAAACATCTTAGACTAGATGAAAATTTGATCCGCAAATATGAGTATGCACAATAAAACAATTTTGCACCTGAATTACTCCAAAGATTGCCTAATTACTTCATTGTTTCCATCCCAAGTCCACCAACATTAAGGACACATTAGAGCTAACCTGCTTTGGTAGGAATAGTTTGGATTTGTGACTTTGATCTTGTAAAAGCTGAGAGCATGATAACACCTTATTTTCTGTTCCAAAACACTTTATAACCACCAGAGGACCAAAAAAATATGTTAACGTGTTCTTCTCTCAGCCTGCATAGTTAGAAGTGTACTTTTTGTTGTAGATGTGGATGAGTGCTCATCCTCCAACCAGCCCTGTGGAGAGGGGCACGTCTGTATCAATGCCCCAGGCAATTATCGCTGCGAGTGCAAAGCTGGCTACAGCTTTGATGTCATCAGCAGGACCTGCATTGGTAAGTTGCACCATCAACCTAAACACCTGCAGCCATAGCACTTACAAAATGATCCTGTGTAAAGAATGTTACTGCTCTGTGCATAGCCTCTGTCAACAGAATGTAGAATTCTGCTATATTATTTGGCTGGCTCTAAAACCGTATTAAAGAACTGCTGGTACTTCAAAGGAAGCTGTATTAGTATTGTCAACATGTTATCTGCTGTCTTGTTAAAAGGTAAGGTTGTGAGAGTGTGTGTAATTGTTTTCTGTGATATTTTTATAAGCACCTACAGCAAAAGATTCCTTTGGAAGATCAAAGCAATTTTCTCCTGTACAGATCTAATCCAATTATACTCTGGCGTGCTTCTAAATGAGCATTTTGAGGGCATCCTCTCTCTTTAGTATGAAATTTAAATCTGGAAAACAACAATCAAACTTTTATAATCACATTCTTGTCCAGACTGGTGTTGCAGTGGGGCAGCCCACCCATCCACAGAGCTCTCTGTGTGTTTGTCATTGCAGATATCAACGAATGCAGGCGCTACCCAGGCCGCCTCTGTGCTCACAAGTGTGAGAATACTCCTGGCTCCTACTACTGCACTTGTACCATGGGCTTCAAGCTTTCAGCTGATGGCAGATCCTGTGAAGGTAGGGCTGTCAGTTATGGAGTGTGAGAAACAGCTCTGTCACCCTGATTTTTTAAGTTTTTCTAAGCCTTCTGATGTTTACATTCTTGTAACGAACTTTCTCATGCACTTTATGTAAATAACTTATTGTTTTGTGTTCTTTTATGGAGGAGGAGAAATTTGATGGACTGTTGGTTTGTCCAGTGTCATTGGAGAGGTGGCACTTTCACCCTCCAATCCACTGTCACTTTTGGAAATCTATAAATGTTGGAGTCAGAAATTAAAAACTCTCTTTTCACCTTGGAAGAGCTGTGTGTGCACGTCATGTTATTTTGTGTCCTACAGTGACACAGCTCATTGCTCTTTTAGCTGTTTTTTAAATTTTTTAATTTTACTTTTACTTTTTTATTTTTTTATTTGTTTTTTTTTTTATTTTACCTCGCAAGACTGCACTGGAATGGCATGAGAAATCATCACAGTGCAGAATCTCTGATTACATGAATGCTGCTGTGCTTAGTCGAGGCCACTGTAGCCCACAGCTTGAATATATCACCCTTAGAGTGCATCATTTTACAGGACAGCATGACACAGCCTCAAGCTGCACCAGGGAAGGTTCAGGTTGGACATCAGGAGGAATTTCTTCCCTGAAAGGGTGTGAGACATTGGAAGGGACTTCTCAGGGAGGTGGTGGAGTCCCCTGCTGTAGATGTTCAAGGAACAGCTGGACCTGGCACTTAGTGCTCTGGTCTGGGTGGCAAGGTGGCGCTTAGTCACAGGTTGGACTTGATGGTCTTGGAGATATTTTCCAGCCTCTGTGATTCTGTGATGCAGAGGTCCATGGGTCTGCTTTTGCTGCACTTTGAAGGGAGATTCAACTCAATCAGGTTCAAAACCTTCAAAACCAGCCTTGCTGATATTCAGACACAAAAATGTAAGTGTTGGCCTAAAGATTCCCTCCCAGTCTCACACCTTGAAGTACAGGAGGAAATTATAGCACAGTGCAAATTAACCTATACTGCCTGTTAAAAGTAGCACACTGAGAGCCCCCTATTTCCAGGTTACTCAGTGATGTGTGCCATCCTTTTTCAATTAAAACAATTACCTTCCAAAATTTTGTCCTATTCCAGTACTAGGAGTGGTGAACATTGCAAGAAATTTGTGGTTCAGGTGTATAACTCTGCCTTTCAGATTTGAATGAGTGTGAGAGCAACCCCTGTAGCCAAGAGTGTGCCAATGTGTATGGCTCCTACCAGTGCTATTGCCGCCGGGGCTTCCAGCTCAGCGACATCGATGGCATTTCCTGTGAAGGTGAGCCCTGTGGTGCTCCTTCCTTATTCTTGCTGTAACAAACATGAGCAATTCCATGTAATTTTTTCATTTTAACATTTGAATCTCTTCAGAATTTTCTTTATTTTCTTTATTTTCTAACCGTATTTAATGAAGGTCTCCCACCCATGCCCTTTTCTAGCGGCATCTCTTTGTATGTGTGGTGTCATTTTTGCTGTTCACACTGAATTGTAGCTTGGCACACTATTGTAATTTGGCATAAATTTGTCTTCTTCCTGAGGAGTTACCAGAATTTCTAGTGTTCAGCAAGTGGAGATACGAGCATATTTATGTGTTACATATGTCATACATGATATTACTCGGTAATATTTGATATATCCTCTTTTTGTGGCTGGTTCTGATCTAACGTATTCTCAAATACAAGGAAGATTGTCACAGACATCTTTTATGAAAAATCCTTTTCTTAGGAATTTTCCTCCTGAGAAGCTGAGAGGCCTGAGGAACAAAATATAAACATTGATCATCTGCTGCTGTGGAATGCAATAGGTGGATCTTTGATTGGTCTCATGTAGTTGTTTCTAATTAATGGCCAATCACAGTCAGCTGGCTCGGACTCTCTGTCCAAGCCACAAGCCTTTGTTATCATTCTTTCTTTTTCTCTTCTTAGCTAGCCTTCTGATGAAATCCTTTCTTCTATTCTTTTAGTATAGTTTTAATATAATATATATAATAAAATAATAAATCAGCCTTCTGAAACATGGAATCAGATCCTCATCTCTTCCCTCATCCTTGGACCGCTGTGAACACGGTCAGAGATGTGGGTGTGACCTCATGGACAAGATCCTGACCTTGGACTTAGGTTTCCAAGACTTACTAAACAGTGAGGCCTTGGGCAGAACACCTAATGTTGATTTCCTTTTGTAAAAACAAGGATAAAACTATTCCTCTCCCTCCCTTTTATAAAGCACTACAATACATGTCACTGTAAAGTGCTCGCTCTCATCCATTACTTTGTCTCTTGGGCTCTCATATAACTTTTAATTTTCTCCAGAGCTCCATTTATTCCTGAAAGTCTTTGCTATTTAGATGTTGTTGTCTAGAGCCACACATATCTGATGATCTTCTTCATTGCCCAGAAATTAGAATCATCAAATTGTATTTGAAGCTTATAGCAGGAGCACTGTACATGGGCACTGGGCTGAATGTCATGAACACATAGAGAATTAGTGCTGGTTTTTTTTCCTTGCAGATATTGATGAATGTGCTTTGCCCACTGGAGGACATATCTGTTCCTTTAGATGTGTCAATATTCCTGGGAGCTTTCAATGTACTTGTCCCTCCACTGGCTACAGGCTGGCACCCAATGCACGCAACTGCCAAGGTGGGTTCAACAACTGCAGGGAGACCTCAAGCATTGTGGAATTCTGACAAGTTATAGCAGTTTTTGTGTTTGAAAAAATGCCTTTCCTATGACATGATATGTAATTCAGCTCAACATAAGCTCAACATTTGAAGAAATCAGGTTTTTTTGTAATAAATATACAGGAAATTTCAGTTACAAAGTAATTCAGTAGAGACTACTTTTAAAAATATTAATAAAAATATTAATAAAAATTCTTAAAGTGAAAATTCCAATGCTGTGAGTTGGTTTAGCCATTAAAAGGAAATATCCTGCTGTAAAGACATCAGCAAATATTTACGTCTTGTCCACTTAGTGGCACTGCTGCTCTTCCTTTTCTTCTTCTTGCTGGTTGGTTGGGTTAGTGTTCTTCTCTTTTGTTCTTCTGTCCTCCCCTTGCAACCCTGCAGTAATGTTTCATTGCACCCCATGTTCTGCAGTACCTGATAGGATACTGGCTGCATCTTGAGTGCTGTGTCCAGTTCTGGTCCCTCAGTTTAGGAAAGACATTGAGATGTTTGAGTGTGTCCAGAGGGGGCAATGAGGCTGGAGAGGGGCTGGGAACACAAACCCTGTGAAGAACAACTGAGGGAGCTGGGGGTGTTTAGCCTGGAGAAAAGGAGACTCAGGGGTGACCTTATCACTCTCCACAACTCCCTGATGGTGGCTGTAGCCAGGTGGGGTTGGGCTCTTTCTCCTGGCAGCACTGGCAGAACCATAGGACACAGTTTCAGTCTGCACCAAGGGAAATATAGGTTGGATATTAGGAAAAAGTTTTTCACAGAAAGAGTGATAAAGTTCTGGAATGGTCTGCCCAGGGTGGAGTCACCATCCCTGGATGTGTTTAAAAAAGACTGGATGTGGCACTGGGTGCCAGCGTTTAGTTGAGGTGTCAGGGAATGGGTTGGACTCGATGATCTTGAAGGTCTCTTCCAACCTGGTCATTCTGTCATTGTCTGGCACCTGCAAGGAGAGGAGAAGCCTGTGTTTAACACACACCCCTGTTTCCCTTTGGCAGATATTGATGAGTGTGTTGCAGAAAGCCACAACTGCTCTTTCAACGAGACCTGCTTCAACATCCAGGGCGGCTTCCGCTGCCTGTCCTTGGAATGCCCCGAGAATTACCGCAAGTCAGGCGACACGTAAGTACCTTCTTTCCAAGGTGGCACCATCTCCTCAGTGCCCTGCCACTGCTGGCTGAGCACAGAGCAGTTTCTAGCAAATATGAACTGTGTTGGCAGGCCTACCACACAAGTCTGGTTTCTTTCCTCATGCTTCTCTTTCTAAGAAAAAAGATACTCCCTTAAAAAATGCCATGTGTCAGTGGTTTGCACCACAGTGATCTCCAGAGCCACAAGCAGATACTCTCTGTCTGGTTCCCTTGCAAGGCAGCCTGATAGGAGGGCTACTTTGGGCTTTGAAATCCTTGGCTTTTATTTCAGAATCACACATAGTCTTTCCTTACCTTCACAGTTCAGCTAAAGACTTCTTTTTAGCTCCATCTCTGAATTCTCACCTGTACCATTGCAAAGCATTGCAAGAATGTCTTATTTTTGGTACCATTTAATTGAATCCTAGAATATTAAGGGGTTAGAATGGACCTTAAAAATCATCTAGTCCCAACCCTCCCTGCCATGTACAGGTGAGACATGTCCCACTAGAACAATTTGTTCAAGGCCATATCCAAACTGGCCAGGGTTGGGGCATCCACCTCACTGGCCAACCTGTTCCAGTAAAAAAATTCTTACAATAAAAAATAAAAAATTCTGACAATAAAAAATTCTTCCTAATACCATACATAAATCTCCCCTCTTTCAATTTGCATCCAATTTTCTGTATTAAAAACCTGGGAATCCTAGCAAGGGTGGTATATTAGCTGCAGCTCATAATTTTGTCTCTAACCTACTCAGTGCATTTAACCTAGTCTGTGCATTCTGGTGTAGAAAATAGGAGACAGCTCTGGGAGGAGGGGGCAGCTGGCAGCTCTTTATACCCATCAAATAGAGCCAGCAGAGAGGAGAAGTTGTTGCAAACTCTCAGTTGTGCAGCTAGAGTTTATGGCTGGTGAAAGTGATGCTTTGCCTCCTGCCCTGTGGCTTTCTGGCCACCCTTCCAAAGGCTGCTTCATGGTCCCTTTGTGTGCCCTGTACTCAAAGTGTGAGCTCCACCAGCCAGGGAGGAAAAGTGACAAATCCCATTTGTTATCAGCCCATTATTGCTTTTCCCAGTCAGTGTTGGTTTGGGCACCATCTGTCAGACAGACCTGAGTGCTCTGTGCCTCCTCGGAGGAATGAAGCCAGCACTGATCTCCATCTCAGGGATTTTCTGGGGATCAGTTAGTTTGCATTTAAGCCTTAGTCTTTGAAATGTCATACAAGTGGCACAGCAGATGTGTTTGATCAGAATTCTGGAGAGGAAGTTCATGGTGTAAACCCAGCTATTTATAAAATATGCTTGTGTTCTGGGAAGGGTAATAGAAATTAAATTTTAAATTAAATTTGTCACATCAGTGACCAAGCAGCGCCTCATGACGCAGATGTTCTCTTTATTTGTAAGACTGTGGGTTCATTGGTATCCTAATTTGAAAAAAAAGTGGGAAAAGTGCAATGGGCCACTAGGCAGAATTAGCAGATTTCTGCTCTTACAGACATTCCTGCATTGCAGGGTTCAGTTTATAAAATACACATCATACACACATTCCATTTCATTTTCTCTCTGTGTTTGACTTCATTGGCTATTTGAGCTACATGGCATCTTCTGGGAAAGCAGTAGAGTGTCTGAATGTTTTTCTGTGTCTAGGTTGTTGCTCTGTAATGGCTTTCTCTGCCTAACTCAGACCTACTCATAGGGCAAGATCCTTCTGACGTGCTCAGGCTATAATCAGGCTGAGTCAGACACAAATCCTGCAGCTGCTCAGTGAAATTCTAATTATTTTAATTCCTTAAGTCATCGTCTTGTTGGATTTATTAGGTTTTCCCCACTCAACAGCTACAGATAGTTACTAAATGCATTGCTGGGAAGATGTTTGCATAAGGCAAAGAGAATGTGAGTTCATTGTTGTCACTGGTGAAGAGCAGTGGGTTCCTCAGGTGCTCTCACACTCAGAGAATATCAATGTTACACCAGTGTGCAGGAATCAGGATTTATGGGTGGGATTACCTGGTGCTCACTGGGAGCAGTTCATAAGACAGCTCTTTAGCACCCTTTCTACATCCAAACTATTTACATCTCCTTGACTGAGTCAGTTTTGCATTTGTACCCCAGCAGGGCTGATAGCCAGAATATCTTTGTTACATTCTGCATGATAACAACATTAAATTGCTTTTTCACCCAGGCTCTAAAATCAAAGTAGTTGGCTTCTTATCACACCTAGTATAGATACCATTTTTTCTCTCCTTTTTATTCAAAACACATTCCAGTTTCACCAACTTGGCACATCATAAGAAAGACAACTTATTTTTCCATTCCCATCAAGCTGGCACCTCAGGAAATTTTTTTTTACCCTGTTCCCCATTATTTTCTTTGGAATAGCTATAATTTAATAGGCCTCAGTCCTGCAAATAGAAGTTTCCTTATTCTTATTTTTCCCTAAAATCCTTATGCACGAGCAACAGCACTCGGTGACCCAGAAGCTTCTTTACCTGTAAAGCAGAGGTTTTTGCATGGTGGCTGTTGCAGTGGCAATTGCCATCAGGTGAAGCAGGAAAGGAGGAAACACTCTGTGTTATCTTCCCCAAATACAGCAAAATCCCTGGCTTGATCTAAATGGTAACAATTTTATTGAAGGCTTTATCTCTTTCACTTAAATTCTGCTTTATGTTTTTCATTGATCAGTCTATAGGCTTGGGATTTTTTCCAGGAGAGATAAGATCTGCTGCTCCTCATAATAGAACTTAACTTGCTGCACTGCCTTGCCAAACAGTTTTTGTTTTCAAATTGCATAACAATTAACTTCTCTTTATTTGGCATTGAAGTCTGACATTTGTAATATTTAAGCCAAGAAAAATAGTAGAAAAGATAAAGAAGTGTTTATGGCAACATGTCAGATATGTGCTGCATTGAGCCAAATGGGGAACTATTTCTATTTTCTAGACATGTCTGTGCATATTATTAAGGTTGCCTGGTGCTTATCATTATTAGGACATGTTTTAACTCCTTAAAATTTTGCCAAAATGTAACCAATGGCTGAAATTTTACATGCCAGGTGTCTGACTCAGGCTCAAGTTTTGGCAAATTTCAGCCAGAGCAGTTCACCCATTTCCAAGAACAAGTGGAGAGAGGAACACACTGGTATATGTGTGTTTTAAAAACATTTTGGTGATTTATTTTTTAAATTTATTTTAACAGTTTGCTGTCATGTGATGGAGCAGAAATCTGAAATTTGCTATGAAATTGCTTTTGCATCAAAATCCTGTGAAACTTTGTAAAATTTGTAGAATTGCATTCAGCCTTTTTTAAGAAATTAAGACCTTGATGAGTAAACTTAATCCAGTCCTCTATACCAAAACAGGCTCAGATGTACCTGGAATCTTTCTGAGAGTTCTTTTGCTTCAAGTCCTTGAGGGATAAGAATTTCATAGCAATCTATCTTTGTGTTTGGCTATCTGCCTCACTGCAATTTAATTCATCCCTAAAAGGGGGGTCTTTTTCTCCATCAGCAAAGAGTTCAATTCTGATTTAGTGGTCCTGAGCTTCTTATTGCTCTTCAGAGCAGTCTGAGACACGCAGATCCAGCTGCACAGGCTGTCTGAGCCTGCTGCCCCATAAAGCCACAGGAGAGGATCCCAGTCTGTCCTGGGCCAGGTGTGCCTGCCTGGACAGCCCCAAATTCACAGATAAGTGAGATGTTTCTAGCATGGGTGAGAGAGGAGCCAGCTTGGTTGAAAGAAGAAAGAAGAAAAAAATGAGAGGAAAATGAAAACTTGGAGATAAGGAGGTTGAATGTAGGGAGGGAGGGATCTGAGGTGTGTCAGGGTGAGGACAATGAGTCTGGGAGATGCTTCCAGGGTAGCAGGGAAAATGGGGTAAAACTACAAAGCGGGCAACCACAGGGGTCAGGTCCTTATGGTCAAGGGTGGCTGATTCCAGGGAACTGATGACAGGACAAGAGGACATGGGGAAGAATTTCTTCCCTGAAATGGTGGTCAGGCATTGGAAGGGGCTGCCCAGGGAGGTGGTGGAGTCCCCATTCCTGAATGGCTGGATGTGGCACTCAGTGCTCTGGTCTGGGTGACAAGGCTCTGGACTCGATGGTCTTGGGGGAATTTTCTATTCTTAGTGATTCCATTATTCTATTCTGGATTTGGATGAGGACCATCAAGGGAAGTAATAATTTGGGATGGCCAGACAAAGATGCTGAGGGAAAGGATCTGTGCTTTGGGTCTAGGGCTGTGAGGTGGAAACTGAGAGAGCTGTATCAGCCAGGAGAGAATGGAGCAGGAGAGGGATTGACACTGGCTGAGTAGACAGTCCTGATGCCAAATATATGAGAGACAAGCAAGGGCCATAGGCTAGGAAAGGGGAAGAAGGAACAAGATTGGGAAAGACAGATGAAGGGGACAAGGACAGGATGTAAAGGCTAAGTGCTGAGGGCAAAGAGAACATAGCTCTGTATCTTCTACACCTTGAAATGTCCTAGGGACTTTCTATCTCCAGACAGGAGGAGCACACAGAGCACTTGTCCATCCCCATTACCACTCTGCTCTATCCTGTTTCCCTTCCTGAAGTGGGGCTCCAGATTCTCCTCTGGTTAAGGATTGTCTGTGAAGACCAACCATCAGTTGGTTTCATTCCCCTAAAGTTCTCCTCTGTTTAAGACAAAAGCCACCTCCCTGCACAGCTGATCATTAACATCAATGTCCATGATGGCTCACTTGGACCTCATGGTGCGGTGCAACCTGCTGAAAAGGGGTGCACACCAACAATAGCATGAGCAAGAGGAATATTTATATTTTTTTTCACTTTGCAGTGGAATATATTCTAGGAGGGCTGGAAGGCTCTTGCAGCTCTGGAAATCTACAGCATAGAATGTGTAGTGAGGGTATAGCTCACTAATAAAACCTGGTTAGTTGTTCAGCATGTTGAGTTGGTTTCCCTGTAGGAAGTAAGCCATAAATCTTGCTAATAGAAAGTTTGTTTTCCTTCAGCATGTGAGGAATTGTTGCATACCACTTAGCTCCTTAGAGCACAATGAAGTGAAAATCTGACTCAGAAATTAATGTGAGGGAAGGCACAAAATATTTTTCTCCTTGTTTTTCTGTTACAAAATGTTGTATTTATTATCTGTAAATGGAGTCCCTCCAGTTTTGGCAGTTTTCATTTATCAGTGTTTGGTACATGAAATTCAAACTGGGAGTAATTATTTGAAATATTTCTTTGAAATATTCTTTGAAATAATTCTTTTAATATTTCAGCCACATAAATAAACATAATGGAGTAGAAAGTGAGCTAAACTAACTGGGTTCAAATTCAGGAATAAGCATTTAGCAGCAGTATACACTTACTTTTATAGGCCATGCACCTGATTTCAGAGTTTTTCAAGGACTGCAAATATATAATATTTAATATAATATGTAATAATATATTATATAATAATATAATTATAATAATATAATATGTAACAATATTGCCAATATAATATATAGTAATACTGCCATGTGATTTCCTGCTGCCCACTGAAATCTAGAGAGGGTTGAAATGCTCTTTGCTTCTTGCCTTTGTGGTGTGTGACCCCAGAATGAACTCTGGCTCTTGAAAGCAATAATATTTGCCATCTCTCCTTTGTGGTTATTTGAAGGAGCAATTACTGCACATTAACTGAACCTACAGTGCAGTGTGCAGGGCATACCACCAAAGCATGAGATAAAAGATGATGAATTTTTAATAATTTTAGTCCTAGCTGCAGGCACATCTGTCTTCGCAAATAACTCTCTGAATCCACAGGACATCCTTTTTCTTGGAAAGCTGGAAGCTTTGGTTTTTGTTCTCTTAAAAAATTCTGGCCATAATTTAAAAATGTATTTTACTTTTATAAAATAATAAGGGAGAGCATCTTTATGAGAGTGTAAGTGCTCATAAGCATGTACATGCTTCTAAGAAGTTGTACTTGAAGAAAACATTTCCAGCTAAGGAATGAACTGTCTCAACTTGCTCCATGACTTCAGCAAAACCAAGTAGCCTCATGATTTTAACAACTCCAAGTTATTCTCCTTAGTGGAGTTATTAATGATGTTTCAGAAAAGAATGCAGAGCTCTCCATACCTGAAAATACTTCAAGAGTATCCACACCTAATTAGCTGGCCATCCTGTGAGGACTTGTGCATGATCTTTAAACTCATGAATAAAACTAAGAGTGCATTCAAATCTTCAAAGAATTGCTTCAAAGAAACACTTTTGTTTGCAAGTAGTATTAAAATAAAACATGCAACACATTAATTGAAGAACTGAGGGTACTTTTAATTAGTCTTCTTGAAAGTGCTGATTTTGCATATAACGAGGAGTTCCTGGAATTCAGATCACCGTGCATTGGCAACAAATTGGGGCTTGCTCATGAACCACAGCTCTGCTGGTAGCAGATGCTGCTGATAGGAGCTCAAACTCATGTCAGAATAAAGTAATGAAATGGACACTCAGGTTTCTCTGAGGTGGTAAGAAACAAACCGTGCTTTTATGCTGGAGCATTTCTTGGTAAAGAAAGAAATTGTTTAGGTTACAAAATTTCAACCAGAGGAGCAAATACTGCTTGGAGTGGAGAGACTCTTTAAAATAATTAAATATAATTTAATTTATTCATAGTTTTGCCTGAGGCAAGTTTGGAGCTAAATGCTCAACCTGATCATGATGAAATTTTGCGAACTCATCATCCCGCTGAGATCGTTGTTGTCCACCTTTACTTCCACACACTTGGCTGAAAGGGTGTTTGGATACCTGTGTGGTGATTTGGGCATATCTTTAATCTGAAATGCACACAGTGTCACCCAGTAAGCAATCCTTTACACACTTCTGAAACCCACCAGGTACCATGATGTCAGATCTTCATTAATGTGTTCATATAGCACTCTTAAACAGCAGTGACTTGGATGCCCATAGCTGTATGCTATATTTTTCTGGACAAAGTTAACTTCTCTCTGGAACAGAATGCATGAAGATTGTGACTGCTAATATAATGGTTTGTGGCTCCCTGCCAGCCTGTGTGGGTGATCTCCTGCTGGTGCTCTGGATGATTTTTCACTGTGACACAGTGCTGAGAGAATGAAAGAGCAGAGGGCAAACTCCTCTCTCACCAGAAAGTCATGGGAAATGATTCCTACGACTTAGGGCTGTGCAGCAGGAGACTGAACATGTAGGACACATTGCTGGAGACATCAGGCCATTGAGTCTTGTTTTCAGGGCTTGCCTAGATGGGTGTTAGACTGACTCTGGTTAGTTCTGATAGCACAGAGCAATACTTGTGCCATATCAGCAGGAAAAGGTTAATCTTCAGAGACCAACTCCTTGGACATACATGGTTTTCGGAACACTTCACTCAGTCTTAAAATACAGCCAGACATCCCAAGTAGGGCACAGACAGCTCCCTTGCCATTTAGAATCTCTTCCTTTACTGAACATATGTCCAACCAGCAAAAGAATAAAACTTGAAGGGGGAAAACAGTGGCAGTATTCTCCTAGGGGGGCTTGGCTGACGTAAATGAAAATAAACTCTCACCCCTGCTGAGGTGCCAGACTTGATCCATCTGTGCCTGCAGAGCAAGGGCAACACTTGTGACAATGGCAACACTTCTCCCAAAGCCCCAGCTGCAGGCAGGCTCATCCTCAGTGAACTCCTGTCCCTTTGCAATGTGAGTGAGGTGCCAGGCTGAAGAGTGGACGCAGGATGCAAGTCAGCCCATCTTTTCCCGCCCCCAGTGCCCCTGCTGTCCCTCCCCCTCGCTAAATGTGCGCTAATCTTCCTCTTGTCTTGTCTTCTCACTTTTCTTGCAGTCGCTGTGAGCGCTTGCCTTGTAATGAGAATAAGGAGTGCCAGAGCCTGCCCCTGAGAATAACCTACTATCACCTCTCTTTCCCCACCAACATCCAAGTACCCACCGACATTTTCCGCATGGGCCCTTCCAATGCTGTCCCTGGGGATAAAATTCAGCTGTCCATCACCAGCGGGAACCAGGAGGGGTTTTTCACCACAAAAAAAGTGAACAACCACAGTGGCCTTGTGGTCATGCAGCGTCAAATCACAGAGCCCAGAGACCTTCTTCTGACAATCCAAATGCGACTTTCCCGCCACGGAACTGTCAACACATTTATTGCCAAACTTTTTATCTTTGTCTCTGCACAGCTTTGATCCCTAACTTGCAACCATCACTGGCTACTCTTTCTCTTCCAAGAGTAGCTTTTTTTCCCCCCGCCCTTGATTTTAATAAAGTTTTAGTTCATCTGTTGCATGCTGCACTTGCATTTTATTTGCCATCATCATTACAGTTTTCCATTTCCCCCTATGACTGAACATCTTAATTTGTGGAGATTCTTCTGTGTACTCTGCATTTTAATACAAAGCAGAAGTTGGTATCTAAGAGTTCATTACCTGAGCATACTGAGGACTGAAAGCCATTAATTTACTTCACACAGCAGGGGAGTCGGCTGATCCTACACAGTTACATAGGTTTAGGTCTAAATTTTCCAAAGGAAATAGGTACATATTTTGAAGTGTCTCAACTGAGACATCTCTAGAAAATTTCATCCCTTATGTGGCAAATAGTGTGGATTTTCTGAAAATCTGTTACAAGGGCATAACTTGGACCCTTAGGAGCCCTGAGGTGCCCCAGCACATGGGTCAGTACAAAAAGTGTGCAGCCAGATTCTCAAGCTGTTTTATTAATTGTTGCTCTGTTGTATCCTGTGACCTAAAACTGATTTTCACCAGGTACAGATCCCAGTTCTAGCTTCTAAGGATGGTATAAAACTGATCTCTAAAGAACATTTATTTGAGAGATAGTTCATCTTTCTTTCTGTGAAATTTTTGCTGAATGGAAAAGCTAATGACAGCAGAACAGCATTCAACTTCATAACAGCATTCAATTAATAGCAGAGAGCTCTTTTCTGTTTCACAAGCTATATCCTGAAACATTCCCATCTACAGGAATATTGGAAAAAATACTTGATTTGACTCATAACACTTTTGTCTCTCCAGCTTTCATATTAAAGCTGATAAATTTTGACCAGTAAAGGCTTTATCCACAACTACCATCACACCAAACCATAAGTGCTCTGCAAAGTCAGTCAGAATTCCAACATCCAGATCTTTCTTCCTTTGCTTTGACTTTCTTTGTTTACTTCTGAGCAGTCAAGAACAATTCAACTGGAATATCTTTGGAATTCTTTTGTTTTCTGAGCTGGAAGAGGGTTTATTTATTACACTGAGTCCTTCTGCTGATAAATATTAAAAGCTCACTCCCAGAGTGAGCCAAAAATTAATGTTCTACACTACCCTGGGCTCAGGTGTCTCTGCTGCTCATTAGAACAGTCATTCCGTAGAAAGACAGGGAATAATCCAAGTGAATGCACCTGTAGAGAAAATATCTCACTATATAAGTGCTGACAGCACAGTCAGGGTACAAGGGTGGGAACTGGGAACCTTCTAACCAAGATCATGAGCCTCAATCACCTGGGCACAAGGAGTGACTCCTGGATGCCTGGATCAGGGCAGGATTGCAGCACTCTGCCAGAGCATTCCATGTTCCCCAAGGCAAAGTTCATCACAGCTGGCTGACAGGAGTTCAGGTCTCATAAGGAATGCCAGTGTTTAATAAGCCTGTTGACACATCCTTATAGAGGTGCCAGAAGCTGCCAGTGGGGAGAGAGTCCCAGGTTTAAATACTGAGAGCACAGCCCATGTCACTTGAGCTCGTGGGGTTTATTATTGCCACAGAAGGAGGCACTTAAAACTTATGTGTAAATGTTCTCTGGTTATCAGTTCCTTATGAGGCCATAATGAAGTAGGATAAATATTCAAAAACAAATTTTTGCAAACATTAATATATATATATAGGGGCATTTTTGCAAGCATTAATATACATATTTTTTGGGCAGGAAAAGAAGGGGTTTTGAGAACATGGCCCTCAGTGTTATAAAATGCTGCCATATTAATTGTATTTAGCAAGGAATTCAGGAGCACAAAGCTCATGTTCCCCTGTGTCAAATGCTTGAATGCTGCAGTGTCACTGGCACTTTCAGGAGCATGTAGGTAATTACTAATTGCATAGTGCTATTTATTTTTTTCCAAATGAAAATGAAATCACAGCTCCTGGTCCAAAGGACTTACTGACTGAATCTGAGAGACAATATGAGAAAGAATCATACCAGGACCGTAGAAGAATGAAAATTTTATATTCAGGAAATAATCAGAGCAGCTGAGCTGTTTCTTAACTTTCTTCCCTTTAAATGAAAATGCCCAGAGGGAAATCAATCTCCAAAGCTGTAATTTGTGCTAGAGGCAGAAAACTAGAAGGAAAGGTAAAAATAAAAAGGCTCTCATCACTGAGGAAAAAACTTTTGTTAGTCATAGTCCCCACTGTAGGAGAACATGGGCAAAATGGAAAATATCAGCTAATCAGAAGGTGAAATGCAAAGATGATGTGTAAGGATAAAATTATAAAGTTTTATGAGAACAGAGCACATAATTTATAGCAAATACCAGGATTTGAGATAGATGTTAGTTTTGAAAGAAGAGTTCAGAGATGTCCAAAAGATGAAGCAATGAGAGAACAAAGTGTCATCAACTGCACTTTGGATATGCATGGCAATTGGCAGGGATGGCAAAAGAAAAGTGATCAGAGAGGGAGTACAATGAAAGAACAAATTCCAGTTTAGCAGTGTAGACAGAGCATGCAAAAAGCCTCCAAGTTAGTGGACTTTGTTAGAGGAGAGAAAAAAGGTGCAAAGAAATAGAGGTGACACAGACATTTATCTGTCACACATGTGGTTATGAGCTGGATGGATCCATAAACTCAGTTTAGATGAGAGCAAACACAAATCCCTTGTGACCATTGAGATCCTCTGATCTGTACCAAAGTCATGTCAGAAGGCTTTATTCCACAGGAGAGTATCATGAATGCAGGTCTTATTTAGGACTTCATCTTGCACAAAATTATTGACTTTATTTTTTTATTGGCTTTATTGGCAAAGTATTTCAGAAATACTTGTATTTGCCTTTTGTTCCAGCTGAAGTTGAGAGTAAATCTCCCTTTAGTACCCAGGAAGAAGCAAAAGGAGACCACTACTGAAAGCCTGAGACACTCCCACCACAATGTTTTATGCATACAAATTCTATTATCTAAATATAGCTATGGTAATTTAGGATGTTCTATGTTTTCTAACAGTACTTATTCTGCAATGATGTCCCAAAATAAGTTAAGGTGAGGTGTCTAGGACATGACAAGACTTTGTACACAGATAATGGTGGGAAGTAAAAGGGCACAGGCCACCTCTTCTGGCCTGTATCTCCTGTCCAGCCTCAAAACATCAAGTACTGGGTGTGAATATCTGTATTCCTGTATAATACCGGTACACCAGCCTCAGCTGGAGTTTATTAACTCAGCTCTGTTGCCTCCCCATAGACTGTCCCAGTTCACATCTCTTGAAGCATGAGTTCCTTGATGTTGATTTGTGTTTTCCCCTTATTTAACTTCATACAGTATCATCATGCTTGGATTAACTTTTTTTTTTGATGAGCAGAGTTGGGAACATATAATAAAAAGTTACTGATATATTGATTATAAATAGAGCCATAAAGTCCCTTTGAACATCTGTAAAAAGATGGTTTGTAGCTGTGGACTGGGATAAGACATTTTGAAAAGAGCAAGAATGATTTGTTTTTAGAAGTATCTAACAAAATAAATCTTCCTTTTTTGGTTCCCCTTTAACTCAGTAATTTTTTCTTACTTTTAATCTATTAATTCCCCCCTCCTCTGACACTGCAGCATTTTTATTTTTCACTTAGAAATATGTAGAAATGGGCAGGTCAAAGTTGAGATCATTTGTGGGGCTTAGTCACATTTGAAGTCCCAGCACAGCCCTTTCATCTCTCACGAACACAGAGTGGGCATTGTGTGAGGTTCTTGAACTGTAAGTGACTTTAACTTCACTCTAGTGGACAAGGGTGAGAAGTCATTTAACTTTTAATAGACTTTCAAGGCCAAATGAGCAGCTGGTTGAGATGGAATATGAAATGATCCTTACCATTTCCCCAAGCTGAGAATTCAACCTTTGAGATTTTAAATAATGTGGTTAACTTCCCCCCCCCCCCCCCCCCCCAGTTTCCATTCCTCTCTGTTTTCTCAGTTCTTCCAGATGGAAAGGGAGGGTGTGAAAAAAAGACTTAAAAGAGGCTCTTCTGGCCCTTGCTACGCTGAAAATTGTGAAAGTTGGCCCTATACATAGTTATGCCAGGTTTCTAAAACAGAAGCAATTCTGTCTGCTTTATATGTCTGAGTAAAAAAGTGCAAGTAAAAGTGGCTCCAGTGAAATTGCTGAGAGCAGGCCAGCTGAGAGGGTGTGGGTCTCACTGTTTGTCCTTGGAAAAGGGCATCACATGGCACCTTGGGCACCTCAGTTCTCTTTGTTTTCACATGCCTGGCTTGAAGAGCTGGGTTTGAGGGGGGTTTGACTGCAACTCTGAGCCAAACCCAGTTCTTCAGGGGTCCCCAAGTTCTGATGAACTGCATTTGTCTAAGGTTTTGTGGTGAAGAATCAACACTTCTATCAATTACAGTTTCTGGCTGCCTAGATTGCAAAGCACAAAGTATTTAATTTTCACACAAAGTATTTAATATTCAGTCTCTATATGAATGAATGAATCTCTTTTTGGTTTCTCTCAGTGTCAGACTGGAAAAGACAGATACCATCCGCTGCATCAAGTCTTGCCGACCAAATGATGTCAGCTGCCTGCTGGATCCTGTCCACACCATCTCCCACACTGTCATTTCACTGCCCACGTTCAGAGAGTTTACAAGACCTGAAGGTAAGTGGTTTGTTCCTTGTTCCATTTAACAGATTGCAGCATATAAAACCTCCACCAGGAGCCCTTGCCTAATGCCAGACTCACTGCCGGTGCAATAAATGTTTGCACAGCTCCAAATTATAGTTTACCATTCATTTAATTAAAACCTTCAATACCCAGGAGTTTTAATTTTATGGAGGAAAGAAAGTCATTCTGAGCTCTAACTCATACTGCTTCCCACTCTAAGGAAATATTGACTCTGAATTCCCATGTACCACATTTACTCACACAATAGTATATGCCTCATGACATTTTTTCTCCCCTTGTTTGAAGGTTTTGCTGTAGGAACAAGGTACTAAATATATTCCTCTCATCTGTCTATGCCCTGTTGTTTGCTACTGACAGGTGACTTGTTCCAAGAATAAAAACCTTACATGCAGACATTAATCACAAAATAAATTATACTGAGTATATGAAGATTGGCTGATTTTTGACCTATGAACAAAGTGTTGTTTGTTATGGATTAAAGGAAGGGAAATTCCAAGGACTGGGCAGAAAGTTTTTAAGACAAGAATTTCAGAAAGCACTTTTTGAAGAATTTTGAAGAATTTCAAAAAGCGCTTTTTGCAGTACTGCTCCTCTGCAGTACTTGCAAGTTTTTAAGTTCTGCAGTTTCATACTCACTTTTCACTCACTTTCTTAGCTCACATAAAAATGAAAAGCTTACAGATCAAGAGCCAGTTTTTGCTGCTTGCCATTTGTTTGGATTTTCTGGCACTGCATCCATCAGTGGGATGACTGCCTGCAGCCCTGCTGCTCTCAGCACCTTACTGAGAGGCACAGACACAGACAGAAGGGTATGGAGGTCATAAAGGTTATTTTGGAGGGGTTTCTAAAGGCCCTAAATCCCCATTTCTGATGCACCCAAAGTCTCAGCCTTGCTGTTTCTGAAAGCTGAAACATTTCAGAAAAGCTGAAACTTTTCCACTGTTTCAGAAAGTTGTCCTAAGTGAAAGCCAAAGCTGACTCTGCCCTTCTGCAGCAGGCAGGAGTGGAGAAAAAGCCATCGCAGTCCTTGCCCAGGCAGGAAGAGTTTAACCACTGATGCAGAGCTCCTGTGGGTTCTGCCAGGCCTGTTCCAGGCCTTGGCTGGCCCTGCTTCACAGGGAAGGGAAGAATGCCCCATGGCCACTCCTGCTCCCGTCCTACCCCTCAGCTCCACCAGGTGTACTGGCAGCAGAGCTGAGGACTTGGCCCAGGATGCTTCCCAAACCTCATTAGTCCATCCTGGTGTTTTAATGAGGAGAGATGAGACCTAGTGATGTGAGATTGCTGCTGAAGCCCAGAAGATGTAAACTGTAATTCAGTGCATGGCCTCGGGTGAATTCTTACAGCTCCAAGTCTGGTTTCATCATCTGCAGAGTGAGGATAATAATGAGAGTAATAATACCTCCATCCCTCACCAGGGACTTGAAAATAGTCTCACTTTTATTTTTAAACCTAAACATCTCCTCCAGTACTCCAAAGGACTCTTTAATTTGTAGTGGCAATACTTTGTGTGACTGCCTAGGGAATCAGAGTGGAGAGGTTTAGAGAGGTTTATCTGTTTGGTCCCTTCCTCAGTCCAGCCTGTGGATCCTTGGAGTTGTCCTCTTTGGGTACATGCTGGAAATCTGATTGGCTTCTTCAGAGCAATCTTTTTTGGTTTTAAAAGTAAGAGTGTTTTGGCTTCAGGGCCCTTGGATGGTGGAAATAGGAGGAGAAAACAAATCTATCCAAATCCTTGCTTCCCTTAGATCTTCTGCCTTTCCATTTTAAAGGACAAACTGGGAGTGGTGAGCGAGGTTAATGTCTTCCACCAAGTCATTTTGGATCAAATTCTGTTGGATTCTTCAGTGATGTTTTCAAGTACTTGTCAGTGCATTCTGTGATCCTCTTTCCTTGCAGAGATCATTTTTCTTCGTGCCATCACACCTACATATCCGGCCAACCAGGCAGATATCATATTTGACATTACAGAAGGAAATTTAAGAGATTCATTTGATATCATCAAGCGTTACATGGATGGCATGACAGTGGGTGAGTAGTGTTTTCTGCCTACTTTCTTCTTTCAGCTATACTGTAGAACAGGGTCAAAGAAATTAATTCAAGTAATTAATCCCTACCTTGATTTTCAAGCCAGTGTTGATTTCATATTCTTCAGTCCAATATGTGTAATTTGAACTAATATCAAAGATAATTTTTATGCAAAATACCAGAGGCCTATTCTTTAATTTGAGAAGTATTTTAGCTTTTTTTCAGAACTAGCTATAACTGAAAATGCAAATGGCTTAGTTTTAAAATGATGAGGGATCTAATGTAACCAGGAGCAGTTGGCAAATGATGTTAAGGAGGAGGGCAGGAGCAGATCCCAGCTGATGTGTTGCTCTGCCCAATGGGAGCTGCCCAGGCAGTGGCAGGGGAATACACTGGAATTCTCATGCCAGGTATTAAAAAGCAGCATTTGATTGCTCTTTATTAATGTTTATTTATGAAAATAAAGGACTCCTGTTCCCAGTGAACACTTGTGCTTCGGTATGTGAACATGCAGATCCTGCTCAGGTTCATACATGTGCTGCAGCAGGACTTGTCCTGGGAAAAAGAAAAATCCCTGCAGCTTTCAAAAGCCCTATTTCATGTGGTCTGAAGGTGGCACTGGTGCATTTCAGAAGCAGGATAGCACAAGGTCAGCTCTGCAAAGGTTTTATGAACTGCAGATAAAAATCCCAAGTCATTAGGTTTCTATTTCTTTCTTGATCAAACAGAAGTATAGATGTGAATGCTGAGAAAAAGGGAGAGTCTATTAAAACAGGATAAGATTACAGATTTCAGTTATTGGGGCATTTCTTTAGCAGAGTATAAATGTTATCAGATCTCACAGGAGTTACAGTAGTTTGCTTTTCGTGCCGTGTGCTTCTTTCTGTCTGAACTAAGAAAGAAGGATGTGTTTGAAAGTTTGACTAGCCAAGGCATTTGCCTGAGGGAAGGGTTTCCATTTTGAAGAGCAGGACTGTGTGTCAGTAGTATTTCACTTGGTAAACCAGATTATTTGCCTCACATTGCAAAGAGAGAAAGGATATTTTTAAACACTGACTTGAGAAGATATGATGCATGGCCAAGTGTATTCCCATCTCTGTGAAAGAACTGGGCAACTCTTCTTCACCTCAGTTCCCCCTATACAACATGGAGATGATAAAACATGCCTACTACTGTCTTAATTAATTCTTGTGTGTAAGACTCTTAATTAATTCCTCTGTGTAAAAGTACTTTGAGATTAATGGATGGAAGCTGCAAAGAAAACTGCCTACAGCAGAATTGGAAAAAGAAAATCAAAACAACCCCCCCAGCTGAAATTACCTGGAGGGGCAGAGGTTCAGGACAGCACATTGTCTGTGCAATATTAGGATTGCAAATAATTCTGCCAGCAGCAGTTCTGCTGCTCTCATCATAATATAATTTTTATTATTATTAATAATCAGAATGCTAGGTGTATCCTTAAAAAGTTCTGGGAAGTTTCCAAGACAAATCAGATGGGATCCTAGTCCATGAGAATTCACAAAATCCCTGTTTTAAAGAAAGGGAAGGGTTTGTGGAAGGGAGGCAAACCCCAAAGGGCACAGACAGTATCAGAAAGATTTAGTGGTTATCCCACTAAGTTACAGGACATCAGAACTGTCTGGAACATGGGAACTCTAGCAGAGCAAATGCCCAACGAGGGCAGTAACAGAAGGGTTTTCAGGAATCTTTCTGCAATTACAATGTTCCAACTTGTTGAAAAATCAATTTATGTGTTTCTGGGTGAGCACACCTGGACCATCATGCTGGATGACCACATATGCCACTGGGATCCATGCAGCATATTTTAAAATATTTTTATACATACTTTTTCATGTCTTTTTGCTGCCTATATAGGGAAGAAAAAAATTTATTTTAACAATAAATCATAAATGCATTAGTAAAAGAAACAAGAAGCATGCTTCATTCTGTTGTACTATTTCAGGAGAAATGGCCAGAATATCAAAGCTATTTTGTTTGCTGATGGGAATTAGATCACCAAAATATTTTTTTAACAAGACTGATTTTCTCTACAAGAGAAAAGACTGACAATTTCTACAGTGATTTTTTGTTGACTGGGTGGTTTGGGTTTTTTTTGTTAAAGAAAAGACAGAGACTAGTTCAGAGTGTGATGAAATCCATAAGAGTACATGGAAAAAAGCATGAAAATAATAACTAGAGTTACTGGATGTCCTCAGTGTAATAAACCTTGACTCAATATCAGACCAGAGGAAGATGATGAAGGGGTTCAGAGAAAGGAGCACTGGGAAAAGAGGGGGAGAAAGGACAGAGCAGTGAAGATGCACTTGCAGGAAGACCCTCATTAGTGATTCTAATTAGTAATTAAAGTTTTAGCCAGGCTGTCCCTGACAAGGACAGAGGTGATGCCTTAAGAAGGACCTGCATGCAGCTTGTGCTTGTGTGAATGCAAAAGAACAAGATGCTCTCAGTGTGACTGGGGAAAAAAAAGTGAAAAGGTGCAGTTCTTTTGGGAAAGGTTTAAAGATTAGGAGGAGCTGTTAGAGACAAAGTTACAGAAGAAAAGTGGGGGCTTCAGCCCTGAGAATTTTGGGCTGAAAAGATTCAGTTTCAGCCATTATCCCTCTAAGCTGACACTGAGACTTCAGGGGGATGTTAGGGAAGCTGAATTATGTGGGATGGGATGGAGAATGGCTGCTCAGGCTGGTTTGGGCTTTGCTGATGGAGAGATTGCAGCTGAGGTCACTGGAGGGGATGAGTGTGAAGGAGCAGTTGTGAGGTACACAACAGAAGAAAACAGAAGCAAAGGACTGCCCCAGGGAATGTCACAAAAAGAAAGGACACAGTCTCCCAAAAGATATGTAGAAGGAGTAGCCCCAAAGGCAGGAGAAGGAAGAGGCAAGGACAGTATTGCAAAATCGAGGAAAGAAAACATATCCAACAGGAATCAATGATCAGAACTATCAGACATGGAGGAGCCAAAAGAACTAAGAACAAACTCCAAAGTATCTCTGCTGACCTACAGAAAATATCTTCCAGTGGAAGAGGAAGAATGAAAGCCAGATTCCTGGAGAGGCAGTGTGTAGACTCCATGCAATCTGATGAAAAAGAATTGTATAAAAAAGCTGCTTCCAATATTTTTACCCTGTTATATTAAAAAGAGATGCAAATCCCCAATCCTGAGGATTTCCTGGTTCAGAAGGTGCTGAGGTCTCCTTGTTTCCTGGTGTGGCTACAGGCTAAGGTGGCAATGAATCTAAATGATACTGTTAAAAACCTAACATCACTTACTAGCATGGGTGGGAGGAAAACAGAAGTGCAGACCTATCCAGGTTTGGTGTTTCTTTAAAGCTTTTATAGACTTTTCACTGCATTCCTCCTTTAACCAGCTGTCAGTGAAAAATGAAGAATGCATTTTCAACCTGTGCCAAAATGTCCTATCAGTGCCTGAGGTATTATCAGTTGCTATAAAACACTTTCCCCTTCAGCTATACATTCATTTTTTAAAACAGTAATCCCACCTTGTAGTCTGGTAAACTTCAGGAAGGTTTTAAAATTTCACAATACAGCTAAAAGTAGTTTTGATAGGCTGAAATCTTCCGTATTGCATTTGGTTAATAACCTAAGCCTGTGTCCTTGCCTATAAAGCAGAATGGTGCTATTCTTCTGGAAAACATGCAGAGCCAATATAGGTATAAAAAGTCACTATGGAGTTTCAATGGGGGGGTTGTGCTGGTGCTTGAATGCATTTGTACACACTGATATGTGTGTAGATGCTCTCTATTGTTATTTGAAAGGTTTCCATTGCTATCTCTGTCCTGAATTTCCTGCCTCTTTTACGTGGGTGACAGTTTGTGATGCTGCCTTTGAACCATTAAAGTGTCTCAACTACTGATAGCACTATGCTGGATTCACCACTGGTCTAATTTCCACTGTGCTATCATGATTGTTTAGTGTGCTCCAGAGTCTGAGGAGAGACTTGTCAAAAATGATCAAGAAGTTAAACAAAACCAGGTACCATGAGCAAGTGTGTTTGTGAGATCCCATTTAGCTGGGGCAGGAGAAGGAGACTCAAGGTTTGTTTGACTTTTGTGAAGCCTGTCCTTAGCACAGGGCCAGTAGCTCTGAGTCTCATAAGTAGTTCTGAATCTCATAAGTAGTTCTGAATCTCATAAGTAGTTCTGTATCTCATAAGTAGTTCTGTATCCCATAAGTAGTTCTATATCTCATAAGTAGTTCTGCATCTCATAAGTAGTTTGGCCATTCACAGTGTGGCAGTTTTTACAGTCCTCCATGCAAATGTTTGTATGGTCTGACATTAAATTCAGTCATTGGTCTGCAAATGGTCTGGTTCAGAACTTTGTCCCTGGGCCCACTCTCCACTGCCAGGCATTTCCCTCCACATTTCCCTCTGCTCCTCTCTCCTTCTCTGTAGCTCCAAACTCTGTTTTTGGGACAGAGGCTGACTGGTTCTTGCTATGCCTATGTCATGGAGCAGGACATAACTCAGTGGGTTTTTCAACAGGGTTTTGCAGCTGTACATTAAAAAAGGCACAGTCCCTTTCAGTGTCTTTGTTCTGGTTTCACCACTGGGCTTCCTCTCTCACAAGAGGGCCTCCTCAGAAAAGGATATTTTGTGAGTTTTTCTCTGTGCCAGGTTGCCCTGTTGCAATCAGCAGCAGTGCACTGGAGCTGAGGGTGCCCAGAAGCCATTTGGTAAATGGGATCCTGGATTTGCTGCCCAAACCTGCCCTTTCAGGAGGCTGCTGACTGCACTGCTCAGTAGTCAAATAGCCCCACACCCTCCCTCCCCTCCAGAAAGAAAAAAATATGAGGATGGAGAGCTCTTCTGGGGGCAGAGAAGCACCTTGAGCAGGAGGCAAATTTTCATTTCATATCTGAGAAATGCTGAAGGTGCTTTTTTTGTTGAGAATGAGTCTTGATCTCAAGGGGAACAACCTTCCTAATGCCAAATTTCATTCTAGCACATTGCAAGAGTCAGGTTAGTTCAACTCTCTTCCTTGATCTCTGTCCATCTCACCTCTCAGGTGGTACAAGGTGATCCCATTGGTACAGACAACCTTTGGTTACAGCTTCCATAAAGCTCAGCAGGCAGATAAATTACACTGCAGCTCTGATGAAGTTTTGTGAACTGTGGTGGGAAGTATAAAACCTGACAGCTTGGGAAAGAAATGGACTAAATTAGGGACAGCAAAAAGCACCAAGTCCTTGGTTCAGGTTGCATAGCATGCATTTTCTTGTGTTCATGTTTAACAGTGGGCTGAGATATTGCAAAAATGAGCAAATAAAGCCAGATTTGAAATCTAGTACACCAAGAAACATACTACAGCAGCTGCTCTGAGAGATGTCTGCGTGAATCCAGCTTTCTGAGGTGCTCTACCCCAGTTCAAAGCAGTCAAAAACCTCATGATGATGATCTCAAAGTGTGAAATATATGTGCAATTAATTAATGACTGGATGTGATACCCAGTGTTCTGCTGTAGTTGAGACAGTGGTTTTTCGTCAAAGGTTGGACTTAATGGTCTTGAAAATCTTTTCCTGTCTTAATAATTCTGTGATTCAGGTGCTTCTGCTGGTATATCCAATTTTGTGTGTTGGTAGCAACCATCTTACTCATGGAGCAGCACCTACATACCCCATTAAAAATGGAAAAGGAAGATAAGACCCAAGGTGTATCCTAAATCTTTCTCAGTATGACACGCAGATGCCTGGCTCACTTAAATGCAACCCTACCTAAACTTTTGTTCTTAAAGGGGAAAAATGTGAAGTGAGCCCTTATTTTAGCCTTTGAGAACTGGTCAGAAATTGACACATTAAAGTTCAGGAAGCCTCCTTGTCAGAATTCTGCAAGCAGGAAAAGCAGAGCTGTTGCCTCAAGGTGATGACTGAGCACTCCATAGGGGCTTCTGTGTCACAGCCTCAGGATAAAGTTCTTTTTCTTCCATGGTAAATCAAACCACAGAGCCACATCATGCTGTGTGCCATAACTGTGGCTTTTTGCCAAAAAATGTTTTTATCACAAGGGTTGCAGTAATTAATTGCCCAAGTCGACCCAAGTGTGGCTGAATTGGAATAATGTGATTGTGAGACAGGCAGGGTAAACATAGCCACTCTCACATGAAATAAGATATTGGGAATAAAGTAGCAAGAGGCTACTTAAAATATGTGATTTTTGCACATTTTGGACATTCATCACTTAAGTTTTTCCACCTGTTTTAGTAAATGTGTAAGGCTCTTCTAAATACATAGAGCATCTCACATTCCTAAAGGTGGAAGAGGAAAGATTAAAAATATATGATGGAAACTATTTCATAATGAGGCTACTTCAAGTACAGCTATTGCATTTTAGGCATGAGTGATTTCACAGCATTGTCAACAATGAAACCCATTGCCAGGTTTGGCTGGAAGGCAAACCAGACATCTAAAAGCACTTCAAGTTTGCCAAACCAAGATAAGAGCACATCTCTCTGAAGTTATTTAGTGTCCTTAATAAAGATCACAGTATTTGTAAACTAGCCAAACCTCAGTAAAATCAAAGATTTTTTAAAAAAATTCTTTCATTATACCAAGGCTCCATATGATCCAACATGGCAGACAATAGCTTTGAAAATATTCACCATTTGTTTCTGGCCAAAAATGTGTTAATGTGACGACACCTCTTTATGGCCTCTTTCTTTGATGCATTTCAGCAATCAAAGATTTCTAGAGAAGCCCAAGTGTTCATGAAATTAACCTTGATGGAGTTGTTGAATTCATAACAAACCGAATCCTAAATTTTTGATCTGTTGAATAATGCAGAAATCACTGCTGCCCTTCTATTCCCAGCAGGAGAATGTTGCGCTCAGTGTTGGGGAGCTCTGTGGGTGCTCCAGAGGGAAATCCCCTTCTCCTGCCCGCCCCTGAGCCCACACTCCACCCTGTGGTCAGAGAGTGCTTGTGTGCCAGCCTGTGGTTTTGCTTCTTCCAGGTGTTCATCCAAGGAAAGGGGTGGAGGATATTACAGGACCACTATTTTTGAGCAGCTTAAACCAACAGTGAAATTACCCTGTCATATAGCTCATAAAAGTGAATTTTATGTGGCCAAACTGGCTTCTGAAGTGTTTTATAAGCACTTGGTTGCTCAACAGTTGAAAAACAGGCTTTTTCCTAAATAAAGATCTGGGATGTTCATGTCTGAGAAGTATGTTTTTAAAATCTTGTCCCCAGATAGTTCAGCAAAGATTTGTACAGCCAGCCACATTCCTGTGAAACAGTTCTCCATCAGCATGGAAACCTTGTTAACATCCAGCTCTGACTTGATTCTCCAAAACTTTTATTTTGTGAAGTGTTCACCATCAAACTTGAATGAAGTTCAGTTCAATTCACAATGTTATGAGGGCAATATACTTCAAAGCATGAGAAAATCTATTTTGGTACTTGTATTTTGATTAATGAGTTTTCTGAATCCTTTCACTGTAGTTATGTTTGTCAGGTGTGGCATCTTAAGGATTAATGATATCTTCAGAGCTATTTTTCTGAATAAGATTTGATGCCTGAAGTGATGATTAGCAAGAAATATTTCATTTTACAAAGAGCAGCCACTTATTAATAAAACACATTATATCAGAAACTATAGAGCATAGCAGGAGCCACATTGTTATTGTGACAAATAATGGAGAGAAATATAAAAAGCTTTCACATACATAGAAAACAAAAAGACAAAAAAAAAAGAAAAAAAGAAAAAAAAGAAAAAATCTATTTGGCTTTTGAGAAATGAAGGAATCTCAAGTATAAATTAACTTTCTGAAGTCAGCAGACAGATATCTGGTGGTCTGGGAAATGCCTGCAGTTTGACAGCTAGATTGTTCTTTTAGGCACTGTCATGAACTGGAGAGGAGTGGAGGAAAATAATGCCTGTGAGGCTGCCTATGGTGGCAGGAATAGAGCTGGAGAACTGGTGACAAAAACATGGAGAAAGCTGAATTGTTCAATGCCTTCTTTGCCTCATTCTTTACTGGTGAGACTGGCCTTCAGAAATCCTGGGGCTCTCAGAGTAAGAGGAAGATATGGAACAGGAAATCCTCACCCACAGTGGAGGAGGTTCAGGTTTGGGAACATTTGAATCGGGAATAACCAAGTCCATGGGTGCTGAGGGAAATGGCCAATGTCATTGTAAGGCACTCTTGAGTATCTTTAAAAGACTGTGGTGATCAAAAGTTCCCACAGAAAAAGGCAAATGTCACTGCAATCTCCAGGAAGGCCAGAAAGGATCCAGGGAAGTGCATGGACCAGGCCTAGACCTCAAGATTTTTATTTTTTGGTCTTTTTGTTTGAGCCCAAGGCACTGCAGGCCTTGTTTGGGCCTGGCAGAGCTATGCCTCCCTTGTAGGAGATGTGAAATGTTTGAGACAGGAGAGAACCAGACACAGAAAGCATCTTGCATGGTTCCCCCCTGCATTTGTCCTTGAGTTTGGTGAAGAAAAACACTCAGGTTTTCCATTTTAGCACTTGTCACAAAACAAAAATACAAAGCTCTCAAGGAGTGAATCTGCCAAGAGCAGCAAACCTCTCATATGGTTTTGTCCCGAAGAATATTTCAAGAGCTTCTCCTCTTTTGTTTTTTTTTTTCATTCTACTTATTCAGAATAAATGCATCCTTACACATCCACTGTATCATCCTGTATCATCCTCATTCATTTAATGGGAGAGAAGGGAAATAGTTCTTGCAGTGGTGATGATTTCAAGACCATCTAGAACACTGGCACAACAAACTGTAGAAATAACTATGGTCAGAGTATTGTTTCTTTCTACATTCCCTCCATTTCTTTCTTCAGTATAGCTGTCAGCATGTGTGGCATTCGCTTCTCAAGCCATTTTATCTGCTGGATTTTAAAACTGCAGCAAGAGAGCTGTGTGAAAAGGCACTGCCACATGGCCTGCAGTGTTTGCTCATTGCACCCTTTTCCCTGCCTGTTAACAGGGTGCACATCCCAACATGAATGACATTATTACTAATGCTTTGAATGCTGCACCAGTGATGTTTTTAGTAATGTTTGCCATGCTGTGGCACAGCACAGCAGAGAAAATTTGCAATCCCACCTCCAGAGCAGAGTAAACCAGTGGAGTGGGGCAGAAAGTGTAGAATGCTATAATAGGATTGCTAAACCAAAACTAAAGCAGCCTTTGCTCTCTAGGGCTTGGTGGTCACTGCAGGAGCTGCTCATGGGGTTGGTTAAAGATTGCCAGCACTGAGTGATTTCAGTGCTGTGCATTTCCGTGGTTCTCATTTAGAGCAGTGCCTGCAATAATGTGATGTGCTGTTAGTAAAATGCTTTAAATGCTACCCTAAAGGGAGAGCAATTTCAGCAAGGTTTTTCTGTTTCAATACATCATCTGCCAAGCCCAGGCATTTTTATAAGGTATAGGAGAGCAGCCAAGAAAGCTAAAGAAATTAAAAAATAAAATATAAGTGTATATATATGCATATAGATTGTAGGGGGCAGGATGCTTAAGAAGGTATTCATCAAATATGGCAGGCAGAGTGACTGTGGTGAGAAGTTTGCAGTTTCACTGCATGCTGAAGGTATTAGTTAGTGTTTGAACAGGACAGAACTGTAATGCCATCACTGCCCCAGGAAAAGGTGCTGACAGGCTGCATAAGCAAACGTTTATGTCTCCCATCAGATCTCAGGCCAGAGGGTGGGTAGGGAACAGCTGCAGGAGCTCAGCTGGGACTCCATCATAATCCCCAGCACGCAGGAGGAGTAGATCTCAAACCATCCTTCCTTAAACTGTGCATTTCCTTCTGAATCAAACTGCCTATGTATTATATATTATTTAGTGATGTGTTGTTAGTAAAATGCTTTAAATGCTACCCTAAAGGGAAGACTGACCTTGGCTTCATGTGATTTTGACATCTGGGGACTTCCTTTTCAGCTGAGAGCAGTTTGGTAGCTGCCTACTGTGTTAACACCAGGCCTAGAAAATAAACAAGAAGTGAGAATTTGCTTAGAACCTGATCTGAAGCCTTTGGAATCAATGTCAAGGCTTGTGTTGACTTTGCTTTGTAGGTCTGAAGCTGCATCACTGTTCTGTGTAGCCACATTTCATCAGGGCACAGACCCAGATGTGCCTCCCCAGGGTCCTCTCCTGTCACATGAAATAAAATTACACACAGCTCTCTAAGGCAAAAAAGAGGGTGTTTAATTTCTGATTCCAACAGTTATAGATTTCCAAAAGTGACAATGGATTGGAGGGTGACAGTGCCGCCTCTCCAATGACACTGGACAGACCAATAGTCTATCAAATTTCTATTCCTCCATAAAAGAATGCAAAACAGTAATTTATTTACATAAAGTGCACAAGAATGTAAACGTCCTGGGGACCCTTACAAACACCACACTTACTAAACCCCAATGCTGGCAAAGGAATGGCCAACATTCATTTGAGGATGACATGGGAGCAGATGCAGAAATAGCCCCTTTTCCTCATTAAACTTTATTCCTGTTGTGTCCAATGGGGTTGTCCATCAATGACTCAGCACACTAACGATTTACAGATTGGTGTCATCTGATGTTCACAGGGGAAAGGTTGATTTTACTGATGCAATACAGATAGTTTCTAGTTCCGAATGAAATGGGATACTAGGAATTGCATGGTGTTCCCAGCTGTGCTCATGTACTCCTCTGAGCAATGTGTGTTCTGGGTTAGCCAGGGAAATCTCCTTCTGCACTATGTAAAACCAGTGTCACAGCATGCTTACTGAATTTATGTCTCCAGATCAAAGGTAAAAAAAAAATAAATACTGATTTCAGAATATATAGGAGAGTTTTGCCATTTGCAACACTTGAGTACTCATTATAGATCTTCCAGATATTTGATAAAGGTAAAAAAAAATACTGATTTCAGAATACATAGGAGAGTTTTGCCATTTGCAGCACTTGAGTGCTCATTATAGATCTTCCAGATATTTTTACTCAAAAGCTGTATTTTATCCTTCTTTTGCAAGCCAATTACTGGCGCAATAGGTAAAATACCTTTCTCTGGGCTATACTGAACACCAAGAGTGGTGCAGATCCTCCAGACTTAGCTGGATCTGCTAATCTCAGCCACCCATTCCTGTCCCCACAGGTGTGGTTCGCCAGGTGAGGCCCATCATTGGACCTTTCCACGCCATCCTGAAGCTGGAGATGAACTATGTGATGGGCGGGGTGGTGTCCCACCGCAACATCGTCAACGTGCACATCTTCGTGTCCGAGTACTGGTTCTGAGTACAGGGCTCCAGCCTGAAACATTACCACAAGCTATCATGTCATATTCTTCTTTCTAAAACCCAATAGTGTTCTTTGTTCTGTTCGTTTTTTGTTTTGTTTTTTAAATATTTGGTTTATAGTTTAAGACAAATACCAAGCTATTACGTTGATTTAGACATAGGGCTGAGCAAGTTAAGTGAGCCTGATGTAGTTGTTTGTATAAATATGTAGTGTGTAAAACTGCTCAGCTGCCTGGTGAAGTTTAAAACTTTTCTAAATGTTTGGACAGATCTCCTTGGCCAGATAACCTGGGTGAGAGGCTGTGTAAACAAAACAGATGTCAGAGTTCATTGGGATGAGTATATGGTGTCTTTGGATGGAAGGAGTTGGATAAGGATTAATAATTTCATCTCAAATTAACTACCTTGAAGAGGGATGTCAGAGAGTGATAAATAGGTTTGGGCCCTCTGAATGGGTCCCCAAAACTGCTAATTTTTCCTGAAAAATTCAGCCTGGATATTTAAGAAGTGCCATTCAGCTGCAGCCACCAGAGGAAGTGCAAAATGAATTAGAAATACTTACAGACTAACATGCACATATTAAAAAAATACTCCTATTTTTTTGTACTCATTATTTGATTGTAAGATTGATTCTAATTGAACAAGTACCTCTCATTGAAATTAATCTGTTACAGGAACACAGCATATTGCTTCAATTCCAATCTCACCTGTACTCAGCATACATGGGAAATTCATACTTTATCTCCTATCTGTTTTAAAGCTCCATGCCTTTTTAAAATTGGTAATAAAATCAGCATGTTAAACTGTACATTTCCTATGCACAAAACTAAGGCATATGTAATTATATAATGAAAATCTCACCAATAAATGAATGTTTAATGTATTTTTTAGGCATCAAAATACTGTATCTTTTTTATTACAGAACAGAAAAGAAATAACTCCATGTTTCAGTTTGTTATGTTTGTTAAGATATGAGGAAATAAAGAAGGTCAGATGGGAAACACTCCAAAGTATGCCATGGTTTCTGATTCCCAGGAAAATGATATGATACAGCTTTTGTAAGCAAATTCATCATATACATATTCTCACTCAAACCAGACCCCCTTGGTCGTTTTTGGCACTAAGAATGGAACAGGCTGCTGGGAGAAGCTCTGGCTGCCCCATCCCTGGATGGGCCCAAGTTCAGGCTGGATGGGGTTTGGAGCAACCTGGGACAGTGGAAGATGTTCCTGCCCATGGCAGGGGTTGGCACTGGATGAACTTTAAGGTCAGTGTGATCCTGCTACCTTTACTTTTTAAATGTGTGTTTGTGGTCTGGGTGTATTTGGGAGGATGTTATTGATGCAGAAAATAGCAGGTGCCAGCTGTGGCAGAAAACAAGAGTGTGGGCTCTGAGGGATGTTTCTGTGAGCACCAGCCCCTGGCAGCCCTCTTTGCATTTAGTGTTACAGAAATGGCTTTTACAGGGATGCTGACACATGACTTTTCAATATTCTGTGTTGGTGTTAAGCCACATTGTGGAGGAAAATTGTATTTATGTTTGTATTCACGTGCTGGGCGGGGATGGAGACGTTCATGCCATGCCCACATTGCCTTTTTCTTACCCATCTCAGCTTGAGAACTCATCTCCCAAGTGTCACTCTTGACACCAGAGATCAGTAATGCAGCTGGACAAGGAACCTAGCACTGGGGTGCTCTCATCACCTTGGACAGCTTTTCCCAGCTAGGTGGGCTTTAACAGAGCTTAAGCCAAGCATCAGTTCCCTTTGCCATTGTCTGTGTGATCTGTAAGTCTGGCTTTGGTACTGCTGTGATGGAAAGTGAGTCACTCAATTTAAATTAAAAGCCAATAAATCAAATGGAATGTGATGCCTTTTTCAACCTCAAAATGAAACTCAAGATAGTTTTAGTATAGGAGGCAACATAAGAGTGGATGTTTATTGGAGATCCAGGAGCAGTTATGGAAGAATGCCCACCAAAGTCCACTCCCACAGGGGTGCATACATTTTTATAGGTTTCAGGAAATTAGCATAATTGATAAAAAGCACAAATTAGGAGGAAAAGTGGTGATGCAATTCCTCCCAAGTCAAGCCCCTTCTCTGGAGCTCCACCCCTCCATTTGATTCTAGCTGTATTTTGTTTATGAAAATGTGTCTCAAAGAGCTGTTTTCAGCCTTGGTTCCTAGGAAAAACCAAGACAGGATAGAGGCCTTGTACCCCCAGGGCTTGGAGCTCTGGAATTGTTTTGTGTTCCTGCCTAGGGAAAGGGCAGGGAAAACTACTGGGAAAACTAGCTAAGAATGCAATAATAACCTACAGAGCTCCAAATGTATGTGTAAAGAATATATAAAAGAAAAAACAGGTAAAAACCAATAGACATCAAAGGAAAGTAGCTGTGGTGTATCACATCTTGGATGATGGGTATCTTGGCCTGGCTATGCTCACAGAACGACATTTGCAGGTTGATCCCCAAGATGGTGGTTAACAAAAACCCCAAAGTTTTCTGTTTGGTCATTAGCTGATGGTTCTCACATGAGTGAGATCCTTAAGATGGTGTTAAAGTTTTCTGTTTTGTCATTAGCTGATGGTTCTCACATGAGTGAGATCCTTAAGATGGTGTTAAAGTTTTCTGTTTTGTCATTAGCTGATGGTTCTCACATGAGTGAGATCTGATGCAGGTCATACCATGATTGGGGGGAGAGCTGATAAAAGATTTTGGGTTCCTCCACTCAGGCAAAGCCAAAACCAAATTTATCTGAGCCCAGCCTACGAGTGACCTTGGACCTGATGAGAACAACCACCCCTGACTCTGGATGTGAGGTAAGTTAAATTATACATTGCCAAATTGTCCTAATACTGCCAACATTTTGAGAAGAAATTGTAATAACAATAAAAAAGCACTACTGTAATGGATACCATCATAACTCTGTAACTGCAGTTTAGGTTTTGAAAATTACAAATATGCGTTTAACTAAGGCTAGCCAGAAAGTACTAAATGGTGCTTGAACTGTGGCCAGCTGTCTAGAAGCTAGAAATTAGAAAAAAAATGGGGTTTTTCTCTTCCAAAGTGGAAAAATTGTATACATTTGTGCCTATTGAGCTGGTGACCAATTGTCCAGCTCTACCAGGAAGCACCAGATTTTCTGTGGTATTGAGAGGATGAAGTAGTTTGTAAAACAGCTGCCAAAAACTTGAAGAAAAATGAACTGTCAAGCCTTCAACCTATGATGCACTTTACATCTTACAGATCAGGGATCTCATTTGCAGCCACTAAATCTCCTACTCTTTTTTTATATCAGACCCCATCAGTTAACAAGTCATGGTAAACTTTGCTTTCTTTAGCAACAGTGAGTGAGTTTCATTTTGTCTTGAATTACATGCATTGATCGATTTTAGTGCTGTTTCTTCAACTCGTATAAGCAGCTTGATTTTTTTCAAATCACCGTAGAAGAATCCACAATGTGGAAGAATATCTGGCTACTGAGCTCTCTGAATGTTTATGATTACAATTCTTTTTTACCTCTCCACTGAGTAAGATTTACACCTGATCCCTTATTCTTCTTCTCTAAGTTTCTCAAATGGGGAACACCTGGGAACATGGAAAGAGTATTTCAGATGCAGATCATTGTGTCAATAAAGGAGAAATGAGATGTTCTGCTCTAATTACTGTGCTGTGGAGCTGCTGCTTCTGTGTCAGAGCCCAGAGAAAGGTGGTCATGGGGGAGGGAAGGGCAGGAAAGTGTGTTAGCAAGCAGGAAAGGAGTATTACTGCATTCTGAGAACTTGTGGGCTTCCCTGAGTTCCTCCCAGGCAGAGGTTACACTGAAATCACTGGTGGCTGAGGCTTTGGTTTTGATGCCTGGCCAAGTGCAGTTATCTGATAGGTGTGGGTGGCTACAAGATTGCTCCCATTGAAGGGCACTGAGAAAATGAGCTGCTGGGCTGTTTTTTTTCCCCTAAACCCACAAGATTTCCCAGATCTGCAGATGCGCTGCTCACTGGGATGGGGTCAGAAAGCCACTAAGGCAGAGTTCCATGGACATGGGCTTACCTGGGCAGGAGCACAAGGGCTCTGACCAGGCACACCCAGTCAGTGAGGCAGGATTTGGAAACCCTCTCTTCAGCAGTGGTGCTGGAATATCATGTAAGCCACTGGGTTGATGTAAACTGCTCTGTTTGTAGCTGGTAATTGTTCATGAAACTGAACTCGTGATCAAATAAGGAGCCTTTGGGTGAGTGCAGCCTTGGGTCTGCCTCAGAAATGCATCACACTAAAATAACCGAGTACCATCTGTATTTGAAGTTACCCTGCATGTGTATCTTGTCCACACAAGTTTCTTTTATTCTCTGTGAGTTGCAGTTCATGGCCTGAATTTGCTTCTTTGAAGTCCAAGGAGCATTGCCATTAGTTTTGACCAGTGAATTTCATTAGTGGCTGAACATCTTTTGCTAGCTCTCTCCCTAACCTCTGTTTTCTTTTTGATTCTTCTACAATGCTTAATAGATTAGATCTTCTATAACATATCAACCATATTTTTTTATTTACCAAAAATGAAACTCTTGAGAGGGAGGAACCCAAGAAATATTTGACAGGCTCTATGGATCCAAAGCTGTTTTCCACATGGCTAGATTTCTGAAGATCTGCAGATGCCTAGTTACATTGTCATAAGAGTCAAGGCAGATTAGCTATCTGTGGTATTTTGGTATGTCAGTGCTTTTTATTATCTACCTCTTAATCTCAAAATTTGGCTGTATAACAAATAAGAAAGTATGTGCTAAGGTATTTACAGAAAGGCATTTTTAATGCCATCTTTCTGTGACTAGAACATGAAAATAAAATATATTAACTTGTTAGAAAGTAACATTGTGTTTTCCCACTGCCCATCCTTAAATTTAAACCAGAGATTATGAATGTAAAACTTGCAGCAAATTGAGCATGGTATTGACCCTTCAGCTGGGACTGAGGAATAGAAATGCCAGTATTTTATAAGAGTCCAAGGCAATATGAATCAAACAAACACAACCAACCTAGACAGCAAAGAGTCACTCATTAAACAGTGGAAGAAAGTCACCGACGAATGAGCTGCATCCTCTCCACCCTGAGCTTGCAGTCAATAAATCTCACTTGAAAAGTGATACTGCCACTCACCCTGTCAGCACCAAGCTGCATTATTCCTAGCCTCACAGGATTTGTCCTGCTGAATTATTATTAGCCATGTGTTATCAGCATCCATGGCTGGGCTTTATCAGAAGCTAGTGGGCAGAATTGTCCCAGGCCACTGTGGAGCTCACTGATGGAAAGAGAATCACTTTTCTGTGGGAAAAATAAGAGGGAAAAGGCTTGGACAACAGGGATACCTTCAGGCTTCAGCAGCTTCTTTTTAAGCAGGTAGACTTTAGGTGCACATGTTTTAGGTGAAAGCGTCAGATCTCACCAAGGCTCTTTGATATTGAACAATTTCAAGTTTTCATTATCAGGTGCTTAATTCTCTGCCAAACAGCATGCCCTGAAGTGTCAGCCTGCCCTTCAAAATCTCCTCCTCCTGCCCTGGATCATGAGGGATTTGTGGGTCAGGCACATTTGCAGCCTCTCAGTTCCCTGGAGGCCCAGTTTGTCAGGTGGGCCAGGCCCTTTGCTGCTCAGGCACTGAACTGGACCAATTATGTCATCTCTAGAATAAACCAAATATTCTGAAGGGGGCCTGGTCCTAGTTGTCTGTCACAGACATCTTTTATGAAAAATCCTTTCCTTGGGATTTTTCCTCCTGAGAAGCTGAGAGGCCTCAGGGACAAAATGTAAACAATGGTTATCTGCTGCTGTGGAATGCAACAGGTGCATCTGTGATTGGCTCATGTGGTTGTTTCTAATTAATGGCAAATCAGACAGAGAGTCTGAGCCACAAACCTTTGTAATTATTCTTTCTTTTTCTATTCTTAGCTTGCCTTCTGATGAAATCCTTTCTTCTATTCTTCTAGTATAGTTTTAATGTAATATATATCATAAAATAATAAATCAAGCCTTCTGAAACATGGAGTCAAATCCTCATCTCTTCCCTCATCCTGGGACCCCTGTGAACACTGTCACAGTTGTCATAAAACTTTGAGCAAAAAGCTGATAAAAAGATAAGAAATCTTAGAATGGAAAATGGAGTTTGAAGGAAAAGTGTCTGCAGTCAATGGTATTATAATGCTGCTGAAATTAACTGTTTGTGTTCCAAGAAAGGGAATTTATTTATACAAAATCTCCCAAATCCAAGGCAATTCTGTTCCACAGGTGGCCATGTAAATGTGGCACTCAGGCTGTTCTGCTGCAAGAGTCTGCCTTCAGCTATATTGCTTGAGAGATCGCAGGTGTCCTACAGCAGAATACAGCTGTGACTGTGCTTACTTTGAGATTATATTTTAAAATGGGAATAATGAATTCAGAGTAGAGCCGGAGAAGCTGCGTGACTTTACTTGGTTCTAGTTGTGTTACTGGATTAAAATGGCATTGCACAATAGCAGACCTGTACTTGACATCCCAAGTTTTCTTCCTTAAAGGTTTTTCCATGCCTTCAGCTGCCTTTTTTTTTTTTTAACTTGTGGTAAGATTTAGGATGCCAATTTGGATGGGTTAGATATGTGTTTCAGCAATATTATGATTACTTGTTCTTTAGCTTTTTTAAACGTTGATATATGAAATATAAATTTTTACACATTCAACCAAATGAACTGGCTTTAAAACCATAATACATGTTCATTTTAGCAGTAGATCTGTAAGGAAAGCAAAATAAGGTGTTTGTTGTTAAAAGCTGCACACAAAAAGCTGTTTGCAATGCATGGAAGGAAGCTTGATCTGGTCGGGGAGAAATCAGTGCCATCCACTTGGAATTCATCCATCAGCAATTAGCATACCTCCACACACATCTCCTTGCAGGATGTGCCCATTTTTCTGCCCCAGTGAAATGGAGCTGTGCAGTATGGCAGAGCATGGCCAGATGCTCAAAGGAGCCAGCACAAACCAGAGGAATCAGCCTAGAGCAGAGCCCTGGGGCTGTGGGAGGAACGATGCTGTGCTCCCACTGAGTCTCATTTTTACACTGCAGTGTATTTCCCCATGCATTTATGTAGTATTTTGTCTTGCCAGCATCTCAGGGCTGACAGAAGCAAGAGCCAGACAGTCCACCCCAATCCTTTGCAGAGATAATGTTCTTGCATTTAAGGAATTTCACCTCATCCCAGGCAGGTAATGGAAAGCAGGTCCAGCAGCTCTGCTCTCTTCACTTCAGCATTTTCCAGGTATCTGCTCACTCTCCATGCACTGAGAGCACTGCTCTGCCCCACAGGTGTTTCTGGCTGTCCTTGGGCTCCTGAGCTGCCCCTGGTAGTGGGATGCGAATTTGGGAAAGTGGGGTTTGACTGCAGATGTGAGGCAGCTTTAGGAATCTTAGTCCAGTTAAACTCCTCTAATGAAAAATTTGTTTTGTACACAAAGTCTAGCTAATGCTGGAGTTTTTTGCTAAACCAAGATAGGAGAGAATCTTGAAGTCAAAACAATTAAAGGAACAAAGTTTCCCTCTCTCCTCTGAAGAGTTTAACCCACAGGCCAGTAGATTTAGTTGACAGAGGGATTGGAAAATCTGATACATGCAGACAGATGCAGACATGTACAAGATACATAAAGTAGTTACCTGTAGGCATAAGGATTAGCATACAAACATTCTGTGATTTGTCCTTGCAAAGATGGGAATACCAGCACAAATACTCAAGTGGTGGTTTCTATACATCACGTACTGATTAATTTTTGAACCTTGGTGATGTGTTATCTGTTCTGTGGATGAGCACAGAAGCAATCTGTCCCTCTGATGGCACAGGGCTGCCTGCACAGGCTCTGCTGTCTGAAACTGGCTGGGATCTTGTCAAGGCTCTTTCACAGCCTGCCTGGGCTCCGAGTGCCCCTCTGGAGAGGTTTGTTTGTCCACAGCTCCTGCATCACCCCTGCCAGGCTGCTGTGGGCATCACAGCTAGCCCAAATCACTACTGCCCATCTCTGTTCAGGTGCCTGAACTGGTCCCTGCAGGAACCTTGCTGGAGCCTGTATTCAGAATTTTGACCATAGTGGATTTTTGCCATTGGGAAGACCAACACACTGTGGAAGGAAGAAAAAAATTAGGATGGATTACATAGGGATTGTCTGACTAAAATGCTACCAGCTGTGTGTTGGAGCAGGGAGTTCTGTTACTGCAGGGAGGAAAGGAAGAAAAATGCCCACTTTGTAGCTGAGAAAACCCAATTTGTAAAGTTCAAATCTGCATTCAGACCAGAGTCCAGGGTTATTTTGATCAAAGTACAGCTTGCTGAGAGACAAAAACAGGCAGGGAGGGAGCCAAGGCTTTCAACCACCAGCTTTTCATATCTAGGGAGCATTGGGCCTGAATATGGCAGTCTGGGAGTGAATAAGTGCACAAAGCAGCCACATTTGGGGGCACTGAGGCTCTTCTAGGTGGATAAGGAACTAGGAGGAGATTAGATTGCAGTGTGTTGATGGGACATGGGTTTTGGAGAACAGCAGGAGGAACAGAAAGAAAAACACAATATCATGTGCAGAAGATAAGGTTTTGACAGTATTGTCAATTATTAGAATTTCTGGATTTCCAGGAGAGCTCTCCTTGTCCAACTGTTGGTGAAATTCCCTGCTGCTTCCGAGGAGCTGTGTCCTTGCAGGAAGTGCAAGGAATTTGAGGTGATGGTTACTGCAGCAGAGAAGGGCCAGTTCAAAATCCCACTTGATTTAAGGCAGTGAACCATACCAATGGAAGTGTTTATGATGTTGTAAAAGAAGCATCTGCATTGCTCAGGGTTATTTAAAAACTGTCTTTACTGAATCACTGTTTGAGGCAACAATATTAATTTAACAGCCCAAACCACTCCTGCTCGCCCCTTTTTCATTTTTTAATCTCTCTGCATGTTGTGCTTTTGTCCTGAAAACATAAAAATAAGTGGTCCTAACAACACCAGCCATTTGAAGAAATGAAAATGCTGATAGAAGGGAATGGCTCAGCAGCAGAGAGCAATTTGGCGCTTAGGGCTGCAGAGGCTACAGAGAGCTTCAAGTGCTGCATTCCCAATGAGAATACCACTATTGATTTATTTCATAACTTCACCTGCCTCTCACTGATAGATGGCTGCTTGTTTTGATCCCTGGAAAACAGTTCTGCACAATAACATAGGTGCATTGAATGCTCCAAAGGTCAGGCAGCTTGAGCATGGGAAAATATTTGTGAATGAGGCCCAAAAAAAACTACTGAAAGAGGCGATTTCTGGCTCAAAGATTAGTCTTCATTTAGAGACTGAGAATTTATTGCTGCCCAAACCAGCATTATCAGCTTTCTGTCAGCAACAATCATCAGGATTTCCTTTCCCAATCAACATGAGCTGTGACCTCATTGCTGCAAAGGTGAAACCCTGACAGGGATTAAAGGCTAATAGAAAGAAATGAGGTAGCAGGGCTGAACAAAGAGGAGCTTGTTACACAGCAATGGCCAGCTCAGGCAGAATGTTGCAGCTGAAACACGAGCCACTGAACTGAAGGCAGAAAGGAGTATTTTTGAGAGCCTGAGCAATGCTAGGTCTCCCCATCTTTCAGTGGAGAAGGAAGGCAGACTGCTGTCCTTGCCATCAGAAATTTTTGAAGTGGGATTAGCATAGCCTTGTGGTTTGTCAAGTGTTTAATTGCAGTTCTGCAGGGATGCAGGCTCGAAGACACTGGAAGCCAGTTTAACAATCATGCCTATCATTACAGACACCAAATTGCTCCTGTGCACAAATAATATTCAGTAGTCTCAAACAGAGAGGCTGAGTCTAGGGCAAGGTTTAGAACGTGAAAAGTGATGAAAGGCAAATACATGTCTGATATTCATCAAAGCAACTTCATCCATGGTGGAAGAGTGAAAAGAGGTAAAAATGGGTTTATGTTGTTGATCTGTGAGTTGCTGTTTTTCCACTCATCCCCCAAGTGCCTGGAACCAAGTGAGACCATTTTTTGGGGGGGGATTCCTTTCTCTTAAAGGTCACTCCTGACTGCCACAATATCTTTTTATCTTTTGGTTCAAGTCCCAGTGCAAGCCATATATCTCATAACTTTCAGTGGACTCTGGATAAGTCCCTTTGTCAGTCACCAACACACCCCTGCTTTTTCCAGTAGTCTTGTGCTGTATTCCAGATCCAAGTCTTTTAGAGGTTTATGACATTCAGGATGCTTTCTGCACGTTTCAAATATCTTCAGCCCACCAGCACAGGATAGCATCTCCTCGTGCTGTGTGTTGGGCTCTTTCAAAAAGGGACAGGATCATTCAACCTCTCACTGGAGCACAGAAATCCCCTAACAGGGCTGAGGGTATTTGACACCTCATGGCATAAAGGCTCTGGGCTGCAGTCTGTTCTGAGGCTGCAAGCGGAGGATTACAAACCAAATCCATCCCGAACATACAGGAATACTATTGAATTTGATGGGGACCAGATACTGTCATATTCCACATGGTGTGCTTTGAGCACCTCTCAATCCAGCACAGAGAATCCAAGTGATTCTTAAGCAGAAAGGATGAAAGGAACCATTCTTGTTATAAGTAGATGCATAAATCAGGTTCCTTGCTGATACTGAGGAGAAACTACTCAGAATAAAAATATCTCCAGCCTACACATTATAGAGCTTTCTGTGAGGAATCGATGCTAATTTTTGTATTTTGGAGATTAATGTCAGCCCAAATACAACAAGGTGAAGTCATTTTCTTGTAAAGAAATCCCCATCTCAAGCATCTAGATGATCCCCAGCTCCCAAAAGGTGGAGCTGCAGGAACAGCCTTGAGCAGCTTCTGAAATGTTTGTGAGCTTTCTCCAAAGCCTGGGGTCAGGCCATGTGGATAATCCCCAGCCCAGCATTAGGATGCAATGTTCAGAGCTGCAGAGGGTAGCCTGGCTGAAATTCAACTAATGATGAAAACCTCTGCAGCAGCTTTTGAAGGCTGGGCAAAGTGTCCTTTCTGGGCTGATTTGGGTGATTTGACATGGCTAAAACTTTACACTTAATGGCAGCAAGATATTTAATTGTATGAAAACCTTAGAAATTTTAGATTTAGCAATGCTGTGGTTTGAGTTCCTTTCATTTCGTGCTCTCAGCCTAAATAAATATGAAGCTGATTGAGGTAAATGTAGCAAAACCCAAAGCTACCACCCAGCATTGCAAGGCAAGTGACAAGTTTCAGATTTGTCAGACAGTTTTCAGAGAGAAAGACATGTACATAATGCTGAACTAAAGGGGAAATTTAAGTAGGTACAATGTAATTACCAGGCCAGGAAACTGCGCTAGGATCTTTATGAAAATGGCATAGATTGATGTTTGGCAAACTAATTGCCATGAATAATTTATTAATTTATATTATTTCTTTTGTTTTCAGTTTCATTTTCAGTGACTTAATGGAAGGGGAAAAAAAAAGAAAAGTTACCTTTGTTTGTAGGTGACCACCTGAAAACAAAGTTAATTTTTCTCTTTGTTTTCCTTCCATCAAATCTTCAGAGGTGATTAAACAGGATCCATTTCAGCTGCTGCCTTTCTTGCAAAGTTCTTGTTTTGAACAACCTAATTTTGTTCATGCTATTTCTGCTTCACGCAGAAATAACACAGGCTCTCCAGGCACAAGACAACTAAAAAGAACGCAAGGCTTCAGTCTGTTTTAAAGCTGGGTTTGAACATTTTTACTAACATCTGACAATGGAGGAAGTTTTGCAGATTTTTGAAAAATGGGATAATTTTAACAATAAAATCAAAAGTCTCATATCTCTTGTTCCCATGTCTTTGTCAGGAGTAAAACTGGAAATTTTACACTGGCCTAAGGCACCTGTATCTCCCTCAGCTCACAAGGCACACTGGCAGTTCTACCAAACCCCTTATCCTACTGAATTAAGATATGTTCTTTTGAGATTTTTCCTGGTATGTTTGAGTACCTTTTTATTTGTATTATAATCAACTTGAAAGCATGCCAAGGGAAATAGCTGTGCCCTCCACAACAGGGCCTATTAAAGGCAGAGCTCAGCATTACTCAGCTACAACTATCAGAGCCTTCCTCATTTCCTCCCTTTCTCTGCAAACACACTCTAATCTGGAGTGAGCCAGAACTATATTTTTTCCCCCTGCGTATACTGAAGACAGACTTGGTGCTTGTCTTGGCACAGGGCCTGATGTGGCATTTGTGAGGATGAACCACAGGCATGTGTACTCCTGCTAGGCTGAGCTAGGGAAATGTGTGCTTAAATCAGGAAAAACCTTCTTCCCCTCTCCCTCTGCTTCCCAACCAATAACGCAGGGGGGAAAACACCCTTCAGGTTTCTCCTTTGCAGCCCGTGGCCACAAATTCCTCTCACCTCTTTGACATGCACACATGAGGGCCCTTCACAGGGCTGGGGACTGCCATGGCTGCATGAGCAAGTTTTGGGAGGTGGCTTTTCATGGGTGCAAGGGGAGGAAGACAGAAGTGGACAGACATAGATGGCACTTTTGCTTTCTCCTCCAGTAATTTGTGAGGCAACACAGCTAAACTTGAATGGAAGAGAGGATAACGTGCCCTTTACATGGGCAGTAATTGAGCATATTCCCAACTAGGACACAGTGGAGAGATCCCTCCAAGGAGGCAGTTATAACTCTGTACCTGAATTTTGTTTATGATGTGCTCCTGGAGTAGCCCTGCTCCTAGCTCCAGTAACTTACTGTGATGAGCAAAATTCCATGTCATTTTACAAAGATGTTCTGTAGTAAGGTTAACCTGAAATGCAAAAAAGAGTGGTTTGGTGTGTGGAGCAGGGAATGAATTGTGGGACCTTTTCACTTGATGGTCATCAGTTCAGGTCTCACCCAAGCTGATTCCAGTCAAACTCCCCTAAACAGACTCTCCTTTTCTTGGATGCCTTTCACAGGGAATTGTGGCTTTTCCACTGCTATTCCAACATCCAGTACAAACAGCTCCCTGCTTGGTAACTCTCCAGAGACAGACTGTCCTGTTCCCACAGAGCTATCCCTTTGCAACAGGGACTATCTTTGCTGAGGGACATCAGTGCTGGAAACTGAGTGCCCATTGAGCAGGATATTTCCTGAAATTAGAGTGGGTACATGTGAATCATGTCTGTAGAGTGTAAGGGCTTGTCAAAAACCACCATAGAACAAACTGTGCTGGGCTCAGCCCCTCTGCACTGGCAGAGATGCTCAAAACTGCAGCAACTGGACTGAGAGGTGGGAATGGCTACTGTGCATGAAGATGCTTGTCCTTTTTTGAGGCCAGTGGCAGCTTCTTGATGCCCTAATAACTTTGGTTTTCAAAAAAACATCTACTTTCCACCTGTGCTCAGCAGTGTGTTGCTCATTTCCTGGAGGTAACTCCTGTAATGTATCTTGATTTGCAGTATGACAGGAAAAAATACTGTTACATAAGCTCACTAGATCCTTTGAGTAATTAAGAGTATTATTTCTGCTGCTAAATCAGCAAATTTGGTCTGTTTTTTTATAATAACTATTTTTATTTTATAATATTTATTATATTCCTTGAGATTGTAATATTGGAACTTAGTATTTGCAGTACTCTCTACTTATATTGTAATTATAAAAGTAGGTGTGTGTTGTCATTTCTACTTAGATTAGGATACACTCTATTTACTCCTGTTTTATCCAGATGCTGCAAATCCTTTAATGAACTTTTCTTTCCTCATTCAAATTAAAATTAAAATGCTCACAATCATTTTAATCCTCACTTCACAACTGGGAAAATTTCAGAGAATAATCTACCCAAGAAGGAAAAAAAAAAGGTACTGTTTTTGTAAAAAACATTGAAAATCATTTTATTTGAACTAAATTCAAAAATGTGCAAAGGTGATATCATCCAAAATTTAGAAAGCTTTTCAAAGAACTGAGTCAGTTTTATTGACTCTAACAAACTGGATATATTGCGCTGGGGGGTTTCTGTGATTCTGAGATGGATAAAACCTCTTTACATTTAAGGTTAGGAAGAGCTAACTGAGGTAGTCACCTCAGCATCTCCTCTAAGTAAATTATTAAGAATGCAAAGGTAGAAAAATCAGGAAACTGCAGTTAATATGTTTCCCTGATAGATTCCTCAGTCATTTATACCTCCTCTTTTTGTTTAATCATTAAATCAGTCAATCTTTTCTGCTTCACATGTATGCAACTTCTATCGCTGTGTAGCGATCTCGGACAACTTTTCTCTCAGAAACCCTGCAGGGATGAACAAGATGTTTTTATAAATCAAAGGTTAAGAAATCAAAAAAAGAGAATTTTTTTTTTTCTATAAGCAGTCTGGCTTTACTTTCTTTGGAATTTTTTTCCACTTTACTCTCAATAAGAAAAAATAATCTCCCTACCTGGCTTACTGTGAAGTGCTCTTTGCAAGTTTCTTAAATGAAAAAGACAAGTAGGATGGTGGTTTTTAAGAGATTATTGGACAGAGTGTCTGGAGAGGTTGAAATACAACTTTAAATAGAAGGTATTTTTAAGAATTAGGGCTTGAGGGAAAAAAGTTGCTGTCAGCTCAACTCTCTGTTTGCCAGAGGTCAATGAATGATGAGGAAGAGATTACACAGCAAGCAAATAATGTTGAATAACGAGTTTGAAACTCTTCTGAAACTTTAAGCTTGTGTTTACTCCTTTTGTTTCTTCTGCATTGGTCTGAAAAAATCTTTTTAATCAAAAAAATCAACTTCTGGAACAAATATTGATTTGTCATGTAGAGCACAGGGCTCAACAAATGTTCTTGCGGTTTCTGGCCTTAGCAGACTGAGTATGTGGTTACGGCTGTGCTGTGCTCAGAGGATGTACTCTGTAGAGATTGGTCCATCCACCCCTTCTTGGGAATGTTTTCCCTTGGATGTAATCCTCTAGAGCTATCCATGACTGGCATCTTCCTGCCCTGTGCTCAGGTGGGTCTGGACAGCCCTGTGCTGTCCCAGCATGGGACAGAAACGATGCAGATGTCACTTTGTTCATGAGCTCGCTGTGGTTTCCTTGGGTATGTTCTAGTTCTGAGCTGCCACAGAGCTACAGGTGCTGTGCCATCTGCCCAGCACAAACTGCAAAGTTTATCTTCCTTCCCAGCTCTGACTTGTCTTCCCAAAATTCCCAGTGCTCTGTGGGAAGGTGGCAATGCTGGTTATCACACCCTGCCCTCCCACACTTCCTGTCCCTTGCTCCTGCAGGCCCCATCTCCTGCCTTGTGTCAGGGTATGTGCTGAACCATTCCATGGTGGATCAGCATCAGGAACTAATAAAAATAACAGCAGGAATATGATAATGCAAAATTGGAGCTGTTAAACCCAGCCCACAGGGATGAGGTGTGGGACACCAGCAACCAAGAGCGGCAGGAGAAGGGCAGGGAAGTCCTGAGTCAACTTCCAGCTTTCCTGCTGGATCAGCCCTCTCAATCAGCTTCTCTTCTACTGGGTCACTGACTGATAGACCTCAAACAATGGAGCAAGGATGGGAAGTGGCCCCCAGGGCAAAGCAGGACTTCCCCTTTCTGTCAGCTCCAACATCAATCTGCAGCCATCACGTGCACCTGGCTCAGCTCCCTGAGCCATAGCACCAGCAATCACCACTGCAGGAAGGAGGCCAGGCCACTTCAGACTATTTACATCATCTTTGGCTCCTGAGAGTTCAGTCTCCTGCAGGATATTCACTGCTGCTCCCTCCATCCTTGCCTACCTGCCAGGGAATACCATGGGTAGAAGTAGGGTTGTGAGGTGTGTTGGCAACCTCCTGTTGATGCTTGCCACTGCACCAAGTGCTGGAATACATCCCAGTTAATGACACCCCAGTAAAATGTGCCAGAATAGATCTATATTGCTCATGTTTAAAGGGATATATGAGAGGACAGCCTGTTGAGAATGAAGGTATACTCTGAAATAAGGAACTCCTTAGAAAGGCTCCTTCCAGCATATTAACAAGTATCAATACTGGAGTAAAGCAACCCAGCTTGTTTAAGACTGGGATCTTTGTTAAACAGTGAATGCAAGCTGAATGTACTGTTGTGTTTAAATCTCTGCTGTCATTAATGGGATGGGAGAGGGGAGGAAGAAAAGACAGAAACAACCCATTCATGACAAAACCAGTCACTGTTTCTTCCTTTACAAACAAAGGAGGAGGAAAAAAGGAAAAGAGCTCTCATAAGAACCTGTATGAATTTCCTTGAGAGTGTACTTTAGATGGAGAATAAGTTAAATTCTGTGAGATGTTTGGGTTACCAGGGTAACAATGTTTTGAATACAAAACCAAATAGATGTATGAGCCCAAAGTAAATCATTAATGCGCATCAGTATATTTGAGATGGGTTGGAGTGACTTACATATTGTAGTCCTTCTTTATTCAATATTTCAAAAGTGTTCTTTGATTTAAAAGCAAACACTTAATAGGCCTCTTTTCAGACAATTATGTCCCCTTTTCTACAAAGCACTCTGAAAAGAGACTAGTCATTGATGCCATCTAATAGAACAAACACACAAATTTGATGGAGTCAAACAGAATAAAGGGGCCTTGGAACATCAAGAAACTTAAACATGGGCATTATTTTAAGCTTGGTAATCATCCCAAGACTACTCTATTTCTTGCAAACTTGCATTCAGCACCCTGCTTACATGGTCAATCTGCAATATACTTTTTAACTACAAGGATCATTTCTTGGTAACTAATTTTGAACTAAGTCTTTCTATAATAGATGAAAAGGGTAGTTATAGATAGGTTGGGGCTGGATGCAACTGTTTCCCGAGCAATTCTCTTCTTATTCATGCCTATTTTCCTTGTTTAATACAATTTATTCAGTCCAGGAGGTGTCTTCATAGTAGCATGATAAATAACAGCAAAAGTAAGTTAAATGGTCAATTGAAGAGATCTCTTACAGGATCCTAAATTAGCCCTGGCAAGTACTGAACCTCTGCTGGTTAACAGTTGCTAGTACTGTGAGTGATTGCTTCCTTCCCAACATTTCTTCCCATCCTCATTGCTATTCTAGGGACATACTCAAAGCTTGGGCTTCATAATTAGTAGGAATAAAACACGGTCATTTAACAATGCCACTAAGCTGGAACAAATGGAGTTACTTTGCTTATTGAAGTTTGGGGCAAACACCAGAGAATAATATCCTAGAAGAGAAAAAGCATACTGCATGCCTAAGGTTATGGAAGGGAATTAAACTCTGACTTGCAGTTAGAAAATCGTTGTAACTACTTTGCGTAGTCCAGTAAAAGAAACTCAGTTCTTGCCTGAAATAGGAAATGTTAAATTTGTGGCAATTTATTGAATGCTGGAATTTTTGCAGTTCACAGTGTACTTGAATGATTATAAAAACCAAGTTCTTAACAGTTGAAGTAGTGTTTCTTCCAAGGGTTATTTTTGGAAGCTCCTATTTGCTGGGTGTTATTTGTGTCCCTTTCCAAGTGGATATAAAAAGGAATAAGGAGTTCACCAATGTGAATAAGAACTCCTCTGGCTCCTGCAATCTGTAGTGGTCTGACCAAACACTCCTTTCTGGGGAAGAGCAGCTGCATGGTGAAAGGTCAGCACAAGAGGAAGGGGAGCTCTGCCTCCTTCCCCGGGAAGCTCCAGCCAGATGACAGCACCACACCACATCACTGCTGACAGCTCCCTGAGCAGATTCCTTCCATGGGCAATTAGCCTTCACAAAGCATGAACAGACTAGTTTTCTATGAGGAGACTGAATTTTAGCTGACAAATTAGACAGGTTCCCTGAGGCCAGAGTTATGCGGCTTTGCCAGTCGCACTAAAAATGTGATTTATAACAGATTCCTCAGCAGAGGCACTCCTTGCTTCAGGAATGAAGGTGCACACTCTACTCAAACTCTTCATCTGACATTATGAGCTTAGAAACCTTTGTCTTGTGCAGGAAAAATTGACTGTTACTTGCTTTTGACTTATCAAGTGACTCCTCATCTGTCCATGAATGGATAGTGGGAAACTACAGTGCATATTTAGAAGTCAGGCATGCACTGGTGTAAATAACATTTTAGGAGGTAGGAGTATATTATTTTGGGAAGTTAAGTCACATGTAGGTGGATGGAGTTTCTAGCTGTGAAAACAATGCAACAGATTTTGTTTAAGATGTGTTTCTGGCTTTTGATGACTCTGGCATAAAACAGAGGCAGAGGAGCAGAGGTTGTGGTGCACAGGACTGCACTATTTATATGTGAATATCTCACCCTGTATGTTCCCAGCACTGGGTGCTGGGCAGGTGGCTCCTGATGCCTGGGGGTTGTGATGCACCCTGGGGGCAGGATGAGCCAAGGTGGCTGCTCCATCAGTGCAGGGCAAGCAAGGGTGAGAGGCAAAAATAAAGTCTATCGGACACAAATATCACATTGTGCTTTGTTGCCTTGAGTTCTGCCTTTAAACCAGACCACCCTGAAAGGGAGACCAAAAAAAAAAAGTTTTCCCAAAAAAAAATTTTTCCCAAAGGTAATGGAAGACTCAGAGTTTTTTGCGCAGTTGCAGAGTCACAAAAATGATGGGCAAGGAGGAAAGGGAAGAGAGAAGTCAGGTCCCAGACCCAATTCCTGCCAACTGAGGCTCCACCTCTGCCGCATCCCAAGATTTTCTCCTTGTTTCCCCTTCTGGCGAAACCAGTATTTGTATTCTGTAAATATCAGCACTTGCTCAGATCAAAAAGCAGGCTCACCCATCCCTGACAGGGTCTTGAACATGTCTGTGTTTCCATGGAAGTAACAGTTAATATTTTAATTAATAATTTATATTACTTAATAACTGCCTGCTGTGCTACTGAGGGACAAGGCACACTCCAAGACTGGTAAAGTGTGGGAGGGGAGGCTAACAAACCTTAGGTAGCCCAGATCTAGCAAGTGGATAATGTGTGGCACACACATGCAGACACAGGGGGCTGATCTTATTTGGATGAGTTTTGGACTTAAGGAGAACATTGCACAGGTGAACAGATGGACAAATGCCTTCTTCAATATCTGCTTTTATCTCCATGTGAGCTGGGAAATTTATAACTCTGAAGTATTATTGCTCCCAGTCATTAAAGAGTGTGGGATTTTTGAATTTAGAAGCCTGTCACACACATACAAATAATGACTTCTGCAAAGGCCAAATCTTATAATCAGTAGATACAGATGGAAACTATCAAACTTTACTTATATTTGTGTCTGCTTAAAAATGTTAGTTAAAAAAAATCCATAACTTATCACTTTAGTTTTCTGATATGACCTGTGGAAAAAGACATATAAAACAGGAATGGATCAAAGCTTCTCTTCAGATACATAATTAGGCAAATGGTTTTGGACAGCCTTTGCACACTGGTTTAAAAGAAACTCAACTTTCTTTTTTGCAGGTCCACAGGTATGACAGGGAGGTTTCATCAGATATTTCTTCAATGGGTAAAGGTTTTGAAATTTAAAGGCAACAAAACATCCTTATATCTGAACATTCTGAAATCTACAAATGATATTTGAATAGCAATATTTGTTCTTCTTTTTTTTTTAAGTTTAGGTTGCATGTTTCTTTCAATGAACATTAAGCTAGGATAGGAAAATTCTGAGAAAATAAGTTCTAAGATTTTTAGCTAGAATTTTACAAGCTTTGTATTATAGCTAAACGAATGCTCACAATTTTGAATAACATTTTCTTGTAAGTATTGAAGCTTTTCACATAGCTGCAAAAATTGATGAAGAGCTAAAGAAAAAGACTGTAGAACTGAAGTTTAACCCTTTATTTCTCAGTTCTATCTCTATAGAGTCTAGCAACTCTATATAACTGCATATATTTTCTCCTTGGAGATAAATAGATAATGTATGTAGCAACTTCTATTTACCAGTAGCATCTTCTCAAATATGATTTCTTAAGATGACATTAGACTGGCTTTCATAAATTCTGCAAAAGCAAACTTTGTAGGCATTTGTCTCCTAACATGAAGGTACCAATCCCAGGCCTATTGCTCTCACCTAACAAAGCTTATCTGCTGACAGATGTTGTACATGAAGGCTGAGCTTATTGGGATTTAAAATCCTAAATTATCCTGAGTTGGAAGGGACATGTATTCTGTGATTTTAGTGCACAATAAAGATGAGAAGACTAACTCATATTTCACAGATAAAATTAACAAATTAAATGGACTCTACACCAGCAGTGAATAATACAAACTCTGCAGTCGAATGGTTTTAGGCTGAGTTCTGCTGCCCACTATTCTACCTCCACTAGATGTCAGGCTTTTGACAGAACTAGAGGGGTTTAATCTCTATTTCTGAGTATGAAGCTTGGTCAGGATCACAGCTACAATTCTCCAATTCCAAGCACCAGCAATAACCCAAAATAGGAGATACTCTGAGTTGCTGTATGGGTTTTTCTTCCTCTTCATTCTTTTATGCCTTGTTCTTTCCCTGCAGCAAATTTCTCAGCATTGACAAGATACACCAGTGCTGGTAAATGGGAGCACTTCCAAGGAATGTGGGATTCCCTGTGGGCATTTCCCTTTGCTCCTCCATTCATTGGCTTGACACATCTGCTCAGGAAGACTACATAACTGGTGAGTTCCTCAAAAATATTCAAGCATTCACCTCTTCACTCTGAGAGCAACCAGGTGGTGGGGAACTTCTCAAGTTATTTCTTCTCCCTAGCAAGGATATTTATTTCTATTTTCTGGGAATGAGATACAATTTCAGTGAGTATTGTCATCTCTCCAACAGCATCTTTGTGAGATATCTGAAGGAGCCAGGTTGGTCTCCAAGCTTAGCAGATGAATTACATTTTCCAAGCAACAGAAGGCAGATAGCATTTCCAGGGCTTTACACAGGACTTTGTAAGACTTTGCTCACAGATGCTAAGCAGTGATTGCCACAGTCCCCAAAAGGTGAGTTTCCCATGTGGAGCTCTGCAAACACAGAGCAATCCCAGCACGTTTAATGTGCATGTGGAGAGCGACTCCACACTGCGCAAAAGCAATGAGTCTGCTTGAACTCCCCGTCTGTGCCACAGAGTGACTGCACACAAGCACAAAAGCCTGGTGAGCTCAGCACAGAGGTGATTTTTGTGCACTGGCTTAATAGCAGCTTTTTGGCTGGTCAGTTGTCTGGGCTGCAGTGAAAACTAGGAAAGACCAAGATTTTCACATGAGAGGTGAGATCTGATTGTATTTGTATGGGAAATCCACATTATATGGCAAAAGTGTCAAATCTAGCTCTCACTCCACTGCTTGTGGGAGCATTTTCACACTGGCCTCTAGGACTTAAAGTAACACTGGATGGTGGAAAAGTCACAAGAGGAGACTCATAACTGCATGCTCTCCCCTTCACAATCCTCCTCAACAATCCTTCTTTACCACACAACCTTAAACAAGACCCTTAGAACTTATTTCAGATATGTTGTCTCTATGCAGCATTTCTGCAAGCCCATTGCTCACTGCCACATTCCCCACATCCACCGTTTTTCCTTCATCCTCATGACTGAAGTCAGGGGCAGCCTGCCTTGGGGAGAGATGTCCTTCCCTGCTTTGTGTAGGCCCTTGTGCATCCCGGTCCTTTCCTACAGAAATTAAACTGTGTGAACCAATTTCATTCCCCTGCAGCAGTGTTAAACTATATACTACTCACTGTCATAGAATCATGGGTGGTTTGGGTTGGAAGGGACCTTAAAGAGCATTGAATTCCACTCCCCTGCCTTGGGCAGGATACCTTCCTCTAGAACAGGTTGCTCCAAGCCCTGTCCAACCTGACCTTGAACATTTCCAGGGATGGGGCATCACCTGACACTCAAGAAGAGGTGGAATCAGTGACTTTTTAAAGGTTTAGTTTTAGCCAAATTTGTGTTAACTTTGTAACAGGGACATTTTCTATCCATGAGAATAAATTTCTAAACAGAAGGAGGCCTCTCCCTGGCACCTCATAGCATGGGAAAAGCTGCAGGATAACACAAGTTAACACACACAAAACCTCATTGCATTCAGCACCATCCTTCTTACAATTCAGCTGCATTTTCTTCTGCACACGACAAACCCCTGACTCTAAATTCTACATATTATAAATCAACTGGTACATGAACTCATGTACCACAAAATTCCCCAGGGAACAAGACTTTGGGTACCAGATATCCTCAGCAGCATCTCTTTCACCCAGCTGACCAAGGCAAGGATAGTGTCTTTCCACATGCTTATGCCATTGGCTGATATGATGAGGATAATGCTGATCCCAACAAAAACATTCCATGCAAACGTGGCACAAAACCTCTGTGAAGGGCAGATGACAGTCACAAAATTCCTCATTGTCTCTAAAAACTGGACTGCATCTAACAAATGAGGCAAGAGTCTCTGCAGTGACTTGGAGCCTGGCAACTGTGCAGCTGACAGCATTTCACCTGCATCTCCTTCTCAGAAGACATCATTTGTTTCCAGGACAAAATGCAAGGGCTTTGAACATCTCCTTTGAGGCCTTGCAGGCCTTTTTTTTCCAGATGGAGGCATTTCTTTTTTATAAAGAATTAAATTTATTTATGATATTACATAACAAACGAGTGACACATAAATGTCAACATCAAAAATAACTGCTCTTTTGTGGCCTTCAGACACATGTGTAACACCTCACCTGAAGCCAAATAAAGTCTGTAGCTGGCTTCAGATTGCAGTAGTTATTCTTGGGTTTGAGACAGTCTGCAGTATCCATTTCATAGGGATTCTGTTTTACCTCTGGTGTTTAAAAAGATCTACCTCCTCTCAGATCTGCTCTTCCTCATCTTAATATAGGCGCTCAGAATTCCTTGGCAAGGTAAGGAATGCCTGTAATTTGCCCAGTGTAAGCAGGAAACTGAGGGCATGATGGCAGGGTGTGCTCCACAGATTTAGCAACAGAGGCTAATGAAAAGCATTTTTCCAAGTGCATCGATCAATTTCACTAGATCCCATTAAATAACAGAACAAAAATAAAAGCTTTTGGTCTACAGCTTCAAAGCTGTGTGGGCTAAGTCATACTTAATATAACACAGGCCCAAAATAAGAGTCAGAAAATGAGTATTTATGCCGGAAACATATAAAATATTTATACTGCAGGATTTGCTTCTTTACTCTAATTTTTTCCAGAGCCCAAATTTTATCTTCTGATGGAAGTTGCCCCCAATAAAAAAGGGGCACAATCAGTATGCATATTGAGATTAGAGCAAGTGCTCCTCTCACAACATTTGAGATAAGAGGGATTCAACGTCTTTGACCTGCTTTGCCTCCTGCGGAGCCAGCATTGCTGGAGTGGGGCAATTTTCTTCCAGAGTCTTAGCTAAGAGAGGTCCTTCCCTTTTCCAGCTTCAAACACTGTTGCCTCAAGAGTATAGTCTCTTAATTTGATGGAGGATTTAAAATAAGTTCTGCATAACTTTATTTTCAGGTGTTGCTGGCTCTAGGTGGAGTGTTTCCCTTCTTGTAGTTCCCTAAAGCTGTGCTAAGAAAAATAAATGTTATTCAGACTCTAAACTCTCTGTGGGAAAAGCTGCATCTTTAAGGGATCTGCCTGTTTTTCACAGAATTAGGTAGATCAGATGAGCTTAACATACAACATCCGTGAGTTATCTGAAAAAATAACTAAATTTTATAATATATATAAAAATTGGCTGGACGGTTGAACTCTGAGTGTCTTCCCTGTGAGAGTGATTGTCTAATAAAGCTTTCCATAGTGTTTGGCCACAATTAGTCTTTTTAACCATCAGAAGCTAATTTCCCACCCACACACATGCAGGTTAAGTTTCCATACATGTTTAGAAAATGCTGAACGACATTTTTAGAAAATAAACATTAAAAATGTAGCGTTTAATTTAAAAATATTTTAAAACTTGAAGCAAAGTAGTATTTACTTCACAGAAAGCCTTGGACTGGGAGGGACCTTAGAATCGTCAGTTTCACATCGCTGCCATAGGCTGAGAAATCTGTATATGATTAGAGTGTTAAGCACGAAATAATTATTCCCGCATTTTATGTGTTGTTATATTCATTTAATATTTGTTTTGTTTAGAGACGGGTTATCCCCAAGAGCACACTGGGCGCGCGTGTGGGGCAGCAGCAGCTGCGTGAAGGGAGCGGGCCGCGGTGAGCTTCCTACCGCGGAAACTCAGGAAGGAAAAGAAGAAAAACATGGGAAAAGGAAAGATACAGGAGCTGGTAAGGAAACAGACACGGAATGCCAACACATCTCCTGGCCAGAGCGGCCATTTTCCCGCTGGCTCCGCGCACCGGCCCGCCCGCCCGGCGGGGCGGCACCGCCGCCATTTCCGCGCGGCGGGGGCGGAGCGGGGCCGGGCCGGGGCCGGGGCGGGCGATGGCGGCGGCGGAAGCTTTGCCCGCGGCCCGCCTGGAGAGCGTGCGGGCGCTGTCGGGTCTCTTCCGGGAGGCGCAGCCCAGGTAGAGGGGAGCAGGGAGCGGCGGTGCCGGTGGATGTCGGGCAGGGCTCGCCTCGGCTCCCAGCGAGGTCCTGCCCCTCGTGGAGTCGGCTGCGGGCTGGAAAAGGGGCTCTCTGTATCCCCGTAGGGGGTGAATTAAGTCCCTTCTACGGGGGATGAGCGGTCCCTTCTCCTGTCCTGCTCCAGGGGGCCCATGAGGAGCTGCAGCGTGCTCAGTCCTTGTGCCTGTAGCAGGGAGGAAAGGTGTTTGGCTCTAATCGTGGGTGGCATAAAATATCCTGGAGATACAGAATGGCTTGGGTTGCAGGAATATTAAAGCTGATCCCCATCCCACTCTTGCTATGTGCAAGGATGCCTTCCACTATGGCAGGTTGCTCCAAGCCCTCTCCAGCTTGATCTTGGACACTTTCAGGGATGGGGCAGCCACAGCTTCTCTGGGCCCCCTGTCCCAGGACCTCACTGCCTTCAATGGGAAAGATTTTTTTCCTAACATCCAGTTTAAACCTTCTCTCATCAGACTGAAGCCATTGCCCCTTATTCTGTCGCTTCAGGCCCGTGTAAATAACCTCTATCTTCCTTGTAGGCTCCTTGTCAGTTGCTGAAAGGCATCATTTAGGTCAGCCCAAAGCTGCTCCTCTCCAGGCTGAACACTCCCAAGTCTCAGCCTTTCCTAAAAGCAGAGCTGCTTTATCTGTCTAAACAACTTCGTGCCTCCTCTGGATTCTCTCCATGTCCTTTCTCTGCTGGGATCCTATGGCTCAAGGCAGCTCTACAGGTGATGTCTCACCTGAGCAGGGCAGAGAAGCAAAATCCCCTCCCCTGCTATCCATGCTGGGGGGTTCTGGGTCCCAGCACGCATGGCCAGGGCATGGCCAGCTCTCCCAAATCCACCACCAGCACCCCCAAATCCTTCTCCCAGAGCTTCTCCATCTGCTCATCCCAAGCCTGGATTGATCCCCGGGGGTTGTCCTTACCCAGGTGCAGCACCAGCTCTTGGTGTTGTTGACCGAGTTGTTGACACTTGGCTGTGTAATTTACTTGAGGCTTCCAGTGCTTTTAGTTAATTTCTTTGTGTTTCCTTTACTAAGCTACAAAAAAAAAAAAAAAGAAAAAAAAAAAAAGGAAATGGCTTTAAAATGGCTTTATTTTATTCCTGGGAATGTTGTGAGGATAAGTATACTTTAAAGGCCTTTTAGGGACTGCTTACAGGTATGGAGTTGTGCAAGTACCTAAAACATAGAATGGAAATACAGAATTGTAAATTTGTAGATTTGTTCGTGTCATTCCTCACTAATATTTTGATTTTTTTTGGAGCTGGTCTTTTGAACACAGTTTCATTACTGTTTCTAACTCCATGTTTTCTGCAGTGGTATCTTGCAGAGTTTCAGCTTTTTACAATCAAACAGGTCCTACAAGGAGTGACAGTAATCTTCCTTTTGGCATGGGTGCAGGAATTCTGACTCTTTGTTTTGACTTAAGAAGAAATTGTGCATGTCTTCCTTGTCCAAGAGCTGGGCTGCTGTGGCCTTTACTTCTGCTGCCTTTTGCCTTCCTGCAGAACTTGATGTGGAAATGAAGGACAGGTAGCAATAGCAAAATGTGGAGCTGCTGTGTTAGGCACCCAGATACAGGAAACTGAAATTAGTGGAATATCCACAGAGCTGTTCTGGATGGATTTCAAGGGCTGTTTACAGTGCAAGGTATTATTTTAATCTTAAGTACACTTAGGGGGCTCTTTGGTAGTTTTATTAATTACAAATTAGGGAAAAGATGATTTCCATTTCAAAAATATATTTTAAATATTTATAGCTGCTTTGTATGTGAATCTTCGTTGTACTGCTAGAAAAAAATTAATTTTTAAAAAAACTGTTAGTAAGCATTGCTGTGGAACAGTTTTCTGAAGTCAGCCTTAGCTGATTTCTTAATATGAGCTAAATATTTTCTAGTCTTCTTGCTAATTTGAGGATTTTTTTATTCAGAAGGACAGTTTTATTTAAATTCCTTTGTAGTACACACTCAAATTGCAGTATTTGAATACTTAGGTATAAGAGTCACATTTAAATTTTCTCAGAACAGAATCCTGCTCTATCAAACAACATTTAAGTCAGTCTGTGTTCATTTGGAATACCTTTTGCTTGCTTGCTTAGGCTTTGAGATTTGATTTCTGCCTGGGATGATCTGGCTTGAGCAGTCTGGATTTTCTTTCATAGTGTTTAAGTGGCAGATTTGGAGTTCTGTCTTTCCTCAATTATGTTAAAAAATCAACATCTCCTTCCACATTTACACAGAGGACAGAGGTTTTCATCTTCATATTTTACTGGAAATGTCTGTACTCTTAGGTCTTCTTTTACTTTCAATCTAACTTTAAAAGAAAAACTGTCACAGCAGCTCAGCATGCTTCTGATCCAGTGTCTGACTTAAAGTTCTGTTCTGCTGCATAGCTCTGCTAGGAGAGGGGGGCTTTTCCAGCACAAGAATAACTGTTACCCTTTTACCCATTTAGTCACAAAAATGTGCACAAAGGTTCTTCTGGCTTCTTTAATTTCTCTTTTTACCAATTTAAATAAGTGAATGTTGTACAGTAGTATGTCTTGCACTGACCACTGGGTTCTGTATTTTGCAGCTGTGTCAGGAAATGATTGGTTTCATGGGATAATCCAGCAAAAGGCACAGGCTGATGTAAGGAAACTGTAGTGGGCTGAGTGGTCCCATTTTAAAGTCTGCTTTTGTCATTGTTTTTTGTGCCACTTTGGTATTTTCCCTTCAGTATTGCACCACTGTGAAATGTAGCTTCTTCCCCATAATGCTCAAGTGATGCAATGGTGGGCTTATTAATATTTCAGTGTAGATGGAGAATGTGTAAATATATTGGTCTTGATCAACTGTGAGGTTGCAGAATAAAAGACATGCTTCCTGAAGATCTGAAACCTATTGTTGTGGTAATTTAGTGACGTTGGTGTATGTTGTATTTCTTACTGCACGCTCCCTTCTTTGTAAGTTTCCTCCATGCCCTAACAGACCTCAGCATTGGAGTCACTGCACTGTCAGTAAGATGCAGCTTAGCATAAAAGTGTCACTATTGGAGCAGCAAATTTGATAATGTGTACTTAGAAAATGTAACTGTGAGTAAAGACTAAGAGTTTTGTTTAGTCTAGGAAAGGAAACGTGGCAGGAGCAGAGGTGGGAAATAATCACAGAATCACAGAATAATGAGGTTGGAAGAAACCTCTACGATCATGGAGTCCAACCTATGCCCTAACACCTCAACTAGACTATAGCACCAAGTGCCATGTCCAGTTTTTTTTTAAACACATTCAGAGATGGTGATTCTACCACCTCCCTGGGAAGAGCATTCCAGTACTTTATTAATCTTTAGGTAAAAATTTTTTCCTAATATCCAACCTGTACCTTCCTAGGCTCCAGACATGTCTAAGGGTGTGCTTAGGGACAAGGTGGATTGGCAGTGTTTTGTTAATGTTGAACTTGATGATCTTAAGGAACTTCTCCAACCTTGCTGATTCTATGGTTTGATTTATGGACATGATCACTTTCAAAAAAGGTAGAATTTCTAATTGTGCAAATGTGTAGGCATTTGAGTGAGCATCAGAATGCAGGTGATACCATATTACCCAGTAGTGTTTGATCAAGAGGATTTTTAATTCTCCTTTAGGAAGAGTTTTCAGCATGAACATTTTATTTAATGCTACTTTACATTTCCTCTCATCTCGTGCAGTGTCATGTATAAACCTACCAGCTGTATGTATTAGGGAGAATTTTTTGTTTCCTTTTCATTAAAATTCCAAAGAGCTGTTGAAAAGTTAGGAGGAATACTAAGGCAGCACCACTCTCCTGCAACCCCTTTTTTGAAAAAGCTGATGAGAGGATTGTGTGATGTTTTTGTTCCTTCCACTTAAAATTTCTACTATGAGTAGTTAAATACTCAGAAGATGGCTGCAGAAACATCTTTGGCTCTACAGTAAGAAGTGCCAATGTCATAGGCTTTTTGGTAGGAGTGCATTTCTATTTTTTCTTCACAACAATTTCTGTATTTCAGAGAAACGGCGGAAGAAAGCGTGTTTCAGGATGTGCTGGAAATCCTGACAAGCACCTCCAGTGCCATTGAGCAGAGCTGTGAGGACTCCTGTGCACTGGCAGATTTGGACACCTGCCTGCTGCTGATAGCAGAGTGCTTCAGGTGTCTGAGGAATGCCTGTGTGGAGTGTGCCAAGAATCAGCATGTCCTGAGGTACAGTCATCAACCCTTTTAGCCCGTACCAAGGTACCACCTTCTGATGTTGGTGTGGTTTTATAAAAGAGATTCTTATTTTGCACCCCTGTGTTAGTTGATTTATTAACTGGCATTTCCTGCTTGATGGAATCACTTGAATTCAAATATGCAAGAAATAAAAATAGGTGACCTATTTGTAGGTCAGTAACAGAACAAAGTGTTTGGGTCCACAATCCAAGTTGATTACACAAATGATATAAGCCTGTTGGCAACCTGACTGTAGAACCATACTTTTCCCCCCTTTCTTAATTTTTATAACATAATGAATAATTAAATGGTCTTAATAATCAGTTACAGAATTATTATGTCTTCTAAGGTTTATTTAAATCTGTCTGGCTTTCCTGGCAAAACACAGCATGTAGAACTGTGCATATTAATCCTGATACATATATACAGTCAAGTTGAGCTTAAAGGCTATTAAATCAATCTGGTTCCTTAAGTTATTTAGCCTCTCTTTTCTGTGTCTGTTTTGCAACATTGAAGGGATGCTTGTGATACAACCAGCTGTAGTTAGTGAAAACCTGACAGTCTGGTTGATGTTTCTAAAAAACCCAGCAAAAATAGCAACAAACATCCTCCTTGCCTGGATACCACCTGAGAACCCCAAACCAACCAACCAACAAAAAAATGCCCTGACTTGTCACAAGTTGGTTATATCAAAGAATTTTTGGGGACTACAGTCTTAAAAGTTGGTTTCTTGAGACATGTCAAATTTGATTTATTGAACTAAATGTAATTTTGACATGGGACTAAGTTTTAATTTCTGTGCTGGGGCAGAATTCTGTTAATTGTTAACCACAAAAATTGCAATGCAAATCATTTTGAGAGTCTACCTATGATTCTTTCTCACTGGAAAATGGATAAATGATAACTTGGCCTTCTCTGCTTCTCTCTGAGAGTTGTGTATGTTTCCCTTTGAGCTGGCCCTGTTGTTTTTTGGTAGCTGTCACTAATTGCTTTGTTGGCATTGAAAATCCTCCAAGTTTATTATGAAGTAAGATACATTACTCTTGTTCTGGATGCTTGATCTCCAGACAAAGCAAAATTTTTACAGAAATAAAGCTGTTTAAATTATAGGAATAACTTGCTAATGTTTAATGTCTGATAGGAAGAATAGCAAAAAAGGAGGAAAGGGTACTTAGCTCTGAATGTTCTGTGCCCAAAATTTGTAAAATGCAGAATGATGCAATAAACCCCTTTGATTTGCTTCTGATGGTAGTAATGTGGCTACTGATAGGCAGGCAGTAATGTAGGAGAAATTATTTTTGTTTCAAAGATCTTGAAGATGCTAAAAATTTCCTGTTAACTTCAGTGAAAAGCCTTTTAAATTTTTTTGAGTGTATTGCATATAAAGTGAATTATTGTATTTTATTCCCAATTTAATAATAGGAACTTGGGTCTCATCTCCACATCTGTCCATTTGATAAAGTTGCTTCATGGAATACAAATCAAAGAAGAGTTGTTGCTGACTGGTAAGGCTGGGGATTTTGTTAAATGTATAACCTGCATTCTCTTTTTTACATGCATGGTATGATGTCACTTTACTGATGCATTTGTTTTATTAATAAGCTTAATTCTTCTTGAGTTGCAGTTAAGAATTGGCCCTCTCTTAGACTGCTTGAAAAAGGTCTCAAGTCTAGTTCAGCTGTATTTTCACTGAACTTTCCTTGTAGATTGCTAAAGGAAAGCTCTATGGGAACTTTTTAATATGAAGCAGAGTAATTGGGTTTTACAAAAGGAAAAGTTCCTGTAGTACCTCCATTCAGAATACATTCTGCTGTTTTACTGTCTTTTTATTTGCTGATACTTAAGATAATATATCTGATTCCAGGAAGCAGATTTTGGCTGTGACTTCTTAAAAATTATTTTTAATTTTCATTTGGATACCACAGTTGCTGGCCAGTCAGGATGGTATCTGATTTGAGTAGTGTTCACATTTCCTTAACAGATGAGTTTTTTCTTTCAATGCAGTGAAAATGTGACTGTGTAGTACTAGTGGTAGTTATTGCTACTCATTTCACTGGATATTAAGGGTTTTCAGTAATTCTCACAGTCTGTGTTTCCCAGTGTGTGCATGTGGAGTTTTATACATTAAAATCCAGCTGTGGTTGCAGAGAGTAGAACATGTTTGTTTTCTTGTGTCTGTTATTTCTGTTCACTCCTGTTCCTCAGATAAGGTTTTTTACTGGATTTCTGCTGCTGCTTTTGTGCTGTTTTGTGAAAGCAGGTGAAACAGCTGCCATACAGTTACAGTTATGCTATCCTAAAACTATACTAAAGAAAGATAAAGGATACATCAGAAGGCTTAACAAGAATGAATAATAAAACCCCTGACTGACCAGAGAGTCCAACGCAGCTGGACTGGGATTGGCCATTAAGAAAAACAATTCACATGGAACCAATCAAACATTCACCTGTTGGTAAACAACGTCCAGGCCACATTCCAAAGCAGCAAAATGGGGAGAAGCGAGTCAGATAATTATTGTTTACATTTCTCTCTGAGGCTTCTCAGCTTCCCAGGGGGAAATCGTGAGCAAAGGGAATTTTTCAGAAAACATCATGGTGACACTGTCCAGCCTGTCATTGTCTGAGCTGGGGCCTTGGACAGCAGTGGGCTCAGAAAGCTGTACGGGTAAAGATCAGAAATCAGCATTCCTGATGCTTTTCCTTGAAAGCATCAGGAATTGTGGTGTAGGAATGCCACCTGCAGAGGGGCTGCCCACCACCTGCAGGAGAGGGAGCAGGGTGTGCTCACTGTTGGATACAGGCATGGCCTGAGGTTTTCCCTTTGGGCTGATGGCTGCTGGCCTATCCTTGCTGTCACATGTGTGTGCTGTTCTCTGCTCATGGATTTGAAGAAGGAGAGAGAATGATATTGAGCAAAAAGCAAAAGGGGTAAAACCCAGTAATTTGATTATCTGCTTCAGGCACTTTCGCCAAGCCAGAGGATGGTGTAAAAATCTGTTTATCAACATTGAATATAAGGGTGGCATCAACAAGACATTTTTAACAGGATTTCTGTAGTTCTTTTGTAACTGCTACTCTACATAACCATTCAGTAAATACATCTGAGTTACAACTAAGATTTGCTGTGTTGGCCCATGGTAGTTGCTTCATTTGATGCTGGAAGTAGCATTGATCTCTTGGGGAACCTCTGCATGAGGTGAGCATGGCTTATGTATTCCACATATGTTAATACAACAAGAAAAAAATTATAGACAAGCAAATGTTGCTAATTCCTTGCTGAGTGATCTGGAGAACTTTGTTGTAAGTGGAAATTAATGTAGTGCCTAGAGCACAGGTTCCTCCTGCAGGGTTTGCCTCAGAAGTTAACAGTTAAATTTGGCTGTTAGTTGTACTGAAGCAAATTGCTAAATTGGGCTTGGATAGCACTGCTGAAACAAGAGAGACCCATGAAATTAGTAAATGGTTCTGTATTTATTAACTGTGATTCTGTTTCATGATTCTTCTCATGTTTCATATAGGAAATCAGGTCACAGGGCTAGAGTAGGAAGTGTATTTTGTTCTTGCAGATAATTAGGTGTTAAGTGGTGTATTTCAAGTTGTTCATTTGGGTGGGTATCATTTCCTCCCTCAAATGGCTGCTTGGATTGGATGATCCCTCATGGTGCCTGTGTATATTATTAAGGTTTTTAAAATACTTTCATATTGCTTCCATAGCAACAAAGTACAAGGAGGAGGAGGTAAGGCTGTACTGCAGGGTGAGCAGCACTAAATAATGTTTATGTTCATAAATGTTACACGTTCATGTGAAAAATTCTCAGAACAAATTATTATAGGCTAAATCAGCTTGAAGTTCCAACATTATTGTGTTTACAAAGATGAAATTGAAAATTCTCTCTGCAGACTGAAAAATTCATTTAACCTGATCTATGGCAGGTTTTCACTCTAATCCATTGGTAGCTGTTAAGGCTAGTAAGTGAGTGGTGTGCTTATTTTTGTAAGAAAGTTCAGTGTGGTACAATTTCAAATGGATAAAACCAGCAATGAAATAAAAGTATGAATTGTTTGACCACTGCTGTGACCAGTGTGATGGTTAAGGGAGAGGACATGATCAGAGAAACAAAAAAGGAGGTGTTGTGCAAAGTGGTATGACTAAAAACTGTTGCTAATATTTATTCAAATAAATCCAGACTCCTTTGCATCCTCTCTGCTATGAGTAATACTTTAAAAATAGTTGCCCAGGGGTTATATACATGGTTATTTTGGCTTGTCAATTCAGTATATTTACTGAAACAACTCTACTGCATGTTTTCACCATACATCTTACTTTTTCTTTTTTTCAATGCTTTAAAAAATGAGATAAATCACTCTATGTTTGTAATAATTGTCCCAGCTGTGGAAAAAGTTACTGTTTTGATTGCATTAATATACTAAGGCAGTGGGCCAAAATCCTTGAAGGTGAGTTAGAATGTCTGTCCTGAAATAGCTCTTTGAAACTTCAGGTAAGTTGAAAAATAGTTAATTCATACATACAGCATTCAGAGATTGTTCAATCCCATGTACAAGTCAGCTGTCCCTGTAATAAGAGTCTCCTTTCTTTTTAATACTTGCATTAAAAAACACAAACACTTTTAGTCCTTTCTTTTATGTATTGCTAGAGTTGCCTGTTTGCCCCCACTCTTTCTCCTTGCCACACCATTGCTGGTACAGATTTTTTTTTTGGAACAGAATGTTTGGAGCCTGTGTTTGTGTCACAGGCACTTCTGGGGATCTCAGCCAAAACCTGTGCCCAGGTGTGCTGCCTGTTAGAGCAAGGCTTGGAGTTTTTCTGCTTATAATTCTACAAAATCCAGAAATTTGGTTAAAATGTAGTGGATTGTAGCTTGAATCCATGAACAGGAATTTGACCTTGCTTCCAGTTTTCTGCAGTGTGTTCAGGGGTAGTTAAGCAGCTACAGATACTCTCTTCAGAACAGAACTTGCAGCATGCCTTTAAAAGCAGTGATGAAAGATGGTTCTATGTAAATTTTTTAATACTACACTTATTATAGTAACCTGAGCATTTTCTGGTAGGACATTCAGCAGCATGAATATCATATGTCTAACACCCGTTCATGCTTCCTTTGGTGAGGGAGGATGTGTGGGAAAATATGTGATATTTTAAACATTTTTCAAGTACTACAAATGCTCTGTTCTTATAAGGGAACTATAAAAAAAATGTTCCTTTCTTTGAGCTTTTTTTATTCCCCCTCTTGTTTTTCTTTTTTCCCCCCTCTCCATTTTTTCTTTCTGCCTTTTTCTCTATTTTTTTCTCTTCTCTTTTTTTTCTCTTTTTTCTCTCCTTTTTTCCTCCATCCTCCTTTTTTCTCTCTCCTATTTTTATCCTCCTTTTTTCCTTTATCCTTCTATTTTCTCTCTTCAGCTGCCATTTTTTCCTCTCTCCTCTGTCCAGCAGGACCATTAATAGTGCCATGGATTGATCCTCAGGCAGTGTGGTTGAACTACTCCCTCTATTCTGGGCCTGATTGGTTCTCATGCATATTTTTCTCTCAGTTAATGAAAACCCAGTTATTCTTGACTGTGGGTACTTTATGGGTTGCTCATGGTCTGAGAAGAAATTGCCTTGGGAAGTATTTCGTAATTCATCAGTGTGGAGGAGAAGCATTCTGCAGATGAAATATCATTGAGTAACCTTTGAATTCAGAACTTTGTGTAAATAAAAATATCACTCCTTCATAGACACTAAAAATAAATTTTAAAAAGCATAGGGTTATGCACATGCCTCAAAAGTGACATGTAAGGGACCTAGGCCTACCTACAGTTTCTAGAGATTGTTTCTTGTAAAAGCCAAATGGGATGGAAGCATTTTATCTTTGATGAAGAAGACAAAAGCTCCCCTGAGGTCTACAGGGGAACATCACATGGTTGAGCAGAGAAGGATACTTGATTTTTTTGTAAGTTTTTGAAAGTGAGGACATGCTGGGTTTCAAAAGCCACTAAATATAAGCTGCAGGTGCTCACGTAGTACTAGAAAATCACGTTGATATTTTTTTAGGAGAGATGGCTGAGAATAAATGGGAAGAAGAAAGAAATTTCCAGCTGCTAAATTGGGTACCTTCTCAGTTGTAAAAAGTTTTTAATCCAAAGTAATTTTCAATGGTTTACAGAAAAGGATATAGTTAATCAAATGTTGTTTTTCTGAAGAAGAACGTGAGTAAAACAGGGTTAAATTGTTATGGTTGCAAAAGTATTCCTGAAAACAAAAATGGGTAAATACCAGTGAAGTGATTTCTACTTTTTCAGGAGGGTGTAGGGGAAACAAAACTTTCAATTCTGTCCTCACTCAGTTTAAGAAAACAGGAGATGTTTCTTTGCTCTGACCTTTTCCATTTCTGCACTCAAGGACTGGCAGTTTGGAATTACAGTGGAAAATCAAGACTGGCTAATTTTGAAGGTACAGAAGAGCAAGGGAAGGAAATGCTTTCAGACCTGCCAAAGCACACTGAGTTGGTTTTCCTGTATTCCTTCTTAAATGGGCAGCCATGTGTCCTTATCTGCTTACTGTTTCTTGTCTGTATTTATTTATCTCTTTATTTCTTCCTCTAGAAGAAAGATAGGGGGAGAAGCCTTCCCCTAAGGTTATGATCCCCTTAAAAAGATTATTTTGGCAGTAGGAGAATGAGCTAGAAGTAAATACTTGGAGTTTTGGAAATGCATTGGAGTGGTACCTTTGCAGAACCAGTGAGTAGAAAAATCTGGGCATTTAAAGCTTAGTTAGTTTGAAAATCTGAGCATTAGAGGCTTATGTACTGGCATCACAGTCTAACTAGCTTTTACCTATTCTTGCAATTATTTTAAATGCCTGGTCAATCAGGAAAGTATTCTGAATCGACAGGAAACCGAGTAGTCAGTTATGGAACCTAAATGTTCTTAAATGAATGCCAATATTGACCAAAAGAGTCAGCTCTCATCTTTTCTGCTTCCCTTTTATCTCATGTCCAGTATTTTTCATTCTTCTGTTTTATTCTTTTAAAAAACTGCATTTTGCTTTTGCTGCTTTTTTTTTTGTTTTGTAGTTCTTTAATCATGTTGCACTGAATGGTTTAATTTCCAAATTACTGCTAATGTTTTCTATGTAAAAAATAAATATTTGAAAACTTGCTTAGAAAGGGTGGTGGAACACAGGTAGTAACTTTTTGCTAGACAGACATCATAGCAGAGCTCATCCAATGGATTTGGGAAACTAAATTTTTATTGTCTATAAAAAGAGGCCTGTAACTGAGCAAGTGTCTTCACACAGGCCTGTTTATAGGGATTTGGAGAAGATGTAATTTCTAAATTGTGTCCTGAAGACTCTCTTAGACAATGACTACTAAATTTAAACCAACAGGATTAAGGAAGGAAAGTTAATCTTTCCTCTCTTCCCACATCAGTGCCCCAAATATTTATCTATGAAGGAGGATTCATACTGTTTGGTTGGAGATCTTGGGGGTGTTTGTGACCAAACACAGTAAATTATTGTGCTGCAGATTTTTTTGTACTAGTCATGTTACTTGCTGATTTACATGGAATGAGTGAGTGGGTGTAAAGCTTGAATTATTTTAGCTGTCATACAGTCACCATGAATGGTGTATAGGTGACATTTCTCAATTTAGGTTCACATTAGCTTTACTTTTGAGGGAGAGGAAGAGGGAGAAAGCAGGTCCTGAGTGGATTAAATCCCAAAAAGCAGCATGAAAGAACATACCTCAGCTGCATGGAAGAAAAGAGAGTTAAAAAATCTGCACTACCATTTATTTTTGTTTTTGAGGTTTCCTTTTGCTTACAGCTAGCGTAATTAAAACTACATATGTACTACAGCTTAAATAAACCAGCTGCTAACTTAAACAGGCTTTTTTTAGACATAGAAATAAAGGACAGCCCTGACCTTAAGAGTTGCCAGTTTCAATGTGTGATCTTTGCTTTGTCTGTTAGGGTTTTTGTATGGGGGACTGGTGCCAATACTTTGCTGCCACTGTTAAAGCAAAACTATAATTACATTGTCAAAATAATATTTATAGTATTTTCGGGGAATAATTGTGGGAGTGTGATGAATATATTATACTCATCAAACTTTTATGTAAACATAAGCATGAGTTTTTTATTTGAGTTATTGGTGTTGTTTTTGGCCTTTGTGTTTTTCCAATCTGTAAAAATAATATTGGGATTTTCATGGTCTCTAGCATTTGCCGAGTGTGTGCCCTAACAATCAGTTGATATGCTATCTGGTAGAAGTAAACTACTAGTTGCACTTGTATTGGGATTTTGGTTTCATGTTTCCATAGCTTAAGAAAATCCTCTGTTTTTTGAGTTTTGCTATCCCCTAATTACTATAGCTCAGAGCATTTTGCTACTTTACCAAACAGGAAAGTTTTAAGCAATTGGTTTGTTCTATTGTACCATTTGGGGTTTTTTGTTGCTGTTCTTGTTTTTCCCTTGTGTTTGCCTTTTTTTTTTTTTGTTTTTATTCTTTTTTTTAAATGAGTCTGAGTTCCTCTTAAAAGTGAATATGAACATCTCCCAGAAACATATATGGTAAGAAGCAGTTGTGAGGTTTTCTAGCAATAGGCAGTTGTCGCTTGGCTGGTTAAAGGTACAGGCAGAACTTGCTGCTGGGCACTGGCAAGTTACCAGATGCACAGATGCTCCATTCCTGCCCTGTATGGAAGTTTTAACTGTACAATGTTCTGTCTCTGCTGTGTTTTGGTGAATATTGCAACAGATTTTTAATTAATGGTATTCAGAACACCTACAGCAAGGATTCCAGCTGTGCGACTTCATGGTCCCAACCTCATGCAACCTCCTGTGAACAGGAACTTGGTTCTTGCAGTTTGGTCCAAAATTCATGGAAGGCTGTGGAAAGACTCTGATTTGGGTGGGTCTTGGTTCAGGTTATTTTTCCAAGGCTTTGTGCTTTGGCCTTTTTGCAGGAACTGCAAAATAGGGAACCAACCTTTACACCACTTCCAGCTGTCTGTGAAAGAAAAGGAGCCAAACCTGGACCAAGTGCACTCAAACTGATGAGTTACCCTGAGTTAGCAAATACAGAGTTCTCTTTAGCTCTTGTGCATGTAGTGCTGGCCCTGCCTGCAGTGGTTAACTCTTGCCCCATTCACTGGGAGTTCCCACACTTTGGATTTTGCACAGTGCAGATGGGCACAGCCCCCTGTGCCCTGCAGGTCTGGGGTATTTGTGTACATTGGTGTCATACAGCAGGAGCTGAGATTTTGAGTAAATGCCAGTGTTACCAGTGTTTTCAATCTGACATGTCTGTGTGATGCTAGCTGTGACTTCTGGTATTAATATGGGAACTTGGTGCATAGCTTAATTTTTTTTTTCATTTTTGAACATTTGGAGTAGAATGGGGTTTGAGAGAGTTTAGATCCACTGAAGAAGGCCATTGTAGGATCCACTGTAGGACCAGGGACTCTACTTAAGTGCAGCACTTTCTTATCTTAATGGCAAAAAAAAAAAGGAAGAGGTAATGAGGCTTCCAACTTCCAGCAGGGTTGGGATCTTCGTTGCTACGGGCAACTCTAGTTGTAGGCTCTGGTGTCCAAATGTAGTAAGCTCCAGTTTTCTGTGTTTGTCCCTTATTAGTCCCATGGAAGGCTCTCATCTAATTTTAAAACCTTTTCCTAACTCTGGTCTGTTTGAATGCAGTGATTCATGGTAGGGGTTTTTTTTTTCTCCCTACTATGGGCTTGATTCTCTCCTTGAGTCTTGCTGCTTCTGTAGTAGAGGTCTGATTTAGAATCAGAGAATGGGCCTGGGTTGGAAGGGACGTTAAAGATCATCTTGAAGATCATCTTGATCTCCTCCCATGGTTCCACTTTCCCAGGTTGCTCCAAGCCCCATCCAACCTGGCCTTGGACACTTCAGGGATGGGGCAGCCACAGCTTTTCTGGGCAGCTTGTGCCAGGGCCTGACCACCCTCACAGGGGAGAGTTTCTGTATAATATCTCATCTAACCCTGCCTTCTGGGTTAGATGGGAAGCCATTCCCTCTTGTCCTGTCAGTCCTGGCCTGTGTAAATTGTCTTTCTCTGTTTAAGCTGTGCTGAACTGAATTATTTTATTGACTGTGTATATGTGAGTATAAAAATATTTTATTACAGCAACTTTTGGAGGCAAAATTTGAACTACAGACCAGATCCTGCCTAATGAGGTTCTCCTGTCATGGTTGGCATTGGAAACAGACTTTCAAATAGTGATTAAAAAACTGGTGCTTCCCAGCAGTTTGATACTTGTACTGATGGTCAAAACTGTCCTTCTGGTGGTACTCATGGAATGATGTTTTGATTGCTGTACTGGGAGGCAGAGGCAGTGTAAATAATGAGTGTCAGTGTAAATAATTTTGCTGCTTCTAGGACAGAGAGTAACCTGAGGAAACATATCTAAGTCAGAAAAATTAGTAGGTCAGTGGGCTGCCCTGTGGGCTTCCCTGGTCTCATTGCTGGTATAGCTTTTAGACAGTGTGTAGAGCTAGTTTGTTTTTTTCCTGCTCCTGCAATTTGGAGGCTTTCTAGTATAGCCTGCCAAGATGTTGCTGATTTATGCCACATGCATAGTGGTTTTATAATGCGGACTGATATCCATTTGGAGCACAAAGGAAATAGGAGTTTACTGATGTCTATTTAATTAGAATGGTTTCTGGTTACTTTGGTTGAGGCTTGAAATGAATGGTAATGCCTATATTTCTGTGGATCTCTAAATACAGTGTTCTGTAAGTCCTTTCCTTCCTTCCTTGCTCTTTATTGTCCCCTACCCAACCCCAGCAAATAATGTCAGCAAGATTCATATTGAGGCAGGTTTCTGTTCTACACAAATATATATGTGAATCAAACCTTGCAGAAACATCCCTAGATTTAAAATGGTCACAATGTTTTTTGCAGCAGGGCCATTAGGATCTCAAGATAAAGGTGGGAATAATGGGGCAAACAAACCTTCTAATTGCAGAGAGCTTCCTAAAGACAGAGCATCATAAATTTAATGCAGGGAGAAGAAGCTTAGTTTTTTTTCACATGTGCTGAGAGCAAATATCCCTTCTAAAGAGTCTCCCACAGAGGCCCCAAGGGGGCTATATTTTTTCCTCCAGGGAGGGTGAAGATGGAAGAGGGATGGAAAGAAGCTAGAGGAAGATCTGGGCAGAGGGAGCAATGGGAGGCTTCTGTTGCCTGTAGGGATAAAAATCTGAGTGGTTGTAATTATGTAGGAGTTACACATGTCATTCTCTCAGCTGTTTGATTATCATTGCCATGGCACAACTTCCATGCTGTCCAGTTACAGGAGCATTGTTTTGGTGGAAAAGAGGGAGTTGTCTAACCATGGCTTTCCAGACACAGTCTTCTCTACAAGACTTTCATTCCCAATTCTTTCTATTTCCCTTTCTTGCTAGCAGCTTTGGGCTTGGAGAGAAATGTGTCCCTCCCTTTTTGTTGAGTAGTTTAGGGAATATTGCCAAGTTACATGGTGTGTAGAGACATCAAGAAATTTTGTGAGACACATCAAGTTCTTGCCTTTTCTTCCATCCTCTGGGCATATACCATGTGTGGTACAAAAGTGCCCATAACATGGCAATGAGAACAGGTAAGCTGCCTTTACAGGTATTAAAATTAATTATAGTGCCCCAAAAAGGTTGATGCTAAAACTGTTTCTGTAAATTAATGTAGATATGCAAGTAAAATACTAAGTGTAAGTTTGGTAGTAATTCTGTATTCCAAAAGGACTGTGGTCCATTTATTAGCCAGGTACAGAATATAAATGGTACAAGTAAGTGGGGAGAAGTCTGATACTCTGCACAGATTTACAGAAAAAGATCATTCAGCTCTTTGAGGGCAAATATACGCACTTCAGTAGAAATTTTGGGTTAAATGGAACAACATACACAGTATGCTATCAAAAGTAATTGAAGAAATTTGTTCATAATCTTGGTTAGTACTTTACATGTTAATAATTTTTTCTTCTTTTTTTTTTTCAGACCTGTGCAAAGTATCATGTAGGAGGAGTGTGTCTCACAGTCAGACACCACTAATAGTGCATAGTGGGTGGCCAGTCCTCCTTATTTTTCTTGGTTTCCTGGTATGGTTTAAGCCTGGTTTGAAACTCCCCAGTACATCAGACTTGCTGATTTCTCTGCTGCAGGACCTTTAAAGAGACATTGCATTAGATTTAGGCTCAGCTTTTGGGCTGATTCAAGAACAAGATTTTACATCTTAATGCCTGCAGAAAGCTCATAAAGGTAGTTCCCAGGTCTGCAAGCACTTAGAAATATTTCACTTCACATAGGAGAGTAATCTCAGGCATGTGCTTTTGCTACTTGTGGGGATGTAACAGGAGTCCTATTTCATATGCCTTTAGATTTTAATAGATAATTTGTTAAAGAAATGAGCACATTTGTGTTTACTTTCTAAAACTGAAATGATGCAATTAAAATAACAGGAGATAGAGGAAATTGTTGTAGTCCTGCATTTCATAAGCCTTGCTAGTGCTTATGAATCAGAGTAGATTTGAACCTGATCTTAAGAGGTCTGTCAAACTGACTCTTAGTAAATGCACAAGTTTTTTTTTAATCTCCCATTATGAGACCTCATTGGAAGTTAATTTTCATCAGAGGCTAATTTGATGTGTGGTCTGATGGTTTCTTCCAGCTCCTTTTAATTTATTTGTAACTCCATGGTTTTAATAGTGTGGCAAGAATTTTACTTCCTTTAAATCAAATTCTTATTTTAAGTCAGAACAAAGTGTTGATCTTTTCCCTAGACATTTATCTTCCAAGAATACAAGGGTTGTCCAATCAATGCACATAATGTTCTATTCAAATTAGAGTTTGCACTTTTAAAGGGAAAGAAAAAAAAATAAGAGTGTGACTTTGTTTCCAAGGTAGAGGAGATGGAGGCGAGGGTGAGCAGAAATTTACTAAACACAACATTCTTGGTGTTCCACAGATGGTAAAAACGGGCTACAAGTCTGCACTGCAGCAAGTGCAGTAACACCAAGGTGGAAGTACAAAAGGTAGCTAGACAATAATTTTATTTACAGCAGTAAAATACTAAGTACTATTTTAATAACATTAAATGACAGAGCCCATATATGTATTGTACATTCAATTTCAGTAGTCTAGACAGACTGTTTTCCAAGGAAAATACATTTTCATCAGTATTTGTGGTATGATTCATGGTGGTGAAGAGGCAAATAACTCTTTATGACTGGAAGTTGCTTTAACTTGCAGCCACAAGGAAACAAGTCAATGACCGGATGATGGTGGTGGAAACTGATGTTTTATAGTAATAGAGATCTGCACCTTATGCTGAGTTGGAAGTTTTATTTTTCTGGGGCAGGCAGTCTATCACAGAGCATTCTGCCATTATGTACAAACAGCCAGGGCTGCTCAGAGCCCACAGTTCAGATTTGCAAAGCTCACAGGAGACTCTGAAAGTGTGCAGGCTCTGGGAGCCTGGGATGTGCTCCCAGGACTTCCTGGGCTTTGTGTCTGCCCCAGGGCAGAGGGGGCACTCCAGCTCTGTTTTTTCTGTGTTAGAGTATTAAGAGAGATGCAAGTTTATAAGTCTTATGTTTGCAGTCTGACAAGCAATGTTGTGCAGTCCTGTATGTGCTAAGATTGGGTCTGTTTTATATCTCTGTTTGTTTTATAAAGGCAGAGGCTTGTACTCACAACTATCACTGTGTTGTCTGGCCCAAATAAAGAGAATGGAAATCTCTTAAGGCTGTTTTAAGCCTCTCCTGTTGCTGTCAAGGTTTTCTGAAGTGATTGCTGAGCACGTTTGTGGGCTCCTGTTCTAACCATATGGAACAGAAGGAAACAAATACTGAATTTTAAAATCCTAATACTTAAAGTCTTTGTCCGCAGAACTTCAGGGATTTTAATTTTCATCTAATGCACAATCTGATTCTGCAAATAGCACTGTGTGAAATGATGTCTTTGTGTGGACTGGAGCATCTCCCTGCCAGGGCAAGGCTGAGGGAGCTGGGGCTGTGCAGGCTGGAGAGGAGCCCCAGCTGAGAGGGGCCCTCAGCCCTGGCTGTCCCTGTGTGCAGGAGGCTCAGAGCAGGGCCAGGCTCTGCTCCAGGGCCCAGCAATGGCACCAGAGCCACGGGCAGGGACTGAGCCCAGGAGGTTCCACCTGGACATGAGGCAGAACTTCTGTCCTGGGCAGGGCCCAGGCACTGAACAGATTGGCCAGAGAGGGTGTGGAGTCTCCTCACTGCAGATATTCCAGACCCCTCTGGACACAATCCTGTGCCCTGTGCTCTGGGATGGAGGTGGGACCAGCTAACACCACTGTGCTCCTTTAGACCATATCAGGTAATTGTTAAATGAGATAATGTCAATGTAATAATTAAATGAAAAGCATGCACTGGGGGCTGGCTCAGTTCTGTGATAATGAAGGACTGGAAGGAAGAAAGGGAGCTGTGATCTTGAAGGTACTGAACTGCTGGAGAGCATTTAAACTGTCTTCATACAGGGCCATCAAGTATCAGCTGTCTCACCTTTGTCATGGGTGCCTTTAGTGACTAAATGTTCAGTTTACATGCAGACAAGCATTGAGGTACCAGAATTCATTAGGTGAAGAGTCAGTGTTTCTGCTTGTCCCTTTTGCCCTTTTGTGTAAAGAGGTTATTTTTGTAGAACCTAGAAAAGTCTTCTTAAGCCATTGCAGGCTGGTTGTGAAAGCAACATGTAATTTGTGTATTTGCTAAAGAACACCTGCTTTTAGAGGAGCTGTTGAAATCTTGGTGAGGGGAAATCTCTTCAGCTCCAGGGTTGATTTGTGTATCACAAGTTACATCTCAGTGCATGCAATTTCACGGTGGTTGACCATCAGGTTAAAAATACTCTTCTTGACCACACACAGAGTAACCTTTTTTTAAAGTAAAATTTAGCTATGCTGATAGCTACAGAATTGTTTAGGAATATTGTTTTTAGCTTTGTAAAGGTCTGTACATTTTCGGGGATAAGTGAAATTTTCTTCTCTTTTTTCCCTCTTTTTTGTTTTTCTTTTCCCCTTCCCTCTTTCAGAAAGCTCATGGCTTATTGATTAGATGGCAGAATGGAAATCTATCATAATCTGCTTCTACATTTTCTTGCTTTTGCTGTAAGGATGTGGAAGGGCCATGAAAGGAAATTGCCTCAAATTGTGCCCGGGGAAGTTCCCATTAGATATCAGGGAAAATTCCTTCATGGAATGGGTGGGCAGGCATCGGAATGGACTGCCCAGGGAGGCTGCAGAGTTACCATCATGGAAGTATTCACAAAAGATGTGGATGTGGTACCTGAGAACATGCTTTAGTGGTAAACAAGATGATGCTGGGTTGACAGTTGTACTTCATGAACTTACAGGTCTTTCCCAAGCTTAATAATTCTAGTTCTGTGATTTTATGGTGAAGAAATTCCTAAAGAGGAGAAAAGCAGTATTTTTATTGTACAGATACCCAAGCATACTTCAATCTTATGTTGCAGCAGTCAAGTCCAGTAGAGGTAAAACAGAAAGGAAAACCATGGAAACTGAATGCTAAGAAAAGAGTTCAAAATGCAATACTTTCATTTTATGGCAGTATTTGCTTTTGTTAACACACGCACACACCTTGCTGTGAGTTAACTTCTCCAGTTGGATTTTTGGGGAATTTCTTATTTAAAGCATAAATACCATAGTATAGATTTTCAATGCTTCTATCAAAATTGACTCTCTCTTGGTAGCTTGGTACTAGGTTAGTACATTTCCCATGGAGTTATATTTGGAGAGAAGCACTGCATAAGACATTTATGTACCAAGACCACCACCTGTGGAGTTCTGGGGGAGAGGTGTTGGTTCTTTAAACACAACCAAACAGATATTGCTGTGATGAGCTGCTCTAGATGTGGTATGATGGCTTTTCATGCTGTTTGTGCCTCTTCATCTGTGGCTGCTGGACATGGTGTGTGACCTGGACCCTGTGCTTTGCTCAGCTGCCTTGAGTGCTTATTTCTGTTTGTGCAATCACATCTTCCAAATTGCTGAGATTCTTCATATGAGAGTGTTTGTATGGCAAAATGTTGCATTATCAAAGCATCCTCTTTCTCTTCTTAGTTGGGAATAGATGTGATAGGTTTTGTCTTACAGAATATCCACTTGCCCATATACTGGTTCGTGTCCTCTAATTAGAAGAAAAATCCTAACTCTTACTGGTTAAGAACAAGCACTTAGTGATGAAACTGGTTTTTTCCATGGGTGCATCACAGAATTGTTACTTTTTCCTGTCTCTTCTTTCCTTGTTCATGATATCCTTGTTGGACAAAGGCAGTGTTGGTTGGTTTCACAAATATTGAAATTCATAGCTATTTATTACTCTACTGTAAATGTGTTCATGGCATTTCCTATTTGGTACAGTAAGAATGGTAACTTTACAAGATCTTGAGCATTTTTCCTTCATCTGTATAACTTTTTGGACAGACTAATCTCTAACAACCAAGGTATAGTAGCTGAAAAAGATCAAGCAAATTTCAGGGAAAGATTGGAATATAGTCAACCAACCTTATGTTCCTTTCGGAGACCTTTCTTATTGCTGTATAGGTAAGGAATTCACCAAGGGAAATAATACCCTGTTCCTAGGATTTACTGCCTAGTTTTGTTTTTTTTCTAGCAAAGAAATATTTCCATAAAATGTCTGCTGGCATGTCCATGCTTGCTGTCCTTCAGAAACTCCTTAGTCAGCAGGATGGGAACCAGATGGGTGGGAGAAGCGGAAGCACAGTGATGAGCAGAAAATAATAAACCAGTGCAGATGTGCAGGGGGAGAGAACAGGGATCTTAATAACTTCAGGAGAATATAGTTCAAGATGTATCATGGGGAATACATACATCTTTTGGGCTTAAAAATAAATAAATAAATATATATATGTGTGTGTGTGTGTGTATATATATATATATATATGGCCAAAAAAAAGTAACTTTTTTCTAAGCCCAAGTGACCACTTCTCAGACTTGCTTTCTTCCTGTTCTCAAGAGGACATATGCCCAGACCTGTTTAGGAAATCTGGCTGCCAGCTGGCACAGAGGCACAGCACCTTTCCAAGAGACCTAATTTTAGATGTGCATAACCTGGCAATAATAGCCACCTCCATATGTATGAAGCTGTTGTTTGTACTGTCTGTTAAACTGAATTTGAAAATGTAATTTCAAGTTTCTTTGCCAACTTATTAATAAGGGCCAGGCTATTGAGAGCTGCTGATAGGGACAAAATAAATATTTTAATTTCATGAAGTCTTTGGGTTCATGACTTTACACCTTTTGGTGGCTGCTCTAGGATATTAACTTGTGGGGTGAAATTTCATCTTCTTGTATTTTAAATCTATATTGTGAGGAGGCTAAAATAAATCCTTTGGAGTAAGAACAGAAATCAGCCATATTAAATTCAGTGTCAAAAATGGAGGCAGAGCTATTTGGAGAGCTGGCTTTCATTTTTCTAGGATAGAAATTCTGGGATAGAAGGTATTGAGCACATTGTAATTGTCTATAATGATTTTTCCAGCTAACCAGAATATAATGTGAGAAGCAAGAACCTGTCAGTTAGTTCTTGTAATCACCAGTAGTTAATGTGTAATAATCAGACAAGTCTTGGGTGTAATTCTAAAATACTTTGTAAAATTATTTGTATTAGAAGAGAAAATGTAAATATTTATGTACGGTACCTGTGAAATACTGCACCTAAAGCTTCCTGGAGATGGATTCTGCAGTGTGTATCTGGAATATTGAAGTATGTAATTTTTATGAAATTTATTAGTGTTTCTTTGAATTCTTGTTAATATATTTTCTGGATTTCTTTCAGCTCTTCGTTGTAGTCTTCAGTTTCTTGGAAACATTGCAGCAGGAAATGGAGATTGCCAGAATAGCATTTGGAAGTGTGCTTTCCCAGATCTCTTCTTGTAAGCATGGATGTGGATTTTTTTCTAATGTCATTTCTGTGGTTGTGTTCAAACCTTTTGTACATGATAGTTGTGCCTTTGCTAGCACCATGAAACTCTGAAAAATAATTTTGGTGAGAATGGGCTGGTTGAGACCATATCCTGTAGATGGTTTTTGTTAGTCAACCACAGGAGTCAGAACCTTTAAAAACCTGCTTGTTCTAAACTATCAGTAAATAGATGTAATTTAACAGAAACTGGAAGAAAACTATTTTGAATGACGAGCTTCAAACATAAGCTTTATTTCAGACATGTTCTCAAGTAGTTACACTCATTTCCAGCAACACAGCATTTTCTTTTCTCATGTTGCTGCTGTGCAGATCTGTCAGTATTGGTGGATCAGATGTAATCTATAAAAGTTCCTTAATCTTCATCTCTTTCAATCCTTCCATCCCCTCCTAATCTCACCAGAATATCTTCCTGGGGATTTGATGACATATGTGTAAGGAAGTATTACATAAACTATTTTGTGCAGACACATGACTGCATTGTTGATGTGTTCTGCCAGATTTTTTTGTAGTAAGCTGGTAACAAAGGCACTTTGATTCAATTTGTTAATCATTCTCTGTGGGTTTTTGGAGCCCAGTTGTAAAAAGGGTAGGAAGACCTTACAGTAAGAAAAGCAGTTCCAATTTAGCATTAGTTTTGTAAACTTCCTGTAAAGTTTGACCTTCAGCAGTGAGTTGGATATTTTTCCTTGCAGGTGAAGGAAAATCCTTCTTTATCTTTCTTAGGCAATGGCAAACTTGTAGTTCTCTAAAAGACAGCAAAGGGCAACTCAGCAAGCTCAGTGCCCCTCGCCTGTTTTTCCAGAGTCCATTTCACCTTGCCCTTAACTCCTTATTTTCTCTTGAAGGACATGTCTGACCTACAGTGATGAGAAAATTGTCTCCTATTGCTGCATGGTTCTGTTCACCTGCCTGAATTCAGAGCGAGTGAGGGAGCTGCTGGATCCTGGAAACTTGCCTGTGGCTCTGCATGTCCTGAGAGTCTACAAAGAGCAGTTGGATTCTGAGTGGTCGTATGTATCCTTAAGTTTTCTTTTTAATTTTCTTCAATTTTCATTTCCTCGCTTCTTAATTTGGTGTTTTTCTGGTGTAAATCACTGTGTTAAAATGTCTAAACTTGTGACACTGCAAAGTAGTAAATGAAGATCTAATTAGAAATTAGCAGTTTCTAACAGAGATAACTTCCATGGTAGTTTCATGACTCTTTTGATTGTTGCTAAATTAAGACTTCATATTTTGTTGAGGACATAGGAATTTTCAAATCATGGTCTAGTTTTCTTTTATTAATGAAGTGGGGTTTAGAATGCAAACTAATTTATACTTGTGGAGATTTTTAAAATTTAGCACAGAATAGTCTCACAGACAGGTGAAAGTATGCTAGGAAGACTTGTGTCTCTATTGCTTGGGAGTGCTACATAAAGCCTGAGGGTTTCCTTTTTTTCTTTTTTAACATAGCTGTTTTCTACTGCAACATGCAGTCATTTTTACACCAAAACAGGGAAGACTTTTTTTTGTGAATCTTCATTTCGTACTTTAGTTTGAAAAGTATGAAATCTTGTTTCATCAGTGGTTTTATCCCTCTGAACTTTTGTGTTTTTTACTAATGGCCATTCTTCTAAATATTGTTGTCAATTGTGCCTTTGGTAAGTGTGCTGCCCTACATAGCAAGGATGCACACACATTCAGCTAATTGTTACACCATGTATAACAAAGGGGAAAATAATTTTATGTTTTTGTAGAATTCTCTTTAAGGTCGTGTTTAAATTCAGAATTTAATTAGCAAGAATTGTTGGTGTTTTAGAAGCAATCTGGAAAGTCTCAACAGAGACTTAAGATGATTGAATGAAAAGTAAATATCGTTTTATAGTTTACTTTTGTACTGAAAAAAATGACCCAAAATTTGTGGCTGGGCTTTTTTAATGGCAAGGGCAGTTGGCTTATGAAATAAGTAGCTTTCAAAAAGCAAAATGTAAGTTTAGTGTCAGACAATGAAACTTCTGTTTCATAAGTGACAAACCAAGTCCTTAGTTTTGTCATCTGTCAATTACACACATGTAAAGTGTTGCTTTTCACATAATTATGCAGATTATCCTTAATTTTTGAAATTTGTTTTGACTGAGATACCAAAGACAAAGTGGCAAATTTGTTTTGAAGGTAAATGCAGAATAAATGCAGCATCAAAATAAATGCTGAGGGATGCATCTCCCTGATCTCTCTAGTGTGAAGAAGATTCAGTTGACGTTATGATGAAAATATTTACACTGCTGTGGATGTTTGATGTGGGAGGGGAATAGTCACTTTTCAGGGTAGTGTTGAAATGAAAAAGGGGCAAACTCTAACACTGAAAATTTGCAGCTGTACTTCAGCTCTCACTGAAGTACATCGACATCCCAGTAGGATTGCTGAAAGGAATTTACATGGCTGTGGCATTTGCAGAGTCTGAATGTCCTGTTGGAAAGGTTTGGGTCTCTTGTGCCACGGCTGGCAAAAGTGCACAGTTACAAGTTACCATTCTATGGTATTATATGACCGGACTGAAATACAGATTATTCTTGGTGGTTATGCCCAATGCTTACTCACAAGTAACTGAAATGAAAACGTTCTTACCTAAAGTTAAAAATACCACATAATTCCTGCCTACCTTCTTGTCTCTGAGCTGGAGCATCTGGTTTCATGTTACAACAAATATGAAGTGACAGCCACATGGAGTATTTATTCTTTCTGTTGGCTGAGCTTTCTTGCTGTCAATTGCTGCTTTTAGGTGTTGGAACTCTGTATTTGAATAACTAGGTAAGTTTTGGACATAGGCAGAGCTTCTATTATTCATAGACTAGAATAATAATTCTATTATTCTACTTCATTATTTTATTACCTTTTATTGTACACTGAAATTTATGAAATTGATGTTCCTCTGAGACAGTACCCAATGCATTCCACAAGTAAACAAACATGATGCTCAAGCTATTTTTGCAGTTGCTGCCATGAATTCTTAAGACAGAGAGAGGATATCCAGGATAAATATTTGGATTTAAGGCCATGGGCTGAAATGTAGTTTATTCCATGGAGTGCTCACTACTCCACTCAGCCAGCACACTTGGGTTCTCTATTCCTCACCCATCCCAGGAATGCAAGCACACCTTTCAGGTCTTTATTTTGATGAACTTACAGTTCTTTCTCTGTTAATAATCCTGTATTTGTGTTTAGAGTCCAGTTTCCCACCTTCAAGTTGGAAAAGTCCTTAGGAAAAATTCAGGAGAAACCTCCTTCCAAGTGTGATGCCTTTTGCCTCTTCCACAGCAACTTTATATCCAAGGAAACCTGAGATTGTGCTGAGCAGTTTCTCAGAGTTTTTTTTTTAGAGGCAGCAGTTGGTAGCAGAACTTTTGGTGTTCTTCTGCTGTCTGCCATAAATCCCTCTCCAGTCAGAGAGAGCAGAGGAGGGGTCTATAGAGGTTGAATGTAGCTTTCTGGAATTTTCCTGTCACTTTTGCCTATTTCTCGAGTCACAAGACGTTTGGTAGAAGGGTAAGATTTTGGGTCAGGAAAGAGGGAATATCTGAGGTGTTGGCTCTGCTTCCTGGGAGGGGTCGGTCAGGGGAAATAAAATCTCAGTTCAGCGACTTCTGATTCCAATCAGTGATGGAAAGCCAAGTCATTCACTTCCTAAGCAGTTTCTGAAGCAGAGAAGAGCTGTTTTGCAGATCAGCATAGTGGAATTTCTAGACTAAGCACTGATGCAGTTTTAAAGTCTTTGTGCATTGACAACATAACAAAAAGTTGCCTTAGAACTTGAAAGAATGAGAGGTAACAGTGCTGTGATGCACATCTAATTGTGTTTTTTGAGTGATACACATTCTGTTAAGTATTTTTGTGGCGTTCTCTGGGCTAAGAAATAGTTAATAAAGGAGAAAGTCAGTTTTCTAAGGAATGCCCTGGTCAAATTTTGTGTTCAGTTCTTCTGTGATCGTGTTTCTCTGGAACAGATAGTCTGAAGGCTCATTTCATTAAGCTTGTGGTTACTTGTCAGCCTCAGAAATGCTTCTATCTCTGAAATCTGTGAAGCTGGAGAATGTAATACACACATTTAATAAATATTCTAATGATTAAAGAACTGATGCATCCTTCCCTTTCTCTTTTAGAAGCTGGATCTTCTCAACAGCTACAGGATTATTTACATATTGCTGTCTTTGCCATTTTTAATGTTAGATGCTGAATGGCATATTAAAATAATGTTAATTAACATCTATTAGACAGTGTATTTTTACATTGTCACTAAACTTCTCTTCAGTAGAGCTCCTGAGCTTGTGTCAGGCTAGCAGTCCTGTAATCTTGAGTGCTAGGAGCTCATCTGAGATTGCTGCTGCTGGTCTGACTCTCAAAAGCAATGGTCTGAGGAAGCAGATGGTATTTAAATTCTGAGATGGTGTAGAAGTTCTGAGGCTCTTAAAAATATTTGTCTGACTGGCTCGTACCTCTTTGTAGCTGGGCTTGTGGACAGTGCCCAGAGCTTGCTGCTTTGGAAGGTTGCAAGGTGTATGATGTTACAGAATGCATTTCAAAGAGTAAGTCTTTGCAAAGACACTAACTCAGCAGAAACAAGTTTGCTTCCTTTCTTGGATCTGATTTCTGGCATAGCCTAATTAACTGATGCTATCTCCTCCATCGTTCTTTGCTGTGCAGTTGTCTTCTAGAAAACATGCTGTTCTTCACAAAGTGAGCTGCTGTCTCCTAAAATCTTAATAATTTTTCTGCATCTTTTGGGTCTGCTTCTTCCACCCCTCTCTTCCATCTTATATTTCTATCCAAAGAGATGAGCATGGTTTTCAAGTCCTTATGTGTCAGTAATTTATTTTCTGTGTATCTTCCTTCTTTCCAGAGTATCTCTGATGATACACAAATTTAATTCTGAGCTGTTGATATAATGAGTTGAATGTAAAGAATTGTAGGATGGTTTGAGAGGCCTTAAAGTTCATCCAGTTCCAGCTCCCTGCTGATAAGGACAAGTAGAACTGAACAGCATTTTACTCACTTGATAAGGATAGCAGAACACAAAAACATTTTACTCTTATCAAATAAGAGCCAGTGTAGCCTTGGAGAAGCAGACAAAACAGAATTCATGCAAAATGCAAGCAGGATGCCAGCTCAGCTCTGCAAGGCTGACAAAGTGGAAGTTAATACAAAACAATGATATTGCACTTACTCAAAAGTGGGGGTCAAGGAGCCACCACCTAAAAAGGACACTGGATGTTGAAGACAGATCCCAAAGAACCAGATAAGGACTTCCAATAAGGGATGTGACTGTGTCAAATAAAGTCAAGGAAGTGGAAATAGCTCATGGATATGTAATCAGTGTCTGATAAAAGTTGTGTTCATCTAATGCTGGGGGGGCACTCAGTTGAAAGAAAGATCCCCTTAAGTCCCCAGTGCTGCCATAAAGAATTCCTGCTTTCTGATACTCAAACTGTGTTAGAAAGTTCCTATCAGGCCAATTTTGGTATCAGTGCCAGGGGCAGGGACACTTTCCACTATCCCAGGCTGCTCCAAGCTCTGTCCAGCCTGGCCTTGGGCACTTCTAGGGATCCAGGGGCAGCCACAGCTGCTCTGGGCACCCTGTGCCAGGGCCTCACCACCATCACAGGAGGAGTTTCTTCTCTATATCTGATCTAAACCTACTGTCTGTTAGTTTATATCCATTCCCCCTTGTCTTATCATTACAGCTCCTGATGAAAAGTCCCTCTCCAGCTTCCCTGTAACCCTCTCAGATACTGGAAGGTTCTGTGAGGTCTCCACACAACCTTCTCTTGTCCAGACTGAACAACCCCAATTTTGTCATCCTGTATCCATAAGGGAAGTGCTTCAGTCCCTTAATGAACTTTGTGACCTCCTCTGGACTTGCTCCAACAGTTTAAAGTGTTAACATTTAAATATCTTAAACACCTAAGCTGAATTTTGTTCTGGTGCTGCTTGCTTTCAACAGCCACTTCCTACCAAAGGATGCTGTCAGGAAATTGGACATATCCATCCTTTAGGAAAGAAAGCTGGAATATAACTGACTATAACTGTTTGATAACTGATAAGAGCCCTCTGTTACAAACTCCCATGCAGTTTCAAAGAAATGCTCTGTCTTATTTTTTTTTCAGTAATAGCTTTTCCTAAACAGTGAGCCTTTGGCTCTGGAATATTGTGGATCCTTACAAAAGTTGTTTCTCTGTTTTCCACATACATCCACATTCACTCCCTCTTGGGTTTGTGTTAATCAATAGCAAAGTATGTCACACAGTGTAGAAAGTATTTAGAAAAGAAACCAACAGAGAATGTCACATGAGATCTATTTTAGAATGTGAACCTGGAAAGGTATGTGTCTTTTAAAAATAATTAAGAAAAAGTAGTCAAAAAAAATACATTGTAATTTATCCTAACCAAGATCAATGTGTGTTCTAAAAGCTGTTTATTTTAGAAATACCTTGGTGGCTCCATTAGAGATGAGAGTATAGCTTGTGTCATCCGTTTTTCCAAGTGTGTGCATGGGGCAGTTCAGCCAGTATGGATAGGAAAAACAGGTTGTATTTTTGATTCCTGAAGAGCAAAGTACAAAAATCCTCCATTTTAAAAGAAGAGGCATAATGTGCTTTTTTGGCTTTCAGAAAAATGATATTAGGAGTGTGGTCAGCTGTTTGGCATTGAGGTAAGTTTTGCTGAACATCCACTTTCTCTTTTTGAAACCACAGCTCAATGATTACTGTAAAGATTAGGATGTGGGGCTACCCCTCCCCGGTTTTTTGCCTTTGGGTTTTTTGTCCTGGCTTATGGAAATATGTGTGGACAGAAACTGGTACTCCTGTGGCAAGGAGTCTCAACTATGGGCAAGATTTAAAGGCAAGGATAGAACTCTTCAGTGCTGCTCTTTTTGCTTAATTGGGGTGTGGGGGTGTGTATGTGTGGGGGGTGAAGTAACTTTATTTTTTCATTGGGCTGGCAACTCAGTTTCTTCTGTCAAACAGTTTAGGATGTCCTCTACCCTCTTCTTCTGTTCTCCAGAAAATAATTATTTTTTAATTCCAGTAAAGTTGAAGTTATGTTGCAGGTTCCAAGTTCAGCTGTGGTTTTAAATAGTACTGACACTTGGAAAAGTTTCCTTAATTTTAGAGATCTGAGTAACTTCTACTTTCTGTTTGCAGTAGCAGTGAATTGGCACAGATTTTCTAAATCTTTCAAAGCTCAACCTCATACATTTAATTATCTTGTCACCTCTTTCTTCTTGTGTATATTGTGGAGAGAGGGGAGCAGGAAGTGCTATTAGCCATTGCTAATCATCTTCCATTTATTTCTTGGTAGCTCTTCAGAAAAAAATTATTTCAATTTTACATATAAATTAGATTTAATCTCTGTTTAGTGCCTTTCAGTGGGAGTATCTTCTGAATCAGAGAAATACTGCACATAATTTGAATTTAGTCCTGTAGACCTCAGAGTTTACTTGGTGGGGGCTGTCATGGCCAGTAGGGAGGATGCTTTTATTGGGAGAATGCCTTTGGAAGATGGAAGGGTGTTCACTGTTGTGCTTGGTTCAGCACAGTAGAGGGGTATTGTGATATTTGATGTTTGATAGGACCAAGCCTTCCTTATGAAAATGTGTTTCTTTATTCTCCTTCTGAGTGAGAGCTGCTGGTGTAGGAATGGGGTGAATTACCTCTTTTCTAGGGATTTTATGACAGCCCACGTCCCATTTGTTATTTAATAGCTTCATACTCGTAATTGTTTATTTAAATGGTTTTGGTAGTGTTATTCTATTCTTGTGCAAGGATGAAATGTGCTTCTTATAAAATGTGTTCCGATTCCAAATAATTCCTCATGAGGCATTGCTTTTTTAGCATCTAAAAAGGCTGGTGATGAGAGTTTGAAGGTTGGCTGAAAATAGCTGAACTTTCTTCTTTGCTCTTCTTCAAAATGTGGATGATTTATTACATTTGTTTGTTAAATTAGAGTAAAAAGATAGCTATTTAGTTCTTACTAAATATTTTGGCTAGAGTGGCATTATTGTAGGGTGATGAAAAATGCTTTTGGCTTTGAGATTGAAAAAGGAGTTTGCTGATCAAATAGAGAATTGCCATGTCTTGTTCTTTGTACTTGGAAAACATGTGGAGTTGTCTTCCTCTTTTCCTGAGACTGAGGAAATTGTTCCCTAAATTTGCTAATGGGATAAAATCAACTTAATATGGAGCATGACATTTGATGATAAAGTTGATTGCTTACACCCAGCTTTGATTGGAGCAAGCTTAGTGGCCATCTGGAATACACTGAGTGCAAATGTAGCTCATACCACTTTGTCTTGGCTGCTTTGGAACTGCAGTTTGGTACAATGCAGCCCTTGTGCTGCTATAAAGTCTTTGAACATCTCCTCCTGTATTTATCTACTATGGAAGCACTTGATTTTTTTAGGATTTTAGCCAAACAGTTTTTAAAGAGTCAAGAAGATTGGCATATTTAACACTATTCATTTCTTACTGTGTTACGCTTGCATAACAGCTTTAATTTTCATGATTTCCTTCAGTAAATTACAGTGGTCTTCAGTTTATTCCAGTGGTTCTGCTGTTGGCCCCCAAAGAGAGTTTAAATCTCCTACCAAAGCCTTTTGTGTGCATTTGAAATGCCATGTTCAGTCAGTAACCCAAAACTGAATATCTTTTTATATTTGAGAATTGTGGATGATCTTACTTTTCCTCTTCTTTTCTCGTGCCACAAATGAAAAACAGGAGTGCTGAGAGGACTAAAGATAGTGCATTGAATTTGCTGCATCCTTGCTTTGCTACCTCCAAAATTGCAAGGCATGGTGAAGGAGTTGGAAGTGCTTTACTCCATTATTAGTTCTTCTGTTATCTCTTGGTGATGATGCTCATGCTCTGTTCTTCATGATACTGTAGTGCAGAAAGTGGATAAGGTAAAAGGGACACTTTAATAGAGAAGCAGATATTTCATAAATCACACACTGGTTTGGGTTGGAATGGATCTTAAAGCTCCTCTCCTTCCTTAAATCATCTCTCCTGCCATGGGCAGGGACACCTTCTACTATCCCAGGTTGCTCCAAGCCCTGTCCAGCCTGGCCTTGGGCACTTCCAGGGATGGAGCAGCCACAGCTTTTTGTTTTCTCAGGTTTTGCATCACATCATGAAACCAGAAGGTAAGAATCAGAAATTTTAGTCTTAAAATATTCCAAGCTCCTCAAGCAGTAGAGGTCTAGTCCACAGAATGTGCAGAATGCAAAACTAATTTGGAGGAAATGCAGCAGCACTGACCAGGGAACAGGTGAACTGTGGGCATTCCACTTTGCAGTAGTGATTGATCAGGAACATAAACCTAGTAGCAGCAGATCTTTTTCTGTGGTAATTATTGATCAGTTTTTAATTATAAGACGAGTAGGCAAGAAGGTTTCCTCAACGTAATCTTAAATGTGAAAATTAAGCTTTAAATTAAATAGCCCCAATTGCAAAATACAAAAATTGGGCTTCAGGCTATCTCCTCAAATGCACTCTTCACTGCTTTGTCAGCTGAAATTTGTACATTTTTAGGCCAAGTTCTGTGTTCTGCACAGCACTGATCTGTGCTATTTTCTTCTGCAGCCCCACACAGAAGTTTGTGGTTCTGCTTAAATCCATGGAGAATGAAGTTGGTTGTGACAATTCTGAAGGTTTAACTGTGGATGGCTGTGAGATGTTAGTTCAGGAGCTGTGGAAGAGTTGCCCTTGAGTGCCCTGCTGATGGCTGAACTTGGGTGTTACAGCTGAGTCTGCGCAGCTCAGTTGGATGCATTCATGCTGCTGATTTTGAGTCTTCCTGTTTTTTGAAATTTTGTTTTGAAAAACTCTCGGATCAATGCTACACTCCTCAGCATGCCATTTTTAAGTTGATGATTCCTTACACCTCTGCATGTTTTTTTTTATGAATGAATGTGCGAATATCACTAAAAAGAAGTGCAGTAGAAAATATTTTTTTCTTCCTCCCCCTCATAAAGATGTCAAGTTTTCAGTAACTGAATCAGATGCTGGCTAAGTCCACAGTTAGGATTAGAAACATAAAGGCTATTAATCTCTTGGACCTCTTATTCTCCTACTTGCCCACTTGGCATTGAGTACATGTCCAAAAAATACTTTGTTGCAGCTGGAAGGCTTTGTTGTGATCATTTTATTAGCTGTATAATAGATTATGTCTATGCAAAATAAAGGCTGTCAGCAAAGGGAAAACTAGGGAGGAGGTGGAGGGAGTATTAAAGTAGCTTGATTTTAATATTATTTTAGCTCTTCTTTCTCTGTAACTTCATCAGCTCAGAGGATGCTCTGAGACTTAACTTGTAATTGTTGTAGCCGAGACAAGCTACTGTAAAAATGCATCATCAAGTTTGAGTGTACCTGTGCACCATAAATATCACTGCTAGTGCTCCTGGGGGTGTGATTTGAAGAGCTAAATACTTTTACCTACTTAGTTTTTTTCCCATAATTGGGATTATGAGTCTGGGTTGAAATTAAATGAGTGTCACCTGCTGTGGACTGCTGTGGATGGTGCTTGGGAGAGCAAACAGTGAAAATACTGGCATTAGCACAAGGCCAAGCCTGAGCATATTTTCCAGCATATTTACCCATGACAGAGAAAGTATTAAGAAGAAAGAATGAGCCATTGCCAGTTTTGGGTAGATTGTTTTTTAAAGAGACTCTTTTTTGAGCAATGTAGGTATCGTAGATCCCTTGCAACATTTTGGTGAAGAGAAAGAGGGAACCAGTGACCAGTTTGTCAGCTTTTAGTAATTTGTTGGTCTTTTTGTATTCCAGACAGAAACCCCAAATATGGTGTGAGAAAGGGAAGGTGGTGATAATTTATTACAGAGTATACTTCACTGGATTTTGACTGGCAAGGTCCTTGTGTTAAAGTTGGGGGTGTCTTGTGCAGGGCCAGGAGTTGAACTCGATCTTTGTGGGTCCCTTCCAGAATATGAAACTCTATGATTCTATATCTACATGCCTTGTAAAGCAAGAACTTAGAATTGATTCTCTGCTTAGATCTCTATTACACAAGGAGGGTATGTTTTTGAAGTTGAGAAAAGTGCTTTGCTGCCTTGCATCTGACAAAGAAGTTCCCATTTGCTTTGATGCTTTGTTAGATTGCCTTTTTTAAAGAAAAATCAGTATATTTTTGGGCACTTTTATGACTGTTTGGGCTCACAGACAGTGTTGTGATGAATAGAATAGTAATTTTCAAGCTTGAATTTTGTCTTTTTGTATAAACCATTGGATGAGTGTTTCATTGTTTGAATTGTGGTGTATATAACTGGCCTAAGACTCCAGCCAGCTTTCCTTCAAGCCTGTGAGTAAAAGTGTGCTGAACTGATGAGAAATGGGCATTGCTATGTTAAGGGGAAAACTGCAGGACAATATGCAATTATTTTGTGCCAATTTGTATCTATTAGTGAGTAGCTCCAAAAGCACAACATACATTAATCTGCAAGTAAAACTAACCAGCACCATTTGGAGTAAATGTGGACACTGCTTTTATAGCTCTAATAAGACTTTCTTTTTCTTTTCCCTTCAGGTTCCTGATTGTTACAGAACATTTGCTGAAATGTCCAGAGCTGGTAAAAGCCCTCTATGCCAAACTGAGCAATCAAGAAAGGTAACCCCAAAACCAGTGTGGCTTTTAGTATTTAGCATTCCATATAGAGTATCCTGTTCACATGATTGAAAAACTGTGTGGTTTCATAGTTGGCACAAAATCTCTAAATACATGTTTCTATGTCAGTAATGGTTTTAAATTGGTTGGTTAACATTACAGCTTAGCCACAACTGGCAGTGATTTATGTAGGGTTGCAGAATCCAGGTTGGCGCCATTGCTCGGTAAAGAAATACTTCACACACAAAAAAGGACAGGATTTCATGCCTGAGTCTTGATTTCATAAGAGCACCACACCCTGCAGAGTTTTACAGCTCGATTAGAAATGTCCAGAGCTCTTCATACTTCTGTTGTTATGTCCAGAAATTAAGAGGAAGCTTTTAAGAAAGATGGAAGTGTGTCTCATGCTGGTTAGCAGAACCTACAAAACATGGATGAGCCTATGATTACTTAGTCTTTAATGTTTCCACTGTTGAAAAACTTCAAGACACCTTCATTGAAAAAACATTGATAGCTTCCTTCAAGTGTTAGAGTAAATGTGTGCTGAATTGATGGGAAATGGCCACTGCTGTAATGGAAAAATGCTCATTGCTTTAACAGAGAATTGAGGAAGATTTAAAAAGATACTTTATTAAGACAATCAAATTCAGGAAACACTGCTAGAAATCTGCAGCTCCTCCAACTGCTTGCAGATTTTGTGGTCTCATTTATCTGTTTAATGTGCCTGCATTGTTCTGCATCCACCCAGGGAAGCTGCAAGTTCCTCTCTAGTTTCTGCAGGTGAAAGACCAAGCACTAAATGAAACAGTACCTTTGTGTTTTTTTCTGTGTTTTGTGTTGTTTCCAGTGTTACCACAGGTCAGGGTTCAGGTACTGATTAGAGGTTATAAGAACACTGATCTACAGTTGCTCACAAATTTACCAGTTTTTATTTAATATGATGCTTGCAAGTATCATTTGAAGATGAAAGAAATGAAAGTTTTCAGGAAGGGCCTAATTTGTCTCATGGAACCATTGCTGTCAGGGAAGTGTTTCAAGAAGGAGAAGCCTCAGTCACAGAGGAAGAATGTCCCAAGTGTCTGGCCCTTGCTGAGAGGTTATAAACAAAGCACATTTGATGCAAACATTGTGTGATGAGAAAATCAATAGAATTTTACACTGCTAGTTTTAGGCTTAGTGAGACAGCATTTTATTGTGTAGTAATGAGCTTCCAGATTTAAATTGCATTTAAATTCTGTTGTTTATTTGCAAGCTGCAGGAAACAACTTTGATTTACTGATGACTGCAAATACCTTATAGTTCTGTTCTCAGTTTATGCCAGTTTAGTCAGCTTCAGGGAAAACTGGTTTAAATTTGGCTAGGGGGAAAAAAAACTGCAAGAGATTCACAAAAGGTCTCCCTCAGTAGTGCCTAAAGAAAAGGAAGATGACATGGCATGATTATTTCCAAACAGAATTGTAAATATAATACACAGAATTAGATTTGAGATACTGAACTGAGTTTGCAAAAATTCAGCTGGTACTGGCAGTTGTCATATTTGTTATATTTAGCTGCAGGCAGACAAGTAGGAAGAGATGCTGTCATTTGAGTGCCTGAACAGTTGTGAGATCATTGATAAAAGAAATGGGCAAATTGCATTGTCTGGGAGAATTAATTTTGAAAAATTAGGGTGAACCTTGAAAGAAAACTGAGAGAAACAACAGAAAACAGGAATGTAATGGAACTTCACTCTCAGGAAACTACTGGCTGAATAGCAAGACTTGCTTGAAATTCAGGGAAAGATGGGCATGTCCTGAATGACTGTGCCTGGAAGAAAACTCAGGAAAATGGTTTGACTTGAATGCCTAAAGAGACCAGAAAACTTCAAAAGAGATTACATTCAGGTGGCCTTTTAAAGAAGGACTGCAGTTGTTGAAAAAGGCATCCATTCATATTGCAAGGGGAAAAGTGGTGCAAAAAATTTCCCTATTCACCATTTAATCTATTAATTTGGGTTTATGGAAGTGTGGTGAATCTCCAACTTGTTTACAAAAGGATTGCTTGTCAGTTTTAAGCATTTCTTATATGGATTATTGGTGCAAGAAGCGCCGACTAGAGTCCTGTCAAGGAGAAGATAGCATTTGTTTTGGGTTTGCATGGCCTGCTTTTTGGTAGCAGGGGGATTACAGAGGTGGCTCCTGTGAGAAGCTTCTGGAAGCTTCCTCCGTGTCTGGCAGAGCCAATCCCTGGCAGCTCTAAAGATGGACATGCCACTGGTCAAGGCTGGGACAATTAGGAGTGATGGTAAAGCCTCTGTGATAACATATTTAAGAAGAAGGGAAAAAAATTATTGCATAGTTGTAATTGCAGCCAGAGAAGAGTGGAGTGAGGATGTGTGAGACAAACAACTCTGCAGACACCAAGGTCAGTGAAGGAGGAGGGCAGGAGGTGTTCCAGGCAGGAGAAACAGTGGGTGATGGACTGAGCATCACCCCCATTGCCTGTCTCCCTTCACCACTGGGGTAGGAGATAGAGCTGGAAATAAGAGACGGAGGTGTTTTTAAGGTTTTATTTTACTTTTCATTATTCTGCTGTGATTTTACTAGTAATAAATTTAAATTATATCTCTGATTTCAAGCCTGTTTTACCCATGACAGTATTTGATGAATGATCTCTCATGGCCCTTACCTAAACCCATGAACCCTTTGTGAAGTTTTCTCTCTCCTGTCCAGCTCACAGGGGAAGGAGAGGGGAGGGAAGTGAGAGGATGGCTTTGGTAGGTGCCTGGCATCTGACCAGGGTCAACCCACTGAAATAGTGGAATAATTCCTTTGTTCATCAGGTCTGTGACCAGCCTGTGTTCTTAGCTGAGCCTGTGCTTGAAAGTTTTTAACTTGGTAAAAACTGACATGTCAAACCCTGTGTCGGGGGCAAATGACAGATCGATGAGTGTGGATTTTGTATAGGATGCCAAATGGGAAAGCCTTTGTTCAGTGTGGGTGTTGGGGAGCTGGACTCTGGTTGTTTGGAGGTGGGCAGGGTTACCTGGCTGTATTAACCTGCAGGACAAACAGGCAGTGAGCAGAGCCCCTGAGAGGCTGCTGCAGCCTCCTGCCCGCAGCCTGCCCTTTGCCAAGGGTGCCGGCCCCACTTCTGTGCTCCTGTGTTGGAAAAGCTTTCTGTCCTCCTCCAGATAATAGTTTAATGCAGCTGTATTAATGACACTGAGAATTGAGTTTAGCAAGGACTAAGTAGCTGTTTTGTGATTAATAGAGGTGGGTTCTTGGAGGTTAATAAAGCAGTGACCGAGCTTTTTCCACAGAAAAAGACATTTCTCTTCCTCTTCTGACAACCTGCTTGGTAAATTTAAAAGTAAAAAGCATTTGAGATATTCCACATGTTTGAATGTCATTTGTTCCATCTGAATTTCAAATATTTCACTGGAAGAAAATCCTGAGCTGGCTTTTGAATTAATTTAGTAAAGAGTGTTCTTAGAGGAAGGACGGTGAGACTTCACCAGTCCCTGTGTGCTGGAGTGGGGCAGGGACCTGTGGGAGAGCCTCTGCTATGTCCAAATCCTATTTCCACAAAATGCTTCTAGTTTGCCCTGACAACATGAAAGGACACTGGAAATAAAATAACATTAAAGCTGTTAAAATCCCAACCCAGGCAGATTTCATACAGCAGCTGCTTCATTATGTGTCTCATTACTCACCAACTTCATACATTGAATATCTGAGTGGTCCATGAGTGATTAACTTGGATTTGCTTAGTCCATCTAGTAACAATTGTAAAATTATTATAAAGAACAATGTGCTTATCAATTTTTATTTTCCCTGGTTTGGGATTGTGGTGGAAAGTTAGTGAAGGACTATGATAAAGGCAAGGACTGTGAAAACCTGTATTTTTCAAACAGAAACTGTCAAATAGTCTGTGCTTATTTTGCTGTGCTTAACAACTTACGGCAGCTGGCTTGCTGGAAAATTTATATATAGGGAATATGCAATCTCAGTAATGCTTTGTTACAACATAAGAAAATACAAATTGAAATAGACCTGAGAAAAATATTGACTGTCCGGCCAGATTGTATTTATTGAATGATGAATTCAATTAATTCTGTACAGAAAAAAAATCCCATCAGACAGAAACTGATTGCCAGTATTCATACTTTTATCTTTTTAACTACTTATTTATCATTTTTAACTGCTTATTCTACTGATAATGGTACATGGCTCAATGAATCTGGCTAACAAATTGTTTTCTGTCTCCAGAGTTACTCTGTTAGAGCTGATGATGGTGAAAGTAAGTGAGAAGAACCCAGTTAGCAGTGAAGAAATGAATGTGTTTGTGAGACATGCTGACTTCCTTGCAGACTGCTTCCAGGAGAAATGTGGAGCTGTGCTCAAGTTAACTGCTGCAGCAGCTGCAGAAGATGAGGTATGACTAGTAACTATTGAAGTACCAGAATTTGATGTGGTAAATCCTCATTGCCATGTTGCCCAGGGGGACACACATAACAGTATCTTTTCCAGTTTACCTGGGGAAGGCAATAGCAGAGCACACAGTAGAGTCTGTAGGACAGCAGCCAAATTTTGCTTTTAATTTGAGGATGGCAAAGGATATGGTACATTAAAATAAGTCTACTCCATTGTTAAATATTTCAAAATCTAAATAATAATAGTTCAAATTGTCACATATTTGGATATTTTATTATCTTACTGAGCATCACTTTTGTAATTTATTTGAGTTGTTGATTTGATTCATTCAAATTTAGAAGGGCATGTAGTGACAGGAGAAGGGGGAATGGCTTTACACTGATGGAGAGTTAAATGTTAGGAAGAAATTCTTCCCTGTGAGGGTGGTGAGACCCTGGCACAGGGTGCCCAGAGCAGCTGAGGCTGCCCCAGCCCTGGCAGTGCCCAAGGCCAGGTTGGATGGGGCTTGGAGCAACCTGGGATAGTGGAAGGTGTCCCAGCCCAAGGCAGGGGTGGAACAGGATGGGCTTTAGGGTTCCTTCCAACTCAGACCATGACTGAGATGAGCTCAGTTGGGCAGAGCATGGTGCTGATAACACCAAGGTTATGGATTTGATCTCCATATGGGCCATTCACCTAAGAGCTGGACTTGATGATCCTTGTGGCTGCCTTTCAGTCCAGAATAGTTTGTGATTCTACGATGACCCTATGATTCAAATATGAACCAAAACAAAAATATTAATTCTGTTCATAGATGGGAAGCAGTAATAGACATGTAGTCAGCATCATTTTAATGTCAATCATTAAGTCATTTCAGTCCAAAAGTAATATGCAATAGTTTCACTTCTAGAAACTCTAGAGAAGAAGCGTCATAAATAATTTACTATCAAAGTTAAAAAACATTTATCTTAAATGCTTTTATATGATAATCTTAAAAAGTGTTGGACTTGCTTGGGGTTTTTTTGTTTAAATAGGCACAAGGATTTTAAAAGTAGGTTTGAGACATGTTGTGAAGAAATACGATAAATCACTTTATGGGGAGGTGGTAGTTGAATGTGTTAAAAAAACCAAAACACAAACCAGCAAGCACACAATCTCTTCTTATCTGTCCAAGAAACACAGCCTTCTCCACTGCCCCAGCTGTTTAGTCTAAGTTATGTCAGATAACTTAATTGACTACTGGAAAAGGTACTAACTTGGCAGTGAGAGGACATGCATTGAGACAATTCCATCTTTACTTTTTTTCCCTGCCTTCCTTTTTTGTTTTTTTTTTATCCTTTGTGGTTACTTTCCAAACAACTTTCTGTGGTTTCAGTTCATGGAAAAAAACCATTTGTTTGCACACCAGAAGGAGGTCTCTGTCCAACCAGAAGGTGCTGGGACAGCAGTATTGTGAATATTACTGCATAACTTGCCCTGCTTGACACTGACTTCTTATTCTTCTCTCACATAAACAAGAGGTATAAGTTGTGTATCACTGTTTGGTGGGAAAATGGGACTCATTGTATGAGTAGAAAATGCTAATCCTAATAGATGAATAAATGGAGGGCAATATGTGTGCATGCATATCTGTGTACACATTTGTTCACAACATGTTATTGCCATGGAAAAAGAGAAATGCCGGTCTAAATTCATAACTTTCTGACAAGAAATTACAAAGAATTGCACCAATTTCTCCTCATTTGTATAAGTATTTTTAGGTTTTTCATAGCAGTTGTATTTAACTGCAAAAAATGTGGTTGTGCATGTAGAGTCTGTCATTAAAAATGCTTTAGGCAACATCTGTGATGCTCAGCCTGGCTTTGCCTGGCCTTTTCTGTGGCCCACAAGCCAAGTGCCTTGCTCAGGCCATCTCTGCAGTAGTAAGCTGCCTTGGACTCCAGAACTCTGAGGCCACATTTAAAAACTTTTGGGAACAATCCTTGGACTGGCCTGACTCCCAGAATGTTGTCTGGGTGTCCCATCCACTGTTTAATTTGTTAAGCGTAGACACTGCTTTGTTTTCTTAAGGAACATCAGGTCTTGTAGCTTGCATCTAAAACCCATGAGAAGCTAATCATATGCTTTTGCAGTGCTTAAACCAATGTTTAAAATAGCTTTTCCATTCTAGGCCTGACTTGAGCATCAGTTTGCTTGCACTAACTTTCAACCATACTTGCAAAATAAAACCCTTCCCTGGACTTAGTTCATCTCTTTATAAGGAACATCTTTTCTGCATCTTTCTCTAAATATGTTTATTTTTAAAAGTCTTCAGTTATTTCCTTATTTACTTGTCAGATTTTATCCATAACAAGATGTCTGTCAGAGTTCAAACTATTTTGGGTTTTGAATATCAAAGGGAAGTATTTTCCTTTACTGCCTTTCTTTTGTACAGGTGGAGGGCAAAAAAAAAAAACAATTTGGAAAGTCAGCAGCAGGGAAGGAACACTTTTTTTTTTTAACTTAGCAAGTTTCAAATATACATGAAAATTTGGGAGTTCTTTTATGGTTTTTAAATCATCTGTTCCTCTTAAAAATTGTAAAAAGCTGGTTACTGTCTCTTAAATGCAGTTGGGGTATTATTACTTTGCTGATGTATTCAGAGTCTGTCTTTGTGCTGATGAAAGCAGTTTATTGAATAATTTAGGACCAGGCTTGCACTTTCCTACTAATTAATTCCTGAACATTGTTGTTGATGATTTGAATAACATTATATGGATCCAAAATGCTACACTGTTGGTAAGTAAACCTTTTGTTTTTTCCTGGACCAGACAAGGCAGTAATAGTTACTGTGACCAATGTCTGAGCCTTTTCATGGCTACTTGCAGTTTATGTAACACTCCTGGAGTGGGATCATCTTGCAGTCACAGCCTGGCTTTTGAGCAATGTGTGGTGTTCCAGATTCTGTCATGTGCTCTTAAGGTATTTTCTGTAAGTGCTGGATTGTCATTTATAAGCAAGACCAACATATTCTGTGAGAAAAAAATAGTTCTGTGGCTGAATAAATAATATGCAAATGAAATTGTGTCTCATCCCTAACCAAAGTGCTGCATCTCTGATCACAATCCTATTTACCCAAGAATAATGTAAATTCTCACAGCCAAAGTTTGTTTGACCACAGAACTTTACAGAATTCCTGCGGATAACAAATTGGTGTCTTGCAGGCGGTGTTTGTGTCTTTAAAGTGGAACACTCAGACTGAATAAACTCAAAGAAAACATTTATACAGAAAAAATTTTCTCAGCTAGTAATTTTCTGTATTTCTGCTTTTGGAAGCTACTGTGTTTTTGTTAAAATTTTATCCCTTATGGCTCTGTTTTGGTTCCCCCATGATTTTTCAGGCAGATATAACACTAACTGTAGAAAAGAAATTATTGCAATCTAATACGTTATTGTTATTTTAGAAAGTTGCCCTAATTTTATATAAATTTATTCTTGGCAGTATGGATGACCTGCACAGAATCTGAGGAGCTGAGAGTTCCTGTCCCCTGTTTACATTTCTGGGTTTGTGTTTTTATGATAACCTTCATAAGCCATTTTCAGAAATGCAGTTTTCGTTCCAGGAAGCCCTGGTGACAATTCGTCTTCTCGATGTGCTTTGTGAAATGACCTCAAACAGCAGCCAGCTGGAACATCTGCAGGCATTCCCTGGTTTGCTGGAAACAGCTGTAGGTGAGTGAACAGCCACAGGGCTTCACTGTTGGTGCTCAGTGGATGAAAACATGTTTTTCACCACTGGTGGTCATTCTAATTCTGACCTTTGGATGAGATAAATAAATAGAAGATGGAGTTAATCTGCACATTCAAATATTTGATTTGTTCCTGGAAATTTTCTGCTTCTCCACTTTCTCTGTTGGCCTGTGTTGCCCAACAGAGCCTGGATTCAAGTGTCAGCAATGTTCTTTCCTTACTGAAAGTATTGCAAAGGACAGCTGCATCATACCTCCTTCCACTGGCTGAATGTGTAGAACAGTTTCTTCAAGAAGTAGAAAAAGGACCTTTCCTCCATGCCTGTTCCCTTCTGTTTCCCAAATTTCTGAAATTTAAGTGCAATTTAAATGTTATTAACCAAATTCAGTGACTTTTAAAGGTCAGCTTTAAAGAAGCTAAGAAACAGCAAGGGAAGGACTGTACATAAATAAAATTATGCCAAGATATTCCAGAGATGCTCAAGGGAGGAAGGAGGGGTGATACATAACATGACCTGTGCTTTTTTAAATTTTAGCACTTTGAGACTGAGGTATGCTACCATTTTGTGAGAAAATTGCAAGTTTGTGTATTTTTGAGACAAATAGGTAAAAATTAAAAAATAAAGAGGTTGAAACAGCTCTGTTCTAACTCTTTAGGTGTAGATCAATAGCAGCAGCCTTCAGCCTTCATGTGTCAACTATGTAAGGGTGTAAAAAAATACTCAAAAATGTCTTCTGACATTGGGCTGGTCTTTTATGGTTGGTTATATTAGCCCAAATCACACAGTGAGGTAAACTTTCAAAGTTCTTTGACATGATGTTGAATATCAGAAATTATGTTGCTTATTGTTGAACTCCACAATTAATAATAAAGCTCTGTGCCAAGTGAGACTGATTTTCTCATGGTAATGTATTAAAATGTTTTCTCTAGATACCCTGAGATTAACTCACCTTGCTGGGAAGCAGGCTGTAAATATTTTCACTGCCACCCATGCTGTGACAGGGCAGGAGGAAATTTCACATCCAGCTGTTGGTTTCAAATCTCATCTCATTCGTTTGATTGGAAATCTGTGTTACAAGAATAAGGAAAACCAAGACAAGGTGAGCTTCTACATTTTTCTGGCAGAACTCTGGTATGTAAAAAGATGTCTGAATATAAGGTAACTGAAATATATTGTTGGTCCAGAAATTGATTTCTAATTATAGAATTAATTGTGTAAAGGAGGCATTTTTTTTTTTTTTGCTGCCTATGAATTACTGTCACAATTATGCTGACTTTTTAATAACAATATAATGTTTGCCTGCCTGCCTTTTGTTTCAGCCCTGTAGAATGCAAGCCACTTCCTAATTCCTTTATGGTTTTCACTTTTGCACTTTCTTTGAAAAGTCTCAAACTAAATTTCATCTTCACTTTGAAGGGAAATGGGTGTGATCTGTTGCATGAACTTAATTTTAGATCTTTGTATTAGTCTAATGGTTTTTCTCCCTTTTTCATATCACTTTAAAAATGAAGGTCTGCCTTTATCAAATCAAATCAAACACTTTATCTTGTAATTCCTATATAGACAATCAGTTTTGTTTCCACAGTGGGGAGAAAGGAAACAGCAGCAAGCTTTAAATATTAATTTTTTTTTTTTGAGTACTAAAAGATGTGGCTTTCCTCCAGGATTTGTTAGACTATCTTAGTTTCAGCAAGAAAAACACTTCAAAAAGTGTCTTTGTCTGACAAATTCTAGTAATATGATCCTCTGGATGGGTAATATGGGAATGATTTTCCACTTCCTTGTTCATATTAAGAGTATGTAATCAAAGCTTTTAATAGGTCTGAAAAATATTATTAATACTATTATTAACTCTTGCTTAGCTGTATCTCTGACCCATTATGATATAATATGTGTTTCTGTAAGTAAAATACATTTTTGTGGAATACCTAATGATAGCAGAGGGGAGGGTGTTGCTTTCATTTTGAAAAGGTTAATTTGCAGCTTATTGTCCTTTTTGCTGGGATTTTCAAATGCCCCTGGAGCAATTAAGCATGCAGACTTAATATTTTCAGTGAAGTTGGGTATTAAGAGGCTGTAAACTGCAGAGATGAAAAAAGGAAGTCTGCTGGGAGAAAAGAAAAACACTTCTACTGTTAAAATTAATCTTAATAAAAGTAGCAAGTAAAACATCTGGATGCTATTTAGTATATCTAAATTAGCTTGGATTTATATGTATATATAGATCTCTAAGCCAAATTGTTTTATATGACTCTGGCTTCCTAATTTGACGACTGTTCTGCCTGAATATATGAACAAGATTTGACTTGTTTGGAATTCAGTTTTCAATTCCTTTTTTTCATGGGGGAAAGCTGTGCAATGAATCCACTTAGTTAGCAAAAGGTGCCAACATCCATAGATCAAACTGTGACCACCCAGATCCTCAACTTCATCTTGCTCTAGTGATTATAAAATAGAAAAGCTCCTATTGAAGACACATGATTTGTTTTTGCAGAGTCACAGAATAGTTTGGGTTGAAAGGGATTTTAAAGAGCATCTTGTTTCATCCTCTGCCAGGGGCAGGGGCACCTCCCACTATCCCAGGTTGCTCCAAGCCCTCTCCAGCCTGGCCTTGGGCACTTCCAGGGATGGGGCAGCCACAGCTGCTCTGGGCACCCTGTGCCAGGCCCTCACCATCCTCACAGGGAAGAATTTCTTTATAAAACCTAATATAAACTTTTACCTCCTTTCAGTTTGAAGCCATTCCCCTTGACCTTTCACTACACTAAGTTATTTAACAAATGGTTCTTTCTCACCTAAGGCTTTTAGAAAAACTCCATGAGCTTATCTGTTGTTCTTCAGGATCAATGTAACTTTTTAAAAAGAATTACATTCTGGCATAGGAGGATTTGAAATTACTTGCAGTGAAGATCATCCCACATTTAACTGCATATGCTATTCAGAGGTGGTGGGGGGAGAACTAAACCTCTTGGGTTTCTTAAGTAGAAACTTGCATCATTGTGATTATTGTATTTTCCCAATGTTAAACAGAAGCTAAAATGGAAGAAAGATTCTTGGCTTACAGTTGAACAAAAGAGGGATCCTTTTGGACCTGGATGCTCTTGAAGTGGAGCTCCTGCACACCTGCCAAAAATTCTGCATGATTCCAGTGGTTGAGTGGGACTGTTCTCATGGAGCTCTCTGTATCTTTTAATGCTTTGCTCGATAAGGACAAAACATTGAGGTTGTTGCAGGACTGAGCTCTGTAATTGGTAAATTTTGTCTGGGTATAGCACTGTGAAAGTCAGCAGGAAAGGTGAAAATGCACCTTCTGGCAGAAGTCCTTTTGAAAGCTTTTAATAAAGCTTTTAAAAGGGGTTTTGCTGTGGAGATGGGGGCTCTACCTAGCTAATACAGAAGTACTCCAAGTAGCAAAGTGTCTGTGGCTCAGGAGTGTCTTTCAGAGTATCTGTTGGGACATATAAGGGAGCTGTCCTGGTCCCATGTTGTTATTATGTTATTATCTTAGTCTTCAGCTTTGTTGCAATCATGAAGCCTTAATAAGGTGCAAAGATTTCCATCAAAGCATAGAGACTGGTAAACAAAAGAGAATCAGGCTCTCTCTCAAGGGGCAGGACAAAATGAGTAATAAAGGGTTGGTGTGAGGTTTTTCCTTGAGGTCAGAAATGAATGCATAGTGTGCCATATTGTTTGCAAAGCAATGGATTATTTTGTAACAAGGTGACTCATTTGTCCTTAGGGAATAATACAAAACTTCATTCTGTTGTGCTGCCCCTTGAGCAGCAGCAAGTTAATGTTCCCTCTTGCCCTGCTCCTGTTCCCTCTTCTGCCCCTCCAATTGTTGACAGCTGATAGGTACAGTTGATCCATGGTGTCTTAATCCAGTTTGGACAATTTCGCTTGAAACCTTGATCATACAAAGAATAGAAAGTTAAAAAAGAAAACAAGATGGCTCTATATACATTTCCAAAGAGTCAGTACCAACTTGAAAACTTCCTGGCTTCCTTTTGACTCTGGATGTTGATGGGATTTTCTGAGCCGTCTTTAGTGTTGAACCTTATCATCATAGTGGTACAGCACAGGACTCCAGTCCTTTCTAAAGGAAAGCTTGGTACACCAGTGTCAAACAGCTCTTTCCAGACCTCTTTCAGCACTTACCTGAGTGTTGAAACTGCGTCTGTAGCATTTCTTTTTAATGTGCCTGTTGAAGGTGTAAAATACTCATTTTCCCAGATAAAAATTTAAAAATAAATTAATTGACCTCTATATGGAAGAGTTCTCAAGAAATTTCTGCAACTTCTTTCCTGGTCCAGCGGGCTGAGTAATAGTTGTCATACCTGTGGTGACTACTTCAAACATGAATTAAGCTTGGTATTCACCAAAGGTTTTGTGCTGCTGCTCCTTCCTTTCTTCATCCTCAAATGATTCTGTAAGGCATGCATTATTAAATTTCTAGTCACTTGAGAAATATTTAGAGGTGTTCAGAGATTTTTTGTTGTTACCTGTATCATACTCAGTGAAGTGAAGAGCACCACATCAACTAAGAACATTCCTTGCTAGTTGACTAGGTGGTGGAGAACAGGATTTGTTTGGAGTACACAATGTTAGAAAAACTTACTAAAATAACACCTTCTGATGTGGTTAAGGTAATATTTTTGTTAAAGAGGTTCAGAAGGTCTAATATACCCTGTATTGCAGGAAGGGGGGTTATCTGTGGTTCCTGGGGTTTGCCAGTGGTAGAGATTGCTGGAAGCAGGAACCCCATATGTAGAAGAGCATCTCCCTTTCTGAATGCTCCTTCTCTGGCTCAGATCTGAGCTGTTCACCCAAATTCTTCCCACTTTCACTGGTGTCAGATACAAGTGACATATTTTCCAGTGTTACAACAAGATTTTTATCAGTTTTCTGTGTTATTTTTCATTGTCCTAACCTCAAGAAGAACTCAATTTCTCCATCTCTCTGAACTTCCATCCTGCATACAATCTCTTCAGGATGTTTTGTTTACTGGGTTTTGGGGTTTTTTTTAAGCTGCACCAGACTTCACAATGGGATGATATTATAATGCTGTGAGTGTTGAATGTGATCCTTTTTGGATATACAGCTTTCTTCTCTTCCCACTTAAAAGAGGTTGTGCTTGCTATTTTAATTACCCTGAGAGGCACAGGAATCATTCATTTTTTTCATCTGTTTCCTGAGAAGTGACTAAGTTTTGGTTGCTGTGAGATATTAAAGTTTCTCAGCTTATACTTTTATGACAATCCTGAAATTTATAGGAATTAGCAGGAAAAAATATTTAAAGTGTTGAGATTTGGCCATCACTGCTTGTAATGTAGCTCAGTTCACATTTTGAAATAAAATAGTTTCATGGAGGAAATAATGGAGCATGACATGTGAAAGACTGCATTTTGTGGTGAATTTCCTGCAGTAACCTGGTTTTAGTGGCACACTGTTGCATTCAGGGTGAGGAGAGGACCAAGAATTCTCTTACCACTCCTGAAAATTAGAATTACAGAATAGAGTCTCCTGAGGTAAAAGGGAACCGCAAGTACCATGGAGTCCAGCTCCTGGCCCTGCCCATGACACCCCAGCAATCCCCCCCTGTGCCTGGAAGTGCTGTCCAAGCACTCCTGGAGCTCTGGCAGCCTTGGGGCTGTGACTGCTGTCCTGGGGAGCCTTTTCAGTGCCTGTCCACCCTCTGGGGGAAAAAAGTTTTCCTAATATCCAGCCTAAACCTCCTCTGACAGACCTGCAGCTGTTCATTAATTGTTTCCTAAAAGTCCTGTGGAATGATGTGAGGCCATATCAGAGCACCTAGTCTTCAGACAGAGACCAAGCATTTGATTTTATTAGGTTTTTTTTTCCCATTTTTCCTGTTTTCAGAGGAGCCAGAAAGTGTAGTGATAGTCATCTGCAGATTTGAATTTCTGCCATTGGGTGATGCTGTTTGTTCTAAATTGTAGTCCTGCAGGATTCTGTTTCTTGCTCTTCAGCATGGCAATGCTTTAGCCAAGTTTATTCATGCTTGTGCCTGAAGGAATAAAAGGACTGGTCTCATTTTTAAAGAGGCTGGGAATGAGATTGCACAAATCCATGTAAGCAAAGGTTCTGCCCATTCAGCTCTTACTTGAAGAACTCCATTTACTTATCTTTTCTGCTTGAAATGTGGGCTCCACAAAAAAGCCCTGATGTTATAAGAGGGTTGCAATAATATAAAAATAGCTGGTGGTCACTTCTGCATGCTTTTGTCAACCAATTTAATCTGCCTGCTGACCAATGATTGGAAGAAACCTACTTAGCTTTTTATGTAAGCAGTGGTAGAACAGGTGACAAGATAAGAACTTGCAGTCTTTAAGGAGATTTTAGAAAAATATCTTCAGTTCTTGCATTGTTTAAGGGCTTCATAAATATTCAGGATCTTCTGCCTGTGTTTTGAGAGAGAACAGACTTAATATTCCTTTTACAGTCTATTGATACCTTCAGCATGCTTATTCACATTAACTGTGCTGTTTGAAAGCCTTCCATTCTTTAACCAAAAAAGTTCAGTGTTTCAGTCAAGAAGTGACAAAGAATTGCCTCATTCATGAGTATTTAAATGCTTAGAACTGTGAGTCTCCAAGTTTTCCTCATAATTGCAGTCAATCAGATGTGTTCAGATTGTTATGGCAGAAGTGGTTTGCTGGAAGGATTTCAAAGGGACATCTCCTAAAGACACTGGAAAAACATTTGGGTTTAAGTTCCTTGAATGGAGCATGGCCTATATTTAGATATTGTAGCAGTGGGAGCAAGATCAAAGTATGTCAAGTCATCTCTATGCTGAAAGTCAGAGCACAAGAAGATACTGAATTAATCCTCTGCTGTTTGTGAAATGCAGAATGAGGTAGATATGCAAAAGCCAAGATGATGGCTTGATTGTATGTATTAAGATTTAGTTAACTAAAGATTCCTGCCAGCAAGATTCCTTCCATCTTGCCCCAAAGCATTTCCAGTGGGTAACACCACAAGGCTGATTCCTTCCATCACATATGCTGACACTAAACTCTTGTCTAAAAAACAGAGAAACCTGTGCCACCAAGATTTTCCTTCTTGCTCATGAGGGGGTCACTCAGTGGGGCAAGAGGAAAAACTTGCTGAGAGTCACTGCATGTTCAGGTCCCCACTGGTTCAGCCTGAGGGAGACTAAGGAAGCAGACAACAGGTTGGCACATAAACTAGAATAAATATTGAATATAAGTATCTCTCATCTATGTTTTTCTGCATGTTTTAGCATTACAGTCAGCTCTGGTTTGACAGTAATCTTACCTATAACAAAATAAGAAGGATTTAGATTTTGGTCTGGCAATTACTATTCTAAAGCACAATTATGGAGCTCAGTGGATTCATATTGAAGCTGGCAACACATGTTGAATTTTAATAAGGGGAAATTATAACATTTACCTTCAAATCAATTTTTTCCTGTCTTTTTAGAAAATGAGGGTTGCTACCCATGGAGCTGTTCAGGGCTTGAAATTTTACATGGAAGAGTTTCCAACTTCTCTAAAAATCTCTTCATCCTTGAGTCCAGGAAATATATGATTGTGCATTTGGCTTTGGAAATATTGAGGGGCTTTATTGGGAAATATTGAAGGGCTTTATTTCAGGCAATTCTTCAGCATTGTAGCTAAAAATAATAATAATAAAGAAAGCAGTGTTTTGCCTGAAAACAAAAATGCAAACAGCTCAGTGTAATTAGTCATAAATTGGTAGGTTCCCTTTAACCTGCATCTAACTTTTGTTCCCTGCTACTTGAATGTCACTCCCTCAGTATTTTCCAGCCAGGTCTGTTGTTGTCTCAGCTCTGCCTGTTCCCCACAGCTGCAGGCACAGGAAGCAGAGGCAGTTTGGGAGGACACTGACTGCTGCCCATTCTTCAGGAGCCCGCAATCTAAATGAAGTATTTGATGGTTGGGAGTCTCACATCTTAGTTCCAGCTCTTGAGTTATACAGATTCATGAGCACTTTAACATTCAATGCACTTTTAAAAAAGTGCTTTTAGAATTTGTAGCTGCTGAGGAAAAAAAAAAAAATCTTATAATTCCCCTACAATAGATCAACCTGGTGTCAGCTGATTGAGGTTCTGATTCAAGGCTTGTTCTCCTCTCACCTTCTGACCCACCATTACTGTCAACTTGTTCCTGCAGGCATTTCTATAAAAGTGTTGACCTCCTCCTTTGAAAATCAACTTCAAATGAAAATGTTTATTATTAAGCTCCTATAGAGATTTTCTTTCTTTTTAAAAATAGTAAAAAATATTGACTTACAGAATTCAAAGGTTTTTGAAAAAGTTTCTAGTTTTTATGATTGCATTAATTATGGTGCAAATTTCACCTATGGAAATGTACCCTCAAGCTCGGTTCATATGAGAATTTTTTTTTCTTGTTAATGGACTTGCTAGCAGAAGTTGGCTGTGCTTGCGTAGCTTTCCTTTAAATAATTTTTAATAACATGGTGTATGTATGCTTAATGTAGACTAATGAAACAGTCTTGAAACAAGAACTCTTTATTTTTCAGTTAAAGTATACAGCCTTGTCTTTATAGGCTGTCATCAAATTAATGATCTGTGGCAAGAAAATAGATAATAATATAAATAAAGCAAAAGAGAACATTCAAAATTGTATAAATAGTTGGCTTAATGCTTGAGTACATACATATATGCACATACTAGTGCATACTAGTGCAATAATATTTTCAGGTAAATATTTTAGTTTAGTGCAATAATATTTTCAGGTAAATTAACCCTATGAAAAGATAACTTTATTTTGGAGTTTTTAAAACAATTTGAACTTTGAACAACACCTTTACAAATTTGGAAACCTAGAATTTTGTTTTTCACAGATGTAGGAGTTCAGCTAGAAATGGGGAATCTTACTTTTGTAGTACCTGCAGTTGTTATTACCAGACTACAAGACATTTAGGGGCACAAATAGTCAGAAAACCCTCTGGTAGTTGTGATTTAGAGGCAAATTAAGAACCAACTATGCAATCTCCTTGTGTACAGCTTCATGTATAATCTCGCTCAGTAGCCTGAGGCATCAGCAAGCTTTCAGCATGAAATTTAGTGCTAGAGCATGCATTCCTGAGTTTTTGTATATCATGCATACCATATATATGGCTTTTATAGACATATAAATCACAACATCAGGAGTCTTGTTTTCTAAATATAGAGTTGATCTTAATCTCAACAAGGTGGCTAAATTTATCTTAATAAGAGAGTCTGATCCTGTGCAAAGGTTATGCTTGGTGAGTCATTAAAAGGAAATGTGTGTTCTTAGAATTTCAGGTAAATGCAGAGAATAATTGCTCAACTTTCTCTGAGTCTGGATTGTCAGTAAAGAAACAGTGTCAGTGTCACATGAGGGCTGGGCCAGTCCATGGTAGGTACAGCAAGTGTTTGAGGGAGCATTTCTAGCCCTGAGGGCAAATTGCAGAGTTTGGCATAGCTCACATGCACGTCCCAGCATTCTCCTCCTCCTCCCCTTAATCTCCCACCAAAATCAGATCACACAAGTGCCTTTCCTTTCCCTGGGCAGAGCCCGTGGCCTGCACTGTGTGCTCAGCAGTTCCTGAGTGTGGCCCAGAGGAGTTGAGGCTCTCAGGAGCAGCCCCAGGGACCACCTGAAAAATGCAGCAAGGCAGTGCCAAATTCTGCCATCCCAGCTCTGTTTCTGCTCATGCACTCAGAAGCTCTGCTGAAATGAGCTGTATCAACCCAAGTTTATTGCAGCCTTCAGACTTCACTACTGTATTGTTCACTTCAGATGAGGTTGATTAATCTTGTCCTCCTTTCCACCCTACGTTCCACACCTCCTGTAATGGTCGTTGTAATTTTTTTGGTGACACTGGGAGGGATTAGACTTTGGGTCCCATTGGCTTGGGCAATGGAGACCTGCACCTCAAAATGTTGGGTAAACCTTTGGCAGATCATTGCTAGTTCATTTGCTCACCTCTTGAATCACCACATCTGCAATGTGCCCTGCTCCTGTAATAACCTCATGACATTCTCTGGTTCCTAACCTATCCAGTAGTTTGTTTTCCTTGGAAATAGTTTTCAAAATAAAAACAGCTCCCAGCCCACTGAGAGGTTTGTTAAATAGTGCATTTATCTGTTTGTCCAGGGTGGGCAGGCATTCAGGATCAGCAGTGGTAGTTTAGAGTGCAGTTGGGCATTCTCTAAGTCCCGTGGGGAGCTGAGGGGGCTCAGCCTGGAGAAAAGGAGGCTCGGGAGAGACCTTCTCACTTCTCACTCTCCACAACTCCCTGACAGGAGGATTCAGCCAGGTGGGGGTCAGGCTCTGCTCCCGGGAAACAAGGGACAGGATGAGAGGAAATGGCCTCAAGGGCAAGTTCAGGTTGGACATCAGGAGGAATTTCTTCATGGAAAGGCTGGGCAGGCAATGGAAGGGGCTGCCCAGGGAGGTGGTGGAGTCCCCATCTCTGGAGGTGTTCAGTGACACGGCACTCAGTGCTCTGGTGTTGGTTACAAGGTGGGGATCAGTCTCAGGTTGGATTTGGTGATCTTGGAAGTCTTTTTCAATGTTAGTGATTCTGTGGGTCTGAGCTGTGTTATGGTGCAAGTGGACTGTGCCATTTGGTGACTGATGTCTCCAGTGGTGATGGGGGAGCAGTGTAAGGTGCAAGGATTTATTCTGCTTTTATTTATTGCTATGGTTGTAGATAATTGCTGAAAGGGGGCAAATACTAAACTGTTACTAAACTAGGTTACTACTGTAACCTAGATTATCATTCAGCTTGTTTTCTGAATTCTTCTGTGGTTTGGCAGTTTGGAACTTTCCAAAACTATCATGGAAAAGATACAAAAACTTTATGCTGCCAGAATCACACTTTGTAAAAATTGTCAGTGGAAAAATTCTCTGTGAGTTACTTTTAACAGCAGTTACATCAGCAAAACGGGTTGCAATTGTCAAAAATGATGAGCCATCATAAAAAGATAATTCAAATTTCTTTTGCAGTTGAAAATGAAACACCATTACTGACAAAATCCTGGAATCATCGAGGAATTAATCCTGAATGTATAAAAGGTGTGAAAAAGGCCCCAAACTAAAGGAAACCCCTTTCTGCTCTGCAGTCTGAGGAACATTAAACTTTTCAATAATATGCATACACAGGGATTTTCCCCTCTTCTTTGGTTAAGCTGATCAGAGTGATAGAATCCCAGAATGGTTTGGATTGGAAGGGACCCTAAAGCTTCTCTCACCCACCTTCCACTCGGGTTCTCCAAGCCCTGTCCAACCCGGCCCTGTTAAAGAACAACACTTGCATTCAACCATACCAGTTTACAAACCTTAGATTGATACTTTTCTCTTTAAAAAACAGTGAAGACTTCTTTGTCATGCTCATATACAGTGGTGTTTTCTAGATTTTATATTTGCATACTGTGCTGCCACTCTGTAACCAGCCAGCAATCCAGAACGCCTTTGTTAGTACATCTCTGCTTCTCATTAAAGAAAGAGGTTAAAGAGGTTATAGAACACACAGCTGATGAGAAACTGAGTAAAATTTGATTTTAAAAGAATAAATCAAATGTGGAAAATGACATCTGTGCAAAGAGTCACCTTTTTTCCTCAGGGTGAACATCAATTCATTAATGAATGTGAACTTGAATAAAGCTTCTCAATGTATTGAAACATTTTTTCTATTGAAAAGTATTTCTCTCATGCCATAGCTTCCCTTGTTTTAATACTACCAAATCTTTTAAATACATTACTGAAAGTCTTCTGCTTTCTTTGTTTCATTTGAGAGATCATTTAGTCTGTCTGGGATACTCTGATTTCAAGAGAGTATCTTCTTCAGGCAAAGTTCTTAATCATAAGGGGGTTTTATTTGTAAAATGTGTGACTGTTGTCTGAGTAAAATTGTTGCTGAAGTAGTTTGTGACATTAGTTCAATTATGGAGCAATAAATTTGTCCGGAAGAGTGTGTGATCACTAGTGTAGAACAGTAATAACGAACTCTTAAACAGGAGCATTTAGTGGTAATCTGTTTCTGTCAATGTCAGTGATTTTCAAAATCAGGATTTTTTATGGATTGTCTGGAATTCTGTTCCAAAAGAAAAGTCATTCTGATGTAACACAAAATGTAAAACAGGAGAGAACAAAACTTTAAACAAACAAACAAAAAATATCCCCCAAAAATAACAAGTCTGTACACACAACCCACAAAACAAACTCTCTCATTTTAATTGAGATACTCATAAAATGCTTTTTAAAGCCTGATGTGGAAGACAAAAATAGTGTAGCCACCAAAACAGTGGCAGCTTGCCAGACTGACTTGGAACTTCCTATTACAACAGTGATTAAAAAGGCTGAAAGGTATCATGTGATTTGTTATTCAACCTTTATCCCTGTATTTTTTCAGAACTTCCAAGTGAGAAGTTTTCAGTTTTCACTTTGCTTTAGAACTGAATACATTTTTGAAGTTTTGATGGTCTTGTCGAAGATGTCTCTAGTCACATGAGAGACTAGAGACAACACTTAATTTCCATCTAGTTTCTTTTTGGTCTGATGAAAGAAGACAAGAGAATTAAGAATCACTTTTATAGCAGTGGTTGGAAATCAGCAAATGAAGATTGACTGAGAATAGGAGAGTGTGTGACTAGAAGTACATTAATGCATACTGTGGTGTTGATGCAAATTTGTACAAATTCACCTGATTTGCAGGGAAATGTTTAATACAGGATGATGTTTAGCACCATTTTTCTCTTCTGCTGCTGCTGCCAGGACAGGCAAAGCCTACCCTAGCAAGTAGTGTGTGTTTCAAGCAAAATGAGTCTGTGTTGGACCTCACTTTATCCATGTCAAGTCACAGATCTAAACCATACCAGAGCAAACAGCCTGCTTCTCATGGCAGCATCCATCTGTTGTGGCTTCTGGTTTAGGAATTGTACAGGAAAAGCTGCATTGTTTAAAAAGCAAATGTTCCAGCTGAGTGTTACTGTCTCTTGTGGGAACCTATTCTGAATTCTCCAGTGTTTGTATTATCAACTCAATGGCTGGAAACTCCTGTGTTTTGCTCTTGGAAAGACTAGTTGAAACAATGATTCAGCAGCTGAGTTAGCCTGTTACCCTCTCCTCTCAGCTGGGCACTCTGCATCTGCTTATTTTGGCTCAGGCCTGATGGTGTGCTTGGAACCTTCATCTTCCCTTCCTCTTCCATAAGGCCAAAACCCTCTTTTTCTAAACTAGTTCTCTGAGGAAAGGTTTAGGGCATCGCAAATATATCCCACATTCAGATTCTAAGATTTATTTTATTTTACTTTTTTTTTTACCTCCAAGAAAGAGGCAAGGCTCTCCACTTTTGAGAGAGTTGAAATAAACCTCATGTCTCTCTGGGAAATAATGTTGAAAGAGAGCTAATATCTTTGAAATTAACATAGCAGGAGCAACAGATTTTGTTGCCCTGTTTGTGAGTTTCAGACATTAAAATGTTAAGTACATGCTTCCCTAGGTGGTGTAGAGGTGAAAGAGTGTTCTGCAGATGTTGCCTTGGTCGAAGTGGACCTTGGAAAAACAAACAAAAAGCCCAAAACCAAGACTCAGAAATGAAATAAATGAAGTAATGTTTTTCAGCATCATCATAGATGCAGAGAACCTAACAGCTGCTGTGTTCCTACTCTTACTGAGCTCTTACGTTATTCACATTGAATGCTGGATCCTGCCCAGATGTCTAAGCACTCATTAACCATTTGTTGAGGAAATCTTGGAGAAAAATTGACTCTTGTTAGTCAGCCTGTTTGGTGTGAGGGTCTGAAGGATGTATTTCTCACTACATAAGTCATTATCTGGTCTCCTGTGGTACTATCAGGAGTAAAGCTTAAAAATCTTCAGTGTTGGCCAAAGACTGGCAACAAATCCCAAGTGTATATTTCACTGGAATCCTTTTCTTTGGCATAATTCAGCATTCTAGTGTGACTGTCACACCATAATTAAAATAAGATTAGAGTTTTGTGCAGTATTAACTCCTTCCCCAAGCCCTGCAGAGGATCACTGCAAAACCTCTACTTGCTTGCTTACATTGAGCATTTCACAGACAATTCTCTTCAAAGCAAAAACTCTGACACCAGTAATTAGTTGGAATTCCCAGAGCACTTTCTATTGGGCAGTGCAGTTCCAGTGGGTCTGTGTGTAAGAGGTTGAGGTGTAAGACGATTTCTCAATGTTTGCAAAATGTGCTGGTTTGGGAGGAAAGGAAATGAGAGCAGCAGGATTTGAGAGACTTTCAGCAGTGCAAGTGAGACACTGGGTTGGACAGTGATTCTTCCCCCTGACTGCCTGTGGCACTCTTTTGCACAGGTGGCTCTGCTGTGTGCATAGCACTTGCTGAACACATTACAGAGCACAAATTGTTGGTTGCCATAAAATGTGTTTTTTCAGTGGACCACTGGAGGTTCAGGAACAGCTCAGGATTTGACTTCTTCATCTCATGAGTCACTTGGAGTATATAGGTTTGTCTTGGGTAGGTGCATTGTAGGATTTTTCTTCTTGTTCAATTTCCCTGTGTATTAAGCCATAGGTGACATTCCAAAGCTGGCATTGTGGTGACAAAAGCTGTGCCTAACCTCCTGCAAATTGTGTGTACAGTTGAATTGTATGATGTTAAAGAAACTCCAAGGGGAGAGGTGCAATGCAGTGGTAGTTAACAACTTGTTTTTCCATGGAGGTATCACTGAGGCTGCTGTTTGCTGCTGCTGTTCCCACATAACTTTGAAGGAATCTTGTCATATTCTTGCAGTAACTTTTAGAAATGTTGATGGATCCTAATTAGAATTGTACTTTGCAAAATGCTTACTCTGTTAAGTAGACATCTCATTTGAATCAACCTGGAGCATATTATTGCATGGTCTGTTTCTGTTGACAGCACTTTATCCCAATTATTTTCTACTGGTGGGAAATAGGAGGTAGCATTGCAGGCACATCAGAGTTTGGCTGCAGCCTGCACATCAAAGAACCAGCATTTCCCAGGCATGTGCAAGTGCTGTGTTGCTTAAAGGTCACTGCTTGTTCAGGCTTTGAAGTGTGATACTGTGCATGGTGCCTTTGGAGAAAACACAAACATTTAGTGGAAGGAATGGATATTTTTAAACTTGTATTATTAACTGTGTTTCATGTAGGTAAAGTTAGGCATGTTAGCACAGATGTGCAAGGTGGGTTTTAAAACCTAGCAGTGCTTCTTATGCCTGTAAGCATTGCCTGTGTGTTTGTCTGTCACTGCTGCTTTCTCATGTAGCTTGACACTCTGCAATAACATTATCTGGAAAGGAATTTAAAAGTGGTATGTGCTCACCTTTGTCACTGAATTCAGTTTATTGATCCATAGGCTGTTTGGGATTTCCCATCTAAAGCTGCTCAACTTGCCTCTCTTATCACAAAACTTGTGTTGCAGAAAGCTGAGGATCCTGCAGTGTAAATTTTGAGATTTATTGTTTTCCTTGGTAAATAAAAATGCATTTTATTTGGGGCAGAAAAGATGGAAGACAGAAAACCATCATCAAGCCACAGCCTAAATTGGCATTACGTTAAATTCCTTGAGCTGGCAGTTGTTGGTTTGAAATGAAATTTTAAGAAATTAAAGAACTTAAGATTTGGACAAGTATAGCTTGGCTGTCACAGAATGCTTGAGGTTGGAAGGGACATGTGAAGCTATAAATATGCATGTGTGATGTTGCAGTGTACTTTAGGAGTCTACATAAATGTAATTTCTTGTGAAACATATTTTCATAAGATAATAATGCTCCATGTTTATTATTAAGACCAGCTTGTCTCAAGTACTTGGTGAAGTGTATGTTTATGAGTCTGTTAGGATTTTATGTTGTTATCTCATGCACACACACAAATGTAGCAGTGCAATTCATGAACTCCCATGTCTGTGTATGCACAAGGAACTAAAGGCACCAGATCTCACCTTTGCTCATTTGCCAGTAACATAAGGAACATTTTCTCAAAGGAAAAACATCCATGGCTCTTAATTGATATAAAGAATTTGTGCTGTGTATGTACAAGTAACACATTGCTACTGAAGGTACAGCAGATATGGTATCATACAAACTTATGTGTGTGTATGTGTGTAAGTGTATTTTTCAACTTCTTTTTTTTTCTATTTCTTGTTTTTGATGGCTCTTCCTTCTGGAAACAAGCAGGAGCTTTAAGTGATAGCTTATCTGGCTCAGAGAAACAGAAAATGCCTCAGTCAAACACTTGCTAAATGAAGGGAGAATATGAAATTAGTGCCCACTTGTGTTACTGTTTTGTGATACCCATGCTGAAAACACCAGGTTTACTCTGCAATTCATGTTAACCTGTTTAATATTTTTGATGAGACAAGCATCCCTGTTACATTTTTATATATTTCTTGCATGAAACATTGTTAGTATTGTTGAGATGTCTATTAAATTAAACTTTTGGGGTTTTTTAGGTGTATGATTTGGATGGCATTTCCTTGATTCTGGACAATTGCAGCATTGATGACAACAATCCTTGTATCCTTTACAAAATAATTCTGTTTATTGAATATGACTCACAAGAAAAGGTGTGGGGGTTTCATGGATTTGTGCCAGCATTGCTTTCACAGAGTGTCTAAGTGGAACTGGCCTCATGAGCCTCTAGGTTATATTTAAATGGTTCAGAAGTGAACAAGGGCACAAATAGGCTTCCATGAACTGGATTCTAAGTAAGTTAACTGTGGTTATATTCTGTTTCCTAAAATAATAAATATTACTGGTTTGCAGGTGCCTATTCAAGGAGCTGTGTCAGAAATCTGAATTCAGACTCTGGTCATTGTATCAGATTTTAGAGCTTTTGCTTCCACTGAAATCTGTTCAGGAAACTGAAATAAGTACCTCATCAATTCTCTACACTTGTTAAATCAGATTGGGGAGCTTATTCTAAGCACAAAGACAAGGCTAGGAAGCTGTAATGTTATGAAAATCTGTATAGTTGAGAAAATAAATTATGCAAATTACTGAAATGTTGGGGAGATTTTAATGTAAATGCCATTGTGCTTCATATTAGAGATTTTTTTCCAGGAATTTGATAGCTGAAACTTTCAAAAATAGATTGCTATTATAGGGAAGTAATCTTATATTGAAGATAAGTAGTTCTTAAGCAGAGTTATCCATCTCTTCAAGTAATACAAGTGTGTTCAGTGACTGAGCTGTGATTTTGTGTCATCTAATCATTTGCTCTTTGTAAGTTTCTGATAATTGCATCTGGAAATCAAATGTCTTTCCTGTACAGAGTCATGTCAGCTTTTTTATACTGAACACATGAAATAGGTTTTCAAATGATCATGTAAGAAAAAGCACATTCTTTTTAACAAAAGGAGTAGTGAAAATGTTTCATATTCTCCCAGTTGTGTCCTGCAGCACATCATGTACATATAAATGAATCCTAAAGGGATGAAATAATGTAGATGATAGCACAATTATGTTAACAAACTGGGTGGAGGAACAATGGGTGGTAAGTATCCTCTGAGTTATTCAGTTTGATGCTTTATATCCACAAGTTTTACATCTTCAGCATTCCTGCAGTTTGGGATGTGACAGTGCACTGAGTGGCAGAATTGTATTTCCATGGCCCATATCTGGTAATGGGCACTGCAGGATGTGGTGGGATGGGCAGGGAAATTTACCTTTCCCTACGTGGAAAAGCAGCCCTGATTAAACCCAATAAGGAGTTTTTGTCCCAGGTGACTCTTCTTTGCTGGAAAGCACAGCTGTGCAGCCACTTCTAGGATTAATCCTTCATTTTAGCTGTAGTAGAAAAGAATCAAGTTGGAGACTCTTAAAGGGTAGACTTGTAGTTTATGGTCTCTAATGAAAGGAAAATAAAATACCACGAGAGTCTTTACTGTGTTTTGAGTGAAGTGGAACTTCTTGCACCTTTTGATACAGGCTGACATTTTATGGCTATACCATAAACTTACTAGAGGATAAAACTTTGTTTGCTTGGTTTTTAAAAACATAATAACACCTCTTAATGTGATCTTTCACCAGTGATCCATAGCATACAGCATTGGGGGATATGGAAAAGTGAGTAGCACATGGGCACAGGGAGGACTGGCCTGCTGTGACAGAGTTTGTGCATCAGCTTCTGGATTGCAGCTCCTGGTGATGCCTAAAGTTTTAGCATCATAATTTTTAGATTTGTACTGCCTTAGTGTGTGACTCTGAACTTTATATAGTGTTAGCAAGTTCTCTTCACAGGGTAGTCAGACAAAACAATCCTTTCCAGCCTGAGAACCAAGGAAAATAATTACAGCTTTAGAGTCAAGAAGTGTAAAGAATGGCAAATTGAGGAGAACAGTCTGGGAGGATGGGACTTCATTACCTGAAGCTGCAGTTGGACAATTGACCCCAATATGTAAATGGATCAAAACTTAGAAAAGTGTGAGAACTCGTGACTGCTCATCCATCTTGGGCAGAGCCATGACCAGGCTCTTGTACTGCCCAAGATGAAGGCCTTTGAAGGCCTTCTAATAAATATCTGCTTTATTCCTTTATCTAGCCTCTGTTCCAGGTCAGCCTGTTAAGCCATCACTGACTATGGCTCTGGTTATTGTTTTGACCTCTTGCTGTTCCAGATGCTCTTGTCCTGCATGAAGTTAATGCTCCTCTGCTTCTCCCCTGCCTCTGACATTCCTCATCTGCTGCCTTCCCAGCAGGTCACACACAGGGAAGCAGAGGACAAGTTTGCAGTTCAGATCTGTCTCTACTTTCATCTGCTTTGCAGTATGTTCTGCTGCTTCTGGACACCTGATGCCTGAATCCATTGCATAATGTTTCTCTGAAGAGATTTGACAGTTTCTTTGCACTCTCTGTGTGCTCCAGTCCTGCCTGGCACAAATCCCAGAATCACTGAATGGGTAAGGCTGGAAGGAACCACAGGGGCTCATCTGCAGTTTTCCAAGGAGGGGTGGAAAGCTGCAGGAAAGAGCTCAGCATAGTTCTTCACACATGGCTCCTTCAGGAAGTCATGTCCAGAAAGTTTATTTTACATTCTTATTCCTAGTGCCTATTTTTTGTGGTTTCAGGCTGTGTAACTTGGATTTTTCCTTGGATAAAGGTGACTGGAGAAAGTTTCACCCAGAATCTTTTGATATAGTAATTTCTTAGATTTCTTACTAAGTCTTGGTAGATGCACATTTTAGTTGAATTTGCTTTGGAGTCACCCAAGCTCTACAGTAAAGATGTTGTTATGTTTTCTTCATTTTACTAGAAAAGTTCTGCCTTCAAATTACACATACAAGATTTCTCACCAAAAAATGTAACTTTTGTGGTAAAAGCAGTAGGATATTTTTCTGGATGGAAAAAAATAATTTCCCTAAAGTGTGCAATTTATCGGGGGATGCTGGACTGCCATGGTAGATGTTAAAGGAGCTCTTTATTACATTTGAGAGGGAAAATTCTTTGATAAATCTTTTTATTTGTAGCATATGGAAGTATACTGAAAGAGGAAATGGGTCTTCTCTTATCCTAAATTAAATTCCTTTGTAAACCTGTCATTACCTTAAAATTGCTTTCTTTGAGATCCTGAACAGTTCTTTAATGTGCATAGAAGTACCAGGGAGTTTGTAGCTTACAAAGTTCAACTGACATGTTTGCATTGCTGTAATTAATTGTTTAAATTCATCTTTCAGTCTGAGTTTGGGAGAACTGTTATATTATCTGATTGTATCTCAAGACCTGTAACTTCTACACTTACACTAGCAAACAGGTTTTTTCCTCCAGGGTATTTCATGAGTAAAAACAAACAAACCACCACTGTCATAGTTACAGACAAGAAGATTATTATGGACAGTTAAAAACAAATTTACTGTACCTCTGCAATTATTTGAATTGGTGTTTTAATTTTCCAGCTACTACAACTGTGCATGAAATGCAACAGAGAGATGCTGAAGGATGCCAGATTTTCTGTGGCTCTCAGCACAGGACAAAGGGTGAACAGAGTGAGACTGGGGAGATGCAGTTCATTAAGAGTTAAACTTCAAAAAGGTTTCATGCCACTTTTTCTATACCTGGTAAATCTTCCATGGGTTGGCTGTGTCCTAGTCATAACTCTGCTTCTGTTTCAAAGGAAAACAGGGTGTTTCAAAATGCAAGCAGAGTTATTTGCCTTTAGATTAAGGAAAGATTCCTGTATGAGCTAATCTTTATTTTTGAAAATTCAGTTTTTTGTTCTGCTTCTGAAAAGTGGGAACATCGTGCTTTACCTTTGTAACCTGTGCTTAAAAAAAAATAAATTCAACCTGCTAAAGGATAGCAGAGTGGGTTGGAGATGCCTATCTGGGTAATACCAGTAAAAAATTTACTCCAAATCCTGCTTTTCAGGTTACTTGTGTTGAAAAGGTGTTCTAAATTCAAATCTCTCCTATTTTGCTCTCCGAATCATCATCTTCCTCATCTCTGACTGGCTCTATCATCAGACAAGAGCCTTTCCTTTTGTTCTTGCTTTTACCTCATCCTAAGCTCTTCCTGCTCCTTCCAGCTTCATTTCTGCCCTTTCACAGGTTCCATTTCCTTAAGGTAAACATGAGCAGGGAGGTCAGCCTGTTCTGATCAAAATACTTTTGACCCCAATCACTCAAAAAAAAGGTGCTTATGAGAGGCTTTAAACAAACTGACCTGTTTGTTATTGAAGACTTTGCAGTTTACCTTAACTAAGCTGCTTGGTTTTTCACTGCTTCCTAACATTTGTGCTTATGAGTAACACACACAGATGTGCCTTTTTTTGCTTTTCAGTGTCTGTCCATAGAAATATTTATTTCTATTTTGGGGGGAAAAATATTATCCAGAGTACTGCAATATAATAGCTGTTAGTTAGTGGTAAAACTTGAAAGTCAGAAGTGAACTGCAGTTTTGAAGATGGAATAGTCTTGTTTTTTCAGGCTGCTTGCCAGTATTACCCTTTTGAGATTCTTATAGGTGTCTCAATAAATTGATTTTGTGAATGTCTGGATTTAATCAGAATGACTTTATGTAAGTATCTATTTTATATAAACTGTTAATTAACACAGTTTTCTGTTAGCCAAGAAATCAGTTGTACAGGAAGAAAATGTATCCTATGAGGATATATATTTATATATATATATGTGTGTATATATATACATATGTATGTTATATATGTGTTATATAGGAGTAAAAATTTTCCTCATTTCTGAAAGGAAAAGCTTGATATGGGAAGGAAAAGGTTGATATGAATTTCCATGCACAGATCCCTAAGTATGAATAATGGATGAAAATGTAGAAAGAGTAAGTTAATTTCCAGATACTCCTTCCAAAACTGCTTCTATTATATTCAGTCATCTGAGAGGTAGATCGAAAATACTTTTGACTTCATGGCAGCAGCAAGTATAATTGTGGTTCATGAAACTGGCTAAAGCTGGAGGAAATCAAGTGGCTATGGTCTACAACAATGGCAGTTTGTTTTTGCAAGATGCCAGCAAGGACTTTTGGGGAGCTGACAGACATTTTTATCTAAGTTACAGAGTGCAACCTTAAGCAGGCCACATGCTGTAAAACAGCCTCACCACTGAATGGGAGCCAGTAGAAAGCAAAAATAGGAGAGTGAGTTGACTTTTTGGAGTGAACCATCACAGAGCTGAGTGTTTTCATGCATGTGATATCCCATGTGTGTTGCTGAGAAAATACAGCACAATGTCACTTCAGCAATGGTTGCCTTTCTTTGGAAAGCTTATTTCAGGCACTGACTGTGCATTATTAAGAAGTTTGATGTGACCTATTTGATTCTGTATTTTTATAAGCATACATAAAATCATATTATTATATGATCACTGTAAAGGACCTGCTAGTGAGAACTGTAATGGTCTCCTCATGCCCAGTCAGGTTTTGTCCACTTGGAAAGAACGTGGCCCTCCCAACCCAGGAAATGGAATTACCATTTTCCTCCTCACAGTGACACTTGCTTTGCTGCACAATTGAAGGCTACTTAGGTAAAGGGAGAGTGCATTCTTTGGTAGAGGACAATCAATTTTTGCATTATTGTTGGTTGCTCTGTGTCATCCAGGGATGACAGAGAGTGCTGCAATCATCTTACTTTTTACCAGCCAGTAGTCAGTGTGTCACTGTGGGTTAACAAGCAGTGTTTGACGTCAGCGGTGGAAGAATGGGACTTGTCAGGATGGGTTAAGAACATAAATTGGTTGGCCTGAACCCTTCATTGATAGAGCCAAAGGCAAAATAAAATAACAGCTGAGTGGAAGCCAGCTCTACCTCTTCTCACTGGCACAGGCTGCCCAGAGAAGCTGTGGCTGCCCCATCCCTGGAAGTGCCCAAGCCGAGGTTGTACAAGGCTTGCAGCAACCTGGGATAGTGGAAGGTGTCCCTGCCCATGGAATTAGATGAGTTTGGAACTAAAAGTGGAGCTGGTTTGGAACTCAGTGAGCTTTAAGGTCCCTGTGATTCTATTCTGTGATTCCACCATAGGTAGAACTAGGAAACCAAGAAGTCACTGTATTACCACACTCCGGTTCAGACCAATTCAATTCCTGTGTGCTGAGAATTGTTTTTAAAGAGAGTGGAATTGTTTTTAAAGAGTGGAGAGAGTGGAGGATTCCTGCCTGGTGACATATGCACAAACCTGAGCTCTGTCTCAGTGTAATTTTAAGGTGCAGAGAAGAACTGGTCAGACCAGAAGCTGGGACAGGTACAAGTGTGGTTATTCATTGAGCAAGAGCAGCCTGAGAAGGGCTTATTTCTTTCACCTTATTCAGTAGATGAAATCCTGCCCTGTTCTGCAAGCTGCTGTGAATTCTTTGTAGCTGTATTTTGTCAGTGGCTCAGGGAGACCAGGGGCCTGTAGGGTTTAGGAGGGAATCCCTCAATGTTGTTTCAGGGTGGGGCTTTAGCAGGCTGGTTTCTGAAGTGATTCCCAATAGCTTCAGCCAAGCAGCTATTTCCAAACACCATGTGTGGTTGTACTTGGGAAGGTCACCTGCCTAGCAGTGCCTACTGCTGTCACTCTCTATCAAGGCTATTTTTTACACTCTTGAAAGAAACATTACCAGGTTATCCAGTCTTTTCTTACATCAGCATTAATTGACCAGAGAGATCTCTATTCCAAGTAGATTTTTCAGTATATTGCCTAAAGTGACCTGAGTGGGATTATTAAAAAGCTCCAAAGGGGGAGGAGCTGAGTGCTGCTCCTGTTGGAAAGGGCACATTTAAACCTTGTTTTAAATCCCACTAAACATTGGCTGCACATCCCAAGAGTTGGGATAACATAGCTTCCATGTCTTAACTCATTGTTTATCTTTTCTGGATACTGCAAACTCTGCAGGCAAAACTCAGTTAAATTTGGAGAACCAAGGGAAAAACCTACCACATTAAGCATATTTGGTAGATCTAAATTCTGCCACAAAGACTGTAATTCTCAAGTATTTATTGCTAGAAAATGTTTATTTTTAAATGAAAACAAAAATGCTAAGTTTTCTTCTGAGATGCTCTACATTACTAATTGTGTCTTCCACACTGTTGCCCAGGAAAACTTTTCTCCTGTCAAATGTAACATTCTCCTCAAATGAAAAATACTTGAGACCACAGGAAGAATGCAGTGTGCAGTACAGATATAGATACTCTGAGAAATTAAAGGAATTAACCTTTTTTGTCTTCCAAAAATGACCACAGATCATACTTTGTGTTTTATCATTTAACAAAGTTACAATTTCTAAAGATATATTTCAGTTTGCTGATTGTGTAATTCCTAAAATTATACAATTTTTAGAGCACCTCCAGGATGATTAAAATACTGAAAATACTTAAAATAGTTGAAAAATATTGAACTTCGGAGTTTGGGGGTGGGGAGTGGTGTTAGTAATTTCCTTGAGAGTTTATGAAATACTAACACAAATTTGTGTTTGTGAATATGTGAGATGTAATATGAATCTATTCTTCAGTATCTCCTTTCTACCCAGCTATCACTATTAAAATACATGTGATGTACAGGATCCCTCTGAAAGCTGAAGGAAATCAAACAGAGCTATACAGAATGTTAGAAGGCTCTTTCAAATGTTACATTCTAATATTTCTAATCCCTTGTGAGGAGTAATCTCTGTAGGCACCAACTCATGCATGTAAATGTAAGGAATTAAAGTTAATAAGTCTATTTCTAAACCAAATATTGTCATATTTGTCCTCTTCACTAATCCTCTTGGTGGATTTAAATCCATGACAGGCTTGAATTCTTGAAAAAAAACAGGTCTCTAGTTATCAGGAGCACCTAAAAAAAATTGACTGCTTTTATAGCTCAAACAGCTTCCTTGGTTTTTCTGTACACTTACTTTTGAAAAATTCCCCTCTGGGCTGAGATGGAGCACTGGAAATTTGAGAGCCAAAGATTTTTGGTTTTTTTAAGTAAAGCTAGGAGTGGTTCAGAAATATTGTTGAGAATGGAATGCCTTCTACAACCACCTTATCATATTTCAGTCTGTCTTCTTGGCATTTTTTTCTTGTGCATACCTCCAAAGAATATTTGGATGTCATCTGGCCAATGCTTCAAATAATATTTTTATTCTGGCATTTTTCTGTTGCCCCATTTTTCATCACTGTAATTAGAACAGTTTTATCTTCAGCTGGTGAATGTGTTCTCCTGTGTAACCTCTTCCTGAGCCTTAAATTGTTTCCTCTCACTTCCTCAGATCTTTGCTTAAAATCTGTTCTTTAGACTTGCTAATGGTTTTTAAAACCTTTCCTTCCTCACTCAGATATATTTTCAGGCCTTTCCACTTGTGGATTTGTTCCTTTCTTTTGGAGTGTGGAGATTTCCTCAAGGAGATGCAGCCATTCCCTGAAATTGTAGACAGGATTGTGGCTAATGGCTATTTTGCTAAACAAATAGCTGGTTATAATTTAGCTGCATCTTTCAAAACACCCATTTATTTAATGGTTGTTATTTTTGGATGCACACGGGGCATCATTTGGTGTCTGTGACCATGGAACTGGAGTTTCATTTACCTTCAGTGTTATGATTATTTGTCATAAAGTGACATTTGAAATGGCCATAAGCAGCAGGAGGGAAGGTATGCCACATGAGTTACTCAGAGACCCTGAATTAATAAAATACACATGTACTGTGCTGAAAGATAAGGTGGCATAAAATCCTTGTTGGATCTATATAAATGGATGAATCTCTGGTATTTCTAAACAGAGGAAGAGCTTCAGTCCAAATTGTGTCAGCTCAACTCATCATCTGTCTGAGAGTGCTGAATTATAATTAGCTTAACCACATCTCAGGCATGAATTAGATTGGCTTTTTAAGTGCAGTGCCAATTTTCTGAAAGTTTTATTTGACTCCTGTAATTGCCATTTTAAAGCATTTTAGAAAAGGTATTTATTTCTGCACATAAATGCACATTAATGTATTTCTGTGTAAAGGTGGAGCCTTTTTCTTTCCATGCCCCAGGAAATTTAAAAGGACTACAGCCTGCCTGATGGTCAGTTTGTGAACAGTTACCACCCCCCCTTCATTGCTCCACATCTCAGTGTTTGTGGTAGGTTTTAATAGTAATTTGATGCATGAGTTTCAACTTAATGAAATGTTGCATTTGTTTTTCTGTACTTGGGAAGAGAAGATAAGGTAAGGCATTTTTAAGTAAGGTAACAGCAGTTGAAGCTTTTTAACACAGCAACCTACTAGCTCTGGTACCTCTTTCAGATAGCTAGTAGATTTAATTATGAATCTTAAAATGGAATTATTATAAAAGAAGGGATTGAAAGAACTGAGTATTCTAACTGAGTACTATATTCTAAATACTAGCTTGAGATCGATCAAGAGTGTGATTCTTTCTGTTTTAAAACCAGATGATTTGTAGTTGCTCATAAATTATGGGTTTCTATTAAAAATGTAAGTCATAATTTTAAAAAAAATTGGCAGCCTAAGCAGCAAAAAATGGATGTGTCATATTCTTGGTTTTAAGCTAGTATTACAAGTCTGAGTATAGGGAAAAGGAAAACAAGCTGGAGGTTATGGCTTAATTTTTTTTGAAAGTTCTGTAAGTTTTGGCATAAAAGGCATTATAATAAAAATAGCCTGACAGAGCTAAACATGTCCTATGGCTTTTGTAGCTCTGAAGTGCTGGACCCAAATTTTTTGTTCAAGTTCATAGTATGCTAAGATGTCCTGGTATTGGGTTTCAGTCCCACAGAACATGAAAGGCTACACATAGAATATAGATTAAATGCTTATTTGGCAGACATTAAAAGCTAATATCAATCTGGGTGCATGATACTGTTCAGAACTGTTAACCCAGAAATACCAATGATCTAGGGAGAAAAATTCCTTTATGACTCTAGTTAAGAAGTGTCCCAATAAATTTCGAATTTCTGAATTAGTAAACCTCATTTAAGGAATATAGGGTGCCATTTGGCTGGACATCAGTGACATGAGGATGTAGTTAAAAATGGGGAAGCCTTGGAACTCAAATGAGCCTCATGATCTGCCCTGGCTGTCAGTACTGGACAGTGCTGAAAAAGTGTGAAAATGTGAAAGGCTGGAGAGCTTGGACTCTGCTTCTGGGAGCACAGTAAATATTACATATACATGCATATTCATAATTATCTATTAGATAGACAGCAGCTGGATATTGTGAGCTGTTGTTTTTCTCTTTCTGAACTACTCACAGCCAAAGGGTCAGGAAACTGTGCTGTACCTGTAATCAGCCACACAGCAAATTTTGGCAGATTTTATTACTTATCTGATGCCTGTCCTTAAAAAAAAATGCTGAAAAACATAAACTGAGGGAAGAGACACAAAAATTACACAGAACTTGGAATGGCTCTCTTGGTTTCTTTCTTTAGTTCATGCAAAATCACCAAATACTAGTTATAATCTGGGAAATTTTTATTTTAATCTATGCTGAAAAGCTGTGTTTGGAAACAATTCTAAACAAATCTAAGCCAGAAATAAATCACAGGCTGTAGCGAGTGAGATATTTACCCACTAGGAAAGTTTATTTAGGGACACAGTGAAGTCTTCCAGTTCAACACTGAAAGTTTTTCAGAGAAAAGGCCCAAAAGCATCTTTTGCACAAAACAGAATTAACAGGCTTGATTTCAAGAGGAATGACCTTTGGTCTTCTGTGTTTATGCAGAAGTGTTGGGCAAAAGAGGTTTAGTAGTCCATTCTGGTCTTCAAAATATAATTGTTGGCCATAGATACTTAAATGGATGAATTGTCACTGAAGGTCATGCATGAGTTTTAATGTGTCTGTGTTATGTTTAATGTGTCTGGTTATAGAGAAGGTGTAAGTCCCATTTTAAAGAAGCCTATGTCCCACAAGGCGCACTTCAAGAAATGGATTCATCATTGCAGATTTTGGGTAGACTGCTCAGAGAGTGAAATAAATGCAAGTAGCCAGAAGGAAGATGTTTGCAAGAGGAACTGGAATTTCCACTGCTGGCATGGGAGGATAGTGAGGGCTACAGAACTGGAAAAATTACCTAATGTGCAATTATTTTGTGCTGTTGTCTGTAGGCTGTGAATTACAGAGAATATTGCCTTAGCATTGAAGCTGTTTCAGTGCCTTTAAACCAAATGGTTTTGCCCATTTGTCTGTTCTGAGATGGTGAAGTTTAAAACCTCTGTCAAAGCCATGTTCTGCAATTCAGGCTGCAAACCCCAGTTCAGGTTTTTGGGGATAGGCTTTCTGTCTTTACTGGAATATTTTGTGGAAGCAGCTTCCTTTGGGGAGGGCAGCAGGTGAGGGGTGGAAGGGCTGCAGGCTCCTCATGCCGTATCCAGTGAGGCTTTGCTGCCACGCTGTGGTGGAGCTGGAGCCTTGTTTGGCACTGGATGGTCCAACCCTCTGACTGATCCTTGGGCCAGGTGAGAGATGCCTGTAGCAGAAACATCTGCTTTCACTTCCCCAGTGCTGCAAATCTTACCCCTGAAATGTGTGATCAGGAGTAAATGCCTCTGGCAGCATCCAGCAGTGCCTCTGTATTTTGGAGGCTTCTGGACATCAGCTCTGCAAGAGCAAAGTCACACAGAGGGGGGAGGAAGGGACATTCCCTGCTCATACAGTGCTGCCCATTTCTAGCTTTTGAACCCAGAATGTGGTGACTGCAATCACAGGTGATAAGAACAGCTGTGGAATAAATGAAAATGCAGGCAACTGAAATATTCTAGGCTTTTTCTTTCCTACCTTCTAGGCAAAATATTTAAAGTTTGTATAGGATGAATTCATGATGTTTTCTGGTGCTGGTAATTCAAGTCAAGTATAAATAGAGTCTATAGCATTAATTCTAAAAATATAAATTAGCTTTTTGAAAATACGTAAATAAATTGAGATAAAGCATTTAATTAATTACATTTTCTGTTATTACTTTTTTGGTCATGTCTTAATCACAGATAGAAGTCACATAAAAATATAGAGGAATTAAAAGGAATTGTTCTGATCTTATGCAGCCTCTAGAACTTCATTAAAATGCTAAAACCCCAGACAGGAAGAAACTTGTAGAGCTTTGTAAGCGGTTTGGCTGATGGTGAGGGGCCAAGGTCCTGATGTGTGGTCCATCACAGCTCCAAACTGTGACAAACAACTGTGGTAGTTGGCTAGAGACCTCTTTTAATGGTGGGAGGAATTATCTTCAAGGTGCTGTGGAACAGAAGTGCTTGAAAGGGCTGAAAGTCTGGAAAGAAAAATGATTTATGTCTTTTCAGTACAGTCCAGTCAGGTCTGCAAGTGGAAGTGACTCTGAAGTGATGCTTCAGTATTTCATTCCAGTCTGCAGAGGTTCTGGTGATGATTGGATTACTTGTTGCAGGCCAGAAAGAAATATAATTATTGTACAATACAAATAGTGTATTTTCATTACCTCTGTTTTTTAGTCATACAGTCCTGTTTCCAGAATATGTCTTAGAAAAATTGGTGGCTTTAAGAAAGGGATTACATGAGCAGCCCATTTGATGAGGGTTCCAACCTGTGAGTGCTGGCTGTCTTAATATCTTGTATCTCTTCCTGTATTTGATTAGAATGTAGTTGCTATTGAAATAATAAAAAATTTGATTTAAATGAGGTAATGGGATTGGGCAAAGAATTCCCTCTTTTTTGCATAAGACCTAATTACTCGTAAGGAAGAAAGTTCCTAAGTAATAATTTAGTTATGGAAAACTGACTGTAGTGCGGGAAACAGCCTAATTTAAAAAAAAAAAAGTCCCTAGACTATGTCATAAATCAAACTCTCCGCTAAGAATGTTATATTTAGAGATCCTTCAGTATTAGTAACTATGAAGGGGATTTAGGAAAACAGATGTAGGTATTTCATTCTCCTTGTCATCCCTTCAGTATCCTGTATTAATTAATGATAATAATTAACTTCTAAAACTTGCCTTTTTCAAGCTACATACTTCTAAGATTGCTTGTGCATTGCCTTTTATCTACCTCATCGGCTTCCAACCTCATTAATAATTTTTTCTGTGCTCTGTTGTCCATAGAATCCAAATTGCTTTGGACAAATGGACAATTCTTTTGGGTCCTGGTGGCTACAGTGGGCTTGTCAGTAATGTTTAGTTCTAATTGGGCTAAGAATGAGAAGGTGGAACCCTGTCCCTGAGCAATGGTCTGTGTGTCCTCCTCTGCAGCAGTATTGGTTAGCGGTTCCTGGCAGGACATCCTTGTATTTTCACACCCCATTAAGTTTACAAACCCAGTTCCTGTGCTCTTGCATTGACTCCAGCAACCTCTTGTAGCAGAATCCAAGTGAAAAGAACTGGGAGAATTGTGAAAAGTTCCCTTTGCAGTCAGGGACAAGACTGCAAAGGGATTTAGTGGCACAGATTTTCATGGCTTCCAGATAGTAATATTTTTCATCCTTAAGGGACAGTTTCCTCCACCTTTCTTCCTTTCTCTTTGTGTTTCCCTCTCCCTGACAGTCAAAGTTACAACCCAGAGAACGATTTTAAATTTTAAATTGTGGAATGTAGATGTTACTTGGGTATGGAAATAGGACAAGTTGATTTAGTCACAATAGCACAGGAATTCCAAAGCACACAGTGCTGAAAGATTTTGGAAAAGTGTTGCTGTAAATGCACAGAAATGTTTGTTTTCAGTCCCTAAGCACAGATAGTCTAGTGATGAGGCTTCTGCAAAAAAAAAGAATTGTTTTCTTTTTGTATGTCCTCTGTGACAGAATATCATAATCTTCACTTGTCTATAATATTATTTGAGTGTAATATGTCCAGTTGGAAAACTCTAGACAAGACTGTGCAATCAGATCTGCTGTGCTTGCTGTGTTGCTTCTCTTTGGTGCAGTTTCACAACAAACAGGCTCACACTCATATTTTTAGTAACTATGGCAACTTTAGAAGCTCCCTTTCTAAAGCTGAGCCTACAATAAAGTGCCGAAAGTGTAGGTAGGATTAGAGACTCTCGAATGTGTTTAATTTTCTCTCTGTGTCTCTGTCTTTGGAGAGGAGCGAGAGGGAAATGTGAGTATTAGCTGGGGACTCGCTTTAATCTCCACAGACACTCCAGTCTGCCAGGCTCTGCTCACAGCTGTCCAAAGGCCTCATCCTTCCCCAGCCTGCGAACAAGGGGGTGATGAATATTCATGGCTGTGGTCACAATGGAAAACCTGCACACAGAAAGGGGTTTCTGAAGGAGTGAAAATGTTATTGAAACCATTTTGCAGCTTCAGCTACAGTAGTCAGTAATGATAAATGCCACAATGGTGATAGAGTTCATAAGATAATGGGGATGTCTTAGATATTATGTAAGCATGAATGGATCTGGTAATAGGAAAAGAGCATTTGCCATGGGGTTTAGCAGCGGGTTTGTGCTGAAGGACATAAAGACTATAGTAGCAGGATCCTTCTCAAGGCTAATATGCACAAAAGTTTTGGGAGTACTTTTTTTTTTTTTTGTCTGTGTGGCACTTTGTATGACTGAGAACTGTCAGTCTCTGAAAATTGCTGTTAATATTATAGAAAATATGCTTTTATGCAAGTACTGTTTTTATGCAGAAACTGTATTTTTGGAACACAACAAGGGAAGTCTGCTCATCCAGGAGCCGAGCCAGGGAGGGTGGTAGGATGTTTTTCACAGTCCACTGGGAGAACTTGGTGTTACTTTTTGGCACTCATGCCCTAAATCAGACCTGGAAAAGACCTGGTGAGTGTCAGCCTTGGTTTGTCTGCATTCATTGGCTTGCTTGCTTTGCTGCTGTGAAATCTATTCTCACCTTGGCACTAATGATGGAGTCTGCACATATATGATTTTATTACTTCAGCATCTTATTGATTTATATAGTCAAATGTAGTCTTCAGTGCAAATACCAAGTTTATGTAACTTAAATGTAGATTGGCACTTGTCTTTTTACTTAATTCTAGTAGTGATGCACTGACAGAAGAGAATATATTGATATTCTCTGTTGTGTTCACCTGTCAAGGCTTTGATGAGGTGCATAATTTGTTTTGGTCTTAATTTCTCTCTGTCATTACCTCACACTGGAATTTTTTTGGATAAAGAAGATGTGCAGCATGCTTCCTGACAAAGTTCAGGTCTATCAGAAAAAGAAAAAAAGCTCCATAGTAGTCGACACTTTATTATGTTTTATTTTCAATTCTGGACTTCTTGAATTTGAAAATTAATATGAACTGCTACAAAAAGGCTGTTTCACTGACACATGCCAATGCAGGGCTGTTCCCTTATGGTTATGTCCAAGCTGCTTTTCATCTAAACCCTTCTCTCTCTGTTGAGGTTGTGTAAGATTGTTTAAGTCCAGTTCCTCTCTTCTGTTGTTTTGTCTGAAGTTCTCCTCTGTCTGAGTTTTCCCCTCCTGTCACCCTGTGGCAAATGCCCACAAGAACATTTATCTCTGTGCTTAAGATGCTCCCCAACCCAAAAGACGTCAAGGAGATGAGTAAATTATGCATATTCTTCTACTGGATGTGAAGCTACATGTAGTAAATAATTGGTGCCCTGCAGGCAAACCACTCATGGGATTCAGAAAGGCTTGGCTCCTGTATGGGTAACTTGGGAAAGATTATATCATAACAACTTTCCAGCTGCAGAATTGGGACCAACATCTCTGACACTTCATAAAAGGAACACTGTAGTTCACTTGGAAGATGCCTGGCTGATAATCCTGGGAATTTAAATCCTTTGTCTACATCCCTGACATGTGCCTCAATCCTGGCCTCAAGGGACCACCTTGGGAGGTGAATGAGTTGCAGCTTGTGCCCATTTAAACATCAGCAGGAGCTCCCTGCCAGTGATCATAGTGTCTGGTCTCCTGGCAAGTGTGTGAAAGCACCCAGGCATAAAGGACTGAGTTTAGGTAATATTGGAAGTCAAAGAATTTTAAGTGTCTCTGATATTATTTGAGCTATTTTCAGATATTAACCTGGATAAGTTGTCTTTTTCTACATCTCTTCCAACTTTTGCTGTGAAAATAATAGTCATCTTTCCTGTGCATGATGTACAGCTTATTTTGTTTGTGCCTGGAAGTGTAGTGTTGAAGTGTTCAGATCATAAACAACTGACTTACTTTTTATTTAAACTCACTAGGAAGATCATTGGAACATTTCAATTGACTGTAATTTGGTTTGAAACAGTATGTGTTTTTAATTCCTGCAGTTAATTTGGTTGAGGGTTTTTGTTTGCTTGGGTTTTTTTTTTTTTACTTAATATAAACTCTAGTAAATTTGTGTGAAGTTTAAGGGCAAACCTCTTTTAGAATTAAATTGCCTCATATGCAAGTATTTGCAGGTTCAGCGTCAGCACTTGTAAATGTCTTGTTCAAACCCTTGATTTCTACTGAGTTTAAGGGGGAGGGCAGGGGGAGGTGAATGCAGTAATAAATCAAAATAATCAGTGTTTCATCTTTAAATAAATAGATGAATGCTCCTTGACTGTGCCCCACAGTTGTGAGCCAGTGGGCCGTGTTTGCCATCCGGAACCTGACGGAGCAGAACGAGCAGAACCAGGCGCTGATCGCGCAGATGGAGCGCAAGGGGCTGGCCGACAGCTCTGCCCTCCAGAGCATGGGCCTGGAGATACAGCAGAGGGATGGCAAGTTAATCCTGCAGTCGACCAGGAAAAAGCCCTCCTGAGCAAAAATGTCAGCAATAGACTGAAAGGGTATTTCTCTTACAAAACATTTTCCCTTGCTCAGCAACTGGTTTTTTTCAGTTTTAGTCCCAGTTTGTTGAAAATGTTGTGTTTGTTCTCAGAAAAGCTGCCAGATGATGTTTCTGCCTCCTTTTGCTGTAAATAAAAGGTCACCTGTGTGTTTTCTATGTACCTGAGTGAATCAGGTCCTTCTTGTCGGTTGGTTGGAATTTCATCACTTCCTTTTTCATCACTAGAAGAATGTCACACATGCAGTATCAACTTGTCATAATTCCTTTTGCTGAACCTGGAGATAACTATCATTAAAAAACTCTTCAAAGAAAGAGCTCCTTTGCAGGCTGCCTTCTCCACGTAAAAGATCTGTGCTGAGTCAGGGCTAAACAAGCAAAGTTAACGATTTTCAATATGGGACCTAAATATATTTGTATAAGCATCAAGAGAATGTTGGATGTACTTAAATATTTAGTGAATTAAACACAACATGGCTTTTGTCTGTTTAAATTATTAGTAAACTGTCTTTTCTACCTTGATACCTATCAGTCTTCATGACAAGTATATTAAAACCAAAGCTGAAGCTGTTGTGGCAACAGATGCTGCATTCCTTTGCACTGGGGCATGTCTCTGTTTTGGAGACTTGGGTGTTTGTTTGAATGTTATTTGTTCCTTTGGAGGGTAAGTCAGCCCACTTTCCTTTTATTTTGCACTTCTCATGGGTTTTCTGATCTTTGGCAGACTGCTGAAGAGGTAGTTTCTCACTGTGATTAATTCTAGCAGTTTCTTTTCACCCCTCTGCCTTTCCAAAACATTGACAAAACTCATTTCCAGTTAATTAATTCAAGAGAGGCAGAAGAATAGAAGGCCCTGCCTCTTCATTTTGGGTACCCTCCTGTATTGTTGCTGGACCCTGCCACTGTGGAATGTGGCATGAATGAGATGGGGGAGAAGGGGGGGTGAAACTGGGGGGCAGGGGGAGGAGGGCACAATTAACTCTGTGTGTGCCACAGCTTTGCCCTGGAAGCCAAAAAACATAATCCTCCCTGCACAAGCAAAACAGGAATTACAGCTTTATATTGCTGGTTACTGTCATTGGATTATCTTCAGCCATGTCCTACTCAGAGGTCTCAGAAAAATTAACATGTTCATGTTCTTGTTGACATTTAATCCCATTCTTAAATAGAAAGGCAAGCTCATGTCCCTAAACTCCATATTACATGTAAACAGACCTTCATCCATGTGTGTGAGCTTTTGCTCCTCCAGCTGAATTTTTGATTTAATAATGGAAGAAAGTACACAGTGCTTTGAGAAACACATTGTACTGCTTAAAACTGATGGTGAGTAGAGCTGGACTGCTGAGGGAATTTCAAGTTAACAGAAAGATGTTGGTGTGTGCCATGCCAGCCTGGTGGGACTGTGGAATTGACCCAGTGCAATTTTAGACACCTGTTTGTTTTAAAGGCAAGGATTAAAAAAAAAAAAAATCCTGTCTACAGCTGTTTGTTAAGTAAATGATGTCTGAAAAGGGGATAATGGCAATAGGAACAAGGACTCTAACTCTTATTTCTTTTAGTGACTTTTTACTTAAAAATAGGAGAGAAAATTTGTCTTTGCTTTTGTAAGGAGTAAATGTGAATATAAGCAAATTGATTTGTTTGCTTTTAAGAAATAACTTGACAGAACTGTTTTGCTGGCTGTTAAAATTGTGTTGAAGTGCTGTCATATACAGGTAGGTTTGTTGGCTTGTGCTGGCTGAATGGAAATGTGATTGTGGTTCTTCTTGAGCATATGGTTTCTCAGTGATTTCCTAAAGCCTTAATGATTGTGTTTAGGCCAGAATTAATTTAATATTTTCATTACTGTCACATAAAATTTACAGCTGGGTTTGTAGGGGATTTTGCTCTTATCTCCATAACACAATGGGAGATTCATACTTCTAGCACCTAAATGGAAAAAAAAAATCATTCTACTCTTACAGAAAAAGATTTTTAAAAAGGCGGTTATTTGAAAGACCGTATCATTCAACTTTAAAAGGAAAGAATTTAACTTTTGCTAACAAAGGGGCATCAAATATGACAGTATCTGAAATAAAGTGAAGTTGTTCTTAATTTGATAATTTGATAGAAAATTTCATAGAAAAATACAAACACTTATTTTAGTGTCACTACTTAGGAAACCCATGGTAGATAATTTAACAAAGTGAGGGAAAAATTTATTCTGAACAGAAAATGGACTTTCTATGCTTTCTGTGTAAGGGAAAAATGCAAAGAATTTCCTTTTATTTAGGGTGATAAAGAGTTAAAATCCTGTTCACAAAACAAATCCAGAGAGAACTTTGGATGTGGAAAAAGCAGTGGGAGTCCCTTTTCTTTTTAAGCAGTGAGGAATAGAGAGGGTGGGGTTTTTTCAACTTGATGGTTATATACCCACCAATAGAATACACACGAACCCATAAATATAAGCCAAATAATAACAAACACAGAAAAGGTTAAAAGAGTTTTGTGTGTTTCAGTACATAATGGAGTAATAGTTGTGTTTTCTAAAAGGGAAATGTAGGGCTTTCATAGTGGAGAACATGCTGATTACTGTATTGTGAGTGGCTGGCTTTTGATTTTCCAGGATGGATTAATTCTCGGAAGACAACAGCTTCCCTGTCCTCCCCCAGTGGAGTCCTGGTCTCCAATAGACTCGTTTTATATGCTTGGGGATTAATACAGCACAGCAATCAGTCATAAAAAGCAAGCTTTAGTGAGTTTGTAAAGGGGCAGAACAGGCAAATCAAGTCTTGTGACCATCTTACTGCTTTCGAGTGCTTTCAAACAATAGTGATCAGATTTTTTTTTTTCCCTTTTTTTTTAAGGTCCATTTGTTATTAAAAGAGAATAGGGAGTTGGGTTTTCATCCTGAGTGGAGAGATTCTGGAAGAGCTTTCTGTGAGAGATAATCTGAAATGTTTGCAAAGCTCTGAATATGTTTCTAATAATTTAAGTGATTTTTGCCTAAGGTAAAATATGATTTTAAATACAACCCAAAAAAGGAGAAAAAGTCACAGGCAGTTTGTGCCATTGTCACAACCTTTATTTAACAGTTTGTATTTTTATGTTGATGCAAGTGCTTGTGTAGTGAGAATCAAAAATAAGAGTCTACTTGATTGCAAATGAGAAACTACTAAAAATGTGAGGCTCTGCCCAAAATAACCCTCAGTTTTTGTACCAAGCCTGAGCTGTGTCGTTTGGTTGTATTGATTTGGAAATCCCTGTCTCTTAGTGTGGACTTCTTTGTGTTAAATGGGGGGAGTGTATGAAGCAATGCAGAAACATTTTAGTAAGACATTGTTCCCTGTGGGGCTGGGGAGGCCCTGGCACGGGTTTCCCAAAGAAGCTGTGGCTGCCCCATCCCTGGAAATGTCCCAGGCTGGGTTGGATGGGGCTGGGAGCCACCTGGGATAATAGTGGAAGGTGTCCCTGCCCTTGGCAGAGGGGACTTGGAACTGGGTGATCTTTAAGGTCCCTTGCAACACAAACCATTCTGTGATTCCCTGGACTTTACATTTCCTTCTGAAAATCCCCGTGTCCCCCTTAGTCTGCTCCGCCGGCTCCCTGCGGTGCTGTCCAGGGTCCTGACAGAGCTGCCCCCTCTCTGGAGCTCCTTCTGGAACGAGCTTCTCCTTGTCCAGAGCTGGTTCCAGTCTCCTGCAGCTTGGCCAAGGCATGACCGCTCCGTTGGGGAGGGTTCGTCCTGCTTTAGGCACAATGGGTTTCTCTCCCAATAGTTTCTGATAACATCCAGCAGTTTATGAGGATGAGAAACTGGCATTGATTTTTGAATAGGTCCTTAGTATCCCTAAAACAACTTTGTTTTGGAATCTTTAGCTATTCCTGAGATAAATGAGGGTAGTGACTTTTCCTCTTGCATAATCCAGCCTGAACTTCACCACATTGTAAGCTCTGGAAAAAATTTAGTTTATACACTGGAAGTAGAGACATGGGGGCTGAGCTGCTAATTTTGCTGAATGATGTTCCAGTCATGGATCCAGTGTCTGTAAGGACATTTTCCACAGCTGTTGCCCCTCCCTAGGGAGGCAAGAACTGAGAGAATCCCTGCATTTCTGTCAGACCTGCCTGGTGGTGTCCATCTAGCATGGAATTAAGAACCAGACTGGAGAAGGCGGAAGCAAATAAAAGTGGATTGTGGGGTGGGAGATGGAGGAGTTCAGGTCCCAGGGAGAACTCCTGGGAGGTGGAAAACACGTTGTCAGCCAAATGAGAGAGTCTTGTTAGTTTGCTTCTTCCCTCTTACTGTCTAGATACTTGCAGAAATTTGCTGTCCAAAAAATACCTTTTTAGTAGAGCCTCCCCTTCTCCAGACTAACATTAAAAGAGATGTCTTCTTTCACCCTAAATTTAAATTGGACAGAATTGGCATTGTATTGCTTTTAATTGCTTTACAGAATCATGAAATCATTAAGGTTGGAAAAGAGCTCCAAGATTATCAAGGATACACTGGAGTTTTGTTCAGCATTTTCTGCAGCCTTACAGTTTACTCGTAATATATTATTCAGAGAATACCTAAATAATTAAAATATTTAAATGGTAAAGAGAAAATATACAAACAAATTAGAGAATTCTAGTTTGGCATGGATTTTCATAACAGCTGGAGTTAAAGACCAAGGGAAGCCCAAAGCATTTTAAATTAACCTCCTGGGTTTTTGCTGCATGGCTTCTTATCTCATCTCATATCAGTTCAAAAGTGGAGCTGATACCACACCAGTGATGGCATGGAGATGTCACAGGAGTTCCTGAGCAAGGCACACTGTAAGTTGCACTTGGTTTTGTTTAAATGTAAGATGCCTTCCATAACACATTTATGCCAAACTTTAAAGTTTCCTTTCATTTTTGGGTACAAGTAAATGTTAATGTAGAAACATAATTGCACAAAAGGGATTTGTGTTTGATTTTTTTCATTTTGTCATTTAGGAAGTATTTCAACCTGTTTGTCCACACAATGCCTTTACTTCTGTAATGGTTCAAGAGTTCTGAAAATCTTCATGCTTTAGCATACATTCATAGTCAGTGTTTTTTATAAGACAAGCAGTCCAGTCAGTTATGTGGGTTTTTTGTGGGGTTGTTCTTAAAACATTTTCTTCTTGTGGATTTTGAAAATGTGACCAAGGTAAGCACAAAAGCTGTGTTGCTTAAGGGAAAAAGTCTTGATAAAGCTCTGAAGTGGTAGTGCATTAGTCACTGAGAGGAACCTTGCCAAGGTAGTGTTAACTCTAAAACATAAGCAGAACAAATGGTGATTATCACTCTTCTACTGCAGACCTCGTTTTCAGAAATACATGTTTATGTAGTATTCATAGCACAGTAATAAGGAAAAAAATTAAGATAAATGAAATTATCCATACCAAGTCCTCAGTGTGGGTGGAGGGGGGATTTTCAGCTGTTGTGCTGGGCAATTTTGATTTTGAAATTGTGTTTACTATGATTATTTATTATAATCATCATAGATTGCTTTGGATTGGAAAAGATCTCTTAAGACCATTGGGTCCAGCCATTCCATCACTGCCAAGGCCACCACTGACCCATGTCTGCAAGTGCCACATCCACATGGCTGTTAAACCCCTCCAGGGATGGTGTAGTGAACAGGTAAAAAGTAAGGAATGTTTCTCCAATGCCTCTCTGAATATTAAGTTTTAAAAATTAGTTTTGAACTGCCTCTAACAAACATTTTAGCAACGGCTTTATTTTAGAAAATAAGGCACCCTGTTTGAAGGCCACTAAAATCACCTGTTGGTACATCAGGTAAACAAGCAATAAAGTTTTGATAAATGAGAAAAGCAAGCAATAAACTTTTTAATGCATCAGGGGAGCTTTGCCTGGGTGCCAGTGAGCAGCCAATGCACTTTAAGGGAGCAGAGATGAAGTTCTCCCCAGACATGCTGTTGCTCCAAGGTAGATACAACACTGCCACTTCTATAAACAAGTGCCCAACCTGCTGCAGGTTGTAAAACCTACAGAGTGTCAGGGTCTTTGCTGTGTGTGCTGTTATTTGCTGTCCTGCTCCTGTGGGGCTGCTTGTGCCCCACTCTGCTGCTCCTGCTGCTGAGTGCTGGCAGCTCTTGGAGGGACATCTCTGAGTCCCTGGTTTTCCACATTGCGCTCCATGAGCCAGGACGGGGCTCATAGAGGAGGTAACCCCTTTCCTGTGCTTCTTGTAATTGTTCTTGGCATTTTCCTACTTTGCTGTTTTATCTCTTTCTTTCCTTCTTTAGGAAAAAAAAAAAAAGGAGCTGAATGGTCACTTTGGATTCCAACATTTAAGCTCATTTGGGTTTTAATCTTGTTTTCCACTATGCTGAGAACCTAATTCCTTTCTGCAGTTTTAGATTGGGGCAAAACTCACCTGTGCTCACCTTTAGCAGATCAGAACAGATGGGGATGCCACCACTGCCCTGGGCACCCTGTGTGATGGCCCTTTCCAGGAGGAGTTTTCCTAAACAGCCACCCTGAACCTCCCTGGCACAGCTTGAGGCCATTTCCCCATGTCCTGTCTCTTGTTATTCAGGGGAGCACACCAATCCCAACCTGGCTGCTCCCTCCTGTCAGGGAGTTGTGCAGAGCCAGAAGGTTCCCCCCGAGCCTCCTTTTCTGCAGGCTGAGCCCCTTTCCCGGCTCCCTCAGCCTCTCCTGGTGTTCCAGACCCTTGCCCAGCTCCATTCCCTTCTCTGAACGTTCTCCAGCCCCTCAGTGCCTTTCCTGCAGTGAGGGACCCAGAACAGGCTCCCAAATTCACAGTGCCTCAGCAGGGCCAGCACACTGAGCTGTTCAATGGCTGCTTATGAAAGCATTTGGCTTTCATGATAAATCCTGTGTCTATTGCTTCTTTTAAGTGCATTTAAACAACTTTGACTCAGAATCAGTTTAACACTGAGCATTTGCATGTTCTGTGTTGGCACTTCTCTCATGGAACAGGTCATGGAAATAGTGTACATGGGCTTTTTGAGAGGGGGAGTTGGGGGAGAAGAATCAGTTTGCTGCTTCAGATTACCTCTGTATTAATTGTGGAGGAGGTTATCTACATTTGCCACAGAGCTATTAATGTTAAATGTGAGAATTAAAGTGGAGCAAGGGAAGAGCATGCATGGATGAATGTATGGGATAGGCTGAGTAGAAATGATAATCCCTAGAAAAAGAGATCTAAGAAGTTGTAAAATCATAGAATGGTTTGTGTTGGAAGGGGCCTTAAAGCTTATCTCATTCCACCCCCATGCCATGGGCAGGGACACCTTCCACTATCCCAGGCTGCTCCAAGCCCTGTCCAACCTGGCCTTGGAAATTTTCAGGGCTGGGGCAGCCACAGCTGCTCTGGGAACACTGTGCAAGGGCCTCACCACCCTCACAGGGAAGAATTTCCTCCTAATATCCAATCTAAGTCTACTCCTTTCAGTTTGAAGCCATCCCCCTTGTCCTGTCACACCATGTTCTTGTGAATAGTCCCTCTCCATGCAAGTCCAAGCTGAAAGTGTCTTAACAAAAAAAGTTGAAATAACCCTTGCAGATCAAGGCACTGTGGCAGAGAAGTAGGTTTTTACTTCAGCAGTGATTTTAAAAGAGAAAATAACCGAATTCTGATATTTTTGGTAAACCATTTGCAAAACCACATTTTCCCAGACATGGGATGTAGAGTGGCTGATATTTCTTTTCCTTGCCCCCTTTATTCTGCACCATGCATTTCTTTTCTTATGAACATCACAGATTAGAAGTGAGGCTGATTTACATACACAAGGGGGGAAAAAGGCAGTGTTACGTGTGCAATAAATGGGAAAACATTGATAAGGAAAGAATGGATGAAAATGCCCAGATATTTTCTGAGGGTAAAAAGCATCCTTAGTGACTCCTTTGAGGAGCCTCACCCTTAACTTTAAGTTTTCTTAAATGGGCCAGCAGGCTTGAGCACATTATTTCTGCCCCTCACCAAGGGTAAAGTGAGTGCAAAACACTGGAACAAATAGCTCTTACTAATAATGTCATTAAAATTACAGCACATCCTTTGTCACTGTAAACGTCTGTGTATCAGGTAACTGTTGGCTTCATTCTTTTCTCCTTGTCTTGCAAACTCTTCCTTAGTGGAATTGTTTATTACTACATTTAAACAGACCTTTGCACCTCTATCAACTGCTCTCTAGACCAACATTAAATTTCGTTTTATTTTATAAAGTGGTGCAATTCCAGTCTTTGCCCCAAGCCCATGTTTGATGATACCAAGATGTGTCTGGAAGTTTCCTCCTCAGTTCTGTGTATTTCTCATTGCCAGGGCTTTTTTTTTCTAAATTGCAGCCATCTGTTGCGAGTCTGCACTGCATGGGTTAAAGTTTATTTTTATATTAAGACAAGCTTTCATTATGTTTTCCCTCTTTCCCCCTTTCTCCCCCCATTTTGGAGCTTTAGGCTTTCTAGTGAAGCTTTTATGGTGGCCACAAACAGGTGCGTGCTTCACACAGGGTCTCATTCTGCAGCTCCCACTGGCATCCCTGGCCTCCTGAACTCCCTTTTGCTACCTCCTTCCCCCTCAATAATTTTTTATGAATGATAGCTTTTCAGCGCCCTGGGAACAGCCTGTTGGGAAGAGCACTCTTTGTGGGGTGCAGTCAAATCCTACACATTTCTCTGAGGGTTTTCTGTGAAAGGGCTGGCTCTGTGCTGCAGGTATGACGTACGTGTGGACTCCCCCCTCCCGCCTCCCCCCTCTGTGGTTCACTGTGATAAATCTGCTTTTTAATAAATGCTGGTAGGCTCTCACCACAGGTGCTTCTCAATTAAAATCCACTTTGTTTAAAAACTGCGGGCTTGTTTAACTGAGCCCCTGGGGAGAGTTGTCAGATCCCAGGATAGGTGACACAAATGGATTGGTGACCCTCTGGAGCTGCATTGAAAATACCATATCCTGGGGGACCAGAGGGCAGCACCACTCTGAAAACAAATCCTCACATTTGAGGAACCCTGGGACTTGTCATTTCAGTGTGGGGCCTTTTTAATCCATCTTTTAACATTTTGTTTTGTTCCCTGCTACCCTTCTCACACCCCCTCCCCCCCAAGTACTTTCACCTTCTTTCTAGTACTGATTTAGCTGTTTGGAAAATACAAAGGTAAAAGGAACATTTATTTTTTTCCAAGAACAACCTCTCTTTTCTAAAGATATTTAAAGATTCTAAAGATATTTAAAGATTCTAAAGATATTTAAGTGTTCTAAAGATATTTAAAGATTCTAAAGATATTTGAGTATTCTAAAGATATTTAAGTATTCTAACGATATTTAAGTATTCTAAAGATAATTAAAGTATTCTAAAGATATTTGCAAGAAATTAATTGGAATGGCAAAGCCAGGTGTGGAAAAAAACATTTGGAAAAAAACAGAAAAGGAAAATTGAAAAATTTTTAAATTTTCTTTTTAAAGAGAAAGGAAAATATACTCTTGAGTTGGATCTGAACTTTTCCCTGCCTTCTTAGACGTGTATTTTTAGCATTTTGAGTACATGTAATGTTCTCAGATATTGCTTACCAGAGCACTTTGCAATAACTATAGAGGGTGGATGGGATGACTCAGGGGACTGGTAATTGAATGCGGAGCCTTTTCACCTCCAAGTGCCCAGCTTGAATTGAGCCCAGGCTGAGAGGGACCTCGTGGTTACCCTCAGATGGGTGTTTAGTGGCCTGTCTGAAGTGAGTTGGTGGTCTCAGTCCAGCTCTTGGCAAGCAGCTCCCACATCACAGCAACCACGGCCGCGGTCGGCGCCAATTATCAGCCGGGCTGGCAGCGAGGGCAGGGATGGAATTAGTGAGTGCTGTGCTGCTGTCAGAGGTGGTCCTGCTGCTCCTGGAGCCCTGCAGCAGCAGCAGCAGCTGGGCTTGGTGCTGTTGGCCCTGTGGGATGCGTGTTCCTGCTCTCTGGGGTGATGGCAGCTCCCGAGTGCTGAGCTGGGTTTGGTTTTGCTTGGCCTCTGCAGGTTATCGGTCCCTCGGTTCAAGGGCACCTCCGTGCATGGGGATTTCCTACACACCCTTTGACATCTCTGCTAAGCATGCCAAAAAGGAGATTGTTCACATTTGTGAGTCCAGAGAAGGGGATGGAACTGGGGAAAGGGCCTGGAGTGCCAGGAACAGCTGAGGGAGCTGGGGGTGCTCAGCCTGGAGAAAAGGAGGCTCAGGGGGGACCTTGCGGCTCTGCACAGCTCCTGACTGGAGTGGGGTAGTCAGGCTCTGCTCCCAGGGAACCAGGAGTGCCAGGGGAGGTTCAGGTTGGGCATCAGGAGGAATTTCTTCACCAAAAGGGTGGTCAGGCATTGGCAGGGATGGCCCAGGGAGGTGCTGGAGCCCCCATCCCTGGAGGTGTCCAAGGAATGCCTGGACATGGAATTCAGTGCTCTGCCCTGGGTGACAAGGTGGGGATCAGTCACAGGCTGGGCTCCATGGCCTTGGAGGCCTTTCCCAGCCATGAGTCTGTGATTTCAGTCCATTTCTCTGATAACAGTAGTCACACTTCTGGTAACTCTCAGCCCCCAAAGTTTCCATGCCACCCCATTAGTTTGCAATCCTTTTTCTGCAGTGGTTTTACATTTTATCTAAAGTTTTCTTTTTTTCTAAATCTAAACTAAAATGTAGTAATTTTGAAAGTGTGAGGACAAAATAGATAATTCTTATCCTTTATAATCCCTTATAGCTGAAAAAAAATCTTGCATATATTTCTCGTATTTTGGGTGTTTTAGAGTATAACCCTCACAGAGATTCTGGATGGAGCTTTAATGGATTCCAAAGCCCTCAGAGGATCTGCAGTAAGATTTTGGGCTGATAAACAAATCTTATCTGTGGCAATCTGTCTGCAAAATCATGACAATTTTCGCATGTTAAAGAAAAGTTGAAGTAAATATGGTTTGCCACATTTTATTCTGTAAGACAGTTCTTTCCAAAAATGGGGAGTTCATTTTTCTCACTCTACATTTCATTCAAGGGAAGGAGAGTAACACAATTCTAATCAAAATAGACTGGGTTTTCCCCCAAGTACTAAAGTCCCTTAGAAACCCATTTTTTATTTTTTGCCCCTGACTCTTAATGTTAACTGTGGTTTCTGTAAAAATGAACATTTCCTCAAGGTATTGGCAGCCCAAATAGAGATGCTGAAACTGAATGTAACAAGAGTGACCTTATGAGGATTTTTTACCTCTAAATTGAGGCAAATGACTCAAGTGAATAGCACAAAAAGAAACAATGAAGATTTTTAAGTTTTGGATTAAGCTTAAAAATTTAAGCTGGTGTTGGTAAAATGGTAAGGAGGATTTTGTACAAAAGGAGATGTAAGTATTGGCTGCTGATGAGGACAGGGATGCAACTTTTGGAATCTGTAGTTTAGGTTGGGATAACATCTGGTCGCACACATCCAAGTAACCAGTTAGGTTGATTTCCTCATTTCTGGTCACTCACTGATAGATTATTTGGCCAGGCTTCACTGGGAGGGGAGGGATTTGGGCTATCTTTGTAGAATTTGGTTTATTTTTATCCAAGAGTAGGATTTAAGGGAGCAGGTGGGAGACCAGCTTTCTGGCTGGGAACAGCTCTGCTGGAGATGAAGGGAAGGCTGGCTCAGGGCTTTCTCTTGCCTTTTGGACAAGCTCAGGAAATTACCTCTAGGAAGGGTCTACGAGGATAATCCCATGCTTGGTGTCTTGAGCAGTCCAGAAAGGAGGCAAAAATAATTGCTCTTTGCAGGTTGAGATTAGTGGGCAAAGCCAAGAAGATGTTGTGAGTGATTTGCCTCAGTTGAGAAACAGACGTGTCCCTCACCTGGAGCTGATGGTGGCAGAGCTTTCCCTCTTTAAAGCTCAGGCAGGAAGGAGGACTGTGCATAAAACTGCCCTGAAAACTTGTCTTGGAGCACGTGTTCATGGTGAAAGTGCTGTAAGTCTGGAGGAGATGAAGTCTTCTAAATAATGATGGTTTTATGGAGGAGATGATGCTTTCTTCCCAAAACGAAGGACATGGAAAAAGCTGAAGTGGAAACAATTGGCAAGGTCACTCTGTCTTGTCTCAGAATATCAGGAAGGAGGCCTCCAAACAAGCCAAAGCCCTAGGAGTGGGACTATCACCATTTCTTCCTGCTCAAACAGAATTCTTGTTCAAGGCATTTCCAAATAAGGGTGAGGAACTGAGCGCTGCAACCGCAAGATGACAGTGCAAGGCTGTTAAAGCCAAGTCTCCTTTTTCTTTCTACTGAAAATAATCCATGTCCAGCCATGAATCAAAGTGCCTCTGTAACCTGCCTTGCTCCAAAACAGACTGACAGAAACATATACAAATCCTCCTGGAAAAATAAATGATGAGAAAAGCTTTAGCTGGAAACTCCAGAGTAAGAATGATTAGCAAGTTGCACCGCTGCCTTAATGTGATTTTAATCATGGGCCAATTGTTCATCTCAAGGCTAAAAATGCCATGATGTGTGAGGTGAGAACAAGGCACATAGAAATGACATGGCAAAAGTAGCATTTGCATAATATGGTAACAGTAGAAGCAAAAAAAAAAAAAAAAAAAAGAGAAGAAGGGGCAGAATTTCCTGGCTGGTATGAATTAGCCTGAAACCAGTGGAGCTTTACTAATCCACACCTTTGAAACCCTCCCCTTCAGCATGCCAGTGCTACAGCAGCAGTGAGCCATGGGATGGTTGTTGAGATGCCTCACTGAAGTAAGAATCAAACCACTGTGCCACTGAGGGAAAGAAGGAAAGAACAATTTTAGCATGTAAGATTAGGGCAGTGCTCAGGGTGGGACCAGCCTGGGGTTTGCCAGTGCTTGAGCCCACTTACACTTTGAATAAACTTCTAAATATCCGGGAAACCTTTCCATGATGTTTTGATTTCAAAAGCTATCTGGCAGCCTGAGTGCCCATACCTAACAATTAAACCAATAAATTCAGAGGCCAGTCTTTAAAGTTCAGAGCTTCAAATGTTCTCACTCGTGCATTATTCATGGGCTTGGTTTTTTCCTTTGATATCTCTCTATGGTGTGATCTGTATGGCAGAAGGGAACCCACATCTGTCTGTTTACGCCACCCTGGAAATTCTTGTGGGCAAACAAAAAAGTCAACCACAAATAACTGCTGGGCTACCAACAAACAGAGTATCTGGAGTGCCTCCACCCACCTGCCATCAGGCAGACTTATAAATCGCATTTGAAATGGGAAAAGTCAGATGAGGATGGGAGGGAGGAGTAGAGGGACGGCTGGGGGGAAAAAGAAAAAACTAGATTGAAAGACTAACCTGAAATTAGCAGAACCAGGAATTTTGGTTTTTTTTTTAACATGCAGTAGGTCACATGTAGGCCCTGAGCTGAGCATCAAGGCATGGCACAGTGGATGTGCTTCAGTCAGGCACAGTGGATGTGCTTGAGTCAGATCCTTTGGCTCATTGTGGGGTTGAGGACTGAACCCATTTGTGCTAAAAGGGACAAGTTCTTCTGAGCTGTGTCTTGAGGAAAGGTGAACAGAAAAGGTAAAGCATTTTAAAATTCATGAAAGATTCTCCAGTAGGATGCTGGGAAAGGCTGTAAATTCCTGTTTTGTTTGAGCCACTGGGGACTCTGGTCATTCCCACTTTATCTGCAGGGTTTCTTTACATTGTTGTGGGTCTTACTGGAGGGAATTACAATTTCTATTGGTTGGAAAAGCTTCCCAAAGCTTCCAGTGGTGACTCCCTTGCCAAGGCTTTCACCCACCCAGATATTCTCATGTACCTGAGCTAAAGCATTTGGGTAGTGCTCTCAAAATCAATGGAAGTAGTTACATGCTTAAAAGTAGGCATTCAGAAAGTTGGATCTCATCCTATGACCCTTAAATTCCTGAGAAGTATGGAAAAGTCTCTGATTTGTTAAGCTGATCCTACATGTTGCTACTCCATTTCCTGTGTTCAGAGAGTTTTAATTGTTATTTATCTCACACTAATATCCAATCGCTTGGACGTTTCACTTTAACTTGATTTATGACCAAAACAATAAAGCCGTGGTGGAGATGAGGATTTCATTGTCCATAAACAGCTTTTCAGTCAGGGATTACATCTATTTCTGAGGCTTTAATTCTTGGTGAGGTAATTTCTCCCCAGTGCAGATCATCTCATGTGCTGGAGTATACCACACCGATGTTGACTCCCCTGCTTGGAAGTTTGTTCACCTTACAGCTTTTATTTCCTGAATCTGGGGAACAGTTTTCCCCGTTCCAGTTGTGTTCATTTTTCTGAGAAAGGGGTGCCTTTTTGACTTGTCCTGACTTTCTCCCTTGTTCTGTTTATCCTTGCTGCAGAAGATGGCCACAATTCCTCCATTTCGTGCAAGTTGGAAGTCGTGCTGGGGTCCCTGGCAAGTTCCCAATACAGGTCTCAGATGACTTAAATGCTTCCCATGGGTACATTGACACATTATTGAGCAATTACATTCTCTTGTGGCAGTCATCTGTGGAATAAGCAAACTGCCTGTGTGAGCCCCACGGTGATATCATGCACCATAAATGCATGCTTGGCCTCCATTGTGTCAACAATCCCTCACGTTCTCAAAGGCAGAAATGCCAGTATAATTCTCAAACTACACTGGCTAATAAACAGGTTAGTTTTATTACTTGTTTCTACCTTGAAGGGCAAGATTAAATTTAATTTATCAGGCTACCATAAAAGGAGAAGGCATATGGGTAAGCATGAAGTGATTATTTGTTTATTCACTCTAAATTTATTAATTTGGGGTTTGGGGAGTGAAAAGGGAGGCCAGCAGAAGAGAGTGACTTACATTTAAGTCTTATTTTTTTTTTCTTGTGGTTAGGGGAAGGTTGGTCATGAAGATCATTTTCTCATCAATAACTTTGGCAAGACTATGGCATACATTACTGACAACTCCCAGATCTGCTTGCAATATTTATGCAACAAGATGTCAAGCAACGCTCCCCTGAAAATTAGGATATCTTTGATTACACAGTGTAGTGTAAAGGTAATGGTGTAATTAGTCTTTTTTTCCCTCCCTTCAAAAGACTTGTGTCTAAATGTTTTGTAAAACTTTGAAAATTCCCAAGGACAAAGTGTCACTAAGAAGGTGTCATAGCTGCTTGTGTACTCATTAATAGCTGTGATTAATGGGATAGCCTGTGCTTTGGTGCTTTCTCCAGCCTTTGTGTGTCATTCAGTGATGTGTGGTTGAGGCTGATCACTCTCAGCCCATCACAAGGGGAGTTTGGGGTCCCGGCACTCACAGCTGAGGCACATCCAGCTCTCACCTATTACCACCCCCAGTCCTTCCCTAAGGGCTGTTCTGCATGACACTGTCCTCAGATAAATTTTATGGCCACCAGGCTTCCCTCTTTCCAAAAGGGAAGCCCAGCTCTCCTGCCTGAATCAGCCTGAGGTGGATGTGACAGCACAGGGTGTCCTACACACGAGGCCAGTCGGGTTGTTTCCCGTGGATCTTTGTTGTGGCTGGGGACAGGACATAGATCCCAGTGTGCTTTTCAGGGTTGTGCAGTATTATTCAGTCTGGTTGAATGACTACCCTCTGCTTTGTCATCAGAGAATATTTATGACCATTGAAGGAAGGCCGGGTTCCTGGAGACGGGATAACGCACGGCTTCCTGCTGCCAGACACAGAGTTCCTTTCCGTGGTCATACCAATGTTTGTTCATACTCCCACGGACACCACAACTTTTTTGGATAAGGAAGACGATGATGGAACACAGATGAGGGAAAGAAATGGCCTCAGAGAACTTGGATACGTGGGGGTATTTTTACCCTTTGGGGTTTTTTCTTCCTGAATTTCAATGAGTGACTTATTGGAAACTTCTTTGGGTTTGAAGTGTTGTTTTTTTTTTTCTTGTTCCACACACACGAAACTGTTTTGGGTTGTTTTGTTTGTCTTTGTTTATAATGCAGCTGAGATAGGGTGACTTGATATTTTTAAAATAGAAAACTGATGCCTTCTGAGGGAATAGGCGGAAGAGAGGAGGACTTCACTAGCTGGAAAAGTCCTGTGGGTCACACCAAGGACAACTTGCCACTGTGAAGGTTGTGCTGGATATGGCAGGGAGGATTTGGTGAGAGCTTGTGTGGAGGCAAGAATAATGCTGCTTCTCCTTGGGTACCAAATCCATTGCTGGTTCCCCAAATGCCAGTTCCCAAGGATCTCTGCACCACAGCCACATATCTGTTTTGATTTATTAACTGGTTTTCCCCTCTTTTGATATATGAACTGTTTTTCCCTCTCTTTCTTTTAAAGCAAATTCTAGATTAAGTTTTTCCAACCCATGGCATTAGAAAATATCAGGCAAACTGAATGCCAAGCAGGTGCCTTCAGTTTCGCTCACTGACATCCTGCTATCCTCTATCACTCAATGAAAATAAACCTATAAAAAAAAAAATCTTGTCTTATTGGTGAGGTAAATGAGTGGGATTATAGATCCAGTTTTTAATTGCTAAGATGCAGAACCATCACAGAAAATGCTCAGCATCTTGTCCCTTCTCATTTTGATCATTGCCAAAACCTACAAAGCACTGGGAGTTTAGGAGCATCTTCTGGAGCCTGTTATGTGCTGGAGGCTGCCCAGCACACCCTGAAGTGAAAGCAGGTATTCAGAGAAAGAAATTATCAGTGAATAGGAATGTATGGCAATGACAAAGTGTCTTCCAGGGATTACCAATCAAATGAACAGTGTGAGTCTCCACAAGAGCCCCTCCACTTGATGCCTGTTGGGAAAAGCACTGTGCTGTTTTTTGTGTTGTGCAATTAAATTAGCGAATAGTACAAGGTATTCTACTTTTTCAAAGCCATCACCCTGGGGATAACTTAATATTTTGAAAGGAATATTTCATATTTCCTTGTCATTTCTATGTCTATGTTAAAAGTATTATGCATATGCTAATATTGGCAAGTGGTCACTGTAGGGTAAGTCCCTGTGATGGTAATCCTCTTTCCCTTCTCTGCTGTCATTGCCATTTCAAAGCTTCCAGAGCTTGATGTGGGAATTATTCCAGCTGGAGACAGGGGCTAGAAATTAACGAAATAAATGCTGTTGTTCTGAGATTTCTGAAAATCATATTTGCACTGGTGCTGATGGGTTCAAACACAAATTTGGATATGCTTTGCTGACTCCTGCAGGTGGACTGGGAGGGAGGGAGAAGGTGGCTTTGATTTTACATATCTATTATCATCTAATTTTGATTTTGTTGTTCTGAAATACTTGAGGGTTCATACACTTTGAGAAGTTCAGCAAAGGTCCACTTTGTGCAGATGCACTTCAAGCATCAGCAGATGAGCTCCAGGAAATCGTGTTGGACAGGGCACTGTTACAGTCATCCTTTCTACCACTTCCTCTCAAGCTGATATAAACAGATGCATGTTTTTATGTCCTTTCCCTTGGGAAAGGGAGAACTCTGAGCACAAATGATCAATATGTGGCTTTTCCGTGGTTACTCGGGAAACTTCATCCCTGAAAACTTTTTTTAATCACAGGACAGAATCCAGCTTTTTGTTTTTCATCTACTGTAAGTTATAGAATCTGGACAATGGGAACAAAGCTGGATGAGCTGGTTTATGCAACAATAAAAACAGGTATGTGTGGTTGTGAAAACTAAGGAGGTGTAAAAAGGGAAATAATCACTGCTTTTAAAATAGTGATTAATTTTAGATTTTTTTATGTACTGTAGACCTCCATATTCATTTACTGCTCCTTCCAAATATTTTTCATGTTTTATTTTTTCCTTCAGCAATTTTAGCAGATTTATGCAAGCTGGATTTGATGGCCTCTGGCACACCATGATTTCTCTTCACTTAGGAGGGCCCTAAGTGAGGCAGTGCTGTGTGAACATGAGGTGCAGTGGCTCTTCTGTGGTGATCAGTGCCAAGACACGCTGGTGTGCAATTCCTCAATTGTATTTCTGGTTGTATTGCAGCTCTGGACAAATCACACTTGGGAGGTTTTGGAGGGCCTATGTCTGGTGTTTATTTCCCACTGACATGCAATAACACGAGTGGTTCATGTGGTGGTTCAAAATTCAACAGCTGGTTGAATTTTTCTGAATCCCTCCCATACAGTCTTTTAGTTTCCATGTTCTCAGTTATCCCAAATAAAAGGTGAAGGCTTTGGGGTTATCTTCTCTGGAAATGAAGCTCTGTAAAAATATACTTGCAAAAGTCCCTCCAAGAGCAGCAGCAGCTCATTCCTTCCTCCAGCTGGAGCTGCAGGGCACCAGGCGAGCATGGGCATCCCAGAGTGGATGTGAAAGGGGTTCCTGAGCCACAATGCCAGTGAGGACAAACACTGTTACAGGTACAAAATAACAGCACTAGTCAAAAGGCATAACAGCCCTGTGGTGCACACAATGGAGAGTAGCTGGGAGCTCTTGGATCAGTTTTTGGCTTTGCCACAGAGCTCCAGTGTTACTTTCAGGCAGTCCCTTCATCTCTGCATCCACCCTCTGTGAAGCAGCCAGGCTTGGAACAGTTTGTGTCTCTGGAAGCATGGATCTAATTCAGCTGTTATTGTCAAAGTTAAATATTAAAGAACTCTTGAGTTATCATAGGATAAAGCCATGCCACACCATTTTCCCTGTGAACTTTGTTCTTTTGCTATTACATTTTCTTTACATTACATTTTTCAGGAAAAACAATGTTTTCACTGCATGAAAGTAAGTTAGGCAGAAATTCATGATGCACATTGTGCAAGCTAGACTTGTGGATTTGATGTCTGACACTAAAATAAGAGATGCATGTTAAATGCCACTAGGAAGACTTCAGGGCTGGTTGTTCAATAAAATGAAGCACAAGTCTGGGCATTGAAAGTGAACAAATAATGTAAGAATTGGTAGAGATCAGCCTTTCAAAGCTGTTTGGAAAGTTCCATAGCCTGGGTTTCACTGTAGGCACTCCTCATCCCCTTGGTGACAGGCATGCTGCTCTGAATTTGTTGTTCAAACTTCCACTCATATTCTGTGTCAGACAAGGAAATAACTTAGATAAGATCAATTCTCAAACGTGTTTCTTCAGGAAGGAACTAAAGAGCAGTCCTGAAAAATATCTGCTGGAATGGAAAAATTCTGATCTTTGGGAAAATAAAGGAGCTGCTGTGCGAGAGGAAAAATGTCAATACCTTTGGAGGACAGGTGAGTTTGTTTGCCAAACAACCTTCAAGTCTGTCTTTGAAAGTGCATGGTCAGTTTATGAGGAGGTGCTTTCAGTTTTAGGAAGCACTGGTAAATGTCAAAGCAATTTACATTTTTAATTTAATGGAACGCGGAAACTTCCTGTGACAATTGGAAATTTGTCAACGTGGGGGAGAGGATGAATGGGAATTTTTGAGAAATTAATTTTGGGATTGTGTTTTTCAGTATTCATTGACACTATGCAAGATGGTAATTGGCTAGCTGAAGTCTGGATAGTGTAACTCCCCAGCAGACACCTGCAGCACTGTCCCATGCACACAAACAGGGAGGGATTTGGGCAATCCATGTGCTCTTCTACCCCAGTCCCACCCTGCAGTGTCTTTGTTTTTGCTGATGAGGTTTTACAGCATAAAAGCAGCTCCTGAGGGATGGAACCCTGAAAGCCACATCTTTTCTCACCCCTCCAGCCCTCAGCAGAGTGTAATAATAACCCAGAGGTTTTTACAGAATTTCAAATATTTCACCTGTGTTGCATCTACATTGCCACATGCGCTGATGTGTCATCCCCGAAACATTTCTACTGCCCTGTTAAGCATCCTGTTTCTGCTATCTCAAAACACCTTTTTTTTTTTTTTAAACCACTGAGTATTTAAAACAATCCACAGACTATTTCAGATTGGTTGTGAACAACTCCAGAACAATTTTTTGAGCAACATTTTTTTTGTGTTATTGTGGTTAAATCAGCACATCTGGCTGTGCTTTGTATCGTTCAGTGTCAACTTGAGTCTTTGAAATCTAAAATCCTTGGGGATGTCTTTTCTTTCTTTTAGTGAAATTGTCAGGAAGAAAACACTGCTAAAAAGGAGGCATAATTTAAATTAAAGGCTCCTCCAGCTGAGGTGTGCTGCACTGCAGGTTTTCATGCTGAGTTGCACAGCCATTTCAGCCACACAGAGCCCTGCAACAAGTTAGACAAGGGGCACTGAGGCCTCTCCTGCAGAAATCCCATCCCAGGAGAAGCTTGATTTGTGCAGGAACCTCCAAAAGATGCAGCAAAGTCACTGCTTGTTGTAAAGGGCCTGCTAGACCTTATATGGTAGGAGTGTAATAGGCCTTGGAAATACATATTACGATGTATTATATGATTATAATATAATGTATTATATAATTATAATATATAATTATAATTATATATGGATCATATATGATCTAGTAGGTCCTTTCTGCCTCTTTTCCCTTATCCATGTGCTGAACATTAAATACCACATGACACTTAATCCACAATATCAGGCAGAAGAATTCATTTTAAGTTACCCATTTGAAGATCAAACTATTTTCCTTCCTGATAGTGTCTCTGACAGTGGAAGGTCACAGAAAAATTTAATTAAAAAGCTAAAGCAAAGCACTACTAATACATGGTATCTCACCAAACCCACAGTCACCTCCCCTGCAGCTGCTGGATTTGCAAAAAAAAAATAAAAAGTCATCAAATAATGGATTAAGGATGCTTTCCAGGCTGAAAGCTTTAAGTAATAATGCACCAATATATGATTCTTAATAGGAATATCATCATCTAGAAACCCAGCCAGCAAGCATTGGATGAATCTGTTTTTGTTGTTATCCTTGCAGGCTGGCAGTTCTTCTCTCCAGATGTACCATTTGGCACATCAAGCAATTCTTTTCTTAGAAGGGGAACCTATGTTTTTGCCATGTAATGCAAAACACCAATGGAATCACTACATAAGCAAAATGCCAGTAATGGTACAGTGGTGCAGCCACAAACATTGGTATGTTAATTTTGTTTTATTTTTCCTAGTGTGTCATCTGTAGTACTGTATTTTGTATCAGGCCTATGGCTGGGCTGTTTAGTATCAGATTTTAAAGTGTATTTTCAGCAAGAGATTTAAGCTAGGAAACTAATGGTTGGGGGGTTTTTTCCTACTTAATATGGATGTAACTATAATTTTTGCTTGATCTTTGAGACCAGGCCAAATTTTCCCCTCAATTATAGCTGTTCTATCATTCAGCTGTGTGCATCCACTTTTGATAATGGTACCCAAATACACTGGAAAGCAAGCAGGCTACACTAAACTGTGGCTTATATTTGCCATTGCTTCCTAAGACTAGATAGGCCTTAAAGAAAAAGTTTCAATTCATTTGTAAGAAGAGTATTTAAATTACAGTAGTTAGCAGGTTTCTTTCTAGTTAATATGACAGGTGTTTATTTTTTTCCTGCTATTCACCAGAAATCTCACCTTTATTCCTCCCATCTTAAATAAGTCAGTTCTGGCTTTTGCCTGTCATGCAGTCAGAAAATGAGACTTTCTGATTACTCTCCCCCTGCCTAAAAGCAACAGTGGGAAAAAAAAGGAGTGGTTTCTCTCCAAGTTTCTAATTAAATGGGGTTGTGTGGCCTCCCCAGTCTGATTAACTCTGCAATTAATAATGACCAGGAGAGGCAGGGATATTTTTCTTTGTGTTTTTTCTGTCTCATGAATGTTGGGGAAGAGCCCAAGGAAGGCACACAGTTGTGAGAACACTTTGCCTCTCCTGTTGGTACAATTCCTAAAATCTGGCCATGTTTTAAACCCCTGCAAAGAGCAAAATTTCATTCTTTCTCCTCTAGAGGATTTCTGCAAAGAAGCTAATCATTGGTCCTAGAGCTCAGCCACTGGAGGCAAAGGGACAGTGTTAATCCTGTGCCTTGTTTCAAAATAAAAAAATATTTTTTTATTTTATTTTTATTACTCTTTGAAGCAAACAACCCAGGGCAAAACATGGTTTTGAAGGTTTGCAGCTGCCCTTGGAGCTGAAGTGGAGAAAGCCGCTGCAGCAGGACTGTGAGCTCAGCCATGTGGGTCCAGCATTCCAGAGGGGGAAAGGGATGCACACTTTTTAAAAGATCCTGGCAAAACGTTTCAATGTGTATTTAATCTTTTCCCACTCCTATTTGTGTTGCAGGAAGTGATCCTCTGCTACCTCTGGGGTACCTGGGGTGGGGGGATTGAGGTAGACTATGGGATTACCATGGGACTGTTTTTTCTTTAAGGCAAATATGTTGAAGTTTGAGTTGGTGTGTGAATGTAACTCACCAGTGTGTTATCATTAGGAGTCCACGAAAAAAATGTGGATTAGGCAATCAGCCTGTGTAAGGCTTTTCCCTGTGGCACACCAGCTACTCTTCATGTTTGCTATGTTTTCATAATAATTGAGCTTCACATGCTCTCCATTCCAAAGTTCATTCCATTTCGTAGTGCTTTTCTGTTAGAAGTGGCTTTTCACACCTGGCTGTCATCCAAATTGCATGTTGAAGGCATTTTTGAGGAAACTTGAAGCTTTAGAGTGTTAATAAAGTGCTGCCTGCTAAAATAAAGTCGGATTGGTTCAATGTTAATGTAAAAGAGTGGGTAAATAGTAAATACAGAAACATCAAAACAAATATAGATAATTAAGAAATATCAAAACAAATAGAGATAATTTTAAAATATCACCCTGTGCTCAAGCAAGGTTGGTGACATTTCATGACCTATTTCATTATTTTTCACTTAAAAATTATTCACTGCCACGTGCTGAATATACCAAACTGCCCTTCTACTGCTGCTGTTCATATATTAGAGGATTCTTCTGTAGTTTCAAAATGTCTTGAAGCACATATAAAATTCAACTTCACATCAGTTTTAATATGCTTTTATACTACCAGACTCCACTTTAAGTCAAAAGCAGCTCTTGGGTGAAGTTGGATTTGATGTAAAGAATAACATTATGTAATCACATAGGAAAGTGCTGCTTAACCACCAAAATATATTTAAAATACTTTTCTGAGTAGATTTCTTGCTAATTATACTATATAAGTTTAAGAGTGGAAACTTTGTTTCTCCATCACCATGGCTTGCATGTCTAATATTTTGCACTGAGCTTTGGAGTGCAGCTGAAGTGCAGCTCTCCTTGTAAATCTGTTTTTGATCTAATCCCATTTTCTAGTTAAACATTCCAAATGAAATATACTGAGCAACAAAAAGAGGGCTACTTGGTTTGGGGTATTCTATAGGCAGAAGATTGCCTGAGGACTTCCTTGTTGACTGTACCTTATCTTGCTGTGTATCCACTAACAGATCAAGTTGAAGTGTGGGTACCTCAAGCTCTGTTTAATTTTCTTTTTCTTTTTTCCTTTTTTTTCATCTCCAAGTACATGGATTAGAGCTATAAAGATGTTGGTCTAAGTCACAAGAGTTCTGGAGACCGGAAATGCTTGATTTCAGTAGTTGAATTTAAAGTTATCTGAAGGTAAATATTTCTTATCTAGATGGTGTGTAAATTGTGTATTCATCTGATTTCCTTTCCTCACTGGTTATCACTTTCCTCTGGTGAGTGGTTCGTTTGGCTTCCTAAGCAGAACTAGACAAACTCCTAAATCACTCCAAGCTTTCAGTGAGCTGTGTCACCTTTCTTTTTTTATTTTCTTTAATCATTCTTCTCATGCTTCCGGAACGAGCTGAAGTGTTGTGAAAGATTTCCTATCATCTCCTGTGTGCCTGTCTCACACTTCATACCTCAATATTCAGTGTGTTTGATATTCAGCTACCTTCTCTCTAATATTGCATGCATGGGGGGTTGGGATTTCCAACATGACTGCAAACATTACCTTTCCAATGATATGTTGTGTTGGATTAAAAGGTGCAAACACTGGAATTGTGAATTCTGGAGTTGTGCCCTTACCACTCTGGGGACCTGTAACCTCCTGCTGGAAATCCTTATTCAGGTTTCCCAAAGATAGTACCTTGCTGGAATTCTCTGATAAATGGCTATTGTGTGTTGCTAAATAGTTTGTGTAGAGCCCAAATCTGACTAAATTCCAGTGATAGTCCCAGTTTTCAAAAAGGATGTGTGTGATGGATACTGTAATTCTGTGAGCATTTTTGCAAGTACCATATGTGGATATTTGTTCTAATACCAAGTAATTATAGCAATAAATTCCATTAATAGATTAGTTAATTCAATGCTTTCTGCTCTGAGAGTCATTTGGAAAAAATGTCACCTTTCCTCTATACCATTATCGCTCCATAACACACCATTATCAGCAAACACCTGATAATATATCCCTACATGCTTGCTGTTGTGAAAGAAATAAATATTTATACTTTATTGCCTGCCAGAGTGTGTGGATGTCTCAGTTTTCAATATGTCTTGGCATTTTAAACTATTTTGCTGCTGTGGATGCAAATCCTGCCTTTAGCTTAGCATTGTTCTGCCTTGTGGGAAACAGGGAGTTGTCCCCATTGAGTTGAAAGCAGGGTTTGACTCCTGGAATTTCTGTTCCCAGTGGTGCCATGCAGGCAAAATGGAAACCAGCTTGGCTCCTGTCAGTGTCCAGGTGAACTTTTCTCAGCTTGGCAAAACGTCAGGGTTGTGTTGCACAACAGATTGGCATGAGGAAGGACTGATGCACTAATGTCTCTAGATTGTATACTTGATGGTCATACAATTAAAAATTTTTTTTTTATCAAAAGAATATTCTCTCAGAAGCGCTTACCTGGTCCCTGCATGTGCAAACCTGGTGGCTCTGCATTTATCCCAGCAAGTCCTGTATGGAGACACTTGTTTCCATCCCAGCTCTTGATGTCCTTCCAGAACTACTAACTTAAGAGCTGGCATGGTCTCCTTTGAATAACCAAGTGAGAGATGGAGGAAGGAGGTGGAAGTTTGGTACCATCCACATTCATCTCAAATCATTTAAAAGCAAATTTGGGGGGATTATAGCAGCAAAGAATGTAGGTGCAGTCTTGAAGTCATGTGCAAATACCACTGCTTTATAGATCTCTCTTAAAATTCTGACCATGCTGAAGTATTACTTTACTGGCTGAGAAGCTTTGAAAAACCTCAATTTCTATGTCAGCTACATGAAAAGAAAAATAGGGTCTTGTCCTCTGGTTCTGTGGCCTTTTGTGCTATTTTTTCTACATGTTATGGATGGTCTCCACTGCTGCATGACCTTCCTGAGCAGGAATATTGATGCACTTCCAGTTAGGCTGAGGTAGTGATTCACTTTCTGGTGGCATTTTTGCATTCTCCCCTGCCAAAGCTGTGCAGCTGCTTTGCATTTCATCTGGGGAGCAGTGTTTCCTTGAAACCAGCCTTGAGGAATCCAGTGTGTAACTTGGAGAGGGGGAAGGTATCCTCAATTTCATCAAAATTATATCCAGGACTTCTGTGGAGGAAAAGTCTCGGAGAAAGGGAAGAAGCCAGCATGCTATTAATGAAACATTAGATTCCTTGCAGAACACCACTTTCCTTGCAAGGCAAACCCCAAAAAGCGGAAGAAGTCCTCCTTGAGTTTCTGATTTCTGTGGCCTTTTGAGCTGATTTGCAGCGCTGAGAAAAGGTGCCAATATCTCTGTATTGCTTGGCAGAGAAAAGATTACCTTGTAACTCATCTTGTCTGGCTATGGCCTGGCACTGGATCATGACCAGGTTGATGGCAGCCTGACAGTTTTAAAAGAATATGTTGGCATTTTATGAAAAGGGAAGTTATTACACTTGAAAGGAAGTAAAAACAAAACCAGAAAACCTACGCTTGTCAGTTTTATGGCAGAGAGGCTGTAAAAATTCTGGCGTGTTACTTCAGCCAATCCCTGCAACAAATTACTGAACTAAATTGATTACAAAATCAAAGATGGATTTACATAAGCATTTGTGTTTTAGTTACCCTGCTCTTAAAATGTGTCAGACGCTCAAAAGAGTCAACCCCATGCCCCTAACAGTTAAAATTAGTTTACAGCCTAAATTTAGATGTGTAGCAGCAAGAAGGGAGCATGGAAAGAAAAGAAGAGCATGGGAAGGGATGAGACCTCCTGGGTCACTGGCTCCAATCCCTCCCAGTCTCAGGAAACCACATTGTCTTACCCTCTTTCAGGCTGTGTTATGGTCCTCTGACATTCTGTTAGATAACACAAAAGATGGGGAGTTAAATTTACAGATTTGTCCCAGCTCAGTGTAATTTTTGTCTGTCTCTGTTAACTGCAGGATTGGACCCACACTGAGACTTATCACAAGTTTCTGCTGGTGGGCTCTGTTTTACTGCAGGAGATGTGCCAGGGAGCTGGGGACTGTGGAGACAAAGGCAGCAGCAAAGTGTGAAGAGCAAGGAAGATTCAGGGCAGCTCTTCCAGCAACAAGGAAGAGCATAAACTTGGGAATTAAATTTTCCAAACATTTTCATTTCTCTTTCTGTTCCCAAGCTGCTGTCAGAGTAGTGAAGCAGATCACTTCACCCTGGAGGTTTGGGTGCTGTGGACAGGCTGAAGAGATGCCCGAGGAGCCACATCTGGGTGGCATTCCATTCCCATGCTAGCTCAAATATTCCTGTGTTCTGCACTACAGGTCCCTGGAAACTCTTCTTCATGCCATCCTTCAAAACCCTTTATTGATTATCTGCATCTTCATGCTCTTGAGGTTGTTCCCTGTGTAAGTGAGGGCTGCAAAGAAGGCTTGCTTGGTGAGTGCCATGGCCTCAAAAGGAGTTCTGAGTTATTTTGCTTTGTCAGTCAGAACTGCAAAGTGCAACTGTGTGACTTTGGCTCCAGAGAGGGCTGCATGGAGCTCCTAGCATTATAGCATGTTTGTAGCCAGGCCACATAGCCAAAGAAAACGATGAAACCAGACTACTTCTTGTGGTCAGAAAGAAACAAACAATTTGTTTTGATTGAAGGCACGGTGCTGTGGAGAGGCCTGGAGCTCTGAGCAGCTGCACAGGAGTTACAGAGATATGGGCTGGTGGTTGAGAGCACAACTCACCTCTGTCACTGCTGAGCCCACGGCACGACAAGGGGGTGGAGAGCTGAGAGAAAGGCTTGGAGTGAGACACAGAGAGAGCTGAGAGCAAGGTTTGGAGTGAGAGACAGAGTTGTCACTTCTGGCAAGGGAGGTCTTGGCCAAAGTGATCTGCTTTTCTTAATGCCAATCGAGGTTTTTGTGTACCAAATGCAATCGCGCGAGTAGATGCAAATAATCTGAGGGGGATTTTCTGCAGGAGTTCTGGCTCCTGTGTTGGGAAGGAGCATCCTGATGGAGGGAGCTTTGGGCCAGTAACATGTGCTATTACACCTGCCTCTGTCCGGAGAATCTATCACTTTTGGCTCCATCCCTAAACTGCCTGTATCTTCTGGGCAATGCAGCCTTGAGTGCTGAGGCTGCCACCTTTATTTTCTTCAGCTCAATGCAGTTCTTGCCCCATCACAGTTATTCAACCCAAGTAAGTCCAATGTCTCCTGTTCAGATAAAACTGAACAAATTTGAATATTATTTGAACACTATTTTGAATAATAATAATAATAATTGAGTAAATATTTTAATATTTATTTGAACATTTTTTCTTTAGATACTGAAAACAAAGTCGGTGGGGTTTAGGATTGAACTCAATATAGGAAGGATGTTTTTGGTATGCTCTGATTCCTTAAAGGTTTGGTTTTTTTTCTTCAGCTCAATGCAATTCTTGCCCCATCACAATTATTCAGCCCAAGTAGGTCGAATGTCTCCTGTTCAGATTAAACTGAACAAATTTAATACATTTTCTTCAGATGCTGAAAACAAAGTAAGTTTGGTTTGGGATTGAACTCAGTATAGGAAGCATGTTTTTGGTATGCTCAGATTCCTTCAAGGATTTTAGACCATAAGACTCCTCCTTGGGAGTATGTAGCTCCCAAACAGGTTTTTCCATGAGATAAGAATAAAACCTATTTTTTCTGGGGTTTCAGAAAGTTTTTACTCTTGTGCAAGTATAGTGGGAAAACCTAATTATTACTTAATAATTATTACTTATACTTACTTACTTATTACCTATATTACTTATTTATTGGGTTTTTTACTGAAAAACATTTTGTCTAGAAAATGTGTTTGAGAAAGATGTGCTCAAATTTAGAGTCCACATTTCACCTTGAGGACATTGGATGCTGATGTTCAGACTTGGCCTTTTATTGTGGGTTTGTTGAGGAAGGTTTCCTGATTCCTATTTTACAGATGGGAAATTCAAAATGCCTCTTAATCATTCAGGGGTATTGTTAAGATAAATATTTGAGAGAAAAAAAAATGGCATTGTAATATAGAGTCACAGCTGACATATGGTGAGCACCCCAATGTCATTTGTCAAAATCTCTAGTTGCTCCATGAAAGCAAAGGTGAGTAGAAGAATTAGAGCTGCCATTTAAAAATGAGATTTGCATAAAGCTGTGTTGAAACTGCATCTTGGGGATTTGGGCAAAAGGAATTTCTGCAGAGCTTGTTGTTAAGGAAATCTTGTGAGAAAATGTGATAATTTTTGCTTTGAAGCCCTTGAGAAGAACTAAACCATGAACAAATGAAGTTTAGAGTCTGAGTTTACTTTCAGAGCTCTACCATCCACCAGTTATCTGTCTGTAAGTCTGTCAGCCAGCTCTCTGTCTATCTCTGTGAATTTATCTGGTGAAATATGGCCAAGACCATCAAGAGCTGTGGATGAGGATGGGAATTGCCTGATGGGAATTGCCTGGCAGGGCTGCCTTGCTGCTCCAGAAATCCATCCAGAGTACCATTTGAACATCAAGCTGTTAAAATAGAGATGAGCTGGGACAACGTCACAGCTGCCCAAGATGAGCATGGGAAAGAAAATTTTGGTGACAGAAAATACAGAAGTGAGTTGTGTGCTGGCATTCCTTTCTTTTCAGAGTAAAGACATATGAAAGGGCTTGTTACCGACACAAAGACACTCTCACATTCTGTTGGGGTGAAACTTTCATCCTCCAAATAACACCACGTGTCATATGTTTCAAGGTGTAATTTGTGTACATGTATTCTTACACCATGGAATTCGGCATTGTCTCCTCACCCCACAGCCTCAGCAACTCAGAAATCTGCTGGTTTAGTTGGGCAAAGGGTTGGGGTTTTGCTTATTTTTTAACTTTTAATGCACATGTCTGGTAAATTGCATTTCCTTCTAATGTTAAATTCTGCGCAGGCTGAGATCCTTCTATTGTGCTTGATTAACTGAAACTCACAGATAAATCTTTAAAAGGAGAAGGTTTTCTAATTTCCATGGAGTGATTGCACTAGGGGATTAGGAATCTCATCTTGCACCTCTAAGCCCCTAAGCTCAAACTTTCAAGTTAGTGTAAGTGACGCTAATCCTGAGAAAAATTGAAACTGAGGAAGAAAATAATAGTATTTCTAAGGAAAAAAATGCAATCTACAGTGGGGGAGTTTATCCATCTGTATTCAACTTGAAACTCTGTGTTGATTAGGGGCTTTGTGAAAAGTTGATTTTCCAGTTCAGCAAAACTTATAGAAAAAACATTTGCTTCAGGTCAACTGCAGCTAGTTTCCCTCTCTCTCACTCATTAAAATGAAAAGCAAGTGCTCTCACTTCATTCAACCTTTTTGATCTAAAGCAGAGCTTCAGGGCAGAGCTTCTCCCAGAGCTTGGTCCTGGCCACTGGACTCAGGGGGATCCTGAATTTCTGTGGTTACAATGGACCTTGAGGTCACACATAACCAGGCCCCCAAAACAAGGAACACAATCCAGGGTCCCAGCCCCTGGTGGATGTCCAACCAATGGAATGTCATGGCTTGAGGAATAAATTTTCATCAGTCCCTTGAGGGGAGGAGCTTCACTTTGTTTGAGATGGAGAGATGAGAGGATGTTGATCTGTAGCTGATGGAAAGGGAAAGTGTCCCTGTGCTGGCACTACTGGGACCCTGCAAATCCCATGGGCAGCTCTGGGATCCCCACTGCAGGAAAGGCACTGAGGGGCTGGAGAGTATCCAGAGAAGGGAATGGAGCTGGGGAAGGGACTGGAGCACCAGGAGCAGCTGAGGGAGCTGGGAAAGGGGCTCAGCCTGCAGAAAAGGAGGCTCAGGGGGAACCTTCTGGCTCTGCACAACTCCCTGACAGGAGGTGCAGCCAGATGGGGATTGGTCTGATCTCCCAAATAACAGGAGACAGGACATGGGGAAATGTGGAAACCCAGGAAATTCCCTGGCTGCCCTGGAGAACTTGAGCCCCTGCCCAGGGAGCTCAGAGACCTTGACACAGAGCCCAAGACCCCTGTGCCTTTCATTTAGCCCTTGGAAAAAACAATTACCAACCTTATATGAAGAATTACAAGCTGCGAAAGTTTAGGTAGAATGACAGTGAATTTATCACGGGGTGAAATATAGATTTTTGGGTTTTTTAGAATGGGGGTTCAGGGGGCAAGATGGAGGGATCTGTGCATGTCCAGCCTTTCTCCTTCTTCTTCCTGGCCTCCATCTTCTGGGTGATGTTGGCACTTTTGGATTGGTTTAGAGGAGAAGTTCACTGTCTAACATAGGTGATAGGTACTGGAAAGTAACTGTAAATATTGTACACGTAGTTTTTAATATAAAAGATAACACTGCCCCAAGGGAGGACGAGTGCCTCTGTCTGACCTGCTGAACAGACCTCAGCAGGCCAGAGAAAGGATTTTATAGATAAGGAACAATAAACAACCTTGAGACTGAGAAATGAAAAGTTCTGACTCCTTCTTTGACTGCTGGACTGGGAAAAGAGACTTTCTAACCTACCTTGGGGTCACTCTGAGCAGCTGGATAACCCGAGAGGGAAATGGCCTCAGGCTGTGCCAGGGGAGGTTCAGTTGGCCATTAAGGAAAATCTCTTCATAGAAAGGGTTTTCAAGCATTGGAAAAGGCTGGCTATAGAATGGTGAAGTCATTATCCCTGGACATATTTAAAAGTCATGGATATGGCACTTGGGGTCATGGTTTAGTGGTGGCCTTGGCAGTGTTTGGTTAACAAATGGTCTTGATGTTTTTAGAGATCTTCTCCAGCCTAAATGATTTTGTGATTTATAGAACAGACCATTGCCAAATAGCACTGAGATGCTGTATTAGCTTCTGAATTGGTAGGAAGCAGCAGTAGACTGGATTGGCTGTTGGAGGAATAACTTTTCCACATGGCCATAAATTGACAGTTTAATCACAGTGTTAAGGAGGGTTTATTTTTTCAGTAATAGCTTTGGTTAATTTTATTATGTGTTTCACTTTTCAGTCCAGCAATCTTCAATGCAAAAAAGAGTGGCTTCAAAAATAGAAGGGAGAAGGGGCAGTGTATAAAGGAGAGTGTCAAGGCTTAGGAACAGTGCCTTCCAGTGTCAGATCTTACAGAGCAGACCAACCTACATTTTTATGGTCGTTTTTGCAAAACCTGCCTTCTGCTAGTTTGGGAAAGAGCTCTGCTCATCCTCTTGGTGAAGCAGTGGTGCTGAGATGGCCTTGTCACATGCGGATCCTTTTCTCTGGATGCTTTGGGGTTTGATGCTGTGCCTGAGAAGGTATGAGATCATAGCCTGACCTCATACCATCTGTGCAGCAGATGGGTGTGCATGGCAAGGCTAATGGTTAAAAACCTGGCTCCACTTAGGTCAGTGGTATCAACATCTTACCCACGACTGGAGGGGGAGGAAGAAAAAAGTGTCCAAAATAGGTCTCCTAAATCACTGCTGGGAAAGCCTGTAGGCTTTAGAGCCTTGTTTATTTACCCTGCTGTCGTTTGGCTGATAGATATTTGTGCTTGGCCCTTGGACAGAGGATTTGGTCTTTATGTCTGTGTGTTTGTTGGTGCAGACTATTAATACATATAACTGGTGAAAGAGATGGAAGTAGTGCAGATCTTATTCCTAATCAAAGTGTGAAAATTATAAACTTAGCTGGTATTGATCAGAATCCTGTTTGTCCATACTGTTCTGTAATGAAAGTAGCACAAGTATCAATCATGTTTATTGGTAATGCTGGGTGTTCTGTTTGCTGCACCAGACCAGGTGATTAGGTTGTTTTCTTCTTAGCTGAAATGCCCTCTTTTTTTATTTTTTTTTTCTTTATTTTCTTCTCTTTAAACACCCAACACCACATAGATCATCCCTGGATTTCTTTAACCCACAGAATACAATTTTTCTGCCCTCACTGAAATGTTAAAAGCCTGTGGACTGGAACATGGCTGGGTGGGGCACTATTCAGTTTCCAGCCTAAAATACAGTCCCTGGCAGATTGAACCCAGCTGCTGCACAGGTGCACTGAGGCTGTGCAGCAAGGAAGCTTGCCCACTTATAAACTTCTGCCTGTGTGCGTCATTAAACCAAGATATTTTTGGATCTCAACTATATACTTTTTGTTTTTTTGATTAGGCAAGGCAAGTGGTCTTCATTAAAGCCACAGACAGCAGGATGGTTTCATCTAAATTCTCCCCTGTAATTGCAGAAAGACAAACACAAGTCGCATAATGCTCCAGTTCTTCCCCATTCCAGCTCATTCAGCCATTTCTATAATTGGGAGTAAAGCCCTCAGAATCTTAATTGTTTGTCTAATCTGACACTTCAGCATCCAGCCTGCCCTGAAATAGTGCAGAAATACATGGAGTTACATTTTAAAGATTTTTCTCACTGACTTTGAAAGAGCTGTGATATCCCAGTAGGAATATAGTAAAGGAGCAGAATTAGTACTATATGGAGCAAGTCAGGGAGCTGGGGGGGCTCAGGGTGAAGAAAAGGAGTCTCAGGGAACCTTCTGGCTCTCCACAGCTCCCTGATAGGAGGGTGCAGCCGGGGGTGTCAGCCTCTTTTCTCAGGGAAGAAGGGACAAGACAAAAGGAAATGGCCCCAAACTGTGCCAGGGGAGGTGCAGGTTGGGCATCAGAAGGAATTTCTTCACTGAAAGGGTGGCCAGGCATTGGCAGGGACCATGCAGGGAGGTGGTGGAGTCCCCATCCCTGGAGGTGTCCAAGGAACAGCTTGACATGGCATTTAGTGTTCTGTGCTAAAGGAAGACAAGGGTGACAAGGTGGGATCAGTCACAGGCTGGGCTCCAAGGTCTTGGAGGTCTTTTCCAACCTGAATGGATCTGTGATTCCATGGAATGGCCCAGGGGGCAAATGTAGTAGAAAAGTTGCTTTGAAGAAGTAGCACGGTGTATTTATCTGAGTGAATTCATGTGCAGAGCCAGACTTCTCTTGCCTTTGCAGAATTCTGTAAATAATCTGCAATAAACTGCCCTACAGGCAGGAAAACGTGACCACAGTGTGTGACTTACCCATACTGGCTGCTGGGGGAGCCCCAGGTAGTGACAATCCCATTTGTTCCTACTGATTCCAGCTCCAGGTGTGACTGATAGGCAAGGGGAAGAAAAACCAATTAGTGCCCACATATTTTTGTTTTATAAAGACAATTTTCCTAATGTGTGCAGCCAGTAATGATGGGGCTAATTGTGATCTCTGCCATAACCTTTCCTGGCTTGAAGACAAAACTTGTCACTTGCAGTGACCCTTCCTCAGGTGACAGCTATGGTCTGGAGGCAAAAAGCTCAGCACTTCCATAGTGACTAAGAAAGGAGGGAGTTGCAATTTTATGCAACTCTTTCCATACCACACCACAGTGTGCTGCCTTGCTGATTCTTGACTTGCTCCTGAACAGGACAGGAGGAAAACCAGCATGTCTCTGCACAGGAATCCCCTTGAAATTTTGTATTTTACTTTAAATACTTCCCTTGGTACTTCTCCTGGACAGAGGTTCAGTCTGCACTCCTGTTTTTTATAGCTGCTGGCATATACATTGTCATGGTGTTTCTCTGATGGGATTTTTTATCTCAATCCCAAGCCTCCTGTATTAGTGAGGTCTAGAATTTATTCATGTGTTTTGGAAGAAAGCATTTCCTCCGTGTTTTTGATCTTATTGTCTGATCATTGCATTAGATTTTCATTTGTACTGTATTAAAGGCAGGCTGCTCTTGTAAGTTTGACTTTAATGGGCTCCAAACAGAAGATTACCATGCTGATTCAATTACTGCATGCTACAGATTGTTGCAGGTCCTGAATGCTCAAGAACATTTTGCAGTTCCTGAAATGTCTACATCCAGGCTGAAAATGGCAGCACAGCAAGGCACTGGCAATAACATTTCAACCCAAAATTACACCTAAGTCTTCAAGCTGCTGTTGTCTGAAGTGGAATTTGGTGCAGAAATCCCATCTGGTAATTTATATTCTTGCAGAAAAATTCACCATGAGGAATTGAATGCTTCAAAGAATCGAGGCTCCTATTACTTTTCATTCAAAAATAAATGCTTTAAATGGGGTTATGAAGCAGGAGCTCACTGCTGGGGTCAATCCTCTCCTGGAAAGCTTGAGGTCTGATTAGGTTCAGGCTCTTAAATTGTGCACACAGCTGATACAGCAATTAATGGGATTGTGACCATTGGCTTCAAATGCATCCAGCTGATCCCTGATGTTCCTGAGGTGTTTCTGTTCCATCAGCAAACGTGGAACTTGGGCTGTGTAGAACCTTCACTTTTGCTGTGAAGAGGCAATCAAGAGCCTTTCATTGTAAAGACAGTCCACTTGTTTACCAAGGTCTGTTTTCTTGTGTTTCCATTTTAAAATAGACTAATGTATGTTTTTTTAACTCTTGTTACATTTATGTCAATTTTTATTTCACTGTTTGCATAAATCCATCAGTCTTGTTGCTAAGAATGCAAACTCTTTTACCTCTCCTCAGCTGATATGTGGTTGAATATCTGTTGTCCCCTTCATAAGGGGCTGCAGAATTGAATCTTGATCCAGTCCCACAGCTGACAATCTGCTATGGGCTGTGGGTGTCAATAATTTAGAATTTAAAAAGTAGATGAAAACTATTGTAAGAACATGTTTGTTAGGGTTACTGTATTATGCAGTAGATTTCACTGTATGAGAAAGCTGCTGTCAAGGTGGAATGTATTTTGAACTTGAATTCTTCAGAAAATAACCTATAGATAAAGCTGTGATAGCACCAGAAAAATAGATACTTTGAATTCATTTTTGTAAATGAATGCTAAAATCAGTGCCATAGTTCTTATAGGGATTTTTTTCATGTTTTCAATCAAATAAATTTGATTGAAAGATGATGTGGGTCACTCTAGCTTCCCTCTTCATGGCTGATATTCTGGTGAGATGCATGTGACTTTTCACATGGCTCCAGTCTCACTTTAGGCACACCACAAACTACAGAAAACATTTTTTTTACTTATATGTGTTGTTCTCTAAATCACAGAATCATAAAATAGTTCAATCTTAAAGATCATATAGTTCCAATCCCCTGCCATGGTGGGTATAAACATCTAGTGCAACTGTGGTAGAAAAAGGGGGAAAAAAAGGCACAATTGTTCAGGTTTTATTTAATAAAAGCTGCAAAATCCAGCACAGGTGATTTAATTCCCAGCCTTCTGCCAGTACCTGAAGTGACATTCACACTCACAGCAAAAAAATGTTCATTTCCATTTGGTGTTTCCTCAGACACTCCTATGGGGAGAAGAAACTTACCATCTCTAGTCCAAAAGCACTTGTGAACTTTTTTTGAAAGTTGGTGGGAAATCCTCTTAGTCCTTTGGGTCACAGGACAGAGAGCCCTTTCACAGCTTTGGAGCACCTGAGCTGGAAAACCTCTGCTTGGCATCTGCCTATAAACAAGAGTGCTTCTACTTCTTTTTGTGTCCATGTGTTTGCAGAGCAGCTGAGAAGGACTTCTGTCTTTCTGTGTGTGTGTGTGACTGAAGGAGAAAAGGGCAACTTGGAGTAAAAGGTAAGGAAGATATTATTTGCAATTTTTTATTTTACTTTAGGCTTATTTTTTTTAGCATGGTAAATGTAAAATCCATACTCTGATCTACAACTCACCATTTTCTATGATCTCCCTTTTTTTTTGTATTTCCCTTGAGATCAACGGTATCAAACTTTTAAATTTCATACAGAAACTTTTTTGTTCAACAAATCATTTCTCTAGCAGCTATTTTCTGTGGGGATGATGGTAAAGCACATTCCAAGCCATTTGATTTAAAGCGCAGTGCCTGAGATTGCTTTCCTTGTCACCATTGCTCAGTATGAGGCTCTCACCAGATTTTTTTTGAATAATAGGTGAAGTTATTGTTTCAAAATGAGTTTGACAAACTCACTGAGTTTGGATAAATGATAAATATGTCTCAGTTTAAGCCAGCAATGAATTTATAATGCTTGTCCCTGGATTTCTTTGTGTCAGGTACTGTTCCCAATTCTCCATGCAGTTTTGGCATTCCCCTTCTATCCTGACTTGCAAGGACCTCAGATATTCCAGTCCAGGCTTTCTCTTCAGCAGAGCTTTCCAGTGGTGCAGGATTGTATGGTGGTTTTTCACTGTTGACAGAAGTCCACTAGGATGCAAACCACCAAACTCTCATTCTCACTGTGACCTAAACCAGGATTTAAACTGAAGTCTCTGGAGGTGAAAAAACAGGATACCAACAAGGATACCTCCCAATGATGGGAGAGCCTCACATAACTTGGTTCAGATAAAAATCTTAATGTTTAGCTTTTCTGAAACCATTCTGATCCAGAAAGCAGCATTTCAGTCCCATGAGAGGACCTTGCCTTTTCTGACTTATTGCATAATGAGATTGGCACTCCATTTATGAAACACCAACAAAACCACCTTGTTTTTATTTTTTTTCATAACAATTTTGACTAAAACCAGTGAGAAAAGACATGCATGCAAACATTAAAACAAAGAAATAAACATTAGGAAGGCCTCATGTTTTGCAATCTCAAACACTGGGTTTGTTTTCTGGAAAACAGTCTGGAAATGTTTCCTCTTACTTGAAATTTTGTTTTACCAGAGTAGGAAGTCTCAATGGGAGAAGCAAAACTGGTGGTTATGCCAGAGGGGTCTAGAAGAAGGGCTGGATTTAAATAGACATTAGAAAAAGAAATTAATAGTAAGAATCTGAATCTCTGGGACCAGACTGCCTAGGAAATGGGTATCATTTCTATCACTGAGCATGAGTGGCTAGATAAAGGTTTTGGAGAACTGAAAAATTTAGGGCTGATCCTAGGATAGGAGTGTGCATTATAAATTGTCTTCAGGTGGCTTCCAGGTTTATGATTCTGCAATTACTTGTCTTTAGGAACATTATTTCAATATAATTAAAAGTAACCACCAGTTAGTTATGGTTACTGTAACACAGCATGGAAAAAAATCATTCACATTTCCCTAATAAAATAATTATGCTTTGAAGGCTCACCAATTCTCAAATCATGGCATCCTGGAAAACCAGTAACATCCAAGTTTCAGTCCATCTTTGTGAATGCAGATTTCATTTTGATACAAATCATTCATAACAAATATCAACCACCAACAACTACATTGTCCTGTATAAGAGGATATACCCACCATCACAATAAATACCAAGTTCCTCCTTTTCTTTCTAGTCACAAACAATAAGATAGGATTTAATCTTAAAATATTCTATTAGCTGTAGAGTCTAGGTCCTTCAGCAAATACTTTTAACAGCTATAAAATGTACTGCTGTTACAGTTGTCTTTATGTGAAAACACCATACTGAAAAATCCCTATATTTTAAAGATCATTAATAATATACTTTATTTGGCATAACTTAGCGAAGACTTCCCTGTTAAAATCATGGCAGCCTTTGGTTGCTGGGGCTTCATTTTGGTCTTCCAGAAAACCTTTGCACAAAGCACTTGGGAGATGCTAATTGACCAGTAACTATATCCTGAAATTGCTGTTCTGATTTTAACCCCAAAAGAGAGGTTTATTTTGCATCCTGAAATGAATAGGGTGTTTTCAATTCCCTTATTCTTGATACTCAAAAGTTTCAATATGTGTGGGAGAGACATGCAGAGGAAGAACTGATGATGTGAGAAGTGCTAGATACAACTACTGGAAACAGTGGTTCCAGTAGATGAGACCCACTCAGATAATAAAAATGTGAGTCAGCTCTCACTCATGTGCTAACAGAGAAGTCAAATTTTCTCTAACCAACTGTTTTTAAATTTTCTACATAAACACAATGATGCATCAGGATATGTCTAAAAATAGATCCTCCTCCCATGAGGGATATATCCACAAACCCTGCACAAAACCACTTGTGCTTCTCAAACACAACTACTGTGCTGTGAAGCCGTGGGTGAGTGAATGGGCTTGGTTATGATGAGTTTCAATCAAACTTTAGTTAAAGAAAAGGAAAAAAAATATAGAATATCTGTTCTGAAGGGAAGTAATGAGCTGAATGTGCTGCCATGGTTCCTCCATTTTACGTGGGTTTGTCAAGTCTCACACTGCTCATTGGTGTGATGAGCTTCTCTGAGTTTCTCCTATTTTTGCTAGTTTCTAGAAGTGCTGTGTCTTTCTTAGTACAGCTTTTTGCCTTCCCAAGAACTATTTAAACTGCCCCTCATCCAATCTGCATAGTTTCATACAAAAATTTAATTCAGCTGAATTGACAAATGGCAAAAAAGAGCTGTTAGTTCTGCTGTGGTCAGCTCGAGTAGGAGCTGGCTGAAAGGGCAAGATAATATTTGAATGGGATGTAGGGAAAGTGATGTGAACACTGGAAGGCAGGAAACAAGTTCATTTTTACATTTCTGCTTTTGCTTTTTAGAAGTCAGCTCATAAACCTGCATTGATCTGCTATCAGATCAACCTGTATCTATCTATCTCTGATCTTTAAGATATAGGGATTTTTTTCAGTATATTTTCACATGAAGATTAATACACTTGAGAATTTTGTTGCATCAGACAAGTAATTACAGAATCATAAACCTGAAAGCCACCTGAAGACAATTTATAATGCACACTCCTATACTAGGATCAGCCCTAAATTTTTCAGTTCTCCAAAATCTTTTATCTGCTCTGTTATATTGAGCTGCTGGTATGTAGGTTGGTGAGAGATGTTTTGAAGTTCTGTCCCCTCTTTCTGTTGCAATGTTAGCTGACTGAAATGCACACAGGTGGTGATGCTGCTGTTGGGGACTGTGTGGACAGGAGTTTTAGGGTTGGCTCTGGAGCTGGACACACACGTGGGAGACACAAGGATGGAGAGGATGTGACAGGGCAGCAGTGAGGTTTGTCATGGTGTGGACACCCTGCTTTCTGTGAATCACTGGAGTCAGTGACAGACTTTGTGCTCTCCTCTAGAGGAGTTCCTCTTGGGGACATCAGGATGTCAAAATCATGGAATCACAGAATGGTTTGGCTTGGAAGAGACATTAAAGCTCTTCTCATCCCACCCCCTGCCACGGACAGGGGCACTTCCCCATCCAGCCTGGCCTTGGGCACTTCCAGTGATGGGGCAGCCACAGCTTCTCTGGGCAGCCTGTGCCAGGGCCTCACCACCCTCACAGGGAAGAATTTCCTCCTAATATCTAATCTAAGCCTACTCTCTTTCAGTTTGAAGCCATTCCCCCTTGCCCTGCCATTCCAGGCCCTTGTCAATAGTTTCTCTCCATCTTTGTACCAGGTTCCCTTCAGGTACTGGAAGGCCACAATGAGGTCACCCCTCACCTTCTCTTCTGCAGGCTGAAAAAACCAAATTCTCTCAGCCTTTCCTCACAGCAGAGCTGCTCCATCCCTCTGGTCATCTTGAACTTGCTCCAGCAGCTCCCTGTCCTTCCTGTGCTGGTCCCCAGGGCTGGAGGCAGCTCTGCAGGTGAGGTCCCACTCAAGGGTACCAATAGCCCCTGAGTGACACAAACCTGTAAATGATAGAGGTAAATAAATCTGTAAATGATAGAGGTTCTTTCAAGCCTGACACAAGGAGCTCAACTGCCATAGTTTCACTGAAAATTATGACTCAGAGAAGCTTTGATTTTTTTTACACCTGCTCAAAACCTGCCTTGTGAGCTCCACAGCACCAGGCATCCATCCTGCAGCTGGTCTCTCACACACAGACCTCAGTAAAAGCCCAATGTTTCTGGGCTTTCATAAATCCAGATGTCAAAGTTCCATCTTAGGTTCCTCTTGAGTAATGGGAAGCTGTATTCTTAAGAGGGTTAGTTCAGTACCCTGCAAAAATGAGTTGTTGTGGTCTAAATTAAGTAAAAATGGACACCAATTTTGGATTTTCAAATGTCTTCTGAAATGACATAATCCTGCTCCCATTTAAGCCACTGTTGGGATTGAGGTGAACTAGAGTTAGATGCAAAAAAAATTAAATCCCATCAGAAATCCCATCCTAAGTACAGAAGAAGAGTTAGGGGTGTAAGTGTGTTGCATTCTTGAAAAGAAATAAAAAACAAAGAAACCCATTTGAAGTATGACTTCAACAAATCCTGTCATTTTATGCAAAGAGGTGTTTCACAGATATGCACAGTTCCTAAAAAGATAACTTCAGCTTTAAAATTTGAAAGATTAACAGTAATCTTTTACAAGTTAAAAAAAAAATTCTGGCTGGGCTTTTCAAAGCAGTTCTAAATTTTAAATATAAAATAGTAAGTGTTGCAAGGGCTGTATTTTGCCTTAATCCTCAAGTGCATAATCCTGAAATAAATTTTGAGCTAAGTCCCCTGTGACCAGAAATATTCCTTTAAACTCTAGGGACTGAGCCAGCTATAGTTTCATTTTATGCCAACTAGCCAGATGTATTTTAAAGAAATAAAATTCTATTCTAAGAAAAATAAATTCAAAACTCTTTACCATAAAGTCTAAAAAATAAAGCTGAAAAACAACATAAACTTTATTTCCACAACAGCTTAGAATAAATATGAACAAAAATCTGTGTCACATGGGATGAGAACTGATGTTTGTGCATTGCAGGGGCATTGCCTGGGCAAGGACCAGGGCAATTGCCTGGAAAGAAATTGCTGCAGTGGTTTTTTATATTTGATAGTGGCATCTTCTTTGTTATAAATCACTGAAGCCTTTTTGACCAAAAACCGTGGAAATTTTTGCAACTTTAGTTGCTTGGCTGAGTTTCAAGGAGCTTTGCTTTGACTGAAAAGCTCTAAATAATGAAGGAGAAGCATAGGAGTGGACAGGTCTGATTCTTAGAGCAGTGAATCTGAGTGCAGGGAGGCTCCCCTGGCTATTGGGATCACACATACAGCTGACTCCTTGTAGGAATTTACAAACTGGGGCTCAGAACTGTTGTGAAGTTACACCCTCTAATGAATGCTGGTGTCCTGGTTTTCTCCCATTCTCCTCCACCATCCTTTCCTTGCATTCCCTTTTCTGCACTGCTCTGTTGTGAAAATTTCTCCATTCACAATCCCTGCTGCCTTTTTCCCCCTATTTGCTGCCATTTAGCAATACACCAGCAAAAAATTACTGCAGGAGGGACTTCCATAAAGCAGCAAGTAGAGTTGAAATCAAGGAACACTTTCAAAGATGGGGCTGTTGTGTTCCTGTGATCATATCATGACTGTAATGAGGGTTTGCAATACTTTGACATGTGCCATAGGGGTAACCTCATGGTTACCCACCCACAGTGACTCTGATCTTGAGTGATCTCATTCCATATCCTCAGCACAGTTCTGGCATGTTCCCTCCCTATGGAGGGGGGGATAGAGAGTGACCTTCCTTTGAAATCCTAGATGTATTTACATGAGACCATGCCAAATGCATTAACAAGTGGTGGAGTGAAAACCCTGAGTGAGTAAACATGGGCAGCCCAAACACATGTAAATACATCTAAAATTTTGCAGCATATCATGCTTTCATTTACACCACAAACTATAGGAGGAAATTCCAGGCCAGTGAGAATCTGCTCAGTTAATTTATTTTTAATTGGCATTTTGTCGTGGCATAGCACATCACACCCTCAGGGAACTTTCAAATCTCTTTGCAAAGTAGACTTGGTTCAGGTGACAACCCTGTTTTGTTGTGACTGACATGGCATTTCCTCACACATAGCAGCAGCTCCTGGTGGTGGTTATCACTCTTGTATCCCTCCTTATCTGCTGCACTCCTGCCCGGAGAAAAAGAGAAAGCTGCTGCTAAGCTTGGGGTAGGGATTTGGCCGAGTGCTTCCCTGGTTTTGGACGGGCGTTCCTCCTTGGAGCAGCATGCCTGGGCTTTGAGAGGCACATTGTGATGAGTGAACAGCTATATGAGGAACTTTCAAACTTTAAATTGTATCCAAGGAACCTCCAGTAATAAGGGCTTCGGCTTCTACCCACAAGTGGTCCTGTGGGAAAACTGGTCTTTGGGTTTTATTTCCTGAAAGGAAGGATTGTATGGCAGGGCTGGGGCTTCTGGGTCTGTGTAATCAAGGCTAGGCATGATGAATTTGATGTACTGGCATCTGTTCTGTGTGCTTTGTAAGGCTTCCAATAAAATATGAATTAAAAAGAAATATGCTTCATATGCCTATATGGGACATATGGCAGTTCAAGCTTTAGATATGGCATTTTTGTTGAGTTAGAAAGGATGTGTTAGAACACACATAAGCTGCACAGCTCTTACAAAAAAAAAAGCAGACAGGCAGGGAAAGTTTAGGAAGCCAGTCAATGCAGATCTGACCTTCAGTGTGGGGGAATTTTCTGGGGTGCCAGGGTTTGCTTCAAGCTTAATGTACCTTTGAAAGCTGAGGCTGCAGACTGCATATAATCCTTCAAAGAGGGCAAGGTGTGAAAACAAGCTAATAAATGTATAAGGGCTAAAGGAGGAATTTTACTGATCAGAGTCGAGGTTGCCAACCTTTCCCCACCACAAAACCCCAACATCCCTCTCCAGGAACTCAACCCAGAATATTAGTTTTGGATGACTGCCTTTGCAAGTCAGTACAGTGCAGATGAGGACCCTCCCCCATTATCAACTTCCAGCCCTTCTACGAGTGCAGAAAAGGCAAAAATAAAAGATGAAGCTGCAGTTTGGGTGATTTTGGTCTGGGATTGATTATTCAGCATTGTCAATGTGCCCTGTCTTTCCATTGTGATAATTAGAAACATGATCAGGTAAATCAGTTGTTTCCTATCTTGCTTGTGCAAAAGCAAAACCAAACAGTCACTTTTTCTTCCTTGAGCTTTTTCTTCAGCTCCTTCCCCTGGCTCCTCCTCAGGGCTGCCTGCCAGAGCTGCAGCCCAGCCCTGATGTGGTGCAGACCAGAGAAGGAGCCCTGGAGTTGTGCCAGGAGCCTCCCCACGCTGGTCAAGGGTGACATCTCAGCCCAGCCCTCACCCTGGTGTCACAGCTGTGGGCACTGCTGTGCTACTGCCTGATCCCTGTCTGGGAACAGGGAAAGTTTTGGCAGCCCCTCTGAGAAGCCCTTTGAAATGTTGGGGTTACACCCCTAAAGCAGAGGGTTCTTAGATCTTGCTGCATTTGAGCTCCTCCAGATGCTGTTTGTAGGTTTCTGAAGGAGCTTCAGAGCTGAAAAAGAGAGTGCTCTTCCCTGGGAGGTGATCCAAGGGAATATTTGTGGAAGATACTTCACAAGCAATGGGTAGCTTATGAATCCCCTGCCTCAAATTTATGAGAGGAACTGAGCAGAAGATGAAATGCTTTGTAACCTGATTTGGTTTCAGTCATTCAAGCTGATCATGAGCTACCCACTGTTCAGACTGGCTGCTTGCAAGGGGAAGATATCGCCCTTGAAGAGTTTTTAAGTTCAGTGGACTGACAGAAAACAATTTATCATCATCCTGTGCCATCTCCTTGGAGAGCTTTCTCTGGTCCCAGCACCATGCGGTCTCTTCCACATGGTGTCTGTGTTTCTGCTCTTCCTGAATACCCCAAAACTGTGAAACATCTGTGTTTGCTCTGTTTTTCTCCTGGTCCAGAAATGTCCTTTCCTGCACCTCACCTGGGACATAACTCAGCATAGCAGCACTAACCCATATTCCGCAATTGGGAACAGTCTCCTGGGGACAAAGACCAAAGGCTGCTTCTGCTTCTCAATCTTCTTCAGCATATGGGTGGGCTGGAGCCAGAACCCTTTGAGGGAAAACCTCTGAGATGGCAAAATGTTTGAGAAGGACCTGAGGCCTCTGCTGGACAAGCTGAGCCAGCCCTGGGGGACAAGAGGGGCAGTGGGACCCTGGGGTGCATCAGGAAGAGCAGTGCCAGCAGGTCAGGAGTGATCCTGCCCCTCTGCTCAGCCCTGTGAGGCACATCTGGACAGCTGTGTCCAGCTCTGGGATCATCAGCACAGGAGGGACATGGAGCTCCTGGAGCGGGGCCGGCAGGGGCTGCAGAGATGATTTCTGTATGTGGATATGAGGATGATGAGAATTAATAAAGCAAATGATCCTAAGTAAGCTTTGATTAGGCCGGAGTGGAGGGTGGTGGCAGCTTTGGTTGCTATTAGTTGCAGGTTGGCTAGTCATTCTGGGCCTGGTATCTCCCTGGAGATGCTAGGCCCAGAAGGGTCTAGATACTATACCTGGATAGGCCCAGGTACTATACCTGGAGCATCTCCCTACCAGGGAAAGGCTGAGGGAGCTGGGGCTGTGCAGGCTGGAGAGGAGCCCCAGCTGAGAGGGGCCCTCAGCCCTGGCTGTCCCTGTGTGCAGGAGGCTCAGAGCAGGGCCAGGCTCTGCTCCAGGGTCCAGCAATGGCACCAGAGCCACGGGCAGGGACTGAGCCCAGGAGGTTCCACCTGGACATGAGGCAGAACTTCTGTCCTGGGCAGGGCCCAGGCACTGAACAGATTGGCCAGAGAGGGTGTGGAGTCTCCTCACTGCAGATATTCCAGACCCCTCTGGACACAATCCTGTGCCCTGTGCTCTGAGATGGCCCTGCTGGAGCAGGGAGGTTGGACCAGATGAGATCCCTTCCAACCTCACCCAGCCTGTGATTCAGTGTTAAAAGAAAGTAAACAAAGAAAGTGCAACGACTTTCTAATAGTGCAGATGTAACTTATGGCAATGAAATTTCTGCTTTATATCTGTAAACAGAGAAGTGAAAAGCTGCGTGAGGCGAACACGAACTCCTCATGAAGGAGACTGGAAGATGCTTCAGATTGTTTAATATCAAGGCAGAATTTTGGGGGTATGTATATATTTTGGGTGCCTGGTGAGAGGCATGTGGATGCCATCACAGTGCATAAATTGTTATATATTATTATTTAATGCACACACATTTCTTACCTGTTCTTTCCCTGGGACAGCTCTCCTCCCTGCAGCCTTCTTGCCAGAGGATATGGTAGCAATGGCTCCAGGCCTTGCCAGGCGCAGCTCACTGTTACATACATATGACCCCATGAAACCAAAACATACTCTCAAAGAGCTCTTGTACTCCAGGCCTTCCACTTCAGGAAGGATATTCAATTTCAAAGTATATTTACATATTTACTATAGCACTTCCAAGAGCAAGGGTTTTTTTAAAAGGTTATAGCAACATCTGTTTGCCTTTGATGGAGACAATTCCTCTTGCTTATATTCCCTATGTTGTTGAACTTCTGAATCTTACAGAAATCTTCAGTGTTTAAATTATCTAAAGGTTTGATAAGTTTTGGAGTAAATGGTTGGGAGCTAGTTGGCTGCAGAGTATCCATAGGTGAAACTAATGGTACAGCAGTGCATTTTAAGGCCCTGTGCTTCTTAAGTGTGTTGCATTTGCTAAAGTTAAAGAAAAAAGCAAATCTGACTCTATCTGTGGCTCATACAATGTAGTGTGTGATACATGGCAGCACAAAAGTGAGTTTTCTGGTTACTCCATAGTAATGAAGTGGGTGGAAGGTGGGGAAGAAATTCAACAGTCAAGGAGCTTTGTGAATCTTTTGTGGAACCTTTAGTGTTCAGGACTGATGAGTCTAACAGTAATAAGATGATTGGATTAAAAATGTGAAAGGCAAAGTATGAAACTGGCAGGGTTGAACCTTGGACATAAACACTGGTTACAGTTTTTAGCTATTTTTTGCTCCTATCTGGTTTGGCAATACATTTTTCTCTAAAAATTCCTAGTGGCTGTAAAATGTATTGATATCAAATACTGTGAGATATGTCAGTGCAACTCCATAGAAACAGGGTAATGCCAAATAATTTTGTTTGACTGTCAGCTGTGCAGTTGTTGTTCACCTGAATATAGGAATGCACACTTTATAATAATTTATTGGAATATGCTAAAATGAGAGATGTTTTTTTTATGTGATTAAAGAGTTGGATAATAAAACCATCACGAAATATGAGCTGGTTTGAAATCTGTTCATGAAAAGTGAATGCATCACTCTTACCTTCACCTCAGCTGCTGTTTGCTCTGTTGATAGTTAAGCATGAACTTTGGGAAAGCTCCTGTTATCCTTGCTCCCACACTTTTCCATTTTGTATTTGCCCTGGAAATTGCCTTTCACCTGGAAGTAGATGTGGCACAAGAACATTTCTTCGGGGAATTACAGAAGGACAGAGTAGAAAAGCTGGACAAGCTGGATCCAGCAGTCAAAGGAAAAAAATAGCTTAGGGCAACTCTTTTGGGGTTTCACCACCCCTTTTCAGCATTCCTAAAACTGCACAGGAGTTTTCTAAGTTGGGCTTGAGGGGTCTGTCAGGGAAGAGAGGCAGGCCTGCAGGGTCCATGAGCTTTGGAGATGTAATTGGTCTGACAGCAAATGCACAACTCTAAGGCTGTAGTGTTTTGATACAGAGGAGCAGAAAGTGCCCTTTCTGGAGTAGAGAAATGTGAATCCTTGTCCTGACTCTAGTGCCAGTCCTGACTCTAACTGCAGATGCCCAGAGGATGGATTGAGGCTCTGCTCTTCACTTTAATGAGAATATCTTGGTATAAAAGTGTAATCTAGACTCATGATTCCTCAGGCTGTCCCGGCTTTAAAAATCATATGGCTACCAGACCTCATGGCTGCTCCTAGTTTGTTCTTCAAGCAAGTGTAAAAAGACTTAAATGTTTTGTTTATTTGTTTTACAAATTCTTTCAGTGAACATGGAAGAATGTAAAAATTGGGAAAATTCAGAGAATTAAGCTAAGTCCTCCCAAATGTTAACCCATTAGTGGAATTGCAATTTTTGTTGGTTGTTGTTGGTTTGTGCTAGAGTTGGTTTTGTTGGTATGTGCTAGAGTGAAAGCATAGGTGAAGTGGGGAGAAGAACCATGATTTTATGTTTATTCCTGAAATGTTCCTGAAATGCTTGTGTTTTCAAGAGGCATTCTAGAGCCAAGGATTATGTTTACTCTGATATATGTTGGAGAACCATAACTACCACACAAAGAGCATCTCCCTGGGTTGGATGGTACAGCTCAATAGCTGGGCAGTTGGAGCATTAGCTATCAGCTAATTAAAAAATTGGAGAAAAAATAAATAAAAGGCCTATTCTCAAAAGGCAGCTCATCCAGGGCTATTAATACACTTGTCTGAGGAGAAGGAGGAGGATGATGTTCTCCTACTTGTTCAAGGCATCTCTTTTTGTTCCTTCCTGTATCCTTGAAGGCAGTACAGGTGATCCTGTGTCTTCCAGAGAGCTGTAATAGTCTACAATTAAGATTTGCTGGACTTCTTTGTCTTTGTAATCACCTCTCTCTTCTAGAAGGAATGAAGAGGAGAAGCAATTTCTGGTAATATCTGAATGAAGATCATTTGGTACAGTGAAAGTTCTTTATCCCACAGCTGCAATTAGCTTAAATAAACAAAACCTTGTGGGTTTGTCCCATAAAAAGGATTTCTCTGATTTTCTGTGTGCTAAACCATCTCATTTGAATAATACCAGGGATTAGCCTGGGAAATGTAATGCAAATGACTGATTTTTTTTTTAATAGATCAAAACGCCTTTTCAGTTTATGAAAGCCTTTTTCCCATAATTGATATTATTCCTTCTATTTCTTCTAAGTCCTTAGGGGATTATGAATGTCAGTATTAGAATAAAAGAAAGATTGCTTTAGATAATTTTATGTTCAGGGCTCTGTTCCAAAGGAACCAAACTCACATGGAGATGTTTGAGAACACGATTAAAAGGACATGATGAAAATAAGGTGGGGGTGAAGAAGAAAAATCTACAAATCAGACTCAGTGTAGATTTCTAGTACAGCTGACAGTCAGAACAGTTGCACTTTGGGACATTACAATCCATCTGGAGCAGTTTGATGCTGTAGCACAACATTGATTCAATATTGTTTTCACTGATGATTCTTTTCCTGACTTCTGTGAAGGTTTCCAGTAATTCAAGTACCACGATCTTGTCCTGGATTCACACAGGACATGGCTGCAGGGAACCAAAGGCATGGAGTCCATGTCCCTTGGCTGCAATTTGTAGCACCATAGGTGCTTTCAGACTCAGGAGCAGAAGATGCAGCTTTGAAGGACAATTCTTGGGGTATAAAGCCATATTACTCCAGTTCCTCTGGGAGAAAGTGTTATTCCATATCACAGAGATGATAGCAAACCTCTCCCCTACAGCTCAGACAGAAGAGAGCAGTGGCTCTTTTAAAAGTAAAGTTTTCTCTTTTTTCTATTATGTAAATGTTAAATAATTAATTTTAAATGTAAATTTAATTATGCAAATATTAATTAATTAATTTTGAGATTAAATACAATAGGATTTGAAATCACGCCTCCCATCAAAAAACTGCAGTGAATATGCTTGTAGAAGAGCTTTTGCCATTAATTTTAGTAGGCATGTGGGAAATGTCCTAAACTTGTACCAGTCAGCCTACAAGTTTTTGTTGGCAGGCAGAGATCAAGATTAACATTTCCACCAGATTCTTTGTGCATTGGCCTTAGCTACCTTAGATTAGCAAGGAGAAAGGTAGGGATGTGAAGGAAATCTAATCAGCTTAATGCAGCTTTCTAACAACTTAGAGCCTTCATCATAGATTATGACAGGGTTACCCCCCAGGGTAAATTTTTGGGGGTGTTTGCAAAGTTTCTGCTTTTTGTGGGGAAAGTTGTCAGGTTCTTATGTTTAGTTTTATGTAAGTTCAAGACTGAGTGACAACAGTTACACAAAAAAAAAAGCACAAGATTTGAGTCTGTTGACATTAATTTAGGTTTGGCTGCAAGGCTGCACTGCACTCGAGGAGTGGACCAGGCACAGAGTGCTTGCTGGACTCCAAAGGAATGTTCCTTTTCCTGGTTGATGTTGCCCAGTAGGACCTTTAGGAGGGCAAGCCTCTGTTTGGGGTCCAGTTAGAAAGGGAGAGTGTTGGGTGGGAGCATCTCAGTTCCCATCCTTATAAAAGCTCTGCTGGCTGGATCAGGAGCCCTGGAGCCGCAGGACTTGGTGCTGTGCAGGAGGGGGAGATATGAGGAAGGATAGATCAGAAAGGAGGACACTGGCTAAGAAGTGAAATAGGTGGTCTCCAATCATTACAAATTTATTCTGTAATCCCAAAAGTCCTTATCAAGGTACAGTAGTCAGGTTAGTCCAGGGAATTATCTCCTAAATTAATATAGTCCAGGAGGAGCATTTCCACAGCAAAGCTTTTGTCTGCTGCTACTCTATGAGTACTGGGCCATTTTTTATTTTTCCCTAAATGTCCATAGAGGAAATTGTGCCTCAATAAGGCTCAGATGATTTAGCCACTTCAAGTGTTGATACCATTAAATCTGTGGAATACCATTGGGTTTAGAAGCTGGAGAACTGCCAATCCAAAAGAGGAATGAGTTTTGCTCTACAGCCAGGTTAACAATCCAGGCTAACCCTAAAAGTTAGTGTTACACAGAGTTAATGGTAAGTATATGAAATATTTTAAAATAGATCTTATGGTGGTGAAACACACAGATGAATGAAAGTTTGGAATCCCACTCTAAAGCAATATGATGCAGTCCAGAAATACTTAGAAACTGAATGAAGTTATGGAACTGTGATGTGGCACTCACCTACTTCTGGTATCATTTAGAGGTCTTGTAACTGTATTTATTAGCTTTGTGGACTCCTCTTCACATCTTGGTCCTGCACCATCTGATTTTACCCAGCTACTTGCTTTCCAATGAGCAAATTATGTGACTGGTGAAAATTTAAACTGCTCGTGGCAACTTGAGTAATTGCTGCCAAATGATGTGGATTGCCAAATGATGTGGGTCATAAACAGTGGATAGGCATTCCTGTCAAGATCTTTGAGCCCACAAACGAAAACCTGTAATTCTAATTTGCTATTTAGGAACATGAAATCAACATCTATGTTTTCCATAAAGCCGGGCTTGCACCTGAAAGCTCCTGTCAGAAGAAACCTTTTACTCCACATCTTTGAAAACCAAAAACCAAAGTGCTCAAATAAGAATTTAGGAAAGGAGAATTGGGCACCACTTGGGGAATTTCATCTCTGAGCAGAAGGAGCTTGGCATAAAACCACACTGCCAATGACTCAGTGCAGTCTTTCCCAAATGAAGTGAAGGATGGCATGGAAGCTGGCCAATGTGAGATCAAAGCAGCCATAGCAAGGCTGCACAGAAGTCAGCTGCAGATGAAAAGCAGAGATAAAAAGCTTTGCATATTTCTTGTCTGAAGGCCTATGAGCTTGCATTTATGTGGGTGGGTATCACTGATTTTATAATGAGTCACTAGAGCAGCTGAAGGAAATTATTAAATGAGGAGTAATTGTGTGTTGCAACAAGAGTCTGAAGGAAGTGGTGTGTCCCCAGTCTGACGGTGCCTTCAGACAAAGCTCCTCCTGAAGGTGAGCACTGAGAAGATGTAAGTTACAGATTCAGGTGCAGAGCATTTCAGGGGTGTTTGCTGTGCCCTCTGGCCTTGTCCAAACAGCTCTTCCACAATTTTTCTGATCGTAGAACAAGCTAGAACAAGATAGACTGTTACAGCCACCAATTGGATGTTTTCCAAAGCTATGTTGAGTTAAAATTCTACAGGACTCGCCTAGGTGGTGGATACCCTCTAAGACTTCCAGTTTTACCCCAGATGAGTGAATGGGCTCTGTTGTTTCAGAGGGTTGTTTTCATGTTCATTTGCTTTCCTGTAGTGCAGCATAAGTGACTTCCCCTGCAAATCTGTCAAAAGTCTGACAAAATTCAGAGTATATCAGTCTGCACTTACTTTATCCCACTGGTAGAATTGGTTCCCATTTTATTCAATCACTTTATTTCAAAGTAGTTTTGCAGCAGTTTGACTGGTCTGTACTTCAGTATGTGCATTTCTTCAGTAAGGAGAAATCCTGAATAATTTACAGGTGTTTCATGACTGTACCTTTACATGCAAGGAAAATTGGATAAATCTACAGGGTTGTGGGTGAGAGGTTGTTTACATTTATATGCAGGTTTCAGTAAATTAAAAATGCAATTCACTTGAGGACTTTTTCATCTCCTCTTGTTGAATAGTGAGATTCATTTTGGCAACCGGAAAAACTTAGATTCAGTGCCACCATGTAGATATTCAGTTGGACAACATGATGCCATTGCCTCGTATATTATTATAAAACAACCACATCAAACTATGCAAGTGTCCTGTAATGTCATGATTACAGTGTTAGGCTCATACCAGTTGAAAAATATGACTAATTGAATATTAGAATATTCCTTCAATTATATATTTGGTTGTCCACATAGATATAGGCAATCTGTTAAATTGCTATGTCAATTTGTATTATGGCAAGCTTGGAAGGTTCCTGAGAAGGGAAGGAGAGGCTGGAAGTGCAGGTTTTAGCATGTATTGTGGTATCACCTAATCCTGCCACCTCATCAGAGCCTGCTCATGGGGAAAACTATGGGAAAAAATCCCAAAGAAGATTCAGAGTGATGCTGGTGATCATCAGGGACATGGCTGCTTTTCCAGGGGCATGGAGTGGCATCCTGTGGCAAGAGGAGCCAGTTTTGGATGATGGGAGAAACTATGGAGAAACATGGCACAGCTTCTGTAATTGTTTTTTTTGTGAGAACTTCTAAAATCATAGCACCATTTAGGTTGGAAAAGACCTTTAAAATCATCAAGTCCAGCCATTAACACATCATTTCCAAATCTACCAGTAGACAATGGCTGTAAGTGTCCCACCCACACATTTACAGGGACAGTGATTCCACCACTTCCAATGCTTGATAACCCTTTCAGTGAAGCAATTTCTCATGATATCCAACACAAACATTCCTGGCACTACCTTAGACCATTTTTTCTTGTCTAGTCCCTTGGTACCAACCCCTCACCTTGCTGTAACCTCCTTCCAGCCTCTCTCTGCAGAGCACCCAACACTCCCTCAGCACCCCTGCGTGGGTCCCATCTGGCCCCATGGACTTGAAATTCTTTTTGAAAGAGTGTGATTTCTATTGCCTCTGTAATTATATTCTGGTTGCCTCCAGCAATCCTGCTATTTCAATTGAATGCATAAATAAATAAATAAACAATGTGCTTTAAAAATACTAACTGGACAGAATGGCAGGAGGCTCAGGGGTGTGGCCATTTTGTTTGAAAAAACATGCTTTATTTTTTGGTACTTTTGCCTGAAATAGCCTCGTATTTTCAGGTCAACTTACGGCCAAGAAAAACACAAGTCAGACCAAAGCCCACAGGAAACTCTAACAACTCTAAGAAAGGCCAGCTAATGAAGGTTGTAGAAAAATCACTGTGAATGATATCATTGACCACTGGCAGTGGGAAAGTCTGAGGACTTGTAGCTGATCATGAACAGGGATTGGGGAAATGAAATGTTAAAATATTCTGAATTTTTTATTTATTTGTCTTCTGTTTTCTAAGAATCCTGGGAAAAACAACTTTGTTATGATTACCACCCATGGCTTTCTGACTTTTAAAGTCGCACAAATGCAATTTATGCCTCAGAGTTGCTATAGATACAGGACACTAAATCTGTTCCTGGCCTTGCTAAAGTTGCTGGGAGTTTTGCCATTCAGTAGGGGATGGATTTCACCATAGATTTTCAGTGCCACAACCTTAGCTCCTGACAGAGTCAAAATGCTGCCACTTCAGAGACCAGCACTTTGCACAAGAAAGGAGCCCCCATGTAACTGTTTGTAGAATTCCTTCTGTGACTTTATTGGCATGGTGTGTGCTGGCACAGTGTGGAGAAAGTGCATGGGATAAGAATTTAGGTGGCTCATTGGAAACTGCTTTTCTCAGGTTTGATGTGGACCTCTTGCTAGAAAGCAAAAGTGAGGAAGCACAGAGGCAAATCAAGAGTGCTCCAGGTGATATTGAGCTGAACTTATTAGATAACAATCATCTTCTGATGCCACAAAAGGGCTTTGTGCTCAAGTATCTTTGTGTGACTGGCCCTAATCTTTTGTGAATGCATCTGAATGCCCTGGTTTGTGGGCTAGGGTTGTATTGCTCTCCTCTCCTATCTTTCAGAGACTTGATTGCATTTGTGTGGTGGACTACATTTTCACACAAAGCTTGGATCACAGATCACCTTTCCTGCTGCTTCTGAGCACAGACTGTGCTTCTATAGTATCTGTTGCAATGATTTTAATGGAAATGTGATACTGGGAGAGCAGGAAAGATATTGTATATATGGTTTCCACTGCTCAGAACTCAAGAAGCAAATGCCACATGATGAGGCAACTCTCAGCATACCTCAGCCTGGGGAATATGGAGTGTAGCTGCACTAGCCTGATCCTTTCCCTGTAGGAGAGGTGGGAGTTGGTTTCTGAGCTGTTCCTGTGCTTTGGTGTGAGGGTTTCCTCTGAGCAGTTCATGGCACAGCCTGTCTGGTGCTGCAACACACACCAGCCCCAGCCTGCCCCTGCAGCTGCAGAAAGTCCTAAAAACTGTGCTGAGACATCACCAAAGCTAAAATTGGAGCAAAGTGAACCAGGGCCAGGACTGAGTGAGCCCAGGACAAATCCATAGCTCTGAGTCCCAGCTCAATGTCCCAGTTCAACCCATAGCTCTGTGTCCCAGCTCAAGGTCCCAGTTCAATCCATAGCTCTGAGTCCCAGCTCAATGTCCCAGTTAAACCCATAGCTCTGTGTCCCAGCTCAAGGTCCCAGTTCAATCCATAGCTCTGTGTCCCAGCTCGATGTCCCAGTTCAATCCATAGCTCTGTGTCCCAGCTCAAGGTCCCAGTTCAACCCATAGCTCTGTGTCCCAGCTCAATGTCCCAGTTCAATCCATAGCTCTGTGTCCCAGCTCAAGGTCCCAGTTCAATCCATAGCTCTGTGTCCCAGCTCAAGGTCCCAGTTCAACCCATAGCTCTGTGTCCCAGCTCAAGGTCCCAGTTCAATCCATAGCTCTGTGTCCCAGCTCAAGGTCCCAGTTCAATCCATAGCTCTGTGTCCCAGCTCAATGCCTTTTCCACCCAATTCGGTGGCTTGGGGCACCTTTCCAAGCTCCAGCATCTGACTAACACTGGAATTACCTGGCTGAATTTCAGTCCAAACAAACTGAAGGTGACATAGGCGGGTATTGGTGTGGTTCATCTCATGGTGAAGGAGCTGTGTCAAATACCACAGTTTCCACAGTTGTCTCGCTATCATTGTTCCCCAGAGTCCAAAATACTTTGCAATGTTAAATTATCTGTATTAAAACAGTCTCTCCAATGCAACTGGAGACCACCCAGAACTGATCCTAGATACTACAGCATTCTCTCCAAGGAGATAGGCTGAAATATTTTGGAGTTCACTGCCCATAGGGCATACTCTGAGCTGGATTTATGCACGCAGGCAGTGCTCAGGGGACTTGTCTCAGAGCACTCTGTTTCTGGCCTGCTTTGTTTCCATTTGTGTAATGGAACCATTTAAAAATAAATAGCAGTTTAAAAATAAGTGAGTGATCTTCATAGCTAATGTTTATCTAGGATAACTGGCATCCATGTCCATGCTAAAAAACCTTTGCTGCCTTTATGAATCTGTTTATTTAAGTATCTGTTTTTGAAATGAGGCTTATAATATTTGCATGCTGAGTAGCACAGAATTTCTTTTATCAAGGAAGCTTCTTCCCTATATAATTCTATGCTGAAAAGAGGAAGTTGTGCTTTATAGCAAAACTTACTGATATAACAAAGAAAATGAGACCAGCCAGATTCTCAGCAGCACCGGTTGCTCCAGTTTAGTTTTGCTCTGCCTTAGTCTTTTGTCATAGATTCCAGACATGGTGTTAAATCAAATCAAGAATCTGAATAGGAATTGTTATTTTGTTCAGTTGTACCTGAAAAAAGTGTGTGAGACTGTCACCAGAGGACTTTAGAAAGAGTTTTCTGTGTGATTTTTAACTGAAAGACAAATGACTGATCACACATTGATTCTGTATACACAGGTTTTATGGTAGAAGGCAACATGGAATATTAGAGGAAGCTTAATAACAAATTAAGAAGGTAAGAAGATGTGAGACACTTTTAGCACCTCTTTTGTATGGATTGTCCTTCAATTTTACGTTAGTAATTTAATGAATTTCCCATATAGTCCCAAATGTTCACTTCCTCAATGGAACTGCCTCCATCCAGGTCCCCTTTTGGGCTGTGAGTGTTAAATGTCCTCCCGCTGAAATGTACCTGACACTCATTTCAGCTGTGTTAGCTGGTGTCCATGGTGCTAATAGGAAATACAACAGCAGAAGTGATGTAATTTCATTATCTAAAGCCATTTTGAAAAAGCTTGGATCTTTCTTAACCAGCCCTAGTGTGAGTTACATTGGAGTGAGCTTACTGAGGGGATTTGAAAGACAGTTGCAGGGATCAGACACCGAGAGTTCATAGCCCTACCAAAGGAACAGAAGAATTACAATGCTCTGTGGAGCTTTGATTAACTGTCTCCAGAGTAAATACAACCTCTGGAAACAAAAGCTTTCTCTCACACCAGGCCCCAGAATTGGCAACTTTAGCACATTCTCTTTGTTCACCTCCAGGATGGCTGGCAGGTTCAGCCAAAGGAGAGGGACTGTAAATTACAACAAAAAGGGAATTAGAAGATGTTATTTTAATCAGACTACTGAATGACTTAACTGCAGAGCTAGTGCATGGTGTGCACAGTAATCAGACTTCTGTGGGCCCAGGCAGGAGCTTTCTCTGTGGGGCTGTGCTGGAGGAGGCTCAGAAAGAAATCTTTCAGCACACCCTTACGGTTGAATGATCAGGCAAGTCCTGTATCCCCTCCCTTGTACTTCTATTGTATCTGCTTCAGACCACTCTTTGCATAAGCAATAAGGCTGGATTGTTTTAGCTGGCATATCAGGCACCAATTTTGCAAAACATGATCTACTTATGTAGACCTGAATGCCCACAAAGAGTCCAACACCATTCCAGAAGTGATTCAGGGGATCCTTGCTAGGAGCTGCTGTTGAATGATTAACTTTCACCCAAGCCCCTGCATTATTTTGAACTCTACCCTTGTTCTTATAGATAAATGCAAAATATTAGAAAGTTCCTTGTGCTGTGCTTTATGTTGTCAGAGCTATAATCTCACTGTTAATTACTGTGTGTTTAACATCCCAGTCTGACATAGCTCTCCCATGCAGGCAAGCTGAATTTCCTTGCAGTATTTCAAGTGAGATATTTACTGCCAGTGTTAGCCAAATAAAGGATTTTTGAATGCTCCATTATTTTGAATTATTTTCCCTTTTCTTTGCATACTGGGCTGCAAACAGCTCTCAGCAAAACAACCTGCCTTTCCCACAGCAAAATTCAGGAGTTGCTCCCCAGACTCTGCTCCTGAGAGCTGGCATGCTTGGAGCAAAACCAAGCTGCAGGATTGGATTTTTCCAAGGGAAGATACCTGCCATTATTCAAAAGAAAAGTATGCTTTCCATTGAACATTGCCATCACGTAGCTGGCAGCTGCATGAGCAAGAGGGAGCAGGACTAACAGACTGTGCCATACTTAAAAACATAGTTGAATTTAAATTTCCAGTTGTGAATCTGTTTAACAGGATCATTTACAGAAGCACATTAGTCACCTGAGTGTTTCTGCAGAGCTTAGTGGAGTGGGTAACGTGACTATTTGAATTTCTCTTACAGGAAGGAGCAACTGGTGGTGCAAATTTGGAATATTCTTCACTGCAAGGCTGTGTTTTTGGGGAAAATGTGTGTGCACCCCAGGTGAAGATGCACACCACTGTCACCAGAGGAGGTCCATATTGCCTCACTCAATTTTCTAAAAGCTTCTCTGCTCAGAGCAATCTCCACGTTTGTACCTCTGTCATCCACTTCCTTTTCCTAAAACCACTTGCCCTCAAACTTCCCCAGTTCTCTTTCTGTCACGAGGCAGGGCAAGGATAGCTTCACAAAATTCAGCTTCTGCACGTGCAGATGGATGGTGGGCTGCTCTGTGTGATGGAGTGGCCACCTGGGTCTGTGCATGTGCAGGTGTGTGTTGTTCCTGGGCAGCAGTCGCGGTTTGGTGGCTCCTCCATCTCTTCTCCAAACACAGCATAAACATTTCCCCTGCCTGGTCTTTTGGGGGTGTGTAGAGAAAGTCTGGAAAATTCCAGAGAGTTTTGTTGGATTATGTTTAACCCACTCACTGATGAAGGCTGGGACTGATTGTCCCCCATGCTGATTGTCCTTCAGCACCTTAAAGCCAGGCCAGTTGTCTCAGACATCAGGAATTCTTGTTTTACCCCTTCACCTGGGCTGCCATCTCTTGCAGCATATAGTTTGCTATTGCTGGCATCATGCTAGAATAAAAAAAACACTATAAGAAAAATAAAGCACTGCATAAAAGAAAACCCAAACCAGAGTTCAAGATTGTTCCTTAAATGTGTGACTTTCTGTTTCTTGTAGGAGAGAAACTGGGGACCTGGGTTTGTTCCCTCTCCCTTGGCCCTCTTGAAAGTAAGTGAGACTTCTGCTCCTAAACTACTCCAGCCTTTTGGAGGGCTGTTCAGTGTCTTTGCCCTCTGTTTGTCCTCCCACCTCTCCTCCTTGCTCATGCTGCTCTCTGGAGCACTGCTGCTTCTTGCTGCTGCTCCTGTGCATGTTCCTTTGGACTAAATGGTGGGATCCTGGTCACAGCTCTTGGTGACAGCACCTCAGAGCAAATAAATGCAGGACCAAACGGGAGCTCCCTGTGGATGAATCTAAAATCTAGGCTGGAATGACCTGAGCAGGGGATGTTGATATAAAATGTTCCTTTCTGTTAATCAGTTATGTATGGTGGCCTGAGTAAATGGGTGTATACAGGGCTGGGTGCAGCAGTTTAACTTCCAGGAGCTTATGTCTGCAGGCTGGGGTCACAAACAACGAGGGTGGAGGAACCAGGAGCCCTTAGCAAGCCCAGAAGTGGATGAGTCCAACACACACGAACAGGCCAGCAGCTGCTCCTCAGGGCTTGCAGACTCCACACATCCAGGTAAAAGCCCTGATCCAGCCAGGCAGAGCAACACTGCTACAGCCACCCCCAGAGCAAGGAATCAGCAGCAGAGCCCCATTAGCTGCCCTTGATACATCTGTGCCCTGCTGTAATGTAAAGGAAGGTGTGGGTGAGACTGCAGCCTAGCACAGATTTTTTTTTAAATCTCATTTTGGTTGAGGAAACAGAAAATGCTGTTATGTAAAATATGACAAAACATTATTTATTAAAAAAAAGGATAGAAATTGACAGGGAGTTTATTCCTCCAGCATATTCATGTAAAAGTTAAGATATCTGAATCAATGTTTTAAAGAGAGGAATTTAAAGCAGGAAAAGCCAAGACATAAGTTTACCTAATTTAAAGCAGAAAAGCCAATCTAAGTTCACCTAAATGAATGACAAGCATGCATCAGTTCCATCAGAGGTTGATGTGAGGTGCACAGAGATACTCTTGGATAGTGGGAGTTGTTACTCACTGGGCTGTGTCTTTGCAAGTGGGAGTTTGGGGTCACAGCTTTATGGCTCTAAATCCGGTATCACATTGCCCAGTGGAAAATGTTACAGCCTCTGCACACTGTAAGTATTCTGTGCCACAAGCCTCAAACTTTCACCACTTGACTGTTGCACCACCTGGGTGTAATTAGCAGTTTGACATCAGATGGCAACTAGAAAGTTAGGTTAAAATGGAAAACCTAAGCAACCTGATTTCCAGTTTTCATTTTATGCAGATAACAACAGACACCACAAATGTATAGTCTCTTCCGTGCACTGATTCTCTCAAATATTTCAGAGGATTTACTCTTTTAACCAAGGATGTAGCTGGCTAAATGCACATGAACTACACTGTTATTAATGCAAATATATTCAAATTAGAAGCTATCTGTGGTATATTTTACAGAAGCTGTTTCAGTGTCAGCACAGCACAGCCACATGAAACCCACCTGGCCACCTGTGAGGTTTCTGGTTTCAGAGCCAGCTCCACTGAACCTGGCCCTCGTTGCAGAGTTAATTGGAAATATTTGTCCAGGGAACTCGCCTGGCAGATTTTGTGTGTTGTTTGATTTCCTCATTCTTGGCGTTTAATCTGTCATATCAGAATGTGTGGTTTGGTACCGTCCAGAGGAGGGGATGGAGCCAGAGCAGCTCCTGCTCCCGTGGATCCCCAGCAGATGGTGAAGAGGAGGGGGACAAGATTGAGAATTTGGAGGAGGAGGAGGAGGAGGAGGGCTGATGGACAGCTGCCTGGTGATAGCAGGCTCAGGCTGGATCTTTGGCACTCAGCACAATGCCCTCCTTAGGGCAGAAGTGATAGCAGGAGGATATCTCTGTGCAGGATCGCTGGCTGAGTACTCCAGTGTAATTGCCAACTAATCCTAATTGTGTTTGTTCTTTAATCCAAGATTAATCTGAGCTAAATCATCTGGACTCTTAAAAGTAAAAGCATTTGTTTCATTACTTCTCTAAGAATCGGTAAATATCTTCTTCCTTGCTTTTTTTAAACTTTTGAGAAATACCTTGCCTTTTTTAAGCCCTTTGGCCAATTTTTTTTTCTTAAACACCAGTGACAAGAATATGAAAGCAATTAGAAAATTTTTATGGGATTAAGACTCATGTACAAAAGACATGTTGATTCCTTGTCCTCCAAAGAGGGCAGCATGGGTTCTGCAATCAAACCTAGGGGGTTCACCAGGGGTTCATGTGCCATAATGTACGTGGTAGGTAGGAAAGTAATTAATGGAATTATCTTTGATTATAAAACCAAACACCTCCCTCCCCCAGACAGGGTAAAAGGGGATAGTCAAACACCTCTTTCAATTTTTAGAACTGAAAAAAAAAATGTATTCTTCACTTTTGGGAAAAAATGTTATCTGTCAGTAGTAAATAGCAAAGTGGGCACACTTCTGACTTTACTGATTTTGTAATATGTTATTTCTGTCTCTTTCTCATCAGCAAAGAGATGCTTTGCTGCATGGACAGATATTTTTTTCTAATTCCATATTAAGTTCCCATATAGAGTAAAATTAGATGGGATATAAAATTATTAATTTGATATTTATTTGAGTATTTTCCTCCCCACCTGATTTTCAGTAAATGGAAATGTCACTGTTTATATCCTCTTCTTTCTAACCACAGATATGCCAACAGTTTTCATAACAATGCTGAGAGGGGGAAAAGTGTTTTTTGAGGAAATTTACATACAACTCTCTGTATTCCTGTTTGTTACAAGAAATAATAATTTTAAAACATTACAGTCTGGACTTTGGGCTCTTTGGAACTCCCAGCTAACTGAGGGCCAGTCTTAAACCATGAACTCTTAGCTTAGTGCTTGGAAACCATAAGGGTAACATCATTGGGAATTTTGCACCAGTGGGGGCTCCAGGATGTGGCTGTGTGCCTTTCCCTGCACCTTACCCCAGTTCCTGTTTTCCTCTCCCTTTGAAATCCCTGTTTGAAGTTGCTCCTTAATCTCCTCAGTTGTTGACTTGAAAATGCAGCAGACCTCCTAAGCATGAGTCATGCCAGCCCTCAATCATCAGCATTGTCCAGAAATGCTCTGTTTCCCTTTTCATCTCCTCTTACCCCTTAACCAAGGGCAGCGATGATTCATAGTGTAAAAGGACTTGATTTGCATTTGATATGAGGCAACAACTAATTCAAGATGAAGAAACAGCATCAAACAGGCCTTGTAAAAAAAAGGGAAGGAAACTTTCTTATTTAATGTGGCCAAATCAAAAGTACAGGCATAGATACTATTCTTGAAAAATCAAAAGATATATTACACTGGCTTGAAAATCCCCTCACACAGATTCTGCAAATGTTTGAAAAAATCAATCTGTGGTAAATTATATTATGTTCCAAACAAATCAAAATCTTGTTTCTCTTTTAGACATCTTTGCAATGAAACATTTCTGCTTTTTGGGGGTTCTTTTGTTGTTTTTTTTTTGTTTGTTTGTTTGCTTCTTTTTTTAACAGAAATTTTTGTGCTAGGCACTTTACAGTGAGCAGAACAAGATGAAAAAAAAATCTCCCTTAAGAAATCTTTTTAGGAATGCACTTAAAGTGCACAAATCTCATCTTTATTTTAGACACAAGTAATTATGTGCTTACCTGCTATTGATGTCTTTAGGCATTAATCCCATCTTTAACGTTAAGTATATTTCTAAATTATTTTCCTCCATTGAGGTCTAAATACACAAAACAGGGGGGAAATCTAGGGAGGGATCAAGACAAAATGGCTATAATAAATCTTGCAAGTGTAGAAAGTTACTCCAGGGATCTTGAGCTGCTAATATCGATCAACTCTGGGTGAGTAATGCAGCTGAGCAGGAGCAGACTTTGCAGGACAGCTGCACCCCAAAGTCTTGGGGCAGTTTCCTGTGAAGCAAATTATAATATATATTACATATATTGCATGTCTCTCACCATCTTTTTTGCAGAACTCAGTTTGCCCAGAAGATGGCCTGTTTCTTTAAACTGCCTTGAAAAATATTCTGGTGGAGATGGAAATGGAAACTTTTGGTAACATACTGAAGGAATTAGATGGCTTCCTTTCCCTCTGCCTGTCTCTTGACATTCAGCTTCTGTTGCCTCCCTTTTCCCATTTACCATCATTATGGTTGTCTACCTGAACTCCAAGTTCTGTGAGGCTCATCCTTTGTCTTCAGCTGGTGGCCAAAAAAAATGACTTGGCATTTTCAAAGTAAGCTAACAAGTGCTCAAAGGAAGAGTTTGGGGAAAAGGAGATGGCTCCCAGAGCAAGGTCAGGCTGCTCATTGGTAGGTGTAAACTAAAATAAGGTCTTGGACTTCACTGAGGACTTAAATTTCTCCATGAAGGGGGGGCAAAATTTACCTGATGATGCAGCAAATTCTTCAGAGCTGTCCAGTGGGCTCTGAGCTGGTGTCCTTTGGTTGTAGCTCTCCACAATGTTTTGTTCACTTCTCATGACTGGTGTTGGCCAGTCCTCTCTCAATTTCTAGTCTGCTGTGATTAGGATCTTGGAGCCTCAGGATGTCTGCTTGCCCTCTTTCTTTTGTGCAGCTTTAAGGGGGGACACTATTTGTGTGGACTTTCTTAGTAATCTCAGAGAAATGAATGAACTTGTTTTACAGGACACAAGAGATTTTCATAACTGTGTTTGCTGTCACGTATCTTCAGTGTGCTATTATCTACATAAAAAGACTTTTAGTCATGTGATATACTGTCACAGTGTCTTCTGTATCAGTTTGTTTCAATATATTTACAAATATATTTACAAATATATTTACAAATTTACAAAAAATGCGTTACTACCATCTTTGTTTCTCCAAGGCAAGTAACTTCTATGCAAACAGAGATTTTGTATGTGTGGTCACAAATTTCATGGTTGAGTTTGAATACGATCATTGACCTTCAATGATCATATTTCTGGAAATTAGGAATAACCATATAGTCACAGAATTTTTAAGACTGGAAAAGACCAACATGATTGAGTCCAGCCTGTGCCTGATCCCTATCATGTCACCCAGACCAAGCACTGAGTGCCACATCCAGGCATCCCTTGGACACCTCCAGGGGTGGAGACTCCACCACCTCGCTGGGCAGCCCCTTCCAATGACTAACATCCCTGTAGGTGAAGAAAATCTTCCTGATGTTCAACCTAAACTTCCTCTGGCACATCTCGAGTCTCCATGTGCTTGTCCTGCCACCCAAAACATGGATTTTTATTTGTCTATGTACGTAGAGGTCTAGAGGTCTTACGTTGTTTAAAATTACAGTTTAGCCCCCACCCCTCTAGTTTCTGAATATTCCTATTTTTGGCATTTGCTATTGTATTATTAGGGCTTTATTCTCCCCTGAATCTGCACTAATTTTGAATGAAATACCTTATGATTTTAAACCAGTCTTCTCCACTTCTGCTGTCCACAGACCTTGCACGTACTCACTTTTGTATTTCCTATGTTATAATTTTACACACCAATGATCTAGAACCTCTGAGCAAAGTGCTGTCTGCCACATAAATTCTAAGTTTTTAAAAGGGATAGGTTTACGCTCAGAAGTCAGCCAGCCTCAATCACTGGCATTACCATTTGCAAATTTTTGCATTTTTGTCTCTTGCAGTTGCCGATCACATCCTGCCTGAGACCCAGAAAATTTCTTGAACCCATTTACACGAGCAACATCAGACTCTGGTGTTTGCACTGCCTCTCTTTTACTGAAAACTCAGACAGAGTGTCTGCTGACTCAGGATCTTTTCCAGGTTTATATTCTGGCTGTAAATCATCCATCTGCAATTGAAATAACTTCTTCTGTTTGTGAAACTCTTTTCTCCGCCACCGACACAAGCAGTTTACAGCCTGCTTTGGCAAACGAGGAGCTGGAGGGTTGTGCATGCATAAGCACTGGAAGTTTTAATTTTTCTGTCCATATTTGCTGGCATTCCCCTTTTTTTAGGTTTCCTGCAGCATTACCTACAGTCTCTGATGATTTCTGTAGTTGCAAAAATGTTGTTGCAAGACCACACATAACAGGTGCAGATTCTGTATAGCAATTACCACCAGACAATCAAAGGAAGAGTGTCTTCTTCATAAGCTGTTACTAGGCTTATTCTTATTCTTATTCTTATTCTTATTCTTATTCTTATTCTTATTCCTCCTCCTCCTCCTCCTACTACTACTACTACTATTACTATTACTATTGTGTTTTGTACATATTTTTTGCAGATTAAGGTTTTTTAGATCAACAATTAGGGCGGTAAAATTGGATAGAATTTTTTTCCAGCCAAATTTATCATTCATGTGTACTTTCCTTCTCTGTAAGTAAAGAAATATTGATAGCCATCTCTAACCCCCCAAGGCCTAGCAGGGCCCCTAGATCAGTCCTGGTTTTCCTATAGAAGTTAATTATTCACTTCTACCTTCACATTGCTGTCTGTTATGTTCCAAGCTCACAGCCCCAACTCCCTGTCCATGATACCCTTCTATTGTTTATACTCACAGCAAAATACCATCCCTAAACTTCAGTGTATTCCCATGTCTGGATAGCCTTTCAGGAAATTACATGGGTGCAGAGCACAGCCTAATATTTACAGGGAAGCACTGTGTTTAGAAGGACTAAGTTAAAATTTCACAGACTATGATTTTCTTTCTAAAGAAATTTTCCACCACCTCATTGAATTAATGAGGGTGAGATGAGAGGAAGAGGGGGGAAATGCATTTATGAAGAAAATGCATTTATTAAGAAACACTCTTCCTGATAGATATGTGGAGATCTGTACAGGCTTGGTCCCTTAGGGGATGGGTAGAACATGAAATCACAGAAGCGTTTGTGTTGGAAGTGGCATTAAATCTCCTCTCATCCCACCCCCTGACATGGACAGGGGCACCTCCCAGGTTGTTCCAAGCCTTTTTCAGCCTGGCCTTGAACACTTCAGGGATGGGGCAGCCACAGCTTCTCTGGGCACCCTGTGCCAGGGCCTCACCACCCTCACTGGGAAGAATCTCTTTCAAATATCCATTCTAATTCTACTCTTTCTCAGTGTGAAGACATTCCCCTTATTCTGTCACTCCATTCTCTTGTAAAAAGTCCCTCTCCTTCTGTCTTTTAAGCTCAAGGTGTGGATAAAAGGTTTCTGCTTCCTCTTTTGGAGCTGGTAGACAAAAGGCCCATTCTAAAAGTGTATCAGTACTCTCTTCTGGATTCAGAGCAGTAAGTCTAATTTCTTCCTTAAGTTTTCATCTAAGTGTGCTTCTAAGTATGTGTTGGCACACGAGCAACAGGGAATTTGAATTCTGCTAACTTTATTTTGTGTTCTGTTGATAGCTATTCTGTGCCATTAAAAACATTTGAGAATATATTTTTTAGCTTTTAATGGCTTCTGTCCTCCTACTGTATTCACTTTCTTAACAGCATAATATCTGGCATTTTCACCCCTTGAGTAAGTATTCCTTTTCCTGAAAATGTTTTATAAGAAAGCAATTATAAATGTTATTTCTTCTAGATTTTGTTTTACTTTCACATGAAGTTCACATTCACATTATATGGTTTGATTTTACCCTAGTGTCATCAAAGAAAGATTTTATCAATGCTTTCCCTATAAATAGGTTTTCCTTTCAAAATTATTTTGGTAACTACAGCTGACTAGTATCCTGTACACACTCTCTGGGTGTGAGAATAACTTATGCACCCAAATCTAACCTAGAAAAACCTGTAGAAGGAAAAGAGTGAAAAGAGTTCCCCAACATTTCCTTCTCTTTTATTTCTCCCAGTACTGGCTTTTTGTCTTGGTACTTGGCTAAGGCTATGGCTAAAGTTTTGGTTCTGTGATCCACAGAGCTAAATCAACATCTGATTACAGCTTTAATCAGTCACAGTGAAAAAAATGGTGCTAAATACATCAGAGGTTTTTCCATCTTTTTGTCTCTTCTAGGAAATTTCTATCCCCATAGCTTGATTTTCCCCAAAACTGCAGCATTGTGATTTTTGTAATTTAGAATGGCAACTAGTTTGCTCTTGTCTTAATAAATTGAGTGTTTCTGACCTAGTTCTATGTAATAATAGCCTCAGTGTCTTCACAAAGAGGAAAATATTGCTTGGACCTCTTCCAGTTGTGTACAGATGTAGTGGAGCAGTGCTGTGGTTGACGAGAGCCCTGCCCTTATCCCCTTATCTTCTCCTCAGGTTCTGGATGTTGCCTCCAAATTAATGGCACACATAATGCTCATTCACCACCCCAGGGAGAACCTTGCATTGCCATTTACAAGCCATAGATGGTCTTTTATGGAATAAGCTAACTGTCAAAAGAGGGAATTAGTGAGAAACCCAGGCAGAGGGGCTCTCCACAAAGTCAGCAAACATCTAAGGACAGGATGAAATGGAATTAAATGCTCCATGACTTTTAGATGGCCAGTTCTCTTGCAGCTTGTGTCCTCTTTTGCCCTAAGCCACAAAAAACATTGCCATCATTCTCACAACAGCAATAATATGGAGTTTTTTTAATCATGTTCCAGTTGCTCTTCTGCATGATCTGGAAAGGAAAATACCTGAGGCCAGTACTTGGCAAACTCTTTTTGTGTAGCAGCTAAGATTAAATAAATCTACTACTGAGCTAATAATCAGAGCAAATTTATACCCTAAACCGTTTCTGAAAATATTTATTCATTCAAACAAAATCAAACTAACTTTCCTTCCACAATTTTTCAAAGAAACTAAAGAAATATTATAAAATACAAAGAAATAATAAGTATTATCTACAGTGCATAGATTACATTTTTAATGTTTTTTGGGGCATACATTCTGAAAATTATTTTATTCCAGTATTCAAGCTTTTGGAAATTAACATTTTCCCAATACACTTCATTGAATTACTCACAAAAATAATTGAATAAAACTCAATTTATCATTTCTAACAAGTTATTTACTGTTTATCTCAACCGCTTCTGCAGTGGAGAAAAGGGGAGGCTTCAGGTAAAGCCAAGAAGCTGTAAAAACTCATCTTTTACTCATATAGGATGATGTAGATTCCATCCAGTTTCAGAGGAATGACACAGAATGGGTTTTGCCTAGAGTCAGACTGATTTTAAGTCAAATAGATACAAAGGAGAGCAGGTTGAAGAAGGAGATCAGTGAAACTCAGAGCAGGATTTGCAATATCTATCTGTTCTGAGGGCTATGGAGTTATGCTTAGGCATATTCTCACGATCTCTTTGGTCTTCCCACTCTAAAGAAGTTTACAGTAAAGATTTGGGTTATTAAAATACTCCTAAGTTAAACTAATACCTTGAAAAGCACCAGGTGAAATAGCACTTTCCAGTGCTCACAGTTGATTTTCCTGTCTTTTGGAGCAGTGTAACTCTAAGCCAGGATGTCACAGTACATGAAGTTCCTGTGAAAGTTGGTTGGGATATATCCTGAAGGATTGTTATGGAGCATGCAAGCATGAAATATGGATCCAAAATATAAAAATGGACACAGAAATCTGCAGCTAGTTTGGCCTATGCAAGATAATGAAAAAAAACCTGCATGAGGTTTGTTTAGTTTGAGGATTTTTTTGAAAATTCAGAATAAAAACTGTGTTTGTCTGAAGTTTTGTTCAAGTCCACTAGCTTGTCTACTGATTCTGAATTCTTCTTTCAGATAAATCTGGGCTGATTTATAAATTGGTATCAAAATCTCACTAACCCTGAGGTTTTGAGCAGTTTAAACTGGCCATGCTATAAAATCGAGGTAGCAGCCAGTGGTTTTGGCCGGGTTTTCAGTGGCTATTTTGAGTTCAGCAGAGCCCCAAGCTCAAGATGGAAAACCTGGAGGTGCCAAACCTGTCCTGCTCCCTGCCATGAGCCTTTGGCAGGGCTGCAGGGGCACACAGGGGAGCTGGGCCTGCTGCTGCATGAAGGACTCCAAGGGGAGGAATCTGCCCTTTCTCCCCCAGCAAATCTGAGATGTGCTCAGCCACAGAATAAAGTGTGGGAGTGTGTCTGCAAAGGGCTGAAAAGCTGGCCTGGGCAGGGAGCACTCAGGCAGAAGAGTAACTGCTGCAAGTTCAAGACTTTTATCCAGTTGTGAGTGGAGAGTGTTTCTAACTGTGTTATTATGTCTATTATTAACCTCTTTCTTCAGCTCATGCTGGATTTTATCAGCTAGGTGTGTTTTGAGAGGCAAACAGCTCTTTTTGGAATGGGGCTTGTGCTTCTGTGACCACTTGTTTTGCATCTGTCTTGGGTGATTCAGGAGCAAATTCATCCACTTGTCTCCTCTGCAGTACAACCCTGCTGTGCTTCTATTACGTGCATGATTTCACATATTAAATTTATTTCTTCTGCTGCATTTATTTTAAAACTTTATTCAGCCATGTGCCTCTCGGTGCATTTAAAAGGAGCCACAAATATTTATGAGGCAATTTTAACACTTACCAATTACTTTTGTGGTGTTTGGTACTTTAATAGCTGTAGTTGTATCAGCCTTGGCTGATATTTCCTAATTATTCATATCCTGACATGTTATCAGCCATCATAGAGCATTACCAGCATCATTTTAAGCTCTCTTCACCTTCTTCAGTCTGGGTTTTATTTGAAAAGCAGACATGCAGTCCCCAGTGAGAATTAAAGTAGAAGCATTAGCTTGCAAAATATATGCCAATGACCTAATGATTCTGACATTTCCACAATACAAGCTTTACAAGAAGGCATGCAGACAGCAAAGTCTGTTTTTCTATCTCATATTTTTTTAATGGCTAAATGTTTGGAGGAAACAAAATGGATTTATTCTGCTCAATCCAGGGTATAATATCAGGACTTATCCGGTTCCGGGCCCCAGGGCTTCAGACAACTAACAAAACACATCTTACTTCTGCTCTGCTAGCTCTCTGTTATGCTTTTCACATGCAGGAAGAAAGAGTAAAAGCATAACCCAATTGAATAAAGCAGCATGGCCTGCTATTCTTTGCTTATGAAGCATCACATGATAGACACCAAATTAAGAAGAACCCCCCCACCTGTGGTTAAGTATGTATGCAACTGTCAAGCTGTTTTATCTAATATAGAGGGAATTTCACCATTCCCTTCCCTGCCAGAGTACAAGAATATGCTTAAAATGTTAATGCCTTACCAAAGCATGCTTCATTGTTTTTGAATAATCCAGTGATTTTACATAATTTAAATAAAAATCAAAGCTGCTCCCTGATCTATTTTGAAATGCTCCTACCTTTCAAAGCCTTTGCTCTGATATATGGAGAGAAGGCTAATCTGACATGGTTCTCCTTACAGAGTTTAAGTTGCAACTTGTTTTTTGGCTCTTCAGTTGCTGTTTATGTAAGGATGTATTGGGATAGGGCTGTCTGCCATGATATGGCAAAAAAAACAAAACCATCTTTCCTAATAAAAATAAGATGCTATTTAAACAAGAGGCTAAAGGAAATCTATCCTCTCTGTTGACCTTTCAGACTGTGGTAAGCACAGAGCACACAGTGCCAATTTTATGACACAGTCATGTCAAATAGATTGTATGTGACATATTTGAGCTGTGCTTTCAAAGAAGGTTTAGATGTAAGAGTCAGGAGGGAAAACCCATTCAAATGTGTTCTTGTTGCTTTTTGTACAGTGACTTCATGGACCAACCACCTAATGACTAAGACATGCCATTTGCAAGAACATTCCCTTAACCACAGAATTTTCTGGTTCATTTGCTTGAAGAACTCCAAAATTTTCCTGTCATTGCCCAGGAAATCACAAGCAAACCTGGTGGTGGTGTCAAAGACTTAGAGGTGCCTGGCATTTGTTGGGGTACTGGGCTGGTCATTTCCTCCTTTGTGTTTTTCCTTTCTCTCTTTTGCAATGAGCTGGTTACAGGAATTTCTCATACCTGCAGAGATTGGGATCCTTGCAGCAATAGGGCTTAAATGTCAGAGGTGGCCTTTGGAAATTAAAACCATGTAAACCTGGGTTGCTTTCTTGTGATGCAGTGTTCAGAAAACAAGCCACAAAAGAATAATTTCAAATTCAGCAGGAGTCACACTGCAGTACTTATTGCTGAATTCTGTGACAGAAATATTCCAAATACCTGTCTGTAGACCAAGGACATGCAAGTTTCAGAAGTGGCTTCTCACTGGGCGCAAAACCCCTCAGTAGTCCTTGCTGAGCATGAGAATCATTAGCTGCTTTCAAATAATTCAGGATTTAGCCTGGAATTTACATGACTCCTTTTCTTCCCGCATTTCTTCCTTGCAGTTGCTGATTCTCTCTGTGCAGTAATAGGGTTGTCATTAATGTACAGCACCTCTTTTCTTCTTAACATTGGCTTCTCTTTACTGCAGAGGTGAAAGCTGTGGAAGCTTTCTGCCTTTGAAGAACTACTTAAGATGAAATGGTTCTGAAGTGCATTTAAGGGTGTTTACTTTAGGCACTTTATTTTTTTTTCTTTATTTTTATTCCTATTGGAACTGGCTAATGTTATTCATTAAACTAACAATTTCTCCCCTGCCTGTTCTTAAGTGTGACTTGTGACCTTGCAATCTGTGTATTTTGTCATCACAATGTGTTACCATGGAATTGATTTTGATGTCATGAATAAGGGCATTGTGAGTTTCCACGTTCCCAAGCATATTTGAGACACAGGTTTGGAAACAAAAATGACTTCACCAGTTAAATATTGTTAGATCCTATAGTATATCAAAGGTAAGAACACTTGTGCCCTATATTCCTTTACATAGAAGAATCTGAGGTTAGGAATTTCAAAGCAGGTATATACAAGAATGACACTACAAATAGCATTTCACAAGATTAAATATTTTGTGAGAGTATTGAACTCTAACCCCTTTATGTTACTGTAGACAAAAATCTTTCATATTGTTCATGGAGCCTCCTCAGACTGTCTAGTAGGGATTCTGTCTAAAGAGGAAGAAATGCAGTGTGCTGAACAGCTCCAGGATGCTGCTGGGACTTAACTCCTTCAAGACAACAGTGACTGAAGGGAATTTTCTACCCAAGATCACTCACAGGCAGGCAGAGGGCAATGCACCATTGCTGCTTTTGAGGCTGAGAGGAGTAGTAAGGATTTTTCAGAAAAGAGCCTTGCACACAATGCACAAAGGGAAAATACACTTTTGTTGTGCAGCAGAATACATGTATTGCATGCTTTAAATTGAAAAAAGCAAGTTCCCTCAGTGATCTACCTACCCACATGAGGTTAAAAGTGTTCAATGGAATCCCTTGTCAAGCTGTTCCCCAGGGTATTTAATTCATCACATTTAAAGTCTTGATAGCATTCTCTTATAATGGAGAAGTTTGAAAAGCCTCAAGTGGGGTTAAAGTCCTGGGTTGCAAAAAAACCTAGTTTAGCAGGAACCACATCTATAGTTCTGTTTACTTCATCTGCAGGGTTTTTTTCCAGATGAGGCTTACCCATCCATTGCATTTTACAATCTATCTCAGCAGCATTTTGCTCCTGGCACCAGGCAAATATGTCCTCATTAAGTAAAATTTATGCTAATACCATTCTGATTAGCAGCAGTCATTGATATTCACTCTCATTAGCTAAATTGGTTCACTGGAAGACATCCCGTTGAGGGGATTTTTTTTTCTGTTTTAAATGGAATATAAAATGTATGGATTCACAGAGAAGACAGATGATGATAATTACACCCTGTGTTTATTCCAGCCATTTTTTTTTATCCTAAAGCTTCCTGAAGTACTTTGCAGCATTTAGATCTGCAAGGAGGGAGAAGATATTTTTCCCCCTTAGAGAAAAATCTCTGTCAGATATAAAGAAGCCATTCTGGTTTTACTGTTCTTAGCACAGATGACACAAAAGAGTGAATGTAGGTGCACTTTTTGATGACATAAAATGCAGGACATTTCATAGGAAATCTAGCCTGGGAATAAGCTCAATTCATGGAGTAATGGGACTTACTGCATGCAGTCTTTTTGGAGTAACCTTGTGATTCTGAATTACCATCTCTTTGAGTTGGGCCTGCACTGATATTGCAAAATTATCAGTGTGAACCTTTTGCCAAAAATACAAAGATCCTCATCTTTATAAATCTGTTCCTCTTTATAAATCTTGGTTGAAGGAAATGATGATTTCAGCTGAGAATTTGATTCTATTTTCTCATGTTAAAACATACATGATCAGCTCAAGCCATGGTTTGATGCAGTCTGGTGTGATGCTGTGATGAATTACTCTCCTGAAGGGCTCTTTTTGGGCAGAAAAGACCAAGTTGGAAGCTGTTATTGCCAAGGTGTGATAATCTTGCCATTAACACTGTTAGGTCCAAACCAGGTTTCTTTGTATTATAGCCTCCAATTCAAGTGCAAGAAGGAAAGCAATGCTCTTAATGCCTTATATTCTTACTCATATTAACAAAAATCCCAGTTAATGTCTCTCTCTATGTGCAGACCTATCTGTCCTTTGCAAACTCTGCCTCTATAGTAGTCTGATAAAGTTCTGTTTACCTTTAAATATTGACTCGGCACATACTCCATTCTCTTTAAAGAGGAAAAACATTTCTCTGGTCCGTCCAACCCTTGACCTTCCTAGAAGGATTATAAACAAGGACGTCTATTCTTGCTAATTTTTTACCTTTTGGATCTGCAATCAATCCTGCTGATTCGTGAGGCTGCTGAGCAGCAAACAGATGGCAGCAGCCACTGACCACAGGCAATGGTGAGATGGGAAACACTGGCCTACAGTGACCTTTGACTGGGCTTGAAATTCCTCCGTTTGCCTTTGAATTCCCATCCCTGAATAGCTCACATCACTCCTGAGCAATAATTGCAGCCTTTTTACATGTGCTCTTCTGCTTCAAATCTCTTATATTGATCTAATCTTTCTCCTTTAATCAAAACTAGTTCCACATCCAAAAGATGCTTTGGATCTGTGGCCACAAGCAGCAATGTGAAACCACCCAGACGCAGATAAATTGCCATTCTCTCCCACTGCACAGAGAAATTGGGTCCTAATGGTATAGCAATTACTTTGTTTCCATGGTAACATGTGTGAGCACTATAAATAATGTTTGATGTTTATAAACAATTCAGTTTACACTGAATTATATACACTATTTGTATGCTAATATATGGGATGCACTTCTAGTTGTTTCACAGCAATAGGAGAGCAAATAGAAAGTTACAAGTTTGGTGAGCACTGCACTGAACCATGTGATTATTATTTTTTCCCATGTCTATGTCCAAAGGAAAAACTGCATGAGCTGAATGTATTTCCTTTCATAATGTGTGCACTCAATAATGGAAAAAATCCTGGAAAGAAAAACTTACAGAATTAGCAGATGGTTTTGCTCCCCATCATCATTACTGTACTGGAGGTTTTGTCCCAGAAGTTAAAAAATATTTAGGTTGCAACTCAGCAAAATGCTTCTGTGCATGCTTATTTTTAAGCTCGTAAAGTGATAAAATATCTTAGTTTGATGTTTTAAAATGGCTTTATTTTTTCCACCTTTTATTATATAACAGCAAAATATTTTCTCTGTTTAAGATTTGGCTGTGAATTTTCACCTTTTTTTTCCCAAAACCAACAGGGAGCTGCTCTTATTTGTTCAAATAACATATAAATTCACTGCAAGAGCAGTTTATTTGCTAGTCACAGGTAGTGGTCAAGGGGGAAAAGGGGCTACTACAAGTATTTAATGGGGTTGCAGAGAAGGCAAATTTTAAGAAGGGGCACGTGAATGTCCACTGGCAGCTGGAAACACCAGCACAGAGGCACAGCTCTGGAAGGATGGGAGGCAGGAAGGGAATTCCTGCTCCCTCCTCCTGCCTGGCTGGGGAAGCAGAGCTCCCTGGAGCAGCTCCCTGGCCAGGGGCCAGCCTGGCTGGAGCTCTGCTCCTACCTGGGCGAGCTCTAATTGCTGCTGCTCACTCTGTGAGCTCTGTTTGTACTTGTTTGGCTTGGGAGCTGGGATAGGCTTTAGCAGCCAGGCTGGAAGAGGGAAGCAAACAGGAGCAAAGAGATTTATGTTAGCAGGCTGTGAGTGCTCACAGGGCACAGCACCTGTGGGCAGACACGTAGACAGCAGTGGGTACGCCTCTGGAACAGCAAGAGAGTGCCATTTACCCATTGTTGAGCAGTAAATGAAACACACTGCATTAAATTTGTTCCTTGGCAGCCATCCCAGATGAACTCCCATGCTGGTTAGCTGTGGATACGCCTGTATTTACATTAAAATAGCTCAGAAAATTTCACCTTTATTCATGCCCTGAGTATGCAAACTCAATCTCTTCAGGCAAAGCATGGAGGTGTGCTGGAGGCTGAGATTTCACCTCTCTGGTTCCTGGCTCCACACCATGGCTCTTTGCAGGTGGCAGGGCAGCAATCCCAGCCCATTCCCCTGAGCAGATGGGGTCCCCTCTGCCTTTGATTTCCTGACACAAGCCACAGTCAAAATGACACCAATGGAATATTTGCTTTGTCATCTGGGCAAGACTTGTTTGTTTGCGTCACCCACGCTCAGAGTGACTCCTCAGCCTGCGCTGAAGCTGTCTAGCAACAGGCAGCGTGTTTATTTTGCACTGTTTGGTTACTGGTCTGGAAAAGAAAGACACTTGGCTTTTGGGAAAGCACCAAGGAAACAAATAGGAGTCAAAGAATAAGGTTAAATAATGTGGGATTCAGTAAAGGGCTGTTATCATTGTGACAGGGCTGCAGGATCACTTGGGAAGCTCTGCTTGGGCACTGACTGCATCCTGTCCCTCCCTGTCTTAAAGAACTTCTCCATCAATGACTTCCAAGTGTTCTCCTGAGCTGGTGCCACGAGATGCAGGAACAACCACGCCAAGTTTCCCATCAGTTTTCCTGTATCTCTCAAAGTCTTGCCCTCTGCCCTCCTCTCCCCCAGAGGATGCAGAAGCAGTCATTAACCAAGAAGTGCAAAGAAGCCAAACATCTTCCACTTGGAAATACTGAAAATGACTGAAAATAGCTCCAGCCATAGATTGCCTGTGGTGTGGCTGCTGGTAGGAGTGTTCCTGTGTTCCACAAATAGCTGTGGGGAGGTTTTCAAACCCTGCTGAGTCTGTGCCTTGCTGCACCTACCGTGTGCTCCTTGACCTCCATGCTCAGTTTGATCTCTCCAAGGTGTCCTCTGCTACCCCTGACCTCAGCACTGGATTTCACTGGGGTCTGCTGAGTAAAGGAAAGGGGAAACTACCCCAGGCTTTGGGGAATATTTCACCAATGACATCCCAGGTCAGGCCAGCAAACTCCTATTTAATCACTTGTATTTATTTTAAAACTATGGCAGAATATGATAGCCTGGCTTTGTTTTATTGGTGGACTTTGACTATTTAAATTTTGGTTTCTGTGTTTTGGAGTTATCTTAATATCTTTTAAAAGTACTTTTAACACCGTTTGGCTTCATATATTTCTCTAAGATAAAGATGGTGCTGTACTCCAATTTTGTTTGATTTGCACATCTGAATTTGGAAGAATAACAATAACAGAATATATCTGAGAAAAATTAGAGAGAGGGGAAAAATACAGGACTATCTTCTTTTGGAACTGAAATATGAAACTATACTGTCACCCAGTCAAGGTTTTCACAAAAGTTGGAGGAAATAAAGATTATCAACTGCATTGGGACAGAAATGTTCAAAAAGCTAACTTGCTCCTTAACTAGGAGTACAATGATTTTCCCATCACAAATATACACACACATATGTACAAGAGAATCCTGAAAATTATTCTCTTTCCAAGGAAGCACGAAAATTAATAGTTCCCTTGATTTAAGACAAGGTCTGGTTTGGACCAGCCAACTAATTTCAGTCTGGTATTTGTGAAATCCTTCTGTATGTTGTTTCTCCTTTTTTCCAAGCTTTTAGATTAAATGTATTAAATATATACTTAAAGTGATGCAAAAATTAGGACACTGAAGAAGCCTGCCTTAAAAAATGTCCTCACTCCCTAGTCTTCTAGTTTTATATTGAATTTGAGAGATGCATCATAACTCTGTTTTGGTCTTGACTAATCTGTCTTTTGCCTCCAAATAATTTTTTTGCGAAGTTTGAAAGGCACACCAGACTTATTTCATAGCATCCTCTAGTCTGGCTTTGCTTAGAGCCAGAGCTGGGTTTGGTGAAAACCATCACCTTGGACAGGTTTCAGGTCAGGATCTGGAGCTGATTTGATTTATTGCTCCTCAGGCTGGTGTGTCTCCCCTTGCAGTCCTGCACAGTGGAAGGGGAAGCTCAGCTCCCTCCTCTTTCAGCTGGAGATGATGGGAGCAGGCAAACACTTGAGTGCTTTGAAGTGCCAGCAGAAAAGCTTTCAGGATGGTGGCCAACACCCTCTGCAAGAGCCTTTTGGATCTGTCTCAGCTTGAGTAGAGACATTTGAACAGGTATCAGGCTGGGAGGGGGTGTAGCCAACTAAAAAGCTGAAGTGGAAAAAAGAAGCTCAAGTGAACCCACCTAGGGAAAAGAGGCAGCTCTTGAAGGCAAAAGGCTTTAATCAGAAAACTGAGGGTAATGTTTTTAGAGGAAAGCGAATGCAGGTCCTTGGGAAAGCATTCATTTAGCTGGGTTTTGAAAAAATTTATTTCTGTTTATTCTCTTTGCTAGTGGGTAGTTAAGGATAGGGAGAATGTTTCAGGAATTACCAAACCCAAAAATTGACAATGCTGATACTTTCACTAAATGTGTTTGAAGTATACATGACTTTCTAATGCAGAATCAAAAACTACAAAAATGGTTCAAGTACTAGTAGAAGGCATTCAATTCACTAATCTTAACTTCCATTTCAGGAAAACATCCCCCAAGGGATGTATTGACATTATCTGCTTGTAAAATTGCAAATAATCACAAAGAGTTCTAGCTCTCACTTTAATAAATAATACTATTTGAAAAAATATGCACTGATTAAAAATTAACATTTTCCACATCTATCTTCTAATTTTAAATTTACAAATACAGCCAAAGCATAAAATGGCATCACTGGGGATTGTTAAAGGTTCATTGCTTCTTCTTCCAGGTCTTTGGGACTGAAAGTTGATATTTACAGATAAAATGGGGATACCTCTGGATAAGTTAATGGGAGCATTGCAAACCCAGGAGTTTCTGGTTTATGATCCTGAAGGCTAGAGAAGCTGAATTTGAATAAGGTTTTTGGGAACAAAGAAATTTGATGTTGTGGCCTAATTGTCCTTTTTGCTAGATTTTTTTCCTTTTCGCTACATTTTTTTCCTTTTCTAAAATTAGCTTTATAACTCTATTGAGAATCTCAGTGATGATTTCTATTTCATGGAAGCATTTCAGCAGAGAGTGTAGGAAGTGTTGCAAAGGGTTTGGAGATGTAGAGTGCTAGGAATGTAATTAGCCAAAATTAGTACGGCTGAAAAAGTCCAAGATATTCAACTTCTGTAAAAAGACCTTCAGCTTGAATAACAAACCAGAGGCTTATACCAGGAACATTAATGCTTAGGAGTGGCTCTGTTTGACTAAGAAAATGCCATCAGAACCAAGTATTTATGACTAAACACACTTGAATAGAAAACATGCAGAGAAAGCTCTTGGTAGTTCTTTTGTCAAAAGCTGGCTGAACTGTAGCCCTGTAATAATTATGTACTGGATATCACAGCCAGAGGAGCTGGTAACCACAAACTGACTTCCTCATTCCTTCTCCTTCCTCCAGGAGTGGTTTGGATTAGGTAGTCAGCTGAAATTTCCAAAGCACATATTTTCTTACCGTGCTGCCGCGACCCATCTCCAGGTACTTCTCGCTTGGATTATCCCTAACACCTTCTTCTTTTGTTTCTTTCATGAAAAGTAAAGTTTATAATGCATTGGCTCAGTAAATCTTTCCCAAGTCCCTCTGCATGTGCGCACATGCGCAGAGAGTAAAGCAATTTACCCACCAAACAAAGACAACTGGGCACTGTTGAACACAATCCAACAACTCTGTGGTTCCTTGTCCTGAACAACAGATATTCTATATCACCTAATATTAACAAACAAAAGACTTTTTCCCACGCCATTATATATTTACTTTACCCTACTCTTCAAGCTTGGCATGTTGGCTTCCTTAGACTATTTCATCCCAGAGATGCAGCTCAGTGCCAGAATTGCTGGAACAAAATGCAGTGGGTGGACAAACCTGTCCCGCTGCATTGCTTCTGGCCTTTTAAAAACAGAAAGCATTCATCTGACTCATTACTGTAAATGTGCTAACAGAGCATACCAGTGATGGTTTTCTGACTGAAAGTGCCTGCATCTGCTCAAAAGGTTAACACGGGTGCAGATCAAGTGCATATCATGACACATTTGTTGATATCAGCCAGGGGCAAATATTAAGTAGCTTATCTCTTAAGGAGAGAGATAAGGAGGAAGGGTTGTGAGGTGCTTGCCAATAAATGTATATTCATCACAACTGTCGCTCCTGTGGGCTGCAGGAGCCAGGCAGGTGGGGCCAGCAATAGCACTGAAAACAAGGATCTCTGAATTCAGCCCTTGCTCTTGGCCTGTGCAGGGCCTTTGGCAAGGGATTTAGAATGGAATCAGGCTGCCTTCTGCTCCTGACTGGGTGTAGCGAGAGTGGTTTCACACACATCCCCTTTTAGCAAGTGCACAAGCATAGAATCACAGCACAGTTTTGGTTAGAAAAGGCTCATAAAAATCATCTAGATCCAATTCCCCTTCTGCTTTCCACCAAGACCTACTAATAAAAAAAAATCTACAAACAAAAGAAGGAGGTATTATCAGAAGTTACTGGGTGCTGATAACACAGATATATGAAAGACAATATAGAAAATTTGTATCCCTATATTTCAGTAGGAGGCAATAAAATCCACTCCCCTTGAAAAAGGAAAATTGGGGAAGGAGCTTATAGAAATTCTTCTGAATATCTGCAGTATTTTTTGGATATGCACACACATATGTATTTTTATGTATTTACATGTATCTATACATGTGCATGGAAATACATGGATAATGTACATGCATTTTAGGCTTTTTATTTGGGATACAAGATACAATTTGAGGATTACCTTTTCTCCCTCTTTCTGGGTTTGCTAATTCCTTCAAGTGTCATAGAATCATAGAATATCCTGAGCTAGAGTAAACCCAAAAACATCACCAAATCCAACCCCTGGCCCTGCACAGACTCCCCAACAATCCCACCCTGTGCATCCCTGAGAGCATTGTCCTGGAGCTCTGGCAGCCTTGGGGTGATGACCATTCCCTGGGGAGCCTGGGCAGTGCCTGAACAGGAGGAAGAACCCTTCCCTGATCTCCAGCCTAAACCTCCTGTTCTGTGTATATTTCTGTCTTAAAAGAATGCAATACTTACCTCAGCAAAGTGCTGAGATGATGTTTAGCACTGCGGAAAATTCTGTGTTATGTCTAGGACTACTGAAAATACATGATTGTTAAATTTCACTGCCCTTTGAACAAGCCTAACCTGGAAGCTGGACTCAGCTGGGTGCAATGGCAGGGTGCAATCCCTGCAGATAATTGGGATGCAGTTGCTGTGATATCCTTTCAGTGCAGCCTGGATCCACTCTGGTGAAAGAACCAGGAGAGGACTCCTATGAACATCCATTTGGATTGTCCACAACAGTATCATGGCACTATTAAATGTACACCCCTTGAATAAGCATTCTCTGGACAGGTTATATGTTTAGAAGAATTCAAAATCATAAACAAGATGCTTTGTAGGAAACTGCTTACAATTCTCTTTGAAATAATTTCTGCAGGGAGATAGTCCATGCATTAAACCAGGAGTTGGAGATTGGTTGGAAGAGAGGAGAGGGTGGCAGTAAAAAGCAAAGGCAAAGCAAATTTCACTGATGGAGCATCTATTCCATAACATATAAAATTAAAAAGCTTGCACTGAAGAAAACCCTAGGGAAAATGGAATTGGTGCCCAAGAGCCATTAAGGCAAATGGTAGAGGGGAAACAGAAATTCATTCCCGTGATACAATTTTTGGTGTTTAATTTCAGCAGTTAAATCATCCAGCCTTGTCTTCCTAGAGGTTTTCTCCAGATGAGAGGGAGAAGGTCTGTCGGAGCTGAACTGAGGCCCCCCTGGAGCCAGATTGCTCTCCCTATTGTAGAGGGACTCCCGAGAGGCTGTCACTTCCCTCAGCCTGTCTTTTAGTCCTTTAAGTTGAGTGGTGTGAATAGCCTTCAAAATGCCTTTGGGTTTCCCTTTACCCAAAGATTGAGGGAATGCCCCTTTTCATTCTCAGCCACAGGAATTAAACAATAAGATCAAAATCTTGTAATCTTCTTGGGAATTCCTTTTAGTTGTATGGGATCTAAAATGCAGGGTTTTCCCTAAATTGCTGGGCAAATGAAGGCAGAGGCTAATCATACAGCTGGCTTTAGATGCAAACATTTCCAGTGTCTGGTGTGGTTGCCAGTTGTTTGGGATGCCTATGAAACAAATATCTTGATCATTTTTATGACCTGTGCAAGTTTAAGTCTCATTAAGATGTTTTTTTATTATCTGAGGATCTGTTTGCATCAAAAATAAGAGGACCTGGAAACAAAGCAAACTTTAATATTGCAATTTTTTGGTCTTTCATACCACTAATTTCTGAAAAGGATGATCAAAATAGACTCACACAGGGGTGTCCAAACAGCTAATAATTAATATATTGCTTTTAGTAAAAAGAGCAGGACTAAAGATTTTGAGTTTACAGTAGTACTACTCCCTCTGTCTTTGTGCTCTATGGAACACATTGCAAACAATTACCATGTATTATGTGAACTACCTTTCTTCACTGACCAAATCTTCTCTGTTAACAGATATGTTTAACAGAACATATCTGTTCTGCAGGATTGTGCAGGGGGAAAAGACTTAAATCTTCATTTTAAAAATGAGATGCAAATTTTAAATTTGCGGCTATACGTTCCCTGCCAGAAAATGATCCCCTACCATTTCCTAATAGCAGATTAAACACGAAAAAGGAAATACTTGCCAACCTTTGGGTAGGCTTGTTGAAGTCTGAATGTGTAGACATGCAGACAGGGACTTTGGATTTGAGGGGAAATGAGCTTGTGGGTGAAGTTCAGCCTACAATGCGGTTTGTTTAGCACACAGGAGGTTTCTTACAATATCAGTAACACAAACTGAAATTGCTTACAACTTCCCCTGCCTTTCCAACTTTGATGTTTTTTTTTTTCCTTAGGCATAGTTTTTGTTGTGTATATCCCACATCTTGTTGTGGCCATCACTCAGAGAGAAGAATGTTGGGTCTTTGCTGTACCGTTTACTGCACCGCCTTCGCTGTGGGAACTGTCACTGCAACAAAAGCTCTGAAGGGCTGGAAAGGAAACGTGCAGTCATTCTTGTCCAGTTATGAAAATTGCTATGAATGCAAATCAGCTTCATAGAAAGCATTTTCTGCTGAATGCCAGTTTTGCCTTCAATAATGAAAGCCACACTGAGTCATTTGCAAGGGAAAGCTGCTATAAGGGAAGATCTATAAGGGATTTGTCACTTTCAGAATCACTTTGGGGTTTTAGTCTTCAACTGACAAAGAGACCCAAGGAAATATGTTTAAAACTTTAGGTGACCTGCTTACAACATGCTTTAGATTTGTTACAAAGATTTGCAAAGCTTTTGATGAGTTTCATCTAGTTTCCAGATGTCATCGTAGAAACAAATGTAATATTACCATGTGCTATAAAAACTTCCTGCAGCTCTATGAACAAGTTTCCCATGATGTAATTAGAAAGAAGGTGCAGTGTTTTCTTTGGCATGCGTGGGTAAAATACTGTACATACTTATGCTACTGTAAAACCCAGGCCAACTTAGTTCCTTTTAATGAAGTTATTTTGGACTCAGTTCATGTAGAATTTCACTATAGCACTATCTGTATCCGGATACCTTCCCTGAGGGGTAAATACAGCAAAAGTTGTACAGTTTCTTTAGATTTTGTATAGGAAGACAGAATTCTCAATATCAAAGAGGTTGTAACTATTCTAGCCAAGGTAAATGCTGTAGAATCCTTCAGATTCAGATTCAGGTAGGGTTTTCACATGTGTCCATAGCTGGCTTAAGTAAGCTGGAACTTCCTCAAGTGCCCAAGTCAGGACCTTCAACCTTGTCCTCTACAGCTCTTACTCCTCTCTGTTTGCTGATCTGTTATGTGAGGTTCATGGTCAAGAACCATTTTTGAGTTAGATGCCAAATTTCTATCACAAAACATTTATTTTCTTCCACCAAAAAATTCATTTTTTATTGTAGCCAGCTAAAGTCTCTGGTAGCAGCATTGTCGGGGCTGGTGTCTCTGTAGCACTGGTGTAGGTAGATGGCTCAAGACTGATACCACACATAGTCATGTTAATTACTATTTTTCCTGAAACACAAAAACTGTTTAGGACTTGGAATTCACCTATCATTTCTCACGTGGAGGAGCCTGTACACAAATGGTCTTTTCATAAGTCCCTGATGCCTTTTTTTTTTCCCTTAACAAAGAATAAATAAAAGGAAAAAGAACTGAAAGGGGAAAAAATTAAGTTTTAATGGAAACACATTTCATCTTTTGTTTTCTGCTCGCCACAAAACATTAACATAGTAAACAAGTTGATCTTTGCTCTTTAGTTCTTTAATAACATAAAGTATTTTGAGTTTTGTCATGGCTAAGGTATGGTTAAACCACATGTGTCTGGTCATGTTCCAACCTCTATTGTCACAGGTCTTTGACACCAAACTACATTTTTAAAAATAAAAGTTGTGTGTAACCCACTTCTATTCACAGACACCTTTGTTAGAAGTCATCACTTTGGGGAGTGTTTTGTAATATTAGTGGTAGGTAGTGGTATTTTCTGACCAGAACTGCTTTTCCATGGGACATCTTTCAAAGTCCAAGCATTCCCACTGCCAGCCGCTGCTTTGTGCCGTACAGCACCTTTTGGAATGCTGCACCTCCACATGAGCAAAGCTTTTGTAGGATGCTCTGAAACTTTACATTCTAGACTGCTCACCCAGTCATGGGACTGTTACAGTGGTCTCACAGTAGCAGACAGAGCTACTTCAAATAGGGCTGTGGAAGAGAGAAAGTGTCACTTTGGTCCACTTTTTGGAGTGGTGTTGGTGTTATAATATATAACCTTTTTTCCTTTTTTTCTTTTCTCTAACGCAGTGTAGTTCACAATAATTTAAAATACTCTATAGACATTTAAACGATATACAATAATATAACTTAATTGGATTCCTCAATTGTACTTAACAAATACTATTCTAATAAATTTACAGTATCTAGTACCATAAGACTGTGCATTACTGTGTTTGGGAGCTTTATTTGCTTCCTGTCAAGAATGTAGTGAAAGTACAGTATCATCACTATAATTCAACAACAATACCCATGAGTCCAAGGGACTTTAAATTACATGGAGTTAATCCAGTATTTTGGGGGCCCCTGTTGATTTCTGTGAAGTTGCACTCATTCATGCCAAGGCTGGTATTTAGAAATTAACAGCAAAATCAAAAGAAAAAAAAAAAAGGCAAATTTACATTGCTCTGTGAGTCATCAAAGGGGTCTGATTTTCAGAGGATAAGTGCTTGGGGTCAGAAAGTGTTCAAATGAAGGTCCCCAAATCATTAGTTACTTTTGATAATACAGGTCCACAAATTACAGAGGTAATTCTGGCTCATTCACATATCCAGCACAGGAGTTGGTGGAGCTCCAGGTCCCCCTTGCCCCAAGAGTACCATGTGGATGGACAAGTGCTTCCATGTTAGGTGGGGAGGGCTCATGGCTCTGCAGCCCCTCAGTATAAGGAACAAAAATTAAACAAAAGCTAAAAATGCAGATATGCAGATGTCAGGAAATTTTTAATCCAACTTTTCAGAAAATCAGGCAGGGACCCTTGGGACAAGCAAACAATTACATGGTTAAATGGGCTGTGTTCTAAGTGGGCATATCTGGGCTCTTGGGGTTAAAACACTAGATTTTACAGCAGTAAAATATCTGAGGCTGTTTTTAAAATCTCTCATAGGGAAAACGTGTGGGAATTAGGATTGAGTGCTTTAAGTGAGCTTCTTTCTTTTAACATTCATGTGCTTACCAGGAGGTACTCTATTGCCAACCTTAAAATAATGACGACACAGACTAACCCAAATTTTGGCTTTCTTATGCTCATGAAGCCATGACAGCTCAGAGGTTGCAGCAACCTAGAGCTCAGCTGCCAGGCTTTTATCATCTTCTGAGTGCATACTGAGCATAAGTTTCTTAAAAGTCTTGAAAATACTAACTTTCAACCCTTAAAGGGAAACAAAATGCCTGGAAGACCCTGCCAGTGCATTCATTGTCAAAGCAGAACCTTTGATACTTGTTGAAGCACACCTTTGTATCCTAAAACTCCCTATGAGGAGCTGTGAGCAGGTGCTCCACACCTCAGGCCTGAGTCTGAAAAAGTCATTCTTATTCAGGAGGCAAGTGGTAAAAGTCAATATCAAACATTGGTAACCAAAGTTTCATGTTTTTGCTCAGTTCTGGCAATTGCTTAAGGCCTACAGTAATTCAGCTTTCTAATAGTGGAGTGACAACAGATCAGTAGCATTGAAGAACTTAGGCAGAACCAAATACAAAAGTCATACAGTCAGAGTTCCAATAAGTTTACATTTAGTACAGAATTAAGACATAGCTACCCGTTAGTGCTTAGAATTTTTCGATACTATTAAAACCATAAATAATTATTTTTAATGTTCATTCAAAGAGTTCCAGTGTCACTGGCAGCTGATGTAATTTTGTGAATGCTTGTTGGGATTTTATTCCAAACTGATAGTGGAGTATTTCTGACATACATTTTGCTCCCTACCTGTTGTTTTCTCTCTATCTGCTTTCTTAGAAATTTTGGTTTTTGCAGAGAGAACGCTGTGTTCTAGGCAGTGAAGATTTCATTTCCTTAAAAAAGTCTTTGTTTGCACAGGGTCAGACAGTTTTGTTGCTGCAAAATAGGAGAAAATGTCGTTTTCTTTTAATGTCATGGGAGCTGCAATGCAATCAGCTTCTCTGATATGTATAATTTAAAACACTAAGAGACCTCTACAACACCCAGATTGTAGTTTCAAAAAAAAAAAAATGAGAGAGAGAGACAGAAAGAAAGTTTCATGTGGTTGTCAACATCACCTTAATCCTGTTGCCCTTGTTTCCAAAGCAGTTACAACAGCCAGCCAGCCAAAATGCACCATCCTTAGAAGAATAGGTAGTTGTGGGGAGGGAGTGGTTGTTGTGGTGTTGGCTGGGGTTCTTTCCCCCAGGAGGATCAGATGTGCAAAACGATGCTGTCGTTGTTTGTTGTACTCCACTTTCCTCGCTCGCGGCTCTTTGCTCGCGCACGGCGCCGCTATTTGCAAGTGAACACCTCTGTCCTCTCGCTGCACGTGTTGCACTTGACAAAGCAGCACCAGTGGAATTTGCAATTGCACTGCCACACCTTGGTGTACTGGTGTGTGTTGTAGCCCCTGCCGCAGCACATCATGTCGCACCCGTCCGCGTTGGGAGAGGTGCGGTTGCACAGCCGTCCCTGGGTACCGACGCTCCCCGTGGAAGCGTCCTCCTCACAGTAGTTGGGTGACTTTTCAATGTACACTAAATCCGTTTCCATGGGTTTCTGGTAGCTCTTAATCTGCTTGATCTTCAGGAAGGTTGGCTGCCTCAGTCTACTGGCTCTTACCACCTCCACTTGCACTGCGGCGTTGTATTTCTCTTTCAAAATATATCCAATCTCTCTGAATTTAGGGAGCGTGGTCCAGCAGGTCTTGGTTGTGCAGGAACCTGAAACTCCATGACACTTGCACTCCAATTTCATTCTTTCTTCGAGAACCTATGTGTACAGACGTTTGCATATTGTTACTGCAGGAAAATAATGTCGCAAGCCTGCCTGAACCTCAGTCTGTTTAGTTCATATGAATATTCGTTACTGCTGGTTGAAATTTTTCAAATGCTTCTAATTATGCTTTATAATGCTTATATATGCTTTAAAATGCTTATAAATCTTCTCACCTCCCAGCACAATGCTCATAACATTTTGTTTCAAGTGGCACCTGGTTGGAAATACAGTGTTTTGTCTTTTTTTGGGGAAAACATTTCCATTCTTTTTCCAAATGCTGGAGAATATTTACTTACGTTTTAGGAGACATATCTTTAGAGCCACAGGGGACTTCACATTTTTTTCAAATCATTTTCATTTTGAAAACAGAAAACAAGAATGGGTTTAGGGGTTAAGTGGTATAAGATTCAAAATATTTAATTGCTTTAAGTAATGATGAAAGAATGCTTAAGAAGAACAGTATCTACTGTGTGACTGAACAAGCCTACATGCAGAGAGCTGTAAACTAGATGATCTCTAAGGTCACCTACAACCCAAACCATTTTATGATCCTATATTCACTGCACAATTAAAGATTTTTCCTATGTACCTATAGCAACACCACCAGTGGTAAACTTACCAACTATTCCACACACAGAATGTCCCATCCCCTTAAAAAGCAGCACTTATTTTTGCAGTATTTAGTCCAACTATTCAGCAAACAATCAGCCACAGATACATTATTTTTCCACCAGGGCAATGATAACACAGCATTAGAGGGAAAAAAATTCACTGAAGGAGTGAAAGCAATGCATTTCTCTTCTCTCCTGCTCAACGGAGTACTGTTAACCATGAGACAAGAGAAATGCATTGCTGTTGTAGAGGAGGTTCAGCCAGAGGGATTTAATTCAGAGTCAGAGGAGACACAAACTTGAGGGTGGCAGCTCAGATTGATGCCCCATTGCCACACTGCTGTTTCTGCTGCAGCCCAGCCGTGCCACGCCCAGCACATCCCTCCTTCCCAGGTGTCCTAGGTTGACTATATGATGCTTTTATCCCCAATTGTCTTGTTCTGTGCTAAATAATAAGTTTTGCACCTTTAAGACTTGTTCCAGAGAGTGAAGGGGCCAGAGAAGAAGCACACAGATTGTTTTCAGACACTGCACTCGCTCCTCCACATCCCTGCCCCTGGACTGTGCTGTCTGTGGATGGACAGACAGTGGGACAGGGTTCTCCTTTGCTTTTAGTTTTAGCTAGCTGAGGCAAAGAACTTCCCTGGACTGTGGTTTTTTCCTTTTTCCCTTTTCCTTGGACCTGTTCAACCCTGCTCTGGACAGAACACCCAGCAGAGCACCGGCAGCTCCAGCTGTGGGCACCGGGCCGGGCCTGGGCTGTGGCATTTCCAGCACTGGAGGGACTGACAGAGACTGAGTGACAAGAGACTGAGTGAGCTGAACTGCAACTGGGGGAGGGGACTTTCTGAGTTTGTCATCTCTTTTGGAGCAGCAAGGGGTTTATTCATTAAGTTTTATTGTTTAATAAACGGGTTTTTTCCACTTTTCTCCAAGGAGGTATTTTCTCCCACACCAGTTGTGGGGAGGGGCCGATTGAATCTGCTTTCCTAGAGGAGCCCCTCTGGGGGTTCTCTCCCAAATTTGCCCTGAACCAGGACACTGGGCCAGGTTGTGCAGGGGGAAGGCAGCAGCATCCTCCCGCCCCGTGTGTGCAGCAGGGGGAAGGCAGCCCCAAGGAAGCGCCTCTCTGTTTTCCTGCCCTTGCGTTACCACTTAAGGCTGACCATAATTACACCCACAGTCATCATTAGCTTATGAAAATCAGGGCCTAAGAACAAAGCAGGCCGATCTTTCCCCTTCGCAACGGGATGCTAACAAAGAAACATGAGCCAGGGAGCTTGTCTGGAAGCATTACTGATGCTGCAGACCATCTCCTGTAGCGGTTTCGCTGCAGATCCCAGAACATGACTGAAATGGGCAAGGGATAAAAGGGCCGAAATCTGAGTACAATGGCATAATGAAGTAGGAGGGAGTAAAAAATGCTTACTGCTTCAGAAACTGGCCTTAAAATAAAAGCTGTACAGATCTGGTTATCCCTGCAAATAGAGGGCACCCTCCTGAGTTGTTTGAGTTTCACTTAAATTGTATGGTTTGTTTTTTCCCAAATTTCTGGGGTTTCAGTATTAAAGAGAATATTTGGATTTGATTCTCCCTTACCAACATATGGTAGCAAATACGAGATAGCTGAGCAACCTATGCATGAATCATAAAACATCCTGAGCTGGAAGGGGCTCTTCAAGTCCAGCTCAGGACAATTCCAAAATCCCACCCTGTGCATCCCTGAGAGCATTTTCCAAACACTTCTGGCAGCCTTGGGGCCGTGACCATTCCCTGGGGAGCCTGACAGTGCCTGAACAGGAGGAAGAACCTTTCCCTGATCTCCAGCCTGACCCTGCCCTGACCCAGCTCCAGCCATTCCCAGCTCCTGTCCCTGGTCCCAGAGAGCAGAGCTCAGGGCCTGCCCCTCCTGTTCCCCTCAGGAGGAGCTGCAGCCCCTGCTGAGGTCTGACCTCAGCCTGGTCATACCTTAGACCTTCTGGAATCACAGGCTTTACCAGGGTGAAAGTCAAGTTATCCTATCAGGGGCAGAAAAGATGTTTCCCAGGAAGGGAAACTGAGTTGGGGAAGAAATTCCTATAGCTGCAACTGCTCTAAGAGAAGAAAATCAGCAAGGCTGTGAGGAGCTGGGTTTTTTGTAGACACTGGAATGCACTGCATCACCTTCCTGTCTCACATACTGACAGAAGAGAAAACTTGCCACCTTCTTCTGCAGCAGCAGCAGCATTTCAGTGGCAGTGAGGAGATGGATGCACTGTGACACACTCTGGGGTCTTTTAGGGGTCTCCAGGGTCTCCTCTGTATCCATTTCTGGCCTATGGAGAAGGTCTTTCTCCAAAGACCCCTAAGAAAGATTTCAATCCCGTTGCATAAATCTGGGTTCAAATAATCTATTGATATTTAGACGTGTTTGTATATATATATAGGTATTAAAACATGCTTAGAAGTTGTGCTCGACATGAAGCTGTGCTGAAAAATGTTTGGTTTTGTTGAAACCAACCCATTCCTACAGCTTTCTCAACATGCAGCTGTAAGAACTGCAGCAAAATCCATGACAAGAGATGGATGGATGCAACTTTTACACCTCCAGCAAAGAGCACAAGGATCTGAGGATTTCCAGGAAAGCACTGACAATGGGATCTGTCTGTCATTCTTGAGTTGTACTCCTCCCTGAGCAGTAAATATTGCTGAAGGGTCCATATTTTGTCATGCCCTACATATGTTTCTGGAGTCTACATTTTGGTTGAAAAAGCCAAGTCAGTAACTTGCTAAGAGTGGGAGGAGGTGAAGTTCATGAGTTCTCCTTATTCTTCTGTGACTTCAACACTGTCCCAAGGTGCCTCTGATGTCCTTCCCTGATACACTAGAAAGTGTCATTGATCCTGAAAGACAGACATCATCCATTTTGGTGTCCTGGGTGACATCTTTGGAAATGTATATTTTAATTTTATGGCTATATCTATATCTATATCTATATCTATGCCTGTCTGTATAATAATTGTTTGCCTGTGTGTATTTGGTTGAGATGCTGATGTTTATGTACATTATTACATACATTATATATATTATTTATAGACACTACGTCACAGCCTCTATAGTACAATTTCCAGCAACTTTATCCTAAGTCTTGATAAAAATATCAAGACTTTTTTTTTTTTTTTTTTTTGCTTTTTTTGCTTGAAGGTCCAGTTTTGTGATTCATTTTGGTGAGCAGAAACCTGATTTCACTGCTGTGTTTTTTCAAAGATTCCCACTATTTTTGAAGGTGGGAGGATTTGCAAATGAAAGCCATGCAGGCTCAAAAAAATCAGAAGTTTCAAAAAGTATTAATTCATGCTCCTGAGGCCAATCTTGCAGGTTTTTTAAATTTTTTTGGAGGCTTCTCTCATGAATGTGGAATGCTTGGGGTTACAACTCTGAGCAGAGGCCCAATCATCAGGTAGTTAAATTCCTGAATGCTATAATTTGTGTGCCCACAGTCAGCTGTGGGTATAAAATTGTGCCCAAAGACTTGGAGGTTCAGGGAATACAAGGCCCAACCTAAGCAGATTCTGAGCAGCATTTTTTCCCCTCTTTCCATCCAGAGTGCCCTTCCTTGCTGACAGGCCAGCATGTTCTGGCCCTCCAGAGGAATTTATTTCTCTCTGTGTGGTGCCTTGAGCAGCTTCCCACTAGCCAGGGAGGTGCCATGGGACCTGGAAAAGGTGGCTGGATCTGACCCTGTTTGCTCAATGCTCTGAATGAAGAGTAACTAACATTTGGCTTCCTAAAAGTCCCTCCAGCTCAGCTTTCCTGAGGAAAATTCCCATCAAAGCTCTGACCCTGAGCCCTGAAGGTACTTATTCACTCAAATCTAAGACACTGTGCCAAGCTAGGTGCTTAATTAAAGATTGAAAATCATTAGCTCCAATGAGCCACTCTCTCAGCAGTTTCATTTGTCATATGTCAGTGCCTGATATCTAATCTTGAATGGTTTACAGCAACATCTACCTCCCAAAGAGGAAATTCCCATCGTTGGGCTGCGCTGCCTCAGATTAATCATAGGAACATTTCTCAGGTCCCTTTTCCACATCCCACCCCAGTATGATCTTGCCAAGTAAAATTTTCTAACTACTGCTACTTTGTTAAATGAATTGTGAAATAGAATGCTAAAGCTTTCTTAATCCCACATTTTTTATACCTATACAAATCATACATTTAAAATGCAATTTGAGGGCTGCCTGCTGCCAGTTAAGTAGAAAAAGACTTGTGAAGACCAAAATGAAACAAAATTATATGCATTAAAAGAAATTCACTTTTTCAAGTTTCATATCTAGACCCAACTGCATAACATCAGAACATCAGATACAGTTTCTGTACATAGTAAAAATCCTATTTGAATAAAAACTATAAATTATATATATATATATATATATATATATATATGTATAAATAAATAAATAAATATATAAATAATAGTACATATATGTATGTAAAAACAATAGTTACATACAAATACAACACAATTATGTGCAATAAAAGAAATTCACCTTTTCAAGTTCCATATCTAGACTCAACTGCATAACACCAGATACAGATATATATATATATATAGATATAGATATAGATATATAGATATATAGATATATAGATATATATATAAAAAAACAATAGTTACATTTTGTGTGTGCACGTGTTTTGGCTTACCTCTGCTGGTTTTTGTTTTCCTTAAGGGAAATGCACATTGTTGGACCAAGTGTTGAATGTAACAAAATCCATATAACTTTTTGACTGAAGCATCAAAAAGAAATAAAAGACTTGAGGAGTTTTGCCTCATCAAATATGCAAGTGATCAACTTTTGTTTTGGGTAATAACTACCAAATTCTGGTCACAAGATGTCACCACTTCTTTGGTGTTCATGCAGCTGCAGCCAGGAGAGCTGATGGCTTGCTACTGTTCTAATACAAATGTCCTGAAATTATTCTTTGTTAACAGCAGATCACAGAGCCCAAAATTGAGCAGTTCATGGTGTGTCTCCTTGGGTTGTGTTCCTTTCCTGCGAAGAGGGAGCATGGAGCCAGCAGGAGAGGAATAAGGGCACTTCAGCTGCATGGCTTTCTTTCTGCTCCTCTGTGAAGCTGTTCCATCAAGCATCACAACAGAATTTATGTTCTGTGGGATGGGGAACTGAGTTACTGTGTTTATTCCTCTTGTCACATCCTTGCTTTCCTTGTTGTTTAGTTTAATGGGACCAGGGAGCCTCTGCTTTTCTGTCCAGACACAGCATGAACTGGATTTTCCCTGCCACTTGCCAGAGTGAGCAGGGCTGGGGACCATCAGGGGTGCCTGGGGGTATCAATTCACCTCTTCCCGCCCTCCACTTGCCTCTCTGTTCCATAAGTCCCCACTTAATGTGTTGAAAAACTGAGGAAAGCCCACTGCACTCCTTACACAAGTTCTCCTCTTGGCCACCAGGAAAATTAACCCAGCATTTTGGGACCTGCTGCCCATTTGAGGGATGTCCCTGCTGTTATGAGGATGAACAATAGCCTTAGCCATCAGTGTTTATTCTCTACTTTCTAGGAGAAGAGAAAATAAATTTTGAAGCAACAAACTGCTGCAATTGGTTAAAACATTCTGAATATTCTTAATAGAGTAAAATGTTGCAAAACTATTTCCTTCAGAAGTATCCTCCTCACCATCCCCAAATCGTGCTTGCAGTGTTCCACTCTGTTTTCTAAGGAATTTGTTGTAAACCTTAAAGGTAAAATATCACCTGAAATAGTTAAAAATATTTCACTGGTAGTTTTATTCTGTCAGGCAGAACAGATGTGTCAGGTTTGAGGTCGTGCAGTGATATTTCACTGGATGTTTGATACATGCCTTGCATGCATTACATGGTATGCATGGGCATGCACACTTCTTGAATAAAACCATTTAGCAAGTCCTAAAATATTTGGCTATTGCCCCCTCTAATTTTAAAGCAAATTGCTCAAAAAGCAGGGTAGTACCAGATGTAGCTGCTGGCAGTCTGTGTTAGGGTGTGTTTCTGGAAGAAAAAAATGAGCTAACAAATCCAGCCCAACTGGAAGCAGGAGATCTATCCTCATGAGATTTTAAACAAAAGCTTGCATACTCAGGACACATGGATAAGTCCTTAGTTATCCATCTAACATACCCAAGCTGTAACACCAAAATTTTTGAAATTAGATTTATGTAACTGACTGCAAATCACTTCAAGTGGGAAGATTGAAAATATGGCATGAAGCACAACTATTGAAAACTTTTCTTTTGTGAAAGAAAGGTTCTCACAAGGGATGTGTAGTGAAATAATTTGTCACTTTTAGAGAAAGAAACTTTCAGTAAATGATAGACCCGAGGCTGTAAAACCTGGAAAGTAACATTCTTTGCATCCCTGAAATGACTTAGGAAACAAAGTCACATTTTAAAGAATACTTTAGGCTTATAACAGCATAAAATTAGATGGCTTTCACGTTTGAAGCTGGGATTCAGCCTTCACTGTGACTTCAGAACATTTTATTCAGAGTCTTTTTCTGGGCATTGCTTCGTATCTTTACATCCTGTCAGGTGACAGTGTGGGCAGCCTGCAGCAAATTAGGCACTGTGCATCCTGCAGGAATGAGCTGACTAATTACAGTGCTTCACATGAAGTGAAGGGAGCAAACACTGTCTTATACAAAGTATGCACAGACCATCTACATAAATATGCATAAATATCCATAATTATGTGCACACACCATATATATTTATTTATATATTTATTTATATATTTATATTTATATTTATAAATGTTTATGTAAATATAATGTAATATAACATAACATTATATTATATTATATTATATTATATTATATTATATTATATTATAATTATAAATTTTGTATCTTTATATATGTATATATGTAATTAATGGTAATCAACAAATCACCTCATTAGCAGTTCTACAGCCAAGGGAAGTCAGCAAAAGAATCCCTTCCCAGTACCACAGGCCTATTGCACCAGAAACTATGAGAAAAAAAATGTCTTAGGTAGAAATGTTGTCCCAAATAATTGAAAAATCTCTTCTGAAGAGAGCCTGAATTATTTGTTTTTTCCCCACACTCTTATTGTTTCATATGTAAAATAAGCTGTTGTCATCTTCCCGGCATTCCAAAAAAAAAAAAAAAAAAAACAAAAAAAAAAAACAGCAGGAAAACCCCATTGGTGTAACAAAAGGAGTAAATATTGGGATGGTGTCAGGCAGAGCTGCTGGCAGTCAGAGTGATGGGTGTGTTTCTGGAAGGGCCAATTTCTCTCCACATAACCACAGTCACTGTCTGTTGTAAGAGCCTAATTGATTGATAAACTGTTAGAAACATTTCTACTCTTTGGTAAAAGCTGCAATCTGCTACCAATTTGTCAGTTTGTTCTTTTAACTCGCCCCATAAAAACAAACAGAAACCTCCATTTTTATAAATGAGATTTCCCGTGTGAGACAGTCATTGTTTTGAAACTTTCAACAAAAAGTTAAGCTTAATGATGTGTGTTCCCAGATGTTACTCTGAGTTCATTTATCCCAGTATAAAGATACTTATTTCTAAAAATACATGGTAGAAGGTTGTCTCATAAAACAGCATCAAAGCTGAATTGGTTTGTTGGTATTTAATTTTTCATTACTCTGTCAAAGTTTTGCCCACAGATCTCTCTGTAATCTTTCAGATTTGCAACAAAACGTTCTTTCAGTAACATTTGTCTTAGACTTACACTAGTCCTCCTTTGGGGGCTTGTTTTCATGTACCACACTTGTTCTTTCCATCCCAAATCACAGCAGATGTTTAGGAACTGACAGGGAATTTTGTTCCTCTGCTCTCTCACACCGTGCAGTGCTGCTTTGCCACCAAACATAAATCTTCCATCAGGAGAGTCTTGTGCCACCAGGAATCCCTGAGCATTTATTTATTCCAAATTACACCAATGACGAGATTATGATTTTTTTTTCACTGGCGCTTCCTATCGCAAATTTAGCAGAAGCTTTGCAAACCTGCCATTAGCTGAAACAATTCTTAGAAATTCAGTGCAGAGCCATAAAGGATGCAGTGTGGGGAAATTAGGGCATTCATTCATTCCGCAGTCATCAGAAATTCCCTGAGAAGCCTAAATGTCTTTTTTTTTTTTCCAATGAGATCATTTATTAGAGGGTTATATTGAACATCTCAACAGAAGTAAAAGACCTCCCCAAGACTGTTTTTCCCCTCATCTGTTTGCAAAGTTTGTGCAATTATTTTTACAGCATGCTGCTTGTTTCACAAAGAAGAATTCCTCTGGGCTCTGATTTTAGCAGCATTGAAGTACCAGCAGTGAAGGCCAGCTTTTGAGAGCATCGCAACAAAGGGAAATTATTAAAGCCACACTGCTGTACTTACAAACCCCACTGACACCCAGGTATGTGCGGCGCAAGTACTGGAAAAGGTGGAGAATGGGCAAGATTTCGGAGGGCACATGAGAAAGTCCTTGTGGTGGTATAAAAGAGCACTCAAATAATTGCTGGGGGGGCAAAACTGGTGGCCAGAGTCTTGATTAATGATCCCAGCAATGAACCTCTGGCCACGTGGGAGATGTTCAGTGGGGTCATCAAGGGCCTACCACTGACTTCAGAGCAAGTTGGAAACAATTGGATGTGCGGTTGGGAGCTTTTTGTGTCCTTTTTTCCTCATGTTTCTGACTTGGAAGGCTCTGAGATTCAAAAAGAAGACTAAAAGGAAGGTAGTATATTTGTTGGCTAAAAGTTGTTCTTCTTAGCTAACTCAAAAAGTCAATTTGGAATGACTAAAAAAGAGCTGCAGGCCTTACCATTACAGATGTGAATGCAGGGTATTTTAAATGGTGAAAAGTGCTGTGACATCTCTGTAGGAAACTACACCAAATCCTTTCAGTCATTCTTAGCTTTTGAAAGCAATATAATGAAACAGCTATGGGTATAAATAACTACTGAAAAATGCAACAGATTGTCCAGAGAGTCAGTCAGACTTGAATTCAAAATGTCTAATTTATACAAGCAGCAAATTATCTCAGAAGAACCAATATCACTAAATATTATTTGCTGTACAACTCTGAATATTCAATTAAAGGGAATATATATCATAACACCAACATTATTTCTAAACTTGACCCCCAAAACCATGTTTTATATTAGCACATTCCTCTGCATTTTATGGATTATACTTAAAAGCAAAAAACTACACCAAATCCTTTCAGTCATTCTTAGCTTTTGAAAGTAATACAATGAATTAATGAACAGCTATGGGTATAACTAACTGCTGAAAAATGCAGAAAAAGTTAATAAATTCCAAAATATTATTTCTATTTTTTAAAATGGGAAAAATATATTATTGGTATTGCAAACCTTTGTATTCCTTTCTTAAAATATGAAAGTGGTATCATTTGTTTTTTGCAAGAACATTTGAAAATAAATTTAGAATTGTTAAAAAAAATTATTTGCATGAATTCTGCTACCAGAAGTATCTGTAAAAACATACATTTATTTGGTTTGCTTATGTCCATCTGCTTATGAAATTCTGATGAAAAGTAAAATATAATGTGCTTCATAAGAATCAGCAATGTGGTCTGGTGGTTACTGGGCTGTATTTAGAATTGGGGGACCCATGATCAATGCCTGGTTCACATAATGAGCTCTTTCTGTCCTTGGGACTTCACTGTTTTCCATCTCAGTATCTCCTTTTGCTCTTTTGTCCCCCTTTCACATCTAGAGTGTGGCCTGTTCCAAGCAGGACCTGCCTCAGGATCTCCATGGGGGTGGCACACACACAGCACAGAGGATGCCACTTTAGGCAGGGATGGGAATGCATCTAGCAGTAATAAATCCTCCCTGGCAAGTTTAAGAGTTGACTTCCATCTTGTTTTGCCTCCAAACACAATTTGTGATGCTGAGCTGAAATTCCCAGCCTAAGTGAGGTGATCACACCTGGAGCTGATTTTCCAATGTCAATTGCTGAATGAAGTTCTTTCATATCTGTGGCAGCAATTTTTAGGAAAAAACACTGTGGCCCTCAAGGCTGTTTCAGTGTGAACCATCACTGAAGTACCCATGCTCTCTCTACACTTGAGATTATGCCTCTCTCACCACACTGGATTTATGTAGCATTTCCATCCCAGGGAACCCCTGCCCATACAAAACCCTCTGTTTCAGTGCATGGCCAATGCAACTGTGCTAGCAAACAAGATCCAGGCAGTAAAATAATTGCATTGTTTCTGTTACCACAGAATTCTACTCTCTCTGCCCAGTGCAGGACTGAAAGCACACATGGGTTTAGAGGAGGAAAATTCAGTCTTATTTTGGGGACTAGAGAAGAAGGTAGATTTTATTGGATTGCCATATTGGTATATTGGATTTTTCTGCAACACAGGGGTATAATCTCTCCTGAGGTAAGTATATATGATGCAGAAAGATTTGTTACACTTTTTAAAGGACAAGCTTTGACAGCTATGAGTATTGGTGAACACAAATCAGCATAGCTCCATGCATGATGTTTATTGTTACCATGAGAAGCAATTCAGTCATGGTTGTAGACAGGAAACTTCTTCTTCTGAAGCTCTTTGTAGTTACAAAGAGACAGTTGTGCATCTGCTAAGAAGTGCATTGTGTACTACTATGTGTATTTCACTAGAGCTGGGGTCAAATAAGTGATTTGGGGTTCACTGGAATAAATATCTGGAAGTGCTGTGGAAGTTGAGCAATGCAGTTCTGTCCCATCATAAGCCCAGACATCCCTTGTTAGATTTTTGCAAATTGGATGAAAAACAGTGATTTTCAGCTAAACAGATCCAGCAAGGTCCTCTCTGTTATCAGGGCTAGAAAGAAGGCTTAGGAAGCAGAAATTTTTACAGGAGTACCTGTAATTCATGGTACTATAGGTACCATATATACATGGCCAGCTCTGAGTAAAAAGAAACGGAGGAAAATGGTGAACAGATGGGTTGATGTGGGTGCGGGATAACATCAGAGAGAGGGGTGAGCTCTCAGAGAGAGGGGTGAGCTCTCAGGAAATGCCTCCTGCCACCAAGCCAGCCTCCCCCCCATCCTCCAGCACACAAGTTCCCATCCCTCATCCTTTCTGGAATACCTTTCTTCCAGCCTCATTGTTGTGCAAGTTCATCAGCCTCCGTGCATTCTTTTTGATTTCTCGGGCATCAACAAACCTCCGGGAGAACTCAATGCCGTATCTGATATCCGCAGAGCAGCCTCCCCACTTCCAGCCCTCCTCCTGGTTGTAGTAGCCCTGTTTCTCTCGGTCACAGCCACAATTGCTGAGGTTGCCCTGGCTGCAGGCGGCCGTGACAGCGTGCGCGACCCCGGCAGCGGTAATGGCATAGGTGAACGCGGCCTCCCTGCTTCCTGTGGAGAGAAGCCAAAAGCTGATGGGTTGGCAGAAAGGCAGCTGAAGAAAGCACACACACACACATCATCTACAGCAAGGGGGGTCAGGCAGCAACGTGAGGTGAGGAGGGGCATCATTCCTCAGGGTGGATTTCTCATCTTACGGAATTCCACGCGAGTTTGAGATGCTTGGCTCAGCTCGGGGCAAATTACCCCAGGTATGCAGGCATGGGATAGTCCCAGCAAACCCCTTCACCAGAGGGGAACTTGGCAGTGAATCTGCACAGTGCTGAGGTGAGGCCACAGGATTTGTTTTCACACTGTCTAGTCAGGTTTGCAAGCTTGAAGTTTATGTGTTTCAGATTAATAAAAAGTGAGTTGACAGCTACCCCTAAGCATTGGCACTGCATGGAAAAAGAGAACTGTTCAGATAACAACAAACAAACAAAAAATCCTAGGACACAAATGGGACTGATTATTAATCTAACTTTGGATGATTATTTATCTAACACTAATGGATGCTCCAGTAGCATCCATTACTGATGCTGAATGTAAAGTACTGCAAGAGAGACCTATAGAGACAAGAACTGGGTAGGTTTCATTTTCTTTAAAGGCAGATTCCCCCTTTCCCTTGCAGACCTCTCCTGTGCATTAGTTTTGTTGAAGTGACCCTTTCCCACTCCCACTCTGACCCAAACCTCTGCATTACCGTGGCTATTGAGCATACAAAGGGCACAGAAGTGCTGTGACAGCACTATTTTCTCTCCAGATTAGGTGAGATACTGTCCTGGAACCACAGACTTATTTTGAAATAATAGCTGGTTTAGAAAAGGAGTTCTTTTTTGGTTGTTTTGGGGGTTTTAGGGTGGGGTTTTTTTGGTGTTTTTTTTTTTTTTCTGTGATGCTGCTACTTGCAAAGGTTCCTGGTTGCCAATTCCATGCAACAGCTGTCGATAATGAGTGCATGAGGAGAGGTGAATAAGGTGAATATGAGGAGAGGTGAATAAGGCTCCTTTCTACACTGATTGCCTGAGGTGCCTGTGAGGTGCAAGGAGGCAGAATGGTGGCAGGGGAAGATGCAGCCCATCCCTGCTCTTGTGTGAGACCACTCTGTCACTGACTGCACACAGGGCTGGGTCGAGGTGTTTTGCTGCTGTTATTTATGACACTTCCACACAAGTTCCCTTCTCAATTCTTTCCCCATAAGTTCCCTTCTCATTGATTTCCTCAGTGCGTTTCTCTGGTAATAAACAGACAATCCTGTACTGCTGCAGGCAAAGAGTAACTGTAAAGAATTTGCAGAAAGTTGCTGAAATGCTCTAATGACCACACACAGAGCTCTAGCATCATTAGTGGATTTGGGAAGGGAAAAAAAAGAACAAATTTTTCAGAGGAGGAAAAAAAAATAAAACCAACTTAGAAGCTAGTTTTAATTTTTTAATTTTTGGATTCATAGATCTCATAATTATTCTGGAATGATAACTCCACAGTGTGGGGGGAATTTATATTTCTTATTTTCACAGTTAGCTTCCTGAAAGATTACACCATTGCCAGATATGAGGAAGATCCTGCAAGAAACAATCAGAAACGGAGGTTTGGCACCATTCGCTTGTTTCTCCAAAGAAATAAAAAATAAACTTTGGGTAGGGAAAAAAACAAAAGGGTTTTGTGTTGTTCAGCTCCCAAGAAGGTTGAGTTGGCATGTGCATTATTTGAGAAGATGGTGCAGTTGCAGGAGTGCCTCTGTTTCAGACCCAGCCGTGTTTTGTTGGGGTGTACGATGTGTGCAGTCTGGTTCAGTGCTTCCCAAAAATGCTCTGCAGAACACTGGTGGTCCAGGAGGCCACGCTAAAGGGTTCACAGCTAACCCACAGAGCCATGTTAAACACTATTTTAAATAGTGTTTTCAATTAAAAGCTTGATGATAACGATACCTGGTGGTCTGTAAGAAATTTCTGAGGGTTTATAGCAATCCAAACCAGCTATGGGACCACTGTTCCAGCTCCTAGTGTGATCTTCACATGTTGATATTCACTCCTCTCCTCTCTGCCTGCCAGCTAAATTCAAATCTGGGACTCTTCTTTTAAAATTCTTAATTAAAATTATTAATGTGTCAAAAATTATAATGTGTTTACAATTATTAATGTGTTCTGTTGAGTTGCATGATTACTTTCTTTCTTCTTTTTTTAAAAAATTCTATTTCTAATCTATAAATGGAAATATTGGAAGTATGAGATGTAATAGAAGCTACATTTATAGATACAGTTGGCTTTTCTTCAGGATGAGGGTAAACAACAATGCAAAACCAGACCCAGGGAAATTTTTGGTCAGATACCTTTGAAGTATATCTAGAAAGGTTTATCAACAAGATGAAATTAATTCCTGTGAGGGAACACAGCAGCTGTGACCTACAGTTCAGGAGATCATTTACTCAGAGGTTTAGTGACAGTTGCTCATATTTTGTGTTTCAGCTCAATATATTCCCCATGTCTCCAGAGCACATGGTAAGACATTTTATTACAGCCACTGAGTCTGTGCCTGCTTTGTCAATTTTTACACGTTGCTCCCCTAGGTCAGTTTTATAAAATGAAAGAAACTCATGTCTTTATCTTCCTTTCCCTCTCCCTCATTCCCATTATACCCCTGACTATTATCAACAATAAAGGAAAATATCTTTCCTTTATCCATTTGAGAGCTAGCAGCAGTGATGGAATTTTCTCAAGTCATGGGATAATATCCAATGGAAACCAGACTGACTCTCTGAAGAGATTACTCTCCTGTTTCAATGCAGCTCTAAAATAAGAAGGTCTCAGAAATTAGCAAGTTAAGTTGTCCTGCTAAGAATTAAAGTTTTGTGGGTATTTTTAAACTAGAATAAGTTCTAAAACTTCTCTAGTGTTCCTGGACAGTTCACTAAGGTCCCAGGATCAGTGGAGTCTATCACAAACTGCTGATGGAGGAGGGAAGGGAACCTCTGTGCTCAAATAATATCTGCTGTACACAAAGATTTCATTAGCATGTCATCACTTGGAATCAGTTCTAAGCAACTCTTTGTCAGGCAGCTAAAACTATTTAAGTAATGATTGCTGTGATACCTTAATGGAGAACAATAATCTCATTTTACGGAATTTTTTGAGATTTCAAAAATATTCTTGGTCTGCAACAAAAAGGAGACAGGCCTTTCCAGAAATGTTCGTGAAATGAAGATATAAGTAGCAGCAGATTTGGGGTTTACCCAAATTTGGGACTGCATATTTCTTTTTCCAGTGAATATCCTGATTATCTAGTTATTTGGCACTGTATACACTCAGTTTCTTAGAGGAAAAAATCTTGTCTGACTTCCAAAGTTTTCTTTCACATAGACCAGAAAAATTCTGTTGAGATTTTTATTTTGGTGGAAAAGACACTGCTTTGGCTTTATTGCAACCCTTGGATTTGTCCATTTCTCTGTTAGAAATGCCTGCCTTGGTGTCAAAGATGTTGACAGTTCTGACTTTATTCCCAAAACATAGAAGGGATGTTTTTATGAGTATAACATGAACTAGTAACTATGTGATCTGATAACTGTCTAATCTAATAACTCCAAAGGGAGATTACTGCCAGTATTAATTAAAATTAAGCCTTTTTTCTTTGGTGAAGGTGCTCAAGGCCACTTCTAGCAATCTGCCAGGCTATCAGAGGAGTCTGTCATTTGCCAATCTGAGTTATTGCCATTTTCTTGAGTTTATTTGCATTCTAACAGAGAGCTATACTTTAAAAGTGTTCTAATAGCCAGCAATGCAGGCATTAGATTTTGGACCACTGATTCCTTAGCACTTGTCTTCTGGCTGATAGGCAGAGAGGAGCCTTTATCTGTCCTTGGAGCCATGGAGTAGCCTGTGTTTTACCCCTCTTTTAGATGTCATTTCTGGCTAAATTTAAGACTTCTAACTGAGCACTTAACTTAGCAGGGTTTGATGTGGAAATTCTGACAAGTTCCACAATTGCTGTAGTTTACCAGACTCCAACGTGCACAGATTCAGCAGAGGATTTCCAGCCTGGAGCCACAATCAGCTGAGAATCACATAGGATAAACACATATTCAATTATCCAGCTGTGAGCACAGGGTTAAAGATTGGACTGTTCCACAGCTGTTTGCAAGACATCTATTTTGTCAGAGTAATTAGATGAGAATTCTGCTATTGCACACATCATCCCTGAAATTACTCATGTCAGCAGCTGGATGAATCAGGCTGCCACTGAATGTCAGCCATTAGAACTGTAATTTATCTTGAAATATTTAACTGCACAACATACAGTGTTTGGCCAGCAGTTTCCTAGATCTTGCATCAGCAATGATAGAAGAAAGTAATGAACACTGTTATTAAACAAAACAAATTTTTCATGCACTTGCACAAGACACCAGATTGATTATATGACACAATACAACATAGGTCAATGGCAAAAAGAAATGAACCACAGAATAACTAATTTTTTTTTTTTTTTGACAAACCTACCCTTTTTAACAAGTCTGGTAAGATGATGACAGATTGAGTCATTTTTTATGGCAAAAGACAATAGATACATCTGGATGAGTAAACTACAACTCAGACAACAGCACCCTAAGTAGTGTTGGATGAAGACTTTTACAGACAAGTTTATTTCCTTTGTAATTTTGTATTTTATTCAACACACATATTAACAATTGTCAAGGAAAATAGTGCAGGCTCTTCATTTTGGGTTTGATCCTAGGGCAGTAAAGTCAGAGGGAGTTTTCTCACTGTCTGGAGCAGACCCTTTATTTGCATTTTCAGTGTAATTAACTTTGAGCTTCTTGGTTTATAAAAGCAGGGACTAATTTAATTTAATTTAATTTCTCTGTCCCTCTAGCTTTCTGTACCCAGAGCTACATGTCAGAACTAAAGGCTACTGAAACCACTTGGTGCAGGCAGAAAAATTAAGGCAGAGGAGCAGAAAACCCAGGAGGGTCTCTGCTCTGTCAACCCTGACATAGGCTAATAAGACAGATGTTCCTCACAACAGCTTTTATTGTTGAACAATCTTAATTGTTCCTGTTCTTAATGATCTTCAGTAGAGGAGGTTTCAGGGTCTAGTCCAACTCCTTAGGACCCCTCCTGGTATGCATTTCACTAATATTAACCTGAAACTTCTTTCTGAGTGCAAACCCACTGCTTCTTTCTCTAGAGCTGCCACAAACAGATTATTCTCCCCTCCAGCAGCAGCCTTGAAATGTGCAAAGACTTCCACCCCTTCCCAGATGTGCTGCACCATCAGTTCTTGCCCAGCATCCCCAAGGGCTCTGCCCCTTGCCCTGCTCTCCCAGCTGGCTGATGGAGCTGCAGTGCTGGAGATGTGGCAGGGTGCCCCAGCTGGGGTTAAAGCAGAAGGAGCCCTTCATGTGCCTTGTGTGCTGGAGTCCTGTTGGTTCCTGCCAGCATTCCTCGTCTCACAGCAGCAGGACGCTTTTGACTCTTACTCAGTTTGCAGCTGTCCTCTGTGCAGCTGCTCTGCCACCAGATGTTTCTCATCTTGCATTTGTGCAGATGATCATTCCCATGTACAGATCTTTGCCTTCCTGGTTTGCCTCCTCTTTCCTTGCTTTAAGGCTTTTTGCCCTCTTTTCTGGATCACTTATCCATGATCATGTTCAATTTTGATCCAAACTTCCTCCAGCTTCCTTGTAGTCCTTCCCAACAAAATATAATTCACAAATTCAATGTGCACATTCTCTTGCAAATGCAATGTCCATATTCTCTTGGTCAAGTCAAGAGTATAATCCTGACTGGTACCAGCTCCAGCACAGGTCACAAGAAACGCAGTCAGCACACCTTTCCATTTTAATAAATACCCTCCAAGATATTTCCAGATGGTCTGTAAGCAACTGGCAAGTTCTTATTTTTCTTATGTGAATGTCATATAAAGTAGGGTCAAAAGCTCCCTTTAAGTCCAAGTTGAATGGTATAAACTACTTCTGCTCTGCCTCTGAGGCCCTGGGTGGCCCAAGAAGGAAGGAATTTAGTTTGGTTTAATGTGATTTGTTCTTGACATTTCCTGGTTGACTCTTACACATGTCCCTGTTCTTAGTTATGAGCTTACAAATGGAAGTTTGTTCCCATATTTTTTCATTTACTGAAGTTAATCTGATTGGTCCTACAATTCCTTTCTTTTAGGTTTTTGGTGGATTTGCTTTGGTTTTTGTTTTTTTTTATAACAAAGGCCACACATTTGTCTTTTTGATTCTTCCTAATTAGAGCTCTCCACTAGTTTTCAGCACTGGTGGCTGCAAGGACAACCACTCACTCCATTAAATGTTCTGAGATGAGGGACATCTAACTGGAAAGCAATCAACACGGACAAATTCTGCTCTCTAAAGCTCAGAGGGTTCCTCTGTTGATGGTGAAAGTTTATAACACCTCATCATTCACCTGCTTAGGGAAGTCTGAGGCAAGAAGTGCTTGGACTTCTTCATATTATCCTTGGTTTGTACTCTCCTCTGGAGTCCACTCCACTGGGCAGTGGATCAGCCTTTGTTCTACTCACTGACAAATTATTGCTAACTCATTGATTTCTGTGTAGCCTCCTGTAAAAAAAAAATAAGTTATAACCATCCATATAACCATCCATGTTTGTGAGGTTCCTTTGAAGCACCTGTGCTCAGAAGTGTTCCTGAACAATGAATGTGGTGCTGGCTGAATGTCCCAGGACTTTCAGGGATGGAACCTGCTGATGGTCATGTTCAGCAATGTTCTCTTTACAGTGCTCATTCATTTCACTTTTCCTCATTAAACCCCTTATTTTATACTACAGTCTAATTAAAATAATCTTGCTTAATTTTGTTTCATCCATACAGGTCTGTGTAGTTGAACTAGAGCTAGAGCAGGGCTGATTACAGCAGCTTCTTCCTAGGCCATCTGTGGTATCTATTTTCAATTACACATGGCCAGGACAGAGAAAATTGCAGATCTCAAGGCTGAGCATGTGTAGTGATATGACATAATGGTTTATTTACAGATCCTTCTCTTACTCAGCATTTTTCATCTCCAGGCTCCCACTAAGTTTTTATGACTGAAGGTGCCAGGATCTTGGCCATCAGCTTAGAATTGCTCTGTCAACTGGATTCTTTTCTGTTGCTCATGTGGGTTTGTCAAATCTTATTTTAGAAATGTGCTGTGCATGAGCCAGAATTATTTCACACTAGCCTTTTTGCAGCTTCTTGCTGTCACTCTTTATATATTTTGAAAGCATATCTATTAAAAAGAGATACTCTGCCTCTCCTTTTCACATTTTTTCAAACCTTTTTTGAATGTCATGGGTATTTTCTAAAGGCTTGGTGTTACTTTCCGCAGTGATTTCTGTAAGGAGTCTTCCAAGGATTTACAGGGATTTTAAAGTTAATTAACCCCCTAATTTATTCAGTTAAGTCCTGGCAACCTTAAACAATAGTCAGCATTTCTGTTCTAGTGAGCATAATTCTATTATGTTTTTTACTGTCTTTTGGCAACATGTCCCTTGGTGAAGTTTTCTGAGACAGTTTCTGTGAGGTTAGTGAGTTTGCTGTAATCTCTGAAAAGATCTTTAGCAGTGCCCAGAGAAATATGAAATTTTTGGGCTCTCTGCTGTAAAACTACATTTGCCATAACAAATATTTCTTACCAGCTCAGGCCTAAGAAGCATTCTCAGAGAAAATGGTGAAATTGAGTTTTTGGTCCCAAACCACCACCGCTGCTTATTTCTGTCTAAATGAGAACATGGTGCTGAGCACACATTTAAAGAGTGCAGGAGAGCATGGCCTGAGGAGCACAAGGAGGGAGTTCCCAGATGCTCTGTGCCTTTCAGAGGAGCCTCTGTGTGTCACACACGGCTGTGTTTCCACAAAGCTGCTGCTAATACTATCAAAGCAGCATGTGGGAAACAAGGGCTGGAGCAGAGGGATTGTCTCCTGCTTGTGCTCTCTTCTGGACCTGCTGGTGTCCCACTGTGGCGCTCAATGGTTCCCTGATGAATGTTTGGTGCCTTTTCTTTTCAGTGATGACAAGAGGTTTGATATGTCACAGTGTGTGGAAGCTCAGCTGGAGACAACTTGCAGTGTACTGGGGTTTGAAAAAGTTCTTTGCACCCCTAGCCAGAAAGCATGGAATCCTGAAGGCATCCCAGAGAAACTGTGCTCTGAAATGTACCAGTGTCCTTAAATTAAATGAGCCTGTGAGGAACCAGATGTGTTATACACTTCTATTCTATTCTATTCTATTCTATTCTATTCTATTCCATTCCATTCCATTCCATTCCAATCTCATCCTTTCCTTTCCTTTCCTTTCTCATCTATTCTATTCTATTCTCATCTATTCTAGTCTATTCTATTTGAATAATTCTACTGCCTCAACCTGTTCAAAACAGTTTTATGTAGGATTTGACAATGCATTACAGTCTCTCTTTTAAAGGGCATTTCACAGAGAAAAATAAGTCCAATAATTAGATAAAAGGGAAGGGAATCTATAACTAGGTGGGTACATATTTTATCTTTTTTTTTAGGTTTGCTTTTGATAGTATTCTTGCACTCTAATATGGCTTGTTAAAGGTTTCTGAGGTACCTGTGTGGGGCTCAGCAAGAAAAACATTGTCCACTTGGATTTAAGAAGTAGAAAAGAAGGAAAAAGCCAAGCAGAAAAGAAACCTCCACTCTGAACCTGAGAAGAAAACAGGACAGTGCTACCAATCACACTTTTAAAGTACATTTGCTTTCAAGTCAACTTCATGCTCTCTTTGAGGAGATACAAGAGCAGAGGAGGTGGCTACCATAACCCCTGAGATTTTCATGTGCACAGATTTTAGAGGCTTGAGCCTTTCATGAGTGGATCAGTTCAGAATGAATGCACTCAAGGTAGGATCCTACCAATCTAAATTATTCTGTAATTTTGTGACTGTATTTGATTTTGCTGTGGATCCCATTTCACAAATTTCACTATCTGTCTATATTCCTTCTAATCTACTCATGAGTATCAAAAATCCACTACCATGCAGCATCAGACCTTCTCAGTGGACTTTCTGCTGGGTCAGTATTTTAATTAATTTAAATAATCTCAGTGATCTGACATAATTGCACTGTGTTGAAGAGCACCTCTATAAAAATAAACCTGCATTGCCATTTGCATCAAACCATCTTTTCCTCTACTACCTTATGTCATTTCTAGCCCAGATAACGAATCCCCAGGGGCAGTGGTCATGTCTGTATTCTTTTTTAAATCACTGTGCATATCTGTCCTTTGCTGTAGGGACATGTTAAATAATCCTCTAAAGGGTCCACTGAATTATGGGTTGTTGTAAGCACCAAACTCCTACATCTGGGCATGCCAGAGTGTCTGTGGATGGGTTTCTGTATATTCTGCAGATAAAATTTCTGATCTTGCTTCCTGAGATAGTTTAGTTAAATCATGAATATTACCTGAATGTTCTGTGCAGAGCCTATGAATAGGTCAATGCCACTTTGCCAGAATTGTTGAATTACAAATATCTGAGCGATACCTAGATGAAATTGGCGTTAGACACAAACCTGTTTCTGCAAGAGGCAGTCCTTGCCTTAAGGAGACACATCTTTCAGCTGGAGAGGGCAAGAGAAGGGAGAGATAATTACCTCTCTTTCACAGAGGCATGAGGAGGGTAAGGTATGTATCCAGAGGACAGAAGGACCTGCTCTTGCTGGATTCTTTTTGTGAGGAGATAGCAGTAATTCAGTTGGAATCTTCTCAAGCGACAATTGAAATACAAATTCAAGCCAGGGAGAATGTCCATGGAGGAGCAGTAGTTATGGGACTGGGAGTCCTCTGCTCTGCTCCTCCACTGCTCAATAAAATATTGACCTGCACATCTACTGGCAGAGACACAGAGGGATCTGACACAGCAATGCTCAGCATCCCAGTGCCTGCCAGAGAAAGCCATGGCTGTAGGAGTCCACTCCTCACATTCCCACTCACACACATCCTCACACGCCGTACCTTCTTGGCTTGGATCCACATCCTGCCTTTACTTTTAATTTGGAAAAAAATAACTGACCAAAAACCACCTAATATGTCTTCCCAGAAGAATTTCTGAGGTTCTATTTGTTCTGTTTCAGAGAGATACCAAGGGATTCCACATCCCCATTTGGAACTGACATTTTTGACTACTAGTGAGATAGGTGCAACCTCAAGCTGGATATTTTGGATATTTTGCTTGTCAGCATAGACTTTTTTCTTGTACTCAATTTTTATGTTAACCCACACAAATGTTTGAGAGGGATGGATGGATGGATGGATGGATGGATGGATGGATGGATGGATGGATAGACAGATAGATAGATAGATAGATAGATAGATAGATAGATAGATAGGAAGAAAGAAATCAATGTAGAAACCTCCTTTTGGGAGCACATACAAAGCAAGGGTAGCCCAGGACATTTATCAAATATGAGATACTGCTTTCAGACTAATGTGTATGGGATACAAAATAATTTACATCTATAGGGAGCTAATCACCCAGAGCTAAATCTGCAACAGGGTGTTGGCTCTAAAAGCCTGTCTTTCAGATGTTCTTCCACATAGCATTTTCCATGTGGCTGGCACAAAAATCCAGCCTCACCAAGAGCTGAGAGAGTTGGAAACCAAAAAAGTAAGGCTCCCAGAAGGTATCAAGCTGCATGGGGAAGCCCCGAAACTGGCAGCAGAAAATGCAGGGAAAGGGAGTCTAAACTTATCCCATCAGAGCTAAGCCAGATTTCCCTGCACAGTGAGTCTTTCCAACTTTGCTGGCAGCAATCATCTTAGTGTAATTGCTGGAGGGACATGGTGGTTTTAGAAAAGGAGAGCCCACCCTTAAAATATTCTGACTGGGGAAAAAAGATTCCTTTAAATGAAAAACAAGGAGATTCTTGCTTTCACTGATTAGAAAAAAAAAGATATTCTTCTGAACATAATTTCTTGTAGTGTATTTTTTAGGGTTTTTTTTCAGTATCATTTAACTTGGTTCTGTCAAGTACAGAAGTAGGATGAGTTTATATATAAAGTACTAATTCTATTTTGCCATGACATTTCTAAAGTAAGATTTATGAAGAGCAGCGGTATCTTTCATTAAACTGAATCGCATACAATAGGCATCTATGTGACCTAGGAAGGGTCAAATAAATAAATAAATAAATAAATAAATAAATGTGTATTTAAATTCTCTTTCAGACTTTCAATCTAAATCCAGACAAATATCATGAAATGGAACAACCACTGACCTTTTAGTTCTCACTGCAACAGCAACACAAGATGAGCATTATGTCAAATAACTGTGAAATAATGACCTCTGGAAATACCTTGCTCTACACAACATTTCATGGTAAGAGCAGTGAGTATGGAGGACATCCTGCTCAAACTGAGAAATGGTGACAGCCAGACTGGGAGGTCTGAAAAATATTTCAGGTCATGGAGAAACAGCTCCGGTGTGCCCAGGACAGCACTTTCCTGGCACAGAGAGTGTTATGCTTTCCTGTCTGGTGACTCTACTCTTCAAGGTGGCCTTCTTCTCAAGGAGTGCATAGACATAGAAAAAAGACTTACGTTTGACCAAAAAAAGGAAAAAAAAATTTGTGTCAATTAATGTACCAGAATGTTTTCTTCTTCTGTATGAATTCTGCACAGGAACACAGCAGAGAGGTTCTTGCTGCATTTTCTGGGAACTGCTGTTGGATTGTCTCCTGGAGGATGAAGGTAGGTAGGTTGTCCTACAAATCTGTAGCTCACACAAATTCCTGCCATGGTTTCTAATGCCCGGCAGGACACCTTAAAGGACCAACTCAGCAAGTCAGATTCCACAAGCAAGCCACTTGCACTGTCACAGGTGACCCATCCTGTAGGTGTGGGGGCTTCCATGGGTTTGGTGCACTCTTGGCGGGGCAGAGTGTGGAAGGGGAGGCAGCAGTGAGTGCTGTGTGGCTGTTTGGGATGTTCTCACTCTGGACATCTCCCATGGCAGCAAATGGGCCTCACTGGCTTCAGCCCACTCCACGCAGCCCTTCCAGCATTGGGGCTGGGCTGGCAGCCCCAGCTTGTGTCTGTGCTCTGCTCTTTCTGCTCAGAGGTCACATCCCCTGGGCTGCAGCAGACCCTGCAAGTCACTGCAGTCCTCCCTCCAGGCTCAGAGCTTGTGGAAAGCAAATGAGAAAATTCTGATGGAAGGGCTGGGTTGAGACTTGCTTTTGAATTTGCTTAAATATTTTCCAAATGCTCTTTCACACTGCTTGTGTGGCTGCATTCACCTCTCTGATACATCTGGCTTGCCTGTGCATCTTGCTGGGAGGAGAGACAGGGTCAAGAAATGATGTCCACCCTTCTTGGTGTTTAATTTGTAGTCCCATTTGTAACCCCAGGGAGCAAGACACAGCACAGATCACACATATGAAAGAGATTTAAAAGAGTAAAGAACTCAGAGAAGTTTGGATAAATACACAAAGTTTAGATTCTGATCCAAACCTCTCTGGTTTGCAAAATGAGTCTGGAAGCATCACAAGAGCAAAGTCTGTTTTTTCAGCTCTGGAGTTTCTGGTCCTTACAAGAGTTGGGAAGTGACAAGATTCACATAAACAAGCAAGGTTTATCTGAATCTTCTGAGGACTTACAACAGATACTGAATCAATGTTTCATCTGAGCCTCTCCAGCTGACCCCACTGGGTCAGGTTATCTGATCTAGCAGACAAGTGGTTGCTTTTTATTATTTGTGTTGTGTTAAGTTTGTGTCTTGCCATGGACTGAGAGAGCTCACCCTAAAATGGGGGTCCAAACCTGCAAGAGACTGACAAATGGCAGATGCCATAACAACCCTGCAAACTACCTGCTGAAAAAACTAAAATTTATGAGAATTAAATTATCAAATTTCTAGCCCACAGTCAATTGGTTTTAAGCAGTATACCCTGGAAAGGAATTATGAGTTTTAAAAAAAGACAAGAAGAAAAATTTCTACATTTTTAAGGTACTCCAGCCTCAGACCAGGCTTTGTGACCAGAAAAGGAGGAACAGGGACCTTTCTGCTGCACATGAGTATTTCAATAGATAGATTGATATTAATACCAGTCTTTGAGATGCTGCTTATGTGAAACTGCTCCTAAAACCCACGAGCAATGTCTCTACTGCAAATTCCCCATGAATTTAGTGAGACCCATGAGAAATGGGTCTCACCAAATAATCTTTGCAGCCCCCCACTTTCCAGCAGCTCCTTTCCAGATCTGAACTTTGGAGCTGACCCCTGTCTTTGTGATGGGCCAAACCAAAAGCCAGATCTGAACACCGCTGAACTCTGGGAAAGTTCAAATCTATCGTTTGTGGTTCAGGTTCAGCTCTAATTAAAATGGACCAGTTAGAAAGGCAAATGTCTTAAAACCAAACCAAAACAAATGCTTCACGTGAAAAGTTCTGGGTTGGGCTATATGGTACCAAGCAGTGTTTTTGTCTATCACATGATGTCATGTCCTTCTGGTTAATTTAACACAAACTGACAGCATGCACATGCTGCTGTGTGAGATATTCCATGCAGACACTTTGAATCCAGCTTCAAGAAGAAGACAGTATTCATGGAAGTGCTTTCATGATGTGCAAAACCCCATCAGCAATCTCCCTGCCCCTCAGCTCTGAGGGTAGGCTGCCACCTTTCAAACTTTCCATGCCCATCCTTTCTAGTCCAGGGTCTCCCAAAACACAGTGTCCTGCCTCCTCTGAGTGACGCTTATGCCTCACTATGTCACCAGTATGCGGATTATTGCCACTAATCCCAGAAAACAAACAAGAAGGGGGTGCTGCAGAACCTCTGGTTGCATAATAGGGCAGGGAAAACTCAGCTAAATCTCCTGCTCAGTGCTTCTGTTTATACTATGGTTAATACTAAAGGGTGATAATCAAGATGGTTGATCAGTAGACAAGGAGAAAGCAAAAAAAAGGGAAAGGAACTTGGTTTCAGCATTACTGAACTGCTGAAGTGAAAGAAAATGGGAGACAGCAAGGAGAAAGAGAAAGGGAGAGGGGGAAAAAGTGTTAATGCCCCATCTCTGGTGTCAGGATGTGCACCAGTAGCTAGAAAAAGAGAGAACACAGACAGGAAGATTTACTCAAGGAATCACAGCACACATACAAAAAGTAACCAGAGTTTACTCTCCCTGTGGGCTTTATTCTGTCCCTTTTATGTTACATGTAAGTACTGAACATCAGTTCAGTATTTTCTCGTTGTGAAATTTGAGTGGACAATTAGCTAAGGTTTTCAAACTTCTCCTGCAAACTGAGCTAATAATCCTACTAGGCCTCTTCTACTGGGATTTTTCACTATGTTGGGTTTTTTTTTAGGCCTGGACTCACTTTTTAGAAGACCAAATTCCTCCATGATATTTCTTTCTCTTCCTTTTTCTTTCCTCTTTGAGTAAGAAGACTTTACGAGCAACCAGTTTTGTTTGAGGATATATCCCAAATGTCTAAGTGGACATTAATCCCCAACAATTTCAGTTCCTCACTGAAATTAGTCATTGTTAGTTTCCAGAGAGTGAGATATGAAGTGACTTGCCCAAGGTGACACAAAAAAGCACAGCTGGGAGCAGAGAACAAGTCCATTTTCTCCTGGTCCACATTTTCACCATAAAATTATTGCTCTTACATTGAACTAGGAGACACAGGAGTGTGAAAAAGGATAGGAAGGGAATGGTATTGAGCTTCTCAACGTGATTCCTTCCTCTCAGCTTAGATAAAGAGAATGAAAAATTATTTTATCCATTCTGCATTAATACTTCTCGAGTTAAAGAATATTCCAATGTTTTCACTCAGGAAATTTCCAGTTCATTTTCACTGGTGAAGTTGTAACTAAAAGAACAATCTAGTTAATCATTCTGAGCAATATACTAAATTCTATTTATGCCATAAGTTTAAAGACACTATAACAACAGGAAGCAGCAAAAGACCCACCTAAGCAAAGGAATGAGACACAATAATTTTTTCTGCATAAATTTTGTGAGGTTCATGAAATAGGATTGCCAGGAACCTAGTTATTACTTTGGAATTTTCTTTAAAGCAAGAAGTAGAGTAGAATGGAAATAGATACCAGATCATGTACTACACATGATAGTGTATTGATGGTTGAAAGAATCACGTGGTATTTTGTCATTGTGACAGATATGGCAGAAAATATATACTTGTTGATTTGTGCTAATCCTGCTCTGAGTATGGAGGACCCAAATGCTTAGGAATGGGGAGCAGTCAGAGAATAAAACCCACCTGACTGTTTAGGAAAGTTCACCACCTTTACTATGCCCTGAATGAAATACCCTGTCTGATTCTGTCTGGGGTACTGGCATTAGCAAGTTTCCAAAACGTAGACATCAAGATTGTCCTTCAAAAATGCACTGTCAGGTGCCCACCACTGATAGCCAGAACTGCCTCAGCTAAAAACAGGAATGCACCAGTGCTCTGTGCTGGATCCACCTTGGATTTTGGATCCTGCCATTGCCCTTCACCATTACTGATTTTTCCTGCTTCTGGCCCATCCCTTTTTCATTCCCTCTCCCTTCATATGCATTTATAGGTCTGCTTCATTCTTTCCCACTTCCTCACATCCCTAGCCAGACAGCTGAAAGGCTTCCATTACAAAGATTGAAAACACACTCCATATTAAGTGTAACAGGATAGTATGACCAGCAGGTCCATGTTTCAAACACATTCAATTTATATCACAACTGAGAATAAAGAGCAGGGGAAGCTACTTGGTGGGTTGCTGGAGGCTGTGGCTTCCATTTTTTTGTGGAACATGTCTCTGTCACTTGCTAAATAGGTGCACCATCTGGTGGTAATTTTGGTCTCCCAATTCTTAAATTTCCAAAGAGCAGCGGTGGAGCTACGCCTGTGGTTGCAGCATTCATTTTTGGGTTTTGCCACTATCTGTCTAAAAGTCCTCAGCTAAGACAACTTCTGCAGGTACTACTGGTGATTGAGTACTGAGAATTGGTAGGATTTTAAATAGGGATCAAGTTTCCATGTCTGCCATTTGGGAGAGCAGATTTGGCTTTATGAGAGGACCAAATGATCTCCTGAGGAACTACATACATAGAGATGGAAAAATTTCAAACACAAAGAGAATTTAGGTATTTAGGGAGTCTAAACTCCCAGGATAGGCAAGAGGGACCATTGTGCAGTCAAATTAAGATACAAATCACCCTCTGGAAGTGTTTTCCCCTGTTCTTTGACCATACAAGGAAAACAGCCTGACTAGGTTCCTATCTCGGACATCTCAAGCAAATGCCTGGAGCTGTGTGATGTGAAACTGGACCAAAGAAAAGAAGTGAGGAAGGGGCTCCTCATTTTTCTGCCTTTGTTGTCTGAAACCCTTTAATTCAGCAGCAGAGAGAAACCACTTGAGCCTCTTGTGCCATTCCCCCCAGGAACTGCAGGGTTGCACTGACCCTGTCTGATGGACTGAAAATGGAGATCTCTTCTGAACAAGTGGCTGGAGGCTGAATCAGACAGAATATGAGGTTCCACATTTTGGTGAGGAAATGAGTGAACAGGTAAAAATAGTCATGATCCATGAGTAAATTTGTTTGTTTTAGCAATGTGAATAAAGCTGCCAAGTCTACAGCAGTTCTGTGCATTTCTGTTGAGCTTCCATCCAGAGAGAGCAGAGCCTTCTCCCAGTGCACCAGTGAGAGATGTCTGGGGTGAGAGCAAACCAAAAAGGCACCTCAGTAATTCAATCCCATTTAACTAACACCTGCTAAGCCTTAGGAATTATCCTTCTCACACAATTCCAGAAGAGGAGTTTGAACCTCTGCAGCGGAGAGAGCATTGTAGATAGCAGCAAACTACACTTGTGGCTAAAAGCAGTCTCCATGATCCACTCCAAGTGGATCTGGGATGGGCAGAAGGACTCATCCTCTGCTTGTTCTTTCACTATGACTTCTATATTCTGCAAACCACTTGGTTCTGCCTTTAAAAAGGGGCTTTCAAAGCCTCTTTAATAGCACTTACAATGGAAGGTTTAAAGTTAAGCATGTATTGGGTAAAAAAAGCACTGCTGGAGTCATTTCCCAGCTTGAATACTGAGAGAATGACTGCTTTAAAATGCTAGATTCACTTTTTCAAGTCTCCAAATAACAGATTATAGAGTCCTCTTGCTTGCTTGCTTTATTTCTCTTTTTAATTTTCCTCTTCTATCAGTAACAATAATATTATTCTTCACAGTCTGAACATCAGTAAGAAATAAACTACAGTCATGCACAATTTAATCCAATGCTAAAAGGTCAGGCCTGATACGCACGAAGGAAATTTTGTCAATTAGAAAATGAGGTATTTGTCAGATGTAATATTTTGCAATACACCAGCCACTTTGTTAGGAAAAGAAATTGCTCGTGACTGGAGGCACGATGGCAAACTGCATGGATCAGTGGTCTAATCCTGAATGCTAAAATATTTGTTTGCAGACCAAAATGTGCAGATAACAAACGCTGTGTTTTCTGCAATGCTTGTACATGCCTCTCTCTGCATTTCAACTTTTCAATTTAGAAACAGATCGTTTACCAAACAGAACCTATCCCTAAGAACAGAGGAGGAAAGGGAGGGATGCTGCTACACATGTAACTCTGAACTCTAATGTTATGTTTAGCCTGTCCTGCTTGGTGTAGAGGTTGGACTAGATGACCAAACCTATCATCTGTAATTCTAGGGAAGAGATTTTGACAACACACTTAACCGCAGTAGTAAAGCTCAGGGAATCTCCAGAGCCATTGGAACCCTGAGGTATTAAGGCATCAGACAGCAGCAGGTGCTGTCCTGCACTCCCTGTCACCCTCCACAAAGAACTTCCCCTCTCATGGCAAGGCTTGGCAGCACCTGCCTCTTTGCAAAGTTGCTCTGTACTTAAAAAGTCAAATGATGCATGGTTGATTGTCACTTAACTAATTGGGGTTTAGCTGAATCCCTCTATGAAGTTCAGCTTCACTTTCAACTTCTGCTCACAACCAAAAGCCACGAGACTTTTCAGTGGTTCTGGTGAAACCTTTGGCAAAATTTCTATTGACAGCAATAGGACAAGAACTTGGCCCCTGTCCTTTTGGATGGAGCCCAGCCCCACTTTATTTGACTTTTAATGTCATTTGCCTTCCTGTCTTAAGCATGCATTGCATTCTAAGTCATTGACCAATAGGACTGAGATGCAGAAGTAACTAATGAGTCAGCATGCTATGGAACATTTATACTCAGCAATAAAAATATTAAAAAATGACACTACATGAGCATTAATGTTCCTTGGAGGCACTTGGAAGTAAGGAAATGCCAATCTTAAAGCTGTTATGCAAAGTTGGCCCTGTGTCCAAACTTTGGTACAGAATTCAGCTAAACCATAGCCTAGAATTTGTACACTATCTTTTCCACAGGACCTCTGACTGACTCATCCCAAGAGAAACCAGAAAAGCAATATGGAAAATGTTATCCTGAATAGATAGAGACAAAGCTAAAAGAGAAAAGGAAGATTTTTGTGCTGAGCAGGAAATGATCATCACAGACCCAAGGCCCCATCACCTGTTCCTGCCCTCTTTCCACCACACCCAAGCACACAAGGAGGATGATCAAATGCCAAAACTTATGAGTATGCACCCCTCTCCCCCAAAAAATGTTTATTTTCCATACTGGCACTTAGATGGAGCAATTCCATACAATAAAAAGGTCCATTTAGTTTTGAGCCATGGAAATGATGTGTTAAACCCCATGTCAGTCCATTGGTTTTTCAGGAGATCTGAGGTTTAGGGTCACAGGAAGACAGTGTGTTGTTCCATATGATGTTTCCTACCAAGCTGTGCAGGGTAATGGGCCCTTACATCCCAGAAAACCCATGGAAGCATGTGAGAGCAGAGATCCAGAGACTTGAGTCTCCCAGGTTACAGTTCTTGGCATTAATTTACATCAATGCATGGAGCAAATTTAAAATTAAGTGCTCTGAAAACAAAAATGGAATTGCTCACTGTCAGGTATGTCAGTGTATTTAAATTTGAAAATGTCTACAGAAAAGCACCTGTTCCAAGAAAATCTTCACTTTTATATGAAACAGAATGAAACAAAAGCCCTTTCCTTAGAATGGAAATTCCAGATCTCATTCAGATCAGTAACCACCATTTCCCATCCAGCTGCAAGCCACACACAGTTCACCAAGTAATTGTAATACCATATTAGTGCTGTGTTTGGAATAAGGATATCTGCCTTTTAAAGAAAGTCTGCTGCCAAATAGGTAAATATTTAAATGGCAACAAGAACATTTTCATTTAAGAGAATTTATACTATTCTTCACACACAGGGCCCTTGAGGGAAAAGAAAATACAATTGAGCTATACTTGAACTGAACAGTAAAACCTTACAAAAAGACAAGGGAGTGGAGAAGATAAATTGAGATATATAAACATCTGTCTGTCCATGGCTGGAAATTATTATATGCTGTAGACTATATATGCTTTTATTTCTTTTATAGGGAGGCAAAGAAATAAATATTATAAAATTAATGTGGCAAATTGACAGTTTTTCTAGTAAAGTAAAACAAAATTTACTTCGGTAAACTCATAATTTACAAATGGTACTGTTCATTTATGTTTGTCTTTTCCTCTATGATTTACAATGTATTTTGAAAACATTACTAAGGCCTCCCTGATTAATTTTGAGGTTCTGACATCTAAGAAATTTTTAAAACACAGAGAAATTATCACCCCCAAATGTTCAAATGATTCACCAAGCTGGGAATCCTCCATCCCATCAAACTAGGATGTTTCTTTAAAACAGCAGTACTTTCTTAGAATAAAAAGATATTTTTCTTTTTCTAAAAACATCCAAGTGACAGGCATTAAGAGTCTGAACCTTCCACTCCCACAATAACCTGTCTCCTCAGTTTAAAAAGTATAAATTCTTAGCACCTTCAGGGTTTCATAACCTTTTTACTGCTCCTTCACAACCTCATCTACCGCCAGCTGGGAGGGTTTATTTTCTTATTCTGGTTTGGGTTACTGTCTTACCTTGTTACTTGTGATAGTGAAAAGCTTATCCAACATTCAACAGTAAGAAAGTAGGAACAGTTTGAACCAACTCCTCAATTTCCCCCAAAAGATGATAATGCAAACTGAAATGCCCTCTCACATGCTTTGCCTTGTTATTGCTGCATTATCACCCCTTTTCCCCAGTGCTCAGCTTTCAGCTGAGATGAAATGCACTGAGGAAACTGTTCTGCTAAGGCAGCTGCCTCTGAGCACTATTCTCACTGCCTGTAGAATAACTCAGACCAGCACACAGGGTTTTGGGACAGTCCCTGACACACCAGAATCCTTCTATTACAAGGAATATATAATACTATATAATAGCAGTATACTATTATACTATATATATAATATTCTATATTATATATAGTATAATTATTTATATATATATATAATTTAATTATATATATATAAATATATATATCATATATATTATATAATATATATATTATATATAATGATATATATTATTATATATTGTATTATTGTACATATAGTATATTATTTATATATATATAATATAATTATTATCTATATTATTATACTTACTAGCTATATATATTACTATATATAGCTAATAACTGAGAACAAATAGATTGGACCTCCTTAAGGTTAAGATATTTTGGCTTCTCCTTCCAGCAACAACATGCCAGTTGTGAAAATAAAGGCGCTGTTTGAGACATTTTAAGGGGAGGCTTTGCAGTGACTGTTTGCAGGGTGGTAAATCTTTCCTGCAAAATGAACATGCAGAGGAATTCCACAGATTTTGGGGGTTTTGTCTCTTTACTGCCTGCCACTTACCTAGCTGCTGGCGGTGGATGTTCATCATGCATGTCTTTTTAGCTGGTTTTACTTTCATTCAGGCTAATAATGAGAAAACTCTCCCTCCCCAAATAACCAAGAAATATCCAACTTATTATGCAACACTGTCCTTCTATTAAGAGTTATGCTTGCTTAAGCCACAGATCATTAAGTTTGCCATGGTATTCATAGTTTAACTAAATCAAACAGGCAAATGCAATGACTCCACGTGGAAAATGGACACCAGCAGTCACTCCAAGTTGGTGACATGAGCAATAAAGACACAGTTTGTGTTGGTCCTACATCATCTTCTGGAGCTGCACACATCCTCAGCACAGACTGCAGCCTATTGAGTGCATCCTGTGCACCTGTGTCCTGGAATTCCAGACAGCCTGCTGCACCAGGAGCTGAAAGCTGATGCCATGCCCCAGAAGCCACCCCTCACACTGGAAGGGTTTTACTACATCCTAGCACCGACAGAGAAATCCAGTTCAAATTACTGAAAACAGATTTATTTCTGCTCTGTTGCTTGAATGCTCAAAGAACATTGTTGTCTGGGCCCAAGCTACATGACAACAACAAAAATCCCCAAATGTTTCCACTTTAGGTCCAAAAGCCACTGTGCAATTGAGGTTCCCATAGCTGACAAATGCCTAAACCAATCATAGCACCTACTGCTATGACAAAGATAATTACTGCCTTTCCGTCAGTGAAGTGTGTACCCTGCTCTGTATCATATTTAAAATAATCTAATTCCAACTCATTTTCCCCCTCCAAATTGTTTCCAGCTGTACAATTCCTCTTTTTCCCCCATATTGTTTTTATTGGATATAGTGCAAGTTCGTAAAGATAGATTTTCCCATAATAAATACGCAGATGTTAGAATAATAAACATACAGTCAAACTGATATATGAATATCACTAAGCCTTAACAAACATATAACAAACAACATAAATCGATTTTAAAAAATTGAAAATGAGAACATAAAGTAGCAGAGAAAGAAATGGCAGGAGAAAATAAAGGCAAAAAGTGAGCTAGCAATGTACTTACTTTAGCAAGCTGTCTGGATTCATTTATGGCTCCCTTTATTGACTTGCTGATAGCATTAAAGCACAGCTATGGTTGTAAAGCATTTCTAAGAATGCCGCCTGTCTTCATGTATCCCAAGTTTTCTGCTCACACTGAAAGCCAAGCTTCCCAAGTTGGCCAACTCATACCACACTAGACACTACTGTGCTAGATTAATCCATCTGCTTGGACCCAAATATCCATTTTTGGAGAATAATGGGCCTCCCTACTCCTCCCATTTTTGGTAGGAAGTTTTTATGAACATTTGGCATCTCGGTTAAACCATCGTCGTAGCCCAGAATAAAAATGACTGGATTCATATGTGGAATCCAAACTTAATTTAGCCTATATATGGCCTGAACAAAGAATAATCTACTGGCTGACACCCCCTCAGCATGTATGATAAGATGCCAACTGCTCCTCTGTGACTCCATCACTCAGATATCTTCCATGCCCAATTCCCATATTTTTCCAGGCCTGCAGCTGAAACATGGCATCAAGAGGGGACTGACAATGTTACCTGTTTCCAGCACAAAGAGAGCAAGAATCTCTGTTGTTTATGAGTATCTCTCCTTCAGAAGTTGTCCCCCTGCCTTTCCCAGTGTTCTGTTTGGAATTATGCATCCTTTTCCCGGTTTATGTGTGCATATGTACAAGTGCATGCTTGTAGAGAGCTGTGAAATTGAACTTCATGTTCTGATTGTGTGTGCCAAAAGTCTCCTTCACCTGGGAGTTAATAAAATCCATGCACAGATTTTGTTGGTTGCTTAAACTGTGGGGTTCTTCTTTCTCCCATCCCTCCCCCTTTCTGCCTGGAGAGTGGATCAAAAGTTAAATGAATGGGAAGAGACAGGAAACTACTCAAGATGTTCTTCTCCTAAACCTCCCCTGGCAAGCAGAGCTGTAACTTCCCTTCAGAGGCATCCTTTCAACACACCAGAAAACTACAGATCAAAACAAAGGGTAAGACATTAAATAAAAAAAAAAAAATTAAAACCAGAAAAAAACAAACAACAAGGAAAAAAAACCCCAAACAACAAAATCAAGTTCAGAACTCCCTTAGGTTTAGTATACTTGTTAATATTTCCCTGTCAGGTGTCCAATATAATGATTTTCCAAACCACTGCACCAGTGACACAACCAAATATTGCTAAATCATGCTCGTTTTCCACATCATGAGTTTGAGAAAGAAGACAGGTACAGATCACTTCGGATATCTTGACAGATATATTTTCCAAAACACCAGAACAGCTCAGTTTTGCCCTGGATTTAGCACTGGTAAGAGCTGCCTGTTCACAAGCACTTCAGTTTAAAGCATTCCAGTGAAAAGGGTCAATGCACAAATGATTAGCCACAATAATCCACTGTCAACATAAGGTGACAAATACAAAAATGTACAAGGACAGCATGAGTAAGAGCAGGACTGACTTTCTTTGGGGATGGAATGACTATGGAAGAGTTCCCAGCTATAAATATACAAAATTAAGCTATGCATACACAATGCTTGGCAAGTTCATCCCATGCTATAGCCTTTGTTCATGCTAGTAATTTAGATTTCTCTGTCACTTTTATGTCTGGCCACTATAAATCTTTCACATCAACATGAACGCCCCATGATTTCTACAACTGTTATTCCATCCCCTGGACTATTTCAATTGTCTTTAATATAGATTCCATGTACTGTATTGGTGGTGCAGCCCTCATTCACTGAAGTACCCCTGTGAATAAATAACTCCTCACTGATCCATCTTAGAGCTCAGCTAATAAACTGAGGACTTCTCCTGGCACAGCAGGATCCCTGGAAATCACCAGGGGGAACATGTGTCCCTGTGTCATGTCTTCTGGCTTGGTGGAGGGTGGAAGACATGCATGGTTAGAACATAAAGGCACCCAAGAGGAGATGGTAGAAACAGAAATACATCTGCTGGAGAAACCTCATGTTGGGTGAGTGTTTGCTTTGAGTTTTGAAGGGGGAGTGTTGCATCAAAATACAAGTTAGAATAACCATAACTCTGTGCTTGTCAGTGTGGTGGTAGAGGCTTGGTCAGTAGCTAAAGAGCAGGTCCTCTCCTTCCCATGGAGCAAGAGACTAATATGTTATCACTGATTACTTTCCCTCCCTACCTGAGACCTGAATAACCCACCTTCCGTGTTCATCTCCCCCAGTGGTTCTGGGACAAAGCTTTCCTTTGGGGTGAAGTGAAAAACATGCCTGTCTTTTTTTTTAGTTTTAGTCCTTTCTCCAGTGTGTTCAGAAAGAACTGAATGGCTGGTTTAGTGTTTCTGTGTCAGACACGTCTTTTGTTACACATGTGAATATTTGTACTTTCAAGTAGTTGGGCTTTTAATTCTTTGTCCATTTTTTACCTTTTGCCCCCTTGCTAGTGTAATAACTTTACTTCCTAAACCCTATCCTTTTCCTAAATACTGACCTCATCATCTCTGGGTGCTACCCCTGTAATAAAAGAAATAAAGACTTTTGGATTATGGGATCCTTTATAGACCTGCATGGAACTCATCTGGCTCTGCTGGAAGGGGTCATGTAAACCTTCTGCAACTGTTAGAGTCTGTGTGGTTTCACACCCAACAAATGTCAGAGCAGAACTCAGCTGCAACAGCCAAGTTTCATCTGCGTTTGAACCCACCAAATTCCACTTCAGTCCTTTCAACCTTGCAAGAAACCACCCAGGTTCAGTGAACAGGGCAAGAATCTGGTTAATATTTTGGCAAATATGGCTTGAACAGTGGCTCAAGAAAACCCTCGTTTTTTCCAACTTTGTATAGTCTGACCAGCCTGATAGCTGGTCCATCCTAATGACAAATAATTTCTGTTCCTTGTAGCTCTTACATTGCATAGAAACATTGAGACTGAAAGCACAACTACAGCTTGTCCTCTTTAGGCATTTGAAGTGCCCTCATTTGCAAAGTTTTGGAGGATGAAAGGAGTCTCTGGTGAAGAGGGTTGCTACCCACAAACACAGTGATGAAGATGGTGAGGCAGCACAAGATCCTCAGCTTGAAGAGAAGAGCAGAATTTGTGAAAGCCTTTTCACTGGAAAGCTTTGTGATGACACCCATCCTTGTACAACCCTCCAGAGTGGCCCTTCTCAGGCCATAAGGGATCTCACAGAAGGTGAGACAACTCACTTATCTAAGGTCAGGGCATGCCTGCAAGCTTTGGCAGATGAAAACAGAGCATGAAGAAGCACAGAATGCTTGGCAAATGTATATTTTCTGACAGCAAGGTAATTCTAGTTATAAACCAAAATTAAACAAACGTAATACCAGCCAAGGAGGACCAGACCATGCTTCTATCAGTCAAGACAAGTCACAAGAGTTTTTTTTCTGGCTCATTTAAATTTGAAGGTAGAAGTCAAAAGTTAGGTTAATCCCTGAATATGATGCCTTGAGAATGTAATGTAAAGCTCACAGAATATGACAGACCCTCTGCAAATTTAAGTCAATTGCCCAATGCCAGTGGATTTATTCCCTTACAACACTTTGCAGATGAACCACTGTGTCCTTAACGCACCCAGACCTCAGCCAGACTCTCAGATTTGGATGTTCTTTCAAAAAATATTCCATTCCTTTGTTGACCCAAATTTACTTCAGTTTTTGGCATTCATTTCACAAGGGTGTCAGACAAAAACCCTGACACCTTGACCACCACTAACAACCAAAGCACCATGTGAGTCAACACCTCTATGCACAGATGAAATTAAATGTTATGCCTTTTTTCATACAGTATTAATGAGATCTTATGTCTCAGAACACTCAGCTGTATTGGAAGCACAAGACTCACCCAAACCATTGAACGTAAGAGGTATCACCCAAAGAAAAATGGGCTACAAGAAGAAAAGGCTACAACCCCACTGAGAAGCTGGATGGTATGACTTTGAGTGCCCTTGAGAGAGCCCCACAGCACAACATGTTATCCTAACCCAGAACAGCAGAGAGTGGACAGCCCTTGGGGGAGAGGGGAAAGGTCAGGAATAAGTTAAGGATACCCAGCTGGGTGATGAGGAAAATAGTGACCTCAGTGCTGGAAAAAAATTTACATAATCTCCCCTGTGAAATAATACCAGACATAGGGTAAATGAAAAGGTATTGATCTAACTTCTGCCAGCTAGCAGCTTGTCAGGCCAAGGCCATGTATTATTTTCTTTGACTATGTTTCCTGCCTCAAATCACTTGCAGTATTTTCTTTGCAGTATGATAGCAACACTAAAATGTATCATTGCCACATATTGGAAGGCCTGTGTTGCACGCACAGTACTTCCATCAACTATTTGGGACTCTCCCATTACTTAAACTTCTGGGAAGTCTGAAAAAAGAATAATTTATTGGCTGACACTCCCTCAGCATGTATGATAAGATGCCAACTGCTCCTCCATGACTTTCTTTTATATCCAATTCCCATGTTTTTTCAGGCCTGCAGCTGAAACATGGGATCATGAGGGGACTGACAATTTTACCTGTTTCCAGCACAAAGAGATCAAGAATCTCTGTTGTTTATGAGTATCTCTCCTTCATAAGTTGTCCCCCTGCCTTTCCCAGTCTTCTGTTTGGAATTATCCATCCAGAGGGATTTTTCTGAGCTGCTTTTAGTTAATTTTTGATTGGCCATAATATTCACCACAGCTATCATGACAACGTGTAACAAGACAACAGTTGGAAATACTCTTTTCATGGGCTGTGACCTTGGATGGCTGTGCAGGCACTGAGGCCATTGCTGGGCCTGAATTTGCACAGATACGAGTGACTCCATCTACAGACCACTGGAGACTCCATGTCTCTTGCCAGCGACTTTTCACTGAGTGGAAACACACAATTGCCCTATTGAACTCCAAGTTATGAACGTTTGCAGGAAAGGTAAGAGAAAACCATCCCAAACAGATCCCCACAGCACTGCAGGGACAGAGACACCCTTACCTACTCGAAGCTCTTGTCCAAAGACCGTTTTCTCTCCCAGAGCAGAGCAGTTCCACCTCCCGTAGCGGAACTGGTACTGGCACTCATTGATTCCCATCTGTGCCCCTTCGCCGATCACGATGATGGCATCAGGGCGGCTCTGGCAGATGGCGCGCTGCCGAGGGGCCAGGCCTGGGATTTTGTTGCAGATTATGTTAGCTCCTAAAGCCACCACGGATGATAAAGCTCTGAAGAGAAAAGCAGAAAGATGTGTTATAACCAAATTGAGGTGAGCAGGAGCTGCTGTGTGGCTGGCGGGGTGCTGTGCAAAAGGGGAAGGGTCGGAGGTTGAGTTCCTGTAATTATGCCAACTTGGCACAGTGTCTCTGGTCTGGTATAGCAGCCTGGAAATCTTGCAGTAATTCCTGATCTGGTTTGTGCCAGAAGAAACAAAGAAATTTAATTTTGGCACTTTTGTTTCCAGACATTAGCTTGTGAGATGTGGAAAGAAAGACTTATTTAAAATCGAAATATAGTGATAAGCAATCATCCACAAATCTGTAAATGCAGGTTCAGAATTAATGTTTTAGGTACTGTAGCCAGTTCATTCACCCCTCATTTGAAAATATTAAGCACAATTTAGAAAATGACCTGGCACTACCAACTCTCTTGCCCATTGTTACGCTCAGGGTATTGAATGATTAATGAAGTTCACCAGCATAACTGTGCTTTTAGATCTGGCAAACATCATGGAGCACATAGGAGTTGTCCTTAATATGTGCCATCCACGCTAGAAACATTTGCAGTTCTCATTCCTCAAGTATATTTTCAGAATTCATTATGAAGTTTGCATATAACATGCACCTGCCATATGTTTTCACTTGAGAACATTTATTTTTCATTTTCCAGCTCACTTTTCAACATCTTTACAGGCTCATTTTTCAACATATTTACAGCCTACATTTTAAATGGTAATATTTTGAAAAAAATAGGACAACATGGGTACATGTTCAGTGATGCCTCTGGTCACATCTACTGAATACCCTCCAGGCCCGTGGAGATGCTTCAGCTGGCTCTGGACAGACAGACAGACTGCCCATGATCCTACTTCCCACCTTGAACACCAGGCCAGGCCTTTCATCATAGTGTTAAAAATTTCCCACTGGAAATGCTCCCTTGGGGAAATGCTGACTAATCAAAATTAAAGAATTATGTAAGACTTTGTCAATTCATCACAAGGTAACTGCAAAGTTACATAAATGCTGCATTTCAATTAAATCAGAGTGTTTAATTTTGTCAATTTAATAGGATACAGTAAATCCAGAGCAAAGAGGGTGAAATACTGCTATTCCTGTGGAATGGATATTCCATGATGATCCACTCTGCCTTTAGTAGGTATTTTTGCACTTTTTCCAAAGTTAACAGTCCATGAAAAATTCACCACTGGTGGGTTTTTATTTATGGCGGTGCAGGGGGGTTATGGATACAGAAATAAGGGCATCACCCAGTATGTGCATGTTCTCTGTGTTCTGCCTATTAAACAGAAGTAAGAACAAAAAGTAGTTTCAGTCTGACCACTCTCAGTATTGGAGCAGGAGTGCTTGGATCTGCAGCTTTAATTTGTGTTCCTCTGGATGCTGAGCAACAAAGCTGGAGCACCAACTGGAGTCAGAGAGTCCCTGAGATTCATGCAGGTTTTTAGTTCAGGGTTGTTTTTTTTTTCTGGCAAAAAGTATTTCTCCTCTTTAAAATTAAAAAAAAAAATTTAAATAGTGATGCCTTTAAATTAGGACTTTCGAAGAGATGTTATAATCTTAAAAAAATATTATGTTTAACACAGGGACAAGTTTCTCCTTACAGTGGCTTATGACCTTAATGTTATGGCTTCAGAAAGTAATGAAAATCACAGAGTACATTTTTTTTTTTTTTTTGAAAATCAGTATATTTTTGAAAATCAGTACATTTTTTTGTCTTTCTTTTTTTTTTTTAAATCACTTTTCAATATTGAAAATAAAAGGGCTCTTCAAAAGCTCATGGAGCTTTTCTCTCTCTGACTTCATCCACTTTCCACACAAAGTAGGATAGACATCCTGAATATATTCATTAAAATACAAAGGAAAGCATTTTACCTTAACAGATGATGTGCCTAATACAGAAACAGAGGCTCTTTGATGGTACTAAAATGCTGTGCCCCATTCTAGCCCCATCTCCTCCACCTGGCTTTGCCCATTTCCCTGGGACAGACCAGGTGCCCAGGATTCCTGCAAGACCTTCCCACCTGGAATCGCATTTCCACTGCTGCTTCAGACACCGACCCTTCCAGGAAAATCTAGCCCTGAGCAAATCTGTGGTTGTCTCCTAAGAAAGAGACATGCACAAGGCATTCAAAATCCCATCTGATGCTTGGCACATGCACAAGACACCCAGTTCTGGTCTTGTAGCTGCCTGATGGTCACCAAGTTACTGAGGCCATGCCACCAACTTACTAGCAAAACTCACACCTAAAAATTATTTGTGTGTTACGTAAACAATTTTTCAAAAATTAAAAAATTGATAAAACTGTGCAAAAACTTCCTGACATCATTTTTTTAAACTGCTGGGCATCCACAGTTTCCACCAACTATTCTCAAGTTGAGCAGCAAAAACCTTACGACTTTCAAAACAAAGGAAAGCAAGAATTGGCCACAGCCTCTGAACATATAATTTTCAGCTAAGTTGCTTCCTTCATACATGTCCCTGCAGTCTCATAATTAGGTTAAGGAATATATTCTTTGGGCTCCCATTGTTTTTTGGAGCAGGCTTTGGTCAAAATATTTTAATACAGTGGGTCGGTTTATTCATCCAGGAAATAAGCACAGTCATACCTGCTTCAGAAGGTATTGTGAGGGTTTTGTGTTATTATAATTATAATTATTGTGTGCTTGTGAAATGTATTATAACAATTAAACTGCAATTATTGGGGGTGGAAGGGGTCTTGGTTTTTCTATTACTTCCAGAAACTTCCCCCCCTCTGGCCTGAACTTACCAGCATATTCCCTCAGCCTTGTTTAGCCTACTTTTAAATTGTTACACTGCCAAAAGAAATGCTGAATCATGAAACTGAGGTTTTGGAAAGCTTTATTTTTATTAAAGAAATGCACCCAACAGCATTTCAAGCTTCCTCTCCTCTATTTCTTGTGGCCTCCCTCAGTTTGTGCATCCATCACACATTTGGGAGGGTTGTGATGAGCTCCTGCCCCTTGGCAGGTTGAAGGCTAAATTTCTTTTTTTCCAATTTATAGCTGTCAAAAGGCAGATCCTCCATGCCACATTTTGGCATCCTCTTTCATCTAATCTTTCTCTGTGGTGCAAATTGCCTTGATTCTTATCACCAGAAACTCCTGAGCGTGGCATTTTGTTAAGATTTCTGATGCAGTTTACAGTAATTGCAACCATCCTGCACCACAACAGCCTCCACACGGCTCAGAGTGTTCTGCTGGGTCACCCACATGGGCTATTCCATTAAACACCATCCACATGGCTTATCCAGATAAACAGAGTGAGTGGAATAATGGCACATTTCCTACGGAATCGTCATTAGTGCCTGGCATAAGGAGAGATTTGACATTTCTTCATGCCTATGCCATTAACGCAAGGGAAACACCAGCACTGAAATTGAGCAATATTTGTAAACACTTATGCCCAAATTTAAACAACAAAAACAACAATCCCTCCCCCCTCCCCCCCCCCCCAAAAAAAAAAAAACAACACAGGAAAAACCAAAAAAACCCAACAAAACCAAACAAACAAAAAACCCACGCAGGAACAAACAAAAAAACCCATCAGAGCTGGGCTTGGATAGGACCTTGCAGTTCAAACTTCCATCATACTACACCTGATGAACAAGAATTTGGAGGGCTTGGTTTCTGCATAAGAATTCTGAAAGATCAGGGGTTTTTTTTCAAGATCACTTGAAAAAATAACTAGGACAGTGTCACAGCAAGCAGAAAAACACGGCGGTGGGAGACAAGTTTCAGCCTATTTTCTGAAATAATGCTTGCTTACTTATGCAAAGACAGATAAATCCTATCACAAAAAGAGAAATTTCTCCTTCCAAATGTATTTCCTGTTACAGTTGTATCTCCTCTGTAGCACCTAAGCAACTCCAGCTCCCCTTTTCACAAAGTGAAATGGAAATTATTAGATATTCTAAGTGAGTCATAAAAGTAAAGGTCTTTGAAATGCTTCAGAAATTAGGCACGAAGGCCACTTGAGTTTTAAGAACTGCTTGTTGGAAGAGAAATGTACTCCTCATTCCTGGTTGGCTTGCTGGAGTCTCCATTTTATGTTTGCAAAAGCAAGAATTCACTTAACTTGAGCATGAGTAATTTCATTGATTTCAAATATTATCATGTCCTTCCAACTTCTGATTAATTTTACATATAAGAAGGTCATCATGTGAACTGCAGTTTACAGAGTCTTTGCATGAGTGGAAAATATATAAAGTAAATCCTTATAATGGACAGCTGTACAAGCACAGGAGAGGAAAAAATTTAAATTTTATTCTTGTTAAAAGAATCTGAATTTTGATAAAATTATGAAAGAGAACTGTCTACTTATAGATGAAGAGCAGTAACTGACCAATCTTCGGAATTGTCCCCAAGCTCCTGCACAGGCACAGGTGAGTACTGGTATTCCTCCTAGGAGCTTAATATACTATTCTGACAAATACATGACAAAAGATGTGAAATAAGAGATTAAACCAACTACACATTGCATACAGGTGAAACAATCAAGTTGATTTTAACCTTTTGGTTAAAAAAACTAAAAAGTTGCCTTAAAAATTCTCTGCCAATCTGTGCTCCCTGGGCAAATTACATTTTATTGGCGCTCAGGACTGGTGTCAAGAACGTCTTCTCTTCCAGCACCATCCCTCACCTGCATTCCTGACTGCACAACAGCCCAGCACACACTTCCCACCAAACCAGCCCTGCTGCAAGCCCTTGGATAACAACTGCAGGGTCACTGTGATCCCACCCCAGCTCTGCTTTCTGACATTCACCTGAAACTGCTCTTGGGAAGAGGGCTTGTTTTCAGCAAGGAACGAAGGCATTTAGCCACACGAACCCCATTAACAGCAGAGGAGTTGTGCAGCTTTTTGGCACACTGTACAGAAAACTTACCCCACCATCTCTGACAAAAAAAAAAAAAAAAGAAATCCACACAGAGGATTCTTTGTTAGCAGGAGCCACCGAGGTATTTTGTGGTGGCATTGCGACACATCTGAAACCGAACACCACTACCAAATGGTTGACTTAATTAAGAATTCCTAAGTAAATATTTTGAGTGCGTATCAGTTGCAGAAATTGGCAGGAGTGTCCTGGGCTCTGAATGCCATATGCATTTGTTTAGGCTTTCAGTTTTGCTTTCCACCCTGGCTTTGGGAAGTCGATGGTGGGCACATGTGGGATTGAAGAGGAAACCCAGCAAGGCTGCGTGGCTCAGCCCTGTGTGCCCTCCCCTCTGCTGGGCTCCAGACCTGGGGGCTGTCAGAGCCCAGGACATCCCTCTGGCTGCCCTGGAGGATGAGAGACCCTGGCAGGGGCTCAGAGACCTTGGCACAGAGTCAAAAACACCTGTGCCTTGGATTTTAGTCTATGGAAACAACTACCAACTTTGTGTGAAGGTTTACAAGCAACAAGAGTTTGAGTAGAATGATGGTCAATTTATCACCAGGTGAAAATGTAGAATTTTGGTGGTTTTAGAATGAGGGTTCAGGAGGCAAGATGGAGGAATCTGGGCATGTTCAGTCTTTCTCCTTCTTCGTGTCCTCCATCCTCAGCTATGATGGTGACAGTTCTGGATTGGTTTAGAGTAGAGACAGACTGTCTAACATAGGTGATAGGTATTGGAAAATTATTGCAAGTAATGTACATGTAGTTTTTAGTATAAAAAGATAACACCACCCCAAAGGCATTCAGTGTGCCATGAACCAACATGCTGGACAGATCTCAGCAGGTCACAAAGACAATGTATTAAATAAGAACAAATAAACAACCTTGAGAACAAGGGCCAAGAAATTCTGTCTTCTTCAGTCTTGGGACTGGGAAAAAGAGACTTTCTAACACCTCGGGGTTATCTCAACACCAGAGACCTCATTGGGGCTGCACACAAACCTGTTCACTCCCACCAAATGAAAGGCAGAGATTTCTCGGAGGAGCTCAGCAAAAAAGTGCCTGATATTCCACACAGTGTGTTTGCTAGCATGGCCAGGGGGAATGGGTGAGTTGAGGGATGACCGACACAAGGGCTGAGCCTGCCTTGGGGTGAATGCCTGCTTGAGAGAGGAGTGCCCCCCATCCCTCTGTGCCACAGTGATCAGGGAACACCAGCAAAGCCTTGGATCATACCCTGCCCAGCTGGATGGCTGCTGTGAACCATTGGGCTTCAGCAGAAGGAGGGGAGACACTGCCTGGGATGCCATTCACAGATCAGCACCAGCAACCTGCACCAGCCTCCTGAACATTCCTGCTGTCCACTCAGCAAGAGAAAGCTGATTTTGACACATATCTTCTTTGCTGTATGACTGGTCCACTGCAATAATTTTTAATAATTTTTCAGTGAGGCAACACTTGATACCTAGCAGCAGGATATCTTGAAGACTGTTACATCTGTAGTTTACCTGTATTCAGCATTTTTACACCAACAAAAGACTCACAGAGAACAGAAATGCCTCACAGGCCTCATGTGTCCTGTTGTAAAGGCTGTACTAGCAAATTTACATTTCCATTTTCATTGGATATTCACTGTCCTCCAGAGTTTTTATGGCAAACTACTGTATAATAAGGGTTTTCTTTCTTGTCTCAAATCATGTTAATTTTTTTTTTTCTATTTAATGTCAGAGTTTATTCCTTCACAGGAGAACTGCAATATCCCAACAGACATGGGTGGTGAGCCTGCATGAGGCTGGGTGGTGCTGCAGAGGTGCCTCTGTCAGAGACATGGGTTGAATTACAGCTACTCTGCATCTCCAGCACCAAGGACAGGATGCACCTTCCACATCACCTCAAAAAAGAAACAGATCCTGCTCCTCAGAATCATGGAAGAGTTTGGGTTGGAAAGAACCTTAAAGCCCAACCAGTGCCACATCCTCCCATAGGCAGTGACAACTTCCACTATCCCAGGATGCTCCCATCCCCATCCAGCCTGGCCTTGGGCACTGCCAGGGATGGGGCAGCCACAGCTGCTCTGTGCCAGGGCCTCCCTTTCCACTGGAGCAGCTTGCTCAGGTTGGCACAGGCTGATTGCCTGGGTGCAGGTTCTGCTCCCAGGACAGGTTTGTGCTAGGGCTGGACACCCAACTTTAAATGACCTCCCTGGGCTGGCTTTCAAGCAAAAGTGCCCTGAAAGTCCCTTTCAGCCTGCATAGCTCAGCTAAGCTCCTGCAAAGCCTTGATTTAGGAAGGAAAATGATTTTAGGACCACCTTACAAAACACAAGAGGTCTATCAGAGATTTCAAGGTGCTGACACCCTTTGTATTTTCCTGATCATGTATTTCTGTTTGCTTCCATGGAAAATTTGGTGTTAACTGCAAGTCAGCCCAAGTCAATGTACCAGAATATGGCCCTGTACAAAGATGTCATGCTGAACACCAGATCCCAAAATAAATTAAGAAAGTAGAGGTGTTACACTAAGGAAGTTGCAAAGGAAATGCAGCGTTGGAAATGCTGCACTTGGTTGGTTTTCTATATTTTTAATTAATAGTTATTGAAAAGAAAAAGAAAAAAAATGCAACATATTTTCAAGAAAATAGCAAATGGCACTTGGAAATATATTTTTATAGTCTCTTAGTGTGTCAACTAATTTTGTCTCTCATTTTCTGAGTCTGTTCCCTGATGAGAAAATTATTTGCAGCCTTGCTTGTACCACCACACCAGCTGTAAGCAAAACTGCTTGGCACTTCCTGCAGGCCTGCATTCCCTCAACCCAGCAAAACTCCCCATAGGCTATTGGTGATCATGGAAAGACAAATTCTGATCCATCAGATAGATAATTTATTATTAGCTCCTTTCAGGAATTACCCTGCTGAAGTTATGAGACAGTTTGTCCATTTGAGATTATACATGTTGGTTAGACATGGAAATAGGGTTTGATCAGACCTTCAAATCTGTACCTAAAGGTTGGATATTACTATAAAATAGCTTCAGTCTGAGAAAATCTCAAGTGTGTATAAAAAGGGGAGAATCCCTCAGAAACTGCAGAATATAAAAGTTTATTTCTTATGCAGATTTCCAAGCATTTAAAACATTATTGTGTGCTGCATGTGGGCTTTGTATGAACAACAACTCTCTGTTTTATAATCTGAACTGTCAACACTGGCACAAAATAATGTGGCACCAAACAGGGCTATCTATGAATGTCTAAGGTTTCTTTCAGCTACTTATTTCAAAATTTTAATTCTGAGTGATATAAGAGGCCTGCTAAACCACATAGTAATTTTTCCCGTTCCCTGGCCTGTTGAGGCTATTCCAGGTGTTCAGAAGGATTAGCAAAAGTCACTTTGAGTTGTTTTTCTAGAGGGAGTTTCTAAATTTGGTGTGCAGCCATAAAAATCTTGCATCTGTGTTATTATCCCAGTGGCCCGTGCTGGGTGTGCCCTTGGTGTTTTGAAAATCACTGTAAGCTTGTGAAAGCAGCTGGATGGAATACTTCTCCTTCTGAAAGCCTCTCTCAAGAGATCCCACACACACTGTCAGTCAGACACACCCAGGCATTTACCTGCCTTTTTGTAAGGTGGCACATTGACCCCGATTTAGCTGCTTCTTGCCTTCAAGCTGAAGATGCTGCTGACTATGAGCATCTTGAATTCCTTTTGCCTGCAGTTCTCTTTCTGAATTTGATAATTTAAAAAAAAAAAATTCTCTTTATGGCCATGTAATTCAAAGAATGAAAAGGTTTAAAGAGGTAAGTGATGAGAACTATCTGGGATTCCTCCTCAGATAGAGGAGGTACTAAAACAGCTCTACCAACATGAGTCATGTGCAATCTGTAGGGCTATGGGCAGCTGGTGGCACACACAGCATCAGCCAGTGAGCACGCAGAGCAGGTTGAGCCTGGCTTAACAGCCACATCTGAGCCACAGTCCAGTCTCCATCATCAGCCAGCCCCACGCTCTCACAGAAATCTCCTTTCACTGCCAACAAATACTTACTCTCATTTTTCTCCCTGATGCTACCATTCTTTTGCCACTGATCTTTTTAACTCTTTACCCCTAGGTAAAACAGAAATTTACAGAGAAGCCAGCTTTCTGTCTGAATTACATTTATCTGTTCCACAGAAAACAAACCTAAGCTAACAGCAGCATCACAGACTATTAGGAAGCTCAGAAATCATCAAATTTTCCTACAACTCTATGACTTAAATATCTTTTAAGCACTATAGTGTGGGGGTACCAGTTGTTGGTGTCTCTGGGTCTGGATTGAAGGCCCTTGAGACAGCAATTCATGTTTAGACTCAGGTGTTTATTATTTCTTACCAGTAAAACAGTCTCACTACTGTGAGTTGGGCACCTTTTCCTTAACAAAGCACAAAATGGCCAACAATCTCTTGTTACAAGGTCTTTTAAGACTAACCTATCCAATTAAGAACTGACACCTAGATTATTTCCCCTTTTAACCCAATAACTGATCCCACAGAGCTGCAATGCAGACTTTTCTGCCCAATTACAAAATGCCACCCAAACCCAAAGCATGAAGAAGAAACTCAGGATGACACCCTGTGCCCTTCATCTTGCTTCCATCCACAACATACTAAAAATCCCAAAACCTCAATTTCTCATCGAGTGATCACCTACAGTACTCTCTATAATCCATTTCACACTTTTGTAGATTCCAGTCTATCTTGAAGTCTGGGAAACTTTCTCCATGAATGAGGGTCAAAGTCAGTGCTCCCCTGGGGGTCAGGGCACCCCAGAGCAGATAGAGAAATATTCCCAGTGCCCTGGGTTTCCACATCATAACATGCTCAGAAGATGAATTTGTTTTAAAAGGGCTGTGGCCATAGACGTTCTCTAAGATCTGAAGCCTGCAACCTGCCCCCTCCATTCCCCACAGTGAGCATTTGAACAACACTCAGGCACAGGGTAAGATGCTTGAGGTTCTCCTGTGCAGGGCCAGGAGTTGGACTTCATGATCCCTGTGGGTCCCTTCCAACTCAGAATATTTCAATGTTTCTATTCTATGATTCTAGGAAGTTTCTGCAATTAAAGATCAGGGTTTCTTCTCTGATACCCAATGGGAACAGAATATTTTGTCCCCAGAGGCCTTGCACAGCCCTTTAAGTCGTTTATAAACCTTCTGCAGAACAAAACAGCCCTCATTCAAATTTTCCTCTCATGCATGAGACTTCTGATCATTTCTATCCCCCTTTTCAATGTTCTCTCCCACTGATCCAAGCTTTTCTGCACAAGAAGATAAACTACACGTGATGAAAGGAATTACACTCCCATCTTCTCCTCTCAGGGATACAAAAACAAGATAACTGCTTTTGCCATTCCACCTCTCTAGCTCCACTTAGTAAAACAGAGTTGAGACCTAAAGTGGCTCTTCAGTCCTCGTTCTACAGTGAATTACCATTGCTCCTGACTTCTTCAGTTCCTGCATGGACTGCATTGCAGCTGTGTAAAACCCAAAATGATTTTGAATCCTTGTGCCTCACCCCCTCATTAGTGGAACAGCAGCAGTTCAGCAATTAGTGTCCAGTTATGAGCATTCCTTTGATTTTGGGAGTCAGCATCTGACTTTGGGAACATGGGGCAGATGGAGGGGAAGTGTGGCAAAAAGTATAGAAAACAAATTTGCTTAGATTGTGCTTAATATTTTCATTAGAGGTTTTACTGTCTGAGACAGATCAAGTAAAAGTATCTTCACTAAGCACCTAAAATACACAAAGCTTGTGTTTTAAAAGCACCTATATTAAGAGTCTTAAAAATATTGGATATATTGCTTCCCACTGATATACAGCCTGAATAAATCTACACCAAATTTTGGTGCAGTATTGAGAGGAACTACAGCATAGGAATCAATTTTCACAATAAAGAGTAGCCAAAGTAGGCTTGATGTGTTTTGGTTTCATTGCACTTCTGAGAGTCAGAGCAACTGCTCAGGAGAATGAGAATTGCTCCAACCAGAACTGAGATGAGGTGGCATCACCTCCAGCCAAAGTCATTCTCTCTTGTCTCCAAACAAAGCCAGAGAAGTTTTTCTTGTAAGGAGCTACACATGTTGGTGGAAAAGCATCTTTCAGTTGCAGGCTTAAATTCTGTCACCCTTTGTTTAATTTCTAGGCCAGTCTGTACATTCAAGGGACCCTAGAGTGAAGATTTACAGTTCAAATCATTCAGTGCTTCTGAATTTTCTGTAATTCATGGCTTTTCTATAAAGTATGGATGATATAAAACTTTCTATCCAGCAACACTTCTAGAATTAAGCCAGTGTTTTCATCCAACTTCTGAGAATTTCATCCCTAGTAAAAATCAAAGTGCCTGATTTTATTGGATTACCATTGCATTATGCCATTACCGTGAATCATTAGACTCTGGTTTCCCTACCTCACACATAAAGCATTTGTGCCATGTCCTCAAGTTTTCCTAGCACAGCCTATATGATCCAGGATGAAAATTTACTGCCATGGCAGAACAAACATGCAGCATTGGAAGGACATTACTATAAAATAAAACTGAATGGAAGCTGAAAGCCCAGAGTAACTTTGAGAGCTCAGTTTTGGTTTCTTCAGATCTTTAATCCCCAGAATGGCTCCATTTTTTTTTTTTTTTTTTTGTCCAAATTGTTCACCCAGGTCTAATGCCCATTGAACAGTCTGGCAGGCACTACACATGAGATAGGATTAGGAGGTCATGGGTTCAGTCTGTAAGTAGGACCGCTCACCCCTCTCACAAATCTACTCAGTTGACAGACAATTCTTTGTGATGAGTTGGCCACCCATTTGGAGGGTAAACAGAATTCTCACTGATTTTGAAAATTTGACCATGAGACACAATATGCCTTTCTGTGTGGGGAAGCCCACCCCACAGACAGGGGAAAAAAATCACAGCTCATGCTGTTCAAAATCCATCTTCCCTAAGGCTCTTCCTGGGCTGACCAGTGTTTCCCAAGCTGAGTGCTTTTATATCCAGTGTGTTCTAAAAAATACTTACAGAATGCTAAAATTCTTTATTTCAAAGGAAAAAACTAATTGCACTAATGGAACAACATATGTGTTTGTTCAGTTACTTTAATGAAGAGAATGTTTTGCATGCTTTCAGGAAAAAAAGAATTATTTATAATACCTTAATGCCACGTCTCAAAGCATGCTTCAGAACTCTCCTAAGCATCTTGTTTGTTATGCTTCAAAACTTTCTGTCACCAGAAAGGAAAAAAAACCAACAGCATTCCTTCTGTCTTACAGAAAGATGAGAGCAAGAAAATCACCCCTTTGGGGATTCTTAGTTCATGTAGGAAAAACTGTAACTTCATGAAGGATCTGATAACTAACGCATATGGTGCATGATCCTGATAATGCAATCCAAACACCACAAAGCAACTCCCAAAAGCTAACAAGAATCAGCGTCTTTGTTGTAGAACAAAACAATGAGATCTCATGCTGACCCAAAATCCAGTTCCTCTGGAGATACCAAATGCCTCATTCACAAGGAAAATAGATGGTCACAGATGATGATGATGCATGTCCCACAGTTTGTTGTTGCCTCCCACAGATGAAACAGAGGGCTTGATCTCTTGTGGTGCTAAAAATCCTCTGGCATTTTTGGGAATCAAAGAACGGACAGAAAATCAGATAATTAAAATTGCCTGCTTAGAATTCCTGTAAGTATTAACTATATGTTGTATTCCTCTGCTCTTTCTGTTTAGACAGTTTTTCTGCATTTTTTTTGTATAAAAACCATCCTAGCTTTTTATTTTTGGGGGGCAAGAAACCTGCTGATTAGTCAAGTAAAAGGGCTTAAGTAAAGAGCTGATATTTTCCAGTTCAGATTCAAATGATTCAACCTAGAAGTTCAGACACAATATTTAACTTTATGGCCCAAGACGACAATCCCATGAATGTAAAATTGAGTACACATGTCAGAGGGCTGCAACTGTTTTGAGATTCATTTGGGGACATAAATATCGTATAGTTACTACTTATCTGCATGTATTGCATACAAAGTACAGGTGAATGTGGGTTTAACTCAAAAAGAAAAGGTATAACATTTTATGTGTTTCTTAGAGTTCTCTCTGGCTGAAGAAGTGATGCCAGGATAGATTTTGGCCATAACCTACCAAAAAAGAATTTTGGGTGGCAAAAGAGTCAGATTTATGAACTAGGCTTTCTAGAAATGGCAATGAATGAATCCACAATGCACAGAAGAGATTATCCTCCTTGTTTTACTAATAGAGGAAAATGTGATTCACAGATCTAGAGACTTCAAATGGGAAACTTGACCTTATAATGATTTTTATACTGTGGACTATTTTTGAATCATAACTGTCACGGTAAGTTCCCTATCCAGTTTGGTTATTTCGCTCAAAACCACCATTGTGCTATTTCAGTGAAAGGCAAACACTGACACCCAGTTCCTAGGTGAAGGGATCTCAGTTCTGCCAAATATTCAGGAGGGTATCATCATGTGCGTCCAAACGATAGCACTGCACAAAACTCTAACACAGAGAAAAGTTCATAATTAATAAAAATGTCTCCCATGCCAAAAAAATCCCTCACTTAGAAGGAAAATGTAAGCCCAAAAGAGAGATCACATAGCTTGTAGTATAAGGTCCTAACACACTGCAGCCAACTAAACTCATGTCAGTTTTAGTGACTGAATCAGCAGCAAGGCTGAAATGGCAATAAATTCTAGGACAGACCAGAGAGAACTGGAAATACTGGGAGAAAAAAGTCTCACAGAGTGACCCTTCTGCTCCCCAGTGTCACTCTGTCCATGACGCGGTCCCAGCTGTGACAGCAGCAGGAGAAGCTCTGCCCAAGAAGGGGAAGGTGACACGGTGTGGCCTGCAGGAGCTGCTGGTCCATGCCAGGCACCACTGACAGCCCTGCCAGGGGCACCCGAGCCAAGCTGGGCCTGGCAGTGCCAACCGTGCCAGCATGCCAAGGCTGATCCCAGAAAAGATGGGCACTACGGCAGAGAGGACTGAGCTGCTTGACCTCAGATGACTCAGTGTGACAAATACAGGGCTTGCAGAGAAAAATAAAACTCTGCATAGCCAACATTAAAAAAAAAAAAAAGTGATAATTCAGTGTTTGCCTGATGGCTTTTTTTCCAGTTATAAAAAGGTTCTTGTTCAGCTTTTACAAGATATAGCTGGTGTGTTCTTTTTTTATGCAAGAACGAAAGGAGAGAAAAAAAATTCTGGCACGCTTCCTCTGGTAAGTTTCTAGAAACTGATATTCTCCCTCCCTTATTTCCCTACCCACATGCAAGGATTGCTGTATTCACTGCTGAACTGGAAAAAACTTCTCTGAGGATGAAGAGAGAGTTCCTGTTCCACTACCAGTAAATCCTTGAATTCTATGTAGAGACTATCAATGAGGCAATGACAGATAACAGCTGTGTCATGTTCTGAGTTCTGGAAATTATCCCAAAGCTGGCCAAACTCAGATCATTCCAAACTACTAGTTTCATCATGATATGAATCAAAAATGTGAAAATAAAAAGCTCTATTATATTTGCCTATAATAACTTTTCTCACTGGCCACCAATTCTTTGCATCTTCATGAGTTTCAAATTCTGCACAAAATACCAAAATTCCACCCACATTCCACCCGCTTCACTAAATTTGGTGAACTCACACAGGAGTAAGCTAATACTTTCACACTGCTGTTACTCCAAGCTAGAGGGGGTGGAAATAAATATCCCTGAATATGCATGGTAAACTGGTGGGCAGCTTTTATTTTTGTCCTATTGACAGGCTGTGTTCCTGGTGGCTGAGATCCTTGGGTTTGATTGCAAGCTGTTGACTTGCAAGCTTACAGCTGCCCTGGCCTGGATATAGTTATAAGGAAAGCTATGTAGAAAGCTGCCAAATTGTAACCTGACACTGACTAAAAAGAAAAGATGAAGAAATAGATCTCTGAGAAGATCTTGTGAGTTACTGAAGCCAGGAATCAAAGCTGGACTCTACAGTTTGTGTACAGCAACTTTGTCAAGGAATTAAGCCGTGCTGCAGGAATTCTACTCCTATCCCGGCTACAATGTGTTAGTTTCCATCATTTCTTCTTAATTGGCATCAGCTGATGGTGGGATCCAAAACATTCCAAACCTCCCTTTGAGCATGGTGAGACACTGTACAGGCAAACAAAATAATCTTCAAACCTATCCTGTGTGAAAGAAAAGCCTGGAGTCTTAAAAAAATCAGAGATTGAAATTCCCAGCAATAGCAATAGATGAGAAGTGGCACTCTATGATGTGAATACTGAAGCACAGAACTATGCAAAAAGCTGGGGTTTGGAATTTGAATGTGGCAGTTAATCCAAAACATCTTCTGGTTTGCAAAGGTTTTAATGAATTTTAATGAAAAAGCAGGTGAAAAGTATCTTAATTGGCTCCCTACCATCCTAACTTAGTGACATCTTCCACATGCAATATCTTTGTCAACCAACCTCTTGCTCAGCTCCTTGGTGATTACTGAAACTTAAAGAATCATCCATTCCTTTTTGGAGAGAATTCCAACCATTATAGCACAATATAAAAGGAAGAGATTGAAAACCCACACAGGAACTTGTAGAAAATTGTTAGAGTTTCCAGCAGATGTACATCTTTACAGGATCAAGCTCCAGCAGTTGCTGGACATGGGATTGCTGGTTTTAGTTGCCTGCACCAGCATTTCCCACATTTCAGAGGCTTGCTGCTTCTAAATGGCATGAGAAATCTCCATGGCACACACTGAGGGCAGTATTTCACAACATTCACATTCCTGTTGTCCTTCTAAATGAAAGGACTATAATGTCAACCTTAGGACCATAATGTCAAATCATGGGAATGATAGACCAGTTCATCCCATAGGTTAGGATTTTAAATGAAAATCCGAGATTGTCCTCTGGAGTCACAGACTCATAGAAAATCAGATAACCTGACTCAGGCCTTGCTCTGCTCATACCTAGAACATCAGCTCACTTCCCATGTCTGCAAGCTAAGGCAGGTTGTGGGAAGGATGAACCCAGTAGGTACCGGATATTGAGAGTCTTTGGTCCTGAGGAGCAGCCTAAACTTGCTCTCCTTGTTCACCTATTCTTCAGAAGATCCACAGATAAGGAGTGGAGAGCCACTTCTCCAGGGACTCCAATAGAGGATCAAAGTAGCAAGACCTGGTCCTGCTCTTGGCTCTGATTTTCTGTGCTGGTTTGAGTGAGCCACCTCCTTGTATGGTGCTGCTTTCCTGCTTCTTTGCAGTTTTACCTTCCTAGACAGAGAGTGAGCCAGGACAGTGACTTGCCTCTACTTGCAATCTCTTCCACTCTACAGACTGAGTGCTAGGCATTAATTTATTTGGAAAAAATAATTAGAATATATAAATATATATAAAATATTTATAAATATATATAAATATACATATATATCAACTGAGTCTCACATAGGTACCACTAGTAACAAGCAGGCTGACAGCAAAAAGACATTAAAACATTAGAGTCCCTTCAGTTTTAGTGCTTCCCTCTGCCATCCAAATCATCCTTTTCAAACTCTTTTAAATGATCAATTTTGCTGTAGATGCTGTTATTCATCTGCACAGAAGAAAGATGTTGGGTTGGAATCTGGTCTTACCTCTCCAGCTGCCCATAGATTTTGCCTAGCTGAACTGGTGTTGTTGCCAAAGCAGTAATTCTAAAACAAACCATCCTCCTCACTCCTGCCAAACTTGTGTCTGTTCTTTCCAGCTCCAGAGAAGGTACATGAGTGTAGGCACAGCAAATCTGAAATATCTCCTTCAGGCTGCTCAGGAGTACCATCTAAAGGACAATTTTCCAATTCAGCCATGTTAAACAGACAAACACTAACTAGCAGGTTAGTTACATACCTAGGATGTTAATACTAGTTTAAGGGTCAAACATGTCCCACTAAGGATGAGGAGGACATCCTGAATATATTAAATCTCAAATTCTTAACATAGATGAACCAAGGATAAACCCAGCACAAGTTTTGTGGCCTTTTAGGTGCTGACTCCACACTTGGCAATAACACACCTCCTCTGCTTCACTGTCCTTGCCTATTCCTGCACATTCCACAGGTCTGAAGGAGCTGAGTTCCTACAGCACACTGAATTCATGGTGCTGTGCCTTGGCTGGTGCAAGTACAGGACACCCATATCTGCACTGCCTCTCTCTCAGGAGCCAAGGGGCTGGACAATGCCGCATAACACTTTGTAGCATCACCCAAATCCTCTTGTGACCCCTAAAGAGGTCACGAATCACTCATCTGAGAAACCCAGCTTTAAAGCACATGCTGGGATGGATTTTGATTTTTCATGAGCACTTTCCAAAATGAACAGTCCATCACTTCCCATAGCAGTTTGCTCTAGCAATTCCAGTTGAAACATAAAAATAAGAATTTTTCTGTTTTCTGCCTCCAGTCATTGATTCAGATGCACATATTTGTCACAGAAGAGCAAATGACAGCCAAAACCAAAACTGAAACATCTGCAATATGAAATTCAGTTCTGCTCTATGACTCGGACAATGGCATCCTAAAATATAGATGCTTTCTCTTTCTTCACTAACCAATCTCAGTGCTTTTCCGTGGGTTAGTTAAATGGCCAGAGAGCAAATTTAACCCATCTCTTTCCCCCTTTTAGGTTCTTCCCAGCTGCCCACTCTCTTTGTGTGTTCAAAGAATACTACAGTGCTCACTCTACAAGTTTAGCCACAACCCAGGGGCCTCTCAGAGGGAGAGCCCTCACCTTTCCAGGCCTGCCCATGGCCATGGAGCTGACACTGGAAATAGGGGTGTTAATTACTACTGGTTACAGAAGTGGCCTGGTGGGTCCCATGGGGGAGCTGCTGTGAAGCCACAACATCTCTTTTCTCCTCAGCCACCCAGCAGCTGTGGCGTGGTGATGTCTCCCAGCTAATACTGCTCCAGACAGAGTTTGGGCAGCTCATTGTGAAGCTGGGAGATCTCTGTTCAATGGACTTTGGTCAACCATGCTTCTATCCAGATGCATGCCTCAATATCCTGCTTCTACTGCCTACCACCTTTCTTCACTTACCCTGGGAAACACAGCCAAGCTGCTTTGCAGGCTGTATCTTTTACAAGGGGATTTTTTCCTTAAAAAAAAATTCCAAAGCAAATCCAGAAGTTGCTGAGGTTGATTTTCTTCTTTCAACTGAGACTCAGCTCCACCTTGTTTCAGATACTGGCACACACGTACACACGTAGCTGTGCTCATACACACCCAGCCCTTCACCTGCCTCCCCTGCCCCTGCAGAGTGCAATCAGCCATAGAAATCACAGTGTGTTCCAACATCTCTATCTAAAAATACATCTTGTTTTAATTAGATCAAGGGTTTAGGAGCTAGGATGGATTTAATCAAGAGTTTGCAAGCAGGGTGCAACCTTCAGCAAACTTACTGAAATTATCACTTAGCGGTTTTCCATCACCCATGCAGCAAAGTTTTCTTTTGCCCTGTGAATGCTTCTGTTTCTTTGGCAATACACAAAATAGTTTTCTTTTTTTTTTTATTTTATTTTTTTGTTCCCTGCAAAAGCATCCAGATATTTCTCTGTTTACTGAGTTGTTGGCACAAAGGAGTCCAGTGTAACAGGCCAAGTCGATGTATCCCCTCACTGTGAGCAGGACTAGCAGGATTAGCCTTCCAAAATGAAAGGGGTGCAATAAGCCAAATACCAATGTCATTAGAGCAATATGATGGATGAATTTGAGCAATGCCTCTACATTGCCAAACTGTTAAACTCTAGGATTTAACAGGCTTCAATTAACTTGGTAATTTAAAAATGAGTGAGCCAATATATTATGATACAGTTAAAGCCTCAGAAAGCACGAAAAGAACTGTTGCTTAAAATAAAAACAAAAAAAGTTTACATCAGGGTTTTATGTCCTAGCTCATTCTGCCAGTCTTTCCATTCAAGCCCCTCTAAGCATACATAATACCAAGTGATAGAAAGCAACTCTACACTAACATTTTCAGGTCATAAGGTCAAGCACTTGCAAGTCAGAAAATGCCAGGACGAGGATTGACAGTGAAACTTGAATTCACCTGTCTCCTGTGCATGCACAGGAATGCAGCTTGCAGTTCTACAGCAGCACAACTTTTTTTTTTCCACAGGACCCCCTCATCCACTTGGTGCACAGGGTGGATGCACTCTCTTGATGAGGAATTGGATTGTCTTGCTTTCTCCTTTTTCACTGTGCAGACCCAGGTTTTATAAGCATTTCGAACTCCATTTTATTGAAAGAGTCTAACCTTACCTTCTGTATGGTGATGATCATTACAATGTGTGAGAGAATGACAGAAAAATTATCCCATAATACCCGTTTGAGGACACGAGACATGAATCCTCCCACCTTAGAAATTCAGTAAGATTTAGCTATCAAGTATTCACTGGTCCAAGGAGTTGAGTTTGACAACTCTTAGGACTTCAGCCTTCAAAACATTTTTTGTTTTATGACCCTTTTGACTGCTTCTGCAGCTGGGATCATTCCCCATTTCATCAAGTCGCATTCTGGGAACAAGCAACCAAATACAGGCAATACCTACTTCTCATTAAAAAAACAAAAAACTTTCATACAGCAACACTCAAATATGTGACTCAGAGGAGACTTCTGCTCCCCCTGCACAGCCCCTGGAGGAAAGCCTACAGCCCAAAGCCACTTTACTGAAGTAAATGCCCAGAGGCAGAAATGCTGTAGAAATATGTGACTGAACTAGAGAACAGACACTAATGCACACTTAGGTGGGAGCCACATTCAAGATCCACTGGCAGTTGGCAGAAAAAAAAGAAATAATTGCAAGACTGAAATTTTAACCCAAATGGCAACTTTCAAATACCAAACCTGGACACAACTTGAATAGCAACTGCAACTCCCTGTTCAAAAGGACATTATCACAGAAACATGAAGGTCAGGGTAGCCTCACTTTCTGCAGCCTCTTTTCTAAGCATCTTCTGCACCACTTCATCTGAAATCACTGAGGCAGAAATTTCATGTCATGAAACAGGAAAAGTCTTGATACCATATCAAATGCATAACAATCCCTCCTATAATTTCAGATAAAAATTCTCTCTTCCCGCTCTGTTTGCATGCACAGCCCTCACTTACACCTGTGGCTGAGTTTCCCATGCTTACATCCATTCTGAGTAGTGGAATACTTCACCTGAAAATCAATACAGTTGAAATTGCTTAGGTGCATTATTGACAATTTCATTTGAAAATCACTGCATTCTGTCCTTCAGAAAACGGGGAAAAAATCCACTTCTGAATTTTGGGAATGCCCAAAATTTAGGCTTTATAAAATTGTAAAAGGTTTGGAGAAAACTCTGCATTGTCCTAGACATCGTTTTGCTGTCTTCGCTTCAAAGATGCACTTCTATCTTTTTTATTTCACAATGTCTGTTTTGTTATTAAAATCTGAAACCTTAGTAAAAATATTGTTATAATGCTTATTCACCTCTCAATGCAGAAAGATCCCATCAGATACCTTCTTTCTTCTAAAGAAAAAAGATAAACTAATCACTGATGGGTTATTGCACCCCACAGTGCAGGCCTTTGCAAGGGATTATGTTACAAGCAGTAAACAGTGATCTCTGCATTGACAGAACTCCCAAAAAGAAACTTCAAGAGTTAAAAATGTTTCTGCAGACTGCCTCACATTTACTGCCACCTGAAAACCAAAGCAAGAAAGACACATAGCACTGAAATGAGGCTGCACTAGGAAAAAATCCTGTCCTGCAATGCTTTATGGGCAAAACTTACTTAGTTATGGAAAAAAGAACCACTAGAATAAGAAGGGGTTTTCTTGTATTGTTCATGCATTCTAGCACCCATTTAATGAGAGATTACTGGGGAAAAACAGCACAACATCTTTCTGGAAAAGCTAATCATCCAGTCTTGTGCCCATGCCACATAATTGCTGCTAATCCGTGCTCCATTATGTCATCCCCCGCAATGCTCCTTCCCTTGCCTTCACAGCCCTGATACCTCCTCTTCCTCCACTCACATCATCCTCTCTGGTCCTTCTAACCACAGGAAACAGTTTTCTTTTATTACTTTCTGCAAACTGTGGCTGCTAAAACCTCTTTGGTATTTATGATAACTATTAGTATCTATAGGGTTCGATTGACTCACACAGCAGCCCTTTGCTCTTTCATGGTAATTGCCTTCCACCCACACTCTCTACCTTCCCAGATCTGAGCTCCCTTCTCTTTCTCTCTCTCCCTGTCCCTCCCTGTGACTCACCCTCGCTGCCTGGAAGTCCCAAGCACATGCTGGCAGCTCCAGAGATTATGTTCCCTCTGCCCAAAGCGCTGCCGAGCCCCTAACCTGTTTGAGAAACCTTTGCTCTGCTTCCTTCTCCCTTGGACACTGATAAACCAAAACAAACCTGGAGAAGCTGTTTTGCCTCAGGAGCAGGAGTGGGTTGGTATGAGTGGAAGCTGTGTCAGGGGAGGTTCAGGCTGGATATCAGGGAAAGGTTCTTTACCCAGAGGGTGTCAGGCACTGAACAGGCTTCCCAGGGAACAATCAGGTTCCAGAGCTCCAGAAGCATTTGGCCAATGCTCTCAGCACAGGGTGGGATTGTTGGGGGGGGGGTCTACTCAATGATCCTTGTCTGTTCTTTCCAGCTCAGTATGATACACAATCCCACTTTCAAAGAACTGTGCGTCTCTGTCAATGCTGTCACCCTCCTCAGCACAGCAGCCTAAAGAAGGATGCCACTGGTGCAGCACCTCAGGACTATTTCAGTTTATGAGGGGCTGTTACAGCTCTGGTTCAGCAACCTAAAAATCCATGCAGCACAAAGACTGCCATTGCTGAATTTCCCCCAACACTGCTTGGGTTCCTTGGATGTGATGGATCACAGGCGCAGAGCAGAGTTTGGTCCTCTGCCTCTTTAGCATCCCATTCACTCCCTTTTCATTCTCTTTCAGCTCAGCATTCAGGCAACTAGGCTAGGTCTTATTAATTTTAATGGGAATTAAAACCAGACTTTTTACAGAATTACAGAACATCCTGAGTTTTGGTACACTTTTTCACTGGGTCCTGTTTTTTCTCCATTCACAGTGCCGCTAGATGCAGCACTACTTCCCTACCTGAGGGAAGCCACCAGGTGCACCAGGTTCCCTCTACCATCCCCAGACACCTCCCAGGATGATTCAGAGCAGAGGTGGATTGAATTACCCCATGGACCTGCCTGTCTTTCCATTAACTAAGAAGACACGCAGGGAGACTGGACTCCTAACTTGAGAACCTCTCCTCATTGCCTAAACCTGGCTGTGTGAATCCACCTCTGCGTGTTGCTGCAGATAAACATTCAAATAGATTGCAACATGCCATTGCCTTTCACAGCTCCTTTTGTTCTTCTCTTTGTTTACCCCTCTCTTATCACAGAGCAATTGTGGTTTCCGCAGATTGAATTTTTCAAAGTAAAAATCCAACGCACAAATATGTATTCCAGTTGACTTTGAAAACAACTCTGGATTTTAACACCCTGGCCAATTTTCTGTCACTCCACAGCAAGTCATCTCTGAGGAGACACTCTGGTATGCTTTGGCTTTACAGGAGCTGCCAAACATCAGCAGCAATATCTGCTGTCCTTCTGGGCCACGCAGGAATACACAGTGCGTGTTATCAGCCACTCCTGGGCTCGATCTAAAGCTCATTGAAAACAACAGGAGTCTTTTCACTGGGTTAATTGGACTGGGAAGTCAGTTCTCATAGCAAAATGATTCCTTTACATGTTCATCAGCACATAACAGACAGGTGGGTTTTGAATTTTTCATGATACAGGGGCCTGGGCTATGGCTGGATTGAGGTGTCAGCTCCCCACAGATCAGGGGCCATGTGGGTCTGGTGTCACAGTCTCTTGTGTCCGTGCCTTTTAATCCTGATGGGTGTGCACTAATCTTCCTTTGCCAGGCTGGGGATGACTTCTCATACACACAGAGGGGGTTACAAGTGAAGATGAGTGCCTTTTCCAACACTAAGCTCCTCTATCTGCTCCATCCAGCATTCTGCATTTGAATAACAGGGTGTCAAGTAATCTCAGACTTGCACTCTAGTTTATGGCTTAGCTTTTCATTTTTATGCAATTAGAAGAAGCGGTAGCATTTATCTGCTTTCAAAGGAGACCATTCCCTCTTCCTCCCTCTTACTGCAACTCCACACCCTCCCCGTCAATCAGCTGTGTCTCAAACTGGAAGGGAACTGAAGTAATTTCACTCTCATCATTAAAGCAAATTATTGTATCAAAAAAAGGCAACCTGAGCCAAAGTCCATTTAAGTCTACAAGTCTCTGGGGATTTCAAAGAAATTACTGTGCTCCCTGGCAAGGAGCATACTAGGAAGCCAGGATTAGTAGCCATGCTCATGATTGCTGCCTTAGTGTTCCTGTCTTGTGCAGGGCCTTGCCAGTGCAGGTTTCCCCTTTCCTTCCTTTCCTGCTAGACCAGGGAATGTGGGGTGGATGATGACACCATGGGTGCTGACGATTGAACCTACTAGAAGACAGAAGTTTGGACAGCTGTAGAGCCCAGCTTAAAAATAAACAAATAGCAAATGTTGGAATGACAGTGAATGGGAAAGGACAATGCTGGGGTGACCACCCCTAGAACAGAGATGGAGATGACCAGGAATAAAGGGTCACACCACATCTTTGTGTATGGATGGGGTGGTGAGGCAGCCCTGAGGGCATTTCTGTGAAAAGTGCAGAGGGATGGGATGCAGGCTTTAGCCAGTGCCAGGGAATGTGTGCATCTTTGGCTGAGTGTACTGGCAATAGCACAGACATGCAAGGGAATGAATGTTCTTCAGGCCTTCAGAGAAGGTGACCACCTTCACAAAGATTTAGCAGTGCTAAGAATGGCTTCAGAGAATGACAATTAAGAGGCAATCTGTCTAGCAGCCAAATTTTCCAGAGAGCTGAAAGCCACATATCCAGCACAGGAGCAGCCTGATTTCCTGAAGAGCTCCTATCTCCCTTGGACGGTACATGACGTTACACGTTCAGCACATTCCACATGCAGATTTGTCACTTCCCATTCTGCTGATTGCAGGCAGATTCCCTAGAGGCCTGAGCTCCTGTGCTAAAGGCAGCTCTTAAAAAGAACTACACAACTGTGAAAGCAAAGAGGAAAGGGACAAACAAAGCATTCCTGGTCAGGGAAAAAAAAATGTAACTGGAAACAGTCTGGTAAAGCAACCACCCACCCGAGGGAGCAGGCTGTGACTGAAGCACACACGTCACTGGTGGCCGCTGGTGACACTCAGCCTCTGGTGCTGGCCCCATGGAGCACACCAGGCCTGGGCTGTTGACACACTCCAAAGTGTGTGTGGAAAGTTTTAAACATACATATGCTCCCTCTGAGCTCAAAGCAGAGCCAGTGGGATACTCCCAGACTTCAGTGTTTTGGTGAAATTAGGCCAGAAGTGACCCTGGATGGGAACCCAGCACAGCAGATTGCTTTGTTCAGCAAGACACTGATATCACTTACACTGTGGTGATATCAGCTGCTAAGCTGTGGAAATCCTCCTACAGTATTTACCCTGCACCTCTTGTAGCCATTAATCCAGGCTCCCTGGAGCCACCTCAGAAGCCCCAAACCTAAGCAGCAGTTATAAAACCACCAGCACATACATAAACATATTTCTCCCCAGAATCAGCATTTCCTACGTCAGGCACAATGGTCAGCCTTGCATGACCAACAGGATTCATGTGTAATTCTCATAAGTCATTCTGGCTGGAAATGAGCATGCTGCACTCCTGAGGAGCTAGGGATTGTCTTCTGTCCATTTCTAGGCCTTGCAGGATCATATGACTCTAAAGCAATCCACAATTTTACATAGCTTATGGACTCAGGTGCCTAAAAAGCACCCCTGGTCCAACACATTCTCATTCACCCTGTGGTCTACAGGTTATGAGGGTTTTAATACTTTCAAAACTACAATTGTGTTTTCTCCTGGTTGCAAATTACTACGCTAGGCAACAAAATGGTCCCAGAGCTGGATGGGATGAAGTGAGAGGACACGATCATAGAACCATTAAGGCTGTAAAAAACCTCCCAGATCATCAAGTCCAGCCTGTGACCAATTCCTACCATATCAACCAAGGTGTTCCTTGGACACCTGCAGGTATGGAGACTCCACCACCTCTCTAGGCAGTAAATGTCTACAACCCTTTCCATGAAGTTCTTCCTGACTTCCAACCTGAACCTCTCCCAGCATAGCATAGGCTGATGTCCTCTTGTCCTCTCAAACTGAAGCTGAACTTCAATTTCCAGATCTTCACCAAAGGCCAAGTCATCAGAGCAGTTCCAGCCAAAAGGATTTTGCACAACTGGGCACTTTCACACCTCCACAGTGCCAGTTCTGTGTTACAGACAAGAACCTGAACTGTCACTATTAGAAACACCTGGCTTTGGAGGGAGGTGAGCATGACCAGCAGTAAAAATAAAGTTTCATAGCTCTCTCAGGTATTTCCAGGATTAAAAAAAAACTTTTTTTCTACACAGAGCATCACAGAAGAACACAGAAGGCAGGTACAGAACTGCTCTGGGTGCAGCAATCCCATCCCAGCAAACAGGAGCACCCACAGGGTCTCCATGTGGGGCTCCAAGGAAGCCATCCCTGGGACACATGATGATAGAGATAGCAAGGCTTTGCTGCCAGCAGCTACACACCCCCAGCAGCACTTTGCACATGCTGGCAGGCTGTCCCAGACAGGAACCAGGGCCAGCTACATGAACATGTCCTCACTCACTGTGGGTCTGCAGCCCTGCTTTGGCTGCGAGTGCTTCCACAAGGAGCCTGAAACCTTAAGTCCAAGAAAAACATCACAAATCTGCTTTTCCTGAAATCTGGCAGAAATGGTGATTAATGTGCTTAATCATTTCACTCCTAGCAATGCAACCAAAAGCTTTTAGGCAACGTGCTCATGGATCACTTTGGGTTGAAGCAGCATCTCAAAAGGATGCAGCATGAAGAAGATTCCTCAATCATTGCTGATGTGGGATTTAATGAAGGAATTCAAGCTCTGCATCTTTGCACACAGCCCTGCTCCACCTGCTGTCTAAAAGATATTCCAAGGGCTCAAACTACCAAAACCCCTTCCTCTGCAAACTTCCCAGTTTCAAAGGTGCCAGCTTTCATTGTGTCCAAATCCCTGCTTCTCTTCTGATAGCCTCTTGCATCAGGGAAACAAAAGGAAACGATTCATGTTGTAAAATTAAAATTTGAAGCAACACAAAATGCCATGCATCTTATCAGAATATAAGAAAGCACAAAATAAGGCTTTTAACAGACAAGAGGTCATGCCCACCCAGATAGAATTCAAATGCAATCCTGATGTGATGTATTTTGCTGGCACAGGTTGTATGAGAACAGCTCCATTTACTTTCTCTCTCTTAAAACTCAAACTTGTTTCCAAAATCTCAGCTCTAATGAGATGTGAGATTTTGAAGAGTATTTAAGTTAGTCCTTGGACCCAGTCCAGCTTGAGGTGGTGCAATATAGAGGAGGAAAGCAAGAAAACACTAAGGATAATGCATAGGATCTTGAAGGAAGAGGGGCACATGAGTATCATTCTGACATTACTTTCCCTCTTTACACACCAGGATCATAAGCAGCAAAGTCTAGCACCTTTCTGTCTGGTCAAACATGCCAGCATACTGCCAGACAATTTTTGAGAATTCCCTGCTCCTCAGTGGTTAAATTCTTGTCCTTTGCAATTTCCAGATTTCTGAGAGAACTCCTAGTGACAGTTGTAATAATATTCTGCAAAATGTTGTGGTGGTGATTCTTTGAATGCCTTTGTGGTTTGCTGTCCAGAGTTATAATAACCTATGCTTGCCCAGATATGTGTTCTCAACTTGGAAACACTGGAGCCAGCATTTGCTCTTCTGCCTGGGCAGCTGCATGTGTGTGCCTGCATGTGTTTGAACATGGGAGTAAATCTCTCTCCAGGTACTTGCCAGGTGCTTCCTGGTCCCTTGGAAGTGTATTTTGGGGTTCACATCATGGGGAAAGTGACTGACTTGAGGTTTATTCCAAATAGGAGAATACACCAAAGGGAATCAGAAGTGGTTTCTGAGCCTCCTTTGAGTTTCGTGTGTTTCTCTATCAGTTATCTCCTTCCTTAAGCATTTTATTTTAGAAACAACAATAGAGGGAAGAGATGAGGGAGAGAAAAAGAAAATACAGCTCTCTGACTGTATGGAAGACTGAAATGGCATAGCTGCACTGAGACAAGCCTTGATAAGAACTTTCTTCAGACACCAATCTTCATCTCAAGGAGTTACTGAGAAGGATGAAATTCAACAGCCACCTTATGTCTACATTTACCTGGCCTCAGGTGTACACATACATGCCCTTGGTGAAAACTGCTGAGTGAAACCCTGAGGATCAGGCTTGGACACACACCAAAATCATATATGTATGGATGAGGCACCGATTTCAACTAAAATGGTGTGTAACTTTGAAAAGAGGACTCTAAGAAAAGCTAAAAGGAATATCTCAAAACCACTCAGTCAGACCTTCTCTGGAGTCTTTCTACACCTTATAAATATTTTATAAATATTTGTATCCATGAAGAAAACAACAGAGAAGAGAGATGTGAAATATGAATTGTTCTGAACTTAGTTTTATATAAAAAAGATATATCCCAAAACCACTTTACCAAATAATAAACTAGGCCCTTATAGTGCATGAACGCTATAAAATCCAAGGTCTCTATTCTGTGCCAAGCAAAAGCTCCCATATATATTTTTAAAAGCTGGATCCCAGTCAGCTGAAATATTGAAAATAGTTCTAAAGATGGCAAGGAAAGAGCTGAATTTAATTTGGGGGGGGGAAAAAACTGCCTTATGGTTTGGCTGCACACAAGCAATGCTATACTCCCTGAAAGCTGGCTTTTGAAATTAATTCATGCTCTAGAGGAAGGCAAAGCTGAGCATCCACTCACAGTGACTGTGTGAGTTCCACCTCACACACCAGTGTCACACCAAGGATTTGTGTTCCCAGTACACACTGCAGGTGCAGACTCTCAGGTCAAATAATATTTTTACCAAAAAAAAAAACAAAAAAACCAAAAAAAACCACCAAAAAACAACCAAAAAACTGTGAAGACAGCCCTTATTCCACATCTCTTTTGACCATCAGTGTTAGAGCATTTCTGAATCTCTAAGTTTAAAAGTGCACCCATGTAAAGGCCTTATTATGTTTCTCAAATGTTAAATTGCAAAACCGTCCTTAGGACAGTTCAAGAGACCCCAAAATCCTGCTGCTGTAGAGCTGAGCACAATTTATGTGGAGCAGCCATGCATAAAGTCTTCTTCAAATACCAAATTCTCTTATTGATGTAAAAGAGAGAAGAGACAAAGCACAGTTTACATTCCCTCTCCTGCACGTCTCCTCTCAAAAAGGGGATCATGCTCTGATCTAGCTGAAACCAACCAGCTGCGACCTGCACTCTGTCTGTGCTCTCTCCCTGGCCAGCAATGGTCACTCACATCCTCTCTGGCGACAAACAAGCCACAGCAGCACCGTGGGTGTCTCTGGGCTGAGCTTGGTTTCCTGAGCCACTCTGCTCACCCCTCACCTCCTGAGCACACTCCCCAGTGCCCCACCTGCACTCTGGTTCCAGGATATGATCCTCATACTCAGGGGCAATAAAGCTGCTGTGAGGTGGTTAAATCTCAGAGCAGCTGATGGGGTCATGACTTGGACCCACAGGACGGGTTGGCAATGATTTAGCTGAATGCTGAACCTCCCAAGAACTGGCTCCCTCTCTGGCAGCTGTCCTAAAGCCTCTTTCATCCTCCAGATCCACCTTTTCCAGGCTCCATGGACTTCTTACTTTCTTCCTTTCTGTTGTTAGTCTCCTTCCAGATGGGTTTTTCCACCCCACCCTTCTCTCCATTCCTTTCTCCCTGGGGAACACACAGACCTTTCCCTTGGCTGTCCCTCCCATGCCACCATCACTCCTCATCACCTCTCATCTCAAAACTCCAAGCTTGGTCTCCACTCACAGCCAACAAGCTTACAGGAAAAAAATCTGACTTATTTACATAAACTTATATGTCCCAAACTGAGATTTCTCTGACAAAATTCATTTTCAGTTCTCTTTTCATGGGTTTGGAAGGGAAAAAGTAAAATTGAGATGCCACTCAAATTTAGAGCTTGTTTCAGGAAAGACTTAAGCATGTCTTACAAACCCTTTGTACTCAGGGAACATAAAAGGTGCTGGGCACTGTGTATATCCTGTTTTCCACATGTGTGGCATGGTCTGTTTAAATATGTGATGTAACTACAAACTCTCCAAAGCCTGTATGCTTCCAGCTCTCCATGAACTTCAGGCTCAGCTGTCACTAAAAGGGAAGCGTCTACTCTGGAAAGATAAATTATAAATAAAGGGCTCCAAATAAGGAGAGAAACTTCTAAAAGAGAAGATACACACTTAATTAAAAAAAATTAAAGAATTATTATTGCTATATGCATCTATATGGCTACAGATAATCTTTCAAACATAATTTCTTCAATACTCTTTATCGTCCTCTATTTCTCTTAACAGGGATAACTTTTCACAGCAGATGGATACATAAAATATTTTCATTTTCTTTTTAACAAAATAAAAGGAAATCCAAGATATATGCTTCATAGTCCAAGACTAATAAACCACAGGTAAGATGCCTCTGACACTTCACCTGCGTGCGAGAAAGCAGGTTCTACCACAGCCTCACAATACCAGCAATAAATACCATTTTTCCCTTTATTTGTTGCTTCCGAATACCCACAGCTGCAAATGGATTTTGCTCAGAATTCTCCACCATCTTTACAGCCACTTCTTTGTTATCCCAGCAGCATCACCTCCATGTGTAACAGGGAAGAGACAGGTAACTCACTGTTCCAAGGAACTCAAGCAATCAAAGCAGTGCCCTCCTGCCAGCTTCCATGGAAATTACCCCCAGAAAAACAAACCCAGTTACCTTCAGGAATTGCTGCAGCTCAGGGGAGGGATGGTGGCAGCGCTGCATGGTTATACATTACCCAAGAAAGGCCAGAACATTTCACTTGGCATGCTGAAAACGTGCTGCTCACCTTCAGAGCTCTCTGGGGCTGGGTCTCTTCTGGGCAGGAGCTACAGCCCCAGGAAGCAATATAATTTATTGCCAACTAAACTATTTCAGCTGGGCCTAATTCCTCTCTCAGGTGTGCTGAAGAGAGGAACTTACGGTTTGGGAGTTAAGCTGGAACTCTGCCCCATTTCTGTGCCCTACTGAGCCATGCAATCCAATAGAAACCTTGGATTTTATAGCATTCAGCAAAAATATTTAGTCTTTATCTCTGAAAAATAAATCACCTCCCAGAACTCAGTGCTAGAGGGCATGCACAGAGACCAACAGGGGCCACTGACAATAGGAACAGCTGCTGGAAATGCTACCAGATCTGACACACAACAAGGTAGCTCTGAAAGAACAAGAGCAACAGAGAATCTTATCTTCAATTTAATGGCAATTTTTCTCCTGAGGGATTGTGAGATAAATTTCAAGGTGTAAAATCAATTTTAGGTCAAAACATAATGTAAGCTGTGGTGCCAGTGTGTAACCACTATCTCTGAGAACTTATTTTAGATCACACCACATGGGTCTTCCAAAGCACTTCCCATCATCTGAGCCCTCCACAATCAAGTAATGAAAATTATGTGTCTTAAAGTGCCAATATGCACATTAAACATCAGCAGATCAAAGTAGAACCTAGGACAAAAAATAATGTTTTCCTTCTTTAAAAAAATTATTTCGGGAAACTGTATGGCTCAGGGGCTTGGTACTGGGATATGGAGCCTTTCATCGCTGATCCAAACATGACCCAAGTCAGTAGTGACCAAAAAAATGGTTACTGGTTGGCAGGAGCTTTGTGGCCTAGAGTATTTGAAAGGAGTTGATGGTCTTAATCCAGTTCCCAGTGGATGGCTCTCCACATCACAGAAACCACCACCACAATTGGCACCCTCTCCAGCAGCCTTGGCAGGTTGGCCAAGGATTAAATGAGTACAGAGACTGAGCCACCCGCCTGTGCCTAGCTAGAGGTTGCCCCTCTAGGTCATGGATGAGACATGAGGATGGGGTGGAGTGGGGAAGCTCACACACCCTCTGCTTGTGCTGTCCTGGTTTTGTGGGTAAGAAGAGGAATTCATTTTCCAGGGCTGTGCTTCAGGCACCCTTCACAAGCACTATATTCATATACATCTGTTTAATTTTAAAAGGAGTTAGAAACGGAGGGAATTTCAATATTTTTTTCTAAAAAATAAGGTGCCAATTTCTGGGCTATTCATCCAAGTCAGGTAGTTATGCCTGGGCTGCATTTAACAAAACACACACAACCAACCTGTAAAGTGGCTCCACTTCAAGAAACATTCCTTTTGCTGTGCTATGTTTTCAGTCAACGCTTTAATTATCTCACAAGATGTCTTAGAGTGTACATAATCTGTGCCAGCTATTGTCAGAAAGCTAAAGCTGATTTCTAATTAGGTATACAATGGCAACTATCATGTAAAAAAAGATCTGATACACCTAAAAAAATCCTATCTGGCATAACAAAGAAAAGCGGGATTTTGATTAGTGCTGAAAGAGGTTTTCAATTTTAGAGAGGTAAAATGCACGAGCCTCTCTTTCCAAAAAACAGCACTCTCCTAACAAAATACTTTGACCTAAATCCTGAAGTTATTCAGGCGATGTTTGTGTGGAACCAAAGTTTAAACTTCAACTTTAGGCAGTATCCAGATGCAGTGAGAAGGGCAAAGAGCAGAAGCCTTGCATGTGCTTCCCTGCATGAAGGCACAGAGCCATCCTCCCTGCTTGCAGGCCAGGCAGGCAGTGCTGGAAGAACTTTTCTGTGCACTGTCAGGAAAGGCTTCCCCAAAGCTGGAGCAAGACTTGGCAGCACCTCAAGCCACTTCTTGGCTGTCTCATTTCTTGCCTCCTACAGCAGCGCAGCAAACATGGCAAGCAGCGACAGCTCTGAGGAAAGACACAGAGAAGGAACACTGCAATTCATTGGAGACCCCCCTTTCCTATTCACCTCCATGACAGCCAGAGCACTTCATTTTCTGTTGGGCTTTGCTACACCAAGTCTTTAATAAGAAGCTGTGACTGATTCAGCCTCTAGCTTCCACACCAGGAGTAAGACAGCAAGGCAAGCCAGCCTGGGACAGCAAGGCACTTTCAAATTACAAAAAGGAGCTGGCATTTCATCTGTCCTGCTGCATGGCCCTCATATGTCTAAGATTTAAAAGAACTTCTTACACAAAGGAAATCTCAGGAAACAAAAGTGGCAAACTTTTAAAAGGTTCCTCATCTGTTGCGCACAAAATGGAGCAGCATCTTGTCCAAGGAAGGCATTTCATTATTTGCACCTGAATCAATGCTCGGATTAGTGGCTCTTCATGAAGGGAAGGTCCAGATATGGACATAAGCAGAGATCAAAGTGGTGAGAGGAAGGATCTCTTCCCTGTTCATTGGAAGAACACCCCTCAGCCTTGTGCATCTCCTGACCCTGGACATCCACACGTTTCTCCATGCCAACACATGTTAGGTGTGAAGAGCACCCTAATAGAAGCACTTGACCCAAACTGAACAAATTTCCTAATTGCAGTAGGACAGCACTTGAGGGTGTGGTTACGACAGAAAATCACACCCATGGAAGGATCAGGAGCACCTGGCTGCACCTCATGACTCCGAATGTCCCAGGGGCACAATTATCTCATCAGGTGCCACCTGCCAAGTCTTGTTGCTGAGAAACTGGCTTTGGCACACTGCAAAACTGGGGTGGGGAAAGGAGAGGAGCATACAGGGCCAGGCACACATGCTTGTTTTAAGTGCATTCCTTAAAAGTGAGTATTTAGACCAAGGAGAGACCTTGGCTCTGCTCAGAAGCGTGCCAGCATTTGGGAGTTACAAACAAGGAGCAAGCTGTTGTTTCTGAATCCTGTCCTGCACCTCCACACCCTTGGCGCAGCTTGCATTCCATGTTGCTGGTTAATGGACATCCCTGAACTTGCAACTCTCCATCCACAGCTTTTCCAACCACTCAGTGCGGCCTACAAGAGTCCCAAAGAGACAGACAAACCTGGAAAACCTCCTAGCTGGCAATTTTCAAAATGTTTTGCCCTTCTTCTCCAAAGAGAGCACAAAGTCACAGTGAGGTGCAGACTTTATGGCTTCCAAAGTGCTCTGACCATGAATACAGCATAGGGACATTAAAGTCAGTGTCCAGGTGAGGCTGTGCCACACACATCACCTCTGCATCTCTCCTGGCCTTCTCACCTCCCCTGCTCTCTTTCATCCTCAGCTCAAGGTGTGAAGCCTGACCTCAACACAACAATTAGTGGATCATGGCCTAGCAAGAGAAGGCAGAACAAGCCTCTGCCTCAGCTGCAGAGCTTCTCTGGAACAATGGAGATCACAAACCACATTACAAAGCTCTGTGCCTAGAGGTAAGTTACTCTCGGTCGAAAGGATCTGTCTAGGGGACAAATTTTTAGAGATTAGCCTAATCCAGAGTCCGATGACCTTTAGGTCATAGTGCAAGAACTTCCTCTTTGATACATCTTTTACAACATAACCAGAGTGACATTAACAACAATAACCTGACCCCATCTCTCCCCTCAGGAGCACCTACCCTGGGCAGAGCTCCCCAGAGACAGAGCAGGCAGAGGAACAAAAGACTCCAGGGAGTCTACTAGGGATGTGCCAATCTAATTATTCTGGGCAGTGCCAATGAAAAAAAGCTAACCAAAAACTGTTAAGCTAGTTGATATACCCTTTAGGCCATAGGAGTGGAGAAAAAGGAATTCTCTGTGAATCAGAAGCCATATTTATTTGTGCTGCCACCCTCAGCCCTCTTGATAGCGTCAAAGTCCACTGGTTTGAAGCTACCCTGAGAGATTTAGCAGCAGTCCACAGCAGCAGGGAAGGGATTTAAGTCTCATCCTTTACTTCTTGCTCACTGTGCTGCAGCAGAGCTGTTCTCCATCCAGCAAAATCATCTTCTTCTTTAAGGCCCAGCACAGCAGATCTGATTCAGGAATGCTTCCCTTCCTCTTCATTCCCCTTGAATTTCTCACCCTGAGTCACCGAACTACAATATAACTTTAATGTGGAAAGTTTTGTGGGTACATTTTGTTTTCTTTTTAACTTCAGAAAAGAAAAGGTACAACCAGAGGGGGGGAAAAAAGTGTCTCATGGTTGAGAGGACTCTTTTGACCAAGGAGTCACATGGCTCCCTGGCCAGCAGCCAAAGGAGTCATGAGAGATGCAGCCATTCTCCTCAGCACTCCCTTAACCGTGTCCTGTCTGTGCCCAGCACTCCAGCCCCGAGGCCAGAAGCTCTCCGAGGCCAGGGCTTCCTCCACAGCGGCTGTCTGGAAGGAGAAGGCGCTGTCAGAAGTGATGTTCATGAGTTTAGTGAGCAGCCCTGAGCTCTCCCCAAGGCCATGCTGGTGGTGAAGAGGGCGATGGTGACGCCAGATGAGTGGAGTCGCATCGCCTTTGTGCTTGTGGTCAGAGGGAGAGTCACTGAAAGTCATGACGCAGCACTTACACTGCGTTTTCTCTTTCCAAAGTGCTGCGGCAGCTCTTGCTCTCCTGCCCCTCCCCTACTTTCAAGCCTTGCCAGTGCTGTTATTGCCCTATTAAAGCTGTGGGAAACTGAGGCAGGCAGCAGTCACGATACTGCTATTCAGCATCTCAGACATCGGCTCGCTCTCGGACCGCTCCTATCTTCACCTCAGAGCGAAACCCACCATGGGAAAGTGCAGTGTTTAGAGGGACTGGCCCTGGCCGGGGTCCAGATCAATCAGAGATGTGCTTGGGCTTTTTCAGATGCTTTCCTGCCCAGCTGCCAGGAATGCCAGGACTGGTGCTGGCCCTGCACATCCATACAGCTCTGCTGGGTGCTGAAACTGCTGCACTCCGCCCCAGCAGTGAGGGAAATGGTCCTTGCCCAATTCACTTGCACACTGGTAGGATTAATTCACTTACAACCCCTGATGAAAGAAATTATTATTAAATAGTAGTCACATTTGATAATTATGTCTCACTTCAACCAGACTAGTAAGGTGCATATTACATCCAGTCCCAGTATTGCAGCACTTCAAAATTTTTAATTGGATACAAGTCAAAACATTTCTCAGGCGCTGCCTGCATGCAGACAGTGGTTTATATCTTTCTAGCTCATGCTTACTTCCAGCTTTGGGCTTCTCTGCAATACTTCACATGCAACAGCAAATGCTTCAAGGCTTTTAATTTATTTCTCTCCTCAAAAAATTAAATAAGGTTTTGAATTTATGTCTGGTCTTGCTGATTCCAAAGGCCATAACTCTTTCAGTAGCCCATGGAACTGATTTTGGGGTTTGTCTGGCATAGCCTCCTGCTAATATTGTCTTCACTGTATGTTCTTGCTAACTATGGCCAGATTCCCTACAAATTGCATAAAACAGCAGCCTGTATCAAGGCTGCATTAGAATGGATACTGTAAGGACAAGGCTGGTGCTGACTTTCTTTTTGGTGCTCTATTTGATTACAATGGAGTCACTCCCTTGACTGCAGCAGAGCCACTCCTGCTTTATTAGCTTGCTGAGCTGTGGATATGGCCTCAGGGCAGAGAAGCCTTAGGCTCATAAAGCTTAAAAGACAAAAGTTAAGAGCTTCCCAAAATTCTGCACAGTGATGGCCATCCAGAAAGAAATTATTTGGAATACGTTTGTTGTCCATTCCAAGTACATGCTGGTGGAGACTCAGCTCATCAGCATTGCTTTTGCTTCACAAATCTGCCAGTAAAATCCATACAGTTCCATCACCTTTGAAAATGGTGTCACTGCCTGTAACAGTGTGGCCCTACTTCAGATAAAACCTTTGGGATGTGCAGGGAGCAGTGGACCTGGTGCCACTACACAGGGGAAATTCTTCTGCTACTTATCAAACTCCTAACCGTCACTTCTTCCCTCACTTGCACACTTGCCATACCACTGGATGTCTTTTTTCTCCTTATTAGGAACTCAGGGTGAAATCTGACCCTTGGACAAAGAGCTGGAACAAAGACTGTCACCATGATGATTAAGTGGGATTTTTGCATAAACATGAAGTTTATCCTTTTCTTTAAGGGAAATCTGATCCACAGGCATAGGCTGAAACAAAAATAAATGTTCAAAACTGTAACAGTGATACGGGTACAAACTGTATGCGCTATTAAAATTATTTCCAGAAAAGAAAGATACAATAACTCTCTGATTTACTCTGCCTTGAGATTTTCTAGAGGAGATATGATTTGCTGAAAAATAATTAGTAGGTGATAATCATCTTATTATCAGATCCCAGTGGAAGAAAGATGTTTTTATGATGAGAGCAACTATTTGGCCTTAACTATCTTAACTTCAGTAAAACTGCCCATATTCTATTAGAACTGAATAAGGCAGCAAACTTTCAGCTCCATCCAGAAAACTGATTTTTAGAAAGAAAGCCCAAGAGGAAAGCATAGAAAAAAAACAACTCAGTATGTTATCTAAAGGTTTGTCCTAAAAACACTTTGGCAGTAATGGAAGGAAGAAGTCACAGAAATGCATACAGACAGAAAAACATGCTGGTCAAATATTTAAGCCTCTGTATCCAGAATTTCTTTCCAATTTTGCTAATGCAGAATTTGCAATGATCCTTAGGCATGTGTTGTAGCAAATGCAAATACATAGGAATTGTCCTAGCAAGAAGTTAACAGCAAGTCCTATGCAGCTATCCACAATGGAGAGAAAATAGATCTTTCTACATTTGGAGGAGGATTGCAAGGATGGCAAAAGAAGAGAGGGTTCTAACAACCCTCAAAAGACTGAAAGACATTCTCCAGAAATATGCCTTCCTTGGCTTTTCTTCCAGAGTACTCCTGTGCCTACACTCCTGGACTTTCTTACCCTCCTGCATAATTCTGGGCTTGTAAACCTGAAGCTTTTGGTGATGAGTTTCTTCAGCTCATTGACGGGGTTTTGAAATGGCACAATTCCAGAACAAAAAAGTCATGGAGATTTTGTTTTCCTGTCATGGTTCTCACAGAGAGAGGCCTGTCTGTCTGTCATAGAACACTTCCATGCAGAGTTTCACTGCACCACTATGCAAGTTCCATACCTGGGGGAGGTTGGAGAGATGCTCTACAGAAAGGCAGTGGAGCATCAAGGGGGAAAGAGCAAAAATAATGAGAACCAAACCAACAAGTGAACCTGTATTGAAAAAATTCATCTCTCGGGTAATTAACAGGCAGACATGCTTTGCCAGCAGCCATGAAAGGCACTGGTGAGAGTCCACTGAGGGTAGAGCAACATGCAAAAGTTGTGGGCTGAAGAAACTGGGCTTGCAACATTAACCAATTCTGTAACTCATAGTGTCAGCATACCTGTGGAACTCCTTTGATCTACAGCTGGTCCTAGGTTTTAGTTGCTTGAGGTAACCTGGGAGGACTAGAGGGTTAAACTGTATTTTGGGGTCAGGAGGCTCTCTCACTGCATTTCAGCCCCAATTACACAATCCCAAGCACTGACAAAGTGGATGCCACCATTCTACCCTCAGCATGCCACTTTGCCAGGCACACATGGTGCTTTCCTCATTGCAAAGAAAGGGTTTTGTCAGTCTAACTGTATAATTGCTGCTCATTTTGTTTAGCTCTTTAACACCTTCTTTGAAAGACTCTCTTCTGAGGGATTAGCCTTGTTGGGTGTTTAATATGCATTAAATCTGTATTCATCCTTACCTATTCATCTGAACATTTCATATTGCTTTTTACCCACTTTTTATTCTATGTTAGTAATACAACATATGTAGTAATTCCATGCTGTCATCCTACACATTCTGGATGCTGCCACCTTTCCTTATAATTTCTAAAGTAATTATTTTTCTTGCAACTTCAAGGTGTATTAAACATCTAATTCCTGGAACTGATTGTTGCAAAGGATTGAGAGAGTTTCTTTCATCCAAATGCATTTGGATTCAACGATATTCAGGACTTCAGTGCTAGATCTAGACCTTGGCAGGAGAGGAGTGGCCAGTCCCAGATTCACCAGAGCTCTCTGATTTTAGACAGGAAATTTTATTCTGGGTCTCACAGTGAAATGCTGGACTTTGCCTCCTAGAGCTACCAAGAAATCATATCACAATCATTCTCCCATCTTTGTGCAGCTGCTTCAATACATGGAAATTTCCTGTGTCAGGCACATAAGCCAAGCTTATGGCAGTCCAGCATAAAAATATCCTTTATCTTTCTCTTTTCTGGTGAGCAAAAGCATTAGCTTTAGATGAGCCTGAAAATACTTGATACTCTTTGAAGATTGACCTGTTCTGTCTATAAGTGAATACATCTTTGAGGGATGGTAAAGTGGAAGGAAGTCCTATTACAAATCCTCTTACAGACAATCATTATTACAGTATCACATAAAAAGGAGAATATAACAGCAGAGCTCTCCTTGGGCATTGCACACTGCATAACTAGAGGCTGAGAGAGCAAGCTTCCCCTAAAGCCTCAGTTATAAAATGATCAAGGTGCAAAAGCAGGAAAATGATGGATTTACACTGCAGCTCAGTGACTGAGGCAATTCCATCCCCACAACAGGCAGTTTAATCACAGAGTTTGATCCTGCCCTGATCTAACCAGGATGGGAAGAGTGGGCCAGCCTGTGTAACTCTGACTGCACCAGCTAAAGGGGGAGCATCAGTCAGGCTGGCTGGCATTGCTATGAAGCTGTGCCCACTCTCCCCTTCAAGGCTCTGCCTCATAGAGCAGCTGGGTTGTTCTCTGCCTGTGCAGCTCCCTCCAGCACTGATGGATTAAGAATCAAACTCCAGGGACTCTCTCCAGCAGTCCTAATCTTTAGGGATTAGGCATGACCACTTTCCTATAGGCATATGAACAATCTTCATCCCTTCTAATCTGCTTCCCACAAGTGCTGAGGAGCCCTGTTGTTAAGGATACGGAATTGTAAGGATGTGGAAGCACCAGCAGAACAAATGCAAAAACATGCAGAGGATTTTACTTCCTCTACATTTCCTAACCAAGCAGTGATCCATACTCACCAATATAAATTATTTGCTGTGCTATGGTGGTAGAAAATGTATCTGCTTTGAACATTTGTGCTGCTATCACTACATACACACACTCTCTCTTAAGAGTTGTTCCAAATCACTTCATAGCAAATAACTGAATTAACTCTATCTATGTGCCAGCAGATAATCTCCAAATAAGCTTCTTCTGAACCGTCTCTCATGTTGCTGGTGAATGCATCCTGCACTAAACAAGATGAACAGTGAAAGGGGAGCACCAATGGAAAACCAATGAGCCCCATCTTCTTTAGAAGCAGCTGAATATGTGAATGTGTACAGACACATGCACACTCTCACATGCACTGCAAGAAACAGTGCCAGTGTTCTGCATAATCCTGTTGTTTAGACATTTATGCTAATTGCACTGATATTATTTAATGGCAGCTTTATACTTTAAATATTTCACTGGATTACCAAAATATGTCCAGCATTGAAATGCATCAGCTATTGGAGCCACAATCAATTTTCTTTTTCAGAGAGGCAGACACTAATTTCTTCTGGTTGTAAAAAAGTTCACAGTGCCTCAGCAGGCCAAAGGTTACCAGGCAAGCACACTGAAGAAGATGACTTAATCAGATAGCACACTTAAAATATAGAAATCAATTTTATAAAGGAGTCGGGTTTTAAATTAATTTTGGATGTAGCTGACCATAACTTAACCTCCTTTCCAGCTATTGCACAAAAAACACTGAGGTTTGGTGCCCATTTCATTTCACCATTACCTTTTCCATACAGAAAAATCTGATGGGATTTTTCTTTACCAGGTTTTCTCACAGAATAACCGGGCATTTTCCCATGTCCCCCGGCCTGCATTCCCTGCACCAAGAGAGACGGAGCACGGACACCCCGCACTCCATTTGCTTGCCCGCTGAAACTCACCCCCTCTGTCCCTGAAGGAGCAGCAATGCAGAAGCCAAGGAGTCGTTCCCACAGCTAAAAGATGATGGAGATCTCGGGGAAAATTAACATAACCATTGGCAATCCCTGAGAGCTCACCAAACAGCAGCTAGGGAAGCATCCTCCCCTCCGGAGAGCGAGGGTGGCAGAGACACCAGCAGATAATGCTCCTACAGACTCTACTGTGCTTTAATCTTCAAAAGCTACCATTAGCAAGCCAGAGAAGTATATTTCCCCACCAGACAAACACCGCAAGTAGCTACTCTCCATTAAGCCCTGAAATAACTCCTCTTTCTTTTCACTTCCTACGGGGAGCGAGGCAGCACCGCGGCTCTCCCGCCGCTGCCCCCGCTCTCTGGGAGGGATGGGGGGACACTCTGGAAAAGGAGCAAGTGTGGCTGGTGCCAGGAGGAGAAGCAGAGGGGGGGTCGGGTCCCGGGCACCCTGATCCCAGCGGCGCACGCTGTTTTCCCCCCGGGAAAGCAGCCGGCTCCGTCCCTCCGGAGTGATGGATGGAGGGAGGTGGGCGTCGCTTTGGGGGCTCCGCTTTGTTGCGTTTCACCTCCTGATCCCTTTCGCTTCTGCTCTGCTGGGCTGCAATAGCCGCCTCGGCTCCAGCCCCGCGGGTCCAGCTCCCCGTGACCTGCCGCGGAGGGGATGAACCGGGGACGGCCCAGGGAAAGGCGAGAGAGCATTATTTATCCACCACAACTTCTCATTGTCGCGGGGCAGCGCTCAAAAGATCCACAAGCTGTTGGCTTTAAATAAAGCAGGCATTGCTTCCCTTGTATTTCCCCTCAGCAGTCGCCTTAGTATTATTATTATACTTCTATAGCTTTTGCTTTCGGACCTTATAATTATGTCACACAGCAAGGGAAACCGCCAGCATCCCAGCATCTGGTGTGCGGTTGCAAACTTTTGTTTTAAGATTTGAACTATTTATAGAAGGAAAACTTTGTAGGATAGTAATTTCCTACGGTTTTGAGAAAAATATGGCTACGCTTATATTAAAAGGGTGTATTTATTTATTTATTACGACTCCTTCCTCCTGTATAAAAAAAAAAAATAATAACCACAAAAAAACTCCCAACCAACCAAAGATAGCACGGCAAGCTTTTTTACAAGCCATCGGTCACCTACGCAGCAGACATTTCCCTCCTGTGAACAGAAACAGGCAGCTCTGGTTGAATCAATCTAACGTGCTTCCATAAATCTAAGCGCTTTTAAAAATCGGTGGCCAAGACATGTGCATTTCATTAAGAATTAAGAATGTAGAAATAGGCTTTTAGTTTCTTTTTATGGGCGTGTTTATTCCTAATTTTCTCCCATAGCAGTGGGATATGTTTTTTTCCACAGCCCACAGAAAACAGACGGACACACACACGGAGGAACACACGTGCTTGTTCATGTGCATGTGCTCCTGTGCGCACATACAGAGGGAAAAAACCCTAAATATATATAAATCCATGTACAGTTTGGGGATAGAACCTCAAAATCGCATCCTTCGGGGCACAAAAAACTGAGGTCGGCTTGAGGGTAGGAGAGTAGGGAAATCCGTCCGGCCCCGGCAACCGAGATAAACGCGGAGCCAGGGATGCCAGGACGGGGCTCCCCATCCCCGAGCGGGGTGCACCCCTGTGCCGCAGCCCCGGCAGCCTGGGCAGGCTCCGAATCCCCCGGGCCCGACCCCCGCGTCCCGGCACTCTGTCCCGGGGCTGGGGGGATGCCCAAGGGAGGGAGGGAGAGAGAAGGCTCCCCGATTTCACAGCGGCTCCCTCCGCCGGGTACCTGCCGCCGCAGCGCCCTCCTCTCCGCGCGGCTCTGCTGCGGAGCGCAGCAGAACAGGAGCCCTTGGCGGGTCCCCGGCAGCCCCTCCGGGCTCCGGCTGCGCTCCCGGACGGGACCCCGGCCCAGCACCCCCGCCACCCAGCCCCGGAGGCACAGAGACCTGCCGGGGACCTGCAGCAGAGCGGCGGCGGACAGTCTCTGCGCAGCCCTCACGGACTAGCCCGGCCGCTTCTTATCCCCCGCAACGATAGATACAGATATAGATATTAAAAAAAAGAGACCGAAATTCCTCGCAGTCCCACCCACCGACTCTCATTTCCCCCACCCCTACCTCCACCCCCTTCCTCACAAGGAAAAAGTCCTGGAGCCAGCTCTAACTGCGGGGCTGGAGATCCCTCCGGAGCGAAAGCAGCCGGCCGGCGAGCAGGGCACGCTCCGCCCGGGCCGGGCGCTCGCCGCCGGCTGCGGCAGCCCCGCGCTCCCCGGGACCTCCGCGCACGAACAGCCTTCCCCCGGCGGGCGCGAAGCGATGCCCATCTCCGGTCTGGCGGGAGGAGGAGTCGGGGTCGGAGTCCCCAGGGGAGACGCCGGCCGCTCCGCGTCCCGTCGCCCCGCCGCCCTCCCAGGTGCGCCGCCCCCGCTGCGGGCACGCCGGGCCCCGGCCTCGCCGGCGGGGCAGCCCCGGGAGTTACCTGGCGGTGCGTCCCTTCCCCCGCCGGGGTCCGACCAGCAGCGCCAGCACCGCCACCGGCGCGGCATCTCCTCCTCCTCCGCCGCCACCGCCACCACGCACCTCACCACCACGCACCGCACGGAGCTGCCGCCCGTGCTGGCTTCTCCCGGCTCCCTCTGCTCGCTCTGCGCATTGCCCCTAGGTAGCTGCTAGCGGGGGCATTGCAAACAGTATTTGGAAAAAAAAAAAAAAATCTGGATCACTTACAGGTAACTCCCACTGGTAAGGATGAGGAAAATCTGAGGGTAATACACTGAGAGTAACACACTGCGAGATGAAAAAAGGATCATGGCTGAATCCCGTTTACACTCTTGAGTTCGCTTCCTTGGTTATTCCTTTCTGGCCCCCCCTGGTCGTAATTCCCCACCCTTTTTGGTGTCAGCTGTGGCTTGAATCTGAGTTGGAATCCAGTCCCTTGGGCTTGGGGGGGCTTTGTCTGTTTGTTTGTTTGTTTGTTTGTATTGTTGTGTGTAGTATTCCCCTGGCGCTAATGCTGCTCCCTGTGCAGAGTGTGTGCTGCTGCTGCTGCTGCTCTCGCTGCTGCTGCTGCCTCTGGGCTCCTGCCTGTCATGTCTCAGTGGTTGGAAGTTGTTACAGTGGGTTCTCGTGTTGGAATGAGGATGGTTTAAGGGATTTGGATGGCAGAAAGTGCCTCTCTCTCTCTCTCTCCCTCTCTCTCTGTAACTCTCCTGAGGCCCGGGGCTGCCATTGGGCAGTCAGTCACTGCAATCCGCCTACTTTTTTCTCTCCCTCTCCCTTTTTTTTTTTTTTTTTTTTTTTTTTTTTCCTAGGGGGAGGATGACAATGGAAAGACACTGATCTAGCCGGGGCTGCAATGAATCCGTGCTCCCTGGCTGAGCCCTCTCCGTACGCCTCGCCCGACAAGGGCTCATTTCTCGCTCCGTGGGGCATTTTTAACTCCCCCCTACCAGCTCTCTGTGGGCTGAGAGCTCCCTGCTTCTGCCGTGGCACCCTTAGCTCGCCCTGGGAGAGGCTGAACGAGCTTGCAGCTTCCAGCCCCACTCTCGGCTAATTGCTTTATTGCTGTCCCGGTTCCACCGAAGGGTTCCGCCTTCCCTCCAGCCTCGGCGGAAGGCGTTTGGCTCTTGTCGTCCCTCCGATGTTAAAAATTAGGCTTCGATTTCAGGAGCAAAGTCAAGGAAAAAGGGAACATATATGTAGTCATAGCCTGGCTGAGTGAGAAATAAAGACATGCACACTCGCAGCTCCCTGGCGAGATTGGGTTTCGGGAAAGGACCAGCGCGGAGCAGCCGCTGTAGGGAGCGAGCGGGGGGCGGCTGCCGGCGGCTCCCGGCTCCCCACACCTCTCGCCACCCCCGCAGGAAGAGCTTTCCTCCTCTCCGCTCTTCCCTCTGCTTCTCTCGTTTCCGAGAAGATGCGAGCCCGGAGAGGCGTTTCCCGGCAGGTTTGTCGCCTCTCCCCCGCCTACCCCCTGAGCCGAGCGATTCCTGCCCCTTGGCACCGCCGCAAAGAGATGCTCGACCCTTCCCGCTCCGGCGGGCCCGAGTCCTGAGCCCTGAGCAGCCCCGGGCGTGCAGGAGACATCGCTCTTCCTCTGCATTGTTGGGCGTCTGTCCTTGATTTCGGATGTGCTGACAGCGATGGTGAAATACGTGCGCTGCGGATAGCGGGGCTGGGCGTTGAAAACGAGCCCCGAAAAATAAACGCCCACCGAAGACACTTGAACTGAAATGCAGCTGAAACGAACAAGAACCAGGCTCCGAAGTGACCTCGGTCTGTAAATGTTCGTCTCAGGTTAATTGGCTATTGGCCGAAGGAGATGTCCTGGCGTTACCGAACGCCCTGGTAACACCTCCTCCAGTTAACCAGTGCCAGAACATGGGTGCAGCTGTCCCAGCGACACAACGAAATAAGCCCTCAGATGGACTGGGAAGGGCAGAACTGGTGCAAAAACGTTGTATGCCGCTCAATATGCGATAAAAATCTTCTCGGGGTTTGGTTGCTTTAAGCACTTTCATCTGCAAGCTCAGCACAGACGTTGGGGCAGTCAATGTCCCTTCCAGAAGCGCTGATCTCGATTATCAAGAGATAGAAGCTTAATCCTTTCAACGATTATTTACATCACAGAACCGTCTTATTTATAATTATTTCAGATTCTAAAATGGACGTATTTACACTTCTCTAAGTGTGCATACAAGTCTATATATAGAGTTAGAGATGTATATCTCCTCAGTGCCCTTTTCCCTACTAGACATGCGGCTGGGGCAACTCTGCTGAGCGTGAAGCCAGGAGAACGAGAAGCCACTTGGAATGTTTTATTTCTAGCACTTGTCCCGCCTCGGATAGGCGTTTTAAATGTGCGTCTGCTTTTAAAGATGTGTCTGGGGGGGAAAGGAGGGGGACAGCGAACTGTAAAAATGCAAATAAAAGTTGGCACTGGAAAACTTCGGATTCGTGCTGGCAAAGTTTGACCCGCTCCACCTGAAACGAAGACGGTTTGCCAATTTCCATCATTTTCAGGTCGAAGCTGACTTTATCCACAGATGCGCTGTGTAGAGGAAGAAAAGTCGTATAAAGAAATCAAACCGTGCAGTTTTCTTTTCGGGGAGTTAATTTTTATTCTAAAACCACGGGCCGGTTATTATAGCGAAAAATTATTGATGCTGAATGATGATGATGAGGAGGAGGATGAAGTTTATGACAATGATGATGAGAATAACGTTGCAAATTCCATCCAAATGGTTTCTATACATATATCAGCGAGAACCACACTCATTTTTTTGATTGAAGACGGAAACATTCCCTTCAATCAAACGTCACACTGGAAAGCAGGTATTGTCGGCAACGTCTTAGACGGGCACTTCAGCATCTGTCGCTCCTTTTCCCACAAACAGCTGTGTTTTGGACAAAATGGGGCAGAATTACACTGAAATAGTTGCCGACACTATAGTCGGGCGGGCACTAATAAAGTATTTGCTTTATTGTTGTTGTTCTTTAATCCCCTATTATCTATCTATTCCCAGCCGCGGATCCTTTTTTACCCCAAGCCTGGGGAGCGCCCGGCAGAAGGGCACGTCGGAAGCCGGGAAGATGCGCCAGATGAAGAACACAACGGATCCTTTGTGTGCGGAACCGGGCGTTTGTTGTATCTCATCAAGCACAGTGTCGGGAGAAATAAGGCAACAACGAGTCCCAGAGTGAGCGGTGTCGGGGCGATGGGAGAGCAGGGAAGGGGGTGGCGGCAGCACAACGACACCTGTCCATGGAGGGGCCGGGGAGCGATGTTCCCTCCTGCGGGACGGCGCCAGGCAGCAGCGCTCCGGGCGGGAATCCCGGGGTCTCCTGCCGGGGCCTCGCCGCCGCTGCCGGCGCTCCACGTGCTGCCGCCGTCGAGGCTGAGCTCCGGTCAATGCCTGCCCAGGGCCGGGGGGACAGGGCCGGCCCAGGCGGGCTCCCCGCGGCCGGACAGCCCCGCGGATGCCGAGGGCAGCAGGATTTCGTTGGCCTTTACCGCAAAGGTCGCAAAGGCAAGGCGAATTTCCCCGTGGGGGAGGCGAGCGGGACCGGCTCTCAAGCTCCCCGCCGCAGCATCCCTGGGAGCCCCGGGAAGCGGAGCGCTCCGGCCTGCCTAGAACCCCTTCCCAGAACGGGCCGTGGTCCCCGATGTCCGCATCCCTGCGCGCCCGAGGCTCGGATGGGCACGAAAGAAGCGTCCCTGCCGCCCCTCAAAGGGATGCCGACACCTTTCGCTGCTCCCTTGGGCAGCGCCAGCTCCCGCCGCCAGCATCCCTCTCATGTCATAGTGACCATCTCTCCGCTGGAAAACGGGGATCTTCCCCGCTCCCTTTGGAGCTGCCCGGCTGTCACCTTTCTTTTCCTCCAGAATAAAGAGGAAAAGGGTGGGGATTGTCCCCATATCTCTGATCTGGGTATTGCCAACGACTTCATCTTTCCAAAAGACGCATCACTCATACCCAGAGCTTCCGCTGTTAATTGCATCTGTAGCACTGTAAATTTTTACTGCTGTAATTTTTAATTTCTGACGTGTTTAATAATTAAAACGGTATCTTAATTAAGCGGTATCCGAATGCTCTGTGATCCTGGCAGGAAATATTTCTGTTTCAATCCTGCCTGAGGTCAATGTTTGATGTGACCTGCTGTCGCGGGGGTTACATGAAGTCAGCAAGGCTGCAGATACTTAATGGTTCAGTGCCTGGAAACGTCATCGACAGAAATATTAAGGGATGTTTCACCTCTCCCCTGTTTCTCCAGCAATCTGGGGGACCGGAAATAGAAACGGGAACGACGGAAGATCCCCTAGAGGAAGGACTGCTTGAGTGGGACCTGCTCTCTCCTCCTGACTGGAGGAGATAGTGGCTTCTTTATGGGATCCTGCCATGTAACACCCCGGCCCGTCCAACAGTTTATGTACTGCGTTAGTTTCTCTCCCCTCGGTGTCATGTTTGCCACCGAAAGTGGAGCTTTTAGCACGTTTTATTAAGATGCGAAGACGAGCTCAGCAGCAAAAAAAAAAAAAAAGAAAAAAAAAAAGAAAAAAGAAAAGAAAAAAAACCACCCAAAAACCTGCCAAGACTCCCGTGGTTGACACGACGGCTCTCTCCTCCTTCCCGCTGAAAATCGACAGAATGCCCTGGAAGACATTTTATCCACCTTCAGCTCCCCCTTCTCAAAGCAAAGAGCTCACCAGAAAAGGCATCATTACACCCAAAGGATATGGTTTCAACAAAATGGTAGTTCCAGTGGCTGATGAAAGAGGAAATAATTGCATCCCACATGCCTAGCCTAGAAGTAGCCCTGGATCTCAGAGCAAATTTCTCTGCTATTGTTCGGAGAAAGTGAAGTATCCTCATCGCCTTACAGGCATGGTGATGGATCTGATAGGGTTTCCGCAAAGGCTTTTACTGTTCCTGATGTCCGCTCAGTTTCACTTCCAGGCTCAGTGCGACAGCATTCTTGTGATTTTTGCTCTGAATCCCCATCTAAAACAGCCAAAACAATTTCGAAGAGAGATCTGCCTTTCAGACTGCCCAATCCCCTGTTCCCTTCGGCCGCAGCGAAAGCAATAGCTGCACCATTGCCCTCATTTTGCAAAGCGTTTTCTTATTGAACTCGCCTGTCTCTCTGTAAGGGGTGTGCTCTACAAAGTCCTCATGCTATTGAAGTAGATTGGGTACCCTGTCATCGCTTCATTTATGGATACACAGCCTCAACAAATTCACCACACATCCCCACTCCCGGCAATCCGAGCCTAGAGGGGGACAGAGCCGACATCGCTGCGACAAAGGGCGGCGCAGGTTCTCGGCCCCGCAAAGGTCAGGGCACTGAAAGGAGCTGTCTGCAGCAGGCAGGATTTGGGGCTATCCCTGGGCGTGTGGCTCAGCCGGGCCAGGGGGGAACGAGGGCTCCCCACGGGCTCAGGGCAGGGGCAGCGCGCAGGCCGTGCCCCTTCCGCACCCGCGCATCCCCCGCGGGGCAGCGCCCCGCTCCGCCGGCCACCGCGGCGGCACCTGCGGCTGCAGGGGCGGGCCGAGAGCCGTGCCAAAAACACCTAAATGAGCAAACACAAAGGGATGCGATTCCCGAGAAACCCGCTGGGAACCCTCCGGGAAGCAGCCGGCTTCTTTCCGGGATCTCGCCGGCACCCTGAAAACGGGGCAGCTCTGCCCTTGCTGAGAGCCCCCGGTGGGCTGCACAGAGTTTACCGCTCCTTTCTCACCGCCGAGGAGCCCAGTTTAATTCCTTCCCCGCGCTGTTTAACCTTAATCCTCGGCTCTGGCGCGCTCCCTCCCGCAGATTCCCTCCCTCTGGTCTCCCCCTCCTCCCGTGGCCGCTCCCGCCGCGCATCGTGCGCGGAGCAGCGCCCGCGGCTGCGGCTCCCGGCGGGCAGGGCCGGGCCGGGCCGGGCCGCTCCTCGCTGCCCTCCCGCTCCGCTGCCCCGGCCGAGCTCCAGCCTGCCCTTTCTCTGGGGAATTCTCCCGTTCTCCTGCCCTTGGGAGCGGCCCTTTGGCTTCCCCGTATTGATTTCAAGGTGGGGAGCGAGCGAGTTTTTGGATTGCAACTCACCTTAGGTATTCTTGATCATTAAAAAAAAAAAAAAAAAGCATTAAAAATCCCGCAAAGACAGGATCTTTAAAGAGTTTGTAGTTCGACAGGTAAGGACTCGGCTGGGGCTCAGGAATGTGGAAATTCAACTCAAGTCAGCCTACTGCGACGAGCAATATTAATAAGGGCATACAGGCACTGGGGGGAGAGACAGAGGGAAAGAGGGCGAAACTTGGCAGCCAAAATAACCGCGTGCACCGATTGCGGTGATCAAACAGCGAGGAGCAAACAGCGGGCTCCCCGGAGCCCCCGCCGCACCCTGCAGGGCCCCGGGCCGGTCCCTGCGCCCGAGCCCGCTCGGCTTCCCGGGAGCACCAGAGCAGAGGCAGCCGGACCAGTTGTCAAGTTAATTTCAACACGTCCTTGTGATGGATAGAAACGCAAATTGTGTCTAGGCCTGCATAAACCAAATCCCTGAGCGCAGGTTCAGAGCAGGGATTCCCCTCCTCCCGCCCCTTTCGCCTAATACCTCAGCCCTGCTCTATTGTCCCAGCAGCAGCGCCTGAGTTAACTCTGTCAGGCTGCCTTTTTCTTTTTTTTTTTTTTTTTTCCTCCTCCGAGGGTACTGTAAGCCAGAGATAATATTTAAGTTCGCTTAAGCAGTACAAAATAAAAGGATCCGTCATCACCAGCGAGCGGCTCCCTGCAGGCTCGGGGCGGGCGGAGCGCCCCGGCCCGGGACCGGGGAGACGGGACAGCCGTGCTTCGGGGGCTGCCGGCGCTGGGACACCCGGAGACGGAGAGAGAAACAATAACCACATCTTTTCTTTTCCTTTTTTTCTTTTTCTTTTTCTTTTTCTTTTTTTTTTTTTTTTTTTTTTTTAGCTCCTCCGCAGTATTTTGCTCCCAACTCCGCACTTAACGTGACCCAAAAGGCAAGGAGATTTGTCGTGCAGAAGGACTTACCCTAGTTTGACATAGATGACTCCAAAGCATAGAAACACGTAGAAAATCCACTTGCGAAAGTTTCTGTGCATGATCTAGAAAATGGACTGAGCCATAAAAATTGCACAAAAAGCCGAACTGATCTTGTCGATTAAATCCCAGTCAAGAGCGTTGCTGAAGCTACCCAGGAGCAAAGCCGGCCGAGCTGCAAAAAGTCAACTCCGCGCAGACAGGCAGCTCTTCCCAGAGCCATGGTGACCGAAACCGGCTCCGATATTAAAGCTAAAGAGGAAGAAAAAACGGAAAGGGCTGCTCAAAACAGTAAAACAAAACCCCAAGACAGACAGTCTGAGGGAGAGAATGAGCAAGCACTGATCTTGATCAACTGCCTCATAGAGCCCTGAAGTTCAATCTGTTTTTACTTGTTCTGACTTCCTCAGGTAACACTACGTATCTTGCAATCTATGGCTCCAGGTAGGAGGATCTCTCTTTCTCTTTCTCTCTCTCTCTCTCTCTCTCTCTCTCTCCCGCTCTTCCCTCCACCCCGCATGTGTCAGGATCTAATACATATCTTATCTGCGTGTGCGTGTGCGAGCTGTGCGTGTGTTTGTGTTTCAAAAGGCATGTCCTTAAGCCGGGGTGTTGGGGAAAACACATGAAACGTATCCAATAAGGGAAATAAAGGAGTCGTCCTCTCAAACCGAAGCATTTTTTCATTTCCTTTAGTATGGTAACGCGGCTGGGTTTGCAATGTACGGACTTCACAAAAGAAACTGTTAAACTTTTCTAATTTTTTTCTTCTCCTTTTTTTTTTTTTTTTTTTTTTTTTTTTTTCCTTTCTAAACAAACAGAGGCAGGCGTTAATCCCCACTTGCTGGCAGCTGTATCCCAAAAAGCAACATGTGTCCAGACTACTTCTTCGGCCATTTGACCCTGCTGGACACCAACGTCTGCCACCAAATTTGATATGATTTTCTGATATGATTTTCCGCAGTAAGAGAATATGCTTCCTCCTTTGAGCAACTGATACACTTAGCTTGTAACACTAGCTCAGGATAGTCAGTTTGCTGCTCCTAGAGAGATTAATCGGTGGGACAAAACCTCACTTTGTGTTCAGACACTAACAATAAAGCAAGGCTTCCTTTTCTTTCTGATTTTTTTTTTGTGGTTTTTTTCCCCTTCATTTCTTTCTCTCTGTTTTTTCGGTTTTTCTTCCTCGCTGATTTCTGAGCTGCTCCGTTTATTCCTGCATTCTGTGGAATTATCTGTTCCAGTCTACTACACAATGTGTGCCTGTCCGGAGGCACAGATCTGCATGCATATGCACGCTTAAATAGCGCTCCGATGCAAGTCTGTGGGCTGTAGGGAGCTACACAGATACGGAAAAACTCGTGCACCTCTGCCCTCTCCTACACACACATTCATATACGTGTAGCAACACTCAGCACAGATGGCTCTAGGCATCTCTCACAGAGAATCGGCTAAACACACACCAGGAAAGCCTGAAAGGAAAGCAGGCAGTGACAAGCAAGCAGAAGACGCTGAACATAGAACTTCACGGTAAAGTATCTATCCTGACGGAGAAAACAAAGGATTTTTTTTAAAGGCCAGCCAGGCTGCCGTGGTTGAAGAGGCGCAGTGTGAAATCGCAGGTCACGTTCAGACCGCCACAGTAAAGGCTGCCCGCAACTTGCCATCACCCACTGTGCCCACAGGAACAGGGCAGGGACCCCAGGCCGGTCCCTGGGAGCGAAGCGGGGCAGAGAAGGGCCGTGCTGGGAATGGGGGGCTCAGGGCAAGTCCCCCAGTAGCGACGAAGGCGGCCGAGACTTCCCAGTGCACCGCCAGCTCCGATTCCTCTGCTGCGGATCGGTTTGGCTCTTTTCCCCCGCATTCCTCAGTCTCATTCTTTAATAATCAGCACTCCGGCTCTCGGACGCAGCCAGCTCTCCTCCAGTCCGCTCGGCTACACTGTCATCAATACTCAACTACAGACAATTTGTCCTCAAAAAATGCCGAGTCTTCCCTTCACACCCATTTCCTTCTATTTAAATGTCATTTATTATTCTTTTTTTTTTTTCCGGACCCAACATAAAGATTATTTTGTTCTTCATCCCCATTATTTTTTAAGCAATTTTTTTGTAAGATGAGGCCGTGTTTCACAGAATCACAGGAATCCCAGGCACATGGTGTGATTCTTGGGACTGTCCTGTGCAGGTCCATGGGTTGGACTTTGAGGATCCTCGTGGGGCCCTTCCAACTCAGAATATTCCATCACACTTTGATTCTATGTTTTGCTTTTGCAGAACCACGTCTCGGACAGCCTCCTAACTTCACCCACAGCTGCCTCCCCAACTCTTGCACCAACACCAAAAACTCATTCACAACCCCACCACCACCACCCGCCACCTGTGAATCTTTATTCTGGTTTTGAAAACTTTTTGGAAACGAAGTGTTATGTGTCTCTCGCGGGAGTCGCGGGGATGCGGTGGCGGGAGGAGCGGGGTACAGAGAGATGTTTCCTGCGGGGCGGGACGAGGCGGGCAGCGATGCCGAGGGCGGCAGCGGACCCGAACGGTGGCAAGGGGAGGGTGCCACGGCATGCGCCTTGGGGCGCAGTCTGTCTGTCCGGAGCGCTGCCCTGGGAATGTGCCCCGGAGATCTGTGTGGGGATGCGCTGCCCCGGGGATGTGCCTCGTCTGTCGGTCTGTCCGGAGCGCTGTCCCGTCTGTCTGTCCGGAGCGCTGTCCCGTCTGTCTGTCCGGAGCGCTGCCCATCTGTCTGTCCGGAGCGCTGTCCCGTCTGTCTGTCCGGAGCGATGCCCGTCTGTCTGTCCGGAGCGCTGCCCCGGGGATGTGTCCCGTCTGTCTGTGTGTCCGGAGCGCTGTCCCGGGGATGTGTCCCGTCTGTCGGTCCGGAGCGCTGCCCCGGCCCGGCGGAGGCGGCCCCGGGCGGTCCCGCGGGGTCACAGCGCCACCCTGCGGCGGTGCTCTGGGCCCGGGGTGCGCGGGGCGGCTCCATCCCGTGGGGCCGGGATGCGCTCAGGAGCCCCGGCACTGCCGGGATGCACAGCCCGGTCCCCCCGGTCTGCAGGAGCGCCGCGCCCGGGAGCTGCCCGTGAGCTGCTTCCCTTTGCCCCCGCACCCGAGCACAAATCCAGCCTGCTCTTTCAGGTCTGTTCCGCACCCACGCCTGGCCGTGTGTGAGGCCATGAGCAGGAGCCGGGCATTCACTGCCCAGGGAGGTTAGGAGGAGCGAGGGGCTCCGCATCGCAGCTATTTGTTGTCACAGGTGTCCTCTACAGACCCCTCGTGCCTGTTTTGTCACAAATCCCACGGATATGGAAATACAACTCACATTGTCTCCGTCTCCTCAATGACAATCAGGCTAGCATACCCCATTCGCTTCTGCAAAAACTTCATGCAAACTCAAGAAGTTTCAACAACAGAAACTAGACTAGGTTGTAGCATCGTTTAGAGGGCAAAATTTTTCTGTATTTTGGACCCTTACTCCGCTGCTATCTTCAGCTAATTGATTTGAAGATCCTGGACTGGGGGAAAATGATGTTTCCTTACCTTCAAATATCAGTTGGACTATTCCTGAAAACTTAGGCTGAGGATAAGATTTAATAAAACTTAATAATTCTGTGATTTAAGGAAAAAACCTTGGTAGAATATTAAAATGCTTAATTCTCACATTAGTATTCAGAGATTCACCTGATTACTTTATGTGCAAAATATATAAAGCCTGTTGAATCACTTTAAACAAATACCACCTTAATAATGCTAAAATACTTTCTGGATGCAAGGTAATATTCCTAAATAGAAAAGCATTGGTAGATGTGGGTTGAAATCATTTGCTGAATGGTCTTCTAGTACACAATTCTTATTCATTACTCATCCAAAATAACTGGCATAACAGGGGATATAGTCAATAAAAATCCAGTAATTCAGTTTCTCCTGCACTGACTTTCTGCTGACAAAGCTCAACATTCACACCTCCAAAACCTGCCAAAGCAAAGGTCACCTACACACACTGCTGCTGGTCACTACACCTTTCCCACACCTCCCTACAGCCTTTTGATAAAGTTGCTCCTGTGGTAAAATATTTCAAAGCCCTATTGAGCTTCAGCTTTCCCAATGCATCAGAAATGCATTTACCCCCACTCCAACTGGAGAGCCTTTTCCTTCATCTAGGGAGGAGAATCCAAGTGACCTTCAGAAGTCTCCTGTTAGGCTGTGAAAGCTTGGACAACAGGAGGTAACTATCAGGTGCAGGTACTCGAGGGCAGCTTAGGTGTGCATCTCTTTAGAACATGAAGTTGATGGGAATCAGAGCCACTGGCCCAGGCATGGGTCCCATTTATTCCAGGATGTGCCACAAGAGATGCAGTGCTGTTTGTCTGACCTGGGGCTTACATGTTTTCATGAACAGGGATCTCTGCCCTAGAAGGAGAAGCAATCTCCACAGTATGGGAACAGCTTGCAGCCGTACAGCTCTGTAAATGGAAATCTGAGCAAGCAGGACCAAATGGGAAAGGAACTGTTGGTCAGAGCTCATATCATCTTTCCCAGCATTTTTCCAAGAATAGTGTACAAAATCAGAGTAAATCACATGAAATTTCTAGGGAATGCAGACAGAAGAGATGATTACTCTGTGACAGGACACTTTATATGCCTTCCTCTTCTTTCTGTACTGCCCAGATCAACCACTGGACCAGGAGCTGGACTTCGATGATCCTTGTGTTCCCTTCCAGTTCAGTATATTCTCTGATTCTGTGTCCTTGTTCTAAGTCCCAAAGGCTTAACTACAAGGCAAATCCAGCTGCATTTATCCCAGCCAGCCACTCTCTGGCACTGTTGCTCCACTATTGCAGTTGTCGATGAAGGCCCCATCTACCACTAGCAAAACAATTGCACAAAAGCGTTCCTCAGGGGAAACACCCAGAGAATATGGGGCTAAAAAAGAAAGAGAGAAAAAGAACTAAAAGAAGAAAAATGAAAAAAAGAGAAGTACACAAAGATAGGTATCTTGCATCTGATCAGGATTTTACACACAATTCATGCACATTCTTAACAAATGTACACATTAAGCATATGCACATACTAGTATCTTTAATATTTTGTACATATGTTACCATGTTTTTGTACATGAAATCTTTTCTTAAATCTGCATTTACCCACCTGCTTCCTATGTCTAAGATATCCCTTCTTTCTAAGAGACTGCCAAACCCACTCTCTGATGCCAGAGTTTTTTCTGGCTTGGGATGTCCTTCAGTGAGATTCTGATGCTGAGATGCGTTCTCAGTTATCTGGTCTTTGAGCTTTGATTCAGCAGAAGAGTACCAAACTGGTAAAAGATTATGCTTTTGGCATGTGCATCAGGCATGGTAATGACTTAATGTCAGTAAAACCTTCACCATAGTCCAGGTTTGAATCTGGTCTTACATAGTAACTGACCTGTCCACTGCCCTCTTAGTTCTTCTCTCACTTGGTATTATGCAAAACAGCATCTGGTCACATCTTTGATCACCACTGGCTTTCATCTCAGTTCTTCCCTCTTTCTCTCCCTCTTTTCTTTTCCTCTCTTTTACATCTCATTACCTGGAATATGTTACACTTTCTCAAGCCATCAGTCTTCCTGTTATTCCCAAGCCTGTTAAGCCTCCACCAGTTTAGCAGACAGCTAATTTGATTAATAAGTAACAGAGTTGTCCATGCTCAGTTGTTTCAGGTGTTTCATATTTACAGGTAAATTCTGGCTTGAAAATTTCTGTTTACTTGTCTCATCCAAGCTCAGAGTCAGTGTTCAAGCAGAGGTACTGTACGCGTCTTTATAGCAGCATGAAATGGAATTTACAGACTTTTTCACAAACTCCTCCCTTGATAACTGAAGCTTTCCTGGCTTTGTTGCACTGGATTTAATATGATTTTAGATTCTTTCTTCTGTTCTTCATGAACTGATTTCTTACATTGTTGACGGCATTACTTTGAAAAATTCTCTGCAGAAGAAAGTTGGGCAGTTAAAAAGGAATTTGAGCAATAAGATATGTTGCAAAAAAGGAGAAATATTATGAATAAGCAGGCATGTTGTATGGGAATGAACATGACATGTTCTGTTACTCTGCAGCAGTAGGATGTCCAGATTCATGTATGAAAATGTCTTCTGGCCAGTGAATTCAGTAAGTACACAGACCAGCTAGAAATGACCCAGAGGTGAACAACAGGAAGATGATCCACTACAACAATGAAATACATGATCCATGAGGAAAGGTTGTGTTGCTTTATTTTACAGAAACACAAACTGAGCAGGTAGAGTGCAATAGTCTTCAAATGTGCAAAAACACATTGCAAAGACAGCAAGGTAAGGAATTGTTGTACTTGTGATAAATGGATTTGAGCAGCATTTACACAAAATTAATGGCAAATATTGCCATTAATGGCAAATATTGCCAATATTTAAGATCAGGTTAAATAATCATCTACAGACATTTAGTAGTACAGGATCCTACCACAGGCTACAAACATCCAGGCTCCTTTTAGGCATGAGGCCTTTGATTCTGTGACTCTGCTTTCAACCACTGTGCTGTCAAAATTCCTTTCACCTTCAAAAAGCATAGTTTGACCAGAGGAGATGGAGTTTGCATCCAGGAGTTTAGAGGACACCCAGAGCAGTTATCTCTTGGCTGTATTTCATGAAGCAAGTCCTTTCATCCTATCTTGCAGAAACAAACGTTCTCCCCGGTCCCCATGAAGCAAATGTCTAATGAAAGGAGCATTTGCACATTTCTAATCAAGGCAGCAATTCAGAGACTTAAAGTTTGAGACTGTAGATTCAGAAGTTTTGTGAACAACTTTTATTCCATGCTTCAGACAATACAGTGAGACATCATCATTGAACCCAACTCCATGACATGCCTAAGGTAGACCTACTAAAGAAGCCTTATACCAAATGAATGCAAACTAAATACTGAGTTTAGCAAGATTTCTAGATAAAATGATTTTAGATTAGTAATTTAATCTATAATCAGCAAGCCTGTAAGCCCTACATATGATGCAACAAAAGGAAAAATCAGTACTCAGAAGTGATTTTTGCTGTGATCTACATACTCATTTCTATTTTCTTATTATATTCTCAGGCATGTCTAGATGGGCAAACACATTTTTAGTTATCTGTGGTTTTGAAAGATGAATACAAAAAATACCATGGTGGGATTAGATTACACTTAACCTTTAAAATCACAAAAGCTAAGGGACTAAATAGTTTTGTGTTATATACTAATTTTGTTTTGCCTGCCTATTGAGTGCTGCAATTTTTGTAAATATTACAAGGAAAGCTGCACATTGTTAAGATGTTTTTTCTTCCTAACTGATCTTCTCTATCCAGGGCAAAATGCCTTTTAGCTTCTGAGTTGCAAACCAATAAGCATTGATACTCAGCCTGAGAAGACTACAGCTCTAACTCTTCTGTGTGTTTGGCCTGATGTTCTGTCCCAGTGAAATTGCATCACTGTAGATCTCAAACACATCTAAGAACTACAATTTGCATCACAGGATTCTTTGTTGACTGCATTACTTTGAAAAATTCTCTGCAGAAGAAGGCTGGGAAGTTAAAAAGGAAGGTGAGCAATAACATATGGTTGCAAAAAAAGAGAAATATTATGAATAAACAGGCATGTTTATTCCTTTATTCCTATTTAGACCTGGAAATCTCATTGAGGCAAGCAACATATTCCCCTTGGCTCAGACACAGTGAGACCCACAGAGTGTTTGTCACCAGGGCAGTATCTCAGTGTGAGGCCAAAGTGGCCACAGTGCCAAATGTGGAGATGAGCTTGAAGATATCGAGCATGGCACTCTTCTATCAATGCTTCTATCAAGGGAAGATTGCTTCTTAGCAGAATTATGTCAGAAACCTTCCTACCCTTTAATCGACAAAGAGAAAAGTCTACCAGTGTCGCCATCATATTTCTGGAAAAATCCCCTTGCCCAGGATTCTTCTCCTGGGAAGCTGAGAAGCCTCAGAGAAAAAGGAAAACAATATTATCTCATTTGCTTCTCCTGTGTTTTGCTGCTTTGGAATGTGTTTGGAGATTTTTTATCCAACAGATGATTGTTTCATTGGTTTCTGGTGTGAGTTGTTTTCACTCATTGGCCAATCAGTGCCAAGCTGTGTCAAGGCTCTGGAAAGAGTCACAAGTTTTTCTTTAGTATCTTTTTAGCCTTCTGTAAGTACCCTTTCTGTATTCTTTAGTATAGTATAGTATTCTGTAATATAATATAGTATCTTTAATAAATTATTATAAATAATAATTTATTTAATAATAAATTATTTTTATTCTCCTTCTAAGAACATGGAGTCAGATTCATCATTCCTTCCCTTGTCTGGGAACCCTGTAAATACAAGATACCAGGTCCTGTTGTAGGTTTTTCACCCCTGCAGCTGTCCCCTTACCAGATCCTGGTTTTGATATTGTATGTAGAGAGATTGTGAGTCTAGAGTTGCAGAGTCCTTTGGAGTCCTTCCTCAGGAAACCCTCCAGAGATGAACTTTTCATTGTAAGACAGGACACCTTAGTAAGAGTAAGCAAGAGAAATATAAGGGGGAAGGAGCATTAATTGACAAATAAAATGTGACAATGGTTCTCCCTTCCAGTCAAGCCAGACATCAACATTTGGAGCTCCAAGGTATCAGGAGGTTTCCACTTACACTGCCTCATCTCCATCCATTCATGTTCTGGCTTCATTGCCACACACTGAGAGAAAATGTACTTGCTTCTAATTTGAGCACTGTGGAAATTACTCACTTCCCACTTGACCACAACATGGATGAGCTTACCTCTTTTTTCATTTGTCATTACATCACTGGTGATACAGCTTAATCATGTGAATCTCCTTTAGCAATTCATCTTACTGCCTTCAAAGGCATTGCTTATAATCTCTCAGATATATGCTTAAATGCATTTCTGTCATGAGAAGAAATGTGATTGCCCCCAGACCAGAACAGCATCACTGCATGTAGCCACACAAAAATCTTGCATTTTCACTACATGCAAATACAAAACCTTGAAGCTTCATTACTTGCAAAACCAAAAACCTTGTCATTCCAATAATTGCAAATAACCATCTACAAAAGAGAAAAAAAAAAAAAAACCCTGGTTTTTGTTTTTTTGGTTTTTTGGGGGGTTTTTTTCTGATTTTTAAACTACACTTCCCAGAAATCTCAGGTTTAGAGTCAAAATGCCTATTTGTGTCTTGCTACCTGGTGCAGTCTCCTGTCAGGGAAACATCCTGAAAAGCAAATAGTGCAGATGTAAGAGTATATTTTTTCCCTCTCATATCAAGAAAATATCCCATTTGTTTCAGCAACCAGTAAGAAACTTCATAATTGCAGACCTATGCTTAGGTCATATTCGTTATCTTGTAATTGTGCCTTTAAACACTCATTTTTCTCCTGAGAATAACTCATTAACAGACTTGATAACCATCTCTTCATAAAAATAAAGGACTTTATGGGCTTTATTCATATTGAAATTATTAATTTGTTGTATTGTATACTGCTTACTATTTTGAGATAAATCTGTGTGAATACGAACGCTCCTGTTTGGAATAAAAATATCATCTCTCGATTTTATTCATGGTTGTTTTTAAAAATTACTCTGATGATCTGTATTTATATACATCTGACAGTACATTATTTCTAGATTTCAAAAGCTAATCACATGCCTTCCAATGCTTGACGTTTTAAAATGACAAACGAAACCCTCTGGATTATTTTATTCCATACATGTGAGATGCCAAGAAAAACTCCTAAATGGGATTTTTTTTCCACTGCTCACAGAAACTATGGCCTTCTAAGAAAAACAAGCATATCTAGAATTGCAATATTTAAAATTATCCTGATTTTTAAAGTAAATCTAATAATGGAAGTGGGGGGAGGGAGAGTCCAGACATTATTTTTGAAAGCACAGGATTGATGATATTAATGCTGCCAACCTAAACATGAGAACATTGGTTTGTTTAGCTTGCTGTCTTTTCCACCAGCCACTATTTAAAAACATCTACTACTCTTACTGAGTAGAGTCTGCAATTTATTTACAGCTACAGTAAAGTCAATGGAAATAAATGTTCATTCATAGGCTACTTAGGAGTTAGAAATATTTCTAGTGTCCTAAATCAAGAATAAATGCCCCAGTAAAGAGGTTCTCAGGTGAAGATGACTTCTAGGGAGTAGTTTTATAAGGATGCGCCCAATGAAGTTTACTCTTCATTCAACCTTCATCTGTTTTCCAGAACATTTGTCTCTTTTACATGGATATTTTAATCATTGCCTCTGTGTATCAGGGTTTGGTACACCTAGCTGTGTTGTCATGCTGCAGTTCTATGACAAAGCAGAATCAGATATATTTACTTTATAAATATATATATGTAATGGCCAGACTTTGCAAATTATCTGAAAAGGTTTGCCACTCTTCCCTTTACAGCTTCCAATGACTCATCAAATAATGTCTGCATCATGTCCTCCCCCAGGTCACTGACTTAGAATGGTCACTTATCTACACATCTTTGCTACATTTTCTTTCTATTACAATAAACCTCTCTTTCATCAGGATTATCAGCAAAAGCTGCAGGATATTTTATCTGGCTGCAATTCAGCTTCATGTGGGGGTGCTCACATGCACCCTGCGGTATTTTGTGCAGTTACAAGAAATTTATGAAATGTTTAGAAGTGCATACTTCTCTTTACAGATTTAACTCTTTGCTTGACTCCAGTGTCTCCTTAAACTCAGTACAAGATATCTTTTGAGACCAGGGTTTAAATCTCACAGGGTGTTGACAGCCTCTCCTCTTTCATCACCTCCTTTGGGGCTGAAAGTTCTCTGCAGATTGTTTGGATGCAGCCCTAACATGCATCACATGTGTTATAAAAATCATTAAAAAATGCTTTCCAAACCAAGCACAGGTGGGATTCCACATACAGGCTCCCTGAGCAAGGGCCCAAAACAGGAGGGCCCTCATTAAACCTTTCTGGCATGAAACCTGCAGTCTTGGTCTGGGGTTGGGCTAGGTCACCTTTAAAGGTCCCTTCTAATCCAAACTATTCCACAATCCCGTGTTTATCTGAAATCATTGTGTGGCCACCCTCTCCCCCCACCGAGTATCTCCCTGAGAGCTGCCAGGTCACCTAAGGGAGCATCCCAAAGCAGTCCTGTAGGACACTGGGCTGGCAGGTGCTGGCTCTGCCATACCCACCACTCCTGAGAGCAAAACAAGTCCAGCATAGAGCTGAGACCAGTTATGGAGCGTCTTCAGCCATGGCCTTGCCATAGCAAGTCTTCAGTTGTCTGTGGTTTCTAGAATCAATTTATCTTTCTGCTTTTTTAAAAGAAGGGGGGAACTGAGAATAGGTGCTACTGTGCTTGTACCTGCACACCCCTACCTGTGCTTTCAGAAAAGGGAAGAATTGAAGAATCTTTGAGGAAGTACAAACAGTTCCTGTAGGATGAACGTGTCTCACCCCAGGGTGTTAATTAAATTCTTTCATTCTTTGGGCGCAGACAATGACTTTTTGCTACAAGTTCGTATGAGGGTTAGCAAATTGGAGCCTAGCTTTGTGTGTTTCACATAACTGAACTAAAATTTCTGATTACTGAATGTAAATTATTAATTCCCAACATTCTTCCAAATGCAGAGCATAGCTCCAACCCAATATCACTCTTGGGAATGTTCCTCAGTAGTTCACATTGTCCATGGGGTCTGTAGGTGCAGGGGAATTTTATACTGAACAAATTATTTTATACTGGGTTAATTATTCCCTCTAAAGTGACCAAAAGCTTTATTCACAGAGTCATTCTGGACTTGTTCATGTGCATGCCACAGCTAAAATAATCTTTTGCCCTTTGCTATTTGGGATCTTTCAAACTCCAGTTGATTGTTAGGAATTGTCTATGGAGCCTCCGTGAGCCATAAAGTGAGAACATATTTATTGCCTTGATTAAATACAGTCTCTTGGCTTTTTATCATATCTTTTCACTACATTTCTTCTTCTTTTCAAAAGTCTTAACTTGGATTGATTCATGGGCAATGGCCCATGGACAGCATCTTCCACAACCATGAGGCATGAATGTAGGGAGAAAAAAAAAACAAACCCATACATATAAAATCTCTTTTGGCTTAAGGCATCCCCTGACTTTTGGCAATTAAGAACTAAGAAAAGCAATTTCCTAGAAGTTTCCTTCCAACTACCATATTTCTGTATGGGTACTTCTCCTTTGTAATGTGAAAATCAAAACTTGTCTTTTTTAGAACAGCACTGTGTCAGGTCTTGGAAAGCTTGCCCTGTTAAAAAAATCTTACTTTTATTCCTGTCATAACACAGAACAATCTATTTTCAATATGTAGCATAATTATATGTTTTGGAAGAATCAGATTAGGACAATAAATATTTAGAGTGCTTTAAGGGTGGCTATTATTTCTGCTTACATACTGGCCAAGAAACAGGGTCTGCAAGAGAACAGAAAATGGAAGGTAGAATTGAAGAACGGTGATATAAAAGAAAAATGGTGTGCAGAAGAGAATCAGCAAATAGAGGAAAGAGGACTGAAGGAAATAAGAATTAAATTAAATAGGAGTACAGGAAAGAAATATTCTGGAACCAAAAACATTCAAGTACTTCTATAAAATGAATAATTTTATTAAAAATATACAGGAAATACAGCATTTCTTTAGTATTTCTAAGAATTTGTTGTAAATCTATAACTATATTTTGACACTAGAAATGAAATCTGGGTTCAAGAGTGTAATCTGACAGAAAATGTAGTATTTCTAGAATCCACAAGATGCCTTTCCTTTCACAATTTCCATGGCTAGAGCTCCCTTTTTTAAATACTACCTCTCCTTCAACTGGCTTTTCTGGTCTTCCTTTTAGATGCTGACAGATCAATGCATTTCAGCTCCAGCTCAGCCATTTAAAGTGTATTACATTGTTAGTCTGTCAAGTCACACTGCTGATACTGCAGTAAAACAACACAACCATAGAAATCAAACAACAGGCAAGTGGGTGCCTTCTGCCTTCTGATTCTTTGTCACAGATTACTTCAGCTCATCATTGTTCCTGTGGTTTGTCATGACTTCAGGAAGGCTGAGGATGCTGAATTTGACATGCCTGAGTCACAGTCTGCACTGAATCACTGCATTACTAATGATTGAAAGTCACTTCCATCACATCGCCTCCTGCCTCAGCAAGGAGATGAGGACTTTCCTGCCAGTTCCCTCTCTACAGGCTTGAAGGAATGAAGAATCTGAGCTAGAAAAGCAGGATATCAGCAGGGGTATCAATATTGGGGAAAGCTAAACAGGTGGCACTAGGTTTGGCCGATATGACAGAAGTGATAATAAAGCCAAAAGATATAAATATTCCACAGTCTTTGGATGTGTGAGCTAGTTTTGCCAAACACCAAACCTGTGACCTAGGCCTTTGCATTCATGGCTTGCAAAAAGCAACATCAATGTTTTGATGTTTTTACTGAGAAAATTGTTAACACTTTTCTACATAAAGGGCAGGGTATTGGTCACTTCAGCACAATTTGTAATGAAGGCACTGCTTCAGAAAGCATCTGTGAATGCCAGTGACTGCATCAGTTGTGGCTCATTACAGGCAATTAAGCTGTTGATATTCTCACCTAAGAGGGCTTCCATAAATTATCTGTTTAATTACTAATATGGATGAAACAAGGGAAAATTACCTCTTCCTCCCACGGGGAGAAACCAGTCAGGAGATCAGGCTTACCTTATTGAAGACACCACATGTATTTTATGAGATCTCCTGATACTCCTGAATCATTCTTGGTTTGTTCAGGGAGCTTTTCAGAAGTTCAGGGACTCTGATTTCTGTGGCTACTTCCATTCCCTTAAGATACTAAAAAAATTATTTACCTATCATTCCTAAAAGCATTGAAGTTTCCAAAAACACTGGAAAACCCTTCCTAGAGAGATGATCAATGATCAAAGTCAGACCTTAAGACATTTGGACAATGATAACATGTTTTAACTTTTGGCCAGCCCTGAAGCAGTCAGTTAGTTAGACTAGATGATTTTTGTAGCTCCTTTCCAATGGAAAATATTCTATTCTATTCTATTCTATTCTATTCTATTCTATTCGTTTTCTCAGTTTGCAAACAGTTTGGATGAAAAAAATACTTTTCTTTCCCAGTTAGAGAAAATGCATCATGCTCAATTCAAACAAGATAATGGTGATACTGACATGTAGACATATATTGAAGGAAAGAATTCAGGATGATAAAAGCATAGTGCTGGTGCAGAAACAATTTTCACACTTCTGCCAAAAGGCCCACTGTGTGTTTGTTGCACTAAGTACAAAAAAGTAAAAAGCCACACACATAAAAACAAGCTTCCTTATACGCTAACATATACAGAGAATCTCTCATTTTACTCCATTCCAAATCAGTGCTTTAAGAGTAAACCTTTATTCACAAGTAAGAGCAAGGAGCTGGACACACAGTGTCAAAACACTCTCAGTTTTATGGACCATTCTGAGTTTTGGTTTGAGCATGAATCATTAAATAACTTCACACACAGTAAGAATTCTCATGACTTAAGGCATATCTTCATCTGTGTAAACCTCATGGACTCATTGAAAGGAACTCCCTTGTATTTCTTTTGAGAGGTCTGTGAATTTCTACTTCTCTTCTTCCAATTCTTATTGTTTTATCACTCTTTATGTCCTGCATCTGGGTCTACAAGATGCTACTGACCACACATAATTTAATATCCTGTCTTTGGTTTCCTACCAAGCCACCAGACCATATATCCTATTTATTTTCTCATTTTTCAGTCTTTGTTTTCCTTTTATGTAATTCTCAGTCTCATATGAACAAGCCTAACTCTCTCTGTTGTTGCACTAATGTTACTGAAACTCAGATCTACATCTTAGAAATTGACACTCAGTTTCTTCTATTGACACCAATAATATTTTTTCCGTAAACTTCCTCATTATCCCATTATTGTTTAATGTTACAGCAGAATATTATTCTAATCCAGTCATTTTCAACCAATCTAATATAGCCCCAAAGTGGATTAGCCAGCAGGCACTGGTAGGCTGTGCATCCATCAGTTGACAGCTATAAAATCCCAGGATAATTAAATACAGACAGATATCCAGAAAGGGAAGGGAAAATTAATTTGCCTCCTACTTTTCCATCTGTTGCTGTTCACTCTATACAATGAGGATCAGCTCCTTGCCCTTTCTTTTTCCATTCACCTAAAGCTGGAAGTGGCAAAAAATGCTTTGAGAAACTGAACTAAGGGCAATGATGAGATGTCTGATCCCCCCACCCTGTTCCTAGGCAGGAAGTTTCTGCAGCAGTCCCACCAACACCAGGGAACCTACACAGGGTTTGCACCATGATGGGTTCATCAGTGTCAGTACAGTGAAGCATCCAACCCCATGGCTGGCATGTCCTGAGGGTGAGCACTCTGTAAATCACCTGTAAACTGCCCTGAAAGCTGGACATTATATGATACCTTAGCGTCATAATCCCATTATTAAGCACTGATGCTTGTGTCCTTTGTGTGCATGGGCTTTTTCTCCATGTTCACATTTAATCATAGGACAAAATAAGGGGCTGAATCAGATTTCTTTTTATTTTTTGTGAGTTTAATTTCTCTCTTTTTTTCTGCCCACCTTTTTCTTCCTTAAGTGCATGTCACCAGAATACGTAAGTTTGCACATTCTATAGTCATGACTTCTTTTATTCATGTTTCTTTGCTCAGCATTTTTTTTCTTACATTGCAGAATTTATCTCCAGAACAAAGAATGAGCTTGAACTTGTATGTTTTTTTCATAACAAGGTGTCTTCCTCCTAGCTGGCTAAACCCCACTATCCCAATGCTAACGCCAATAGTGATCAATATGAGCACTACTATTTCCATTCTTTGAGAAGGTTACTCCTATATGCAAGGAGTAAATTTATATTTGCTATAAATAGCTTCTGTAGCATTTTCCATGTAATTAATTGCATTGTGATATTCATCTAACTGAATGTAACTGGTTATCAAACATGCAGACTTTTCCCCTCCAACCCCATCTTCTCCTTCTGACATTGTCACAGCCACTACACGGCTGCTGCTTAACTACCACTCTCATCAGTGAGTCAAAAAAAGTAAAACTTCAAAGCAAGTAAGAGGTCCATTTCTCCTTTTGGCTATCTGCCAGCAGTGTAGTCGGTGGGGATTAGTGTTTGAGGCTTTTTTCCCTCCTGCTTTAAGGAGTGGCTATTGAAAGCTGCCTGAAGAGAAACTATTTTGGCAGGGAGAAGCTAAAAAGTTTTGTTAGCTGCTGTGTGTATGAGGTGGACACTGTAGCACATTTTTGTCAGTCTGAAGTAAAATAACCTTTTTTATGGTGTGGACTCCTCCCTGCTGCCCAGAAGATGCCTCAAACAACTGCAATGGAACGGGAGTTTTGGGGAGGGAGGAAGATGAAATGAGTCATGAGGCCTCCAAAGGACTCAGGCTGCCCCGTTCCACGGACCTTTAACTCTCACCTTAACATTTTAAAATGTTCCTCTGACATATAAAAAACAGTCTCATTTTCTGAATAAGATAATTCTCCTTGGGCAACAAGTAAGATAATATTACTTCTTACTTCCAGAGATCCAGCTGTTTTGACAGAGGTACACAACATGCCCCTTTCTCCAACACCAAAAAAGCCTTGTGTAGAGTGTGGCTTTGTTTCCATAACTGATCAAAAGGGACTCATAATTAAGCAACATCCAAAGCAGGCCAATCTGCAAATCTTGGCTTTCAAACTTGACATGCCTTAAAGCCAGAAGCACTGAAGTGATCAACAGCTTGTAAGAGACCCTTGAAACAGCTGGAGCTGGGTCAGGGCAGGGTCAGGCTGGAGATCAGGGAAAGGTTCTTCCCCCAGAGGGTGTCGGGAATGGTCACGGCCCCAAGGCTGCCAGAGCTGTGGGAGCGTTTGGACACCGCTCTCAGGGATGCACAGGGGGGATTGAGGGGTTTCTGTGCAGGGATTGTCGGGGTGTCTGTGCAGGGATTGTTGGGGTGTCTGTGCAGGGATTGTCAGGGTGTCTGTGCAGGGATTGTCGGGGTGTCTGTGCAGGGATTGTCAGGGTGCCTGTGCAGGGATTGTCAGGGCATCTGTGCAGGGCAAGAGGTTGGACTTGATGATTCTTGTGGGTCCCTTTCAACTTTGAATATTCTATGATTCTGTGAGAAGAAAGGGGATGATGAACACTTGGTCCTGAGGAAGGAGATCATTCTCTCTCGCAGGATAGCTAGACATATGGCAAGAATTGTGTTCCTTAGCTTATGCAAGGCACAAATTCATCCCTACCCCTTTTGCTTCCATGAAATCCCAAACTGCTATCATACCTTACAGGAGTATTTCAGTGCACCAGCCTAAAGTCAGCGACGCTGTACATAGTATCAGCCAATCTGCTTTTCAAAAGTAAACGTAGAACAAAACCTTGATTACCTGCATAATTAATCCCTCTTCACAGTCATTTGCATGCCTGAATAATTAAAGAATTATGTTCTAAAAATGAAAAGCGAGCAAATCCTGCATTTTTGTACTTGAAAAGCTGCAGCAGCAATCATGATAGTTCATAGCACATAAATAATTCAAACTGAGCTTCCTTGCCTTTATTTTCTTTCCTTGCAGAAATCCTCTTAGCACTTCCTAATTAAATGAAAATATTTTACAAGCCATCACTTTCTGACATCACAAGAATATTTTAAACTCCAGATTAGACAAACCGGATTTACATTTTCAGCATTTGCGATCTGATATTCAGGGCCATTTAAAGGAACCATAAACCACCATAAAGGGGGGATAAAATGGGCACATACTTTTAAAGGAAAAAAATGGGAAAAGAAACTGCATTGCACCGGTCAGCTGAGTTTAACTCAACCTTCATTTTACTTGGCCACTCTGCACTTTCAATTTACATTGCTGAATTAAAAAATTGACAAAATCCTGACACAAATTATACACTCAGCAGGTGGGCGGAGAAGGAGGGGGGGGGAGGAGGCGGGGGTAGGCGTATATGCTGCAAGCGTTAAAGATGACATTTTCCCCACAGAATTACTAATTTTTACATGTTTAACTGTCCCGGCAGCCCTGAGGGCCGCCACCGCTGCATGAGGGCAGCAGGGGGCGGCCTCGGCCCGCCATGCCGGGCTGGCAAGGCACGCGCGCGGGGAACGTTCTGGAACAGCCCCAGAGGGGCCGAGCCGTGAGAGGCCATGTCCGGAGCCCGGGGAGGATCGGGCGGCGTGTCGCTGTCGTGTCCCGGTTAAGCCCAGACGGGCGGGGGGAAGCTCACTCGCTCCCGCCTCAGCATGAAGCTCGGACCGCCCCGCTGCCGCCATGCAACCACTCAGCGCTACGATCCCGCCTGCCTCCATTTTCTCTAGGCTCCCCCCGCAGGCAGCCGTCCTGAGCCACCGCCCCCGCCGCCCTCAGCCCGCCCTTCCCTGCGGGCCGAGCGGGCTGGCACGGCTGGGAGGGCGCGGGACGGGTGCCGGGCAGCGGGACCCCGGCTGGCGAGGCGCAGCGCCGTCTCCGCCGTGAGGGGCAGCACCCTCACACATCTTCCTTTCGATCGCCCCTTCGTGTTCGCATGGAGGGCCGTGCGTGGAAACACAAACTGGAAGAGTTCGCCGGCTCTCCTCCGTTTCTTAAAATCTTGGGCTCTCTGGAAGCAGCGCTGAAGGGGCACGGTGGGCGCAGGGCTCCGTCTGCTCGCATATCCCTCCGGGGGTTTCCTGGCTCCTCCGCGGCCCCGGATTAAGGCTTTTGCGGCGCCTGGATGTGATCCCAGCCCGTCGGGCGCTGTCCCGTTTAATGCGCAGGAGCGGTGGCTGTGTCAAATGGCGAGACTGTGTGCGTGGTGCTGTGTGCAGGGACCGCCTGCTGCCCCCCGGGGCTCCTGTCCTTGGATCGAGCAAAAATTCCCCGAAATAGAACATCCACAGCGTCCCGGTCTGTCCTTTCCCTCCCGAGTAACCGAGCACGTCACATTCCGGGCCCCCGAAGTGTATTCTAAAGACAAGGTTGCTGAAATCATACTAGCCCTTTTAAGAAAACCATACCGATTGTTCACAATTTTAACATGAGACCGTGACCGTATCACTACACCTGATTTTTTTTTTTTTTTTTTTTTTTTTTTTTTTTTTTTTAGTTCGTGAAGAGGACAGTGAATCCTGGCATTTAAAACTTTCCCCGGGTGCGATGGTGGATTTTAATTCCCGCATCCAGTGCCCCGGCCGGCTTTCACGAGCAGAGGGATAACCGGGGATGTGGCACCGTAAAACAGCCCCGAGGTGTCCGCAGAGAGTGGCACGGGCATATTTTAGCAATTTTAGCACTGCGGTTTGTCACGCTGCTCGGGATCGCCCGGGGATCGTCCTGATTAATCCGGCTGGTTTAGACTGAGCGCTGTCTGACGCAGACATAGAGACAAAGCCTGTCAGACAGAGCCGGGGAAAAGCTGCTCCTGTTACTGACTTTGCATTACCTCAACTCTTTTTCCCGATGTATTGAAAAAGGCCGGGGGGAGCTTAGATATATATTTGTACATGCGCATATAAACACATAATATGTACTTTATATATTTTATAAATAAATGCCAATCAGAATATCTGAATCCCGGGTTTACCGTTTATTAAACTGTTTTGGGAGATTCTGCAAGGCCTAGTGCGCAGGGTCGGGGTTGCTGCTTCGTACAGAAAAAAGAAGGGACATTGAAGGGGGGAAAACAATCAAATAAACAGAAAACAAACTAAAAACCCAAATCAACAACAACAAAAAGATCCAAAACAACAAAAAAAGAAGGAAGGTTCCTTCCATTCGTGGTTGGAGCGTCCGGAGGGTAATCCGAGCAGCAGCAGCTCGGTCTCCGGGAGCCAGCAGTGCTGTGCTGCTGCCCGCCTGTCCTAAGCTGGTATTTGGGGGTATATTTTTGTTACTTTTAAATTTTCTTTCTTTGCTTTACTGAGATCTCGGCAATATTTCGGGTTTAGGTAGTTAACTCTTTCTGTTGCTAATTTACGGTCAGGGCAGGCAGCGTGCGGCCCGATGTCACAGCCCAGCTCGCTCCCGGTGGCGGGCTCCGTGTGTCCCTGCGAGCCCGGCTGGGTTCCGAGGGTGCTTTTCTATCGCAGCGAATATCTGATGGCTTGGAAAGGCCGGACGTGGATAAAAATAACTGGTGGGACTCGGGGACACGCTCGGCTCTCCCCCGTGGCGATTTTGGTTCTCAGCATCCCCCGCGGGTGGGAGCCGGGGCAGCGGCGGTCACAGCCCGGCGGTCGGAGCGCGCTGGCTCTGCTTCCCCACGGAGCAGGCGAGTCCTGCTCCGGACTGTCACATATCCTAAAAGTATTTTTCGGTTATGAGGCCCTTTTAAAAAAAAAAAAAAAATTTTTTTTTTAATTCCTGTTTTCCACAATGTTTCTGTACTGCTCACATTGTTTACGGCATCCTTTGAGCGTGGTGCAGTGAATTTGGGATTGAAACGACATCGTAGGGTTTATTGCTTTTTAAGTCCATAGTTAGGCCTTTGTCAAAAGGTAGCCTGTTTTCTCCTAAGGCACCCAGCAGCTGCCAGGGAAATCCACGGTAAAAATAAGGAGGAAAATAAAAAAAAAAAGGTGCTCAGCACGGAGGAAAATAATTTTCTTTGTATTAAAAATGAAACTAGGAGCCCCAGTGGCGTCTCCGTCTTGCAAAATGAGGGACTAACTCTGCATTTTTCTGTTTGAGAACCCTCTTGCTTTCTTCGAGTAGTGCATGCTATGTGGAGAGCAACTGGAAATCGCAAAGAATTTTCAAATAAATAATAACTTTCACGGAGCAGTGATGAATAAGTCAAACTGGTCATAATAGCAGTTAGTGGATTATTAAAGTTTTTTTTTTTTTTTTTTTTGAAGCGTGAATGGAAGCAAAATATTGTACTGGATAATTCAGTGTAACCCCTTTTCGCTGCTCTTTGGAAGGGAATATTTGCCAAGCCCCCGGCTTGGTTCTGGCTCCCGCTGCCGCGCCGATCCTTGGAGCAGGGCAGCAGCCGCCTGGCACTCGTGTGCCCTCCCTGTGCAAAGGCAGGGATCGGTGGGGACGTGGGGAGGGATCCCGGAGAGTTTCGGGAGGCTCTCCGTGCCCCTTGGGCCGGAGCAGCCCGGCCCCGGGATGGGCGGGGTTGCGGCGTTGTCCCCTCGTCTCTGAGGCTGAGGAGAGAAAGGAAAATACACCTGACTCCTGTCGTGAATCTCACAGGGCCTCGTTCCCTTCCACCCTAAGTCAATAGAAATTTTGTCTTTCCGTTAATTAAAAATGTACAGTAGGCCCTACTCGTCGCCTCCATAGTTTTGGGTTTGTTTTTGTTTCTTCTGGAATTTTTTAGTAATGGACTAATGTAATAAACATGGATACAAAGTGGATACTGAAAAACAAAACAACAATAAAAGCTTAACATAAAATAAAATAATAAAATAATATACAACCAGCCAAAAATCCAGCACCTCCTGAACTCTACATTTTTACTGCTTGTGAAGAGGAAGGTCAATACAAGCAAAAATACTGGAATCTTATTTTGTGAAGTCTCTGTTGTAAAAAAATCTTTAAAAAACCCATTAATTCCTAATTAGGGAAAATGAATCGCTATCAGAGTCCTTTTTACCTAAAATGCTTAGTTCTTAAATCGGCAGGGTCATGTTTTAAATGCTCCGTACGTCTGTAACCGCTGAGATCGTCTGTAACTTACTGAGATCTTTAGTGCGGCGTCAGCCAATATTTTAACTACAATAGCAACAATTAAGCGAACGGGATTTTTAGAAACAGATTCTATATTTCCTCCTAAACGCGGGGACACTGGGGCTCGGGAGGTGTCCTAGATTTTGTTTGTTTGTTGTGTGTGGGGTTTTTTTTAAGTTTGTTGGTTTCGGGATTTTTGTTTGGTTTTTTTTTTTTTCTGCCCACTATCAGTCTTTCAGCATCAACAGGCTTCCCTGAAAGGTACTGACAGTTTCGGGAATACTCTGTTGCTTTCCCGTCATTTCCCGGTAAACTCCGATGTGGTCTCAGAATTATTTCCTGTATTTATATGTTTACGATTTAAAACCAATTGCGGCAAAGTAGCCCTTAACAGTAGAATGTTTACTGTCTATAATGTTGATTAGCTTCCCACGGGGAGCTGTCGTCTGGATACAGTTTATTTTTTTTTTTTTTTTTGCTCTCCATTTTAAATGCTTCCAAATAATCCCGCATCTTTCCAGCAGAAAACCCGGGGGAGCGCCTGTAAGATGTTATTTAACGCTAAATAACGAATCGTTTGAACATCCACGAAGCGCTGATTTCGTGTCTGCTCTCAATCTATTACCTCAAATAACATCCCACGCTGTGTTCAGGGCAGGCGTTTGCTCTCCCGGCTCTTCCTGTGTCCTATTAATAGGACAAATCCGCCCGCGCATGACCCTTCCTACAAGAATTCGGCTACAGTTTGCTTTGACTTATCGCCGCCTTTAAAATGGGTCCTTTAATTAAAAAAATACGAATATTTTTCTCTTTCACAGCACTTCGATGGAGAGCTTGGGGTGGAAGAGCACCACGCGTGTATACCTACAAACCAAGATAGATGCCGAGCCTTGCCTGCATCGTGACAGAAATCTGCTGGCTTTTACTAAATAAATTGTGTTTAGTTTAGCATTTTTTCTCCCATGGAAGTGTGTTGTGGTTGGTATGCAAAGAGCAGAGCGGCAGTCAGGGACTTGCCGCTAATATCCCCGAACTTTGTCAAGCGTTGTCAGACCAGGACGTGAAATCACTTGTATAAGAAGCTTCCTTTTAAAAAGAGAAAAAAAAAAAAAAACACTAAATAAACACTCAAAAACAAACGAATTTTTTTTTTTTTTTAAGAAAAGGTAATAAAACAGACCTATTATTTGTTTTTAAGGTAAATTTGTGCTCAGCTGAGGGAGAAGCCCAGCGGCTGCTGCCCGCAAGGAGAGGGTGCCGGGAGGAAGAGCTGCAGTGCAGGGCCGGCTGAATCCCCACCACCATCCCCGCGATGGGGACATTGTCCCACCCGGGCACCCCGGGGGTGGCTGCACCTGCAGCCGAGACCCCCCCACCGCGGGACCACCCCCTCTCAAAAAGCCGCTCCTGCCAAAAATCCAAAAATCCCGTCTCCTGGGAGGGGCTGGGAGAAATACATTTGCTGGAAGATGCTAGGAATGAAGGAAAAACAGCTGGTGAAGATAAGCTGGAAAGCTCTGTGTATTTGTCTCCAATCGGCATAAACACCGCGCCTCACCCCCCTTTTAATTTTAGGGGTTAAAATCAGAGTATATTTCCTCAGCAGGTACCTAAAGGAAGAACCCTGATGTTTGCTCTACCGTCTGTCGGTCCCTTTGCATTTACAAATGGGCTTTTGTGCATTTGTTTCTCACAAGAAGCTCTTATCGCTGTTAATGATTGTAAAAATGTAAAAAAAGAGATGTTAAAAAATGTGAATTCATAGCCTGCTAGCAGAGGGTGCTTCTCACTCTCCTGGCAATTAAAATAAGGGTGTCGATTTGGGTTAGGGAGCATCCTTCAATTTTAAGGGAAAGGTGCTTGAAGTCAAGAATACCTTTTCTGTTTTGTTGTTTGTTTGCGCTTCCCCCCCCCCCCCCTTTTCTGTCTTTTTTTTTTTTTTCTTTTCCCCCGAAGGCTTTTCCTTTTTAGTATTTAAATCGTGTTGAAGAAAACATTTCTTCTCCGTGCTCGTTTAGGCTCTCTCTCCCTTGGAAACTCCAGACGGGAGGGAAACAGGCGTGCATGATTTGGGAGGTTTTGCTGTTTTATAAAAATGTTTGCCATGCTGCAGCCATTATCCCGAGGATCCTGCGAGCTTTTCATTCACCGGCTTTCAGGGCTCCTTTCTTCATATTGCAGCCGGCCCAACTTGAGACTCCGGAGAAGAAATGAAAACCAAGTAAAAATAATAAGAATAAAAATAGAAAGCAGCCTCCCGCCTTTCCTCCCCGTCACCCCAAAACGAAGCTGTGCCCCAAGCCACGCTTCTCCTGGGGGATCAAATTGCCCCTCTTCCCATCGGGACGCTTGAGAGTCATTTTATCTGCCTGAACTTTCGGACAAAGGTGTTTTCCAGAGGAAATTTCCACTCCTGCTGCCGCCTCACACCAGAGGGCGCCAGGAGCCTTCCCAGGCTTTGCTGCCGCAAGCGCTGCTGGAAATTAACTTTTTGGGCGCTCTCCCTGAATGTTTTTCTAACCTTTCCCTTTTAAAATATACGGCTGGATTCCAACTTTTTTTTTTTTTTCCTTATAGAATGCGTGTTGGTTTGTTCTGGTTTGGGTTTGTAAGGTTTTTCCCCCTGTCCTCGTAGTTCCCTTTCCCAGCTCTTCCAGGCCTTCACCCTACTGCAGCAGTCACCAGGACTCTCAGGAGATGAACAGCTTTACTCTGTCTATGCTGACTTGATCCTAATGAAGTCACTGGATCACCTTTGTGTGACATTACCGTGCTGTCCCTCATAAATTTCTGGGATGAAAATTGTCTGGCTATGTTTGAGCTTAAAGGGTCACTCAGGGCTCTTCAAGCAGAATAGCAAAACATGGCACTAGAGGAGAAACAGTGTGATGAGGTCTCCAACAGAGCTTATGATTCTAAATAAATTACTAAAAATGAAGAGAAACAATAAGGAAGAGAAGAAGAAATAATAATGTAAATATTAAGATATGTCATTTCCACATTTCCTGTAAACTTTTATCAAGAAGCTACATATGATTTTGCTATTCACATCTGAGGATCAGCAGAAATGCAAAATGCATGATCCAAATAATTATAAAAAAAAATCTGAGCATAAAACATAAAAACCAACAAAGAAAAACATTTTCATTCTGGAGGCTGGTGGGAAAGGTCAGTTGATAAAAAATGTTTGGCCTTGCGCTATTTAAATTGAAATATAGATATAAAAATTTATGGGCCTGTTTGTTCATTTGTATAACTTAATTTAGCATCTGTCAATCATAAAAAAGAAAATGAATCAAAGGTTGCTGACTTTCCTCAAACTCCAATCCCTTTAAAGGATCAGACTGTATCACTTACTTGTTAGTGTTGATTTTTATCTTTGAAGTATGTGCATAAGATGAGAATCTTTGTCTCAGAGCAAATGGGACGGTGTGTTGGATATTGTGAGAAAATATTTTTAAAGGCAACGATGCCTTCCAATCCTAAACCTGGAAATACACTGTGTTTCTCTGTGCCCAACATACTGTGTGTGGTGGAACTCTGACATTCAGAGGTCTCGATGGATGTTCATGCCTGGCCATGGCACTGATGGATGCTTGAGAACTTGCTCGATTTTTTTTCTTCTTCTTCTTTTTAAGGAGTAGAATTCTTGGAGAGACTTCTTGACTCTTGGAACAAAGCAGAAAAAAAATCATGTTAAATTCATCTTGGCCCTTATGCCACTTTCATTGAAGCTGAGAGTAACCCCCTCTTTGACTTTACTGGGAACAGGACTGAGCCATTTAAAATGCTATTTTGTAATATAAATCTTTTAAGTCTTAAATATGTCCATACAGTGGAGCAAAGAAGTCTCAAACGTCATCAGAAAGACTGCTTCTTGTTAGGTGGTTACAATGTGCCATTTCTGTTCAAAAAACATTTACAAATAAGAGAGACAAATACATTTGTACGATTTGGCAGTCTGGCACTACTACGGTTGGGTGTTTGCAGCTTTTATACATTATGGTATTTCTGACAATAATTTTAACTCTTTGGGTGCATCAAACAAAGCCCAGATGTTTCTCAGCAGCAGCATCTCCTCATCAGGTCTCTTAGCTGAGCCTTACTGGAGTGTAGAGTTTGGTTACAGCTAAGCTCAAATCTAATTTTTCCATAAGTGTGGAGGGACTGTGTGCAAAGGCAGGGGTGGGAAGAGGGAAGAGGGACACAGAAGGAGGAAACAGTCTTCTTCTCCAAATGTTCTAAGTCCACACCTGTGGGATCTTGGAGAACTGTTAAATTCTCATCTTTGTAACTTCTTCCCTCATTGTCAGTGGTTTAAAAAGGATTGAGAGAACAGTTGCAGAAAAAACCCACAAAATACTACACTGTTGGAAGGCCAGAGAGGCTGCCTTCTCCAGATCCATGGGGGCTCCAGGGTTCAAATCTAAATCCTGAGCTGCTGTGATACCCTGCCCAGCACCATGTCTTCTCATTCAGGAATACAACTTCCATGGATTAGCTTTGTTTTCCCTCAGCATAAACAAATAAGTACAACTGAGCAGCATTCATGTAGTCTTACACATCTTACTAGTGACCTCCTAACAGGCGGGTATTGTCCAAGTGAAAATTTACCTGATTTTTTGCCAAATACCACACAAGTCTCAGTTTTCTTTCTTTTTCTGGGTGTGTTGTCTTTTTCTGGGTGTGTGATGTCTTACAGTAAGCTTTTCAAGGGAAGAACTGTCTTTATAGCTTGTGTCTTTTTAGCATCTTGTGTAGTGGCCCAAGCTTGCAATTACTGAGTGATAAGATGCCCTCATCTGAAGAAAGACAGACTGATCTTTTAAATTCATGTTTTGAAGTAGATAATGATTAACAAGAGAAAAAATAAGGGTGAGGGTGCATATATCCTGTGGAGAAAAAAGAGACTTTTGTTGTCTCTGCACTTTCTTTGTCTCAGGAAATACCTGTGGGTCCTTGTAAGATGCACACAGCATAAAAATATTTTAATGCTTGAAGGTGTATTGCAAGGGGAATAAAGGCAAAAATGTCAAGTTATAAACCCATTGGAAGGAAATATATCTTTGGGGCAGAGCTTTAAACTGTGGTCTTTTCAGAGGAGTAAAAAAATTATAAATACTACCAACAAATTCATGATAAAAATAGAGAAAACAGAAAACAGTTCTACAGTGGTACTTGTACATTTCATAACAGTTGAGTGACCTTTCCTTCATGCTTTGGGCCTGATCTTGAAGAACATCTTAACTAAATATCTCTGAGGACCATGGTGGTACCACACAGATCAGATCCATGTGTTTGGGTCAAAAGTGGCCCCAGCTGTTAGAGGATAACTATCAGCAGAAACTCAAACTCCTTTAAGCCAATAGCAGCAGAGGAGTGAAAATGCTCTGTAATAATATCCTGAAAGTGTTTAGTGATATTTGCCTTTAATCACCGAAAGCAGTTCATTCCCTTGTGCTGCTGATCCAGAGACTTGCAAGCAGATCTAAAAACAGCTTCACATCAAAACACTGGGAAAGCACAGAGATGGACATGGTGAATACCAGAATAGCTCCCAGGGTTACAGCTCTGCACAGAAATGCAAGCATCAAAGTGCCAACATAAACCAGCAGAGCTTGTTGGGCATATTCTAACTGCACTAGGAAGAATTATTGTAGTTATTCTTCAAATTAGTGCAATATGGTCTGTTTTGACTCTTAATATCTTCCTTGAAAATAACAAGGGGTTCTGCCTGTGGTTAGAGTGAATAGTGTGATAAAAGAGTGAATAGAGTGATAAAAGCAGAGGCCTCAGTGGGATGGTTGGGTAGGGAAGCAGGGTCTGTACACACACATTGGCATCAGCAGAGTCTCTGTGCCTATTTCATTGTTACTTTTGTTTAGTCTGACCATGTTTGTGTTTGCAGGAACCCCAAAGCACTGTCAAGTAACACTTGTGCAATAGGAGACTCTATACATTAAACTTTACATATTACCTGGTTTTCACCCAATATACCTCTAAGATTCCTCTTTTCACTAATTCACCGTGGCAAAACTCACTCATTTAATGTCAGTCTTATATTCCATTTTATTGTTGGTTTATGGCAAATTTATTTTGGATTAAACTTACAAACACAAATGCCACCACTTAACAACAGTCCTCTGTCTAAATTTGTGATACTTTCCAGTGCACTCTAGAGAAGCAAAACGTAAAAGATATGGTAAAACAGCCTCTTGTTTTGATGAAAAATTGCTAGCAGTCATAATGTAATTAACTTAACCAACAAGGCAATAAAAATTAAGTGCCCAGTTTATAAGTGATCCCATAGTAAGGTTAAATTTCCTAGAAGTTATACAGCAAAACATTTTCCATTAGGACATTCATAAAATTTTGTACTCAACAACATCATTTCCTTGAGCCTTTTAGAATCCAACAAGAGGGCTGTGGTTGAGGGAGAAACAGTGATGTACATGACCAAAAGGTTGTGTTCCATCAGTGCGAAAGCTTAGGGAAAATGACGAAAATGTTATAGATTATATTTTTTTCTGACCAGACTTTACTTAAATGCTCAAATGATAGGGTCATTATTTTTTGTATTTCTGAGGAAGTAATATTTTTGCTACTTGTAAGTGACTGTTTGTAATTTTTGCTGTAATAATAAGTACCTATCCAATCAATCTTGATTTTTAAATCTCTTTTAGTCTCTTGAACAAATATGTTTACAAGAAAAGTCCAGTTTGTTTAGAATCATGCAATGATTTAGATTGCAAGGGACTTTGGAAGTCATCTGGGCCAACCTCCTACTCAGAGCAGACCTAACCTATTAAGATGAGTTGGTTTTCTTTCTTCCTTCCTTTCTTAATTTTTTCTTTTTTTTTTGGTAATAACCCCAGTGGCAGTAGTTCTTGCTGAAGAGCTTGTTCTAAACCACTTTCCATTTACTAAATTTCATTTTTTGTCTTCTCTGTGAACCTACCCTGTAGTTCCCTTTGGAATCAACAGTCCCTGTTCATTATTTATTCTGCTCTTGCCTCTTGCATTGGAAAAGAACAGAGTCTAATCTGAGTATCTAGGGTGAAATGCAGTTTGGAAAATGTTCCTTCTTCCATGTTATAAAGATTATAAAACCATATTCTGAAGTATGACCATACTTCAAGGTTAATTCCTTAAATCTAAAGGTTATTAAACCATTCTTTTGTTTTTAGGCCCAAAAGAAAATTGTTTTCGATATATTTCCAGAGATGATGAGCTGCTGATTTATGATTCTTTGTAAGTTATAGAAGAGCTGAACAAAATATGAACCCTTAAGGCCTGGCTTTACTCTCAGCTGTTCTGGTATAATTCAAGCTCAGCTTCTCCAGTGTTGATGAATTTATTCCAGTTCTACGCTGCTGTGACCAAACCAGAATTTATTGTATAGTTTGCATGAAAGAATTGGATCTTCTTCCTGTGATGTTAGATGATGAGCTTTCTCTTAGTTGAGCTATAGTATCTCTTTCTCACCCTTTCCCTATTTTATAATTTTAAAAAATATTTCTTTTCAAAAGAAAATGCCAAACTCTACCTGAAAAACTGCATTACACACACAGTCTTGCAAACTGTTGTCTTTTAAAGGGAAGCTCTTTGCAGACAGACCATGAAACTTGGGAAGGATCCTGTGGAGGATTTGGTCATGTTTAGAAACCATCCAGAGTAGCTATAACAACTTCATATCCAGGGGCCAAGATCATGTCCACATACCAAATATCTGACATTATCCAAGATCTTTATCCAATGTGAAGAGGAAACTGTAAAACTATAATTGCCTAAAACAACCCCTAGAGAGAATATTGCTGGTTCTTAAGAAGATTTTTTGACATCTTAAATACAGCTTTTTCTTAAGAGGTCTGAAACAGGAAACTCGTGAAAGAAAATAAAATAGTAAAATGAATAAGGCATCTATAACTCTGGAAAAACAGGTTTCCATCTGTGTCTCTTCTTTGTTACTTGCTGTGATTTCTCAATGAGCATTTAGTTAAATAAAATAGTGTTCTAAAAGTCTCTGAAATATATCAATATCATTTGCTTTGGTTTATATTTTAAGTGGGAGTGGTATCTACTCTGGATTTCAGCTCACTCTAATGTGGATCAGGTGGGATTAATGCTAAATGCAGTTGAGGAAGGAGCACTGAGAGATGCTGATTGCAGCAAAAGTGGCTGGTCAAGGTCCATTCTATTGCCTGGTCCAGGCAGTTCAGAGTCTAACTGTGGTTTTTGGTATTACATATGGACGTGAAGCTTCTAAAGGATCAAAATCTGCATTTCTATGCAATGAATATGTTGGCTTCAGCATCTTCAGCCTGTTCTTTTTGGTAAAAGCCAGGCTCTGTGATATTTCTCCTAGTTATTGATTGTTAATATAGTTTCTTCTTCCTGTCCCTGCACAGCAGTGAGATTTTACATCCTGCTGTATTTAATCCCGTTCTATTTTTTTGGATGTGCAACACAGGTTTTTCTAAAGGAAGAGAGTCCTGGAAAATGCATTACTAAAGGTACTGATCTAAAAAAACAGGTGAATAAATGGTGTTTTGGTTTTGGCAGCCAAGATAATATTTTGCGTATGGGTTCAGGTAAAATCAAACTCAAACATTTTAATAATGGCACATTAACATAGCTTTCTTTGGCAAAATATTTCTGGCTACTTTTCATGAAAGAAAAAAGACACTGATATATCTGGATAAATAGGAGCAGATGGTAATTTTCATCATTCTTCCTTTTCCCTGCTTTTACTAGCAGCCCAATGAGGGAGAACTAAAAGACAAAAACTCCTCTTAAGAGAATTTGGATCAGAAACTGCAAAATAGATATCCCAACTTATGATTTAGCCTTTTCCCTGTGGGGTCATGCTCTTGAATGCTCTTCATGTACTTGATTAATAAAGCCAAAGGATTTTCATCACTGAAAAAAAATGTTCAGATGTGTTTGCCAGATTTTACATGAGTTAAGGGCTGCTTTGATTTGTGAAAACTGCATTTTTGGTGAATATGTTCTTATTCAGGAAAAGCTTTCCATCGTGATAATGGTTATCTGCAAGTCAATGTTAACTTGGCAGCCTTCATGGTTTGGCAGCAGATTTTAGCTTTACATAACACTGAGTTATTATTATTGTATCATATTGCAGCTTTTATGAAGTAATCAAGTTTTCAAATGTTGGGGTTTTTTTAAATTGGGGAATGCAACAGGCTTTTTACAGGCATGTGACTTTATGCTCTACATATCCTGTACAGTTCATTACATTTCATTTAAAATACAAATCAGATCAGTGCAAGTATCTGGTTATCAAAGATATCTATTGCACCATCTAAATATAGAGTCTCCTTTTATGTTTCAAGTCTCCAAATTTTTAAAATGCCCAGTGTTAATATTGTACTGGCATATTGTTAATATTGTATTGGAGTTTTTTATATTTGACTGAGGATATTGGACTAATCTTGATTCAAGGTATCTGTAATATTGGGGACAGAATTTCTCTCAGTAAAGATGTTTGTTTTTAAATCAAGTGAATCAGAAAAAAAGTACCTGTAAAAGGCTAAAAGGTCCTTAAGGATAGTGGAAATTGCACTTGGTGACAACAGTTCATATGGAGTAAGACCTCCAGCTTACACTGGATCTTCATACCAAGAGGTTTTTTTGGTTCAGCAAGGTTAATGCCTATGTCAAAAAGATACCCAATATTAACAAGTAAACACCTAATCTGGCATAAATGCTTGATGTCTTGATTCCTTTCTAAATGCATATTAATTTTGTGCAACTTTCCCATCCCTGTACTGGAATTGAAAGTATGACATCTATAAGACCAGTAATTAAACCTTTATTTAAAAAGAAAAAACCAAAACAACAACAACAAAAACCAAACAAACCCCCAAAACAAACAAACAAACAAACAAAAACAAAAACAAAAAAACCAAACAAAAAAACAAAACCAAAACCCCTTTGCATGGCAGTGGTCCTATTTCTGTTTTCCGAAGCTGAAGTTGATTCTGCTGTAATGTGTCCCAATGCCATGTCTCTCACATACCAGCAGTAACAAGAAGATTCACCAGTTGCCTTGTTAGTGAATAAATCAACTGCATCTTTCACAGAAAACTCATAAACATTTCTGCCATTCTTGTGATCCATCAGCATCACCAGTTTTCCCACCTCCTTTTTTGGAGGACACAAATTAAGTTTTTTTGTAGTTGGAGTTGAGGGACAAGACAGCTCATTGCTATGTGCAGAGGTAATGGAGCTTTTACATCAGAGATGTTTCTTACAGGCCTACATCAGAAACTTCTCACACACTGATGTTAGCCTGGATCTGAAAATAAAATAAATCCCACCCGCCCCGTGGAGCTCAGCCAGCCAAGTTCCCGGTGTGGACACAGCTGTGCTGCCAGGAAAAGGCTGCTGCCAGATTAACCTGTTGGGTTTAGAGCCTGGTGTAACTAGGATGGCATAAAATCTTCTCTTTCAGCTGGCAAACGTTGGATTCTGTTGCAGAGCTCTGCTGTTGTGGCTCTGTAGTGCTCACAGGGACTGCACCTGCAGACACAGCCCTGGTGGGACAGCAAAGGGGACACAAAGACACCCAGAGTCATTGCCAGGTCTGTTATCAGATGTCCCTTTGGACTGTGGGAGCCCCTTTGAAAACTTCCCACTCCATAAATCCATCTTTTCCCCCTGGGAGATACATTTCCTATATGTGCCAGTTCCTGCCCCTGGGTGCAGGAACATCTGCTGATGTGACTTGATTTTCTTTGCCTCAAAACCACTGAGTATTTATTGCCCTTGCACTGGCAGCTAAGTGGTGAAGAATCTGACCCAGGAGGATTGCTCTGTGTAGTAGAAAGGAATTGGGTCTTCAGCCAGATCTTGTGAGTTCCTCTGGTTCTTAGCAGATTCTACAGTAAGAACTCTCTGCCTGCTTCACAGTCACAGCAAGAGGACTGCACAAAACCATAACCCAACACTGTATCAGGTTCAAAGTGTTTCTTCTGTCATCACATGCATCTGCCTTAGGTTATCAGAAAACCACAGAGAATTACAGCAGTGAGGAAATATTCAAAGATGAGCCCAGGATCAGTCTGAGTGACAGGTGATGATTGTGTTTTTATTAAGCTTTCTGTCCCTGATACCTGTTGGCGTAGGAATGGTTGGGTTCATGGGGGCCAGCAGCTTCAGGACTCTTTAGTGTATGAGGACTTGTTTGATTACTCTTTCTTCCTCAGATGAATGTGAGAAAGCTTGGATGGGTTGCAGCAGTGGCAGACAAAGAAATGTGACTGTGATGGTCTTTGACCAAAATTAATTGACCAAAGCCCTTTAGCATGAAAAAAACATCACTGGACAATGGCACAATAGGAGTTAGTGGAGAGAAGAAGCTGAAGAGGGAGTGATTGTTCACTTTTTTCTGCAGTATGAGAAGTAGAGGGCATCAAATAGAGTTTAAATTACTCAATACTTGGGAAATATCTCTGGTTCCTGAGTAGAGGTGTTTGAGTCTGGATGAGACAAGTACCAGAGCACTGATCTTAAACACTTGGCCTTTGTATGGCAGCTGTTCCTACTGTTATTTTCCCCTCATCAGGAAATAAAAACCTCAATGCCCTCCTTCTCTGCCCCATGAGGAAGCTGACAAAGAGCTGCTCTGAAGAGAAGGTGAGGCTGCAGACAGTGAGGATACCAAAAATGGGAAGAGGGGACAACTGCTTCCAGAATTCTGGAGGAACTGTAGCTGCAGCCTAGCACAAGTGGAGCCCACATGCACCCATTTTCCCTTGTATTGAAATATTCAACATATTTTTGGTTGAATATTAGGAACTAGTCATGCTAGTTGTTGTTATCAAACAGATTTGATAAGGTGGCTATTTAAAACCCATAGAAATGTGAAGTTTCTGACATGATTGAAATGAAAGTGTTAGTGAGTCAAACAGAGTAATTTTTTTACAGCAAGCTTCCAGTTTCCCATTCCAATTGAAGAAAAAACTGAAAACAATCCTTTTATCAGAATTTGTAAATTAACCTTCTGAAAAATCAGTTGCTTCAAACCCTACTATTAAACCTTGCTAAGATACAGCAATCAAACCCTTCTGTTTGATTGCTGTATCTTATGATTTGGATATTGTAATCCAAATCATAAGATACAGCAATCAAACAGAATATTTTAGCGATTCTCTTGTTGGGAGCAACCTGTTTGTTGGCCAGAGACTGACAGGCCAGCAACCATGCCTTTCCCTCACAGTGGTGCTTGGAAATGGGCAGGGAACATGCCTTACACCATGCCTTTCCTTCTCCATTTCCATGGAGGGAATGGTCTAGCACCAGCCTGGAGAGAGCAGCACACCCTAGAAGCTCAGAGGTGGAAGAGTGAACCACAACAGAACGTGAAACACTTTTCCAAACTAGAAAAGCCTCTGCCCCAAGTATTTTTAATCCACATATTTCAGAACATGTCAGACAATTGATTAGCAATCTGTTGCTGAAGTGATGTATTTATCTGATGCATGGTTTCACTTAGCAGCTACAACACGTACAGCAAAGAGCTGGAAAAAAAAATGAACTGGAACTCTATACAACATCTTTTATTCAAAACAGATGTATTACTTGGTATATGTTTAACATTCTCCTCATAATCCCAACTTGATCCTTAACCATCATGCATTAGAATGTTGCTTTTAAAGAAGATGAAAATGGGCTGCTAAAATGCTGCCCATATAATCTGAATTATTTTCAGCCCTGTTGTTAAAGCTTAGAGATAAAATTCTCTTTTGAACTAAGGTTGAAGGCATTGTGTTTGATATATTGGTATAATTCCTGCAATATAAATACTCATAAATTAAGTTAGTGGTATGGTATGATTTCCTGTAATCTGTTTCCAGAATCAATATTTTATTGAATGAACTTCTTATTTTAACTTCTCACTTACTGACCCAGTGGTGCAGCTGTAATGTGTGCTTGATCGCTCACTCTCCTTTATTTTTTTTTTAAACAGACCTGACTCTGCAGCAGTGTAGATGGGGCAGGTTTTTAGAAGCATTGCACTTAATATTGTGTGGAAAGAGATTGAAAATAACACTATCATGCCCTAATGTGGAGACTCCCATCTTAACATCCTGTAGTAATTTAGAAAATGGCTGTGTAATGTTACCCCAATTCTATGGGCAGGAAGACTGGAGCCATGATTATTTCCTTCTTAAAGCTTGCTTAACTTTAAGCACCTCCTATTATATTTACTTTTCTAAATGTGGATTTTATTTTTAAAAAATCCTTCATACATAGCAATTGTCATTTAGTTAACTACCTAAGATTTATATTGCAAGCTTCTGCCAATGAGTGTGTGACCTCACGCACAGCAAAAGATGGTTAATTCTGAGCAGGTAGAATTATCTCACCTTTTGGGAATGTGCTAATGAAGATGCTCAGCAGTGGCTTTGGTGGCTGGGGTCCATTGGCAGTGACATCTCAGCCTTCTGCTCTGGGTTTCAGCCTTGTGACTTCCTGGGCAAGCCAAATTCCAAGCAGTGGGATTGCCATGTGCTGCTCTGGTTTTAGCCTCTTTCACTTTGCATTACAGGAGCAATGAATTATTTATTATTAGTAATCATATTAGTGGGGTTAACCCTTTTGCTGGATATTCTCCTCAGCAGGCAGTCTTTGATCTGCTCCTGAGGCAGGGGTAGTGACAGAGAGAGGTGGCAATTTGAAATTGGTCCCTTTGCTGACTTTTGACAAAACTATGAGTGCAGAGAAGCAGATTTGTGCACTTTCTTCCCATCCCTTGTACAATTATACAATTCCCATACAACTCTCCACAAATCAGCTGTTTCCTAGAGGCACCTGCCCTTCCTCAGTAAAACCCAAAGAGAAATCAGCTTTCTGGTTAAAAATATAGAGAGGAGAAAACAATGGCATGCATTTCAGGAACATTTTAGAGGTTGGCAAAAACAAAATGCAATAAAAATTGAAAACACTACAATGAACACTTGAAAAAAGCAGCCAAAAATATTCAGTGCTTTTGGTCCTTATGATCTTACATTTGATGGTTTTCTGCATATCCTGTGAAAGAAAGCAGAATTTGTTCTGGAAGCAGAATTGCAGCTTTTATAACTTAACCATTCTTGACAATAGAGAGAAGCTGGAAATATGAAATCTTACATCTGAAAAAAGAGAGCATAAAAAGATTCCAATGCTTTTTTAAAAGAATCTCAAAGTTTCAAATATTATTTTTCCTTCCAGAGAAGCATGTGATTTTTGTAAATTCTAAGGATTAGAATAGTGAAATACTGATTTTTAATAATATTAACGACTTATTTAAGAAATTCTTATATAGCATATTTATATAAAGTAACAATACCTTGATCAGCTTGGTAGCAATGCATCATTCCTGTGTGGTATCCTTTTCAGGAACACAAAAATTAGCAGTAATCAGCATCATTCCACGCAGACTCCAGGTACTCCAGGTCTGCTGGGAGCTATGGGTTGCTGCAGCAAAACCTGTTGCTGTGTCTCTGAGCTGCAGAGCCAATGATTTTATGATTTCCCTCTCCTCAAACAGATCCTCACTCCCTTTTTTCTTTGCCTTTGCTTGTTCTGTGTCTGTGCTTTATAAGCTACACCATATTTAAGAATGCATTGATCCCACTGTGGGTTTTGGGGGCGGAGGGGGGAATGCAGTGGAAGTACTAACAGAAAAATTGCTCTTTCTGTGGTGGCCAGAACAACTGTATTGAACAAAACTGCCCTTTTTTTCTTTTTTTCTTTCTTTCTTTTTTTTTCTTTCTTTTTTTTTTTTTTTTTTTTTTAATCACCATTTTAAAAGTATTTTCTGATGTGGTAAAATCTGTTATATAGATGGAGTTCAAGAAGGTGGAGGGTATGTGAAAGCACATATTATAAAAGAAAAACTGGATTGTTTCATAGTTAGGGGTTCTGTACATAAAATATCCCCACAGAATAAATTCCCAATTTCTTTATTCTCAGGCATTTTGTTCCAGATGGGCAAACTGAGAATGAACAAGGTTTAAGCTGAAGCCTTAATAGAAGCAGCCTGAATGCTCAAACTTGCACATTCTGGTCTGTAGGTTTACAGGGGGACAATGCTGCCATAAAACTCCAAGACAGCACAGATATTCTGCCAACCTATTTGTAGTCCTGATCCTGAGACTGAGAAATCCTGATCCTGAGAAATCCCTTGAAAACAGTGAATATTGACCTTATGTGATGAAGATATGAACCTCATCCCTAGTGTCAGTATCCTTCATAGGCGTGTCCAGCATCACTCTGGATGTTTCCAAAGAGTGTAAATTCCATGAAGAGTGCTGTCATTCTCCAGTGGAGATTAAAATGGATTTTCTGAGACCTGATGTTCCAGAGGGCAGCGTGTAGTGCTACAGCAGGAAGGAAACTGGCCTGGAAAAGATACCACCGCAAGAAAAAAGCAAGGAAAAGCCCAGTCCTGGAAACAAAACAGAACCAAAAAGTGTGGAAGTCTGGTGAAACAATGATTGGGAGCTGAATAATATTATATCAGTTCTGTATGCTTTTAATAAATAGTTGGAAAGTCTTCCATGAGAAGTTTCTGTTCAGTTTTATCTCAGGGAAAGAAGTTGCTCTTTCCCTCCATAAAGAGCTGAACTTCCTGAGCTGGCACATGTTGGAATTTTTTTTTCATTGGCAGAGGAAGCTTTTTTTTTTTTGGTAAATCACTTCACATTTATTTTCTCACTTCAAACAGCACTGAAGGCATAGGAGCCTGCTCCAGAGCTCTCTGAAGACATTGAGATCTGCACACTGGCCTCTACGAGTTTTAGAGCATGTTCTTTTTTTGTGCTCCTTTTGTTTTAATTACTTGTCATTTATATGGGTCCAAAATTCAGGGGACTCAACACACACAAAGAATATGCAATTCAGGGTGGAAAGGGAAGGAAACTGTGTCCAGCAAAACCAACCTCTGTGTTCCCTGCTCCAGGCTGAGTGAGCGTGAGGAGTTTTCCAGCCCTGCACTGAGAGCTCACTGCTGCTCCTGGTAAACCACTCTTCATCTACTCTGCAATCTACAGAATAAAGGAACCAGATAATCAATGACACTCTCGTCTGTCCATATTTAAACATTTATGGGAGAGATGCTGACAGATGATCTCACCATCTAAACTCCCTTTGTAGTTGATGGAAGGACAAAGACACTTCTGTCTCATGTTTTTCTGTACCCCTTTGCAAGTAAACAAATGGGTATGCATGTATACAAATGTAAAGGTTATTTTAAATGGTGTCCTGACAAAACTTGAAGAATAGAATTAGGTGCTCTTTCCTGGCCTTGTTTGTCTTCTCTTCTGTTTTGCCAGTGCAAAGTGAAGTCAGTGGGTTTTGTGTAGCCAGAAGAATAAATCTTTTGGAACTCCAGCAAAAAAATATGTACAGCAGAAACAAATAAAATTCAGGGAAAGTGGCAGGCACCTCTCTGGGCTTTGTGTGACTGGATGTTCTGTTTAAAACCAACTGTTACAGTAAGGATTTAGGAATATCTACAGTTAACATAGCTGAAACTTTGTTTTGGCCACATTAATGAGGTATTCAGTGTTCTGCTTCTCTTCTGGGCTTTTGCATCACTGACTCAAAAGCTGCACTGCTGTTAATGCAGAGAGTTAACAGTTGTCTTTTTTGTCCTGTGTCCAGTTGATCAACTTTCCCCCTATGTCCCATCCTGCAGTTTCCCTCTGAGGGAGAGCTGCAACTTGAGGGTCACAGACCCCAAGGAGTGCTTGGTTTACTGAGAAGAGATGAAACTGCTGCTGTGTTTGTACAAAACCGTTTATCTCAGTATGAAATCAGTATCTTGTTCAGCCCTAGAAACTTTTCTGACAAGGCTTAGCTGAAGTCTCAGCCCTCCTGCAACACATGTGATTTTGTCCATCATGAAGGTTGCAAAAACATCTGTCCTGGCACACAGGGATCCCTGTCTGGGATCACAAGGAGAATGATTAAAAACCTGGAGGACAGGCTTTTCCCAATCTGAGCTTTCTGCCATGGAAACAGGCACTATAATGCAAACCTGACTGATCTGTTGCAGGGAAAGAAAAAAAAAAAACCCAAACAAAAAACCAACAGAAAATGTCTTTGTAGGCAGTTGCTGTTCCCTGGTTGTCTCCTGGGCTCAGCGCCCAGCTGGCCTGGAGCAAGCAGAGCCATCCTGCCTGTTCCTGCAGAATGCTGTGTCTCTTTGGGTGCAGCTGGGCTCTGCTGCTGCCCATGGTGCTCCTCCCCTGAGCAAGGGAGACGGGAGGATCTGCATCCCACAATTTCACTGCACGTCTCCTGTGGCACACCAAGTGCTGACTGAAAGCTAGGAATTCTCTCCTCTTCCTCATGTCATGAAAAATATGAAAAATATTTCATTTCATGTCATATGAAAAATATTTCACCAGTCTTCAAAGAAATAAAATTGATTGGCATAATTAAAAACTACTAATTTAATACAAAAGTCTTGTATTACACTAAACTGGCTGTTTTATCCACAAAAAAGCCTTTATCCCGTTACTGATATTTGTGCTACATTTACATAAAGTTTACTGACAAAGTGTGTCTTTCCTCTTGCATATTTATGTGTTTCATGGTTGAGCACATCTGTGGAATTGTTTAGATATCAACAAAACTAATGCAATACAAAAAACTCTGATCTCAATGTGGCTTTCTCTCATAATATCTCTGGATATTATGCTTCAATTATTCCTCAAGGTAGGTTTCAGCTCCAGGCTGTTCCCTGCCCTGCTACCTCATGGGGAGAGGACTAACCTGATGAAGATATTTGGGATGTCTTCATCATGACAATGGCATTTAGGTGTCCTGGTCAGCTGCAGGAACAAGTAAGTCTGCAAACCAGAGGAGGGAAACCTGTTGGGCCCTGCAATTGACACATCCTCATGGAGCTTTATCTTCACAGGAATGCAGAATCTCCTTTTGCAGAGCTTGCAGGCTGTTGTATGAGGATTCCTGGCTGATTGGCATTGATCCTTAATGGGAGATGGGTGTCTCCTGTGCCTCTGAAAAGTCTGACCAGAGAAAGTCACTTTTCTCTGTCTTAGCAGCCAGTTCTTTCATCACATTTTTTCACACCTTCTGTGAGAACATCATAATCCTAATGAGGGAGGAATCGAACTCTGGATGGCCCTGGGTGTCATCAGTTTAATGATACTGTTCAGATAAGGAAAGAAATGCTACATGATGGTGCTTATCCATGCCTGTGACAAAACTGTATATCACACCAACTGTTTTACAAGCTTCCCTGGAAAATTATCTACAGACTAACTTTCATCTTCATAAATGCACACAGGAGATTGGTCAAAAAGAAGTGCTGTATCAAGCAACTAATTCCTAATTTTTAAATCTTCACAGGTGGAGAAGGCACGAATTGATCAGAACAAAGTCCTGAATCAGGAAAAAGAAAAAGGCTCAATATATATCAGCTGATCAAAGGTGCTTGGGAGCCTCCTGGGCTCAGGGCCCTGGGAATAGCCAATATCTACATTAGTAAGCCCCAGGGTGTTTGCATGCAAATTGTCAGGTGTTAGAGCTGCCAGACGCGGCCAGGCTATATTTGGAAGGGTTTTAGTTGTCCCAGGCTAGGCAGTGCCAGTGAAGGTGGTCATGGCACAGTCACTCCTGTCCCGGGGCACACAAACAGTTCAGGCACTGAATTTATTCACCTGAGTGAAGGTACAAATTTCCAGTTTTGGTTCTCAAACCTGCCAAAGCCATGGTGTCACCTGTGGCCCTCAGCCACTGCTGGTGGCCTCTCTGGAGAGATGAACCCCCAGTTCTTTACAGAAGGCCATGGATGAGGTGGACTCAGGCTGTGCAGCCTCCTTGCTCAGAAAATGTCAAAGCCCAGCTGGGTGAAGCCCTGAGCAAGCTGGTGTGACCACATAGCTGTCCCCAAATGCAGCAGGAGGCTGGACTTGGGCTCCTCCCAACCTGAAATATTCTCTGGAACAGGGCTGATCCTCTGTGATTCACCCCCACCAAAAGGCACCTGAATGCTCAGGCAGCGTCAGAGAGGGGATGGCTGCTTTACAGCACCATCCATAAAGAATGGCTGTGAACTGATGGCAAATATGGGCAGGTTTTAAATGGAAAAAACACAAGGATAATAAATATCTCATTTTATGTCAGTGAGTTAATGCTGGGAAGGTAGAAATGAGTATCAGATGTTCTTTTTTCTCCCCCCAAAGCCTAGTTAACTTCATAGACAGATTATCATAGGAGCAGTTTATGAATAACCTTTTTCAACAACAGGATTTGTGGCTTGCATATCATTGTGGTAACACCACTGCAGCTGCTCTTTCAGCAGTTTGGCTTGCACCTATGACCTTCACCCAGCAACTAAAATACATGTCCTGAGTAGTGTGGTGTTTCATGCAGAATTTCCTGGGTAGGCTGCAAATCCTGAAGTAAATCTTTTTGCAAGTCATTGATGTTTCTGAACATTTTTGCATAATTGTGGTTCTTACTCTCCTTTCTACCTTACAATGTCTCAACACAATGTATTTTTTAGAAAGCCAAGTGCCAGGTGGAGTTCCCTGGGAAAAAGAACAACTGCAAATACTTCTACTCTGTATTCATTCAGTGGCATTGTCCAATACCATGTTACACAAGATTAATGATCTAATGTAGCTTGACATCTTACAAGAACATGAAGCATCAGCCAAAAACTGTCATGAGACATGACACCAGACCTAGAAAGCTCTGCAGAGTGACAACAGGCCAATTAGATGTGTCTGTCTGTGTTACTGGCAGGCAGTGAAAGGCAGCCACTCCATCCTCCCCTCCACATTCACCATCTGAACCTGTTGTGAATGAGAGACCAAAACTGAGTTACCCAGCCTGTTTGTCAACAGCAGAAGGGACAAATTCTGTCCCTTACCCAGCACAAGTCATTATTTATGGACTTAGGAGCTTCTGGACTACTGAATGTATTCTAATTAGCCTGGTGCCTTCTGAAAATAGCTGCCACCATTGCCATTTTGAGGCTGTATACTGATGAAAGGCAGCAATGCTCCTCTGGAGGGGCTATGTAGTTATTAAGAAGTAGCCTAAATGTAAAAGATAAACCCTGGCAACAAGCTTCAATCACCAGCAGCCTGGGCTAAATATGAAAGATGAGCCTAAAGTTAAAACACCATCCATTTCACAGGTCTGTCTTTCCTTTCTTATTTAAACACTGTATTGTACAGACCATTCTTTTGGGGGGGTTTTGCACTCAATATGGACAGTTTGCCTCCTTTTCCCGGCTTCTGATCCCACATTTTCCTGAAGAGATGTGGTGTGACCCAGCTGTGCCAGAGCCCTGGAGGTGCCAGGGATGAAATCTGCAGACTTTGATCGTGGATTTGAATTTTGAATTTTCCTCCTGTGCAAAATTCACCTGTGACAGGCTGCTCATGACTCTTGCTCTTGGTTCTCTGGTTTTGGTGCAGCCATGTGCTTGAGTACAAATTGATAGCCCACTTGCACCTGATCTAGCATTTGATTTTCCTACTTTCTCCCTTTTCCTGTATTAGGAAATTTAAAGCTACTTACTGAAATCATGGTATGGAAGGATGCAAATAGAGGTAAGTTGACAGTGATAGCTAAGTGGCCCCATCTAGTTATTAAAAACGAGGGGAAAAACTATCATAATTCAGTGTATCTTTTATTTCTCTTCCACATTGTTTCCATCATACATAATAGTTCTTGTATCTACTAGCTTTTCAGTAGGAAAAAATTGACTTATCTTCATTGACATCAATCTAACTTAATCATAGGAAAACTAGAGTGCTAAATTAGGTCTGCATTTGGGATTTCTGTATCAAAAGCCCTGTAATAATAAATCCTTTTCCACACAGGGTTGCCCTTTCAAAACCAGGTACAATTTATGTAGCATGTGATCCTTGTGTCCTTTTAGAACACCTCCTGTACAATTACACCCAGGCACACAGCTTTACTTCTTCCCTCTCTGAAGTCAGGAGCAAATCTCTGCTGTCTGTAATAGAGAAGGAACCAGTGCTACTTAAAACTACATAGATTTTTTCATCTGGTTTTAGAAAATGCTGGAATAAGCCCCCGTTCTCCCCCTGACACACTGAGTTTGAGCTTTCCCCACAGACATTTCCCTGAAGCTGATGCTCAGTTTACAGTGGTTGTGATGTTCTAAATCTTCATTGCTGATTACACAGAGTAGCCTTGCCAGATGAAGAGGCAAAGGAAATGTGGGTGTCTGGTTTTCAGTCCTTCCTCTCGGTATTAAATTAAATATCTTTCTAGTAAAAGAAGGCTTGACCCAAATGCTGCTGAAATGGGTGGAAAGGCATCCACTGAGAAGGGTTTCTCATATGTAGAGGTGCACCATTCTGACAACTGACTCACACACAGCCATTCCTTCCTGACAGAGATTTGCAGCTGGGACTAATAATAATCTTTAATGTTCTTTCTAATAAATCTCCTATCATATGTCCAGCACTTTAAATCAGCAATAAATCTCCTATTGTATGTCCAATGTTAACTTACATTTCAAGCACTAAATATGTTTATCTCTATTGGGAATTATCAGATGTAAACACCTCAAAATGCTGTGACTATTTAACCTTGCAAACTAAGATAATTCTGTAGAATTCAGCTCTCTGGATAAAATTATTTCCTCTTTTGATGGAAAGAAGTTTATACTGGCCTTTGAAAATGGTCTTTATCAGGTTCTCTAAGAGACGCCATCATTCTAGTTCTTTGTTTTTGCCGCCTTTTTTTTTTTCCTGGAGCACCTCTAAATATCATATTATCTGCCAAAATCACATGTAAATGGGAGTTTTGAGCATGTACTATATATTTCACAATGTAAATTTTCCTTAGAAGTAAATTTCTGAGTGAGTTTTTCATTTTGCAGGCTCACTTCCTAAATTCCTCTTGTCTGTTTCTGGCAGAAGCAAAATCCCACTGCTGATGGAGGGACAGGACGCAGGGAAGAGGAGGTGGATATGTCACTGAGAACCTCTTCCTCCTTATAAGGAGTCACATTTTGCAGACCTGGTGCCAGCTGTGAAAGCAGAAGAGGTTTCCTTTCAAAGACTCACTGAATTTTGGACTGAGGGAGGGGTTTAACCCTGGCCCCCTCCCAAGCAGGAACACAATCCTGAAAGTCAAACTAAGAGTCTCCATCTGAAGAGTGCGTTGGCATTGGCGAGCACTCTCCTGTCACTGTGGGATGCAGCACTTTAAATCAGCTATTCCATGCTGGAATTTTCCTCCCCTTCCTCAGAGGCTGTGAACTGTTCGAGCTAAGTCAAGCAGAGCATTGGCAATGCTCAGAGTCCACTTGGCAGGCGAGCAGCAAATGACTCTGGGCTGGGATTGTGTCCCAGAACAACCATCCCTACTGAAAATCTTAGCTCAGATGAGAAGCACCACATCTGTAACCTATACCTTTATTCTGCAGACCTCCTAAAATAAGGACAGATAAATATAGAAACCTGTTGGGGCCAGCACATGGGGGGAAAAAACCCTTTTATTTGAAGGGAGGAGAACACACAGATGGCAATGTTCTGGGTTTGAGATGAATCCCAGCCCTGCTGCTGCAAATCCCAGTCTGCTGTGCAAGCATTTGCACCTTGATAGCTTTTCCCAGTTCCTCTGGGAGGGTTTCCATAGTGGGGAGGGTGTGACACTAGATCTGTCTGTGTCAGTGTTGTCTGTTTTGATTCATTACCACTTCTCTCTGTTGAGGAGCGCACAACACTGAGAGGGAATCTAGGCACTGAAATTTAGTTTTCTGAAGACCAGAGTCCTGCTTCTGCCACATCCCTTGTTTGTGGTTGTAGGGATGTTGTTTCTCCATCTGGAATCTCCCTCTGCTCACTGGCCAGTTAGGTGGAGCAGGAGGGGACACAACATGCTGCAGCAAGTCCCCACCTCTGCAATCCCATAAAATATCCCACATTAATTTGCAGGAAATGATCTGCTGGGGCAGCTCTGGGCAGCATGTGCTGCTCAGGATGGATCACATGCTCAGGCAGTGCTGTTGGATGCAACCAGCTCTGCTGATGGAGAGAGCAGATGAGAAACACATTCAGTGGAACAGCAAAGCAGCCTGGCCCCTGTACATGCACTGATGGGATAGACCTAAGAGAAGGGAAGATCCATGTGTATGGATCTTGTCTTTTCATTCCTGTCCTCAGCTGCAGCATCAGCCCTCAGATAACTTGACCACAACACCAGTGTCAGCACCAGAAAGCAGCAAGAAACCCAGCTGGCCACCTTGCTCTGAAGTATGAACATTTCCATAGCCCGGAATGTGGTTTTTTACAACAGGAAAAATCACTCCGAGGGACTCCCAAAACACACAGTGACTCTGCACCATGCATGAATTATCTACTTCATCCAGTCAAGTGATAGAAAAAAAAACCTGCATCAGCATGAATGCTTGTAACATGAGGATAAGTAATGCTTTCTGCAGGGTGAGTGCATGTGTGGTTCCTCGTGAGCCCTCTGAAACTGCAGAGGGAAAGCACAGCAAAAAGCACAGCACATTGCCATGTGAAAAACCAGGAGCTGAACAGATAAAATCCTGGAGACAACAGAGCCCTGGGTGTGCAGTATGGCAACTCTAATCTGCTAAAGTGAGACTTGGCACTTGCAGAGATAATCACTGGAGCTGTGGCAGGGTTAAATGCTGAATTAATATACATGATAGGTCATCATCCTTTCGTCTTTCCTCCTCGGAGGAAGTAAATAAATCTGTCAGCTTAATCTAGCACATTAACCTTAATCCTACAATTTACTTACTAGGGGATTTGTATAATCTACCCGATAAATAAGGACAGTAATTATTCCTGCTACAGAGGGCTCTGAGAAATATTTGCCATGAAGCTTGAAGCTAGATTTAAAAACCATTTTGGTTTTATTAGAAACACAAAACTCTGGCCAGGTTTCCTGGAAAATTTCACGGGGCCCAAAGCAGGTAGAAGCTAATTTTCTCAGTGTGTGTATATGTGTTTGCTTAGCCAAAGTGTAGAGCCAGGGCTGCACGTGTTTGCAATGTTCTGGAGGAACAGCCCTGTGCTTCATGGAGACCCAGCCACTGCATGATCCCACCAAGAAGTCTCATGTGGAGAACAGCAACGTAGCCCCTGTCTGCTAACAGCCCTTATTGCCTTCTCCTCACCTCCCTGGATGGCCATCTGTTGTACCAAAGATATTCCTTTATCCTTCCTGTTGGGAGATGAACTTGAATGATCAGTAATCTAATTGAGACAATTAGCAGGGCTGCAGGGGAAAGTCCTGGAGAACTTCAGTGACTCCCTTGAAGAGAAAGCCCTGTTCTTCTCACAGAAATGAGCAATTTTCCATTTCTTCCTGGTGTAGGGGGATACAGTATGGGTAAATGAAGGTGGTATAGAATGTAATCTTACCCCCTAAAAGAGTTGCAGCTGAGTTAATTATTATTAATAATTAGGAGCAGGCATGATGTTAACAGGCCACAGCTGTATCCAATAAGAAGAGTGTTATAAAAGAGTGGATTGGTGGGAACTGGGGTCAGTTGGCTGCTGCGAGGACAAGCAAGAGTCAGTGCCCAGAGGAGCTGTCTACAAGAAACATCAAGGAGGTACAGAACTCTAGCAATATGGAACCCTTGCAATGTAATGGCAACATCCTGGAATAGAAAAATGCTTTTCAGAGTTTAGCACAGCATCCTTTGAGGGCTCAGGACATCAAGAGCACCCTTGGCATTCCCCAAAACTCCTGTTTTCCTGGATTATATGGGAAAGGAAAACCCTTCACTCTTTCCTGAGCACTGGATTTCATGGGCATTGACCAGCACCCGTCCTATTGCAAGCACAGCCAAGATTAGAAATTGAAAATAAACCAGTCCTACTTCCTGAAGAAGTTTTTAATTTTTCTAACTATTTCCCATTGCCAAAGGTGTATTGGTAGAAATGAGACAGAGAAGTCAGGGTTTGTATCTGTGATTATCTCTAAATGCACTCACACACAGAGCTTGATTTAGGCACTTGGGGTGAAGGGACATTTGGGCAATTCCCATTATTGATGTTGCTCCAGATGTCTGCTCCTGGCTGCCCGTGTCTGTCTGTCTGTCCCCATCTGCTCCAATGGCAGCGTGCCCACACTGACACTGCCTGGACTCTGCTCCCAGAACACAGGAATCCTGCAGCAGGGGGGTCACTGAGCCACACTCTAAACAGTGTCAACACCACCTCTGCAGCAGGACAACCTTCCTGGTGGGTAATTAATTGGGTTTCCAGCAGCATCTGTCGGCTGTTTGCAGCCATGGTGACACTGCTCCTGTTTCCTCTGGGCTGTCAGGGTGGGCATTTGGCTGTGGAAGGTGATGATGTAGGAACAAGGCTTTTGAGGGCTCAGTTCCCTTGCCTACATGTGAGGCAGACAAGTTTCTGTTAGTGGCATTGTGCTGGTATGTAAGTAATTTTTATTGAAGAAGAATTATTGGTATTGTGGCATTGGGGGTGGGAGAAGATGGGTTTGACATACAGAGCACTAAAAAGCCAGTATGGAATGCCTTGTTTTGATGTTTTGAATTGCAAGATATAGGAAAGATTATGCACCAATTTTAAGAAACGTGTGTTCAAACGCCCTAAAAACTTGACATGAACGATATGACAGTGTTTTTGAGATACTTTTAAGTCATGCACTTGTATGGTTTGTTTGCATTCATTTTGCAAGTGAGGTGATGTATTTGGAAGAGGAACAAGCAGCATGGATTATTTTTTTATATGTTATTTACGTTGTTCCCAGAAGGGAAAAGACTTTTCTTTCAGACTTTCTTTCTCCTGAACTTGTGCAATGTGAGCATGACAAATTAACCAACCTGGAATCTGGTAACAGTGCAATATAGCTGGCTTACTTAACTCCCTATGATCTTGAAAACATAATTATCAATTGACAAGAGATGGTTGCTCTGGCCTAGAGAAGGCCTTACTAATACTTTATTGATAGTAAGGACAGACTTGTAGCCTACAGCTCTGTCCTTGTGCCTTGTCTGTCCCTGAGATGACAAACCTGCCTAATTGTGAAAAATGCCAATCACTTGTTTTTAAAATTTTAAAAGCTTAATAGTAATAAAATGGTTGTAAAAATAGCAATGCAATTAGAGTAATAATAATTTGGACAATTTGAATTAGGGCGCTATGAGACAATAAAAACAAAGAGTTACAGACAGTCCAGGTACCTTTTTCTGGGCAAAATAAGCCTGAAAAAGGACCCCTGTTAACAGAGGATTAACCTTTAAAACAATAGCCTGTTGCATATTCATACACTTCCTACATGATGCATAAATTCCATTCAAACAAAGGATTCTGTCTGATCAGTGTAAGCTTCTTCCTATTAATCCTGACGGCATCTTTAATCCTGAGCGAGGCAGGAATAAGTTTGTTTCTTCTGATAAGGGAGCAATAAATTCTTTTTCTCTGACAGATTTAGGTGTCCTGTAGCTGCTACCTCACTGAGTCCTTTCTTTTAAAAAGTATCCTACATAGCATAGTTTCTATTTTAATATTTTGTTATAACCTAAAATTATATTTAACACACTACTTAAGAGAATTAATATCACATAACTTTCTAACACAACACATATAATATTCATTTTAATATTTGCAAAAAGCCAATCATAAAATATGCATTTTTTACACTAAGGCAACTACTCTTTTTAAATTTTATTAAACAAAGAAGCTCTTGAGGTGTATTCGAGTCTGAGACCTCACTTACCTGACCAAGTAAACAATGCCCTGTGTCCCTTGGGAACAGGCTTTCAGGGGAATTGCTGTATTACGGCCTCTCCAGCTCCTTCGTGAGGCATTGAAGATTGCACAAATTTTCCTTCTTTTACTGCACAGGTGGAGTGGGCTCTGTGCAGTAACCACAGGTATCTCTTCCTGATGGAGCTCCAGCATCTCTATGTTTGACTCCCATGCCTTCCTGTTTGCTGAAGAAATCTGAAATCTTTAGTTTCAATGGAATAATCTTCTTAAATTGCATACTTTAAAAAAACCTTTTTAAAGTGAGGTTGTTTTTCTGGTTTTGCACAAGATGCTACAGAGTAACACCCTGGTTTAGGATATTGTTGCTATTTAATTTCAATATAAAGGCCTAGATCCCTCAGAAGGGAAGGGGGTAAAGAAAAGATAATTGTACTTTGTGTACTTTGAGATGTGTGGCCTGTTTAGTTCAAATCCCATAGTCTAAAAGCAGAGGTGTCCATGCAGAGACATGGCTAAATTGCAGTAGGAAAAATGCCTGACCATAGATCTTTATGTGAAAAGGCAGCATTTTCATTTAAACTGAGGAAAATCCTCTCTATTTGGGTCATATTTCTGGCTGCATATATTTTAATTTTCCCTTGCTTATTGCAGTGTCCAAATATTTCTCCATGGAATATTTTTACACACTTTTTCTTTACGTAAAACATTTTTACTACGCTGTGTTGCTTAGGTAAGGAAGTGCACTTACCTGTGCAGTTCTTGTCCATGCAGTCTCACCTCTCCTAGAAAGGAAAATCCCTCCCAGATTAGAGCCTGGATTGGTTAAAAATGGATTAGAAGTCAGTCAGTCAAGCAAGTGTTAACAGTAACAAGAAATCTGGCTTACAGTCTGAATCTCTTCAGCAAAAAATTGACTTGGAGGTTGTTCCACTGAATTTCTTACATAATAAACTGCATGCCCTCCTCTTTAGGAGAGTTATTTGAAGTAGTCTTTCATTTAAGATTATATGCCTAGTGCCTGGTTTTTGTCTCATTCCCCTTAGCTCACAGCCAGTAGATAGCTGTTGACAATCCTGTACCCACATTCATCCGGCAGCTTTGCTGAAACTTTAATATATGAATAAAGTGCCATACTGCAGTATAATATATGGCAGCTCTCTTTGTGAGGAGGTTGTGAAGGACCTTATTACAGCAGAGTGTATTTCACCTGAAAAACCTCCTGCAAAGTGGTTCCTATTGAGCTGCTCAAGTTCTCTGTGCTTGTAGCTCACTCAGTTTGCTGTCTCCAACAAGCAGAGGGAGATGTGCTTGCTGTGGGAAGGCAGCAGCCTTTAGGTCATTTAAAGATTCATCTTAATAGTGGTGGTGGATTTTTTTTTTATTGACATCATCCACAGAGAAGTTAAATTCTTTCAGAATTTAACTTGGGAGGCCCTGACCAACTTAAAGGTCAACACAATGTAAAAACAGAACTGGTGATACAGAAGGAAACCAAGATCTCCATTTCTCAGCAAACTTTAATTGTGCAAGAAGTTGCCTTCAAGAGTCCTTGCAGAATGGAAGTGCCATGGTAGAAGAATGCTGTAAATAATGAGTGGGTTTTCCTCTTTTTCAGATCTAGGCTAGTAGTTCACTGTGCAGACTTTATTCATAACTCAGGGAATGGTGCAGCAGCTAGAGCATGGATGTTACTTCTGAAGTAAAGGAATAATGCTGGGAAGACTCACCTCTTCAATTTCAGTGGGCAGCGTGTGCAGTTGGATTGGTTTAGCATTAGTGAAACTCCACAGGATCTCCTGTCTAAGCAGCATTAGATGGCAAACACATCTAAACTCCTCAGTCACAGACACACTTAATTAGCATGGATCAAAGCAAACTAATTTCTTAATACTTTTCCCCTCCCTGTCCTAATTACCCCAAAGTGCAGCACTGGGTGTGTCAGGTGGCAATTTTAGTGCGCATGTGAGGAAAGCTAAGGGCAGTCTTGGTTATTTTGCCCAAAAGTTCATTTGGTAGCACAGCATCAAACTGCAAAGTATGATGGAATAAAAAAAGTTTGGGTGTGTTCTGGTTCAGCTGGGAGTTTGGGTTCCAGGCAGGAGCAGTTTGGGGTGACCTGACTGCAAGGGTCCCTTAGTGACCTGTATCCCATGTCACTGTTGGGTTCATCAGCCTGGCCTGACAGTGGGCCAGAGTGGCAAGTGAATCTGAGTCAGGTGTGAGCACTTTATCACTTTCCTATGGAAGTATGCAGGCAGCAGAATGTGGAGCCTGTGCCACTTGTTGCCTTTGAGGCATGTCCAAGCTGGCTGCAGGACAGCAGGTACCAGAGCCTGTGTAAGATCAGGATGCTGTGAGCAGGTCACTTCTCTGGCAGCCAAGGCTGAATTGATATGTCAACATTTTGGGAACAAATTTGAGCTGCCAAGGCATCCATAGCAGAAAAATTCATTGTGTCATGTAGGCTGGGACACCTTTTTATTTGACAGAAGGAGCCCAGAAAAAGCCAGAATTGCTTTATTGTCAGGTCCTGGTCTTGGGGCAGTGAGTAGATAGCTAAACTGAGCCTTGATCTCCCATAGTTACCAGCTGGAAAATTCCTGTGAATTCTCCTTTACAAGGCCTGTCCTGGTTACCCTGTTCAGGCACCAGCAGAGATTTCTTGTGTAGAAAGTCAAAATTGTAACTTGTTCTTGAGCTATTTACTTCTGCTTGAGGAAACTCAAGTTCCACCAGAGCTTTATCCTGGAGTCGGGAGTGAGATCCCAGTATCCCCAGACTGTGCACAAATACATAACTCTGTCTTTTCTGGTAGATCCTTCTGGCAAGAACAGAAGTGGAAAACAGACTTTAATTTTCAAAGAAGGACTTTTTAATGCAATTTTTTTTTCCTCTAGATTTGTCTGAGCTTTTCTAGTGAAGATGCTCATTGACTAGACCAGTGAATAATTCACTCTCGACATTTGGCCAGAAGCTGTGGGCATTTGCATGATATTATTATGTTAGACTTATCACACACTAATTTTTCCCTACTGCTTCCAAGAGGAAGGTTTCCAATCCATAAAGTATGAACTAGTAAGTTCACAAATCAGGATTCATCCTGTTCTGTGCTACCACATGTTTGTTTCCATAGTTCTCAATATAGTTAATGTGACTATCCAATATATTTATGTAACTGTGGACTAAAGACCCAAACAGCAAAACAGGAAAGTGTTTTAATAAAAAACTCACCAAGATTTAATAAAAATTCTCCCTTCCTGCCTCCTGGATTTCTAGTCCTGCATGTGCAGCCCACATAAGAGAATAGGAAGGCTTTTTTATGGATAACATTCAGATTTTCATGGACTCAGAACCATATATATTTCAGGTACACTTAATGATTCTGACAACTCTAAATCCTGGTTTGCTTTGTGGTGGTTTTTTCTATTTTTTTTCAAATGGTGCTTGAAACTTAAATTGGTGTTAGTGGCTACAGAGATTTTGGAATTTTTTTCAGATTTTCAGAAAATGAGCATCCATTTTTTTCTAGTCAGAAACCACCTTAATCTGAATCCTTTGCATATGCAAATTTTTATGAAATCTCTTCTCATCAAAATATTCCAAAATAAAAAGAAAAGAACTTTTCTTCTGCTCAGAAGAGTAAGTACTGAGTTTTAGAAATCAAAGATAGAAGTTGGCACCAAAGTTCATAATATTTTGGGATTACTCCCTGAATACTTTCTATTCTAATGTGTGTATATATATATATGTAATTACATATATATATATGTCATTATATATAATGTGAATATTCTAATAACACTGCATTTAGGTTTTCTTTCATGTTTTGTCCTTTTTTTCCCCCCTTATTGTTGGAGAGAAGCCCCTAGAAGTTAAAGGAGCAGAAGGAGCATGCCAAATAGTAAAAACCACTCTGAACAGAACCTCTGTGATTTTTTTGTGCCAAAAAGCCCATTACAGCTCTGGAATTCATGGTGAAATAACAGTTTATGCTGCACTATTCTCATGCAGCTACTAAAGTTCATTTTGAGAGCTTAGCACCTGCTCCACCTTCCAGGAGCTTCCAAGATGGTTTTCCAGACACGTCTGCTCCAGCAGAGGCAAGGATGGACTGACCTGAGTTTGAAGCATCCTGAAATACCTTTTCTGTCATTCTCCCTTGTATAAATTGCTTGTCAAACAACTCCAGGTCTGTGGCAACTTGTGCTGTGTTTGTGCAGCTGGGCTGATCACCACATGAAAGACAGGAGGGGGAAGGAGTGAGGAGGTTCAAAGTTAACTGAGAGCAGTTCTTGTGAACGTAGATATATAAAGTTGGGCTGCCACATTGGTCTTGATCAGATTTGGTGAATACCTGCTGAGTTTATCAAAAGTTGTCATTACTTTTATTTGAAAAACATGCCTGTGCTTTGATGCTGATGGTGTATTTGCTATGAAAACCTGGGCCTGTGTTTCTTCCCTTCCCTGGAAGGTGTCAGCATTAAAAACAGGCTCAGGCTGCTGAAAGGAGCTCTGAGGCTCCCTGGGAACAGAGATGTGCTCCTCCTTTTGTGCACATGTGAAATGGGGAGCATGGAATGCAGTGTCCAGCTGGATTGTGGACACCCTGCAAAGAGGGGGCAGGTAGAGATCTTGACAGCAGGAATTAAATCCCGTGTTTTATCCCACATATATCAGGGGTGAACATCTGCAAGGGGGTGTCCCATAAGCATCATTAACAGAATATTGCTGCCACTGGTTTTACTCAGTCTCCTGTCCAGTGCTAGATGGAACAAAATGGGAGTGGAATGATGTGCGGATGTACCCAGGGAGTACAGCAGCTCCTGGGATGGGGTGTGGGTGTCTTGGGGTGGATGGCATTGACATGAGAGAATAGGAAAGCTTGGGGTGCATGGCATTGACATTTGCCTGTGTGAATTCACATTTGGCTTGACAACTATCAACCAACTGCACAAGGTGTCATGACATGGGGAAAAAAACCCCAAAAAAGGATATAGAGGAGTGTAAGGTAGAGGAACTGAACTGGCTAAAATGCAGAAGAAGCTAATAAGTCATAGCAGTGATTGAAACAATGTACCAGCACTTCTGGGAAAAGAACAGAAGGCCTTAAATAGTCATTGGAAAAGCTGAGGTTGGAAAATACCCAGTAGTATAAACATATTGCTCCCATGAATCTGAAGACGTGCCACCTTTCAAACTTGGTAGCTCAAGGTGGATGCTGAACTTAGCTTTGATTTAGGAATAAGAATTGCTGATCAAATCCAAGGGGAAAAATATTGTTCTTAAAAAGATGCCAGGATTTTTATTTTAAGCAGACTTTGGTGGAAGGGGATGAACAAAGTTGTTTTGTTCTGATAGGTGTTTTTTGAAATAAAATGTAGGTGGCAATCAGGTAATGCGTCTTAAGGGATGGTGACGTCATGACTTGCTTGTGGAAATTGCGAGGTGTCAATGAATTCAGCTTAAAGATTGTAATCTCCAGTTTGTTCAAAATGAATAAATTAATTCAATGCCATCCTAAGAACAAACCTTAAACCAGGAGAGGTAATTGCTTCCATTGGTTCAGATGTGCTCTCCCCCTGCTCAAGAAAACTTCTCTGCAGATGCACACAGACTGCTGCAAAGTGAAATATTTCCTAAAAGGAGGGGAACACAGAGGTGACCCTCCATTCCCACTGGTGTCCTGGCTGCCTTGGGGAACACTGTGGAGGTTGTGCTGTCATGAAGTTTGAGAAGGGTACAAAACTCACTGGCTAGTTGAATAGTTATGAGAATTATTTACTGGAATGATGGAGTCTCTCTTTTTTTTCCTATTGCAAATGGGATATTTCTATCCTGACACTCATTCCAGGACAGGCCCATCTTAAGGATTCTTGGTAAAATGGACAGTTGAAAGCTTTTATTCGTGCTATGGGATTAATAATGGCTGTGCTTGACCATGTGTGCTGTAATTCTTTTAATAGCTTCATTCCATTATCAACTATTTATTAAAAAGATTCCACCACAGATATGGGCTTTATGGAGATTACTATGCACTATACTTAATTACCAGATGTTCAGTATGTTTACAGTATATCTGGTATTCAAGTAAACTTCTCCGTGTGAAAACCATCTAAAATGAAAATTTAAAATACCTCTGTAAAGCTTTGTATTATAATAACTGGAAATGGAAATTCCAGCTGGGCAGTGTTATGAAACTAAAACTACAAATTTTCAGTCCTACTCCAAAACAACACTGTTAAACTCCAGTAAAAATGTGTTTCACTGTCTGAATTTACCTTATGCACTCAGTCCATCAGATAAAATATCACCCAGCCTAAGGCCAGTCTGATATAAGCTCAACTCACCACCTGGAAAGCAGAAATGCTTTTGTGTCTAAAGAAGTTGGCTGATCCAGAATCTTTCTGATTGTGAGTCTACTTTAATTCCTATTTTACGTCACTCTGTACTGGGCTCACATTGTTTTTCCACTTAAATAATCCTTCTCCTTCCCTATTATTGATTTTGGGCAATTGTAGTATTTTAGACTCCCTGTTGAGTCTTATTTAATCCTAAGCTAAGTAAGTCAAGCTGTTTTCCAGTCTTTCTATTCCTCTGGTAACATGTTTTCTGGTTTTCATCTTTCTATGACCAGAACAGCACACAGATATTCTCATGCACAAAGTCTCATGAATACCCTTGTAATAAATCTCATAATTCTTTTTCAGGGAAACATTAATGAATTTCAATCCATCTTTCCATAGCTGCATCATATCAGCAATTCATGGGCAACTTGTGGTCAATTAAAGAAACCAGATGACTCTGTCCTCCTCACTTCTACCTTAAGAATCCCTAGTTTGAATCCAAAATAGTTATCCCTACAATCTCTGTGGGTGATAGCAGTCTGTATTTCACTGTATTTTCACTGAACATAGCTTTGATTTCCCCCTTCCCAAACGTGCTGCTGTGTCACACTGTTGTTAACATTAAGTATTTCTGGAATTGCCTTTCTGTTAAACTTGCACTACTTACACAAGCCAGCTCTGAAGTTCCAGTGATTTCATGGCAAATGCTCTTGTGCTGGGATAACTGAAATATTTACAGTGCTGGTGCTTTCCTCCTATTTTTATCTGCTGCAGAAAGAGCTGGAATGACCCAATTATTAATACAACCTAATTCTATAGTAACAATGCTATGTATCCCTGCTGTCATTGAGCTCTGTGTTTCTGTCTCTGGGTGCTCCTGGCAGGAACAGAGAGATCCATCCTGCTGCTTCAGTGAAACTTTCCAGTCTGAACCTCACCTGGTTTGATTTTAAACTTCCTCCAAGCCCAACACACGAGCAGTGACTGGTGCTATCTAACACCTCTTTAATTTCTTTAAATTTAGGCCTGGTTCTGCTCTCGGTGGCACAGAGGGAAGTTTTATTGTTGGAATTACAGGGGATGAAGCAGGACCCAGGTGGGCACTGACCCATAACTGATATCCCAAGGCAAACCCTTCAGCCCCAGGTCTGATAAGTCCTTCAAGAGCTGCATAATAAGGACATGAGGGTGAGATTTCATCCTCTTCCTCTTGGCTTCTCCTCCACAGAATAGGCTTCTCCCCTTGGCACACTTTATTAAAAGGGATATCACCCTAGACAGAGCATCTAAAGGGATTATCACACAGTAAATGCAATTACCTATTTGACAGCATGTTGCCATTATTTGCAAGTGAAACATGATAGGTTTGATCCCTGTGTTGAGCATCCTCCACTGTGATGGCTACAAATTTCAAAGGTCTCAAATAATTTGACATAGAAATTATAAACAAATCAAGGTATAGAGACTCAGCTAAATTCTTAGTAGCTTGTGCTTCAAGTATTTTAGCTTAAGGATTTCTATTTGCTTTGCAATGGATGTGGAAGCAGTGTAACCATCTTTAGAGGAATTATTTGTCTATATCCCAGTAGGATAATTTTGGTTGTATATGATTTGTACCAGAATAATTATATCAGTAGTGATGCAATAAAGAAGACCAACAGTGCTATGCACTCCCACCAAAGCTGTTCCATTCAGTTCTTGCCACTAATAAGTGCTTGAGACTAACCTGGGACTTCAGTCTTTTGAAACAGCAGAATCCAAAGTTTTCACTACCCTTTTTTAAAATGAAAATGGTGGATCTCATACTCACAGAATTGTTCTTCTAAACTCTAGGGCAACGTTTAACCCCAGTTTAAAGTATGGTGCAAGGCATCAAAGACTGGTGACAATATTGTGGTTGTCAGCATTTGTACTTATTCTGTTGGCAGAACTCAGGTTCTATCCCAACAGAATAAAAAAGCAATTTCTATTTCTGAGTTATAATATTTTAAAAGAAATATTATATCTATTTTTCATATTAGTGTTGGCAATGCCAATAAACACTGTATGGAGAAAATTAATTACATTTTAAATTAACAAATAAAAGCATTCTGCTGCTTTTGTTTTGGAGAGAGTGAAAAATTCGAGATGAGGCTCAAGAAAACCCAGGGACAAAAAAAAAAAAAAAAGGAAAAGGTTCCACAATGGCTTTTTGTTTGTTTTCTGGAAAACCTCTGTATTCCAGGCTACTATGAGGATTGCTTAATGTCTAGGATTGGCAAGTGTTGTTTGTGAAAGGATGCAGGTGAGCTGCTCGCTGTTGAGAAATGAGGTAGTGTGCCTCTCCTGACAGGGGGGCCAGGCAGGGAAGTGTGGGCATGAAATTCTTGGGAAACTGGCAGGAGCAGTGAGTAGAAGCAGTGTTCTGAGAAATTAGCCAGGATATTATGAGAAACTTGGAAGCCCTGCTGGAAGGGAGGGATGGAGACTCATGTGCATGCTGGGGGAGGTGAAAAGGAAGAAACGAGGTAGAGGACATGAGGCACAAAAGGAAAATGGAAAAGGGAGGAAATTGAGGAGAGGAAATGCACAAAAGGAAAATGGGAAGAGGAGGAAACTGGGGAGGAGAGGAAATTGTGAAGGGGAGCTGTCAGGAGATGCGAGGCTGAGGGGAGAGGAGCGTAAGAGAAGTGAACTGGGCAGCTGCTGATTGAGACTGACCAGGCAGGGGGAGGGCAAACAGCAATACCCAACCCTCAGCCCTGAAAGGCTGAAGTGCAGGAGAGTTATATTCATTCATGGCAGCCAGCTGTGTGAATTGATGTGTCACAGAAACACCTTGGGGTTTGTGCTGCACAGTCCCTCTTTGCAGGGCTCTCTTGCACACTGTGAAATGTTTTACACAGGGCAGGAGCTTTTCAAACCAAGAATCTCTGTGAGTGCTTCACCTGGAAAGAGACCCATCTGGGGTCCTCCTTGCCTCCCTGAGGAATAGTGTGAGGCCTGAGCAGGCTGAGAGGCCGGTGGTGACTCATGTGACGCCCAAGGCCAAGCTCCATGTGGCACAAACAGCAGCAGAACAGGCCCTGGAGTGTTTTAGGCTTCAGGAGCTGTGAGAGCCCTGACAGTTCTATCCAAGGGTAATTCAGCCTTTGGTTTCCTTCCAAACTGTCAAACCTGCACTTGTATCTACAGCTCTCTGCTCCCAAGGCTTACAGAGGGGTATTTGAGTTGTATGGCTGCATGGAACAGCAGTTCTTGTGCCTCAGTGGTGCCTCGTGGCTGGTTTTTTCCTACCTGTATCTCTTCTTTTGCCTTGGTGTGCTCTGGTTGTCACTCTGAAGATCTGAGATTCCAGCAGTGCTGATGCAGCCTCCAAGGGGAGCCCTGCAGGTTTGTTTTCAGGTTTGTCAGCACGATGTGCTTTAACTCAGCTGGATGTGTGAACACACTCACCTTGTCATGTCATAGTTCACTGTCCTTAACCCTCACTCAAAACCAGAGTGTCTAGGAACACCAGGAACAAGGCTGCCCATTTCCATCTGCTCCATTTTGCAGTCTCTCTTCAGCACAGCATCAGGGAAGACTGACCTGGGCCATGCTTTTGTCTCTTTTGGCCTTTTCCCAGCACTGCTGAGTGTGAAAGAGCAGAGAGAGCAGAAGGCAGCCTGCCCTGGTGTAGGTGAAAATGCAGGATACCAACCTTGTCCTAGACTTTTCCCATTTGCTTTCCACAAATGAAATCTCATTTTTTCATCGTTATTTCACTTCTTTGGAAAAACAAGCAAACAAGAATAGGGGCTGGAGGTTGGATTGTATTTGCTGATGGTTTGGTGGGGTTTTTCTTTGGAAGTGCTGTCCTCTTGCTGTGTTTCAAAGCACTGGCTCTCCAGGACAGTGTATTTGGGAGTGTGGCACTCAAAGCTGATCTCTGTAGTGCCTGTTAGTTGTGTGACTGTTACTGAAATATCTGTTAGAGGTATTTCTGTTCTGTGCTCAGTGTAATGGGGCTCAGCCAGTGCAGAGCTGCCTCTGCCATGGCAGAGAACATGAAGTTTTGTTCAGAGTTTCCCATGGAATGTCTACAGCTGAATCCCTGCTCTTCTTTTCAAGAGGAGATCTCAAACTACTGTCTAACAAATTTCAGTCTAATGCTAGTCTCATTTAAAATGTTATTGAATTATTCTGACCTTTAAAAAGCCTTCAGGATCCAGTTTTTGTCTTGGATTTAGATACTAACAAACCTTATGTCCATTTTTTTTCCCTGTGGCCTGGAAAGAACAAAGCTTCCAATTACTTTGATAAGCTTGCATATTGAGCAACTCAGTTATTTACATAAAGACATTTCTCCAAAAGGAAATTGTATAAGCTCTGGAACTACTTTTCCACCCTGTGTACAACAAATCTTCCAATTATTCAGTAACTTAAAGGTGTTATTCCTATAGGAATACAAGTGCCCATGGTCTGATAAAGTGTAGCAAATAAGTCTGATTTAATCCAGTGACACAGTTTTTTTAAAATATTTTCCTTTGTGTTTTATATGGCAAGATGAAAGAAAACTATGCTAGTAGGTGCCCCGTGAACAGAATTGTTCATGAACATAGTTTAAATGCCTCAAATCCATGCACACATTCAACTCATCAGTCAAGTGTCAAAACAGCTTAATTGCTTTTTTCACAGCTTTGATCATACTTGTGTTTTATTGGACTGTTCACATTTTCTCTTATAATCACTTGTTATCTTTCCATACACTTCTAACAAGTACTGTCTTCATCAAGATTTTTGTTGTTCAACTTCCCTATTTCATTTTTAATCTGCTAAATGAGCATTTCCTTTCTTTAGAAAAACAAATAAATCAAAAGGGTCAATTTGCTTTTGTGTCTTGAAACAAAGCTCTTTTTGTTTGATTTCTGCTTGGTCATTTATTATCCACAGCATGTTTGATATTTGTGATAACGAATTTTACAAGGAATAAATTACATGCACATCCTGATGAATAAAGCCCCTGTTACTGTGCAGTTAATAATGCTGGTTGCAAACTTTGTTAATGTCTTACAAATATTTTTGGTAATAACACATCAGGCTTTATTTATATTTCCTAGGAGGAAGCTGTCCTTTAACAAACTCAGCAATTTATAAAGAGGCATGGCTGGTGTTATCCAAGGAGATTTTTAATCTTAAGCCCTCCTGTTCTCAATTTAATGGTCTGACACAATTCTTTGTCCAGCTTGCCTCCTGTTTATGGCATTTACATGAAATATGGCACATTATTTAAAGCTAACAGTATAATTGTGTGTGCTTCATCAGGTCAGAGCACAATAATGCATGTGCAGTGCTCAAGACTCAATTTGCTCTCTAGATGCATTATAACCTATTTGGCATGATTTTTTTTCCCAGTGTATATATTAATGGCCAATGATGGCTCTGATCCAGAAAAGCTTTTAAGCATTCACCTAACCTTAAGTAGGTGATCAGATCCCTGAGACTTGCTGCTCTTTGCTGGTTTGTGCTCTAAACAAACAAACAAACACTCCACTGTTTGCTGCCCCAAGCCTTCTCATTCCTGACATGATCCTCCTTGCTGTAAGGATCAATCCCACTGTGATCCCAGTGCTCGTTTTTCCTGCTGTGTCACCTTCCATCCCATCCAGGGGAGCTTTGAGCCTCTCACAAGGACCAGGGCATGTGGATGTGAAGCAGTCTGAAAATGGCTTTCCTTGACCAGGCAGACCCCAGCAAACCCCACCACCTCATCTCCTGTGCTCATCTGCCCTATAATTATTGACCCCAAAGCTCCCAGTGGCTCCCTGTCTGTCCCAGGCACAGCTCCTCACATTCCTGCTGCCCTCACATACTGAGCAACTCCCTCTCCTCATCCTCCCAGCCTGTCCTTCCCACAGATTCTGTATCCAGCCATTGCCACTCCTATTTGAGCTGTCCCAAAATGTCTTTTTGATCCCAACCAGACCATAGCCCTGCAATGGCACACACCATTTCCAAGTCCCGTGGCTCATTCCCAATGCTGCTCGTGGCAGCTCACAGGCAGCAGCCATAGATGATCCACAGATACATTAAAAACATATAAATAAATGTATCTGTACATATAAAAAGATCTATGGGGTGGTTTATGAGGTGATGCAAAGTTCCTGCTATCTGAATATGGCACTTGATAGGGTCTAGAGCCCAAAGTAGAAATTTAAACTAAACTCGATTCACTGATCATGAATCCAAGATACAATCCCTGAGTGAAGGCACTGCCACAGTTGTTTACATTTGCACTGCTCCTTTTATTCTAGATAAAAATCAACCAAAGTTAACCCAAGTGTCCCCAGCAAGGCCTGGTGTCATGTTGTTTTCATATGAATATTCTCCAGTTTCCATCTTTTACATGTACCATTATAGTCACCTTTTACATATGCTATTATAGTCAATTTTTCAGGCCAGAAGTTATGTTCTCAGGATGCTGGACTTGATGATCCTTATGGATCTCTTCCAACCTGAGATTCTGATACACCCTTTTGCATTTTGGGTTAACTGTATAGAGATTGTTTATCTGTTCAGTGCTTTACAATTTTAAAAAATTGTTATGGGACAGATAATTTTCAACTTATTTTTTTACTTTTTCAACTTCTTTTTTTACTTTTTTCTTCCCCCCTCAAGTGGAAAATGGAGCTGTAATACCCATGATCTTTTCAGTGTGAAGCAGAGGTAAGACTTGCCTTGACCACAGGATGCTCATGACCTACCCCAGCTGAGAGGGACAAGGATCAACAATTAGGTGGACACTTGATTCTTCCCACTGATTTTCCTCAGTTTGTTCTCTGTTTCCTCAAAGTTCAGAGGTCACACCTATTTGAGGGAAGCTTTTCTCTTATTTGGAATTGCCTCTGTGTGCTTCTCTGTGATTAAAGTGCCAAGTGGACAAAGGCAAGCATGAGCCCATTTTGTTTGGCTGCAGAGGGAGCCAAATGAGTTGTTCCATGAGAGAGAAATTATGGAAGGAGAAGACAAAAGTGGGTGACCAAAGTCAGGGAAGTTCAGATGCAGAATGCTCTTTTCTTTGATGTATCTTTGCATCATCAGACAGTTCCACCTTTAAACCACTCAGATGGTGAGTGCAGGAATTCAGCTGGTTAGAGGCCAGGTTTGTAAGGTTAGTGTGATCTCACGCTCAGCTCCCTGTCTGACAATCCAGTTATAAAATAAACCCATCTTCCATGCTTTTAAATTGGGTAAATACACTTTTGAAAATGATCCTTGAATCTGATCAAACCCTACAGTTGGGTGTTTACAGCAGCACTGAAAACAGTCTCATGACTGCAATAAAACTAAGAGCCCATTTCAACAACCAGATGTGGGAGATAAACATGCATGGAAGGCCTCACACTTAAAAACCTTCCTCATGGCAAGTGAGAGCAGCCCATTGTTCACTATGGGTTTGGGGTTTTTCCCCTCTGGATTCCCAGCAGAAAGGGAAGTTGGCTTTATGGGGTATTTTTCTTGTACTTTTGCTTGATTTCATAATGGCAGGGTGCCTCAATCACTCCCCAAATATCAGAAATTTACAAATTGATTCCTTTTACTCCTGGGTCTATAGGAAATAGGAAGGGTGTTCTCTCTAAAATCCTCTTTGTTAGCACTCTGCCTCAGTCTGAAGGTTGTTTGCACAGTACCAGCCTGGGGCATGTGAAGTCTAAAAGTCTGAATTGCTGCAAATACAACTTCTGTGTTCCTTAGGGTAAAAGCTGGTTTTATTTTATTTTTTTTTAATTCTCTCTGAAAATACCTACAACACTGTACAATTTGAGCAGTGGAACGGGCAAGAACAGCTAGAGAGCATTTATTTGAAAGTTGGCATTTCACAAACTGGACCTACACTTTACTTTTGGCCTTTTTTGACAGACTGAAATAAACAGCTCAGCTAAAACAAATGTGGCAGTTTTGTCTGACTTGGGTTTTTCATGATTGAAGTGTATACAGTAGTATTTCAGCACATTGTATAAGGATGCTACTGAGGCAAACTTTATGCATTAAAATAATATCTTTTATTAAATCCCAAGCAGTATAGTTGGAAAAAACCCAACCAGAAACATTTTCAGACATAAAGTGCTTTTCCAGATCTGAGGATCTCTAAGAGCCCATATATCCTAAGCAGATCAAGATGGGTAATTATCTGCTTTAAGTCATCCTGTAAGGTAGCATAACCTCTCTAGAAGTGAGGACATACCCTGATTTTGGACAAAATCCTGATCCCTTCTGCTGAGGCAGCCACGTGGAGGCAGCAGTGGAAATTGCATCCCTCAGATGAACACACCAGGCCATAAAAGCAGGTGCTCTGGGCTTTGTGCCTTCAGCTACATTGCCTTCTGGTCCTGGCAGCTCCTCTGAAGCAAAGGCAGTGGCAACAGAATTAGTCAGTGTGCAAGATGATGATGATGATGTCAGTGGAACTAATCTATTTTAGTCTATTTAATTATTGCATTTAGCAGTCATACAGCAAAGTCTTCCAGTATCAAAAACAAAGATAAAGGCAGACTGACAATTAATTAAAGTCTACCTGCTCTGGAGTATCACTGTAGTTATTTTCAGGTTCAGCAATTAAAGTTGCTACATAGACCATATAAAATATCCACATGCAGAAGCAAGAAGTCAAAGCCCAGAGTAAATCTGGGTTCACAAAAGCCTTTGTTCCAAGTAGGGAACAGACACACCATAAAAAAACCCCAAACCAACTATTTCTTGAGGATCTCTGCAATACCTAATCATGAAGAAAAAGAGCTAAACACAGACTTTTAATTTAGCTCTCCCTATCTCTTAGCTGTCGCAGCCCAATTATTTACATTTTTGTACGACTGGGTTATTAAAAATTCAAGCAGAGTTAAAATGACTAGAAGTGATTTATAGTGTCAGTCCAGGAGATTGTTGGTTGTTTTTTGTTTATCCACCTGTTTTCTGACTCCTTGAATAATTTCTCTTTCTTTAATTAAAAAAAAAAAAAAAAAAAAAAAAAGAGAGAGAGAGAGGAAAAAAGGCCAGCCTGCTGCTACTGAAACAAATAGGTACTGTAGGGCACTTGAGTCCCAGGCTTTGTTTTGCTGCCTGCATTAGGTGGGTTTAGGGGCCAGATGCACTGAACTTTGCAACAGACAGTGCTGGGACCATCTGTGCAGAGTTGGGGGGTGTCAAAGAAAGGCTGTTTGTGTAAGTCGTGGGAAACATAGTGGCCTGCCTGCCAGTGTGCTCCATGAATTGAACTAATTGAAGATTATACTCTAGAGCTTGCCGTAGCTCAGTGAGAGGATAATCCTTCATCAGCTGCAGTCGCAGCCAGTAATTGGTGCTTATTACAGGGAGGAGTTCCCCCGCAGTGCTGCAGAAACTGAGAGGCTTTAGTGTTTAATTACTGTCTTTCAATAGAGATGGGAGGAAGGGGGGGGAAAAAAGGCCTGAGTAAGAAAGTCCGGGAATAAGGGGAGGGGCAGCAAGTGTAATGCAATTTCTGATAGTCTAGGCTAGACATTTAACAAGTGAGAGCCCCTTTTGTGTGAGAACACAACGTTCTGGCATGGATAATGAACCTCTGTTGTTTGTAATTAACCCCCGCGTCACCACAAAGTCTTTGTCTGGAATATTGTCTTAAAGGGATTGTTTTCCACACCTCCAGCACAGCTGAAAAGACTTTAAAGGTCTCACTTGCCACATTCAGGACAAACTCACTTTTGAAAAGGTGTTTTGGTGGGTTTGGTTTGGTGGGTCTTATTTATTTATTTGTGTATAGTTTATTGCAGCCCTGACTGTAGGTGACACCCCCATTTGTCTCTGGCTCCATATTCATACTGAAAGATGATAAAGAAAAACATATGGCCATACACAAATACTGATTTGAAAAGGCTGTTGAATGATTCTGAACCTCTAGAAGTGAAAATGTTGATTTAGCTAAAAAGACACACTGCTAGGGTTTTATTTTTGGGGTTGGATTTTCATTATATAAAATTCTACCTTAGGTTAAAGCTGATGTAATATGATTGACCTGGAGTCCTCATATGTGCAATTTCTTCCTTTACAGGCACAGTTTTCTCTTACTCCAATTCCTTCAATATTGGTGTTAAATAGATGAGTCTTACTGGGGAGCTAAGATGAGCCACTCTGGGCCATAATCATCTGAATTATGGTTTGTGTAAGAGTTTCTAAATGTTAATGGTATTGAAAAATAAGGATGCAAATGCCCATCCCCTGGACACTGCAGTGCTCTGTGCTATCATTTATTTGTTATGGCACCCTTGGAACAGGGCAGCACTGCTCACTCATTTCAGCACCAGCAGGGGATTTTAAAGTTAACTTCATTTTCCATTTGTGCAATTTTCACAAGCAAAAGGAAGTTTGTTTCTTTCACCTAAGTCTTGGAGGAAAAAATACAGCAGGCTAGCATTGTTTGATGTTACAGAAGACAAAAAGCATGCCTGCCACTAGAAAAGTCTTGCAAACCTCATTTTATATGTTTGTCTGTCCCCTCTCTGATTATATGTAGAAAGTGAAGAAGAAGGTAAGTCACAAGAGGGTAAATTAGGAATTAAATGCAACTATTAAGTAAAAGCACTATCCCTGGTTAAATATGTACATCTTTCCAGAGATTACATCTGACATTGTGTATTTGAATCTGTTTAAGTTTTAAGCTTGCATGTTTTTATAACTGTATTTTTTTTCTTCTACACACAGCCAAGTACTTAACTGTGCACTAAATCCTATGGACTTCATTAGAATGTAAGTATGCATTGGAATTCACTAGATCTCTACAATATCCATTATTTTCCTTATGGCTGGGAAAAGTCACGATGCCATGAAAAAAACCCCCACCTTTATTTTATAAACAGCCATAGGGAGGTATAAAAGCTGTCAAAATAAGGAAATGGATCAAGAATTCACAGCACAAATTTTTGTATCAGAAGCAGAAGCACAACCAGCGACCTTTCTGAAAAGAAAGAAGCTCTTTATTTGTCTCTTGTTGCTGAATACAGGCAACAATAATGACCTAAATGAGACCTGCTGAGTGCAAACAGAAAACAAATGCATGGTGGGGTTCTAGCATCAGCCACTCTCAGATGCTTAATTGCAAATTGTTAAATACACAGAGTTACCAATTCATTTTAACAAAATAGCATTCACAGACTCTTACCAGTTTCAGCCTTGGCACCTGTTGAGCAGCTCCTACCATCAAACAAATAATTTGGCTTTGACACTGAGTAAATATCAGGGCTCAACCACTTTTTATTAACTACAAATATCCAAACCCATCAGGTTTGGTACACAGTGTGGTATTGGATATGTCTGGGAGATGCTATTCCTTCAGTAGAGTACGGTAGAAGGAAAGGAAAAGATTCCAGTGCACTAGGATCTGTTTCTCTTCTACCTTTTCCCCAAAACTCCAGGAAAAACACTGTAACAATTGCAGTTTTTCACTGTCCAGAAGTCTCTGTAGTAGCAATAGTTATGTAAAGGTTGGAGGAAATGTGACTTCAAACTGATGCCACAAGGAGCCAAAAGAACCAAGCCAAACCAAACCAGAAAAATTTCCTGAGCAACCTGAATCAGTTTAGCCTGGGAAAAGTGAGTAGACAGATAAACCATAATTGTCTAGAAAGGATTAGCAAGAAGGAAACTGAGCTCTGCTCAAACCAAACAGGCTCAGACAATCTCTCACCAGAGACAACCTTCTTGACAGTTGATCCTCCATCTTTTTATCTTTTTACCTTTTCCCTCACACCAGCCAAGAGAATCTGCAAATGTATCTAGATATGTCTGTGTGTGTATGTGACATTTATGTTTATAGCTTGAGTTTTGGAAAGAGTTTAATCTAATTACAGCGATAATAAAGGCTAGAAAAATTAGTCTGTTCTCATACCTAAAAAGCATAAATGGTCCCTCAAAAGTATCCACATAGAGATAAAATAAAATAAGTACTTTTACAAGATATTTAGAGAGTGTAAGCCTTTGGGAAAACAACATTTTTTCAAAGGTATTTATCCTGTTTAACAGAGATTTGCTTTGCAATTTTTAAATACCTAAAAGTTTTTGTTAAAAATCCAGGAAACTTGTAATGGGTAGGTATTGTACAACTTGCAATGCCTTTTTAGACTTCAAAGTTTTAGGAATTATAAGTTGCTGGATGAAAATAATATTCCAGCTATTAATTTTAAGTATAATAAAGAGCAGTAATGATTCTTGCCTTGCCTCCAGCAGGCCTCAGACCAGTCTTGTTGGAGCAATTTGTTAAATCCATGGGGATTGCACTCATAAGCTGAGTTACACTCAGGTAAGAGCAGACATTAAATGAAGGGCATAATTGGAGTTTGTTCCAGTAAAACTGACTGGAATAGGGCACAGCTTGACAGACTAGCTCATGTAAGCTGTAGTTATTCCCAGCCCTTCCACTGAAGTGACAAAAGAAGGGAATGCTGCCTTTTTAACCAATGTATTTTTAATTATGATTTCTAGTTTAGATGGTTGCAGAGAAAAAAGTTGAACCAAACTTTGACTTTTTCCTGAACATAGAGATCATAATCAAAAAAAACCTGTAAGATGTTCATTTTTGCAAATACAACTATTTTAAAGTCGTCCTGTTTTGAAGACTGACTGGCACTTTGGAGAACTTACAGCTGGTGAAGCCAGAGATCTCTGAGGCCATGTGGAGCCACTTCAGGAGGTCAGAAACATGCAGGCTATGATAACATGTCAGCCAGGAAGTTCAGTGTGTGGTAATTGGCTTCCTTGGCTCTCTCCCTCATTGTGAACCCTCATGTAGCCCCAGATGCAGATTCCTTTTTCTGGACACACTCTCATTCTCTGGTCCATGTACTCACAGCTCTCTAGCTGAGAATTGCATTAAATAGGGTTAATGTTACATAATTTTCTACATCTTTTTTTCTTTAAGGCCTTAAAACTGTCTGCTGCATCTTCTTTTAGTGGCACCAAACCTGATGGGTGTTTTCATTTGTTTCTGTTCTCTCCCCTGCATTATGTCACACCACACCTGGCCATGAACTGCTGCTGCTTAAGGGGCTTCCACAGGACACAAAGAGAAAGAGAAAATCCCTCAAACCTAGTTTAGAGGTTCATAAGAAGCACAACTGCTCTCTGGTAATGCCCTTTGATTCACTTCAAAACTGCAAAAATGCGGTTTAACCTTTTACTGGCAACAGAGCCACAGTTCAGAGAGATTGTCTGACAAATGTAGGGCCTTTTGTGTAAAACCCTTCTATATCAAGGAGCCATGAGTAGTGTCCATAATTTACTATTTATTAATGACCATCTCTTACTGGTCATAAACTCATTTTCTACAAGAAGTCAGAAAACATACAAACAACATTGCCTGCAATGAAATGCTGATGTGTATGAGGGGAATCTGTCACTACCAGCCAAGCAGCAGTGTATAGGATCAGTCTACCCAAATTTGTTACCTGGTTTTAAAAGCTTCCTTCACCCTGAAATAATTACTAAAATTGCAAGGAAGTCACTGCTTTCTAATAAATATGTTTATTTTCTCATACATACATATATATACATATAGATATACACAATTGAGACATAATATTTGAAATTACTCTGGCTAACTTAATTCTATAAATTTTCTTGGAACATTGCCCTAATCTTCACATTCCCTTTGGCTTACTGACCCCACAGTCAGAGATTTCTGTTTATAGTGACTGCCCTGTTAAAACAATATTCTACTGAGTTTTTGGCCTAATGGTATTTAACAAAGAAGGGTCAGCAAATTACTTTAAATTCTAAAATATCAGGGGGAAAAAAAAAGAGAAAAAGGCTTTGGATAACATTTTAGGACTGAACTCTTAGTACAAATTCACCCACAGGGCAGGGAGATATGAATTCCAAGCAGGCTGAAGTCCCTAGCCATGAAGGTTTGGTTGAGCATGGATTCAGACTTCAGCCCAGCAATACAAAGGAAAGTTATACTGAACTTCAGAGGCTCCCAGTTTTGATCTCATTGATTGTTTTGACTGGATAAAAGAATCAAGCATTTGGGATTAGAGCACTTAACTCTTTTAAGATTGGTTAAGAATTTACGGCTTATTAACCAATTAATGTTTCTTTAAGCTCTTAGTGCCTTAGCATGGCTGGGCTACTCCAAATTCCTAAGAAGACTTAAGCATCTACAGTGCCTTAGCATAGTTAAAATTTCTTCCCTCACTAAAAAGACTTAGCCATGTTAAGGTTACTTAAGCATTTAACAAAGTTTATATGCACTGTAGCTGCTGCCAATTTCCTTCTTAACTTCTAAACAAGCAAAGTCAGTGTAAAGAATTGTGCAATATGAATTTGAGAGATCAAGCTTTTACCTGAGACACTCAAGACATGAAGTTAGGCTCCAGGCTAGCTCAGGCATGATGACTGATTGAGCATTTCCTTTGTGGAAGAACAGAAACCTTCATCAAGTGGTTCTGGCTATGCCACCAGAGAGAATTCTTCTGCATTGATAAATCACTAGTGCATTGAATTACTGAAGTGCATGACCATAGAGCCCCTAATTTTTTAACTTAGGATTTGTTTTTATTGTGTTCATATATTTATCCTGAATTACTAAAGTATTCATTAGCTTATGAACATACTAATCCTATAGAGTTAAGCAAAAACTAACTTTTACACAGGTCAGTAAAGGCCTTGTATGGAAGAGATCTAAGTCAGGACAGAGTGCTCAATGGTACTGAGTCCTTTCTCCTCTACTTCAGTGTATTTTGTTAAGTCAATAAAAAATGTTTATTTCAAGTTGTTCACATGCAAAACAAAGACTATGAAATGCTTAAATTGTGTAGATCTTTCATGCACTTATGTGAGGAGAAAAAAGAATAAAATTAGATTGTTCATTTTGAGCTAGTTGAGCAGGAAAGAAAACCACTTAAACATATTGTTACCTAGTTTATGCTTAACTCTTCTTTTAAGCATCAAGATTGACATGACTGAGAATTGTGCTTGTTCAGATGAAAAATTCTAATTCTACTCCTAATGATTGTAACAGAAGTGCAGTAACCTGTATGATTCACTGACAGCTCTTCCAGATGAAAAGATAGGTGTATCTATCCACAACGCAAAGTAAAATTGGGATGCTTTTCAAAGGTGCTCTCATATGAAATGCTATTATTGCTGCCAAAAACTATAAAAAACTCCACTCTTTCCATTGTATGCAGGGTAGGTTTTGAAGGAAGTGAGGACAAGTTATTTTTGAGGCAGCATTTAATGGAACATGTAGTAAAATGTTTTTTCTCCTTTCTTCCGTTTATTATTCTGGTGTGGCTTTTGTGGTTGGGGTTTTTTGGTTTTTTGTGTGATATATGCTGTTACTTTGAGAAGATAAGTTTTTTGAAGGTGCTTTCATTCACCCACACAGTTTAACAGTTTCATATGAACACAAATGCCCATTTTCATACCCAAATAAGATAAGGGATGACAGTAATAGATAAAAACAGGTATCCCTCCTTTACAACACTCATCCTTCCATGGTCCCCCTTAAACTGGTCAGTCTGCCAAACAACTTTCTTGTCTTTCATAGGAATTACCTGAGGCTAAAAACCTTCACAAATGTCAGAATTTAAGGTTCCTGAGCTTCAAGAGCTCATCACTTTATTACTGCACTTTATATGCCTAAGCTACAATTCCCAGTTGCTGCAGCTCCACCTGTGACAGCTCAGCAATCCCTCAGGGGATGATCTTGGATGTCCAGTCAGAAAAGCAGCACACATGCTTAGGTGTGGAAAAGATCATTATTTTTTTCCCCCACCATACAGAACCTCTACAGCAGAAGCAGTTTTAGTCCTTTATCCTCTAATTTCCATCACTTCTCCACAGTAAGTAAATTCTGTGGCTTTGCCCTGAACTCAAGGCCTACAAACTAAACCCTCTCCATTCACAGTTTTCTTTTACCACAACACCCCAGAAATCTTAAGTTTCTGAATATTGTTGGTGATGGCAGCCAGGTATCTATGACACAGAGAACAAAGGCTTTCTATCTGCACCAGAGACCCTTGAAGGAGAGCAGTCATGCTCTGGACTCTGTTGGACTGATTCTGACTGTATGTTGCCCCTGTGAGGACATCAGAGGCTGCTAAGCATAAAAAGGATTAAAAAGCTTCTCGTGGTTCAGGGCAAATGTGGGAGAAAACGTTCCAAAGGGGTTTCTCTAGAAAGCAGATTCAAGCAGACCCTACCCCAACTGGTTTGGGAAAATATTTCCTTGGAGAAAAGTGGAAAAAAACTGTTTATTTAACAGGCAAAGCATTCACCAGCACAAAAAAAAAAAAAAAATTGCAATAAATTGACATAGGCAGCAATTTTTCAAAAGCTTTTAAGTAGTCCATACTCAGTTGATTTTCACAGGAAAAGTAAAAAAAGTCTATTTCTAAACAAAATTATCCCTTCCTGCCAATTTCACAGCTCTACAGTGAAAATATCTGATTGTTTGTCCCTTCTCTCCCTCCCTCCCCTCCCACCCCCCACCCAGTAAAACAGAATGTTTTTCCCCATCACTCATTCTTGGAAATCGTTCTATTTATTTTAGATTAATTTTTCCAACACATCTCAGATTGAGACACAGACATGGCATGGAAAATTTCAGCCCAAGCATTTAGTGTTTGGCAAAGTTACAACCAACTGGGACTAAAAGGGAAGAGTTTGGCAATTTAGGATGCACTAACAGCCTTCCTTCTAATGAACATTCTTGTTCAAAGGTTATTAATAGACTCAAGAACAAGTCTGAAATTCAGAATAGACCAAAAATAATGCTGGTGTCCTGTCTGAACTTTCTAGTCTTTATGGTAAAGTACTTTGAAAAATCATTGGAAAGCAAAGTTGTGTGACTAAAGCCAGTATAAATCTTAACTATAATTTTCTGGTAGGCTTAAGATTTGAAATATTGTCTTTTGGTTCAGTGGTGATATTAACAAAATGCAGTGTAGTGCTAGAAAAGCTACAGAAAAGGAAATTGAAAATGATCTCCAGAGATAAAGAAATGTGCAGGATGGAGTAAATTTGCATAAAAATTGTTACATTGGTATTTAATTGAATTATATTGGATCTTATATTTTTAGATAATATCAGTTTGAGTTACTATTGTAGGTTATTATAGACTGGTGTATTATTAAAAAATATATATTCTTGAAAAAAGTTTTGACAATGTGCTTACCTGGTAAAGTCACCTGTTTAAAGCACTCGTGTTTTCTAATGTAGTGAAATATGATAGCACTAAATAAAACCTATTAAATTGGTGGTTTCTATCATTCTCATTATAAATCTCTCCCACAGGTGCCTGGATTATGTTTGCAGCAGATTCAGCCTTGTGCAGCAGGCCAAGGACGGTACAATTTGGTGAGTATTATTGATTGATGCGGTATCATTATAGCAGCCCTTTCTTATATATATATCATTATATATAGCCCTTTCTTTCCATGCCCCTGTTCTTGTTGTTCAGCCATTAAAATAATACTTCCAGGTTAAAAATGCCACGTTTTTAATGCTTATTGCATGTGAGTAACAGTGCTGTGGCACATTAAAATGCCACAATGCTAAGAAGAGTGCTAAATAATTGAATAAATATTGCTGTGTTTAGACTGTTCCTGTTTGTGGAGAGAACTCAAAACCTGAAAGTACATTATTTGCCATAACATCATACAAAATGTACTTTAGCAAATAAAAATTACTGCTGAAACTCCTCTGATGACTGTTTAAGCCATGGTGTAGAGGCAAAACTGCCATTTTAATAGCTATATATGTATGGTTTTTATGTAAAATTTCGGCAATGTCCAATTTTTTTAATCTAGCTGAAATTTTTGATGTTCAGTTCTCTAAGTAGTGATTTCATAATTTTCCTATTCATTGGTGATTTCCTCAAGAACTGAAATTTGTACTTGAATTGGACCTGTGAGAAACAATATTAATAACTGAGACATTTTAATATGCGTGTGATGAACAACTACTGGCCAGTGGTCCCTATATTACTGTCCTCTTGCATTAAAAATAAACCCACAGACTGTATGTCTGACTTTAGTCATACTCATGCTTGGTTTTAATCTGGCTCCCCTTGATTCCATAGCAGCACTGATGAGAATCATGCAGATCTTTCTAACTGATGCAGCAGCTAGAAAATCTGCTGCTTTTGGCATATTTTTAATCTCAGCACTCCCAAATAGTGGGTCACAATATTCTGGTCCCTCCCATAACATGTTGAACATTGAAGTCTATCCCATTATCCTTGTTTTAGTGCTGACTGTTGTGAGTCAAGCCAGATATGTAAAAGTTGGTGAGTGCAGCAGCCCCAGAACATTGATGCTTCAGATCTTCAGATTTTTGTGGAAATCTAGTTTATGGTAAGTACTTTTTAATGTTACTATTTACTTGTTTGCAATGGTAGGTGGTTTTTAAAAAGAATAAATTTCAGTTCTGATGTTGTGTCCAAGAATCTTGATATATTGTGGGCTCTACTGGGAAATTTTACTGTGTGGTTCATCCACACCACCAACTTGGACCAATGATTAAAAAATGGTTAATTATAAACCTCGGAAGATCTCAGATGGAGATTTGCTGTTATTTGCATTAGTAGATTTCAAAGTGATGCAAGCCTGTGAGGATGAATGAAAGCAGTGCTGGAGAAGTGTAGGTAGTCAGGCTGGAGCTGTGATCCCTGGTCACACAGACCTTCACGGCCTGCTGGAGCCCCTTGTTATTCCATGGGTTTTCTTCAGAGGGACAGAAATCCACCTGCTTGGCTCAGCTTGCCAAAGGCCCTAAGGGAACAGCAAAGTGTACACAGAGCTAGAGGAACTCTAGGGAAAGTTAAGGAATTGTATAAACAGGCTGCATTCTGTTCTGCTTGGTCATTTTGGGGATTAGGAACTGATCCTTTCCAAAAACCATAGGTGAGGATTCTGTTACTCCTCCAGAAACTGACAGCAACTCAGGAAAAAAAGAGGCAGAAATCCAAAGAATTGTCTGGGCTATTTTAGGTGACATCAGGTCAAGCTCAGTGCAAAAGCAGAATTTGCCCTGATGGCTGCTTCAGAAATTTGCAGCATTCTGCTTGCTTAGTTTCCTTGGAAATGCTGGCAGATATGTAGGGAATCAGGGACTCTCTGGAGCAGAGATAGAAAACCCAAGACCGAGAATGACCTCTTAACATGGTGTTTAAGGCTCAGAGAGGGAACTCTATATTCTAGTTGGTGGTCAGAGAGCAGCTGCCTTTTTTTAATGAATATATGGTAAAATAATTTCTCTTCAGGATGGAATTAAAAAAGGTAAAACCTGTTTCTCTCTTAGCTGAGTCCACAGCACTTTCTTTTTTCTTTGAAGGAGAACATCACTGCCCAAAACCAGTTTGTGACTTTCCTGCTGTCAGGTGTCTAAATCCTGGGTATAGCACCCCTCCAGTTAGTGTTTCTAATAGCAGCCAGGTGAACAAATTCCTGTTATCTTGTCCCATTCCAAGCAGTCCTGAATAAACTGAGTTGCTCACCTACAGTCAGAGACTCTTGTGTAGCAAGATGTCAGAAAAAGTCCAAATGAGTGGCAAATAGCCCAGAAGTGCAACACATGATTCCCAGTTGCAACAGGAGATGCTGATGTCTGCTTTCACACATTTGCTTTTCATCAACAAAAACTGTGTGTCTGTGAAGAGAAGCTAATCCTGTATGACATGGAGCACCAGATCTTATTGCTATTATCTATTTTAGCTTTCTATCTGTTGTTTGGATCTGAATTTTCTGTTTAATTTGAAGGAAAAAAATTGGAAAATTATTATAAGCTACATTCACCTATGTAATTGTCCATGCCTAAATTACTGTTTTTCAATAGCATGCTTTCTCTAAGTATGGCAGTGCCGTTTTGGCATGACACAATGCATAATTCTGATGTTTCTCCTTGTAAAATTCCACTATGGTCATCATTTCCAGCTGATTCTCCAAAAATTTTGCTCTTGGCTCCTATTTTATAATGAAGGCTGTGCCAATAGCTTGTGCTTATCTAGCTTGGTTACAACAGTTACAGTCTGGTTTTCCAGCCTTAGGAAACAACTGAAACAATATTGATTTGCTTCAAGCCTGCCAGTTTGACTGGCACCATAATCAAGATTCCAGTAGCTTTCTAAATGTGTTTTTTTTTTTTTTTTTCCCCAGTGTATCTGCCATATATGCAAATTCATTAAAAATAAGAAAAAAATTATGCTGGTTTAAGATTTTTTTTTAAGCATGATTTCAGACTGGAAGATTTGCTTCTGTCAGTGTCATGAACTTTTTCAATTAATTTTTTAAACAATGCTGTCACATAAGTTTTTGGTGGGAACCCAACACTCCAGCATGGGTTAGGAAGCTACACTTAAAAAATTCTCTGCTAACTTCAGGTGGTATTTTCTTTCTTATTGCAGGTTGAAAACATGTCCTGTTCATTGATCTAACTTACAGACATAAAAATGCAAACCACTAATGTGCATGATTCAACTAAAGCTATACTGAACTCATTCTTACATTTGAAAAAAAAAATCACAAATAAATCCTTTATGTGAGATATCAACAAAGAAAAGGGCAAGCCTAAAGAAACCTTTAAAAGTAGTGATGAAATGAGAAACAGAACCGAAATTTCATTTTAACCATATAGTTTTCTATTTGTTGTAATGCATGGATAAACATCTAGAACTGGTATAAAAAAGTAGCAAGAATGTGTGCTCAGAGCTTAATATTTTACTATGAAATTCCAACTACACCCTTTGTTTATAAGTAAGTAATTACTCAGCTAAGCCAACTTTGAATGCTCTAGCCAATTCTTGCTAAAATAGATTGCACTGTTGGAAGGGTGTTAGCAGAATTTTGTTGTTTACCATATTAATTTCTTCAAACAAATGCCTAAAGTTTCATTTTTGCAGTCACAAAAAGCCTTCCAGAGGCTTATATACATGCTGCTTTCAACAGGCAAAAAGAGGTGGAGACAAACTTTGAATATATGAAAGAAGACACTTTTAAGAGTGAGGATGAACATGACTTTAAAATAGCAGGCCTTTCCACAACACATGGCAGAGCATGATTGGTATTGATGTTAAAAAAAGGCAGTGTGGAAATCACACTTATTTGACACTAATGCTTTTTTTTTTTTGCAAGATAAGAGAGTTCTAAAATGTAACAATTGAGTATCTTAGGTTTTCATATTGATGGGCAAGTGGTGACTAATTCTTATTTTTTATTTATACACCTAATGTACATGAGCATGTAATCAGCTGAAAGTAAACACTACTATCTTTAGCACAAAGCATTTATGATGTCCATAAAATTTCTATTAAATTTAAGCTTTAAAAATCTTTGTTTTTTCAGTATTTCCCAGTCAGAAGTGAAAGCTTTGCTTATACAGTTCTGCCCATATTCAGATACCTAAATCCACTTGAATGCTTTTGCCTTGTGAATCGGGAATGAAATTTCCCCAGTACAATGAAGGGTTTTTCTCCTAGCATTTGATCACTCCAATATAGATACTGAAATTTGAAAAGTTGAATTAATTACTTAATAAATTAAGTAGAAAATAACATAATTTAACTGAAAACAGAGAGTGAAGTTTGATTACTGAAGACACGAACTACATTTCACGCAGACCATCATGGTTTGGAACACTGCAGGGAGTTATGAGGATATCATACCAGCAAGCTGCAACTGGGCCCCAATTTATGAATGGTAACCTCCAGAGTATTTTAAAGTTTGTTTTTCCTTTATTTTAACTAATTGGTTTCAGGTGAGTTAGGTGAATTCTTTTAGAAGTTTAGTGTGTGTGAAAGATCACTTTAAAAACCCCAATTTGCTGTTTTAATACTTTTTTCTCTTAGATTACCAAATTGATATATTGAAAAATACTTTTTAAAAAAAATTAATGTTAAGAATTGCTGTATGGATTCAATTCCAAATCCAAAGATCCTACTCAAGTTTTTACATTTTTAGGGGAAACTATTGATAGATGTGTTGGGTTAAAGATGCAAAGTGCATCACTTCACACCTCCTTGGGACTGGATGCAAAAGGTGATTGAAATGCACAGCAAAATACTACTGCTTGACATCTTTATGGAGTTTTGAGTAATTTCATTAATCCTTTAATGTGATGCACTGAGAACTGAGGTATCAAGTACTTTCTTGTTTTTTCTCTTTAAGCCTGGTTTTTTTTTGGGTTTTTTTTTTTTTTTTTTCTTTCCAAATTGGACCAGGGCTGCCTGGCCAAACCACTGCACTCCACCTGGGTAAAGAGTGAATGTCATTGTCGGGATGTCACCGCTTATCCCGGAGCGGCTGTTCCCAGGTGGGACGCGCTGAACCCTGTGCGAGCACCTGGATGGATCCTGGAAATCCCAGGAGTCCGGGAACGGCACCGCAGGACAGAGCCCGAAGTCAGCACTGTGAACTGCTCTGGGAATAAAGGCGCTGCATAAATACACTGTTCTTTTTTTAAATGAGTGTCATTGCTTTAATAGGAAATACATTCAAGAGGCTTCCGTGCAAAATACAAAGCAAAACAAAAAACGCGAACAAAACAAAAAAAACAAAAACGGAAAGGAAAGGAAAGGAAAGGAAAGGAAAGGAAAGGAAAGGAAAGGAAAGGAAAGGAAAGGAAAGGAAAGGAAAAAGAAAAAGAACGAGTGCTGCGTGGCGGTGACTCCGCTCGTCCCCCCTCGCTCCGCCGAGGCCGCGCTGAGGGGGCCGCGCTGCCCGCGGCTCGGCCGGCGCAGAGCGCCGCTCGGGACGGCTCTGCCCGGCGCTGTTCCCTCCCTCGGGCGGGATCGCGGCTCACCCCGGCCGCCCCCCGGGGTTGGTGCCCCCCGGCTCGCTGCCGCCCTGCCGGGGCCGGGCTCAGCCGTGCCCGGGCACAAGCGCCCTCCCTCCGCAGGTGCGCGGGGCCGGGCAGGGGCGGCCGGCGGGGCCGCTCCGCCGCGGGCCGGGAGCGCGGAGCCCACGGCGCTGCCCAGGACGGCCGGCGCTCCGAGGTGGGATTCGGTGAGGGGGTCCCGGGGGTCGATGCCGGGCGTGAGGGAAGCGCTGTGCTCTGAGGGGGCCGCGGGCGGACGGGGGTCCCGGGAGCGTGCGAGGGTGACGGCGGCCGCCGAGGCGTGGAAGGGCCGCCCTGTCCGGCTGGAGCCGCCTGAAGCGGGGGATGCCGGCGGAGCGGGGCTGGAGGGATCTCGGGGAGCCCTCTCCGAACCCCAAACACAAAATGTCCCCTCAGCCAGGAGCCGGCAAAGCCAAGCAGCAGGTGGGTTTTGCCCGGCCTGTGGCTCGGGCAGCGGGCGGGATGGGATGTCCCTGTGTGCCCGCTCTCCCGGGAGGGCCATCGGGTGCCTGGGACGGCGGCTGGGGAAGGTTTCACCGGTGGTAGCTGTGTGTGATTGAGCCAGGTGGATGGATAGAGGTGTGTCATTCTTTACTGTGAAATTAGGGAGTGATAAGGTTGATAGGCAGCATTCATTCTTTTTTTCTGGGTGTACCAGTTGCATGCTGTGTGAATAAGTTAAGGTGATGTGAGGTGATCTGAAGTAGGACCTTCAATCTGAGTTTTAACCGGGCAGGGAGGAGAGGGAACAAGGAGATGAGTTAATTGTCATAGATACTTCACTTTTTTCATCATCTCTCCCTCTTCAGGCAGCCCTTCGAATTAATAAATCTGAATGCATTTGTATCTCTCTCAAGTAGCTGCCAGCAGTGTAGGAGTGATTACTTTTTGAGTCATTTAGTCTTCTTTTTTTTGTCTTTAATTTCTTTACTAGAATTTCACCTTGCATTTTGAAGGCTGATTTTGATGTGTTCTTCCTTCTCAATAGAATAGGTTCAACAATAAAAAATATTCAGTAGTGATCTCTCCCTAGCTCCTGCTGACACCTGTTGCTGAATTGGCCTTTATGGTTTCTATCCCTCTCTGTCTGACCACTGTTTATTTACTTATGTGTAGTGGAGAAATGGATGTGAAATTAGGACAACTTAGTAGTTCGTAAAACTTCATAAACTTCTGAATGTTTGATTCCTTTGTAGAGTGCTGGTGAACCTCTGTTCATATTCACAGTAGTAGTAGTGATGTATATGCTGTGTACATACAGCTTTAAAATGGTGTTTCTTTACAGCTAAATATTTACAGGCCTTAAATGTGACTCAGAAGTAAGCTGAGGCTGCTTTGCACATGTTTTCTGAATCTCATGGTCAAACATTGCTAGCTCAGTTAATTTTACTTTGTACATTGTCTCTGACTTGGTCACATATAAGCATGTTACTGTCTATAAAGCCTTTAATTTGAGTTGACTGGCCCTGCTACAGCTGCCTCAGCAAAGCCCACATCAGCTCTCCTTTAACAAAACACTGGCACAGGACGGCCTGAATGCTGACCCTCTGCTTGTGGGGAGGTAGTGCAATGAAACCTTGTTCTCCATGGAGGATTTTATGGCAAAATGACTCTTAAAAAGTCAAGTACATGTCAGTGAAGGTAGACACTGGTCCTTGGGACTGAGACCTGCATGCAGTGTTTCCCTCTCCCGTGGCAGCTTGGAGAACAGGGCTGCCTGTTTTGAAATCTGTATTTCAAAATACATTATATAATATATTAATATAATTATAATTATATATATAAAAATATAAATATAAATAAATAAATAAATAAATATATATATATATATATATATATATAGTAATGTAAAGTTCACAGAAGAAGTGGAAATCATTAGACTGATGCTGAGTTTCCTTGTTCCTAGAAAAAAACCAAAATCCAAATACACAGGATATGCTCTATGCTGTTGCCTGCTACGTGGTTAAGCAATCCCCTGAAAAAAAAATATTTTTTTTTCAAGGATGGAGTTGGGAGAAAATTTCTTGCAGAAGAGCAGTGGAATAAAATATAGGCTAATCAGAGAGTATAGTTAACTTCATATTCTGCATCAGAAATACATATTTAATTTTTTTAAATGTGAGTCTTAAGGAAGATAAGTAACTTCATGTTACTAAATATTCTGATGGGCAGAGAGGAAGAATCTACCTCTGTATAAAGTGAAACCTTGATAAATTCATAGCATGAAAAAAGGACCTAAAGTGTAATTCCCTCAGAAGGAGCTTAAATTATAATATCCCCACCTTAAAAGAGTAATTTTTTAAGGTGGGGATATTATAATTTACCAATGGGAAGGATTCCCCATTTCATAACCAGACATCTGAAAATGTCCCACTCTGCGTGGCAAACTTGGCACAGCCAGCCAGAACCTTTTTTCCATTTCAATAAACTAAGCCAGATTTTAGTATGGATGGAGAGCACATTTTCAGATGCTTCATGATTTTCCTAATCCTGTGACCTGTGTGCCTTAGGGAGATCTTCCAGGAGTGCCCCATGAACCTGCTGTGTGGCTCTTTATTCCACCTTTGGGATCTGGATGTTTACTTGCAAACAGCAATGGCTGGAGGAGGGAGACATGATGTTTTCACTAGATCAGGGTAGGACAAAGCAAAGCAGTTTGAAACCTGAGTGTTCTGTAACTGTGTTTGAATATCTGTGTGATTTCTGGCCCTGACTTACTTTACGCCTCTGTTGTATGTAGGTAGGAAAGTTTTGTTATAAACTTTGAAAAATAGCATGGCCCTGGTGTCAGGCCTATTGAATTGTCTGAATTAACACAGATCTTTGCTGATGAAGTAGTGGATGAGGTAGATGAGTGTTTCTCAGACTTCTTGCAAATGTGAGCACTCATCCTTTTTATGCACTTCCTAAGTAAGAAGCTGACATTATAGAATTATAGAATTGTAATAAATAGATTCTAAAAAGTATTTTAGGTTATAAAATTGCAAGGAAGAAGTATACTAGCTGTTACAGCAGTTGGGAAACTTTTCAAGAGTCAGAGAAGGAAGACATTTTGCTGTAAAGAAAAACCAGCATTTGTTAATCACATGTTTGAGTGGTGAGAATGGAGAAAGCTGATGAAGAGGAGAGGCAAAAAAAGGGCAGAGATAGATTTAGGAATGAAAATAATAAAGAGGCATGGGAAGAATTAGGACAAGAAACAGCAACAGTTACGATTGCTTTGGAATAAAGTGTCAATTTCAAGTCATTTCTTTTAATCCTGTAAAAGCTGGGAATTTTATCTGATATGATCATCTTGGTTCCCCTGATAGTCTGCAGAGAAGGTTATTCCAAAGGCTGACTCCTGTCTTCCCTCAGAGATAAAGATTGCTAAGCAGTGTGAATTATAGATGCTTTGTTCTTTCTCTCTTTCAGCAATGATTCTGATGAGCGTTTAAACTGAATGTCAACTTATTTCTTTAGAAAAAGTCACTTGTCAGATACCAGCGTTATCAGAACCTCCATTGTGGCTTGTTACTGTAATTTTACCAAATAATAGTTTGTCTTTCATAAACAACAAGTCCATTTCTTTGGCTCAAATTTGATGAAGTGCATTACTACTAGAGTAAGTTGTTTCTGCTAGGGTAGGGAGAAGATGTGTGCAGCTGAGCAAGATTGGAGGATTCTTTTTGTCTACAATTCTTAATTCTAGCTTGCTAATCCTTCTAGTAAAATAAACCTTAAATTTTTGTCCAAGGTACTTTAAAGTGACGAGGGAAGAGGGAAACTTCTAACTAACAAATTAAATTTCAAAATGCAAACAGCTTGCATACTTATTTCTCCTTTTATTCCATTATATAATTTGCTGGTGTTTTAAGAGTGGAGGAAAGGAAGGTTCTCCCAGTGGAGCTTTGTGGCACAGGGTATGGTCCACATGCTCTTGGCCACAGCTCTTTGGGGTTCCGTGCTTACAACTGATCTCATTGTCAGCTTTGTTCTAGTTTGGTTTGGGTGTAACTTTGCTGAAGACCCCCACCCTTGTACTCTGCAAGCACAACTTGTGTGTGGCTGCTCCAGCCTGGCTGAATCAAAATTGTCTTGGTGAGATTAAATCAGTAAGACATTTTAAAAGACAGATGAAGTTTGCTGAGTCCTGCCATTATGAAGACTCGCAGTGTCCTTATTTTGCAATGCTTTGATAGTGAATGGTATTTTAATGTGCATTTAAAGCCTGAATCCTGTCATGTGTAAATTTATCACTTGCGCAACATTTATCATCTTGTACAACAACAAAATGATCCTGAAAGTGGGATTTAAACGTGGATAGGAAAGTATTGACACTTTTCAGGAGCTAGTTCAGCAAGCAAGCCTTGGCTGCACATTTTGGCAATCTGGAGCCTAATTGTGGCCATGGTGTCACATTATTATTTGCTCAGCCCCTCTGTGTGCAGATACAAACAACAAATACTGCTTGCTTTCCACACAGTACACTAGAAAAAGATGTTCCTACGTTTCAGGATTAAGAGATGAAAAATTGTTTTAAACTTTTTGGAATTGTCACTCTTCTGAGTTTAAAGTAGTTGTTTTCATTGTATATCATGGCTCCACCAGTCCTTGTCCCATCCTTCTCAGTGGAAGTTGACTCCAGTTTCAGTGTTTTGGCCCTTCTCATTTCCTATAATACCCTTAAATTAAAAAAATCCTTTCAGTGGGAATGTCATACCTGACAATGAGTGATTGCTATACCAATAAAGTTCTGCTGTAATCCAGCTCTCAGTTGTCTTATTTATATAACATTTTTCACTTTGGAGAAACAAGACAGCTCACAGAGGTTGTAAGAACATCACATTTGAATACTGTGCCAAGAGTGAAGGCTGCCCTCTGCTTACATAGCTTGGACAGAAATTGAGTTATCTGTACCCTTCTGGTGACACTGGGGAGAAGCATATGAAGAGAGATAAAGTAGGTACAGCTACTCCATTCCCAGGAGCCTTTTTTGCTTTGGAGCCACACAAGTGTTGAAGTGTTGAAATAGATATGGAAGCTGAGGGTGTGTTGGCTTCTTAGGAATACACTGTGAATACTGGAATACAGCTTCTCTGGTTTTGCTCTGATCCTGTAACCTTTCAGAAGTGTTAAAACAACTTTAAGATGCTGAAGTAGCAGATAGCACTGTTACTTATTTTGCTGGCATTTAAGGAAAGTTAGAACTGAATTTTCTTTAACTGGTCTCTACCCACAAGTTGGTAGAATAATTAATGAAATAGAAAACGTTCCTGGAGGTGGCAAGAATGTCTTTCAGGAGCACATGCTGGGCACCAAATGCTGCATCAAAACATGCACTGCAGCTGTATGGAATAAAGTCTGTATGTAAACTTGTTTGTCCCCTTCCCTGTGATAGTGAAGTGTGGAGGACAAAGGCAGGAAAATGTGAGACACTTTGAGTGGCCTCTAATGAACATGGCACAGGATTTCATCAGAAACTGCACACACTGCAACTCCAACAGTGCACTGTAGTGTTCCTCAACATCTTCTATGCTATATTTTTTCAATGTCTGGAAAACTAAGGGATAGTTAAGGGATTTTTTTTTCTCTTTAGTAAAAAACATGCTGAAATGCTATACTTTTAATTCCAGACACATGATTCTTGTAAGCTGGGTTTAATGGCTTTGCCTTCTGAGCTGTGTGGTGGTCATTCCCCTGCATCCAGCTCTTTCCCTATGAAATATTTGTATGTCAGCCCTAATTTTTTGCTTCTCCAGGATTGATGCTTGCAATGTATTGTACTTCTCCTAAAATAAATGAGAGGAAAAGAATATAGTTATTTGTCCAACTGGAATGACCATCAGTTATGAAACTGAATGTTTTGCTTTGTCATTTGACTTCTGTATTGTTCAGATTTAAATTCCTCTTCTTGTTTCCCTAAGATTAATTCTGTATGTAAAATGCTGGAGTTTGAGAAGACTGAAAAAGTTGGGGTTTTTACCTAAGGGAAGATGTTAGGTCTTTATAGGTTTTTCAACATTTGATGCTTTTATGAGGTATGAAATGTAGGTTCTACCTTCTCTATTTCCTCTATAGTTGCTACATCTTCTAATTCTCCAGTTCCTGCACAGTTTTAGTTGTATACATGTTTTATGATGCAGAAGTGTTGTCTTAAGGAATCCTCACCTTTATTAGCAGGTATGGACTCAAAAAGATGCTTAATTCTTTTTCCTCCTCTAGAAGTGGGTTGCTCATGCATCCCTGTTAGTATTCAGCCGCAAATTTGGAAACCCACAGATGGGTTTTATGGGACAGAAAAGGCATTTGGAAAAGTTTCCTGACTGTGGAGCCAGTGCAGTTATCCATTTTTAATTATACATTATGCATATCACCCTGCATAGGTGCTACTCCCTGGCACTCCAGGTTCTGATTTCTGTAGCACAGCCAAGCAGATTGTGCAAGTTCTTTTGAAATGAATCAATGCTGTCTCACAGAACAAGATTGCAGGCTTAAAAGAAATCCAACCAAGGCATTGTGACTATATATAATAGCACAAAACTATTGACTCAATATGAAAAGTATCTTTAAAAGAGTGCTCTGCTGCAGCTAGCTATCAGAATTAATGCTCTAAGCCAAACATCAGGCACATTGCACAGGTTCAGTTGCTGTTCTGCAACTTGTTACTGTGACCAGACTGATGTGTGAGTTTGAGGAAGGGAGAGAGAAAAAGAAAAAATCTATATACTGTGTATAAAGAGAAATTATGTGTAACAAAGAGAAAATGCTTATTATTAATATAGTTCTTAACTTAATCTTAGGAATCTCTTGATCAGTGCCTTGAAAGTATTCTGTAAGGGAGAATATGAATCTAAATATTTGTAATCATCCAGACTCTCTTGCATTTAAGGACATCTTATTTCATTAAAAATATAGAAAAATAGGTAACCATTGCTTTAAAAACTTTGTTGTTGAATTTAACATGGCCTGCCTCATACATAGCATTAACTTTTACTGTATTTATATAAAAGGTTTAAAAGAAAATCAAATTTTTGGATGCAGATTTCCTAGGCCCTGATTTTTTAAATCAAGTCTAAAGCAATTTTCTTGGTTCTAAGTTAGTTTACTAATTTTTCTACAAAAGTGTTTGCGGAGGGCTTCAGTTATGAGACCCTTTTTTTTTTTAGGTATTTATCACTTTTTCCATAAACACGTAGCCCTGATTATACATTGGCAGTGTGTTTTCTGTCTGGGAGTGCTTTTTCCCTGATGAAATAGTGAAAAGTAGGCTTTTAAAAATTACACAAAGAAGCCTTTCAGGCTAGAAGGCCTTAATTTAAGATTTTCTTGACTTGAAAAGTGGAGCAATTGAGCTGTATTAACATTTATTCTTTATTTTTAATATAATCTATTCAAACAGGAAGGTCAGGGACTAGTGCTGCAGGTCCTCAAGTACTAAGGATCCCTAGCTCTGATCAAGGTCAGAATAGACTGTGATCAGTATTTTCCTTGGAGTTCTACTTCAAGGAAAATTGAAATTGCAAAAAAGAGTGTTTCACTCTTCTAAAATCTAAAACTTACCAGTGTTGTGGAATCTAAAGGGATTCCCTGCATGGAAATGCCCCAAAAAAGAGGTCTCACCAGAAAAAGGTTCCCACCAAAGAGAATTACATCTTTAAAAGGAAGAACTGAAAACTTCAGGTTTTCATTATAAAAATAACCTTACTTGCTCCAGGGTCCCAGTTTCCTAGCTGGATTGCATCTCAGGAAAGCATCCAAAAGCAGATACTTTTCACAAAAAGAAAAAAAAAAGACTTTATTGAAAACCTGGTTCATTGCTGAGGAGCAGCTTTCATGGAAAAATTTTGACTAGGTCTGTCTCAAGCATAGTAGAACACCAATTTATTCTTGTTTATTCCTGAGGCATCCAGAGTTAGGCATTCTGATATTTCTGAAATCAGCAATATACTGAACTTGAGAGCAGGCAGTAGAATAGATTTCTTGTCCAGAGTCCAGTTGCTGTGTGTTACTCTTGGATCTGTTGGATAACACAAAGTGTGCTTAATCATAAAGCCTGCCAGTTCTCTTCCCCCTGCTCTTCCCCTCTCGGCAGATTACCAGATTTATGTTTGATTTCTTGGATCTTTTTGTTACCTTTTTTTGCCAAAGAATTTGCTCTGACTGAACTTGCTGGAAAGGAGAAAAGCTGAAGAATGAGTTTCTTGCTCCTCTTTGTCATTAACGGTTCTGGTATTCTCTGCTGACAGCAGTAACCAGTCTGCACAGTTGCTTTGCTCCTTCAGAGCATCAGCTATTCCAGAGAGGGGTGCAGTGTTCAGAGAATCCTCAGGGACCCACCAGGATCATCCAGTCCAACCCCTGGCCCTGCACAGACACCCCTCAATCCCACCCTGTGCCTGAGAGCATTGTCCAAGCACTCCTGGAGCTGTGGCAGCCTTGGGGACATGACCATTCCCTGGGGAGCCTGGGCAGTGCCCGAGCACTTTGTGGGGAAAGAATCCTTCCCTGAAAACCAACCTCAACCTCCCAAGTATTCCAGAGACCAATACCAGCTGTGGATGACACAGAACGTTGGGCTGCAGCATGTTCCAACTGCAGCAGCATCTTCATCCTGTCTCCTTTTTGTGCTAATTCCAAGTCAAGCATGGTGGTGACACATTCTCTTAGGACAAAATTAGGATACACCTTTTCAGGTGAAGGGTGAATTATTGTTGTCATCATAGTGCAAGAGTTCTTTTATCATTACATTGCAAGGGTTCCATATTGCTAGAGTTTCATACCTTCCTGATGTTTCTTGCAGGCAGCTCCTCCAGGCACTGACTCTTCCTTGTCCTCGCAGCAGCCAACTGACCCCAGTTCCCACCAATCCACTCTTTTATAACACTCTTCTTATTGGATACAGCTGTGGCCTGTTAACATCAGGCTCCTGATCTTTAGTCATTAACCTAGCTGCAACTCTTTAGGGGATAAGATTACATTCTATCCACCTTTATTTACCCATACTGCATCCCCCTACAAATTATCTCCAGGAGAACTGGTGCAGTTTTTGCACAAGTGTCAAAATCAAAGCTAGTGCATATCTATTTCATTTACCATTCAATTTTGAAGCCTCTTCTAGACTTCCACACATAAATGAAATTTTGTATATAATAAAATTTAAAAAGAAATAATTGTGCTGTATGCCTGAGACTGGAAAAAGCAAATGAGATTGCAGACACAGCAGCTTCTCTGCAGGTGTGAAAGAAGAGTGCCAGTGTGCTTCAAATGCTGTTCCCCTTTCCCAGTTATACCTGGTAGAACTCGTAAGAGTTTCTACTGATCTCTGGAGGGTTTTCTCCTGTTTTTTCAGCATTGTAACATCACTGCTGTGTGTGGGTGCAGCTCCAGCCAGGCCGTTGAAATGCTGCAGGAGGTTCCCCAGTCCCCCCTTCTTTGCTTCCTCGAATAGAAACCTCTCCTTATAAACTCAGCAACAACAGCAGCAGCAGAGCCCAGACAAAAGAGAGCTTTTGAGCAGTCCCAGAGGGGCACTGCCAGCTGCAGGTCACTGCTTTGTGCTGTCTCCAGGAGGGATGCACGGGCTCTGCTCTGCCAGCTTCAGCTTGGGAAGCCACAGGGTGGTCTGTGCCCCAATAAGAGCTTGTTTGTCTGTCTTTCCTGTTACGGATAGCAGTGGGTGAGCGTGTTTTGCGTGATTTCAAATCCACTTAAAGTTCATGGGTCTGAAATCAAAACCAGAACTCAAATCTTACGAGGTTTGTGTTCTGTTAGGAGCTGGCCTTTTGCCAGGATGTGTCTGTTCATTTAACTTTTAACCCTGGAATCAAATACATACCGCTTTGCTGTACCAGGTCACTTGTATTGCTTTATATTCTCTTCCTTACATTTTTTAACATCTGTTCCATTGCGTGCATTTATGGGTATCAGAAAGTTGCTCACACAGGTGTTTGCTCTCTCATTGGCATACAAATTTTGTCTTCCGTCTTCATCTTGTTTCACAGTTTCTGGGCTCACAGCATGTGCCTTCTGGCTGTTCCTCTGTATATCTAAGACAATAAAGAAAGGCTGAAATCTGTCCTCTTTGAGGGCTGTATTTTAGATCCTATATGCTTTGAATATGGACTGAAGTAAAGCCCTGAGTGTCTGTGCCCTGTAGTTTGGTTTACTCACCACTGTGTGTTTCTGAGAGGTGACACAGTCACGGCAGCTCTGCAGGGCACTGAGGAACAGGATCTTGCCTAGTGCAGGAACAGGATCTTGCCTAGTGCAAATATGAGATTTTAATTTTTTTTTTTTTCCTACACTAAGTCTGTCTTGCCTCTAGTGCTGTTCTCTTTTATGCTGCTGTGCTTTTATGTGGGTGCATGGAACCCCAAGCAACCCTGATGTGGAAGATCAAATTTATTGAAAATCATCTGCAGTGTTGTATTTTGTAGGTGAACCCAGTATTAGTCTATTGATTCCATATAGGTTCACTTGCTGATTCTTCTCGGGTTTTTTTCCCCCTTGAAATAGTTGCACCTATTAAAAAAATTCAAGTGTGGGTGTTTCTGTGCATCTATAAAGAAGAGATATATGTGTTTTTTGTTACCAGCATATTGTAGTTATGTGTTAGCAGACATTTTTAAGAGGTAATGTGTTGATTTAATAAATTATATCCATGCTTTCCTTTGGTGAGCTGGAAAGTGTTTATTTTTCAGTGTTTTATACTGCGAGGTGATTATGGGGACCTGCTGTGATCATAGCTGTTCACTTAAATATAATCTCTTTGATCATGATTATCTGTAAATCAGATGCAATTTTTTTGAGTTTGTGTGGTTTTTTACAGACATGATCAAAAGCCTATAAATAACTTGGTCTGTCACTTCTGACATAATGTGAAATAGGGGTTATTTGAACTGCAGTGTGAATTTTATGGTGTGTATATGTTCTCTGAGTCTAAGTGCAGGAGATAGGATTTTTAACATCAATGCTTGTGATTATGAACTTTGAATATGTTTTCTGTGTATATTCTGCATTTTAGCTATTGCTGTTGGAATGAATAAGCTTGTAACTCACTGGAGTGTCTCAAAAAGCACTGCCCAGCATGTCCATGGCAGTACTCTTTTTAATCTAAATATATTTTCAATTTATTCTAAATATATTCTAGTGATTTTATTTTAGATTTAAAGAAGTGTAAAGATTTTAACTTTTTACAGTATCTTCACACTGGATGTTCATTGAAATCATTCTGTTTTTAAAAATACTGTAATAATACACTATTTTAACCTGAGAAAGTAATATAAAATAATTTGATGTTTTCTGAAAACAAACAAACAAACAAAAACCAAGTCAAAGAGAGTTATTAATTTCATAAGGTTGACTATTTCAGCATTAAATATTTAATTTTAATGTTTTTTAAAGTAGATTTAAGCAAAACTTTGTCAATTCTGTATACAGTTGCTTGAGAGTTATTTTTGCTGCCATAAGCAGTGTAACCAAAGTATGTGAGGAGCTGAAACTCTAAACAACAGTATTGGTTCATATTCAGATGTTCATTAAAATTTCCACTGGCATTTTCAGGGGCTGTATTGCAGATTAAAAGTGACTAGAAATAATCTTACCGGCTCATTTTGCTTTTTCTCAAATCTCAGTAACTTAAGACAGAAATGGTGGTGAGAGGTGCAGCTTAAGAAATTACATCAACAACATTTTGGGATTGATGGTTTTCCGCTCTAGCTGTGAATGTTTTTGTTCCTTTTTTTCTGCTTTCTGTCCCACTGGTGGTGTATTGCACGGGGTCTGTAATCACAAATTCCACCTTAAATTTTAGAGCAAGGTTAAATTGGGTTTTAACACTTACAGACATCTATGCTACCAAAGGAAGATTTCTTCCTGTGCCTGTTCCCCACCTCCTCTAATGTTTTAGAATTTCACCATGTTTCCTCTAAGGGCTTTGGATCAAATTTTGGATATAGTTACTGGGTTTAAAGAGCAGACTTCTAATAAGAACTATTGTTCACTGTCCTGCCAGCTGTTCTGTACCACAGTCTGGGCAATGGATCCCAGTCAGTAGATGTTATAAATCATGTTATTTGTCCGTTGCCAACTTTGCCCCTTCTCAAGAAAGAAGCTGCCAGTCTGAATCTTGAAAGACCCACTGTGAAGAGCAGAAAACTTATGGTAGCTTGAAAAAGGGGTTCTTTTTCTCTTGTAAAGGCAAGTGAGGGGATGAGCAAAAGAATCTGTAAAGATACAGAGAGCACAGAGCACTGCTGAAGCTGTGGCTTTCATCAGCTGCTGTTTATTGTGAGGATGGCTCTTGCTTTATGTGTACATATAAGAATGATGGATATGGAACTGCGATAAGTTCATCTCTTTTTAAATTATGATTAAACAAGCAATTTCAATCACAAATTATGTGTCACCCTGTCTCTAATCTGCCCATTCACTTTACAAAGTAAAGGAGGCAGCTGATTAAATTTAGCCAGCATGTTTTTTTGCCTGCTGTCTAGACAATTGGCTTGGTTCCCACTCCTCTGGTCTTAGCTCTCTTTCTTGCTTGTAGGCCCACTAGGGCACTTAACCATTCTGCTGTCGTTTAACAGTGTGTTCCTCAGGCTGATAAAGAGCATGTGGGCACGGGCTTTTCTCCTGCTTGGGTTGTTAACAGAGAACATGGTACCAGTAAACAAACACACACAGGGTCTCTGTTAATGCTGAGTGAGTCCTCTTAGAGTGAAAATTATTCAGCTCTAAAATCAGCTCCCTTTGTACTTTGCTGCTCCTGGCATTCAGATGAGCCCTTTCATCTGACGTCACTGCAAAAGCAGTGGACAGATTTCCAGTGTGCTCTCCCTCCCGCTCGGGTTTGTACAGACATAAGAAATCAGCAAAACAAAGAAAAACAACCTGACAATAAAACCTACAACAAACACTGTCCCCCACCTCACCTGCAGTCAACACCAAACCCAAACTACCAACAGCCCTGACTTTGGGCACCGATCTCCAGGCTCTTTGGTTATGATCATCCTTTGCATTTACAGACCCAAAAGATTCTGATATCACTGGGGGATATTGCCACAATATTGTTCCACTCTAAAACGCCTCAGTGCATCTGCCCTGCTGGGTTTGTAGTGTCCTGAGGAGTCACACTAACTTTGTTGTACCAATGGTTGTTATTTCTGCTGTAAGATTTCAGGCTAGAACTGCAGACTGACCTCTCATTTAGCCGTGGGTTAAAGTGGAGTTCAGTTTTGAGTGAAGTTTGGGATTTAAGTTGACAATTAAAAAAAAATTTCACACAGAAAGTGCTTGAAAATTTAAACTGCTCCTATGTGCTCTCTTTTGTATGAGGGGTCAGCCTTGTGGTTGGAGACAAATGGATGCAAAAGAGTTGGGAATTGCCTCAAATCAATGCATGTTGGTGACCCCCTACAGGTCCCTTCAGCCAGCCAGCAAGCTGGACTTCCTGTGTAGGATGGATACAAAATGGACTGGAAATTGAATTTTCACAAGAGACATAATGATTCAGATGAAGTTGCACTTTCTGTTCAGGCCATCCATAATCAAAAACCTAATTTTTCCTCTAGAAACATAGGCATCCTTGTGGGTGTATTTTTAGCAGCTATAACATTATCTTCCATTGTAGTTTTTTTCTTTTTTTTTTCTTTTTTTTTCTTTTCTTTTTTTTCTTAATTTTTTTTTTTCCTTTTAGAAGGTCACATCAGTCCACAATGCTGTGTGGTCTTTGCTCTAATAATGTCATGTGGTTTTTGACATGACAGTAAGCAAGATACATCTCTCATGCAAATACTTGCTTATTGAAGCATTCAAATAGGCAAGCTATCATTCATCATTTTAAAATTGCAGGGATTTCGTAAAGAATCTGTAGCAGCCAATGGTTTCATCCTTTCTGGGTTAATTTTCCTGACTGTATGCATGGGGTGTGAAGTTTTTGGGGGGTTTTGTTTTGTTTTGCCTCTTTCTGTTTCCAGGATCAGCAGAAGTTTGTGCAGATGCCATCTGTTTTATATTTAAATTTACTGTACCTGCTGCATTTTTTTCTCTGAATGTGGCAACCTGAAATACCACAGCCATATAATTTAACTCAGAAGCTGGGGTTTTTTTCCCCTTTTACCCTCCATTGCTGATTGCACTAATCCTGCTGGAAGGGCTGTATTTTCCCTAGCTCAGCTTGCTGTTCCATTTTGCCTCACCTGTTTCAAAGTGATCTCATAACCACAGTTCCTCAGAAAACCATCTGTTTAAATTCTTGGTGATTTGATGGTCTTTTCTGTCCTTTTCCTTACAGTCACACACATTTCTAGTGTTTGGCCTCACAAATGCTTTGCAAAAATACTCTGCACCCTGCCAGAAAGTCTCACCTTTTGTCTTCAGCTAACAGTTTAATTGTTTCTAATGCACGTGTCATAGTTATTTTTTCTTTCCTTTCTTTAAAAGGAAAAAGTTAATATTTTTCAGGTGCACTTTGCACTTCCTATTTAAAGGAACTGGCTTCTGCTCTGCCATTTTTTGGTTTCCAAGATAGACAGGAGCTTCCGCAGAGGTAGTTCTTTGACTCTTGTTAATAAAGAGAAGGCATTGTGTGGCTTCTGGATATTTTCTGCAAATTATATAGGTTCAATTTTATACGGTGGAAAGGAAACACTGAATAGTTAGCTTCTAATTCCAAACAAGGATTAATGCAGTAAGGAAGACAATATCCTCTTTAAAATCTATTTTTGTCTTTCCCTCCAATTTTGCTATACAGTTTCCAGACCTTCCCCCAGACTCATCCTGCCTAGCTTCCTGTTGGAAACGTGAGGAAACATTTGCACGTATCCTCACAAAGAAGCTTTCCTTGTTTGTTGGTCATTGAATATCATTTTCAGAGCATTATCTGCAGCTTAGACCCTCCAGAAAAGAAAAAAAAAATTTTTTTGCTACAGCAAATGAGATTTTTTTAATTAATTGGGACTGTTTTGGCTTAGAGGCTAACACAGGCATGCTTCTAGTGAGAATAATGTCTAAAAATGTGCATCATGAGCTAGGAGGAAAAAAAAAAGAGGCTACTCTTGAACCAAATTTCATATTGTGTTGTGTGAGAGATTCCACATGTTGTTACTTCATACAAATGTTTTCTCCCAAGAAGGAGAACAAAGCAGAATATTCAAAAGAACATAACAATGAAACATATGGATTAAAAAAAAAAAATCTGTCATCTTAAATGAGCAATATCATTCTTTAGCTTGCCTCCAGTGGGTCTGAGATGTTTGTAGGCTGTTAAAATATGAGTTCATTCTAGGACAAAGAAGGTTTTTTGTTTTTTTACGTTTTCCTCTGTAAATCATTGGTGGGGGGGGAGAGAGAAAAAAGGGTGGAATTATGCTCTGGACGCTGCTGCCTTTGCATTTTTGGCATTATGCCTTCTTACTGTTTTATTGTCTATTTTGGCTGAACTTGAAGTTCCAACCATGCTCCCTGCCAAAAAGAAAAAATAAAAAGTCAGGTCCTTTAAGGATACTGGAAAATGAAGCCAGTTTTTGAATCCGCCACGTCCTGTAAGCAAATAAAAATGAATCTCTATGGAGCTCAGACGTTACTTCCTGTTCTCCTTTGGATTCCAAGCAGGAATGGAGCAATTTTTCTCTGAATCCAAAAAAAAAAGGAGGGGAGAGGGGGAGAATAGATGGCTTTAAAGCAGCACAGGAGAAATCTTTGAGAGGCTTCTATGTGGCTAACTTTTAAAATATATGTTAAAATTTTTACACCTTAATATATGTCTGTACTTAAAAAAATTTGCAGCAGCTTTCCCTCACCACTCCAGCACTCCTATTTTGTAAGACAGTGGACATTAAAAATACATATAATTTTTTGTTGGGTGTTTCCTTTTCTACTGGTTTTGTAACTTGTAAACTAGGCTTGCAAATGTTTCAGTCTTGATAGCACGTACTGATTGATTAAGGCATGTGAAAGTGATCAGGAAGATCCCACTTGTGCTTTTCCAAGCTGACCAAAATTAGAGGAGAAGCAGGGGGGGACAGTGAAGGAGAGAGAGAAATGCTTTTTCAGGTAAGATAACTGGGATTTTGTTATGGTGATCTGTGTGTTGTGATAACTCCACCAGTAAAGATCTCAGGTTTTAGGCGCTGCTACTTTCCCAATTTTTGAATTACTGGAGAACGTATTCTGACATAGAAGATAAACTGCAAGCACAAAGTAGACTTCTGGATTTTTGCCACTGTAAAATTAGGAGTAACTGTAACCCAGGCAGACTAGCCAAGCTTGAAATTCACTGTGGACAAATGTTCTTTGTGCATAATTCTAGAGGAAACTATTTTTGGTAGTGAATGAATATATGTAATCATTAACACATGACGGGGCTGCTGTAAAGGCATTGGGCTGAAGCATGAACGCTTCCAGGGCCCAAGAGGTGCTGCTGTATTTTATTTAATAAACTGTCTGGAATGTTCTATTACTCTGACTTTTTTGTTTTCTTATTTCTGAAGTTTGCATTTATAAAGCAACTTTAAAGTTATTTGTAGGAGAAAAGACTTGGTTTCTTTTCTTCAAAAGAGGCAAAACGATGTAGCTCAAAAAAAGTCAGTTATGCTGTTGAAAGGAACAGAAAAGAGCGCAAAGAAGATTCTCTCAAGATCTCTTAGAGGCAGTTCGTAGTGTGTATATTTATTTGTGTTTGTCTGGGAAAGGTAAATTATCTGAGAGGCACTGGATTTCTGGATACAAGTAGAAGTTATTTCTGCTTTTGCAGAAAGTTAAGTCTTAGCGATCCCATTATGGCTTCTTGCCACTGTTGAAAGGGTTTATTTGATTTCTGATGTTGGCATGCAGTGGGACACAGGAGAGCTGTCAGCATCACAGACCTGATTGCAGGAGTTTTCTGAAAGTAGCTTTTAGCATTGCCACGTCTTGCTGGGTTTGTGGCCTGACTTTCCAGGAAGGTTGAGAAGTGATAGGAAATCCTGGAGTCGCTGAATTGATGCCCCAAAGATTCCTGGATGGTGTGGGAAGGGATCTGCTGTGCCCTGTGCAACTGAGAGCCAGCCCCACATGCTGGGCAGTGCAGGAGTGCTGCAGGGAGTGGCTGTGCTCTCCTTTGGGGTGGGCATTTGGGTGACAGCTTCCTTCTGTCCATTACAGCTTCTCCAGTGGTAGGTGGTGCCCTTGAGAAGCTGGGCTGTTTCTCAGAACAGTGGGAAGGGTCAGGATATTGTCACTGTCTATCTGGGACTGAGTCAGGTTGGCAATGACTGGGGGACTCCTGTGGTCCACGCAAGTCAGTGTGAATTTTATCTTACTAAAATGGATGATCTGCAGATCTTGATTGATGGCCTAGGTCTGTGTTCCCTTCTCTTTGACAGGGAGTAAGAAGTTGTTAACTTTCCAATAGATATGGACTTATTTTTTTACTTCCCTCCCCCCCTTTTTTTTTACTTTAAGGCTGAACTCTGAAGGGTTATACAAACAGTAACTAGTGGGAATAAGATTTACTTCTAGGTGGAGTATTAAATAGAAGCCTTACATCTGGAAACATTTACTGGATCAGACCCTATCTGGGACTGCAAGTCAACCAAGGAACACAACGGGAAACAAAGAAAATGGCACTAGTAACTCAGAATTATGTTTTAATTAGTAATTCTGAATTTCATTCATGCAGGTTGGTATTTATCATTTTGCCTAAAATGCATGCTTTTCCACATGAGGGTTGGTCTAGCAAAGTTTTCACCTACAATGTTCATTTTAGCCATTCCAGTGTCTAAAACTTGTCTTTTATATTTAGAAACTTTTTGGCCAATGATTCCTGTCTGCTTTCATAAACGCATAAAACCAGAGTTTTACCATGTTTCACCTTCCATGCACCACGGAAGCTTTGTGCTAGTTCTCTCTCAGACTTTCAGACTAAAGATTGCTGTGCTGTTGTGTTAAACTTCAGACTTAGATTTTGCAGAGAAAAGCTTTAATAGTATCCCAAACTTTTGCTTCAACTGGATTTCCTAATTTGATGAGAATTACTCCGTTGTCCCATGTCTGTCTTTGTGACCCAGCTAATAACCTCTGAAGTATTGCCAGGCCTGACAGGGATGCCCTGTTAGATTCTGTAATTTCTTACAAGCCCTTCTCTATGGTCTCATCCCATCCCTGTGCAGCCCTGGGGCGGCAGAACTGCTGACAAACCAATGGGTGGTAGTGGGAAGGACAGGATTTGTTGGCAGGATTTGTGGAGTATTATATAGGGAAGGAGAAGCTTGGTCCATCCCTGATTAAATGAAATTGTCAGAGGGTTGTCCACACTCAGCAAGTTTTTAAAAGGAGTTTGCAAAAAGGAAGTGAATAAAGGAAAGAACTGCCTTATCTTCATCAGAGGCAGCACAGCCCTGCCCCAGGAGGGTTTGCATTGTCCTGGTGGTGCCTCTGCTGGGATGATTGAGTCCTGTTCTGCAGAGACAGAGGTCATGGTATTCCAGTGCTGTTGTGATGTGTTGAGTCTGGACAGAATTTAAAATAAAAAAATAAAAAAATTAGTGATCCAAAGATGAAGGAGAAAATTTTACAGGATCTAGAGAGTGCCCTGAATCACTGCAGAAGGTCCTGTGGAAAAGGTCTTTTAGAAGTACCTGTTGGAAGAGATGTTTTGTCCCTGCTGAGGATGGATGTTTGATGGCAAGCTGAGAGAAAGCAAATCATGTTTCTGAGTTTGGCCTTCAAAACAGCTGATGATTTATGGCTCCAGCTATGTCTTACACCTTTCAACAGAGAGATCATATTTCATGTTGGTGTCACCACTGCAAATTCCCTGCTTTCCATGGAAGAGGTCTATTACTGAAACCACCCAGTGTAGCAGCTGCTCATTTGTACTGCCAGCTCAGACCTGCATCTGAAAAGATTAATTCTGTACTTAAAATAAGCAGAATCTTACATGAAGTAAATGTGTGATGCAATCCAAGAAACAATTGTTGCATAAGGTCATGGGCTTTGCTCAGATCTAAATGAGTGAGTGGAATTCCAGCCCTCACTGTTGCAGCCATCTGAACACTCAGCTATTCCTGCTTTCATCTCTTGGCTGTAAGGGAATGCAGCAGTGGTGTAACCGTGTGGGGACATGGAGAATTCAGGCAATGAATTTAGCAAGCAATTTTTTCCTGCATTTTAGCTGAAAGTAGACATACAGTGTTTCATGTTCTTTCAATGCTGGATGCTTTGTACAAATGGAAATTATTTTTTTTTCCTATAATGTCCTGCATTTCAGATTTAATTTAAAGTTTGGCTGATGCAGTTCTTCTGCTCCATACCTACTGGAACAGTAATGCAGGGATTCACTGGAATTTTTCTTGTGGTTAGACAGCAGGTTTGCCATGTTAGCTGTTCCACTAAGGAACAAATTGAGGGAAGGAAATTTTGTTAATTTACATTGAAGGAATTTCATTTTAGGTTCCTACTCTGACAGTAATGTGTATGTGTTGGCTGTCCTTGACACAATGAACATTTGGGTCCATTGTAAAGTCTTGAGTAGTCTTTGTTTTGCATAATTTTTATCATCATTAATAAGATAATTAATACAATCTGTTAATAATGATGTTCCTTGTATTCAGTTCCAATATCTCTTATTGCCTAGGTGGGGACAAAGTAAAACAAAGAATCAATTTATTCAGGAGAGCTGCAGCTCTGAGTTAGGGGATTTTTGTTGAAACAGTAAGTGGATATGTTCATGTGTGAAGGTTTTTAATGGCTGGGATTTTGTGTTATTACAGTTTAAGTTCTTCAGTGAAACACTGGATGGTGCCTTTGGGAAGGGTCTTAGGGGTGATGTTCAGTATTCTGTTTCTCTTGTGCCCAAGTGGGAATGTGATACTCTCATAAATCAGGTTAACTGCATCAAGAGGTTTGGAATTAACAATGATGTCATAGTGTCTAAAAAGTGCTAAACTAGAACAAATTACACATAAATACTTATCACAAATCCTACTTGATCTTTTTTATATTGCTTGTTATAAACAGGCACGTATCACCATATACACAGATTATGGCTAATATGTTATTATGTGTATTCCCCTACAGAGAAAGCTCAGTCAGTGGGGGATTCAATGTGGCCTTTGCCACAGGTATTTCTAATTACAGCTAGGTGACCATGACATGAAGAATCAGCTGGCATTTGCCTAAGTAAAAACTGAGACTTTGCTTTGATGTTTGCAACCATTTATATTCGTTTTCTGAATATGTCTATAAAATCACTGTACTGATGATGAAAAGACTGATGAACTGAAGGAGGAATTTCACTTGTATTTGGGTTGGCCTGCATTTTGCACAAAAGAATTTGAGATCGCTAAAAATTCTTTTGTGTCAAATTGCTTTATTTCTTAATTGAAATTTGACATAAAATTGAAAAAAATAGAGACTATGATGTATTGGAGGTGACTAATCATCACTGTATAACAGCATAATCAATAGTTAACAATACCCAAACCTCAAAAACCCAAGATGAAACAAGGGAAAAGAGCTTGTAGGCAAAGGCAGATTTGAAAATTGCAGAAATAGCAGGCAAAGAGAATGCTTGTAATCACTTACTGTTGCATTAAGTAAATTATAATGTCAGCTGTAAAGCACAGGGCTTTGTATCCACCCATATCTGAATATGTGCAGAAACCAGAGGACTTAAAGCAGCAAAGTTTGCTCTTCTGTCCCCCTGCCTTTTCTTGGGGAGTTCAGCAGCCCAGATTTTGCCAGAGGTTTGAGGTTAAACCACAATCAAGTCACTTTACTTTGTTGAACCTGTCTGTGGCTAAAGATGAAATCAAAGATGTGCTGGATATTGAGGCTTATGTACATAGATTGAGGAAATGTACAGTTTATTTATTTTGTGATGATTTCTGAGCCTCAATTAAAAAAAACATTGTAAGTGTGAAGCTAACAAGGTTATCATCAGAACTAGCGATTCTTATTTCTACTTTAATGCATTCACAGGTTTTAGTAGAGATATTTGCAAAGAGCATATTTGTTCTCTTGCAGTTTGGTATTTTGGGTCAGATTCAGGTCCAGAGTGGGCAGGTTCATCACCTCTAAATTGGTGTCTCTATGGGGCCTCCCCCCTTTAAATAGCTGTCACTCTTTCAATTTGGAATGGAGTCACTATTCCCCCCTTTATGTGTATGGAAGAATGGCCCTGAAACAGCATTTAATGAGTCATACCATGTAAATAGTATTTGAAAAGCCTATTGATGCTGTATTTTAGCCCTGTATAGGAAAGCCAGGATTATTATTTTGATCCCAAAGTGATTAACATGTCCAAACATGCTGCAGGGAGTTAACAAGTCTTCCTAGCCACACACAGACCAAGCACAGCAAATGTGCATCTTTACAGCTAATTGCAGGTTAGCTGAGCTCCTTTCTACTTTGTGCTTTCCTGCTCGATGCCACCAGCAAGATCTGCCATTCCCTGTGTTTCTTCCCCCATGTTACTGTCCTCTGCTTGGGGATTCTGTTCTGCCCATGTCTCTCTGGCTTCCTTCAATGCCATCTTTCCATTGTGTCAGTAAACTTTGAGTTCCTCTCCCTCCCCAAAGAGGATTGGAAAAAAACATGCATATGTTGCACGTGGGTTTTGATACAAGAGAAATCCAGAGTAAGAGTGGGAATCTGTGCAAATTGTCATGAGGAATGGCTGCTGTAACTAGGTTTGGAATTTGGGTTTGTTTAGGCCATCCCCTTTTACCAGGGTGGGTATTTCTTAGCAGTCTTTAGGACTCATAAAAGCATGAGATGAAAAGTAAAGAAAGCAAGCAAACGCTGATATCTGATTCTTTGTCCTGGTAGTTAATATGAAGTGAAAGCAAATGTGTGAGATAAGTTATTTTATGATAGAAAAAGGTTTGTTGTTTTTTATTTTTTCTGTAGATACTATGTTGATTAATGACATAATTCTGAACTTTTTAGATAAGATGCAAACACTTGCCACAAAATTTAAGTACAGAGACTTGTAGCAAAGAACATTGAAGAAACTTTTGTTTCCTTAACTGCAGCATCACAATGTTGGAGTCTAGGAAAGGAAGGGGAATAGATGGTTAGAACAACTTTAAGACTTATGGAAAAAGAAGAATAAAAATAATTTAGTAGTGTGGTTCACTGCACACTGCAAAACAGTCCCATTCCATTTGCTGATTTTTGTAGAACATATTTTCTTGTCACTTCCATCTAGGCCTGTTACATTTTTGGGATCTCTGCTTCTGTCTGCAGTAGGTCCTGGAATTGACTATTTCCAGCTGTTGCTTCTCATTGAGGTATTTGTTGCCTTGTTGCAGCTGGTCACTGTGTGGGTTTGGGTTGAGTTTGATTTTTTTCCTCCCTCATCCTCTCTCCATATATTTATGCAGTTTTCCAGCATGTCTGGCACACAGATTTTGGATCCGTACTTTTCTTTTGTCCTTCAATAAACAATATTTTTCCATGTGTGAAAGAACACTTCTGGTACTTCAGATGCATGTATATAATTTGGTGCAGCCTTCTTGCATGTACAACAAAGATTCCTGATTTCAAAGTTTGTCCTCAAAGTCTGGCATGGCAGGATTTCTGGTTTCTCAAAGGTTATTAGGCTTGTTGTCATGATCGTGCAGAGGCACTGTCAGAGTCTTACCTGGCAATATCCCTGAAGGTATTTTTCAGGCCTTCATTAGAAATGGTATTAGTAACCACAGAATGGAGGTGTGGATGTCTGTAGAGTGTGTTTTTGCTTCTATCAGTGGTACATTTAATGGTATTTTCCAGCTGGCCCTGAGAAAAGCACTGATTTGCAGTATCAAAGAGTCTCAGCCTTTCACTCCATTCCTGTGTATTGTCCATGTCTGTGCTGATGTATTAATTTTCTCCTTTTTGTCCTGGGTATCAGTGGCCAAAGGTGCCACATAAAATCTCAAACCCAGCTCATCTCTCACACAGGTTTGCAATCACATTTTTGAGAAATGCGGTTCCATTTCAGAACCCCTTTCACAGAGACTCTACCAATGAAATGCAGTGCAACTTCAGCACATTTGGAAGGGAGAAGTGCAGCATGGAAATAAACCTATGTACAGGCTTGACTTCCTGTTATGTTTATGTTAATGAACTTGATTGAACTGGATTGATCTCAAGGGCACAGGTTTTATTGTGCCAGTTTGGCAGACTGCATTTTCTGGTGGACTTCGCATGAAACTCACCACAGTGGTATTTTTCATATGTTTTCATTTTTAGCCTTTAAATTACTCTGTATTTGTTTGTGCCTTCATTCCATATTAAGGAAGAATCCTACGGAGCAGTCAAAACCCTCTCATGTGAAAGGGAAGTCTTTCTTTTCATCACTGTTAGAAGTAATTATTATAGCTGGCTACTTTAAGGCTTATCTAAAATCAGTGTAAATTTTCCACATTGATTGCAAGTTTTCTACATGAACCATCTTGTTTCTCTGCCTCATGCTTTCGGCTGGAATGAGTTTTGTTTGGTTTTATTTTTGAATAGTTCAGTCAATGGAATTGCGCTTCTGTAAATTTTCCATTAATTTTTCTTTCACTATACATCATCTTATTGTCATGAACTGCAAAGGAAGTTCCTAACTTTAAATAACTACGTGTAGAGAAGTACCAGGAGAAAATACTGCTGCTCACATGCAGTCTTTTGTGGGGAGGGGCTGGGAATAGGATTTGATGTGAAAGTGCTTTGGATTTGGTCAATATGTTAAGATTCCCTAATAAAAAGACAAGTTTTCAGGAAACCCAGGTCCCTGAGACACAAAGAGAAGTATGAAGCAACTAAAGGTCACTCTTGGTGGAGGAAGATCAGGTTAGGGAACACTTGAACAAACTGGACATCTGTAAGTCCGTGGGGCCCAAGGGATCACATCCCTGAGTTCTGTGGGAGCTGGCTGGTGTCATTGCAAGGCTGATCTTGATTATCTCTGAAAGGTTCCTGTATTCAGGAGAGGTTTCTGAAGGCTGAGATAAAGCAGATGCTTTCAAGACGAGGAACTGTGGGCTGGTCAGCCTCACCTCAGGAGGTGAGTTACTGGAAGAACTAATCCTAGAAATTATTTCCAGAAGTGTGAGGGACAGGAAGATTATTAGAAGTTTTCATCCTGGTTTATGAAGAGGAAATCATGCTTACAAATTCTGATGGCTTTCTATAATGAGGTGACAAGTTTGGTGGGTGAGGGCAGTGTATTCTGCTTAGTTTGGCTTCAGTAAGGCTTTCAACACTACCTGTAATAAACCAGCCAGGGAAGTAAGGGTTGGATAAATGGACACTGAAGGGGACAGAGGATGGCTGGGCCCAGGCAGTTGTGATGAGTGGCAGAAGTCCAGCCAGAGAAAAGTCACTAGTGTGACACCTCAGGAGTCTGTATTATAGCCAGCAACAATTAACATCTTCATTAATGACTTCTATGGGGCAGTGCACACCCTCATCAAGCTGGTGAATTATACAAAAGCTGTGAGGAGTGGCTGATGTGCCAGGTGTTTGTGCCACCACCCAGAGGGACCTGGACATGCTGGGGAAATGGCAGAGAAGCCTCTAGTCTCTCTGTGAGGGGAAATAAAAAATCCTGCCCTTGGGGAGGAGCAATCCCATGCACCAGTGTATGCTTGAAGGCAGCTCTGCAGAGAAGGACCTTGGTCACCAAACCAAAGCAACTTGGTCTGCATTAGGAAGAGCATGGACAGCAGGTTGAGCCCTGGTGAGATGATATCAAGGCTGCTGGGTACTGTCCTGGGGTTTCAAGTACAAGAAAAGCTTGGACATACTGGCATGAATCTGGCGAGGAGCCAAGAAAATTACTAAGGCACTGGAGTATCTTTCCTCTGGAGAGAGATTAAGAGTTGGGACTCTTCATCCTAGGGAAGATTTGGAATTCAGGGGGCTCTGGTCTTATCAGTGTGTATAAATACCAGGGGTGCTTATTCAGGAGGTGAAGATGAAGAAGCCAGGCTCTTGGTAGTGTACTTTTTCTTGGTAGAGCCCAGTGACAGGCAAGAAGCACAAAAAAAAGCATGAAATTCCATCTAAGCACAAGAAAAGGAAGTTTGTTCCTGCAAGGGTAGTCAAAACCCAAAGCAGGCTGCCCAGAGAGGTTGGGGAGAGAATCAGGACAAGACTTGACATGGTGGTGGGTAGCCTGGCTTGGGTGATCCTGATTAAGCAGGGGATCTCAAAAGGTCCCTTCCAACTCAAAAGTTCTGTGATATGCCCTGAAAAAGAAAACAGTCACTTGTGAATTGGTCCTTGCTTTGCACTTCTCTTAGAGTACACACAGACAGAGTGTATGGGATATGGCGTCTGCTTGACAGTGTTGTTCTGCAATTTAGATTGCCTTTGCCTTCCTCTGCCACATCTACTGGCATTGCAGCACTCTTGGTCAGAATTTTTACATCACCTTCTAATGCCCCTTGGTACTTGCACTGTTTTTCCAAGTATTTTTAACTCACTGATTGAGTCCAAATTTCTGTTTTAGGAATTGCAGACAAGCTGCATAAAATGTGATCTTACCAAATACATAATTCTGTGGTATTTCAGTGACTTAGGAGTCAGTTTTGTTCCTAAAAGATAGTCAGGTACATGAGTTGAAATATATTTTTGGCAAACTTGACAAAATATCTTTTTCTGAGGAAGGTAATATCCTCTTTGGTGTGTGGAGAATATGTTATATTTCTTAGGGTAAAATAAATACCTTGAGAATAACAGGCTGATTTGTTTCCTCCAGTGAAAGCTGTGAGCTGTAAAAGGCCATATTCAGTAACTTCCTCTTTTGTTTTTTCTGCACTTATGATAAACTTAGCATAGTCCCACTGCTGTGTGCTTTCTAATTAGAGGTGTGAAGGAAAACAAAGAAAGAAGGTGAATTTGGTATTTTTGCATTTCTCCTATCATCAAGAGTAGTGTTTTGTGGTTTGGTTAATGAACTATGCATCAATTTTGCTCTTTAGCAAAAGGTCACTTTGATCTCAGAACTGTGCCAAGTGGCTTTAAGGAGGTGTTAAATAGGAATGATAAATAAAGCAATTTAAAGTACATAAAATACATTTGGGTCAGAATTCCTCATCACAGATATCTATCATTTCACTACCTATGTATCCTTGTAACTGAAATCCACTGGGAACACATTCCTGGCTAACCTAAACAAATCTGCTTTCTCTTAGCGGCATTTTGGTAACAGATGTAGTCCAGAGACTGAACTTCGCAGATTGTGTGCTGGAATTGAGATGTTTCAGCTTAATTCAATAAATGTTAACAACAGTTAACTAATTGCACAAAAAACATACCCCAAAATTGTGAGAAAATAAAGGTACTATTTATGATTTTACATTTTTGTTGGTTTTGACCTGGAACATGTTGGTGTTGTTCATATTTTGAAAGAAGGTGAGGCCATTTGACTTTAATTTTGGTTTTTTGAAATCCAGTTCTTCTAAATCTTGCTGTAGATTGTTAGGAAGAAAACAGTATACAGATTTGAAGACGGGAATTTTGTTGAATAGAGTTAGGCAGTAACTTTATTTTTTCACAACTGCAGCATTTGAATAAACATTAAACAGGTTGAAAATTCATGTTAACATTGCTCCAGGGTGATGTAAATTATATATCCATCACTTAAGCACTTACCCTTTTCTCATTGACCTTGCTAGCAATTACAGAGGCTGCATTTCCCTGTAGCAATCTGAATTCTGAGCAATTTTTACACTATATGAGAGGCAAAGAGGCAAGAACCCTACGCACACACAACTGTGAGTTTTTAGAGCAAAACTTTCTGTGGCCATTGCAAATAAAACCAGTTTTCATTGATATTGAGCTCTTCCAAGCCTCATGAATGAAAATGCCAAAGCCAAGTTTGTACTTTTTTGTTTTGTCTTTTAACACTATGAAAGTGAATCCTGTTGAAGGCTCCCAGTTTTACTTTGTAGAGATTAAAGAGGCTTGGGGTTGGGCGGTTTTGGGAGTTTTTAAAAGTTAGCATGTAGGAATAACTGTATTCTGTCATGTGTCACATGTGAAAGGTGAAACAGGTCTGACTGGGTACTGGGCAGAGTATTCTTACTCTGGAATGAATATTAATGAATAATGACAGGGAATTAATTCCAAGCCATCATGGGTGTTTGCTGGCTGCTTTGGATGAGTCTGGTGGGGTCATTCATGGTTGGATACTGTAAAGCAAAAGAAGGACCAACCAGGTTTCTGTGTTTTAAATATCTGTTCATTTTGTGTTGCTGAACATGCTTTTTTATACAGATGGCTTTAACTGTTAATCAACTGATTAACTGATTTAACTGTATAAAAAACTGATACCAGTGCCTCAAGCTCAGTAATTAAACAGGCCACATAAATTGTCTTTTATTAGGCTAGACACTATCTTGCAACACTATGTTTTTGATAACATTGATTCTCTCCTTTTCTATTGTCCTTTCACTTTACCTTCTATCATGTCTGAAGTAACTTCCTTTATTTTGTGTTTTTCACACTGAAAATATAATGTGAGGAAATGGGGACAAGTTTTACAGAGGACTCTTGAAGCTCATTTCTGTGCAAGTGTAGTGATGGATTGTTTTGAGTGCCAGAGCATGATTTGTCTTTAGATCAGATGAAAACAAATATAATTTAACTTTTCCTTTATCTGTTATAATCAGAGCTGCCCAATGCAGTTTTCATGGCAGCAAGGTGAACCAGTGGTGTTTTCTTACAGTGTAATGCCTCTGTTGTAGAAGTGGAAACTCAAAATGCGTGAAAAGGACTTCCTTCCCTTTCTTTAGGGGCCTTTGTGCAGTTTATTCCTGACAAATGTCCAGGCTTTTCCTTCCAAATGGTTTGCAGTCTGTAGATGCTTCTTTCACAGACCCTCAGGAGATTTTTGAGTATTCTAGCAAAAGGGTTTTAGGTAGCATTGAATATCTTTCACAGGCCCTTTGCACAGGTCAGGATTCTTCCTATAATTAGTTTCAACAATTCCTTTGCACTTTATTTTTTAGTAAAACCACAAATAAGAGAAATGAGCTGGGCTTTTTTATCCTGGAGAAGAGGGAAATGGGGGGGATCTTGTGAATGCAATAAAGTATCTGAAAGGTGGGTGTCAGGAGGATGGGACCAGACTCTCTTCTGTGGTACCCACGCAGGACAAGGGGCAGTGAAACTGAATAAAGATAAGATATAAACTGAAACATGAGATGTTGCATCTGAATATGAGCTGTCAACTCACTCAGGGTTTTTCATTCAGATTTATACAGCATGAGAAACCTAGAATGGATTTCTGGTGGTAACCTGGAGCCATTTTAGTTCCATCAGCACTCTCATGGTTTATTCATGATGCAGAGATGGCTTTGTATCACATGGATATCAGAAGGGGGTGTTTGCCATTGCAAAGTGGTTTTGCTTGACAGGTTAAACTATAATAGCTATCAACTTTAGGATTTTCTATTGTGTTGGCCTGCCTAGGAAATAACATTTATTTTCTTTAATGAAATGAAGTGAAATGTAAGCTAGCACTTTCTAATTAACTTTGTGCTGGAGAATGACTGCAAGTGGCAATGAGAGATTCTTAGAGAATTTCAGGAGGGTAAAAATGTATTCCACAACTCCTGTTCTGGATGATATAGCATCCAAAAGAGAGGAATTAGTCTGCTGCATTTCAGTGATATACACTGAAAAGAGCTCATTATCCTGCAAATATCTCACTAGTTTGTACAAAGTTAATACAGGGCATGTATTTTTTATGACTTATAATGGTACAAATATTTACAGAGGGTTTCATTGAGATGTAGTATCATTTTAGTATTAACTGTTAAGTTCTTATATAAGATCAATATTTAAGAATTGGATTTAGGTATTTAATTTTACAAGATACATAGCTTTACCAAATATAAAAATATTCCTTCAGTATATATTTTTCACCTCTAAATTGACTACAAGTTCATTGTCCCTTGGAAGATAAAGTAACATCTTTATTTGGGCTCACAGTACTTTTCACAGGTGGGATCCAAGTGCTTTTTGCCAATTCAAGTGTGTCTTCTGAAATCAAAACAGTTTGGTTTAGAAAAATAAAAAAAAACTTTCAGCATTTTATTTCAGTAAAATAAAAAAACTTCGAGTAAATACAGCAATCTTAAGTGTTCACCCCGTAAATTCAATTTGAGTAGTCTTCCATTATTTTCATTTAAAATTATTTAAATACTGGTTGCACATTGTTTAAATTTCCAAGAGTTTGAGGCCAGGTTAAACATTGAGCAGTATGTAGTTGCCTTTCCTTTCACTCCATTGTCTAAGAACAACTCTGACTCCTCATCTGAAGCTTTGTCACCACAGATAAATTCTGTGGCATTAGCTTTTCATCCCCTAGGTCAGCATTAAATTATAATACATACTATAGTACATACCAAGCTCTTTCAAGTTCTGAGCTTTTATATTTAGGTCTGCTTTTCTTTTAAATAACTACTTTCAACATATCTGTGTTGCCCTGTTCTTCTGAGTTCTTCTAAGCCTTCTGATGTTTTACATTCTTGTAATGGAGTTTCTCACGCACTTTTATATAAATAATGATTGTTTTACATTCTTTTCTGGAGGAGTAGAAATGTGATGGACTGTTGGTTTGTCCAGTGCCATTGGAGAGGTGGCAGTGTCATCCTCCAATCCACTTTTACTTTTGAAAGTCTATAAATATTGAAGACAGAGAATAAACAACTTCTTCTTCTTCTTCTTCTTCTTCTCCTCCTCCTCCTTCTCCTTCTTCTTCTTTTGCTCCTTCTTTCTTCTTCTTCTCCTTCTTCTTCCTTGTTCCTTCTTCTTCCTTGTTCCTTCTTCCTCCTTCTTATTCTTCCTTCTTCCTTCTTCTTCTTCCTTCTTCTTCTTCCTTCTTCTTCTACTATTATTACTATTATCATCATCATCATTATTATTATTATTATTACTACTACTACTACTACTACTACCACTACTACTACTACTACTACTACTACTACCTTGGAGTTCTAGTGTCCACGTTGTTTTATTTTGTGTCCTATTGCGACATATCTTCATTTTAAAATATCTTAAACTTTGTATAATTTGCTCTAAACTTCAGAGAGACTTACACTTTTGTGCAACAATTGCTCAATTAGTAGTTAATCTCACTTGATAATACCAAGAAGTTATTTTTAGTTTAAATATTCATAAAACTTCAAACATCATAGTTACAGAACTCCAAATTTATTATTGCTTTGCAAGCATATTTTGCTTGCCTTATTTGTATGGGATTATTTTCTGTTCCATGACAGACGGGTATATTGGCTAGAAATTCTTTCAGGAGTATTACACAAAAATACATGGCAGCACAGAGTGCCAGGGTGTTAGATGGAGTTTGGCAGGATGCTTCAGTCACACAGAGGCTCCATTCCCGTTCACAGATCTCACTGCTGCCCTGGGCAGGCCCAGGTGAGGTCTGCACGCTCCTGCCTTTCCTGCTGTGGAACAGCCTGTGACAAAGAGCCCTCAGGGGCAGGGCAGGTCACTGTAGGGTGGCAGGGAAGAGGCCTCTCTGTGCTCAGACATGCCAGATGTGGATGCTGATGGCTGCTTTTGCTGTTTGTGTTTCTCAGGCCCTGAATAAGGACTGGTGACTGCCATGCCAGGGCCAGGAAGCCGTGCCTGGATTTCACTGTGATTGCAGGTATGCTCTGTATCCCACACACCTGTCCCACAGCCTCTTGTCCCCTTACAGCAGTGTGACACCACATTTGTGCCAGAAATCATCATCCTTGGTGGATGTGGCAGTCCTGGAGCAGTGTCACCCAGAGCTTGTCCCTAACCTGGGACGGAATGGCCTTTACAAGAGCTGATGTGTAAACCTACTTATATGCAGAATATTCTTGCTATAATGTTATTATTTGTAGGGGGATAGAACATAAGTAAATAAAGGTAGTGTAGAATGTAATCTTATCCCCTAAAGAGTTGCAGCTGAGCCAATTATTAAGGGTTAGGAGCAGGCCTGATGTTAACAGGCCACACCTGCAGCCAATAAGAAGAATGTTATAAAAGAGGAGATTGGGTGGTTGGTGGGAACTGAAGTCGGTTGTTTGCTGTGAGGACAAGGAAGAGTCAGTGCCTGGAGGAGCTGTCTGCAAGAAACATCAAGGAGGTACGAAACTCTAGCAATAAGGAACTCTTGCAATATATGACAACAATTGTTTGGCTTTGAAAAGAGTTAATTACTTAGAAAAATAGATAAGAATCTAAATTTTTTTTCCAAAAGTAATCTATTACAATTTAATTCAGGGGATACAGGCAATAAAAAGGAAAGAAAGGTGCCTCAAACACTTGTTTTATTTGTAGAGAAAAAGGGCTCTGCAAATTCAAGCAGATACAAATTTGAGCTAGCTAGAGGAATTGGCTAACACTCACACACATGCCTGCAAACTTTTTCATTGTATTATTTTCTTCTTTTGCCATGAAATTCCTGTTTTGTGCCTTTTCTCTAATTATGCATCAGCTTTTGATGGAGTGGCAGTGAAGTATTATCACTTTTTTCTTTTTTTCAATGCCTCATTTAACAGAACTATTTTGTATGCAATGTCTTAAAGAATTTATTGTAATACAAAATTTCTGTCTGTCTTGTGGTTAATTTCCCTTGTAAAGAAGACATAAAACATCTTTTTCACAAACTACAGGTTTCTCAGAACTTTTAGAGTCATGTTTCTCTCCCAGTTGATTTTTTTTTTCCCATGAAAATCCCTTTTCAAAATTATGTGCCTGAACAACAAACCAGCAACCTAAAGCTCTGCTCAGGCCTTATGAGGCTGCCTGCAGTAAGAGGTGGAATGACTGACTTAGAGCAGATGCCTAGGTATAAATGAGAATTTATGTGCCCAGCTTTTGGGTGAGCCACACAGTGAATCCCCCTTTGATAATTTTTAGGTTCAGGCTCTCAGTTATGCTTCCACTTGGTTGTTTTTATAAGATACAAATCTCAGTAAAATTGCTTGTACTTACATCGTGTAATCCAAAACAATGTTCTCTCCCATTTTTTTCCTCTGTATTCTCATATTTGTCCTGGTTTATCCTTAGTCATTCTCCCCAGCTGAAAGAATAGCAGCAATGCAAAATGCAGATTTTGCTTGTGCTTGAAATCTACATATGTATGCTTGCAAGCTCAAGTAAATGTTTGGACATGTTTCAAGCTTCAAGAGTGCCTGGTTTCTGTGGTGGTGGAATTCCTATTGGTTGTAGATCCAGCTCAGTGGCATGTATTCAGCCTTGAAGTGTAGACATCCCTTTTGCATTCCCAACTGTCCTGCCATCCATGACTGATTTTGGAGTTGCATCCATAGGGTGGTGTGACTGGCTGGTAGGAAGGGTTTCTGGAGGTGGTCACAGACTGACTCCATGGTGCTGTTCTTACCCCAGGAGAAGACCAAAGCTGTTCCCAAGAGCAGGATGAGTGTTGTCTTGGTGCATAGGTGATCCCATGGATGATGAAGTTGGTATTTCATGGTTCCTATTGAATTGAGTGATTCAGGGAGCACTGTGAGCTCTGAGGTCACAGGGTTTGGGCTGTTTGGGATTCCAGCTCGTTCACACTTGTCTGATTTTCATGGTGTGTTTCTGGATTTTCTGATTCTGTTTCCGATTTCTGGAAGAGTCACATAAAGAATTGTGAGACGATGACAAGATGGTTAGCATTTCCAAGTAGCCTTCTCTTACTGTGTTTCCTTTTGCACTCGTGCAATTGCTTGCATTGAGGTCAGCTCTTTTAAAGTACATACAGGAACAGATTTTTTTTGAGTTACAAGAGTCTTGTGCGCCTCTAAATGTCACTAATTCAATTACTTAGCACTAGGTGATCAACATATACAGGCATTCCCAGGCTAACTAACTAAAACATGGAAATGCATTAGCTCTTGTGACTGCAGAACAAATAATGTAACAACCAGACACTATTAATTACACATTTCAGCACAAGAAATTTGCAGAGATGTAGCTAATGGATTGCAAGATTGGTTGTTGGGTTAATAAACATATAAGGAGTGTTGACACTTAGAGACCAGGGAACTGGTAAATTGAAGATGACCTGGTTTTTCCCAATCTCTGGTCATTTTCTCAGCCACATAAAATTTAATGGGCTGCTGCTGCTGTTTGTAGGTTCTGCCTTTCTAGGGCAGGTGCTGGTTTTCATTTGTTTGGTTTTTAGCAAGTCAAAAGAAGGTCATGGTAAAGGCTTTTTCAGGCTGTTGACAGAATATGATCATGAGCTGTGATGTTGGTCCTGTCACTTGTTGAGAGATTCTCTCTCTTATCTACTCTGTCATAGTGGCAGGCTTGAAGGCTCCAGGACTTAGGTGGAATAGCCATGGAACTTAACTTTTGGATAACAGAACTGTTTTGAAAAGCTAAATATCCACAAGACTTAAAAGGGACAGAAATAAAAAGCTAAGTCTTAGTATCTCTCTATGATGTTGTTTGCTTATCCAAACATGCACATCAAATAAAGCCCAAGTATTATAGTCTGGCAACAGGAACTCACAATGGCTGTCCTCTGTGAGAGTGTTGCTTTTCTTTCTTACCAGCATTATTTTAATTGATTAGATTGTGATTGTGAAGTTGAAAAGAAGACAGACACCTGCCTATTTTAAATGGCTGCTGAAATTGATTGACCAGCAACTGGTTAAGCTAATTTTAAACTGAACTGAAAAATCCTTATTCCTTAGTAACAGGCATTGTTAAATCCTTGCATTCAGTATTAAAGTCAGTGTTAGCTTTTATTCAATGCTAAAAGAAAGCATTGCATTTTCTTGTACATTTCAGTGGCTGGTCTGTGATGAGTGAAATCCAGCATGATATCTTCTTACCTCCACAGGGATCATGAGTTTCAGGTGCTGAGATCTGTGCCCTTAGCTTGCCCAGCAGAAGGGAAATGGTGCCAGCTCTAGCAAGGAGAACAGCACACTGGGGCCAGTGGATTTTGTGTCACAGCACCCAGAGTAGCAGAATGAGTTAGTTCATGTTTCTGTCACAAAGGAGGCTCAACTATCATTTAGTCTGAGTGATCCTTGTTTGATTGCACTGAACATTCTGTAGAAGCTGTGAAGGAAACCAAAGCAGGAAACACTTGCTTTTTTTTTTTTTGAAGTGACATAAATATCGATCTGATACAACTCGTGAATATGCACTGTCCTGTAAAAATAGAAGAAAAGGTATTAGCCTTACAATTTTGATTTGGGAGGTTTGAAATGTTAATGTTTCTTGGTTCATTTAAGGTACCTATTTGAGAATTCCTACCCATGTTGACAACATCTCCATGCAGTAATGGCACTGGGAGCTGTTTCTACAGATGTTTCTAACCCATTTAATTCTACATAGCTCCCAATTTGTTAACAGAGAATTTCATAGCTATATAAACATACTACTTGTGGTGTGCAGCCTAATGCATTTAACCATTTCTTTTTAACTTCACATAAAGACACAACATAAAAAGATTAAATAACAGATACTTAACTGAGAGTGAAATGAATGTAGATATTTGCTTGTCCTAGGCTGGAGGATTATGAACTAGAAGTTCAGAATGAAATGAGTAACTATAATGTAACAGAAGTGGTATGTGGTTAAGAGATATAAGGCCCGGCAACTAAAGTATCTGAATGGCAGTGCTTAATATCCTGTCTTGGCATAACTCCAATGCCTGTTACGTGTTTTGGTGCAAATTGTTCATTTCTGAGCACTTGAAGTCTACTTCCCTCAGTTTTGGAATATTCTTCTTCTCCCATTTAACTAAAGTTACACGTAAGCACTAAACATGAAACTCAGGACAGCTGGTGATTCAAAAGATAGCACAGCTTTCAAACACTGATGCCCAAGGCTAGAATTTGCAACTAAATCTGCTAATTAGGTTAAGAGCTAAAATACCAGTAAGTGCCTATCTGCATCCTTAGGCACCTAAGTACCTTTAAAATATAGCCCCATAGCCACTCTTCTATTTGTAGCACAGCAATGATAATCATTCCTTACTTTGCAATTATCCCAGGAAGACAAGACCATGAAGTGTCTCAACAGCACTATAAAAGGGGCCAGAAAGGAGAGGATCCTTCCTGTCCCAATCTCTTTTGCTCCTGGTTAAGGCAGCCTGTCGTGCTGACTTTCTGGTGTCTGCACTGAGTTCTGCCCCTGGCAAAGCCTGTTCCCTTCAGCTTGTCCAGAGTGGAATCCATGGAGCAAATGGTGGCACCAAGATCCAGGGAAGCTTATGGAAGGAGCATGCTGCATTTGGCACTGCATATTTTAAATGGTCAGTGGTTTCTTATTCTAAGCCACCACTTTTACATGAGCTGAGGTGGGAAAACTTGAAGTTTATCTATTGCTCTTAAGCCAGCTGTGGAGAGTTGATGTGGGAAAATTTAAAATCTGTTTGTTGCTCTTAAGCCAGCTGTGGAGAGAAGTGGGTTTGTACTGTGCTGGATGTGTGGATGGTCATTGGGAATTCCTTGTGCTCTGACTATGGCCAGTACTGTGCTTTCTGTCCCATCCCTTTTTCTCTGTCCAGAAACACAGGTTCTGTGTGTTTAATGGCAGGGGAGGCTGTGAGGAATATCTGCTTTTCAGCTGACTGTCCTTCAGAACCAGAAGGATCTTTTGTCCAGCAACTCACGAGCCTATATGACAGAAACACTGCTTAAAATCAAGCTAAATGGATTATGTCACCTACTTGAACAAAAAGTTAGTGTTGTAAAAAGAGGTCCTGAAGGATTTATGAATGTGTCCCTGTCTATGGCTCGTATGGGAGCATTGGATTTATAAAGGAAATACATTTAAACTGCAGATTTTTATACTGACTGTATGAAATAAATGGGTTATTTTAAGAAGAAATGAAACTAAATTCTTCTTTTATTCTGTTATAGATCTAGAAATACTGTTTTGAAGATTTTATTTGCCTCAGATTAATTCTAACATAACTAATATGCATCTGGAAACAGAATATTTTTAATAGCCCAGCTGAAAATCAGTTGTTTTAACTATGGGAAATAAATTCTTTTGCTTCCCTAGTCATGGGGTCTTTTTTTTTTCATGATATTTTGATGATACTACATTTAAGTTTTCCACATTTAATCAAACCATTTAAAGGTGGTTGTTAGGTAACTGACCTTTTTTTGTATTTAGAAGAAGCCAGTACAGGTTAAGCTAACTTTATTGAAGAATTAGTAATTATTTTAATTACAGCAGCTGTGTTGTAAGTTGGAGTAGAGGAGTGGTGCACGTTCCCTTACCGATTTACATGCCCACATCTGCATTTTAGAACATACTTCTGCACATGAGTAGTTTGGCTATTACCACTAATAAAAAATCATATTCAACATTTTAAAAAGCTGATTTTAAACTTCAAAGCAGGAGTAAATTTTTAAAAAGTTTTCCAGCAGCAGCTCTATAGTTGAAAGAAATACAAAGATTTTTAGTTCACAAAGTCCAAATGAAAATTTAATAAAGAATACTGTGTGAAAAGATGGCCAAGATGCCTATTGTTTTCTAATACACTCAGGGAGAAAACCATTTCCCAAAGGTTTGCAGATCTGACAAGTATTTAGTGCAGAGAATGGACATTAAAAGTAGGATGGGTTCCTGCATGACAGGCTCTACCTTTGAAATACGAGATGACAAATCATTTTGTTAAACTGATGAGTTGGCAAAGCCTGGGAAATAAGTTTAGAAGTGCATGTAAAAAAAATGCAATGTAGAAGTTCTCCGAGTAGGTTCCTAACTGGAGAGCTTTGAGAGAGGGGGGAGGCAGGTACAATAGGACTTGAGAAATGATGATATTAATCCCAAACACTGAAATGGAAGACAGCAATAGAGTTGGGGCTAAGGTGGAAATAAGAAAAGGAACCTTTTTTAAATAAGGATTTAAGAAATACTGTATGTTTTCTGTCCTTAATTTGAGTTACATAATATGTGATATACTCTGTCATAGTAGAAGTTTTGTTAGAAAAGCTGCTTAGAAAAAGAACACTCTCATTGAAAGTACAGAGAAGCTCCTAAATGAAGACATATAGGAATGAAAGATATTAGTTATATGAAGTAGGACATAAAGAAGGACAGACATAATAAAAAACACCCTAAATTATTAGTGGTGTACAGAAAGAACTGGGAGGGGTTTTCCCCTTTCTTCAGTACAGAATTTAGCAGTGTTCACAGTGCAGTGAAATTTTACAAAGAAATATTTTTTTCCTTTTTGAACAATGTCTGCATTGGTCAAAGCAACATCTGGTTACCTGAAGATGTTCTTGAATTCAGGTGTGCTTCTCAGGACTGGATTCTGGGATGAGTTTGGCCCTTCTGTTTTCCCATTCAGTGTTTCACAGTGAGTGCAGCTTTGGCTACTTCAAGGCCTCTGAAATATCTCTGGAGTTTGGCAGTGGCCCTAGAGAAAGCCCTGGCAGCCAGCTCTCCTCTCTGCTCTGTGCCTTATGAGCCTGACCTGCTCCACCCCACCTCTGAGTCTTGGGTCTTTTTCTCACTAAACAGAGGGTAACCAGGCTTAAAGTAGCAATTTCCAGGAAAATAGGTCAGAATCAAGGTCAGGGGCAGCCTTCATGTAAATGAATACAGCTCCATCAATTCCAGCAGGGAATTGCCTCTCCTGGGTGGATCCCCTCACTTTGCTATGGTGTTAGGCACATTTGCTATAATCTTTCTCTCCAGAGAGGATTTTCCCATACACAGATGTGTGTTCACATAAATAAAATTAGGATTGGTACCTTAAATATCAAGTGACAGTGTACATCCAGTGAGTTCAAGATGTAACTACTTAGAGCAGTCATTACGGATCAGTGTTTGTCAGGAGTATTACCTGACTGGAACAAGTTTGTTTGGAGAGATTTACAGGGTGATACCTGGTGGGGGACAGATCAGGGCAGGGTTCATATCCTATTTTGAAATATGTGCTTGCCTCTGTGTATCCTTAAAGAGAATAAAGGAATTTCCTTTCCAGGGAAGAAGAAAAGACAAAAAAACCCCTGTAGCTTCCAGGGAATTCAGAGTAGGAAAATTTTAAATCTGTCAGCAGTGGTCGTATTTGGAGATTTCTCAAGCAATGCATGAAATAATGCTCACTGAGCTAGAGAACAGCAGTATTGGGTAAAGAACATCCAGCTTCAGCCTTCCAGGCTTTCAGTGCCCTGCTCTCCTTTTCAAAGCTCTGCAGCAAGACTTGAATACTGGTTGGGAAGTGTTTTTCCATTCTCCATTTGCAGAGTATAGCATCACAGAAAGTAGGATTCAAAGAGCCCCCCAGATGTTATGTTGGCCACTCCTTTGCCTGGAGAGAGGATAAAGTGTACTTACTTCATTCCCAACAGATGTCTGTCTTACCTATTCGTAAAAACTTCTAATGAGTGAGAGCCCACAGTCTCCTGGGAAAATCCATGGCAATGCTTCACACTATTAATCCTTAATTTTTTCTCCCCCCTGCCCGAGTAGCCAAAACCTCCCCACATCATTCATTTTATGTGATGATCTGGAATGCAATTCTATTTGCTTTTAGAAAACTGCATGAGCCACTTGGCTGCTAGGTAATGCAGTTTGTTTGGCAGTCTCACACTTCAATCCTGCAGTAGGAAATTCCACCCAGTGCTTTGTGATTTTCATGTCTGTCTCATGATACTTGGTGTTTTTCCTGAAGCTACAGTTACTGAGCCACAGATCTTCACTTTTATTGTAGAATAGGAAAAAAAAAAAATAAAAATCAAGTGTTTCTCCACCAGGAAAATGCTTGCAAAGGCTTACTAAACAGAAACAAAGAAATTGGCCACCAATGTTTCAAGTTTGCTTTATAAATTTTTAGGCTTTTTAAATGCTTGGACTGCAAAGAACTAGAGGTTTTGATCCACAAGTGCATAAAGGTCTGGTTACTTGCCTGTATCTGTGCACAGCAATCATCTCAGAAGTGAATCCTAAACTTGATAATCTGTAACTGCAAAAATATCTTTCTGCTGCTTTCAAAATCATCATAGAGGTGATTACTACAATTGCCCTGTAGAATAATGGTTAATAAACTGTATTTTATACAACCATGGTAATGCAATCACAGCATCATACTGATATCAAACATAGTAAGGAATTTAGCGTTTGCCTTGAAGGAACTGAAGTGGTTTAGAAAGTTTAGTAAACAGGGAACTGCATTCCTGCAAAAAGGAAAATACTGAGGTAAAATGTTTAGATGTGGCAGATCATTTTCAGGAGGAATATTGGAGGTGTTTTCTTGTTTTGTCACGTTTGCATAATTATATATCTGTATATATATGCAAAAAATAAATGTTACATAATTTTCAGACTTTTTCACATAGATGTTATTTTTTATGACCAAACCATAACCTGTAAGAAATACTAAGTTATAAGGACCTATGTCTTTTAAAAATATTTAGGATTTTACAGATTTGCATTAAAGTGGAGTTACTTGTTCGAAGAGTCTTGCAAATTTCTTCAGAAAATAGCATTGAAAAAGGGATTGAAGGGAGAGAAATGCCACCTGCCCTCATTTTGTGTATTATTAACACATACCAGATGTCTCTTTTACAGAATAGATTGAGTTGTGACTGATTAAGTTTTAGTAACAGACCTGTAACTTTTCAAGTCAGTGAAATATTAAATTCTCTCTATATTTTGTCTTGTAGATTGCTACAATGCTGAAGATAGGTTTGGAGGTTTTCTCTCCTCCTCTTGCCCCAAATCAGAATACATCTGGTGTTTGTTGTACTTCTGTAAATGATGGTTGGACTTAGTGGTTTTGACCCTGGTTCGTTTTGATTAAGCTTGTTAATATTTTATGGTTTTAGTATCTGTTTTACAACATTTCCATTACTGTGTATTTTATTAAGGTTCAAGTGGTTTGTGTTTTTATGGTTGCATCTGGTCTGCATAAACTCTGCTCCAGTTAAAAAAGCTGCTTGTCTCAGTCCTGGGCATGGGGGATTTTGAAGTATAGTGGGATGTGTATGTGTTAATCACATGTTGGCACCTACAGGACTCTTGCTCCTGGAGTAGCTCACAATAATCTTACTGCCTGAAGTAGGAAAAGGTTGTGTGTCCCTGTTCATTGCTTTGTATTTGTTCGTGCTTGCATGGGTATGTTTCATGTTGCCACACCTTCAGTATTTTGCCATGTTTGCCTTCAAAACAAGAGTGGTTTCTCTTGAAAGGTGGTTCAGAATGCTGTCAGGGTAACTTACATGATCCAAATACACTATTGGACTATTATGTATTTTGTTAAGTCTTTAAGAAGAAATCTTATGTCAGAGTCAAGGACTCTTGAGCTTAATTACCCATGAAGTCAATATGATGTTTTCTCTTGATAATCATACAAATTAGTGACTTGCTGTAGTGTTCAGCTGGCTGCATGTCATGTAAGCTTCTCCTGAATCTATTGTTTGATTTATGTTTGAAGGGGGGGGGGGGGGAAGCTTTCTTTTTTAGTCCCATAGATTATTACATTTCTGAAAAATAGGCAAGCATCAAAGCAAATTTAAATAGTACTGTATTAAATAGCTAGTTTCTGAGACTGTAAATGCAATGAAAAAATGTTTCCCAAGTCTTTCTTGATGTTATTATCATACCCCTTTTAAAGTGTTTGTTCTGGAGTCCTTACCTGACTTTCTTTAGAGGCATCTGCTGTGTAAAGCATTTGCTGAAGGACTGAAATACTAATGCAGTAGGACGAGTTTGCAGGAGTCCACAGACACTGAACATGATGAAACATTCAGTGATCCCTCTTTCAGTTCTTTTCCCTAAAATCACATACCTGAGGGTGCAGTCATGGTTCTGCTGTGAGCTGGGATGTAGACTCCTCATGAGCTACTCTGTCTGAACTTTGCATCCTTTGCTTGGCTCTATCCTGGCTCCTGTGCATCAGAACCAGCTGTTCTGCTCCGGCATTTCAAAGAGGATATTGTTCAAATCTTGCTTCTGCTAAAGTGCTTTTGAAAATTAAGTCTTACTCTTAGTGTACCTCACAACTCTACTGCCATTCTGAAGTTTTTATTTTATGGATTTTTTCCTTCTGCTCTTCCAGCACTGACTGCCTATCTCTACCATTAGTCCTACTCACTTTCTCCTACAAGACAAATTTTCATGACTTGAGAGTATTCCAGTGTGCCAGAGGTATATGAACAGATACATGAATATATGTATTTGGTGCCTGCAAAGTTTTCACAAACTGCAAGGTAGGAGTAAAACGTTCATTGGTGCTGATAAAGAAATTAGGCTAACAGGGCTCTCTGGTGGGTTTTAATTTCCACTTTATCTGTTTCTTCATGGCGGTCAGTGATTTCAAGATGGCCTGTCAGAAAAATCTCTATCAGCCTCACAACTCAAAAAAGGACAAAATTACAGATTATTTCTCTGGTGTCTGTCTGTGGCCTGTGGAGTATTAGAGAACTCACTTTCTCGTGTCCTTAGCCAGAGCAGTGATACTGTGAGGGGACTAGTTTAGCGTCTCAGCACTGCAAGAGTATTTTTGCATCACAAGGTATGGCAGTTCATTTATGTGCACCTGTGCTTTGAAAAAATTAAGTTAATGTCTGCAAAGTTTCAGTCTTACTGCTACAGAACAGCCCTGCCAATGGAAAAAGAAAATGAAAGCTGAATAAAGACCTGTTCCTTGAAGAGCTCTGTCGGTGTATCCAGCCCCATCTGGATGTAGCTCCATTCCCCAGCACTCTCTGGGCCCAGACATCCAGCCAGTGTTTTACCCAGTGAACAGAGCATGTCCCTGTCCAAGCCATGAGGAAAATGCTGTGAGACAGTGTCAGAGGCTTTCCTAAAGTCCAGGCAGACACATCCTCTGAGGGGTCACTCTGCCTAGGAGATCAGGGCCCATCAGCCCTGGCTGGCTGGGCTTGCCCTGACTGTCCTGCACATGTTCCATGGTGGCACTCCAGAGGATCTGCTCCATGGCCTTTCCAGCACTGAGGTCAGGCTGGCAGGCCTGTGGCTCCCTGGATCCTCCTTCCAGCCCTTCGTACAGGAGTGTCACAGTGGCCAACTTCCCTTCTCCTGGGACCTCCCTGGTGAGCCAGCACTGCTGGGAAATGATGGAAGTGGCTCCATGAGCACTGCCACCAGCTCCCTCAGCATCCCTGCATGGATGCCATGGATTTGTGCAGCACTGACCAAATATTCCCCTCAGGATTATTTGAGCTTCATTCTGCTCCCTGTCCCTGTCTTTCAGCTCAGGTGGCTGGGTGCCCAGAGAACAACTGGTCTTACCATTCTGAGGCAGAAAAGGCATTTTCCTCATTCTTTTTCACTGTAGGATAGTAAAGGATGAAGATTCTCCTTGGCCATCCTTTTATTGCTAATGCATTAATATAAATAAATTTTTGTTGTCTGTGGAAATAAGACATTAAGTTGAAGCTGGGCGTTGGCCCTTCTAATTTTCTCCCTGTACAGCCTCACAACATCTTTGCATTTCTCCTGAACTGCCTGTCCCTTCTTCCAAAGGCCATAAATTTTCTTCTTGCACTCTGAGTTCTAGACAAAGCTCCCTGTCAGCCAGGCTGGTCTTCACTGCTGGCTTTTCTTTGGGCACATGGGGACAGCCTGCTTTAAGATTTCTTTCATGAAAAGGGTCCAGCCTTCCTGCACTCCTTTGTCCTTCAGGACTGCCTACCCAGTCTGTCAGCCCACCTCCTAAGCTGGCCAAAATCTGCCTTCCAACAATCCAAGGTGGCAGTTCTGCTAATCTCTTTCCTTCCTTTTCTGAGAATTGTAAACCCCAGGAACCTCCTGGACTGTTTCCCTCTGTGTTGAATTTCCAGCATCTGTTAAATTGAAGGTCTCCATGAGAGCAATGGTAGCAATCATGACACTTCTCCCTGTTCTAATTTTAATATTATAATATAATAGAATATTTCATCCAGCTCTTTGTCCTGGTTGGGTGCTCTGTAGCAGACTCCCTCCAGGATACCTGCCTTATTGGAATTTGCTGATAAAGCCATAAACACTCACCTTTGTCATTGCCATCAGTAAGCTCCAGACCATCCGAGCTCCCAATCACACAGGGCTACCCCACTACCTCCCCTTCCTTGCCTGAACCTCCTGAAGAGTTTGTAGCCCTCCTGGTGCTGTGCCAGTCATCCCACCATTTCTCTGTGTCGGAGTTTCCCTGCTGCACGGTGACTTCCAGCTCCTCCTGGTTGTTGCTCATGCTGTGCATGTGTTGGTGTTACTGAGCTCCAGGCAGGCTGTCCATCCCACCAGGTTTTTGGGGTGCAGAAGCCCTTGTAGTAGCATGTAGCATTAAAGTAAAACGTTAATTAAAAACTAGTTTGTGTAAAGATAACACATGCTAAGCTTGCTTTGAACGAAGTCATGTTGCATTTTATTCATTGTGCTCCTAGGTCAGCGCGGCCGGCAGGTGGCGGCACAGGGGAGACGAGGCCCGCGGGCCGGGATGGAGCGCGCCGGGATGCGGGGGGATCTGGGGGATACAGAGGGATGCGGGGGGATGTGGGGGATACAGAGGGATCCGGGAGATGCGGGGGTATCTGGGGAATACAGAGGGATCCAGGGGATGCGGGGGATAGCTTGGGATGCAGGGGTGAACCATGCCCTGCATCCAGTGTGAGACAGGGGTAAGAGGGGTGGCATTCAGAAGGCTTCACTGTGTCGCTGCAAACACCGCGTTCTGTGGGAGCTTTGCAGAAAGCTTGTATCTGAGTATATTTACACTAATGTGTGTCTGCAAAACTTGCCATGTTCTGTGGCTGTGTGGTATGGAGAATTGCGAATTCTTACGTCCTGTGAAAAAAATCACTACAGCGAAGTGAAGTATTAGTTGTAATTGGGGCTGTCAGCTTGTGTCCAGTTCAGGAAAGAAGTAAAACCTTAAAGCTGGTTCTCTCTGCGCAGATCTTTGTTAACATTTGGTCACCCAGAGCGGGAAATTGCAAATAACTTACATGCTGTGAATGTATTTGGTATTGCTCTTTTCTTGGTGATGTGTGCTGTGGGGGTGTGTGTGTTCCCAGCAGAGGAGCAAGGGGGAGTGAATTTAGGAGGTTTAATTTTCATCTTTATCTTAAAATCTGCTTTAGTACCATCTGCAGCTTAGGAAGCATCTGCAGCACTGTCCTTGTTGTACATTCTTTATGGTGTTGTTCTGCATACTTTAGGGTGTTCTCTGCCTCGAACTTTTGTTCTTACTAGAGAGGACACAGGATTGAAGCCATGAGTGTGTGCTTTTCATGGGGTGTGCATATGCAGTTATTTATACTGCACTGGTGATTTATGCTGTCGCCACACATGCCATTTCACAGTTCCATTTAAAAATTGGGAACAGGATTTGAGGCACAGACAAAAAAATACCAGTGACCCATCAAGATGAAGGAGTTAAACATCATTGCTTCTCTGATTCTGTTTTCTGTCTTTTATTTTATTTTGACGTGGATAATTTAAAATTAAAAGAATTCTGTCAGAGGTGAACCAAGGACTCAGCAATTTGTTTCAACTTCAGTCTGCATGTCTAGCCTTCTACTAGTTAGCTGATGATTTTTCTGTACTGATTTGTGCAAAAAAAAAAAAGTAGGAAATTTAACCTCATTGTATTTATATAGCTATGGATATTTGTATAGCTCTATGAGTAGTTTATGGATATTTGATTGGTGCAGCACAAGTTAATGCCCTGGTGAATACTGACAGTCCAGTGTTAGAAGATTTTAGAAGCTTAGCACGATGTATTTGTGGGGTAAATAGATTGAGGCTAATACCAAACCCCCTCTGTTTCACTTAACACACACTCAACTTCTGCATGTATTAATTAGCACTTGCATTGATTGTGCCACTGTTATTCCAGAGATTTTAAAATGCATGGTATTCTTTTTCACTGGTCAAATCATGTAGAACGTATTTTTTTTCACGGCTTTATTCAGTTCTAAGGACACGGAATGAAGTTGCTTGATTTTAATTGACCTCAATTTAAAAATGTGTTTATTGAGTCAATTTAAAAATGTGATTATCCTGTGCTTCAGACAGAGCCTATTGTTAAAGCACTTTTAAAAAGGAGTATCCCTTGGTAATTAAAATCCTCCCCTGCAGCTGGGTGGCCGTGTTCTGCTGTGGTGACACAGGCAGGGCTTGGCCTGCCCTCACACAGCAGACACAGCCCAGTCTCATCCTGCAGTGCATGGTGAGGGTGAGCAGCGCTAATCTGCGCTCCTTGCAGGCCAGTGCTTTCGTGGTGTTAATTTGAAATGCCATCTATTTGTTTGTTATCCCTATGGAACCGGCCCCACTGAAATCTAGAAGTGAAGAAACCAGAAGTGGAAGTTGAGAAATTCCACTGACCCAGTTAAGTGTAATTGCAGGGTTGGAACTGGGGCCAAGAAGTTTGAGCTCTGCATGTAACGTTTCAGTGCACAGCCCCATTTGAATGGCATTACCTCATCTCACATCCATTTGGGAAAAGAGTTCCAAATCCCACAAGAACAGCTCTGAGTTATCCAAGGTCATTGTATGACCAGAGTGGGAGGAATTCTTTTGACGTTTTCAGTTACAGGGGGATGCTGAAAACTCTGTTTGATGCAGCATTGCATCTGCCATGATTAGTTTGCTTGGGGTAAAATGTATTTGTCAGACAATTCTTCTGCTTTGCCTTTCCCATGTGCTCCATGTGTCAGCTGCAAGTGAGTGATCACAGTGTCAGGAAGAAGGAAAGTATAAATATTCTAAGGTGCTTTATAAAATACTGGCTTTCTGTGAGCAAATGGCATCAATTGGAACAAATGACATACTGCTTCCAGTGATGTAATCCAGAAAGTCTGAATTGCTTTTAATGCTTCCAACACGAATAAATTCCTTTTCTCTTGAGTTCTGCCCAGTAATCAGCTTTTATATTGCAGGCAGGAGGCTCGATCCGTGTTTATTCCCTCATTTTGAAAATTTTGTGGTAGAAATGGCAGTCAGAAAAAACCCCAAACACATTATATGGCAGTGTTAGTAGATAAGAAGTAACTGAAGGTTTGGATTTTTTTATAACATCACTGAGTAAACTGCAGCAGTGTTCTTTTTTTAATGGGCATGTTTTTATTATGCTGTTAATAGTGACAGGGATAATAGGTTAAGTTATGCAGTTAAAAAATTTAAGCTGGGAGTGGTTTTGGGTTTTTTAAATCCATATCCATTTTGTATATGTAGACATAAACATCAGTGCAATGAAATGAGGCAGTGAAATTATGTATTGAGTAAAATACCCAGGAATATACAAATACAGATTTTTAGTGTATTTAACAGGTGACAATGTGATTAGAAATAGAAAACATGGGATTTTTAAGTGCTTGCTAAAGCACTAACTTGATTTTCTTGGATGTTTTTTAGATCTTGAAATAATTCTCATTGCCATTAAGAAAATGTCATAGTTGTGAGATCAGAATTTGGAAGGATCTTTTGTTTCATTTAAAACTTTCCTGAAAATTATATTACATTCTGTTGTTTATTTAATAAATTTCTCTGGGTCTCTGGCACAAGGACAGTGTCTTTTGAAATGAGTGTGTCCAGCAAGGACTTTGAATGTCTGTGTTGATTAACATTTGTAATTTCTCGATACAATTCAGCAATACTTCTCCATTGTGTGTACCTGATTATTTATTGAAATTAACAATAGAAATTCCTATGAAGACTGCTGTTAACACTCCAAGGGCTTTTCTCCCACCTCCAGAGGATCAGTTAATTTACACATGCCCATCCTGAGGCCTGTGACCCTTCAGAATTCCACTGACTGCGCTAGAATATCCTGTGGAGATAATTTGTGATTACATATGAGTGAAGGCAGCAGGATACAGCTGGCAAAGTATTTACAGCTTCAGAGAGAGTGTGTATTTTTTGGAGTTTGAAAGCTGCTACAATTCTTGTGTTATTTAATCTAAATTAGTAGGATTGGATGTTTTTTTCCTCAAATTGAACTGTGTCATTTTTAAGGGGTCAGTCTACTGTTTTATTACTGGGGGATTTTTTTGTATGTAATAGTCTATGGTAGTGTTTTTCAAAATTTGCTGTTATTTCAACAAGCAGTTCCACTTTTAAAAATATGAAAGCATTTTGAAAAGTTTTAACTACACTTCCTATGCCCCATATACATCTACTGAGTGTTCTCAATGGCCTCATTGTTCCTTAAGTGTGCTTAAGTTATGTTTTCATTATTTTTATCAAAACAAAATTAAGATATAAAGTTATTTATTTCTTTGTGTTTATCTTGAAGGCAATCAGTGGTAAAATATGTAAGTAATAATGCAAAAAATGCTTATAATTCTGCAGGTGTTATGAAGTGTATTTCTGAAATTATTCCAGTAGATACTGCTTTTGGGAATACTTTCTTTTGAAGAAATTTATCTCAAACCTTTTTGTTTGCAGGGTACAGAAGAGCCTTCCAGTGCTCAACTTTTCAATATTTAGACAAGTTGACTTACAGAAAAAGGACTGATTGATTAGACACATCCTATGATGCCATTTAAATTTCCAATACAATGCATTTTGTTGTACAAGAGATAAAATAATTTGCTAAGGCAAAATATAGAAAAACTGTTATATTTTTATAAGAAAAAAGAGCCTCCCTTTATACTCTGAAGAATAAAAAGTGAGAGCATTATTTTTTGAAAAAAAAATAATGGAATTGAATCCCTTAATCCTTTTTTTCCTGAGCAGTTCCTTTAGCAGGACCCTGGTGTTCCAGTGCAGTGGTGGATTCTGACAGTGTCCTGAGGAGGGCAGGCACTGGGAACGTGCTTGCCTGTTGTGCTGGCAAGGCCAGAGCTTGGCAAATGTCTGCTTTTTTATGATTTTAATTTTATGGGTTTTACCTACCCATACATGTATGTAACATTAGTTTGATTAAAGAAGAGTTCAACATCTTCCTTCTCAGTTGGTGTCTCTCCCTGACATTTCCTCCAATATTACAACTACAAGTTTCACACAGCTGCCTCTACAGCAGGAAGGGGAGAAAGGGAAAAAAATTACTGAAATGTTTTATCCTCCCTCAGTGGAATATGGAATTTCCTGCATTGTTCTCTGGGTGTCTGGGATAGGCAAAAGTCCTGTGTAGTTCCCTAACACATTTTGCATAAATATTTGTGACAGATTTTTAAAACCTCTCTTCCCCCTTCCCCTCCCCTCCCATTCCATAGCTAGAAACAACCAGGAGTTTTGTGTCAGTGCAGAAGCATTGCTCAGTTCCGTTTGGTTGCAAACTCCATTATATTATATTTTTAAATTATGAGTTTTTCAGCTTAACGTAGGGTGTCTCTACACAACTGATTTTACATGTTGTTGATTTGAATGTTTCTTCCCTTTTGATCTGTGTTTGATTAAATCAGCTGTGCAAGTGGCTCTGGTCAGGGGAACCACTGGTGTGGAGTGTAATCACTGAGGCTTGGTGGCCCAAATGGTGAGCTCATGTGAGCTTGGAGCTTGAGGTTCTGAACTCTGCAAAAACGGGCACTCCTAAAACAGGAATTATGGCCTTGGAGGGCTTGTGTGGCACTTGGTGTGTGAGCCAGCCCTCAGCTGTGCAGGGATGGACCGGAGGAGCCTCTGGGCTGGTTGTTGGAGTCCCACCCTCTGCTCTGAGCTGCACACGGCTCTCAGGCACTCTGTGAGGTGGGACTGGTTCCTTTGTTATGGTTTTTGTACCACTCCTGCTGCACTTGGACTTTCTGCTTCCCAGCAGTTGCAGAGGAAAAAGAACATGGAGAAAGGTGGTTGCAGTTGGTATCTTCTTGCTTCTGTGACTTATGCAATTGTTAATTGCTTTTGGCTATTAAAAAAAGGCATTTAAAATTATATGGGAAAGACAATTTTGCAGAAATCAAAGCATCCTTGAATTAAGCTTGGACCATGTTGAACTTCTGAGCTTTAGGTTTTGGAGCAAAAGACCAGATTAGAAAGAAATAATAAAGATTTTTCAAGGTGTTTATTTTCCTTCTTGCTCCCTCAGTTCTCTTTTTCCTCTCAAGAAATATTGATCTCCTACCTGTCTTTTCTGCTTTGTTTCACAGTGACACATATACATCCCCAAAGCTAGCAGCCAGTTATGTGCGTGAAACTTTATTGTAACATAGTATTTGGAATTCAGTGTTACCTAATTTTTAGCTAGGATTCTTCTCCCCATCAGTCTCCTAAGAGGTGCTGCAGAAAAGTGCCTCATTGCTGAGTAATAGATGCACACAAAGGCAATTGGCACTTGGATACAACTGAGAAACCCTTACTTGTGTGAAACTGCTGTAATGGGTCACACAATGACAATGGCTTCCTCTGCTGCCTGTAAATGAAATACCTGTAGGTAAACATTTCTTCATTAAAGAGTTTGTACCCTTGAAAACAAAATGTTTCAAAACACAGAAAAGCAGCTCTCTGTAAAGCCCTGTTTTAAGCATGTGCATCTGATCATCTGGCAGCCTGCCTCATTTGCCTACAAAATACAGTTTTGGGTGGTGAACTCCAGTGTCCAACACAGAAATTTTTTGCCTGGAGCTCCTCAGTTTGCAATTGTTTGCACTGCACTTCTGCCTCAGTTTCTCCAGTCTGGATGTAATCAGTGATCTCATTTGCACTTGAGGTCTCCAGAGAAGAGATAAATTGTACATTGTGTCCTCATCCATCTGCGTCCTCAGTGATGTAATCGAATTACTGGTCTGGTGCAGTTTGGTCCCACTGGTTGACTTGCATGGCAGCAGTGTCAGTGCTGAGCACACTCCACTGCCTCTGCCACGCTGGCCTACCCTGCTGGAAATGTTTTGCAGTGTGTTCTGCATTTTGTCAAAAGCCCTGTGGATTGCATGTAGGTCAGCTCTGTCACACTTAGAGACTGAGCTGCTGTGTTTCCCTTCAGTTCCTGTAATGGCATGGTTCTGTTTCCTGAGCCATCTGATCTCTCTGAACATTACTGGCAAAGGGATTTTGACATGCCAGAGTGTAACTCTTAATTGGAGTCTTGAAGAAACCATAACTTCTATAACTAGTGGCTTGGGCAACTAGTAAATGCAAAGTTCCTGAAAGACAAATCTGTTTCCCTGAAACATCTTTTCAGTGCCTGAATAGTCAGTATTGACATCAGCCAACAGCCTGATGGATTTTTGAGACAGAATTCTGCAATAGAAACAGTACATCTGCTGCTTCATAGTCCAGTCCTATGAAGGTGGGAGAATCAAATGCTATAGCAGATCCATAACAGTGCAGTGCTTTTATGGAGTTAAGCAGTGGGAGATCATTAGACAGAGAACTGCTCAAAATGCATCTGGGCCCTGTTTGCCCTGGTTTACCTTAAGATCACAGATATTTCAGGGTAAAGGATCTGATGGTGTTGTAAGACAGCTAATAGATATTAAGAACAAGAGGCTCGTTGTACCATCCCCTATTCTGATAAGGTTTTATGATGGGAACTTGCTGTTCTAGAAACACTTTCCAGCTTGGAGGCAGATGTGTGATAGTTACTGCAGACAGCAGGGCCAAGAAGGCAGGCATGGGACAAGAATGGGGAAATGTCCCTGTGGTCTTGACCTTCTTTGCTCACCCTCTGCAATGTTCATTTCAGGCTGCAAATGGTGAAGGCTGGAACAGTGTGAGTGTTCTGGAAATTGCAGTGATAGACTGTTAGAGAGACAGTGCCTGTTGAGTGTTTGTTTCAGACAAATGTCAGTGTAAAAAGATACTGGAAGAAACATTCTGGGAGGGATCAGCATTCTGTATCTCTTTATCTTGGTAGATCTCAGAAAAGTGGCCATGGACTGTGGGCTGGCAGAATTAACAGGCAAAAGCAAAAATACTAAGTTCACACTTCCATTATTTAAGTGGCTCGTGCCTGTTGACTCCTAAATGTTAACCAGAAACCTTGCCAAAATTTGGGAGTGTCTGAATGCAATATATAATAGCATAATACCTCATACATTACACCCTAAAATACCTGGAATTGTAGCATTGCAAAATATCCTTTACCTTCTCATGGACTCATGCTGATTGCAAAGGCCAGCCAGGTGTGGAACACTTTGAAGCTGTGCTGCATTCCCTGCATCCATAAAGGCCGGCTCAGTAAAACTCTGGGCTGGGTTTACTGTTCCCAGGTAGCAGCAGTGAACAGCCACTCTCTCAATATCTTATTACAGTCTTATATGGGGAGATAACTCCCAGTTCACTTGACTGATCCATAATGTCCTAATGAAAAAAGATTTACAGAACTGGCACACTGACTTCTCTGGTCAGAAGAAACAGCGCAGAGAAAGTTTCCATTTAAATAATGCATTAATTACACCCTAGACAAAAGTATTGAAGTGTTGATGTTGATAGCTGTCACTCCTCCCTTAAAGAAAAACATTATTTTACCACCTGTAATAGTTAATTAATTATTTTTAAATTCCCTCTAAAAATATTAAACTGTTTGGGTTTGTGTGTGGGCAGTGGTGTTGTGGATTGTTTGTGGAGGGAAGTTGGTGAAAGTTAGCCTTTGCAAGGATTACCAGTACCTTCTCTTTATAGAAGAACAGAAGTTATAGTTGTAGCTGACACTGAGTGAAAAGGCTGCCAAGGGCAGGAATAATCATTTTGGGAGGGGGACTTTCCTGTGATAGAACATACATTCTGCTTTATGGCATAGTCCTGATGCTGAAAGATGTAAAGAGCTATAAAGATTTTATCAACAGGGATTTGAAATAACCTGTGTGACTACCTGTCATTTTATTATATGTGGATATACACAAAGCCTGTTCTCCTGCCAGGAGAACTTGCATGGCACCACACAATGTCTTTTCTTTCCTATGCCTCATTTCTAGAAAAGTAGTGTTTAATGCTGTACCAAAACTCATCTGGATAACCTGAGATGGTAAATCTCTGATGAGAGTGGTTGGTTTTCCTCCAAATACAGCAATCTGAGAAAATCTGATCAAGCCAGAAGTGCCTCACATTCCTAGGGAAACAGCCTCATGTTTCAAAAACAGAAAATATTTGTTAGAGGTTTCCCCCCCATCCCCCATATTCACCTTCTGTGTGTAAGGGCACAGGACCACATGAGAGGGGTAATTGGGGAAGGAACTCTGTGGAGATTAGGTCCATGTGCATATGTCAGCAAATTTATAAATTCTGGTGAGGATGGGGCATGCTTTCATTTAAATATGCACAGGGGGTGGATTGGAATAGAGTTAGATTAGGTAGAAAGTAGTGTACATCCTACCAGGCCTGAGGCACCTAAGCTAGAACTCAGAAATTGATAGCAATTTTAATTTAATTTCTTTTTTAAATTTTTAATTTTGTCTCTAAATAGAGTTAATCCAATCCATGTCTGTCTCAGACAGTAAACTGCTTTCTGCTGTATTAATACAAACTAATGCCATTAAATACATCAGAGTGGAGCAGAGAAGAAAAAATAACTGTAATTTTTAGGCGGTTTTCTTGGTCTTCCTGAATTGCATAAGTTTTACTGTCTTCTGTACATGTAAATTTGTAATTTACCATGGTTTTGTCAGTACTACAAAATACTGGTGGGACATAGCAGCTGTGTATTTGAAAATGGGTGTAGCAGTTTTGGGTTTGGTGACTTTTTATAATATTACATGGAGTCATGGATTGGAGACAGATGCATAAAACAAAACCAAGAGTCCTCAGCAAACAGCAATGAGTGTAATATGGGTGCCCCTTTTTAGGGGCTCTGGATTTCCTGGGCTCAGATAATTGCTTGGATGAGACCTCTCTCCCCTCAGCTCTCTGGCCAGTGGTGTATCTGCATCTAAGCCACAGCAGGCTGAGGTCTTTGCTTGGGTTTGAATCCAACCTATCCCTTCCTTATCCAGGCACTTCTTTTCTTCTAGGTTGGTTGAGTTTAGGGGGCAGCACTAGATCAGCTGCAATGGGACATGATAAGTCTAATGAGCCTGCTTTGTTCAGCCAAAGGTCTTTGGAATCAAAGTGTTGGATTTCTTCAAGGACCAGTTTTACATTTAATTTCATTTGTAGCCAAATTAATTTATGTCTGAGAGGGAAAAATAGCTGGCCTTGGGGATATGCATATGACCTTCCTGTTCTAAGAGGGAAATTTCTTTTGGCCACAGAAGAAGGGGGAAAAACCCTTTAAAATGAAATAAAGCATGTAGAAATAATAACAGCCATACCTTATAATCTTGACTCTTCCTGCTCTGACAGAACATGAGTGCCCAATACATCTGTTATTCCTGAGAGATGCTTCTTATCCTGTTTATCAAAAATCTCCATAATGTGAATTACAGGCTAATTAGGGAACCTGCATATCCTCCTCTGTGCTTAGCAAGCTTCTGCAAGGCCAAGCCAAGCAAACATTCCCTTCACATAAATTAATCCCACTAATCCCACAGGGAGAGCCCCACCATGCCTGGAGTGTGACATGGCAAAACTGCCTGAGTGCTGCCCCTTTAGCACCCATCTTCAAATAGATACAGGAATTTTATCAGGCAGTTGTAAGAATACCTCCTCAGTCTTCTCTCCACAGTGTGAAGGTGCCCCAGTCCCTGACCTTCTCTTCCTCAGCTTCCTCAGTTTTGTGAGGAGCTCATCATTCCTTTCTCCTCCTGGATTCTCTGTTCCACTCCATCCATCCTGTGAGCGTGACAAGGTTTGGCATTCTGGACAAAGGAACCATCCTACTTTGGTGAACCATCCTACAAAGTCAGCTCCAGTTAACTTGGTGCTTTAAGAAACAGAACAGCAACTCTCCCTGTGGTTACTTAATTGCTTCCATGTTCTATGTGATGAACAACATTTCCCACTTAGAGAGCAAAATTAGTAGACAAATGCCCTTCTTCCTCCCAAGCAGGGGGCGGGGGAGGCTGTATGAAGATGTTGTATCTATAAAAACAGATGTGTTATTGAAATGCTGCAAGCTAAACAAGGAATAATTAATGTTAACGTGCTGCCATTTGAGTTCTTAAAACCACATATGAGAACAATGTCCTAGACAGAGGGATCTGATTTAAGTTCAATTGTTACTTGCTGAACTTCCCTGACTGAATGGAAAATAATTTGGTTGGTTGTTCTTTGAGGCGGCAGGTTTAAATATCAATCTCTTCTATGCCATTTGGGTCTTGCTTTCAGTGCAATTCCTTCAAAATACAGATTCTTGACTGTCTAAATACTGAAGACTTCTACTGGAATTGTGTCTATACCATCTGAAATCTTGCCACCATATATTAACTGCCTTTTCTAGAAGAATCTCATCCAGTTGCAAGTTTTAATCCTAAGTTTTCTTCCTCTAAGTTACAGTTTTTTGTTGTCCATAGTGGCTCTAGAAAGTGAACTCTTTGTGGATGCAGTGCACTTGTAAATGCTAAAAGTAGAGTTCCTGAAGCTGCTCTTTCATTGGGGCAGAAATGACTGACAAGTATGACAAGCAATGTGAAAATTGATACTGATCCCTCTTATTTCAAAGGAGTTAATGAAAGCTGATTTTACATTTCTCCTCTCTGTTTAGCATCGGAGGAGATCTAAATATGCAATATGTGGGGGTTTTCTTGTTTTCAGTTCTACTTCATTCATGGAGTGTAAATAATAGCTATATTTATTACAATGCAGTAAAAATAATAGATATATTTATTACAATACAGTAAAATAATTTATTCCAATGCAGTAGTAAGGAAAAAATTTTAAATATACATGGGGAAATCCACTATCAGGGACAGCTTACTAAAGGTTCTGAAAATGTCAGAAATGTTTATAAATAAAAATACAAAATAAAGTTTCAACTGTACATATATGTGTTAGCTGGATGTTAATAGTTGATAAATTTTGTCAGACAGCTTTAGGTGTTCACAATTTTGCAGAAGTAGCCAGAAACCCCACAAGCTGCTGGTAAAAAAAGTTAAAATTCATAATTGTGTATTTGATATTCAGATTGCAATGACCCTTAGCTACCCAAGTTTGCAATTTATTTTTCTGGCAAAAATTTCAATCTGTTTTACACTGACTCTGTGCTGTACAACAACAGCCAAATTAAATATTGGATGGGGCCTGGAGCAGTAGAAGGTGTTGTTGGCCATGGCAGGGGGTGGAATGAGATAAGTTTTAAGGTCTCTTCTAACCCCAAGTATTCTGTGATTAGGAAATACTGATAATATTGGTGTCTACTTGTATAGCCAATGTCTACATTCAGGTGGTGAATACATAGTTCTCCATTTTCACTAGAATTGCCTGTATATTGTGTTTGCTATTCTGTCTGTAAAAGATGAGCTAGAAAATGTAAACCAAGTAAAACTAATATTTAGATTTGCAGTAGTACTCCTGCATATCTGCTGAGAGCCCTGAGACAGAAAGCCTGAGAGTTGTGAACTCAGAGATGGATTGCTGTGAAGCCATGGACCATGCAACAGAAGCAAAGTGTTGTAGCCCATCTAGCCGAGCTCTGATGGACAAAGGAACCTGAAGGTCCCTCTCACTTTTTTCTTTTCAAGGATAGGGAAAAAGCAAGGTAATTGGGGAATTTCTGGCCTCAGCCTTGAAGAGGTGCCAGAGGATGTTGTATCTACAAGGTAGAAGGAGAAAGAAAAGCACTGTTGTTACAAGTGGGTTTATAGAGCTGTGAAAATTAGTTGGAAAAAGATGCATGATGTGCTGAAGATTTGAGACTTCTTAATAGTTTGTGTCCTGTCTTGAATTAGGTCCTTGAAAGTGAGATTGTGTGTGGCATTGCTGTTCCAAGGCAGTGCTGCTGTGCTGTGTTTAGTATGGCACTGGGCTGCATTTATGTTCAAAATAATCTCAAGTTTTGGCTCTTGAATTGTCTGAATATGAGTGTGTAAAAATAAACCTCTGAAGATTTTCAGCAGGATGAGAACAGAAGGCAGAATCTGTCCATAAAGAACTTGGTGGTCAGGTGTTCAGGCAGCTGGAAGTCTTTCTGGAGAACTGGACTGAAGGGAGACTTTCACCTGGTTCCCCTGCTTCCTAGGGAAATGTCCAAATCATCAGCCTGGTGAAATGCAGACCAAAGAGCATGAAAATAATCAATGAGTGATAAAGTATGCAAACTATAGCATAAACAGAAAGCTGTGGTCATGGAGTCACTTGCTGGAGCTGGTTTGCTTTTTAAGGCAAATTTTTGCTTTTAATAGGTGATATTTCTGCCTTTCCAGCTAGCTCTTTTTTTCGTAACTATAATCTGACTAGGTACATATTCTCTTCTTGTGTGTTGTGCCAAGGGCCAAAGCACTTTCCTGATGGAACAATCATGCATTTGCCTTGATATCCCTCTGCTATCCTTGAACCCTGCTTTCTGTCAAGCAAAGAGAAAGGGATAGTACTTACTCAGTCTTTCAGGATAAGAGCCAAAGCTGAAATACCTGCCAAATGAGCCAAACTGAAATGCTTCTCCTCTTTTGTACTGCTCCTAGAAGACACGAGGAAAAAGAAAGTGGAAATGAGAAACAGAATATTGGCAGTGACCTTCAGTAGCTCATACAGACAATTTTTACCCTTAGAAATGCTTGTGGATGAAGAGCAGAAGCTGTTCTCTTTTAGCTGATGCTGGCCTTGGCAGTGGAAATGGTCAAGGAGACAGAGAATGAGGACAGAGAATTATGGGGATTAAAGACTGGATAAGGGCATGATAATAGTATGTAAAATGGCCATCACATCTGGAGAATCCTGGTACACTTTTCATTATAAGTTTGAATGTGTATTATATAATTAAACATTCATCAAAGGCTTTGTCAGAACTAATTCATTTGTGTCTGTCTCCCCCCCAAATTAAAACAATGAAAGAAAACAGCTAATTCAAAGCCTTCTGTAACTGAAGTCCTTAAAAACATTCCACATGTAATTTTTTTCGTAAAAGAAAAAAAATACAGCAGAGAAATACTTTGCTAGAGTCACTTTCTGTCAGCTAATCTCACATGAAAACAAAAGCTGTTATTACTGTGAGGTCACTGTGAAAGGGAGGTTATGACTGCAGTGAAGGAGACCTCAGCATTGCATGGGGGCTGCTGGGCAGACAGAAGGCCTATTTATATGGCAAGCAGAGGAGAAAACAAAGGCATTCAGGGATTCCACTGGCAAAATAGATCACCAGAGCACTAAATAGCTGAAATGTCCAACTCCTGAACAATTACAGTGATTCAGTAGGCTTGGGAGCTTTTGGTTTTGCTTTGTAGGAAGCAGAAGTCAGTGGAGGACGAACTTGACTTGACTCAAGAGGAAGAAATTGTGCAAGAAGTTTTTGTCTGTGTTCCTGAAAATAGTTTGGGGGGTTTCTTCACTGATGAGTAATACCAAAATGATCTGCTTACAAATCTTAGAATAAAAATTATACCAGCATTAGAGGAGAAATAAAAACCATGTGTGCCTATTATGTCAGGGTTTTTATTTGGGTGTAAAATTTCATTTCAGTGGGCTTGCCTCTTGTACCATTAGACAAGGGATAGCAGGAAGATGAATAAGATTGGAACAAATACAGTCTGAAAAAAAAGATTAAAATAATTTAGCCTCCTAAATCTTGACTTTAGCTTACTCTGTGGGACAGCTTGTGAAGGTATGGATCCTGGTTTCCAAGAGCACAGAGTGAAGTCTCGTGCCTTGATTAAATATGTGTGTGTATGCACCAGGATAATAAAAGCCACCAAACAGTAAAGTGTTTCTGCACAGAGATTTCATTCCCCCCCCTTTTTGAATATTCTGCCTGGTAAGTCAGATGAGCTTTGTAACTACATTATTGACTTCTGCTTCTTTCACACCTTGGCTTTTGTACCAGAGTCACAACTGCAGTGATCTAGATGGTTAAAGGCTGATAGTCACGGTTTGAAGGCTGCTTCCAGAGCAGTGACATTTCTGTTAAAATGTAATTGCTCCATTATCCTGTACTCTGTTCCATGAGAAGGATTTTTCCTTCCCAGAAACTGGTGAAGGTTTCAAGGTTCCTTCTTTCATTTCTGTTTTCTTCTTCAGCAGGAACTTGTGTGAGAATCAAATCCTTTGTACTAGGAATAAGTAAGTGTTGTGTTGCTGTTAGCTGATAATTGTTGTGGTCTTCACTTCCAAACAACTTCTAATTTGTTGAATCATTCGAACTTCAATTTTTTGCAGTAATTGTTGCACTGACATCAAAGTGGTTTGTTTGGTCAAGCCTCATGCTAAACACAGGGCACCCTGGGAATTGTATGTCTAATTCATTCCTTTCTCTGTGTCTACCTGCTTTTCTTTCTCTGAAAGACTTAGGGATTGCCTTCTGTACAGGTCAGAGAAGTGTTCAATGTGAAGATCCTGCAGTCACCATAAGAATTCCCAGTTGGAATTCAGTTTGCTGATGTGCCCAGAAGGACGCAGTTCATGTGCTTTCACAGCCTTACTGTTGAAATTCTTGGAATGATTAAACTTTGGGAGGTTTTTTATTGTTCTAGAATATGCAGGCGTGACTCAGCAATGTGTTAGGATCATATCAAATACAAAGTTATTTTTATGTAATGACCTGGTTTTTGGTACTCAGCCATCACATCTGAACAGATACAGGTAGATACTTCACAGGGAGATGGGTGGGAGGCTTTTCTTTCCTGCCCCACTGATTGGGAGTATCCATTAAGCTTTCCTTGAAGGTGATAGATGTCCTACTTTCTCATCAAGCCCCCATTCAAATAACTTTTTTAATGCAAGAGGTGAACTTAAGTTTACAGTATTAGGTGACCTTGGGTTGTCTCGTTTTTCAGAGGTGGCACAGGTAACTTCACTGAAATTGTTTCGCTTCAATAACCTTTGTTACCTTCACACCATGGTCCCAGTTGTGAAGAGAGATGGTACCTGCCCTGTGCAAGGCATCCCCTGTAAGCCCTTCCTGTGGAGGGATGGAATGTAAGAGAATAGTGCAGAAGTAGTCTCACCCCTGAGGAGTTGCAGCTGTACTAATCACCAAAGATTAGCAACAGGCCTGCCCTTCATAGGCCACAGCTGTGTCCAATAAGGATGAGTGCTGTAAAAGAGTGGCTTAGCCGGGTGAGGAGAGAGTTGGGGTTTGGTTGTGCTGTGAGGAGAGTTGGAGTTTGTTGACTGTGCTGTGCAGAAGAAGGAGGTAGTGCTGCAAGGAGATGTCGATGAGAAATCACTGAGAAGGTATGGGACCTCTGCAATAAGAGGGCAACACCTTCCCCTTCTGAACAAGAAAAACAAGGTCTTTTTTCACCTGAGAAAACTTGTGGGGTGTTTTGTGCATCTCGGAACATTTACCTCAGGCAAGAACAGAGTAGCAGCCATGCCCAAGAAGTCATTTTCTCTTGAAATGAGGTGTACGTGTACATATTGTGCCTTGAATTGCTTTGAGATTCCCTAAAAAATACTTTGCTTTTCCTTTTCCACTTCTCTGAGACTTCACAGAGCCTAACTTTGTCAAGGTGTAACTTCCATTAGACCTTGACAAAGACTGTGTATGATTTTCTGAGCTGTCTTTGCTTTCTACTGGGTAGCTGAAATTGAAGTCTCTCACTGATGGTTCTCCAACATCAGCCTCCTCTTATCTGCTGAGGAGCCAGGCACCATCATCCAAATGCATCTGGTAAACAATGCTTTCATTTGTCCTGGTAAACTAAGTGAGTCCATGATGTAGGCAACTCAGACACTGGATCTCCATTCCATGGCTTTAAATTTTAAGAGTGCACTCTAGCACAGTTTGAGTCCACGCAATCTCTCTGCTAAACCAAGCTTGTGAGGATATTTATCCTGCCAAGTTCAGGCTTGTGGGCTATAAGACCATCTGTCCTGTATGTAGGAACTTACTGGAGCTCTTCTGTTCTCTGTTTTGCCAAGTTCAGATCTGAAGGGCACCTTTGTTTTCCTCACCCAGCTGCCCCTGTTGGCACAGACCTGAGTTACTTTTCAGTGAGTTCTAAAGCCAGTGGAAGATGGTGTCAGAAAGGGGCTCTTCCTCCCACCACTGGTAACTCATGCCAGTCTAAGTGCTGTCTGGTTGCTAATTGCAAAACTTACATTTCAGAACAAAAACCAATGCTGTTTCAATATTTGGTTTTAGTCCTACTTATCTTTTGAGTAACAAAAGAAAGGGTTTAGAAAGTGGCTTAATCTTTGATACATGCCTGGCAGGTGTCCTGACAGGGACAGTCCCATCAGCAAGCAGCAGAACCACCACCTCTCCCTGATGAGGACTCCACAGCAGATATGTGTGGAGGGACCTGCCTGCTCCCTGACACTTTGAAACTATTATGAAATGTATAGGGAAGAAAATGAGTGTTGGTCATTTTCATCCTGCAGGACTGTTGCTTTACTAAAAGTGGTGGGGTTTTATGTTGTCTCTGTAATTGTCTGGCTAAGGGTCAGGATTAGTCATTGAACCTAATTTTGCTTTTGAACTAAATTCATACAGCTTCTTTAGGGTCAAGCTGATTCTGTGGACATGCTTTTTGTCTTGGGACTTTAGGGACAAGGAGTTTGCAGGGGTGTTAATTAAATCTTTACTGCCAGGCCACCTATGTGCTGGTGGTGTTTGTCCGTCTTAAAGTTCAGCAATTTGTTCTTTGTTGAAGGATCGTAAGTTTTCCTGTATGTTTTTCTTTAGTTTGCATTTAGTCCAGGTCACCCTATGACAGTAAATTCTATTCTGTGTTTGCTGAAACCTTGGAAGAACTGGTTGGTTTTGGAAAGGCAGTACAGTTTCTGTACCACTGCCTTCACAGCTTTGCAGTAATAAAGCTTCACTCTGTGTTTTCCAGGGCTACAAGTGGACTTAAAAGGTAAAATAAATAGCAGCATAGCAATAACAGGTGCTTTACAGATGTCTGTGTCTTTATCATCCCCTTCCTCAGCATGAGCTGTGAGTCAGATCCTATGCAAACACCACTTCTTGCAACACAAGTAGTGCTAAGAAAGAGCATGGATTCTCGTGCAGCTGGCGTGGCTGTGTGAATGTGTCTCACATGCACTGACTTCTGAAGATGAGCATTTGTTACTTTGGACCCCATCTAAAGGTTTCCTTTGATCTTAGCTGGACATTTGTTGATGGTTTTCAATAGTCAGTGCAGATGTTTGGGTGAAACAAATCTGTAACAGGGAGTACATGGTAAATACTTCTTCAGATAAGGTAAAACTGCCTGTTCTTATTTTCCAAACCAATCAAACCAGGTACAGACTCCACCAAATCTTCTGCTAAAGCTCTGCTTTATATCCATGAGAATGTACAGAATCTGAACACCTCTGTGACTGCCTTCACACAAAGTCAGTGTGGAGCTTTATTTCTGTATACAGGTATGAGATTTGTAAAGGTTTAAGCTCCTGGCTAGCACAGGAATGCCTGCAGTGCCAATTCAGAGAGAGAGTGCTGCAAAAGTGGAGAAACAGTGATACCCTGGGGTTGTGGAAAGATGAGATCACTCAGGGATGTGCTGAATGCTAATATTATGTGAATGCTGATGACCACACCTTCCCAGGGGCAGAATCACTCACTCAGCTAAAGGGAAAAGTTTCTGAATACAACCTCTAAAACTGCAAAAATAATTTGTCCAGGGACAGGTTCATTCTTGTTTGGCAGAATTTTTCAGTGCTCAGCTTGAAGAGCAAGAGAACCTCGGAGAATCAGCATTTATTTAAAAAATGAAAGTACATAAAAATTATAAATCTTAATGGTCTTGTAGAAATGCAAATAGCAATGGGTTTGTTAGAGCTGCAAGCAGGAATTCCATTAAAGAAGATACCTTACAAGTGAATATAGGAACAGGAACATTGGTAGGGAAAAAAAAAAAAGGAGGCATAGTTTTGTTTTCCATTTCACATGGGTATAATAATAAAAGACAAGCAGAAAATTCCAGGTAGTAGTTTTAAGAATTAAGACACTGATTAAAGATGGTCTTTACCCTATGGTGAATTTATTCAGTTGCGCTTGAACCCAACACCAAGTGTAGCCAGAAGATGGAACAGGAAGGACTGAAATCTGACCCCTTTACCAGAAGAGAAATTCTACTGCAGAAATACAGGCAGAACAATCTTTTTGGATATTTAAATAAAAAATTTCACCAATCAGAAATTAGAATTTTTTATATTTTAAGAACAGGTTTCAAATAGTTTTACTGTATTTGAAATCAGCCTGCAATTGCAGTTACAGAAACTAGTGTAAGATATTTTTCATATAAATACTAATTCATCAAATTTCCCTCACCTTTCATGTAAAGTGACGAGACTTTCTTTGACTCCAAATAGTTTAGCTTTTGAAGTAATTTCTGAGGCATAAGCAGCAAGGTTTTCTCCCAAATTTATACATTCCTTCTTTTTACCTGTCATTTAATACTTATTTAAAGAGCTATAGGCAGTACTTTTCATGCATTTAATACAATTTATTGACTAGCTTGAAGAAAAAGTACAACTTGTCCCATGAAATTTGTTATTTTCCAGTTGCTGTCTCATTAAATACTCTGGCTTGTTTCATGGTAGCTCTTTGCTGCTGAACTTTTGAAAGATAACATGAAACATAACAGGAAGCAAGAGTTTGCCTTTTTTTCTTTTTTTCTCCCCTCAGAAGTGGAGTCTGTACTTCTAGTGCTCTAGTAAAGCAGTGTTTGTGTAGGATTATTTATAATTTACAAAACACAAAAGTCTATCCAGCTCATCCACATGTGGCCTACGTGACTCAAATAATTACTCAGTTAAATAACATATTTACAGATAAGAGAAAAATGAGTTGTGATTTTGCAATACCTCATCAAGTGGGCTATGTTTTTTAAAAACAAAATGTCTTTCATTTATTCCATGGTTATTTCACTCTGTTCAGTGCAGGAAATGAAAAGGTAATCTTAAGGTTCATGTTTGTCAGAGAGTTCCAGGGCTCATCCTGTGCATTCTGCAATCCCCAAATTGTTTCCTATTTCCTTTTCTCCAGTAAGTCTTTGAGTGAATATTCTTTGTGGAATTGATTTCCTGTATTCATAGAGATGTGAGGGAAGCATCATACTAAAGGTATGATTATAAAGGGTGGAAGAAAAAATTGTTCAGTTCTACTATCACATTTGTGTAGGCATGTGTGATTCTGTAATACCAAGAGAAAATTAGAATGCATTTTTGAGACAGAAAATTACTTCCAATGTGGGATAGCATTCAAAATACATACTGGTGGAGTTCCTTATATATGTTGTGCCTGACAAGATTTGAATATGGAACAGCTGGCAAGCAAACACACAGGTTTAGTACCTCATTGTGCAGCTTATATGGGCTGTAGGAAAACAGCGAGGAAATTATAAGTTAAACTGAGAGCTGTGGGATTTCTAACTTTCCTGTGCTTTCAAAGGCTGTGGTTGTAAATGTGTATATTAGGGAATTCTTCAGTTTGATTCAGGCTGATGATGCATGTCACTCCCTGATACATGTTTGCAGTAAGAGGAGGCTGAAATTCAGATCAGTGAGAAACCAGTTGAGCTCTGTATACTTACACACTTTTTCTCCCAAACTGAAAATTTTACAGTCACAGCTTTCAAAAATATCCAATCAGTTTTTTGTGGTAGCCACTGCCAGGTGAGAGGCACTAAATGAAGCCAGTACTTGAGCTGTCTCAAAAGGGGAGAGGGTTTTTAATAACTAGTTGTGGTGGTTTTGCATGGGAAAATCAGAACATTATTTTATACCCATTGGAACCTCATGGCTGGAAGTTCCCAGGCAGTTCAGGATGAAATTACAGTATTACATGATGGCTCCCCATGAGCAGAAATGGCTGTCACTAGACCTGCTCACAAAATTAGCTCTAACAAGCAATATATATATATATATTATATATATATATAATGTATATATCAGCAGTTACCAGGATTTCCAAATCAGTTTGCCTTGTATTTGTAAACTGTTTCATCCTGTATGTCATTTTAATCTGTCCACATCTTTTGTAGTAAAGCATCTATTAGCACCTGAGGGGAAAGTATAACAGTCATTGTTATGTTAGAAATTAACCATGTAAGTTAACTTCAGCAGTTGTAGCTGGAAGAGTAGAGACAGGCTGTGAGGTGTTGGATTTTTAAGCAGCACTGGTAATTAATAAAGACACAAAGCAAATTACTGCTTGTGATAAACATTTGTGATTGTGAGAACAGTGCCCATGCTCAGCTGAAGTGAACATGGCCTGGATGGTTCTCTCTTTAGTGCGGATGAGTTGAGGGGACAAACTTTTTAACTGAGAGTCACTGGGAAGCTAAATTTAAGTACTAAGAATATTATGGTAAAAAGTGGTGAATTAGAGCTATACAGAGATGATTTGTCCACCTTATCTTTTCTGTGAGGCTGAAGCCATGTCTCAATACAAAATCACTGCCAAGCTGAAACCATATCCATAAAATAAGGTTATAAATACGTTTTCAGCATCAAAATTAATTAACCTTTACCTATTCATAAATAATTGCATTACTGTGACTGTAATTTAAAATGGACTTCAAGACAATTCACTCTCAGATATGGTTTCCTTCAAATCAGGAGAGCAGATACCACAGTGAATGTCCCAAAAAGTAGTCCTTCTAATTTCCCCAGTATTTAAGAGTGATACAGGTAGGAGAATGAATTATTTTAATTATTTATCAGTGCAACAGTAATTTTATAAATTTAAACTGGAGAAAAAGCAACTCAGAACCTCCTGATAGTGTCAGACACTTGGAAAAGCTTTGTGTGTTTAGTAAGGTCAGCTTTCTCTGGCTTTATACTGCATTGCCATGGTATGGTCAGTTTGTCCTTTGTGTCAGCAGCTTTTATCCTGGTCAGGTGTGGTGCAGGAGCCTGTGGAATTTTGTGCTTCTACTGCCAATTTCCATTATGTTGTGCTGCCTTTAAATACTTCACTGTACTGAACAAGAGTTTCAATTACCATCTTCATGCCATGACATCCAGATACTGAGAATTTATTTCTGCTCACGTGAAAGAAGCAGTTTTGGAAAATGCTTATCAGATGGTCTCTATTACAAATTTATACAGCACCTACCAGCAGAAATAAGAATGCAATCTCAGGAGCATGCAGGTATTGGCCTTGCTAAAAGAAGGTTGAGTGTGTTACTTTTCATCCCTCTGTGGAAAAGGGCTGCAGAAATTAATTTGGATTAAATAAATGCATGATTTTATTTAAAAATAATTCTAAAATCACATACGTTTTGTTGCTATGCATTTTAGTTTTGAGAGATTTCATTATTCATCTGTAATGCTGTAGCAGGACCACCACATTCACATTGGTAGTTAACATCATATATAATGGAATATTTTCCTCAGAGTTGCAGTGTGTATTGTAGTCCTTAGTATATACATGTTAGACTCTGTTAATATTTAGTGTTTTGGAAGTGTTAGGAAATGGTTTATTTGTCTTACTTTTTTTTCCAATTGGATTCATAGTGCAGTAGTATCTTTAAAATACCTCTAAGCAGAATTGACTGAAAGGCTCATGAGTGAATACTGAATTTTGACAAGTGAGGATGAAAAGCAGCTGACAGGTTTATCTTTATGTACACATCTGTCCATGCATGCACACACTCTCCTTTGTGGCTGGGGCTGAATGTCCTGGAAAATGCAGAGCAGCAGAGCTTTGCACAGTGCAGGTGAGCAGGCTCTACTTGAGAGGGGAGAGGATTTTGTGTTCTGTGCTGGTTCAGTGACAAAGTGACAGTGACAAAGCCTGGGCTGGTACCTTCTGCATACACCCAGCTTGTGGATATGAGCAAATAATAAAGACAGTTTGGAGGGAGGAAATGATGGCTGGAAACAATCAGTGTGGATTTACCAAGGTTTTACTCCTTGCCTTCTAGGATAAAACAGCTGGATGAAGCTGTGGATGAAGGAAAGGAGTAGATGTCATTTATCTTAACTTCAGCAAGATTTTTTGGACAAGGTCTACAAATTTTCTTGCGTCTAATTTAGAATTTGGTTGGGTGGACAAATAAATGCACAATTAGTGGTTGGCTGGTCAGGCTTAGAGGGTAGTGATTAATGGCTCACATTCTAGCTGAGGCCCATGGCAGGAGAAACACCACAGGATTTTATCTTTTGTGACACTTTCTGCAGTGCCCTGGAGGAGGTGATAGAGGCATGCTCATGAAGTTTGTAGATGACACTAAATTAGAGAGATAACTGATAGACCTGAGGACAGGGCTGGTGCTCAGAGGGATCTAGACAGGATGGAGGGATGGGCCAGCAGGAACTCTACAAAATTCTGCAGGAATAAATACAGCACCATGTGCCTGGGGGGGAAGAATCTTCCTGCATTGGTGGAGGCTGGGGAGCAGCTGTGCAGGGACAGCCCTGGGGTATTCCCAGAGAGCTGAGCAAGAGCCATCCCTGTGCCATGGCAGTGACAATGGCCAGCAGCATCCTGGGCTGCTGTGACACAGGCTGCCCTGACAGGAGCAGTCAGGAGGCTGAGGGAAGAGATTATTCCTCTTCAAACCTCATCTAGAAAGCTCCAGGCAGTTTAGGGCCCTTCAGTATGAGGAAGACATTGATATGCCCAGTGAAGGGCCACCACAGTGGTCAGGGGGCTACAGATTTTTAGGAGGGGAGGCTGAGGGCGCTGGTTCTGTTAACCCCAGACAAAAGAAAGCTGTGGAAGAAAGGGAGATTTAATAACAGCCTTCCAGTTTCCAAAGGAGCTTATTGACATGATGGAGTCCCAGCAGTGAAAAATGAGAGAATGCAGAGATAATGATCATAAATTAAAACAAGAGGTTCAGACTGGATGTAAGGAATAAATCTTTCATGAGTTCAGTCAAGCAGGCAATGGAATAGGCTGCCCAGACTGGTTGTGGAATCCCCACTATTGAAGGATTTCAAGACCCACCCAAATGAAGCTGTGGGCAACCTCATCTAAACTAATAGCTGTCCTTGCATTAAGCAGAGGATGGGAGCTGAGACCTCCTGAGATCCCTTCCAAACTCAGTTATACTCTGATTCTGTAATTACTGGTTGAAATGTGCACAGCTCTACACAGCTGGAAAGGAATTCTACTTTATCATTCTTTCTCTGTGCTGGGCAGATGTTGCCTGAAAGCTCCTGAGTTGCTGAACTCATGACCATACATAAACGTACCAAGAATGCTTTAACAAAGGGGCTCATATGGCAGAGAGTTTAAACCTGGAGCCAGTTTCTACACCACAGGGCATGTTCAACACAAATCTGTGCCTTGGGCCATGCTTCAGCAATTTTCCCAGAGGGAAGAAAAATGGATCCCATCTTATGGTGAGACCAGAGAGCACCCTTCCCTTCCTCTCTTCCTTCCTCCCTCCCTGATTTTTCTCTCCTGATTTGTATATTTTAACTTGTGTGTCTCTTTTCTTTTCAAAATCTGCATATTTTAGTAATTTTAAGTATTTTTAAATTTAGAAATTCATATCTATATTTTAATCTTTTTAATGGAAAAATGTAGTAAAAAGCGCCCTTTTGTCAATCTAGAATGGAAAATACCAGCATGATTAGCATGTGAGATTGCTGTGATGATTCTAAAATTTAGTAATGTGTATAGAATTTTGGTTTAGTTCAGATGTGCTTTCCTTAATTTTAGGTGTATTTTCTTCTCTATCTTTAAAAGTAAAGGAGAACACCTCTTCTGGAATTCAGCTCCCATCTCTGTATCTGTTCAAGTGCATTGTCAAGTGGCTTTCTGTAACTAAAAGCTGACAGTGTGTTATTTAACTCACAGCTTAGCTTTTTACAAGAAAATTTGCCCCTCATATATTTCTGGTTCCATATGCCACTTTAGAAGGTCTCTTTGCCTGATCCAGTGCTTACTGAAACATGGAGTTTGGGGTTTTTTCCCATTGCCTTCAGTAAACACAATCTCAGCAATCCAGAATTAGGCACCTTCAATTTTCCTTATCTGGGAAGCAACACAAAATTCTGTTTGGACATAAATCAGAATATCCTTGATTTTCTTCTGTCTAAGAAAATGAAAGCAGCAGAAAGCAACCTGATCAGGTTACCTGGGCCAGTGCTGCAGAACTCTTAGCAAGCTTGTACTGGAGGATAGGAGTGAACCATGTCCAGGTGACTCATCACAGACTCATCACAAGCTCTAGGAGGGCTGTCCAAGAAAGCATCTGACTGGCTCTTTGGCAACACCAACAGCTTGCTGAGCCCATTTCACATTTCTCCACATGTCTGTGATCAAGGAAAAGCAGTGATCCCACCACAGTGTCAATGTCACGTTTCCATCTCTGTGAGTCAGCCATTGAGAGGAGAATGGGGAGCATAAAGAAGCCTGGCAGCCCAGATTTCCATCTAAGAGATGATGTGAGACAGAGCTTCCATGGAGCTGCATCAGCCCCTGAGATGGAGACAATTGCTTAACTGTGGCATCATCCCTGCACAAAGGTTGGACTCAGAATGTTCCATCCTGTATTCATGTGAGGCAGCAGATTGCCAAGCAGAACACTGAAAATGCCTTTGATGCATCTGCCCAGGTGACTCATCTGTGAGCAGCAGATTGAATCAAAGCATCTCTGAAATGGGTGGGTCACCCTTGTGCACAACTCAAATCCTTCACATGACCAACTGCACTGGGGAGATTAAAGGGAGTGCTCTAATTTTTAGATTTTATTTCCACCATTCTATATGAAAAATGTTTCCATGGAATCAGGGCAAAAGAATGAAATGCCTACAATTATGAATTTTGAAAACAATAATTTGAGTTTGTAGTTCACCTTCTGAGATTTTCATTATTAAAAGCACACAGAGGTCTAATTTGCCAGATCTACCAAGCAATTTTATCTTCTGCAGGCAGATCTGGCTATGTAAAACAGGACCAAGAATCCCCTTCAGTGAATCCCTACAAAGCAATGCCCTGTACTAGTTTTGAGGTGACAAATGACGCGCACTGTGACATCATAAGCAAAGGTTGGCTCAGGGACTGGGGTATCTCAGAAGCCCAAAAGGCTCCTGCTGAAGTCAGTAGGAACCCTGGACCTTTGGCCTTTTTTACTTGGATGAAAATTCTTTCTTTGTAGTTTTATGAACTTAGGAATTTGTGCTCTTAATCCTGGTTCCTTTGGAGTGTAGAGGCAGGATGTGTTGTAGTTGCAAAACTCAGCAGGTGAAGTCATGAAGCTGAAAAAGCTCTAGAGAAAGAGCTTTTGCAGTTTGGTTTGCAAGAAAAATAGGCTCACAAGGAGTCTTGGGCTAAGGTTCAGAAAGAAATTGATACCCATACCTTTTGCAAAAAGCTGTTCTGCAGAAGGAGAGGATAAGTGTGCTCCCTCCTTTTTAATGCTTCCCTTGGGAAGCAAAATGGGGAGAGAATCCTCTGTAAACCTTTCTATTAGATCTACTGATTGTAAAGCACAGCTTTAACTCGAATTTTCAACTTGGATCAGTTTTCTCTATATTTTGTAGGTTTTTAAACATTTGTGATAATTTATTCTGCTGTAATTTGCATCTGCTTTCAGATAGGAAAAACATAGTATGGCATCTGGAGGTCCATTTAAAAAAGCAATGTCCTTACCAGGGTGACTACTGGTGCAGAGTGTGGGACCAATTCATCTTCCTTCATTGTTAGTGCCAGTGTTAACAATGAGCTGATGAGTTCAGAGCTGCTCAGGCAGGTTTGGGTTCCACTGGTAGTTACAGTCCTATATGTGTGTCAGACCATCTTATTTTGCATTAATTTCCAAGTTTTTCTCATAGGAGTTCCAAGATGGAACTTTTGCACAGGGTGAAACGGGAGCTCCGGTAACTGATCCCTTCTCTTCCAGGGTTAGTTGGCTCTCTCACTGCTTGTGTTGGCACTGCTTGGTTTTAAAGCTTCCAATTACAAAATTTTGTGGTTTTGCCTGAAAAAGTGAAGTTCATTTTGAGGTTAATTGAAGCTGTATTACAATGGCAGATATTTCACCTATTGTTACTTTAAACTGTGTTCCAGACTTTGGTCTTGGTATCCTGTGCCATATCCCTCTCATATTAATTGAACTGTATTACACTCTAGTGAGAGAGAGCTTTAATACAAAGAAATGAGTACAGTCAAGGTTGTTTAATATGGTCAAAACTCCAGGATGTCTTCTAATGTTACAGAAGACTCAGAAACACTGTGTTTGGGAGGAGTCTAACCTTATATAGTTGTACTTTCTTGAAAAAATACTTTAACCTTGCTCTTCTCTCTTTCAAACAGCCGCCTTTTGTCAGTACAAAAGTTAACACAGTTCAAGCCAGTTTTTGTAATGTGCTCAAAACTTAAAAGATTATATCTCAGTCTTGCAGAAGGGGATGGGGTTTTCTTTGTCTCAGTAGTAAAATACTTTGGTAAATAAGAACAGTGGCGTCTGAAGAAATTTTTTTGCATATGTGGATATAAACTTTTTCCTTTATTTTCAAGTTGAGAAGAAAAATTACTAAGTAGCTGGATTTTTTTTCCTTGTCCTAGTTGTAAGCTTAGTATTTAATTTCAGGCATGTAGCTTTGTCCAACTGCTAGATTTGATGTTTGAGAGTTTTCTGAGGAGTTTCCTGAAGCCTTTCAAGATTTTAAGAGGTATTTTTATACCGTTTTGCTTTCCAGAATGGTATAAAATTGTAATTTTTGTCTTTAAACACCGGTAGCTCTGCCTGGCCCCTCCTTGTCACCCTCCTGATATGGTTTTTAATCCTTCAGTCCCTGGTGAGTCTGTCAGCGGGGCGAGCAGGGGGCCGGCTCTGTGGCATTGGCAGTGCTGATGGGTCTGTCAACACGGGGTGTGCGATTGTCCCCCGGAGCTTACATCCAAGTTTGTTGTACCAGGCAGAGAATAGAATGTGGGAGAAGTTATTCTGAGTGTGTGTGCATGTGATTGCAGTTTCCAAGGAGACCACCTTCTTTGTCTGAACATGTCCAAAATGATTGCCTAATTGATCTCATCATGTGGGACACTCTGTCTGTCTTTCTGTCTGCTTCTCTCATGCGTTCTCTCCTCCACATTGTTAAGCAGAAAGTAAAAAATGAAAAGTTATGTTCTTGCAAAGAGCCAAACAAAGCCTTTAGCCTGACCAAACGACAGGCTGGGGCTGTCCCTTAGCCAGAACCGATGGCCAGGGTGTCACCAGTGTGGATGTGAGACGTGTTGCTGCTGCTATTTCTCCCCGGTCTGTGCTCGAACTCCTGCATAGATGATGCTGAGCGCGTCTTTGAAAGAGACAGCTGTTAATGCTCCTACTGAATTTCCACTAATTATAAAATGAAAGGACTGGCTCTCTTTTTCTTCCCAAAGCTCAATAGTCTAGTTTCACTGATTAAAGAACCAACAACAAAAAAATCCCACAACACACAAAAAGCTCAGGGAAGGAGGAGACGTCAGCCAGTGCCGGTGCTGAAAAGCATGCTGATGTGCTTTTTTTGTTGCTTGTGGTTTTGTTAGTACTGATGATGTGCTAATGAAGGCCAAAGCTCTTTCAAATTTAGTCCCTTGACACTGGAACTGGAAATGAAGAGCTCAAGTTTAAAAACATTCCTGCTAAAGGGAGGAGAAGATTGCACAGGGCAGTAAGAATGAGGTGCTGCAGCAGAACTGGAGGTCACTGCATACTACAATTCCTATCACTCAAGACTTTGGCCAATCCCCATGTTCTTGCTAAGCAAAAACACCAATTAAGCTCAAGAGAAATTTAACCTGAGCTATGGAAACACAATGTTGTGGAGACAGAAGTTACATCACAGTGCAGTATGTAAAAAAGCTTATTAGAGTATTGAATAAATATAGCAACTACTGGAAGAAATAATTTTTAAAATCCCCTCTGTGGTTTTATTTATTTATCATTTTTATTACAGTCCTCTTCCATAGAAATGCAGTGCTTAAAGAGGATCATCAATTGCATAGCATGGTTTTGTTTATTTGTAATAAGTGTCTGTAATCTGTGTGAAAGTGAGGAGAGGGCATAGTCTACAGTGTGTCACAGTGGGGGTAGATACCTGCTGGCACAGGAAAAAGATCCAGGCACACGTAAACCAATGGAATTAAGCGTGGAGAGCTTGAGAAGAAGAGTCTGAGAAAATACGTGGAGTTTGCAGGAGCCACAGCTCCCAACTTCCCTGGTGGCATTTACTGGATGATATGATTCATCTGTCTCTTCATGAAAAAGTCTCCATGACTGTCAGAAGCCAGTCCCTCTCTGCCTTTCCTACAAACTGGAAAGAAAGGAATAGTCTCAGAGACTTTGCCAGTTCCTGCTGCCTTCCTTCTTTGCTGTGAGCAGAGCTGGTGAGCTGCTGGGTTCAATCCAACACAGAATCTTTGCCATTGGCCATGACCTGAGCATGGAGGGGATACAGACTGGTCCTTACTGCATTCACACATCTTTGTGACAGACAGTATTTTCTCCATGTTTCATAAAGATCAAAATTTAGGCAATAAACAGCTTGAGGATGACTTAAATGACAGAGAAATCCAGATAATGTTACAGACTGAGACCATTAGGTGGGACAGAGCAGGCTGGGGTGAACTGGGGTGAAGCAACAATTGTAGTCAGTCCCTGGAAGTTAATTTAGTGGCCTGTTTAGGGAATGCTGTGCTGATAAAAAGATACAGTACTGTATCTTAAATGTGAATCTTAAATGTCCATCACAAGCACTCTGGTCCTCCCTGTACAACTCTGGGGAAATTCCTGAGCTGTATTTAATTAAAGCATGATAAATGGTGTATTTGAACAAATAAATTTCTTTCCCCCTTCTGTTGCTCCCTTCTGGCCAAAGCCTGAGGCCATTTCATTTCTCTTCTGTTCTGGAAAAGTGATGTGAAGAGGAGCTCACGCCCTTTTAATTTGAATGCCTTATGTTTGAGGCTGAGATGTTACAATCGACTTTAGCATATATTTGAAAAAATCTTTCTATACTCTGTAGGAGATTCAGCTGCTTTTCAAGCAAGTGTCAGGTATTGGACCACCAAGTCAGAAGTGACAGCAGTGCAGGACACAGCTGCCCTTTCACTTGTGCCCTGAAACACTGAGCTCTCCAGACATACCTACCTGCTTGCTGCCCTTATGTAACAGCTGCCAGTACAGACAGGCTTAAACATTTCCTCCCTCCTGTTCCCTCACCTCCCAATCTCTATCTTCCCTTTTCTTAGCCCCTCCCACAGCATATTATCATAAGATGTTGGACAAAATCGTGCTCCTCCCTCACAGAAATGCTATTTATTATTTTATTATTTATTATTCAGCCACAGTCCCAAATACAAACTTTTTATTTGGTGTTTCTACACTTGCCATCTTTAAATTCTTTAGTATGACATTTTGTGCCAAAGTTGGGCAGATCCAGCCCAGCAGAGCCTTTCTTGTGGGTTCTTGTGAAGTTAATGAACAGTAACCATGTAAGAGCTTTCACCTAAGGCAAAGTATTTTTTATTGCCATTTTGAAAGTATATAATATGTTTTTAGTAATATTTTTAAGCTAAAGAATGGATTAGAAGAGGTCCTTTCTCCCAACTTTATATACAGCTATTGTACAGGTTTTGTTTTTGGCACATACCCTTTCCAGAACATGACTTTTGTTGTGATTATAATCAAGTAGACTCAACATATTTTTTTCAGTATTAGGAAATATTTTTTAATTGGATTAGGACTGGAGAACAATTTACCACAGTATCAGGCAAATCAGGGAATCCCAGCATTTGCTTTTCACGTGGTCTGTGGTCTCCCATAAGTAAAGCAAGCTGAATGGAAGCATGTTATACACATGAGGAAGGAAGGCACAGATGGGATTGTTGTTCTTCCTCACTGGAAGTAAGAAAGTTTATGAGGAGGTAGATTCAAATGAGTAGTTTTTATGTTTTAACATTTGATTTCATCTGTAATCTTTTGTGATTCTTTCTGTAATTGATTTTATTTGTCGTTTCTGGCTCTTTCTTTTCTTCTATGACAGAAAGGTCTATTCTTTTTCAGTGGTTCTAAGGGTATGTGGAGCAGAGAGAACACAGCAAATATGTTTGTTGTTTTACTCAGTTTGAGTATTTTGTCAATTCTTTCTCTCTCACCCACTATTTTGAGTAGAACATAGCTGTTTTCTTGTATTTCAATGTCAAAGGACTGCATTTTCAACTGGGACGATATCCCAGATGTGTCTTCAGACTTTTAAGGTCCTTCTTAAGACTGTTTCCCACTGTTCTGAGAGCCTAAGTGCTGGGGACAGGCTCTTGTGATAGCCACACTGCTCCATGGACAGGAATCTACATTAGGGCAGCTTTTTCTCACTCTCTGTTTTAGTATGTAAACATTTCCAATCTCACAGTGGAGTCAAAGGGTGTAACTGTTGAAAAATCAAAATAATACAAGATTTTGATCAGCCTCACAGAGTGTTTGGAGCCAAAAATGTGTTTTCAGAGACCCACTTACAGTGGGCATTGGCACAATAAGATATGCCCATCTAACAGAAAACTACCAACTCTGATGGTACTGATAATTAATTTAATTATATCACCTGTGGCACCACTTGTTAGATTGCCTTTGAATACCAGGTGTCAGAATAATAGTACTTCATGGATACTTAAGAAGTTATAATTAAAAATTATTCTTAAAACTTTCACTTGCATTTCCGCTTATGTTTTTCTAATTTAAACATTTCTAAACAAAAATTAGAAGCAAAACCATTCTTCTTGTTCCATGTACTCTGGTTTTGCTACTCCCACAATTAATGTGCAGAAGCAGAACTTTCCATCTTAGTCCAGAAGGGATTTTAGAGCTATATCTGTACTTGACATACTGATAAGGATCTTAGTGAAGTGTACAGAAATGTTAAAAGGCACTTAAGTCAGCAGTTGAAACCACCCAGAAGATAAGAGCATACCAATATTTTACTTTCCTCAAAAGAAAACCAGCTATGTAGGTAGATTCATTTTGGAACTAAATAAAAGTATGAAGTATGTCTGGAAGTCTGAATATAAAGCAATCAAGAAGGTTATGTGGAGTACGTATGTATTTTTTGTAGTCTTCCCAGCATTGGCAGTAACTAAATAAATTGATTCTTGCAATAAGGAGGGACATAACTCATGTATTTATTTGGGGAATTAATTTGGGTCAGTATGTGAATTCTTTTACTTTGCTCCTGATTTCAGTTGTTTCTAGTGTGATCTGTCACAATCTCAGAAAAAGTAATTTAAACTTATTCTATATTGTCATCTGTGAGTGAACAGCCTGGAAGTGAAAATGCTTCTCTTAAAAGTGAGGCTGAATTACAGAAATTTTTATTAGTAGTCCCCTCTGTCAGGGCAATGAGGCATACAAAATGCATCCCCCCCTACTAGAGGGGTGTCCTGAGCACATGGTGACAGAGCCTGAGCTCGGGGACATGGAGCAAGGGAGGTGATTTAGCACAGCCCAGGGCAGGCGTGGGAACTGCCCCCACCTCTCAGGCAGGCTCACACTGCCCCTTGCAGAACAATCAGGGGGATTGTGTTGCTTGGCTGTTCAGTGCAGCGTTTGGAGACTTCCTAATGATCCATTTCAAATGGTTTGGCCAGGCAACCCTTTTGTACAACTCAGATATAACCTTGTGTGCTTCCCACTTTGTGCTGTGACAGTGCTGCTGCTTACACAGGTTTTGACCGTGTTTCTAAAAACAAGAGTCTTTCACCTCAGTCATGAACTTACTTTTGGGAATATTGGAGAAAGCATCAGAACACAAGCAACATCTTTAATTCATTGACTGAATAATCAAAAGACTTGTCTCCCTTGTTGCACATAAGTAGTCTCATAATAATTGTGCAGATATCTTAACATTTATTTCAAGTTCCTAAAGACTAGAATTTAAAAGATTGGATCCTACTTTCATTGAAGCCAACAGCAAAACTTGAACCACTGCCCCTGTAATAGGACAACACACTATTCCTCCAGATCCCTTAGCTTTCTCAGGATAAACCATTTTAGCGTCTGCTCTCCCACTGTCATGTGATTCAAGTAGGAACTGGTGGCACCAGTGTAGTATGAATAGGTAAACACAGTTTTTTACCCTACTGTAATGGGCCTGGGGCTCATGAGAATCCTGGCTCCAGCACTCACAATTCTGCATGCCAGCATCTTTCCCAAAATTGACCTTTGGGCTCACTAATGAAGGGTGCTTATGTTACAGTTGGCACAGAAGAAAGTGCAGTCTGGAGGAAGATGCTTGGGATCACCTGTGATTTGATGGAAGCAGTGCAGGATTTCTGTGCTGTTGCCTATGATGTTAGGCTGGAGATAAGAATGAGGTGTATTTTTGTCCTGGGGAGATGCAGCAAATCATTTTTCCAAAGAATTATATTGTCCCCTTTGCCTTACAAAATAAGAACGAATGGCCCAAGGGAAATGCTATGTATAATACCATCAAGAATAAATATGTTCTTAGAAAAATATTACCAAATGTAACCAAGGAAATTTCCTGGTTCCTGTAACTTTCCTGGAAACTAGTGCACTAAAGTAAACTAAAAAATTAACCAATTTAACTTTTTTTTTTCAACGAAAACACTGTCTGTGACACAGAGTGTCTGCTGCAAGCTGCAGGGGTTGCATCAAATGCAAAACAAAAAGAAGTCAAACCCAGGATTTTTACTACAACATGTTAGAACTATTAAAGGTATAAACTTTGATCTGATCAGAAGTGTAAAAAATTTTTTCCCTAAGTTTTGCTGTTTAAATTAATGGGAAATCACTGCTTTTAAGTTGGCTGCACCTGATAAACATCTATTTTTTGTACAGAGATCCATGCTTTTATATCTTTAACCATGTGTGACTCGATCTGACAGAACTTCATCAATACCTCTTGCTCCAAAATGCCTTCACACCCCAAATCCTGTGGCAAAAACCCTTCCATTGCACTCCTCCTGAAAGAAGACTCCTTCTCTCACTGTCCCTTTCAAAATCTACTGGTCACTTACACTTCTTCTAGTCAGGTTTTTGCTTGTAGTAGTCTGAGAAATGCAGTGTCAATATGAGTTGTCCATTTTATACAAGAGGTTTACCAAGTGTGCACAGGTTTATATGACAGCTGGCCACTCTCCAGAATGGACTGGTACAAATAACCTTCAGTTTTTAGACTGGGGAAGGAAACCCAACTACCCCAGTGGTAATAGTCCAATCCAAAGTACTCTCCAAATGCTAAGCAATTTCTGAGGCTGAGTTTGGATGAAATCTTATCTACTGTCCTTGTTTCTCTATTTTACTTGTTCTTTACACCTCATCTAAACAGGCCTGTCTGCATAGAATTAGATGCAGAATTCAAATCTTGAATTATTTATAATTTGAACTTTATTTCAGAACAGAATACTGTGTTGAGGACCAGATTTACTCTCTTTGTCCCAACGTGGGTGTCTTGATTTCAAAGACAGGTGTTTGCCAAGGAAGGCAGGAACCTCTCTTAGAATGGTAAAATATTACTTCCTTCCCTTGGAATTATTATTACTTTGAAATTAAGGGGCAACCAGGCAAAATATGGGAAAAGGAGTGTCAGACAAACCCAGTCTGAGCCTCTCCTGGCTGTGGCACTTCCCCTGTGGTGCAGTTCCGGGCACAGCCAGCAGGGGCGCTGCTGGCTCCCGGCCGGGCAGGGCTGTGGCATTCACGTTCTCTGGAAAAATCCCTTTGCCCGGGATTTTTCTCCTGGGAAGCTGAGAAGCTTCAGAGAAAAAGGAAGCAAATTCTTATCTCATTTGCTTCTCCTGTGTTGCGCTCACATGCGGAATATGTGTGGAGATTGTTTACCACAGGTGATTGTTTTCATTGGTTTCTGGTGTGAGTGTTTTCACTCATTGGCCAATCAGGGCCAAACTGTGTTGGGATTCTGGAAAGAGTAATGAGTTTTCATTATTATCTTTTTAGCATTCTGTAATATCTTTTCTGTATTCTTTAGTATAGTTTAGTATTCTTTAATATATTATAGTATTATAAAATAACAAATTAGCCTTCTGAGAACATGGAGTCAGATCCACCATTCCTTCCTGCCATGGGGTGCCCCACAATACAATACAGGGTGGCTGCAGTGATTCCCCCACAGCTGCAGGGGGCGCTGTGGTGCGAGTGCCTCTCTGCACGTGGGCCGTGGCGGGTGGGATGGAAACGGGGTTTCCTCGGCAAACCTGCAGGGGCAGCGGTCCCGGTGCCCTCATGGCCGCAGCCACAGCGGGAACCTCGGAGCGGCGGCTGGAACGGCAGGGACGAGCAGGCCCTGGAGCAGCAAATGAAATGTAAGAGAAACTCCACAGCTGTAGCAGGAGCCAGGGGTGTCCTGGCAGGCAGGGAATGTGGCGTCACATTGTAGTGAGAAACCTGGAGCAGTGGCAGAGAAGCGGCTGGGCAGCGGCAGCCGGGCTCACAAACACGGCCCCCTCAGAGAGGTTACGGGTACCGGGTTTTCCCCTGAGGCACCTGAGTAGACGGTGAGGGCCATTTCTAGTGGGATAAGGTGTTAATAAGGTCCCAGTCCAATGGTGTAGATGGTGAGGGTCCTTTCTAGTGGGATAAGGTGTTAATAAGGTCCCAGTCCAATGGTGTAGATGGTGAGGGTCCTTTCTAGTGAGGTAAGGTGTTAATAAGGTCCCAGTCCAATGGTGTAGATGGTGAGGGCCCTTTCTAGTGAGGTAGTTCAGAAGGTCCCAGTCCAATGGCCACTCGTATGAGCAAAGGCTCGCCCACAGTAAGGAAGAAGCAATACAGGGCTGGGCTCTGGTCATGGCAGTGAATTCTCCCTGTAGTAATCAAGAGCTCAACGTTTCTCCCCCAATGCAAGATGGCAAGAGAGTGAGAGGAGCTCAGCCCAGCCCAACCCCTTACCCCCAGGCCAAAATCTCACAGTAACTCTGCCCTTCTCAAGAGAAAAGCCCCCAGTCAAGAGAGAAGCCAGCTGCACCCTTCTCCCACTTTGGCCAATTTTTGTGTCTCTCTTAAGTACAGGTTGTTATTGTTTCTAATCAGCAGATGGGACAAAATTCCATGAGAGAAAGAAACTAAAGGAAAAATCCTAACCCCCAACAGTGGGAAAATGCTCTTCTGTTCAAATAGGGATGAGTTAAACTAAAGCTGAGCAGTGAGTGAATGAGAAAATTTGCCAGCTCACAGGAGCACAGGAACAGAGATGATTCCTCACATTTACTAATCAGACATGCTTAAACTGTCTGTCAGAGATAATTTTCTTAGTAAAGAAAGGAGACTCCCAAATCCACAGCGCAGAAAATTCTAAAAGGGGCATAAAGATGTATGGGCTGGAAGCCCCAGAGGATGTTAGGCTGCACAGGTACTCCTCATGTGTCAGCAAAGCTGGAGAAGCTCTCCCACTTGGCAGGCACTTTGTGGGTCAGTAGCTCTGGAATGGTTGAGTCCATTCCAGGCTGGAGTTAGTGTCTGCAGGAAAATGGGAACAGAGGCATCCCCAGTTTGGGTCTTTGGACAATTCTCTCATGTGCTTGATTTGAGTCAAGGGCAGGCACTGAGTTAAGGTCTCAGGGCTGTTCTGTTGTGTATAACCAAGACATGGTGGTAGTGTTGTAGCTGTGAGTTAGTAAAAGAGATGTCCAAAGGTATGTGGTTTTGATTTGTTCCTCTGATAATTGTTTGGTTCATTAACCCAGATCAACTTTGGCTTGCCTTGCCAATAACAAATATAATTCTCCAGAAATGCTCTTCAAGTGTCTGTCCTTCAGCCTTTCTGCCTCTGCTGGTCCTGTGATTATGGGCCCAGTTTCACCCTTGAGAATGCTGCAGTAGGGAGTGGCAGAAGGAAACCCTGGGCCATCTTCATACAGTGATGGGTGGAAAATCTCTGCTGCCTTTGGGATTCAAAAAAAGCAACAGCCTGCTAGAAATAGAAAACCACTGGCCAAGAATTTCAGGACAGTGCACCTAAAAGGTGGTTGGTTTTCTGAGTTCATTCTTGAGCTTATAGTATGTGTAAAGCTCCCCATGTGTGTCCTTCTACTAGTGCTGGGTCTGCATTTGTTTCATCTGTGGCCTTCCTAGCTTGCTGATGTTTTCACAGCACTCAGAGCATTCTGGTCAGTACCTTTTTGTAGTACATCTAATCTCTACTGTTGATAATCTCCCCATCTCATGTGAAGAAATTTAATCAGGAGACCCTTGGACTGAAAAGGCCATTGAGCTGAATTTAAAGTTCAGTTGACCAAAGCACCTACTCAGGTATTCTTCTTGCAGAAGGGAAAAAGGGACCACTGAGAAATTCTTCTGTTTCAAAAAAAATGCTGTGAAGGCCTTTTTTTTCCTCACTTTTCAGCTTCATGTAAGACATGACACATATGTGAAGTGTCATGTAAATTCAAGCTCTTCTGGCTAGGTCTTCATAGTATCCCCTGTGGGTCCACAGGTAGGAAAGACCAAATGGCTTTGTCATGTCTGGTTTTGGCAATAGTAAGAATTTTCCGTGCTTTCAAAAAAGAGCAAGGACACAAAAAAATCCAATGAAGGGAACCGTGCTGTTTACCGCTACTTTATTGGCTTTACTTGTAATCAGTCCCGGAGCTGTCCAGTGGAGCAGACCTTTGGGAAATGTGTTCCACCCCACAGCAAACAGTGCTGTGAATGGCCAGATGGAGGAGGTGATGTGAACTGAGAGCCAGGAGTGCATGGAGCAGTGCCCTGACCCAGGAGAGACTGGGGAGGCTTTTCTGTGTCAGATTTGATTGGTTTGAGTAAACAGAGCCCGTGCATTTCCGAAAGGTTTCTAACAAATGTGTGAGACATCCTGCAGCCCCGTGCCGGAGCAGCGCCACAGCTGGGAGCTCACCTTTCAACTGTGCTTCGCCTGCTTCCAGATTTCAAAAGCTGGCAAGGATAAGATGAAGGTTTTAGATAAGTTAATGCTTTTGACTCATGTGACCCTTCAAGTCCTTGGCATTGTAGCAGGGAAAAATTTTAAAAAAGGAGTATAGTTGTTTTTCACATTGTAGCACATCCATAAAAGCTGTGCATTTTAAGGTATGCTTCAGAGGTAAAAGTTTAATCCACAGAATAAATTTGCTGCATCACATTAAATGTAAAATACACTTTTTACACATCTTTGTTTTTGCAGAACTATCTGTTAGTTGTTTCTAAGCTAGAATAATGGTAATTTGGCTTCATTCTTCATCACATGGCAGAATATTGCTGACACTCTGCAACACTAACACCTTTAGCAAACATGGAATGAAAAAACCAAAGGAAGCTGTGCCTTTCATATTCTCCTCTTTGTCTTTCTACAGGCTTTAGCTGCATAATGCCTATAAATGCTGCAAATCCAGACAAATTAGGATCAATACCAATGCCACTGAAAAAGTATTTAAAAACAAAATACAATTATGCAGAAACACAAGGAAGAGACAGCCATCAATGAGTTTTAATGAAATACCTGCTTTTGTTTCACCACTTTCAATGTGGTGGAATTTAATTTATTTTTGGGATGTGTTTTTGCTTTATAATGAAAACTTGTGGATTGAAAGCTTCAGCCTCTGCATGTTACCTCTTGAGGGCATCTAGGATCCTCTTGTAATGGCTCTAGAGGTGCAGAACGCCTTCTGTCACCTCAGAAGACAACTCCTGTTGTTGTTTCTTGTTCTTCTGGCTGCACAAGCAGCTCAAAAGTCACACTTGGTTCCAAACAGAGGCAGCTGCTACTCATGGATGAATTCCAGCTAAACACCCAGCCCAAATCTCCTGGGTGTCCAAGAGAGCTGGGGATATGGATCTCCTTTCATAAGGAACATGCCAAGATGGCAGGTTTTTAAGTTCATTGCTGGGAATTCCCCACAGATATGTTACTTATGTTGGACATCTTTAGCATCTGTCCCTGCATGTAAGGCAGGGATTCTGAAGTGGTTCCACATGCAGCCACACTCTGCTTTAGGCCTCCCAGTGTGCACAGACATTGATGTTTGCTCCAGGACAGACTTCCCTCTTCCTGTGCAAATTCAGTAGCCTCTTACAAGGCTTCTGCCTTACCTTTTTCTCCCAGGTGATGGAAATGCGACCTCCTTTTTTTTTTTTCTGGTATCTTTTAAGCTATTCTGGCTGCCAGTTGCCTCTGGTTTTTTTTACATGAGGGAATGGGGGAATGTTTATGAAATGGTTGTATGTCGTACGCGCTTTAATGGAAACTTGAGACAAATCTTCTCAGCTTTCCTTAACACTCTGTTCTTAAAAGCCAGATGTTGAAAAAGTTTCAAAAATGTATCTGTCATGCTCAGAATCCAAGCATTTGCACACAATCAATTTTAGACACGCAAGTAGTTTGCTGAATGCAAAAAGACTCATGGCATCTGCTCAGAGGGCTGGTGCTCTGAGCTGGATCCTTCCTGCTTTAGGAAGGTGAGAGCTGGGGACTAAAGCTCAGTTCCAGACCAGGAGTTTGCTCAGCCCAGCAGTGAGCAAGCAGTGAGCTGGTGATCTGAGTGCTCATCATGAGGTGCTCCTTTTTCTTCATTGCTTACATCCACAGCTTCAGGGAATTAGATGGATGAATTGCTGAATTAAGGGAGGATAAATTAGACACACAAATTTATCTGATAAGGTGAAAGTGCTCAGGTGGAAGTCTGGGGCCAGACTCCATCCTTAGTGGCTCTGCCTAATGCAGCAGGAGCACTGAGGTAGCACCATGTTTCCCCTGCATTCCTGTGCTCTTGTTCAGGCCTTTCCATCTGCACAGGGACTTGGGCTGAAGGTGGACCAAGGGAAGGCTGCTTGTCAGTCACAGACCTGAACTCAGTCAAATACAAGGATAGTGAGGGCATGCAAATAGTTGGGGAGAGAGATGCCCACTTCCCTGTTTTAGTTCCCTCGTGAAGCAAAACTATTTGTTTCACTGAGTAAATTCATTGCAGTGGTGCCTTGCTTCCTTTCTCTGACTGGAAAAGATTTTGTTGGGTTACTGTGTCTTGGAGAGTTGGATCTTACTCAACTGAAGTTTTTTTGGGCCTGCATGGAAGCTGGGGTAGTCAATACCATCAGTTATCTCCCTTCATTGAGTAAAACCACAGGAATAGTGATCACTTAAATATCCTGGAATATTTGTAGTCAAGCAGACCTTTTACTCTGGATACACTTTTCCTGCAGTGTAGTGTAGCTCAGTGCTACCATGCAATTGGTTAGCCTGTGCAGGATACGGGGTCAAAATGACTGGAGTGGTTCAGTGATCGGGAGAAGGTGCCGTGGGAAAGGCAGAGCTGCAGGCTGGAGGGATGGGAGAGGCCATTATGGGTGAGGAGAGAGTCAGCTGGAAGTGAGATTGGGATTGGTTGGAGGAACACATGGACAGGGTACGAGCAGGAAGCTGATTGGCTGGGAGGATGTGTGGCGTGCAGCATGGCAGCTGAGCCAGCCAATGGGTGCCTTCTTTCCGTTGAGCGCTGTTAAATCTCCGTTTGGTTTCAGTTATGTCAGGTTAAAATTAAAGGTATAAAAAGGGGCCGATTTTTACAATATAGAGATCTCTTTCTCTCCTTATGTAGAGGTACATAAGGGGGTCTGTGTTGCTTTGTTCCCCACTGCTACAAGCATACAACCATTTTTTAAGTTTGTAATTTACTGTAACTTTGCTTTTAGGGCATGAAATTTGGTGGCTGAAGCCGATGGGACTTCAGACAGTGCAGTTCCTGATTTTTTCAGCTGCCAATTTCCAGCCTATTTTTAAAACTGTGCATTCTTCTTTTAATAGCTAGAAAACTTTACTCCATATTACTTTATATTGTGGAATTTTAGGTGAAGTATAAAAAAAGAAAGATGGCGCTTTTTTTTCTGGCATAGTCTGCACTTTATGTCTCCGTCAAGTGCTTTTCTAAAGCTGTTTTTCCCAGACTGTGTGTTTTGCATGGGTGGGACAGTGGGTTATTGTTAGCCTGTTAGACACAACTCGGCTTGAATACCCTTCAGTAGTTTGGGAGGCAAGTCAGCTCTATTTGCATTTGTTCCAGTCACAAAGGTTTATAGGTCAGCAAAGGCTGGCTGGAAAAATTCAACATGCCAATGCACTATTCTTCTATGGCTGTCAGGAATTCAAACGTGCTGGTTTTTATATTTCTCCTTGGTCATGAATATATGATCGCACTGTCTGGAGTCGCTTTGTTCCTTCGGAGCTTGGTACCAGCTGGGACTAAGATGGAGGATGTGACTTGATGCCAGCTTCCCCCCCTCTTTTGCCCACACTAATCAGCAGCAAATCAAATGTCCGTGCGTCTGGAGGCAGTGAGAGGGCACTGCTCACCGCTGCACTGGGGTGCTGCTGGCGTTTTCTCTTCTCTGAAAAAGAGTCCAGCTGAATAAAAGATGACATTTGTCCTTTAACAGAAAACATTGCATTAGCTTAATCTCCCTTCTGGTTTGGGTGCTCTTTTTTCTTCCTGTTTCTATTTAGGTATGTTTGGGTTACATCCTGGAATGTTTCCTGCTTAGCTCGATGCAGAGATGGTGCAGAGACCTTCGTTTGTGTACAGCCTGACAAAGAGTTGGCATCTTTTAGGATTCAAAAAACTGAAAGCTGTTCATATAGCTTTAATGTACACTCATAAAGATATCTCCTGAAAACTTTGGTATATCACCAACAGCCTGATCTTTTGAGAGCTTGCAATCAAAGCTTAAAATACATACTAGAAAAGACTGTCTTTCCCAAAGAAAGCATTTCCTTAGCTTTGTTTTTCATCCTCTAGTTTTAGAGAAGGTATGGCCTTTTGCAGTTCTTGAAATGAAATATAGATTTATCCAGTGTAATTTGATTCCTTCCAAGCTGCATTTTGAATTTTAAATGGTATGTCTGAACGCATTGTGCAGGATACTGTTGCAGTTTTGCTGGGAGCTGACATCTCATTTCCAGGCTGCCTCACTGCAGCCCATTTCCCTGAAACCCGTAAGCCCCCTTGAGCTGGACTGATTTTAACTCAGTTACAAAAACCACTTATCTTTATAGCTGTAGCTTGAGATCTGAGAATTTTCTTATGAAGGAATAAAATAATGCCAGATCTCCTTTTAATATGCTCATTGAAATGCGAGCTGTGACCTTTCTTGTTCTGCTGCAAAGAGTCTTTCTGCAGAGCAGGGGCTGTTTGGGGGCATGGCATGTGCAGCCTGGGGAGGCAGCAGCTCCCCCTCCTCCTGCTGCCTCCTCGGGGCAGCCAGGGAGCCCCGTTCCTTTTGAATGCAGGATTGGCTGCCAACTTGGCACCATCGTTCATGTTTATAGATTTAAATTCAGCACATGGCTTTAACTCTTCAGCTGCGCTGCCTGCAAACAATCGCCCCAAAGCGAACGCAAAGGTATAATCAGCTCATTGTCTCTGCCTTGCCAACTTGCATCTGACCCTTGGAAATCCAGTTGGGAACGTTATTTTAAATGCCAGCTTGGGTGAGACGCATGCAGAGAGCAAAAGCATGTTTTACATGGAAATGTTTACAAAATATTCAACCTTTTGGGGGAAAAGCAGCTCCTAAAAGAAACATTTTCCAAAATCATGTAAAATAGTGAGGGGAGGATAGTCTGGAATAATTGAAAAAACTCCATGGTTACAATACTAGTAAGCACCAAAAAAATAGTTAAGAACCTTCTTTTTCAGCTTACACAACTACTAACTAACGTGGTGCAAACAGCATAAAATTGCTGGAAATTAGTCTGAGAAGAACATGCCATCATTTGGTTGGAGCGTTTTTTGACTTTTTAAAAAAACAGTTTGGTGGGTTTTTTTGCTTTTATTTAGTAAAACAGTTTGTTTTACTAAATAAAGATTTCAGTCAGTTCTAACTATTTTATTAAGCGAAATACTTTACCACTTGTAAAATAATTTTTAAAATGCAATCATGATTGATTTATTAAGAATGTTTTCCACAATTAGAGACATTCTAAAGCTCATTCACTGCTCCATGGCTTTAGTATCTAGTAAAGGAACAATGATAACCTGACTGCAAATGTAGTCATGCTCTGAAATCTAATGTGAATCTTAGCTTCAAAATGGAAAAATAAATATTTAATACAGTGATTGGGTGAGGGCCATCCACCCAGTGAAACCACAGGCTGAATCCCACCCTTTCCAGGCACTGCTAAGGTTTGGGTACAGACAAAGATGCAGAGAAATGCAATTTCCAAGGTTTTAGCTGCAGCCTTTTATCTGAGTCAAATATTTTTTTCTAACTTTCTAATGCCCTTCATACTTACAAGCATCTCAGTTATGACTCTTGGATACAAAATTTGTATGGTTTTAGCACCTGCATTCAATCATATTAGAGTTACAACAGGGTTGGGAGGTGGAGGATTTACCTATTCTTTTTCCCAACAATTTGTAAGGCATAAAGCACTTTGCATGTGACAAAACAGCTCTTTCATTCACAAATTATCTCCTTTAGCATGAAGTTCTGGATGCAGGTGAGCAGTGATCTGACTGTAAAACATTCAGTGTAATCAGAGGGTAATTTGATAAGTCCCTTTCTGGGATTTTAAGTATCTTCATCATCATGGATGTGATGTATTGGAAGCTTCTTTGTAGCTAGCTCTGAAAAAAGATGAAGAGCAACAAAGCATCTCAGCTACATTGTAAACATGTAACTATATTCTTATTTTAGAATAATAAAAATTTCTCTTTTTCTCTCAAACCCTGCTGAGTGTTTTGGTACAGGATGCACTCAAAAGAGCTTTCTTTTTGGCAATTTTTTTATTCTTTAAAGTGACTAAGTCTTTCATAGTGTATCAGATATACCACATTAATCATTTCTTGGCATTTTTCTTCTAATTGACGTGTGTGTGTGTGTGTATACATCCGCATGTGCTCTTCCCTTGTTTCTGGAATTTTAAGGAGGTGAGAAGCACACAAACTGAAGAGTCTCTAATGGTTTGCTTGCTGTAGAAAACAGATTTATTTTTATAAAAATACCCACTGTTTTCTGACCTAGTGTGAAAGATGCTGTATTTATATAAACGCTAATGTCAGAAACGCAGCTGTTACGATACTTTGTGCTTTTATTGGTGTGGTTTCCACCAGCTCCTAAACCCCTTGGATTGCTCCTAAGTGAAAGCAAAAGTTGCAGGCACAGCTTGGATACCCTTGGATGTCCTGGACTGCAGTTGAAGCCATGATCAATAGGTGGATTTTTGGATTTGGTTTTGTTTTGTGGAATTGGTTTCGAATAGTTGAGGGAAAATACAGAAATTGCATATTGAGATTTCAGTGCCACAGAAAAGGAGCAAGCAGAGCACTGACATACCACAGTAATTTTGGATGATGATAAATCCTTTAATTAGGTGTGCAGTGTGAGTGACCCTATGGATAAGGTTTTTTAGAATTTGCAGTTTTCCAGAGAGAAAAAATAATAAATCAGCCTTGGAGAATTGCTTTATTTTAAGGTGGAAAAAAGACATGGAGTTTTCTTACCTAGTGCTTTAGTTTTCTTCTATTTGTTATCTTTTTTTTTTTTTTTTCCCCAATACTGATCTTATGGTCAGTGAATCTCTCCCCTTGTGTTTTTCAGCACCTGCCAGGTCTGCCCCAGGGCTGATGGCTGTGTTCTGACCCCAGCAACAAACTTGAAGAGGTAAGATACATGGCATATTTCAGTATTAGAACAAATGGCCCTTTTCCTCATTGTGTTATTGTGCACTTTGTAGACATCCAGAAAAGCCAGGGATTTACAAGTATTTACATGCCCTGACATTGCCAACAGCCCACTGAGCCTCACCTTCCCAGGGAGGTTATCCCTGTGCCAGGAGAGGCCTTTATCCCAAGGAGCTTGGATGAGGAGGGAGGACAATCTAAAACTTAAACTTCTGTAGAATTTTGTGTAGTACTTCACTGCTTGGTGCACATCCATGTGGACTAACTGCACCATGAAATGTGGCCTCTAACAACACTATTTGAAATTAATTTAATTATATAAATGCAGAAATCATGGCACTGCTTGATCCTTTTTCATTTCTGCTACATACATGAGTTCAAGGATATTTCTGGTGTGAATACAAGTAGTTCTTTGAGCAAGAGTTCTCTGAGGAATTGGGGTGGAGGACAGTCTCCTTTTGATTGCTGTATTTGCTTGTCCCTTTGCTGAAGTTCAAGTCAAAGGCACACACAGGGCAGCTGCACCTGTCAAAGGCATTTTGAATTCCTTGGCCCTGCCAGAGGCAGTGGAAAGGAGCACAGGAGCCCCAGGCCTGTCCCATATAAGAAATACCTCCCTTGCCAATATTGTTACTGAGCTGTGTTTCTCACCAATTGCCCCCTGTAAGAATAGGATGTTTTGTACACTTAATAACACCAAACCTAAACAGAAGTGGGTTTAGTTGTGACTATGGTTCTCCTGTCCCAGTGCACTGTGGCACTCCCGGCTGGATTGTGTGCAGGAGTGGAAGCTGGAAGGGTGCAATGGCATATGGGAGCCTGGAGATGAACCTGGGGTAGGAAACTGGGTGAGACACAGGAGAAAAATGGTTTCTTTCCTTGTATCAAGATGTAGATCAGCCTGACCCCTCCATGCCCTTCCTGCTGTCACCACATTAGCACCAGCTTTGACACTTGGAGGTGACCTGTGGGACGGTGCAGCCACAGGCTGAGAATGAGTAAATAGAAGTGTGGCAATGAAATATGTGGGAAAGGCAGTGAGGGGATTTCCAGCCATATACATTTCATATAAACTGTTTTTCCTTGCAAGGGAGATTTGCACTTGTTGCATTTACTGGATTTGTATTTGCCTGAAATGCAACTGAGTTAGGTGTTGTATATAGTCCCTCTGGGATTTTCTGACATAACCAAAGGATTTTTACTTTGCAGGGAATGTGAGCCTGGAGTGTGGCCAGGTCTGACCAATGTGTAAATTTGGGTGTCTGAAGGGGGAGATGCCATGCTTGGCTGGGGCTCCTTGTGGCATGTGGGGAGTGTTCTCTTCCCTGGGTGAGGGCAGAGTGCTGCTGCTGGAAGGAAAGCTCCAGCCAGGCACTTCTTACAGTGTGGAGGGGTCACTCAAAGAATAATTGCCATGAAAGATTAATACTGCATTTTAAACACTTGTAGTAGTGGTGATTCTGGTTCTGCAGCCACTCTTTCTCTGTGTGCATCTCCTGCTAGATGATTTTAAGTTACCCAAGAAATACAGGGGAATAATTTGCTCTGAAATGCATTTTATAATGCTTCACCTAAAAGTAGGTACTTCTAAACAATGCAAAAATGAACCAAAACCAAGAACCAAATGTAGTTGGCTCTTTTCTGATGAGCATGCTTTCTTTATATAAGCTTCCAGGTGTCCATATTGGTGCTGTGTACATGCTATGGATTTATTGTTGCTATCCTGTTTAGCAGCATGGCGATATCAGCTAGAGAAACTGCTTTTCATGCATTTTTTGCATTAATCTAGCTCTTTCATTATTTTCTCTAACCTGCACAATTTTCTGTTTCCTCAGAGGGGCAGGAATCTAACAGAAAAGTATTATCTACCACAAAATAAGGTTTTTTCTAAATAAAGAATTACAGTAGTTGCAGTATTCAGTCCAGAATCAGTGGCAGAGTGTGAGGATCAGGTGATTTGGCAGAATAACAGTTTTATTCCTCAGGTGGCCTTCACTTGAGTGCAAGTTACAGGTTCAAGTCTATAAAAGTGTTGAGATACCAGACTTTGGAAAATTGTGGCATTCCATTGCATAAGAAACATGTAAAATATTTTTAGGGAGTTTAACACTTACCAGCACTCTGATCTTTGCGCAGCAAAACGTTTGGTAACCAAAGTAACTGGTGTTAAAATGTTGAGACTAAAGTAGGTTGTACCAGCATTTCTGTCAGCATTCCATAACTCAAGGGGACTCATAAATCTGGTTATGCCACCAGTGTCTTGTATTAAATGTACTGTGGGTTTAAGTATCTGGAAGATTATTTCCCAGGTATAATTCCCACTGCCAGTGAGTGAGGGCCTGCTGCACACCTGGAGTTCTGGTATTGGCAGGGAAAAGCTGTGGAGTGTGTGCTCCCATTCCTGCCTTTACAGAAATTGTGTCCACCCAAGCAGTTCCCAGCTGCAGGGAGATGCTGTGTTAGCTGTGTGACATGGGCTGGTGACAGATACTGTCACACTTCACTGGAGCAGGTCAGGTATCCCAACATTGGTCTGGGTAAGAGTGCCCAAGGTTCTATTGTTATTGTAGTTTATTAGTTCTTGAAAGAATTTTCAAACAGAAAAATGAATTCACTTGCTGACTGCTAACACATTTTCTGAGCACTTCTGAATAGCTGCTGGCTGCTGTCTTTGGATATAATAATGGAGTGCAAGCAAGTTCACCAACCTTATTGGAAACCTTATGGATGTATAAAGAAAGTGTGCTGGCCTTTGCAGCCTTCTGAAAGCAGAAGATGCTTTAGTAATGTCATTTTATAGACAATAAACATCCTGTGGCACTTCAGATTTGGTAAATCTACACCCTGAATGAAAAGTTACAAATGTGCACTGTGCTTTTAGCCTCCTGATGTGCCTTAAAACTTCTCTATCTTGGCTAATTTCTGCCTTCCAACTAGTAATTGGCAGGGAGGACTGGGAGCTGCTCTTCAAAGGCAATTCTTGGTGGATCTGTCACTAGCAGGCTGCTCTGCAAAAATTCCATGTGAATTGGGCATGCAGGCCTCCATCCCTCAGTGCATCTGAGTCCTGCTTAGCAGGGGGCAGGTGGAAAAGGAGAGGCTGTAGAGGCATCACCCCTGGTTCAGCCTGCAAAGAAGTTGAAGAAACCAGAGGCTTGGGGAACTCTGCTCTGTGGAGTTTAGGGCATCTCAGCAGGAACTCTTCTGATGTAAAATTGTGCAAATAAATGCTGTAAGTAAGTTGCAACCTCAGAAAGACATAACACATGACAAGGTAATGGGTGGCAGGATGTAGACAGAATGACCTGCATAAACATTGACTTTAGTTCCCTAGTTTTGGGTGCATCAGAGAGCAAGGAGAGTGAGCCTAAGCTGACAAAAAGTGAGGTGTGAAAAAGCTTAGTTAGTAGCCAGGTGGTTTAGGGGGAAATCAGACTTTTCCAGAGCATCATATCCCATTATAATGCATTCTGCACTGACAGTCTGATCCTTCTGGCTGAGGATGCTCTGGCCCAGGCCTCAAGGGCTTTCATGGCAGGTGGGGAAAGCTCCAGGACAGACCTTCTACATCTTTGTTTTCTGCCATTAAACATGATATCTTTGCAGGTTTAACATCATAACTTCCTTGTGTGAAATAATGCTATTTATTTACAATCTTCTATTTTGGTGAGGGAATGTTTGAGGCATAATGTATTTTTTTCAGAGACATTCTGTCATTTGGAAAATACTGTAGTACCTTTCAAAAGCTATTTTTGTTCATTTGTAAAGTGTTACATTCAGCCCTTGCAGATAAGAAAATCATCTGAAATATAAAACAAAACACAGTACTGCATTTTCCTTTCTGAATAATAGATGAACATTTATAGATGAGAGCCCCTCCCATTAGTTAAATAATAAATAAAGAGTTGCATGAATTTTCTTTCAAATGAAACATTTTAATTGTTCCTGATCATCCCAAGCAAATGCAACTGTTACAGTGATGGCTCCAAATATCAGCCTCACACAATCAACATAAAAGGGCATTATTTGCCCAGCTGTGGTGAAAGTACCACACATCATGCTCTTATGATTAGTTTTGACTTATATTTTAGAAAGAAAACATTTTTTTTCTCAGGGAGCACTCTTTGATTAGCTACATGGTTGTTGTAGCTCTGTTTTCTTTCTTCCCCCATTTTTATTTATATTTGCCAATATTTGGTTACCTTAAGGTTGAAATAACAGCAGGTAACACTAAATCACAGAGCTCTTGAATTAAAGGGACCTCTGAAGTCAGAGATACTACTTTAGTTTCACATTGTGTTACTAAGCTTGTTTTAAAGGCAGCATTTTAATTTATTTCTTAGCCTCTCCTTCTTCCCCAAAGATGCAACACATCCCCCAAACCACTGCTCTTGTCCTGTATTGTATTTCTCCTCTTTAATATCTGTATTACCCCTGTACATTTTCCAAAGTGCACAGTACCACAGCAGTGCCCTAAAATTCAGAAGAACTCTCAAGTATTCCTGTAACACTAATGAATATCAGTATTAAATTCTGGAGAGCAGGTAACAAATAACTAATAACAACTAAAACCATCCCCAAAAAAGTGACTAGAAGTTGAAAATAATGCACTGTACTTTGCAGTCTTTCATACCTTGACCACTGCCTTGGCCAGGTTTATGTTGAAGCAGAGGATGTTTGCCCCACAATTGATACATACAGCCATTTTTCCAGGAAAAATGTTCCTTTCTTTTTCATAATGTCTGTGTAAGTGTTCAAATATTCACCACGGAGCTTGGAATAGGTATTGGCCAATGATGACTTAGAAACAAGTATGAGCTTGCAGTCCTGAGCCACATGCTCTGCTTTTCCATGCCAGATGGTTAAACTGAGTGACAGCTCAGGCCCAGACAGTCTCCCCTCCAGCAAGGTAAGCAGACTGTGTCAGAGCTGTCCTCAGGGGGGTGTTTGCCTCCAGCCTTGTCCCTGCACAGCCCAGGGTGTTCCCTGGCTGATGTGGAACAGCCTGACCCTCGTTGAGTTACCAGTGTTCAGACCAGCCCAGCAAAATCTTCTCTGAAATCTGGAAAGAGAAGGGTGGGGGAGCTTCTTCTGTAGTTTGCTTCATAGGGATCCTGCTTTGTCGTTTTAGTAGCCTTTGCCTCTGCAGCTGAACAAGGGTTTCATTGTGTGAGAAACTCTGCCATGGTTTAACCCCAGATGGAAACTCAGCCCCATGCAGCCACTCACTCCCTCATGCTCGTGGGACACAGGAGAGGATTGGGAAAAAAAGTGAGAAAAATGAGAAAACTCAGGGGGTGAGATGAACAGAGTTTAATAGGGAAAGCAAAAGTGTGTACACAAACAAAGTAAAACCAGGGATTCATTCCCCACTTCCCTTGGACAGGCAGGTGCTCAGCCATCCCAGAGAAGCTGGGCTCCATCACAGCTCACAGTCTCTTGGGAACACAAACTCCATCACTCCAAATGGCCCCTCCTTCCTCCTCCTCCTCCTCCCCACTGCTTTGTATACTGATGCTGTATGGGTTGGGATGTCCCTGTGGCCAGCTGGGCTCAGCTCTCCTGGATGTGCATCCTCCCAAGGCCTTGTGCCCCCACTCCTGTCACTGGTGGGGTGGGAGAGGAGCAGAAAAGGCCTTGGCTCTGTGCATGCCTACACTAAATAATAACTAAAACATCCCTGTGCTATCAGCACTGTTCCAGCACAAATCCAAAACACAGCCACTACCAGCCACTGGGATGAAATTTAACTCTACCCCAGCCAAATCCAGCACAAATCCTGAATCCTTCCAAGTCCAGAGGAGTGAGGTGTGTGACTGAGAAGATCAGACCTGTGGCCCTGTGCCATTCACATACTGACACACATTTTCCCTGTATCCTCTTGGCTGCTCTGGCAGGGGGCTGCTGGGTAGAGCTGGGGCCAGCCCCTCTCTCATCTCCTGCTGCTGGCACTGGAGTGGGTGGCAGAGGGGACAGAGCCCTTCCTCAGGGGCTGCTTGAGCCACTGAGGCCACTTCAGGTGAAAGAAAACATCCCAAATGTCACACAGCCTATGGAGTGGTGTGAGAGATCAGTGAGGGAAGGGGAGAGAGGAGGAAGGGACCTGAAACTCCAAAGGAACTCCTCATGACATCAGGTTCTCTTGTGCCCTTTATTAGGGTGGATGATGAAAGGTGGAAAATTTTTTAGACTTTTTTATTTTACATTTATTTATGCCTGTTTTCCCCATGTATAACTTTGGGCCTTTTGGTATCAAAGCTCCCATGAAGTGCTGGTCAAGGGAAGAGGTGACTGCACCCTGTTGTAATGTTGAAAACATGCTCATGTTCTGCTGAACGTACTCTGAAATATTGGCAAAGCAGTACCTGCACAGTTCAGGTAGTGTGTGAGGCTGTATCATCTACAGTTCAATAAATCAACAACCCATAGTGCAACGAATATTCTTCTGCCACTAAAATACACCTCAAAACCAGAAGCTGTTCTTTCAAAGCAATGTGGACTTGCTTACCATGTACTCTGAATAACTGAACAATAACTGGAGTATTTTTATTCAACAGACCTCACACACATGGATTTTTTAATCTTAAACTTTTCTGTTTACAAAGCGCTGAGCTCAATATGGTGAGCATAAGATTTTTTTTAATTATCAGGAATTAGCAATGTAAGAAAATATATTTTTAAAAAATTTTATCTTTTAAACATTTTCATTGCAGAAAAGGCATACTGAGATTTTCCATTATAAATAATCATGCACTAACTCAGAACTTTGGGGAAAAAATCAGATTAAACCATTATATGCATTTAAAGGAAAATGTTTTCTTTACATTAATCAGTAAGGTGATAAAGTTAGTGTGGGTTTTTTAAATGAACACTTGTTAACTGCTCTGCAGAGGAATAACTTTGAAATGCTATTTCTTCAACTAAAATTTGAGATTGTACATTACAAATATGTAAGATTTTTATTTATTTTGTAAAAAGAGCTGTTGCTCAAAAGGCATTAGAATCAAAGTCCTTGTTTTTGCTAAGCACTCAACGTGATCAGGCCCAAAGTCAGAGTCCCTCTGCACTGCTGCCACCTCAAAGTTCAGGAATTCAGGTAACTTCAAACCACACAGTGTGCCCCAGCTTCCTTAAATGACCAAGGAAATGATGTCTAGGAGTTTTTAAATGGGGAGTGGGATTTTATCTGAAGTGAAGAAAGCAAGGAATGTAAAAGCTTTAATGGACTATTTTCAGTTATTGCCCTGGTCTTTCCCAAATAATGGCAATTTTCTGTTCATTTTCTGCTAATTGCATGTGCAGACAGATTTTGTGCCATCTGTGGTGGCTCCAGATCAGAGAATTTCCTGCAGAGCAGTCAGGTTCCAGAGGAACTGCTCTGTGGTTGAAGCATGTCCTGGTTTGAGCTCCCTCCCACCCTGAGATCTGGGTTCCATCTCTACAGAGGTGGCATGTCCTGTGTCCTGCATGTGGCACAAATAACACATGAATGTATGGAAACTGCAAGGTTTTCTGCTGTGAGGAGCAAGCTGAACACAAATCAGTGTGTCTCCCACTGGTTTTTCTCAGTTAAGAAAGAAATCCTTCCAATTTTATAACTTCATATCTTGATGTTATGAAAGGTAAAGGTGGGCAAGGCATTTTTGGGTTATGCCATGCTGTGGTTGGTGTGTTCCCTCAGACTGTGCTGTGAAATTCTCACTAATCTTCATTCAATGAAATTTAATCATAGAAAATTCTAAATAGGTTTAGGTAGGATGACAGTTTTTGGATTAAAGATAATGCATCTTAAAATAGCAAGGCAGAAATATAAAAGCAAATCTAGAAAAGCCAATAAGGCATGAATCATTCAATAAAATAGGATCTAATGGTAGGAGTGTACTACAGTAGAGTTCAAGTACTCTTTGATGTACTTTTTTTTCAATCACCTGTTAGATTTTGTATGTAAATTCATTAAGTTAGAGCTCCTGGAAACAGACTTTGATTTACTAGATCTCTATCTGCATGTGAGAGCTTTAGTCACAAGTGTATTTAGATTGGGAGCAGACCAATACAGATTTTTTTTTACAACACACACAATCCTGGGAGTCCCCTGCAAGCTTGTGCACGAATTCCTGACAGATGTACCTGTATCAAAACAAGCAGGCAGAATGTGCTTGGCCACTTTTGCAAATATCAGGATACCCTTAAAAGTGCAATTGAATAAACCCAGATTTCACTACACCATCTCATTTTTCACTCTTTATTTTTAAATAATTCAAAATTTAATCTACTGAGACTAAAAAAACCACATGGAAGGTATCTTTGAGTGACAGCCTGAATGGTTTATGGGGAGGAAACTAATGACATACGACAAAATGCAGAAACATTGCTTGTCATACGCTCCTGTGCTACAAGTAAATTCATCAACCAACATCCACATTTCAGTGTCAATGTTGTGACAAAAAGAAACCAAAGCTAGGAAGTAACACTTGCATAGGTTGGTTTAAATTCAGGGGTGGTTGATTTTGACTTTTTTAATCCATTGAAAGAGGAATGTCTGGGGGTTTATCCCACTTCTTCCATTATTGTTCTACTTGAGTATCAGCCAATACCCTTTACTTTCTAAGAGTGTATGTCTTGTTCTGGAAGATATGAATACTGCTGTTACAAGGTTTAGATAAGAAGAACATGACTTTTATACACAGGTTTACCTGCATCTGAGTGTTGGAAATGACATTAAGAAGGAAGCTCCAGTACTTTCTCATCTCCTAAGCTCCTTTTTTCCCACTTGCCTTTTCACCTTTCAAAGTTAACAGTGTCCATTGAGAACACAGGAAGTTTAACTCCTAATTTCCCTACTTTTTCATCAATAAATCACTTACCAGGTTCATTTTTTTCTTAATTATGAGAGTACATGTGATGACTTGTACCTTCTCCAAAGAAACAAATTTTTATAAATTACAAATTTTATGAGAAGTAATCCAGCATTCTGTAGGAAAACGAAAGAGCTGCTTTCCCATTCAGGTTCTTCTGTTTGTTTTTGTTGGGTTTTTTTTCATTGAAAATGCTCATCTCACACATTAGCCAACAGTTGCAGATTATTTAGGACATTTCTTCCACGTAGGTCATTTAGGATTCCAGAATGTGATTTTAGCAGATTTTTGTAAGTATATTTCTGGTGAAATACAAGTGCTGAGCTGATGCAAGAATGAAAAAAATACTTTGTTGGGAGGAACTTGAATTTTCATTTCTCCATATCAGAAGAATGCCTTCAAAATAATACTCGAGTCCTTTACAGATTTTGTTTGGACTACTTTAACTGTTTTTCTCCTGGAATAATTTTGTTAGCCTTGGTCAAGCTTGCCCTGAACAAGGCTGATTTCAGGTTGTAGCAGTGTGCCAAGAACATTCCACCCCAAAAGGCCACCACCATTCCATTGAGAAAATGGTGTTCTTAGTGCTTGAAATAGCAACATTTTGCCCATATCATCAGAGTTTCAGTAATTCATGTCTAGTATATATTCAGGCAACTGTTTGCTCTTCACCAGAACACACCATGTGTCCTCCTGGAAGGGGCCACCTGCCCACACTTAGTGCAGGGTCCTTGCTGTTGGCATCATTGTGCTGCAGTGTAGAAGCTTATTCTGCCAAAGGCTCAGCTGCCTTTTGGGGCTCAAGGTTCCCTGTGCTGTGCAAAAAGGAATTTAGGGTTCCATCTCTTAGCAATGAGTTCTTGCCAAACTCATTCATCTAGAAAAACTATTTTCTCTCTAAATACTCTCCCATTTAACTGCAGAAGGCATATTGCCTGTGATTTCTGGATTTATCCCGTTCAGAGGTTTGCTTCCAGGGGTGTCTGAAGGATCCTGTAAAAGTTAGCATAAGCATTCATGTTATTACAGGTTTCTTTGAGTTACAGCTTTCAGCTCTAGGCACATTTAAAACACTAAAAATTCTCAGGAAGGATGAAAATTCAGAAGAAGCAGAAAAAAGTGTTAGTGGAACAATAATCCAAAATAACCACAAACTCAGCCAGCCAGTAAGTGCACTGTGGCCTTCCCTGCTGCCCTGACCTGGCTCTTCCTGCCTGGGGCAATGTGAAAGGAATGTGCATTCCTTGCTGCCTCCCAGTCTTCCTTTTGTGCCAGAGGAAAAGGAAAGCTGACTTTGGCCTGGCAGATGCTTTTGGTGGTCACTTGGGAGTCCTTGCCCTCAGTTCAGCACACACAAGTGAGCTCACTGGATCCCAGTTACAGGAACTGTGGATCTCAGCTAGTGCCCACTGTGTCTGCTTGGACACAAACCAGCCCATGACACTCCCCAAAGCAGTGCTGGAATGGTCAAATGTACAAAATTTGAGTTTGTCCTGGTTAAGGGCAAATTTGGGAGAAAACCTCTAAAGGGATTCCTCTAGAAAGCAGATTCAAGCAGCCCTTTCCCCAGATGGTTCAGGAAAATATTTCCTTGGAGAAAAGTGGAAAAAAACTGTTTATTTAACAGGCAAAGCCTTCCCAGCACAAAAAAAAAATTGAACAATATTAAACAATAAACTCTTGCCAATCTGTAGAGATGCCAAACTCAGGAAGCCCCTCCATGGGCTGTAGCTCAGCTCACTCAGTCTCTGTCAGCCCCTCCAGGGCTGGAAATGCCCCGGCCCAGGCCCAGCCCGGTGCCCACAGCTGGAGCTGCCTGTGCTCTGCTGGGTGTTCTGTCCAGAGCAGGGTTAAACAGGCCCAAGGAAAAGAAAAACCACAGTCCAGGGAACTTCTCTGCCCCAGCTAGCTAAAACTAACTAAAAGCAAAGGAGAGCCCTGTCCTGCTGTCTGTCCATGTGCAGACAGCACAGTCCAGGAGCAGGAAGCAGTGAGTGCAGTTCCTGATAACAAACTCTGCACTTCTTCTCTCTCCCCTTCACTCTCAGAACCTGTCTTTAAGGTGCAAAACTTATTTCTGGGCTAAACAGATGAATGGGGATACAAGCATCATAAAGTCACCCCCAGGACAAACCTTCCCCAATCCTAATACCTACTTAAAAAGAAGATACTAAAGGATAGAAAATAGTTTTTAAAACTGGTTTTGTTTTATTTTATATTGTGTTCCAGCACTATAGCGCTGAGAAAACCAGTTTTATTAAGCTGGGATAATGGGAAATGCTCCCTAACCTCCTAGTGCCTGGTAGTGCTTGCTTCAGAACTGTGCTTTGTGTAGAACAAAGGGCATGTATTTGGCAGAAATCCACAAGGGCAGGTATTTTACTTTTTGTTTTTAACACACTCAAATTATAAGTCAGTTAATATTGGCTCATCATGTGGAACTCCTTGGTTGTGAACTCTGGCAAGGCTTTGGCCCTGCCAGGAGGGTCCAGGGGAAAGATGCTTTCAGCACACAGTGCCAGTATGTGTTGTGCTTTACCAGGAGTTTGGGCTCCCAGGATGGACAGGATGCTTGTGCCAAAGTCTTACCCTTAAAATGTGGGTAGTGTCTCTCCTTTAGCTCATGGGATTTCTGTGAATATCAATTAGAGCATCTCTGAGAAGTGTCCAAGGACCCCAGTGGTAAATTGTGCCACAGGAAAACCTTGTAATTCAGGCTCTGATGGGTAGTTTGAGGAGCATCCAGCAAATAAGACATAGAACTGCACCTTGTTAGTGAGGAGAATACAAAATAGGGTAGCCACCAATAATGGCATTGTTTGGTTTCACCCAGTTCCTGAAGCTGGGCCCCAGCAGAAAAGATGGAAGGCCTACAAGTGAGAATTGTGTACAAGAAATGCTGCACAGCAGATTTTATTCCTGTTTTTCTCTGCTGGATTCTATACACTTTAATCCTCTTTGAACAAGATTAAGCATTGTTTCCATATATCTCTGGCATGTGTATGCATGTGTCTGTGTGTCAGTGCACATGCTTGAGCAAGTAGTTTTTTGCAGGTTAGGTGAGGGGGTTAATAGCAAATGGCATGAGCAGAGATTTTATCCTGTAGCAGTCTCCAAAGATCCAAATGAGTCATCAGGAGGAGTGGAATATTCTGAACCATCCCACAGTGCTACTTGAGCCATCTGATGGAAATGGAAGATAATTCTCTATTTCAAGCATCTCCATAAACATCACAGTTGTTGGTGATTCCCTCTTTTCCCCTGACAGTGCCCTGCCTTGTCAGCACTGTCTCTTCTCTACCTGCCCCCATTTGCTTCCCCAGCCAAGATACCCAGTTTCTTTTTGCAAATTGTTTTAACTTCCCTGCTCAGACAGTCTATTCCCACCTTGTGCAGCCAGCCTGCCTCCCTTGCTCCACCAGTCTCTGTCACTTTACTGATGCCCTTCTCCCTTCTTTTCCTTGTGTTCTGCTTTAATAGTTTCAGTTCTTCCATTCTGAAATCGAGCAGCTTGCCCTGGGCTGTCTGAATGCCACAGGAGGGACATTAAGAGCAGAGGACAGTGATGGTTTCATGGCAGGCAGTCCCACCATCCCTAGGAATGACAGAGCTCTGGTGTCAGGCAGGTTTGTCTCCATCTCACCAGCAGCATGGTCCATGAAAGTGAGGGCTTTGTGATTTTCTCTGTCAAACCTCAGGAAGCTCCTGGCCAGTGAACACAAGCTGAGGCTTTCTCACCTTGGCACCCTGGCCAGGGTGAAGCAGCAAATTCCACCTCCTTACCAGGCCACTCCCATCCTAACCCCCGCTCCAAACAGGGGCAAGCAGGAGCTTCTCCAAGAAGAGCTTTCCCTAATTAGGCAGCATGACCAAGCAGTCATTGATAGGCTCCTTCTCAGCAAGGCCTGAGATGTTTGGTTGAAGATTTTCAAACAAGTCATCCCCGAGGCACACACCTGGTGAGGGCTGTTTGCAGCCAAACAGTTGGAGTTTGGCAAACTCTTTAACCAACTGAAAGTGCAGTCTTCAAGTAGGAGGTATCTGGCAGTTATGCCAGCCCCACCTCTCATTTTTTATTTTTTGGTTCATTTAATAAAGCAGTAAAGAATTTTAAGGGAGGATTTTTTCCATTAGAATTTAATAATCTACAACCATGCTGATTCCTTATACCCCTCTGAGCTACAAACCGTAGAGAGAGAATTTGAAACCAGCATGTGGAGTTTGGAATCACTAGCCAATTCCCATAAGCTTCATAATACTGAGAAGTTTGTAATTGAACATGTAGATAAAAGATGAGAAAAAATTACTAAAATTGTGACTTACTTTTCCATCTTGAATACCCTCAGTATACCTTTAATTACTTTAAAAGCATGTTTTTACATGTTCTAAAAATTAATTTATATACAGAAATTAAATCCTACTGCAATGTTCCATCCTTGAGTTTGACTGTGTATTGTATGAGCTCTGACAATTCCTTGCTGCTTTAAACCAGAGAAAAGCAGTAAAGGAGATGAAAATGAAGAACATTTTGGTATGTGTAACTTCTGCTTGTACTAATTATTTGGTATTTGCTCTTGTGAGAACACTGAGCAAACTTTGTAAGAAAAGAAAGGATTTTACGCACTTTGATGTATTTATTAGTGTTTTTGTAGCTAAAGGATTATATCCTCAAAATAATTCTCTAGCCTCTAAAGCCAAACATGTATCTAAAGAACTGGGCCTGCTTTTCTAAGTCTTTATGGGCTGTGGTTTGCTTGGTCTGCACTTTGCTGCTTTGTGGGATTCAACTCAAATGCAAAATCTTCAGGTGTAACAAGTTGCTCTTCATATTGCACAGCAGAATATGCTTTATTCTGATCTGTGAAGGAATGAAAATGTTCCTGACAGTGGTAGTCACAGAATGACTTCATTGAGTTGCCCAGTGTGGCAACTCACCTATTACAAGGATAAACAGATTACAGCCAGTAAAAACTTTTATAGAATGTCAGCAGTAGGAAGAAAACCACAAAACTTTATCATCCCTGATCACCCCACTGGTGTTTCAGCTCTCTCCAAGTCACCAAATGCTTTAGAGGAAATGGGAGGACTCTGACAAACACACATCTCTTAATAAGGAGATGGGGGAAATTGCTAATACAAGTTAATATATTATCTAGCAGGTCCTAAAAAGTGGAGCTCTCTAAAGGAATTTGTGTCACCTGGCAGCCTGTCCTTTCCTGTCATTGGGGAGAACATGGATGGATGTGCTGAGTAGTGCCAGTGGGATTAGAACTGCTCAGGATGAATTTGGTACCACACTGCAGACTGAGCATGCTGAGGAGATGGAGCATGCCTGGCTGATTTGTGCCTGGGTAAATTCTGCTTGCTGGAGCCACCCAGCAGGTGACAGCCAGAATTCATACTTTGCAAAAAGAAGGGGGGTCAGTAAATCAAATGAATGTGTGCCTGCCTTCACAAAAGAAGGTGCTTTAGTTGAGTGCACAGTCCATCTATTCCACACACCCCCCAGCCAAATAAAGGGCACGTCTGCAGAGGGCTGTAAGTGATGCTAAGTAATAACCAAGGGAAATAAAGATTAAATGGGAATAAATGGCCAGAGAGTCACAGGTGGAATTCTGGAGCAACTGGATGTAAAACAAGAGAAGGATTACAAAAGGAATAGGGAAGGGAAGGGAAGGGAGCGTTGGGGCCGTGGGGGTTTCCCGGGTGCGGGGGCAGCGCCGCCAGAGCGCGGGTCCGGCCCGCGCGTTCCCGCCGCGCGCGTGCGCGTCTTTGTGCCCGCGCCCCGCTCGGCCCCGCCGCGCGCGTGCTCCGAGGCAGGGCCCCCTCGGTGCCGGTGCCGCGCGGGCGCTTCGCGGCTTCGCTGCCCGGCGAGCGCCTCCGGGAGCGCTCAGGCAATCCCGAGACAAACCCCGGCCCTGTGACAGGGGGAGCCGGCTGACCTCGGGGGAGGCAGAACCGTGTGAAGTTGGAGCGCTCTGGAAAATGGTTGTTCTGTATTTTGATTACTGTATAGAGCGTATTTATTACTCCCATTTCTGTCTAAGGAGCTGCGATTCCGCCTGCGAGTTAATCACAGTAATGCAGTGAGAAATGTTTTCATTATTTGGAGCACTCGGATGAGTTTAAATTACACATTTTGTAGGATTTTAATTGTAATATCTCTTTATATAAATAGCCTTGTAAATACTCTTTCAGCCTCACTGCATGAGATTTAGGATTTTTTTTTCGGTAGGGTTTTTTTTCCAAATGAAAAGCTGATGATGAGCGGATTGCAGGAAATTCTGTTCATTAGTCGTCGGCTCTGGAGAGCCTGTGCCAGAGGCCTCACGTGGTCGCCTACCGACACGCAAACAGCAGCATTAATTAATATTCCCGGCGAGTTCCCGGGCGGCGGGCGCGAAGGGGTTAACGCGGCCGGGTCCGCGCGGGCCTCCCTCACTCGCCCCTTTCTTTTTTCCCTCCTTAATTAATCATGCGCTGCTCCGCAATTTCAATATGGAGATGGCGAGCAATTATTAATGAGCCCGCGGGCTGTCCCGCGGCGCCTCCGGACGAGCCGCGGCCGCTGCGCCCCTGTGGGTGTGAAACCTGCGCGCACAAAGGCTCCTCCTCACCGGGAACACGCCCCAAATCCATAAATAAATAACGAGGGAAGGGCTTTTGTTCGTCGGGCCGATGGCACCTGACCTTGTTGCTGAGCCGCCGTGCCCCTGCGCTTGCCCGGAGAGGGGAAAGCAGGGGGTGCGAGCGAAGCCTCCGAGCCGGCGTTCCCTGGCAGGAGGCGGAGGAGGGGGGGATGGATTTAGTGGGATATAATACAAATAACCCCCAGATCCAGCTCTGCCGGGCAGGAATGTGCAGGGGGGTGGGGGCGGAGGATTTAGCTGGGAAATAACCGGAGTCGCCCGCAGATGCAGCGCTCCGCCGCACAGCGCAGTGCCCCGCGCTGACCCCGCGCACAACATGGCCGTGTTCGCCCGGCCCCGCTCCCGCTCCTCCCCAGCCGGAGGGGCGGCTCGGGAGCTCCAGCGGCACCATCCCGCTCGCTCTCCTTATGTATTTATTTTTTATTTATTTTTACTCCACCCACCCCCCACCCCTCTTTTTTTTCCTCTTTTTTTTTTTTTTTTTTTTTTAATCTCCTTTCCTCCTCCTGCCGGGTATGCCCGCTGTCCACACCATGCAGTGCACGACTAGGTAAAAACCCCTAACGCGCAGTACTTCAGTTAGTCGGGTTGGTTTTCTTACGGAGCCTTGATGAACGAGGAGCGGCGCAAGGTGGGAGGAGGAAGCGCGGAGCGGAAGGGAGCGGGGATGAGCAATGAGGGATAACAAAGAGTCAGGTGCAGCGCCGTGCGGCGCCCTCACGGCCGCTCCTGGATGGCTCTGGTCTTTAAGCACTCCCCTCACAATTAAATAAGAAAACGGGAAAGCCGCGGAGGCAAAAGCCGCGTTTGTGCCGGCAGCTGCAGCGCTGAGAGAGAGAGGCGAGTGCATTGTGCGGGGAGCGGGTGGGTCCCAGCCCATTCCACCCCATGCCGTGCCGTGCCGTGCCGTGCCGTGCCATGCCGTGCGGGAGGGAAGGTGCGCCCGGCGGGGCACGGCCGCAGCCGCGCTCGCACCGCGCCCTGCAGTGCAGGCTCGCCTTGGCGCAGCGGAGCGGGACTGCCAGGGCTGGACAGACCGCGAGCAGAGATGGGGAATTCAGCAATGGCGAGGGGGGGCGGCGGGAGGAAGGGGGTAAGAGAAAAAGGGGATCAGGATATGATAAACAGCACTGAAAAATGGCAGGAGGATAATGTTTACTTTTGAATCCCTGGCCCGCTGCCAGGCTGGCGCTGGTTTTTAGGTTAGCAGAGGTTGGAGGAAGGGCCAGACTGAGGCGGAGCTTGCTGCTGTCAAGGAAAAAAAAAAAGGGGGGGGGGGGCTGCAAATTGCTGTTCTCAGCTTTTTTCTCTCCTCTCCTCCACCCCCGCCCTCCCCCGAAAAAAGGCAGTGCTTTCTCTTAGGCTCTTAAAAATGATGCAGAATTTTAACCATCTGCTGTACCCGGAGCTCTTCGCTGGTGCTGCACAGCTGAATGTTTGCAAAGGGAAGAATTTGTAAAGCTTTCTGAAATAGACAACTGTTTGTAAGCGTGTAAAATATTTTAGGGAATCCTTTCTTTAAAGAAAGGTTCTGTTTAATTGCAGACTGAGAAGTGAGTATTAACAGAACTGAAACGTTTTTAGCCTACTGTGGGTTTTTTCTAGAAGGGACACAGGTGTACTGCTCCATCACAGCTTTGCCAGCGGAGCGTGAGCAGTCGGAGACTCGGGAAGTGCACGGTGATGAGAGCTGAGCGTTTTTGTAACGCTGTGATTTTTTATTTCGAGGCTCACTCTGGAAGTGTAGATGTAGCTGAATGCAGCAAAGCCGCCCTTTACCAGCTGTGTGTGTATATATGGGAGTAAAATTATTTAATGAGCAATATGGGGGCTGGCAAAGGAGCCATGTAACTGGCACAGCCTCCTGTACTGCCATAGTATGTCCAGTGCACAAAGGGAGACTATTGCTAAATAATAAGGGATGGGGAAAAGGCTTTTGAAGTGCTGAAGCTTAAAGGACAAAGTAGAAGGAGTCTTTAATGTGGAATCCTTACTTGCCATAAATTCGATTAGCTGTTTAAATGCCATGAACAGCAAATTAAATATTTCAGATGTTCATAAATCACAATATAATGTTTATCTGGAGTAAGAGCTAAGAAAATTGGATGTTATGGACTCATAATTCATCTACATATTTAAGATCAATTAGCAAGTTATAGAAAAAAGAGATCATCGCGAAATATTTGAGGCACGCAGTTCCTTTGAAAATGCAGTTTGGGTTTTCTCTTAAGATCTGTCAACACCAGATTGTTACCTCAAGTCACTAGTTATTTTTTGTAACTGGGAGGACAGTATTTTCTTAAAATGAAACCTCTACAAAAAAATATTAAGAAAAGCATTTACTTTCTGAAGCCAATGTAGAGGCCTGGCTAAGTTTCTTAATTCAATTTAAATTTATATTAGAAGGCTGTATTGTAGTGCAGATGTCTCATAGTCTACATACATTTTCTTATTTGTAAAGCTGAAGATTGGGGCTGTATTTTGTCACCTGTTGCCTACACAGGTCAAAAAGGGCAGAGGGGAAGAAGATTTACTGATCATGCAAGCTTTTGCAGGGAATTTGTTCATTATTTCATTACTTATTGGTAAAAAGCAGCCACTCTTTTTCCCTCTGCTTTTATGTGCCCCAGAAAATCGTACAATATTTGTGCTCCTAACAGGGCCAGAGAAGCTTAATGAGGTGTTTAGTCACAGTTTGGATGTGGTATTTGTAGAAAACAGTGCAGGAACTGTGGGCTGGATTTTCAAGGGTATAGTCCTTGTAACCCAAGGCTGCCTAAATCCCAAACTGGTATCCAGGCAATAGCGACACTAAATTCTCCGTTTGCTTTTTGTTAGGCTCTTGTCTGCTGAATATTTTCCTTTTCTTGCAAGGACTGCAGCGTGGCTGGGCATTTTGGTGGTGGGGTTTGTTGCTTTGGTTTAGGGTTTGGTTTTGTTTTTTCTGTTAACCCTTGGATCTCTGTTGGCTCCCTTTATTGCAGAGCATCTCCGTAAATAGGAATGCAGACAGTCTGGAGTGAGTGTGCTTTTCTGATATGGAATACATGGATGGGAGGGCTTGGAATGGGGAATCTTTGTTTTGTGGGCCAGTAAAATACAAATGTGCTAGCATTTTCCCTTATTGTGTATTTGGATTTAAAAGTCAGTGGTGTAGTGGAGCACTCAGTATAAATGGCAGTCTTTGCTAATATTCTGCAGGTTAGAGAACAAAGATTGCTTTGGGAATAACCATGTCTGAAAGACTTCAGTATTGATGTATTTTGCAAGTAATTTTTACGTGTTTTACTGTATGTGCAAATATAGCATTATGCAGGCTTTGAGAATTCAGAGTTGTATATTGGAAACCTGTTAGGATGCAGGACTGTATGGAGCTGCAAACACCTCGACTAGTAGTGAAGTGCATCACTTGCTTATAGCAGTGTTTTTCTGTGCTGTACAGTTGTACATGAATAAATATGTAGAAGATGCTGGCCTTAAAAAATAATTTTGGATTTGGCATTATTTAATATACTGCCTGTAAGGTATGTTGTCATCCCCTAACAGACCTCTCAACATACTCTCTGTTCTTGTTTTATACTAATTTGTTCTTTCAGCAAGCATAATAGCATGAATCTGTGGATTTAGGGTATAAATTTAGTTCTAAATTTAAATAGACAAGCAGCTTCTTTTAATATTAATTTCACAGTCCTAACAATCAAAACCAAAAGAAAACAAAAGTATCTTGGTGCAGTTATTTTCAAAAAAAACTGAGCTCAAGTTGCTGAACCCTAAATATTGTATTTCTGCATTGTTATTGAATGCTGGAGCTGGTTAGTTGAAAATAAGTAGGTTTTTTTTGAGATACAGGAGAAGTTTGCCTTCTCACTTTGAATTTGTACTGACTCTTTGCTGGTTAACTAGAATACAAAATGTGGTATAATTACAGTGTTGTTTAAATAATGAATTAAAGCCAGCAGATGACACAATGTGCAAAACAGTTTATAGCAGCAATCAGTTTCCAGATAGTTCTGTGTACTGCCAAATTATGGATAAAAGAAATTGTGTGAAATACTATAAGAGTAAGGACACATTGTCTGATACTTGCTATGCAGCATCCTTATTACCTGGGATTGTTTAAGTGATACATGAGCCAGGAAAGTATTCCTTTTTTTTTTTTTTTTTTTTTTTTTCCTTTTTTTTTTTTTAATATGAAGTCGTAGATCTGCCTGAGTGTCAAATCCATAGAATCCCTGAAGAGACAAGTTCTGGGATGTCTCTCTCAGCTTGTGGTGTGCTGGCATCTATTACTGCTGCAAAACATAGAGGTTCATCTGAAGATTCTCTGAAAAGCTCCTGTTCCGTGAATTTTTCCAGTACCAATGGACAATGTGTCATATAAAACTCTAAAAAGAGATAGCCGGAGGGCTCAGTTCTGCTGTCAGCACAGAACACGTTTTCATTATTTTTTTCCTGTGGTTTGAATAGAGATTCAAATCAGGCCTACCAAATTTGTTTGAAATGAAACAGAAAATACAAATATGGGCGTGTGCGCAAATATATTTATTTGTTTCTAATCTGCCTAATTAAACCAGCAATATGGTATCTGATGTCCATTAAAAATGTGGGTTTTGTTTTGGGTTATTTTTTTTCAGTGCCTGACTTGGAAAGTATTTAATGGTCAGTGGAAAAAAATGAGGAAGAGGAGGGTGTGGCTGCTGCTGGGAGGCTCTGGCCCTGCAAAGGGTCCCTGGCTCGTAGGGATGTGATCCTGCATCGGCACAAAACGAAGACTTCTTTTAGGTAAAACTGAATTATTCTTTTTTTGTTCTTGTTATTATCAGAAAACAAGCGAGCACGTAATCCTGCTATTTCTTATGTCTATTTCTGAAGGCTGGTCAGTGGCCCTCACTTGAGTTTGGTAGCTTTTTTCACATCTTGTTTTCCTCCAGACTTATCAGTTCTTTCCCTAATCAGTCATGACAAGAGCAACAAAAACTGGTTCAAGCTCTGCAGAGTAATAAGAAAAGTAGTTTGATGTTTTGTTTATTCTGAATAGCCAGTGAGGGACAGGTCCTGGATGTGCTGGAGTGGATCTGTACCCACATCTGAATTTTCATTTCCACTCTGCATTGTGCCTTTAGTTCCTGAGCTGGCACATGCACACAGATACTTCTGGCTATAGTTCTTTATATTATGGCCACAATTACAGCATCATAAAGTCTTGAAATGAGACTGAGAATATTTTCAGGTTACAATTCTTGTGGGATGAAATTTTAACAGTATTTTTAGCAAAACTGGATGCTGGTTTGATTTTTTTTTTTCAAGACATAGGCCCCACTTGTTACAAGGGCAGTTTGTTAATAATGCTGATTTACAATTCCAGTTTTGACCAGTTGATGTTAAAACTATTTTTATGCAGTGGTACAGTTTTAGCATTATTTTTTTTTCACTTTGCTGCTGCAAATACAGTTTGAGAACGTGTGAGTTCCACTGACACCGTAAGTAAAGACAGCTGATGAAACTTCAGTAGTAAAACCACTCACCGGTGTGGTTAAAAATCTGCTCCCACATCTCATGTCTTATATTTGAGCTCATCATCTCTTAATTATGTATCCTTGTCTTCCTTTGAAGAGCAGCAGTGTGTGGGTTGTGGTGAGGCATTCTCACAGCTTGGGTGAATTGTTAGCCACAAGACCAAAGAGTGAGTGTAGCAAACCACTGTGTGAGTGGCAATATCCCAGGATCTGACACACAACTTGGACTGGCTTATAATTATTAAATGGGTTTCGCAAATAATGATGCATGCATGGGAAAAAAGATAGTAAGATAAAAAAAGGAAATGTACTTATGTGTTACAAAGCAGAGTGCTATGTGCAACCTTTGTATAGTAAAACAAAATCTTACTATTGAGGTTCTTGCTGATTATTTGTGGTGGCAGGGGGAGAGCAGGTGGCAAAGTGAACATACATGTTTTTCCATGTTTTTGTGACGTGTAAATGATGCACTGACAGCGTTGTGTCAGGCACCATAGCCAGCTTCGAGGATGAGGCATTTTGGTTTAAAGTGAACTCATCAATTTCCTTGCAATTTCTTTTGGCCACAGAGAACAAAAGTAGGAATTGCTACACTGGAACAGGCCCATGGTGTAATTAATGCCAAGTCTACCCTGACATTTTTTACAGAATTGATTGATTGATAAGAGAGTGAAGTTGACCAGCATCAGATCCTTTTGGAATACCCTGTCCTTGTCAGAAAGTGCAGCAGGCAGGTTGCTTGGCTTTGCACAAAGGTCTGTGTGGTCTTTCCAGCAAACAATCCCATCCCACCCTATATTTTTCTATTGTTCTAGGCTATGGATAGAATCATTCTTGCCTATTCCTGCTGATGTCTCTTAACAAGGCATTGATTTTCGTATGCTCAGGCTGCACATTGAAAAATAATGAATTCCTCTAGTTTGAATTTACTGCTTGTTTAATTCAACTGAATGATTTCCCTTTCAAGACTGGAGGGAGGTGAGAAAGTCAAACAACAGATCCTGACTTTGTGCATCTCTGTTGTGTTCCCTGGTGCTCGTGTGCTCACTAACATAAACAGTTTGATCACTGTAGGGTTTCATATATGGCAGTCTCTTATAAGTGACATTGTGGTAGACACCTGCCCTTGCACTCCTGTTACTTCTGTAGCTTTAATGAGGAAAGGCTCATTAGCATTCTCCAGGAAGCTCTTTCCCTGGCAGGCAGATATTAGAAGGATAATGTTTTCAGCACAGAACTCTTTTGCTGCTTGACTTACCTGACATTATTGCATATCCCTGAAAGTTTCCCTTGATTTGTTATGGTGGCACCCAGGTCCTCCCCATGGAGAATGTTGCAATATGATCTCCTTAGCAATTATAAAAAAAAAATATTTATTGTGGTTGGCATTCACTCAGCTTGGTTAAACCCTTCAGTAACTCCAGTACTCTCCCTTTCTTTGTCATTTTTGCCACTCTTAATTTTACAGCTGATCTTTCTAGACATGAACTAAAGTTAAAAACTGATACCAGCTTGGCCTCTGCATTCAACAGCTCTTAACATTTATCTTGTCAAAGTGTCTTTTCATTTGTACATTTTACTTTTGGCTCCTTAGCTTGTTTTTAATCAATACTCCAACTTCCAGTCGTGACTATTTTGTTTTCTTTATAGTCTTCATGAGTCACATTGTCGAGGCCCTTTTGAAAGGCCAGAGAAATAATAATGAATTCTGTGGATGCACTCAAAGTTTAAAAAGACATATTTTTTGCTACATTATCAATGTTGTTTTTCTCCCCATTATGTAATCCCTGCTCAGGCATTAAAGTTATAATCTTTTAAAGTAGCCTTCCAGACGGTTTACTGAATCACAGAATTCATTGGCATGTAATCTGGATCATCATTTGTGACTATTTTTAAGGACTACTGTCCCTTCATTCCTGATAGAAAAGTGTAGGTTTTTGTTGGAAGCCCTTCCTCCAACCTTGGGCTGCTTCTGAAATGCTGTGTGTGTCCTCAGAATTGCTTGCCTTTAATTTATCCCTTTATTTCAGCACTTTCTGTTTTGCTATCTGCAGTTCTTTCACCCTTTACTTACAAAAAAATTGATTAATGGGATTTGCTATTTGAAAGGGCCAGAGGAGACAATTTTGTGACTTGAATATCATAGCTTTTTCAATCTGTATTAAGCCTAAAAACTTTTTTTTTTTTTTTTTTTAGCCTAAAAGGTACCTTTTGGTCTGTCTGGATTTCTGGGCATCAGGAGATAGAGAGGTAGAATATCTTAGAATATGAGGTAGGGTCAAGATTGCTCCACCCCCCAAAAAACCAGACAGTGCAAGGATTTTGTGTCACAGAATTATGTTTCCTGTTTAAGAGAGGGGACATCATCTTCCCTCACTTCCCTGAGTGTTGTTTTTGCTTCCCATCTTGGAGGGAGAGTGCTGTTGGCTGGTGTGAAAGAGAACTGAAAAAGAAAAGACTAGGAATTTCCACTGGAAGAAGTAGTGGGTATTTTTTATGAATATCCCAAATTAGGAACCCAGCTAACAAGAAATGTTAGTATGGTGATACAGGGTGAGAAAAGGCAAGGTTCCTCTTGTGCATAACTAAGTAGCTCAAGGTCATAATCAGCCATTATTTTTTCTGTGGTGTTTTTTGTCCTCTTTCTTCACTCCCTTTGTTTCCCAGTACTATTTCAGACTTGCCAGACAATTGTTGTGCAGTCTTCCTGCTTCTAATGTATGTCAATAAATTGTCCTTATGCCACTGGTTCAGTCCTTATGCTCCCAGCCTCCATTTTTAAATCGTAATGTGTAAGTATATTCTTTGTTCTGGTTGTTTCAGTCCAGTGCTTTTTGGAAAAGGTACCCCTTTGCCCCAGCCTGATACAAAGCTTTGCTCAGTACTCACATTGCTCTTGCCCACCTGCTCCTTCTGTGTCTGGAGATTTTGTTACCCTTTTTTCCTGATGGATATACTATGCCTGCAGAATCTTTTGTGCCGAAAAGCAGAGGGTTACCCTTGAAATTGATGGGAAGATCTGATGAACATACGACATTATTTTAAACACCGGCTGTACATTTCTGCTTTGTCCTGGACACAGCCTTTGCTAAACCTGTTGTCAAGGCCTTCTGACTCCACTTTCTCTCCTTGACTCCTGGTGTATAATAAAAAGCCCAATACTGTCACATCAGATTTCAGGGAACAGCAGCCCCAGGAAAGTGTTGCTTCATTTGGTTGTTTCAGGCACAGAACTGGGCAGGTGAGAGTTACTCTGAGTGCGACTCATTCACTCCCCTGCAGTGGAATGATGCCCACCACAGTGCAGACACGTGGTTTGCAGGTTTCTTCTGTACTCTTGGCTGTGTTGGAATCTGCAGTGAGTTTGTGATTCCTTCTACTGGGGTGAGAAAAATCAGAAACCAGAGGAGCAGGAACTGCAGTGGTGGGTGAAGAGGGGCCAGAGCAGGCTGGGTGTAAGGAGATCCCAGCTTGCCACACCTCTTGCATTAATTCATGCTGCTAGAAACTAAAAAGGTGAATATATTGTTATGGATCCAAAAATAGCAATTTTGCACAATGTGTCTGAGAGTGGAAGGACACCATCTCAGCCCTCCCCCTGTATGGCTCATGCTGTTTTGTGGGACTCTAGGACCTTGATTTTTGGAGTTTTGGCAACTCTTGGTCCTCTTCTCAGTGTTACTGGTGTTGGGTGATCTCATACTGATTCCAGATAATTTATCCTATGTGGGGTTTGTCTGTGATGCTGAACTCCCTGCCCCAAAGGCTTCGATCTAAAGCTTGGCCCCCTTGCCTGGCCTGATTCCTGTTATTTTCTTCTGGAAGCTCTAACATAACGTTCAGCTTTATCAGAGGTGCCTCTGCCTGAGGATAAAAAAGGGAAAATATCTTAGTCTGAACCACTCTCTTCTGTGTGCTCTTTTCCTCCTGTTGTGGCCATCTAACTGGTGGTAACATCTGCATCCCAGGGAGCCATATCCTCAGAGATGAGGAAACCAAGGCACAAGCAGATTTGGGATCATTCAGCAGGCCAGTGGATTAGAGTGAGAATGGAAAGGAGACACTCCAACACGCTGTCTAGCTGTATGTTACCAATGCAGCATTAATTTAGCTGTTCCAGGAGATGTTTGTTTTAATACCCATATTAGTAATGATGTTTTAAGATATTATGAGAAGTTGGTAAGAGAAATCTTAACAGCCAAAAGAAGTGCTTATTTAGCCTGATAAAGTTTAGCAATCAGCATTCGTGAAATTATATATTTTCAATTTATTTTCCTTGTTCTCCTCCTTGCAAGTGAGCCATCATGGAGTTAGCAATTGTCTACAGTAACAGGCAACTTCTCTGCCCATCCACAGACTACAGGATATTTTAAGAATTTCATTTACAATAGTTACTTGCACTTTTTAATAACCACTTTAACACCCAGTCAATTTTATAAATCAACTCAGAATTTTTCGAAAGGCGATACAAATAAAAAATTGTAACGCGATGAGGAGTTTTCACTTAGAATATTTTGATAACTTTAAAAATAACCTTCAAGCAGCTGGCTAGCTCTGCAGAAATTAACCTGGTTCTGAAATGTGAATTTGTACAGAATTTTGCTCTGAAAATAATGTGACACTGAGCCATGACAGCTTAAGGTGTCTCTTTTTTGAAGGGGGGTGGATGGGGAAGTCCAGTGATTTAGTGACTGAAGAGAGTTGCCACTTGCGTGAGCTCCATCCCTAGGGATATGACCTTTTTAATCCTCTTTAGTTAATGTATTGGTGATCTTTACTTAGGCAGAGTAAACAGTGCTGTTCTGAACAAAGGGGAGGTCATGCTTCCTGCATTACACTCTGACCCCGGGGTCACGGCCTTTGTTCACTTCTCAATGGGAATTGCTCTCCGAGGGCCACCACAAAACGGAGAACTAATTTCGGCACGTGCTGCCGGAGAATGGCAGAGTATCAGGTTTGCCTCAGCCCAACCTCCGAGGGCGCCCAGCTCGCAGCCAGAGGAAAAGTCAAACTATTTCAAAGAGGACGTATTAGCCCCTTAATTACCAGTGGCCGTGGCACTTAATCCCTCGTTGAACTAAATATATTGCTTGGGTCTTCCCCCTGTAATTCAATTGCTCACTTTTCAGCCTTTAATTTATTTGGTTTTTTTTACCCCTGACTGGATTCTTCCAAAGGAGGAAGCACAGACTAGCGAAAAATAGCGATTCTTCCCTTAAAAGAAAGTGAGAAAGCACATTGCAATTGCAGCATCAAACTTGGGCCTCTGAGGTCTCAGAATGAGCCTTGTTTCTCAGCCTGTAAGGACTTGTGGTGCTGTGTCCCAGAAGATTGGATTCAGCCCCTTTTCCATAACTTTTTCTGTGTGGTGCAGCAGTGCACGCACGCACAGGGCCCTGTGAGGCCGAGCATGGCAGGCACGGGGTACTGAGCCAGAGAGAACTGCAACTTCCTCGTTTTTATCACTGATTTTATGCAAAAAGGCTGGGATTATTTTTCTTTTCTTTTTTTTTTTTTCTTGGCATTGAAAGTAACTGGTGGCAGAATGTGATGCATCTCATTTTTAGGTGCTGTGACTAGGGAACGTATATAAACATGGAAGCTGAGATAAATTATTGGGAAGACTTGCATACAGAAAACCACCACCTTTTACTGAAAGTTGGTTCTTTTTCATCTGTATGCTCTTTTTGCTCAGCAGTAAAATCTGTGAAATACAATTTTTGATCATAAAATAATTAAGCTATAAACACATAACTTCAGCCAGCATATGGCTTTTCCACATTTATCATTCTATTAAAAAAAAACCCTAACCAAAAAAACCCTAATTGCTGATGACAGCCAAGTTGTGTAAAACACAGCAGGGTTAGAACTGACCACAAGGAATCTGAGTGTATTGGGGTGAGCTTATAATGTTGCCATTACAAAAAAAAATAATACTACAATAGGAAATTTTGGAACTTCTGTGGCTGTCAACATGAATAGGATTAAGGTAAAAATGTGTCTTTGCATTCCAGTCATTTCACGTAAAACATCACATTCCTCTTTAAGTTTTCTTGCAGCTGAATTATTTAAACAAACACTTGTAATAATCTACTCCTAGACTTGAAAGTACATTCTGTAATACAGCAGAATGAGCTCTTTTAACAAAAGCAGTGGCTGAGCAGCTGAGCTATCGCACCCTTTGAGGGAAAACTTGCATTCAGAGCTGAACCAAATGGGAGCAGCAAGTGATGCTGACTGCAGCAATACTGAAACCAGCCCTTCTGTGTCCCTTATTTGTTGTTGGAAATTCCCAAAGTCCACTACTTTTAGATTTTTTTTTATTGGAAGATAGAGTAGAAATGTATATTTACCTGTTTTCCACTAAAATTAATATTGTCATGTTGACATAAGTCTATTTCTCGCTTGTGTTGCTTAGTTAAAATTGATATGTTTACTAACAAATAAGTCCATCCCCTTTTATCATTTTTTCAGTGCTGGTATTGCTTTTCTGTTATCTGTGGTATTTTAGAGACTAAAAAGAGTCTCAAGGCAATGCTATTTGCATTATTTTGGATTTTTTTTCTTGCCTTGAAGCACTGATATGGTTGTGCTTTCTTTGGAGTTAATGAGCTGTAGTAGAATTTTAAAATGTGGATAGCAGCTTGGAGTTTAAAAGAAAAAAAGTTAAATACTCAGCCAGTATTCAAATTTTAAAAAACTTCTTTTTCTTTAGAAAGATATTGGAACCTTACAGTAGCTATAGGATGGCTGAAGAAAGAGAAAACTAATTTTTTTCAGAGTGTATTAAACATTTCAGCATGCAATATGATAATTTAGGATGCCATTGTAGAAGTGCCTCTTCTAAAAGTTCCTTAGTGAAGGGAACCTTTTGGAATGCTTTTGCTTTGAACGTTCCTGACTCAAACCTCTCAGGATTTGTTTTTGTTTAGGTTTATTTTACTGTTTAAAAAAGAGCTTTATCTGTGGCAAGGTTTAGATTAATAGAATGAGCAGAGAATAGTCTATTTTACTGTGTGAACGTGGTTCCTCAGCATTACTATTTCTGGCACTGATTTTTCCAGCTAGTGTACCTGGTAAAGCTTAATGGTGGGTAAGATTTCTCTCATTTCCTAGACAAAGATGTTGCTGAAATTAAAACATGAGCTTCTAATTTTGGTATCAAAATTGTTTCCAAATGTGACCCCTGCGGTGAAAACCACGTAGGAACCGTTCATGTTTAATAGCCTTCTCTCTTTAGCAATTGGTGTACATTTGTCTGTGCTGCTTTTAATATGAAACCATTTCTGTTTCCCTGTTGATTTCTTTGATTCTCTGGACCATTGAAATATATAATGAAAAATTTCAAAAATAGTCCTGTAGAACATGCGGTTTGGTCAGGCTTTAGGTGTGCTATGGAAATTACGAAGCCTGTTCTTTACATTTTGGAGATGAACATTTTTCTAAACACTAGGATGTATATTTAGGCCTAGTGTAATTCAGCAAAATTAATTTGATATGAATGCTTATTTTCCTTATTTATCTTATGTCAAAATCGGTTCTCGTGCCTCCTTCAATTAAATACTTGAGTAAAAAGAAGCATGTGAAAGTGTAAAAAAGCTACCTGGGTGCAGATAGCTGCATATCATACGTTCATGTGTGTGTGGTTTTTAAATTAATACTTGGGTGAGCAGAAAATACGAGACAGACGTCAGTTGCACCTGTAAAAATAAAAAGGCAGCTTCTCTGGGAAACTGCATGGCTCAGTTTTTCTGTGGTAAGAGGATCCTTGCCTTTTCCACTGACGTTAACCCCTTTGGAAGGAAAAATGCATGACAGCCTCAAAATGGTGCTCTCTGTTAGGGAAAGGCAAAGATGAGCTGGAACTGTGCAGTGGTTCAGTCACAAAAGGGCCTTTTCTAATAGATTGCCAATAATTTTCTTAGTGAATGTGTTACTCCTATAGAAATGTGTCCCCTTGAGCGTGGGATCCCTATTTGCTGCCCAAACAGTCCTGTAAGTGCAGTTTTAAAGCAAAACTGTTTTTTCAAGTCCCCACAATGAGTCTGAAGTACCTGTTTTGCTTTCCCCTCTGAGCTGAACACTCAGGCCATGCCAGCTGAAGGCTGGAACATTCTGGTCTGCACATGCAGTGCTTCATTCAGTGAAACCCCTCATGCTTATGTCAGTCTCCCTCTGGCTCCCAGGTGTGGGAGCAAGGTCCTGCACGCAGCAAGGTCCTGCACGCAGTCCCAGAGCAGGGAGCCTCCTTCCTTCTCTGCTGGGGATGAGTTGTTACGGTAACACCGAGGATAAAATTCCTGCTACCATCAACTTCCTTTATGTAGTTCTTACTCTGTATTTAAGTTAACGTTTTTAAAATGTTGCATTTGTTTGTGTAACTAGAAAAACAATGGTCCTGAACCGTGCCTTCCATTGATTTTCCTGTTGTATTTCAAATGTAATCCTTCATTAGTAATCTTTAGGCTGCATTATAAAAATATTATCATTTCTATTTTGCAGAATTAAATAAACAACATTGATTTAGAGTCTTATTCTAGTAGTATTCACACTTACTGCACTGTGCTAGCATGAGACTGTAACTGCATACATACACATATATCCAGGTGTCCCTTACTGCCCCCATGTACAGAAGGGACAGAGTATGTGTTTTTGTTGAAATGATTGCTGGGAGGAGGTGAAATTGTTTAATTTTATTACAGATGAACGACAGAAGTAATATGAGCTTCAGACATCAACTTAAAATTTGGTTTTTAACTTCAAAATTTTTTTGAAAAGCAGCTGTATTTCTAATTGAGTCAGGGAGACTTCTCCACATCAAACCCAGTCACATTCTCCTGTTTCCAAGAGACAAAAGGTCCGGGTTTTTCTCCCTGTACAGTTTTCTTACTAAGTTACTTGTTTGCATTAGAAAAAATACTGTACAGTTTTCTTGAAATTTTTGGTGCATCAAAAAAAGTCATTGCATTATATTTCTGTTGGTAACTTTTCCTGAGAATATACATTTAAGAGTTGACCTTTTAATTTTTCAGTGCTTTGATCAGCCATCTAAAATATTCAGTAAAATGCTTTAAGGCCCTAAGAAAAAAATTTCTAAATTTGAAACTTAAAATTACCATGGATTAGTCACAGATATCCCCTGGGATGAATTGAAAACACAATTTGTTGAATAAGTCTGGAAGCAGGTTTTCACAATTTTGCTCCCATCCCCCCCTTTTTTTTTTTTTTGCAGTGCCAGTTTTAGTATTCATGCTGCACTTTATTAGTGTAGACAACATAGCAAAAACTTAATTTGGCCTTTTCCTTATGAGAGCTTTTGTGTTGGTAATAAACTTCAGTAAAATCACCTTTATTAAATTATGGCATGCATTTAATTGCATGGACGCTGATTCGTCTTTGAAACAGCAAAACGAGAAATTAGGAGGGAAAAAAAAGATACTTTTTGCACTGAATTTCTGCTTTGCTGACAATACCAAAATGACCCTCCTTTCTAAAACCCATTTTACACACCAGTGTGGAGTGCCAGCCCAGGAGGAGCACGGCCTCATCCCAAGCCTTGGAACTGGCCCTTTCTGTCCACAGGGAGAGGAGAGACCTTTAGTTTTATCACCTGCACCTCTGTGCAGGACATTTTGTTCACTGCAACTGAAACGTAGCAGAATCATGTTAAAGATGATTTTATAACTTCAGGCATCCCTTTGAAATTCATGGAACTTAGTAATGCACGTGTGACAACTCCAGTAAGTGAGACACGACAGACAGAAAGACAAAAGAATCAAATGACACCATTCATGGAACACAAAACTTATAAAATACTGTCCTTTTTTCACAACTATGTATTATACCTGCAGCTGATACCAGGAGTGTAAAAGCCTTTATTTATCTGGCTGGATAAATACATGAATACTTCCAGTAGATTCATTATTCTCTTGACATTATATTTTATTTTAATAATAATGTGTCAATATCGTTCATGTTAGGAGAGGTTTATTTTTTTTTCAAGGAGAGGAATTTAAATTTACCAGTGCCAATATATTGTTACTGTGTTTAGGTTCCAGTTATCCTTTAGCTAGCCAACCTAAGGTGCACCTTGTGTACCCTGTATTTTACTTTCAGTGGGCTCAAAAAAAATGGTAACTTGAACTGTACACCTGAATTTGGCCACATAAATACATCTGATACTAACACTCAACTCACAAACAGAATTCTCTATCTACAATCATTTTGGATTGTCTCTGTGTGTAGTAAGTAATTGCAGTTATGCTAGGAAAGTGATCCTGTAATGGAAGTCCCTTTTTATTTTCTTACAGTTCATGCAAATCTTTCAGCTTTGCTAACATTTCACTACCAAAAAAACCACAAAGGAATTTGTGCTCTACGTAAATTTCATGTGCATTGCAATTCACTTTGTACAGGATTATTGCACTCTGGTGTAATTAAAACATAGATACTTAATACAAGAGAACTTGGTCACTGGACTGCTCTCGAGTAGTTAAAAAACCTGTAAGTAATTTATGAGATAAAGGAATTTTAAGCCCTTTTAGACCCGAGAAATTGTAAATTTTCAATGAAGATTTCATCATGTGTATTTGCTTCCTTTTTGCAGCTTACCATTTTCTAAAATCAAACTTTTTTTTTTCCCCCCCAGTGTGTTAGTTTTCCTTTCTTCTTCTTCCCTTCTTTTTTTCCTGGATCCTTTTTTGTTTGAATCTCCAGCAGCTCTGTCTGGGAGGCCCCCGGTTGTGAGCAGAGGCTCCCATGAGCGGAGGGTTTGGGCAGAGCTGGGTGCCCGCTCGCAGTCCCGGCCGGTTCAGCCGGGCTGCCGGGAGCGCCGCCCGGGACGGACGGACGGACGGACGGACAGAGCGGGCTCCCCGTGCGGGGCTGCCGAGGCACCGCCGCTCACCTGCGCCCGCCGATCGCCCGCCCGTCCCGAGGCAAGAGTACAGTAAAAAAACACCGGGGAAAAAAAGCTGCAAGATAAACATTATGTCGGCAGCGCCCTTAAAAACCTGCTCGTGCAACCACCCCTTTTAATGACTCCTTTCTTGGAGGAAAAAAAATAAATTAAAAAATAAATCACTCGTGCTAGTGCCAGAGCTTCACTTATGTTGATACCGGTTTAATGCCAAGTTTTCTGTACAACACTATTGTTAAAGTTTATACAATACAGCAGTATTGTTAAAGTACAGTGTACTGGAGGAAGTGTTTTTGCAAAATGCTTCATTATGTTTTGAAGGGAAGGGTGTAGAAATACATCCTCATTCGGCTTGCTTTTGCAGTTTAGATCATTTCAGAATTGCCTATTTGGTATTTCAGTGTTTTCCCCCTGTAATTTAGTAGGCCACTGATCCACTGGAATTAATGCAAGTTATCCAGCAGTAAATAGAACTTTCCTAAGTGACCTGTACAATGGCACTGTGTGTAATTGCTGTCCTTTCTCTGAAGTGTGCACCCCTGTAATCCCCACACTGGTCCTTTCAGGGAATGGTGCACAAGGCTGCTTTGCTTTTCTAGATAGATTTTAATTATTTTTATTTTTAATTCCTAGAGAGTAGCTCTAAAAACAAAAGCTGTTTAAATGTTAAGTAAAATTATTCTTGGTGATTTTTTTAATAATCTGCACTGGAATTATTTTAATGATACAATAGAATACAAAAGGAGGAATTTACACTTTTCTGGATAACTTTTTCTTTAAAAAAAAGGAGATATGTTTATTGGATTATTTTTTAAAAAAAGCAACCTAAGAACGCACCTGATCATCTTATATTAAATATTTCTGAAGGCTGTTAGATTACAAACCACCCCATACTGCAAATGAGCTGTATTATCTGGAGAGCAAAAAATCATGATCTATTTAGAGGTGACCTCAGTGTGGATGTCTCTGTCATACCAAACTGAGAGCAAAGAACAAGAGATGCCACTCTGAGTTAAAATACAAGGAAATTAATTAGTGTTCAGCAGGAGTATTTATAATGAGTTTCCAATCGACAGAACTTGAAATAAAGGAAAAGAAAGGAGATATAAAATTCAGCAATAGTATAATCTGTGGTACGAAAATAGTGGCTTACTACTATTTGCATAATTTGAATTTATTCAGACATGATGAATCTTAAAATAATTCTTCCACCTCCCTTTTTGGAATTCCATTTCTTTTAAGTGAAGCTTACAAGTTGGACTTGAGGTGATTGTTTTCCTGTTTCCTGAATCCCTAATTTTTCAGTTCTGTGGTAACCTAAAGTTAGACAACTTTCAACCTTACTTCACAGCTGTGGTGACAGACAGAATGCATTTTTGTGTCTCCTTGAGGAAGGGTAGCTTTGGGTGGATGAATACGAGCCATAGTTGTGTAAAGGCAAGGCACTTTTAACCCTCCAAATGCACCAGAATTATCCCCATTAGGGGCAGGCAAAAGAAGAGATGAACCTCAGCTGTTTTCACATTAACAAAAAATGAGAAAGGAAGGAGCAGGTAGTATGGAGAGTAAAAAACAAGAGAACCTATGTTTTATACAGAAAATAGAAAAATAAATAGGGAGCTAAAAATCATGTTTGAGAAACAAGGGGGAAAGTAATTCAGAAAGCTGATTAAATACAAGTAAAACACTCTGAACTAAGCAATTTGTCTATGTAAGTCTGATCCTTCTCTAAAATATAGGTCTGTCTTTTATATTTCATGGGCATTAAAAGTTTTTCACTGCACTATTACATGTAATCTCTTTTTTACTGTGCAGGGTTAACATTCTCATTTGTGGATGTTCTGTTAAAATAAATACTATCAGGAATGTCATGCCATCATTTTAAAACAAAAATTGTAAGAGTTTTAGCTGGGTGTGCTGGCTATCTGCTGCTAAGGCTGTTATCCTGAAATTTTGCTTGCTTTCACTTTTTAACCACCCAGAATTTATGTACATCCTCTGCATCCACAGTCTATGTGCAGTAGAGACCAGTTATTAGAAGAGGTCAGAATTACTAGGTGTCATTTTACCGAAATAAATATTTGTGGGAAAGTTACTGTTTAAATATATTGTCAACTGTGTCCTGATAATCTCTAGTATGCTTTTACTATAATTCCCTAAAAATAAATATTAGAAACATTTTGTGGTTTCACACCATTAAAAAAAAAAAAGTTGGTAAGGGAAAACCATAAAACATATATTTTGCTTACAGAAGAAATGTGTATTCTCCTCAGAATGCTGGTGGTTGAGCATTTTCTGGAGATCTGAGGCTGGATGGAAGTGGGTAACAGAGGTTCCCTAAATTTGCCACGGCAGGAGTCGGTGGGGCTCGGAGAAAGGCACGTGTGGCACCCCGTGCCCCGTGGCTGGGACTGAGCACTTTGAGAGCAGGGCTGGCTGCTGGCAGGCCTGGGCTGGGGCTGGGGCTGGGAATGGGAATGGGGCTGGAGCTGGGGCAGGAGCTGGGGCTGGGGCTGGGGCTGGGGCAGGAGCTGGGGCTGGGGCTGGGGCTGGGGCTGGAGCTGGGGCAGGAGCTGGAGCTGGGGCTGGGGCTGGGGCAGGAGCTGGGGCTGGGGCTGGGGCTGGGGCAGGAGCTGGGGCAGGAGCTGGAGCTGGGGCTGGGGCTGGGGCAGGAGCTGGAGCTGGGGCTGGGGCTGGGGCTGGGGCTGGGGCTGGAGCTGGGGCAGGAGCTGGAGCTGGGGCTGGGGCTGGGGCAGGAGCTGGGGCTGGGGCTGGGGCAGGAGCTGGGGCTGGGGCTGGAGCTGGGGCTGGGGCTGGGGCTGGGGCTGGGGCTGGAGCTGGGGCTGGGACAGGAGCTGGGGCTGGGGCTGGAGCTGGGGCTGAAGCTGGGGCTGGGGCAGGAGCAGGAGCTGGAGCTGGGGCTGGCACTGGGCTCCAGGGCCAGGCTGCTGCTGCTGCTGCTGCAGCCCGGGCAGGGCTGGCCGTGCCAGGCACAGCGCCCGCGGCTCTGCCGCTGCCTGCAAGCTGGGTACCTGGGCCTGGGACAGAGCCTTTGTCATCGTTTCCACCACAGCTGGGCACGGGAGTTTGTGGAAGGAGGAAATGCTGTTTGGAAAGAGCCTCCGAGTGCGAAACCCTCCGCTCCATTTTGCAGGATAGTGCGTTGGAGAGCAGCCGCTTTGGATGGGATAGACAGATATATGTCTATGGGTTTTCTTTTCACATTGCAATTTTTTCTATCACCTCATGATCAATACTTAGTGGAATTAAATATCAATTAATATATTGTTTTTCCTGAAGAATATTTTACAAACTTCAATACACATGGTATTGACTTTTCCAATCAGCTGAAGCTGTCTAGCTACTTTAAAAGTACATCAGGAAAGCAATGTATAGCATAAGCAATGTGAATAGTAAGTGAGAGGGTCAACTATGACTTTCTTTAAGTAACTATCTGATCCCTTTTTTCTTACGGTAACATATTTTCCACAAAGAAGATTCTTCAAGGTTGAATCTTGTACAGTCTCCTCCCCCTCTCCACCCTCCCCCCCTCCACCCCCCCCAGTGCAGGGCAAATCAAATGCTTGACAACGTTTTTTGTTAGGAAAGCGCATGAAAAAAAATTTTGAATATACCAATAACAGAAAAAGTCTATATATTTTTATTGCAAGAAGGAGATTTCATTGGCTGAATGAAATGGCGAGATGTGACGCAAAAGGACACTTGGACGGTGGAAATGCTGATGTATGCCAAAGCAGGCGCACCAAGAAATGCTGTTGCTATGAGAGAAACAGAGGGAGAGGGAGGGAGGGAGGGAGAGACCGTGAGAGAGCAACTTGTGGAGGCCTTAGTTTTCCTTTTTGGCTTATAGCAGAGAGACTGCAACGTCTCCCGTTTCTAGCAGGGAGGGTTCAGGAGCTTCCAGTGGGTATTTTCGTGAGGCTGAGCATTTAGAGGGGAGGAGGGAGATGAGAGAGATGCAGGTCACCTTAGAGCACAAAAGCAATTGGAAAGTAGGAGGCTGTATGTACTGAGCCAATGATCTGTGCTATGATAGATATACAAATTAGTACGGCAGATGAAGCAGCTTAGCTCATTATCCACCTGATGGTACTGAGACTTAACAATTCAAAATGACAGAATTAAAATACAGGCACACACAGACACACACAGACATATATTTATAATGACCCCACCTTTTCATCTTATGAATTATCCAGCTGGGATACCGACGTCTCTTGTGTGATATTCTTAAAGAGCTGCAATAAATTCACCTTGTGAGTCCATGAGCCAGAAAAAGGGGAAAATAATTTGCAGGATTTTTTTTTTGTCTATCTTCTTCGGCAAGGGGGGAAAAAGTTTGTGCTATGAACTTAGCCTAGCAGCTTCTGGAACGTGAGCCAAAAGGGGCAGGAAGTTGTTTTACAATAGCGTTACAGTGATCTGCCACAAATGGAAAAAGCCAAATGTTGGACTCGGCAAAGAGAAAAAACATCCTTCTCCCCCTCGCTTCCCTCCTCTTGCCCCTTAAGAGAGAAAGAGGGAAAGGAACGCTGAGCTAGAAGTTCTTTTTTAATTACTTCTTGTAAGTAATTGAAAGATTATCTTACTTGCATATTCCATGGCAAGCAGGAGGGAAAGAAGTATCAAAGGGACGTTTAAAAAAATGCACTTGGTAACTAGCAACGGGACTTTTGGCACAATTCCTTGAGTTTGCTTGAGGTTATGGAGGGGGATGGGAAGAAGAAAAGCAAGTCGACGCAGCACGTTTTCTATAAAGAAGGGGAGGGTGTTTGGAGGCAAAACTATATAATTTTTTTCTTTTTTTTTTAAGGGAATGTATGTTGATCTTCTGAAGCTGAATCCTCAGGCATTTGTGGCCCGTCCTTGCAGCCTGGTATGTTTTTTGTGAGTGTGTGCGAGCGCTCTCAATCAAACAGCAATCATGGCAGCTGTTTTTCTTCCAGCACAGCAGTTGAGCTGTCTCGCCCAAATGCTTATCAGCTTTTGACTCGGTGCCAAGAGAGTTATAAGGGCCAAGCAGCCTGAGCTTGGCTGTGCAGCTGGTTTGGAAGTAAGGGCATGAGAAAACAAAATCGCAAAGTTTTCCTGTCACATAGAGTATTTACTTTTTCAAATAGCCATTTTCAGCTCGGTACGTTGGGGTTGGTTTAGTGTGTGTGTGTGCTGTAGTTCGTGGTCCTTGCGGACTGCTGTGTTACGCAGAGCGGTGTAGGTGTGTGACTGCAGAGAGGAGCCTCTTCTCTCCGTTTAATCCCGGGAGATATTTCCGTAGAAACCACCCCCCCCCCACACACACCCCTACTCCCCCAATTAAAAGCTTCATTAGCCGCACTGCCCTGTCAAGCATATTGCCATAGCGTGGGTGCATTTACATTCCAGCGCAGCGCCTTTCCTCCCATCTCTGCCTCTCTGCCGGGTCCCCTCCCGGCGGCGCCGTCCCCATCGCAGCCCCCGGCCCGCGGGGGTCCCCGGCGGGGGTGGCAGCAGGGCCGGGCTCGCTGCGTGTCCGTGTGCCCGTGGCTGCGGGGGATGGAAAGGAGCCTGTCCGCGCAGGGCCGCGCCGCTTTCATCATCAGCTCCAGCCCGCTGCGTTTCGCTGGCTCACGTCGTCCTCCTCCTCCTCCTCCGCCAGACTGCTCCAGTCGCTCACAAGAAGGAGGCTGGACTCTGGAAAGGCGGCTGCTGCTCGCATTCTTGCTGCAAGGGCCTCCCCTTCAGACGGCCTTTGCCAGAGCAGAAGTTTTAAAAATGCTGCAAATAGGATCTTCTTTTTCTTCTGCTTGCCTGAGCCCTCCTCTCCTCTCCCAGCGTTCCCGAGCGGGGCTGGTTCTCGCCTCTCCTGCGCCGTACATCCCAATGCAGAGGGCAAAGCGCCGAGGGCTCGCCCCTCTGCTCATCCCTGTCCCTCACTCCCTTTTCCCTCTGTTAAGGAAATGGATTCCTTTGCCTGAGCAATGACTCGGGCTTTGCAGATTTGTGTGCTCTGAGGATGAGGCTTTTGCTGGTGATTTTCCTCCCCGGAGTCCCAGTGCACAGTGCTGCTCAGGGAACGAGCCTCTTGCTTTCTCTGCCTTTCTCTTTCTCTTTCGTAGAAATGTATTTTTAATGGCTGTAGGTATCTGCACCATGTGAAATAGGGCGTGTGATATCCCTCCAAACCCCCTGTAATTGGACCGTGGCTGAAAAGGAAATATGGGGGGGATGTCTGGGGGGGTAGGGGGTGCACAGGCGGTTTCGTCCTTGCAGACCTTCCCCCCACCACCCCCTCCCCTTTTCTCTGCTGAGGAGGGAAAAGGGGATGTGCAGTAAAATGCCGTCTCTGGGACAGGTGCCAGCTCCCAGACAAAAGAAGTAAAATAGGCGGTAAAGAGGGAGGGGGTTGGGGAGGGGGGGGAAATTAATAGGCAACAAAAATAGGAATCGAAAATCTCCGAGGGGCTGGGCTGGCGAAAGGGCTGGTGCCCGAGCGGCCTTTTTGCTGAATATTTTCTGTGCGATGGGTGGGAAGGAGAAAGTTGCGGCACACTTTTTATTCCCGTCTCCTCTGCAGACGTTTGGGAGCGTGAAGGGAGGATGCCTTTTTTTTTTTTTTTTTCCTTCCCCCCCCCCCCCCACCCCCCCTCGTTTCTTTTTTTCCCTCCTTTCTGCTGAATTATTCATATTGTCAGTGGTGAAGCCAGGACTATTAGCATGCATCAGACATGCTGTTTGTCTGTTTGCTAACATTCTTCATTCAAGACTTGTTAACTACCAGACAAGCTTAACACGCTTCTCTTTTTTCCCCTCCTCTCCTCTTTCCCTCCGTCTCTCCCCCCTCGCTCCCTCCCTCGCTCCCTCCCTCCCCTCTCTTCTCCCTTCCCTTCTGCCTGCTCCGCTCCCTTCCCTCCGCCGCCGTCCCTGCCACCCCTCGCTCGCAGCCGCCCATTGTTGCCGGCGGGCCCGGTGCGGGCGCGGGGCGAGGCCGCCTCCCGGGCCTGCCCGGCCGCGCAGATGCGCCGCCTCGCCCGGAGCCTCCCGCCCGCCTTGCCGGGGACTGCGGAGCCGCCAGGGGAACACCCAGCGCCGCATCCATCGGCGGCTCGCGGGCCGCCGTCCCGCCCTGCCAGGGTAAGCTGCTCCCGCCGGAGCGCAGGGGATGCCAAGTGGGAAAATCAAGTTTCGGGAACTACGTGGGGATCGGCACATTGGCTCGCGTCTGCCTGATCAGTTATGATTAACCAGGAGTGCGTTATCAGCCCGGCGAGGTCCAGGCTCGTTCGGGAGGATCGCTTTGCTGCCTATTAAGGATGTGATAGACTAATATTTGCTATTGTTGCTGTTTTTTAGGTTCTCTTCTCCCTCTCTATCGAGTCTGCCCCTCCCTTCGCTAGCCTGTTTAAAACCAGCAAGCTTCATTTTCTTAGCAGACAAAGGTCGATCACAGCTTTTATTTCTGAATGCAAATGTTCTAGGACTTGTGCCAGTCCTGCCTTCATTGAGCACAATATAACTGCTTTCCTGAATGGCGCTTCCCCCTTCCCTTCTAAAAAATAAAAATAGAAGGGGAGCTTAAGAGAAGAAACAAAGTTGGGCGGTGCAAGTTTTTTACATTTATTTAATATTTCAGTCTGTGTGAAGCGTTATTAAGCATCCCTGTGCAGAGCAGCTGTAACGTAGCCACCAGCCAGTGCATGGGGTTTATTTGTAGGGACACATACGAGAGAAGGGACCTGGTGGCATTGCTCAACTCCTGGCTTTGCAGGTAACTATCTGATGCTCTTCAATGATTGTATCTCATCACAGTTACATTTCCTGATTTTCTTAGCGACGTGAATTTCAACGCAAATATTTTCATAATTCATGTTTAAATTTTTTGATACTTGGAATTGTTCATGATTAGTTTCTAATTACAATTTTTATCATATATTTTAAAAATGATGTTTTTCAAGGCCTTTAAAGGTCCATAAGTGCCAAAAGTGTATTTTCTTTTTATCTTTTTACGTATGCGACCTGGCACATGCTCACGCACACTCCCACTCTCTTTCTCTTCGGGTGTTAATGAAGGAATTTATTTTAAGTAGAATACTTAAATATTAGAGTAATGCCATTTATAGACCAAAGTAGCATGTGGATAGAGATGTAGTGAGTTAGGTGCAATTTGACAGATAGTTAAACACTTAGGATTTATTACTACTGTGAAATTGCCAGACTTACAATAATAGGTATTTTCAATTCTTTATATAGACTAATCTTTGTGGAAATTAAAGTATCTGAAAATAAATATATTTTAGGGCACTTTATGAGGAAACTAGTCCTTTCTTATGTATTTCTAAACCAAAATGCTTTTTTGCACACTGGAAAAAATAGGAGGCTTGTGTAAAATACTGTAATCTTTTCCTGTTAATTTTATTTATGTCTAGTATTTAAAGTAAATAACAGACCGAATACAAATTATTTCAGAGGCTTTCTCTGCAAAAAAAAAAAAACAACCCAAAAAAACCTCCAACTAAATAAAGCCCCCCCCCAAAAAAAAACCCAAAATAATTTGAAAATATCTTGTGACTTATACAAAAATAATTTTAAATTCAGGCCATTGACAACATTGTATCAAAACCATCTCCGTATTGGCATTGCGTTAGAAGTGTTTTATGGCAACATAAACTGAAATACAACTCATAACTTTAAGTAGTAAAGCAGTATTTATTGGCTGATCATGCTCAAAGTAACTAGAGAATATTTTAGTGAACTGTGTAGATTAAGAAAGGCATTTAGGAGCATATGGCTTGGTGATAGCTAAAATTAATTTCTTTAAAGTAGTTTTTAGAGGCCTGTAGCAGCTACACGGTACAATGCAAATAAAATGTTAGTTGAGGCTTCACAAACTGCTGAACCCTCCTCACTGAGAAATTTCAGAGTACTCGGCAGTATTGCTGCTAATGATGCTATTTATCTAAAGAAGGTTTTTTTTATCCTTAGGTTGTAATACTTGGGGGCTGCTTTGTTGATGAGGACTAGCTTAAAGGAATATAAAATTGTTTCTCACATATTAGTTCATTATTTTGCGGAGGCTTGCTAGAAATTAACTCTGCAAGTAAAAGAAACAGAATTGCCTGGTTTATTTCACGGTGAGGGTTTCTATAAGTGTGCTGATCATAGCAGTGTATAAAGACCACGTGCATGTTAATTGAAGAGGGATTAAAATCTGTTCATTAGATGGCAATTTCCAGGGTTTAAATTTAAAATTATTTTTAGTCTGTAACTTGAAATATAACTGCTGATAGAACTATTCAGCCCCTCAGATGAATGTGTGCAGAAATTATGCATGTGAGCTGGAGCATTTACATTTTGAAAGTGTTTTGTGTTGGAGTGCCAAGATTCTCGTACAAAATGTTTGGTGCATGTAATGAAAAATGAAAAGCATAGACAATACTTTGCTTAATTAAAAGTTTTATTTTACAGCTGGCTAGGATGAAGTTTGGTATATTTTCAGAGAATAATTACGAAGTTTTGCATATTTTCAGGTAATAATTGAGTGAAACAAAATTAAAATAATCTATGATCGAGCAAATTGAAGGCAAAATGAGCGTTTCTCCCTCATCTCAATCCTCAAAATGCAATTTTGTCCTCTGAAAGGAAATTTAAGGAGTTGCTGATAAATGAACTGTCTCTTGTTAACCTCCCACCTATCTTGGCTGAAAATCTGGCTTTTTCCTGCTGGTGTGGAGAGCGAGGGGAACGCAAGGGTAAGGTCCATGTGCTCTAGGCCTGAGCAGAGTGCTGGGCAGAGCCGAGCTCCGTGCGTGGCACAGCAGTGATCCCACAGGAGCAGGATCTGCAGGCAGGCAGGCTACCATGGGATCCTCACTGCCAGAGATAGCAACTGGGCCATCTGGCTAAACTTTTTCAAATTAATTGTAATTTCGTCCCAATGAACATTGTCAGGTTTGGATCAGGTTAAGAGAGATTTTATTGTCGTAAAGGAGAGGGAAAAGGGAGAAGGAGAAAGGGAAAGAGAATGGAGCGGGAGTTAGCTCTTCTAGATGTGAGTGCAGTCCGAGGTTCTCGCCTTTGTTGAATGTGTGAGATGAGTAGGACTGTGAGGCTGGATTGTATTTTGTGTGGCTCTGTGGGTACAGCACTGTCTTCTCAGAGTGCATGCCAAGCATTCATAAACCTTCGGTGGCAGCTAAGGAGGAGTAAAAGGAGTGGAAGGAATGCCTTTTCTCATCCAGTATTCTTTGGGGGGGGAAAAAAAAAACCTGATTTTTTTCTTTTTTTTTTTTTTTTTTTTTTGGAGGGAGGGGATGTAATTCGCATCCACTCAGTGCTTCATCAGCTCCCCTGCCATCAGAATGGGCTCTGTGCTGCACTCGGCCTCCATCCGTGTGCCACATGTTCCATAAAGCTTGGCAAGGCCTTGGTGCTCAGAGTCTGCCATGCACATGGGTGCTCAGGGCAGGGGCAGGCCGTGATGGTGACACCTTCCCTCAGGAAAATGGAAATGTGCTCTAATTAGGCATTTTTCCTGCTAACTGCATCAGTCCCTCGCAGCTTGAAGCAGGTGCCGGTAATCAGCCCTCCCTCTTCCCCCTGCAGTGGTGCTTGTGCAGGTCTGACATGCACAACAAAGCCACGCTGCCACAGTTCTAATGCTGCTTTATGGTGCCTGTACCTGTCTGAGAAGGGGGAAAAATAATTTAAAAATATGATTGCATATGTTTTGTTTCTCAAACAAGACACAGTGTGGAGCGTGTTCTTCGTAGCTGCATGCGTGTTCGTGCGGCGTGTGCTCGCCCAGCGCGTTTGATTGTCGCAGAGATAAGTGTTCATTTATTCAGTGTGTGTGCAGCTAGACTCACGTTTGCAGCCAGAAGACAAAAAGTTGGAATCCCTGTAGCCAGCACAATGGGCGTTCCCCAGCAGTGATCCCAGCAGATAGCAAATGGACGGGTAGGTGTTTGGAAGTGCACACGCACTTCTGCAAGTCCTGAGTTTATCTGCTGTAAACTGTACTGGGCTGTGCAGATCTGTGCTTGTTTATGCATCTGGCTCCATACCTGAGCCACAATACATTGAATTCTGTTGAGCTGAGTTTGATGGGCTTCGGAGCAATCCCCCTCCACCAGATATTCACTTGCATAGTCTGTGTGCACATTTGTGGACTTAGTAATGGTTCTGGCTTGTAACTTCTCACTAGAGAACAAACCAGCCCATGATTCTCTTAGCAATGGTGCAAAAATCTGTCCATGGTATTCCTCTGCACTCGCAGAGGATATTTTAAATCTCCAGTTCTAGAAAGGTTTTATTTAAATTTGACTTATGATCTTCAAAATAGAATGTAATTCTGTTCATGACACCTTCATTTGTAGAGGGATATGTGGGAATAAAATGCTGTGGATCAGGCCTTTTGTAGCCTGTCTTTTTAAAAAAATACACCATCAAATATGAGATCTCATAATTTTGAGCTGCCCTTTATAAAAACTGTCTTTTTTCACAGATTAGTGTTACCATTTATTTAGTAGTTGTATACTCCTCGTTCTTGCATACATTTGAAATTTGCTGTTCTGTACCTCTGGAAACAAAGGATCTGATCCAAAGGCCTCTGAAGGCGACAGGGTTTTTTCACTGACTTCAAATGGGATTTGAATTAAGACTATATACATAGTTTCAAATAAAGATCTGACTGCCGCAGCTAAAGTTATTCACATAACTTTTCAAAACTCTCATAAAAAATTGTCTAGGCATGATGCTCCAAAATACACATCTAAGCATGAATCCTTTTTTGTTGTTTTGCTTTAAAAAAAAGGGGGGGGGGGGGGGAAGTGGTGCTCCAAAGAGCTTTATCTCACTGGTGCTCCAAATGAGTGTTCTATGAATAAAAAAGAGGGAATGCTGGGTCAATATTTGGTATGTAGCTGATGCATTACCTTATGCATTCTTTATTTAAATTAGAGCAGCCTTTTTGGAAGGAGTCTGTAGATCTGAGATGGCAATGTACTGCCTATTTATTTTTACACACGTAAATTTAAATTAATCTCAACCGTCGTATCCTGTTATCTGCCAAGGAAAACATTTAGCTCCTGTCCAATCTGTGTGGAGTTTCAAAGTGATTTGCTCTTTTCAAACTTGTTAAAGCGCAAATAGAAAAGTAAATTGCTTTGCATACCGATCGAACATTTTGCAAAGGGGAGGGAAGAAGAGCTAAGGAAAAACGAATTTACTATTATAATAACCAATATACCTTTATCAAATATTAATTAAGTCATCATTTTCTACAGCCCTTGATTGATTGCATTTGAATTGCTGACTGATATTTTGCCATACTTTAAAGCTGAAGGACACTTAGCGTGTTGCCCATTTATTCAGATACCTTCACACAGATATGTTTGCTGTGGTATTCATTCAGCTCCTGAAGTTCTTTTGTCAATGTAAGCAGACATTTCCAGAGGAGAGGCCAGCTACAATTTCAATAATAAAAGAGTTCACATGGTTTTATAACTAGAGAGGCAAATATTTTTGAAGTGCCAAATTAGAAGAAATAGTACTATTTAGACTGGTGTTGTTTTCTTTATTTTTCTCTGATTTTTTTCCCTCATTTTACGTAGTTTCAAAAGTAGAAAAATATCCTGCAAACATGAGCTGGAAGACAAGGAGCAGCACCATCAAGTCTATTTATTTTAATGTTGGGGGGCAGGCCGCTGAGCTGAGTAGCTTAGAGAAATCTGTGAGAGCAGAGCGTTTTTGTTTTTCACGGCCCTGCTAGGCCAAGGTGTTTTACACTGAACTTAATTCCTCAGAGAGAGGAGTCAGTTTTAGGGGCCTGTAAAAGTGATCACCAAATGCTGTTTTTTTCACACAAGTTAGGTTATTATTTCTGAAGCACTGCTCACAGTGACTGGTCTCAGGGAATGGCAGTGGCATAGGTGATCGAGGAGGGGCTGTTCTGTGGGAGAGTTCATTTGCATTTTCATCTGCAGGGTGTAATAACCATAAAGCAGCTACAAATATTGACAGTGTCTCAGATGGACAGTTGTTTCAGTTCAGGCAGTTCTGTGTTGGTGAACACGAAGCTTTGACATGGACTTCTGAATGCATTGGCAATCTTTTCAGAGCTGCTCTTGCTTTTTTTTGGAATGCAGTCTGCAAAAGGCTAGGAAGGCTGTTTTGTTGCATCCAGGAGATTTTGATCGCTGTATTTGTTTTGCTACCCAAACACAAAGAGCTCTGGTATATTTACTTCTACATTTGTATATACAGCAAGTATCATTTTCAAAAGATTTTCCTCTTTGATAAATCATTCTTTATTTTCTTCTTTTTTATGTATATATTTATTTTTCTCTCTGGTTGCAGATTTTTTTTTTAAGAAAGGAGAATTCTCATGATCATTTTGTTACCTTTGGCAGATAAGATGTATTGTCTGATTTGTCTATAGGAAACAAAATAGTATATCCAGTCCTGAGTCAGTGGAAAGTCTCCCACAGATATCAGAGGGTTTTGGATTGTACTCTCAAACCCAGCTAACACTAATTTCAAAACCTGATGCAGGAAGCTGAACTCGAATGACTCTTAAAGTGCATTTAAAGAATGCTACATTCTGCACAGCCTTCAGACGTGAGCAGTGAGCTTTTGTACCTCCTTGCTTTACCCAGTTGAACCCAGGGAGTGTCAGAATCCTGCTGTCACCTTTAAGGGACACGGCATCAGTGTTCTTCCTAATCCAGCACGCATTGTGAATTGCAGGGTGCACGGAAGGAATTGATCACATCCCAGAATGGATGGAAACTGTTACAGGCCCAAAGGACAGATACAATTTTGCTGCAGGGGTTCAACGTGAGGTTTAGTTTTGGTTTGAAAGCAGTGTGACGTATAGGGGTTTTTTGATTACTTAGTTATTATGTGAATAAATAATTAGCATTTTAGAATTTATTTTTGTTAGTAAGCATTTTATAAAAACAGTTTTTCAACTCGATCTGTTATGAAGATAGCTGGTTACCAGTTTTTAATTGAAGGTTATACGTTTCTCATTCTATAATTATTATAGAAGGAGGAATTAACATGATCACATGGAAATTTTGTTTCTTAAATGGAGATTTACATTGATGGATTGAAGGTTTAAGGTGCAGATTTACATTTAAATTACGTATTACATGACATTTACATTTTAAATTATACTAAAACAATTATTTCTACTGTCTTATTGGTACCTTTGAATGTCTCTATAAAATTATTTCATTTAAAGTATAACCTACGTTACCATGTATATGTCTCACGTATGAGATCTGAGTATTTTTTGCATGAGTGTGCTCCTATTTGGTGTAAATAAAAGTGAAGTTGCTTGTACAGTATTCACATGTACACATTTAAGATGCTATTTAGCGCTTTACTTAGAGTAATGATTATTTCTCTATAACACAAAAGATATTTGGGGGTGGCATTTAACAGCATAAAAACGGTATCTGTCTGGTGCTTGCATTTTGTTTTCCCCAAAATGCTTTCAGGAATCAAGGCTCAGCAGTGTTGCTGAGGAGAAGAAAAAGGATTTCTGTCTAATTAATTGATTAAAATCTATTAAGGACTAGCACATGGCTGCAGGTGCAGCCAGCTGGGCACGAGGTGGCCTGGAGTCTCGAGGAGTGGCTGACTGGGACAGGAAAGCCAACTGGAAGGTGGTTGTGACTGTTGTGAGGAGCAGGCCAGAGTAGAAGTCCCTGAACACAGAATAAGTGTAATTTTTAAGGAGACCTTCATGTTTGTGGAGAGTGCCACACGTGTGTGTGTGTGTCCTTGCTGTGCAGGTCCCTTTGCTCCAGGACACTGCAGGCCATGTCCTACAATCGGTTTTATCAAGTTGGAAGGAACTTAAAGTATGAGCATAATTCTCTTCCCAAAATAGGTTTTTTACAGTGTCAGCTGGATATGGCTGGTTTGCACCCATATAAGGTTCTGGGCTGGACACAGAAGCACTGAAATTCTGTTATTGTTGAAATAATTGCTGCAAGCTTTTTAACTTTTGATGTCTGCTGAGCTGAATATGCCAAAGAGTCCACACAGGCCTGGTGGTGGGTTGGATTTCAGCTGGAAAAGGGGTGTGAGTGCACCTGTATACAGTTCCTTAATTTTGTAACTTCTTGTTCAATATGTTCCTTCTGAGATACAATCTAACTTCAACATTAAATGGAAGAGCAATTGAAGGTTCAGCAGGAAGAGCTCTCCTGAACATCAATCTGTGAAAAACTAGGCCTACACCTTAACTGTGTCTGTTAGTTTTAAGGTTGCAAGTAGTGGAAGAGCAAATAGAAAAATCTTACAATTCAATTAACACCAGGAGATCAAACTGCAAAAACACTTTGCCAGTGCCCTTGCAGCCTCAGTTTTGGCTCTGTGTGAGCATTTCTGTAGAGTGCTCAGGACAAAAAAGTTTCCACGAGTGACCAGTAGCTGTTGGGTGGGTCTGGTTCTAATGGCAACTAAAAAAAAAAAAATAAAGCCACTCTTGAGAGAGTGAATTTCAGCTTCGTGCTGATGGCTATTTCAAGGCCTACATAAAGTTTAAGCCCCACTCAAATCACTTCAGATAGTCCCCAGCTTTTTTATGTCTGTTGTGTACCATGAGCTACTAGTGTAGAAGCCACTGGAAGAAATAATGGGTACAAAGAGCAGTTAACACTTCTGGGACTGCAGATTATTTTGATCACAGACTTTATTTAGTCATTCTTTTATGTTTTTTTATAATATCCTTTAATTTGTAAAATATGCATCTAGACATGCTATTGTCCAGAAATTAGGCCTTGATGAATTGGGAATTGTGATGCCATTGTTTGGAAAAGTGAGTGAGAAGTTGGGAGATTCTTTTTCACTCTGCCTTGGGTATAAGAACCTCTTCAAGTTTCCTCCTCTTTCTGTGCCTCAGCACCTCCCCTTGTAAGTTGGAGATAAATCTGGTGCTGCCCATGAGATTTCTGGTGTGAGAAGCAGCTGATGCCTGAATAAACCATGTACAGCCAGCACACAGCATAGAACCCTGCTCTGGGTAGGGAAAGTTGCCCAGAATGCAGAGTCTGCAGAAGTTGAGGGCCCCAGTGCTGCCCTTGCACCAGGGGCAGCTCACAGTTTTCATCTGGGGTGTAGCTGCTGTTCTAGGCTTGACTACCTTTGAATGGAGACTTTTTCTCATAGCTTTGGCAGGCCTTGCCTCCCAAAATTCACTAGTATTCGTGACCAAAGTGGAAAGGTTATGTATTGCTTGCCATGAGGTTTCTTTCTTGTAAATCAATCACTCTGTTTTATGCATTGATAAGTAATAGGAGAGACTAACACACTCAGCATCTGCATCAGTATACCTGAAGTCAGAGTCCAGGTCGGATCTGAACAGCTTGGGAGAAGGATGCTGTGAAATTGCCTGGTCTCTTATCCTTCCAGTTTAGGATTCTGCTCTGCAAGTAATTAAAATCTGGTGTGTTGATAGCATTTTAAGGTTTTATGGGGAGGTTAGGTAGATCATTGCATAAAAAAAATTAAAAATTAAAAAAAGACAATCCCCCAAACCTTTACAGAGTACTAAACAACAACCATGCAAACTAGAACTTACAAATCATAACATTTTATGTGCTCCCTGCAGAACAGAAAGCTGGGAGGCAACTTTTAAAAATAAAGACATAAGCACATTTTACATGTTTTGTTTGCTGGGGTTTTTTTTTCTCTCTGACAATTCTATTCTTTCTATCCTCCTGCCTGCCTAAATGTAATTGAGTTTAGGATTCCTTTCTTTTTGTAGCAGCCTCTCCTCTGTTTGCAGAAGGAGCTTGGCTTCCAGGAGACAGGTTAGTCCACAGTGGCACTGCCGTGGCTGGAGCAGCAGATGTCTGGGTCAGTCTGTGCCAGTGTCCCTTCCCCAAGAGCCTGGCCACCCTGGAGTGCCCCAGACACACACGGGGTGCTCAGTGAGGAGCAGCTGAGTGCACAGAGCCACGCTGGTTCCACCGTGTGGACAGCTCCAGCAGGCCAGGGTGTTTCAGAAACCCTGGAAAAGCTGTTTGGGTTTAGTTTTCCCCTGCATTTTTAATAAATGTGCTGTGAAAACCAAGTCCTGCAGGTGCTTATGCATAGGACTGACCTGTGCACCCACATGTAGTCCCAGACTGGGACTCTGTGTCCTCTTTCCATGTGTTCTCTGCCCTCATCCCCAGCTGCTTGGTGCTGACTGGCAAAGCAGTGCTTTGAAGCAAAGGCAGGAATAGAGGAGTCCTGCAGTCAGACTTCTCTGAAATGTTTCCTAGTATTCCTCTGCCCACTTTGGCAGCTTTATAATCTGATTATTAATGGCACTGAAAATCTTTGGGTGAGTGCTGCTGGGGCCCTGAATTGAGGTGCTGGTGTTTATTTTGGTGTCTCCAGCTGGCTCAGGAGAGCTTTTGTTAGCCAGTGGTCCTGGACTCTCATTGCCACTCCCAGGCCCAGCTCCTTTGGATGTCCTGAGCAGCAGGGGTATGCAAGCTGGTGAGGGCAGGCAGCTCCCCTCCCTTGTTTGCAGTATCAGTTGAGATCAAATGGGAGAAATGAATGTGATAAACAGAAAAAGAGAAGGTGCAGATGTCCCAGTCTGGGCTGTGGAGTTGGGCAGGGTTTGTAGCTATCTTCATCAAGTGAGTGCTCCGGGCTTTTTTCATACTCTTTGCACGAGACTTCCAAACTTCTGTGTTTGATTTTTTGGGTTTTCCCCACTCTCTCTTTGTTCACCCTTTAGGTCACTTGATATCCAGTCTTTCCAGCATTCCTGGTAGGCAAAGCTGTGTTGGCAGGCATTGTTTTGCTCGTGCACCTCCTGTGTGGTGGGTGCCTGCCTTGGACTGATAGGCAGATCAGAGGAAGGCGGAAGAAGCTCCTGTTGTCCTCAGTGAAAGGTGTGCTCCAAGGGATGAGCCAAGGCCTAGGAGCTCCTGGTGCCACAGCCACTGACATGGTTTCAGTGCACTTTTTGAGAAACAGGTGTGTCAATTGCTGCAGGAGTTCATTGTCAGAGATAATCAGAATTGGAAGTACGTGAGAGATCTTAGTTAGGAAGAAAATCAATGGTAAAACAATGTTTCAATCTATAGCCTGAGTAAGTAATTTACTTTTGAAATCTAGTTGTGCTCACAGGTGAAACTATGTCCATCCAGGTTTTGTTGAATCACAGTATTAGAGTTGTAAGTCAGTGGTGGGAAGGTTTTGTTTTGTTTGTGTAAGAAGCCCTTCCAAAAACTCCTCAAACTCCTCACAGTTGTTGTCTTTGTGTCTGATTTTTTGATTTTTAAAAGTGGCATTTTTTACAAGATACATTTGAATTTTATTTTGCAATCAGTAAAAGGCTCCTCTTTAGCATGGAATATACACATTGCAGACTATTTAACTGGAAGCCAATTTTTTTTTTGAGCATATATTTTATGAATAAGTTACTAGTATCACCTATTCTTATTGTAGATATACTGCTGTAAATAATGTGATGACTTGTATGACTTGTACCTCTGTAGGAGTTTTGCAAAGACTAACACCATGAGACATTAAACCTCTCTCTAAAATACATTAAAAAAAAGAAATTACGTAAAAATTTTTCTTTGAGAAACAGAGACAGAGAAAAAAAAATAAAGACAGCTGGGGGAAACATGTTTCTGTTGATTTGAGAATTCATGTTTTATTTTGTCTGGCGATCAATATGCATTTTTTTATTTTTAGAAAATAAAAATACATCATCTGATTTCCAATTTGAAAAAAAACAGAAGACCTATGTTTCCATATTCCACACGGTTTCATTTTGCACTCCCGATTTTGAGTTTGTGTGTCCTGTTTTCAATGCAAACATCAGTGTTGAAATCCACTGCTTTTGTAAATTTTTCTTTTAAAAGGAGAAAGATGCTGATTTCAGTTCAGATATGTAAAGCAACAGCCGTGACTCCTGGTGGAGGAAGAAGCATGGTAGCTTCTAGAATGACAGCATCAGACCTTGAGTAGTTTTCTCTGCAGTAGCCCCGTGCTGGGCAGGCTCATCCTCCACAGCACATGGTGCTCTCCCATTTGCTGTACCTCTATTTAATTTGTCTCATCTGTGGCACAGCCTCCTCTAAAGAACTCGAGCTTCAGATGAAAATGTAGTTCCCAGGCAGAAAGGAACTACAGTAAAAGTAGTTGTACTACTAGTTTGTCCTATGATTAATAGCAAGACTTGCTTAGAAGTTAGTCTTTGATTTCCTCTGTTTAATTGTAGCCCTAAGTGAAATGGGTTTTTGATTTATAGAAAATGCAAAATTAGGTACAGAAAGTTTTAAATTACAGTAACAGTAAAAAATTTCCCACAATAATCATCCCATATTGTTTCAATTCAAAAGAGCTAGGGCTTGATTTGTGTGGGAAAGAATCCATAGCAGCCAAGTTCCACATTTGAAACTGGGGAGAGGGGAGGATCAATTACCCTCTTTTGTGAGTATAAAAATATGCCTGAACTTCACTATGTAATGCTTTTATCATATACTCCCTCTTTGGAAGGGTGTGTGTTGATTAATTAATTTAGAATAGCTCTTTTCTTACATGGATACCCTGTGTAAAAGCAAGTAGAAAAATTGTGTTCAAACATACAAGAACATCAGTTAAAAAAGCAAAAGCTTTAGGAACAGCAGTGGCTTGTAATTATGATGGAAAACTGATCTATTCTGTTTTATAATATTTGCATTATGCAGAATGGTTCTATAAACTGTGAAAGCTCTAACCTAGTTCAATAACAGTAGCTTTAGTAATAGTAGTTTAATTCCTAAGCTACTTTTTGGAAGTTCTACATGGCTGATCTCACTTTTGCTGATCTCACTATATTTGTGTTGACTTTTTCTTTCATTAGACTGCAATACCTATGTGTGTTTGCAGCACTAATCCTGGATGTTGAGATTCTGGATAGTTAAAATATATTCAGTATCATTGAAGCTATTCTGGAGTAAATGACTTTGCTTTAATGGATGAGACCAAATTCTGCTCTTTTTACAGGGATAAATGCTGAAAAGCACTGATCTGACCCTTGCAAGTTTGCATGCGAGTTCCTGGGAACAGGAGTTTGGGCCCTTTATATTTGTTTTTTTGTTTACCACAACACAGTTAAAAATAATTCTGAAAGTAATAATGCAGTTGTTATCCTGTTGGCCAGCTTGGTGGTTTTTAAAATCCTGCTTCACAGTCTCCCCTCACATACAGTTTTATTTGGAGCACACTGAGTTTACAGTTTGAATGTAAAGTGCTGCTTCTATTCCATTTGATTTGGCATGACCAAGATGTAAAATCTAAACATAAAGCATAGTATTGATCCATTTATAAACATTTTCAAATTGTACTGCACTTTTGGATTATTTATTGTTGTAGGATTTTAAAGTCAGGTGAGCTCTGCATTTGTGCTGTAGCCTGACAGTTTAATCAAGATACAAATTTAGAAACAAATCAGCACTGTCTTTTATACAGTGCCTCTAAATCCATGGTAATTTGTACCAGACCTCGGTAACAGGAAAGGATCGCCGTCTCATGCTACCAATACCAGTGGGTGTTGCTCCCCAGCTGCATCTTATAAGAGAAGATGCAAGAGAAATTAAAGGATCCCCACATGCATTTTTCTGTAATGTACCTTTTGCAGAGTACAAGGCTGATGGAAAATTCCCTTGAATCCAGTGTGCAAGCCAGCTGTAAATAGTGCCATATGTTCTGCATGCTGTAACTCCTACCTTTTGAGAGCACTGGGCAGTTTTTAAATCAGCTTTCTTTACTTTGTAGTTTTGGAACGTTTTAAAAAACGTAAGCGCTTGTAGTCTGCGAACTCAGAGCGGGGAGGGGAGAGCTCAAGTGCTGCTGGTGCCTACCCTGGCTGCCTCAGGACTCTCCCAGAGGCCTGTTTCGGGGAGCTCTGCTGTGCCAGGACGTCCCTTGCAGCATGAGCTCGTGCCTGCACGCTCAGCTCCAGCGTATCCGAGCTATAGGCTGAGGCTGTGTGCACTGGCAGCACAGATGGAGTGTGCTCTCATTAGGACTGTTTGTTGCCTGTTGGAACACACAGCATATTTCTACCGTGGCATCAACAGTTTCTAAGAACTGAGGTCAAAATAAACAGGTTGCAGTTGGATTCAGGAACAGTCTGGGAAACAACTTAAAATTCCCTGCTTAGGCATAACCATATTCCTAGATAGGTGGGTAAAAAGGCATTCTCGTAGCAAGGGCTCATCTGAATTGATGCAGTGGGGAGTTGCAGAGGCACAGCCAGTAAATTTTCTACAGCTATTGGCAAAATTGACCTTATTTTAAATAAATGAGCAAATTTAAGCCCAGCACTCCTGCACTGTTTCTCCTGGTTTTTGTAGTGCTCGAGCAAAGTGAAAGCAATGTCCTGGTGGCCGTGTGGAAGGTACCTGTTCTCACCAGGCCTCAGCCTCCTGTGCAGGCGCGGGCGTTGCCGAAGGCCTTGGCGTGCGCGGGCTCTGCGCAGGAGCAGGGCTGGCAGACAACCTCTGGCAAGGCTCCTGGAGGCTGCTTGGAGTTGTTACTGCCCCAAAACTCCCCACCCCACCCTTTCCCTGGGGATTAGCGCTTCCTCAGCAGAACCTGCACCTGAGCTGCCTCATTGCAAACCCGCAGGTCCTGCTCTGGCCCTTGGAAAGGCACCGCTGGCTGCCGAGCTGCTGCAGCGCGCCCGAGGTCCGAGCCCGTGGATTCAGCATGGAGCCCTCATCTCCAGCAGCCAGGTGGAGCAGAACACTGAGAAAAGGGAATTTGGTGCGTGACAGCGAGATTCACCAGTGCCTCTTCCACAGCTGGTAAGTATTGACAGGATCAGCCCATACACACACTCACAGTCCAGGTGACAGCCTGGCCCCACAGGCACGAGGGAGTTTTAGCCAGCGATATCAGTGAATGCAGGGTTTCATTTGTAGTGTTTAAAAAGCCTGTAAAATTTTATGAAACAGGACAAATACTTGTGATGATTTTGGCTTGAGTGGAGATGTAAATAGATTTGCTTCCTGACAGAATCAGCAACTTGTAAGAGTTTACTCATATTAACCTGGTCACAGTTCATTTGCAGCCAGAGGAGCTATCCTGTTTGTTGAGCTGCAAACACACAAAAGAGCAACAATCTGCTAGATGTTAGAAAATGTTCTCATGGGTTTGGTTAGAAAATGTTCTCATGGGATTTGGGTTTTTTTGGGCAGGGAGGATTAATTCTAACTCTAGTTTCGGTGGTTAAAATTTAAAAAAATATAATTTTTTTCCTTTTCAGAAATGAAACATTGTTGAGCTGTATGGTGTGCATAACAGTAGATGGCTAATACAGATATGTGTAGTGGAGTAGTGAAAAGAGGAGTCAAAAGAATTATGAAAATTTTGAAGACTGATATGGAAAGATGTGTATAATTGTCTAAAAGGAAGGGTAAAAAAGAAAACCTCCCTATATGCTTTGTTGCTACCAGTTTACTGCTGTTGCTCTTCTTATTTCCCATGGCACAAGGTGTTCAGTGGTCTGTATTACAATCACGTAATAATATTATCATCCCTTACTTTTCTGCAGTGACAGAGAAGCAGCACTCCTAGAATACCTTGTTTATAGGATGATCTTACTGTCTCCACGAGGTTTTCTTGGTTCCTGCTGCTGTTCTCCATATGCTTCTCCACACAGTTTGTGTGTAACAATGTGCCTTTCCATCCTTGACCCTGGCAGGTCTTGTGCAGCCTCATTCATCGTGACCCAGCACCTCTTCCCTGCTCACAGACAGCTGCTGAGTCTCAAGCTCTTCACTGACTGTGAATGCAGTTGGGAACACTCTCCTCCCCCCCACTTTTAAGTTGGCTCTCAAAGCCCATCGCAGATGGTCTGTACCTCATACATAATAAAGATTTTTTTTTTCTTCTGAGGCGGGTTTGTGTGAATGTGAGAGGCAGACAGTCTGGCAAGCTTAGACCTGTGTTTTTATGTTTTTTTTTTTCTAAGTGAGCCTTGAGGGATTTGTTTGCCATAATTTGAAACCCCTTAATAGCTTATGGAGCTCAGTAATATCTTGGTTCCAGAGGCTGGAACCTGATTTGTCCATTTGATATTTTCTAAGGGGAAGTTATACACATTGGCAAAATGGAGTTAGGGCCCAGCTGGACAAGACAAAGAAATTAAACAGAAGTATTCCAGGAGCTAAAGCAGTTGCTTTAGGCAGGTGGTCTTCTAATAAGAGTATGGTAGGTTTGTGCTCACTCTGTGTGTGAGTGCTTTGGGGTCACCTGTTATAGCTGTGTATTTCTAACTGCTTGTAAGACTTGTTTCAGTGAATTCTGTCCCATTTTCTGACTTGAGCAGTAAAGTCTGTGTACCAAAATATCCCCAGGACCTCATGTAAGAGCCTAAGGAGCATTTTCAAATGTCAGATAATTTGGATTCTAGGTAGCTCAACATGCTGCTTGTTAGTTCCCTTGTGTATGGTTGTATTGGTGGTGTAATGCTCAGCATTCCAGTGGCCATAAAAACAGGTCCATGTGTGGAAATCTGCCTCATGGACCAGGCTGCCAGTGGGTTCTGGGTTTCTGTTCTGCATGGAAGCTATCATAGGGCTCTTCCTGAGCTCTGCACTATGCTTTGGGAGCTGGAAATGTAGAACATATGCAGGAGGAAAGTAATGGAAGTACATTTATACCAGCAGTTTCAGCAGTGGTTTTGACCTCAGTGAGAAAAGATATGTCAAGGTGAGATATGGAATTGTATGTTTAAAAGATAAGGGGAAAATGTCCTAAACTAAATTGGATTTTGTTCATCATGCAGAAAAAATTAACAGGTATTTCACTCCTGTTGTGCGTGTTAAATGGGGTGTGTGTGTGTGTGTGTTGTTACTCACTGTATAGAACAGTAAAGTCCAAAACCAACCTGTGAGCTGTAGAGTATTTGCTGAAATACTTGGAGGTTCAGCTGTCTGAAGCTTTTGTCTCTCAGAGGGAAAAGTCCCATGGGTGTCAGATAAGACACTTTTCCAGGGCCTGAAGGGTGTCAAGAGTAAGGGTCTCTGAGAAGTGAGCAGAGCAAATAAAATCTTTTGAGAAGAGATGAGCTCCAGAGAACATTCCAGTTCGGCAGCAATGGTCAGCTGCAAAAGGGGAGTCATAGGCTCATCCTTCAGAGTGGAAGGACCTTGGGAGGCATCTGGTCCAGCCTCCTGCTCAAAGCTGGGCCAGCTGAGACCAGGTGGTTCAAGGCTTTGTTCAGTTGGGTCATGAAAGCCTCTGAGTATGGATTCTGCACAGCCTCTGGGCAGCCCCTTCCTGCTTGCCTGACTTGATGGCGGAAGGGTTTTCCATTGTTTCTAACCTGAACTTTTCATATTTCAGATTCTGGCTGTTGTCCCTTGTTCTCCCACCACACCCCACTGTGAATAACCTGGCTCTGGCTTCTCCTGGCCTCCTGTTGGGTGTGGAGGGGCTGTCACCAGAGCCTACTCAGGTGCCTTAGCCCCTTCTCACAGGGCTGGAGGTCACTGTGGGGGTCCCTGTCATTCTGCCTACACTGCAGTATCGCTCAGCAGGCTGAGGGCTGGCACAGGAGCCTCTCAGGACAGTGCTGGGGCTGACCCATGCTGTCCCATGGGATGCTGGCACCAGGACAGGCACAGTGGCTCCCTGTGAGCTGCATCATTCCTGTGCAGCCCCTTTAAGGGGTGTGAGTGTTTTTGCTGACCATCTGCTGGAAGCAGTGCCAGGAGCTGATGCTGTTGGCTGGCCTTGGCCTTCACAGCAGATTCCTGGGCTAATAGTGTGGCGTTACTAATTTCAGGTATTAATATAGAAAAATATTAGCTTGGATTCAAAAATCATGTAATGGTTTAAATGCTAGAAGATGTTAGAGCAGTGTAGAGTTTCTTTGCAGAGTGGTTTTTGAGCTGCTGAGATACAGGTTTTAAGCATAGAACATAACAGTTAGAGATATACTTAGTCTTAAAAATTGTTAGGTGTCATGTAATTGCATAACTGCAGCACCCAAGGCTTTAAGAACAATATGAGTATCATGAAATTGTGATTTGATTTTAAAATAAAGCAGCATCGATATGATCAAGAATCTGCTGCTTTTGTAAAGCAAATGTTCATCTAAGAGGGGTTTTTTCAAATAGTGAACCATGTCTGTAAAGTTCTGAAATGATAGCTGCTATTATGTGCTCATCTGCTTGGCACAGTAATTAAAGTATACATTAATGCTGTGAGACACGTGTTTAGAAGTATGGATTGAAATTAATCACCCTGCCCCTATAGAAATTGCTTGATGAGTCCAACAGCATATGTGTTGCTATAGAAAGCTGTGAGTTAGTGTATTGTACATGAGTACAGTTGCATTTAGTATTTCATATGTTTTATTAAATACAAGTACAAAAATACATTCAATTTTATTAAAGCTACCGAGCGGGGTTATTTACATATTTTTCCAGTGTGGGAGAGGAATTTTTACAGGTAAAACTTGCACTGTAATAACCCCTAAAGATAGAATTGCCAAGCAGCTCAAATACTGCTCAAGGAGTCTTTGAGGTGTCTGCAAGCATTGTGTGAGCACGGCAGCAGGAATTCCTGCCTCTGTGAGGTGGGGCTCACCCAGGGCCAGCCTGGCACATCCACAGTGGGTCCCTCATGGAGCACCAGTGTGCTGAGATGAGCTGTGTGGGGGAGGCCCTTGGCTGCTGAGAGAGAGTGATAATTCTGCATCCACTGATGAGTTTTAGCTTAGATTTAAGCTTGCAATGTTAATTCCATCTCCAGCTTCCTGGGCATAGGACAGGAAGCTGTAGAAGTGTGAGTTTACAGCCTGTGCAGTTATCAAGTGAAGTGCCACCTCAGCCTGTACCATGGTTAGTCTGCCTGCCAGAAAAGCTTGGTGGTAAATATTCCACCAGATGCTTGAGAGGCCGTGATTCACTGGGTCAGGTTTGCTCTGTTACTTTGTGAGGTGGAAGTGCAGGAGCAGGCGCGGCTCCTTCCCGCAGTGCTGAAATGCACACGGTGAGCACTCACTGCTCACTGCATCAGTGCTGGGAGCTGCTCTGCTTCCCCAGCCTGTGCAGGGAGCAGCTGGAGAGCTGCTGCTGTTCCTGCTGGCACAGTGCAGTGTCCCAGCAAAGGGCACCGCTCCTGCAGTGCCGTTGTGGAGCTCGTGGATTGAGAGAGGGAGGCAGCGAGCAGCGGGCTGAGGACACAGAAAGAGCAGAATTCTTGTCTGGGGCATTGTTTGAGAATCGCCGCCCTTGCAAACTTAAAATGTGTGCACAAAATATGTCTTGTTCTTCCCTGCTTACAACTCCAACATATGACCCAGTTCAAAAAATGGTTGTTTTTACAAAACTCTGACTTGTATACTCTCACTGGTCTACGGATCTCTTTGTGTGTTCAAGAACTAAATGCAGCGTGCAGGCAGCCTTTCTCTCACAGCTAGTATTGATATCCTGTCCCAGAGTTACAAAGGCAGAGAAAAGAAAACCCTTATGGACATTTACTGCTTCAGCTGATACATATTTGCCTGTTTCTGGGTGGTGAGAGTTGTTATTTTTATTATTTTTGCAGCATATCAGCCTGGAGGTAGTCACCCTGTCAGGAGTGTAAGATTTACAGCAGAAATTATTTTAATGCTGGAAAAGCTCTTACTCATCTGAACCATCATTCAAAATGCACAGTGAAAGTCACCAAGCAGAAGTTTTCCATCTCACTGTCTGCAGGACTCCTGCAGGTCTTCTGAAACTTAAGGTAAGATTAAAAATAAAGAACAAACAACTTAGTTGCAAAGTAGAAGCTGGTTCAAAGCATGGAGATATAATTCTAAGGCAGAGAGGATCCTTTTATGCATTGACTCCTGTCTATAGGAGCAATGGCATTGATAGAAAATTTCAGTGTAATATTTGTTTAAATAATCAAAGCAGAAAGAACAAGAAGCACAAGTTTACTACCAGAATTGCATATATATAAATATATATATGTATATATAAAGAAATTGCTTAGCATTCAAAAATAAAGGATGTATTACGTTTTCTTTATTCTTTTGATAATATGTGTCAAAGCACAGAAGTGTTCAACTATGAAAAATAAGTGTTAGCATAAGAAGGGAAAGTAGGAGCCACTGGGTAGGACAATGTATTTTGTTTAGCTTAGCTCCTGAGCAATAGCTGCAATATAGAAATAGCTGCATAACCTGTGTACAGGTTATGCCATTGTTTGTCCTTAGTGCTTTTGGTTTGTGTTCTGTAGTGGTGTCCATTACATTCAGTGAATCAAACTCCTCCAGTGTATTTCCTTATTTCTCTGTCAGTGTAGTGCAGGCAGCTGGGGTGTCATCAGGATCCCTTCTCCATGACTGTAGCCATAGAATTTTATATAAAGAGCATTTTCCAGAGGCTATCAGTATGTTCTCTTATACATGACTTTTTTTCTCTGTTTTGTTTTAGATCATATATATAACTAAAACACATTCCAGAAACCTTGTTTTCTAAATGTGTGTTGGGCACAGTTGTTAATGTTGCAGGTGTTCACATTCAGGGCAATATAAAATGCTGCTTATGACAAATGAAAAATAATGGAATGCTCACTTCATAGCCCTAGGAGTTTGGCTTGGGCCTACAAACAGACATGATTTTCCATTTGTTTATAGACAGACAAGTTTATAATTAAGACAGTAATGGGCATAAGGATTCTTGCAGCCTTTGTAGCTCATCTTTCTTGTAAGCATCAAAGAGAATATTTGTGGTAGAACACACAGTAATAAGTGTGGGGGAATCAACAGCATGCAGATCCATTTGTTTATTTATTTCTTGAATCTGGTTATCCCCTATCCTCCCATCATCTGTGCCTCTGCAATAAAGGCAAAGCATTCCTATTTTCTCTCATTGCTGTCACTCCAAATGCTGTAGATAAGAATGATAGCTGGACACAAGTACCACGCTGTGCACCCCAGAACACCAGAGGTATTAATGAACACAGGCAAAGACTTGTGTAACCATTACATCAGTGTCCTATTTCTGGAAATGACTCTGTAAATTACCATTTGGCTGAGGAATCCATCGTGCTGATCTGGAGCCTGCATGGCCCAACTGTGGATTACATCAAGCACATGAAAAAGCTGCCCAGGAATCCTGGCGCAGAATTAGATTATTTTGTTTTGCATAGAAAACCTGTGTGTTCATGCATACATGTATACAATAAATATGTAAAGTGGTTTGGATTGCCTGTGTCTGAGGGCAGAGCCCTGTATGGGGCAGATCTTTAAACTTTAGGGGTTGTACATCTTTTATGTCAGCTCTGAGGCAGTTGAGGTGAGCTGGAATGTCAGTCTTGGGGGGGTCACTGGTGTGTGAGAGTTGCCACAACACAGTTTCTCTAAGAGCCCTGAGAGAATCTATGATTTGATTCCTCTCCCAGCTTGGTCCAAACCAGCTTGTGTTTATTGGCTGTGAAGCCCATTTATGTCTGCATCACCTGGGGACAGCAGTTTGGGGCTGTGTATCTGATGAAAAAGTACTTGGGGGTCAGGAGATTTGAGGCTTTTAATAATTATCTAGAGGGATGACTTCTATTGAGGAAATGTTACCAGTTTGATGATTTTTGTCATGTCTTCAGTTAGTGCCAGCAGTGTTAAAGAGCTGAGATTTGTGTGTCCATATATTTTACACTGAATTTAAAACACAAATATCTCACCATAAGAGTCTTCTTTTTTAAAATGGAGAGAAAGAAAAAATATCAGTCTGGTTAAGAGGTGGTTGTTCTTATTAAGAAAACAGTAAGTTCTTACTGCTACCTCTGATGTATCTAAGTCTAGTAATATATGTATCTCTTTAGGACTAGACCTCAGAATAAATTGCAACATCAGGAACTAAATTAAAATCTTCTAAAACTTGATCCTCATGTATTTTTAAGGAAGTGGTCTATTCCAAGCACTCTAATGTATGAAGTCTTGTTAAGATTAAAGTCTCTGGAGGCTGAAGTTCATTTTGTGAGGAAGAAACCCAGTTAACAATAAAATCAGGTAATGCCAAATTATATTGTCACAAATAATTAAAATAAATTCGTATTCTGAACATCATCAGTGTATACAATAAATAATAGCTGAGAGGAAAGGGTGACCCCATGCTTGTTAAATTGCTTGAAAGTTAATTTGAATGTGTTCAGGTGAATAAAGAGGTTTAGTTGTGTGGGATTTTTTCCCTTAGCTGCAGTTTTCTTTGTAATTCCACAAGAAATGGAATAATTTGAGCTTGTCAGACCCACCTGTGAAAAGCAGATGCCCTTGTACACAACTGGTCTTCACTCAGCTGGTGAGCAATGAATACAGAGAATGGACAGTGCAGTTGCTCCAATATTAAATTGCTCTTGTGAGCCTTTCAAGCTGGATTTCTTTCCAGCCCACAGGAAATGACTGATAATCCTTTTTTCTTTTTTTTTTTTTTTCCCAGAGAAGGAATGTGCTGTGGTAGAAATACAGTGTGCACCATAAAGATTAATACATGTCCTTAAGTTAGATAACTGCAAAGGTGTTGACTTTCTCCAACTAAAATGGTGGTAGTGAAACAAGGGAAGTTAATTGTGGGAGAGCCTAGTTGCCTCTTACTGTCATATCTGTTCCTTAGAATAGATAACAAAGTTCCTTAAAACTTAAAATATTTGGGGTGAACTTGCAGTGCTGAGTGTATTATTCAGATGTGCTGCCATAGGCAAGTTCAGTCATAACAGTTCACTTCTCCTGAGCAGAGGGCAACCTTTCCTTTGGCATCTTTTAAATTTTGGGAACTTTGTGCTTTAACTATAACCTTTTTCTTCTCTAAAGAAAATCTTCATTTGTGCAGTCAGCTGGCTGATTCAATGTGCAGCTGAAAAATGATCATGAGATGAGTGTGTGTTCAGTCCTGTTCCTGATGGGTTTTAAAAAGCGCCGACAGCTTGAGTTAAACACAGCAGTGGTTTTCAGTATGTGCCTCTTTGTCTCTGTACAGGATTCCTGTGCAGGAGGTCCTGTGAGAAAAAGCTCTATCAACCATTGGAAAGAAAAGAAATTTTATTTTAAGATTTTAAGGAACAAAAAGATCTCACAAGAAATAGCATAAGAGGGTGCTTAAATTCTCTGGGTAACCAGGAGAAAGGGAGAACAAAATTAATGTTAATTTAAAGTATTTTGGGCAAGTCATGATCTTTCTCAAAGATTTTGGTATAAGTCATATTCTTAATTTTTCTTAAATATCATATTTTTTTAATTACCAAACAGGTTACCAAGTACTTTCATAGTCTTATAATATTATTTTTCAATTATTTTCCAATTTGAACTATTTCCAATAACTTGCTTGTATTAGTAATCAGTTAAAGCAAAATTTTAAATAAACAATGATTAGCATATGTGAATTCTTATCCCTGGAAGCTCCATACCCAACGAAAGCAAAATGTGAGATAGATATACATTAAATAAGTTGACATTTCTGTATTTAAAACACCCAGAAGCATCATTTCTCTGTAGGTGATGAAATGAGATGGGTGGGTTTCCCCACCTACTTTACAGACCTGCTCTGGATGGAAGGGAGGTTTCTGGAAATGCTTTATCCTCATCAGGTGTGGTGAGTGCCCACTCCTGGGCATCCCATGGCCAGCAGGTTGAAGTGCCAGGGGATAATCCCCACACCCACATTGCCTGGAAATGGAACCTGTGCCTGTTAAACTGGCTGGGAAAAGGTGCTGCAATTTCAGGACACCTCTGGTCTCTAATTTTTCCTTTATATTGAACCACAGGATCACAGAACCATAAAATGGGTCGGGTTGGAAGGGATCTTAAAGCCCATCCAGTTCCACTCCCTGCCATGGCAGGGACACCTTCCACTATCCCAGGTTGCTCCAAGCCCTGCCCAACCTGGCCTTGGGCACTGCCAGGGCTGGGGCAGCCACAGCTGCTCTGGGAACCTGTGCCAGGGGCTCACCACCCTCACAGGGAAGAATTTCTTCCCAGTATCCCATCTCACCCTGCCCTTTATCAGTGTGAAGCCATTCCCCCTTTTCCTGTCACTTCTCTGTCTTCCCATCCTGAGATGGGAGATACTGGCTTTTAAGAAACCCAGTTCAGATGCTGAGTAAAACCCCACCGTTCTGAGGTCATTGTCTCCCTTGTCTTACATTTTCAAAGACCTTGAGCACTTCCAGCCCAGTGTGTCTGTCAGGGGATTGTAGCAATTCTTGAGACAGGTAGCAGAATAGGAAAAGGTGGAATGCTAAAGGAGCCCTTTTGCAGGTATATCTGGGATTGATTAAACCTAGGCATGCAATACTCTGGATATAACTCTTATATTTTGTTAAAGGTTTTTAAATTTTTTTTCTTGTTTTTTTATGGGAGGGAACTGCTTCTGCTCTGTGCAAACTCCAGAGTGCACACTGTTGTTGAAGAGTAAGTTTTAAGAACATGTTGTTTTCAGTGTGAATGTGGAGCTGCTGGTCACAGGCACACAGACTGCCTGAAATTCACAGGTTCATGCAGCACTACTACAAATACTCCTTACAGCATGGTAGTTTAAAGAAAGTGCCCTGTATCTTTCTCCCATTTCCAGATATGCTTCAGCAGCCTGGCATGATCAGTCAATACCATGTGACCACTCAGCTGTGTTTGGAAGAGCTTCACAAATCACAGGCAAATTTAGGGCTCCTGAGCTGGTTGATGTAATCAGGACATACATCTATAAAACTGATTTCCTACAGCCTGGATTCAAGCAATTACCAGGCCTCTCTGCTCTTTTTTTTTTTTTTTTTTTTTTTTTTTTTATTATTTCAGTATTATTCAAAAAGGAAATAGTGTGTCCACAAAATTCAGATTTAGTAAACTGGCTACAACAAACAATCATTTAAAAAAGACATGAAAGACTAAAGAATTTTAAGTGTGTGTAGATTTAATTGTAATGACTGTGCCATGTATTATTTTCAGACTCTGGAATGAGGCACAGGGACTGACAGAACTTGCTCTGAGCATTCCCTGAATTAAAAATTCTTGCTGTTTGTATTCTGTCATGAAATGGTTGGCATCCCAACAGTCGTGACAAGTGTGTATGTTGGCAAGGAATTAAAAATGGTGGTGCCTCTGAAGTTTAGCAGGAGGTTTCCTGCTTGGGGATGGCAGGCAGTTGTAGCTGTTACAAATGCCATTCCCTTGTCTGCATTGCAGCTCATTTCTGAAACAAAGCAAGCTTGGGAACATGTTCCACTTTGTAATAGGAACTGCTACATTTGGTTTTCTTTGAGTCTTCTCTGACACTGGAGTCTTCATGTGCCCACTTCTCTTTTTTTTTCTTTTTGTTTTGTTAATAAATCAAATCTGACTACAATATCTCTCTGCCTCTAAACCACAGTAAGGGCTGCTTGAAAAAGCATGAGCCTCCCAAATTTTTTACCCTCCAGAGGAAATAACTGATTTTTTTGTTTGTCTTTGATCCAGTCTCATCAATGCAATTTTCCTTCTTCAAACAATTGAGCCTGCAGTTCATTATAGTGCAAGACCGGAACCCTTCTATTACCTTATTTTTAGCAACAATTAAATTGAGCCTTAAAATTGAATTTGCAAAAAGAAAGGCCTGTGCCAGTCCCAAATCTTAGAACTCAGCTCTTAAAAAATGAATGTCAGCACTTTGCTCTCCTGGGTGTGTCACTTGGTGGTGTGGCTTGGTGGTGCTTGTGGCCAAGTGAAGCGTGCGGTGACCCCGCAGATCAATTTAAATTCTGACATCCTCATTTTCAGAATTTCCACTTGCTCTGATAAAGCACTTTAGAGCAGTTTTTACTGCTTTGATTGTGCTGGTGTCCATGACCTGTGCCTCTGTGGGTGTGGCAGCCCACTGGACCCTCCTGGATGTGCCACCTGTCCTGGGAATCCCTTCTGGCCTCCTCCAGCCCCGAGCTGAGGGTGCAGGGTCAGGGAGCACCAGGACACCCCAGGCAGGTGCATCTGTGCTGGAGACTCACTGGAGCTTCTCAGCCTGGGACAGTGGGGAGCTCCCACCTTCCAGGGCCCCTCCCAGCATCAGGGACACGGGGTGCTCTGCTCCTGTGGGGTTGGGCATCTTCCCAGAGCACAGCCTCTGACTATTTACCAGAGCTTTTGCACCTTCAGTTTATGGAGCTTAGAAGCTCTTAGAGGCATGAATTAATGGAGAGACAGGTTGTGTCTGCTGTGGAGTCAAGGAGCTGTGCTGCAGAAGAGAGAAGTTGTTCTGCCAGGTGATTTGTTAGGGACAAGCCTTACCTCCAGAATGTTTCAAGCAAAATGTTTATCTGCAGTTGGGACTGACTGACACCATCACTTGCCATTAGAGAATGTTGTGGTTTTCCTAAAGATGGCTGTTAGAAGTCTAGGAAAAGAAATTTGCTGCTTGGGCAGGACAGAGGTGAGGAGATTTGGAAGTGTCTGCCAAACATGTGAGAGCAAACTCCTGTCACAATGACTGTGAGAACCCAACTGTAACTTAGAAAGAGGAGCATAGTCTGAAACACTGGATGTTTTACCATCGTTGTACCACACTGAGATATCCACATGTTATGGGTAGAAAAGTTCTCTGAATAATGGAGTTTGCTGCAAAATGTGCAGCCCTCATGTTATTTACCTAGCATGGTGTGCATGGGAGCGTGGCTAGCATCAGGCAGGCTGAGAGATCCACAAAGAGAAAAAAATCTGATTAATGGCACCTAGAGAGGGCAGAGTAACCCCCTGCAAGGAACCAGACCCCTCAGAGTGTGAAACTGCTGGACCAAGATTTCAGGCCCATGTGGAAGAGCTGTGTCTGTGTATGAGCCTGACAAAGGGGATAAAAATGACAAGATGAAGGTAGAGCTTTCTTACACTTTCACCAGACAAAATGAAAGAGGGAAATAAAATTGCCAGGAGTTGAATACACAAACCCGAGAACAGCTGGGAAAAATATTTGAGGAAAATGTACAGGAGATAGCAGAAGGATACTTTTCTCTAAATCCCAAAAGCAAGAAGCAGAGAAGAGGATAGATGCATTGTGTGGTGGAAAATTCTGGCATGCACATGTACATTAGAGACATAAAAGATCCCCTAATTAGAGACAGGATCATTTGTGGGACATGTGATTCCAGTTTACAGGAGAATTGCTGAGAAAAAAAGCATCTAACCCTAAAGGAATGAATCAAAGAATAAGAGCAGCTGAACTATCCAGGAAAATCAACAAAACAACAGCTACTTTTGCAGGACACAGCAGAGTCCAGGAGAGAGGGAAGAGGGGGATGAACCTGTGAGCAATACACAAGAGTGAAGATTTGGGACTGGTGGGAAGGGAGCCACAAGGATTTATTTAGTTCAGCAGTGGGCAGTGGTGCTGTGTCTGGCTGAGCAGACTCTTCCCCTCCTCAGCAGGGAAGAAGGAAACCACAGGGCAGTGAGGTGGATGAAGCAACAGGCTGTTCTGGAGCTCAGCATTCTGAAGGAAAATGAAATCAGAGAGCCAGCCTTTGGGGGTCTCTGGGTGAGCAGTCTCTCAAATGTTTGCATGGAAAGCACAACTGTCAAAAGCAAAGTTGGGGGTTCCATTTGCATTTCCGAGAGAGGAGAAGGAGGAAGATAAGGTTTGAAAGAGGCACCAGGAAGTCAATCTGTCTGAGCGTGACCTGAATGTTACCCCGGTTTTTTGTGTTTCTCTACGCCGTTCTCTAAAGAAAAGCCAATTATATTTCAGAAGAATAGGGGCCTCTCATGTTGTTATTCATCATGTGGCACATGAAACACCAGCACTAACTCTGAAACTGTGAGTTAACCTTGTCCTTTCATCACGTATGGTCATCTCATCACCAGCCTGGTGACTGCTCAAAGCTGCCTGAAAGTGGTTGAGCCCCAGACAACTAAACTTTTATACATCAGTACAAAAGCAGCAAAGAAGATGAGAAGGAAAACTGATTGTCCCCAGGGATGCAGCATAGTGGTTTGGGTAGTCCTGCTTAGAAAGTCACTTGTGGCTTTTATAATGAGGAACTTAAGGTTTGAATTTTCAGACTTATTAGCTGTACATTTGTTTGTTTTTTATTAACTTAATATACTACGTGCCACATTTTCCTTGGGGTATTGAGGCAAGTGATGGATTCATCCAGTTTAGCTCTAAATGCATGGGCTCTCTTTTTCATAAAACTTGGAAAAGATTTGGGTCTCATATTACCTGAAGGATTTTATTTTATGCCTGTATATTTTGGTACAGCAGGTAATGTTTTCTGTCCTGTTTCTTTTCTGACAACATGTGCTTCTGGCTAATGTAGAGAGGGAATGTAGATTTTGTTTGTTCTCTTTCTTGACCCGTGAGAATTAGAGTTGTCTTCTTATATGAGCAGGCAGAGTTAAACCACTTCAGTCTACAAAAGAATCATGGAAGTTTCCAATCCCCTCGCTCTCTGCTTCAATGGAAAGAAAAACAGGTTTTAAAAAGTCTGAGAAAGATAGGGCTGTTAAGCTAATCCAGTATACTTCATCTAGCTGCTAAAAATCTTGACTCTTAACAGTGATTAAATATAATTGCATCGGTAAAGGTGGTGTAAAAAAACCCCTGGCTTTCAATAGAAGCTATCTTTAGGAAACCATGGTTCCTTGACTTAAAAAGTTACAAGTAACATTGCTGTTTTATTTTGGGAGTACTTTGAAGGTTTCTTAAACACAGAGTCATGTAGAAAAAATAAATAAACCCCAGCAGAACAAATACACAATTCTGCAGTATTCTTCTGTATTTCAATATATATCTGCAGTGCATGCTATTTATTAAAAAAGAAAATTGGGCATAAAACTGAAAAATTAGTGGATAAATACTGAACCATCTTAAAGATCTGATCAAATAGTAAAGATATTCCAAAGAAAAAAACAAATTAACAAACCACCATGTATGTGTGGGATAAAATTGTCATAGGATGGAATGGAAGGACTCCTAGTAACTTTAATTAAATTAATTTTTTTACTACTCTTCAGTTTGGAAGGGAATCTGTTTACTATTTTAAGAGATGAAAAACAATGTTGCTAAATTTTTCCTTACTTTCATACATTTAAAATCTGAGCTGTGTCAGAGCCTTAACACTGCACAATCTTTATAGAGAATTTTAAATTTCTCCAAGTTATGTGATCTGAAAAAGCTTTTCCTAGACAGTCAGTTGTTAAAAAATTCAGCAGTTTTGGTATAATGCAGAACACCACATGCTGCTCTGTATCCTTGGGCTGAACTGGATATTTGCACTTTTGTGTTTGTTTTGTAGATTATGAAAAATTGTGTAAACTGAAAGAGAGCTGTAAAAGCTCCTATGCTGAAAAACTGAAAAATATAAAATAATCTAGTTCTTACATAGCTTTGTCATTGCCAGTGTTAAATGTTACTGCAAGTATTTATTGCAATAACCTGAGTTACTGCAAAGACAAAAGTGCAACAGTGAGCCTTGTTTGCTTAGAGAAACAATTTACTCCCAATGTGTTTGAGGGGAATAATCATCCATTTTTGTGGGTATTCAGGTGAAGTGATAATTCTGAAGCAGAACATGCTATTGATAATGTTTCCACTGGGATACTCACTAAAAATGTATTTAGCTGTTTCCATAAACAGAGTATAAGCAAAGTTTAAGTCCAGATCATGACTGAGATGCTGAACTAAATGCTGATGTGTCTTCTCCACACATTTTATTTTTAAGTTCTTAGAGATATTAAAACCATAAAAATATGTTAATAATTTTAATATTAGGACATTTAATGAAATGTTCCAAACATAGGCATGTATAGGTAGATATGCACTATACAAAAAAAGATCATGTAGATGATGAAAAATTAGCCCCTTGTGAATTCATTATTTCTATTCTGTTTAACTATTTGCCTCTTATTTTGAGAATCCCAGTGTGGAAAAATATTTCTATAATTTGTGTTTGGCATTTTTGCCCTTGTGCAGTTTTGATTCACAAGTTAAAATCCTGTTTCCATGGAAATTAGCTGAATTTTTGATAAGCTTTGAATTTCTCCCACAAATTAAGGCAACTGGGGAACATCATTTGGGCTGATTCTGTCCTTAATGTCAGCTGTAATATTTTCCCTCTTATTCCATGTGAATGGGGGCTGTATTTTGATGATGATTTAAGTCAGGGTTCCCAAATGTTTCTGCAACAAGTTCTCTTTTATCAAGGGAAGCGAGGGTATTTGATAACATGGAGTGAGTTTTTGTGTGACAGCCATCCACAACTTCCTCAGCAGGGGCAGCAGATCTGCCCACCATCAACACCAGCAATCCATGTAGCTTTTCTCTGATTACTTTCAGAACAGCTGGAATAAAAATGAACATTATTTTTTAGGAAGTAAAAATAAAGCCTATAATATAAGCTTGATATATAGCTTGAGAGGAGAGGTTAGGCTAAATTTATTTTATGAGAATAATCAGGAGAAGTGAAACTCCAAGCACCAGGTTGTTTTCCTAACTCTAACTCATAACTGGAAGAGGTGGATGCGATGGGAATTGGCTGCTGTGGGCAGGGCGCGACAAGAATGCCATCGTTTGCTACTCTGCAAATATCTGTCCCAGGCCCTCAGATGGGAGGGTGGCAGTGAAAGCAGACCCTTCCCTGCCCTGGAAATGCCAGGTGATGGACTTGAGCAATATTCACATTCTGAGTGTATTTCTGGCTTTCCTAAGCTTTGATCCTGCCATTGAATCCGCGGGGGTGCAAAAATCCACCCACACAGATCCGATGTCAAAATCCTGGCCCTAATTATTTATGGTTTGGTTTGGACAAATTATTGTTCTCTGTGCAATAACCACAGTTATTACCAGAAATGCTGGACAATCGAAAACATACAGATATACATTGTGTAGGTATGAACATTTATTTTTTTATTAAGGTCATACCTTTATTAATGTATTTTGACTCTTAACTGGAATTCTCATTTCTGAGTTTTGCCCTGTGCTGCTTTTCGTCTGACCAGACTGGCCTGGATTTATGGCAATTAATTCTCAGAAAAAAAGGGTTCATGATTTTTATAATCTGAAAGCCAGCCTAGAACAAAAAGAACATGCAGCTTTATACACCTTGCACTCAGATCCTACTGATTTGTTAAACTGCAGATGGACTGTAATAGTTTTCTGCACTAAAGAGGCACCCTCTTTTCCTTTTTCTATTCATTATTCCAGCCATCTCAAGTTAGATAATTTTCATCTGCATATAACAGAAAAGGAATCTCATAGGAAGAAAACCCCTTTAAACAAGAACAGTAAATTTCACAAAAGAAAACTAAAATCAGAATTTTCCAGCAAAATCAGACATGCCAGAGCCACTGCAGAGCTTGACAATGCCAACCAGCACCGTTCTTTAATTAAGTAAGGAAAACTTTGTGAGTTTTATGTGTTTCCCAAAGTCTTTCTCTCCTTCTTTTCATCTTTATTTTTCCTGAATTTTTAAGCTTAATTAATGCTGATGTAATTGCTGACATAATGCTTACAAATAGATTCCCATTCTTTGTAGTGCTTTAAATTTGGATTTTTGTCTTTTGTTTTTCCTTTACTAGAACTGTGTATAAAAATATGCTCTCTTCAAAAATTCATGTGTAGGACAAGGCAGGCCTGGTCATTTCACTTCTTGCGTGTTTTCAGTTCGAAGTCAACTGAAAATCAGCAGAAGCTCCCAGGCAATTCCTATGCCTGCTTAGAATTGTTCAAAACTGACTTTTGGTTGAAGTTAAGAATCTGTACCCCATTTTTCAGTGAGGTACCAGCCAGGTGCTCTAAAACATATTCCTAATTATTTGCTTTTGATCTGATGAGAGAATAGCACTAGTTTTGATTTTCAAGTTCATCTATGCTTTTAGATCCAAGATATCAGTGGAGTGTATTAGGGATATGGATAGCAGTACCAGTCTCAGAGTGTCTGAAGCAGTTCCTAGAGTCAGGAAATATTTGTTTTACACGTTATTATTGAGGAAAACCCAATGGCAATAAAAGTACTCCATAATGGAAAAAAAACTTTCTAGTAAAAATCACATTTGTGTGAGTGGCCTATCTGAAAATGCTGGAACCTCACAAAGCACAGCATATCTGTCTCACCAGAAGCAGTATACTTGCTTTTCACTAAAGGGTGTTTGCAGTTTTCAAAAATTAAATACAGCATTAGCATTTTTCCAGGTAATTGAACAACTCAGAAGACCTTTTCCAGTTGGGTACAGTTTGTATTTCCAAGTCAAGATTGTGTCTGGTGCTTCTTCAAAAAAAGGTTCTCAAGCTTTCAGAATTACACCTTTCAGAGCTTTGCTTCTCTGCAGTTGGTATTGGAATTTATTGTTTTCTAAGCCTGAACTAAACCTCTTGAGGGGTTCCTCTGTCTCCTCCTGATTGAAAGGAATTGTAAGCTAAGGCTGAGGGTCCACGTAAGGCTTTAGTGATGAGAAGCCAGTTTCACAACATGGAGGAAATTTACATTTAATATATTTGTACAGTTTTGTTTGGTTTGTTTTGTTTTTTTCCCCTGCAGAGTTAGCGGATTCTAGCATGGCTTGTATGGATATTAGGATTTTTTTAAAGATTGTGAGCCAAGGCTTAAAAATCGCTGGTCATTCTGGAAATTACAGTGTTGAGGAGCTAATGTAGCAAACTGGCTGATAGCCCTTTCAAAGGTTTCAAAGCATTCAGCTTTGTGAAGGAGATCCACCTATTAAAGTGTCTCAGGCTGGGATACAAAAGCCCAAACTTACCTCCTTTCAGTCTTTGACCTACTTCAGTTTTTATAAGAAATTGCTGTAAATATCTACTTGCCAATTAATACAAAGCAATATCTGGTAGTTTCCCACAGTAAAAATTGTCTGCACATATATATCCATATAGGAAGAATGGATGTGATACAAACAAGAATTGTGTTTCATCTTTCAAGCTATAATTAGATTGTGGCTTTTCAAAATCTGCAGATTTCCTCTGTAAATTAATCTTCCAGTGTCTTTTGTTGCTGTCTTTCAAGTTCTATGGGCTTCCAGCTAGAAAGCTAATGATAAAGCATCAGAATTGCACCCTTTTAAAGAAGAAAAGCAGGGTAGGCATCTGTAATAGCAGTGTAATGACACCAAATCTACATGTACAGTTTAGGATTATTTGCCTACATGCTCGTTCATTGGCACACAGACGTTTTCCTCAGTGCTTTATCTGCGTGTGATGTTTTGCAGCACCAGTCTGGCATCTTTAGACATCCAGCTGCCAGCATTTCAGAGATTTTTCCACAGAGCCATAAAATTGCACCTTCCTCATTGAATCTCAAATCCAGCCCACCTGTAATAACAGAGCAGTGGAACAGTATGGATCTCTGCTGGATGTCTGCAGTGCAGTGAGCTGGGCTGCCTTGCCTTCACTCTGCAGGAAAGGTCGTGTCCTAATGTTATGCCTTCCTGTTTAAAATGAATGGCTTGTAAATGTTTATCTCAGCTAGAAGTGAGAACGTGGGCTACATCTGTGCTCTGCAATTCCCCTTGGAGAAACCCTGTGCAGTGAAACAGCTGCATATCCCTTCACGTCCTTCTGTGTTAGACATGCACATCTCTGGCTCCAGCTCTTTGCCAGGTTTCCCCCTGCTCATGTTTGGATTCCAGGTTGAAGCTTGAAGTAGTGTTGTCTGGATTTATAGTGGGTTACATTGTTTTCTCCAGGAAAGAGCGAGCAAAGGGATCAGCCCAGTGCAGACAGACTCACAGTCCGTGCAGTGTCATGCAGGGTAGCGTTTCTTTGGTTCTGCCAATAGGTATTGCAGTGTAAAATGTCTGGAGGCCAGTTGGGGCTGCTTCTCTAGAGACAGGACCAAAGTATACAGTATACTGGCTTTCATTTTGCTGGTTTTGGACAGTCAGGGCTGCTTTTCCATTTCCTACAATGTTCCAATATAACCAAGGCACATGTGCTCAGTAATGGAGGCTTCTGAGACCTGGGGCTTCTGTAAAAAGGGAAAGAGCAAAGTAGTATTTATACAGTATAATATTTGGATTCGCTAATGGGCTGTGAGGTAGGTGTTATCACGAACTACTGTGTGGCAAGAAAGGTTCCTAAAACACAGATCAGCTTACTCCATCTCCAAATGGCTGCAGATAACCCAGTGTTTAGTTTCTAATTAGACTTGTGTTGTGCTAATTCTCATGAGCAGTGCCAGTGATTGACGTGCTGCATTTCAGTGGCAAGGAGCAGAGCAGCTGAGTGGAGCTCAGTGATGAAGGCAGCATCCAGCTGCTGAGGAAGGCACACTGCTCCCAGAGGCTGATTTCAGGATGAGCCCACGCTGATTGGTGTGGCCTTGCTCCGAGGGGAAGGAGGAAATAAAGGCGCATAGTCTTCAATTACACTAATGATATTCTGGTCCTAAAAGGATTAGGAAATAAACATCTAACTGAAAATAAAAGTCCAATGTGTAATAGTTCACAAATAGTCTATTTACTTTGGATAGTATTTTTCACTGTTTCTTTGGAGAGGATGGACATTATTCTTTTTCCATGCCTCAGTCCTCTGTATTTAAAACACAGATGGCTCATCCTAAGTGCTGATTTCTGTACATGTAAGTAATAAGTGTAAGCTTCAAGGCAGAGCCTTGTGAACTGTTTCTGGATAGAACATGCCAGAGCAGCACAGGCATTTTATGTAACTAAAATTATTTCAGAATTGTTTTTGCCAGCACTTTCCTTTATGGCCAGCTCAAGTCAATATGTTTGGTAGTGCAGTTCTGCTGTGGATATAAAAATAAGAATATGGATTTGATATAGACAGTCTCATTGAGCGAGATTGGGTTACTAGGAAGAATATCTCCTGGCTTAAACCCTCTAGTCAGGTCCAAATCTCTTCTTGATGTAAAGTTTGGCTTTTTCAAATCATCATCATCATTGCATTCAGCACTACCAAAGGCTGTGCCTGTGACTCTTGGATGTTGTTCATGTAGCATTTGAGTTTTTCACAGCCTTTAAAGTGCCTATGAGGCCAAGCAGGGCTGTTCCTTTGCTTTAGGGTCATTTGTGTCCCCCATACATGTGTTAAAGGAGAGGGCCTGGCTAAGGAGTGGCATTTTCTCAGGATGATCAAGCTGTGGCTTGCTGCAAATCCCATCTGCCCTCTCCACATGCAGCATTAGAGGCCCTTCCTGGAACAGCTCCTCGGGGATTTACCTGCGTAGGATTTACCAGTACGGGGTCACTGGAGAGGCAGATGGGACACATGATGACAGACTTGGACCAGTTGCATTTGGCAGAGAAAACACCTATGGAGTAGGATAGTGACTTTATGGGTCAGAATTTCATTTTATGTACTATTCTTTGTGGATCTCATCCCCCAGTCAAACAGCAGATATTGTGGTACAAATAGCATTGGTATACCATGCAGGGCTTAGATTTTCAGAATTGCCAGGTGGGCTCTGCAGGATGCAAAGAGTGTGTGTGTGCAAACCCTGGAGCAGATAAAGGTATTTGTTCCTGTCTGTGTGCTTCAGCCTGCCAGGGATACTTTTTTGCAGGCTATGTAAGTAAAGGTCAGATTTTGCTTTGTCAGTTGATGTTGAGGTGAATTAAATTAGACTTGAAAGCCACAACAATATCCCAGGTAATAAAACTTAATCTTGAAGTAAGAATGACACATTTGTCTTCTGCTTGAGAAAGGAAGGTGCAGGGCAACCCAGACTTCTCCTACTGTTTTGACTCTCTCAGAAAATGCAAAAAGAAGGCTCTGGAGTTTGTGAGAGCTTTAGGAAACTTGGGAGGAGAAATCATGTGGTGTAAACGTTCACTTGACCCAGTTATGGGCAACATGTTTTAAATATATGAACTTGTAAAGTGCTCATGCTTTTTCATGAGTAAAAAAAATTTTACTGAGTAAAAATGTTCTGCTGCTTGCTGTGAAGATGAAACTTACTTTGGACTTCACTGGTAGTGAAACCAGGCTTGCTGCAAATCTGTGTGGCAGATTAGGTCGTTTACTCATATTTCAGTTATGTTTCTTCCAGTTTTTCTTCCTCCACTGCTCTGTTAAAGTACTGCAGCTGCCTGGAGGGCCATAGCCATTGAAAGGGCTTGAAGCACTAAAAATAGAAATTTTGGGTCCTTTTTCTTAGTCAAACAGTTTTTATGTACCAAGTACTGTATTCTATGCTGCCCAAGGACATGGATATCATTTGCTGTACTTTAAAATAACACAAAAGCTGTTCTGGCTCTCCTTGAAGCCAGTGAGAACATTCCACTTGCTTTCAGTGGGAATTTGTAAGCAACCCATGATTCAGTTTCTGTCAGAGCAGGAGAAAGCTGAGTGTCCATAGTACCATGTAAATGTAAAGTGAAAGAACTTGGTGCCATACCATTTGCACATTTGGGTATTTGGGTTTAGAGGAAGAGTACCATAAACTTGTTACTCGGGCATTCTCACATTCAGAGAAATCCAGAGGAAGAGTCCAGAGCAAGAAGTGTGCATGGTAGTGCTTTGTCTGAGTGTGTGTTAGAGCATGGGGGAGGAGTGAGAACCTTCTTGTCCTGGGTGTTCCCTTCAATCTGCAGGGTGAAGTGCCAGCTGCTGTTTGAGTGTGTGATAATCACCAGTAAATCATAAATCTAGAATAGTTGCTTGTGCAAAGCAGAGCTTGAAATGGAAGAACTGCAAGGAAGACATCTCTCTTTGTAAAGAGAGTTTTCTCCTGGGTTTTCCCTGCCACAAGCCAGCAGAAGTTTGGCTGCCCCAGATCTGTTCCCTGTGCACTGCTGCTCACTGTGTCCCCTGCAAAGGGGAAGGCAGCACTGGGCTGTGTGTGAAGGGGAGTGTGTGGGTAAATGCCCCTTCCAGATACCTGCCTCAGCAGCATGGCAGCAAAAGGAAATGGCTCATGTTCCCTCCACATGAGATCAGCCTTAAAATTCTCCAGAACAATGAGGTGTCTCTGCAGCTGTGCAGAGCCTGGGGCCTTGTCTGGTATTCTTGCATTTCTCAGCTTATTCTTGTTGCACCTTGATAGAAGTAAGTCTTAATTATTAGATCTTCAACTTTAGACTCCCTGCAGTTACTCAGTGCACAATTTACTTTATCTATAATTTTCCACTCTAGCCTTACAGTTTTCTATAGGGAGATTATATACTTGCAGCTACTGGCAGAATTTGCCTACCAGGAAAAGACATGGTTTGGAGCTCCATGGGATGTTACTGATGTGTAAATCATTTTATCTCATCCAAACTGTGGCCACTCCATCCTTTTTCACAATATACCTTGCCTTAATGTTTGAAAACAATGGGTGATTTTGGATGATCAGGTTCAGCAGTCTTCAGAGGGACCCAAAATCTTTAGAAATTGCTGTTAGGGAAGATTTTATCTTCTAAAATCACATTGCCCCAAGTTTCAAAAATCTCAGGCTTGCATCAATATTCATAAGAGATCCAAGCTCAGTGATATTTAATGAAATAATAGCTTTATGGAAAGTACTTTACATGCACAGTAAATGCATTTTTGAACATATTTGAAATAGATGTCTAGAGCTTTATGTTCAGAGAAGGGCATAAACTTAGCAAACAGAAGTGTTTGAAACTGGGAACAAGCATGTGGGTCATTTGCTGCTGGATCTGGATTTTAATCAGACCTTTGTGCTGCTGTCTGCCCTGTGATGAGGTGACACATCAATGTGCCATGCAGTCATCAGGACAGAATGGTAAGGAGAGGCAGAGACCACGAGAGCCAGGGCTTAGAGGAGACTTGGACTTGTGATATGGCCCATGGCAGTATCTGGCTGGTGGGGCTGCCTGGAGTTCTGAAAGATGAGCAGAATCAAGGCAAATACCAAAGAAGGAGAAATGAAGTATGCTCTGAGCATTCTGTAACATTTCTGTTCTCACCCAGCTCTATGTGAAGTTGCAATATATGTGTACTTCTGTTGATTTATCTTCATGTTAAGGTCAGTTAACCACTCTTCCACAAAGGTGGAACATACATTTTCTTACTGGCCTCAAGAGAAAACTGAAAAATTCTCTGAAGTTCATTCTGATGAATTTAGAAGAATTTCACAGGGCATATTCCCAAATTCTCTGCTTGTATGAAGTGGTGCAGCATCATTTTACTCAATGTAAGCTTATGCCAGTTTTTGTGGCAGGTGATATGGTCTTGATGACAAATCATTTGTCACCAGCTCCTGAGTAACCAAGAGATGGAAAGTTTTTGTTAGGTTTGGATTGTAGCTTTAATGTGCACACTCCAGGTGAGTTGCCTAAGCCAGTGAGGTGTCTGTGTATGCAGATGTTGTACCCCAGCTAAAACAGGTTTCTGGCTCAACTAAAGAAGGGGAGCAGGAGAAGGGTTGGCAAAGTAGCCACTAAATCCAGCAAAGCTTCAAGCACTGCCAGTAGTCTTGAGGGTGGTTCAGTACAGGAGGTTCCAAACAATTGCTAAAGGAACAGTGAAAATATTTTCCATCCTTTCCTGTGAAATGACATGGTTTGTTTGCTGTTGCTTGTTTACCTGTTTTACCTGGTATGTTGCATTTATCAGTCAAATAGACTGTAGGGGGTAACAGTACTTTAATAATGATGTTTTGATTTTTGCTGTGTTTATTCTGTGTTTCCTGACTAAATTCATACTCAGATGGCTTTTTCTTCTGCTCTTCCAGCATATCTGTCTCAGGCTGCCTCTAAAAAGAAAAAGAAGTAAACTGGCAAAATGAACTTGGAACACACAAAGAGGAACCACTGGAGACTGATCTGCGAGGTATTCAGGTATTTGCACTTTCATATCCTACACCAGTAATTGGTGCACACACATGGTATGCTCTGCAGTTCTTGTGCTTAACTCACACAAAGTGGGTGAGAAAATTATCTAAGTAAACAAAAAGTCATGTGAAAGATGAAAGTTGTTTAGTCAGAATGCCCCCATTCAGCTTAAAGATGGAGCCAGGTTTGTAAAGGTGGAGTTGCTGCTCCAGGTTCAACACACATTGATGCTGCTGTCCATCACATCTGTTAGCCAGGTCAGATTTTACCATCTGTCACTGCTCAGTGCAATGATGGCCATCTGAAAAGTGGTGGAGAAAGAGGATCCTTCCCTGCCTTCCACTGGGGCAGAGTGAGCAGCCCCTCCTGTGCTGGTGGGCTAAGGCACTGTGACACTCCCAGTGACCTCAGGAATTAGGTCCTGGGCTAGGCCTACACTGAGGGAGAAATTGATTTTGGAATCCCAGAGATGCCAGAGGTCCTGTGTCACTTGCCAGGCCTCAAGGAGTTTTGTGAGCTATAGGTTGTGTATGTGTCCTGTATACAGCTGAAAGAAAATAAGGCTTTTACAGTTCTTCTCAGTGCAGAAATGAGACTTTCCAGTTGGAAAGCAAGAACAAGCCAGAAAAATGTTATAATTTTCTAGATAATAGGAAAATAGATTTTTGTTTTATGAATACATACAGCAGAAAGTAGCACAGCTCTGTTGAGTCCACGTTCCATGTCTCTGAAGCAGGGAGAGTTTTTGTGTGATTCCTTCTCCATGCTCTGTGTGAGCAGGTGATGGCATGGATGTGCAAAGTGACAACTTAATGTCAGCAAGTAATTACACGTGTTTGTATGGTGGTGTGAGTGCAGAGCTTGGCTGTACACAGCTTTGTAGCTGATTAATTGGGGAAGCAAATGAGCTGCTAATGGGAGTAAAGGTAATGGGAGCAAAGGTAAGAGTTGTGCTTGCCAAGTGCACCAATACCAAGGTGCATTCAGAGAAAACATTTTATTTGTACAGTCATTGCAGTGTTATGTTATCTCATTGCAATGATTAAGCTGTTATAATTAACTGTTGCTCATAATGAAGTATTTTAAACAAACCCACAAAAGCAGAGGTATCTCCTAAGGGTATGTATTTAATGCTTATATCAGTGATATGTGAAAAATCACTCTTGTTGAATGTTATATCATATGTGACTGTCTGAAAAGCAGATGCAAGTAAACAGCAAAGTTACTGTGGGTATTATTTTAATTCCTGAATTACACACTCTATCAGCTTCCAGATATTTATTCACATTGATATTTTTTATGTGTCCATTCCCATGGTCTTGGCAGTGTGTTCATAGACACTGCTCTACTCTTTCAGATTCTGCTACCAAACTGCTTCTGGGACTTCATGCAGTTTGCTTCATTTGAGAGAACCTCAGATAACTTACATGGAAAATTGATAGTAAATCCCAGAGTACCAGGTTTTACTGCACATAATGCAGATGTAACACATGGGATCAGTGAATGATGGTATAGTATTTCAGTATTTAGTATTATTAGTACTTTTCCTTTCAGTATTTTGTCTTTTTTTTTTACCTTTTTTTTTCAGCACTGGACCTCTAATGCAAGTAGTTGCTTGCCATGGTGTCCCAAAAAAGCAAAGTCAATGGTGAAAATTCTTGGTTTTCTACCAAGTGTTTTAGAACCTTGAGCCAGCTCATTAGCTTTCAGAAACATCCTGAGTCTCACTTCAGAAGCACAGTTTTCTCTGTAAGAACAGGAAACTCTTGTCAGAATCTCCTAATGTAGACTTAGGAAAAGTTTGTGTTCAGCTTTGAAGAGTGATACTGTTTTCTTGTGAGAAGATTAATTGTATCTAAATAATTTAAATTTTTAACCCTTTTAAAAATAAGTAGACTTGAGATTAAAAAATGTTTTACTGCTCAGTTAAGCAGTTCATTCCAAAGGGTTATCACTGAAAGGCAGGAGAAACAAGCCTTACACCAATTTTACTGACAATAGATGGGAAGAATAGTACCTGAAAACATTCTATAAGCTGAAATTATGGACTCATTCTGTACCCAAAGGTGGTGGTCAAATCAAACATCCAGTATTTTAGATGAGAATTACTAACCTTCCTTAATGTTCTGAAAACTCATCATTATGAGGAAAATAGACTTTGAATTTCAGACTGTGATCGTTCCTCAAAATAAGAAAACTCTAAAAGTCGGATTTTCCTCTAAGAAATTTCAGACTGTATATGATTTGGGTAAGTATGAGTAACAAACTATTTTAGAAAGGAATATTTTTTCCTTCTTTGGAAAGAAAATGTGCTTAATGCTTTTTGCAAACCCTTCATGTTTCTAACACTACCCTGATACACTATTTTCTAAACAAGTTACAGGTGTAATAAAGCTACTTACAAGTGTTGCTGTGTTTGAGAGATGCAGCTTTTAATTTGGTTCTGCTTTCACAGAAGGAGTGCTTCCATTTCACAAATTTTGTGTAATTTTGGGTCCTGAGAAGCTTGCAATCAGTATTTTGCCACAATCAATATTTCTAGATGATGTTGCTTTAAAAGAAACCTTTCCTAATTATAAAACTTTGCAAAACTCTCAAATTTTTAAAGTTCCCGAAATTGTGGTCTGTCAGTTTGGTTTCCTTGATAATGTTCAAAACATGAATTAGTTTAGGGGTTTTTTCTCTTTTTATTTTTTTTTTTTTCTGAAGGCTGGGCATTCATTGGACCTAAGAAGCATTTATTGAACAGTAATGTGGAGAGGGAGGAAAGAGAGTTTGAGATATGAATTAAGTCTGAGTTATAGTGACTCATAACTGCCAACAAAACACCCAAGAAGAGACGTGAGACAGGATGAGATTAAATGAGACAAGCCATGAAAGAAGGGACAGATTTATGAGTTATTGGCCTACAGATGGGATGAGAAGATATGAGTGGAGAATGAGATCATCAGGCAGAAGTCTGCTAGGGGAAAAGGAGGGGGTTCACAGGACACATCCCAGTAGCCTCCTGTGCATAGTGGGAGAATTGATTTAAGTCACAGGAAAATCAGTGTTAGAAATGATACAAAGATGGGTTAGATCCCAAACCTCAGAGGGGCAGATTTTTCTCTCCTTGCCCTTAGAAAAACAAAGACAGAACAGTTAGGATGACTCTGAGCCTGCAGCAGTACATGCAGAGCACACACTCCAAGGTAGTCTCACCTGGTTAAATCACATTGGCCTCCTTTCAGTGTTACCAGTCCTCTTTTCAGCAATTTAGGAAAAAAACAGCTGAATTCCTTAAAATAAAGACAAGAGACAGAATTTTCACCTTCATTCTAAACAATTCAAGTTTTCTTAAGATTTGCTTTTTATCCCTGAAACTGAAAGCATGTTTCTAAGTAACTACATCCTTCATGCTAGGCTGCAGCCAAGACTCTGTGTATGGGTTATAATTGGTGGAATTAATTGCCAAGTGTGTTTGGTTGAAATTTCAGTTGGCCAAATTATAATCCATTTCAAGATTCAGAAAGTTCTCACCTAAAAAAATGGAAATAAGACCTTGGCTGCTCACAAAGGCCTGTACAAATCTGTGGAGTTGCTGTGTTACCATAGCCATGACCCCTGCCCCTTTTCTAATTTTGTTCTTGTATCCTCTGATGAGGAGAATCTGTTTGGAGAAATGCACTGAATTCTGCCCTTTAGCTGAATCTGTAGAATCAGTTGGCAGCCTCTTGAAAAAAACTTTTCTGGTGAAATTTCTTCTTACACCTGATTCTGATAGGAATGGGGAAGAGGCAAATGTGTGTTTGTCACAGATTCAGTCATTTTTGCTCCATGATTTACTAAGGACTCATCTGTGCATGTGGACAGGTTGAATTAAAAGTTAATAAACTTGGTAATGGATCAGTAGAACTTGAGGTGATCAGTAGGCAGTTCTGATTTGGCTGGAATGAAATTTCATTTGGAATATAAAAGTGAACTGCATTAAAAATTCACAAAACCTCTGTTATACTTTAACTTTGTCTGGAGCTATTTAATTTTGGGTGGAACTGAAAAAATGGATAACTTAAAATTTGAAAATTGTGAAACTTTTTTGCTCAATTTGAGCCAGTGGGCTGAAACAGGATTTGGTTAAGCCTCAGTGAGTAAGGCTGTGCATTATTTTAATTATTGCTGATCATTCACTCCACAGCAGTGTGCATGGAGTCAGAGTTCCCTTCAGGAAGGGCTGGAACATCTGAGCTTAGTGCTGGGACTCATCCTGCAGCAGGACTGTCCAGCTGCTCAGACTGGCACCTGTCCTCAGCCCTGTCTGATCCCAAATGCCTAAGGAAGTGTGTAAGGACAAGGAAATGGTAGATCACATTTCAGCTAAGTGATCTCTTGGTGCTCCCCCACCCCAGAGAAACATGCAGTCAGGCATAGTTTATTTCTCATTAGCAACTGAAGTGATTTCTGTTCTGTAAACTTGCCCGACCTCCCTCTGAGCCTTGTGCCTCCCTTGCAAGGAGTCCTGCAGCATAACACACCTGTTGTGGAGAGCCACTTTGTTTTTGTTTGTTTTCAAACTACCTCATGCTAGTTGGAGATGAATCTGACAACAAAACTAGAAAAGGATTTTAAGATTGTATTTTTGAAATGTAATTTGTGTTTAGGCATTAGGTCAGAGTGGTGGATATAGCACAGTTAAGTAATCTAGCACCAGGTTGCCTTGTGAGTGAAATAAGTATAACCTAGAGGGTCTATGCTTCAAAAGAAGTTCAGTCTTAGCAGCCATATCAGTTTTAAGCATGGACATATTTAGTAATAGCAGGACAACTGATGGGTTTCAGAATCATTTGAGCATGCTTTTAACTCCTCTGCACATTTCAGACTGAGTTGTGCTGGGGTACTGAGTCTGGGTGTTATCTGGAGGTATCTCTCTGTTTGTACAATTTAATCCTGTTATAACACTTATGGTGGGGTTTTTTGTTTGCTGGATTAACACCATATGCTTTTGACTTTGCTGTCCTGTGTTGGATAGTGTTCATTTTGTGTAGAGCCCTGATTCTAATTGGGAGCTAATTGAGATCAGCATATTCTGGGATGTTTCTGCTTGCCAGTGATAGGAGGGATGAACGGGACAGAGAAGTAATGGGAAGAGAGAGGTAGAGGTGCATGAGGAACCCTGAAATATAAAGATAGGAAGAACATGGATCATGAGTCTGTTACATACTGAGACACAAAATCTCCTTGGGGTGGGCTAATAAATACTTCAGTAACTTCAGCTGCCTGAGCCACTGTGTCTACAGATGTGGTTCCCCTTCATAGCACCTTCTGTGAAATAGGAACACAGGAAGAGCTTCAAATGGAAAACACTGGAAAGAGAAAATTATTAAAATTACAATTTGTTGACCAGGTTGTGTAGACTAATAAAATTATTCCTGCAAAACCAAATGACCAACCAAACAAATATACAAAGTTATTATAATGGAGAGAGTGATTTTAACTAAATTGCAGTAGGGTCTTGCTGTCTGTGGGAATTTTTCCTTACTAGATTTCATTTGAGAAGATTTCTTAATGCAAATGGACTTTGCAAATATTAGTCTGCTGAAACTGCACTGTCTTAAAAGTCAAATCTTCTCTTTTGGCAAAGTAAAATAAATATAATGCATGAGATGACATGACATGACAGGACATAACATGGTATTTCTAAATGAGTAGAGTTCCAGGTTAAAATTCAAGACAAGCTGTGTATAATAAAATATTTTATCTATTTATAGCCTGAATTCCTTAGGAAAAGATTAAGCTTGGGAGAAGGCAAAATACCTTTTTTTAATATGACATAATGGTGTATTGAAGGATTAGGGTCACAGTGTCAAAAATTCTGAATTCCTATTTAGACTGCAGGAGGGAAGACTGGACTTTGGAAAATGCTTAGCTGTATTGGCCCTGAGCTATTCCAAATATCCCATCATAAGAATTGGAGCAGAAACAGGTTGATGCTGTGCTCACTTGAAAACCTGTCACCAGTGGTGTCACCAGCAGTGGAAAATAGAGAAGCTGTTTTTAAAATCTGTTTCACTGCAGGAGATAAATATGGATGCTGGCATTTAACCCAATGTCCAAGCAAAACATCTTTCTGGGTTTTTGTAAGTATTCTTGATAGACAGAGAGTAAAGGGGAAGGAAACAGAATGACTGAAAAGTCTTCATTAGGATGGAGAGGAATGAGGGCAGCAGGATAGCAGGTGTCAGAGGAAAATGCCATGGACAATGCATTGATGGCAGTAAAAGATGCAACCCAACAAAAGCCATGTCAAAAGTAGCTTGAGGTGCTGGAAGCAGTAAAAAATGGGATTTTTTTTCCCATAGGTGTTGCTGTTGAGCAGAAATTGGAAGGAAACTGTGGGGGTCAACAGATTGAGAAAATGGTCCTGCCCATCATCATAGGAAACCATGAACCTCTCCACTCTGGGACAGGAGTGACCTGCAGTGACCAGCTCTGCTGCCTTAGGAGCATTAGCTGTACTTCTCAAATAAGGTAAGAAATCAGTTGTCCTGGTTTGGGGAAAATTTGAGAGAAAACTTCCAGAAAGCAGATTCAAGTGGCCACTCCCCCAGCTGGTTCAGGAAAATATTTCCTTGAAGAAAAAAGTGGAAAAAAGGAGAGAGAACAATATTAAACAATAAAAGCTCTTGCTGCTCCAAAGAGATGCCAAACTCAGGAAGCCCCTCCATGGGCTGTAGCTCAGCTCACTCAGTCTCTGTCAGCCCCTCCAGGGCTGGAAATGCCCCGGCCCAGGCCCGGCCCGGTGCCCACGGCTGGAGCTGCCGGTGCTCTGCTGGGTTTGAACAGGTCCAAAGAAAAAGAAAAACCACAGCCCAGGGAACTTCTCTGCCTCAGCTAGCTAAAAACTAACTAAAGGCAAAGGAGAGCCCTGTCCTGCTGTCTGTCCATGCTGCAGACAGCACAGTCCAGGAGCAGGATGGAGCAACTGCAGTTCCTGATAACAAACTCTGCACTTCTTCTCTCTCCTCTTCACTCTCAGAACCATCTTAAGGGTGCAAAACTTATTTCAGATCAATGGGGATATAAGCATCATAAAGTCACCCCAGGACATCAGTTAATATTTGAATTTAATTGGGAAAATACAGTTTTAAATCTAACTGAATGCAGCCTAAGCAAAAAGCCTGAGTCACTAAAATCAGTGACTTTATGCATTTTCCAGAGGCAATATATGTCAAATGTACACCCATTTTTCAGACTGATACCATAGAAATGTCTTAATACAAAATACTGAGCTAGTTCTGTCTGTTCGTTTTCTTTCTTGAAAGCTGTTTGCTGCATTTCAGACAGGTTAAAATGCAGTGTTTTTCTGACTCTTGGGACTGACACTCAGCTTGCCTATTACATCTTATGAAAGGCTCTGTCAGGTTTGAAAATCAGAAATTTTCAAATAAAAGCAGTGTCTGGAGAGAGAGGCACAATTTGCTTTCTTTTCCCAGCCTGTTAATAAGTGAGGAGTGGGAGGTAAAGCAGGATTCACTACAGGACTGGGGGCTACTTTAGTATTTCTTTAACTGGAAAGAGGAAAAAAAAATGTTTATTTGCTAGAGAACAGCCTGTGTTTGTATGCACTCAAGATACTGACTGATTTGCTGATGTTACTGACAGACACTGTGTGCATTTAACATCCTTGGATGAGAATTTGCAGTAATTGTGTTTCCCTTTGTGGAGGTAATTAAGGCACCCAGCAGCTGTCTGGCAAACATTAGCACTCTCCTACCTGGTCCCAGGGGAGCAGAGGCAAGGCAGGAGTGATTTGACCAAGTGATTGGCAGGACTGGGGTGAGAATCAAACCTTAACCAAGCCCTGCAGCCAAGGGTGAACACATGGCATTGGCTTACAACATCTACAGTTGCTGCAAAGATCATGGCATTGTTTATGTTGGAAAAGACCTCTAGGATTGTCAAGTCCAACCATCAAATGCAGAGGAGAAAGTGGTTTTGTGTGTAGAGATAAAAGATACAGCTGTGCTAAATGCTCTACAAATACATAGTAAGAGGAATCCTCATCACAACACTGCTCAGTCTATCTAAACAAGGAGGAATCTCCTGTAAATTTATTTTTAATAGTAACTTAGGTAAGCTCTGCCCTAGCTGAGCAATATTTAGACATGTGTCTTTTCTTCTGAAATCAAAACTGTATATTAGGTAATGGGGACACCTTTTAATTAATTACTCAAAATGTCTATATTGCATTATTTCACAGAATTATTTAGCTTAGAAGCACAAGCTTCCCTAAGCCTCGTGGTTTGTGCAGTATCCTCCTTATCTATAAATAAACAATATCTGACCTTTGTACTCTAGAAGCCTGGTAAAGACCCTGGCAGGACATCACAGAACCCTTTTAATATAACTTCCAGCTATTTGTGGGAGTCTGCCTCCGTGTCACTGAGAAGCAGAGTCGGAGGTGACAGTTTAGATTTTGCCTCCTCCTTCCGGAAGCCATTTCAGTCATGCAGGCAGTTGTGGATCTTACTGTGCATTTATAGCTTAAGGAGTCATTTCCACTTGGAAATAGTCCTGGGCACAGTGAAGATGGACACAGAGTGCAGGCAAAGGTACAGCTCTGTTACTGCTCTAAGGTACTGAGATTAAATCTGTGTTTACCAGGTTTCTGTTTCAGTGAAAATTGCAATAATAAATGCGATTATGTTCAGTTCAGTAAAGATGCAATTTAGAATGTTAAAATATTTATGTTAGCTCTGAAATGCCACCCTAAGTAGGTGTTATATTAAAATTGCATATTAAAACAAAATACAGATTTCTCTTCCCTATTTAATGTCAGTTACTTTATTTCAATTACTGAAAATATTTTGCAGTTGTTTTTACTTTCCTGTTTTTCTCTGCTTACATAAATCAGCTTAGAAGTTTAATGAATTTATGCTTAGATCCTTCAATATTTAAACTTCTATCTGCTTTGATAATTAAAATCAAGAGCAAAATAAAATTTAAAAGTGTAGAATGCAGGCATAGTGTTTCCACACAGCCAGAATGTTTTCAGAGGTTCATAAATGTTGCACTGTTGTGGTTCCTCATATTAATATTTGAAGCAAATATGTGTTCAACTGCAGGAAGGCTTCCTTAGGTCTTTTTTTGGGGTGTCAGACCTCCAGTAAGCTGTTTAACAGGAGGGCTTCTCCAGTGACACTTGCTGAAACACTGTTGGAGTGTATGTGGCAAAGCAGCCGCTTGATTCCAGGTGTCTGAAAAATGCAACAGTATTTCAGGTGAAAGCAGTGTATTCCACTAGCAAAGGTGCTGATCTTTTTGTAAAATGAAATTCTATGTATTTTAGACAGAAGTTGTGATTTTTAAGGTTACACCTGCATTAGTGGTGTGTATTAGTTTGTGTATTGTTTCGTTTACATATTCCACCTACATCCTTGCAGCCAGGTGCAGAGCTGTTTGTGTCTAGTAAGTGTCTGCTCTGAGGATATTTTTATCAACAATTACACAAAGGAAACTGAAATTAAAGACTTCCCCATAGACTTTGTGGATCATCCACAAAGTTTTGTTGTTGAAATAATGAATGTTCACTGCAAAAAGTACAAATGGAAAATGAGCTGCCATTAAAAGGGAAACTCAGATGTGTTTCATGGTTCCTTTGTTTTTCTTACTTCTTTGTGATTGCACAAACACTGTATTTTAGGGAGAGTGAGAGAAAATCCTAAGGGCAACTGTCAGAACAAGGACAGAGATTTGGTTTTGTCACTGGTCTCCATGCAAATGGACTTCTCTTTCCATCCTTCCTTGCTGCTGGACATAAAAATGGATTTTAGAGTGCCAGAGCTTGTGGCCTCAGTTATGTGGGTATATGTTGTGAGAATTAGTAGTGCCAGTGGAACTCAGGGTTGATAAATGCTACTATTATTGTACAATTAGGTACTAAATGTTACCTGTATTACCCTCTCAGGACAACACACTGCACTTCAGGGAAGAAACACATAACATGACTTGGAGAAAATGAGAACTTGTTTAAACAGAATGTCTCCAGGATAGTCAAGGGAGAGATTAAACTGGAATTCAGATGAAGTCTTTTTGTAGGCAGATACACTAGTGAGGAATTACCAGAATGGGAGAGCCAAAGGGGGTGCTTAGCTTATCCTTTTTTTCCCTCAGTAAAATCTGGGAAGTAAAATTTTAAATGTTATGTGAATATTGAGCCCTATTTTGGTTTGCTTTTAGTTTATTGAAAAATTAAAATTATAAAAAAAATTAAATTATTCCAAGGCTTCTTTTTTTCATCCTGCAGTTGTTGGACAAGGGTTCTTTCAGCAATATCAAACTAGTTGACTTGCTGTAGGAAAAAGTGCTGTGAAACACTGATAAATAAAGAAAACTAGAAAGGTTTTTTATCTGTTTGTTCCCCACTAACTTTTTACTGTGCTGATACTCTCAGTGATTATTTGTAGTTGTATGAAAACTGTGTCTGTCTGCATGAATATGAGAAGAGATGCTTGGTTTAGTTCTGCATATGAAGAAAAAGAACTGCATAAAATATTTTTCATTCCTCCTGTTAATGATTGAAATCCATTGAGCATTGTTATTCTTTTGCTGGTAATGCACAGACAAAAGAGCAGACTGTCACCAAAGACAATTCTTTAATTCATATTTCAGAGGATAAAAACGAAGAACAGGTTATTTATTTTATGGATATGTGTGTGCATAGTTAAATGTTTATCTGTTATAATGGACCAAGGAAAGTGGAAAGGAATCCTTGGTGCTCAGATGGAATGGGAAGGAGAGAACCAGAGCAGAGCTGTCTTTGAGATTTGAGGCAGAGGAAGGCATTTCATGTGCAAAGGATCAGGCTCCTATTGGATTCCCAGTACCTGAGGCATAAAACTTTAATTTCCTTATGGAAGCAGAGCAGTTTGAAGTGATAGGTTTGACAGTGGAAGCTGAATATTGGTTTTCTTTTTAATTTATTATTTATAATTTAAGAAGTTGTTATAATTTATTATATTTTATTTTACCTTCTCTTTAAAACTACTAGTTATTATTTAAAATAATAGAGTAAGGTTTAGAATACAGATTTACACAAATCATTGTGGAAGAAAAATCTGTGAAGCAAAGAAAATAGATTTAGATCAGTCCAATTTGACATTATGTGTGTAAGAAGACTTGAGAGCCTAATTTGTATTGATGACAATAAAAATAATTTTGGTGTGGGAAATGTTATGACCCACCTCTGAAGGCTTACCAAAATGGAGGCCCATCTCTTCTTGGAACCAGTACATTGTGAAGTTTTAGAAGCAGTAAAGCAGAATTCAGATTCCATTATGGGTGTGCTTTCCTTCTGAACTAAAAGATATTTTGCCAGTGACAATTTTCAGGTTGGATACTTGTGCTGCAAGACCTGATGACAGAAAAGACCATGATTATAAATGTGTCCTGCTTAATAAGAGTGGCCATGGCTTCTTGAAGGTAAAACTACCTTCTCAGCAACTTTCTAGCACAGGAAGATGGTGTGTTCTTACTTTTGTTACCAGGATGCTTGCAGTAATTCCATATATAGCAAACATTATTGCATCCAAAATGGGATTTTACAGCTAAATGATGTAATCTCAAATGCTCTGAAGAACTCTGGTACAACCTTTGATGAGTCCTGAGCAATTTGGGATTGTTCCCAGATAACAAAGCATAGTGTAACAGGGACATGATTTTCTCCCACCAGTTAAGTCTCTTGCACTCAATGCAAAAGGATTTTTTTGCATGATGGAGGTTACAGTCAGAGTTGAAAGCCACAAGGTGTAATTACACAACTGTTGCAGAGCCCACCAGAATATTGTGTTCTCTATCTTTGACACTGTCATGTAGTGGCTGAGATCCATTATCCCAATATCAGCTCATGTGGACTCTGTTTGGATTTCAGAAAAAATAGTGATCAGATTATTAATGTATAAAATCAAGGCCATGAAGCTAAATGAGATGGGTACTTTGGTTTGCTACATTGCATTCTGACAAGGTTCAGCTACAACAAGCTGAAGGATTTTGCTTTTAATAACATATTGCAGTAAGTATGAAGGTGCATGAACCATGCTGTTCATAAATACAAGTGTGGCATTCTTTCATAAGTTTTTTAAATGGTCACAGTGAAAATCTTGAGAATCATAAATAGAAAATTTTCTAGATTTTTAAGCAGTGATCATATTTTGAACATCATGCTGCTAAAAACAGGCTCCAGACTTAGTCTTGGACATAAGCTAAACAGTAAGTGTTACCAGGCAGAAGATTTCATAGATGATGCCTTATTTTAAAATTGCCTTCACTTAGATCCATCATGTGTGGAATCCTTTGGTACTGGCTTCTGATGAGCAGGATGATGTCCTTAACAGCTCACTGGGATTTTCAAATACATCAGTGTGATGTATTTGCTAAACAAAGGTGGTGGCTGAAGTTTGACAAGTGCTTGTGTTCCTTGAGGCATGGAGAATAAAAGTAATTCTGAACAAAATTCTGTTCTTTATTTCAGTTTCCCTGATGACATGTAAATCAGAATCTGTTAACCATTGGCTGTTCCAGATATGATGTCAAAGCCAACATGGGAAACTTGATGTAGTGTGGCTCAAAAGCAGAAGTATTTTGGTAAGTCACATAACATGCATTAAGTAGATTAAGTAGTTGAGAAAGTGATCATTCCTGATAACATATTTTTTCTGCTCTTTATACCTAAAATGTACTTTCAAGAAACATTGCTAAAAAGCATAGTAGACTTTTGGAAAGTGTTTCTCCCTTCAGAGGCCTAGAAAACAAAACCTCCATACAAGGAAGGCTTAGAACATCCTGCCACAGCCTAACCTTGTGGGAAACTCCACAGAGCTTCAGCATGGCATACTGGTTTTGGTCAAGTATAGCACAGTGCTCTTCCTATTTGTGCAACTTCCACCTTCTTTCAGAGTTATTAATTCACCTGTTTCACTTAGAGCATTTTTCATGGTAAGCCTGCATTACCTCAGCACGTCAAGAGGAATATTCTCAAGTTCAGACAACATTGCAGAATATCATCTGCTTGAGGAGTTTTGAATTGCTTTCCAAAATACGTATTGATTGCAGCAGAATTTAAATAAAACAAGTCCCAAAACAAAATATAGCTATTATTGTATATTCACTATGTAAATATGATTTACAGGGTTTTAATCTCTTTCTTGAATGCTTGAAATCTTGCTTTTTAAGGTGGTAATGATATGGCTGTAATACTATAAGTTCTTAAATGTACTGGTGCTATCAATTCTGCATGCATGGTTCTTTTATACCTAGAGGATTCTTTAGTCCTGCTAATACATCTGACAATACTGCTTGACTTTATTAAAGCCTACTAACGTGTTTACTTGGGTTTGAGAAGTCACACATTTTCCCTTCCCACCAGTAGCAGTCAGCTCTGATGTGTATTTTTGCTTTCTTACATTAACACACATGTGTGTTACAGAGTATCTGTGCAGGTGATTTAAAAAAAAAAAAAAAAAGAAAGACTGCATAGGCTTTGGTGTCACTGGAAAGTAAATACAGGTGTGTACCCTACTCAGGTGAGGCTTCATATGAACATGTAGATGCATCAAAAGACAATTTCTGAAGAGAAAATTATCTTATATTGTCATGGGCTCCTGTCCCATTTTTATTAATGTCTGAGATTTGAGAAACAACTGAAACAGAAGCTGTATCCTTACTGTAATACCTGGGTGTGAGATAGAGCATGCCCTTTTTGAAGGAGTAACTCATATGAATTCTTATTTTTCCACTCACAGAACTCTTGTATGTACCTCCCATCCCCATTTTTCTCCCCAGAGTTTATAATCTTCTATTCAAGAACTGCTGTTCTGTATCCCAGTTTGGCCCAAGCAATAAGTAAATACTAATGATATTCCCTTAGTCATTGTATCTTGCTGCTGACGTCTACATAAGGAACAGATGATGTCCAGTGTTGCACCACTGTCAAGGCATGGAAGAGTCTTTCTTCACTTTCTGGCCTTCCTGATGTTGTTCCAATTCCAGCTGACATTATATGTCCTCTGGATTGGCATGCACATGCTGTTCCCTGCCTGTACATGTTTGGTCTGTTTAATTAGAGCCATGGAAGATATCTTCTGCACCCCAAAAAATACTTCTTGGCACTACAGCTGGAGGAACAGGCATCCACCATAATCTGGGATATGACAAAAACAGCACCTGAAGGAGGGATTCCCAAAATCTTGATGTATTTCTCATGGTACTTGCATGAGAAAAAAGTATCTGCAAAATGGCTCCAAATGCATTTGTCTTCTGCAAGTGCAGAGCCTGGGACAGAATTGGAAACAGCTGTAACCCCTGCCTCAAAGAGGTGCAGTGCAGATCCTTTTCTAGAGGAATGCCATCCCAGCAAAGTTAATTTGGCCACTCCTGATCTAAGGTATTAGTATTTGATTATCATGATTTTCTTCTGACAACCACACATGAGCATTTACATTAGAAGTGCATCCAAAAAGGTCATAATTACTTAAATAAATAACGTTGGTATTTTGCAAATGAGCAATTAAGTTATGAAAGAAGCCTCTTTTCATATAGCTGCTGGCTTTCATCCTTCTGTAAGGCTCCAGAGTTAATTCCTGGTGTCAGACACAGTGTGTAGCTCTGCTGTGCTGAAGTTTTGTGTGACCCCCTGGACCAGGGGCAGGGCAAGCTGCAGGCTGATAACAGCAGGCCCTGCTCTTCCCTGGGCTGGAATTCCTTGCTTGTCTTTGCAGCTTCTGTCTGCTCACTCCTGTCCTTTCCTGCACAATCTCTTTGGCACTGATTTCCTCTGATTCTTACCACAAAAGTCTGGGTCACAGCAATGTGCCCTCTGCAATGTCTGATTTCTGTCTTGGTTGGCTTTTCCAAGGCCCTCAATGCATTTGCTGCCTCCTCTCCACCTTCTCATCTGTATCTTCAGGTCTGAAAACTCCTTTAGAAAACACTTGACTGAATATAGGTGCCATCATGTGTCACCACAGGCAGGGGAGTGGTCAGCATGTGCTCAGAGACTCTAAAAGCCAAGTGGAAATCTGCAAGTGGGAATGTCCCTTTTTATTACAGTTTATCAGAAAGGGATTCCAGGAGTTAAAAAAGAATTCCTGTTAATTCAAATTACATTCATTTTTTTATAAAACAGGAGTTAGTGTTTACTGTAAAGTTCTTTTTTGACTACAGACTGCATAAGGAAGGAAACAAAATATTGGAGTTCTCTCTGTAAGGCAGCTACTTTCTCTGTGCCTTTTTCTTTCCTCTCTTTAATTCCCAATACCTCAGAGGCACAGTTTCCTCTTTTAGCAGGGACTGTGACCTTAAAAATAGCTTGCTCCAAAGTAAACACAGAAAAAACCTACTTCAGTTGTTTCAAATATGTGGTAAGTAACCAAAACCATGTCTAAGCTGAAATTCAGAGTCTTTTAGAGCTGCCTTTGGAGCTTTTTAGGCCTTTTGTTTCCCTGAGCCTTCGTGTTCAGGCTGCAGGCTGGCCTCTGTCTCCAAAGGCATTGGTAAATCTTGCAGTGCCATTTCTAAGTAAATTGTCCCTGCCTTTACCACTCTTGGAAAATGTTTGGAGGGGACACTTTCTGTTTGGATGAGGGCCAAGTGTGGCACCCAGCACCTATGGAAGTGGTGATCCCAGGCTGCTTCCATGGCATTCTGATGGGTGGGACATCACAGCTGGAAGAGTTGGTGATTTATCAAGCAGAGAGCTTGTTTTGTCACTTTTGCTTCTAGCTGTAGGCTCTATCCTCTGGTCCAGCTGCAGAAGGAGGAAGGCAGGACCCTTCTGCACTGGGGCACATCCATAGGGCTCTGCTGCCCTCACATCTGCCCACAGCTGGACCAGAGCTTGCAGTTGCCACAGAAGTGTTTTCCAGGAACAGCCCTTGCCATCAGACAGATTTAGTGGGGCAGTGAACCAAGTCCTGACCTGTACAGTAACAAGGCTGGGGTCCATGTGTTAAAGCAGCTGTGAACAGCTGTGCTCTGCATTTCACTGAGGAGCCCTTGGTGTTGTGTAACCAGTAAGGACAGAAGGACAGGAGAAAGGACATTCAAGTCTGCAAATTAAATCCCTTATGACAAGCAAGTATTGCAAAGGTGTATTTTCAGAGTCTGGCCAATGCCCTTGCATGGAAAAATTGGTCAGGTCTTACAATCACCTCTCCCTGGGCAGAATTGTCTCCTTACCTTGCTTAGGAGGGTTTAAAACTGGTACAGATGCAAGAGTAACAGTCCATCGGGTCACTCACAACAGTCTGCTTGTGCAGACTGTCTCAAAACACGGGTATTCCCTTTACTTTTCGTCTTGCAGAGGGGTTCTTCCTATCTCTAAATATACCAGCTGTATCTGTGTGGTGTAGCAAATGTAGTCACTTGAATATTTTCCTCTGAATATAGTCTAAAAGCCTTCATTTATTTAGAAAAAATATGTATTACAGTGTTTTGAAGCCTGAGAAGAGGACTAAGAAATTTTTGATTAGCATTGACAGCTTGGTTCCTTTGGTGTAGGGGAAAGAGGAACAGTTGAAAAAGGAGCAGGGGGAAACCTCAAAAGAACATTTTATTTTTACTTTTCCATCATCTAAGGTGCAGTAGGTTTTGGGAAGGTTTTTCTTAATCTGTTGTGTTATCCCGATCCACAGGGAACTCATTTTGAAATTAAATATGCCAAAGCATTTATGATTTACAAGGGGGGGTCGGGGGGAAGCCTTAAAAAATATCTTGTGTTTGATCTATTTGTCACTATGAAAATATTGACAAAAAGTAAAAGAATGGCCTTCATTTAGCTTATTATTCTTGGCTTATTTAAATGCTTTCTTATTAAGGGCAAACTCCCTTAATTAACTCTTTCACAGTTGCAAAGGAATAAAAAGTTTGACAATTACGTCAAACTGTAATCTATTTTATAATTGGTAATTCCTACTCAAAAATACAAAGTGTGGCTGAGAGAGATGCTTTTAAAATTAAAAACATATATGGAATAAGCTGTGCAGAATTTATGCTGCAAAATATCTTCTGTGTAAAATCAGAAATAGAGTGTTAATGACACAGTTCTTAAAGGATTTCAGAAAATAAATACTTTATGGGACCTTGGCTTCATCCTCTCTCAGAAGCTCTCTGTTTGTGGAGCGTGCTTTCCCTGGCAGTCAGAGAGCCCTCTGGGAGCCTGGTTTGAAGGACAAGTGCTCCCAAAATGGGCAAAGCAATAAAGAAACTGGAGTTGGTGCAGCACAGCAGCTGCTGATCCAGCCAGGCTGTGCCACTATCAGTTTCCCTGGGAGCCCAGGGCTGGCTTTGGGGGCAGGCACTGTCACACAAGTAAGAGCTGGGTTGAGGTCTGTGCCAGAGCTGCACCTCAGAACGTACCCTGAGTGGGGCCCAGGGCCCTGCCTGGAGGAGGCAGCACAAGAGATCAGGTCTGGGCCCAGCCTCCTGCCCTGCCACTCCTCCTACCTGTGCTCATTAGTTCCAAGGACTCTTAGGTAGCTGGAGACTCATTAATGCTGGCAGGAGAATGATTACCTAGCTCTGGGTTAGTAATGCAATGCGTCATGTTGCAGAACAGCCAGACCTGAGGCTTAAGCTCTCTGTTATCACTTCAGAGAGACAGATGTTACTACTGCCAGCCCAGAATTCCTAAAAGAAAATGCTAATTTAAATGACTTACTCCGTTAAATTCCCGTTGAATTAGCATTAGTAATGAAAGTAGTTGCATTGTTATCACTGGAGTATCTGAGGAGGCTGCTGGCCAGAATGTCATATGAACAGGAATGTCTGCTGGGATATTTAATTTCATCTCCCATGACAATGTGCAATTGTTCTCTTTTGTACATCTTCTGTTAACTCTTAGTGTTCTTTGGTATAGGCAGAAGTCCCTCCAGGCCAGCACAGAAAGCACAGTAGTGAAGTCCCTCTCTGAAGAATGGCAGTGTGCAGGGACAGCAGAGTTAGATTCCACTGCAGTGAAACAAAGTGTTCACAATTTCCTTCCCTGAATTTCCCACCAGGCTCTGGTTATATCTGCAGCCAGTACATCTCCATGTCTCTGTAACCAAGAGAGAACTATAGGATTGTTACTCACCTGATCCTGCAGAGGCATCCCTCCTTGGAGGCTGTTTGCTCAGATGTGCAGGGGGTCCTCTGTGAGCCTCTCTCACAGCACATTTCACCTGATCTCAGGTGTCTCAGTGGGTGCAGAGCTCTCAGCACTTAATGCTGTATCCTTGCAGCACTTATATTCTGCATCATTGTGCTTTTATTGGAGCCCAATCAGGAGACACAGGTTGGGATTGGTTTGCCATGGGGACCCAGAATTAAGTTAGAGGTGTAGGAGGTATTGGTAACAAAGCTTATAAAAGGCAGCAAGCTTGTGCTTGGAGTTGTGAACCAGAAATACCACCTTCCCCACAAAATTCCTTTGGTGGGCAGGATTCTCTTTTTCTCCCTTTCCCTTCTTTTGTGTTGTAGTATTTTGTGTCTTTGGAGTTATGGGGTGAATTTCTTTGTCTCAGGAACCAGCAGTGTTTAAAATATAGGGGGACATGGCTTTATTAAAGCGATTCTTTCAGTTGTCACAGCAATTGGTTTTCCATAAATGATGAAGAAAGGAGGAATGTATGTAAAGAGATACATTAGTTAATAATGGTGAATACAGTTTTGTTTAAACTAACAAGGAAGCATTCTGGGGTTTGCTGCTGTAGTTCACTTTATCCAGGTGATTTTTTTACTTCAGTATTCTCCAGGTTTGCAATCAAAAACTGCAGCCCTTGTATGTTCACAGCTGTATCAATCCCAGTTTCTCTGTCTGTGTAACTAAGTTCCTCCATTGGGATATCTATTAGTCAAAAACAGACAGAGAAAATAATAAAAATACCAGATGTAAAAAAAATATAAAAATATTATTAAATATTTTGAAAATATAGTGAAATATTATAAAAATAATAAAAACCCTAGATGTGATACTGTGTGATTCTTCCAAAAATATTTTTCTGCTCCTGCTTTCCCAAACTTCCCTCAGTCAGATGGGCAGAAATGGCAGCGTAGTGGGAATGGTGCTGTGCCCCCAAGGTGATCTGCCTGACCATTTTATACAAATGGCTACTTTTCTTACAGCTTTGCTCAGTTAAAGGGTAATTGGAGACTTGGGGAGGCAGGGGTTGTTGTTCTAGAATAAGCATATGTGATTTCCAGTATTTCCAAGGGACTAAGCACCAAAGAAGTGGAACACCAAAAAAGAAAAGTGTGCTGACTAAATTTAGGAATTTTTTTTCTCTAGGGATTTAATAATAGAATCAAAATTCTTTACTGCTCAAAAAATTTTCTACGCTTAAGAAAAAAAGCATGGCAAAGAAATGTGCCATAAGTAACACACTTAGTCTTTTTATTCCTATTCCCTGATTTTCAGTATGGTTTCTAAACCTTTCTCCCAATATTTGTGGGTTGGTTTTAGTCCTTATTCTCATCTTTATTCATCCCGCTTTACTTTTCTCTTTTTCTGCTTACAGTCCTTTCCTTTTCTTGTCCTTCCTTCATGCCACTCTCTTAGGTAAGTCAAAAACATGTGCCTCTGCCACCCCTCCCTACTGTCTTTATTTAAATTGAAGTGGAACTGGAGGCTGTGTAGACTTCTGCTTTTCCAATGTCAGCAGGTGAAACTTAGTATATTCTTCCCAGGAGCACATGCAAACATTTTTTTCCTAATCTTTGTCTTGCTGTGTTTAAGTTTGCAGCTGCTGGATTCCACTTTGAGTGTCAAGTTCAAAGGCATCCAGACGGTCTTTGTGAAATATCACAGAACCCACTGAACTTCACCTGGGTTTGCAGGGGAGTTTTGTCAAACCACAAGTTTCCCACACTTCAGTGTAAAGCCTTGTGTTAATTCAGAGCTCTTTTCTCCCAGCTCAGAGATATCTTAACTCTGAAGGATCACAACCTATAGGGAACTTCTTCCTAAACTCTGACCTGCTTTCAAGTTTGTAACAAAACTCAGAATTGTTTCCACAAATTTTGGGGTTTGTAACAAAAGCAAAGGACAGCTGTAATCCAGGCTGATTTTAAATCCATGGCTTTAGAGATGGGTTACTGGAAAATGTATGTCAACTATAGGCTAAATTCTTCCCTTTTCTGAGAACATTTTACCCTGCTGTCCCTGGGGGCTCAGAGTATTTTTCTTTTAACATGGTCAGACTTTCTGCCATTTCTTCCAAGGGATAAAGTTTCAAAATATGCTTCTTCTGACTGCTTTTCCAGGTAGCTGGTTCACTCCGTCCCTGCACTGTGGGAGGAGTCACCCATCCTTGGCTTTTGAGGGCCAGCCCTGCCCCTTCAGTCACCTCTTCCTGGCCCTTTGAATATCAAGTAGCAGCATCACACTGGAGAACAGGTGGAATAAAGGGAATAGAAATGCTTTGGCCTAAACTCTTCTAGCTTCAGTGTGATCCTGTGTATTCAGTGTGCCTTTGTACAGGAATGTACCTCTCTTACCTTCTTTGTTGGTTTCATTTCTACATTACGAGTCCCTCAAAATCAGAGCTGCATAAAAATTAATAATGATGCTTTTTTTGCATTGTATAATTCCAGGATGTTGGGGTTTTTTTACATCTCTCAGCCTTTCCAAGTACACCACTAGCTCAACTGCTTTTTTTTATTCTGTTACATTATAAAAAACTAAACAAAATCCCCTCAGCCATTTTTTTTTAATTTATACCATAGTTTTTCTGTGTTAGAAAGTTGTAGGTTTTTTGTTTTGTTTTTTAGGTGGCTTGTGTTTTCTTCTCCTCTCAGAAAACAGTGTGAAATCTCTAAATCTCTAAACTGGTAATTAAGCAGGTACCTAAATTTTTAATGAGTAGCATGTGCTTTGCAATTTTTCCTGAAGATTTGCATCTTTGTTTCTTAGGATCTATCAGGTGCTAATACTTTTACAAGGAGGCTGGTGGACACATACTTGAAGGAAATATGTGCTTATTAATTCTTGATGCTTTTTGCTTTTATCAGCTCAGCTGTTACTTCATTCCGTTCTAGCTGTCCCTGGCTTATTACACACAAGACAGTGAAATCTGAATCAGAAGTCACTTGCAGAGATGGAGTTGCAGGCTCCATTCTTTGAGTGTTCATTTGCTGTTTATGTTGCAAGTGCTTTCAGAGCTGTGCAGAAGAGTGTGAAGTTCCTGGGGCTGTAATAGAAAACATTGGTGCCTTGACTTTCAAGGGAAGAATGTGGTTAAGATTACAGTGACTGAGGCAGTGTCAATGGGTGGTCCTGAGTCCATGTGGCTCCCAGAAAAGAGTGTCTGCTCAGATGGGTGATGAGCTGCACTCACCACAGTCAAACAGCTGGGAAAGGGCTGTCCTGGACTATGTTTTTGTCTGCTCAGTGGCCAGATGCTGTCAGGTGGCTCCTCAGTACTTTGCTATAAAATCAGATAAAGGGTTTGCTTAAAAGCTGGACCATCATAGAAAGGAGCTGCATGCTCCGTTTGTCCCCTTGGGTCACTGCCTTTCCCTCAGCACAGTCCCATTGTCCTGTTCAGTGAGAAGTACAAAATGTCTGCCTCGCTCCCAGCGCCATTTTGTAGCCCGATTGTTGGATAATTAAGACTGTGAGAAGTGGAAAATAAACAGCATGGCATGGGGGAGATTTCAAAAGGAGCACCAAATCTGCATGTTTTGTTTAGATGTTTAATTGTTGCCTAATGGCTGCATTTAAACAAGTGACTTTACAGTGTCTGGAAGAAAACAGGCTCCCAAACTTGAGGAGCTGACCTTGGGTAGGTGCCATCAACTGTTTTTTTCTATTGGCACAAATGTTCTGCTGGCAGAACCTCCCTGGAGCTGCAGCCTCTCACCCAGCCCTGAGTCAGAACCTGCTCACTCTGTACTGGGCCACCAAATTATGGCACTGTTGTGGTTTAACCCCAGGTGGCAGCTCAGCCCTGCTCCCTCCCCTGCCATGGGTTTGGGAAGGGTAAAAGTGAGGAAACCCGTGGGATGAGATAAATACTAAGAGATAAAGCAAAAGTGTGTGCACAAGCAAGGCAAAACAAGGCATTCATTCCCCACTTCCCTTGGACAGGCAGGTGCTCAGCCATCCCTGAGAAGCTGGGCTCCATCACAGCTCACAGTCTCTTGGGAACACAAACTCCATCACTCCAAATGTCCCCTCCTTCCTCCTCCTCCTCCTCCCCACTGCTTTGTATACTGATGCTGTATGGGCTGGGATGTCCCTGTGGCCAGCTGGGCTCAGCTCTCCTGGATGTGCATCCTCCCAAGGCCTTGTGCCCCCAGTCCTGTCCCTGGTGGGGTGGGAGAGGAGCAGAAAAGGCCTTGGCTCTGTGCATGCCTAAACTAAATAATAAATAAAACATCCCTGTGCTATCAGCACTGTTCCAGCACAAATCCAAAACACAGCCACTGCCAGCCACTGGGATGAAATTTAACTCTACCCCAGCCAAATCCAGCACAGCTATTTATTCCAAATATTACTAGCATCCCCTTCAGTAATCAAGATTTGATTGAGGAAATATAGGATATTTAAAAATAAGAACCTTTAAAATAGCTGTAATTAAGCTTCTCCCGTAGAGCAGCACATAACATTGTTCAGGAAAAAAAAGACACCAGGGTAGATTACAAATATGCTAAAATCAAACTAAAAATGTGTGATAGGAGTTAAAGGGATACTGTGGAGCTGTTCCTGTCATCCTAGGGATGCAGTACCAGCTGTGTGAGGAGCAAAGTTAGTGGCATTTACTCTGTTTCTCTATGAAATGCTCTGGTTTGTGTGTGTAACATGAGTAAGGGCACTTTACATTCATAGGAGGGTGCAAATTCAAAGCTGTTTAGAATTCTGCAATATCTTAATGACAATAGTTGAACCCAGTTATCAGAACAGTACTTCTATTTTTAAAATGCAATCAATCAATCATTTTAATACATTGCAACCTTAGTGCCAAACATCTCAGAAAATTATGTCTATGGCAGTAAAAATAAAGCATCTGAAACCCTTCTGCAGAGTCATTCTTCCCTTTTTTCTTAGCTAAGTCGAGTAAAAGCTCAATGCTGCAAAAAATATCTGGAATTGCATAACAAGGAGTAAATCCTCCAAACAAGACTGATTAGCAGGCAGGGATTGCCATCATGAACTGAGCAAGGAGGGACAGAGAAATTGTCCCACCTGACAAAAGTTCTCTCTAAAAATAAAGCATGTGCTGTTTTGTTTTGGGGTTTGGTTTTGACTTCTGAGGTGGGAGTTGTGTACTGCTTTTTAAGAGGGTTACAATGAAAATTGCTCCTTTCTGTTTACTTCTCAGGAAGGTGTCCCATGTCTACCATGCTTTTACAAAAAACTCTTCATGTAGAGGCGATTGAGGCTGTAGGTAATTCAAGTTCAGTTTCTGCCTCTGCTGCAGGGATTCACACAAAAGCACAAGAGAGTCTTGTACATCTGTTCCTCATCTGCAAAATAAGGATTAATGCTTCCTTATCATTAGTGCTTATAAATGACTTTGAAGTTCCTCCAGTGTGCTTCAGATATATCTATTACTGTTGTTGGTGATAAAAATGTGAAATACATAACTCAGTCATGTTAACAGCCTATTAACTGAGAGGATTTTTAACACAACTAGAATATAAAAGTATCAGCACCATATTCCAGCAAATAACCAGCTACAGTGAGAACATACCTGTACATCACCTCTGTTTTCACTTCCACATGGGTTTTCTCAAGGCTGAATTTTTCTGTGGGTTGCTTATTTTCTGAGACTGACCCTCAGTCTTGTATTGATCAAAGGCTTTGCTTTTTTATAGAGGACCAGCAAGAAACAGTGTTTCCAGTCCTGAAACTGGTAGGACCACTACATTGGACCAAGAAGTTAAAAATTAATTTCAACCATTCTTGTTGCCCCAAGATAAATAAAGGGGGAAATTTTGAAAGAGATTTTTGGTTTCAGTTGAACAGTAGCCTGCATAAATAGGTATTTGTATAACAAAAAATAACTCAATGGAAGCAAGTTTAGTTGAGGTAAAATTGGAGCCAAAAGCACAGATGATCTGGACACAGATCATAGGTTACAGAGTTAAGACATCTGGATTTCTATTCAATTCTCTGAAGGTGTAACTAGGAGTTAATAAGGTTTGCTTCCCTCTTCCAGAAGAGTTTTTTTATGTGGTGTCTGAAATCTGGCTTCCTTAGGGGATTAATAAGTTTTTTTCCAGTAATTCAAAATAACTGCCCTGAAAATACAAGGCAGTTTTTGATAGTCCTTCCTAACGTTATGCATTTATAGCAGCAATACTGTAATTTGTGATTTGCAGATGTGAGTGCATCCTTTTTAGGGACAGCTGTCCCAGAAATCAGGATATTTAAGCCAAGACTTCTTTAAATCATTTACCTTGATATCTTAGGCAGTATCTAAAAGGATTTTTTTTGAAGTAGCAGTAGAGAGAGCTTGTATTTTGTGTTTGTCTGACCAATAGGTCTCCTCCCGTTGCGTGTTTCATTTTGATGTTGATACACATGCTTTTGTTAATTAATGCACATGTTTATGTCAGATATATTTATAAGTATATATAGGTTTAGTTCACGATGCTTATTGGCACAAATCAAAGATCCTCTTAAAAGGTTTGTGCTTAGTGCATGTTGAATTCATCCTGCTGTTCCATGCATTGCTTGAGTGGTCGAGGACAGAGTGCCACAGCAGGGAATTATCAAATGTCTGATTCTCTTCTCACCCTTTTCTGAAAAGGATATGTTGGTTACAGGAAGGGCATGGCACTGAAAAAAACTTCAATTGTATTTCAATATTTGAAGCACCATTTGTGCAAAATATACTATATATATAAATATATTCACAACAGAGTTGTTTTAAGCTCCAAAACACATTAATAACCTCTGTGAAAAATATCATATTCTTTCAGTAAGTTCTTGAGATTCTTTTTTCTTACTGATTTTTTTTTTTTTTTGAAGTAAGGCCTTTCTCCTCTGAACATGAAGTAGTTCACAAGCTCTTATTTTGTCCAGTGTTTGGATACCCCCAAGGCAGTAGGAATACAAGCTCGTGCCAGATGAGTGACAGCTCTCATTCCTTTACCATAGTTAACAGCAAAGGTTCAGAAGTTGTCATACCAGCTTTCTAAACAGAATTGTAAACTTGCAGTGCCCATGTTTCCAGAAGCAAAAGGGCTTGCTAGCATTCAGCATCAGCTCTGTTAGGCTTCTTGTGGTGCTGAATTTTTACTTGTCCATTTTGTGTCTGATTATTGCTTCTTGGCATTACTTTACCAGAGTCATTCATTTAAAAGGTCTCAGGGAGAAAACCTCAAGAAAATGACAGTATTTTAAGGTCCTTACCATAGTTTCCCTTTGATATTAGACACCTGTTTTCACCTAGCAAGAAGGGTTTTTTAGCTTCTAATTTATTAAGTTGCACTTGTAATAACATGAATAGATTTACATAGGATTTGGTCTGGTATCCTGCTACAGCTACAGGCCTTTAAAAATTATGTTGCACACCACACTTCATACCTAGATTGATGGTTTTGGGGGGACAGCCCTTCCTGAGAGCATGTGTTATGAGAGAAGATAGAAATGAGTTATTTTTGTATTCCCACTTGCCTTATTAAAGCAGACCTAGGTATTATGTTCCTGTCTCACTCTAGATATTGCACAGTACTTAGTCTTCTTACTTCATCAGTTACCATGCAGTGTGGAGAGCTGAACTCATGACAATCCTGTTCATCCTTTCAGTTCTAATACTTGGTAGTAGGTTATGTTTATGTTAGAAAGATCATCGTTTTTCTCACATGAATTACCAAGTACATGAATGTTGTAATTGTTATTCAGAGCCTAGATGATTCATTATTGATAGAAAGGGCTGTTCATTTGGAATGTTCAGTGTTACAGTTGTCTTTCTGATTAAAATGATTTGGGGTTTGGTTTCCTTTTCAGCAACTAAGGATCATTCTAGCAAAAAAATATTGGTGATCCACAACAGGGCACTCTCCATATCAAATATCTAGATTACAAAGTGTTCTAGGATTATCATACCCCCATATGTTCTTAGAGGATAAATTACTACCCTGTAGACTTGGTTATGTCTCAGCTTATCACTCACATTTTGTTTAAAAGTGTGTGGCTTTTTTGTTTGCTTTTGTAAAGGTGCTTTCTGTGCACTGTTGATGCTGCAAGACATAGAAATTAGGAGACTTGTATATTAGCACTTCCATAGCACAATAAAAGATTAGGGAAAATGTGTGTTTGCTAGCAGAACTGGTATCCAAAATTTATGCATGTATAACATATGGAAATACAAGGAAAATATTTAAAATACAAGGTAATAGTTAAATGGGAGGGGGGGAGTCAAGCTTTTAGATTTCTTAAGTGTTTATATCTTTCAATATTTGACATGCTGTATAAATTGGGGGGGGGTGTTTATTTGGAATTGTTTAGGTTGATTTTGTTTGTTTCAGGTTTTGGCAGATTTTTTGTGGAGGTTTATTTTGGTTTTGCTTTGGTTTGGTTGGCTGGGTTTTTTTCTTCTTGTACTTGCTTGCATATGTATTGTACAGGCTCTGACTTTGTGGCCAGAGCAGACAGAATTACTTGATGCTGAGAACCTCGTTAATTTTATGGCACATTTTCACATGGAGATCGGCTTTTATTTCCCCTCTCAGTCTTTATTCTTGATTCAGTTGTTAGTAAGGTTTACTGAGCAAAAACACTGGGTGTATTATGGGAAGAAATCTAATCAATGCAGCACCAAGGGACAGTCCTTCAGAGTCCTCCCTGTGGCTGTGAGCCAGCCTGGAGGTTACTACGAGGTTACTCTGTCTGACTTGAACCAAAATACCCATCTACTTCTGAAAAGGCTGCCGGCCACCCCCAGCACGTGGAACAGAAGCCTCATTAATATGAGCTCCCAATATATGTATCCACCTGTTGTAGCAGCCCCAGCACAGAGGCTGTGTTTCCTATTTTAAACCCTTTGCATGGCTGTCTGCATTCCCTGCTGTCTGCAGTTGCTGTGGAGCTGCAGGGCAGCTCCCAGGCGGTACCTTCAGGGAATGCAGGAGCCTAAAGAAAGTGGTGGCAGATGTCAGTGGACCTTGCCAAATGCTAGCTTTCAACTTAGATTGTCTGAAAGATTCACTGACTAATCCAGACTTTGTGATACAGAAGTATCCTCATTAGTCATGGCTTTAAGTGTGCGTTTCTTTAATGCCTGCTCCTTTTTCAGGTATTGATGCAGAGAATTGCATTGACACATGTGTAGGAAATCTTTATTTGTTTTGCTTCCTAGCAAACCCCAGCCCTCCAGTATGCAGAGTTTAACTCTTCTTAGAGTTGAATTCTTAGAAAGATACAGCACTTCCTTAGGGCTTTTACCTGTTTTGGCTCTGAGTTCTAATAAATCATTTGGCAGCAAAATGACTCGAAGATAAACTTCTCACCTTTGATGAAATATTTGTTCAGCACATTCTACAGTATGGTTTATGTCAGGAGTTATATGTTTTCCTTGTTAAAGACAAGAAACAAAGAATCAAAACCATTATCAGACACCACTGCTGATTTAGCAGAGGCACAAAAACTTCACATATCGAGTAAGCCATATATTTTTCTGGCCACCTCACTTGGTTTTCCTGACAAACACATTAGGAACTGCCTGTGAGTACTTTTAATTTTGTGTAAAGGAGCAGTAAGCTCTTGAGGAAAGTATACTGTTCCCCCAAGCTGGTCCTCAGGAGCTTCAGGTGCTCCTCCTTGCACACAGGTGGTTTCCAGGGAGCACCCTCCCCTTAGTTGTGTGGCTCCTGTTTCACTGTGAGTGGACTGAAATATCTGCAAGCAGGCACACCTGCCAGTGCATTCACAGTTTTCACAGGCCCTCATTGGTAATGCCTGTATTTTGGTTTTGTTTCTTAAAGTTTTCCATGGAAATTTCTGGTAAGGTATGAATCCTAGCCCCAGGTATTGATGGCTGAGAGGAGGCTGCAGTTCTAGTGGCAGTGAGTTGCAGTGAATCAGAGACTCTGAAGGAGCTTCATTAGCTCTGCTCCAGCTTCAACTCTCCTCTGTCTGCAGTGATGTGCTTCCTGCCCATACCATGTTGCAGCATTTGATTGTGAATTGTAGCCTGAGAAGCATGTGGCAGTTTCAATAGGCATGTATGTTAAACAAAACTTTGAGAGAAACAGTCTCCTCAGTTAAAAATCATGAGAACATAAGAATTCTGGAACACAGAAGGGACCTACTCTATTGTTTCTAGCAGTGATGAGTAGTCTGTGCTTATGGAAAAAATACAAGTGCCAGGTATATGGAATAAATAGGCAGAAGTGTTGTGGTTGATGAATTCACGTGGAAAATCCCCCTGGACTGTAGGTGCATCAGGTCAGAGAATTCTTAGGCAAAATCCTGGATTTGTATGGTTTGATCCACAGTCACATATTGGGCATAGGGACCAGCCACAGCACAAACACCTGACCAGTCTGGGACTAAGCCAAGGGGTTCCAGCCATTTGCAAGGGGTTCCAGCTATTTGTGAGGGCATTCATCTTCAGTGACAGTAAGTACAAGAATGTTCAAATGCAATTAATTACTAACTTATTATAAATAACTTTAGTAACCTCCTTCTTTCAATAATGGATTTTATTTGTCTGGGTTATTTTTGTATTATTTCAACACAAACCCCATTTCTTTAGCCTTTGTAGGTGTTGAACTTGATGATCCTTGTGCATCCCTTCCAACTCAGCATATTATGTGATTCTGTGTTGGAGGACTTGGACTGTAGAAGTTATTTTCTGTTGTTAGTTGAAGTGGCATCATGTCACAAAAAATTTGCATTTTGCACAGAAGTGTTTTAGTAAAATTGCAGTCAGGCTGTAGAGCTTATGGGGACAGGAAATAACTGTAGTTATTACACCTCAAATACCAATCTTTTGCAAAGATTAGGTATTCCAGAAAAGGTTAATAGCCAACACTTTCCTAAAATGGGACCAGTGGTGCTATTTCATTGAGATCCTATTTCAGTGGGATTCCAGTCAGTCATGTTGTTGGATGGGAGATTAATCAATCAGAAGGATAATTTCTCCTTTCTTCCCACAAAGGAAACATCTTGCATTGCTCAACACTGAACTGGGGGTTTCCATTTTAGCAGACACCAAGTGTCAGTTCCACATGTGGTGCTCAATACTGTACTACCATCATGATGTGTAAGAGTATTGTGTGAATAACCATGAGTTAAAGCAGCAATCCTGTTCTATTGCCACCTGCCATGGTGAAGGGTGGCTTATGCCATTGGCCTTCAGAAGTTCATACCAGGTTAAGCTGAACCCACATTTGATTTCCAGTGTCAGCCATTAGTGGCTGAGGTTGTCACTAGTGCCCTTTCTTGGTGCACTGCATTAGTGAGGAGCCACCAGCTCTGGTGGTTCTGGGCCAAAACTAGATGTAGACTTGAGCTTAACTGTCTTGGTGTGTAAATATTAAGTACAGAGGAAATTCCACACTCTTTTCTAGACCAGCATTATCATTAGTTCTCTGACTGGGTCACTTGGCTGCCTCAAAGACTGTAGTTAACATGTTCCTGCTATTCACCTCTTTCTGCTTTTACTCACAACATTCAAATACAGTTCTTGCTAAAGATCATGTTTGTTGTTTGGGAACAATATCCCTGATGTTCAGCAATGCCCCCTTTCAGACTAATCCATAAACATATTTTTAATTTGACTTCCATATTTCAGCAAGCCCTTGAAGGCCCTGGAGCACAGGCATTGTGCATTTCAGGATGAAAGTTTAATATGATGTTTCTTGTTGTGCATTCTCATGTTTCAACAGAAATGTATCTGGCAACTGTTGCTCTTCTCTAGCCAGTCTAAGAGAGAGGGCTTTCTTATTAACCTCTCTGGAGAAGAAATTTAATAAGACCCAGTCATGAAAACATTGACATGACTGAATAAAGTCCTTCATGTCTAAACATCTGTAGGATTGTTGCCTACTGTAATAATGGAATAGTCTGAAAACCATGTCTATAAAATCTCAGTGTGGCACTGCACCAACACATGCTCTTTATACAGTCTTAAGGCTGTCAAGTTTGAAGAGTTTCTTTATCTGTACCATTTCTATCCCATCTTGTGTCTGGACTTTTTTCTGCCTGTAGGTTCCCATTGGCCAGATGTCTGACTGAGACTAAAGATTATTTTTGTGTACATTTTTGTACAGTACCTATATTCTCTTTTAAGGAAAAATATACACATGCATTTTTCTTCTCTATTAATAAACTGAGTGACAATTTAAAATAAATTCTTTCAGCTGTTCAGAATGGTACACAGATGTACTGGCACATTTCAGAGTGAGTTAAATAGAGAGCACAGCATTACATCCCCTACAGAGCTGAGGAAGAGGAGGTGGTCTCTGAACACTAAAGCAAAACAAAGCAGTGCCAAGGTGGTGGCTTTGAGAAAGACAAACCAGACTGTTACCTCTCCTTCTAGATGGTGTGGGGAACTCTGATGCCTCACTGCCTTTCATTTCAAAGCCAGGTATCATCTCACAGTGGGTAACCCAACCCTAATTTTTAGGATACTTAAGTCTTTATAGGACTTTGCTCTCAGGCTTGGCAGTGAACAGAATATTCACTTGCATTTACATCTAATTTAGGTGCATGTGTAGGTAATTGTTATTCCTAAGCTGCTGCTATGGAGAGAGAAAAAAGAGGCTCCTAAGGGGTTGGTTCAGGGTATGTATGTTAGAGATGTACTGCAGATTTCTTTCTGAAGGACCCTGTCTGGATCTGGACACTCTGTATGATCCTGTCACCTTTACTGGGACAGTAAAAGTGAGCTGTATCCTCTCTCTGTCTCTGCCTTTCTGTTCTATAAACAAAGGCAGTACTTTTTCTCCTGTGAGGCTGGGGGATAACATTCCAAAGGAGTTCTGAAGCATGTGGATATTATGGTGGTCAAAGAGTGAGGAATGCCAAAATGGGAGGTGTCTTTTGTTGGAGGAAAGAAAGCATTATTCCAAGAAGAATGACTTGGAATGGACTGTTACGTGTATACAAATTTTGAGGCTTTTGTGGAGAAAAGTAACCTTTCTTAATAAAACAGCAGCAGAATTAGCTGGGAAAAAAAGTAGAAGCAGTAAGAAGTGAATAAATTTAGTATTTGATGTGATGAGAGAGAGAACAATCACAGCATCACTTATTTGGAGTGACCCAGAGTAATTTATGTGCAGTGTGCAAGGGATGAGGCCCAGGTAACTGCACTGTGAGTTCAGCCAGCACCCTAAGGGAGAGTTCCAGAGGTGGGACAGGGATGGAACCCACAACCTTGGTGTTATCAGTACCATGCCCTTGAGCCCATTCCAGGGTCAGTCTCACTTGTGAGAGGGTTAACATTTACTGAATATATGTTCCATTACAGGTGGTGTTCCTGCACAGTTTAAGTGGATGTAATTGTTGAGAGGGCTAATGTTTACTGAATACTTGTTCCACTACATTTGGTGTTTCTGCATAGCTTTTGTGGATACAGTTGTGACAGGGTCACCATTTCATAGTATTTGTGCCATTAGAGTTGCTTATTGTGGCCTTTGAGTATCATTATGAACTTTGAGTTTTATTATGGACTGTGAGTGTTGTCTCACCCTAATCCACACTGGGGGGCTCTGTGAATTTCAGCTCCTCTCCCTTTCTCATAGTGGGGACATGAGGGAGTGTTTTTTTTTAGGTTCCCCATAGTTCTATCACCATCACAATGCAAGAAACTAGGATTTTTTTTTTACCATACTGTATGTATTTTTCTATGAGATAGTAATTTCTGTACTTGACTATGATTACAAAGCATATGTGAAGGTATTACTGACACAAATGCATTATCAAAAGTGTTAGTGTCCCTGGCTGCTGAGACTAAACTGCTGAATGCTACATTTTAGGAGTGATTTACACCTGATGTATTGATGTCCATGACTGGTCAATTAATCTGACCACAATTAATCTTTCTACTGGTGATTGGTATAGTAATTTTAAAGGTCTGAAAATAAGGATGATATTTTGGGGTAAAGGTTGAAATATTTTTATCTGGTAACTTTTCTTTAAACTCACTTGGCTATGAAAGTAGAGGAAACTTTTTTCACTCAAAGCTTTCAAGGTTTGCAGCTATTAAATTGACTGGTCTCAGGAACTTGTCATAGTGCTTCCCTGAGGGTAAAGTCATCCCTCCACAAAGTACCATTCATGCCCTACTTACCCTCAATTAAGGTTTCCAAAATAAGTTTTGGGACTCTGGCCTTCTTCTGAAACAGAATTCTCACCTGTAGAAAAGACTTTGGGAGGCTGTATTTAATATCTGTATATCTGTTCCTCTCTTTTTCCATCGTAAGGATGACACTTTTTTTTCTTTCTCTCTCTTTAGAAACAGAAAGGATGACTTACTGGGGAACCAGGTTAAAAACTAAAGAAGTGAAGATTGGTCATCTCTGCAGAGGAAATTACAAGGTATGCATAGTAATCACACTGGAGATTCATTTCTTGCTGGTGCTTAGGTCTTCATGGTACATTACTTGTGGCAATAAAGTTTAAAAATAGTCCTCAGAAACATTGAAAAGATGTTCAGAAAAGTACTTTTTTCTTCTGTGTGCTTCCCACACTAAGCAAAGCAAATATTTATTTGGTTTTAAATATCTTTGAGATGCACCTTTAAACTCATTAATATGCTGAATTGTAGCTGTGTTTCTGCAGGTAAATGGCAATCACATTCAATGAATTGGGTTTTTGGCTGAGGCCAGTAAAAACAACTCTTCTCCCAACAGTAAAATTGAAATCCCTCCAGATACTATCAATGGTCATTCTTGAGACTTAAAGTGCTTGTTTCATGGACTCATTTAATCACTGTATGCTCAGTTCAGCAGTGTTACCATTTTCTCTTCCTCATTTATTACCATCACAAGGAGATGCACTCAGAACCTGTCTTGCACTGCATTTGAAGAATATATCATTTTGCATTTGTCATCCTGAAAATTTGTAACTTCAGGGATGCAAAATCAGCACTACTAACAACTCATGCCTCTCAAATATTTTATGTAAAGTGAATGCTTAATATTTATCCAGTGACTGCTCAGTGACCAGCACAAGGCTATCTGCCACTTAAGTCCTGAGGTTAAATGTTACTTCAGTGATGCATAAAATTTGTATTGACCATCTGCCCAGCACTGAGTTGAACCCATTAATGAATAAGCCTCACAGTATCACTGTGAGATAGGGAATTATGATCTCCATTTAACAAGTGATAAAACTGAGCCCCAAGGGTAACCACTTCAAATCCTACAGGAAGTGTGTAATAGAACTAGCAAGGAAGCCCAGCTCACCTGACCTGCTGTCCTTCTACTTGGGCACCCCTGCCCCTGGTGTCTTTTTCACCTTGTTCTGTTATCAGCAGCTGTAAAGTCTATGCACAGTTTCAACCATCAAATTCTGCTGCAAAGAAACTTAAAACACAGCTGATGTGACCTGTGAATCCTTCTTGTACATAAAGAACATCATGAGACACAAGGCACAAAGGCAGCACAAGCAGCATCAGATGGCCTTCAGAACTGAAGCAAGTCAGCGCAAAGTGGCAACAGGGAGAGCTGTTGTTGTGACCTCCCTCTCTATTTTTTTGCCTAATGTTGAGAGGAAGACTATGCAGAGCTTCCTCTGCATAGTACAGAGAGGAGCTGCTGGTAGAGGGTAATCAGTGCTTTGCCTTTTGTAATCTTGCTCAACATTTCTTTGATTTCTTTAGTAAATGTCAGGTCACATGCTTGCATTCTAAAGCTGAAGTATAAATCATCTTCTCAAGTGACAGAAACTGTCATTTTTCCTTGCAAAGTATTTTTCTAACTATGTCTTATGTAACTGTTACAGTTGTTGACATTTTTCTTAAAAGCCCTATTGGTTTGACACTCAGGATTCAGTATAAAGCCATAGACTTGGAAAGAGAATTCTTCTGCCTTTGTTTGTATCTCTTTTCCTTACCCATGAGCTGAAGAAAGAAATATTATGCAACTCTGAGTCATGCTGTAGAAAGGTGCTGTATTTTTAATATCATTAGAATTTTAAAAGAAGGAGAAAGATAAACCTTAGCATAGGTGAAACCAAGAGTTAATATGCTTTAATTATAGAAAGTGGCTATTAAATTTTGATGGGATGCTATGACTGATACTTCAAATAAAATGTTGATGTGGCGAAATGGGGAGTGTTGATAATGAGTTGAGTACTAGAGAAAGGATGTTGATTTTTATGGAAAATATATCTATAAAAAATACATGATCCTCAACCAGAGATGTTCTTGTGGAGATATCCATAGGAAAGAATCAGAGAATAGACTTCTTCTCTCTGTCTTGGCTTGTGTCTACAAGAACACAGCCCTGTATAGCTGTGTCTTGGCACAGATACAGGCTGAAAGTACTTGCCCACATGAGATATTTTACTGTGCCCAGCTTAAGGGTGATACTCTAGCATTATTAATCTGCTTTCCCTACTCTTTCATGCCTGCAGAAAAAAAACTATTGATACATTCCTGACAGGTCTTTCTCAGAAGAAACAGCTGTAGAATGTGGAATCAGTTGTGTGGAATTCCTGTTGGCAAGACCTTAGACCCTCGACTTCTGCTAGATCCAGCTGAAGGATCAAAGAGAGAACTTTTGCAGGTATTTCATGTCTTCACCTGTACTATTCTCACCTTAATGAGAAGCAAATTATTTTGGAATAATAAGTTCAAGCAACACCTGTGTTCCTTCTGAGGGAATGCTACAAGGGTGATCTGGAATGCCGGGAGCTTGGTCTTGAGTGGGCCCATTAGTCCTACTGCATCCAAGCCCAATGTTCTAGTTAAATTTTAAGCAAGCTAGAGACCTTTATGGTAAATGCAGAGTCCTAAACACATTTAGGACTCTGAAGATACCCTAGATGTCTGTACTGACATAGCTTTCATCTCTCAAAACCAGCATCTGAATTGTTTGGTTAAGTATGCTGTGGCTGTCAAAGAATAGTGCTGAATCTAGAAAGCAAAGTCAGGTCTTGATCTAAACATCTCTTCTTTATAAAGAGAAACTGTCTAACAGCCTTCACAGCAAACAGTTAAACTCAATACAGACATGTGCTAGAAGGGGCACTAGTCCCTGTTAAGAGGAGTGAAAAGTGCCCTTCTCATTCCCATAACTAACAGCCACACTCCTCACTGAGTTTAGAGCAACCCTGGCATCTGTGGCACCTTGTGATCATGACTTTGGGGTTTGTAGAATCCCAGTTCCCTTCCTGTCAGAGCCAGAAGTAGGAGGAGGTCCCTGTGACACACATGCCCTGTGTCAGTTATGTGATCTTAGCACTGAAGCTTCTCAGAGCTGGTTCATGGGCATTACAAACTTGTTCTCCTCAGAACACAGTGGAGGAACACAATATTTTGCAGGTGAGGAAGTGAAGCCCAGCTGTGGATACTTTAAGATGCATAACCTCAACAGATAGGGATGGATCTTTAGAAGTCTTCAGTGTGGGTCAGCTTGCAACATTTTCAGGGAGACTGACGCCCGACTTGCACTTTGCCTTTGAAAAGTCTGATGAGTTATTTTAGCATCTAAAGAAGCCAGAAGAACTGAGCTTATTTTTCTGAGAACTTGATCCAAGTATTTGCTCATGATCATGAAAGAAATACGTGATCCAGTTGGTAAATTAATCCAGCTCACTTAAATTTCTGCATACCCAAAGGACCTTCCTCTCTCCCACCTTGCTCGCTTCCCTGTTCCAAAGATTTTTTTGCTGGGTACTTGGAAGGCAATGCAGCTCTTCTGTGCTAATTAAATCTTTCTTTCTCTTACTGCCAGCTGTAACAGAGGGAAAATCCCAATAGGACTGTCAGAGAGCCCTGTTGTGCTCATTAGAGCATACTGAGTCTGGAACCCTAAAGTCTCCAAAGGCTCACTGGATAATCTCTTTTTTAAGACCTCTGTTGGTACCAGTTACTTCAAATAGCAAACCACTGTCAGGTCTCTGGAATCTGCAACAGCAGGGATCCCCAGTCATTGGATAAAACAACTTAAAGAGAAGGTTCTGGGACCCCTTCCAGTGCCAAAGGGCCGGCCTCCAAGAGAGGTGGAGAGGGGCTTTGGATAAGGGCCTGGAGTGACAGGACAATGGGAAATGGCTTCCCACTGACAGAGAGTAGCTTTAGATTGGACATTAGGAAGAAATTCTTCACCTGAAGGTGATGAGGCCCTGGCACAGGTTACCCAGAGAAGCTGTGGCTGCCCCAGCCCTGGATGTGCCCAAGGCCGGGTTGGACAGGACTTGCACCAACCTGGCATAGTGGAAGATGTTCCTGTCAATGGCAGGGCTGGAACTGGGTGATCTTTGAGGTCCCTCTCAACCCACATCATTCTGTGATTCCATGACTCAGTACCCCACGAAATCTACAAAGAAAGGAAAGATAACTGAAATTTTTGGTTGGAGCAAGAAGTCAGAGGGACCATTTCCAATTGTTTAAGGAGTTTTTCAAGGGTAAAATATTTTTCAGTGGCAGGTTTTTTGAATGACTGAATATACTCAGAGCTCAGTATTTGCAAGGCCTGGAGGAACAGATTTTGATTTTTCTGATGGAAGACTGCAGTCTTTGGCCCTCTCAATATTAAGAACATTGGAGCCTGGGTTTCCTGTTGATGTTTCCAAATTGAACTTTAATCAGTGTTGAAAAAGGACTTTAATAACCTGAATTATGACCCCCAGTGCTAGATCTTCAATATCAGAGTGAGCCTAGCAGTACTGATTTTCTCATGCTCAGCATTTCTTCTGATATTTTTTGCCACTTGTTAGTAATGTGTATTTTAAGAAAACCTCAGTTTAGGAAGAATTGCCTTTCCCCAGCAATTTTTTCCATGTTTAAGTGGAACCTTTTTACATCATTCACATATTTTTTTTCCTCATTTTGAAGCAAATTTTTTTTTTAGGAACTCCTGGATTCCAAAATCTAAAAATGGAAATTTTGTTCCCTCTCCAAGTATGACACAGCATTTGTCAGTCACACCAGATGGGGAAGCTGAGCCAAGAAAGCAGCATAGATAGTCAACCAATTTTATTTTTTCATGTTGATGTTTTTCTGTGAGGAGGCAAATGTGCTTTTTGACTCAATACAGTGTTTTAAGTCCTGGCTTGTCTGTTCAGAAGAACTTAGAGTTGGTTTTAATGAAACAGACTGGAGAGATTAGAAAATTCAGAGCCTTTCTGAGAGACCAACAAATAACTGAAAGGAGCTGCCTTCATTTTTGGCCAAGAAATCTGATGGAACCACCCCATATCTGAAAACAGGATTTTCCTTTAGGGCTCTTTGTGCATTGTGGTTTTATTTGCTGCAGAAAAGGTTCTGTACAGTGCTGATTCTCCAAAGCAGATGGCAAACAATGATTAACCAGGTCCTTCCAACTGCTCACTCATGAGCAGGCACCAAGTTGAACCAGTTATTCATACTGAATTAAGCTTAAAAAATAGCATGTATTTGTGAGAGTAAATGTTCTCATCTAAATGGAAACTTTCCCAGAATAGTGCACTTGGGGCTGGATGGATATCTTTAAGCATATTTCTGGTGGCAGAGGGTATGAAAAAGTAAGTGATATTAGAATATGATTATAGTTCTTAATGTAATTTAAAATTATTCCATTGTAAGTGAATAGTGATGCACAGGGGCAAGACCTCTGATCCTTGTGCATTACAAGCCTGTCCTAGGCAGCAGTAAGTGTCTTGTGTGGCTGCTTAGTCTTACTATCCTGTCTAAAGCTCCTTTTAAGATTTGAGTGGAAGCACTGCTCCAACAGTAGTATCAAGGATTTTAGATTTATGGCATTAAGAGCTAATGGGAAGCACATTTGCTGTACATTCACATTCCTAAGCTGTTCTACTCGTAACACTTCAAGGCCAAGTGAGGCATAGGATAGATGAAATTTTTAAAGAAAAAAATAAAGATAAAAGCTTGTAATATCAATAATTTGAGAAATGGTGTAAGTACTGTCATCAGTGAGATCCTAATTGAAACAGCTGTAGAGGAAGCAGCTCTGCAGAAAAGGAGCTGGGGGTCCTGATGCTGAAAGCCACAAGTTGGAACAAAGGAAATTCCAGTCAGATGCAAGGAAAATCTTTTAACCAGAGTGGTCAAAGGCTGGAAGGGGTGCCCAGAGAGGCTGTGGGTTCTCCATCCTTAGAGGTGTCCAAGATTCAATTGGGTGTGTGCCTCAGCAACCTGATTAATTAGACCTGCTTTGAACAGGAGGTTGGACTGGATGCTTTCAGGGGCCCCTTCCAACCTGGATTATTCTGTCATTCTTTGATTCTTTCACAACAAGGACTAAAAAATAATATTGCAGACTTGGACCACTGAAGGACCAAAAAGGAGCAACTGAAGTTCCTTAGGTGGAATTAATAATACTGTACATCTGCCCATTCACCTTCTGGGATCAAAGAGTCAGGGGTTTATGTGATGAATAGTAACCTCAGCATTTTTCTGTATGGCTCTGTCTAAAGGGAAATCACAGTTTTTCTACATTATAACAAAATTCTTACTGATTTCAGGAGGCTCTGAACTCTGCCAGCTTGAATGGGCATCGCTGGCGGGTTTTTTAAAGTCAAATAATGGTTTTAATGTGGGGACAACCTCAGAGAATAGTTCTGAGTTTTTCTGAAAGTGTATTTCACATCATCAGACTCCTTTAGCATATACACATTAACTTATGCTAGTTTTGGACACAAACAAACAAACAAACAAAAGGTGTTTCTCTCAGCTTTGTACCTGTGTTCCTGGCAGCACAAGTATTTAACTGAGTGCCTGAAATAAAAGAGGGAAAATGGCATGGAAGAAAAGCTTCCCTATGGTCACCAAGTAAGAAAGTGTTTCCAAGCTTTAGAAAATGTTGGCCAGCTCTGACATTTAGACAGCTCATCTTACAGAGAAAGACTCTGTAAAAAATCTGAACTTTATCATATGAGCTTGCTTGCACCCTGAAAAAGCCTGATTTTTACAGCCAGGATAAAACATACAAACTGCAGTATAAAAATACAGTGCCCTGCTAGGGCATATGTTCCTTTACTGCATTTCTCACAGGGGGGAAGGGGTTCTGACATGGCTTAGGCTGGCTTTATGCAATGGCACTTGGCAGCAGAGCTTAGAGAGCCCTGGTGCTGTTATGTTTGGATGATAAAAAATATCCAGGATACGTTTCCTCTTCTTATCTAACAGCCTGTTCTACTTCATAATGTTGTATATGCTAGTGACTACAGCATTTTTAATTGTCTGGATTATGTGTGAGTACAGATAATGATAAATGCTCACTGGAGTCTACTTGGCCCATAAAAATTTTATGCAACTCTGAGGAAAAGTTAACTGTTATTAAAGAACCATTTTTTAGTGCAACACCAAGGTGCCTGTATCAACAGCCCAGCCTTAATCCTTTCATGGACTCCGTGTTTTGGATGAGTGCAGGTCTTTATGTAATTACAAATTTAAAAGGGTCCATGAATATTTAAGAACAAAAAGTACTGCCTATGCAGTAGAGGTTGATTTCTAGAAAATAATGGCCACAGAACCATTTGATAATTTTCTACCCTGCCCTTCCAAAAGAACAGTCTGGATCTAAGGAGTGTCTGTCACATGTTATTGCCAGTTCCAGTGTTTGGCAGTTGTGGTGATTTTATTCTAATATTGATAAAATATTTATGTTTTTCATCTTCATATGTTTTAGCCTTCAGAACTTGTTTTCTTGCCATTTTTTCCCTGTAGTCTATGAGGGATTTTTACATATATGTAGAGAATCTGATACAATATATTTGTCCAGTAGTTGGAGCATTAAAAAGCAAGGAACATAAATCTTGCAGTTCTGAAGAGTGGAAATCCTGCTTTTAGGATTTGGGAGGAGTTTTTTTTAATGGAACACTTACATGCTTGTATGTGAGTCCATTACATGACGTACACCATGGTTAGCAACAGCTTTTGTGTGTCATGGCTCAGGTTCCCATACACTCCTGACAGTTTATGCATATTCATGAGATCCATGACATTTTCCTGCATCTGCTCTTATCACAGATTTCGTTTCAAAGCAGCACTTCATTGATGTAGTACACTGACACATTTTCCATATAATTGCTTTTCGTCTGCTTGCATGATTATTTTGTGACACCTAGTGGATAAATTGATAGTGGTGCTGATTTAAATTGCCTCTGGTTTTTTTTATTCTCCTGATAGTTCTGGCCTGGAAACTCAATTCACATCACAAACACATAGACTCTCTTGTTTCCTACTTTCCTTCTCTTTTTTTTCCCCTCTTTAACTTTGCTCATGGAATAACTTGCTCATAGGCAGGTGAACAAATACCCAACACCAGTCTTGAGGAAATTGCAGGAGTTTCAAAATAATACAAGGTAGTAAACACTTGAAAATATCATGCCTGACTATTGTTTAGTCAGGCTCCCTGTGCAGTCTGGGATCTTCATACAGTAACTTTTTCTACTGTATTAACTTTTTTTGAGGTGTGCTTCAAGCATGCAGTTCCATTAAGAACAAAATGTGCACTACATAAAGTTGTAAAAGGTTGCAAGAAGTACTTATTTCCCTGTGAGGACTCCTAGAAATATCTGTTCCTTTAGTGTTCTTAGAGAATGAAGTCTGATAAATAATTAAAATATTATTCTATACACACAAAAATATTTTCAGAATATTTACATCAAGAGTCTAGAAATGCCTTAAATGCATGACCTACTTTCACAACTAAGATATGTCTTGTGAAGTATATCTTAATTTACATGTCATGGATTCTGTGCCTAAAGCTTATTTCTGCAACAGGAAAATATTGAAATACTGTCCACTGTGTTTGCTACAAATGCTGTGAGATAGAAAAACAGGTGCTTTTATATGGCTCTTATCTTTTGTGTTGATAAGGGGAAGGGAATCAGTTATTTCAGTTGCACCAAGTCTGCTTGCTGTATTTCTCAGTTGATACTAGTAATGTGCATGTTTCTGTCTTCAGAGAAGGTTTAATCTGCTCCTGGCACCACAGATCCTAAATTCTGGAGTCTGTCATCCCTGAGCAGCCACAGAACAATAACTTACATGATAGCCAAGATAGAATTTAGTAGGTTTTTAACAGGACCTGAAAGGAACTGTAAGGTAGATGAATTTGGTGCTAAGAGGTTATGCATTTTTCATATGTGGGGAATTGGAATGGAGTTGTGCACAGGACATGAAGAAATTGGTTCTAAACATCACGTACAAGATTTTAGGTTTCAGCTTTTTATTCTTCAGAGAAAACATGTTGCATATTTTGACTCCCAAGAGGCTTTACAACCAGAAAATGTAATACTGAACTGTGTTTTTAATGCCAACTGATAAGGCACTGTCCCTGTGCTTTTCCTGGTTGCTCCTTGTAACAGTTCTCTTGTGACTTCTGTTTGTGTAAGATCAGGGCCTGTGGCAGCAGCATCATGAATAATGGACACGGAGAGCCGAGCACGCCGAGGAGCTCTGGCAAAGATCTGCTCACTCTCTGCCCTGCAGCCCACTCATGAATGTTTAACCAGTGAAATTAGTCTCAGCTACACAAACTTACACTGGTGTCCATCTATGGACAGTCACCTGGGAAAGGAGAAGGCTGTGTGGAGCTGAGCACAGGCGGTGCTGTGTGAGCCCCAAGCCTGGAATTCACATGGAATTCTCTTGTGCCTGTGAGTGCCATGCAGCAGCACTGCCCATTCACCCCAGCCCCCCAAAAGCATTCACCCCCTCAGCATGCAGGCTCAGGTGGGCAGAAGGGCCCTTGTGTGCCAGTGGCAGCTTTCAGTGCTTCCCCCTTGCTTGTGGAAGACTCATGTAAAGCTGGGCAGGGCGAGTGTGTGTGTGAGGCTCTTGGCAGTGTCCTTGGAATGCTCCGAATGGAAAATAACTGCTCAGAGCAGAGGCAAAGTCATCCTAACAGAGCACAAGTGTGTGCTTCTGAAATCATAACACAGCTTGAGGCAGCACCCTATCCCAGGGTGATAACAAAGTGCACAGGGATCTGTGCTGGTAACCAAACTAAAGTAGTCACTAAAAGAAGACAGGAAGCTCGATAAGTGCTGGTTTCACTAGTGGCAGAGTCCTGGAGGTCCCCTGACAGGGACACAAAAATGTTTAACAAGGTTAGGGACAACGCTTGCTCCTGCAAATAGGCTTGTCTGATCGTGTCTGTAGCCTCACACCCTCCCCAAGCCCCAAAAGTGACCAGAAACAAACTGCAGCTTGGTTTGCAATGCCTGTAGAAATGTTTTCTCCATGTTAGTGCATGTGGACTTGCAGGCCTCTGCTGGCTTACTGTCAGGCTGAACCAAGCCCACTGGCTCAGCCCCAAATGCAGTCCAGACTCCAGAACATTGTTCTGCAATAGAAATGAATTTTAGGCTTTTAACATTATTGTAAAACAAACATGCTATACAGAACAGTGATTTCATGCCAACTTTCCATAAAATGTTATCCTCAATTTCAAATGCTGCGGGCTCTGAAGTGATCATCACAACTGGAACAGTCTGTAAAGGATGGATTTACCTGTCTGCCATCATATAAAGCTCCTTCTTCAAGAGCACTCAAGTAACTTTATCTCATTTGTGGTGATGGTAAATGTAAGGGTGCATTGATGTAAATACAGAATTTTAGTCTAAATCCACTACCACCGGCTTATTTGGAGCTTTGACCTTCTCCTGGCTCCCAGACCACTAATTCATTCACTCCTACTTGTCAGCTGCTTGATCTCACTAAGGGCTAAAATTTAAAATGAAAGCCTTATGGGAGGAAGGCCAGAAGCCATTTTTCTACCAACTATAATTATTGGCATGGCTGTATTCTGCAAAATGAATTTAGTTTCTTGTTGAGGCTTAACCTGACAGATTAATTAAGCACCTCTTGGTGTTTAATTAAGTTAGGATTTGTATATACTAGTTTATTGCATGTCTTTTTAAAGAAAAACAATTTTTAAGGACCTGAATCAATTTCAGAGTGAAAATTCAGTTTTCCCAAAAAGGAATTAGTGGATTGAGATTGGCAATGGCATTTTTTTAGGGAAGATGTGACTCTATTCCATTTTTCCTAGCTTCTATAAGGAACTGAAAAAAATAGCTGTTTCTCAGTGGTGTAACATAGGTTAGGTGGGAAACTGTATGAATTGCACATACTAAAAAGCCAAATCCACTTGACTTAAAATTCAGATGGCTTATTTAAGATTTTCTGTGCAGTAAAGGTGTTTTCCATCCAAAAAGAATTAAAAATATCACTCAAATAATTGCTGATGAGGTGGCTGAGTATTTAGCTGGAGAGACAGAAGATTGTGGTTCTGACTCTTGTCTGTATCATTGACTGTGCCCAGCTTTTATTTTCACAGGGCTTTAGGGGGAGTGGGAAAGGTGGAGTTTTGGAGAGCTGGACATTACATATCAAGTCAAAGATGAGGGTGATCAGTTTAAGTGTCCAGTTTTGTGTTCAGAGATGTTAAGGCAAATCCATGATGTCAGCTGAGTTAGATGAGCTCAGCTCTTTTAAATATAAGGTCCATTGCTCAACATCCTAAAGTTAGTGAATATTTGTGGGGGTTGTCGTTAACATTTCATTTTTGTGTGGTCTGCATGAACACAATCCTCCCAGGAGCATGGAGATAACTGAGAAATGTTTAGGAAATACTGTAAGAGAGGTGTTCAGTGCCCCTTTACTCTTGCTATCTCTATCTGCCAAGAGAAAATAAACCTGGCACATTCTCTTTGTTCTTTTCCTAGTAAAAACCAATCCCTAATTTGTCACAGCTTCATCTCCTCTTGCTGGGTTCATTTCCCAGATAATGCAGCCCTTGCACTTCTGCTTTTCCACATGGTAAGGTAGCAAGAGTACCTGTAAAATTTGTTTTTCATGAGGTGTATCTCACTTACCTGATGGATTTGCCATTTCCACACAGGTTTCACCTCCTCTGGACTTGCCCTGATTTCTGGGGTTTAAGATCTGGGGGTCCTCATCTCTGCCATGGAGAGCTCAGGGAGACACTGGGGGCAAGCACAGCAGCTCAGCTGGGAAGCCAGGAGATGGAAAGATTATGCCAGGAAAACAGGAGATTGATCTTTAAATCCTACAAAACTAGTAGCTTGTAATGCACTGAGCAGTTCTGTTGTGTCTCTCACAGCTTATTTTTCAGAAAATAGATCTCCTTAAATGTTTATTCGTGTAAGATCACAAGTGCAACATACAGAGCTGCCAGTGCTTAACCCTGGTTTAATTTCTGTATTTGTGGGGAGACTTTGAGACATCAAGTGTTTCATCATTCTCTGAAATACAAGGAAAGCTTCATAACTGGGGAAAGAGCAGTTTGCCATTTTAGAAGGAACTGTATTTAAGTAATGAGTGAGATTGCAGTACCTGTTATATTTCACAGGAGTCACAACATCTGTGTCTGTAGGGTGTTTTTTCTTCTTGAAGTTTGCATGCTTTATGAAGGCAGTGTGTCATTTTCATTATATTTAGCTAAAAATATATTTTAAAATACACTGTGTGGGGTTTATCATACATAAATCCAAGGAAACTGAATCCTTCCATCCTCTAAGTAATCTCTACTAAAATCTCTAGGAAGGTTACCTGCTTTGCCACAGTCCTGCCCCAGGAGAAGGGTGTGGCAGTTCTGGCTGTTCCAAGCCCCGCTGAGTTTGGTCAGGAGTGTCCACCTTGGCATATCCTCTGCCATTTTCCCCACAACGCTCTTCCCTAACACATTGGTGACTGCTGTATTGCACTAAATAGGTTATTTAGTTGTTGGTTTTGCACTGGGTGTTTGTTAATTTGCAGTGATCACCTGTTTGTTCCATTCTCCCCTTTCCCTCCAGAGGAGAGCACCTCCAGTCTTTTACTTTTGTGCTGTGTAGGATTGTAGGGCCAGAGCTAGCTGGGTTGGACCCAAACAGCCCCCAGATCAGTCTGACAGGTGACATTTCTAATCATGGACAACCAGCCTGTGGGAGCACAGTGGGGACTGTGCTTCACTTGGGAAGCCAGAACATCATCACTGCATGCAGAGAGATTGGGACCTGCTGGTCTGGCCTGCATCCAGGGAAAAGTCCCTGCCTCAGAAGGCCTCCAAGCCCTCTTCTTCCCTGATAATCACAGTGCACTCCAGAGCACCCAGCCAGGGCATCTCCTTCTTCCTGGGAGCCAGGGAGGCTTGGCCTTTGTAAATCCTCACAAGGTTTTGGGGGCAAGGTACTTTGAAATCACAGAATGCTTGTTCTGTGCTGTCCCAGTCTGTTCATTAGTAAGGCTTTCAATGATATACAAGCCTGCTTTAAAACTGTCTGCTTTCCTGTAACATCACAGAAATAGCAGACTTGGCCCCCTGCCTTTTGAAAAGTGACTGCTGAGGTACTTATTAACATCAGTTCCAAGATGTTTTTCAGTGAGAGTTGGAATATGGAAATGTCATATTTTTCCTAGTATTAAACAATTGTTAAACTAGAAACATAACTCTTGCCGGAGAGCTCTTTCTTGTGCCTGTCGTATTCATAGAAGGAAAATGAACATGGATTTTTCTTTCATTAAGTATTTTAAAGTTCATCCTTGTTTGGTGATCTAGTCAATTAAATTAAGTTTATGGGCAGCTTGTGAGAGCAGAAGACTAATTAATTTTAGGTGTTGGATAAAGCACATTCTTTTCTATTTTTGTTTGCTAATGAGTATTACTAATACCCATAATAACAGATCTTATAGAAAACAGTGTTACACAGAGTTTATGGTACTTTACAAGTAATTATCTCAATATCATTATGAATTTAAAAACTACTACTTTTGTGGGGAAATATACATTAAGACAACATTATATCAGCACAGCACCTAGAGAGAAGAATCTCTAATATCATTATCATAGAAAATAAGAGCATCCTTTAGAAATGATTAATTCAAGTTCACCCTTTTTTCAACAGGGATGAACATTTTCTAGGATCCCACCTAATATTGCCCCCAAAAGTGTAAGTGAAGTCCAAATATATTAAAGACAGGCAGTGTAAATCCCTAGAACATACTCCAGAATGTTGCATTTCTCTCAGTCTGTATTTCTGTCTCTTAGAGTCACTGAGATCAGCTGTGAGTAAAGGTTCTTCATCCAAAATTCCCTGTCATTGGAGTTGGATGGGTCTGTGAGATAGTTTGGGCTTTTCACTACTGTGAATGTATCCTTTTAGAGCCAGACTGGTTCTTTGAACTGGCTTCACTGGACCATCCAGCATAAAGAGCTGCTGTTCTGAAAGGCTGTGTTGTTTTTGTCCTTCCACTATGAAATAGATGCTTACAAAAAGTCACACTTTGAAGTCGCACAATACTCAGCTTTCCTCCAGTTATATTATGTAACTCTGTTCTGTTGATATAAGCACAGGGTTTATTTTACACAGAAAACACTTTCTGAGAGCTGACTGTGCAACACATCCAGCCTTGCTGAAACTGCACAGAAGTTTAGCTCCACTTCACATTCTCAGCTCTGAGGAAAAATACTGAGATCTCTGATTGCACACATAAAGAACTTGTTTCTTTTTAAATGTCTTATCTAAAAAATAGAAGTACAGGGTAGGGTTTGTTTTCAGAGGATTATTGGGACAGTAATTGACCATGCCAAAAGCTGGTACTCAGAAAATTCTGAGATTTAAAACCCTTAAGTACATAGAGAAAACTATCAGGCTTTCTGCTGGAGAGCTTTCCAAAGGGGTTCTTGATGGAAGTTAAGGTACCAGTTTGGGGGGGATTTTGCATTGATGAAACATTGAAATCTCTCAAGGTATTCTTTCAGCATGGTATTGAAAGAACATTGCCCTTTTTGGCCTGCAAGGGCTCTGAGGTTCCAAGAGGTGAGATGCAGGGCTGGACAGTGTTTCCTTCCCTGCAGTGATCTCAGCATGGTCAGAGTTGCACCTGTCCTGTTTTGTCCAACAAATGGCACCATGTGCAGCTAACAGCAGCCAGTGACCTCTTTCTCCATGGTCTCCACTACAGTGAAATGATCTTTGACATTGATGGCATAACATTGTTCTTTATAGATTAACAATTTGATATCCACTTTGATCAGGTATCTGCATTCTCCTTCCTTCTCTGCTTTGCTTAAAAGTGTTTGTTCCTTGAAGGTGAAGTACCTGATACCTCTCTCTTCCTGTCTCTGCAACGCTCCTAGTATTCAAGTCCATCTAATAAAAAATTATTCTCTTTTCACTATACTTTTCTCTTGCCTGTCTCTTTGAGTTGGGGTCTCTATGGGCCATGGTGTATTTGTGGTAGTACCAGGTGAATGGGAAAGCTCCTGGAGAAAGAAGCTGCTCTCTGCTTTGCACATGCTGTCACCCACCTTGTAATTGTTTTAGTGTGCAGTGAAATGCAATTGAGATTTATGTGTTTTGTCTTGCTCCTCTCTTTTCAGATCCCCACAGCAGTGATGCTGAAAGCCAGGGCAGATGGCTTCTGTCCTCCTGCAGTGTGACCAAGTGACCTCAGGGTGAGACTTGCTGAGTGAAACAGCTCTCCTTGATCCATGTGGGGCTGATGGATGCAGCATTTATTGTGCTCTTTAATTAACTAGCAAAAGGTTAGTTCACTGATTAAGGTAGGGTGTTTGTTTTAAAAGTTGGCTTACTTATTCAAGCAGTGTTTATATTAGAATAGACTGATATCTCAGTTATTCCCACTTATTTATATCCACCCTGAATAGAAGTGTTGTTGTCTTATCAAACCAGGTGGCAAGGAATAATAACCCCCTCAAACTTGAGCAGAAGTTTGAAGCTACAGAATCAATTCAGAGCTGGGTTCCTGCTCACTTAGGAGTATTGCTGACTAAGCTGCAATTCCTCACAGTCTTAAATTCATTGCTCAGTCTTTGGGGTTTACCTATGCAGAATTAGGGAAATTCACTTAGAGAACCTCAGCTCTTCCCCATTAGGATAATGGAGAAGTATCTGGAAGCATGTTAAACAATCCTTTTATTCAGCATCCATTCTGAGTCATTGTGGTGCCTTTCCCAAAGTGACAAACTGTTTGATAAGGTACAGTCATGTAGGAGCTGGAAGTACACAAGTGCAGTTATTAAAAATGAATGCTGTATCCTGTTTCCCTTGTGTATCTTGTCACTGACATGACTTCACAAGTTGCAAATCTATTAAACATTTCAAACATGGAACTGGAGCTCATTAAGCAGAATGTTGACTGGTATATAGCAAACCGTTTCAAATTCAAGGCTGTTAACATTTGTCTCCAGAGTTTTTTGTCTTCTAGGTTGTCACTAAGCAATCCAGCTGTCTGGGAATGCAGCCTGTGCTTCCTGTGATCAGAATGTGACTGTCCTTTGGGGTGAGGTAGTAGGTTGTATAGTTTTAGGGCTATGCCCTGCCTGTCAGATAACTATACAATCTACTGTCTTTCCTGAAGTGGCTGTGATGTCAGCGCTGGATGGCTCCAAAAGGCAACACAGATGTTTTTCAACTGTACCATTCTCTGGCTCTGTCTGCATGTTTGGTTCTTGTACACAAATGTACTGTAACACTCCTCAGAGTGTTTAGATTCCTGTATTTCCCATTCAGTCTCAAAAGTCATTTCCTTGTGGCATTTTTGGAGAGCAGGTGGGGTGTGAGTGCAGGACACAGACGTACAGCCCAGCCTGCAGTGGATTTGCTCACACCCAGCTGTGTGGGACTGCCATGGGAGTGGCCACTTGGAAACAGCTGATCCATCTCTCCCTTGTTTTCTGGCATGTGTGTTCATATTAAACATAAATGATACTTTTGATTCAGCAGCTGTTTAAATCCACTTGGTGTAGACTGTTTGAGAAACTCCAAAGGGATGAGCTGGACAAAACCCTGAGAGGATGTCTTCCCAGTCAGTCGTGTTCTGCCCTGGAAATGGTAAATACTTGAACCCTGAGTAAGAGGTCTCTTCAGTCAGTTTTGGGCACTGATTTAACTCACTTTTTATTACATATTGCTAGTTTGGGAGGGACAGTGTTTGCCACTGCAGTTCTCCTGTCTCTGCAGTCCCTCCACCAGTTCTGTCTGACTCCCAGGTGGAGCTGTGGGGAAGGGCTGATGTCACACATGGCCTCTCTAAGGCTGGAGAGTGATAAGGTAATTTACTTACAAATGGTGAGATGTTTCCTTCAGAAGATGCACGTGATGCTCTAACAGGATGAGGTAGTAGGTTGTGTGGTTTCAGGGTAGTGATTTTGCCCCAATCAGGAGATAACTATACAACCTACTGCCTTCCCTGATAGGCAGCATAACGACCTCAGTGTCTTAATTCACAGAGAAACAAGAGCTAAAATACACTCCTGAGAAATACTTCTGAGACCAGCAAAGTAAGTCTAGATACAGTTGTTGCTATCCTGTCCCTAATAGCTCTAAATTTAGATTTTAAGTGTAGATTTTTGATAACTGCCTGCAAAATAATTACCCTTTTTAAAGTCTTTATCATGAAAAACTGAATTAAAGAAGTTTTATTTATTTCAAAGTTTGCCTGCTCTTGATCTGTTTCATTTTTGGTTCATTTGAGTGGGATGAAGTTACTGGGGGAAATTATTCCAAAAATGCTGCAAACTTGCATTGAGGAAGTTTGTATTTGCTTGACATCTAAGTTTGAGTGCAACAAATTTTACTCACAATACCCTGGTTTAGTTCAACCTTACCTCTCCCTCAGGAATCTTGCAGTGTTTTACAAAGAGTTCTGGGTTAAATCACACAACATTCTTCAGCAGGTAAGGTTTACATTGCAAGGGAAAAGCTGTAACAATGAAAATCAAGAGTGAGAATTAAAAAACCAAAACCAGACATCTTATTTCCCTCAGTTTCTCATAACAGGCTCATTTAAGTGTTTAGTGCCCCAAAAGAATTCTCTGCTATCTAAAAAGTTCAAATTGCATCTGAAAAAACTATGGACAAAAAATGTTTGTCAGTTAAAGATATTTCATAAAGAATATGAACTCTGTAGTCTTGCAAGAAAAATCGGTGGAAGAAGGGGAATACAACAACAAGGTGCTGAGTTTGGTCGTAGACATAGAAATCATTCTCCTATGTGCAAAATACACCCAAAAAATAGGAGTCCTGTAAACCTTAAAGTTATCTTGAGACCAGAGGTATCAGACTGGTTTAGTATAACCATCAGTATATATTTTGTTTATACAGCAGCTGGTTACTGTAGACTGGAGTCAAAATTGAAGGTAGGTGTAATCCTGTGTTTCTGTCTGCCAGCTACACAAAGGCAAGCCTGCCTTCCCTGAGAAGCTTTTCCCTCATCTCTGTAACTGGGAGAGCTGTGACATGCACAATGAAGGCAAATGGAATAACTCATGGTACAGTCAGAAGCTAAAGTGGGTATTTTATTGCCTCTCTGGTCCAAAAATGCCACACGTTAGCTGGAGTCAGGTGGTATGTGAGGTCATTCAACACCTCAAAACAGGGCCTTTTGTTCATACCTTTACCAAAGGCTTGGAAGGCTTTCTGACTTGGACTCAAAGAGACAGATAAAGGCTGTTGGTACAGGAGGAAAAGCTGGTGCATGTCTGGAACACCCACAGGAGAACAGGCAGTACTGTTGCTGGTTTTAATCTTCTCTGTTTCTCTGGTTGTGCATCTCTTAATGCAGCCCTGCAGGTCCTGAGCCCTTTCTTGCAGCCTCAGGGCTGCAGTGGGAACATGAGACAAGCTGGGGCAGTGATTGCTTTGTGTGAAGCCTAAAGCATCCTGCAGCTCTCCAGGGTGCAGAACAGGCTGGAAGCAGAGTCTTGCATTCTGTAAATACAGAGGGAATGTTCTCTCTGGGACACTGGGGTTAACAGAGGGAAAATGCTGCCCACGTTCTACAGCAGCCTGTTAGATCCCAACTCTGAAGTAGTTTTCAAATCTTCTGGCTCTGCCTGGGTCAGCATTTTGCTCTTGGTAATGAGCTGTGAGTTTTCAGATTCAAGTTGTTCTGGCAATGCCATTAAAATAATGGGCCAAAAATATCCATAGTGTTCTCCTCTCTAGGATCAACTGTAAATGCAAAACCATGTGTCTGTTCTTGGCAGCTTGTGAGCCTGCAGATAATCAGGGCTGTCCTTAGTGGCTGGCATTACAGCTAATGACACTCCACCAGAAACATGAAAGCACAACTCAGGGGCTCTGAGTATTTCCCAGAACTGCAGACTGAAAATGTTTGTGTCCAAATGTAAGCAGCAGCTTGGCCTGCTGGAATCTCAAGGGAAGAACAGCTGGGTTTTCTTAAAACTCCAGTCAGCATTACCACTTCTTGAGGTGTCATGCTGCTTGTTGCACACATCAGGTGTGAGGAAAGAGCTTAATTATGAGTGCACCTAACATCACATGAGAAATGTGTATCATGGCATGCACTTCCATACAGTCTGTGTCCACTTAAACATCTCTCTTGGATTTAGTGTGCCAGTAAATATTCATTGGCAAGCAGAAGCTTAATACATCTTGCTGGAACAAAGCTTGTACATTTGCTTATGACTGGCCAGGTAAAAATTGGTGGGTATGGGATTTTCTCTGAGGCCAAGATTTCAGTTATTAGCTTCCCTTCTGTGCCCTGGAGAAAGTGCTTTGTGTTTTGAGAGAAGGCACAGAGAAGACATTAAGCAGCTCTCTGACACTGAAGCCACCATGGAACTTTGGATCTCCACTGTGTGGATGTGTGAAGTGTTCAGCCTCTTCTACCTTCTCAAGGCTCTTACAGTTTTGTTGGGTTTTTAAACATGAGCAAACCTCCTTATTCCTGAAACCATTTACCCAGTGTAAAAAGTTTTACTGCATTTGGCAAAACACTAAAGCAAAGATAGACATTTGCAGATGACCCCAATAACTGCATAACAGATGACCGCAGCCCCACCTGTGTATCAAAAACCTGTATGAAAAACCTAGGCCAAAATATCCACTGGTTTTCAAATAAATCTGTATTCCTAAGTCAAATGGACACTTTCAATTGTTCTACAATTAAAAGTAATGAGCACCAGTCATGCTAGGCACTTGATGGTATAAAGATTTGTTTGGTTGTGGGATAGTGTTCATGCCCAGTCTCCAACACAAATCAAAACCCAACAAGGAACCAGGTCAAGAAACAAAGTTGCCAATGAGTTCCCTGATCTGTCTTATGTTCATGTTCCAGGGGTTCTTGCTCTGAGTTTTCCCTGTCCAGCTTGCTCATACAAATGTAAACAGTAATATTTCCATCCTCAAGGAGCCCAACTGAGATTTTATAAAGCAAACAAAGTGTATTAAGAAGGTTTCTCAATCAGCTGAAAGTGAGCAGCAGTTACACATTAATATCTGGTGTTAATTAACACTTGGAAGAGAGTGAGAAACACTTGATGCACTTTGAATAACACAAATAAAAGTACCATTCTTAGATGGTTCCTAATGCAAACATCTAAACTGAAAATCAAATTGTTCCTGATACAATAAATTGGCATTTCCCTTTTGTGAAAAAAAGACAGTTTAACCCTTCCTTTACACAGTAAGACGGGTCCTTTGAACACCTTGCTTTTGGTGACAAAAAGGTCTCACTTGTGGTGAAATTGTGAAAACACATTTCACAGCACTCAGCATCTGGGAGGTTTCAGTCCAGTCTTTCCTGAGCAGATTATTCCTGTGTGCAAGGATACACTCTCCTCTCTGGCTTCAGCCCCGATTTGATGCTGTGTTTCTCACATCTGGTAAAAAACTACCCTGCAAACTTGACAAATGATGGTGAGGCAGTGACTATTTGAAAATCAGATGGGAAATCCCACAGGTCCTATTTTTATTTAGGCTTGGCTTGCTGGCTCATTCCAGTGACCTCCGCTGAGGTTTGGCATGGGATACTCATGGTTGCAACATATTTTTTTCCTCCTTTTTATTCAACTTTTTCCTCCAAAGTTGCAACATGGCTACAACTTTGGTTGGATTTTCTTTTTCTCCCCTCTTTTTTCCTTTTTGAAAAAAAATGGGTAGAATAGAATTCTTGATTTTCCAGGATCCAGTGATTTACCTTTTATTCCTGCATCTTAGCAAAACTTAAGAGTCTGACTTTGGAAGTTCAAATGGACAAATATGTTCTCATTTCATTCCCCTTTGCAATTCATCTTTTCCAAGATGTAATAAGTTTTAACTGTAGCACAAAGAAACTTTATAAAAATATTACATCCATCATATTACACTAGCTGGCAGAAAAAAACCTAAAATTTATTTACAATTTTTTTTTTAAACTTGAGCAAAATTATTATTAGGAAAGTCTTCCTCAGAAAGCTTCCACACTTCAAAGTTTTTTCCCACTAGAGCAAAGAAAAAGAGATTTTACTGTCTAGAATATGGTAGCATATCCCTAGCTCCAGCTCTTCCCAGATTTCCAGTGGAGGAGCTACATCTCTTTTTTGCTTTTTCTCCCCTCTTTTTTGCTGTTTACCATGGGTAGAATAAAATTCTTGATGGTCCAGGATTTAATGATTTACCTTTTATTTCTGCATCTTAGCGAAACTTAAAGAGTCTGAGTTTGGAAGTTCAAATGGACAAATATCTTTTCATTTCATTCCCCTTTGCAATTCAACTTTTCTAAGATGTAATAAGTTTTAACTGTAGCACAAAGAAACTTTATAAAAATATTACATCCATCGTATTATACTACCTGGCAGAAAAAACCCCAAAATTTATTCACAATTTCTTTTAAGCTTGAGCAAAATTATTATTAGGAAAGTCTTCTTCAGAAAATTTCCACACTTCAAAGTTTTTTTCCCACCAGAGCAAAGAAAAAGAGATTTTACTGTCTAGAATATGGTAGCATATCCCTAGCTCCAGCTCTTCCCAAATTTCCAGTGGAGGAGCTCCATCTCCATTGGTTTGGGTGAGGGTGTGTGTGATATTTCCTGTGTCCCCTGTCGAAGGGAGGAATGAATGAAATCTGACTCTGTGTTCTTAGAAGGCTAATTTATTATTTTATGATCTGTATTATATAAAAGAATGTTATACTAAAACTATACTAAGGAACAGAGAAAGGATACAGAAGGCTAAAAGATACTAAAGAAAATAAGATACTCCAGAGTCTGACACAGCCTGAGTGTGATTGGTCATTAAATCAAAACAATTCACATGAAACCAATGAAACAACCACCTGCTGGTAAACAGTGTCCAAACCACGTTCCAAAGCAGCAAAACACAGAAGAATCAAATCAGATAATTATTGTTTTCATTTTTCACTGAGGCTTCACAGCTTCCCAGGAGAAGAATCCTGGGTAAAGAAATTTTTCAGAAAATGTGACAGTGACAGGTGTGGGCACACACCCTGAACCGTCCATCGCTCACAGACACCTGTGAAGGGCCCAGGATGTTGGTGGAGCTTTCCCTGCCCAGAGCTGTGTCTGCAGCTGGGACAGGAGAGTGGCTGGGCCCCAGGTGAGCCCAGCCAGGTGAGGTGTTTGGTTCCCCCAGGTGATGCCAGGGGGAGGCAGCAGCGGGCCCTGCTCCCACCTGCAGTGTGTGGCGCATCCCATGGGGCATTCCCACCAAAGGCAGGTGGGTGCACTTCTCCCCAAGGAGTATTTGAGGGATTTGATCCCTGTTCAATCTGGAGACATCAGAACTCTTTATTTTGGAGGCAGTTGTGCTCACCTCAGCCCGAGGGCAGATGGGCTGCAGTGGCAGGGGCCAGGCTGTGGCTGCCTTCCCAGCCTCCCCCCCCAGTTCTCCCATCTGAAGCCTCTCCAAAGTGATTTATGGCTCCCTGTGAGTGCCTGGGATGGAATTAGGGCGCCTTGGATTACATGGTGCCTTCCCTGTTATTCTTGCTGCACGGCACAGATTTATGACGGCTTTTAAGCCAGGCAGCACGTAAAGAAATATGATCTTAACAAAATATAGAAGGGACCAAAGGAGGTCAAAGTGTGGGAGCTGAACACGACATGGTGATCCAGGATTTCCTTTCATTTACTGCTCACACCTTTTCAGTCTCAAGTGGATTTGGGCTGTCTCAGGCAGCCCTACCCCACGTAATCCTCTGAGCCCAGAGACTTTGCCATCAGCGGATGTCTTTCGTTATGATTTAGGAAATGTAGGAAATCCCAAAATGCTGCTGGTCAATTAAATGAGTTTTAGGCACAGAGTGCCAGAAAGACACACAGCATCAGGGTAGGTAGGAGCCCCATGTTCATGTGGGCAGGCTTTCTGTCTCCTGACATTTCTTGCTGTGGCAGCAGCTGAGGGTTTGCCAGGTCAGTGGTGTCCTGGAGATCTCTGTTTTCAGTGCTGGAGGAAAATCATTTGGGAGAGTCCTTCATGGAGTAAAAGCTGTGCCCAATCCCATGCTGAGACTGTGGGACAAGGAAAATAATGCTGTAAGCAGCTCTACTTTATAGCTTTATTTACAGATATTCATCAATTATTCCTAAACTGTAGCACATAAGAAAAAAAGGCCTTGCCCTTAGCCTGCAGATGGGCAATGTGAGACCTGCAGCAGGTGCAAGGTGTCTTGAGCACAAGGGTGGAGCTGCAGGGAGTCACCTGCAGGACCATGGCCTGCCTCAAACACGGCCTCAAACTGCAAAGGGAAACAGCTGCCAAGGGGGAGGGAGGCTATAAATACAGCCAACAACTCCTGAGCCAGTGACTACTGCTGAGAGCCTGGTCTTGAACCAGAAGCACAGAACAGGAGCCTCTTCTCTCTGGGGTGAGGGCTGTAATCCCCTCCAGCTACAGGATTAGTCTCTCCATTAGTAAAACAAGGCTTGGTGTGCTCCCTTTCATTCAGATTTATTACCATTATTTCTCCATGTGAGGAAAGGAATTTATCTCTTCTAGCCTAGAGCTATAGCAAGGTTCCCATGGTGTGGGGGTTCTGTTGGGTTCATTCAGGTGAGATGCTGGTGGTGTCTGTTTCTTTTTGGAAGGCACACAACAATTTGCATAATAGTTCACCTGCTCTTCTAAGCTTCCAGAGCAACATCCTCTCCAGTTCTCCAGCTGCTTGTTGCTGCTCACACTGTAATCCCTTTCTGGAGCAGTGGGACTTGAGCCAGGCTGGTCCCCAGATGTTCTTTGGGAATTTCACAGGCCAGGAGTCCACATCTGAAGCACCTTTTTTTTAAAAGCCTGGATTCTTGTGAGATGTAAGGCAGATATCAGCACTGACAGCTACCACAAAAGTGCCTCCTCTTAACCAATTTCACAGGTGAGTCACATTTGTAAAGCAAGCAGCACCCCTTTACTTTTCAACACAGAATAAGGTTAAAACAAGTCAGCTAATTGCTGGAAGTAATTTGCAAGAGGTTTGTTGTTTTTGCTATTTCTTTCCCATGTGCAGTTCCTCAGAACCTGAGAAGCTCTCAGCTATGGATGTTCTCCTCAGATTCCAGGTCTCCTCCAAAGGGGCATCCCACAAAAGGTGAGTGATGTCATTTGCCAGAAGGGGAGATGTTCTCCAGCTCTCTATTTTTGAGCTGATTACTGAATTTCTCATGCCTTATCCTCACAGTATGTGCTGTTTATCATGACATCAAAACCAATATCTCTGGGAAACACTGACACTACTGCACATGTTTAAGTGAAATCCCAATCTTCAAAGCATAGTAAAATTCTCTAAAAGACAAAATTTAATGGACATTATGAGGAGAAAATTCTACTTATCTCTTCTTTTACACTCCTTCTGGTTGAATGATAGAGTCAGTGTACCAAAGTAATTATTCATTTATTTATCTATCTATTTTAAGTTTGCATTGCCTAATGCACAGGAGATCCTGGAGGCAGAGTGCGGCCTGGATGTGCACTAATGAGTTGGTGTTTGTAATTAATGCTTTGAATGCTGAGCTGTGTCCAGCCTGATTCTAAAGCACATTTTTAGTGGACTAAAGGTGCTGCCAGCCCAGCTAAGAATGAAACCCATATGATAATACTTGTCCACTCTCTCTTAAAAAAGAGAATATCCTGAGAATAGAAAATTAGAAGCAGAAGGAAGGAACGACACAAGCAATGATTCAACAGGTGATGGAAATTCAACTGAGGTTGCACATGTGCAACATGATCATGTTGGAAAAATAATTAGTTGAGCTGGGAGCAAAGTGAACCTCTAGTGGAAGAAGCTGGCTTAGTCAGTCAGGAGATAAAAATCTCATGCTCGACAGAGTCTGAAGCTGAGCCTGATCAATCTGATTTGATTTTTTCAAAATACAAATTCCTCCTGCTCAGGGGGACATCTTCTAGTTAACAGAGTATACATTGGCTTAAAATAACTCCACTTGAATTGGTCTCCAAAGTGAGAGTTTGTCTCACTTTGCAGTATCTGAACTCTTGAGAGTGTGAGATTCTGCAAACCAAGCAGAAGGATCTCCTGCAATTCAACATTCAGCAGCTGTCAAAGCTTTTCAGTTCCTCATGTGAAAGAGGCAGTCATGGAAACCGGTCAGGGGAAAAGAGGTTTCAGAAACAGTTACTGAAACTGCAGGTGTCAACATCCACAGGAGCTGGAGGTACAGGGGAACTGGCAGGGAGGGCTTGGGAGAAACAAGGGGGAAGCTGCTCAGAAAATCATGTTTCAGCACTGCCAGTGTGTCTGTTAAAGATGGCAAGAATGAAAAATTAAATACTAGATTAATATAACCCATCAAGTTGAGATAAACTCGATCTGGCTCTGAAGAGAAGCTGGAGAATGATCAGGAACTGCAGCAGGGAGGGATGGATGGATGGATGGATGGATGGATGGATGGATGGATGGATGTGGAAGTGTTATATCTACAGATGCATCCCAACTACAAAACAAACACTTCAGTGTCCAGACATGGGGAATCTGGGGTAGAGCTTCAGCTGCCAGACTTGTCTGAGAATCTGGGAGATGCATATGAAGCTCCCTGGCAAAAGGTAGAAATTGAGGCATCTCAAATATGAGAAAATTCTGTTTAAGTCTCTAAAGAAGCAGTGTAAATTATAAAGAGCAGCATTGAAGCATCAGCTGTGACTTAAAAACCCCAAGTATGATTCTGCCATAACATCTTCCTTCCTCCCTTCCTACTTATTTAGCAAGTTTTCCATGTACGATAGTGCCTTTACACAAAATTCTTTTGCAGCAAGTGTTACTGACTTACTAGAAAGATGCTCTTTGATAGAAGTTACTTTCCCTTTCAGCACTTCTAAATAGTGCTGTTTTGACTTTGTGCTCCTTTTCCCCCAAAATCTGAGTTGCAAAACTTCTTCCTTCAGTCCCCAGTGGAAGTTTGTTTGTATTGGCTTTGATGTGAGCAGTTTTAGCTGCTTGGTTTAGTTTTGTCCTTTCAGGTTTAATTTTAACCCTTTAAAGGTTTATTCAAAAATAATTACACAACATGAAATCTTAAAAGGCACAGTGAGATGCTCATGGTAAAAATGAATAACAGGTCTGGTTGGGAAAAAATGTTACAGAACTGATGTTCTCCTCGTCTAAAAAAGGAAAGTACAGGTGGTATCTTTGTCAGTCTCCCCAGTGGAAATAATAGGCGAGATTTTAAAAGCTGATGAACTGCTGCAGCTAAAGAAACTGAACTCTTACAGTCACACAAAAATCAAAAATACCAAAATAGTCTTAATTAAGAGCTGTATGCTGTCTAAAATTATAAAAAATAACATAATTTGGCTTCCCAAGAAGTAATTACAGGTTATAGAGACTGGAGGAGATAAAATCTCTGGGGTAGCTACAGTGTCTGGGTAAATTAGGAAGCCCAGATACAGTATTCAGAAATATGAGATGGATAGGTACAGGCACTGGCCAGCTGGCTGCCACTGATAGAAATGTCCTAAGCAGCAAGGAAGTACAAAAACTCAACTGCTTTCGCTCATACCAACAGAGAGAAACTGCAGCAGCAAGGAACTTGCAAAAGGAAATTAAAAGCTGTCAGGATTTCTTGACAGGATCCATCCAGTATTTCAAATTTTCTTTTACTTTGGGTACAGATGTCAGTGTTTATATAGCCCAAAATTACTGTCATAAGAAAGAGTGGAAGGCCATTACTATAAAAGTCTAAATTTTCTAGAAGCACAGCATCAGTTGAGACTGAAGAATGATCTTGCTGCTCTTGCTTTGGGAACAATAAACTACAATACACCTCAAACATAATGAGTTGGAGTGGGGATAGGAACAATGGAAGCAATTGCTTTACCTCAAAATAGCTAAAAAAGGCAAATATTAGCTGTAGAGGAAAATGTCTTATTTCAGCATATAAGCAAAAGCCTGCCCTGAAGTTATAATCCCTGCCTTGCTACCAGCCAGATGTTCTTCATAAAGGAAAATTCAATAACTCTTCAAGTACCACAGGTACATGAAAAGCCACTAGTTTTATACGGGCTGATTAAGTTAAAATCATTCCACAAAGTCACTGTAATTTAACCCATCAATGCTCTGAAATGACTGGGATGAGTAGGAGTGCCAGTGCCATATAAAACCTAGGAATAAGGATGGAGACACTGAGTTTCTGTGCTTGTAAACCCAGCCCCAGCCCACCAGATGGTGGCAGGAGAAGCTTCTGGGGTTGGTCACCACATACAGGGATTTTTACTCTCCCTTATACAGTGCAGAGCAACAGGTGATGATGTTTTAGGTTTATCTGGAGGCATTTATGCAGAGAAACTTCACTGGGCCTGAATATAACAATGAAAAACAGCACAATATCCCCATGGGTCAGGGCACATGGAGGAAAATACAATTTTTTGAAGTGCAGTAACATGTCAGCTGCAAAGATATGTAAAATGCAAACAGTTGGACAGTATAATTAATTTGCTTAGCTGACAACAAAAGCCACATGAGACAGGCAACCCAGAGAGGCTGATTTAGTGCAAGGAGGGAGATTTGACATCCTGTGCAGGAAGAAAGAGTCTCTCAAACTGTGGTGGGATTTTTTGTGAAAAGCTGTGCATGGAGGAGGTTCTCAGAAGTGGCTGAATCAAAGCATTTGGAAATTTGTCTGTGGGGGGATGTCCCTTTGGCCTCAGTGCTCAAAAGAAAACCTGTGGTCTGGGCACTCCCCTGGTCCCACGTTGTGTTTTGAGATGTGGGTGAGATGCCATCATTGCTGTGTCTGTCAGTGGCACACGTGTGTGTGCTCTACCCACCCTGCAGGCTTTGGGGCTGCTGGTGGCAGGAAGCTCAAACCCCCCTGGATTCACACCACCTCTCTGAACTCCCCTAAAAAACCCCAAATACTCCTGCAGCTGCAAGGACTGCTCAGTGTTACCTTGCCAGTAGCACACAGGGCTCATCCTCATTGACTTAAAGTTGTGCTCCAACCAGTACAAATATTTGTTCATCCAGGGCCCTTTCAGAGCTGTTACAGCTTTACCTGTGATTCTCATTGGGTAGAGCTGCAGTTTGGATCTGCAGGAACATCTGAACCCCTCATTTTCCTGGAACATCTGTGTTCAGCTGGACAGGAGGGTGGGAGAAGAACACTTACTGGCATTACTGTGCAGCTAAAACACATTTCTGGCTCTCAGTGCCAGGGAAAGGACAGTCCTCTGCCAGCCCATGGCCTCTGGACTGTGGGGCATGGGCTTTATCACATGCTGCAGTCAGCTGCAAATTAATAGGGAAAATAATACTTTTTGTCCTGTGAACCACATTAGCCACAGAATTATGCCATTATTTCTTTCTTCAGCTGCTTTTCTGGTTCAGTTCCAGTTCAGCTCTGTCTCAGCAGAATCTCAGCCAGGCTGAATATGAATTTCAGCTGAACCAGAATCTCTGCTGGTTCAATGTTTCTTTCTTGTTATGATACACAAATTAACTAGGAACCAGAATGCAATTAAGATTGATGAGTACAAGGATTATTTTTTTACTCTCACAGCCATATCTGTTCCAGCTTCTAAGTCTTCCTGTCTATAGCAACAAGAATGAGGGATGAGCAGAACTTGTATTCTATTCAGCAAATTACAACATCAGAAAGAGTAAACAGCCTCTGCAAGCACCCCCTAGAAATGTAGGAAATGGATATTACCCATACCACAGACAAACAAGAGCAGACACTGTCACCTTTGGGTGTTTAAAAGCCAAAACACTACAATCTGGCTGAAGCTCTGTGACTCAAATCTTCCTCTACCAAAGACAGAATTAGTTTTGAAAATCTAATATGAGCTGAACCCCAATTTCAATTTACAAAAAGTGAGTTTAGTTTTTCAACCACCATCCTGTCACACCAATAAAACTGGGAACAAATTAGCAATTACTAAAACACATAATGAAGTATCTTTTGAACAGGAAGAGGTCAACTTATGTTTTCCCAAGGGTCATTATACAACTTTATGGCACCAGACTATATATGATTTGAACATTGTATTTCTAAATGAAATAGTTCTGGAGTTCTCACATTTTATGTGGCTGTTTTTCTGCAAGAGAAAATGAACTGTAATGCTGATTTCCTCTCAGCTCTCTGTTTTCCATACACACACACACCTGTGCATATATACACAGTGTAGTGTTAGTTCTTGGTATGTAAATGAAATGCCTAAGTTGTAACAGACTATTTTAGTAATTTTGACCTGCAAGTCTACATTGGAGGATCTCTTCCCTGTAACTTGTCTTGGCATTTAACACTACCTGCACAGTTAGTGAATAAATTCTGACAAAATCCTGTGCTACAGAGGCAGGTATTGTTACTGCTGCTATTAATGTACTTTTTGGAACAAGGCAAAAGGAATTCACCTGTACTACAGGAGTTAGAGCACAGAGAGATTTGGGCCCACATTCTCCCCCTCTCCCCCATCCTTTGGACCTTGAAACCTTTCTGCATGTAGTAATTTAGCAAAGGTTGTGATTCTGTGCTGTTGTCTGACTTCTGGGTCACCTGTGCCTGGACACAGCACAGAGAACTGGATGAGAACCAGGCAGCCAACAGTGCCACAGTGTTCCTGGTGTAAATCCTCAGGCAGGGCATCGCTGCTCCCTGGGGAGGATGGCAGAGTATTTTGGGCTGGGGTAAATTACAACCATGAACTTTCCCTGTGCCAACTAAAACAGCACAAAAAAATAAAATTCCCCCCGCGCCCAGCAGCAGCGAGGCTCTCACCAGAGCCAGCACAGCCATCCAACTATAAATAGCAACTTCCCTAAAATTAGATGGAACTGGCAGGCTCTGGGCCATGAATGGGAGCACTGTTAATATGCTCATCAGGTACTGGAAGGGCTCCAAATCTGACAAGGCCTGCTACGGCACAAACGTTCTGTGCCTGGAAAAATGAGCAGGAACGGCTGAATGAATGGGGCCAGGGATGTTTTCCTAACTGGATAATAATGTCACAGGCTGCCTGACCATGCTGGTTACTTAAAGGAGTAGTGCAAGAAGGGATATTTCGCCGTATTTCTCACTGCTTTGCTTATGCTAACAGAAAATGCTGTTAAATCTAATTAATAAAGAAAGGTGGGAAGTCATTTGGGGGGAAATTAATACTGAGATAGTCAGTAAAGTTAAACGAAGCTGGGTAACTGTGTAAATTTTAGTGTGTAGCTGCTTTTGGCTGTTTTCAGTCAGAAATGGCCTGGCCTTCTCTGCACTCCTCCATGGTGATTTTCTGAATAGTGAATAAGACTATGAGGCGATGGTACACCAGGTACTTGCTACTAATTGGTTGTTCCCCTGCTACAGAAACATCAAAAATGCTGTTTGGCTTTCTGCAGTTTAGAACAGACCCCACAGCATAGGAGGTGCTATTGTGGTCCCAAAATGGCAGAGAAACTTCAACTGAACAGATGATGTATGCTGACCTTTTCTCTAGCCTAGCACCATTGAAATCCAATCACTTCTGCACCTGCCATCAATCAGCCCACACTTCCATATATAGTCGTTTTTTCCCCTAAAAAAATTGAGTTACCTCATACAAAGGCACCTTGAGGGCACATTGCATTTCCACAAGGGAAGTCAGAACAGAGCAGCTGATGAATTGTGAATTTACACCAAGCTCTTTGTACAGTGTCTCTCCCATGTTGATAAACCATTCGTTCACTTCAGTTTAATTCATTTTGAGCGTGAATTAAGTTAAGGTAATTATGGCCAGCTGACTCCTAAATGAGTATCCATAGAGAAATCATATATGCTTGAGTTATACTCACTTTAAATTTACATCTTTTTTTTGTTAATTCACATTGACATTTTGTGCAGGACAAGCCATTGGGTATCTTGGGCTTGTGCCAGAGCACCTTGAAGATAAGGAAGGAGATTTTGAACTAGTCTCAAGAGGGCAGAAAAATCAGATTCTCAGAGATGAAAAATATGTCAATTTTTTTTATTAAATAGAAAACATATAAATGGCTCAAACATAATAAGATTTTTGCACATAATTATGATAATTTAATGGTTTTTGTGAGAAACACTAAAATTAAACAGCATAGCACTGTTTCTGTGCCCTTCTCAAGTCAGCACTTGTAGGCCATAAGGAAACCCCAAATTTACCCCACCATGCCCCAATTAATGTGATCATTTAAATGGGCCAAAGTATTTGCACAGCTTGTTGTTTTGGTTTTTTTCCTGAAATCATCTCTTCATATGGCCATATCAACTTATTTCTAATGTACAGAATTCTTTGAGTCATATGTAGATTCATTTTCACCATGGCTTCAGGAAATAAGAGTGAGTTACTCTAACTCCAGCTGGAAAATAATGATGCCATTGCTCCAGTCCTGCTGCAGCTTTGCCACTGTCACATTAACAGACTGTACTGGTGGTCTGAAGGCCTCACCCAGCTGCCATGAAAAGTAGGTTTAACCACAGCTTCCAGACAATGGATTTTTGCTTAGGAGAAATTTGGTGTAAGCCAGCGCTTTGAAATTTAATCCTACAGGGGTTAAAAACAAGACTGTTTTTTCTCCATGAGGGGATTTAATATTTGGGTTAACCACTTGATTAGCAAGGTTATGACCTTTGTTTATGGAATAGCTGCTGTATTTCTAGCCCAATGAGAAGAAAAGCTTTGATGTCCAGAGTGCTGATAGTGAAGTATGTATTTTCTCTGGGGAAATGTTCTGTGTCAGTGAGGAGCAGGAATGAAGTCTAATGAGGACTCAAAGGAGCTTCTTGAATAATTGTCTGGGCATGGGGGGGGAACAACTAAAGTGACAAACTTACCAAAAGCTTTCTATGTGAAGATATAAAACCTGTTTGGATATTGCTGTAATTCTTTTGGAAGACTGTGCACACACTTCTTAAACACAGTGATAAAGGTGAAGAAAAGTTTCAGGAAGAGAAATGCCCTGGGTTCTGAACTGAGATTTCAGTAGAAAAGGTAATTAAACAAAAACTGACAAAGCAACTAATGGAAGTTCAGGCTGTACTTCATAGTTCCAGCTTACTCCATTATCCCTTTTCCCTCACATTTCCAGCTCTCTCCCTTCCCACCGAGCCCGGAGAGCTGCCACTAGAGGTCAGGTGTTCATCGCTCTCCTCACTGCCATCAATCACCTCTCGTGCTGCTCGGTTAGAAACGAGCCTGCCTGAAAACAAACTAGAAATCAGAGCAAGGAGGAGCTGTGAATTTACACCCCGGTTATGTGTTCTTCACAAATCACAACATTTAAAATCTAGTTACGATTTCATGTGAGAAATCTGCAGTACAAAGATGGGATTTCCCAACAAAGGCAAAGAAAGCATTGATTCAGGTGCTGGACCAAAACCAATGGAGAAGCTATCAGTAATGGTGATGAAAATAATGATTAGGTACAGTACACGTAGGTTTGGAATGGTATAGGGCAGGTTCTGCTGTGATTTTTACCAGTAATGATTATTCTTCTCACACAATTATTGTTTGCCTGACCAATGTTTTGGTCTCTGCAGAAGTGAGTGCCAGCTGGACAGGCAGCATGAGCTGGGGGGCAAATCAGCTACTTTGCCCCAAAAAGAAGGATGCTGGGGGATATCTAGGGCTGGGTGCTGTTTTCAGTCTAAGGCTGAAAACAAAGGACATGGGGCTAAAGGAACTGGGGGAGAGGATGTAGCCAGCTGAAGTTCCCATCATACAAAATGCTTGGGAAATCAGGTTTTGTTTGTTTCCTGGCACACATGCAAGGTGTGTATGGCTAGGAATAGTTCTATTAATTTTTCCAACTTGCTCTCAAGCTGTTTAGTAACTACACAGTCAATATTGCTGCCTTGTGCAAAAATACAAATGCAAAATTTTATTGGTTGGGTCTTTCCCAGTGAATGTAGTGAATAGTCATAGAAGCTAACACAAGTAGAGCAATCATTCCAGGTCCAAATGTAGGCTCATTTCATCAATACTTATGTATTTTATGGAGGATCATGATGATTTTCTGAGCAAGAGCCTAAGAAACAAGAGCCTAAGAAAAAAACAAGAATTTAGTGGCTTAAAATGAGATGTTATTTAAGTTAACTAAGCCAGCACAGGGTGGTGACATCAGAGAACCCCACTTAAGTTATTGCCTCCCAACTCTACATTTCCACAGGGAGATGTATTAAATGAATTTATGGGGATAGATCCACAGGCCAAAGGCATGTGCAAGGGTATTTAGCAAGCAGCAGTTGCAGTCTCCTGATAACACAGCTCCAGAAACTCCAGCTCATTCCTGGTGCTTCTGAAAGGCCCAAACCCAGCCCAGCACGAGGAAGGAAACTCCCCCCTTATCCTTCTCTTTCACAAAGGTGTTCCCATGGCATGCCCCTGTTCCACAGATCCAAGCAAGAACAGGGATTTTGCTTTCTGTAGGAGAGATAAAAAATCATCTGCTGTCTTTCCTTTGTTCAATAAAAGAGTTGGGTTCAGTTTTCTGTCAGAAACCATTCAATAGCAAAGAAAGAGCTCTAGGCTATGTGGATGCAGCCCTGATCAGCCCCAAGCATCACTGCCATTCCAACACTTGAAACTTCTGGTTTTGTAAGCTTTTCTCTTGAGACATCTCCACAGAAAAATCTGGAGAGTATCCAACCTCATTTTAAAATGTATTTCACCTAACATACAGAACATCTTGTGTAAACCACACTGAGATGACCTTCAAAGCCTGTTCTTTCCTTCACTGCCTCTTTCAGAGTGTAGCAAATTCTCTTACAGAGATTTCTGATGGTAACAAAAATCATTAAATATGTCCCAGAGCAGTCTTTTATTCATTGGCATCACTATGTTTTCAAAATATTTTCGAGGTGTGTTGAAATAACTAATTTGAATTTGCTATTTAATCTGTCCTTCCATGCAAAATTGCAGGAGACCTTCAGTGCAATGTCTTAGAACTGTGACAGGTGAGAGGTGGTATAAAATTTCATCATGAAAAAACTCAAAGCACATCAATTCCAAATTTTTGAGAGATGTAACTTTATCAACAACTGGAAAAACAAAATAATCTAAGAGTAAAAACTTGAATTACCAGTCATACACATTAGGAATAAGGAAGAACTGTGTTTATTTAGGTTTGGGAGGGTAGGCTTTGGGGTTTTTGGTAGAAGTAAGTCTTTTTATCTTTGTTCAAATGGTGAGTGGCTGCTGTTCTAGGCAGCAATATGGAAAGGGAACAAGCAGTTTTGTCTCAGGTGTTTTCTGTTCTCTCCACCTTGTTTTTGCACAGTGCAATCACCGGTACAGAAGTCCACAGTTACTCAATGTCCATTTACTGCATGCAAATATTTTTGTTGTGATAGAAACATTATTTTAGAGGATGGCACAATGGCCTTGTTACTATTTTAAACCAGCTGCTGGTAATATGAAACTACTCCCAGAGTACTTGAAACTGCTACTGTATGGTTTGCTAAAACTGCATTTAGGGTTTGTTTCGTGGCTTTGATGACTACATTGCTCAGATCCTGCTGTGCCTTGTACTTTGTTTGCTCAGAAGAGGGACTACAGCTTTCTTTTCAACCAGAGAGAAATTTAAACAGCAAATATTTAATTTTTAGGCTTAAGTAATTTCCAGGGGGATATTATTTGTTATTTGTAGATAGAAAGCTTTATAAGGATTTAAAAAATAGTTTAGAGGAAATTACCTATTTGTGTTCTTGTAATGCCATAAGACAACTGCAAGGAGAAATGTTTTTAAATGAGAGAGGAATGGTTCTATCAAGCAAATGTGAAAATAAATTCAATAAGTAGGCATTCATCCTAATTTAGCAGAGAAGCCATGTATATACCTTGAGTGTTAAAAGGTCAGTCTAAAAGATCACCTGTTATATCAAACTTTCACTGATTTGAGGGCAAAAGATCTGCACTCACAGTTGCAGCTGTTTTCTGCAGGGCTGAATTTTCACCAAATCTCATGATTCTACAGGGCCTGCACAGTTCTGGGTGCAGCCCTGTGAGGTTTCTGTGCCTGCTGACAAATAGGAAGAATAACTTTGTTAACACTGAGTGACTGCACTTAGTAAAGCTAAGCCACTGCAGGTGGTTTTGAGTCCTTTCTTTTCTGAAAAGCAGTGCTTTTAAAATCCATTTAATGCTGGAAGTTAAATTAAATGCAGCAAGGTGTTCTCTTCAAGCTGCTGCCTTCATCTCTCTGTAAGTTCAGGCCCAGGTGTTTGGAGACACATCAGCCAAAGGTGAATATACACAAGGAATATGTGCATCCATCTATTCCTGACAAAGAGATAAAGTGACTGGTACATGTGGAGTGCAGGAGAACTGACCTCCTATCAGCTGCACTCTTGCTGTGTTGACCACTTATACTTTTTGTAGTGATACAAGAGGAAAGCAAGCATGCAATTTTACTGTTTGTTAGGGTTTTATAAAGTAACTTTCTGGCTATGTCTCTCTTCTACACCAGTGAATCTGGCAAGGCAAAAATAACCATATTATTCTCTCACAGCACCCCCCAAAAATAGGTTAAAACTGCTCCCAAGGTGTGGGGTAGACAGGGTGTAAGGTACTGATAGAGACAAAAGGGTGGAAACATCAGTAGCCATTCTGCCTCCCAGCTCCTCTCAGAGCTCTTCACTGTCCATTAAGTACAATTTGAAGGCCTCTGTTTCTTTCCTCCTCAATGTCTCTGCATTTGGTACGTCTCAGCAGTCCACTATTTTCCTTTTTTAATACCAGCTTCCCACTGCTGAGCCTCAATCTGAATACCACCCATGAAAATTGATGAAGGTGCCAAGTCCAGCGTGGCGTTTACAGAGCAGAGCTGCCACATCAGGCTTTCATTGTGACCTCTGTTGTGACCCTGTGTCCTCAGGCTCTCCCTGGCAGTTTGCTGCTGCTGTAGCAGCAGCTCCACTGTGGGAGGAGCTGCCCCTTTTTTGCAGCAGAGCTCTCTGCTCTCCATGAGGAATGAAAAATAACAGCGGTGGGTTCCAGTATGCCTGGCATGAGGGATGTGGCTGCCAAGAACAAAGGCTTGATCCTCGTGTTCCACAAAAAGAACAGCTCAGTATACTTAGCACATTGCTCCCAGTGATTAATCCAGGGAATAAAGGTGGGCTTTTTTCCTGAGGCACATGAATATTGTTTAAAAGTACAGTTTTATTCTCTTGGAGCAGCAACGCCTTAGAATTGAATAGCCTAATTTCTACTAGTGCTATCGTGGCTTGTGATTAGGAATGGAAAAACAGTATAAAATAGTAGCCTACTGTATCAAACCTATTCGTTCAATAATCTTTTTGATATCCAGGAGCTTATCAGAAACCTTGTGTCAGGTACAGACTGCACTGGGTACAACCTGCTATTCTGCTGGAGCAGATGAAGGCAGATCAGCTCTGCAAATTCAGAAAACTGCACATACTGCAGGAAGCATTAGGTTCATTTTCATACATTTGTATTATCGACTTTTCTTTTAATGTAGGGTTTGTCTCTTCACTCCAAAGTAACTCAACCTAGAGGCTATTCAGTGAAGAGCCTTGCTGGATTCAGGCCCACTGGAAACTATTTATCACTGTTTACAGAAGAGAAAAGCAGGGCTACCAGATTAGCAACCAAATCCAAAACTGCCTTCAAAGTACATTCTCCGATAGCACAATACACATCTTTCAAATTTATGGACATGAGTGGATAGCTGAGAAAAACATGAAACCATCATTTATCCAAAGACAGCCTGACTTTCATGAGCCATGGGAACAAACTAAATGTGCATACCTTCCAGAAGCAAACACTGTAGCCAGGTCTCAAAGGTAACTCAAATCTGACTAGATTAATTTAACATCTGTTAGCTGAATCAAAGCATCATTAGTATAATATACATACCAGCTGTAAAGCTTTTATTTCTGGAGTGAAAAACCAATATAAGAACTAGAGACAGAAAAAACAAAAAAAAATGGTTGGTTGTTCCATTTGGACTCTCCAAGGATTTACAGAGTTTAGGAGAAAAAAATCACCATTGTATTTTATTTTTAATCAGAGATTCACTGGGTTTGGATTAAGTGTATTTTGATACCAGTATTCCACTCTGATTTTTGAATGTCTAGTTTACCTTTATTTGGGTAATAAATCATATTTTTCTGCATATAGTTCATGGGATTGGTGGTGGGGTAATGACTGACTTGAGCCTTTCTTCTAAGAGCAAATCAAAGTTGCTAAAATGTCATAGGATCTTTAGCTATGTACAGGCAAACAGCACTTTACAGAATTGAGAGAAATGGTAAGATTTAGCCCCAAAGAACTGAATAGTCAGGTAAACAGGAATTTAGTATAATTGCATTAGAAGTAGTCAATGAAGAGTTGGCCAATTGGAAAAACAAAGTTTGCAAAAGAAATAGGGCTTGAAGGACTATCCTTTGTATCCTCTCTTGAAGGATACAAAGAGAGCAGGCGAGGACAGTGTGTGCTTGTGAAGAGGGACATTGATCCAATCAAGGGGTTTGAAGATGGGGGAAAGATAAAAGGAATAAAACTAATACTGGTGCAATGGGAAACCAAACAACCCACCAGGGATTTCAACCACTCTTTGATCTGTTTTTTAATATCTGGAGAAAGAGGATATGGCCTTTACCACCTTCTTCCAAAGTATGGTTTAACAAACAAGTGAACTGATGCAACACTTTACAGCTGCAAGGGGGAAGATCTCCCTTCTCTCCTGTCCCAGTGTCCTCTCCTCACCCTTGTCCCTGCTCTGCTGTTCCTGGCTCCCAGCTGAGGCAATGCAAATCCCTGACCTGCAGATAACTAGCCAGTCTTTTGGGGGGGTTGAAAAAGGACATGAATACTAAAGCCCAAAGAGGGTAAATTGTGGAACCTGTGCCTGAAAGAAGGGGTAGGAGGAGGGAATGTGGTTTTCCAATTTCAGCAGTGCTACATTGATATTACCCCAGAAGGCTCCTCTGCTGCCAGAACACTGTGAAGTGCAGTTGTGTGACACCTGGCTTTGAGGCTTTCTTCCTGACTCAGTTTCCACTCTGAACACTAGCCTATGGCATTGCCCTTCATAAGGAAAAAAATTCACTTTTTTACTTTGTGTTGTAATTAGTTTTACTGGGTCAAAAAGAAAAAAACAAGAGGCTTGTGTTTGTTTTTACTTACAGCTGGTGCTGGAGCACAGTCACAGGTAATAGCTAATCTAACTGTAAAATCTGAGTGGAGGCACAGCTCCTGTAATTGCAGGGCCAGGCAATCAGGTGATGTCAGCACACTCCAGGCTGGCTGGTGTAACCTCAGTCACCCAGAGCAGTGCCCTGCCTTCCCCGCGCGGTGCCACGCGTCCCTCGCGCTCTGCGCGGCCTCTGGGGCCTCCTGCGCGTGCCCTGGCACAGCTGGGGACGTGTGGCACAGTGACAGGGCACTCACCTGCTGCGCTGCTCCTGGAGGCAAACTCCCAGAGTGTATGTGTGAATGAGATGTACAGGGCAGGCTTATTGACAAGATCTTTTTTCTTTCCAGATTAAATAGAAATAAATTGGAGGGATACTGAGATATCAGAAACATTTGAAAATGCAAGCCTAACATTAAACAAACATTTGTAATGCTGAAGCTCAGGATAAACAGCAAATATTTTGTGTTCTCTAACAAATATTTGCAGAGTTGCACACAGATGAATTAGGTAATCAGGGCAACTGCTGTCAGCAACTCAAAATGGGTGCAAAACTATATGACACAGCTCTAATTAACCACTCTTGTTCTTGTTCTTGGAGGCTCCCAGAATGGCATCAGTGATCTGCCTGTTATGTTGTCAGCATTTGGGAATTTCTGGGGTCTCCAGCTATGGCTGTAGAAAGGGTGAAGCCAGATAACCAGTGTGTGTGCACCCTGAGAGACAGGCAGCTGGCAGGAGACCAGCTTTGGTGTATTTGCTGTTCTACATTCAAACCATACGGATTTTGTCTGCCAGTTTCTAGAGCAAAATGTACCTCAGGACATAAACAGGAGGTAAAAAGGGAGAAAGGGAGAGAATTATATTAAGATATGCAAAAGATAGCAACAATTTCATTTTTTTTAAATGGGGAAATAATTCAGTTAAAAACAAAATATCTGATAACAACAGTACACAGAAAAGCAAACTTCACAGGCTGCTCCTTAGACAAGTTCTTGTTCTTGCCTATTTTAAACCATATACCCAAGTTTTCCTTTTGGCTCTTGCTGCTTTTGGAGTGAATGAACTGATACGAGAAAGACAGTTTCTTCACATTTTTGGGTTTTTTAACTGGAAAGACATTTGCTCAGGGATTATTATGAGAAAAAAACTGTTTGGAAAATATGCTGAATATTGCAGATGTATAGCTTAGAAAACATGCTGGATTTTCATCTAGTTCTGAACACAATTTCTATTTCTTGCACATTCAGCATCAGTTTTGACAAGGTCATGAGGTTTTCAGGACCAAATGGAGCATTTCAGTCTTGGTTTCACTAAAGAGAGATGGGTCTTGCTACACAAGGATCTGTCATGTGCAATTTTGTTTACTTGGGACTGTTTGCTAACCTCCAGCTTCAATGAGTCACGGTATTTTTACTGCCATGCTGTCCATTCCATAGGCTTTAACACACTCCTCCACTTAATTATTAACAAAGTCCAAAGGTATCCACCCCTCTCCCACACAGATCTTCCAGCTAAACACAGCTTTGAAACCTCTTCTTATTTAAAATTGTTCTTTACGGTTTGGATAAATACAGTGTTAGCAGTTGATGCTTTCGTGTTGCTGCAATGACGTCCTTCCCCACGAAGCTCCTGCTGCTGTTTACATTCCTTATGTCCAAACAAGCCAGACTTGCCCACACTGCAACAGATATCCTCTGGCTTGGCTCCTCGTGGTCCAGCTGAAAATCACCTCCTTTCCCAGGGTTCCCTGTAGTCACTGAAAGAAGCTCTTCCTTTTATTTCCTTATCCCTCACATTCCCTGCCACAGTCACCTTTTCCATGTCCTTGGTGAGGCTGGACCAGGGTTTGGTGCCAGGCTGACTTTCAGGGTAGTGTAGAGGACTAAACTTCAGCCCGTGCTCCTCCTGGATGTGAGGCACATGCCATGAATTAGATAATGAAATTATTCTTATTTTCTGCTGCTATTTTCTACTATTTTTCAGTTTCCTGATCTGGTTCACAGCACAGCCCGGCAAAAAGCTGGAATTGGGAACATTGAGGAGTGATGCAGCATGGCATGAGAACAAATAAGGTAGTATTGAATGTTGGGATGTTTCTGAGGCCACAGGATCAGAAAACTCCGACCTTTCTTTTGCTGGCCTGGGGTAAGCCAATTTCTAGCCAATAATGAGCTTGTTAATCTTATAACAATGTGTTTTCAACTCTCGTCTGACCTCCCTCTTCTATGTTTTTTAACATTTTGTGTACAAATTATTTTATCAAACACTTTAAACAATTTTAGAAGTACAGTCTTGCTTTAAAAAAAACCTGTCCAGGACTTAATTATGAGCAGCTCCTATTCACACAGCAAAGCTGCTCAGTGTGAAGAGCAGTGAGAGGTACTTGAACAAGAACGTGCACAGTCAAAGTTTAAAAGAAAAACTGGTACCTACAAAGCAGCAACCCCATTATCTGTGCTTTTGTTTTGAAGTGTGACTTTTAGATGTGCAATGATTGAGCAGAGAGTCCCGATATGAGCTGTGTGATTGTTCATCCCGAGGCAGCTGTGGCTGAGGCCCGGTGTATCAGTTGTGAGCGCTGGAAAGAGCTGGGTGTGTATCACAGCAAGGTGTTAATCACAGCCTGGAAACCGGGTAGGAAAACAATCTAAGCTCAATGGTTACTCAGCTAATTGCTTTGACTAAGTCTCACATTTACACACCCAAAGCACCCAAACTCAACATTTTTACTTGACAGTAGAAATACCTCCCCTTCCTCCGGGGGAGATAAGTACCAGCAGTACAAGGGAAAGGAAATGCTTGCATTAAGGACCCCGGAGAACTGCAAATCTGTGATTAGATGAGCTCTGGGAAATGCGCTGGTGTGGACACGCAGCAGCACTACCACCCGGGAATATCCTACTGTGTGCCACAGGCTGCCAGCTCCGGAAACGGCAGCAGCCTGTACTTTCCCTTCGATTGCCTCAGCTAAAACCAAACAAACCCAAATCGGCTTAGCTTTGAGCTCCCCTTCAGGAGCCGCCGGACTTTGCACCAAAACAAGCACACATGCACGATTGGCACTGCATCTCCTCAGCTGCTCTGGAGGTCGTACAATGTGTGCACAACCACTGCAGCTCCCTGCGTGCTCTGGCAGCAGTACAGCCTGTGCAACCACTGCACACCTTGCTAAAGGTGTGCCTACACCTCTGTTGCATGAGATGTCCAGGGTATGGAGGCAAACAGAAGCTGCAACTTCAGTTTTCATTTCTGCACTTGGACTGAATTATTTACAAAGCAAAATTATTTAGGACAAGCTGATATTTTCACAGCAATTCCTTCTTGAAATCGACATAAAACACGAGTGAAGGCCCAGGAACTTCTGCAACTTACATTAAGGCTGCAACTAAAGCTAGACAAGGATAGATAAGCACTGATGCTGGGAAAATTGACCAGTGCCAGCATAAGCTGATCGAGGCATGCAAGGGAGTAAATACACACTGCAGAGGTGCATAGGAGGACATATTAAAAAGAAAACCAACTAGAAATTGCTAATAATTGTATTAGGAAACACAATTTACCAAACATTCTGTCTTGCTTCTTTTTGTGCTGTGTCATGCTCATGAACAGGCTGTGCAGGGAAGGAGCAGTTTCCTGCAGCATTGGTAAAGGACAGCAGAGAGTGCACCGGAGGTTACAGGAAAGGAGAGTTGGGAATTGGAAGCAGACATCAAAGGGGGTACAGAGTTGACGTAAATAGAAAAGAGACTTGAGAGGGGACAGTGAAAGTTGTTAGCTTTAGCTGGAGACAGGGGAGAGCGAGGGCCAAAAGATGTGTTGCAATAGGACTTGTGAGTAAGGTCTGAATCACAGTTATGGGGGGACAACAGGGACAGTTTTAAGTACATCACCCAAGAAGAGAATCTCAGTGACATGGATAAAACACCAGCTGGGAAACTGAGACTGGGAAAAGGGGGCAACAAAGGCTTCACTGAGCCAACAAAACAAAAGCGGGAAACCTGGATCAGAAAGAAACAGAAAACATTCAAATAGTATTCAGTTCAAAGGACTTGAAATACAGGGATAAATGAATTAAAATGTATTAAACAATTAAATTAAGAGTACATTTATTTCCAAGGATAATAGGGAAAAATCTGCCAAAAAAGGAGGAAACCTTTTCCCTCTGTCACACTATGGCAAGTCCCACATTGATCAAGGAAAGGAAGGAGCAATTCACCCCAGAAAGAGAATAACAAAACTTCTCCCCAGTTCAAGATACCAAGCAGTGATTTGTTTTCTAAAAATGTATACATTTATTATATTAAGCTTAACTGATTTTTAGCAGTTCTTAAGACCAAAACCAAAATGCACTAATAAATCTGTTAAATCCTGCTGAATCTGGTAATGCAGTGTCCAGCACAAAAAGAAATTTATAGAAAAGCAATATTGCACTGGAAAAAGAAATTATTCAGATGAGAAGGTAGGGCAAATTTGGGAAAGAATAGCCACAGCTGAGTTTTAAGAGTAATTGGTTATTGCCATAAGGTGTTTTCAAGTCAGTAATTCTCTCTCTACTTCCTCCCCATCCAGCATGGGCTCCCCCCTCAGAAAAAAGATTTAGGACAGCCTATTTTACTGTAGGAAAGGTGCTTGCTCTGCTAATAGTTTTCTTTAAAGAACTTTTTTTTTTATTAAAACAAAGAAATGAAACACACTGGCTGTAATAATGATGAGGGGGTAAACACTAAAAAAAATTAATTCACCAATTCTCAACCTGGCTGGCAATCGTGTAGTGAAAACCCATAGTGACAATGACAGCACCAGCATAAAGAGTAGTTAGAGGAATTCTAAACATTTTGGCTTAAGAAGGGTTAATAAGTTTAAAGCACCATGATCTTACATGCAACTGCTCTGAAATCTTTTTGACACAGGAAGAGATGAATGGACACCTGCAATGTTTGATCTTGACGCTCTGACAAGTTATGAATTGTTTCAGTAAGTGAAGAGTAATGAGCGAAGTAACTTTCAAACATGGAAAGAAATTATCTGAAAGATCAAGGCTATGCCTTATATAGATGGTGTGGCATGGTGAACATCTCTAACAGAAATTAAATGTAAGTAACAGCTTCATTGCTTATTTTGTTGGGAAATTTAATCTCATCCTAAATTTTTTTGATTGAATGTCTACATAGTTTTGTGGAAGAGTAGGCTTGTGTAAACCTGTAAGTTGCATCCTGCTTCCATCCCAAACCTGTCATAGTAAAATGAGGCAGATGAGTCTCATGTGACTTATCTAAATGTTTTCATTTATCACCTTTAGCCTTAGAGCTTTGTTCTAATCCAGAAGAGAGACATGCATCTAAAAACAACCAGCCCTCAAATCCAGCCTGACTTAAAACCAACAGCAAAACAAAGCAGCACAGATATTTCTGTACCCAGACTGCTGTGCTCAGAAAGAGCTTCATAAGGAAAGCTCAGGGTGGATACATCTCACTGTCTCCTCCTTCTCTTCATCAGTTTTCTTGGCTGTTGTTTGGGTTTTTTTAAGGGGCTTGATTTAATGAGAGAGAATTGTGCTTCTAACAATGATTTGCATACTGCATATATTGAATAAATCAGATTTAATCCTCTCCTGTTCATTATCACATGAAACTTTTGGCTTTGACATATTTTGACCAGGCACAAAGGGGCAGGATCCAGCATGCACAAAGTTATACAGAAAAAGAATCAAATTACACTCTGGCAGTTTTCTAGACTTCTGCTAGTGACCTCTGCTCATAAAACTTGTTGCTTTGTGATTGTTCAGGCTCCTCTATTCTTTTAATAAGAATGATCCAAATATTAATGTAATTAATTTTCCATTAGTACATGTTGGTTCTGTAAGGCTTCAGTAGGCACTCACAGAGAAGCAGAACCCTATCTATGCTATTTCACTGATAAAGTGCTGGCTACAATACTGAGTCTCTGCAGTTCCCACTTCCAATAAATACTCAAATGGGAAGGCTCTATGGCTCTATCGACTTTGTAGTGGAAGTATTTCACCATGACCCAGCAAAAACAGGGCCCATTGTCTGTTAAAATCTCTACCATCAAATCAGCAGGAGAAACCACAGCAAATATTTGAGTGCAGGGTCAGCCCACTTCCTGCATTCTACCCATGGCTGGAGGAGGTGGCGAGGGCGCTGCCAATTTTCCCTGGTATGGTCTGTCCTCCCAGACTTGTGAATGAGTCTGTGCTGACTTGGAGCTGCTCATCTGCTCCCACAGAATTAATATGAGAGACTGCATATCTGGCCTTTAAATAAATGAAAAGGCATTTCTCTTTTGCAAATGAAAATGTTTTGGGATAGAAATGCTGTGCACGGCTGTGCAGGCCTCTGACAAAGCCAGCTGGCTGCTGGAAAGATGGAAAATCAACAACTGCACAAATCTGGCTGCTTCTTCCACAACTGTCGAGCTCTTAGGCAGTTGTAATAAGGTTATTGCATATTAATAAAATATAATACTAATTCAAGGTTATTCCAGCTAAAAACCTAGTAAATAATCTAACTTCTGATTTCCAAAAGCTTGCATATTTAAATAGCTGATGGATTTTTATATTTAGTATAGGATTAAGTTTTGAACTGTGATATTTACACAATCAAATCAGTAATCTACACTTTAAAAGCTCTTTCAGCACAAAAGACATTACTACAGTCTCCTATGTAAATATTTTAAGCATGGAATAGATTCTCCTCCTTTACCACTTTCTGCATCACCAGTCATTTTCGTGGACAAAATATTTCCAAATTCTTCAGAAGAATCACTTCCAGAACAGGGGTTAAGAGAGCTCTCCTCCATGCCTGGAGTAACACAGCCCTCCCTGCTGCAGATGGAGCTTGCTACATGTTTGGTGTGGGCCGAGGAGCCCACAGCTCATAAACAGGAAACAACCCACAACTCATTTTGAATTCCAATAAATATTTTGTGCTTTACTGCCTTTGGGACAGCGCTTGTGCATGAGTCAGGGCAAGATGAGGTGTTGATAAAAAGCTGAGTCAACCTGGCATGCCTCTCACTAGCAGCTGTGGCAAGTCCCTCAAAACGTGCATAGTCCCCAGGCAAAAGCCTGCATCCATTCCAACACCTTGCTCTAGAAAATTCTCCTGCAGCACTTGCATCATGTCACCTCAGCTGTGGTGAAATATGTAGGTGTTAAACTGGGAATTAGCCTGCTAAATCAACTGATTCTTGTGGCATTGGGTGTTGGCCAGCTTGGGACAGACCGTGAGCAGCTGTAGTTGTTGAGAAGTCGAACTGTGACCAGAACCAGTTTGAAACAGTCTGAAATGCTTTAAATCAATATAAGGCTTTTATTTACCTTCTGTTTTGCATGGTCAATATTGCCTTTTGCTGTCTGGTCCTGAGCCATGCCTTTGGGGGCTTTTCAGCCTCTGCTGTTACTGTTGTTTCTGCACCGAGTGCTCTGGTATTCAGGGCCATGTGCTAAACCCAAATTTATGAGAAATGTATGGAATTAAGTGTAGTGCTTGCTGCAGTAGTTTGGACCAAACCACCAAAACAGTGCTCTCTTCCCTTTCTAGGCCTCATTTAACTTCCCATTGGAAACATCTGAAGTGAGTCTTATTTTATCATCCCAGTACTGTGCCATTGACTACTCAGCTCACTAATTAAGTGAGATTCCCGATTAAATTTTGGGTTTGGTTGGTTGGTTGTTTTTTTTTTCTTCCCCACATGGAATGCAAACGTGAAAGCAAGCACGCATTTATATGATTTTGAGAAGTGTTTCGTAGAGCACAGATGGATGGGCACAACCACGGCCCCTCCTCGCCGGCCCTCAGGCAGGCGGCGCTCACCGCGCCCGCGGCAGCCGGGCCGCGCCTCCGACCGGCGGGGCTTTATGCGCCCCTCACCGAACGTCCCGGGGGCTCAGGCTCGACCCCCTCAGTCCCGTGTGCCGGTAAAAATGCGGGAGCACGGAGGGAACGGGAGCCGGGAGGTTGTGAGGGGGGTGAGGGAAGCGAGAAATGTGAGGGCACTGAGGAGTTCAAGGGAAGTAGAGGGATGTGAGGGCAATGTATGCAGTGAGGGGTGGGAGGGATGTGAAGGGAGTGAGGGCAGCGAGGGGCGTGAGGGCAGTGAACGGAGTGAAGGCATTGAGGGCAGTGAGGGGTGTGAGGGCAGTGAGGGGTGTGAGGGCAGTGAACGGGGTGAAGGCAGTGAAGAGTGCGAAGGAAAAATTAGGAGTGTGAGGGGTGTGAGGGCAGTGAACGGAGTGAAGGCAATGACGAGTGTGAGGGCAGCGAACGGAGTGAGGGCAGTGAGGAGCGTGAGGGCAATGAGGGGTATGAGGGCAGTGAACGGAGTGAGGAGTGTGAGGGCAGTGAGGAGTGTGAGGGCAGCGAACGGAGTGAAGGCAGTGAAGAGAGCGAAGGAAATGAGGAGTGTGGGGGGTGTGAGGGCAGTGAGGGGTGTGAGGGGAGCGGGGCCGCCCCCGCCCCGCCAATGGCGCACGGCCGCGGCGGGAGGTGTGTGCCGACCTCACTTCCGGGACCTGTCACCGGCCGCTCCCGCCCCGCTCCCGTTCCCTCCCCGCTCCTTCCCCGCTCCCGCTCCTTCCCCGCCGGCAGCCGGGGACACGGCTCGGCTCGGCCCCGCCCTGCGCGGCCCGTGGCAGCGATGCACGGTACTGCCTTAGGGGCGGCCTCTGCCCGCGCGGTGCCCGTGTCCCGGCCGGGGCGCCGGCAGGAGGCGGGAGCGCCCGCCCGGGGTTGGGTGACGCCCCCGGCTCGCTAACGCGGCGGCGGCTTTGCTAATGACCTGTCCTTTCCTCTCCTCCCCTCCCTGCCATTCGCTATTACTTATCTCTCCGGCGCCGCGCTGTGAAGCCCTCGGCGGAGCGGACAGCAGCAGCCGGAGGTAGCCGGCCCGGGGAGATGCTGTAGCGGCTCCCGCTGCTCGCTCGGAGCGGAGCCCTGGCCGGCTGCGGGAACGGGGCCGAGGGGCTGCGGGACGGGCAGAGCGCCGGCCCGGCGCAGGTAAAGAGACTCCCGGGAAGCCCACGGGGAGCGGGGTTTCAGGGCGCTGGAGGTGGGAACGGAGAAGGGGGTAATGCGAGGGGCTGTCACACGAGGGGCTGGTTGGCAACTGTCATGTGTCCCAAATGGAACATCTGGATTGCCCTTAACCTGGAATGAACTCGGGCACGAGGCAGAAAGTGCGTGCTTGGAGGTGCCCGCTGCTGGCTTGGCTCGGTCCGGCGGGCTGTGCTGTTCCCGGCCGGCTGGGCAGAGGAGGGTCCTCTGTCCCGAGGGCGAGGAGCAGGTCACTGGGAACGCCTCCTGGGCTTGTTCTGCGGTTTGCCGCCTTCTTGGTTGTCCCCGTGGGGCTGGATACTTGCTTTTCAAAAAGTATTCCCCGAGTAACAAAGGAAATGAGTTGGTAAAGGTGTTGCCTTGTATTCATATGAAGATTGGCCCAGTCTCACTCAATGACACGGGAAGCTGTTCCTAAGCTCTCTGATGGAAGTATGAGCACAGGATTCGTCACACAGGATTATCTGGAATGATAATGTTTGGCACTTTTGGCATTGGGTGTCTTAGTAGTACTGCACTAATAAAGGTGTTGCATAAGTTTTGTTGTGAAGGAAAATCGTGGTCAAACTCCTTGTATTACAGAACATGCACAGACTTTTCTCATTGGCACCTGGCTCTGCTCACCTATTAAAATTTGCTTTGCAGGCAGCAAAACGGATCAGCTGTAAAAACGATTTCCTTTGTAAATCCTGAATCATTGATGTAGCACTGAGGCTGCTACCTGGTCTCGTGCTGAACTGAGGCACTTGTGGTTCGTGTGATGTGGTCACACGTCTGCTGAACCCAAACCAGCACCGTAACTTCTGTTGGCTGGCATGAGCAGCCATCAGCTCCCAGTGGCTTTGAGTGGCAACTTTGGGAATTTCAAGTAATACAATGTAGTGCATGGGAAGGATGAGGGCATGCAGACCTTACCAGAGGTTTGTGGAACTCCCCAGACTGCATGCTTGCTGTCTCTTCCCATGTTTGGAAGGAACTCTTAGCATGGTCCAAAAAAACATTCTTATCAAGCTGTTGGTGCTTTATATTGACTGTCATCCTCTGCAGTCAGGTGCATGGGGAGTTTTGGCTACCTGCTGGAAACACCTTGTGGGTTTGTCACTTGCTTTTCAGTAGTTCTTTAGTGTCCTCATTTTCTGTTAATACTGTAGTCCTCATAAAGGGTATAATGAATTTTAAACCATGGAGAGAGGGTTACACTTCAGCTGTGATTTCGTGCTGTTATGCTTTTAGTATTTCGTGTGCAGAGTGTTATAAAAATATAAGGGACAATAATGTCCTACAGGAGAGTAGGATATATGGCCTAAGATGGTAATCTTGTTCTAAAAATGGATTCTAATGCTCACTGTTGCCCCAAGGAAACATAACTTTTCTAATTATTTTTTCAGAAGCAGCTTGAACTTCAAAATTACAAACAGCTCTATTATTGTCCTTACTTTTCTATAGCTTTCCTGATGAGATTTGGGTTCTGACTTCTGCTTCTGTTGCACATGTCATATTTTTGCAAGGGGGAAAACAGAAAACACCATACTTACCTTGGAAAACAAATGAAGTTGAATTCATATTTCTTAAATGTACAACCATATTTTCTTACATAATTTTGGAATTTAAACATATTTTAATCCACTTTTTCAAAACCTCTCTGCATCTCTAATTTGTTTGATATTTTTAGCTATATATGCTTTTTAAAAAATATATAGACCTTATAAAGTATATAAAACCAAAATCTCTACCTTTGAGATGTAAATCCTCAAAATAAAGGTCAATTGCAAACACATCTCATGGGGCTGTGTGTGCACCTTGGAAACTGTAACTGCTCTAAAGGTGTCCACAGAAAGACTTTGTGAGAATGCTCTTTAGGAGTAAAAGTATTTTACTCTATAACAGATAATTAAAATATCACAGGGCTGTCACTATAGTGTTCTCAGTTGAGTGGTTTTGAATTCTTTTAGTATGAAAGAAAAAAATCTGAATTATATTGGGATATACCAGTTATATTCCCTAGCTAGCTAGATGTCAGTGTGGTCCAGCTGTAAAACTAGGGACATATTAAAAAAACTCAGTCATTTAAAAATTATCTTAGCCCAAGAGAAATGAAAGCTTTTTTTTCAGAAGAAGCATAAAGAAATATTTTTCTTAAGTTATATTACATCATAGCCATGTAAAATCAGTATTTTAAGCCCTGGGGGATTTTATTGACACTTTTTTTTCTTTTAAGAATGTCAGCAGCTTTTTATTGATGAAGAACTGCTTGTTATCACCAATCTGCACATGAAATGGAAGGAGAAAAGATTCTGGAAAACAACTTCTGTTTCAGCCTTGCAAGATGCTGCTTGAAGGGGTGAGTACATACATGGACTGGGCACAGAATCTCTGTAAAAAGTGATTAATGTATAGTCAAATGACAAGGAAAGAAATCTGAGCATGTAGTGGCAATAAATAGCTGATAACCAGAAAATAGTAGTACAATCAGGAGAGCAAAGTCAAACTTCCTTATAGTCTGATATCTTATAGTCTGATATCTGCTGCTGTCTTAGGTGCTAGTCAGTAGAATTCTGAATTCTTAATATTCTAGAAGTAGAGTGCTCAGCATTTCAAAGGACCAGGTCTGTTAAATTAAATATTGAATGACATTTTATGAAGTAGAAGGCTGAATCTTTCACTGAGGTGGAAAGCCTGGTAAGTTTAGGCTCTTCATCATCACAATGCTCAAAGCTAAAATCTCTCCAAGAGTGTGATATTTGACGTGTTGTAAAGATACTCAAGTAATGTGAGACTGTTGTGTGACCAGATTGCATGTGGCATTGAGATGTTGCCAAATCTGACTCCACTTCCTCATACCACTTCTCATAGTTTCTGCTTATGAAACAATATTTATTTATAAGTGCACTGCATGTGTCTTTAAATATCTAAGAAGTGTAATTTCTGTGTCCAGTGAATCCTCTCGTGCACAGATTACTATAAATTATAAACCACAGCTCCCTGGCACTCTAATCCTGACTGAGGCTGGAGCTGTTACATGACTGGTTTGTGTTTAAGGCTTTGCTAAGTCGTAGAATGTGTGTAAGGTGTTAAAATATTTCATACTCTGGCAAGATGCAAACTACCAAAGAGGCACAGTTTGTCCTGTGGTGCTGTGTTCATCTAAATTTCTTGGTTTAAGTTCAAGTTGTCTCATGCCTGTGGAAACACTAAGAGTAGGAGAGATTGACAAGCATTTGGCAAATTACCTACCCCTTTCTAAAAATGCTGGTACACTGTCATGGGTTTTAAAAGATTAATAAACTGAGAAATTATTCCCTAAATCTTTCCAAATAGTAAAAGAAACTTGTTCCAAAATGTGTCTGCCTTGAGGAGCTCAGAGCAGAGAGCTGGAGTTGCACTGAGGTAGTGCAGCTCTTTGGCATGTTTCCAGGCAGATGAAATACATGTGAAAGCAAGTTAGTCCAATATTTTCATATTTCATATTTTTGTATCTCATGAGTTTGTTTGCATTTTGTTGAGAAGAATGTGGAAGGAAACCAGAGCTGCTGTTTGGAGTGCTGGTTGAACAAATCCTTGCTCATTTTTGAGTGTATAACATCCTGCAGCTGAGAGAACTTATCACGGTGAATGGTTTAGAGTTTGATGTATTTTAAATGGAAAAATAATTCTGCAATGACTTAATATTATCTACATTTAACAACAACAACAAAAGAAATCATAAAAGTGGATCATTTGAAACTATTCTACAGCCTGTGGTTAAGATCTGGAGGCAGGTCCTGCTGTTTTGTTGTGTATATCCATCCAGCATCCAGCACTCTTATGCTAAGTTCTATTACCTGAATATAGGTTTGTATTGCCATTCTTTGTTTTGTTTTGTTACACAAATTAGTGCTACATGCCTGCTTTGTTTTAAAAATCATTTACAGGAAATGATTGATATAACAAATCACAGAGCAAACCACTGAACATGAATGTTCAGAAGGTAAGAACAGCTCATGTTTTATTTGCAAAACCTTACTTGAAAGTGAAGGCTTGAATCACTGATGATGTTTGCTAGCCTGCTGTCAGTGTTACAGCTTCAGGAAGAGTGGTACAAAGTACCTGACACTGCAGGCATGGGGCAGGCTCCCATTAAACAAAACCAAACAAAGCCAAACCAAACTCTCTGGCATCTTTATTCAACATGTATGGAAAACATTCCCTGGAGTAGTAAGGCTGAAGAATATAATGTAGAACCAATTGGATGTGCAGCGGGGGAGAAGGGAGAAGGTGGCTGCTGTGTCAGGAGGCTGCTTTGGAGGCTCTTGTTAATTAGTGCCTGGTGGCTTTCTGTCCAACAGAGCAGAGGAATCCTCCAGTACAGCTGTCAATTAATTCCTACACTCTGATGTTAAAATACAATTAATTGCAGCCCACGGGACTGTTGGCTCATTGGCAGTTTTCAGTGGAAGATTACCAAAAGCCATATATATATATATTATATATATATATCTATATATACATATATACATAAAATATGTAAATATATAAATATATATATATATATATATACACACACATATTTTTTTTTAAATATATATATATATATAAAGTGCACACATGCTGTGTGCAGTTAAGCAGGCCAGTGTGATCAAATCAGGCAGCAGCTTTGTAAGTAAGAGACAAGCTTTAGTACCTATGTAAGTGAGAGACAAGCAGCACAGGGTTACTGCCTCTGAACAAAGCAGCAGCTGTACCTGTGGTTCTGTGCTGGGGATGTGCAGATGAAACTGTGCATAAACAGGCCAATATTTTCAGGATAAATATATCTTCTGGGCTCCTGATTTTCAGCATGTATGAATGAACACATAAATGCAAAAAAGAATGGGATGTCCTCTGTCGGTGGTTCCTGACAGCCCTACAAAGACAGGCTACAGCAAGAAGAAGTGTGGCTGCACAGCATGGCTGGATCTGATCTAGGCTCCTCCTTTCCCTCTCCCATCCATGCTCCTCTGTCCGTCCCGTTCGCTGCCCCTCGGTGGGTCTGCTCAGCTCTCTCTAGCTGTCCGTGGTTTTCCTGTGTTACCGATTCAGTGAATGGAGCTGTGTCTGCGCTGGGGAATTCAACTGGCCAGGGACTGTTGCCGGAGCTGGCCCGGAGTGTCGGGATGCAGGGAGGCAGAGCAGCGAGCGGTGCCCCGGGCCGGGCGCTCTCCTGGGAGCCTCTCAGGCCGCTCGGGGCCACAGCGGTGTCGGGCAGGCTCCGGGGCAGCTCCGGCCCGGGGCATTCACGGTGCCAGCGGGAGCCGGCAGCGCCAGAGCCAGCGCAGGCACCGGGCAGCAGCGCGGCTGGAAGGACAGAGGGACACGGCAGTGCCAGGGAGCTACTGAAGGGACATCCTTTTGGTGTGTGTTACTTAAGCTGACTTGGCTAGGTACCCTTAAAGTAACCTTGTTTTGCAGCCAGTAACTCTGCTTTGGAGAGGGACTGTGTGCTCTGTCCCCCATAACTGCTCTTGCAATGTCTGATTCAAGGCAGCTGAAATGCCTTACAAAGTGAAGTAAAACTGGAATATGAAAATACATACATTGTTTTTTAAAGAGATTTTATTTTCCTGGCTCTTCCATTGGACTCATATTCTTCCTCCACCTCTCTGCAGTTCAGATGCTTGCTTGCTTAGAAGGAGTGGGGTAGCAAATGTACAGCAGTGCTGGTATTGCTGTTAAACTGGGCACCAGATACCCATCACATCATAGAGGATGAGCAGGGAAAAATGCCAGGGAAACAATTGGGTATAGTTTGGCACTTTTTGATCGTGCAGGGAAACAATTGGGTGTAGTTTGGCACTTTTTGATCACGCAGGAGTGTGAGGCTTGTGATCTGCACACTGTAGTGAGTGACCTGATTTAGAGCTGTGAAGTCATGTGTCCCAAGTATATCCTCTATCTGACACGTCAGGAGCTTGCAAGTACAAGCACTTGATGTCCATTTGCCAAAAAATGTAGATTAATTGCATTCATGCCTGTTGCCAAGGCTCCTGTCAGTAACACTAACTCAGTGTAAACTTTGGTTTTGTGTGATACATTTATCACAAAGAAAAACTTCATAAGGTAGGAATGTCTGAATTGTCAGAATAAAACTAAAGGCCTTTCTCTTAGCAAAAAAAAGCAAAACCACAAACCAAAACCAACAAAAAGCCCAGCAAGAAAAAGTGAAAGAATTTTGTTTTGCATTCCACTCTAGTTGTGGCATGACATTAAATGGAAGTTAGTTTATTTTTAGCAGGTTTCATTTGTTTATTTACTTAAACGTAATAGCTGAGCAACAAGAGGAAAAGTATTTCTAATGAATGAGTAAAATTTTAGCACATTAAAGAATAAGTAAACTACACAACTTCAGGTGCTAGTTACAGAAGACATTGGATTTTTATGTGCAGGTAGAAGAGTGTAAAAGTTGGCCCATTGGAATGACTCAATTTTCAAAGACACTTGCAAGCAGAAGAGGCCTAAATTTGTAACATTTTGTGAGAGTCATTATTTTTTAAAGGATATAAATCCCTCTGCTAAGCTGAATTTAATTTATCAAATAAGTCATGTTATTATGTCTGCACAAGGGAATAAAGTTTATCAGGGAAATAAAACCACTGAAAATACACAGTGGTGGTGTTCTCTGCTAAGAAGGCGAATTCAGGCTTCTTGAATGTCTTCCAGAAACAGATGTAAATTCCACTGTAGCTTTTCAGCCAGTGAATAATCCTGGTCTGTTATGGGTGGTGATGAATCATGCAAGGAGCTGCAGATGGTGAGGGGGGTGCAGCTGTGCAGATGCTGGAGGAGCTGAGATGGGAGACTGGAGCACCAAGGGGGTGAAGGAGGTGACTTGGGATGGGTTCATATGGGTGAGAGAGGAGAGGGAAAGACAGCTGAAAGAATATTGAAAAGGACTGTCACCTGAGATTTGGGGTGGGGAGTGAGCTGGTGACTGAAAGGAGGTATTCTTGAGGAAGAAACATACATTTTTTGGAACAACATTTTTTGTTGTTATTGAGCTTGGAAGCAAAAATTGCAGTATCACATACCAAAGCAACATGTCTTTTGTCCTGAGCCAAAACGATAAGGAGCCCAAGCCAGAAGTTTAAGCTATAAATGAAAAGAGAAAACTAAGAAACTTCATGTCTCTCCTACTTTCCTTAAGTAGGAGAGCTTTTGTAGGAAAAGGTACAGATGCAAAGTTGTGGGCTTTTTTATTTCTATTTTTCTGAGCAGGACATGTGTAATGAGATCAGTGTGGCAAAAATTGGGAGTTTGTCAGATGGAGAAGTTGTATCTGTGTAAGTTAAAATCCAGTCAATATTTAGTCCCACTAAAAATGGGAGGTTGCAAGGCCTAATCATTAAATGGCAGGTAAGACTCAAATGGAACTTTTCATAATCTTAAATCAATGTGCTAAACACACCTTTCAAATTTTTGCATTAAGTAATTTCAATTTATCTTTTTCTTATTTTCCTCTCCTTGCAGATTGAAAGTTTTGTTCCAAAACAATAGCTCTTTATTCAGGAAGAATGTTGCCATTAAGATGTCTGCAAGAATTAGGGGGTGGTGCAGGCAAATGTCCAGATCAGTCTTGGAAGAGAGTTTTCCTCCAAAACTGAGAGCAATTTTCAGAATTGTTTTCTTACTCTTCTGGTCTGGTTACCTGTCAGGTTGTGCAGCATGGTCTGCTGTCCTGTGCCCCAGCCCAATAATTCTGAACCTACAAACCTTCTCAAATTACAGAGAGCAGTAATGGCTGCAAAGGCACTAAAGTTCTGGGAAGAGGAAAGGAAAACACATTATTGACCCTGCTGAGGAAGTGATGCAATGTGAATTCAGCAATTGTCTGTTCTGTTTGAGCTCTCAGTTTCCAGCCAGCACAGGAGGACAAGTGAGCTCAGGCTGAAGCAGCCTCAGTGTGTTTGTGATGCTTTGGGGGTGCCATGTGGGCAGGGGGCAGTAGTAAACACCTGTGTGAATGGTGGTTATCAAATCTGGGCACTGCCTCAGTGCTCCCAAACTTTTATTGTGCTGTTTAAACTCACAAAACCATATGCAGCTGCAAAAATTTCATTGCCAGTCAATAAACTCAAAATGAATTGGCATCTGTCATATATAATGCATGGCCTTGAATGAGGTTGTTGTATTTATGAATGAGTTGAAGTATCTATGTCATAGGAACAATCCATTGCTCTTCTTTTGAAGAATAAGCAAGGTTGAAATAATACAGGAAGGTTAAGTATGCTCAGAAAACAAAAGATTATGTCATTATTTCTTATGCTTCTCTTATAACATTTCAGCTAAAGACAAGTATTTTTATTTACAACACAGCAAGCATTCTAATTTCTAAAGAGCATGTTACTGCTATATGTTATGTTATAATATCTATATTATATATAGATGTTATGATAACATACTAAAGAATATGTTATTATCAAGAATATATACCACTTGCTATCACACACAAAGGTCTGCAGATAAAAACCAAAAGGGATTCCTATATCCTGTTTTGTAAGAACACATTTGAAGTTATCTGTACTTACACATGAACCCTAAATATTGTTGAAATACCATCAGTTTCAGAAAGTGCATCCAAGTGTTTGACTTTAAGTTAGTGGCAATTGGCTTTTTCTTTTCCTAAATATAGTATGCCTGAATTTTCACATTTCTAAGGAGGAGTTACTAGACAGTTATGCTTGTAAAAGTTATGATGTTTTCATTGACAAAACATTCATGTGTGTTATGTTTTTGTGGGTTTATTTGGTTTTGGGTGTTTTTATCAAGCATGTGAGCAAGTAAATCTTCTGAGTGAGAGGTTTATGTAGCAGCACCATCAATATGCCAAAAATTTTGCCTTGCACTGCATCTGTGTATATTAGATTATAATTTTAATTGACAATCTCAGTTGCACAGATGTCTTTAATTTGTTACCTTATGAAGTTTATTTTTACCATATGTAGTGAAAATGTATTCTGTAAGAGACTTAGCAAGGGGCTTACATTTTATTTACTACAGGAATTGATTATATTGGAGATAATCATTTAGGCACCACTCTAAAATGCAATTTCTATTTGCCTGTTACCCTCTGATGTCTGTGTCCTTCAACAAATGAGGTCTCAGTGGAATATCAGGGTATAGTTAGAAAATTGTCGAGCACACACTTTTCATAACCTGAGATGCAGTAACCACATGTGTAAGGAAACAATTGCAGCATTCCAATTTAGTCTGAAGGATCTGGTTCCCAGTGAGCAGCATGTTGGGGCAAATGTGTGGGCTGTTTGTAAATGCTGTACATGTTGTAATCAGCTTTGACTTCACCACTCAAACTTATTGTTGTGTATTAATTTTAGGAAAAAAACACCTGACTATGGCTTAGGGCATCTAATCTATGCCTGCAGTTCATAAGATGCAGTTTTTGTGGGATTTTTGGTTTGTTCCTTTTTCTTAATTCCCTTAATTCCAGCCATACCATGCAACCAGATTTAGCCTCAATCTGAGCTCTGATCTCTGAAATGAAGGTGTCCCTAACTGTTAATCAATTCAAAAGCTTGGCTTATTTAATTAGCTCATCAGACATTTAAACAGTATTGCAAAACTTGGAAAAACCTGGCAACTTCCAAGTCAATGGGCAAGGAGTTTTTGGGACACACCAAATAAATGGGCAAGGAGCTTTTGGGACACACCAAATAAATGGGCAAGGAGTTTTTGGGACACACTGAATAAATGGGCAAAGAGTTTTTGGTACACACTGAATAAATGAGTAAGGAGTTTTTGGGACACACGAGGAAAGTAAAATAACTTGAAGTTCATTAAAGGGGTAATAAAAATAAAGCAAACACTCAGATGACACATTTGTGTGAACGTGACCTTGGCTCTTGGATCAAATAGCAAATACATGTATGTCGTGTTTGTCTGAGTGTGACCTCTCCTTGGTTCAAATATCAATCATAAATCAGAGCCCAGCTTTTGATGTGCATGCAGCAGGAGCAGCCTCTTAGATGATGCACCAGATCTCCATTTCTCAGCAGTTGTGGTCTCCACATGTCAGTGCTCAGCACACACACCCAGCATGTGTGGCAGTGTGTTCTCTCAGCTCCATGGCCTGCCAGGTGTTATCACAGAGGCTTCAGAATCTGTAGAACTGTGAAGCACAACCTGTTGTGATTAGCACATGTAATCTTTTGAATCTTCCTCAAGCATGGAATAATTTGACTGGAATATTGGAATATATTCTCTTCAAGTCTATTGGAATATAGACTTGAAGAGAAGCTGACATTGAAATGGATTGGATAAAGAGCAAACCCTAGGGATTCATTTGGGAGGGGAAAGGAAAAGGGGGAGTGTGTTGCAAGTGCAAAGTTGTAAATGTGACAGTGGAGTGGGGATTTCAGTAGAAGTGCTGGTGAGCTGTGAGCAGCATTGGTGGAACTGTAGTGAGCCTGAGAGGCAGCACATGGCAGAGAACACAGACTGCTCTATAACACAGAGGTTACTAAGATGATGCCATGGCTTAGTTTCTTGCAGAAAATAAATTCTTCTTGTCCTTTTGAGTCTCTTGATAATAAAATATACTTTCTTCAGTGGTTATGCCTCAAAAATACTGGATATTATGAACTGCAATAAGAATATTTGCTTTAAGTGCATTAACAACTAATGTAAACTGAATAATCTTCCTTCATGCTGCTTTACAGGCTGGGTTTTTAGCCATATTAACAGTAGTATCTTGATTCTATAGATTAGGCTGACATTCAGTTTGATTATAAAAATGGAAACAAACATCATTACAAATTGAGAGATTTTTAGGCCTTCCATGTGTCTGGACTATAAAAGTTGAAGCAAGACAAAAGACTTTTTTAACACAAAGTTTTTCACTTGAGTCTTTGGCAGTGCTTGCTTGGGCTTGCTACTGTCTAAATTTCAGGCTGGATTATAATGTAGTTAAAAAATACAAAAACCTAGGAACTCAAAATACACAAAGCAACCAACAAAAAAAAATCCCCGAAGCCCCACAAACAAACAAAAATCCCAAAGCAACAAAGACCCCTCCAAAAACACTTCTTGAAGAAAACAGTAAATTGAAGGAAGACATTACAGGTTTTACAGGTTTTTCAATAACCCTGAGTATGGTATTATATAGTTTGTTAATTTATATTACTCTTGACTTATTCTGAAGTCCTGAGTAGACAGCTCTTTAAATGATTCAGCAGACACAGATTTAAAAGAGATTTGAAAGCTTTACTTTGACATGCAGCTATTTCTGAGTCTAGTTTCAGTTCAGCATTCACTAGACAGAAAAGCCAAGTCTTCCTATTCCCAGTTACAGAAATCTCCAAAGCATTTACTTTTTGGATATGAAAACTCACATTTAGAGGAGAGAAAAACAAACCAAACAACTGAAAAATCTCAGTCATGCTGGCATTCTATGCAGACTTGAACCTATTTGAGCTTGAAGGCAGTTCAAACAACACCTCAATCTGCCCTCTTTACAATATGGGATTTTCCTTTTATCAGAAGGGCCTTGATGCAAATTTGATTAATGCCATGTTTGATACATCCATTTGTGTGGAAGAAAGCAAGCATGATTGCTGATAGGTGTAAACTTGAGGTGACAGACCTGTAAGTCTTGTCTTTGGAGCCTGGAGGCGAAGGTTGCAAAACCTTCCTGTCCTGCTGCTGATGAAACCAAATGTGGCTCCTGCTGCCAGAGGGATTGCAGGGGCTCCTTTAAACACAGGCTTCAGATCCTACTGCAGCCATACCCAGGAGCTGTGGTCTGCAGCTCAGCTGTCTGGTACAGGCTGGCTGTCTAATGGTGTGCATGAGAGATGGTGCAATCTGTTTTCTTGTCTAATATGAAGCCAGTGTAAACACAAAGTGTTCTGAACAGAGTTCCTAGTTACCAGGGTCTTGAGGGGCTTGTTGAATTCAAAATTCTCCTTTAGAAAGCCACTTGATGCTAGGATGTTGCTTTGTTCTTTACAAGCAGCTGAAGTCTTTCTTTGAGCTAGATTCTACTCTCAGCTTGAGTTTCCAGCATTGGAACTTTAATTTCATTTTTGTTATTTATTTTTTGGAGCGTGTTGTGTCACCTCAGAGTAAGTGCCTGGATCTTCAGGCAGTACTGGATTTCAGTGGCAATTTTACAGCTGGAAGGTGAATATCTATGGGATGTGCACATAGCTGCCTGCATGACAGTTCCACAGCCCTGCCAAAAGATGGTCATACCCCTTAATGTAATAGAGGTGCTGTCTGATCTGTAGAGCAGTTTTCACCTCCCACAGGAGGCCAAAGAGGCATTGGCTTCTTCACCTCAGGCAGTGCAAGTGCCTGCCCTGCAGACCCAGCCTGTCCTCACAGTCACTGGATTCTGCACAGGAGGTTCAGGCTGCACATGCAGTTTTATTTTGACCATGCAGCACGTGTGTCCCTGTTCCCAGCTGCTTATTTCTTCTCTCTCCATTGAGCCAGCACTAATATTTGTAAGGCTTTGCAGTGAACTGGATCAGGGAAGTGGTTGGATTGAAAAGCACCACGTTTTTAGTGTGTCATCATGGCCTCCAAGATCAGTCATGGCTCTGGAAATTCCATTGAGCTCCACTCAACCCAAACATGTTAAGTGAGCTGTTTGACATTAGGTGAGATGAATTGCCTCTCTTATTTCTGTTTGCTGAAAATTAATTTCCTCTTTGTAGTTTTTTCTCCATTAGTGACTGCATCTGTTGTGTGAAAGTGAGAGGGTATGATATTTGAAAGAAATAGTTTCATTATCTCCTGAATAATTTTGTTGCTGCCCTGTTATTAGTTGCTTCTTAAACAGTAATCTTGGCAAAACAAATTTCTAAAACTATTTAGTGTACAATAAATGTGTTACATAAGTGAAAAAGGGAAATAGTGAATAAATAGTCTTGAAGGTCTAGAAATCAGCTGAATTCTTTAGTTACATTGTAAAGGAGGGTTGAGTGGTCCTGTTCAGAGACACTGATCTGTAACATACACTAGCCAATGTAATTTAAAATCCACTGGCACAGAAAATCCTGGGTCCAAAGAAACACAGCTTCCTAGCTCAGTAAGTTCTCCTTGAGTTTGGCTGAGCAAAATAAACAAAACAAAACAAAAAATTTCCATGTTGTTTTTGTCATTTTGTCTGGGCTTAACCCCAGGAGGCAGCCAAGCCCCACTTGCTCACTCACCTGCCATGGGGCTGGGGAGAGAATTCAAATCAAGGTTGCATAAAATTTTTCCTTATGTGACAATTTTGCTGTCATTTTTCAAAATTAGGGCATGTGAATTTTGATTTCTTTTGAAGGCCAGGATACCAATAAGTTGCATGTGGTATCTTGGAGTACAGCTGAGTAAAGGGAAGAAAGATGACATTTTTCTGGGTGAATGTTTTTGAAGATGGGGTGTGCAACTGGCAGTCTTGATGAAGGGGGTAGCTTACAAAAATTTTTCATCACATGCATTGAAAATGTTCTCTGACTTTTGTTATTAATACTTTTAAAAATAAAAATAATACAAGTATGTAAAGTTACAAACTATGAAAATTGAATAAATTATCACATAATAAATTAGAAAATATGCATCCTTTGCCAGGTGGAAGTCTGGGTGTCACACTGTAGGTACCAAATCCTGTTTTCCTTTTTTTGTGTTGAATCAGGATATTGGAAATATTCTACACATTCAAGACTCTTACATATGTACATTCTTACATATTCAAAGCTCTTCCTATCCAGTGAAGTTTTCTAAAAATACCTATTGCAATCACGAGTTTACATGTGCTGTTTTCAACCCCAGCATTCTCCAAATGACCTAGAGGTAATGGCTGTTTCAACTTTAACCCTGGTATTTGCAAGCAAGCCCTTTACACGATCAATTTGTTTATGCAGAAAGATCAGACTTTGTTACTGCTTCCCAGAGACCTTTGCATCTCACAGACCTGTTTCCTTACAGAGATTATCCCTGGTGTGGCAAGTATTAAATGTGGAAGGGCTGGAGGTTTGGTATCCCTCCATCCCTTGCCAAAAATGAAGCAAGTAACTGATAGCTGCATGTTGGGGTGTTTTTCTTTAATAATCTGACTGATTTCTTTGGGACTGATTTCAAGTTGATAGGTAAGTTACTCAGTGGGTATTCACTGTGGGGTGGTGGGAAAGGACTTCTTGTGAAAATAGACGTATTTCAGAGATAACAGGATGTGAGAGAGTAAAACCTGTTTGGCCTTAAAACCATAATTACATTAAATGGGGTCCTTATTCTTCTATGTTCCATTCTCTTGTTTTCAGTTTATGTGTGTTGGTACTTGGGCATAAGAAGGGGGTTATGGGGACTGAATCATTGTATGGGAAACTGAGAAATTCCTCTGCCAATGTCTTTGTGGCACAGAATTTTTATCAATACTTAGAAGACACAGATCTTTGAGTGGAATCATCATGCTGCATCTATTACATCTACTGTTGTAACATGTACAGGGCTTTTGTAAAGCAAAAATCTTTCTGTGAATATAAAACAAGCTTCATACTCATTACCCTTTTTATTTTAGGAGCTTTTTTCATTCAAGCAAGGATCAATGCATCTTATGTGAAACCTGCCAGTGAAAGCATATGCATGTGCAAACATGCACTGAACACAAGAGAAGCCAGAAGGCACTTTACTGCATAAATACTAGGCATATTGCTTACAGATTTTCTGTGCTTATAAAAAAATTAATTGTCTGTATTGTGAATATTAGTATATTTTGAGTCTTCAGAAATTGTTATGTTGTTGCCATGCTTGCTTAAGTACCAGTTAATCATTAACAAGAGTGCTAATGATTAAGCAGCTGTAATTTAATTGTAGTGTTTGAAAGTACAAAAGGGTATGTAATTTAATAGTTAAAACAAGAAGCACTCCATTTATGTTTCACTAGCTGTTAGGTTGTTTTTACAGAAATTTAGCTAAAAAGGCTGCTGAATTTTACATATTGATTGTAAACCTGGAAGGTATGGTGTGGTTTGGGGGATACCAGGCAGCTGTTGCCATGTCCAGAGGTCAGCTCTCAAGCCTTTCCTTTGCCTTCCTGACAGATAATGCCTATCTTGGTTGAGGGTAGACTTCAGTTTTCTCTTAATCTTTTCAAAATATGTGTGCTGGATGAAGAAGTGGCACTTGGAGAGATGTGTATGTGATTCAGCAGGGAACACTGAGTGGAAGGAGCCCAGTGCCTACTGGAACCTCCCCAGCTCTCCTGGGGCTGAGTGTCTGCAGAGGAATAAAATCCTTCTGTGCTGCTTTGGCCCAGCAGAGCTCCATGGAGAGCACACTGCAGGAGCAGTGCCAATCATATGCTCTGCCATTCCTCTCTTCTTTTTGCTAATGGCTCCTTAGGGAGACAAATTTGGGTTGCTTTGGGTTGCTGGAGGTTTCTCTATACTTTTCCCCCATCACCAAATAGATGTATCACACAGATAGGAATTTAACTTTATTTTCACAAATTACATACAAGGGATTTCTCTTTTCTGAGTCTGAGTATGTTCTGGTTATGTCAGGGATGTGGTAGATAACTAAGAACAAACAGCACAGTTAGCTCCAGGTGTTTCTGGGCTGTTCCCTGCTCTGTGTCCAGCTCTCACCCACCAGCACAGTGGGCACAGTAACATCCCTGTTGTCTGTAACTGGAAATCATGGATAAATTCACATACTAACTGTCCTACATATTCCTGCTTGCTGCACTATGTGACATGGAAATGATTTTCCTTTTCTGGATAAAACTATCCTGTTTCAAAGAACTGGGCAAATAAATCTGTACTAATGGTATTTGTAGAATGGATGGCAACTTAGTAATAGTGACAGCATTGCCCTTATTTCTCCTGCTCAAGAAGAGTGAGGAGAATATTGATATTTGTTATAAGTTTTGGTGGGAAGTGCATAATGCCTTCTGTAGAAACACTTTTCTCAACAATGGAGAGAAAACAACCATCTACAGATTGACCTTGTCATAACTTTCATTCATCTTGAAATCTTTTGGGGAATTTTCCCCACCCTGTGCTCTTGATGATTCATGTTGCATAAAGTTTCCAGAGCAATAGAATGTTGTATAATATTTCACTTTTGGATTAGAAATCCTGTATTCAGTGTGCTGCAACTGATTCAAATATTTTTTTAAAAATATCTGTTTTGGTTTTTTTTAATTATTCTTTCACCAGTATAAAGAAGTTTAAGTGACTGCTCTACTTGATCAAAATGGTGGACACTGAAAACCAGCTCTATCCCCTCACTCCCTTGGAGGAGGAGGATATAGACAGCCCTTTATCTGGAGAGTTCCTACAAGATATGGAGAACATTCAAGACCTGTCCCAGTCTCTAGGTGATGATAGTTCTGGAGCTTTAAGTTTAACAGAATTCCAGTCACTGGGAAATGGTCCAGGATCTGATGGATCTGTTATAACAGGTAAGAGTTTGGTTTAACATAAAACTTGCTTTTATAAATAGAATGGTAGAAATTTATAACTACTTTAATGCTATAATTATTGTTTATGATGGAGTGACACTAGAAATATATAAGCTGATTATGGCACAATCTTAAAATACTTAAGGCTAAAGTTAATATATTAGACAAATGTCACTGAAGAATGCCTGTAATATAAAGTTACATAGGCTTTGGTAGATCAGAATGGGAATCACTGCAGTGCTGTGGGACGCTGTGGAGTTCTCAGTAAGGGTTTCCTGTTGAATCTGGGTGTTTGCAAGTCTTTTAGCGGGAGAGCCACGTGAAGCAGTTTACTGTTAACCTTTTGGTTGGTTTGAATTATGCTTTGTTTTGGGGGGTTCTTACTTTAGATCAATTCCCAGCTTGTGATCCCTATTTCACCTTGGAATAGTAGAACTGAAGCAATTGAACAGTGTGGGTTTGAAGGGAATGGGGAGAGCTGCCTTCTGGCACTATGGACTGAAGGAATGTTTCTAGAACTATGATTTTGTTCCCTTTTGGTTGCAGACATTCTCATGAGAGAGATGCCTTGTACAGGAAAAGTTATAATGTGCTTTATGTGTGTATTTGTTTATAACATGGTCCTTCAGGGGCTTTAGAGTTATTTGAGTGTAGGTGTGTACAAGGCCTACAATAATTCAGCTCACCTTCTACTGTCACCTTCTCATGGAGTATTCAGTGCTCACTGCAAAATGTGCTGGTTTTGTGGTCAGAGAACATGCAAAATGTAAGCTTGCAAGGCTCAAATTCCATAAGGCAAGTAAAATGAAATAGCACTTTTAAAAAGCCCTGGGGTTTAGGCTGTTCTTGATGACTCTGATGCCTGTGAGCTTGGCAGCACTGGCAATGGAGACTCTGAGCTCCGTGCCAAGGTTTTTTTTTCCAACATAATACTTGCTGACCTACATTCATGAGTGTTTCTTAATCTGTCTGTTAAAATAACACACCCATTAATTTGCTGAAGTCTTGTGGTGCAAGTTGCAAGATGGAAGATAAAAGAAATTCTGGCCTCAGAAAATATTTTCCTCAAACAAGGTGGAAATATTAATTGAAATAAGTAAGGTTGGAACGTGTTAGTTTTGTAATGTGTTCATCCACTGGTGGCACGTCTGGTGAGTTTATTTCATTGTAGGATTCAGAAATGCTTTACCCATTAGAAGAAAAACACAAAGTATCTGAGCCAGGTTATTTTAGAGGCAGGCATTTGTGTTACCTTCCTTTTGACATCTGTTCAGCCTTTCTACTGATGTGCAGGACTCATCCATCTACTTTTCAGCCCTCAGTTTAGATTGTCATTTAAAATTATGAGCAGCTTTTCAAAGGTCAGGGGTCCTTATGTGTATCTGAAGTGTATCTGTGTGAGGTAAGAATGTGTCTCTTGTGGTGCTGCCACAAGAGATGCCCTGCTCATCCCTGCAGCACAAGAGATGGAAGATGCAAAGCCAAGATGAGCTGTTCACAACTTTCTGCCAAGAGCAGTGGTGTGGTGTGTATTTATTGGGTCCATTATCACCCAAATAGTTCTTGTTGCCAGAGTCACTTCAGTAAGACCTTTTCCTTCTTGACATCCCATGTCACACCAAAATTAGCAAGGTATACCCTGTATTCTGTCTGTGTTTGCACTGGAAATATGAATTATTTTTCAAAGAATTATGATTTAACTGTTAGTTCACTTAATAACTATTAACACAAGATTATTTTTCAGAATAAGCTCATTTTTTGTGTGATTGTTCGTATAGAAATTGTATCAATCTTGCTCATGAAGTGTTCCTTTTTTTTCTTTAGACACCCTTTCACCAGCATCCAGTCCTTCATCCATTAATTTTGCCATAGCTCCAGGTGGCATAGATGAATCATCCAGTGGAGCACTAAACATTGAATGTAGAATTTGTGGGGATAAAGCCTCAGGCTACCATTATGGAGTACATGCTTGTGAAGGTTGTAAGGTACAGTCATCATTTTCTTCTTAAGAACCTAAATCATGTTACTTTATTTATGGGGTAATGTGAAGATAAACATTTGGTATATAAAGGTTTCATTACTATATCTCTAGCCATTACAATTCCTATCTGTGATCTTTTTTTCTGAATTAAGTCATCCAGATACCATAACTCAGACCTTCATCAAGCAGGAGCAATTCACACTGATAATTTTAATACTGCTTTTCTGTGTTTAGTTAGTGAAATACTAAAACAAAACACTAAACTGTGACAAAAAAAATCGAAGTCTTCTTGCTCCACTGGCATTTTATTTGTGTTGGGAATATGGAGGAGGATAACACATTCCTGTTGTACCAGCAACAAATCCTGAATTTCTCACCTCCACCACATGCTGCCTGAATCCCTTAGTCTTGTACCTCTTGTAGTTTTGGGGCCAGGGCATGTCTCTAGCACCAATTACTCTTATCATTAATGCATAATTCTTTGCATTAATGATGATATGACCCATGAATTATAAGATTCTTTTCTTTTTCTTCTAATGTTTTAGATTTCCTTCTTTTTTCTATATTAGAAGGTAAGAGGAGAGAAATAACAGTCTTCGTGTACAGCTTTCTTTCATGCATCATGTCAGTATGATCATTTGAATGTAAATCTTATGGAATAATGCAGAATATCTATTAGAGATGGGGAACCAGATCCTAGCCAGGTGTGTCCCACAGCCTAAATGACATGTTGCTCTGTGATGTGACACACAAAATGTTGAGATGGCTCTGGATTTGCTGTCCCTGTGTGTGAGCAACCTTGCATTGCAGACTGGAGACATCCTGGAAAGAGCAGTGGAGGCAGAGGCTGTTCTACAATAAATGGTAAAAGAAAAAAAAAGAACTTTATGATTAAAGCTTAGTAGTCACCATTCATTAACATTGTTTTTTCCAAACTTTTTATAGGGCTTTTTTAGAAGAACAATTCGTTTAAAACTCATCTATGATAAATGTGATCGCAACTGCAAAATTCAGAAAAAAAATCGTAATAAGTGCCAATACTGTCGTTTTCAAAAGTGCCTTTCAGTTGGAATGTCACATAATGGTAGGTAAGAGTGCCCTTCATTTGTTTGTTCCTACCCAGAGTTTGCTGCTGGAGGCAGGCACTTGGATAGCATTTTTCCTCACACACATGAATTGAACCTCAGATTTTTTATGGGATAGGTCGCTGTGGGGGTGCCAGTTTCATGTGGTTGATACAGAGCTGCTAAATGTGCTGTTATGAGCTTTACACAGTTGTGCTACGTCTCACTTTGTCCATATGAATGTTCATTTATTTGCTTTCCTCACCCCAGAACTTTGGCACCAGTACTGCCATTGAAATAAATTTCAATCCTGGAAGAATTCTGATTGAGGGTTTTGTAGAAGAGTAGGAGGAGAACAACTGCTTTCATTGTGAGAGGGAGTGATGTAGGATAGAAATCTGTAGGAAAGCAGCCTTCATTATTTTTCAGGTTACAGTGCAACAGCTCTGGGGCAGATGGTTCAGAAAGTGGGGAGGGAGGGCAAAGGTCTATGCTGACTGTGCAACAGGAATCTGGTAGGTTGTTTGTTAAACAGAATGGTTTAAAATTCAGAGCATTTAGATATCCAGTTTAAAAGTTATGTTGTTGTTTGTGCTAGTGATCTAAGATAAGGGTGGCAAGCTTGTGGCTTACAGACCAATTTCAGCCCACAAGGCAGTCCTCTGTGCAGGGCGGAGCTTGCTGAGCAGCACCAGTGAAGAGGGGAGAGGCCAAGCCATGAGAAAGCACATCTCACCTGGCCAGATGACAGTGGTTTTCCTTGCTTGGCTCTGATATTGTCCAGGCTGAACCTGGGGGAAGGTGCAAGGTGAAAGTAGGTAAAAATACTGGGATAGGTGAAAAACTGTGGGTTAGGAGACAAATTTCCTAAGGAAACTATGCAGTTGGGATGGGAACATGACTGGGGAAGCTGCTTGTGACATTGTAGTCTAGAGTCCCAGCAGGAGGCATTGGGAGAGTTTACCCCCTGGTTCTGCTGAAGCCTGGCTCTCTTGCAGTGAGCCTTGACTGAGATTGAGGTGCACTGGGAGAGGGTTGGTAGTGTCTGCAAGACTGGGCATAACCATCCTCAAAAAGTGTGCTGGACAACAAAGTGACATCTCAGGCTGGGAGCTGAGCAGGGAGATGTGCTGGTTGGCAGGAACTGATCTCCATGTGAAGCTGTTTCATCCTACTAAAAACACTGTGGCCACCTGGGCTCCAGTGGAAGGGAATAACCACAGTTTTATTGCAGCAAACATGTGGGAAAGGGAATGACTGCTGATTTGCTAATACTTCCCAGGAAAAGCACTACTGAATTTACACCCATGTGTAAGGTCTTAAAACTGTAAGTTTTAGTTTAGAGCAAGTATTCTTCCACTTTTTCAACATGTTGGTGTGACCACCTTAAGGGGAAGGAAGCACCTAAGCCAGATTCCAAACAGGCTTTCCATGTTGGACTTCCATTGAATCCACAGCTGTATTTCAGATCATGCCTAGAGTCACCTCCTTATGTCATGAGAGGATCCCCTGGGCACATTGAAAGGCTGATGGTGTTCATGCCTTGAATTGCTCAGTGTAAGCAGTGAGGTCCTGTCCTCACTGAAATGCTGAAATGCAGAACAAGCAACTCCCTGTATAAGCCATCTCAAACCCTTGCACACCTCCCAAGGGTAAAATGGGGCTGCTTTAGCTTGAAACTGAAACTGAAGAAGTGCCCATGAATGGCAAGACCACTTGCCCAAAAACCAGGAGACCTCCATACCCAGAGGTGTTTCAGACCTGCATCTTCTGCCTCTCAGAAAGATATCCCAATGACTGGATTGGATATTCAGACTGTTCTCCTCTCCAGTCCTGCAGGGTTAGTCTGTTGGGAAAGCAGTATGGAGTGTGGAAGGTAGAGAAGACTTTTTTGCCTTTGAGCTGTAAATGCAGATCTTTGGGGTTCCCACTGGCAGTACAGATGTGTTGAGTGAAGAACTGGATGCCCCTGCAGGTTCTGAGCCAGCAGTGGGATTCAGGCTCCATTGCAGCTCTCCAGCTCATGTGTGTGCTTTCTGCCAAGCTCCTGTCACGAGTTTACTTAGTGCTTTGGAAGCTCCCAAGGTGGACTTTGAGTTTCACATTGGGAGCTGTAGAACTCAGTGAGGAGAAAACAAAATACAAGTATATTTAGGTAATGCAGAAGGGAAAAGGAATGTGTTCTAGCCCACTGCAGATAGCACTTTGTATTCTGAAACACCTGATTTCCTTCAGTTTAGCATATTAGTCACTGACTGTGTTGGGAAGGGAGAGATGTCTTCACCTCTTCACCTCTACCTGTTTTTCTAGACAGAAAAATCTTACTGCTCTGATCAGCAATGGTAAAAGGCTTAAGTTCTTGTATAATTTGTGCTTGTTTTACAATTCTGTCCTCCCATCAGCAATACGTTTTGGACGAATGCCGAGGTCTGAGAAGGCCAAGCTCAAAGCAGAAATTCTGACAGGTGAAAATTATGTAGAAGATTCAGAAATGGCAGATCTCAAATCACTTGCCAAAAGAATTCATGATGCCTACCTGAAAAACTTCAATATGAACAAGGTTAAAGCCAGGATCATCCTTGCAGGGAAAACCAATAACAATCCAGTAAGTACTTTTTCTGTTACTTTAAAATAAAACTGACAGGTGTAGAAAGTGATTGTAATAATATGCTAGACACTTTAGCAAATCTTTTAGAAAATAAATATCATGGTAAACAGACATGAAATATTCAAAGGAAATATCTATAGTAAATATGGTTGCTTTTAACCACTATCAGAATAAAAAGAAACTATAGGAAAATCAGGTGATTTCCTTGTAAATGAAACTCATAACCCTAAATTATTGTTCTTAATAAAAAATGAAGTGATATCTGAATGTGAATACCTCTTGATATGTTCAAGAGGTTCAAAATTATTTTTCTATTATGACAGTGAAAAAAATGCATTTTTCTGTCACAAATGCCAGGATAAGTACTATTAGTTTGTAGGGTGTGCAGGTGCTCTGCATGACTTTTCCTTTAATCAGAATAATATTTTTAGCAGGAGGGGAAAGAAAACTCGAGTTTGTAATTTTTTGTTCATAGTGCTGGCCATTTCCTCACCCAGCCTTCCTGGTGTTTTCTGAAGTGTTCCTTTGAAAGGCAGAAGCAAGCAAAGTTGTGAAGACACATTTGCTGTAGAAGTTATTTTTCTTTCAGGGTAATTTAGCCAAGGTCTACCTAATTTGATCAACTGCTTTTTGTTTAGTAGCACATGGGAGAGTATAATCAATGTAAGGACTTGCTTGTTTCACTTTATGCATATTTATTAAAGCTCTGCTGTGATCTATGTTACTTTTATGTAAAAGGTAATTATCTTATATTATCAGCAACTTCAGTTTCAGTAAAAATGTGCAGGGAAGAAACTTTACATATGCCATAATGAAAACCATGTAAGTGTGGGGATGAGTGTTATCAAAATGGTAAGCAAACTGTCTTCTGCATTATGGAATTTGGCATATAATAGTCTAGTCTAGTCTAGCCTACAGCTTTAGAGGAGAGACACATGAATAATCCCAGCCTTTTTCATTGCACTGAGAGGTGTGTAAAATGAGGCACAGGCTTAAACATTTCAGGGTTACAGGCTGACATGAGCCCACAGTAAATACCACCTTTAGCTTCTCTGCAGAAAATCAGTTTTGTGCTTGTTACCCTGTGTCAGAACCATAAGCCACAGCTTGTGTCACACATGCAGGGATGGATCCTACAGCACCTAATCCAGGTTCTCGTATTTGAATGTGTCCCACAGCCAAGGGACTGACCAGCCAACAGTGACCAGCACGTGTATGCCTGGCTGAATATGCACAGAAAAATCAATGAAGAATCAGCCCCAGGATGTTGCAAACACGCTGCTATCAATTTTTTCCATATGCAGGGAAGAGCAAAGGGGTTTTAGACTATTTCATACTCTCTTAAGAAAAAAAAAAATTCTTTTTCTTTTGATTTTTCAGCCGAAAAGCAAATGTTAAAATAAGGTGGGTTTTTTTGATTGTAATTAGCAGCCCACCTGTTTCAGAAATGTGTATTAACAGCTAATTTCAGTGAATCCTCATTTTTGGCACCACTACAATTAATTTCAGAATGAATGAGCATTTTTCATGAATGACAAGGTGTCATTTTTTAATTTAGCTCCCAAGTCCTTAGCCATGCCTCTTTTCTGCATCCTGAAATGATGTTAAATTTTTTTTTTAAGTAGACAGCATAGAGATAGCATACATTTTTTAAAGGTTTAGAGATGTGTTGTGTTTTTTGCTTTGCCACTTTCCACTCATGGAAAGTGAACTTTTCCCATGGAAAGTTCTGCTCTGTGTAACTGTGCTGGAGTGAGATGGAATGTCCAGTAGCCATAAACATTTTAAAATGGAAAACCATAGGAACCTGACCTGTTGGACAGTTTTCTGAAGGAAACAAATGAATGCTCTGAGTTCCTGACAGAACTCATGTGTTCCCCATGCTGTTTAATCTGAGCTGAGCAGAGCAGCACAAGGAGGGTGCTTGGTGTGTATGGAACTGAGTTTCTCTTCAAGGTCAGTTGCTGTGAGTTTGCTAGACTGGGAAGCACTGGGGTTTGTTGTTTTTCTTTAGTGGATTGTACTTCATTTTGGTTGTTGCCCTGCAGATATATATCAAAATATTTTTGAGTTCTGATTGTTCATAAGAAAGTCTGAATGCTGCTTTTGATAATGATGTTTTAAGAGAGTGGCTCATCTGTTTGTAAAGCATGTACCTTTCAAAACAAATGGGATTATGGGATTTTGTGCTTGGCTTTCTAGTGGGATTCTCTGTTTGGAGATGACTCAGCACCAACTGCAGCTAGAAAATTGGGACAATTGGGACATTGTCTATGAGAATCTGATAATAAAACACAAGAGAAGTGCAAGGTTCACATTCTTAAGCAAATATGCTGCCCTGTATTGAAATTACTGCCTGTAATTTCCCCCTAGGGTACTTTAGGAAAGCATCATGATGTGCATCAAGTGTGGTTAGTTTAGGAATCAATAGGAGCTTAGGCAGAATAACCTGGACTCCTGGAGAAGGTAATCCAAGTCTTTTGTGAACCCTCTGGGACTGGCTCTGAGATGGATTTGTGCATGCCAAGCACAGGAGTGCTGGAGCTTCACTGTAACTATTAGAGAAAACTAAATTAAAGATATGCCATACATCTTTACATCTGACTATTTGCATTGCTGTTTGCAGGGCTGGCTTGTTAGGTATTGCAGTTTGTCATACACCGTCTTGATGACAAAGTGATAGTTGAGCACTGAATAGCGTGGAAGTGAAAATTTAGCAAAATTCTTATTTTTTAGCTAGAGAATGATTAATAACCATTATTTAGTGACTGAACTAGTGTTTTTTTCTCTGCAGCCATTTGTTATACATGATATGGATACCTTATGTATGGCAGAGAAGACCCTGGTGGCAAAGCTGGTGGCCAATGGGATTCAGAACAAGGAAGCAGAGGTTCGAATCTTCCACTGCTGCCAGTGCACGTCTGTGGAGACTGTCACAGAGCTCACGGAATTTGCCAAATCCATCCCTGGCTTCTCCAGCCTGGACCTGAATGATCAGGTGACACTGCTGAAGTATGGGGTGTATGAAGCCATATTTGCCATGTTGGCCTCTGTGATGAACAAGGACGGGATGCTGGTGGCTTATGGGAATGGATTTATAACCCGGGAGTTCCTGAAAAGCCTGAGAAAGCCATTCTGTGATATAATGGAGCCAAAATTTGATTTTGCAATGAAATTCAATGCACTGGATTTGGATGATAGCGATATTTCCCTTTTTGTTGCTGCCATTATTTGCTGTGGAGGTAAGCATGACCCATTTGTTCTCTAAGGTAGTAAATGTTCATACTTCCCTCTGGTGAATTAAAAATTTTAATGGAAAAGCTTCTATCCTCTGGAAGATTCAGTTCTACCACTAACTACACTTTGAGGAATCATTATAAAATTATGACATGTATTCTTTTGCTTGTTTTGAGAACAGATCGTCCTGGTCTTGTAAATGTAGGACACATTGAAAAAATGCAGGAGAGCATTGTGCATGTACTGAAACTCCACTTGCAAAACAACCATCCTGATGACACCTTCCTCTTCCCAAAACTTCTCCAAAAAATGGCTGACCTCCGACAGCTGGTCACAGAGCATGCTCAGCTTGTTCAGATAATCAAGAAGACTGAATCTGATGCACATTTACACCCTTTACTACAGGAAATCTACAGGGATATGTATTAAGGACTTCTAGTATTTTTTTCCACAATATTTAAAGACAGAGAAATACAGATGGGAGCAAAACTACTTGTACAGTTATGGGCTGTTCACTCAGCCCAGAGCAGGAAAAATCTAAAACTGGGGAACTGGAGTGTTACACTTCTTTTGGTTTGGGATATTTGTCTTCTTTTGAAAAAGTGCTGCAGAAAAATACTGGTCAGAGTGCTCAATGAAGTGTCTTACAATGGTTCTTTTATTTGGAAATTTGAAGATTGGTAAGGAATACATATTTGTATAATAAATCCGAATGTTAAGTAACAGAAATGAACAAAATTGTATTTCCTCTTGGCTTAGTCATTTTAGTATTAATGTAACAAATTCAGCACCTTCCTTCCAGGTATCTGCACAATCAGAAAGACAATGCACTTTTGCCTAATGGTAACTACTGAGAACCAGCTAACACTTTTTCTTAAAGCATTCAGTCTAGGTGTAGCAAATGGCTGGATATTACTGTCCATACACTTCTAAAAATTTGGAAAGATCTTTCATCCATTGTTGCTTTAATTCCATGAAATGATGTACAGCTTCATCTACTGTTATGTTGGCATACTTGGGATTAGCAGGTTTAAAAGAGAGTTCTCTTATGAAATTAAACAAAATCCAAAGAGTCATCTAAAAGACAGCAGAGATGCTCCAACGAGTGTGTCTTGAAGAGTAAACAAGATAAACTGATGGGACCTTTTTGTTTCAAAAGTCTGTTAAGGAAATGTGCAAATATCACTGATGAAAAAGAGATTGTATACCCTGTATTTTTGTACAACTTGTAATAGCTCAGGATGCAGTTTTGACATAAAAATACTATTTTGAATTAGCAAGAGTTTTGGAGAGACTGAAAAATCTGATCCTACCCTAGGAAAAAAAAGAATTTTAACTTTCCATCAAGGATACTGCACTCTACTGCAGTGACAATGACTCCAAAGGAATGACTGGATAGGAAAGGCACCAGCTTTCCTCTAAGTGTCTTGGCAGTATAATTGTTTGGAGCTGTTTGCTTTTCTGATGAATGCACTGCTTCATTTTTTACTCACTTGGATATATTTCTATTCCTTCTTTGGCCTCATGGATAGAAGTGTTTGGTACTTGTTTTCACCAGATTTTGTCCTTGTGGATAAGGTGATGGTAACACCAAGAGCAGTGTTTGTAGGTGTCAGACTGTGTCATAGACTGGAAGGCAGCACAGCTGAGAGTAAGTTTATTGTGTCCCTAGGAGTAAACTGATTTTTTTGCTGTACTCCTGCTGCAAAAGCAGCTACAATGAAATGGCTTTCTGACTTTGCCACTTCATGGGCTCTTTTCAGAGAGCTGCCCAGAAGTGCCAGCTGCATGCCAGGCACTCTGCTGTTTCTCTTTCATTTCTTTGATACAGTAACCTCACATTATTACCACATAATTTTACTTTCTGTTTCACAACAACGAGGTCTCAGGAGCAATGCCAGCATTTTCACTACAGTAAAGCTTTCAGTGGCACAGGAGGACACTTTGTATTTGTTTTATTGTAGCACATTTGAAGGCACCAGAATCTTCACTGCAAGGATTGAGTGATGGAGTGAGAACATCACCTTGTCATTCCTGTTTCAGTGGCAATGCTTGTTTCTGTCCAGGCACAGCTGGACACTGGAAAAATTACAAATTGAAAGGCAACTTTTTGGGGTTTATCTGGGCAATGATTGTGGCAGAAGTTATAGATAATTACAGATATATTTAGTGTAAAATATTGAAGCACAGGCCTCAAATTTGGTGAGCATCTAGGGCAGAATAGAAATAGTAACTGCATGTGCACAAAACTTCCTCCCCTTCCCCGTTGCCAGCAGGAAGAACACTCAAACACTCAGAGAGGGATGTTGGTCTTGCCAGCAACCCTCAGATGAGAAATGGGCTGCCTTTTGTGTCCCAGAGCAGCACACAGTGTGCCCTCAGAAACAGAGGATTTTAGGAATGCTGCTGCTTTATTCTTCCAGCCAACCCTGTTTCACTGAGGGGGTTTGGGCCATGGAAATAATTGATCTGTGATATTGCTGATGCAAGAAGTTGTCAAAATATCAGCCATTCTGGGATGCTGTTCTGAAACTGTAGGAGCCAACTGTTAGTTTATCCTCTAAAAAAAGGATAACTTGAAATATTTTCCCCCCAAAGGTCAGATTTTTTGCGAAGGGCAAATTTCAAAGTTGTATTCCATAGTCTAAGTGTACTGTAGGTTCTCAGGAAAAATCAGACACAGTCAGTGAGCATAACTATTTTTCCAGCTCTTGTTCTCAAAAGTGGCTAAAACACTTTAGTAACACTTTAAAACATGGAAAATTAATAATAAATACTTAAATTCTCAGCAAAGCTATAAAGAAAAGCAAATAGAGTAACTCAGTGAAAGATATAATATTTAGCAGTTTTAGCAGCTGTTTGTAACAAAGTCCTGTTATTAGTATGAGAAAAGTGAATAATTTTTTGTTATTTGAAAACTAGCAAGAAATTTTTGACTACTTCCTTGGACATTAAAGGTTTGATTTCTGTTTTAAATTAAATTTCAGACCCTGAATAAAAAAAAAAAAAAAAAGAAAAAAAGAGAACACATCTCTGAATTACAGAAATATGAACAAGATGTTAACACAGCCTAAAATTCTGGATGGATTCCACTGCCCACACTGCTGTCCCGTGCACATTCCCACAGTCACTTCAAAGAGTGGCACAGGGCACACAATTCCCTTCCCAAGAATTAATGGGCAAAAGAATTTCTCATTTCTACATTATGCTTTTAAGGAATTACATTTGCTCCTTCAGGAGATGACTACAGCAGGTTTTGGCCAAGGAGATTTTAAAGTTACTCAGTTTATGTCCATTTTTTTTAAAATTTGGATTGCAAACTAGTCTCAGATGTATTTCTGATCAATTACTTCAGCAGCTCCTCTATGTGCAGATAAACTAATAGTTTTAAATACCCCACCTATGGAGGAAAGCAAATTGATCAGATTTTAGGATTAAAATGGATTAAAGATTTGCTGGCTCATCAGGTGCAGTTTGGATCTGATTCTTGCCAACATAACTCATTTTACTGTCATAGCATGGAAGAACTCTGGTTAGCAACCAGACCCCACAAACAGCTCAAGGCAAGAGGCAGCAGATGGATAGAGAAATATCCTGGGAAACAATGGTATGGCTTAAGTTTTCAGCAAACCTACAGATTACTCATTTTTGAGCATTGTTTGGAGGGAAAATATTTATTTATTTATTTATTTATTCTGGTGCCCTAGGTACTTTTTGTCAAAGGGGAAGGGGGGAAGAAGAGGAAGGTTTTGTGCCAAGTATTAGGGAAATCTGAGGTTCATTCTTCTCTCCTCCTTAAATATTTCCTTTAAAGCCGCTGTTTAAAAAAAATTAGTTACTTTGTACCTTTCAAAATTTCCGATCCCACTTTTGCTTTAAACACAAACTGACGCCTGATAGCAAAGTTTCCACTTACAGCAACGACACCTTGCATTGCATTTAAAGAAATCACATTTTGTGTTAGCTGCCATTTCCATGTGCCTTTGTGCTCTGCTTCCAGCAGCTGCTGCAGAGCTGAAGTGCTGCCAGCCAGCAGAGTTTTGCATTATTCCTGCCCCGTGCAGATCTCGGAAATACCAGCAGTTGCACTAAGCCTGTTCTCATGAGAGAGCTGGCACAGGGCTGCACATCAAAGAGCTTATAATAAGCATCCAAACATTTGTTTGTTTATTCAAACTGCTGAAACCTGGGGAGATTTATTCATCACGAGAGCTGGGTCACATACGACTGAGTTTGAATTTCCTCGTTGCTGACGGAAAGCCTGGACAAAGCTGGGCCCCATCTGAGGCAGAGCAGCTGGGGGATATCCTGCTGTGGCTGCAGAGGAACAGTTTCAGTCTCTCCTAAAAAGCTCCCTGGGACTTCACTGAAAGTCTGCAACTGCATTTGACAAATGCATTTGCAGCTGTCATGGTACTGCTTAAGCATAAGGTCTGCAAATAATGGTCCCTCTCAGAAACCCCTCGTCCTTTAGGAAGTGTTGGAATGTAAGGTGGAGCGTGGTATCTGTGCTTGCTTCTGTCCCAAGTGCTTTCCTGATAATCAGTTGCATATAATTTTTGTATTTAGGTTTAATCAGCTTTATTTTCCTTCTTTTACTGGAGATTTAAATAATATATGGGTTTGATCTAAGATTATTGATATTATGTGTTGTGGGATTTTTTTAATTTAATGTAATACCATTTCTTCATGTTTCAATTTATAAAATACAAGAATATAAATGCAAGGTTTAAACTTTCACTGAATTAGTTACAGAGGTGCTTAAAGAAAATGTGTAAATTATTTAATTTAAATATTTGTTACATACTTTATCTTGTGAACCCTTTGTACAGTAAGGAAGTATTTCCTTTTATGGGCTAAGGATGAAGGGGCTGATGTCAAAGACAGTTTGCTATTTATTCCTGTCTAGTCTTTATTGCTGTATCATTTTTGAAGAACTATCACAAATTCTTCAAAGTTATCAGTGTTTGGTGTTGACCATTGTAACAAAACTTTAAAATATTTTTCCACATAGAACACAGACTTTCTTTTATTTAATTTTAATAAAAGCAAGTCTAGTTGAGGAATAGCTGCAATCCCAAAATTGAGTTTTTAACTCAAGGTCACCAGTAGGAAAAATCATGTGTAGAACTGAGTTCATCTTTGTTTTGCAGCATGGTAGCTCATTTTCCTTTGAAAAGAGCTAAAAAGAAGCTGCATTTGGTTTGTGCACCGGTGCTGGTGTTTTCTGTGGAGCTGACTTGTGGCTCACTGGGAATAACAACGTGTACTCAGGATTATTCCCTGCCATCTGCCCTGAGGGCAACCTGCTGCTTTTATAGATGTATTTCAAACATGATTTGGCAGCACAAAACAAAACGTTGAAATGGCATTATTGGCTTCCCTGCAGGAGGGATTTGAAACAGAATTCAGAGTCTGCTCGTAGGGATTCTGTGTCTGGTGCATGCAGGCGTGACAGTCTTGCCTACAGCATCCTTCTAAGGAAATCTGATATAGGAAATAAGGTACCTTTCAAAGGTATCTACCTTAAATTTTGCTGTGTGAATCACCAAACACAGTAGGTACCACAAGCACAATCTATTACAAATGTTCTAGCTATCATTTGTACTTACTTGCTTTTTATTTGTAACATGTAACACTTTATTTCCTCAAATTGCTGCAACTTGGCATTTTCACTTCATCAGTGTCACCACACAGGTATGTTGTCCCCTGAGGTGTTTGTGTCATGTTTGCAAAAGCTCTGCTGGACTTCCCTGTGCTGTCCTGCAGCCACTTCCTCTACCCTGTCACCTCATGTGACACAAACCCACTGTCTAACTGAGCCCACCCTAAGGAAGGCTGTTTCCTCCTTTCTTTTTCCTATTGTGCTCACAGGTTTTTTAAATCTTTTTCTGCTTCTGAAGCTGGGCTGTGTTTTTTTCTTGAGCTCCTTTATTGCGTCAGTCTCGCCAGATTCCATTGCTGCGGATGTTTCGAAACAGAATTCCTGCTGCAAGGACCTCAATTGCAGATGAGCTGCTTCTGCCAGGGGATAGGCAGCGTGCACAAGAGACTGATCTGATTACAGGCTGGACCTTAAGGACTGCAAGATCAAGCATGAGGTACTTGAAGTAGCAGTAATATTTTGGTGTATTTTCTCACGTTGGGTATGCAGGTGATCCCTGTTGTGGTAAAGACACCAGCCTTGTGTTCAATGCCAGGAGTTTCATGGCATTCTTTCCACTAGAAGGAAAAAAGATTGGCAGGATGGGGAAGACTTCAGGGGAAGTCCTGAGCCACTGCAATCCCGGTGGCACAGCAGTCCTGTGTGTGTAGGAGTGCAGTGTCACCCAGCAGTGTCACCCGGCAGCCTGTGTGGGACGTGCTGCAGAGCTGGGAGCAGGTCACCACCCTCCTGCAGGTGACTCACCTGAGCCACCCCTGCTCACCCCGTGGCTCATCCAGCACACAGCAGCTCTCTCCATGGAATCACAGTGCCTTGGCCCTTGGGCAGAGCAGAAACCTGCATGGTTCAGTTACTGCTTTAGTGGTAACGAACCTAACCAACGTTTCAGTGCTATCAGTGTGCTCCAGAAACCTCAGAGTGGTTTGGCAAAGTCTGGCTTAGCAGATTCTTAGGGGACCTGCCTCCTGAGCAGCTCCTGCTGTTCCACAGCTCCTAAAACAGTTGCTCAGAATTTTCTCTAGGAATGCAGCACCACAGGTTAAGTGCCCCGGGATGTTGAAACCCTTCCTCGCCTTTTAAATGGTCTGTTATCTGTGTCTCTTAGGACACAAAAGAAGCACAGTGTCGTTGATGTTGCCAAGCCCTAATCAATAGAGCCAACAAGTGTTTCATTAAATCAAGACATCAATTTTAAAGAGAAAACAAAATAGCTTATTGTTTCCAGTCAGCTGTTTTGGGGACATTGGACTTCAGTAAATACAGAACGTAGAAGGAGCACATTTCCTGCAAGGAGCAGTCAAACCTAATTCTCATGGAATGCTTGTTTCCCAGTAAAAACCACTAATTGAAGCCAAGTTCCCAGGTTTCTCTCTGTTAGAACAATGCAAATGACACGTCCAAGGATGAATGGATGCCCTGGTCTCGCAGGGATTTTTAGGAAGGACAACATATCTTGCACTTGTGAATGTTAAAGTCACATCTAGCTACACACGATGATGCATTCTCAAACGTTGCCAGCCTACTGATCTAGGATGAAAAAACTTGAACTAAACATTTTTTTCCTTTTTTTACATTCTGATTTTTTCTGCCTTCTTTAAAAACAAGAGGTTGAATTCACAGTGTTTGTATAGAGACTGTAGGAACCTATGTGCTTTAATCCTTTCAGACTGAATGTAAACCAACTTAATTTGAAATACGGTTTTGCCTTAATGGTTTTAAAAAAATAAAATATTTTTAAAAGTGAATTTAATGACATGTGATGATCTTTTATCTCCAGGAGAGGAACTCACTGCAATGAGACATTCAAAAGGCAGCCTATTTGAAGCATCTTCATGTACTGATGCTTCCCTGTGTACTCTTAGATGCCTTTTGAAGCAGGAGTGATTGTGTAACATACCCAGAGACGTTGCATATACATTTATTTATATATATTTCATAAGTTTGGTGTACATCCATCATCCAGCTGTGATCTTTCATATTCCCATGGGTTGTATGGCTGGTTTGAGACATCCATGGAATTCAACAAGAGCACTTCTGTGTGAAATGCAGCACTGACTAATTCAATGAGCACACCTTCAATTAAATCAGGCAAGTATGTCACAGGTAGTGGTAGTTGTTTTCCTTCCAGAATCTGGGGATATTTTCAGCTGGTAACAGAGTGCTGAAGTGAAAATTACAGCAGAGGAAAACTACTCTGGTTTCTTCATAGCTGTGCTCAGGAGCATGGAAGACCTGATGTTGAGCAGCAGAAAGTACTTGAAGACCCCAATGAAAACAACCTGTAAAGGCTGTGCATCCATGAAGAGCAGGAAAGGCTGGCCATGGTATCATTCAGGCTGTGAAATCACATATATACTAAAATATGATGATACTGAGACCATAATGCTCATGTTCAGTGGGAATACAAGAATGTGGGATAACTAAGTTCGAACAGCTGGGCACAGATAATAATCCATTGTCATTCCAGGAAATACCAAGTAGAATGTAGGGCAGTCTCCTTTCCCTAAAGCATAAACCAGAGATGCCAGAACACATCTGCTGTCCCTCTGTGGTACCTGCTGGCTTTTCTGCACCTACCAGGTCTTCACTGCCAGGTAACTGTGAAGGAGAGGCATCCCTCACTTGGTTTTTCCTGCTGCATAATAAATAACTGAGCTGTACTGAGCCAAATTAAATATTATATAATTTTGCTCTGCGGTTCTGCTCCCTTTTAACCCTGAGTCCTTTCACCCTTCAGTTCAACATAACAAGTTCTTAAAGGCATGGAAATTTCTGAGGGCTTTAAATGACTCCTCAGTCATATTGTAAATGCAAATATAATGGTTGTGAATAAATGAGATAACTGCTTGTGCCTTAAAAGGGCACAGAGGAAGCTAAGCAGGAGGGAAAACAGGTTAGAGAGATGAGATCCCAAGCTCACTGACATTGGAACTGCACTAGGCAGGCTTTCAAAACCTGCTTTTAGGAGCACAATCTGTCATGAACAATGGGAAATCCAGGAAAAAACATATTTCAAGGTTTGCTGGTGTAAACATATCCTGTGGTCTCACGTAAACATGTTGCTTTGGGAGCTTGATTATAACACCAATTCCAAGGTGGGAAAGTGCTCTCTTCAGTTGTGGGTTTAGCACAGGACATGCTCTGGTGTTTATACAGAACAGACACAGACACACCACAGCTTTTAAACAGTGTTCCTAACGTGAAACTGAAATATAACACCACCCATCTTACATAAGTTTAGTATCACTTTCCCTGAAAATACAGTCTTTTGTAACTGCAAAAAGGAAGCTGAAATGTTGCCTCATAACGTGGATCTTTTTTTCTGCATTTAGAGACAAACATATATTTTATTTATTAAAGCACTTAGGGCTTAAAAAGGCCACTAATAGATCCAGTATTGCTCCTTCAGTCACTGCAAGAAATTTCAGTCCTGATCAGAGAGCACCAATATAGTAAGTTCAGAAAAAAGAAAGATTTTAGGACACTTCAATGTCCTAAACAACTCATTGAAATAATGTTGATTTCTTTTAACAAACACAGGTTCATTCTACTAAAATGAAGGATTTTTGATGGATTATATGGATGGAAGTGTTGGAAAAAAGAGATGTTCACCAAAGCACTAACAAGTTCTGAAGCAATGACCAGCATTTACTTGAGTAAAAAAGGTGATTTTATGATTAGGGAGCATTCTAGATGTATCCTCAAGGCATGTGACTTGGGTTTTACATAAAAGCCACCATAAAATCTTAAGAACAGTCAAAAGAGATAACTGAAGAAGCTAATTTTTGAGCTAAACAAATTGCTGTTTCCATTGAACTTTTTACCTTTTTACCTGAAACCGTGTTTCTGACATCCCTATTACAGCTGCAGTTTATTTGTCTGGTTCAGGAAAGAATTGGGCATATTAATGGAACTTTTCTATTTCCAGATTAACTGCTTTGAAAGTGAAAAAGAAGTCTCCTTTATTGTAAAACATAAGCCAAATGTATTCATGTTCCTCTCCAGCTGCTGTGCTGACATGGACTGGAAGGTTAAGTGAAAAGTGACTGCAAGTGCAAGGGACTTCTAAATACATTTATTGATTGCAGAAGCACCAACCTTCAAAGTCTCAAGTCTCAATGCTGTGATAGCACTAAGATTACCATATTGAGAAATGTAGGTATTATATTTAGGACATTTTCTCACAGCACTTTTATTTCAGACTTACATTCCCTGCCTTATGTAATCTTACAGGCCAGCACTGCCAGATTAACAATTGGTGTACTCTGACTTGCTTGGGTATATGCTGAATTAAGCCAGACCAATCTGTTTTGGAATTTCGTAACCCTGTAGGGAGTGTCAAGGGCAACACAAGGCACTAAAATAGCAAATGTGGAAACCTGGACACGGTTCCTGTGTCTGTGCTGTTTGGTTTCTTGCTGCAAGCATTCCACATGGTGACAGGAGGCTCATCTGCCTCTTTTCTGGCTCCTCAGCAGCTCCCTGGCGCGGCGGGCGCTGCACGGGGATGTCTGAACCCAGGCCAAGGGCAAGGAAATGTGCTGCTCTCTCTGGTAGTAGTGAGCTGATGAAGGTCACTTCTTTAAAAGGAGCAACATGATAGTCTCCAAGCAGAGAGGAGAAACCCCAGCCAAAGAACTGTCACTCTTGGACCTTCAAGATTTATGCTTCGTATCCGTTTATTTGCAGGATTTCTGCTGGGGCTTCCTTTTATCCATGTCTTCTATTTCCAAAGGAAAGGCCTTCAGGTTTTCCTTCACACAGGGGAGGCAGAAACTTTTGGAGGAGAACAGACTACAGTTCTGTGAAGAAAATAACAGTTCTGTAAAGAAAATAACTAGCATTACTACACAAAATGGAAATGCTTACATTCCAGTCTCATTAAACTTTTCATTATATTTAGAATTCTTCTAAAATGAATTATTCTTCTTCTAGGCTGAAATATTCCAGCAATTCACAACTTTTTCTTACTCAATAATTCTAACATGTGGTTAGAGCCAACAGGGTGAAAAATAAAACCCCCAAATCAACTGTCCCACTGCTCCTATTGAAGTGACCTTCACCAGCTCCCTGCTACAGGGAATAGCAGCAGCCCTCCTTCAGCTGCCTTCTCCTTCCAGCACCATGCATAGGTTTCCTGGCCTGCTCACTGAATTCCAAATAGGATTTCATGGCTAAGCTGCAGCTGGTGTTGCTGATGGATTATACCTGGAGAGTGAATAAAGGTGTAAGAGATTCCATGGGTTTTACTGAAACAGCAGAGTTTTCCTCTAAGTTCTTGCTTGATGAAGATTTCTACCTCTTGGGAAGATCTTCCAAATTCCTGCAATGGTGTGTGAGACTTGGAGCCTCAGCACACTCTTCCTCACCAATCTCCACAAAAATGGCCTAAAGGCCCACACAAGTACCAAGTGCTGGAGGCTCTCACAACAGACCATCTTTTCCATAACTCCCAAAAAACCTGTTCTTATTTCCATTAACCCATGCACTTGTATTGTCCTAGGAGACTACTAAAAAGTATCACTATTATATCAATATCACAGAGGTGTCCAATAACCAGAGTAGTTAAATGAACTCCATTCATCTGAGACAATCCAAATTAGATTTCATCCCTTACCCTCAATAAATGTGCTCACTGGTTAAAACCTAGAACCACACCTGGTACTAAAGCTTGAGCTAATGACTCTCCTCTGAACTCTTGGTGGCAAAGTATAAAAGCTGCTGTGCACAAAGAAGGTATTTTTGCTATCCCTGTTCTGTTCACAGTTCATACAGACCCAATTTTTTTTCCCCCAGGAGCTGTAACCAGATGTTAGTAATTGAATAGAAAGAAGCAAAACTGACAGAACAATTTAATGTATTTGCAATATAGGGTTTGGACAACTGGAAGAGAAACTAATTAATGTATTATTCCTTTGCTCTGCAGCGAGACTTGACATCCCTGGTTCTCTTGATGTGCTGGTCACCAAATTCCAAATAGGATTTCATGGGTAAGCTGGAATTGGTGTTGCTGATGGATTATTCTTGGGGATTTAAGAATGAATAAAGACATCAGTTTAGATAGAACTGGACAAATGGATTCCCTGGGTCTTTCCTAAATAGTAGAGTTTTCCCCTTGCCATTGTCATTTGCAGCTGGCCTTTCTCTGGGAGCTAGGCTTGGCTATCCCTGTGTTCCTCTCCTTGTTTTTGTTTCTATGTCACTATCTGGGCTTTAGCAGCAGACTCAGATGATAATTATATCAAAATCACAATCAGCCTGCTTCCATGTGACTTGGAAGCTTGGGGAACAACTTGTCTTCATCTATTGTCCTTTTCTGCATTGACTGCCCGGCCCCTTCACCCTCAGGAATGAGTGTGAGGCCTCAGTCTCTGAAAAGCCCTGAAAGTGGATTTCAGTTGCACAACCTCCAAGCCTATTGTTTTTTGTCTCTTGGTATCCATAATACATTAAGCTGCCAGTTTAAAGGGGGAGATTAGAGTTTCAGCTGGCCCGGTTATTGTTGCTTGCATTGCCAAATGGCACACAGGCCCCAGTGTCCCAAAGGTGGCCACTGGGCCATGGCAAAGGGGGGGAGAGGCTGTTCCTGCAGGTGGGATCCCCACTGTCAAGATGCAGCTCCTCACAGGTAAAACAGGTGCTCAGCTTGCATTCTTTTGGCTGAAACGAGTTGCTAGTGCAGATTTTGGCCACCAGGAACTGGGGAAATCATGACTATGAACCCCTGAGCATGTAACCATAGTCCTGCTCTCTCTGTCCTGGGATTTTCAGCCTAATTTTTCTTTCAATGCCCTACAAATTAAACTTACCATGTAGAGTTGAGCCCTTCTTTTAAACCCTTATCCTGATACAGTTCTGTGTTTAATCAGATGATTCTTTAATGTGTTTTCTCCCTTCCATGACCAAGGCAGGAGGGGGCCATTTCAATTCCAAATTTAATAGTCCAATTCAGGCAAAACTGCTGCCAAAGCATGCTGCCATGGTTTATTTCTGTTTTGACATGAATCATGGCTGAAAGTAATATATATATAGGGATGGTATCTACCACAATACGTAAAGGAAAGGCTCTGCCTGTCTCTGTCCAGGACTGACCCCACATGACTGGAAGTTGAGTGGGAAGCAGCTGTAGTATTACATTTATCACTTAATGCCTACAATCATGTGCTCAGTCACCTTCTGCTGAGGTGAGCAATAAGGGATGAAACTTGCTCCCTTTCCTCCTTTCTTCTCCAAAAACCACCTTTTTTCCATGTCTTTAGAAAGTGTTGTAATAAAATATAAGTAATAATTTTAAATTACTAATATGGTCAGATTATATAATTTCCTCTCCCCTTTTCTGAAGGGGTAATATGAAGAAGGGCACTTAACCTGCCCAAAGACTTTTAAAAGCATTGTTATTATCTTCCTTTTTGTGTGGTTTTGGCATGTTTTAAGACATTACAAATAATCATTGGAATTATTCCCAGCTGGATCAGAACTAATGGCACTTACCAAGGCACTCTGATAAAAGACTTGAGCAGGGTGATACAGGCTACAAAATGATTGAAGTAAATTGAGTAAAACTTCAGAGGATATTTGGAGATATTTAAGTTTATGAACACTATACAGAACAGCTTTAAGTCATGACTTTTACTGGCACAATAAAAGGAAATACACTTCAGCTGGCATGGGTTGTCTCATGAAAACCCTAAAATCTGATCTGTCTCTCAAGGTCAGAAAAGCCTTAATTTTGCCACATGTTAGGTTAATTCTATTCTGAATTACCACAATTTAAAAAGCAACCTGTCACTAAAACCTTTCCAATTGGTCCAGCTTCTTTGCAAAGAGGCCCAAGAAAGGATGATTTTCTTCAGCTTCAATTCCTATGTTTTAACATTTAACTCAGCTCAGGAGTGAATTGATGTACTTGGGTCAAGCACAAGCAGGAACCACAGCCAATACAAAGATATTATTCTACCTTTGTCTCTCTCTATTGTCTTGGATAAGTTTTTACTTCTCTGGACTTTATTTTCCCTACATGAAGAGGAATAGTATGTGTTTACTTACTTTGTGGTGTGGGTGTTTAAAGCACTAATTATCATTTCTGCAGATCTCTTTCAATGTTACCTAAGCAGTATTGCTAAATTCATTTTGAAACCATAGTCATATGTGTGATTCACTATCTGGCCTGGCCAGTTTGGTAAGAAATTCATTCTCAATTATTTACAATCAATGTTTTACTTTGAATGATACCATCAGGGGAATCTTGAAAACTCAGATAACAAGCAGTAAATGACTGACAGATTTCCACAACAGACAAAATAAGCAGGACTTTCAAAAAGATTAGAAGCTTCCATTAGCTCACTGCAAATATCTTCTATTCATTGCCAAAACCCAGGTTAACTGAAACAAACACATTTTTTCAAAGAAAAAGCCCCACCTTCATTCAGAAAAGCACAATGTGTGCAAAGACCCTGAGAGGCTGAAATGCTCTATTTCTGACAGCTCAAACTGCCACACTTGGAAATATCTGCTGAATCCTTTCTAAATTTAAGAGACTTGATTTGGGAATGAGAATAGTTAAACGTGCTCAAGTTTGTCCCAGATGTGTCTGTGTTCCAATTCCTCTGCTGTTAAAAAGAAAGGATAAACCTGGCATGTCAAGGCAGGAATCAAGCCCCTAAGCCCAAATTCTCTGAGTAGCTGCTCTTGGCTCCTCGTTGTGCTGTGTGGGAGGGAGTCAGCCCCTGCCACAGCAGGGACAGCAGGGAAGGTCCTCCTCATGTCAGCTTTGCCTCCACACAACTGCCCTGAGAACCTGGCTCTGGAAACTTGAGCCCAGCCACCACGGCCACAACCAGAAAGTGCTGGCACTTCACCTAGTCACAGCCTACTGGTAGCTCCAGAATAGAAAAAAACCAAACCAAACCCTCTGAGCTGCAATCACTTTTGGTGACTTTCAGTCATTTAAATGTCAGAAGAGACCTCAGAGATAGGATGCTGAGAAGTACTCCCAGTGCAGGTAGCTGGGTGGGCAAGCTCCCATGCCAGCTGCACACTGTGCCATGGATGGCAGGAAACAACTGGAGCCCCCGTGCCAGGAATGGGCACAGATCCCTGCCCTAACAAAGGGCTCAGGGCCCTGCATCACAGTCTGGGAGAGGACTGGTCACCCTGAGACTCTGCAGGAAGACCCCAGACCCAAAATTCCCCATGGGATCAGGGGCACAGACTGTAGGGGTATAAAAGCCCAGGGGTTCCTTTGTTCAGGGCCCCTCCCAGAGGAAGCAGCCTGAGCTGTTCCTGCTGCTGCACAATTCAGTTATTAAACCTTTTTTTCCTGAAATTGGATCCCAGACAAACCTGGGCAAGAAGTTTCTTTAACAAGGAAATAAACCCAATCAGGAGAAAGGTGTTACTGCATGCTCCTCTAAGCCCATCCTTAGTGCTGACTGCCACAAGTCAGAATAGCAACTAAACTGAGCCAAGTGAGCCAGGATCCTTCTGGCTGTGCCTGCCCAACTCCCAAAATCTGAGACTCACAGCAAACAAAGGGGCCAGTTCTGCACTGAGAACAAGGAATTAAGACAAGTAATTTTACACCACCTTTCTGGACTGCACTCAGATTTCATAGTTTAAGGTTTCCTTCCAGCTGCTGCTTAAATTCATTCTTCCTCAGAGAGCAAGCATGGCATGGTACAACTCTCTTCCCTGCTCACTTTAAACATTAACTTTTGCAAATAGGATGACAGCCCTGTGCTGTGAATCTAAACCTAATAATCCATGGACATTTATATTCCCTTTATGGAAAAAAACCCCGATCTACTACTGTGTGTGATCTATACTATTACATTTCCTGGTGCTAAGAAAGTAGAAAACAGCACTCCTTGTGCTTGAGAGGCTGGACTGTGCTTATCTGTAAGTAGAACACTCACAATGCTGATCATTTTAATTTAATACTGAGAGGTTCACCTGGTGGAATCCACAAGAACATACAATTATGAATAATTAACATACATGTAGTGGTAGGACAAGAGGGAATGGTTTGCCTTAAAAATTGATTGTTTGGGATTTGCCATTTGATCTTTCTCTGACAGGTCACCAGGACTGGAACAAAAAGCAATTATTGAAGCAGTTTTGCTTGTTACTTACTGTACCAACACACACTGCTCTGCTACACAAACTGCAGTGAGACCTAATGATGAGGAACTTGTCCTTGCCGGGGGTGAAAGGATCCCTCATGTCATAGGCTTCTTCCAGAAGCCTGCAAAAGAATAATTTCGGCCTTTTAAGTGTATACTTCACACTTGTAATTGATTTGCTCCTCTTGCTGTTGTGCATGAGGCAATGCAGCAGCTCTGCAGCTCCTTTTCTCTTCAAAACCTTCAACTCTGCAGCTGCCTTCAATCCTCTGCTGTACTTCCTATCTCTCTTCCAAAAGCAGAGCAACTGGTGAGCCTGTCAGTGTCGTCTTACTAAGCTTTTCTTAATGCTCTACCTTAACTACCTTCCATTTTTATAACAGGTATTCCTTAGCATGGCCAACTTCTGTACCCTGTCAAGTCACCATTTCAATGCACAGCTTTTAATGAGAGGTTTTCTTCCAAAGCTGTGTGCATGTGAGTAAGAAATACAAAGGTTTTTTCTCTTGGTTATGTTGCTGCTGTAAAGCTGAGGTCCCCAGCTCCTGAGAGCAGGAGCTACCAGCACAGAGCCTTACAGACACCTCCAGTGTGCTTTCTTTATGTCACAGACTGTACTGCTTGCTCCAGGGTGTTGAGGGAGTGCATTTAATAATAATTTAGCAACCTGCTTGGGAAAAACTAAAGCTTTACTTTTTCTGGGAGCTCCAGGCAAAATAATACAGAAGCCAGTTGAGCATCTGTCTGCACAGGGCACCCAGCATGGGCACCTGGCTTCCTCCTGGGCTTAAGTAAAAATTGGATTATGGGAATAATATGGATAAAAGGTAATCTGTCAACTAGTACTGCCTTCTCCTTGTCTCCACACACACAGAAGTGTGTGCAGGACTGTGTCCAGCACTGTGTTCCTCTCTCCTTTTTCTGTTCACTCAAACAGAAAATGATTTGGCCAGAGCCTTCCACTGTTAGGAAAGATCAGGCATCTTATCATGGCAGATCACCCTGTCAACAAGCCCCTGGGATACAAAGGCAGGATTGTGTTTGCAAAGCTCCCCTTGCAGGATTCCCAGCCCTCCTCAGTGCAGAGCCATTTGACAAGGGGCCCTGTCCAGCACATTTCCTGCAGCACTGCCTTTGGGATGTGAACAAGCCAAGAAAGATGGGGTGTGAAGCTGTTTCTTAAAGCCATCTATAGAAGTGTGATGCTTCAGCATTATTCTTTTGCTTTTGGCACCTGAGCAATCCAAATAAAGCTGGGTGTTAACTCTGAGATTGGATAACCTAAATTAAGATTCACATTCAGACTCTTCAGGAATGGACCTCATCAAAGGTGAGCCATTGCTCTGCTGAGTGGGAGAGGGAAAACCAGTAGCACTGTGGGTTTGGAGTGATAAAAAGACAGCTGCCCAAGGACAACAGCCCCAGCAGGTGGTGATTAACAGCTGTTTCCATTCTTTAAGAAACTGAACAGTCTTATTGGGGTGAAATGCTGAGTACATGCCTGACTTCCAGCTCCACAGAGTTCCTGAACAAGTCATTGTTGACCATGATGGCCTCCACCAAGCTACTCTTGCATTTAAAGCAAAGTGCTTTATTTTATGGGGAGTTTAATGTCTGTAGACAAAGCTGTAACTGCACAATTCCTGGTCAAACTATCCCTACTTAGCAGAGAGAGAAAAGGCTTTGGTCCCTGAAAATATGAATACATAGTGAGCACCCACACACCCTGATGCTGCATGGTCAGACAAAGGATTGTCCAATCCACACAAAAAGCACTGCTGGTCAGAACTCCACATCATGCCAGAGAGCTCTAACAAGTGTTTTTGCCATATATATTGCATTCATGCTGTGTGTATGTATTGCTCAGCTCAGGGAGGCTAAGTGAGGGAAGGGCTATTCCCAGAAATACCAGGCTGGCAGTCAGCAATGTTCTAGCAAGAAAACATTGGTAGAGTAGTCAGTGAGGCTAGGAAATAGGTTAAATACAGATTTCTGCATGGTATTGAAGCAGGGCACAAAAACTTATTGTTGTTTTTCCTACCAGCACTGACAATTTTTAACATTCCTTCCCCTTGGAAAAAAGGAGATCACTTTAAGCACCAAGCCTCATGTTTAGGGTCAGTAGAGAACATTATTGAACTCATGTAGAGCACACCACAAGGATTCTAATGCTCCTAGCAGCAATGAAGGATCTCAGAGGGCACTTACACAACTGAGTGAGAGTTTGGTGACATCTGCCCATAATTTGTGTACAAGTCTGATAACTCACACAGCTCATATCTGAACTCTCCTGCTGTCTGAACTTCTTTGGGAGCATCCATTTTTAAGCTACCTGCAAGAAACACACACACAAAAAAATCTTTTAGCCTCAAAATGCAATGCTGGGAACATATCTGCAAAAAGATTAAAGTGACCTGAGACATCTGGCTTTGCAAATTAAAACCCAAAGGAAAACTGACAATTGCAGACCTTGATTAGTAAATATTTTCTCCCAAACAAGTTTGTTCCCATGTCCCAGTTAAACTTTTAAATTCCTTAGACAGGTCTATAAACTGCAGACTGGGAGCCTAACTATAAAGTTCACCTATTAATTTGGAAGATCCATGAAATAACTCAGGTGACAAAGCACATGGCTGTGATCCCTGCTCAGCTGAGGTCTGCACTCCCTAAGTGCTTCCCAGGACACTGCTCCCTCTCTGCAGAATTCCAAGCCAGTTCTGCAATGTTCATCTTCTCCCTCAAACTGGGGCCAGGAAAGGGTTTTGGACCTCACTCAGGAGGAGGGACCAGGAAGGTGTTTGCAAAGAAAAGACTGTGTCTTTTTCTTTGCTTCTGGTTCACCTTGGAATAGAGTTTTGGAAGCTTACCCCTGACTCCCTGTTCCCATCTGGCTTTCTATGGGAATGAGGCCAATGGAATCATCCTATACTTTGATAAGGTGTTGGCCCATTCCAGCCACGTGGGACAAAGGAGCAGTCACCTTTTAAAAGTTTAGATACTATAACTTTGATGAAAACAGGCAGAAGGGGAAGACTGGAGAACACCCATATATTTCTGGTATCCAACACCTTGCTCCATGGTTTCTGTCTTACTGAATCACACTAGTTACTAATGCAGTAACAAAAAAAAAAGCGCCAAACCTTTTCATTTTCTTCTTCTAATATTTTTTCCCTTATTGCTTTTAATGAACTCAATTGGCTTGCAGAGGAATCCAACAGCTGCTAACAGTAGCACAAGGTGAGAGGCAGAACTGCAGCACCAGCAGAAAGGCAGGGCTGAGATGAGGGACCTGCACATCCCTCTTTTGGTGACAGGGGCTGCTATTTCTGCTTGCCCAAGAGAGTGAAACTGAATCCTCAGAGCCATCTGCTGACAAGGTGAACTAGGGGCAAGGTGAAGCAGAGCTGGGACTACTTGTCATCTAAAGTTCCAGAAGAACAGGGAGATCCTCAGAGGCTTCATGACAGGCATCCAATTCAGAAAGTCCTAGCCTGTTAAACCCTGAAACCTAATTTTGGAAATAATCTCCCTTAGCTCATCACTCCTTTACCACTAGCCTTTCCACAGCCATTCCTGGCATTTCAGTAGCACAGAGTTCTTCAGATGTAACACAAATGGGGCTGGGCACTGGATTTATAAATAAATTCACCTTGAGAACACCTTAGGAAGCTATTTGTTCACAAGTTATATGACCCTTGGATATGATGTGCTTTCCCTACCTCACAGGGATGATTGAGAGCATTTAATTAACTCAAGTGCTTTCAGATTTGTCAGTTAGTTGTATGGCATGTACATGCTACCCATTTCTTCTCCCTGTATATTGTAATTCAGATTCTTCACACTATGAGCTAACTCAGCTAAGAAGTCTGCTTTTTGAACCCTGCGTTTCTGTAATCAGTCTTCCTTAAAAAGGAGAAATCATTAACCCCAAACAAGTAGAGTATAGAAAGTCACTTGAATCAAATTGAGAGGACTAATGCTGACTTCTTTAAAATTGTGCAAAACACCAAGAACCACAATAACAAAAAAAGAAGTATTTATGGCAGTGAGGGTCATAGACTTTGGAATGAATGTGTCCTGATCCCAAGTTAAAATAACAGCCCTGGATTCAGAGCTGAAGCACATTAGATATAGAAACACCTGCTCTCTCACAGACCATGGCATGTAGAACAGAATCTGTTCAATGCCTACCACTGGGAAGGAATGATATCTATGTGCAAACACATTTTTGGCTATGCCAGTTGAAAAGCATATGATCCTGCCTGCAAGGCACAGATGAATTTATGATGCTTTCCATCTTACTCCCAGCTTACAAGTCACTGGTAGCAGCTGTACCAAGTTTTATTTCACTGGGAACATCATTTGTCCTGAGAGCTTGTCTACACATCAGCACTTGGGAAAGTTAAGGTTCCTAATCAAAGCTGAGGTCAATGAATGCACAGATTTCAGAGTTAAATGCTCCCATTCAGAAGTAAAGTTTGCTGTACAACAAAGTAAAGACATTTCCTTCTGAAGAAAGATATTTAATGTCAAGTTCATGCATGTGCTTCACACCTTTAGTCTAAATTGCCAAGCAGACAAGTCCTGAGATGCACTTTCTCACAAAGAGTGGCTTCCAAAAAGTTAATTTGCTTTGAATAACCATGGCTTTATGCCATAAACCCAGCTGAGCCAGACAAAGGTTTATCACATTGGTCAGCCCATTGGTTTGGCACTACGTGCCATCCTAGCAGGATGTGACAGTGTGCCAGGTGTTTGTCTGCCCTCCAGACATGTGAAGCAGAGTGAGAACTCATTTCTCTCTAGCAAACCAGCAGCAGGATAAAGGACCTCTTGAGGAAAATGTCCCTTCTTAGTAATGACAGACAAATTTGTAGTCACAAGCAGCCCAAACCATCACCAGGTGCTACCACTATGGGGTTTTTCACCTTGGAATGTTCTGAAGCAGCACCATTTCCCAGTAACACATCACAAGTCTGTCTGGCTGACACATGCTGAACAAGTCTTTGACAACAGCTTGTCTAGAACTGAATTCTGCCTGAGCACTTTCCACTCTGACTGGAAGCCACAAGGTATTTTAACACATCTATACCTGACACACATGCCCAGCTCTTCTGGAAAGAACACAGATATCCACATGCTTGGGTAACCACTGAACCAACAAGCTCTACAGAAGCTTGCTAGGTCAAGCCTAGAGTGCTGCAGGATGTGTGTGAGGTTGGCTCGCATATCCTGGCAAAAGGTGAAGCACACAGATTTCAGTGCCATAGTAAGGAAATAACTGCAGTAAAAGAAAGGCACAGGTTGGGTAGTGCTGAAAGAGTGTTTCTATGCAACTGATACCTGATACAGACATGGGGAAATGGCTCTCAGTCCAGTTCTCTGGAGACTCCTAAAGATTTAAGGGCAATTCGGGTTGGAACACACTGCTCAGAGGCCTGGAAGGCATGCCAGAAATCATAAATCACCCTCAAATTGTCAGGGTCAGTGGCAGTAGCACAGATAAGTAATCTGATTTTCTTTGCTTCAAACCTCATTAGCACAAGTATTTACAATGCATAGGTTAAGCCCCTCTTAATACTCCACAGGAGACTCCTGTATTTCTGAGTCACTGATAAACAAGAGAAACCATAGAAGAAACAAAGTACCTATAAACAGATGCAAACTTTGATTTGAGAGGCTGTCAGATAAAACCAACACTGACACACCCTTAATCCTCTTCTACGAAACCCTTGTTTCTTTTACCTGCCAGGATTTTCCTGCAGTATTTACTGTTGATGACAATAATCTATTAAAATATCCACAACTCGATTTTGTACATGTAGGAGTGCTCTAGTAGAAGGGCAGTCCATACCCTGGCATGTGTCAGTGTTTGGTGTGACAGATATTTAAACACACTTCAGCACCAGCAACTTGCCTTCTTCAGAAAATCTGCTGCCTAACTGATCAGGCAGGAGATAAAACAGCAGAACCTTCTGACTTGCTATTTAATCCCCAGGTGAACAACTTTCTTCCTCCTGTTCCTTCATGCTACAGCCCTGAAGGCATGTTCAGGTCACCTGTGGCTGCCTCCCTGCTCTTCCTTTGAGGTGACTTACCTTGGGTTCAGCATGAATTAGCCCAGGACTGCAATTTCACAAGGTGTGTGAACAATCAGAACTTTCATCCTTACTCCCTCTCCCAAAGATCACTTGATTGAATTAAACCTTGATTTGTTGCAGCACCCTTTTCCCCCAGGCTGGGGGTTGTGCTGGCTTTCTCTGCTTGGAAGGAACAGAGATCCCTGCAGGCTTCCTTCTAGCCATGGGTCACAGAGCAGCAGGACAAACAGTCTAAGTGGTCACAGATGTGAAAGCCAGGGTGTCTTCTGAACAGTTGTAGGGACAGAGGAGTAACACAGACAGGCAAATCAAACCCCTTCCTTAGGTATAAAGGCCTTCTGAACATACAGTGAATCTCAAAAAGTCATCTATACCTAAGGTCCATGATTTCACAAAGCTGAGAAACCAACACTCAACAAAAACTAAGTCCAAGTGCTCTTGACTCAGAGATGCTTGCTCTGAATTAGGCAGCATTTAGTAAGAATCTTAAATTAAATTAGCAGCATTTAGTAAGAATCTTAATTTAGGTGGCTGCCCAAGGCATCATCTATCCATAATACAAGAGATCCAAACACTGAAGTGTTGCTGAAGTGATCATCAGTTCGGGATCACAGAACAGTTACTCTTTGCCAAAATGGAAAAACCAGACCTGAGGTCAGATTTCATTAAATCTCCTTCTGGTTCAACCACAACAAAAAAATCAACCTACAGCAATAGCAACCCTCTGTTCTGAACTCATTTTGTCTCCCTTTGACACTGCAGCTCCCTATTAGAAATTTGTTACATTAACAGCCATAGTGGGGAAGAGAAAGTTGCTCTATTAATATATAAGTGATCACCATTACTTTTTAAGTTGTTCTTAAAAAAAGTGAAGTGCAGGGCCACACAGGTACCACTGAAAGTATCAGCTTGGTTAAGCACAACCTAAACTTAGTGCAATACTTTCCAACAGAGTCTAAAAATAGGAACACCAAGATTTTGTGGAAATACAGGAGGAGAGGCGAACACAGTATTTCAGGAAATAAGTCACTGCCATTGGACATAATCCTAAAAGGAAGAAATAGAGCTCCAGTGATTGATCTCCCTACAGAAAGCAAAGTTGGGACTATAAGGAAAGACTCAGCCCCATGACAATGTGGAGCTGGTGCCAAATTTCTCCTGTGACCAGGAAGATGTTCAGCATTAACATAACTGGGAAAGGGTATTTCTTCCAATAAAGTGTGACTGCAACTCTCAGTTTGTTAGGACTGAGCTCGAGTTGGGGACTGCAGAATGAAGCAAAAAAAGACTTATCCAGAAGGAAAAGCAAACAAAACTACCAGAGGAGTGAGGAAAAGCCTGGGAATAAAGACAGGCATGTCCCTGCCTAAAACTTCTGCATGTACATGGCCCAGCACACCTTCTGCAGCCATGCTCATTTCCTCTGGGACATGCTCCTCAAGGTTTGTTATCCCATCTGGGGTGAACAGTGAGCACAGAAAAGCAGCAGAGAGATCCTCTGGCAGCACATCTGATGGAGCAAAGCTCACCATCACCCAACCCTTCAAAAGTTCTTTTCCCAGACACTTGCTGGGAATTGTCACAAACATTTGCAGAGTTCCTTGTTTCACACCTTCACACCAACCAAACCTTCATTGGTTTCAGTTTACAGTGGAGGTTATGAAGACTTTTAGTCAGGAGTTAGCAGCTTCCAAACCTCTTGACATACACCTGTGTCAAATTCCTGTCTTCTAGCCAAGCAGCAATATGGAACAAGGTGAATCCAGGCACGCACAAGACTTCCTGAATTTTTAGCAATGTTTTCAGGTTACTCTGTTTGCCCCTGTCAGAAAGACTTGGTTTCCCAATTAGTACTTGGATTACTTTGCCAAAAAAACATGCAGGTACTGAAACTGCACTTCTTTCAATACCTGATGCATCAAACAGGTATCAAGGCATACATACAAGAATCACTTCCACAGTTCTCTGTAGGACACGGAGAAATATGTGTTCTTAGACAGCTGAAGACCTATCTTATCACTGACTGCCAGGCCATTCCTTTTGTGCATGGTCTGCACCCTGCACAGTCTGTTCTCCAGAGGGTCTATACTTATGCTCTTTCCTTCCAGAAGTTCTTTTGGACAAATTTACTTCTCTGTTCATCACAGGTAAAACAGAAGAAAAATGGCTTTTTCTCATATGACAACTGTAATCATGGCTGGAGATGTGTGGATCCTAGAATTCACTAAAACCAGAGTGGACTGCTCCTCCTGGGTCACATGCTAGTAAGGCAGACACATAACATTTTCAAAGTTCTGACTTTTTACCCAAGGAGCTCAAAATCCACCAAGAATTTGCAGCATCCTCAACATGTCACAAATATTTAATAAACTTTTCTTTGGCTTTAGATCTCCATCTGTCCAGTACACACAGACAGTTCTGACCAGGATTTCACTGAGGTCCAAAAAGAAGGTGTGGGCTCAGAGTAGAGCTAATTAAGCAGGAAAGCTGATAGGGTCTTGACAGAAATTTATGTTGCCCATGTTTTTCAAAGTTTTTCAAAGGTCTAGGTAGAGAAGGCTTAAAAACACTGTGATGTTTCATGCCACATTTAAATGTGTGCTTCTCTTCTGCACATATACATGACTCCAAGCATGGTTAATGAGTAATTACTTCACTCATGTTGGGAAAATTATGACAAAATGAATAAACAGCTGGGGGAGAAGATGTAGTGCAAAGTTATTATGGCCTGCAGTTAAAAGCAGACTTCAAAGGAGGCAGCATGGTTCAGGTGTTAGATGGGGCAGCAAAAAAGAAAACAGAAAGAGCAGGTGAAGATGTCTTCACCAGGCTCTGACAAAAGGAGCAAAAACCACTTGCCGCTCCTTGATTTTTCCAGGCCTGGACTGAAGAATAAACAAGCCCAAACCATTGCAACCACATAGATAATCTGTTCCTTTCTTAATCCAAATCTCAGGTTTTGCCTGTCTATTGGGAATTTTGGGGCTTGTAACACCTTTTTTGGTGTAGTGATTTTTGTAGTAGTAAAAACACTGATTTAGTCAACAGATCAGTGCAAAGGTGATGCACAGGCTAGAGAGCTTGGTATCTCAACCAGCCTGGGGAGCACATCTCCGTTACAAGTGCCTTTATCAGCAGAATCCAAGTAGTTTCTTACAACTGTCCTAAAACAAAAACCATCTTTGGTCTGAATAACCTCAGACTGCTGCATCTGGGCAGAATAAAACTTTCAGGGGAGCCTTCATGTGGCTCTTGACAAAACCTTGTCATATTCGTAGAGATAACAGACTGTGTTTGAGGCAGGACACAAAGTGAAACAAGGCATCACTAATGCTTTTATTGTAACACGAGAAGTTAAGGCACGTGGAAAATATTTCTGGTATGGCACCCAGAAGCATGAAGGTCTTAAATTTTGTTTACTTGAAGCGTGCCATTTCAGTTGTAAGAATATAGTTCTATATCCTTACTACCTGCTAATGCACAGATCCACTTCTTTGGCTCAAAGGTGCCTGGAGCTGGAAGACAGCGACTTCTAGCTCGGGAACTGTGAGTGTCTCCCCGTCAGCAGTCCCCCACTCCCGGTTCCCCCGCCCGGATCCCGTTCTCCGCCCGGTCCCCCTTTGCCCCACAATTCCCGGTTCTCAGCTTCCCCAGGCTCTCCCTAGATCCTCGTTTCCACCCCTACGCGGAGCTCCCAGTTCCTTTCGCCCCGTCTCCCATTCCTCGGTCCCTCCTCAGCTCCCTTTGCTCCCCATTCCCGGTTCCTCAAGCCTCCATTTCCCGTTCCATCCCGAGCTCCTTTGTGCCTCCCGATTCTTGTTTCCCGCTGGCTCCAGTTCCCTCCAGCGCTCACTTTCCACCCACTTACCGGGGCTACCCCTTTTCCTCGTTCCCGCTCCCGTGTTCGGTTCCCGGCTCCCTTTCCCCGTTCCCTCACAGGGGGCGCCAGGCGGCCGGCAGGGGGCGCTGTGCGCCCGCGAACGCCTCCCGCCTTCCCTCATGCCCTGCTCCGGCTTTGGGGACATCCTGGCGTTCCCGCGTGTCCCCAGCTCTAAGGATGGACACCCCGGCGTTCCCGCGTGTCCCCAGCCCTCAGGATGGACACCCTGGCGTTCCCAGCGTGTGTCCCCAGCCCTCAGGACGGACACCCAGGCGTTCCCAGTGTGTCCCCAGCTCTCGGGATGGACACCCCGGCGTTCCCAGCGTGTCCCCAGCCCTCAGGACGGACACCCAGGCGTTCCCGGTCCCGGGACGGACACGCCGGTGTTTCCAGCCCTCAGGGTATGTTGTTTTTTTTTTTTTTTTTTTTGCTCTTACATCAGCATGTGCTCGGCCAGAGGTGAGAGCCATGCTCAGCACGGGCATCACCTCTGCGAGCTGGGCAGAGTTGATAGTGCCCGAGAAACGAGGTCATGCTTAGCCACAGAACTTGGGTGTGAGAAGTATTTTGAAAGCAGCTTCTATTCAGGGACTGACTGTAGTGGAAACTGTTGGCATTCTCAGTGGAATATGCAGTGGGAAATTCAATAGCAGTGATAAAAAGACAAGGTGATGGATGAAAACTTTCATGAAAATAAGTGCATTTATTTTAATTTTTGCCCTTCTCAGCAAGTTTTCGTTCATCAGCTTCCAAATGCTGATATTGCTTGGTGCCTCTGACATCAGCAAGTTTCAGGTATCTTTCTCAGTTTCTTCAGCTGTGTTAATCTCTACAGGCTTTTCCTGAGTGTCCATTGTGGTATCTTCAGAGTATCTTGGATCAACTGTGCTCTGAGTTTCTTCAGGTGAGTTAGTTTCCACAGGGTTTTCCTGAGTTGCCTGTCCGGTATCTTCCGAGTTTTTTTGACGACCTGTGCTCTGAGTTTCTTCAGGTGAGTTAAACTCCACATGCTTTTCCCGAGTTACCCATCTGATATCTTCACAGTATCTTGGGCGAATTGTGCTTATAGCTGTGAAAAATAAGGTTTTCAGAATTGAATTGAAAAACACGTTCTGGAGAAAGGAGGTTCCAGACGCTATGAGCCACTCCCGGGAAGTCTGGTAGCCATAGGACAAGCCATAGAGCACGATGAAGAAGGATGAGAGCACGGTTATAGTCAGAACCAGGGCCCAGGCCATAGGGACACACCACCAACACAGCAAGGGCTCACTCTCCGGGATCTTGCGGAGCCGCCTGATGGTCGTGCTTAGTCTCCTTACTTTGGACAAGATGCTCCCTTCTACGATATTGGAACCTGGCTTCTGGGACTTATTACCCATCTGAGGGGAACTCTCAGGTGTCGTCTCCTCCTGTGTGTCAATTACATTTGCATCTTTTTCAGACATTATGCAATTATTCCAGTACCTAGAATCTACCTTTGGGTACATCTTAGTCACAACAGGAGCAGGATCCTTCTGGGAATACTTAAATAAGACAATTATTAACATTTCCACAGGGAGGGTAAGCAAAGCACATTCAATTCCTACCGTTATTGATCTCACATACCTCAGGTATATTGGAGCTTCGTCATCCTTTTCAGCATTAAAGAACATAATGTTAACAAGCATGGTGAATAACAGCACTGCTAAAAATGTGCACAACCTTTGGAACCTGCTGAAAGCCCCAGCGTTAACAGGAGCAAAAATTGAGATCCACAGATGGTACTCTGTCAGTCTCCTGTTAAAATGAATAAGGAAATAGTCAGCTTTGGGTAGAGGTGTCTGGGGGTCTGTGGCAGAAAATTTCAAGGCTCGTGAGGGATGGTTCTTGTCAAGGGAAAGCCATCTTCTGCACAGAAAGAACCAGACCTTCCTGGTGGACATGTCCTCAACTTCAGCTCTGCTTAAGAACCAGGTTGAAGATTTGCCATCGTTATTGAGCCTGATCTTCAAGGAACTAATATCTCCCAATTTTTTTTTAGTAGTTATCAGAAAGCAATCAATGCTTCCCCGTTGGAAAGCTGGAGAAGGCCGGTGCCACAAACAACGGAATTTACTCCTGCCGTACTGGCCGATGAGCTGCAGGAAAACCTGTGCTTTGGTCCCAGCATTACAGCGACTGCCTGTGTACAGAGTGACCAAAAAGCTCCCATCATCAGAGGCCTCATTGTCTGGCAGAACGATAATGTACTTGACCTGCCTCTCAGCCCTGTCTTTTCTTATAGCCCAGCAGCACAAAAGCAAGAAGATGATAAAAATACAGAGCAGTGTTATGAGGGTCAGTGGGTTTTTAGGTATGTCTGCTATCAGGTTTCTCCCCAGATCTATTGTGTTGGGAAGAACTATTACTTTGGCTGCCAGGAACCTGATGCTGGGTGCCACAAGGGCTGACACACTCCTGCGGTACCGCGTGGTGACACAGATACAGTGCACCTGCTCCCAGTTGGTCAGGGGACCAATCACACATGTCTCTGGGCTCCACTCACTTTCAATCCCATTCAGAAATAGGCACTGGTCATTAAAAATGTATATGCTCACCATTTTCTGGTTTGGGTACCTTAAGATATAGTGTGTCTCCAAGATAACAGTGATGGTCTGAGCGCCTGCACCACTTTTCTGCACTAGGTTTTCCAGCAGGGACTTGTGGAGACAGACTATATAGGGACCATTAATGCTGCAGTCATCAATGATTGTCTCATTTTCATTTGCAATTGTTTTCCTGTTGTGAAAAGCAATAAATGAGGCCACGGGCTGAGCGCCAGTAAGATTGGTACCTGTAAATATCAGCACCTCAAAAGTAACTTTTAATTTTGTCTTGATCTGGAAGTACATGCTCGTGGCAGTTTCATTGATCTCAAAAAGAAATCCTCCAGTTGTGTAAGTTTGTGTTTTATCGGGTCCCATTAGTAAATTAAAAGTTGCAACTCCACCTTTCCTGGCAAGAAAAATGTCTGCTCTTTCAGGCATGAATGGAATTAGATCCCCATCAGTCTTAGTCTCTGCCATTTTAAACCCCATGACCATTGATATAATATCTGATGTGTAATCTAACCATGGGAAGGGGCTCTCATCAAATTCAAAAACAACAGTGGAAAACACAGTGTCCGGCGCCACTCCTGAAATGTTTCCTTTTCTTATTATTGGATAAAAACAATTGTGGCAGGTGTCTGTTTCAGGCAAACAATTTGTAATGTTCCAGGCTTCAGTTTTCTTCACAGTGATATTCCAGTGTCCTGTTTCTATTAGAGTTTCTATTTCTTGAGGGACTTTTCCCCAGAAAACTACCTCTGTTACACCTTCCATGATGGAGAAAACATGTTGAATTCCATTTGCACTGACATTCTTGAGATGCAGAAGATCAGCTCTTAGGACATTGGCCAAGCATCTTAGTATTCCACTGGTCTGAATTTCTGCTCCCTCAGACCAATTGATCTGACTCCTCTGTCTCTTCAGAATTCCCGTTACTTCTGTCAGTTTCCCAATGGCAAGGTCTTGTGACCTAACATTCATTTTCTCAATTGACTCTGTGATTTCAGAAATAACAGCCACTACTTGGTTGATTTCCATGATGCTATTTACTGAAATATTCAAGGCTGCTTTAACCACAGCTTCCCGAAGGTGAGCCTGGGGGAGCTGGACAGTTGGTGTGGTTTTAACAAAGTTTAAGAGTGAGGCCGCAAGATAAATCAAATAACCACCTCTAAGACGATCGCTGAGCTGCTGAGCAGATGTGGACACGCTTAAATGGCTTGCTGAATCCAGCAGGTCATGAAACATACGTGCAAGGAACTGAGTGCTGTGTGGCTTCCTCACATAGGCACGTAAACTCACCTGGGTAAATGCCCTGAACGCATCACGGACTTGAACGTGAAGTATCACACGGTACCAACGAGAGGGCATTCCAAGTGGGAGAAAAGATGGAGGAGTTTTAGGCTCCGAACCAAAGTACAGAATTGTGCCAAATGTGTTTTCCACCACAGAACTTACTGTGGTAGTTTGGGGTACGTTGGAAGCTACTATCACTTTATATGTCAGAGGTAAATGGCTGTCAGAAAATCCTCTACACTTAACAACAAATTTTGTCTGAAAGGCAAACCCGTAGCGGGGTCTGATGTTACACTTGCCAGCCTTAGGTGGAGTATTTACCGCAAAGGGTTTTCTGAAGGATGCAGACCTACCATCCCAGGTAGTTACGCTTAAGTGAAGTACGTAGGTTGGATATTCAGGCTTCATGAAAGTCAGAGCATGTATAGACAGGTAAGCCCCAGACCTCCCTGTTGATGTTTTGGAAGCCCAATCAAAATCAATTTCTTTAGAGGTGTCTGAAAAAAGGGACCAGTAATATAGTGGCTTGTTGCTCGGTTTACAGTTTGAGCATTTTCCAGATAGGGCAAATCTCTCTGTTGGAATTAAACTGGCACCACAGTTTTCAATGCATTTAATATCCAGAATGAGTGGAGGGCCAGGATCTATTTCTACAACTTGATCAGCATAAGCCATCCTTCTGCCCTTTTTAATCACCAGGCGAAAGTAGTATAAGGTGCTTCCTGGGAGGTATTCTGGTGGTATTGTTTGAATGGGACCTGAGGATGTTACCCATCTCAAATCCTTCTGCAATGGATGGCATTTGTTTTTCCATTTGAATCTCATGGTTTTATAGTCTTCAAAGTCTTTAGTGCAGTACCAAGTAAATATCATTGTTCCTTCCGCTGCATCAGGATCAGAGGATCCAGAACCATCAAGAGTCCATCTGTCAGAAAATTTCACTGTGCGGACCGAGCCTCCTGAGATATTTGCCACTAGATCAGCTCTCTCAACCTGAACATAAATCATATCATGGGCCTTGAGGACTGTTGAGGTCCTAATTAGGATTACCTCAGCAGTGAAATAAAACAGATACAACCCATAATCTAAACTATTAGCGGCAACAGTTAAATGTATCATTCTCACGCCAAACATGCTAGAAGTGTCTACTGGGTTTGACCAGTCCGGGTCAGATTTTGTGTCCGTAGCAGGATAGACTTGCCATTGAGGCTTGATCGATATGCCAGTGTCGCACTCTACGTCCAACCTGACAAAGAGGAAAAATTCTAATGCCCTTTTCTTGTACAAGATATTGGCATTGGGAGTAGGTCTCTGAATCCAACACCTGACTATCTTACAATTTTTTTGCGCACAAACCACTGGTGTTTCTATGGTTTTTGCAGTACGGTTGTTGAGCCTGACACTTAAAAGAGCCGGTATAGGTGCGCTGCTGGTGCAGTTCACTTTTGCCACAAACCCCGTGTATTTCTCTGCATCAAAGGGTAAAGCAGAGCGACGGACAAAACGCGTGGCATTTTTTACGTGGTCATTGTACGTGTACGTGCTACTCTGGACAATATGGTCTTTTTTTGTGCCAAAAAGCTGCAGATAGAAGGTCCACTCGCACTGTAGCATCGGATGTTGGGTAGGGATAAACCACACTAAATAACTAAAGTTCTGCAGAACAGAAGGACGGGCACTGCTGAAAACGTGGACGTCAAGGTCTCTTTCTGCCAGTGACCTAATCAAAGCCCTCTTCTGATTCATATAAAGGTACATTTTGAACTTGTACCACTGTAAGGCCAGAAACTCTATGGTGAGTAAGTAGGAGAGCTCCTTGTATTGGTAGAACACAGTGTGTGTGTTAGGACGATCTGTGGAAAAAGTGCTGTTGTTGTCTTTAGATGTGTAAAATGTTCCCTGGTTGTACCTGAAAACGTAAGTGCTGCTGTTGGTCTTCCCTGGACAAAGGTTGACATGTACGGGAGTTTCTTTGCCAGCAGTTAAGCTCAGGGTACCATTGAGCAGGTGCAGTTCCCCCATCAATTCCTCAAACCTCTTTCCATCAACATGGAAGTAAACGCTGGCCACCACCATCTCATCCAGGCTCTGAGGTGTAGAAATGGCACAGAAGTTGCTTGGCAGTGTAAATGAACCGTAGGAGCACAGCCACCCTCCTATAGCCTGTGTGTCCACCAGTCTGTAGGCAAGTGTACTCAGGGTAAGGGGCTGAAGCCACCAGGACAAGCTGAGGGGCTGCTGAGGAACACTGAGGAGCTTGGAGCTGACGCTGAGGACATGCACCAAGTCAGGCTCCACCTTGAGAGAGAGGTTGAGGCTTATGTGGGGCATCTGCTCAATACTGACCAAAGCAACGTGGATCCCGGGGTGCCTGTAGCGCACAGTCAAGCGGTAGCTGTAGTAGGTGGCACAGGTCTGTTCCAACTCAACTGTTGGATAGACGGCAGGTGATGTTGTGTCCTGGTGCTCACTGCTGGGAAGGAGAAGGCTCGAGGGGACACCTCCCCGGCTGCTGAAGCGGTACTGCCAGGCAGCGCTCTTGAGGCGTGCACACCAGCCCAGCTCCACGGGCTGCCACGCTTGGATAACGCGTGTCTGCGGCCAAAGCACGAACAGCCGCACATCCTGCTCCGCGATCTCGACGCTCACGGTGCGGTGAAAGCACTCGGGCGCAGCGCAGGAGGCAGAGGAGCACTGCACTGTAACAAGGCTGGAGGCCCCGGGCGAGGGAGCTTCTGTCTGCAGTACCACCCGGCCTGACCAGCGTGAGATGTTCCTCAGAAAGGCCGCGTTCAGGTACCAGAGGCAGCAAGGTGGGGATGGCGGCTGTCCCTCCTCCTCCTCCTCTACCTCCAGCCCTGCTCCTGGGGCGGGCTGGTAATGCAGGGTCACGGTGCTGTTCCACAGGCACGACACCCTGTGCTCGTTGTCCTGCCGCTGGAAGACTTGGCCGTGAGGGCCCGGGCAGCTGACCCGCAGGGGTGACGGCTGGAGACGGACAGGGGACGCCGAGCCCCGGCGGCAGCAGGCGAGCAGCTGCATGAGGAGGAGGAGGAGGAGGAGCGCGGCCATCGCGGCCAGAGGGGACGGGGCGGAGGACGCGCGGCCTGCCGGGGCTGCTCGTTGGGGTGGCCCAACGGCTGGGACAGCAGCCCGAGGGCACCACAGCCTCCTCCGCAGGGCAGCTGGTGAGAACACTGTTTAACCTCGGACACCGGGCCGGGCCGGAAGAAGGAACAAAGATTTGGGGATCAATAATCGCCACCGAGCTGCGGCCTGCGTCCCTCAGCGACGGCGCGGGGGCTCCGCGCGCACCCGGCACGCACCGCCCGCCGCTCGCGCCGCTGGCGGCCCCGCCCCCGCCGCGTCAGAGCAGCGGAGCGGCGAAATTGCCCAGGGACCATGGCTGCGCTGAGGGACTGCAAGGTGAGCGCAGGGCTGGGGAGCTGCGGGGCGACCATGGCTGCGCTGAGGGACTGCAAGGTGAGCGCAGGGCTCGGGATTGCGGGGAGACCATGGCTGCGCTGAGGGACTGCAAGGTGAGCGCAGGGCTGGGGACTGCAAGGTGAGGGCTGGGATGAGGGGCTCCATGGTGAGGGCAGGGCTGAGGGGCTGCAAGGTGAGGGCAGGGCTGAGGGGCTGCGGGGGAGCGGCACCGCTGAGGCGCCGAGCCAGCGCGGCTCGGTCCTGCCCGTGCCCTGCGCCCACGGGCGGCGGGCGCCTCCGTGGGGTCTCGGAGGCTGCCGGCGGGCAGGCTCGCTGTGGCTGGAGCTCAGCCTCATACACTCCGGTGGGTTTCGGAGGAGGGAACTGCTGTTGGGATCTGGAAAAGGGGAAGAAGGGTCGCTGCACTCATCTCTTCTACCGGGGAAGCAGAGCCATGTGTGAGCATTTCTGGGTCTTGTTCCCACGGCACCCACCTGCCCCCTCCGTGGGCCTCAGAAGCGAGTCAGGCCTTCGATTAACTCTAAATCAGCCGCGGGTCAAAGGGTGCAACCTGCGGGAGCTGCTTACTGATTAAGTAATTTGAATGCTCTCTTTCTGATAAACTCCTTTTATGGTTGTGTTTTAGTTAATTAGGGCAGTGGCAGGTTAAAACAAAGTCTCGAAGATTGCGTGAGACAGGTGCGTGACTGACAGAGCTTTGGGGATCTGTCACGCAAGGAGTTCAGCAGGTGCCAACTGCAGCCCACGGAGAGCACAATTCTCAGAGCCAGCTAAGATTCTAGCAGAGGAGAAAATACAAATAAACAGTCACCAGATCTCATGACTGAACTCTAATCTTAGAGCAGGGGAAAGGGCAAGGCTTTGGTCTCACCAAGAAGCAGTGAGGAGAGTAAAGGCCATGGCTCTCAGAGTTAGAGAGAGGGCTGTGGGAGGTCAGTATAAGAGAACCCAAAGGCAGCCTCTGTGGGAAGGGGAGCTGATGAGCCTTACAGACTCTTGAGGCTGATATTTGCCCACTCACACTCCCTCCTGGATTTCTTCAGTCACAGTCTGAAACCTCACTAGAGAGAAGCCCCAGGACCTGAGTTGTTTGGGCAGGACCCCTTATGTATGTCCTAGGGGACAAGGGGTGCTGCCTTTTCTGTGGTTCCAGTAATTCTTCAGCTCTCAGTTGGCAATGACAGATTAGGCTTGGAGCACATCTTTTACATCTCCTAGGAGCCAGAAGCTGCTGTGGGGTGGTTCTTCCCTGTAGCCCATTGTCCTGATGTGCTGGTAGTGGCACAGAGTAGTGGCATCCCTGATGTGACACAGTCTTGCTGCCATTCTCCTGTTGCCAGAGTGGGAGTTTTCCAGTGAGGAGTGAGTCAGGTGGACTGCAGCCATAGCAGGACAGAGTCTTTCCAGAGGGGCTGGTAATAGCACATACCTCAGCTAGATCAGCACTGTCCTTAGAGATAGAGGCAGACACATTTTCCACTAACCCTTGTTCTGCTGGTTTGTTCTGGTGCTCACATACAGACTTCTCCATGCTTGTGAATCAGCATCAAGTCCCCTCAGAATGGGACATCATTTTCTGCTTGGCAAGCACCTCAGGCTGTTGTGTAAAACAGTGAAACAGGCAGTGATGCAGAGTCCTGCTCCAAACAAAGCTTGTTTTTGATGACTGATGCTGAGGGTGGCTCCTGGCCTACTTTGCAGGGCACCATGGAACACAGCCAGTAAGCAGCAAGCCTAACCTTGCTACCTGCTTGGATTTTCTCTTTATTCTTTTTCTGGATGATAAATGACATAGAGAATAAAAATTTTCAGCTCCCCTGAGGTTGCTGAACAGAGCTTAAGGACTAACTGGCAAAAAGAGAAAACGGGATATATATATATATATATATATATATATAAAAAAGATAAAGGTTTATATAGGTATATATAAACATATAAAGGTATATTTATAAATAAATAAATAAATATAAAAGATAAAGGTTTATATACGTATACATAAACCTATAAAGTATATTTATGAATAAATGTATATGCACATATATATATATATATATATATATAAAATAAAGGTTTAAAGGTATGCACACAGGATTATAAACATGGCTGGAACCCATGGAGAAACAGAGAAACAGATAAGAAGGATTGCAGTGGTTTTTTTTGGCAAGTTGTGTAACACAGAAACAGCAGCACATGTCCAAAGAAAAAGTTCAAGGAAAGGTCACTTTTAATATCAAAGCATTCTGTAAATATGTCCACCAGAGACCCCTTTTTATGACTCTCCAGGGCCAGAAAATAACTTCCAATAGGAGGAAGATGCATGCAAATTCATTCTAGGAATCAGTTCTGTGTATTAGATAAGAAGCATGTATTAATAAATATGTATGATTATGATGGATAAAGAAAGACCTTGTTGCAAAGTCTCACCACACCCACAGAACAAAGACAGTGTGTCCTGTGCAGATAACAAATGCTTGCTTCCTAGTGCTTCAGATTGTGTTAGGAAGTTTATTCCAGCCTGTTTCAGTATCATGGATACAGGATGAATTGTAAAGAAAATGTGTAATTTTAGATTCAGGTCTAGTCTTTCAGGCATGTAATTTGAAGACTCAATTGCTTTAGCTGTTGGAATGTGAGCCTTTAATCCAATCACAGTGGGAAAGCTTTAGGATATGTTAACAAAGTTGACTTTGCCTGGTTACTTAAAAATTTTGACAGATTATTATAGCTAGGAAATGCTTTAAAGTGTAAAATGAGAAGAGCTGAATTCTTGCAGCATCAGGAAGGACTAAGCTCCGTTAGGAGAAGTCTGAATTAGCTTGCCCCAGGTCTGTTTCTATAGTAGTTGTCTATCCTCCATGTTCTATGTACTGCATTAAAGTAATGCTGAAGTGATTGGGGCAGCTTCTCAAATGAACCCTGCTCACTTGCCAGCAGCCAGCCAGGAGATGTTGTGCCTCAGTCATGTTATGTTGCTAGAAATTGGCAGCCCAATTCTGTTTTGCTTTTTAGCTTTATCCATTTCCCATGTTCCTGTTGTTGTTAGGCTTGTGTATAAATGTGATCCAAATTTGCAGTTGGTTAACTCCAGAGACTGAGTGGATTTGCTCTGCCAGGCTGTTTGGTCTGCAGGTTGATTCAGAAGAACATTATTGTTTGAAGAAGATTACAGATTTATAGATTATAGGAGAACAGGGTTTTATTTTACCATGTCTCTGCTTCACACAAGGTGTGCCTGTAGCAGAGGAACTCACCAGCAGCTCTAATGAGTTCAGAATGGTGCTGTCATTATGGGCTGGGCAACCTGTTTGATTTTCTTGGGAATTGTTGGCTTCTTTATCTCCAAATAATTGAATCTTAATGTAACTGCAACTGAACAAAAGGTTTGTTTCTGCCTCACACTGTATTTCCAACTTTTCTGTTTAAAAGTGCACAGCTGATGAATATACCAGAACAGCATCAATGTGAACATGTGTCAGTGTCAGGAAGATGAGGGTGTAACAGGAGCACGTTTGTGTTTGTTTGTTGTGCAGGCCTGGCAGGATGCTGGACTTGTCCTGTCCACGAGCAGCAATGAAGCCTGTAAGCTCTTTGATGCTGTGCTCACACAGGTATGACTGAAAATGGGATTTGAAGGGATTCATGCATGGAACACTCTTTACTGCAGCTGATATTTAGATTTCTTATCAGCTGGGAGAGCCTCAAAATGAGGCCACCACAGGAGTTCAGCCTTTAGCTGGCTGCAGGAAACCCTTTTAGCAGAGGGCTGTACCAGGTGCTGCAGCCGTGGTGAAAACCTCAGCAGTGAGCTCATTCCACTTGACACCAACAAATCAGCCAAAAGCCCTGCAGAACTCCAGGGTAATTGGTTCTGCTGGTGACTGAATTAAATTAAACCCCAGTTTTTCTGGTTTTATACTACACTAAACCTTCCCAAATGCAACATTTGTCTTTTAGTCATTTGCCCTGCTTTTGAATTTTGAGTGTCGGTGAGAACAAAAAGAAAAAATCCTCCTTATCATAGAGGATTTCTCCACCCTGTCTTGCTCTGTCTCTCTTACAGTATGCAACTTGGACCAATAATGAGAGCCTTGGAGGTATTGAAGGATGTCTCTCCAAGCTAAAAGCAGCAGATCCAAACTTTAGTGAGTATAACCTTTAATTCAGAGCATGGGTTGATGCCTGTTGTCTTGGTATTTAACTGACTTTGTTTATGCAAGGGCAAGGTGATAATTTATACAATTCTGTAAAACTTCAGAATGTAAGCAGGGAGAATGCTTTTGTGTGGTGTTTTTTTCCTTTCATTTCACACAATATTTGAGTGGCTGTCATAAAAACCTTCTGAGAACTTTAGGCTTGGGAGGCTTCCTGGACCCCTGTGTCCACAAGTGAGTTGTATTGAAAGTGCTCAGCTGCTGTGGTGTTTGTGGAGCTGAAGGCTGTGCTGTGGGCTCAGCTGGTGCTGTGCTGTTTCCTGCAGCCATGGGACACGTCCTTGCCAATGGCTTGGAGCTGATTGGCACTGGAAGGAGCGTGAGGCTCGACAGGGAGCTGGGCAGCGCCGTGACAGCCATGGTGGCACTTTCCAAGGCACAGCCGCTGACAGAGAGGGAGAGGCTCCACGTGTCAGCGCTGGACGTGTTTGCCAGGGGGTGAGTCCTGTGTCACCCTGCTCAGGGGACTGGGAACAGTTCCTGTGTCTGCTGCAGGCAGAGCTGAAGGCTGGCAGTGGTGCTGTGTCATGGTAGCTGACCTCTGGCAGAGGATCAGGACGGGGTGTCGCAGATTGTCCCTGAATTTCTCTCTGCCCCACAAGTGCCATGTCTAGCTGGGGAGCAGCACTGTAGGAAGTGCTCTATTGCCACCACTGCCTAGCATTGAGCACTTCAAGTTTAAAATGTGCAACAGATCCATCAGTGTAGAATTAGGAAATGAAGTATTTGGCTACAGCAGGGTAGAGACTCAGGTGCACAGACAGAAAATTACAGGCTTCTCTCTCTTGTCTCCCTATGTCAAAATCTATTTCCTTGTAAAACAGGGAGATAAGAGTGTCACAGTGTGTGCTGTAGGGGCACACTGCTTCATTCCATATGATAAATCTGTATGAACTGCAGAACATATGGCCTAATGATTCACTCTCATTATTTGTTTGCCAAACAATTGGGCAAGCATGGGTTTGCCTCACATCTCAGCAAAGGGAATGAGTAAGCTACTGGGGCCCTGCCACTGGGTTTGATTCCTGCAAAGGAGAGGGAAGGTGTCTTTATACATACAAAGTTCCATTAATTATGGTGGGTCCTTCTATTCAGCCCTGGAGGAAAAGTTTTAGGTTTATGGCTTAAGCTTGTTTCATTTTCCTTGTGTGTTACAGTGATTTGGTGTAACCCAACACAATTTCTTTCATAAGATTTCTCAGAAGGTGCCAAATGAAGATAATCCTATTATTATCTTAGAAAAGACTAAAGAATTCCTTCAAGGAAGACAAGAAGTCATTTGGTGCTGAATTTTCTGTTTTTCAGCATAGTTTGAGTTCAGGACTAACAGTAGGGGCAGGCATGTGTGCCTTTTTCAGTGATGGAAATAATTTTTTGATTTCTAGCCAACTTCCAAAAGCTTGTGAGCTGTGGGAGCAGATTCTGCAGAGCCACCCCACTGACCTGCTAGCCCTCAAGTTTTCCCATGACACTTATTTCTACCTGGGGTACCAACGCCAGATGAGAGATTCTGTTGCTCGTGTTTATCCTTTCTGGACTCCTGATGTTCCCCTGAGTAGGTGAGTCAAGCTTCACTTGGAAATTCCTCTTTACCTGGTGTGCAAGGACTATGTGGTTTTTAAGTTCAGATTTACAAGTTCAGATCTTTTGGAAACAAGACATGCAGACAAAAATCAAGAGTCTGGAAGTTAATCAAATTGGACTATGGATAGAACATGTATCGAGTATCCCTCTTGACACTGTTGGGGAGGGATTTTTCCTAAGTGAGCTGTCAAATATAACACATGGTGTGTAATACATAGGATAAAATCATGTCCCTACCCAGAACAGTGGTAAAATTTCTTCATTTCTTCCAAAAAAATACTATTCATCTTGATCCATTAAATCAATAAGGTACACATAACATCCCTAATTTTTCTTTATTTTTATGGCTTAATTGGATGATTTACAACCAGTTTTAAAGGGCCACTTCATGTAAAAGTACCCTCCTGGTGTTTTGTGGGCACTGGGGAAAATGTAGATTACCTTGGAGATGCTCAGATAGCTTTGGTGACAGCAGTGTCTCACTTCTAGCCTTTGAATTCTGCATCTTACAGCTGTTTTGGAGATCAGCAGCTGGTTCTGTGTAGCTGGTGATTCCATCTCATCCAGAGATGGAAATGTCCATTCTGATGTGCATCTTGTCACTGTTTGCCATACTGGTGTCTTAGGGTCACTCATTTCCCCTGAGAATTAGCTTGGTAGTTCTGTATCCTGTGAGCTTGAACCCTTGTAAATTGCTCTGCAAGGACTTTTTTGAGTTAAATGCTCTTTCTAGTGTGTTTTTTCAGTCCTGGACTAAACCTTGTTATAAATGGATGATGTGTTCTTTTCCCCCCTTCTGTTAGCTATGTGAAGGGCTACTACTCTTTTGGACTTGTGGAAACAAACCTTTATGACCGTGCTGAGAAGGTTGCCCATGAGGTAAACTGCCTGCTGTTGGTGCTGCAAGGCTTGAGGATTCTCACACAGGGTGTTGGTTCCTGCCAGCTGTTGGTCAAAGCAGCAGAGAGATACAGCTCACATGGAAATGCTCACAGACCTTTGTGAGGCTTGTTGATGACCCTTCTCTCATCTCTGCCCCACCAAGGCAGTTTCATGGACTGCATTCCCCTCATTGCTTATGAGCCTGCCCTGTCACGTGGGGTCAGAACTCCCCTATAAAATCCACATATCAGCCACCTGCTGCTTCCCACATGTGTAATTGCCTGTTTGCTCCTATTAAGGAATGTTGGATTGTTTTGACATAATCACTCCTGTTTGGCTTCCTGCTCCCTTTTGTTTTCCCAGATGCTTGTTCCTGGGTTGTTGAACAATTAACTGTAACAATGTTCCTGGGGATCAGTGTCAGCCAGCCTGTTTCCTTTCTATGAAGATAGTAATTACACTTTCTCCAGTCCTCAGGATTATCCCTGTCCTCCGGGAGTCTCAGACACAATGAATCTCTAATGGGTGTTCTTGGCAAAACTTCTGGTACATCAAATTGCTGAAAGTGAAAACAGAGACTAAACCCTAAAATTTGACCTTTACTAGGTTCATGACAAACTTTGCAACATGCAAAAAGCCTAGTGGGAGTTTTGGGCCAAGGAAGAGCAATTGGCCATTTTTGGAAAAGAAATAGTTATCTGCAAGGCACTATATAATGGAATATATTGTGCCTGCAGTTCTTTCATTGCTGCATGTCTGTGAAATAGATGTCATTTCACAGTCATCATCACAGCCTGTGTTTTAAAGTGTTTTGCAGGTGATCTCCCTGCAGCAGAAGTTGGGAAGTGAAGTCAGCCAAGAAACATTCTCTTCCTTTTCTGTCCAAATCAGACTTGTGGGCTGTGGTTAGTTGGAGTGGTACAAGGATGTACTTAACATGCAGCAAGTAAAAAGTAGTCTCTTGTTTCTAGATAAGCAGTGACAAATGTCTGCATTTGCAAGTTTGTAAGGCTCATTGTGTTTTCCTGTTTTTCTCTCACAGGCTTTGGCTATAAATCAGACAGATGCGTGGTCTGTCCATACCATAGCTCATGTAAATGAAATGAAAGCAGAGGTGGAGAAAGGCTTAAAATTCATGGAGGAGACAGAAAAGAACTGGAAGGTAAATGTTTTTGTGGCATCTCTGAGGAAGCTGTTCTTAGGTTTTCTTTAATTCCTGCAGCCAAGTTCTTGAGTCAGGCCTGCAGCCCTGTTACAATCAATGCAGAGTTTGCACATTAGAGGAAATCCTCCTTTGAGGTGCTGCTACTCTCCATGCAGCTTTTAAGCAAGAGGAAGGAAGAAGTGGCGTCATGAGGGACATGACTGTCCCTATTTGTGATCTGTTTGTGGTTATAAAACCAAAGTGACCACTGATTCTTTCACAGGCTTTGTACTTAGGCTGAAGTAAGCACAGACAGTCATTTGAAGGACCTGGCTAAATCTCCTCATGGGACCTAAGATGAGATGAAAAATGACACAGTCAAATCAACTGTTTCAAAACACTAAAATACTTGTTTGCTTCTAGTAATGGGGAGGGGATTTTAAGAACAAAGAAAAGAGAAATTATGCTCTTATGTATTTTCTAATGTACTAATTACTTTCTAGTGTGTCAGTTACCTTTATAAATCCAACATGTTTGATACCATCTTTCAGAGTATTGAACAGGTTAATTAGTCTGTTATGTGGTCCTTTGCTGTAAATTAGGTTTTATTTTGTGTTTGATAGCATTTACCCAGTGATTAAGTCTGTTATATTGAGAGCTGTGAGGTTTGCCTTTGCTAGAACCCACAAGAGTCTATTTTAGAGTCATCTGAGCTGACTGTCCCATCTCACACCAAGAGCAGGACTGGATAGTGGGACTAGAAAGGCTGGGTTTGTGCTTGTTTTATTTTTTAAGTTAAGCATGCAGGTACTGGGCTTGGAAGTGCAGACAGAAAACTCTTGCTTGAAGTTCACACCAGAAAGCATTTTTTCTTTTAATATGTTAAAAGAAGTTTTAATGAAAAAGTGATTGACAGTTTGGGTGATGCCTTAAAAAGCCCAATCAGTGATTTTTGGATAATTTTTTTTTAACTCTTGGTTCTTAAAATAATTGCATGTCTCTGTGATTCTTACTCTTTTATCTAAATATCCAAAAGAGTCTTACTCTTTTATCCAAAATCAAGTGCAAGCCCACTTGTCTCTAGCAGTTTAATCTTTTTTAGAACTCAGATTTAGCAGCAGGGAAAAGGTTTTGCTTTATTTATTCAGGTAATTCCATGATCTTGTTTGTGTGACATTTGAAATGGCAGTATGATATTCAACTTGATATTAGCAGTGTTTATGCCAAGCACATAACTGCTTCTGTTGCTTGGGTTTGGTTTATGATTTAATATTAAACAAGCAAAGATTACCAGAATGTTTATCTTAGAAGCCCTGACATTTATTGGGAACCTTTACCTTTGTGCTTCCTGAAAGTGCTTGTTACAGTTGTCAGTATGACAATAAAGATGATTTTTCCACTTGTGAGACCATTAAGTTTAACTACAGAACCAGGAGAGAGTGGGAGGAGAGGGGTGAACCTTTCTGGTATTTTAATTTTCACCAAAGGATTATGGAACTACATTTGTCTGTTTTTAATGCATTCACAAAAATGAGCTGCAATTGCCTTGAGCTGCAGGCTGGGGAAGGGGATTTGAAGTTCTGGTGCCTGCTGGAAAAGGACAGTGTGAAATTGGGGCAGTTCAGCAAAAATTCATCTCACCTGATGAGCTGCCAGTGTGTTTGGCATCTCTTGCAGCTTCTGTAGCCTGTAGTAAACCTTGTTTAAAAGTGATTCCTCTTTGTCTGAGGTAGGTTCTACATGGCTGGGATGAATGGCCCTCATAAGGCCTCCATATCCTCCTCTCTCCACTATCTGGCCAGGTTATTTCAGACAAGATGGCTAAATTTTAGATGAGACAAATCTTACTCTTCTTAGAGATATGGATTAAATATCTTTTTTTAAAAGGGTGCTGAAGAAAAATGAATTCTGAGGCATCCAAGTGAAACTCTTAAATGATGTGGGGGAACCTTGGGTTTGAGATGTTGCCCTGAATAGCTGTAAGTGTACCAAATGAGAAAGTGTCCTGGCAGCTGATTTAAATTTCTTGTCTCTTTTGTGTCTCCTGAAGTACTCAGTCTTCCTGAAGGAGGAAACAGAAATCTGACTAGATAACTTGGAAAGGGGAGTTAATTTGTAAATATTTTTTCTTTCTCTCTAGAGCAGTGATATGCTTGCTTGCCATAATTACTGGCACTGGGCTTTATACTACATTGAAAAGGTATGAGATATTTTCATACATGTGCTTTATGGTCTAGATAGGTTATCTAAAGCTCTTTAAAAGGCAGAACTAACATTTGCTTGGGGGGGTCAGCTGTTTGAAGGGATGTTTTTATAAAATAGCACAATTCTATATTTGCAAAGTGGCATAGTTCTTTATTACTGTTATTCTGAGAATTTTAATTGCATTGGTCAGCACTTTCAGGATCTTTCTATGAATGTTGAAATATTGCTGTGAAATTATTGCGTGTTTGAAGATCCAGTAGTCTCACTAATTACATTTAGCACAGTAATTTGATAGCAAGATGAACACAGATCTCTAATTTTGAGACAAAAATTAACAAAATTCTTAGCAAATTCAGTACTCATTTTCTGGCTCAAAAATTTGCTGACTATAAAAAAAGAGGCCATAAACTCTAAATTGGGTTGCCAATGCTATTAATTGTTGTTACTAATTCTTACTATTGAAAGCCTTTAAAAATGGTTGAAATTTTACCCAGCCTGTCAAAATTTCCTTGGATTTAATGCTTAGCACTTGTGGGGCTCAGCTTAATAGGGAGATAAATGTGGCATCCCTGAGAAGGCAGCATCCTTTGGCCAGAAGGCAGAGTAATACAGGAGGAACATAATTCTCAACAAGAATCCAATAGTTTATTTATTTTGTCACTTCCTATCTACCTAACTTTTTTGAAGGCTGCTTAAAACCATTTTTCCCCATCTCTTTGCATACACCGTGGGATGCACTGATTTTTGCAAACATCTATGAAAAGAACATTAGAATGAGAGGCAATATCTCCATATTTCTCCTCCTTGCTCAACTTGTGCCAGTATTGGTGCTTCTTCTTAGATGGAACCTCAACACACTGATCATTTTGCCTATTAAATCCAGGTTTTTCTGCTTTGAATGCCTCAAGGTTTCTTTGGCTTGGTTGGTTTTGATCAGGCAGTCCTGAGGAGCTGTTCTGGTGTCTGTTAATGTGTTTGTGTCTGGGTGCTGTGTCTGCACATTAACCCACAGTCCTCCTTTGCTTTTCCAGGGGGAATATGAAGCTGCTTTGACAATTTATGACAAGCATGTGAGTAGGGGCCTTTTTATCTTTACTGAGGTCATGCAAGATCATGATGTGATGATGATGTGTGATTTCTTCCTGCTGTGTGACATTGAAACCTATCACAGTGCATGATCTGTGTATAAATATTGTTTACATCTGTTACCACAGGCTTTTAGGGAAACAGCTTCCCAGCACTTCTGGGGAAAATGCCCCAAGGATTGAGTGTTACATAGTTTGAATGCTTAAAAGGGCTGCAGTGGTACTGATTTCCATTCTGTCCATGTTTCTTATTCATACCTTTCAAAGGTAAATTAGTCAAGTCACCTTTACAAAGAACTGGTTTTGCATGTTAGGTACAAAGTCAACTGGATTTCAAAACAATGTTTGTAAATCAGCAGTATCAATTTAGATAACATAGCACATCTTTGTAAGGACTGTAAAAATAAATACTGCAATAAGAAGGTTGCTGGGCAGCTTTCTATCTGCTAACATTGATCCAGTGAAGTAATATTTGTGGCAGAATTTTGGAAAAATAAAATACTGTGGTGACTCTTCATATTTACTGAGAAAAACAACACATGTAAACCATGTAAGTTTCTGTCATTGCAAATTCCTTTATTGAAGAAAAATGGAAATAGGACTATTACAAAACAAGTAATTTTGAATTAATAGAAGGATAAAATTAATTTAGAACTGTAAAAATAAGTTTGATAATCTGAGGAAGATTCCACTAGTGCATCACTTGGCCATCCTATGAGTACTTGTGATTACAGATTGCTCCTGTGTGCCTGGCAAGTGGCAGCATCCTGGATATAGTTGATAACTGTTCAATGCTGTACAGGCTCCATCTGGAAGGTAGGATATCCTCTGGCCATTCTTTTTTATAACTTTCTCTTTTTCCCTTCCCCTGCCATTCATGTTGGGGAACTATTTCAATATAATTACACAGCAAGTTTGATCAGTGTTCCAGACGAAACTTGAGAAAAGCATCAATGTGAAGTTTTTAATAATTTCCATAAGTTTTACTCTTCCTAAGAGCTTCCATTTTCCATGCCAGCATGGCATAACAACTCCAGTGCATAAGCCTCTAAAAACCCATAGCACTTTCTGGATGTAAATTTCCAGTCACATCCTTTCTTTTTCTGTTTTGATCCTGATTGAAATAGTATGGGTGTATCATCCTCTGGCTTTTGTACTCCCCTCACTCAGTGGCATTTCCCCTTTTAAGTCAGTGTTTATAGACTGGGATGCATGGCAGGGACATGATGGGCAGACAGTATTTCACACTGTTCTGCTAAAACACTAATGATGTATTGGGGTTTTTATTAAATCCTTCTTCTCACTCTGCCTTGTGATTCCTACAGATGGCTCATGGTGAACAGCACCTCCAAAACATTATGAGCAATCTCATAATAAAGCCAGAAGCTCACACAATGCAGACTAAAATAATACCTTTAAACTCCTGACAGTCAAGAAACTCTTGGCCCACATAAGGCGGACTGCTGCTGAGCATTATTGCTGCATACATTTTGCTACATCAGGAAATGTTGAGTTCAGTGGGAATGCATTTTATGCTGAGTGGCTGACAGTAATTGCAGAGTTGTACCTTCTCATGTGGCAATGTTATTGAGAGAAGTATTTTATACTCTTAGGTGTAAAGCTTGGGGACAGGTGGAATGATCTGCTTGGGGTTACAAAGAAGCACACCAAGGATCACATTCTTCTGTTCAATGATGTGCACTACTTGATGTCTTTCCTTGGAGCCAAAGACCACAAAACTACTGAGGAGCTTTTAACAACTCTACAGGAACTTGCCAGGTAAGCAATGCAATTCCTGCACTGGGCTCAGTGAAAAGCCCTCTGAGCTTCAGGGCAGTGATGTCTCTGGCTTGCTGAAGCTCCAACATGCTCCTCCCTGCCTTAGCATGTCTCCAGTTAGGAGATCCAAATTATTGTCTATTTATTGAGTTAATGTCTAGAGGGGTTCCTCATGTTGAGCAGAAATCTTTTGTGTTTGAGGTCATGGACACCACCTGAGCAGTTGCTGTCTGTTTCCTTTTAGTGGGGTCACACTAAGCTGTGTTACAGACAAGGAGTAAAGTATATTAATAAGAACATTCTACAGGATATGTCAGCTGGCTGTGGTGGGTCTTTTCTGCTCTAGTTTAAAAGGTTAATGAGAGAACATTAGTTGGTAGTGATGTTCTAATGGCTACTCTTTGATGTGGTGTTAAGTCCATCTCCAGGAAATTAGATTTCAAGTACTACTATAGTAATAATCTAGAATATTTCACTTTCAAATTAAGTTATTTGAAAAAGTTGAATACTAAAGTACTACATCCAAACAATGAAGGTTTTGTGTTCCCTTAGGTATTAAATGACTGTGAATTGCCTTGTTTATTTTTTAAGGGGTTGATATATAGATGCTTTAAATTAAAATTCTTCCCCCCACGACACCCTTTTTTTCCTCTGTTTAAGCATCTGTTGCTTCCTTTGCCTTTAAAAAGAAGGAAGGAGAACCTGAAATTGTCACTATTTGTTCCTGACTATTTTTAGTTTTGAGGAATACTGTAACTTGTAATACTTATCAAAACAAATAACTTTCAAAGCAAGCCTAAGTATGTCTCATTTAACTAAAGTAGAAAACAGCAAATATTTTTTGTTATTTATTCTATTATTTATGTAAGTATGTCAGGATATATAAAGTATAGAAAACTGTCCACCAGAGGCTTTAATGAACATATGTTCAAATAAGCTATTTATTCTTTTGCCCAGTGCTTCCTTTCATCTACTTTCAGCCTTAATAATACATGTGTACATTTTTAGCTGCAATTTGAAAAATTATAAAGCTTCATTTCATTATTTGAGAAAGCAGGCTGAATGATTGGATGAGCTGAAGGGACTGTATTAATGATTGGATTAATTTACATCTATTGCAAATGTGTAATATATAAATGATAGCCCAGAGGCGTTTTGTATGTGTTAAGAAAGCAGTGTTACACCCTGGGCACAAACATCTGGCCTTGCACCCGGATTTTTGCCTGGCCTGAGCCATGGAAAGTTGCTGGGAATTTGTCGGGTGTCCCATGGCGCTCTCTGGTGGTTGTGTCACAGGCTCCTTTCCGTGGAAGTGCTGGACAAAATGTAGAAATGAGAAATTGTTCCATTATTTTCCTCACTGACTGTCTGAAGCTGCTTCAAAGCTGTTGTGCGCTTTTATTTCTCTAGGATGCCACAGTTTGTTTAAGGAATGATAAGCACATAGGGCAGTGTTGCCTCCTGGAAAATGAAGGCTGGCCCAGTGAAAGAAAAGGAAGTTTTGTAACGCTGATGTGGGAAGGAGCTGGCTTTGCAAGGTCATGCTGGGAGCTGTGTGCAAGGACTGGTGGCCACATGTGGCCAGACAAAGGACTTGCAGTAGGATGCTCTGGTGGGGTCAGCACAAGAGAAACTGCAGTTTTCTTACAGCCCAAAGTGTTTATTGCAGAACTAGGAGGGGTTGGGCTTGTGCCTTTTGTGGGTGTATTCAGGAGGATAAAAACTGATTGCTGGATGAGTAACAAAAAGGTGAAAGTAGCATAACCACACCAAAAGATATGACCTAAGTCAAGTACCTGAAACATCAGGCTTTGTACAGTAACAAAAAATAACCTGTCTGCAGGCAGGGGCAGACTGGCATTGAAATATGGCTATTTATACTTTGTTATAAAAGTTAACCGCTTTTTCATTCTACAGAGCACCTCATGAAGACCAGCAGCTTTCCCTGGCTCCTCGTTTGGGGCTGCCACTGTGCCAGGCTTTTGTAGAGTTTGAAAATGGGAATTGTGACAAAGCTGTAGATCTGCTCTACCCAATCCGTTACGAACTCGTCCAAGTGGGAGGCAGTGATGCTCAGGTAAAGCAGATCCAGAAAAGACTTTTTGATGTGACTCAGTCCCTTCTCAGCAGCCACCATGAAGCACTTACCTCATTCAGTCAAACACTGAAAAGCTGAACTCTGCTTGTGACTGAATCCTGTTTGCAAACACTTACTAGCAGGATTAGCTATTTATTTTTAATGTTGATTTGTTTCCTTCCTGTGAATTTAATAGTTTGGTAACCAAGACACTGTAACCAGCCATACATTATAAATTACTTACTAGTTGGTATTTTCCTGGTTTTTTTTCCAGAGAGATGTTTTCAGCCTGTTATTGATTCATGCTGCTTTAAATTCTAAATCAAAGGCCAAACAAAACCTTGCAAGGTGAGTATTTCCCCTGATAAATATTTGTGGAAGTAGCACTGTTGCTAAAAGTAAGGAGTAATGAATATACTCTAAAAATAAGAAGTAATGAATATATTCAAACCACTAAATTTCAGGCTAAAATTTTGTGTTAAATGTAGCAACATTTAACCAGGATAAAAAGTACAATAGCTTCCAATTCCAAAAGTCCACTCTCTCAGCCTGGATGGATGATCTGTGTATGTTCAAGGGTAGTTGATTTTCAATGGTTCTGGATTTTCCAATGGTTCTGTCTTCAACTATAGCCTGTTGACCATGTGTGAACTGCAACTGCAGTCAGTGCCACTGCTGACATCTGCTTTGCTGGGGTCAGAGGTGTTCTCTGCCACGTGTGCTTGCCCCTCAGCACAAAGCACAGCCTGTTTAGCAGAACAGTCCACATTTATCACCCACTGCTCACCCTCCTGCCTCTCCTTTCCCAGGTGTCTCCTGCATGAACGGGACCTGCTGAGACCCAAGTCACCAATGACCGAGCGACTGATCAGGAAGGCAGCAGCTGTGCATTCCATGGCATAGGGCTTTCCTCCAGCTTCAGCTGGAAGAGCCAGGAGCTTTCCACAAAGCCTGGGAGCAGGGAGTGCAGGGGTGCTGTGAAGGAATTCAGGGAGGTACTCAAGCTTAAAAGATTTGAGAATTATTTCCTTAAAAAAAGACAGCTGTTGCATTTCTGGAGGTTGTGCCTTAGATGATTCCACAAGGAAAGAAGAAAACTTGCTGATAATGCAAGCAAAACTTGCTGACAAAGCTTTCTGGAGCATCCCAAAGGCACTGCTGCTCTGGTATGTTTTCCTGAACATTCCCTCTGGCTCTGATTGTACACAGTGCAGTAACGGTGCCTGGGTTCCAGTCCTTCTTTGGCCCAGCTTGTTAACTTGCCCTACATGTGAATTTAAACTGCTCAGGTAATTCAAAGGGAGCTTTGAAATAAAGCTAATAGGAAGATGCAGGGCCAGAACCAGTACAGGCATGAACTGAATTCCATATTGAGCTTCCAGCCCATGCAGGCAGGAGTCACAGATCTGTCTGCATTCAGGATCTCGTTCCAGGTGTACATTTTTAAACTCTGTCTCATAAAATGTTAAAGTTTTCTCCCAGCTCTCCTGGCCTCACAGGCCTGCCCCTCCTTCCTGTCCAGCTCAGGCTCTTCCCCATGTCCCACAGCAGCCTTGTCCTGCAGTTTCCTTTTGACCTAAGAAGGCACTTCCATAGCTGGCCCTGCACTGCCCCTGGAGTTCCTGCATCGTGGAACAAGAGGTGGAAGTGCTTTGCTGATATTTTGCTTTACCCAATCCTCCCCTGATGCAGAAATAGCTTATTTTTAAAGGAAGAATAATAAAACCATGTAAGGGATTGCATTCCTTGCCTTCAGGTGTTCAGGTTGGTGAGCATGCTGTTCTTCAGCAGACAGCTTGTCTGCTCAGCCATGGTGGGGATGACTCACTTGGGACACCTTAGTGGATTTTAACTATTATTTTTAATAAGTGCACTTCAGACAATGACTTTAGACAGGTAACTTTTTACTAGAGGAATGTAACAAATTTTGAAAGGAACAAAAGCCTGAGAAAGCTCTGGCTGGCTATGCAGAGTGTGATCAATGTAATCAATGACAGCTCTACTTTCAATAGAACACGATTGAGAATTTTGTCTGCTTTGCTTTAATAAAGTCAAAGATGATCTTTGTTAAGCAAGCAAGTACATGACTTCTTTGCATGTGTGAAGCTTTTAAATGTGTTCTTCAGCCTAATTTCATGGATGTGTAGCAGTGTGCACCCACTTTGTTTCCACCACAGTGGCCAGAAGCACGCAGCAGTGGAGAGCAGCGGCATCTGTGCTCGCACAGGTCACAGCCCAAGCGTTAGGAGGAGGCTGAGGTGCCACAAGGTGGGTGAACCATTGTTTCTCTCTCATCCTCCTGCATTCAGAGTATGCATTTTCCAGCTTTTCTCCCCCTTCAGCTCAGTTACCCAGACTGCAGCTCTCCCCCCCAGTCCAGCCCTCTGATGGAAAAGCCAAAGCCTTGTGCACCAGAGAGCTGCATCCATCCCTGCTGCAGGGTGGGTTGGACCATGAACAGCTCTGCAGTTCCTGTACTGCTGTGTCCTCACTCTGTGTGTGGTGCTCTGGACTGATCCTAAGCTGTCAGCATCTCACTGGCACCCTCCCCACCCAGGCATGGGGCTTTCTCCAGGTGCCTGATTTAGAGTCTTTCAAAGTTACTCATCTGCATATTAAAGAAGTACATCCCTAGAACCTCTCAGTACCTCACTATTTTGAGATTTAAAACCAACAGTTCTGCCACTACCTCACTTAATTCTTTTACCTTTTCTTAGGACTTCATTAACTGCTCAGAGCAGCTGTTTAATTACATGAAATCTAACCAAACTACCCCATCACTTTAATATTAAACATCTCCTAGTTAGGAAGTTCATTTACAGAAATATTCTCTCCTTAGCAATTAGCTAAACACCCACCCTACCACAGCAGTCCAAGTGTGCAATTCCCTGATATAGAAACAACAAATGAACACAGGGAATGCAGGCAGGGGCTGGTTCACTCAGCATATTTAGTCTTGCCATGTTTATGTAAAGACAAACTGCACACTGAAAGTGCCTGAACACAGGTTTTATTTGCAAATACAACAAGCTCAGTAATTCAGGAATTCTACAGGCAAATAAGAGAAAGAAAGATCTTTAAAAGTGATAAAATCTTTACCACATGTTTTCATTTAGCTTTAAGTAATTTCAGTAAGATTTTCTGGATTTATCTTTTCTGTTATTCTTGGGAAGAACTTGCTGTCTTTGAGTGATTGACAGATTTCTATCACAGATGCAAAAACCTTAGAGGCTATTGGCTTTCTGTAAAACTTATCTGAAATAAAAATTACTGCTCCTCTGTCCTCAGTCCCAGCTTCCCTCTGAACAGCTAAAACTGCCTGAATATGGCATTTTGTACAGAGGGCCTTCAGTTTGATCCACCTACAGACTCCCTGCTAACATCCAGTAGAAATTGCAGAGGTTTCTGACCCAGGATCACCCCCAAACCAAAAAGAGGACCCTCACTTGTCAGCACCCTGCCCCACGCAAGTGGGCAGCAGAACATGCAGACGGTGCCTTGGGACAGCAATTCTACCACTGGCCTCAGGAGAGCCTAACTGGTCTCTCTTGGTCCCATTCTAATCTGGAAAACGAAAATTACTGCACCAACAGGACAGAACATCTCCATGATCCTTAAGGAATTTCTCCTGTCCTACTGTGCTATGTGGACACACCCACTGGAAAGCCTGGCTCATGGGAACACAGCCTTTGTGTCCTTGTGCCATTATCTGCAGCCAAACCACCACATTTTGGTATCTGCTTACTCACATGTGGTGGCTTTCACAGTTTCAGCTGAGCTCTGCTTTTGTGTAGGTTACAGCAAGTAACTGCTCATTTCCATAAGGAATCTGATCCAACAGCTTTCTGATCCATCTGCCATTGTACAGATGAAAATTCTCGAGAACTAACAACATGGATTTACAATATGCTTTTCCTTTTTTTGTTTATCATTTTAACTCAAAACACGTACCAGCATTAACAAGCAGTGCTTTGAAAACAAACTCAAGTCATTATTACCTACACTGAGTTGTTTATAATAATGATAGCTGAGAGGATCAAGAACAGGTGAGTTCTGCACTGAAAAGAATTTCTGGCTACTAAACACCTGACAGCTTCCTTTAAAACTACTGTAGTGTTAATTTTTCTTTCAACTGTTTGCAAAGAGAAGTCCTCTCTATTTTTTTAGACGATGCATTTACAATTATTTGCCCACAGCAGTCATAACATTCAATTTCCCATCCCACAATTCTGATTTTTCTGCTATGGTTATCAAAATGTCTGTGCTTCATTTAAGAGAGGAAGAGAAGATAAGGCAGTCACAACAAATGTAACATCTGCTTTGCCAGCCCTCCTCAATGCAGAAACTGGATTAACATTCTGAAGAACTGTATTAAAAAGAAAAAGGTCACTAAGTAGAACACCTGCAATATGAAAAACAAGATGATGGACACAAACTGCCACGTTCCTCTAAGATATGACACATTTTCTTCCCTCCTCTCTAGACGCTCTTGTTCCTGTCTCTTTTTGCGCACTTGTTCCTGTGTCTTTCTGCACATTTATTCTCTCCTCTCTATACTCTATGATATACTCTGGGTAAATCTGGTGTTTTTCAAAGACAACAAAAACAGCAGGATTGAACTCATTATCCACACAGCTGTCATACAGCCACAGCTTGGCAGCACACTTCATTGGGGGCCGGACGTAGGCAGCGTTGCCTTTCACGTAGTCTCCAACCAGAACACGAGCCACGAACATGGAGTGTCCCTGCAGCGTGGCCTGACAGTAGGTGTGGGAATAGCAAGCATCTCTAGCAAAGTAACTTCCTAGAAAATGAGATGGAAACGTGGGTGTGAGGAGAATCTGTACACTGACCGCAAAATCTGAGCATTCTATGGGTTTTCAGGACTCAACTTTCAGGACTTCTCTTACTCAGTTTACAGAACACCACCGACATTTTTGCAAGAGAGGGGACTGCACTATGTTATTTCCATTCACTATTTGCTATTTCAGGAACCATTTTTAAAAGCTGTACAAATAAGCACACTCCAGGTCTGTGTGTTGTGATGAGAGGGACAGACAAGAAAACATGAGGACCTTCCAAGATCACACTGAAGGCATACACACCCTTCTGCTCCCTGCCATACAAACCAATTTGTAAGTTCAAATTATGATCCCAGACATCAGAAAATGCCACCTACACCAAATCCCAAATCACTAATGCTCTTAACACCTTGTGAGAAGACTTGCCCCCAACCCAAAGCAAATCCTGGCCTCTTCAGAAGCATCATAATACCAATTCTTGTCTTTTTTTTTTCTCCTTCTACAGTTAAAGACTTCAGAACCTTTGACTGCTGCGCTATCAGGGGAGTCTCAGCAGACATCTCACTTTCTACATACCCTTCCCATAGTTAGTTCCATTGCTTCCACAAATTCTCCAGTCAAAGTTCTGACTGCAGACTGTTTCCATAAAGGTGACGTCAGCTCCGTGGAACAGGCGTTTTTCCTGCACTTCCTTTCCTCCATTTTCCTTTTTCATCTTTTCTTTTTGCCTGATAAAAATGAAGGGGAGGAGAATGTGAACCATGGAAGAAAAGGGAAAGTTAGAGCAATGGACTGAGTTCATTGAGAACATACTGTGAACATACTCTGGTGCCCAAAGAACATGTGGCTGCCCCATCCCTCAAAGTGTTCCGGCCAGGCTGGACGGGGCTTGGAGCAACCTGGGACAGTGGAAGGTGTCCTTGTTCTGTGCAGACTGGAAGAGCTTTAAGATCTCTTCCAACCCAAATTACTCCATCATCCTCTGGACTTGGCAATGTTAAACTCTGCCTGCTTAGCTTAATTACCTCATTGGAGGAGGAGAAGAAATATGCACTATTACATGCTTTGAAGTCTCTTATGTTTTGCTAGATGAAAAGGTTTTATGAATCAGTAGCTGATAACTTTCTGGATTCCATCATTTTGCAGGTGAAAGCATTTATTTGAGCAGTATATTTCTACTCCATTACCATTCCATACAGTCCTTGAATACTTTCTCTTGTTTTAAACTAGACAACTGTTCTAAGCAATAGCTTAATCCTACATCGAACTAACGTGAACATGTTTGAACCCCAGCTCTAATCTGCTGGTATCCAGCTTGGCCTAAGTACCTAGTGTTCAATATCACTGATGCAGATGTTGAAAACCAGAAAGGAGCTCTGGAACTCAGACATCATCAAGTTAAACCACGAGGATTCTTTCTCAGTGAATACTGACTGTTCAGCAAAAGCACTGAAATAAATCTGACTGGAACAAAAAGGCCCAAGCAGGCTTTACTCTTTTTAGCATTTCATACACTCTAAATGGATAAAGATTTGTAACACAGAGCACATGTGCAGCAAGCAGTTATTGCTCCATCCCCAAGACAATCACTGTTCACATCCCTGTAGGTATCCTCATCCCAGTTCTGCATATGCATGTCTTTCTCTCCATGCTCCTCTCTCCCTCTTCCAAGGAGCCATGCAAAGGGAACCTCCCCAAATTCTGTGGAAGGCCTCAGACACCAATCTCACTCCTGAAATTCTAATAACTAAATACCAGTCATGTCAAGGCACAGGTGGCAACCTCCTTTCTTTCCTAGAAAGCACATACAGGACACTGTTCTTGAAGACTGCTTCCTCATAAGGATAGGGAAACAAGTACTAACCACTGAAACACCTTCCAGAGGGATGGGTTCTGAATCCTCTGTATTTTAAGGATGCTGTAATTTTTCATAGTCTGATGAAACAGCTGCTTTATTTCATTGTATTCAGAGGTTGTGTTGCTGATCACCACTGCCTATAAAACACAAACCAAAGCAAAAAAAGGCATGAGGCTGCAGTGAGTCTGGAAGATGCAGAGGCCTAATTCCAGCAGATACACTTTCAGAAGGGCCCCAAACTCTGTTTATGAAGGGTTATTAAATGCTTTAGGTCATGACTACATGAATAACCAAATACCAAGAAAATCAGTCTGTCACTCCTGCTTTGCAAGGACACCTCACCTCTCTTCAGGAAGGATGTTGAAAGGTTGATCATCTCCAGGAGTTGACACCTGAAACTTTAAATCTCAATAGAACAGAAATTGCAAAAAGAAAATTTGACAGATTATTCCAGAGAGTATCAGTTTCATATCTAAAGCTGATTAAGAACAAAAGATCTTAGATAACAGCATCATTTGTAATTAGACATTTATGGGAGCTTCAGCTATTAAAGATTAAACAAACAAAACACAGATACCCTCCTGGCATTGTAGTGTCTTACCTTTTCAAAGTTAAAAATCAGAAAGCTTCACTTTAATATGGACTTCAAAAGAACCCCTACATTTCTAAACAAATGTGACATCCAATGCCTGCTTAAACAAATACATCTCCTTTCCCAAAGGAAACAAAGTCTGTTTAGCCATTATCCTTTTATTTATTTATCCATACATTTGTGTTTAAAAATCCATTAAGAAATGCTCATTTTTCCCAAAAAGAATTTAATGCAAAACATAATTAAAACATTACTTGATGTCTTCTGCTTGTTTATGTCAGGCATGAATTTTCCATTTTTTTCTCCAAAGTAACTCATGTCTTTTATCTTCTAGTATCAACATTTATCTTCATAAACTGCAAAAGTGTGATGCTGGCAGGCTGATGTCACCTGGTAATACTTTCCACTTTACCACAACTTAAGCCAAGTGGGAACTCAAGATTACAAAGTGAGATCCCAACATCCCACATTCCAAAGTGTTTTAAGCAAGAAAGCTGTGGCCATCCTAAAAGGTAACAAGGAAAATAACATCTTACCCTACCAGGCAAAAATTCCCTGTTTTAGAAGGCTGAGTTTAGAGAGAAAATAAAGTAGGATAAAATTTGTGTTTCACAGATACATTTAAGTACTTACTGATGAGGAGATCACCCACAGGGAAGTGTTCTAAAGATCAGCTGCACAAGAAATAACTATTTCTTTGAATTTATTTAAAAGCCTTTAAAAATTTGAGTGAAATTTCCCATGTCTCAATACAGGAGCATTTTCCAAAGCTTTACAGCACAGCACATAAAACAATCAGGATATGCAAGTACTGACTGCACAGTCTGTGGCACCACAGCCCAAATTGCTCACCATCACCTACAGGATGAAGATCATGTCTCTGTATTTCAGTACTACATGTTTTATTTAGGATCACAGAATGGTTTGGGTTGGAAGGGATCTTAGAGCCCATCCAGGGAGGGCAGGGACACCTTCCACTATGCCAGGCTGCTCCAAGCCCCATCCAGCCTGGCCTTGGGCACTGCCAGGGATGGGGCAGCCACAGCTTCTCTGGGCACCCTGTGCCAGGACCTCACCACCCTCACAGGGAAGAATTTCTTCCTGATACCCAGTCTAAACCTACTCTCTGTCAGTTTGAGGTCATCCCCCCTTTTCTCGTCACTCCAGGTCCTTGTAAATGATCAGCTCAGCACAAGGGGGGTTCAGGGGCAGGACATGTCCAGATCTCACCACCAGCAGCCCCAAGTCCTTCTCCCAGGGCTGCTCCATCTGCTCATCCCCAGCCTGGGTTGTCCTGGCCCAGGTACAGCACCAGTACTTGTTGAACCTCACTGGATTCCCATGGACCACTTCTTGAGTTTGTCCACATCCCTTTGGATGGCCCTGTCCTTCAGGTGTGTCACCTACAGTGTTCAGCTTGGTGTCATCTGCACATTTACTTATACATTAACAATTCCCACTTCAACTGTGGGATCTCAGTCTCTCAGAACTGGGGTGCAGGGTGAACAAGACCCCCCCTGGGGGGCTCGGGAGTCCTGGAATGCTGCCAGAGATGTCTGGTGGCTGGACTTTGATCCCACATGGGAGATGACATCAGTATGAGGACGGGAGGATTTCACTGGGGTGAATGGTGAAGGGACAAGTTAATTGGAGTGTGAGATACAGGGCTTAAGATTTCTGTACAGGGGGGTCTAGAGAAGTAAGATGGAGGAATTGGGGCGTGCCCTTCTCCTTCTTCTTCTTCCTCTAGACCTCCATCTTCTGTGGTGATGTTGGCACTCCGGGATTGGACCTTACTAGGGAAACACTGGTTAATAAGGGTAGAGGGTATTGGAGAAAAATGATAAATATGGTATACGTAACTCCGGGTATAAAGATAGGTGACCGCCCCAGGGGCTTTCAGTGTGTGCCCATGGCTGACTGCTGAGCAGAACTCTGTCAGGCCAAGAGAAAATCTTTTAGATAAGCAATTAATAAACACCAAGACCAAGAACAAATCTGAAGCTTCCTCTCGTCCTTTCGAACCCGGGGGCCCAAGGCCATCTTTGGGCTTTTCCCCAGACCATCTGAACAGCCCAGAAATCCCACAACTGGCGTTCGCTGTGCGGGCTATCTCCCACCAAACCTTTCGGGGGGGGGAAAGCCCTGAAGAGCTGAAGAGCCAAGAGAACAGCACTGATAACTCCAGAGGAGGGAAGCCTGAAGAAAGAAAGAAGAAAAAGAAAAAACCGGCCGGGAGAAGCTGCAAAAATCAGCAGTCACTGAGAAATCCCATCTCTCAGCTTCTGCTGAAGACAGCTCGTAGCAGAGCGGCCTGGACTGGGACCAGAAAGGCGCCTCTGATCCATCCCTCGTAATCTGCTGGACGGAGAACAAGGGCCTCCAGACCACGCTGGCGACAGATTCGGTAAGAAGGCCAAAATAATACTATGGGGGCAACACTCTCCCAAGAACAACGGGAAATCTTATCCACCTTACAAAGTGTAGCAGAATTATATACAGAAGGGATCCCAAAGAAAGAATTAAAACAGCTGTTATTATGGGCAAGGCTCAATTACCCACTTGCAGAGACATATCTTTTGTTCGAAGTCGGGTTTTGGCAAGAGATTAATAGGCATTTATATATTTTAGCAACAAAAAAAGATGAGACAGCGTTAAAGCTACTCTCGCCGGCAAGAATCATGTTACAAGGTATTGCAGTCCAGTCTAAAAAACTGGAGAAGCAGCGAGAAGCTGCGGCACCCTCAGAGGAGGGGGCGGAGCGGCAGAGCTCCGGAAAAAAAATTGCTCTGGCTTTGAAAGGCCAGGGGGAAAGGGCTCTCGAAAAAAGAGAGCGGGAAAAAATATTAAAACCCCCGATCAAAAAATGCAACAAACCCCAAGGGCGTCCTGAAACTCCAGAGAGTGTGGAGGAGTCAGGAGCAGAAGGGGGGGAGCAGGAAGATAAGGGATCGGGGGGGGGGCCTGCTCGCGGCGAAAGCGGCGACGCGGCGGCGGCGGCGGGCGCGAGCAGCGCCGGTGAGGATGAGGACACGCCCGCGGAGGGCGAAACTCGCAAAAACCGGGGGATAGACTCACATACCAGCGCGGGGGCGGCGAGCGCGCAAGGCAGTGCTGGGGAAGAAAACGCAGTTCCATGGTTTGATCTTCCAATGGGATGAATCACAAAAGGACTCTTTGATAATCATAGAGTGGATTTTCCTACCGCACAGGCCCGCGAAAACGATTCTCACAGATCTGGAGATGGCAGCACAAATCATCATAAAGGCGAGAACAAGGCTGCTGACAATGGCAGGAAGAGAATTCTCAGTCATCAGGTTACCTCTGAAACGAGACTACTTCGATTGGGCAATGCAACAATCGAAAGACCTGTTAATCGCATTGTTAGCGTTCCCAGGAGCTTGCACAATCCACTTTCCCCAACACAGAATACTGCAATCGCAAATATGCTATAGAGCAAAACCACAGATAAGTGAAGACGGGATCACCGTGTTCACGGATGGCTCGGGGAAGACACACAAGTCAGTGATCACGTGGAGAGACTCAACGACAGGGGATTGGGAATCAGACGTGAGGATGGTTCAGGGCTCTCCACAAATTGTGGAGTTGGCAGCCGTTGTCCGAGCATTTCAGTTGTTCAAACAGCCTCTCAATCTGGTGACAGATTCCGCATATGTTGCGGGTGTGGTCAAGAGATTGGAGGGTTCGCTCTTGAAAGAAGTCAGTAATGAGCTTTTATACTCATACCTGACAAGCTTGAAAACACTGCTAGAGAGCAGGGAAAGGGAGTATTTTATCACACACATTAGAGCGCACACAACACTTCCAGGGTTTTTAGCGGAAGGGAATGCTCGGGCGGACAGGTTGACAATGCCCATTTTGCAAACGCTGCCGGACATTTTTGAGCAGGCAAGGTTAAGTCATGCGCTCTTTCATCAGAATGCGCAAGCACTGATGGAGTCCTTTCGTCTCACAAAGAGTCAGGCGAGGGAGATCATTAGTGCTTGTCCAGACTGTCAGCTTGTGCAGCCACCTTCTTCTACCGGGGCCATCAATCCGCGGGGGCTGCAAAGTCTTCAGTTGTGGCAAGCTGATGTCACAAAATACCCATCTTTTGGGAAGCTCAAAAATGTTCACGTTTCTGTAGATACATTCTCAGGTGCAGTCTTTGCTTCAGCACATGCTGGGGAAACAGCAGACCATGCTTGCCGACACTTTCTGCAGGCATTTGCAGCATTAGGTGTGCCTCAGGAGATAAAAACAGATAATGGTCCAACATACACAGGCAGGGTGCTTGACAGATTCCTGAAAAGATGGGGTGTCAGACACACTTTTGGTATTCCGCATTCACCCACAGGTCAGGCAATCATTGAGAGAACACATCACACCCTAAAATCCCTTCTGGACAGACAGAGAAGGGGTGAGCCAGAGGCAACACCTCACATGAAATTAAATAAGGCATTGTATGTGCTGAATTTCCTAAATAGCTCATCCTCGGAACCTGATCCACCGATCGTGAGACATTTTCTAAACAACACACAGGCAAAGCTAAGGGAAAATCCTTTAGTTTTGATCAGGAACCCAGAGACCGGACAAATAGAGGGTCCTTTCAGACTAATCTCTTGGGGAAAGGGTTTCGCTTGTATCTCCACAGATCGAGGTCTGAAGTGGGTGTCGGTGCGGCATGTGAAGCCATTCCGAACACGAGAGCACGAGAACGCTGATCCAAGAAACAAAGAGACGAGTACTCAGACAGAAGTCGAGACTCAGACTGCGAAAAACGACCCAGAAGAGAAATAAAAAAAGAAACCAAGGACCTTGGGGGGTTTTCACACAAAAGCAAAGCAATGGGTTTCATGATGCTTATGTGCATTGTTTTTTCATTCATTGCAGTAAGCAGTGGGGGAGATTTACCTGTTAGTCAACCAAGGCAAAATGTATGGGAGGCTTTAGCTCGGGCAGCGAATTTAGACAGCATCTGCCTGACACATTCAAGACCAGGTAAACCGTTTTCAGCATGCATGGTTGGATTGCCAGTGGACCAATGGCCAGTTCCAGGGCACTCTGCAATTAACATTTCGCAGGTCATTAAAAATCCTATAAAAGAGTGGTGTGCTTGGACACACCTGCTTCCTATGGCTTCTACAGAACCTCAGGAATTGGAGATTTTTGGGTCCATGACAATGAAACTCTGCATGCGGTTTGAGGCTCCAAAAGACACAAAGGTGAAAACTATTGATTTAACTCCCACTCATGAATTTTATAAGAATGCCTCAGCTTGGTGTAAATATACAAAGAGAACTACCAAAGGATCGATCCAAGTTCCGGTGCAATTGCCGCGGGGTCTGTTCTTAATTTGCGGGGACAGAATTTGGCACGGCATTCCTGCTAATGCCACGGGAGGTCCATGCAGCATTGGGGAAATTTCAATGCTATCGCCTGATTTGAACATGTTAAGAGAGGAAAGGCACAGAGAAAAAAGATCAATACAGCAATATGCAGCAGATTGCAATGATGAAATGTTTTCTTGGGACGAGAAAACGAGTATTGCTACAGCAATCTTCTCACCTCAGACAGCATCGGGGGTGGCCTTGACTCAGATCGACCGCATGGGTTGTTGGTTGAGCAAACATGCGCGGTCTGTGTCTGTCACATTGGATGATATGTTAAAAGACGTCGGTAGTGTGAGACAGGCGACTCTTCAAAATAGAGCAGCAATCGATTATCTATTGCTCGCTCATGGACATGGGTGTGAAGAGTTCGAAGGGATGTGCTGCATGAATCTCTCAGATCATTCAAAGTCAATTCATGAAAATATCAAAAATATAAAGGACAGCATAAATAAGCTTGGTGAGATCACAGGATCATGGATCGATCAATTGGCAGAATTCTTTGACATCTCTCCCATTTGGAGAGGAATCTTAAAAATAGGGTTTTATGTTTTAATAGTTCTCCTAGTCCTCATACTTGTTGTCCCATGCATATTTGCATGTTTAAAACATGCAATGAATCGGATGGCGAAAAAGATCTTTTTGGTGCAAACAGAAGGGGGAGATGTGGGATCTCAGTCTCTCAGAACTGGGGTGCAGGGTGAACAAGACCCCCCCTGGGGGGCTCGGGAGTCCTGGAATGCTGCCAGAGATGTCTGGTGGCTGGACTTTGATCCCACATGGGAGATGACATCAGTATGAGGACGGGAGGATTTCACTGGGGTGAATGGTGAAGGGACAAGTTAATTGGAGTGTGAGATACAGGGCTTAAGATTTCTGTACAGGGGGGTCTAGAGAAGTAAGATGGAGGAATTGGGGCGTGCCCTTCTCCTTCTTCTTCTTCCTCTAGACCTCCATCTTCTGTGGTGATGTTGGCACTCCGGGATTGGACCTTACTAGGGAAACACTGGTTAATAAGGGTAGAGGGTATTGGAGAAAAATGATAAATATGGTATACGTAACTCCGGGTATAAAGATAGGTGACCGCCCCAGGGGCTTTCAGTGTGTGCCCATGGCTGACTGCTGAGCAGAACTCTGTCAGGCCAAGAGAAAATCTTTTAGATAAGCAATTAATAAACACCAAGACCAAGAACAAATCTGAAGCTTCCTCTCGTCCTTTCGAACCCGGGGGCCCAAGGCCATCTTTGGGCTTTTCCCCAGACCATCTGAACAGCCCAGAAATCCCACATTCAACTACACATGTACTTTTGCTCTGCTGCATCCTTCAGGCTCATGGTGTGATTCCTGGGGTGTCCTGTGCAGGGCCAGGTGTTGGACTCGATGATCCCAATGGGTCCCTTCCAACTCAGCCTGTTCTATGATTCTTCTATTCTATGATCTCTTCCTGAGGAACTGAAACCTTTCTAGGTAAAAGAGAGGGTCAGCTCTCTTACACAAGGCCTGATCCTGTAAGAAAAGTACTTCTATTTATTTTATATGACAACAAAGCTGTTCTCCTTTCCATGAAATCTTTGTGGGTTTGTCCTTTTTTCCCCAAGGATGCTTCTAGTGCTAATAAAGGATCACAGCATCACACTGCTGTTGAAGGCTGATATGGCATAACTACACAACTTCAGCTTTTTTCACCTTCAGGCCTGAAAAGGAAATCCCACTGAGTGTGAGCATCTGCTACCCTGTTATCAGGGAGCAGAGTTCCCAAGGCAGAGAAGGAATCCCTGCTCTGGCAGCAATTCCCACCAGTGTATGACTGCTCAAGAGCAGTACTCAGTCACTCACACCCTGAGCTCTGCTTCACTGGGGTGTTTGTTGGAAGGAGCAGGGTTGGTGGCAGTGACCCCACCAGAAGTGACATCTATAAAATGGACATTCACTCTCCACATTGCACCCTGTGCCTGGTGCAGTGCAGCAGTCCTTGGCCTGCATGGCCAGGATTCAGCAGCACATCAGCCACACAGACTGACAGGAAACCACACATCCAGTGCACACTTTTCTCAGTTGTACATTAAAGACACAATTTTAAACCCAGCAAGAAGTTTCAGGATATAATAAAATCGTTTTTTTTTCCTTTAAAACATTTAAAAACTACTAATTCCACTTTGTGAAAACAAAGACAGGAGAAAGTCACACCAACTTCCCAAACAGTGTTACCAATTCCCACTGTGCATTTTATACACTTCTTTCTACAGAACCATTCTCAATTAATTAAGACATATAAGATTAAGACATAGCAATACTCAAAAAATAAGCAATGTTACCAAAGCACAGATTCCCATTTTAAGCCAAGATGACTTTCTGCCTATCTCACAGGTTCCTTTTAAAAATGGATCACTTCCAGTGCAGCTGATTCTGCCAGGATTATTTGTCAATGTCTGAAGAGAAGGCAGTTCATCGAGTTGGAGCTGTCAGCTCTTACATGGTCACCACAAGCATGCAGAATCCCAGCCACTCCCAATATTACCTACTGCAAAAAAAAAAGCTTAGGGTCCCACAGAAAGATTTCACCTAGCCCAGGCTTTCACTTTTAGTGCCAACAGCTATCATAGGCATTGTCACTTTTCCTTTCCTGTGAAAGGCACTCACAAGTTCGATTTTTTCTTAGGTGCCAAACTGAGCTCCCTCTACTCACACATCCCCACAGGTACAACCAAAAGATACTATGGATCTGTGCACTGCATTCCAAAGCTTTCCACATTCACCCCAGTGACTCCAGAAACACGCCAACAAATGTACTCAACTAAAATTCAGGCAAGTTTTCAGAGCAAGTATGGGAAGCAATTAAGCACACACAGCTCAAGAGACCTGAACAGAACAGAGGTACCTGCCTTTCTGGCACTCTGGGAAAAATTTATGCTTGTAAGTTAAGATGCCAAAGGAAGAGCATGTTCCTTTGTTACTTCCACTGGGCTCCAAATATCACAGGCAAATCTTCAATCTGGCTGCCTGCCAGGTTCCCACACACTCTCATTATTATTTAATCTTTTCCTTATGAAAGTCATGACTCAACAGCACGGTCTCTCTAGCAGTTTTGTCTGACCCTGTCCTCTATGCAGTAAATAATCAAGTGTACTTTGCCATCAAATCATGTTAAACCACTGCCTCCTTCACTATCAAATTTTGTTAAATGGTGATTTTATATCAACATAGCACTCCTCCTCTTTTCCAAGTGAAATGCTTTACTACACCCTGACACTGACACACAGCCACACACTGGTGCTCCTCAGCCTCCAGGGCATCTGTGCCAACACAACCTGGTCAGCATCACACAGGATCCTGTGACACAGTCAACAAGGAAAACCTCTCAAAGCACTACACAAAAGGCCCATGTAACACAAAAAAGCCCTTTTTTTTTAGAGTTCTGCAGTACTTCCAAAACTGCTGCTCTTCCAGAAGGACTGCAGGACCTAGAAATCTAAAAAAACACCCACACATTTTGGTCTTGGAAGACTAAATAAGAACACAGACTTTGGGCTGATAGGGGTTGGGTTTGTTTTGTGGAAGACATCACTGCAATGTTTGCTTTTATTTTATGGTTGTAGATCTTGATTTCTGCCACCTCCTGAGGCCAAGGTCTGCACTCAGATCCATGATGTATGTGACAGCACTGGAGGATACAGATTCCTGAATCTCCAATCCAAATTTACCTCCTCCTGCTTCAAACTCAGTGAGTTTTGGTCTTGTTGTTGTGTGGAGTTTTGAGTTTTTGGTATGTAGATAAATGCCTAAAATGCAGTTGAAGTTCAAGACAATTTGGCACCTGTTTCATGACCCCCTGGGAGATCACCTAGATCTTTAGCACACTCACCCAAGAAATTGCTCCTGTCCCTTTTTAGCATCCACACAGTTACAGCTGATTCAGTTAAGCTCTGAACTGTGCTTTTCCATCAGAATTACAAGAAGGGGAGAAAAAAAGATACCTTGTATCCGAAGTCAGGCAGTGCAGATGCATCCCAGTGACTAGGACAGCTCTGATTTGGAATAGAAGAATCCCTTTGGCTGCTTGCAAACAGAGAGAAATGAAGTGTTAGTAATTCTAGCACTGCTCCAGTTGGAGCATCCTCTTTAGCCAATTCCTGTATTTAATAATTAACAAAATAAACCACAAAGAAACTGGGAAATAGCCTCAATCTGTAGGCTGGGCTCTGCATGCTGCCACTCAACCACCACAGGCCTCTTGCACTTGCTTTTATGAGTAACAGCTGTGGCTGGAGTACCTGCAGTAATCTGTACCCCAGGCAGCAGGTGAGGCACCACAGCTGCAGTTTGTGACACAGCTTCTGCTCTTCAGTCCCATGGACAGGCTTCAGCAGCAGCACTTGTGTCTTTGTACAATTACTGCCAGCACTGGGACCCATTCTGCCTTATGATTAATTCTAAAATATGAAACAACAACCTAAAGAGCACTTACCCTGTCTTTATCTTCTGCACATCTTCAGAAGACACGAATTTCGGTCGCCTGCAAACCCGTCTTCGAGTGTTAAAATGAATATTTGTCTGAATCATTTCTTGAGTAGAAAAAAGAGAAGGGAAAAAAAGTTATGAATAAGTCTACAAGACAGGGACATCTTGTCCTCATCAGTCATCCTTTAATGAAAACTGCATATTGGCTGTCAATTCTACCTGCTGAGGAGTAGTTGCACACAGGCTGTGTAAGGTTCCTGTCTCTCCTGTAACTCTGTGACTGAACCTCTGCCTATCCTGCTTGCTCCCTCAAGCCACTCAGTGCTCTTTAAACATTGCTACAGCAGCAGGAAGATGCCTAACTTGTATTTTTTACCATCCACAGTGTTAACTTACTTTCCTTAAAGTTTATGACTTTATGTGAAGACTATGAACCTTTATATTCCTGGTCAGATGTGAGTCTGGAGAGCGTCAAGGAGTAAGGGGGGAAGGTTCCTTTTGTGAGGAATTTGCTCACAAAGGGCCACCACTACTTCACTTCCAGTAAGTGAAACTGGTGGTGTCAGGAGAGGAAGTCATACCTTCTAAAAGCTGGAAAACTTTGCAGGAGTCTATAAAGCACTGCATAGTTGTAGATGAGAACCTGTAAAATTACTACCTTTAAAATTGAGCTCATACTGATGTTGGCCAGCATGGAAAGGTACAATTGCACATGGATCTGCTTGATACAAATTCTCAATAATAGCAGAAGATGGTGAGGTCGTGCTGGTCCCTTCTTCCTTTGTAGGGAGAAGAGAAAAAAAATTAAGAGAATGAGAAGTATCACAGTCAGGACTAAACCCTGGATAACTAGCTGGGGTAGAGGGAAAGAAGAGGCCAAGTGTAGGATGACAAGGAATCTACCCAGAACTATGGTGGCCTGAGGCTGAGTACTGAATATGTGTAACATAAACACAAATACATAATTAGTAACTTTAAATTCCTGTAACAACTTGTGCTGGATTTGGCTGGGGTAGAGTTAAATTTCATCCCAGTAGCTGATTGTGGCTGTGTTTTGGATTTGTGCTGGAACAGTGCTGATAGCACAGGGATGTTTTAGTTATTATTTAGTGTAGGCATGCACAGAGCCAAGGCCTTTTCTGCTCCTCTCCCACCCCACCAGTGACAGGACTGGGGGCACAAGGCCTTGGGAAGATGCACATCCAGGAGAGCTGAGCCCAGCTGGCCACAGGGACATCCCAGCCCATACAGCATCACTCCTGTGTACAAAGCTGGGGAAGGAGGAAGGAGGGGACATTTGGAGTGATGGAGTTTGTGTTCCCAAGAGACTGTGGAGCCCAGCTCTCCTGGGATGGCTGAGCACCTGCCTGTCCAAGGGAAGAGGGGAATGAATGCCTTGCTTTGCCTTGCTTGTGCACACGTTTTTGCTGTAGCATTTTTCACCTTCAGGCCTGAAAAGGAAATCCCACTGAGTGTGAGCATTTGCCACCCTGTTATCAGGGAGCAGAGTTCCCAAGGCAGAGAAGGAATCACTGCCTTGGCAGTAATTCCCAGTCTTTATCTCATGCCATGAGTTTTCTCACTCTCTGCCCAGTTCCTTGGCAGGGGAGGGGGTGAGGCTGAGCTGCAACTGGCTGTGATGGGTACACCCAACTCCTTATCAAACCAAAGTAACTTTGGTTCAGGCTCCAAAGGAAGCAAAGGCCTAGGCCAAGAACTTTTCTAGTCTAAACACTTTTCTAGTCTAAAAACCCACAAAGGAACAGGGTGACATGGTGAGCATTGATGCATATGAGCTTGGAAACAAACACTGATGATGTGATTATTGCATGAACAGCAGGTGGTTCTTCCAAGACTAATTTGCCAAGGAACAAAAACATTGCAGATGTAAGGAGTCTCAGTCTTACCTTTTACTTTGCTTGAGATTTAACTATGAGCCAACCACTTCATTCCACAGACAGGAAAGCCTGAGTGAGCTCCCTGCAAGCTCTCCCTGCTAAAGAGCAGCTGGACAGCTGTGATCTCTCCTGGACCTGGGTGACTCCTTGTGGTTGAGTACTCTGTGAGGTTACTCTGAGTCTTTTAAACTGTTCTCTATCCAGCACCTTTCTCTGTGTACTTTTCCAAGCCCCTGGATCACCTTTGTGTTCTACCATTTGTGCTGCTATACTGTAAACCATATGGGATAAACTCATCTGCCTCGGGGGAAGGTGAGATTCTATATTTATTTCTTTTCCTGCATTTTTCAGATAGATTACTTTCTCATCAGAGGACTTGGACATACATGGAAAAAGACTGCATTTGATCTGAGAGAGCAGAGCAATCCTTGCATGTCCAAGGAAGCAGGGCATTGCTTGGAAAAGAAGCAACTTCTTCCCATGTATCTTAAGAGCAGTGTCTATATGTTAAATCTCTATGGAGCCATGGACAACTCCAAAAGGGAGCTCTCTTCCCTCCCTCCAGCCTGTCAGCATTTTAGCACATCTGTTATGAACAGATGTAGCCTCACTGCCTTACCCAACACTGTCAAATTCAAGCACAAGGACTCAATTAATGCTGTTGAGAAAAGGGGAAAGGATGCAGAGGCCCCACATATTCCTGCAGTAATGACTCAAAGCACAGGATGTGAACTCACTGGTTCCCCATATTCAATCCACTTGTCTTGGTTGTTCTTCCAGTACCAAATCCACTGTGTGGTCAGCAGGAATGTGGGCTTGGTGACTGATGATGGTGTAGAGAGGCGTCGAACCAAAGAAGAAGAGCAGGTCATTGTCTGGAAATTAATGTTCTTACTTGGAAAGCTGTAAGGACAAATTCAGGTTTATTAGAGTTAGGAATGCATATTTTATCCTCTCATCCCCAGTTTAAGCTGGTGCCATTTTCTTTAATATAAAGTAACCAAACTTAATTAGATCTGAAATAGGATTATTTATTTCCCACAGCACGTGGCAGCTCTGAAAGCCATTTCCAAGCTTCAGAAGTGAACTCTGGCCTGTGAGACACCAAATGCCACCTCAATCACATGTGGAACTCACTGCCAGCTTTACAGATAATGTCAGGCTCCAAGTACAATGAGGCAAAAGGAACTTCTGTGATAACTAGGTGTGGTTACAGTCTTTCTCAGTACAAAAGCAGAATGTGCAAAGTGTGTGACTGAATTTGCCAGCAAAAAACCTGCAGCCTATCAACTTTGTTCTTTTTCTGTGGTTACAAAGGATGCAATCACAGCAACCACAGCTGTGAGTTCTGCAAACTGCATTCATCACTGGAGCCACCTGGGCTCTTTCTCCTGCAAGGCTTGAAAAGTTAAATTCCCAGGCAGGAAGGCTTTGATGGCAACCACCTCTTGGGAATATTGCTTGTGATCTCCAGAAAACTGGCAATCAAAATCATCTGGTGCCCCAAGAGGCATGGACCAAAACTAGAATACTATTTTGTGAAGCCAAACTTGGGTGCCCTATGAATCCAGGTTGCTTTCAGTGGGACTTTTCAGAAAGGAGGTAAAAGGAAAAGACACTCTTAAAATAGAAAGAAAAAAGAAGAAAAAATAAATGGGCTGCTTACACAAAGGACATTTCATAAAATGTCTCTAGGTATGTAACAGATTACTATTATTGTTACTACAGATACTAACTGCAGTAGGAAAGCAATAGCTGTAGAGAAGGACCAGCTCTGAAATGTTGTCAAAAGGCCCAACTTCATTACTGTAAATAAACTGATAAATGACCTGAAATTCTAGTATTTTAAACACTGGCTTTTTACCTTGTACAGAGTTTTACATGCAAGATATAGTTTTGTTACTTTTAGAAGACAAAACTAGAGTGGGATTTTCATGCAACCATTCTTTCTTTGCTTTTTTAAAAGGAAAAATTCTTATTTTTACATCCTCCCTTCTGAGAGGCTCAGTAACCAGAAGCTGAGAAGTCAGACATCTTTAGGAAGGAAACACAAGTTTTCCTACACAGGTTCAATCACAAAACTCCAAGCAAGGAGTCCAGCATTACTACACCTGCTGTTCTTTGGGTCACAGTAGGCCTTTTCAATTTCCTCCATCATGGAAAGTTCTTTCCAGTTCAACCCATCATGTACTTCCCATTTATATGGCAAATGGTAATGAACAGATTTGCATCTATCTGTAATGAAATCAGACATAGTCAAGAATTCTGCAGTCATTAACACAGAGAGCAAGACAAGAAAAAACCAAAATAGAACCAGCATCTTTTATACTCTGAGGCTTTCTCTCCTGGGCTTTGGTATAAGCCATGAAGGCAGAGAGCTGAAAACAGAAGGGGAGTGTGTTTCTGCAGTCTTATCAAGAAAAGCAACATATATATATTTTATATATATATATATATATACACACATATACATACTGCCAAATTTATTTGAAAGACACCTGTAGTGGTTTTGGTTTGCTAATTTGAGATTTTTTGGTTAATCTACTAATTACTGTGGTTGGTTTAGTGTTGGTTAACTACTAGTGCACTTACTAGAATGTCTTGATTTATTTTTTGTTGTGAGGTAGAATTAGGAGAAAAGTAAAATAGGCTGAAAACTTTAAAAGGGTATAAATAGAAAATAAATAGAAATTTATTAATAGTAAGTAAAAGAAAGAGTAATAAGAATCAGAACACAATTTTTAGGACACTTCTCTTTACAACTTTTTTTTGTCATTGATAATGTAGACAGACAAAACCTAAAACTTTTAGTTTACTATTTCTAGAATAGTCTTTCTTTAGTTTACTTATGGAGAGAAGTCTTGTTAATTTTATGGAGCCTTCTCTACAAGAAAATAGTTCTCTTGTGGCTTTTAATTTCTACAAATAGCATCTGTTTGGGGAAATTTGTAATCATTAAATCTTTCTCATTTTCTATAAATTTTATCACAGCTGTGTTTATGGGCCATGTCATCTTATGGGGTATTGGTTTAAAGATGAGTTGTTTAAAAGCAGAGGTTCTTAACAGAGATAATTATCCCTGAAATTATCTATCTCTAGGACTAGAGATCTTTTCTTTCTTTGGGATATAGGATCTTTATCACTCATCTATCTTTTTCTGTTTAAACTTCTTATAGGATTGTAGCTACTTTAATACCTGTTTACTTCAGTATGCAGGTTTTTGCTTGATATCTACAATTTGCACACTTTCATTTCCTCATACTTTTAAGCGTTATAGAGAAAAAAAGAGTCCTTCTCTATAGTTTTACAAGAGAATTTTAGCCTAAAACGAAAGGCATTTCTTCATCTTTCTTATTTGGGACTTGACTACTTCATCGACTTTGGTGTTTTAAAGGGCTTTGCCACAGAGACATACCCAAAGCCTGCCCCCATCAAAAGGGCTGAAATAGGCTGGATGATCCACAGGATAAAGGGTTTAAGTATACCATTTGGCTTTTTTCTGATTATGTTTGTAATTCTGACAGTGTTTATTAATGACTTGGAAAGAAAAGAAACCACTGAGGAGGCACAACTGTCACCACTAGCCCGAGACACTGAGCAGGAGTGCCTCTGCAGACAAGTCTTCAACAACTTTTCATAAAGCTTACCCTTGTTTTTGCAGTACTTCCAGACATAGAACAAACAGATCTCATCACAGTTATCTTTTTTGTTGTCCTTTGCAGCTTCATCAGAGGAACTGTTCTTTTTCCCTACAGCAAAGAACATCACAATCCATATTTGCTTTAAGAGAAAGATTCTGCATTTGGTACTTCATCCCAGAAATAACATGGATGTCAAATCCTTGCAGTAGCAAAGTCAAGCACTTGAAGGGTCTGACCATCTCTCATACAACCCAACAGAGAAGTCAGGGCTTTGTGACTGAACAATAAGCCCTGACACTGGAAGGAGACTCAGTGAGAGACCTGACAAAGCCATATTCATTGTCTAGAGACAGCAGGCAAGGCAAGATCCTGCATGCACTGATACAATTCTGTCACCTTCCTAGCTAGGAAAAAAGGTGTCCAGGACAGTACAGAGTGCTGCACAATGCCTGGGCAGAAATTCCAACACAGCTCTGCTGGCCATCTGGTGCTGTGGATTTCAGCACTCAGCAAGGCTCACACATAAGCTGCTGCTCTCAACTACCACTGGGAGTTGTCAGGCTGTGTGAAATCAAGGCCCAGTGAAAACCACTGGTCTCAAGACTGGAGAGTTGTAAATAATCCATACCTTTATCTTTCCATACCTTTATCTTTACCTCCCACTCCTGCTGGCAGCTGGTCTCGGCTCTGGGCAGGTCCAGTGCTACTGGGTGTTGAATTTGCAGACAACCCTGACATGGGAAGAGATGAGAATCTTGACTCCATGTTACAGAAGGACGATTTATTATTTGATGATATTTATTATATTAAAAGAAAACAATATTGTAAAACTGTACTAAAAGAACAGAAGAAAGGATTTAATCAGAAGGCTTGAAAGGAATAGAAAGGAATGATAATAAAATCTTGTGACTGCTCACAGCCTCGACACAGGTGGCTGTCATTGGTCATCGAGTAAAAACAATTTCACATGCTAGTTAAACAGTTCTCCAAATCACATTCCAAAGCAGCAAAACATGGAGAAGCTGAAGCTTCTCCACAGAAAAGGTCCTAATGAAGGGATTTTTCATAAAATATATCTGTGACAACTGGGACCTGTGTGAAAAGATTGAATGAGCAGCACTGCTGGGCCACAAGCTCAGCCAGCTGATATCCCAGTCTCTGTGGAGAATTGGGATATCACACATATGGAAAGTCACACATGTGATTTGATATGAAACATTACACCGTCCATTTGTAGAATAACTAAAAGCACCTCCAGTCCTCCAGAGAGTACTGGACTCTGACAAGCTTTAAAGCCAAGGTCCTTCTGCCCAGAACAAGAGATTTACAAGTTGCTCTTCACTCACTGGAAGGTGTATCGAGGCAACAGCTCTACTGACAAAGTTGTAGTAATTCCCTATGGACAGAAGGCAAGGCAAGATCCTGCATGCACTGATACAATTCTGTCATCTTGCTAGGAAGGAAAAAAGGTGTCCAGGACAGTACAGAGTGCTGCACAATGCTTGGGCAGAAATTCCAACACGGCTCTGCTGGCCATCTGGTGCTGTGGATTTCAGCACTCAGCAAGGCACACACATAACCTACTGCCCTCAACTACCACTGGGAGCTGTCAGGCTGTGTGAAATCAAGGCCCAGTGAAAACCACTGGTCTCAAGACTGGAGAGTTGTAAATAATCCATACCTTTATCTTTACCTCCCACTCCTGCTGGCAGCTGGTCTCGGCTCTGGGCAGGTCCAGTGCTACTGGGTGTTGAATTTGCAGACAACCCTGACATGGGAAGAGACGAGAATCTTGACTCCATGTTACAGAAAGATGATTTATTATTTGATGATATTTATTATATTAAAAGAAAACAATATTGTAAAACTGTACTAAAAGAACAGAAGAAAGGATTTAATCAGAAGGCTTGAAAGGAATAGAAGGGAATGATAATAAAATCTTGTGACTGCTCACAGCCTCGACACAGGTGGCTGTCATTGGTCATCGAGTAAAAACAATTTCACATGCTAGTTAAACAGTTCTCCAAATCACATTCCAAAGCAGCAAAACATGGAGAAGCTGATGCTTCTCCACAGAAAAGGTCCTAATTAAAGGATTTTTCATAAAATATGTCAGTGACAACTGGGACCTGTGTGAGAAGACTGAATGAGCAGCACTGCTGGGCCACAAGCTCAGCCAGCTGATATCCCAGTCTCTGTGGAGAATTGGGATATCACACGTGTGGAAAGTCACAGGTGTGATTTGATATGAAACATTACACCATCCATGTGTGGAATATCTAAAACACCTCCAGTCCTCCAGAGAGTACTGGACTCTGACAAGCTTTAAAGCCAAGGTCCTTCTGCCCAGAGGAACAAGAGATTTACAAGTTGCTATTCACTCACTAGAAGGTGTATTGAGACAACAGCTCTAATGACAAAGCTGTATTAATTCCCTATGGACAGAAGGCAAGGCAAGATCCTGCATGCACTGATACAATTCTGTCACCTTCCTAGCTAGGAAAAAAGGTGTCCAGGACAGTACAGAGCACTGCACAATGCTTGGGCAGAAATTCCAACACAGCTCTGCTGGCCATCTGGTGCTGTGGATTTCAGCACTCAGCAAGGCACACACATAAGCTGCTGCTCTCAACTACCACTGGGAGCTGTCAGGCTGTGTGAAATCAAGGCCCAGTGAAAACCATTGGTCTCAAGACTGGAGAGTTGTAAACAATCCATACCTTTATCTTTATCTCCTGCTCCTGTTGGCAACTGGTCTTGGCTCTGGGCAGGTGCAGTGCTACTGGGACCTGTGTGAGAAGATCGAATGAGCAGCACTGCTGGGCCACAAGCTCAGCCAGCTGATATCCCAGTCTCTGGGGAGAATTATGTCCATCACATGTGTAATTTGATATGAAACATTACACCATCCATGTGTGGAATATCTAAAACACCTCCAGTCCTCCAGAGAGTACTGGACTCTGACAAGCTTTAAAGCCAAGGTCCTTCTGCCCAGAAGAACAAGAGATTTACAAGTTGCTATTCACTCACTGGAAGGTGTATCGAGACAACAGCTCTAATGACAAAGCTGTAGTAATTCCCTATGGACAGAAGGCAAGGCAAGATCCTGCATGCACTGATACAATTCTGTCACCTTCCTAGCTAGGAAAAAAGGTGTCCAGGACAGTACAGAGTGCTGCACAATGCTTGGGCAGAAATTCCAACACAGCTCTGCTGGCCATCTGGTGCTGTGGATTTCAGCACTCAGCACGGCACACACATAAGCTGCTGCTCTCAACTACCACTGGGAGCTGTCAGGCTGTGTGAAATCAAGGCCCAGTGAAAACCACTGGTCTCAAGACTGGAGGGTGAGAAACAATCCATACCTTTATCTTTACCTCCCACTCCTGTTGGCAACTGGTCTTGGCTCTGGGTAGGTGCAGTGCTACTGGGACCTGTGTGAGAAGATCGAATGAGCAGCACTGCTGGGCCACAAGCTCAGCCAGCTGATATCCCAATCTCATTGAGGAATTATGTCCATCACACATGTGATTTTCCACTAGCACTCCACTGCTGATACCACAGAGGTGCAATCACAGTTACAAACCCCAGCTCGTCACCGTTATTGCCAGCCACTCAACTGCTCTTTTCAATGCAGTACTTCAGGCAATAAAAGTGCAGCTCTCCCTCCCATATGACTCTGCCATGACTTCCTCCATTTTTGCAAGTGCATAATAGCAGAGAGGAAAAAATGTGTATATATTGCAAGAAGAGAAATACAAAAGCTGATTCCACAAGGAAACAGTTGGTACTATTATCTAGGTATTTACCTTTTGAAGGTGGCACATCCAGCATGCACTGCACTGTATCCAAAGTTGTCTTCACTTCTTTAGTCCTTCTAACTACTGGCTTTTTCAAATTATTATTTCTGAAGTTGTGTACTGAAAGCATCAAAAGGATGGCAGGGTTTAGCTAGGCAAGGCAAGAACAGTTTCTACCTCTATCAAACTCAAAATCATTATTAAGACCACTGTTTCTTGCAACTTACCATACTTCTTCGGTTCCCTGTTGAATTCCATATGCTTGTAATCACATATGGCCTGGAAGTTTGAAGCTATCTTCCCATCAATGCCTACAGTTTCCAACACTCTCAATGCATGGTCATCCAAGAGGTTATGGGACATCACGCATTGAGGAAATTTACACCTCCCCTTGAGAAAATAGTAACAAACATGAAGCTTGTTGCAGTTGCTTTGCTGTGTGCAGTGAGAACCTTTTTTGTTGTATAACTGGCAGGTCTAAAAGTGGAGAGGATACAATAAGAAATGGAAAAGCAAAATTAGAATTTTTGTTTGTCCTACAGGCATACAGCTTTAACAGCAGAAAAATGGTGATTAAAAGTCATGTGTTTACAGTGACTTCTTTAATGCAGACAGATTTCTTGCATAGAGGAGCAGGTATTTTAAGCTGACTCATGCATTTTCAGCTTTGAAGTTGTACATGTTTTGTTTCCAAGAAAAGCCAATCCAACAAGCTTAGGAGTGCCAAAATGGATGCAAGACAGTTGCATAAAATGGATGCAAGACAGTTGCATAAAAGACTGGTTTACAGTTATTCTACTTTAAAAACCCCTGTAGCATAATGAACAACAAAGAACAAATATCTCCATAAAAACATGTTCACTGTGTCAAATGAGTTATCATTTCATGGAGCTGAAACTGAATTTGCACTTATTTGTAAAGCTTATCCTGCATTGAAGATTTGAGCTTACAAAATGGTAAGAAAACTGCTTTGAGATTAGAGTACATATGGAAAAAGCAATGCACTCTTTATTCCTCTATTCACTAAAAAAGAGAGACAGAGAATCAGATGAGGGACCAAATTACAGACCAAAAACTCCTTCACATTGACCACTAAGCACCACAGTAACATTTTTGCTCCCAGAGCATCTGTAATAAAGCTTCTTTGAGGAGGACACATAGATGTGGCAGAGAGCCCTAATGTCACACTGGGACTCTCACAGGTCCCCTCCAAATCCCTCTTCCCAGGAGCCACCAACTGCTCAGGGATGATGGGGTGGGCATCAGTCAGTGGGTGGGGAGCAGCTGTACTAGGAATTACTTGTATCTCTTGGGTTTTATTAATTTCTCTCCTTCTCATTACAGTCATTATATTTTATTCTATTTAAATTATTTTAGTATCCTTATCTCAACCCACAAGTTTTACCTCTTTTCTAATTCTCCTCCCCATCCCACCAGGGTGGGAGAGAGCAAGTGGCTGCATGGTACTTATCTGGGCTTAAACCATGACAACAGAGAATCCACTACTTAGCTACATCAAGAAAGCACACTGTCCCCTTGCACCGGCCAAGAAACAAAAACAGAAACCAACCAAAACAAAAACAAAATAGGAGACCCAGAGAGGTGAGGGAAAGTGTGAAAACCCCTGATGTTGTGGTGCTGTTGTGTTTTTCTTACTCTGAACCCCAGTTGAAGTCAGAGAATTCCAAAGTGTCCTCTTTCTTGACAGCTTCCTACATGCCATGTCTTCATGGCACACACAACCAGTCAGCATTTCTAAGCAGGAAACAGCCAAACTGTTTTTTACATCCAACCTCCAAATTCTCAGGTTTATGAATGGCCTGCACTGATCCCAGTTTTCTCTTCGGTTTGCCATTTTACTGCATGATAGGAGTTAAAGTGTTCAATTACTGGTAATTATTGATGCCTGCCAGGGGTGAGGGCTGAATAGATTTCTAGTAATCACTGAAGGGTAATACCAACCAAGAACAGTTTCTACTATTTGCTCACTACTGGGAACTATTAGTATTCTCCTTGCTTACCATCACGTTCCTTCAGTCTGCCAGTAAAACATACTTTAAAACACTACACAATTTAAAAGAAAAAAAAAACATCTGCTTTGTCAAAGTCTAGCACTTTCACAGCAGGGAACAAAGAAACAATAGAACTGTTGTGTCAACAAATCTGTGGAGATTATAACCTGCAAAAGACAAGGGCAGTACTTTGGTAATTTCTTCACCAGGAACAGGGTATGACTGACTTTCAAACAGCCATACCTTGAAGAGAGTACTGCCCTTATACAGACATGCTGAACCAGAATGGAATGTTCAACCAAATTTAACAAAATCAACGAGTGGCACACAAACTGGGCAAAGATCCCTTTGTAGAAAGCCAGTGTACAAAAACTCCCTGCATTTTGGAAGAGCCAGATTTGACACAAAACTGACTGCAGTCATTTGGTCATTTTTCACAGGTTCTTCTCATCTTTTATACCCTCAAGCACCAAAATGTGTGCAGGCCTACATGGGCTGAAAAAAGGAAAGGGGCACTGCACTCACTTCCTAGTCTTCATCTCACAGAGAAGAAGCAACAAACTGGGTTTTGGTCATGTCTTTTACACTGTAAGCATGTACCATTATTGTGATCTTTCAACTCTCTCTTGCTTATCTCACCCTCTGTAAACCTCTGGTGAAGCTGCTGACATTTCTGTTTGCTGTTTTGAGCAGCTTTATGGCCACCCTGTTGGGATAACAGAGCTGGCAAGGAGACACGCTGTAGCCTTGCTGCCCACCTCCTGCTATCAGAGGGCAGGTCTGCTCCTGACACATCCCAGATGCCAGGGCCTTCTCCACATGTGTACTCTGGGTACTTATTGAACAGATTTACTGCTGTGGGGATGGTTTTCTCATTATTTTAAGTACACAGCCCTTTCACAGATCTGGCTTTTTGTTGTTTTACGTTGCCATTCCAATTCCTCCTTCATTCTGACTAAACCCATTTCATATCTTAACAGCTGGACATTAAAATCAGAACTCCACATTCTCTCTTGCCCTCTCCCATTCCTAATGAATGAAAACTTTCTCTTAAGAAACCTGTACAACTCACATCAGGGAGGAAGAATGCATCATTCTGGAGAAGCAGGACTTGCAGCTCATTCTCACTGAGGCCAGACAAATCATGTTTTTTTAGAACTTTCTTGTTCTCCGCATTCATGATGTCATGCGAGTACTTACAAGAGCTGCAAGAAAATACACAGAAATATCAATGTTTACTCCTTTGTCAAATTGATTTACAGAAGAACCTCAGATAATGTACAACTTGGGAAAAGCCATGAGAGAAAGGGGGCTTGGTGAGAGTCTCTGAACATTTAGATGGTGTCTGTAATTAGCCAGAGGATGGACAAACAGCAGAACTCCTCTGTGAAGTGTGGTGACCCTATTCTCCTCCTTTTAAACTCCAATGCAGGCTGACCCCAGGCATTCTTTGCCTCCAGGAAGACCCAAGTCAAGCCACATGACCTAAACAACCCGAAGAAAAGTTAATTTTAAAGGAGTACACCAACAATGCCAAAAGTTACAACAGCCTTCATTTTGTGAACATAGAAGGTTGTTGTCCTAGGGATGGCAAGTAAAGAAACATGCAAGAGCCTGCACGAAACAAAAGCAACAGTGAAGCTGAAAACAACACATTTTGTTATCTTCAGTAGCTGTGAAGTTTTATTTAAAAAAAAATCAAAAACAGGTAAGAAAGTTTAACTTACGAGTTTTGATTAAGGAAACAAGCTACAATAATGAAGTCAGTGCTGCCACATACAAAGCCAAAATCTGGTGAGTATGAATTAGAGAGGGGGATTGCAGGTTTTTTTTCATCTATTTGAAATGGTACTGCAAATCAGTAACAGAGAGGAGACACATACATAGTCAGCCTGTGCATTAATTTAATGCAGTAAAATGCAGCTTCCTTATGTCCTGCTCTTCAACATATAATGTGATACAGCTTTAAGATCAGACATACTCAACCAGTGAAAGTACCTGTTAATTTACCAGATTCAAGTCTATCCCTTTCTCTTTCAGCCTCTAGTTAACTCCTGAAGCTCTCCTCATGACAGTTTTACCTCAAGGTGTGTCTGCTCCAAGGTGTGTCTGTGTTTACTGATTTTTAACGCATACCAAAGTGACTTTAAATACTCTGTGCTATTGAGAGGGCAGATGGCTGATCATTATGAAGGTAATGGCCTCATTGCAAACTTTAATTCACACAAAGTCATCCATCTTGAGTGTCTGCACACAAGGCATTTCCAACAGTGAACCCCATGGGAGCTTGCTCTATTGTCTGTAATGTAACAAAAAATAAGAAAATCTTATCATCCTAATGATGAGAGAGAGACATGGCTTTTCCCCTCCATGCTATCCAGATCTTAGTGCACAGTGATCCATTTTTGTAGTTGCAAAGCTGGGTTGCTCTTCTGCATTTGCCTTTGGTTTCCTTCATGTTTTTTAAACCAGGCACCACCTTTGGCCACCTGTGGCTAGAAGAGGCTGCCAGGCCTGCCCATCCCATGAGTCCTCCCTATTCCAGAAACTGGGACTGATGCACCTGGGTGATCAAACAGTGCCTCTCAAAGAAAGGGCCACAAGCCAAGCAATGACTTCCAGCAAAACTCAACTTCTGTAACTGTCTCGAGCGAAACCAGAGGGCATGTCAGCACTTTGCTTTTTCCTTCTGAGAAATAGGTGTAAACAATTCCACCCGCATGCCAGGGAGGGCTGAGCAACGCGTGCGGAGACGAACAGATCTAAACAAACAAAAAGGAAAGAAACAAAAAACCCCAAATCGTCGGCGGGGGCAGGACACGAGTCCTTTCGGAGCAAGGATCCCCCGCGGCTGATGTGAGGGCATTCCTGCCCGCTCCTCCCGGGGCGCCAGGGCGGGAGGGCGCATCCGGCGGGGCGTGGGGCGTGGAGGGGGCTGTGGGAGAGTCTGGGGGTGTCAGGCGTTTGGGGGGCATGGGGGGTTGCAGGGTGTAAGGGAGTTTGGAGGGGATGTGGAGGCGTCTAGGGGGATGTGAGAGGTTTGGGGGTGTGAGAGGTTTGGGGCTGAGCGCATTGGGGTCTGCCCGCGCCCCCCGCTCACCTGGGCCCCAGGTGGCACCTGCCCATGAGGTGCTGCTTGCAGAGGTGCAGCCGCTCGCAGCCGTCGCATTCCTTGCGGACGCAGACCCGCGCGTCCGTCACGGCCAGGACCACCTGGCCGCCCTCCAGCAGCAGGAACCGCCGGGGGCCCGCCGCCGACAGCGTGTCCTGCAGCTGCAGCGCCGACAGCCCGACGTTCTCCTGCAGCTCCCGCAGCCCCAGCCGCCCGCCATGGGCGCACAGCGTCTGGGTGAGGAAGCTGGACACGGCCGGATCGCACATCCCGCTCCTCCGCCCGGGACGGGACTGTGGCGGGAGCGGGGCGGGAGCGGGAACAGCAGCAGGAGCGAGGCGGGGACTCGTCACCGCCTCTCGGCCGCGCTGGACGGGAATCGAAACCGAAGGCACGGGCGGGGCAGCGGCTGGGGGCAGGGACCTGCCCAGCATCGAGGCCTTCTTGGCTGAACGTCACGCGGGAAGTAAATAATGCCAGAAGTGCCTGAAAGGACTGTGAGGTTTCCTTGTTATTATCACGGAATCACGGAGTGACTTGGGCTGGAAAGGTCTTAAAGATCATCTCGTTCCGCCCCCTACAGAGTCTCCTTCCACTAGTTGCTCCTGGCCCGGAACACTGCCAAGATGAGGCAGCCACATTTCCCCACCTTGCTAACTTTTGCTTCTACACTAACACGAATCCAGTGCAGAGCATTAAGCATATAAAGCAGGATAAAACACATAACATGCACAAATGACTCTAATACTAGTTTATGTGGCAATGCCATTATTTTTCTTTCTTCCTGGCTGGCAGTGAGCTGCTGATTAGCACTGGTTGCAGTCGAGTGTCATGGCAGGGCTGTGAAGCTGTGCTGGTTTTGGCTGGGGTAGGGTTCATTTTCTCCAAGTGTCTGCTGTGGGGCTGTGTTTTGGATTTGTCCCAAACACAGGAATGATAACAGAGAGAGATGTTTTCATTATTGCCGAGCAGTGCTTGCACAGGCCAAGGTCTTTTCTGCTCCTTGTACTGCCACACTGGGGAGGGGCTGGGGTGCATGGGAAGCTGGGAGGAGGAAGGCTGGGACATTTGGAGTTACAGCATTTGTCATCCCAGCCCATGGTGACATGTGATAGAGCCCGGGTCTCCTGGAGATGGCTGAACACCTGCCTGCCCTTGGGAAGCAGGCAACAAATTCCTTGATTTGCTTTGCTTGTGTGTGTGCAGCCTTTTCTTTCCCTATTACACTGTGTTTATCTCAATCCAGGAGTTTTCCAGCTTTTACCCTTCTGATTCTCTCCCCAGTCCCACTGGTTAGGAGTGAGTGAGTGGCTGCCTGGGCTGGCCCTGGCGGTGGTTAAACCAGGACAGAAGTGCCAGGTTCCTCTTAGTGTTTTAGTAGGGCTGGGGAGGGTCTGTGGGATGGGGAAGAAGCACAGCAAATACTGCCTCAAAAGAGGGTTGAGGATTAAATCCATTTGAGATTAAGTTTTATACTGAAACCCTTTGGAAATGTAAGTTTCAGGGACAGTATCAAGTGCTCCCTCTCGGTCAGGAAGTTAACTTTGAAAATAAAGCGAGTGGCCTGTGTTGCCTATTGCTGATGGCTGATTTGAAAGGCATGTGAAACTACAAAGTCACAGCCACTGTTCAGGTCATGAAGAGAGAACCACCTCCAGGAATAAGGCCAAGGTGGTAGTGCCTGTGGTATGCTGTTTCTTTGTTGTTGAAGGCTATGTAAGAACCTTTTCTTTGGGCATATTTCCCCATATCTCTCCCTTTCCTATGATAATCGAACCAATGAAATGATTTTTAGAAAGCAATAGAAAAGAAGAGGTAGGAGGAGGAGTTTGCCACGTCATAGCTTTAGAGAAGTAAATTGATAGTTCTGGGTTGGTTTATGCTCTAGGTGTGGATATTGGCATTCTCAGGTTGTCAGCAGATCAGGAGGATAATAAAACTCAGATCCATACTTGAGGTAGTTTCAGGACTGACTGATAAGGACAAAAATAATCCAAACATTGAGTCAGCAATATATTACCATCTTTAAACAGTAGATAATAATAATGAATCAGGCAAATTGCACAGAAATTTGCTTATATTTATTTGTCTTTTGTTCTTTATTCATCCAGTTCCAGTGAAAACATACATTTCTGCATTAATCCATCCAGAAATCTGAACTACTGGCCTGAGGAGTTTTGCTGCATATTTTGTTGGAACAATATTAACAGTATGGAGCAGTAAAGTGAAGCACTGCAAGCAGAAAGAAACCACAAATGCAGTCTTGGCAAGCAGGTTCTATTCTCCACTTAAATACATTCAAGAAGGCTTTTGGATCAGGCCTGAGTAAAAGCAAACAATGAAACTCTGCTGGATTTATCCTGTTTGTTACTATGTTTTGCAAATGCAAATGCCCAAATGCTTCCTTAGCAACTTTAAACAGAACCAATTTGTGTGAAACAACACAACTGGGTGAGGCAAAAGGGATCACTGTATGAAAGAGTCCCAAAATGGTGTTATTTTCATGGTGATTCCAACCTCAAGTATCAAGCCCTTTGCTTAAAGTTAGAAACCAGTGTGGCTGGACTGCTGTAACCTCTTGGTACCCTGTAAATCTTTCTGTCTGGTGTCCTCCACTTGCAGCTGTAGTATTTCCTGATTTGCCCTGACTCTGGTGTTCAGCTGACTTTGTAGTAAACAAAATCAGCTTTCAGAGATTTGAGACCGCAATATTGATTGGAACGAGCAAAGTATGAATGGAAGTGGCTGTGTGCAAGCACCAGAAGAAACAGCAGAGAAAAGGTTAAAATAATGACCTGTGTTCAATAACCAAAAGCACAGCTTCAGGCAGTAAAATTGAGAAATGAATTGTTTTTCTCCAAGTGGAAGTTTTGCATTCTGTAGTATAGACAACTTGTCACCAGAAAATCCTACATTCGTACCATCTGACATGCTGGACAGGAAGATACAGCACATCACCAATAACATTTATTTCCTGTTGGTTCAACTGGGAGCAGACCACAGAACGTGGAAACACCGAAAATGACCAAAGAAGTTCCATGATGTGCATGGAGGCAGCAGCAGCCAGACTGTGAAGCACAAGGATGCCACCACAGCCAGTGCTGGGTCCCATAAGCTTTCACAGGCAGTTTTCCCCTGCCAGTGGAAAACAACACAAGCAATAACAAAAGGGTGTGATGGTTGGTGCCCATCTTCCCTTTTGTTACATGCAACATGGATCCTGGTGAAACCAGCACCCCTCTGAGGCTGTGAGTATGGGGATTTGACAGTGTGAGCAGAGTTGGATAAATGGAATGAATGTGAATGAAAGCTGGGGAACTGAGTGAAATGAATGCATATATAAAATATATGTATACGTAAATGCAACTTCTGCAGGGTGCAGATGGAGTTTGAAAAATATGTGCCTTGTCTGATGTATCTGCAGTGGAAGCACAGGATGTGGTCACATCTGGATTCTGTGGAACAGCCTGCCCTGTGTGAAGTAGAGGCCATTCCTGCTCTAAGGTTGGTGCAGCCCAGCTACCCTGGTGGCTCTGAGGGCATCAGCAGTTTTTCCCTGCGGGGGATAAATAAAGTATGCAGAAACACCCTGGAGTGATGCCGTCAAACCGGCTTTCCCTCTTTTTTTCTAGCAACTTCTTCCTCTTAATCCTGACGGCGTCTTCAGAGCTGAGCGAGGCGGGATGAAGTTCGTTTCTTCTGATGAGTGAGCAATGAATTCTTTTTCTCTGAAAGACTCAGGTGTCCTGTGGCTGCTATCTCAGTGAGAGTACCTCATTCCTCTCTTTTAAAAAAAGTATCTTGCATTGCATAGTTTCTATCTTAACATTATGTTAGAACCTAAAACTATATTTAACACACTCCTTAATAGAATTAACACAGCATTACTTTCTAACACAACACATATAATATTCATTTTAATATTTGCAAAAAGACAATAATAAAATATCTATTTTCCACACTCCTCTCTTTCACCCCTAAAATCCCCCGGCAGGATGCAGAACATGCGGGGGGAATCGATGGGAACCACAACGGGCTGGGGTTTGGGGGTGCCCCGGCATTTCGGGTTTCCATAATTTTGGAGGCTCCCTCATCTCTTTTGGCGGGTCTTAAATAATTCTTGGGGTGCCGCAGTCATTTGCGGGGAGGGCTCGCTTAATTTTGGGCAGCTCCCCTGTCATTTTGGGGGCATTCCCGATCATTTTTGAGGAGTCTCAGACACAGCGGCCGTGCTTTACGGCAGCGCGGCGGGGCCGTGGCTGGGCTGTACGGCAGTGTGGCGCCGTGAGGGGGCAACGCGCTTTGCGGCAGTGCGGTGATCCAGGTGGTTACCGCCCAAAAATCCCTGAAAATTCATAAATTCTTAGGGAGGGTGTGCGTGTAAAAATGCTATATCCTGTTAAGTTTCTCGTTTATATATATATGAACACGTAATAATAATAATTTATATTAAAACTGATTTAAAAATACCACCCCCCCCCCACACACACCCCCCGTACCTGTCATATTACATGCAAATTTTTAGAACATAAGAACTCCTTAAAAGATCCATAAGGCTGGAAAAGGCAAAACTTTTCTATGTATAAGTGAAACTAGAATTAAGGGCTTGAAAATGTGAGAATTTGTGAAGGAAATAGAAGTAGCTCTGTGGTGAGGCAGGGGAGGAGCAGAGCAATTGCTGAGCGTCATGACGGGAAAATTGAGGTGATCTGTAGGAGGCAGGTAGGGAAAATTTGGGAGATAAAGGTTGTGTTGTAGAAAATGAATATTTTGAGATGAAAACAAGGTAGTAGTGGAAAAGTGGGGAAGGTTTGGGTGGTAAAATTTGATGTAATCTCTTGGGGAAAGAATGAAGGTAAAAATGAAGTTCTTAGTAGAGGACATTTTGGGGGTAAAAATTGAGAGAGACTGGGAAAATTGTGGTGGTAAAAGTTGAGCTAATCTGTAAGGGACAGAATAAATTTATTTTGGGGGATAAAAGCTAAACTAATCTAGCTAAACTGCAGGGCACATAATGAATACTTTGGAAGGACAATCTGATCTAACCTGTAGAGGATATTTTGAAGAAAGATAGAGACAAGTGACATTTTGAGGGTAAATTTAAGGTTATTTTTAGGGGGCAGATAGGGAGAACCTAGGGGTAAAACCTGAGGAAATCTGTAAGGCACAGAATGAACTGGTTTTTTTGTAAAAGTGAGGTAACCTATAAGGGACAGAATGAACACCTTGGGTTTAATATGTCAGGTAGTCAGTAGGGGATGGAGGTAAAATTGGAGTAATCAGTAGGGAACATCTTGGGAGAACAACCTGAGGTAATCAGGGGATGTTTTGGGGATAAAATCTGAGAGAATTTTCTCAGACTGGGGACAGAATGAACATTTTTGAAGGAAAAGCAAAGGTGGATTGTGAGGGGGAGCAGAGGTGACGTTTTTGAGACAAGTGCTGAATTAATATAGATGAAACAAAATCAGCCTTTTATGGGTGCAGAATCTGGGGCACTTTAGAGAGAAAATAGAGACTCTCTGAGAGAAAGTAGGGGACTGAATATTTTGGAGAAGAAATTTGAGGTAATCTGTAATGGAGAGAATGAGCATTTTGCAGGGAAAATTGAGGTAATTTATGGAGTTTATGGAAGGCTTTGGGGTCAGAATCTGACTTAATCTACAGGGGACAAGTATAGGACATTTTTTAGGGAAAAACTGAGGTAATGTGTAGGGGAGAGAATGTATAAAACTTACATAATCTGCAGAGGAGAATAAAATTAATATTTTAAGAATGAAGTTGAGTTAATCCTTTGGGAGAGAATGAAAATACTGAGGTAAACTGAGGTAATCAGTAGACGACAGGGAAAAATTTGAGATAAAATTGAGATTATCTCCAGGATAGAGAATGGATATTTTGAGGTAAAAATGACAAAATCAGTAGTGTACAGGAAGGAAGGAAGTAAGGAAGGGCACTTCCTGCCCTGAAGGACACCAGTTGCTGCTAATATCCATTGGGACACAGAGCCATTGGCTACAACCCTCTGGATTTGACCATCCAACCACTAACAGCCAACTCATCAAATCCATCTCTCTCAAATTTATAGAGGAGAGTGTGGGGATCATGTCTTTACAGAAGCCTTTTACAGCTATTGTAATAATAAGTTATTACAAATGTTCATGATTCTATTTTTGTTCTTTTCATGCCACTGCTCTGTTCAAAAAAGCTCCCTGAAATCTGTTTGATACAGGTGATGGTGAAAATCTCCTTTAACATCATCAATTTGGGGCTCCTGCCTCCCAGAAAATTTATGTATTTGATCCAAACACTCCCTGTGTGCACTCAAATTTTTGTTTTTAGCAGGTGTGCTGCTTTGGGTCATTTGCCAAGGCTGGACACAAGCACACAGAAAGGACCTCACTGTCATAGTTAGGAGTGCAAATCATTTAGGTAAGCACAGGTCAGCCAGAGAAGACCTTGTGCTGAGAGAGTTAAACTAAAAAGCAGGTTTTTTTTCAATGCAAGTAGCATTCTCATGATTGGTGGTAGTAGGAAAAGAAAAGGGAAATATTCAGCTCTGGGTAATGTTTTTCTCAACCCTTCTGAGCAGAGTTACTCGGGGAAAACCTAATGCAAAATTTCAAGTGAAGTAATGTTGAAACACTGAATGTGGGTATAACCTCAGTTCTAACTGCAGTCTTTTAGAAGATTATGGAACAAACTCTCTTGGAAATTCATTTGCTATCATGTTTAACATCCTGTTAAATGAGGAGTGCACCCTTCTCAAGCTGTGTGGAGCTGGGAGGAGCAGGTGCTGCAGAGAATTTGGCTTGTTACTCACAGGGATCTGACAGGGTGGGTAAATGGGCTGACAGTAACCCTGTGAGGTTTGAATGAGTGACTGTAAGTCCTGCACCTGGAAGGGAGCAATCCCAGGCTGGGGCTGACTGTCTGGGCAGCAGATCTGCAGAAAAAACCTGGGAGTTCCTGATGCTGTGGAGTCAGGGATGGAATGAGGGAAGAGATGAGGATCTGAGTCCATGTTTCAGAAGGCTTGATTTATTATTTTATCATATATATTATATTAAAACTATACTAAAAGAATCAAAGAAAGGATTTCATCAGAAGGCTAGCTAAGAATAGAAAAAGAAAGAATGATAACAAAGGCTTGTGACTCGGACAGAGAGTCCAAGCTAGCTGACTGTGATTGGCCATTAATTAGAAACAGCACTATGAGACCAATCACAGATGCACCTGATGCATTCCACAGCAGCAGATAATCATTGTTTACATTTTGTTCCTGAGGTCTCTGAGCTTCTCAGGAGGAAAAAATCCTAAGGAAAGGATTTTTCATAAAAGATGTCTGTGACAACCCATTGCCCATGAGCCAGTGGTGTGGCCTTATGGCAAAAAAGCCCATTGGCTTCCTGGGATGATTTAGTGAGATGTAGCTAGAAGACCCAGGGAACTGATCCTTCCTCTCTGCTTGGTACAGGTGAGACCACCACTGGAGTTCTGTGCCCAGTTTTGGGCTCCCCAGGATGAGAAGGATAACAGCATACTGGCACAAGAGTGATGGGAGACCAGCAAGCTGTCTGAAGCTCTGGCATGTGACATGTGAGGAAAGGCTGGAAGAGCTCAGTGTGACCAGCCTGGAACAGACAGGGTGAAGGTGAGACCTTACTGTGTGTTCTGCTATGAAAAGCATGGAGGAAGCAAATGGTTACCCAGAAAAAGGACCCAGACTCTCAAGAGGCGCAAGGAAAGCACAAGAGGCAACAGACACAAACAAAAGATCTTCCAATTAGATATGGGGTAAAAACTTCCCACTGAGGATGGAGCTGCAGCAGCCATTTTACCAGTGGCTCATTCTCCCAGGTGGTCTTTACAAGCATTACCTAAAATGCACCAGTTGTCACAAGCCTGAATTCACAAGAGTTGATAGTACAGTGAAGACAGCATGGTGAATCTCTTGAGCCCCTTGGTCTTTCCAGTAATCCTCCTTGCTGTGATGCAGTGGGATGCTGAAAATCAGCAGGAGTTGCTTGCAGCTCTTTGGGAAAGATTACTGTGACTTAGAGCCTGTGGAGAAAGCTAATAACAGAGGAAAATGATAAGAGTGTAAAGAGAAGGATGAATGAAGGTAATGAAAATGAAGCAAAACTCCAACACAAAGTAAATGTTTAGATTATTAAAAAAAAAATCCACAAAATTTCCAGTTGTAAGGGATGGAAGCTGAATGAAGAAATAAATTGTCAGGAGCAATAGGCAAGGCTGGGTTGTTCTCTGCTTAAAATCAGACCCACCACATTTCTGGGTTATTCTCTGCTTAAAATCAGACCCACCACGTTTCATGGTGTCAGTGCAAAGCACTTGGATCTTCCTATTCTCCTTTCCCACTCTCAGGGCCAGGTGTCTCACACAGCTGTGGTACCAGGCTGGAGCTTTTCTGCTCTTGTGATGCTTCTAGGTGTCAATGTCTCAGAAAGGCAAAGGCTAAAAGACTGGTCAGAAATTAAAGGACAAATAGGTGATGATGACATAGTAAAAAGCATATTATGTCCTGGATGCCCAGCTGCTTCTGGGGCCCTGGGAGAGGGGCAGGGGAGAGGAACAACCCATCTAAGAGATGATACAGAATATGCTGAATTGGAAGGGATTTATCAGGATCATGGATTCTAACTCCTAGCCCTGCACAGGTCACCCCAACAATCCTACCCTGTGCATCCCTGAGAGCATTGTCCAAACACTCCCGGAGCTCTGGCAGCCTTGAGGCCGTGACCATTCCCTGGGGAGCCTTTTCCAGTGCCCATTCATGCTCTGGGGGAAGAACCTTTCCCTGATATCCAATCTGACCCAGCTCCAGCCGTTCCCTTGAGTCTTGTCCCGGGAGTGAGGAGATCAGTAACCCTGCTGTGCCCCTGCTGCTCCTCAGGAGGGTGTTGAAAACCATGATGAGGTCTCCCCTAAGCCTCCTCCAGGCGGAACAATCTGCTGGTGAGTTTGTAACCACTAGATGGAACTCAAACACTGCAGTAATTCACTGATCATCAGCAGGGAGTTCATCCTGGTTTTAGGTAAGGCTGTGGGTCTGGTAGCTCAATGACAACACCTGTGCTCAGTACCAAAGGCCTTTTATGGAAATACAGCAGGAGCTCCTAAAATATGGGTGAATCATTCATTCATTCATTCTAGTGAGCAGGAATACTGAATATTTTATGTCTAAACCAAGGTAATGTTGTTGGCACCTACAGAGTGGCACAAAAGCCTCTGATGACTTGATGGAGAGCACTGGGATACATCATTCCTTAGACACACCACCAGCACATGATTTTGGGTAAGTCATTTGACATGGCTGTGGCTTGGTTCCCCCTTTGCTGAAGTGAGATTTGAAACTGTCTTCCTTAAAGTGTGCTTGAGCATCCAGTACACTATTCTTGAAACTTTTTAATACTCCTTGGTGGGGTACATCTTGCCAGTACACAGTTGCAAACAAAAATGCAGTCATCTACAACACCAATCCTACATTCTGCTGTCCTCCAGTTTCTGAGACTACAGACTTATTTTCTTATAGCCCATTAAATAAAACAAACTAAAGGACAGCTACTGTTCATTTCTTAAAGGCTAAGCATATTTAATTATAATTAAAGAATAACCAGTATTATAAAGCCTAGAGGCCCCAGGCAAGATCAGCTCTCTGTTGTGCTGTGTCTTGTACAAACAGAGGAAAAGGAATTCCTTCCCTTAAGCAGGTTACAGTTTTCACAGGAAAAAATGTACCTGGGGACAAAGAAAGCAAGCAGTGCCCCAGTAAATGCAGAAAAAGCCATCACTTGACATGAGGGAATTCAGAGGTAAGAGAGTAGCTCAGCAGCTGGTGTAAAGCTGGCATAGCACCATGGATACTGTGAGTTTGCAGCAATTTATCCCAGCTGAGGAGATGCCTCAGGTAGGGGAAGTGTCTTTCTTAATGTCACATTCAAAGTCTAGCCTGGAGTTGAACCAGATCTTCCAAATCCTGATCACAAGGCTTTGTTTTCATGCACTTGCTTCCCCACTGGGCAGCCCCTTACTTGTCTCAGATTGTGCTGCTCAAGGACTGGAACATCACTGCCCACAGCTTGTGTGGCATTCAGTCCAGCTGGGATTTTAGATGGGCGCAGAGTAATGTGGAGAAGGACTAGTTCACATCTGAAACAGAAGAGATTGAAAAATTGCAATTAATTGTTTTAAAGGAGTACCAGCTGGAAGGAGAGTAGAATTCTTGCTATTACCAAACAAGTTTTAAAAATAGTTCATATTCTAAATTATGCTTAATGATGAAGTGTTGTCTTTTCTCAGCAAACACAGTATCTTTAGCTATTATCAGATAAGTAGGTTGTGTGTTAATTGAATATATTGTTCCAAATGCATAAGCCACCTTCAAAGTCAATAGAGATTATTTTTCCTTACCTGCATTGAGGTGATACTGTGACTATATTAATAGCAGCAGTATACTTCAGAGCAATGCAGAGATATTTGATTTCTCAAGACACTTGGGAGGCTCCAAAATATTTCTCAGTAGTTGTTTTACCATTCAAATAAAATTAAAGAAGCAGTAATAAGTGTGACTATTCTGAGAAAAAGACTCTTCTTTATCAATTAGTATGTATAAATACCCAGAAACCAGTGAAAGTCATCAGAATATTGAAAATGGAGCAGGAAAACCTGCCCTGGTAGTAGGAGATAAGTGATATATTCTGATTTACAGTCCTTCAGAGAAAGAAAAGACAGATTTCTTACAAGTACATTTTGCTGATTGTCCAAAGTATTCAAGGAAAGTAGTAGTGAAGTTGGTTCCTAATTTAATGTATCAATTAATTGATACATTATGTGAAATACATAAATACATAATTGATCCGTTATGTGAAATACATGAATTGATAGCAGAACAATCCAAATCTGTAATTTAAAAGTTTGTACAGTGTTTTAGTCCTCTCAATACCAGGTAGGGTCACACAAAAAAGGTGCAGAAAAAGAAAGAGAATGGACACTCCCCATATGGAAAGCTCCTCCTGATTCACTGACCCAAGCTGAGAACATTGCAGTTCCCACTTTTGGCATTTCTTCCTGTTTGTGTGGTGTTACTCAAGCAAGATACAAACCTTTTCTCAGTAGAAGGTGAGTCAAATGAGGTACTTGGATTGAGAATACGTAGATGAGGAGTTTTTAATTGGAGTCTTGCCTTGCATGTGAATTCTGAATTTCCTGGCTTTGGTCAGTGCACTTCTTCTGTTTCACAGATGCTAACAGCTGAACAAATCCATCCTCCTGCTCCAGGAAAGAAGCAGTTTGCCTCAGAGGCTTTGCAATATTCTTGAAAATAAGGACATAAATGAAGAAACAACTGACTTGTAAAAGGGGATTAGCAGAGTTGTAGCACTCTTGGCATGTGAGACTGTGTTTGTAGAGATAAATTTTATTAACATGATATAGCAAAACTTTAAAACAGCAACTAACACTTAGGAACTCATTGCTGATCCTCCTAAGAGTAAATAATAAATGCCCATTCAGCTGTTTCTTCACTTTCATAAAGCTATTTGCACTGACCATGCAGAAATGGTGTCTTCCAGACTGATACTACTAACATGCATTCACAATTTGTGCTTTATTATAAAATCCCCATGGTCTTGGCTGGAGACAGTTTTCCTAGACTTTGGGCTTGATTATTTTGTGATATGCAGGCATTTGTTTATTGGAGGGCACAAGTTACTGATGTGCAACATTCAGAAGTGATAAAGGTTTTACATTTAGTTTAATCCTATTCCATCTATTTTGGAATAATTCTGCCTCCAGGAAAGGGCAAATATGAAATATGAAGTGTAGTTGAGTAACAAAGGTAAAACTGGAAGTTTTGGTCTGAATTCGATATAACAAAAAATAAAAAGTTTCCCACGAGTTTTGCTAAGCTGTGGTGACTGATGGAGGATAAGAGTGTGATAATTGTTTGCAAGCCTTTCCTGGAAACATCTTGACTGTTCCAAGATGCAGAAATTCAGTCTGAGGATGATGTAGCAGTAATCAGCATTTTACCTGAAAAATGTTACCAGAGTTCTCTTCTTGGAAAGCTGAAGTGACAGGGAACATGCTGCCAGCATTTAACTCTGACTAGGCAGTGATGTTTTTCAGGTATGCAGACAATCACCAAGCCAGTGTAACATAGACCAGGTTAGACCTGCAGCACAAAATTGGAATCAACATTTGAAGTTTTTACTTTTCCAACAATTTCCCTTTAGATTTCATCATCACTTGGAAAGGTTTTAATGTATGTTTATATAGCTAAATGTCTTAAGAGCTTGTAGATTTTTTTCAGGCTGGCTTGGAGGGGTGACCTTAACAATGATGTTGTTGGCTATCCCATGCCAGCAGTGTCTTGGGGACACTACACTCACCTGATTTTACTGATGTTTCTTGGGAGTAAGACACAGTTTGCATGCACCTGTGACATCCCACCCTTAAGGGGAGGAGAGCACCCAAGATTCATAGATGCTCATGGTCAAAAGCAACAATGAAAGTTAGAGGGTCTGCAAAAACATAAAAACACATTAGTAAATTACACCCTTGGCATTGAAGTTGGGAGGTTAGTCCCTGAGCTACTATATAAGCACACCTCAGTGAGGGTTGAACAAAGGGGTAAGATGAAAAGGAGGAAAGAGAGAGAAAGAGAGCATCAGTTCTGGCATTGATCCAGCCCATGGGATGCCCAGGGCCCTGGGGCACGCTGCTTGGGATTGGTGGGGATACCTTTTTGTAGATAAGTTTTCTCTACCCTGAAGACAGGGTTTCATTTTCTGTGCAAATTACTTCTCAGGCATAGTCCCTTCTTTCAGACCCTTCTTGAAATGGGTGGGAGGGCTAAGGGGGTCTTGTTGGTGTTGCTTCCTCCCTACACTCCATGCCCACTCAGCCTCATCCCTGTGCTTGCTCTGTGCTGTGTTGTGCTTCTCTCCAGGAGCTAGAACAAGGGGTGCTTGTCCCAGAGAAGAGCTGCCCTAGCTCCACGTGGCCCCCTTTGCTATCCACACTTTGTTCCTTCCCACAGCTTGTTATTGTTTGCTATTTCCAACAATCCTTGGTTGGCTCCACAGCCATCAGGCTGACAGTGTTTGAGATGCACACACTGCCCCTTCTGGGGTTCTGCAGCACTGGGTGATTAACCTTGCTGGGAAAGGGACGATTTAATCCCAGTTAAATTACTCCAGTAACAAGGTTGCAGCCTCTCCATTACCTGCAGTGCCCTGGGCATCTCTGAATGTCCCATCCTGACAGGCACTGGGCAGCTGCAGGCTGTTTCTGCCTGTCAGTGGGCAGGAAGGCTTTGCATCCAGCAGTGTCCCTCATGACTTGTGCCACATGCCAAGGTATGATATTTTTTAGCATCTCATCCATGGACAAATGTAGACTTTAGCAGTATGGAATGTGTGTGTGACATGATTGACTGGAGTTCTTCACAAACATTTGCATGAATGAAGGAAACCTTTCTCCTTTCCCACAAGCTGTGTCACCCCTGGGCTCCCAGTGACACCTGCCAGCTTTGTATGCTCACAGACAGAGTGCACCAGCCTTTCTCCAAGGCTTAGACTTTCCCCTACACTGTAGACAGGCCAGCAAATTGGCCCCAAGGCATGGCTCTTGGCTTTCAGCCCTTGCCAGTTAGGAGAAGCTAACAGATGTTCTGCTCTGAGTTCATTACAGGTTTCCAGGCAGGGGAAATTAGCAAAGTCTCTTTAGCATCTGCCTTTTCCAGCTGAGGAGGAGTCACATGCAGAGGAGCTCCTCAGCCCTGCCTATCTGATCTTATTTGGGCACAGATCCCTCTAAGGTCACCACCTAAACTGTCCCACTCTGCCACTGTGGTGGCCCCAGCTGGCCCTGCCTTTCTCTCTAGGGCAAAATGAACTGGCTGTGCTCAAGAAGTGTTGCTTCAGAGAACTTGTAATTGGTTTAGATGAGGAGTCAGAAAATAAAAGTAAAAAGAAAACAACAACCTGCTAAGGTCTTCACAGAACGCCAGCATGGGTCAGGCTGGAAGGCACCACAGTGGTCATTGGTTCCACTTCCCTGCTCCAGCAGGGCCATCCCAGAGCACAGGGCACATGATTGTGTCCAAAGGGGTCAGGAATATCTGCAGTGAGGAGACTCCACACCCTCTCTGGCCAATCTGTTCAGTGCCTGGGCCCTGCCCAGGACAGAAGTTCTGCCTCATGTCCAGGTGGAACCTCCTGGGCTCAGTCCCTGCCCGTGTCTCTGGTGCCATTGCTGGGCCCTGGAGCAGAGCCTGGGCCTGCTCTGAGCCTCCTGCACACAGGGACAGCCAGGGCTGAGGGCCCCTCTCAGCTGGGGCTCCTCTCCAGCCTGCACAGCCCCAGCTCAGCCCATTCTCTTAAGAGAGGTTCTTACATCCCTACCAAATGTGATAGTTTGCATTTCAGCACATTTCTCCCTGCTTAGGTCACAGCCCTGCTGTGCTGATGATCCCAGAGCTGGACACAGCTGTCCAGATGTGCCTCACAGGGCTGAGCAGAGGGGCAGGATCACTCCTGACCTGCTGGCACTGCTCTTCCTGATGCACCCCAGGGTCCCACTGCCCCTCTTGTCCCCCAGGCACTGCACATGGCTCTGTCAATCAGTTGCCATGGTTATTTACTTTTCTTCAAGCCTCAGGTTCTACAGCCCAATAATTGCATGAGGAACTTGATTCTTGCTTTAATATAAATTATAATAATAGCTGCAGATAAGGGCATGGAATTACTGATTCTAGCAGGCAAAATAAGAAAGGCTAAAAGACCCCAGCAGAGGCAGATGCATGGATGTGCAGTGAGGAGGGATGGCAGCTGGCTGGGCCATGTCCTGGGTGGCATGAACCCACACCAGGTCTGATGAGGAGCAACCTCAGCATCAATTCCTGTGCCCATGCCAGACCCAGTCATACAAGGAGCAAAGAAACACCATCCCTTCTGCCAGGCCTTGCACCAAATGTGAGGAAGAGAACTCTTTCCCTCTCAGAGGGACAGGGGAACAACTGATGTGGACCCCCAGCTCTATTGATGTTTTTTTCTTGGTGTCCATCAGCAAAGGTGAGAGCAGATTTAAACCTTGTTTGAGGACGGGAAGGGTATCTGAACTTGATATTGTATTTTTTTACCTGGAATTCTCCTTGGCCATGTTAAGTATGGTCCACTACTGTATGAATCCATAGAGTTAGGAAACTTAGGAAGTATCCAGGTATCAGAACAAAAAGTAAGAATATCAATATGGAAGTTAATACAGATTGTGTGAGTGGAAAAATATATAAATTGAACTTTGGAAAGACAAGATTAACAGTGTAAATTTGACATGACAACAGTGATCTCTGTACTGAGTCAGTGACTGCTCCATATACTATGCCAAAGGCAACCCTTTATGGGCTACTTTTGAAATACTAACTGAAAGGCTTTATGGCAAATGGAAAAAGAATCCAACAAATGGTAATTAACTAAATTATATCATGGTCAAAACAAAGAAAAGATTAATCTCTATCATTTAAAATTAAATCAAATGCCTTGTAATATGACACAGATAAATACTTAACAATTATGGGATGCAACATCAGTGCCTGTAGGCAAATACAGAACAATATATTTCTAATGGGAGACACTTGAGAGACTATTTATTTAAGCTGCACTAAGATTTATACTGTACTAATCTCATTATGACCCATACATAGGAAACATGGGCTGCAGCACTTTATAGGATAAAACTGGACCTGAAAAGATTATCACATTCATAAGGATCTTCTCCTAAACAAGGGTAGCACGACACTTTATATATTGCAACACTTGGCTCCAGAAAGCAATGCTGTTAGAAAACATTAATGCTGTTAGACTGGTTTAACAAGCAATTTGTCTTCCAGGATTCCTTTTTCAGTTGAAAATCACCATTAACACCTGTCAGATCCATTCAAAAATGTTCATCTTTCAAATCATGTGACTTGGTTTTATTATGGCTTATGTGCATTCTGAATTTGTGTCTCTGAGGGTGGTAAATTGAGTGAAAAAAGAAACCTTTTCTCCTGCTTTATGATAATATCTACTTCCCATGCTGTATTTTTCATCTGTCCATGCTCAGCTGCTTTACCACTACTTTAATTTTGTTTGGTGAGAAAGCTGTAACAGAGAAGTGCAGATCCCCCCATGAAGGCACTGAACCCCAGGTTTTTGTGTTCTCAGGTCTCTGGAGGTGGGGATGGCACTGTTGTATCACTGCTGATGACACTGGGACAGTTTTAGGTCTGGCACTCTGGGGTTGGCCAACAATTCCAGGCACAATGGACAAATTTATGATCAGCAGTGGGCAAAGTGGCAGCTTTGATTTAAAATCATGAGCCTGTTTAAAAGCACTGAGGAGCTGTTCCTGTCTCTTTTATCAGCTGCCCATTGGCATTTGAAGGACAATTGCCCAGCTGGGCACTTCACCCATGGTGGCTCACTGCAGCCAAGGAATACTGGTATTCTATAATAAATATTCTATTTATTATAGAATTGTCAGACACATGATCTGTCTTCATCATGCCAGATCAGCACACTTCTGTGATTCTGTGATTGATTCTGATTGGGAAAAGAGGTGAAAAATCTCATAAAAAACCAGTTTCTGATTTTTATTTGGAGTGAAGCTTTTCTTTCTGTGTAGCACTTGTACATATCCAGAAAAATACTTTTTCTTAAGCAAACTGAAGAAAGTCTTGTCACTCATCAAGCATTCATGGCACTGACCTCTAGAGTTTTAAGTGATTTGAGTTCTCTTGCACAAACTAGGAAGCAACTTTTCAATCAGCTTATCTTTTTTCTTTGTAAAATTATGTGGCATTTGGCATCAAGCAAGGCATTTTAAATAGAGACAGCTGGTGGCAAGTGTTTTCAGGGAGAAAGTCTGAACTTGTGATTTTCCTCACTTTCCCTCATTACAGATTTGGTATCTTTCAACCATAACACTTTTTGATTTTTTTCCCCCCCCATCCTTTCCGCTATCTTGTGTTGGTTGGACTTGCTGGCTGGTGGTCAGCTAGAAGGGTTTGGGGCTTAATATAAAGGCTAGACTGTTCATTTGGGATCTCTGGAGACAGAAGTATTGTAGGGACTAGACAGGGGGAAAAAAACCCCACAACTATGCTATTTCTGTTGCAAAGATATTTTGAGGTTTTCCAGCTTGTAAGAAGGTTTCAGAAAGGACTCTCTGTGGGAAGGTGTACCAAGGAGGGACATCTAGAACATGCTCTCTTCATCTCTGCTTTCTCTCAGGTTTTGATGGCAGACACTTCTACCCGTGAAGCACAAGGATTCAGCCTCGTGCATGTTTTTATCCACTCTGCTAGTGAGAGATTTGGAATCACAAAGTGAGAGAATCCCATCCCTCATCTTGGTTATGAAGAGGTGGTGGGGTTTTCATCAAATATAATAAATGAAATGGTATTGGTGAAATTTTGCCTGATTGGTGAGAGGAATGATGAGGAGGATTCCATGATATCAGAAGGCTAATTAATTACTTTATTATACTGTATTATTCTATACTATATTACCCTACATCTAAACTGAAACTGCACAAGAACTCAACTGAACAAAATCTTGTGACTGTCCCCTGATCGACAGTCAGTGTCACTATGGGACAGGAAAGAACACAAGTGCAAACTGCTGTTCTCAAAGTGAAGAAAAAAAGAAGTTTATTTTCTGACTCCAACACTTATAGTTTTCTAAAAGTGACAGTGGATTGGAGGGTGACAGTGCCACCTCTCCAGTGACACTAGACAAACTAACAGTCTATCAACTTTCTCTTCTTCTATAAAAGAATGCAAAACAATGAGTTATTTACAGAAAGTGTGTGAGAAAGTTCACTACAAGAATGTTAACATCAAAAAGCTTAGAAAATCTCAAAAAACCAAAGTAACAAGTCTGGCATTCACTGGGCCCTGACAGGCCAAGGAAACAAAACCCCATCACTTTGGGTAAACAATGTCCACATTGCATTCTACTTTGGCACAACACAGGAGCAGCAAATGAGATAAGAATTGTTTTGATCATTCTTTTCTCTGCTTCTCTCACTGCTTCTCTCAGGTTCAGAGAATGTGATGCATTCATCTCCCAAAAGGAAAACATATCATCTGAGCAAATAGGCTGAGCATAGGAAATCGTTTACTGATGAACTTCATTTTCAATACTGGATGATCAGGCTGGGGGGAAATTGTGTGGGGGCTTTTCTTGTGTTTGGTTTTGATTTTTTTTTGTTTATTATTATTAATTATCATTATTATTGAATGCATCATGTCATCAGCTTCAGAAAATGGCTTAAGCAGCAGTACCCCCAAAGTCCAACCTTGGCATTGAGAGGCAGTAAATTTAATTGCACAAATATTGTCACCTGCAGACACACATTTACTGTCCAGGGAGGAGCCACAGGCACAGTACAGCCTTGGTAGGAATTTCCTTTGATGTTGGAATTGGTTCCCTTTCACACACTGTGACATGCCAGTTTTGGCCATTGCAGAGTGTGATGCAAGATGCCACAGTTTGCTGTGGCTTCCTCTTCATCTGGGCAGATAGCCAGGATCTCTCTTGTAGATGGAAGTAGGAAAAATTAGTTTTTGTGTCAAGACCTGCTGGTTTTAATTTTGGGAAGCATATTTTTAATAGAAAAATGGTGGGCATAGTAGATGTGTTTTTTCCTGTTAGCTTTTTGTCCTTTAAATAAATGAGCACTTGTTTATGGACAGGAGGGTAGATGAAAGGAAAAGAAGGGTCAGCTTGTTTTTGAGAAGTTTTAGAGATGCTACTGGACTTCTTTTTCCAAAGGGTAGCCTTGGAAACTTATGGGAACGTAAGTTCGTAGAGATGGGATGAGATGGGATGGGATGGGATGGGATGGGATGGAATGGAATAGAATAGAATAGAATAGAATAGAATAGAATAGAATAGAATAGAATATTTCAGTTGGAAGGGACCTGCAGTTGCCTGGAATCTGCATATGAGCAGGTAGGAGATGAAGCCACTGGCCAGGTGAGCTGGACCAGAGCACCAACACATCTGCAAGTGTTTGACCTTTGCATCCTTCACCCAGATGAGATCTCTTTACAAAAGCAAGCAGCCCAAACAGGCGTTGTGTAGAGCTGCATCAGAAGGTGTAAATCACTGTCTCTCTTTACTGGGAGCACTGAAAAGCAGCGTTTATCTCCCCTAGGTGTGCGAGGCAGATGATGGAGCTCAGAGCAGTCCTGCAGATGGAGGATGGTGCTGTTGGCAGTGGCCAGAGGGTGGTAGCACTGCACAGCTCCTACTACTCTATCCTCCTCAAACTACAGTAAAACATAGCTGCATTTCCTCATTTCTTGTGAGGAAAAGAAGAAAGAAGAGGCAAGGAAAGGTGGAGATTTTTAAATGAAGAGGAACTTTTACAAAAACATGTCATTTTCCTAGGCCCTAAAACATGATGCTAGCTCAAACTAGGGCTGGTGGCAATTTTTTGTGCTTCTGCTTTTTCAGAGAATGCTCCTTTTGACATGACAGCCACAGGCTGTCAGGATTATAGTTTCTCTGCCATGGCACACAACTACCCCACCATGAGAGTGGTCATAGGCAGCTTCCAGGCAGTTGCAGGAATTGCAGGTCCTTTCCAACTGAGATATTCTATTCCATTCTATTCTCTCTAAGGACTTTGGGAATGTAACAATATTTGGTGTTGTGGAAGTCTTCTGGTACACACATCTCTCCATTTTTGTCACTGTAGGTTACCTTAATTTTTCTGAGAAAATTAATTGTTAAAAGGCACAAATCAATGCTAACATCAGAACTCTTGTGTGCACATGTGCTTGTGCAAATAGTGGTGTGTCTGACTTAGTATTGCTTAGCTTGTAGTTTAAAGCATAGAGAGTCAAAAGCTCACAGCTTCCAAATGTCATTTTATGTGACATTACGTATTTTAGAGCTATAAAAATAAACTTGGGCTGCTGACATCAATCATCTCTTCTTTTTCTCTCCTATGCCAGTGAGACCTGTGTGCCCCTGTCTGTCTACTCCCATTTCCAGTTACATTTACTGTAATAGTTTAAAGCAGAATAATGTGTTGGCCTTGCTGTGTGACCATAGGCAGGTGGCTTCACTGCTCTGAGCCTCACTTCTCCCATAGATGAAACAAAGGTGATGATGCTCTGTGGAGGGCTCTGAGATCTCCAGCTGCTATGAGAGAGACAATAGTGCGATTATAATTGCCCAGGCACTGTAAGACCCCATGTTTGGTGGCATTTTTTTTGTCTGTCTCCTGACGCTTCCAAATGCTGCCATGCACACTCTCACTGTGTTTTTTTCTCTCTCCCCACTGCTGCTCTTTCTCCTCTTGCTGGTACCTCTCCTCTGTCCCAAAGGCCTCTCTCAAGAAAATCTACTTCATCTCTGGACCCGTTTTCCTCCTATGGTTGCGTTCTGATTTGTAACTGCCTTTCCCTTCATAACCATTTGTATCAACAGTTCCTTCACCACCATCCCCTTTCCTGCTCCCCTCCTCTGCAATTCTCCTTCAGCCCTGACACTTTCTCTAGAAACAGCCCCAGGCTATTTCTAACCTTCCTTCTCTCATCAAAGTGCTTGAAAAATCAGCTCACTTCCTTCTCTTGGCAGAGAGGCTGCCATGGGCCAGGCTGGGGATCAGGAGCTCCTGGCTGGTGATGGTGGCAGTGCCACTGAGTCACCCCCGGCCTTCAGCATGGCACTCACCCTCTCTCCTCTCCTAGCTTTAAAACAGGAGCAATTCTTGTGTGCTTACCTCACATGGATGTTGTAAAAACTTAATTACCACTTGTAAGATGGTATCTAAGGGTGAAACGTGACTTTATCTCTTGGTGTGGTAGTTGTGACCACTGCAATCTGCACTTAGTTCAGGCCCTGGCATCTGGAAGTATCTTCCACAGGCAGCTAAAGCCTTCCTTTCTCCTTGTCACAAAGGTCTCTGGGCCATAATCCTCTGACACAGAAGAGTCTCCCTGGCTGTGAGGATAACAGGGAAAAAGGCTGAATTTCCATCCATTCAAGGTCCAGCCTATGCAGCCACTATCTGATCACTCTCTCCCTATCTCTGCCCCCCTGAAATTGCTGCCAAGGCCTCTTCTGAACAAAAATCCTGCTCCTCCTCGCAAATGCCTTTTCCAACCTCATGGTTGCTTTGCTCTTCCCTTCCTCTTCAGCTGACAGGACTGGAGTTCAAGGCGCCCTCCCTGCTCCTCCTTCCTGGGTGCCCTCTCAGCCTGCCTTGACGGAGCCTTTGTCTCTTTGAGGGACAGCTCTGGTGGGAAGGGGCAGTGAAGCACATGCTGGGCAGGCAGCAGTGGTTATCCCACCACTGTCTAAGTAACAGGCCAGGTCAGGCCTTGGCATGCAGGTCCACCCACCTCAGCACCTCCTGCTAAGCTGATATTGGGGTCAGCTCAAATTTCCGGTCCTAATTACGCCACTCCCTACACACACTGAGGAAAACCATCAGCAACCTGGGCTGATTGCTGCCTCTTTCCTGGGAGGGGGCAGTTGTTTGCTGTGATGGAGGTGGCAGAATGTGCAGTGCCTGCAGAAGCTGCAGTCAGCCCTTCTGGGTGCAAGACGTGCCTTTGGGAACGGGAGACAACAAGAGAAATAAGGGCCACTTCAGATTAGGACAGTCCAAACGCAGTAGGAACAGAAAAGTTGTTTATCTTTTGTGTTCTTCACCAAAATGGTTTTCTTTGGAGTGTATTTGTCTGTATCTGAGCTCAAGGTATACTAGGAAGTGAGGATGGAGTAAGACCTGTAAGTGGAAACTGCTGCTCAGCCAGGGAGAGGCTACTAACTCTCCATAATGCATGCACTCTAAACTACATCCATAAATGTCAGGCATGATTTAATGGGCTATAAAATCCTACATCATGATGCCACTGGAACTATTGAAAATAAAAGCAGATAAATCACAGTTCTGTGCAACAAGCTGTACTTGTGTTGCTATTTTTTTCATCTACCAGGGTCTCATTGTACCATTTGCTGAGCATATACAACTCTCAGCCCTGAGTTTCCATTTCCTTCTCTATTTCTAAGCTTGAGTTTTCACAAAGCCCACTGGCTTTGCAGCTGTGTGCTCACACTGCTGTAAGCCCTGGCCCCAGAGTCTGCAGAACTGCTCAGAAAGGTGCTGAGCTTCCACAGGCTCAGTTTTCCCCTCAATACCAGGGGACACAATACCATTATGAGCAGACTGACTGCTGTTGCTCATACAATATTATTCCTCACATTAGGTTATGAGCATTAAATCTACTAGACAATTTTTATCAGGCAGGAAAACAATTTGTGTCACTCTTCTACTGCCAGTAAGACACAGAGTTACAATGACATTGATGACAGAGTGCACAGCACAACTTGGAACTGGCATGACAGCTGTAATCCTGTCACCCTGTGGAGAAAATGATGCTGAAAAACGAGGGAGGGAGGGGTGAGACTGGGAAAATATTACTAATAGAGAGGATTGGGTTTTTAGAAAAGTTTGCCTCACCTCTGCAGCTGAGGTGACTGAACTGAAGAAGTAAAATTCAACCATAGGACCTGCAAAACGTAAATCAATTTGGGCTTACCTAGCACAGAATTTGAACCCTGTCCCTTCAGTTTCTATTTTCTTTCTTTATTTTTTTTTATGTTTCACAGTAACAAAATATAGCTTGATGATTTTTCTACTTTTACCTTGAGTTACATAATATAACTTAATGCTTCTTAATTTTTCTGGTCCACATAATTTAATTACATATGAAATCAAAAGGCAGGTGGAAAGGCAAAAAGGAATAGAGAAAAATAACAGAGAAGAAAGAAGAAGGAATGAAAGAGAAGAAAGAAATTTTTTAGCATTCAAAATTTGTGGGGGAAGTTTGAAAACATGTACTTTACAAGACAAAATCTGGAGGCAGGAAATGAAATACACACACATACAATTCAAGGAATTTTCCAAAGCAATTTTTCCCCTGAAGATCTTGTGATTTTGAGGTGAGATGCAACTGACTCATTATTTTGAATTCAAGAGGCTGTAAATACTGACACACACTTCACTGTTCTGGACTGTGAAAAAAACCAATCACAAAAGTAATAGCTTTTTATGCCTGAAATTGGGAGCTGGGCATCTAGTGCTTTGCAGAATTGTCCTCCAAAATTCCTATTTTTTGGTAACCTTTTCTGCTTTCCCTTACTTACCAGCGCTTTGCAGAAATGATGAGCCCATGCCCACAGCAATTTCTCTGTGGTCCCTGCCCTGGCCAGCACAGCCCTGCCCCTGTCACTGCACGTCTGTGGTGATGCCCGGAAGTTCCTCACATATCTGCAGAGATTTAAATTCCATTTAAACAACCAGCCCTGCTGAAGTAGGTTGAGTGGGGAGATTTTGCCTGGTGCAGCCCAGCCTCTTACCCCTCTGTCCCTCAGTTTGGAAGGGTCATCTCTGTTGAGGCCCAGTAATGTCAGCAGACCCATCAAGTCACATTTAAATCTGCTCAAACACTGGAAGACAAAAATAAAACTAGTAATACAAGTGAGGCAAACAAGTGAGCACTAAATGAGTCAGTTAAGTTGTGCTGGGGAAAGATAAAGGGAAGGAAAAGATAACAGAGGAGAAGCAGTAGAATGAGTTAATGATAACTGGGGACTGGGAAGTAATGACTGGTTTGAAAACAAAAAGAGGAAAGGAAAAACCCTGCTATGAACAAAGTCTCCTTAATAAAAGTCAATGATTATTGCAAACATCTGAGGCATTGCTGTACGCTGCTGAAACCAGACAAACAGTACACACAAAAGAAGGAATGAAAACCTTGGCTTTCAGCTCGATGGAGGTAGTCAAGTGTCAAGCTCCTTTGGGAAAAAGGCTTCAACATCCTTCTGGGACATGTGAAAAAGCCCCTGGTTTAGCTGCTGAGCAAGTGCAAGTAGGAAGACACTGGGAGTCTTGTGGCTCTGAAAGAGGTCCAGGTGGCAGAGAAGAAGTGGAAGCTGCTGGGCAGCTGTGGACAGAAAATTATACGTCGTAATGAAAAGATGGTTTGTCTCCTTTTCTTCAGGGTTTGCTGTGTTTTCAGAGACAATCTTTAGACTAGAAAATACAATACCAATACAATCTAGAGCCAGATTTTTCAAACCACTACGAGAAATACTTCAGTCTGTTGATTTTCTCATCCTGCTGCTGTCCCCCAGCACAGCACCCACCTTCCCTTTCTGGGAGAGCCCTCAGCAAGGTGGGTGCTTGGCCTCACCTCACAGGCCATGGCACCTTTTGCCTGTGTTAGTGTTGCTGACATCCATCCGAACAAAAAGTTAGGGGAATTCTGGCTGGAGTGTTGATGACAGGCGGCTCTGCCAGATCATAAATCCTAACTAATGGGTCCTCCCTGGAGATAAGCTCAGCAGTAGCCTCTAGGTGAGAGGGAAAGAAACTCACTGGGAGCCTGTTCAAGGTTAAATACGAGCTAATGGACTTCCTTTCCGCTCTGTGCAATCTCCACGTGGTGCAGATCTAAAGGGGAGCTGACAGCTCCAGCAGCTTCCTCTTACTTTTAAACCAGAACCACTGTCCTGCAACCTTGGACCACCCTGCACACCAGGACATTTGGTAGCAGTTTTCTTCTCCTGCCCAGAGCAGGCAGGACCTTAAAGCTGTGTCTCTCAAGAGACACAACTAATGAGAGGAACTGCAAGAAATCAGGGCAGAGAAACAAGGGCAGAACCAAGCAGAAAAGCTGACACATGACACAGGGTTTGGCATCCTTGTTCAAAGGGTTCAAAGGTGCTCTCCAGTCACCGTGTGTAGCACCTAGCCAGCATGGCTGAGGCAAACCTGCTTCTGTTGGCAAGGCGGTGTGTTTTGTGCAGCCACATTTCCTTCCCAGCCTTCTTACAAGTTCAGTGGGATTGATTTGTGGCTGAAGAGGTGCTCCAATCGTGGCTGTGGCCTTGTTCACCATTTCTATCCTTACTTTTTCTAGTTTCCATCTGTTGAACTCACATTTAGTGGAGTATTGGAGAAAACAAACAGAATGAGCTGAGAAAGAACAGCTCTTGTAGCAGTGGGGAACAAAGTGACACGGACACCCTTATGTATCTTGAGGAAATCTCTTTATTGTAAAAACTGGCCCCTTTTTATACCTTTAATTTCAACCTGACATAACTGAAACCAAAGCGAGACTTAACAGAATTGAACAGAAAGAAGGCATCCATTGGCTGGCTCAGCTGCCATGCTGCTCTCCACATGTTCTCCCATCTAATCACCTTCCTGCTCATACCCTGTCCACACATTCCTTCAGCCATCACAATCTCACTTCCAACTGAGTTTCTTCTCACTCATAAAGGCCTCTCACCTCTCAATTAACTCCCAACCATCCAGCCTGCAGCTCTGCCTTTCCCATGGGACCTTCCCATGACCATAAGCGATAGAAACTTTAATAATTATAACTCCACATCCTACAAGCTCAGATCAGGTTGTGGTCTTGGACAGATACTTGCAACCATCCACGCCGGTTGAGATGTTTGAGGGGATGGATCACAGCCTGTACTTATAAGGGCCTTTGATCAAAGTCTGAGGAAGAGCAGCTGTCAGTGATCCCAGAAGGAAGAGATGTTGAAATTCCAGGCAGAAAACTGAAACTTGAGATGCACATCTTCACCAGAATGTCTGTTGAGAAAACCAGATTGCAATGAAACTGCAAGATGGAACACATCTGATTCAGAGCCATGTCAGGTGACAGATTCTGTACAAGCCTTTGAGGGAGCCTGGAGACAAACAAAGCTGTGATGGGACACCATGTGGGTATCCATGGGCTGAGAAAATGATGGCCAATTGAATGGGTATCAAAGAATACCAATGACATAAGTGATAAAGTGGCTGCAGGGACTGATTAATGAAAGGAGATGAAAAGAAAGGATGGTTATAACTAGGAAAATAAGTGATGCCTGTGTGTAAAACACATACAGCTGTCAAGGGGAAAAACTGTTTAGGGGAGTACACAATGTGGTTGTAACCAGAAGTAATTGGGTGAAATTGAATAAATGAAAATATAGAACAAATATCTTTCTGACCATGGGACTTTCTGGGCTGTGAAACAGACTCAGAAAGAAAGAGGTGCAAGCTCCAGTTCCTGAGGCATTTAAAAGAAAAATCATACAAGTGCTGTAAATCCTCTACCATCAGGGATGCAGAGTAGATGACCTAACAAATCTTTTCCACTTCAAATTTCTATATTTGATATTAAGAATCTCAAAAACCTCCAACTTGCCATGAGACAGAGAATAATAACCCAGCTTTCGGGGAAAGCCAGTGGTAATCTCATGCAGGTAAAAAGGCAAAATGTCATGGTGATGAAACAGAGAGGATAAGAGGGGAAAGAGAAGCAATGCTCTGTATTTGGCATTCAGTTTTGGACTCCTTGCTTTAAAAAGGACATTAAGGAGCTGTGGCATGTCCAGAGAAGGGCAACAGGGCTTGTGAAGGGTCTAGAAAATATGTCTTATGGAGAATGCCTGAGGCAGCTGGGGTTTAGTCTTGAGGAGGCTCTGGGGAGACCTCATTGCTCTCTACAACTCCCTGACAGGAGGGTGAAGGGGGCCAGTCCCTTCTGCCATGCCCTCAGTGAGAAAACGACAGGATATGGCCTTGGGCTGAGACTCAGGATTTTTAAATTTGTTATGAGAAAAAAAAAGTCACAATATGGGGGCATCAGGCCTTGGAAGGGGCTGCCCAGGGAGGTGGTGGAATCCCCATCCCTGGATGTGCTTAAATGGCATCTGGATCTGACACCAAGTGATACAGTTCAGTGATTTAGGGGATACAGCAGTGCTGGGTTGACAGTTGGACTGGATGATGTCAAAAGACTCTTCCACCCTTGATGATTCCATGACTCTGAAGAGCAACAGCTCTACTTCAGATGTTCACCTGTGCTGAGGGAAGGCAGTAAATATGAATCCTTCACTGTTGAGTTGGTCCTATATTTAAAAAGGATCACTGGTTGCTAGGCTGGGGATAGTACCGTCACTCATTTAGTTTAAGGCCAAAATGAAGCTGTAAGAGGCTGCAAAGAGCGGGTCCTGCTTTGCAGAATGGACCAAGGGGTGCCTACAGCAGTCTGCCCTATTGGCCATGCAGGTGAACCAGCCCTGCATCATGCCAGCACACTACACGAAACATGAGCTCAGCCTTGCTCTGAGAGCACCGCGGTTGGATTCCCTCTCGTTTGCCATTTTTGGTAGCACCAAATCGCTCACAGGAGCCTCCCCTATGGCAGCGCACAGAATCTTCCAGCAGCTCCAGAGGCAGCTCTGCCCTGCAGCCCTACGGGTACACAGCAGTGCCCTGCTCCCAGGCAGCTTCAGGCCTTGCAATGAAGTGGGTGCATCTAAAAACCAGCCAGGACCCCAGAAACTGCCCGTAAAATCACAGAGAGGTTTGGACCAAGAGATGGCCGAGGTGTTTTTCACTTTCCCCCTGCTCTTTTCGCTCCCATCACGAGGGCTGGGGCTATACCGTGCCGGAGCCAGACAGAACCGGGCGCTGACCCCATCGCGGATGGGAATCACACACAAGGCAGGAGTTTGTGTCCACCCGCTGCGGGTGATCCAAACACATCCCTGAAACCGCTCTGGGGTCCGAACGCAGGGCCAGGCCGGGTTCTGAGCACGGGGACCGGACCGGGCCAGACCGTGCTCTGAGCAGGGGCACCGGGCCGGGCCAGGCCGGGCTCTGAACACGGGACCGGGCCGGACAGGGCCCGGCCGGGCCGTTGGCACCTCACGGACGCCCCGTGCCCTCAGCGGTCGCGCTGCGCTGCGCGGCCAGGGCTGCCGGAGCGGCAGCGGAACAAAGCTCGCTGTGCCACCGGGGCCCGCCCGTCCCGCTGCCGGCCCCGGGACCGCCGCTCGCCGCTTAAAGGACCCGCGCGGTGTCAAACGGCCCCGGCTTGGCTATGGCGACACGGCCCGGCCCGGCCCGGCCGCGCCTTTCCAGCCTCCCCCAGCCCGGGCCGGTCCGCAGCGGCACCCAGGCCCCGGCCAGAGCCAGCCGCACGCCCGCTCCGCCCGCGGCCCGGGGGCTCTGGGCCGGCGGTGGCCGTCGCTGTCGGCGCGGCCCCTTTAAGGGGCGGTGCGGGTGCCGGGAACCCACGTCAGTTTCGGCCCCGAAACTCCGGATCAATGAGCGGCGGCGCGGGGCGGGGCGCAGCGCCCAGCCCGGCCCGGCCCCCGCTGCCGCCTTTCGGTTTCTCTCTTTTCCAGGAAGGAAAACACCGGCGGGGACCGGGGCCGCGCCCCCCCGCCCCCCACTTCCCTTCCCGCGCCCTCTTCCCGCGCGCGCGCGCGTTCATCGCCTCTCGCGCGGAGCCGCGAGCACGCGCAAGGCACACGCGCGCGGGGTGGGGGGGCGCGGGCGGCAGCAGCGAGGAGCGGCCCCGGCCCCGCGGCCCGACCCCCCCGCGCCATCCCGGCCCGCCGCGCCCGCCCCCGGCCGCCACTTCCCCTTGAGGGGACGGGCCGGGTCGGGCCGCGCCGCCGCGCCGGGAGAGGAGCGGAAAGTGGGGAAAGCCCGAGAACTTCCCGTCTGCCCGCCCGCGCCTGCCCCGTCGGGCTCCGCCGACTCCCTCCAGAGAGATGTCCGAGACTCCTGCTCAGTGTTGCATCAAGGTAAAGCCCCGTCCCTCCGCTCGGCCGGCCCCTGTCAGCGCGGGTCGGGGCGGTGGGCTCCGCCGTGCTTTGCCCAGGGTTATTTTGGTGGAAAGAACCGGTTTTCCCTCTTCTGTTTTTCACGCGGGCGGGCGGGGGTCCTTGCCCCCGTTTGCGGGCGCTCGGGCCGCGGTGCCGCGGGCTGTCAGCGCCCTGCGCCGCCCGGGGGGGACACGGCGGCGGGCCCGGCTCGGCCGGCGTGGCCCTCACGGCACGGAGCTGTGAGGGGGCCCCGGAGCCCGGCCCGGCCTCCCGCGGGCTCGGCTGCCCGCCGTCCCCGCCAGCAACTTCGTAGAAAGTTTCCTGCCGTCGGGGAGATGCAGCCGCTCCTGCTTCCGCCTGCAGTGAGTCGTGGGTCTTTCTTTCTCTCTGTCTCTTTCTCTCTGTCTTTACTCAATTTTAATATTTTCCTCCTTATCATCCGTATTACTGCTGTTTATTTTAGGGGCTGCGATTCCTGGCACCGCTTGCCGGTGGCAGGTTGGGGAGCCAGGGCTGCCCGCCCGGCCCCGCTCCGGCAGGGGCTGAGGGATGTGGGATGTGTTTCCCCCTGCCCTGGCCTGCTGGACAAGGGCTTACCCAGGGAAGTTTATCGTTTTAAGTGAAGGCGGCACGAAGCTGAGACAATGGAAACAAAATTGAGTTTCCTTTTTTGTCCAGACCCTTCCTATCTAGCAGCCCACTGCTTTCCTCTCGCCGTCCCTCACTCCCCGGTTTCGCATTTTATTTAGGAGTCGCTTTGTCTTGTTGCAAGCCAGGAATCTCCCTTCTGCTCCTGACTAACTGTGCCCAAGTAAGAAGGAGATCTTTAGTGGTTGTCTCTCCCTGCCCGGAAGAAAGAGGTGACTTCCAGACTCTCTCTGAGGGGAAGAGCCTGGAATAAACACTTATTCAGCATGATGCTCTTTTGTTTGCTTGTCCCGTGTGCGTACGGGGGAGTCTTGCCTTCTCGATGGTGGGAACACAATTTGAAAACTTCTGGGTGTGTTTTCTCTTGCTGAGTTAAATGCAATCAGGCCTGTGTCCCGTGAAGTCTCGTGGCTTAGAGTCTAGTTTGACTTTTCGTAACACAGACGGGCAAACTGGATAACGGGGTATTGTATGTGTGTTACTCTATGGTGAAATGCTAATGCAGGCAAAACGTGTTCTGTTAACTCATTGGCTCCCTAAAGATATACAAAATGAGATACAGCTGCTGTTTTTTTCTGGTAAACCCCATGGAAAGGTAGGATGTGTTCTCTGCACCAAAGAACACAAATATCATGAAAAAATGGTGTCCTATGAGCTGTATTTCCTTGTTTTCAATGTGTCATTTTGAAAATAGGAGGCTTCCTTCTGCTCTTACTGAAATCAACAACCATGCTGTTGATTTCAGGAACTGTAAAACTGGTTCTTACCCAGTGTCACTAAGGCATATTACAGAATTGTACTGTAAGAAATCAGTTTCCTAACTGGAGAGATACAAACTTTTCCTTCAGTTTTGACATTAACAAATGCCACATTTCCATTACATTTCAACAGTTACTGGAAAACTGATTTTTTTTTAAGACGTGACTGATTGTAAACATGATCTGAGTTTATTTTTTAATGTACCTTTTGTCTACATGTAGAAACTGCTGTTACTGGCTTCTCTGTTACTGGCTATTTTAGCAGTTTCAAATTTTAAAACTAAAACTTTGCAGTCAGAAATGTGAACTTCGAATGAAAGCATTTCTTCACCAGTCTAACCATTCTGGGTAGCTTTCCATTCAGCTTTTCTAACTATCATTGCTTTTTGGACACTTTTTAAACCAGGTTGTAAAGGTGATTGCGTTCAGCAGCTGGATTTAAGAGAAGCTGCTTAAATGGTAGCTGATTATGTGAATGCAGCTGATAATTTCTTCAGTATTCCAGTCTGGCTCATGGCATGGAATGTGATACTGAGGCAGGGGGAAAAGCAGCACAGAGTACCCCAGCTTCGCTGCCTTGCTCTGAAGGGTAGGCGAGTGTTGTGCTACGTGGGTGCCACAAAGTTTCACTGGCAGCCTGTGAACGGGAAGCAGTGGTGCTGGTAGGTGTGTTTTCTTGTTCTTTTCTTGGTTTGTTGTTGGTGTTCTTTCTTCCCCTTCCTCCTCCAATTCGGGACAGGGGTGCAGGCAGTCAATGCCACAGCACCTGGGCTGATGAGCACGGAAAGGTTCAGCAGAGAAGGTGAAGGCTGGTGCTTGCTTTGTGCCTGAGCTGCTCTCATCATGTTAGAGAAGTGCTCTAATCAGATTTGGGGAAACTTTGAGGAGGTGAAGTCTTGGTTTACATTTTATTACTGGTAATCAGTGTAAGCTTGCAGTAATATCTTGGACTGTGTGAAGCAGTTATCAGTATGTGTGTGTGATTGTGCATTGATGTGTGCTCGCTTTGCAGCAGGTATGTGCTGGCTGACTCCTGTGGGAGATGAAAAATACCCTGCTGATAGCCAGAGCCTGCCAGCACTTGGGTGTGTGCTGCCTGGCATGGCAGGCAGCCCCACTGTGCGCTTGTGGCAGGCAGGTTGGGCATGTGTGTAGGGTCTAAGGCTGTGGAGAGAACTCATCCTGGGGTTTAGAAGGTAAAATCTCGGGGGTGAGAGATGAGCATGAAGGTTGAGCCCTCAGTTTTTGCTACAGCTTCGGATGTCAGCGTGCTCTGCATTGACTGGGAGGCTTTGGGGTTGTGGTGAACTCCAGTCTGAGAGGGCTTGAAGGCTTTTGCCTCTGAGGTCACCTGGGAAGGGGCATCTGGTGTGGTTGTGACCGTCAGACTCTTTTTTTCAGAGATGGAGTATCCGTGTTGGTAGTAAACCTGCTCTCTGATCCTGAGCCACAGTAGTTAGCTGATGATATTGTTGTAAATAGTGCCACGGTGTTGGCACTCATTACAGTGCTGGCAAGTGATCCTCAGGGCCTCACCTCTCCTCCCACAGATGGGAGAACTGAGGCACCAGGGGAGTGTAAACATCTTGGCAAAGACATACACGGGAGCAAAAGCTCAAAGGGAGACAGACTAGCAGTTTAGACACAGATGATGATTTCTGTGATTAATTAAGGTCCATGTGGTGATAACTTCTGTTCAAAACCTCACCTGGAGCTTGCTGATTGTCAGGATCTCCTTAATTTTTTGCCTGAAGTGAATATACCTTGAGAATATCACTGTGGTGTCATACAGAGATGGAAAATACAGCAGGCAAGTGGAGGGCTCCCAAAGGGCACAGGTTAATTTGTTTATTTTTTTATAAATATGACACTTTCAGTTGCTTAGTCTGACTTACCATGTGACCATACAAGTGTGGAGTTGTGTGGGAACTAAAGCTGGGGATATGGGGGCAGATCTGCTGCTTCAGGTCTTGCAGACCAGGAGCTCTCAGAGCCCAGGGTCCCTTGTGTGCCCTGGCTGATGCTTGAGCTGAGACTCAGAATGCTTTCTGTGCTTTCTGTGGGCAGCACTGGAGGCACAGAGCCTCGCTGAAATCAGGTTTCACAGCTGTTTCAGTGCAGGTTTTATGTAGGTGCAAGCTTGGTGGATGTAGGTGCTCTCTCTTGTGCTGAGCTCAGTGGGGTGGCTGCAGGAGCCCTTCAGCACAAGATCTCATAGCTGAAGGGCTTCATAGAGTGCTCATTTTGGATTGGAGGATTTACTTTGTAATAGTTTAAAAAAAGGCAGAGGAAAGAAAAGCTGAAGGGCAAGGAATCAGTGTATTGTTTGAGTTTTCAATCTTTGTTTCCCCTGACTGGCTTACTTTTTGGATGGTGGTTTATGTCTCCTGCTACCTTATTGATGCTTTTTCTCTTTCACTGAAGGCTTCCCATGCTGAGGGACTGTTCAGCTCCTCATGGCCAGAATCTGCTGCCCTCAGCCAAGGCTGTGTATCTGCCAGTGCAGAGCATGTTCCTTAGTGTTTACTTGTGTACAGGGAGGAGGATCCTCCTTCTGTTAGTGCCAGTGACAAAGCTGTCATTAAATCCTGTGGTGGAGGATTGAGTGGTAGAAGAGCAGTGTTTGGAAGTACACACCATTTAACACCTGATTAATCACTTAACTCCTTGGCACCAAGTAAATTGAATCCCTCTGAAGCAAAATTTTACTAGCACTGCCCCAATTAAACAGTGGTCATTAGCATTCTCTGTGTCATTACAGGTGAAGTCAGTTTCCTGGGAGGCAACCCATTAAAAGAGCATCTTGAATCTGAAATGCCCCAGTGAAACAGAGTATACTTTAATGATAATTTATATGCATATTGCAGCGTGCATCCCGAAGTGCCTTGTGGAGGGAGGTGGCTAAACGGTGCTGTGCTGATAGAAATGATGATAAGAGGGACATGAAGTCTTCCACAGCGACACAGAAGCAATCTTTCTGCATTTTAGAGAAGTTATCTGAGTACTGCAGTGCTTGGGTTCCGAGTTCTTCTGACAAAAGTTCTCCTAATAAACTGCTTACTGCAGGAAAGGGAGAGAGCTGAGGTGACTGGTGGTTTTGGCCAGTAATGCAGTTTTGACCTACAGTCCAAAAACTGGCTAACTTGTTTCTGGGTTCTTTTTGCATATGTTTGTTTTGGAGTATTTTGTAGTTCACTGCCTTCAGCTGGGCATCCCCAGAGTACCAGCAGCTCAAAAGCCAGTGCTGAAATTGATCTGAAAGTGATCGCCTTGTCTTTTGCTTTCCCTATCTGTGAAACAAGCATAAAATAATAATAAATGTGCCTATGCAGGGCAGTAGCAGGGCTAAGTACTTGTGATGCAGCATGGAAACAAACAGTGTTTATTACAGAAATCAGGCACAGTGATCTGATTTGTACCTGGCTTTTTAGTTCACACAGTGCTTTGGGGACAGGGGTTTGGTGGTGGTTGTTTGGCTGTTGCTTTTTTGTGTGGGCCCCCTATTTCTGCTGAGCAGTCAGAGCAGGATCTTGGAGCTTCAGTGCGTCCTGAGGTCTGGATCAGCCACACGTGGGCAGGGTGGTGTTTCTGTGCCCACAGCCTACATGGAAGGTGGCTTTGGAGGAGGCTGGCACGCGTTGCTGCCACAGTCCTGTTCCTGGCCCGGGGCAGGAGCACCTGGCAGGGAGGGATGGCAGCCAGAGCAATCCCCACCGCCTCCCCCGAGCACCGCCCTTCCCAGGGCTCCCTGGAGCTGATGCAGAGCAGGTTCCATGCACAGTTGTTGCAGGTGTTAACTCTCCCTGGTGAGGACAGGATGATGATGAACTGCTAGCGTTGCCACAATAATTAAGTTTTGAGTTGCAGTGTGTCCCTGTGCCTCCCAAAGGAAGGAGGCTGCCTGGAGCAGCCATGGGTGGGATGTTCCTCCAGGCAGTTGTGGAACAGCCGAACCAAAGCCAGGTATGTTCAGCCTGAGCAAAGAGAGCAGACGCCAAACTTCTGTGCTTTAACAGTGGAGCTGTGCCTATTGATTCCTGCTAGTGTGGGTTATGTTTTAGGTCTACAACCCATGCCAAATTCAGACCATACTGGCTCTGATGCTGCTGACTTGTCTTCAGGCAGTGTTTTGTTGAAGCACAGAGAACTACACTCTTCATCTTCTTCTTTAGTAACATGTGGGACTCAAGCCTAGATCATAGTGACTGCTTTTGATTTTTTCTTTTATTTTCTTTCTTTTTTTTTTTTTTTTTTTTAATGCCACGGCTGGCAGGAAAATAAATGCAGAAAACTCCAGCCAAAGTTAAACTTGTTTGTGGAACATCCTGGAGTACTGATAAAGGATTTTGAAAAGGGTTAAGCTTTTCACTGATAGATAGTATCATCTGCTGTAATGCTACAAAGCTCTAAAGGAGCTGGGTACAGTGGTTAAGGAGAGCCATAAATGATTCTTCATCTAAATGAATTTCCAAAGGTTATTCCTTGTTAAACCACGTGCAGTGTCTTTGCTTCCGTGTTGTTCTTGTGTAGTTCGCAAAGACTGTCTTGGTTAGGACAGTCTGGAGAGAAAAAGGGTGTGTAGGAGATTCTCACTGCATGTTGGTGTTCTATGGAATGTATGCACATAGAAATAGATAACATTGTAAATAATTTTAAAGATGTGTATATTGCCAAGAGTAGCATTGGGTGTAACTGCAAGAGATGTGTTAATACAACTCCAAAAAAGTACTTTGGATGTGGCAACTGGATTTTACATATTTAACTATTAACAGCTGCCCAATATTAAATCCAGAGTTTGGATGTTTAATTTTAAACTAAAGTTAAATATGATTATGAATAAGGACAATGAATGATTTCTTGGGGTTTTTTTGCTTGTGTGTTTGCTTTTGTTGCAGATTTTGTTTTGGGCTTTTTCTAGCCAGCTCAAGTAGGGCTAGATCAAGAAATTGTAGATTATTTGTTTTAGGAGTTTAGTCAGGAGAAAACCAACTGGCAACTACTAAGGACTATCCTTAAACCTGATGAAATGAAGCAGAGAGTGAGGTTCTTTATATGGTTCAAATTTCAACTAAATGTAGCTGAAATGATTTTGTTCATTGTCTTCAGTGGGATCCTCCAAATCATATCTTAACAGAAACGAGGAATGTCTTCTACATGGTCTGGGATTCTGTGGAAATCTATGAACTTGGAGCTCTACTAGGTAAATAAAATGTCTAATAACAGTGCCAGAGATAGCAGTACTAAAATTCAGAGATGGATTTACCCAGATAGTAGGGCCACAACAAGGCATTCTGTAGCTGCAAACCACATTTCCTCTTTGTGTTCCTCCTTTTTTTCTTACAAAGGATTTCACATCAAGGTAGTTTCCATCATTGATGGAGCCCCATGGAGCTTTGCTGATACTCTTGGAGGTGAAATGCAGTGATCCCAGCATTTACAGCAATACTGGGGAGCCCTTCCTGACCTTCTCTAAGGTCTACATTGTGATTTCCCCCCTCTATGGCAAAACCAACAGTTTTTTTCTCCTGGTGGGTTAGAATTGGAGATAGTTGTTTTACCACATTCCCTCTTGAATGGCTTGTTCTCATCTTCCTGCTTGCCTTGTGCTTTAAAACACAGGCAAAGCCAAGCATTTTCTGACCTGGCCAAAGCTGAGCTTTGAGCTGGTAGAGTGTGAGGAACTTGAGGTTCTGGGCTGATGCGTTTTGTCACTGGAGGCTACTGAGGAAAACATTCCTCAGCAGATGGATCTTCCCTGCCACACCTGTGAGAGGCTGCTTGGATGTTTCCGGCAGGCACCGCTGTGAAAGACTGGCTGTAACCTAAAGCCTGCAGAGCAAAGGAGGTGGTGCTGATGGGCCATTGTCACCTGTGCCACTGCCCTTCTCCTGTCATGGTCCCAGCAGGGTCACTCCAGCTCCATGGGCACGGCTCCCTGCAGTTCAGAGCACCACTGCTGGCTTGGGCAGCCTGCTGGGGACACGTGCAGGTGTTGGATGCCCTTGCCATGCTGGCTGCACACCTGAGTGGCAGACCCACCATCTCCCTGGAGGTGAGGACATGAAGGGCTGGGCTGCTTTCACAGAGGGATGAGGATGCACTCAGTGCTGCCAGGGGTTCCAGGAAGGGCACCAGCTTGCAGGAACAGGAGTGTTGATGGCTATGGATTCCATTCTCAGTTGGCAGGCTGAGTGGTTGTGTCACTGACTCGTGACTTGAGCAAATGTGCTCTCTGGACGAGGACCTGGGGAAGACTGTTGGAGCAGCTTCCAGGAGAAGGTGATGGGATGTAAAATGTTTCATGGCTTGTGGTGTGAGATATGTATCACCCATTGTACAGTAAACACTGGGCACAAATACACTGGAGATGCTGTCCCAGCAAACTGCCTCACAGCAGCTGAGTCATCAGAGCCATCCATGACTGACCGTGTACTGGCCTCTATTACCTCCCAGTGGGGACAAATTACAACCTCAAAGTGAGAGGAGAGTGAATTAATCGTGTGTGCAGAGCCAATTAGCACAGCCAAGTGAACTGTGTTGACAGGCAGTGGCTGCAGGCTTGGGGGAGTGGGCAGAAAGTGCAGGGATGGGGGTTTTCCTTGGTAGTTTTGAGTGGGGCACTTCCAAAACTTTCTGCTTAACAGAAGCACCAAGGTCTCTTTGAGATGTTCAGTGCTGTTTGCTGATAGACCTCCCAGAACTGGTCTGGCACCTGGGATCATATTTTTGGAAATGGTTTGGTTAGTGAATGCAAGAGAAAGCTGAGCTCAGTTTTTGATTTGGGGTGAAATAGGCAAAAAACCCCCCAACATAGTGGGAAAGCAGCAGGGAGTAAAATAGAAATTATCTGTATACTGCAGTTTGAATCTGTTCTGTTTATCAGTTCTGATTGCAGTGTGCCTTTCTGACTACTGGGAAATGCACAGAAATGTGCAGTGGAGTTGCCTGGGGAAGCTTCTATAGGAAGACAGTCTGCAGTGCCTAGGACTTTTTGGCTTGGAAAGGAGACTGCTGAGGGAGATCTAATAGAAAATTGTAAAATTGCACAGCAGTGTAGGAAGGAGAGCAACTCCTGCTAGTTCATAGTTAAGAGCAGGCAATGACCTTACTAGCCAGGGAGATTAAAACAAGTGGTTCTTCCATCTGTGGAGCTTTGGAGCTCACTGCTGCAGGGTGGTGTGGAGGCTAAAAGTGCAAATAGATTTAAAAAAGAGGGTGGATGAACATGAGGAAGATACTAAGACTTAACAGCCTGTGTGTGGGGAAAGTTAGTTTTTTTTTCTGTGTGCTAAACCTTTCCCAAAACAGAGACTTCTTTGGGGATAAGATCATAGGCTTGCTCTGATGCTGTGTAGGAATTCAGATGCTTCCATATAAAATTTTGTACTCTGGAAGGATGGTCTTAAATACACTTCTCCTTCAGGCTCTCTTCTATGAATCAAGACTGCCCCAGCGGTCTTGATTTCCAGAAGTCTAGTTAATTGTTAGTGAGAAGAGAGCTAAGGAAGAGTTGGTGTCTGTGACTCAGAGACTCATGAAGTCAAGGTTGCTTGGACTAGCAAGAGATTGGCTTTCCTTCTGTATTTACCCAGATTCAGATGCCAGAAGGGAAAACTTTGAGGGAGTGCACAAAATTAAAATTACAGCTCAGGATTTGAAAAAGTTTTCTGGTTTTGGGGAAGAGACAGTTGATTGTTTCTAAGAACCAAATGTGGGTTACCCATGCTTTTCAGAGGTCTCCTAATTACCATTATCACCCTTGTGAAATGGGTTGCTGAGGCATTAACTCCTTTGCACGGGTGTGACAAATGGGGTCCCAACTGGAGCTTGTAGCAATGGGCATCAGAGCTGCTGCTCTCACTGGCCAAATGCTGCAAACACTCACTCAGCTGTGTCACTTGCTAAGGAATGCTGTCATTTGTACAGACTTTGCATCATGCTTTGACTGTGTTTGTTTCTGGTGGGTGGTTTTTTTGTTTGTTTTTAAATGGCAAACAGAAGAATGGCTATACAGAATCAATTCTGGTATTATTTTGCATATGTAGTTTTTAGGTATTTTCCTAAAGAGAGTGTTGGATGGCCATTAAAACGTATTGATGTGCAGCTAAAAATGGCTTTTAACCTAAATTTAGTTCTCCCCTCTGTTAATCTATACAATGTCCACAAATATCTATTTAAGTAATTGGATAGTCTCATAAAGATTTAGTTAGGTTTTTATTTTGGCAAATAACAAATTACTTTATTTGCTGAATGATTGATTTTTTTGGTAATAATTTTGCATGTTGTTATGATTTGCTTTGCAGTGAAATGTAATTGCAAGTGCAGTGTCCAGCATCAAAATCTGAGCATTAAAAGTAGTTCTTAAGAAGAAAGAAAGGTTTAAAATTGATGAAATGGAAGTATCTGGTACATTTTCAAGTGGATATTATGGAATAACAAGTTTTTTTCTTAAGCACATGAATTTTCATTTTTTTAATTGCACTGATTGTTTTCTGCCATGTTGATTTAGTATTAGTAGATTTTGTACCCTCACCTCTCACCTTTTGTTGACTGGAGGAAGGAAACAAGCTTTCTGTTTCTGCAGCATAAAGCATTTCCCAGCTTTGGGTGATCTAGTCATTGTAATGAACTAATTGCCTGAACTGAAAGAAGAAAATCTTCTCTCCATATCTGTTACCAGAAGCTTTGCTCTTTGACAGGCTCAGGCTCTAGAGGTAGAACAGTGGATCCCACTTATTGGAATGTGCTTTGGCACTAAGTATTGTGCTTGGAGTTTATCTTTGAAATTATTTTCTGCTATTGTTGTTATACCTGGATATCAATGCACTCTAGCTTCACATTTCTTAGTTTGTATTAAATAAAAAAACCCCAAATCCCTTAAAATTTAAGTTTTTCAAGGAAGTGGCCTGGAAAAATTGTACATGTTGAGACACAATGCCTTGAATGCAGTGCCAGTCAGAATATTTTTCTCTCCTCTGCCTGTTGCCCTCTAATTGTGTTTTCATGTAATGCTTTAGTGGTGAGCTCCATCTTCAGCCACAGAGTGCTGCAGCAGTGGAAATCAGCTGATGTGAGAGATTCCTCCAGTTTGGCCTCCAGGTTTGGCTTTGCAAGCAGGAAGGGGAGCCGTGGGAGCTGCAGAACAGGCTGCTGGTTCCAGCTGACCCAAACCCCTTATGGCAGCAGTGTTCTTGCGAGGAAAAGGCTCAGAAGAAACAGGTTTAGCTCATGTCCTGTAGTAGGGGTGTGACACCCAAAAGTCTCCTTTATCTCCATGTTTGTGTTGTCCCTCCCCCTGAGGGAGGGAGCCAGGACTGTCCTGTCTCACAGATGGCAGCAGTGTGGCATCACGGAGTCCCTTGGTGCCCGTGGGCTGCAGCTCAGTGACCCAGTGCTCCACCACAGGGGTGTCCCAGCCCTTTGCCTGCAGGGTCCCCCCTCCCTGCTGGCTGGGCAGGTGATGCTCTGCTCCTCCATCGCTCCTGCTGGCTCTTCCTGCTTGGGGTGACAACCTCACGGCCTGGCTGCATGTCCCCAGGAGGGGAAGGCTGATGTCACCGTCACTTCATCAAGTGGAGTTATAAGGTGAACCTAAATACTGATGAAAGAGAGGTCTGTTTTCCTTCAGTCTAGACTGGGGTTTCATAATTCCCTGTTTCCCATCACTGGTCCACAGAGCACCCTGTCATATGAAAAATACCTGTTCAGCTCTGTAGGCTTCAGCCTCCTTTTTGTTGAACAAGTGGAGAAGTCTTTTCTCAAGTAACAACTGAGATTCTCTAATTTTCTTAGCCTCAATTAAAAGATGAGCATAGGTAGACCCAGGTTGTTGGCACAGCAGTGAGGAAAGTGTAGCCCCTTCCATGATTTGCCTACTGAGGACACTGAATGCTGGCCTGGAGTGAGGTTTAGAGCATAATTACATTTAAACATTACAGTGAGTCTATGCATATTTAAATCTTCATCTTCTAAAGAGGAAAAAACCAGCAAACCCCAAAATAAATTAAGGGATCTAATAGAGTAGAGTAGAGTTGGCTGGAGTGCTAGCTTTTGGGGATGGAGAAAGTACTGTTTTTGAGTTGGTCTCTACATAACACCTGAGAAACAGAGCCACTTTTCACTGACTGGTCCTCAAAATACTTTTAATCAAATTACTTGCTAAAAAAACAAACAAACAAACAAAAAAAAGTGGTTTAGTTGGTATCTATGCTTCTGGAAATAAATACATCTACTTGAAAAACAGACATTTTTGTTCAGAATTTGTCCCTGTGGATTTTCTGAGAAAACTTACCACAGTCTTCCAAGTTCCAACACACTGCTCACCTGCACGTTTTTGTAGCCACATGTTGATGGTGAGAGCCCAGGTGGGCTGTCCTGCACTTCAGGGCTGGAATTTCTCTCCTGATTTGCAGTGAAGTTCCCAGGCTGTGCTGCTCTCAGCCCATCCACCCTCACAGCCAGACACACAGGAATTTAAAAATCTTCTGTGGCACTGCTGCAAGGTGAAGCATGGGGAGGCTTTCCACACATGTGTAGAGAGGGAGCTGCTTGAACCAAGCAAAGATCTGATATCTGTAATCCTGCACACCTACTCTAGGCTGTGGGATTTGATGTAGTTGTAGGAAGGAAAACAAGAACCAAAGAAGTAGGGTGGGCTTGAAACTGAAGAAATGAGAAGTGAGGATGAAGAGTTTGCGATGATGAGCAGCAAGGCCCATTGCAGACTCCTGTGGAAATCATAAAAAAATCATAAAAATCAATTGCTTTAGTCATGAGAGGCAGAGGCAGGGAGAAGCTGAATTGCAGAGGGTTATTTCTCATTGTATGGGAGGATCAGATGGAAGCACCTGGCAGTTCAGGAGAGTGGGAAGTCTGTTTTCATACAGCATGCAGTGAGGTTCCAAAACTTGCTGCCAGCAGGTGTAATGTAGGGCCAAGCAGGCAATTGTTCTCAGCAGACAGTTCCCACTACACAGATTTATCCAGGACCATTCACTGCAAAGAGAACAGCTGTGGTCCTTGGCTCAGAAAAACCCTAACCTGTGGATTTCTGTGGGTGTGTGCAACAGAGAGTTTATTCCTTGTGCTCTTACCCTGAGCATTTCCTGTTGGGTGTTGCTGGAAATGTGGTATTAGCTTGGACAGACCTTTGAGCTGACCAGGACTACTGTGTTTTTCCATTTTAATTTAGGACTTTCATATTTGGTGCTTGACTCTGTACAGATGCCTCTGACAAGTGGAAAAATAACAGGAAAACCTCTCATGTGAATCAGACCTTCTGCTCTGTTTCTTGATCTTGTTGTGCTATTTCCTTAGCGGAGGTAAGCTGACCATCTGAAATTCATGAGAGGAATGTTCTTCAGACTATGAAATGAATTTTGTTTGGGAAAATTCCTGGGGATTTTCCTATCCCTGACACACCTCTTGGGCTGTGATGCTATTTATTGGCATAAAGTGCCTTGACCTATTTTATTTCTCGAGGCTTTTCTCAAGATTTGGCTGACAGAGGGTGGAAAAAATAATTAGATTGTTAGATAATTCAAATGCTGTGTGCTGTGTCAGGCACGCCTCTTCTCATGTTTGATAAGTGAACACAGTCCCTTACATGGAACTTTCTTCAGATGGCACAAACATGTAAGCACATGATGAACAGGTGTTATACAATCCAGGGACAATTCCAGCACTTCCATGAATTTATTCAGTTGGCATGCCTGAAACCTGCATGGAGTGACTATCTTGCTTTGATAGTTCAATCTTTTTACCTTTCAATCCCTGACTCTTCTTTTCAAATTCCTAAAAGCTGGGAAAATTGAGAAGGAAGTGTTGCTTACTGAGTGCCTGGACTTCATTTTTCTACACACAACTGTTAAAAAATGATCAAGCCAGCAGACAGGACCTTCTCGTGGGACTGTGTGTGCACCAAATGTTTTCCTTCAGTGCAAGTTGAGCTGTTTCTCAAATGGTGCTTGTCCTATGTTGGAACTAGAGAAGGGAGCTGGCTAAAAAGGAAAAAGCTCAACCTGCAGATGCTTCTGTGACCTTTACAAAGCCCCCCATCTGGAATGGTGTCCTACAGACATCCCCACTATAACAGCCTGCTCTTACACTGTGTGCCGTTGCCTGCCTTTAGGCAGGACTGAGTTGTGGTGCCTGTGAAGCACAGCTTGCTCACCTCTGATTCTCCTGAGGTCCTGTCCCACTGCAGCAGCCTGGAGTCACCTCTGGGACCTTCCTTTGCTGCTCTAGGTGCTGGCTACAGAGCCTCCTCAATGTCTACAGACATTGCACCTGCTACCAACACATTAACACAGAAGCAGAAAGTCCCAAAAGATGCTGATAGCTGAAGAAATTCTGTTTTTCCAGTGTTAAACACAAGGAAGTTAATTTTATCATTCCATACAAAAGCAAATTGAAGTATGTCTGTGTATCCCATGCAAAGTCTGGACAGGCATTTTCCTAACCCACTGTGCAAGCACAACATGACCAAAGGCTGTATTATTTGCCAGGTTTCATAGATAAATCTTTCATTTCTAACTCACTTGCACCCAACTACTTAGCTCCTGAATTTCCCACTCAGGCTTTGGGCATTGCTGGGTTCGTGGTGCTGGAGTGCCATCAGTGACAGATGAGCAGTTAGTGGTGCACTCCTTAATGCAGAACTCACTTTAGGCTGGTGAAGCAGGGCTCAGTTTTACCATACCTGCCTTTTCTAGTGCTCAGCCCACCCCTTTCTCACCATTACAGATGGATAGCCCTGCACAGTCATGCTGAATTTTTCTTCAGGTTTGTACCTCAAGTTTTACCTCACCCTTGATACTTTTGAAGCCACAGTCCTTAAAAGGGGTGGTGGTGAGGGTACTGGGAAAACACCACCCTGGGAGACTGAAGTGTTTGTTCTTCAAGTCACTTGAAATGGGAGCTAAATGATAAGCCTTGTTTTAGAAAGCAGAAGTATTCTATCTGATCTTGTCCTTCCAGTGGGGGGAAAAAAGGGTGAGGATTTGATAATTTATATGGCAATATGGTCCTAAACTTGGACTGATTTAGGCTGCTAATGGAAAGTACTTTGACTTTTTAACTGTGTGGTGTCAGATGAAGGGATAATCTTGGACTGTCTGATTTCCCATTGCTGCTGGGTTGCACAGCATCTGCCTGAAATGAAAATGCAGTGTGCAGATACCAGTGTGCAAACATAGTGGGCTCACAGGGCCTGCATTCCCTCCATTTCTCAGTCTCAGGTGTCACTGGTGTTCATTGTCAATTATTCTGGCTCTGGGCTTGTTAAGAAACCCTGAAACCCAAACATTTTTCCAGGCACAAGTCATTTGTGCTGGGATGTTTGTTTAACTAGTGACTGGCCTTCTCTTGTTTTTCCTCTTACTCATAAGAGGTGAGGATCTTTGAGGATGATGAAAAGAAGAGTCCTGCTCAAAATATGGTGAGGCATGTGAAAATTGTAACTTCAGCAGTGGTTCTGGGGCTTTGTTCTAGGTTGACTCTGCCAATTCCTGAATTATACAGCGTGGCTGTACAACAGTCACACCATCCTTGCCTGCCCTGACAGTGTCTCTGAAGGAGTATTTGCTCATATCCAGCTTTGAGTTGATCACTTCTCCATCAATTTTTAACCATTCTTTAAAGGCACTACAAAAGTGCACCACTGTTGTTTCACTGAGGTTAAAGTTTGATGAAGCTCTTAAGGTAAGGTGGTGGCACCCTGAAAGATCTCATTCCACCCTTTCTTCTGCCATGGGCTGGCACAAATGGATGTGTGCATGGCAGGGCAGCAGGCCTGGGTGAAAATGGACAGCTTGTGCTAGTGCAAGGCACAGCTGGGAACATGGGGAGGGCAGGGCATGGTGTTTTTGCTGGTGGTGCCAACAGATCTGTGATTGAAGCATTGATGAAACTCTGAATAAACCTTTGGCTGGATCTGTGTTACATGACATCAGAACTGAAGCTTTTAAGGATTCACACCTACTTTCTTTACAAAAGCTGTCCCTTCAGGCTAAGTAGATTAAATATAGGAAAAGTGGTCAGGGGTTCAGGAAAACTTGATGGTTCTTTTGCTGAGACACCATCTCAGCTTTAAAAAAAAAATACACCAGGCATCTGAAGCAGCATGGTTTGCTGTTGGAGAGTGAAGGGTAGAGCTGTTTCCTGGAGGTCTGAATGAGCCTTGTGGTATCAGTGTGAGGCTCTACCACTGTCACCTGCAGCCTCCCAGTCATCTTGTGGCTTGCTCTGTGTTTGAGCACACCGTGGCTGAGCTGTTTCAGTTTCACTGCTTTAATAAAAAGAGGTACTGGCATGTATTGAGCTTTCTGAGCTAGACTGAGAACACTGAAAGCCAAACCTCCCTGCATTCATTGCAGATCTGTCTGTTCTGTACCACTGGTGCTGACAGCCTGGACCTGTTTAGCCATGCAGCAAAGTGTGAAGCCTCTCTGGGTCAGGGCAGGAAGCCTGTCCCAGGTGCCTAATCTAGAGGGCATTTCAGAGTTTCAATTACCTCTTGAAATGATGTCCTCAGAGCATGCAAACATGGCACTGATTCGTGCAGCCCTTGAGCTGTGCTTACCACAGCTTTCCTGGGAACTTGGTGCATGTGCCCAGTTTGGTGTGCAAGGTCTCTGTGACAGCCTTTGGCTAGAAAGCCAGGCCAGCTCACAGATCTTGTTTTACATTTCTTGTGTCTTCTGTGCTGGCCTTGCAACATGGTTATAAAATACATCAGCCTGTGCATCTGCTCCTTGTTCTGGACAGGAGGGTAGGCTCAGGTTAAGGTCACTCCATGGAGGTACAGGAAGTTTTAGTCCAGCCCCTGCTCTGTCCCTGTATTGTCTGTGACCTTGAAGTCATTTAATGTGATTGCCACTTCATAAAGTGTTAACCCCTAGCAAAATGAAGTCAGATGACTGGTAGAAACTGCTTGTGCTTCTGTTATACAGATAATTAATAAGATCTTGCCCTAATCTCCTGCTGGAAGATTAATGCTGCAGAATTATTGGTAGTTGGACTCAGGGTTTAATAGCACTGGGGAATGATTTTGGATAGTTCCCCCCTTCTTTTTTTTGTCCCCCTAATAAAACTTTTGTTGTGAACTCTTACCTGAAAAACTCTGTAGATGCCATTGTGCTGCTGTGTTGGTTAATGCACAAAAGAAGGCCTGAATCATGGCTAGGATAATGAACTTAAAATTTGATGAAAATCAATATTGAAATCTGCTCTTTTTGGGACTAAATTACCAATTCTGTATTACACCAAGGTTTTTGATTTGTCTAAATTTTAATGAAATAGTTTAGTCCAGCTTACAGCAGTTTAGATGATGTTGTGGTGAAGACTTGAGAAGTTCTCCTCCCTCCAAAGTTGTTTGAAAAGCTAAAGATTCTGCAGCTTAAGGAGAAATGATGTCATTCTTTGTGACACAGAGATTGTAAGGCAACTGTGTTTTATTGGACCTGATCTCTAGCCTTCACTGAATTCAAGAGGATTTGGCTGAAGCCTGTAGTGATAGCTGAGCAAAGGATGACTGATAAACTCCTTATTAGTCAATGGCACTGGTCATAAAGAAAGCTAGGACAAGACACAGATGTTGTCACAGAGGTAACATCAGTAGTTCTAATTCATTTTCTGAAAGCTTAAATATGAGGAAAAAAGAATGCCTTTGGTTTCAAGAAAACAAACCCTTAGAAGTTGTGTAGATTCCTAGGGATTATTAACAGCAAAGTCCACTTGTCTGTTTAATTACTATTGCTTTTATTTTGAGGTATTCTCATAGAAAGCAGAATGATTCAGCATTTCAGAACTCAAATAATTAATTTGTTTTTTCCTGACTCAGCTTGAAGAAGCTGAATGAAAGAACACCTTTCCCTCCAAATATAGACAGACAATATGTTGTCTAATAATGATAATTTCTGAATAGCAGATGATGAGAGCAGCAGCAGAAATAGGAATTGGTGGTACTTTTTTATTTTATTTTTTTTTTCTCCTGAAACTCTACACTGCCTGCAAAGTTGGAAAACTTAAATCATCTCATGTACTGAGGGAAGGTTTATATCCCTCCCTCCCAGTAAAATACATTCAGAAGGTCTCTGGCAAATAAGAAATTGATGCAGGATCTAACTCATCAGTTTGGTTGACTCCTGTAGAAGACATCTGTCTTCTACTCCTCTGGCTGTTATTTCATTATCATCTCCTTGTGGGTACTGTAACAATTGGAAGAAAGCTCCAGTTATTAAATCCCTTTCAGGTTTGTTTAGAGTGGTTGTCTCTCTTGGTTTTGTGCCCTGTCCCATCTCAGAGGTGTGATTTCCTCTTTATTCTGCTACTCCTCGCTGAACACTTGACTCAGTACAAAGAGGTGCCAAGGTAGGAGTGCAGACAAGCAATGCTGTAGACTTGTTCAGCATGGGCTCAGTGGATATCAGACAGTGAAAAGGTTGGATGCTGAATGTTTTTGGTGAGTTTAATTTCAGAAAGGAAAGAACCCACAGCTTAACTTGTCCCTGTAAATAGATAGCCATTAGTTCTTGGGACATTGTAATTAGTAGATAGAGCTAAATATACAGAAGTGAGATTTTAATTTTTTGCGGGGAGAAAGGCAGGGGAAGTGGTGAAAATAAATTATGTAAGATTAGAAATCCTTGATTTAGAAATGTATCTTCCAGAGGTGCCCTGCTGAATGTCTGTGCATTGCCCTCCCTGCTTCTCTGAGCCCTGCCACTCTTCCTGTGGCACTGCTGGTGTGGGCTCTCAGCTCTGCTCAGGGACAGCAGCTCTGACCTGACAGGCAGCTCCCAGGCTTTATTCCCTTCCTTTTCCTTTCCTAGGCTGAAACAATCCATGTGTGCCACCTTGTCTGAGATCAGGCAGGTTTCTAAGCTGCAGCAGCTGTTTGTATATTCCTCTTAGGTTATTTGAGCTGATGCACAGAAGATTTTGGAGCTGCCCCTGCTGGGCTTACTAAAGTTTCTGAGAGTTGTTTTTGCTGTATCCATCATTGAATTAGATCATCTCAGGCAATGTTATTGTGCAATTTCTGCTCAGGACCAGTACAGCAGACAAGAAAGGTGTGTGTGTGTATGTGTGTGGGAGGTTTTCAGTCCTGTAAATAATAATAACAATAATAATAATAATCTCCAACTCTTCACTGGTCACTTCTTTCCTCTGCCATTACTCCCAAAGAGTGTTCCTGCATGTTTTACTGGTGATACAAGGTTTCCTTTGGAAGTTAGTTGCCAATTTGAGCTTCACTCAGAAGCTTTACACAAAAGTTGTTGAAGTGCTGAGAGAGAGCACGAGCACCCTTTGAGCATCTTGCCTGCCTTTGGGGTATCCCTGTGAAGAGCTGCGGGTTCTTAAATGCTTTGAGAAAGGGCAAGGGGATCAGTTCCTGGAAGAGTTTTCTTTCCCTGGGGGACCCTGGAGGAATTTTGCTTGTACTTTATATCCACTTAGCGGTGAGAACAAATGCACCTTGCTCTGCATTTCTTGGAACTGTGTCCTGCTCACCACTTACATCTCTAGTTGTGGTGCTGTGTGTTTTTGTGTACTCCTGACTCCTGTGATGGTTGTGGATTTTTTGCCTTTTGTGGTTTGAAGCTCAGTTGCTGAGGACTCTCTCTGTGTGTGTAGGAATAGCAGATTAGAAAATGAGAGGTTGGTAGGCTCAAAGAGCTTCCTGAAAGTGTGGGAGTGCAGGCCAGGGAAAGGAAGAGAAATCTTTTTGAAGCTGTATCAGTGCTTTCCATGGACAAGAATAGCAGGCAGAGAGTATTGACAGAGCGGTCTGAGGATAAGTGTGGCTGCATAGCAAAGTGTTACTGCTGTAAAAATCACTGCTGTCCACTCATGAAACAAATTCTTCCAGTGTGAGTGCAGTTTTCCTGGTCTGGTTGAGTCACAGCACATTCTGCTCACACAGCTGTGTGAATGTCAGTCAGACCTGGTGAGCACTGATAACTCTGCACGTGTCAGTAGTGTACGTGAAACCCTTAGAAAAATTGTGGAGGTGATGTGAGGAGCAGCTCAGCTCATCCTTGTGACAGCTCTGCCCCTGGAGGAGGTGGCTGGGTGCTCTGCTGCAGGTCTGTAACATGTGTGGTTCATCACTGCTGCAGTGGTGTTTGTGCCCTTCCTCCAGCTTGTGGAATGTCCTTCCTGAAAACAATCCAGCTATTTACCTGAAAGATTGTAGTGAGTGGTAACCATGCCTTGCTCCTTGGTGGAGCAAGGAAATATTTTGTTTTGTATTTTAGCTGCTGTTTCCAAAGGCTTTACAAAGCAAATCAGTAGAATTTCCTGGTTTTCTAATGGGAAAACTGAGGCAGAGAGGAGCGGGGGTGAGAAGAGAGCAGCTTTTGTTGCACCTACAATCTTGATATGGGAACAGCAACCTGTTTTGCTTTAGCTTGGTGCTTTGGGCACCTGTTCAACAAAATATTTAAGCATATGCTTAATGATATGCATGGCAATAGCTCCCTTACATTTCCTCTTTTCAGAGCATCATAAACAGTGCTTCTGTCTGAACCCAAACTGCAGGGCTGTGCCCACTCATGCCAACCCACTGGAATCACCCAAGCTGTCAGCCAGGACGCAGCTGGTGTCAACATCTGGCCTGTAGAACCTGTCTTATCATTAAGGATGCAGAAGGTGGAGCAGGGAGTCATCTGCACAGTGAGGAAGTGGTACTAGTTGGGTTGCAGGGGATGGAAACCAGCTTGTTTGACAGGTGGCTCTTGGATGCAGTTGACTTGAGAAGAAACTCCTGAACCTCCAGGTGAGCTCAGAACACAGAGACAGCACAGGGTCACCAAGCCAACACTTTATTGCAGCAGTGTAATGACCCATGTTAATCATGCATTGAGTGTTTAAGCAGTGTAGCACCTCTGTTTAAAAACAAACACCAGCCTAAACCAGCACCAAACCCCAACCCAAAGGAGCAGTGGCTGTTCCAATACATCTGCTTGACTGTCTTCAAAGAGATTTTCAGTCTTTGCAATTATCCTGGCATAAAATGCTTCATGATTGTGCTAACAGGCAGACTTGTGTCAGCCCGAAGCTGCTTAATGAGCCCCAAGGTCTGACAGCCAACTTCCCTCTTTTAAGAGCAGCAATTTGTGTATCTCAAGAAAATTACCTTTTTCAGGATCTCAGCTCAGGAGGTGTTTGCAAGGTTGTGGGATTACAGTGCTTAGAAAGCATTACAACTCCATTTGCTGCATTCTCCTCATGTATCACATGAGACACCATTCATTTTTCTCCTCTGAGGACCAACCTCAGTTCACTATATCCCTCTGGGCATGTTGATCGTTCTGGGGCCTTTGCCACTGATTTTGGAAGGATATGATTCAGAACTTTCATCTGGGTTGGATTTTCTCAGTGAGATTGTTTATGAGAGAACAAATTTCAGGATCATGTCCCAGGATTTTATATACTTTTGTTTCTTTCCATCTATAGATCCAGGATTTTTGTGAGTGTTGCAATCTTAGCATCAGGACTTAATCCACTCTGATTAGAACCAATGGGAGTTTCCATTAGTAATTGCCACTGACGTAAATTCCAGCTCATAAATTAGGGATCAAAATGTATTATGTTATTGTAATATGCTGCATTAAGTGCAATATAGATTATATATAAAAAATAATTTTATATGCAGTATGTGTTGTTGCTTGCTACATTTACTTTTAAGTAATGTTACTTTCTAAAATTAGAGACTACTGTAGGCTGTCTGAAGAGTTAGTCTGAAGTAGATTTTTTTATTTTTTTTTGTCCAGTCTTGGAGACAGTTAGATTTTTTTATGGGTGAATCCTTGAATCCTTGCCTGTGCCTCAGTAATCCCTGCATTTAAGAAAAAAAAATCTAATTTAGAAAATACTCCTCTGTTGTCTTGTGCAGCATTCAGCAATCCTCAGACATCTTACACCACAGATCTTAGGCACAAGCCAGTAGCAACAATAGACTGATGCTGTCTTTGATGTTTGGAACATGCAGATAACTTTGTTTTCACAGAGAAGCAAATTCTGTAAAGGATTGAAGGAGTGAATTGATGTCTAAAGATGTGTAAAAAGAGCAACTGTATGGAATGAGAATAAAAATTGGTCACTGCCATAAAGGTGCTACCAAATTAGTTGGCATTGAGTTAACTAACATCTAATCCCTTACCAGAAGGGTTAAGATTTACCTAAATAACATTTGCATAATGATTTTTTAAGTGGCTAAATGATTTAATAAAAGGTTGAATTAAATTTATTAAATGGTTTAGCAGAAAGTTAGGGCCACAACACAAGGAATATTTTCTCATTTTTCTCTTTTGTTTTGGGAGATGCACAGGGCAGACAGAGCTGGTGGTTCAGAAGGGGATTGCTCATCTCTGCAATATCTCAGAGGGAAGAGTAATAGAGCCCAGCTAAAGAAAGGAAGGAAGATACCTCTCCCCCTTAGAAACCAGCAATTTGTGATGCAAATCAAAGGGAGGCACACGTACCGATTTCAAAACTTACTCTTAGCTCACCCAGGGAATTGCCGTACATGAGATTTGCATCAAAAATTTTGTTAAACTTTCATAAACAGATTAACAGAGTTGTACAAAACTTCTGTGATCTAAGGTTCTGTGGATCCTGTAAATGTCTACTGAGATTTTCGGGACCTGAACTTAATTTTGGCCAAATATAAGTTGAGCATCTTCATAACTTGAGGGTGAAATAATAAAAAACTTCAGTGTTTGCAGTGATGATTATAGCTGAAAGACTAGAACAACAGCTCTTGATCTGAACATTCCCAAATTTGGAAGTCTGAAATTCACATCTGGTTAGAATTTTTAGATGGAAAGATTTTATCCTTAAAAAAAATAAATACATCACTGATGCTGAAACTTAAACAATTGCAAAATACATCCCTCAGGAAATACAAAATATGGTATGGAGGATTTTTTTTTGTTTTGTTTTGGTTTTTTTTTAAGGAATTGATTGCTGTGCTTCTCACCTTGATGCTCTCAGTTCACACTGTTATTCATATTGATTATGAATATTCCTATTAATTCATATTTTATTCAAGTTATAAAAGAGAATGGTAGCTTAAAGCAAGGCACAGGTCATGGTTAAAGAAGCTTTGGGAGTTTTGGACTGGCTGTGGGTGGGCCAGCCAGGGGTTAATGGTTTGTTGTGTGAGCCCTTGGTGCAGAGCTGTGCTGCTCACACACGGAGCAGTTGTACAAACGCGCTGTGTCTGAACGCCTGCAGGCTTGCGGCTCAGTTCTGTGTGATTGGGGGGCTTTTTTTAGAATCCTTTTTAAAAATACACAGGAATTAAGCAATTTCCTTTACATGGTGCCTCTGCCAAAGCCCACTGAAGTCACTGGGAAGACTCCCACTGTTTTGAGCTGGCATTCAGATCTCTCTCTACGTGTTCCTTACGGCCTAGGCTGCAGCGAGTGTCTGTGGGGGTGTGGAACCATCTCAGTTCTTCTGGAAGGGCTGTCCTGCTGTACTTCAGTTACCATGGAACAGATTGCCCACATTACTAGCAACGTAATTATTCTGGATCAAAAATACTTCAATTCCAGAATTGTCTCCATGTGGGGAGCGACTCTGGAATAAAAATCAGGCGATGGCTTTGTCTGCAATAGCTGTGCTTCTTGCTTGCTTTCTGTAAGCAAGGTGTTTTAAACAGAGGTGAAAGGCACTAAAGTGAATCCCTTTTTACATCAGCCAGATTCTGTGAATATTCCCTGAGTTGTAGTTGTTGTGATTTATAAAATGTAACTAAAGCATCCATCCTCCCCAGCCCCAGGTGTGCAGTAGTCCCTGCTGTGGGCCCTGGCTACACTCCTGAGCCCACATTCAGGTCTGTGCAGGGGCAGTTCTGTGCCTGTGGCTCCAGTGGGACACTCTGTATGTACAGATCTGATGACAGGACTGTGGCCCCACAGAAGTAAGGGAGCACAAGTGTTGCCATTTGTTTAGAGATCAAACCTATCCACTCTCACATTTTAATGGGAGCCCCATGTAGAGATGCTGGAGTAAGCCATGTGTCATTGCCTTTTCCCACTACTACAGATGAATCAAACCACTCAGTAAATGAACTCTTTTTATAATGTGTGTATAGATCCTGTGAGTGGACTTGGAGCAGACTTTAAGGCTGAGATTTTACAGTTTCTGGTTTTTTTTATGGATCTAACAAGACCTGCAGGTCTAAGCATTTTGAGCTCATTTTCCAAACTGCCATATTACTCTTGTCTTTTTATCTGTTCCTTTAACATCCTAACTTTTCTATTCATGTGAGTACTGACAAATTCACTACACAGATGCAATATTAATTCCAGGCATTTCACAAGACAGTTTTTAGACACTCACCCACATGATGATGTGTTAACTTTAAAGGATGTACTTCGGAAATAAAGGAGGAGTTAAGCAAAAAAAAAAAAAGGTTAAAATGGAACTTATTCAGTCCCTTCTTTGCAATACATAAATTCATGTACAAATACGCAAATACCAGGATGAGTTACTGTGTTTCTGTGCCATTTTTTATAACCACATGTGCTGCTACCTCTCTGTAGTATGTTTGTTACATGGAAATAGAACTCGGCATTTCCCATGAAAAATGTCAAAAAAAAGGAGTTTTTTTTAATAGATCTTTCCTTCATGGTAGAAAAAAAAAAGTTGTTTTTTAAATTTAACTTAATAAAAGAAAAAAAAAAATCTGATTTCAGGAGAAACACTTCTTTCCCCCCCATAAATATAAGGACAAATTTTGTTACCCATAAACAGAAAATTTGCCACTTCTCTGTATTATTTCCTGTCTTCAGATCTCTGCTATCAGTCTGTCCTAAAAGCTCGTATCAATTAAAGCAGATATAGAAGCTTATCATTATTGGACTTGGACAAATCTGGTTGAAGACCTGGTCAGACATGATGTTCTGCCTGCAATTAATCCAAACTGAAGAGGTGCTGCCTCAAGTATGTATCACCATATTATTTGTCCCTTCCACCTCCACTCCACCTGCCTACCAAAAGCTTATTTGCTCAGCTTTGCCTCTCTAGCTGCTTCCTAATCCAGTTCAACCAAAATTATCACTTTGGGATTTTTTTCCCTTAATATATTCTGGATAGCAGATTTATTTTAAGTTAGAACATTTTCATTAAATGGTGAAACTGGGAAGCTGAGATTCCCATATCTGTGAGATTTAGCTCTCAGTGAACTTGGGGTCTGCTGTAGTTTCCTGAGCTAGATTTTCCCTGTCTCTGAAGCCTACTTTGTTAGTGGCATCTGTATATTGAGGTAAAAATGTTTATTAGAAAGCAAAGGCGTTAGCACTGCAAACAAATTCTGTTTAAAAATAGCAGAGAATATATTTTTCCATTATAGGGAAAAAATGGAAAGCAGATGGTGGGAATTTTTGACACTGGGACTTACTTTATTTGTTGGTAGAGAAGGGCTTGTTTTGGAGGGTCAAAGAGACTCCTGTCCTTCATAGCCCAAATTGTGCTGTGACCTTACACACCCCTGACATGGGGCTTGGGCTGGGCGCTGTAGGGCTGAGGGGCCATTCCCATCTGCCTGTGGACTGGGTTTAACAACAGATAATTGAAGTTAGCCCCCATCTGTGATTTCATTGCCATGGTGCATTTTGTGATCCCAGCTCCGGTGGGCAGAGTCACCGTGTGGCTCCCTTCAAACCACGGTCCCTGTGCTGCTCCAGCACATTCCCTCTGTGTGTTCATGTTCATTTCCTTGTGCTTGCCACATCTGCTCAGCTCCCTGTTCAGCCCCTCGCTGCCTGCCATGGAAGTGACTCTGCTTCCTGAAAGGGAGGGGAAGGGAGGGAGGAAAAGAGGAAAAGGGCTGGTGCAGAGCAGCCCTTCTTCCAGGCCCTCTCTTTTGTACTAAATTTAGCTGTTGTGGCCGTGAGCAGGCCTGTGCTGGGCAGCAGCTCAGTGCAGTCCCTAAACCCTCTCTGTTTCCTGCTGATTTGATGTTTTGCTGGGAAGGATGTGGTGCAGAACGTGAGGCAGGATTGAGCAAGGAGCACGGGCGTTAGTGGAATGACCCTGGGGAGAGACAGGCTGGTTCTCTCTCAACTCTGTCCAAAGGCAGGTGGCTGTGACCTGTCATGTAACAACAGGCTTTTCCTTCAGTGCTGGAATCATTCTCTTGTGCCATGCTTTAGTGGCCTCCCAAATTGCCTGATGCTGAACATTTATTAAGGACTCCGTGATCAAATGTTTGCGGTTTGACAGAAGCAGCTGACACTGGTTTAAAGGGAAATATGTTGTAATATTACCTCCAGAGAGCCATGAAGGAGAAACTTTAGACAGGATTTATACTTGATAAAATTCTGTTTTGACATAGTTGAGAGAGGCAGGAAATTTCTCCTGTGACTTTTCATTAAAATGTCACCATGAGAGCAGCATCTTTCGCTTCTTGAGAATCTGTCTGTCCTTGCTGCTAATTCCCCACCTGAAATCTTAATTTAACATGGGTGACATGAGACACACTTCAGCAGCCATGAAGAGAAGTGTGAACAGCCATTTCCATGGTGAGGATATTAAGAAGAGTCCAAGTTGTCTGAAAGCCTGTTTTTTGCATGAAACTTGAAGAAAATGAGGTCAGGGTTCAGGTTGACTTGGGGGATTTACAATGGGGAAGGAAATCTTGCCTCAGTGCAATTAAAATTTAACTGAAGAAATAACTTCTGGTTTGTTTGGTTGGGTTTTTTTTTCCTGTAAGATTTCCCCTCTTGGCTTCAAAGGTCTTTGAATAAAGAATTATATTGTTGCAGTCTAGCTGAACAAAAGCAATGAAACAGCACGTGACATTTACAGCTTGTACAATCATCCTTAGTGTGCTCATATATCCCATGAAATAATCAGGTATGAATTTTTTTTATATATATGTAGACCTGAAGTTTTCTGAAGACAGAGTTGGCATTTTGGCCAAAGAGAATGCATCTTTCCCAGTCTGCTCTCAAGGTTTAGTCAGGCCCTACTTCTCAGCCATCAAAGCTTATTTAGAGTTTTACTATCTATACTGGAATGGCTTAGTGATAGTTAGCATGGGCAAGTAGTGTCTTATGTCTAGAAATTAATCCTGTCTTTCTGGATGCTGAGGATTTACTCTCGGCCTAGATTTAGTGTTTGTGTAAGTGAGCAAAGCTTTTTTGTTTGTTCTTCCCTTGTTCTCTGAAACAAATGTCTGAAATTTATAGGTAAAGAAAAAGATAGTTGTGTGGGTAGTAATGTTCTTTAATGATAAAATTGCCCTGTAAATCTGTGTCAGGGAACTTGCACTTGGGATTGCCCTCATTGCTGTACAAATTGGCTGGCAGAAGTTGAATAATTTGGGGAACATAGATATGTCAATTGTGCACATAATATATGAAAACACAGATTGTATCACCTGTGCTAGATTTTTTGGAGTAGGGAGGTGTGCTGTGGGGTTTTTGGTTGTTTTTGAACAGTGGTCTAGATTGTATACTTTAAATGGCATCATTTAGCAGGAAGTGAGGAAAAACCAAACACCTCGAGAGACTGACCACTAAAGATTTGTCCTCACTGCTCTGTCAATACACCTGGTAACTCCCTTTCCTGTTTGCACACCCATCCTTACATCCACTGGAGTGCTGCTTTCTTCTTGAGCTGAAGTGTTTGAAACTCCTTGTTGCCAAAGCTCCAGTCAGGAAAACAGTGGAGTGTAAGCCATGCCAGCTCCATTAACTCAGCAGCTGTGTAGCTAATCAAATTCCTCTGCTTAACCTGAGGGTCACTTTTGCCTGGGTTTGGGCCCCAATGGCTTCAGGAGCCTCCTGGACTTTGCTCTGGGGCAGGTAAAGAGCACTCCTGCATTCCCTTTTGCCTAAACTGCTTTTGGATTGTAGCTCCTGGTGACAGGGCAGTGAGGAACAGGAGTTAAATCCCTGCAGTTGTTCATTAAACCCAGGGCTTTGGCTAGATGGGAATTTGTGGTCCAGGGTGAATTCAAAGGATGTGATTACAACTGACTCCCATTTAGTAACACAGGAGTAATATTTACTAGCCAGCAGTGACTTCAGGATGACCTTTCTGGCTGGTTGTCCTGGGCTGATACACCACTGCTGAGATCAGTGCCATGCTGTATGTTTGCTGCAATGTCTGCTCTCATGAGCATTGAGATAAACTGGTTCAAAATAATACAGGACAAAAGAGTTTCTAGATGACCTCTTGCATAGCAATGAGTTTTGTAACAAGATTAGTGTTGAGTTGCATCTCTGTAAAGAATGGAGGTGGCTTTATCTAAGTAATTTTTCAGATGCAGCTAGTGTTGGCTAACCAAAAGAAATCTTGCAATTTTGCTTTAATCAAAAGGATTAAAGTTGCTGGGGTGTGAGGGGAGAATAAAATTATTTTCTTTCAGGAAAAAAAAACCAAAACTGGCTTCATTGTATTAATAGCACCTATATTCTGAATAGTGGAAACTCCATCTCTCCCTCTCATCTTCAGGATTGTTCTTTAGGGCTTGCAGAGGTGTTTGGATTTGAGGTTTTTTCTGAAGTCTGCATAGCTCTTGCCCTTAGAATTTGTATTCCCATTGGGAAGGAGGGAGGGTGTGGAAGAAGCCCCACCACCTTCAACAAAAACAAGATGTTTATGCTTCCTCTGACATTCACAGCTCTTGAAGGCAAGAGTCTTTGCTGCTTCTACAGACAAGGGGACTTGTGGTGTTTCCTCTCACTTGTTCTCATGGGTTTCTTGTATTTCCTTTCCTCAGTGAGATCTGACTCTTTTTCATGTTCTCTGCTGTATCTGTGAGATAGCATTATTTCCCATTTTTCTTTTCTCCCATGCACTCGAGAATTGGTGCCCCTAAACTTCCACCTGTCTCTTAGTAACAGGATTCCTCATTCTGTCTCCAAACTAGGAGCTCTGGGTACATCTGATAATAATTTCTGATGTGCCAAGGGTGGTGTGTGCATCTCCCTGCAGGATTGATGTTTTGGGGTTTTTTGGTGGTGGGTTGTGGGGTTTTTTGGGTGTTTTTTTTTTTGTTTTTTGGGGGTTTTTCCCCCATCTGTTCTGTAATTACAGGTTTAGCTATGGCCAGGGGTATTACCATGCTGCAAGGTATCACGAACTATGTCATCAGGTATTGCAAGTAATAGGAGCAGGTAGTTCTGCTTCCTAAAAAATCTAGTATCTTTATTTTCCATGTTTGCAATTTCCAGTGCTCAGCAAAACCCCTAGCTCTTGTCAGTAGGAATGCACATGCTTGCTCACAGGGTTTTTTTCACCTTAGTTCATGGAACATCAAATATTAAGATCTTGCTTTTATTTTTGCATACATGCAGGCTGAGGTGAGTTTCAGCACAGGTTTCTGATTAATACTATAATTTTTTGGCATTAGGATTAAAGTTGAAATAGAGATATGTAGTAAAATGCATTTATAGCATAACTGTATGTGCATACATGTGTTGAAAAATAGAAGAGCATTACTTGAGAGATTGTCCACTATTTCACCTACATCAGTTAAGCCAGTAAAAAGTTTTAGGTTTCCATCCAAACCAGGCTTACTCTGCTTTTAAATGTATTAGTAGCTTTAATATTTCCATTTTGGGACCTTGGATCATTGTACTGTGATTCCAGTTTGGATGGGGATAGGAAGAGGAGAAGCTAAATAAATTTAAAAATACATTTTATTTTTTGTTGTGGCTCACAAAGTTATGCATTTTTAGCACTGGATTGAAGGCAGGAGGCAAATAGTGGTCTGTAGTTGACTGCATGCCAACTGCAGTTTGCTGCATGGATATCATCCCATCATGTGCCCAGTGTCTGATTCTGATTGGATTCTCCTGGTGTGAAGAATCACACTTCCATCAGTGGGATGTCCATCTGTCTGAGCCTGAAAGCAGCTCAGGGATGCAGGCTCTAGAGGAGGAGTCTGTGGGATGGCCTCACTGTGCCTAGGAAGTCTGATGCACATGGTTTATAAGCATCCAGTCTGTTTTGAGGGATCCTTTCTTGCACCATGAATGCAGATATTACTGTTGAATTCCTCCGTGGTGGCCACTGAGGGAGCTGGACACTCAGTTTGCAGATATTGGAGGTGATGTTTCAGTGGGGCTTGCCAGTGTTAGGAGGTTATTTTCTCATTTAAGGTGATTTTAAGGACTCTCAACAGCTTCCTGAATTTTTTACTTTTTTTTTTTTTTGGTTGCAGGTGTGTAAGCAGTGGTGCCCATTGACTTGCTGTGCACTGAGATTGTCTGTCCCTCACAAATTGTTTGTGAATGACTTTGGGCTGTCTCTGGCTGACAGGCAGATCCTGTGCAAGCCCATCAGGCAGCCCTGCAAAGCCCAAGCCTCAGGGAGCTGAAGTGGCTGCAGAGCAGGTGTGTCAGCTCAGAGCTCCCCGTGAGGAGCAGCTGGAGGCTCGAACTTTGCCCGTTTGTTTGCTCAGGGTTTATCTCACCCTTTATTGTGCAGCCCGGTGAAAATGAGGGTTTGGTTTGCTGTGGAGCCGCAGCCCTCACTGCTCTGGGGGAAGCTGTGCTTCATGTGCCATCACAGGACAGGACTGCTTTGGTGCACTCCACTGATTTATTTCTTTCTTTTCTTCTTGTAATAATTTTTTAATGTCTATAGTTTTGTTGTTGTTGTTGTTCTGGGGGTAGATTTTGACATTAGAGCGCTCCAACAGAAAGCTGAACTTGCATTTTACTTTTAATTTTGCTCCGGGATTGTGCAAGTGGACAGCAAAATTAATATCAAACCAGAAATTTCTTCTGAATCAAAGGCCAAGTGGAAACTGTGCTCTTGAGTACTGCTGCACTCAATATAACACAAGATTGTTATTCTGAAAAAAACCAAACAAAACAACAATCCTCAACATTTAAAAAAAAACCCCTATGTAGCAATTGAAAAGGCTATTTTTGGTGTAACATTTTGATTTTAGCCAGATTGCATGTATTGAGGGAAATGTTTACTAACATTTGTTACCACTTCTGGTCTTCAGACCCCTGTCAGCACACTTAGAGCCAGGCAATGATGAACAATTTTTTGCCTACTGCCTTCTGGGAGGATAAAGTGGCATCAGTTTCTGTTCAGAACTGTTTGCTGTTGGAGTTCAGGCATCCATATCCCAGCACTGGTTGGGAATTAGACATGTGCAATGTACAAGTGACAGACTGAATATGCAGGAAACTACCTGGTTGCTCAGAAGACCTGATCTCTGCCTCAGCTTACCTTGAGCAGTTCATTTGACTACTCTGTGTTTCATTTTATTTGTCAATTTATTTTTTCAAACTACTCAGTTTCCCATTTTATCTGCCATGTAACTTACCTCTTCAGCTGTTAAACAATTTAAAATGGGACTGCCACTATTCCAAACAGCTGTTCTGCTTCAACACAGTCTTAATAATAAATGTAAACAACTATGGTCTTCAAATAGTCCAAATAAATTTAGGAGGATTCTGGTTAATTTTTGATTTTTCAGCTGTGTTACCAAGGGTTGATCTTTGGACTGATAGAACCAAACTTTTTCCTTAGTTGCTTTCTGTTATTCTGCCTTTCGAAGGACTTTGTGGAAAAGAAAGCAGTATAAAAATCACACAACCGGTCTGGCAGGTCCTGTATAAACAGCAGAAATGCCAGGAAAAGTCTTATGTCTTTGTTGCCAGCTTAAAAAAAAAAAAGGGGTTATTTTCTCCTAATGAAAACTTCAGCTGTTGCTGTGTGTGAGGTGGACTGTGGGGATGGGCACTGGAAGGAACATTCCCTCAGATGCTGGAATATTGTCTCAGTCACCTTCTTGGCTGTAGGAACAGAAGAAGCATTTTATCATGGTTCTTGTAAGCAGATTTGGTTTTTTTTCCTTCCCCCATTTCCTCTGACGGTCTCACAGCTCAGCTCTGGTGTCAAACACACCCTGCTTGATTAACTGGGGGTGATTGATGTCCCCCTGTTTTGCTTTGCTTGTAGAGGAGAGAGCTGTGCTGGTATTGAAGATTGTGTAGCTGGGAGTTGGGATGGGTGAGGAAACCTGCCTTCCCAAATGGGTCTGTGCCGTTGCATAACCGTGGGAAGGGCTGGAGTGCCTCTGTCCTGATTCTTGTGGCAAAGGAGGGATGTGTTTCTGGAACAGCTTTGAAGCTCCCTTCTGATTTAGGCCGTCTCTGCTGCTGCTTGTGAGCTGAGAGATTTCAGTCAATGCGTTGACAAGGAGGAGAGTTAGAAATCAGAAGTTCCCTCCCATGAGGAGGATGTTTAAAATCAATGCTAAAATGCAAAATGAAATGCATTCTGAGAGCTTTTGCAGGTTGTCCATGTCATTTTGCTTCTCTTGTAGTTCATCCTTCTGTTTCTAGAGCAGCAGCATAGCCCCAGAACCATGGTTGTGTGGGTAGAGTGTTGAAATGGGATTTAGGTGACTTGCTGCTTCTTCCTGCACCTCTACAGTTCCTAACTGTAAACTGGGATTCAAACTGGCCCTTCCTGTGGTGCTTCACTATCTAAGAGAAGCAAAATGACATGGACAACTTGCAAAAGCTCTCAGAATGCATTTCATTTTGCATTTTAGCATTGATTTTAAACATCCTCCTCATGGGAGGGAACTTCTGATTTCTAACTCTCCTCCTTGTCAACGCATTGACTGAAATCTCTCAGCTCACAAGAGTATTTTGGCTTTGAGCTCATCAGGGCTGCCCTCTGCTCACTATTTCTGGAACACTTTGGGCAATGGTGCTGTGTTTGTTTGCTTCTGAGTGCTGTCACTGTATAAATGTCAAGTCCTAACAGTCGAGTTCACAGCCAAACAGAGTTCTTGGGAGAACATAATTGTTTTCTAAGGTGTCAAAGTAGGTTTTTCCTCAGCCTCTGTACCCTGAATGGGTACCTAATCTGCTTATGTTTTGGTCCCTCCACTTGTAAAGGTGAGTGTAATAACACTTCCCTTCATTGCAAGAAAGTGCTAAAGGTATTACAGGACATATTTAAATAGTGTAGTAATAAGGACCATGAAGAAGCCTTCAGATTGAGTTAAAACAGGCTTAAGACTTGTACTTTACTCTCTTTTTTAAAAAAGTCTGAAGTTTACTCCATTTCAGCTGGCTTAGTTCCCAAGCTTCTCACTTGTGTAGTGAGGCAATATTTGCAGGTCAGAGGCAGCCTTATGGTAAGGGTGGGGTGGCTCTCACTACAGTGTCCATTCAGAGGTGAACCAGCAATGCTTGGCTGTGAAAACAAGCCAAAGATAACCAGAGTGAAAACTTCACCACTTCTCTTCTGCCAGAAACAACATCATAACCAATGCTTCAGGATTATGAGCTAAAACAAAATAATAATTTGAGGAAGAACAAAAAGCGATGCAGAGGTTGAAAGGAGCAATTAAAACAATTGGGGAACTTAATGAACAGGAAAAGCTATGGCAGAAGGAAAGCAGCTAAACTGAGATTTGTCACAGGACTTGACACACCTGTGGACCTCAGCATTTATCCCATTGTCCTGTTGGCACAACCAAGGCAGTGAGGGCTGTGGTAGTGCCACAAGTTGTTTTGGAGAGTCACAGCAGGTCTGGGAACAGGCAAACTCGGGTCCTCACTGTTTCTCTTCAAACCTCTTCTGTGGAGCTTGTTTTATCCTGGCATCTGCCACCCAGCCCTGTACAGGAGCTGATCCACTTCTTGTTCCTCTGCTGAGTGCTGGGAGTGCCCCTGGAATTTCCAGAGTGAAGGAATAAGGTCTGTGTGGGGTGTACCCTGTCACATGGACAGGTCATACCTGGAAGGCATCTCTTGTTTTCAGAGCAGTTGGGAAAGGATTGCTAATAGCTCTCCTTACGCAACACAATATTCACCTGCTTAGTTAATTACTTATTAGCTCCAGGCAGGGACATGGCAGATTTGTTAATAGCAATGGGCAAATCATTAGAGTGTGCAGCATTAATGGAAGAGAAAGCATTTAATAAAGAGTCATCACTTGACCCTGTCATTGTCCATGGAATATAGACCATATTGTTGAATTCAGGCTCTGCTCTTTGCCTGTCATCTACCACTTCTTAGAGGTGGTAGGTGTCTTGCTCAGGAGCTTCAGCCTCTCTTTAAACACACATGAAAGCACGTCTACTCTTTTGGATCAGATATGCAGGACCATGACCAGCTGTTTCTGTACAAATATGTTTAAAAACTCCCCTAAAAGTTCCGTCAATCCTGATGGTCCTGTGCTGGAAGGACCATGTTTTATAGAAAAGAAAAGATTTTACTGTGCCTCATGCTACCCCCCACGTGGTTTGTTTTCTTTTTCTAAGTAGTATTTTGGTGTCTGATGATCAGCAAAAAGTTCAGTTTCTTCTACTTTGCATTCTCATGCTATTAGACTGCTGACTCTCCAGACCTTACAAAAGCTGCTAAATAGCTTGTTTAAAAAAAAAGTCCATTTTTTAAATAGGCTGACCCGCTGCAGATTTTGTTTCTTTTTTATGTAACTTAGCTTCTTTCAGTGGTCTCCCACATTGTTATGTTTTGATCACAGCTTCTTACGAGCTTATCCTTCTGCAATATGTCTTCTCTGTTTGTATTTCCTTTTGGACGTTGGGCTGTATCTGTCCTTTCTTCTGTCCAGCTCAGTGGTTCCTGTATTCCTTCCTTACAAGCTGGATTGTTTGACTCTTGTTAAACTTGCTTGTCTTGCATACATAGGGGTGGGTGTGTGTCTGATGCAGAATGGAGAGCCTGCAAATGTGCAGGATGCAATATTCTATTCTAACATTCTGAAATCCTACCAGCTGTTTTTGATATACTGTCCTTTGTCAGCTAGAGCTTCCTTTTCTAGTCACACTGATCTTAATGTTGCTCACATTGAAGTAGTTGGAGTAGGTGAAAGCATAGGGGGAGAGGAAGATTGTAATTTGATGTTTGTTCCATATCCAGTTTCTGTACAGTAGTCAAGGTCAGTGCAGGTATGGCCCTTTCTAGGAACTCCGTGTGCATTTAATGTGTTGGGAGTTAAATAATCTGAATCTTTGTGATATTTTCTAGTGGCAATCATCCATGATCCCTTGTTTCTGGACTAGCTTACTAAGGCAGTCTTTGAGAATGGATATTTTATTTGACTGTCTTCTCTTGTTGAGGATTCTGTTCAGTTTTACTCAAGTAGATCTGCCCATTTTTTCACCAGCAGCCCTTATTTTAGCTGTCCTATTCCCAGACTGGCCTAGATTCTCTCTGGAAAATCGTTTTTACCTACTTAGAGGTGTTTTGGAACAAGGGGATGTGGCACACTTCCCTGCTGTGCTGTGTGTGCTGAGTTACTGTGGCACTGCTTGAATCTGCAGGATTACAAACTGTAAGGTGCAGCATTAGACCTTGGCATGGCACTCCCAGGTTTCTCTGGGCATTTGGCATGTCCTTCTTCATGGAAAGTCTGCCAGAAGCCTGAAGTGTGAAGTGTGGAGAAATGCTATGGGGGAAATGCTGGGGTGCTGTGTATTCCAATGTAAGTAAGCTTAAGTTACAGAGAGACTGAGGCCCATATGTGGATTTTACTTCCACCAGTGTAAATCTGGACAAGAAACACTGTTTAAAAATAAATAAATAAATAAAATTCACTGAAGAATTTTGCAGGTACAGATGGGAGCAGGATCCAGCTGTGTATTGGGACCAAGAAGGGCAATTTCTTCTATTTGTGAGTGGTATTTTCAAAATGTGTATTTCAGGATGTTGCAGCTCTACAGGAATTCTGTCTCCATCAGTGACTGAGGGTTAAAAGAAGCTGTGACTTTTATTTGAATTACTCTCCCATGATTTTTTCACTACTTAACTGATGGGCAGTTAGATATCCCAGGACAGTGAATAAGTTGACCTGGTCTGTGTGACAGTTCTGACCTGTGATTTGTGCTATGTAAATATTTGATATCCTGTTTTGTGAAGGACCCTGTTCACAGTAACTGTGGCTTCAGTGGAAATGTTCAGAAGGCAATGCTCAGCCATGGTAGGAAGATCAGAAATGCTGATTGTCCTTGGATATGTGTTTGAATGCACAGCAACATTGCAACTGTGACAGCTCAGTAATGCAGCCAAGTAAAAACATTTGTGCCATGCCAGCCCTGGGATGCAGAAGAGGAGCTTTCCCATAACTCATGAGAGGGCAGCTCCCTGTACACCATGTTTCCCCTTAGTCTGCCCATCTCAGTTTCATGGCCTGCAGGAGCCTTGCCCTGAAATGAGCACATGACAGCAGCAAGAGTGTGCAGGGTGTCAATTCCCACGCACACAGGCAGGCTTGTACAGCCACCATGTGTGACAGAGATGAGGCTTCCCAGCCATGCCTCTTTTGGAAAAGAGAACACAAAAAGTGCACTGAAATATCCCTGACGTGCGGCTAAGCCTGGAAAGTTCTTTGCTCTTGCCTTCCTTGCTTCCCTGCTGCTTACTCACTGGCCACAGTACTTCAAAGCCTCATGTGGGATTTTTTTTCCCTAGCTATACAATTAACTGTCTCTCTTGAGCCTTCTGTGGTGCTTTTTGTGGCGTGAGTGTATCAACAAATCATGGTATAGATGCCAAAGGGACCCTGTGGGTTGCAGTAGTGGCCCAGCTTTTTCCATGCCCTGCTTAAACACAGGTCAGCAGCAAGTTCTGCAGAGGAGCTTTGCAGTGACAACCCCAGGATGCAAATTTTGGAGTTACATGTTGAAAAAGGCTGGGGGCAGATGGTTTCCTAATGTCAGGCAGTTGGATCCATGGCTGGCTTCTGCCTTGCAGTAGTAGGTCAGGGGGCCAAGTCCCAGCTTTGCTGCCTCTCCTTGGAGCCTTGCTGCAAGGGTGGGTGCATAGATAAGGCTTTACCCCTGTTTGGACTATGATGATTCTGCTTCCAAATTCTGAACCAGAATCTGCCTCTTGTGTATTTTCTGCTGCCTAACTGTGATATCTGCAGATGAAATTCTTTATTATAAATATAAATGATTGATCCTTTGATGAACTGTACTGAGCTTTTTGCCTTAGTTTTATCTTCTAGTTTTACCTGATACTATCTTCACATAACCTGTTCTATGCTCTATTCCCCCATATTAGCAGCAAAAAAATACTTTTTAAGCATGTGGTTAAGCTAGTTTTTTGCTGCTTTGATACTTGCTAATTTGAAATATTTTTGGAGTGCTTGTACAATAATGCAGCTGTATCATGGCATTTCCAATGACAGCATTGACCTCCTCAAGCTGCCTTTTCATAGCACTCAAGTGCATTGGTGTTGCTGTCTGTACAATTTTAATTTAATTAGGACAGTGGCTGTAATCACTATGGGTGAAGCATGAACTTCCCCAGTGTCTCTTTTCCCCTTCCCTTTGTGATGAAGCATTGCACCACTGTGTTTGTTTTTTATTTGCTTGAGTAAGGACTGAGGCATGGGAGGAGAGCCATCACCTGCCCCTGTGCAGGGAGGACAGGCTGGAAGGAGGAGCCAGGGAGGAACTGAACTTCACAAAATTGCTGAGGTTACTGACACAATCTCTGCTTTCTGCCCAGGAAACGAGATGTTAATCCTTCCCAGTGCTGCTTTGCATAAGGTCCATTCCAGAGAGCTGTGTTTGTTTTAATTTCTCTAATTACTGATGGTGTGCTGATTATGCTGCTATAGATTTGACGTGAATTGCTATATTAATGGGATCAGAAATTAGGAGATGTCTGCCATGGAAATTAAGAAGACGACAGCAGCTGGGGGAGGGGAGGGAAGTGGAGAGCTGAATTCATCCCCTGCTACTGCAGAGCTCCAGTTGGTTCATTTTGGGGTCTGAGCCTTTGTCCCTGGCAGAAGTTGGAGTATGCAAACTCTAACATTGACCAAGGTCCCCAGATGTGCTATTCAGTCCATCAGAGGCTCTGATTCCTTCCTGCTCCCTAAGTTAGACCACGGAACTCATCTCACAGTGGTCTCTGGACTTTCATATCCAGCTGTGGTACTGCACTCAAACCACTGGTGAACAGTGCATCTGTCTTCCTTCCCTTTCCTCTTCTCCTCACTTGCTTCTCTGAGGATTGATTTACTTGAATCTCTGGCTGATTTTCTCTGTGGCTGGTTTGCTGTCATTGTCCTGCTGGGTGCCCAGATGTTCAGGGCCTTCTGAATTTTTCCTGCAAACACATAATTTCCCTCCAACCACCCTTATCTTTAAGGCCCTTTTCCCCCCTCTGCTTTGCCTGAGCCACCTACTCCTGTGGGGATCCACAGTGGGAAAACCAGACCCTCCCAGGCTGCCCCTGGCTCCTGGTCCCTTGGCCTGGCTTTCCATTTCATGGCACAGGAACACAGCACCCTGGGACACAAATGTGTGTCAGCTTTCACTCTCAATTCCTCTCTCCCTGTGTGGTATCATTATGTGCAGTACAGGAGAAAGCTTTTATTCAGTGATTAAGGTCAGCTGCCTTTTCTGTCCAGCACAAGGTATTTGCAGACCACATTGCCTGTTTTGGTTTCCTGAAAACTGCTGCATAGGTATTGCATTTCTTTGCTTTATCAATTAAAGAAATTATTTTACTATGCCACCTATCCAGCTACTGAAATAATCATGTCAGTGGGACAACATAAGAGCATGCTTAGCAGACTTTCTTACCTACTTTATTTTCATGTCTGCAAAAACATGTATATTCTTTGTGCCTGCCATATGAGTGAACTTAGTAAAGGGACAAAAAGACTATCAGATTGCAAGGCTGTTGCTTTGGAGTTTAGAAGGGTGCAATTATATCAAAAGCCTGAAGCTATTTTTATTTGCAGCCTTCCTCATCCTTAACTGTTAAACTTTTTTTAAATTTAATTTTGTAACTTTGATTTTTTTCATTAATATTGTTATTTTAGCAGTATGAATTACTTGTGTTCCTGACAGAGAAAATTCTGTTCAGGTAGTTTTTGTCAGTAAAGGATGCACCCCAGTTCTTCAGACTGAAATCAGTGTGTCCTTTGATGGCTTTGGGAGTGCAGTCAGCTGTTAGATGCCTGCTACATAGTCACAGTGAGTGCAGCTTTTGATTTACACAGGATGGCTTTACCTGTGGCATTCTCAGCAGCTGAATATTTAGTAAAGAGAAAGAACCCATAGGTTCTCTTGATTTTTAGCCATGTGTTTCAGCCTGTCCCTGCTCAGTTGGGCAGGTGAAAGCATGTCCTGCTCAATGCAGACCTGGCTGCTTGTCCAGGTGGCCCCGTTGGAGCACCAGCCATCAGAGTAAACCCCAGGAAGGGCTTTCCATGAAAACTGACTCAGTGTAGCTCCTCAGTTACTGTAAGCAACGTGAAATTTCATGGTGAAACTTTCTTGACCCCTTTGTGCTGAAGAAACTGATCAAAAATGATGACAGCAAGCAATATGCCGTCTGTTTTAGTCACCTCTTTGTGGCTACTGGCAAAATGCTCAGGAGTTGTTATTTTGAAATTTCTTAGCTGGTAATTCTTTGGGGTGAGCGTTTGGTCCCTTGTAGGTTTAGGTGTTTATAGAGTCCCCTGGCAGGTGGTGAATAAGGAATGCGGTAGTACCAAGCTCTTTCTTAGCACTCATCACCAAAAATCTCACAGGACCACATCAAATGTGTATTGATTTGGTTTCTTTTACCAGTACATTAAGCTGCAGCAAGGCTGTTTGCTCAGGAACACGCAAGGTTCATGCAGGTTCTACCAGCACCACCTATCCTTCCTCCCAAGCTGTGGCTTGAACAAGCCTACCATTCTTGGCCTTAATACAAAGGGAAATACTAAGCTTGACTAGTTAGGAAATGCTTTCAATAAAAAATTCCTAGTGGCAGAGTATCTGCTTGCATAACCTTAGAAGCATGAGACACCAGCCACGTTTTAGTTTGGTGGGTTCTACAGAGAGAAGCACTGGGCAGTCCTGGAGCTGTGGGGATTAATGCAGTCCCTTCTCAGTGGTGTGAGCACAGGAGGTGCCTCCTGGAAACGTGACTCCAGAGAGCCTCAGAGAGCCTGGAGGAGCACATGTGACCTTGTGCAGGCTGAGCGCTGCCTGTGGCTGAGCCCTGAGCAGGGCCGGGCTGTAGAACTGGACTGGTGCTCGCAGTTCTGCTGCCAGCCACGTTGCTGCCCCATGCTGCAAACAGGATTAAGCTCAATTTTTTCCACAAGCCCAGTGTCTTGACCTCCCTGTGCCATTACCATTCCACACCTTTTGGAAATCTGTCCAGGGCAGCTCTTTCAGCGTGCAATTGTCAAATGTATTGCCCTTGAGAGGCACATGCTGTCCTTTTTCAAGACAGCTTAACTCTGAAATTACTTAGCTCATTTGAGCTCTGCTCTTGCTGTAACTCAGGTCGTCTGTGTGTCTAATAAAAAGAAAGACTTACCTAATGTCTGTAAATTGCTTTGATATTTAGGCTAAAGGTGCTGACAGAAAAATGCAGGATTAGCAAGAGAGGGCATTTCAAAGGCACTAATAGGAATTGGATAGCTAGCTCCCCTTGGTGCTTTGTAAAATGCCTTCTGCCAATAGTAATTCACACAGTACTGTGGACATCCAAGATGTGTGGGAAAAGTAACTGCAGTTCCATATCTTGTTTGGTTTTGGCTGTCCTGTCCTTATGAATGCTAGGAAACAATGAATCAAATGCATTTGTTTAAAACAGTAAACCTCAATGAAACTGCCATGGTATAAATCAAGTTATGGTATGCCTTTAGGAGATTGATCAGTAAAGGCAGCACATACTGGAAGCATAATGCCTTGCTTTGATACAGCTCCTCCTGGGTCTTGAGGGAAATGGATGGGTTCTGGATTTAATTTCATTTTCCACCTGCTCTTGGGCAGTGAGGAGACCCTTTGAAGCCACTTTGTCTTTGCAGTGGTGATTCAGTGAGCATGCAGTGTGACCTGAGCTTGGACTGTATCCTGCATTCTTCAGGAGGGAGGAAAAGGACTTTGGGTCTCCCACCTATCCCCCAGTGCCCATTAACAGAGGCAGCATCTGTGTGGCTGTGTTTCAGAGAGTTTCTCTTTTTATGAATGTCTCATGAACACAGTGAGCAGCTGCAGTGTGGTTCGATATCTGTGCTGTGGATGGCAGCAGGAAATGCTGGGAAGTGCCAGGTGTCCCTGCCCTCCAGGGGCAGGGGTGCAGATGGGCACAGAGAGCCACACCTCTGCAACAGGAAGCACAGAGTCAGCCACTTTGGGTCAGGGAGGGAGTTGGGGAAGCTGAAAAATCAAATAATGCCTTGTAGCGCCACAGGTGCATCTTTCATTGCATCACAGTGACCATCCCTGTTTGGTAACTGCACAAAACTGAATTCATGCTGGCTAATGGGTTGCTGTTGCCTGGCCAGTGATGAGTAGAAAGAAACTGAGTTTGTGGGAGACAGGAACATAAGATTGAACAATTTCTCTTTAAAAAGTACTGAGCTGACAGACATAGGGGCCATACTTGCAGAAATAACCAAGTGATGGTGGAGTGAAACAAGCTTGTCTTCTCACTCTGTCTAAACCTGTAATAGTGTGTTCTCCACATGCTGTCAGTCTTCTCTGCCATGTGGTTATAGGCTGTTGTGGTGGCACTCCTGATGTTGAGGGTAAACTTCTGGTTCTACCTGAGCTTCTGAGCAGCAAACAGCACCTTGCAAAGAGAATGAATTGGGCTCGCTTTGAAGCAGTGGCTGCACGACTTTCTAGGTGTTCCCTTTATTTTTGGATGTCACCTAATCTGCAGAGGGTTTTGCAAACCTTTCCTTCCCTTTGGTGGCAAGGGTGCTTACATTACATTCTGCAGGTGCCTCTATCAGCCTCAGTCTATTTTCCTGTCTCATGGCTGTGATAATGCTGTGGTTTGTCATGGTAGCAATTACCTTCTCTTGGTTCAGCACCAAATTTGTCTTTTCCGTTTGCCGGAGATCAAGGTCAGGGTGAGAGCCTGCACTCGTACTGTCCTGCAATCAGAAATTACAGTACCTCCTCCTGCTTCTGTGTGTGCAGGATGTAAATCCATTCTTGCACTGGTGTGTCAGTGTTCTGGAGAATAATGTGCATTACCTTCCAGGAAGCATATAATAATAGTTTTTATGTTTCTGTAAAATTATGGCTATGTTTATTTACAAAAGGTATATTTTGTACTATGATTGGAGGCTTAGAATATGGAAGAATTTTCCCTTCAGATAACGTGAAGTTTCAGTCTTAGATTTCTCGTCAGGCATTTTCCTAGGTAAGAACCTAATTGTGACAGTTATGAAACTAATACAACATTCACAAGTTGCTCTTTAGCTCAATTTGACTGTACTTGGTTGCAAGTTAAACTGCTTCAAAGAAGGTAATAGTAACTTGCTTAGCAAAAACAAGAGTACTACGTTACTTGATGGTAAATAGAGTAGTCTGGTGATGTGTTTTTCTGCAGCAATGACAAAAGTTACTGATTAATGTCTTTAAAATGGTAGGAAGGGGTATAGTGCTAAACACTTAGCTTGTTCAGATCATGACTGATTTGTTAACATAAGATTAAGTGGTTTTGGCACTTCAGTGGTACTCACACATGTATCATGGACTTGCTGTCAGATTTTCACTGACAAAAGCCCTCGGAGTCTCCCCACTTGCATGTCACTTCCCCGTTCCTCCCTTGGCAGATTTCTGAGAAGGCCCTTGGAAATTTCATGGCTTTCTTGAAAAGTAATCCTGCCACTCTGAAAGGTTCTTAGTCCCTTCTCAGCACTGGTTGCCAGTGTTCTGTGTGTGCTGTGGGGCTCCCTGGGCAGCTGGTGCACCACTAGTGCACATCACCAGGCACACACTTCCTTCCTTCCACCCACGTCCACCTCCTCTGCCATGGTTTCATACCTCTGTTCCAAAGTTCACGTTGTCCTCTCTCTTTCTCTCCCTCCCCCCCCCCACTTTCTTTTAACAGCAGGAAAGAATTTCGTACACACCTCCCGCGAGCCCGGTACCAAATTACACCTCGCCACCACTACATGTCCCAGTGCCTCAGGCCATCAGGATGGAGGACGACACCGTCAGACTGCCAGCACACCTGCGTGAGTGTCAGCACCAGGCTGCTTAAGCTCTTACACTGAGGAGGGGGTGGGACAGGGTGAGGAGTTGCTTCTGGTTTTATGGAAGAGAGCAGGGAAGTCCCTGGCTTTATACTTTTTTTTTGTTGTTTTAATAAGCTTTAGCTGGTTTGGTTTTCCTGGCTGTTGTTTTTAACTGAAGAAAATGACTCTTAAATACAGCATGCTGAATCTCCCCTCCCATCTCCTGCAGTCCTTGTCAAGAATTTGGGCTGTTTTTTGTGACAGGCACAAATGTGGAGGGTTTGTTCTGACGGGAAGTGCTGTGTTTCCTTCCACTTTATTGGAATGGCTCAGTTACGTTCTGCAGCACAAGGTCAGAGTTTCACCAGCTGTGGCAAGTGGAATGCGTTTGTGCTGTGGCTATTTTCAGGTTCTGAGGGGTCTCAAATACTTGTGATGCCCAGGCTCTCTAGTGTAGAGCATGACTGCTGCCAGAGGCAGTGGGAAAGGAGGAGGAGTGAGCTTAGCTGTGCACAAAAGGATGCTGCAAAGGAGGAAGGACATAGCACTGACATTGGAACAAAAACTGGAGCTGAGGGCAAGATCAGAGCCAGGTACTTCCTTGCTGAGGTGATTTAATGTTTGACAAATAGGAAAGGCCAAGGACTGTTGGCCAGTGAGAGGTGAGTTAGGAGGGGGACAAGAAGAGTGGAATTTTCCTTTTTGGAGGGGAAGCAGTTCTGATGGAAATAAAGATATTTTAAGTAAACTTTTGTCAGGTGTTACATTCCTGGGGTTCTTAAGCAACAATGAACAAGAGGGCCAGGAGCAAACAAAACTTTGTGCTTTGCCCTCTGGCAAACGGGTTTGGGATTTTACGGGGGGAAGAGGGGGAAGTCCATGTTTGTCACAAGACACTGTCATTGCTGTCTTCAGCTGTCTTCCACACACACTCCTTTTCTGGGTGCAGACTGTGTTTAAAGCATTTCTCTAGTCCTGTGCTCGCTCCCTTGCTGCCCATGAGTTACTCTGCCCCAAGGTCACTGTTCCCATGCTGTGTCACATGTCCTGTGTGGCCCAGTTCTCTGTGCTTCCTGGTGGGAATGGGAGCTGCTGCTGCTGCAGTGTTTCTGACTGTGCCTGGTCCCTGCCCGGGCATTCATGAGCTCCCAGGCCTGGCTGGATGTGTGTGTGGCTGCTCAGCTGTTCCCCTGCCTGAGGAGGACTTGGCTGCCACATTCACAGGGCATTTCTGTGCTTTGCCCAAAGCAGGCACAAAAAAACCAACACAGAAGCAGTTTTTCTCCAGCAGTTCTTTTCCATACTGGTGCTGTTCATCCCCAGATCTTGTGGGTTTTTAACTCACTGCAATACTTGATGCTGTTTACTTCTGCTGTGGGAGCCACTGTGTGTCCACTGCACAGCCAGGATCACAGCTGGGTTTCCAGTTATTACTGCCCTCCCCACTGTGTCTGGCAGATGCAGAAGGCAGGGAGGCAGAGACTCCTGATGCTGACAGTGGTGGTACATCCTGTACCTGCTTCCTTCCCATCCAGCCAGCATGCTGGATAGTGTTGGATTTATGCAGCTTCCTCTCAGTGAAGACTTCTCTCACAGTATTTTTAGAATGTGATCCAACCTTTCACCTTGACTCTTGTTTTGGTTTTTCTGTTCTTTTGGTTGGCACATTTTTAAACTTGCAAGGCTTCTTTCCCTTCAGTATTTCCACACCAGTCTGACTTGTTGCAGTGTAAAAGCGCAGATGATTAATCATGAAATATCTGTGAAATAGCCTTCCATAAAGTTAGTGTCTGAGGTCATAAACAACATGAACACATTTACATAGCCTTACTAATTGTAGTCAGTGGCAGTGTAGTATTTTGTAGCTCGGTGTGCAGTCAGTATTGACACAAAACACTGTTGTCAATCAACAGACCACCCAAACACTGTTAAAACCACTCATAGCTTCATAGCTAGGCCAGGAGCAGACATTGTGAATTTCTCAAACAATCTCTGTTGATTTATAATCTCTGTATCTCTTGTTACAAAACTTCATGCAGTAACTGCTGTGTTTAGGTCCAGCAACTGAGCTACAACATGTGCAGAAAGATTTCTGCTCTTCATGTAAAAATCTTAAGTGATGAGGAGGATATAAGGTCTCTAGATGTTCTTTTAATGCTTAATTATCTCCTTATTTGCTTTTTTTTAAGTGTCCTATTTATAGTTTGAATTAGTCAGCTTCAGTTTCCAACTATTAGATCTCATTATCGCCTTTCCTGCTAAATATTGTCAAAAGACTCCTCCTGATATAGGTGCTTTTAGATTGTCACTTCTTAACCTTTTCTTGACTAAACTGTAGAGGAAGGAGAGGTTCTTAAGGCTATCAGTCTTCCTGTAAAGCTTTCAGATTTCAAATTCTGTTTATATCACCTCTGTGAACTGACTGCCACTTCAGACATCTCTCTTAAATTGAAGACAACAGAAGTGAAGGTGATATTCCAGAAGTCTTGCTAATACTGTGTATAGAAATAACTCAGTTCCTTTTGGATTTCGTGTCATGAGGTTTTAAGAGGTATTAATACAGGGTTTTTCAGTTCCTGCATGGACTCCTCTCATTTATTTTTTGTTTATTTGTTTATTTTTAGAGATGTGTCTGAGGTACAGCTTTGATCTTAAATCCAAACTGCCCTAGAAGTCAGGCAAAGTAACTAATTTCTAGTTCAGGTTGCATGTAAAGGTTGGGTTTAGATTTGCAAAGTCCAAGGATTTTTTAGGTCTGAAATTTTGTTATGTTCCATCCCTACAGTTGTTTTTGTTAATGGGAGATGTGGTCAATTCCTCCACTCACACACACAGATCCAATGCAAAGGTTGTCAGGCCTGCACTCCTCCTGTTTCCAGGACATTCTGATGGTTCAGTCCCACCCCACACATCTTCATCTGCCTGTGCCATAGGTGCAGGTGACCCAAAGGCAGACCTAGAAACAAATGTTTCACATGGAACATGTACAGCACTCTCTGGATTCAGGCAGTTTTATGCCTTCTGATAAGCAATGTTACTGTTTTTAATGTTCCAGATCTCTCTGGGAGCACCAAGCAAAAGTATCAGAGCAATAAGTAAAGCAGTTTCCTTTGCTGTGATAAATTATTTCTCACTGCTTAGTGAGCAAATGAGCCTCAGGTAGGCTGTGCTGATTTCATCCATAATACAGAAACTGCCCAGGTATTGTGACACTGAAAAATTAGAAATAGGTGGAAGTCTTCTGGAACTATTTACATACCCCTTATCCATGGGGAAACACTCCATTTTGCCACAGAGAAGGTTAGTGGGGTTTTGTGGTGAGGGTCTGTGTTTTTTAAAATTTCATTTTATTCTGTGTCCCATCTGGTAAAATGTTATTAGCTACTTATTTTATGCTATGGCCTTGTAATAAGCAGCTCTTGGAACTGGATAGAGGATACAGCATGTAAGAGATGGATATTACAACCCTTTTTTCTGTCTATTAATATGCTTTGAATTATGGAGAAAACAACTTTTTTTCTTTTTTGTAATACACAAGTTTAAAATAAGGTGGTCTGCCTGCTAAAACAGCAACTGTAAATATGTGCTATGGGCTTCATGGTTTTCTTTTGTTTCCTTCAATATAAAACTTCTTCAAAAAGAGAGACAGAAGAAATCCCAGTGCTGAGAAAGGATTTGTTGCATGCTCTGGTCCTGTGCAACATCATTCCCCCTTGCATGCTTATGTTGATTTGTACAGTTTGATTTTTATCTCTGAAGGGCATCTTCTCTTGGGAACATGTGTGTGTTTGTTTAGGGAGAGTGATCTCATGGGCAAAGATTTCAGAGTTTTCTCTTGATACAAACATAAAAACGAGTTCATTTGTTCCTCTGAACTTATTACTCTTCTCTCCTTAATGTTGACATCCTTCACATGCCTGCAGCCCATTGTCATAGTAAGACACTCTGAATATACTTTTCTGTGCACACAAAGCAATTATTCTTGGCAAAACTAATTTTTCTTGCTGTTGCCTTTTTTGTGAACCCCCAACAGTCTGCACTGATATTCAGAGTGCAGTGATACATTTGAGATGTCACAGTACATGCATCTCCTCATAGGGGAGAACTTTTACTTTGGGGCTGCAGTGTTGTCTTGGCTCCACTCACTTTGGGGTGTAGTGGTGGTAGGGAAAGCTAAAGAACTGTTTGTAAAATCATCTGAGGGCTTTTTGTTTCCAGTGTAGGCTTGGGTTCTGGTCTTTGGTTTCCCAGTGTGTGATAAGTTCCAGGTCACAGCTGATTTGGATAAACTTCATAGAATGCAGGCCTGGTCACATACACCTCATGAGATCACATTTTTTATTTTGGTATCTCTCTGTCCTGTGTTATTATGGTCTGTTTACTTCCCTCATTAAGGACAGAAAGGAAATTTGTTTAGTTTTCTGCAAAGATTCTATTAAAGGCCTTTAAGTTTTTAGTAGGTGTTTCATAGGAATTTTTCTGCATTATTTGTGTTATTATTTGATACTCTGATTTGATGAGAACTAGTCCAGTGCTTCTGTGTTGGTTTGGCATCTTTGTGACCTTGGCTGTACCAAATAGTGCAATAAAGTTCTGTGTGGACATGAGTAGTAGGGTAGGACAGGTAGTTGGGCAGTTTCTTTAAACTAAGGCATTTATTAGACCTGAAGGCAGTTTGTTGCCAGTTTCTTTCTTCTGATCATGCATTGTTGCTTATATGTATCATTTGTGTTTTAAGGGCACTAGTTTTCTTTTTTTTTTTCTTATTAAAGGAATGCAGGAAACAATTAAGAGAAGGTGGAGGAAACAACAACACTTGGGATTGCCAGGGATTCATTTTTTTCTGTATAGTGTCTATTAATTATGCTACTCCTTTTATTAATCCTTTGGCACCTGTTAATTATTCTACAATTTTGGCTAGCAGCTGGAAAGCCACTTTGAAGCATTAAGCATATTGTTGTTTAGTTACTAGAATATGCAATGCACTGAACTGAAAGTATGCAGTGAGATGGGAAAAAAAGCCCTTTACCCTAAGCCACATTTAGAGCAGCAAGCAATGAAAATATTTGCTTTGGAAGGATCTTTGTGGAACAAAACTGACTGACGCACATGCAGGGAAAATAAAATAAAAGCTTCATATGACAAAGGGACTGGGAGAGGTGGCCAGAATGTCAAATTAGTGGCTGAGAGTAATCCTGGTCCTGCTGAAATGAGTGGTTAAATTCCCACTGATTTTCGTGGGAGCTGGGCTGGCCTCTTTCTCAAATTATTGGCGTCTCCTGGACCTCTCCTTGCTCTTCTCTGACATTAAGGCCACTTGCCTTGTTCTTCCCTCTTACTGCCCTTGCCTTTTCTCCTAATCTGCTTTTCACCTTACATGTAACTAGTACCAAGCCATGACAAAAAAATAAAAAAATTAAGCCTGGCAATGGCACTGCTTGCTAACACCTTATTGCAGTATTTAATCTTGATGTTACATCTTCGTCTTCTGCCATGGGCTACTCTTGCACATTTTATTGTGAGCTATTCAGAGAGGGTCCATCCAGCAGTGCTTCCTGGTTTTTCAGTTTGTAACTGTTAATGATCTAATGGCAGGCTGAATGGAGTGTGGAAATCCCAGCCAGCCATCCTGTCAGCCTCAGTGCCCCTTACTCTGGTTAACCCCAGCAAAGCTCCTTCAGGACTCTGAGCTCCAGTTGTTGGGCAAACAGGATGTAAAACATGAGCTGGGGAGGCACTGATCGTGCCTCTGACCTAGGGCAGGCTGTTCCACAGGCACCCTCTGGGGCTCACCTGAACTGAACTCACCTGCTCCACCCTGCATCCCAGGGCTTTTACTGGGAATCTCAGGCCAGCCTCAAAGAGATCCTCCAAACAGGGAAGCCCAGTCTGAGTCACTCTTGTGCCATGGCTGGGGAGGACATTGAGATGCTTGAGTGCATCCAGGGGGGGCAACAAGACTGGAGAGGAGCTGGGAACACAAACCCTGTGAGGAATGTCTGGGGGTGTTTAGCCTGGAGAAAAGGAGACTCAGGGGTGCCCTTATCACTCTCCACAACTCCCTGATGGTGGCTGTAGCCAGGTGGGGTTGGGCTCTTTCTCCAGGCAGCACTGACAGAACCAGAGGACACGGTCTCAGTCTGCACCAAGGGAAATATAGGTTGGATATTAAGAAAAAGTTTTTCACACAAAGAGTGATAAAGTACTGGAATGGTCTGCCTGGGGAGGCGGTGGAGTCACCATCCCTGGGTATGTTGAAAACAGACTGGATGTGGCACTGGGTGCCAGGGTTTAGTTGAGGTGTCAGGGCTGGGTTGGACTCAATGATCTTGAAGGTCTCTTCCAACCCAGTCATTCTGTGAATACAGATGCTGATGTTTTATATGGACTGTGTTGCACTGGGAAGGGTGAAACACCATTACTCATTCTGCTGGGAAAACTGTGGTCTTTGGATCATGAAGATTCTGCTTTGCATTTTTCTGGCATGGTCTTTGTTCATCACCTGTAGGAAACTAACCCCCTTGTCACTGGCTTTGCACTGGGGTGACACAGGGCCCCTTCACTTATCACTTTTGCAAACAGCTGGTGAGTTTAAGCCTAAACCTGTTCACTCCTTGCTGCTGCCTGGTGGCTATGGCAGAAGCATCTGGGTTAACTGTGAAAAAACTTGTAAAGGAAGCTCACTTGCTGTGAGCTGCTTTCTGCTCCTTGAGAGATTCTAGAATCAAGTGGTTTATTTTTCCCAGTGTGCCTGGTTGTTGCCCAGAGTTAGCAGCAGTTTCCTGCTCTGGCCATTCCCAGTGGAAGTGTGGGGAGGGGTAAGAGCCTTCCTGCCTCAGTGGGAACTGGCAAAGCAGTCCTGATGTGGGAGGTCAGAGAGACCTGTGCTTCAGGATCTGGAAGGCTGGCAGTGTGGGTGGGAGTCCCAGTGGTGCTGAGCCAGTCTTTTACCCTTTTGGAGAGCTTCACCATAGGGTTTTAAATCTCCAAAATACACATTCACCTCTATTCAGAGGGGAAAGGAAGCCATGTCACTTTAATATGGGTTTCAGGCTTGATCCCTTGTGGAATTCCCCTGGAAAGTGTGGAGAGGAATAAGAAGCAGAAGCAGCAGGACATTTATGGTATTGCTGGGTTTGAAGCATTTTTAGCTTTGTCTTAAAGGGACATTGTCACGATCAGTGTACCTAAAATTAGCCTGCTTTTCTCTTTCCATCCCAAATGTCTGTTTGATTTTTCATTTGTATTATGTTATAAGTGCTTCCATGCTCTTTTTTAAAAATTATTTTTGTAAGAAATAAAATGAATGCAAAGAATGCAGCATTCATAAACAGCCGTACAAGCAGAGAAAACACAGAAGAGAAACTGTGTGTAAGCCATGACTAACAACTCCACAATAAGAAACCATTGTGTGGTGAGAGCCTTGCAGCAAAACACAAGTGTGGTAAAAAGCCCTGCAGAAACAGCATCATGATCTTTTAGCAGAGATGAGCTGCTGCCTCTTGGGAGAGAACAGCTCTGTCCAGCACTGAGAGGGACATGCAGTGTCTGAGGAGAAAGCTGCTGTAGCTTTGAGGTCCCAGGAGTTAATGTGATCGGTCCTGTGTGTACACACACAGAAAGAAAAGAACTATTTGATGCCCTTTATGAGAAGCTGGATTTCTTTCTGCTGTACTTTTATGTCTTTCCTCTCTGGTGCTGGCACTCCTTCGGGTGCTTAACAAATACAGCTTGGTAAAATATCCATTAAATGGGGTTTTATGCCATTTTTAGAACTCCTCATTTTACTGCTGGAGCAGAAGGGCTAAATGATTCTTGAGTTTGTTGAAGACATTTTTGGTGAAATGATTCCATCCAGATTTGGAGCCCAGTCCCAACACCTCAGCCAAGAGCCTCTTTGCAGTATCATTCTCCAGAGGTTCTTGGGAGGGTGAAGCTCTTCATGCATCAGGCATCCCAGCCTTGTGGAATGCTTGTGCACTTTTATGGGATGAATACATTTGAATGTGCTCACTTCTCATGTAAAATGTTTTGTGCAGTTCTAGCACGGCCCTATTAATGTAGCAGTGATCCTTGTTCAAGAAGTTATGAGTTAGTTATAGATTTAATAGGCATATGGTTGGTGATGTTGTGAGTTAATAAACAATCACCACTGATTGGCTTTTGAGAGTCAGAGCATTAGGAAACTTGCTTAACTCCAAATCTTTCCTCATGAGTTTTTGTGCATGGAAGTCATACCCCAGGAATAGCCTGAAGCTCCCTGCTTTTTTTACTCCATCTGCCTGTCTGGTTTTGATCTCCCTATGCTTTTGTATCCCACTGAAAAAAAAAAGTGTCTGCTCTGCACAGGCAGCATGGTCAGGTAGCTCTGTGGCAATTATACAGACCAGAAAATGAAAATGTTAAATTACACCACGACAAGTAAAAATTAAATTAATGTCTCCAATGATTAACCAAAATGTTCTTCGCGCCTTTGGAGCCCACAGGAACAGTATGGACTGTTCTGCAGGCAATGGAGAGGAAGGATAAAGGAAAGGATAAAGGAAAATTCTTGGTTATAAGGATTGCTTTGGAGACAGTGGAAGTTTTCCAGTCTTAGAGCTTACTGAGGGGCTCTTTGTAGCTGGAGATTCACTATCCCAAATCCAGAGCTGCTTGTAGCACTGGATCCCATGGGCTATGAGCACCTGAACCTGTCCTGCAGGAAAGCATTGTTCTCCCCATGTCCTGCATGGCCCCTGCCCTGACCTGTGCTGTGAGGTGCAGGAGGGTGTGCTACCCCTGTATGGGCTTTTTCCATCCCCTCTCTAAGGAGGAGTGATAATTTCACTGTCTTTTGGACTGTGCATCATTCCTGCCCTGAGGGTGCAGGGGGAACATAGGAGCTGAGCCACAGAAGTTCAGTCAGGAGGGGCTGGGAACTTTACAAACACACACATTTCAGAGGTGGATCCTGTAGCACTGGTAATGAATTTGCACTGTCTCAGCATCCTAATAAAAAGGGTTATTTTCATACTGTGTTCTCAGCATTCTCCCTCTTCAAGTTCTCTAGGAGCATTTTTTCTTCATGTTTCCCTCAGGTGTCTTAAAGCTTCTTGTTTGCAGAATAAACATCCCAAAGGGTCTGTGAGCTGGTCAGAGCACTGACATTTTATTTTAAAATGCCCACCAGCAGCAAAAAAAACCCTACAGAATATTTTTGAAGGGAAATTTCCTTTTTGGGTTTTTGTATCCCTGAAAGAATTTCCGATGCAGGCAGATAGTAATTCCCAGCTACGTACTTCCTGATAAGGAAACAGCTCCAATAAAGGCAGCTATAAATAGCTTCCTTTTTATTTTTAAAAAATGTAGGGAGATCTGTTTAGCTTTTACTTCAAACTACTGAAAGAAAAGGACAGTGTACAATAAAAGTCTTAGGTTTGGTACTCATTTGCTTTCCAGATAAGTAAAGTTTTTAATCTGCATTTATAGATTTACTTTTGTAAAGTTTGGATGTCTGTTTATTTATGTTCATCCTTCTCACAACACTGTAAAAGAACAAAAACCACCTTTTTGTATGGTAAACATAAATTGCATTTGCCTCTCTCATGAAGGGAAAGTGTTACCTGTTTGTGCAGAATTCTTTGTGCTTTTGCTTTGTGCCTATATTTCAGAGCTTCTCTATGTATAGTTTGTTAAGGTGCTTTGTCATCTCAGAATAAGTAGTGTGATCTTCAGCTGCATTTCTTTCACATTTGCTGTGGATATGCTGTAGCAAATGCATGGTTAGACTGAAATTCCTTTTTTCTAAAAGTAACTTGCTGAGACGATTCTGTGCAGTTAGTTTATAAACCTTCTGAATTTTCTGCATTATCTTCCCCCTTTTTACAGTTGTTTCATGTATTTTTAATTTCATGCTTTCACTTTGGACTTCTGCTAAAATTTTCCCTTGCCAGTCCTACTTTTTTTTGTTCTTTAAAAAGCAAACACCAAACATGCAGTACCTTCAGAGAAACAAATAATTATTTACCCCCACAAAAATTTATAGAGATGAATAAATTTACTGCAAGAGCTAATGTGAAAATGTCTTTGAAGGTTAGATTTCAAGCTAAGTATAGCAGTCATTCAGATTACAGCTGAAAATACATACATGTCTGCTGTGTTGAGAGTTGGATAGAGGATGAGTGCTTTGTAAATCATCTTGAGCAGCACTTGGACCTTAGTCAGCCCCTGGTTTCTGTGCTGCAGCAGGGAAGGGTGTGTGCAGGCTGGCATGTCCTGCATAGCTCTGATGGATGGGGGTCTCCAGCACAATTGCCACTGGGGGTGTTGGCAGCTGGGTTATCCCCTTTCCCACTTGTTCCTGGCTTTCCCAGGGGATGGTGAGGTGGATGTGCTGGGCTGGATGTACAGCCCTGCTTGAGCCATGGCCAAAGCCCCTACAAGGCCACACTGCCACGTCCTCAGAGACCTGGGAATCGACGAAACAGAGATGAGGCGGAATAATCCCCCTTTTCCTCCTCCCCCTTTCTCCTTCCAGCCATTTCACGGGATCTTGTGACTTGTGGCCAAGCCCTGCCCGTGCGTGAGGGCCCTCAGCTGCCCTGGGCTGCTCCTGTTGGGCGCTGGCTCACGGCTGGCCCGCAGCCGAGCGATTGCACAAGGGTGCAGCTGGTGGCAGATTCCCCCGTGCCCCTCTGGCTCCTTGCTGGCTGCAGTGACATGGCAGGGCTCAGCACGTGCCCTCCACTCTTTGCTTTACACTGTGTTCCTCTGTAGGCACCCAGAGGGGTTTTACCTCCCCTCCTGAGCTCCTCTCTTGGCTGCAGCAGCAAGGTTGATCTGTCTGTGTGTGCAGGCCTTGCCACACCTCCCCAACAGGCCCGTGGAACATGCACAATTAATACGGCATTAATTAATTATGGGGAGAACTCACTGCTGGCACAAGAACCAAGGCTTGCAGCTTATAAAGTGAATCCTTTGATGCTGAGCTTTAAAGAACGTTTCTATCAAGTCAAGCCAGCAGAGAGATTCTGTGATATTTTATACCCTCCCTCTGCAGAGGCTCCAGAGCGCAGGGTTTGGCCACCCTGGACACCAGCAACACAAATGGTAGTGCTAAAGGACGAGGGTTCAGAAAGCATAGCCAGGGCTTGACCATCAGCAACAAAACTGCACAAGTCCTGGGTGAAAATGTTGGGGTTGAGCCAGCTCAATAGGTGTGAAAAGTGACCTACTGGACTTGAGGAAAAGAACAGGAGCTGTCTCACTGTCTCCAACAGTTCCCACAGTTTTATCTAGAACACGTGTATGTGCGAGTAAATTTGTAAGCTTGTGCTGTGCTTCTACTTGCTTGGCCAGTGTTTGGGGGAAGAGATGAAAGAATGACTGTGCCTGTTTGGTTTGTGCAATACTGAGAATTTCTCCCTTTGTACTTCCTCCTTCTCGGTAGTGCAGAAGGAAGTAGCCCCAGTTCCTGCTGGTCCACAAACCAGTTACTCATTTCAGTTCTGCCACTTGAGTGGGTCCTTGTGCATTTCCTAGTAGGGGAAATCTCCCTTTATATATATAAGTTCCTCCTTCCTACTCTCTCTTTTGTTCTGATTTCTTCCAAGCAACCTGTCTCCTTCAATTTTTAACTTCTTTGCTGGCTTTCGCTTCCTCTCCATGATTCAGTGAAGGCGTTTTGTCAGAAAAACCCTGTGTACACAATACTTCTTTGTTCCCTTTTTTTTTGTTTTGTTTGTTTGGGTTTTTTTTTTTTTTTTGTTTTGTTTTTCTGTGTTGTACTTCTTTGTATCTTGCTTCCCTGGAAAGTTCCTTAGTAGTGTTACTACCTCTGGGCTTTTAGCTTCATTACTCTGGGTAGTCATTACTGTGTTGCCGGGTGTGTAATTGTTCAAAGCACCTTGTTCTTTTTATTAGAGGTTTGGTTTCTTTTACTGCTCTTTAAATACTAATAGGCAGTGGTGACAAATGTTGTTATTAAATACATGGGCTTGTCTCATCGCTGCTGTACAGCTTGCTTGGTGGTTTTTTGCTTGTTGAAAGTGAGCATAACCAACTCAGAGGAGTCATTCTCTACTTCCACTTTATGTTCTCAGGGATGCAGTGTGTGGTGTGGAGTAGTGGCGAACTGGTCACATGCAATAGGTTTAGTGCAGGATTTGAAGCCTTGGAGCTCAGCAAAACAGAAACATGGGATAGTACTTAATGTCTGTAAGAGCTAAAACATTATAGATCTTCAAGTTTTGCACCCCCTCTCAGTTTTAAAATCATGCAGAATGCAAAACAAGCAGAGGAACTGGGAGTGACAGCAGAGGTAGCAGTGCCAGTGAGCTGAGCTGTGTTTGTGATGGGCAGACCTGGAGCAGCTGGGCTGTTAAAGGAGTCAGTATTTGCTGCTGGCCTCCTGCCACACCATTATCAGTGTGTGCAACAGCAATGGCTGAATCTCACAAGGTTTGGCGCTGATTCAGTTCAACAGAACACCCAGAAGTAAATCCAGATGTCTTTTAAATTGGTTGGATCTGTAGTGTTATGGTGAGTTCTCCATAATTATGATTTTCTTGTGAGTGTTCTGGGAGAATATACCTAGTCCCAAATAACCCTCAGAGCACAGCTTCTCACGCATGGCCTTTCTGCTGCTCCACATTTGCACTGAGAACATGTGTGCACAAAACCTCCACTGGAACTCAGACAAGAGTTAACAATCAAAATTTATTTTAAAGCTGAGAAATTTTGATTTTTTAATTTTTTTTTAGTCTGACACATGTATCTCCATGTGCATGTACATATTTAGATCCTGTGGAGAGAAGGCTTGCTCAAGTACTTAGGTTTTATGCAGAGAGACTGCAACTTTTCCTTTTCCTTTTGAAACTAATTAACACCTAGAATGCATTACCACCATTTCTTTTAGGCAGAGTTGTAAAATTACTGTGTATGATGAAACAAAAAATGGGTGCAGAAGATGACAGAAGGTGCCTTTTGTGTCACAGGAGTTTGTAAGCAGGCTCAGAATTGCTGCCCTCCCCACATCTCAGCAGCAACCAGCAGACACAAGAGGGTGAGGCTGTGTTTGAGTCCAGAGGCTTAGGTTTGAAGGGGTCTTTCAGTCTGGTTTTACTGGTTCAAGTGTACAGAGTCAGCAGTATATGTGTGAAATCTCCAAGTTGGCTTAAAATTGTAACTGGGGCTCAGTCAGCTGTTTTTAATGCTTTCTTACTGCATGCACTCCATAGGCCACTTCCTGAGGAGGACTAATATCAAGTCTAATCCACAAATAGTCTTGGCATCAGTTTGGAAGCTGAAATAATCAGAGTATTCTAACCTATTGTGAATAAAGGTAGCTCACACTGATAATTTTATCCTGAAATGACTTGCCCCCACTCTGATGCATTTTCACTAGACAGTTTTATAAGTCCATGTAACATCAACAACAGAAAGGCTGTAAAATTATCATTTGCTTTACAAAACATGTCTCTTGGTCAGCTATAAATCACACATATGCTTTAAATAATTTGAGCATCATGACAGTTGCATTCAATAGATCCTGACAGTTGTCAAGAAGAGCAGGGACATTTTCAGTAGGAATAAAATTAATTTCAGTAGGAATAAAAATTAACTGTTCAGTTAATTTAGTTAATTTCATTCAGAATTGGGATGAAAGTAAACTATTCTTATTTTGATAATTTTTCTCAGCTTTTCATATGGGACCACAGTACAAGTCAGTCTCATTCGGAAGGATGTTGTGGTTGTTCAGCAGAAAACAATTATTGATGTGAGTAGGTCATGACTTTTTCATGTGGTTTTACAGTAATACCTATGAATGTCCCTTGACAGTAGATTAAGCAAAAATATTTGTCAAAAATCTGTCACCAGGCTCCAGTTTGTATAGCAACTGTGCATAGATGCCACAATTTTGCACCAGAATTGTTAGGCAGTTGAAGTTCTGACACAGGCTTGTTAAAGCTCATGAATTCCTAGGGAGGTGTCTTAATGCTTTGTATTTATTCAAACTCTGTCCCACTGTGGGTGTGATGGTCTCATCCACGTGGTCATTTTTATTGTGCTAGGGAACTTAGAGCAGACAACTTCCCCAGTCCTCCTGTTCCTAGGAATTGAGAGGGGCAATAGAACCCTGCAGTTTAAAGAAAAGGTAGTTTTGTAAGTGAATGGGTTTGCAGGGAGAAAGTTATAATGTGGCTATGAAATCATACTTGGTATGGAGAAGGTGACCAGGAAATGATTATTCACAGTTCCTGACAGAACAGCAAATCCAGAGATCCAAGATAAGTCATTGGGCAACATGTCTAAAAGAAACAAGAATGAGGATGCATCACTACAGGAAAGAAATCATTGCAGGAAGATGTTTGCAGGGCTGAAAGTGTGGATGGATCTCTGAAAGGAACCAGATGAACCTGTGCAGAGGGATTGGCCATGTGGTCAGTATGGAAACAGTGGCCTGCATGCAACCACAGCTCATGAATTCCTTAAAACACAGATTAACAGAGGCTGAGATAAGTAATCTGTATTATAGTAGAGATTGCTTCATGTTTCCTTGTTCCTTTCACTTTTTGCTTATACATCAACTGCTGTAGATGTTTGGGTAGATGGGTTGGGGATCTTTCCTAGTATGGTAATTTTTATATTTTTCCCCGTGTCATAACCATCTCCAGTGCTTTGACAGTAGTGTGGATGCCATCCAGGCAGATATATATTCAGTACGCATATGCTACGCCAGAGGGCTCTTTTAGGTGATAACTAACTCGTCAGCTAGAGGCCACAGAAAAAAAGTTAAGTGAGGGGATTTGCCTTTAAGCAATTCTGACAAAAGTCTCTTTTACACAACAGCTGACTGGATCGATGAATGTAATGCCAAGGGCAGCAAGAGAGGGGAAAAAAAAAGTCATGTAAATGAGCTGGCGAGGGAACAGGGCAAAGCTATCTGGTAAGGGGGGGAATGGGAAGGAAGGGCAGGCAGCCACCTCCTGGAGCTTCAGCTTTAGGGACCAGGTTTGCTCCAAGGGATTGAAAAACAAATTTTGAAGTTGAAACTGGGAAGAATGCAGAGAGCCTCTCTCCATAGCATATAAGCCTCCAGCGGATTGTAGTCACCCCCATATGCAATTCTCTTATCCCTGGCATTTGTTTCTCCCATACACCCTCAAAGGATTGCTTTCATTTTTCTGCTGTTGTTCAGTCCAAGATCCAGTTTAACCTCTGCCCCTTTTTATGGGCCTGTCTCACATCCATGTAAATGTTAACATGAATTTCAGTTCTGCTTTCTCTCTTGCCCCAAGCAACATTTTGGGTTTCTGGGTGTAGTGATTAAAAAAAGTTATTCAGTATTATTTGTAATATAAAATGGTAAATTAAAAACTAGCTGGAAGACTGGTAGTGCTTCTGATCTGTATCCCTTTGCTAAGGTGCTTCATAAAATACCGTATGTCGTTATTCACTCTGGCCTGGATGTTCTTGGCTCTCTCCCACTTAGTGATTCACAAGATGTCTGTGAGATTCATTTTTGTAAATGTGGTTCTCCCCCTTCCCGCTCTATATCCTCCCCTCCCTTCTCCTTTGTTTTCGAGCTCGTTAAATGAAAGCCGCGGTACATGGAAGGGACAGAGTGCAGTCCCTGACATACCATCGGAAGAGATCGAAGATAGGCTCTAGAATTTTCCCCCTGATTTTCAAGTGGGAGATTACAATAGTTTGCAAAGCTTTTCTACAGCTCCCCCTCCTCTTGCTCTGCTCTTTGGCAGCTCTGTGTGTCCTGTGCCTCTCTCAAGATATTTTTTTCTGGTAAAAAAGCAGTGCCTTGTGGCCTCAGAGCACTCCGGACTGTCCCTGGGGAGAGGGGAGCTGCAGGGCAGAGCTGCAGTCCCAGTGCAGGCAGGGCTGTGTGCGGGGCTCGCATGCCACAGCCTCTTCAAAAAGCTCTGCTCAAAGGCATGAGCTGGGCTCACTTCTGAGGGAAATTTCCTTTTTGGGGAAGTTGCTGCAAAGGAATTTCCTGTGTGGGCAGACAGAGCTTCCTGACTTGAAGGCTTCTTGGAAGGGAAACCGTTTCATAATGAAATGATAAATTAAAGACATACCAGCCCTGGTTCGCTTCAAAACAGCTATTGAGAGAGCTCAGGCGGTGCACCATTATACTCCTGCACAGAATGAAAATAAATTGCATCCTGACAGGATTCTCCATAGTAGACCATATCCTTCCCCCCAGCCTTCCTCCCTGTAGGTCTCCCTTTCCCCCTCCTTTCCCCTTCCCCTGCTATTTGCTTCACTGTCATCTGTCCTTTGCAGCCCCCTCTAACCACCAGGGGCAGGAGGTTGGGGAATGTTTGCTAAATGTGTTCCTTCCTCCATGGAGCAGGCAGCTCTGGTTTAAGCCCTGCTGTGCTGGCTGGCAGGGGGAGTGCCCTGGGTGGAAGTCACAGCAATGGCACAGGGCTGCCCTCAAAGCTGGGTGCCATTGCTGCTGATGCAGTTGTGGCAAGGAGAAATTCGAGATATCCTCAAAGTTTAAGTCAGTGCCTGTAAGGAATGTCTTGGTGGGGTTATGAAAATATCTGGGAGGAAGTGTTGCAGATAACTGTTTCCTGTTAAATAAGAGGAAAAAAAGGACCTTTGCTCCATCCTGGTCAAGACACAATGGAGGGAGGGCATGGCCAGAGCTGTTTTCAATAGGCACCAACGAGCTCATTGCATTTCCCTGCTCTGCCCTGTCATGGTCTGTGGGGAAGGGGAGTGCTTGTGGGTGTCTGTGCCCCAGGGGATGCCCAGAGCTGTGAGCTCAGCTGGGCTGGGTGAAGAGCTTTGATCAGACTGCTGGGGTTGCCAAATATGTGGTACCTGCAGATGGAGGATATAATTTCAGAGGGCACAGGGATAGGGGGAACAAACAAGTGAGAGTTTCATGTTACCTTTCTTTGTCTCAACTGTATTGTCTCTGAACTTGATGGGTGATTCTGCCCACAGCACCTAGTTCCACAAAGTGATCTGCCATGCACTGATACAAATCTGGCATCAGGATTTTCTTTTCTCCCTGGAGAGAAAGCCTTTGTTCCCTGCCTCCTATTTGGCTGGCAGTTAAAGCTGTTTTCATTCTTTGCAGGACTCCCCAGAATTGGTGTGTGTTGTGTGCCTTGTTGCTCCAAAGAGGTCTTATCCCTTTCCATTGCTTAGTGAGTTCCTTTGGAGTTTTGAAACTCTAAAATCACTGGCAGACGGCTGCATGATTTTATAATAAGGGCTGTAGTTTTTGGGAAATTTTTTCTTAAAATGCATATGATGGAGTTAGTTCCATGACAGTGAAAGTATTTGAGGTTCTATTTGTATTTTTTAAAGCAAGTTTTTGGCCTATGTAAAGAAAAACTAGACAAAGTGGTTCACATGGCTCAGAAGTCAGGTACAAAGGACCCCAAAGTGGATAAACACTGGGCTCATAACTTTTATGTTGTCACCACCTCTTGATAGCATTAAATAAATGATTAAAATCAATAAACTACATTCTGTTTGCCTAAGTTGTTCTTCTTTTGTCCTTGCTAATGTATCAGCTAATCTCCACCCAAAGAATGTCATTGGACTTTGTATATTGCCTGCCTCCTTCTTAGATCAGGCTGATGTGCCCTGCTCTCTTTGTGTGCTTGGCACAGCCTCAAACAGCTGTGGGGTTGTCATCCCTCCCTTCCAAACCTGAGCTCCCATTATCTTATCTTCCCCCCAGACAACATGGTGCTCATTTCTGTCACCTTTCTGAGCAAAAGCTCCACAGAATTACTTCTAATCTACTCAGAAATAAAATCCAGGTGGCATCCTGTAATGGTGACAGCTATAGCCATGCCAGGAAGAAATCTGAGTGAGAGCACTGTGATGAATTGCTTATAAAATAAAACAGTTTCACCAAGGTTTGTGTGTAACAGGTTTGCATTGTTAATTAGGTGCCACTCCAGTCACTGTTCAGCTTCATGATAGTTCCAGTAAAACGTGGGTGGGAGGACACTCAATTTGTGCTGGTTTTTTATTGCTTTAAATGCACACGCTGCTTGTTCTTGGCTTGATATCAAAAGAGTGCTGGAAGGAAATGAGGTAGAAAAGGGACATGAAAATCACAACTGATCTTTAAAGGTATTGTTCCTGCTTCCATGTGGAAATCTCAGAGATTCCTGGTAGAAATTCTTGTTGGTGTGGCAGAGGGGGGAAGTCCTACATTTTACTTCTGGAAATCGTGGGTCAATTGGGATTTCTCTAATCAGCTAAAAACTAGCCATGATGAACTTTAAATTGTAGGTAATTACTCCTGTCATAGGAATAGCTGTGGGAGACCAATGCAGGTTGGATGCATCTTACTACCCTTACTCTTGCAGATGATGTTTTAGGGCCTTGAGCTCTGTCCCTCCATGTAGCCTGTATTTCTGCTTGAAATTAGAAAGCTGGGCTGTGGTACATGTCCCTGCTCCACAACAGTTCCCTTTGTTGTATGTTTGTCTGCTACCAAATATTTGTGGGCATTTCTCTTGCTAAACTGTTTGCTTCTCCTACAGTGCAGCATGAAATATATGCAATGTTTGTGAAAGCTCAGCAGGTTTGGTATTGGAAAAGCTGGGGAAGCAATAGGAAAGCCAAAGATCATTTCCAGGTAGCTGTTCTTCAGATTCTTCTACTGTTCTGAGTTGTGGGTTGTCAGGACAGTAACTGGTGTTTTATCCAGCTGGATTTTGTCCTGATCATTTGAAATGCTTCCTTTTTCACCTCAGTGTAATTTACAATCACAAATCTATTGCAAGCAAGAAATGTTAACAGGAAAGAAATGTAAACACTTCAACTGTGTTTTACTTCCTCTAAATATCTATATGTTTGTGTTGAGAGAGTTTTAAAATTAAAAATAAAATAAAGCCTTCCAGGGAGCTCTGGGAGCTGAGATAGGTTCATCTCCTGAGGATCTGGAGAGAGGTGTGCAACAGTGCTGGTTGGTATGTTGCCCAAGCAGTGACTGTGATGGAAATTCAACATGGAATTTCAACAGAGGCTGTCCTACAGCAGCTGCTTTTGCTTCCCATGAGAAAGTTGGATTGGTGTGGAGAACACTGAGGTTGAAAGAGAAAATTAGGGACATGAGTTTCCTCTCTTGCACAATCCCTGTTTAGGCATTTTCAATCACTGTGTCTGACTGTATATGAAAGGCTTTGACTTCTTAACTGCTGAAGGATGTAATGCTTTTCTCCGGGAAATTTATCCCTTGGTATTTGAATAAATGTTACTTGAAGGGAAAGGGTGAAAAAAGATGTGGCTCCTCATGGAAACTTACTTTACTAAAAGATGGATAACATAGTAGCGAAGGCCTGAATTAAAATACAGCATAAGGTGCAGATAAGACAGGCGAAGTCAAGCTCCTCACAGTCTTTAGTAATTTGCATCTTTTTTTCCAATGGTACTCTTGTAATTTTTTTCCAGGACAGGTTGCAAGCAGAGTTCAAGTAAGCAAGGGGTGTTGACAGTAGGTTTACTTTTTCAATTATCTTTCAAAGCCTCCTTGGAAATACTTTGAAAGACTTTCTGAAATCCATGAACTAGAATTTGAAAAGGAAAATATTTGTCCTTTTTACAGAATGTCTTTTCAGTTCAGCAGTCTCGAATCCATAATTATTTGCATTTCCCTTGACTCTTTTACACATGTCAGAGATTCAGCTCTGCCTAGCTAGGCTAATGTGACCATAACTGTCTGGCTGAAATGTTTTTGAGGATGGGCAGTCAGCTTTTTGAAAGGGAAGGGATGTGATCTCTCTCTTCGCACTGACACTAAGATTGTTTATATCTGTGAAAAACTAAGAAAGACAAAATGATATTTTTCTTAGGGAAATTTCCTTTCTAAGGAAGTTAGTCATATGAAATAACTATTATTATTTTTAAATCCAGTATGAGTGGAGGGAGTGCCCTGATTACACATTTCCTGGAAAAGGCCGTTGGTGACGTACCACTGACTAATGAAAATGGCCACTCAGAAGGAGCTCTTTTCTATTAACTATTTGAAAAGGAAAGAGTGTTTTAAAAGCACATGGCATTGACATTTCCTCGTTATTTCTCTTTTAACCCACCATCAGTGGGCCTGTTTACATCATTGGCAGCTACAGATTCATGGCCCTGGCTGGAAAGCACAAAACCATTCTGATATAATAAAATAAGTAAAGCCAAAGCCTGGTTGCTGTTATTTGCCATAAATGAGGGTGTGCACTTTAATGCCACAGCCTAAAATTCAGAGAGGAAAAAGAGAAGCACAAAGGAGGCACAACAAGCATGACAATAGTAGATGAGTTGGATTTGCCATGAAAATCAGGATAATGCTTTATCTACTGGTGAGCAGCAGCCTGCAAAGAGCTCTGTCCAGGGGTTAAGGATGGAGTTTTGCACATGTATGAGAAACTCTGGTCAGAAAAGGGAAAAGCTGTAGGATAGAACTTCTATATTTCATTGTTACTAATTCAAGTTTTTCTAGTATGTGTTAAACTAGTGACCAGGAAATCTGGGAGCTGATGAGCCAGAACTACTAAATACCATTTTAGCTGTTATGTCTAAGACTCTGGGAATTGTGTTGCTTATGCTCAGAAGAGCATGACTTGTGAATGCAATTTGTTCAACTCAGAATGACCTCTGAGCCTTACTGGAAGTCAACTTAAATCACCCTCCACCCCCCCACCCCCCCCCAAAAAAAACCCCAACACCAAAATAGAAAAGTATAAAAATGTGCCCCCTCTTACTAATACCATAAGAAATTGTTTAGTTTTCCAATCATCATCCTGCAATATTTTGTTTTGAGTTTAACCCCAACAACATTGACATGACAGAATTATGCAAACAAGGAAATTTCCATGGGCTGAATTGCACAATTTCAAGAAACAATCTGAGTTACTAAATAAACATGAGCACTGATGCATCAGCATTGAGAGGCTGTGCATTCTCTGTAGCTGTTGGAACAGAGAGAATAAATACACCTTTCTTCTTCCCTGTTCATTGACTTAACACACAGGAGGGTAGGAGTAGTACCTGGCAGTGTGTGTGTGCAGTGCCAAGCCACAGGAGTTGTTTGGAGGGCTGCTGCCTGAGATTCACCATGCAGTCAGAGAAGTAGCACTAAGGGAAAATACTCACAACGCTGCTGTTGGTGTTAAAGCTGTGCCCTGAAAGTCTAAAGTGTTCCTAGTGCTTTAAAGATTTTCCTTTGTACTTTCGTAGGATCCTGTATGGCCTATGGCAGCAGCTACTCTGGGATATAGAAAGAATTTCCAACTCCACCACAAATATTTCTGTGAAAGGTGCAATGCAAGCACCAACCCAGAAATTATGTACATTCATTTCAGCAACATGCTGTACTTAAATAACATTGTATTCTTACCTAGAAACCTTAAGCCCACCAGAGTACAACCTAGGCACTCTCCCATGAGTGAACTACCAGGTTGTATTGTTTTACTGCTGTTTCCACTCTCTAAATTCATCTCAGGCCCTGTTATGCCTGTAAGGGCAGAATACCTTTTTTGTCTTTCAGTGCTACAGCTTCCATTATTACAAGGGTGCTTGGCTATTGTAGGGATGAGTCTCACAGAAATTAAGATAATTAAGTGATTAAGGTAAGTAAAAATCCAGTACCAGCCTCTGCCTTTGCATGAGTGAAAACCAAAACCGGTAATGGCCATGAGCACGTTGGTGTGGGATATGTCAGATGTGTACCTGTTGGAGGAGTGGGATTCTGGAAGAATCATCCTGCAGGATTAATGGCTGGAGCAGCCTGAGGAGCTGATGGTGCTGGTACTATTTTAAATAGGATTAATGTAGAGAGGATTCAATTTGGGGATGCTTTCTGAAGAGTGATTCTCTAAGGCCCCAGCCTGCTTGATGGTTTTAAGGGAAGATACTTGGATTTACCCTGGGTGGTGCATGGGAGAAACAGCCAAATTCTCAGGAGGGTCAATAACAGGTGTTGCTTGACAACTTTAAAATACTCAAATAGCATAAGGTACTTGGTACATTTTACAACATCCAGGCAGAGTAAGGCACTCTGCCAGCTCAGCAAACTTTAACTTATCCAATCTTGGGCCATTCCTCCAGTCTCCTACAGATCCACTTAGGGGTCTCTTCTGAACCTGGAGGCCCTAAAGCCCTGTGTGCTGCTCATGTGAATCTGGAGTTCTCAGCAGAGTTTTCCAAGTCAAGGTTTATGAGAGTGCCTGAGATGTGTGCAAAACCTGAGATTTATTGACTTTCCTAGGGTTATAACTTGTCACAAAAACCTGTGTCCCATGCAGACTGAACATGTGTGTATTTGTGGAAGGGATTAGAGCTCAGACTGAGATGATGAGAGAGAGAAAATTGATAGGAGTAAAAGGATTATGTGAGGAGTTAGGGAATTACAGAGGTGGTTTCTGTGAACCCAAGAGTGGAGGGTACACAAGAGACCTTCAGTCTGCTCTGTAAAAAAGAAAAACAGGGATCCAGACATACTCGACCTGCCCTGGGATAGAAAACTGGCATATTTGGCATCATGTGACTTGTAAATGTGTGCAGAACACATTATTCCAGCAGAAACAGTTGATTTTTTTCTGAAGGCTTAGTCAATGAATATAAATGAATCAGTATAGTCTTACATTTTATTGGGTGATTATCAACTGGTGAGACTCCTCAGCAGAATGATGGATGTGGTTTCTTTATCTGACTGTCAAACAGGGAGTTTACGTGTCATTCTTCACTTACATGAGTTTGCCCAAGGCTTGCATTATTGGTAAAAACTGTCCCATTTGCTGTATTTAATGATCTACAGGTTATCAAGCCTTCTGCAATCTTTTACTGGCTGTGACAATTTATTGCATGATGCTCCTTACTTTTCCTATTTAGAAGAAGGTCCTTTGCAAGGATAAACACATTAATTTCTAGAAAATATGTTTAAATCCACCAGTGAAAGGTGCTTATTTCCATTATTCCAGGGGTTTAGCAATAATTCTGTCTGAAGAGGATGGAAGAACAGGGAATGTGGGTCAAAAGGCATTGACAGATAGAAGTTTATCTAACAGGCTTGCCTTTAAAGAGCATTTGAGGAAGGGTAACTGGATGCAGCAATGTGCCTTTGCCCTGAGCAATGCTGAGGGAAGCTGAGCCCCACAGTGCCTTATCCCAGCACATCTCAGTTTCCAAAGTCAGCACTGGATGGGTGGCAAGTCTGTAGCACACAACAGTAACTTGGAAAAGCAAAGAGAGTGAACAAAACTGAGCCGGGGACACGTTTCCTCAGTTGTAGTTATCAGGACTTTGAATATGTTGTGACAAATTAATTCTGCTCCATGGTCCATCCCCCAGATGGTCAGAGGAGTCTGCAAACACTGACAGACAATGGCTGCATTTTGGTAAACGTTTCTGGTGCTACTGGTCTAAACAAAACTAGTTGGTGTGGTTTTTCACTTCAGTGGTTGAATGCACATGCTGGGAACTTCAGAAAGAGCTGCTCTGACTTTGTTTCCCCTGTGGGATTTTGCTGCATGTTCCTCTTCAAGCACATAGAAACAACAGCAGATTTTCTGTGGTGTTTCATGTAGTATCAAAGGCAATGTAATTGTAATTCATTTTAAGAGCCACTGATTCGACTATTTGATGTAAAGGGGTTTTCTGTCTTCCTGATGTCATTTCAGAAGGATCTCAGTGAAAAAGATCTTCAGCAGTGCAAAACTTGTGTAAAAGGAAAAGAGAATTAAGCTTCAGTATTTGAGACCAATACTGATATTTACCTTTGTCTTATTTTAAAGGCCTTGGCACATGTTACACTTATGTAACAAAAGGGAAGTACTTCACATTAGTGGTGTTTTACTGACCTGGGTGGTTTCTGTCAGTCATATATTTCCAACTATTTACTTTCCAGGTAAATATAAAGATGACTACTAACTATGTCAATATAAAAAGATGGCCATTAAAAGACATAGCTGTCTTTGAAGAAACATGCTCCTTGGCAGTGCCACAGAGGTGTCAGCAACTATAGAGAGGTGAGTTAGGAAGGACATAACGTTGTTGCTAGTTGAGAGCCAACAAAATTAGTGCAGTAATGCATTACAATTTTCAGCTTAAATAAGCAATTTTAAATGGAGGACATAAGCTCCTCGTAGTCTAGGTATCTTCAAGAGCTTTAGAAAACAAAGAAACAGTGTTGCTGGGGTTGGTTCAGAGCCAGCATTTCCAGTCATTTCTTTCACATGAGGCTCTCTGGTGTTCTTAATGCTAAAGGAAATTAGGAAGTTCAGTCTCCGTCTATTACTGGTGTGGCTGTGATTGTTCTGGACCAGGTTCTTCTTTATCACATTCCATGCTTGTAGTGCAAGAAATAAGGTACTAAAACAGGAATCTTTGCAGAGATAATAAAAAAGACAGATGAGGGAATCTCATAATAAAGAAGACAGATGAGGGAATCTCAGGCTGCACTAGAGAAATTGTTCCAGTGAGATGATCCCTGTCCTCTGACTCTCCGCCTCTCATGTAGGCACAGACAGAGACATGCAACAACTTCAGCTGTGTAAGGTCTGGTTGCAATACATGAATTTGCTCTAACAACTTTCTTCCCTCTCTTCTCATATTCTTAAACACACCAGAATTCAAATGTTTTGAAGATGAGGCTCGTTATGTCTTATATCTCCTGTCTGTTGTGTTTTGGGGTTTTTTAACTTTTTTAATTCTGTCCTTATTGGTATAGTCTTTCTTCATACAGCACCACACCATCTTCACTTCTCCAGAACCCACAGGTATGAAAACCATGTAGCATACATTAAAGACCCACTAAGCATCAATTTTTGTTTCAGTCACAGAGTAGAGTAAGGAGAAGAATGGGGAAAAATGGGCCAGTGAGAAGGGAGGACAGGCTGGATCAAGGGAACATGAAGAGATTTGGTTTGAGTCCAAATCATACAAGCAGTGATCACAAATAAACACTTGGTGGTGATCCAGTGGTTTTTGCTAAGTGAATGGATTATATCTGTCCTCTCTTTGAAGAACTGTCCATGCACATCCATCTCCTGTCATTAAACTGCAGGTGTATCTGTGAGCTCAGGTGTATCTGCCAGGCCTGGAGGAATCAGAGAGCAAAACAGGTTCTCAAAGCTCAGGATGACCTCTGTGTCTCAGGGTTATTCCAGGCCTGAGGCAGAGTCATGTAAAGTGCCTCCTCTCTAGTCTGCATAGTAGAGACTTTGTTGGTGGCTGGTGCTTCCTGCTTTCCCAAGCACTGACTTCCCTGCTGATACAGAAGTGTCATGGAAAGTGATAGAGAAAGCTTAACTGCATGGTGCAGCATCAGAAGGGGGAGGGAAGCCAAGAAAAAACCCACTTGTCAACTGAACAAATTAAAAAATTAGAAAACTCAGCATTTTGTCAGTCACTTCACCCCCTGGCATTTCCTTCACAGTTAGGACTTTAATCATCAGTAAAACAATAATAACAAAACATGTACAAGGATTCCAACCATCAGCTATTATAATTCTCTTCAACACAGCAAGGAGCTCTTCAGCAAATAACCATTAAGAGATTAAGTCTCTTTTATGAATAAATTGTTTGGTATGCTGAAGGCAGTGTATTGGATATATTTTCACAGGCTTAAGGAATGGAAGACCTTGACAACATGGCAATTGTCTGTATGTGCCATAGTGGAATATGAAAGCCTTGGTAATGCTCTGTGCCTTGGACCATGTAGCATTCACTGGGGATTGTTTGCTAATGCAGCCCTTGGTTTGGCTGCTGATAAATGTGAGTGTATGTTATCATGATGCTTTCCCACCAAGATCCTGAAATACCATTTTTGCTGAGGGAACTTTCAAAACTTTTAGAGTTCCCCCAGAGGAAGGGGGTGTTAATGTTATTACCATTGTCCATTTTGGAGAAGGGGAAATGGAGGCTCCAGTTTCACCAGATACAGTAAAGTAGGGTCATGTAATGCCCCTGCTGAAAATGCCAGTCTTGCCCTTCTGCTGCTCTGGCTCTTATTCCCACCTGCATGCTGGCTGCTGGCAAAATTTCTGTTGCTCAAATATTCAGACTGAGAAATTCCTCTGGGTTAAAACTAATGTTGGAAGAAAATAGTCAGGTTTGGTTCTTTCACCTTGCTAATTTCCCTGATCAGAATGTTTGTACAGCTACTTGAACACTAACAAGTTTCAGGGGAGCTGTGTGAAAACTGGAACACGAGATGGGAGTAGGTAGGATTTGTTTATTGTCACAGTGCCTCTTTAAACCAACCTAAAGTGCTCATAAAACTCTGGCCTGAGGTATAGGTAGATGGCCTTTTGAAGTGTTTGTTGACATCACTCCTGGGGGCTTCCCCAAGTCAGCTTTACTCTGTTAAGCTGCCATGCACAGGGTCCCAGCAAAGGCACTCTCGTGGTGCTGCATCTGAATTTCAGCCAGCCTGCCCAGCCCACAGGTGAGTAGGAAGTGCAGAGGTGGCACCAATAGTGCAAGATGCAGAATCTGGTAATCATCATCTGTGCTCTCCAAAGCAGTGCAATGACATTCCCCAAAGCCTGCTAGTAGTACTTAATTGGTTATGGTGGTTTTTTCCTTTTGTTTTTATAATGGCTGACTGATCTACGGGCGGGAAGCCTCTGCTCCTCAAATGTAAGAGCAGCCAGGGGAAAAAAAAGGACAAGGAAGCAATTTTTCCTGAAGCTTATTTCCTGGCAAGGCACGGTTTTCAGCTTCAAAAGGATGTATGAGGCAGAGAGAAGTCCTGTAAACAGGTTCACATGTGCCAGGGCTCCTTCAGCTTTTGTCTGAATGTCTCCCAGAACACACTGACTGTGGTTCATTGTCCTCTCATAGGAACTTGCTATTAAATTGTAAATTCCATATACACACAAGGCAAAAAGAAAACAAGTGAGGCTGCATCATAGCTCTTAAAAAACCCCTGAGTCTCCATTATTTTCTCTCCCTGGTTTCTGAAATACTTTTAATCTGAAAATCATGAAAGGTGTGATCATCCCAATGACAATTAGAATAAACACAACTGTACAAGGTTCCTTAAGGAGCATTCCAATCACCTGCTGCTGTGCTCCTGCAAAAGCCTTCCACCTCATCTCTGCAGCTGAAAGGGTATCACCAGAAGAATGAGACTTCACTTTTTTAGAGGTATGATAGGGATCAAAAGAAGTCAAGTGGTAATAAGCTCTGTGCCAGTGATTTGCTTTATGATTTAATGGTCCAGCATCTGCTTTTTAAACTTTTTTTAAAGTGTTCTGCAGGAAAACCATTGCTAACTTGCATTATTAAGGCAAGGTCCTTGTTTCATTGCATTATAAAAATACTGGCTGGTGCATAAGTAGTCTTTGCATGTGCAAGGACATGTTTAACTTTGAACATTGAGACACAGGGTTTTGACTTTTGCTGGTGATGCCTTGTGAATAATGTCACATCCCTCTGAGGTGGATGCAGAGGCAGATACCACACAGCTGGATAGCACTGGGGATGTCCTCTGCAGCTTCTGAAAGGAAGAAGTTCTCAAAATTCAGAAGCTTCTCAAAATTCAGGGGTTCATATCCCTGGTCATCTCTTTAAAGTCAACCTCATCCAAGCTTCTGCCACATAAATGATGGGTGTTATGGATTTTACCTTAGCAAAATGCCATCAGGAACAGAGACAAAAAAGCTCTAGTATTTTCCTCCTACCAGCTCTGTTTCCTGGTGCTTTCCTTAGGAGGCACATTTTGGTGGTTGCAGGCTGTAATCTCCTGGGATTTACTCTGCTCCCCTCTCAGAGAGCTTCTTGCAACATGGCCACTGCTCACAGCTCTAAGCACACTTAATTATGTCTCAGTTTCTGTTCTGTCTTTCAGTTCAGGGGCTGTGCTGAGAAATACTTGGGGTTGTTAATTTTGAGCTTTGACTGTTAGGACTTCGTTGTAAGCATGTGAAGGTTTGTTTTCCTGAAACAGGAACAAGGTGCTGAATGAGGTCACCACATCAATAATTCTTCTTGCTTATTGATTATCTGCACGTGCATTTATCAACAGCTGATGAATGGGGTTTTGTTGTGGTGTAGATCACAGCAGGTCTCAGAGTCAGCCAGCCCATTTTAGTCTGTGAGATCAGATGTGCACCCAGTGCATCCATGTTCTTAGCTCACACCTGTGTGTGCTGATGGAATTCATGAGGTCATTCAGTGTGTGTGTGTCTGCATCTGCTTTGGTTGCTGCTTTAAAAGATGGATTATGATCAAATAGCCAGTTATCATCCTGGATACATGATGTATTTTTTCTTTATACTATGTACTATGCCTACTTCAAAACTACAGTCATCCTGTGCTACTTTGCACTAGATTTCTCTTTCTTGGTTAGCTTGCAGATGGGTGTGTTTAAGCATGTATTTAAATTTCAGTGCTTTTATGTCTCACTGTCTGAGAATGGGAGAGGAAGATGGGTGAATTGCCAATGAGGAAATAGTGTCTGAAAGCAAGAAGAATGGAAATAGTGAGAACTCAGGCACATTTTTAGGGAGGTGTAATGGGGAAAATAAAATCCCAATACAAATCTTAATGTCCCTAAAAGTCTTGGAAACCTGAGTGGAAACCAACCCTGGGTACTTGCAAGTGTACAAATGATCTGTGTATAAAATTCCAAGTTCTCTATGGATTGTACAATGCCCACAGCAGATTTCTTAAACTGCATAAGGGTAATGACTTTTACTGGACAGGGTGTAACATTGGCACTTTCAACATAACAAATTATCTGGTCCAGAGAGCAAAACATTCCAGGAAATGGTGCAATTGTATATTCAAAGTATAATAAATAGATCACTAAAGCTTTTGTGCTATTATTAGATGTTCAGAAGAAAAGTAAGCATTAAACTCACTTGAAGTGTCCAACTGGCAGTCCTTGGTGTCAGGGCCTAATCTATGCTGTAGGACAGTTCTCTGTCACTCTGCCTTCCTTGGAAGTGGGAAATGTCTGTTGTAGTACCTGCTGGATTAACTCAGGCACTTCTCCTTCCTGCCCTGGGTTGGCTGAGTGAGGAGTGAGCTGCAGCCATCCCCCTGAAGCCTGGGTGCTGTGCTCACACCTGCATGGTCCATCACTCCATCCCTGGTGGCTTCCTAACAAAGCTTTGTCTCACACCAAGGTCAGCTCTGATGTCTTTTCCTTGCCTTGGGGATTTTTTTATTTTTCTTTTTGCAAACAACTCCTCTAAAAAATAGTTGAATTCTTACTGATCTGTTTTCCTTAAAAACTAAAGGAAAAGCTTTGCCTCTGAACCTGCATGTTTGAATTCTTGGTTGATCTGATCTAATGTTTGATAGTAGGATATAATATTTCTGAGGGTGGCATAGAAATATATAGTTTTTCTGCCTTAGTCTCACAGATAGGCCAATGCTGCAATGCATTAGGCAGAGCCTTGCCTGCAGATAGAGAGAGGGATTCTTTCCCTCTGCTCAGCCCTGGGAGTCTGTACTGCAGTGCTTTGTCCAGTCCTGGTCTCCCCAGAACAGGTAAGAAATGGACATAGGAGGAAGTCCAGTGAAAGCCATGAAGTTTATTTAGGGGCTGGAGCCTCTAACATGAAAGGAGAGGCTGTGAGAGCTGCAGCTGTTTACCCTCAAGAGGAGAAAGCTTGGGTGTGTCTTGTCACTATGTATAAATATTTTAAGGAATAAAGTGAAGAAGACAGAGAAAATGGGCACAAACTGAAATACAAAATATTCCATTTACACTGAAGAAAAACTCCTCTAGTGGGCCATGACCAAACACTGCAACAGGCTCCCCAGAATGGGTCTGGAGTCTCTGTCCTTGGAGATACTCCAAACCCAAGTGGATGTGGCCGGAGCAGCCTGCTCTGGTTGACCCTGTTTTGATCAGGAGTTGGGCTTGGGGAATGCCTTAAGATGGTTCTAACCTCATTTTTCCTGTGATTCTGTGCTGTGTGCAGGCTGACAAAGCCCAGGAAAAGCCTTTAGGAAGGAATGTCAGGTTACTGTTGACTGTTCCCCTTAGTCTGCTGTCAGGATAAATAAGCCTGGCAAAGGAACTGATGTAGGGAGAAGAGGACTGAAGGGGCTGTAGTTGCTAAGTGAGTTTCAGAACAGTTTGGAATCATAAGCTTTCACTAAATTATTTGAAAAACCTCATTTACAGGATATCATCTGTTCCCCTTTATTTTCACTGAAGTTCATTCAAAAATTCTGTCTTTTATTTGGGATAGTACACTCTAACTCTGCTCTCAAGTAGTGTCAAATTAGAACTTGAATGGCAGGGAGCTGCATTTACAGAGACATTTAGGACCACAGAATGATTCATGTCCAGAGGGACCTTAGGAGGTCTCTACTCCAACCTCCTGCTAAAAGCAGGGTCAGCTCTGGGGCCAAAGTGCCTTGGTGCTTTGTCAGGTTGGGTCTTTTCAGCCTCCAAAGATGGAGATTGCACAGGCTGCACACCTCTAGGCAGCTGTCCCAGCACTGTCCTCATAGTGAAAAGATTTTCCCATCTGAACCTTTTGACTTTTTTCCCTTAGGTGAATGAAGGTAACAAACAGGGCCTTTAGGGTTTTTCAGGAGTGTATCTGCAATCTAGATCCCTCACTCTCTTGAGCACTTCTAGGAGTTCCCCTATGCCCTTACCTTTATTTTGAAGCATGGAAAAGCATCTGAAAATCTTATCTGATGTCTCCTGGAGTTCATAGCTTTAAGAATTTGCAAGATTGAAACTGAATTCTCTTCCCTTTCTAAAATAATACATTTCTTGTGCTTCTGAGGAATGATTTAGGATTGGGAAAGTCCTTGATTTGCAGCAGGAGGGTGTATCTTATGAAATACAACCAAAGCATTTCTTTTTAAACATTTCCTTCTGTTAACTCTGCTGATAATGATGTGGTAGAGATCAGAGCTAGGGCCATAATTACATGAAGTTTGCAAAGAGAGGAAAGCTCCAGAATTCCTTTTACATTGCCTAGCGTATTTCTAGGAAAATGCATCAGTAAAATGTTCTAAAAGGGAAAGAGAACTTGTGTGTGGAATCTTAAAAAATATTGTATCTGTGGATACCAAAGAGACTTTTTTTTCTGAATAATATCTAAGGTAACAAACCTCCCAAGTCAGCTCCAGTGGCATATTTTTTCATGTGTGACAGAGGTTGATTTGATCATGCTTGTTACTCTAACCATAGCTGCCTTTTTTTTCTTTCTTTGTGGCACTGTTTGCTTTTTCTTTGTCCATTTCTTGTTGTTCCTAAGAACAGATATTTGCCAAAACAAATGTATGTGAGTGATAAAAGCCAAGAGGAATGTCTGTTGGACCACAGGAAATTTCCTGTGCAGGAAGAGATCTTAGGACTTCCTGTGGAACAGAGCATTGTGGGTCCCTTGGCAGAAGTCCCTTTACCACAGCTGCAGTTAACCAGAAGAGGGTGGAAAATAGTTGGCACTGCCTTTTGCAGTCACATAGCTCAGAAGAGCCTGAACTAGACACTTAAAAATCCACAGCATAAACAAATGGGAAATCAGAGTGGGTTTGCAGATCATTACTCTCAAAACCAAAGAAAATAAGAATGGTGCAAAATTTCAGGTCACCTCTGCTCATACTCCCATCCTTCCTGCCCACCTGACAGACTAACTTGGTGTACATGGTACTGTCCCAGAGTTTGATGGTGCTAGATGGAGATCTTTTCACTGAAATATGTCCATGGTACCTGTACTTTGTACCCCACTGTACCTTGCAGGATTTACAAGACATTGCCAGTCAGCCTGTACTCTCCAGCAGGGTTTGCCCATGTCCCTGCATGAGGCTTCCCCGTGGGCACTTGCAGGCAAGTTCAAATTGCCAAATAAGCCATGTCCCACATGTGGTATTAAATCAGTGGGATGCCAGAAACTTGTGCTGATTGCCTGAATTTCAGCATGGAAGACCCTTCTTTTTGAGTGACCTTTATTTTTGCTTGTAGCAGGTGGGCATCTCCTTCCCCAGCCCTCTGAAACAACACTGGCAGGGAGCAGGGGATTTGTTTCTGGAGAGAGGAGACAAAAAGGAAGGGCACAGGATGCTAACATAAAATGCTGTAGTAAAAAAGAAGGGAAGAGACAACTCGATAATAGGAGGAAATGAGAGTAGTTCAAAGGGCAGAAAGAGTTGAGGACAAAAGAAAAAAGACACAAGGAGCACAAATTTTATAAAAAAGGACCCTGGCCAGTCTGAAGACAAATGTATTTTTTGTAAGAGTGTGTACAGAGCATGATTAGATCCTACACAAGAGAGAATTCATGATGCAGGGGGTGTCAAACCCATTACCAGGTGATGGCAGAGTGAGCTTGATGTGGACATTTGGCACTTCATGCTAGACTGCAGTCACAGCTTCATCTGTGGGGACAGTTGTGTGCCTGTACCAATCCTTGACCTCACTGCCACAGAAAAAAACCCAGAAATGGTGCCTGAGTTGTGCTCTGTGCTCAGTGTGACATTAAGGCTGTTGACTCTTCAGAAAAGTCAAACAGAACCTGACTGTGACATTTAAACTTCAGCCTTGTGAGCCAGATTTGACCACAGTGGTCTCACCTGGGAATTTCTGAGCCCCTCAGGTAGCTTGGTGCTCCTCTCAGAGTTTGGGCTGTGACCTGGTGCCCTTGCCTCTGCTGCTTCAGCATTTGGTGTTTTCCTCACAGCTGTGTGCATGTTCACTCTTCTTTTGTACCAAGGAACTCTTTGTTTGCTCACTGAGTGCTTCCCCACAGGAAATTTCCTGTGATGGAAAACTCTGGGGAAGCTTCCTGTCAGAGGAGAGGCTGCAGGGGGCAGATAAGGGAGGCACTGGGGGCCGCAGACCGCAGCGGCTGAGGAAGCGCCGTCACCTGGCCGGGGAGCTGGGGGCAGGAAGAGGCAGCCACTGTCTGGAGTGATCTGGGCTGATAGGACGGGGCAACTGCTCACTGGAAAACCCACAGCTGCTGTGGGCTGGCTGCTGGAACCCTCACTGAGCTGGGCACTGTAACTTGGTGGTGTTGAGCCCAGGTCTCTGGAAGCTGTGGATGAGTTTTTATCATGGGAGCCCCCATGGGTCACTGAGGTCAGCACTTACTGGGCTCTGAAGAAAGTCTCTGATAAAGTGTCCCACTGTGAGCTGGGTGGGCTCTGAAGCTTGCAACCAGTTGAGGAAAAAAGCCATTGCCTGATGGGAGAACAGCACATTTTGATAACGTTGCCTGTCTCCTACCAGTTGTTTTCCTAAAGAGGGAGGGACCCCTCTTTAGGTACCATTATAATTTTTGACCCCTTGGCTGATCCTGGCAGTCTCTGGAGAACCACTTTGTATCAGTTACTGGGATTTTGTCTTGGTGCAAAAAGGATGCTCTGACTGTCAAATAACTTACTGTGAATGGCACTCCAGGCTCCATTAGAGATCTCTTGTCATTTTGTGCTGGGCAGCACTGGACCTTGGTGAGCTCTTAGGAATTGCCTGCAACTCTTAGCTCTTAGGAACTGGCCTGCAACTGCCAGGAAAGAAGCAAAGAAACAGCTTCAGAGTTAGATCTAGTCATCAGTCCCTGTTTTGTAACTTGCCATGGATCGAAAGTATCTGGGAAAAATTGCAGGCTCATTTTCTGGGGTGAGTGGTTGATCCTCTTGTTTTTCAGGTTTCCAGACAGTTGCCAGTATAAGAACCGGGGTTTGATAGGTTTTCTACTTCTTAGCTGTTGCAGTTGACAATTTCTTTGCCAGGACAGAGATCAGTACATTGATGTTGAACTCTCAAAATGTCCAGTGCCCCAAGACCTGGAACAGACTTGAAGAAAGAGAGGAATTCTCTCCAGTACCCTCAGTACCCCGTGTGGACAGGAGAGAAGCCTGCCTTGCAGAGGCAGCAGTGAGAAGAGCTCAGACTTGGGGTGGGGCAGAAGGAAGAGCCTGCAGCCAGGAGGCTGGGTCAGGGAGATCAGCATTGCCCACTGGCACAGCTAGAATTCCAGAGGGAGGGATGTGAAGTTGAGCTACGAGGATGGATTTCTCAATCCCACCTTCCTTCTGCTGCTGCACAACTTGCTGGGCAAATGAGCCAGAGTTATGGCAGGGTGTCTGATGCCCTCCTGGAGTGCTGGTTCCTGTAACAAATGGCAGTATATTCCTGCTGGTATCTCTTGTCCCTTTAGCAAAAAGTGCCAAAGGTCTGAAAGTGGGCTGTAACAGGCCCAACCCTCCTGCTGCTGACCCATGCAGGTTTCACTATGATGCCACAATGGAATTTCTGAGGTGTTTTTCTTTTTCACCACTACTCATACTTTAAAGACAAGGGAAAAAATTACACTTAATCTATTTATTCTGCATTATAGCTCCTAAGGTTTTAAAGGTGAAGAAATGTCAGAATTAACATTGCCTGTGAGAACCTTGATCCTCCAATTATACAATCCTTGCATATGCATCAACACATGCAGGGCTCGCAAAGTGTGGGGCTGCATGGATAACTTCACTAAATAATGATAAATAGGAAAGAGGTTGAACCTTAGTCAGTAGACAGTATAATGGCAGGAGAAAGCACTGTATTGTTCATTAAAAAACTGTCATTTTGTTTTAATAATTTGTAATGCTAATAATACACTAGGAAATCTGTGATATAGTGTGTAAACATGATAAAGTATTGGGAAAATTCAAGTTCACTACAGTTTGGCTATTAAATATTTTCAGTGAAGTAAAGTGAAACAGCTCAAGGCTGCAAAGAAGTGATCCAACTGGCAGATTAGTAAACTGAGAATTCACACCCTTAGTTTGTAAATATAAATAGTAAAGTTCAGAACTGAAGTCATTAATAGACCTTATCTGTCACTAAACTTTCTTGACATAAATTTTTAATACTATAAAATTAGTGTCTTTAAAACAAGAAAAAAAATCCAAAATGAGGCAGCATAAGTTTTCCCTATGTAATATTTTTACTGTTTTTCTAAAATATTCTAAATTGAAATTAAGAGCTTTTAGAACTGGCTATCAAACTGGTTCTTGTAACAATTTCTGAAAATTTTGCTTACCCCAAAACCTTTCTTACTCCAAAACTCAAAGTAGACCTTACAGTAAGTGTTACAAAACCAGAACACAAAGAGAACTTGCATCTTGACTGCAATTGGAATGCAAGTGGTTGGATTAATGCCAACCTTGGAATACTGTAAATTTCTTCCATTTCATTTTTTCAATGGGTCTGATTTTGTGTATTCAAACAAACTTTATTGGGGTCTCACCATTCTCCCAAGTATTGTAAACTCTCAGTTTTCCTTTTCCCCTCAATTGCTGCCCATGGAGATCAAAATGCTGCCTTCTATAGCAAAATCTATGGTGTTATCCCATCATTTCTGCTTTGTTCAGCTTTCATGAACTGGGGATTTGGGAAAAATAACAATAAATGACATCCTTTTAATAGCTCTGCATGGAAATTACAATCCAAGGAAGCTCTCAGGACAAGAATAGTATTTCACTTCTGTTTGTGCATTGCCAAGCACGCTGTGGGGTCCTGGTTTATGATTGCAACTGAGACATTACAATTATGCAGAATAATAATGCAGGCCTGTTGAATTAAATGATGAAGGTAATTTGATTTCAATTAGGATTAGCATCTCCTGGCCCTTCACATGGACCAGGGCCTTACAGGATGAGCTGCTGTAGGTAGGGAAATAACTGTGTTCTGTCTTTCTGTACAAACAGGGCACCAGGCACACTGGTTATAAGATACTTGATATTTTTAAACTGCCATGAAAAATAAGGCAAGGGTTTGTTTTGATAGGAAGAACTTCAAAATGTGTTCAAATTTCAGCATGGTCCTTTCCAGAGTAAAAAATCTGGAATTAAGGTGACACACAAACAACACAATAAAGTTGTGTATTTTTAAGAAAGAATTTGACTAAGAGGAGGACAGGGTTTTCAGGCCTTTCTTTTCCTGGATGGCAGTTATCCAAGTGAGACACCCCACTAAACTCACTGGAACTGCTCACAGGAATAGGAGTTAAACCATGCAGCTCTCAGTGTCTTGTTTATTACTTAAACAAGACTTAAACTGATCCAATTTGCTATTCATCTTCCTTTCCACTATTTATGAGACTTGCTTTGCAATTTTGCATTTATCTCAATTTTTACAATGTAAGTATGGATATCACTTACACTTTTGTTTAAAATTACTTTTAGTTTAGTCAATTGTTCATTTTAAAACAAAAGTAATTAGTAGGCTTTCTTTTAAAAACAGAAAGAAAACACACAGACATTTTGACTGAATGTGAAAGAAACCTATACAGAGAAAGCAGAATTCTTTTTGCACTAACACTACAATTTTCTTTGTTTCACATTGTGTAAGAATAGAGTTACCAAAATGTACACCAGCTTTTTACAGGAAATGAAAAAAATCAGTAAATGTTTAATAGGATGAATATTGGGATTAGCTAATATAAGATTTCCTAGTGCTTCTCTGGCACATGGAGAACTTAGAGAGTGGAGAGAGAAAGAAAAAGAAGAGGAAAAAATATATGCAAAGTAGGGTTATGCAAATGACCTTATCAGGGCAAGCAAAAGGCCTCTCCAGCATGCCTGCCAACTCGGAAATAACAGCTATGGACACACTCAGCTCCCTCTTCCTGAGGACATGCAGCTTTAGCCTAGGATGTTGGCAGCCACACCATGAAAGGAGATTAAAAATTGCCTCCTCTTTTATGTCTTTTAAAGAGGTTGGCAGAGGTGTTAAATGAATCCTGGAGAGGGCAAACACCCTGATGATATCCCAGTACCATTTTTCCAATTTCATACGGGTTCTAGCAAATGAAAGGAGCAAGGAAACCACTAGGCTTTGACAGGGGCACAGAACTGATCTCAGATTTCTTTCAAGGTGTTGATATCCATCCATCCTGACTTCCAATTTGAAGGGAGAAGGCAAGAAGAACCATTACCATGTTTTTCACAGGAGATGCAGGCATGCTTTTCAAGTCTGAAAGCCAGTGTTTTCAAAACCTTGGGCAGGCACTAATTGGTCTGCACTTTAACATTCAGCTGGCTGGGTTGACTTTTTGGTCAATATGACATATTGGTGAGGATTTTTCCTAGCTGGGGTTGGACTCAGATGTCAGGAGGCAACCAGAGGGTACAGTCAGATGAAGGGGTTGGCTGAATTGTTGATTTTGGGTTGGGTGCACATGCTGAGGGTACATCCAGTGTGTCATTGCTGCTTTATTCAAGTTGCTGCTTCCCAGGCTTAAAAGATAAACCATGTGTGCAGCATTACTTAAGCAAAAGAGTAAAGACTGAAAAGAACCAGGGGGCAAAACAATAACAGTGCCATGATGTTTTTTGTATAATTCATGCTGCTCACTCCTTGTTTTCCTTCTGATAACACCAAGGCATTTACGTGCAAACAAAAGGTTCCTCTTGCCGAGTCAGCCTCCTCCTTCTCCTCCTCCTCCTCCTCCTCCTCCTCCCACCTGATTCCGTCAGCAGAGTTGCAAAAGCATGACTTGTGACAGTGCTAAATTAATAAGGCTGAGGTTGGGTTGGCAAGAGGAATCTCCTCTTCACACGGTGTGCACACCTCAGGGGTAGTGGGGGGAAGAGGAAGTTTAGAAAAAATCCCAAATGAGATATCACAGAACATTTTGTTAAGAATCAATCACAGTGCTTTCTTTTGAGACTTAATATTAGAGGGAAGTAGTGTTTCAGGACCTAAATCAACAAATTTGGTCACAGCAGGGAAGACACAATATTGAAGAGGACCAATGGCCATTCCAGCAGATTTGGAAGAAGATATAAGAAAGAAATGCTGTAATTTATTAAGGAATAGGCCAGCTCACAAATAAACCTTTTCTGAATTTCCATTGTTGGTTATCCAAACACCTGAATAACAAGGGTGTAAAGCTTTTGTGAAACTGCATTCATGTCCTCAGAAACTCTGCATGGTCTCAAATACGGAGGACTCCGTTTTCATGAACATTCAGTACTTGGGTCCATATGCTCTGTGTTTATTATCTGCCAGAGAGGTGTGAGACATCTAGTTTGCAGATTTTCTCAGGGCTTCATGGGAAATTTTTGACACTTTGCATTCCCTAATGTCATTTTGTGTGAAATTGCTGAAGAAGGCTTCTCCCACTCCTCAAATTGACAATGTGCCCGTGTCTGCATTTCTGCCCCATGCTGTCAGTGCCAAACTGATTGACCCCAGTCATGGGGGTGGGGGAGGAGGGAATCACATCAGTAAGCAAAGTATTTAGAAAAGTAGTTTTCCACTTGAAGCTTGTTAAGAAGAAAGAAAAGACGTGGGAATGTTAACTTGCTTTGTATTTATGGGTACCAGAGGGCTTAGTAATTTCTGTAATGTAGGAATTATAACAGCAGGCATGAAGGGAAAAGCTAAGGCAACCTGAAAAGTTAGGTTAGAAGGTGTCCTTTCTTCAAAATGTAGTTCACCATCCTTTCCTAATGTTTGTGTTCACTTCCAACCTTCTTAATTCTCCAGTCTGTCTTTTTTAAAAAAAATGTTCCAAGCTTTGCAAGTTGGTTGTGAGTCAGTCTTCCCAGGAGAGTGAAAACTTGAGATGATTTGGAAGTTATGATACAAAAGAATGAAGCAAAACTGGTTTGGACTTTGTAAACTAAGCAAGTTGTGAATCATTGGAAAAATAGAAGAGAAATTACTTCATGGAGACACCTCTGTAGCTCTCCTGCCTTCAATGTCATTGTGATTGTCTGAGTTTTTGTGAGTACAAGTGGTGTGTGAACAGACAGACCTACAAATCTGGATTTCCGCAATAGATAAGATAAAATAATTGGACAAATGTCCTTCACAGAGCTGACTAAAACTTGCCAATATACGGGGGAGCACAGCTAAGACAGTTTTAATTAGACAGATTGGTGAAAAAGCATTTCAACTTTGTTTTCTCAATAGCTACATAATGAAGTGTATGAGGACTCCAGTAGTTTCCTGGGGTTGGTTATTCTGAATCCCTTCCCTCTCCTGTCTGCCCATATTGCAATGTCCTCCAGGCAGGTGGTTCTCCTGCCTCAGTGTTTTGTGCTACCTGGCACAACTGTCAGCCATGTAAAGAAGCATTAGATGTTGTTAAATATTTCTGACAAGTGATACAATTTGATACTACAATCCCAGTACTTAAACTTATTTTACTTTATTTAGCCTCACCCCTCCAAAAGCCATGGCCCTGTTAGTGGGGCTGAGGGGTGAGTTCCTCACTCCTCGCTGCTGTCACAGCTCCACAGCCCAGCTCTGGGGCTCCCAGCACACAGTGCCCCTCTCCAAGGACAGGTGTCCCCTTTGCCCTGGCACGTTTGCAGTAGTTCTTTGATCATAGCAAGCACAGGGATGGTCATGCTTCCTGTGGGAAAGGAAGGGTGGGAAGGACAGAAGTCCTGGAGATGGTCAGGTCACTGAGTGTCTGTACCAGCACAGTAGGATTATGTGGCACTAGGAATTGTGAAGCTGGGATGATCCCAGTTACCCATCATTACTCGGTGGCTGCAGCCTCTCTCACTGCACCTTTAGAGTGGCAAGAAACCCTAAGAGCAACATGAGACACAGCCTTCTTGTGATTTAGCTCATCCGTTTGTTTTTCCTTTTCATTCAAAGCTTGATCCTTTACTGGAACTGCATAGGTAAATCATTTGCCTCTATTGACGTTGCAATCATTTTTCCGCTCCTGGAAGCAAGCCTTTCTCAGTGACATCATCCAGATTAAACTCAAGTGATGCAGCAAGCCCATGCATTATTTTTCAGTGGAATGACATGTTCTGTAACAATACCAGTTGAAGCATTTTCTCAATTTTCTGTTGCCACATCCAGCTGTTATTCTTTTTGCAATTTGCCACCTCCCTGCCAGTTGTGTTGGCCGAACTGTTAGTGCAATTGTGCTCTTAATCGTGTTCAGAAAGCTGATCTGGCAAAAAACAGTGTACAGATATACATGAACACACATTCTCTCTCTCATCAAGAACACAGCATAGCTCCTTCACCAAATGCACTGGCACATCAATGTAGTGGCCAGGAAACATGACAAAGTCAGCACAGTCACTAAACACTACAAATTGTCCAAGCTGTCACCTGGGATGAGCTTGTTGGAAGGACACTGCAGTTACTGCAGGCACCCCAGCACTGAGATAGAAATTATCCCAAACAGGATCTTGTCCCAAATGATAAAGTTCATTTCTTATTCCTTGTAACAGTATTTTCAAGTGGTCCTGAGTAGAAATACTAGTGCTCCAACTTTGTATGACTTCCATAGAAATAATAAATGCAAGCCAATTTTTTGGGGCCCTAATATGAGAAGTTAGTGGGTATGTTGACTAGCTTCAGAGCAAGAAGGAGTTAAATGCTGGAGAGGAAGCAATTCTCAAGATGCAGCAAAGATAATCATGATAATTTATCATCTGATAATCAAAGAGCACACACTTAATTCGTTCTCATTATCAATGTATTTCAAGCACAAGTACCTCAGTACAAGAGGCCTTTCTGAGCACAAGTTGCACTGGAAGGTTAAAGGGCCCCATGGAATTGTAATGCAGTTACTTCTCCTGCATGGGTGATGTGTTGTGGTGCAGCTTGGAGTCCATCTCAGTGGCCTCTTTGTCCCCTGAATGTGGAAAAGGATCTCTGGCATCTGGAGCTGTTCTTTGAAGCTCTTCACCTTTCTCTAGGACAGCAGTGTCTTCTTGGAGAAATGACTGGCAGTTTGTAGAGCTGTAGGGATTTGGTTCATTAAGGAACCTTCAAGAAATGAAGCTAAATCTGGACTTTTTAATCATGTCAGAACTCCAGTTTGCAGCATCTTGGGAGCGAGAGATGCATGCAGCATGCTAAGAATGGGCTTTTACCTCCAAAGATGTGGTTCAGAAGTACACTGTGCAGTGTCCAAATTGGAATTTGTACAGTTTCCACCAGTAATGTAATATTTAATCTCACTTGAAGGCAAGTCTTTGCATAAAACACAGAAAAACTTATGTACTGGTGTATTGAAGCAGGCTAAAGCAGCCCTCCTGCATTAGGACTCCACAGAGAAAGCCTGCAGGAGCAAGACATCCAAAAGCACAATCACTTACAGTAAAAGTATGACATACTTTTACCACATGCTGATGGCAATTTTTTTTTCCTATGGTGATTTGCTTAATGGTTACAGGCAAAGTAAGCCATGGTTCTGGGCTGTGCTGCCAAAATCTGCTTTTACAGTAGCAGCACAAGTGCAGCTGCAGCTCAGGAGCCCCAGTGCAGAGGAAGCCAGCAGATGACATCTCGCTGTTACAGCATGGACTGTTCTCTGGTGGAGCTGGCCCCACGTTCCCTGGAAACAGCCTGGAAAACATGCTCTTTGTGTACACACTCACCCCTCCCCAGCTCTCACAGTCACACTTGAGTTAGGAAACAAAGTCCCAGCCAAAATTCCTCAAGGGAAAGGGACCCAACTTCTTCGGGATGTGAGCCTCTGAGAACAAAATCTCCCTGTGAGAAAAAGGCAGCTTCTTAATACGGAGGATTATAATGTTGGTGGTGGTGTTTTGTTGATATGTGAAACTGAGATTTCAAAACTTTCCACTTGATTCAGCTGTACAAAAAGGACTCCTGACCCCTCTCTTACAGAACTCCAGGATGTCTCTAAATTTGCATCCACCAGAAGATCAAGGTGATGTAGCTGATGGTAGGTTAAAGTGATAAATTGCTGAAAGGAACCATCTTAATTTTAGGCAGCTGTATTTATTGTAGCTAGCAACTATTTCTTCAGTTTTTCAAATCTTTCAGCAGTGTTGATCAGGTTCCTAAACCTGGAGCTTCCAGTTTGGTTACCAGCATTACTACCACATAGTGCAAGCATGGTAATAATCTGAGCACTCTGCTGTACTGTACAGCAATTAGGTAGCAAGCAAAAGACTTAAATAAAACCACATGTAGGTCAAGACTACCCAGATCAATTTATTTCTGATTACTTTCAAATCTTGAACCCCTCAGCCAGAGATCAAGGCCATATTGTATTAAAAGAAAGAAACAGCATGTATTGACAATTCCTTCTAATATAGGATTGGGTTGTTTACCTTAAAATTACTGTTGCCAGGATGCATCAAATAATTGATACAAGAAGTGGGAAGGTAAAGTAGATGTAAAGGATGTAAAGATGCTCTGCATGTGTCCAGTTATAAAGAGGAGCAGAACAGAGTTCCTGGATTTGATCCCTCCGTGTATGGGCAGGCATCCAGTGCCTTTGTGCCTCACATCTGTAAAACAGATATAACAATCTAATTTGTCTGCAGTTGAAAGGCACTGTGTAGTATAAAAGTGCAAGTGTTACTTAATATCAGCAGTGGTCATAGCCAGTGCAGAAAAAATGTAAAGAATGCTTTTTCTACATGGAATTTTGACCTGGATGAAGATAAAATTGGTTTGAAACAATAAAGAGTTGCTGAGAAGAAAATGAAAGTTTTTATAATCCCTCGACTTCTACTGGCAAAACTGTTTGCTTCTGGCAGCATTGTCTCTTGAGCTAGCTACCCTGTGACATTGTCAGGGCTCAGCTGCTCTTGTTTAGGATATAGCTTTTGCACATACAAGGAAAAAAACGACAGACAACATTTCTTTCAGCTCCTTCTGGAAGGGAGCAGTAGGAGAGCAATGTCTGCTCCATGGACAACAGCCAAAAATTGGTTGAGAAGTCAGGAGTAGATTAAGGCTGTAACAGGGAGGGGATCCAAGGCAGCATTTCCCCCCTCCCCATCCCACTGCCACTGCTGGTGCTGCACTGGCTGCTGGGGCAGCTGTGGGAGCAGCGCTCAGTGCTGGCAGCCAGGCAGTGCCCTGCTGTCCGTGGCTCCCTGCCCCCTGCTGCACTCTGGCCTTCTCTGACCGTGCTGCCCAGATGGAAAAAGCCAGCCTTCACCCTGCCCTGCAAGGAAAGCTCTTGTCAGGCTTCTAGGAAGGCTTTGCAAACAACATGAAAGGAAGCTGGAGCTGTCTGCAGAGTTGTTAAAAGCTCTTGGACATGGCTCATGGAATGAGTGCCTAGAAAACCCACTGGTCTTTTCATCACCTCTGTTGTTGCTCACTTCTTTGGTAGCTTTTCCCTTTCAGAACCTAAAATCCAACTTCAACACACAAACCAATACCTTTATCTAGACTGGTTTGTCCTGGCCTGGGTGAATTCTGGCACAAACTGCCTGTCATTGTAATATTTTCTGTTTCTGACTAATCCCAAAGTGGGGCAGCTCACAGAGGACATCCTGCTATCCACTTATTCTATAGGTTCATTCTGGATGATGGAGTGGAGACACAAGGGAGACCTAGTGGCTGCTGGGGGTCAAATGTGGGTCTCAGTTATAAGAAACACAGCACAGCTGACCACATTAAACCATTGGGGTTGTATTGGGAGCTTTAGTCTGACATCAGGTACAACTCCAAGGACTTCAGGAATTGGTCAGCAGTGTTTGGGGACTTTTCTGACTTGCTGGGACTGGGGGTCTTAGACATAGTTGAGTAATTTTGTCTGAGAGAGTTTCTTCATTTACTGACTTTACTACATAGAAAAGGGCTTGGGCACAGAGTTAGAAAGAATATATTCTTCATTTTGAATTCTGTAGTGTGGCTTCAAATTTGGTGGGGTTTTGTATTGGTGACTTCATCTGCCATCGTTAATCAGTGAGCTGTCTCAGCCCAGCAAGCTGATTTAGAGTCCTGCTTGTGCATTTGATCAGCAAATGCAAACCATGTGTAGTGTCAGCAGGTCAGGCGAGGTGATGGAACATGGGATTTTCACCTCAGTTCCAGAAAGGGCCATGGTTGCTTCCAGGAAGCTGAGCTTGGCACAGGCTGTGGGCAATTGAAAAGATTTATTTCCCTGTATGAGAGCTCGTTCTAATCGAGCATTTTCCAATCAATATGTTTCTTACAGACTTTCCAAAGGCTGCATTAGGAAAGCAATTTTATTTATTTTATGACCCCAAAGCCCTGGGGGATTCAGATGTGTCAGCTTCCCAGGGTCTCTGTAGAGACAGTGAAAGGAGAAGGGCTGGGTCACAGGACACCACACCAGCAGTGTCAGCATGGCAGGAACGCATGGCAGAGCTTTGCTGGGTTGGTTTCTGCACATGTCTGCACACATGGAGGCCCCAGAGCAGGCACAGTGCACTGAGCATTACCTGCACTTGTGCTCTACCTCTAATTCCTTGTTCAACAGGACACCAGGAGAAATAAGCTCTGCCTTTTATTTCAGATTACTACTGAAAAAGCTGTTCTGCCCTCTGTTCCCAGCAGTGTAGGAGATTCCTCAAAGCCTTGTCATTCTGATTACAGGCACTTTCAGACCTTCTTAAAGAATGTGCAAGCCTCACTTGTGGTGTCTTTTCCTGCCACAACTCCTGTGTTCCCTATCAAATAATTTTTTTCCTCAACAAGACCTGTAAAGGGGCATTTTTATCTGCTGCCATGCATTTCCTTTGTACCACTTCATACTCACCTCCCAAATAATTCTCTCTGGGGATTAGCCAGGATTAACCTTTTCTTCATTTTCTACCTTTGCTTATCTCTGGGCCTGGGAAGTGCAGAGCCAGCTCTCCACTGTAGGATGAGGCAGTCCCCGCAAGCCAACAGCAATGAGAGGCCACTGCTTCTCCACTGCCTGGGCCAAGGGCACCTGCTGCAAAGAGCAAGGGGTCAGGCACATCACTGCACACAGATTTCTGTCCCCTACTCCTAACAGCAAGTGCACAGACCACCAGCAGTGCAGGAGTTACCCTGTGGCTGGGCTGCATCTCCCACATGTATGCTAACCCCAGAACAGTCCCTGAGGGCGCCTAATTACACTCTCCATCTGCATGGGAATAGCTAGGCATGCCACAGATCTCTGTTAGCTCTGAGGAACTGGAAAGACTTCCTGAGAAAGCAAGATCTTTGCCCTTCCTGCCTTTACCTTCCACTGAAGTGATAGTTCTGAAGAGCAGCCTGTGGGTGCTGGGTGCTTTGGGGAGGTCTCTTGGGTTCAGAGCTGGATGCAGCAGCCCCAGCAGAGAAAGCACAGAATTGCTGCCTCAGTTTGGAAAGGCCTTCAGCATGATCCACACTGCTGTTGAGCTCAGCACTGCCCTGCTGGGCAGCAGTGTGGTGCTGGTGGTGGTGGTTCTGTCATGTCCAAGCACATACCAGAACAGGGCCCCTGGCCTGCAGCAAGCATCAGTGTCTCCAAACAGGGAACCAGAGAGCAGCACACACAGCACCCTGGCAATGCTGAAACAGTGTCTTTGAAGCAGCTGTGCAGCAATTTGCACTTCAGAGCATTTTGGATGTTAACAGGCAAAGCACTATGACACCTCTCTGCATTTTGGTAGTCCAGCATTCCAAACAAAGATGTGAGATGGGAAGGGACTTTAAAAAGTTGCTCTGGCAGAATCTGAGAAAAGGGTTTAAATCTAATCATATGCTTTTCTTCCAGACTGTGTTGCCTTTATACAGAAATTAAGACCAAAACACAACCTCGTCCACCTCTCCTGCTTGACATACACCATTGCATGCAGAGGCACATACCATGCTTTGCATCTAACAAGGAAAAATTTTGTTAATCAATCACAAAGAAAGAGAGCATCAGTTCCTAAAGAGTTACTTGATAGGAGACATTCAAGTGTTCTGAACTTCTCCAGCATCATTTTCCCACTAAAGGCTCACAGTAGCTAGAGACTTGAGCTGGCTTCTCTATGCTGCCAGTGATGGTGCATCTGTCCCTGGGTGTTTGGAAACCAGCTGCTGATTTGCATGCACTGGCCCTTTGCTGTTTGCCCAACCATGCTAAGTAGTTTTTGGCGTGGGAGTGTGAACAATTCTGTCTGCCTTGCAGAAAGCAGGGATAAATGAGAGGTCTGTCTTTAGCCCCTTCTCACACCATCATCCTGCCTGCCAGGGGGAGGATGGAGAGCATAGCTGAAGTGGAACAAAAAGTGAGACAGAACTTGCTGTGAATGCTGTTTTCCATGTGCGTGCTGTCCTGTGCCTGTGTCCTCATCTCGAAACTAAAGCAGAGCAGCAGCTCTCGGTGGCACAGTGCATCACATTTTGCTTTGGATCTGTGTCCTCAGATTGTTCCAAAATGAGTCAAGGTGAGACCAGCCTGTGGTACTTTATACTTCACATTTTAGGTGTATCTGTTGCATTCACTGAACACAGCAACTCATACTGTAAAATGCATACTCTGTCTTCCAAACCAAAGAAGGGGTTGCTGAGTGCAAGTGCTTTGCATGATTTAAGATTGGCTACATCTGTTCAAAAAACAAAGTTGTAAGCCTACCAGAAGTCTGTGGTCAGGTGAAGATATTGCTGGCTGTGTAGTTCTAAGTGCAGAGGTTATACTGCCTGAGCAGAGCACTCTGTTTTTCTGTCCTCAAAGCCTGACCATGCTTCAGTTTTTTGAGGGGCTCTCTGTCAGAAGTGAACTCCTCAGAGACCATCACCCTAAACTGTCCAACAGAACAGTGCATTCCTGTTGGTGCTTAACAGGTTTACTGGCTACTCCAAAGTGTAAATTACCCCATCAGTCCCTCTCCATTGTACTTTGCTTTGCTGCTTGGGAATAGAAAGGAGCAAAGAGTGGATTTTCCTGCACTCAGGCAGGTTACCAGCTTGTGCCCTGCAGTGTGAGAATTTATTGTCCTCATCATTTATAAGGTCACCAGAGTAGCAGGTGTGAGAGCAGGACTTCAGGTGAGGGGTATCTGCAGAAGTAGATAATCTATTGAGACACCAGTGCATCAGCCTGCAGCGTTAGAAAGGTGAGCGTGGATTTTGCTCCCAGTTTAATGCATCTAAAGCTGCCAGTCTATAAACATGTCAGTAAATTACTGTTTTACTCTGCTGGAGGTGGTGCTTGGAAACTGACAGAAGACAGAGAATACAATGGATCTCATAGAGTCAGATTTTGATGGTTTGCTTGACTTTGTCTAACCTGCTTTCAGCTGTTGAGTTCAGGAAGTTTTTGTTGTTGTTTATTTTTGCACTACACAGATAGGGAGACCATGATGGGGACTGCTTGCCAGATTTCAACCAGAGGTGCAAAGGCAGAGATGGGAGCAGAGCCAGGTCTGACTCTTAGGTCAAAAATCACCCTGGGAAGTCCATGGCCACCGAGAGGGCAGGCTAGTGGACAGGCAGCATCCCCCATGTCTGATCTGCACCTAGTGAAAGCAGCAAAAACTTCACACTGATTTCAGCAGTCAGTTCAGCAGGCAAAACTCTGCTCTCTTTTTGCAACACAGCTCTTGTTTTCCTCACTTTATTCTCCTTGGTAAATATCTTTGTTAGTTAAAGACAGTGCTGTTAGCTTCTGCAGAGAATAAAACCAGAGAGATAAAAAGAGCCTATTTTCCTCCACTGTGGGCATGACAATAAAAGAAGATGGAGAGAGGAAAATAAGAAACAGCATCCAGGGAAGAAAAATAGTATAAGTGGGATTAGGTTTTCTTCCATGGACAGTACAGGAAGGCATTTTCATTACCTACTGATAGCAGTGCACACTGTGCTGTAAAATCCCTTCAGCTGCAAAGCCAACCATCTCATGACCTTGTTTTCACAAAACCAACTACTTCTTCTTAAGAAGGGTCAAAGAAGGTGGCATTCAAGTTTAGTAGACACTGTACTGCTCATGTAAGAATTATTTTTTGAATGACAGTTTCTGAGGCACTTTTTAGCAGCACTGCTGTGCACCCCTAGAAAAGCCTCCTGTGACTGAACTGGTTCAGCCTCACAAAACAAATGGGCATGTGGTGGGGGCATGTTTTTTTGAGAAACTAACTTCCCAGGAAAGCAGCAGGGCAGGAAGGGAGGGAAGTGAGAGAACAAGAAATCCATCTAGGGAAAAGCAGTTTACTTATTTTATGGCACCTTATGTTTTCCAAACACAATGTAAGTATTTTAATTATGGGATCACCCCAGGGGTGGAGTGATGTGGCACATCCACCCACTCCGTTTAGCCATAGCCAAACTGTATTAGACTGGCTGCTTGCTGATTTCTCAGTAATTTCAAGCCAAGTGGTCCTGGGTCATATTACTTTGGGGCTTTTCTCGCAAGTCTCAGAGGTGCTACTGGAACCCAGCAGAGACCTCATTTGCAGTGTGAAGTGTTGGGTTCAGAGCTGCCAGCACAGCTCATGGGGCTGCTCCCAGTCTGTGCAACTTATTTGGATGTTCTGGGTCTAGCACTCATCAATCTAAAGCTCTCTTTGGACACAGTACTTTTGTACTAATTGAACAGAAGGCAAAAATGTGCTGTCACCTGCAGGTGGGAAGTGTTGATCTGTGTTTGTGCAGGGAAAGATTTATTTATTACATTGTTATCTGTAAGGGAGCACATACCTCATGGTGAAGTTATGGTACAACTCTGTCCTTGTCAGCCTGATTTTCACAGTGATGTTCTCTTTTGCTTAATGCTTCATCAGGTGAAGTACACATCAGAAGGCCAGTTAGATTTTCCACACAACAGTTCTCCTTTGGGCAATTCATTGCTTGCAGGGCATGGCAGAGAGGGAGGCAAAAGAAATCACACACGAGCATTTCAAGCACTCCTCAGATGGTCTTGTAAAACCCTTTCATATGTTGTGGTCTGCCTGCATCATGTCTCACCTTTCTCTTTTAGCTACAGCAACAGCCTGGGGTCTGGAGTGTATTTTCTGCAGGAACAGCCCTTAATTCAGCAGAAGATGAGCCTCACTCTGGCATTTTAGATGACAGTTTCCATGTCTCTGAGCAAATCTACACCTCACCCCAGTCCCTTCAAAAATAAAGGTCCTACAGAATTAGGGTCTTAATAAGCAGACCCTAATTCATAGGGGGAAGAGAATTTGATTGATAAATAATTAAAGGCTACTACTTGTTTCTATAGTACAATAGTATGCCACAGTTGAGAGCTAATGGAAATTCTTGCTATGGCCATGCAGGCATCCCTTCCTTAGGTCAGCTCTGACCCTTTCTCAGGCACAATCTCAATTCCTCTTCTGACAGAGATTCAGTTCTGTATGCAGCTGTGGCTTTGGGACTTTCCAAAGCCGTTGTCTGGGAATCTGGCAAAGCAGCAGAATGCAATTCACTTCATGTTACCTCTTGCTGAAACAGAAATAAAAGGGTTGCCTATCTGTTAAAGAAGTAAAAACCAAACCAAAACAAAAGTGGTACAGCTCTCTCAGGCTTCTTTTAGTGCTTGGTAGGAGGAGGGTAATCAGATCTCAGAGGATGGTGTGCCAGGAAGGAAATTTCTTCCCATGTGCAGTGTACAATCAGCCAGGTGCAATATGAGGAAGGGAGGTTCATCTTCCTCTGAAGCATAAGGTATTGGCTCCTGCCAGAGGCTGTGTACCAGAGATCTGATCAGATATGGCAAATTTTATGTTCCTGTGCACAGTGGGTAAGCTTTGTAGCAAGTCAAACAATGAGTCATCTCACGAGGGGGAAAGGAAAATAAAGCTTTTATCGCCCATTGGATTGGAGATAATCTCTCAACTTGGGTATAAACAGCTCTTCACTGTGCTGCCTTCTCTCCAGGGGAAGGAAGCTATTTTAAATTTGTGTGTAGAACAGATATTGAATTGTCATACCTCCCCAGCTCCTCTGCCTGGGCCCAATAAAGGTAGCAGGCAAAATGTCTTTGATAGTAATGTGGTTGGGCCTCTGTGGGTAAACACAATACCTAGGCTGTATAAGCTGTACAAGCTGGCTGGCAGAAAGGGAGTGCCAGATTCTCCTTGGCACCCTAGAAAATCTGTCCCCAAACCAAATATCCCTACTATTTTACTAAAAAATTGTCTACTCTCTTACATGGACGTAGTTCCAGTGGTAATATTTGCTTGCTATACAGGAAACACAGGCTAAAGCAGTGCCAAAGGGGGCACAGTCTTGGCCCTGGCTTTCCTCTCCATTGTGGGAATGGCACCTGCTCACAAAATGGCACCTGGAGAAGGGGTGGGCCTGTGTGAATGCACCTCTCTCCACAATACATGTGCTGATAATCACTCTGTTGCAGGGGCTGTATTCCAGCTGCCCTTCCTTACAGACCCCACCCCAGCCTCCTGGAGAGAAGCCATGGCTGTCTTGCCTTTGACAACTTTTCCTTTACATTATTCTTGATCCATGAATGTACAAGGGTGTGAAGAGAGAGCTTTCTGTAAAAGGAAGAGAGGATGTGCACACCAAGGATGGATGGCACCAAGGACTTTTCCTGCTGCTTGCTCTGCACATCAGAAGGAGCACGTGGAGGAAAATCCTTTTGCACAGTGGAAACCTGGAATGAAATAATGTCCTGTGAGCTTTCTTCAGGCTGCTGAGTCAGTTCTTGGTTCTCAGTATGTCTCAGATAAACCAAAGTGCCAAAGTATTTCGCAGTCCAGTGGTTGGAGTAATCCTATACCAACCTGACAGTGCTCTCCTTCCCTTTGCCCTGAGACTCTGTAGGTTATGCTGTGGGGAGCAAGGGGGGATTCAGTGATGTCTGCCTGTTCCTGTGCCTTGTCTCAGTTTGGTAACAGAACTGTGCTCTCTTTCTGCCCAGGTTTGCAGCCAGTTTACTGGAGCAGGGAAGATGTGGCCCAGTGGCTCCGGTGGGCAGAGAAGGAATTTTCCTTGAGGCCCATTGAGAGCAGCACCTTCGAGATGAACGGCAAAGCTCTGCTGCTCCTGACCAAAGAGGACTTTCGATACAGGTCCCCTCATTCAGGTGAGGATTACTCACAGAAGCTGTCATTGCAAAGAGAGAGAAAGCTGCAGCAAAAGCTGGAGAGGAGGAAATGGTCCCATTTGCTGAGGTGGACTGGGAAAGGGAGGGGAAAGGGAGGACAGAGACATTTGTATGAGACAAGGACTAAAAGGACAAAGAGAGAAGGAAATCCTGATACACCTGAGTTGTAGGTATATTTGAATGCAAATTCAAACCCAAACATCCAACCTGTTTATAGTTAAAACTCCCTGCAGAGCTCCCAGAAAGCGAGCTGCTCTGGCAGCATTTTGTGACTTCCAGCTCTTCCTGTAAAGGCTTATCTGTTCACAGACCCAACTCTAGCAGCAAGTCAATCAAGTACTCCAGCCTCTTTAAGCAGCCTGTATTAGCATTTTGCCTCCCAGTTGTCTTGGCTGAGGTGCTGCTAAAAGTGACTGCAAAACTCCTTCTTTGGGGACTTTGCCTCTGTTTAACAGCTCCTGTGGGTTTTGCTTTACTTTACCATATTCTCACATGTGCTGGAGTCCAGCCCTCAGCACAGCACAGACAGGTGTGTGAATCAGCCTGCCTATTGCTCAAATGATGTCTTCATTTATTCACAAAGGAGATTTAGAAATGTGTGTGTTGCCTGCCTGTATTTGTATCCCCCGTGGTCTGTCTGCTCCAGTTACACAGTCAGAGTAAGCCTCTGCCCTCCTTTGTCAGGGATGTTTAAATATGAGTTGTGGGCTTTGTTTTTTGTGACCACATGAGGTACTCCTGTTAAATAGAAAGGCTTGCACTTCAATCACTGTAGGTGATTAAAGAGCTTGGACCAAGTGGTGACAGAATTGCTGTGAGGAGGCTTCCAGTGCAAGGCTCACAAGGTGCAGGAGTACAGCTGGTGCTGCTGGGAACCAGCTGATAACCAAACTGTGGGGCTGATTCTGCACCAACCTACTTGGCCACTCTCCACAACCATCCTCCTGCAGAATCTGCCTCACAAACTGTTGCTTATGTTTAATATATATAAAGTTTTTTAAGGATGTGCTTCAAATCCAGGATGAATTTTGTATGGAAGAGCCCAAACATTAATGTCTGTTGTCACTGTAATACATTAGTGAGAACTAATGCCTAAAAAGTCTCCTTCTTTGTCCCTTTTTTTTTTTAATCTGGTACACCACTTGGTGTAAAAATTAGCCCTGCTTGAAGCAAAAAGAGTATTGAAAGCAGGGATGTGGGCAAGGACAGCAAGGGACACCTTTATATATGTTGTCTGCAACTCCCCTTACTGCTTGCAAGTTATGTTCTTGTGTGCTGTAAGGGCACTTGAAATAAGCAGGATTAAAAATCTTTCTAGGCTGGAAATAGAGTGTTCCCAGAGAAGAGCCTTTGACTTGCAAAATTTCACTTTATTCAGAAGGTTAAGCTGAATTTGGAATGAAATAACCCAGCTGAAGGCCTCCTCCCTTGCATTTTGTCTCTTCCTTCCCTCCAGGTATTCCCCACTGGTAATTAAACCTCATGGAGGTTATCTGAGTCAGTCCCTAAAAGTTGAGATAACTGTAGGTGAAGGGACATTAGCTCAGCATTTCCCAGAATTAACTGTACGTGAAATTGAAGAACTGTGAAATAATGTTTGCCACAGAGGCATTAAGTTTTTCCAGACTGAGGCCACATGAAAGCTGTATCATTTCCCCTGATGGTTAAAGCAGGAGAAAGGCATCACTCCCACAGTCTTGCCAAGAAAGGGGCTCACAGCTCCAACACTGTTCTGTTCAGGGCTGCCCAGGAGGGAGAGAGTACAAAACATTTTTCACCATCTTAACATTGCTGCATCTGGGTAATACAGAAATCTCAGCTATTTCATTAGGTAAAAAAAATCCCAAAAACACAGACAGCTTTATGGATGTTTTCACTAGTCTGTCCAGTTAATCAAAAGAAGCACAAATTTGCTACCTTATTGCTCTGAGTGTTACAGCACTAGTTATTTATGATGATGCCACTGTTGCATTCAGTGATGGAAATTATGTGGTAAAATCACTTTTTAGACTTTCATGTAACTGAGTGCTCAAGGCTTTGTTTTTAATTAGGCTTTCAGATATTGCAGTCACCTTTTAAAAATGCCCTAAAGTCACTGCTGAGACAGTAAAAGCAGCCTAGATGTTAAAAATAAAGGAAACAGAACTATGGAAAGCAGTATGACTTTAACTGTTTCACAGCAAGAAACTCAAGTTGCCCACAAATTAGAATATTGGCAATTTATACAGACAAGGTACAAGTGATACAATCTCATAGAAACTACTGAAAAAACCCCCATGTTTGAGAAAACTCTCCCAGAAAAAATCTAAGGTTTCCTAAATGAAGCTTCACTAATTTGGTTTACAGATAATATGTAATTGTTGCAGCCTGTTCCTCTGTAATATGAGCAGTGACAAACAAAAGAGCTGGCAGAATGAAAAGTCAAGAGACTTCCTAGCCTGTGATGTGCAATTTCACTTTGAAATGCACAACCAGTTACACCAGACCAAATGCACAAGTACCTTATGTGTTTGGTGTAGATGTTGGAATAAGGTCATCCATGCAAGATGAAATTTATAAAAAGCACAAAATAAGCAGTTAGTCCACTGATCTCCTGGATATTGTGGTGTTATGTTCCATTAAGGAAAGATACAGCAATGATGGTGCCAGGGAATGTTGTTCTGTTTTGCCACAGTCACACTCAGAGGTGTGATGTGCCTTTTTTCCCTTTCACAGGAGGACTTTGCATAGCAGTGAAATGCAGGATTTTACTGCTAGCATTTCTGGGTCTGAAAATAGCACCCAGGAGCCATGAATTCATGCATCAGATGGCTAAATGAGTCTTCTCATCAGTTATTTACATTTTCATTTCCTTTTTCCTGCTGTTTGTCTTTCAGGTGATGTTTTGTATGAACTCCTTCAGCAAATCCTGAAGCAAAGGAAAGCTCGGATGCTCTTCACACCCTTCTTCCACCCTGGGAACTCTATCCATGCTCAGCCAGAGGTCATATTGCACCAGAATCATGATGAAGGTAACTCTGTCTCATTCTTACAGGAGCTGCCTTTACAGAGCCAAATAGGAATTATGTCATTTTCTTGCCCCAAAGTTACTTAAATAAAGCTGTTCTGCTCTCTCTGACTCCACAGCTTTGGAACAATCAAATGGTCTAGTGAGTCAACAAGCCCTTCTCCATTTATCTCCTATTATTTTGTTCTGTTTCCAAAGCACCTTTAAAAGCTATGTCAGATACAGATTAAAAAGCAGAGCATTTTATTGACCCTATTGATTCATTTTTCCTCACTCCCAGTTAGGTAGACAAAGTTGCTTTGTGGACTTTTAGTATCCTGGAGATGCAGCTAAATGCAGTTGTTGGCAGGGCAAGGGAGGGCAGGCTCAGGGGGGAATATCCAGCTCCCAGTCACTTCACTGGCAGTCTGTCAGGACAGCATGCCAGAGCTCCTGGCACTGAGCCCATCACATGGCTCAGCTGTTGGCCTGGGTGAGCAATTCCTGGTGGGAGAAGTGGGCTTCTGCAGGTTTTCTCTCATTTTTACTATCAGAATTACTTGCTTAGTTCTAGTAGTGATGAAAAAAGTTCAGAGGTGATGAAAAAAGAATAGTTAAGTTTGTGGAATTGCTTATTTGGGCTTCTTCTACTGGAAAATGCAAGTGTGCTTCTTTTCACTGGAAAATTGAGGTTTTAATTTCTTTAAAAATACACATACTGAAGTACTTCTTGGATTTCTTGGGTATATCATAGAAAATATAAAACTCAAACATTTTCAGAAGTCCTTTCCACGAAAGTATCAGGCAGAAGAATATTTTTCAATTAAAAATGAATTCAGTTTTCAATTTAAAAATCGAGGAAAAAGTAGTGTTACTCCTTTTTTGAGTAAACAGGAGAAGAGAATATGAGTGAGTTAGGATGTCACCCTGGTCTCTGCTCACTGGAGAAAAGGTGTGCTTATCCTATTTGACATGAGTCTATTTCAGGATTCAACATGGGATTGCAAGAGAAGATTCAGGGGTGCTGTCAGACCTGTACAAGTTGCCTGTGGCCAGTCTGAGGTAGCCAGAGTCAAATGGCACCAGCAAAACCCTGAGACTGAGCCAAGAGCAGGACAGCAGCAGGTGGAAGAAGGACACTCCAAAGTGTTTCCACACAGCTGTGTAAATATTCCAGGTTAGCTGAGGTTCACTTGGCAGAGCTGAGCCAGAGACAGTTGCCCACTGTATTCAGACCATTAGCAAAATCTGTATTTTCCTCAAGCTTGGCCTTCACCCATGAGTGTTCCCACTCTAAATTTCAAACAGAAATACTAGCTGCTCTCTCAGACACTCCTACATTTAACATATGGAGCAACTTTGACTAGAGAGGATTTCACAGAGATAATCAGTTGGTTTCTCATGTGTGTCATTTAAAAAAATGTATTTTACAATCTAGTGATTAGGAAACAACTTCGATTTCTTCCTTACAATACTCTGGCTGCTGATAGCAGCACTGCTTTTCTCAGAGAACTCTGTGCTATTACTTAAAACTTCTCTTTATAATGACAAAAATTAGTTCTTGGTTTGCTGTGAGAGGAGCTTCAAAATAAGCAAAAGAAACTACAGCTTGCCTGCCACAAGACTGAGCAATCAAAAAACTCTATGCCAAAAATTTACAGGCAGGTGAATTTGTTTATTTTGACATTACTTCTTCTTCCTGTTTCACAAAGTCACTTGGGAGAAACTCTCACAATTGAGTTTTCATTTTGCCTCAGCAAAATACAACTTACTTACAAAAGGAGAATGAATGCAAGGAGCAGAACTTAACCCAGGCTAACTCACAGACAGTGACATTGGGGACAGATTTTACCCTGGCCCCATTTTGAGTGGTTAAACTTCACAGGTGATGTGTCTTTATTACAATCTCTCTTTACTGCAGTGATCTTTTCCATCTTCTGGCTCTTTTGCCTGTTTCCTAATGGATTATACTTATGATCCTGCTTTGAAATGCTTTCCCTCTAGTGGTTTCTTACTAGGCTTAAACAAAGGGGGTTTGGCTGTTAGAAATCAATTGACTGCAGTTCAGGATATTGGCTTGGAATGGGCTCTGTCCCTGCAGAGGGATGAGCAATGGAAAGTGAATTACCTTCATCTCCAGTGGTCCCTCTGACAGAGCTCTGAGTCACTGCATGGGATGCCATGCAGGAAGCTTTCACTGTCATTCCCTGCCCTTCTTTCAAGGCTAAGCAGAGTGCCAATCTTTGGGACTGTCATGCCAGCAATTGCTCACTCCCAAAGTGCAGCCCCACCCATCCCTGCATGGGTAGGTCAGCAAATTTCCTGGGAGGTGAATTTCCTTTCACAGCTTTGTCTTCAAGAAAAGACTGTTGCTCATTTGGAATGAAGATCCAGAGTGAATCCAGTGCTGCCTGAAATTATATACCATATGTGCTCAGCTTACAATCACCAGATGTGCCAAGGAACGAATGTGATGAGGATTTTATTCTGTTCAGGGTCATTTGTAGCAGTGCTGCTTAGAGCTGAGTTGGAATTGTTTTATGGCAAACAGCATCTTTGGCCATGAGGGGATTCTTTTGTTAAGTACTTTAAGAAAAAGATCTTGAAGGAAAGTGAACCATTAGTGTGTATCCATTTGTGGTGTTTCCTCTTCCTGCTTTTCCAAGAGTTCCTTGGTCTCTATTTTCTCTGTCCAGGTTCAGCATCACCATGGTTTGGAAGCAGACAGGTAGGAACACCTCTGTTTGGAGTTTCCCAGCTAATGTTTTCAGAGAGCTTGGTGAAAAGCACAGCAGAGCATTCCTTTCTACTTTAAAGTTAGGTGCTCTCTTCAGCCAAGGCATTAAATAAATAGGACAAACAACAGAATATTCTGGTCTGTATTTACAGGCCAAGAATGAGCCCAGTACATTTGAATGTACAGTGATGGGGGTGGATGGTCTCTAGAAGATAGGACGCAGTAAAATTTGGGATTTGATTTTCTTTCTGTTGTGGCAAAGAAAGGGGACTTTAAGGAAAGACAGCCACACAGGGTAGGTACAGTTGTAAATTTTCCCTCTTTGATCTTCATTTGGGCTATCCCACATTTGCTGGCCAGATTGTATTTAAAACTGTTTGGGTTTAAGCAAGAGCAATATATAGCTCTGGAGTTTCATGTCCTCCAGCTGTTCCACTGTATCTTGAACAGCCCTACAAGTGCATTTTTCTTGTCTGGGGCCACAGGTGTGTTTAATAAGTACTCTAGAGCAATGTAGGTTCTGCCTAAAATTCCAGGTTTTCCTGTAGCCTTTGGTGTTCTGGTACAGATGCTGTGTCACTGCCTGGCACTGCATTTTCTCAGGACCTGAGCTTTTCCTGTTCAGGTCTTGCCCTGAGTATGTGCTGATCCATCTCCTAATGCCTGCCTGGCTTCCAGAGCAGCAGGAGCCCTTCAGTCTTCACCTCAACAGGGTTTTCAAACAGGTATCACTGCCTTGGCAAGGCAGCAAGAGAATAATTTCATATTCAGAGAAAATGGAGTGAACAAACAGGCAGCCTCAAATAGGCAGCTACTTGTTTCAGTTGTTGACACGTACCCAGAAGTTTCCTTCTCTTATCACCCAAGGCTTTCAACAAACAGCACTGAAATTTGATCTTTGTTTTTTCTGATAAAAACCTGTTAGTCACTGTAGCTCTGGTGGTACTTTCCTCTTTGTCAGTAGTTTCCCAAGTCAAAATTGATGGCCTTAGCTAACCTGAAAGTCTACACTGGCAAAAATTTTAATTTAATGAGAGGATTGTTAGTGATTTATCTCCCTACTAGTGTTAAGCATCACAGCTGGGAAAGTGTGTTCATGCAAAAGTGTTGCTAGAAGTCCTCCTGCTGAAGACATGTAAGTGCTTATGTGGGGCATTCCATCAGTAGACACTACAGACTAAGTAGAAGAAGATGAAAATGTCCTTATGAAGATGTAACATGCTCTTTAAATTAAGGCAGGGATAAAGTAGAGGGTTTCATAAAGAGCTTCCTACCAGCTGGGCTTTTTAAACAACCCAGTTCATATTTCAGACTGAGTTATTCTTGACCTTGACCTAAGCCTCTACCATCTAAAACTTAATACCCAGTACTTTCCTGGAGACATTTTCCCTTTTTTTCTTTCCCTTCTGCCTTAAAGTGCTCATTATGGTAGTAAGAGCAATGACACAGAGAGGCATGAATGGCAGGGGAAGAATTTCAAAAAAATTGTGCAGAAACCCATTTTCTTCACAAGTATTCATTCAGCTCCTCAAAACGGAATTTCTCTTAGTGTGTTTCCCAAGGAACTGTTTTAACATGGTGGTGGAGGGAGATGGTTTTCACTGTTTTCATTCTGTGTAGAAATAATAACTATCTGCATTTATGCAGAACTTTACTGATCACACAAATAAAAAACATTTACAAGTCGTCAGCAGTAGATCCTACACCTCGATCACAACAGACAATCTGTATTTTGGGGCCGTTTTTTTCCTCCACAGATGGCTTTGTGCAGAGAACCCCGAGGCCATCTGCAGAAGCAGTCCACCACAACCCCCCAACCATTGAACTGTTGCATCGCTCGCGGTCGCCCATCACCAACAACCACCGTCCATCGCCAGACCCCGACCAGCGCCCGCTCAAGTCCCCCATGGACAGCACCCTGCGCCGCCTGTCCCCGGCCGACAGGATGCCAGGGACAAGGCACCAGCATGAGAACAACCAGCAGGAGCCCTATCCTCTCTCAGTGTCCCCAATAGAAAACAACCACTGCCCGCCTCCTTCCGAGGTGCTCCAGAAGCCCTCCAGCCCTCGCCAGGAGAACACCAGGGTCATCCAGCTGATGCCCAGCCCAATCATGCATCCTTTGATACTGAACCCCAGGCACTCCGATTTCAAACCACCGAGGTTGTCTGAGGATGGGCTGCACAGGGATGTGAAGCCCATCAACCTGTCCCACCGAGAAGAGTTAGCTTACATGAACCACATCATGGTGTCTGTCTCCCCTCCCGAGGACCACGCCATGCCCATCGGCAGGATAGCAGGTAAGGGACATTGTTCTACAGGCTACACCAGAGCTGGGGCTCTTCATTCATAACTAACCATGCTTTGTTTTAAGGGTTTCTTCTTTCCTTTTGCTACTCTGTGACATCAAGAGTTTACTGGCATTGTGCAAGTTTCACTACATCTGTGGCTTAGGCAGTACAGTATTAATAAATGAGTTTCATGACAGGTAAGCAGAGGTGCAGAATGACTTGTCTGTGACCACAGAATGTGTAATTGCTATTGAAACATTTGCATCCTGGCACTTGCTACCTCTCCACCCACTACCAATCCATTCATTTCCCAAGATACCTATCTCTGAAGCCTTGCTCTGCAACGAGAGAATTTTCCAAGAGTTCCATTCACATTAGTGTCCAGCCCTGTGGAAATGAAGAAACCCTCTGTCAGTGGCTTTTGAAATAATGCAGTGTCAAGGCCATTATGAAGCTGGCAGGACTAATGAAATACCACCTCAGAGTCCTACTTCATAGCCTTTCCTGGGCTCCTCACATCAGGACTGTCCCTTTTTACAGAAACGAGGTTGGCTTTGTCCCACACAAACCACAGGCATTGTCTCACTTTTGTTATCGTAAATAACTGACATCACAACCACTGAATCAGGAAGCTGAGGTTACAGAAAATGTTTCTTGTACTCCAAAGGGAACTGTAAACAGGGAGAGGGGGAAGAGGAATCCAACCACTTCAGAAATACGCTGAATACCCCAGTAACCAATTTCTTTTGAGAGATGCAAATGCACACCACACCCAGAAAGATTCCACGCAGTTGTGTCAGCAGTGACCTGATGTGATCCCCAGCTCCTGTGAGGTGTTACACTTGTCCACAGAGCTACAAACACCTTGTTCTTTTTTGTCCTTACATGCCTTAAATTTGTTACAGATGTGGTGCTGCCTCAGTTTTAATGAGGAAGATTTTCTGTTTTCTTAAGATTTGCCACTTTAAATTCCAAAGATACATATCTTACTATCTAGTCAAGATCAAGCACAGCAAGGACCATGATCCTTTCGCTAACAGAAGGATGAGTTACAGAAATTAATCCTTTGACATTTTTGCCAGGCTGACATTTGTCTCTCTCCTTTTGATTTTTATTACCCACAAAATTCTCAGCAAGTTAATAAATATGCTTAAAGTTATGGCAGAGAAAATACCCTACTGGTCTCATGACTGGAGATTTCCTTCCCAGAAAGTGTTATTGGGAGATCAAGGCAGTTAATTTTTATTTTCCAGAAGAAAACATTCTTTAAGAATAAACCCTAGTCTGAAATAATGTAAGAAATAATATGGAGAGTATGCGGTGGTGTAATTTTCCTACTTTACTCTTAGGAATTTTCTTACATGGTTGGGAATCTTTGGTTTCTGCACGTTGTGCAGTGGGTCCAGTGACACCAGCCCCAGTAATTCCCATATCCTATCTATCCCTATGTGGTTTGCAGTGCAACAGAGCCCAAGCCCTTGGAAATCTGGCCTAACACAGTTGCTTGGCAAGTATGTGTAGCCATGAAAAATGTTTTCCAAAAGCTAAACCTGTAGATTTAGGTGCTTTCACCTTCAGGCACATGTTTTGGCTGAGACCCACAAGCAAAGGTGGCATACCTCAAATAGCTGGTGAATTATTTAATGCCAGAAAAACCTGGAGTGTGTTCAAGCCTTTGGTTCAGGTGAGGGCAGTGTTTTATGGCCCAGGGTTGGGGAATTACAGAGCTCATGGTTAGATAGATTAGATTTCTGCTGATAAATTGGCCAGTGTACTTCCATCAGTGCCCAAGTCCTTTAATTGTAAAAGCTCACATGGCTCATTTGCTGCACAGGTACAAGCCACTGCTTCTCTGCTTGGATTGTAATGGCCCCTGAACTGTAGACACACCCTCCAAAGAGCTCACAGCTAATTTATAGGTGATAAAAACTGGATTACTACCAAGCATTTAGACAGCCCGTGCTTCGTGCCTGATGTTAACTTCACTGGAGCTGTTGAATTCAATACTTAGGCCCCCTGGAAAGAAAATAGCTTTCTACCTGCTTCCCACCCATCTCTCAGCTCTTGCCAATAAGTGTTTTATTTTTTATGTCATCATAAATGTGTTTTTCATCTCAGTGTCCTCACCTTTACTGCCATAGTTAAGATGGAAGTGCTTGACCAGCCATGCCTGCCACTTCAGTGTGAGAGAGACCATGAAAGGTGTGAGATGTGGCTCTGAAACTGCAAATGTACATCAGTGCAGATGAATTCTTCAAAGGGGCTTTTTAGAGATCACTGGCATTATCCATTTTCTTGATGAGGATGACTGATGGGCTGGGCAGTGAAAAGATTTACCAGTAGTCCAGTGCCAGAGCTGAGTACTCAACTGCTTACCTTGGTGAGAAGAGCCTTGACTTCCTATGGCTTAACCACTTGGATGCAGGTGATTTTCAGGGAGATGGTGATGAGGAGCTGCTAGGGAAGCCTGGTAGGCTGCTGACTAAAACCTTAGGCTGTGCTCCAGAACATCTTCTGTTCCCAGCTCAGATGTTTTATATTGTACAAAATTTTTCCCTGGACTTAAGACACCTAACAGCCTCATGAATCTTAGTTGTAGATTGAATGTGGTTTTAAATGCAGCATGCAATTACTTGGTGCTGAGAAAGAAAATAATGTTTTTGCTTGCTGCTATACGCAATGCTCTCTTTTCAGGAGGTCGATCAATAAAGCTCTGGACTTTCTGTCAGACAAAACAATGACCTCTACTCACTGGCTGACTAATCTTTCCTACCTTTTTATGTAATACCATTTTTCAAAATATTAATTTTACTGGTAAAGCACTTTCCCTTTTACAGCAAAGGATTTCAAGTTGAAGGTCTTATTATCTTTTCATCTGAGGCCATTTAACACTTTTCTAGCAAAGCCAGAGGCATAAAGTATCTTTATATTACTCATTAAGGTCACATATATTATTCATTATTGGCTAGAGTTGATTTTGAGAATAGTGGTTAGCTATCTTCTCAACACAATGTGCACAAGTCTTTTGCATAACTTTGTCAGAACTGGAGGTCATCATGTTGAGATGACCAAGAAGCAAGTTTGCATCCCCTGTAAATACACCAGGCAAGGGATAAACAAAGTAACTCAGGCATCAGTAGTCATCTACTTAACAGCATGTGAAAATATGAAAACTATTAAAAACTCCCCTCAAAGGGGGAGTTCAGCAGAGCAGTGTAATGGAGAGTTTTCCCTACTGGAACTGCTAATTTAAAGCTGCAACACTTTTGGTAGTCAAGTCCTAACTTGGACTCTAGCAAGCAGATTCTATATATGGCTTACTATTTCTCAGTAGTCAATCTTGGTTCCCCACAAACTATCTCCAAGGATATCTCTCCCTGTGGCATGAAAATAGATACCTTTTTTTCCTTTTTTCTTTTTTTCTTTCTTTTTTTTTTTTTTTTACACAATTGCAGTTTAAATCAAGATTAAATTAGCCCTTCTGCAGTTTGGAAATTCTACTCCCCGTGAACCTCAGACTGTGAAGGTTTTGTTATCAAGGATTTTAGGGCTTTGATATCTTGTAAAAGGTACTTCCCCAAGGTGCAAGAGGCAGTTATGGGACTATCCAACTATAACAGGATTGGTTTCATCCTAACCTTTATCACATAGAGGTTGTCTTAGAAACATCCAAATTAAGGTAATGACATGGTGGTATTTATCTCACTATTGATTTCTTAAAACTCACTAATACAATTCTAGATATTTCTTGTTAGGGGGAATACATTGCTGAGCAGGTCCCTGAGATTTCCAGCTCCCGATGTCTTTTTCTGTAGCAGCTCTAGGACTGAAAGACTTGTTCACTAATCCACAGCATGCTGAAATCTGAAGGCAGTTGAGTCCTGTGCCTGGTGTTATCTATTGGCTGCTCTTATCAGCTGGGTTACCTTAGCAACTGGGCTGTATCTGACTTTATGAGCTGCTGGATTTGTTTCTTCCCCTTCAGGAGTGTGAGGAAAAGCCAGGCAATGTTTAAACTGTTGGGAGCACATTGTCACTGTGTTGGTTAGGCCCATAAAGCCATGGACTGCAGTTGGAATGAGGATGGACAGGATTCCTGCCCTGCTGAAGTCGTGACAGGGGGCTGCCTCCAGACTTGCTCCTGGTTTACCTCAGCCTCTCACTGTGTCACACATCCTCAGAGTGCAGGGTGTAGCATGAGCCCCATGGACCTGTGGCAAGGCACGTGTAAGTGGCATCTCAATAAAAACAGTCTGATGGCCAAAACCAAAAATGCAGTCCCATGGTAAGAGCCCATCAGCCATGAATGACTCAATTCTGCTGAAATCTACAGAGCAGCACCTGGGATGGGTGTAGGCTCTGAGCATGGGGAGGTCTTCCAAAGGGGTTTGATTGTTTGGTGTGGGAATAGAGTTTGGAGGGGGAACACAATCATGGATTCTCCTCCTTTGTTGGAAAAAATTACTTCTGTGGGAGGGGGAAAGACAGGAAGGGACACTGGAATACCCCTTTCACAAATACAGTGCTTTAAAAAAGTGCAAATCAACTGGTATTTTTTTCTGTTTATACTCTGGAAAGTATAAATGAGGATAAGAAAAGCTCAGCTGACTGAGCTGTCAGATTTGTAGCAATAGACATTTAAACATGAGAAGACACCAAACTTCAAACCACTGCACCACAGCAGTGTCTCCTCACTACTTAGCTACTAGGACCAGAGCCCCAGTGCCCATGGCTGCTCCAGATGTGTCCATGGGACATTTACAACTGTGTCACATCATAGGATAATCTGGGGTTTTTTTTTACCACATTGGTTTATTATTGATAATGTGTTACAACACATTAGTTTCTTTTTCTTTCTGTACAAAACAGAGGCAGTTTGCTATGCAATGGCATATGCTGGATGGTAGGGAGGGAGGGAGGGTGGGAATGGAGGCACAGTTATGTCTCTGTAGTGAAGAGAGTAAAAACCAGCATCAAAGCACAACTTAGTTACAGGTTTTGTAACTGATACCATTAGCCCTCACAGAAGGGCTGGAAAAATGATGAAAAAGTTAATAATGGGTATTATTGAAAGATATTTAAAGAATAATGGAGACATTAGGCACAGACAGTAACAAAGGTAAATTTCTTTTAACTAATTTGCTATCTTGGTATGGTAAGGTCACCCAGCTAGTGGATTGAGGGAAGGTGGTGGGTATAGTTCTGCATTTTAAGGAAGGCTTTTGGTGCTGCCCCTCACAGCAGGGTGGAGTTGCATGGCTGTGGGATGAGCAGGTTCCCACTACACTGGGTAAAGAACTGTCTGAGGGCAGGACTCAGGGAGTTGTAGTGCATGGGGCCACATCTGGCTGGCAGTGTCCCACAGGACTGTTCCACAGGGCTGTTCCACAGGGCTCACTTCTGGGGACAGTCCTGTTCAATGTATTTATCAGCAATCTAGATGCAGAACTTGAATGCACCTTTAGCAATTTTACTGATGGTACAAGAGTGGGGAGATGCTGTTGGCTCTCTTGAGGGACAAGATGCCTTGGAGAGGGGTCTGTATAGATTGGAGCATGGGGCTGTGGTTGATGAGATGAAATCTGACTACTCCAGCTGAAAGATTCTGCACCTTGGGTGGAGCAGTGCTGGTCACAGATAGAAATGGGGAGAGAAATGTCTGGGGAGCATCCCTGCACAGGGGGATCTGGGGGTGCTGGTCAACACCAGGCTCACCATGAGTCAGCAGGAGGGCAAACCACATCTGGGGTGTATCAAACACACAGCTGATTTCAGGACAGCACATAGCATTGCTAGTACCATTGGAGCCTACCTGTGTACCCACCTGAGACTGCCAGGGCTGTCTTCTCCACTGTCCTGAGTGATGAACCCAGCAGGATGTGAAGTGGCTGGTGGGGCTCTGGTGACACACAGACTTTGGGGGGCAGCTCTGACAGGATGGTTGCAGCAGCTGAGCAATTTGAAGTTACAAACAGGCCGCCTGGAGAAAGCCAAAGCATTGGTTCATGTTGGCAGTTCTGAGTTGTAAGTGGTAGGAGTTCTGGTAGTAGCTGTTTTCCAGGGAACTGACCTTTCTTCCTGTAGGGCAGCAGCTCATGCAGACAGATTGGAGCCCTGCAAGAACATGAAAATCCTGGTGTAATGCTGGCCTGTCACTTCCATTTGGATATGACAATGATAATGTATACTTTTACATTTCCACTACATGCTATGTCTCTTGGAGCCCCTGTGGAAAGCCAGACTGCTGGAGAGACTGAAGTGTGGATGAGTCAAGCTCATAGAGCTCATATTCATAGGAGTTTTCATTATAACCTTGAGAGTATTGAGAGCTCATATTCATAGGAATTTTCATTATAACCTTAACACGGCATTAACAATTAATTTGGGCATGAAAGTGGGCCTTCCCTGCCAATTTAACTAATGACACTTAACTCTAACAGTGGGTGAATAGCAATGGCTTGGATAGGTGGTTGTAGATTTTCTGTGAAGTGTGTTGCTTCACAGCTGTCTCATTCTTACTGCACAGTTACAGGAGCAGAAATTTCATCTTGGCTTGTTCAGGTCTACTCAAAAGCCAGGACTGACCAAGCCAGAGGAAAGCTCAGGTGTTTAGATTTCATTCTTCTCATTACTGTACTGTAGCATCCATTTGCATCCCATGGCTAGGCAGATAAGTGGCTTCACAGTACCCTAAGCATCCCTTGGGGTCAGCAGGATGTTACACTGTCTTTTAAGAAATTTGCCTTTTAATGGAAACAGATCCCTTATTTTCCCTGTGTAGTGCACACTTCCTTCAGGCTAGAGTTGTTTCAGTAATTCAGATTTTCTTCTACAAAGCAAACTTGGATCACTTTGAATCCTCTTAGTTAAACCAGGAGAGAACACTGTTTGTTTACAGTGTTGACACTTCAGTGTCTCCAGAGACAGGCTTGTTTAAATCTGGCTTTAATACCAATCACTTACAAGAACACACATCAGTTTATGTTCCTTAAAATGCAAACATTAAACTGGTAGGGCTGTTCTCCATCTCAAAGGGAAGGGAAGGGAAGGGAAGGGAAGGGAAGGGAAGGGAAGGGAAGGGAAGGGAAGGGAAGGGAAGGGAAGGGAAGGGAAGGGAAGGGAAGGTTTGGCCATGTCTCAATGTGGAGTTTTAACCCCAAGAGGGGAAGGTCACATCTCTGTTTTTGGCAAGGGACCAATCAGAAGTCACCAGTTCATGGCTTATGAAGTCCCTTCAGGAGGGACTTCCCAGGAACAAACCAGGAGCTGTGTCCTCCAGCCATGCTTGCACCTCCCACAGTACTCTGGGCTTTCTGAGAGAGCACAGAAGTGAGGTTCATAGGGAGCAATCTATCACAGACAGTGATTTTCTGCACTTGGAAAAAAACAGAAGTCTAAACCTAAGACTGAACTGTCAGAAGATAGTAGAGATTCTCACATTGTGGGGTTAAAAATTATTGCCCTTGTTGGAAATGCCTTTGCCGCAATTAAGTAATTCCTGCTTTTGCCAGCTTCTCTAAAGTACAATTCTGAAGGTAAAACATCATTCTTAATTGTTAAAATCCCATCATTAATGTGTTTGGCTGGTTTTCTGATGTCAAAGAGGTTGTGAGGTGTTTGTAAGAAGTGCATGTGAACAGGCAGAGGTTGAATTTCTTTTCCAGTCATTGCCTCTCATGAGCAGTAAAGCTGAGGAAAAGCCACAGGAGAATCAGACGCAGGTTTCTTTAGCAGGAGTCTTTTCTGCCATTGTGGAGGAGCAGGAAAAGAACAGTACTTGAAGATAACACTGAAAATGCCCATCTGTTTGGTGGGGATGGGGAGATGGAGCAGAAGAGGAGAGGAAAAAAATAGAAAGAATACAGTATTTTTTGTAAAGACAGATACAACTGTCTTTAGCTTTCAAAGTCTTCATCTATCCAATGGTCTGTGATCCATCTATTACACATTCCTTGTAATTTCAGTGCTCTTTTCTACAACCACATGAGGTGAATTTTGGATCCTCCTTCCCTGTACAAGTTTTTATTGCCAAAGACAGAGCTTGGCCTCATCTTGCTCTGTTATTTTTACAACCTCACAGTACAACTGTTAGCAGCATGACTGTCTCAGGTTTCCTCTCTCCTTCTGCCTGATCTCCCACTTAGTGTTTGGGTACAAGGCAGAAGCAACATGTAACTGTTGTATTGTGTGATCTGGCAACCTCTTTGCTCAGCCCCAGCTTGAATTTACTGAGCTGAACAAACAGTTGTCTGTCAGGAGGTTTCTCCACACAAAAACATTGGCTTTGCTGTACCAGCTTACCATCCTGCTTCCAGCAGCAACAGAAAGAAAACTATTTTCCCTCAGTGACCTGGACATGGATTAACAGACATTGATGACCAGGATGCTCCATCTCAGGAGTGGTCAGTGCTCCCCCAGGCCTCAGAGCCATTTGAAACCTTAACCATGAGACTTGGTTGCTTTTTTCTTTTGGTTTTCTCTGCTAAAATGATAGATCTTGAGGCTGGACTGTATCTCAACACAGCAAAATGCTCCTGCAGCATGTCTGTTAAGGAACTCCCCAGTCAGACCATTCCTGGGACTCTGACAGTGGCATTCCTGAGGTCAGAGACTTTCTGGGACTGAAAGCCCTTCCCCAGCTCCAGTGACTGTGAATTACATCAGTTCATCATTCTGACACCATGGGCATCACCATGTTGTCTTCACACACACTTCAGGTGTACTTAGAGAAACTGGAGTGCCAGAGAACTTCCAGGGTTCTGTTCATGAGTTTCAGTTGTGAACAGCCATTGTTTGCTGCACTCTGAACAAATGCAGCTGAAGCACAAATAAACTTGTAAAATAAATGGGGCTGAGCTTGGGGAACTCTTCAGCTGGTAGAAATCACAGAACCATTGAAGTCAAATGATATCATGCTGGAGAGATTTTAGGCTAACCTACACAGCAAGGGGTAAGGCCTCAGCTGATGTCAGAGGGAGTATGACAACATTCCTTTGGCATCTCTTCCTGTGTGGAGCCATGTTGGGCTCCAGGGCAGTCATCAGCCAGATCAAACACTTTTTATATAATGCTCTCCAGTGCAAGATGTGGGTGGGTCTCACAAAACATTTCTGTGGTTACAGAGGGTTTTGGTAGTTACTTCATGAAGAGGGCCAGCTCTGCACCATGGGTCCCATTTAAACAACAGAGGGCTTAGATAGAGAGTGTGCTTTAAGGAATATTTCAGTGATGGAGAATGTTATATCCTGAACAAAAGAGGTCTTTAGCATGCCTATATTGTTAACAGCATTATTTAGTCCTAGGGAGCACAGATGTGAGACCTCTCACTACTGCAACATGAAGATGACCTTGGCCAAATGATACTGGAGAAGTCATTTGTAATGGCTGGACAAATATCAAAATACTAGGAACCTAAGATCCATAATGTTTCATTTACAGATCATTCTGAGATGGTATTTCAATTCTAAGGGATATTTATTACTATCATATAGCTATTAGGAAGTATTTATATGCTGGTATTCTTTAGGTGTGTATTCAGAAGACTCTGCCTAATCAATTAATAATAACATGGTTTTTATTAGCAGGAGTGGGAAACTGCTGCCTCTTGCACATGTAGGGCAGTGCTTATGGCAGACAATCTGAGAACCAGCTAAGCACTCTCCACCTTATCACTACCTTGTACATAACTGTAAAAGTCCCTCTGGAAGCATTAGCCAGGTTGTAGCCATACCTCTCCATTTGAAGCTGCAGTTTGCCCTAATTCCCAGCTAATTACACAGCTCAGACTTGCTCAGTATTACAGCTGAGAAAATGGTAGAGCATGAAAGTGCCAGTGTTTAGGAGCCCTTTCCATATTGATGAGGCCATTCACCCACTCCCAACTACATCACCTTAAAGCCTCTCAGTCCCAACTCTATCTGCTGCAGAACATGCAAAGTTCAACCATTTGAGTTCACTTTAAAAAAAAAGTTTGTGTGTGCTAGGGGGAAATTATGTTTCCCTGTGCTAGGGAGGCATAGTTGCTTTCTAAGTAAGCTTATTTTAGCCAAAAGGCAGGAAATCACAGCATGCTCAAACAATTTAGGTACCAGCCCTGACTCAACTCCCTGATTGAATCTCCCACACTTCTAAACTTGCTTGGCCTCAGTAGCATCCATGTGCTTTTTGCTATTATTCACTAGCCAGCACACACCCCTCATGCAGCAGGTCCTTCAGAGGCCTTCTGACAGCCAAGGAGGAGATTGAATCTTCATGGAGCCATTTCCACCATCCAGACTTCCCTCATACAAGTGATTGACATTTACAAAACAACCAGCCACGTACAAGTCCTTCTCTCCATTTCCTCTGACCTTCCTAAAAATATTTTTGACCTTCCTGGAAAATGCAACTTTCTGTATCACAGAATCATAGAGAATCCTGAGCTGGAAGGCACCCACAAGGATCATCAAACCACTGCTGGCCCAGCACAGAGCAGCCCAAGAATCCCACCCTGTGCCTGAGCACGTTTTCTGTCATTTCCAGCAGCATTTTGTGGAGGTGCCTCTTTTCCTAGCAGAGAAGCTCCTTTTAAAAGCATTTTCTAGTATCACCTCTTCTTGGGTTTTGACCAATTTCACAGGCTTGCAGATGGGCTCTGCTATAATCCAAGCTCTAAGAGTTCCCAGATAGCCTGGACTCATTGTCTCTAATGTCCTGTTAAAGATGGTCTCTGCTGGTAAATTATTTAATTAGTGATCCTCTGTCAGTCAGGAGAACGCTCCACACCTTGTATGTTTTACTGTGCAATCTGTGGAGAAAGATATGTATGGCAACCATTTGTGGTTAAAAACAAACAAAACCCCTTGAGTGCCAAGTTCCTAAAGGAGTCCCAAGTGAAAGTAGAAGGAAGCAAAGCTGCTCTAGGTCCTGTGCAGGCAGAGCTCATACACAGCTAAAGCAAAGCATCAGCTGCTGCAAGGTAACTAACTTGTGCTTGGAGCTCTCAGCTCTGGGGAGAAGAAATGCAGTGAGCCTCAATCTTTCCTACTGGTGTTTAATGCCTTTTGTTTCCTATTTCCTTGAGACACAGTTACCACAGTTGCCCTGATGCTCAGTAAATTACTGCAACTGAGCCATATATCTGAATTTGCTGATAGACAGCCATATGGTTTGAAATCAAGTCTTTAAGTGGTGGTAGGAACCAAGCAGAGTTTTCAAGGATTTTCAGTTTTATTGTTGAAGCAAACTGCAGTCTCAGATACTTGGGTGGTTGGGGTTTTTTGTGAATTCCACCAGCCTGCTAAATACCTCTGCAAGTCTGAGCAGCTCAGTCAGTTGAGAATATGGGATGGGGCCCTTGATCGCTTGGGATTTTTCTTGTGAAGATCTCAACATGCAGATCTGTTTGTCTCATTTGAAGTGTGTTGATATTCAAGCTTTGCCTAAAAACTAAGTGAAAAATAAAAAAAACCAAATCTGCACTTGAATCCTAGCTCTTCTTAGCATCTGAAGCTCTCCTTGTTTCCACCTGGACATCTCAGGTTGATTTTTTTGTGTGCTTCTTTGGTTTTGTGCAGACGGAGGCCCAGGGTGTGTGTTTGAATGTGAGAGAGATTTAAAATAACACTGCCTATTGCAAATGATGAGGTGAAAATAAAGAGGAGTGTAAATCATATCTCTACAGAAGTGTAAATATGATCTGTAATGTGCTGTAACTGGAGGTTGTCTGCCCTGAACATTCAAGAATATGACAAAGCCAGGCATTGACTTGCTGCTTCAGGAGCACCATCCCTCCAGCTGACTCCAAGGATTCTTGCACTAAAAAAGACATTTTTTGTACACTTCTTGCATTGAAAAAGTTCTGGAATGAATTGCACATGTGTCAAAGAACCATTTAAGCAGGACCTTGCTACCCTTTTATCTGAAAACCTCCCACAATATTAAAAGGCACAAACCAGAAGAGCAATATAATCTCCCTTGTCTTGAATCAGAAATGAAGTGTAAAAAATAAGCTTTTTCTTCTCTGTGAGTGTGTGCAAAAACACTGACAGAAAGGCTATGTAAGAATTGTGTTTTGTGAATTTGTGAGGGGGGATGACAGAAATTCAAGTGGTAGAATTCAACTTCAATTTTCAGACCAGGGAAACTTGTGCCCAGATTTCATTTTTTAAATTAAAACCTAGAAAAATCCCAAATTTTTAGGGATGGACATTTTTCTGTGGAAAATGTTTTTTCTATGAAAAATGATAATGAAAAGAAGGTTTTTCCAGGCAAAAAGTTTTGTCTCTTGCCTTTCACATTTCTCCTCTTGTAGATGTCAGGGATGAGGTGACCATTCAGCCAGAATGGGAACCTGTGATTTTTGCCAGATGCCATCTCTTCAAAACAAAATGCTTTATTCTTTGTAGGACTGGCAGGGAGAGAATAAAGCAAGGGCACTGGCAAACTAAACTCTGGTTTTAGAGACAGTACTAGTGTGAGATACTCTTTGAAGTTTGGAAGTGGGAAAATAACTTGAAAATCTCTGTCCATTTCAGGTGTGCTCACTAAATGTGTTATTCATATTCTTTCTCAAAAAGTATTTTACATTCCCATGTCATCATGCCCATTATAACACGTGCCAGCCCCAGACAGACAGGAATGGAAAGACAGGCTGACAAGAATCCATTTTGGCATTTAGAAGCTGGATGTCTTTGGTTGGCAGCCCTTGAACAACTTTAACAAGCCATTTCTCAGAGGCTGGTATTGCTTTCAGAGTAAAATGCAACCCCACAGCCACCTCAGAAATCTGGACAGCTGAGCTGTGAAAACCCTGTTGTTTCTGACAGCAGCAGTACCCCCAGCTCTGTACAATTCAGTTCCATATTCCACATTCCAAGTTATTCTGTGCTGCACACACACATTGCAAACAGGAAGCAGGAGCAGCTCAGTTCTTGGCTTCCTCAGTCTCCAGCGACTGCCATGAAACTGAAAAACACTAAACTAAAACTTAAGTGTCTGTTAGACCTTTAATTAGCGACCTAAGGAGTGTTTGCCAAGAGGAAATTTGAATTCAATTATCCAAATAGAAAGTATTTAACCTCTCAATAGCACTCAAGTAATTATAATACTTAGGAGTTGTTTCTTTTCAGGAACCTTGAAAAGTAAAACAAAAAATAAAATTGAAAATGGGAGAAGCTCAGTTTTATATCACATGGAGTCTACAAAGGAAAGCTGTAAGATTGCCCATGCTTTAGACTCACAGGTTAGCACAGAAAGGGGCAGCCTCAAGCAGGGAGAGCAGGTTGCAGGGTTTGTGATTTCTCCACTAAAACAGCCAGCAACAGCATCAGGGCCAACATGTGAGCTTTATGTGCTTCAGTACAACCATAAACACACAGCTAAGAGCAGCAGGTCACCTCACACAGCTTTTGATGAGATGGAGATGCTCTCTCAGTGTCAGGAGAAGTGGGATGCATCAGAAGGGGCTGTATATTCCAGTCCATTTTGCAAACATTCCTCAATACCAGCCAAGCCATTTTCATTTCAGGTCCCAGCAGCTGTTCCAGCCCTGATCCCAGCTCTCCTTTCACTATACATCCATCCACCCAAAAACCTTCCAGAATTAATCACAAGGGGGGAAAAAAAAGGAAAATTAATTCTTTTCTTGCTTCTCTCTCCACAGACTGTAGGTTGCTTTGGGATTATGTTTATCAGCTGCTTTCTGACAGCCGGTACGAAAATTTCATCCGATGGGAAGATAAAGAATCCAAAATCTTTCGGATAGTGGATCCCAATGGGCTGGCCCGGCTGTGGGGAAACCACAAGGTAAGGAAGAAATGCCACTTTGCCTCTTGTACCATCACAGGATTCAGTTATAAGCAGGGGGCAAGAAGAAAAGATGGCATATAAATTACTACTGGAAAACTGGAATCTTTTATTCTATGTACATTAGATATACAAAGCATCCATCCTGAAGCACTAAAGCCTATTCTTCATATAAACCAACTTGTTGGTTTGGTTTGAAGGCCTTTAGTTTTAAATGCATGTAATTATGAAATTATAAGGAGTGCAAGAATGAACAATCCTTCTCTCCCAAGGCATCTTACTTCTTCTCAAAACCCGATGCTGAGGATATTCTGGTGAGATGAAGTTTACAAGGAGCTCTGTACTACAGAGCAGGAGCTTTATGTGTTCTTGTCTGCAGCAACTCCCAGATTCCACAGGCTGCCCTGTCAAAGACACCAAATGCTGCAGGATTATGTATTTCCTTCTAAGAGGGCAGGTCCTGGTTTGTTCTCTGGAAAGCCATTACTGATTTTGATAGTTTGGGGTTGAGTTATGCATAGATATTTCTGTATATGTGTATAAGTACATTCATTTGAATGTATGAATAGTCAGCATGGATTTACAAAAGGGAAATAATTTTTGACCACTGTGATATCCATTTACAACAAAATGATTGGCTCAGTGGATTCAGAGAAAATGGTGGATATAGCTTATCTTGATTTTAGAAAGGCTTTTGAAACTGTCTCATAACAGCTTAAAAGACTGACTAATTAATGTCCAAGACAAGAATACAGTGAGGTAGATTGAAAACTGGCTGATCTGCTGGGCTGCAAAGATGGTGATCAATGGCACAAAATCCTGTCATTAGTCATTTTACCCCAGGGATTGATTCTGGGGCAGTGCTGTATGTCCTGAATGATGGGACAGATTCTCAGACAACACATAACTCTGAGAGGAGTGGCTGACATACCAGAGGGTTGTGCTGTCATCTATGTGGTTCTGAACATGCTGGAGATACGGGCTAATGGGAATTTTATGAAACTTACCAACTTACCCAACCTGCATATTAATAATGGGGCCATAAGGTCTCATGCTGGGTGTCTAAAACTGAAGCTCCTTCAGACCATTGGCCACTTGGGCAACACAGTGGCCTTTCAGCATATAAGAAATGGAAGAAGCACAAACAGTATTTGAGGGAGTTTCCCAATGAGCAGTCTAGGAGATTTTGCAGGGAAAACTTTGTCCCTGTCAGTGTTCCATTGCCTCAGGAGTTCTTGATGGCCTCCCATTGCAGAGTTATTGTAGTCAGGGCAAGCAGAGGGGTCTGCTCTTACTGGGGGTTTTGGGCAGGGGGATCAGTCTCCTTTGATGAAGCCAAACTCCTGACATGGAGACTCCCAGAACAAAAATGAGCTTCTCCTGGTCCGGCGTTTCCTGCCCACGGCAGGAATTAAAATTAAGACACAACTTTGCCAGCAGAGTTGTGTCTGCTGGGAGTCTCTGCCAGACAGCAGCCACTGCTCCTTGGAAGAGCAGGATGAGCCTAAGGGGCTCATCCTGCTCTTCCAAGTCCCTAATTTGGGGACAGTTCTGCTGCCAGTGCCTATCACTTCTTCCTTGTGACTCTCAGCTTCAGCAGAGCCATCTCCTCTGGGGGCTGAGGAGGGTTTTAATGAATCATCTCACACTTCAGTGTACCTCAGTGCTCTGGCCATGGCCTTTGGGGCCAGCAGCTCCCAGAGTGAAGGGGAGATCTGTCACAGAAGCAGATTTACAACCCAACTGGTTTTCTTGGTTTACACCAAGAGGAGAAGCAGGCTCAGTCCCCACAGTGCTCTGTGAGCATTAACCAGTTAATGCAGGGGAATCCCAGAGGAACAGTGCTCCAAGCAGGGATTGCTGACAGATTCAGCCTATTAGCCACTACTCCCAGGCTCTTACAAAAGGTGTTTTCATTAAGAACAGGCCAGTCACATCCCACTTGGCATGAGCATCTCCCTCCACCTAATGTCTTCTCTTGTAGTTAATTAAATCTTTTGTTAGCTATGTTCCAAGAAACTGTAGAAAAGCCTTGCTTGGAATTCTTGTTAAACTCCTTGCTTAAATTGCTCTGTGGGGAAAGAGACTCACAAAACTGAGGTGATGAGGGCTGTGGGGGCAGAATGGGCCTGCAAACAGCAAAAAATGGTACATGTAATTTCTTGGACTGTCTTGGTTACTTTAGGCAGCTCTGATAGTTCTGCCACTCATTTGGGGCTTAGGAAGGTTTTAATGAATCATCTCACCACTTTTTTTCCTTTTTTCTTTTGAAAAAAACAGAACAGAACAAATATGACTTATGAGAAAATGTCCAGAGCCCTACGCCACTACTACAAATTAAATATTATCCGGAAGGAGCCAGGACAAAGGCTTTTGTTCAGGTAATTTTCTTTCTCTGCCATTTCTTTCTATGGACAGGTGGTCTTTGAGGATGGAAGATGGAATTGTGTATGGGATACCTCATTGCCACAGTTATAACACAGGTGAACTTGGCCATACATGTAAAAGCTGTATAGAGCAGTGCTTCCCAGCTTTTAAGGCAGCCCCACCAATTTACAAAAAAACACAGGCCTGTCTCAATGATCAGTGGAGACAACAGAAGTCTTTTCACTGCTTTGTGCAGGCTATGCCATTGTTTAAGGCCTTAGATAAATGGGTTCAGTCAAACTGCTGGAAAACCTACTCCAAATGGACTTCTCAAACACAGCTGCCTGTGAAAGCTGAGCAGGGATCAGGCATTTCCTCAAGGACATTGCAGAAGAGAAGCTCTCAGTGACCACTTCTTTGTGCTGCCTTGAAGGAAGAGAGGGAGCTGCAAGAGCTGTTCATAAATCAGCACAGCTACAGCAAGAATTTAGGAAATAGAGCCTGAAACAGCATTAAAGCAGGGAGCTACTTGTACAAGCTTGAGAGTGAGAGCACTCCACTCCTCTTCAGACAACACCAGCAAATCCTCGTGCACATCTGACCCTCAGAGCACTGAACTCAGACCAGAGACTGCATTGCTGTCAGTGGCCTGGATCTAACAGTGTGTTTGGACGTGATAACAATAGGAAGGCAGTCTTGGAATTTGTTTTCTTAAAAGGCTGACAGAACTTTATTAGCACTCAAACTCCCTTCAGCTGAAAAGGGTTCTCTGGAATGACTTTTGTTTATGTCAGCTCTTAGAAGGAAACATAGGGAAGGAGAGTGAAGGAAAGAAGCAGCCATGGGCAAATTCAAGTGTTCAGTAGTAAATTTTTTTCTGGTGGAAAGTTAAAACAAGGTTGCTCCATCAGTACCAAGGGTACCTGTATCTCTGTGGCCTTGTGTGAAGACTGCTTTGCCCTGGGGGAATTCCTGATGCTGAACATTGAATGTGCTTCTCTTGCAGCCTTCCCTTCAGTGGGGGCATACAAAAACAGGGCTCCATCTCTTCTCAACCAGGCTGCCTGTTTTCTCAAAACCATTGTAGCTTAATGCCCTTGGAGACCTCAGTTGCTCTGTCAGACTTGGCCAGTTTGACCAACAGATTCAAAGGTCACCAGAGAGCATAAAACATGAGCTATATAAACTTCATTTCCTTTGGAAACTGGGAAAAAAAAACCCAGCAAAACATTTCTTTGCACAATTCCCAATAAAAACTTTTTGATGTTGTTTTCTTAGACCTATTTATATCTGAAGAGAAAAAGAACAGCTGCAAAAAATCAAGTTATTAATGTGCCTTTCTTGGCTATTCCTTGCAAGCAGAGAAATAATAGGAAATGTGACTTTACGTGCAGGCAGTTGTCATCTGCAGATATCTGTATGGAGCTTTAAGTAAGATGGAGTCAGAAAAGGATTTCTAACAGGTTGGCTGGGTGTCTTCTGCAACAAAATAGATCACAGATAGTGTGTCTTAATTTTCATGCAGTTCTGGGTTGGGTTGTTTTTTGTTTGTGGTTTTTTTTAATGTAATCACATGCTATTAGAAATGCCCGCAGTGTGGTTTCCTTGACGTGGCTTAAAGCACAGACCAGAAGGAATACCCAAAGTCCTGTGGTGCAGCTCACATCAGCCCATGCCCCACATGGAGAGGGTCCCAAGGCAGTGGGACCACTCTGTGTTTTGATTTCATTGTCATGCAAGATGAGCAGGACAGTCACAGGGTTTAAATCAGGGCACAGTCTGGCCGTGGGCTTTGGTGCAGTGTGTAGCCAGGCACTGATTCACCACTCCTGCATACAAGGTTTTCACCACTGTAACACTGTTTGTTGCAGCAGCATTTTTCCAGCAGTGACACAGCAGTGAGTCATAGCCCTTTTTTTCCCCCTAAATGCATATATGCACATGATTTCCAAAATTAGAAGGGAAGGCAAAAGGTTAGTTCCAGGCTATGCTGTGTTTGCTGGGAGGCTCTAGCAGTGACCATTCTGAGTCAGTGCTAGTAACCAGCTCCTGCTGGTTGTTTTTGTTTTCACTGGGGCAAGGACACTGAGCATATCATCAGCCTGAAATAAAATCAGCTCTTACAATTAACACATTTCATACTGCTGCATGTTAACCAGTACGTTGTTAATGAAAGACTGTGAAATTTTGTACCACTTCCAGCATAAACATCTTTCATCCTAATTTCTCCAGAAGTGCTTGGGAGTTGGGAAACTGATTTGTGTTGAAACCAGTGTTTCATCCTTCCTGTGCCACTCTCTCTTCCTTTCAATCATAAAATAGAAAATGAAAAAGCAGAGCCTTTCTGTGCGACCTCTGTGCACAAGTGTCCTGGCAAAAACCAAGACTGCAGACTTGAACTGCAGGCTGGTGGATGTCCTTTCTCATTCCCTGCTGCTGCCATGCCTCCCCAGAGGCAGTTTCTGTCCCAGCACCCTGCAGACTCACTGCCTTGAGACACTGGTGCTGGGAGCTGTGGCATTCATCACAGAGGCTGCTGCCTCACTGCAGCCACACTTTGTACAAGCACACAGGAAGACACTCTCTTTGCTTACAGTTCTCTAGCCCTAAACCTTTTTCCTTCAGGGCTTTTTCCATTCCTGGAACTTGTTCTGAGTTGGACCTTGGCTTTTTCCCCCCTCTTTTTGTTTGTTCTCACTCACCTACACGCAGGCCTGCACAAACCAGTAACCCTGTGCCTCCCCACACCTTGCAAGGGCTTGTGCTTTGAAATACACTGATCATCACCACCTTTCATGTCTCTGTCACCAGACACCACACATGAGTGCACCTGGGCCAAGCTGCCATCTGACATGAAAACAGCAAACAATATGAGGGAGAAGAAATAAATATAATTGTTTGGAAAAATCTATGGGTTTGGTTCAGATTTGGGCTTTCAAGAAGCCAGGGTAAAGGCTGGTGATTTCTCTGTTTCCTTTCAAGGTATGGAGGAAGGAAGCTACCTGGGGAGAAGCTGGGAAATGCCAAGGCTTTGGGAGGATACAACAAAGATTATGTTGGGAGTTGGAGAGCTCAGGGGTCTCAACAAGCTGCTGAAGATAAAAGCTGAGACCCCTAAGAAATGCCCTTGTTTCTGTGTTTTGCAGGTTCATGAAGACCCCAGACGAGATCATGAGCGGCCGGACAGACCGCCTGGAGCACCTTGAATCGCAGGAACTGGATGAACAAATATACCAAGAGGATGAGTGCTGAAGGAAGCAGGTGCAGCACCTCTGTGGGTCCAGGGGAGGAACACCAGCCTGACGGTCAGCACGCTTTGGGAGGGGCAGCAGCAGCACAGGAGCAGTACTTGAGGTCACTGCTTGGCTCCAAGACCACGCAGGACCTGAAGCACCTTAACAAAACAAACTCACCGGCAGAAGTGGTGCTGGCAGGAAAGCCAAGGGGAGAAAGCCTGGACTTATGCACTACTTCACTGTTCCTACAAAGTCTCCCTTGAGTTTTTTCTTTCTTTTTGGTTTGTTTCAGTTTTGGGGGTTTTTTTTGTCATTTTTTTTCCCTAATAAACATGCAGTTTGACTTTCCTTATCTCACATAGGACAAGACATCAGATTATGCTTCTTCTTTTTTTGTTGTTTTTTTTTGTTTTGTTTTTGTTTTGTTTTGTTTTTTGGGGTTTTATTTTGGTTTTTTTTTTTTTTGTTTTTGGAAGGCTTTCCTATGGAAATAGAGTGCTCTTATTTTCTGTGCAAGTCTCATGACACAACACTGCATAAACAATAGCAACACAAAAGGGATTTGCTCAAGGCTTCCAGTTTGCTTGGATCAATTTATATGTGCTGCCACTGGGAAATGTGTTGAAGCTACCAAAAGAATTTCTCACACATACCTGTCAAATGAAGAGGAGACACCCTTGACATGTAGGCTGGGCTGTCATCCCAGCATAGCTTGGGCTCACAGAGAGCACTCCGAGTGGCTGTTAACTGCTGGAATATGGACCAAAACCAATCACCTAAGTGCTCCAGAGAGGAGAAAAATAAATGTGACAAACCTCTGCAAGTGACTATCAGTTAACATTTTCCCTCCTTCTAGCAAAGAAGTGGTAGAATGGAGGAGGGGGAAGGGAGGGTGGGGACAAATACATATATATGTGTGTATATATATATCTAAAAGTTCCATATATATATAAAAATATATATGTAATTCCCCCCAGTATATTCACAATGCAGAGTTGTGAATTTCAGTTCAGAGTTTTCTATAAAAAGAAAGACTGAAGTCTCTGTAATTACAGAAGGAAAGGGTGTTTCTCATACCTGCCAGCAATTTTGGGGTGAAAGGTGAAGGACTGTTCCTTACATCATAGGGAGAAAGCAAAGGGACTCATCACATGGTTTGTATTACTCAGAAGCCTCTCCAGGATCATTTTGTGCTGCTGGAGAGGTAGATGATTCACCACTCCAAAATCTGATGTTAGAGAACTAGAGACCAAATAGCTATACTTATATCTTGTCATTGATTTTGGCTTTGTTTTGGGATTTGGTTTTTTTTTATATGCCACCCACTGCCCTCCCCCATCCTACAGCTCTGCCATCAAGGAAGCTTGTCCCAGCTTGCCTGTTTTTAACATGATTTAAGACAAGAGAAAAACAAACCCTACAGCTGTGTTGCTTTCTTGGTTTGGGGTCTTGTTCTGGTTGCAAGGTGCCTCCCTTTGGTTTGCTTGGCATGAGGTAAAGAGCTGTGCCTAGTGTGGTCACAGAAAGCTCAGCAGTCCTTGATGCCCAAATAAGAGAAACTGCTGGCCTGTTTCATTTCACAGCTTGGACCACCAGGACAGGAATGTCTGTGGTGTCCAGTGATCCATCAGCAGGGGTCCTTTGAATGGAAGGAAGATCTAGCAGCAGAAATGATGCTTGCAGAGGGAGAAGGTTGATAGGAAAACTGCAGGAATCACATGGTGCCTGAAAGAAAGCACGTCCACAGCAGTGCATTAAAAGCAGAAAGCCTCTTTAATGGAAACATAAAAGAAACTAGATCTGGAAAAAAATCAAAAGGCTAATCTAATCCATTTCAACCAAAAAACAAGGTACATTCCCATGATAGAGCTTTTATCAGCTATTAAACCAACACGACATTTGCTCTTTCCACGTATTTAACAAGGGGGTTAATCTCTCCAGGAAAAAATGGCACTCTGCAATGAACAGTGTCCCCTGTGTTTAAACAGAGATAGGCCAATCTCACCAAAGACTGAATATTGAGTCACAGGTCGTAGAAGGAACAGCTTTGTTAAGGGTGCAGATAAGCATCGTACAACAAGGAGAGATTTTTCTGAGCCAGTATCTGATGGGGAATGACAGGGTGCACATTTCTCCCTGAGCTTTTCCCAGCCACGTTTCTCTATAAAATCACAGTCAGTAAGTTACAGGTCCCAGCACACCACGTACTTGATCTGTTCTGCCTCACAATAATGGACAGGGGAATGTTTTTTAGCAATGTGTCACCTGTCTGTGGTGTGACTCTGAAGTCCTTGGAGCTCATGAGGCGTGAGATTGGGAGACACTGTGGGACTTCAGTAGTGACAGATCTGAAACCCAAGGTCCCTTGAGAGCAAGGGCCCAAGGAGTTGCTCTGTCATGTTGCTCAAGGGCCCCAAGTTGCAGCCAGGTCTCAGGAGCTGGAGTGAAGTGGTGGATTTGACAGATGGAGTGTGATCAGAAGTACCAATGTAAAGAAAGGCTCTGGCTGGGTCCTTGGGTGTCCAGTGGTAGAAAGAGAAAGTTTTTGCAGAGGGTGATTCATCCTCTTTACTGCTCTGGTCTAGACAACTGCATAACTGCATTATTTCCTTCAGCCTGCTGTTACAAGATGGTGAGGGACCAAAGAAAAACAATAGACTTTCTGCATAAAGTGCTCTGATGAGTCACAGCTTTTTGTCATGGCCAAGGTGCACACTGCAGAGTACAGAGAACCAGAGACAATCCACCCATTTCCTCACCATTATCTACCAAATTAAGTCCATCTTCAGCACTGGGTAAGACAGGAAAATCACACATTGTCCAGTAGGGAAGCTTTATAGTGGACATGTTCACCTTTACAAAGAAATGCAATCACTTCCACTTGCACAATCTAAGTCAAAGGGTAAAAAATGTTTGTGGCTGTTGGAAACGCTTCCCAGTTCACAAATAAAGGACATCTTAAGACAATGTCATCACAGCCACAGAGAAGGAGTTCTGTCAAGGCTGATGCTAGTTGGAATGAAAGCAGCCTTTGACCTTGGAACAGGCCAGTCCCACAGAGGCCCTCCCTGTCTCCTGCCAGGTCTCCAGGTGCCAAAGGGAACGGTGTGGGTGACACTGGAGCTGCCAGGACTGCAGGGCCTTGGGGCCTGTTGTGGGAACTGCAGGATTTGAACTGCTCTTGGGGTCTTGAAGTGAGTTTATGAGGTATGACTAAAAATAAAAAAGAAGTGGCAGGCTAGAGCAGCTGCAGGGAGATTCCCATTGACCTCACATCCACTGGCAGATCCATGGGAATGCAAAGACAGCATTAACATCCTGAGCCATAGGAATGCATCGCTGCCTGCCAGGGCTAGCAAAGGTAACTCTGTCTTTCCACCAACACTGACACCTGCCTTCCTCCCCTCCCCCAGTTTCTGATCTCCCAGTGTAGAATTTGCCAGCAGCAAAACAGCCAAACTTTCTGCCTTTGCCACTAGAGCAAGTGGGGAAAGGGAGAAATCGTTTCATCCTTGGAGACGCACAAAAGTCACCTGGACACGGTCCTGGCCATTGTGCCTGGCTGGCCCTGCCTGACCAGAGGGGCTTTGGCCAGATCCCTGCCAAGCTCAGCACCCAGCAAAGGTTCTGGGTGGTTTAGTGGTTATGCAAAGGTTAAGTGGGACCTTCATTGTCATCACCTTGCTACAAGCCTCAGCAAGCCACAGGTCAGTCAGGCAGGACACGCTGCAGTTCCACAGCAGAATATTTTCTGGATTACAGTTTGAAGCCTGTTGGCTGCCTCTCCATCCAGAGAACACTACTGGGGCCCTTTCTGTGAACACTAAGTTGCTGCCATCCTCCCCATATTTCCAACTCCACATATGCATTCTCCAGATCTTTTTTGTCAGACTGCAACTGTACGCGAATCCAGAGTTTGAGGTCTTTTTTAAAAAAAATAAAATTCTAGTGTTTTTATTGATGATGGCTTTTGTTTTTTTAAGGTGTGGGGCTAAGGGACTGAATCAAATGAATGTAACAAAACAAAAACAAGCCTATTCTCAGGGCCAGTGAGTTGCAAATAATTTTTAAAATGCTTGTAATTACATCATCTCAATAAAAAAATTTAATATAAAAGCAGGAATGCCAAATTTGTTGGTGCAATCATTGCTACAAGGCTATTTCTTTTTAAGAGCCGTGGTACCTAAGAGTATAGTACACAGCAGCTGTTTTCAGTCAGGAAATGAAACCTGCAGGCTTCCCCTGCCCAAACACGTATGAGCAGTACCTTGATCTTCCCTGGGAAGTTCAGAAAAGTTAAGGCTGTCCCTTGGAATATTTACTTGGTTGTCTGTCCTGAGAGATAAGCCAAGTAGCCCTCTAATGGCTGGATGTGTGTAGCTGGTTCTCCTTCCTTCCCTTGGAGTGGACATAGAAGAAAAAAGAAAAATCAAAAATGAGTTGCTGTGATGACTGGTGCATCTTTTTAGCCTGCTTAACAGGCCAGATCAAAGACTGGAGAGAAAGATGTTTTAAAGAATATTCATCTTTGCAAACCAGTCTAGAAACCCAGCCCCTCTCTTCCAGCATAGCAGGACTGTATTTTCAAGTGGCCATCCCCAACCAGGAGGTGAGGGGAGAGCAAGATGAGGTGGCACAATCTGCTCCCTGCTGTCCCTGTCTCCTGCATGGTGGGGTTCCTGCTGCTTTGGACAGTGTGAGGCCTCTGGAGGGTTTTTGAACATCCCTGCTCCAGAGACGCCACCAAAAGCCACACCAAACAAACACATCCTTGCTCCAGAGAGGTGCCATCAAATGCTATGGCAAATAAACAAATATGCCTTCTCCAGAAAGGTGCCACCAAGTGCCACAACAAACAAACAAACAAACACAACCCTGCTTGAGAGAGGTGCCACCAAATGCCACAGCAAACACATCCTGTCAGTGGCACACAGCCCACAGCCAGTGCTCTCTGGTGGGAACAACTCAACGAATCACAGAATGGGTTGGGTTGGGTTGGGTTGGATTGGGTTGGGTTGGGTTGGAAGGGACCTTAAAGCTTATCTCATTCCAGCCCTGCCATTGACAGGAACATTTTCCCCTATCCCAGGTTGCAACGAGCTCTGTCCACCCTGGCCTTGGACATTTCCAGGGATGGGGCAGCCACAGTTTCTCTGGCATACTGTGCCAGGGTCTCACCATCCTCACAGGAAAGCATTTCTTCCTAGTATCTAATAAAAACCTACACTGCTTACACTTAAAGTCATTCCATCTTGTCCCATCACCTCCATGCCCTTGTAAAAACTTGAACTTTCATGTAGGCTTCCCTCAGATAAAGTCAAGTCTTTTTAAGGTCCCCCTGAAGCCTCCTCCAGGCTGAACAGCCCCACTCTCATCCTGTCCTCTTAGGAGAGATGCTCCAGCCCTCTGATCATCTTTGTGGCCCTCCTCTGATCTCATTCAACAGATCCTTATCTTCGTGGCAGGTTAAAATGTTTGGATCCCCTCTACAGCTCGCGATGACCCAGGACAGTCGGGCTGATGTGTGAGCTAGGAGCACTCAGCTGCTCCTTGCTCAGTATTTGTTTATTTTTTGTTTCCTTTCACTGGTGTTTTTAAAACACAAAGGCAAAGAGTAAGCAGTAAGCAAACCCTTTTCTAAGCCAAGACATCAAGCAAGAAGGAAACAAGGTGTGTTCCACCATAATTCAGTCCCTTAAGGCTTCCTTTAATTTTAGAAGAGGAAATAGATGTATCCTACATCTTGGCACAGCTTTCTTTTGCACTCTGAACAATAGCAAATGCTGCAGGTCAAAGGCAGTGTGGAAGAAGTTCTCAGTGGTTTTGGGTATTGTCCCAGTGAGGATTGATCTCAGTTCAAGAACTAGCCCTGAGTCCAGAGAACATCCTCTGGATGCTCTGGGACAGAAGAGGCACAGCAGTGCATGTTCAGTTTATCCTCCTTCCCATTTTCAAAACTGACTGAGCTGCAAAGGAAAGCTCCCAGGCCAACACCAGCACAGGGAGCATGGACAATGCAGAGGTTTGCAGACTACAGCTGCCACAAGCATGCTGGTGCACGATTCCTCCATCTGGCTCCCCAGCACTGACCAGGAGAGATTTTGCAAGGCTGTCAAAGAAGACCTCAGTGCCTGTCCACACACCCTGAGGACCTACAGAGGCTGCTGACAGCATTTTTTAATTATGTAGGAAGAAAGGTTTTCACTTCTCCCAGATGGGACGCCACCTCTGAGACACAAGCAAACAAGAAAACGCTGACCTCAGTTTGAAACCCAAGCAGCTTCCAAGCAAAGCAGAAAGAGCCACTTAGGCAAGATGTGAGGAGAGAAAGGATGCACTGCCACAGCATGAAGCCCAAAACCAAATATGATTAATTAATCACCTGAAAGAAAAGGTTGGTGTGTCAGGGTAATATTCCAACGGCACAGGAACAGGTGGATCTACCACATGTCAGGTCTGTCCATCCTGGATTCCCAAGCACCCAGGGGTCTCCTGGTTACACTGGGTTCACCACAGGCACACTTTGCTCAGCTCTGCTGCAGCCTCCTCACCATGCAGAACTGCAAGCTGAGCTAAATTATATCCACCTGATGGGAGAAAGATGCAACTTCATGAGCTGCTTCAGAAGAAATGTCCCACTGCACGTTGCCATCCTGCTGTGCCCAGCAAGGAGAAGGCTGCAGAGGGAGAAAAGGAAGGTTTGCAGCCTGGTTCAAGCTCTCACCACCCCGAGCAGCTCCTAAGAGCCCAACAGAGAGCCAGGTGAGGATGAACTTTCCAGGACCCACTTCCAAAATAACCAAGGAAATGAGGTGTGAAGAAATCAATGCCAGGGCAGCCAGAACTCCAGCACAAAATGTAAGACAGGATTGTGCCAATGGTGAACAAAATCACATCAATTTCTTCATTCTAGGTGTCCCTACCTGTTTTCCCCAATCAATGGAAAAGTTTTATGTCATTTTGAAGTCAGAGCAGAAAAAGAGGGGCAAGAGCCTGTCTTCCCACCCTCATCCCTCTTTCCTCACCTTGTTGTCTTGAAAAAAGGGGAATGGGGTGTGGATGCACAGCAATGAGCTCAGCCTGAGCTGGGTCCAACAGTGCCAATGTCACCAGTTAATGAAACAGCCTTTTCCTCCTCCCCTGTGGCAGTACTGTTGTATCCCTGCTGTAGCAGCCCTCATTTGCTCAAAAGGACAGCACTTACAGTGCTTAATGACCATCTCCCAGGTCATTAGTCATCATAACTCAGACAACCTGGCTATTATTGACCATCTCTCCACCCCTGGCTAGATGTCCAGTGAAGGTAAGGCTTAGGTTGTCGCTCTGCAGGACACCCACTTCTTGTGATTCTTGGCAGACTAAATGTACAAATGGGAAAGAAATAATCTGGCAGTTGCTACAGAGAATTGGAGCAGTACACCTGTTTTCTTCAGTGTTGTCCATTTGTCAACAAGTGTGTGCATCTCCTCCATCCTCAGTGCCAGCACAGGAACCAGACTGAGATATCAATTTAAAACCAGGCAGACTCTCTTTGTGTGACTGCTGCCACAAACTACAACCAACGTTTAGGGGGAAAAAAGGAAAACACAGTGCCCTCCCATAAGACAGTGGAGGTCATTATGGCCGATAGGATCAGTTGTAAAACCTGCAGGGACACATCAATCTCTCTGCCTCCTGCAAACACCTCTGCATAAAGTTTCCCAGCATCTCAAAGTGCTGGAGAACAGCCACAACAGGAAGAATGATAACTGTTCAGGAACTAGAATTGATCTCCTACTGCCTGATAAACACTGTTAGCCTGGGGTTGTTGACTTGAAGCCAAGTTCCGCTAAATGGACAAAGTTTCCAAGCCAACCCTTCCTGGTGTTTGACAAGGTGAAGGGAAGGAACTGAAGACAGCTCAAACAAAGCAGGTATTGTTTCCAGTAGTCTGCAGAGAGATGTGAGTGCACGACCCGTCAGAAGAAAGTGAGGAAAAGAAGCCGGGGTTGCGTGAAAGCTGAGGCAAGCCAAGAGTCAGTTTGGATGATCCAACAAGGAAAGCAGGGAGTGTTCACCACAGGAAGGGCCAAGGTCAGTAACTTTCACTTGGCCAATGTGAGCTTGCAGGATCTGAGCAGGCCTCTGTTCAAAGCCCTGCAAAATGAGGACTCCACCTCCTCTGTGCCAATGGTTAGTCATTTCCTGCATTCAAATGTGTCCCTTTTTTTTCCCATTTAACTCCATCTTAATTCTGCTTCCAACCATTAGCTTTCACTGTGCTTCTCTTCTCTAACTTCTGTAAACCACAGTATTCCCACATGGAGATCCTTACTCCATGTAAGGATCCTTACTCCATGTAGATCAGTGCAACTCTTACTCTTTTTTCCAGCTAAGTGTCTTAGGTTGCAATGCAAGATGTAACCAAAAGTATGTATTCTATTAGCATCTGTTAAAACCAGGTGGGGCAGTTTTCTTTATCTCTTCCACAAGCATCCTCCCTCCAAGGGATATCTTCTGTTCATGGGCCATTGAGCCTCACCATATGACTGATAAAATTCCATCATCCCATTGTGAGATGCTCTGCCCAGGAGGAGGAGGAGCCAAGCATTTCTACCTGGATAGAATCTGACATTTGGAACACCAGAGACAGCCTTTTACCACTGGATTCACAGAGGAACAGCTTTCATTTCCACTGGATTCCCAGAGGAAGACCAAACCCATCTACACCACCACAGGACCTTCAGAGGAAGACTCCACCCTTCTACAGGATCCCTGCTCCAACAGAACCACCCCTGTCACTGCAGGAGGGCTGCAGCCACCATTTAATGGGACTGATACCAACACCCCGACCCACAGGGTGTCAGGTTGTATTCTGACTCTGTCGGTGTTTTGGGGATTTTTTGTACTACTGCATTTGTATTTTAATTGTCCTAGTAAAGAACTGTTATTCCTATTCCCATATCTTTGCCTGAGAGCCCCTTAATTTCAAAATTATAATAATTCAGAGGGAGGGGGCTTACATTTTCCATTTCAAGAGAGGCTCCTGCCTTCCTTAGCAGACACCTGTCCTTTCAAACCCAGACAGTAAGCAAGGGAGGAACTGAAGCTCCTTCGTGGCTTCCTGGAGGGGCTGCTCCTGGCCCAGAGAGCTGCAGGACACATGCACACTTGTTTCTTGGGGTGCTGAGCAGCTCTTTCCTGCAGGAAAGGTTCCAGAGAGCACATCAGCCTATTGAGAACTGGCTGATATGAAACAGAATGGGGAAAGTGTGGAACACACATTGAGGTGTCCTTCTGGTCCCATGAGAACCCAGATAACCCAACAATAAATCATGCTTCTTCCAACCCTCCAGCTGGGGGGGGGGAGGTTCTCTCCACTTGGGAATGACCTGGGAGATTCCCTGCAAATACAGTAGCAAACACATCAGCAAAAGAGGCTGCCTGTGTCTTTATTTATTTTCAAAATAGTGTTGGTGAGTGCTCTTTGGAACCTGCTGCCTCACAGATTCTTCCTCCCCAGCTCACATTCTAGATCACTCCTAAAATTTCCATGGAATCAGCAAGCAAGAATAATTAATGGGCAGACAAATTTCACATGGCCAGGACTTCACCAAGTAGTTAATTCACATAATCTGACCCAGCACTGAAATTTCCTCAACCTTACACAGAACAGGAGGAAAATGTGCCAGAGAAATCTGCCATCCCACAGTAACAATTTCATGCATGAGGTGACACCTTTGCTCTGCTAAAGCCAATGGAAATTAGGGTTGTATAAAGTCTGTGCAACACAGAGATCTGAGCAGTGTCCATAAAATATATCCTACCCAGGAAAAAATGAGGGTTTGCTACAAAAGTAAAACTTAACCCTCACAGCAACCTTTTCAACCAAGTCAATTCCCACCCTGGAGTGAAAAACACAACAATTTGTTTTGATGGTTCTTTGCAGAGACCTGCATTCAGTTTTGACATCCATCAAATCCCAACACAGATGGAATGACAGTACAAAATCAGCCTCAGACCTAAGGCCTCTCTAGGACTGAGCATCCAGTGTTGTCAAGTCATGTATTTCCCAACTGGAAGAGCTTCAATAAAGATAATTTCACAGCAAAAGGCTGCTGTACAAAACAAAGGACCCAGTTAAAAAAAACCAAGCCAAGTCCATCTCAAGACTTAGGAAACGATGGTCCAACTTCCTAAAGGACCGATTAACCTACAGTTTTCACTGAAGTCAACAAAACCCATGGATTTTGCATGGGAAGGGGCAGAGGAGAGATGCTCAGTCCCTGCTGAAAAGCCAGCAACAGAACATGGCTGCAGGTGTGAGAGGCAATTGCAAAAGGGAAAATGGTTATCCAAGAGAATTTCACAAAGAAGGAAACATTTTTCATTCAGCATAAGTCATTCAGGAAATTATTCATTTTCCAAATGAAAACATTTTCTTTAAATTCAAAACAACTGTTTTTCTCCCAGCTTTTGTTTACAGAAGAGGGAAGTGTTTCAGCTCTGTCCTGTTTCATCCTTCCTCCACCAAATGTCAACCAAGCCTTGTCTTGGGTTGGGAAGTCAATTTTCAGAAAAAAAAAAAAAAAAAAAGAAGTGCTGTGAGGCTTTGCTGAACAGCTGTAGCTGCTGCAGAGGGGAAGGGGAAGGAAGAGAAATTCTGCTCTTCTTCACCTGTTAGTGATGGGCACAAGGCTCTTTGTAATGAGCTCGTTAGACCCCAAGGCTTACTGCCAGAAAAACAAAGGGGAAAATCAATTCATTCACCTCTTCAAGAGCCATTTAAGCAGTCCTAATCAGAAAACAAGCATCTAGTTCACTTCTACTTCTTCCACCTTGATTCTTTTCATGTAAGACAGATGCCTCCTGTGGGTCACAGCCACATGTGGTCTGTGTGCAATGAGTGAGCAATTTCCAATCCACAAAATAAATGTCCTGTTGTCTTTTGCTCTTTTGATCTCTTGTTTCACCGCAGTGTTGCCGGCATCCCTAGGAAGCCACATGAAAAATTCACAGGCTTTGTGGTAAAACTGAGTCTCTCCCTAAGCCCAGTTTTGCCAGGAGTGGGGACATCTCAGAGGTGACATCTGCTCCTGTGCTCCACCAGACTAAGAGCTGTGGTAATAATGTGACCAATCAGGCAAATGATTTGCTTTTAATGCTGAAAAAAACCAAATTTGAATAAAAATCACAGGCCATGGACACAGGAACCGTCTCTGAGTGTGCTGGCTGCCTTTTACCTCTGTGAAAACTGACAATGTCTTAATGTGTAACCAAATTGAGAACATATTGGTAAATCCATCCAATTACAGGAATGGATGTGCCTGTGTGGGGAAGAAGAGGTGTCAGCCCAGGGGCAACCGTGAGGAGTTGTTACAAAGCAGCAGGAGACAATGCACTGCTTCCAGGAGCACCTGCAGAAAGCACAGGAACACACAGCCCCATCTGAGACTAACAAGGGGAAAAAAGGATTAAAACATAGTAAAGAACCATTTTTACTCTGCTCCTTTTCTTTCTGCTCCTGTTACATGTCCTTGGGAGCAGCCAACACAACCTGCCTCACCCTAATCTACATTAAGGAGTCTCTCTCTGCAGCCTCAGATGTTAGTCTGATACAGCCAGGTCCTCCCACGTACTCTCACACCCCTCCTGGTGCCAGCCCCAGCCCTTTGGCAGCTGCCACACACACTGACCTGGTGAAAATAACCTGCACAGAAGGAAGAGGCTGGTTTTCATCTCCTGGGTCTGACTCACTGCCCAACCACACAGCAGCAGTGCTGCTGAAAGATGGACAGTGGGAAAAAGCATCCCAAAGTGGGGAGAGGAGTGGGAAACCACAGCCCAGCTGGATCCCACTTGGGCCAGCTCTCTGTGGCCATCTGCCCTCCCATGGTGCTCCATGCTGCCATTCCCTTTTTGCTTTCTGACATCTAACCCCATACACCCACAACTGTTTTCACTTTCGAGCAAACCAGGCTGGAAAACTGAATTCCTGGGGCAGCCTTTGCACACTGTCAGACAGTGTGGCTGTTCCGCTGTCTGTGCTTCAGAAGATTTGTGTGCACAGCTCTCTGAGGCTTTCAGCTGCAGCCCTCACCACTTCCTTTCTACCTGTCAATTGTGACCTCCCCAGCTGCTCTGTGCAGCCACCTGAGAGTGACCCAACAGTTTTGTTTCAAAGGAGTCTGTAGCTCCTTTGTTGGGGGGTTCATGGGGAGGCAGAGGAACAAGAGTTGGGTAGAGGAACATGGAAGACAAGCAGCACTTCCATGGTTCATGGGGACACCCAAGTCCCCAGAGCCAGCCCCTGCTGTCTTTCATTGGTGCTGCCCCTTTATTCAGCCAGGAGCACCATGGATCTCCACACAATACTGTTGGCTGCCACTGCTGGCCTCCTGTGTCAAGACCACCCTGTGTGCAGGCTTCAGAGAGAAGCCCCATCCTTTCCAAGATAAAAATCCACTGGAGAGAAAGTTAACTTCAGTACCCATTATATCTGATTATCCAAAACACAGCACAGCTCCTGGATGCTTCCTTGGCAGTGTGGCACACACTTCCAGAGCCATCTCGTCTTTGATGAGGAGTTGGCCACAGGAGAAACCACCTCCACACAAGATTGCTGAAATTTCCAGGCTCTGAAATCCCCATGATATTCACTTGCCAGCTCACACCAGTATTTTGATCTTCACAGCCTCAGTGAAGATGAGCTGGGGGAAGATGATGCAAGGCAGGTGGGTGTTGCTCTATTCACAGAGGCAGCAGGTACTTTCCTAATGTCCCTGATTGCCCCTGAGACATTTCCCCTCACCTTGAACCCTTCTGGTCCTTTGCTGCCTGGTAAAGTCCATGAAAGACACTGAGGGGATTTTGGGGGTTCAGTTTTGTGATTTAGCAGCATGTGAGGAGTCATTAATTAATTTAATTTAACTCTGCAAGCTGCTTTTATTTTATTCTTTTTTACATCTTTACACAAGTATGACACTAAGCGTGCAGATCTTTGTTTGCATTGATAGTCAACAACTTCAGAGCCCTACAGAAAAGCACAAATGCCTGCCAAAGACAAATTGCTTTCGTTCTCTTCACTCTCCCTACAAGGAGGCAGGAAGGATAATTGCAGTAGGTGTTGTATTCCCCACCCACATTTTTTTCTCACTGCCAAACACATTGCATCAGGAACAATTAGAAACTTTTTCCTTGTGTGGGCCCTTAGCCTATATATAAAATGCACAAACATTTTTCTTCTTTAAAACTAAGCAAAACAAAATCCCACCTCCTATATGGACACACTTTCAGGGAGCTAGTTCAGCTGATAGGTGAGGAACTCAGTGGGACAGCTACAGCCACAGAGGCAAAGCTGATCTCCCATCCTTAGGAAGGGAGAAAAGGATGCTCAGGGACTGTTCATTCCATCAAGGACACAAAGATAAAATGAGAAAGAGCTTTCTGAAAGTTACAGCTGCACACTCTCACCACAGAAGGATTGCAGGAAAACCAGCTTAGATCTGCAGCTACCTCTGCTTCTGCCAGTGATGGTGTGTTGTTCCCCAAAGGAGCTTCCCAGGAAGCAGGGGTCTGTAACTCAGTGTGATAAACTGGCACAGCACGACTGAAACCAGGTGGACAGTAACCACCTGACCCCAGATGGGAACTGAACATCCATTACCAACACTGAATGCAGAAGCACCAGCCCAGCAGCCATCATCAGCATGAGAGCCCAGCTAGGATCAGTGCTTGGCACTGACCAGACAGGCTGAGAGCAGTAGGTGATGCTTCATATTTAGACATCAAGGCAGGTGCAGGCAGTGCCTGTCCAAAGCAACATCCTCATCTAGAAGAGGTGCTTCAATCTCAGCTGTGTCTTGGGATGTCCAGTCCAGACAAAAAAAACCCACAATGCATAATCCTCCACAAGCAATTGCAGCAAATATTTCAAACAGCTATCTTAATTTGTGTCATGCAGTCACTTTTTAATGCTGGTTAGTGCTCAAACCTGAGCTGCATGCGTGATCCCACTACCCCCTGTCCACCACACAGCAGGAAAATTGCATCTGGTGTGCTGACCCAAGTCAGGTTTTGTTCAGGACCAAATATGTGTGATATCTATATTCCAGGGCTACAACTGTGATGAGGTGGAGCAGAGCAGGGCAGAAGCCCTTGCTGACTACTCATGTGCACCTTCAACCCCCTGCCAAGGGCTGAGCCCAGCAGCCTTCCCCACCAAGCTGCTGGGCCTGCCCCAGGCTGTGTTCCCCTCACCAAGGGTTCTCTGGGGTCCCCTGCATCTCCAGTCCCCACCCTCCCACCCAGCACTGCTGGCAGCAGTGGTGGCCCCAGCAAGAAGCACCAATCTATCACACTGGGTTATCACTTTCTCTCCTCTGACACAAAATAAAATGATCCCCACCTTGCTGCCAGCAGCCTTAACCACATCACAAACAAGGAGGAATCTACAGAAGTATTCAAAACATCTGGATGTTGTGCCACCACGGCAATTAAATCCATGCTCACTTTCTCACACAGTGCCTGGGGGGAAACTGACAGCACAGCAGGGCAGAGGAGGACATGCCGTGGTAATTTCGGCTTCCTCAAAGCCCAGATCTTTGTTGCAACCTCTGAAAACACCCCTAGTGGCAGGTCTTGTCCCAGGAGCTTTGTCCTCGCTCTACGGGGGGGCTCCCTGTCTTTGGAGGACAATCCATGTGCCCATGAGGGACTGCAATGCCCAGGGCTGCCTCTCCAGTGCTGCCTTGAGCAGGCCCTGTGGAGCTGGGGAGAGCAGCAGCCGAGCAGGGCTGAGGAAGGGGAACGTCCTCCTACTCAGGACCAGCAGAATCATAGAATCATGGAATATTCTGAGTTGGGAGAGGCCCACAAGGATCATCGAGTCCAACCTCTGGCCCACAGACACCCCAACAATCCTTGCACAGAAACCCCAACAGTCCCTGCACAGACACCTCCACAATCCCTGCACAGACACCCCAACAATCCCTGCACAGACACCCCAACAATCCCCCCTGTGCATCACTGAGAGCGGTGTCCAAACGCTCCCGCAGCTCTGGCAGCCTTGGGGCCGTGACCATTCCCTGGGGAGCCTGGGCAGTGCCCGACACCCTCTGGGGGAAGAACCTTTCCCTGATCTCCAGTCTGACCCTGCCCTGACCCAGCTCCAGCCGTTCCCTGGCTCCTGTCCCTGGTCCCAGAGAGCCGAGCTCAGGGCCTGCCCCTCCTGTTCCCCTCAGCACAAGCTGTGACTGCCATGGCTGCCCTCAGCCTCCTCCAGCTGAACAGGCCAAGTGCCCTCAGCTGCTCCTCACACGCTTCCCCTCAAGGCCCTTCACCATCCTCACGCTTTCCTTTGGACACTGTCTAATGGCTTTATGTCTTTCTTACATTGTGGCACCCAAAATTTCACACAATATTTGAGCTGAGGCTGCCCCAGAGCAGAGCAGGACAATCCCTCTGTGGCCCAGCTGGGCCTGGTGCCCCCAGGACATGGTGCTTTCATGCCAGGCCAGGCTCCTCTCCCTGTTCTGGAGCTGTGGCTGAAGGAGGAGGCAGGCAGGGATCCACAGTGGGTAGGCGAGGAGAGCAGCGCAGCTGGGGCGCTTCACGCGCTCTCCCCTCACAGCCTGCCACAACAGGCCCGCCCGCTCCCTCCCTCCCCCTCTGCTCCCTCCTTCCCTGAGTCCACCAACCTGCCTGCAGTCTGCCCCATGGGAGCCTTCTCATGGATCTCTCTAGTCCATCAGAAAAAACTGAGTTTTTGTCACAACACGATGGCAGCAGTGCCTTAGCTTGTTGGCACCTCAGAGGGTGCGAGGTGGGTTTCCCCCAGCCCCTGGGGCAGCCCGGGTGAGCTGCCTGCTCCCCACTCCTTGCATGACCTGCAGGTGCAGTGTGGCTGATCTGGAGAAGCAGCTGGGCTGTCCAATGCCCAGATTTTCCAACCCTCATCCCATGGACCTGTCTAAAATAATCCTCTTGGAAATTCCTCATCATGACCACCAATACTGACTTTTATTTTCTGCATCAGGCACACGGCAGAAAAGAAACTGTAAAAGTTTAAATAATTTAATTGGCCACATTTTGACATCCAATCTTTTCTATCACCAGCACCAAGTTTCCAGAGAGGAAGTTGAGGAGAATAATAACACCACCTTGAAGTCAGGTAGGAGATTCCTGCTGGAAGGTTCTACAGGAGCTCCCCAGCAGTTACTGCCTGTTATCCTTGAAGAAAATCCCAAACCAGCATCCATACCTAGCTCATGTTACCTCCCAGTCTCTCACCCTTAGGCTCTTGTTGCTTTCATTGCCTTTGGACAAGGCACATGCTCTCTCAATTATCTTTTCAGCAGAAGCTTCCAGTTTATTTGCAGCCTTCAAATACCTTTTTGTTCCAGCTGATTTCATTACCTGGTGGAAACATGCTCTTTGCAGCATGGGTGAGCTTGGCTTTGCATGGATGTGTGCTGCCTAATGAAACAGGGCCCTGCTTACTCACTGCAGTTCCTAGAAGTTCATTCAGCAGAAATAAAGAACAATTTAACAACTTTGCTACCAGGCTACAGGCTGCTGGCTAGTTTACAAATCAGTAACCAACCAGATGAGACTAAAATCCTCTGCCTGGGTTCAGCTATTTTTGTGAACAGTGTATTTTCTGGGAAAAAGCCATTTCAGATGGATTGTCAAGAACTGCAAGTTCAGGTCAAGTGAAGCAAAGAGTTCCAGCTGAAAACAAGCAGGAAAAAAAAAACTGTAGCATTGAAAAAGTTTTGTCTGGCATCCCTGAAAATTATTTGTTCCAGAAATGTCAAATGGAAACTTTTTGCTTTTTCACTTCAGGATGGAAATTTTCATTTAAAGATTCACCTAAATTTCTATAAGGAAGATATTAATTAACAGGAATAAGAAGGAGACTATATCACTCTGGATCATGTATAGCGTTTCAAGACAATAAAAAATGCTTGGCTTTCTTTTTTTTTTTATTTTTCAAGAAGGAAAAAAATCCTGATCTTTGCCTTGAACTAGCACTTCTCCCAGAAACATTCACCTTAGCCACTGAGCAAGACTATGACCACCTCCCTATGGGTGTTGCAAACACTAAGAAGAGCTCATAGCATGTCTTCAAGACTAATATTTTTGGTGTACACAACAAGGACCACAGAGAATTTACTGAATATAAAGGGGCATAGGATGGGCAAGGAGAATAAGAAGAAAACTTTAGATCTTTTGATACACATTTTCCTGAAATACAATAAGTATGGCTGTCACTGGCAGGGATCCTTTTTCTCCAGCTAAATGAAGGCTCAACTCTAACCCAGGGTCCACTTGAGGAACATTTTAGAGTCACAGTATTATCAACATGGGAAAATTAAATGCAGAGAGGTTTTTGAGCTGTGATTATGTAATAAACAGCCTGAAAATTTGGGGCGCCCATGCTTTTGGCTGCCCGACTTCAGATACCTGCAGCCTGATTTGCATGAGCATTAACGCACCCAGAACTCCTACTGAGATCAAAAAAACACCTCAGTGCCTCTGCAAAAACAGGTTGCTGGCATCCAAAAGCAGAGGCATGTGCATTTTCCCAAAATCTGGGTCTGCACCTCTCATCCGAGGTGGCCTCTGAGCCAAAAGTAGATTTCAGACTCAGCAGCTCCTGACAGAATTCAATCCAATTTCTACCTCCACAAAAATCCCACAAAACCCCTCGTAGAACTGCTGAGAGAAAATTTACTCTGCTCTCCTCTCTCTTTTGTTTTGGGTAGTTTGTTTGTTTGTTTTTTTAGGTTTTTTTCTTAATTATTCTGATTTAGCCATTTCTTCTAGAGCTTAGAGGTACTAAAATTGCTCCACACCCATTATAGGCCACTTACATGTGCATACACAGAACCAAAGCCCAAAATGCAGTTAGTTCATAGGAGACAACCAGAGGTCTCACTGAAGAGCAGACAGGCACAGAAGTTTGACAAGAACCCATCCTGTCCACAGGTAGGTACTGACCATCCACATTCTGCAGCCCTGGGGTTGTCACTGCCAGAAAGCCACAGCAGAAGGGGGTAAATGCATCAATCTGCCATTAATCTGTGGCTAAAAGAAGGGAGGGAAAAGCACTTCCTGCTTTTCTCACAGCAAGATGGACTCCAGAACATTCTGCACCAACTGTGTGTTGTGTCTACCTGTGGAGTTTTGCGTTTTGGAGTGATTTTTTTCAAGTGGATGGAGCCATCTGTATTTGGCTTGGAGAAGGAGCACACATTGCCAGAGCTTGGAAAGGGCAATGTCATGCCCAGGGAGCACAAGATGCTGACAGCCTGACAGTGACTCCATCCAGCTGTGACAGGCTGCTGGGTGCCTGCACTCATGTGCTTTTTGTCTCATGTTTATCACCCTGGCATCAGAGCAGGGTGATGCATCTCAGTTCAGCAAGTGCTCTCTTCTCAGGAGGAGGGCAAAGGGTGAGAGGCTGACTGCTTACAGAGGGTGAGGTAGGTACACAAATTAGCCAAGCAGATTTCATCTAGCCTTGTTTTCTGCTCTGATCTTCATCAAACACTGCTTGATAGCAGGCAAATTACTGCAGCCCAGAGAAAAGTCATCACACTGGGATGGCAGTGCCTGGGGCAGCAGTGCCAGGTGCTGATGATGCTGCAGAGGGACCATTTCTGAAGATGTTCAGCAGATTTGCACCCTTGGTATTTCTTTAAGGCAGCATTAAAAGCCACGCTTCCCTATGGAAGAGCAGTGATGGACATTAAGCCAGTAAGGGGTGTTGAGCAGAGAAATCTAATAATTTATAAGAGCAGCTTAGCCCAGGTGGCCACAGGTACTCTGCAAATCTGTTCTGGGCAAGAACTGTATTTCCTGTGAGTGCTTTCATTTTGTCAGTCTGTGTTTCAAATCGACTTTGACACAACCTCAGTGACAATGGCTTTGAAGTCTGAACTAAATGTGCTATGGAGAACATTATTCATAACCACTCAGATGGAGAGGGAATATTTTCCTTTTGAAAGGTCCTGCCAAACCTGTCCTGTGCTTTGTTTACTTTCAGAGGCACTGTGGTCATTCCTTAGGAGGAAAGGGATGAAGGAAAGAAAGGGCAAAAACAATCTGGCAGAGAAAAGCCTTCCAAAATCACAGATCAGAAATTCAGTAAAAAAGTACAGGGACCATTCCAGCTGGAAACAGCTGCTTTGTGTGGACGCAAAGCCAGAAGTCTTGGGTCCACCTCTGTGACACCCTGAATCTGTATCTATTTTACAGAGAATTAAGCTGCTGTACTTTGTAGGTCAGTGGTTCTATTTGCAGTGGCAAGGTGCAACCCAAACAGCATGTTTACATACTTGGAGAGCTCAAATCCTATTCAGTCGCCAGAGGGTGCAGCAATCACCTAGGATTTCACAGTGCAGGAATTGGCAGGGTTGGGGTTGCATACATACAGATCCACAAAAGCTTTGAAGATACACAAGTTTTACATAGGAGTTATGAGAATGAGTTCTGGCTAAAGTCTGTGCAACAGTCATCTTAAATGCTCCAGGCCCAAATCTGCTCCCACTAAAGTCCCTGGAAAGACTCCAAGAGAGCAAGCCAAGACCCTTGGTTTCTGTGCCTACTCTACTTTTAGTGCCTTTCCTCTGTTCATTTGTCCTCCACTTACAGCTCCTTTTTTTTTTGTTTTTTCTTTCCTGTCTGACTATTTCTGACACTGGATTCAACCAAGCCTTCCTCTGGCACAGTGTCATTCCTTTAAAGTTTGCATGAATTTGTTTCCTGAACTCACTATCTTTCATTCCCCTTCCTCTTCCCTTTCCCTTTCCTCTTCCCCTTTCCTTCCCCTCTCTTTTTAGTATCACAGCTGGTCCTTCTACCCCAGACTCACATTTGGTCTCTTTGAATGTATCTTTCCTTCCTGGTGGCTGCTTCCTTCCTGCCCACTCCCAAACACTCTGATAAGCATCATATTGCCTCCTGCTGCTCACTTCTCTTTTCCTTCCATGTCTCTTCTGCAGTTATCTTTCCTCCACTTCCATCTTTTAAGTTTATTTCTTCCTGAGGATCCTTTCAACTACCTCATCTCATTTCCTGTTCTTTCTTTCACATCACCCCAGTCTTGTATTCTCATCTCCTCCTTCCTCCCTGTGCTTGCCTTTTCTTACTACACACATAATTCCACAACACTTTCTTTCTCAGAGAAGAAGCTGGCCATGGAGAGGAAGGGTGATCTCTTTGTTATTATTATTATGATCAGGGGGATATATTTGTTACCTAAGTTAGATAAATAAGCTCCTTATGCAATTGGTGGAAAAGGGTAGGACAACATAGGAGGTTTATTGGATGTTGTCTTCCTTTATTGACTCTGTAGGGAACCTAACTAACTCCACCTGATTTAATAGCCTGAAATTAATGAAGTCACATGAATATCCTCTGCACAATCTCACTTTTGTTTATGTTCATGTGAAGGAGAGAGGGAAGGACAAAATATCAACACCACAAGGACAATATTTGGCACTGACCAGGCAGCCTCAGCTCCTGACATACCTGGTAGGTGCTGGTGAAGTGTGGGGAGTGGCAGCTTTTCAGAGATCCAAAGGAGAGGAAAATGTTTTTGCAGACACCTGGGAGGAATGTGTCCCAGCCAGAATGCGGTTTTGGGGTGTGACAGCCAGGTCGCCTTTGCAAAAGGCCCCTGGGGAATAGATTTGTTTCACATGAAAGGTAGGGCCAGCAAAAGTGGGAAGGAATTATCCAGCAAAGTAAGCAAAGAGATGAGCAATGTAGTGGTCAGAGCAAGGAGCTAAAAAAGAGGTTGTTGTTTAAGAGACTTGAGAAGATCAATGTTGCTGACACCCAGGATGCTTCAGTAAAAGGGTGGCCATATCCAGGTCCCCTGGTCTAGGTTTTCATTGTGTTGGCATACAGACAAGGAGATGCTGTATTTGAGAGATGACACACAGAAAACTCAGGAATGGAACACAGTTTGGATGCTGGAGTCCAGTGAGAATGCAGAATCAAAGATGAACAGCTTGCTATTTCAATTCCTCACTCTGGGGACCTCCACAGACCATCTGTAGACCTGGGTACACCTCTGCTATTTCCTCTGCTTGATTTTCTATGTCCCCACCAGGTCCTGGGCTACAACTGCTCTTGTAACACTTAGTATGTGCTCACTAAGGACAGAGCTCAATGGAGTCAGATCCTGCATCCACTTCAGAGTCATAAAATATTGCTCTGAACAGGATAATGGTTAGAAACCTATTGTTTAGCTTCCCATGTTTTTCACCTCATTTGCCTTGACAAGCCCACTGAAAACCAAGCAGGTGGGTGAGTGAAAAGGAATATTAGTCTGGGACAACACAAAAGCTGGTGGACAGGAAGGTAAGAAGCTTTAAGGCTGTGCACCCTTCCACAGCTGATGTATCCATTCTTACTGTTATATCTTTAGATGACTTCCAAGGCTATTAGACAATACTGTCTTACCAAACTCATACCTATTAAACAATATTAGACAAACCCCATACCTATATCAGACAATATTCCCCTACCAAACTCTTACCTATCCTTTACTGAGAACCACTTGCATCTCAATTCATTTCACCCACACAGAAGTGTTAGATTTTCCTTTTTCTTTTAATGAAAAAGAATTTGCTAAGTCCAGCTTTTCCCTGAGATCTGATAATATGCAGGGTAAGAATGGTGGTGGGAGGGCTCCCAGGACTCTCATAGTGAATAAACACAGGAATTTTTCAAACCAATTAAGAGCCAAAGAGGTGCAAGAAGACAAATACCATGGAACTATGGACATTTCAAGATGAATCAGCCTTTGATCTGAGACACAAAACAAAACTTAGAAGTTTCTCAAGGTAAGTGTTTTTCCTCCAATCCCGCTATTTTCAGCAATGTTATACAAGCACCTTGCTCTGTCAGAAGTACAAAGCACTTGGGAGAGGACAATGCATCCCAAGTGACTGCAGAATAAAACAAGAAAAACCTTTCAGCACAAGGCTTTGTGTAGGCGGGGGCAGAACACGAAGCACAAACAAATGCCCTGTGAGAGCCTGAAGGAGAAGCTGCTTTCAATGTGCAGAGAGAAGGAGCCCTCACCCTTTCTAGGGCTTTCTCAGTGTAGCTGCAAAGCTCATCTCTGACTTCCAGCCCTGTGAATTTCCACTCCAGCCTCGCTTTTACAACCAGTACACAAAGCCCTTATCTCCCAAGCACAGCTTTAGATTATAGAGAGGGCACGCTGTCAAGAGAGGCTGTCAAGGCTAATGAGCACAGGGCTAACCCAGTGCTGCAGCAAAGGGACACCTCTGCAGCAGCTGCTCCAGGCTGGTTTGCAGCACAGCCAGATGCACATTTCTATATTTTTCCACTCTCCCTGGTTAGCTCCTATGGCTCTGAAGCTATGGCTCCAGCACCTGATCTCCCAATACCCAGGGAACACTGAGAGCCTTCAGAGCCCACAGGGATGCCCTGCTTGCTGTGCACCCAGCAGGATGGGGAAGCACTTCCACAAATGGGAGTGGTGTGCTTGCAAAAGATCCTGGCTGTAAACTCTTTTTTGTTGCATGTACAACTTTCTGTTTTTCTTTTTGTAGGCATAACATAGCTTTTAAGCATTCCAGTCAAACGATCAGGGTGACTCATTCTGGTGGCCAATTTTAATGGCAAATGCAAGTGGCTCCTGACCCATGTGGGAACTGATAAAAGCCAGGAAAAATCCTCTCCATGAAGAACACCAAGCTGCTTCCCAGTGAAGGAATATCATACTGAGGTGACACCCACTAAATCAACATGACCACCTTCTGCCCTATGTTTTGGCATCACTCACCCAGAAAATGAGATTTTCTGACAAAACTATTGCTTATTCTGAGAAAAAGCCTCCCAGTCCTCTGTGCTCTAAGGTGATTGCTTCACAGCACAAATTAGGAAAGGTACAGTTGGAAGAGTGGAAAAAAGAGGAACCTTTTGGGAATAGGTTGGTCTCTCGTTACTATAAATGAAAGGCAGCTTAAGCCTGTTGAATGTGGAAATCACAAACATCCTGGTACATATTTTCCCATTCATATCATACATTCAGATAAATTGAAAGTGATCTTTTGTATCATACTTCCCCCGCCATCCCATGCAGTCATTTCCCCTAATAAACTTCCTAGTGCTTTGTGTGGTCAAGTGTTAGATGTCCCCAAGGAATGAAGTTTCCACCACTTCCTTGCAAGGCATTGCACATCTCTCCATCAAGGAGATTCCTGAAATTCAGTTCAGTGTTCCTTTTATAGGAACGCTCCCATTATTCCTGATTATCCCCCTGCATACATCCTTAAGTAAATCTGTTTAGCATTTTCTTTTTTCTAACGCTGGCGACAGTTACCACATTCCCTCTTTGTCATCTTCTGACTACTTCATGAGGAAAAATTTAGGAATGGGATATTCACAGACAACATCCCCCCTGTTTTTTGGTTGTTGTTCTTGAATTCCCTCCAACATGCCTCTGTCTGCCTGGAAGTGGAATACACAGGGCTCAGAGCAATATTCCACATGCTCTGCCTTCCCACATGTAAGAGGGTGCCTTCCCACACATAGCCCACTTCTGCAGCTTAAGAAATACCACTTCCAATCAGCTAGCTGCTATCATTCCTAGATCTCCTCAACACAATTTATTCCCCCTGCATATTTGAGTTTCAAGTTGTTCTTCTCCAGTTTGCATTTTTCCAAGTTGGAACTTGTACTGTTGTTTTCCAGACATTCTTTAATCTCTCTTGAATTGCTTCATATCACTTTCCTGTTTATAAGGGTGTTCACAGTCTTTCCCAGAGCAGCATTGATGTTTTTCAGTTCTTACAAAAAAAAAAAAGGTAAAAAAAAGTGTTGTTACACAAAGCATCAGAACACTTCGATATCTGCAGTGGAAGACTACATTTGCACGACACACAATGCTCTGCTCTACCTCTATTCCTCCTCTACTGCTCTGCTTGTTTTCTAAAATTCAAACCACCACTACAGGGCTCTTGCAGTGTTGAGTGAATACACCACAACCACAAGATCACCCATGGATTTCATGGAGTGCTGCTTACTCTGTTTCACAGTGGAAAGCCACCACCAACACTAGTTCCAACAGCACAAGGACACTTATGTTGGTAAAGCTCATTCCCAAAAATTGACAATACCAAGTTTAGGAATAAAGCTTGGGTGTTCCCTGCAGAACATGGTAAGTCAGCCTGACTTTGTCCCTGAGCCCTGTAAGCTCTGTGCTTACACACTCACCCCACACCAGCCTGTAGCCAGAGCACCACTCTCCCAGGCCTGGTGTTGCAGGCTGGCCTCGACCTCAGGGCTGATCTGGAGGTAATCTGAACGGGGATGGTGTGAATTCCTCACCTGATGAGAGCTAAGACTCTCCAAAGGAGAGGTCATGTGTGGCTGCACAGAGCCTGCACAGTGACTTCAACAGCATCTGTGTGTGTGTGCAGGGCTTGCTGCAGCACCAGTTGTGCACAGCACTTGAGGCACAATGAGAGCAGCTTGCCTTCCACCCCTCTCACCAAAAATCTCCCAGCATTTTCTTCTCTTAAAACACATAGGCAACCTTAGTCATGGCATCTTCCTTTTGGGATCAGTATCTTGAGGCCTTCTCAGCACCTCTGCCGAGGGATGACACCAACTATCAAAATGTTCAGTGAATTGCATATCCATTTCTGTCTATCCATTTCTGGAGCACCAGCTGACCAATACAAACCCATTTGGCACATGTAAGCTCACAACTCAGACAGTTTGGCATGTCTTTGTGCTCAGCACCTTCACTTGTAGAGACCATGCCTCAGGATAATTATCTAGACACTAGATCTCTGGCCTTAAAACTCCACCTCAGTGGCTGCTGTCTGGCAGAGGCTGGGAAAGGTCCATGGATAGTTTGCCCAGAAGAAGCAACTCAATTTTAGTGTTCATAGCAATCCACTTCCAGTGGAAAATATCTGGAAAAGATATTCACCCCCTTACGTTAAAACCACTGCCCAAAATAGATCTGTACTTGTGTCATAGATGACAATAAGAAACCCTGGGTGGGTGAGCAAAGTAAGAGTTTTCTGAGTAAGCAGTTTCAGAGTTAGCTGCTTCCCTAACTGGCAGGCACAGAGAAATTTTTGCTGCTTTGCCTTGAAGGAGTCTATTTGATGAGCACTGTTACTCGCAGCTGGCCACTCACCTTTATAATTTCCCAGGGTCCTGTGAACATCACATTATTCTTCAGAAAGAAGCACAAAATAGCATTGAGGGGTTTTGGGGGTTTGGGATTTTTGTTTTCTTGGGGGTTTTTTTGTGGAAAAGAAAGTATCTGTGAAAAACGTGTATTCCCTTCTGTTGTGCAAGTCTCAGAGCTGGGGAGACTGGGCTTGCAAGAGGCTCTCTCCATGGGCTTCTTCATGGCAAGCACAACAGGTTTTTAAAGGGAGATGGCTACTGCCAGCAGCAGTTTCAGAAATGACACCACTTTCAGTTCAGTTCCACAGGCACACTTTGGAAATTGATCCCAAGGATGTGAGATTAACAGGAGCTTTCTCCTTCTCTTCCTCCATGGCTACCAGGGCCCTCCCCAGGCTGCTGTCCTGTTGTCCCTGCTTTCACATTCTTCTCTTCTCAGTGATCTCTGCCTGAGGAGTTGATGGAGGAGCTTCAGTGTCTTCCCCCCAGGAGATGAATGTGCCATCCCACCGGGCCTGGGAAAGCTATCCTGGCTGTTTGTGAAGCAGTCACGCCTTCCAGGGGACAGGTTTTATGTTGGAGGTAGTGGGGGTTGTTTGCTTATTTACTTTATCTTTCCCTCCTCTTTTTCCATTTCCTATTTATCTTTCCTTCCAGAAACCTTCAAACCTTTCCCTCATTAGAGAAGGCCTCCTGGAGTAGGAAATAACAGCTGAAGAGCAATATTATCAAGAGTTTGGAGCCAGGGTTGAAGAGAAATACATTATCCAGCAGGAAGAAACAAACCAAATACAGACAACCATCCTGGGACTTGGGCAGGACAGTACCTTTGGACTCATGCCCCTATGTTTGTTTGGGGTTTTTGTTTGGGTTTGGTTAGTTGGTTGATTTTGTTGTTGGGTTTTGGGGGTTTGGGTTTTTTTCTGTTGGTTTGTTTTGGTTTTGATTTTGGGGGTTTTTTCCCTAGAGAAAACTGCCAGGACATGTTTTGTTAACATGCTTAAAGCAACAACAGCTTGCACCCAGGCAAGCAGCCTGCAGCAGCAGTGCAGCATGGCATGGGGATGGCATGGGGTCCTGTGGCAGAGCACACTGTACCACCTCCTGCTTAACAGCATCACTGCCTGCCGTGGGTTCAGTGGCAGTCTGTCCTTGGAGGCCTCCTGTCCACACTCTGATCCAGCCCAGCAAGGCCCAGCTTTGACAGGATCACAGCACAGGGACACACGTGCCTGCAGGCAAATCATCACACCAGAGGCTGGGACATGACAGGGCCGGGAGTTAACCCAAGCACCACGGGGCCTGCCGTGGGTGCAGCTCTGTGCCATCAGAATTAATGAAGTGTCTGCAGCACAGCTGGCACGTAGAGGGGATCATTCACACCCTCCTCACATCCACAGCAAGGCAAACCCAAGCAGCCTGCTGTGCAGAGGTGCTGGTGCCCATCTGCCAGCCTACCTGCCACAGGCAGCACAGAGACAGCAGCACAGCCAAGTGTGAACTGGGAGACCAAGGCTACACCAAAATGGAAGACAGCACATTAACAATGCAGCACTGATCTTCCTGAGCTGCTGCTGCTGATTTATGGAGCCAGCACAATTCATTTATCCAGGCTGCCTTCGTTTTATTGTTATTAATTGTTACGAGGTTTTGTTGGCAGGGATGGAGAAGCTTGTCTGATTAAAAATAGCTTTGGGGACGGCAGCTGGCAGAGTCACAATGGGAGAAGGATCCAGCTCCAGATCTTTCTTCAAAGAATATGTTCCTAGCAAGTAATTGGGTGCAATCAAGTGCAGAGATAAACACTAACACTTCCCAAGGTGTAGCTCAAGGCTCTGAGAGTCACTGTTTGCTGGCAAACGTTCAGAAGGGTCAAAGACCTGCTCAAGTCTATCAGACTTTCTGGCAGGACCAGTGTCCTACTGCTTTGCAAGGCTGGAGAGAAGAGAGCATTCTATAGAAACCAGGATGTCTGAGCATGGTGGGATTTCAGCTGCACAAAATATATCATAACAGTTTCAAAAACATGCAGCCTTAAGGGCTGAGAATCTGGTTTCATGCATGTGCATCTTCCCTCTGTGGATGGTGCATGTGTGCTTCTGCAGAGCCCCTATCCACATGCTCCAAGCAGTTTCCACAGCATTTCTTACCTTGCATTCTGTATTAAGCAGGTTTCCACAACTGGAAGAATGAGCAGGATGCTGAAGAATGGACACTCTAAGTGAACAGGGAGTGTGCTGAGAACTACAACTACACTTCCCCCATTTTTGGTGCCAACAGTTTAACTGCAGATCCTTACTCCCCATTTCCAGTAGACATCAGATCCACCTGAACACAAATATGAGCTTGCTCCTATGTCGTACACATTTTGATTTTCTCTGCCTAAGCTACCAGTGTGGTGCTGCAAGAATGGCTTTCAAACACTTTGAGAGAGCCAGTGTTTCAGCTGCAGGAGAGCTGTGCTGGTAGGTTCTGGCTGATGGAATCCAAGATCCTTGCTGCAGGACTGAGCAAGCCAGCTTTCCAGCATCCAAGTGCTCACCCCATCATCCAGCTTCACTTCCAGCCAAGCCAGAGAACAGCAGGACTTCTGGAGAGCTGCCCTCATCCATAGCCTTTGAACTCCTCATGAAGGACTCCGCTGCTGCCACCACTCACTGGCTCTCTGAAGAATTTGCTTCTCGTGGCTCTTGGGCTCAGGAAAATCATGTTTTGCAGCCCCACAGAGCAGGAGAGCTGGTCTGCCTTTAATATGTTGCTTTCTAATGTGTTTTTGTGCTCACTTCCAGGAAAGTTTTGGCAGTCTGTGAGGTTCATTCTTTGGAAAACATCTCACACTATGTCATTAGGTGAAAACGGCCTCTGGAACAGCTGAAAAATCAAAGTGCTTGCCCACATATCCTATTTGCAGGAGGAAAGTGCTATGCTGCATCTTTTTGTTGGCTTTTTTTTTTTACTCCAGCATGTATGAGGAAAACATCTGAAACTCTTAGAATTCATATAGGCAGATCTGACAGCCTTTTGAATTTTAGTTGAACTGTACACAACCAGTGAATTTCTGAGCTTGCTTGCTTGCTTGCTTCTTGAATATGCACTCGGCAATCAGACCAAGTTTTAGCAGCACCCACAGAAAGCACGGCTGCCGTGGTGACAACAGCTCGCTGCTGTAAACCAAAATCCAGTACAGCAACACGGAAATCAATAACCCACAACAATTCATCATCATTGCTGAAGTTCCGGCCCTGTCTGTTGATTTTATTTTTTTTTTTTAACGGTTTTCTTCCTTTGCCACTTTGGCACGTTTGCTCAGGACTGCCTGGATTAAAGGCAGCAGCACATCGTGCCCGGGAGAGCTGAGCCCTGATCAGGGCAGCGAGTGCCACCTACCGAAACACGAGTTTTCCATCTCCGGCTGCTCCCCCACCCTGCTTCCCCCCCCAAGCTTCCTCCAGCCCTGGGATACACTTCCAAAAAATACAAAAGGGCAGGAAAGAGGATTTAAGTTGTTTATAAGGCCATAACCCCAATTTTAGCAGGCAAAACCTGGGGGGTGGAGAGGGGAAGAAGGGGATTTGTTTTCCAGGTTTTTGGTCTGCCTTAAGCTGAAAGGTACACAAAGAGGGGGAAAAAAGTCCCTGCTTGAAAAACATTTCCTTTTAAACGGCACGATATGCCTTTAAGGGGTAGGTAGTAGGCAATGATCCATCTTCACCACATACAGACTTGCCTTGTTCTTCCATTTCTGGCTGAGTGATAAAACGTTAAATGTCATTTCCTGTATCAGTGGTTAACCACTAGATGCTGGATCAGAGATTTACCAGAAGTGCAATATTCAAAAGTGGACCTGCTGCTTTCAATAACCCTTTCTTGCACCCTGTGGGAACCGTTTAACCTTTGAGAGAGGGGAGAAGGAAAAAAAAAACATAAAGGGAAAACAAAACAAAAATACCCTGGATTTTGGTAGGGAGAAAATTTTTGAGCTTAGCATCAAGGGCTCACACTTCATACAGGCCCAGGGAGAAATCCTTCCCCAGCCCAAAACCCAAAGTTTATGAGAAAGGGAAGCAACTGGGCTGTGCCTGAGCCCATGGTTCTATGGCAGCAGCTGGAGATCAGGCACTGGGGGATGCGGCTCTTTGTTTTGCACTGATTTTCCTCCACTAAAAGCCATCATATTTAGCAAACAGACCGATACTGGCATCTAAAACATGCACTCCCTACCAGCCCTTACTTTCTTTACCAGCCTTACATTTTACATGCAGAGGAGAGCAGTTTATCTGCCCAGGCTGTATTCATTTTATCACCATCATCACAGTCAGTTTTGGGGTTGCAGGGATGAAAATTCATTTCGGGAAGAGCAGCTGGGAGAGTTAGGAGCAGATAAGGAAATTTCAGTTGAGGCTGCATTTCTGAAGGCTGAATTTTGAACATGTGGTTGTGCAATTGCCTGCGCAAATAGAGGGTTATTTTCCTAATTACATAATATTTGTAAAGCACTTAGAACGTGAAATGGCTGAGCACACATCAAGAAATACCAGTTAGAGAAAGTCGTGGCCAAATAGTGGTGGACAAGAACACAGAAATAATAGCAGCAGGTGTTTGGACACACACCTGATGTCCAAACTGCCTGGGTATGGCACTTGGCTGCAGCAGCACCCCTTGCTTCACACTCCAGCCCCTGACTCCCTGCTCTCAAAGGGCTCAAACAACTTGCCCCAGTTGCAGAACACCTTTTTTCAGGGTGGAGAATGGCTCTGCCTTTGCTGTGTGCATGTACCTTGCACAACACAGCCCTTGCCCCTGAAGGCAGCCTGCAGGGAGTATTGCAATGGAAATAATAAATAGTAATAACTTCAGAGTTGAGGTACCTCACTCCTTTCTACCTCTGCCAACAGGAAACCCCCACATTTCTTCTGTCATTCCTATTTACTCATTTGCACGGCAGCAGCAGCCAGCTGACTCAGCCATGAACCTGACCCCAGCCATGGTAGGTGCTGTGCAAACACTCTGTGGCCACACAGTCCCTCCCTGGCAGGGCTGATGCTCTCAGACATGAAAGGGAAGCACTCCCAGCATCCCAGGCCAGGCACAGCCTGACCACAGGTACCCGTGCCCTACGTGGAGTTTGGCTCCTGAAGCAGACTCAAGGAATTGCACCAATCTGATCCTGGACTGTCCAGGCAAACAAGGGCAGAGCTCAGTGTTTGCACAGCACAGCTCGTGCTGCTGCCACAAACAAAGCTGAGCCCAGGGAGGAGGCTTCTGTGCCACTCAGGGAAAAACTGGGATAGTGGAAGATCCAGGAAGATTCCCCCAAAAGGCAAAGTGTTTTTATTCCTCGCTCCAAAAGTAACAGGAAATCTCCAGATTACTCATCCTTTCCCAGGAACCCTGGCTGGAAAAAAATCCAGGGGCTTTGCTATTTTCCTCTACACACACACACAGACACACACACAAAGGAGCCCTGCAAAGACCTTAACACCAGCTGTGCTTGCCCTCGCCAGAACTTCCTGAATCCACCCCCGGTCATACCCTTGCTTGCCAAGCAATGCAAATATTTGAGAGGCCACCTCAATTCTGCAGTGCCTGGTGTAAAAATCCTCATCAAACCCAAGCAGTAAAAGCTGAGGCTCACAGCAACTTGGCAGCCAGAAGTCTTGTCAGGCAGGCCAAGGTTTTATATAGCAGGAGGTCACTGGAACACACTCTGGCTCACCTATCTCATCGATCAAAGAGTGCAACTGCTTAGAAACATCTCCTGCTCGCCTTCCCTTTTTGAAGTCCAGTGCTAAAAAGCTGCTTCCTAGTGGGCAGAGAACAAGATGACACAGATACAGTATCTCAGGGAAAGAAAATGTAGTTTCATCTCAGCAACTGCTGAAACTCACAGCACAAATGAATTCTGCTGTGCAACCCAGAGGCTGTAGCCAAGAGAAACTTGAGTCAGAGGACCTGATTTCAGTTCCTGCCTCTGCTAGTGACCCACTGTTTGATCTTGGGTTAGTCACTTCACTGCCCCTGGAAATAAAGACTTCCTTTGATGACTACTGCTTGGGAACAGCCTGGACACTGTCAAGGACAGGGACGGGCTAGGTGACATCTGCAGCTGAGGCACAGACTGGCCTCTTGCTGCAAGGTATATGTGGAAGGTGGGTGGTGACGAAGGACTAAGGTAGAATAATGTGTCTGCAAAGCTTTTGAGGTGTTAAAAAAAGATTTCACAAAATGGGGACACCTCTCCTCTCCCCATCCATTGGGAACATGGAGTTTCTGGGCTTCCAGTATGCAGCACAAGCAAGGCAAGCCTCATCAGAGAGCCAGGAGATGACTTGCCTGCCATGCTCCAAGGGTCAAATCTCTGACCGCATCAGCAATCCCACACATTCAGGAACTGTGAATCAGGGCTTCAGAAACTGCAAGTCTGACTTCAACTTCCCAAAGTTTCCAAAGCATACCCTTGCTTACTGTTTCTTTTTTTATATGAGTACAGAGATTATTTTCCATATTTAGTTGACTCCAGAAGCTGGAATTAATGATCTGTTTGTCAGCATGTAACGCTCAGCACAGTATGGCCTCCCCTTCATGCTTCATGTTTGAAAAGCTTTTTCTGCTCCTCTGTAGTTCTGTGATGGACCACACCTACTGCACAGAGGAAATCATTTCTGACTAAAGACTAAGAAGAGACATAATCTCTTGAGAATTTTATTTTAGGTCTGATTTATACCTCAGAATTGTATTGATTTTAAGTCAGTTCATGGCAGACTGAGGACACACAGATTCATTAAACCATGTCAAATCAAATATCTCAGTTTTAAGAATCAGGAGTGGCTAATTTAGCCCTCAGCACCTACATTTTCATACACAACCTCTCAAGGTGGTCTCTCCACACAGCACACAGCTCCAGGCTGCAGCTTCAAGCCTGGCTTCCCTCTTTGCTCATAGAAATGATACACACATCTGTCTCAGAGGTGAATGTGCAGCCTCAGTCCCACGTGTGTGCTGCCTTGCAGCAGCTTAGCTGAATTCTGACCCAGCCCCACTTCTCCATGCCTTCACATCTGTCTGTTCACATATCCCCTGCCCGCTGCAGGAAGGGGGGGTGCCCTCTGAAGGTGTGTGGAGGCTGAGGCCGAGGAACCCAAGAGAAACACAAGGCGAGGCTGCCACACCCCTGGGGCTATCTCAAGTAAACAACCCTTTGAGCTGGCTTTGAGCGGGGAATAAAGGAACACAGAGCTGCCTTGTCCACAGGTTGTTTCCACTGCTATAGTCATAACAATCCCCACAGCAAAAGCAGGGAAAACCCAACAACATTATGTTTATTCATGAAGACTTGTGTTGGTGTCCTCCTGCAAGGCCCCAGGCTGAGCTGTGGTGGTTTTTTATCCACCAAAAAGCAGCAGGAGAAAGCAGCCTGGTGTGTGTGCCTTCTACCTTATGCTCTGTGTGTAAAATTTAGGTTTGTATTCTTTGGATGGTCAAACATTGTCTTCAACACGTGAAAAAAGCCTTGAGGGCATAACATGGATGCAAAAGACCCATTTCCATGGTCAAGACTTCCAGCAAGTCCAAAGTGTAGCTATGGTCACCCCTGAAATATAAATTAGTTTCTTGGTCAACAGTTTCTGATGTACAGAGATTTTAGCATTAGAAGATGACAGGTTTGGCTGTCTTGAGGTTATTAAACTAAGGGGCTGAAATGGGTGAGCAGGTGAGTTATGCTTGACAGTTTTTAATTTGCCAAAGGAATGCAAAGATAGTGTTATGGGGGAAAACATAGAGCTAAGGTTTTTAAGAAAAATGTCTTGCAGAAGGGACTCAAAATTTGGAATTGATACTTTCAGAGATTCTGAGAAATTTAATTTTCCATTATACTCTCTATAAAGGGCAATATTAGTGTCATTTTTCTTTTAAATCTAGATTCTTCTTTATTGCTGCAGACCATGCTTTGCAGCATGCCCATTCTTATCACTGTGCATGGATTCAACTAGAAGTTTGGAAAGCACTGTAGGCTGTGACCTAAGCAGGGAGAAATGTGCTGAAATGTAAACTATCACATTTGGTAGGGATGTAAGAACCTCTCTTAAGAGAATGGGCTGAGCTGGGGCTGTGCAGGCTGGAGAGGAGCCCCAGCTGAGAGGGGCCCTCAGCCCTGGCTGTCCCTGTGTGCAGGGAGGCTCAGAGCAGGGCCAGGCTCTGCTCCAGGGCCCAGCAATGGCACCAGAGACACGGGCAGGGACTGAGCCCAGGAGGTTCCACCTGGACATGAGGCAGAACTTCTGTCCTGGGCAGGGCCCAGGCACTGAACAGATTGGCCAGAGAGGGTGTGGAGTCTCCTCACTGCAGATATTCCTGACCCCTTTGGACACAATCATGTGCCCTGTGCTCTGGGATGGAGGTGGGACCAGCTGACACCACTGTGGTCCCTTCCAAACTGACCCATCCTGGGATCCAGTGCAACACAAGAGAGTTACAGAAGTTATTATGATTTTGCAGAGAAGCAGTTCTTTCCATGATAGTGCAAACCCTCAGGGCTTACACATCATGGACTGGCTCCAAAAACCAAAACACAAAAATAATTCCCATCATATTTTTTAAATTCACTTGCTACAGTTTACAATTTGAAGATTTTCTCTTGAAGCACAAGAGTTATGAGTTTGCACTGAAAATAAAGTGGTAGTTTAATTGGGTGATTGCAGGAACGAGGGTGTAATGGGGTAAAATCCCTACACTTTTCCAGTATGTAGCTCATACAAGACACGCACCAATACTTCAAAAGCAAGAGATGGGCAGACACAAACAAGAAGTAAACTGGGGAAACTGGCTTTTGGGGAAAGGAGGTGTACTGGGCAAAACTGGGAGGGTTTCACTGTCAGGGGCTCACTGTGGGGTGACCCGTGGAGCCCAAGAACTGCCTTGGGCCAGGCACAGCTTTGAAACAGATGGGACCAGTCCACAGTGAGCAAGTGTCCAACCAAAGCAGAACATGGCACCTCCACTCAAACATATTTTAGCATGAGTGGCAGCTGTTAGGGGAGAAGTGAGGAGATGTGCTTGGATTCAGGTGAGGAGATGCAGGAAAAACACAGAGAAGATTTGTGTAGAAGAGCAATAGAAGGATGTGGAGGGTGAGAATGTTGAGTGCATGGCTGAAGGCTCACTTTCCAAGAAGGCAATTTTCACTGAGTCACAGCCACCCCTGAGTGATTGCCTTCAGTGGAGGTCCCACCCCACAGCAGCAACCCTGGAAAGGCAGGAGGAACGCTGCCTGGGAAGCAAATAAAAGCCATTAAGCACTCAACTCCAGTGCTGTGTGCCACCATCCCCTCACTGAAAGGACTGGGAGGGACTGTGTGTAACCTGTAATGAAAACTCATTTCAAAGGCAGCTGAGCCCTGGAACCAGTGAGGAAAAATCTTTGGCAGAAGATCAGCTTGGGGAAGGAGAAAGAAAGGTGAATGACAACAGGGGACAGCTTCTTTTCTCTGTTCCTAAAAACAACAATAGCTCATAGCTTATTACAAGAGCTGAGAAACTGTTTCATCCTGCTCCCTGACTCAAGCTGCTGTAAAATGCAATTATCTAGGATGCCTTTCTAGGTCTAGTGCTCTAAACTTGGTAAGGCAACCATCTATTCCCTTATAAGGTTCATTTTGCAACTACCCACTTCTTGCAATGTCTCCCTGCCTTCCAGCTGTTTTATTTTCCCCAAACTTTCCTTACTTCTTTCCAGCAAATAGGGTAAAGTCTCTCAAGTAGCTTTACTTCTCTGAATTCGTCACTGATTCCCTCACAGACCTGAAATTATAAACAGCTGTCTACAAAAACACAATTGCTTCTAGAATAACCAATGTTAAGGACTCCTGGAGAGGGTTATGACTTCAGCCTGTGCACAGGGAGAGGGACGGGGTGCCGGAAACAAAGATCCTGTGGCAGTGAAGTTTCCCTCAGCCTGAACAATAGAGGGACACATGGGATGTACAGAGAATTCCTTATAAAGAAAACGAGAAAACGCCTCTGGGTTTACTCAGGAAGCTCCAGGAAACCAAAGGGGAATAAAAAGCCCAGCAAAGCAGGTCCCCCACTGTGTCCCCCAGGTATTTGTGACAGCAAGGAGAGCGATCCATGCAGGTGAGTCCAGGGAGCCTGCCAAGGAGGAGATGCCTGGGGCAGCAAATCAGCCTCTCTGGGGCCAAGTGACTTCATCCAAAAATGCTGAGGTGAGGGGAACAGGGTCACTGGCACCAAGCATCCTCAGAGGAGCACCTGGCCACTGTCAGCTATTTGGGCAAGAAATGTTGTTGCATTTACCCACATTAACTGCTCAGGAGTCGAGATTTTCCAGACTTACGCATGAGCAAGTAGAAGCACAAAGGTTATTTTTGTTAGCAGAAATTAGCTCCAAATAAAACCCAAAGCTACTTCCCTGCAAACTGTCAGGAACTTCCTGTGGAGAAACCCAAGTGCTGAATGAGAAAACAAGCTTGACTGTTAGTGTGAATGCTTTCAAGGTTTAACTTCTCCATAACTGTTTATGTGAGTGTATTCATGTAGACTTGAATTTTTCCTACTCGGTGGCTGATGACTCTGGCCAAGCAAGACTCAGTGCTTCCAAAGTGCCAATATGTAGGTGACCTCAGCATCCCTATTCACAAAACCACTGCCCACTTTGGTACTCCTACCTGCCCAAAGAGAGCTGGCAAACAGAGCATTCCAGCTTACAAACTGCTGTAACAAAATCAGCAGCAAACATCACCATAAAAAGCAAAGTCTGTTGTCTGCTTTCACACTTTAAAAACTCTTTATATTTTTAGTCATGAGACAAAGCACCTAATCTTGAGCAAAAGGTATTCCCTAAATGCAAACCACTGTCTGGTAGACATATCTATAGCAAATTATTTTTCTGAAACAAATGAGCATTCATTTGTTTTGCATACAGACATGAATCTGGATGCAGAGTTCATCCAACTATCCATCACAGCACCACTGCCTCACTATAAAGATGATTCCAGCCTTGGAGCGTAGTGCCATCTGCAGAAGTGCTGCTTTCCTCGGGCTTACACAGGCTGTGCAGTGTCTTGTGAAGAGAAGAAACATCTGTTTTCAAAAGCAGTATCTTCACAAGAATCAACAGAGCACCCTTCCCCCCTGCCCCCCTCTTTAGGTCCATCTCTATTAAGGTCTTTCTGTATTTTGCCGCAGGAAGAGGAGAGGGGAAAGGGAAGTAGAAAAGGCTTCTCCATTCAATGGTGCAGCACTAGAAAAACAATCTAGGAATAGAACAACCATATTTTTAAAACTGAGGATTTTGGTTTGTATCCTTCCTTCCTTCCTTCCTTCCTTCCTTCCTTCCTTCCTTCCTTCCTTCCTTCTCTCCTTCCTTCCTTCCTTCCTTCCTCCCTCCATCCCTCCCTCCGTCCCTCCATCCTATTGTATTCCAGGGAAAAAAATGCCACCTTTTGAAGACATTGATACCACCACTGCCAGCTCCTCTGCTTCCAGCTCAGTGGGTAAGATCAGGAATGTCTAGGTGTGGAAGATTATGTCTCAACTACTTTCATGTCAAGAGCCCTTGGGGTATCTTTTGACACACAAGTTAGCAGTACCAGTTTTAGCTGATACGGACACTGTGTTCCCTCTGTGCCCACGCTGTTTGTTCCTGTGCCCAGGCCAAGTCCTCTGTTTCACTTATGCAAGTGTTTGGAGCATGGAATTGATCCCACTGAAGACTAACTTCCCCCCACTCCCTGCCCTCCTGCACTTTCTGTTTTTCCTGGCTCTCAGCTGGATCAGATCACTTTGTGTGCAATCACACAAAGGGTGGTGCCAGCAAGTGACGCTGGGAAGCAAGGAAGGGATTGCTCCTCTTGATGGCAGTGGCAGCAGCTGGACTGACAGTGACACTAGGGGCACACACAAACCACTGCTCAAGAGCAGGAGAAAAAACATCGCTCATTGTTCACTCACGCTGAGGGACATCCAGCTCCAGGCAAACACCCATAGCAGAGGAAACTGTATCACATAAACACTTTAGAGTAAATCAAACAGTTTTTAAATAGACTGACAGAGGACACTTCAGCAGCACTCTTCAGCCTCTGACAGAGGAGGGAAGGCCACGCTCAGCTGTGAGCTGGGATGGAACTGTGCAAACCCCTCTGGGCCTGCTCTGCTCCAAGTCTCCTCTGCTGCACCATCCCACAAGGAAGGCCCTTAATATTTGGTGATGGATCAGCTCCTCCAGCTGGGTAGAAACTGCCCCCTGGGGAGTGAGAGTTGTGAAAAGGCAAACTTTGATCCTAGAAATTCTGTGGAGCGAGGCTTTAAACTAAAATTGGCAAGGAAACAGCAAAGCACGAGGCCTGAACAGATGAACAGACAGCAGGCAATGGCAGCCACAACCACGGCGTGTGAGGCAGGAGCAGGGAGGCTGGAAAAGCTGCCCATGGCTAGGCACACACACGAAACAAGGCAAGGTTTCCTTTCCAATGTAGAAAAACAAAAACACTTGTTCTCCCCTTTCTCTCCCCCCTCACAAAAATGATTAGCAGCAAAATCTGTCTCCCTAAAGCACATCCACCGTACCTTTTCTCCCACAGCTTCACCGCCGCTTTTGAACTGATGCAGCCCATGAGAGGGAAATGTCACGGGTTTGTGTTCTCCAGACAGAGGATGGGATCCTATGGGAGCATGGTGGAAATTTAGGGGTGCTGAGGAGGGTGCACAGGACCCGTGAGGACAGACGTGCCTGTGTGCAGCTGAGGGGCAGAGCCACACTCAGGGTGACCAACACCCCCAAAGCCGGCCTGCTCCCCAACACCGCGCTGTGGCACCCCTGTCCGTCACGGCCACCGCCCCGGGATGGCCCGGGTGTACCCAGGCGGTGTCCCAGGGTGTCCCAGCACTGTGCCAAGCGTGTCCCAAAGGTATCCCGGGGTGTTCCAGCACTGTGCCGAGGGTGTCCCAGCACTGTTCCGAGTCTGTCCCAAGGGCATCCCAAGGGTATCCAGGCAGTATCCCCGTTGTATCCCGGGATGTCCCGGCACTGTCCCTATCACGCTTCCATGGCGCCATCTGGCGCCGCCGCGGAAAGGGGCGGCCTCGCCGGGTACCTCTCCCGAGTCAATTAAAATTTAAAAAGTAATTAAAACGAAATTAAAACAAAATTTTGACATGCAGTTAAAAAATAATAAAAGTTAAACAAACCTTTGGCCTGAGTCCCGGTTTTTGCTGAGTCCTCGTGACTGTCAGGCAGCTGTCAAAGCAACCATGTCAACTTGGAAAGTGGCGGATTAAAGCACCTAAAAGTGATCTTGGTCTTTCTAGGAATTTTCCCATTAAGAAACACAGTGCTGTCACATGAGGGTGGATAACACCCTGAATCCGCAGAGAAAAGCCCCAGAGAAAGGGGCTTACCGTAAACCTCCCATCCCAAAGCCTGTGGTGGGAACTGCACTGTTGCCTTCTATGTCAGAGCATCTCTTCCTCGTGAACACCCACCAAGCCCTGCCTGTTCAGCTGTGTTTGCAATATTGTCCACATTATTATTCAGCTAAGAATTTCCTTTTCCTAAAACATGATTTTAAAGCCATGGTGTCTTTGGAACCATCAATATCCAGTTGTGAAGCTTCCTAAGCTGAATTCTAGGCTGCAGCTGAGACTTCAGTGGAGGAAACACTGCATGAATTTCTGCCCGTGGTGGCATCTAAATAAAAACACCCCAGATCTGAGGATGACAGGGACACTTGCAACTCCCATGTAAATAAATCATGGATTGATGTATGGCCCTGTGATCTGTACAAGGCTGGCCATTACTACACACTGTGCTGCCAGTTTCTATGGAAAACCAGGGAAATAGAGCTTATAAAGCAAGAATTTATGAATATATATTTTATATATATATATATATATATATATATATATATATGTGTGTGTGTGTGTGTGTGTATAGATATGGTAAGATATACTTGCAAGACAAGTATATCTTACCATTTTCTGGAGAAGCAACTGTTTCTTTTCTTGTCTCTGTGCTGGTCTCTTCTGGCTTTCCAAGATGCATATGAAGGAAGAGAGAAGTAATGGAATTTCCTCAGGCATCAGTGCTTCATGACACCAGAATGTTAATTTGCTCAGCACACATTGAATCTACACTCACAAGCATCCAAAGTGCTGTTCACCTCCCCAAACTCCCTCCAGTTCCTGAGCAGAGGGCACAACAAGGAAGCTGAGACTGGTCCTGCCTTGAGTCATCACAACACATTCCCTTACAGCCCTCAGGAGGTTACAGCACTGGCTCTAGGACAAATTAAAGTAAGTTAGGTCCCAGTTAGAATTTTACTGCCTCACCCTCATTTTTCAGTGAGACAGAGATCTTTGGGTAGTGCTAGAGCTGGTTTTTCAACAGGGGAAGAAGGGGAAAATCCCAATGAATTTTGTGAGAAGAAAGGGATGAGAAATTGACTGGTTCGTGAATGTTCAGACTGCTTATGTGGAGTTTGTGAGGGGAAAATCAATTTTTACTTGTCAAACTGCTAGCAAAGAGGAGTGCCCCTTGAATATGCAGGTTTCAGGGGCAAGCTCCGGGCAAGTGTGCTGTCCTGGCACAGTTTCTCTGGTTAGGCAATGTCGAAAAGCTTTTCTGTAGAACGAAGCCACAAAGCACCGGGCTGTGCGCGCAGCACTCAGACTGCCAGGGGAGGGTGGCGGCCACTGCCTGCCTCTTCAATTGACATTAGCATTTGTATGGAAGAAGTTCATGGACACCTTCCCTGTGCTCCTACTTAGTCCTCCTCCAGCGCTCCGTGGAAATTCTTGTGCTTCCCTTCAGGCTCCGAGATCCAGAGAACTCTGTGGCAGCTGCAGAAGAGAAGAGTGGTAAAGAGAGCACCAGTGAGCGAGTTTGATGTGGTTTACATGGCACAAGGGGAAAGGTGCAGCCCGTGGCTGGCTTTGACTTCTACAGCGCATTGCTATGGGAGCAGCTGCTGAAAGATGTCAGGAGAGTTGTGAGAGTGAAAAGTGGGACGGCACCTCTTGCTGAAAAGCAGTGTTTTGAGTTCTTCCAAAGCTGTTTGGTGAAAGAACACTTTGCATTCTGCAGAAGCCTGCCACAATGAACGTTTAATAAAGTGCTTATGCCCACGTTTAGACACGAGCTCCCACGGCTGCAGGTTACATTTTCAAGAAGCAGGAGCACACGCAGCTGACTGTGCTTGTGAATGAGCAGTTTCTGGATTCTTGCAATTCCGGTCAGTGCAGACAAAAGCCCGGTGCTCTGCTGCTTCATTCCTCACCTTCTGTGATCTGCACGGGACTGATGCTCAGTGAGAATATTCAGCTTTGCTGCTTTTCAGAGCCTGTGCCACACGTATGCACTGTAACATCTCTCAGGATCTCTGCCTTTGCCAGGCTGGAATGTGCCCGCTGGAACAAAGAGCTGGGGAGGAACGGGCAGAGAGCACGGCGGCGGTGTGACAGCAGTTTGCAGGCTGCCCTTTATCTCCTAAAGTTGTAAAAGATCATATTTGTCACATAGCCCTTGAGCTGTGATTGGGGCTGGCAGGGACCTCTCAAGGTCCTTCATACCATCCTTCCCTCTGTCACAAGTGGGCTGAATTTATCTTTTTAGTGAAAACAAATTTACAAGGTAGAACCTCCAGGGCATGAGGGCAAATGCTGCCATGAGAAAACCATCATTGTCAGTCTTCCTGGCATGGAAATGCCTGTTGGCAGAGGAAAGCAGCACTGGGAGTGAGCTTGGATGTGGGAAATGAGGTGTTCCTCCTCCTGAGATGAAGAAATGTAGTAGATGATCTTACTCAGGCTGCAGTGACCAAGAGCTATTAACAAGCTGCTCTTTTCTCTCTGCTGTGACACCAGTGCAAAAACAAGTCTGTTCCCAGAATGGGGAGGTTGATCTCTAAAAATAAAAGGCTCAGGGACTGTGAGGTAAGGGCTCTGTGTCTTTAAAGCCAGGCATGGAGGAGGCTACAGGTCATTACTTTATTTTTATAGCCATTATTATTTTCTGGATTGTTTTAAAAAATGCAGATGTTTGAAAGGCTTAATCAGCCCTCAGCAAATAAAATGCTCTTTTCTTTGCCAGTGACTAAGATTTCCAGGAAAGGACAAGTATCTTCCCATGTGTGTGGATGACATTCAGCACATGATAAACATAACCTGAATATAAATGATTGGTACAAAAACTGGTAATAGCCTGACTTGGTTAATAGTGTTGTTCTTACTAACACATTCTAGACACTGAAAAGCAATGCTTCTTTAAAACCCAGATTTATATATATAAAGAATCCATTATAAAGCTAATCTCAGGCAGCTTTCAGAAAATCTCTTCAACATTTTCAGCATCTCTATTCAGTGAATAGAACTTATTGAATTTCTCCTTTTTTACCATGTCTTAAGAAAAGAAAACAATAGCCCTCAAAAATTGTACAAACCTACTAGAAATAGTGACACCTGAAAATCCTAGGAGCTGTCAGATACATAATAATAACAACAACAGCAACAGAATCTTCTTAAATGTAGATGCACAGATTTCTGTTAAAGTAAATTGAAAGTCACTTTGAAATTCAGATAGTTCTCACCACATCTGTCAAGAGACTTCAGCACAGAAGTTGACTTACACCTGATATTCTACTAATTAAATCAAATAGGAAGTTTTCTCCTAATAACTAATTAGGACCTTAATTTCTGTTTTCAGTTTTTTGGGCACTCCTGACTGCAAGCTACTTCTGAAAGTGAGACTTTGTGCCTTGGACCCTTATGAATGTAAATACCCGGCATCATTTCTCCAAAAAATCCCAAACCCCCACCTTGATCTCCAGAGCACGTATCCCTCTGCACCCTGAAGATGACATTTCATTTATGTTGTACCAAAAAAGAAGCAGCACAAGGCACAGAACAGGAATGGGGACAAATGGAGAACAGAGTTTCAAAGTTGTGTGAATTTCTGTTATTTAAGTATCTTGCTTTCTCCCAGTTTTGGGTGGATTGCTGTAGACAATTTTCCTTGAATAAAATATTGTGGGTCAAAGCAAAGATAAGTGTTTTACCTAACTCCATTTCTGCATTTCTGGACATTGTCCCCAATATGTAACCAGCCCAGCCAGAGAGGAGAGTTTGTTCCTTAGGGAACCAAACCCAGGGTTTGGTCACAAAATGTGCCTAAACTACAACTCCCAGGAAGCAAAGCAATACCTGACAAGGCAGTTGTAATGTAATTTGATTTCAGTGTGATTGAAAACACATGTCTGAACATACCTTACACCAAAGATAAAATACCACCATTTGGTCTGGGAGGGAAAAAGACATTTCAATATCATATCCCCTTGAAGAAGGATTTTTTCAGTATTCACCAAAGCTGGAATAATACCAGTGAGAAGCTTTCCTGGTGAGCAAGGTGTTCTGTGTCTCCATGTAAGTAAATTGTGTCACTAAATAACCCTCACAAAGAGCCTCAGATCCAGTTTCAAAGGACAATAAAGCAAGGCTCAATGCTCACTAAAGATCTCTTTACTCCTTGAGAGACCAGAAGTTTCAAACATTGTTTGGATTGACAACATTGACTCTTTGCCATCACCTACATCTTGGAGTTTCCAGCTGGAAAAACATGAAGAGGACAACACTGTTATCAGCAGAGACCATAGCCCAGGCCTCAGACCCACTGACATTCCCAGGAATGTTTTCCACAGCCCTCCACCAAGCCCACTGATCCAGCCCCTTAAATTCATTTACAGAATGAAGTCTCTCATGGTAGCAGGGAGTTTTGGAGATTTACAGCACCACAGGAGTGCTAAGCCTTATGATTAATGGAGTAACAAGTGCCAGAGAAGTAAGAAGATTGGAAACTCAGTGACCCTGTCTCAGAGGAAAAGGCCCTTATGCACAAGGATGATTGGTTTCAACTTAAATGGAAAAAGCAGCTTATATTTTTGATCTTAAACAAGGGTAGTGAGTCCAAAAAGGATTGCTTAAAATGGATATCCCAAAATTCAGAAATCATGGTTCTTTCTGAAGAAGTAAAAGATTTTATCCTACATTTTCCTTTGGGAAGTACTATCTTAATTTCACACAAAATAATAAATTCATAATATTTTAATTATTGAGGCTTATAGATCTGCCATCAGTGTTGTCCACCAAGGCTTCTTCCACTTGCTAGTAGCTGTGGAAATCATGGCAGTTTAGCTCACTTAAGGGCACTAATTCTAATAATAATTCTAATTCTACTAATTCTAATAATTCTAATACAGCATTTTTCTGTGAGAAAAACTAACCAACACAGATTGCAGCTGTGTCAGCGTCTGAGCCTCTTGATTCAGATGGTTTCACTCAGCCCATGATTTCCAGTCCCACTCAAAACCTTTTTTGTATTCACAACTGTCAACTGCACTGTGTCAAGCTGTGTAAGAACACAGTATGTATTTTCTGCTTGAAGCTCATGAAAGTTTTCTGTTCTACAAAGGAATAAAACCAAACCCCATGCACACTTACACAAGGATGTGTGTTCATACCATCCCAAATGTCAGCAGTGAGCAGGAGGAATGAAAACTTTCCCTTGGGCTGTTACCTGATGGACAGTGAGTTCACCTCTGCCTGCTGAGCCGTGGTAGCTGCACATCCACCTAGGCAAATCTTGTGCCAAGAAAATACTTGGGAAGTTACTGAAACTCTCTCAGTGTGCCTCAAGAAATTAGCCAATAAATGAGATTACAGGAGAATCATGGCATGTTTTGGGTCAAAGGGACACTGCACATTCTCTGGCCCAACCCCTGGCCATGGGCAGGAACAACTTCCACCATCCCAGGTTGCTCAAAGTCCAACATGAGCTTGGGCACTTCCAGGGATGGAGCAGCCACAGCTTCTCTGGGAAACCTGTGCCAGGGCCTCACCACCCTCATTGTTAAAAATTTCTTCCTTATATCCAATCTAAACCTGCCCTCTTTTATAAACCATTTTTCTTTTTGCTGTACTGCAGGATCTGGTAAAAAGTCCCTCTCCAAATTTGTCTTTTCCCCTTCTATACACTGAAAATTCACAATAAGGTCTCCTCAGGGCTGAACAACTCCCAACTCTCCCAGCCTATCTTCACACAGGAGGTGCTCCGGCCTTCTGTCCATCTTTGTGGCCTCTCCTGGACTTGTTCCAACAGATCCATGTCTTTCTCCTGCTGAAGGCTGGATGCATCACTCCAGGAGTGGTCTCACTACAGTGGAGTAGTAGGGCAGAATCCCTCCCTCACAAACAGGAATGTACAGTAATGGATAATTGAAGAATCTGAAAGAGCTCAGTGACGTCAGGAAATTCAACTCAGATGAGAAAATACTTTCCAGAGACAGCTGTATATGACTTTTTAGTCAATGCCTCTCTCAAATTCTCTCATATTTCACAATTAATCCAGAAATTTACACATTTTGTGGTTTGGATTTATTCTTATAGAAAGAAAGGAATTAAGAAAAACTTGCTTAGAGGGATTTTGTCCCAGTGGCTTTTAGGGAAACACTACTTAATGTCTTATTGAAAAGGCTGGGAGAAAAGAGGACGATACTCAAGTGTTTTGCTGACTCCCATGCTCTGGAAAATATCCTTGGACTCAGGACAGATCACAGCCTACAGTATCCTAAACCAAACTAAGGTTTGGTAAAAAGGCAGGGTGGTGGGAGACTGCAGTGTCTTTACCTCATAACACCTGAACTGTGCTGATTGCCAGTCAGAAGGAAGACAAAAAGTAGCTGTAAATAACAAGAAAAATAAAAGTACACCGATTTCCCTCATGCAGTGTACCAAAAGAAAACCAGTCCAGTGTTACTTTTCTACTGGCAGCATCATGACACAACAGTGAGGTTTCTGAGAGCCTGTGTGCCACCAGAGCAGGCTGCTCCATAGGAAAGGGAGCCAGGAGCTGGAGATGACAGCAAGCAGCTGGAGCAGCATCCTCATGGGTGCAGGACAGCCCCCAGAGCCTGTGCAAGGTGGGCAGGGCTGGCTTGGTGATCCCTGGGACAGCCAGGAGGCTCAGGAGGAGCCAGGTGTGGACTGGCAGAGCTGCAGCACCAAGAGTGAGGGCCTGAGCGAGATGTGACCCTGAGCACAGCAGAGAAGATGAGACAAAACACTTCAGAAAAGCTCCATAATTTGGTAACTTAAAAAAAAGAAGAAAGTTTCCATCTAAAATTTTCCATCTAAACCAAAGAAGCAAGGGTAGCAGCACCGCTCAGAAGCACCCTTTAATGCACAGTGTATCTTTGTGTGACCTCCCCTTGCACGTTTCATTTCTGCTTTGGCACAGTGACAAGCGCCAGGAGGGGCACTCAGCCGCCTGTCGGTGCCTCAGTCTTCTCTGGAGCCCAGTGTGCGTTTCACGGCTCTGGCCGGGCAGAGCAGCCCAAGCCCTTCACGCCGGGTCGGCCTCTGGCTCTCTACGGAGCCATCCCGGCCTGCGAGGGCCGATTCCGAGCCGAGCGAGGGCGGCTCTGCCGGGGCCTGCAGCCGCTTCCCCCACCGGGTGTCGCTGCCCGACGCCTTTTCCCGGCCGGGCTGGGGCCGGGGCCTGGCGGGGCTGGGTCGGGGCAGGGCACAGCTTGAGATCGGGGCTACGTTGGGGCTGGGGCAGTCCCCGGGCCGGGGCTGAGGCCGGAGCCGCGTTGGGGCCGGGGCTGGCCGAAGGCGCTGCTCCAAACCCCCCGTACCCCCGTGAGCTCTTTAAAATGAATATTATATGCGTTGTGTTAGAAAGTAATGCTGTATTAGTTCTCTTAAGTAGTGTGTAAAATCTAGTTTTAGGTTATAAAAAATGTTCAAATAGAAACAATGCGCTGTAGGATACTTTTTTAAAAGAAAGGAGTCCCAGAGAGATAGCAGCTACAGGACACCTAAATCTGTCAGAGAAAAAGAATTTATTGCCCTCTTATCAGAAGAAACGAACTTCTTCCCGCCTCGAAGGCGCTGTCAAGATTCAGAGGAAGAAGCTGACGATGACCAGACAGAATCCTGTATTTGAATGGAATTTATGCATCATGTATGAGGTATATGAATATGCAACAGGCTGTTGTTTTTAAGGGTTAATCCTTTGTTAACAGGGGTCCTTTTTCGGGCTTGTGCTGCCCAGAAAAAGGTACCCGGACATCCCTAACTCTGTCTCTGTTGTCTCATATTGTCCTAATTCAATTTGTCCAAATTTTTATTACTCTAATTTTATCACTATTTTTATAACCATTTTATTACTGTTACACTTTTAAAATTTAAAAACAAGTGATTGGCGTTTTTCACACTGGCATTTGTTGGCAGATGATGCATGGAGGCACCACTGACTCACCTGTGCCCAGCTCTGTGCCCTTGGAACACCTGGCACTATTGTTGCTGGTGAGGAAAAGCCGTAACCCAAGCCTTTCCATCTCTCAAAAGAAGTTCTTTCCCTCTTTGATTTATTTTTCCCTCCTGGAAACAAATATTTCCTGTCAGCAGAGCTCACAGTCTCTTCCCATTTTTAAGGGGAATCTTCTTACACTTTTGGCTCAATACATATCATAAAAATCAACATAGTTTTAGTCTTAATGTGAGAAACCTCATGAAGAGACTGAGAAGCTGAAAGAAACCAAATGTGAACATTGTGGAAAGTGGAGAATTATACTGCCAGAATGTTTGCTCTTCTATCTTCTTTCAGGAAAGGCTCTTGAAATAAATTTTCTTTGTGAGACAAAGCAGTGGGACGAAAATAGATTAGCACAATGAAGAAAAAATCATTAAAGCACATTAAAAATTATATTGCATTGTCTCTATCAGAGTTTCCCCTTTACATCCATCTTGCCTACTCTAGGGCAGTTTCCAGTTCTGTTTGAAAAAGCTACTGCCAAAATGAAAGAAGGAGTCAGATCACACCTTCCCTTACACCCACATCCACTCAGGCTGGCTGAAACACGTTTAGAACTATCTCTGTTCTCATACTGCTCCATAATGGACAGTCAGGTCCCTCCACCCAGAGGTTTTAGGAACCCAGAGCTCCAGCCAAGAAAGCAAGCTGGCTACAGCTTCTCCTGTGTGCAGCCAGGGCTGGCAATTTGCAAACATGGGCTGATGCCCTATTCCCTAAATACCACCGGAGACTTAAAAGAATCAAGGAGTTTTGTTTTAATTTTCAGTTTAAAACCATGGCCAGAATGGCCATCTCAAGGGTGTATTCTGGGGTGGAAAGCGGCAGAAGATCACAGGTAGGGTGAGTGGCTGCATGTTGGAGGAGGATATTGCTCCATGGGTAGTGATGCTGCCTCAGTCCAATCCAATCCAATCCAATCCAATCCAATCCAAGCAGATGAAAGTTATTCTTTGCCAGAATATTTCAAAAGTTATGCAGGACAATAAATACAGCTGTGGTTATAAGATCAACACAAATGCCAAGTGAAAAATGGACAATTTTCCCCATTTTTGTTGCAATAGGACACAGAACAAGGCAATAATTTCTATGGGAACAGGGTAGATAAAATGGGGCAGAGCTGACATTAGTTTGGTTTTGCTCAGTCTTCTCTCTTTCTGACTGGTTCTATAAAATACAAAAATACAAAAGTTCACCTTTAAGCCTGTGGTTTAGTTCTTTTTTCCTGTTCTCTTCAGGCTGCCCTTCCCTTTACTGGGCCTCAAGCACCACTTCCCTTTCCCCCCACCCTCTGCCCTCCTTGTAGTGCTGGAGCAAATATATTCTGCATCAGGATATGGGGTATGTTTGAAAAGAAAACCAAACTTGAAGTTTTTGCAGTTCAGGGCACGACAGATCATTAATAATCCTTAATATGCAAGCTTTCCATGTGCTATTCTTGCTCTGAGGTCAGCTGGTCCAAGGAAAGCAGGAAGGAAATAGGAAGCTTCAGTGAACATGAACAAAAAGCCTTCTGTAAGCCTGCAATGTATATGGGAACCCAAACTGCTATTCCCTGGAAAATCCAAAGTTCATTCTGCCCATATTTCTGCTCCTACTAGTAAATGCCTCTGTTGGAAGGAAAGGCACCAGGATGAGCTCATCCATGGAACATCCTCAGAGGAAGGTGCAGCCCCAAGTGCTTTTGTTCTCCTCCTGGTCCTGGACAAAACAGAGAGATGAACAGTCACCAACCATGTGAAGTTTAACAAGGGCAAGTGCCAGTCATATTTCAGTGACTGGCCATGCCTTCATTTTACATTAATATTTCACAAAACATCTTTGTGTTCTGTTGTAGGACCCTCTGGTGCCTACTTGGGGTGTTCCTGCAAAAGGTAGAGAGATTTATTGTTAATCCAAGAAGTGCCAGTTGGGATTTTTCTTTTATATCCACCCAGATCAGCATCAGCACTTGTTATATCAGCAAGCTGAGGTTTAAAACTTGCTGATTGCATGGCCACAGTGTTCCTTGCTCCAGCAAGTAAACAGGAGGCAGAAATACTAGAAAACAGCCTTCAGTCAAACCCAAATATTTTACTTGCCTGTTGCTTACCTTTGCTTCATCTCTCAGGAAATGATATCCATGAAATAAATCCAGCATTTCTCCAAAACCAGGCTGATGAGTCATAGAAGGCATCCTTGGTTCTTCTCACAGCATCACACAGTTTTCTGTTGTAACATGACACAAAATGAATAATACTCACACGCTGAGATGTCCAAGGCAAAAAAGGCATTTATTTCTGGACCTTGATATTTATAGAACTCCAGAAGTGACAATGGATTGGAGGATGAAATTGCCACCTCTCCAACCAACAGTTCATCAATTTTCTCTTCTTCCAGAAAGGAATGCAAATCAGAAGACTTAAAAGAACTTTAAAAGAACAGAGTGACAGTCTTCCCCTTCTTAGGCTGCCCAGGGCTGAGCAGGATGCTGCTCCCAGCTCCTGTGTGAGTGGCAGAAAGGCAGCAGGCAGCAGGGAGGTGAATTGCAGGCAGGCACAGAGGGGAACAGCTCCATTCCCCTGTGCTCAGGCACTTGTCTGAACGTGGATTTACTGCCTGGGACTTTGCTGCTGCACGGGCTCACAATCTGGAACAAGCTCAGGGTTAAAAGTTCACAGCTGGGGTGTTGCAGTGTGAGTGAAGGGTGAGAACCAGGCACAAACCATTAGAGCTGATGCTGTGCTTGTCTGTTATCTGAATCTGGGATATTCTTGCCAGGGGTGGTGCAAACTCCAGCATTGAGTCAGGAATTCTGGTGCTGTGCATGAAATCTCACACAGCAGGTTGTGGGATGGGGTTAGGAGACATTCTGGGCCTGCAGCTACTGCAATCCTTCCCAGTCAGCCCTCAAGGAGGTTTCTCCTGTGTGCCATGTCTTGCTGCACTGGGTACCTGCTGCAGCCAAAAGAGAAAACTTTTCACCGTACAAAATGCAAAGATGATGCATCTTCCTGCCTGGGGAGCTGGAAGTGATGGGTTCCAATAATTTCTTGCTGGTGTCAGCAGCTTTACTGACTGATATTATCTCTATGCTGACTTTTAAGCTAGTCTGTCCCTCATCTTTGCACCCCAGAGTCCTTTTGGCAGACCCATGCCAAACATGGCTCTTTTCTCTTAGGGGAAGCTCAGATGCTTCCCAACCAAAGCTGGCATGCTGAAAGAGAAATCAACCAAATTCTTCCCTGGTTGCTGGAGGGAGATAAATTTCACAAGTCTAAAACCCAATATAGAACTTTCTATCGTGCCACTGCAGTGGTCCTGCCTTAAATATTAATTACACACAGCACTGCAATGGAAACTTTGGATTATGCTTATGATATCTTCCTTATCTGAACTTGGATTTTCTTGAATGCCAGCACAAGGACAGCCAAGCTCCCGACCACCTCAAGCCTTAAAACACAATGCACAGAGCTCCATTATTAAGCTTAAAACTTCCTAATATCTCACTAAATATATTTTTCTGCAGCTTGGAGAGTTATTCTAGACAAGTGTTAATACACAGACCATTGTTCTATTTGTCTTTACTTTTCTACTTTTTACATATTTTTCTGCTGACTAATCTTATGGCTACTGCTTAGCTCTAAGCACAGTTCTGCTGTCTCTGAAGCCTGCCTTTTGCAGCTTTCTAAAAACCCTCAAATTTTATAGATTCCCACAACATCTACACCCCATCCCACACCCCTTCAGCCCCTGCTGCCTCCTGGTTTGCTCCATCTGTACACCAGTTTGGGAGAGTGGGGCTTCCTTTGTTAGACTTCCACTGTGGCCAGGCCAGGGTAGCTGTTGCTGAACCCTCACAAAGAAACCCAAGGGCTGCTGAACACCAGAGATCCTGTGCTGATGTAAGTGATGGGGACCTGAGCACACAAAGTCCTAAATTTAGTCATAAAAGATGAAAACCCCAAACCTTGAAGGTTTAAACACTCAACTCCAAGCTTGAAACCCAGACTGGACATTTAACAGACCACAGAACATGCACTAGATCCTAGGTCCTGCCTGAAAATGGATTTCTGTCCCCCCCCAGGAATTGCAGGTGCTCTCTTGTGCCTTAGCATGAAGCAATGTGTGAGAGTTCTAGCAAGGGCAGAGTTCAGGGCTGAGGTCACCCCTCTGCTCTCAATTAAGGCAAGTAGGAAAGACAATATCCCATTTTTGAGTGCTAGGGCCTGTCATGTTGGACACAGTGTCTGCATTCAATTAAAGAACACAAATTGGCCCTTAGTGCCAGAAGGAAAACCAAAATGAGGGCAAGTTTGATGGACCAAAATAAAATGTGAGACAGGAAAGATTTCTCACCCCCACAAAAATGTTTGGAATACACACTGGAAAGAAACTTCAAGAAATTAATGGAAATGCTTTGAAAGGGGTGTGACTCACCATCACTTTGAAGGCTAAGTTTTCTTTTTGCCTTCTGCCTTTGGAAAAGGTTTTAAGATTCAGAAAGTGTATTTTTCTCTAAGTCTGGGGGCCTGGGGTAACTTTCCTTTCCCCTCAGCACCCCAGCACCTTGTGTTTTGTACTTCAGCTTTGGGGAAAGGTTGAGGCTGCCGCCTCCTCTCCTGCTTGGACAGAGCACAGGAAAATGCAGACCCGTGTGGAAACACTCACCAGGGCTCTCACACAAGGAAAAGGAGCAGGAAACCTGCAGAACATCCACACTGCCAGCATTAAATACTAGGGGTGTTCAAAAAAAGGGGTGGAAGAGGTCATATTTTACCTACAGGTAGTGGCTGAAGCAAAGCAAGGATGAAACTGGAAACAACTCTGGGAACAAATCTGGTGCTAATACCATGCATGTGAGCTCGAGGTTTATTCATGAGGATTCAGTAGGGACATTATCAAGCATCTCAGCCTTAAAGAAAGTCAGCTAATTACCTTCTGGCCTCAGGGTCCCTCCTTCTAGCAGCCCAAGGATGGGTGAAGATTGGTGCTCTCACAGCTACCACAGAGCTGAGCATTTTGCTGTAGCTGTTCCCAAGAAGGATGGGATGTCAGCTTCTTGTGCACATTCTGAAATTAAAATCTACATAAAACCAAAAATCCACCATCTGTGCTTTTTTCTGAAAGAAAACTGCAATAAAAACACTGGAGATAGCTGTAATTACAAATAAGGCATTGAGATACACACACACATATAAATATATATATGATATAAAATACATTAAAAGAAGTAAAAGATACATCAGATCACTGAACTTATTATGTCTGGAAGGAACTAAAGTAGAAATCATTAACTATAAAACTATCACAGTAGCAATGCAGAAGGAAGAGAAAGAACATTGAGAGGAACATTCTTCTCTTGATGCTGCACATGAAATCCAATTCCTTCCAAGGACTTTCAGACTTACAAGAAGCAAAGTACTTTTGGACATAGGGGAGGGACCTTCACAATTAATATAATCTTTGCTTTCAGCCCTTTTTGCTTTTCACCAACTCTTCCATGTCACAAAATAACACAGGACTAGGACTGGCCGGGGATAATTTCAAATATGAAGTGGTCTCACACAACTGTGCAATAGTGAAGATCATCTGCCAAAAACAAAGCCAAAAAAAGCTCACCCTAAATCCTTTTCTCTGGAACAATCTTTTTAGTGACTTACAGCTGGCTTCCAGTGCATGCTGGAAACTAAATCCACCAAGAAATCCACCAAGAAATCACCAAGTACCTGCTGACAGCAACTGCAGTTAAACGTGCAAAATGACAAGTGCCAGCTCCATTGGGAAAAGATGTTGGAGAAATCCCGCATTAAATGATGGGTCTGAATTGCCAAGCCCTCCCAGCTCCACAGGTACTTTGCCCATTATCTTTTACACTCATGGAAAACCAGAAGTTTTATTACCAACATAAAATTAACTCAAAGAAATTAACAATTGGGACATGATAGTTACATCTCGTGTTCTTTTGGTTCTCATTTTGGAGCCATGTAAAGCTGAAGGACAATACAAACATGAAATGAGAAGAGGGAAGATATTCCCATGTGGCCAAAGGAGCCAGGTATCCTTAACAGCAGAACTCCCATTTCTCCCTTTCCCACCTGTTCCCACGTGCCCTGTGCTGACAGAGACCTGCAGCTCTTCCTTACCTGCTGCCATTTGCCAAAATTTGTCCCTCCAGCTTTATGACAAGCCCATGCTTCTAACTTTTTACTCCTAAGCATTTTTTGGATCTTTTTAGGAGTCACAGAGATGCCAGTGAAGGAGACAATTGGTAACCCTTCCCTTCCTTTTTCAAAATTTGGGGAAATCTGGTTTTCTTCTTCCACTACTCAAGCTGCAACACAGAGTAGAGTGGACTTGGGGTCACTTACCATCACACTGAAAAGTAACAGAGAGAAGTGATTTTTTTCAAGTCCATCAGCCTTCTTTATTAGTGCTGCTGGTTGGTGGAACAGTTTTTTATTAGAAGTATCTGAAATTGGGTTTTCTTCCATCAAATAATGAATCCCTCACAGCTGTGCTTCAGAAGATCAGCCCACATTAGGCCATCTGCACAGCAATACTGCAGCCACAGGGTTTCTTAAAACATTTGCAGGATGGAAAGAATACAGTGGCATTCAGGGAGGAATCACTCTGTCTGTATCAAACAGAGCATTCCCAAAACCCACAAAGTTAGGAAAAATACACCAATGGATTTATATTTTTTAAGCATCTATTGCCTCATGAGCCATTTAAATAAAAAATTCCTCTCCAAACTCTTCTCCTGTCCACAGTGGGTGTCATGTTCTGGTAATTTCTTCCCTGACTTTTCAGCACAGGATGTGTTTATCTGAAATCTGGCTCAGTGTCAGGACTCCCCTGCTGCTCCCCCTGCACAGGAAGCAGAGTCAGTGCCAGCAGCACTCCCAGGGGTGTGATTCCAGAGCCAGGACAAAGGCTCTGTGCTAAGGAAGGAGCCACAAAAGCTCAGGGAATGCCCTTGGAGGCCAAGGTGCTCCTTAGAGAGGCAGGGGAGGTGCAAAGAGAGGCTGAACACAGGTGCAGCTCACAGGGGAATTTTGGGAGAAGGAAGGGCTTGCTGAGGTGTCTCGCATCATTCCTGATGCCATCTCCTCTTCCAGCTTGCCTTCTCCCCTCTGGCTGGCCCCAAGCACTGGCAGCTGGTCACCCTTGTCCCCTCACTGTCATTACACAACAAATTACAACTGCACAGACACTCAATGTAGTTTAAATGAAGAAAAAAATAAAGGAAGGGCTGTTGAGCCCTTTGCAGCCCAGCAGCAATTCCCAAGTGGCATTTTTAGAGAAAAACACAGCACCCTGCAGCTCCAAACTAAAGGCTTGTTCTCCAAGGTGAAATCAATGTAACACACTGAAACAAAGCAGGCACAGCACCCTGGCTGAGGGTGAACAGGAGGTGTTTGTACACTGCTCTGTGAGATTGATAAATGCACACCCTGACTTACTGATGTGGGAAGTGGGTGACTTGTCCAGGCCTCCGTGCAGAAAAACAGGAGCTGCAAAAGAATCTCAGTACAGTCAGATACAAACCAACACAAAACCATGTGTTTTTTTCCAAGACCAGCGGATGCAAGTGGAGTGGGGAATTCCACTCCAGAATTGGTTCTTCTCCAATTACTTGTTACAGCAACAGGATGAGGGGTTGGGGGAATTTATTTTACATTTTGAAGTTAAATGCTTCTCTCTTGCTGAACATTCCAACAGAGATTTCAAGAATCAGCAGTGTCCAAAATGGTCACCTGGCACCTGATAAAGATTCATTTGGTAAAATAATCAGGTAGGTATTATCCTGTAAACCAAACTCAGGGATCAATAATTGAGACTTTAAGCTTTAAAATATCATCACTTACACTGCAAATCCATGTGTGTGCAGAGCCTTCTACAGCATTAGAAAACTCAGCTCATTGTGACTTTTATGGAGAGCCAAGATACACATTGTACATTTAATTACCTGTCCTCCAGATGCTGAAATAAAATGAAACATACTTCTCCTTTTTCACTCTTAGTTTTATTATAAAAATCAACATTTCATTTGTTACAACTCAGTTTATAGTAATAATTGGAAAGGATTTTTGTACAAGGTTTATATACACCGTACAAGTAAAGCACTTTATTTTACAAAAAAAAAAAAAAAAAGTTAGTGAATGAGTGAATAGGGCTGACCAAATGTTGGCCATTATAATATAAATACATCCTTGCAAAGCACCATCGTACTGAAGTTGATGAACAAGAGACACCAGCTGGCTTTAAGACAATGACAAACAGTGATTAAAGCTTACAAAAAAAAAAAAAAAAAAAAAAAAGAACAAACAAAACAAACCAAAAACAAAACAAAGAGTTAAAATCTGAAAGCAGCACCAGATCCTTCACTTGCAAACAAGGCTAGTTCAGCTTAAGCCTGGTGGTATCCTCTTTGCAAAAATCCACTTCCCTTTTCCACTGACTCTCCCTGCATGGCTTAAGGCTGCAGCCATTTTAATCAGGGCTTCAGAACTGCCCCTGGTTCATTTAGAGGGGAACACAGGGTCTCCAACAGTTTGTAAAAACCACCTTTACTAGGACAATCCTGAATAAAACACCAACGTTTTACTCACCCTGCCCTGCCCAGTTCTGGTGTGAATCACCAGTCCCTATAAATGCTACAAATCCCTTCCCTTTTTAAAGATGGAAAAGAAAGGAAATTTTGGATCACTACTGTATGTTGACTTCTTTTAAAAAATAAATCTACTGTTTTGTAACCCTTTACAACCTATTAGTTCATTCCTCATTTATTGGCAATGTTTATCTGTCACCTGCTGTTAAGTTAAAGGTTAATTTTCAAGCCATACCAACACCAAAATGCAATTTAAAAAAATCTCATTGCTAAGAAAGCAATTTCTGAATAGCAATGCTTAAATTATTTTTGCACTCAACGAGCCAGTAATTTTTCTGCTGCAGAACTAATAAGTAATCTGCACAGTGCAGGTTCAGAAGCAGATTCTGTCACTAACAGTACTGTGTGACAAACATGCTCAAGGCAAAAAGGTCAGGAAAACAAAGTGATTGAGTTCTTCTTAAGAGGTATTTTGAAGAAGTCATCTGATCCAACAGCACGTGTGACCAGGGAGTTCTGTAGCTCAAACAGTTCCCCCAAGAATGGTCCTAATTAATTAATTAATTAATCAATCTGACATTTGCCAAGCAATTAGGAATGGAAATAATATTCAAGACAGTGGCCTTTTCTTCACCTTAGCACAGGTTTAACTACTTTAAAACTTAAAGTGTGTTTAGGACTTACTCTGAAGTAATCTCTAGAGAATAGAGAAGCAATGCAGAGCTGGAGACCACAGCACCATCAAGGCCCATTGGTGTAACAAATAGGAATGACAGGGATTTTCCATGTGCACCCTCACTTGCAGCTGACTGCAGCACCTGCCATGCCAAGCAGTTTGGGAGCAATTTTCATAATAATTAATCTAGGGCTGCAGCAGACTGCTTTTCATGTCCCTACAAAACACAGAGGAGCTTTACTCATCTGCAAAATGGACTCCAAAAGTAGGGGAGCAGTGTAAGAAATGTGCTTCCTCTCCTGCCTGGCCTGACAGAGCATTAAGGATTCAGGTGTTCTGCTGTAAACTTGGCCAAAAGGAGCCCAGGGCAGGTAAGACACAGCAGGACAGCACCCTGGGAATCAGGGATGCTGAATCTATGCACAAGAGAAAAATGATCAGCTTTGGCTAAGTGCCTGGTACAAAGATTTGGGTACCTGCACATGGGGAGGGAAATGCTGTGGCAGAAATCCGGAATTTCCAGTGCAAAAAGTTGCAACTCACAGCAAAGTGAATCCTTTGATATCAAATTATGTATTTTGCATTACTGTAAATATTTAATTTAATGTATGTGCACAGGTTGCATTAATTTATACTCATGGAAAGCATTCTTTATTTCAAATGCAGATGCCACGTGCGTGTTCCATTTATCTCATCCAAGTTATTTCCTAACAAATACCTTGGTATCCAAAAGCAGTAGCCATGAACTGCATGCACCATGACATGCCAGGTATAACTTTAAAAGGTAGACTTAGCTCTCATTAATGCTGCCATTTAAACATGCAAAGTTGGTTTTCAACAAATGATGCTGTAATTTGTTGATTATGCTGTAATTATGCAGTCTTGTTTTGTTTTTCAGCTATAACAGACTGGGCATGCCAGCTGTTCCCATCACCAGCCAGCTCAGAACTGCCCAGGATCTACAGAGAGGAAAAAGTACAAAAGGTCCCTGTGTTAATGCCCTACTGAACCTGATGCTGTAGGATAAGGAGCTTTATGCTTAACTGGAAGGACAAGGAACAATTTCATCAGTGAGATCTAATACTACAAACCTACTTCAGCAATGTCCTGGATGGGCATGTCTGTGTTATCTGTGGTCCCAATACCTCAGTCAACTGGAGAAGGAGAAAAGATGATCCTCACTGAGGGAAGGAGAGGATATGAATCACAACTGGCTCAGTGCCAAAGGGGAACAAAGAGAAAATGTTCAGTCTCAGCATTTATCCATTGATAAAGTGTCAGGTGTGGGCATCAATGCTTTTGTAATTTGGAGATCTGCCCAAGAGGAGCTTCACAGATCAGCACCTCTTTCAAAAATTTACTCCAGATTTACTGAGAAAATACACGTATTTACAAAATCATATCACAGCTTCCTGCTCAGAAGAGGACCAGCCTGTTCTCTATATTGGGCATTTTCACTGGAAAACCCCAGCTTGTCCACTTCCCCTCTCATGAACCTCCCAGAGGCACCCAAAATATTTGATGCACCAATTGAAACATCTGTATCAGAAAAACCTGATCAAATCCTACATGGAATTCTATGGCAACACCACTGACTTCAGTTGGGATATGTGGATGTGAACCAGCACAGGAGGCAGCATGATCCATATGCAGAGAATGTCCTTCTTTTAAACAAATCCTTGCTGATAATTAACACAGATTTACCTGCAGGAAGCTCCCTCCAAGGGGATGCCTCAGTGAGGCAGAAAGAGGATACCACTCCTTAAGCTCAACCATCCTGGACTTTTTCAAAAAGAAATTGGCACGCTGAAAAAAAAGCATTTTGCAGGAAGAGACCATTGCCATTGCAGTACAAGCACTTGGACTGAGATACAACAATACAATATTCTTCTGAGTTCATTAGTGCAAGTTTCCACATGTGAACCCCACACGGAATGCTGCACATGAAAAATGTAAACAACAGAGAAATTCTAATTCTCACAGGTGTGCCAGCCTCACCCCCACCCTGACACACCCACCCTCCCCCCTTCATATAAATGGTTTTCAGCTCCCTTATGGTTCACAACATCCTCCTCAACATCCATCCTGCTGGACAGCACAAGGAGGCTTCTCCACCAGCAAGGAAGAGCCAGAAGAACAGCTACCACAATTCCTAGAAACCTAGAGTGAGCTGGGCAAAAAACCCCTCAGTACACCATCTTCAGAGACCAACAGCAAGAGCCTGGAGATCATCAGGCTTTTAAAAGGTATTCTGGACTAGAGGAAAAACCCTTTATTACAGATGGAATCCCCATGAGAGAGTTTTCCTTGGAGCTGAAACCAAATGAGGATCCAGTGCTCCAGATGAGTGGCAGCTAGCAAGAATAACTTGTCACTAATTTTGTCAACAGCATCAATTGCAAGCCCATGCCATATTTTCAGATAACTTCTCTTTTAGGTGAAACTGGCTGGGAAGGAAGCAACAGAGAACAATGAAACCCCAAAGGCGCCTCTGGAAAGCTGCTATCCCCATTCCATAGCCAAAGGTGAGGAGGCAGGAGCTGCCAGGACCTTTGTTTTGAGAGAGAAGACTCAGAGGGCCAGTCTGTGAAGGCACTGAGCACCCTCATTCTGTGGATGTGATGTCAGAAGAAGGTGCAAATGCACAATGCCATCTAAGACCAGGTATACTGTGTGCTCTGCTGCAACAAAACAAATTCAAAGCACTGCACTGGAGTCCAAGAGGAGTTAACAATATCCTAGGCTGCCCCTTAAACCACACAAATAATGTTTTCACTTGATTAATAATCTCCCTGTCAAAACCACCATGGTGAGGCTGATGGGAGAAGGGGCTAAATATGACAATATACAAAAATAGAGATGTGAATATAAAATGGTTTGGTTAAGAATATCTTAAAATTTGACATTCACAGCGGTTAATACTTAAGTATTAAACTCACACCACGCAAAAGAGGAGGTATGTCAAAATCATACTGAGAAAAACTGGCTTTACCTAACACAAAGAAAACATGAGCAGTTAATACAGCAGGGGAACCCCCTCCAATGATCAAAACATCTATTTTTCTTATGGACAGTTGTTCCACTGAAAGTTAAATGCTTCCTTACTAGGAAAAAATAATATATATATATTTATATATATGATTTGTATACTGTGATATCAATATACACTGAAAGTACTGCAAGGATATATTATTCATTTACAGTAAAACTAACAATCCATGGTTAAATTTATAGATTATAAATATGCTGTCTATATTATATGTGGTATAAAAATATTTGACATTTTGTGGGCACTAGGTCAAAATAAGATTTTCTTTTTTAAGGGACTAAAAATCATTCAGGTATATGCATATTACCCTTGTCAATGATGTGAGAATTGTACTGACCTGGTACAAAACAGAGTCCTACCATGCTGGCAAAATGAGGAGGGTAATGTATAGCATGATTAGCGTGATAATCACTGCATGACAAGGCTAATTAGGAGAAAACCCGGCATTTACAGCAGCCCAGTTCTAGCAGTACTTTAAATAGAAATATCATGAATTTAAGTGACACGGGCAGGAAGAAAGGATGAAGAAAAGACAAGGAAACCTAACTGGGATTAAAAACCAAATTTTAAGATACAGCCAACAAAAATAACTGAAATTCCAGAAGAGGGGAGAAAGCTTTAAACGCTCTCATTTGTTAAACGCATTAAGGAAAAACAGAGGTGCATTGATTTAAAAAAGTGTGCAATTGATTTTCTGGATTCACTGCTACGACTGCTGTATTCCTGTAGAAAACAAAGCCCTTTGTGTAAGGTTAATATCTGTCCTGACTGCATTTTCAAGTTTAACTTTAGTTGCTGGCCCTCTGCAGTTAACATAGAGGTTATTTGGCTACTTCCAAGTATCTATGGTATGCTGCTCTGAGACGGACTTCTTTATTATTAATTACTTTAAACATTTTTGGTATTGACAAAACCCACGTATCACCTCACCGGACAAGAAACACATCCCAGTCCTTCCATTTCCTTATGTGCTCAGTCACTTCACTGGATTAAGGCATGATTTTGTGTTCCATTTGCAAAAATAAAAACTTTTTGTACAAACGTCTGGGTTCTTTTTATACAAAAATTTCATTTCTTCTTATGGCACAAGCAGCAGCTGCTGTTTAAGAAAATATATAAATATCCTTTTTTTTTTCTTTTTTGTTTGTTTTTTTTTTTTTTTTTAAATTCTTCTGTACAAATATCTTCAGTGCTCCTCCTCCTCCCCGCATTACCTGTACACGCTCGGCTCCCTCCCCCCGTCCCCGGCGGAACCTTTCGTATTTACAGCGCGGCGGGCTCGGGGCGGGGGGGCCGCGCCTCAGGACGAGTCGGTGCACGGCGACGGCGGCGGCGGGTACAGGTGGTGCGAGTAGCTGCGCTCCGTGTACGGCGACGGCGGGCAGCTCTCGCAGTTCTCCTCGGCGGACAGGTACTGGCTGCGGGGCGTGGGCGGCGGCGGCACCGGCTCCGAGTCGTAGTTGAGGTCGCTGGTGTAGCCCTTGGCGGCGGCTGAGGCGGCGCCGGGCGGGCGGCGGCTCGGGCCGTAGTCGCTGTCGCACACGTCCGTGCTGCAGGGCGTGGTGGGCGGCGCGAAGTGCCGGTAGCTGTAGGGCCGGTAGCTGTGAGGGGACACGGAGCGGGGGAAAAAGGTCAATGTCGCTTTCTCAAGGTGGAAACAAAGTGATAAATACAGGGTGACCTCTGCAGTAATGCACGGCATCTCTGTCTAAACTTCCCTGTGTGAAAAATGCATGTATTTTATGATTGGCTTTTCACAAATATTAAAATGAATGTTATATGTGTTGTGTTAGTGTGGAGAGCCATGAAGGTATACAGCTGAGGGAAAAGTAAAAAAGGTAGTTGTAAAGCAATTCCCAGGCTTGATTCTATAAACAATTAGGCTCTCTCAAGCACCACTTTATAAACAATAAGATTCTCGGACAGTCTTCCCATAGCAGGCAAAACACTCTGTCCTTGGGCTCTTTGGGAAAAGATAGCTACTCTGGGAGCAGATGGAGGTTTTGGGAACTTTTCATATCACAGTGAGAACGCTGTCCTGTTTTCAATAAAAAAATCATAGGTATTGTAAAACAAAGGGAGGGGTTAGAGTTTTCTCTGTTAACCTATCGTGAGCTTGGATTTTGCAATATGCATGAAGTTAATTAACACTGTTATATAAAGTGGCTGATTGATCAATAAATCAGAGTTTGATGCATCACCAGGATGGTCGTCTCCCCTTCACTTCAATATGTTAGAAAGTAATGCTGTATTAATTCCCTGAAGTAGTGTGTAAAATCTAATTTTAGGTTAAAAAATGTTAAAATAAAAACTATGTTATGTAGGATATTTTTTATAAAGTAAGGACTCGCAGTGAGATAGCAGCCACAGGACACCTAAATCTTTCAGAGAAAAAGAATTTATTGCTCGATTATCAGAAGAAACGAACTTCTTCCCGCCTCGAAGGCGCTGTTAGGATTCAGAGGAAGAAATTGACGATGACCAGACAGAATCCTGTGTTTGAATGGAATTTATGCATCATGTATGAGGTGTATGAATATGCAACAGGCTATTGTTTTTAAGGGTTAATCCTTTGTTACCGTGTGTCCTTTTTCGGGCTCATGCTGCCCAGAAAAAGGTACCTGGGTGTCCATAACTCTTTGTCTCTATTGTCTCATATTGTCCTAATTCAATTTGTCCAAATTATTATTACTCTAGTTGTATTACTATTTTTATAACCATTTTATTACTATTAAACTTTTAAAATTTTAAAAACAAGTGACTGGTGTTTTTCACACCTGCAGAAGTGCTACAGTGTTGGGCTTTACTGGTAGAAAATGAATTTTGTGCTCCAGACTGCTGGGATTGGACAGTGGGTGTAAGTATTCTGTTATCATGTTTGGGTTCATTTAATCCATAATGCTGTGGGCTTCTCATCCCTGGAGGTGTGCCAGGCCAGCCTGGACAGGACATGGAGTAACCTGGTCTAGTGGAGTAACCCTGTCTAGTGGAAGATGTCCCTGCTCATAGCAGAGGGTGGAACTGGATGGGCTGGTCATTCCCTCCCAGCCACAGCATTCTGTGATGCCAAGATCACTGCAGAGCCCAGGTTTGCTAAGTGCTTCCCAGTCTCCAGCTGTTCCCAGTGACCCTGGCACTGCTCAGAGATGCAAGGAGCAGCACCTGTGAGAGCTTGTGCCTGGGAACAGTCTCTCACACAGCAGGCTCCCTAAGGACTCAGGTAGAAAAATATAATAGCTGTGTTGCAATTATGGAGATAATTCTGTTTCCATTACACAGTTTCTGGATACTAACTTCCAAAGCCAGACAGAAGGACTGAAAATTACCTGGCACATTCATAGCACTCAGGAGAAGCATTCCTTAGAGAAAGAAGTAACTGGGATGAAATTCTCAAAGGCTGCTACCACAAAACATCTTTTAAAATGAGCCCAAGACAGTTTCAAGGAAACAAATTAGAAGGGGAAATGTATGGTAACTACAACTCCCAGCATCACAGTCAGGGGATGCAGCTCCTCTATAGTCAAGTCAGAAAATTAGGAAAGAAGATCAGAAGCAGCAAGAGCAGTGTTTATTTTTGGGTGAGGGAGCATTTGGAAAATATCAAATTCTCTGCTACATCCCTAATATAATTTATAATACTGAAAGTCACATCAGCTAACCAGCAGATGACCCATGCTGGTGCCTGAATTTGGTTTCTTTCATTAGAAAATTACTTGTAATTTTGAAAGATTTTTCATATGGCTGCGAGGGATCATTATAAACATCTGGTCTGACCTTCTGCACAACAGAGGCCACATTTTCTGCTAATGGAGAAGAGATGTCTGCTCAGCCCCAGAGACCTCATTACCCAGAGCCCCCAAAGGCTCTGTGTTAGGGAGGCACATCTTTCAGACAAACACAGCACACTCTTCACACTGACCACATCCACTGATGATTTGGGAGGGAAACCTTTACACCCTTGGGTAGCAGTGGTCTGTTGCTCTATTTTTGGTAACTTGTTATAAAATCATAACTAACTCCAGCATTCTCACAGGGAAAGTAAGAAAAATACATTCAAACAGAGATAAAATGCGTGCTCATAAATAATAGTCAAGAGAAAATAAAGCAAAAGGTCAGCAATCTTTTCCAGATATTAACCCTTCATGTGTCAAACTAGAAATTCTATGCTTTATCTAGACAACAACATTAATGTTACTTATAACTTATTAGCCTTTATATTGCCAACTTTTTCTCAACAGAGTATTTGCTTATAATTTCTGATAATTACATAACAAATTATTTATAGCAGAAGCCTAAAAAAGGCAGAGTTCACTGCAGGGTAAGTTTTTTTGGCTCAAAATACTCATGGCACTGCATTTCTTTTGGCATGTAGCTAGTTTTGTGATGAGGAATTTACCCCAGGGATGTATTACTACCCCCTTAGTGTATGATTTACCTCAAACAGTGCTGCACTTCCACACAGGCAGCAGTGCCATAGTACAATTTAAGCACCAGTTTAGTGCTTGCAGAATTAGGGCCTTTGATTGCAATTCTTACAGAGCAGAGGCTGCCTTTATTCTGCATTTTCTACACTAACTGCTTTGATCCTGACAGAAGCTATTGTAGTAGTAATTACCTGTAGGATCTATGAGTGGATGGGCTGTTTGAAGAATAACCAAATTCCATGGTGTAGTGTGAACGTTCAGTGGCTGGTGATGGTGGTGGGTTCAAAATCTAAGGAGTAAGAAAGGAAAAAAGGCACTTTAAAAAAAGAAAGATACAAAGGGAACTCGAGAAAACACCAGTTTATAGCTTTTAGTACAGTCTAATAGGAACCTTAAGTAAAGAACTGCATATCTAGCACTCCCAGCAAAGAGGATTTTTTCCTGTTTATTCCCCAGCTCTTAAGCAGACCCTGGAAATGCCATTTGTTGCCTTTCCTGTTAGTTACTACTAAGCTCTTCTCAAAAATATTGACTCCTTTGGCCATTTTGACACAGCCAGTGCTGAGAAGTAAAGCTGCAGCAGGCTGTTCATTCTGGATTGTCACTAGGGCCACCACTGCCCCAGGCAGACTGGCAGATCTCTGCCCCTGCCAGCTGCAGTCCCCAAGTATTGCTCTGCTTACAACACTTGCAGAGTGCTGGCCAAGGCAAGCATTCCTCCCCTATGCAGGCATGTTCTTACTCCATGTGTCTGGATTAATTTAAAGCTGATTTAAAGCCTGATCAGTTGATTCTCAGAACTGAAAACCAACAATTGGAGATTCCAGCCTTCACTGACCAAGCATGGGACTCTTTAACACTCAACAGAAGCTTGGTGAGCTCCATAAAAATTCCCAAACCAAGCACCAGAGATGCTAGAAGTGAAGAGACAGGGAGCCCTCTAGGGCTGGCACCAACTGTTATGTGATGGAGGGATGTTACAGAGCTGCAAAACACTTCTTTACTTATTTACCTGTCGCTTGTGAGACACATGACACAAAGCTTCATTTTAATTCCTTGAAAGGTCTATACAGAATCAACCTTAATTTTACCTTCAGAGGAACATGGCAGAGCATAATGAAAGGAGATCTCTCTGCCAGAGCTGCTCAACATCTACAGGGATTTTTTCATCTCTCCTGACATTCAATCTAATATATTTCTTCCTGGCACTGAGCTCTCTCACAATTTTTTTTAATTAAGTGAAAATTTCTAGACCATTTTGGAAAAAAGACAATCCTCTTCCCTTTCAAAGTCACTTACTCCATATCCAAACAAGTTTATTAGACTAGAATTCTAAATCAAAACATGAATCTGTCAATTGATTAACCTTTAGAAAGACAGTGTCACTTCCCTGAAAGTTGTTAAAGGTTTATGAACAACAGAATGACTTACTGGAGGAAAGTAAGTGCCTTTGGTACTTGAGGAACTGCTGGAGGAGGCTCCTGTAACATGGGCCCTGTCATAGGGTGGGCCACTGCTCCCTCCCATGATGCTGAGGGAGCTGATGACAGATTTACCTCGAGACATACCTGAGGAACAGAGATGTATGTCAGTATTCAATTCTCCTCAACTCACAGACAAAAGGAAGCTTAAAAAATAATCTGGAGGACAACAGCAGTATGTTGTCCTTGCAAGCCCAGAATTAATTATCTTGGTATTAAAACCAAGTTATGCTCTGAGAGCAGCCTGCTGGATCTCAAAGCCATAAGTTACAGGACATATTTCATCAATATATGCAGAAGCAATGCATGTAGATGAAGTGAAATGTTGTGGTTAAGTTTTACTTTTTAAACAGCAGTAGCATCATGTGTTTGGACTGGTATTGGAAAATTCATCGTTAAATGAAATAAGCTGAGACCAAAGTTATGGCTGATCATTACAGACTTGGCAAGAAGTCTCACCAGCATACAAACCTAGACTGCAGACCTACCAAGAATGATTACATAATGTTTAAATCCCATGAATATAACTCTGTGTAACTTTACCCTGTACTGTTGTGAATCTTTGCTGGTGCTACAATAGGCCAAAAAGGGCTATTTAGTACAAAAGAAGAAAATGCACAGTGTGTGCATTTATTTAAGCATAGGTTCTGCAAACTACCTAAATGCTTGGGTAAAATAGCAGTTCATTATTGTGAAGAAGGATGGCAACAAGCCTTGGCAGTCCTGGCTTCCCACAGCTTCCAAGAACTGCATCTGGAGCAGACATTTCCTGCACAGAGCATCCTCAAGTACAGCTGTGGGGTGCCAGGGACAAGGATCACCCCTTTACTCACCAGGCAGAGAGCCTGACAGGGAGCTTGGGTGAGGCACGTAGCCCAGAGGCACCGAGGGTGGCCCCTGCACCACGTAGTCGTTGGTCATGGTTTCCCCATCGCCCTTCATGCGTGGGCACAGCACCCTCTGGCAGATGAAGTACATTGCTCCCACCACAAACACTGTAAGGATCACACCAATGATGGAGCCTATGGTGTTGTTGGGCTGTGGGGCAGGTTCCTCCGTTGTGTCTGAAAGGGAAAAGGAAAATCAGACCGTGGTAGTTTAGACCAACATTAGTTTTTCTTGCATCTTTCCACTTTCCTCTTCTGTAGGTAGACAAAAACTTTCAAATTAATATATGGGAGGAACAAACAGGCCCTAGGACAGGTCTGTTCTGAGTGTCTATAAGGGCTACCTGCAGCCTCCAAGATGACCTCCAAACATGCCATGAGGTTTTTTGGATCACAAATGACAGGAAATGAGCAGTAAGCACATGCATGTGCAGGGGGAGTGATGGGTGTACTCTTGCTTCAGGCTGACAGAGCTTTCCTTTGAACTTGATGAACAAGACCTGCAGCCATGTCTCCAGATGACACTGTGCAGGGGACTGCTCTCGTGCTTTTCTTGTCACTGAAGATGGCAACAACTGCTTTTCACGTCACCCTCGGCTATCACAGTAACAGACTGGCACTCCCTTTTCTCAGCAGTGTAACAATCACTCATGGTGCACCACCTTCACTGTTCAGCAGTGATGAATTTGGGCACTGCTGCTGGTTATTAAGCTATCTAAAGTATTCCACATCTCACCCACCCTTCTGGTTACAGATACAGCTGAGCATCAGCCTGAGAAGTGCCACCTTATGAGGAATCTGCACCCAAAACAATTATTCAACAGTCAAAATGAGTGGCTTTCCCTACAAGACCAGTTCTAAGCAATGACAATTCTGGGAGTAACTGACAACCCCCTGCCTGTGCTCATGAATTTGTCAAGAAAGGCAGACTTTAAAGTATTTTCTGTTCTAGTCAGTGTTTTACATCTTAAGCATTACTGAAAGTTTTTTTCTCTACACATTTTCTTCTCCCTGAACACCAAACCCACACTTGAACCAGCTTGTCACAGTCTACAGAGATAAGTAAACAGACTTCTGATCATAGTGAAAGAGGGATGGTGACAACTGCCATCTTATTCTGGGTGGGCCAATTTTCCATCCTCTGTTAAAAAGCTGGAGAACATACAAACTCTAATAAAGGGAAGTAGACAAGCCTGTGATAATGTCACTAGTGACTTGGTAGCATGACAGAACATCTCTTAATACTCCTTCTTAAGATCAAGGGTACAACTCTGGCTTTGCATTTTCAAATTATCTGTGTGCCAGCTGTGATACATGGATCTCTAAAACAAGACAAGATGTCCCTATTTACAATTTCTTTAAAAGCACCAACAGTGAAAGTGAACTTTCGAGTTGGAATTTTAAAGACAGTGGCTTTCTTGTAGAGCCCTGGAGATTTCCAGGTAGGGATATCACATGTTACAAATCAGAAATCAAGCTCAGAATTACATCCTTTCAAGATAAAAAAAAAGAAATTTTAGAAGATTTACTCTATAAACAGAGTGCTCCTCTGATTCTAAAAGCACCTGCTATTAATTCTCAGGATGAGAAAACCATGAAGCAGAGAAGTTATAGATGAATGCCTCATGCCAATAGATATTTTTTAACATTGCATCAACTCAGCATATAAATATTATAGTAAAACAAACCTTTGATTTCTTTTAAAATTTAAAAAATAAGAAGAAAAACGGCAGGCATTCTCTGCCTCAGAAACTACTTGTTCAGAATACTAATTATTTTTGTTATTCCTATTCCACCACATTGTGCATTAATTGCATGACAGCAGTTATGAAGCATTAATTCTGGGAACCACTAATTCAGTCTGCTTGGCAGAATAAAATCAAACTCATAGGAAAGGTGAGAAGCAAATTTTGCATGCTGCAAGCAAGTCTCCAGTCTGAGGCAGTACACTTACAGCATCCTTGCTCATCAGAGCTGTCACTGCAGTCCAGGTTGTGGTCACACTTCTTGCTTTTCCCGATGCACTGCCCACTGGCACAGCGGAACTGATCCGTTAAACACAGCACTGCAAAGAGCCCCACACCAACAGTCAGCACCAGAAACTGCTCTTGAAAATCATTAAGAAATAAAGACACCAAAGCATACAATCAGGAGTATCTTGGGAGAGCTTGGAGTGCTGCAAGCTTCATTTCTGGAAGTGGCCAGTGGCACACAAATCCCTCATGTGAGCCATGCAGAGCAAGTGACTCAGTGTTCTGTTGAGGATGGTGCACACTGGTACCTGGGCTTTACTGCCTGCCCACAGTAAGAGCACTACAAGATAAAGTGACCTCCATCTAAAATCCCTCAGAGGCCATTGAGAAGACAGGCACTTATCTCAGGACATGGTTATTGCAATATTACTATAAGGATCTCCAAATTCAAGCATTTACTGTAATATAAGAGAGAAGAATTAAGTTATGAAAAATAAATCTGCCAAACCATGATAATAAAATTGTTTAAGAAAGATAAATGTCCTTCTTAATGTCCTTGTGCTCTTCCTGTAAACCAGAGAAATCCTCAATCATGAGACAATATATTGACTTGATATTATGTTTTTAAACTGAAATGAAGGTCAAAAAATAAAACCGAAGCTTTGCCAGTACACTGAAAAAATAAAAGGTGCTGCAGGCAAGATGTTGGCTGCTGCTGTTTCCACATATTCCTGCCTCCTGTTTCTCATAAATCCAGAAATCCTTTTTTGTCTTCAGCTGAATTAAGAAGTTAAAGTAAAGGCTTTTCTGATTTGTAATGAACTTGAATACTCTCAGCAAAAGGACCCCTTTGAAGGTGATAAACAGCCCCTAGTCTGCCATCTCCAGTTGCTGAATGACAACTGGAAGTTAACTTGCACAACAGATTTTCAGATGTCAGCATCTCAGCTGGCTAATAATCACCTTTCAGCACACAGGAATTTCAGCTCTATGGTTTTGTTTGAGTTGTAGCACATCTTTTGGAAAGAAATTTAGCCTTGATTTAAAGTCATTTCAACAGTCTCCCCAAAGAAGGAAAATGCACTGAAAGGATATAAAGAAGAAGCATCCTTTCAAGCTTACAAGCTGTCCCTACAACTCTTCACTACATTTGCAATAGGGAAAGGATCAGTTTGCTCAGATTTCATGTTCTGTAGTGGTGGGGCAGTTCAGATTCTCCAGCAAAACCTGTCCTTTCCAAAATGAACTTAATTCTCATTGTGCTGGCAACAGCACTTCCCTCTGTAAAGACAGCTTAAATACTCTCTTTTGCTGTGCTCTACAGGAAGAAGAGGTCTCCAGAAATCTCCTCTGTCTCTCACTCCTGCTTGCTCAGAAAAGCTCATTTTGTTCAGGTATTGTAAAATAAACAACCCCAAAACCTTTACTCGGTACGAGGCACACAAAAAGCTGTGACAAGGATTTACTCCACTTTGTATTTCACTCCCAGATACTAGGTTTTTAGAGCTTGAAATCGTGCCATTTTTGATAGGACTTTTCACAAACAGCATTTAAGCCACTCTGCTGGAGATCACTCTTAATTTCCACTTCACAGGTAGAGAAACAAAAGTATGGAGTTATGAAATAACTTCTATTTAACAGACCAGTTTAAAAACTAGCAGAACTTTGGATCTTTTCAAATCCTACTCAGCAGTAACACTGCTACTCATCCCTGTCCCTGTGACAGGCACATTCCCATCCCACTTGGCAGCACCCCCCGTACCTTCGCAGTTCTTCTCATCTGAGTTGTCCTGGCAATTGGCTTCCCCATTGCAGCGCAGGGCACTGTCTATGCACTGCCCACTCTCACACTGGAACTGGCTCTCAGAGCACACTGGGCAGTTCTTCTCGTCACTGTGGTCCTCACACTCGGTGAAGCCATCGCAGCGCCAGGCCACCGGGATGCAGTCAATCTCACCTGTGAAACAGGTGAACTGCTGAGGGGAGCATGTTGGTGGTTCTTGGGAAATCAAGCAAACAAACAGAAGTTAAGAATCCAGGTGAACAAAGAGAAGGACAGGTAAGGACGAGAGCTCAGCTGCTTTCCTATATCAAAGTCAAGGTCACTTCCACAGCCACTGTGTTCACAGCCACTTTTGCAGACCTCGAGGCCAGTGTGACTGATGCAGGCTCACAGCAGCAGAGGCTTGACAGACGAAGAACAAGAGGAACAGAGAAACATGCACACTCAAAACACAATTCTTCCCTTCCCATTTCAGACTCTCACACCTTTCTCATTGGAAGATTTCATGTCAAAGTCATTGCACTCTTCAACTCCCCCTTTGCTGCAGCACCACTGTGTACACAGCCAATGGCTTACCCTCTTTTTCATGCTTGACAGTCATTGTATAGAAGATGTTAAAAGGATGTAATTTGCTGCAGATGGATGCACTGTGTGACTCAGTGTCTAGTTATGTGCCCTTCACAGCTCTATTCAGTCAAAATTATTTTAAAACAAAAAACTGCTCCATCTAGTCAAGTTCCACTACCTCAACACATCTGTTAGCTGTTATTTAACATTTACTACATTAACTGTTAATCTCAGGCAGTAAGGAAGTGTGGATCTTTTCCCTTTTTTTAATCTCCCTTTCCTCCCACGGCTTTTTGGCCTGGTATTAAACTTGCTCTGAGAAAATATCTGGATTATGTTAGCTCTTGTTCCATTGTGAGACCACACGTCGCCTCGATGGCGAGATGATTGCACAATAACCCCATTCAGCCCAGTGGCACCAAAGTGCCCGTCCTGGCCCCCATTCCAGCCCCACCCCAGAGACACCAGGGCGTGGGCTACAGTGGCCATGGCAGGAGGCAACTCGCCCTTCTGGGGCTGCAGTTCAGAAAGACACGCACAGGGTGAGCTTGGGGAGGACAACAGAGAAGATCAGAACAGCACAGACTGTGCAGTGTGCCAGAATGTGAGAATCCACCACTGCCTGAAAAGGCAGAACATGGGGAGTGACAGCAAAAAGTAATGAAAATCATACAATTAAAGAATCAAGTTGAAATAATTCAACTTAAGTTGAGTCTTAAGTAGAAAGAGTGAACAGAAATCCTTATTCAGCAGTTAGGGATTTTTTCCCTCTTCCTTTGCTTCTTCTCAATACTTGCAAATTTAGCTGGAGGGTGGAGGGAAAGAGGTGAGTCTGTACAGGTGTGTAACAGCACCTGGTGCACTGGAGGGAAAGAGGTGAGTCTGTACAGGTGTGTAACAGCACCTGGTGCACTGTCACATTCCTTGGCTCAGAAGCCATCCCTGAAGATGGAGACACTCCCCAAGGCTGAAGCCAAGAGCTCAGGGACACAGAAGTGGGGAAGGACTCACCTCCACAGGACAGCTCATCCTGCAGCAGCACCAGGTGCACGGGGCAAGAGCAGCGCGTGGAGCCGTCCCCCTTCACAATGCAAATGTGGGAGCAGCCACCATTGTCCTGAGAGCACGGATGCTGTCCTAGGATTTTAAAAATGAGACAGGGACTGATAAGAAATCCCCAACTATTTTATGACCTTTCAGTCATTTCTTCATTACCCGCTACCCCCTGGGGAGAGGATTAATGAAAAAATCTCTGGTAATGTTGTATTTTGTTGTGTGTATTTCTTTATACACATCTAAAATCATACATGACTAACTCTCCATGATCTGAAACTACTCTAAGAATTTATACTAAAACAGTACTCAAAGCATTTTACTTCTTGTGTGAGGTAGCAGTAGTTCTCTGCAGCAAATGGCACCATTAATAACACAAAAAGATATCTTGGATTCCCTACTTCATTTTCTCTACCAAAGACCATTAAAAAAATAAACTTTTCTAATTTACGAATTCTGAAGCTTCCACACAATCTCTGAAACTCAAATTAACATGCTCTAGATAAATATGTCTCTTCATTTTAATGTTTAATAAGGACAACATACTTCTCTTGGAACTCCTGACAGATTTACTGAGATTAATAGCACACAAAACTAGTAGTAGTCTGCACTGATGTTTTAATTAAACATCCCCAGACATTTTTCTACATATTTCTCCAAGGCATGCACCAGAGCCTACTAACCAGGCCTATTTCCTCCAGGATGACAGCAACTCCACTGCTTTAACCATTCATCTCCCACCACTTCAAGCATGTGTGTGTGGAAAGGTAAGCAGAAACTTTTTATAAGTGCAGCCATGACCAACACAAATTGCTATTTAATACACACTTCCTTTGTGCAATTGCTCCTCTGTCAATTCACTTTCAGTATGAAACACCACCACCAGAAGTTGTTCACTTTGCCTTCAAGGCAGGCAATCCACTGAAACACTGACAGCTGGTGACAGGCCCTGAGAGCTGTGCTTGCCTAAACAGTGAACACCCCATAGCAATGCACTAGCACGATCCAGAGAGCCCTCTGTTAGGGATAACAGGATGTTTCCACTGTGTCTAGAGACACTCAAATGCCAGGTGCCTGCCTGGGACTACCAATCAAGTTGTCATCAGCAACAAAACACGATGTTGGCGTTGTGATAGATCTCCAGTCCGTTGCCAAGTGCCTGAAGGAAACAACCTAACAGCACCGATACCAGCTCCTCACCCCCTCCATCTGCACTGATGTGGATCAGCAACAAGGCACAACAGGCTCGTGTCTCTTGGCTCCAGTCTCACAGGCCCTGCTTGCACCTGCAGGCAGGGATTGCACTCACTGTATTCCTGCAGGTTGAGCTCCTTCACAGCATGGATGTCACTGAGTTGCGCAATGCGAGCCTGGACCTTTGTGCGTCCTTCTCGACCGGTCATATCAATCTTCTCAATCATCTGCTGCTGCCTGTCAATCCAGTAGAGCCAGTTCTCAAAGACAGTCAGGCCCACAGGCTGCAGGATATTGGAGTCTTCCAACACGATCCGGTTAGCACCTGAGAAGGGAGACAGGGCTTGGTTCAGGTAGGCAGAACTATCAGAAACATCTCCTACACCACTCACACCATTATTTTTTCACTACTTTTATGCTACTGGGTAAGCCTACTACAAAACCCCAGGCAGTTCTGGGTCCTCTGATGCAAGACCGATGCATTTTGCAGACAGATGATCAAATATTTTTTTTTCTGCTTTCACCAAGAAGACAGTTTTTGTGCTCAAAAAATATCTAATGTATTTAAGAAGCACCTGGAGTGGAGGGGCTCATCTCTCATGAGCCTTTCCAGTCTCTTATCAATATGATGGAAATCAGGAGCCCTTTTCATTATTCTTCTTTCCCTTTTTGAGAGATTAATTGCTTTGTCTTGCCATACAACAGGGAATAAGAAGATGGATTATTGGCTTCAGCTAACCCATACAAGATAAATTCCAAATGAAAGCAGGGTAATTAGGACTTCTCACATGAATGATGAGATTAACACTTCTGACTTCCTCATGTTCTTTCCTTTCAGCTACATTACCTTCACTGAGCTATTAGTGCTAAATGGGGAATGCTCCTTTCTTTCTAGCAAAGACTTTCCTGAGTTCCTTTAGCAGTCACCAGGAGCAGACAAGAGGCCTTACACCCCTGAAGAGTGGTTGTCGATTTCTGCGCCAGGTTTTCTGGCATTAAATACAGCCAAGAGCAACTGTCACATTTCATGGTTAACTCTCCACATGAATAGAACACAGCCAACAGTTGTTTTAAAGGTATCACTAAAGTCTGTCTGAAGACAGTGAAGACTTTGTAACTCACACAGAAGAAAAATGTTAGTTAAAACCTGAGGGCTCAGGAGGGAGGCTTAATCCATGCTTTCTTTATTTAACAGGATGACGTGGTCATTAACAGTCAAATATTCAGTGAGTTGATCAGATTCGGAGCACAAATTACTTGCAAAGCACATGGAATCTGCTTCAGTTTTGAGAAGCTGAAACAGAATCACACAAGTCAAGCTAAAGCTTGAAAATTTACCTCTAAATCCTGGTATTTCTGATATGTGAGCTCACTGCTGTGCTTTTTTTTCACTTCTACTACAGCAAACAACATCTTTACCTTGTTCATCCATAGAATGATTTACCATAAGTTTTAATATTTTTGTTCTGTACAACTATACTGGAGTAACTGAATACCAGGGGAAGAAAATCTGTATTAGCCACACAATATAACCTTACAGGACAGAAGACAGATGCACTTCATGATTTTATACTTCAAATAAATTCTACCTATCCTTTGTTTAGTAGCACAAAGGGGTTTTTTGCTTGTTGAGAATTTAATCAACATTATGTCAGTGATGATGACTTATAAACAAATTCAGCTCTGAAAAATGTATTTATCACCTTTTCACTAAATGCACAGAGAGCTCAGAAGTTAAGCAATTTTCCAAACATTTACCAAGCATTAAAACCTGAAGGAAAATATGGGAATTCAAATCAGCTAGGCTGAGCTCTCACCACCACTTTGGAGCAACACCAGCAATGATCTGATTAAGAAAAGATGTTGATGAATTCTGAAGGAGGTTATACCCAGACTGATGTAGAAATTAACAGACTGAGTGATGTAAGTCAACCTAAATAACTGCAACCATCTATTATAAACTCCAATAACATGACTAATTCTGTCAGGAAAAGGTAAGAAACAGAAACCTCCATCTTGAGAAATGAAGTTAAGCTGAGAATAGGGCAAAATGCAAGGAAGACAGGAAGGAATACAAAAGGTAAAACCTTGACCTATCCAAATGGAGTCTGTACATGCCCTGCTCTGCCATGCCCACATCAATCAGCATGGCATTTTGCAGTATGTTCCTAAAGCTCTGAAGCTTAATATTTTCATTCCCTTAATGTCTTAATCTTTCTTTTTAATATTTGTGACCAAGTGTAACTGAATATTTCTGACTAAACTGAGACATTAAATCCCTTCTTCCATAAACCAACAATGAAACCCGAAACTGACTCATCAGGGTGCAAGTCTCCTTTATTGGGAATGTCAGATGAAAGGGAGACATGATTAAGAGGAGCTTTGTCTCCTGGCATCACCATCCCCTTTCCAGCAATACCATTTACAAAAAGACTTAAAACCAACCAAATAAATACAGAAAATCAGGACACACCCATAGCTCATTCTGTTTCCAAATAAAAATTACTTAATTCCAGAATCATTAGACATTTCCAAATCACACTAATTATTCTGGAATAGAAGAACTAATTTCCAAATAGTTTCCATGGTAGGGAGCTAATTCCAGTCATCTTTTCATAAACAACCCCTTAATCATGTGAAGAATCTGGTTAACTTCAATAGGATCTCCCATTTGGGCAGAATAACCAAGTCCTAACTGCATGCCTGAAGGACAGGGAGGAAAAGAAGGACTACATCACATAAAAGGCATCCTAGCTGTCCTTGTCTTTATGGGCACTGGAATCTACAGAACTGACAGAGCAAGAGACTGAATGTTTTTAAGAAGTTAACATGCAGAAAAATTACTCTGCTGGTCAAAAGAGCTTATTAATCAGCATTCCTAAGCACAGGAATGCATCTCAGCAGTCAGCAATTTATCCTGGTGATTATAGCAATCTATCTGTGGTGCAAATGCCAAAAAGCAAGGGAGGTTTTGGAATGGTTTTTTCTTCGAAATATGGTTTGTAAAGTAAATCTTTTACTACATAACATTGGTGATCCAACAGCCACATCTTTAAGGAAAAAAAAAAGCAGAATCATTAAACCTAGACTGAATTAGAATTTAGACCCATCTCCTTGTCTGGTGTCCCAATTTCAGGCAGAGAACAGACAAAGACAGAAATAAAGCACATGCAATATTCTCCTGCCTGTTACTCTACTCATGCAAACCCTGGATCTGGGACAGCTTGGAATGTACCAAGCAACACCACAGCACGTTTTTTTTTTTTTTGTTCTTTAATAATTCACTAACTCAGATTGTGTCTTGCATTTTAAAACAGTAAACAATCATGATATCACAGTTCAGTAGTGACCTTGAATCTTCCAGTGACACACCACAGAAAAAAATTACTGTCTTTCTGAGCTTTAATTCCAACCATCTAGGAAAAACAAAATGTTTTCCAAACCAAAAGCTTATTCCAGGAACTTAACAAAAGGCTGAAAATCCAAGTGGTGTCAACAGGGTTACATGCTGCTACTTTGAATGAAGGTACCATGTCATAAGTGGAAGACATTACCACAAACATTATTGCAAGCTGTCATAACTCCTTTTATGTTTTCAACTCTCACTTCCAGCAACAACATCCAGCCCAATCTGTATCACAAATTGGTACTGATGTTACATGAGGCAGCTGAGCTGATCCAGCACTTTGCTGGATTAGGCTGGTAAATGAAAGACATTTGTCTTTCTTACCCAATCTGGACTGTATAATTTTCCCTTCTTCTCTTGCTCCACTTCTGGTTGCTTGCTGGACTCTTTCCTGAACCAATGCAGCTTTCCAAGCCAACAGAACACCATTCTCTGTTTGCCTTTTTCTGTATAATGTTGTTAGGATATTGTTGAATGGGCTGAATGAACTCAACTCATAGAGGAGGTCAGACAAGCAGCATAACCAATCTTGGGGAGCAAGCAAAGAGAATTCCACAGCTGGAAGAGGGAGGTTTTTGTCTTTTGAGGACAGAGAAATGTTACATCTTCTCTATCCTTCTCACATCTTTTCACCCCATATGACAGGTACAAAAGTAACCTGGACACCTGCTGCTTCAACTCTGCAGGACATATTTTTCCACTAACAGGGAACTTTCCTCTGATTGACAGATTATTGCACCAAAAGCAATGCCTTTAAAAACAACTCTTTTTCTTCCCTTTCCAAAACTGCTGCTATTTATTTGTCAGCTGACTTTGGGAAACTACACAAAGGCTTTGCAGTGAGAAACCAAAGTCAATAGCATGTGTAGCAATTAATAATGCAAATCACAGAGTCATGAAACTGTAAAGACACGCTGCATGAATCATGCCCATTCCCTGGCTGGGAATTCAGGGAGCGATTAGAATCATAGTACAGACTGTTTATAGTAGGAAGGAAAAGATGACACCTTTCTCTACATTCCCCCACACCCACACCACACACATGAGTCACTGAATTAAGGTGCTACTCTACCTGAAAGGTCACTGCTTTCAATCCTGCGCAGATCTGAGTCAGCCCAGAACAACTTGCCCAGCTGGCTGTCAACAGCTAAGGCGATGGGCTTGCTCAAACCACTGAAGAAAAGGACTTCTCGCTCAGTTCCATCCAGTGCTGCTCTCTCAATTTTAGGAGATCTCTCCTGGAGGTTGGTGAAATACATGTATCTGGAACAGGAATGATTAGAGGAACAAAAAAGTTAAAAAGTTCATTTGATCTTTCCACATTTTTTTGCTATAAATCCAAGACATCTTAACAAATGTCAAAGTTGTTTTTCATTCTGCCAAACAGAAAGCAAGCTGCAGCAAGAAAACAACTCGATTCTCAAAACCCTGGGCCTGAGTTTTCCTACATACCCTTTCTCTGGATTCACCACAATGGCTCTGGGCCTGTCCTGATCCCCCTTGAGCACCACTCCCATGGGTCTCCCATCCAGGCGAGTGACGTTGATGACGTTGGTGGCCTCGCAGGTCCAGTAGATGTAGCGGCTGTAGATGTCAATGCTCAGGTCATAGGGCTGCATATCCAGGTTCTGATTGGGAACTGGACTTGTCACAACAGTGAGGCTCTGCAAAGGGAAGAGAATCAACACACATCTTAATCTAATATGAATAACTTTATTTGCTATGGATGCACCATTTCTACTGCTCAGAAAAAGGAGTGAGCCAAAATATTAGCATAAAGTAAGGAGAGACCCCGGTTCTGCAAAGTCTTCCAGCTTGTAAGACTTTGCAAGTTTGACCAGTAAGTCCAAATTCAGCTGCTGTATTTCCTCTACTTTTTTGACAACTCAGGAGTTCAGTTTGGATCGACCCAATCCCAGCACATTTAACACTCTACAATAGAAATGTAGCACCACTAATTCACAAAGCTCTATTTGAGCAGAGAAAAACAAAGGCAAAGTGAGGCCAGATAGCACTTGAATGCTGGCCTCATTCTTCTCCACTATTGCTGCCATCTCAGTTGGAGGACATGAGGGTGGTTAATAAATGGAAGGCAGCTCTGCCAAAGATGGAAAGGACATCAGCTAATGTACCCTGACTTCAGAGCATTTCCAGCTAACACCTTACTAGTTCAAGGTCTTGCCTTCTACTGGTCTAGACTTCTGGAGCATGCCTTTTTCTTCTTTTTTAATTATTATACTTTTAGAAAGAACCTCATCGACATATTTCATGGACATTTCTAAAATTCTGAAAAGGATTAATAAATCAGTAAACATGGCCTACATAAACATTTTGGAAGCCATGATTATGAAGCGAGCAGCCTCTACCCTCTCATCCCCAAATTAAACTTCACCAGAAAATTTGCCTAACTTTATTTGGCTTGTCACCTCTATGAAATGGTGTGCCTGCAAGTCTTCATTTGTTTATTCTGCTGAAGCTGGCAAAAACATGGTGGCTTTGACTAGTTTTGGGTATTATTTAGATATTCCAAAATTAAAAGCATTGCTAAATTAAGAGTCAAGGCTGAAGGGCATACAGCAGGATCCCACTACTACCACACCCACCACCAGAAACCACACTCTTAAAATTCAACTGAATGTGGCACCTCGCTTTGTTGTGTTGCTCATCTTAGTCTCTCACTTGCCCCACATTCAAAAAGTCAGGAAGAAAAGATCTATTTTAAAATGCAAAATTGAATAAGCAGTCACTGGTCACAGTTAACCTCACTAAACTTTACCATTCTACCTTTGGTAGCTATATACCTTCCTTTCTCTTCCTCTCTCTTTTTCCCCAATTCCTCCCCAACGCATTTTGCTGTGGTCATTCAGTAAAGGTACATCGGGTCTTGATTAATACTGCGCAAACCACTAGGGTGTTTTTTTGCACTCTGAGATCAATCCATGAAACCCATTGGTAAGGCTGGCTTGTGACAGCAGCCCTGAGGATACCTGGCTGCCATCCTCCTGTGCCTTGCGGATGATGTTCTGCCGCGAGTCGATCCAGTAGAGCTGCTTGTCCAGGGGGTCGTAGTCGATGGCGCGCACGTTGCGCAGGCTGTGGATGGGCAGGATGATGTCCGGGCTCTGCTGCTCGTCTATCACCATGCGGTTGATGGCGTTCTTCTGGCTGAACAACAGGAACGTGGTAGGAGCTGCATGGGTTAAAAAAGAAAAGGGGTTGAAAGGGTTACACGTGGCAATAACACTGGGCAATGACATTTTTATGTCTAAGAATGATAACTACAATCCATAACTAGACATTTATTTCATTCCCCTTTTCCCTCTTCCTTTGCCAAAACCAAACAAAAAAATCAAACATAACAATCCCAATCTCTGATGAGTATGAAAAGCCTTTCAAATTAACTCTTTTTACTGTAAATGTCTGTATGTGAATTTGATAGGCAAAGATCAGATTTTTTAAGCGGAAGGACTAGTGAATGTGAAGACTTCTGTCAAAAGCAGTAACACTGGGCATTTTTATGTTTAAGAATGACAACTACAATCCATAACTAGACATTTTTTCATTCCCCTTTTCCCTCTTCCTTTGCCAAAACCAAACAAAAAAATCAAACATAACAATCCCAATCTCTGATGAGTATGAAAAGCCTTTCAGATTAACTCTTTTTACTGTAAATGTCTGTATGTGAATTTGATAGGCAAAGATCAGATTTTTTAAGTGGAAGGACTAGTGAATGCAAAGATTTCTGTCAAAAGCATCTCAAATAAGAATGGTCAAATATGCCTCTCAAAGAACTGTGCATTTTCTTTCTAAAGGGGTCTCAGGTCAATGCAGCTCCACTATATTGAACTCTTTATTAGGTGCACTCATACTTGCAGAGGAAGGTAAGAAAAATCCAGCACTCATTCCTTATTTAGATGTTTCAGGGGAAAGAGATTGACAGTGGTTCAGTCCTGTCCCTACAAATCCTTTTTCTGCCTGTACTGGAATGAAACAACTAATTCACAGGAAAATTTCTGAACTGTGTGTGAGGCTGTGCTTTTAGAGAAAAATGCATTTGCTCTTCTCAAAGCTATGCATATTTACTATTTCTAGGTGGTTATCTGGGAATGACAGCCTGCAGTGAGAAAAAGAAATCTCATATTCTGCCCTGCAAAAATTTCCTGGACAAATGTTTGTTCTTTGTAATTAGAAATACCATCAAAGAGCAGAAGGTAAGATTTCAACACCCCATACAGCTGTAAATACTTACAGTAAATACACAAAACATTTAATACATCACATCACTGAGAAAAATTATCTGTGTATTACATAGCTGGGTCAGAAATCAGAGAAGGTAGTGAAAGCATTTTCCTTTTTCAGAGGTTTCTTTTCAATAATGCTCTACCTGAAGCCACTGCTGTGCAAGATGGTACAAGAGCAAATTGCCAGAAATGCAGCTTGAAGCCTCCCTGAAGTTTGTACAATCAATTCTCTACAGCCCAAGCCTGTAGAGAGATTAGCAGTGGGACACTGCATTCATTTACCAGCCTGTAAAACAGGTAATGCAGCACCTGGGAAAGGGGAGGAAGCCAAAGTCTCCTAGAGAACATCATCACCTTGCTTTGTTATTTTAGCACAGCTTTGAACAGCTATTCTGACTGCTGGGGAAAAAAAAAAAGCAGGGAGGAGTTTCCTTGGAAACCAACACTCTCTCCTAACATCCTATAACAATCAGGCCTAATTGCAAGGTATTTTTGCTTTCTGGAAAATCTCTATTTTCCCTCCAAACACTTCTCCAATAATTTCAGCTGCCTTCTACTTAACTCTAAACCGTGTAAGAAAGCACAAAAAGAAATAAAGTGAAGATAAGTTTATATGAATGAGTACAGCAGAATAATGGATTCAGAAACATCAGAATTCTTACCAAGAAATTATGATAGAAATGGAAAGGGAAAAAACTTAAGGTAAAACAATGCAGGTAAACATGTAAGCACCTAAAATTATTTCTACTCTTCCCCAAAGATACCCTCTCACTTTCTAAGACTGCCTGGCTTACAACTTTGAATTGATGGCTCATTATAAAAAGCAACAGCAGAATTTCTCCCCTTGAGACTCCACATCTCTGAAACAGTACCAATTTCAGAAATCCCTTTCCAGTTTTCCTCATTCTCCCTCTCAACAGTCACATATTTTAACTGTATTTTTGGCAGCAGGCAAATGGAGTGCATTGAGTATGTCTCCTGTGTAACCCTGCCTTCCAACTTCATGACACGTGGTAGGTCTGAAGAGATCTCACCAGAGTATAATTAAAAGAACTATGCATGCATGAGCAGGGGGTTCTGGAAGGGAGGACCTCCAGACAGGGCCTGGACTAATAATGTTCAGGAGGTACATAAGCAAGTAATACAGGCAAAAGAAAGTTAAAACAATTCATGCTCCAATTACAATGTCCAAAAAAACGAATTAAATTATACACAGAGAGGCACCTAAATCTCCAATTAGCTACAAATGAGAAGCTGGAAATTTCCCAGGTTTGAATATAGCAGAGGAAAACTCCTAATACCACACAAAGAGCCCTGAACTGTACCCTGGGGAAATGGTTCTATTTGCTTACAATGTATTTCCTGTATTTTGCTCCTTGCTCTTTTTTTCAGGAGCATTTTCACAAGAAAAACATGACCTTTGATTATTCTGCTACTTTTTCTCCACTGCAAGTCAAATTCCTCCACCTAGAAGATCACAGTCCCTATCAGAGAGGTGCCTCTAACTTGCACAAACATGTGAAAGTATCAGGGTGCAAGAATCCAGCTGTCATGCAGGGGCCATTGTAATTAAAAAACAAGAGAAGTCCAGAACATATAGGGAGTAGAAAAGCACAGTTTTTGGAAAAGCATGGTTTTCAAAAAATGCCATGAGGTGGCATTTGTGCAACAATCTGCCCAGCTTTTGGCTTTAAGACAACAGTTGGATGTCTCTACTCATGCATAATGTGGATGAGATACAATCTGTCTCTCTGTACTAGGAATCTCTTCACCCACTGACTAATGTGAATGACACCAGTGGAAATCAGCCATCCAGAGTTGTTGCCAAAATTATGAGAGCTTTACTGCAGCCAGTTATTGAGAGATGGATAAATTATTTGGTTAGAAACTAATTACACACAGCCTGAGGGGCCTTGTGGTTTGTATTCTGCACAACAATAAAGAAAAATGGGGCTTGGCTGCACTGAGATCAGGAACCAGACTGCTGGGGATGCCATGGAGCCCAACCCATCCTCACTGAGGAAAAACACTTGTAGAGGTCTGAGAGTGGCCCACCTCAGCATCTCATCAGCCAGCAAACACAGCTACTGCAGAATGAAATCCTGACCTCATAAAAGCTGCACAAAGTCTGGAATCCAGACTAAAGTATCACATATCCTTTATGCCAGGCAAGACTAGTAAGATATAAGTAGATAAATAAACAAGTAAGTAAGCACTTGAAGAGGGTCTGACAGAGACACAGAACCAAAACATTTTTAGCTTTTGTGTTTACACAGATGTGGCCAAGCCACTGGAAAAGTTCACTAACAGCCATTCTTCTTATTTAATTAAGATATTGGTATGTTGCAAGTTTATTTTCTTGGGGTTTTTTTGCTTTCAACATCCTATGTTGTCTTAAAACTCAGTAAGATATTACTAGTGGAAAACTGTAAAACTCTTCTTTCCTCCCAGTACAATGCTGGCATGGGTCACTAAACACATGTGCTCCTGCACTTCCTGTTCATTCCCTATGGCTTTCTGTCAGAACCCAGGAAATTCCTCTGGCTGCCCTGGAGGACTCGAGCCCCTGCCCAGGGGGCTCAGAGACCTTGGCACAGAGCCCAAGACCCCTGTGCCTGTGATTTAGCCCTTGGATAAAACAATTACCAACCTCATGTGAAGAATTACAAGCCATGAAAGTTTAAGTAGAATGACAGTGAGTTTATCATGGGGTGAAAAATAGATTTTTGGGGTTTTTAGAATGGGGGTTCAGGGGGCAGGCAGAGTGCCTCTTGCTGAGCAGAGTTCGGCAGGACAGGAGAAAGAATTTTATAGATAAGATACAATAAACAACCTTGAGAATGAGAAATGAAGAGTTCTGATTGCTTCTTTGACTGCAGGGCTGGGAAAAGAGACTTTCTAACCTGTGACAGTGTTCACAGGGGTTTTCAGATTGGGGAAGAGATGAGGATCTGACTCTGTTTCAGAAGGCTTGATTTATTATTTTATGATATATATTACCTTAAAACTATACTAAAAGAATAGAAGAATAGGTCCTCATCAGAAGGCCAGCTAAGAATAGAATAGAAAAGAATGATAACAAAAACTTCTGTCTCGGACAGAGAGTCCAAGCTAGCTGACTGTGATTGGCCATTAATTAGAAACAACCACATGAGACCAATCACAGATGCACCTGTTGCATTCCACAGCAGCAGATAACCATTGTTTACATTTTGTTCCTCAGGCCTCTCAGCTTCTCAGGAGGAAAAATCCTAAGGAAAGGATTTTCCATAAAAGATGTCTGCGACACTAGCCTATCTCAAGGTCACTGTGAGCAGCCAGAGACCCCTATGGCTTACCACTGCAGGTCCTGTTGTCAGAGTTCAAGGAATAGTGAGCTGGGCAGCCACAGACAAAGCCTCCCACGGGGACAGCCAGGCACAGGTGGGAGCAGTGCCCGTTGCTGGAGGCACACTCGTTCCAGCCCGCCTGCCGGGAGGAGTGGAACACCAGGATGTCCATCACGTAATCCAGGTGGCCCTGGATGATGGTTCGGTTCTGCCCGCTGGTCTTGTTGGCGCGCTCGATGCTGCGGCGGCTCCAGTCTGTCCAGTAAATGTAATCCTGGTACTGGGTCAGGCCAAAGGGGTGAGGCAGATCATCAGCTATGATCTCACGGTCCAGGCCTGTGTAAAAAACAAGGGACAGAAAATGGGGTTACGTGGGCACAAGCAGTGCACTGCTGAACGTGTCCCTGCCCAGAAAGGTTAGCACGCAATTACTTTAAAGAGTAAATGACAAAGTAGTGGACAGCAGTCAAAAGGAATCTCAGCCTATCACAGAAATGTGCTAATCCTGCTTGCCATTCACAGAAAAATGTGCTTTACTGAAGAAAAAATGTCAATGCTGAAAGGTATCAGGGGTCTCAGAAAGATTCTGTCCGTCATGTCATGTCATATGTCATGACGTGATAAACAATCTCCAACCACATTCCAAAGCAGCAAAACACATGAGAAGCAAATGAGATAGTATTGTTTTCTTTTTCTCTAAGGCTTCTCAGCTTCCCAGGAGAAGAATCCTGGGCAAGGGGATTTTTCAAAAAATATAATGGTAACACCCTCCTTCCCAAACTGACAGGATGCCTCTCAATCTAATGCAGGATGCTGACACTGTATTTCCAGTTGAGCATCTCTTGCACCACACTTTCCCCACTGCTTATAAAAAGAAAATTGATATGAACTTAATGAAATACTCCATTGCATTATGAGAAAAATTAAATGTACAAGGCTAAAATAACTTGTCTGTGGAATGTCACAACATTCCAGAGCAGCCAGAAAGTCAGGACAGGGAACAGCTAATTGTGTATACCATGGAAATGTTAAGAGATCTTAAGGAGCAAGAAATGGCAAGGGGAAATTATTTCAACTCTGTTTTATTAGCTACTTCATTACCATAGTACCTCCTGCTGTGTGCTTACACAAAATGAACAGGCGATTATGAAGCACAAAGTCATTCCCTCTTTGCACACAGAAGTCAAGGATGCACAGCCCCACACTCTGCTGTCACCAGCCACAGGCACAGGGAAAAAGAGGCTCTAATACTGTTTCCAATCCCACATTTCAGAGGGAAACATGCAGCAGGCCTCCACAGCACACCAAAATATATGAGAAGCTAAAGAAAAGCTTTTCTATCACACATAATTCCCATATTGCATTTTCCTGTTTTGATCTTTTTCTAGCTTTGTTCCACTACTGCAAGTATACTGTTTAAAGTAGACTAACTCCTTTAGCATTAAATACTGGCTAATTAATAATGCTTAAATATTGGCTATTGTTAATGCTAATCTGAATAATTTAGTATACAACAAGGCAGTTCAGTCCTGTGGGTGCTGAGAAGTTAAAACAAGGTACTGTGCAAATCTGAGAGGGCCTAGGTCCTCCACACAGTACTTTTGAACAGTGAAAGAACAAAATATTCCACCTCCATTTAGCTGCAAAATCATCACAGACTCCAGCACAAGAGAACTCTCCTGCTGATAAGCACTAGCCAGGAAAAGGTCCTCAACATGCAGGATACAGGGGGAGAAAATGCCTGAGGATACTAACAAAGATATAAAACCAAATTGTATTAAATTTCATGTTGAATAAGATGTTGTTGTCCTCTTGTTGTTTCTTTTTACCTTTGTTAAGTATTTTCTAGTGCTCTTGAGAGTAGCAAAACAAGAACCTCCAAAACACTGCAAGATGACATCTTTGTCCTACATATAACTGGAAATACGTACACCTTGTGTAATTTTAACTTTCTGAGCAACCCAATCACAAGAAAATCGAGGCCTTGCTAACCACAGTGTCACATGAACGTGAATTACAGAAGCAAACATTAAAGGCGTGCGAGGTCGGGAAATTTTATTTCTGTCTGATGATGTGTATCTTTGCATTATTTAAGCCACAATTTGCCATGAGGGATCTGCAAAAAGCAGCATGGCCCTGAGGATGCTGCCCATGGCTCTGGGGCTCACCTAACATGTTGGAGGACTCTATGAGGTTGGTGTCCAGGTCGGTCCAGTAGAGGCGCCTCTTGGCGTAGTCGATGGTCAGGCCGTTGGCGCGCCCCACGTTTGGGACCAGCGTGGTTCTCTCACTGCCATCCATGGCAGCCCTGTCAATCTTGGGCTTGCCACCCCACTCAGTCCAGTACATGAACCTGGTGAGGACAAAAGAAAGAAAAGTAATTGCATTCAATCCAAGAGAACTCAAGAGGAAAACCAAAACAAAAATCCTTAGAAAGCATAAGAGAAAAAGAAGAGCTGTAAATTCAAGCATTGTGCTAAATTAGGTTGTTTTTTTTTTTCCAAAGTGTAGTCAAGTTTCCTCAAAATGCTTCTAAGATTATTTTTTCCCACTTGGATCTGGATTTTCACCAGCAAGTTCTGTGTGACAACACTTTGCTAGTAACTAATCTGTGTATGTCATTTAAGAGGCAGAGGCTGGCAGTCAGGCACCTTCATTATACCCGGTTATTTAGCAGGTGTTTTTGCAGAGCACTTATCTTCTGTTTCTAGTCAGTTGTCTCTCAAATGAAGGAACACAAAAAGGTAGATCTGCAGGGTACTTTTGTTAAAAGGTGCCACCACTCATGTCCACACAACTAAGTCATCACATGTACACAAGTGACTTACATCTCAGCCAAGACACACAAATCTGTGTGCAATTTCCACTAGAGCAAAAATACAATTATTACATACTCACATACCAGCTTATGCCTCATCTGGAAGAAGGACAGACTTGCACATGTCTACATTTTCTTTAGGCAATGCACAGTAGAGTAGGATGTATATTTGTGTATTATATACTTGATGGCTAGTTAGTCACTTCTTCCAAAATATGAGGCTGATACCATTCCAAAACAAAAGTGAGAAGCAGCTATCCAATACTTATACCTTTGAGTTTTAATAACTCTAATAACAATGCCCTGTGAAGCCTTTTAGTTCCAACCAACTGCACAATAGGAAAGGTTGCCTCAGACACTGATGATCAATGGGGAGAAGTTCACTGGACACCAGGAATACATGCAAACTTTTCTTAAAATTTTTGCAAGTACTTTGGCTATAAATTTTGCAAGTTGGACACAGCACGAAGCCAAGTTTAGAATTGCCCCCATGGCAGCAATGTCTTGGAAAACTTCCATTTAAAGTACAACTATACTGTATATTTATATAAGTATACATAATATATAAGTATAGATAATCTATAAGTATACAGCTATACTATTGCTGTAAGGAAAAAGGGGCATTTTGACCCAAGTAATTTTTTTTCTAATCTGTGGTGTAGAGACAAAGCATTGAATGATGATAATCCTTGGGAAAAACCTACTTCCAGTATAAAACCAGAATCATCCAGAGCAGCCTTTTGTTACAAATGAGTAACTGGATCTAAGAATCTGATGTGGAATTCTCATCCAGGCAACCCCTGGCACATCAGAGCTGAATCCAATCTAGAATCCCACTGGAGGTGACCATTGTCACCACCTTGTTGAAATAAAGGAGAAAGAATGTGTTTCAAGTTCTCTGTGTTGCTGTAGCTCTCACAGTGTGACTGGGAACTGTGATAATGTCATAACCCTTGTAAATGAAGTTCCTTAATTTGAAAAATAATGCAATATTGGTATAACCTCAAAAAAATTTTGCACTAATTAGTTATTGTCGAGTGAGGATTTCAGGGTAGAAGAACTATTTCAGAAGCTGAACAGTTAGCTTGACTTGCCCCATTCCTTCCTCCCTCTCCCTGTTTATTGCCCTACTTTTGCTATCACACTTCAATCCAACTGAGAAGTTTCTTCTCAGAAAATCTTTCATTTGGAGCATAGGTGAATACAACTGCTTCCATTCCTTCTCTGTCCTTCTTCCTTTGTCTGTACAAACGAAAAGGTTTCCTTATCTGAAGAAATAAATCCCTTCCTTATGCTCAGACTATAAACTTTGCTCTCCCACCCTCAAATTAAATCATTTAATGCCTTCATTGGACCCTAACTTGTGATAAAAAGAATCCTAATTTCTAAAATGATAAATATATTCCTTTCAATGCTATAGTCCTTTTCTGATTAATGAATTCCATAAACCTACAACTACTTTGATTCTGTGGTTAATTAAAAAACTAAATATAAATCCCTTTCTAATGAGCTGCTCTGAATTTTATTTTTATTTTTTTTAGTATTTTTAATGATTATTCAGGACGTTAAGAGTGTATTTCTCTAAATTACCAGGTTGTATTCCCCAGCTCAGTTCTCTCAGGGTTTACAGGCAGCGCTTCACTACCATGCCCTAGAGGAAGCATGGCAATGTTGTTTTTCTCTGTTCACAAACACAGAATTAAACCAGCGAGTTACCCCTCAGCAGGGTCGAGCGCCAGCGCCCGGGGGCTGTCGAGATCCTTCCAGACGAGCACCTGGCGGTGCTGCCCGTCCAGCTTGGACACCTCGATCCTGTTGGTGCCAGTGTCAGCCCAGTACAAGTTCTTCCCCAGCCAGTCCACGGCCATGCCCTCGGGGTAATCCAGGCCAAACTCCACCACGTGCTCCAGCGCGCTGCCATTCATGAACGCTCTGCTGATGGTCTGCGGGGATGCAAAGATACACAGGCAAATCAGAGAACTTACCAGTCTGTCACTGGGCTGCTCGTTTTCTTTGTTGGATTTTAAACACCTTCAGATTTTAGGCATCTCATAGGAAAGAGGATCTTACAATCTGCTACTTATTTGCAAAGCAAACAACGCTGCTATTCAGAAGTAATGATTTACTGCGCTCTGTGAATGTATTCTGTGTCAATTACAATAGCATTTCACTGGGGAAATAAATGGGATAACTAGTCTGCTTGAATTAAGCATCTACATGACAAAGTGACCTTAATAACTCAGTGCCAACTTCGAGGGGGAAATATTTTGGCTCTCCCAGGACTATACAAAAGCATCAATGCTATAGCACGGAACACTATTTAAAGCAGCCTAATGAAACAAAAGTGCAGGACAGAACAGCAAATGGAAGAAAACAACCAAATGACTGATGAGCTCAGTAGCTTCAGTACTGATGGCTAAATTTAATTTCACTAAACACAATCTCTTCCTGGACTTTTATTCAAAAGACTTGTTTAAACTCTGCCATCAGGATCAGCCTGTGATAGCAGATACAGCCAGAATTCCATTTTAATAATATATTAGAGTTTAGGCTATTAGAGTTTAGGCATTCCCTGATAAGCCTGAAAATGTTAGAATAGTACAGAATTCTTTTGGCAAACATGGGTTACCTTTCCCCATACCTTTCAATATTTCTATCTGCACACACTCCTCATACTCACAACCAATCAGAAGTTAACAAATCCCTGATTTTGGTTTATTTCCTAGTTTGAACACAACCTGCTAATTATGCCAGTTTGTGACAGCACTATAAACATAAACAGCATCTATAAACAGAAGGGCAGTTTAGAGATCAGTCTTCACGTGTATCACTTATGCAGCTCAAAAGAATATCATGCTTAGGGAGTTCAGCCAAGTCACCTCTGGCAGACTCATTTAAACTCTGTGTTTTTAACTACTATGATTCTCCAATTGCAAAAGTCCATAAGTTATTGTTGGCACATGTCTCAAGTCAGTTGCAGAAAATGTAATTAAAAACGAAACTCTTTTACATATCCCTTGAATTTTGTAAACCCCATTAATCAACCTACTCTTAAAGACCTCAAGGAGTATAACAGCCAACATGGGCTGAATCTCTACCTTCAGTGAAATGTCTGTCCAGTAAATACGATTGTCTGTCACATCAAAATCCAGAGCAGAAGCCTCCTTGACTCCGGTGAGCGGGATAGCCACGTTGTTATTGTTGGTTTCGAGGGAGATGCGCCTGATGTCTGCCCTCCTGGAGAAGAGCAGGAAAGCTTCTGGCACGATGCAGGTCCTCATGTCACTGATGAGCTCCAGGCCGATGGGGCAGGCGCAGCGGAGCCCTTGGGGTCGGTACAGGCACAGGTGGCTGCAGCCCCCGTTGTCCTCTGCACAGGGGTTGGTACCTAAGCAGGCAGAGAGGAAAAGCAACCATTGCAAACTGCCTGCAGTGAAAGGTGAGCTAGTCCTCACAGGCATCAGCCACACTATGAGTCCTCCAAGCAAACATGCAGTTTTTCTCCTTGTATTCTCTGATCAAATTATTTTTCATTCATTTCCTGTAATTTTTTAGACAGACCTTACTCTCCTTTCCTCACGCCAAGAAGCAAACCCAGCACTAGGGAAAGGGAAAGGGATCTGGGCTTCAGCAGCTACCGATGATCCCAATTCACAGCACAAGCACTGCATGCATGGTAGCTGTATGTTCTGCTGCCTTTTACAGTACACTGGTCCAGCCACATACCCCCTTGCATTCCTGCAGGTAAAAAACTTGCAGAGCTATTTTCACATCCATTCAACAGTCTCTCCAGGATGCAAGTGAAGCAGTTCTTTGCAGTACTCACTTATGTACATGCTGGAAATTGAACTGAGAGAGGCTTGGCACTAAGCAGTTCAATTGGCCAAAGTTGCAAAGAGGGCTGCATTCAAAACAGGGTACCTTGGGGCATCAGTCACACAAAGATACATAGCAACTACATTTTACTCCTTTCCTGCAGTACAATCCAGACACAACAGCAAGAAGCTGCAAGCCTTATCCATATAGCAGGATACTCAGGTACTCTGATGAGTTCTGTGATGCTACAATTATACTGCTACCAGTGCTTGGATAGCCTAGGATAGGCAATTTAAAGCTAGATGCTACTTTTTTACAGCACAAATGCTACAGGACAGGAAGTATTTCTAAATATTTTTAAAGAGAATTTTCTAATATTAACGTAGAAACTATCGAATGGACTAAAACTGACTCATTCGTAGCTTTTGCATACTGGGAGCACATGTTCAGCTTGATATTCTTCCAAGCTACAGAACTGAAGCTCCTCACAGAAGACCCAACCTATTGTATTTGCTGGGAAATGTCCCAACAAAGGCAGGAATGGTGGATCTGACTCCAGGTTCTCAGAAGGCTAATTTATTATTTTATGATACTATATTATATTAAAGAATACTATACTATACTAAAGAATGCAGATACTTATTAAATGCTAAAAAGTTAATAATGAAAACTCCTGACTCTTTCCAGAGTCCTGACACAGCTTGGCCCTGATTGGCCAATGAGTCAAGCAACTCACACCAGAAACCAATGAAACAATCACCTATGTTTTGTGAAACAAACATATTCTAGATGAGCAAAACACAGGAGAAGCAAATGAGATAAAAATTGTTTTCTTTTCCTCTAAGGCTTCTCAGCTGGGCGAAGGGATTTTTTCAGAGAATGTCAATGCTACACTAACCCACCCACCCTATCAAGCTGCAGCCTGCATTGCCACGGGACTGAATTCTGCCCATTTCTAAAACTGCAGTACAGCAGTGCTGACATTTTCCATCCCACTGTCCCTTGGGGGATTAGCAGCCCACTCACCGATGACCTGATGGACGTTGGTGGCTTTCAGGCCCATCAGGTCAGGCAGCTGATCGATGATGATCTCCCTCTCTGCCGTGCACTTGTGCACGCGCTCAATGCTGCGCCTCTGCCAGTCTGTCCAGTAAATGTAGTCTCCCAACAGAGTGAATCCAAAGATATGAGGCAGCTTGTCCTCCACCAGGACTCTCCTGCCAGTTCCATCAGCATTCATGACCTAGGAATATAGACAAACTTTTTAGATATATAGAATAAACCTGCCACTATTTGGAAGATGAACAAACTAGCTGCTTCATGCTCAGACTTCAAATTAAAAAATAATCTCCTATGCATTATAATGTCATCAATGTTACACAGCATCCTAATAAAAAAGAAGAGACTCTTTATTAACAGGTACTTACTCTAAAAGTCTTATTTAGAAGGTTAGTCTTGTAACCAGATCTTAATGTGGAATTATGACACAACACTTGTTACCTTTGCTTTAGGAACTATTATTATGTAATAATAGTTACTCCTGTTATGACTCTCTCATTTCTGACATGAGTTTTGGTTCAGTTTTAAAGAGGAGTCACTGTGTTTTACACAAATGAAGACAAATTTATGGCCAAGGAGTTCTGGCTCAGCACCTTCTAGTCCACAGTCCCTCCCAAGTGAGCTTTGCCCATATTACAGAGAGCATTGAGAGGAGGCCCCACACAATTACTGGGAGGCAGACACTGAAGAAGATCCACAGAGTATATTTATATTCCCCAGTATATTTCTATTCCCCAGTCTGAATAAGGAACCAGTTTTACATTCTTCAAAATTAAGTACAGTAATTTTTTTTTTACTACAAGGAACAGCTGTGGTCTGTAAATAATTGCATGCCTTTGATTGAGACACTTGAATTTACTGTGTCATTTTTCTCTACAGCTAAAAAGGAGTAATACCTAACTTCCTCAGTGAGGCACTGAAACGATTAATTAAACATATGTATGCATGTTCAAGTGATGGAGTGCCTTATGAATGCCAGGTATTATTATAAAATGTACCATACTGACAGGGGCAAAGAGTCCCATGTTTTAAGACAAGCTTAAAAATGGTTCAGTGCTGCAATTTTTCAAAAAAAATCCTTCTGAAATATTTCTACTTGTTTCAAGGCCATAGCTTAAGTTTACAGTATGTATACCACTCTTCCAAAACCAGGAAAAAACCTCCAACCAACCTTACTATAAAAACTTTCAGAAACAATGTGATTTATAAAATCCAAGGTAGCATACTAATCTCTGAAACGTTAAAGCATCCTTCCCACCACCCCAAGCATGTTCTAAGTGAATGACTGGAAAAGGGGTGGTTTATTAAACCAAATCTCTCTCACTTATAACCACATCCAAATCTCTATGGCTTCCCATCCTTCCCATGGCTCAAACCCAAAGATTTATGCAATGACAACCTTCAGGATCAACTGGTTTAGTACCTCAGACTAGACTGATGATAGCTGGTGGCCAGAATATCTTCCCAGATCACAAGAAATGTAAAGGCTAGTTTGGAGCAACTCCTACCCAGACACATATGAGAAGAAAGGAATAGAGCAATGGAACTGAAATACACACCTTTCCAGGACACAGTATAATAAAATATTTATAAATTCTCTTTAAAAAGTGGAAGAAATGCTATAATCTTCACAATAATTCAATTTCTCCTCAAAACTATACCTTGTCAAACTTCCCAACATTTTGGCACTTACTCTCAGTATATTAGAATAGGAACTTAATCTTTATGTGCACATTTCCCTAAAGGAACACTGCATATTTGCTGGATTGTAGGAATAAGCTCCATATTTACTTTTGAAGAAAGGTCATAATTTCTTGAGGGAATTAGCTTACCAAAACCCTTCAGTCCAGCAGAATATACAGCATGCTCCTACAAATGCACTAATATCTCAAAAATAGATTACTTGTCTGTGGTGACTTGTTCCCCCTCCCCCTTAAACTACAGAGATAAGCCATTTGTTTGCAACTAATTAATACATGGCAATTAGCGCTTGCTGAGCAGACCAAGAAGATCCACAGAATGGAAGGATGTTGAAAAGTGAACCAACCAAAACCACACAGTAATAAGCAATAAAACATCACCATCACAAAGTAGCATTTTTTAAAATTACATTTTTTTGCCTTGTATTTATAAAAGAAAGAAAATTCCTTATTTAAGGGAGTGCTTAACTACTGACAAAGAAAATTAAGTTGGAAAGTGTGGGGTGTGAGATGAACTTTCTTTGGCAAACTTGAAGAGTTGTTCAAATAAGCTTCCCCTATACTGAAATGAGTCAGGAAAAGAGAAGGTACTTAAGGATTAAATATCTGCTTTTAATTAATTTTTGGTTTGACACATAAAGGCTATTTTGAAAGACAGCTTTACATCTCCTAGACAAAACAAGCACCTTTCTGTAAAAGTATTTACATATATCTGCCACTCTGCTCCTGCTGCAATTTTACCTGATATACACATATACACACACACACACACACATTTATGGTAGCAGCCATATATATGTGTGTGTATATATATATATAGATATATTAGATATATTTCAAACATATATATATATAATTTTTTTTTCCATGGCACCATGTTGTCTGCACTGACTTTGGCTGCCTGTTAGGTGATTTCAATAGAATTACATCCATTGGCTACAGAATCAAAGAGTCTGGTGTAAGGCAGAAGGGAAGTGGCAAGGGATGTAGGGGTGATATGTACAAGAAGAATAAAGCAAAATGGAACAATCACCTAACAACCAGTTTCAAGAGATTGCAGCATCACCTTTTCACATACTCACACTCAGGCAACAACCAAGTGCCAGGCTATAATCTCTGCTGGATTCTTCCCCCTTCCCCAGCTCCACATGGATGAGGCTCCTCACAGTGAAGCTCCACAGAATGCCCCACACTATAAATCCACCTTCAGCTGCTATGAGGCAGTGTCTCCAGAGGTTTATGCTGCTTTTAACCACAATGTGGTGTGAGTTTCACATTCTGAGGCCATTCTGAATACTGCAAATCACACTGAGAATATAGGCTACAACAGGAAACAGATGTGCTGTAACCACAAACACCACCTTTACTGAAAGAGCGAGTAGTTCCATGAAAAAAAACCCTAAAAGTGCAAAAATTAACTGGCCTCAGACAAAATACCAGATATCCTGCTTGAAGAATAAGGGCTTTGTTTATCCTACAACAATAATGAATGCAAACCTATAGCCTCATGAACACACAGCTTATTCAAAGTAAGTGAATTACTGCTGAGAATGTAGTCACATTTTAAAATGCTGTACTTAGTGATCGGGAGGAACAATAAAATAACAACTTTGAAGCACTACTTCTAATTTAAAGTTACAGTCTGGAATGCACAGTGACATATTCTAAGGGTCTTTCTTGTTAGAAAGATACCTTGCATTCAATTCACTTCTCAGTAGCAGTAATCACTGGGATAAATAGGTTAATGCAGTGAATTTACCTTTCTGATAATCTGGGATTTGAATTTATGGCAGTTTAAACTTGTCACTTGACTGCTTTAGGTCTAGAGTTTCATCATGAAATCTATCTCATTTATGAAAACCGTGTTCAGCTCTGTGTGGAGCTTGTGCTGGGGCCCTGGCAGCACTGCAGACTAGCAGTCCCCTCAGGGGCAGCGCACCAAGGGCAGGAGACACTGAGCAGATGTGACAGGTTTATGTGCACTGCGCTGAGGAGATGCCCACCACAGAAAGGGTCTGTCCCTACCAGGGATGCCGAGCTCAATTCCAAACTAAGAGCTCAGTCCTACAAGGTGTCAAGACTGAGATGAAGGTGACAGAGTGCAGAGTGCATTATCTTTCATCTTAACTCATAAACACAGCTCAACATTCAGCACAGAACTACAGAATCATAGACCAGCCCAGGTTGGAAGAACCCCTGAAAGATCATCGGGTCCATTTTTTTGTGGGAAAGAAGCCTAGATAAGATTATCCAGCATCCTGTCCAGTTACATCTTGAAAACTTCTAGTAAGGGGAGGGACTCCACTACATGCCTCAGTAAAGTATTTCTTTCTTATATTAAAATGACACTACATGCCTCAGTAAAGTATTTCTTTCTTATATTAAAATGAAACCTCCCTCAAGGCACCTTGTACCAGTTGTCCCTGTCCTCTCCAATGTGGCACCATCCATGTACCAGGAGAGCCTCCCTCCTCCTCCCTGAGCACTGGATAAATGTGAGCCTTCTCTTCCCCATGGAGAAAAGACCAAACCTCTTCTGTCTTTCCTCACAGGGTGGGATCTCATCATTCCTCTAGGTGCTCTCCACTCTCCCTGCAGCTCCTCTAATTTCAGATACTTGAACCTAAGCCCTGATTTTTAAAATAATTTTTTTTAATTTGTTTTTGAACAAATGACAGATACCTTAGCCATTATTGATTCCTGAACCTCAGCATCTTTACCAGCACCACCTTACTCATCATCAGAGAGGCCAGAAGACCTCAGTTAATATGCAGGACCTCAATTGCTCTGCTCAAGTATTACTGCCATCACTGCCCCAGCTCTACAACATTTTTATCAAGCATCACAGCTGAAAAGGATCTTCCCCCACTGAGTCACAGGAAGGATGCAATTGTAGCATTCACTTTTCTTCTGGAAAGAAAAGGAATTAGAAAGATTTCTGACCCCATGGCATAACAAACACTACATAAATAAGATTTATTTGGTTAAAGAAATTTGAGCAGCATCTCTCTTAAAAATAACTCTAAAAGATAGCTGGAATGCCTTATAATCATTATATTTGCATTTTTTGGACTGGGTTTAAGAACAATGTATTTTCAACTTCTCTAAGACAGACTGGAATAATTTCACTGTTATGACTGCAGCAATATCATATAATTAACACATTTATTTACTGCAAAACAGCTGCTCTAAGAGAGAAACAAAGAGATATCTTGTCTAAATTTCCAATTTTATTAGTAAAAAAAGTCTTGATCAACTATACTCTCTTTAAGCGAACAACTGAAGCTTTCAACTCAGTTTGAAGAAATCATTCTGTCATTGTCATTTATTTACTATTAACAGTATTTCTCCTCAATTCTAAAACATTAAGGAATGAAATGGGAAGTCCTCTCTTCATTGTGGTGAAATGCTGAGGAATCAGCAGAAGGGATCCCTGGAACCCTTTGGATTTGCTTCAGAAACCAAATGCCTCCAGCCAAGTCCATGATTTCTTACTGTTAATTATTTTATAATAGCCGTTAACAATTCCTAATTTAACAGTTCCTCAGCACCCTCAGTTTCCTTTAGAGCTCCAACAATTTTTCCAAAGAATTCAAAATATATTTTTTCTGACCATGGATAATATCCTAATAGGACTGCCATGAAGATAAATATGTACAAACAGTCCAGAGATAACTTCATAAATACCCTTTCTATCAGGCTACACACACACTGTTAACTTCTTTCACAATAGGACAAATTCCTTAGCACACTGACCAATGCCAACAGCAGAAATATTTTCTCTGTGATGGAATTTAATTTTAGAAACAAGTGGTTCAGTTTTTAATGAAATGGTTAAAGTCAGGTAAAGTTACAAGTAGGCAAGGAAAAGATTTTAGAACCATTGTGACAATCACAGGTGACATCTCCTAGGCAATCACATGCAACACAAAAGAACTCCTGCATTTGTAAAGAACAGGCCAACACAAAAACATGAGCCAAAATGACAAATAAGATGAGAAGAGAGAAGGAGCTCCTCTGAAAAGATTCAGTGGTAAAACAGGTGACTAAAACCACTTTACTACAGATATTAATTTTGGTATGTAATCCATATAGGGTGGAGAGGCAGCAGTCAGGGAGTGTTCTGTTACCTGGCCATAGGCTGTGGGGGCAACAAAGAAAATTAATGACTGCATTTTGCAACTTACTATTTAGCAACTAAGACCTGTGGGCAGCTGCACAAAACACTCTGGAGAATGTAAACCAGACCAGCCAAGCCCAACCTGAAACCTCACAGTGGGTTTGGGGGAACAGTTTTACAATTTCAGCACAGCAACTCCTGATGCTCTTGCATGAGGGCAAAAGCCTCTGTGCTCTTCTTTCCCAAGGTTCTTTCTTTCAATGCCTTGCCCCAGAAACTTATTTTTCATTTGTTCTCTATCTAACCTGATGTTTTCCAGACTCTTTAATAAGTGACTATAATTGTTTTTTCATAGAGGGGAAAAAATGTTGGAAGTTTTCTACTGTTTTACCAAGTCCAAGTTGCTCCGGCAATAGTGCAGTGAGAGACTCAGCCAGTTATGGGACAGTTTTCACCTTTGGTGGCAGTAAACTTTCAAGCTGATTCAGTTGCTCCTATTCCCTAAATCACTTTGATTCCAAGGGTCTTGCATGTCCAAGAGCTTGGTTTTCCACCTTTTTCCACAGGCCCTTTGCCACACTACAAGATGATGCATGGTACCAGAAAAGATGTTCAGGTTAAGACTACAAAATCTCCCAGCAAAGTAAGAAGTCTATGTGAAGAAAGCTAAATCATTATTGAGAATGATTGGAGGTGAATACTTTCAAAGAAGCCCAGGTCCAAGATCAGTACATGGTTTTGTACACAAATGTAACTCAGCTTGTGAAAAGGGGAAAAAAGCAAAGCCAGAATTTCGGAGACTAAGGGATGATAGTGGACAGACAAACAGAACTCAGCTGAATCAGAAACACAGACAATAGCTCAGTATCTCTTCACATTGCTCCCCAGCTTGCCATGAAATATTTGATGTCAGACTCAGCTGAGCTGATGACTCTGGCTGGGTTGGCTTGAGGCATTTCAGTGTTTTGCCTTAGGTAACTGATACTGGCTGCTAGCAGAGGCTTGTTGCTTTCTAGCTGAGACAGCTGGGTAAACCAAAATACAATTTCCTAACTCCAATGTGAAAAATCTGGGAAGCACCCATGACATATGAATGTAGATCCAGCAGTTATACTCCAATCAGCTGCATGCTGGGCCATGGGGACCATGAGGGTTTCAGAGCTATCAGCAGCAAACCAGCACTGCTCATCTTTTAGCAAAGGTTGTGAGAAATGTCTCTCAATTCCCAGTGTGAGCCAGTCAGCACAACTTTCTGCTCAAATGTGTCTCAAGCATGGGTACTTGCCTCTGACATGGTGATTCCAGGCTCTCCTTAGAGGTAACAGGAAAAAACTCAGTGTTTTTAGAGTAGGACTCATCTAATCTATTCTAAACATTTTCAGTGTGGAAGTGCTGATTTCCAACATTTTTATAAAGGCAACACAAGGGAACTTAAATGAGCTGAATGTATCTACATCTCATGAGCTGAAATTACAGATTTCAGGATGAACTACAGATCTGTGACAGAAGAACTATTTGAAAACTGAATGCCAAAATCTTTTCCACATAATTTTTAGGGCAGTAATTTCACTTAGAAAAATACCATGTTTGGTACTCAGATCAGAGGGTCAAGTTACTCTTGGGCAGGAGTTCTGGCTCCATCTCCCCAAAAGCTTCCCTCAGAAGCCCCTTTGGTAGGAACTTCTCCCTGTCCCACAAAGCATGACAGCCTGTGAATAGCAGATTCCCTCAGGACTTCTTGCAGAACTCCTCAGCACAAGTGGCTTGCAATGTAAGGTCTCAATCATCATACTTTCCATATCTAAATTTTGTTCAGGTAATCTCAATTTATCAAAAGTAATAAAAAGTTAATTTTTAATGTTCCAAATTTGAAACTAACGTGGATGTTTTAAATGTTTCTTCTTTTTTTTATTTTTGCATTAGAACACCTGGGGTTGACTAGATCATGTCTAGAGGTCCCTTCCAACCCTCACAACTCTATGATTCTGTGAAAAGGTACATCTCTAAGTGATAATTCTGTAGCCCCATATTCAAAAGTCAAAGCAAAAAAAAAGGATTTTTTAAAAAAATAAATAGTAACAGGCTTACAATGCCAGGAGGTCCTAACTCAGCACTGGAGTCCATGGCAGGGACCATTCAAATCCCTGTATCCAGCTCTGCAACAGCCAGGAGACCTTACTAATATGTTGTCTGTGGCTGTCATTTGTTTGCTTTTTAATTAAGTTTTGTTATCTTGGTCAGCATCACAAAACTTCATTCAGAAGTTCAAAAGAAAACTCTCAAATGAAAATTACACAAAGTATAAACTAATACTGGTTTGGTTGGTTTTTTTTTTTTAATAAATCCTTACTGTACTACTAATTTCAAAAATCTTATTTTTCTTAATACAGGCTTAGCAGGTATTAAGAAATAACTGGAAATATCCCCAAAAAGTAAGCATAAAGTTTCTGAAACTGGGATGGAGTACAGGCATCTGTCCCTACCCTCTACAGTACATACTTGGTTTTTGTTGAATGAAATTCCCAAGTGCCATCACTATCCAAAGCAAAAGTAAACAACAAAGCAACTTCACGTATTTGTTTCAACTACCTTACTTCTCATACCTGCAAAAGTTTAATGCAAGTACACAAAGGCAGCTGTGTTCAAGGGCTAGGAATAGAATGGATTTTGCTTCTCAATTTTCAAACCTGTGCTTCAAGTAGGCTGGATGGGGTAGGATCAGTAACCAGGCTTGCAAGTCATCAGCATTTCACAGCACAAAGACTAATGGTATGAGACAAAAAATTCCCAGTCAGAAAATAATTGGTGTATACTTAGAAAACAAAATTTCCTTATTAGGGTGGCAGTAAAATTGAGGGAGTTGTCATCGGAGGAAAATATAGCCCTGCAATTTCAGGATTAAAATATGAATTGGAGCATTCTCTAGATGCCAGCTCCTAGGTCAAAGACAAAAATGTCCTCTCTGTTCAAGATTTCTGTGCTCTATAAAGTCTTAGCAGCATCTGCTTTTCTGTTGTCCAGCAAGGCTGAGTTCTGAACACTGGTGTGTACTTAGGCTGAAAAACAGCAGGATGTAATACTTTCCACATTAATCATGAGGATTACAGACAGTGATGCCAGGCACAGCTAATAGATCTGGGAATGCACAAACACTCCAAGTTGGAGCTGCACTCAAAAATCATCAGATAAAGGCTGGATCTGAGCAGGAGGGACATCCTTTCTCTACACTCACCACTAGTAGGTGTTAGTGGGTGCCATCTCCGGCTCTGAGAATGGAGAACAGGAGAGGATGAATAAAGAAAAACGAAGCAGAGATTGAAAAACTATGAGAAATCAGCCATATCATCATGACTTCCCCTTAACACACACAGCCACACATGCATGCAGCCATTTCTAATTGCTTTATCAATACCAGCTTTGCTGACCATTTAAAAATCCAACCTATGCCTTAAAACAGGTAGCGTACGTGCCAGGAACACAAATATTCACCAGAGCAGCAAAACACAAGACCAATTCAACAGAGCAGATCATACATTTTTAACCTCATAGCACGGCAGGAAAATGCTTTAAACCTGTAGCAAGTCAATGAGAAATCTTCCCCACTGGTAAGCACAATAGCAGCCATCCATTTCAATAGAAGTTTATCAGCAGTGAAACCTGACCGAGATAAATGACGAAGCTGTTGAGCCACAGCCTGCTTCTGCCTGCTGCAGGCTGCCAGATAAAATGGGAACAAAAGCTCCCTGCTGTACCCCCTACCAGTCTCCATTAACCCCTGCTGATGCTTTATTATCGTCTGGGGGCTCCAGAACAGCATAGCATGAATCAGTGGGTAAAAAATAAATAATAAAAGCTCCTATGTAGCACAAACAAACCAGAAATGTGGCTTGTAAGAACGGTATTCGGTTTGGTACCCCTGCAATTAAATAAGGGTTCTGAGGAATCCCACATGCAAAGGCGAGAAAAATGAGGAAAGCACAAAGTATGTAAAATCATGTATGAAAAAGGCAATAAAGGCAAGTACACAAATGCATTTCTCCTGCTTTTACCCCCCTTTTCAACTATACACAAACACATGAAGCAAAGCAGGGACCGGGGATTTTATTCTGATGCCTTCATGTACAATTTCAAGTTTCATCTTTGGAAACTGTCACAAACACCTTTGTTTGCTGCACCTATGCCAGTGTCCTTTCTTCTAATGTAAGTTTAAAACATTTACTGAAGGCCAAAGCATCTTCTATTACACAGATATTAAAAAATGGATGGTGAGGGCATGGAAAGTGCAGCAAATCTCCTCAAGACTCCTGGTTTCCATTGGAGAGTAGGCAGTGTGAGCAAACTTGAAATGTTAGAATGTTAGTAGTATTTTAGCTATCACAGATTAAGATAGCAATGCACATTTAGCAAAGGCCACCTGGTTAGTTAACACCAGAGGCTCTACCAGTCCAGCTGGCCCTGCCCAATCAAAATCTCCACTGTAGAAGGGGAAAAAGTCCTTGTGGTGCCTATGAGGAATGTGTTAGGGAAGAAAGTTTGGATCAGCTCTGCTTCAAGCAAAGGCAAACCCATCTGTGGGGTTGTTTTTGTTCAAGACTGGGGTGCACTTGGTGAGTGATGGGCACCTCAGGGGGATTTATTTTTTGGGTGAGAACTGTGTGTGATGTTGAGCTGTATAATATTGGTTGCTGAATGACACTGCCACTGCATGCCATAACTCCATGGACAGTGAGGGTGGACTGCTCCAGACACACCAGTCACGAGCTCCTGATGTAATTTGCAACCAGCCAACATCACAGGAGTCCTCTTGTCCTGGAAGACACTTGGGACAGATAGAACCCACAGCCATGGACTTAATTAACTCAACAGACATCTTGGGGGGATGGCCATTGACTACAGAAATGAGAGCTGTACTTTGTGTGTGTATATATACATGTATACATGATGTACATGGTATAAAATAAGGGGTAGGACATGTCCTGCTTCTGGCCAGGACAGGATTAATTTTTGCAGTAGTCAGGAGAGGGCATGGCCAGGACCTGGAGGTTATTCTGTACCCCCTCAACTCATGCTGGGAATGGGGAAAAGGGACTCTCTTTCAGGGAGAAGGGGTTCCTGGAACCAACCTGGAAGAGGAAGCCATCCAGTTTTTTCTATTGTCAGGGATAGTCTGAATGAATCATTTCTTTCTGTCATTACTATTGTGCTGTTACTGTCAGTTGTCTTATCTCCTCGCTGTTTTCAGTAAATTATTCTTATCTCAACCAGTGATCTTTGCTTTTTGTGCCTCCAATTCTCCTCTCCATCCTGTTGGGGGAAGTGAGAGGTGTGTGGTTTGGAGAGTCTCGATGGGAGCACTAAACTGGGGAGCCCCATTCCTTAATCATGACAGGTGTGGATAAAAATAAAATCCTATTTAGACTGTACCATTCTATTGGATGGACACCCCCACTTCATCCTACAGAGCCCTTCCATGCTTTACTCACTGCAGAAGCCACACTGAACATGTGTGCTGATCACCACCAGGGTCACTGATTTTCAGCCCTTTCTGCCCCTCTGAAGGGCAGTTAGCAAGCAGCAACATTGCATCTAAGGAAGAACATGACAGAAGGGCCTCAGCACAGGAGAAGAGAGACTGTATGAGTTCTATCCAAAGGTCCACCCATCCCAGTAGCCTTTCTCAGAGAATAATCAACACTTACAGAACTGCATAACAAAGGAAATGCATACAGAAATTTTTCAAGAAGATTCCTTCCTTCTACAGCAATTTACAGTTCAGTAATTTGTAGTTCAGAGGAAATTTTATTTGCCACTAAATTGCAGTGGAATTCCTTTCCACAAACCTACCCAGTCTTCCTAGTAATGTGTAAGCTTTTAACATCTACAACCATTTCCACAAGTTACAACATCAGCTTTTGTTTGTTCTGCACCCACCACCTAAAATTAGTTACAAGGACCAACATCTTCTGTCAAAAAAAGTGTCTGTGTGGGAAGTGTTGGCCACCTTACGCAAAATTTTATATATCTGTGTCACATATGCCTAAATGAACACCTTCAGGAATCAAAAAATACAAACCCACAACCTCAAACAAAACCAAAATCCAAAAGCACCGAAGAAAAACTGTGGGAGAACTTTTTCTCTGTTGTTTTAAAAGTTTTAGCCCAACTGTTTCAAGATTTACTGCAAGTTGATAAGAGTTAACTTTTTATAAAAAGCAGCAGCAGTAATATAACTAACACTTGGAGACTCATAGGAAAAAAATAACCAGTAATTCTGAAATCTTAGAGTGATAAATCTTTTCTGGTACCCTGCAGAGATGGTACATGACAACCTGGAACAAACTCATTTTGCTGGCTTACACTGATTTAAGAACAATGAAATGGAAATTGTCCCAAAAAACCTTTGTGCCAAATCAGATATCTTCTGTCCTGCCACAGACACTGTAATGTTGATATAAACATTCTATGATGTGTTCTAGCCAGTTTGACAGAATTGCAGCAGTGAGCTCATTCCTGATCTAGATGAAAATTTCTGCCACAAACTGATCCAGCACTGAATAGAATCATTATTAATGAACAAGAAATCTCAGTGTTCTGGCAAACATGAGGGTGAAGAATGCCTAACTTTCCTTTTGCAAAACACAATCAAGGCTGAGACAGTATCAGGGCTGAAGTGCTCAATAAATAAATCTCTACACACCCCTCAGACTATTTTCTCCTCTTTTCTCAGAGCTGGTGTAATATTGGGTGAATTACAGACTATAAATCTTGTTTTCAGGACAAAGAAAACTCTGCTCCCTGAGGCTCTCTCAGGGAGTGCTTCAAAGCAACTCACCTTGCAGGACTGGAGTTACTTTGGCTCTAAAGGAGAACTAACAGTTGTGTGACCTTCCAGCACATGACTGTGACTTCACCTTGACTTATGTGTAGTTATAAATGAGTAAAAACAACTTTGTACGTCTAGAAAAATATATGATTGTGCCAAATATCATAAGTGTTAAAAGTTATTTGCAACAGTTAAGAATCAACAAGGAAAGCCCTAATTCCTCAAAGGAAGGCAAATCTACCAGGATATAGCACAGGCAGACCTGAGCACCAGGTAACAGTCAGGTCTTCCACTTCCAACAAAAGCTTTTGACAGCAAACTGATCAAATACTAAACAATACCATTTTCTCAAAGACTCACAGATAATAAATGCCAAATTTGTTTCATAACTGTTACAAAACAAAAATAAATGCAAGACTTTCAATGTGGGAGAGAAGCAAAAGTGTCCTTTTTTTTAAATTAAAAGTTTCAATTGGACATGTAAGAAAAAAAGGAAACTCTATGCTCTTGCTAAAACTCTAATTAAACAAGGGAGATGTAAAGTATAAAGGATTTCTGGAAGTATAAATAAGTGCATGTGAAAAAAGATTTATCTCTTTAAAATATATTTTACTAGGCTCTAAATTGAGCAGTGCAAAGACTGAAAGATGATTTTTTTAAAACTACATACATTAATCCCAGTAAAAAGCTTTTTCCCCTAATGACCTAAGAATTTACTTATTTAGCAAGTCCTTATCACACATTCTTACAAAGACAGCTCTACTACAGGGATATAATTTCTATTTTACACACAAAAAAAATGAGGGAAGAATAGCAAGTAACTTGCCCAAAGGCTGAGAAGAACAGAGTTGTTTCTAAAAGCACAACTCAACCACCATCCCATCACCCTTTTCAGCTGTATCAGAATATGAACACCTAGAAAAGCAAAACTACATTCTATAACTTCATGGAATAAATAATGCAGGTACAGTTACAAACCTCTATTTTGTCTGTTTTGGCATCTCCCCAGTATATTTTGCTTTCTGCATAATCCAGTGCCAACCCATTTGGCCAGCCAAGCGAGGTGTTCACCAGCACAATTCTGTCTGAGCCATCCAATGCTGCCCTCTCAATCTTTGGGATTTCTCCCCAGTCAGTCCAGTACATGTACCTGCAAAGGAAACAAACCTTATTAATCCAAACCTCCAATATTCTTATAGCATCTTCTGGACTACTCTTCCCCAAAACCACATAGCATGCAAAAAGCTACATCCCTAAATTAAAAGTATTTCCTTACCTAGGTAAGAATGCCCAAACCATTCAGAAAGAATTGGCATGCAAACATACAAAATTCCTGTATCAGTCTGCCCAGCAAGACAATATAACCAGTGCTATTAGCTAGAATAAACAAGCTGATTCACGCAGTCCACAAAAAAATTTTTAAAAATCATAAAATATAGACACATAAGGTGACTACCCAGGTGGTCAAAACAGAGCAGCAGTGCTTGTGCCTCAGAGCCTTAACTTTCAGAGATTCCCAGTATTTTCATTTGGAAAGCTCAGAAGTTTATCACTACATAGATAGAGAAACTATGTAGATAGTTTACCACTATCTAGATAGAAGCAGACAGAGGTATCTTCTTTGCATGACAAATATGTTAAAAAACGCTCCCAAACAGCTCCTCACCCAACCATGGGATCCAGCACAATGGCTCTGGGCTCTTCCAGGTCCTCTGATATCAAGATTTTCCTCATGGTGCCGTTGAGCCTGGTGACCTCGATGCGGTCCGTGCCGGTGTCCGTCCAGTAGAGGTTGCGCGCCACCCAGTCCACGGCGATGCCGTCGGGGTGTGCGATCTGCGCCGTCACCACGAACTGGCTGCCCGAGCCATCCAGGAAGGAGCGGCGGATGGCCCTCACTTCGTCGTCTGTCCAGTAGATGTACCCTTCCAGAGGGTCGAAGTCGATGGCGATGGCGTGGCGGATGTCCTCCAGCGGCAGCACGATGTCCGTGAAATCCGGCGTGTCCAAGGAAATGCGCCTCAGGTCCGTCCGGCGGGCCAGGAGCAGCAGCGCGGTGGCACCTGCAGGAACAGGACAAACACCTTGGAAACACTCCTGGAAATAGAGACCTGAGTCTGTTCTTTCCCAACAACATGCTCTAGCTACCTTGATTTCGCAGTGTTAAAAATCTTGGGTTTCTGCGGTTGATATGACCCCCAAGGTATTAGAAAGGTTTTTTTCCCAGCTCCATTACCACTGAAGAAGTTGAGATTTGTTGATTCTGTTTTTCAAGGTTGTTTATTTTTTCTTATCTGTTACATTCCTTCTCTGACCTGCTGAGATCTGTCTGGCAGGTTGGGTTGTGGCACAGTGACTGCCCTTAGGGTGGTGATAACTTTTTATACTACAAACTACGAGTACTTTATTTACAATAATTTCCCAATACCTATCACCTATGTTAGACAATCTGTCTCTACCCTAAACCAATTAGTGTCACCATCCCAGCAGAAGATGGAGGACAAGAAGAAGGGGAAGGACAGAACATGCCCAGATTCCTCCATCTTGCCTCTTGAATCCCCATAATTCTACTTTTCTACCCTGTGACAAATTAACTACCATTCTACTCAAACTCCTGTGGCTTGTAAATCTTCACACAAAGTTGTTAATTGTTTCCATGGGCTAAAATCGAAGGCACAGGCGTTTTTGACTCCGTGCCAGGGTCTCGAATCACCCAGCGCAGCCAGAGGAATGTCCTGGGTCCCGACAGATACAAACTGTTGTAAAATAGTTGATAGATCCTGAAGCATGTACTGTTAGTTTGGTTGTTATATTGTAAAAGGGGTTAAAAGAGTAATACACCTCAGTAGAGTGCACCATCCCCCAGGCGAAAGGAGCCAGCCTGGAGAGAACTGTAATGGGCCAATCAAGGCCTTAAACCTTCATGCAAATGAAGGATCCAAAAAGAAATCAATCCAAAGGGACAAAAACCAGGATAAAAATGGGTTCTGACCACTGAATCTGTGCTGCTCTATGCTCCATCTGGGACTGCTCTGCCCGCGGGCGCCCTTGCTTAGGCCTTTCTTTTTTTTTTATAATAAAAGCTGAAATCACTTTTGTGCCAGGAGCCTGCTCCCGTTTTTATCACCAGGACCTAACCAAACTGCTGGGTATCAGCAGAGAATTCCACTCCAAATGTGAAGCTGCTCACAATGTATCTGGTTATTCTTCAGAACAAGTCAGATGTGTTTACAGAGAAAATTCAGTGGTCCTTTCCTTTCCCAGAATGTATCACGTTGCACTTATTCTCCATCCATATAATTCCCTCCAAATTACTGAAATAGATATGCAGCAACTATGCTGCTATTTTATGCAAATCAACAGATGGCCTGCAACCTCTTAGATGAGAAATTAATTATTTACTGACTGTTTGCTGCTATTGGTGAGAGGACAACCATGACAAACAAGCTCTGTGTTTCAACAACGCCCGATAAATGGAAAAATTGTAACACAGAAAACCATGAGTAAATCTCTTTTGAGAAACTCTTACTGGAGAAGTCAGAGTTGGGAACAGACCACTGTGCAATGACCATGCAGAGCAGGAGGGCTGTCACCTTCTCCCACATTGGCTAAGAACAAGCTTATTGAAGACATAAAGATAGATAACAGTGTCTTATAAAATCATTTTGAGCCAAAGCACACAAAAGCCGTGCTGGCTTTTGGGTCAAAAGTCAGAATAACAATAAATAACTAAGATCAGCTTGCACTGCAGAAGATGTTTTCACATAGGCAACTCAGCATGTTTAATGGTATTATCAATGACAGTTGCCCTCATTGTCTAATCTAGTTCATTTTCATTTAATTTTCTATTCCATGTCCCCAGTTTTCAAGGTAATGAAGGATAAACAAGCACCACACCCCATTCCAATTAAACTGGCTTATCAGTTTGGAGTCTTAGGGAGATAAGAGCAGCTCAGGCCCGAGGGAAGCCTGAGCTAAGGTGAAAAATGCATGTATAATTGCAGGGAAAGTGTGGTGCAATGGCTCTCCTCAGAGTGAGAGGACAGGCTTTGGCAGGGACTGATGGAGGATGAGGGGGAGGGCGGAGAAGGCTTAGGAAAACAACTGCATGAACATGCAGTGAAAATGAGCAATTGCCAAGCCACACTGTGTCCATGTCTTGATTTTGGTGTGTAAGAGGTATAAATAAGAGCTAGAAGACTGAAAGAGCTAAAACTGAAGGAAGCTAGTGATGAAAGAAGAATTTTGGTGCCTTATGCCAATTTTTTTTTTTTTAAAAAGACAGCAATTGATGTCTGTGCTAGCTGAAACCTCACTGCATGCTAAACCTTGGAAAGATGCCAAAGCAGCCACTGCTTCATTTACAGCAAGTTTTAGGTGTTAAAAACCTCTAAGACACTTCCACAGTGCTGCGGGAAACAGAACCTTTCAACAACTGAAGTTGAGGATATTATTACAAGTGTTTCTGATTGGTAGTCCAGAATGGACTAAGATCAGCTTTGGGATCCTCTGCCCTAAAACACCTTGTGTTCAGAAATACATGCACACAGTGCTAAACTGTTCTTCTAGTGAGTAAATCCTATGCATTAATTAATCAGGAGGGGAGAAACCTGCAATTACATGCCTATGTATCCTTCAGAATACTGTAAAGCATGAGACACAGCCAATGGGAAAAGGGCCTGTTAGAGAGGTTTGTGGTTTTTTTTTTTTTTTTTATAATTACAGAAGCAATTAATCTTGACACAGCAGTCTCTATGTATATCTGTATTTGCTGCTACTATGTATAACAAAAAATTCAGCACTTAGATTCAAGCAGACAGGTGCATTATGTTATAGAAAGTCTTAGTACATCACTAATCCCTACAATTTGAGTTCAAGGAAGAAAGAAACCCCTACTACACTTTCTTAGCAACTTCACAGTAATTTATCCAAACTGATTTTTAAATATAATAATGATAAACTTATTAAAAACTTCAAACAATATATTTTTTTGTATTATCAAGTAAACCTAAGGTTGAGCAAATGCCTTAACCTCAGAGTTCAAAATGCATATATATTGTCTACCATATACAGAAATAGTGTAAGGCATAATTTAAAAATAATTTGTGTGTTCTGGCTGAAGTTGAGTCATTTCAAGGAACCAATGCCAGGTTTCCAGAAAGATTCAGTTTAGTATAACCATCCCCTAGCTCAAACTTACCCATAAAATTGACCAATTGACCTTCCCATTCTTCCCAAAGACAACACATTTCAACAGCTTGAGTATCCTGTTTTCAGCCTGCAACCCTGTTGTTTAGTCAAACAACCCATGCGTTTAACTTTAATTCAGCACTGGGAAATGAGTGGCTTTCAGCTACCCCGCGCTGGACTCTGGAACCCCGAGCTAAGAATTTCATGCTCCTTATCTGGCGGCTTTACCAGCATTCCAATCCCTCCATCAAACACCAGCCCTGAGCCCTCCAACCAGGCAATAAAAAGTTGAAAGCTTGCTTCAGAGCTATTACCCAAACATTTGCAAACCAACACCTCGGCTGCTTAGTTAGATCAGCAGCCATTCAGCTCAGGAAAAAGAAACCAGCAGCAGAGAAGCATCACACCTTCAGGCAGGCTGAGGGAAAGATGGCTCTGAATAGCTCCAGGCTTGTCCTGACAATAGCAAGGGCTGGGAGTATTTATGGACTGATCCCATTACCGCCTTGAGAACAGGCAGGGAACAGAACCCCAGGTGGTCTCAGAAGTGTGGTCAACCCCAGCTGTGCAAAGTTTACCTGCCTGGGCACTGATCACCACTCAGAAGATGCTCGAGGTACTCAGGGGTATCAGGACATGACAAAACTAATCAATTTTGTTCACTTCTACTCCAAAGATCAGTTATGAAGCAGAAACTAAGATAACAGCAGGATCTCCAGACCTCTTGCCTTGCCTAAGAAAAATCAAGCCTCTAATGATGAGCATGAGGGAGAGAATATCACGAGTACAGAATCGTATTTCAAAAAAAGACAATACAGGTTGCATGCAAGCATAACTTTATTTTTGGCTTTAAAAAAAATATCAGCACTTATTAGGGGAACTGGAACAAGTCACAAATATATAAAACTCCTCAAACCTCAGCTGGCTCGGATGCTTTCATAGGGCAGATGGAGGCTGCAGCCAGAACTCTGATCTCACACACATATGCAGACCTGAGGCAGTTTTCCCTCTGTTTCTAAACCATTCAACTTGTGGACTAAGCTCAAGATTCTTTTCAGCAGTGCCTCAAGTCACAGGATATTCAAGAGAGTTAACAATTTTTTGAAAGTCAAGTCCCTTACTTGTCTAAATATGGACATATAAGCCTTACTACTCCAGACTCTTAGTTTTGAGAGCTTTAGCCTACTTTTATTAAGCACTTTGAAAGCTGGGATTACAAGCTCACGGACGGTGCATTACATTAGTACTGGAACTAATGCTTGCCTCAAAAATTCACTATTAAAATTCTAAATAATTTAAATCTGTGTGCTAGCTGAAGTCAAGAGAAGGGGGAGAAAGGGGAATCAGAGCAAGCACGAAGATACATGCAATGGCACAGCTTTAAGTCCAATGCCCTTCTAACCTTTATAATTAATTACATCTTCTCAGTGATATACAGGCCTCAGTCATTTGTAAGTTATTGAACTTTAAAACCATCAGTGGTTGCTGAGCTACACAGACACATGCTCAGGAATGCATACAAAAGAAATGCTAGACCTAAGACATGTATAATACATTCCCTGTATCTGAGAAATCACGATTTTTAATACATCCCAAATAAAATTGCTTCACATTTGACCAAAACATTTAATTCCTAGATTTCTCCCCTAGTTTCACAATAGTGACTAGTTTTGAATTCACTATTGTGAAAGAGTCCCTGATACAACAATACAAACTAGAGTCTTTCATGTAAGCTCAATCTTAAAACTACAAAGGCAACAGAACATGCATCTGCAATTAATTATATATTTCTTCTTTCCTCTAAAAGAAATTAAAGAATGAAGGTGTGAAACTAACATCTTGATCTGTGCTGACAAATTGGGATCCTGGCTATTCCTGACAAAGCAAATTAGGCAGTGGACTGTCCTAGACTGCAGAAGGAAGTGCAAAATTCTGCTTCCTGCCTCCAGGCCTGCCAGGAAAATAGAACGTGAGTATCTATGGGGAAAAATAAAGATTCTTTCCCTGGAAGAGATCAGAATGGCCAAAGCAAGGCTGAAACTGAAGTGTGCAGCATTGCTTTTTCTTTGTGAGGCAACTCACACCTCCTTGCTCAGCTGAAGTCACCACTGGTTTTCTCAGTTTAAACCACATTTCACTGTTGGCAGAAGCAACTGCAGGACACAAATCAAACTCATTACGGGCAAAGACAGAAGCTGAGCACATGGACAGAGAGATCTTCAAGCACTAGTAAGAATCTAACTCCAATGACAAACTCATTTATATAGGAAAATTCAGGTTTGTCTTACAACTATCAAAAGATCATTTGAATGTAGCACTGCCAAACTCAGAACAGCAGAACACACAATACTGAAAAAGAAACTGCAGTATGTTGTGCAGAAGAACAATACATTACCAAGAATATGACACAAGGTGGTAAAAGCTCTCTGGCAGAAGCCCCAAGTCCTGTCTGGGTGCTCAGAAAGGACTCTTTGCTTCACATGTTACTGAGAGAGGACTATCTGGCCATGAAATAACTTACTTGGCTCTCTTTTGTTTGAGGGACAGGGATTTACAAACTTTCACCTAGGGAATGGGGGAGCTAAAACCTCACTAGAAGCCCACATCTCAGTATCCTTCACTGTTTTGATTTGTGTTATCAGGTATTAGAAAAATAGTTAGTTTTATTCTAAGGTATCACCCCCCTTCCTGAAACACTGTGGAGAAATCTTGCAAAATTGGAATGCGTGTGTGTTATTGTATTCACAGATCTTACCAGAAATAGTAAAACTCTTCGAAGGTATGATTAAAAAACCCCTATAAAAATAGAGAAACTAGCAGTGGGAGAAAGGCAAGGGAGGAAAAGATTTCCTATAAACCAAGATTATTCAAAAACGCTAGGTTGTCATGGAAACTGCTCAGGGAGGGTCAGCCAGCCTCACCTTTGGCTGCCAGCATCATCTGTCAATGCCAAAGCACTGCAAACACCACAAACACACACTCAAAATTCACCCATCAGAATCTCTCCAGCACAGCCCAGTATTTTCCACAGCACAGCATGAAATAAAGCTCTCTCCTCAGAGAGGCTCATTTCACCATGAAACAATTTGGTTTAGGAACCAGGTTGATTTTTGTCTACTCCTAGAAGACAAAACCATCTTAAAGAAGAGAAACTCAGCCTAATTTTTCACCTTTCTTCACTTCTCAGTCACCAGTCACACCCATGGTCATGTACACATTCTAATTGCAAATGGGGATTTAATCAGCACTGCAGCATTACAGATGTGCACTGAAACTATCTGAAACAAAAATATTCAGTTCTCAGGGTTCTACTCTAATTTCACAGCAGATATAGAGAACAGGCAAGTACAAGGGGAAAAAACCAGCCCAAGAAATTAGAAACAATCCCCCACCACTGCACACCTGAAAATGAGAAAACAAATTTACGTCCCAGGGGTCCGGAGGAGCCTAAGAGAGGAAATCCCCACAGAGACAAGTCCAGATTTACATCCTGAACTCTGATCTATGGCTACTCTGGCTCTGTTCAAGTGCCATGCTCTCCTCCCTCCCCCAAATCAATAACTGCAGCCTTTGCACCTACAGGAAGGAGTTCCAGGGGATCTGTGCCTGGAAAAGCTCTGGAAAGTTGTAGGTCACTCACAAAAGCCCTAAGTGTGCTTAGGGATCTGCACTTCCCTTCAGGGAGAGAGGAGTGAAAAAAAAAAATCACTGTTTGGGGCATGCTCAGCTCTAAATGCTGAACTTCTTGCATGAGTATGTCAGAAATTAGCCCTGCACAGGATCAAAGCTGCACAAAACCAGTGGACCTGATGAATAATTTGAGTGGGTTGTTTCATCTGGGTTATGTGCTGTCTCCTTTCTAAGACCAAGTTAAATAAACAGTCTCAATTTTCTCCTCTCTTCCCACTCCTTTTTTTTTCCTGAAAAGGCAGAGGCAGAATGTGCCCAAAAGATAAAGCAGCAGAATGGTTTAAAATGCAACATGATATTGACAAGCAGAAGAGAAATGTTCCTGAATAAAGTTTTTTGCATACAACTGGACAAAATACTGTAGCAACTTGGTGATCAATATTTCTAATACAGTGGGGGCTTATAGTCTGTAAATTAAATACATGTAATGGCTGACTGGAAACAGAAAATTTGGCTTCTCAGGTTCAGGGAGTGGGAGAAAAGAGCAACAGTTATAAATTTTGAGACATAAGAAATGGCTAAAAAAGGGAAATGATGATTCTGAATATATCTGCATGAAAAATCCTTTTAATAAGGTTCTGGGGTGGATTTTTAATACCATTCTTCTACTTACCCTTGGTAATTTACTTTGATACACTGCAATTTATCTGTGCATATCAAGTATTTTTGAAAAAGCACATGGATTTGTGTCACATTCTGACTGCATACAACCGACCCAGAGCAGTATTATTAAAGCTTCTCTTTACACCAAGGGAAATGGAAGAAAAACATCTTGTTTGTGTATTGGGAAATTCTTATAAACAATCCTGCCAGGCTAAATTGGGAGCTGCTTTTCACATAAAAGCAGCAATTTATTTTAACAAGGTTCACAGAGACACTCAAAAATAATCAGCAGAGAGCATGAAATAGCATGAAATTAAAGAAAACTCTGAACATAGCTGACAAACCTGAAATAATTTTTGAAATATAAAACTCCAATTAAAAAAATATTTCTGTATCCATTTCATTTGGCTTATTTACACTAAGCTCTGCTGTATCATTTCTTCTTCTATTTACTTCTGTCCTAGGGAGATGATCTGCATGAAAGATGGTTATTTATGATCCAGCTAATTATCTCCCAGTGTTAATTTTGAGCCTGTTAGTGTACTATAGCAACCACAACACAACATCACAAGATCTACACTTACAAATATAACAATTTAAAATCATGTACATTAGCCCACAATGAGAAACTAAAAGCAGTGTTTGGTCAGAGCTTGCAGCTCTAAATCTTGATCATGTCTTGAGTTTTAGGGCTTTTGGCATCTCTAAAAACATGTCATTATTTTCAGAGAGAGATGTCAGGTATGTGTATAATAAATGGAAACCAGACTTAAAAAAAAAAAATTTAAAAGGAGCTGTTGTACAATCTAATTAGCCAAATACTTCAGGATCTATACCAGAAATATTTAAGAGACAACAGACGATGTAGGTATCTTTTTCTCTAAGAAAAAGCAACAACAGAGCCCCCCCAAAACTTGCAGGGAGTTAGTGACAGAGATAGAACTGCAACTTAAATTTGGTAACTGGAGGTAACCTGCCCTTCAATCACGAGAATTCTTCCTTTTTGCAATGTAAAAGGCATTTTCCAATCCCTTTTATCTGTACTGCAAAAGCACACAGTTTCAGAATTTGCCACCCCTAACAGGCATCATTCATAGAGTGCAGCTGGAAGAACCCCTTCCCTCCAAAAGCTACTTTGTGCTTAATCTAAAGGATTTTTTAAAAACAAAGCCTACCATCTTTGCAGGTCTTTCCATTCTCAAGAAGTTTCACACCAGTGGGACATGCACACTGATAAGAGGGCTTGGTAGGAGACATCAAACACAAGTGGGAGCAGCCACCATTATTAGTTCCACATGGGTTCGTAGCTGTTAAACATAAATCACACAGATTAATGCTTCTGATAATGAATGACCTCATATCATGTGTTAAGACACAAACTGCATTTGAGTGGTAGAATCAGTGGCAGCAACACAGATTAAAGGAGGAAATGATAAACACAGAACAAGTAAAAATTACTTCCAAGTGTTGAGTAGTGGGGTACTTATGGTACCAAAATGCACTGATGTTGAATGTTTCCCTACTTGGGAAAGCAGCACTTGGCTCTAAACAAGAACTTTGTTTCAGCTCTTCTCTTATCATTTTTACAAACTCTTCAGCATAATGGTGCTGAATGTGTATATATATATATATATTTAAAAAAGCAAATACAGTAAATTAACACAATGGTTAAGACAGTGGTTACTACACTACTACACTAATATAGATACTTTATATATACTATATATATTTATATATACTATACTAAGGCAGTGGTTACTACACTACTACACTAGTCCTGCTTAATATCATCTGCCAAATTAACACTACTTTCCACTCAGGAACTACCTCTTAGAAAAATAAAAATATTGCATTGCCTGAAGTTATGGTACAGGAAACAGAAAAATATGACAAGAGCATAAATGTGTTGGGCAGAAAAAAAAAAAAAAAGAAATGAGGGGGTTTTCTTGCACTTAAAAATCCCTGCAAAAATGCAGAGAATATCTGGTTTCCTTTTGGATCTTTTACTATTCTCTACACTGGAAAAATTGCATCATGACGTGGTTGAAGCCACCCAGCACCATCCAGAAAGACTAATTAAAGATTTTCGCAAATCAGTTCCAGATTGCAATTAAAAAAAGGACAGCAAGACAGCTTACCATTTGGCTGCCTCTTCTGGCTGAAGGCATGGATATCCATGGGGGAGAAGATGTTGGAGTGGATCTCACGCAGGTCCTCCCCGGAGTACTTGCTGCAGGCCAGGATGGAATGTGTGTTCCAGTCCGTCCAGTACAACGTGTCCCCAAACAGTGTCAGAGCAAAGGGATGTGGAAGGGAGCCTTTAACCACTGCTTGCCTAATAGAGCACAGGAGAAAATGAATGTTCAAACACAATTCATGAGACAGTTTTGTCCGAACACAGCTTCTGTGAAAAGAAGTTTGGGTATTGTTGATCAGACCTTTGTGTTTGTTTATTTCTGGGAAACAAATATACTGCCCCTGCTTTGGGGAATGATAGGAAGGAACAGCACAGGAATAGTATTTTCAGGCTGCCTACTGGTGCTGAGAAGCCCAAGAGATGCTACCTGAAATCCTTACTGAGCTTACTGAGATCTGTTGGTCCTTTTTATCCCTTGAACAGCCCATGCCTGAAGGGCTCTCTGCCACCACATGAACCCCAGCTGATTTGATGCAAGTCTGACTGCTACCTGCTGATACACCACGTCCACCAATTCCAGCCTCAGCAGATTTCACACTGAGACAAAATGGTCAATTAGCCATCCATCCATCTCTTCCAGCTCCTCTTTTCAACCATCAAAAAAATACTGTAAAGTCGTTTTTCACTCTAAAGAAATCCTTAAAGTTACTTCCATTATTATGAAAATTATTAAGCTATTGTTTTCACTATAAGCAGTGCCATTCAACAGAGTTCTAGTGATTTTATGCCATGGTAATGATATAATTTCTAGCAAACTGGGTCACTGCCTCTCTCCAGGTTCACAAACAAAATTAAAGCATATACTCATATATTTTATGTATATATACAAAGACATGCTCATTAGCCATCACAAAAATGCAGCACAAACATTACTGAAGACAGTTTTTCCAGGTTCTTGTGATGCAGAAACTAATTATCTGTACCTAAGATCCTCAGAACTGGAATTAAGTAGCTCAAGTCTTATTTTTATTTTATTCAGAATCACAGAAAAGTTTAAGATGGAGAGGACTCCAGAGGTCATCTGGACCAACACAAAGCATGGTCACCACACAAGTACCACTTACAGGAGTGCTTCTTCCCTCCTCCTTTCTTCTGAACTGCCTAAGTGGAAGTGTGTTCCCACCTAGGCAAGGTCCTTCTGAACAGTGGGGATCACCATCCCTTTCCTGGAATGTATGTATAATCATCCATGCATTTACTGAGAAAATGGCATGACTTCTGGAAATAAGTCTAACTGAAGTGGTTTAACAGATGACAAAAATCTCTTATTTTCCAAATATTTGCTGTTAAAAGGTAACAGAAGAGTATATTAAAGCAAGAAGATTGAAGGTGTCCTCTGAATACAAAGAAACTATAGTCATTACTGTCCTTTCACCTTAGCTTCTGGAAAAAGATGCATTATCTTTAAAGCTTTTATTTTTTTCCTATAGATTCCCTTGCTTATCACTCTAGTGTTCCAATTCTACATGAAATTAAATCTTCTATTTCTTGGTATTTTGCACTCAAAAGTAGGACATAGTATCTTTTCTTTCTTATCTCTGTCTGAAGTCAGGTATATATTTGCTTCTAATTAAATGCACCAACTAAGCATCTTACAAAAGACCATTGTAACATAATTTAAAGCTGAAACCTGCCAGCCAAACAGTGAAGCCAGAATGACATAACACATTCTGGTACCATACACAAGTATAAAGGCATTCTAAATCTGCAAACAGTTTAGCCAACCCTACCCCCAAACCCTGAATATCTTCAGATTTGAATTTTAGAGTTTAGATTTGAATTTTGAAGTTTAGAGCAGGCTAGAGACTGTGTCTTTATGTATGACATACTGTAGGACATTTGACAAATGACACCTACAACATTTTGTCATATGAAACAGAAGCAATCAAAGACCAAAATTCTCACTATAACCAAACCTGCAACAAAGACAGCATTCCCATAATAAGAGAAGCCATATTTTTATGAAGCATTCTGACTAGCTAACTTTAAAACAAAACTGATCAACCAAAACAAAAAAAAAAAAAAAAACAAAACACCAAAAAACACAACAAACCCCCCCAAAAAACCACGAAAACAGACACACACAAAAAAAACCAAAACACCACAGAGAGGAATTTTACATGTGATTTGTACCCACCAGTAGTGGGAATAAATCTTTGAGTACAATAGCTGCTGTTAGACATACCTAACTTTCAGACAACCCTCTATTCATATGACAATGCATCAGGTGAACTGTGACCCTTATTCAAACCAGCCCTTATCTGGAGAGATTCAGAATCCTTTCATTTGACTGTGCTGTCAGTCACAGCCTTGAAGCAATTACTGCTCAACTTGTATTATTTTTCTCAGCAGATATAAGGTTGCAATGCAGGAAGATGGCTTTGGGTCCAAACACAAGCGTGTATTTCTTGCATCTCATTAAGATCAGTATTTACCAGTAAGATGTACTCTGTAATCTTTGTTTCCAGCAAGCCAGTACAAGGTGATAGCTCACTTCCAACCAGCAAAACCAGCAGGGCTTTTTCCCAGGGTTTGAGTTGAGCTCAATGAGTGTCCACCCCCTAATGAGGAGTGGGAAGAAGGGACTGGAGAGCCCAGCTATTAGAAAACAGGAAAAGGAAGAAGAGAGGGAGCAAGAAATGACCTTCTGATGGCTGCTGTGAGCAGCTGTGCTTTAGCACAACCTGCACTAGGAACTGCAGCGCTCTCTCTGCTTTTGGTGAGCAAGATGAGGGGTTCTAACTTCTGCCTAAACCAATTATTTATTAAACACATCCAAGTGGATGAAGGTGGCCAGTGTCACCTGTAGCACTCAGCTGCTGCACAGCGCTGATGGGAGCTTGTAAGAGCTGAAATGAGGGATGCAGGACTCCAGGAAGCTCTGCAAAAAGCAGTTTATTGTATCCAAGAGGTTACAGCAGTCAAGGGTCATGGGTGACAGAGCTGTGCCCACAGCTGTCAGCTCCAGCTGCAGGCAGGCCTGGAGACCCTTTGGTTTAGGTTACATTGCATTCTATACTTTTCTTTGCTGAGCATCCTAATACAGTAGAACCAATCTATACATTAACTTTTATCTATAGCCTATCATAACTGCTATAGTTACCATATTCACATTACTGTTCTCCAATCACTAAAACTCAGTACATTACAGTTTAAGCTAGAAGTTGTTATTCAGTTTTCTTGCAGTGGAAAATTCTGAGACTTTTTTCCTACTTGCAACATCTGCTAGGTATTGTTCACCTGTGCTATCTTTCTGCTTGGTAAAAACATCTTGTTTGGGGTGGATTTATCCTTTGCTCTAAGCCATAAAAACCCCTTCTAACTAACACACCCTTTGCCTCCTTGGTTATCCAGTAAGACTGGCTCAGCAATTCTTTTCTTCTATATCAAAACTTGCTTCCATCTCTATTCCTTCTTCAGATTCTACATTCAAAAATCTTTCTGCTAAGCACACATATCTGTGAGACTTTCTTGTCAAATTTTCATCCTTCCCAACAGGAGAAGGTGCCTCCCACCTCCAGGGTGGTTCACAAGCACCCACACAGGGTTGGGGAGCAGAGAGGTCTCCCCATTCCTGGCCCTGATGGGTTCCAGGTACAGCTCTGCAGGGGCAGTTGGGCTGGCTTCACTGCAACAAGTGACAGCAAAAGGCTCTCCACCTATTATCCTTCATCAAGCTCCTTGGATCCCTCAGACTGCTGCACTTGTATCATTAGTCTCGTTTAAAAGAGACACCAGAGACAATGGGAAAGTGGGAGCTGGGGGTAAGGAGTAATGGCATTCATTCAGGAGACATCTCCAGGGCCTCAGCAAGATGCAAATTGGATCTAAATTAGATGGAACCAAGCACACACATACTTTAATAATCTCTGCACCAGGCATATAATCACATAAATTTGCTTTAAAAATCTGTATGGTGATTGACATTTAAAAGGCCAACATCTCTGTTGAGTTGGCTGGGAAGGAAATGTCTAGAGGGACAGCAGAGAAGGAAGGTGAGGAGAGAGAGAGAGAGAAAAGAAGCACTTTCCACATAAATTAAATTCACTGTGTTGAATATCATGATTTCCCAAATACAACTATTTATCATCACAGTAATCAGAGATGCCATTACAATAAATATTTGCTATGGTAGAGTTTTCTACTGTCTGGAGAAAATATAGATTTGATTTAAATATATTCACCTTTGTTCTATTTTTATTCTGTAAGGAGTCCTGTGAAACACTTGGAGAAGATAAAGGAAACAAACAATAAACAAGTTAAAGTGGGAATTACAAAAGGAGCTCGGAAAGTGACAAGTGGAAATCTTAGCAAGTGGCCAAAGCACTCAGAGCATGAATTAGATGAAGCAGGATGAAAGATGAAGATGCACCCATAAAATATCACACCAGGGATGCCACAGAGAGGGCAGGGAGCTCTGGTTCCCTCAGCTCCCAGAATCTCCTCTCCTGCCAACCTGACAAAAACATTTGCAACACAAACTCAGAAAAGTAATGCATTTTTATGTATTTTTATCGTGGATGCTTGTCCAAATATTCCTATCAGAAGACAAGCATACTTTTAATTAAAAAGTAAGCAAGAAACATGATTTGTGGGATATAATGCTCTCCTTTCAGACTGAAGTGTTTTTGCCTTTTGCCACTTCTTTAAACCACAATTGCCATGTGTTTCCAGAAAGAATATATAACAGAAAGATTATTTCAAGTATGACATTTCAAATCCCATCTGCAATGAAAGTCTGAAAAAGTCAATCAGAAATCAAATTATAGTTGACAAATGAGGTGATTCTGTGGGTCATTTTTCAGGCAAACAGAGGTTTTGACGCTCCAATTTTCAGCATTTTTGTTTCCAGAAGTACCTTGGGGAAGAACCAAGAAATTCAACCTAGCTTTATGTCCAAATAATCTAATTAATTCTGTTTACGCAGGATTCTTTAGCAGTTTTAATTAGGGTATTATTTGGCTTCTGCACTGGTCTGTGTTGGTGAGGTATTGAAAGAGGCTTCTCACCACTGACTGGTTCTTCATTGCTTGAAGGTGTTAAGCAATTTCATCACCCAGAAATACACAGAAAGATATAAACAGAACATGAGATTTTATACCTTGTACATAATGTCATGTACTGTTCGTGTTATAGGCAAATAAGGAAAAAATCCTCTTCTAAATGCAGGGATACAACATTTTCAGTGTTTCAACACATCTGCAACTAACTAATCATCTGGCAGACAGACACGAGCTGATGCTTGAAAAGAGGAACTAGAAAAAAAAAATCAATGCTCAAGTGCAAACTTAAGACATTCACCTCTTGCAAGAGCTTCCCAGCTTTCTGACAGTTGCTGAAAGTATGTTTTCTTACAGTGGCCTCAAAAACCATCTCATTAGCACAAACACTTCCTGGGGGACCTTGTAAGTGCATTTCCCTTCAGCCACTAACGTGTTAACTTATTAATTAGAAGTGCTGCTGCAGGGTAAAGGAAGGGGAAATTAATTCAAGAACTGCTTTAGCAGGCTAACCTATCTTGGGGACTCTACTCACAGGAGAGCTGTCTGCATTTCAGTTTTGTTTAATTAGTCCCACAAAAAGCAACTGCTCCTTCTGATAAGAGCAGGGCAAGAGCTGCAAAAAAAACCAAAACCACCTCTTCTATGCATCAATTTAGTTCTGTAATTATTGCATTCTGACATGAAAAACTGTTCATTCTTTCTCTCACTGGCAAATCAAGGGCATTAGTCATCAAGTTCTTTGCTCTTCGTCTTTATTCTAATGAGCCCAACACTGGAGCAGCTAGGGCTAGTAAATCCCAGGGCTAGCAGGTAATGAACCATAATCATCCCTGTAAAATTTGCTAGAGAGGTTTTCTCACGAATTTATGACTCTACCACATATTTAACTGAGTACTACTGCCAGAGCTGTCACGCACACTGCTTTAGTGGCTCACTCTGACTCCAGTCTTACTGGAAGATGTGACAAAAGCTCCACCAAACCCCAATAATCAAGGCTTATAATTTGTTTCTCTCTCTACAGAATCCTCCCACCAGCCTATTGTACTCTTTCACTTTCCAGATCCCTGCAAACAACAAGTAAAGGATTCATGTCCATCATGAACCTGGGATGGGGCAGCCCTGGACACACTGGAGTGAGGTTGGAAAGCAGTGCCAGAGAAAGGGACCTGGAGGGGTTCCTGGTCAATGGCCAGGTGAACATGAGGCTGCAGTGTCCTGGAGCCAGGAGGGACATCCCTGTCCTGGGGACATCAGGCACAGCTGGGCCACAGAGGGATTGTCCCACTCTGCTCTGCTCTGGGGCAGCCTCAGCTCGAATATTGTGTGAAGTTTTGGGTGCCACAATATCAGAGAGACATTAAACTATTAGAGAGTGTCCAAAGGAGAGTGTGAGGATGGTGAAGGGCCTTGAGGGGAAGCCATGTGAGGAGCAGCTGAGGGCACTTGGCCTGTTCAGCTGGAGGAGGCTGAGGGCAGCCATGGCAGCCACAGCTTGTGCTGAGGGGAACAGGAGGGGCAGGCCCTGAGCTCGGCTCTCTGGGACCAGGGACAGGAGCCAGGGAACGGCTGGAGCTGGGTCAGGGCAGGGTCAGACTGGAGATCAGGGAAAGGTTCTTCCCCCAGAGGGTGTCGGGCACTGCCCAGGCTCCCCAGGGAATGGTCACGGCCCCAAGGCTGCCAGAGCTGCGGGAGCGTTTGGACACCGCTCTCAGGGATGCACAGGGGGGATTGTTGGGGTGTCTGTGCAGGGATTGTTGGGGTGTCTGTGCAGGGATTGTGGGGGTGTCTGGGCAGGGATTGTGGGGGTGTCTGGGCAGGGCCAGGGGTTGGACTCTATGATCCTTGTGGTTCCCTCCCAACTCCATATAATATTCCATAATTCAGATCAAAGTACTTCTTGGAGATATAAACCTTAAAAGTTTTAATTCTTGTGTAGTGTCAGGTGTAGAGAGCTAATGTTCAGAATATAAGAATAAAAGAACAAAAAAGTTTCAGATTTCTTACAGATTTAGAAATACATCATGAATTTCTAGAGAGAACTCCTTCCAAATTTTAGATCTCTGAGGTCTGAGCTTCAATACTTTAATACTGTCAGTGACATCAATTAAAATATTTTCCTATTTACACTGCATTTTTTCATTTTCCAAACCACAGTCAGTTTTCTCTAAACTGTTTGAATTTTTTTAATACAAGGATGTTACTTGCTACCAAATTTTTCTCCCGAAGCAATTAAAACTTATGCCATCCTACTTTACATGAAGGTTTTACAATTGCTTACCTGCTACAGACTCTTTCCCACCTCCTGTCATGCAACAGTAAAAAACTTGACAGATCATCTCTTTACACATCTGCTTCCTTTTCTAAGTTACCAAAACTATCCAGATCTAGAAGACCCAATTTTTATGAAGATATGTCTTTCAATAACCCATTTGCCTTTTTCATTTCAATAGGGCCAACTTCCAGAAGCATCTATTTTCCCAGACATGACATTAGATAAGGCATCAGAAAAATTAGTAACACTTTACAAGGATAAAAGAATCTGTTCTGATCAAGAGAAATTTAGAAACAAAAAACCTCAAACCAACTAAGTATAAATATAAAGCAGCAGTTTAGAAAAATGGTCTAAATATCAAGATAAAAAAAAAATCACCAGAACTGGCAGTTTCTAAATAAACCAGAGTCTGGTTTAAGTTAGATTAGGCACTTGATAATGATCTTGCTCTCCTCCATACTTAAATCTTAAGGAAAAACCCCTAACTGATAGCCCTCTTAAGAGGTGGTGGTGGATAACTGTAGGTGGGGTTATTTGCTGGTTGCTTTTTTTTTTTTTTTTTTGAGGTGTTGGAGATGGCTAGGAAAAAAGACTAAAGGCTTTGTGGATTTTGATTGATTCTGTGGGGTGATTTTTTCCACAGAAAAGTAAAATCTAAAAGGCTTTTGCTTTGGCTGCAGAATTAGAAACTGTGTTTTCTTTCCTAGTATTGGTGAATCAGTCAGTGAAAAAGATGAACAGAATAATTAAGAGATAAAATATGAATTACAGCTGTAAAATATCTCATTGAAAAAGCCAAATTTGTTGGATCGCCAAAAGACAATATCTACACAAAAAAACCCCCCAACACTTTGGACAGAAGATCTTTTTTCTTAATACAGGCAGAGGCTAAGAGGTCACAGCAGAAAAAAACCAAAACATAAAATCCCACTGTAGAACAGCCTAACTTCTGCAGTTCTTTCCCCCCCCCCCCTTATGATGTAACTGCAAAGAATAAAAAATGAAACCAAAATGCCTAGATACAGATGTTGACTGATTTTTAATCTTCAGAACTTTCTCACATGCCTAGGGAAAAACAGGTGCTGTTAGTATTGGTTTGTGCCTCTGAGTGCTTAAGGGAAGTCAAATGTGCTTTCCTTTCTAGGAATGACTTCCCTTTCTGCCCCTCAAATAGTAATATATTAGCATACTGCCACGACATATTCCTGGTACTGAAATGTATGAATTTGTATGAAAAAGAAACTTAACCTAAAGCATTAGACTGCTTTGGGTTTTATGGCTGTGTAAGAAAGAATGAATAGATCTAAAAATCTGAATTACTTGTCTATACAGGTCTTATTAGAGGCTTAAGTAATTCCAGAGAATTTAGTGTGGAATGAGGTAACTGCTGGGACTCAGGTGATTTCAATTCTGTGCCATGAGGCAGCTGTTGGACACAGCTGTGTATGCACAGACAAGGCTGGTCAGCCCCTTGCACCGAGAAAATTCAGCACCTCCTCAGCCTCATTCCCCAGGTTAACCCAGGGCAGACCAGGGAATAAATAGCATGAAAATAAAAACAGAATACCAAACCAAATATATTTATACCACTGTGCAACAGAATACCAGCAAGAGAGAAACTGCAAAGAAGTCAGTAGCAAAACAAGATTGAAAAAGCAGAACTGCCAGCAGGAAACACTGAAGTAGCTCTGGAACAAGAAAGGCTGGAGACACCAGATAAAATTAAAAATACTCAAATTTCTACCATATATGATAATTTCTATCCTTTGCTCTCAATCACTCGAGAACTTATGTGACAGTCATCTTTTTTGAAAGAATCTCTAGGAAATAGTCTGTCTTTTTGGTACTGAGTTTTTTTCTTGTGAAAGAAACAGCAAATGAAGGACTACTTCAAATTAGATATCCACAATCCATGTTTTTTATTAACCAAGCTAGTCATAACACATATCCAAAGACACAAATTTAAAACTGCATCCAACTCCAGGTACTTTCCATGAACCATACTGCATGAACTTGTGATCACTTAAAAGGCAGAATTTAGGAGAAAAGTGATGTAACTTCAAACCTTTCAAACCAGCATTACAAAGGCATTGTGGAGTTCAAAATAAATATCACAAGAAGACAGTGGGCATGTTTCATACATGTTGCCTGTGGTCCTACTTGTCAGTCCACACAACAGAATGATCTTATCAATAGAATTAATTTCTTTATGTCAAATTAACATTTGTGGTGAAAGGTGGGCAAGTCCCTAGGAGGCCAGAACAGAGAACATAAGAAAGGATACTTCATGCCCATCTAAACTAGCTGAAACAACACAAAAATTTGCAAAGAATAATCCCACAAAAATCATCTCTCCATATGACACCTTGGGCACAAGCTGTGATTTGTGTGTGCAGGCAGTAATCATCAAATCTATCTAATGAAGAGAGTCATTGCCCAAATTAGAGATGAACACATATCCATAAAGTACCAGTTATACCCTAATTAAGAAGTAGCCATGATTGGATCAAAAAGAATCACTTGATTGCTATAAATCTGTTCAAGAAAAAGTCATTTTAGCACAGCTCTCCTTTAAGGACTGTTTTCCACTAATTTCCCAGCACCTAGGATTAATGAAACTGAAATATTAATAGATGATGATCCATTTTCTCATATTATCTTCTGCATTTCTGAATACCACAGCAACCTTGCACAGAACACCTACTGAAAATAGACAATTCTGCTATATAGTCTTACACTATTAAGAGCAGGATTTGAGGATTTTTAAATGGAACCGGTTCTGAGAAAAATCTTTGGGAGAGTTACAGGATACCCTGAAGAGAAGGACACATTCCACTTCTCAGTGCTGGAAAGGTGAGGATTGTGAAGGATAAAAGTTTCTGACAGCACTGGTTTGCTTGTGAGTGCTAACGTGACAATTCGCTGCAACAGAGATTACAATATTGCTTAGGCAGCATCTTCTAAAAAAATCCCCACACTACACCCATAAACCAAAAACTTCTTACCTATGACTTCCATCTAGATTTGATTTGTGGATGAAATTCAGTTTAGCATCTGCCCAGTAGAGTTTCTGTTCCTCATAATCCAGAGTCAGTCCGTTTGGCCAATAGATGTCCGTGTTAACGATGATGGAGCGGCTCGAACCATCCATCCCCGCTCGTTCTATCTTTGGTGCTTCTCCCCAGTCTGTCCAGTACATGAACCTGCAGTTATTTGGAAAAAGACAAAAAAAGAAAGCAATCATGTATAAATCTACACTTTCAGTAAAGGCACACTGTTCTGCAGAGACAATGCCTGTAGAGCTCTGCTCTGCTTGGTAAAGGGCACATACCCTGGGAAACAAAGCAAAGTTACTTTACAAAAAGCTGAAGAAAAACAATTTAAGACAAACCCACAGTACTATATCAGGTTATATTTCCATGTTTCCTTCTTTGCTTGGGTCAACTGAGAAAGTTGGAGATATCCAACAGATCTTGACAACCATCTCAAAATTCATCATAAACAGCAAAGGCAGATATTACAAATTGTCATAAAAGTACAAAAGCTCCTCTAATAAGTGTCAGAATTTAGGGGGGGCACAGAAGAAGGTGTGCAGACTTAGAGCAGACATAGCTGCATGTGATGCAGTAAAGTGGTTTTGATGGAAGATCAATTCATGTCCTTTTATTTCCCAACAAATTCCAAGACAAGCAGCTACGTCAACATGTTTAGAAGAACAGCTTGCATCCAGTAACTGAGAAAAACACTCTGTAAAATCTTTTAAGACTGGACAAGCACGTTTTAAAACATCTAACATGCATCAATTTCTAAACATTATTTAACAAGTAGTGGGGAGAGGGAAGTTACTCAGTTGCATTTAAGATAGAGGCAAAGCAAGGGAAATCACTTTGTTTTGGCTGGAGACTAGCAGGGGGTAAGAATATTTGCCCTTTTTCTGCAGGTGGTAGAAAATGGATTTACTTTTGTGGGTTGTTGACAGAATGCATAAGTAAACTGAAGTAACACAGAATACAAACAGATCAGCCAAAGTGTGTCCATGGTGCTTGCTCTGTTTTGTTGTTGCAGCTGGAACAGACTACTGTCCTAAATTGCTTCTCATAACCTCATGACATCTGCCAGCATTACCTGCTCCTATCTGTGCTCCAAAGCCTGGCTCAGTCAGAACAATCCAGATTAGGAAAGACCTGAAGCCTTTAATCAAACTCAGATCATCACACAACCACAACAGGTCAGTGTATGGTAGCCACATGTGAGGAGGCCTAGCCACCCATCCTCTGAAGAAAAACAAATGTGCAACACATTTAAGAAACACTTGCAGATGAAGTTATTCTTGGCAAAGATTTATTCTTATTCTTCTTATTTTAAAAAGTCAGGAAATTCCATGTTATATCTTCCCTCTTAATTCATGTCTACAGCATGCTTGTTTTAATATGCAGCAAAATCTGTGGACTATAGAAATGCAGCTGATTAACACAAATATTGTCCTATTTGATCCCAAGTGAGTCATTCTTCATGGAGCAACACGCTTATCTTAACACAGAGCACAAAAATATCTGAAGAGAATGTGTGAGATTTCTGTAGGTATAAACAAGTGCCTCAGATAAATTGGGTTTTCATCAGGAAGAAGGACAAACACCAAATATTTTTCAGATGGGTAGCACAGTAGCAAGGCATCTGGTCAAGCTATGCAATAAGAAATCACACTTGAAAGAAGAAATGTTCCAAAAAGTCAGGCAGCATTTCACCAGTGAGCATGTGAGAAAGCAAAGAGAAAAACACAGCTTTACTGTTAACTTCTTTAAGACAGCCCTGCTTTGCTCCAGCTGTCAAGTCTTAGACTTCCAAATCAAGGTTAATAGGTTCCAAGGCTCTGACCAGCCTGCTGGACTGATTTTTTGGGGCTGAAACAGCTCATTAATTGCTGTACAGCCTCATATTCTTCCCTGTCTCGCTCTCACCTCTCATGCACACTGCAATTACTGAAGCAAAACCAGGTAAAGGTAGTTTGGTAAGAAACTAAAGGCTTCCCAGACATCACAAAAGCAGCCCTATTGCATTTGTCAAGAGGAAGACACACACACAGAACTGACTTTAAGATTCAGTAATATTTCCAATCAGCTCCAGTGACCTCTGTGCACTTTCTAACAATAGTTTGGGTTTTTTCACTGTCATGTTTATTTTCCTCCACCTTCCTTGAAAGCCTGTGGGTTTTAATGTCTCCATTAAAAATCTCAGCAACCAGCCATGCTCCAGCTGATAAGAGCCATGCAGACAAGGTGAGGGCCATTCTCCCTCTTCCCCTTCCTCTTCAAACACATTTTGTTATTTCAATTTTAAAAAAATTTAAAAGTCACCACCCAAGCCCATGGGAGAGAGGAAAGTATTAAGAGAAAAGTAATGTCTTGTGCTAAATCATCTAATTATACCTTGCAATGCAATTAAAATCCAGGAATCTAGATTTTAATTTTACCAGCAGAGTCTGGAAATGGTTGTGCATTCTTATAAAATCTAAAAGCAGAAGAAAAACAACAACAAAGTGTATTGCTTTTTATATGTGCTTGTAACTTTCAGTATTATAGAGTTATGCTGCCCTCCAAAAAGTTAAGGAACATCAAGAACTTGATATATACTTATAGAAGAGAGGAAGGTTCTTAGACTTAAATAAAAAATATTAGTTGGTGTTTTGTTTGACTGTGGTTGAAAATGTTGGTTTATATTAAAGTTTATCCCATCACTAAAAATTATGAACAAATAGAGTTTTGACAGTTTTTCCCTACAAACTATTTTCTATGCCTCTTTAAATCTAGGAATTTTTGGGTTTTGCATTCTGCTGCATAAGGTGAATCCATGCAATAAAATTTCCTTCTAAAAGGCCCCTTTGCACTGTCTAGTTGTAACTTCACAGTTTTGATTTGCCTCAAATAGAAGGTTTTGCCATAGGAAAACAAAAACCCAACCTAACAAAAGGACGAAACAGCATGTCACAGTTCATTCTGCTTGATGAACAAATCTAATAAGTAACAGAGATTTTTTCCAAAAAGCTCATAAAGTCTAGGCACTCTGATGGCAGAATATCCCCCATCCAGAGAAGGAAGCTCACAGACTACCAATGCCAAGATTAGATGCTGTAATTCAGCAGTGATTTCCAACAGTAAGCAGAGAAGGAGACAAATTTATTGCCAGCACCCATCAGCTTTACAACTTTCTGATCCACAAACACTCACTTTCCTGAGTGTTCCTCAGCTGCTTAATTAGGGCAGCTAATTATTTGGTGAGGTCCTTCACAGTGAAGGCCCCAACTCTGCAATTATGCTTGGTTCAGGGCCCTAAGAACTTGTGAGCTCTACAGGGAGCTGCCAAACTTCAGAGCTTGCAGCAGCCCCTGTGGAGCTCATCAGCTCTGCAGTGGACCCTGTGAAACACAGCCTGCTCCAGCTCTAACAGGACTGGCACTCCTGTAACCAATAAATACATAGTTACACACAGTTCAGGAAAACTATGCAGAATAAGTATGTTTGGTTATTAAAATAGCTCTTGACTTGAGCAGAAACGTTCAGGAGTTTACAAAAAGACAATTGAATCAAGTGACCCTCCAGGTAGCTGAACTGAGACTCTTTCTGAGGCAAGTTCACAAAGGGGTGAAAACTGCAATCCAGAAGCACACAGCAGCAATGAACAACACAGAAAATGGATTTTCAAATAAGTATGACAGAAAGGTTTTAATAACAAGTTTCTCAACCGACTGCAAAAGTCAGAAAATATTTTCGGTCCTCCAGGAAAAGCAAAAAATGTACATATAAATTAAATATGGAAATAATTCTTCATAAAAGAGAGGAAGAAATATCCTTTGGGGATACAATCAAGATAAACATGAGAGAAAATATGTTTTTAGCTAGCTGAGAACTGTGCTCTTTTACAATAGCTTGTCTCTCTAAATAAGTATATTAGTTGATTGACTAGATTAGTTGAATGTAATTTTCAGAGCTGCTTTACAATAATATCTTATGTTAATATTCAGTGCAGTCAACATAATTTTCTGTGCAAATTACCCTATCTGCAGCCTTTTGGTTGCCTCTACACCACTCTTGCACATACTAAGAGCAGCTATGTGAGGAATAGATGTGAATTAAGCAGCGAACTGTTAATACCCTAACACACTGAATCTTTTACTTTTTATCCTTGTTTTGGGTTCAGAAGCCAAAGGGTTTCCAACAGTTTCCTATTTCAGGCAGGCATGGCTGGCTCTGAACCACCTGCCTTGAGCATTGCTATGTCCACTGGACAAAATCAAATCAAGATTTCTTAAACTGAAACCCAAGGCTTTTTTATCTCACTCTTCGGCAAGGCATCAGTGTGTCTAGTAAATGACTAAACAACCCAGATGTGCTGAAAATGTTTGATGAGCAAGCACCAGTGGGCCCAGCTGTGCCTCTGCCACTGTCCCCACCCTGACCCTCCATCCCCATCCCTTGCACCTCAGGGAGGGTGGAGGATGAGCACAACCCCACAGGTGCTTGGATCTCAGCTACTGAATTCCACAGCCCAGACCATCAAACCTGCACAGGGTCTCTGTGCAGTGCCTGGAACACAGTGACCTGTGACAGGGACACCTCAATATGGCATCACTGCTCACACAGCAGGAACCTGTGCAGGAACAGGGATCATTGAGGATAAATTATTGCAGCCTCTGCAGTTCACTTGTCAGGGATGCTAAAAGACTTGACTGACAAGTGGGAGAAACCCATGTGTAAAATTCCATATGTAAGTCTACTATACACACCAGGAAAAGCTCTACTGGGATTTATATTTTGTAAGGTATACAGATATTTTGCCCAGTATACTCTATACTGGTTCCCTCAAGATGAAGGTGCTGTTCTGGTGATAGCACTTTAATGCAAATGTCTGCATTTATCCCAGGACATCAGGCAAAAACCATCTGTAACCAGAATGGCAATGTGAGGATTTCCACTTTGGAGCTGATTTTACTCCCCTACTCAGACATTATCTAGCAGGAGAAATAAAGTCATCACCAGACCTTCCCTTTCCTTGGAATCCATTTCTAAAATAAGGGATAAATGCAAACATTCCACTTTTGGAATGAAGAAAAGCTGTGATGAAGAGATCAAAAGGTGATGCTTTGTCTCTAGCTCAGTATCAGGAATGAAGTATAAAACTAGAATGAGATTTTGTAGATGGCATTCATAAACCCTGAAAATAATGCTCTAGAAAAGTCTTATGAAAGACTGAAAGTCTTTCATAAGAAGTCAACGTAGAAGAATAAACCTACATGATACTCTCATTTCATAACCAACAAGAAAAAACTCAGTGTTCAAGCTAGTTACCATGGCCTCTATTTTCAGGTATTTCAATTTAAAGAAAATGTTGGGCAATGTAACAAAACAGAGGAGAGATTGTTTTTCATTTTCACCCAGTCATTTCTGATGCTCTGTAGGAAGTAAGGTTTGACTTAGCTGTCAGACCAAACACACACTGATGCACTGTAGAGTCTCATGCATATGGTTGTCCTTTTGGCCACAGATCCCCAGGAAAAAGAGAAAGATATTCATTAAGAAACAAGAAGCAGCTATTTTTTTGCTAAATGCTCACAAAGGCAGAATTTTAATTGTTTGAGCAAGTGGAAAGGTCTCCTGCTCCTTGAACTTGTAAATTAACCTTTGCTATCTCCTGACACAAAAGGTCTAATGACATGCCTTCCACAGTTAGGAAACAAAAGCCATTTCTAGGTTTCTCCTAGAGCAAGCAGGAAAGAAAGCTTGTCAAAACTAAGCAGCATTTGAAAAACAGTATTTGAAACAACAATTTTCCCAGTTTATGCCAAAAAAATAGAGAGGGATACAATTTCCTCTCTCTGCTACCAATTAACACCATCACTAGACTCTTGCTGACCTCAAGACAGAAGCAAGATCCAAATGTGCTTTGGAAGGCTCCAGCCAGCCCCTTGCACAGGAGCCTCTCCAGATATTACACACCAGACCCTGCCAGCTTCACACAGCAGGTAAGCCAACAGAAAAACAAAACATAATTAATGTAAGAGGAGATGGACAAAATAAGAGAAGAAAATTCCTTGCCTTCCAACCTACCTTGGTTCTTCAAATATGACAGGAAAATAGAGGGAAGAAAACCAGCTGGCAAACTTTCAAAAAAAACAAGCACACAAACAAAAATACCACAAAGCAACAACTGTGACAGAGTCTCAAGAGGCCAGGAGAGAAGCTGAGCCAGGAACATGTGCTGGGTAACTCTGCAGGGCTGAGGAGTCTCACGGAGACTTCAGCATTGCCCAGGAGGAGCCCACATACACAAAACACCTTCCAAATAGTTCTTTAAGAGCCTACCAAAATGTGCAGATCTCTATGCACCTGTGAACTGAACTAAATTGTAAAAGCTAGGACAAAAGAATATTTAGCTACATTAAAACTACAAGTGGGAGAAAGCAGTGAAAAAATGGTGAGATCACAGCTCTTCATATTTCTAAGATAAAATTTACCTTCTTCATACAATGAAAAAAATCTATTTCTTTACAGGAACTTACACTAAAAATATAAACATTTGCATTTCACATATTTAGTTGGTAAATGAGGATTTAGAATTCTGTAATTTCAAAGAGCTTCAGGTTGAAACTAGGAAAGTCAGCTGCTACAATAATTTTTCACTTCTTGCTTTTTCAGCTCAGTCAAAACCAAACTTGTTTCTTATTCTTCAATAAAAAATCTGGGAGTATTGTTCCCCATATCTCCCTATACATCCTGGATGCAGGAAGGGCAGAAAGATTTTTCCCTATACTTATATCTTAAACTGAAGCCCTAGAACTTCTAGAATTGAAGCCCCTGAACTTCTCCATGGCAAGACAGCACAGTCATTTATGCCAGTTGTGTTGCTCAATGAATGAGGGCAAGAGATAAAAATCTGCCATTTGGCATTCTGGGCTGTTTCTCAGAAACACCAATCTAGGCATATCCCACTGCTGTGCAGGGCTTGGAGTGATGAAATGCTCCATTCCAGCTACTCCACAGACACATCCCCTACACCCAGCCAACAGAATATAGTGTTATAACCATCCCAGCAATCCTCAATGCAGAGTCATCTTACAATGAGAACAGTTTTTAACCATGACCACTCACTCAACTTTACGCACTGATTTAATGGATATTTACTCTAAGTTGAGTCCCATCAATCCAGCTGCAGATCACCTCAACATCAGAGGGTACCAGTGCTAAAACATGGATGGGCAGGATGGCACAGCCAGAAACAAGAGAAAATTAGGTCAAAAAAATTATCAGAGATATGACCTGTCTACCATCAACTGAAATTGGGGAACAACATGTTCAGTATCATGAGATCTTTCTGCAAATTTTCCTCTGTGAGATTTCTTTTTTATCATTCCAAGACTTTTATCAGTAAAATATCAACCAGTCCCTCAATCAGTACACAGCTACCAACTGGATGATTTTTATGTTCTTGGTTCCTGACTCCTCCAAGAAGCCCTACAGAACTTGAATGTTCTGCCAAGCCATGCTGAATCCTACCCTCCATATCACATTTCAGCACCCTGCTAATTCTTTTTTCATAGTTTTCATCCTATTGTCTGCTATGTAAATCAGGCTTACTTACACTTACATCATTCCTTAGGCTTTTTTTAAAATTCAATTAACTCACGTCATCTAGGGGTTCTGTACATTTTCAGTGCAGCTCCTGTCCTTGTGATTTATCAGTTTGTTGATATGGAAACCAACCTGATGCCACTTTGATCTTCCACCAGAATCACTAAATCACTTATTCTCTTGTAAGAAAGTGGCACACACCAATTAATCTTTTCACACCAGAAAATTACATGAAATATGGCCTTGTTTTAAACCAAAAGCTACATGATATTCATTACAAAACAAACCACCAAAAAAGGGGTTGGGAAGAAGAGGAGAGATTTCTCTATAACAGGTAAGAAAAATAGAAATAAAGGGATGCATTGTAATTAATGCATAATGAGACAGGTTACATTACACAAGATTTGGTTAGAGACCTAATTCTGGAGATACAAATCTAGGTAAACTTGGCTTAATTGAGAAGAAACTATGTTTGTCCAGAGCATTTAGAAAGGTCCACAAAATGTGGTCTGAATACTGGCCAAAGGCTTCACACACAGATGGAACAAACACCACTTTATTTCTATACTGAAAACATTATTATAAAATAACCTTATTATAAAAATAATAATAATAAAATAACATTATTATAAAATAACTGAGATGTCTGAGACTTCACTCAAGCTTTTTCTAGGTTAGATTTTGCTATAAAGGAAGTAAGAATGCTTCTAGTTTTCCATTCCTACTGCAAACAGCTAAATATTAAGTACTTGGATTCAATTTTTATGGAAAAAGTGGCTATGCATTCTACAACAACTATTACACAACTGAAATTCTCAAGTTACAAATCAATTAACACAGCTTTAAATCCAGGTCATTAGCTTTTTCTCCCTACAGGTTTCTTTTGCAGGTCACTCACAGCTCTTCAAGTAAGAGCCACTTGCATACAAATTGCTTCCAGCACAGAGATACATCAAAAGTGGGAAAAAATGCCAAATCCTTGCCCTAGCACAAGCCTCATTCACAAGGCACACAAAAAATGCCCACCAAATATTACACTAAGGGAAAAACCCCAAGTATGTTTCCAGTCATGGATGACGGGTCACAGGGTCTCTCACTTTGATAAGTTCTGGTCCATTAACATATTGGAGTTAATTGTCCAATTATAGCTTTAGGTTATGAAGTCCCATCCTTCTTGGTTTTGCCTCTTCATTCTGCCACTGTTTATGCTCTTGGGCCCAACATTTGGATTGGTTGTCCTTGGTCCCCAGCTAGAGAAGGAATTGTTTTGTCTCCCTACTCTGTGAAGAGAGTTACTATCCCTTAATATGAAGCTCAGAACTACACAGTAAAGCAGTCCAGAATCTGAAAAATATAAAAGCTAAAACCTGAGGCATCACTACTGATGATCTTGTGTTAAAAAGACCTTGATACAACCCCCAGAACAACTGCACTTCAACAGCAAGTGAGGGCCAAGCAGAAGAAATGCCAACTTAATGATTAGTAATTTAATTCAGAGAAATTGCATTTCCCAATATGTAAACTTGTGCCACATTCTGCCCTGTAATCTTGATGCTAGGCAAGATCTAAGTTCTCTAAAGCACAACTGCAAGAGGAATGCAAGAGGAGAGGTGCTGGTGTCAGCAGCCACAGAACTCCTTCCTGACCACTCACACACAAAGGTGGGGTGCAGTCCTTTTTGCACTGCAGAATTGCATTAGTGGGGTGACTGGAAGGATGCAAATTGTCAAATTTCTCATCCCTCAAACCACACTTTATTTATTATTGCTCTCCCACTATATCCCTGTTACGCCCAAAAGCAGATGTTTTAGCACTTGGTGTAACACTGGTCCTCTCCACTATAAATTAGTTGTTTCTCAAGCTGACTGAACACAGCATCTATTTGCCATCAGTGCAAGGGACCATGATTCACTCTCTTGGAATCAGGACAGCATCAGGGCTGTTTTATTGAGGAGGACAAAGCTCTTGTATTCCAAAACTCTTACAGTCACAGCCTTCAGATTTGCAACCAAGCTGTAACTTACTGTATAACTTACAGGTTTTGCTGTATATGTCTGAAAGCAAAGTATGGTAAATATATCTCTGTTCTGGGTTTTCCTTTAAGCTTACATCTTTCATGTAACATGCTCAGCCAGTGCTTGTAGAAAAACACAAACAAAATACCCCATGATGTGTGGCTGTGTATGGATGTTCTTCTCAGGAGCTGAGTTCATGTCCACCAGTGATCAAATCAAATCCCAAGTGCAACAATTTCTGACAACTGACTGCATACACTTCCAAAAAAAATGTCTTTTGCTCTACATTTAATTTACTCCTTTCATAACAGGTCCCCTTTTAGTCTGTCCATTCCATGGTCTGCTTCACATAATACTTTCCTTTGTTATAAGTCATGAACAGTAATCCCTTCACGGTTGTTATCCAATTTTACCAAAGGCTTTAATCTGCTTTATTGACAATAACTCTTTAACTACTCTACTCTGAACTGAATTGTAGTAAAATGGATCTCCAGTTCTGCAACTGAACAAAAAACCCCAAAAACCCAAACAAATCAACAAACAACCCAGAGTTTAGAATCACCACTGAGGATAAAAATATGTTTAGAAAATTAATTATACAAAGCAATTCAAACAGAGTATTTCTAATAATATACACAAGTGGTAGCAACAGTAAAAAATTTCCCAAGTGTGTAAGAAATATAGATGGTTAATTGATTCCAAAGAGACTTAACTCTTTATAACCTTGCTCTTCTTCTGTTCCATGGACTGCTGTGAGCAGATTTTGCAGGATTAGCAGTGAGGAAACAGAGGACCAACCCTTTAGATAACAAATGGCACAGGGATGTGTGACACAAGGAGGTGACCAGACACTCAGAGACAGCAGTGACAGCCCCCAGACTTTCCTGCTTAGACTGAGAGCATATAAAAGGCCAGGGTTTCCTTTGTTCAGGGCCTCAGAGGCACTCAGCTCCAGCTGTTATTTAGCTATTGCACCAAGACAAAATTATTTTAAGGATTGATGTATGTGGCACTGTGCTATGGGAAACCTGGTCTGCCTGAGTCAGTGTGGGGCTGCAGCTGGAAGGAGATTTGCTCCCAGCTCAGGTGGTGCCAGAGTGGTCCTGGATGGTCCAGCAGGGAACTTCCCTCAGCACCAGCCACTAAGAGCTTGATAGAATCACATCAATTGTATAAAAGGGATGGCTAGACCACAAAGAAACTCTGTTAATTGGTAGGGGAATCAAATTAATATTTAGCTTAACATTACAAATTAAAAATGCAAGAAAACAGGCACTGCAGCTTTGTCACAACACGAGGAAAGAAAATTGACTTACTGACAGCAGTAGATATCTCCTAAAATCTTCTAATCAACTCCCTTGCCCACCAGTAACAATGCCAGTCTCTAAGTCACAACTCAGAAATTTGAAGAAAGGGGTAGGGGTATCAAGGTACTTTTTCCACCTCAAGTCTAATTGACTCATTTCTACAGCATCAGCTGAGTGAACTGTCATACTTGCTTGAGAAAAGGCTTTTCCAGTGCAGCAGGAATTAATTCTGTAAACAAGCCCTTTTCTAGGATAGTATTCAATTCCGTGCTCTGTACTCAGGGAAGCTAAGAAGCTGAAATTCCAAGTAATACATAAAATTACAGGGTTGTACATACTGATGACTTTATTATCCCCTTAAGATTTTCAGCATAAAAATCTTCTCAGAGCTCTTCAATGCTCCTCTACACTGGGCTGCAATGCTTGAAAGAAGATTTTCCAAAGCAAATTCAGACATCAGTGCATAACAACCATGAGGACTCCTATTAAAAAGGGGATGAGGAGACTCCACACCCTCTCTGGACAATCTGTTCAGTACTCAGGCACTGCCCAGGACAGAAGTTCTGCCTCATGTCCAGGTGGAACCTCTGGGGCTCAATTCCTGCCCGTGGCTCTGGTGCCATTGCTGGGCCCCAGAGCAGAGTAGGGGTTTTTTTCAACAAAACCCAAGCAAACTTTTCCTAGATCACTTAGATAAAGTTCACACAAAGAGACTTACAAGAAAACATAGTAGCAGAGATCTATGTGTTGCTTTTTCTGTTGTGCATCCCCTGCAATGAACTGGATGTTGACTCATTGACTAATGTGCAAAACCTCTGAAAATAACGAGAAAATGCCCATAGGAACTTGATCTGTGAACAATGGAATGAAGAAAATTTGATCATCTAGAAAGAGGCACATCAAGCTAGATCCCCTGGAGTTTAATGAAAACAAAGGCACTAAATGAAGCACGTCCAGCAGGTGCAGCACTTGGAGGCCACTTCATCTCCCAGTGGCCTCCCCTGTCACAAACATGCAGCTGGGGCCCAGCTTGACCAAAATTGAGCAACAAATTGCAAAGGTCAAATTGGGAGTGACACAGATACCTGCAGTATTCACACATGCATCATACATTAGCTACTAATGGTGCTTTTATCCCTGTTTTTAGGCTACTGTCAGCTCCTAGATCCATCACATTTTTGTATGCATGTGCTCAGTGTTAGTTTAACACAACCCAATCTCAGCCACTCAATGTGAAAAGCTGTGAATAGAATACTGCTTTTCTCAGCTGCATAAATCTGTAACCTCAGAGGAGCTGATGAAGAATACCACAAACCTTTTCCTTTGCACTCTTCCATGTGACCCAAGGTCAGGAGTGAAAATTGCCATCTATCACCAACTACAACTTTTGGCTTTTAATCACACTGGCAGAGGTAGCAGGAGGCTCTAGATATCCAGGCATGAAATATGTGGAAAGCTAGACAGGCAGCAGAGTTCTTGATGAAACTTCTTGGACAGAGCCACATTAGCTCTTGCGGTACTCTCATGGGAATGGCTTGCTGCTCTTTGTTCAGCCCTCCATGGGAAGCACTAACCTGTGCCCAGATTGTTTTTGAGCTGTGCATATTTAAGACAAAATCATCAGAGAAAAGAGGTATTAGTTTGCAGAATAGCCTGTCACTAACTCTGCCACTCCACCACAGCAGAATCCAATCCCCACAGCACTAAGCAGCTCAAACACTCAGTTAACAGCTGTTCTGACAAGAGTGGAGCAGTACATGAGGCCCATGAGCTATTTATTTTGGCGGTAAAGAGATGCTACTTCTTTTCCGTTCTCCCCATCCCACCTGTAGAAGCAAGAATGCATCCTGTGTTAGAAGCTGATAGAGCAAGAACATCCACCAAATGATAAAAAGGGTCTGTTAATAACTGTGTATTTCCTCTTTTGCATCTGCTCCTGTATTTAAAGACAATACAACTTTCACAAAGCTGCTTAGTGCTGAGACAAAAGATGAACAAACCACAAAGTGAATTAGAAGGGTGCTGTAGCAATTTAATGACATTGCTTTTGACAAGTAACAAAGGTAGATGTTTCTGCATTTCATAGTGTGGACTTAGATAAGTCAGCTAGAAAATCAGACCTTTAAATAGGGATATCATGTAACTAAAGCGTCTTCAAGTCTGTAATAACCTTAGAGAAAAACCACCAGTGAGCAAAAATTAGAAAACTGATATGACAGCTTACTACCTATTAAAAGAAAGACTGCCTATGAGAACAGCAAACAGATAAATATCATTCCTGTATGTCAACCACATTATACAAGGGAAGTACCCAGGTCAACAAGCACAGGAAGGTAAAACTTCTGCCAAGGGGAAGAGGCTCCATCTCTCTTCAGCTGCTCTATCTCATGAAAAAAGACTTCAAACCTATATTTTTATCACTCTCTTGCCTTCTGGGGTCTACAAGACCCTAGGTATAAAAATTCTGGTGAGCCTGCCAAGCCCTGATCCTATCTTCCATCCAGGCAACATGCAGTGTAGGACAAACCACAGAGCCAGAATGAGGAAGAGCTGACAAAGGAATGAGGACTGGGGACGTGGAAAGGGCAGTGTGTTTTTTTAGAAGTAGGAATTTCACTGTCATCTAAGCATTGCTTAGTTGTCACTGCAGTGGAGCAGCATGTGACAATAGCATTTAAAACTGAAATATCAGTGTGGATAGAAACACCTAAGAAGAGTAAGATCACAATGCTGCCACACCTGAAAATTCTCATCCACTTTATCAGCTACCCATGTGGAATGACTGGAAGAGTACAGGGAACTCAAGGCTCCCTCCATGTGACCCAGGATGCCACCCTTATGGAAAGCTGTCAAAAACAAATGTTCCACCAAAAAGGTCAATTTTGATGAATCAGCATTCCAACTAAAATGAATGGCCAGGTAATTCCACACCAACTTCAACTAACTGAAAATCCTTTAATGAAAGCTTTAGCTCTTACTTCACCATTGAATGCAGTTTATATGATTTATCTCTTCATTAAGAAAAGATAAATCATATAAAATTAGGACAGGTCAGCACCTCTGTTTCTTTATAGACAGTTCAGCAGCACATTAGCACCATGCTTTTTGCAGTCATAAGAATGCAGCAATGGCAAAGAATGCTTTTATCACAAACATTCCTAGAGTTCATCTGAGAATCTCCCAAAGCATTCCCAAAAGTGTTTACATTAATTCTAGGTTTTGAAACACGTTTTTAGTTTTGCCTTTCTAATTCATCTAAACTGTTTGACAAGCAGTGCTGTTAGAATGGGTATATAACAGCCCAGCTGCTGCTCCACACATTTTAAAACAATCAGAAAAGGCTGGCACAGCTTTGGCCCAGGTCTATCCCATTCAGGCAGAGAGAATCTCAGCAGCTCTTCCTGCAGAAATCCGCAGGAGTGGAAGATGGGAAAAAGAAAAACAGAGAACCACGTTGTGCTCACAAACCAGCTAAATAACATTAAATGTTTTGAAAAAGAAAGTTAAGTCAGAAGTAGTGGTTTGCTCAGGATTTGTCATCAAAAAACCACCAAAACCACAACAAGCCACACAAAGAAGAATCAGAAACAAAATTCTCAGTTATCCACCCCTTGAAAAATGTCGTAGTATACAGAGAATCTGTTCTGTGATACAAAAATCACTCACTCAGCTATAGTGATAGGGCAGACTGCACCACTACTAAAACTCTTGTCTTTTAATATTACACCACTAAATATGTGATGCTTTTGTAAAGTTACATGCTTGTAACTATTGCCATTTCAGGGCATATAGTCTTCAACTTAATCAGTACCTAAACATTCCTTACCTAAAGAAGTTCTGAAGCTCAAGTGATGCAATGCTACCATAAACAGTTATTATTTTCTACACACTGACTTCCTTGTGTAAACCAGCTGTTGGCATTTTCAGAATTATTTCAGATTATGCTGTCTGGATACCTGATACTTTATATCATGGCTCACTCTGCTGCAAATCACAGGAGCTAAGCATTCATTATAGCAAGAGTTACACACAGAAACCTTCCTTTGAGACATCATCTATTTATCTATGCAAGTGGTTTGACAGCTTTTAACTTAAATTAAATAGAATCTCACCCTCTACTAAAATATTCAGTTGCTAGATTTCCTGACTTCATTTCCCAGGTTACATTTAGACCTTTACAAAACCAAAACCTCACAGCTGTGCCCTTTTGGGTGACAAACCATCAATTAAATGCTCCCTTAAGAAATTGTCTATTTAAGGCTTTGTGCTGTGTTGTGATTTTTAAGCTGCCATTGATATAAAATATTAATATAAAATATAAAACCACTACCCACCAACTCAGAAGCAAGTGCAGGTGACAACAGATGCCTCCAAGTGGAGCACCAATGGTTCCAGGCCATTTCCATGTGCTGGTGTAACATTACTCACACAAACATTCCACAAATCACACAGCTAAGTGTTTCTATGGAAAAAAGAACCTACACATAAAAAAGTGCCTAAATCTCTGTGAACAGCACTCCTAGTAGAGTTTACATTTACCTCACTCACAGTCACCTTGGCAATGGCCACAGATTTTATTACTGAAAATACACATAAAAATTCGATCAAATGGTACTTTTCTCTGGCAGCAACAAAAATTTGTCTGTGGGATCATTCAGCTTAATTTTGCTGCCACGTTTTGCCCATTCTTGTGCTTCCAAAGAGATAAATAAAATAACTTCTTCTCTAAACAAATTCATCCAATGCACTCTGGAACACATCAAGAGTGACACAGACAAAACACTACAATGCAGACTAAAAGCCTGAAAGAGCAGAGGGAACTCTTAAAAAGTGAAAAAAAAGAGGTTTGCTTCCTCTTATGATATGTGAAAGCAACCCTACTTCTCACTAGAGGAATAGTAGTAAAACACTTGTGTTGAAAAGAAGTGGTAGAAAGGAGGAAAAACAGAGCTTGGGGTTCACATGTGTTTGTGAAAAACACCTTTATCAGGTCACACTGTCTTCACTACTAGTTGTTTTTATTTAATGTAAAACCTCCTATCTTCCCACTCCACTTTCATATCTTTCCACTTCTTACCATGGTGATAGACACAAACTTAAATTCAGTGAAACTTGTGAAAAATAGACCAGGACTAAAATAAAACTGAATTCTGAAAGAACCAATTCAACTCCTCCACTACTAAACTGCCCTCACTGAAAGGCAGCCCTGCCCCAAACCAGAGCCCTGTCCATGCCACTACTGTCTCCAAAATCACCAGCTGACTACAGAGAATTTCAGTATTTGAAAACAACTTAAACCACTTTGAATCCTACAGAGGGTAACAAATCTATCCACAAAAAAAGTCAAGGAAAAATAAGACACTCTGAAATAAAACTGGGCATGGCCATTCCTGTCAAACAGTTCCTACTGCTGAAACACTGAACGAGGTGTTGTAATCAAATTAACTATATAACAGGGCATGTGAATTGCATAACCCAGTCTACAAATGCCTAGGTGGAGACTACACCAGGCCCTAAATTACCACTTTCTTAACTTACATGATTTCTCATCAGCCATGGAAACAGAACTACATTAAAATGGTGCTGTCTTCAGTTATGCAAGACAGGGTAGTTCTGGGTGAAATAAAACTATTTAAAGTCAAAAGCTTTATGTACACATTTGCCTAGGAATTTTTGTTGACTTTCTAGATATATATTAATCAATAAATCATATCAATCATATCCCATTATGATTTTGGAGCATTAAACCGTTTCATTTTTTTACATCCTTAAAACTTCACAGTTAGTGAACACAAAGAAAACACCAAACTATCTCTGTGAAGATTAGTACACAGCTCTCAACAGCATTGAGAAAATAGATGCCAGTGCCTTTGTAATTCCAGAGGGACAGGCTGAAATGAAGAAATAAGTCATGTAATATCTTCAAAGTCAGACATAAAAAGGCTAATTGTTCCCATAGATTTTTCTTATTGTTTCATTAAAAAAGACCCAGAACTTTTCCATCATAAGAACATTAGTCAAGCATTCACTCAATATATGTTTGACAAGCTTTGTCTTACACTCATGTGAACTTCTTGACCATGCTCTCACCAAAGGAAACCCACCTAGAAGCACCAGAGCATCATGAAAATGGCAAGTTTCATGGTTCACAAAAACCATACATTTGCCACAAAGATATATGTGCAAAAGAAGAAAGTAGCCATTCCTTTTGTTGAAATGAATTTTTAAAAACTTCAAGCATAAAATTAATTACATAGTTGTTTCTCATTATGTAGCTTGGGCATTTTTCAAATTCCCAGCTTAACTCTACTTCATTAACCAATTTTGGCACACACATAGGGGAGAGCAGTCATCACACTGTTTTAAATGTGATTTTGGTCAGAAAAAATACATAGATTAAGCTTAATTATATCCTTTACCATCTGAAGGGGGAAACCCTTGAAGTTCATATTCAGCAGTTCCTGAAAAGGAGTTTTATATGGTATCTAGGGTCCTGCACTACAAAAACAATCATTCAAGTCTGGACACTGGAATGCCACAAACTTTTTGTACAAAACCAGAGCTCTCTATCTAAACAGCATGGTCAACACTGCCATGGCAAAATAAGGATTAATATTGTGATTTTATCTGTCCAAGCTGCATGGTCTAGCACAACAAGCCAGCCTGAAAAACCAGACAGGTCACAGGACAGATTCTAAGAAGCATCTGAAAGATAGTTGGGAAAGTAGAACTTGAGAAAGAAAAGCACTTAAAAAGCCACAAGCCCAAAGGATATCCCTAATGCTTACATTACACACATTCCCCCAAAAAGCTGATGGCAAAGCACACTTTGAAAGTCAGAAAAGTGGATGATGTACATGCTGGAGGCAAATGGAGGGGTGAGAATGAAAGAAGAATGGCACAATTACATGATCTTGATAAATATGTAATCTAAAAAAGTCTCATCTTCTTCCACCTCAAAACCCACGTATTTGCTTCTACTACGTTTTTTAATGCAGAAACTTCATGAGTAACCCTATTTTCAAAATACTGCATGCTTTTCCATTAGCAGAATTTTTTCTTTTCGTATGTTTACTCCATAAATTTAGTTTATAGATAACTGGCTCTGCACATTCTTTCACTGCTACAAAACATTTTCTTTTCCCTAGTTAAGCAGGTAGTTGTAAATTTGGGAACAACAATTCCCAATCAAATTTAGTCCTGAAAATCAGCAATAGAAGAATGATGCCAAGTAATTAATGAATTTAAGATTAGACAGGCAGTACTCAAAGCAAGGTTTAAGCATCAAGTAATTCCCATAGATGACTTTTCACCTGATTTTAGGAGTGTCTTCATCAAGCCTGTTTAATTATTTAGTGTCACTTTATTTGTTTTGTCTTTTCTTACCTTAAATATAGGACTTCTGCTAGTCTATACAGCATTTTCCAATATGACAAATTTTACTTCTCATCTTCATGAACTGACTTTTAGAGTACCTTAAGGAGTTTCTCTCTCCTTCATCTTCTCCAAACATCCTGATAGCTGTTCCAATCCCTCAGCTCCAGGACCACAAAGTGTGAGGTGAAACAAGCAGCAAGGAAGGATGCTTGTGAAGGCTTCCAGATAAAAGTCCAAAGGTTTTGTGGACTCAAATACCTACACCCAAACCAAGCTGTTCTGCAACTACATTCTGTTTTTAATGGGTTGGCTTCTGTAACACATTTCAGGCACTTCTTACTCATAGATCATTTGGTGTATGTACTGCTAACATTATACTGGTGAACTTTACAGATAAAATATCCAGCAGTTGTTTGCAGAGGTCACTCTTTGCAAGCAAAAGAGTAACAAAAAACTTTAACAGGAGCCAGAGCTCAAAAATCTAAAACCTCTCACCCTGTTGCACAGGTGGCCCCTTGGCATCTGGAATCCTGTTCATACTGGAGAAAGCATCAAGATTATCTCTTTATGGATGACCATAAAGCCTCAAAACACAAAAATTACCGAGCCTTTCTTCCAGACACTGCTTGGCTCTATTTCAGGTGTGTCCTGCTGGACATTTAAAATTGCTGATGCATAGAAATCCTCCATATTCTGGATTCTCCTTTTGTAATTTTCATAAGCTAATTACCTGTGTGTGACAGCAGCCATTCTAAAGAGGGATACACAGAAGACAGGACTTGCAACAGTAGGGCCACAGTTTAATGAGAATTTGCCCCAGACAGGGAAACTTGTGACTGCAAGCAAGGAGAACCTGTTTACATTTCATGGCTATCAATAAGGCTGCCCTTTGTCTACTTAAACAGTGGGCAAAATGCTCTGGTTATGCAAGCTGATGAAAGATTACCATTTTTAATTACATTAAAACAAATACATTTATATTAAGGACTCAGTTTTCCAAGTCTCATTTCTTTAAATAGAAGAACATTCTTTTATGCAAGGAGACAATTCTTCTCAAGTTAAGTAACACATTTCTGTCAAACCTCAAGAACACATTGTACTTTCATGCTTTCATAGTATCCATCATTTAAATCCAAATTTGGTTTGTAGTTATAAAATGTTGATTAGGACTATATAATTTATTTAATGCTAAAGCTTTTAGTGGTTATGAGCAGCAATCAGAGCTTTACTAAAACAAATCTCTGGTTACAGGGCTGACTGGTTGGCCAAGCCATGCTACAGCTGCCAGCTCAGCACTGAGGGCTGGCTTGGACACCACATCCAGCAATGCTCCTGCTCAGCCAAGAAATTGCCTTTACACGTGTGGAGAGACAGGGCAGCAGAAATGCTCACCAGAACCTCCAGCTACCACTGCTGGCCACAGTAAGCACATTATAAAATACTGATTAAAGCAGCATGCCACCCTATTGCAATGAAACAACAAATTGTTCAATCAGGAAGGCACAGTAAAGTTACAGCACAACCTGGACTTTTTATACAGCTCATAGAGTGTTTGTGCGACATCTCATGATCAGGTGAAGCACCAGTTCAGCAACACAAGCAGGGACAATTAAACCAGACTGCTCTGGACTGTTAACAACTGCTCGAGCTCCATCACATTTCAAGTGTTTACAGTAAAACAGGCAGGTTTTGGTTTATGTATCTGAAAGTTCTTCCAGGATGGACTTACAGTTCCTCTACTTTATAAACCATATATCCTCTGGAGTAATTTCCTTCCCCTGCTTAGTTTTTACACCAGGCTTATACCCAGATCTAAACATGTACTTCACAGAAACAATTTTTTTTTTACCATACACAAGAAAAATGCATGCTAAAAAATCATAGAAATATCAAAATAGTATCTTTTAGTACAAGAGTAAGTTTGTCAGAATTTAACCTGGAGGTTAGATCATTATATAAGGCACAGTTTGATTCTATGACAAACATCTTGTTTATAGTAAAAGAATCTGCTTCTGCTCAGAATTAAAGACATTTATCTGCTTTGCTACAATACACAGCAAAAGAATCACACAGGCTTACACAATCACACAAGCAAGACCATTTTCTTGAATTTTAAGGGAATTTTCAAACAATGGGCTAGAGCAGAGATCTTACTTATCCTTTGAATAAGAAAAGCAAGTTTCACACTTAACACAGATTTATTTAGAAAAAAAGCTCTTGGACTTAACAGTGCTCTTAGCTGCATAATTTCCTATCTTTACTACTTCTTGCTCGAAGTGACAGAGAAAACTTAATACAACTAATACTTTATGCTGAAACATGAAATTAAGATGTAAAAGTGAGAAACTACACGGTTCCCATGAGAAATGAAAATGAGAAATGAAAATGTAAAGTATGTGTTAAACAACCCTGGGGAAAGAAAGGAGGCGGGGGAGGAGGGTGGAAGAGAGAGGCCCAGAGTGCTGACTTCTTTTTTTTTTGGTTTTTTTTTTTTTTTTTTAGGAGAGTGGTATTAGAAGGATTCTAATTAAACCATTAAGGTCCACAAAATGTGTTACTATTCTTAATGTTTCTACTCATCAGTTCAAGGGGGGAAAAAAAGGTTCCATATTTATGGACACTTATGGTTTGTTGTTTGTGTTTGGTTTTTTGGTTGGGGTTTTTTTTGGGGGGTGGGAAGGAGATGTTCTGTCAGTTTGTTTGGATTTTAGGTTTTAAGGTACAAACCAATTAGACTGTTTCAAGTATGAGATACAATTAACTAGACACAGACACCACAAACACATATTACATATACATTCTCACCCACACATATGCATTTAAAGTACACAGTCTAAAATCTAGAGCAATACCATGGAACAGTATCACTGGCTGATCTGAAGTGACTCTGCCCCCACTGACAAGGCTCAGGTTTTTTCTATTCCTTTCCCTCCTGACAGAACACCCACACTGGGTCAAAATGCTTTAAAAACAACCTAGAAGGGGGAATCCACTACCAAACAAACAGACTAACCAGAAACTCACAACTTAGGCTATAGCTGTGCATCAAAAAGGAGTTAAAAGGAGTAATTTCTTTCTCCGAGTGTCAAGCAGAAATCCAAAGCAGTAACTTTTGTTTTGCTCAAGTTGATTTTCAGGCCATATATACACAGTTCCTAAAATGGTAAAATAGTAAAATGGCTCAGATATAGGCTCAACTAACAGCCCTGACATCCTGTAATGTGAACCAGCTCTAATCTGCTCCTGTCCCAGGGTCACTGCACAAGTTCTCAAAATGCTTATTTAGGGATTTTATTAGGCCACCTCAGCATTTGTCCCTGCTATGCCCTCCTTTCTCACTGGCTGCACTGGAAAAGCTGCATTTGCTAAACGTCCTCCATACAATGTATTATCCTGTAACATTTTATCTGACCACTTTACAGAGATGTCAGAACTGGAATACATTCATTCTCCACAGGGACAGTCTTATTTTTTTCCAGGAATGCAGCCAAATAAAGATGGTTTTTCTCGTGACTATTTTCTTTGTTAATAATGCCAATATTTCATACAGCTGAGTGCTCTGATTTTCATTTTTAAAAAAAATATAATCCATTACTTAAAGAATATTATCAGTCTGTTTCAAATCATGCTAGCAAAAGAATTTATCAGCTTTCTTCAAGAAATGAACCAAAAATCAATTTTTTTTTTTGTCAAAAACAAATCCAGTTATCAATGTCCTCCAGAGGAACAAAGGCAACTTTCTGCTCCACTTTCTACAACAGAGACCAAAACCTTTGTCCTAAAGTTTGGAGCAAACTTTACACTCTAAAATGAACACATTTCAGTAACTCCCCAAAACACGGATGGAGGGCACACCCAATCCACAACCAACCAGCCCCACTTTGATTTTAAATGAAGGAAATTAAGATTTCTTCCATCTGTGCACCCCATGAAAAGGCCAGACACCACCACGCTGCTGTGCTCTGTCTCAGGCTGGCTCTGCACAGTTACAAATGCCCCTGGTCAGCTGTACAGGTGTACTGGCTGACACAGCACAGCAAGAACTGGGAGTATCATTTCATCTTATGGCAGAAAATGTGTTTGTGGTGCTGCAGCTCACCAAGAAAGGCATGAAGATGATTGCAGGATGCAGAAAAATAAGTTTAAACCTCACTGCAATGAGCTGTAATCACTAAAGGCTAATTTTGTCTTGTGGTGCAGATATGCCTTAAGACACACTGTGTGCAAGGCTCATCATAATTTCTGAAAAAATCCCCTCTGTAATATCCTGCTTTGAGATAGTAAAGAGATTACAAACAAAACCTTTTCCCAAGATGAATTATAAAAGTAATTCCTTGTGATGATTAAGCTCAGTCAGCTGCAGTGGTTGCAGTGAGCAATCACAAGCTCCTGGCTATGAGTCTTAACAGCTGCCATGGATTCTGAAGTTATGATTTCCTGACAAACACTGCCAACTTAGATAAGTTACATTTGGGGGAGGGAAGGATTATTTGTAGAGTTTTTTTGTTTGTTTGGGGGTTTTTGACTATTTTTTTTCACTCTGGCCCCTTCTCAGAAACTGCAGGGACTTTCCTTTAAAGCCTCTCCACTTCCTTCACAAGCATTGCTACTTTGGAATTCTCAAGCAAGAACATAGAATGAGCAATTTACCAGATTATAACTCTCTGCTGTAAATTAATATGGTCCCTTTGAGTTCCTGTTAAGTGATTAAAAGTTATCTTCATATTTTCATTTTTAGAAGTGTGCGAAAAAATATTTTTAATTAACATAATGCATAACAGAAGCTTAAAATCATGATTTTTCTTTTTTTAAATGCAACAGGTCTTCATAGTCTAGACTTGGATGCTAAATTATAATTGCAGGGACTGAAAATGCAGATACAGAAGCCTGCCCAAAGACTCATCACCAGATGTTATTCATGCAGAGCAGAAATTACTATCTCACTTTAAATACTTCATTCTAACTTATTAAATAAACACTGCATGCAAATCTGAAGTATACTTTGATACATGAATACTTTATAGCAAGATGCATGAAGTTGACTAATTCCTGTCAGCCTTATCACTACAGCACTGACCTGTTAAAGGACAGGACAACTCATACTCTTGAAAGTTACCTTAAATTGCCAATAGAACATCATTTTATACATGTCTTACCCAAACAAGTCTGAAGCTGAAGATAAAGTGAAAAAAAAAAAGCCAAAGAACTGTTCTGACAAACTCTACAGTGCTGCAAGATGCTCCTGACATTCACAGGAAGGTTTGCAGGAGCTGGAAAACACAGCTCCCAGCTGATCCCCTGCACAGCCTTGTTTTCTAGCCCAAGAACTGAATGAAGGAGGTAGGGATGTAAAACTATTTTCAAACTTGCCTACAGATAAAAGCATTTACAACTTTGTTATACAAGTCTATAAGAAAAATGTTTGTCCTGCACTGATCAATTCTATGCACTCTGGTTTGATTTTTAGCTAGCCAAATCTCTCCAATCTCCTCTCACAAAGAAAAAAACAGGTAAAACAACTGCAAAATAAAGAAAATATATTAGCAAGCATGTTCCTCTGAGTTCTTGGCAACCTCTGGCAGTAGGGTGAGGACAGGCAGACAGTGGCAGTAACATCTAAAACCAGCACAGCAAGATTTACAAGAGAGGTCACCTCTCCAAGTCCTCACTGGTTTAAGTATGTGGGTTTCTGGTTACCTTCCTTCACCTCCTCCTTCACATGAGGAGAGAAAAGATGATGAGGAAGAAACTAACTTTTGAGCTGTGCAATAAAATAACACCTTTACAATTTCTGCATCAATCGTAGCATAGAACCAGAAACTATCATGGACCATAAAGGACCAATCTCAAACAGTCTTTGCAAAGTTTTGCCTGTCAATGAGATTAAAACTAAGCAAAAAAACCCCCTAAATAATAACAAACAACCCCCTAGAGTTAAAATTCAAGGCTATTACAGTAAATGAATAATGTCTGCTCCTGTTCCCAGTAGTCACAAAGACCTTCATAGGACCAGGAGCCAAACTGCAAACAGCAGTACCTGAGAAGCAAAGGGAGCTACAGCAGTTCTGGGGCAGGAGATGCCAAGAACATTCCAGATGCTGTGCCAGGCTCCTGGCAGTATAATCCTGGCCTGGGCAACCTTCCCTGCTTTGAAAGGCCATGCCTGGAGATGAAGGTCAACCAGCAGTGCAAGGATCACTCACCTATGAGTGACAGCAGAGCTGCATTTTAGATCTTCCCAGAGCCACATGCAGCCCCTTCAGCTGCCATAAAAAGTGTTGTAGCTCTTTGTACTCTAATCCCATTCATTAACCAAGGTAGGCCACTCCTGGTGCAGCTTCATCAGGACAACCTCTTCAATACTGTTGCAATCTTGAAGTAATGAAAAAGTACCTTGTGGTTTGTTTAATATCCTAGCTATTACCCGAATTTAGTGATGTATTTGCAATCATCAACATCAGCTGATCAACAGAGTCTCCTTAGGTGAAGAAAGATGAAATATACCTTATAAATCTCTGTGCCATCAGAGGAGTCTGCAGATTTCATATCACCTGCCTACATGTCACCTGTAAAACCTCAAAATTACCTCCTTGCTGCACAGGCCAGGCTATACAGCAAACAATCAGCTGAGTGCACTGATCTGTCACCTGTGAAACTTCACTGTCAGCACAGGAGCAGCAGAAAGATTCCCAGTCAGAAATCATCTGCTCAAGGGAGAGGTGGCATCAAGCAAGAGAAGGTATGAAGCAAAGCCTTCAGTTATTTCCATTATTTTGAGAATTTACAATCCAAAGTGCCATTTTATGTAATGTTAACTTGCCTGAAAGCAAAAATATACTGTACAGTGAATTTACTGAGAAATTCTGGGGTTTTTTTTATTTTTAAAAAATTTTTCCCCAAATCAAAAATACTGTAATTGTTAATAGAATTGTCCATTTTCTTTTTCTTATTCTGTTGTATAACATCTACCACTCAGCAAGAGTACCACCACTTCCCACAAATCTTTTGTTGCAATGCTAAGATGTAAGCCCTGTACTACAGTTCCTTTTGTGCTTGACATGCTCAGACACCAGTTTTCAACTTTCAGAAAACCAAAAGAAGTAGGTCTATAAAAAAAGTATGCATTCTCTACAAAATTTTGCATGAAAAAAATGCAAGTCTGCTGGGGGAAGGGTACCAATTAAACCTGAAGATCTTCCCCAGCATTCAAAGCACTTCATCCAGAAATCAACTTCAGCTGCCATAAAAAGTGCTGTAGCTCTTTGTACTCTAATTCCATTCATTAACCAAAACCCTTTACAACCCAAAAGTTTTACAAGACCTTAACAATTAAGGTAACTCTATATAGTCACTTGATTTAAAACATGTACTGAAAAGCAAGCAATTAGTCACCACTTCTAGGAGACACTTAAAATTCCCTTTGTGGTGAACAATGCACACATAAAAGTGAGAAAAGCCAGCTCATTCTGATAGTGCTCCTCATGAAGAAAGTTGATTGTCTACAGGGTAATTTTTGGGGAATTGAAACTATGATAATGAAATCTTTACCATAATGACAAAAGGGCTGCTCAAATTAAAAAGCAAAAATAACCAAACATACCAACCCCCCAACAACAAAAAAACCCAAGACAAGAAGAAAACAGCAGAACAAATATACAATACTGCACTTGAAAGCTGTACTTGCTCAAGAATCTGGATATGCCTTTTTTTTTTTCATCTTGAGTGCTGAAGCAGAAAAATCTCTTTACTACTTGCTCAACTTTCATGTGATCTGCTCTTAAATGCAGTGCTCTCCTGCACTTGGTGATCTAACTCCAGGTCTTCTCCTGGAAAAAGTCACCAGTAAAGTGTCAGTGTTATCCCCACCTGCAGATTTTTATTAATTATTATAAAGGGTCTTGTGCTTAACACCAGTCAGGAAAACAGTTCCAGAAAGGATGGACAGGACCAAGGAGCCTTCCTGGAACATGGCAGCTCACTTCAAAAGAAGGCTAAACCAACACCCCATTCCCCTCACCTTTATCTTGGACCCTTCTCTCTCCTGCTACACACAGAGTATTTTATTGAGTATCAAGACAAGTAAAACAAGGAAGTTGTAGTGTATGAACATAAGGAATAAGAAGCCCTAACCTCAGAGTATATATAGTAGATAGCCAGTGAGAAGAATATAGATTTTTCATTTTTTTAATGCCTTCCTACAGAAAGTAAAAAAAAACAACCCAGACTTGGCTGTTGTGCCTCAGTTACCAAATAAGAAATATTTTCCATTAGTAAATCCACTGCATTTCTTATTACTGATATTAGACATGGGAACCAAGCCCAACTTGTACTCCAGCATCTCAGTTCCACACAGAACCTCACACACAATCACCTGATGGTTTTGGCAGTGAAGTAAAGGCTGCCAAATCATTTATTCTTTAATGCCTCAGCTGTTTCTGTAATCTGCTCTGAAAAAGCCCAGTGACATTCCTCCAAAGCATCACAGCACCAAGCAGTGACCTCCACAACCCAGGAGTGTCCTACAGCAGCAGCTGTGAGAAAGACCAGAGCACGGGTGAAACATTGAAATTTCACTATATTTCACTATGTGGGGCACTTCCAAGAAAATGCATTATTCATCACTGTGTATCTCTGCCAGCTTATACTGTTAACATTTCATTTCCAAGCAGGCATTCTCATGTTTTCAGCAAGACAGATACATTTAATAAATATACATCCAACCTCAGAAAAGACTAATAATTTGGGACTTATATCAGCTTTCAGCTTTTTCATGAAACACTTGGTGCATGCTATGTTAGATAAACTATTTTTCACAATTTAACTTTAATAAAAAACTGAACCAATTGGTAAAGATGACCTTAGTGTAAGTTTTGCTGCTAAATTATTTCTTTTCATGAATTGCAAGTTTAGAAAATTGTATCTGAAACAAACATCATCTGAGTATAATAGGAGGTGGATTAGACTGCGGGAAAATGTGAGGGTGTTTGCTTTCCCAGGTTTCATATTTTATTAAGTGCTCTTAGAATTTTTTATGGCTTACCCCTACCACTATCTGCCAGGCAGCATCTTGAAACCAAAAGACAATTACAGGACTAAAAAAAATATGCAAATACAAGTGAAAGAAGCATCCATACACAAACAATTTGGGGAATTATTTTTCTTTTCAAATTTACATCTCTGTGCTCATGTCACCCTTCCACCTATATTTCAAGCTTTGGAGGGTGTTCTGAAATGTAACCAAATTTATTAAAAGCTGAAAGGTTTTCTGCTTTAAAACAGCATGTGAGAACTGCAGTTTTTGAACTCGCAAAATGGTAAACCAGAAAGTGGATTTACTGCTGCATTACCTTCTTAAAACGTACTCTTCACAAAACTTAGAAAGTGACCTTCAAAAATTTGGAAGAAAAACTATTTTGTCCTTAAATTACAGTTGTTGGAGGGATTTTTTTGTTTTGGTCAGAGGGATTTTGTTTGAGTTGGGGAAGGGGGTTTGGTGTTTGCTTTTTTTTGCTTGTTTTGGTTTAAATTTCAGCATATTTTTAGGAGTGTTTACTCTTACTGCTTTAACAGATCATCAGTTTGGAGAAAGTTCCAGGTTTGCTTTACTTCTGACCTATTTCATTTTTCTTCTTTTATTTTCCTCTTGGTGTAAAGTATTAAAAAAGAGTAAGGAGTATGCGAACATCAAGTTGGGATTGCGGAGCACACTACTCTGCACATTCAGAAAATACAAACACTGTTCTAAAAAAGACCAACTGGCTCCACAACAGAGCTTTACTCCTAACCAACCAGAATCTCATTCTCTCTGGTTACAAGCCAAATCAAAGCCACTTTCAATGCGTGCTTCCTTCCTTTATCTCTCACTTTCAGGATGGTGGGTAGAAAAGACATGAACATTACACTTTCCTTACACTCTTAAAGGGTTTCAGAGTCTAGTAAAATACATCTAACACTATCACTGCCTCCAATTTACAAGTTGGGAACACATGGAAAAAGCATACATCCATACTTTTGTTATTTCCAAAGTTTGTAATATAGGTACCAGAAAATAAACACATCTTCTGTTTATAAATTGTCAAATAACTATTGGAGCTGTAGAAGAAAATACTCAAGATACAGTGTTTCTATGAATTTCAGGAAAGAAGCTGTGTTTTGCAGAGATTTTCTTCTTTTGGACATAAAAAGCCAAACAAAAATTATAATGCAAAGAAATGGCAAGCAGTGAAACACAACCTTCATCTTTCCAAAGAAACAATTTGTCACCCCCAAAGAAGAGTTGGCTGAAAAACATATGTAAAATGGCAGTACAACAGATTAACTTGCTGGTTCAAGGAAAAAAAAAATAGTAAAAACATGTTCTATACTAGAGATATAAAATATTTCCAGAAGGTTACACAGCATCAAGGATATTCCATTAGTATTTCCCTTTGGCTCTCCCAAGCACCTTGCCACAGATGACTGCCTTTGGGGTAACCTCAAGCCAGCCACTCATGTAACATCACCAAAACTCCACTGAATTTTCCACTGTTGGCAAACTCTGCTGTGTCCCAAGAACAGAGCAAAAAGAGCCACATCCAGGGCTCAAATGGGAGCTGAGACTATAACATCAGTTCTAGGAGGAGCTGAGACAAAACCACAGGATTTTTAAAACAGGAGTTCCCCCAATGGTGGGGGAAGGAGCCTCTCTTGTAAATTTTCTGATTAAGCTTCAAAACACATCTCAAGTTGTTATTAATACAGTATGTTGACTTCTCCCATTTCTTCAGATGCTTCAATAAAGCATGAATATCAACAATGAGTAAAGCTCCAAAAAATTTCATTTCCTGACACTTGAGAGAGGCACAGTCTGTCTGTTCACAGGCAGCTGACACAGCTTTTTAAGGAAAGCAGATTTTATTAAATTTTAACCTAAAACTTCTCCATTTCTGCTAATCTTCTGCACTACAGCCAAACTAAGTTTCTTGTGCTGTTTTCTAAAGTCTGATGATTCCTGATTGCTCACAAACCAATATGAATGGAACTTCACAAGACTGCAAATCACACCAACAGAAAGAGAAACAAATGATGAAAAATGGCTTAGGATAACTTTGACAACAGCATTTGAAATCATTCAACAAACAAGTGTTACAGTAGCCTCTTCGAGCCAGGTCTCATAAGCTCTCAGAGGTCTATAACATACCTCAGCTACCCTTGGAGGCATAAAAATCAGCAGGATGGCTTCTGTTGCAGTGTTGAAAACAAAAAGGTTTAATAAAAAGGTAATATAATAAACAGAGAAAACCCAAGCCAGGTGCCAGAGGTTCTTGCTCCTGGTAAAACACCTTACAAAAGCGATTAGTTTCTTTGTTCACTTCTTTTTTTAATAAATTGCCCCAAGTGGGACTTTTTGGCCTCTGTCCAATTAACTATCTTTAAGTCTGAGGTGAAGTCCCCTAGTGTAGCCGTGATATTTTCTGAAAAAATCCTTTCCTTAGGATTTTTCCTCCTGAGAAGCGGAGAGACCTCAGGAACAAAATGTAAACATTGATTATCTGCTGCTGTGGAATGCAACAGGTGGATCTGTTATTGGTCTCATGTGGTTGTTTCTAATTAATGGCAAATCACAGTCCAGCTGTCCAGACTGTCCCAGTCAGTCACAAACCTTTGTTATCATTCCTTTTCTATTCTTAGCTAGCCTTCTGATGAATCCTTTCCTCTATTCTTTTAGTATAGTTTTAATTTAATATATATCATAAAATAATAAATCAAGCCTTTTGAAACATGGAGTCAACATTCTCATGTCTTCCCTCATCCTGGGACCCCTGTGAACACCATCACACCCTAGGCCTATGAGGTGGCTTTTTCACCTAATCAATGAGAGAAACTTCTGGGCTTCTTTCCTTTTTGAGGAGACAAGGGATAGTTCTGTCACTCTGCCAACAAAAGGCACACTCCTATAAACAAGAAATAGTACGAATTTTGGTATTTGTAAGTATTTTAAAAAAGACTTACCCTCTTGCAGGATCTAAGGCAATCGCTCTGGGTTGATCCAATTCTTGCCAAAACAAAACTTTCCTCAGCGATCCATCTAAGTTAGAAACCTCGATGCGATTTGTTTCCGAATCTGTCCAGTAGAGCTTCTCCCCCAGCCAGTCACAGGCCAGCCCGTCGGGCGACAGCAGCCCAGAAACCACCACGTTCTGCACGCTCCCCGACCTGTTGAACTCTGTCCTTTTGATGGCCTCCTCGCTGACATCACTCCAGTAAATCAAGCCCTTGAGGAACACGAAGTCCACGGCGGCCGCGTCCTCCAGGCCGCCCACGATCACCGTGGCGTTCTCCTTGCCGTGGGCGGCGTCCACCAGCCGCAGGTCCCGGCGGTTCGCGTACAGCAGCAGCGGGGCGGCTGCGCACGGGACAGAAACGGGGACACACACACAGACAGGTGTTAGCATCGCTCTTATCCATCACAGCTCACACTGTCAGGTCATCAGGAGCTACAGATTTAAGAGATCTTCACAAAATTAAGAAATACCGGAGAGCCGTTTTGAAGTTTGACTAAAAAGCACCGGCTGGAACCTTTTCAACTTGGTTACGAGTCTTGGTAATGGGCAGCTCGCTATTCTGGGTTGTGCATTATTAAAATAACATTAAAGAAGAAGGGAGAGAACAAAGAAAATGGAAGTTTGAAGTGTCCAAATGACACTGCTCTGTAGAGAAGGATCAGAAAGACAAGAGCAAAGCAGTTTTCTAAGCACTCACTACTGGCTCACCTGAGCAAGGATTACTTTTCTTGATAGAATTTAGTAATATACACCCCACCTCTACAGAAACATAATTCATGTCAAGCTATCAGAGCCACCTGCATGTCAATATTCCCTGAAATTATGTATCTCAGACATTTTACATATAGTACATAAAAATCCAAAATTCATTGCACAGCACGAGGCAAAAGTTGGTTTAGAGTGTTGGAGGTAGGGAGAAAAATAATTCTACAGGAATGGACAACACAGCTCTTTTAAACTCAACTCAACCATTTCTGCTTACTTCTCTTACACAAAGCCTTCATTTTATTTGCTTACCCTGTCTGTATATTTTTCATAACACCTAAGATGACTAATGTAAAGCAGTAACCATGAAAAAAGACAGCTTCTTAAATGTAATATGCCTGCTTAATTGTGCTTAACCACAAGCTATATATAGCATTATGAAAATTCCAGCCTCATTCCTACTTCAACAAAAGGTTCAGAAAAACACTACATTTGTGTAAGCCAGACAATGACACCCTTTAAAACTCACTACCAGAAAACATTTCTGCCTTTCACTGCATTTATTCAGAAACTGTAGCACCAGAGTTCTACAGAGGCATTTAGATCTATAAGTGCTCCTCTACCTGTCACCACACAAATTTCACAGGGATCCTGCAGATTTATTCTTCAGCATAAGTTATTCTTCAAATCTGCAGCAGGATGGTTATCCTAAGCAAAAGGTCAAAATTTACAGAGCCAAGGACATGCATGGCTCAGGAATGTCAAGGGCCACACTACCAGAATAGGAACAGTTCCCTGTAAGCCAAACTCACACTGAAACTGGAAATACTCAAAGACTTCAGTAAATTCAAAAGTTGCTTTCCAAGATCAGACTACTCCCCTCATTATCTTATCACAAAATTTCTCAAAGACCCTGTCACATGTAAATTGGGAGAAGCTGAAAGAACTAACATTTACCTTCAATTAAATGAGTTATTTAAGTGTTTTGGGGTGGGAGTTTTGTTGGTTTTTAAGAAAACTGAATTGCTTAGACTGTCATCCTAAATTTAGAAACACTGGATATAATTTGATTTATGCTGAACTTTAGCTAGAACAAGGGAGGGATGAAACTTTGTTGGTTTTAATAATACCAAATTTGTATTTGTGTTCCCTTCTCCAGAAAGCAATTTTTTATTGGGGGGAAAAAACCATGCAAGTTTAGAAATTATCTTCCCATGGAGAAAGGGTAGACTTTTTAAAAATTAGATGAAGAATCTTTATAGTAAAGTAAGTTAATAACAACTTCTTAATATCTCCTTCCCTTCCTTGCATAATTTCCTACCCCCTAAGATTTAAAATTAATTACAGTACATTTTCTTGAAGGGCAGATTGCTTATGAAGACCACATGTTCCAGAAAAAATGTATTCAGTAAACTGCAAGGTGTAAAAAATTGTAATACCATAAACTACAAGGTGTAAAAATTTGTAATACAATAAAAACCTTTACTCTTTAAAGGCTGCCTTCAACTGTAACCTGAAAAATCTAGTTAACAGCCAGCTCAGTGTCATCCAGTGCACAGAGGGGTGTGCAGCCAGCTGGCACAGCTTTCTCTGGTAAGACAGCGTGCCCAGCATTTGGAGAAAAGTAAATCCACACAGCAGTGAGCACAAACTTCATGCCTATGTGCACCATGGAGCAGCTATGCACACAGCACGCCCTGAACTGAACACCAGGTAAGCAGCCAGGCCTGGAGGCACTGCTGAGCCTCCCAGAGCCATTGCACAGGTTACTCACTCCCTGCTGGGGCTCAGACTGGCTGAGCAGGGACCGCAGACAAACACCTCTGCCTCAGTCAGACAGCTGAGCTGAATGACAACTCAGGAGAAACACAAACACCTCTGCCCCAACCAGACAGCTGAGCTGAATGACAACTCAGGAGAAGCACCGCCACACTTAGGATGTGCAGCTTCATGCACATTGATACAAAGCCTCAACTTGTAACACATTCCAAAGGGCTGGCAGATGAGCACGTTCAGCTTTCCAATTTGTTGCGACATTCAGGAATGAAGCCTGCATCACCAAAATAATAAAAACCAGGTTTGTTCCCCACTGCCTGCAGCCCTTCCCAGAACACACTAAGGCTGCAATGGGCTATAAAACCCAGTTACTGAAGTTGGCAGCATCAGGACTGAGTACATCTCTGCAAAATTGTGCCAGAAGATCCCACCCTGTCCCAGCTCCAAAAGCACAGGACACTGAAGAGATGGAGAGATGGCTTTCTTGAATAATGAAGTTATGACCTGTGCTAATAACCTGGGAAGAAGTCCAGGAGCATCTCCTGTCAAAGCTGGGCAACTATTTGGCAGTTAAGTTATAATGGGGCAAAAAGATACAATTTGGTTTTTATTTTAAGATGCTGAACTCTTTACATGTTTTTATTTTTCTTTCTATAGACATAATAACAAAATATAGTATAACTACAACAAACTACAATACATTGAAGAGAAGCACATATTCTTGAAAGATAGAAACACGTATCCTGGAAACCAAGAACAGAAATACTAATGAATATCACTGTGTCCTCTGTGACCTGAGAGGTCTAAATGCAGCTAATTCTTCTAATTAAAGTACCCAATACTTTGGGTACTTTTACTTACAAGAGTAAGAGTTATGTCTAGTGATAAACTAAGGGATTTTTTTTTTTGTATCCACCAGCAAGAAAAAATGTTTCTTTAACACAAAAATTACAAAAGTTCAAGTTCAACACATTTCAACCGCAACAAAAATAAATTTCATGGTAAGAAACTTCTGCCAGTAGTGGTCACTGAGCCTGTAAATGTTTCTTAACTCCAATGTTCAGGTAAGACCTTTCCTAAGTTTACCATAAGCAGTATTAAAGTCCAGACATTATCTTTTTTGCCTTCCTTTTACAACTAGAATTCTACCAGCATCCTTCTTCCCACCGCCAAACTCCAGTTCTTACACCATGTATTTCTCTTGGCTGCAGCTCCTGCCTCTCTTATTGAAAGTTCCTAATCCCCAGGACACTCAAGTCTTGTTTTATGGGCATCTTGCTTTATCTGATTTATAGGCATCTATTACAGGCATAAAAATGCTGCTGCCCACAGGATGCAAAGTGACAAACCAAGATAAAATTAGCACTTTACCGGCTAAAAAGGATTTTTAATCTTTTTGGTGTTTCAGTGGGCAATTTTAAGCTATCAGAATTTGTCATGCTTTTCTTTAACTAGTCCAGTGGCCTTTTCCACAAATTCCCACTTTCTCCTTTCTACCTTCAGCGATCCAGGACAGCTCTGGGTGCCATGAGGTGAGAGCAGTGCTACCTTCAACATGCTCATTTGTCACAGATGTGTTTTATGAAAAATCCTTTCCTTTGGATTTTTTCTCCTGAGAAGCTGAGAGACCTCAGGAACAAAATGTAAACAATTATTATCTGCTGCTGTGGAATGCAACAGGTAAATCTTTGATTGGTCCATGTTGGTTGTTTCTAATTAATGGCCAATCAAAGTTCAGCTGTCCAGACTGTCTCAGTCAGTCACAAACCTTTGTTATCATTCTTTTTCTAGCCTTCTGATGAAATCCTTTCTTCTATTCTCTTAGTATAGTTTTACTATAATATATAACATAAAATAATAAATCAAGCCTTCTGAAACATGGAGTCAACATTCTTATCTCGTCCCTCATCCTGGGACCCCTGTGAACATCACCACACTCATTCTCTTTCACTGACATGGAGTTTAGCCTGGCTAAAATAATTAGCAGACACTCATTTCCCCCAAATCCTCTTTTCTCAGTCCCAAACCCCAGCAATACTGTTCTACCCCCTCCCTCAGTTAAGGGCCCCCTCCCAAGCTGATCCAAATCCCTACGTCAGCGAAAGGTCTGACTGGGTTAGCAAGTTGATTCAACTCGAGAAGTGCTTCAGCCAACTCCAAAGCTGACATAAGGCGAGCAGCAGGGAGCTGGCAGGGGGAGCAGCTCTCCCCCCTCCACTGGCAGCCTGCTCTATCTGCTCAAGATGTGGCTGCAGCCATCTCCTTTCTCCCCAGCTCCACTTCCAGCTGTTGGTTCCTGACCCTCTTTTGCACTGGCTCAAGAACTTGTCCTGTGCCACAATGCTGGAGGGACAATGCAGGGAGCTGAACCAGCAGAAGGATACTGAGCTCTCCCCACCACCTGCCAAAAAGCAATTTTTAGCCAGCCATCATCAAGAACCAGTTCAGACCAAAAATCAAATCAATATAAGCAGTAGCACAGCAGGGAAAGGAAGGACTGCATCAGCTTTGACTAATTAGCTGAACCAGTTCCTCACGAACCTCCAGTTAAGGAACCCGACTCAGAGCAGAGGTGGCCACTGATAAGTTGTGGCAACCTGCCACAGAGCCACAGTGTGGATACCACTGAGCAGCTGCTGACATTGTGGAAAGGAATAACCATGTTGAACTCACAGGAAGAAACCCCTGGGATTGTCACACTGAAAGATGATGTTGTTGAGTTGGGAAGGGAATACTCCCCATCTTTTAAAAGTCTTGCTGAAGATCTCTGAGTGTCTAAAGTGAATTGGCACTGCCAAGCACACTGCTATGAGGAGTGGAGAGAAGAGGAGACAGTGATGAGATGTACCAAACAAATACAATGCTGACCTGGATGAGGCACAGTAAGCAAGGACTCCAAATGTCTCGCCAGAATGACAATGCACTCACATTCAGCTCACAAGAGAAGGAAAAATAGAGAAATGGACAAAGATAAGCAGCAAAGAACCTCCCTAACACCATTCAATACACAAAACTCCTTGTATGCAATACAATCATCATCCCCAAGATGTCCCACAGAGAACCAACACAAGAATGTAAGGAAAAGTTTCTGGACTGGCATAAGGACTCTGGAGCACTCCATTGTGAGGACTGTCCCTTCACTCCCTGGGTTTCAAATTTCTTCATTGCTGCTCATGCTTCCATAAAATTCTCTATATTTATTTTCTGCAAATATATGAGTTTTGCTGCTCACTTTGGAGAAGCAAGAATTAAAAGATTGAGGTGGCATTGGGAATAAAGCCTGGGAGACTTGTATCAAATAAGAAGAGAGACAATTAGAAAATTAACATAAATTTTTCCAAATAGCAGCGAATCAGCCTCAAAAAACTTATACAGAGATGATTTATATTTTCAAGCAAACAATAAAATCACCAGGAAATACAGAAGAGTTTTAAAGCACAGCAAGCAACGGGCCAGGATTTTGTACCCATGTTCTCCATCACAGCAATTTCCCAGTCTTTTCCACACAAGACACAATTCCATACATTTTTAAAAATAATAATTAACTGTCTTACTAGTGCCCACAATTCCACTTTCACCATGAACAGAGAGCACTCTTCTCTGTGAAACTCCTTACTCTCACAAATAAACTTGCAGGACACAGCAGGCAACCAGGAATTTAGGAAACAAGCACGAGGCAGCCCAAACTTGGCAGAAAGGAATTTTTCTCCTCTTTTCAGCTAGCCTAAATATATTCCTCAGGTTAAATCCATGCAAGGGCTGTTCAGATGGTAACTCAAAAGGTCACAAGAGCAGCAGGCCAGTGAAGGAGATGAGCAGCTACATCAGTGCAACAGCAAAGACACCAAGCTAGGCAACAACAGCATTTGGATTCTGCAGTAAAGTTTACTTTTTTCAGGCCTTTGGCCAGATACCAGCCTTATAGACCAAAACATCCTGCAGGACTAGCTGGTACAGAAGCAGTAAGTCATCCTTTAGCCTGCTATATGCAAGGGGAGAATTACCTTACTGAAGATAGAAGGATGGAGACATGAGAATGTGAGAGGGAAAAAAAAACAACAACAGACAAGAAAAGGACTTCAGGAAAGCAAAGAAATACCAGGTCCAGGCATAAAAAGCCAGTAGATGTGCCAGATTATAGCAAAAGCACTCATGACTGAAATACACCACGAAGTCCCAGCCTATGACAGGCAAAAAAACCCATCTGAATAGCAGGAATCACCTGCCAAATCATCCCACTGGCAACAGAGCCACACAGCAGGATTACCAGAGCTTGGCTCTTCTCAGTGCTAGGTAGCACATTCACACAGGTCTTTTGTCCACCTTTCTGTAACATGGGCTCCCCTGTCCTGAAGTTGTTTTGATTGCACTCTCATGGGGGTGCAACACAGCACTTTAGCTCCGACATTTTTCTAACTTTATATTCTGAATCTACCTAGCTGACAACAGGATGAGCAGAGAGCTGATGCATCATCTCACAGTTGCACTGCCATGAAACACTACCATCTTCTTCCATGACCCTTCTGGTTACAGAGCAGCAGCAAAATAAAGGTGACCTGGCACTTTCCAGGGCAAACTGCAGGCTATGGAAAGCAGGAAGGGATGTTCAATCAAGTACTTCCGTGATCCACATTAATGTCTGCAGAACTTCAACATTATACAGCTCATTTTCTCAGGTGTCCTCATAATTTTCCTCCAACACTCTCCCAGCCTCTCAAACAGTTGTCAGAATAACACACAGGGCTGCAGATGAAGTCATTCCAGTTCCACACACATTGGCAATAGTTCCCCAGTTCTACGGGCAACACCCATGTTTAAATCGACACGATCTGTTTAATGAAAATGTGAGTTAAAGGCACCTCTGCTCCTGCAGAAAGGCCTTGTTGGGCTCCACCAAGGAGAGTCCCACATCTCAGCAGGGATGGCATTCTGCTGTCTAAACTAAGGCAGGAGAACTGGATCACACTGAAACAAAACACTGCCCTTCACTCCTTCTGGCACCACCTTTTCCTACAGTGCTCCTTTTCCTAACAGTGAGAAACAAGCCAAAAGCCTTGACCATATTCCTCAGGAAGCTCTTGAAGCTGAGTCACTCCACTGAAGGACAGCACTGAGACAGCACTGTGCTGCTGGGACAGCTGGAGCCCATTTCCCAAATTCTAGGAAGGCTAAAGGCCACAAGACACAGGTGGGAACGCCCCAAGATTTGTTGCTATTCTGGAGCAATTGCAGCTCATGATGTGCTCCAGCCTAAACAGCTCACATTTGAGGGTGCAATCCAGTCAGCAATGGCCTGGAAGTGTCACTCTCTGTCACTCACCTCCTTTGCTGGAGTGTCACCCAAGCACATGGGAACAGCCCAAGCCATGGGGTCTTACCCTAATTGCTCTTAGTTTCACATGGATTAAAGAACTCACACCCTCAGCAGCAGCACCCTTCCAACAAACAAGGCTTTTCTCCACACTGACAAGAAGCTCACAGGCAGTGAACTACTCTCAGATGACTTTTCCAACAATTTATCCAAGGTTGCACAGCAGTCTAAAAGATACTCAAAAAATATTTCCTGAAGTGTGTCAGTTTGTCTCACCAGGTAAAAACCAAATCAAACAAAACAGCTAATTTATTCTGTTTTGCTGGGTTTTGGTTTTTTTTTTTTTTGTTAGTTTAGATTTTTTAAGCACTATCAGGAAGTTGCTGTAAAGCAGGAACACAGAATTTAGCACAAAAGACCCCATTTAGAATGAATAGTTCTGGACTGGTTTTAATGGGTAAGGAAAGATGTGCACATACTTCGGTAATTTTGAGAATTATTGCACATTTAATTTTTATTTTGTGAAATAACTATTGTAGCATACTTGTAACTCTCATACTTTTAATATCCCAGCACTACTAAAGTCAAATGTTCAACAGGCTTACATTAGATGTAACGACACATAGGAAAAAAAACAAACAAACCACCCCATGAAACAAAACACACACACGCATGCAGGATCCCTTGGAAAAGGTGAATGACCTTGTCTTTTTCAAATTGAATGGGACTCATTCTGGAAATTCAAAAGAAAAACAAACAAACCCATATATACAAACCCGCCCAACTTGGAATTACATTACTCCTTTTACCATTACCTACAGGGTAAAAGGGTAACTGCTGAGATTCAGTTAAGTTTTTGAGTTATAAGAACATCATTGCATTTTCTAAATGGACATAGTAAGACTCAAGGTCTTATAATTTGTAGACCTTGTATCTTATTAGGTCTACAAAGACCTTATAAGATACAAGGTCTACAAATTCCTACTCCTCTATTATTCTTAATATTCTTTCTCTATTAATCTGTGCGTGGACAAGAGGATTCTTGGATTTCCAAAGTGTTAATATTTTAATTAACACTGTAATTCATTTAATATTAACTAATACTATGAGTATAAGTAGGAGTTTTATTCCCTGCTTTGATAGAACAACTAAGGGAATAAAGTTTAAAGTTCTATAATACCTTAAACTTCTGTTACTTTCCACATATCCTTAACTTCCAGAATTCCAGCAAACATATCAGCTACTTTCTATAAGCCTGAACTGACAATGGACAGAAGAGAATCTTTGTTATTAAGGAATTCTAGAGGGTCTAGATGGGTTAAAAACCTCAGCACACTGCACACAAACTGTATTTTTCCTCTGGGAAGTAACTGGGCAGAGAGGGGAGGAATAACAGGAAAAATATAAAGGTATCATAGAGAAGAAAACAAACCATTTTTGATTATGCAAAATTATAGAGCTAGCTGATTAAAATTTTCTGTCTCAAATATGATTACTTTTCAAATTGGACATCAAGAACTCACACATGGCCCTCATAAACAGAATTAACACTATAATCCCATTATTGCTGCATTGATTATATCACAAGGGAGTAATTCTATTTAGGTAATGTGATCCTGTAACAAGATACTAAAAAAATCTGTATGAATGTTGCCATTTTCCATGTCTGTTTATACTAAAAACATTTCCTTATTGTTCTCTCCTTATAAATACTGAAGCTCAAAAAGCATTCCAGCTTTTAAACTAACATGCTTCTATCTCTAAGTAGTTTATAACATTTTGCAAAGGAAGCAAAGTTTTACTAACTGAACCATTGCCTCTTTTAACTTAGACTTTGGTTAGTTTCTTAAAAGTCTATTAAGAATAAGGTATTACAGACAAAGGTATTAACAGTATTCCCATTCTATTCATACACTGGTATGTTTGACTTCATTTCAAATTTGGTGGGGAACTGCTCCAACTACATGGAAATCAAAAGGTCTCTAGCAAGATAATAATGAGACAAAAACCCCACCCTATTTCCATAACCATTTCACCAGAGAATATATCCAAAAGCAGAAATGACAAGATCATTTCTACTTGCAAATGCAAGCACTGTGTTCTGAGCAAGTTTGTCCATGTGGAGCAAACAGCAAGCCTTTCACATTGTGAATGTCCTGACATAAATATTTATAAACTACAAGGATATCTAGAGAGTTTAATGAAGGCTCTCTATGTCAGCTTGCCTGGTAAATATATATATTGGAAATGATTAATATTTAGGATGTCAATACCCAGCATTTATGAATAATCTGTTAAAGATCCAAAGCTCTCCCCTTTCAAGCCTTGGACAATTACCACAAAAGAATGACACAGCCTCTTTGTTTGGAGCACTGTGCATTCTGTAGCTCTGCAAGTCGTACATACTCTGAAGCCACACCTGATGTGTGAGCTGAAAAACTAAAGGTTATTTAGGAGAGCACTTCGTTCACTGAACAGCAATTACACTTTGGAAGAGTCATCACTACAAAGTGCTTGGCACACAAGAAGTGGAATCACTGCTGGCTCACCCCAAACCTCATGTGCACACACCAACAGTCACCCTGGCTGAGCCACAGCCTTTAAAACTCCAGGGCTCAGTTTTAAGTGGGGAGCACCACCTGTGAACAGGAACAGACCGTGCCTGAAGCCTGCAGGGCTGCTGCATCCCCTCCACACCTTTCTAAGCAACTTACACCTCTGACTGGTACAAGTCCACCTGAGGGAAATTCCTTATCAACCTAAATTCTGCCCAAAGCTCTCAGGTGAGGGGGTTGAAGCATGAAGGCTCCCCAGCAGGAGAACTGGAGAGGAGATGAGCAGGCTCCCAGACCCAGCAGAGCCACCAGCTCAGCCAGAAGCAGGAGCGTGCAACAAAGCTTCAGCTCCAACTGCACTTCTGGCACCACAAACAGTAACATGGACCCCTCCCTACAGTACAAGTAGCTTTGGAAGATTGAACCAGCAAAGCAGCCCAAGTATTTAAGATTTCTTAGGAAATTCATGAGGTTAAAATATGTTGGGGACAAAGAATATAGTATTTAAGTCTGCAAACTTGCTGCCAGAGGAGATAAATGGTGACAAATCAGAAACTGAGACCATTTTCTCCCTGTTTTCCTGCCCTAGCCCACTCCCTCAGAGGGAAGAAAAAATATCTTCACTTCACTTCAAAAATAGTTGGTTTAAACTAAAAAGTAAGTCCCGTATTACATGCACTGCAGCAGATATTTTTGAAGCTGGCATTTTTGAAATGTGACATCATCTTAAAGGTGAATTACAAATGTCCAGAGGAATCAGATTTCTCCAGCTCCCAAAGACAGAGCTTGAAAGGTTCCTATATGCTCAATCCTTAAAAACAAAATAAAACAAAACCCTTCTACATATTCTATCACTTATAGCCAAATTCCTTACTTAAAACTCTGGGAATGCAGATTGAAGCAACACTCCAGGGAAAAAGGAAACATGAATACAGTTCATGCCACTCTAACCAGTATTGCTGTGAAACAAAAACAAAGCTTTCCACATGAATACCTTCACATAACTCATGCTGAAGGATACAAGAAGTCCTTTACCTGCATAAACCCTGACCAGACCTTCCCTGTACCTTCAGAACTTCCCTATACCTTGTCAAAAATGCTACAGTACCTTACCTCCAAGACAGTAAAAACTGCTATCAAACTTTTTAAGTCCTAATTTTTCAGTTTTAAATAAAAGCTAAAGCAATCTGATGATAACTAAACTGTATCACAGAGATGCAATTGAAAGAACTGTAAAATTAATAGTGGATTTTGGAACACCTTAGATCACACTAATTTTAGACTATTCTATGAAAAGATGAAAGAGGAAAATGGCAGACAAGGGTACACTGATTTCTGAGGAATCATACAATGAAGAAACATGACTAGAAAATGGTTGATTCAAGCCTGGAAGCAGAAATAGACCATGATTATTAAAAAAAATATTTGCAAGTCTTACTGCCATAGTATTGTACAGTCTGTAGGTGAAGAGACCCTTCCCCTGAATGCAAAAACACAGCTCCACCTGGAAATGCCACACCTGGTCTCCAACCTGAGTACTTCAGGAATAAAAACCTATTCTGTATCCCCTTCTCTGACTTCTGGTAGAAAAATATCTGCACACAACACCAAAGTTTAGCAAAGTTTTGAACACACCACCAACTTAGCAAAGTTTTGAACATTAAACTCTTCTAAACAATATGCAAATAGATCTATCTTAAAAAAAAAAAACACAAAAAAGCAAGGATCTGCTTATGAAAATAGAAACAATGGATTAATAGATTAAAACAGTAACAATATTACAACAATTATGGATTCAAACAAACTCTCTTCTGAACTCTAGGAAAGCATAGTTTGAAAATACCCATTACCAAAAAAGACATTTTCATTTCTTCACTATCTGACCCTAAACACAGAGGCCTGCAACATTCAGTAAGTTCTTACAAATATCTTCTGTATGATTTCTATTCAAGCAAGAGCTTTAGGCACTGCCTGCATGATCAGGGTTTAAAGCCAAAACAAAGCAGCACTTGCATGCTGACTGGAGAGCTATTTCAGGAAGAAAGCAAGCCATGAACACTGTGGAGGAAGAACTCTATTTATCACTTTTTAAAAAGTTGAAACCTCAGTTGCACAGTTATCTGTAGTGCCCTGACAGATATGGTGACATTGCTTTTGCCTCTCTGCAGCTGTCAGTTATCTAACAATTCTCTCTCATTGGTTTCAGAGCTGTCCTGAAGAACACCTCAAAGTGCCATGGAGCAGCTCTGACTCCACTCCTCTGGAATACTTAAGGGAGTGGCTTCACTGTTGGTCAGGGGTGGAAGCCCAATCTCCCAAATCAAACCATGGGCCAAGAGGAGAGAAGAGACCAGGAACATCTTTCTTCTAGCAGCTAGAACATTAAAAAAAAACCCCAAGCCCAAACCACAGAACCTCCACAGCATGCTGTCCTAATGGCAACCTCCTGTCCCAGAAATTCAAACAACATCAGTAGGATCTGGTTTATTGCAGTCCTTGGATGATTTTTGAGACAGGTGCCTTGCCCTGTGCATCAATTTTTACCCAGTACCAGCTCCAAACTTCCTCAAGTCCTAATGCATTTCCAGGTACTGATTTTTTTCCTTTCCAGACTGGTAAGCAAGTCTAGCACAGTTTCTTCAGAGTAATGGTTCAGTTGTCACAAACCTCTGTCCATTTGCCTTTTCTATGAGAATGGAGGCTGGCTCTGGAAAAGAGAGGATGCTGCAACCCACAAACTCACACCACTGCATTTGCTGGGTTTCTGTCTCCAGCACTGTCAGCTTGGCATCCTCTACAGCACTGAATTCACAAGCTAAACAGTGAACTTCCTAACTCCAGCTCTACTTTCATGTATGAGCTTATTCATACTCATGCTGGCACTGCCTCTGCCTCATTAAGGAACTGCTGACACCTCTCCTGAACTCCACACATCTTACTCCAACCTACTCCACTTGCACAGATGCTGTTTATTGGGGAGGACGTGTGCATTAAAATTTGATTTTTGTTTCTTCACGGTTCAGCTGTTCCTGCTGTTTATCTCTATCTAAAGTAACAATTAGCCAGTAGGAAAATTACTGTCGTGTCACAAACAGAGGATCACAACTTCAGGTAGGCAATCAATCAGCAGGGCACCACGAACACAGAAGAAACAGAAATGCTGCTGGGATACAAATGTCCTTGGAAATAGACAGAGGTGAGAGATGAGAAAAGGAATGACAGCCATATGATTTACAGACTTAACGCTTCTTCAAAGTGTCCCATTAAGCATGAAATATACAAAAATTTACAAAAGCACATGCCACTATTTTGAGGTTAATTTCAGAAGTTACTGTAACAATATTCTGTGACATTACAAACAACAGCTATTTCTGTGCTGTCATTTGAATTAGACTGAACATCAAATTAAAGCCAAATACATGGTATATTAAGCATGGGTTATGATTGTTACTTATTAAAATAAATTAATCAGGAAACAGTTTCTCCCTATACTGGAGAGCCAACTTAACTTTTAAAATTTGGGGTTTAACAGCCACAATGTAAGTATGAGAAGTTACACATGCCATTTAAATAAGTATATTTGTATCTCTGCAAACAGGATACAATATGGCAAACAGATGCACAGGGTAAAAAAAAAAAGGCTATGGATGAGATGAAAATCTTTGTTTTCCAGATTACTGAGCAACTGGAGGCAGAACACTTACTTCAACCTACACCACCGCTAGAGTAACTTTCATCAAAACACTCTAATGGGGAGGAACTCTCTAAACCAAAATGTGGTTGATTAACTGTTAGCAGTTAATCTCTTGCCCATCTAGTATAAAAAAGTCAAAATCAAGTAAACAGAAACATCATGTATGCAAGCACCACAGATGATTTCTTCCCAGAAAGACTGAACAGAGATAACAGTTACTGTAGTTAGGTCTACAGCATCTAAATATATATATAAATAAATAAAAATCCTGTTTTCTTTCAGAATGTGTCCCGTAAGATAAGAAATTTTGTTGGAGCAAAATTCTCGGCTACTCTAAGTAACATCCCCTCGTAAGGCACTCGACTGCTCCTTTAAAGCTGCGTGAACATCCGTGGTGAAACACAAACTTCTCCCAAGTCCCAGCGCAGCGCCAGCCGAGCTCAGAGCCGAGCCTTCCCTGCTGCCCAGGCTGCGGGGCGAGGGTCGGAGCTCCAGCAGCGGCTCCCGGGCATTCCCCGCTCCGCAGCCGAGCCCGCGGGGGCACCGCGCTCCCCGCACGACGGAACGGCGGGGGCTGAGCGGGGCCAGCCGGGCCACGGGCACAGCGGGACCAGCCCGGCACCGGCGGGGCCGAGCTCTGCCCAGAGCCGCCGGTGCCCACGGACCGCCGGGCTTGCAGGGAGACACGGCGGGAGCGTGCGAGAGTTTAGGGGGATCCTTAAAAAAATAAAAGAAGGGAAAAGAAAAGAAAAAGGGAAAACTTGAAAACAACAATGGGGCGGCTCGGAACGCGGCCGGTGGCCGCTGGCAGGGCGGGCTGCTCCCGGCGCGGCTCGGGAAGTTGCTCGGGAGCCGCCGGGGAGGCGGCGGCGGTCGGGAGCGAGGGAGGGAGCGCTGCCCCCGCGCCGGGCCCCGCGCCCCGCCGGCAGCCAGGCCGCGCCGCTCCCCTCCCGCACGCCCAAACATGGCCCCTCGCCACCAACCCGGCAACTTTCCCCCTGCCCCTCCCGCCGCCGCCCGCCCCGCTCACCTCGCATCAGGGAACAAAAACTGCAGGCGAGTAGGCTGCGCAGGACGGCCCCCATCTTCCCTCCCTCCTCGCTCTCACCGGCGGGGAGGCGGTGGCGGGGAGCAGCACCTCCGCTGCCAGTTCATGCTTCCAGGCGGGCGGGGGAGGCGGCGGGGAAGGGGAGGGCGGGAGGCGGGGAAGGGCGGCCGCGGAGATCGCCCCTCGCCGGTCCCTAGCAGGCCACCGGCCCCGGCGTGCCGCCGCGGGAGCGGGCGCTGCCTTCCATGCCGGCTGCTGCTGCCGCCGCCTCACCGCGACCGCCGCGCTTCTTCCCCCATCCACCCCTCCGCCTCCGCCGGTCGCGCACAGGCGCAGGGATACAGTTCTCCTCCTCCTTCTCCTCCTCCTCTTCCTCCTCCTCCTCCTCCCGCGCCGTGCCCGGCCGGCTCCCGGCGCAGCGCCCGCCCCCCGGCACCGCTCCCGTCGGGGAGGGCGGGAGCGGAGGGGCGGGGGCGCGCAGCTCCGCTCTCCCGGGCGGGATCGCGCACACCCCCGGCAGCTCCGCAGCCGGCAGAACCCCGGCGGGGAGCGCGGCCCGGGGGGCTTCCCCAAGGGAGGGAGGTGAGCGTGGTCACAGCACCCCCCGAGCGCAGGGACGGGGCGAGCTGGGGGGCAGCCGCATTCCAGCGGGACTACTTTGCCTCCCCTCGCCCCCTCCGCCGCCTGCGATGCGTTCAGCCCTGGCCCGGGAGGACGGGACTACTTTCTGCCACAGAGCTGCGGCGGCGTCCGACTGGCAGCACAAAGGCTTCGATCCCGATCCCAATCCCGATCCCCATCCCCATCCCGGGACGGGCCGTAATCCCGGAGCATCGCCCGGGGGGCGGCAGGCAGGCAGAATGAAGTTACGGTCCGTCCCCGCGGTGTGCGGGCTGAAAAGCGATAAATCCCGGCCTTTCCCCGAGCACAGGGAGCAGGCGTTCCTTATCAGCAGGAATTGCCGCCCGGAATGATGCGTGATTTATTTCCCAGCGATTTTGGGGTGCCCTGCGTTATCGTCCCCCTTGCTGAACTAAATGTGGTGGGCTGGGTTTGGGCTGCTGGAGCGTTACCAATAATATGAGTTTAAACGTAGTCTTTTCCCCCTCTTGCATAGTTCAGATTTTGTAATACACCCCCAATTGAAAAAAAAAAAAACAAAAAAAACTTCCCTCCTTACCTTCTTTGTTTGTTCCTAATAAACAATGTAAAATGCAACTTTCTTGCATTTCCTCTAGATGAGAAAATCTTCGTGATTTCAAGGTTTTCATTCAGTCTAGACGTCTACATCACATTCTCCCTCACAGAATGTGACAGCTGGTGAGTAGAATAATGATATGGAGCAGAACAACTTAGAGCAACATTTGAGGCACTTCCATTCCAAAATCAGTATAATTTTCAGGATTATTAGAAACTCACAGAAACATTCAACTTTTACCTTCTTATGTGTTCAACATATATTTTCATAGATTTTCTCGTTATTACAGTAGGAGATAACATCTGGGCCAGATTAAAGGCCTGGGCATTGTAGGCTGACTCTGAAGGTCTCCTGGTGTCATGTGATATTATCAGACTCTCAGCTTTTACTGGGGAAAAATTTTTAAAATAGAAGAAAACAGAAGGATTCTTTAAAATGAAGTGTATTCCCAGCCTTCAATGTTGCAAAAAACCCCAATTTTTTGAAAATGTAAACAATTCAGCTCAACAGCAATATCTGCCTGAGGCCAGGTCTACATTACAAAATTTGTCCTTGACTGTCTGCTGGGTGAAATAGCCCCCTCTGTTACTGTGCTGTCAGCTGGGAGAATTAGCAAACTCGAGCAAGATCCACGTGGATAATGGATGGGAAGACTTGCCATACGAAAAAGTACCCTGGAGAAGAGAGAACCTGTGTCCCATCATTGTTTGTCACCTCTAGATTTTGCAGGAACAGGCAAAAGAAGCACACTTTTATATTTATTTTCACAGTTTAAAAGGAAAATGAAGTTGTTGTTGATTTGGGGCTTGGGTTCTTTTTCCCCTCACGGCGTTTCCTTATACTTTTTCCATACTCACAGTGTTGCACAATCTGTCATTAACCTCTTGAGAAGTATGGCAGATCTGTAATGAATTCTTTGTATCTTAATCATACAGTGCACAGCTGGGGAAAACCTCAAGCCTGCACCCCTGCATCACAAACCCACATTTCTCCACATGCCATTCCCTCTCACATCTTATCTGTTTCTGCTGGAAGCACTCTGGTGCCTTGACTATCTCCCTTGGGAGCCTGATCCCCTGCCTGGTTGCTCTGACTCTTCAAGGCATCTTCCCTGCTGCCCAAGCTGACTGGTTTTATTTTTAGCTTTTGAACATTTATATGCTATCACTGGTGCATTTTGCCATTTTTCTATAATTCAAACACTTTCCTACTTGGATTTCCTCTAAGCCAGTTAATGATTATTGGCTTCACCTCCCTCAGCCTAGCCCCTTTCCCCACAGCCTAGAATCCTCCTCTGTCTCTTCCAGCCCAACTATCATAAAATCATAGAATCACAGAATGGTTTGGATTGGAAGGGACCTTTAAGAACATCTAGTTCCAGCCCCCTGCCATGGGCAGGAATACCTTTACTGTCCCAGGTTGCTCCCAAGTCTAAGTCCAACCTGGCCTTGGGCACTTCCAGGGATGGGGCAGCCACAGCTTCTCTGGGCAGCCTGTGCCAGGGCCTCACCATCCTCACAGAGGAGATTTTCCTGATGTTTGGCCTAGATCTGCCCTGTTTCAGTTTGAAGCCACTTGCCCTTGTCCTATCACAGTGTGTTCTTGTAAATAGTCCCTCTTCATCTTTCTTATAGGCTCCCTGCAGGTACTGGAAGGTGCCATTTGTGTCACTGTCATGGTTTAGGAATGGTGCTCCCACCAAGACTTTCCAACCCATGCACTGTCACTCACTCCCCCAAATCCTTTCTCCCCTCTGCAGCAGGATGGAGAGGAGAATTTGAGGCACAAAAAGCAAAGATCATGGGTTGGGATAAGAGCAATTCACTGGAAAGAATGATGAGATAAGGAAATGAACAGTAACAGCACTCTAGTAATGACAGAGAGTACAAAGAAGAAACATTCTTGCTCACTGCAGCAGCCCCAACAACAGACAATAAATTTTCCCCTCTGGTTCAGAACCTGGGCCTCCCCACTTCTCTATTCAACTTAGTTACTCCACCAAGTAGGAGTTACTCCACTAAGTAGGAAGGAGCCCCTTCTCCTCAGAAGAGTTCCCTTCCCCTCACCCCCAGCACTGACAGAAGGTGTTAGGATAACTTCCATGTCCCTGCCATGTCCTCTCCTGGCTACTACAAAAATGAACCCTCTTGGGTGGGAGCAGGACAGTCACCCTGAAGCCTTCTCTTTTCCAGGATGAACATTCCCAGTTCTCCCAGCCTTTCCTCACAGCAGAGCTGCTCCATCCCTTTATTCATCTTGGACTCATTCCAACAGGCTGATGTCTTTCCTGTGCTGGGACTCCACTTCCCATGGGCCACTTCTGGGGCTCATCCAGGTCCCTCTGGACTGGCCTGTCCTTCAGGTGTGTCCCTGCACCCTCAGCTTGGTGACATCTGCAAACCTGCTCAGAGTGCACTCAATCCCTACATCTGTTATTAATGAAGATATTTGAAGAACTCTGGTCCAATGGGGACTCCTGAGGGACACCACTTGTCACTGAGGTACATCAGGACTCTGAGCCATTGATCACTAGCCCTGCAAAAATGGCCTTTTTTGAACCCTTTTCCCCATCAGTGCTTAGGGTTCAAGACCAAATCTATCTCCTAAATGTTTGTCAGCTTTACTTCTAATTCATCCATAAACTTTATAGCAGAGGCTTTTACAAAGTAAAATAGGAAGCAAGATTACCACTCACAAAAAAGCCTCTAACCTCACCAATCTCTGAGGTGATTATATTCCTTTATTTAAGCTTAAAGTCAAAGTAACTGAAGAGGAAATGTCTCTTATTTTAGTAAGAAGCTCCCCTTGTTGGTTGCAGTTATTTTCATTCACCTTGGAAAGAGAAACCTTAGTTTGCTGGCTCAAATCCAGCTGAGGCTGAGAAATCTGGACAGCTCTTACCTATGAACTTGGATGGTGGCTCGATGACACAAGAGTTTTCATGGGATTATTTTTAAACTTGGGCAAGTTCCCTGGTTTAGTTGGTGGCCCAGCTTCACGAGGAGTTGTGTCAGCTCCCAGGACAGCAAGGGACAGCAGCCAGAGCTCATGAAACCAGAAGGGACTGCCAAAGTCCCTCTGCTTTTGAGCTGTGCCCTGAGTTTGAGTGGAGTCAGTGGGATCTTCTGTAGAACCAGAACCAAAGTCCCTAATGAGCAAAAGCTGTTAGAAGAAGATGGATGCTCAGCAATTGAATTTGTAGCTGCCCACATCACAGAAGCCACTATCATAATTAGCTTTCTCACAGAATGTTTCCACAAGAATTAATGGGCATAGCGTGCTGAAATGCTGCTCCCTCTGAAGGCAATGGTGAAGTTCTCACTGATTTCAAAAGGGCCAGGGTTTCATAACTCATGAAACTCATGCTCAAGCCCTCATGCCCACAGCAGGAAAGTCTGCAGCACAGGAGCTGGGGAAATGGGATGTAATGTTGCTATCCAATGATGCCTCTTAAAGCATTTCACAGAATAAAATAGGACACCTTGAATTGTGACATCATCGTCATCATCTTGCCACATTGCTTAGGTCATACAATTTGTAAAGAAAAATGTTTAATCCAAGTTTTCCTCAAAACAAAGTTAGTTGTAATAAATGTGATAGAAATGTTTATCCTATTCCAAAAGTGCAATGGGTTCACCATGGCGTTCCTTCTTCAGGATCAGATCATAGAATAATAAAGAATTTCTTCCTTGCAGTTGGAAGCCATTCTCCCTTGTCCTACCACTAATGCCCTAGTAAAAAGCCCCTCTCCATCTGTAAGCCCCCTTCAAGCTCTAGAAGGCTTGAAGCCTCCTCTTCTCCAGGCTGAACAACCTCAGCTCTCTCATTTATGGCTCCAGCCCCGAGCTCGTCCTTGTGCCTCCCCTCTGGATCCAGCAGGTCCACATCCCTCCTATGTGGGGAGCCCAGAGCAGGATGCAGGACTCCAGGCGGGGTTTCATAAGAGCAAAATCACCTCCCTCGGTGATGTTTTCCCTCTTGAAGTTCAACCACAAGCATTGATACTTTTCCCCTCACTTTTCCTCCCGTGCCATAAGAACTGCACCTTTTTAGCAGGGTATAGGTGCCTTACAAGCAGATTTCCTTGCACAGAGAGTAATCTCTCTAGTCCAGCAATTTTCTCCAAGCATCAAACCTGACTTGTTTTTGCCATTACTATCACCACAACCAAATCATGGCAAAAATTAGCACTTTCACTAATTCTGGGGCAATTTTCCCATCAAATCCCCTTTTTTTATCACACATGGAGTTGCATTTTCTCCTTGCATTTCAGTACTACTTTATTATTCCCTCAGCTCTCCCCTCCCTCTCCCCCCATTCTTTCTTTCCCATCTTCTCTACCAGAAGAAGTTGCCTGGTGCCCAGGATGAGAACTGCATTTCTTTGTGGCTAAAAAAAAAATCCTTGCAACAAAAACTTCACAGAGGAGAAGGTGCTTGAGTTCACCAGCTCATACAGGCAAGCTAGTTCAACAGAAATCCAGCAATATCCCCACAGGGAAATATGAAATAAGACGACCTGGAAGGCTTGGGCATTTTCTTTGTGACTTTGGAGGAGTGTTTGGACTCCTGCTGATGGAACATTCAAGGTCAGGCTGTCTACCTAGCATCTCTTTTCTCCTCTCCCATCTCCCAGGGAGTTGAAAATAGCACTGCCTGAGGATACCCTTCTTCAGCAGTCTTGTTTTTTAGTGTGAACCATGCAGGATTCTGATTTTAATTTGGCACTGCCCACCACCAGACCACAGGGCAAGTCCAGGACTTTCCTTAGGAATATTTAGCTGTGGCTACATTTCAAAGCCATATTACAAAAATGTCATTTGAGAAAGTTACTGTTCTAAAATTTGTAAAGTGCTTTAATGCTGTGTTGATACAGCAAAAACATCCTTTTAAAAGAGCTCACATTTCAGGCTGACAGACACCAAAACACTATTTTGTTTTAGCTTGCTCAGCTTTTCAAAACCAGTCAGCATCTGGGCTTTATTAACCATAACGTGCGTGCCTTTTGAGCAACAACAATTTAAGAATATTTCCTTTTCAACCCCCTTTCAAACCCCTTCAGCATTTTGCAATATGCATAATATTTAAGAATTCTGCTTTGCACTGCAGCCTTTGAAGTTTAAAAATTAGTTACTGGTAAAGCCTTGTACATTTTCTTACACTCATTTTAGTCACAGGGATTAGTGACTAGAATTTATGCCTATGGTCAGGAAAGGTAAGTCACTGTGTCACAATAATTAGCAATCTTTCCTACAACAGTTTTCAATCTTTATGTATGTCTTATGGTGTGCAGAGAAGAGCTCATTTGCCACCTGCAGTTGCCACTTTTGGGCTGAAGTACTCTACCACAGAGTGCAGTGTATGGCAAGGAAAAAAACCATTCCTCTTCACTCAGACTTTGTGAGGAAGAGTCATATTCATATTTCCTATTTGTATTTCATATTTATGGCCATGTTCATGTTATATTTGTTGATATTATTATCTTAATTTTTATGTTCATACATCAATTAGTCTGCAGTTCAGCAAAGACACTAAGCACCTCAAGAATGTGGATGCGGAGCATCAACCCTGGTATCTCTTCAGGGGTGTTGTTTTTATGAGCTGTCAGTCAAGCTCTCAAAGTAGGCTAGAAAACCATGCTGAGTTCCTCAGAGCAGGAAAGATTGCCCTCTAATGGTTAATCTCTAGGTTTTTTAATGTCTGCAATGTTTTATGGAGTGCTCCTCTTCTACGTGATTTGTAAGGTAAGGCCTCACAAATGCAAGATGTTGGAACAATTTATTACTTCAAGGAAAACCCAAATCTTTCTTATACTCTTAATTGATGAATAAATTAATTATTAAAAACAAAGATGAAGGCATATTCTTGGAAACATTTTCATTAAACTACCATTAGCCAGGGTCTGTCAGAGGAAGAGGGATGCCTCTGACAATTCAGAGCTATTACTCACACTGGATTTGACAAATTCTATATTTCACTGTGGAAAATGTTTCAAGGTCTGAAAAAACAGCATGAAATATATCCAGTCTATTTCAGTATCATAAAAGTTAGTGTGAATGCCCTAGAGATTGATCTCACTCTTGCAGGAGTAAAATTTAAGGAATAAAATTCTTAAAGTCTTTAAATCAACTAATCACAAGGCACTGCCTGTTACAGCAGGGATGCATGTGGGTCCTTAAGCTTGCACTGGCTGCATCTATAAAGGTTTCTGTGGTTTATGGCCTGTAACTCATCCTTCATGTGATGAGGGGATAGAAGAGGCAATTATACAGGGCTGAAGTGTCATTCACTGCCTTTTCATTTTCATCAGTTCTTTGAATAATTTCCTGGCAGTGTAGATTTCAATAAATGCTCTTCCAATATAGCTGGCAACTAAATGTAGATAAATGACAAAGGAACACTCAGAGAAAGTGAGTCAGTCCCCAAATATATTTATTAAAAAAGTAGTGGCTGCTATGAAGACATTATTGAAAGATAATATATTTTGGAATAATTAGATTATATTTTCTCCTTTTAAGAAGAAACAGTGATTAGAGTGAGGTTACCCAATCCATTCCTCATCCTTCCTTTTTCTACCCTCTCCCCAGTCAAAACCACAAAGACAGTATTTGGTCACATGGATCTTTGCATAAAAGACAGGGAATTGTGTCTGAATAGCCCTGGCTAATAAAGCTCCTTCCAATGCCTTTTTCAGTGTCAGAGCTTTGCAGTTAATGCAACTTCTACTATTTTTTTCCTTATTGCAATTGTGAAAAATCTAATACCTTTACAACCATTTGAAAAGGGCTTACACAGAGCAAAATCCCCATTTAATCTCAGCATATTAAGAAATCTTTATTTTTAACAATACATTTAAAGTGCTATTTTCCCAAAACACTTTTTTTTTTTTCCAAGATAACCAAAGCTCTAAGTGTTGAAAGGAACTTTGATTTAGAGTCCTATCTTCACTTGTGGTTTAAGAATCCTGCCACTTCAACAGGAAGAAACAGCTAGTGTATGTGTGGCCTAAGGTACACTGTAGCAGTAAATAATTCAGTTTAGCAAAAGGTGTTCCAGTCACCACAGTCAAAAGCCCAAAACAATGGGAACCACAGACCAAAACCACTTAAAGGCAGGAGACAAAAATGTTTGCAGACACTTGGCCTTGTTGAATTTCTGCCTCTGACATTTCTGGTTTAGGCACCCATTGCTTTCACCGTGTGCACCCCAGACACTACAGCAGACTCCTTGCCATTACATGGGAGAGCTAAAAAGCCTTTCCAAGAAAAGAGAGTAAAATGAGTCAGCTTTGGCTAAACCAAGAGCTGATTCCAACTGATGATGGTTTTAGCTGTACAAGCCCATTTTTGGGTGGAAAGGTTTGCAGGCTTCTGCAGCATGCACAAATTATCTGATTACTAATCCTGGATATTACTGGTATGACAGAATTTTCAATTTTCTTCATCAATTTTCTATTAAAACAAAGTGAACCAAAAAGAAAAAGGATCAGAACAGCTTGAATATGGCATATCTAAACTCTTGCCTCTTATGAAAATGACATTTTATAGGCTGGAAGGAGAGGAGTAAGAGAAAAAGAGAAAAGAAGTAATGCATGACCCTCACACCTTTTTTTTTAATTAAATGAGCCAATATACAGGAAACAGTGATACAGCATAGTTGTACTGAAGGTTAAAAATACGTTTATGCATTGTTTATAATACCACACAGGTGACAAGGAGCAGCAGTTTTATGCTTTGTGCTTTGACATCCTCAAGAAGTGTAGAGACCTAAAGGAAAAAAAAAGCAAATTTAGACTGTGAGATTGAGTGCAGGCTTTCTGAAGAGGAAGGAAAATGTTCAATATATCCATGTTCAATATATCTTAGCCCTTCAGGGGACATACCTATCAAGACATTGGGAAAGCATCTGGACTTCAAGGATGAGGGGATGCAGCCAATACCAGTGAACAGGAATTCACTGAGAATTAATGTAGAGAAGTGCATTACCTGTGTGAGAGGATAAGTAATGCAGAGGCAGAGCACAGCTGTCCAGGCCCATTTCAGGAGGGTGACAGAAAGAAGTCCACAGGAGTAGAGCTCTCTGTGTGATGGACACTGCCTGGGAACTGCTGACTGCAACACTGGCACTTTAAACTCCACGTTTTTATCAGCATGGAGTGTGGGATGCTGGCATCAAAGCATGTCATCAGATTCAAATCCACTAAGATGGCTTTGCAGGAGGCAGGAAAACAAGATCCAGTTTTGAAACTGCCTTCTCACGTAATTCTCTTTCTTTTTGGTGGTTTTATTTCCTCCTTGCTTGTTGGGTTTTGTTAGTTGGTTAGTAACTTGAAATAATCCTGAGTGTAAGCCTTTCCTGCTCCTACAGGAGTTAAAATGAACTGAAGCACTATTTGCAGAGAACACACCATGCTGTTTGCTGCCCTTTGAGGGAGGGACTTTGCACCCTTCTCATCCATCTCAAATAGAGCTACAATTTATTTCTTTACAATTGTTTGCAGTGGTTACAAAATTCGGGCTATTTGCTTTACTGTACAATACCACAAGACAGTTTTGTTCATGGCAGTCTATATTTACACACCTTGTGTTTGCTCAGCACTGTAAAGCAACAAGAAAACAAGCAGCTGCAGGATTTATGACACTCTCCAGGTGACAAAAGTCAATCAGCTCTTGGCCTGCTGCCATAACAGAACTGGTTATGGCCAGAAAGAGCCACCCCAATGTGAGACTTGTCATCACAGTATGCTGATTAATGATCCTCTTCCATGTGTGGTGCACAGTGAAGACCACAGGAGATGTCAGTGGAAAAATAGAAGAGTGCACAGAAGTTTTAAGGCTGGAAAGCATAACAAACTGGGTGGACTTTTTAGTTACTTTGTCTCGCTCCTTTTTGATTCAAAATACAAGTGCATTGTCCAGGGAAATAAATAGGCTCCAAAAATGCATTTAATAAATCATCATAGTCAAAAGAATGATGATGGGAAATCTCTTTCTCTGTTAACTGGAAATGCCAATACAAGACTAATAATGCAACCTGATTCAATGTTATTAAAATAGAGAATATGCTTAGTTTTGTTGTCTTCTACATTATATGATGTAGTAAAAAGTTTTCCAAATGTGCATATATAATCCTCCACCCAAACCCTTTCAATAAACAAAAACCTTTCCTATAAAACCTTTCTGCAATGAAATAGCCATAGTTTGGGAAGTTAAAAAAAACAACAATCTCACTAAAACTTTTTAAAATCATCAAAAATCTTCATAACTTGTCAATTCTATTTAATAACCTGTTGTTGCCCTCTAGTGTTCAAACACAGTTTGTAAAGGCCCCTCTGGAAAGATCCAGACTAGTCAGCTATCAATTAATTCCCTGATAGTTCTTAATCCAACATGTATTCTTCTCAGTATCTAATCTAAACCATCTCTCTTTAATTTAAAGCTACTCCCCCTTGTCCTATCACTGCATGTCCTTGTAAAATGCCCCTCTCCAGAAGAATACATATCCTGTGCTCTGAACAACCCTGAGATACATCTGCTGGTTTCTCTTGAATATTTTGCTACTGTACTGTAACCATATCAATTAATACCAACCACCTTTCCCTCCAACAAATTATTTATTGCAGCAGAAATGCACAGTGAGCATTCGGGGGTTGTTCTCAGCACCTCTCCTGCTGTAAAGACACCAGCAACAAAGAAAGTTCCTCATGAAGGTTGCAGTTCTTTTGAGAGAAAATGATGGTGAATCTCAGATCTGCATCTGTGTTTTTACAGCTAGGACTAGTACTTATCATTCTGTGAACTCATTTCCCAAAAATGGGAAATTTCCTCCTTGTTATGTTCCTTGACCAGAAACCTCTGAAAATAGCTATTAAAATAAAAAAGGGGAAAAAAATGAAGTTTAACAAAGAACAGTCAAAAAACAAGCTGATAAATTTGAGGTGCATTTCTAAATTTGAGGTACATTTCTTCTGTAATTTTGTTCAATTTTAAGAGGTTATCCAGACTGCTTTTTTTTTGACAATTGTCAGACTTAAACAATGTAGCAGACCAGCTGTTTTTATATATATAAAGCAATTTGCAGCCTCCATAGAGTAAGAATTCAAGTTCTTGACACAAGGAACACTGACTTTTCTTTGATCTCTGAATAACGGAATTTTCAGAGAATTTTCTGCATTTAGTTATTTAGAGCTTTCAGAAAACTTGCCTTGAGGCCATTTTTTGGATCACACCTGCTTCCCACTACACTAAGCTCAACAGATCTAAGAATCTCTTGGATGTGAGTCAAATTTCATATTTTGTAATAGAATTGTTTCCTTGCATTTGTGAGGCACCCTTCTTTCTCTGCTGTGACATTTGCTGTTGATCATGCCACCTGACATGAACACTTTGAAATCCAGCCTTTCATTCTAAAACCAGGTTTAGACTGACTGCACATGAAGGGAAATTTAAATAACATGAACTGGAAGTTGTGTGGCAGTAGATGCTCCCACTTACTCTCCCTGTTGAAGAGTCAGGAAAATATAGAATAATAGAGTTGTTTAGGTTGGAAAAAACTCAAATATCAAGATAACTGTTACTAAGCAGCCATGCTTATTACCAGCCACATGAAGGGGATGCTAGAAATGAAGAGGGTGTGCTTTGAGAGCACTCACATTTGCAGTATGTAGTTTTAAGGATACCTGTGATGTATGCAGAAGAAGAACTTTAAAGATATGTATATAACCATAAGCTATATTTAGATAAGGAAAATTAAATTATGCCATATGTAATACATTTTTTTCCTGTTTGTACCTAAAACCATTTGGATGCAAAGCTCTATTACTAAGTATTTCTTTAAAGCTACAAGTAGGGTAAATAGGATTGCACCAGCATTTGGTGCAAATAGCACTGAAAACACCCACGTGCTGCACAGGTACTCAATTTATTAGGTGTACTTCAATTTCACTAATCTTGTCATAGTACAGATTAAGCTCATGAAATTCCTTTTCTCCTTAAATGTAAGACCTTCTTAGCTTAACTTGGATTTAGATGTTTACTCTCAGGATTTAGGAATAAATCAAAAATGACAGACATTATAGTTCAGCACAGACAGAGCATTCCTTCTCACCACCAAACCCATCTCCTGTCTCCTGCTTTCCCATTAGAGCCCCAAAAAGGAATCCATCCTCTTCTGAGATTTCAATATCTACTGTTCCATTTCAGAGTTCTCCTCTCAAAAGTGAGAGGTGCTCCCCACAATTTTATTCCCTCTCCCAGTCAGACATCAGCATAAATTCCATTGATCAAATAATCCAGCCTCGTGTAACGTCTCTTCTGAAGAGATTCATGGATTTTCCTCCCTGTCAGCACAATAACCAGCAACAGGAACATCATCCCAAAGAACAAAGCTGCTACAAGGCTGCTTTTTTCCCCCAGCTGAAAGACACCTTTCCCTCTCAGAACACCTTCTGACAGGGAGCTCTCTGAGTCAGATGGGTCATAACCCTGAAGGTCATTTTGGGAAGATGCAGGGGAATCACTGGACAGAATGAAACCTGGAAAAGATGGCAGGGTCACAGGGCTGGAATCACTGGAAGTGACAACTTTTGGCTCAGGAGCCATGGCTGGAGTCCTTAGCCCTGACAGGGCAGTAGCAGATCCAGAATTCGTGGTCTCCTGCACGGTTGTAGAAGGAGAAGCAGAATTTGTGGGCTTGGAAAGAGGAACATGATGAGTGGCAGTGATGCTGGAGGCAGGGACAGCAGGATTAGCTGCAGGTGGAGAGGCAGCTGTGGTGGGGCTGGCTGTGGTTGGTTTGGCAGCACCAGGATGCAGAGAGGTTGTAAGAGACTCCAGCTGGGCAGTGCCTGCTGGCAGAGCAGCAGGAGAAGCACTGCTGCTTTCAGGGGCACCAGCCTGAGCAGTGGTGGGGAAGGAAGCAGTGGGGTTTCCAGCTGGAGCAGCAGCAGGAGTGCTGGGTGGCACATTAATTCCCTGCTGCCTTGAGATGGGGTCTAAGCCCTCAGATTCTTTTGCTCTTTGAGATTCAGGAGAAACTGTATGAAGTTCCATGTTGTCCAAATGCTTGCCTATGTGGTTCAGGAGTTCAGAGGCCTGATGAAAGACAGACTGCTCCAAACTTGCAGTGTGATTCTGATGGATGTCCTGACTGTGAGAAATAAAGGTTCCAGCATCCAAAGGCAAAGAATACTCATTTGAAGAAAAGTTCTCAGTTTTGATGGATTTATCCTCTGGAAACAGAAATACTCGTATTTAATTATTAAATCTATTTTTGACTAATGTAGACATACTCTACTTGGATTTAGAAATACTCATACTTAATTATTAAATCTATTTTTGACTAATGTAGGCATACTCTATTTTGTATTTCTTAGAAATATTTATGTGAGGGGGCTCTAAGAGATAATGACTAATGAAACTTCCTCTGTTTAAAATAAGCATAGTGACATTTAAATTCTATGTCATAAAAGCTGTCAGCTTCAAGCCTACTCACATAACAGTGTTCTGTGCAGAAATACCATACAAATAATAATCCTAAAAGATATGTGATTTTACTCTTTTTTCTACAGTATTTACCTGATTTACAGGTATTATAGAAAGTATTTGGCTGAGCATGAGCTGTTGGAAAGACAGGTTGTCCATTCATATTATATATAATTTTATAATTTTATTTATAAAATTATAGAAATATATATAATATATTCATTATAACCATTCAGCTGCTGCACAGAATATTTAAAGGGGAGCATGCTCTCAAGCAGTTCTGACTCTCATTCATCTCTTTTTAATACTGAAACAAAAAGGTTTGTTAAATGCACTGAAACTGAAATAAATAAAGTATCTTTTCCCCTTTCAGTTTGGTTTTCAGTGTCGCCACATACAGATTCTCATTTAAAGAACAAAGTTTGAAACATTTGTTGCTACCGATACTGCTCAGTTGCTACCTTTGAAAACTTACCAGGAACATTAAACAAGCTAGCATAATCTTTCCCAAGTTAAATGCTCACAGAAGATCAAGTCTCCAAAAAGAAAAAGAAGTGTTAAATGCAATCACGTTTTTCACTCAGCATTGCATAACAAAGAAGTGTTAAATGCAATCACATTGTTCACTCAGCGTTGCATTACATGCCGAACAAAAGCACAAGCATGATTGCATTTCTCGTTTCTTTGTTTGAAACCCCGATGTTCTTCCAGGGGAGAAAGAAGTGTAATTTTAGTAATAATTTTACAGAAAAGCAGTTTGTTTGTTGCACATTGCTTTTGCATGATGCCTGTGAGATTGGGTTTGCACAAAAGTGCTGGTAACATTCTGAGAGTAAACTTTCTATATTTCATACTCTTGCTCCTTGCACAGTTCCTCTTGGAAAAGTTCTCTTTTCCAGCAAAAGTTTGGTCTCTCAAGCAGCCATACAGAAACCACCATGGCATTATCCGTTTCTTTATCAGTTTCTTATCTGAGCTGTTCAAACAGGTCTGGTGCAAGTCAATGTCAATCAACAAGTCGGCCTTGCTGTTAAAAAAAACCAGCACAGGCCAGAGAGCAAGAAATTCCAGAGTGTGCAGCCCACATGCCATAAAGCTCTGAGTTTAGAAAGTTTGCTTCTGCACTCCAGGTTCCCTAACTGAATGCAGAAAATAATGATTATTTATTTTTATTATTACTATTGCCAATTATTCATCAGTGTAGCATGGGGTCCTTTAAATACACAGCTGGCTACAAGGGCGTGGTATTTTCATTGGTTTTTGTGATACTTTCCAGTATTATGTACAGGAAATTTTCCTTCCTGACTACATCTAGATGGAAGCAGCTTCTTTTTGTTTTAAGCAAGGACAAATCATGAGGATTTCTAATGTGAAGGAATATTATAAGGGTTGGGACATTATTCCAAGCTGGAAGTTGGGCCCACAAAGGAACTCACCACACACCTGCCCATCCATCCTCCACAACAAAAAGAGCAATATTTTTACATCATAATGCTTGGCTTAGAACGCTTTACTAAAATATGACCCCCAAACAGTTCCTGGTCACTACTGAAAGTTCACAGGTGCAAAAGTCATTTTGCAGTGTGGTGTAAGGGCTGATGGCTCTCACTATTATTTACCTGTAGTTATCCTGTAGCTCACGAGTCCTGTTGCAGGTTTCATTGGACAAGCCTCAGTGCTAGGACAGTAAAACAAGTAGCAGTTTGGATGTGTGCTTGTTCTTGCAGCATAAAAAATAATCAGATTACATTTCTTGTCTCCTGCAAAACAAAGTAAATGCCTGTTTCAGCAGTAAGAACTTTTATAGCAGTATGGTAATGAGATCTAGTTTAACTTTTGCTCATGTGAGTAAGAGGAAAACTACTAACACCTAACATTCCTACAGGGAAAAAACCACCAAGGACTGCAGAAGAATGGCCCAGGGCCAAAATATGAAAGGTCACACCTTCCTTTTCCTGTACAAATAAAGTTGGGGAAATTATGAGTCTAATCTCTCATCCTCCCCTCACGCATACCACACTGGCAACACTTTATACAACAATTGCTCGCTTACAAATCCTGATAAATCTGAAAACCTCCTCGATATACTCATGGGGAAGAAAATTATTTAAACATTTTTATTACATCCCAGGAATCGCTTGGCTAGTTTCTGCTTTGGGGGGTCACCTTCACCACTGTAATTTCTACTTGCTGCTCTGCCTCCTACTGCTCCAAGAGCTTGATTCAAACCAGCTGTCTCACAGGAGGGTGAGCATTCTCATTTTTGGCTAAAATTAAATACAGTGCAAAATGCCAGGTAGTTTTAGTGCGTTTACTAAACACATCTTATGCACCTTCGGGGTTGGGGATTTGGGAGGTTTTGACGCCTAAAACTAACGCTGTTTCTCCAATGCAACAATTTTCCTGAACACTTTAAGGAAAGTCTTGCGTTAAGTTTTAACATCTACTGGCAACAGAAGATACCAGCCGCCAGCTGGAACTAGGCGCAGCCTGAATGAGAGGGTAAATCCCGTGCTGAACAGGGAGAACACCACCCCGAGAGCCCAAACTGCACAATTATCGTCCCAGGCGGTGGCGGAGAAGGAGGCCGGGGTTACCTGCGAGCCGGTGCCCCGAGCAGCAGGCGCGGACACACGCACCCGCGCCGGGGACGCGCAGCGGCTCCGCGCCCCGCACGCCGCGGGGCAGGGACAGGTTTATATCGATGATAGAATTCTCCATCTTCTCCGCAGAGCACTCCTGGCCCAGCGCCGGCCCGGCCATCAGGCAGGCGGTCAGCAGCAGGCGAACCGGCCAGCGGCTGTCCCCGCGGGACATGGTGACCCGGGCCGGTCCCCACGGGGCTCCTCCGGGACCGGCGCCAAGGGGGCTCCGCTGCTCCCGGGGCGGGAACGCGTTCCTGGGACACCTCCGGGGTCGGGAAGGCAGCGGCGGAGCCTGGCCCGGCTCGGGGGAACCGCGGCTGTCCCGGCACGTCCGGGAGGAGGGGCCCGGGGAGGCGGGCCCGGGACGCCTGCTGCCCTTCTTCTCCTGCCTGCCTGCCCTCCTCCTCCTCCTGGAATTCCTGCTTACCTACCTACCTACCTGCCTTCCTGTCCTCCTCCTGCCTTTCAGCCTGTCCTCCTCCTCTCTTGTTTCCTTCTCACCTGGAATTCCTGCTTACCTACCTACCTACCTACCTACCTGCCTTTCTCCTGCCTTCCACCTGCCTTCCAGCCTGCCCTCCTCCTCTCTTGTTTCCTTCTCACCTGGAATTCCTGCTTACCTACCTACCTGCCTTCCTGTCCTCCTCTTCTCTTGTTTCCTTCTCACCTGGAATTCCTGCTTACCTACCTACCTGCCTTCCTGTCCTCCTCCTGCCTTCCAGCCTGCCCTCCTCCTCTCTTGTTTCCTTCTCACCTGGAATTCCTGCTTACCTACATACCTGCCTTCCTCCTGCCTTCCAGCCTGCCCTCCTTCTCTCTTGCTTCCTTCTCCCTGCCCGCCATTCTCCATTCCCATTCCTGCCTTTTCTCCTGCCCTCCCTCTTTCTCCCTTGCTTTCCCCTTCCTGCCCTCTTCCTCCTGCCTGACCTTCTCCTGCCTTCCTCCCGCCCTCCTCCTCCTGCCTTCCCAGCGGGGCTGAGAGGGTATTCCCGCTCCTACAGCCAAGGGTCCTTCCTAAGATCAGACACAAGGCAAAACCACCTAGAGAAGCTCTTGGTGGTCAGGCTGCTACGGTTTTACCCACAGTCAGACTTTTCCTACACCTGAGATCTGCTTTTGGGAGCTGTAATGAAAGAGATTAATATGCATATCCTGGACTAAACGGATGTGGACATAGTTCTGTGTGTGTAAAAGTCTCCTTGCTACATGAGTAATCCTGTTCAAATCATAACCAAGCATAAGATGTTTGTGGAATGGGGGAAAAAAATGAACAAAAAAGCCGGTCTACTGGGACCCTGACTGGTGTCTTGGCCATTCTTCCGTCAGCAGTCTCAGTGCAATTGCTTGCTTAAGTCATGTTTTTGCTTGGAAATTTTTTATTTCCTCTTGTTAGTTTTTTTTTTTTTCTTACTATTTTGGGGTAGTGTTTAGGAGTAAAAGTAGACCAAAGGAGTGCAAAGAATAAAAGGATTATAAGACAGATTCCTTCTTTTTCAGGAAAGAGACGATTTTATTTTCAGAGATGTGCATTACCAGAAGAGATCCCAAAGGGCAGGTTAGTTTATGTATTGTAATGGTTAGATGCCAAGGCATAGGTGGCTGTCTTGTTTTTCATGCCCAGTCAGTCCCCTTTGTCAGTACTGCTGGGTGTTGGCTTTTATTTGGGCATGAGTGTTGTAAGCCCACTGAGCCCACCATCTCATTTTGCACCCCATGGCCATCTTGGGGCAATTAATAATGTTTGTGATTCTCACAGTCTTGGTGGGATGGTTTCTCCTAAAATTCTCAGCTGCACTTGTTTAAGAAAATGTTCCTTTCTAGGTAAACTGGTGACATTATTTTCACTGTTAAAAGAAAAAGTCCCAAGAGAATCTGAACATTAAGGCGTTGCCTGCTAACTGCATCACACAGTGAATGAACAGGGGAATGAATACTAAAGGCAAGCACAGGTATTACCCCTGCTATGTATTAGACAAAGTTGCAGCTTCCACCTGCCTTTTCTTACATAGAGGTGGTGGAAGAAGCCAAGCAGAAAGAAGCTGAAATTAAGGCTAAAGGTCTGGCTGAAGTGGTCAGAACAGCTGAGGAAACTGTTTTTTCACCTGAACTGTTGGGATGGTGAATGTGAGAATATGCAGAGAGACTGGAATCTCCCAACTGCCAATAAATATCTCACTGTCCAAAGTGAGATCTGGAGTGATAAGCTGAATTTCTGACACACGGACACCTCACTTTACAACTATGAAAACCACACCAAACTTCCACAAAGCAGAAATCTTCTACATATTTCCCTGGAATTGTGGGGAGTTTCTCCCCTAAGCAGGGACACTGCTTTGTGGATACTCTCCTGGAGGCTGAGTGAAGGAATCTGTGAATGTTATTGACCTTTCAGTGGGAAGTTACATATCACTCCTAATACTATTTCTTTTGCTACCTTTAATAGAGGCACCTTGATATCATGCATTGTTTTATGTTATGCTGTACTCTACCCCTAGTTGTTTTAGTTTTATACTGTGTAGTAAGTAATTCTGATTAAGATCTTTTGTTTGTTTATCACTTGTCTGTTCAATAAATAATTCATTTTTATAAAGAGACCTGATCTGCCATCACTAGAACTTGCAGGCCAGAGTGAGTCCTTACATTTAAATGGTTGCCAAAATCTGAGCTGGGGCAGAGCTTATCTGAAGCTCCCACTCTTCCCATGGCACTCTTCTTATAGGAGAGATGCTCCAGACCCACATCATCCTCTGCTAGACCCTCTCCTCACCACAAACTGGGAAATGAGCTCTCTCACCCAGTTTGTTAGGTTAGAAACCTGACATTACTTTATTCAGCACACAGGTACATGGGTATTGCCTCACCAAACATGTTAATCAGTTATCAAAAATTTTGACTATTTATATATTTTGGTAAATAAAGGAATTAGTATTCATTGGTTACTGTTATGTAGTTCTCTTATTAATTAGTATTCTATCTTCCATTAGTTAATCATTCACTTGCTTTTCATGTTAATTAGTCCACATGCTCAGTTTTTCTCTTCTTTTGGGTCTATGAGTTTTTTGGTTTGGTGGCCTGTGATCAGTAGTTGGAGATCCCCCCTACCAGAATTACCTTTTCCCACTTGGAGCTGATTTCAACACAAACACTGAGCATCCCTGGCAGGGCCAGGCAGGGATTGTCCTGCTTTGCTCTAGGCTGGGGCAGCCTCACCTCAAATATTGTGTGAAGTTTTGGGTGCCACAATGTTAGACCTAAAGCCATTAGAGAGTGTCCAAAGGAGGGCACGAGGATGGTGAAGGGCCTTGAGGGGAAGCGTGTGAGGAGCAGCTGAGGGCACTTGGCCTGTTCAGCTGGAGGAGGCTGAGGGCAGCCATGGCAGTCACAGCTTGTGCTGAGGGGAACAGGAGGAGCAGGCCCTGAGCTCGGCTCTCTGGGACCAGGGACAGGAGCTGGGAACGGCTGGAGCTGGGTCAGGGCAGGGTCAGCCTGGAGATCAGGGAAAGGTTCTTCCCCCAGAGGGTGTCGGGCACTGCCCAGGCTCCCCAGGGAATGGTCACGGCCCCAAGGCTGCCAGAGCTGCGGGAGCGTTTGGACACCGCTCTCAGGGATGCACAGGGGGGATTGTTGGGGTGTCTGTGCAGGGATTGTTGGGGTGTCTGGGCAGGGATTGGACTCGATGATCCTTGTAGGTCCTTTCCAACCCAGGATATTCGGTCATAGGCTCCTTTTTAAAGAAAAATAACTTGTCCGGCAACACCGAGGAGCACAGAAGGGGACATAGCACTACAAACATCAGCCTCACTAGGGCCGAGCAGCAGCGGAGGAGCATCCTCCCATGCCACACAGATCACCGCCGCTCTGCCGCCCCCCCAGGCCCCGGGATGCCGGTTCCGGCGGGGCAGAGCGGGGCAGATCCGAGCAGCCCCGGCGCCGAGCGGGGCCCCGCCCGCCGGGCGGAGCCGCCTGACCCGGCGCAGCCGGAACCCCGTGGGCGGCGGCGGCCCCCGCGCTGCGGCGGGCGGGGGACGGAGGCAGCGCCATGGGCGCGGAGCAGAGCGCCGAGGCCGAGAGCCGCCCGGGCGAGCCCAGCGCCGCAGGTCGGTGCCTGGCGGGGAGCGAGGGCTGTGCCGGCACAGCGGCTGCGGAGAAGGGCACGCACGGCTGTTTCCTTGGGAGGGACAGCGGCTGTGGAGAAGGGAAGGGCGTGCGGAAGGGAAGGGCTGTTGCTGCGGGAGGCAGCGGCAGCGCGGCCCGGCCCTTCCTGTGACGGCGCGGGGGCACCGCCCGGGCCGGGGGAGCCGGGCCGGGCTTGGGCAGCGCCCCGGGCGCCGTGCGGGGCTGGCGGGGCCGTCAGGGGTGCAGGTGCTCGGAATCCGCTGTTCCCCAGTGGGGAGAGGGAAAGCAGCTTAGAGCCCTTCAGCGATCCCGGCGATGTGCTGTAAAAAGCATGACTGTGCAGTGTGGATTAGAGCAATATTCGCATAGGGTTGGGTTCTGGTGTGTTTACACTGCTTATAAGGGGTTATTCCTTCTCCCTCCAATATCCAGCATCTCCGTTGCCAGCCAAGCAACGAGCAAAAATGGACGACATTGTGGTCGTAGCCCCAGGAACACAATCCTCACGGAATGTCAGCAATGATCCAGATGTCATAAAACTGCAGGAAATCCCAACTTTCCAGCCCCTCTTGAAAGGTAAGTGATTGTTCTTCCTCTGTTTTTAAATGCCTTCTTTTTTTGTACCTAATGGCATTTGTGCATCCTGAGGTTTCTACTGAAGTTCATATTCTTTCCCTATTTTTCACTTCCCCTCTTGTTTTAAACCTTACTCTCTCTTTTTTTTTTTTTTTTCTGTAATTAATAATTGCTGTAATTAATCCCAGCCTTCTAAACAGTGGGTGAGCTAGTTGAGAGGTGTGCTGGTAATGTTCTCTGCAATGGAACCATCTACTGTGAAGACAGAACAGCTCCAGACATACCAGCTTGCCCTGTACCACTGGTTGATGAGAGATGCTGTGTTATTTTTTAATATATAATGGATGACAGTCTCCTGTTTTGCTCTAGTCTTTTAAAAACAGACTGTGTGTTACTCTCAGAGTCATAGCTACCTGTGTGTGCATTCAGCTGCTTGAAATCAAGGTACCCTGTGGGAGTTTCCAACACAGAGCAGGTTTTATTCTTGTTTTTTTGTAGTGGGGTAGATGGGCTGAGACTTTTCTTTGTTTCTTTTCCTCCCACTCTATTTTTTTTAACTTTCATCCCTTGCACTCATTCTTTGTTTCTTCTGTCGAAAGGAAAGTGAAGATTTCAATCATAGTTTAACAAAAAAACTGGCCTGTGTGTTTTGTGACTGGCTTCTAGCTATCTCTTTTTGAGGAAAATGCAGAGTGGTCTTAGTATCTGAAAAGTCATCACTAGAGGTAATCTACCAGAGGTAGCATCCCACCACCACTTTTTGGACAGAAAGTAATTTATTTTTTGTTTGTTGGTGTATGCCTACTGCATGAGGGTACTGAAACATGACTAAAACTTGTAGACATTATTATAGCCTACTGGGCCACACATTTAACATATTATTGGACACTTTATTTTATGAGTGTGTTCTGGATGTGCATGGCACTGACTGCTGTTTACTGCAGAAGGGGCAAAAAGATAGAGGGGCCATGAAAAAAAGCAGAACATGCTTTGCCTGTAAAGCACATGCTTTGTCCTGCTTTGTATGTAAGACAGAACCAGGGTCATGCCAGTGTCAGCTTGAAATGTAAATGCTGGAATCCAAATCCCTAAAAGAAATGAGGAAGTTTTAATATGAGAAAAAAATTTAGAAGATGCTACAACATCTGGCACGAAAGTTGTTGTGAGTGTGTAAGAGTGTGATGACAGAGAGTTTCAGTTCCACCCAAGCTCATGGGCAAACCTGGGTTGCACAAGACCTGTGGAGGGGAGTGAGACTGGTGATCACTTCCAGAGTTGGTGTTCCTGGGAGTCTGTTAGAGTGTCAGGGTTCCAGGGCTTGAGGTGGGAAGAGAGAAAGAACAGAGAGCAGCCATGTGGCTGAGATGCAAAGGTTGGAGGGCACTGCCTTAGATGACCAGTCCAGGTCCTTCAGCTCCTAAATGTGCACCCTTTAAGTTGTCTTGGTGACTGAGTTGCTTTTTCTGGATGTACCACAGAATCATTCTCTTCTGCTTTTGTCACTTGGCCTGCTGCTTCCCCTAGAGTCTCCTGAGACCTGGTGACATCTGGTGACTGCTCAAGAGTTTTGCATGCTCAATCACTTTGTGAACACCTTTTTCAGCCTCAAGTACTTGTCATTACTTGAACGACCAAACTGTGACACTTGTGTTCACTACAGAAGGCACTGTGGGCCTGCTGAGTGAATTGACTCTTGAGAGGTGGCACATCTACCACAGGCCCACTTGAGAAGCTGTTCTGGACTGGTCTCTTATCTGTATTCTTCCCATGCAAGATTGTTTCTGGACAGGTTGAAGAAGTTTCAAGATCTTTTAGGAGCTCATTCTAAAAGCTTGTGTCTTGTGATCTACCAGCTTGCAGGTGGACTTCATTGTTCTATTCAGTTTCTCCTTGCCTAAGCAAAGCCAATTGGTTTTCTGTTTCAGAAGGGGAATAATCATTAAATAAATGGACTGGCAAAGTACATGGTCATGTAAACACTGCATGTTCTTGAAAAACAAATGCCCTTGTTCCTCCTAGCCATAGTGGCTTGTGACCAGTGAACCTGGAAATCTTTAGCATTGTGCACTCTCACTTGACAGAAAATGCCAGTGTCCTGTCCATTACATCTTCCATGCTTTCCCTTGACTTCTACAGGGAGAATTGCACCCCAGAGGTACAGCTATAACCCCTTGTAAAAAGTCCCTCTCCGTATTTCTTGTAGGCTCACTTCAGGAGCTGGAAAGCTGCTGTCAGGTTGCTCAAAGCTCTGTCCAGCTTGACCTTGAGGACTCATGATCTGGACAGCCTGTTCCAGCCTCATCATAAAAAAATTTCGTCCAATCTAAACCTACTCTCTTTGGTTTAAAACTTATGTCCTTGCTCCTTCATTGCAGGCCCAGACAAAAAAATCTCTTTCTTTTCTTACAGGCTTTATTTGTCTCTGGAGGCTTTTGGGGAAAGGAACATTTTCTTATGACTAGAATTGTGCCCTGGTAAAAGTTATTCAGCATGAAGAAGCAATAGAAACAGAGGTTACTATATGAATGCAAAGGCAGTGTGTGAGCAGCAGAACCTTCTTTACATACTGTGCCTCCTCCTGTTCACATAGGATTTTGTGATTAGTTTCCTCTCCAATCTCATTTCATGGTTCTTCAGGTCAGCCTGGTGTTACTGTGACCATCTGAGAATCCTGACTGGGTGACAAAAGCTGCCAGGTAGGCAGTGACTGTCAGCTGCTGCTGGCAGCTCACGGGGGACTGTGACCTCCCTCTGGGGATCTTGTACATTAAAATCAACCCCTAACTAAAACAGCACCTGTAGTAACTTGTAACAAACTTTTGGTAACTGATCCCCTGTAAATACTGGTTATATTTTTGTGCTGCCCTTCCCTTGTTGTTTCCTCCTTGTTTGGAGGAAGCTGTTATGGCAGCATCCCTTGGAAGTCTGATACTGAGTATTGAGCATACTGTGAGTTCACTGAATATGGGCTTGTGGTTATTTAGAGATAATTCAGCAGCCCCTTTTGTGTTCTGACTTATTTCTGGAGGAAACCTTAGTACTAAAAGAACAATTTTAATGCTAGATATTTAGCTGTTGAAGCTGTTGATGGTAACTGCTTGGCTTTCTGCAAGAATATGATGATACTTTTCTTTCTGTTTTGTTTTGTCTGGTGGTGTTTGGATTGTTGTGTGCAGGTTCCCAGGAGAGCAGGGGTTGTTTTTGTGAATTAAGCAATGTGCTGATGTGCTGCTGGAGGCTGGCCTGTGAACAGTTCAGCTCTGTCACATGCAAATTGCATTTCTCATGTGCAGCATGTCTTCTCTCATAGGAACTCCTGGTGCCTCAAGCCCTGAGAGAAAAAAGGTCAGCAGAGGCTGCTGAGGCTCACCTGCATTCCCAGATGTGTCACATAAATGTCTTTTTTGCAGACATTCAGCAAGTTACTTGGGCACTTCATTCCCCTTTGTTTTGAAGACCACTTTGTAGCCTTGTGAAGGGTATTGTGTGCAGCTCATCCTCCAGCCCAGAATAACTGGATTGTTGTCTTATAAATAATCTGCTGTTGTTCTAAGAATAGCAAGTAATGGGAAGAGGTTGTTCAGTAAGGTTGTGGCATTTCTGCCCATAAAGTTGTTTAAGGGCATATTGAGCAAAGCTGTCAGTCATGAACTGGAAGTGAATTAAGTAAGTAATTACCTTAAGCAGTATACAGTAATAACTTTACTTACTGTGCTGCTTGTTGCCCATATTTATTATTGTTATTTATTTATTAAGAAAGGCATTTCATAAAGAACACAGTGAGACTTTTACTCTGGAAAGTCGAGGCTGCAGTTTACCTGGAAGTAGTGCAACAAAGAAACCCAGGTTACGTGGCAGAAAGAGTAGGTCCAGCACAAGGAGTTTCCTTTTAGGCTCAATATATTTTGAAGTGGCAAACTTGTCATATATTACAGCTGGTGTACATCTTCAGCTGAGAAGAGCAGGGAGATGCTGAGAAATCTGGGGTGAAACTTGTGATGCTGTACAGATGCTCTGTGGTTCTTCAAGAAGAAGAAGCTTGTGTTACCTTGAAATGATTGTTTATACTTTTATAACTTCTTTTATGAAGTTGTTTTTTAGGTAGGAAAGCCACTTGTCTAAAAAAAAAAAAGCCAGTGTATTTGTCTTTCTAGCAGAGAAAGGAAGGATGGATGTTTAGTTTACTGCATTTAAAGCAAGATTTTGTCACATCTCACTCCTCAATATTTTCTTACATCCTTGCTTATTCCCCTTTCTTCACTGTATGCTCCTACTTCAATTTATAGTGTAGGGAATTTAGCTAATAGCACATGTTAGTGAGCTTTATTCCTATAATGGTGCTTGAATAGTTTTATTATTCTGCCCCTGTGCCTTACAAGGAGGATCTGCTGCTTGCAGCTGCTGAGGGTATAGGCCTCTACTAGAATTTGAAACATCCATGTTTGTTGGATGGACCCCATGCCCAGTACTTGTAACAAAATGTGCATGTTGGGTGGAAAGAGGTACCAAGAGTGTGAGTACATCTGCCTGGTGAGTTTGAGTTTTTTTATTGTTATTTTGTTTGTTAGTGGGGTTGTTTTTTAGGTTTGGGTTTGGTGTTTATTTGGGTTTTTTTAGGGTTGTAGAGCAATATTCTGCATTGTAGAGATCTGTCTCTCCATTTTGAATTCATGACTTGAAAGTAGCTCCTGAAATCAGAATCTAGAAGGTGCTTCAGTTTTGAGGAAAGGAGCTTTCCCTTCAAAGGACAGCTGAAGGAGTAGATGATGATGTCTGACTTCCATGTATTCCTCAGTTGGTTGTTGGCTGTTTGGGGACCTGAACTAAGTCAGTTTTCTGTGTGAGAGGATTTGAGTCTGTGGTTAGACATATCCAGTCAGTATGCTCCATACCCACAGGGAGAGCATTAGGAACTGCAGATTCTCTACCTTTCCCTTCCTTTTGCCAGCTGTTCCACACCCCTTGGTGTAGTTTGTGTGTTGGCTGAGATCCTCCTTCCTTTACCTTCACAGAGCCTGGCAGAGCTGCCCTTGGGGATACATTGGAAGATGTGCTGAGCAAAATAACCATGTGGGAGGGAGTTAACTGTGTCCTGGCTTATCAATTTGCCACAGACTTTAATGAGGTGTATCTGCATGCTGGCCAGTGTGCCTTGAAATCACTGTTAACAGGCTAAGGTGAGAGGCAAATAACTGCTTACAACATCCAGAATATCCAAGTGTAATCATAAATGCTAACAGAATGTGTAATCTCTTTATGTTGGGAGGAGAGTGGAAATCAGATGCATCTGATTGATTAGGCAGAGGAGCTGGAGTGTGTTCTGCTGGAGTGTAGATGGGGAATCTTTCCAGACAAGGATAAGCATGTAATGGGAAAGCACATGGAGAACTCTTTTTTTGTCCTCAAGGATTTTAGGCATCAAAATCTGGATGGAATTTTTTCTTTTTTCTCTCTCTCCTTTACATTTGTGTATTTTATTCAGCATTACTGCCTTGTTCACAAGCTAAGACTTGATTGAGTCTTTGACTGAGGGGCCAGTTAGATTTCTCACTTCTTTTTAAATATGTCTCTTGGCATCTTTCTCTGGTGGATATCCATCTGTTGAACTTGATGTTTTCTATCAATGAAAATTGCATGCAATGAAATGTTCATGTCAGAAACATGTTTAGGAGATACATTTAGGAGATACCCTGTACATCTGTACTGTTTTGTAATTTATTTCAAAGGCACAGGGAGCACTGCTGCTAGTTTAATTACTGTATTAAATTTGGTGCTTCTCTAGTTTTTTACTTGCATTTCCAGAAAAGCAGCAGAAATAAGAATTTCAGCAGACAGGCATTATAAAAGAGGAATTAAGCACTGCATGTCTGGAGGAAGGATCTGTATATACCAGCTGTACATGTGTAGGTTGCTTCATGTGATGCTGTGTGACCCCTCCTACCCCTGTTAATATTTTTTCTCTTGATTGGTGGCTGGTTTTGGAATGATTCTGTCTTACTGCTGGAGCAGCATTGCATTGCATTGCATCACTTTTGAAAATTGAATGTTTCTGTTGGATCTTAGGCTTTATAGGAATTAATAAGTTTATCCAGGTTCAGAAGGTTACTTGCTTTTGGGCCAGTTAGTTTATTGAGAAATGTTATGCTTACCCAAGAGGGTGTAAATTATTACACCCTAATTATTGCCTTTTTTCCTCTATGGGTGCTGATTCAGTCAAGTGACTATGCCGGAGGTAAAAGATGAGAGGATGCTTCTGTATGTTCTGCCTGTCTGCAGTTAACTGCACTTTCTGTAATATCACATCATTCAAAACCTCCCTTCTTGTATTTATTTCCTGCCCAAACCCTATCAGCAGAATAAAGAGCAGATTCCAGAAAGTCATATGTGTAAATAATATGCCCCTTTTCTAATTAGTGTTTGACTTACTAAAGTAGTATAAAAAGGAAAAGGGTTTTAAGGTACAAATGAAAAAGCAGGTCTGCTCCAGCCCTTAGCCTTGTTATCAAAGCAGTGTGGTGGGAGCTGAGCTTTAACCATGTTCTCTCTGGATAATTGTGTAAGATGAGATCAGCAGCTGACCAATAAAGCACAGGTCAGCAAGCTCATTGTTATGAAACCTTGAAGTCTAGAATCAAATTTGATCTGCCTCTCTTCCTTTCTTAGGGCATCTTAACAAAAGGGAAAATAGGAATTTTGTGGTTCATTTGGCTTAAACAGTGAGGTCTGACACACTGAATATTCGCTCTGTTTTCCATGTGAGGCTGGCCATAGTATGCTTGGCTTGTTGACACCCTTGCATGCATCAACCAGAAGATGTGCAATTGCAGATTGCATAGTGAACCCTGAGGTGCAGATGATCTCCTGGACACCCTGATTTTCAGTTTGCAGGGTAACAAAGTGATGAGTAGTAATGTTAGTAGGGAGTGGAGTTGCTGCCTGTTGTAGCTGTGCATAGGCACCACTCTGCCAGCATGCCTGCAGCTGAGCTGAGGGCTCCAGGCAGCCTTTGGTGGGAGCTGCTGGGACACTGTGGTCATCCTTGGAATGCTGTAATGCTTATTGGTGTGGGAGATTAGTGTTTTTATTTTTTGTGGTGGAAATTCTTATCTTTCAGCAATCTTAAGCCACTTGAGAAGTTCTGAGGATGGCACTGCAGCGATGTGAGCACCTTCTGTGTGTGAGCTGGTATCTTGGATGCTTGTGGAGTTTTTTGTTTGAGATTTTCCTGTGTCTGACTGTTTACCTGGCTGCTTTTACCTGTGTTGCACATGTCTGCTTCTCTCATGTTTCAAAATATTTATAATATTATAATTACTTGTGTAATTGTGGCAATAATTTTGGAGAAGACACAATATGCCCAGACTGCCCCTTGATGTATTCATTAAATGCAAAATATGCAATATCTCCTGCCTGTCTGTTGTATTAAAGATCCACTATGAGTATGTTTATTATTAAAGATCCACTATGAGTATGTTTCTTCATGTGGTAAAGAGTTGAAGGGCAAAATTAAGTGCACTTGCTACTTAGGAGAGCTTTTTTAAAGAGGTTAAGGGTAAACAGTAAAAATACATCAGGCTGCTGTTTGAATACACTTGTATGGGGTTTTTGTTGTTGTTTTTTTAATATGCTGATGTATATAGAAATGACACTCTTGAAAAGGTAAATGAGTCTGTACTAACACAGTGAAAACTGAAGCTTTGGGATACTGTGCTGCAGTTGTTAGTTAGGATGTCCCCTGGAAGTCACTTGTGTACCTTAGACAGCAGTATTGAAGTGTGAAGTGTCATTCAGTGTTGCAGTAAAAGACCTGAGAAGCTGAGGCATTAAAATGAGATTATTTTCACCATGCTACATCAGCATGGCAGTGATGTATTGTACCCAAGGGAAAGGTGTAACAGCAAGTGGGATACTGGGACAGCAGTGGGTAACTGCTGTGCAGGAGAAATCTGTGCATTTCATGCCTTGGGAGTAAGGAGGTGCACCAGCAGTCCTTCAACTCAGACTTGCAGTGTCCTTTCTCTGTTTTCTGACCTGCTGTTTTTTACCTCTGTAGTTAAGAAAATGGATATTGAGGTTGGAAAGCCTGCAGTCTAGGTAAGTGCCACAGGGTGTCAGTGGAATACAAAAGTAGCAGGCATGGTTGAAAAGGGGTGGAAACCTTGCTGAAACAGCACGCTGGAAACTGCTTTCTCTTCAAGCTCTTTCCATGAATATTTGTGTTCTGTTTGCGCTGGTACCAAGTGACCAAGGTCTTGGTGACTTTGCTGGGTTTAGTACCCAGTTGATTCACACAGTGCTTTTTACTGAGAGGCAGCTACAGGCTGAAATAGTACTAGGTATTTGAGGAGGGGATGGTGCAGTGGTCTTCAGTTGGAAACCTTTCAGAAAGCTTTATGATCTTGCAAAACAGAAATTTTGGGTGCCACTTATTTTTGATTGTTGTTACTAGCAAACTTCTAAATGTGTGTGGTAAGAAAATGTGTATATAGATGAGCAGTAATTCAGGTGAAAGAATTTGAGGTTCAGAGGCTGTCCATGGCTCTTGATCCTCACCTCAGCACCATCTGTAACAGGGAGTTCAGTAATTTTTTCTTGACAACATTGTTTTGATCATAGGTGTGTTGAAGACCAAGGTGGTCTCATGCCAAGAGTGGTGCACAGTAAATGCTTCCCTGGTGGCCCATTGTGCTGAGAAAAAATGTTTGTTCAGCACAGGAGATGGAACTCCAGAACTGTGTCTAGAAAATGATTGCAGCACTCTTCCCTTCTCCCCAGCTCAGAAATGTTCAGTTCAATGAGGTGTTCTTTCCAGTTCATCACCAGCTCTACAAACCAGTGTTGGTGCAGGAGTGCAGATCATGGGATGAGCTGGGAGAGAACTGATCATGGGACAGACACAAAGTGAGAAGGGGAAAGGACAAGAAATAATCTGTCTGTTAAGAGATAGCCTAAAATTCCAGGCTTTTACCCCACCTTCCTTGTGTATGAGTACAGGTAATCTCTCTTAAATGAAGACATTTGTTTGGGAGAATCTTTGTATTGATCACATATGTCTGTTCAGCTAAATCCAGTGCTTTGCTAATTCCTACGTTATTTTTAGGAGAGGGAGTGTGGAAGAGGAATGTCTTGAACCTTAATCTCTCTTGCCTTGGAAATGTCATGAAGGTATCTTGTGTCCAGTCTATCATGCCAATAAAAGCCCTTTGAGTTGGCAAGGGATTGATGTGATTCTCTTCTCATCAGTGCATTAATGGGAGTCTGTACCACAACATCTGGACATCAGCTGCAGAGTACTGTCCTTCACTATGTGCTGCCCAAACCTTCTGGTGCTTGGGAAGGTTGTTGGTGCACACCAGGAATTTAAGATTATAACCTATTGGCATATAACCATTTAAAAAAATTTAAAATGCTAATATAGGGAATGTTACTGCTTGCCTGAAGTTGTTCTCGGTGAGACACCAGGCAAAATTACTTGGGCATGTTCTCCTGCCCCTGATCTCAGCTGTCCAAGTGAAATCCCTGGCAAGGCATGCCTCCATCAGCACATGATGAGCTTTTACACATTTGGTGTAAAAGCACTGGAGTCTGAGTTTCCTCGTTTAAAATTCACTCTTTCTGCAGACTTTTTCTAAACTCCTGTGCCAGCTGCCATGGATGGGAAGCCATGTTTCAAGTTAAAACAAGAAGCATAGTGCCAAGGAAAATCCTTATCCTAAAAAACCCTTTCCTTTTCAGATATTAGCTTGGCCAGACAAGTGATTGTCTCTTCCTACTGTGTTTTTACTCCGCTGTGTCCTTATTGTGGTGGGTTTTCTGCTGTGCATCCTCCACCTTCTCTCTGACTGTTGTGTGTCATTGAAAGCTGACCTGGGATCTGCTGGACTGCAGGTACCATTTGCAGTTGTGGTGCTGTAAATGGAGTGCTTCCAAAGAGCTCCTTGGAAAGTGTGATATTATGGACAGGGAATTATAAATCATGGTCATAAAGAGACTTCAAAACCCATAATTTTCATCTGGTAGCGTTTCAGTGAGTAACCCTTTGCTTTTAATTCTTAGTCAAGCTAAGATGGTGTTGATGAGCTCCAGGAAGAGCAAATCCTGGTGATGCATCACAAATTTTGGATAAAATTAAAGTGTTCCTTTTGATACCAAACACAAAACTGCTGGAGAGGCACTGCTGGCACTCCTGGTGCTGGCTGATCTCTCTGCAAGGAATGGCTCAGGGTTGGTCTCAGCTGGCTCAGGAGGAGGATGGGAAAAAAGTTGGTCAGAATTTTATCCATTCTCATTCTTTGTAGTAGGAGTCTAGGAAGGTTTCTGTCAGCAAAACAAAGCCTGAACCTAAAGGGGAAGCTTTATTTTCCTTTTAACCCTGAAATCTTGATTTCATCTGATTAAACAGAACCTTTATCTTTAATAGGAAGTGAAAGAGATACTGGAAATAAAACTTCTAAAGTACTGCATGCTGCTTTGCCTCCCATGAGAGCAAATCTTACTTTTTCTGTGATGTGAAAGTAGCAAGATGCAGGTGACCGAAATGGAGGTACATGTTTGCATTTATACATTTGCAGAAACAGGACAAATCAGGATAGAATACTTACTCTTGGTTTTGGTTGTCTCCCCTTCAGGGAACTTGTCACCAGTTTTAGTATGAACTGAAATTTGGAGTCAGTTTGGGTGGTGGCTGAATTGCTTTTTTTTTTTGCAATAGTTTGCAATTCTCCACTGTTGCACATTCCCTCAGTTATTCATCTGATTTATTATGTTCTGTGGTAGAGAAGACAGAAAGAAATTGTAGATTAATCACTTGGAGCATAAATGATTTCTTTTGTCTAATGATCTCTATTATGACAACTAAGCTACAGTGATTAAGCTACAGTGGTGTTTTAGACTTTCACTTCTTTATTTTAAATGCCAAATGCCTTTTATTACTATCTGAATCCAATTACTTTTGTGGTCAATGTTTGCATATGTATTTAGATGAGGAATGTAAAGGCTTGGCCTAGATTTTAATGTCAGGCAACGGGACAAATGTGGTTGGAGCAGAATTATTTTTCATGTCATAGCTCTTGCTTGTGCAGAGAAAATGGTGGTGGTCTGTCAAACTTTGTACCAGCTCAACTTGCAAAAGGAAGCCTCTAAAAAGCTTAAAGTTTTGATTGCATCAACTATTTAAGATGTAAGTAAAAATAAAGCAGTTTTCTATGCTGTGAAACACAGGAGTGTGAGTTGGATACTGAAGTACTGTAGTGCAGGAGTAGGATTGATGTGAAAAAAGGTGGTCTCTCCAAAAAGATACAGTGAAATGGTTGAGTGAGTTGGCTAAAAATGGGCTGTGCTGATCTGCCATCATGGTCAATGTGCAACAAAGATAAGGGTAGTGCATTCAGGACAAAAGAAAAGGTAGGAATTGTTAAATATTAACAGATTTGGTAGAGTTTTGGGAAAAGGTGGGGAACTGAGGATATTTGTTTTCCAGCCTCCAATCAATTAATATTTAACTAGTGGTCTTGAGTGACTCATCTCTACTCCTTGTAAACAAAATTTTAAGATGAAAGGAAGACAGGATGATCCATGTAACCAGGGAATTCCCTGGGAAACAAAAAGGAAAAACACTTCTGGCAGGCAAGGAACTTGATTTGGCTCACCATGGGATGTGGCAGGCACTTGGGCTGGTGTAGGGAGCAATCCCAGGGGTTGTGGACTGAGGTCATGTGGGCACCAGCTGAGGTCAGCTCTGCCAGCTGTCCCAGTTAGGTACTTTGGGACTAAGGCAAGCTCATATCCAAAATTAGCTTCTGGACTTGGTGCAGGAGAAGATGACATGGGCAGGATTTATTGAGGCACTCTGGCTTCCCACAGAGTGTCCCTTTTGGATTCTCTGATGCTTTGCTGACCAACATACTGCTCAGGAAAGTGGGGCAGGGTGGTTATGAAGCACTGGGTGGTGATGCTGTGGCAGGAGCAGAGACAGATGGACTGGTGGACTTGCACCTTTGGGCCTTCTGTACAAATATTTTGTATTCTGCTCTTTAATCCTCAGTTTGGTTTGGTGATTTTTCCAAGAGCAAAAGTGAGCAGAACAAGCTAAACCTAAATGGCTTTGGGACTCTTTTCCCTAAAACCAGCAGAATTGGTCTTTACTTTGGAAAGCTGCCATCCAGAAGGAACTGAGGTTGGAAAAGATAAAACATGCTGAGACTGTTCATAAACTTTTTGTTTGGAAACTGTTTTGATGCCAACAATTTTGATGGTTTTGATTTTTCCCGCTCCCTTATCTTAACTGAAGGGGCTTGGTAAGAAAACAAAACCTGTACTGCTTCTAATTTTTAACCCTCCTGAAGTTTTTCAGAAGACTGATCAAGTTCTCTGCTGTGCTAAACTGCCTCTTTATTATCCACATTGCTAGGCTTATTTTTCTTGCAAATCAAAATAAGTTACAGTGAAATCAAGATAAACTGAGGAGCAGATGGGCTGAGGGCACACAGGTTGGTGTCCCCCTCCTCAGCCACAGAGCTGTGTGCCTCTTGCCATGCTGAGGTGGAGCAGAGACAGCCAGAAAAGCAGAAATAACACCGGGTGAGATGCAGAGGGGCTGGATTCCCTTTTTGAGCACTAGGAAAAGCATCAGTGCCAAAGTTCTAGGTTATAACAAGCTGTTGTTGGCTGTTTTGCCTGTTTATTTCTACTCCCTCTGTGTAGTGGTAAAGTAAGGTAGTCACAATCACAAACTCACTGCACAAACCCTGTTGTCCATCTAGAACTGTGTCTGTAATTTCAGGGAGGAGTGAGTTCTGCTGGTGAGCTCTCAAGTACTTTTTCATTAAACTCTGGTTGAGCTGTTGCTGTACCACTTTGGATTTTCAGCTGTGGGATATTTTCTCTTGAAATGAAGCCAGGATGTGCTCACTTGCACAAAGTTGTGTGCAGATGCCTTTTTTTTCCCCTTGAGCCTCAGTTATCAAAGTTTGGAGTTTACTGTACCTTGTAACTATTTTTATTAATTTAACACACTAGGCTTGTTCCAGCCAAAATGTTGGTCATGAAACGGTGCTAAGAAAGAAAATTTTGTATTTCTTCCACAGGAAATGTAATAAGTGACCTTAAAATAGTGTCTTATCTCATGTTTATACTGAACTTCAACTCTTATTTATCAATATTTTCTTATGAAAGGAATGAACATTCTTTCAATCCTTAAGGATCAGAGAGCTGAAAGACTCCTGTGTTTATGTTTTTCTTCTTCCTTGTATTTTTTTCTTCACAGTGACATTTTAGGACTTGCCTACCTGAAAAGCTTTATCCTTACACATCCTAATGAAGTTGTATTTTATTGGTGAAGGAGCAGCTGCTCCCTTTGGGGTTCCCTGTGGTTCCAGGGACACTCAGAGCCAAGGTTGCTGCAGCTGGAGGAGGCTCTCATCTGAGCTGCTGCCTCACAGGTGATGGTGTAGGTATTGTTCTTGTTAAACAGGTCAGGAAATGGAGATGTGCTGCATCACTGCCCTGAAAACCTTAGTTTTGCACATAGTTTGGGTCAATACAGATGATTTCTTAACAGATGAGGTGCCTTGTTGGGTTTTATTGAGTTAGGTTTATTTTTTGGCTTTGGTTTCATCAGTGAGCCTTTGAAATGAGACCTGGGATTTCTGACTGTAGTAGAAAAGCAAAAAGTTTAGTAGCTGGTTTTGGTTTTCATAAATATTTACCATTAGGCAGAAATGGGTCATGAAGACTTCTGCACATTAGGAAGCAGTAGGACGAATGACAGTGCCAACATTTTTATTTTTGCCTTATTCTTTAACTTTGTGCTCCATGGGGCAAAAGACAGAGCCACTTAACAATGGGCCCTAATGTTCTAAATGGCCTCAAGTTTCATTGTGGTAACTTTTTATTTGGAGGTGAGGTAGAGAGGTCACCTCAGTATTCCTGCCCTTGGAAGGACAGTGTTCAGCCTTCACTGAAAAGCCCTCACAGGAGGATGATTGCATCAAAGATTAAGATTTTAAAGGCATTTGTTGCCTGAATGTAGGTAGGGGTTAACCAGTGGTAAAATGTACAGATTAATTCACTGCCTTACCTTCTCATTCTCTTGTGAAGTGACACTGTAAATATACTGAGGGGATCTCTTCTGTCCAGGAGGGCATACTGCCCAAACCTGAAAAGGAAAAAAATTGTTAGATTGATTTTTTTTTTAATTGTTGGGGTTTTTTTGGTTCTTACAATGTAGAAGACAATTAATTAATTAATTGCTCTAACCCCAAAGAGCTCTGCTCTTCTGAGGTGTCATTGAGGAGTTTGGCATGACACTAAATATGCTTGCCCTCAGGCATGTTCTTGTTCCACAGTTAATGATTCTGTCTAAAGGAGATGCTGTAGCTGATGGATTTTTTAAAAACTGTGAAGCAGGTTGTACTTAACTCCTGTCCCCCTTTTTGGGATAATAATCATAGGTTTGTGTTAGGAAGCTGTTCTGTATTGAGAAACTTGTTCCTCAGGTGCAATAACTTACAAACTTTTGACACATCTCTGTTTAATTTATGTTTTTGTTTTGGGATGTTGGCACCTTGCAGTGAAATTCATAAAGGTGACTGTGATGTGCTTTGCTGTCTCTGCTTCTGGGAACAGTTAAATTAAACCAAAAAGAACACTTTGCTTTTAAGAACATCATAAACCACTGTAGTCTTTTATTCAGTGACTATCTGTCCCTTTTCAGTGAATGTTAAAAACACAGTCACAAAGTTGAATTTTCACTGTCCCCTGCTTCAGATGCAAATAAACAGTCATTGCGTACTTTTGAAAGGAAGCTATTTCTGCAGAATGAATACAATCTCTCTGTTATCTGAGTCAGCAGCTATCCCAGTGCATGGCTGAATCAATCCTTGCACAGAGAGGATGCCTGAATTATACTTCAGAAATGTTCTAGATTGATAATTTCTTAATATATGAATCAGACTGATGCATTAGTTTTGCTTTTTGGGCACATCTGGTAACCCAGCCTTCATGGAAGATGTGGAAAAGTAAAATAAGGAAACATGCTACTTTTTTTTCCCCCTTCTTAAATGAACATTTGATTCCTATAAAAATAACATTTGTTGCCTTGCAGTCATATAGCCCTGTATTGAAGTGAGGCTATCACTGCAGAACTGCAGGTTTAAAGGGTATTTGCTCTGCAAACTTGCAGAAAGCAAAATTCCTCTGGCCTGTGTGTGGGAAGAGCTTGGCTTGGGCTCTGCCTGGAGGATGGGCACCATGGGGACTGTTGGTTGTACCTGGGGCTCCTGGAGTCCATCTGCCTGTGCTGATGGATGGGAGAACATTAAAATGGTGCTGAACACTGCATGGAGAGGCTGATAAGAGAGGCTGATGGCTCCTCCAAGGCCAAGTGGGGCAGTCTGGCTCCTCAGGGTATGCAGTGTAGCTTGAGCTGATGTAATAGCTCCCTCCTTTCCAAGGAGGAGAACACACCCACCCACATTCCTCCTTGGCATGTCCCTCCATCCTCATGAGTCTGACATTGATCTGACCCTGTGTGAAACTGATTTGTGCTGCTAACCTGGCAGAGAGCTCTTGTTGTGCCAGGTTAATTTTCCACTGTTATTAATCTGCTGTGGTCTGTTGCTCTATCAGACAATGCCAGGGCTGGTACAAGAGAGGAGGTGGATGCAGGGCCACCACCCCTTTGTGACAGTGATGAACCTTTGAGAGGGATCTGATGGAGCTTCATGCCAAGGCTTTGCTCCTCTGGTACTGAGTGTTGCTGTTTGATGACCCCGTCCCTTCCCTTCCCTTTGTGCTGCTGCCAGCCCTTGTTTGGGTGATGTGCTGAAACACACTGACACTGCCATGAAACTGTGGTCTTCAGGTGTGATAAAACAGCTTTTTATGTTTTTCCCTTGGTGGGAATCATGTTTCACTGATGGCATTAGCCTGGCATGTGTGTTCTGGCATCCCATGGCACACCCTTGCTGTTCTTGCTCAGAACTCCAGGGTGCATCCATACCTTTAGATAAAGTCATGGCTCCCACATCTGATTGCAGCATTTGCTGAGTAAAATAGGTCTAATAGATCATACTTCTATATCTTTATACATTTATATTGTCAGCCATGTGTATATTGTCCATTTCAGCTGAACTGTTTATTTTTATCAGCAAACTTCAGTACAAAATTTGGACCCAACAGTAAGTCCCTGGTGGAATGAAATTAATTTTTTTTTTTTTTGGCCATGACTGAAATTGTTCTGGATATCAAAGACACTCTTAAATTCTTTTTTGTTTTTGAAGACACTGAATAGCCATTCATTCTTGGCTGTTGTCTTCTATTTCTCCCCCTGTTAAGCGATTGCACAACTTGACATTAAAATCAATAATTCCTCATTGATAATTGCTCTCAGGCTATGACATCAGGATTTTCTGGAAATATAAATCCATAGTGCTGATAGCAGACTATATGATTTCACTCTGGGAACTGGCCAGTACAGTTGGATTCCCTGATGTGCAGGAGGTGATACAACACAAGTCTGTGTATGTGCCTGACACTTTTGGTCTGTGTTTTTGAGGGACTGATGTGTTACAAAAGCCCAGTCTGTAATTCAGGTGTGCTCTGATGAAACCAGAGCACCTCCTTGCTATGAACTGCTGGAATATTTTGCTGTTCTTATTCAGCTGTCCTGTTTTCTGCCTTTGCATTATTTATTTTTGCTTAGCAGAGTGATTAAGTGCTTCTTCCAAACATTGCTGCAGGGATTAGTCTGCCATAGGCTTTTTCCTTCTGGCATTCCCAGAGTTCCTGGCAGTTTAATGCCTTCAGGAGGCCTGGTGCAGCCCTGCATTGAGGCAGTGCTCTGCTTTGGAGCAGATGTGTTCACAAGGATTATCAGGAACATTCCTTGCTTGCACGTGGGTGGAGTGGGCTCAGTGTTTAAGTGAGACAGACCGCGGCAGGCGGCTCCAGAAGTTAGGAATTGCAATTAGATGCTGGAACAGTCAACCACAGGATGCTGCTGGGGCCAAGAATTTAACAAGGTTCAAAAAGGAGTTGGATGCTTGCTTAGGGGTTAGGAATAGAGGGAGTTGTCAGAATAAATGATTACCAAACGTTTTGGAGGGAGTCTCATACCTTGTATTTCTGAGTCTGTGCTGGCGAGGTTACCTGTCTTCTGCTGATGCCTGGGCTCCTAATATTCCTGTTAAGGAGAATTAGTGTGATCAATATTATTCATTCCTCCTAGGGTACAATGCAGCACTAGTCAGCCCTCTAGTTATGATCCACTTTGGCAGTTCTCTTTTTGAAAACTACGCCTGGGGCTTTTGGGGAGCTGGGAAAATGAAGTTTGCAGCTTTGGCGTGCAGTGCAGTTACAACCTCTTGGTTTTATGCACTTAGGGGAGGGCTGCTTTTGGTGGGGAAGGTACACACACCCTCAGCAGTAATACCATTGCTGTGAACACCCAAAATGCCTTGGGAAGGAGCAGATTTGGATGTTAGGGACTGACTTTTAGGCAGTGCAAGGCAGTGTCAAGGAGTCTCAAACCAGAGTAGTGGGGCAGAATCATTCTCAGCTAATAAAGTTGTTGCCCTGAGCTTGGGCTGTGCATTTCCCCCAGACCTCAGCCTGTATCTTTTGTAAGAGCATATACTGGGCTCTGTAGCTTTGCCTGCTTGTTCAGCATTGACTTTTACCTCTTCACCAAGCTTTTTAGATTTAAACATGTGCATTGTACACACCTCAGGCACTGCAGTGGTCTTTGGGGAGTGGCATGAGCACAGCAGGTTTCATCTCCTGACCTTCCAGCTGGCTCGCCAAGTTCCCTTGGAGCTTAGAGCTGCTTGAAGGCAGTCAGTCTTGTTTTCCTTGCTCCCTTGTGCTATCCCTGCTCTCATGCAGCCAGACAGGGAGCTGAGCCAACTGAAAACTTAACCCTACCCTCTCTAAAACACCACTGGTTTCTCTCAATCTCATTTCCCTGAACTAGTTTTCTGCTTAGCTGTAAAAGCAGCAGTGATGTAAAGGAGAGGTCAGTGTAGTGTATTTGGGTTGCATGTGGGGATGTAGGACAGCAGCTTTGGCTTAAATTTGCCTCCCTTGTGTGCTGAAATACAGGGTAGAAACCAACAATCCTGAACACAAATTCAAATCATAAACAAGTTTGGGGGTTTATACCCTTACTTTAGGTGTTTGAGCTTAGGCTTCCATGAACTGTCCTCATTCCTCAGGAGGTTATTTATTTATTTATTTAGCTGTCAACTTTAAGAGAAAAGAAAATAAGGAAAAAATCCTATGGGTTAATTCCATTGCTTTTAGATAAAAAGGACAGAATTTTCATTCTCTTCCTATGCTTGCTGGAAAGCCCTGTTACAAACAAGGACAGTGATATTATTGAGGGCTGTTCATTAATGTTTCCTATAGCAGCAGTATAATTTCTTGATAGTTAAATGGTAGGATTTTACACTGTGCTTCTACCAGTTTTAAAAAATTTCCTTAGGAAATAAAAATAGGATGGAAAGATACTTAAAGGATTTCAGGGGTGAAAGAGTGGATGAAAGAATGAATGAAGCCTTGCAGGATATGGTCTAATGGTTGTGGGGAAGGTGACATTTGGCTGTAGGGAGAGTCACCATTTTAAAAATAATTTCAGTGATGTGAGTCAAAGATGTGGTACCTTCAATGTAGTGTAGTTAAAGAAGGAAACTTGAGTTTCTTTACATTGTGATTTTTGTGCTGCAGCCATAGTTGAGAAGAGATTTGTTTCTCCAGAGTTAGAGTTTTCTGCCCTGTGTTTCCAGCCTGTCTTGGTGTCTGGCAGTGGCTGGGTGAAGGTTGACATCTGGGATGCAAACTGCCTCCTCTTTTCCAGGTTCTCTGCTTCCATCACCACTCTCTTGCAATGAAACCTCGAGGATGCAGACAGAACTCCTCCACTCCTGCCCCAGCTGGTCAAACCAGGACAGAGTGGTTAAAGCATGCACAGAAATGATGGTGCTATTGCAAAATGTTCAGCCCTCACTTCTCCTTTTTAAATTGTACTGAGACATGAGAGTGTTCTGGTCTCAAAACCAGTGGAGTCTGCCAAACATGTTTTGTGGTGTTAGTCTGATGGAGAAGAGAGTGTCTTCTTAAAGACTGAACATAGAGAGGTTGGAGATAAATAGCTGTGAAGTTTGGTGTGCTCTGAGAGGGGAGAGGTTGGGTTAAATGAAGCAAAGGAGTGGCTTTCAGTCATAGATCTTGGAATGCTTTTGGTCAAGAGCACCAGAGCAGGGCTTCATGCCCTTTGCTTGGAGGAGAGAAGGGTGAAGCTGCTCCTGTTGGAAAGACAAGCTCTGTGGGATTGTTGAAGCCAGTGCAGGTGGCAGGAGGTGCATGACTCATGCAGGAGGGGGAGTTGCAGCTTCTTCCTGTGTGACCTCGGGGGAGTGTTCCTGTGCACAGCTCCTTTGGATGACAGTCATGCCTGATTTTGAAGAACTTGCGTGGGCATCACAGAAATTGTAAGTTGAAGCGCCTGTGTTTACCTTAGTTCTCTCTGAGGAAAGACTTGATGTGGATTGAAGTGTTCTGGTTGAATGACAGTTGTCTTTATCAGCCACAAGCACTGAAGAGTCGCATGCTGACCACAGAAATTGCCACTTAGAGATTTTGCTTTGTAGACAAAAATCAGAAGGCAAATGGAGAAGTATGGGAAGAACATGTGTTTCAAGCTCTCTGAAGCCAGCATGTCTAGAAGTACAGGAGACAGTCCTATAACTTTGCTATTGCTGAAAGAAAAAATATTAAACATCCTGAAATTAGCAGTGCAGTTATGGAGGTAGCACTGAGTCCCAGAGTGTGGGATGGGTGCATGCACACATTCACATGTACATTAATTACAATGGCCTGATATTGTGTCCTGACCACAGTGAGCTTGCTCCATTTTTCAGTAACTAAGAAAGGAATTTGGCCCTGTGAATGAATTTGAAATGCTGTCAGAAGCATTCTTTCATGTTACAGGAAACGTGTGCATTCTGTGGTCGCAGGCAGTGATGGCCATATACCAGAATGCAAATGATGTGCTCCTTGCTGCTGCTTCTCCCACCCAGGCTGCACTTGGCCAGTTTGCATTGACCAGGTGGGAGAAAAGAGGCAGAGTGCAAACACTGAGTTAGAGCTCAGTGTAAGTTAAAAGTTCTGTCCTGGTAACATTTCTGTGGAGCTCTTTGTTGGAAGGATATAGAGTGATCCTATGGCAATGGGATAATGTGCTGAGAAGTTTTGTGATGTTCTTGAAGAGTAGCAGAGATTACAGCAGCACTCTTTACAAGTCATCAGTGCCCTTAAAGACCCTAACATTTGTCTTTGCCCTTGCTCAGAATTGCTGAAGGTTGCAGGTGCCTCTGGAGACACACCAGTCCAGTTTCCCTGTACAAAGCTAGGACAGCAAAAGTGGATTGCCCAAGACCTTGTTTGGTTGTGTTTTGAGTATCTCCAGGGATGGAGACTCCAGCTTCTTTGGGTACCTGATCCACTGTTGGATTGCCTTCACAGTAAAAAAAAAACAAATCAACAAAACAAAACCAAAAGAAGCTTATGTTTGTGTTTCAGTTTTTGTCCACTATGTCTTATCCTTTCGAAAAGAGCCTGACTCCTTTTCTGCCTCCCATCGGGTGTTTATCATAGATGGGATTCCCCTCCATGCTTTTTCTTCTTGAGGATAAGCAGCTTCAGCTCACTCAGCCTGCCCTCGTGGGACAGATTTGTAGTTTGGTTGTGTTTTGAGTATCTCCAGGGATGGAGACTCCCCAACTTCTTTGGGTACCTGATCCACTGTTGGATTGCTTTCATAGTAAAAAAAAAATCAACAGAACAAAACCAAAAGAAGCTTATGTTTGTGTTTCACTTTTTGTCCACTATCCTTTTATGTCTTATCCTTTCACTCCACACTTGAGAAGAGCCTGACTCCTTTTCTGCCTCCCATCATGTGTTTATCATAGATGGGATTCCCCTCCATGCTTTTTCTTCCTGAGGATAAGCAGCTCCAGCTCACTCAGCCTTCTCTTGTGGGACAGATTTGTAGCCCCTTAATGATCTCTGTGATCTTCACTGAACTTCCTGCCAGCCTGTCCATGCCTGCCTTGTACTGGGAAGCACTGGGCACAGCATTGGGCTGTGCTGGGCACAATGGAAGGAACACCTTCCTTGATGTGCTGGCAGCTCTTCCCCTGCAGCCTGGGATCTCTTGGCTGCCTCTGCTGCAGAGGCTTGCTGTTGGCTCATGTTCAACTTGCTGTCTGTCTGTCTGTCTGTGAGTCCTTCTCTGTGAGGCTGCTCTCTCCCCCAGCATCATCTGGGGCTCGGGGTGGCTGCTCCCCTGGTGTAGGACTCTGCATTTTGTGTTGTGAACTTCATGAGATTCCCATCAGCACATTTCTCCAGCCTGTCAAGGTGCCTCTGAATGGCAGAGGTGTTTTCAGCTATTTTATATAATCTGAAAATTTGCTGAGCAGGCTCTGTCTCTTCATCTAGGTCATTTATAGACATGTAAAACAGGATTGGCCCCAGTATCACAGTCTGGAGTCACACCACCAGTGACTGTCCTCCAGCTGGACTTCATTCCACTGACCACAACCCTTTGATCCTGGCAGCTCAGCCAGTTTTCAATCCACCTCACTTTTCTCCAGCCCATTTAGAGGTTGTATGAAGTTAAAATCTGTGTCACTAAGTAAGGACCCATTGAACTATTGCTAATTAGAAGGTCCAGATAAATATTTTTTGAAACAGGAAATTAAAAAGAAATAGTAATGCATAGGCAGAGACAGAAGGTTGCAAAAAAGCAGGGAAAGGAAAGGAGGTGGATAAAAGTATGGTTTTGGGTGGGAATTTGCTAATGAGCTGTGGCTTAGCTTTTCCTTTGTCTGTAAGAGACTTTGGAAATGTGGACTCATTTTTGGAGGAGAGCAAGTCAAAATGTTAGGAAGGAAAAGTTCACAATCTTCTTTGGAGATCTCAAAAAGCTGCACAGAAAACCTGAGCTGTGCCATGGCACAGTTTCACAGGGACAACTGGCTGAAATAAATGTACTGGATTCAAACCCTTCTTGTCCCCATAGGAGAACAACTTTCCTTTGATTATTGTTGATTTATACAAACTTTTCTCTCTTGAGTATGGGAAATGATCCAGTACTTAATTATTAGGCATTGTGGACCTCAAGGTTATGCATGCTGTGTACACATTTATCTCAGCTGGTTCTGTTTCAATAGATACTAATTGGTTTTGTTGAAAGAAAAGCTTCTGATAAGATGTCTTGTTATCAGGCTTCATTTGAAGCTAATTAAACCCCTGAGACAGCACTGCTATATGTTTTTTAATTCCTTTTGTGAAAAAGATGTGTTTATTTTGTTCCCAGGCATGTGAATTGCTGTATTGCATCTCTCACCTCCCTTGTTGCATGGGGTTGTATCCAATGGAGGAGAGCTCTGGCAGTTTCTGCAGTCTGTCTGTCTGCTGAAACAAACCAGCCAGGGAGGTGTCGGTCAGCCAAGCACCACTAAAATTAGATGGTTAATTATAGTCAAGGTCGTTTGGGAATTTGTGTTCCTGTCAGTATTTCTGTGAGCAAACATCCTATTTCTGGGTACTGGAAATACTCACATACTTCAAATGCTCTAGAAAAGACAGCCTAGAAAAGAACTCAACCCTAAAGTGAGCACAGGTGGGACCTGGCACTCAGGTTTCCTATGGAGCTGCATCCCTACTTGTCAGCCAAGGCTTGTTTCACCTTTAGGACAGCAAAACAACCACTGATGGGGTAGCATCATATGAAAATGCTTCTCTATCCCTCCAAAAACATTCCCCTCTTTTCCACTCAACTCTGTCTGGACACTGTATTAAAATATGTTTCAGTGCAAATGCTTGTAAGAAATTTTGTGCTAAAAATGTTCTTTGTGTATTCTGGAAGTCTTTTTAAAATTTTATTTTAAGACTGCTGTGTATAGCTTTTGTTTGTGTGGGGTTTTTATGCATGCTAGTTCATGTTTGGTTAAAGGTGTGTAGTGTTTCTGTGTGAGGTGTTGGTGCATCTGCCTGTCTGTTTAGTCATGGGAAGGGACAGGATAACCTTGAGGGCAATCTGGTACAGTGGTGGTGTAGCATCTTATCAGGCCTTCAAGGCAGGAGGAGAATTCCCATTTATTTAGGCTGCCTTATTGGAAAGAGAGAGGGGATCCCAATAAGATTAAGCACTACTTCGCAAAATTTGTATTTGATGGCTTTATTTTTCAGCTGCTACTAATATTTTGCAATTTTGAAATAACTGTTAAGAAAAGAAGAAATAAGACCCTGATCTTCCAAAGCACCTCTCTACAAGATGGCAACCTTCTCACTGAAAATTGAGATTAAAAACTCTCAGTTGTTGATTAAAGTTAATTTGAGAGCCTGGATGTTACTTCCTCATGGTTTGAGAACATATTTCTTGCCTGACCTTGACTATGATTATTACTTGTACTCTGCCTACTTCCATTAAAGCAGTCAAGGCTTTTAGAAAATCAGGTGATGAGGAGGAACTGTCTTGTTTGATAACATTTTCTGTATGAACTAGGAAAAAAAAAAAGGGGGAACCACACAAGAACAGAGCTTGCTGTTATGTGAGATGTTGCAGGGACCCCTGTGGCAGCAGGTACCACTGGGATTTGTGAACTTGCAAGAGCAGCTGGATCCAAGTGATGTTGGAGACACCACTGAGAGCTGGGAAGGTTGAAGAACCCAAGGACAGGTTGAGGGCCTGTCTAATCACTGGATTCCTGTGCTTTGCTTGAAGCCTGATTGTCATCTTGCCTTTCTTCTCTCTAACTTTCTAAGTTACAGTGGCAGGGCAAGGAGTAATTTCCTGTGGGTTTTTCTGGGTACTTCTAATGCTCTAATACAGCTGGCATATGTTCATGGTAATATTCAAAACTAAATTTTTTTCCTTACTTTCTTTCTGAAGGTACTTGTTGTTCGTTGTGTCACAGAGAAGCTAAAAGAACATTGTTTTCATGAGCTCTAAGAACAGTTGCAGCCTTTTCCTGAACACTGGGGGGGATTTTAGGATGGGTTTCCTAGAAAAGTGGGAGACTGTAGGTTGGTGCTAGCAGAATATCTTCCATTTACAGCAGACCTTTCCTTCTGGATAAGTGTACAAATGGATTTTTCTTGCTCCCCAGTGACCCAGGAAGGATGCAGTTGTAGTTGCAACATATCAATTATCAATTTGTAGAGTGCTTGCTCTTTGATGAAATTGTATGTAAGAGCCAGTCAGGGTAAAAGGTGTCTGTTTCCAGTCTTTATTCACTGCTAAACATTTCAGGGCTCTTGACCTTTACTCAGACATTTAGGTTTTGTCAAATTTACTCTGTTTCTTGCTTTAATAGATTGTCCATGGTCCCATGGACAGACAGCAATGCATTTTGTTCAGCTCTAGTTGTCTGAAGACACAGGTTGATGTACTTCAGATAAATGTCAGCTTGGGTAAGGGAGATGGAGAACATGCCTGGAAAAGGATCATTTGCTTCCCTTTTCTCCAGAAAAGGGAAGAGGATGTGATAAAGGAGGGAGGGGAGAAGAGGAAATCACAGGTTCTCCATCAGGTGGGAGGAAGGGACACCAGCCCATTAATCAGCTCTGGCTCTTCACTAACTTTAGAGCATGCTAGGAAAGGATATAAGAAAATCTGTTAAAAAAGAAACCTAAGGTTAAAAAGACATAGGTCTGCACTCCTAAATTTTTTTCCATTTTCATGTTTGTCCTTTTTTTTTTTTTTTCTTTTGCTTCTCTGCAGTATCAGCTTTTTCTTGTTCACAGAGAGACAAACAGACTCTTGTTTCAGGGGAAGGGGGTGGTGGGAGACCCGGGTAAGCAGCAAGGAATGTCCTGTTCACTGCTCCAGGTCGGAGACATGCAGGGGGGAGGATTTTAATGTATAACGAGCAGCAAAGTGTCAGCAAACAAACAACAATGAAAGCAAAACGCAGCCAGTAACCTTGGGGCTCTGACACTGAGCAAATGTTTATCAGAGGAAGATTCTGCTGGACATCACCGGATAAGAATGAGTTGATGTCACTCTTGGCAAGGGAGGGAGCTCGTTTTTTTCCACACAAACAGCACAACACAGCAAGAGGAAGGAGAGGGAATGGTGGGAAGGAGGGGAGGAGGAAGAGGAGGAGAGAGCTGTTTGCTGTAAATTGTTCTAATAAAAATGTACTAAAGCATGGCTTGTTTTGTTGGAAGGGTCTCGGTGCTGGGACATAAACAGACAGAAGTTAAGGGTGGACCAGGGCTCCTCCTGCACTGTGGCTCTGCAGACCTGCACACAGATTCCTGACAGCTGTTGCATAATTTGCTTTGACTTGCTCCCAGTCCAGAGTGTGCTACAGGCTTATTCCTGTGGCCCTCATTCAACAAAACCTCATTTGGCTTCAATGGGAATTTCTGCTTGAATAAAGAAGTTCAGCTTTTGTGACCTCTGGTAGTTTCTGTGCCTGGCCAATGAATACGAGGACACCCCCTCACCCTTAATCTCTGTATGTCCTTATTTTGAAGCTTCATCATATTTTATACTTCAAGTAATGCAGAGTTTGCTCTGTAGAAAAAGAGACTTAGATCGCATAGGCAGCAGAACAGTGAAAGCTGCCTTTCAACAGGGACCACTTGCTGACCAAGAAACAACAACTGGTAGATATTTGATGAATTTCAAGGTGAGCAGTGTTGGAAAGCACCTCAGAAAAGATATAGGTATGATGAGTGAATGTAGTGATAGAACAGTTCTAGGAAAAACTGCTCCTAGAAACAAGACAATCTTCTGAAACCAAAAAAACCATGGGAAATCTTTAATAGCACCTAATCTGTGGGTTGTCTATACTGAAACATCTACTGCTCATCATCCCCTGTATGAATGCTCCTGCAGAGCACAGAAGTGACAGGGATTCTAAGAAAAAATTGTTTTAAAACATATAACAAGACTAGGAGTTGTATGGTGTTTGCTCTGTGTTCATGCACTCTAGCTCAGAGCAGACCATTTCTACAGGTGCTCAAGTTAAACTAGAAAAGAGCTCTCCTAGGCTGGAAGAGGTGCCAGTACTGAGCCTTCCAGGAATGTGGATGTGAGGAACTTTTTGTGTCTGTATCCTTCCCTTTCTCACCCTCACCATGTACATACATTTGAGCTATGCAAACATCTCTGAGGTGTTTGTGTGGTTACCAAACAGCCCTTCAGGATACTGAGCACTTGTGGGAAATGGGGACATTCTCTTCCAGAACCTGACATGGTTTAAGAGCTGGGTTGTTCATAGCCCAAACTTTTCAGGTCCGTTAAACAATGTAATGTGTCCAGCTGGCTCTCACCACCAGCCTTGTAAGGAGGCAAAGCTTTACATTTGACCCTCTTGCTATGGAATTCCCTTAGGTATTTGTGACCCTGTGGAAGCTTTTCCATTTGATCACCTCCTGCTAGACCACTCTGTGTCCTTCAGAGCCCTCAGCTAGCTTGGCGTGGAGGGAGCAGACTGGAGTGTTCTGTGCTGAATGACCTCGCTGGACTCGTGTGCACTGGGGACCTTTGCAGTGACTCAGCTCTGGGCATGAGCAGAGAACAGAGCATCAGCCCTTGAGGCACCCTGGACAAGGAAAAGAAAAAGCTGTTGTGTTTGTGTTGGCTGGAGCCTTTGATCAGTGCAGGCAGCTTCACTTGGGGAGGAGGAACAATCAGATTTGTTGCATGTTCCACTCCTTTACCCAAAGCTTTCAGAATCGAACAAATAATTTAGCTGCTGCTGCAAGTGCTGTCCTCCTCTCCTAAATTAAGTCAAAAGAAGGGGGGAAAAAAAATCACACATTCATTACCTACACAGTTGCATGAAAATATTTAAGATTCTAGTGAATTTTTAGGAGAGTCTTAACAAGTCAAAGCTCTGGGCTTTAAAGTTCTAACATGTCCTAAATTGTTTTATACCTTAATTTTAAATAAGTTGAAGAGGCAGATACTGTTACATCTTGCTATTGCTTGTATTTATGTAGAGCTGGTTTTCCTATTTTTTCTTCTCCAGTCCAGGAAGAGATGCATATGTGTCTGCACTACCACAATTTGTTTGCTTACTGCTTTTAATCTTTTATTGTTAGAGCAGAGATGCGGAGTCAACATGTTGATGTGTATTTATATTAGTAAAAACAAGAAATGCTTCATAATTTCAGAACAAAAAATGGTTCTTCTGTCATCACCCGTGGTTACAGATGATCCCAGATGATCAAAATTCTTTTCCTACAACTTCAAAAAATGTGTGGCCTTTACTGAAATCTACCTGTCAGTCTGCTGTTGTTTGAAAAAGAAGTGCTAAAATCACCTCAAAAGTGGAGATGTTAGCATAGGGCCTGATATGAAAACAGCATCTGGAACAGCTGCTTTCTGTTAATAGCTGCAGAATTAATTGTTGTCACAAACCAAGTATTGTTTCAATGAAGAGAAAGTGAGCTTTATGGACATGTATATATATTAGTATTAAACTCAGCAGCTGAGTAACTGTGCAGTGTTTTTAGTTCTATTTGGCTGTTGTGCATATTTTCTAGTATGAGGAGCATCTGGTATTAGTATGTCCTTGTGTACCACAATTACTCTCCTTGGTGGTATTCCATAACATGATCTTCCTCACAGTGCAGGAGGATTATGCCAAGAGTGAATTCTGTGCTCAGGGAGGTGCTTATAAAATAAGTTTGCATGCCAGACTCTGCCCCAGACTGTGGAAGAATGTCTGTCTGTCTGTCTGCAGAGCAGGAGAGTCGATGTAACAGCTGTGAGGAGGGAGGACACACCTATGGCTTTGTGTTTTGTGCTGCTGCTGAGGCTTCTTGGCCCCCTTGTGAGCCAGCTTGGCTCAGGGGGATGAGGAGAATCCAGGAGGGACAAGTAGGAAGTTTTCTGGTAGGGCTGAATCCATCTGTGCAGGAGCTCAGTGAGAAACAGAACTGGAACAAGAAAGGCAAGGAGGGGTGGCAGAGCAAAAAGATGAATTCCATTTTTGGGACAGCACCCCAAGATCTACTCAGGGTGTCATTCTGAGAGTGTCTTTAACAGGGACAAGGGACTTTTCCAACTGCTGAGAGGCTTTCCAGCTGGAAAGGCTTTTTAGGTAGTGTAATGGACCTTACAAGTGCCTTTGTGGAAACTTAGAGTATTGCGAATATTTTTTTAATTTGTTTTGGGATTTTTACTTTTAGGGGAGCACTGATTTTTGACTTTTATTCATGGAGAAAGTTTCTTAGACTTTAAGATAGACTAGAATCTACAAAAGTGTAAAATAGATTATAGAGAGTAGTGTAGGTATACTACTTAGATGAAAAATTTAAGTTTTGAGATTTTTACTATGTTGTAAATAGAAGCAAGATAGAAGACACAGAGTGTAATCCTGGGTTTCTTCTTCATGCTTCTTCCTTCTTCATGGGTTTGGGTGGCATTTTGTAATTAAGCAGAAAAGTCTGCATTACAGACTCTTGGGAATCAGTTATTGGGTTAAAAGGGAAAATAATCTAAGTGTCAGTTCTTAATTAAATAGTGTAGTCTTAAAAGATCTTGTAACAAAAACTTGTTAACCATTTTGTACCTTCTAATGAAAAGCTACCAAACTCACAGTAATGAAACTATTTTACTAATAAAAATAATAAACACTTACGTCCAAACATAAATTACCATCTCAAGTGCCTTCAATCCAAACCCAAAAAAACCAATAACTAATACCCCAACATACCTTGAGGAAGATGTGATTTAGGATGAGCAAAACTCCACGTGCCACTTATTTAAAACCTTTGTGGTGACTTTTTGCTGTAAAATGACTGATCCTTTCCATGACAGACATGGGAAACTGTTCATGCTGTGTGTGAGCACACCATCAGCAGGCTGGATATAGAAAAATAAAAAAAAATAAGGGGGGATGTTTTGACAGCTGCCCTGTTTTGAGGGGGTTAAGTGGAGGAATGAATGAATGGTTATGTTCTGGCTATTTCTGACTGCACAGAAGTGGTGCACGTGCTCCAGTCAGGCTCAAGGAGCTCCCAGGCTTCCTGAGCCTGGGCTGTTGCTTAGAGCTGTAAAAGCAGCACTCCTAGAATGCAGTTGCCTAGAAGGACAGGATCACACAAATGTTGCCATTAGGTGTTCAAAGCTTGCTGAAGTAGCAGCTTATTTTAATAGTGAGATTACTCTCTTTCATAATATTTTTACTAATGAGTTCATTTACTGAACTGCAGAAGGAATGTAAACTGAGGAGGTGCAGTTTGCTTTATTTTTCCCCCCCTTCTTCTGAGAATTTTAACACACTTTGTGCTAAGGATTCCTTTTTGTGCTTTGTCTTTCTTCAAGGCACGTTGCACTTGACAGTATTTGACAGAAGATGAGAAATACAGAGGTAATACAGAGCACAGAGGGCCACTTACTTCTGTAAGTGTAACTGTTCAATGTTTTAGGTGCCATAATAAGGCCCTCCAAGCTGAGTGATTAGTTTCTTAAAAATAATATCAGAAGTAAATAGAGAGTGTGTGTGTGTGTGTGTGTTGTAGGCTGCTTCCCTCTCCAACTCAACTTTTAGGTCCTTTCAGTATCCTAAATTTGTTGTTATAATTTCATGCCAACTCCATGTTTCCCTCTGCATACTTTAGTAGACAACCATTTACCCTAAAAAACAAGAGAATCCAGTTAAACTTGTTATAAGAGCCATTTCCTAATTTCTGTAAAGTATATGATGTATGAGCTGTGTATGTATATCAAAAATCAAATGTTTCCTCAGCCCCACTTGGACTTTGCTACTCCTGAGTAGTGCAGCCATTTCAAGTCAGGCTGGTAAAGCCTTCAGAGTAGAAAAGTGTCATTCAAATTAAAATGGATGTGACATGGAAGCCCACATTGCTAGCAAAACTGCTGAGTGATAAGTTGGGTTGCATGTGAGAAAAGAAGATAAAGTGGAAGATGTCAACTCTGTTGCATTTACAAGTTTACTCCTGTTCTTTGCTGTATTTTCCTGAATGCACATGGCAGAGATAAATTACTGTTCTTAGTACCTGTGGCTAGAACATGCCAAAGTGTATTTTGGACAGTGCTTCTTGAATGTACATTCTGAATAATGCTCTTGAAAAATAGGCAAAGGCCATGATATGGCCATAATTCTTTTTATCATGGCAATGTGCCATCATTCTGTCCACTGTATTGTGTGGGTACAAAACTGATAGGAAGTAAATGAGTTGGAGTTGATGATTGTTGTGAGTCCCTTCCAACTCAGAATATTCTGTGATTCTGTGAAAAGTACCAAAGAGAAACTGTGTTTCATGAATATAAATGATAGTTATACCAGCACTGGGTTTGGTTTGCAATTATAAAGTACTGATAAAACATTCAATTATAAAGTACCGATAAAACATTCACCCAGAGATCCTGTTACTTCTTTAAAAAGGAACTCTTTTTGTGAAGGTTTTCTCCACCACTTTTAAAACAGTTTTCTCCATGCATGGAAAAGAACTGAAATCTTGGACTTACTGAACCTGTTGGTAACTGGCCTGTTGATCAGTCTTGCTCCTTACTGTGCTGTGAAAATAAATTGCAGACAAGACTCTCAGATTTACATCTGAACTGAAGAAAATGCCCAAAAGTAAACTGACACTGATGTTAATTTTCCCAAACTTCTGGGCTCTTGGTGTAAGCAGCACAGTGCATGTCCCCCATTGTTTACCTGGGGTTAGTGTGTGTACACTGACTGAAATAGCAATTATTATTTGTTTTTATGGAATTACATTGTTTGTTATTGTGGAATATTATTGTTATTGTGGAATAGTAAATGTACCCCAATTTCACAAGGGTGCCCTTGTGCTTAGAAGTGATTTTAGATACCACCTTTTCTCTAAACCACAAAATGCTGGTATTTTGGGGCTTTTTTTTTTCTGCTGGTATGGGCTGTGTCATGAATGAATGTCCATGCACTTTTGCCTAAAATAAAATAAAAGTTGCCGTGAGGCTTATCTTTAATACTAGTAATAGAATCAGTTGCATGGATTTTGGCTTGTAGATTTTTTTTAAAAATTCTTTAAAAGAAATGGTGTTTATTTGATCCTGCTGTCCCATTTCTCATCCATCTACAGCCTAGAAAACTTTGCAGAGAGAGAGACACAAAATGTAGTTAAGGTCCTGTTATTTTAAGGAAGATGGATGGGGCAGGTAAAGTTGAGATTCACTCAAGGCTTTGCACACATAAACTCACTCACTTTGCACACATAAAATAATTGAAGTGACATCTTGTTGCTGCTAGAGCAGAGAAGTTCTCCTCTGTCCTTTCCTTCCCTCTCTCCTGCATCTCCTGGGACTAGCTCTAGTATTTGATCTTGTGGTGCTCTGATTCCTTCTGCTACCCTAGAGGAAAGAGAAAACCACAGGATTAGTTGTCTGTGGTTTCAGAGGAGTGAATAATTTTCTGTGCAAGAGCTGTGGTGAGGAAGGTGGGAGTTGGATCCTCCTTTCTGTGGAGCCTGAATTTGGGAGTCAGAAGGAAGAATCTGTTGATTTGGCTCTGGCTTTTATGAACCTTCAGTAGATAATCTGGGAATCTGTGTGGGAGAGGCTGTGTCAATGCTCAGCCCTTGTGTAGGAAATGAGGCTCCTCTGCTGCCTGTCCCTCTGGTGTTTGGAATTTGAGGGTCAGAGAAGGGGAGGGATGTTCTGGTGCTGAAGTCATCAGGCCAAGGGATGGCAGCTTCCATGTGGTCTCAGATAAATTGTCTAATGTCTTGGTGTCTCAATTCCTCATCTTTTAAGATGCTGTTAGTCTTGTAGCTTTTGGGTTTGCAGATTAGTTACACTGACAGCTCAGAATATCAGCTGCAGCCCTTGGATGTGACATGCTTGTCTGATCAGATGATTGTACCCCATGGGTCTCTCATGGTGCATTTTCATTTTAAAAAAAAAGGGTGTTGCAAAGCAAACACAGTTCATTGCACAGCACAAGAGCATTGTCTCTCACTTCCCTGTGAATAACCCTGTCCTTTTTTCCACCCCTGTATCTATTTTTATGCTTTGAGGTCTGTTGCAGGAAGTTGAACCTATGATATTGGAAGTGTGTAGTCAAAACCACTTATTTTCCATATGGCCTAAGTAGGATCTTGTCACTTTTAGTTGACAGAATGCAGCTGTGTGCTTTCTTCTGAGTATACTGTGTACCTTTTTCCCTACCTGAAGCTTCCAAAGAAGTTTCCAGTTTTGTGGCACCCTCTAGGAACTTTTGAAGGTATAATCCCTGGGCAGTCTCATACTTGCAGAGAGGCACAGCTTTAGTGACTCCAGACTGAAATCTCAGCACCTGCAGATGGTGCACTGCTTTTTCCTTTCCTTTTGGACATTCAGGTTCCTAACAGCCTAAATGAGGCAGCATTTCTGATTTATTTCAGATTCACTTCTTTCAAGTATCACCAACAAATACTTACTGTAAATAATAGTAACAGCAAATTCCCCTCTTAATCACAGTTTCTTTAATGTAAGTTATGTGACCTCAATAGGTGGAAATATGTAACAGTGTGGGGGGTTTGTCTTAGAATGGTAGCAAGCTGCATTTTTATATAAGCCTAAATGTCCTGAATCCTCTTAATGTTAGTTTTTTAAGACACATGGTGGAGGAACAAAAGGGGAGGTGATTTTATATTTATATATCTTGGTGACTAATGTCTTGCAGTCTGTAACTTAGGGAGTGGTAGACCCAGGTGGGGAATTCACACTCAGAGCATATTTGGGCTCTGTGGTCAGAAAAGTTGCCTCTTAAAGGATTTGACAAGAGGAGAGTCCTCAGCCCATGTGTCACCCATGCAGAAGTAAATGCTCACATGGTACCCACTCCAAAGTAGAGGGAAAATCTGCTGCTGCAGCCAACATTCTTTGCAACAATACAAATGTGTTCTTTGCTCACACAATAGCTATTCAGTTTGCCTACAGTCATTGTGCTCCCCCACTAAAGTTCAAAGGAATTGAAAATATACACAGGCAACAAAGCCAACTTTTGTTTTGGAGTGAATATGTGTTTTAGTACAAGGTGTTTTTTCAGTGAAATTTTTAGAAAATTAACTGCTCTGAGTAAAAGATCATGAAGTCATGAACACTTCAGCTTAAAAATTTCTGGATGAATAGTAGTGATTTTATTTTTATTTCATTTTTCAGCTTCTTTATGATTGACTTTTACTTATTGCCTTTTTCTCAGGGGTGGCCTGAGTTTTCAAATTTGAGTGTATAAATATTGATGTTTCCTAACTCAGGTGTTCTTAAAAGCACACAAGCAAACAAAACCTTCCTCAACCAACCAAAAGCAAACCATCCAAAGCCCCACAACAAAACCAAAACAACCTTCAGAAAAGTTATTTTAACTGTTCAGGCTTTGCTGAAAAATTTAATCTTTTCTTGGTTTTTGAGAATGAGGAGGAAGCACAGAATTAGAATTCAAAGCATGTAGTCAGTAAGAATCCTGTAAAACTGATTGCAATATCTGTATGCAAGTATTTAATATCTTTTATTGTGCTGCACATAGGTGTGCAATTCTTTCTTTTCAGTAGATGATATTGAAGTGCACGTGCATAGAGAATATACGGAAATGAGCTCTCTATTGCAGCTAATGACAAAATCTGCTGCCTCCAGACATGTGCAGGCAGCAATGGTCAAGAAACAAGACTCTGTCTTCAGGGATGTAATTTCATCTGTTTCTTGTGTGGATCTTTTTTTAGTACTTGGGAATCTTGAAGGTACTGGCAAAACAATCTTCCCATGCAAACAGCAATGAGGAAGACCACGATGACAGTGAATCTCTGGGCAGACTTGATTTAAGAAGCTGATCAGACTGGGCAGTTTCTACCTAAGAGCTTTGGAAATGCTTGATGAGGCAAGTTGTGGGGTTGATAGTTTTAAAATACCCTTGGAACACAGAAAAATCCCTGGAGACTTGAAAAAACACTAGTTCTTTTTGAGCTGGAACTAATGCTGCCTTGATGATAGTAAATGAAATGATTGTATATACTATGTTATTCTATATACTATAGTAACTGTAATCTACTCAAATTCATGGGGAATAGAAGAGCTGAAAGATTTTACTGTCTTGGATTAATTTTATGAAGTGGAATATCATAAAAAAAATGAGAGTGGCAAGAGAAGTGGGGAATGGTTGAAATAAATTTCAGGCAGTACAGGTGGGTTTGGAGAATGGTAGAAGGAAAAGCAGTGTAGTTAAAGCAGTATGAAGGACCTGTAGGCAAAAAGTTACCCACACTCCACAAATAAACAAAAAACCCCCAAACCCAGACAAAAAGAAGCTTGTGTTAGGAGAGTGAAAGATTAAAACTGTACTGGATTACTTAGGGAATCATCAGAAAAGCAGAACAGAAATCTCCTTCAAAGTGTCTTGAAGGAAAGCCATTCTCTACTTGTATGTACTTAATAAAAAAAACCCCAAAAGCTTTTTGGGTTCTCTAGAAGCTTGCTGGAGAGTCTGTGGGATTGCCTTCAGAAAGGACTTTCAGAAAAGCATCATGCTTTACCAGGATGAATGAGAAGTTCACTGAAGAGGTTTTAGAAAAAATGGTAATGCCCCTTGTAATAACCCTCCAAAAGCAGGTACCAGCAGCAGGAATGCCTCTGTAAAGCTGAGGAACCATTGCTAACCATGGTGTGCAATCTGATGCTTTATTTAACCTTGGGAAGGAGTGATGCTGTGCACTGAAATGCACACTCTTAAAAAGGGTGTTGGTGATTAGCAGGTCCTGCAAAGGGGTAGCAGTTATAAAAGCATCTGCATTTTTTTGTGACCAATATACTCTGGAGAAGAATTGACTTGGCTTTTAAGGAGAGAAGTAAGGCCTCAGGTTAGAGGTGTTTGAAGGCATTACAGAGGTAATCCAAGAAATTCAGTTATCTGTGGGAGAGGAGACTGATGCAGTAGGGGTTTTGAGCTTGGAAAGATGTTGGAATGAAGTACAACCTGCTCAGACTTCTCTTGGGTCACAGCACAACTACAGAGCATAAAGCAAGTGAGAAGGGGTTTTTTCATGCTGTGTAAATAAGCATCATACTTATTGTCACAAGAGTTTGTGGAGATAAAAATATACCTTTCAAAAAGGATTAGTGAAATTTAAGTATCCACAGCTTCACTGAGCACAGTCTTTTCCGCCTGAAATTTTTATTAATATCTTGTGAGGCATGAAAAAGATGGTTTTTTCCCTAAATATCCACTGTTGTTAGATGGTGGAAGCAGTATCCTGGGCAAGGCAAACTTCTGGCCTGATTTAGGAAGGTGCAACTTCTGAAGTGCTCTCTTATATTCCACAGAAAGATTGGTTGGCTCGTGATAACAACTCCTTCTGGCCTTAGAATTAGTAACAAGACCCCACAACATCATCTGCTTTGCTGTCTGTAATAATAAATTAACAACCTGCTGGTTTTCTTTTTGTAATGCCTGCTGTTACTGGTTGAAAAGGGGATTGACAAGTGGAAGTACAGAAGTCAAAAAGAAATATTAATGCTTTTCAGGTTGGAAAGCACTCCAAATGTTGTTGGGATTGCCCACTAAAGCAGCAGAACATAACCATGGTGGGGTCCTGTGTTCTGTGTGTGTGTAGAACCAGCATTGCATGAAAAGCTTGCTTTCAAGAACTTCACTTCTAGTCATAAAAATGCTTTTTAAACTAACAGCTTTCTTCTGCTCAGTAGGATATGATTTGTTGGACGTGTATGTTGACCTGGAACCAGCAAGGAGATGACTAAGTAGGAGGAAAATGGTTTTAACATGCCTCTGCTTTGCCAAGGAATATGGAAACAATAACAGATTTGTCAAGTCTGTGGGTCAGCTAGCCTTGTAGTGATATATGATATTCCTCTGTGCACAGCATACTTGGTGTATTGAGCTGGTTTTTTCTGAAGCATCGTTGTGCTTTAGAAATGTGACTCTTTCTTTGTCCCAGCTGCCGTTTGTCACCTCCTGGTCGTGCTGTTTACTGACCAGATGTGTGGGTAGGTGGGAGATTTGCTGTCTCGTCATCATGGCAGGCACAGAGGCGGTCTGTGCTCTTCCTTGTTTTATGGTGTAACTGGATAGCCAGGACTGTGCAATGTTTGGCACTTGCCAAACCCTTCTCTGCACTGGAGTTGTGCAGGAGCCTTCTCCTGTTCCCCCATTCCTGTTCTCTCCAGCCACAACACCCCCGTGGAGCCCTCCCTCCCTCCTCATGCTGGGGTGTGTTGTATCGCTCATGTGCCAAGGAGCCTCTTCCCAAGGCTCCAGACAATCCTCCACACAGAGAATTCCTGGTGTGCTTCCTCCTTTGGAAGAGAACCAGCAGCTTGAAAAATGAGTATTCGGTTTAATAAGAAATGAAAGCTTTCTCGAAATGAAAGCAAGCAGAACTGTGCTCTTGTGGGGCTGGGAGTAATAATCCCAGAGAAGAAATCCTAGGAACACCATTTCCTCAGTGCAGAAGGGATAGTACACCAGTGGTTGGTTGCTCTGAGATATGCTGGTGGCCAGGTTCAAGTTCTGGATGTTTCAGGAGCGAGCCTGAACCACTCAGTGACCTCTGTCTCTCCCCTTTTTGGCACTTGTAAGAGTGACCTAATAAATATGTTATTGCAACAGATGTGATCTCATATCCTCTTACAAACCACATGTAGACCAGCCACTGAGGGATGGCCCTGTTCAGTGGAGAGGTCAAAATGTGGGACAAGGCTTTAAGAAGGAAGCAGTAATTTTTAAGAGGAGAGATTTTTACACTAATATATTATATTAATATAAATAAGGTTTACTAAAAACCAAAATGCAGCCAATTAATTAAATCATAGAATGGTTTTGGTTGGGAGGATGATCAGATGGTTGGGAGGTTTTGGTCAGGAGGATGACAAGATGGTCTTTGAAGATCATCTAGTCCAACCTCCTGTCATGGGCAGACACATCTTTCACTCCCTTTCACTGGATGAGGTTGCTCAAAGTCCCATCCAACCTTACCTTGAACACTTTCAGGGATGGGACATCCAACTTCCCACCACCCTCATGTTTACAATGTTTAAAGACATGTTTACAGCGTCTTCCTTATGTCCAATTTAAATTTCTTCTTGTTTAAAACTATTGTCCCTTGTTCTGTCACCTGGTAAAAGTCTCTCTTTGTCTTTTTCACAAGCGCCTTTAAATATTGATAAGGTCTCCCTGGAGGTTTCTGTTTCTCAGGCTGAACAACCCCAGCACTCTTTGCTCCCTGGAGAGGTGTTCCAGCCTTCTGACCATTTTGTGTCCCTGATCCCTGTCTGTCTTGTGCTGGATCCCCAGAGCTGGATGCAGAGCTCCAGGGGTCACACCTGAGCAGGGCAGAGGGGAATGTTAGTAAGAAATGTTAACATTTATAGTGTGGTTAGTAAGTGGTTACAGTGAGCAGCAAAAAATGGTGGATTGACCTTCTGACAATGGGAGTTCCTGCCGGGCTGCATGGCCTTTTGGGGCTCTTGTTTACTGTACTTTTTCCTTTCTTGCAAGTTGAAAATAAGCTAAATTGTTCTCTGGCATTGTCAGCATTGCCCCAGAGGTCTTTGGAAAACTAATTCCTTTGGTTTCTCCCTACTGCATCACCCAGAATAATACCATAGTCTATCTTTATGCAGCATATGATGTTTGTTTTTTATCCCTAGTCCAAACATTTGTACTAGATTGTATTTCCCCCTCTGCTTCTTATGAAGGCATTCCAGCTGAATAGGGAATGTCTCCCTTCACTCAAGCTTGTGTTTTTCAGGATAGGAAATGAGAGGCTTAGGTTTATTAATTTTTCTTTTAGCATTATGTAACCTGTGCAAGGCTGTAAGCACATGAGTTTAAGTAGCATGTTCTTTATTAGCTCATTTTACAGTCCTTGGCCTTTTCCACCTCAGAATTTTCATAAGCAGCATAAGTTGGCCAAAGTACATACTTCATGTTAATTAAATCTCTCAAACAGTGTCTAATTTTCTTTTTCCTCTTGAAGTTGGTGAGAGATTAGTAATAAAAGAAAATTAGCTGGCTGATAGCATCATGTATTTGATCAGTGCAGAGACAGGATAAGTGCCTCAGGTGTATGGTGAACTCTTCATTCCTATGTGAACATTCAGCATATTAAAAGTTGACAACATTATATGAACATTTATCCTGACAAGATAATATTGTAAAAGATCCCAGTTTGTGAACTGAGGAAGCACTAGAATATGAAACATAAACAGTTTTTTAAAGTCTTATTTCATTCAGTGGGTTTGTTCCTGTCACATTTTTGTACTTTACCTGAAAATAGATTTGAAAGATCTACATCTAAGATGTTGTATGAGATTATTCCCTCCAAAATATAAAAAATAACTTGACTGTTGCTAATACAGGGTTTTGAGACTAAATGGTTTGTTTCCTCTCCTGACCTCTTGACTGAGGCAACACAATTGTAGTGGACAAATCAGTAAAATTACCTTTTTTTAAATCTCTTTTGATGAGGTTTTTTTGTGGAGAGCAATTGAGAGCATCCTGGGAGAATAAGATGTTGAATGTTGATGAAATGTAAACCTGCTTCTTCTCCATATTTGATGAAGTTACTGTCCTATTTTATTTTCATTTTGGTCTGCAAATGTTTTCAAAAAGGTTTAACTTGCTCATATTCATAAGATATTTCTGACTTGCTTCTTGGTTTCTATTTTGTTCTTGAGCTTTAGCTAGAGCTCAATGTCACCAGTTGTAGCTTCCAATAGGCACGGGGGCCATTCAAAATAACATTCCATTTTCCACTGAGGTACATTCTTAGAAGAGCTTTTCCAATCCAAATAACTGGCATTTATTACTTTTTAATTGCTTAGTGTGATACTTGCTTACATTTGCTGTTTTAATGTCTTTTCCTGTCTGTAAAATGAGAGTCCCAGAGGGCACATGCGTGCAGTCACTGAATTCAGTTTACATAGCTTGATGGATGTTTTGGGAAAAGCACATTGTGTGTATGTGCAGTTTGTCACATATGGTGTCCCAACAAGAAGAGAGTTGTGCTAATGCTGAAGGAAAATTTTTCCAGCTGCTGTGGGGAAGGTGGTCAGTGTGGCACACACATGAGCTCAGCAGACATTCTCAAGTTGCACTATGTAGGCAACAAACAATGGGCAGGAGAAATTTCTCTGGGCAATTTTGCTCCTCTGAATATTAACCAGTGTCCCACTTTTAAGTACAATGGTTTTTTTTTGTGTTTTTTTTTTGGTTTTTTTTTTTTTTTTTGGTGAGATTTTTTTTTTGTGAAACCTGGTCATGAAAGTAGGTAGGGATCTTAATTCCATACTAAAGAAACAAAAAGAGGTATATTGCTAGTCTTTGAGAGTGTAAAGAAAAGCCTTAGGAGGTAGAAGAGTTCTGAAGCTTTAAAAAAGGCAAGGTAGGGAAAATGCAGACAATTCACCCCTAATAATTTAACTTAAGGTGGGCCATTTGTTTACTCAGGTTTATTTTGGGGGAGCAGTGAATTTTTAGAGCTCTGGTCTTGGCAGTGTGAGTCTGGTGAAAATAGTATGATTCCAGTGCCCTTCTGAGAATGCAGATTTCAACTCCTTCCTCTTCTGTCTTACATAAATTAGGAGAGGGCTCATTCTTCACAGTTTAGGATTGCTTGTGGAGGAGAAAAAACAGGACTTGCATATTGCTGAAAACCGAGGAGATGTGCATGATGGACCTGCATTTAGGCTCTGTTTAGGCTCTGTCAGGGAGGGCCAAGCTCTGTGGCGAACTGTTCTTTGCACTGCTGTAAATTCAAAATATCCTTAAATGATTCTGAATTAGCTTTTCATCACCCCTCACAAATCTTGTCTGCTGGGTTTGTTCTGTATTGTATTGTGGGGTGCCCTGTGGCAGGAAGGAACAGTGGATCTGACTCCATGTTCTCAGAAGGCTAATTTATTATTTTAAGATACTATATTATATTAAATATTATTATATTATATTATTTAAGATACTATATTATATTAAAGAATGTGAAAGAATACAGAAAGGACACTTACAGAGGGCTAAGAAGGATGGTAATGAAAATTCATGATTCCAGAGCCCTGACACAGCTTGGCACTGATTGGGCAATGAATGAAAACAATTCACAGCGGAAACTAATGGAACAATCACCTGTGGTAAACAATCTCCAAACATATTCCACATGTGAGCAAAATAGAGGAGAAGCAAATCAGATAATGATTGTTTTCCTTTTTCTCTGAGGCTTCTCAGCTTCCCAGGAGAAAATCCTGGGCGAAGGGATTTTTCAGAGAACGTGAATGCCACACTGCCGTCTCTTGGGTTGCACTGAACCAACAGCATGAGCAGTCAGAGTAACTCTGTGCCTTCTTTGCTCTGCAGGACTCCTCAGTGGGCAGACATCTCCAACCAACACCAAGCTGGAGAAGCTGGACCCGCAGCAGGTGCTGCAGCTGTGCCTGCGCTACCAGGAGCATCTCCACCAGTGCGCCGAGGCCGTGGCCTTCGACCAGAACGCGCTGGTGAAACGCATCAAGGAGGTGAGGGCTGGGCAGGGGCTGGGGCTGTGCTGGGCACGGTGCTGGCTGAGCTGTGGCAGCCCAGGCATGCCAGGGCAGCCCTGTGGCTGTGCCCTGCAAGCCCAGTGCCCGGGCTGGCACTGCGGCTCCTGCCAGGGCGGCTGTTGGGAAGGATGGAAGTTTGACCAGAAAGCCTCGCAGATATGTACGCCTGGCAGAATGTAGAGTCTGATGAAGGAATAGAGATGGAAGCAAGTTTTGATATAGAAGAAAAGAATTGCTGAGCCAGTCTTACTGGATAACCAAGGAGGCAAAGGGTGTGTTGGTTAGAAGGGGTTTTTATGGCTTAGAGCAATGGATAAATCCACCCCAAACAAGATGTTTTTACCAAGCAGAAAGATGGCACAGGCAAACAAGTCAGCAAAGTTGCAAGTGGAAAAAAGGTCTCAGAATTTTCTACTGCAAGAAAACTGAAAAACAACTTCTAGCTTAAACTGCAATGTACTGACTTTTAGTGACTAGAGAATAGTAACATGAATATGGTAACTATAGCAGTTATGATAGGCTATAGATAAAAGTTAAGGTATAGATTGGTTCTACTGCATTAAGATGCTCAGTAAAGTATAAAATGCAATGTATCCAAAACGAAAAGGTCTCCAGGCCTGCCTGCAGCTGGAGCTGGCAGCTGTGGGCACAGCTCTGTCACCCATGACTCTGGACTGCTGTAACCTCTTGGATGTAATAAGCTGCATTTTGCAGAGCTTCCTGGAGTCCCCACAACCCTCATTTCAGCTCTTACAGGCAGCCCTGTGGCTGTGCCCTGCGAGCTCAGTGCCCAGGCTGGCACTGCAGCTCGTGCCAGGCTGGCTGTGTGCTGACTGTGCCCCAGGGGGGCTGGCCTTGAACAGCACTGCTCCTCTGGAATGGCAGGTGCTGCAAGCAGCTCTCCAAGAAGTAAAAGATGAGTGAAGGTTTAAGGTAGCATTCCTTATTTAGGTCTGTACAGCATTGTGGTGCTGTTCACAGAGGTCACAGAGGATGAGGGAAGAGATGAGAATGTTGATTTTATGTTTTAGAAGGCTTGATTTATTATTTTATGATATATATTATATTAAAACTATACTAAAAGAATAGAAGAAAGGATTTAATCAGAAGGCTAGCTAAGAATAGAAAAAGAATGATAACAAAGGCTTGTGACTGAGACAGTCTGAGTCAGCTGGATTGTGATTGGCCATTAGTTAGAAAAAACCACATGAGACCAATAACAGATCCACCTGTTCCATTCCACAGCAGCAGATAATCACTGTTTACATTTTGTTCCTGAGGCCTCTGAGCTTCTCAGGAGAAAAAATCCTAAGGAAAGGATTTTTCAGAAAACATGTCTGTGACAGCATAGATTGTATTGTGCTCCATGGTTAGGCTCTAATTTAAGGAAGGAAGCATTTATCTGAACATCTGCTGTGGCTGGACAAGGTAGTGCTTCAGTTGATTTGTTCTCAAAGCCCATAACATGCCATCTCATTTCTGACCTCTGTGGCAAAAAGGTCTCCTGTGCTGCTGCTTTACCACTAAACCATCATTTGGAACACTGATCTGTTTAAATATTGAATGTTTGACTGATGTTTGATGATACTGTTTGAGATTGTATTAATTCCTGGGATGAGCATCCTGCAATGAGATTGTCTTTCTCATGTGTGAGTCTACTGATGTTGGAAGCAGTAGAATGGCTGCCAGAATTTATTTTTCAAAAATCAAGAGTCTGGCATGACAGGGAAATGTTGCTTCAGGTGTTTTCTCAGATACTCCCAGATGTGTAGAAGAGCTGGTGAATTCTGCATATCTCAAAAGTCCTTGAGACCAAATACCTTTTCAGTGTCAAAAAAATGTTTTTGAGCATGTGGTTAATTTTTATTCACCAAGTATAAACACTGACCTTGATTTGTTGTTGCTCTATTGGCTTAGAGTTAAGAAAATCCCACATGACAAACTGGGTAATAAATTTGATTCATGTGCTGTTTGGAGAAGCTGCTGTCATCATGAAGTTGTAAGTCCAAAATAATGTGGGAAGCATTAAAAAGGCCTTTTTACTTTGGTGTATCAAGATCTGAGGCCAGCTATTACACAAGATGTAAAGATATTTGCAGATGTTGGTGACTCAGATCACACAATCTCAGAAATGGGATTTAATTGCCAGCCTAATGACAGTGTACTGCATTAATCCAAGCAGATTGTAATTCTTTTGGCTGTTAAAGTGTGAGAGGGAATAGTGACATGATTTAAAGTCATGGTAGACACCACCAGAGCAATATTCATTAATTGGGTTTGCCTTCTGTAGGGCAAGTGGCAGAGTCCCTTTCAAATTAGCTATTCTGGTTTTCTTCTGCTTCATAAAGCTTGTGATTATCTTTCATCTAAAATAAATTAAATTATTATACTGATATTCTCACTAGCTTCTTTATAACAGCCTCCTCTGACAAAGTGATGGAGAAATGGGGAATTCTATAAGTCAGAGAACTGACAAATCAGCTCTGGTTTGGTTTTGGGTTTTTTTTTTTGGTCACAACTTCTAAGCAACTTAAGATGCTTTCAGTCTCTCTGCCAGATCTGGTGGGTTTTTACTGTTAATTTTCCTAATAATTTTTAAATATTTTTCTTGCTTTGGCTGTTCTGCATGTGTGTTCTGGAGGATCTGGGTGGGACCCACTTGGCTTAAATCATTCTTTCCAAATTGTTTGGGCTCTCCTTGATGCACTAAATTGAACCACTGCTGACAGTTGTTGACAAGCCAGGGTGCAGCTGAACCAGAGCAGGGGATGTCTCTCCTCACAAGTGCAGACAAAGGAAATTGCCTTTGGCTTCCCCCATTTGTCAGCAATGATTTCGTTTTGCCATGTACACAAAACTTTGACCCTTAGTAAAGCTTAAAAATGAAAGAGAAAATCAAGTGTATTGTGAAAAGCAGAATGTGTGCACAAGCTGGGACAGTAAATTCTTTTATCCTCATTTTGGTAGCCAGTATTTCCCTTTCCCTTTCTTTAACACTGTAAATACTGAAGTGTTTTTCTTCTGATAACAGATTTATCAAGTGACTGATGGTTTTAACTTTCTACAAAATGTTGGTCAGCTTCAGTCTCTGATTTCCTACTTTTTTTCTGGGTTATGTTCAATTCTCAGACTCTAACTCTACTAATAGTCCTGCTGTATAATATGCTGCACTCACACTGCCTGCAGCCAGGATTTTTTTAGTCTTTCCTTGACAAAATGTCCAAGAACAAATATCTTTTGTTCATTGTCTGTGTCACCAGGAAAGAAGTTTCCTGGATTCTGTCAAAACTCAGAAGTACTGCTGTAAACTAATTGGCCCTCAATAACTCAGAATTAAGTGTGGTGGTTTGCAAATCAGCACACAGTCTGAATTACAATGGTTCTGAATAGGAAAGAGAATGAGCTAAATAAAAAAAAAAAATACAAAAAAGAAACCTACTTGCATGTCAGTGACTGCAGGTCTGAGCAGAGCCATCTGTGCCTTCAGGGAGCAGTGCAGTCTGGCTTTGCTCTCCATCCCATTTCCCAGTGCAGCCAGAATTTCTTTGCAGTGTTGGCTGGATCCATGTCTGCTCCTAAATGTAGAACCCTCTGCAGCTTCCAGGTGGCTGTGACTGTTCTCTCTTGAGCAGAAATCCATTTATCCAAGAGATGCCTTGAAGGGGGAAGCATTGAAGACAGGATGGAAGGTGATTGACTCAGGTGCCTTTTTTCATGCCAGAATGAGTTTTGTTTTTGGGAGAGAGTGATTTACTTCTGACAAGAGGTTTTGTCTTCTCTGTCAAGAAAAATAAAAAAGAGGATGTGCTTGCATCTTTTTAGGGAAAATACTATAGATTTGCACTGTAACTCATTGGAAGTTTTGAGGAACTCCAGCTGCTGTGGATTTGATAGAGCCACAAATGCTCTCTTCACCAGGAGTGTCTGCTCCAGTTCTGTGATCTGCAAAACAGGGTTTTGACAAAATTAATTTGAAGGCAAATGTTGACCAGCTCTAAAGGTTTGAATGGGGGAAAGCAGCAAATGAGAGAGGATTACTTTACATTGAGTCCTTACCAGTGGAGGATATCTGTTTTGGGTGCCAGGGAGACAATTTCAAGAGTAATTTAATAAGAGTAATAGGGGATGGTGAGTACCAGGGAATGGGAAACAAGTAGAATAGATAAAAAGCTGGGGAACAGAGCTAAATTTTCAGAAAGTGCCCATGATTTTGTGTGTTTTCAAAACAGTCTAGTTTCAGTGACTTAAAAAAGGATTATTGTGCTCACAGTGTACTAAGCTTCTCAAAAATCACATCTTACAAAATATCTGAAGGTAAGCTTACAAAAATTACCTGTCACACGTGAAAATTGAGGCCTGTCTTCTTTCTATGAAAGCAGAGAGGAAACTGAAAGCCCTCTAAGCTCCTTTCAAAGAAGCTTTGAGTGAAAAGATCTTCAGCATTTCTTACTAGACCTCCAGCATTGTCAATGGGGTTGTGTTTTTGAAGTATTTGATGTACCCTTAAAGGCAAATGTAGTTCCTACATACACTGTGCTTAAGATGTATTTGGAAGTGGGTTACTGGGAGGGCTCTGGTGCTTTGCCTTGAAAACAAATGTTGATGCAGTGTTATTTGTAGCTTTTATCATTACCAGAGGAATCCCAGACTGCCAATAATTTTGAAAACAGAGCAGTTTTTACAATACAAAGTGAAATTTCAAATGTCTCAGTCTAAGCTGTCACACATCTATGGATGGGAGTTGGGGGAAACCCCCCACATTTTTAAATATAATAAATATTGCTTTTATATTTGTGATAGTTTAATGCATCTTGTCCAGGCAGGCATTATGGCTTGTTTCATACCTGTAAATTCTTTGGGAGGGCTGGCTGTGGTAGGGACACCTTGTAGCAGTCTGAAAATTGAAGGGCAATGTCCCTGAAGGTGGTGATAAAGGGAGAAGCTGCCCTAAGTGCAGGAAGCTGTTCCACCACCAGCAATGAATGAGATCTGGGCCAGGAACTTTGGCAGAACGATGCCTGGCTGGGGACAGTGTCAGGCACAGCTGCAGTGAGACTCAAGGTGCACATTGCTGCAAGCACACAGAGCTTCTGCTGTGTGAGACACCACAGGCACTGCTCCTAACTCCATCCCTCCACAGGCAGAAAGATCTGAAGTGCCTGGGATTCATCCCATGCTCCAGTCACAGCTGGGCTGTGTCCCTTCAGGAAATACACTCAAATGAAGAGCAGGTTTCAGGGAGGTGTTTTTTGCCTGGTCTTTGGTTTGTTTTGTTCCAGGACTCATCTGAGTGAGGTGTTTATTGCCATTTCCTCTTAGTTATGGTTTCCCTGTAGGTGGTTTCAGACCTGAGTTTCCAAGACTGTTTGTGGAATATGTTTTCAGCAAACATGCCCTGAGAACTTCTGACTAAACTGAATTAGGCCAGGAGAAGATGAATGGCCTTATTAAGTCCAAAATGCATCTTCAGCTTCAGGCCTTTGCTTTAAGGCCCATATGGAGCAGCCCATGAAGCTACATTTCAGCTCATTAAAGGGGAGGGCACAGGGAATCAAAACGGCCAGTTGAAAGAATCCTGGCCAAAGAGAAAATGGAGATGTGCCTAATTTTGAGACAACATATAAAGATGTTCTAGATGAGGCTGTGTTAGCTTGCAAGCAAAATTGAGCCTTTTGGTTCACAGACTTAAATTACCAATGCCTCAAATCCAGGGAAAGGGGCCTGAGATTGCTTGTGCTATAATATTTCTGAAAAGAAGAAGAACCTTGGTTCAAATGCCACTTGTATTTTCAAGGGATTTAATGCCACACTGCCCTTTAGAAAAAAATAGGGAACATTGTGTTCTATAAGAAATAAATACCTTAAATTTAGTCTTTGGCATCTTGGAAGTTGATGGATGAGGACTGTGACAATCTATCCAGCTCTTTATGTCTCCTCTCATCAGCAATGAAGTGTTGTTTATAAAGACTGGAATCTCAACAGGCACCATCATGCAGAAATAAATGCACAGGATTATTAAGCTGGAAACATGTTAATCTTCATGTCCTTTAGTTGATCTTGCTCATTTTTCTCCAGTCTGCTGTGCAAGTGGCTTGAATACCTGAGTGGTGGGGTGGTGTCTTAACCAGCCAGCACCAAAATGTGAAAATGCTCTTGAAAAGGCTTCACAATTGTTGTTCAATATAGAGAATTAATGTCTAGGAGTGTATGCCTGAGGCAGATGCACAGTGTACAGTGCTCTGCTGTACCTGAACTTTATGAAGGGATCTAGCAGTTATAAAGGAAGAGGAAAGATTGTTTGCACTGGTGGCAGTCTGAAATCTGTTTTGCTGACAAGCACTGCTTTGTATGGTGTCATAAAAAAGGCCAGTCCCTTGCTCCTAGAATAAATGTGTGTAATCAGTTCCAGCATGTTCCCTTCTCTTGTGCTTTATGGCCTTTTGAGAAAAGATCTAAACTGGAATCCTTTCCACAACTGAATTTCCAAGGAAGAAAAGTAAGCTTGAACAAGCATCTAACAGTCAGAAAGGTTTGTATTATTATAGAGCTTAGGTGCTTAAGAGACTGTCATTGAATATCCCAAGTCTGGCATGCAAAACCTTTTAGTAACACTTTCATTGGGATTAGTGCATGGAGTTTACGTTCATCAGGTGCCAGAAGGAACATAATCCACTTCCTTCTCACAGGATTATTATTAACATATTAATTAATATATTAATTAAACTAGGAAACTGGCTTTCTTATTCTAGCGTTCTTTTCCCAGGTGGAAAAACCCTCCAACAACCCCGTGCCCCAAGTTTGTAGAACTTCAAATAGAAATACAAAGTGCTAGATTTCATTACAGAGTAGCAGACTTGATGGTGGACTTGGGCATGAAAGGGGTTTGAGATAGGAAAAAAAGAAGCATCAACCTGGGGTGAATCACAACTTGTACTTGCAGGAGAAAGGAGAGGATGCTGATTGTCTTGCACAAAGCTGGGATCTCATCTGACACACTGTGTGCAGCTCTCATAATGCTCAAACACAAGGAAAGGGCTGTAGGGATGTGTGGGGAGTGGAGAACCTCAGGGAGGAAACTGGAAAAGCTTTGCTTGTTTGGCTTGGTCAAATGATGACAGAAAATGACATGATTTCTCTTTCTAAATCAGTTTGGCATTAATATAGACTAAAACAGGCCTTCTCCCTCCCTGAAGGATTGTGTTGATATGGGAAAAGTCAATTCACAAGTTTCATTCTTAACTGTTATGTCCTCTTGCAGTGTTGAATTGAAATTCTCAAGGTGTCAACTCTGCCCTGAAGTGAGAATTGGGCTGGGGCGTGGAGGTGCCAGGAATGTTGGCTAGAAGCTTTTCAGCAGTTTAATCTTTGTTTTAGACAGGTTAGCCAGCCTTACTTGCAAGTAGTTGGAGTTGCACTGATGACTTTAAGATGGTGGTTGGTACTTGAGGGAGCAGGGTGGACCTTGTGTTGGCAATCCCATAATGAGCATTGTGGCAACGATCAGATGTGATCTGCAGAGGTGACTTCATGTTGAAAGCATTACAAAACCTTAGTGCAAGTAATCTGCCCATCTTGCTTTTTATGAAGGGAAGGGTTTCCTAAATGTTTCTGTGCCACTGGGGCATGAATGCCTCTGCATGAGAACATTGATTTGCTATTATTGCAACACTGCTCTGAGGTATGAAACATGATTTACTATTAATTAATTCCTGTGGGCATTGCTCCTGACTGGATGTGTCATCTACCTCTAGAAGCCTGGATAAAATGCTGAACTATAATATAGCAGAATTCCCTGTAATCACAGGTATGAACTGTGCCAAAACTGTAGTGAACTGGACAAAAAATAAACATTTTAAATTTTTTTTTTAACTGGAACAGCAAATGATGCGTTTGAAGAGTGGCTGCTGGACTTGCTGCAAACTGTCTGAAAGATAAAATCCCCAATCAGATGAGTTCCAGCTGAAAAAGAGGCTCAGGTAGCAGTTGTAAAAGAAATCAACATAACAGCAGTCTATGGTAAAGAATTTATAGGAGTTTTTAACATCAGAAAGGATTCTTGGGTCATAGCTTTTCCTTTTGCTTTATCCAGTCTAGAGAATTTAATTCTTCCTTATGCCTGACATAAGACTACACAGAAACTGAACTACTTTTCAATTACAAGTTCTTCTACCTGACTGTAGTACAAATTTTCAAATGCCTTCTTGCATTTGACCAATTGATTCTAGAGATTCATTAGTAGACATAAAAAAGAAGAAATAAATACTCAGATTTCTGTGAATCTTGAGGCCACTGCAGCTGAATACAATAAAAGTGAATGCTCAGAGTGGATCAGAGCTGGCACTGCTGCCACACTGAACTTTTGTGTGAATCTCTGATGGTTTTGTACTCTTGTTGCTGTATTTTGAGCAATACTCTATAGCCTAAGAGGAGCTTGGTCTGTAAATGATATACAGTGCTCAGGATTTCCTTGAGGCTTTCCTGAAGCCAAAGATTCACTGTCCAGATGTTGGGACCTCCAGAACATTGCTGGGATGTCTGAGCTTCTGCACTGTGGAAGTTATGGTGGAGTCAGCCTTGAAAGTCTCTCTTCTGGGAATGAAGGAGTAGATCCTCCCCTTAACACCAGTGGGGTGTACTTGGCTCATTTCATGTGGCTTGCAAATGTAGTGGTGCTGACTGTTTTCACTCTGAAATGAGAATGTTGGTGTTTTCTGAGAAACATCTCATTAATGATAGTGGTCATCTCTTTTCTAATCAAAGCTTAGTTGTGATGGGAAAACCAACTTGCTTAAAGCTAGTTATTCTGACATGCTGAAAGTACAAAACTGAAATTTATTATAAAATAACACCCTAAATAACATAATAAATAACTGTAAATAACATTTATAATTTCTGTTGTCCTGTAGCATTCAAGTAATGTGTCAGCAGTGTAAAATCAAGAAATTAGGAGATTGAAGGTTGTGTTTTCTAGCAGAATTATTAGGTAGCCTGAAATAAGAGTTGTGCAAGTTATCCTTTAGGCAATAGATCTGTAACAGACACATATTTGTTCTTTTCCAGGAACAGCTGATTAAAGACAGATCAGGAATGTGTTATTAATTACTGTGGAATTATATTCCACAAAAGAGAGGTTTTGTGAGAATATTGCACATACAGGTGCAATAATCTTGTTTGTGTGGTGTATTTGTATTTCTTTTTCTTAAACTTGTTTATTTAGAATAGGTATGGAAGCACTTCTAATGCTCAGGATGTAACTTAGCATTTTTAGCCATGATAAATTTTAGAGGTGAGTTCTTAGATGGATGTAGATTGTTCTACAAAAGCAGCAAATGACAGCTCTTATTAATCAAAGACAATGGGCTGGAAATTACTGTGACCTTTTCTTGGTGACAGTTTAGAAGGCTTACTAGTAAAATTTGATCTTTTGGGGTTTTTTTCCTTTCTGCTTTTTCAGGAATCTTGTGCATTAAGTCTGATACAGCCACAGAAAACACTGGATTTGATCCCAGGATCACATGCAGGGGGAGAGATGGTGCTTTTCACCATGAGACCCCGCTGGTTTGTGAGTGTCAGGCCAGCTCCTGGGCCAGAACACCAAACCACTGCAGAGGGAGGCTGGGAAGACTGGGAGGTGAGGGAGGGACAAACACCTCCTGTCTGATAACACAGGAGGCAGGGAAAGACTGACATAAAGGTGGAAAAGCTTATTTCAAGAACAAACCTTCTTATTCTTTGGAATTCTAACACTTTTGTGTGTCCCAAGGCCTCCCAGAATAATCAGATTTACAGGTGCAGCAGCTTATTTTGATGCATGTTTTCATGTATCTACTGTAGAACTAAGGGGCTAAACATGGATTTAATTTAGATCTTTAGGAGTAAGGGCCTTGATGTACCTATTAATACTGCTATAATTCAGTTCCAGAGCCAGTTAAAATGGTTACTCTTATTCTCTAGCTTGATTGTGATCTGTGCAATGCTTAGACAGAATAACCCTTGGCAACTGTTTGCAGATCACAGAGGGAGCAAAAGGAACATTTTGGCAGTGGTTTTGATCTTAGATAAGGAAATCCTAAACACAAACTGTAGTTGTTTATCTGGCAGTGGGGCAGAGGAAGGGTACAGCTCCATGAGAGCTGGAGCTGGGATCTGTGGCTGGGCATCCCTGGCACAGAAGCTGCCCTGTCAGGCTGTCACTTCCCAGTGTGTGCTGGGTGGGAGAAACAGGGGATGCTCCCAGCATCAGGAAATCATCGTGATCTATTGCTGGCTTTGCGTGACATTATCAAAGAGAAAGGGGAAGAGAAAAAAAACCCATTCATGGAGCACATTTGTTTTCAGGCAGTAGAGAAAGAGGAGCTGTCTTCAGTCTGAAGTGTGTTGATTGAAAAGTATTTTCACACCAGCACAGGGTGAGTAATGCTCCATGCAGTCGTGTTCCTGCCTGCTGCCTTCTGCTGTGGTTTGTGTGCAGCTGCAGGAAAATGTTCCTTTAACCCCAGTCAAGCACCTGACAATGGGGAGGAAAGGCTGCTTGTGCTCAGAGTGCTGTTCCAGAAAAGGAACTTTCTGGAATAAGGATTGCACCTTAAGAGCTGTGTGTTTTGGAGGGAAATCCATAGGATGGGTTTCCAGCTGAGAGGAAATTGTTGGGACAGGAGGACACATGAATGTCTGGATGAGCTCTTGAAGGCTGTTACTAAATGTGAGGGGAAACAAGAACATCATCTTGACTTTTGGGTATTTTAGGAGGGACTGGAGAAGCTGGGAATGTCCGAACATCCTCTTAAGAGACGTATTTGTTTTGTTAGGAATGTCAGCAGTGCCTCTCTAGAAATTTGATTCCAAGTTTAATGAACTTTTGATTGTATTTGCATGTTCTGCAACCAGGGAAAATGTGTCTAGCTGCAGTTTTCAGTCTCTCAGTCATTGAACTAACAAGATATGACCTCTGTTTCTGAGAGCTTAGGACACTCATGTGTGTCCTAAGGTACAGGGGTACTATAAAACCATGCCAGGTAAGAAGTGTGTGTGTGTATGTATATATATATATATGTGTGTCTGTGTGTGTCTGTGTGTTTATATATTATATATATGGGCACTGGTTTGTTTTCAGTGTGGTCTCTTGAAAAGAATTGGGCATTGGCCAGTGCTGACCTCAGTCTTTTTGTGGGCTAAATTAATGTCTTTATTCTGCTTGGCAGTGTGGGCCAAGAAGAATTTTTAAATGAATGCAAGAATTTATGGTGTGCAAGATGTCTGACAGTATCCTCAGTTGTTTTTGTGTTTCATCAGTCTGGTGTTACAAATGGGCCTGTGTAATGCAGAGGGGACTCAGGGCTGACAATGTGAATGGTGTAGTAGGAGGGACTGTGCTGGGGCCCTTTTAAGTGAGGAAATATCCATCTTGCAGTGTTGTTGGAAGTAATTATTAATCTGGTTTCATTTGATGAAAGAAAAGCCCAGTAGATGTCATTTCATGTTTAAATGTGAAGCTGAGGCACAAATTAGTGTCCTGCTGATGATAATCCACAGAGGAGGCATGAGCTTTGAAACAGAAACAGACACAAATTCTGAATGGAATTGGCTGTACAAAAACAGTGTGTCATGCTGGAGGGTGAGTTTTAGGCTTGTCCATTTTTATGGACCTGTGCTTCTGAAAGAAAACTGAAGAAACACCTCCATCTTTTTTGATGTAGGAAGGGCAGAAAGATCCTCTCTTCTGCTCTGGGCATGTCCAGCCTCAGGTTTACTGCTTTGACAGGAGGAATGATTTTTGGAAAGAAATAACATTTGCATTAGGAGCTCTCACGCCTTCATTGAGAACACATCTTTTTATCTCAACTCCATGTGGGGCAGAACCTCTTGCTTTGATGAAAATTAGGACTCTGACATCACAGGCTGGGCTCTGCCCTCTGCTTTGTTCTGTTGCTTCTTAACAGGCTTCAGTCTTTGAACTCTCCAGAAGCTCGTACACCACTAAGCTGGGGATGTTTGTAGCTTACTGAGTGGTGATGTTTGAAGGACAGATTGGTTGTCAGGGGCTGGTGACAATGCTGCAGCTTCACATCTGTCACATCTGATGGGTTCAGGGCAGTAGGATTCAGTTGTCTGCAGCTCTGGTGGCCTGGCATGGTAGGAAGCTTGGAGCAACCAGAGCAGAAACAATGGCTCAAATAAACACTCTCAGATGGTTTTGGGACAGTGAAGAACTGCTGGCTCTGGGGTGTCTTGCTGGGCTTCCTAGAGAGCTTCACAGTCTGGGATGGGCAAGAAGGCTGAGAGTTGAATGTTTTCCAGATGAGAATGTGGCAGGGCTTTGTGGCAGGGACGTGGGAGTTGATGGGAACTGTTCAGAGGAGGCGACTTCACTCACTGACCCTTGAGGGTGTCTTGGACTGCCTTGGCTGTAGGCAAGGGACCAGACTCCTTCAGCTCCCCTTTTCCAGGTGCTTTTTATTGCTCCTGTATGAGGTATGGAATGAAATAGATAGGAATGAGGTGCATTCTTCCCTGCTCATTATGGATTCCTGCAAGCCAGTGTTAGTCCCTGTGGGGGGTAAACAGGGCTGACCCTCAGAACCTGAAATCCCCCTCTGAGTGCCAGAGGAATGGGACTGCATGCCAGGAGAGATAAAAGCACAAGGAGTGGCACTGGAGGAGCTCCCTTGGAGGAGGAGGAGGTAGGAAGGATGTGAGTGTGTACTTAGGCCTGCTTCAAGGAAAGCTGAGAGAAACATTGGCATTTATCTCCAGGAATTAACATGCAGTTTCCTTTTTTTTAATAGTTAAAAAGACCAGGTTCAGAATGAGTAAAAATTGACCTTTCCTCACAATTGCTCCATTTCAGTTCTCCCTGTTGTGTCTCAGGCTGTGCAGCTGCTGTGGCCTCCCTCAGCAGGCAATCTTGGATGTAGGTGTAAGGAAACACTCACTTCCACCCTTTCTCTTTCTTGTGAGGCAGCTTTTTTATGGCTCTTGTGAATGTGTCCAAAGTGCTTGGAGGCCACTTTGCATTTCTTCTTCCTACTGCAGGTCAGTATCAGCTTCTCCCCTTGTTCCCCATCAGTAAGTGGATGTTACTCATACTTACACAAGGAGCATAAAGTCAGCAGATGGAAATTATTGGAATGGAGAGAAAGGGGGGCCTTGGGTGTTTTTTGCTTGGAAGCTTGGTAGGTGCCAGCTTTGCTTCTTGTACAGTGCTGTGAGGCCACGTGGAGAACCTGCCAGTGGAGGAGAACTTCAGAACCAGAGGAGGATTCTGCCTGGGTCCCTGTGCTGGTCCATTTAATGAGGCATGCTGGCTTTTGGCAGCTTTCCCACTGGCTGCCCCTCCAGGCCACTGTCTCTCATTAGGTTGGATGTTTTTAGGCACTGGATTGAACTCACTGGTTGGTGGTGGTCTGCTTTTTACACACTGCTCTTTACAGAGCTAGTGCCAAGCTACTAAATTATTAAGCTGGGGTTTTAATAGAAACCCCTGTGTAGGCTTAAATTGTTTCCACTCTATTTGGAGTTTCCTGCTCTGCTGGTTTTTATTTTGTCCCGTGCATGAAGGCACGGAGGAGGGAATTCACAGGAAAGCACAGAGGCAAAGAGGAGGAATTCAGCCTGGGAGCAGTAGAAAGTGTAGGCAAAATAAAGGGTCAGTTGGTATTGTATGCAGCTCTGATGGAGGGGATGGGGGAAAATGCCCCCTAATCCCATGACAGTTCAGCAGAAACTTGTGTGTTTGTTTTCAATGCTGTTTGTAACTTAGGTTTCTCAATAAAATATTTTCTTGCCTGACTGTTTTTCACTTGACCTCTTCCCCAGGGCTTGAAAGGGACATTTGTGAGCACATCCAGCTGCAGCAGTTTATCCCCAGTGCCAAACCCTGCTGCCACCAGTGGGATGGCAGAATTCTCTCTGCTGCCCTCCCTCCTCAGTGGGGCCTTCCAGTGTTGTACCACTTCCACCCAGTCCTCCCTTGTTGCAGGTTCTCCCCTTCAGACCCAGAGCACTGGACAGGGGGTCAGGATTGCACCTGCTCAGTGCTGTGTTAGTCAGGTCAGGTCAGCACCTTGTGTTTTCTTAGCACTGCACTGATAAATGTGTGCTGTCCTGGGTGACAGGTACATGTAGGGGGATACAGTGTGGGTAAGTGAAGGTGGTATAGAATGTGATCTTATCCCCTAAAGAGTTGCAGTTGAACCAATTACTAAAGATTAGGAGCAGGCCTGATGTTAACAGGCTACACCTGTAGCCAATTAAAAGAGTGGATTGGTGGGAACTGGAATCAGTTGGCTGCTGTGGGGACAAGGAATAGTCAGTGCTTAGAAGAGCTGCCTATAAGAAACATCAAGGAGGTCAAAACTCTGGCAATATGGAACCTTTGCAATGAAATGACAACAGAACCTTTGTACTATAATGACAACAGGTACAGTCACTGTCCTCCATCAGATGGGTTGATTCTGTCACACAGTTCAGGAGAGGGATGTTGTTTGAACCTGTGCTTCTTGGTAGACTAGGAATTCTCAGCATTGATTCCCTGAGGCTGCTTCATTGTGAGCAGTGACCTCTTTCCTCTGGGGGTAATTAGATGGGAAAGGTTTGGGAAAATAGTGGTGGCAGTGGGCTAAAGCTGCTCAGTGTGTGTCCTCTCCTGCCACTGTGGGCTTGTACTGAGTGCCAAGCCAGGGGGCTGCTTTCCACAAAGACATCCCAGCTGGAAGTGACACTGGAGTCACTGGGGTTGTTAAGCACAGCTGCAGTGAGCCAAAGTAACCGAGCTTGGAGTGTGAACTGAGGGCTTGGAACAGCCCTGTTACTGAGCTCTTGGAACATGTGGTGCATGTCTTAGGGTATGTAAAGGATATGTATCTTAGCATGGTTTACAGCTTAAACCATCTCACTGGGCTTGTGTGTAAGGTACTGGCTGAATCCTGCCTGGAGATTGCAGGTCTGGCTGGACAGAAGAATGGGCTGTGAATTATAAAGGCTGCCTTCACCACTCAATGGCAGGAACAGCACTGCAGTTCCTGTCATTGTCATCATGCTCAAGCCATGGTTGGGTACTGACTGTGTTTAATCGCATGGCTAATTTACCTAATGTCTCTCCTGGGGTCACTTATAACACTCTTATTTTTGGGTTTCAGGGAAATTAGGGACACTAGCAATCCATTGTGGTTCTCTCAAGGCAGGAGTTTTTCCAGATGATGGCAATAACAGCTGTGGCTTTGCTTGCAGAGTAACCTGGCTAAACTGAGAAAAATTAGCACTGGCAACTGTGGTAGAGCTTAATGCTTGCAAATGAAGGATCTCCAGTGAAAATATAGTTCAGGTGTAGGAGGAGGCCATGGGTCCCTTGGGTCTGGATAACTTGGAGGATGTGTTTGTTGGTTTATTGGGAAAACCTCAGTAGCGCTTGCTGGCTTTGAGTCCTGCAAATGAAGAATGTAGATATTTAGGTATTTGGGTGGAGAACTGAGGTCATCATATGTCTTTCCTGGTAGACAACTATGAATCATCCCATTCCATGACAGACTGGTTATGTACCTGTTACCTCCTGTCAGTGGAGCCTCCAAGGTGGTTGCTTTTGGGAAGGGCAGTGTGCTGAAAGCTCTGTGACAACAGTTGGCCTCATGAGCCTTGCTGTGCTCCTTGTTTTTCCCCAGATGGACCTGTCCGTGGAGACTCTGTACAGCCTCATGCAGGAGCGCCAGAAGAAGTACGCCAAGTACGCGGAGCAGATCCAGAAGGTCAACGAGATGTCGGCCATCCTGCGGCGCATCCAGATGGGCATCGACCAGACGGTGCCGCTGATGGAGCGGCTCAACAGCCTCCTGCCGGAGGGGGAGCGCCTGGAGCCCTTCTCCATGAAAGCCGAGCGGGAGCTGCGCTCGTAGCGCTGCGGCAGCGCCCCCTCCTCACCGTCCTCGCTCCGTGGAGGCGCTCCCAGCCGGTGCACCGGGAGCGGGCAGCGCTGCTGGGGCTCTGTGCCGGGCAGCGCAGGGAGAGCGGCGGCGCTGCCCGAGCCGCACAGCCAGGAATGCAGGAGCTCCAGGAGGAGAGGATTTACTGCTCTCAGCTCCCTCCTCTTGCCCTCCTGTCTCCTCTGCCACTACGCCGCCTGTGCAGACACATTTGTTTCATTGCTGTGACTAGTTGAGGTTTACAGAGGAGGAATTTCCTTTTATCTGATTTAATTTTTTTACTAAAAAAATTCAAAGGGATATAGGGTGTGATGAACCCTCTAACATGTTTTTTGTGCCATTGGGGTTTAGACAATTAGATGGCTGGAAGATCCACTGGCCTTGGAAATGTGTGTGTTTTATAGGTGAAAGTGTGGGAGCCAGGAACTGGCTTACTAAAATCTGGCCATTATCATAATTAATGTGGTTTGCACTGCAGGGTTTTGGCATGTCCTTGAGGCTCCTGTTCCTATGGGCTCACTAATTTATGAGGCTGTAAAGGAGTAAGTGTTCTAGATATGTATGTCTGTTAATGTAAAGCAGACCTTAGTGTTCCTCTCCCCCTTGCCCTGGCAATGTCCCCATTCCCCAACTGGTGGCATTTTGTGTCCCTCTGACAGGCACCGGTACAACCTGCTCACTTTGCATCTCAAAGTTGCACACAAGGTGTCTTTTTTTGTTGGGACACTTGAGTTATCTTGGTGCTGTCTTTTTTACCAGTGGGGTGCAGCTGCTTCTTCAAGTGCATGAAGGTGGAGGGGAGACACATGAGAAGTCCTCTGGCTCTTTGTGTTGGTTTAGCTGCCCTTGTGCCAGGAGCTGGTGGTGGCACAATGCTGAACAACTGAAGCCATGGAGCCCTCCTCAGCTGCCTGCTCGCAAGGCAGTGGGATGTTCTTGCCTCCTGCCAGGCAAGCCAAGGCTGGAGAGCCCATGAACCCCAAGGGTTGCTGTGTGTCAGGGGTGCAGTTCCAGCAGTGAGGACAGACAGGGACAGCCCAGCTTCCAATACAGCACAAGGTAGGGGCACTTGCCAAAGGCAACTTGTTTCAATATGTCTTAATACTTAAGAGCATTTATTAAGCAAAAGGTTGTCTCTGAACATTTGGACGTAAGAGTGAAGTAGGTTTTTGACTGTAATAATTATTGTCTGCTGGCAAGAAGCAACAGGCTGTTCTCTTGTTGCATTCCCAGAGATCATGTAGTGTGAATTTTTGTCATGCAGACTGCAGCCAGCTTAGATGTGCATCTGAACCATGGTGGTGGCTGCATCCCAGGGCCTGCTGAACACTGTCTAAATGCAGAGTCCTGTAGAGGTGCAGCCCCCTAGAATGATGCCCTGGGAAGTGGGACTGACTGCTTCAGGGAGGGCAGGGAACTCAGCAGGAGGGTTTTTAGCAAAGGCAGCAGGTTTTCTTGCCTGCTGCTCCCACCCCAGAGGTTTTACACAGTTGTTGGTACATAGGCATATGCTGTGTAAAACATCAGAATTCCATCCTTGTTCAAGCTTCCTGCCACGTTTTACACTTGGATTGTTAAAAGCTTACATGAGACCTAACCAAGGAAAAGCTGCTTGTCATGGCCATGCCCTTGTGGGTCTTCTTGTCCATCATGGAATGTGTCTCTGCCTCCCACCGTGAGACACAAGAATATTGAGCTGCTTTAAATAGTGGCTGCAGCCATTTTTGTCCTCTTTGTCCAGATGATGCTGTCTGGATGTTTAAAATGTGTGACATTCAGCTGTCTGCCAGACGGGATCAGGAGTGTCCCACACCCTGGTGTGCTGGAAGCCTGTGCCAGTGGGAAGGTCCTGATTCTGGATGTCAAGGCAGATGCTCTCTCCTGTAAGACTTCTCTGAGGCTGGTGGACATTTGGCCTCAGGCCATGAAGATCAGATCAAAGCACTGCTCCCTGCAGTGCTAATGAGGGCAAAGCAATAGCACTCCCAGCTGAAGGCTGCAGGGGTGAGCACTTCGAATAAGTTCCTTCCTCATTTGCCAGAAAACACCAAGGCACTGGGCTGGGAATGGAGAAAACCTTTGTAGGAACAGTGCTCTTTAAACTTGTGGCTGTGCTGCTGGGCCTCACACACAGAGATTCTGGAACAGCAAGGGCAGGTTATGGAAGGTGTAATAACTGAACTAGGAAGAAATTAGAGCTGAAATGTGAAGGCCAACCTTTTCCAATGCTCAGATGCCACTACCTTCATTCCACAGGTGATAGTCTCTCCTATGGGTACTGTAAGAAGCGTGCACCCTGTAAATGCCCTTGAACGATGGTTTACAGTTTTATTTAAAATATTGTGACTGCCTTCAGGAACTACAAGTCTTTGGCCCTCTTGCTGAGGGGGAGATGTGTCCTGCCACGAGTTCTTGAGCTGCTGTTTGTTGCTTGGCTGCTCCCTGTTGGCTTTGCTCCACATGCTGCTCTCAGCTTCAGCTCAGATGCAAGTGATGCTCAGGGTAAGACTGAGGCTCCCTCCCACACTGTTTAGCAGGAGCTTGGAGATGTGACTGGAATCACCTTTCTGCCTCTGAATTTTCTTTCCCAAGCCAAATGCTCTTGGAGGAGGCCTCAGGTATCTCTGGTGAATGTACCAGCTGTTACTTCTATCACAAATTTAGTGCTGTGAACAGTGAATAATCTGGTGTGCTCCTCTGAAACCAGACACTGCTGCCCTTTTCTGCTTTCTGCTGGTGTGTGCTCTGGGTACAGGCTAAGCTTCTTGATACCTGATCTTGTGAAAAGCTGGGGAGCAGGACGAGTCACTGGAGCTGGGGTTCTCCTCTGCCCTGAGCTGCTCTGGCCCTTCCCTGACTCTGCTGTTGCAACTCCCTCATTGTGCTGCTGCTGGTGCTCCTTGTGTCTCACACTGGTCACTGTGCTGCCCATGCAGAGCAGGTTTGCTTTGTTGTTTCCGTTGTTTTTGTCACTGTATGCGTTGACAGGGTGCTAAAGTGCCAGCCTACCTGCAGGGCAGTTCCTGTGAAGTTCTGCTCAAGGGGAGAGAAAAGAGTTTTTGTTGTTGCTTTTTTTAATATATGTATTTTAAATTAAATATATTTAAAGATCCTTAAATATTTTAGAGTGTGTTTTCCCCTCCTCCAAGCTTTTACACAGTAGAAATATACATTTTCACAGGCCCATTGGGTGCATGAGCCAGCCCCTCTCTCAGACTGTGTGCCAGTAGTTCCCAGGTGCTGCTGTAACTTCCCTCCTGTTCCCAAGTGCCAGGGGGTATTTTGATTGCCAGCCTTGTGGCTGAGCACTCCATGGTTTATGGGTGGTGACCCTGTTCAGCTTCCTACATGCTCCATGTTCCACAGCTCCAGCATTAAAACTTCTGGTGTGGCTCTTTTCCAAGCGTGTTGTTTCTCCAGTTGCCTTATTGCTCATTCTTCATTCCCACCGTGGTGTCTGGGCAGTGCAGGCTGATCTCAGCTTTACTTTGCACCCACTCTGTGACATGGAGGTGGCTGATTTCAGCTGCCCTGGGGCTGCCTCTGCCATGGGATTGAAAGGAAGCATATCCCCAGAATGAAAATAAATGCTGGTTGGTTTTTTTTCCCCCTGATGCTGTCCCAGTTCTGGTTGGCAGTGATGTCCAGTTTGAGTAGATGTGAGCAGTGATGCTTGGGACTTGGCATTGGGAGAGCAGAATGGTCATGAACTCTCACCTGCACAGGTGAATAGAGAGGCACATGTACAGGGTTTCTTTTAATTTTGCTGCTGTTTTGGTGTTGCTTCTGTTTTTTTTAATGGCCTGATGGCCCAGTCTCATTGCTGCCTGTAGTGTGACACTTTGGCTTTGTACAGTAGTGGAGCATGATGAGGATCCCTGGAGATGGCAGCTGAAATCCACTCCTCAAAGTGAGCAATCCCTTGCAGCAGGACAACTCTCCAGAAGTGTTTGGCAGCATTTTCCATGCCAGGAAAGCAGCCCCTTCCCAGAGGGGTGGGTGTTACAGAAGGCAAGAAATAGCTCCCTTTCCTTTTCTATTTATGGTGAGTCTTATTAATATTCTTGGAAGTGCAGAACTAGCTCAAGGCTTTACTGCAGAAACATTTCAGTTTGCCTCAGAGCAACCATTTGGACCTGAGGGCCAAGAAGTTCTTTGCAGGCAGCATTCAAAGGGGCAAGTGCTGTTGCCAGGCAAAGCTGATGGATTAGGAAGACTGTTCTACCTGAATTCTCAGTTGTGGGTTTGTGTGTGTAAGTGTGTTATTGTGTATGTTATGCTGTCTAAAATTGCTAGAATAACTACTTCTATCAGAGATTAATACCAAATACAGACTAGGTGTATGGCTGCTTAAGTTAGATGTCTGGCTAGGTAAATTTGGTTGAATCACAGTGATTTTGGATTTAAAAAGTAACACTCTTATTAGAACCCTAGTGCTGTTCCCCTTGTTCTGGGCTTTTCATGCCCTCACTTTCTGGTAGAAGTCAGTACAGCTTGTGCTGTGAATCACAGCATATTGAGCACCTGATTACCACATTTCTACTCTCTTATCCTCCCCAAACCTGATCCCTGCTGGGAGGAGGTTTGCTGTTTGCAGTTCACTTCATTCTGGGAATGCCATTGTGATGGTTACATCAGGAGCCCGGTGACCTTGGGGACCTCTTCCCAGTAATGCCAGGCAGGGAAATAAAATGAAGTGTTGGTGACATGCATGAGGCAGATTGCAGTTGCCCCTTGGGTCTTTACTGGAGGTGGAGTTAGATTGTCTCTTCCCAGAGCTGGCTGCTGGCAGGGCCAGGGATGCAAAACAGGCAGGAGGAGTGCTGAAAGCTGAAGTGAATGCTTCAAAAAACAGAATTTGAGGGAACAGAGCTACTGCAGTCAGAAGTGGGCTTCAGAGTGGGGTGAGCAGCTAAATCTTAGAAGATTGTCATGTCAACCTGTTGTGTAGGCTCAGCAGCTGATGGTGCCCTTGAATCTGCATAGTTTTTGTTTTGTTCTCTAGGAGCTGTTAGATCTTGTTTGTAGAAAATAAGCACAGAAACTCACACAGGTTATTCCTTATTGGTTTGGTTTCTTTTAGAGAGGCTGAAGATTTTGCATTTCCCATTGTGGGATTGTGCTTTGAAATTCTCAAAAGAAAAGGCTTTGTTACTGCACCCTGTTTGAAGCTGCTGTTACATAAACTCCCAGCTTTCTCCTCTAAGGATAGTACTGTGGCAGCCTCCTTTAATTCTAATCTGTGCTATATCTGTGTGAGCCATTCTCTGAAGCAGCAGTGAGGGGTGTGCTCCAATCTCAGTGAGCAGAACTTGCTCTGAATTCTTCAAGACTGACAGCATCAGTCAAAACAAGTATTTAAACGAGTAATTAAATTATTCTTCAAATAAGTAGTATGGGAGGGAGGCAAGAAAAAGCATGGAGTTCATTCTGGGTAGCTTCAACAATTTGAATGGGGTTCATTCTGGGTAGCTTCAACAATTTGAAATAGTTGCTGCACCAAGAGCACCCCAGCTGCCTGAGGAACAGGTTACTCACACCTGGATTAGACAGTGGGGGTGTTAATGCACACAAGTGCCACTGCTGCTCATCAGTGGAGCAGAAGAAGGGGGATAATCAGGGACAGGTAAGAGCTCTAAATGGCTACTGGTGCTGTAAAATCACTGCTGCCTGTGAGAAGTGCTCTAAAGCTGCTCCTGTCATTGATGACCACACCTGCAGGGAAAGGGGCGTCCCATAAAGGACAAGGCTCCTGCTCTCCGGGTCCTGCTGCAGGTAAAACACTCCACAACTCCTTCCCCAGCCTTCTGTATAAACAGGTACCATTTCTGATTTTATTTCATCATAACATACATGTAATGCTCATGACACAACAAGATGAGAAACTCACATCTCTCTGAACCATTTCACCAGCTTGCCATACACCAAACATGCCAGGTATGCCACACACCAAATGCCATATGTTATATTCATTGTGAATATGTACACATTTTTCCCTCTCACATCCTCCACTTTGCTTTTCAGCCTTCTGCAAACCATTTCCAGTATTGTTCAGGTATGAGCCAGGGCACCACCCTGTGCAGGACATGGGGTTAAGGTTTCCTCCTCTGGGAACCTGCCCTACACCTTGGATTTATCCAGAACACACTGGGAATCATGAGGAGCCACCTCAGACCAGATTTCAGTTCTTCAAAAGGCAATCAACCAAACCAACCCCAAACACACAAAGAAGGGGAGCACATACATGTCTGAGGAAGCACAGAGGAGGAAGAATCAGTTTCTGTCCCTAGGGATTGATAGGTGTTCACTCCCATTAACTGGTTTAAATCAAAGCCACCCCCTTTTCCTGAAATGTGGCTGAGAGGAGCCTGCTCAGCTGTTAACACAGGCAAACACTCACACAGCTGAAAATAGCTGTGATGTCATCACTTCCACTGCAGATGTAAACAGAGACAAGTGGCAGCACGTTCAGTGAGCAGCCAGCACCTGACACAGTGGCCAGGCTGGTGACAGCCTCTCCCTTGCCCAGCCTCTTGCACACACAGCACAAAGAGCTGAGCAGAGTCCTCTGGGCTCAGGGACTCCTGGTGCCTCCTCTCTCTGTGCCTTTTGCACTTTTTAGGATCACGTTAATCAATGCTGTAGCTTTCAGTGCTATTTTCAACGGTCCATTGTAGGAAATTAAAGTCACATCCTAGCCACGAAAACAAAACAATGACAAAAATCTTCTCCACTTTTCAATATAGTAAAACCTGAGATTTGAGTCACAAACTAGCTAAACTTACAGTAAAAAAACCCCAAACATAACCCAAGCTGCTGACTTGAATTAGGGCTTCAGTTTGCTGCTGACAATTTTTTTTTTAAAGCTGTTGGCCAGGGCTAATTATTTGTTACTACAGTTTTCAGCTGCCTGCACTGAAATGGGACAAAAGAATACAGCCTCTCCTCAAGGTGTTCTGAGGGTGCTGGGAAGGCCCTGGGGGCAGGAAGGATGCAGCTGAACACAGTGACTCGGTACCATCCCTCGCTGAGCTGACCATAAACCTCATGGCAGTGAGCACATGGAGCCAAAGGTGAGCAGCAGCCAGGGTGAGAAGGGAAGCAGCTGGGTCATTGTTAAAAACATGAGAAGGGCTGTGCCTCGTCTCATGTGAAACCTCCATCCTCGAGATGGGGGTGTCTGCCCTGGGTGCTGAGGGGGAGGATGTGGCAGAGCCTTGAGCATCTGCAGTTCCACCCTAGAACTGCTCAGTTAAGAACAAAACCCACCACAGCTCATTTTTACCTTAAAAAAAAGCCCCAAACATTTGAGTTGTTTTTCGGCAACTGAATTGTTAATGGGCAAGAAAAGTGTGTTGTGGCCACTCGTACCAGCCACTTCTCTTGCATGTAGCTCTATGGATCAACCACTCCTTTATAGCTTAGAAGCCAAAGCAGCTACCCCTCTCCCAGAAGCCAGTTTAGTATCAAAAATACAAATACTTTATCAAAAGACTGGGGGAAACAGTCCTAAGTATGGTTCATTCATCTTTTAAGATTAATTGCTGCTGAGCCAACTGAAACACTTGTGCGTGGACAGCTTTAAAAAAAAAAATTAGACGTGGCCAGTCATTACTTGTTCACATTGTTTATGAACTCACTACCAGCATGTGGCAGCCATAAAGCCCTAGTTTATTTTATGTATTTTTGAGGTACTGGGGTTTTTTTTTTTTTCTCTGAAGCAGCTCTCTAGCGAATCACCTAAAGCCTATTCATTAGAACAATAGTTACACCAGTATTTACATTTGTCTGAACGGTGTGTTCAGACCAGCCTTGCTGTAACCGGTCCCTATGGCCTTTGGAATCGCTCCCAGTCTCCTTTTCTTTCAGGAAAAAGGTCTCCCTCCAGAGGTTGGCTCAGTGTCAGGGCTAAGGTGCACTGGTGAGGACGTGGGGCACGGGGAGGGAAGAACACAACTAGTTCTGACAGGTAGGAGCGTGGTTCAGTGGGAGCAGAGAAAGGGTTTGACACCAGGAGAGCTTCCTTGTTAAAAGCCACTGAAAGGACGGGCAATCCATTGCACAGAATTGCTTCCTCTGCCAGGGAAAGGTCTGTGAAATGTTCTGCCCTTCTCCCAGAGAGGAGAGGAGAAAAGCCCAGCAGCAACCTTGGTCTCCCTGCAGTACCACCCTTTCCCTGGCTCCCAGCAAAGCCTCCGGTTCTTCCCTCCCCGCACCTTTCTACCCAAAGTTTCAGATTTACAGGGACCTCTCACACGCCGGGAGAGCAGCTCTGCCACAGTCACAGGAGCCTCCGCCCCTCAGGACACTTCAATGATTTCCATGCTGCCTGAAAAGCTGGACTGACTGCCCACTTTGCCCAGTTCCTCTCTGGACCTGTTGTCCGCCAGGATGCTCTCCCCGAACTCCATCTGGCAGCTCCTGCGCTTGAACTGCTTCTCGAAGGAGCTCTCCTCGTGCCAGCTGCGCCGGGAGTCGCCGCGGTCGGCCTGGCGGGCCCGGCGGCGCACGGCGCTGGGCTGCTCGCAGCCCGAGGGCAGCTGGCTGCAGCTGTAGGCGGGGAAGGCGCCGCCGCCCCCGAACACCGCCGAGGCCGAGTAGAAATGCGAGGAGGACTCGGCGGCGAAATACCAGCTGTTGGTGAGGGACGAGGGCTGCGGGGCCAGGATGTCCGAGTGCCAGCCCTTGAGGCCCAGCCCCGCGGCGGACTTGGCCAGGTGCTGCTGGCTGGTGGAGAGGCCGAACACGAAGTTCGTTCTGTAGGTGTCCTCCACGCTGCCGCTGCGGTGCAGGGGGTACAGCAGGGGCCGGCCCGCGTGGGGCCGGGAGGCCGCGCTGTCCAGCGGCCACGGGCCCGGGGCCTCCTGCGGCCGCGCCGCCTCCTCCTGGTCGGGGCTGCTCTCGGGGCTCTGCTCCGCCACCTCCTGCACCGGGGAGAACTGGCACAGCTTGCCGCTCCCCTCCAGGGCAGCCGCGTGTTTGTAGTACTCCAGCGTGTCCTCGGAGGAGGCGAAGCCCTGCACCGATGCGGTGACGCAGCTGCTGCTCGCCGAGTAGGACACGGATTTGATATCCAAGGAGAAGGAGCGCTTCAGGCGGTTGCTGTCCTCCACCTTGTCCAGGGAGACGTGCATCCCGTTGATGCCCTGCACCAGCGGGCCGTCCTCCAGCGGCGCCGGGTGCCCGCGGGTGTCCGTGGGCTTGGGCTCCAGCAGCTCCGAGGCGGCCGAGAGGCAGAGGCTGCTCTGGCCGCCCTCCAGCACCTGCACCTGCTCGCTGCTCTTCTCCAAGTGCAGCAGCTTCAGCTTGCTGCTGATGGGGCCTGGCTGGCCGCTCTGGTTCTTGAGCTTCTTCTCGAAGTCCAAAAGCTGGCCCAGGAAGTTGAAGTTGGGAGAAATGGTTGGCCTCTTTTCTTTCACAAATCTGGTAAGAAGGGGACCAACAAAGAGAAAATTAATTCAAGAACCTGTTGCTCAGATAACCCTACACTGAATGTTGTGAATGTCTACAGCCTATTGACTTGGACTAAGGTTCAGTCAAGCATAAGTGACTTGAGGTTGGAGTTTAAAAAAGGCAGTTTAAAGCAAAATGATGCTTGCTGCATGCTCTAAATTGTCTCTGAGAAAAATGCCAGTCACTTGTTTTTAAAATTTTGGAAGTTAATAGTAATAAAATGGTTATAAAAATAATGATACAATTAGAGTAATAATAATTTGGACAAATTGAATTAGGACAATATGAGACAATAGAGACAAAGAGTTGCAGACATTGGGGTACCTTTTTCTGGGCAGCACGAGCCTGAAAAAGGACACCCCTGAACAAAGGATTAACCCTTAAAAACAACAGCCTGTTGCATATTCATACACTTCATACATGATGCATAAATTCCATTCAAACACAGGATTCTGTCTGGTCAGTGTCAACAACTTCTTCTGACTCCTGACAGCGCCTTCGAGGTGGGAAGAAGTTCATTTCTGATAAGAGGGCAATAAATTCTTTTTCTCTGAAATATTCGGGTGTCCTGTGGCTGCTACCTCACTGTGAGTCCTTTCTTTAAAAAAAGTATCCTACATAGCTTAGTTTCTATTTTAACATTTTTATAACCTAAAACTATGTTTAACACACTACTTAAGAGAATTAATATAGCATTACTTTCTAACACAACACATAGAATATTCATTTTAATATTTACGAAAAGCCAATCATAAAATACACATTTTTCACATCTCTATAGTTTCATTTTTCACATCTCTTCTTTCCTACCTGTCTGATTTGCAATACAGATAAATAAGGACTTTGCTTTTAACAGGCTGCACAACAGAGGTGCCCAAATCCCTCCTCCTCCAGTTTTGGTTTTGGTTTTTTTTTAACAAACATTCCTGGAACTGTGCTTAACCACATGACAAGAGAATTAACAAGGAAAGAAACCTTGAGGAACTAAATCTAGTACAAACATATATATGTGTCACTGGGAAAATTAAATACTATTAAAAATGAAACCTGTCTGAGGAAGTGTACAGAAGATGAGTGTGCAGTCATTAAAAGCAGAGTGAGAAAAATGGAAAGGTGTACTTGTGGATGTGAGTACATGCTAGCACATGAACAATGTCAAAACTTGCATTTTGTATTACTATTTTTTTTGAATTTGCCAGAGAACAAACAAACCTAGGAGTAGTCAAGCTGACACTATGACCTGGAATATCAGATTGCACAAACTGATAGTGGAAACTTCCACCAAGAAGTGTAACACTGGCAAATGGAGAAATCTAGTGAGTCTCCTCAGGAGAAACTCTGTAGTTTGTCCTCTTAGCATTTGATGTGAAGGTTTTTAGCAATTTGCCCAAGAATTCATAGTCTTTGTTAATTTCCTTCCAGTCAAAATTGTTGTACTTGGGTTAGTTATTAAAGGAAGGTCTTTCTTGCCTGTGGCCTGGTAGCCTCCCCAACACTGTTCTTTCCACTTTCTCCTCTCCCTCCAAAATACAGGGCAGTCCCAGATTTAAAACTGAATTTTTAAAAACGAAAATAGTAGAGAAAGCATGCTGGATCCCCTGACAAGTTTTACAGATTTGCAAGCTTTTTCATCTCAAAATATGCATTGTTTTTTCCAATTGGAAAACATGTATAATGTTTAATTCTTATGTTTATTTCTGTTAAATAGTTCATTATACAAAAGATTTTAAAAGTTTATTTCTTTGACTTTGGCTTCAAGGAATAGTATCACCTTTATATTTTTGTAATAGTGTTAGACAAACATTTTATCTAATAGCTTCCACTAATTCAAAGAAAAGTATTTTTCTTTTAAGCTTGGCCAACAAGAGATCCCAAACCAATGAGTGAAATGTTCTGCAGATGATTCTCCCTGAGCCATATCAAAGGAAATATGACAGAATATAATCTAAATTTCACAGCAGTTGCTCACTGCTAAGAGAAGTAGACTTACTGGGATTAATCCTTCACACTCTGTTCATGCTTTTGATTAAGATACAAATTAGAATTTAATGCAGAGATTTCCTGGAGGAATTTAGAAGCTCCCTGAAGCAGTTCCTTGAGGTGTGTGCATTTTAGCAGTGTTTGGTTCTCTACAGCTCTGCCCTCAGCCACTACAGCCTGAGACCAGGCAGGTTTTTTACTGAGCTCACACCTTGCACAGTATCTGTCCACACTGACTGTAATTCATGTTGTTATCTGTACCTGAAAAACCAAGCTTTAACTTCTTAACCAAACCTGTTCCCCGTTGGAATTCCTGCACAACACCAAGCTACCACAGGCTCCAGTAAGGAAATGTGGGAAGTGTCCCAACACAGCAGGAGAGAGCTGTAGCTCAGGCACCTCCTGCATGCAGCTTTGTCACTGCACACATAACAACATTCAACAGCTTAAAAGAAAAGTGTCTGTGGAAATCACATTCCACACATGGCAATACCCAGTGCATATCTCTCTGTCCTCATCCCTGTTTTAGGGATGGTGGTTTGGAATCACACACAGGTGACAACTCCTTACAGTGATGCCCTAGCTGTGCCAGGGAGCTATCAAAAAGAAAATCATCATTTTCTGTACAGCACAACAAAGCAGTTGGTTAAAGTAAATAAAGTAAGAAGTAACACTTTCCTACGTGGTGGGTAGGAAAGTGTTCACAATCCAAGTAGAGATAAAATGGTCTCTGTAAAGGAGGAAAGGGAAGGGGGTCTCCACAAACACTACCAAATGCCAAATGAAGTGATATTTCAAAATGCTTTCCCACACAGTTTTTGACTGACTTCGAGAGCAACAAAGAAGCTTTCTCCATTCCTGGGCATTTCACTTTCAGGCAGCTCTCTGTGAGCACTACCAAACTGTAGGAGACAGATCCAGCCCAGCATTTGTCCCAAGTGTGGCTCTAAATACCCTCAGTTCTCTCTTCAGCCCTGATCATTCTGCTGTCCCTGTGGCTCCCAAGATGCTGTTACATGTGTCTTTGTACACAACAGCTGTGGGTCAGCAATGATGCTCCCACCAAAACACTCCCAGACCATGCACTGCTCCTGTGCAGCAGGATGGAGAGGAGAGCTGGAGGACATGGGCTGAGATAAGAACAATTTACTGGAAGCAGTGATGAGATTAGAAAATGAACAGTAACAGCACCATAGTAGTGGCAGAGGGTGTGAGAAAGAAGGCAAATGATTCACACCATGTGGGAGCCTCAGAGTACCTGACCCTGCCTCAGAAGGGACCCTTCCCCTGCTCCCAGCAGTGACAGGAGGTGGCACAGAATAACCTCCAGGTCCTGGCCATGCCTCTCCTGGCTACTGCAGAAATTAACCCTGTCCTGGCCAGAAGCAGGACAAGACACGTACCTTGAATAGGCAGTTTACATTCCATGTATTTACCTGCTTGGATCAAAGATATTCTGCAGTGACCAATTAATATTAGCTGTGTGATATCTATTCAACAGCATTAATCTGTTTCTGGAGGAAACCTATGCTTAAAACAAATGTGGCCAGTGAACTACCAGGTAAAATGTCTCCTTCTACCCTTGGTCATAGAACCTTTTATCATCCACCCTAAAAACAGGGCAACAGGCACAAGAGTTAGTAGGAAAGGAAGATTTGTCCCTACCTGTAAGCTTCATCCAAGGACATATCCATTCTTTTCATGATGTAGGCAATGGCAATTGTGGCAGAGCGAGATATCCCAGCTAAACAGTGCACCAACACATGGCCATTGGATGCTTTTGCTTTTTCTGCATGGCAAAAGAAGTTGGAAACTGTCAAACTCAGCAGCATCATACCAGGATAAAAAGTTTTTAAAGAAAGCAGTGTTATTGAAAATTATTCAAAGCTTCTAATTGAACTGCTAATTGCAAATCTCATGGAAGCTTGAAACAAAACTCACTTATTTCCTCTAGCACTGTGTAGTAGCATTGAGTATAGAAAAAGCATGACTACACACAGGAAATATCCTGCAGTCACAGCATAGCTCATTTTAATGTGCACATAAACAGCCCTATTTAGATGTCTGGGAAAGGTGATTGTTTCTAATTTTATATGCAAGTAAAAAGCCAGCATTCATGATGGAACAATCTGTCCAGTTCAGACATGGCTAGTGCACTTCCCAAAGGTAAAGGCAGAAGTTGTATGTCCAAATTTCTGACCCACCCTCTGCAGACATACATCAGGCATCTGAGAGGCTGCCTGACAGCAGCTCTGAAGTGTCTTTGTTCTGTAAAGCAGCAACATGCAGTGGCACAATCTCCCCACTTTTTGCTGCTGTGCTTATGGAGTGATGCTGATCATGTCCACAGATCCTGAGGGCATTTTCACACTGCCCAGAAAGAGCTCTGGTCTTCTCCAGCCAAAACAGCACAGCAGACACACAGAGAAACTCAAGCACTGTTTGAGAGAGAGAATTAAAATTTTCTACTCACCTATAAAATCCACTGATTTATCCAACCAAGGCAAAATTTTCTCACAAAAGCTGTCATTCACAGGCACTCTGAGGAAATGGGATTCTGGAATAAAATCAGGCTTTGGGCAAGTATTGCTGGCATTCAGGACGTAGCCAATGTCATTCTGCTGCATCAGCTCCTAGGAAAGAGAGGAAGATTAAGCCTAGAAAAGTCAAATGGTACCTTTGGCACATTACAAAGCTAAAGACCAAACTGAAATTTGTGTTGGAATTGCTCTAGCTGTGTAAGGAACATTCTTCTAGGAAAAAGAGAACTCCTCAGCTTTGAATTCTTCTAACAACCTCTAATGAGACATCCAGTGTGTCCAAGTAACATATGGCCTGCAAATCCCATAAAAATGAAGTTAACAAAGAACAGAAGTAATGGTAGAATACCTTCTGCTACTCTGAAGCATCACTTCCAAGAGAATGAACTTTTTGCTACTTTGGTTTAAATTCTCAGCATGCAAACTGACAACAGACACTTCCCACATGCAGTTTGCTGACCTGAATATGTGTTTTCCAGATCACATATCTGGGACTGAAATTGCCCCATCACAGATATTGGTGGGAAATAGGAAATGAAATGGATGCCTCCTCCAGTCACCTCTCAAGTCCAGGATTTCTAAGGGAATGTGCAAAACTCTCTCAAAACCTCAAGGAAAGAGATTAAGATCTTTAATTAAACCATTTCCAGACAGCACTGAGTGGCATTTTTTAGGAGTCCTGCTCTGTGATGTACAATTTCAGTTTTTAGTCTCTAGGCCTCTTGCCTCTCACAGAAATGTCACAGGAACAAGCAAAGACTCTCAGTGTACATTTAAAAGTCAACTGGGCTTTTAAGTAAGTCAGTTTTCATGACTGAAATAAAAGAGAGGTACCTCTTTTCTGCATCTCTCCATATGCATGGTATTCAGAGTTGTGCAAAGTAGTTTGGGATGCAGTGGGCAGCTTAGTACAAAAAGAAGTAGTACTGGAAGAAAATATGGAAGAAGTACTGGAAAAGTAGAGATGGCTCCACCACAAGCCATCCAGTCTCCTCCAAGGAAGCATCTTGACACAGAAAAGCACTTTAGCATGTTGGACTAATGCTTATCAAACTGCCCTGGTTCAGAGAGGATCTGGCAGTAAGTGACATGCAACATGGCTTGGACACTACTTACACTGAACATAAACACTGGGGAGCTTCTGGCCAGATTTCTATGGAAGCTCTTATCTCAAAATAAACATTAAGAAAAAGAAAACAACCCAAAATCTGGTTTTAATCCTTTTTCTTTCATAGCAGATATATAATAAAGTTTGTCAATCCATAGGAGCAACAGCATGAACAAATTCTTACACTGCTGATTTCAACTGGAATACAAAGTCACAGAGCCAAATGATTGATTTTTCCCCATATTCTTGCTGGAAGCATAGACATCTTTTAGTGAGGAGAAACAGGGAGATGCTTATTGAGCAGAAGAGCCAGAACTCTGTCCTGTTCAGTCAGAGCAGTCTAACCTGTGATGTTGAGCTCTGGTACCCCACACTCATGGCGCAGCGTGGACAAATGGACTGCCATGGTCAGGTTTGTTAAGAACATAGCTAAGGGGGGGGTGATGAATTGGGAAGAATAGAAAACCTTATTATTTCTTTTAAAACATAACCATTGATGGGCTGCACGGTCCAGCCATCACAGTTATGCCAGGTTTTTGATGTAGGACTGATTATTCATATGGAACAAGAAGGCTGCAGATGCCAAAGTCCGAAATCTGCAAGCCAAGAAAACCACCCCAAAATATTAGTGCTTGTCTTTCAGGTTGAGGCTAAAGAAAGAAGTTGTGCTTCCTTCTGTTCTGAAGAATCAATCATTCCCACTGTGACATGCTCCAGTGTAATAACCATAACAGTGCCTTCATTGTAAGGCACCCAAGAGGAAAAAGTGAATTACGATGGGAGGAAGATCCAGAAATCTTAATACTAACAACTCTGTGAAAAGAAGGTAAATGCTCTTTTGTAAGCTTATTTACATTTTATGACTTGTTTAATCTGAAAATTAATAGCACCTTAAAATGTTATTTTGTTCCAGGAAATAAAATCCAGGTCTGGAAGAAAAGAATAGTTATGCAAGTGGGAAGGCAGAAAGTTATACATTTTAAATGCTAGCACAAGCCATGAAGTGTAAGTAGGAAGCTCCTTCAGGGCCATAACCACACTACAGATTGCTCTCTGTCACACTAACTTTCAGAAAGGACACTGTCACTCCTATGTAGGTTAGAATCCAATTTTCCTCTCTTTCACAAAGAGCAAGGAAGATCTGTGAAATTAAATACTGTCTTGCAAAGCCACCAGTCTATCAGAGGAAAATTACCATAATGTTAAATGAAAATAACCACTGAGACCCAAAATGAGCAAACTTTTCTTAGAACTCTTAGGGAGTTTAAACGCTGTTTTTTCCTAGCACTTGAAGGAAATACTAAAACCAGACAATCTTCCTTTGTCCTGCTGTAACCATGAATATAATTGTGTCAACCTCCAAGACCTGCCAAAACAAAGGTCAGAGCTGTGACAGGAATGCACTTGACCTGCTGTCATGGCAGATGTGACAGTAGGGTTGACAGGTTCCTGAGGAATGTACCATTCCATCTGCCCCAGCATGAAGGAGAAAGACACCCAAGTTTCATGACATGACCCATAGATTAATTACATGGTGTGTGAATCACTGCTTCTCCCACAGCTTTCCATGGCTTGTGCATTACCTGCCTCCACTGCTGCTGTTTCACAGCTGTAATGATGCCCCGTGATGGAAGATCCCTGGAGATCAGATACTCCTTCCAGTGACCCATGTGGCACCCAGAATGCTCACCTTGTTGAGGACATCTCACTGAGGACATCCAGTGACCCACGTGGTGTTGCTCTGATTTTTTAAGTTTTTCTAAGCCTTCTGTTGTTTACATTCTTGTAACAAACTTTCTCACACACTTTATGTAAATAACTTATTGTTTTGAATTCTTTTATGGAGGAGGAGAAATTTGATGGACTGTTGGTTTGTCCAGTGTCATTGGAGAGGTGACTCTCCAATCCACTGTCACTTTTGGAAATCTATAAATGTTGGAGTCCAAAATTAAAAGTACTTTTTTTACCTTGGGAGAGCTGCGTGTCCATGTCATGTTATTTTGTGTCCTATAGTGACAACATCGTACCCAGCATGCTCACCTTGTTGAGGACATCTCGCTGACACCCAAGGTAGAGATGAGGCAGGATTCTGGTTGGGCCAGTGTTGGAAACAGGTAGGCAGGGTTGAGAAATGCAAGTAGGGATGAGTGTGGATTTTCCTTCACAGAGACCAGGGAAAGAGCTGGAGAACTCAGCAAATCCACCTGTGAGAGGAAGAGCAGGTATTTAATCTACAAACGTGCTGGTGCCCGTGCCAGTTGTGGGAGAGCAGCATTTAGCATGGGAGATGGGGAGGCACTGAGGGGCAGCAGGAAAGCCTTGGCAGAGAAGCTGCACATGTGCCTTTCCTTAGGTCAGCCTTGTGGTTCTCCAGACAAAAAGGGAATCACAGTAATCCTTGGTTTTTCACTCCCTAGACTATAAGAAGAAATACACATCTTTCTGTGGAGCCATACATCAGCAGCCAAGGCCTGGCTACATATTCCCACTCTGTCTGGAATAGTTATTTCTCTCCCTCCACTTCTCAGAAGGTTTTGATGCTTCTTCCCATTCTTAATATGTGGAAATGATTCTTCAGAAAAACAGGCACAGCACCCACCACACCATAAGCTGGCACACCTTTTAGTCTCCACCCTAGCAAGATGCTTTCTAGACACTTCCTTCTCCCATATCAGCTTTATACTGAGAGCTCATTAAAAAAATTCATACTTACTCCATTTGGTAAAAGCATTAATATGCATTTGGTAATGCTTACTTTTAAAATCCTACATTACTAATTAAAATCCTGCAGTACTATTTAAAATCCTGCAATCATTTTGTGTGCTGCTCCACAATTAATGTATTTCATCCAGGACACTGGAAGAAGTTTCATCTTTCAAAACCACACCAAGCCAAGGCTTCTCCATCTCAAGTGGGGGAGGTGAAGCAGAGGGAAGACTTGCAAAGCACAGTGAAAATCCTCAGCTCTTTCCTCCCAGATGAGCAGAGTTTTAACTGAAGGAAGAGTAATTATAACCTATTCAGAATGGAGCACCTTTTTATCATCAAGGAATTGAAGCACTGACATGCTCAATCTGCCAAATGCTATGTTCACTATGATTACAGTTTGAAGATGTGAATTAAAATTACTAAGGAATAAGCTAATGTACTGTTTTGCCAGGGCTTGCATTACCATTGCCTGAATTATTCCTATTCTTTAGCTTTTAAAATCTATATCATTAGTAAATGTTGAAATACCAAGGCAAGAGTGTGTAACAACCCATTTTATCTAATAAAAAAGCCAGCAAGCAGATTCTAGAGCAAGCATTTTATGAATTAATTCCTGTTCAGTCTCCTGAATAAATAAATAAATGAATGAACAAATAAAATAAAAAAACTGACTATTTTGTGAGACAAGCTAAGGCACTTCTCATCAGCAACACAGATCCTGCTTGTTCCATCAAATGAGAAGAAGGGTTTGCAAAACAATTCTCTCACATACTTGCTAAATTTTTTTCTGTATAGCCCAGTGTTTTCCTTTCTGTTACAGGAAGCATTCCTTGAATTTATAGGCAGTGTGTACCTCTGAGATTGAATGTAAGCAGTTATTTGAGAGGATAGTGAAGAAGAGGAAATCAAGGATTTGCCTTGGTTTCATTTGCTGATCCTTTATTTTCTGGGAGCACTGTTGGCTGCTTTGTGGATCCTCTCACTGACATGGCTGGAACTAGAGAACTCCTTACAAAGAAGCTGCAGAAGCAAGGATTTTACATCTGTGCTATCTTTGCAAAAGACTACATGGGAAAAGTTCAGCAAAAAAGGTCTTTCCAACTACCTAGGGATTGGTCTCATTTCTGTGTGAAACCTGTGGCAAGAAATTAAGCAGGAAGCTAATGTGCAAAACACCTGAGATTTTGGGGAGATGGAACCCATGCTCTGTCACCCTAAGATAAGAAGCACTCTTTTATTTTATTTTTATTCTAGGACTATCGAGGCAATTTAAAATGATTCAAGATCAGATGCTTCAATACTTCCTCTATGGCATGCATCCTTTCAAAGTCATGTTTTGTCTTTTCCACTCATGCTTTCCTAGTAACATGTTGCTTCAGGATTTTTACAACATGAATTACACTCACAAAACTCTCAAATCTTCAAAGTCTGACATTACACTGCCTGCCTTTACATGTGCACCAAGTGAACCCTCCTTTCCTCTGAGCATATTTTAACCTGGTATTAGTATCTGTGCTGAACTGATTTGAGAAAGCGCAAACCCAGTGATTTGTTTCAAATATTAAGCTGTCTTCCCTGCCATCCTCTAGGACCAAGTTTTCAAAAGGTTAATAGCTTTTGAATCAATCTGGCTTTGCTTTCTGGCACTTCCCAATATGAAAATCCCTTCTAGGTCAATGTGTATGGAAAAATTGCTTTAAAAGCCCACAAGCAAGCAAATCCCAAACCAAGAAAACACACTCAGATATGCATCCTGCTTAAGTACCAATTTCTTTAAGTGCCACAAACTGTCAGGGGTCTGGAACAACAGCATCTACATGCACAATCTCTAAGCTGTCATGGCATTATGAGACTCATTTCTGTTCAAAAGAACTGTACTCATCACTCTTTGCTTGCACTAACTTATAAAACGTACTTATTTTTAAAATACACAGGGAAATGTATTAAAAAACCCTCAGCACCTAAAAGTGTATAGAGAAAAAGGATTTATTTCAAATGTCTCTGTTTTCTAACACAGATGGTGGCTCCCCAGATGAACTCTATGACCAGTCTACATGAGGAGCCTCTTATGAGGAAAGTGTTTTAAGCACTCAGACCACCTGTACACTTCTGCTGTAAATGAAGCAGTTTTCAAAAAATAAACATTTGGAAAATTAATTTAGTCTACAGGTAGGAATGCAGAACAGAAAATTGAGCCTTAAAAGAAAAATGGGACAGGTTTTGTTTCACATTCCATAATTTGGGGATGACCTTTGCAAGAAGGCAATTTTTTTCCTTGAAATCTCCTTACCTACCTCAGTTGGAACAGGGACATTGGCAGCACTGTGCAGTTTGTTTTAATTAGAGAAAATACACTTTTCTTCTGGAGCTAGGTTTTAATAACACCCTTTCTCCCAGCACTGCTCCAGCCTCACGTGAATAATAAATCAATTGCAAGAGCATGTTGAAACTATGGGGGGGAGGAAAGCAAAAAATCCACACATCATTAACAGAGCTGCTAGGTTAATAGAGTTTCCCTGAATTCTTTGATAAATGTCACTGGGCCTTGGAAATACATGACTGACAAATAACTCCAAAATAGTCTCTCCTCAATAGCTCTGAACCACTCAGGTTTTCTGTATTCTTAGTGGTAAGCTGAGCTGAAACAGCTCTCTTGACATTCAACAGGATGTCTCTACAAAACCATGTCAAGGTGCCAAAAGCTCTCTGCTTTTGCAGCCCTTGTGTGTGGCAGACAACCCAACACCTCCCAGTCCTTACAGCAAAGTGTTTCTTGCTTACAAGCCTCCACATCCATTAGCAGAATTCTGGCAAGAGCCAGTAAACCACTTGATTGCCCTGTTGCTATGGTTCTGCAAAGTGGTGACTACAGACTTCCCTTTGATCCAGGCTTCCCTAACTACAGCTGGGATCCTAAAGGTATGATCTCTAAAGGAATCTTGGTATCAGAAGTGTCAGCTCCCTTCTCAGCCAGCTCAGGAAGCAAAACAGGGCCAAACCCAGAATGGATGAAAAAAGTAACAAAATTCTGTGGTAAAAGTTATTCCTCCTTATAGATTCACTGCCTAAGTCCTTATATAAACAGAATTCCCAATTAACTTTGCTAGAAACCGAAGAGGCAGGGAAAGAATATGGGATCAGGAGGCAATAAATGATAGAGAAATATTGTTGATTTGGGAAGAGCTTCCTTTCACTGAGGGAATGGAATCCATCCAGATCCTTATGATTAATTAGTTTAACTACCACTAAACGCAAATCACAAATTAATTCAGAGGAATGGCTCCTGGGAAGCACAAGCAGTTACAGCAGCTCATTTCTCTGTGTTCTGTGGAAACAGAGCAGGAGCATTCCAGTGCTGCCATCTGCCCTGCTGCAATCACAGACAGCTCTGCAAACCACTCTGCAGGATCATCTAAGCCCCAAAGGTCTGGATTGAACATGTAGTTGTTCAATCAAAAGTTGTGAAGTACTGATCATATTTCATTGTTTTTATCCAATATTTAATAAAACCTTTCCAGTTAAATGACACCCTGACAGGACAGGTAAATGGTTCTTATGTTCATTCCATGTTACACTGCTTTCTCTTCTTCCTCCTGGTCTTGATATTTCCTTCACTGGGATGTCAAACCATTCAGAGATGTGACCATAATTAGACAAATTCACAGAGAACATACTAAGTACTGATTTGGCCCAGGGAAAAGCAAAAAGGTTAAATAGAAGCATCAGTTACTACAAAATCCCTTTTCAAAATGCAAGCATTGTTTCTCATTCAGAAACAATGACAGACCACAGATGCTCCCTCATACATCCATCCTATCTCTCAAATGTATTTCTAACATATAGGAAAAAAAATCATCAGGAGGCAATCCTAATATCTCTTTATAGTTGCTCATAACATTACTGTTGAAACAGCCAATTCTTGAAAACAGCCAAATTCCTTTTCATCATGAAGTGTCTGCAGAGATATTTACACCAGAATTTTTCTCCTTAATCATCCAGAGATGCTCTTGCTGATCAGGCATGTGCATACTGACAAAGCAGACAAAGGAACAGAGATCTGACTGTGCTTCAAAGATAAGGTGAGAGACACAGAAAACATGGCAACCCCTAAGAGCTTGGATTCTCTAAAACTCCAGGCTAAGAAAAGCCTAAGAAGTGTTTAATACAACAACCCTGCAGCTCCATGTGCCTCACCCAGGAGGCACAGAAAGATCCTGTCTGGTGCTCCTGATGGAGTAAGAGACAATGGATGTGTTCTTTTTTCACATGGAGTCTGCTGGAAAAGACCACAGACAAGGCACACTGGTAACAGAGTAAACTGGCATTTTTCTGAAGTACCATTTAAATCAGATATTGCTCCTTTCCTCCCTGTTTTGGATTCTGACTGTTCTGAAAAAGCCAAAGGGAGAAATTGGTTTTCTTCAATGAATTCTTGGAAACAGACTAGAAGCTACTTCCTTCCTTTTCCCACAAGACCTACTTGTCTGCCAGTACATCAGTGTTAATTCAGCATCAAAACCCATTATTTTAAAGCAGGGAGTGGAAAAGGTCTGAGACCCAAGTGATGAGTCAGAAAACCAAAGACTACATGCATGTACTCAGAAAGCACTGCAAGAAGGAGAATATGAAGCTTGTGGATTTAACAGGCAATCCCACCTTTTTAAATCCAGAATTTTCTTCTTCATTAAGGGCACTAGTTATTCACAATTTTATATAACCACATACTAATAAATCTTATATTGCTATCCCTTTTTAAAAAGGAATATTGCCATACTTTTTTTTGTTGTTAATTTAATTTTACATTTTAAAGGAAATAAAGATTAAAAAAGCAGGAAAATTTGCAATTACCTCTAAAACATAATATTTAGGCCCTGTGATTCTAAGTAAGCCTCACCAAATGCCAAAGGTATGCAGTGGAGTAACTCATATTTAGCTTTTGGGGCTTTCTTTTCCTCTCCTAAATAGCAATTAGAATTTGTTAGTGTAAATACTGATTAGTGCCAGGGCAGTAAGGTAACATCACCAAAAACTAGGCTAAAAAAAATAAATCAAACAGCACTACAGCAAACACAAAATATCCAAACACCGAAGTTTTCAGTTTGCTTTGCCTCGGAGGCTCTCGGTGCTCTTTCCCAGTCACATTCCTGTTGAACATTAACGTGTTTATCTAAAAGCTGCAGTATAGATTTTTCCCCTTGCCTTAAGGAAGGAAAGCTGTAAACTTTCTGACTCACAAGTTTTATGTATCTGCAATGTTTCCACTCTGTTTAAACGAGGCACTACAATTGCCGCATTCCAGCCCCGCTCCGCAGGGACCCGTGCCATTTTCCATTACATAAGCTCAGGCTGGAGAGCCCTGTTGGGAGGGCTCCCATCCCATTCCTGTCCCCCCTCCTTCCACAGGATCCAAGGTTTCAGAGCTTGGGGAAGCCAGGGGTGTTTTTATTCCAGAGGTGCCCCGTTATTCCAGGTGTTTTACAAGCACAGCAGCAGGGGAAGTTCTTTGCCCTGGAGGGTTTCTGCCTTTGGTAAGACAAGGTTAATAGGCAGGTTAAGCAAACAGGGAAGGGAAGATGTGTGAGAATGGGGTCGAGCTTCCCATCCCACCCAAGTGCCATATTCCATGTGGCATGGCAAGTACAAAGAGCAGAGTGGAGCCCCTCACTCGCCTTTTCTGCCTTTAAGGGGAAAAAAAACCAAAAAAACCTTCACCATAATTTCAGTCAATTAAATTTCACAGGCATCCAGAGGTATCCAAAACAAAAGCAAACTTAACAAGTTATTCTTGGGTTTGAGAAATGTTATGTGAGCTCTACTTTAGTCAAATCTTGTTCTCTCTCAAAAGACAGGACACACATATGAAAGTAATAAACCCTACTCCCATTCTTCAAGTGCTTAAAACAATTATGGCACTAAATGAACACTGAAAATTGCATTTTAAGTACAGAGGGTGGGAGGATAGTCAGAGGCCTGACTGTAGCCAAGGGTACTTGCTTTTCTAGGCTCTCTTAAAAACTGATGGAGAGGGAAACTTTTCAAAGGGGTGATTCAGAACGAAGCTCCTCTCTCACTCTCACCTCCTCCCTGCCAACACTGGCTGTACTCCATGGGTTATGGGACCACTTGGGAATATTGCATTCCCTCAGCAAGATTTTACCTTTCTCAATAGAGGCTTCCTTCTGATGGAATCAACCAGTCAGAATGCCAGAAAAGCTGGCATCATTGTGCAACAATTTCTTCTCCTCCAAATAGAATATTGGCAGGATATTTAACAGCTCATTCACACTAAACTTTCTTTTAACTTCACACTAAACAGATAAACTGATTGTTGTAATTGATGACCATCACCATTTTAAGGTGTGCTGGGGTACTCTACAAAGACTTCTATGTAGGAAACACTCAGAACATCAGTAAGCCATAACTGAAAGTTATAAAGCTCAAAATCCAAATGTTTAAAAGGTGTCAGGATGTTTGCCAGAACCTTTTGCCTTCTTTCAGTCCACACTGAACCACATGGCACTCCCTTACTTGCCATAGGGGACTGCAGAAACTGGGAATAAAGCCCTGTGTCACAGCCCTGGTCCCTTCAGCACATGGAAATGACCAGCCCTACCTACAAGAGAATATTCTTCAGATTTCCTGCTCCCCTGCCACAGGGAATTCTTCCTTGGAGATAAAGCAGGGAGAAAGCACTGGGCTTCTCTTATCTAGGCTTTTCTTTAGGCAAGTAAGACAGCACAATGGTGAATATACCCTAGAGATGCTTTAGTATTTTTACACTAAAGATTTCTTTAAATGGGCTTCCAATTTCAAATATTTCTAAAATGAACAGCAGGGTAAAGAAGACTGAAGTAGAGTTCCTGACTTGCTTCCTTCTCCTCATATCTTCCATGCCAGTCTTCCATTTGGTATACACACCTTGTCAGGTGAGGGACAGGTTGGGGAAAACAAGGAATCGGGAAGTTTCAACAAAAACATACCTTTTGCCACACTCCCTGGGTAATCACTCACTGCTTTGTTTCCAGGACCTTTGTCCAATCTCACTGAACTCATTCTGCCTAGGGTGCCCTTCACTGTGCATGCATATGACCCCAACATTTGTCACTGAATAAAAAACCAATAACTTATTTATTTCTCCTTATTACTCCTTCTCCTAGGAAGAATCCACTACATCCCATTACTGCTGATATTTTTCATAGGCAGAAGTGTAACAAGAGATTAGAAGGCAAGTCCCCACCAACCATTGCTTTGAGAGGAAGGCACACAGTGTTTCAGTGTTAGGCTATCACAGTTTTTAATGACACTTTGTACATATAGAAGGGTTTTGTTTAGGTTTCTTTCCTGTCTTTTAGGATGCCTTCCATTTAGACAAAGTGTTCTCAACACAGACCAAAAAAAGTTTTTAAAAAGTCAACACAAAATAAAAAGCTGTGCTTCACCTTCTTCACAGGAAACATTTGAAAGGTAACTGTCTGAAGACATCTGTGCTTGAATGAGTAGAACTAAGCCAGATTAAAAGCAGGGGAGAACAAGTATTTAAGGCAAGTAGAATATGAATGCTTCCATTCACAAAGTGAAATAGAATTTAATCAAGACTCTTGATGTTTACTGCCTTAATGATGATCATTCAAGCAAAAATCACTAGTCTCTCCTAACTGTTTCTGCAGAGCAAGCAGGAAAATCATAACACGACTAACTAGGGAAAGGACTACATTGCAAATCCAATTCTCAAACTATGAGAAGGAATCAGAGGACATCTCTGTGTTTAAGTCTTACTTAAGTCAGAGTAGAAGATGCCATGATGGGAATGAATTAAGCCCTTGGTGCCAACATATCAGTATTCTGTGCTCTGTTAAAAATTAAGTACCACATGGAATATTTAATTCCTGAAAACATTCCTCACCAAATTATGAGTATTTTTATGAGGTTATATCAAGATCTTAAACTAATTGGTAAGGGTTCCTTTGAGGTCTTTACAATAATTACTTCAATCAAAAACAACCTCCAGGGCAGAGCACGCCTTTATGAACAACCTAAATAAAAAACCACTTTACTGAGTGCTCAGTAATGGGGGGTTTCAACAAGAACAGAGGCAGGAATTTCAGATATTTGTTAAATACTCCTTATTCCATCCCAACAAAAAATATTTTCCTACCCCAAAATGTTTAAGGTCACTGTTTTAAATAAACCAGATTTAGTGGCATATGGAAAACTCAAGTCCAAAGGTTCTTCTTTTTACACAGTACACTGACCCCTGCCCTCATTATGGGCTATAAACATTTATTAGATTTCGTCATCAGCTTGCTGAGACAACATATTTTATCTAGTTTCCTACAGCCACATATCAATAAACTCCAAGGAGCTTTCTGCAAGACTGAATTTACCCAATTCTCCTTCACCTCACATCCTAAAAGGTTTCTTGTGTATGCATTGAGTAGCTAGATTTTTAACAGATGTAAAAAAAGTACATGAAATAAACACTGAACTGTAATAGATCAGTAGTAAATAATTTCCTTATATTTCCCTTTTTTTCTTGTCCTCCTCTTCCACTGGTTTTAAAGCTATCACTTGTTTTTGCATTCATAAATATCCCCATCCTAGCTATAAACAAAATTTAACAAATATATAAACAAATATACAAAAAATAAACAAATTTCTTCTTATGTAAACAAACATAAGAGGAAATTCTCAAACCTGATGTTTGCCATTTGACACACTAAAGTAAAAGTCCTGCTTTTTATGAGGAGGATTTTGACACTTTAGATTCCCAAACTAACCCTTACCAGCTGTGTGTGGCTAAGTTCACCCCAGCTCATGTGCACAACCATCCTGCTTGTAGCTTAGGAACATTTTCATCTTGAACAGAAAACACCCACATGCTGGAAATGAAAAGAGAACCATTTCTCCCAGTATCATTATGATACATGCAAGTGGTGATTGGCCAGATGATGCACTGGGAAGCTGGGAACAGCTGGAAACAGCTTCCCTTCCTGGTTCTGGGCATTCCTAGGAGAGCCACAGGCCAGTCTGAGAGAGGAGACTCTGAGCACTTCTTTCACAGGGTCCAGCAGATGAGCCACAAGATCAAAGACATGTCTCACACAAGTGAGGAAGGGAAGTTCTTGACACTTTCCTGTGCTTGGCCCCTCCCCAACACATCCCTGCCATGAGGTCTAATTCTCAGTTGCAAGAGAGGTGTTTCTGTCTTGGAAATTAAATTGAGGACAGTCTGATTCCTCCCTGGAGCTGTAATCTGCTTCAGGTTATTGAAAAACCCTCAGGACAGCTGAGCAGAGTTGAGAATTTGAACGAGAAAAGGATTTCTGAGGAGATACTGTTTCTAGACTGGTTTCTTTTTCAAATACCAGTTTTCAGTTTAAGAGAGTATTACCCACTTCTTTGAGCACTTTTGCATTAAGCATTTACTGTGCCTACACACCACACAATTCTTGGTAGCTCATATGTAAGAAGAGTTACCTAATCTAATACTGTAATCCACCACCCACAGGTGTAATTCTTACCTAGACAGCAAAGAAAACAAAATCACCAACCCTAGCCAAAGCAAAACCCACTTGGCTTACTGTAAGTAAAGCTCACAGGAGCACCAAACTCATGTCCAAGTGCAGAAATCATTCATTTTCTCTGCAATCACTTTCAAAACAAGTTGAGAAAAGTTCTCTCTCAGTACCACAACCTCTCACACTGTCATGTGAAGTCACTACAAACTGTAGTGAAACCCTGTTGCTTAGAGGAAGGATCTCTCGGGAGTTATTTCCTTTCTCCCACCATTATTCAGTGCTTGTGTTTCAGCATTTCTCAGACACAAGGTGTACACCTCATTAGATCACTGATCCACTCACTGCAATGGATTTCCTACTTAAATTTGTCATTCCCTCCTTTCAGCCTTGGATCTACTTCAAGCCCCTCCTTGCTCCTTCTTGTGAACACTTTCTGCTGTTCCATGACTGAAATAATGGCACTAACACATGCTCAGAGCAGCAAATCCTGTGTTATAAGGAACTGAATTACTATAGATTCTTTGACCTGGGATGTAAAATAAAAAACAAAAACAGAAAAAAAAAAAAAAAAAGAAGGAGAGTGAAGGAAAAGACCTAAATAAAGTTCTACCACTTAGGGAGCTGAAGTTTAAAATGTCACACAAACTAATCTCAGTAACTCTGGAAGATAATTTCCTTTGTTCTTATTTTAGCAATTACCAATTCAGTAAGGAAGAGATTTTCTTCCTACCATGTACAATACTTAATAAAACAGGGAAGCCCATTTTTTTGCTATTTTTTGACCCTAAAGTAGAAGACATATGCCTCTAAAAACCTCTGCGTTGCTCCATTTCCATTTACACAGACTAATCGTGTAATATATCCCCTGTAAGATGCAATTTCTAAATACTGCATGTATTCTGAGTGTCACTATATGCAAAAAGAACTACAGAAAAGTCTCTGCTGTAACTGAAGTTTATACCTGCACTTGCAAAACTGTACAGGTCTGCTATACCAACAGCATTTTCTTTTTTCTCTTTATTCAAGTGTTTCAGAGGTTTCTTTTGGTACATGTCACCTGAAAGGGGTTTCTTTTTTGTTACATCTTACCTGAAAGCAGATGCACAGAGCTGAAGTTCTTCTCCAGTTTGCCCAGGAGCACAGTAAGAAAACAGTCAGATGAGAGAGAGGTCACATCTTTAGAACTTTGGTCATACACCACCACTTCCTGCTTGCAATCAATTTCAATCTGAAACACAAGGAACTCAGAGTAAAACAGGAAGGAGGAAGATGATTAAAAGCCCCACATTATCACCTCCATCAGGGTTCCTACATATTTGCTATAAGAGCAGTTCAGATATATAGATTTCTTATGCACTTGTTCACTAAACAGTTTTTATTTTATACTTCATAAGCCTCACAGATTTAATTCCATGGAGAGTTTGTAAATTGATTATTTGCTGCAAGTTGAAGCCCACTACACAAATTTCTATCATTTGGTAATTTTATGTCACTTGTGAATTGCTCTACCTTCAGCCAGGATGGTGAATTTGTTTAAAAGCTGAGCTTTTGAGAAGGTGGCCCTGCCTCACTTTCTGCTGGTGAATTTGTTTAAAAGCTGAGCTTTTGAGAAGGTGGCCCTGCCTCACTTTCTGCTTCTGAGAGTTTTCTACATAAACAGTAAAGAGACCTTAAACTGCCTCTAAGCCGCGCACATTTTGGTTACCTGCACAACTTTATATATAAAATAAAAAGCTTCATTTTTAACATGTCAAAGCAACAACATAGTAGATTATTTTTGTACCCAAAACATGTGAAACAAATATCAATGGATAAAAACCCCAATATCCCCCCCACAGACACACACACACATATTAATTTTAAACAGCATAGCTATTTTCTTTTCACTGATAACACTATTTGGAGAAAACCACACCCCTCCTCCCAAATAAACAAACAACAAAACAAACACCAACATTCATCAAACTACCCCATGAAATGCCCTTTAAACAGCAAGTAGGAGCCAGGACTGACAGAGAGGCAGTTTCTTTGCAAACCAAATGACCACTTGCTAAGCAAGCCCCACCACCACAGACCCCCAAGAATCGTTCAAAGTTTAGGGGAGACTGTTTCCTGCCTTAATTATATAAATTTGAGGGACCGTGCTTTGCAAGACACACAAGAATCCTGAGAACATTTTTTCCTGAGTAATTTCTAAATCCCTTCCCTTTGTCACTGATTCTACAAAGAATCTAAGGATAAACTCAATAGTAACCAATACCCTCTTTGATCAGGTAACATCTCAGTCCTCTAATCTTGTCAGGCTTTGGTTGTTGGTTTGGTTTTTTATTATTATTTAATTAAATACTGAAGGAAAAATCATTACAAGTTTCTTTCCAGCCACTCCTTTAAAGAAATACAAGGAACAGGAGGAAAATGACCCCTACCTTGTGTTTTGCTGAGTGCTGAATGAGCTCTGTGATCAAAACTTTGTCCTGCTGCAGCCTGCGCTTCATGAGCTTGGAGCAGTTGATGTTGATGGCATCCAGGATGTGGGAGGTGTTGTACTCCACAAAGGGGCGGCTGTCAATCAGCAGCAGCTTCTCTGTCCCACTCTCCAGCAAAGCCACCAACTTCTCGGGGACAATGAGCTGGGTCCTGATCATCTCATGGGCCATGACAACAGCGAGGCCTCTTTCCCCACCGCCCTCTCTAATTTGCTGCGATGATGTAATGGCTGTGTACTCAAAGGCTTAGCCACACCATTGTGCTAGAAGTGTATGAGGTCATGCTGGTAGTGACTGGCAAAAGAAAAGTTAAATCCATTTTCAGAGAGAGCTGTTGGACCGAGCGTCGTCTCCTGCTCCCGGCCGATGTACAAAGGGTTGGCTCCACAAAGCGCCCCTCACGTCTGATTCATCGGGACACGACTACGGAGTGGCCATTGCACAATTCACACAAAAGATGCTTTCTGGCTGCTGCTGCATTACATCATTCTTTACCTTTGCTCCCACCCATCAGCTTTACACCAGATTGAGAGCCTGTAAGAAGGGGAAGATGAAAAAAAAACCAAAAAACACAAACCAGATGAGGCCATGAAACTTCGCAGAACAAAACATTCAGCTCTGAGGCTTAGCTCTACAGTGGGCCATACATGGAATAAACACATTCCTGAGGAGTTCTCCTCTCCGCTGCATGTGCCAAACACCTAGAGAGAGCATTGGCAACTGCAGCCTCTGAATCCATTCCAAAGATCTTGCCTGGACAATTATCTTGTATTTCAGGCAACATAGCCAGCCTTAATTGCAGACTTTTGTTGCCACTAGCTCTGCCTCTTCACAAGACTTTGTTAGAACATAATTAAGAGATGCTGCCCTAAATCATGGTATTCCTTTCAATAGCAAAACTATTTAAATGCATTTCAGCACTGCACTGCTTAGTAAGAAGTAAAATTTGTTTTTAAAACACTTAAACATTTTAAATATTAAACATTTCAAAGTTTAATGACTTGGAAAATATTTCACAAAACAGCACTGCAAGTTGGGAAACTGAAACTACACAAAGGAAAGGACCAAACTTAGATCCACCTCTCTGAAGGAAATGCTTGAATAGAAACCAGGACAAGATGCCACATGAGGACACAAGCATTTTATTTGAATTAATCACCAGAGATGGATGAGGTCTCACACTATTGGAAAGTAAAGCAGTGAGCACTCTTCTGTTCTTCCTAGAGCTGTGTGATACTTACGTGAGATGTGTAACCCCCAGCACTCTAACCTTAACTAAAGATTATGCTAAATAATCTTTGAAACAAACTACATTTCTCTACAATTAGATCCTGACAGCATCTGAACAACATCAGCTGAAGGAGTGGCAGCAGCAGAGCAATAAAACCCCAACACCTTTATCCCCCTCCTTGTAGCACTGCCTCACAGCTGCCCTTGGGATCCTCAGAGTGTCCCAAAACATATTCTGATGGCACAAGTCCTTGTAGGAACGCTCCTCAGAAAGGAGCCACCACAGGGCTACAATCTTTGGGGATTTAGCTCACATTTGAACTTAGATTTTATAGTGTTGACTTGCTGCTTCCATTTGAGAGGTTTGTTATTTACCTTAATTACAAGAGAAGTAATGAATACTAACCATCAATAGATTTATATTAAAAGTCCTGTTATACCAACAGGCCAGTTGCATTTGGCACTGGGAAATCCCAGGACTGATGTTTTACTCTTTAGATATATTGTACAAATCTACATTTACACAATGTTAAGCAAAATAAATTCTGCAAAAAGTACAAACTTGATGTTAACAACCCAAAAGAGGAAACTGGAAGTTGTTTCATGAGTTTCACGTGGCAATACAAGAAAAACACCAGCTTCCACACAGACAGACATTAGGCTGACAAAATGTGATCTTCCATTTGTCTGATTTAGTGCTGTTGTGACAGTGCTGTTAAGCTTGCCCAGATAAATGGAAGCACATAGCAGTGAAGTGCACACTGCTCTAAACTACAGTAAAAAGATTGGAAAATGTACTATACCAAGTTTTAATTAAATGTTTTAAAGAACCTGGTTGGCAGGTGTGCTCCTCCTCAAAGAGCAGTCATTATACACTAGTCTCAGGAAGGTATCAAAAGAAAATTGATTATCAAAATGACATTATGCAAGTGGGGGGGAGGTGGGGGAGGAATCTTGATAGTTATGTTGAAATTTTCCCACCCAGGAAAAAAGTATTCTGCAATTTTTAAAATTTCTCTTCACATGTCCTGTCACAAATCTTGATTCTCTTTTATTCACATCAAAGGTTGCCAGATACCAAATCCACTGAACTCAATGAAAACTTTTCCACTGGCTCTAGTGGGAATTGGCTCCAGCTCCTTTGCAAGCTAGACAGTTTGTTCATGAACTAGACAGTTTGTTTTGATGGATAAATCGCTGACTTAAAGCTCAAGTAATAACAGGAAAATATAGCAGCAGAGAAAGTACAGAACTCTAAAACGGATGCTGTTAGAAATAACTTAATCTTTAATTTGCAACTTTCAGTTTGGGTATGCTTCTTATCTTCTAAAAGCTTGCTGTTTGCTTTCTCAGCCTTCACTTTCATACAACAGAGGCTTGTTTCAGAAGACTCTTGTGAAGAACTCAAACCAGTCATATCTGGTGACAGAGTAAAGAGCATGTAAAGAACACAGGGCAAGTGGGCTTCAGTCAAGAATCCTTTAAAATAGCCCTATTACCTTAACATACCAAGTACCTTGAAAGGATTCTGTCCATGGTTTGAAAGCAACAAACTTAACAATAATGTCACTTTGAGTTATTGCAACTGAAGTCCTTTATTGACAGGAACATCTCAATGGTGCTAGAGAGAAACAACATTTTATGAAGTACAGGATTTTATTTTAATTCTCTCAGTTTCTGGAGCTATCAGTGTTTGGGTGTCTTGCCTGGGACCAATCTAAACAAGAAGAACTGGCAGCCTCTTGCTTTAGGTAAACACTTGAGCACTCATCCTATTCCTCATGACTGCTCTTATCATTCAGCTTCTATGAGGTGTTGAAACATCTGTTTAATTTCAAATGCATTTGTAAAACAGACAAAATTAAATTTCTTGACTGTTCTCTTTCTACTTGTGACTTAGATCTCAATGGTATAGTATCTCAAAATGATGCCATACAATGCATTGCCCCAAACAGGACATTGTGCTGCTGACCTTAAAGCTAGGAAGCCATCCTAGTCACAGGGTGTTCCATGCTGAAATCAGGATTATGAAAAGTGATCCATAATTGAGCCATAAGAATCTCCCACAGGGTCATTCATGTACCCACTGGGAACACTGCATGGCTGCTTCCTCCTTCTAGAGGGACTGCAACACTGGCACTTTTAAACAAGAAAATTAAACATCTAACTCACGATGAAAGAAAAAAGGTCTACACTTTTCCAGTACCTTTACAGCTTTTCCTTATTGTTTAAAGAACCAAACCAATAATCCTCCTCCTATCTTGCACACAAACAACAGTGGATGACTAATGTTTACATGTATGTTTAATTTTATAGGATCTCTTCCCTCAGGGATTCCTGTCCTCATCCCAGCTGGTTCAGATGCACTGAAATAAGCAAGTGCCCCGTTTTTGGTGACATGGTTGTGTTTGGTTTTTCAGTCACTATAACTCACATTTTGTATGCACTCCTTTAATTTTTACTGCTATCACTTTGACTCCAAGCAATTCCTTTCAATCACAATAGGATGATTGTTTGAGTTCTCAGGCTTTGGCTCATATAGAAATCATAGAATTATTTAGTTTGGAAAAGACCTCCAAGATCATTAAGTCCAACTGTTAAAGTAACTTGGACATTGCCAAGTCCACCACTCAGCCATGTCCCTAAGCTCCACATCTTTCAAATGCTTCTGGGGATGAGAGGCAGATGTGTTAGGAATACATTTTAAAAACTCTCAGAACAAGAGTCTCTAATTCTACCCCAATTAAGGAACTAGAAAAGAGCTTAAAGCCTTGCTGCAATCTCTGAAAGATTCTGCCTCACTTAAGAAGATAACCTTGAAGTTGAACCTTGCTGTCATAAATGTGTGGCTACGTCATTAATCCTGCTTTGTCAGGAGCCTCAGCAGTGCTCCCACGTCATCCATAACTGACAAAATCACTTTACAGCACCTGAACAAGGTCCTGATGGGCAGCCTTTATGGACTCAGCTGAAACACCTGAGAGTTGGCTTTTTTGAACTGTGTATTTTTCTATTTTTAACACGTACAAATGAGAAAAACATTATCATCCCCTAGAGTCCTTTTCATGGTTCTTAGGGTGGGCACCCTTGTAAAAGAAAAACTGAAAAGCTGAATTAAAATGCAAATGTAGAACACCCCAAACTGCAGGACACAGGTTACTGCTGGCTGTTACAAAAGGGGTATTTGGCTTCAGGGTTACTGGGAGTGGCAGTGGTTCAAAGGCTGATGCCAATACCACCAGCACCAGAGCCACATGTGATACTGGACAAAGAAGTGTACACAAACTAGAGAGGAACTCCAGATCCAGGGACCACAGGGTGAATTCCTACTCCTGCAAGAACCATTCCCTCACCAGCCTCAAAAAGATGGAAATAAATTGTGTTCTGGAGGGTTCCTTTTCCCAGTGCTACAAGAGACTAAGTGACAGCTGAGAGAAGTCCAACCCTTGCTCAAGATGCTACTCAGTGTTCAGAAACACAGAGTGTCTATGGAGCACAAGGGAAATAAAATTTTTAATTGAAGTTGAGGAATAGCTGTTCTTTTGAATGCAGCAAGCAAGCCAGTAAATTCCAGAGATCAACAAATGTGTAATAATGTGCAAAGACTGGGGGAAAAAACAGTAGCTGAAGTTAGAGAAGCACATATGTATTACCTGCCATTGTGCAGTACACATAGGAGTGAGATAACAAATGCTCATCAATTCAAAGAGCTCTGTTAGCAAGGGCTCGTGTCATTCCCTCAGCTCAGGGGAATGAGGGTGTCTTGGGCTTTTTGGATGAGTCAAATAAGCATCACTATCTCATAAACACATCATTTCCTCATGCTTCCTGGCAGGGAGGTTGAAGAACAGACAGTTTCCACCACCCTCTGAGCACTCTTAACTGTGGTGCAAGATTGGACAGCAGCAGAGAAAGTCACTTAAATAGAAATACATAGATTTTATTTTTTTTTAATGTCACTCATGTACCATGTTCATAAAAAAGAAGCAGTTTAAAAAATTTCACCCTTGCTTATCTATGGGTGTTCCCTCTTCTACTTTTAACATACCTGTACTTTTATCCTATATATGCAGTCAAAATGCAGTGTTAATTTTATCTTCCTGGTAGAAACACCAGCCACAAACATTTTAGATTACACACTCTACCACCATGAGAAAGGCAAGTGTAATGCGTTGGAAAAACTATAGATGAAGGTGGATTTTCTGTTCAGTACTCTTGTCCTTCATCCTGCTTGACTAATCATTCAACTTTGATTACTAGTTCTAAAGAAAAGTCTCCCCACTTCTTTGTGCTCATCAATGTGAAAACAGACACAGAGAGAGTCAGAAAGGAAATCAACCTGCCACAAATACACTGCATAAAAGACATCCAGTTAAGATCTTTAAGCTCACTCTATTTCTACACCTACTGCTCAGCAACATTTTTATCACTGGCACTCTGAGACAGCTGGGCTAAGCAAGAGGAATGGGCCTTCCATTTAGATAACAGAAATTTCCTGTCACACAAATAATCATATTTGAAATATTATATTATTTCAAAATAAAACCAAAAATCATACCAAACCACCACATTTTGCTGACCTACTCAGCATAGCTCTCAAACATCTGCAATGTTCGTGCAAATACCATCCAGGCACCATCACCATCTCTAAACCATAAGCCAGGTTATCATCACTTGCTCTTACCAAGGAGCCAATCTCTTTGACATTCCCAGTGAAACAATAAACATTTATTAAATGTGACCACAGGGAAACCTGGCTGGCAGAACATGGCCTCCTGGGAAGCATTAGAAGATGCTGTTGATATGTTACATCACTCTATTCAAATGACACTCAGACTTAATCTGGGGACTCCCTTCTCCACCCAATTGAGCGAGAAACTCTTTCCATTTCAAAATAATTTTTCACTGCAGGTTCACAGCATATAGGTCTGGGGCAACCAGAATGAAAGATTATTTAATTTGCTTCAAACATATCCTATAATACATTACATTTTTAGGTTCCTATTGCCCGGGACACTAGACCACCAGGAAAAGTGTCAATGCATTTTTTAAAAATGGTTCTCCCTCTATGACCTCCAAGTCAAAGCAATGGAAAATTTTGGAGTATGAATTTTTTATTTTCATGTCAAAAGGTGTTACTCACCTGCATTTAAATCACAATTTATATGGTCTGAACAGGACAGAAGGTGGTCCACATACAAAGGCCAGCAGAAAGAATTACCTAAACACAGGAAAATAATAATATTAATAATAACAGTAATAAAATCCTTATTGCAAGATTTAAAAACACCAAAAAAACCCAGACAAACATCCCCCAACCCAAACCAGGAAATGGATTTTACACATTCACTGCAGTCATTTGCTGTACAACTCGCCCAAACACATGAAAACCTAGGTGAGAAGTTATTTATGAATGCTGGCATTCATTTATATGGAATGGGTCCAAAATAGAAAGTTATGCTACACTGATTTTCTAAAAGAAAAGAGGAAAAACCCACCACAGCAAACCCCTCTACTATCTTTAAATTGAAATTTAAAAAAAAAATTTGAGATGCTTTAAAAAACCCTAACAAACAAAAACCAACCAGTGATTGCCTTCCAAACTCTTTGTCACATCTCACTGCTAGAAAACCAATGTACAGCTCAGCATTAAAGGTGAGGCATTTGCACAGAATTAAACAAATTCACAATCGCTTGATCAGTACCTATAAATGTGAAAGATTACCACAAGTAAGTGTGAATACAGCTGCATTTTGCATAGACAGAGACCAGTGAAACAGGACATTTGTGTAATTAAGCCCACCTCCCCACACTCTAAAAAAGCCAGCACTGGAAAGTGGTGACACTAGAGTCACCAGTCATTACACACAGTCATACCCATACAACTTCTACCCAAAGCACCTGCTGTTCAACAGGAACAAATTAAATTACAACTTTTACACAGGGAAGAAAAGATAAACACATCAGCATTGCTTCCAAACCGTTTCCTGGGCAGCTAAACCCAAGATTCAAATCATGGCTGCCAAGAGATGACAGCTTCCCTTAATCACTGTGGTATAAACCATGACAAGAAATTCTTGCCAAGCAGTGCCTTGCTGTGAGATCCAGGAGTGGCTCTGAAGCACAGAGTAAAGGATATGACAACTGAGAAGAGCCACACCAGCAAAGGGCTGGGGGTGTTACAGTGAACAGCCTGAAAATCCACAGCATCCCACAAGGAAAAGAACTACAGGTATCAATCACCTCTCCGTCTTTAGGCAAATGGCAGCAGTAGGAATGGGGGTAAGAACCCTTCAGACAATACTGAGGTTACAACCCAGAACAGGCTTTGCTCACTAGGCTCATCTCTTGACTGGGACCCTGTGTTTTTCCCTGGAAGGACCCAGGCTGGAGATCCTTTCTCTTCCATCATTAGTATGCAGGCATCTGTATGTGAGAGCAGCAGGGCAGAGAGCTGGATGAGAAGATCTGTTGAAATTGGGCTGGGTCCTTTTCCCCACTCTGCCTGCTCCAGATTCTCACTCCTTTCTGAGCCTCAGGAAGAGGCTCTGCAGACCTCTCTTGCTCCTTTCCATAATCCAGTGGCAAAAGCCTGGCAGAAGGCAACAGAGAAAACCCATCCTACTCATTGTACTTGTTGCTATCCCTTTTTCCTATCTCATCCCAGAAATGAACACTGAGCTAATGCTCAGCACTGATGAGGCCCTGCCTAGAGACAGAGCCCTATGATCTGAGACCGCCTTGTGACAGCCCAAGGAAACAAAGTCCTGAGCCAAAAAGCATCTCCTCTTTTGTTCCTTAGTGCCTCACATGCAGCTCCTGAAGTCCCCCTGAAAGCTGTCAGGTATCCTTCACACTCAACAGTTCCTGCCTCTCTGTGCCATCCATGCCATGCCATGACTCCTTCTGCCAGCCACACCTCTCTGATGTTCTTACAAATAAATCAGCTCTCAGGACACTATATTCTGTTTTCCCCACTTTAATAAATACATGTAAATCAAGTGTTTAAAGCAGCCCCCAAGAGGGGTCATTTCACCACAGGGAATGATTAATTCTGCTGAAGAGCAGATGAGAAACAAAGCATATACTTAATTTCAACACAGTTTACTAGAAGGAGGTGTCACATTTTAAGAACAGGATCCACTCATGATTGAAGACTGAACTGCTGTAACTTCAGCCATAAGCATTAAGCATATTTGGAAATTCCCTGGCAAAGCTGTTTAAGGAAAAGACATTTCCTGTAATTTTCAGAAACATTTTATATCCCTCTCCCCTCCCCTTTTCAGTCTTGGTGGTAAGGAAGGGAAGAGAGAGAGAGAGAATACCATATTACCATTAGGTGAAATATGAATGAGCCACCCAAGTTTAAAGTGGAAACTTCAGCTATTTGTGCTTAGAAGAAAGTTTAAAAAAAAGTCTTTCATCATTAAGAGGCCAGGATTTTTCTGCTGACTTTAGAAAAAGAAATATACATCCTTTCAATTAGGGTGAGTTACAGAAGGATATAAACTTGTCTTTATACTCACTTCTGGTAAATAAGAAGTCCTCCAGGCCTTATTTAAATACCTTTTTCTCTTTTCCAGAATTAAAAATTGAAGCCTTTTTTTCTCTTCTCTTGCTCAGGGCCTTCCTTAAACTGCAGCTAAACAAACCCAACCAGTGGGGTCATGCAGAGCATTCCTCCCACAGCAGAGAGTGAGGAGAATCAAACAAGAGAGAAGCCAGGGAGAGATGGAACAGTCAAATGTGACAGCATCCCACTAAGGACATCACCACCTTCCTCTTTCTCCCAAAAATCTAATCTTGTATGAAGTATCTGGTATAATATTTATAAAATTTACAGTAAGTTAGAAAATTATTTCACTTATCTATGTAATCCAAGTCTGAAGAGAACCAATCCAAAACTACAGCATATAACATGAATTCACAAACCAAATTAAAACTGAAGGACAACTGAACTGAAAGACAACTGCCTATCCCCACAAAACACACCACAAGTGCTACTTTGGCCCTGCACACCAAATGGCAAAGATTGATCAATTGTGTGGGCAATTAGTGTGACCAATTGCTCACACCTGCCACCCTCTACCAGCAACTGTAGGGTAGATTTCAAAGGCACAAAGAAAACAAAGTAACACAATGAAAAACTTAAGGTGTTGAACTAATTAATAAATCCTCAAGCTGTTGCAATTCCAGCATGTCTTTGCTATTTTTATGACACAGGTGCTTTACAGCAGCATCTTTCCTAACACCAAGGTTTCCATCTCCTACACAAGCTGCATATTCTGAATCACCTGTTCTGCAGCTCTGCAGATCAACACAAACAGAAACTTCTGTATTTTCATGGTCATCTTTTTGCTGAGAAACAGATTAAAAAGAGGAGTGCTCTGAAGAGTAGTGCTAAAAGGCTTACCAGGAAAGAAGGTAAGATGGGATCTCAGAGTCTTCGGATAGTGGTTAACTTTTAAATATAAGGCATTCTGCCTAGTGAGAGCCTTTGAGGGGGAAACATCCAAATAATATGGCCCTGCAAAATAAGGAGTCAAAATTTTTATTTAAAAAAGGCTAACTCTGATCTACTTTGTGGTCACTGTATGATAAAAACAGAAGGTGGATCTGAAACCAAGAACTAGGATGGATTAAAGACAGGATAATGATGGCAATTCTATTAGGGAAATTAATCAGAATAGCTTCTGGGCAAGGCAGGGATGAATTTGTTGCAGCAGACTTTTTATTGACTCTTCTCCTAAATTAAACTGAATGACTAAAATGAGTCAATCTCCTTTAAGGACAGAGACTTGTAATCTGCTTGCGTGGTGTGGAACAACGTGGGTTAAAACGTTCTGGTCTTTCACCCATTTGAGGAAATGACACCAGCTCTCCCGGAAGGCAACATGCACATTCAACCCCTTCACATCAGGGCATGAGAAAGTTTGAAAGGAATTTATTTTTTTTTAAACTGTCAACATTAATACTTTGTTTCTTCCTGCTTGTGTCTGAAAACAGAGCGCTGCACTGCACTGCATGCATGTCCTGTCAGCTGTACAGGGAAATATCTAGAAGTTAAAAAAAAAACCTAATAAAAGTGTTGATTAAGTTTGTTATCAAAATCATTTTAAAGCTCTCTGCATACAAAGTAAATATTGCCACCAGTGTATGCTACATAGTGATAAAAACATGCAGAAGCATCTTCAGAAGGGAGGCTGGGCCAAATAAAACATTGACATTACACATATGTAAGCTCAGTCCTACTCATTACAGCAGTTAAATTTAATTGGGTTTCTCCTTAAATGACATTTACATGGCAAGGAAACAGAATAGATGCCGGAAAACAGCAAGTCCACAAACAGGGGACAGCCCAGCTATCTTCAAGTGGGAGTAGAAAAGGAAACTTTGAGGAATATGCTGTACAGCAATGGCTCACAATTAACAAGCAGAAATAAATCAAGTTGTTATATGCTCCCAGAAATTAAACAGTTGCAGTAATCCTGCTCAGAGGCCTCCATTCTGGGCTGTTCAGGCTATGATATGGAGTGATGGCTGAATTGCAGATGAGGCACAGAAAACAAATTAACAGACCCCTAGATCCAGATCCAGATGATTGTGACTCAAATCTCTCACCATGGTGTAAGACTACTGACAGCTCACACTCTGGGAACAGAACATGTTTTCATACCTAATTTGTACCCACACAGGTAATTATGATGGCTTGCTTATTATAATTGCTTTCATATATTAACTCAATTGACAAGATGGTACCAACAGGGCCTCAGCCAGGAACAGAAGCAGGAGTCATGGTACCTCACTGAGCTGTGATCCCAGTCATGTGCTCTGGTGTGTCTTTCCCAAAGGATCCCAAATGTTTCTTTGGATTTGAATAATGTTATACAAGACCTGCAGCGGGGCCAAAGTCACATTTCTAACATGGTAACCACATGACTGAAAAGAGAAGCTGCACACATCTGTACAATGGGAGAAAGAGGGCAGAGGATGACTTCTGTTCCCCAGCTGTGCCTCTTGTATCACTACAAACATTACCACTGAAGTAGAATCAAAGAATGGTTTGGGTTGGAAGGGACCTTAAAGTCCATCTCATTTCAACCCTCCTGCCATGGGCAGGGACACCTTCCACTATCCCAGGTTGCTCCAAGCCCTGCCCAGCCTGGCCTTGGGCACTGCCGGGGATGGGGCAGCCTCAGCTGCTCTGGGCACCCTGTGCCAGGGCCTCACCAACCTCACAGGGAACAATTTCTTCCCAATCCCTAAACACACCCTGCCCTCTGTCAGGTTGTAGCCATTCCCCCTTGTCCTATCACTCCACACCTTGGGAACATCTCTTGTAGGTTCCCTTCAGCTGCTCCTGCATGATGTAGAGGATGAAAAGTGACCTAACCATGAAATACAGCAACCCCCTCAAGAACAACTGACAAAATACAACCACCATTTTATGTAATCGGCAAGAACCAAAAGGGACCAGGATTTTTGTAATTTTGAAGGAAAAAATGCACAATACCAAACCAAGGGAGTAAATGATGTTGTTATTATCTGATAGGCATATTACTCAAGGACCAGGGTCAACAAGAAATGTTTTATGGCCAACAAGAAATGTTTTATAGCAACCTCTCTGGTTTATAACAGAATTCTGAATATCAAAGAGAAACTAAATATACTCCCTTAAAATACACCCATATTATCCCATGTGATGTGTGCTTACATGTATGCACAGCTCTGTACAAAACTATAAATGTTACATTTCTTCAGAATCTGTAGAAGTGTCTTGTTTTACAGCCCTTTAAAAAGCAACTGGAAAGGCACTGACTGTTGTCAAAGTAATCCCAAGCTTGGAGAGTTTATAATATTTCTGCAAAAACTGAAGTAATACATCAACAGAATGGATCAACTTCAGGGCATGCAGAGCCAACTAAAATACTTGGAAAGGAGTTTATCATCTGCAAACTGCAAGATCCTTGTATTTCTTAAGTATTCAGCAATGGAAGAAGCATTGGTTCCTTGTCAACAATCATGGATACATCAATAAATGATACTGATTGGTTTTATAATAGTTTACTCAGTCTATATAAATTCCTGCTGATACCCTTGGCACATGTTCTGGCAATTTGCAGACAGACTTCCAGTCTGCATGTGAGCAGCCAATAAGAACGAGTTGGGATTTGGTAGCAGTCCTGAGGTTTATACCTCCAGAAACTGATCCTGAAGGATGAAGGTATATGATGGGTGGTCCTTAATCACTTCCTTTATGTGAAAACTGAGGTCAGAGTAGAAAAAGAGCCAAGGAAGGAAGTCTGCAGCACCCCTTAAACACCCCCCACCTTCCTGAACGACTCCTTTAACAGTTTAGAGGGTTAACTTGCAGTTTAAATGAAGTAGTCAGAGGTTGGGATAGAAATAAACAGCTTGCACAAGCAAGATACTGTGCTATTAAGTTTTTATAAGTGACTTAAAAATTAGGTCAGTCTAATTTGTGGCTGATACTTTGTTCTTTCACTACTATGAACTCACAATGATGTCAGTCTCATGTTCAAACATGCCACATTTAGCAGCGCACAGGCTTCCTGAGAGACTCTCTCAACCTTCCTTTGTGCAAAAGGCTTCTGCCAGGTTCTTAGCTCATACTTCACTGACTCAGGCATGCCACTCCAGTTTCAAGGCAGTTACACTGGCTTCCCGTCAAATACTGCACACTTTGGTTTTTTTTCCCCTTCCTTTCCTATTTTTTTTTTTATTTTCTCTAACTTTACTAACTAGAAGTTTAGGAATATGTGTCTGTATTCAGGTTATAATTTCAGGCCTCACCTTCCTCACAACACCCAGAAAAGAACCACTCACTAAAAGGTGCAGGAAACAGGTGTTTTTGACTAATTCAGCCCAATAATTTCAATAATTAAAGGGGGCCTACAAAAAAAGTCAGGGAAGGGCTTTTTACAAGGGCATGTAGTGATAGGACAAGAGAGAGTGGCTTCAAACTGAAAGAGAATAGGTTTAGATTAAATATTAAGAAGAAATAGAAATTCTTCCCTGTGAGGGTGGTGAGGCCCTGGCACAGGTTGCCCAGAGAAGCTGTGTCTGCCCCATCCCTGGAAATGTCCAAGGCCAGGTTAAACAGGGAACATTCTCCCAGACAGGTACAATCAGATTTTTGTGTGAATATCCTCTTAAGATGAGGGCACAAAAATTCTTAGGTGAGAGTAAAGGAAAGCTGTCTATAAATACAATGGTAGGTAAAAAACTCCCACAAACCAGGTCACTGTCTAAAAATGGTCACCTGCAAGTCTGTTCTTAGCAATCCCAATTCTCACCATTTGACTCAAGTTTGTGCCTGTCACTAAACAGCTATACTAAACATTGCTGCAGTGAAGATGCACACAGTCTGTTTCCCACTGCAGAGACTTTACCTATAAACACCAAGCTGGAGCAGAAGGAAAAGAGGAAAAAGTGGCCATTTTTATGCTGCTAAAGCATTTCTCTTGGGGCTATGCTGTGAGAGATGTAATGCTAGCCCAGGCTCTCCCACTCTCATTCATGAGATCATGTTCATAACTTATACAGACATTTTTATTTTGGTTTTTTTGGTAGATTGTAAAGTATCATGCCAGTATGTTCAAACCTGTATTACATATTCATGCAACAATGCTATTGCATGAACCCTTAACATCCTTAGAAAGGCATCCCACTCTGTCTCAGGAAAAGGCACATCATCCCACAATCATTTCCAGCACCACAGTAAATCCCAGGTTCTTTATGATAGAAAACAAACAGATGTGGTCCACAAGAACTGCATATCCAACAGATCCCTGCTGTTCCTGCTGCATCTGCAAGTGCCCAAGGATACAGGAAAGGCAGGTCTTGCAGGGAGAGGTGATATCTTTTATGAGAGGTTAGTATGAAGTGATAAGGAGAGGGAGGGCATGAACTCCAGATGCACAAGCCCTTCCTCACATGCACTGACGTGAAACAGAACCAAACTGTGACACAGAAACAGCAGCCAAGGCTTCCAAAACATCTCCACATCCAGCCTGTCCCTCTTCCCAAACAGGAAAAGAAGTCCAAAGCACATCCCCAAGCATGTCATAAATTACACAGTGAATCATATTCTTATGGAAACTGTCTGGCTGAAGTCACACCACTGGAAATATGTGATAAATGCACAAAGAAACCTAAAAGATAGCCTCAAAGAAAGAATACTCTCCCCACCCAAATTCTTGGAGTTAATATTAAGACAAGAAAATCCTGGAGTCATCATGAAGTTACTAGATTTTTGGTAGATTTTTCCCATAAACAAACTTTTCCCTGGATTATAAAGTTTATTGCTATTAATTGACACTTGACCTAGCTTTATATTCACTGGGTTTTTTTCAAGACTTAAGTGAAGTTTGTGTTCCTGAAACCTTGCCTGTTTTCAGTCAAATTTTGTCAAATAAGCAGTTGAAACCGAAAAAATTCTTCTCCTTACAAACCCTTCTTGCAACCTATTTGAAAATACAAAAATGTTTGTATTTTCTGAAAAATTAAACAAACAAAAATCCACCCAAACAAATAAAAGCCCTCACAAAATCACCATAGGAAAATTCCTTTCCTTTAGAGTGTTTTCCAGGTTACTGCAAAACTTTGACCATTTCTAGATACAACTTAAAATGTAGTGCATTAATCACAATTCTAGAATTAGAAATTTCATCCTGCAATGCAATGAGGAGACATTAATAACTTAATAACTTAACCTAATAACTTAGGTCTTTTAAAGTAAAACAAATTTTCTTCTCCTGGAGTTCCAAGCTGACTTAGGTAGCAGTGACAAAGACAGCAGGTGAGATTAAGCATATTTACCAAAGATAGCAGGGGAAATTAAGCACGTTTACCTTTATAAAGTCATGACAGAGATAGATGTAGTTGATGTGTTTGTTACCTGGGGTCATTCTGCTCATTTTTTAAACTTTATTTGAAATGTTATCTGGAACTGGTTTGCCCCTGGGAATGGTGTGTGCACTTAGGTCCTCCCCAGGAACACCAAGTGGCATGAAAAGATTAACCCTGGTGCTTTGAACCACAGAGTAAAAGGAGCCAATGCCTACCAAGGAACACCAAAAGCATTTCAGACGTGCAGACTAAGGTGAGAAATGTTTTCCAGCAGGCTTCATCCCTGACTGCCCCTGCCCTCCCTGATAGGATTCTAGCACGGGTCAGAACGTGCAGGAAGAGAGCTGAGCACACGCACAGAAGCGGAGGTCACCAGGAAAGGGGGGAAGGAGAAGGGCTCCTCCCACCCTCTTCAGCCGTCTTCCTCTGCAGCCACACCACTGGGCTCAAGGCAGAGCAGGAATGCCTGGGGCATGTGCTTCCAAAGGCAAGTAATCCACAGCCTAGGAGATGGCAAAGATCAAGCACAAATCCAAATAATTCTTTAGAACATCTATGTTTTAATGTAGATTAGACTGCCTTGGAAGAGGCAAAATAAATAAAACCTATTACTTAGTTCTAGTAGAAAATGTACCTAGGCTGCAATGCCTATCCAGGACTAAAACATTCTTCCTAAACTTGTTCTCACCATCAGCTTAAAGCCCAGTCTTGCCAAGGTTTAGCTTTCTGGCACTGTATTGAAAGCATAACCACATAAGACCTTGCTGAGAACCAGCTTTAGGTTTGGCAGGGAGACCACCTGACATCAAAGGTATGCTTAAGGCCATATCCATGAATTTTAGTGAAAAAGCAAGAGGCTGCAGGTTTTAGAGGTTTTTTAAATGGGTTTGGCAGCTAAATTATTCTGATATTGCACGCATGCTTTGGTGCAGGGACAACATGCAGGGGAGATGCTTAAACCAAAGACTTATGAGCTACCTCTGAGCCAAACCACCAGTGTAGAGCTCAAGCCAGCCTTGATAAAAAGGAGAGTTTATTTGTGCAAGCTCACTTCATGGCACAGCTAGAGAGCTTTACAAACCCAAGCTAAACCTTTCCTCCTTAGCAATCCACAGTGTAGGGCAGATGGACTAAGCTGAGCATCTCTAGGTGCACCATCCCAGAGTGCCATGTCCAAAATTATTTGGTACTGTAATGGCAGTATTTGCTGCCATTACATTACCAAACACTGGACAAAGCAGAGATCTCTAAGTTAGTGTTATTGCCCCTGCTCAGATACACAAAGAGTGTAAGGAATGAAAAATAAACTTGCCACCAGCACAAACAGGTTGCTGCAGACAGCAGAGGCTGTGTATGGAATTGAGGGAGAAGCATGCTGGAATAACTGAAGGAGAGGAAAAATACCCTAGTGCTCCAAGAAGATCAATTAATCTGTAAAATGTACAGTATTCCCCAGGATACACCTTTGGTTTTAAACAAAGTACGCACTGCTTGGATGGGAAAAGGGAACTTGGCCACACAGAATTCCCACTCCACTGGTACAAATGGATGGTGCCAGGGCATGAAGGTCCAAAGTCCTGCTGCACAGTCTGAAGTACAGTATTGTCCCACATGCTGGACTGCCATGGATTTTTGGTGTGTTTGAGGTAAAACTGAAGTCACTAGTGCCTTTCAGCACAGGTCTGTAGAGTCAGGTATGAGCCAGCCCCAGCGTGATGATTGCTCACAGTGTCAGCACAGCGTCCTTGTTCTTACACAGCACAATAGGGACGCTCATTATTACATAAGCACCTCCCTCAGGGCTGTTCCCTCAAACAAGGAGCAATTATTTAACCGCAGTCCCATCTCCTTTGCATTCCCGTTAAAGAAAACCTTATGTGGAAAGGTAAGAGCTTGGCTACCAGTCCTTGGCCCAAATATCCTCCTGCTAGAGCTCTATTTCTTGCCAAGGCCTCACTGTTTTTACTTCAGGAGTTTGCAGCAGACAGACTGTGCCAAATCCAAAGAACTTTGTCATTAAAAGAAAAAACTAACAGTAGCAAGTGCTCTCCATGCTTTGCTAATCTTGTCAAACTGTACAGGCAATTACAGTTAATAAAAGTATTCTGAGGAAGCTTAATGGCAGTTTTAGAGCCAGAGCAACTGTGCTTCAGGTAGACTGGTATGAAGAAAGCAGCAGGGAAGAAACTATCTCTTGCTGTACCTTTAGCCTCTCTCAAACAAGAAAAGGACTCCCCAGGGAAACTGCCCTATTTCAGATAGCAATTTAAGTAGCACAGATCTACCCAGGAACATCAGCTTCTCTCTCTGCCTGCCCAATAAAAATACCCTTGCTACCAGCACCTGAGCTTGTAACCACAGAAAAAGCATGATCCTTCTCTGCATGAGCTGCTTAAAAGCATTTGAGGTCTTTCTTCCAAAAGAATAAACAGACAAAGTTCACCAGCTCCAAGAAGAACATGTGAAAAAACACTCACCCTGTCCCAACTCAACAAAGATAGAGATGTGCAGTAAAATGGTCTGATCCACTACACTTGGCACCTACTACTGCATGTGACACCTACAACTTAAAGCAGTGGCTCCCAGATGGGGCAAGGAATAGTCTAGGTAAGTATCTTTTAAGATGTCTAGCTTGGAAAAATCATAGTTATATCCAAAATTCTTTTGGTGAACAACTGACAACAAGTGAAAGATTTACTGACTTGGAACTCATGTTTCTTTTTAGGGATAAATGATCACAGAGAACCAGACTAAGAATTTAAATATGGGTGCCTTTTTGTATTTTTAAGGTATGGTCAAATCCTCCTGAGGCCTTTCACAAGCTGTATCTCTATCCAGCAAGACTAAAAGGCAATTCCCATGGTAATCCACCCCACCCCTGGGTTTTTCAGACATTCAAATGCATTCAGGTCTATCCCTGAGAAAGCTTTTCTGAGGAGCAAGTTCCCTGTCTGAACCCAGCAATTAGATTACTTTCAGACACAGACAAAATTGCAAAATCCACCTCCAGACTACTGATGCCCCAAGCAGGAATGGTGATGCATCCACCATGGCAGAAGCATTTGAAACTCCACAGAGAGAGCAGCCTGGAGGAAACAGTGCCATCACTTTGCTGAGATAGGCATCTTTTGATTGTCTCACAACAATTAAGAAAACCTTAAAGTTAAATAATTATGAAGGAGAAGAGCAACACTGGGCCACCTTTTATGATTCACAGATTTCAACTAAACCATAAAGAACAAGAGATTAAGTCTCCTAGAAGGAGTGGTAATTTTGTTACCCTATTTATACTGTCATCATGATCAACTGTGATTTGATTTTAATGTTTGAATCCAGAGGAGTTATTTAATCTGCTATAAAACTATACATATAGCTTAATTGTTTGAGGTTGACATCCTCACTAAGAGATAAATAAATCTGTGGCAACATATACAAAGAGTTCAGTGAACATCCAGCATTACATATTAGCACCTAAAAAGACACAGTCAGATCTGAAAGTTCCATCAGAAGACTTGGCCATTCATTGTAGCTTTGAGTTTTCTAAGAAAACCAACAACCTGAAAAATAAATCTCCATTCAACACACACCATCTGCACTAAGTTCCAAGATACCACAGCAACAGCAGTGGTCAAGGGATTTGTCCTGATAGAGAAGAAATAAGTTTACATGAAATGTTTTAGGGATTGTCAGCAACCATCAGGTGTAAACCAATCACCTCGACAGCTCATCTCATCTTAGACTGGGTGTCTCAATATTTAGCTCTGTTAAAACCTCTACAGCAAACCTAATCAGACATTAAGAAAACCAGTACTGTTTGTAATACAGTCTCAAGAGAAAAAGCAGAAAGACAGGTATTTACACCAGAAGCTACAGAAAAAAATGTGGGTTTATTTGTTAAAGACTTACTTTGAAAATGTCTTGTGCATGTCAACTCTTGGCATCATCAACAAAAATAAATTCTTGCTTTTAAGATAAGTAACTGAAAAGACAGACAACTTAAGATGTCATTACACTTTCTCCTGGATTTTAACCACCACATGTTGCAATAAAAGCAGTGACAGAAAGAAAACATGATTAACTGATGGCCAATCTAGAATGCAACACTAGGTAATGGTGTCTGTCACTTTCAAAGCAAGTCAGTGCACATTCAAAAAATTTCCAGTACCCTCCTGAAGGAATTCAGCTACCTGCTACAGCCAGCAGGTTCCCTTTTTTCAGTTTTCTTCTCTTACACCATTTTATGTGATGGATTTCTCCCCAGACTTCTACATTGAAGTTAGAGTTCTTCTCATTTTTCCTAGGCACACAATTTCTTCTCTAGTAGCACAGTAGTGTTTCTTTTTGCCTTAACTATGCTGCTCACACCTACACACTGCAGCAAATGTAATTTTTCAGACCTGTTCTTAGACCAGATGCATCTTTTTCTTCTTAAGCTAGCTAAAACAACATGAGACTGTCACCTCTGTCACACTCCCTCCAAACCATTATTTGCTGAACTGTCTACAAGGACTTTGGCCTCAGTACCAAGACTTTTTGTGCTGATCAGAACTGCCTAGGTGAACACTTTGCCTCTGAGACCACCCAACACAGCAGTCCATGGTTTGTGTCTGGCCTCCTGGGTTCTGTAATAAATCTCTTTAATACTGTATGGAAGGGATACTCTAAAAAAAGTGTACACTAAGTAAAAATAAGCTGTGTCTTTGGTTTTGCGTGCCAAAGTAAACAAGATTAGTACTCCACAAAGAAAATAACCAAGTTATTTACCACTTTGGAGTTTTACCAAGTATTTGATACAACCAAGCTAAAGCTGAGGATTTTAGGATATTTTCATTACAACTTGTTTTTGAATAATTGGGTCTCAAGACAGCATTATTTTGCACAAAAAAGATGCAAGCTCCAATACCTTTTCTCTACTTTTGGAGTAGAACTTCTTAATCATTCCATTTCACAACAGTGATCAAAACAAGATGAAGAAACAAGTATTTTGATAGCAAGGTCTCTGTGTTCAGCGTTTCATAACAATTTTGTGGCTGCAGAGATGTCATTCCAGACAGAGTGTATCTCAAAATGGAAACCTATCCAGAGGGAAAATGAAATGAACAAAGCTGACACAGAAGAAAGAGTTCACTCTCCTGCAGCCCAGCCTTCCTCAGCTCCATTGGTGAAGTGGCACTGAAGTCAACTGAAGCCCTCTGCACACAAGGAACCATAAGTTGCCAGGAGGACTGATGAGGTAATGTCTTCTCCTAAGGGAAATAAGAACTAACCAACTCCCCAGAGAGTCCATCAGGGGAGGAGGGGAGGAACAACAGGAAGGAGGAAGAACTCACTACGAATCTGGCATCTTTAATTCAGAAAAACATCAGAGCTCTTGCAATTCCCACAAACTAAACAAGGAATCACACTGTGGAAAAGGGGGAAGGGTCCAGCCAATTCTGTTTAGAGAAGGAAGTAAGGGGAACACCGAGCCAAGCCAAGAGGAATTTAATTTGATGGAGAATCTACATTTCAATTTAGCCATTGAACCACTGCAGGTCATGCCAAGGGACATTTTTTTGTTCTGTGCTTGTTCTTTACCTGGCAATAGGAAAATAAGCTTTTCCCCTGCTCTTCACTAGAAGGATCCTACAATATGTTGGAAAGGCAGGTCCCTGCTGAATGACAGTGCCCATAACACAACCAGCTCACCACATTCCTGGAAGAGCTCCCACCAAAACCCCTGCCATGCTGCTGTGCTTCACAAACAGTGGTTTAGACACTGCTGGTTGGTCCAAAAGATCCTCAATTCGAGAAGGGAGAGGAAATGAAAAGCTGTGTGTTTAGCTCCCAGCTGAGTCTGGAAGTTGTGGAAGGTATACATACCACTTCACAAGGAAAGGGAACAGGAAGCCATGAAAGAAAAGAGTCATTATGTTGAAATGGTAACATTTTCTTGAGGTTACACAGGCCAAATGAGCACATCCCAGAAAAATGTGAATCAAAGCCTCGGTAAAGAAACAGAAAGCAATATAAGTGACAGCAGATAGAAAAAAAAGGGAAAAAAAAGAAAAAAAAAACTTTAGAAGAACAGAAAGTATCAGATATAAGAAAAATCCTAAGAGCTTATGCACAAAAATCAAAGAGTGCAATTAAATTTGATATCGGGAACTAGATAATAATAACTGAGAAAGCAAAACCAAGTTTCTTTGCAAGGGCCTCTCCCACACAGGGTGCTGGCAAAAGGTAAGTTCAAGATGGATTAAGTCAGGACTCACACAGCAGAAGAAGAGGGGGAAACAAGTTGATTAACTAAGAGTAAAAAAGTTAATTAACTAAGAATAAGGCACCATGTTCTCAATATTTATGAGGGGATTAAGTATTTAAGGGTTGAACAGAAAACAGAAATATGTAATGGTCACTAATGATCACAATAGTCACAAAGCAAGCTATTCCAGCATAGGTACAAAGCGTTTGTAGAAAGTGCTATACATGACAGAAAAGAAGAAAAAGACAGAAAGATTGCTGAACTTTAGTACCAGGACAAGTCAGGTAAGAGCAGCCACACAGAGCTTCTGACAGACCTTATGACAGGCATAAAGGAGGATATGGCAAGAAATAAGGGGGATACAGAACCATCCTTCTCTCCCAGACCCAAAGACACCATTAAATTTCCTCATGTGTCTTTGGGTATGTCACCTCCATTGCTTGAAGGGACTTTATGTAGACTTTCTAGAAAGCTCACTTTGAAGTCTATAGCAAAAAGCTTTTAAAAATCTAAATTTTAAGATAAATGTAATATTTACAACCATATGCACTCATTCCCCTACCCAAGGAGGTGGGAATAAACCCTCAGTAGAGTGGTAGAAGGGGAAAAACCCCCAAATTTATGTGTCTGTTGATAGTAGCAACATTGGATGGAACCATTGGGAAGTAACCACTTTAGATTTGCGCCTGGCTGAAGGGCAGAGCTGTACTGACATGACAGACAGGCTACTTCAGTTAACTGGTTTGCCAAACCCACATGCAAATTTGGCACAAGTTAGCAAAATGCAGTCAATGATCTGGCAGAGGGAAAAAAACCCTCTTCCCTGAATGACAAAAGCCTTCAGCTGACAAAATGTCACCACTAATATGACTGGTCCCAACATGCTGTAGGGATGCAGGCTCACCAGGAGGATGTTCGGGATTCCCATCTGCACAAGACAAGATCTTCTGCAACACCATCTCTTCCAGTGTGGACACCATCCCATTACAGCAGTGCCATGCAGCACCAGGAGCTTGGCAGAGCTCCAGCTGAACCTGCAGAACCCTTTTACCCCAGGCAGGACTCCAAAAACATGTCCTGGTGTCACCATGCTATTACTTAGAGTAAATGGAAGGAATACTCAAAAGCCACAAATGATTGGGATTGAAATGATATAAAAATATAGCATTAGGATTAAAAAGAAATCAGACACCACTACTTGAACAGGAATGGGAGTGCTAAATGGAGTTGTAGGTTTAATCAAAACTCCCTCCAGAGCAATGGGCAGAGATGACACAAGCTATTAACAAGTGAGAACAGAGACAACTCTGAACACACTGGCACCCTTTAAGTTAATTTGAAAAGGAAAGAAAACCAGGGTTAAAAATGAAAAGACATTACTAGCTATGCATTCTCATGTCAGAAAAGAGATTTTTCATTTTACCAAATAAGTATGATACAAAGTAAATGCTTTCGAGTAGGAAGAGGTTTTTATTTCACTTTCCTTTGAAAGATAAGTAATGAATATGCTTGTGACTTCTGATCAGACAGACACAACATAACCTACCAAATGTACAAAATTTACCTGCCTACTTCAGATAGCTATGACACTAAAACTACCTCCTACATGAAGACCATGTAACCAGATTTTCTCAATTCATTATCCCTATAAAGAGCCTAAGAAGCCTTATCATGTGCAAGGCCATTTTGTTCTCCTAGCTAATTAATTGCTTAAATTAATAATTTTTCTTGTCATATAAGCCATCAAAAAAACCAAAAAGAAAGTCACATTGAGTGAAAGCTTTATAAGACACAAACTCTGGAGGAGTATATGGGTATATATTCACATGTGCACATTCATGTGCATGGTTTGTATGTGGTGTATATATGAAAACACATACACATATATGTCTGTGTCCTGGCCATTTTTTAGAGCAAAAGCATCCTGACAGAACCCAAGCTCTGAATTTGTCAGGTGGCAGGCAAGAGTTTCCAATGGAGCACAAAGCTCCTGGAGCCCTGGGAAGCCAAGACAAGCCAACTTGAATGCACACTGGCAAAGAGTAATCAGCTTAATAGCCTGAATCAATGGCTCCAGCCTTGGTTTCCAGTGGGTAAATCCATGCCATGAATATACTTCTTGCTGCCTCTGCAGAAGACAAGCTTGAGGGGGTACATTCCATGGCAGCTTAAAACAAGTGAAGTCAGGGCTACCAGTGAGCAGCCTCCCTCATGCCAGCTCCCAAGTTAATCCAGCAAGCTGACTCAAAGAGCTACAGCAGTCACAAACTGACTGCACAACCAAGTAGAATAAACAAATGCAGCAGTAAACGACAGCCAAACAGTCTTCAGGCATTTCTGGTTCCCAGCTCTGGCTCACTGTGGGATCTTGACAGCCATTAGAGAGTGAGTTTGAAAAGAGTGGCTGGGAAGACAAGAAAGAATCTCAGTACCTGCAAGGCTTTGGTGTTACTTGCCACAGAAATGCACTCTGTGTCATCCTCACGTGAGAGACAGAGCTCCACTACTTTCAGCAGATCCATGTTAATGTTCTCCAATTCCACTTTTACTGTGACTGAACTCACTTCTTTTGGACAACAAAGGTAATAGCCAGTTGCGCAGAACACAGAAGAAAGGAAAAGACAGTCTACAAAGTATTTTACTTCTAAGATTTTGAGAAGGCAGGTAATTTAAGGTCTGGCATGGAGCAAACAACCACCTAGAGTCTATGGAACAAACAGTATGATGGATTTCTGGTCTGCTTCAAACCAAACACAAAGAAAATAGGCTACTTGTGAATTTATTCTGCAACTTGGCCTTGAATGAAGTATGAACAGTCACACAAACTACCCTAAAGAGCAGGCTTAGGGTAGCAGCTACAGGCAGAGGGACTGGGTCAAGCAGCCAGCCGTGGTAACCTTGTCTACATGCACAGCTGGAAAAAGACACTTTGTCAATAGTCTTTAGCTGCTGTTCTTCTGCTTTGTGTATTTAGGTTCAGGCTCCTTGGGGCACTGACTACTTGTACTTACAAAGCACTCCCACCAATGGTACCATTTAGCATAACCCCAAAATGTTAGAAGACAAACAGCTAAGGCCTGGGGGAGCTGGCACATCTGTATCTACAACATATTTAGAGGATATCAGCCTCTTGTACTCAACATATTCTGGAGGAAAACACAAAATTTGCTAACTTTTTTCTTTAATATAAGTTTCTCTCCTGTCTAGAATAACTCCATACATACCAGATCTTAAAAGAGCCAACAATAAATCACTAACAGCACAAAGACAAATAGCAACTTGTAATAGAAGCATTCAGACAGATCGTTTTCACACTTCTTCCCATTCCCTCAGTTACACTGACAGACATGTCTTTATGTGGACTCAGGAGCATGCTATTTGAAGCTTAAGCCTCTGAACTGTAAAGTTTTCAACATGAAGGTATGGTTTATAATGAAAAGTTCTGAAATCAACTCATTCTTCAATATTTACAAATCCCTAGTGATAAAGGCCAAATACACAAACCCGCACAATGTTATTTTCTCAAAAGCCACCACATAATCTCACCCAACATTTCTAGGTTTTAAGGTGTATCTTCAGTTACATTAATTATAACTTTAACAATCTTCAGAAGATATTTTCTAGATGCACAAATAGTATTTACTACTATGAATCTATTAGAAATTACACCTTTCCCTGTACTTCCTGCAACTTGTCATTAAGACTTTATTTAGACAGCCTGTCAAAAAGACTTCTCCTCATACACAGAGAAAATAACTCTTCTGTTATCTACTCCTGCAAGCCTAGCATTACCAGCCAAAGTGGAATGATCCTATTCTGTTGTCAGACAGAACAGACATTACAACTACAGCTTCTGTGATTTAAATGAAATGTCATTTTCATGTGCAATTAGTGCAGAACTTTTCTTCCTCCTTCTTAGAAATACTTTTAGACTCTGTTGACTCTACTTTCTTCTTTCCTTCTCCCTTTATTTAACACACATAGGTATATTTTCTCAACATCTGATCATTACCTCTTCTTTCTATTGTGCCCTGTCCTTTCTCTCTCTTCAGTTCTGTTCCTTACACACATCCTCCTTTTCTAGTATTTTCACTATGACAGAAGTTGACCTTTATAACATACAGATTTTGAAACTGGATAAACTGTTTGAAACTTCAGCTTGAGAAAGTGATAAGACTGAGTATTCCACTGTAGTACAATTTAAGTGCATTTTGAGTAAAAGCAGTATCACAGCTCTGTCCACAGACATCAGAAAATAGAACTACATTTCAAGTTAAACATTTAAACATAAATTAGAACAAAATGTGCAGAATTTGGAATTCAAGGAAGCCCATTTTCCTGCTGTTGGAGAACCTGAAGGATGTGGTTACATGTTGGTGGTTCAATGTCTTTATCAACATCTTGCCCCAAAGCAGCTGATCTACTCAACACCCATCCCACTTCACCTTTAAGAAAGAGTAATTCTATTTTCTATACTACTCCAGCTGTGCTTTCATACATAACAACTGACATTTGAAAGGGAGAGACATTTCAAGGAGGAAGTAAGATTTGTATATTCTCATTTTGCTACACAAATTACAAAACCAGGTAAATAAGTAATAAATAGCTAAGTAAGCACAGGGTATGACTGTACAGAAAAGCAGTACCACAAGCTGAGCCAAATACTAAGCACTCAATAGAAATGTCTTATTTTGGTGGATATAACAAGAAGATTTTTGTAAGTGCACTTAATAATTCAGTTAAGCTAAGATGTATAAAAATGGTGCTACTGGATATCTGCTCCAAAATCAGGCAGGTTCTAGGTCAGGGAAAAAGCATATTAGGTGATGTCTCTTTTTTCCTCAGGATCTCTAACATCTACTTTGTACTGAAAGGTTTGTTTTCTTTCTTTTCTTTTTTTAACCAAAATTTAACTGGAGATCACATGTCTGTAATACTGAGGTGTGTATATATACATATACATACATACATATATATATGTGCTGAGCATGTACATACACAAAAACTTATATGCCCAACATTGCTCTCAAGTTAATTCATTATATAAATTCTTGGCTTTGAAATATTGAAATACTTAAATCATCAACACAGTCTTACAATTTTTAAAATGATTCATCATGCCATGAAAGCCATTTTTCCATCAAAGTAGACAGCCTCTTCAGGGGAAAGGGGGAAGGAAAATAAAATGAAAAAAAAGTGGGAAAACCACCATAAGCTTTTAAAGATTCCCAAACCAACTCATGTCTCGCAGCATCTGCTAAGTGTTACTGTATCCAGCTTTTTTCTGTGCCAGCCACTAAGCAGCACATTCAAAGATATAGTCCCAAAGGCTTCTGAAAGGCCAATACCTGAACCTTTACCATGGATCAGTCCCCACTTCCCACCCACCCACCTCTCCTACTGCATTACCTCCCTATTGCTGATTTAAACAGTAACAAAGTCAGTGACCGAAAAGGACATTCTGCCTATTTTAATGCTAAATACTCAAAATCCTCACCATGACTCAGTTAGAAAGATTAGATGATCATTGGTTGAACCCTCAATATCATGTAAGTAAAAGAAAAAGAGTTAGTGTTAAACAGCAGCTGTATTTTCACTTAGCTATGCAGACATTTCATAGCCACTTTGCCATACTGGTTATGTCTGGGGGTTTGAATAAAAATAGCTGATGTGCTTGCTTGTTACACCATGAAATGAAGTGCACAAAGCAATTGTGCCAAGTCTGGTTTTGCCCATGAAAGGCAATGGTCATTAATAGCTTGTATTTGCAGAAGCCTGTCAGAGGAGCAGCGTGCCTGTGCTTCCTCCAGTTTTCTATAGTTTAACCATACATGAGGCAGCAGGGACAAATGCACCACACATTTCCTCATTTCACAACAGGTCATGCCTGCAGGAGAGATGACAAGTCATGCAAGCCTCAGTTGCAGAAAAATATTCAAATCCTGTAAATCTGAGGGGGTGGAAAGATGTGTGTCTCTTCATGGAAACAGTATGTTGGGAAAATGTGCAATGACAGTAATAGTTAATCAATATTTCATCACTTTCTTTTGCTGTCCAGACCAGCATCTTGGAGATTTGAACTGCTGCTCTTTTTCATACCTGTTTTTCTTGAAGGAGATAAATTTCTTTCAGTAATATTTATACAGGAAACAGGCAACAAATGGACTAGTCATACAATCATGTCTGGGCTGGATAGGCAAATTTTTCCGGCATCTTCAAAGAGGTCTACCTGGAAATCCCAGCAGACAGCAAAGTGAGCCACACTGAGGAAACAGGCTTTGTCACCTGGATGGTAACCACACATGGATCTCTATCTATGGTTATTAAGTGTGGCATTCTATCTCTAACATTATCAATTATCTAACAAGCAGAACAGAGGACTGAGAAGATGACAGCATGCCCACACTGTATCAGCCATGAGAAGTCAGGGATTTTCAGCAGCTGGACAAGAAAAAAAGGACCAGGAAAATCAGACCTATTCAGCTGAAAAGTTACATGCAAGAAAAACCAAAACAAAAAAGCGACATTTTGAGAAACAAACAAGGTAGCAGCAGATAGTACAAGTACAAGCAGCTCTCTTAGCTTTATTAGATTTCATTGTAAGTCTCCTAGCCAGGAGAACATGAAGTTTACCAGCTCTCATAAGGGTGGTGCCTTCAGCTGCCCCTGCCTTCCTGAGACACAGGAATGTGAACATACAGACCAGTTGCTGGAGATGACCCTGCTTCAGTAAGGTCTTCCAACACCCACTGTGTAAAAGCTGGAGAGCTTTTAGGAAACTGAAAGGACATGGGAGAAAAGGGAAGAAGGAGAAGAGACTTGCCATCAATGCAGAACTCCAAGCAGACTATGGGAAGAGTCTTTCACAGCCCATCCTCAGTTTGGAGCACACCTGCCTTAAACACAAGGTCTTCTGACAGGTGGGGAGAGCCCTCCTAAAGTGGTGACACCATTTGCCTTCTGCTGATCTGGATTCAGTCTATTGCATGTTTTGAAACTTACTAGAATCCAGTCTGGACTCAGTCTATTGCATATTTTGAAATTTACTAGAATCCAATAACATGTCAACCCAATGCACAAAGATTACTGCTGTACTCTGCTGTAAGCTGCAATAGTTTTTCTTCTTGCTTAGAAATTGGAAAACATTTATGAATCTTTGTAGAAACCAAGCTGAAGCTTATTCTGTTTGCTCCCCAATTGTTCTTAGTAAGAAGTCTCTACCTAAATTCTCTTAGTTTGGAAAGGCAATTCTGAGTGTGATGGCATTAGAAGAAAGACATGTAACACAAAGTTTCTTCCCTCTCCACCTCTCCTCCCTCCCAGTTTTCCAGAGTTCAAACAGACTCCTATGAAAGTCAGGGAGAGCGAAGCTGGAAAGCAAGAGAAAACACTGTGTCCCAAGCAGGAATTTTCAAGTAGGGAGGTATGAAACCCCAACACCTAAGCACTTGTAACAAAACACCTGTGGGAACTGGATAGGTGATAGGTGCTATATCTATTGCTGGTGGCATTAATAGAATGAGCAGAAAGTAACCCCATGCCTGTTCTTCAGGTGATTTCAATCCACCTCTGACATTCAGGCTTATTTCAGTGGCAGGATGGCTGAGAGAAGCCCTGTGAAATGTAGCTCAGACTCTTTGCATGTATTTGTAAGATGGTGTTTAGAAGATGGGTGTCCTGCTTAAGGAACTGCACAAACTTAGTGAAATATGCATTGTGGAGAAAGGACCATCTTGCAGGCAAAATCCCAAGTTCTAGCATGGGATTTGAGTCTACCAAGTCTGGGATGAATGATTCTTACCCCTAGCAATCAAGAAGCAAAAACAACATGCAGGCTATTAAAAGTGTGGCATTTCTATCTCTAACACTATGAACTATTCAGCCTAACCAGAACTATAAAGCCTAAACATGCTTTCCTAGGGGTTCAGTAGGAGCAAAATGCAGCACTGAATCAATTTTATCCGGAATAGCGTGGGAGGAGGGAGAGTTCCTTTCCTATTTTGAGAGCAACATCTATGCTACACATGCAGAGCCAAAGCCTTCTAATCCAGCAGGCTGAATACATACTAGTTATTCAAACTCAAGAACGTGTGCATAAAAGGAATTTCATACAATTAGTCCCCGTTGTCCTCCTCAGTTCATGCTCTCTGTAAAGTTCTCATTCCAGTGTTGCTACATTACACACTCAGACCCATCTTTTTGCCTCCCACATTGCCTTAAGTAAAGTAAAAACATTAGATAAGCAGGCAGGGATGTGTAAAAAGAGTATCTGTACAGCCACTGATCTATCATTTAGTCAACAGGCTCCATTCATAGACCATTTTAGCAAAGCAAAAATCAAGTGAGGCAGAATGAAAATGGGTAATGCTATTTCAGTCTCAATATTAGGAAATGTGTCAATTTTCTGCCAAACTAATGTAATGGAACACAGTTCCTCTATGATTTTATGAAAATTTTTTTTTCATACTATTTTAGCAGACCATCACTCTGACTCGTGTGCAAAAAGATCTTATGGAGAAAAAAAATTACATTTATTCTCAAGTAATGAAAGCCTTTGCACATCTCTTTTATACAAAGATACAAACTTTTGTATCTTTATTTGCTAAATAAGTGACACAAGTTTATATCTTCAGCTTGAAAGCAAAGAAGAGTGCAAATGTACCTGAGGAGGTCTGAGCAAGGAACTGATGCTAGTTTATGGGAAACATCATGAGAACTCATACAGCACAGGGAAAAATTAGTTCCAAAAACACACTTAGAGAGAAGCTGTGTAAGTCACTGGCAACATAAGTATCATACTGTAACCAGGAAAGAGAAGAGATAACTAATTCCCCTCAAAGAAGAACCTTGTTTCAGGAGCTCCTTTGATACCTTCCAGCTTGGGACAGTGAAAGCACAGAAAAGCAGCACCAAGGGAGCTTGGGAATGTTCCCACTGAATCCCTGCAGCCCCATTGGAAACCTCCCATCACTGAAGCAACACTTTCCCCTCTTTCCTAGCTTGCCCAATTATTAATTTTGGTGGGGGTTTTTTTTCAGCTGCTGGAGCATTTCAGAGGGACACAGCATGGAAGGCTGCCAGCCTTCCCAGAGCCAGCTCTGAGTAGAACACTCTTGGCTCAGCAGCAGACCACAAAGTGCAGCAGAAGGAAACACAGGGCCTTGAACTCACACCCACCTTGTTCTTGCCCTCCATTCACACTCCCTACGTGCAGGTCTGCTCTGAGCCCTGAGCAGTAACACTGGTGCCCAACATCATCTCTGCTGGAAACCATGGTACCTGCCAGAAGGCCTTTGATAGAACTGCCTAGTTAAAACTAGGCAAATCTAGAAGTTGAGATGCCAAACTTGACCATTAATATCTATTTTTTGCTTGCTTAAGGAGTTACAGGAACTTAGAGTAACTATAATTCTAGTCAAAACTAGATTCCCTATTTGGAGCTGACAAGACAACACCAATGCAAAGATCAGACATGGTGGAGCAGAGATGTGGTGATAGGTGCTGCCCTGTTGTCCTCCGACAGCAGGAATACTGCAGGAGCACAGGGCATCCCAGCCTCCTGCCTTGCTCCAGAGGCAGTTTGATCTCCATTGGTTTTAGTATTGGGGTGAGGATATCATTACAATAGTGATGAATTCCTGGGGATAGGGTCCCCCAAGTAACAACTGCAAAGCAGCATGAACTTAGTGTTCACTTCACTTTCTTGCAAATGATCCCTGGTCTTCAGTCAATTAGCAACTTTAGTCTAGAACAACATCCTGACACTCACCACCAGGCCAGCCATCACCTGTGGCTTTTGATTTGTGCAGAAATAGAGGCCATGTATGCAACTGGCAGCCCTAAAGGATGATACACTTCCCTTTGTTTATGAGTGGGATACAAACAAACCACAGAAATACTAGCAATACTGATATGTTCTTATTGGTGTTTAAAATATTCTACAGAAATCCTCCATGTCACAATGCTCATTCTGGAAGCCATCCCTAAGGAATTGTAGGGAAAGTGAGTGTAGCATTTGACACATAAGGGACACACTTTCTTCCCTATTACCAAGAAAACCAGCTTCTTGAAAATTCTTAAATAATCAAGGATTTAGCATTACACAACCATGCACAAAACACTACAAGATTGCAAGAAGCATTTAGTCACTATCATAACAACAAATCCATAGGGGCAGATTCAGTGGAGTCACAGACCAAACCCATGTTTCTTTCAAAGGCTGGAAAAAAATGTGGAAAAGAAAAAGGAAGGGATGTGTCAATCCTTCCACACCTCATCCTTTGACAGTAACTACTCTATGCCATCTGGCTATTAAGGATTGTCAGCACTTGAAGAACATCCATGATGCTTTCCTGACTGCTTCTACAGAAAGGAAAAAGAAAAAAAAAAAAAGTCCTAGAAAATTCAGCTGACATGCTACAAAGTGAAAGCTATCATCCTGCTGCCTCCTTTTTCTTTGGGGGGAAAATACCTCAGCTGTACTTACTGTATTTTTTTAGCAAAATTGCATTTTGAAAACAGTGCTTATTGCTGAATTGGTGTGAGGATTATGGCATTGAATGTTAAAAACCCAGGTGATGGAGCAAAGCCCTCACCCCGCGCACACCTCTTACCGCCCAACGCGTTGGAGCAGAGCTCCCTTGAAGAAAAATGCAAGTAACAGAAACCAACATCTAACTTGTCTATTTGACATTTCTTATGAAGGCCGGCCTTACAAAGAGAGCCTGAATTCAGCCCCCGAGGGCTCCGGCAGGCCTACGTGAATCTCTTATCTGATAGGCAGAGGAGCGCCTGGCCCATCTCACACCCAGTGACTGCGAATGACTTCACTGCCGCTGTGGCAGCAGCGCTGGGCTCGCAGGGCAGAGCCCGTGTGCCAGGGAAGGTGCACGGGCACATGGCAGATCCAACCACAGCTCCTCCCACGGGCTGAGCGAGGGCTGGCATCCCGCCGGGGCTGCCTTGGGAGACAGAGCTCCCAGCGAAATCCATTTAACACATTCCTGCACAGCTTCTGCCGATACCGTCCCCATGGTCAGGCCAAGCTAAAAACAAACACCCCTGCCCGGCCAGCTGTCTTTGCTGGAAGAGGAGCGTGCATTTTTACAGAAACAAAGATAACTGAGCTCGCTATCTTCTACAGAAGTTTTTCTGGTGTGATTTTGTTCCATTACATCTGCTTGGGTAGCTAACAAAAGCAGAGCTACTGGAGCAAGAATGTACTCAGGTATCTTCATACATGTTACATTTTTAAATGCTTGGTTTGTTTTTCTGGACTTTCCCATATGTATTAACCCAAAGCATTTTGAAGCTACCATCTGTAGCACAGAAACTGACACATTCTCTGGTGCCTTTATGTGTTTGTTCATTTAAAAAGGGACTTTAAATTGTGTATTAAACAAGCACAACCAGTGGAACTTACTACAACTCAGATATTTCTTATAGATTCCATCCTCAAAATATTAATGAGCATAGACAGTAAATGCAAGATTTACTTGTGAGTATCACTACTCTTTGTATCTTTTGTCATTAAAAATAAAAGCTAAAAATACATGTACACCTCCCTGCTGCATACTTCGGTCCACATTCAAGCAGAAACTCCCAGACAACCAACATAAACAACTGTGATGAATGTTTCAATCTCCAATGGGCAGTGGGATGAACACCATAAAAAGAAATTAAGACTTACTATTTTTCCACCTTCCCTCAAAACACAAGAGTCTAAACCAACTCCTGTTTGGTCAGTTGTGACTTTGTAAACTCTGTATCTACCAAACCACACACTGCTAGGAATAGCATAAATCTCAGAGCAAGGATTACAAAATCATTCTCGGGTTTTGGTTGGGGTTTTCTCTTTCAAGAACCCCAAGAAACATCCTTGCAAAGAGAAACAGTTCAATCTGCTTTTAGGTTTCAAAACTAGCACAGATCTATTTTTTCTGCTGAGTATACACTGAATGTTTGAACAGAAGAATTAGTCATAGGTCAGACAATATAGCTTGTTATCACTACACCCTTCATTTGAAGGAAAACCAAATAAATTGGTTTTATATGTCAACCAGCTGAAATGACGGTAAAAGAAAGTAAATTCTCCTGGTTTCCTTTTCTAAAAAAAATGAAAATAAAAATAAATTTAAAAAAAATTTAAATCCCAGCTTCTCATCTGACATGCAACCAAATGTTTTTTGGCCGCTGAAAAATCCTGCCATTGGTCAGGCTCGGCAATCGGCACATCCCATACACCAGGTGATGCGCGCTCAGCCCCGCATCCCGGCCCGGGGGGGACAAAGCCGGGAGCGGGGATCTGTCAGGCCGCGTCCCGGCGCCAGTCCCGGGCCGGCAGCTCAGGCGAGCGCGATGCCAGGTTAACAATTTGCCTCCCTCCTGGACGCCTCCATTTTGTCAGCCGCCTCAATTTAAACGTTTTCCGAGGCGAAGGCAGAACTTCAGCATTTCTTCGGGAGCCCTCCGGGGCTTTAAAGCATCCCCGACCATTTTGCGGAGCCGGCGCTGCGGGCTAAGTTTAGCAGGGCAGCGGCGCACGCCGCGGCTCACGGGCAGCGCCGAGCCCCCCGCGGGGCAGCCCGCGGGCTCCTTCCCATCGCTTCTCCCGGCGGCGCCTCCTCCCGCCCCGCGCTCCGGCGGCGCCCGGCTTCCTCCCCGCACGGGGAGAGGCAGGTGGATGTCGGGAGGAGGGCAGGGAAGGGACGGGAGGCAGGAGGGCAGGAGCCGCCGCGGGCAGCAGGGTGCCGGCAGCAGGTAGGGAGGGCAGCGCGGGGCGGCCGCCGGTGCCGTGCGGTGCCTGTGCCGTTCCCCCTCCCTCCGGCCCCCGTTCTTACCACCTGCGGAGGCGGCCGGAGTCCGCCCGGGCCGGGGCAGCGACCTGTCCACTGCGGGCGCTCTCCTCCGGAGGTGAGGGGGCGGCGGGGAAGGGCATGCGGGAGGAGGGAGGGAGGGCTCCCGCCGCCCGCCTCTCCCTCACCTCCCTCCCCCTCCTCCTCCTCCTCCCCGCCCAGCCCGGCCCAGCCCGGCCCGGCCCGGCTCCCCCCGTGCCCCTCGCCCCCCTCCCGGCTTGGCTTCCGCGGTGCGGGCCCGGGTCGGGGTCCCCAGCGCTGCTGCGGCACTTACTGTGTCACCCCTGTCAGTCTGGCTGCCTGTCCCCTCGGCGAGGATAAAAGCAATTGCCCACTAGCCTCGCCGCTGCCGCCCGAACAACTTTGTCCTCTTCCAGTCGCTCCTCTTTTTCCTTCTTCTTCAATAAGGAAAGAAAAAACCAACAAACCAAAAAAGCGCCCTCTCTAAAACAACGACCAAGCCTCAGCAAATCTAAAAATTAGAAAAGAAAAAATATATTCGGCTTTTTTTGGTTTTTTTTAAGAGTAGGAAACGTGAAGGTGGGAGGGGAGAGGAGCAGAAAAAGGAAGCATTTGGAGCTTTGGAGCTCTGTTTTCCCTCTCCTTCCCCCCTCCCAAGATGGCTTGAAAAAATTAAAAGGGGACAGTGGTGAGGGGGACGCACACACCGAAAAGCTCGGGAGGAGGGAAAAAGTTTGGGAGGTTGGGGGTTTTTGTGTGTGTGTTCGGTCTTTTTGTTTGTTTGGGGGTTTTTGGTTTTTTTTTTTTTTTTTTTTTTTTTAAGCCTTAGAATTACAGAAGAGACTACAAACACCCGGGAAGAGCAAGCACAAGGAGAGGAACGAGCGAGAGAAAAGAGTTTCGCTGGTCAGTAAACTTCAAGCTGCTGCGATGAGGTCATTGGTGTAAATATAAAGCGATGGCGTCATTTGAAACCAATCCCAGTGAATGAACTCAGCCGGGGGGTGAAGGTGGGGGGAGAGGGTGAAGGAGAAAGAGGAGGAGCAGCGAGAGAGGATCCCTGCGGGGCCCGGCAGCAGCGGCGGCCGCGCAGCTCCGGCGGCGTGAGGCGATGGCGGATGGGAGGGGGGGGCGTCTCTCACTGTCCCCAGGGCAAACACGGGCCCCGCTGCCCGCGGCCTCCAGCGACAGCCGCCGGGCCGCCCCTGGGAGGAGCCGCGGAGCGATTCAACCGAGCCGCCGGCACGGCCCTTCCCCGCCCCTCGCCCGGCCCTCGCTCGGCTCCGGCCTCCCCGCAGGCCCTCCCCGCCCACGGCCCCTTCCCCGCACGGCCCGGAGCCCGCCCGGCGTGTGGCGCCTCACGATGCCTCGGGCCCGCTGCCGTGTCCGCTCGGCCGCTTCTCCTCTCCTCTCCTCCTCTCTGCCCTGCGCCAGCTGAGGGGGCATCCGTGAATACCGCCCTGGCCTTTGCTTTCACTGTGAGCCGCTGTGCGGTGCCACGCACAACCACCTGCGTGTGAAGGTGTCACATCCTCCTGTGGTAGTGCTGTGAGATTGTACAGCCACAGTGTTTGAGGGAAGGGAAAGGAACTTAAAGTCATCCAGTTCCAACCTCTGTCACCGAGGTCGGCAGAGCACCCTGTGGGTCATGTGGAACACTGGGGGCCTTTGCCCTTTAAATAACCTTCTTAAAGAAATTTAAAAATCTGAAATCACACAGTGAAAATCTATGCAGATCTACAGAAGCAGATGTTATTTTTGCCTGACATGTATCTGTTATGGTTAGTACCATAGAACTGGCAAGGTACATCCTTCAGTAGCTGTGGGATGTCTGTTATGCATCCCTCTTCCAGACATGACAGAATATTCTGCAGTCCTCTTTCTCCCTTAGGGGCATCATTACTATGGGGAACCTGCTGGCACTGCTGGGCATGCAGGAGAGCTTGCACACCAAAATTCAAACTCCAGTCCATCACCTCTGACAGCTTTGAATCCCTGTGCCAGAAACCCTTAGAAGACAGCATGAGAAGGAGGATTAACTACATGGGTCCTTACGTTCTTGGTGGCTGCCTCTTCCAAAGTCCCATCAGAAAAGCACGTGGCTATCTCTCACAGTAGAAGGGTTTGGGTGTTTGGTGTTTTAGGAAGAAGGTAACTCAATAAATTGTGTGGGGGGGAGGAGGCTCTGTCCTGTCAATATTGACCAAGAACCACCTTGATGAAGGCCCTCGTGCTAAGGAGTTGTGAGCTGTGTCATGAGAATGCCTTGTTAACAATTGTACTGAACAGTCACGTCCTGTGAGAGGGAGTGCAGAGCAGACAGGGAAGAGGGAAGCCCAAGCTCCACGACAGAGACAAAAGCAGTGAAAAAATTATGGTAAAGCAATTAACATTGGGATGTTCACTGTTTTGCACGTGTCCCTTTCCAGTATCTGAAAAGCAATTTTGCCCTTCTGTCTCAATAAAGCAGTGGCCCCAAAGATGCCTTTCTCAAACCCCCAAAGTGCCCACAGCATTAAAAATCTGCACAATTAACTGCTGGTTAATGGAGCTAGAAGTGACCCATTTTGACGAAGGGGATCAGAGAGCATGCCAGAGGAACTGGAGGTGACGGCCAGTGCCCTAGCTCTTTCATTCCAGAAAATTGCAGGAACAAACAGTTCCAGCATGGTTATTCTCACAAAGAGAAGTGGGGAGCAGTGGAGAGAGGTGCATGTTGAGGAGGAAAGACATTTCAATTCTCTCTTCCCTTTTCTCATCTCAACTTGGTAATACCTTATGTAACAGGTTTGGGTTTTGTTTAAATGTAACAATAAGAAATACTTGTCATCTTTTGAAAATATTTTTCTTTTTAGCAAAAAAAAAAAAAAAAATGCAGAAAAGCCTGTACTAGAGCAGCAAATTAAAGCCTTTTCAGTATAGAGTCATGATATTTCTTTGCCTGATGTAATAAAGCACGTGACAAAACCAGTGGTATCACATTTAATTCCTGCACATTGAAATTATTACTAATAACTTTTTTCTTTTCAGCCAAGCTTGAATCAAAAGTCTGATTTGGGAGAACATTGCAGGGTGAAACTGGGCAGGTTCATTGCTAACCTCAAGACACAAACAGAAGGAAGACTCAAACACAGCAGCATCAGACCTCTCTTCGTTGAGAGTAGGAGCTGCATCCTTTGCCTCCTGTTTGCAGTGGCCAAAGTTCGTGTGTTGGCAGCTGACATCCCTCAGCTGGCCATGGCCACTTGTGTAGGAACAGAAACTCCTTTACATGTCAGAATCTTAACATAATTTTACTCATTTTTTCCCCCTCTGAGAGCCTTTTGTTCCTCCCTTCCACTCGCACAGCAAGCTCCTGGAAATGATCTGAACTGCAGGTGCAGACCAGGAGAGGGTCAGGCCTTGATTTGGCAAACACCTGAACCATCTGGGAGAGAGAGTGCTTGGCTTTGCTGGTGTCCCTGGCTGCTGACCACCCCTCCCCAAGTTTTTTGAGTCTGTCAATTCCATGAAATGTATTTTGCTGCACTTCTGGTGATGCACTTTTTGGCCTAAGTTCACAGTTTGTTTTTGTGAAAATGGTACTGAAAGAGTTAAAGTTAACGTTCCTTTCTTGTGCCTTCTTATGAGGCTTATGAGATAAGGAGATCAGAAGTGTCTATATGGGGTGAAACAAGGGCAAAAGACATTGTGGCTATCCAACCAGCTGTGTCACAGCCCTTGAACTTTGACACTCCCCCCTGTCCTACCCGTTCAAGGCTCACTTCTGGCAGGAGTGGCTCCAAGTGTGTCACCCCTCACTGCCCCTGTTCCTGGGGGCCAGGGAGGGGCAATAGCTGGCTACTTTCAAGAGCTGGAGGTCATGCACCTTTTTTACAAAGGTTTCTCTTTCTTTATTACTAAAAGCTAGTTCAGCTTTTTGCTCCTTTTCCAGCTAATGGACTTTGTGGCACTTCATTTGGTTAATCAGTTAGCAGTGATTAAACAGGGGAAAAATAAATGACAGCCTGAGTAACGTCATCACAGTTTCTGCGTGGTGGAAAGGAGTAGTTTGCCAGGGAAACCTCTTGTGAAATAAGCGAGAATTGAACTATAAGCACGGAATTTACCATGCTTTAAAATCCCCTTGTGGGTGCTCACTTCCTCCACAGGCTGAAGTGGAGTTGTTGAAGAAGTTGCCATTCCCACGCAGCTCCCAGTCACCGTCATGGCTGTCTTCTGCCAAAGGCTACCACCTCCCCTCCCTACCTGCAAGCTGCTCACTCAATCTCTCCCAAATTAGCTTTGGCCAAAGTCAACCATAGCAGCTTAAGCAGTTTAAATAGTAGAAGTCTGTTGCACTGGTTTGTTTTGGCTGAAACAGATTAGGGGAAACCCAAGTCACCAGATGGGAAGTGAGGTGATGACTTTTTCATGGACAGCTTCAGGGGCAGTGCGAGGTTGGGCCTAATCTGCTTTCAGAGCAGGCTTCTGTACCACACATAACTGCTACCGACTGTTCTTCAGGGTATTTAAAGGTAGAAGTGTTGCTGAGATACTCACATTGAAACATTTGTAGCATTTTTAGATACCACTTCCTTTGTTGGCATGGAGAGCAGGGTGCAGCAGTCAGAGCAGCACAGGTTTGTGGGAGAGCGGCAATGGGAGCACGAGGATTTGGAAGCCATAGGAGATGTAGGGCTGAGGGTGGGGAAAGAGCAGAAGAGAGAAGTCTGTGGCTATAGATCAGTGGGAGATCTCAGAGCTCAGTCCAGAGAGCAGGGATTTGATGGGAAATGCAGCATGGGAAATGCAGACATCAGAGACCTGGGGTGGCGAGTAACAATGCTCAGGGGCAAACAGGGATTCTTCCCTTCCATGTGTGCATCCCACCTTGGAAGCTCCATCCCTCTGGAAAATGGTTGAATGGGAATAGCCTCACTAGTCTGTCACTGCAGGTAGTTTTCATAGCTCTGCTTCCCTGCAGCTTTTCCAGGAATGCCAGATTCCCAGCCCATCCAATAAGCTGGGGGTGGTATGCAAGTGGAGGGGTCTAGGTTCGATGCAGATACGGGGTTTGGGCAGGAATACAGGACAAGATGGAGCAATATTCTTATTCTCTGAAAGAAAACAGTGGGTGAATTGAAGCAATGAAAGAGAAAAGAAGAATTACAGGAACTGGAGCAGCAGAAAGTACAGAGAAAAAAGGAAGGAGAGCATCAGCTGTTTGCTTCCCTGTAACTCCTTACTTCAAAAACCCTGTATCCATTACTCAATAGAAATGTACATTATTCCTACCTCTACAATACCCTTTATTTTTCTAATCCCTTTGTGGGACAGAGTAGCATCATGAAACAATGTTTTATGGATGTAAAATTGAGTTACTGACATGAAGTAAGTCATCCAAGGTAGTATAGCAAGATGGTTACAGATCAGAGAAATGAAACAAGTTCTCTTAAATTTCAAGTCTAACACTAATTCATCCTTTTCCCTCTCCTCTCTTGCATCTCAGAAAAGAAATAGTAACTTTGGCTTTATTTACCTGCACAGACAGTTATTAAAATTAAGCACTTGCACGAAAGTTTGTTGGTTATCTTGCAATTCAGGGACACACAAACACACATGGGTTATATAACATAAGACAATGTGAAAAGACAAAGGAAGAAGTAACAACTATTTCTGGTTCTAGTCATGGCCTTTATCAAGCTTAGGGAGTTTTGCTAAAATTCTAGTCATCTTGGAAAAAGAAGTTACTATTTTGATGGTCAAGCCACTTCTCTATGAAACAGCAAGATGAAGTTTCAAGGAGGCATTTGAAATTGGAGATCATAATAAATGTTATTTACAGAAAAGGAGCATAATAACATGTTGTCATCAGGAAACAGAATAATGAAATACTGTTCTCAAGAAACATCAAGTTCAGACAAATCTATAGCAACTGAAAAACTTAACTAGTAACATTTCTCACTTTCTAATATATCCAAAGAGAGAATATTTAAATAAAAAACCAAAAAAAGCTGATACATTAAAAAAGATCGCAAACACATCCCAGAAATTAAGATAGTTGTCACAATAAACACCCACCTCACTTACTTTTTGCTCTTACTCACTGTTAGTCACTTGTCTGTAGGCTGGTACACTTCTATGGAAATGAACTGCTAATGGGCTGTAAGCACAGATGGTGTAAATCATCATTGCTCAACTCACACTTCAGTTGCTATCCTAATTTATACTATCTGAGAATGGCTTTGTGTGTTCATGTTTTGTTTGTGGCCAATGATGAATCAGAAGTAAAATGTATTTGCGTTTATTATGAGGGCAGGAGAAAATGTATGAGGTCTTTGACAATTCATAGCCTCTTTTTAACTGCTTGAGTACTTCAAATTATGTGGGATTTAGTAATTACCAGCCTTAAATAAATTTTAGACTTCCTGTTTTTCTAATAAGAAATATTTTCTTAGGAATACCAAGGATATGATAAAAAAAGTACAGCATTCACAAAATGCTTTAAAGTTGTGATATGTGAAATGTCATCTGGCTCAATATAAATCATTACGTACAAAGTTACAGTCTTGACAGCATGCTTAACTGAGCTCACAATCAAGAAAATAGTTTATAAGTTTCAATGTAGAAAGAGAATATATAACCTGTGATAATGAAGACCAGTTTTATTTATGTTTATTTATTTTAAAATATTTTCTTTTCAAGATATGTACACAGGAAAGGAAATTTTCAGGCAGTTTTAGAATCTTTAGCATTTCTCATAATCCATTTTGTTGTTTCTGCAACTTTTAACATCTCCTGACACTTACAGGTATCCTAAATGTTGTGGATTTGATAGACTGCTGTTTATTTAATTCTAAAGTGCAGTTTGGGTGTTGCAGTAATATGCCAGCGAAACTCCATTGTTATTCAAATGGATTGTGAAAGAGATTTCGATTCCATGGGGTCATTAAAATGTACTTAATCGATAAAAAAAACCCCCTAATATGAAAAAGGGAAAGACAGAGAAACCCATACTGGACATGAAAAATAAACTTGAGTTCTAATAGGGGAAAGAAAACGAAGTTAATTACAATTTGTTGTTGCTGTGGGAAAGAAGGGCATGAGCACCACAGTGACCTGCATTTATAAGCTCTCATTCATATAAACTTTTAAGTGGATAACACCCAGAACATCAATATTTTGGCCTAACAGTAATAACATTCTTAGGATAAAAGACTGTTAACTCTGAACAGAGTCTTATTTTGTTGAATGCACTGGCCAGAAAATTATCAGTCTGAGATTAGCTCAATTGTCAACCACAGAGAGCAGAGTTTGTTGAGAAAGACAGGTGAAAATCTCAGGTTACAGAGAAAAGAAGCATGTGAAAATTTCAGAGCGTGTCTTTCTTTTTTTTTTTTTTTTTTTTTTAGATGGAAGGTGGAGGTGAGGTGAAGGACTGCTGGTTTATTTTTACATTGCCTCCTTGACTACCCTTCCATGGTCAGGCACAAGCTGGCTTCCGTGTGTTAGGCATAGGTAGAAGTCTTTTAGCTCTGCAAGGGGTTGAAAACTTTGCAAGAGCATATCTGCTTCAAAGCAGTTTGCCATTTGTTCTCCTTGTAGCCAGGGAAGAATCATGATTGTATTAAAAATGTTTAAAACCCTGGTTTACATTCAGCCTGCAAAGAGAAGGGGAGAAGATCAATGAAGGTGAAGCACAGGGCTGCAAATATAATGTTTCATTTTCTTTGTGAAGGTCTGCCTCAGACTCCTCATGACTTATTTGAAGCTGCTTGTGCTTACCTCAGATATAAATTTGGCTTGTTGACTCTCCAGTCACTAAAAATTGTTTCAATCCATTGATGAAATGATGATGAGTTCCAGATAAAGTTAAGCTGAAGAATGTGCCCCTTCATGACCATTTAAAATCTGAATGGAATATTATGAAATCAAATAGGGCAGAAGGTTTTTTAAGAGGGGGAATTTCAAGTAGAGGATGTGACTTTCCAAGACATTTTTTCCCAGCAGCTGTGAAAGCTCAGAAGAACTTCCTAGACAGGAACATATGAGGACACAGTCTTTTGTGAGCCAGTCAGTGGAGACATTTGTGGCAAAATGGTGGATGCAACTTGAGTTCCAGAATATAAAAGGAAAAAGAAGCCCCTGTTAGAAGAGCTTGTCTAATTACTAAGTTGCAGAAATTATATGTTTATTCATCTGTTATTTTGTAGTAGGACCTACAATTAAATGATGTCAGCCACAGTTTAAGAAAAATGGCTATTATAACTGATGATTCATTTAAAATACCTTCTTACCATCTAATGCCAGCAGGACAGCAGGCTGCAGTTGCACTAATGCTGAAAGCTGAAAAAGGAGCAAGGTCCCTCTTTGGTTAACAGCACCTGAGCAAAGGCTTCAGCCACAGGAGAGGAGATGGCAAAATAGGAAAAAGGAACCCAGCAAGTGGTAGGGAAAGAGAGAACCAACATCTGTCAGTGGCATGGGTGCACAGAGCTTGGGAAGATGCCTTGGCTGAGCCAATCTATCAGGTGACGTTCTACCTCACAGTTTCCTGCCCTCAGCTTCTTACTGTGTGGTCCTGACCCTTCCCTTGCTGTGGATCTGGCACTGCTATGGTGCAACATGAGCCAGTCCTTCTTGCCAAGGCAGCAGAAGTAGAGAGACTTACTCTTTTTGTCAGTCATTAGTTGACATCTGTTGTCTGACAGTAGAGAAAAGCTCTTTAGAATGAGAGTGGTCAAACACTGCAACAGGTGCCCAGAGAGGCTTCCCCCTCCTTGGAGTTAGTGCTGGAACAGACAGGGTCCTGAGCCACCTGGTCTGGCTTTGGAGCTGGACTGAATGTTAGCTTGGCTCTGCTGGGAACAGGGAGTTAGGCCAGCTGGCCTCCAGAGGTCCCTTCCAGCCTGATTTGTTATAGGAGGCACTCATGATCCCTATATCTTTTATTTATTATTTATTATTTTACATTGAGAAATGTCAGTGCATCAGTGTCCCTGGCTGAAGCTTTATCTGTCAAACATCAGGATAATCTTGTCACTATTATGAAATTTCAGTGTAGGAACTTCTATGTTTAAATTTTTGTGAGCAAAGGGATTTCAAGAGGAAGTCAGTTCTTTTCAAATATAGATACTGTAAGGTTAATCCTATTATTGCTAAACCAAATATTCTAAAGTCAGGTTATTGAAGATGAATCTATACTGTAAAAATTACTAAAGTAACATGTACACAATTAAAGTTTATAAGCAAGCTTAACTTTATGTTAAAGACACAGCAATAACCATACAATAATACACAATGTATTTTAACTGATTCATCTCAGTGGGTGTTAAAAACCGACTCAGATCCTGTCTCTGCTTTGCCTCTCTGGGGCATGCCTGTGATGCAGTAAGGCTTGTAGATTTTATAGGACAGATAAAAGTTGTTGTTGTGCTTAGCAATTGGATGTTTTCATGGTAGCAAATCACATTTACATCCATAGGGGGGACTTTTTACATTGGTAAAGGTGTGAAAAAAGCCCAGAACTAAAATGAGCCAAGGCCATATATAAGTAATTTAAGAAATTATGTATAAAATCCTTTAACAACAACAACACTCCCAAAATCCTTAGCAACAAATGGAAAAGCAAATATATCTTCAAAAAAATCCCAGAGTCATATTCTGAATTACATACCTCACTCTCCATGGCTGTTCATAAGTGGACAGTGTAGCTGCACAGGGTATATTTACTTCCAGTTAAATGTTTCTCAACACTTCTAGAGTGATGCAAAAGGGCTGTATTGTATTAGGTTCTTCTCAGTTGTGCAGCCAGATTGTGAAATGTATAAGCCAAAACATACAAAGACTAAGAAACAAAGCCATCTGGATTGTTTATGAATGATTTGTTATGCCAAGGAGCTTCATAGTTTTTTAATAATTTTTAACTTTAATAATTTTTTTCAATTATTTGTACAGACTGCCAGCACTACAGGTTCAGGGACATCTGTCTTTTCTGCAATCCATAAGGCACCTGGGTTTTTTTCAGTAGTTTGCATAGGTATGCTCAAGTAGTTTGAGATTCTTGTCTCTCAATCAGACTTTTCAGTAGGTATGTGCTTCCTAATGGCACTTCAGTGTATTTTGATGGGAACACAGCTATAGAATCCACATTGTGTTCAGGGAGGAGAGCAGACCATCCTGTAAATTGTCTGGCACCAGAGATTTGAGAGGTGCTGGACAGGTTATGTATGATTACCCCACAGTGCCCACCAAATACACGTGTTATGCAGAGAAATTTGCCTCAGGGTACTGCCTGCAAAGATTGTGTCTGCCCAGTGAGAATCTGTAGCACACTGGTAGTGAGTGCAACCTGTCTGGCACTACATGTTCTTTGCTGAGAGTCTATATTCACAGTGAGTTGTTCCAGGAAAGTACACAGCAGCACTTTTCTGGGATTCCCTGTCAGTTCCTGTCTCACAGGATGCCCTGTGACACATCCATTAAAAGTCGTAGTCTGCTGCCAAAACTGATGAAAGATCATCAGGAATTGAGGCACACAGGACCTCCAGTGTAACTCAGAAATTCCAGTTTCACTTCTTGAATTGGTGTGTAGGACATCAGTCACCAACCTAAGCTGTGAATCAACCATTCTGTCTTGAAACTAGGAATTAAAAAATAAGTTTTGTTTGGACTTCATTTTGAAAATCCCAGTTGTCTCTAAAACATGCTGGGTCTAATCAGTGGTTTAGAGCAACTTAAGATCTCATTTTTCAGGTGTGGATCTGTGCTGCCTCACAGCTTCTATACTCAGTAAAAAATTATGTGTAAGTGGGAGTCAAATGCTGGCACCAGAAGGCAGGCAATTGCATCTAGGTGGTATTCTGCATTTATGAGTCCCTCTTTTGCCTGGCCAAAGCATGTGTGGAAGAGGAGATTCTGCCCATAAAGCTTCACATGGAGCAGTGCCAATAAGAATCTTTCAGTACACAATATAGTACAAAGACACATAATTATCCAGTTTATTTTGGATGATTGATTAATGGGGACATTGCTCATACACCCAGTGTATGACATTTCCTATTACTTGTTCATATCATTGGAGACTTAAAGGATATAAATACTTAGGAATTTCCCAGCAGTTGGGTTGCCACCTGTCTGCTGAGCACATTAAAGGGGGAAAAGGGTGAGTTGTATTCCATTTATGAATCCTGCAGCTATCTGAGCAACTCTGAATAACATTTCTGACACTGTCAAGGGAAAATTTTCCATAGCGATCTCAATTCAGCAATTCTCTCCCTGACACAACTAGACATTTAAAGGATGTTAACAAAGGCAGAGGTAGTGGGAAGGGAGTGATGGCACCGAAGGAAGTCTACAGTGCTCTGAAGCTGATGCTTCTTGCCATAAGACAAGTCACAAAAGAGCTAAAGCCTCTATACATGCAATCAAAGTGAACATTTAGCAAGCAGCTGTCAATCTCTGTACAAATTCTTCACTTCCTTGGTTAATGTTTATACCTGGCATTGTAACAGTTTGTTAATAAATAGCTCATTTGTGTGAAGAACTGGACATGGTAAAAACCAATAAATATCTGTAACAAACACCCATGCAAATCCCCCACCTGCATTTCTTTTTTGTGAAACACCTGTTGAACTGATTGCAAAGCTATTCTGTGGCATGACATCATTCAGTTCTATGAAATGACTACCAGTGGGTCTGCTCACAGCATCTATAATTAGCTCCTTACCTCTAAGTTTCAGTGATTTGAGCAGCACACTGATGTAAATGTTTTAAATCAGCTACTGGAAATGCCTTTGAAACCAAGCAGCACCTAACATGGCCATCAGCTCTACATATATATGTCAGGCTTTCTCCTGCAGCTTAACCTGGGCCTTGCAATTGTGAAAAATACTTGGAGAAAACTCCAGAATGTTCCACATAGCTGTGGATCTCAAGGCATCCTGGAGAGGATGAAAGCTCTGCTTGCTCTGGGTTTACCACTCCTGAATTACCTCAGAGCATCATGTAGCACTTTTGTAGAGATATGTCCCAGTAGATAAAAGCCAGGAATGGTCTCTCATGGGGAGGGGGAGACATTTAGGAATTGGTAAAGCTTTAATGTTCACTATTTCTGGGTCTGACAGTGGAACTGCTGGACACAGTGCAGGGAAGGGGCACAGACAGAACCACCCTGCACAGCCTGACCAGGAGTGGTTTGTAACACCAGACCATACATTATACATCATATTTTGTATAGTTTCTAAAACTCTAGTCTTAGTTTCCAGTTCTAGGGGGGACAATATAGTCCCCAGTCACAAATTCTAACAGGAAATCATGAAGTAGAAGTTCAAAACAGACCTCTTGCTTAAAAACCAGATACCTTGATTTCAGTGCTTCTGTTTCACAGAGTCTGTTTCCTTCTTCCTTTGGATCAGTCTTGTCTGACATTTGTTTAGCAGTCTGGTTAAATTCAAAAGAAAGAATAAGAATTCAGTGTGTGGGTTTTTATTATGGTCCTTTTAGACACAGGGGAAACAAATACACACCCACCCCACCCCTGCCCTGATCTTGCACTGAAATGCTTTTTGCAAACTAGTCAATACTTTCTAATTTTGATCTTATAATTTCAGCTAATCCTCCAAATCTTCAGTTGCCACAAATCAATTATGTTTTCAAGTGAGAGATAGTTTGGAGCTTACAATTGTTTTGTGCACAATATGTGCGTGTGAATGAGAAAATTAGATATTCATGTGCATTTGTAATCAATCTTCTTGGTTGTTAGATTTTTGATATGATTGATTGAGAACTATCAGCAGTCTAACTAGCAAATTTAAATGCCATTTCTTCCAGTGATGCCAAGATCAAAGTGAGCAGAGTTAGAGGCATATGCCTGACTAAGGAGTTTAACAGAACTTCTCTCATTTTAGTTGTTACCTAAATTACTCCAAATACCTGAGAAACCATTCCAATTTGCTTTGAGTTGTCAAGAGAGAAGCATAGGGGTATTTACATTCGTTGTTGAGGTGTCAGTAGTACTTTTCAAGGAATCTGACAAAACATCAGGTTGTGTAAAAGTAGAAAAAGAAATTCAAGAGTATCTGCACTTTTTTAGTGGGTGGTACCTGGCCCACCTGATAGGCAAATTTTTGCAAGCTCAGTGAAGTAATATGCAAAACTTTATCAGTCTATTTTTTGAAATAAATGTTTAAAAGTACTATTCTCTAAAACCAATCTACCCATGTGAGTCAAACTGTGGTAGTCCAGTCATGTTAAAAAAAGTGTTACCTGTTATTTATTTTCTTCCCCTGTCATCTACTTGGATCCTTCTCTTCTCCAGGCTGAACAACCCCAGCTCTCTCCAAAGGAAGGGAAAAGTTGGTGGATTTTTTTTTTTCAGGTGGAATGGGAATGCTGGGACATGTCAGGAACATTTTGGGAGCCATGGAGAAGGGAGCTGACAACAGGTTAAGCGGTATCAGTGCTTTTTTCAGTGTATTTCTGAAACAACCCACTTTTATTTCCCATGGATATGGATGGGTGAGGCAGGCAGTCTGTCACCTCCTAGGTACCTGCTGCATATTTTCCCTGTTGCAGTGAAATTCCCTGGGAATTAGTGTGTGTTATCCAGGAGTGTATCCTTCATTTACATTTATTACAAATTAATGCAACACTTTTTGCAGTGCAGATTTGATCCCGTAACTGCTGTTCACATGAGCAGTCTCCTTAAATACAAACCTCATTAAACACAAATGCAAGGCTCATGGGCAGCTACAGCAACACAGGAAATCCAATGCACTTAAACACAGTTGCAAACCAGGAGTTAGCAGGTATGATGCTGGGTTAAGATGGAGGGAGCAGTGCAGGCCAGGGCAAAGTGCTGTATGTGATGCCCTAACCCTTCACACAAGGGACAATGGCATTTCTGACAGTAGTCAAGGTCATCATGGAAATCCTCTGACCCAGTTACAGTGCAGAGATCCAGCTTGCCATGCAAGTCCTTCAGTTTTCGCTCAGGCTGCGCAGAAACCTTGTTTGTGCCCTTGGACAAGGCAACAGTATCAGACTTAGATTAGCAAATGTTTTGAATGTGAACACAGCCCATGCCAGAGAATCTGGGGCTGGACAAAAGTGTTTAAAATTATTTCTGTCTCGTGGAAAGCAACCAGAAATGCTCTTACCAGAAAAGCCAGCTACTGACAGCAGTTTTGAGTGGCTCTAGTAGGTTTGCATATGCAGACATATTTGTTTGCGTAGGCCAAAGGGGAGTAGCATGTTGCAAAATATTTTAAGAACCAAAAAAAAGAGACACTGAACTGAAGTGGATTTTTAAACCTCTTGAGAATGAACAATATGCCTTTTTAGTAAACCAGTTGTACATAGAGATCAATGTACACAATTAAAAGACTAATCCTGCTGTAAGTTCACCTCAAGTATTTCATGAATTTCACATGATCCACCCACTTTTTTTCTGTACCTCTGCAATTACCATATCAGCAGCAATAATTCTCTGTTGTTCAAGTGCCAGATACAACATGGCTCTCACATTCCTGAATGTGGCACATTGTGCTGTTCTGTTTGTTTGTTGTTTCAGAACAAGGTAAAATTTTACTCCCTTGCACACCTCATTGAACTTCCACCCACTTTTTGTCATCTTCTTAATCAGTGATTTGTTTGTCTTGATCTTTGGCTCTCAGTTTCTTACATTTGGCTTAAATTTTGTGTGAAATCCATGTTAATCAAATGACTTTTTGAACCACTTCTAGTTCTCCCCTCTGATCATATGTGTGAAGCCTAGGATAATCTAACTTCTTTTTCTCCCTTACACAAGCTAGAAAATATGAAGTAGCTCCTTTCCAACTTCAGCATAAACATTTTCATGCAGTATTTTAATTTACAGCAATATAAAAGCATAATGAGCACCATCTCAAGATTTTGCTCATGTGGGAAAGTTATTCTGGCCAGATAAAGCAGTAACTTTTCTGCCTGTGTGTATGCACAGGACAAGAGCTGATTATTCCAAATTATCTTCCAGTCCATTTTACTTGAGAAGCACATTTGCAAGAGCTAAACAGAAAGAACTCTCCTTGTAGTTGTGACTTTACACATTTGCAACTACAGAAGGCGCTCATCTTGCCACAAAGTAGAATTTAGCAAATATGAGAGTAACCCCCTTATCAACATTTAATTATACAGTGTATAAGAAGTAGTTGCTGATCAGGCTTCCAATGTGCTGTGCTTTGTTCAAACACTGAATTAAGTTTTAAAAACCATCTTTCAAAGAACAGAATTTCCTTTTAATCATACCAATGAGGTGATCAATCACTGTACTTCTGAGCATGTGCTGTTCATGTGTTTACCAGGTTTTCCAGGTCTTTAGCTGATTTCTCTAATGTAAGAAAAAACCAACAAACCAACAACAAACTGTTATATATCCTAGTTATATAAACAACAATAAGATATAGAATATTAGGTAAATAAACTTTTTTTGGGTCACTCCTCAGTGACAAATGCTTTAACTAGTGGGTTTAAATGACAAGTTAAATGTGTTCTCTGCCTCAGTGTGAACAGAGTTGAAATTGAAAGACAGAAATTGAAAGACAGAATTTCGTCTATTTCCAGAAACTTTTCTTTGGTATCATATTAAAGAATGCAGAAAAGTGCAATTTCTCTATCAGTTCCACAAAAAAACCCCCAAACCCCAAGGGATTGAAAGATAGGCCGTTCTTGCACCGTCTTTGCCCCGTGGCAAAGGAGTTAGCATCTCTATTAGAGCAATTAACATCTCAGTACATTTGGAAAACAAGCAAGAGAATATCTTAGCTTTATCTTTGCCTGTGCATCCATAAATGAACTCATCTCAAAGGCTCTGAATCTCTAAAGATTCCACGAATGTATAGTGGAGCAATTTCAGCAAAACGCTTGATACCAAAAGATTGCAAGATTTATTTTTATTTCAGGCAGGATTTCAGAGGAACAGATTTTGAATTGCCTGAATTAACACATTTACAGATCTGGGGAGAATAAATGCCCTGTTGACATGTGTTGAAATACGAGCACATGGTGCAAAATCACCCTGTGAGTTATATCTCTTTTTTTAGTCACACTGACATAAGCAATGATTTTTAAGCTATTGCCTGATTGCTGAACTCACTTTATTTATCTTCCTCAAAGTCTCTCTGGATCTCAGAAGCACAACCCTTCTTTTAACAAATATTACTAATTCCATCAGGGACCTGCCAATAGTTATTGCACAAAACAATTTGTGACAGCAAATGTAACACAAGGTAGGATTTCCTTGGTGGACATCACCATCACTATGGTTTAAATGTTTAAACAGCTAAAATCAGTTTAAAATGTCATAATCTTATACTCTCTCTGTGCATATCTATATATAAATAATATCCAGTTCCATTCACAATTGTTCTTTCTGACAGACTCCCACTCAACTCACAAGTCTGAATTCACCCAGGAGGACAGCAGAGCCAGAGTGGAAAAGCAGAATGCAGTGCTCAGTTTGAGTCGTTCCCGGCTATCATACAGATCCCTTTAAGTGCTGAGGCCGGGAACTGTGCTTTATCCTGGTCAGAAGCTGTGAGCTCTGACTCTTACGTGTCATAAAGCAGGATGGGCAGTGTGGGGCAATCAAGTGGGAAGAAAAGATGCAGCTACAACTTTAATTTGCTGGTTAAAAGGGTTCTGGCCTTTCTGAATCAGCACCAGGGCTCTGTCTAATCTCCTTCCTCCACTCATGTTGCAACAGAGAGTTGCCTAAGTGAGCTATGTTGGCTCTCTGCCACTCAATATTTCCCTTCACCGGGGAAACCCCCAGCTGGCTTTTAAAGGCAGCTTTATGGCCCGAGGATTGTGCCAAAGGCAGGAGGAGGCACCTCACCACCCTCTGGAGGAATTTGAAGGTAAAGATGGGGGTGGGATCACAGGAGACAAGCTCATAGCAAGCCATTCCTTCCACTTTATTAGCTGATGTTTGACACATTGATCATCCTGCTTTTTTACTACTATTATTTCAAAGGAGAGTTACCAGAACTGATTCATTGTTTTTTGGACAAGCAGTGGCAAACTGCCTTGTCTTTGACAACATATATGTTATAGAGGGAAAAAAAAAGCTTCAGAAAGTGCTTTGTCTCTGCCATCTAGCAAGCATATCCCTCCAAGAGGAAGGTCTGTGATTCAGGGGGAAAATCCCGTGACAAAGCCTTCAGCCCTAACAATTGCATGTAAAAGAGATTAAGTCATGGGAAACTCTTGCATGAATAAAAAGAAACATGCAGCAACATGAAACACGCCAAGCTTCAGGTTTCACCGCCAGCTTGAAACGTGGGCCGTGCTGAAGAGCATTTTGTCCTGGGGTACCTGTGAAAAATGCATATTTTATGATTGGCTTTTCACAAATATTAAAATGAATATTATATGTGTTGTGTTAGAAAGTAAGGCTATATTAATTTTCTTAAGTAGTGTGTTAAATATAGTTTTAGGTTATAACAAAATGTTAAAATAGAAACTATGCTATGTAGGATACTTTTTTTTCTAAAGAAAGGACTCACACTGAGGTAGCAGCCACAGGACACCTAAATCTTTCAGAGAAAGAGAATTTATTGCTCCATTATCAGGAGAAACGAACAACTTCCCGCCTCACTTTGGTAGGATGACACCATAAGGATTAGGAGGAAGAAACTGATGATGACCAGACAGAATCCTGTATTTGAATGGAATTTATGCACCATGTATGAGGTGTATGAATATGCAACAGGTTATTGTTTTTAAGGGTTAATCCTTTGTTAACGGGGGTCCTTTTTTGGGCTTATGCAACCCAGAAAAAGGTACCCGGACGTCCGTAACCCTTTGTCTCTATTGTCTCATATTGTCCTAATTCAAATAGTCCAAATTATTATTACTCCAATTGTATTACTATTCTTATAATCATTTTATTACTATTAAACATTTAAACTTTTAAAAACAAGTGATTGGCGTTTTTCGCATACCTGTGTCCTTCCAGCAAGCACAGGGCTCATTTGGGGGCACAGACACAGGAGGATGGCCGGGATTTACATCAGGGATTCCACATGAGCCCTGTGCCCACATGGAAATGGGGGGGACTGGGTATTCTCCAGGAATTACAGGCTCAGTAGTGTCCAGGTGGCCTGGAAAATTCGGCTGTGTCTTCAAGAACTCTTAGGGCAAGCAAGGCAAAAACCAGCAAAAAACTTAAATTTGTTGTTTTATTGGTTTGGGTTTTTTTTTTCATCTAGCCCGTGCTAGGGTGGGAGCCGGCAGCCCTGACCCCACCAGCCCCTGGTCATCTTTCCGGAGCCATTGCGGTTGCAGCAGAACAGCCGTGGAATGGTGCGAGCGATAGAGAAAACACAAACAAACAAACAAACAAAGAAACAAATGCAAAAACCACCAACAAAACAACAAATTCAGTTGTTGCAGAGTGAGGCGGGGGGGCACCCGGAGCCTCCTGGGAAATGTAGTTCGCCCGGTCGGGGAGGTGAGGAGCACTCGCCATACCACTCCTCGGCTAGGCCTGCTGGGAGTTGTAGTTTTTTTCCGTCCCCGCCAGGGCGGCGGCCAATAGCGACGGGGGCCGAACAAGACTATAATTCCCAGCGTGCACCGCTCTGCCGGCGCCGCCGCTCCGCTGATCTGTAAACAAAGATGGCAGCGGGCGATGGCGGCGGCCGCGGGCGGCCCTGAGGCTCTGTGAGCGCCGGTGTCTGCCGGGGCTGCGGGCGGGCGGCTCCGTCTGCTCCTCGAGCAGGGGCTGCGGCCAGGCGGATCAGGGCTGGCGGCACACATGGATGACAGCAAGGTAAGGGCCTGCTGGTGCTGGGGGCTGCCGGTGAGGCTCTTAGTGCAGGGACCCTTCTGAAATCTGCTCTTGGCCAGCTCTGCTTGCCGCAGCTGATAGCAAGGAAAGGTTGCTCTCTTAGTTCTTTCTTGCAGCGCTTCGGTGCTGCTTCTGGCGATTCCTTAAACCTCCAGGCATGGACAAAGGCTGGGTACCAGCCGTGTGGTGTGGTGCAGAGCCTCATGCTCCCAGCAGCAGCCTGGATTGATTATAAATAGCACAAATGGTGAGGTACGAGGGCAGCAGCGTGGGCTGCAGCCTTGTACTGCGTGCTGGAGCTTGGAGTCTTCCAGCAGTGGGAGAATCTCATGAGAGCAGCACAGTGGCATCCCTGAAGGTCTGAGGCTTTCAGCTGAGTGAAGATGAACATGAGAAGGTGCCCAGGGAATGGATCTTCCTCCACCCTCCTGCTTAAAGTGTCCCTAAAGCTGGGCCTTCAGGGAAAGCAGCCATGCCTGCTCACTGCAGCCCAGATCCAGCTGAGGCTGGGTGTTTCAGCTCCCTGCAGTGCTTGTTACGGCTTATCCACTGGGATTTTACTGGAACAAAGTTACACAGACTATGAAGATCTGCTTTAATTTAAGGCGAGAAAAAATGCTTGACACGATTTCTTAAGGAATAAAGAAATGTAGAAGTGATCAGTAATTTGGCAGTCCACAATCCACAGAATGGGTTGCAAGGCTCTGAAAGGTTTATGGTGATCTGCTATTTGAACATGTAAACTATTTTATTTTATTTTATTTTATTTTATTTTATTTTATTTTATTAAGGCCTTGCCTGAAAGCTGTGAAGGAGGTTGGGGGAAATCTGCATCACTGATGTCTCACAACTCTGGGAACTGCAAACTGGAATGAAAGTTTGTGTAATTTGGGCAGTAGTTTAGAAGATCCAGAAGATTTAGTTCTGGAGGTGTATATAGTTCATGAGCATTATCTGATTTTTATTTCTTTTTATGTTCTTCTCTGTGTGACTTAGGCTCTTTATATCACCCAACTTCCAAATTTTCATTTAAAAATAATTTTTGGTCTGCCATTATGTCATGTGGAGTCATGACAGTATGCCCTTTTTTTTCCTCCTGAAACATTTCTTGACACATTTACTAAATAAAATAAATCTATTTACCCAGTCAGTAAGTTGAATCTTTGGTCTTTTTTTTTCTTTTTTTAAATTGATGTTGAGTTGAATAAGAAAAAACAACAGAGTGGAATATTCACTCTTCTTGCTATCTTCACTCCCAAGTACAGTTTTTATCATTCATGAGGCTGCAGGTCACTTTGAGGAGTTGGTGTCTCCATTCAAGAGATGCCATTTCCCTTAGGAGGGCTCTTCCCATTGCAGGTTGCTGTGTCAGGATGAGGCAAGCACTATTTATTTATTCATTGCTCATTTTATGGCCACTGTGGTTACACTGGAGTCAGCATGTCCTTGAAATCTCCTAAAAATTCCACTGAGTCATGTTTTCCTCCTTGCTGAGGGGGTTGGCCTGTGAAAGGACTTTCCCTGCAAAAACTCAACCAGCTAAATTGTGTTGGTAGTGACCATTCTGTAACTGCCTGCAGCCCAGTTCAGTGTTTGCCTTCATCTATGGGACACAAAGAATTTAGAAATGACCTTGCATGCTGCAGAGTTTTCCCTAATTCTCTGTGCACTTTAATTTAGCCTCTTGTCTGGTTTAAGAGGGCATTAAAAGAATGGTTCTTGTCAACACATTCCTCAAAATTGGAAGGAAATAGCAAGAAATAAAGGGAGAGGTAGAATATCTTAACATCAGATCTAGAAAAATTTCATGTTTCATTTGAGAAGGATGTTCTTAAAATATTCACACACACACAAAAAAAACCCCAAAAACAAACAAAACCCCCCAAATCCCCCAAACAAACAAAACCACAAACAAACAAACAACCCCCAAAGAACCCCCACCCAAAATATGACCTCCTTTTCTTCTATAGAACTGCTTTTAACCTAAAGGTTGTTCAAGTACTGGCCTCACTTCTCACTGTGGTTTTGAGCTATTGGGTGTGGAAGGGAAAGAATTTAGTGATGTAGCTGTTACTTGCAATTAATTCATGTCAGAACGTCAGTTGTGCATCTCTGAAGTGTTTGGACAGAGGAAAAAGGAGAAGCTCTGTTGTGGTGGCTTCAGCCTTTAAAGGTGAAATTTCTTGGTTATTTTACAAGGCTACATATAACATATTATGTATTTGTTATATTCTTTGGGAAGCAGAGAGTAGGGACTAGGGTAAGAACTGTATAACTCCTTTTAGCCATCATTAAAATACAGTTTTATACAGCTAACTGCAGTCTTTTGTATTAATTACAGAGTTTTTTGTAGGGGACACTGACAATATTTATTTTAGTAATTAACTTCTCAGTTTATGTCCAGAAATGAGAAACAAAAGTTTGTAATGTCAATTTTGTTATTCCAGTGAAGTTAAAACCAAGCAAACAAAAACCAGACCACCACCAAAAAAGGTTGGGGTTGTTGTCTTTTGTTACAAATATTCTTGTCTTGCACAGAAAATATATTATATTATATATTTGTGGATCCAGCAAGTGTTGATTTCTCGCTCTGGTGTTCATGCAGCTTTCCTTTCCAAGGGAACACATGCTGTTCCAGCAGGGGAAGGCTCTCAGCAAAGAGCTACACCCAAGGAGCTGGGTTGATTTCCACACAGGTTTTAGCAAAACTTCTTTCATCCTTATAACATACATTCAACATTCTTGAGAACTAACACCCCACTACCCATTTATTACAATGTCCCAACATAAATCATTCTCATTTCTTCTTGCTTGGAAATATAAAACCTTAACAGCTTTGGTTACAGTTTGATAGGAGCAATTTCAAATCATTAAATGTTTGAAAAAGCTCCTGCTCAGCATTGCTCAGATGACACATCTCATATTTGCAAGGAGCCATAAAAATGGAGGAGATTAAAGTCTCTAAACAGTTTTATTTCATTGTTACAGTGGGCTGGGAGGATACACATGGTAGAGTTAGCTGACCATCCCTGAGCTCTAACAGAACTCCCTGGATTCTAACAGAGACATGTGTAGAAAAGTTCCTGGTTTCTGTTAGTGAGAACTGAGAGGATGTGTAGGGCCCAGTGGTGGACACAATTCCTGTGTGAGGCTGTAAGTCCTTCCTTGGGGAAGAGCAGGGCTGTCACCTGTGGAGTGGCAAGGTGGCATCTGAGTGACTGCTGCCCTGAACTTACCCATCTGGGTGCCTGCATGACACTTTATGAAAACTTTATTTATCCCTAGCTCATGCTTTTTTAAAACAGACCTTGCAGCAAAGACAGACAGTATTCTTGATGCCTCTGTGCTGAGCATGGCATTCTTAAGACATGAAGCACTTTGTATGGTGAGAGTTTCAGGATTAATTTCTGTTGACACATCTGCTTAAGACTTAGATTGTGTTTGCTCACTAAATAGTATCTTACATTTTTGGATCATTATTGGATGCAGTTTGTCTGCCAGTGAAAGTAAAAGAATTGTGTTGGGCATATAAAATGTCATGAAATGGAGGAATAACAAGCATGCTCCCTAGCTGGGTTTTGTACTGCTGCTGTGAGTGGTATGCTTTGAATTGGAAGATTCAGAAAACTCCATCTTTGTTAGCGGACTAGTGACTGGCTTCATTTACTTCTGATTTTGTAGAAATGTTTGCAAGTGGGAATAGATTCCCTCTACTGTAACACAGCACTTAGGTTTTATTTCTAACTAATGATTTTTATAGTTTTATATGAATTGTGTGGATGATCACCAGTTTCATGCTGCATTAAGTTCTGCAGACCTTTATCTTCAGCTGCAAATGCAATGCAGAGTCTGCCTAAGATGGATCTCGAGTACTGGTTCATGGAGCTACTTGTTTATTGGTAAATGAGCTCAGAGCTTCTGGGAGATGCTGACCTGGTCAGTGTGATCAGCATTGCGTGGGCTACTGTTGCTTTAATCTGCTAAATTGATTCAAACTTGTAAATCTCATGATGAGGCCAACTCTACCCCAGTCTTCTATCTCAGGGGCTCAGCTCCTCATGGTTGTGAGTGAGGAGCTGATACAGTGTAGCTGCATTATGTGTGCATCTCCTGCCTGTGGAGGACCCCTCTGCAGTGCATTCTGCAAGGATTTTGGAGAGATCTCCTGCAGGCTTCTAATAAAAAAACCCAGAAGTCTGAGGAATTTTCTTTATCAGGTCAAGTAATTGCAGCTATTTCCAATTCCAGGTCAAATAACTTTGTGCCTGAGCACTGATGGGAGGCAAGAATGAGGTTATGATCTAAGGAGGGTATTAAGAGGAAATTGTGGAGTCACAGAACAGGCTGAGTTGGAAGGGACCCGTTGGGATCATTGTGTCCAACTCCAGCCCTGTGCAGGACACCCCAAGAACCACACCATGTCCCTGAGAAGAGTTATGTTCTTCTGTTTTCTGGAGTCTGAGTGAACTGAAATGGGAGCTTGGTCAGATCTCTAACTATTGCATGCCTTTGTTAATATATCTATGAAAATTTTTATGATTAATGTTGTACTGAGTCTTGATTGCATATGACTCCCTGAAAAAACCCCAAATCTCAACTGCTGCTGAATGCTAATAGATCACATCTCTTTATAAACTGCAGAGGGACAAAAAAAAATGTTTGCTTGGTCTGTTGCCATGTTCAGCATCAACTATCACTTCTGCTTTGTCTTCTTTCTGTCACATCAGCACAGAAACTGAGCAGGCAAACAGGACTAGAAGCCAGGGAGATATGGGAATGCTGTATGGGGGCAAAGGATTTCTCAGGCCTTTTTTCCCTCAGCTGGGTTACTTAAAGTTACAGCAGGAGCTTCTAAATATTGGTGAGGAAAAACTGACAAGGATGCAGGATTTGATTAAATTGCTTGTAACTGCTGCCTTTTCAGGGTGATGTGTACTTTTTGTTCACACTGGAGTGTGGTGTGTGCTGGGGCCCCAGCCTTGAGTGGCAGCTCACTCTAGTTCTAGAGGGTCAGAACCCAGAGTGGCCAGGGCTTTTTGAGAGAGCTGCAGTGTGTTTCTACAAGACCTTATCTAGCTCTTGAATTCAAAGGTTTGCTTTGAAATACATTGCATTAGCACAGAAAAAGCCTCAGGTGCTAAAATCTTTGAGAACTGAAGTGTGTATAATGTAATATCCACCAATCTTCCAAGTGCGAGTAATAATAGAGAGCAAATTGTGAGTGCCTACAGCCCCACCTGGGAAAATTCTGTGTAGTTCCACCTTTTGCTGAGCTGGGCATGTGGATCACACCATCCACAGCCAGGAGAGGACAGACCTTGCCATGCCTGAAAGGGGACAGTCACTTTCCCTTCCTTAGAGCTCCTGCCCCCTGCCTTGGCCACATCTGGTTACTTTTATTTTTGAACTACATTCATTTTTTTGAACTAGAAAATCTTAAGGGGAGCACCTTGATGAAGTAAAGAGTTATTTAAACTGTATTCAGCAGTTCAAGTGTAAAAGAGCTTCATTTTTTTTCCCCTTTGCTCTTCTGAATGTATTGTGTTTGTTTCATTATATAGATGTCCATTAAGTACTTTCTGTTCTTTCATTTGCTTATGGTAGGCAGCTACTCCTGAATAAATCAGGAGGGACAATACAGAGAGGGTAGGATTATGTTGGCATGTGATTGTTGACTCACTTTCCAAAGAAAGAATAGGCTCAATTGTATAATCCTTTTTTTCCCTCTTCATTCTGGCACGTCAACTCACTATGTTATTGTTTTTATTGCAGCTTGCTAAGTTTGCAGAACAAGCGACTTCTTTGAATGTTAAAAATTACTTGTTTTGTAGCTTTTCACAGTAAAAGTGCTTTTTTAAAAATGATGAACTCTGATATTTTAAACACTGCCTGTTAGAAAAAGTCTGTCTGTGTGCAGGATGGTGAAATACTAAGGCAGCAGTGAAATTCTTGTATGCAGGTGTGTGTGTTAGGTGTATTTCTCCACACCCCCTCCTGTCAAACAGTGTGGTCAGAATGCAAATAAAGAGAAATACTCACTTCAGAGGGAGCTGGGGTGTGTGGCTGATGTAATGTTTACTGGTGATACTGCCCAGTGACCAGTGAACTAATCTTAAGACCATATTTAAGATTTTCTTGTGCCATGCCCCCATGTTAAGAATAAAATATTTGAGTGGGGAAACACACAGTAAATTGGGGTTTGTTTTTTTAATTTTTATTTGTAGAAGGAGAAGCTCTCAGACCTGTAAAAAGGAGCTACAAAGAAGAGGGGAAAGTGATTGCAAAACCTGCATTCCACAGGGCAAGAAACTAGAGAGTTACATTTCTGCAAGGGAGAGTTACATTTCCAGACCTGCTAGAGCACCAGCTGGTGGTGATATGAAAACAATTTCACTGCAAGCTGATTATGCCTCCTCAATAACCAGATGCCCTCATAGATACCTGAAATAGTGTATTGAGTTCTGGGCTCCCCAGTATGAGAGAGAAATAGAGCCACTGGAGAGAGTCCTGAAAACTTCAGAGCTCAGCATTCTTATTGCCTCTGTTGCTCCGGGATGGATATGCAAGATTTTGTACTTGAGACTCCTAATATTTACTGTCTCATGGTTTCAGCACTACCTTTGCAGAACAGGATCTTTACTGTGCCCTTCCTTTCCAGGTGGTTGGAGGCAAGGTAAAGAAACCAGGCAAACGAGGTCGTAAACCAGCCAAAATAGACTTGAAGGCAAAACTTGAAAGAAGTCGTCAGAGTGCAAGAGAGTGCAGAGCCAGGAAGAAGCTGAGGTACCAGTACCTGGAAGAGCTGGTGTCAAGCAGAGAGAGAGCCATCTGTGCTCTCAGAGAAGAGCTTGAAATGGTAGGGAACTATCATTTAACCTAACCCTCAGTATTGTCTGGGACCTGTGTCATGAACACTTGTTCTCAGGACCACAGTGACTGACAGTGGCATTTGGCTGGCCAGGAGGTATCAAAACATCAGATGCATCCAGCTGTTTGCCTGCTTTGGTGTGTAGAATACAAACTCATATCACAAGTTATCTGCTGGTTCTGAACTGGAAGCAAGCAAAGGAAGTGCCATTACATTTGAGTGTGTTGTCTTTGAAATGTCTGCTTTTGAAACACCTTTGACAGAGGTAGATTGTGGGAAGAGGTGTTGAAATATCAAAAGGCAAGCATATATCCACAGAGTGCCATTGCTTCTCTGTTGGGGAGGAGGATTCTTGCAGCATGCTCTCTGTGTAGGTGGTTCTAGGGTGTGTAAGATGGGGGTCTTGGGCAAAAGAGCAGCATTAACCAAAGAGAATGTTTCATCTGGAAATACAGACACAGTGTTGCCCTGTTTTTTTAAGATTTTCTAAGCCTTCTGATGCCAACATTCTTGTAGTGAACTTTCTCACACACTTTCTGTAAGTAACTAATTGTTTTGCATTCCTTTATGGAGGAGGAGAGAGTTGATGGACTGTTGGTCTGTCCAGTGGCATTGGAGAGGTGGCACTGTCACCCTCCAATCCACTGTCACTCTCAGAAAACTATAAATGTTGGAGTCAGAAAATAAACTTCCTTTTTTTTTCTTCACCTTGAGAACTGCGGTGTGTGCTTGTGTTCTTTCGTGTCCTAGAGTGACAACACAGTGGTGCCATTGAAACCTCACCAGCACTGAGGATGCTGCATTGACTTGACTTTAGGTTTGTTTGAATGGGCAGGGCTAATCACTACAAGTCAGCAGGTTTAGGATCAGGTGAAAAGCCAACCCAACTCTCCACAATTTTTTGATGTGCTTCAGGGTTTGGCAATGAAGGATTTAAGATGAGGGAAGTAGGAATAAGGCACATGTGCTTCCACTGTGCCTTGTGCAGTTGGAAAGGACCTCTCAGTAGTCCATGAGCCCCAGAGTCATGTGAAATATTTGTTTTTAATAGGCCATGAACTGGAACGGTATTCTCGCATGCCAGCAGTGAGAAATTGCACAGAGTGTTCCATGTTGTTTAATAATTACAGCATTCTGTCTGGGGCTGCCTCTGAGCAGCAGTTTATTGACTGAAAGAGGCTTTGCTGGGGCCAGGTATGCAGCCTTGGCCACGTGCTCAGCTCATTAGGGCTCTGCAGTTTCGTAAGAGGCTTCAGCTCAGTACGTTCAGACCTTCCATGAATGGACAGGAAGGTAAAGATTCCAGCCCTGGTTTGTCTGCTAATGTGATCCTGGCACTTTGCTGAGGCCTAATGTGTTTGCATATTGCAGTACAAGCAGTGGTGCATGGCCATGGACCAAGGGAAAATCCCCTCGGAAATAAAAGCCCTGCTAACCGGAGAAGAGCAAGGCAAAGCACAGCAGAACTCAACCAAACTTGCCAAGGCTGCAAAGACAGAGGCAAACAGCAGCAATCCCTGTGAGTATCCAGCCTGTGATTAATTCCTGTTTTGTTACATCTTTTGTGGTGTAGGAGGGTGGCTGTGGTGTAGGAAGAAACATAAGGATGTGCTTTTGGGAAGAAATAGTTGATTGAAACAAAGAGCTTAGTGGGTGGTACAAAGACTCTGTGTAATGTTTACATGGACAACACAGAAATTCCACTATAGAGGAAGCTGGGCAATTATTTTAAAAGACTCTCTGTGTTTCACCAAAGCCTGTGGAGACCTGTGAAGACCTTAATTTCTTACAGCATTTTCTCTTTTTTTTAATGCAAGCTAAATGGAGCACATTAAACATAATTGAACTTTAAAAACTTTACCAAGAAAACATTATTCTAGCTTCAAGCACTCCAAGAGAGAAATGCTGGATGTGGGATTTTCTATGGAGTTTTCTTTCTGACTCCTTTGTGCTTGTGCAGGGAATGGAATAGGTTTCTTCTGGGAATTGGAAAGTGAGAAGACCATGTGATAAAAAGTCATATTCCTGATATATATATATATATATGCAAAGGGAGAGAATTAAGGTATAGCATGGGCAATTCTAGATCTTACTTCTAATTTTGTAATAGTTTATGCTACAGGCTAAATTACACTTCACTGAATTTTTTTAAAAAACAAGAGTTTCTAGCTTTATGTTTTTAAGGATCAACATGAAAACCACTCTTCCAACCATAACAATCTCCCCCTGTGCTTCATTCTCAGGAGGCTGATGCAGAACCTTCCATGCTGCAGCAGAGTTGGCTTGGGAGCTGGCAGGAGGAAGAATGCTGTTCTGAAGAGTGGATGCACCCCCAGGTGCAGGGGGAAGGATCCCAATCTGTTCTCTTCTCTTTGCTCCTCCCCACATGAAATTCTTTGATTATGGTGCTCCTAAGGCTTTGTGGGTGGTGCTTTTGGAGCAGCAGCTGTTGGTGTAGAGTGGAGCCTTGTTCTTCCTTTCTCTACCCTGCCCTCCCCAAATACAGCAATGGCAGCTTTGGGGTGTTCCCAGCACAAGAGTGAGGCTGCTTTTATATCAGAGCCCACAATTAGGCTGGCTTTGTGTTTGGTGGTTATGTGGTTGTTAACTGTTGTGGGAGTGTGGGAGGTTTCTGTAGAAGAAAAGCAAGAGAAGGATCTTGTAACAGCTTTGCTGAAGGCAAACCCAGTATTGTAGGTTGAGGAGAAGGAGCTGGATCAAAATGTTTCAGTAAGATTTATGGCAATGTCATCTGTAACCTAAATGCAAGTGTTGCTCTTGCCATCCATCTTTAATGCAGCATGTCTTTTGTGTGACTGGGATTCTTAAAGAGATACTAGATACATTTCCTGCTTGTCCTGGTTTAGGGCAAATTTGGGAAGAAACTTCCAAATTGGTCCCTCTAGAAAGCAGATTCAAGCAACCCCTCCCCTCAAGATTTCCTTGCAGAAAAGTGGAAAAAGTCTGTTTGTTTAACAAGCAAAGTATTCACAAGCATAAAAAATGAATAATAATAAACAAACTTCTCCCTGTTCTGAAGAGATGGCAAATTCAGAAAATCCTTTTCATGGGGTGTGGTAGGCTTGCTCAGTCTCTCCTCCTGCACTGGAAAATGCTGCATCCCAGGCGCTGGTGGGCTACAGGCATGAGCTCCTGGTGTTTTTCTGGGTTTTCAGTCCACAGCAGGGCCAATGAGTTCCAAGAAAAAGAAGCACCACAGTGGGGGGAACTTCTCTGCCTCAGCTAGCTACAGAAGCTGACTAAAGGCAAAGGAGAGCTCTGTCCTGCTGTCCATGCTGCAGACAGCACAGCCTGTGAGAGACAATGCAGAGGAACAAGTGCAGTTTCTGCAAACAAGCTGTGCCCTTCTTCTCCTGCCCTTTGCTCTCAGAACCATTCTTAAAGGTGCAGAACTTAATATCCAGCATAAACAACAGACAGCTGGGGCTCCAAGCATCATAAAGTCACCCTAGGGCATCACTTCTGCCCATCCTTCTTCCAGCAGGTGCATTTTCCACACACTGTGCTCCTGGGAAGAAAGTCAAGGCATGTCCCTGCAGCCTGCTTCCAGCAGGGGAGCAGCTGCCATTCCCTCTCACCCACTGTGCCCTGATACCTTTCCATAGCTGCCTACATTTTGGGCCCTAGTACCTCTCTGGACAGCAGCTCAATGTGAATTCTGCTCTGCTGTCCTGGTTTCCCAGCCAAAGACATTGCCAGGAACTGGTAGCAGGGAAAGCAAGTGGAATCAGTTTGGTTTTGTAGTAAGAAAGGTGATGGCAAAACTCTTGTGGGCTAATGACCAAGACATGTGCTCATCCCAGTTATTGAGAGATAACCTGCCACTGTCCTCAGACTGCTCTTTCTCCTGGATATGCTTTTTGTATTCTCATGATGCAATGTGGAGAGTGGAGCTCCTGGGGTTTTCAGAGGGTGTTTGGCTTGCTTATTCTGTTTTGTTTATGACTGTGTCTTTCTCTGTATTTTATGAAATGCATGGAACATTTTTTAATCTTCTATTTTCAGCATTGTTTCATAGAATAAATATTATAATGAATGACTTTGCTAGACCGAGTGTTGCCTTTTTTTATTGAAATAATTTGGTCTGTTTAGCATTGTGTCAGTTCAGGATGGGGTGAAAACACTGAATATAATCAAGTACCATATTTCAGTGTACAGCACAATTGTTTTCAGAATTCCATCCTAAGCACCTATATGTTGAACCTTAGCACATGGTTTTAGGTTTTTTCTTTAGACCCTGCAACCAGGCACCCAGCAATTGCTAAAAATGTTGCACAGACACACAAGACTATTAAGAGAGGTTGAGTCTCACTGAAGTAGAGATGGGGAGGATGTGAGAGTTCATATTGTGTTGTCCATGTCCTGTCCTGCCCACCCATCCCCATCATCCACCCTCTATATCTGAAGGTCTGTGCTGCAGTTTGTCCTGAAAGATAGTGATAAAACCAACCCCTAAGTTTGGGGATTTTTGTTGCTGTTGAATTCTTACCTGTTCATTTTCCTGGATTTTCTGGAAGAAGAAAAACCCTAGGCCAATGTTCAGAACTGTAGTCTGCCAACCTTGTGGTTGGAATTCATAACATGATCATACTGGAAATGGATTATTTTGGGTTAGAATTAGTCTTACACAGTCCACTTTCAGATGTAAACCATGTCTTGTAATTAGACACATATTTCAAATGTTATGCAGATGTTTAAGTGTCTTTCAGAATTAGGGATGTAGAAAACATTGCAGAGCAGTCGTGATGTGTGACCAGAGCAGCTCTGCCCATCACTCAGTAACGTGACCAACCCAGCTCTGATCTTGCCAGAAACACCCTGCTTGCTTTCTTCCCTTTGTTTCACATGCTGTGAGACCAAACAGGAAGCCTTTCAGCAGAAAGGTTTCTTTTGTGGAGGAAGTGGAGAGTGGGAATTTCTCATTGTGGTGAGCAGCAGTTTCTTCTGTTCCTTGTCATGGTGGCTCCTGCTTCTTGGCTTGGTCAGCACTTGACATTACAAGGCTGTGTTTGGCATGCCTGGCCCCAGCTCTGTGGCACAGATAGTGGTGCCCTGTTCTGACAGGTTTCTTGTGCTTTGTGCAGATGGACAGGAGGTCTGTTACTGCCTCCATCATCCTTGATTGTCTGCAAGCAAAAATCTGTCACTCATTGTTACAACTCTAACTGCAGCTTTTCCATCTGCACTAGATGCTGTAGTCCATTACCAAATGTAGGATTCCCAGCAGCAATCATTCATTCAAGTTCTGTGGCTTCTATCATGTAGCAGGTCATGCTGTGTTATACATTTTTAGGCCTTAGCTGGGTTCCTGGGAGTCCTTTATTTTGAAACTTGAAGTCTAGCAGTTCCCCATGAAAACCAGCAAGTGTTTGTGGTTCATGCTTGTTTGCTGCTCTGATGCTCATACTCTTCATCCTTGTTGGGGTGGCTCCTAGGAGTGATACAGGCAAGTCCTCTGGTCAGGAATCTCATCTAGTTCCCTAAATAGTGGAGGATGGTATAGTCTTACCCTCTTTTTGTGTAGGCTGGGTACAGCCTTTCACATGTTTCTCCTCCAGTGAGTAAGCACAGCTGGTTCTCTCTGACAAGCACTGAAAAAAGGAAATGAGCCTGGAAGTGCCTCATTTTCCCACTTTCCATGGAAATCTAATCTTCAGCCAGACTCATTTGGCAAGCTAAAGGTGGGTATCTCTTGGAAACTGTCCACAGTCCTAAAATATGTTGTCTGTACTATTTGGTGTAGACACCAACCCCAGAGCTCCTGCTAGGGTTAAGTGTAGTAAGTCTGAATTCAGTGGATGATGATGGACTAAGCACTGCACTAATCCTTCTGGGGAGTGTAAAGCAAGGATGGACAGATAGTGGCAGCTTCATAGGACAAATGTGCAGTAGGTCTTGCCTTTTTGTTTTCTGTATATGTGCTGCATGCACAGAATCCTGCAGTGGAGGGGATGCATTTAATTGACTCATCACTTAACTGAGAACATTTTGTAATTATGTGTAAAAAAGAAAAAAAGAAAGTAATCACAGTCTGCTTTCACAATCTGATAATAAGTGTTTGTCAAAGAATCAGTATCAAGTGACTTTCAAATACTATCTTAACTTAAATCGGGGGTTTATTTTAATATAGTAGACAAATTTCAAAAAGCTTCTCTCTCTCTTGAAAGCTGAAATCTGGCCAACTTTGAGAGTGCCTATGACTGATTGTTTTTCCTTTTCTTTCCCTTTTACATTTTAGGGTGAAGATTAACCTACATCAGTAATGAATCTAGTTTTTCCTGAAGAGCTGGAGAAGGTTTGAGATCATAGCTCCATTTGCTGCTTTCCAAGAAATTGTAATCTCTATAACCACCTATAAAATTACTGTTTATATAAGAAATAAATGTTTGAGACAAGTCTCAAAATGCAGAGAAAGCAGAGGAAAAGCTGAAATTAGAACAACAGTCCTCCTCATTGGGCTCAAGAGTTACAGCAGGGGTGACAGAGGATGGGCTGGTGTAGAAATCCCTGTTGGAGGTAAGCAAGGCAAAATACCAGTTTGTCAGTTCCTGCTCTTTGTGTCACTGAGCATTAATTTCTCCAAAAGTTATAAATTAATTTCTTAATTAATTGAGTCAATAAATTCATTTCTTACATTACTCCATTGTGAATTTGTATGATAAAACATAAGTTTCTAATCCACAGTGAAACCTGAGGTGTCCCACACTGAATAGCACATCAGTGGACTAAAATTCAACTGATGCTGAATTTTGGAATGTGCAGATTTTTGTGTGTAGATCTATCATGGCCTTCCAGATATAGGTTGACATCTGAAACAGCCTGTGGAGTTAAGGGAGGGATTAATTTAAAACATTTTGGCCCATGAACATCTCATGAACATAGCCCAGAAAAGGTTTCATCAAAGTAAGTACAGTAATGGTGTTAATTTTCCATTTAAATCTGGAATCATATCAGGGATCTCAGATAGTGAAAGGGGAAGGAGGTATTTTATAGCTTTCTAATTAGCTAATTACTCTTGTGACATGTCTGTGTGCAAACCTTCCCAAGGTGATGGTGCTGCAGGGATCTCTTGATGACAGCAGTGTTACTATTCTCACTTCAGCAAGTTGCATTTCTCATTACTTTAATCTTAAGCTTCCTCACTTTCTGAAATAAAATAGTAATTAGCTTTTTAATTACTGGTACACCAGTGGAGCCAATGCTGTTTGAGAAACAGCCAATTAACCAATTAACTCTTTCAGCTTTTTGGATTTACGCAATCATTTTTTTTCCTATCCACTTAATGTCGTCATTTCAGTCCAATGCCACTAAATGAGTGGCATTGTTAATGGAAATTATATTGTCTACACATGCTGGCAGATAAAAAAGGCTGACTGACAGCTGGAGAACAATTATAAAGGTTGTCTGATTTAATCCCTCTGCCCTGAGCTACTTGTGGAATGAGCTCAGTTGCAGTTCTGTGAATGTATTCATAAAAAAATGTAAGCAGAATGATGAATGGCCTCTTGTGATTGCTTGCATTCACCTTGCATTTTTTTCTCTATCATCTCCTTTGCATGAATCAGGACATTTAAAAAAACCAAATGTGTTTATTACTAATACAGCTTAGCATTGATCTGTCAGAAATACTACCACCAGCTGTAAATTTAAATATCACCTCTTAAAATTATTTTCTTTATTACTCTAAAACTTCTTTCCCTCTGTCTTTTATTAGCATATAACTGGTTTTGGATATCAGTGAGAATTTTATAAAGTATAAATTTCAAGTTAATTATAAGGGATAGAGAGAAGTTTAGGGATTGACAAGGATGCTTCTAAGTGCTGATTTCTTCCCTGTGTGCCATTTTTCTGCCATGCTTGGTTGGAAGATCTACACGGGGGTGGTAAGACTAGAGTATCAACACTGGTGCACTCCAGTTTTGTTTCTGATGTCAGGAGCCTTCCAAGGAGCACTGAGAGCCTTTGAGGACACAATTTTACTGTAGCGAGGGACAGGGAAAGCTTAGCTGGTTATATTTCTCAGGCTACAAGAAAGAACCAAGTGTGGGGGCCAGTGCTTGGCAGCAATTGTTTCTCCTGGATAAGGTGGCATTTGGAAGCCTGGCCCCCTGCAAACTCCTCTTCTGCCCTTCAAAGAAAAATGGAACTTGAGTTGCTTTTCATTAAATATTTCCCTTGAAGACCAGTCTCCAGTGATTCGTTACCTGGTTAGGCATTTCTTCTGGCAGTAAACATGTTACATGTGCAGGAAGTGATCTTTGAAGATGCAGTTGTGCTGAGGGCCACATCCTCAGCATGCCTCTTACAGAAAAAAAAAACCCTACAAGGCCAAGAATGAAGATTGTGACAAAGATGCCCTGAGTGAGTGAGAAAGACCAAGTCAGTAATGTGGCAAGAGCTGTTTCAGAGTTTGCAAAAAGCCAGAGAGGAGAGATGAGTTCCCATCATGGAGTTAATGCAATCAGGGCTACTCCTGCTGCATTTACAGCTAGCTGGTGACTAATCTGAAATCTTGCTAACTCTGGATATTTCTTCATCATTTTCCCTCCTGTGTTTGGATCAATATGGGGAGGGACTCTGTGGAGTGTGTGTAGAAGTGGAGATGGTAAATCTCCAGGGCTGAAGAGAAGAGCTGCAGTGCCTTTGGAAATAGGTGGGTAATTACATCCATCTGTATGTGCCTTCTGCTGCCTAATTCTACATGGCTTCAAAAAAATTAAAGTCCTTGATCAGTCCCACTTCCCCAAAAGCATCTCTTCCTTTTACTGGTGCATGCAGAGAAAAAGCTTGTGTCTGCCCAGGTATGAAAGAAGAACAAATTTAATTATTTAGTGGTGTAATATTTTTTTCTTTTTCTATTCTCCTGCAAATGTAGGACCAAATTGAGAGTTGGTGTAAAATGGTTGTGATGCTGCACACAAAAGAATTACTGCCATCTTTGTCACTTCTGAATATTATCCAGGGACCACTTTCATGAAACAAATTAAAGACTTTGTGTGTGTTAGCAGTGGTGTAGAAGAAAAAAATCTGTGGTTTAGTCCAGACTGCTCATCAGGAGGTGACATTTATACAACAATCTTCCTGTAGATGTGTTATGTTTTACCAGAAGCCAATTCAAATAAAGCTTCTGTAATTTATAATGGCCTATCCCACAACACTTGCTAAGTTGAAAAGGGCCAATTAATAAAGACGTATTAACTTACAGAATCACTTAAGGAGTTAATAACCCTTCCTTTGAACATATGGGTCTGGCTTTAATAAACTTCAGATCTGCTTTTTGTTCTTTTAAACAGGAAGGATCTGATATTGAGAAGGGCTGAGCACTCAGAATTTCAGCTGCAATTGATGGCGTGTTTTCAGCACCTTGGAAAACCAACTCCTAAATCAATGTCAGTTAAATCTGAATTTAAATGGGTTGAGTTGAGGAGACTGAAAAAACTCTGGGGATTCTTAAGTGGGCATATGGAAACCCTTAAGTCCAATTATTGGTGATAGCCATTTTGGTGTCACCTCCATGAGGCTGGTGGAAAAATAGGAACAAGTGAAGTGAGTCTGTGCTTCTCACTGGAAATTTTTAAAGTATACTTAACTGAAAATCCAACTTTCTGCTGAAATAAAAAAGAAGGGACATAATTGGACAATTTGTAATAGGAATTCCCAAGGGTAAGTCACTTAATACCAAGTATAAACGGTAGTGATGGAATTTCTACTTAACATGTGTCTGCTTAATGGAAAAAAAAAGCCTAATGGTTGGCACTGTATCATGTTCCTTCACAGAAAACATTTAAACCTAAGGAATGGATGGGCAAAAGACCCAGGAGTGCTTTTTCCCAGAACCTCCCCTTTGTAGATGGGCTTGAGATGTGTTTGTGGAGTTTATTGTTTGTTTTGTGTCTATATTGATCAGGCAAATCCTACAGAATTTTCCATTTCTTGCTTAGATAATTCATTATCTGCCTTCTGTCTCTGGCACCTCTGGGGCCTTGGCAAACCAGGAGGTACCTGGCATTGGTGCTACCAAATCCATCTGTCCTAAACCCACCTGTCCACCTGTCCCTCACCTGTCCTAAAATCATGGAAGCAGTGAGAAAGCTTTTTCCTTGCTCTTGTGTTTTTACCAGGGTAGTCTGGTAAAAGCAAGCAGAGCCAAGCTCACTCTGCTACAAGTGGGATTGGGATTTTACTGATGTGGAAAGGTGGTTTGAGAGACCCAGCCTCCAGACTTCACTTATGGTGATGATGTCAGTGCAGAACTACCAGCTCTTTCAGCCAGGGGACATTGTGTCCCTAGCTGCTGTGTCATGGCAATCCTGGACTTTTCCTGGCCACTCTCTAGTGAAAAACCTTTTGAAAGGTAGGAAAACATGGTAGACTTGAAGAAACAAGTGTCCTATGTGCCTCTGGACTCTGACCTAGCAGGAGTGGGTAACCATGAACCTGTGGTCCTCTGTCACCTCAGGGCTCATTCTATTCAGTTCCTTTATTATTTCTTTAATAAAACTACTAACCAAAAGAACAACTGTTGTATTTCAGTCTGCAATCCAAAGTTGAAAATAATGTTGTGAAATTGCCTGCTTAGCCTAGATCTGATTTTGCTGTGTCAGAGGTGATTAAATGTCAAAGGAAAACGAAGCATATGGTGGTGTTTCAGCAAGAAACAGCCAGGTCAGAATCTGAACCAGACAGAAAATACTGGTCTTGACTCACTTTCAAGGTCCTCTAATCTCCTAATTCATGGGAGTTTTTTGCTAGTGGCTTTAATGAGAAATATCAGATCCTTATTTAATGGGGATTTCTGAATTTGTGAAACACATACTGTAAGTGTCCCTGTGGTCAGTGAGGGTTCTTCCAACCCTGCTTTGTGTCATAGAGGATGAGGAAGGAAGTTTTTTACCAGACATGTAGGATTATTTCTCAGCCAACAGGGCCCCCATATGGACATTTTACCTCTGGGATCTCAATAGGATGGACAACCCCAGCATAACTGTATTTGCAGGGACGTAGGGGAAGGAAGCCTGGATGGCTTTGGGTGGATTTAGGCATTTATGCACCGTGGCCCATCCTGTAAAGGGATTAAAACAAGCTGTTTTTCTTTCTTTTCCTTTTCTCCCTACAGACAGAGAGTGTAAGGACTCTTGTTTTGCAGATAAGCACTGCTTGTGATTGTAGGAGAGGAGTTTCCCAAAGCAGAATGTAGTAACTGAAATGAAATGGAACGAATGCATCAAACCCAAGGCGTTTAATAAAATAAAACATCTTTTTTCCACCCTCTCCCCTCCCAATCCCTCCACAAAAAACTGGGTTAAAAATGTGTAGCTATACATTGGTTCCAAAGGAGAGAAAATTCCTTCTTCTGGGGGTACAGAGTTACTTTTCCAAAAAATGCAGCCCACTAGACAAACGTGTTTGGGGGATTGGAAGAAATGGGCCAGGCAAGCTTTCTTTCCTTGGCTTCCCTGTTAAAAGCATCATAGGTGGAGTCTTTGGTGACACTTTTGGCTGTAGCTGGAGTATCTGCAATACCAACATGATTCTTTTTTGCTATCCTGGAACTGGTGGTGATGGTGTATGCATTGCTTCTGTAGCATTTCATGGCAGACATGCAAAAAGTTTCTTTCATCCCTCTTCTGAAGTTTGCATTATAGATGGAGTAGAGGGTTGGCTTGGAGGCTGAGGAACTGAAAGAGATCCAGGTGATGGCCAGGAAAAGCAAGGAGCTCTTTCTGTAGTCTGTTTCCTGTGGGTGCCACAACTGTACCATGAAGAAAGGCAACCAGGACAGGAAGAACATCGAGTTTAACATTAAGAACATCTTGATGGTTTTCACTTTTGCTCTCGGAACAATATTTGTTGTTCTCCTGACAGTCATTCCATCCGTGCCTATTCTCCAAATGTACTTAATGACTTTCTGGTAAAAAAGGATAATAAAGAAGGATGGGATCATAAACACCAAGAGGAGGTGGATGATACTGTAGGCAGATCCTTGCCAGGAAATGGGGAGAAAAAAGTTGCAGTGCTGGTCGCTGTTGGAGCCGTAGAGAAAACAGGCCGGTGACGCAAACAGAGCACCACAGAGCCAGGAGGCCAAAATCAGTTTTTTGGCTTTCCCCCTGGACACTTTGAAGCTCAGGGGATAGACAATGGTGTAGAATCGATCCACGCTGATGGCAAGGAGCACGTAGAGCTGGACCCCGGGCGTGAGGTACTGGATGTACCTGACCAGCCGGCACACGCCGCTGCCCAGCACCCAGCGCCCGCAGCTCAGCTGCAGCAGCAGGAAGGGCGCGCTCCCCACGCTGCTCACCAGGTCTGCACACGCCATGGACGCCACAAAGTAGTTGGTGGTGGACTGGGTCCTCCTGCTCCTGTGGATCACTAAGCAAACCAGGAAGTTTCCCAAGACAGAGATCAGCCACAGCACTCCCCAAACCACGCTGGCAGCTGCGATTTCCCCCGGCCTCAGCCCATACTCTACCAGAGAGTGGTTCCTGCTCGGGCTGGCTCCTGGGAATGGAAGTTCTGCCATCTCGTAGCCAGCAGGAGGGGAGGAGGCTTTGGGGCTGCTCGTGTTCTGCATCAGGAACAAGGTAAAGAGAAGAACGGGACCACTGCTGTTATCCATGCTGCGAGAAAACTCAGCTACGTCTTTTGCTCAGGCTGCAGACAGAGAGGAGAGAAAAGGTTCTCTTGAACAGCTGTGCATGAAAAGCTCACCTTAACCTACAAAAGAATATTCTCAGTACTAGAAATATATACTGTATTTCTGTATATTGCATATTCTGTATATTTCTGTATATTTCTATTGTATACTGTATATTTCTGTACACTGCATATTGTATAGAAATATATTCTGTATTTCTGGGCTAACACTGACATACAGCTTCTGGGTTCCACTGCAGGCTGTGTCAGGGGGATCCCACCCCATTCCCTGGCTGGTCTGAGGTGGCTGCCAGCCTTTCATGCCCTTTCACATACTTTCACTTTTTTCCTCACAGACCCACCCCACATCTGCACCATGTGCACCATGACCCCAACCCTGCCTTCATGGGAGGGATGAGAAGGGCAGGACTCCTTGGCCAACACAGAGGGTCCTCAGGTAATAAGAGCCACAGTCTAGAGAAATTTCTGGACCATTATCATGTACGTCCACCAACCCTGAGCAGACCAGGTTGTAGCCCCCTTTTTTGTGTGGTTTTCCTTGGAGCAGGATGTCTGTGGTGGGAAGGCCTTCTCCTGGGGCTGGGGTGCTGCCCAAGGAGACTTCCCGGGATTGAGCACCCTCACCACCAGCCCCACACCTCTGGAAGAATGACTGTTCTAATCTGGAGTGATCCTTAGACCCTTGTGGATGAAGTGAGCTGAATTTCTGGAGCCCTTCAGTGAGAGGCCTTGGGTGTGCACTTTGGGCCATCGTTCTTGTCCATGGAGTAACGATGTCCCCAACTGGTGATGCCAAACCTACTGCCTGTCAAATGTCACTGCCTGTGAATGACAGTTTGTCTGAGGATGTTACCTGTGTGAAATTGTTCTCCTGCACCCTTCTGGCAGACACCCAACAGATTTTGATGCCTATATTGCCATTCTATGCCTATATTTCTAGATATTTTCCAGTGTTGAGTTTAGCCAGATGGTTGGGTTGGTTTTAGCCTGTCGCAGGGATAAAATGGAAAAATAGCTAATTTTAGTGGCTATACATATGCAAACACCCTGCTGCTCTCTGATATCCTTTAAGTCATCATATTGACATGCAAAGCCTTTTACTCACTAGACATACAAAGCCTTATCTATGAATCTACTGTGAGAATGCTGAACTCCAGAGCTTGATGCTGTGCAAGATAATTCAGGATTCAGTTAGTGACTGGAAGATCAAAAAGTTCATCCAGGAAGCCAAATGAACAAACTCAAAAAGCCACCACCATCCTCCTCAGCTTTCCAAGTGATGTAGATCCCCAGGTTTGCCTTCTGATGGGCTTTTTCCAGTGCTTCACTGATGCTTTTTGCTGTGCCCACTCTGCCTCTGCATCTTCCCACTCAGAGTGAAGCCTGAAAGCACAGAGCCACAGGATGAAATTGGGATCTTGCTCCTTGTGCTGTTTTGCATGTCTCCTTCAATAATGCAGTGCCAAAAAATCATCAGATGAGGAAGAAGAAAATAAGCAATAATTTCTTGTTGTGGTTATAGAAGATTTTTTTTCCTCTAGCTTTTTAGAGCCTGTACTTAGTGTGGCTGTATTGTCAGTGCAACCTGCTAAATTACCTGTTAGAATTATCTGTAATAAAATAATACACGTGGAGGCTATTAACTAGATAGAAAGGAACATTATGGGATAATTTTCTTCCTTAATTTCCCATCTTGCCATGCAGAAGTATGTGCCATTTAAAAACAGCCACCTGTACAAATTAAGCCTCATAGAAGAATAATCAGATACAATGTCTTGACCAGTACTGAAGAGCAGTGGAAGTCTGGTGCAGGAATGAAATGGCCTTTCCAAGCTGTTAAAATAGGCAGAGTTGCTAACACTGTTCTCGTGATATTTCTCCTTGTCAGCCAAATCCACTCAGACCTGACACATTTAGTTTTGCAGGTGGGTAAGCCCCAAAACAGTTACAGGGCTGCAGTGCCCAGGTAGTACTTTTTGGGGTTTTTTTTCTGATGTATCTTGCTTAAGAGTCAGCCCAACCACTGCTCACAGGAGAGCCTGGGTTACCTGCAAACACACCTTGGAGAAGAGAGGAATTGAGCAGCCCTGGGCAGAGAACAGTGTGTGACCCCTGTGGGGAACAACCAGTGGGTGCCCAAAGGAAGGAGAATTCCAGGAGATGAATCCAGCTGCCCTGGGCCAGTGCTTGGCTGGCAGAGGAAGCAACACGGGGGTGGAAGAGCTGCCCATGTTCAGCACAGATGGTTCTCGTGTGCTGCTGCTTCCCTTGCTGTCAGTGGAGCAGGAGAGGCACCCAGCAGAGGGACAGCTCACGCTGAATTTTTTGATTCTTCTTTAGAAAACTCCCAGGTCATTTAGCCCACTGCCCACGAGGCACAGGTGAAAATATAGTTGCAATTATAGGGAGTTTAACTAACTTGAGCCTAGGATTTCACTGGTGGTACAGCAATTATTTGTTTTATTTTTCAAAAAAGTAAAATGCGATCTGATTAACCACTGTACTCTGTCATTCCTGCATTCCTAGTCATAGGTAATCTTTTCTTCAAATGGACCAGAAATGAATTTCTTTTATTTTAAACAGTCTCTATTCAAGCCTATTTTCCTTATGTGGCACTGAGGTCAGGATCATGCCCTGATTTAATACTAAGAATCTGAGTGTCTATGGTCCAGCATGTATTTTTCTTCAGTGAGAAATTCTGGTTTCTATGAGTCTGTTTTTTATAGTGGAGACTTGAACTTTTGCATTATGAGTAATGCTCCAAAAGGAAACAGGGTCATGAAAAGCTCAGCATAGGCACAACTCTTTATGGATCTGAGATGCAAGTAACTGGAGATACCATGGCTTGCTGCGTTATTTATCCCCAATTCCCATGTCTGTATTTGCTACATTGTTTGCTGAAATACAGTTTAAGTGTTAGGGAACCATTCAACTTGCAAATATCAGGTCCGTAAAAACCAGTGATGAATTCTGTCAACTCCCTCTGCCCTGAAGGTCCATAATTAAAGAGTTAGAAGCACAACAAGTAAAAATTATGTATAGCAAGTAGGTGAGCCCTAATGACATTTTTAGTTAACAAAAATGCTTGTATTAATTTTCCCTTTAAATCAATCTAATACTGACCTGAATGGCTGCTTTCCAGTAATTGTGAGTCTGTGTGGATTCAGCAGTGCCAAAAATCCCACTTTGTCTTTCAAGCATTTTAGAGTGGGAATCCTTTTAAAACTGGTATGAGGGAGGCCTTTCTGTATTTCTGTTTAAAAACCTACTTCTTTGTGCATTAGCTTTGGAAAAGAAAGAGCATAAGAGATGACTCATAACCATTGAAGAGGGATTTCCTGGTGCCACAGTTCCATTTTACTGACCTTAATTTGCAGTTTGGAAACCAAATAGCTCCATTTTGAGCTGATAGCTCTCCATAACAGATCTGTTACTTAGAGATTAACTGTTTGAGCCACAAAAACTTCACACAAGCACTGCCACGTCTACTTGGCTATTGCACAAAGTCCCTGTGGCATAGTCACTGTGTGTTTGCATGTTCACTGTCCTGTCTAAAATTGCAGCACCCATTGCAACTTGGAAGTGCAAAACCTAATAAGATTCTAAAAGGAATGCAGTAAATGGGATTCTTAAAATGTTTAATCAAAAGAAAAAGCATTTTGTTTCCTAAACAGTGTTTTTTCAAGATTAGAAATGCAGCTAAATAAGCACATCATTGTATGTTACTTGACTTAAGCACTTGCAGAGGGGCATTTTTATTCAACATTTTTTACCTCTCTGTATCATAGCTGCAAAACACCAGACAAGCATTGGCCCAGCAAATTATTTCAAAAGCATTAAGCTGGTCATTTACTTCATAAAATTCCCTCTCTGGAGAGTATCTTGGGAAGAGCTGCCAGACTGGAAGAGAAATGCTTCATCTAACTGAGTGTAATGAACATTAGGAGTGTGAGTAAATTGAACCAGAGGGGGGGAAGGGGGCTTTTGTCTGGCTGTGAGATGCTAGAAGATGACATCCACCCTGCCTAAATTCAGATGAACTGCCCTGTGAGTGCAATGTGTAGAAATCCCTTTGTAGAAGAGTTTTAGCCTCTCTCTGTCCCTTGCTGTGCAGAGATGCTGTCGTGCATATTGAGGCCATTTAGTCCTCCTGCTTCCTGCAGAGGAATGCAGATGCACATGCTTCTGCAAGCACTCAGTTTCCCTGCCAGTCCTTTCCTCTGCTCTGGTGCTCATAAAAATCCTCAGCTCTTTGCCCTGCTCCTGTTACGAAGGCGTTTCTATTCTCTGGGCCTTGCTCTGAAAATCTCTCCAGGTGAATGTGTTCCTCCTCACTCTCTGCATTCCACCATGTGGGGATAGGAAACATCTGCCCCTATTTTATCCAGAGAATAACATGTTTTGAGTGCAGCAAAGCCTTTGAGATCCATACCCACATCTCACGTGCTTCTGCCTGCTCTCTAGCTTCACCCAGCTGGTGGAGATCCTTGTCCCACAATGTGGATATCCAAGGATGACATGGCTGTAAGCAAGGATTGGCTCATGGATGGAACTCTCAGTGCTGGTGTGGACATGGCTCAGCTGATGGTAAAAGCTTCTGAGCTGAACTGATGGAGTAATTCCAGGTCTGGCCCCTCAGTTTGGGAAGGACGTTGAGATGCTTGAGTGCATCCAGAGGGGGCAATGAGGCTGGAGAGGGGCTGGGAACACAAACCCTGTGAGGAACCACTGAGGGAGCTGGGGGTGCTCAGCCTGGAGAAAAGGAGACTCAGGAGTGACCTTATCACTCTCCACAACTCCCTGAAAGGTGGCTGTAGCCAGGTGGGGTTGGGCTCTTTCTCCAGGCAGCACTGACAGAACCAGAGGACACAGTTTCAGTCTGCACCAAGGGAAATACAGGTTGGATATTAGGAAAAAATTTTTCACACAAAGAGTGATAAAGTACTGGAATAGTCTGCCTGGGGATGTGGTGGAGTCACCATCCCTGGATGTGTTAAAAACAGACTGGATGTGGCACTGGGTGCCAGGGTTTAGTTGAGGTGTTAGGGCTGGGTTGGACTCGATGATCTTGAAGGTCTCTTCCAACCTTGTGATTCTGTGAGTAAGCTGATCTGTGTTTTTGCATCTCACATCAGGTTCTGAGGGCCTAGCCTGTACTGAGGGGTGAGGTCATGGGAGCAGGAAATATGGATGGAATCAAATAAAAGAAGGAAACATTCTAATTTTCAGCACATTTAAAGAATATCTGCTGCATGTTGGAGGAAATTCAGGGCACCCAGGCAGAGTCAGCCATCGGCCTTCTTTGGCTCTTCAAGTTGTTTTCTGACTGTTTTAACAAAGTGTTGAAACTGAGGACAAGGATATAACACTGCAACACCTGCTAGGATTGGAATAAATTTTTATATCTTGTGCTGGCTGCTTGGGCAAGAATCCTTTCTGAGCTTCATCCTTCTAACTGAGCTTAGTGAGGAGTGCGACATGCAGTAGCTAGCTGGAACTAGAACAGGGCCCATCTCTTCCTTCTGGGTCTGTCAGCTCACACCTGGAGCAGTTAACTGGTTAAGGGCAATTCCACAAGGTGTGATTTTGATGAGCAAGCAGAATTCAAACCCCTACACAAGTCCCAGGTCACTGCATTTTGGCTGAGTCTCTTTAATAGATGTTGCTGTCTCCTTAATAGATGTTGCCATCTCCTGAAGTTCATTATGGTTTTAAATGCTCTGGGAGCAATGGCTTTTCCCTGCATTTGGAATGAATTTTTCTCATGTATTTACTGGGGGTTAAGACTGACCTAGAGGAAGTTAAAGTAGGTGTATTAACCTGGGGTAAGTTGCTAAAACCCAGTAATTATTCATGCACCTATACCTTGAGGTGTTTATTCTCTGTTGGCACAGCCCCTCAGGTTTAAGTGTTTCAGGGCTTTATTTTATCCTCCCACTGCTGGGATTATGCAAAACTCCAGATGAGCCCTAAATGTCTAAAAATGATGATCTAAAAATGGTGGCAGAGCCCAGATCTGTGCCCAGTGTGACTGTGGGGGCACAAAAAAGTGGGAGCAAGGAGAAGAAGGACTGACCTAATTTCCAACTCTGCTGTCACAACTTCCACCTACTGGAATTGTCCAAGAAGAGTGTAGAGAAGCTTGAAATACATCTCTGGAGGCTTTTTGTCCTCCCTGATGGGGATGGAGTGTGTCCTTGGGCATGGCTAGCCTGTACCCTTCCGTGATTCAGAGGTAGAAATATAGCTGCTCTCTCCCACGAGCTTGCATCAATTTTTGGCAGCACCAGGCCCTGCCCACAGCACAGCACATCCTTCTGCTCTGTGTGAGGAACATGGTGCTTACCAGGGCTGCTTTGCCATGGTGGGTGTTGACAGATAAGCACTGGTGAATCTCATGCCTGGCTGGTTTCTCTGCCCATCTCTCAGAAATTCTCACCCTCTCCCCCACAGGGAAAATGCACCAGCAGATCTCTCACCAGCAGGGAGCACAAGCTTTCCCCCTAGGAGAGCCTGAAGAATATTTTTTTTTACTGTTGGTTTTGTGTGGAAAGGTTATGTAGAAAGGAATCCTTGACAGGACATGTTGTGAAAACGGATTTCTTGCCACACAAGGTGTTCATGTGGCAACAGGATTTTTGCACTGGTGTGAATATTTAGGATGAGAGTTCCTGTCATGGGGCTCTTGACCCTTCTTGGTAACGTGGAACTGGTGCGCACAGGGCAGTGAGGTGACAGGGAGTGGGGTGGCAGTGGTGGCTAATAACCAGAGATGCCTGCGGTGCTTCCAGGAGGACTTATCAACAGGAATGAGAGGAGCAGAGCTGCATGAGCAGTAGAACAGCTCTCACACAGGCCTCTGCCTGAGGATACAGCCATTAGGGACAGCATTTCAGTCCTCCCACACCTGCTGGGCTGGGGAAGCTGGGAGGGCTGAAGGCCATGCACAGCCCAAAGCTGGGTTGGAAATGCCTGATGTGGAGATGGTTGTGGGAAGAGATTTCTCTGCTGGGCAGGGCTCAGGGAGGATAAAAGCAGCCACTGAGGCAAGGTGTCAGCCCCTGAGCTGGAGATGCCTTCATGGACAGGGTGCCAGTCGCAAGAACTGTTTGCTGCCTCCCATCTTTCTAGGGAAGGATGGAAGCTGCTGGAATGCAGAAATCCCAGGCACACAAGGGCTGCGTTGTGTTTTGGTGCTGGGAGAACTGGTGGGGAGGGTGAACTGACACCACCTGAGGATGTTGGGGATTTATTTTGCATGGTCTGACTGAAATTGCTCTCTGTCAAACACCTGAGAGAGGGTGCCAGATGAGGCTGTAAAGGAAAGTGCAGGTGGAGGTCATAGGGTGAGACCCAGGTGTGGAATTGCACAGCTCTGCAAACGGAGGACTCACAGGAGAGCTGGGGCAGGGAGAGTCTGCAAGCTCTTACTTTGAGACAAGGAGCACAGCTCCCCAAATGGGTCCAAAGTGTAGAGATTCCTCCCCTCACTGACTCATCTGAGACCAGAATGCTTAAAATAAATCAGAAACCAAGCTTACTCATAAATCAAGTTTCAAAAAAATCCCGTATTTAGACACCGAAATAAGCTTTTAGGATGCCTCTGGGTTGGCAACCAGTTTTTCTGCAAACCAAGCCACTTGTTTAAGTGGTTAAGAGTGACTTTAACAACAAACCTTCAAGAACCACATCTGAGAACCTTTGCCAGAAAGAACTGGCTATGAATCCTGCCTCATACACACAAATGGCCTTTTGAAAGCAGAAGGCAGCTTTGCTTCCCCCTTACTCCGCGGAGCCAACATACTGTTTGACATGCTGGAAGCCAGCTGGATAAATGGGAAATATTGCTATGCATTCTTAGAGAGTCTGTGCCTGAATTAGCTAAACCAGAGCAGCCCTCTTGCCTGTGCTGGCTAGGGATAAACAAAGATTGCTCTGCCTGTGGGGTTTTCCTGAGTAGCTGCACCAAGGCACCCACGGGGAAAAAGGGAGACAGTGCTTTCAGAAAGGATATTTTCAAATTAATGACTGAAAAATACAACAGCAGCTGTTCCACAGCAATAACGTGAGGAAGGAAGAAGCTGCTTGAATGCATTCAGAGAGAGAAAAAAAACAGGTGAGCAGATCGGTCTGCTCCATTGCTGTAAAGTAATTTTCTGTTTTCGCTGAACTGATGTCGGGAGGTAACATATAAGTAACATATTGAAACAAATAAGTAACATAATTGAAAGATAATGAATATAGATAGAGAGAATGTAGATTTGTCCAGAAATTTTCAATAATTTCTGCAGTAATTCTACACACTCCCCTGCTTTCAGCAGAATAAGCTTAACATTCAATCCCCACAGAACATTTTCTCCGGAGGAATGAGTCCTCCTGGCTAATCCCCAAGTGATTTAAATGCACATCAGATGAATTACAGGGAAAGATCGTGCAGGGAGAATTACCCCTTTGGCTACAGCAACCCCCAAGCACCCACATACCTGCTCCAAAGCATAATCCCAGAGGCGCTGCTCTCCTCCTCGTTATCCCGAGCGAAGTCCCGCTCATCCTGGGAGCCCCGCGCTGCCTCCAGGGCTGCAGCTGCTGCTGGCGAAGGGAGGGCCGGGCTGTTCGGGCTCCCTCCCGCGCCGGAGGGGAGGATGGCGGTGGGCAGGGCTGCCCGCTGCCCGGCTGCTCTCGGCGCCGGCGGGGTGCGGATGGCGCGGCCCGGCCGCCGCTCCCGCCCCGTCGGGGCATCAGCACCGCGGACAGCGCCACGCCGGGAGCGCCTCGGGGACACCGCGGGGACACCGCGGGGACTCCGGGAGGGCCCCGGGGCTGGGCCGCCCCCGGCCCGCGGCGGGGCCCGGCTGCCGGCGCTGACGTGCCCGTTGCCATGGCGAGGATGCTTTCCTCCCGCCATGGTCGCCATGGGACCCCGCCGCCTGAAAGGAGAGGAGAGAATGAACAACGGGAGGGAGGCGGGGAGAATGTTTAACTAGTTTCCTCGGGGAATTGGTGCCTTCTTTCTTTTTTTTCCCTTTTTAAAATTTTTTTTTTAATTTTTTTTTTTTTAAATTCCCATGTGGATACTGAAACTCAGCCTGGTCCGTATCTCTGCTCTGCCCCCGATTTAAAATTCAGCACTTTTTTATTTTTTGGGGAATGACACTGGCACAATTTCCTTATGTTCTCTGTCACGTACACTTTATTAAGTGTATTTATATACATATATATACATTTTATTTACCAAGCTGGAATAATAACAACCCCCCCATCCCAAATCTCAATCAGCTTTCTCTCACAAACATTTTTCCAGCAGCTCCATAAATTGTATCACACTGGAAGTTTGAGGAAGGAAGGGATCATTTTAGCCCTGGCAAACTTTCTGCCCGTGAACCAAGCAAGAAATTTGTTTGGAGTATGGATTTCTATTATTTCGGGGTTTCTGACTTGAAATGCGTTGGTAAATGGAACCAATAAAGGCTGGGCATTCTCCTTTGTTTTCCCTCATTTTTCAGTGGAGAAATCCAAGTATATTTTTATGCTTGTTTTTACTATATGTCATTAGTAGAGAAAAAGTACAGTTTTTTATTGAAAAATACTGTCAAGGAAGAAATAATCCATGTGGTTTTCCCCCCACTAATTGCAGTGCTATAGTTCAGTTTCCTGTATTTTACACTTTCAAGATACATTACTAGTGGAGTGGGCACCCTGGGAATCAGGTCAGAAACATGGAATAATAGACTGGGCTAGAAACAGGTAAGGTGTGGGCAGATTTTTTGACTGAATGACATGGAGAGTGTCAACAAGAATTGTTTGTTCATCTTCCAGAAGAAGAATTTGGAAGGGAGCATCAGATGAAGGGACCTGGCTCACAACACAAAGAAGGGGAGTAGAGGGGAGTTCCTCAAATTGTGGGTGCAGCCTCCTGGGGTTCCTTGCCAAAGGATGGTGTGGGTGCAGAATTTCATGTGAAATTGAGGAGAGATTGAACAAATGTTAGGAAAAATGCTAAATAGAACTGAAATCTCTAAACTAATAAAACATACTGCTTTCAGAAAATCATCTGAGCTCAGTGCATTGAAGGTTGGGAAAACTCCTGGAGAAAGGATTGTACTGAGGTCCAGTGAAAGGTATTTTTATAAACAAACCACTGATTTTATGAAGGAGTTGGGAATGTGACTTTTAAAATACACCTACAATATGCCTTTGCCCTGTTAGAGAGTGACAATGGTGATGGCAGTACACCAGCTGCATTACCAGGTACTTCACACAGGGCTTTTCAAAGTTTGGTGGGTTTTTTCCCCAGCAAGTTGGGTTTTATGGTTGTTTTTTTTGTTTGTTTGGGGTTTTTTTTGTTTGTTTGTTTTTTTTTTTTTTTTGGTGTTTTTTTTTCCTTCCCTGTGATTGTCAGTGTTGGAGGAAGATAATCCTAATATTTGCCTACTTTCCAGCTTGGATTTCCTGACAGTGCAGGAAGGTAAAGGAAAATTGTCTGACATCTGTGTTGGGAAATTGTTTCCCAGGGAGATGGAAGCTGCTTGACTGACTCACACCTCAGTTCCTCCAGTTCAGGGATGGAACCTTTAGCATCTGTAAATGCATCATGCTTTGAAAGAAAACAGCCCTGACAGTTGTTTTGGGGTTCACTTTTCCTACTTGCCCCACAGATATAAGGATGAGGGCTTCAAGTATTTAGTGACACGAATTTTTCATGAGCTTTGCTTACATTATCTTCTCCTGTGGCTGTTGGGTCAGTCAAGCCTTTTTATAAAATTCCCACACCACCCTAGTTATTCCAAATCTGATGTCAGCTGTTGCCAGAACCACTGTTGCTGTTGATTATTTTGGAACTGCTTTTGCAGGGCAAAGTAATTTTCATTCAGCATTGATCTGATTTAATTGTGTGGGGTTTTTTTTTGACCAATCCTGGAAGTAAATCTCAGATTTTTATTGTATTTTTTTTGTTACACCTGCCACATTCCTGGTACTAAGGAAGCTTTTATAATAAATCCTGTAAAGGGATGAGAGATAATAAGTGCAAATTAAAATGTGTGGAGTGTTTTGCCTTCTGTGTATTGGGATCATTGTGGCTGATTTGCTCCCTGGGGTGCAGCTCCACATGGAGTCTGTGTTTGCAGGGGCAGGCAGGGGGAAATCATTGTCATTTTTTTGCACAGGGCTGACTCTGATCTGGCCTTGATGGTCCTTATGGGTCCCTTCCAGCTCAGGATATTCTGTCATGCTGAGTTTTCTCTTTTGTTCAGGGGGATCAGGCTCTAGGGATTGGTATCCCAAGGTCACCAGCCCTGGGCTGGAGGCAGCTCTGGGATTGCACCAGGAGAAGTCTGTTTTAGATTCCTGCCTCTGTGGGTGCCCCAGGGGTGCAGTTCTGGATCCATTGTTTAACATCCCTGGGTCTGACCAGGAGAATCTGCCCTGGGGTGAGGTGAAGCTGCTGCCCACTGAAGCCCCATGGCAAAGCCCAGCCTGTTGCTGGTCAAACACATTTCCTCTGGCTGTCCTGGGGCTGAGTTTGGCTCAGGGCCTCGAGAACTTGGCCCAGTGCATGAACCACTCCAGGTTCTCTAAGAACACTGCATTTCAGCCTGGTTTTGTCTCAGGCATGAACAAGGATCCCTCAGTATGAATTGTGCCACTAAAGGGAAGCCCTCCAAGAGCAGGGCTTTTTGTTGTTTGTTGTTTGTCATTTTCACCTGTTTAAATCCCAGCAGTGGTTCAGAGAGTAGTGAGAAACGCCCCACAGCTGAGCTAAAACCATATCTTTAACCATATCTTTTCTTAACTGTGCTCAGACCCCTCTGAGGTCTGACCTTGCCCCTCTGGGTTCTGAGCACACACACGTGAAAAGAAAGTGAAATTCTGGGATAACAAGTTCTGGGAACACCTTGCATGAGCTTGGTGTGGAAAATAGCAGCTTTCCTGGAGGAAACATGACTCACCCTCACTGGTGTTTGGGAAAGCAGGGGGATGTCTGTGTTTCTGTTCAATTAAAGCTTGTTATGAACTCGTTTGCTTTGCCTCCTCCCCAAGCACTGCACACAAAGCAGGAGGCCCTGGCCCTTGGGGTGCATACACTGCACTGTGCATCCTGATGGATGCCATTCCTTGTGACCTACATGCACAGAGAGCAGCTGGGATGAGTCAGATCTCTGTGGCTGAGGCTGCCACAGCTCCTGCACTCTTGAATTAAATGTGTTTGAGCAGAGCAGGGCTGATGTGGAACCATTCATTGCAAAGCAGCAGTGAGATCTGTGGCAACTTTAAAGAGGAACTCATTCCCTGGAGACATTGATCCCTTCAGAGAGAGTTTCCAATCATGTGGTGATGTCCAAGTCAGGCCAAGAGGCTGAGGACAGAAAGGATTGCTGGCAATGCCAGTCAGGGAATCCTAAACAGGGAGGCATCAGAAGGAGCTCTGACAAGCCCAGGAAATAGGGATAACCCAGTGCTAAGGAAAACAGAGTCACAATTTATTATTTCTGTGCACACTCTTGGCTGAACATGACCAATTTAATTGTTGGGGTTGCTATTTCCTGCCCAGCAGAACAAAATCTGTTCTACTTTCCTGACAGGGCCAGAGAGCCCAGGATGGCTCAGACGTGGTCAGTGTAGTTTGGAGGTCTTGTATAGAGCAGAGCTGGGGATGTGAGCTTGCCTTAAACCAAACCAAAGACCCCAAATTCATGAGTTGCTCTCATCTGCATACCTCCAGATAAGAAGCCTGGACCCCTGCAGGCTTCCATGGCTCTCCTTGGCAAAACTAACCCCACCAGAAGTTTAAGATGCTTATCAATAGGCAGGATTAGTTCCCCACAGTGCCAGCCCCTCTTTATAGCAGCTTCACCTGAAGGGCTGCAGAGATAGCAACTGGCTCTACATCCACACTGCAGAAGGAAATGCTCTTCACAACAGCAGATCTGGTTTCCCAGGGATGGGGAGGGTGAGAGGAGTTGGTTTTTAGCTGCTGTTTTACATGCCCTGGCTCAGGTCAGGGTCATGTCCAGCCCTGAGTGTGTGCTCCAGCTTGGCACAGCAGCTCAGGGGTCGGCCTGGCTCAGTAGGACAGATATTTAAACACATAATCTAAGCCCCAAACTATCCCTTGTGCCCCACAGACCAAGCTAAGACTTCTATAAAATTTTGCCCTGTGAGACAAAAATGAAGTAAGCATTGAAGAGACCAAGCCTTCCTTGCAGCAGAGGGAATTGGTCTCTTTGGTGCTGAAGTGTCTCCTGAAAATAGAATGAGAGGCTTGCAGTGTTGACAAGAGCAGTGGTGAGATAGATTGCCAAAATCTGGGCTAAATTCTGATGAGCTCTGTATTATGCTTGGGGAAAGAGAACCAAAAGCAAGTGAAATGGAAGAACTGTAAATTGAGCCCTTATAATCCAATCCAATGTAGAGAACATGCTTCCTTGAAATTCTGAAATGTTACTCTTTTGAATAATCACCAAGATTCTGCATATAAATTTCCCATTAACATTTTTCATGTTCACATTTAACACATTGGCTATTTTCAGGTATTTTTCAGAAAATCCTTGCCTTAGCTCATCTTTGGTGAAGGAGAGCAAGGGATCCCCATAACTTTCTCATCTTATGTACTTTCCTTTCTCTTGCTGCCCTTTTAAACACAAAGACACTTGTCTATGCTGTGATGGAGTCTGTTCAGCAAATCTGGCACTGAGCTTGGGAATTCCATGTGCTGCAGCTGTCCTTGCTCACACTCTGATCAGGGCTGGCTGCTGCTGATGGCTGGAAAACCAGATCCACCTGTTCCCTCCAAAAGATGCAATGGAGTGGCTTTACAAGGAAAACACACCCAAGGAGTGCTGCAGGTGTGTTTCCTTTGAGCCTGATGGCCATCCCATTAAAACCATTAAAAGGCTCCCCCTGACTTCAGGAGGGAGATAATCTCTTTCTCTGGAGTCATCTGGTGAGTTACACAAAGGAAACAAGGCCGGGCTTTATCCTGAGGTTGTTTAACTTATTCCAGGGTTAATAACTGATGGTTCAGCTCTTGCAGAGCCCCAGAGGTCAAAGGGTTGCTCATGACAAGTGATGAACCAGCCCTGAGTGGTGCTCTGCCAGCATCCCTGACCATGCTGCTGATGGGCATGGCATGCCTATCCATCAGCCTTTTATGGGCTGCCTATAAATGCCACATCACTGCGACTCTCAGCTAGCAGAACAAGCAACTGCTGTGCCAGAGAGCCGAGCACAACCTTTGGAAACTCACTTAAACGATTTTTGGCATTTGCAGAACGCTCGGCCGGCGGATTGAATGCTGTGAAATGTATTTCTGGGAGAATATGAGAGGTGCTCCTGCCACAAGGCTTCCTAAGGTGCAGAACGAAGCTCCCTGAGCTGCCCTCCCGCGCTCCGGATCGCAAATCGCTGCTGCCCTCCCGCGGCCCCGGCTCCGCTTGTCCCGCAGCATCCCTGAAGGCTCTCTGCATCCCAGCATGTCCCGCAGCATCCTTGAATGGCTCTCAGCATCCCCGCACATTCTGCAGCATCCCTGCACCGCCCTCAGCATCTCAGCATCCCCACAGGGCCCTCAGTATCCCCGCACATCCCGCAGCATCCCTGCACCGCCTGCAGCATCCCCATGTGTGACGGTGTTCGCAGGGGTCCGAGGATGAGGGAAGAGATGAGGATCTGACTCCATGTTTCAGAAGGCTTGATTTATTATTTTATGATATATATTATATTAAAACTATACAAAAAAGATAGAAGAAAGGATTTCATCAGAAGGCTAGCTAAGAATAGAAAAAGAAAGAATGATTACAAAGGCTTGTGTCTCAGACAGAGTCCGAGCCAGCTGACTGTGATTGGCCATTAATTGGAAACAACTCTATGAGACCAATCACAGATCCACCTGTTGCATTCCACAGCAGCAGACGATCATTCTTTACATTTTGTTCCTGAGGCCTTTCAGCTTCTCGGGAGAAAAAATCCTAAGAAAAGGATTTTCCATAAAAGATGTCTGTGACACCCGCGTGTCCCGCTGCATCCCCGCACCACCTACAGAATCCCCACAAGTCCCTCAGCATCCCCAAAAGGCCCTCAGCATTAATAATTGTTGTTTTAATTATTGTTTTTCTTTTCCTCTGAGGCTTCTTAGCTTCTCAGGAGAAAAATCCTGCAAAGGGATTTTTCAGAAAATAGCATAGCGATACTGCTGTGTTGTTCTATCTAACATTAGTACATTGTCTATGTTCTTACCCTCCTTGGACTGACCTGCAGCCACTTTTCCAGCTGATAAGTGAATTTAGGGGGCAATGCTGCTTTTATAAACAAGCTGTGAAGCCCATGGTGAGTATCTTTCAGATCTAGACTGAGTAATTGAATGGGTGCAGGTCTAATCAAGTTGTCCTGCTCTGGGCTGGAGGTGGCTGCCTGCAGCAGGGTGATGGATGTGGTTCAGTTGTGCAAGCCCTGCTCCTGAAGTGCTGAGCTAATGAAATGGCAGTGGCAGTGATGGACTGAGTTAGAGGCAGATGGGAGTTTGGATCTGCTCCTGCCAGTGCTCTCCTGTTATCTGCAGTGAATCATGCACAGCTGTGGCTGCTGGAAGATGAGCCCTGGGGTCTGAGCTAAAAAAGGAGCAATGAGAAGTTCTCAGCTCCTGCTCTTCAGGCAGGAGAAAATTATTTTATGTGGTGAGTGAGATGTGCTGCCTTGTGCTAAGTTACTCAGAGGAGGTAACAGAATATAACTCTTATTTCTTTTTTAATGACTCCTTGCAGGGAGCCAGAGCCTGGCAGCCTGAGAACAGGAGGTCTAAACACTCCTTCAGTCTTCCAAATCACAGAAATATAAGTCTCTTAGAGATGCCTCAGTAGGTGGTTTAACCACAGCCTTTAATCCTCCTGTGCCTCAGCTCCCTCTTTTTTGAGATACAGATACACTTTGCAGAATAAATACCTCAGGGAATGTATTTTCTGCTATCTTGTTACTGTGGTGGCAAAATATAGAGGCAGGGCATCACTCTTTATTGTTAAATTTCCAGAACTGGTGTTTTAAATGAGTGTATGTTTTGGAAAGAGAGTGAGGGAGGGCTGGAGACAGAGGGGACTTGCTCAGCCTGGGCAGGGAATGGGCAAAAAGGCTGCTCCCAAATCTTCCCCTCTGGTCATGGGGCTGTGCTGGTGGATTTTGAGGGGAAAACCTCAAATGTGGGACTTCCAGGCAGTATCTGCTGCAGCAGCACTGAGCTTGGAAGGTCTGGAGCTGAGGAACAGAGGTGTCAGAAATCTTGTCAAAAACCACCACGAATCTGCTCAAACAACCTTCATAAAATAATAAATGCACCTTGACATTTCTGAGCATGAAGGATGAGAGGAGGTCACAGAATTTTGGGGTCCTGCAGCAACGCCCTTAACAGGCCTGCAGTATTTTGGAGGTTTTGTGCTGTACCTATAGAAGGTACATGTGATTAATCCACTTAACTTGTGGGTACCAAATGCTTGACTTAAGGAGAGAAAGGATCTCATATGGGGCTTAACACCTCAAATGGAATTCTTGACAAGCCTAGGAGTGAGATTTTCCTTTCAAAGATTAGATTGCTTGGTAGAAATGGAAATCAGAAGACCAGGGCATGGTTAAAGAAGGAAACGAGGAAGGCATGGTGTAACTTCCGTTTTCCTATGGGCTACTTCACGTTTTTCTATGGGAAGATAAGAATGAATTTTGGGAAGTGGAAGGCGTTTATTGTAGCGATGAGAAAAAATTGTGCTTTGAATAGTTTCCATCCCTCATGATATGAGAGGGATGGAAATGGAGGATAAGTAGAAATAAAAGGCTCTGAGACCAGGAGAATACATTTATGGAGTGTAGCCAAGCGAGGAATAATATAACAATGAGAAAGAAAAGAGGTTCAGCATTCATTCATACAACAGCTCATTCTTACTTTTTTTAACATCTTCCTGGCATAACATTGAAGAATCATAAAATAAAATAGAATCACAAAATAAAATTGCCACTTCGTACTATATTTCAGCTTCTATCTGGGACAACACTTGTCCTGCTTGTGATACAGAAGTCTCCAAAATCTGCTATCATTTAATCCCTGTGTCGGTAACAGCATCTCTGCAGGTGACCAGAGGGGAGTTTGAGCAGCTTTTGGCAGCTCCACAGCCCGGGCTGAGCCTCACCCTTCAGCGGAGCGGCATCAGTGGTGCTGCACCAGGAATTGGGGCTGTGCTCACAGCACAGGATGAGCTCGCTTTCATCCCAGGAGAATTCCCCCAGCGCTGGCCGTGTCCTGCTCTGCACCCCCAGCCCTTTCTCCCCTCTGGAGGAGGAAGATGAGGGGTTCTCCTGTCCTGCTGCCGGCCTGGGGCTGGGATGAAGCTCTCGTTGTGCTGCACCCCGCGGACATCGCTTGTGCCGCCGGCTCGGCAGAGGGAGCCCCGCGTCCAGTCTGGAGCTGGGGAGGGCGCAGAGCCCGTGCCGCTCGCAGAGGAAGGGCGCCCTCCTCTTCCTCCCTCCCCGGGGAGCCTGAGCATGCCGCTGGAGCGGGAATGCGCGGCAGGGTCACACAGATCCCTGTGCCAGCGCTTTGTGCTGGTTTTTGGAGCACTCAGAGCCTTCCCCTGTGATGCTGCGCTCCCAAACTCGGCTCTCCCACCACATCCCTGGGGCAGCCCCATTCTGCTGGAAAAGCGATGGAGGAAGAGGAGAAATCTACATAGAGCCTGAGAACAGGAGGTCTAAACACTCCTTCAGTCTTCCAAATCACAGAAATTCAAGTCTCTCAGAGATGCCTCAGTAGGTGGTTTAACTACAGCCTTTAATCCTCCTGTGCCTCAGCTCCCTCTTTTTTGAGCCACAGATCCACTTTGCAGCCATGCTGGCTGAATAAATATCTCTGCATTGTCCAAACTGGTTTGCTACTCAGTTGTGACAGTGTTCACAGGAAAGGATTTTCCATAAAAGATGTCTGCGACACTCAGTGGAGTTCTGTCACTGTCACTGAAACTGCCCAAACATCCTGCATGGCATGGCACTGCCTCTGCCGCCGCAGAGCTGCTGTGCAGCCTGGGCAGGGAGGTGACTCTCTGTCGCAGATATCTTTTATGGAAAATCCTTTCTTTAGGATTTTTTCTCCTGAGAAGCTGGAGGCCTCAGGAACAAAATGTAAACAATGATCATCTGCTGCTGTGGAATGCAACAGGTGGATCAGGTGGATCTGTGATTGGTCTCATAGAGTTGTTTCTAATTAATGGCCAGTCACAGTCAGTTGGCTCAGACCCTCTGTCCGAGACACAAGCTTGTGTTATCATTCTTTTCTATTCTTAGCTAGCCTTCTGATGAAACCTTTTCTTCTATTCTTTTAGTGTAGTTTTAATGTAATATATATAATAAAATAATAAATCAAGCCTCCTGAAACATGGGGTCAGATCCTCGTCTCTTCCCTCATCCAAGAGCCCCTGTGAACACCATCACAATTCTCTTGTGTGGCAGCTCCTGTACAGCCTTCCTGTGTAAAATATTAACCTATTACTGCTGATCTTCCAGGTCATTTTACTGTATCTTCAGTTCTCTTGACCCACAAGGAGAATATTTGGAGTATAATTTGAATTTTTCTATTCCTGGCTGCTTCACTGTTAATTTTTTAATAGAAAAATCAGGGTTTCAGCTAAATAAATATTTTAAAGAAAATATACAATATTTTTGGTCAAAACCTAACATGCTTCAACTTTCATCTGCAAGGCTTTCATATTTGTGACAGTTGTTGTGTGAAAACATTTACTTCTCATGTTAACAGATTTTTTCCCCCCAACAACAATTAGGACTTTATCTTGGAAACTTCCTGTTTTCCAAAGAGTTTTCAGTTTGAGCAGCCCATATGCCCAGCCCTGATTCAATAAAAGCTGTTCATGCTCCAGGCCAAGAGGCAGAGGAGAGGATGGGCAGCAGTGGTAATTTTGGGGCTATGCATTGCTCAGGACAGCAACAGTGAAGAAAATCTGACTCTAAAAGAAAACAAGCAAAGAACCAACCTCAGTGTGTATGTAATGAACATTTCTTGCTTCTTTATCCCAGAACTTCAGGTCTGAGACATCCTGAGGTGGGTGTGTTTGTTTGCACATCTGTGGCTTAGCTGAGTGAAGGAGTTGCTGTCACTGGCAGGCAGGAGGTGAAGCCCCAGCCCAAAGCATCAGACCTGATGTTCCTGTCACTCATTTTTGTTTTCCTCACTCCTTGCCTCTCTTTTCCCTTTGCAGTGAAGGAGGAGCCTCTCCTCTATGGGGTCCCAAACTGAGTTTTGACACAGTCACCCTGCAACCTGAGCTAAAACTGGCTTGCCTGTTCCAATAGGTAAGAGTGAAGAAAACAAGCCCTGCTAGAAAATGCATTGGCCTGCCTATGATTTTAAACACAATTTGGCTTGTAATTTGATTCCCTTTGAAACAGGCCAGCTGGTAAAAGTCCAGCTCCAACAGGCACTGGAGAGGAATCTCAGCAAGTGAACATGCTTTAACACACCCTGCTCTACCATTCATGAGGACCTGTTGGAGAGCAACACACTGTGCTCTCCAGAAGTGCTGGCTGGAGCACACCAGGCACTTCCCAGACTCCACCACCACCCTCTGCTCTGAAACAAAGAGAAACAAACCTGAGGAGCAGCTTGTGAGCCTCTGTCTCATGTACAGCTGTGACCTGACCGAACAGGACAGTTCAGCCCTGTTAAATAACCTTAAATAGCAGCATCCATGGTGCTGTGATGGATAAATCTCCTTGCAGAGGGCTCACCCTTGATCAGAGCAGGTCAGCCATGACCATCATGGAAAATTGCTGTCCTGGGAGGACAGTGAGGACTCCAAAATGCTGGTGGGAGAAAAAAGGGATCCTGAACCCTCTCCCCACTCTGGATTAATACAAATTGGTTTTCCCTGCAAGAACACCAGATGTTCTCAGGGGACCACAACAGCTCTCTGAAGCTGAACTGGCTGAGCCCATGGGCCAAAATCCTCCTGCCTGGGCTGGCAGGCAGCTCATCCCCCAGGGAGTGACAGCTTCATGTCATTCTCTCCTGGGTATGGAGAGCTAGCATGGGTTTCTTCCACAGAACAGGCAAGGGAGGAACACGGATGTGGCTGTATGGGAAACAGAGGAAATACAGAGGCACTGCTTGGATGAACAGGAGGGAACAGCCTTTTTCCCAGTGCCCTGCAGGTGCTGTGCTCCCTTGGCAGAGGCAGGACATCTCTGCCAGCTCTTCACCATCTGTTCTTTTGCTCTTCCACCAACCCAGCCAACATGCAGTGCAAGGATGACTTTGGATTTCACCCATGCCAAAAAACCACTCCAAAACCCAAATCAAAGTTCTGTAGGGCTGATTTGCCCCCTTGACTGGACCCCCATGCCCTGCACATCCCCTGCCCAGCTGGGCACACCCCCTGCCCTGTTGGCAGGCTCCACAGCTGTTTGCTTTGGGGTGAAGAGCACAGCACTGCTGGAAACCCCCATGGGGAAGGAGACCAAACCACCCTCTGCGTCCTGGAAAACGTGAAGATCTGATCAACAATTTCAGGAGAAAACAGGAGCATTTCAAAGTGAACAGCAGTGCACAGCACCAGCCCAAATGGCTTTCTTTAGCCTGGTGGCTGCATTGAGTCATTTATCATACCCTGAGCAACCAGCCACCCTTCAGCAGCAATTACTGCTCTGTGACAGCTTCCAAACAATGCTCCCTGCAAGCTGTGCTTGCTGTCAGGACCTAAAAAAACAGAGGGTGAAAAATCCCAAACCTAACCAAACCAAAACACTGCTTTGCAGGGAGTTTGTGCTTTTCTTTTAAGCTCAACAGGTGTTCCTGGTCACCCTGCAAAACCACAGGGAAAATATCTGCATGCCACTGAAATGAAGCAACTCCAAGCTGAACTCTGTAAAGATAATCCCATCTTTTGCTTTTGTTTGGTAGAAATGAATGGAGAAAAAAGAAAAAAAGCTTCAACTCTGGGTTTTCATGATGATAGAGTGGGGGCTTTCACCATCATCCCAGTTTTGGACTGCATCTGACACAGGCTCATGGAGACAGGGGGCTGTTATTAGAGCTGGGTGAATAATCTACAGCAAGGGACTGAATGGAAGTGTTTGGCCTTTTATCTGTTTGCAAACTATCTGTGAGCATGCCTGGATGTTCTTGAATGTGTTTGTTGTTTGAGATAATGCTGCCCGTGATTTCTGCGAATAATCATTTATTTGTGGCCTGCTCATGAGCATTTAGACAGTCAAAATGTCATTTTTGTTCCGTGGTTACATGAGTGCAACCCTGAGGCTTCCACCAAGAGTGCTCACAGTCAGGAGTGGTAAATTCACTTTCTGTAAAACCCTATTGAAATCTTCATGGGAAATGTGAGTTCATCTGCAATATTTGTGGAGGGGAAAAAGGGAGAAAAAAGCAGTTAAATAATGGGGGGGGGAGAGGGGTTGTGTTAAAAAAAAGTGTTGACCACCTCTTGTGTTTGTCTTGATCCACAGTGCATCAGTTATCCTGTGTGGTTGGACGGTTTTGTGGTAAGGACACCTTGAGGGGTAAATTGCAAAGGGGCATTAAGGTAAAATAAAAGTAAAAATAAGGTAAAATAAAAGTAAAAATAGTCAATGCTATAGACAGGCTAAGTACCTGCACCACAAATGGGTGCAAAATAATTAATTAATAAATTAATTTTTGGGGCAAAACCAGTATCTTGCAATAAAAGCAAGTCATGAATTCATTTTGGGTGCCTGTGAAACTTTCTTCTGCAACTCCTTCAACAGAGGCTTGTTGTTTATCCACTTCTTTCTGAGAGTAATGCAGGACAGAAAATTATTTCCTCTGCAAATATTTCCTGACTTGTGAACCCTCTGCTTCCAAAACAGCTTCTCACTGAACTATTGTATGTGGGTAAGCATTTCCAAAACATGAGATCTCTTTTGGCTCCCCAAAGAGCACTGTGGGCTCCACTTTACCTTGTTACAGGCTGCTTAGAAAGCTGATGTACAGCACATCAGAGATGGTAAAATCTAAAGTAGTGTGGGCAAAGGTGTCAGCAAAGGTGTGAGCTTGGTTTTGGGAGATGAAATAGGCTGTGACCTCATGCAGCTCTGCTCTGTTTCCTTTCCCAGGCTTTGTCTTTACCACTTAAAACTGAGAACATGTGGGGTTTTCTACAACAGATGAAGAAAAGAAAATTAAACCTTCTGTAATGGAAAGGGGAGGAAATAATAACACTGTTCTTTCTTACCCTTCCTTCTCTCTCTCTCTGTGTCATTTTACTAGGTATTTACATCCTCTTCTGTTCTACCCCTCATTGTGACTCATTTATTGTTCCTCTACCTTGTCTTATTCCTTCCTCCCTAGGCAGATTTTAGTGGAGGGGAGTCATTTGAGGGAGTAAATATCTGCACATTCAGTTTGTGACCAGTACAGACTGAAATAAGGGTTACAGTGAAGATGAGGCATTTTTGTGGAAAATGAAAACAACAATAAATTTTTCTCATATTATTGACATTTTTCAGAGGGCATCATCATTGGTAGAGGGAACTAAAGCCAGAATTTAGGCTTTGGCTATTGAAATGTTTAGATGAAAATTTGCCAAACTCCTAATTTATTTTTCCAATTCTCCAATTAAAGAAACCCCTCCAATGATTATTTAAAGAATCTTGCCCACACAGCTCCCTCCTTCCCCTGCTTGCTTTTTTTTTTTCCATTTTAGTCAAATAACCAATTTTCCACTTGCACTAATTCAATACACTCGTTTTGTTTCAGAAGCCACATTGCAGTGATGCTGAGAAAGGAGTCCAGAACCAGCTGATTTAATGCTTTGCTCATGGTTGTTTGTATTAAATCCTTTTTAATTTTGCTTTCCCTGTTTTTGAGCTGCATTTGCTGGGGAATGTTTTATATGCCCAAGTACAGAGAACACTCTCCAATCCTGCTTTAATGCTGAGCTTTATTTAAACCTGAGCTGTGGCTGCAGGGGGGCATTGTGTGTTCACCCCATCAGCTGATAGCTGATGCTGGAGGTTCATGTATGCATGATCTGTAGTTTTTTCCTCCTGTGGAAGAGAAAAAAAAATATTTTAAAATTATTCTCAAAGAGTTAGGCTGAAAGACAGTCTGTCATTTTGGGTTCTACATGATGTGCATGTTTGTGGAGGGTAAAGGAGGGTTGAGATTGATTTGGACCTGACATAAAATATTATGAAAGGTTGGTAGTGAAGTCATGGAGCTCAAGACCAATAATTAAGCTGTGAAGGCTCCATCCTTTCCTCTCCTGCAGAGGAAATTAATTAATGTAATTTACTTTGAAAGCGTCAGGTTCTGTTTTTTAAGTGATAAAAGGCCTTGGGGTCATGCTTAAAACTGAGTGCTGTGAAGGGATGTGGTGATGGGATCCCAAGCTGTTGTAAAGGACAGGCAAAGACAAAAATCAGTGGCTGAAATGCTCCTCCTGAAGCCCCTACAGATCTTGTGTGACCCTAGATCTTCATGACCCTAGAAATGCTGTCGAGCTTGGCAGGACTGGCCCAAAACCAGCAGTACCTCAGACCAGGATGGAAGTTTGCTGACCAAACCATGAGGAAGAACCCTTGACTGTGCTGTTATTTACTGTTTTTCACTGCTGGCAAAGCTAGGTGCATAAATCACAGTGATTATAAAGGTGCATAAATCATAGTGATTAATAAATCTGTTATGTCCTCCTTTATTTCCTATTTGCAAACTGCCCGAGCGATTTTCTCAACCGCATTTGTTATTCAGAATTTTTCCCTCAGTAATTTCTGGAGATAATTCTTGTGTTTTTATCTTGTCTGGGAAGTTGTGCTGAGTCTGACATTGGAGCTGTTTTCATTAGAGACATAAATCTTTCTTCTGTTGTTTCAAAATCACATTTCCCATGCTACCATTTGCAATTACAGATATGAAACTTGCTTTCTTTGACTGCTCTTCAACATCCATTTATCACTGGCTGCTTCAGCTGCTGCTGAAATGCTGGTAAACTGTATCACCCTCACATTAGGGACCAAACACCATAAACAGAAGCATGAATTTGCTTGCACAGAGGTTAAAAAGAGTGAATGATCATCTGTGAAATTTTGGGGATGGGGTGGTGGGTAAAGAAAAAACAAAGTGAACATGGACTACTATTCACTACTATTTAATTCTGTGCTTTAAAAGAAAGTGTTCGCTGCCATGGCTTTTTGGAGGGGGAAGAATCTTGAAAATATACCCTGAGAATGGCTACTAGGTCAGGAGACTCAGGGAAAGCAGAGGAGAAACATTTTGTTCCTTGCTCATAACTCATCTTAGGCACTAACCTGCTCAGAGAGCTTTGAGAGGGCAGAAATGGAGATTACTTGTTTCTGGGATCAGAATTCAGCTAAGAAAAAGGTTCTCCAAGAAAATTTTCGTGGCAGTTGTGGTGAATAAGAGTCTCTGAACCCAAAAGCAAGCCAATGCATGCATGCAGAAACATTTGCAATTGTTTAGTGGAACAACGACAGCCTTAATAGTACAGCATTAGGCAGAGGGCCAAGAGGCAAAAAATATTTGTAAATAGGGTTTGCTAATTTTTTCCACTGGCAAACATTAGCAGAAGAAGGAGGGAGGAGTTAGTCCTCTGAAGAGACAGACTGGGAGCACAGGTCCCTCTGGGTTTTTGAACAGAAACTCTCTGCAATCCACATCCCAAATGCAAATGAGAAGTTTGTCTCTGGGTGTTTGTGTTTTTGTGTAAGAAGAGGTAAGGAGACATTCCTCCTGCTCAGAAACAGGAGCTGTGGGGTGGCAATAAATAGAGAAGGAACTTTCCCTGAAAGGATGTCAGGGACTGATTGAGAAGCAGTCAATGCTGGATATTTCCTCCTGGAGACCTTTGGAAGACTCTCCCACGTGTTGGTGGTGAGGAGCTGATGGGGTGGCTGTGTCCCTACCCCAGCTCTCCTCCTTCCCTCCATGGCTTTTTCCTCCTGGCTGTGGGGGGAATTCCCATCCTGGAGCGACTGAGATAAAGGGATTTGTGAGGTTGGCAGCAGAGCCCCTCAGCAACTGGGCCTGGGGAGGGTTTCCTGTCTCCCTCTGACAGATGGCTCAGAGATGTCCCTTCCACCACCCCTTTTCATTTAGAGAGAAAATCCTCTGTGCAGGTTCTGCTGTTCTGTGCCTGATGCTGCTGCTCCCACCTGCATGGTAAACCTGAGATGTGTGCTGTGGGCAGAGAAACACGAGGAGGCCATCAGGGGTGTCACTTCCATAGAAACCCAGAGACTGAGCACAAGCTAACAGAGCTCTTCCAGTTGGTTTTTGGCTGCAAACAGAAGGGCTTTTCACAGGACTATCAAAGGATGGGCTGAAATTTTGTAAGAGCATTCATTTGTCTCTATTCTGACACTTGCTCACCAGATCTACTTTTGCACCCACCTGTGCTGCTCCTTGCCACAGCAAGAACAGGCTTGACTGAGATCCAACTTTACTGCAGAAAAGAATAGGCTGTAAAGAAATCTTTACAGATTTTTCTAAATTGAATGATCTCCTCAATTTCAACATCCTGCTGTTTATGTTCCTCCTTGACCTTGAAGCACAATAATTTGTCTCTTTGACGTGCACACATTTCACTATCCAAACAGGTGATGCTTGTATCTTAACTGGACAAACTGAAACCTTTTGAGGTTTCCTTTTGAGGTGGAGTTTATCTGAAGGCTGAAATCAGTTTGGCTTCAGATTAGACAAAACTCAAACCATGAATAATTTGTATCTAAACAGTGAAAAAAGGACTCTTGCAACACACACTGTTCATGTGAATAATATAAACTCTTACAAAAAAACTAAAGGTGGTTAATGATAAACCTCCAGTTAACATTTACCTAAAAAAAAAAAAGCATCTTAAAGGTGATGAGAAGGAACTAATGTTTTATACAAATAATGCCAGTAGTTCAGCAGAACTCTCTAAATCAGGATCTGCTATTCTCCCTTCCTCTGAAACAGTCTGACCATGTGCAAATGAAAAACAAATGAAAGGAAGAAGAGTCCAAGGCAGGGAGGGCTTGCACACATAGCACCAATTTCAGAGGTGACTGGGAGCAGAGGAAAACCAAAATGTGTTAACCTAAAATCATCACAATGTCCTGCTGGCATATTTAGGTTTTCTGTGAAATGTTTTGCACCACAAACTCCTTATTTACACAAGAGCTGAGAAAATGTGTGACTGTGTGACCGAGCTTTGGGTGTCCATCCTCTTTAAAACCAAACACTGTGCTGCATCCTCAGTGGTGTATGGGAGTGAGGAGTGGGTTCTTGGGGCAGTCAGACAGCTTGGTGAAGGTCCAAGAAGAGGTTTTTACATCTCCTTTTCCACTTCTCTGCTGCATGCCTGAAGAATTCATGTTTTACCCATCTGGTTGTGGGAGCATGAGCCAAACTCCCTCTCCAGTTCACTGATGTTCACTAATTAGGTGAGCATGCAGCACCTTTGCACCTTCCTGATTTGGGAGGAATGAGGCAGGGTGGTTAAAACACCTTTGGCCTCCACCAGACCTCTCCTGTTCCTCCAGTTTGATCTGGGGGCTCTGCTGCTTGTGTTTGCCTCCAGACTTGGGGCTGCAGGAGCCTAGAACTAGATCCTGTGAGCTCAACTTGTACTTATTTAACAATACATTTATTAAATATTGAAAGAGGGAAAGCTCATGGGCTGACCCTGGTGTGAAGGTTTTGCTCTTTTCAGAGAGCACAGAAAGTTGCTCACAGGGAGATTGGGAAGGAACCCCCCAGCTCGCTGCTTTTGTGGCTTGTGACGGAATCCCACTGAAAACAACTTGTGATTTATTTCAGCTGTATAATAATATTACAAAGTAATAAAAATAAAGGCATATTTAATGATGTCCTTCCATTAAATGGTATGCCCTGGCTGTCTACCAATGGCTCTACAGACCTTCTGGCGCCTGTGTCAAGACTCTTTTCTTTCAGCATGGGGAGAGACATTAAATACCATGATAGAGTCCTATGTCCCACCAGGTTATGCTGCACAATACATTCCCATTAGGCAAGTCATTTTTCCCTTTCCTTGGCCATTGCTACTTTGTTATGCTAATAAATATGCTTGTGCAGTGGGACCCAATTTAAACAAAGACTTGACAGTGACTTTGCTGGACACAGCCAGGATGGGACATCTGGGTCTCATCACAGCCAAAGGTCTCTCCCCTCACCCTCTCATCTTCACAGCATATCAGTGCTCTCAAGCACTGCTCTCTTCAAGTCTCCAGAATGCATTTGTTATTTTCGTTATTAGCTGGAAAAAAAACCAGGCAATCCCCGTTCAGAAGAGGACAGGAAGAAGGATTTTCAATTGTAAAGGACACTGGAGAAAAAAACAAGGAGAGGAATTACTACAGTGGGATAGAAATAATTTGTTGACATCCTCGGAAGCATTTTACAAACTGCATCAGATCATTCCTCCAAAACAAGCACAGAGTGCTGCTCTCTCTTGGGCAGGAGCACAGGGCTGTGCTTACCAAAGGTTCAAAAACCCAGTTTCTGGGATAAATTCACTTGGATGTACTTGTTGGAATCTCCATTTTCTGTCTTTCCTGAGCTGTTGGGGAAAGGTTAGGAGTTCCTCTCAGCAGTCAGAGTGAGGTGGGCAGCTTGTACTCCATGTGCTGACTGGCTGCAGAAGGAAATGGAATTGTGTGTTCTCAAATGTGCAGTGTGAGGTTAAGGCCATGAAGGTCCTTTCTGCCATGGAAAGGGTTTGGTTCATCTCTGGCTCAGGGATGGTTTCCCACAGAGCTACCAGAACCACTCTGGTAGTGCTTGTGCTTTTCTTGAAGGATTCCCATCCAAGGATCCAGCAGTCTTGACCTTGGTTAATTATTCCTAGAGGGAGCCTGCACACACAGCATCCTCCCACATAAAACTGCTCTGCCAGGTGAATCCCAGCCTGTTCCAGAGGAGAACAAGGAGCCCGGGGGCCAGGAGAGAAGCTCTGCCCACTTGCTGCATCTTGGCTTCCCCCATTCTTAAGCCAGACCTCGAGCTACCCATGCTTTTAGGCTGAAGAAGAGAGTTTGGCACCTTATTTCCATTTACAAATAAGTAGCCAATGCTGAATGTGTTTTGTTCATTTTTATCCTCTTCTCATAAGATATTGTTTGTTTATTATTTGTACTGCTATAGGAACAAAGCATAAATGATGACCACAAGGTTTCTGGCAAACAGTTTTGGTGCACTCCAGAGAGAGAGCCCCTTCTCACGCCAGGATGGCTTCCAGTTATCAGTAGTGGAAACCTTTTGGGAGAGGCAAAAAGATGAATTCTTCAGAGAGTCTTCTGGCTCTTCAGCTCCTCAGCAGGGGATGAGGGTGAAGACGAGGCAGAGGAGGAGAAGGAGAAAGGGAAATGCAAGGAGGAGAAGGGGAAATAGAGAACGGCTAGGAGAAGGAGGAAGACAGAAGGGGGAAAGAGGAGAAGGAGAAGAAAAAGCAAAAAGAAGGAGGACAAGAAGAAAGGAGAAGAAGGAGGAAAGGAGGAGAAGGAGAAGGAAAAGGAGAAGGAGAAGGAGAAGGAGAAGGAGAAGGAGAAGGAGAAGGGAAGAGCCCAGCATTTTTCCCTTCCCACTTTGCCTGTTAGTGGAATTGCAGGTCTGCCCAGTCCTTTGATAAAATCCCAGGATCCTGAGCAGGGGGTGTGTGACTCAGGGAGATTGGCTGTCTGGTGCAGGGCCTGACCTTTTATCTGCCTTGATCGCTCCTCCACGACCTCTTTCAAAAGCTCCTTTTCTGCACTGTAATGTTCTGCCGATCATAATTTGCATTTCTGAACGCATGAAAGAACCATTTCCTGTCTCTGGTGGAAAAAGGGGGGGGGGAAGGGTAGAAAGTATTTAAAGTCAAACTGAGATTTTTTTTTCTTTTAAAGCCTGCTACGGGAAAACAAAAGGCGTTTCCATTCCGGGCACAGCTCTGGAAGCAGCTGGGAGGTATTACTGAGCCGTGAGCGCAGGCTGAGCACATCGCACAGGTCTGATGGCACAGCCACTCCATCCATCCATCCATCCATCAATCCATCCATCCATCCATCCATCCATCCATCCATCCACCCATCCATCCCCACATCCATCCCCATATCCATCCATCCATCCCCATCCCCATATCCATCCCCATATCCATCCATCCATCCATCCATCCATCCATCCATCCACCCATCCACCCATCCATCATCCATCCATCCATCAAGAATCCATCCATCCATCCATCCATCCATCCATCCATCCATCCCCATATCCATCCCCATATCCATCCACCCATCCATCCCTCCATCCATCATCCATCCACCACCCCTCCACCCATCCACCCATCCATCCATCCATCCATCCATCCATCCATCCATCATCCATCCATCCATCAAGAATTCATCCATCCATCCATCCATCCATCCATCCATCCCCATATCCATCCCCATATCCATCCACCCATCCATCCCTCCATCCATCCACCACCCCTCCACCCATCCACCCATCCATCCATCCATCCATCCATCCCCGGTCAGTCCAGCGCAGAGCCCCTGAGCCGGAGTGCTGGGAATTCTCCTCTCTCCCGCAGGTTCTGGGGGGAACAAAATCCCTCTGGAGAAGCCGGGATGCCGGTCCCGGTGCGGAGGTGCTGCTGTGTGTGCGCAGCAGCTCCCCCAGCACTCGGCTAATCTCTGTTACATATCTACAGACAAAACAGGCTCTTGGCACCGCGAGGCGGATGTCTGCAGCTCCTGCCAGGACGCTGAACAGGGGCCAGGAACTTGGGTGGAGACAGGAGCCAGGAGGTCATCTGGGGTTGCTGCTCTTTGTTAGAGCTAAATAACGCTGTGAATGTATTAAGCTCCTTTCCACGCACCGATTTTATTTTTTTTTTCCCCAATGCCTTCAATGGTCTTTCTTTTTCTTTTTGCTTTTTTTTTTTTTTCCACTGGGCTGGATTAATGTACAAATACTCAAGGCAGAGCAGTCTGCTCATTTGCACTTAGCATGAAACACTGAGTTCGACTTTTTTTTTCTTTTTTTTTGTTTTTTCTTTTTTTTTTTCAGAAAAATGAACCAACATACTTCCTGCAAAGGTTTGCTCTGTGAGAACAGCAGCTTGGGTGCTTTGTCATTTCCTCACTTTCAGACACTGATCAGACAGTCACTTTCACAAAGCTATCAGGTGATCTCATTATTGCTCCCTAAGAGAATAAGGTTTGTTTGGTTTTTTTTTTTTTCTTAATAAAGGTGGGCTGAAGCAAATTGTGGCACCTGGAATTGCAAAGCTGCTGCTGGATCCCAAAACCCTGCTGAGCACAGGAACATTGCTGGAACCTGTGGGGACTGAAAAATGGCAAGAGTAAGATCTACATTTAATACAACTGATGCTATTAAAAGACTTCTGTGGCTGCATGGACATATCTGATTGTTCTGACCTATTAGATACCAGAGTGTCTCTGTATATATTTATGTATATATATATATATATATATATTCTTCTTCAGACTGGACAACATGTGTGAACATCCTTATTCTGTTCTTCCCTCAGCCCTGTTGTTTTAACCAGTCCTTTCCCCGACGGACAGCACAGAGTAAGACATGAAAATCACAGGCCCTAAAAATCAGAGGTGTTCTCTGCAGTCACCTCTGCCGAGCCTGGCACAATGTGTTTGGGCTGGGATGCAGAAAATGCCACTGGACACCACAAAAATCCCATCATGGATGTCCTTGGCAGTTCTGGGGGAGGTTGTAGAACATCTTCTGCAAGGCTCCTCTCTCAGGAAAAGCTTTGTGTTGTCATATAAAAGGCACCACAAGCATTATGTGCCACCCACCTGCTGCTCCTGTTCACTCCTGGAACAGGATTGCTACAAAAAGTGCTTGAATCTGAGGTTCAAATACACCTGTTATCTCCATATGTTTATATAATCATATAAAACATCTTATTATTTCTTAAATAATACATATGTTCTTTTATAGTTTTTCCCCCCTGGAGCTTTGCTGGATGAAAGGTGTCGTTCCATAAAATATTTTATTCATGGCTATGTTTATCCAGACTGTGATACCCTCTTCCAGAGACATTATCTAATTCTAGCATCTGAGAGAATCTTTGAACAAGATTTTGTGGTAACCACAAATAACAAAGGGAGGAAGATTGTGGAAAGGTAAAAAGGCTGATCTTGATTTGCAGCCGGAGAGCTAAAAATTCCCTGCAGTCCCTCAGTCCTACATCCCACTCTCTTTGCGCTGCTTTGCTCTTTAATAATGGCTTCTTTTTTTTTTTTTTTAAAAAAAGGACAAGACAAATTGTCTAGCCACAAGAATTTAAACAATGCTTTTAATCTGAGTGAAGAAATGTACTGCACTGCTTGGCTGCCTTTAAAGTCTACTATTGCAATATGTCAGCAGAAGGTGTATTTGGAGAAGGGAGAGCTGTAGCTTAATGTAGCTGCCCCATAAAGTTATTTATCCCTGCTGTGCTTGATTTACAATTCTCAATAAGTTCCTTGGCATTTTTTTTTCTGCTGAGAAATCTTGAGGAGGTGCCTGCAGAGGTGGAAGCAGGGGGTGATTCACTGCTCCTCACCCCTGGTGCTGCCCTTGCCTCTCAGCCAGACAAGCTGGTCCGTGATTAATTTTAATTCTTCTTTAAATAACACCAGTTTTAAGAAAAGGGAAATTTCACTGCACTTTTTCACCTGAAATGCACTGAACAGCACACATTTCTCTTGAATGGAAATAAACATTTCCACCCTAGGGCTGGTGACATCTTGATGCTCTTTTTGCGCTGATCAAGGGCCTGACCTGGGCCTGCCTCTCCCCCATTGGTCTCCAGCTGTGTCCTTCCTCCCCCAGCCTGACACATTCTGCTTTACAGGGCCCCCAAATCCCTGATGGGATCTTGTGTGCACCCCTCTCCATGAGATGGGTTGAGTGGGCTGTGGAGGAGATTCCATAAATCCATGCAAAAGGACAGGGACTCTGATCTTGTCTCATTTCCCATCAGGGGAGCCAGTGCCAGATGGTGCTCTGGGACTCAACTCACCCCCATACCCCAACAGACTGATTGGCGATCAAAAAGTGTTTCCCATTAATTCCTGGAGTCCTCACTTTCCTGTACACACCAAAATGTGCATCTTGTGTTCTCAGCCTTTACAAAGAACTTGATACATGGCTCGTAAGGCCAGAAAGTTTGGCTGCTCCTGGGTACACACATTTTCTTATCACACATTTGGGAGGGTCTGTGCACCCCCTCAGTGAGAACAGCTCTGCACACAGATATAAATCCATGTATTGGAAAGCAGGGAGACAGATGGCCTCTATTAGCCCATGTAACCAAACACAGGATGCAGATGATCTGAAACAATTAGAATGGGAGTTTTCCTATCTGAGAGTTTTAAAGAGCTTTCATTCATCATGTGCTTAGTGGCATGGCTCTAGCTCCAAGGGTGTATCTGAGGCAGAGATTTTAAAATAATAATAATAAAGCTTTTCTGCTCACTGTAACATTATGATTGTAAATTGTTCATTTGCACGAGCCCTTAACACCAAAAGCATCTGATATGCATCACCCCAATTCCTTCATGCCAAACCCACCTTAATTTTTAGGAACAGTTCAGCAAACACTTATCTGGGACACTCCAATGACCAGCTCACACATTTTCTCCTAAGTGTTGCTTCTGAGTAACTCCTCCTGTTCAGCAGAAGTCACTGTGAAAAGAAACCCAGTGTTTGTGCACGCCATGTGCCATAAATCACTTCAGCACACACTGAAGTTGTCCAGTCCTGGGTGAAAAGCAGGCCAATGTTGGACATGCCATGGCACAGCAGCTCCCCAGAGCAGATTGCAGTGGGGCAGGAGGAACTCCACAAAACTGCAAAGAAAGATTGAGTTAGGAGAGATGTAATTACCAAACCTGGACTATGTCCAGGACACTGGGGCAAACCCTCTTGCCTCTGCAAATTTGATTTTAACAGCTTTAATTTTAAACACCCGATAGTCGTATTTCTTGCCAAGGGAACAGATTGCTGAGAGAGGCAGCAATACCTAAATAGAAAAAAATCCTTAGGAAATTAAGAAAGGAAAGAAGGGAAACCAACAAGAGTCTTATCTCCTATAAGATTTGTGACACCTCAGTGGGAAACCCATGAAATATCCACCACAAAACCACATTTTCTGGGTTGTAGGTCAGCTTAACTTATAGCACCCCACAGCTCAGGCCAATATTTTGTGCGTGGAAGTGATGAATTGTAGAAAGTGAAACCACACAGGGGCATCAGCACAGGGAGTCCAGGTCAGAGCAGTACAGAAAAAAAAAAACCAAGAAGAACCTGCTAAAATAAGAACAAAACTCAGCTTATTTTGCTATTGAAACATATTTGTGCACCAGCATTTATTGGTGGCATTGCAAATACCCACCTCTGACAACCAAATGGTTCGACACACCAGGTTGCTTATGTGGAATTCAATTGTGTCTACAGCCCTGCAACAAAACAAGCAAAGCAAAATGAGCACCTGAAAGAAAACTTCTTGCATAACACAGACTCTCAGGATATTGGGAGGAACGCTGCTGACCTTGGCTACCCCTGAGATTTGCCACGTGAGCAGAGCAAATCAGTTCCCACAGCAATTTGCAAACTTTGGAATAAGCAAGCCCTGACCCTGCTTCAGCACAGGGGGATGGAGGAGGTGATTTTCTGGGTTCCCTTCCAGCCAGAAATTTCTGTGATATCAGGGCCCACTCCCAAAACCTATAAAGCAGGTTCCAAAAGATAATGGAAAAATAATAAAGCATCTACTACTGCAAGTGGTTAGGTGCTGCAGGAAGCCAGTGCTGCCCTGCAGAAGGGTGCCCCATAATAGTTTGCAGACAAGTGGCTTTAAGTAGAAGAAGCTGTACTTGCATCACCCTGAAGTAACTGGAAGCACATGGAGAATCTATTTTCCTGGCTTTTTCACCCAAGTGAAACAACCTTCTCCAGTTGCTGCTGAAAGGAATTTAATGAAATAATCTATATGTGAGATTATTTCCATGTTTGCACAAAACATGAAACAAGTGTTCGGGACTTGCTCTGCCCCATTTTCGGGCTCTGCTTGTGCTGCACATGGGACACATTTATCTCAGATGGAAAGAATCTGCAGCTCTGATTTCCCTGGGGTGTGCGCTGCTCACACCAGGGTGTTGGATACCCCTGGAAGAGCAGAGCCTGAGCTGAGCACGTGGCCCTGGGTCACACAGGAGCTTCAATGCCCAAAGAGGAAGAGGAAGGCTCAGGCAGGTGCAGCTGTACCTGTGTGCCATGCTGAGGATGCTGCAGCCTCCTGATGCGCAATCCTCACAGCAATCCTCTCACCAGACCTTCAACTCAAGGGCTGCACTAAAGCTTGAACTGTCACTGAGTTATAACCAATCCCTTGCTCAGACTATGAGTTGTGGCTCGTGGGGAGAACATCCTCACACCAGACCTTACACCAGCACTGCCACCCTGCTCTGAGCACAGCCACCATGAGCAAGTGTCACTTTGGGGTTTGGGGGTGGCCACAAAGCCCTGCAGCCAAGCAAACCCAGGGATCAGCCTTGTTATGGGCTTGGTTTGGCATGTCCAAGGCAGGGGATGCCCAGGGAATGCAGCAGAGCCAAGCTCTTGTGTGTTGCATTTTTAATCACCTCTGCTGCTCCGTTTCAAGAATGGGAGTGTTTATATTCACTATCAAGAAAAGCAGCACTATTTTTATAGCTTTGCTACATGCTGGCCTGTTCCCAGGTGCACACTGTTAGGCAAGAAAGTACAATTCACAAGTTGAACAAAATAACAAAATGTTCCATGTTCCACAGTTTCTCCAGCAGCCTGGGAACAAAACATACTTATATTTTATCCACCCTGCTGGTGATGGAACTCAGACACTCATCAGAGGTTTGTTATTATATTTAGCCATGACACAGAGAAAACTTCCTTTTTAAAACCCTTGTATGTAGAAAGGAGGCAATGGCTTTACACAGCTATTTGTCCATTACACAGCTGCTTGTCCATTTTTTCTGAGCAGAGTAATGAAAAGGACCTGAGCAAAACTTCAGCTTCAGTCCTCCTGTGGCGTAAATCAAGAACAGTTTCACCACAGAGCAGTGGAGGTGTCAGATAGTGCACACCAGGATGGGGTTAGGCCCTCTGGTACTGTCTGATTTATCTGATACAGAAATATAGTCTGTAAGAGACTAATTGCAAACACTGGGATGAAAACAGTATTTCTTTCCTTTTGTGTTACCCTATATCCTCAACTCTGATGTTCTGTCTCTTCTAGAACTATTAATGAATTGGATTTTTTAAATGCAAAGATGACTTTAATGAATTGGCAAGCAGAAAGACATCACCTTCTCTGACCAGCAGGAACACATCTGTACCCAAACCCTGAGCTCTCAGTCACACCACAGCTGAGGCTGTCTGTAAACATGGACAGGCCCAGTGTCCAGCCAAGGTCTGCTCCTTGCAGTCTCAGCACACTGAAATTCAACTCTCAGTCCATTGGTTTCTCAGGGTCTGGATTGAAGGCACTTGAGACAGTAATTAATGTTCAGACTCAGGTATTTATTATTTCTTATCAGTAAAACAGTCTCATAACTGTGAATTCTGCAGCAAGGCACAAAATGGCCAACAATCTCTTGTTACAAGGTCTTTTAAGACTAAACTATCCAATTAAGAACTGACACCTGGATTATTTCCCCCTTTAACCCAATAACTGATCCCAAAGAGCCCCAATGCAGACTTTTCTGCCCAATTACAAAATGCCACCCAAACCCATGAAGAAGAAGGAAGAAGAAGCATGAAGTGGAAACCCAGGATGACACCCTGTGCCCTCCATCTTGCTTCCATCCACAACATACTAGAAATCCCTAAATTTCTCACCCAGTGATACACCTACACTACTCTCTATAATCCATTTCACACTTTTGTGGATTCCAGTCTATCTTGAAGTCTGGGAAACTTTCTCCATGAATGAGGGTCAGAGTCAGTGCTCCCCTGGGGGTCAGGGCACCCCAGAGCAGACAGAGAAATATTCCCAGTGCCCTGGGTTTGCACATAAGCCCATTACCTGCATTGGTATCCAAAACCTGTGTTATTGATAACTTAAACAATTGATTTACTAATTCCTAAGACACTTCAGTGTCCTGATTTCAAAATATTTAAGGAGATAATTCCTTTTAAATACAGGCTTAAACACTGAGGTGTTTTGGAATTAATATGAAAAACAAAATTACCTTTCCTGTTTTTTTGGGACAGCAGTGCATTGAGTCATTATTTTTTCCCAATAAAGAGGAGCATTCCTTTTTCACTTAAAGACTTCATGATAACCTCATGCGTGGCCAACCTTAGGGCCTTTATGCCCAGCTCATATCACCCCAGTCAGAAACTAATTCTGCAATTAACCCTGCTACAACCCCAAAAGGTGCACTGTGTCATTGGTCTGCTTCAAAATTGCAAACACATGGAGCAACAGTGGTGCAATTTTTCTTAATTAGAGAAAATGACCAGACTTGAGAAAAAAAAAAAAAAATTACACTGTTGTAATCACAAGCAATGCTTAACAATTAACCCAAATATACAAAACCCCCAGCCCCACACCCCAGTAATATGAAAGGCTTGTAACAGACTGGCCTAGCCCACAAAGTCTGTTCAGAAACAGACTGAAATCACTGTCCTGTGCTATTTGGGGGGAACCCAACTAATTCCTTTATTTATGTCTAAACACTCATAGCTTTTAATAGAAAAGAAAGAAACACAGTAAACCCTCATGATGTTGCCCATAATGTATTGCTTCCAGCACTTCTTCTGCAGACACCTGACACACACACACACACCTCTGACACACACACACACACGCACACACACACACACACACACAGACATGTTAAATTTTAATTTTTACTGCTCAGGAGAAGCCTGAATTTGTTTAGATTTGAGACAAAAAGCAGCATCCATCACCTCCTGTCCTTCTAAACCCCTGACATTTACAGAGCTCTTTCCAAACCGGTTCATTAAACACTGCCTGCATCTCAAGGCCATATGCAGCAGTATGATTTAGAGTGTATATTTTATAGGTTTCTTTTTCTGGCTTACCCGCTGATTATTATGTGCTGTAAAATTTCAATTATCCCAAGCAGTCAGGGGAATAAAAAAGGGAAATAAAAAGTAGGTGATGGAAAAGTGTGTGTTAACAAATGCCATAGAAAAGAAGCCAATGCAACACTCAGATTTCAGTGTTATTAATGCCCCTTTCTCTTCTCACAGACAGATTAGCAGTAGGAATAGAAAGCACAAAACGACAGCAACTAAATCATCTCCCTCATTCTCACATGCAGCAGATATTTCAAACCCATGCGTGAAATTTTTCTTGATGTGGACAAACCCATGGGTGAAATTTGTCTCAGCTTTCCCTGTGCAAACTCACAGACCTGGGAGGAACAGCACAGCCCAAATTAAGGGCTGAATTTGGCCCAGCTAGTAAAAGGAAAGACTTGAAGGAGATGAGAATATGCCTGCAAATTTTCCACATAACATGTAAATGAACCCAATTCTTGATGTGGGGCAGATGTACAGGGCTAAACTGGCTGCTGATATAAAGGGAAATGTTCCTAAATAATTTCACCTTTGTCCATTTACATCATTTACATTGACACCCAGTGCCCTTAAGAGCTGCAAACACAAAATGCTGTACCTGAAAAAAAAAAAAAATCATAGAAAGGGCTGGGAAATTTTTATTCAGTGTGCCAAACCCATAAAGCTGGGATGGTGAAACTTAGTAAGGTGTCCCTGCTAAACCCAAAATAGATGGTATTGTGAACATGTGACAATATGAAAGGCCCCAGCTGTACAGTGACTTGTCCAGGCAATTTATTACACACTTGCAGTTGTTTTAACTGTGTGCCACTTTCTCATGAAGAGTGATTTTTAATGCAGGTTCTCCTGGTAGTCTTAGGCAATTTCTGCATTGTCCAAACTTGTTAGGCAAACCATTTCTCACCAAAGGGATTCCAGCTGATTGGGCCTGTCCCCATTCCAATGTGTGCATTTTCTGTTGTCACTGCTGCTGTCAGGATCACACCTCTGTGGGATGCCCCTGAATATCCACAGCCTGCGCACCCAATTTTTGAAGTTTGGGGAAGCTTGGCAAAGGTTTCCAATCTCTCCTTGTTTTCAAGAACTTTTTTGCAGCAGCTTTCATATTCATTCTGACTTGCTTCTTTGCTGAGTAGTAACCTGGAAAATGCACAAACAGAATGAGGGTAGGACACTGAAAACCGCTGCTTTTCAAGAAATCTCTCAAATCTCATTTTTGTGTCAAAGATATAATTTTGACTTCTCTACAGCTCCTGAATGAACAAAATGGATACCTTTAGAGTGTCCCACATAAAGTTATGTAATACTAAGCAAAACAAAGGAAATGTGCTGGCCTTTATCCAGTTGAGATCAAAAGCCTTTGGACCCTCTTATGCAAGATAAGCAATGCAACATTTCACTCCAGTGCTGAGATCCTCTGCTGCAGTGCTTTCCTGGCAGAAATGGGGCTGGGAGTTTTTTCCCCTCCTTAAAAGTAACAAAAAATATGTAATATGTAATATGTAATATGTAATATGTAATATGCAACATGCAATATGTAATATGTAATATATGATATGTAATATGTAATATGTAATATGTAATATGTAATATGTAAGATGTAAGATGTAAGATGTAATAAAGATGTAATATGTAAGATGTAAGATGTAATATGTAGTATCAGAAGAACTATGTAAATGTGGAACTTTATTTCTGCTTATTAGGTCAAACTGCAGATTCAAGGGCTGCATAAAAGCTTGTACTATCACTGAGTTATAACAAATTCCTTGCTCACAGACTGTGAGACTGTGAACTGTGGTTCATGGGGAGAATATCCTCTGCATTTTCATCTGTAAGTGCTGCTGAGTCTTTGCTTCAGGTGCAAACTTAACTCATCCTTAACTACAGAAAAGTGATTATAACACAGGGATTCCCCTATGAGCTCCTCCTCTGCTTCCCAGTCCTGCGCAAAAAAAAAATCCCCAACATAATTTTTACAGGTCACAGGGCAGAACTGGCTGAAATGGAAGGTAGGTGAGTACTTATCTTTAGAGTTCATGGGGTTTACCTGGTATAAATTGTTTATATTCATAGCAATGCATTTGTTTCAATTTCAGTTCAGGATGATATTTAAACCTGAGCTTTCCACACTGTCAAGTTGGCAGCAGCCATCAGGTCCTCTCAGCATGAAGTCTTGCTTTCATTTCAAAGCAGAACATTACTGGCAGCATGGCTGGAATTCTGCAGGCTTTGACTGCCAAGTTTGTGCAGAGAGATTCCTGCAGCCAACTTCCTTCAGCATGTGTCTGCATGGCACTGTGGTACCTGAACCAGCCCTAAGTCAAATTTCTGGAGCAGAATGTCATCCCAAGGAGAATTTAACACTGTTAACTCTTGGTAGGAAAGCTAATCCTGCTATTACCATAACCCTCTGTAGTCTCTTGGTGGAGCAGTAAGGAAAAAAAATCTAAATTACCAAATGTGATCTTTACTATTTATTTCTTGTATTTAAAAGGCTTCTCTATAGCTAACAACCTTCATTTAGTTTTGGGGAAGGAAATGTATTAGGAATTAGGCTTAGCAGAAACTCAGAAAAGACTGGAAGAGTTGGTTCTTGGGGACTCTAGCTGGTCACTGTGACCCTAAGGTGTGTTAGAAAGTCTCTTTTCCCATCCCGGTGCTCAAAGAAGGAGTCAGAGCTCTTCATTTCTTGGTCTCAAGGTTGTTTATTGTATCTTATCTATAAAATCCTTTCTCCTGTCCAGCTGAGATCTGCTCAGCAGGACAGACAGAGGCACTCTGCCTGCCCCTGGGGTGGTGTTATGTCTTCATACTAAAAACTACATGTACACTATTTACAATTACTTTCCAATACCTATCACCTATGTTAGACAGTGAGCTTCTACTCTAAACCAATCTAAAAGTGCCAACATCACAGCAGAAGATGGAGGCCAGGAAGAAGAAGTAGAAAGGCTGGACACACCCAGATCCCTCCATCTTGTCCTCCTGAACCCCCATTCTAAAAACCCCCAAATCTATTTTTTCACCGCGTGATAAATTCAATATCATTCTACTTAATTTGTCGTGGCTTGCAGATCTTCATCTAAGGTTGGTAACATGCTCATAATCAAAACCACAGGCATTTTGGGCTCTGTGCCAGGGGCTCTGAGCCCCCTGGCAGGGCTTTTGGCTGCTCAGGACAGCCTGAGGGACGTCCTGGGTCCTGACTGTTGGCATTCCCATTTCTGCCAGTGAAGGTTCTTAGCAAGAGCCCAACAGCTCAGGTGCCCACAGGATGAAGCCTGATTTCCAACCTGAGCAGCCAGGGGGATGCAGGTTCCCCAGAGCCACGTTTGGATGGTGTAGCCTCCACCTAAAATGCCACACAGAGTCCATGGGAATTGGCTGGTTTGCCCAAGGAGCCCCAAGGAATACTTGGAATGGCACAAATAAGTGAAAGGGCTGGAGCTTGTCAGAAAAAAGCCTGGCTAGAGAGACCTGGGAGGGAAAGTTTTCTGTTGTTCAAATAAACCTGCCCAAATAGCTGCTTTCCTTTCTCCCCAGCATCTTGCATGGATTCTCTGCTTCACAAGTAGGATAGCCTAATGAAAACACAGGGTTTTTACCAATTTTCTCTCTGACTCTTAGCAGAGGAGGCAAGGATTTATGGATGTCTCCCAGGAGAGCCAAGGTCTAAATGTAACAGCCAGAGGCAAGCCACAAACCTTGGAAGAGAAGAGCTGGCATGGAGCACCCACCTTGCCAGTGGCAGGGGAAAAAAAAGAAGGAAAAAAGGAAAAATATCTGCATTGGACCTGCTTTTTGAATTTGAGACTCTCCCAGAAAACAGAGCAGAGCCATTCTGTGTCCACATCAAAAAGGAGCAAATGGAGATGGAATATATCTATATAAAAGGGTTGGGAAGTAGAAGGAAAATCCTACTTTTGTGCTGGTTGTCTCTCTGCATGATGAGGAGTCAAAAGCAGCTGTAAAAACTCTCATTCTTCCATTCTGGAGGCTCCAAGGTCCACAAAACCCCATGGCTGGATTCTAACATATCGATATTTATTTATTGCTGCCTTTGGTGGCCTAAATTAAAAGCACGTTGTTGGATCTCAGTGCAATGCATTACAGTGTTCTGGTTGACCAGGGCACAGATAAAGAGGATCAAACCCAGCCTCAGATCCCAGTCCCAAAGCAACCTTCCCTTATGGGATGGCAGGAGGTGAGCAAAGGGATGGAGGAAGGGGTCAGACCCTGTATGAAGGTGTGGCTTTCCCTGCCTCAGTTTCACCTGAATTACTTCAGTCGTGCCCAGAGGGACAGGGTGACACCAGAGGGACACATCTGATGTTGAGCTGGCAGTGAGGAGGATCTGTGCAGTGAGAGAAGGATTAAGAGGCCTCATCTCCAGGCACCACCAAAAGAGAAAGCTGCAAATGATTTTCCTGGCCCATCTTGCACACCTACAGTCCTTGGGGACAAGAGGACTGGTTGCTAAAGTGCTTTCTCTTATGAAAACACATGTGAGAAAGTGTTAAACTGCAGCGTGGTGTTTTGGTTTCTACGTCCCCTGATGAAATGTTTCTTGCCTGGGGAAAATGGGAGCGGAAGAAAAATATCCCCTGGAAATATCTGCATAATTTACTCCCACACACCTAGTGAGAGAGATTTACAATTGAACAGCAGTTCCCCTGAAACCATCACCACATTGTGCTCTGAATTACACTTTTGTACTCCTACCTGCAAATTATACTGTTAATTAGTTAATGGCTGTAAAGTGCTTTGGAGAAGAAAGGAGCACTCATTAAATACCATTGTTCTGCTCTCCAGTGTGCAATGTTCCACTCTTCATTAATCTCCAACCGCTTCCCCAACCTCTTGCTAGCAATTAAGTTTCATAATCTCAAGTAGCAAATTAGTCTGAGATCTGCATCACTGTTCATAATGTGTTTCCTGAAACTTTAGCTTCAATTGTATTCTAGAAAAATTCAAGCTGCTGCCTTACGTGAAATTCCCAAATGAAAATCCTTGATCTCTGTCTTGAAAACTTCCCTTTGGATAAACCAAAACTTGGTTTCCTTTCCTTGTCCTTTCCTATGGACAAGGAAAATCTAATACATGGGATGAGATTTTTCAGAGAAGCTCAAACCCCACTGAGAAGAGCAAACAAGGGCCCAGAAGAGCTCAGCATGCAGAATACTGGGAACTAAACCTTTTTTCCCAGTGCTGAAACCCACTCCTGGCAGCACACCCTGGTCAGAGGCATTTGAAAACTTAGCCCCTTCTGCCACCCAGCCAAATTTAAGATGGATTTGCCCTTAAAATTCCTGGATGCCTTCACTGAGTAGGAAATCCAAGCTGAAGTTAGCAGGAGACCTGGCTGCTCTCTCTGGTTTCTGCTTTAGATGGCTGAACTGCGCTCCTTGCTGGACTTGGGAAAAGATGCCAACAGCCAAACCTACAGGCAAGCAAAAAAAGCCAAAAAGGAAGTAAAAAATGTCCTGTAAGGCAGAGCAGCAAAAGACAGACAGCACAGAAGTCATACCTGGAGAAAACAACCATGATTATCACCTTAAACAAGGGAAAGGGCCTGAAAAAAAGAGATTTCCATGACAACAAAGTCTGATGGCCACCAGTAAAGTACAGAAGACAGGTTTAATTTACAGCTGAGGTGGTATCTCTGTTCTGACTGCTTTTACCACAATTTATTTTGCTGTGTCAGTGAAGATGGAAGTTGAAGATGATCTGGGCAGTCTCCTGATTCTTGCCTGGTATTTTCATTCCCTTTTCTTTTGAGCAATTCTTGCCTGAGAAGTGGTCACAGTCAACAAAAACACTGGCTTTCCTACAATGGCAAATCCCATGCAAACAACCAGTAGGTGGATTTCCTATTTCCCAGAGACTGCCAGGAGGACAGAAGGGATGAGGTTTTGCATGTGAAGTGCGGACATGGCAAGACAGAGAAATTTTGCAGGTTTCATAGACCAGAAGGGCATAAATATACCAGACACATTCACATAATAATTCCTGCACCAGGTCTTCAATTTCTGGAAGAGCTTAAAAATATGTTTTAAAAATATGTCTTAAAAACATGTCTTAAAGGTCATTAAATTCTTTCTCTCTCTTTGGATCAACAAAATTCAGCCCCTGCTCACAAGCAGTGGATAGTCTAAAAAAAAAACAAAAGTAATCACAGAGAAATATTAGCAAACAGCCGAATTCCAGATTTGTTGTGCTACTGAATTCTAAAGGGCACAAAGAGTCTGGGAACAGAGCTGAGAGTTATTAACTGGTGATTTGGTTCCAGACCATGCAGTCAGGCAGAGTTCCTGCAGGACCTGGAGCTTCAGCTTTGGTCCTCAGGACCTCAAAGGGCTCTCCTGCCACAGCAAACACAAATCCAGCTGTGGCTGGAATAAACATCACCCCATGTTATCTTTAGAGGGTGGTATCTCATCCCCCTGAGCTCTGGGCATCCCCTCACAATCACACCCCCAGTGCCTACTCTGAGGATGTCTCTGGGTGGTTTTGGTACCAAGCTGGTCAGGGACAGGGCAGAGCTGGGATTTAGGTGGTTCTGCACAGAAAGTTGCCACAGAAAACTCAGATACTGAGAGATGGGGCTCCACCTCCAAGGTGCATCAGTTCTGCAGCTGATGACACTGACTGCACACCTAAGCAGAAGGTACAAAGAGGTGGACTGGCTCCTGCATCATTTATAAATCTTAGTCCTTAGTCAGAGCCCTTATTCAGAACCCTCAGTGGCTCTGAACCAGCATCCTGCAAACACGTGGCCCACACGAAATACAGAGAGGGGCAGGTCTGGGTCACCCTCTGGTACAGGGGGTGATTTCCAAATATTACTGGTGGTTCTCTGGAGGTGGCTGGAGCTCCAAGAGGGAAAAGGGAGTTCGAGACACCACCTGGGGCTGGCCATGAGGTGTGATGGGACCCCAGGCAGGCTCCACTGGTGATTCTGCATCCTTCTGCATGGCTCCACCAGCGTGTGGATGCTCCCGCCCACAGGAGCAAAGCTGGCAGGAGCCCACGGGACGTTCCTCACACCCTGCAGGGCCTGGGAAAGGTGGAAAAGCATTTTTCCTAGGGAAAAGCCGCAGAGAGCACAAGGACAAGGGTAATCCTCTAGGTGGCATCCGGAGACTCCAAACTCCACACAGAACTCTTGCCGGGGCTGGGCACAGCCTTGCCCTTCACCATCGGATCCTTGGCGCACCTGGGATGTTCTCCAAGCCCTCACAGCTTCAGCTGAGCTCATTCTGAGGCAATCAGCTCTTAGGAAATGGCAAGAGGTCTAAGGAAGGTGCTTAACAGGAATCTCCATGTTAGAAATTTCCCTCCTTCGTAGGAGGGACTGATTGAAAGCAGTGAGTCAGGGTTGGGAAGAAAGGAGGTGTTTGTCAAGCAGTTATGGCCTTTCCTATTAGCACACTTTAATAACACACAGGAATGAAGTAGAAAAGACCTTGTGTTGCTCTGTTAATGATTGTGTCTATTCCAGCACAGCTTGCCTTGTCTTTAACACTGTCTAATTCCAGGTGTCTCAAAAGAAGATAAAACGCCTGCAGAGAGGATAATTACAGAACAACCTTTCCCTATGGAAAGTTTCCTCCTCATGTGCTTAGTTATGTCATCAATCACAAAGGTTCTAACTCCTCTAAGCCTACATCATGGGCATGTAATGCCTGCTGTCATTGCCATTATTTAAGGTGGCATGCAGGGTGAAACTGTGCCCCTACAGAGTCACTGGGAGTTCACTGCAGCAGAATCAGAATGTGGCTCCTCACTTTTTTCAGGACTCTTTCCATGTTTGGGCTCCAAGCTGCACCATCACTATTCCCACAGCTTTTTCTGGGTTGTGTGGGTGTATTAAAACATCTGTAAAACCACACCAAAGTCCTTCTGAAATGCAAAGGCTTTGTTAGTGGGGTCCTTTCTTTCTCAGCCCATGATTTCTGTGCCTCCTAAGAGCATGCTGTCAGGTGAGCATAGTGGGTTGAGATATGAACAGGTTAACAATGAAAACAGGATAATATCTACTACTATTACTAATTGTAATGAAAATGCAAGTGAAAATGCAAATAAAACCCAAAAGAAACAAATAATTCCCAGTACAGTTGTTCCCACCTGCTGATTGATGCCCATCCCTGAGCAGGGCTGGCTCCTGGCCAGCTCCCACCAGTTTCTGCACTGACCATGAGGTTCTGTGGTGTCAACATCCCTTTGGCCAGCTCAGGTCACTGTCCTGGCCATGCTCCAGCCCAGCTCCTTGTGTCCTGCTCTCTGGCAGAGCACGAGACGCTGAGAAGTCCCTGATTGCAGCGAGCACTGCTCAGCACCAGCTCAAACATCCTTGTGTTATCAACATTCTTCTCACCCTGGATCCAAACTACACCACTGTGCCAGCTGCTAGGGAGAAAATCAACTACATCCCAGCCAAAACCAGGGCAATATCTACCCCTTATTCAATGGCATTTAAGTCATGCCAGCTCCCACACTTCCCAAGGCCTGATCATCTTTTGGCATACACAGACACACACACACACACACACATTAACACACACATATATATACACACATATTTATCTATCTGTTTATTTATTTCTTTATTTATATATGCAAACCCACACAGAATATGGTAACATTCCCCCATTCCCTCAGCCATGGACCTTACCTCTAACATTAAGTTAATTTAATCCTTAGTCCATACCTTGGGGTTCCATCTGTTGTAATAGTCTTTAAGGACAGGAAAGATGGTGCTGAGCAGCTCAACAGCGTTCCCTCTGCTGCAGAGGGAAAGAAAGGTGCTGAGAGTGTTTTTGTGGATTTTAGTGGCACCTTGGCTTGGATTATGGAGGGTCTGGACAAGCTGAGGTGCTCCAGGGCCAGCAGAACCCCTCTGGGTGTGGGTGTCTGAGCCAGGCTTGAGAGCCTGGGGATGCTGGTGGTGACCCTTGTGGTGTGTGCATGGGGAGAGTTCACATTCTACACCAGGGGAGGAATGAAGAAGGTGGTCCCTTCCAACCTGACCCGTCCTGGGGCTCTGTTTGTGACCAAATCTGGCCATGGCTGTCAATGTTGACCAATCTAGGCCAACATCCCTGCTCAAGCAGGGTCATCCCAGAGCACACAGACATTTTTATGTCATCACAATCAACGTTATATACTTCCCTGAGTTTTAGTAATCTTAAACATTTTTTCAGAAGTGAAGTGTTTCCATGTTTTAATTCCCATTTTGCTCTCAGAAGAGCAACCTTTGTGGGAAGGTAGGATCATATCATTTACTCCATTTTTCAGGCTGTGACACACAGGCAGACTTGGGAAGGGGTTCTGTAGCACTAGGGGGGGATCTGCCTTTGGAGTTTTAATTTCTGAACTTGAAAGGGCTGCTTGTTTTTATTCTTGTCTGTTCCTGTACTGTCCAAGAGCATAAAAAGAAAGAAGAGCTGGAAAAAGGCAACAGTGTTCCGCAGTTTACAAAGCAGGAAAAAAAGCTACCATTAATGATCATTAATGATCATAAAGGTGAAGATTTCAACGGAGAAAGGGAAAAAAATATTAATTCCATGACACATGACTGTTGCTAAATTTGGGCAGCAGAGCCCTTTTCTCCATCTTCCTCCACCCCCAATGATAAGACTTACACCATCCTTTCATATTCCATCCCTTGGTATCACCTCTGCAAAGGCAGAGGCCAAAACTTTGCTTTACATCTCCCCCTTCCAAACCATCTTTAAACTCTTGTGGGGAAAACTGGCCATGGAACACTTTTTTCTCCATTGGTGCTGTTGCAAATCCAGCATTTCAGTGGGGGCTGCAGAAGGGGACCATTCTTTTTTAAGATCTAATGGCAATTTCAGGTGTAAAGAACTTGTCTCTGTCTTCATTTTTGCATCTTGCAAAGTGTTTTGAGGCTGTTCCTTTGTTAGATGACAAACTGTGAAACCACGTGTTTTGCTGGCAACAATTGTTTTTCTTGTAGTCAAAGTAATTTCCTATGGACGTAGCAATGTTAGGGCTCAAGTTTGTTTCACAGAAAATGGAACTCTTTGCAAACACAATTCTGTGTTTTCTTACTGATTTTTTTTTCTTTTAGGAAGCTCAAATGAACAATACAGCTTCTGGCATAGCTGTGTGTAATCACGTGCCTTATCTTGGGCACATGGAGGTATTTGTGCCAAAAGCTATAAATCATCTTCTCAGCCATTTTCAATCACGATCTGAGGTTTCACAAGACTTATAAAGGCAATCCATGTTCAGGCACCACCTCATCCTCAAGGTTCTGCTCTTGGTTTGCAATGTGCTTTTTACAGTGGGTCGCTCCCTGCAGGACTATTCCCTGAGCTGGGATTGCCACCCTTTCTGAATGGCTGGAATCACTCACGCTTTGATATCTCCTGCTCTTGATTTGATGCACAGCTACAGCCAGGGCTGTATGGATGTGTCTCTCTTGCAGTCCCACCAGCTGCCTCCTTCATGCCCTTTGATCTATTGGGATTGTCACTTTGAGATCTGATGCTGCCTTTATGGTTCTAGATGGGAAATGCAGGCTAAGAAAGGCAGGGGCACCAACACAGTAGATCTTTATAAACACCCTTTTCTCTCCTCAGTTTTGTCTGGGTAGAGTTTTGCAGCTTCCTATTTCTTACACCAATAAGATTTAAATGATAATTGAAAAGTACAGTGTTTTTATTCCTGGATATTGCGTGGCGACTCAGACCAAAACCCAAAGAAAAAGGAAGGATGATGGCAGGTTTGTTAACTTAAGGCAAGTGTGATAAATGTGAAGAGAGACAGCCAGGTTATTCTATCAGTTCTGGTCTCTGTGCAAAGCTAAGGGCTTGTATATTCTGTAACTTGTAGCCTTTATGAAGTGCCAGTGAACCCAAAGACAAATTGCTGCACGACACCAGTGCTTTCTAATAGTGTGTGCCTTGAAAAATGGTGCTGAGTGAGTTCCTATTTTCAATTAACTCTGTAAGTGCAAAGATAAATGGAAACAGAGGAATCACCACTCCATTATCTACTCACCTGTTCACTGGAGATTAATTTTCAAATAGGCTTAAGAGTATTGACTATAACATAAAACCCAGATGTAAACACAGGAAAAATTAGGGGCTAGGCAGTCTTTCACACTCCATTTATCCTCCTGCATTTAAAACTCAGTCTAAAACCTTTAAGATTTGGAGGAAATAGAACTTTCTCCTCCCCCCACCCACCCCAGGAACAGATTCCCCATTAGTTTTCATGTCTGCAATGTCCTTCACCTGTTGAAACAAAGCTACTTTTGCCTTCTGAAGAGTGTATGATTTAGTCAGCCTTAAGAAAATATAGCTAAGTTTATTTCTGAGCAAGTAAACCCCATTTTGGGGATGGTACAAACCCCATTTTGGGGTTGGCCTTTTGCCTGTTGACATATCCCTGAACAAATACTGAAAAAGAAAGCACAGGTATAAAACAAAGAGGAAGGCTGTAGCTATAAATATCAAAAATACTTCAGTAGATGTAACAAAGATACAGGAAAAGCTTGCATTGTATGGAGTAGAGGGAAAATACTCGTGTGGAGGGGTGGTAAATGTACAAGCACAGCCTCTGTTTTGGGAGGGAGGTGGAAAAAGCCCTCATTGAACCTGCCCTGCACACCCTGGCAGGACAGCTGAGATCCAGGAAAACAAAGGCAAAGTTCTCTCTCCCTAGTGGGCTGCAGCCCTGGGATATCTCTCCAGCTGGGAACATGCCCAGGACAGAGCTTTAGCACCATCCACCACTTGAGCTGTTTGCAGCTTTGGTGTAACAGTACCGAAAATAAGGGTGTTTGAATGAAACAAGTGTTGGGAAACGAGCTGTCTCCCTCCTGCTCTCTTTATCTCTCCCCTCTGAGGGTGGCAGAGTGAGCAGGAGCAGAGGGAGGAGAGGGGTCTGCTGAGGCCTGGCCAGGCACAAGCTCTCCCTCCTCTCCCTCCTGCTCCTTCCCAGGGAAGCAAAAATCCTTGCACCTCCCGGAACACGCTCACTAAAACACCCGCCCTGATTTCCTCTGCCAAAAGGAACTCTCAGGATCAGGTTCCCATCCCTCAACCCATCCCCTGACACACTGAAAGTGAAGAAGGGGATCAGGAGCCAAACACAACATTAATCAGATTAGGGCCTTTCTTGGGACACCGTTACTTTTGCTTTGGTTTCCCCGTTTCAGTTACTTACCTCATCTCTCCTCAACACCAGGGGCAGAATCCCAGACAATGGCCTGTAACATCCTCCATGGTGTAGATTTCCTAATCTCCAGCCCAAATGTTTACTCCCAGTTCTGGCTGGTCCCCAGCTGAAGCAGTTAGTCACTTGGCTGGGTATCTTTTTGTGCTGTTTGTGCTTTCATCAGGGGCTGCAGAGAGCCTGCACTGTCAAGGCAGACAGCAGGGTTTTTTTCTCCTGTTTTCACATTATGAGCTCTGAAACAGCTCAGCTGGGACAAGTTAAATCTTTGGGGCATGTGCATTGCTGCAGAAGTGTCAGGGAAGATTAAAAACAGGCACAGAAGCATGACTGCTAGAATAACCCCCAGAAAACACTAGAGGGGAGCTTTTTGTCTCAGTGCGAGGTAGATGAAGGTTAGAAACTCTGAGCACAAGGCCACCTTCTTCTGCTGCCTTTTCATTCCCACAGTGGGTCTTTAGGTTACAGGCTTGGTAGTAAAAGACAGAAGCCAATTTTGCCTGTTATAGGGAAAAAAGGAAGAACATCCAGCCGGCTGTCCAGGTTAGAAAACACCATGGCAGGGGTGGTGCCATCAGTTTATCAGCACAGGTGTGTGATGGAAGTACCACAGTGAGGCTTCCTGCACTGCTGTCCCTGGGTTCCCTGCCTGGCTGAGCAGGAGGGATGGATGAGAAGTGACATCAGCATGGTTTTGTTAGAAGAGGAGGGGCTGGAGAAGGGAGCAGTGGGAGGCTGGAGCAGCCTGCTGGCATTGCAGTGCATTAAGGCAGAGGGGGAGTGTTTCACATGGCACATCACGAGCAGCCAGGAGTCACAGGCTGGGACAGAGGATACACAAAAGGAAAGTTTAGTCTCAGTCTCAGGAAAGATGTTCAGTCAGCTGCTGTATTGTTGACTGCTTTCCCAGGGGAAATCATGAGGACAGGATTTTTTAAAAACCAAATGGGATGAAGAATGAGAAAATTCACAATCAAAACCAGCCCTAAACTGGCTCCTGCGTGAACAACCGACGTTCCTTCCCTCCTCTCCTGACCTCTGTTCTTGCTCCCAGCTAATTCCTCCCTTTAACCCCTGCTCATAACAACAGCCACAGTGTGGATGTGACATGTCTCCTGCTTGTCCCACTGCCCCTCTGCTCTGTGCTCTCCATTCTCCTTCCTTCCCTTGCTCTCTCATCCTCTCCTGCCACCGGGGTCCAAACTTCTGGGGACCTCCTGCTTCTGCTTTCATCTCTCCTCCAAATTTCCATGAATTTCTCAGTGCAGTGTTCCCAGTCATGGGTCACTGGCCAGGAGACAGAGTTTTCATCCCTGCAGCTCCATGCACCTGGCGAGGAGCAGAGGAGGCTGTGATCCATATTTTGCTTCTATGAAGAAGCTGAGAGGCAGCCAAGAGAAGAGGTTTACTTGAAGTGGGATGCAGGAATGGATTGATTCAGTTCTCTGGTATTCCATCCCAAATCCTTTCCACTGGCTCGTGGTTCCTGCACTCCTGCCTGACCTATTCATCAGGAAAGCCTGTAATGTGAGAACACTCCCACCATGTTAGGCAGTATAGAGGAGAAAACATGATAAAAACACGACAGAGAGGGACATCAGACTGAGGTGGGGGGCTGGAAACTTCCCACTTCCCTCTGGATCAAGCATTTAAACCATTGTTGCCATTTCTTGCACTAAACAATAAAAAATAAACAAGGCACATGTAGCATTATTTACCAATTAAGGAAGTCGGAAGTCTCCATAAAACATTCCCCAGATTTGAAGTAATCATGTTTTTCAATGGAATATTTTTTTAAAAAATTAAAAATTGGCACACAGCATCTTTCCTGAAGTCTAGGCAGGAGGCACATATTTATTTGCAGTAGCAGCACAGACAGTACTGACTGTAACTAGGTGAGAATGCTAAACAGACCCAGTTTCCTTGCTGGCCTCTGCAAACAGGGATAAATTCTTCTGCAGACAAAAGACAGATGGTGTGGGCATTGCTGAGATCCTGCCTTCCCAGAATCAGAAAGCTGGACAAACCCAGAGGTTCAGAGTGTGAAAGATGGTTAATTAATTATTATCTTTATTGGGATGCTGTCATGCTCTGCCAGCGGTGCTGAGGTCTGGCAGAAAGCTCAGCCCTCTGGCCAGGCAGGACATTTCTGGGATGATCCTGATTTATCCTCCCTGTGTGACTCATGTGCTGTTTCTGGTGCAGAGGAAGAGCAGTCTGTTGTTGTACCAGAGGTAGGGGATGTAAAAAGGACCAGAAAACAGGATTTTAGACAGCTCTTGCCTTCTGGAGCACTGAACTGTGCTGTCAGAGCATGAATGAAGCAGCATCAAGGTGGGGAATAGGAGCAGGTGATTAAATGTGGAGCTGAATCAATGGAAGGATGACTGGTGGCAGACTGGGGAGGAAGGCAAAATGAAGAAGGCAGAAACACAGAGAAGGAGAATGGGAATAGAGGTGGGAGGTCTGGTTGTCTTGCTGGGAAACAGAGATGAGAAAGCTGCTTTAGCTAACAGGGAAAAAAAAGCCCTGGAACAGGGAACCAGAAAAAGAGAAGGGATAAAACAGGACAACACAGGGAGGAGCTCATGTCTAATGGTGTGCAAGAAATACCTGTCCAAGGAGTACAGTGCCCCCAAACCTTGGAGGGAACCAGAGTTTGGTGCTCTCCTCCAGCTGACAGGTCTCAGTGAAGCCTGAGGGCAGCAGGTCCCATCTGTCTGTGGTGCAGGGACAACTTTTGGACTACCTGATGCTCAGTTCAGGTGGCAGAAGTGTCCTGGGCATTGGGAACCTTTTTTACCATGAGGCAGACTGAGCACTGGCACAGGTGGCCAAGAGGGGTGGCAGAGTCTCCCTTTTTGGAAATATTCCAAAGTCATCTGGACATGGCCCAGGGCAACTCATTCTGCTTGAGCAAGGGTGGCTGGACCAGAGGACCTCCAGAGGTGCCTCCCATCCTCAAGGAGTCTGTGATTCTGTGGTTCCTGAGACTCTCTCATCCTCACACACTGCCCTCCTGCCTCTCTCTACATCATGAGCTGTTACATCTCTCCTCCCTCTTACAGCTGGACTTGTCAGGCTGAAGTACTTGAGAGGCCCTGAGTATTGAGGAAGACTCTTGAGAGGTCTGTAGGACATAGATAGTATGTAGATAGTTGAGAAAGTGCACATGTATGATTCTAGTTGTTTCTTTGTGTGGCCAGCAGTGTTTCTGGAAAGGCTTGTTTTACTTCAGTGCTCCCAGATAAGACAGCATCCAATCCTGGTAGGGCTATATCTGTAAAAACATCAATCATGGCAGCCAGATGGCCAATTGCAGGGACTCCCAAGGGCTTCCCAAAAGGCTTCTTAGTGCACCTCATAAGGGTGACATGAACATTCCTTTGATCCTCTCAGAAATTGCATTGTGATTTCTCCCTTGTTTGATTTGAAAACAGCCTCTGTCCCATTTCTCAGGCACTTGAGGCTTTTGCTTCTTCTAATTTTACAGCATATTGAAACGCTGAAAATTTACACGTGGCTCCCAAAATGTGCACAGATTACAGGGCGGGGAGGAGGTGGAAGGAGGAAATACATCCTTTCACCACTTCTCCTTCTAATGCTGGAGGCTTCTTTCCAGTCAAAACATGGCATTGTCAGCTTCACTTATCTCAGGGATCTGAAACGTGTTGTGTGTGCTTCAGCAGCCTGCAGGCAAGAGACCTCACTCTCCCTGCTGTGCTGCAGGGAAGTGCTGATATTCTTGGAGCTGATGCCTGTTGCTCCACTTGAGAGGTTTTACAGCACCAAAACATTGGCTCAATTGCCACCTGCTCCCTCCCAGCCTCTGAGGAGGGTTGTGGGATGCTGTGCATCATTTGTGTGCAATATGACTGCTGTGGGCTCTTCACTGCTGTTTTTCTTAGCTCTTTCTGTCAGTGTCCTGAAAACTTTGCATTAGTCATCTTGGAGGGAGGAGAAACCTCAACCTTCTCCCTTCACATTCTCATGGTGAAAAAAAAAAATCCAGGCTGGAAAATTCAAGATGCAAGCTTTGGATTCACACATGGATTTTTTTGCAGTCGTGAACAACCAGGTCAGGAAACCATGGTTTGTGAAAAAATGGGTCATTTGGGCTTCCAGGTTTGTGGCTCACTTCATTTTGCTGCCAGACTACATAGCACTGTCTTGGCTCTGCCATGTGAGCCACGACTGCTCAGCTCTTCTGGACATGTGGGCCATTTACTGGTAGGGGATTGAGAAACAGATTTAAATTCCTGATTTCTAGCTGTCTCATTTTAGAGAAAGTACCTTTGGGTTTTGTGCAGGACACCTCACTGTGATGGTGTTCACAGGGGTCCCAGGATGAGGGAAGAGATGAGGATCTGACTCCATGTTTCAGAAGGCTTGATTTATTATTTTATGATATATATTATATTAAAACTATACTGAAAGAACAGAAGAAAGGATTTTGTCAGAAGGCTAGCTAAGAATTGGCCATTAATTAGAAACAATCAACATGGGCCAGTCACAGGTGCACCTGTTGCATTCCACAGCAGCTGATAATCAACGTTTACATTTTGTTCCTGAGGCCTCTCAGCTTCTCAGGAGGAAAAATCCCAAGGAAAGGATTTTTCATAAAAGATGTCTGCGACACCTCACACCAAACAGTCCTCGCTATTTTTAACAAAGTTGTAAGAACGGGGTAAAAACCTGGAGTCCCCTTTGAGGTTCTTTGGAAAATCCAGGGTCTCTAAACTGAATTTTTATCTCTCTCAAAGGGATCCTTAGGTACTTTTTGCACTAAAATGTGGAAGATGCATCTCCAAGCTATTGTGTATATAATCCTCTAAGGGAATCAGAGCTTGACAAGGCATTTTTAGCCAAAGAGCACCACTTTTCCTACCTGTCCTTGCTGGGCAAGTAGATGTGCAAGGTTAGAGACACCCAGCACTGGGGCAGGTGCCAAACTCTGCCCAGATCCTTCACCTGCACATTGGGCTGATTCCAGGCCTTTACAGGTGGCTGCTCATTAGAAATATCAAGTGTAATGCATAAAGGGCTGGGTAAATCAGGCCTCTGAGGTTCTGGGGAATCAACACCACAGTTTGGGGTGGGCACAGGTCTGGGATCGAGTAGAAAGAAAGCAGAAGCACATCCTAAACTGTGCCTCTTTCTTATGTGCTGGTCTTCATCCCCCCTGCCTGTGATCCCCCCTGGCTTGCTCTTTGCTTCACAAACATCATATTCAAAGCCACAGAGGTTTCAAAATAAACCCCAAAAGGACGGAGTTATTTTGCCATTTGGTTTTTGGTTATCTCAGAAGAGATCAGCTGCTGGTTAGGACCACTACCAGTACTCATTTCCAGGTTTCCCCCACATTTCCAGGTTTCTCTCTTCTCTGCATCCTTTGTCCCCTCTTTGGGTGACTTGTACTCTTTATAATGGGAGGATGGTGGCCCCACCATGGAGGTCTTGCCTCCAGCATCACCATGGCCCCACATCAGCCCCTCATTCCCTCTCATTTCCCATTGAATCATTTCATAAAATTCGGTGGGGACTGGGATGAAGGTGCTCATTGTGAGCAGAGAGAGGGAAAGAAAAACTCCAGTAATCACCTCCTTACCCTGCTAAGCCATGGCACCACCAAATAATCAGCAGGGAGGTGCCCATTAAACACTTGGGATCATGCAGGGATTTGGGTGGTTGGTGCAGGAAGTGAAAAGCAGAAGAACAAGTCTGTGCAGGAGACCTGGCTGGTGTGAGGTGAGCAAGAACAAAAAGGAAATCCAGCCCTTCCTGATTTTTCCCTAGAAATACACCCATGAGTGAAAGCCATTCATGCCCATGGCACAACTTTATGCTGAGGATGAATTCCTTTATCTCCTGCAAGGTGAGTGCTTTGCAGCCACAGTGTGTTTGAGCCCATTTGGTATTTCCAAACCAAGCCTTTCATGTGAGACTCTGAAATTCTTCACTGAACACACAGGAAAAAAGGATCCTCTTTCTTCTTACAGTCTTAGATAGGGCATGGTGGAAGGAGAGGTAAATCAACACCCCAATTCAACAATTTTTTTTTGTGATTATAAGGTATCTAAAGGCTATTTCTAAAATGCATTTAAAATTAAAAAAAAATCATATTTCCACATCCCTGCAGGTGAGCCTTTGCCAGTCCTGGCTCCTCTGTGACCTGCTGGGCAGCTTGTGGTGCCTGGGGTCCCTCCCTGTGCCCTGCATGCACTGAGGGCTTCTCCCCAAGCTCTGGGTCAGAGCCCTCTCCACTCTTGGCTCAGGACAGGCTGGAGCCTCAGATGCTTTGGTAGAAGAAGGAAGACAGTAGCAAAGTCTGGAAAGAAAGCTGATTTTCCATTAAGAGCCATCTAGAGTCTAGAATTGTGCTTAGTGTCTTATTAAATGACACTGCTGTGTACTCTTCTAGCACAGAACTGCCTAGAAATAGCTTCAAAGGTAGAAAGGGAGAATGAATTACAGAGCCCAAGATACAGATGTTCAGCCAGCAGAAATCATCCTTCTGACATGGGAGTTCATTGAATTGAGCACTTTTACAGCTGCTGATCTTCTGACCATCTAAATTGTGATTTGCACAGAACAAATAATAACAATAAATTAGAACACCTGAACAGATATTCGGCTATGCTTTACTTACTGTTAGAATTCTGTGGTGAGCTAGAACAAGACCCTGTCACCTGAAACTGGTACCACAGCTGTGGTTGCTGGTGGAGGAGGCCACTGTGGGCTGTATTCCCTCAGTTCTAAAGAAAAGGGACCAGATTTGACAAGTGCAGTGCTGGAGGTGGAAATCTGCAGGTACCAAATGAACACATTGAAAAGGCAAAGCCTCTGGTACATTTGCTGCTGCAGCAGGAAGGACAAAGCTGGGTCTGGTGTGTGCTATGGAAAAGGCTTTTGCTAAATGCAGGGGAAGGAGGGAGAAGGAATCTGGTAGCTCCTGGAGGATGAGTTTGCACAACAGAGGAAGAGGTGAGTAAGGAAAGAATGGGTTTGGAGGAAGGAAAATGCTTTTGGTGTTGACTGTATTAATCCTGATTTGCCAATAGGGAAATGAAGGGTAAGCATATGAAGGGAAAATAAATAGAGGGGGCTGGCACAAAGAGATGGAGATGGGATGGGGAGGCCTGTGCATCTGTGGCCCATCAGCTCCAGGGGTGCAGCTAAAGATGGGACAGGGTGATTCCAGAACTGTCTCATTACCTGGGAGTGTCAGGAGCACAGATCCCTTTGAGGGTGCTGTGCATCCCTTTTGGATGTGCTGTGGAAGAAGGGGAACAGTCTAGAGCAGCCTGATTTGTTCAAAACCTCTCCCAATGTGAAATTGAATTAGCAGGAGAGCTGTGCTTTGTTTTGGTTCTTAAGTAGAAGCAGCTGGCTTGAACGGGTGGGGAGGGGGAATAAAAAGAAGCCTCTAACTCAGCCTCACTTTTGGGCAACTGCTTGGAGATCTCCTCACAGGGCTGGGTCCCTGCTTCCCGTACTCTTCCAGCACCATGTCCTCCCAGGGTTTTTCTTTTTCAGTTTGGAAATATGGGTCATGGAGAGAGCAGGAGTTACAACACGCTGCGATATGTAGGTCAGGAAAACTGTACCAAGAAAAGAAAGGGAAAAAAAAAATTTTACAACTGCTTCCAGCAGGAAAAGGCCACACTGGGATTTGGGCTTTTGAATGGGATATCCTCTCCTGATCCAAGTGCCCCAGCTGAAACGCCCAGCAGATTGTGGCCAAGAATAACAGGAAGATCAGAGAAGGGGGAGGGGGAAAAAGGCAAAGGCAGGGGTTCTGACCAGCTCATATGACCCTCCATTAGAGACTTATAAAAAGGGCTGGTACGAGCTCATTTTTCATGAGTTTTAATCCCTCCTGCTTATGATGCTGAGCCAAGGGTTTTTTGTGGAGAATCTGAGTCACAAGGCTTGCAGCTGGAAAGAGAGGATTGATAGCAGAGGCTCAGCAGGCACAACCACGTCTGGAGAGCTGGGAGGGGAGCAGCAGATCCACCGGCTTTCAACACCACCACAGATGTCTCTGAAGGAATGGGGCAAAAGTGGGATGAACACACCAAAAATTTTTAGGAAGGCAGTAGCAATCCTTATGTCACTGTTCCTGCTGCTCTCAGGAGCTTCTGGAGCAGAGGATTTTTACCAAGAGGGCTGTGCATGTGCGTGTGCAGGCAGGGGAAGCTGGTGCTGTGATTTCACAGTGCACTTAGCCAGAGGCATGCTTGGGAGCAAGGAGATCTCTCAGAAAGATTGGTGTCCCAGCTTGTGTTTGTCTGTCTTTGGTTTCATTTAGAAATTGATGTGAAAGTTTTTGGTTTTTTTTTCATAGAAAGAAGGTTTTTTTTGCTGGAGCTTGACTGACCCTGGAGTGCTGTCCCTGTGCTGCCAAGTCTGATATGTGAGCAGGAGAAGGGAGGAGCAAGGAGAGATGCTTTTGTCCTGGCTCAGCCTCAGCACATTCCCTCACGGTATGGGCTGGGCTTCCTTTAGGCAGGAGAGCACTAAAGCTGTTTGGAATAAAACACAAGGCCCTTTCCCTGTCCCAGCTGGGGATTTGTGTCTTTCAGTCAGTGTTTCACTATCATGTTCCATAGCAGATGCTGATGAGGGACATGAGGTGCCTTATGTCCTGTAACATCTCTCTGCCTGCTCTTGCTGTCTGACAGTCCCAATCCTTATTTTCTGCTACCCTTTTCCCAGGATAGGTGGCAAGCAAAGGTCATTATAATAGCTGAGTCTTGTTATCTCCAACAGGAGTCTCCTGCATAAATGACTTTGCCATGGGAGAGGGAAGAACATCCCCCTGGGTGTTAATCATAATATATCTCCCCTCAATCCTCACTGCAGACTGATGAGTGCAGCTGGTGCTTTCTAATTCATTTTTAATTATGAAATCTGATGAGGAGTATCTGGCAAAGGGCATTTACACACTGGCAGAGCCCTTTCTAGAGCCCTGTGTGTGGTGAGCACTGCTTACAGTGAATGAGTCCCTGACAAGTGGGGCACATGGTGGCATTACTTCCCTGGCCATGGTGGCATTATTTCCCTGGCTGTGGTGGCATTACTGTCACCTGAGCAAAGGAATGTACCCAAACAAAAACACTGTCTGCAGCTCTCTTCAGACATTCTCTGGTTGAGCCACTCTTTTCTGCCCCTTAAAGGAATTCCAGTGCATATGGAGGAAGGAATTTCATTGTCTGTGCCACCAGAGCTGGTTGAACAAGGCAAATCCCAGGCTGCAGCCTGCCCTCATTTCAGTGCAGGACCTGGGGATGCCTGAGGGTGTTTCCTGCACTCTCCTATCCAGGCAAAGCTGGGAGGGGGCTGCTGCCTCCTCTGGCAGATCCAGGAGCTCCAGACCCCTGGAGGAGCAGGGCTGGGACACACCAGGGAAACTACAGACAATATCAGGGAGGAAAAACCCCCATATGATACTACCTGAATATTCTGAAAATGCATTTAAATTGAAGCCATGGTCACCAGGTAGTCTGATGGTGTGCATTTGAATATTCACCTCCAAATACCCATCTTCCATTGCTGAATGTGAGATAAAATCATAGAATTATGGTCTTTCATCTGGGCTGGACTGCCATGATACTCCAAGCATTCTGTTGGCAGATCATCTTGACAGGCCTGATTTTGAACTCTTAGTTTTACCCCAGTGTCCTCAGTGAATTTCAGCAGAACCAATCGTGTGCTTGTAAATTAACACAAATTGTGTAAGTGCTGGCCAGCTTGGAGCCTGTCCTGGAATGTCAAAAAAATTGTATTTCTATTTTCCATCTGTATGGCAGTTGTCTTCTGTTAAGTCGGCAGTTTTCCTTATCTCTTCCACAACCACTCCTCCTCTGGGGAGACATCTGCTGATAAGGGGCCATTGAATGTCACTGATTGACTGATAAGAATTACAGAATCCAATTGTGAGATGCTCCACCCAGAGGGAGGAGCCAAACATTCTTACCTAGATATAATCTGGAGATTCTGGAACACCAGCACAGCTTCTCCACTGGATTTCCCAGAGGAACAGCTGCTGCCTCTTCCACTGGATCTTCAGAGGAAGAATACAGCCTTCTACAGGATCCCTGCTCCAACAGAACCACACCTGGCACTCCAGGAGGACTGCAGCCACAATTCCAATGGGACTGCCACCAACACCCTGACCCACAGGGTGTCAGGTTATGTTCTGACTCTGTCAGTGTTGTTTTAGTTTACTGCATTGTTTATTTTTTTTTTACTCCCCATTAAAGAACTGTTATTCCTGCTCCCATATTTTTGCCTGAAAGCCCCTTAATTTAAACTTTATAGCAATTCAGGGGGGTTGGGGTAGTTTTTGTTTACATTTTCCATTTCAGGGGGTGCTCCAGCCCTCCTTAGCAGACACCTGTCTTTCCAAACCAAGACAGAACTGAATTGTTTCCCATAAGGAATGGAATTGGTGCATGGAAAGGCATTCAAACCAGAGTTCATAACAAGGAAAAGCTATTTTACATCTGCTTCATACAAAGCTGCAAGAGTCCTACAATGCAAAGGTGTGGCAAATCAAGGTGACTGGGTTTTCCTGTGTTTCATTAAACCAGACCACTCAGTTACCTTCAGGAGCAGCAAGGAAACACTGTAAGATCCCATGGCAGAGGATGTCTGATGCCTCCAGGCGTGTGACACAAGCTGTGATGTGTCACTAGTTGGTAGCTGTGAGTTTTTCTCATTGGATGACTCTTCCTATCATTATCTGGGAAGTGCCATGGTCACCTGCAGTTCACACTTGGTTTTAGTGCCTGGAAATGTGACCCACACTGCACAGCTCATGTCTCTGGGGGATCTGTGCCAGGCTGGGAATGTCATGGCTGAGATCCTGTGTGCCTGACCCAAGTGCTGAGGTAACTGCAAGTGGTAACTCTTTTCCAAATTCAGATTTGGTCAGAGTTCTGAAGAAGTGTCTGGATCTGGTGGTGGTACTATTGCTGTACATCTAGCTGGACTCTTCAGATGACAAAATAAAGTCAGAAAAAAGGTTTAAAGTTACTCCTGCCATTCACAGGTAAGGTGTTAAGTCATGTCTGCTCCTGCAATCACCTTGGGAGGCTCCTTGAGAGGTGTTTGTTAGGGGGCAGAAGATGTCAAATGAGGAGAAAGCTCCTCTAAGGTTTGTAACCATCACCTAGAGGTCAGGGGCAACCAAAAGAACAGCCATGGGGTGATGCTACAGCCATGAGCTGCTCTGGCCAGGCCATGGGAGGATTAAGAGGGAGCCCACCTCCCTCTGGTTGTTTTTTTTTTGTTTTGTTTTTTTTTTTTTTTTTTTTTTGTTTTATTGTCTATTACTACAGAAGAAAGCTCAAAATAATACTTCTTCCTCAAAGCAGCAGCCCCCAGGTTCCTTCTCTGCCCAGCTGGGCATGCCCTTCCTCTTAAAGCTCCACTGCAAATGTCTGTCAGACCTGAAATCTCAACTTGCTCATAAGTGATTCACCCAGGAATTGCTCCATGGTAGGAATATCCTGATCTTTTGTTACAACTATTTGATCTGCCCATGCCCTTCCTTTCCTTTCTCACCCCAGGTTGCCTCTGTCCTGCAAAAGTGAAAAATTACACCCTCAACAAGGGTGACAATGATGCAGGAAAATGCACTAATTTTAGGCTTCTCATCCTGCAGTGAGCCCAAGGTTTACTCTGTAGAGTAAGTGTCTACAAACACTCCTGGTTTTGACAACAGCAGGACAAAAGAATTCAAATTTCCTTGTCATCAGCTCTCACACCAGGTATTTCTTTCTTTCTTTCCTTATGTTTTCCCAGCTCTGAAAGGAGTGAACGTGCTAAGAAGATACAGATCCTGCTGCCTGCAGTGGAACAGGGCTGCAAGTTAGGTGAGAACGGCCTGAAGCAATCTGCACGACTTCAGCTTGCATTTCTATCCAGGCAGGTGGGGTAAGGTCCCCTTTCATGTTACTGTGGTGAGATTAGAGGAGACGCAAGGTGTTAATTAACAGCCACTTTAAATAATTTTGCTGTTTTTACTCTACAAGGTGATGATATTGAGGCTCCTGGGTCCAATACTTCTCATTAGTTTGAAAATCAGATCAGAATGGACATCTATTTTTTCTCTGCTGGCAGATGGAATAACAGGCTGGGAGTGTAGCTGACAGGATGATGCATAAATGCCATACAAAACAAATTCTGTTTGGAAGTGGGTTCAGGCTGTTACATGCAGGAGATTTTTCAGAACTGTCCTAAAACAGATTGCTCCAGTTTCACTGGAAGTGGGGTGGCAAAGCAGTTTGGAGCAAAGTCTGGTCCATCCATGTTATGTGTAAATGCAGTAATTGGGAGCTTGTTTGGGAGTTGAAGGCAATTCTTGGTAGCCATGAAGGGAGTGGTTATGTAGTATTTCTTATTTTCAAAACAATTACTCATCCTCTCTGCACACACAATTTGTAATGGGTGCTGTATTGTTTACAGCTCATCACTCAAAAGGGAGCAGCTCCCGAGGGATGGAAGCAGAGGGGGAAGGTAAGAGGAGAACACTGTAAATAACTGGGTATTTTCTCATTCCCATTCATTAAAACTGTAAATAACTGGGTATTTTCTCATTCCCAGTGTCTGGAAGGCTAATCCTGAGCTACCTGGGGTAGGGATCCCATGATGTAAGGGGGATTTTTGCTGCAGCAAAGAAAACAGAGTTCAGATCTTTCATTTAGTGTAAATAAATATGTGAGGGAACTTCCAGAATCAGCAGCAGCAGCGGGCATTGTGGAGCAGAGCAATTTTGTCTGTTAGGAAGATAATATCTAAATGGTCTAATTATAGCTGCAGCTCAGCACACTCGGGGAATCCCCACCATTACTCTTTAGCAGCTGCTGCTGTAAAGTTTCAGGATCTGAGCCATGACCTGCTTGATAATTTATGTTTACTACAAGCCTGTCAAACTACAAATTTTTCTGTTATTGGAAAAAAATCCTCCTTTGCTGACCCATCCCTTCTCTGTCCTGTATTGAGAACATTCTGCATTAGGAGCTGACTGGAGCTCAGCTTCCATGAGCACTCCTGTGGCCTCAGGAATCACAGGAGGATCACAGAAATACTGATGGTGCTGTGCCTCCACCTGACACACAGAAAAAGCCTTGAGAGCTCCCCAGGGCACTCAGACCTTTGGGCCACATGTATGGCAACACATTCAGTGCCTCCACTGAGCTCTTCTTGCCTTCCTCAACTCCTCTCCCAAGGATGGTGATGCCTGAGAGCTTCCAAAGTGGAGTGAGCCACCTTCAAATTATTGGGGTCAGCTGATGGAGGATTCCCTGCCCTTAATTCACTGCCAATATTCTCTCACTGTCTCCCCCGTAGCAAGGTGCCAAAGTAGGGAAAGCCATGGGACCAAAGTGCTTGGGGGTTGTGGGGCTGCTGAAGCACCAGTTTGTCCAAGGGGTAATTCCAGATCCCACTTATGCACCAAGGTGCAGCTTCCACCACAAAAGGAAGTCTCCCATTGACAGATCCTGGCCTCATGGAGAGTAGGGGCTTAACTGAGGGCCTGACCACCCCTTTCTGAGCCCCCCCACCTCAGCCCATTGATGTTTCTTCCAGAAATCCCTTGCATGGCACTTGCCTTATGCCTCCTACTTAATGATCCTCTCAGGCCACTCTGGATCCCATGGGAATAGCAATCCCAACACTATTAATAAATGCAAATCCCAGAAGAACCTCTTGGCAAGGCACAAGTTCTCAGACCAGACATCTCTGTTCAGGCCTCAGTGACACACAGCACTGTACTTTGCCCCTGTTATCACCCACTTGTTGTAGAACAGGAGAGTAAAACTTGAATGAGATGCAGGGAGATAACAGGGCTGGGATACAGTTCAGTATGAACTGGTTGATATGGAGGCACTCTCCATACTGGGAATTTCCACTGGCAGAGTCACTGAGGTCCTGTTGCTTGAAGGGTCTCAGGACAGGGGCCTCTCTGCTTGTCTGCCTTCCAAAGTTGCCCTAATGCAGCTGCAGGGGACAGGAGAGGCACAAATCTCTTGTGTACGCAAGAGGGAGGAATGCATGGTTGCAAGAGCATTGGATCTGGAGAGTTACAGGGTGATCCTGGACATCTGAGTGTCTGTTCCCGGTGAGTTAATGGGTAAACAGGACTGCCCTGCCTCACAGGAGTGTTTTCAGGATAAATATAGCAGAGATGTGTGGGTGACACAGCATATTTATCCTGATAACACCATTAGAAAGGCCTGAAATCCACACAAACCCTGAGTGCATCACAGAGTTTAACAGCTTTCTTGTACGAATTCCAAATGACCTACAAAATATCACTGACTTAAACTCCTTCAATAAGTCCCTTTGGTGTTTAGATTTTGGGATTTTTTTTGTTGCCATTGTTGTTGTTATTGTTGGTTGTTGGGGTATTGTTTGCTTACACAATTGAGGAGAGGCAAAGCAGCCCAGTTAGAAGCTGAGGATGCACTTGCACTGTGTCAGGGATGGAAATATTGAAGAGCACCTATTGTATTTGGGTTACTCCCAGACAAAGGAATCTGACTCCATGTTCTCAGAAGGCTAATTTATTATTTTATGATACTGTATTATATTAAAGAATGTTATTCTAAACTATACTAAAGAATACAGAAAAGATACTTACAGAAGGCTAAAAAGATAATAATGAAAACTTGTGACTTTTTCCAGAGTCCTGACACAGTTTGGCACTGATTGGCCAATGAGTCAGAATAATTCACAGCAGAAACCAATGAAACAATCACCTGTGGGTAAACAATCTCCAAACACATTCCAAAGGAGCAAAACAGAGGAGAAGCAAATCAGATAATGATTGTTTTCCTTTTTCTCTGAGGCTACTCAGCTTCCCAGGTGAAAATTCCTGGGTGAAGGGATTTTCCCAGAAAATGTGAATGCCACAAGCACCAGCCTTCAGCCAGAGCCCTGAGAGGCACTGTGTGGCACCAGTGTCCACCTGGACACAGAGCCCTTGACCACAGCTCCCTGGCTATGTCTATCCAGCCAGTTCCTTATCCACTGAATGGCCCACCCTTCAAATCCATGTTTCTCCAGTCTGGAGATCCAGGATGTCATGTGGGACTTTGTCACAGGCCTTAGGCCTAAGGAGAAGTCACTTGGATGACACCAGCTGGACTTTCCCTGTTGAGCAGTGCAGTCACTCTGTCACAAAGGGCCACCAGCCTGGTCAGGCACAGCTTGTCCTTACTGTGGTTCTGCCCCATCACCTGGTCAGGCTCTGTAGCTCCCCAGGTCTTCCTTTCTGAAAATAGGAGTGATGTTTCCCTTTTTCCATTCATAGAACAAGAGAATATGCCAAGTTGGAGGGGACCTACAAGGCTCATCGAGTTCAACCCCTGGCCCTGCACAGACACCCCAACAATCCCACCCTGTGCATCCCTGAGAGCGTTGTACAAACACTGGTTGATGCTCTGACCATTCCCTGGGGAGCCTGTTCAGTGCCCCACCAGCCTATGGGGAAAGAACTCCATTCACCAGGCACTTTGCCTGACTGCCATGCCTTTCCAAATGTGATGGAGAGGGGCTTGGATCCAGTATCAGCCAGCTCTCTGGGATGCAGGGCATCAGGCCCCAGAGATTTGTGCCTCTCCAATTTCATCAGAGGGTCCTGAGCCTGCCCTTTGCTTACAGTGGAAAATCACCTGCTCCCAGCTGATGATATCAGAGCAGGGTCAGCTCAGGCAGGTTGTGCAGAGCCTCATCCCATTGGGCTTGAATATCTCAAAAGGATATCTCAAAAGCCTTCCGACTTTTGGGGGGGAAAGTATAAACTTTAAATCTGGAGCAAAACTAAATCAGATCACCTGAGCTGCTTATGCAGTAAAAATATTTTAAATTTACATTCAGCACAGGATCGTGGTGGGCAAAATAGTTTTAATATCTGACAGGAAACTACTGAGTGAGTGTAGTTAGTTAACTGACTAGGTAGGGTGACAATCCACACACAGGAAAAATAAATTATAACTTCATCCTAGACTCAGAGAGGGAGGGATATTGAGGTGAGTAAAATTGTTTTCTCCCTGGACACCACCTGGGCAAAGCAGAGCTGACCCTGATGCTTCTCATCACTGGCAGCTCTCTCCAGGGTTGTAGTTACACAACATGTCACAAGGAGAAGAAAAACAAAGTCTTTTTATATCTCGTCACCCATCTGTACTTCCTCTTTCTAAACCAGTACTGCAAACAAAATTATCAGAAACATCATGTTAGCCGTATTTTTAGTAAACAGCAGGAGACTCATGTGAACTTGTTCCTCCTTGTCCTTGTCCCCTGTACAGACAGCAGGCTGGGGAGTTTTCAGGGCAGAATCTTTTGAGGTTCTTCTGTTTCTGCATTCCAGGCAAAAGAGCTGGACTGTACCAGCAGGCCTAGAGCTGTCTGGAGAGCAAGTGCTCTTCAGTTTTGAAGAATAATTCACCCCTTGAATGGTAATGCCAGGTTAGGATTCCTGGAGTTCCAGGGATTGCCTTGCTGTTGGATCATGAATGGCTCTGTACACAATAGCTGGCAAAGGAAGATGATGGAAATCCACAGGGGAATGCAGGAAAAGAAAATAGAAAGTATGATTCTTAATTAGGAATGTTCCCAAGGGTTTCCAAATTGTCCTAAAAAAGGCACACACATTCCTAAGGACAGTGCAAATGTGGGTGGCAAGATCCTCCTGCTACTGTTTGGGGGAGAAATGGGGAGGGAGGTGGAAAATAAACTGGAAAAGGTATTTTCATTTGGTTCCCTGGCTTGGCTGAAGCAAGGCCACCTCTATTGACATTTAACCTGCACTGTTCCAAGAGCATTTCCGCCAAGAGCTGTGTCCTAGGACTGGTTTGCACTTTGGCACTGGTCTGACCCTCAGCCCCACAGAAGAGAAGAGTTGGCTGGGCCAATTCCTGCTGAGTGCTTCAGGAGCACAGACTGCACTGCTCCCTGTAACCTCTCTCCTCTGTTCCATAAAATCTCCTTTTTTCACACTTTGAGCTGTCACTTCCACAGCCCCTCTGGTTTTATAATGGTACCTGTGCACCCAGCCATAAAATTCCTGATGTGGAGGGTGGCTGCTTGTCTCCACCCCACCTTTATGATGGAAAATTTTATCTTGGTGATCTTCATTTCCCTCCTTGTCTTTTCCTTCCTGTTCTTCACAGTTTGGATTGACACCTACTACCTGGGACAGCTTCTGCAGGGTTCTGCTCCTTCTTTAATGCCAAAACACTTGCTTTAATAAAGAAATGTAGGCCTTGGGCTGGAGGAATTTATTCAGAGAGGTTGAAGGAGAACATTGGCTTGCAGCTCCTTCTAATCTACTGTTCTCCATCCATCTCCCTTTGAAATTCCTTGATTTTAATGTGAGTCAGGCTACTGCTTAAAAAGCTCCATTATTTCCCCTCCATTTTGCTCACAGATTTTAAGGCACATCTTCCTGCATTTCACCAGACAAATTCCATGTGTCTGCATAGAACCTGTTGTTTTTATTTTGTAGAGGTAGTAGGTGTTCATAAATAATGAACATAGTCTGGGCTAAGCTAATTTACTGTTGTTTGCTCTAATTTTTGTGTTTCGCGTTCCCTTGTTGAATTGTTTTGAATATTTTGAAATCTGCATAATATAACTTACACACTAACTTTCTACCCTGGCCTTGCATTATCATACTAACATTAAAAAGATGCTATTGCTTTTTGCCACTGCCTTTTTTTTTTTTTTTTTTTTTTACCCTGCAGTTTATCAATAAACTGATTTTCCAAGCCTTTAATGACTTCATGAGTATAGGGGGAGGGATTGATGGGGATGATTTAATTTAATACAGATTTGTGTTCTGCTTGGCTTTTATCAGCCTCGCTCTGAAACAATACAGATGAAATATCTTACAATATATGGATTTTCTTTCATTAGTCATGTTTTACTTTCGTAGAAAAATGGATCTTGTACCAAGTAATTCATATTTATGTGCGCTGTAAAAATTAACTGAGTAGTCACTCCACACACAAATAAAGCATGTGCCTGTGACACAAATTAAAACCACCCCCAAACACTTCATGTCCTATCTCAGCATCTCTCTTTGACTTGCCTAGCCATGAAAAGTCTTTTTAAACTTATTGGATTTGCCACGTGTTTGGTAATTCTGGTTCCTCTATACAGGCCTGGCTACCTGCATGTGGCCAGAGATATCCCCCAGCCACAACACTCCAGAGCAGGGGAAGGGAAAACAGCTCCCTCTTTCCAGTGGAGGCACTGGGGCTCTCTGTGTGCTTAAGGATGCTGCAGCAGCTGGGTGGTGCTCAGCAAGGGCTGTAGGACCCTTCCAGGAGCTGCTCAGACTGATTTATGTGGGTTTTCCATTTGACCTAAAGAGACAACAAGAGGTGCACGTTGCAAGAAAAATTACTTGTGTGTAATAAGAATAGTTTCTTATTATTATAATTTCAGTAAACTGGTCACTGCAGTAGGGTGGGTAATAGGATAAAGGTGGAAATGTAGGGTTTGTAGCCATGGCCATTTGTTTCTGAGAGGATGTGTCAGAGAGAAAGGTCCAGGAGCAGGCAGTTGCCTTTAGCTTTGGTCAGGAGTGGCTCATTCTTGCTGGGCTGTGAGGAGCACAGTGTGTGTGAAATGTGAGGAAAGGGGAGTGTGAACCTGAGGCTCGGTCTGTACCTGATATTTCTCCCCACTGTGACCCCTGGGTTGGGCATGCTGCCTCCCTAATTCTGGCTTGGTACCTGGATGAAAGGCAGCCCTTGAGGCTGCTGCTCTCTGTGTGCTCTGCTGCCAGAGGAGAGGGAGCTGTGGGCTCAGAGCAGCTCAGTGGGAACGGGCAGCGTGGAAACATTATTAGTGTCACTGTGCATAAACACAGGGTGATGCATATGGGAAAAAGCCTCCCATGGAAAACAATGAGCTAAGTGCTCACCACTGTCAGGGAGGAACAGTTGTGGGATGTAATGCAGGAACAGGGGTCAGCAGGGACCAAAGACCTCAACTCATTTCACAAATGAAACCTTGTCAGAAATCAGAAATGTTCAACCTGCCCCGGTACAAATCTGTGGTATCCCCACATCCATGAGCAGTTCTGCTCTTCTCAGCTTGGAAAAGGCACGTGGAAATGGAAAACAGTCAGAGAAGGGTGGCAAATGTGGTCCAAAGTATGGGATGGCTTTCCACTCTGCAAGCACTAATTGAGCTTGTTCTTTGAGCCTTCCCATATTCTACAGCCTGGAGAGGATTGATTGAGGACATCTATGATAAATACCAATAAATTCAGAAATATCTTGGAGGGTAAGATTGGCCACTGTCTCTTGCTGGACATAGCAAAGAGCTGTCAAGGGGACAGGTCAGAATAAACAAGGGTGAGCAGTTTTTTCCATCAGGTGTATTACCCCATTTCCCAAAGGTTCATGTTTCCAGTGGAATTCCCTCCAATAATCACCCTAATTTATCTTACACGTTTCCAGTGGAATTCCCTCTGATAATCACCACAACTTATCTGAGGTGCTGTTCTCAGGTCCAAGTGCCTCATCTTCCCTTAGAAAAGTTTTCTGCTATTAGATTTATAGTCAACCAACATATTTGGTCAATTTGCGTGAGTTCAGACCCAAATGAGTTCAGACTCAACCTTTCCAAATGAGGGCTTTTCAACTGCATATCATGGCATATTCTATTGGAAAAGACAATTTAGTGGTCCTGTAGCAACAGCCTAGTTCCCTCAGACAATCTTTCTGATGCTTCTTACTCAGATATCCGCAATTCCTAAAGGTGGAGATGGAAAAGGTCCAGTAGCTAAGCTTTCCTGAGGTGGGATGTCAAAAAAATTGCTGTTCTACAACACCAATGGCTGTCCCAGCTCCTGCCCACTGTCAACAATTCTCATTTGCTTTTTAAATCTTTCTGAAGGCAGTGTTAAGCCCACTCATTCTTCTAACACAATAAGTCTACTTTGCTACAGTGGAAAGCTGGGCATATCCACACTTGTTTTTCTTGAGACAGTATTAAAGGGTCTTGTTCTGGGCACAAGTGTGGATCCACTCTACAGCCTTGTCACAAACCAGGAGCAGGAATTGTCTTTCCTTCCTTTGCAGGGAATCTAACCAATGTGAAAGTGCTCAACACTTACAAGCAGGGAAAGCCTGCGAGCTTGGTCCAACACCCTTAACCCCTGGCAAAGCTTTCATTTTGTAATGTGGCTTGGAAGATAAATTACTCTAACAGGAGGTAGGAAGGTAAATTAAAACAGGGGTGTTAATTTGGGCTGGGTGTGACTCTTTTGAAATGGATGAAACTGAGTGTGGATTTGCTGCCTTTCCCCTCCCCATGCCTGTGGAGGAGCAGGTGTCCCACTCAGCTCAGGTGGGAGCCTGGGTGTGTGTCCTCGGCTCTCAGCCCTGCCCTCACCCCTTCTTTTTACCAAATCAAAAACAAGCCCAGAGGAATTTCAACCTGCTGGTTTCATTCTGTTAACAAATACCAACCACAAACCTGTTTTTCTTGCTTCCTTGGTGGAGAGGGAATGACAGTGCATGGAGAGAGAACTGATGTTTGTGCTTGTGGAGGTCAGGAAGGCTGGAAGGGTTAAACAGGCCTGGGTTTGAAAGCAGTGGAGAAAAAGAGCATGACAGCAAAAATTATTAAAAAAGAAAGCCAAAACATGAAAACCAAAGACAGACTTGGGCAAAAGCTTTTTATGGGAAGAGTCGTATACACATATGGGATAAATTACAGAGAAAGGGCATGGAAAAATCCCCCATCATAAATGTATATTTAAAAGCAAAAGAGCAAGGGGGGGGAGAGAAGAAGAGCCATGGGATGTTGCTAAAGAAACCTGATGAGAAAAACAGTGGAGGAGCCAGCAGGAAATGGCAGTGAAAGAGCTGCCAGCAAAGGACTGGTGGGGCCAGCAGTGCTCTGGTGTGTCCAAGGCCTTTGTAGCACCTTTCCTGCTTGACTTTAATATGGATACACACGGAAAAGAGAAGCAAAACACCTGATCCCTCCTTGGGGAACTCCTGTGGACTGCAGGGCAGTGGGGAGCAGTAAGAGGAAGGGAGCACAGTGCTCATTGCAAAACACTCCCTTTGGCTGCCCCCCAAGAATTCCTATGGGAACCCAAGGTGCTTTTGGCATGTGTGGTGCTAAAGCAAACCTTATCTATGCCACAGAAAATCAGATCTGCACTGATTATGTGCACACACCGATGAGAGCAGCTGCACCCTTGGCTGCTCTGGCTCCTACCTGCTCTGCTGCCCAGGTTTATGCCTGCTTCCAGCCAGGTCTCACCGTGGCTGCAGAAACTCTGCTGAGCTTGGCTTGTCCTTGCCTACACTTGCAGCTAATTCACATTCAGCCCCGCTTCAGCCACTCCTGTTGCTGACACCTGTTGTCAGCAGTCGGTAATTTCTTTTTTTAGGACAAGCCTGCATTGCCCCGGAGCTCAGAAAGGGCCTTAAATTAGACTTAATTCTATTCAGATGTAGTTAGCAGTATTTAATTAGCACAGTCCCAAAGCAAAAGTCAGTCTATTCCTTGGATCACTGGAGTATATTCTGGATACTTTCCATACTGCTGCAGGAGTCTGACTTTTTTTTTTTGTTAATTTATTTTTTTTATTTTCTATCTTAAGCCCAAGAAATGTGCTGGGGCTTTTCAAGCACTTCCAGAGTAGGGGCCACATCTTAATAGACAGATTCCTTTGCAGATGGCTTCCTGCTCGTTTGCAATTGCAAAACTCCACTGAGGCAATTACCATGATTGCAGCCATGGGAATGTGACATTAGGAAAGCATTTAATGTATTCTCAGCATCTGTTAGAGTGCTGCTGCAAATGGAAACCTCGGGGAGATGCCAGCACTATGGGCAAGGCTCGTTTGACTCAGGCCTGAGTGGAAGCTCATATCCAGTCTGAACTCAATGTGCAGGGACCCTCCAAAGTCCACAGACAGACACAGGCACATCCAGAGGGGGATTCACCCATCCCAGCTGGGGTCCCAGAGAAGAAGAACGACTTGTCTTCTCCTGGTGCTCCGTTGGGTGGGAAAATGAGCAGTTCAGGTGAGGAATCCCATCTTCTGCAGCTAAAATGAGGTGACTCGAGTCCTGTGCTCTGTGATGGCTGGGATTTTCATATTCCACTGCAAACTGCCCCAGAAAGGATGAGCCAATGCTATTTCACCTGCATGGACTAGAAAGCACAAACTAGGAGATCTGCTCACCAGAAGATTTCAGTTTCCCAGAAAGTGCTGCAGGGTCTGGCAAGAGGATATTCTATAGGAGTAAGGAGAAAGGGGATGTATCAGCAATAATGGAGACAAATCCCAGCCTCAAGATCAAAAGCTTGAGCTCTGTTATCCAGGTAGAGAACAATGCTCTGGAACTATTCCTTTTAACTTTTTTGCTTTTTCATCCATTTTCTCCCTTATTTCTATGAAGGTGCCTACACCACACGGCTAGAACATCATGCTACTTGAATCCCTTTTTAAATGGATGTTCAGAGAAGATTACTGAACTGCTTATCTTAGAGCCTGTTAGCTCTCCTCTAGTGAAATATTTTCATTTTTGCATGACACAAATAAATATCAGAACAAAAGAAATAGACAGAGAGAATTAACAACAGATATATTCATTTTAAAATAGAAACATATAGATATATATTTATAGCAATAATTATACAGTAACATAAATATAATTTATTAATTATATATTCATAATTATAACATATAAAATATTTATTATATTATATATTTTATATATAACAATATAAAAATTAGACATTATTATTTTTATATTTATATAAATATTATATATTTATATATAATTATAATTATAATTTTAATTTTAATTATAATTTTTTCCTTGCAGTTCCATGGTTTCCAAAAGAGCCTGCAGCAGCCATGGGTGGTGCCTAGAGTAGACTCCTCATATGTCCACTCACATTCTGGGGGCCACGGGGTTCCAGCGACTTCACAGATTGTGAAAGCATCTCATTTCCTTTGGGGGATCTCCCTCTGATGTTGCATGGAAATACCAGCTGAGGACTGGGAATTCCCTCCATGGCTGAGCACCTGGGGCCAAGATTCAGTGACCACCATTTACTGACCTGTGGCTCCTGCCAACACCACTCTTGGTGAACCAGAGTGAACCAGACCTGGCAGCTACACTGAATATTAAACAAAGCCCCACCCTTTATTACTAATTTAACCTGAGGCACTTGCCAGGCCTGGCTAAAACCTTGCCCAAGAGGAGCATCCACTCGACTGAGAGAGAAGGTGAAACCAGGGCGAAAATGTGCAGCTGGAAATGGTGATGGTGGGGAAAAAGTGACTTTGAAGAAGTTTTGTTTTGGTGGGCTTTTCACAAGAGTCTAGATTTTAAGAAGTTAGCCTGAAGCTTGGACTAATGTGATTAATTTCAAATGAGCTGTTAGGGACAAACACTGCTTCTTTGAATTGAAAGTATTTTTGAGTGAAAGTATCTTTTGAGCATTTGGGTATCTTAATCTGTCTGGCAGAGGGAATCCCATCCCCACTGCCACAGAAATCATCCAGCTCACCTTCCCTCATTCCCCCTGCCAGCACAAACATTAGCTCTGTGCTGACACAGGTTGGGGAAGTAGTCTTGTGGTTACTACTGAGTTTTGCATCTTTCCTTCCTCAGAAAAAGGCTACTTCTTGACCTCCCTTTTCCTCAGTGGTGAAAGTGCAGCAGTTTGTATTGATTTTGTTGCTGCAAAATCATCTGCATTATTTCCCTTCCACAACCCTTTTATTTTCCATTAATTTCTTTCCTTACATTTCAGTTTCATTTTAAAGGCTTTGCTTAAAGTTGATGTAAGAATGAGTGGCAAAGGATGGGAACCTCTTCACTCTTCAGTTGGCTTGGTGACACTGTAGTTGTGGAGAGGATGGTGCAGCCAATTGTAATGTTTTACATTACAATTAACTCCTAGCTCAGCTAGGGGCTGCTTTTGGCACTGCAGCCCATCCCTTTGGTGTGTGCCCACCTGCAGGACACCCCACTCCTCCTCCTCCAGGATTCTGGGGAGCTCTCTCAGGCCGTGGGGCACAGGGCTTGCAACAACTCACTTATGCAACACAGGCTGTATCTGCTTGCAGCTGCCAGATTGGGGAAATCTGCAAATAATTGCAAAGTCTGCCAGTTTAATTGGATTGTGGTGTATTTGCACAGATGGGTGAAGTCTTCCAGGCCAGTATTTTCCAGAGTGACTTAGCAGTCTCTCTGCTTTAAGGTACTCAGTATGAGAGAACATAGAAACAATGGGTTTCTGCAGATTTTTTGAAGAGGAGCACCCCCAAACTGAAGCAATCCAAACCATCAGTCACCCAGAAATCCCTTGCCATAGAGACCTTGAGATGGGGGATCGTTCACAGTAGCTTGATGTAAGCCAAACCAAATTCATAAAAATAATACAAAACATCTTAACACATCATTTCTTCAGCAGAAAAATCCAGTGTGAGTGTGTATGTGTGCAGGCATTTTTACAGGAAGTATGATGAATAAATGAATATTTGTAAAACAAAGGGAGGAGGACAAGAAAGATGTTTTATTTCATGTGTGAGTCGGCTGTTGTTGTTATTTTTTAAAATTAGATACAAAATGTTACTGTGGAACATTGTCCCTGTGTGCTCTGGCTCTTTGCCAGGCCTAGAGTTCAGTACTTGCTGGGGAAAAGAAAGCCTTCTACTTGACTTTCTGAAAGATAGGCTTGGTAGAGGTCAAAAAGGAAAAGAATCACATTATTTATTAATTAAATATAAATTCTGTAAAATTGCTCAGAAGTATCTAGCCCCCAGGTGGGCCCAATATCTGAATGTACAAAAGAAAAACAGTTTATTAGCATTATCATTAGCTTTATCTACCAAGAATTAGCAGGGAGGAAAGAAAGCTGCAGGAGATGCTTCTGCTCTCACCAAGAGATCCCACTAAATCACCCTTACAAAAATTGGCAATTTGTAAGAAGAAACAAATGGCTATTTTAAAACATTGTCAGGAACATTCACAGAAGCGGCAGGACCAACTTGAAATCACTTCAATTAAATAGAAACATTTTTCACAGGCAGCACAATGATGTAGTTACATGACATTGATGTAACTACTTTTGAGAATGTTACCTTGGAGGTCTGCACTAATGAAGTTGAGGTGCTCTGGTGCTGAAGTCACTCTTGAAAAGAGGACTTCAGTAGCTTTGAACCTTTGGAAAGAATTCCCAAATACTTCTCCAGGTCAAATGTCCAGAGCTGAAGTCCACTCTCCCTTGTGCAGCCAAAGTGGAGCTCAGCTCCTGGTGTGAGCACTTCTCACTGTTCTGCTGTGTCAATTATCTCTTGTCTTAAATCTCATGGTCCTGAAGCCATGCTACTGCCACAATCCTTGAATCTTCACAGCAGAATGAGCTTCTAGTTCCTGTGGGTAAGGAGGAAGCCTCAAAAGAGCAGAAGAAATGATAAAGAACCCCACCATATGATCTTTTTGAAAACCCAGCCTTATGAAATCCCTGCAGTGACTTTGCACCCTCAGAGCCATCCCAACCTCCCCCCTTCCCACCAGGCACCCTGAGGAGGCTTCTTGCCAACCACCCTGGATTACAGAGAGGTTTTCCAAGGTGCTTACACACCTGGATGCCTTGGAGGAGCTGGCGCTGACTTCTCAGCAGGCTTTATGTGGCCTGACCAGGCTCTTCTGCCTGCTGAGAGTTGGGGTGTTTGTTTCTAACTCTGGGGATGAGCAAAACAGCCACACCAGAGCAAGGCGATCCCAAGGCAGGGTCTAGCAAGGTCTCGCAGTTTGCTCTGAAGGCTTGCAAGGAAAGGCTCCCTACTGGCCTGGAAAGCTCTGGCTGTCATCAGGGTGCTGTAGGTTCAAAAAGACATCCACAGGGACAGGTTAATTTTTGGCAGTTTTCATTGGTTTTGAAGGGCAAAGGAGTTCTGAGAGGTTGACCATGGCTTGAGAGTGCTGGAGACCACCAGGAATAGAAGAACTTCTGTAAGGACATTGCTACAGAGATCCAAGGAACAATTTTTGAGCCAGACCATAGCTTTTGCTGCTTTTTTTATTTCCCAGCTGTCTTTTGCAGCCTTGGGGTGGGGGGCAACAGAAGAAAAGGAGGATTGCCAGGGCCTCTCATAGTATTAGCTATGTTTTGTTGCTGTCATTGAAGCCAGTTATTAAATATAAACTGTGATATTTGTGATGATAACTTTGTCCTTTGCAAACACCCTGAGTGGATGTTGTTCTCAAAAACCTTTCAAACTAGAGATAACAAGGTGACAAATCCTTTAAAGTGATGCTTTCAGGTACTTCTCTTTGAATAGATGTCCCAGTTTAGCTGCTGGCAGCCAGAACAAACCAAGCAGCTTGTGAGAGTCAAAATCACAGCAGATTAGGCTTCTGCCCAGAGAAATGTTTAACTCCTTATGAGGGAAACCTAGAACAAGTGCTGGTAAATAAAAGGCCTCTCTTTTTCCATCTTTCTCATGAAAAGCCACTGAAATCATGGCCACAGCTGCATTTTGCAATAGGCTGGCTTCAGTGAGAGAGTGTTTGCTTTTTGACTTGCCAGCTTGCTCTACTTTTTTAGGCTTGGCTGGTTTAGGTCAGTCATGAACAGGGTCAGGAGCACTGATGCAGCCCCTTGGTAACTGGGCTTAGGAGGCTCTTGCCCTGGCAGGACCATCCTGGTGGGCATGGCTGGAAGGATGGTGGTGGGGCACTTCTTTTTACAAGGGCCTGGAGCCACAGGGAAAGGCGGAATGGCTTCACACTGACAGAGAGCAAGTGTAGATTGGGTATTAGGAAGAAATTCTTCCCTGTGAGGGTGGTAAGGCCCAGGCACAGGGTGTCCAGAAAAGCTGTGGTTGCCCCTGGATCCCTGGAAGTGTCCAAGGCCAGATTGGACAGGGCTCTGAGAGACCTGGGATAGTGGAAGGTGGCACTACCCTAGGCAGGAGGGTGGAAAACTGTGTGATCTTTAAGGTCCCTTCCAACCCCAGCCATTTTGTGATTCTATGATTCTCTGAAATGCCTGTCACCTACCTCATAACAATTTTCCCAGTGCCAGATGCTGGCAGAATCCACTTTCCATCTTCCTCTGTAATAACATCCCATTACTATAGGTTAATGCCCTGGCTTTTGCATCCCAGAGCTGTACAACTGCCTTGCTATGTTGGTTAACACAAACAAGATGTGGTACTGTACAAACAGAGTGTTTCCAATGGCTAAAAGTCTAAACAGATTAGGAAAAAGGGTGAGGGAAGAAATGGAGGTGCCAAGAGTTGCAGCAATGTGCATGACATGGCCAAGGGAAGCCAGAACCAGAACTCAGATCCCAAGCCCTGATAGTAATCTGTTTCTTAATGCCATCATTTTGGTATGTGAGATGGGTCATCTTCCTTAAAGGGTTTAGAAAGTAGCCAGACCAGTTCCTCTGTATATATAAGGAAGATGTTCGTAGACCTCTTGATCCTAAGGCAATTAATACAGCCCATTGGGGAAAGAAAAAAAAAAGAAAAAAAAAAAAGAAAAAGAAAGAAAAACAAGAAAAAGAAGGAAAAAGAAAGAAAAGAGAAAAATAAAAATAAAAATAAAAAAGAGAACTGGGCTAGATTCTCATGTAAACAGCACCCAGAATGCCTACAATTCTGACATATGCAGATGTTTTTATGTTGGGGTATTTTTTTGGTGAGCGGCCTCTTTGTGGTCAGCTGTAAGCACCACATTTACATAGTTCTGTATTTCTGAAAAAGCCTGTTGCATGAGGTTGGGACCCTACCAAATGAAGACAAAACACAACACTAACGAAAAATAGCAAGCTCTTCCAACAACATTCAGTAACTGACTGAGAGGTTAGAGCTGTGTTCTGGGAAAAAAAAATTATCCAGGCACCATATAATTTCAGGCACTAAAAACATTAAACATTTCAGAGGAACATAACACATGACAGAGGGTGTTTTTATTTAATGAATGGCTGTAAGAAATGAGGCCAGCATCCCTTCTCACAGATGAACGCCTTGTGCCAAGAGCATTGCTGTACAATGTGTCATCACTCGGGAACCTAAAGAATTGTACTTGAGAAAACATTGCTACAAAATATCATTCCCTTCCCAGAAAGGTTCACTTCAGGCTTTGTAGAAAAACAGGACAACTCATTTCCACGGCACATAACTCTTCTGTTGGGAAATTTTCTTAAAGGCATAGGTGGCAGAGCAAGGGGATGGAAAACTGTTTAATCTCACAGTGACAACAATAGCTCCTGGTTATTGTTGGTGCTCAGCTCCTGCTTTGGGCTTTTGATACTCAGAACTTTTAAAACACAGAGCACGTTAATCCCCCCCACACCCTGAAAAGGGAGAGGGGGAGAGGGAGAAGGAAAGGGAAGGAGAAGGGGAGGGAGAGAGGAGCAGGAGGGAAGGGAAGGAACACAGAAAGGCAAAGGAACTTTAGCTGCCATAAGAAGCCTCTAGTTAAGACTCTTATGTTACAAATTTGCTATTCTAACAAAGTGGCATGAGTTATGTGATGTATTAAATGAGAAGTCCTACAGACATGGAGTTAGGCTGAAGATTACTTTTTTTTATATGGTGTGTTTTCTTCAGAGAAATCAGGTCACTTCACAGAAAATTAATCAATTTACTGATTTAGGCCTCACCTCTACAACAGTAGTGTTTGTTGGGACCACTCGACATAATCACGTGCAAGTGTGTGTATTTATTTTTAGGGACTGTATATTAACATCCTCTTTCTTGTTCCTGGTTTGAAAAAGGAGAAGTTGGTTACCCAGAAAAGTGCATCCATCACTGCTGGCTGTAAGACACTCCTGGCTTCACCTGTGCTTCAGGGGCAGTTCAAGCTTGCAAGCTTCAGGGGCAAGTTCAATTTTGTACATCAAACAAAATGAAAAACAAAAATAAAATTGTCTGAGCCAGACCAGAAGAGTCTTCCCTGAGGCAAAATCAGAGTATTTTGGAAGGACTGCTCCTTTAGCATGTCAAGGGAAGCTGGTGACAAAGCAGAGTTCTCTCTTTGGAGAATGAATTCTCTCTTTGGAATGAGTACTTTTAGTGATAGAAATTTAACCTGTATCTTCTGCAGATATAACTGTGTAACCTGCTCTATGGTTATAGCACAGAAGAGGCATTTCTGACACAGCACCTGCCTTTTAAATCCCATTAAGGACACCCTCAAATCCCCTCAAGGACACCCCAAATCCCATGTTAAGGACACTCCCAAGCTGTACCTTGCCAGCACTCCAACAAGGAGGACTCAAAATCCACCCAAGGCTGCTGCAGGTGCTGGCAGGGCTGGGACCCCTGGCAGAACTTTATAAACACAGAGGGGAGCGGGAGCAGAGCCCACAGTGGGGATGGCACCTGGGGATGCTGCCAGCAGTAAGGCCAAGTCCTGGCGCTGATCTCTGTCCTTAGGCTCCCTCTAGAGTTTACAGCAAATGAGCAAAAGGTCTCAAATGCCATTTGCACATGAGGATAGCATCTTCTTGCCCCCCTTGGCATTACTGGATCATGTCCCAGAGCCTTGGTACACTGAAGTGGCTCTTTCCTTCCTACACAGTCTCTGCTGCCGAAGCTCACCGGGCTCTAATCCTGCCCAGAAGGGAAGGGCTCCTGTTAAGTGAATATCATGGTGAATACTTGGGGCCTGCCCCCCAAATCCCATGGAAAGCTCGCCCCACATCTCTTACAGAAATCAGCACTTGGCCTGAAAACCTGGAGAGGTGGGGTAGGAACAAACCTCCTCAAACCTCCAGATGGGTCATGCCATATCCCTGCTTTCTTCATCCTCAACTCTGGAGGACACATCCTGGTGGAGGAGCTCAGGTATGATTCCCAATTTCTCCCCTTCTTACAAGGGAATGTATGAAATCCTGAGCAGCCCAGATGCTTTGTGTGAGTGGTTCAGATGGGCTTTGCTGGTTCACTGGGCAGCCTTATAAAGTGCTGGGGAAGGAGGGTGGCCAAAAAGGAGCCGGGAGGCTTGCCTAAGCCATTCTGGAGGGAAGAAAAACAGCGAGCAGCCCGGCCAGTGGAAAAGCCCAAACAAGAGCGAGGAGAGGGGTAGGGGGAAGAGAGGGGACAGGGTGTCCCGACCCTGTCAGGGGAGCCAGGACATCCTTCGCCCAGACCTCCTTATAAACACTCCTTCCTCCTTCCCGCTTCACTCCTCCGAGTTTTGTTTGGGGTTTGGTGTTGTTGTTTGTTTTCCTTTCTTTCTCCAGCCCTCTCCTGCGAGCTTTGGCCGCATCTCCGGCAGGGCCGGGGCAGAGCCGGCCGTGGGAGGCCGCAGCTCCGCGGGGGCGGCTCGGAGCTGGCCCCGTCCCCACCCCGCAGCCCCACTGCTGTGCCCCTCTCCTGCAAGACGATGGCGCTCTGATCTTTTCCACAGCTCCGCTCCGCCACTTTCGAGTATATTTTTTTTTCCTGTATTTTTTTTTTTTTTTTCCACGCTTCGCTGCTACTACGGGCGGGCGCCTGCCTCCGTCCCGATTTGCTGCAGCCATCGGGGGTGCCTGACTGTAAACAAAACACTTTAGATCATGGCAAGGTCGCTGCAGACACAGCCTTCTTTTTTTCTCTCTCTTTTTTTTTTTCTTTCTTTTTTTTCTTTTTTTTTTTTTTTTTTCTCCTCGGCAGCCGCAGCGATTTAAGGTGGATTGCCGAGATCGCAGGGGAAAGAAGGGGGACGAGCCGAGAGAGCCGAAAGAGCGGCGGGGACCAACCCCGATCCCCGAGCACGGCCGCGGATGCTCTGGGGATGCGGATGCTCCCACCCCGGGGGAGACACCCTGAATTTAATTTTTTTTTTTATTTTTCTCCTTAATTTTACCCCTTTTCCTCATGATTTGTCCCAGCGCGACCCCAAGGTTTCCGGCGGCGCGGGTTTGGGGCTGTGCTGCCCCCGGAAAGCCGCGGCTGCGGGGGTACCCCCGTCCCCTTTCCCTCTCCCCAAACCCTGAGAGCGAGGCAGGGATAGAGGAGAAGGGATAGAGGGATAAACAGAGGGGCAGACCACTTCTCTTTCATTTTCTCCCTTGCTTCCATCAGCGGCTTAAATTATTCGCGCCCCTCTTCTCCTTCCCCACCCCCCTCCTCCTCCTCCTCCCCTTTGGATTTAATTATTCGTGCTCAATATACTTGTACAGCATCCAGGGACTCAGTCTCAGGCCCTTGTACTGAGGGAAGTATAAACAGAACAACAACAAAAAAACCCCAGAAGGTTCTTGTCCTACAGTAACTTTTTTTTTTCTTTTTTTTTTATTTCTTTTCCAAAGGCTTCAGATAAATCAGTGCTCTGTGTTGCACTGCCATAATTCTGTTGCTGCTTTACTCGTGGGGTATGGAGTCATTTTCAGTATTTGGAAACTCACACTCCCCACACTTTTTTTCTTTCTCCTAGTTTGTGTTTATACTCTGGTACAACAGACAAGAGTGTTGCCTTTCCCTTGTGGCTTAGGGGGACAAGCAGAGGCTCCCAGAGAGCAGAGAATGGGAACTCCTCACCTCGGGAGTCTGGGGTGGGACACTCAGCAGGTTACCAGCAGGGAAAGCCCCACCAGCAGGATGAGCCCTGGGCATCCTCAGACACTTTCTGCAGATCTCTCAGTTACAGCTTCCTCCTGAGGATCAGCAAAACAAGCTTAGTGTCCCTACACCTGACAGAGAAAGTGAAGCTTGAAATGGAGCTTCTTTGCTGGTGGCAATGGAAGTCAAACACAGGAAAACCTAGAAAAATGAAATCCTGCAAATACAGCAGATGCAGGCCCACTTTTTCCAGCTGATAGAGTTTTATCATGGACTTGCAACTTCAAAAAAACACCTCAGGTCCTGCAGGCATGTGAATATCAGCTTTAATTTTCTGCAAGTGAATTGCTGAAACTTGTAGTTTCTGAGAACGGTTGAAAAACAACTTCCAAGTACTAAAATCCCCAGCATATAAATAAAAATAATGTGGCTAATAATGTATTTCAACCTTGTGGTTTTTAAACTAATCTAATTTGTTTTGGTTTTGGGTTTATTTTTGCCTGTACACATAATTTTTTTTGAACTTGGGTCTGATGATACTGAGATTACTCTGTTTAGTGGTGTGAGCAGAAGCTGGAGGCCTTGAGGCTGATGATGGCCAGCAAAGTGCTGGCCTGGGCTTGAGCACTGTGTGAAGGTTGTGTCCTCTCTCCAGTGTGTAAAATCTCCACGTCTTCAAGGCCAAACCTACTGGCTCCCATCTCAGCCAGTTAAAGCCAATTATATTGACCCCTGCCTTGCTGAGACAGCTTTGCTACTTGTGTATCCCCCTCACCCTCCCACCGTGCAGTTTGGGCAGGGTTGCTCTGCCTGCAAAGGAGACCTGCCCAGAGGGATTGGTGTGAAGAGCCTTCTGTGCCCTCCAAAGAGTCAGACACCACATCTGGGCACCTGGAAATCTCCTTTAGTGCCTGAGAGAACCCACAGTGTCACACAGCACACTGGGGGCTGCCCTGCCTGGTGAGTGAAGATGCCTGTGGAAAGGGCTGGAGAAAAGGGGACCAGAGAGGAGTGCACGATTCCTCTCATGTCCACCACACCTGCTCTGACCATCCGAGGAAGCTGCTTAGAAAATCCCTGGCTGTGTCTCTTTGCTCATCTAATCTCTTGAGCACACAAACAGGACAAACCCCAATGCTGTTTTTATTTTTACTTTCCCCGAGTAGCTGACATCTAAAACCCCAGCAGAGATTATTTTAGACACATTTCTTAACTAGTCCTTTATTTGCCGAGAGGGCAGGAGATCGTTTTGGCACTAGGAGCCAGCAGCCCATCATCTCCGCGGGCAGTGGGCTCGGGGTGCTGCGGGTCGGGGTTCTGGTCCCCGCGGCATGTCCCGGGCTGCTCAGCCTGCCCCCAGCCCCGGACCTCGTTGGGGACGTGTCGCAGAGCCCAACCAGTGCAAAGCAGCGCGGTGGGACGCTGCTGTCACAGACAGCCACGACTCAAAACCGGCCGTCACCATTCCTCAGACGCTCGGGATGGGGTGCGTGTTTTTGCGGGGTGGCACAAACCCCGCCGGGCTTTGCGGGCTTTACAGACGAACGAGAGGAGCGGGCTCGGGGGTGCCGTCCCACCCCTCTCGCTTTTCCCTTGGCTCGCCCCGTCCCACCTTTAGAGCCGGCGGCGGGGCAGGGCAGGGCCGAGCGGACGGGGCGGCGCCCGCCGCTGCGACCAATGGCACGGCTCCGCTGTTTAAATCGACTCGTTCCTGTCAATCATTCTCTCCTTCGTCAGCCTCCCTTCAATCGCCATATTGGGCTCGTCTCCTCTTGTTTTTTTCCGTCTCGCTTTTACTACGCGTCGGCGGTGCGATCGGCAGGCGCATCACCGGTACCAGCGCCATCGCCACCGGCGGCGGACCCGGCACCGCGGGGGCAGCGCCGCGCTCCGCTCCTCTCCCGCCCGGGGCTCCCCGGCGGCGGCGGCAGCAGCGGCGGCTCTCGGGGCTCATCCCCGGGCCGGCGCTTATGCAAGGGCGCCTCCTCGCCCCTTCTCCGCGGGCCGAGGGCGAGCGGAGCCGAGGCGGGGCCGCAGCGCGGGGCAGCGCGGAGCGGAGGCGCGGAGCGGAGCCGCCGGGCGGAGCCGCCGGGCGCCGGGAAATAAAAGGCGTCGGAGGCCGCGGAGAGAGAGCAGCGAGCACAACAACCCCCGCCTGGAGCAACAGCGTGCGGGGAGATGTCAAACGTGCGCATTTCTAATGGGAGCCCTACCTTGGAGCGCATGGAGGCCAGGCAGTCGGAGTACCCGAAGCCGTCAGCGTGCCGGAACCTCTTCGGGCCGGTGAACCACGAAGAGCTCAACAGGGAATTTAAGAAACACCTGCAGGAGATGAAGGAGACGTACCAGAGGAAGTGGAATTTCGATTTCCAGAATCACAGGCCGCTGGAAGGCAGGTACGAGTGGCAAGCCGTGGAGAAGGGGAGCTCGCCCGACTTCTACTTCAGACCCCCCCGGCTACGGAAAGCCGTCTGCAAGTCCGCCGGCCGCCAGAGCTTGGATGTAAACGGGAATTGCCAAACCGTGGTTTTTGTCGGTTCTCAGGGAATCTCAGAGGACACTCACTGTGTAGCTCAAAAGACTGATGTTTCAGAAAATCAGACGGACTTAGCAGAGCAGTGCACTGCCCAGAGGAAAAGACCCGCGGCCGATGGTAACGTACCCCACGGCTCTGCCCCGCGTCCCACTCGTGTCAGCGCCGGCGCTCCGGCCCCTCCGCCCCTGCCACGCGTGGCACCGGCTCGGCGTGCCACCCCCCGACCCTTTCCCCCTAAAAAAGCCCGGGTAGTGTTTGCAGTCCCGGGGGTCCCGCCTAGAGTGGGAGCCGGTGGATGATTTGCAAGGAAGAGCCCTTAGACGCGGGTCAGATCCCGCGACCCCTCGCCGCCCCACTGCGGGGAGCCGGGCTCCTGCCCAGGTCGGAGGAGGTTCACAGCGCTCAGCAAAAAAGGAATATGGATTTTAGCCGAAAAGAGGGAACTTGGGTCTCCTACCTAGGGAGAAGTCCATTTCCCCACCCTCTGCTCGCTTCACTCAGCCGATACCTGACATGGGGATCTGGGAATATTCCCCCTCGGTTCCGTCTATCCCCCCTGGATGCTGAGCAAACATCTGGAAGGAAAATATTTTAATATCTTTCCTCTCCCCCCCGCCGCCCTTGTTTTTAATTTTCCCCCCTTAGATTCCTCTCCTCAAAATAAAAGAGCCAACACAACAGAAGAAGAGGTTTCAGAAGACTCCCCCAGTGCCAGTTCAGTGGAGCAAACACCCAAGAAATCAAGCCCAGGAAGACATCAAACGTAAAGCGTTTAGGTCAGTTCCCTTTAGGGTCTGGCATTAAGGGAAAGAAGGGGTGACCGAGTGTCTATCCCGCATCTCTGAGGAGCTGGGGAGGGGGCTTCGAGCCCCTGTGGGCTCTCCGAGGGGTGTTTTCTGCGAGGAAGGGTGGGTTTCTCCGAGCGCTCGGCGATGGGTGTGTGTTTCGGAGGGTGGGGAGTGGGAGGCGCAGGGCTTGAAAAGAACAAAACAAGGAGCGAAGCCCAGGCTGGGCTCGGCAGCGTCAGGGGCTGGGGCAGGGATGGGGCTGACCCTGCCTTCCTGCGGGATGGGCACCGAGGGCCCTTTCCCAAGGACCCTGCGGGTTCAGGCACGGAGCTGGAAGCGCGGCTGGTGCATCGTGTCAGATGCCAGCGGATTTCGGGGGGCTTCCCCTGTCCCCCGCCCCCGGGGCTTTTCCACCTCGCGTGTCTTGCCGTCGCATGTCGCGGCCACCTCGCGTTGCAAGTCAAGAAGTTGGGTTTAAGGGGAATCCGGGCACTTTCTCAAAATCCGAGCAATGCAAGGTTGTTTTGTTTTTGTTTGGTTTGGGGTTGTTCCCCCCCCCCCCCCCCCCTTTTTTTTTTTTGTTTCCGTTGTTTTGGTTTGGTTTTGGAGGCTGGCAGGGGGAAGGGAGCGGGTTAATGGGAGGCTGGGTTGTGCAGGTTTTTTTTTTCCCTTCCTTTTTTGCCCTTTTTTTTTTTTTTTTTCCTTCTCCCCTACCCCCTTCTTGTTGTTTTGTTTTAAGGCCAGGGCTGGGGCTGGGAGAGTTGGTAAAAATTGCGCCGGCGGTTTGGGAGCCGAGGTTAGGAGAGAGGTTTACAATAAAACCATTTGCGATTGTGCACAGAGAGAGAGAGAGGGAGAGAGATTAAGCTGTAAAGCAGAAGTTGCAACAAATTAGTCCCGCTGGGGTGAGCCATGCGAATGCCGCTGCTCCCGCCCGCTTTTGGGGGTGGGGGCACGGGGGGTCCCCCCGCCATCCCCGCGGCCGGGGGATGGAGGATGGAGCGGCCGGGGGGGCGGCGGGGGCCCCGCCCGCCCCGGGGATGCGGTGTCGGTTTGAACCGGTTGCGCCGCGGATCGCGTTTCTTGTCGATGTTTTCTAATCGCTTTCCCTTCGTCTTTTTTTTCCTCTCTTTTTTTTTTTTTTTTTTTTTTCCTTCATTATTCCCATTTCAGAGCGCAAAGGATGTGCGCGTCCTCGTTCGTCGGGTGCGGCGGGCGGCGATGAAGAAGAGAGGAAGATGTAAAGTTGTAGTGGGAAAGGAAAAAAAAAAAACATATCGCCGATCTCCGGGAGATGGAGGTCCTGTACAAGCACTGAAAAAAAAAACAAAACAAAAACAAACCAGCAACAAAACAGCAGCAACAAAAAGCAAACAATAACACTAAATTTTAGGCACTCTTAAAAGACCTGCCTCTAAAAGCATTGGATGTAGCATTGTGCAATTAGGTGTTTCCTTATTTGCTTCATTGTACTACCTGTGTATATAGTTTTTACCTTATGTAGCACATAAAACTTGTTGGGAGGGGGGAGGGACTGGAAGAGGGTGACCGATTGGAACTTGCTTTCACAACCTAGCAAGCCAAGAAATCTATGAAGAGAAGCAGTGTAGGTTTTGTATTACTTAAAGATGTATTGTCCCTTTCAGTGGGTCCACAGTGTTTTTTCTCTTTTTAAAATTTTTTTAAAGATTTTTTTAAGAATTTTTTTATATGTATCATTGTGGTAACTGTTCAGAGCAGATTATTGTGAAATTTCTTCCTACAGCATTGAACTGAAGAGGTGGGAGCTGTGATGATTCCGTTAGATAGTAGCAGAAGTTCCCCGCCTTCCCACCCCCCCAAATCCATATACCAAAACTGATAGCCTGTAAAAGTTGTGTAAAATCATCCCACCTGATTACATTGCCTGATTTTTTTTAATTTTTTTTTTAACCTAATCTGGAAGGCTTTTGCTCTGAATCTGGAATATTGTTGTTTTCTGATCTGACCCACTTCCTAAAGTGTTTGTGTGTGAGAGGAAAAGGGATACTACATCTTTAAACAGTATTTCTACGTTGCCTGTGTACCTGTATGTAAAAATAAAAAAAAAAGTTTGAAGTGTACCTGTGTACATAACTCTGTAAAGACACTGAGAAATTATACTAACTTATTTATGTTAAAAGATTTTTTTTTTAATCTAGAAGACAATATTTTTTTCCCCATAAAGCCAAAGTGGCATGTTTTTATGCATTTGTAAATGCTCTATTTGGTAGACTTTTTAGAGGGTTTTTTCAGTTTGTTTTTTTTTTTTCTCTTTTTTTTTCTTTTTTTTCTCATAATTAATATGGCTGTGCTTAAAAGGTTGCAGACTGAGCCAATTTAATTTTTTTTTTGTAATGTGTGGGGGAAAAAAAAATCCAGATTGATATTGTTTCACATCAAACAATCAATAAAGAAAACTGCCATATATAAGAAATATGGTCTTCATTAGTGTGTGTTTCAACATCCCTCAGCCTGGCACAGGAGGAAATAAGACTGCAAGAAATAACTAACAGTTTTCCTTTGAGTATCCATCTCTTCACGGGTCTCTGGCAGAGGTGAGAGTAAAGGATGCAGCACCCGTAGTGCAGCGATGCCATTTCTTCATGGAAGGGTGCTCAGGCGCTGGAGCAGAGGTGGAGTGTCCATCCCGGGAGGGATTTCAAACACGTGTGGATGTGGCACTTGGGGACAGCGTTTAGTGCTGGGTTAGCAGCTGGATTCGAAAGAGGCCTTTTCCAACATAAATGCTTCTCTATGGTAATTGGGAATGATGTGCCCTCGTGGTGTAAAAAAGTGGAATTTCCTGTGTCAAAACGTTTTTGGGGTTTGGGGTGCGGTTGGTTGTTTTTTTTTTGAGAGAGAGGAGGTATTTCGAGGTATAGGAGTGAAGAGGACTAAGTCCTCAAACTCGAGCCCCAAAGAGCCGCCATCGGAGAGCCGGCGCATCCCCGGCATTGCCGCGCTTGTCCCTCCGTGCCTCGCTGCCGGTGACCGGAGCCCCGGGCATCTTCCCCGGGCGGCGCTCGTGGCTATCAAAGATGGCGCCTCGCCCGCCCCGGAAAGGCACCGGTCTGCCCCAGCCCCGCCGGGGATGCTCCGGGCCGGGCACGGGCAGGGCTGGCACCGCCGCTGCCGGAGGGGATGCCCGCCAAGGTGCGGGGGCGCCCGGCCCTGCCCGCCAAGGTGCGAGCGGCCCCTCCGCCCGGGGATGCGGGGGAGCGGCGCTCTGAGCCCCGGGGCTTGCGAGGAATAAATAAACACGTACAAGAACACAGAGTGGGGGCGGAGGGGGAGCACAGCTCCCTGCGAGGCTCGCCAGGGTCCACCCCCCTCCCCTGTGCAACGCGATCCTGTTGTTTATCCCGGCCGCGCCCGGGCTCGCCCTCGCTCCGAAACCTCCCCGAGGGGGCGAGACCCCGGCCGCCATCCCCGCTTCAGTGTCGGCCCGACTCGGGCAGGGCCGGGCGGAGAGCCCGGAGCGGGCACGGCCGGCGCTGCCCCTGCCGTGCTCCGGCAGCGGCGGGGATCGCTGGACACGCTCCGTGCCCGCCCTCCTGCCCCACGCACAGGGACTGCGCAACCCAGCCCGCCAAACGTGGAAAACACTCGCGAAGATTTAGAAAGAAAAAAAAAAAAAAAACAAACCAAAACCGTGATGTTTTCCTTTTTTTTTTCTTTCTTTCTTTTTTTTTTTTTTTTGTTTTTTTTTTTTTTTTTCCCCAGCAAGAACAAAGTGATCTCGGTGGAAAATAAATAGCGGCGCCTCCCCGAGCCGGCCTATCCCCGCAGCCGGCGCAAGCCAAACCCCCCCGGGCGGGGGACGGGGGCAGGGCGGGGCTGCAGCCCCCGGGCCGGGGAGGGAGGCGGCGGGCGGGGTCCGTGCTGCTCCTCCGTCACGTAGGGTTGGGATGTGCCCTCTGACCGCGCCCCCGCTATTATTTTGAATTTTTTTTTTTTTTTTTTTTGCGTTTTCGTCGCTCTTCTCCTTGTTGCCGCGACCGATCGGTGCCGCTTCTCTGCAGCAGCGCCAGGGGAGCGCCGCGGCCGCCCCCGCCTCCTCCCCTCCCCCGGTGACCCCCGGGGGATGCGCGGGGCCGGAGACAGAGGGGGGAGCATCCCCCGCCGCCCCGCCCGGAGCGAGGGGGGCAGGGCTCAGACCCGCCCCGTGCCCGCTCCCTCGGGGGCCGCTTGTGGCGCTTGCCCGGCCGAAGCCCCGCGGGGAACTGGAGACGGGGCCCGGCAAATTTTTAAATTTTATTTCCCCCTTTCTCCTCTCCGCCGCAGCGTTTCCTCCTCGGGCGGCTGGAGGCAACCTTGCCTCGCTGCTTCGGCGGGCCGGGCCGGGCCGGGGGAAGGGCAGGGCGGAGCGCGGCCCGCCCCGTCTGATGCAACCGCGCCGCCGCCCCGCGGGTGCGCACGCAGCGCTCGCCCTCCCCCGCTCGCTTTTCCCCTTCCTCCCTCCCTCCCTCCCTCCCTCCTGCTCCGCGGCCACACGTACGCGCGCACCCCCCGCGTGTGCACACGCACGTACCGGCGCGCTCCCGCCGAGCCGCGGCTGCGGGGCTCTGCCTGCGGGAGCCGCCGCCCCGCCAGCCCCCGCGTCCCGCAGCGCTCCGCTCCGCTCGCTCCCCCTCCCAGGGCTTCCCTTCCGCACGGCCCGCCCCGCCGTGCCAGAGGAGAGAGGTCTGACCCCGTCCTTAGCGGGAGGATTTTGGACGTGGATCTGACCGTTTTTCACTGCAGACGTTTGGCGGGAAGAAAAAGTACTAACAAAGTGTTCTTAAAGTCAATATTAACACCCACTGCTTTTCGGCTGCCGAGCCAGCCTCCTCTTCCTCAGATGGGGAAATTAGCTGGAAAACGATGTTTTCCGACATCCGTACCCATTTGTAACTTCTCAGTAGCTTCAGCTGAAAAAAAACACAACCCCGAATTTCATTTTCAAAAGAAAATATTGCACTTCAGGAAATGTCAACATGTTTTTGTTTCAACATCCTACAGCATTTTTTAAAAAGTAATTTACTATCCTCATTTATTATTATTTTTTCAAATACCAAAGTAAAAAGGCCACAGTGTAGTGGCTTTAACAAAATGTGTGATCTACAGTAAAATAAGATTATTTTAAAAATTCCAAAATAAAATGGCCACAGTATAGTGGCTTTAACAAAATGTGTGATCTACAGTAAAATAATAAGTTTATATTGTATGAATTGTTTTGCTCTTTCCCCAAATTAGATGTCTTCTGCTTTCATTTTACTGGAAAAAACTTGGAGACTTTCTGTACTTTTTTAATACTGATGTTTTTCCCCCCACCTCTGATGTTTCATTTACTTATGAAGCTGAAAAAAGGCATTTTTTTCCTGCTGGGCGGGTTGTATCGACACTTGTGGTTTGCTGTGCTTCATCCAGGCTCAGCCACCTCCTCCATCCAGGCAGCTTGTGTGCCTTTCCTCTCCCTGCCTGTTTTCTGTCTTGCCCACATCAGTCATTGCAAGACTGAAAATTAGGCCAAAAAATGGAGGGGAATGTGTTTTTCTTCTCTATTTTTTTTTTCTTTCTAATAAAAATAATTCCCAATTCACTTCACTTAAAGAGCAAGCAAATGTATATTTTCCTGTAATATAGAATTAATAACGATAATAAAAATATAAAACCAACATGTTAATATTTAATGATAATATACCAAGTGCAACTGCCTAAAAACAAAGGAGCGTCAGACTCCCTGCTTCTCCCTGGAGAAAACAAAGCTACCGCTGCTTTGTAACCCCTCTGGAATTCCCCCCATTTCCCAACCCTGCCTGGCTGTGTGTACCTTCCCCGTTTTAATTAACCTGCTGATGGCAGGTTCTCCAGGAGCTATGGGCAGTTTGTTTGCTGTTGAGGGGTGTAGGATCCTGTGGGGATCTGCTCTCAGATCTCGGGGTGCAGCTCCCTGACTCTGGCTTTTGGAGAAGGGGAGGGTTGCTGCTGGGGCTGGCACATTGTGGGATGTCACTGCAGTGGGGGACACCAATCCTTGGCCCAGCTGGACCAGGCTGACCTGGATCGGTGGCAGGCTGGGCTGTGCTGTGTTTTCTGTGCTGTGTCTTTCTGTGCTGTGGTGTGTTTTTCTGTGCTTTGTTGTTTTGTGCTGTACTATGTTTCTGTGCTGTGGTGTGTTTTTCTGAGCTGTGTTCTGTGCTGTGTTGCTGTGCTGTGTTTTACTGTGCTGTGTTTTTCTGTGCTGTGCTGTCTTGTGCTGTGTTTCTGTGCTGTGCTGTGTTTTACTGTGCTGTGGTGTGTTTTTCTGTGCTGTGCTGTGTTTTTCTGTGCTGTTCTGTTCTGTGTTTCTCTATGCTGTGCTGTTCTGTGCTGTGCTGTTCTGTTCTGTGCTGCCCTGTGCTGTTCCATGCTGTTCTGTGCTGTGCTATATTTCTGCACTGTGCTGTGCTGTTCTGTGCTGTTCTGTTCTGTGTTTCTGTGCTGTATTTTACTGTGCTGTGCTGTTCTGTGCCGTGTTTCTGTGCTGTTCTGCTCTGTGCTGTTCTGTGCCATGTTTCTGTGCTGTTCTGTGCTGTGTTTTTCTGTGCTGTGCTGTTCTGTTTTGCACTGTGCTGTCCTGTTCTCTGCTGTGCTGTATTTCTGGGCTGTGCTGTTCTTCTTGTGCTGTGCTATTCTGTTCTGTGCCGTGCTGTGTTTTTCTGTGCCGTGCTGGCAGGGGCTGCCCCGCTGCTCCCGGCAGCTTTTGGCACCTGCCAGCCGGCTCTGGTGGAAGCAGGGAGCAGCGCACCTTGTGGTTCAGCGCTCCCATCCGCAAAGACAGGCTCTGCCAGCTCGGGCTTTTATACCTGGCCGTCCTGCTGTGCCCGCGGCTGTTTGGAGGAGACAGCAGGCAGGAACATTAGTTTCATTCCAGTTTTATCCTTGGCCTCACATCTGAGTCTTCAAACAAGGATTCCAGTCGTGGGCAGACGCCCCATTTTGTGTGCTCCAGACTCTTCTCCCACAAAGACCCAGCAGTTCTTTGCATGGAGGCCAAAAATCCAACTGTTGCCTGATAAAGCCTTTCTGTCACGACTGGCTCTACCCAGAGTGAAACCAGGCACCTACAAGTGCAGAAAGGGCTCCCATCCTCTGCTACCTGGGCAGGCTGGAAGAGATGGCTGTGTCCTAGCCAGCACAGATTCAGCTCTGGTCCTCACTTGCTTTGGGGAGAGGAGCTGGAGGTCTGGGACTGACCATACTGTAAATTTTTCCTGCCGGGTGTGAAGCCTGGAGTTGATACCATGAGCTTGGGTAACCTGGCACACCACACCAACTCGCGTTTTTTCAACTTTTTTTTCTGAAACAAATGGCTGTTCCCATCTAAGCTGCTGGCTTCTGGATGTATATGTTTTATTCTAGGGATCCCAAGTGAGGACACATGCATACACACATCAATATAGATATTTATTTATTTTTATTAGTGGAAGAGAGACCTCTACTGGCTCAGCTCACTGAGCCACTCGACTGATCACAGCTGAGCTCTCTCACCTTCTCTTCACCTACTTGGGAAATCTCCTGTGTCACAGCCATCTGCCAAGGGCAGCTAAGAAGCAACATTTCATGTTTTCTCCTTAAAAGACCCAGCATGTGGGGAGTCCCTCAGCTGCAATTGCTAGCACATGAATTTGTGACAGCCCTTGGTGTAGTAAATCAAGTAGCTTATTTCCTTTAGGAGGAGATGAATCTTGGGCACTGATGCAGAGCAAAGAATTACAGTGTTACTGGTGCTGGAGGACAAGTCAGCAGGGTGTTTTAATTGATTTCAGTTGCCTTTTATTCTCTTTATGTTCCTTCTCCCAGCTGGTTCTGTAGCACTGCAATGAGGATGGCTTCAGAAACCATCTCTTGTGGGTCAGGGCTCTTGAGCATCTTGCCTCTGCTCTCAGCTGGATTGGTGTTGACCCCTACCTGGGCCAACTTGATCATTTGGGTGCTTCTCTTCATGCGTTGGGGAAGAGTTAATATTTAGTGTGTTCTTCTAGCAAAGCTATCGTTATCTAAGCACAAGTAATGTAAAACAGGGCTTGGTGTTTGCAAACAGGTGGAGCTGGGCGAGCCAGTTGTGTAAGGCCTGTAAGTCCTGGGCTGCCAGTGTGGCTGAAAGCAGCAGAGGCAGCAGCTTGACAGAGGGACTGGAGCATCTCCCTGCCAAGGAAAGGCTGAGGGAGCTGGGGCTGTCCAGCCTGGAGAGGAGCCCCAGCTGAGAGGGGCCCTCAGCCCTGGTGTCCCTGTGTGCTTCCTGGTGCTGATTTCTCTTTGTTGGGAAAGATCCAGAAGCACCTTAAAAATAAAATACCAAAATGAAACAAGGCACTGAACACACAGACCTTCCCTGGGCAAGAGGATGGGAGTAAGCAAGCAAACCACACATGACAAATGTTAGGCATGTTGATGAATGCAGCTCTGGAAGCTGCTCAGATGCTGTGGTCAGGTGGGTGGGTATTACAAACCTATCTGGGCTAGAAAAGAGAAACATTTTTCTAGAAAATGAAAAAAATATCTGATGGAGAGAGCACTGAGAGGTAATAAGCATGCAGCAGAAGCCCTTTTGGGGTAAAGCTGCATTGCTGTGGCGCTTTGTAAGTAAGCAACCCATCACTTCAGAGTTCAGAGGTACCAGATGTGCTCGTGGCAGTGCTGCTGAGGCAGCAAAGATGAGAGACAGAGCTGCTTTACCTCAGCTTCAGGCAGGATCTGCTTCTTTCCAAACAGCCAGAGACTTCTGAGAGGGTTTTTCCCCCAGTTCCTGGATGTTCTGCATGGGTTTTGCAAGAAGCCCCAAATGAAGGGCTTGCTTTAAGGAAGAGCTTTGTCCTTGTTCTTCAGTTTAGTCTCTTCACTGGCTGAAGAGTTCAGAGCACTGAATTACTCTTTCTCTGGATTCTGTGTGTGCCTTTTTAAAAATACTAAAAATATTGTTTGGTGAAACAGTGTGTTTGTAACTGTGGAGAAATTATGGAGGCTAAAACTGATACACAAATTAGTGTTTTGTCTGATGAGATGAGAAACTGATTCAGGAATCCCATGACCATTATTAGACTGTTCCTGGTACAAATCTCAGTGCTGAGGATGCTGTCATGCTCCTTGGAAAAGCTCTGTAAACCAAAAAAAAGGTGCATTCCTCTTGGCTCTCTGATGATCAGTACTTTGAACTGATCTTGTGAACCTCTGTGGTGATGGGACTCTCATGCAGAACATGAGACTTAAATAACCATATGAGAAAGCAGCCTGTTTTAGGTACTCTGTAAGAAAACGGTTAGGAGAGCACAGGAAGAGAGATTAGGGGACCATCTGAATTTGAAGTCTTTGATCAAATGCAAATTTTTTTTGGGGGGTCAGTGAACAGAAACAGGGTAGAAAAGCTATAAGAAACCATGACATATAAATACTTTTTTGGGTTTTTTGTTTGTTTGTGTTGGTTTTGAAGCCAAATAAGTGTAAAGTTTTCTCATATATGACACATATAACAGCACACAGGAGGATGGAGTTCTTTCAGGCTGCCAGTGTCTCCCTCTGTCTGGAGATAGATAATTTATTGTCATGTATGACCTGTCACTAATATCTGATGGTGCCCCAGGGTGGCAATCTCAAAAGACCAAAAAAAACACCAGGATTATGCTGAAGAATCTGAACTTTTTTCCCTGCTTATTGCACCAGCCACAAAGAATTACAGCATTTCTTTGGTCAAATGAGGGGAAAATAACTATTTTCCACTTTTTCATTAGTACCCCACCAGAAGCTGGATGTCTGTAATTTTACAGGAATACTCAGAATTGACAGATGGCCATTGGTATATTTTGTGGGATCTCAGTGGAGGTAGATAACACTGCATCTTTAATCTGCCCTGAAACAGATTAAAAAATGACAAATGGGTCTGTCCAAAGACAGGGTAAAGATTTTCTTTCTTGAAGAAAATTTGCAAACAACCTATCCCCTCTATCTCTCCCCTCTTTGCTCTGCAATTACTCTGCAATCTGGGCCAAAGCCTCTCCAAGGATTTGCAGGAGCTGTGACCAAGACTGGGGAGACCACTGATTCTCCACCTCCCTACAGTTTGTTGCCCCTTTGAAGAGCAGCTGTTGCCTTTGAAGAGAAATTTTCTGAGCAAGTGAGTATTGGCAGAGAGGGTGAGATTTTGGCTGGAGATGGGCAGCAGCAAATTCCCTTCCCAGAGGGGACTCTGCTGGCAGAATTCTTGCAAGATTGAGGTTCAGCTGCTCCACCAGCCCCTTCTCACTCAGAATGCACAAGAGGTGATGGAGCAGGGGCACAACAGAGCTGCTCTATGTAATCCTGCTCCTGGCCTGAAGTCCTTGGGAAGGAGGGAGGTTTCTGTCCTGCTTGGCTCTGATCCCTCAGTCTTTTTGCTGCATTTCTGAGCTGAACCGGAGCTCAGGTAAATGCAGAGCTTGAAGTCTGGGCCAACCTGCCTGCAGAGCAGGATGGAGTGCTGTGTTGCATAGGTAAGAGGCCTTACTGGGCAGGGCTGTCATTCCAGAGAAGCACCAAGTCCTGCAAATGCTTAAATGTCTTTGTATTACCCTTCTGCCACCTTTTGTTCCTAGTGGTTTTTTCCATATCCAATTATGTAGTTTTATTCTATGCAATATGTGCACTTCTCCAACCTGCCTCTGACCTCTGAATCCAGACCCAGCCTTGCTGGTGGTTTGTGCTGATATTCAGAGTTATTCCCTGTTTCTCCTGAGCATCTGGTATGTGCCCCACCTTGGGTGTCTGCCTCTGGCTGTGAGGGAGGTGGCAGGTATTAGGGACTGACTTTTCATGTTAGGTGCTTAAAACCCAAATGTTTGTCCTTAAAACTCTGTGTTTGTCACCCCTATCTGAAGGTGCCTCAAGTACCTGCTTTACATGTGGTGCTGCTGAGGTGTGAAGGCCAGGAGAACTGAGCATGGCTGGCTTGCTCCCATGAGATCCTCCTGAGAGTATCCCTCTGTCACTCCCTGGAGATGCTGGCACCTGATTCAGACTATGCAAGTATTACCAGGAGGGCAAAGACAAAGAATTCAGGAAGGGAAAATGTCACTCTGTGACTTAGTTTGGTGGAATAATGGCTCTGTAACATAAACTGTCAGGCAGGTGTAGGTATGGGTGTATATGGCTGTATATCACACACTTTGCTTCCTTTGGGAAGTGAAACCTGGAACCTTCTGCGTGGCTTTTTTGATTTTTGGGTTTGCTTTGTGCAGGGTGATTGCTGAAACAAGACTTGTTCGTGGATGTCAGGCCATTCACAGCACTGTGTTTTTAGGCAGCTTTTCACAAGCACTAATAGAGAAACAAAGCAGTCTTCATGAGCACTCAAATTTGTCTTGACTAAGCACACCATTGCTGAATAAAGTATGCACCTATTGTTTTCAGACAGCTGTAATCCCTCTCCAGACTTTAGGGAAATTTAATCTCTTGACATGACTGTGCAACTCCTGTTATTTTTAGGCACGTACATTAAGAAAAGGAAAGGTCCATTTAATCTGAAAACATATTAGCAAGCATTCCTGGTTTCACAAATCTGAACCAGGTACCACAGGGAATAAACTGAAAGTCATTAACATGTGATTGCTGTTTGATGGCTGGAATGAAGCAGTTTCAGACCCACTCCCTGCCTCCTTTTCAGGTACTGCAAAACGAGTTGCTACTCTTGAAGATCATGTCAGCAAAGGTTAAAAACTGATTGCAGATGGTTCTTTGCCGATGCCAACTGACCACAATCTGTGTGTGGTGGCCTGTTGGCCATGTGGGTGAACTGGTGGGGATGAGGGAAAGCCTTGAAGTCCTCTCCTGTCAGTGAGGGATGCATGTCAGTGCCCTTCCCGGTGATGCCTGAGGATGCTGAACTCAGGACAGGTGACAATGAAGACTGTCAGGCTATGTGATGAAGCTGGTGCCTGTGGCCTTGTGGCTTCCACAGGCTGGAGCTGAGGCCCTAAGTCTCCTCTTTGGCACAGGAAGGAGCTCCTGTATTGCTCACCATGGGACTTGTGCAAAGCTGTTCCCCACCCCAGCTCTACAGGGGAGATGAGGTTACTAAAATCACTAAAATCAAAGCAGTTTCCTCAAGGAGGTGAGGATTTAGTTTCTTTCTGGATATTCCTAGCAGAGCCATCCTAGCAGCACCATCCAACAGGCATTGGGACATGTGATGGAAGCTGAGGAGGATGATCAGACTTCCACAGACTCTTCTAGGCTTAGCTTGGATGGAAAAGTGAGGCTCAGGCTCTGCTTGAAACTGTCCTCTTTGAGAAAGAATGAGGAAAGGCAACAACAAAGGACAAAGTGAGGGGAAAAACCTCAAGCTGTGGCATTTCATGGGGTGGACAGCTAGCAGGAGATTGTTGACTGTTTGTTGAAAAGTCTTGCTGGCTGTGTTTGCTTTGGATACCACAAGTCACTGGGTCCTGGTGGGGACTGTGAGTCATGTTCCTCCTTGCAGTGGAAAACACGGATTCATCGCCGTGGTGCTGCGCTCCTGGCAGGGCCACGACCCCTTGGGCAAATGGGAAGGTGGCACAAGGCAGGACGTGTGGAGGCCTTCCCCTCCAAAGGGAGTAGGAAAGTGTTTCTGAAATTTTCCCTTTGGGCATCCATCCTTAGTTCTGGGGAAGCTTTACTGTTGCCTCGAAAAAGGGACCTGCGGGAGTTCTTGTGTGCTTGTGTTGCTGTGGATACAGGGCTCTATTTTTGTGCCTCTTGCATAAATTTTACCCTCATCTTGCAGTGCCTTAAATGCATTTTTAGGGTTTGGGGTCCTGGGTAGCTAAAAGCATCTTCTGTGGTCTCTGTGGGAGTTTTGAGAAGGCTGGTTGTGACCACATTCCCTCTGCTATCTCTTCTTTTGGCAGAACTAAACCAAGTGGTGGTTTCATCCAGTTTATGAAGGAGTGATGCCTTTATTTTGACTCAAGAGATGTTGGAGTTCCCTTTCTTTGGCTCACATGGAGAAGCCCTCAGTAGAAGAGAAGAATAATGCCAGCAGCTGTTGGAGGGCCAGCACGAGGTCAGTGTGGTCCAAAATACCAGTGCTAATTCTGGCCCTGAGTGCACAGGGCACACAAATCACCCATGACTCTTGGTTTTCCTTGTACCAGTCCAGATTCAACCCTTGATTTTATTCCTGCTGGAAGGGAAGAACAGACCTGCCATGGCTCCAGGGGTGTGTACAGGCTGTCACTGTAGGGGAAAAGAACTTCTGTGTCGGGTGGTGGTGAGCTGTGAACTCCTTCCTTTACATCATGGACAAGAAATTTCCCTGCTGAGGGACCAGTAAGTCCTTTGCTCTGCCACACATTAACACATGCCTTGGTAGTACCCAGTAAACAGGGGAATAATAACAATAATGTGGTTACAGGTCATCTGAAATGCGGTTGTGGCTGTAGCTGTCCCCATGGGCCACCTCCTCCTGCCTCCTGTGGGAGAGCGTGGGGCTGGTAAAGAGGCTGTGTGTGGTAAGAGAACAGGTATTTAAGGAAATGGGCTTTAAATGAGAACTTAATTACTCACTTTTGGCCTCATATCTGAGCAAGAATAACATGAAAACCTGAAATTAAGCACTAGTTGCATTCCAATACAGGAAAGAATGCCTCCAGTATTTGAAAATAATTCGAAGATAAATAGAATTAATACTTAACATATGAAAGAGACAGCTAATGTTTTGACAGACAAGCCTCCTCCTCAGAGCCAAGAACATGCATTACCTAAAGGAGAAAAATCCTCATTTGTACTGAAGGTTGCCAGGAGTCATAATTAAAGAACAAAATTAGTTGAGGAGAGGATGGAATGAAGAGTAAAAAGATTGTTGTTTCTTAGATAACTGTGCAGGTGTTGCTGAAGGAACACACACACATTTCTGTGGGTTTTTTTTTCCTTGATTCATCTCTATGTCCATCAGAACACTCACTACAGGTTTCCTTGTATTAAAAATAAAAATAGAAATGTCCTGCTGAGCAAGTTGTTCTGCCATGGGTGGAGATAAGCCTGCTTGCCCTCTGTTGTGTAGAGTCTTTGATGTCTCATTACGGGTGAGGTGGGGTTTTTTTGCTGTTTTAGTGAGTCCATCATTAGTGTTTCTTTCCTTTGTCATCCACTGGAACAAAGTGTGAGGGTTCCTACAACTGCCCTGCTGGCACATTTGATGGAAATTTCCTGGGCTGCTGGAAAGGGGTGGAGGGGTGAAGGGGAAGGGCAGATAACCAGTAGTATGGACCCACCCACGGGCTGTATAATTGCTCATTTCTGCAGGAAACCAGCCTGAAATTTTGCAGAGGATTGGACCTGTTTGTAGGAGATTTGTTATTCTGATGTTATTAACATTGGCTTTGGTTACACAGATGTTCCCAAAAGGCAGTGCCTTGGCCAGAATAATGGTTAACTGGAAAGGAAAATCAGGCTTTTTTTTTTGTCAAAGTGTCTCAGATGTATAAAACAAACACCCTTCTCTACCTTGTACATCTTTGATAGCTGCAAATGTGTAAATCTTTTCTTCCAGAGAGGAATCCAGATGCTTACTTACTTTAATTTGAGTCAAGATAAAGCGGCCACATTTTCCCTGCCTGGAACATCTGCAGAAATGCCACTGAGGGTTTTTGGCTTGTTTCAGTGAGAGAATTACAGAAGTCCTCCCATTGTCTCCTCTTGCAAGGTTAGACCAAGAATATATTTAGCAGTCGTAAGCTGTGGTGTATTAATAGAATGATTTTCTCTAAAAAATGCCCACTACTCCTAGAAGGAGATTTATACTATGTAATCCCCCATTTCAAAGGCTGAGGTCACCACTGAACATGTCAGCCCACCAGGATATCATAACACATCAATTACATAATCAATAGCACATGTTTGCCCCCTTTCTTTACCAATTAATGGATTTTTGAAGTAGAGAGCTTGGCTTACATTTCTCCAGTCATGCTGGATGGGGAAACCCTTCCAGAAGGAAGATTCAGAAGGAAAAAAGCTGGTGTTTAAGGTGTTCACATCAATTCTTTCTTCAGCAAATGCACAGGAGCACAACTGTACTTCCAATCCTGCTGCCTCCCTTCTGACAATTTTATTATTTCTTCACAATAATGAATGTATATACTACCAGAAGATATTAAATTTTTAAAATTTCATCTCAGATTTGTAACATGTTTCCATGCCAAAAGACTTCTTCTCACAAAACCATCTCATTATCCTTTACCTCTTCAGCTCTTTTGGCAGATTCTGATTAGAGCATTCTTCTAATTTTGAATGGGATTAGGATGAGATAATGGGTGATTTATGTCAATTGACAGGCTATTTCTTGCTCTTACCATGATGCTTTTGTATAAATTAGGTATTTCTTTGTCAGGATAATGGGAGCTTTTGCCTTGCTCAGCTCTTTGCACTAATTTTTCATCCTATTGATTTACTTACTGAAGTAGAGACATTTGGGACTCAGTTGTGAAACTCAGTGTCACTTGTAAGGATAGTCCCATAACAGTACTTACCAGGGTACCTTGGCTTAATTATTAAATTTTTTTTGCAAAAAAACATCCAGACCAGTGCAAGCAATATTTCATGATATTGATACCTGACCATGTCACGTGAAAACACATTTTTAAATGTGCATAGGGAAGAGAAACAAACACAAGCCCATTTTCCTGCTGGTTTTCTTAACTATTCCAGGCTTGGTTTGTCACCTTCCCTTTTTGCTTAGGATTTTGTGGATATACAAATAGTGTTCTTAAGTAGAAAAAAACAAAAGAGAAACCAAAGTCCCCAAAGCAAATTGTCTCTGTGTTTGTGTTGTGTGGAGGATCTTCCTGAGTCCCAGGCTCAACAAGTTTCCCAGATCTTTCCCAAGGCAGCCAGAGGCATCAGGGGCATATTTCTCTTGGCTAGCCTCTCTCTGGAGAGATCCCTTGGAGGAATTCCATGCTCTGGTAGGGTTTGCTCTGAGTGGAGACTCAAGGAACCAGTTCCTCTCCAGAGGGACAGTCCTGGTCCTTTTGCTTTTTTGTGGCAACGGTTAACCACTCTTAATGGAAGATCTGCTGAGGCTGAGCATGTGAGTGGGCATTGCCTCTCTTCTGGGGAGTGACTTGTTGGCAGCAAATCACCTTTTGTGAGCCAGAAGCTCTTGGAGAGCCCAGAGCTTGGGAAGACAGGCCCCTCATAGTTTATCTATTGCTTCCCTGCGTCCCCTTATTCAAATGAGACATCTTCCTTCCTTCCACCATGATCCAGGCTCATGGACAAAGCACACAGGTGGAGTTTTCAAACCTAGAAACTCTCCCCTGAGCCTGCACAGACTGACGTTTCTGGAAAGCTTATGTGGCTGATTTGGGGAAAATCGCACAGGGGTGGCAGGAGGTCTGGTATTGGTGGCACAAATGCCATATTCCTCTTCCAGTGTGTGGAGCCATCACAGAATCCCCCAAACAGCTCTTTTCACACATATAGTCTCTAACAGGGTCAAAATGTGGTTTTTTCCCTAGCCTTGTGCTGAGAAGCAACTGAACCATTTTGCTGAAGCTTTCCCAAAAACCACTTAGCCTGGGGCAGGCAGCAAGCATGGAAAAAATCCAGCCCAAACAGCTGAAATCTGGCAAAGTTGAACACAAACTGAAACACATTCTTCTCATGGAAAAGCACTGGGTGACCTCTGATATGCAGAGTTCCCTGCTCCACCAATGTGAGACACACAGGCAAAGTGTGCAGCTCACTCTCTGTGCTCTTCCTCTTGGGTCTGTGTGCTCTGAACTGTAAGTTTTATATGTAAAAATGTACACCCTTCTCTATATACCTAGAGCTGCATAGCTCCCTGCTGCATAGGATTCCTGGCTCCAGATCAGTTGCATCACTCCCCTGATGTCATCCTGGCATATACCACCTCCAGCATTCTTCTCTGCTGGAGGAACAGTATAGTCCACGCTGTTTTTTTTTTTTTTTCTTTTTCCTTCCCTGGTTGGTCACTGCCACTGCAGAAAATCAAAGGCAGCCTCACACATTTGTCCCTGTTTTTCATTTTGTTTTGCTGCAGAAGTTAAAAAGAAAAGTTTTGGGAAGACTTTCTCTCAGCACAAGTGAGGAAGCAGCTGTTTACCATGAAAAAAACCCCATAAATATGTGTTTCCTGAGTAGGAAATTACTGCTGTTGCTGCCATCACTACTGTTACTCTAGACATGTCTTGTGGGCTGGGAGATGACACTGTGGCACACAAGGCTGGAGGACAACACTGGGGTGGAGATGGAAGACCAGGCAAAGTCATGTGGCTCTGACTCACTGGAAGTTATTTTTCAAAACCTTTACTGAGACCTTATGGCCCACAGTCTGTGCCAAGCCCTGTGTTATACTTTCCTTGAAAGAAGAGTGGAAGAAGGAGCAAATGCTGTGGGAATGTTGGTCAGCAGATCCTGTGAAACTGGTAACAAGGATGGGAAAAAGAAATTTTGCTGTTTCTGCAAATTTGAGAGAGCAAAATCCCTGCAGTCCGCTCTCAGTGTTGGGACTCAGCTAAAAACTGTGTAGAAGACTGAGCTGGGGGCAGGAGGCACAGGCCTGCACTGGGCGTGTGTGGCCTAATGGCACAGAATCACAGAATAAGCTGGGCTGGGAGGGACCCACAAGGATCATTGAGTCCAACCCCTGGCCCTGCACAGACACCCCCACAATCCCTGCACAGACACCCCAACAATCTCACCCTGTGCATCCCTGAGAGTGGTGTCCAAACGCTCCCGCAGCTCTGGCAGCCTTGGGGCTGTGACCATTCCCTGGGGAGCCTGGGCAGTGCCCGACACCCTCTGGGGGAAGAACCCTTCCCTGATCTCCAGTCTGACCCTGCCCTGACCCAGCTCCAGCCGTTCCCTGGCTCCTGTCCCTGGTCCCAGAGAGCCGAGCTCAGGGCCTGCCCCTCCTGTTCCCCTCAGCACAAGCTGTGACTGCCATGGCTGCCCTCAGCCTCCTCCAGCTGAACAGGCCAAGTGCCCTCAGCTGCTCCTCACACGCTTCCCCTCAAGGCCCTTCACCATCCTCGTGCCCTCCTTTGGACACTGTCAAACGGCTTTATGTCTTTCTAACATTGTGGCACCCAAAACTTCACACAATATTCTAGCTGAGGCTGTCCCAGAGCAGAGCAGAGTGGGACAATCCCTCTGTGGCCCAGCTGGGCCTGGTGCCCCCAGAACAGGGATGTCCCCCCTGGCTCCAGGACACTGCAGCCTCAGGTCCCTTTCCCTGGCACTGCTTTCCAGCCTCTCATTCCCAGTGTGTCTGTGCATCCAGGGCTGCCCCATCCCAGGCCCAGAATCCAGCCTTTTCCCTGCTGAACTTTCCCAGGGTTGGTGATTGTCCAGCCCCGCCATTTGTGGGGGTCTCTCTGCAGGGCCTCCCTGCCATGAGGAAGTCCACAGCTCCTCCCAGCTCTGTATCCTGAACTTGCTCAGTATTCCTTCCAATCCTGCATCCAAGTAATTTATAAGGATGTTGAATGTGGATCTCCAAGTGTGTGAGGAACTGTGAAATGTGTATCAAGGGCTGTGTAGGCATTTAAGATAGCTCCATGTGTGATGTTCTTTGAGTGGCCTGCACTCAGCAGTGCTCTGTGGCCCTGTGTGGGATGAGGAAGGCAGGCATCTACCACAGTGGTGTGGGACCTGCTCTCAGGGCCAAAGACCTGTTGCCTGTAGGTTATTTTGAGGCCATGAAAGAATTGTGTTGGATTTGAAGGCCAGTTTCACCTGCCCTAAGCTGGTGTTTTGCCTTTAGCCCCTTCTTTGTTCTTTGATATGTGCAAGAAGCTGGCATGTAAGCACAGGTCTCAGTCATGGTCTGGAGTGATCCAGTTTAGTAACTCCACCACTGCCACACCTGGAAGCAGGGGAGAAAAGAGATCCTTCATCTCACTTTTCTTCTGCTCTGCCCTTGGGACCTGGCTCTCCTCAGCAGGTGCTCCCTGCCAGGCTCTGCAGGGGCAGCAGGTGAATTTCCCTTCAGGTCCAGTGACCCACCATTTTCCTCAGAAAATAAGGGAGCAGTACTAGACAGAGACTGCCACAAAAGCCTCTCTGATGGGTTGAGATTACTGTCACTACAGTAGCACCCAGTGGTGAAGACCACGTGGGCAGTGATGGAGACCAGCCAGGTTTGTGGGAGAATTTTGTTTCCTATACTGCTGAAAGCCCAGTATTTTTGAGTATTAATTTCCTTTCTCACTTTGGTGGGGGCAAGAAGGTGAAGTGTTATATGTGGAAAAGGAGCATAATAAGGTTACTTTTTCCCCCAGGAGGTCACAGTGACAAGTCCTTGAAGGACATGGAAGTTAAGTGCATGCCAAGAGAACCCAGGAGACCAGGTCTGGAAAAACCTAACCTGCATTTTTTTTTTTCTGGAGAAATGGGAGAATGCAGGAAGAAAAGGCTTTTACATAGGAAGTAACAAATTAACAGGACCAAAAGATAGTCTGTAGGGAGGGAGGAAGCAGGGGGCGGGGGTGCCTGGTGCCTTTACAAGCTGCTCTGAACAAGGTGCCGAACTTCCAGGGAAGCTGTTTGGGCTTAGCCAGTTCTTGCAGCCTCTGGCTCAAGATTTTGCCCTTTCCCAGTGGGCACTTCACGCTCTCCCTCATCGTCTGGCCAGTTTACATCGCTGGTTAACTGGGAGAAGTGGTTCCCTCCAGAGTGGAAGTGGGAAGCTGGAGCCCTTCCCTTCTTCTCGGGGCTGGGATCCTGGAGCCGTGGCTCAGGCTGAGTCCCCACAACCCTGGATGGAGAAGTAGTCGGGGACAAATGAGGAAGCGGTGGGTTGAGCAAAACCCTTGCGCTACAGAAATCTTTCTTCCAGAAAAGCGGGAAGGGGGTGGGGCACCAGCCAGCCTTGCTGCAGCAGCAGCGTGTTTTCATTGTGATGCAAATCTCTTCGTGTAATTTGGGTCACATTCAGGTTCACCCAGTTCTTGTGGCTGGAACTGAAACCAGCACGTCTTCACTTTTGCTCACAGCTCTCAGCGCTCTCCTCTCTCACTCTCACGATGCCAGGGCTTGTTTTGCGACAAGGCTCCTGCATCCCTGGAGAGATGCGGTTCCATGGAGCACATCGGGGACCTCAGGGAGCCGGGATGTCACCACTCCCCTCTCCCCCTCGCCGCTGGCTCTTTGGTGGGATGTGCCCAGGCAAACATGGGCGTGCTCTGATGCTGTGCAAGGTTTCGGAGAGCGGTTTCGTTCAATCAGAGTCGCTCACACGAGCCTTGCAGGGCTGACACCCTGCAAACACAGAGAGCCATCGCCGAGACACTGCCCTGCACCCTCTGACAACGCTGCCTTTGCTTCTGGGAAACACGATGGACAGATCTAAGCAGGAAATTTACAGCCTTCTTGCACAAAACTTGACTTCTCCTCACCCCCTGCTTGGAGCGAGCCTGTAAAAGTTTAAGTCACCTCACTGTTATCCTGTGTGGGGTCTTTGTTCCTCGCCTCCCCTGCTAATGTTGACCTTCTCTTGCCGCACAGTCGGCATTAAATTCTGGGGCACAGGGCAAAGGCTGGGCTTGGTCACCCCTTCCCTGCCCCCCTTGGAAGGGCTGACTTTTGCTGCTGTCTGATGTGGATTAGTGGGGCTCCCCTCTAGTTCTGGGCCCTGGGCAGTCACCTCAGTTGCTCCCTCCTAAATCTAATTCTGTTCCGCTTTGTCCGGAATATAATGCTCCCTGGAATTCATTTTAAATGCAGAGCAGGGTCAGGGGAGGCTTCAGGGCCAGCTCGGGTGCTGTAGGGACTCAGGGCTGTGCTAAAGGCACTTCAGGCCCATTTTGTACAATTGGCTCTTAAGTCACAGCGGTTTCCTGAGCCGGCTGTTGGAAAATCACCTCCAGCGAGCTCGGCTCCCTGCAGCTGCTGCTGTCTCTCCTGGTACCCAGGCTCACAGGGTGGGCTCTGTACATGGCTTCTCCTCCCAGCCATGCCAGCTCAGGCCTAAAAATCTCTGGTGCCCATCAATGGAGGGTCCAGCCCCTGGTACTTCTCCATCCTGATCCTATTCCTTGTTCTTTCTGTCCCTGGCTCTGACCCAGCTGACAGGAACCTGCTGGTGTTCCACACCCATTGAGCAGTTTTGGTACACTGAGTGGGCACTGAGCACAGAGGTGGAAAGGGCACAGATCTCAGAGTCCTGCGTTTCAAAATCACCTCTTGCTTTGAAGGATCTGATCCTGCTTTAGTCTCACACTCCTCCTGTAAGGCAATCTGGTCTCCTTGCACTTCACTGCAGCTGCTTCTGGTGAGAAGTATGGCAGCTGCTCCACACTGCATAAGAGAACACTTTGGCAAAAGAGACCTCATGATTGTGCTTGGCTGCATCTGCAGAGGAAAATTAGGGAGAGGGAATGTAATTATTGGAGTTTGGCCAGGACATTGGGATAAAACACCTGCACTTGTGCTGGGACATGATCATTTGCAGTAAAGTGTACACAGTCAGTGTTAGGCCACTCTTCTGGATGCACAGTGTCATGAGGAATGTTCTGCCCTCTCCATCTGTGGGGAATGTGGCTTTAATTCTTCGTACATGACAATTGTGTGAGCCAACCATTCCTCTTAACACAACTCACAGAAAGAGGTAGTGGTCCTCTCTCATTTTGTAGGGGCCATGGGGAAGCTGTTGGTATGTTCTTCTGAAATAACTCTGGTTTCCTGGGCTTTGGTTTCACGTATAGTTAGAGAAATAAAGCCAAAACCAGAATCTTGGATCTGTAAAGCCTGAAACAGTAGGGACAGAGGAAAAAAGGTTTCTTCATTAGGACTGTGTCTCTTCAACCCTACCCCAGCTGAGACCCTAAGAGGTGAGGGGCTGAGTTTGGGTTTTGAGGCGGTAGTGCTCAAGATGCTGAAGTTCTAGTGGACTTGGTGTGGGACAAGCTGGTGCCCTGGTCAACCTGAAACTGAAGTTATGAGAACAGCTTCTTTGTTTCCTCTGTTGATTTGTCTTATCCCTAGCCTGTAAGCATTCCCAAACCCAACTGAGGCAAGAATTTTTCTTTGGTGACCATCTTTCACCCTTCACAGTTATTTTAATATCCCTTAGAGATGAAGATTATATGATCACAGAGGAAAAAAAAATTGTGTTGTGTTTTGGCTAACGTGAGGGGGTGGTCAAATCTGTAACCTAACTCATGCATATGACTTATATCAAAGTACAGACGATAAATGAATGGAGCTGATATTGATCCCAAATTTGACATCACTTTGATCAGCTTTAGGATTAGCTGTGCCTGACAGCATTCATTCCAGAAGCTGGACTTCTTCTCATGGTGAACAATAGCATCAAATGATCTCTTATTAAGTAAAATAAGGAAGAAAACTCCTCCAGGCTCACAGCTTCCCAATCAGCTTGTTTGGGATGAACCACAGGACTGCAGTGAGAAAGAGCCACTCACTTTTTCTGATGAAGGAGGAAGTGCTGTGTGCTCAGAGAGCATGAGGAGCCTACAGATAGTGGCACTAGCTCTTGGAAACTGCTCTACTAGGTTTTTTCCCTAGCAAATTCAGGAAAATGTAAGGGGATTTCCAAAGATGAGAGTTGTGGCTGTAGAGAATGGGACTGCTCCAAACAGTCTCCAAACACAGTGATCCCCAAGAGAAATTGTGCTGTTTTCTCCCAGCTATTAGTGAGATAACTATTAACCCCAACAAGAAGGTTAAGAGGAAGTTCTTATGATGAAATGTTTATAAACAGGAAAACCCCATGGACTGTCTTCTTAGTACCTAAAGAAAAGCCTCATTCTGCTTGGGGGAGGTGAAAGGCATTCCCTAAACCAGGGATTGAATTTTCCATTCTTCCAGCTCTTGAGACCTTCAAGGGGGCATCAGGCCACCCCTCAGCCAGGGAGTTGGGCTGCAGCATCCCTGTCATGTGTGGGCACACTGCTCTGTGCTGTCAGCTCACAAATGGTTGATTTTATTTTTGTTCCCTCTTAGGGGAACTGTGTGTGATGCCCAGAACATCCCAGAGAGGCAAGAAGGCCGAGTGTGGTACTTCCACCTTTGCTTTGAAATGTTGAGCAACAGCAGCTTGGACCTTCAGCATTTCTTGGAAGCTGCTTTCAGTTTCCCGGACTGCTGGTTCTGGCTGATCTGCCACATATCTCCGAGGCACACATCTCCTGTGCTGTGTGTAAATCTGCAGCAACACATCCTAGATTCCTGTAAGCTCAGACATCCCCCTGCCCCCACTGAATTGATAGAAACCCCGAGTTCCTTTTTTAGCTTCCTTTGTTGACCACAACTCACGTCAGCAGTGAAGTCCCGCCTGCCACGCTGCCTGCCAGCGTGTGTGCATATGGTCTGCAGAACATGAATGCACCAAACCACTTCACAGCACTGTTGTTTTCTTTTGCCTGGTTTTTTTTCATTCTCTTGGTGGAAACTATTAAGGGCCGAAAGCCTTTGCTAATAAAATTCACACAGCTGCTGTCGCTGCAGATGAAATCCTGACACCACAATAGGGATTTCAGGCCGGGGCTGCCCCCCTTGCAGAGTGCACTGAAAGAGGACAATGCATTTCCAGAGTGTGGAAAGCCCTAGCAAAGACAGGTCACTGTGTGGCTGGCCACCAGACCTGTGAGGCTGCAATCACTGCAGGTTTGCCATTTCCCCCCTCACTCCTGCCCTTCCCCCAGGCACTGCTTGGTTTGGTGAAGTCAGATGCCAATTCTGTCCTGAAGGTGCAGGATAATAGAGTTCACCCGGGGCTCACATTTGGCCTGTCAACAGCTGGCCATTTGTCTTCTCAGCTTCCAGTTGTCTGATAATGAGATATTGTAATGAGAGTGCTGACACTACAGTGTGGCTCTGCTAAAGGCCAAAGGCAGGGGGCAAAATGACCTCTGTTACTGCTTTTCCCCTTCTCCTAAACAGAGTTGAAGGTGCTGTTTAAAGGACCCCAGCTAAATTAATTCACAGGTCTGAGGGAGGTTCCATTTCAGGAGGAGTGGCCTGCTGCAGAAATAACATTTTATGTTGGATCCAGCCATGCCAGGCTGGATGGCCTTTGTAGGGTTGCAGACACCAGACATTGGGCAGGAGTGTTTAAAGGGCAGAAGAATGTTCAATTTCCATGTTTTCATGTTTCTGAATTTCCCTCTCTTTTTCAGTACATGCCAACAATTATCTATAGGTTTGTGGAGGACAAGCCACATCTGAGCCAGTACCTTTTGGTGCAAGTATAGCCTAAATAGACGTAACAGAAAATTGCTCTTATTCTGTCAGACTACTCAAGCCATTAACACACAGACAGAAGGTTTCCAAGCCATGGGGCTTTCAGTTCTCCTGTGTGATAATTTGTGCCAATTGCAATAGGGGCTGCTTCAGTTGGCTGTAGTGAAAGAGTTGGGAGTGAAAGAAGGACCTGATAGGAAAGAGAGCACTGCTGCCCTGTGTGAGGGCCAACAGAGATTTTAGAGAGCCTTCCTGAATTTTGCTTCACTATGTCTTTTGCCCCAAAATCTCACAAGGTGTGAGATGTATGGCTGAGCCTTGAGGCGGGGCTGCATCCATCACATAGAGGGAGGGGAAGGAAGAGTCTTTCAAACAGTCTTGGCTGTTTGTGTTGTTAAAAAATAAATAACTGTAGAAAAAAACAAATTCCCCCCCTCCTCCTTAGGAGTGTTTCCCAATGACTTCAAAATGCTGTCCCTGAGCATTTTGCTGTGTTTATTAGAAACCACATGTTTACAACGACACTCCTGCAAGGGTTAAGGCTCCTTCTCCTGTGGCCCAGGAATGGGATGTGCCAGCTGGGCTCTGTGGGGCTTGAACCTGCATCTCTTGTTCACACAGAGGTCTCAGTCTTGCACCTGTGTGGGGGTGCAGTGCAAACCCTTTGAGCACGATGTGAGCAGGGCCTTGTTCAATGCTCAGCCTTTCACTGGGTGGATGGGGGAAGGGGTAAAGGGGACTAAGGGAAAAGAAGTATTCATTGACTTTGGGGGGAATGGGCCCTCTGGCTTGACTGGAGACTACTTGTGAAGGTCATTGCATGAGTGTGAGCTGCTCCTGTCAGTTCCTGTGGCCACCTTCCATCTGTAGTAAAAAACCTCACCATGCGAGCAGCTGTTGGTTGCTTACTTACAAATTAGTTATATATGTTGGTCTGATTCAGTAAAATTGGCTATTCAAAATTACAGCTCTTCAAAGCTGTTGCCTTCAAGCTTTGCCCCCAGCCATTCCTGCTTTTTTCCTGGAGAAATGGTCCATATTTTCTTGTCTTGGTCTCTCTGTCTGCCATCCTGCTCCAGCCTGGCTGCAGGAGTCTTTCCTCCAGGCCCAGCTGGACCCAGAGCAGGTTGTAGCCCATCCTGCTCATGCCCAAGCCCTGGCAACTCCAGACATTTCTATTCCCATGGACCAGGTTCTGTTTTCCTGAGAGCAGAGGGCCACTCAGCTCAAAACATCTGAAGTGTTGAGCCACATCTCTAGGCCTCACTCTCCTGTTGAAGACGAGGACAGAAGTTTATTGCTCTTTATTTTGAGCCTTTTAGACACGAGCTTCAGGCTGCTGACAAAGTGCTGATTGGCTTTGTGCTAATCTGGCAGAGAGCAATCCCCATATCTCTTATTTACAGCTGCACTCCTAATTAGTTAGCAGCAAAAATACATAATAAAATACAGCTTATACTCAGAGGAGTCCTGGCTCAAGCCAAGCTGAGACACAGTAAGGTAAAAAAACCCTCTAGACTCTGAGCCACGCTCAAGGTAAATCCCACAAAATACAGAAAATTACCTCAACCCTGGGAAAAGCAGAAATTTCAAGGTGTTCTCCATGCAGAAAGCAGTGAAAGTAACAAATCAGAGCCAAGACTAGACTAATACTCATAATGTGCACATAATGAAGCCTCTGGATATTGAACAGGCTGGAGCTTGAATCTTTCCCACTGTGGCAACTCCTGCATAAAATATATGGTTGTGATGATGAAGTCAGATGATCTTTGCCTTTTAAAAATTTACTTTCAGATGACATATACAGCTCTTCTCATGTTTAAAAATAAGTGTATGTGGTACACCACCTTTGGTTTTACTGTTCTTCTATCTCTTCTGCTGAGAGGGCATAGAGAATGCAGAATGACCCAGATGCCCATGCATTTTGACCTCACACCTGTGTTTTGTTTGGAGACTGACGGTAGGTCCGTGCTGGTAACATCTCAGATTTGTCCTATGGCTAGAGAGGTGCAATACCCACAGCCCAGGGCTGGGAGGATTCCTACCTGTTTCCACTAAATCAGCTTTCTCCCATCATTGCTTGCTGTGACTTGGCTTTCAGGACATGTCAGACCTTGTTTTTGCCAACATGAAGTGCCCTCTTCTGCCTCCAGGGACTTGGGCCTGTCTCTCCCTGCTGGATGTGGTGACACCTGGGCTTTTGGGGGCTCAGGCCTGGCTTTTCTCAGCCCCAGAAGTGAAATCAGTCTTGCATCAGCCTCATCCAGTTTCCAGAATGAAGCCTGGATGCCAGTTGTCTCAGTCCTAGATGAGTGCCCAACCTCCTCTTTCTCCATCCCTGCCAGCTTTGTGAATGTGCTGAGGGCTGTAACTCAGGGCTGTGAATCCCATCAGTCAGCAAACATTTGGAGTGTTGCTCTGCTTCGTGAACCTGACCTGCCTTGCTGAGTCCAGCTCACCAACCTAAGAATAAAGACCTTAGGATGTGGTGATGTGTTGTGGCCTCTTTTATATTTAAATTAAAGAAAAAAAATTAATTTCAATTAAAGAAAATATTCTGTTTTATTCATGCATTTTCCAAAGCACAAGGAAAACAACCCTTTTAATTTCTTTTTAGTTCTCTGGTGTGCAGGAGTGAGTGATGCTGAAAGAGGAGCTCAGGGCCAGTGCTGTGTCAGGTACTTGCCCTCAACATGAGTACTGCTTGTAGATGCTCCTCATTGCTCTCAACAAGATATATCTTCTCTTGCTGGTGAGATTGAAAAAATATTAAAAAATCTTCTGCTGGATATATTTTTCCTTCACCTTTTCATCAAAAGTGACTTTCTATGTGTCTTGAGGGATGTCTTTTCCAGTGCAGAAGGCAGTAATGGTGCCACACACTTGTGTCTGCCTTCTTCTGCCCACAATCTGCTTTGTCAGATGAATAAACATCAGCCTCAGGGGGACTCCAGTGCACCAACTTCCCCATTTTTAAGTTTTGAGGAAAACAAAACAAAAAAAGGGTTTCTCTGTGAGACGTCTGATGAAATTGGCCGTGTCAAGATGAGCAGAATTGCTGCTTCCTCTGTCCCCTTTTGAGGCTTAGCAGTTGCTGTGATTTGGGCAGAGCTTTCAGCCCTGATCTGGAGAAGTGCAGCTATGAACATTGCCATAAACAAGGCAAAGGAGCATGTAATTCCCTTCTCTCCAGGTGAGCCTAAGGGAGCAGGAGTTCTGGGAGCATGAGGAGGTCAGTGAGGGAAAAAATCATGGAAAAATCAGAAAGTGAACAGAAGATTAATTAAATAACCAGACAGTTAGAAAAGCAGAAAATCCCAAAGCAATTGGTGTATTTTTATCTCCTTTACAACAGTGATGTTAGTACCTCTCCTTTTCCTCTCCAGAGCAGTGTGGCTCTTCTCTGAGAGCTTCAGTGACAGGTGTTGCATTTGGGACAAAAATGGAGCCATCAACAAGAAAGCCCAGAAATAACCTGCAGAGGTTATTTGAACTCTAAGATTGCAGAAGAAACAGAGAAAAGATTCCACCAGACAGGGGAATTAGGCTTGGCTGGGCCACCCAGGGAAGACATCCATCTCCCAGTCCAGGGTGCCTCCAGAAAGATGGATGAAAGAGGCGCAGACCTGATGTTCCCATCCCATGGAGCAACCACTCATCCTAATAGGGCTTCTCCATCCAAGGCTTGGTTTTCCCCACTGGAGAAGCAGCAGCAGCTGGGCAAAGGTGTTTCTGCCTTTTGTTAGCCTGGGACAAGGCCTGGCCCTGAACTGGTGGTGACGTGGTGTTGGCTAGAAAAGGGAGGCTTTCAGGAAGGTGTTAAAAAATTAATAAATAATTGAGAAAACTGCAAAAATTACTGGTGGGAAATGTTGCAGGAAGAAGCAGGGGCTTCCCCTAGGGAAACTTGCTTTGGCCTTTTTAAAGCATGTGAGCATCTTTACCCTGCATAGCCCCTTGACTGACCACAGGATATGCCCTTTCCTGCAGTGCAGTGGGTTTGTCCTTCTTGAGGCCCTCCCCTGTGAAAACCCAGGGCACTGGGAATATTTCTCTGTCTGCTCTTGGGTGTTCTGACACCCAGAGGGGCACTTTCACCCTCATTCATGGAGAAAGTTTCCCAGACTTCAAGATAGACTGGAATCCACAAAAGTGTGAACTGGATTATAGAGAGTAGTGTAGGTGTATCACTGGGTGAGAAATTTAGGTTTTGGGATTTTTAGTATGCTGTGGATGGAAGCAAGATGGAGGGCACCGGGTGTCATCCTGGGTTTCTTCTTCATGCTTCTTCTTCCTTCTTCTTCATGGGCTTGGGTGGCATTTTGTAATTGGGCAGAAAAATCTGCATTGCAGCTCTTTGGGATCAGTTATTGGGTTAAAAGGGAAAATAATCCAGGTGTCAGTTCTTAATTGGATAGTTTAGTATTAAAAGACCTTGTAACAAGAGATTGTTGGCCATTTTGTGCCTTCTAATGAAAAGCTGCCAAACTCACAGTAGTGAGACTGTTTTACTGATAAGAAATAATCAACACTTGAGTCCAAACATGAATTACTGTCTCAAGTGCCTTCAATCCAGACCCAGAGAAACCAACAACTGGTACCACCACACTCCCCAACCTCTCCCTGCCCTCCTGCAGGGCACCACTGATGCACAGAAGTCTTCTGCATGCTTTTGGCCACTCTCCTTTCTGTGGTTTTCCCTCAAGCCTCTCCTTTGTTGACTGCTACCAGCACCACCTCCCCTCTCTCTTTGCAGGAAGGTCTGTAGCCACTGCCAGGAGCAATTGCAAGCCAACCGCTCATTGTCCCTCTCCTCTGCCCTGGGATTTGGAGTCTGAGCTGGGACATCACCCATCCAGAGGCTTTGCACAGGTCCACAGTGCTGGCATAAGCTCCCTCAGCCACAGTGCTGTCTTCCCTTCCACATCAGATAATGTCCTGAGGCTTGGAAATCTGAGTCCAAGCCATTGGTTATTGAAAACTGCTCCGGCTACAGCTGCTTCCCATCCCTGCTTCCCTCCCCTTCTCCAGTCTTTTATTTCTCCTTCCTGGCATGGGCTTAGGTGGGCATGCATGACTTACGAGTTTTAATTTCCTGTGGGAAACGTTTCTCATGGCCTGCAGGTAGCTGCTTTTTTCCACCCTCCCCTGCCTCCCCCATTAAGCTTTTCCTTAGCTATAAAGCTTTTCTGTGTCCCTAAACTGCCCCTTTTAAGATCCCAAGCCCCTTTGGATCTCATTTACTCCAGGACATTACTTGACTGGTTTCAGTGGTATTAGTGCTCATTCACATACTGGATGAAAGAGGGAAAAGCCTTTTCCCTTGGTAAGTGTGAAACAGCGTGTCCATGTTGATACTTGCAGCTGGGAAACTTTCAGTGTCAGTGCATCCTTGCACACAGCATTTGATGGTCTGTCAGGTATGGCAGACTCTAGAGGTAGGGAGGAAGGTGAAATGAAAATTTCAAAATTCCATGCTTACCAAAGGGGCAAGGGATGGACACATGGGTGTGGTGTGTGCTCTGCATGTTTGTGTACCCCAGTGCCTAAAGAGGTGTGTGGATATCCTTACACACATGGAGGCACATCTAGAAATGCATACATGTAGCCTGAGCTTTGAAATGCATCTCTTCCCACCCAAATTTTTCCATCTGGGATCCCTAAAGATACTCCTTTTCCATTTCACTCCCACCCACAGATTCCCTTGGCCTTTGTGATGTAGGGTTGCACTTCACAAAATCGTCCTTCCCCAGGACTCTCATGGCCCACGGGGCATTTCACCATCACTTACCAAGAGACTCATGGCCAACACGTGTCCTGCTGCTCCTGGGGTCCTTCCCAGCAGCCAGAGCTGAGCATTTGGGTTCTCTGGGGTCCCTATCCCCCAGAGCCTGAGACTGCCCCAACTCTGCTGACTGATTCCCTGAGCTCACCCCAGCATTGTGGGGAAAAGCTGTGGCAGGTCTGTGCAACAGCTTGGGAGTGGCAGAGAGGAAACCACAGCCCTGGCAACCTGGGGGTTTGGGACAGTCCAGTGGGGCAGCTGCTGAGGTGGGAAGGGCAACCTGGACTGATGTTTACTCCTTTTTTTTTAAGGGCAGCCCTCATCCTGACATCCCATATATTTAGTTGGTCTTTTTTAAGAACAGTCTGGAAATGCCTGACTTAGATTGAGTAAAAGGTTTGACTAGAGAAGCACAGAACCCAGTGTTTTGCATTGGGAAGAAATTTAGAGGTTTTACTGAAAACAAGCCTTTTTCTCTCCAGCCCTTCCTCACTCATTTATTAGCTGCCTCTGGTTGGGTACCTGCATAGCCCCACGTAGCAATGCACAGATGTTCTCCTTGCTCAGCAGCCCCATAAAATCCTGGTTTTCAAATGAGCCGAGTGTCTGAGCAGGTTCCACTGGCTTCACCTTATTATCACAGAGCTCCTGCACCAACCTACCCAGTCAGACCCACCAACATCAAAGGCCCTGTGCAGATTCACAGCAGATAAAAGCCTGCTGTGGGATAGAGCCATTCCCTGCCCATGTTTAATGCTGCCCTCCCAGCTGGCTGTGGGGTGGCAGGAAGGGTGGGACTGTGGCTCACTGGGGCAGCCTCTGCCCCATTGTCTCTCTTTTGGGGGCACCCAAAGCCCCAAGTGCTGCCTTTGCCCCGGGTCTGGCAGTGCCCTCCTGGAAATAAATGCCACACACTGCAGACAGGCACAGCAGGGTCTTTTCCTGCAGCCACACAGTGCACTTCTCCAGGGACTGTTTGGGCAGTAGAACTCTGCCTACAGATGTGTAGGAATCCAGCATGGAGTGTCTGAAATTCTCTTTGTTTATGCCCAGTTTTTAACCGGCGGGTTGGAATATTCCCAGTCCCTGTCTGCCTTGTATCCTCCCCATCTTCCTTGGAAAGGCAACTTGTTCTGGACTGCAGCTGATTTGGGCAAAACTGAGAGCTTTGCTCTCCTTTCCTGGGCACAGGGCTTGCCTGGATGCAACCTCCTGATTTTCTTGAAGTGAATGGGTTTTAAAATCCTGGATTCCACCATAGGGTTTCCTATGAAATTAAATCCTGAAAGAAGGCTGCACCCTTTCGAAAAAAGGCCCTGCTGTCAGCAAAATGCAGCTCTGACTAGTGGGGCAGCATCCCTGTGTGGTGTAACAGGCTGCCTACAGGCTGGAAAGGGATGAGTTTGCACAGCTTAGCTTATATAAATTGAACAGCAAGTGCCAGCAAACTGCAGCCATACGAGAGAGCTCAAAAGGTTTGAAGTGTTGCAGAACAAAGCTACTTTTATGATTTATACACTTGCCAGACAGCCATCAAATTCTTTGCTGAAACTGGAGCTTCCCTGGTAGCACCACGAGGGCTGGCCAGCCTGTGAGGAATTCTTGGCATCGGAGCAGCTGTCCCAGAGTGGTACAAAGGGCTTTGCCAGTGTGGGATGGAGCTATCAATAAGATGTCTATCAGGGCAGGCAACAAATGGGCAGCTGATCTTGGCTTCCTCTGCCCCTCCAGCCCCAGAGAGTGTGATAGACAGTGGTAGCAACCCCCAGACAACTGTCACAACATTGCAAGGTGTGGTAGCTCCTGAGCAGCCCCTGTGCCTCAGGAGGAGCTCTGGGCAGAGCTGAAGGGCTGGAGCACAGGGAGAAGCCTGTGGGGTGTGATGCCCTTGTGCAGACAGGCCTTAGTCAGCCCCTGGGGCTCAGTATACTCAGGGAGTGGGCAGGAGTGTCCCTGTGGGGCAGGACACTCTTGGGCCTTCCTGTATCCAAGGAAATGGTCTGGAAGTCAGGCTCATATAGGATTTTATTCACAAGGAGAGTCATGCCAGTCTTGCAGCTTTGCAGTGCTTCTGAGCTCCTGCATTCCTGGTGAGGGGGATCTCTGCCATGACCTTTCTGAAGGGCTGTTCTCTCCAGTGTAAAATGGAGGTGACAGCAATTACTTTATAGCCAGATGAAGCCTTTTTTTATAGGGAGAGCAGGAAGGGTGAGGACTCCTGAAATTTTGTGAGTTGAGTGAGCTTTGGTGTATGGCTTCATGAAAGGGGCTCATGCACCAGTGCCTCCCTGAAGAGGGGCAAGAAACACTGGTTAGAGCCTTCAGCCCGAGGTCTCTTTGCTAATACTAAGCTTGTAGGCATTGAGACGTTACTTATTTAGAGAACAGCTCTTATTGCTCGCTGTTTTGCCAGAAAACATCCTCTGGTTTCCGCTGGCCTCTGCCCCTGCAGCATTAGAGATTATTTTCCACATTTGTTTGCACATTGCTCTCATTAACGCTTCCAGCAGAAGTCTGTGGGCACTCAGCGAGGAGACAGGGCACGAAACCAATGGCAGGCAGGCAGAAGGATGTGGCATGTGAAAGCCCTGCAGGAATGTCTTTGAATGCCACCCTAGGAAAGGGTTTGGAGGTTTTGCAGTGGTTGTAATGCTACACAGCCGTGGTGGGGCTGTCCCATTAGAGCTGTGTCCCATTAGATTGCTTGGATAAAGGGATTTCACCTCAAGAGCTGTGTCTGCTCAGAAGATTTTACAGGGCTGACAGTATCCAGGGATCTACTGTACCCAACAAACTGTCACTGGAGAGCACCAGACAAGTGCACAAAATAAATAGCTGATTTTGCTTTGGGCATGGATCGTGGTAAGCCTGGCCAGTTCCTTCCTCTGGCTTCTCCTTACAAAGTACATGTCATCTGGGATTTCTGTACCAGCTGGGATGACTCATTTTGCAGGAGTGTAATGGTGGTGGTGCTCTGTGGTGAATAGGGGCAGGGGGAAACCCATGCCAGAACAGAAACACACCAGATTATTCTGGAACCAGGCAGAGTGGGGGACTGGTCCCATTTAAATAACAGATTTTGGCTCAGGCTCCCAGTGCATCTATTTTTTTAGGGTGAGGCAAAGAGGGAGGCCAGTTAACACGTGGTGAAAGAACTGGTCCTTCCTGTTGGGAGCTGTTGGTTTTGCTTACCCTGTGTATTTGCAGGCAGCTGACTTGTCTTCTTCTTGGCTTTCTCTTTGCCCAGCTCATGCAGACTGGCCATCTCTTCCATTTAAACAGAATCCAGCAGTATTTTGATGCCAGGGAAAATACCAAAATGTTGCTCTGAAAGCCACAAAGGGTTCAATTATTTCCTGGAGACGATATGAAGCCTATTGAATTGCAAGTGATGGTTATCGTCTCTCACTTGTGGAAGAAAAGGGCTGAGAGTGAGAGGAATAGGAATCATTGTGCAGGCAGCTTTTGCCTATGAAAGTCACCCAGCTCAGCTGGTAAAATCAGGTTAAGCATGGAGTGCAGGAAGAGAAAAGGGGGACTGAAAAACTTGGCACTTTCTTATCATTATCTCTTCTGGTCTGCACTGGGTCTGGGCTCCAGGGCTTGATGACTGGAAAATGGGAGCATGCTCAGCTCTGATAGCAGGAGAGGCAGGGGTACTTCCAGGAGTCATCTCCACTGCTCCTCCTGGAAACCCCAGCAGACCCCAGCAGGGCAGAATTGCAGGGATAAGAGGGAGGGCATTACCTGTCTGAATGTTTTATTGGGTGGAGGAGAAATGCTGTTCTGGGAGAGCAAGAGAGAAGAAGCCATTTTTAGGCCATTGTTTTGTAGCCCACTTGCCTGTTTTCTGTAAGAACTGTCATTTTCTGAAGATGGAAAACAGGAGATGTGTCAAGAGACCATCAGGGAACTGGTTTATGTAGTTGTGCCTGGTAGTTAACAGGAGGCATGTGGAAGCATGTGTGCATAATGCCTGTTGTACAGGACTGTCTTTGTGTGGGATTTCAAAATAGTTCAGAGACTTAATTGTGGTAAAAACAAGTAATATTCAGTGTGTGGTGTGAAGGGGCTGGGAGAAAGTGCAATCTGCTCTTTGAGACAGCCTGCCTAGCACAGGCTATTGCAGTTGTTTCACCAGTTAAAGCACCTGCATTTTGACTATTCAGTGACAAGAAACTCAGGTTTTATATATGGGCTTTGTAGACTCAGCCAAAAAAAGGCATTTGTTAGGTAGCCCAGTAACGGAGTCTGGTACAAAGAGATCGTAGCTTCTACAAAGAAGCTCAGATAAGCAACAGCTGATTCCAAAAGAATTGCCTGAGATATAGCCCTTAATCCTATTATGGCAGGCAGTGGCCTCTCCAGGTCTCTTTCAGATTGCTGCTGTTTTGTATTTTAAACAGGCAGGATTTTCAGTTTGCTGCATGGGAAGACACTCTTACTTTTTTAAGGGAAAAAAGGAGGCAAACAGACTCACATGGCGTGTACGTGTAGGTACTTCTCTGTTGTAAGGACTGTTGTGGTCACAGCAGGGTTAAGGAGAAAGAGGAAGGTTCCTTTGTGTGCCAATAGGTAGGAATTGGAGTTCAGTTTTCAAATTAAGAGTTACTACGGGGAGAAAGCAATACCCTGATAAAGAGTCCAATATGGTGGGAGAGTCCATGAACGAGAGCTGTTGGCTTGGCTCGGCCTCATGGAGCTGTTCCTGCAGAGGAATGTGTGCAGGGATAGAAAACATGGCTTGCCTCTGTGACACTGAGGGCCAGGGAATGCCCAGAGCACTGTCCTGGCCAGAGGGGGTGAAGCACTGGTGCCAAAAGGGTTGCTTGCCACTTTCCTCCTGTCCCTCTTAGCATGGCAGCTTTGCTGCTCAGAAAGCAGCAGCATCAGGCAGTCCTGGTTGTTACAAATGGATAATGAGATGATTGGCTCTTCCAGTTAAGGGATAAGTATTGTGTGAATATTAAGAAAAGCTTTAGTGCTGTACAGTTATGTTATTGTAGTTTGGATGTCCTCTGTTCTCCCCACAGTTCCCTTTCCCCCTGTATTGTTGCCATCAGACAGCCTGGGTTGTCTAGGACAGGTACAAAGAAGCTGCACAGGTGTCCCTGGCATGGGGCAGTGGGGAATGGAAAAGCTTGGTGCTCAGAGGGTGTGGAAAGGCAACACCTGACCTTCAATCAAGGTACAAGAAAGCAGTTTTCACTGATAAATGGCAAAGAAGAGCTGACTGTCAGACTTTGGGAGGGGCCAGGGCTGGCTGATGCAACCCCAGGAGTATAAAACACTGAGCATCCATCTTAAAGACGAACCAGCCATGTGAGGGCAGTTCCCAGCACTGTGAATTTTTCCTTATATAGTCCTATGTTGTATTTTTATCAAGGTCTAATAAACCTTTTTAAATTTTCAAAGTGAGCAGTTGTTTCTACGTGGGCATTCAGGAGCACGGCCTGGCTCTCTGCTCCCACAGCTGACTCTGCTGGCCACAGCACCTCTGGGTGCACATGCTCCTCTGTCCTGAAGGTTTATAACACAAGATCCTGGACTGCAGCTCTAAGCACAAGTTCTCCTCTCCAGTGAGACCCAGGCCTGTGGGTGTTCAGGTGTGGGAGCCCCAGTAAGGCTGGAGCTGCAGTGTGATTGCCAGTGGCTGCTCAGGCTTGGGATGCAGCTCTGAGCATTCTGTTCCTCACCAAACAAAGCAGGGCACTTCTTTACTGTGGAGATGTCCATTCATTGTTTATCTTCCTACTTCAAGGCTTAATACAGCAAACACTGAAAATGTATCAGTTGGTGCTCTTGCTGCCTACCTCCCCACCCTCACTTCCTCCAGCTATTTGCTTTGAGTTATTTGCTCAGGATTTGTTTTCCCTCTGATTTTACAAGTTTGCCTTGCAAAGCAAAAAACCTGCTATTTTGTTCTCTCTGGTATTTGGCAGGAAAACAAAAAGAACACAAAGAAGAAAAGGATAATAATTGTTTTTTTCCCGATGATTTAGCACACAAGAGTTCTTTTTAGTGCTACTGTTGCTGCTGTGTTAAAGCATCTTATTTTCTTAGGCGTGCCAAGAGCTGCTGTGGAGAGGAGAAAACAGGGTGTCTCTTAACTGTGCTTTGCTGGGCTGGCAGTGGGCTCTGAGCTGAGACCTGCCCATCCACCTGGTGCTCGCTTGCAAGGCTCCCTCACATGTTATTTTGATCCAGGTGATGGAATTGGACAGAGCAGCTTTTGTGCAGGGATTTGCAAAGCTCATCTCTGTGCTGTTCTACTCCAGTGGAAGTTGAAACAGGTGCGCTGGAGTCACTGTGCTCATTGCATTATTTCTGGTTTTTTTTTTAAATTTTAATTTAATTTAATTTAATTTTTTGTGGTTCATGTTCCCATGCATTATTTTGCTTCGTGACACTCCTTATTTCAGGTTGGGGTAACCTTCATCTCCTCAGGACATGTGAAATGGTTGATAAAAGTTCCCTGGCAACTTCTTCCAGTTAAGTGGGGAAGGACTGGTTTGACAGCAGGGTTGGTTCAGGGGTGTATCTGAGCAGTTTGATCCTTTAATTTGGGTTGCACACTTCCTAGTTTCAGCCATGAGACTTGCCTCTTTTGTGATATTTTTTGGTTTTTCTTCCACCACCAGCTGAAAGCAGGTGACAGAGGGAGCGCTGAATAAGCAGGAACTGCTGCAAGGCCAGTGAGATCAACTCTCCTAAAAGACTCTTCTTAGGGCTAGAAGGAAGAAGCTTGGGGATACAGGATGTTTTTTCACCTTTCTCTCTCATATGTTGTCATTCCCTGGCCTCTCCTGCTTGCACAAGAAAAAGGAGTCCCTCACCTTCCTCTTACTGCCCAGTGGGTGAAAAGAACTCGGTCACAGAATGAAAGAAACAGGAAGAAAAAAATAAATAGCTGAGTCATTGCTGCAAAAATACATAAATAAATAAAACAGCAAAAAAAACCAACCAAAAACCTACAGGAAAAGGGAGGACTACAAAGGGCTGGCCATGAAGCTTTGAGAGGAGCCACAAATGCAGCAGTGGACCTTTACAAAGGCACTTCTCCATCTGCCAAGAGAGGGCTACAAGGACTCCCACAGAGGACGAGGAGGGTACCAGGCAGCAGTGCCCAGGGACAGTGGCAGCATTCAGTGGGCTCCAGCTGCTGAGAAATATGTGGAAATTACATGCTGTAAGTCAGCTAAGGAAACCAGGCGTAAAAATGGCTGAGTCAGAAAAACTGGGCCATTAAATTCAAATGCGTTATTAATTGGAACACTGCTTAACACAGCTGGAGATCCTCTGGGTAGGGGTAAACAAAAATATGATGGTGAGAGAACCAATTAAAACACTAATTAGTCCTTTTAGGAAGTTCTTCAGGTCCATTAATGATAACCCTTAATTGTAAGCTATAGAAAACTTATCAATATTGTTGCTGCTGCCTTGGACATTAGTGTTCTCTGTGTGTGTGTGTGTATCTTGCCTTTTTGTGTCTATACAAAAATCATTAACTCAAGAAACTGCACACTTACCAGTGGCAAGTGGAGGTTAATGAAAAATTAGAGACTTGGTCTTCCAACCCCCACTCTGTGCGTAATCCAACAAAGAATTATATACTGGGAGATAATTTATGCAGGCCCATTTTTTTTGAAAGGAAGGACCACCAATTCTTCCCTCTCATTCCCACAGCAGCAGAAACAAAGCAGCAGCACTGCAGCTGAAATGGTTTGCAAGAGTTTGCATTAAGTGTTAATAACCAAGTAATTATCATACCAATAACTCTAATGAAAAACACAAGGTCGTGCTTCCAGAAGATTGTGATTTGCAGAGATGGAAAGAGGTTTTGTGGGGTCCATTGCCCTGGCTTACAGAATACAGTTTCTAGACTGAGCAATCCAGCAATTACTGAAGTGATCTTGGCCTCTGCAGCTCTGCCTTCACCAATAAAAGCAACCTTAGAATAATCAGGGTGAGGAAAAATGCTGATGTGCTTGCAAATAAGAACACCTGGCCCTCAATTTCTTTGTGGAGCTGTTTTCCTGTTCAGGCACCTCTAGAAGAAACCATTCCCGTGTTTGTATCTTATTTGAATATGTGCAAAGGGTCACTTGTTCTGCTCAGAGGCAAAAGAACATCTACAACAAACAGCAAAATTATCTGGACACCAGGAGCTCTCTTGTTCATTGGTGAACCTTTTCTCAGACCATCATGTTGGCCTTCTGTGTTTTCCCAAACCTCTGATTCCTAAGTTTTCTTTGAATTACTAGGTTTTACACTCCTGAGACAATTTAGATGGGCATGCAAGTTGCTGAGCAGATTTTCATTAGCTCTGGTTTTCATCTAGCTCATTAGTGGATGAGCTAAATTGCACATGGACCTTTGCATTCACCTCTTTAGTTTGCAAACTCCAGGGCAGGCAAGTGGCACCTTGCTTTAAATAAACTATATTGATATTGTCTGGAGTCCTACTGCAAGGAACTGCAAGGAATGTTCTGTTTGTCCAATGATTAAGGCTTATTTCCCTCTTTCCATGACTGCATGGTTGGTCCTCTACTTCCTTTGGATGCTTGGCCCCAGCTAAAACTGCAGGACAAGTGCTTCAGTAGCTAAATTATCCCCTCAAAACATGAAGTCAGAGATTCCCAGTTTTCTCATGCTGCCTGGTATCTTGAATTTTGTACAAAGTTCTGTGGAGTCCACCAGGATGAGAATTTTACCTTGGGTCTCACAGCTTTCTTGAGAGTTTTGAATACGTCTTTGCATTAATGCATTTGAAAAATGCTGAAGATAAAAAAAGTTTTGTAACTTTTGAAGCAGAGCTACAAAGATGAGTTACACTTTAAAAAAAAAAACCTAATAAGTGAGCAAGAAGATTGAATCCTTAGACTTTCCTTATATCTGAAATTTTATGTTGAAACCAGGTGGGACAAATCATCTCTCAAGAAGCATCTGTCTGTCTGTCACTGGTGACTGAGTGCTTGATTTAGAGCAGATGCCCAGCTTTTAAATGGATGGCTCAAAATAGGTGAGGCAAATCCCACCCACAGGGAAGGTCTGTGATCACTTGGAGCATGTGCAAGACTATGGAAATGTGTGTTACATTTTCCATTGTTGAGATTAAAAAAAAATACTGGGAAAATGAAATACCCAATAGCTGTATAAATGATAATAGCCTAGAACAACCTTGCAAACCACTGGCTCATTGAACAAAACATCATCTTACAGCTCTTGTGTGGTGATGATTCCTCTATTTGCTTTCCTTTCAAGATGCAGCTGCAATAACAAGGCATATGTGATTTTAATGTGAAACCATAATCTGTCAGCCCTGAGAACCAGGGAGCAGGCCCATATAAGATAACTAGCTCACCCTAACAATGATAAACATGTCAAGATACAGAAATCACTTCTTCCCTTACAAATGAGAGAAAGATGTCATGTAATTGGAGATGTCATGCTAGGCTGGGATGAACAACATTCCCACAATTAATCATACCAAATACATTATGTAGTAGTTGCTGCCTGAAGACAAAGGAGGAATAAATACTCGTGTAAACATGCCAAATATGAACTCTCCACAGATGTTTGACTGCTGCTCCATATTTAGCATGAAGCACAGCCATACGTGGAAGATTTGCTCTGCATCCAAGCAGAAGTGGACCTTGGAAAAGGCCTCATGATGCTGCTGAACCGTGGCTGGTGTCTTTTCTAGGGCCCCTTAGGGGACTGCTTGTCAGGAGCTCCCCCATGGACACCAAAGGAAAATTTGCCATTTTCTTGAATTAGGCCTGCACTGGGGCCCTGGTTGAACAAGAAATGTTTGGCTGACAGCGCAGCAGCTTAGAAACTGAAGCGAGTTCAAAAGTTCCTAACAACAGTTCCAAACAAGAACTTTGTGAAGACAATGCAAAAGCCACCATGCATATTTGCTGGAATAAAAAACCAAATTAGCTTCAAACTGGGTTTGTGATTCCTCCCTGACTTGTATGTTTACTTTTCATTAATATTGATTCCTTGTGACCTTGCAGTGCCTCTCCTTCATTGTACTTGCTCCCCAGTGAACAGCTCACTGGCAGCAATATTAATAGCAAAAGAAAACGTTAACGATAGAGACGACTTGCGTGGAGGATTTTCACCTTGTGAATAAAGATTTTTATTTAATCAGAAAACCTCATTTGGAGACTTCAGATGACATACTGTGCGTGACCCTGGATGTGGTGAAGCCGACTGGCATGGCATGAATCCTGATATCATAACAAATGTTCTCCAAGCAGTGCAGAGACATATGATATATCCTGAAAACAGCTCAGACATGAGATCAATACATAAGATTAGGAAGCCATAACCTCTGGGTGACCTGTATGGAAACAAGAGCAAGGCTAAATTCAGTGAGTAAAATGCTGCCTGAGATCTAGCTGTAGCAAAGAGGTTTTGCACTGACTTAAGGCTTGCCCTGGCTGTTTTTTGCTGCTTCTCTTTGACTTCTTGGTCAGCAGCAAAGTTTTCCTTCCCATGACCAGCAGTGATTTGAGAGCGTGGTTGAGGAGGGCTTTTGAAGACACTCCTCCCTTGGCATCTGCCAGGGGTTCTGTAGCTGTGTTGGTCCTTTCCAGTCTTTGGCCTGGGTTTCCTTCAGCTGTGTCCCTCTGTCCTTGTGAGAGAGCCAGCTAGGAATGGCAAAGGCTGCCCCCTCCATTTGTGAAGTGTGTATTCCATGATGGGATGCTCCCCTAGGTGCCATGAGATCCCAGAGATGAGCATCCTGCACACACACACACACACACACACACACAGAGTTACACAGAATAGACCTTGATTTCTGCTCCTCTTGGTGGCATGCTCAGTAACTGAAACACTCCCAGAAAGAAAAACTGCTTTTTGTTCCATGATTTCCATGGGGACCTCTTGCAGAATTAGGAGTGTGGAACAGCTTACTCTGAAATAGCTGTGCCAGGAGTCCTTTGGCCTTTCTTTCAGGGTGAAATTTGGTTTTTGTTTTCTTTGTTTTTGTTTTAATACTGTGGAAGAAAAAAATCTTCTTTCCATAAGAAGCAGCTAAACACAGAAATCTTTTAGAGCCCCCCCATGCAACTGTAATAAAATTTGCATGAGAGAAGAAATTGTGCTTGTTTATTTGGTGCCCTTTATACCCCCTATGGCCTAGAGCTAGCACATCTGACAGCAATGATGAGCTGTGGATATGGGAATAACAGTGCTGTGAAATCTTCCCCAAAACAACAGCAGTTGTGGTCTGATTCATAACTGCAAATTCTCTGGTGTGGGATCCATGGCATAGAAACTGACTCCAGGCTTTAAAAAACTGGTTTAAGTTTTGAGTCGTGTTGAACGAGGGAATCCATATTAGGTGTGATTCTTTGAGCAGGATCAGGCCAGCAGACAAAGTGTGATGGATGCCCCACTTCCTTGGAAGAATCCTGAGCTGTGGGCATTTAAAAATCCTATCACTAAAGATGTGGATGGAGGGCTGAGATTTTCCAGAGCCTTTAAGAAGTGCTATAGGAGGCACTTGGATTCCTGTGTTATTCAGATGCTTTTGAAGCTTTTACCCAGGGACGACTAATTTTAGGCACCCACTTTTGAGAATCTCAGCCAGAAGGGAAACAAACCACTGATAAAAGTGAGAGAGAGTCTGTGTTTTGGAAACCGACCCACAGTTATTTACACGTCTGTGTATTATCTTGTGTTGGTCACTGGGTTTTTTATGTGTGTGTGTGGTTTGTTTGTGTTTTGTTTTGTTTTTTTACAGTGCACCCTACCACAAACCTCAACTCAAATACACCCCAAACACCCAGGCAGTCCCCAGTGTGTTGGGACCCCATCCAGGGGGAATGTTTTGTAGAGGAGGAGCACACAGGATTTAAGCAGCAGTCTCCTGATGCACCAAAATGGCCTGCTGAAGGTTACCTGGCTCAGTTCTCATCCCACGGCAAGTTCACAGCTGCTCCCTGGCTATTCAAGGTGATGTGGTGAGTGCTCAGTGTCAGAGGCACCAAGGGCAGCAAAGAAATCTGCTACTGCAGAGAAACTTGACTTTGACCCTTCCCCATAACTAAGCTCCTTTTTTTTTTCTCCTTTTTTTCCCTCCTTTTTTTTTTTTCCCTTTTTTTTTTTTCTTTACATTCTTTCAAGAATTGTGAGGCCCCAGAGACTTGAGGGAAAATTCATACAGCTCAGGTCATTCTACCAGTCTGTGCAGCCATTCAGTCAGTAATAAACACTCTAGCAGGGCAATGATTACTGGAATAGTAGGGGGCATTCTAGCCAGCAAGCCTCATGAAAATGATAGACAGTTGCTGAAATCAAGAGAACTACAAAGCAAAAGAACAAAAGCATAAGTAAGTGAATCAGTAGGCTGGGCTCAGAGACGTGACATACTAAGTGCTGTGCCTCCTATAAATTTGGTGAGTTGATGATTTACCATAGCAGGGCTTTTCAGTAAAGAAAATTAAAACTTCAGGAGGGCTCTTCAGTTCCAAGAAACAGCACCAAGAGAAACATACCCTTTATGTCACAACAGCTGACTTGGTATTAAAAGCATTGATACCAGTGAATGAGCCTGGAAGAGGCTTCAGACTCTCTCAGTCCTATTAGGGTTTAAGAGCACCAGTGCCAGATCCTGCAGTTCTTACTTGAGCAAAGCTCCCATTGATGTGTTCTTAATCTGGAAAAAGTCAACATGGATATTTATGGAGCTGTAGTGCCTAGGGGCTCTAATAAAAACTGTGCTAGACATTGTACCTATATTTAGTAGCAGCCAGTTCATGTCTCATAGAATTTGTGGTCTGCATAGACAAGACTGATAAAGCAGATATGGGGTAGGAATTGCTGTTTTTCCTGTTTCACAGATGGGAAGTGAGGGTTGGAGATTGCAGGGGGATTTTCAAAGCCACATAGTGATGCTGGGTATTTATTTCCCCTGCATTTTAAAGGGAACTGGACTTGGAGATGCCTTGGTGGTGTTGAAAGGCTCAGCTGAACACAGGCATCCCAGTTTTGGCGGGATGACGGGAAGTCTGTGACGGATGTGTAATTAGTTTAGACCTAGACATTCCAGGCCAGTCTGCCACACCAGAAACATCCATTTTTGGAAGGAGTTTGCCTCAAGTTAGGGCTGTAGAATTCTGACCCATGGACAATGGCTGCTGCCAGTGCATGGGTGTAAAACCACAATGGTAGAAACCAGAGTGAGAGGGAAAGGGGAGCCCTCACATCCTGAGCTATTCTGAAACCTCCTTTGTCTTTGGTTCAGGTGGCTGCTCCTTCTTTTCAGAAGCCACGTGAACCTAAGCAAGGCTTGGATGTGTCATATCTGCATGCCTAAGCCCAGGATGGTGAGTGTAGGGAACTCTTTTAAGGGGAATTTGGCAGCTGTGCTCGGAGCTTCTCGGACCATAGAAGCCTCACCTGTCACTGGGACTTCCTGGCCAATGACAACCACCATGCCTTGGAAAGAGACCAAGAAAAGAGCTGGGAAAATTGGAAAGGGTTCAGAAAAAAGCTCACCAAGGGATCTGAAGCCTATGAAATCTGCCTTGCTTTGGGAGTCATCAGAAGCTCCACGTGATTTACTAAGGGGAACACTGCAAAGTGATTTGGTAGAAACATCTGTGAGGGCAGTGACTTCTAAGAAAAAGCAAGATGATTTACTCTTAGTTTATCTGTAAGACTCTGGGACTGTAAAATGCCTTTGGAAAAACTTGGTCATAAAATCCTATTTATTTTGTGAAGGATTAATTTCACCACTAGAACAGCAGATTGTCCATCACCGAAAGACTTGACAGCAAATCTGAATCTTTTCTCCAAGCCATGGCCTTAGCCAGGCATGATGATCACTGCACTTTTTAAACTCATAAGAATGGAAGCTTGTTTATATGTGACTATTATATATTTAAAAATCTGATGAAAAATAAGAATAATAGTAATAGTAAAAGTCTGAGTGAACAAAAAATGGGGATTAGGTGCATGCTGAGAATAATGAACAACACTGGTGTGTAAATACAGAGCCACAGAATTTTTATTCTGCCTTTTTACCGTGCATTTTGCTGCTCCAAAAATGCCCACTGTCTTCAGTGGAAAAGCCTAGAGGAAAAGGCAAGGCTTGTCCTTTTAATGCCTTCCTTCCCCCTCTTCCAGTGGATCATCTGGGAGACACTAAAATGGCAGAGTTTTACCACAGGGGGTGAGGGTTTGAGCATCCTTCAAACACCCACCCATGAACACCAAGGGAAAAGCAGGGATGCTGTGTGCTGTCAGATGCTGGGTTCCCCTCCCCTTGCCTCCTCCCCACCTGTTCCAGCCCCTCTGGAAGTGTGAGATGGGATTTCAGTGTCCTTGGGGGGGTGAGGTGGCAAGGCTCACACAGCCAGCATAAAATGTCCAGGTGCATGGAGCAGGGATGTAAACATTAAAAAAAGAAAGAGGAAAAAAAGAAGAAAAGGCTCGTGTGTGCATGCACACAAATCAATAAAAAGTGCAATGCATCTTTCTTTAATTAAATCCCACCCTGAATGGGCTGGGCAGCCCCGACCTCTGCCCCTCCAGTTTGCTGACTGGCACAGCTGTTAGTAAATCACCTGCTGGGGCTGCTCTCCAGGGCTTTAAAGGTCATCTGTCAGCCACTGCTGGGGAGAGATAAAGAAGAAACACAGAACCAAAAAAGTCTGGGGTGAAGAAAAACGCACTTTATAAAAGCCAAGCCATTTGAGTGCTCCAGCTTTTCCAATGTTTATGTTGCTGGCACCTGGGGGTGGGGGGCATTTTATTCATCCAACTTCTCTGATTCTTTTGTCTGCATTTTGCCAAGTTTTCAGCTACTTTTATACTCCTTTTGTTTTAAGCTTTTCCTCCCTGCAGGGGATAGGAACAGCTTGAGCCTGGATTTAGTCCTGTGTGACTGGGTCCCTGTCAGTGACACCATGGTGTCTGCTGGCCTCCTTACCCCCGTGGACATCTTCTCCTCTCACACAGAGCAGTCAGCCCTCATCCTCCTCACTCCCTGCTCCAGCTTGTGCCAGGAGCAGCCAGAAGGAGCTGGGCAAGCTCAGCCTGCTCTTTCATTTCCAGCAGCCCAGGCTCTCCACAGCAGTCACCTCACACAGGGCTGCCTGTTGAAGGCAAGATTTCACCCAAACTGGGGAGCACACACAGCAGCTCCATCCCAGGACATGAAGGAGCATGATTGTCATAGGTGATTCCTTGCCACAAACCACTCCTTCAGCTGTTTGTGCTTGAAGGGATAAGCTGGCTTTGTGCTTATTCAACACTTGCACTGTCACCTTAATTTTCAGCCTCACACAAGATGCTGCCAGTGAAAATGATGGTATTTTTGCAAAATGGGTGCATGGGCAAGGCCCAAGTAATCTGGGAGTTTTTCCCCACCTGATAATTACTGACATATTTTCAATAGCTTACCATTTTGATTCAGCACTGAACACGCAGCAATGTTGTCAGACATTGATCCAAGTCAGAATGTGCAGATTCTGTTGCAGCTGTCGTTTTTATTTGTTTTGGGTTCATTCATACATTAAACTCGAGGGAAACGTAGGGATCTGAGGACCCCCTCAAAGTAGTGCTGTTCACAAAATGGATCACAGTCACTGGGCTCCTCTGTGATGTCTGTCTCTAGTTGTGTCTAAACTTGGGTTTTCCATGGGATGAAAATTACTGTCTGCCACATAATATATGGGCTTGAAGGTCACTGGGAAATTTTTACTCCAATTCAGAGCTCCAGTAAGGTTGGTGAAACCAGGGGCTTTTTTAAACCTACCAACTGCTTATGGTAAGAGAGCTCAAGCCAAATTCATCCATGGCCTCCAGTGCATTCGTGTCTGCTCTGAATTTCGCCTGCTTTGAGCACAGACCCATCAAGGACAAAACCTCTCAGTGCTCTGTGTCTGCAGAAATACTCCCTCTTTTCCCTGACGCTCTTCCATGGGAAGGAAGGGCTGTAGCCTGCCAGCTGCAGCCCTTTGGACCAGTTCTGGGTTGATGCTGAAGTTTATTGCCAGCTTTCCTAAAGCAATAGCCTTCCTTATCTGGAGGACTGGCTTACCTGGACTGTGGTGTGGGGAATTGCACAATGACACAGAGGGGAGAATGCACCAGCTCAGTGAAAGGGACGCCCATGGCTCTGAGGATGGAGGCTCTGCTGCTCCCTTACTGCACTCTGCCTGTCTGCAGCCAAAGCAGCAGCTCCCTGGGAGCTGGCCAGTGGGGCTGGTGGAGTCCAAGAGTGATAACACTCACGGTGTAGCCAAACTGAAGAGTTTGGCACAGCACTGATGTGTAACAGGAGCTGCCCCTCGCTCTTCTTGGCCTCCTGACCCGCTATCAAACAAATGGAAACTTGTACTTACAATACCAACCATTAGAAATAGAAAGGAGGGAAAAAAATCGGTAGCTGGCAGGATCATTTGTTTAGGTTGGAAGAAATGAGCTGTTTAGTGTTTCAGAAAGGGGAAAATTCTCAGCAAAGAAAACAAAGGGAATAAGGACACTGAATCAGGCAATTGTTCTTCTACACAAGTGGTCCCTTTCCCCCTCACATGTTGATGATACAAACCCCAGCCCCTCCACCAGGAACACTGCCTGCTTGAAGGGCCTTTGTGACCAGGGTGCTAACAACCCAAGGTACAGAGCTGTAAAGAAGAAAAGCTGCATTTTAGCCAAGCATAAGCAATGCTCAACAGGTATTTTTGAAATGTGAATTTTCCCCTCTAAGGCTGAGGTGAGTCTCAGGCAAACGCTTCAAGGCATTGTTGTTGAAAATTGTGATTCTTTGGTTAAAGAAAGAGCAACCTTTGCCTGTCTGATTGGCCAGACAAGGTACAGCCGTTACATTAATCACAGAGCTCAAAAATTCCCTTCCCCTCACTGCTTATGTCAGGTCAGTCCCTTGCACGCAGTTCCACCCACCCCAGGGGGAGATCAAACAACAGAATGAAGATGAGTTAAAATTCTGTTCACAAACCCACACGTGCCAAATCCAAGCCCTGAGACAAATATGTGTTCAGCCAGGAATCCAGGCAGAGACACTGTACTTTTACAGAGTCATTTGGGAGCCACAGGGAGGGCTAAACAGGAGGTAGTAAGTGTTTTGGCAAAAGAGCTCCTTGTGGGGAGGATGCTCTTGGCTGTTTCTCTCTTTCCTGTCTAACAGGCACTGTTTGCTGGATGATAGGGAAGGAGCTGCAGGGAGCACATCCCCAGCAACAGGAATCCAGTCCAGAGCTCAGGATCCTCTGGAGGTTAGAAAAGGATGTGGGAAAAGAGATAATGACCATTAGTTAATTAGACTTTTTTCCTCTCTTTTGGTGTATGATATTTCCAGCTACCTTGGAGTGTCTTTTGACTAAGCTGAGGTTTCTTTACCTGAGAAAAGAGGTTGCTGAGATGGACTCAAACCTTTTCCTACCATGGAGGAAGCACAGAACCATCTTGGCTGGGCTGTGCTGCAGCTGGAAATGATGTCTGAGAAACATCTACCCTGAGTCCTTCACCAGCCTTTTCCTTGGCCATTACAATGATTCTAGCATGTACTCCTTCAGAATACTAAATAATGCAGTTTTGATGTTTGGGATTCTTTACCTGGTGGCATTTTACTCCCTAAACCATGGTTTTCTTTTTAGGCACATTGCTCAGATTGTTCAAAAGAGTGCTGGGTGAGCTCTGCTGTTTAGGGCTGCATGAGATACAGCACTTCCTAAATGAATTGTCAGTCCAGACCCTTCAGGGCTTAGGTTGGAAACATCAGTGAGAAAACTTCTTGAGCTACTGAGAAAAGAGGCACCAAAAGAGCCCTGCTGATTTGCCATACTAAGGGAAAAGCAGGGAATGTAGCTGTCCTGGTCCTACAGAGATTGCAGGGACTTCCAGCACGGGTTCCTCTGGTGATACCACATCCAGGCACTTGGATGAAAACACCCAGGGCTGCTGGACAGGCCCATTTCTGAAAGGGACAGCTGTGTCAGGAGAGCCTTTTCTCACTTTTTACTCTCCAGAGATGAAGAGAGTGTTCCAGATGAGGCAGCAGATTTGTGATCTATCACTCATATCATCTGTTCTGGGGGCACAGTTACCTTTTCTAGGGAATGAAAACCCCCAGCTGATGGAAGTTGAACTTTTATTTCCCTCATTACTGCAGCCTTATCATACACAGGACTTTAATCCCACTTAAGAAATATCACGATTAGAGATCAGAGTACACATCACTTAAGAAATATCAGCATTAGAGATCTGAGTACACGTTTTGAGATAAGATTGGTTCGTGATGTTATTACTGACTATGTAATTATGGAAATGAGAAAATAATCCCCTGGGGCTTTGTTGTAATGACTTCTGAGCATCTTGCATCATCACAGGCAGACAGCAGACTTCAGGATGTCATGCATTATTAGAAGGAATGTGGAAAATCTTGTTTGGGTTGGTGTCGATGTCTCTGGTAAGAGAGGACACCATGTATCTTCCACAGTGAAACTGGATCAGGTAGAAAGCCATGTGATCTTTTGGAAAAAAAGAATCTCATCTTTACTTGATCTACACTCTTGTCTTTTGATGCACTGGTGAACTGCACTGCTGACAGCTGCCCCTGCTGATCCTGTGGCCTTGGGAGACCTTGGCTGCCTGGGCTGTGCCTCTGTTCTGGGTCCAAAGGCAAAAGTGGGACCACTGCAGACATGGCTGCAGTGCTGACAACCTCATGGGCTGTAGAACATTGTCACTGTTCCACTGTCACAGAGGAGGGGCTGTAGGAGTGACCTTGTGAGTGCTCCCTGCTCAGCAGCTGCACTCCCATCCAGCAGAAATGAGTGGGGTGAACACCAGTGAACCAGAGTCAGTGCAAATGGAAATAAAAACACACACATGGATTTCCCCTGCGAATGCTTTCTGTATTTTGCCTTGTGTTGGAGCCACTGCCAAGGGGGAATGCATGGTAGCACCTGTGTTTTTACATGGGGGAACAAGCAGGACCCTGGGGCTGCCGACCAGCCAGCCTCACCTCAGTGCCCAGTAAGATCATGGGACAGATCCTTCTAGAAGTCCTGTTGAATTATATGGAAGACAAGGAGGAGATTAATGAGCCTGAACATGAACTTCAGCAAGTGCAGTCATGCCTGACTAATCCACTTACCTTCCACAGCAGTGACAACTGAGATCAACTACCTGCACTTCTTCAAGGCCTTTGATAGATCCCCCTTGCCGTTGCTAGTTCAGAGTTGGAGAGATATGGATGGAAAGGTAGATGGACAAGGAATTGTCCGGATGGTTGCATCCAAAGAGTTTCAGTTTACAGATCAATGTCAAAATGGGAGCCAGCAATGAGGGACTGGCCTCAAGGGTCTGTACTGGGGAAAAAAAATATTTAATATCTTGCTCAGTGCCCCCTCAGCAGGTTTGTAGGTGACAACAAGCTGAGCCAGGCGTGGATGGGCTTGAGGGAGGGGATGCCATCTAGAGGGACCTGGACAGGCCTGAGTAGTGGGACCATGAGAACCACATCCAGTTCAACAAGGCCAAGTCCAAATGCATTAATATACAGTTTGTATGCCTGCACCAAATCATCTTTGCTCAGTGGAAGGGTCAGGAAGTGTCACCACGTGGTCACATCAGTGCTAATTCTGTGTACTTTTCCCTCTGGGCAATCAGAAAGATTTTGCTGGATGGCAAATGGACTTCTGTCTTAGGTGTGGGTGTGGACATTTTCTTAAGCATGGCTAAGCTATGTTGCTTGAATTTTTTTACCATGAATCTCTTCATATGGTGCGAAAATGGATGTCTCCCACCAGGCTTCTTCCTTCCTCCTGTAATTTGCTCAAGTCACACCCTCACCTCTCCATTCTGGCAATGGAGAGTGTTCTGGTCACGCTGTGGTGTCCACAATGCCAGCTGTAAAGTGGATGTATGGCCAGCACTGCTGGGTTTTCAAACCTGTGAAGGTTCAGGCTCTGGCCTCACTCAAGACTTGCTGGGGAAACCCTGGCTTGAGTTTAAAACAGACACATGTGCACACACACATGTGTACAGACAGTCTGGCACACATTCTGTTTTTGTGGAGGGACCACTGCGTGCATCTTTATCTTCTCCTCCCACCCACTCATCCCTTCTGACACTCACCATAGCTGTGACCACTTGTATTCTATTCAGCTGGATTTTCCAGGCACTTCAGAGTAGTAGGTGTTGCTATATATATAGTGCCTAAACACTTCTGTTGAGGCTGAAGAGTAAGTAAAACACTGTTGCATTACTTGGTCCACCAAGTGATCAGGATATCCCTCACACAAATGTCTGCAGTGTTGCAGGAGGAAATGTCACCTCGTGTTGGCCACAGCTGTCCCTGAGCTCTTCTGCTGAAAGCTGCACTGCTCCCCTTAAGAATCTCGGTGGCAAAAGGATCTCCAGGCAGATTTATTTTCTTTTACCTGTGGCTGATGAAACAGTGTTAACCCTAATTTGGTGTCCAGTGTCCATGTAGCTCTGGCTGGCCACAGTCAGGGAGGTTTTATGAAGGAATATTGCAGAAGCTCATGACCCTGACTGAAACCAGGAGCAGCTCAATGCTCTGGCAATGATTATTTACTGTTTTTCCCATGTTACATGCTGTATTTGGTCATGTTCAGTAACTCTGCAGTAATCAGACAAGATGGAATGGCGGCTTGTCAACTGATTTAATTAAAACCACATTGTTTCTTTTTTTTTTTTTTCTCTTTTATTGCCTCTCACACATCATTAATATTCTGTCTAAGACGCGCCTGCAATCTAAAGATTGGAATCAGTCTCATTGTGCTCTTTCCAAGCTTGAATTCCCAGACACACAAACCTGGGAAAGAGTTTTAAAGGGACAGGTAATAGTTAGAAACTAATTTGATTACATTGAAATGGACCACTCATTTGTCCAAATAAATGCTTATTGAGGGACCAGTCTTTCAGGTTGCTTGTAAATGCAATGCAGGCTTGGCTTTCACGGATATGAGTGGGAATAGAATATATTTAGGATTTCCCAGGAATCAGGTCTTTGCTCTGCAGTCTTCTGCTCATTCAAATTGTTGGTTATGCAAATATATTAAAAAGAACTCGAGTGAGTTACACTGCACCCATTTTAGCTTGGTTTATTATTTAGGTTTTTAGCAGCAGTGTTATTATTGCCCATTTTCTGAAGTGCCAGGTAAGAGCCATTTCATGGTGGCAGTGTTAAGGGAATTCTCCAGTCAGACCATTCCCTCTGGGGCTCTCTGGCAGTGGCACTCCCAAGGTCAGAGACTTTTTGGGACTGAAGGCCCTTCCTTGCCCTGGCTCCTCACACCCCCCTCACATCACACCAGCTTTGCCATGGCAGAGGTGGCAGAGTCCCACACGTCTCATTCCATAAAACCACTTGTTCCTGGGGCAGTGACACAGAAACAGCCCAAGCTGCTGCCTCCAAGGAGGGACCCCAGCAAAGGAACTCTGGGATTTTATCCCATCACAGTCTCCCCATGGCCAGTCCCCATCTCTGTGTCCATCCACCTCGCTGCCATCACTTGTTTCCATCTCCCTTGTTGTCCAAAAGGTTGGAAGTTCCCAGCTGCTGCTGTGTCTCAGTGTCCATTCACCTGGCTGGCTGTCACCTGCCTTTGTGCCCTTTGTCACCCAGAGGTCAGCAGTTCATGCTCTTGTCCTGGGCTCCACCCAGAGCTCAGCCTGTACTTCACTCTGCATTTAAATCTGCATCTCCTCAGCCTGCATTTAAACCTGCATCTCAGCCTGCATTTATACCTGCATCTCAGCCTGCATTTCAGTCTGCAGCTTGCCAGCCCAGCTACCTGCACCAGGGGTGTTCCTCAACAACAGCACGTCAGCCAGCATGTGCGCTCGATTTACAGCCAGATTACAAGGCAAAAAATAAATCTAGCATTGAAAATTATACACAGCAGTTTATTTAAACAGCCATTAGCTTTCATCAACAGTGTGTGCATTTCTGTTTTCTTTAAGGAGCCCTGCCACTCTCAATCACAGCTGCAGCCCTCCTGCAGCACCCTGCTACTCCATGGCTTTAACCCAGCTTCACAGATAGCTCATAGCCAATTACCATACAGGTTCCTTATGTTAAAATTAAGGCAACTGGAGTCAACAACCTCTGCTGAATGAAGGTAAAAGCTTGAGAATATTTTGCATAACAGTCATCAGAGTAGCTGATAACTATTACAGTGTTCTGGTGAAGTAAGCCTACGCAGATCCTATCTCTCCTGCCTGTCTGTTCCAACATGCATCTCATCTCACTGGCAGCCCTTTGCTTTAATTAGCTGAAGTCTCTGCTTCAGCCTTTCATATGTCAACCAGCCTGTGTACACTTCCATATTTTTAATCAGTAGCCCGTTGTCTTTACTTTGTCATTCGCACCAGCGTATAAATCTGCCCTTCTTATGATCCTCACTGCTTGGTAGAAGTCAAAACATGCTGTTTAATTTTCCTGTTCACTGATTTCCATTTGTTTCATGTTCAAATGCTGGCTCCTTTCCCTCTTTCGGGCATGCTGTGAGCATTAAACTTAGTGATTAAATGCCAAAAGAACAGTTCTTTTCCCCTTCCGTGCCCACAAATGGGTCATCCTAACCCTGGCTGGGATGCTTCCCTTGACAGTGTGCCCTGTGCTGGAGTGGGGCTGGGGGATGGGAGCTGGGCTGCTGCTGGCTGCCAGAGTTCAGCTAAAATAAAATAAAACAGGTGCAGAACTTATGTGCTCTCCTAAGGTCGTGACTGGCTTCTTGCTGTTTCTTCTCTTTTATTTTTTTTTCATGTTTTTTTTTCCTCGTTAATCTACTAGTGCAGATTTTTCATTTATTTCATTTATATTTCATTTCACCCATGACACAGATGAGGACACCAAGAGTGAGAGATACCCAGACGTGGAAGAGCAGGAGGGTCCCGTGTGGCTGTCCCCTGGCTTTCACATGTCCTGGGTCACTGGGGGGACTCTGTGGGTGTCTGTGGGTGTCTGACAGGTGGGGTGGCTGCCCCTGGCATCTGTGTCTGTGCCTGATCCCCCAGCTGAGCCTGGAGGGTGCTCAGGATGACATCCAGCTTCTGGTCCATCTGCATGACCTGTTAGGGAATCAGAGAGCAGAAGAGCTGTCAGATGGTTGCAAATGCTGCTGGTGGGAGGCATTCTGAGGCCAAAAGCAAGGAAAAAGCCTGGCAGGGAGCATGGGCATCTGAGAGCCACCCACTCCCTGAGTTTTGTCCAGCCTGCTGCTCTGGAGCAGATGACACTGCAAAGTCACAGGGACAATGGCAGCAGAAGGACAGGACATTGCTGGCCCGAGGACTCAATTCAAGCATTTTGTCTCTCAGCCTTTTCCCAGGGCTGGTGATGATGCATCCTGCAAACATCTGCCCTGAAACTTTCCTTCACTCTTCGCTTTATTGTGAATGTTTTTTTCCCAGTACCTCTCCCAGCCCTCACCACCCTTGCTTGTGGGACATCATGCTTTCCATGACTGTCCTGGGAAATGGAACAGCCTCCCCTCCCTTCCCACTGTAAATAGATGCCTCGGTGATACATGTTGCAGTCAGAGATCCCACCAGATAGGGTGTTTATTCCCATGCACTTTTAGGAGGATAGCCTACAAAAAACCTCATATTAACACCAATGGCTTCATTAAAAAAAAGAAAAGAAGAAACAGCCATTCTATAGGGAGACATGCTAATTCCTACTTTCATTTCTTTGCTTTCTAGCCGAAATTTCTCAGCTGTAGTCCCTAGCAGAGGAGTCCTTCCTAATTGTTATTATTATTATCATTATAATTATCATTAAGCAGGGAAAGGCAAATATGAAATTTTAGAGGGAAGCTGCACTCATGCTTCCTAGTATTTTGAAACTTCTGATCTTTCTTTAGGAGCACATAGCTGGCATTATCCCCTTGTGCTGGTAGGGCTTGCCTTCACTGAAAATGGCTCCCACTCACCTCAGCATCACCCAGTGGGACAGGCTGGGGGCTGGGGGCTGCCTGACTTTGCTCCAAAGGCAGAACTATGGCCAGCATCGTGTAATCAGCTGGGATCACTTCTAATGATGCTTGAACACAGTGCAGCTTTGTGTTATAGATGAGCCCAAGAAAAAGGAGCATTTTGAAGAACATTGAATGGTTCACTTTACAGTTATCTGCCGTGAAACTGTGAGCCTCTGCAAACTGTGATCTGTCCCAGTGGGTCTAATAAACTTTGATAGCAAACCTTTTAGAGTGATATCAGATCTAAACTGAGCTTTCATTAAAAAGGGAGGCAGAGAGAATGAGAGGGAGAGAGAATGATTCCAGCCTTTTTCTGAGCAAAGATAACTTTGGAAATGGCCATTGGCAGCGTGGACTGAAAGCTTAGGAGGCTGAGATTGCTTTAAAAGCCAAGGCAAGGAAAATCACCTTATCCACTTTTGCCTCTTCTGTCTCTTCTCACTCCAAGTGTTGGCTCCCCTGTGGGCCCCTCAAACCTCAAGGTACCAGGAGCTTATTCAAGTTTTATCTCTTTGGTAACCACTATTGTCTCCTAAATACAACCTGCTGGGGAAGGAAGGAGTGGAGAATCTCTGCTACATCCTAGAGGGAGGGACGTGCTTGTCTCTCTTCCATTTCTATATTTACAACTGCTAGCTTCTGGTAAGAAAACTCCTTCTCCCTGCCTCTGTTTAGGTGAGTGGGTTATCTGAGGCAGTGTTTACAAGCAAGAAGGGAGTGTTTAGGACGTGGCTTGGACAGCAGAGACCTTCTCTACAATTTCTGCCTTCCAGGTGCATGGCCAGCACTGCCTGAGTGGTCAATCACTGACAAAAGCGCTGACATGGCTCTGTCTCAGGCTCAACAGCCCCAAATTCTGCTCAGCACTGACTTGGCTGAGAGTCTGAAAGTCACTAGTGGTTTAAGGGTTAAGCAGCATGGAATTAATTTGAAAACCACAGCCTTTATTTTCTCCTCCATTCTTGAAAAGCCTGTTTGGCTGATGCTGGTAATGACTCAACAGAATCTTTCTTAAGCAGAAATGTTGCTGCAGAGCAGAAACCAAAGCAGAACTAATGTATTGCAATAGGGTACAAAGAAGTGTAGGCAGGGAAATGGGATCAGGCAGATGAAAGCTCTTTTGGGGCTTTCTTTTGTGAGGCTTTGTTGATTTTGATCTGCACGCTTTATCTTAGATAAGCTCTGCCTGCATATTCCATATCATTTAAACTCTGCCGGATTTCACTGTATTTTGCCAGCTCAGTGAAAGAATGTGACAGGGAATAATTCTGTGCACTCTTTTTTTTTCCAGGAGAAGAGGAAGGTGGAGAACATTTATTTGTAGGGATGGAAATCCTTACACAGGGAAGTAGATGACACCACACTTCTGTCACACCTTCCACATCAGGATCAGCAAATATTTCCTGAACGCCAGCAAACAAAACTGCACAGTTCTCCGTGTCAACCATACACAGGAGGGTTTTCATGAGAATTTTTGAGATTAAAAGCAGAAATTAAGTGCAAAAATTAAGTGGCCCATAGGAGGATGTAGCCAGCACCTTGTGGAATTGAAGGTTTTTAAGGAAGGGTCTGATTTGGAGGCTGGTTAACTCTCACCAGGGAGTGGCCAAGGAAGAGCTGTGGACACTTAGCCCAAGGTCAGTAGGATGACTTGCAGGGTTAGAGGAATTTTCACTGGGTGAAGGTTGTTTCCACAGGAGGGTCCTGCTTTCAGGTTTCTCCAAATCCACCTCACAGCTCTGACTTTCCCTCAGCCCAAACAGAAGTTGCCTGTTTTGAGCAACACCCCCAGGCGAGCGCTGGGAAAGGGTTAAATAGAGCAACGTGTGTTTTTCAGATAAGTAAAGTGAGAAGCCATCCAGAGCTGGCTGCAGAGTTTCCAGAGAGATGTGATATGGCCCTCCCTGGCTCAGTGGAGACAGGTGACCTTGGCAGCTGTCCATGGGCAAATGGCAACAAAACTCCCCTTCTCCCACCTCACAATAGCGCTCCGGAGACGAGCTATAAAATTGTTAAAATGCTTTTGTATCCTTTCAACTGCCCTGTAGAAAGGAGACTTGCAAAAGCAGTTTAAGAATATTGCACTGTTGTTATTGGGACTGTGAGGTGAGCTGAAGGAGTGTTGAAATGTGTATTTATTCTAACATCCCCCCGTGAAAGGGGGCTGGACTCCATGGTGACATGCAGGGCTGTTGGAAAAAAAAGCAAAAAAAAGCCAAAAGGCACAGCAAGCCACAAAGTCAGTCAAACCATGGTGCTCAAGGTCTCCTTCCCCTTCACCTTGAGCACCAGATTGGCTTTCAACACCCATGGGCTGTTTGAGGATACTTTGAGCCTCTGTTTGTGAGAGCTGCTGATGCTTAAATACATCTTTTTACCTCAGCTGACTCCTGCTGCAGAAAGGGCTTGTGGAGAAAGACCCCTGGCATGGCAGCAGGACAGCTGAAGAGGGCTGGGTCATAATGGGGGTTTGCCACATGCTGGACAGATTCCCAGCTCCCATGGGAGCTTTTTATTCTGCCATATTTTGCACACACAGGCCATAAACAAAATGCATGTGTGGAAAACAGTCGGAGTAGCCACATGGTCTCCCCCAATTCCTCTCACTTTAGGCCAGAAAAATCCCTCCCCCTGTTGGTTTGCTGACACCCCTAGGTTTTGTCTATCCTTTTAATATGATTTATGGAGGCTGGGAAAAGCCAGTAGCAGTTATGTGCACAACACACTGGCTTGAACTATTTCCAGAGAGGCAGCAGAAGGGGAAGATGGTCTGCTGGAGCACTGGAGTCAATCTGCAAACCCACAAATGCACTCACATGTTGCTAAGGCAGTGAAGCTTTGCACGAAATGCTTAACCCCAAAGATTACATAAATTTGCTGTCACCTCCTGGAAGCTCTGCTCTCTCCCTCCAAAGCAGCAGAGCCCTGAGCTCAGCCCACTGAACACCCCTTCTCTAGCAGTGGAGAATTCTGTGCTCTCCAACTCTCTGCTCTTGGCTTTACCATTTCCTCTGTTTCCAGCCCTTGTTGCAGCTCCTGCTCCTGAGACAGCTCCAATGAATCAGGATCCATTCTCTGCCTTAAACACAGCTGCCTGGAGGGTTTTAACACCAACTGCTTGGAAAAGAGTAGTGTGATAGGTAGGATTTATTTTGTATGGACAGAAGTGTGCATATGAACCTTACTCTGCCATGAGCTGCTTCTACCTGTGGGTATGTGATTCTGATACTCCCAGCTTGTTATTTGTGATAGGTCACCTAAGGCCAGTTTGGTATTAATGCAGTAAAATCAGATGTGATTTAGCTGAACTGGTGCAATCCATTTTATGGATGCTTCCATTTCTGACTCATGTGACATATTGATTTAGCTGAAGCTCGTTATCCAGAAATTTGTACCATTTTCACATATTGACCAGATCTGTCACGTGATGATTCTTCTCATTCCAGATGGTGGATTGATTTGATTAGATCCTGTGTTTAGCTTTATATGCACATCTGGTCTTGTAGCTTCTCTCTGCCTACAGTTACACCCAATTATTCAAACTAATTGCCTATTGTACACTTTGAAGCCTGAATTGTTTGTTTTAGGAATTGCTTTATTTTTTAGCATGTGAATTTATTGCTGCCCAGAGACTGCTGGTTCTGGGAAGGGACATCTTTTGTCTACAGCACTGCCTGCAAAACTGCCTCCCTCCCACCTTCCTTGTCCGGTTAGATATTGCACTGAGATGGAATGCTGAATCCACTGAAACTTTTTTCCCCTTCAGCAAGGCCAGGCAATGTCAGTGTTGACACAACCTGCTGGTAGCTGTGAGGAAGCCAATGGCCACAGCAGCCACAGAGGCTGGGACTAGCCTGGGGGGATTTCTCTTGTGCAAGGTGTGGCTCTGGAGCAAATTCTGCTCCAGCCAAGTGCTTATGGATGTGCTTGAAGCATGGGAAGAGTCTTCCTGAGTTCACTAAATATTTAAGTGCTTTGCTGGAGTGGAGCCAGAATGGTCAACAGTTTGCAGGATTACACCTTTAGGATAAGCTTTTGGAGTTTCCTAAGTACTCAAACACACATGTGCCCAGAGATAGAGCAACACCACCATTTCTCAGGTCTCTGGGGAGTAATAATTGTCATCTATCATGACATCCTGCTGGAAAAAAACTTGGCATTCATATTAGCAGAGAACCAGCAGCTTGTGTCTCTGAAACAACAGGAGGGCTTTGATGAACAGGATCCCATGAACTGGCTGGTTTTGGGATGAGTTGTAACAGAGCTGGAATTGGCGTCAATTCTGCAACGATGCTGTAGGAAAAAAGCAGCACTGCCAGGTGGGACAGACACAGGGAAACACCTCATAGTGGGACATCAGTGTCCTGTAGCCAAGTGCCAGCACCACCTGGCCCAGCTCTGAGCTGTGCTCCCCTTGCTGGGCTCTGCTCAGGTGCAAACAGCATGGAGACACCAGCTCCACACCAGGAGCTCTTGCAGCAACCTCAATAGTCAGGTAAACAGGTACATGAGTAGAACCTAAATAAGCTCCACTTCCATGTTGTTCTGGCAGATCCAATTCTTCATGAACGCATAAAAATATATGAACCACCAGAGTGTCATGTTTGACATATTCCGTGTACCCCTTAGCAGATAGGAACTGTTTATTTTCATTCCATGGGACTTATCTGGATAACACCACCATTTTCCAGGCCTCCCTTCCTTTCTCCCAAACATCCCCACCCATTCTTAGGTCAGGTGTTACAACCTCTGTCAGCCTAGGCTATGGTAATCTTTATTTTAAGTATAGCTTCATTTATTTTGGTTTCCATCTACCTTTCCTGTTTCAATGAAAGCACAAAGTCTGTCCCCCTGCCCTGTGCTCCTGGGGTATTTCCTGGCTGTACCCTCTCAGTGAGCATTTTATTTTTGCATTTCCCATGCCACAGCTGCACTGATGAAGCTCCCCAGTAAGATCTGTGTATGTGGTTGATGTTTTTGGTGTAAGATGCCTTTTGCTAAGCAACTATCACAAGTTGAGCCCTGGCTTTCTAAACCAGGCCTGGTCAGCACACAGATTATGTGTTACTGCTTTGGGGAAGGTGTGATTTATTTTTTTTAAATGAATCCTTGTTTCCTAAACAAATGAGGTCTGGCTGATGATAAATCTGTGTGTATATTACTATGGCAGCTTGGGATTAAGCTGGCCAACTTCAGACACATTTGCCAGAAAATCCTTGCAGATAAAAAGTTCATACAGATTTCTGAAAGTTTGGTGCTTGTGCAGAAGACAGACATCCAAATTAGTGCCTCTTTGAAGGAAGGGCAGAAGAGGAAGGTGAACTGTATTATTAGACCCCAGAGAATCCACACAGGATGCCCTGACCACAGGAAAAGCTTTATTCAGCTCTCGCCCCTTATTAGCCTCGGATAATCAACCACAAAATAGAGACTCACAGGAAACCAGGCAGCACAATTTCTACTGCTCCCAGAAGTACTTGTTTCTGGCTCAAGAAATTCAAGTGGTGCCACTCTTTGAGTGGACACGAGGGTACCTTCCCACAGCTGCCAGCTGAGCTGGGCTCCTGTGAGATATTGTCCCATTTTACCTTTTTCCACGTGCACCTGTCTATCTTTGTGACATCTGGAATTTGTTCCCCCCAGCCGGTGAATGGGACTTTGCAGAACTCCCTGTCTCCCGAGCCATGGACATAAATGGATATTTTTACAGTTTCAGGAAGTTTTGTTCCTCACCCTCCCCTGGATCCTGCTCAGATCCTCCCTGTAATCTTTGCCATCTCTCCCTGTGACATGGCTGCTCTGCCCCGCCCGGCATGACGCACTGCCCTGCCATTTCTCAGCTCCTTGCATTGTGTGGCTGCAGGTCCTGCTCAAAGCCAGCCTGGAGGCAAACAACAGGCAGAAATAACACAGCCAGCCCGGCCTCAGAAGTGGATCTGCAGCCTCTCTGAGTCATGCTGCAATTTCACAATAAAGCCACCTTGTAAGTTATGCTCCAAGACGCTGATTAATTTAATTTTTAAATCTCCAAACAATACTGGACAGAGAGGAACAATACAAAGAAAAAGCAGCACTGAGTACTCCAGTGGTGCCAAAGGAGCACTGAGAAAGGAGTGACCTTAAGCCTTTCACTCAGCATTTTAGATGGGTGTGATGAACTTGGTGTTTGCATCTCACCTAACCCCTTGAATAGATGGTATCAAGTCTTCACTTTGGCTTTTTTGAGCTCAGATAAACCCCCTTCGTGAGAATGACATCTAACCACACCAGCCTCATGGCTAGATAGGGTTCACCAGTTCCTGCCAGGGGGAGGTCGCTTTGGGCTGCTTCTTTTCACTTTGGTTGCAAGAATAAATTGCTGATACTGAATTCAGTGGGAGAATTCCCTTAGTCCAGCCCTGCTGACCTGACATACCTGATGGACTGTGAGTGCCAAGGTAATATTCATGCACTTTATCACAGCTGTTGATGCACAACTGCTCTTCATTCACACACACAGGCACACACACACACACAAATATCCCTGCTTGAGATTATCAGCCCATCTTTACTTGTAGGGTGGTGAGAAAGGCAAAGCGAGAGGGAGTGTTGTTATTGGGAGGAGCACAGGCATTATGGTGATGGAGATTTAGATAGCAAGACATGTAGGTACTAGAAAAGTTCCAGGCAGCTCTTGTAGGACTTGACCAGGAGCTCAGAAACCCAAGATCCAGTCTAGACCCCAGGTCAGCCTCTGTGCATTGAGCACAAGTAATTTCCTGTATGAGCATTATCAATATTTGTTAACTATGTGGATCACATAATCTGTGACATGAAATCACTTGAAATTAGATAGGTTTCAGTCTTGGAACAAAACAAAAGACAAACAAAAAGGTAGCAGTAATCTAATGTGGGGGCTGAATGTTGGCTGTAGGAAGGAAGGAAGGAAGGAAGTGGTGCTGGGAAAAGAAGCTTGGTCCCTGTTGGCAGAGGACATGATGAGAGAAGATGGTGCCTTTGCCTTCCCTAGTGTTGGCTCTTTGAGGATTGACATGGACACAGCAGAACAAGGTTGGAAGTGTGGTGTGCTGGTCATGCCAGGAGGAAAAAGGTGACCAGGAAGCAAAAGGATGATTGTCTGGGGATCAGAGGCTGTCACTGGGAGGCCAGCCTGGGCCTCTCTTTTCAGTTTACACCATTTTAGACACACCCTGTAGCCAGACTAATGGTCTGTGTGCAGATTTGTGCTGCTGTCAGAAAAACCAAGCTCACAACATGCCCTGGCCATTGGGGAGCCTGTCCTGGGCCCTCATTTTGCTGTGCCCTGTTTCAGTGAAAGGAATCCCAGGAGAAGCTGACTTGTGAGGGTCTTGGGAAGTGAGAGCTGGGCCTTTGCACCATGAGCTGCTGTTGAACAGCAAATGAATCAAATGAAAACTTCTGCCCTCATTCCTGCTCTGCTCAGCATGGGACAAGTCCCTGGGGTTGCCTTTACACAGCACACCCTCTGAAAGTGCCACAGCCTCTGAAGGTGCCACAGGACTTTGCACAACACTCACAGGGTGGTTGGAGGGAGAAGCTGCAGAAGCACAGGGTGGTGTTACCTGTTTAAATAGCCAGGATTACAAAACATCATTGTTTCCTCATTAAACCACAGAAACCCAGAGCAAGTGAAATATTATCAGGCAGTGCCATTGAGGGTGTAGCAGTTCTTGATTCTGACTGACTCAACGTGCTTTGCTGAGCCCTTTGGTTTTAGCCTGTCTGGCTTTATCTGTCATTTGATGGATTTTACTGGCTTGCTGGTTTATTAACAGCACATGTATTTTTAATGAGTTCTTGAAAAAGTCAGAGCAAGTGGGTGGACTCTGGACTGCCTTGTCCAGATTTGGGGCCACAGTGCCCTGGTGCTGAGGTAGTCTGTCTGTCTGTCTGTTCAGTCACACCAAGCCACAGCACTGGATCCCAGATCAGCAAAACCCACGGGCTTGGATGGTGCAGGAAAAACAACAACACAGCAAGGAACAGTTCATGACTTGATGTGAGATTGCTCAGTACCTGGAAGGGCCTGAACAATTCCAGCACAAACCAGTGCAGGAATGGGCTGTAGCTGCAGCATTGTGTGTGCAGGGCAGCAGAAGAGGCTGCAGGGACAAATGAATTTGGCCAGATTTGTCTTTTTCTCCTTCCCAAGCTAGAGAGTTTACTGCATAGTATTTTCTGTAGCTAAAGAGATGTCCATGGCCATTTAAAACACTGACTGAGAACAGAACACCGAGCAAAGCAAATTTCCCAAACCCGGAATCTCAGCAGCGGCCGTTTTCCATTTCTTGCGAGCTTGAAAAATAAGCTAGAATTTTGAAAAATCAGCATGGCTACATCCCCAGGGGAGACTCAAATAAAGCATTAATTAAAGAAAAGAAAGGGAGGTGTCTTATTTGAACTCTGCTGAGCTGGATGGATTACCTATGAAAGCTGGCAGTGACAGGACAGCTGTGTGAAGAAGCCCGTGGCAGAAGCGCCGGTGTCTTGCACAAACAACAGGAGACAGGGCGGGAGACACAGAGCCATAATTGCCACACAGATTTCTTCCTCATGAGGCACTTGCTAAGTCAGCAGAAACCTGCCTCAGTTTTCTGTTGCAAGGCACTGTGCTGTTAATTAAGGGGGAAAAAGAAAATTCAGCTATGCCTGCTATTGCTTTTACAGCTCTTCAGCCTTATCCTGCAGGGAATACTGCCAGGGGAGACCATTACATACCTATATATATATTTATTTATATAAAATTTTTCTCCTCCATGTTTCTTCTTTTTTCATGTATCATTGCAGAGAAAAAGTACAGCAATAATAAAAAGAGACGTGTATTAACATGAACATGGAGGTGTGGGAATTTGAGAATGGCCCAGTGAGATTTCACTGTCCCAGCATTTAGTAGAACAATTTAAACCAGTGCTGAAGTTTTAATTAAGATTTTGGGTTACTGGCTTTGTTGAGGTTCTAGAGGTAGAACTGGGAAGCCATGAAAATCTTTATGCAACTTTCTGCTAGGAGGGAAGCATGTATTTTTCAGGTCAGAAAGCTAAAATCTATTAATAAATCCAAGAATCCAATAATAAAAGAGGAATAAGCTATAATTCATTAATAAAATAGGTAACACTCGTGACCACTGAGAATCCTACAGATTTAATTGCTTACAATAAGTAAGTAGCTACATCTACTTATAATAGAATTGTACAAATCTTTAAGGTGGGAAAAGACCTTCAAGATAATTGTGTCCAACATTTGATTTACTTTTATTCACCATGAACTGTGACTTTGATCTACTGGATCAATATAATCTATATGTCTAAGCCATATTTAATTATTGGCTGGGGTATTGTCCCCAGTCTAGGTGCCAGGGCCATGGATGTCTCCTCCTCCATGCTGAAATGAAAATTTTTCTGCTTGCAGATTACACAGGAGCAGAGGGAAAAAGCAATAGCCTGAAGAAGAGGGTCTTATGCTGTGCCCCAGCTGAGGCACCCCATCAAAAAAATTGAGTTCCTCACCCTTCTTCCCCTTACCTCTGCACAGTTAGCTGAAATGTCCATGGTAAGGCAAAAAATAGGTTTTTTTTCTAGGAATTTGAGCTAAGGTTTTAATTACTGTTAATAAGGATGTGGATTTTCTGTCCTGCAAAAAGATTAAGAAAAAATTCTCCAAGCCCCCAGACTGTGCCAAGCCTGGGTACAAGTAAACAGTTTCTTTGCCATGCAATCTAATTTACCCCCTTTATTATTTGCTAATGATCTGCAGAAGACAAAAATTGCTGTGAAATACATGATCCCCTCCCTTTTCATTTTGAAAACACTGAGAAACCTCCATTCAAATCTTTGTTTGGTTTTTGCTCATTATTCCTGAAAAATTCATCAAAATCAATATGACTCCTTGTGGCGCAGCAGATCCTGCAAATTGTGACTTTTTGATGTAAGAGCTCCTGCCAGCTTTATTTCAGAGACTTGCACCTTAGAAGAAAAACGTGCCAAAATCACACAAAATCAGAGAGGAGGGGAAGGTAAGAGTTGCCCCATCCTTGGGCTGTTTGGGTGCAGAGACATCACTGCTCTTGTGGGGCTTCACCTCCATGCCCAGCCCTGGCAGGAGAGGCAGAGGGGAGCAGGACCTGTGTGCACAAGGGGTTGATAGTGAAGATTTGCCCATCTGTGGTGGCAGCCAAAATGCTGTGCCTTCCCCAACCCTCCCCAGCCTTTCCCAGGGCCCTCCCCAGGCACTCACAGGGATTACTCAGCTCAGGGTGGTTTCAGTGCCCTGGGTCACAGTGGGATTTTGGACATGGCTCTGTTTACACACATCATTTGGGCATGGCCACGGAATGTGGCGATCTGAAACACTGCTTGAAAGCCAGATGTGATGCTCAGGAGTGGATCTGCTTGGGCAGCTGGGGAAGATTAAATCCGCTTGTTGGCCACAGGGCAGCATGGGGTGGCACTTGGGACATTAGGCAGAGCTGAGAGAGGCTTTTGTAGTAAAACCGAAAACTTTGCTGGTCCCCAAAGCCTGCAAAGGTTCAGGAGCCTTTCAGTAAACCTGGATTGAGCAGATTTATAATTTCAGGGAGGAACCTCTTAAACCACCCTGGTATATGCATGATTTTGAGCCTAGACCCGGCCACACTTGGCACTTTGGAAGTTTTGCTTTGGGTTTTTTGCATACAAATCCAAAACACAATGTAGACTCAGCAGGGAGGAACCGATGCAGACCAAAACTGCTGAGTTTGGCACAGCTCTAATTATAATCTCTTCACAGTGCTGGTTTTATTTATTATTGTTTGTGCTGTGGTAGCAGTGAGGGGCTCCAAGCAGCTCTGGGGCTGCACTGTGGAAAAGGCAGGAGAAGGAGGCAGCATCCCCAGCCTGAAGAGAGCATATTCTAAATAAACAAAAAAGATAAAGAATGAGGGAAAGACACAAAGCACGTAAGCAGAGCGATCAGGGGGTGCTGGCAAGGCAAGGCTTTTCTTTGCGTCTCTCTTCTCTCACCCACACACAAAATTGTGTTTGTTTATCCTGTAAACTCTTTGGGGTCAGGGCTGCATTTTCCAGAATGTTTAGGGAGATGGGATGCAAGAAATGTTGGAGAAATGGAGGTGCTGAGGGCAGCAGCAGCAGCAGCAGAGATCAGCAGCCCATGGGACCACTATGCTGGATTTTGGCAGTGAGGATGGGAGCAGGAGGAAGGTGATGGGGAGGAAGGGCAGAGGAGGAGGCTGACTGCCCTCCTTAGTTTGGGTCAGGTCAGAAAACCCACTCTGACAACCTGGGACAAGCCACCAGAGCACTCCATGCTGCAGATTCCTCTGGGGTTGAGCAGGGCTAAAGTGGCATAGTTAATTCTTCCTTGGTGTAAAGTGCTTTGAGATACTCAGGTGAAAGGTGCTGGATGAATGCAAAGATTTATTTTTCATAAACGTTTTCACATATTCGTTTCACTTAGGCCAAGTCAAGGTCTAAAGCCAGGAATTTTAGAGAAACGTTCTTCTCTCTAATTCTATATACACATATATATATGAATATAAAAATACATTTGCAAAAGAAGCCAAGGTATACTTTTTCAAAATGAAGCCTTAAAGTTAGATTTCCTAAATCTATATATAGGATCTTAAATGAACAGCCAGATTTAAAATCAGGACACTTCATTAAAACTGAGTTCAGGAGTCCAGCTGTAAGTTCTTACTTGAAGATGTTTTGCCACAAGCTGGCTGAAAGTTTCATATCTTAAAAGAAGTTTTTAATGTCTGGTTTTGGTTTTTATTTTTTTTCCTCAAGGATTTAGGTGAAGGTTTGGGCCAGTTATTTTATCCCAGTTATTCACCATTCTGCAACTATTAATTAAAACAAACAGCTCTCTGAAGCTATTTCTCACAATGGGGAAGATTTATATCTTGAAACTGAAGCTTGTTTTTACACTCTTTTCTACACTGCGTAAACATCCAAGGTTGTTATTGCAGCAATCACCAACACAAGCTCTCAGAGCTCCTTGCCAGCCTTGTGATATTTATTGTTTGAAAAGCCCCAGCTCCTGGAGTGAAGTGATTAGATGAGAACCTCAGCTTTCAGTTCAAAACAAGAAGAAAAAGTAATTTTGAGAGAAACGGGAAACCATGAGCAGAATGCAGAGTCAAGGGTCCAAACATCAGAAAGGAGAGCAAAAAAAAAAAAAAAAAGAAAAAAGAAAACCCCACATGTGTTATTATTCTTTAAAGCCTAAGGACACTTAAACCAAGCTCCCCCTTCTAATCTGCCAGAGGGGGGCTGACTCATGGCTTGTGGCTGCCAGGGCATGGCTGTGGCTGGGGTTACTCATCACCCTGGAGTGCCCAGAGGTTTTTCCCCAAGGGGCTGCTCTCCCTCTGCTGAGCTGCCTGTGGTTGTACTGCCAGGTGCTGGGCCCCAGCCACTTCTATTTTCATTTTAGTTTTTTCCTTTTTCCTTTCAAACCAACTTTACTGGAGCATTTGTTTATGAAAATATCCTGGACAAGGAATTAGCACCGACTTGACAAATAGAGACAATAGGTCACCTCCTGGTCCCTCCAAATCTTACAGGATCTCTTTAAGCTTTCAAAAAAAGAAGAAAATCAGAACTAATCAGAAGTCTTGGCTGCTAAATAGTCAGTAAAAAAAGAAGAAAATCAGAACTAATCAGAAGTCTTGGCTGCTAAATAGTCAGTAAGGCCATAACAATGTAAAAGCAAATGTAAATATTATACGATGAAATGTATTTTTCAAAAAGCAGGTTTTTTTCTCAGCAGTTAGATTGGTTTTATATACAGTGGGATGATTCATTCCTGAAGGTAACTCCAGCCTATGAAACAACCCCCTACATATCATGGCCTAAAACGTCTATTTCATACAATGCTTTTACCTTGTGAAAGCTCATTCAGCCTCCTGATTTATTTTACATTTAAGGCTGTTCTTCTCCCTGCTCTGCTCTCCACAAACCCTCGGGGGAGAGGGGAAAAATACAGAGCAGAAACCTGGCTAACCCCAGTGTGACTAAGGGGCATTAATATTGGAAAACCAATGCAAGGAGTGTAACAAAAACACAAGCAGGAGAAAAACAAGAATATTTCTGCATAGCAAAATAGCACGTGGTGAAACCTTTTGTACACAAAAGGCAGGGTGGGTCCCAGATGAGGCAGCAGAGAGGAGTGTGGTCTTTTCAACGAGCTGAATGTGCAGCCCATAGCCATGGTGCAGACTGTGTGGTTTAAATTTATACATTTACAGGGTTACAATTCCCACCTCTCTTCAGGGCGCAGTTAAACCTGACTTCTTCAAAGTGTGGCTTCAGGAATCAGGGCAGCTATAGACCAGCAACAGATGCAGTCACAGCTCAGAGGAGAGATAAATCTCCTCTTGCAGGAGTGAATAGATGCCAGAACACTCTGAAATCCCCCTCTTTACCAGAGAACCTTGCATTATGAATGTGTCTCTCTGCTGGGGCTCGGGTTATGCCTGCAATAATGACCCAGTATTGTCATATCTGTTTCAGAAATACTTTGTGAGCTGGTGGAAGACAAATGTTGGACACAACAGTGCTGCCAGCTGCTCCAGTGCTCTTCAGGAACGCCATTCTTCCTATTCCTGCTGTTGATTCAGCCACACACCCTGCCAATAAAGTGCAGCCATAGCTGCCTGACAGGTCATCCCCACTGCACAAGAGGGGGCAGTCTGCCAGCCCCAGACAACTCAACCACCAACCCTGGCTGCTCCAGCATAACCAAATCCCCAAGGGTAATGGCAGCCCCTTCTGAATTGATGTCTTATCCCGCTGAAGTCCTTGAGCTTCCCAGACTTCTGGAGCCACAGCTGATGAACACAAAGGTGCAGCCTGATGCAATCCTACAGTCCTGGGTGTGCTGTTGTGGTCCAGAGAGATCCAGCAGTGGGGTGTCCACAGCTGGTGAAACCCAGGCCAGGTGTCCCTGGCTGAGCTGCTGGCACTGTTTTGTCAAGGTTACAAGGCAGGGCTGAAGTGTCCTCCAGCCTATCACCACCTGCCCAGGGCTCACATCCAGAGAGGTGCACAAAGGCAAACAGCTGGAACAGCTGGAAGGGAGGACACGACAAACCAGAGGCTTCTCGTTTGCTTTTGCAGACAGATCGGGGACAAAGGCAGGTGTCCCACAATAATTGGGCAAATACCTCAAGTCAGTGAGATGTGGCTTCACAGAAGAGCTCACCACCTAATGCAGCCCAAAAAGGTTGGCACAACCACACAGTTAAACTCAAGCACCGCTCCAGACTTTGGAGGCTGAACCTCAAGAACGCCAGGCCAGGAAAAACTCTGCTGCAAAGACAAAGTCAAACCAACTCAGGCAGATTTGTGGATTGGAATGGAAATGGCCTCACTGTACTGGTTCCTTAATGCCATTTTATTCCTTCCTTCCCTTTTGAAGAGAACTGTTGTGTGAGCTCACATTCAGAGAGGTGCACAAAGGCAAACAGCTGGAACAGCTGGGAGGGAGGACATGACAAACCAGAGACTTCTTGTTTGTTTTTGCAGACAGATAAGGGACAAAGGCAGGTGTCCCACAATAACTGGGCAAATACCTCAAGGCCAAGGCTCAAGTCAGTGAGATGTGACTTCACAGAAGAGCTCACCACCTAATGCAGCCCAAAAAGGTTGGCACAGTCACACAGTTAAACTCAAGCACTGCTCCAGACTCTGGAGGCTGAACCTCAAGAACGCCGGGCCCCGAAAAACTCTTCTGCAAAGACAAAGTCAAACCAACTCAGGCAGATTTGTGGATTGGAATGGTAATGCCCTCACTGTACTGGTTCCTTAATGCCATTTTATTTCTTCTTTCCCTTTTGAAGAGAGCTGTTGTGTGAGCAAACAGAGCCTCAGTTTTCTGGTTGAAGCTCCTGACGCCAGCGATCCTCCACTTGCATGCAGCTCGGAGCTATGTGGAAGTCATAGGGTCAATTTGTTTACCTTGCCTGTGGCAAGGCTTGGGTTCATCAGGTTAATTCCAGCAGTTGCTAAAAGGTCTTGAAATTTTTTTCTCTGGTGTCATATGGCTTTGTATTTTTTATTTTTTTTCCCCCAAAGCAGGGGGTAACCATGAACTGTTCAAAACACACCGAAGTAAACAACATTTTTCCACATCAAGCTCATCCTGTGGATTAATTCATTTGCATTTCTGGCCCTTTCAAGTGAGGGGAAGTCATACAGATGGCAGCAGTCATTTAAGGATTTTAAGAGTTATGGTTCACATCATCCAAAATTGATACCAGGACTACTTGTTCCCAGGGAAAGAAAAGATTGTGGTGGACATACTGATGTTTTGGGAAAATGGGAGATTTTTAATAATATTAGAAAAATGTATTTTACAGCTGTTATTATTTGTTTAAGTTCAAAGCCTCTGGCGCATCCACACTGATCTGTTGTGAATCACTTCTTTGTTTCTGGTGGTAGAAAAGTTGATTTCATAGTGCTGATTCTACTGAGTCTGGGTTACTCTTGTTATCCTTTCAGATAATGGACCATTGAGCCCTGCAAACAAGTCTGCTGTCTGGTACCATCAGCTGATTTGCATCAGATTTCTGAGACTGAGGAGTTCCAGTTCTTTGGGGTTGTGTGTATAGGAACAGTAAGAACTTCACAACAATCAGGGCAGCAAAACTCTTTGGTCAAGAACCAGCATGTCTTAAATATTACTGGGGTGAACTAGGCCCGGATACAGGAATGAGTTAATCCTGAGATAACTGTCAATAATTTGCCATTAACCGTGATTATTGATTCTGCAGCCTGGTGAAATTACTATGTAAAAAACCCCACAGTGGCAATAGCAACAAAGTACAGTGTTTTCTGGCAGGCTCTGTGAGCCCCTTCAATGCAGGAAGCAATAGATTATAAACAACTTTTATTTTAATCCCTGCAGGACGCATTGTGAGAGTCCAAAAACAAGACCTGTTTTTCTCAAAGCCCTCCAGAGGAAAAAAAAAAAGTTCTTGATATCCCAATACAATATCAAAGAGATCAGCAAGTAAAGAAAAACTGTCTGTTCCTGGCAAGACATCAGAACAGCTCCCACAAGTTTATAGTTGTCCAGCAGATCATCAAAAATAGAGTTTTGCTTGGCTTCAGGACTTTTTAGTGCCAAGAGGTGGTGCTGATTGTGAGATGCTTGGTATTTTCAAGTATGCCAGCCAAAGGACTGCTGAGGGATCATAAGTCGTCCTTAAAATGTGAAATTTGTTATTTCTGGGCTATTTTATGCATAAACTGGTTTTTCTGTGAGCAAAATGCTCTGTGGTGTGCTCAGTGCAGGCAGCTATTGTGCACACAGAAGCTTCTATTTGCACACCTAAAAGTGTGCACAGATCTATTTCCTGTGAAAAAAACCCCTAATATCTAACTCTTAGATGTACACAAGTCCATCAATATTTGCAGTGCTCACCATGAGCACATCACAGGAGTTTATTTGCCCAGATTTTTTTGGGCAGAGATGGAAGGAAGCCAGCTTTTCCCTGGCACCAATGCCTGGATATGGGATTTTTTCCCCCATCTTTCTCTTTTCTTCTCTCTGTTTGCACCTCCAGGGCAGTGACAAGGAGCAGATTGAGTGGCAGTGGCCAGGGGACAGCTGCAGGGCTCAGACCCAGCAGGGAGGGACAAATGCAGCCACCCTAGGGCTGTGGTGTGGGCTGGGCTGGGCGCTGGGCTGCCACACTGCAGAGGGACTCTGCAGAGAAAAGCAGCCACAGGCAAAAAAGGGACTTCTGGCTCTAAAGGAAACCTGGGTTTGGGGGGTCAGCTGCAAAATTTTCAGAGCAGACAGTCAGGAGGTCAAGCTGTGCTGGGGAGGGACAAACACGAGGTCTCTGGGAGCACAAGCACGATGACTTTGGCAAATCTCCCTCAATGTCAGCGTAGTCTTTGACTCAGATGATGCTGTAAGGCCATTTCCATCTTCACACACAGCCTTGCCATCTGCTCTGAGCCATTTTACAGTCCCTGTTGATCCTTCCTAGAGACTAGCAGGGTATGGCGCTTCTCCAAGGTGACCAAAGTGGTCACTTACAAACGCTGTCCTGGCAAGGCTTTCAGGACACACCAGGTGGGGGCTGGTGCTTGCCCATGACTTTGCAGAGCTGCTGGAGGGCTGTAACACCTGGGCTAGCTCTGGAGGAAGCTCCTTGTCACTGCAGAGTGCCCCATGCCCTCCTGTGTGTCCCCCAGAGACCTCAATCCTGTCCTTGTCCCTCCAGTGCTGGGTGCTGGATGGAGTCTGTCCCCAGAACTGCTTTGTGCACTCTGAGCTGCTGAGCCTCCATCTGGCATAATCCACCCTAAAATGTCCCAGACAATTCACCCTAAACATGTCCCAGTGCCAGCATTCAAACCCTGTCACTTTTAAAGGTCCTGGTCCCACAGAAGTGATGTCCTTGGTGAGGCTGCAGCCCTTGCATCTTCAGGGGATTTCAGAAAAGCTCAGCTCTGACAACAGGCAATGCTTACTTGAAGTGTTGAAACTCACATTTGGTGAGTTTTTAGCTTTGCAAAGCTCCTCAGCCAGAGCTGTCCTGTCATCCCACCCAACAGAAATGGTCCTGTCATCTGTCCCTGGCTCCTGCCATTCTGCAGCAGAGGAATTCCACACTGTTGAGATTGGAACTGGACTTAGGCATGAGATTGGTGTGAAAAAACCCTGAGGTGGAAACAACCCAACAGGAAAATCCCACTGCACTGAGAAAGCTGAAGGTGCAAAATTTCTGAAAGGAGGAGGGCAAGCCTGCTCAGTGTGTGCCCCCCAGAATAAGGGGGTTTGTTGGGCAGGTCGGATTGTTTGCTGTGCAAGGCAGCTCCCAGTGCCCACTGCTGCTGGGTGTGAGAGGGAGTTTTGGAAAGGGCAGGAAGCAAATTCCATCACTTGGAGATGGAAGTTCTGCAGAGTGCTCTGAATGCTGACACTCAAAACTGATTTGAGCTGTGCTTCATCCTCACAGATTCCACATGCATTCCCTGTGACCAAAATCCTGGGAGGGGAAACTTAGCTGGTGATTTTCATGGGACCATTTCCTCTGTCTTTGCAAAGAAATTAAGTCCCCTTTGCAAGGGACTTAATGAGATTTTGTTTTGCTGCACAACTTTTTTCATATTTTGCCAGTCATTTGAAAGGGTAAGTCACCCAGGGTAAATCTGGATATGCAATCCTAAAATAATAATAATAATAATAATAAACTTTTTTTCATATTGTGCTAGTCATTTGAAAGGGTAAATCACCCAGGGTAAATCTGGATATGCAATCCTAAAATAATAATAATAATAATAATAAACTTTTTTTCATATTGTGCTAGTCATTTGAAAGGGTAAATCACCCAGGGTAAATCTGGATATGCAATCCTAAAATAAAATAACAGAAGGGTTGAAAAATGTTTCTTTAAATGGTTTTGAGTGAATTATACTGCTTGATGATTTCTTTTTAGTGATATTAGAGGTATTCAGGATTTTCCTCTTTCCTTTGTAAAGCAAAGTTAACATCCTAAATTTCCAGCCTTTTATTTGTTTAAAAGTCTTGTACTAAAAAGACTTTTTAGTTTAAATTTCAATCAAACCCTTTTCTAATGAGGTAAAAAAGTTAGTTTCAAGTTTTTATTAAAAAGTAAGAAAATTGATAAAGGCAAGGAAACCCTTCCCACTCTACTGTTCCATTTGTAATTACTCTTTTATTATTATTTGTAATGTTTTCGTTATTTGTAATAACCTAAATGGGGTCAGCAACAAGGGTAAATAAAAGCCTGAGTCCCAACATCCGTGACTTAAACCAACACCATGGCATGACAAAGTGTGCAATTAGATTTGTGCACCTTTTAAAGAGGCAAAGCCTCCTGGCCCTTTGCCACATCTCCCAGGCTGGGAGAGGGGTCTGGGGCACCTTGGGGTGACTCTGGGGGTGCTCAAGCTCCCACCCACCCCGATGGGCTCAGGCACAAGTCACTGCCTTGCACTTTCCACTCGGGCTTCAGCAACTGGCTGCAGTTTTGCCACTGCTGTTCAGGCTTTAAAATGACATTTTTATTTGCCTGACCAAATTCTGAATGTGACTCAATCCTCCCCCAGCCCAGAGCTGTGTCCTCTGTAACAGAATAATGTTTAGGGTTCGATTCATAGTCCACCAGGCGAGCATAATCAAAGTGACTCGGCAGGGTGTGGGGTGGGGGAGCAAAAAACAAAGGGAAAAAAAACCCAAACAAGCCACTCCTTCCCCCCCAGCCCTTTCCTGGTACAGAACAGAGTGTCTTGTGCTCCATTCAGCTGGCCTGGCTGCAATGGTTTTGTGCACAGGTACAGAGAGCTGCTGCTGCTGCTAAAGAGTCAGGGGAGGCTCTGTGATTTTGGGGATGGAATTCCCTGAGGTTGAGTGGATGGATGTGTTTCCCTGGGTCAGCCCAGGGTGACAGCTCCTCTCTGTCCCTGTCCTGCCATGCTGTGCATGCTGTGTGTGTGTATTTCTAGGGAAGTATTAAAAAAAAAACCTAAAAAAAAGCAACATTTTCAGGGGCTGCACAGAAACCAGTGCAGGAGTTGCTAGAGCAGTGTGCATACGCTCGAGAGGAATCCCTTTCAGTTCCTCTTTTCTTCAGCTTTATTTAAAAAGGCCTTGAAGGCTGGTTTAATTACGAAAACCAGCTCTCTAGACACCAAACAAAACGGCAGCCTATCCTAAGTTGGCACCAGGACAGATGCATATTTTGCTCCCTTCTCCATGCCAATGGGCTGTAGCTCATCCAGTATGTCAATCCAAGTTGGCTGTCTGAAATCCAAGTTTAGTGGCCTGAAAATATCCTGCTCCGCCTTTGTTTCGTGTGGTAAACAGCTCGCTCAGTTAATTTCTTCAACCTTCAAAACAAAAATCAACACACACCCTCTCCCCCCCTCCCCTGCAAAAACCCCACATTACTACATATTTTGGTAATAGCGTCTCTTTGCATTTCTCCCCTCTGCAGGATTTCCCTTTTTCCCCCCTCTGTGTACACTGACCATGGAACGCTGGCCAAACACACTGCTTTTGAAAAGATAGGCCTGATTCTGCTGGGCACTGAGCTCTGCTGAATGGACTCAAAGTTAGAGACCCAAACAGCCAAGTTCTGCAACAAAAAAAAAAAAAAAAAAAAAAAAAAGTTTGAGGCTGTTTGGTGCTTGCAGCTTTGCCAGCTCCTCTGAGCTGCCTGGCCATCCCCTGGATTCAGCTAAAATTGGGTCTGGCCACCTGTGGGAACAGACATGGTGGGTTCAGGGATGGGGGCTTTGCAAAGAGGGGTATTTGGGGAGGCTCCTTGGGCTTCAGCCCCTCCATCCTGTAAAGGTTTGCAGGACAATGTGCACCAGGCAAGAATAGCAGGCAGGGTTTATCATGATTTACCATTGATGCAAATTCCCTCCCCTCCCTTCCCTTCCCCCTCTGCCATTTCATAAAGGGGCCCAGGCTCCCCAGTCAGCCAGCAGGGTTGGGACTGCCAAGAGAAAACAAACCCAGTGTGGGGAGGCTGCCCACAAAACATGGCTTAGTCAGTGCTGTGGGGATGAGAGAAACCAAAGGGCCTCCCAAAGGCCGGGGATGGAGTGCACTTCCCTTGATAATTCAACTCAAGCAAGGACTCATCTCTCTCTTTGTTCCCTCACAAAGGGGATTGGGCATCCCTGAAAACCTGAAATTGGCTCTCCACTTGCCAGCTCTCTAAGCAGAAGCAACAGTTTTCCACAGGGTACAGCTAAAGCCTGGGAGATGATTAACAAGTCACTTGTCTGATTTTCACCTGTCCTGATAGCTTTGCAATTGACCCAGTGTTTACCAATAGATTTACGGGTCACTGAAGAAGAAAAAAAGAGAGAATGTGAAGGAATGAAAAAGATATATATCTTGGAGAAAAAAAGGAGATTAAAAATGTCAGGGCAGCTGGAGGAATCCCCAGGAAATCCCAAGAAATGTCCCCAACTGTCATCTTTCTTCTCCACCTTCCCAGTGGGAAGTTATATGGTGTTCAAACAAGGCAAGAGCGTGCCACCCTTTAATTACCATATTTATATGGATGTTTCATATGGGTACTTCATATAGTGGAAATGCTGAGCAAATATTAACTTTGACTCTTTGGAACCTTTGGTTTAAAACAAAGAAGGTGTGGGGAAGCAAACACTGGGAGAAGAGGCTCAGCTCCAACTTTTACCCCATCAGTGAGTCCGACTGCAGAAGACGGCACTGAGCACAGAGGAGAATTCAGCTGTACTGAGAGCAGTGCAAAGCCAAATGTTCTGCACTGCCCTGTGCCTTCTGCCCAGTGCAAACCCTGCTTTGGATTACAGTGAGAGACCGCAAGAACAGAACAGCCTCTGCCCCTCTTGGTCTGGGCTTTTCCGAGCACGATTTTCCTCTTCCAAACTGCAGGGCAGGGACACAGGACAGGCAGTGCCTCTGTTCCAGGGCAGTGTTGCTGTTAAACTTGGCAGGTTTGGTTAAAATCACCAGCAGGAGGTGAGCAGCCCTGCCCTGGCCTGCCCTGCCTGTGTGTGCTGGGATGGAGAGCTGTGGATGCAGCATTGCTTGGGAAGATGCCACCCCATTCCCTGAGAACAGAGAGTTTCTGAGACTCAGGCCATCCTTCCTGATGCCACACTGCTGTGGGGAGAGAGGGTTTTGGGGAGCAGAGAGGAGGGCACCCCAAGCAGGGCAGCACAGGCAGGGTTAATCCTCAGCACAGCACACACTTCCCCTTTCCCCTCCCCGGAAAGAAAAGAACATATTTCCTGCAAGGGGATGATGACTTTGCAGTGCTCAAAGCAGCTCTCCCAGTGACCAGGGGATTTTCCAGGGCTGGGAGGCTTCAAAAGGCTGTGTTTTTCCACCAAAAGGCACTTCCAGTATCTCTTGGGTTCAATTTCAAATTGCTTCAGTGAGGAACACACAGATTCTGTACTATCCCAATAGGATAAAGGCACAGAGGGTTATGCTCTGCCTGTTTGCACGCAGTTATCAGGAGATGCACATCAGCACATGTAGGCAGACACATGGGTGCATTGAGAAAATGCCTGCTTGCTGGATAAGTCTGGTGGAGCTTTTATCTCTTGGGAAAAAATGGTTCATGATAACGCTGCCTGCTGAAACTCACAGGCATTTGATTTCTTCACTGCCTCCTGGGAAAAAGAGCAGAAGCTCCTTTTAGGTAGCTGAGGGGGAAGGGGAGAGGAGAAGCAGGAGGTAAAAGAAAGGAGAAAAGGAGAGTGGGCATTATTTGCTGGTGAAATCTTAGCATGGGGACTTGGTATTATTTCACTGGAAGTGGGAATTCCACGCTGCTGCCTTTGAGAGTGGGGATGGCAAAGGCTGAAGGAGCAGAGATCAGCCCTGGGTGAGAGAGGGTTTGCTGTGTTACTGCCAGGCAGCCCCAGTGACCCCTCAGGTGGCTGTCAGCAGGAGGGTGGCAATGGGAATGTCTCCTGGAGAACCATGGCACCTTCAGGGATACAGGCCCATCTCCAGCTCAGGAACATTTTGATACCAATGGGAAACAAAAGCAAAAATAATTTACTGCTCTGGGTGAAGCAATGCAGCTGTGTTTAAGGGAGGCACAGACATCCAGAGGACAGGGAGCATTGCCAAAGCCAAAGCCAAAGCCAGGCTTTTTCATTCTCAGCAATACCTGGCTTTTTTTTTCCTTTTTTTTTCTTTTTTTTTTTTCTGTCTGGATGCTGTCCATCCACAAAGTCTGGCCCCCTTCTCTGCTCTCAGGTTTCCCCCCAGGATTTAGATCTTAACACCTCCAAATGCAGCTTGGCTTCCTTCCTAGAAGGAGCAGGCCTGTGGGAAAGGGGCTGCACAATGGCAACACTTTGGCTCAGAAGCAACAGCAAACCTGCAAACCTTTTCAAGCCCAAAAGACAGGATGATTTGCCCTTCTACAGGAGGGGTAATCCTGTGTCCCTGGAGCAGTTTCCATTCCCAGAGCTGAAGGAGTTGGGATCCCTCTCTGTTTCACATCTGCACAGATGGAGAGGGCACAGTGCTCCTACTTTGTGTAATAATGTCTTATTTGCACAGTAATCTCAGCTGTGGGAAGGAAATGTCTTCTCTGGCCCAAGTTGTGGGCTGTTAAAAGTCTGGCAGATCCCATGCTGGAGGTGGCTGCATTTCAGTGGTGGGAAAAGTGATTTTCATATTGTTCTGGCATGGTTCTTGTAAACTGAACTTCTGTAACACTTCTCTTTGAGATCCATGGGAGCCTTTGCCTTCTCTAGGCCCGTGGTGCAGGACCATCAGTTTGTAAAACTGACTCAGAGGAATGCTATAATGAGTTTGTTTGTCAGAGATTCTTTTTGTCCTTCTGTTTCATTCCTCTTGAGATAATCACAGTTGACTTTTGCATGTGACACTTGAATCTTTTTCAAAACTATCTGCCCTCAACGGGACAGAACTCACTTGCACAGTTATGTCAGTGAAGTGTGTTTTTGACACATGTGCAGATGCAAATGATTGTTTCATGATGATTGTCTTGTGTAAATGACAAAAAACTTTGCCTGCTAATGAGGTGTGCCTTTTAAAATCAGATCCTTTCCAAGGCTGAGGTGAACATTCAGCATGAAGACTCCATGAACCAACCTCAACAGTTCTTTTTCCCTGCTCCTGCCCAAAGTGGGCACTTTTTTCTGCTTGTCACACTGTGGGCCCACAGGAAACGGATAGACGAAACTGATGCAAGTTAAAGATAGTTCAGAAAACAAAAATGGTTATTATTCAGCAGGATCTATTCCCTGAACTGCTCCATTGCACAGCCCCACGAGCAGTTGTGCTGGCACAGAGCAGAAGGTGTGCAAGGGTGGAACAAGGTGATCAAGGCTTCCAGAATGCCAGGACGGCTCAGGTTGAAGGCATCACAGTGGCTCATCTGATCTCAGCTCCCTGCTCCAGCAGGGTCAGAGCACAGGGCACAGGATTGTGTCCAGAGGGGTCAGGAATATCTCCCATGAGTGAGACTCCACACCCTTTCTGTTCAATCTGTTCTTCCTTCAGGTGGAACCTTCTGTACATCAGCTTTTGCCCATTCCTCTTATCCTACATCTTGGCACCTCTAAAAAGAGCCTGGTCCATCCTCTGACCCCTCCCTGCAGCCATTGATAAGACTGAAGCAGCTGCAGCCTGGGTTCCTTCCCAGCTATTCCCAGGATTTATCTCTGCTGATTCTTTTCCAAGGAAACATCTCAATGATTTAACAGAGCATCAGAAGCAAGCACGGACTCACCTGGACATGCCTGAGGCTGCAGCTCAGGCAGAGCTCAGGGTGATGCCCTGCTCTGGGCCCACAAAACAAGCTGGCAGCACAAAGAGCAGCCTGTTTCCTGTGGCTTTTGCTTGTACAGCTTGAACCATCAATGCCATTAAGGACAGGCTGTGCTGGTGGCACACAGGAACCTCCCAGCTGGTGTGTGAGATCTGCTGTACAACCCTGTAAGATCTGATGGGAAAACCATTTAGTTCAATTCATGTTTTGCACTGCCTCTTGTCTTATACAATTCCAGGGAGCAGCTGAGTTTTTTTGCTCGTATAATAATACTTAAAAAAAAAAAAAAAAAGCCAAAAAACCAACCCAAACCCAAAAAAACAAAACCCAAAGGAAATTAAACCACAAACAACTATATTCAAAAAACAAAGGGTCTGGCTGCTGCCCAAGAAAACAAGGAAATTTAAAGATAAAGCAAAGTGTCCTTATTTCACCCTGCTGTGCCTAAGGATGGCTGGGCTTTCCAAAGAAGGCAAGACACGGCTTGTCCTGCTCTGCCAGGGAGTGGCCAGCAAAGGCCAGGCCCTCCCAGCAGATGAGCTGGACTTGTCCCCACTCCTTAATGGGAAAGTCATGCAGCAGTGTTGGAGCCCAGAGGCTGGAATGTGGGAGACCTCTCAGCTGTGTGTGCGCCGGGATGGATCAGGGATAAACGAGCCCAGACTCTCTGGTGGATGTGGAAAAGAGAAACTCAAATGGGATCAATGTCCCTCAAGCACACTGATGGGGTGATGTTTTGAAGCAGCAAATGGGCCCTTTTAAAATTTTATTCTTTTGTGATACCAGTTTTACTCTCACAGGCCTCCAGAAAAGCTAACTCTTATAATTTCTATTCTTATATCATCATTAATTTAGCAAAATCTATTTGATTTATTCTTGAATAATTTGAATATCCAAGGATTTCTTCCATTCTCCTTCGGTGCTGACGTGGCCCCAGTGAATGTCTGTGCTTTCATTTATGATGAAATTGAAAGGCACAGGCAGTGACCTGGAATGGGAGGATGTTCCAGACCCTTGGGAAACAATGAACCAACCCCCACTCGTGACATCTGCATTCCTGTGAGTGCTTCTTGCAGGTGCATGTCCTGGGACAGGGTAAATGCACACATCTGATTTTGATGTTCACTTTGCTTGCTGAAAGCCCATTAAACAAATGAGCTGCTTACTTTTTGTCTGTTATTCTCTCACTATTGTGTTTAGACTCTGCTAAGACCCCTGTGCTTGGACCCATCAATATTTTAAGTCATGAACTGGAAGACCAGCACAAAGACAGTCCTTTCAAACCTCCTGTGTCTTAAAGACAGAAATTGTTTCTAAGTGGTCAGAACATTTTACCAACTTTTTTTTTTTTTTAATGCTCTTTTCTAATCCAGGAATCACAGGTGGATCCAGGTCTTAGAGCTGACTTCATTTACAAGCAAATTGTCTAGAGATAATGGGGTGCAAAAGCTGCCCTCTCCTTGCAGCTCCATTGGCAGAACCAGCTGCTCTAAATCCAAGTTTTCAGGGGCAGTTTTCAGGGGCACTGGGGAGCTAGGAGCCATCTCTGAGGAAGCACTCACTGCTTGAAAAAATAAGTTCCCCCCAAGGGAACAGCCAAGAACTTCTGGGGAACCTCAACTCTCCAAAAGGCTGGGAAAATGGGGAATTGAATTGGGCTTCCCATGTCCCAGCTGACAGCCCTAATTTCAGACCTGCTGATTATTCTGGGGTAAGGTTTTCTTTTTTTGACACATATAATTTCCACAAGACTCAGTTTCAACTCAACATGAATGAGGGGAATTTGTGGAGGATTGAAAAAACTTGGCAGGATGGAAAAGCTCTTTCTCACCCATCTAAAGTCCTCTGTTTTCTCCTGGATCAGAGTAGGAGTTTTCAAGCTTATCTAAATTTTCCCAGTGGGAGTGAAGACTCCTGCCCAGTGAAGCAGTGAGAATAGCTTGCATCTCTCACTTATCTTTTGTTGAGCCTTCAGGAGCTGCACAGAGACCTCCCTGAGCTGGATACTGTTCAGTGAGAGGGACAAATGCTGATATCCAGCATGGGGACTCCTATGTCCAATTCCTCCAGAAGCATTCCTTTACTCTGCCCTTTGAAATGTCTGTACGGCCAAAACCTGCACTTTTTCTTATTCCGGCCCTGAGGAATTGATGCATCTGGCCAGTAGCACCATTTCAGAGCCATTTGTGTTAGACACTGATGTCCAGACTCTGAACAGTTCTTACCAGCTGCTTAATAAGAACACCTTTTCCAGTGATTCCTAATTCACTGAAGGAGTGTAGTGCTGCCTAAGCCTTTTGCCATCTGGGCCCTTGCCATTATTTTTCAGTAGCTGGGCTGCAGTGCAGGAAGTTGCTGGAGAATTAGTTTGAACTGGACACACTCACAGATAACGCTGCTAAAAACGGCTTCCTCTTCAAGGGATTTGTGTCTGCTGGGCCTGTGTGCTGCACAGTTTGCAGCATGGACTTTCTCCAAGGAAGCCTCCATCCAAGCCCAGTCCCTGTGGAAGCTGGCACTGCTGTGGGTGACTCAGTGGGGAGCGTGCACAGCTCCGTGTTCCCAAATAGCTCCTCGCCTGCCAGCAGCATCCCAACTGCATTTCCCAAGGAGAGAAGGGCTAACAGGGCGGGCATCTGACACTCCTCAGCAGCCTGAGAGGCACAGCCCCAGCGTGTGAAGGCTCTGCTCAGAGCCAGGGCTCTGCTCTCCTCCCTGTGGCTCTGACTCACGCCGGGGTGGTGGCTCTGAGCTCCGCGGGATTAGGCAGCACAGGTGGCACCACCTGCTGCAAAGCTGCCCCAGCTCACCCCCAGTGACTCCCAGACGGGTCAGTTGCTGAAGGGGAAGTGGCCAAGGGGACAATGGGCTCCTTGTGGCTGCTCAGCAGCATCCCTGCCTTTGCCACGGGCTGGCATTTGGCACAGCTCCTTGTTCTGGGTGCACATGGGGCGAGCGGTGTTGGCTGAGCCCCTCTGGAAAGGTGTCAGGAGGAGTGAAAGGTTTGTGCTGATCTCTGACACAGAGTGGGGCTTTCTCTTTGCCATGAGTTCCAGGGTGATGTGAGCCACTGCAGGCTCTGCCACAGCCACTGCAGGCTCTGCCACAGCCACTGCAGGTCAGAGGTTTTCAGCTGCTGCTCTCCTTTATTCCTGTGCTTTCCTTGCCCTGCTTTCCGCTCATTTGGATGAAGTGCCTAACTCTGACATATTTCTTTGGGGAGAGCCCAAAACCCTTCTAGAGCCAAGGTGCTGCACCCTGACAGTGCTGCTACTTTGCCTAAGGATTTAAGCCAGTGGAGTCACCTATTGATAAAGCCACCACTGAGTGTCCCTGTCACTGTCATTGCTGGCCACAAGACCCATTTGGAGCAAGGGAACTGGCAGTGGAGTCCAGCCCTGCCAGGTGAACACACCCAGAACCTGCAGCCCTCCTGTCCTTAGGATCTTCTGTGTTGATGGATGGGAACTGCAAGTGACATTTTTAAACCAATCCCATGTGGAGGCCAATCCAAAGTCTGTGAGTGTCGCTACAAACCTCACCTCTGGGCACCCTCTCCCCTCTATCCCTCCAGCATACAAAAGGTGGGAGCCCCCAAGAAAGACCCCCTGAACTCCACCCTTTAGCACTACAGAAGAATCTTGGTGTTCAGAGAATTGCTAGGGGAGCCTTTTGTTTTTATCCTGATGCAGCTTCTTTGTATTTTTTACCAGGGCTCCAATATCTCATGCAGATGAGTGCTGTGTGCTCCATGAGCATGTGCTGTTTGGCCTGGCTTTAACAGCCAAATAAAGTGATTACAGAAATCAGAGTGGGTGTGACTTCCTCTATCCCATGCCACAGAGGTCACCACCACAGCCACCTCTCCTCGTGAGCTTTGCCAAAAAGCCAGGTACCTGCAGGCTGACCCCAAAGCAAAGCACAAAACCTACTTTAATTCATCACTGCCCTGATTGCTTGCACTGTGCCATCCCACAGTGCCAAGACTGCACATGGAAAACCAAGATTAAACTCTGCTTCTTGTGGAAGGAACCTTTGATAATTCCAGGAGGGGATCTGGGGTTGAAGTATGGAGTGCAAACACCTGAGAGCCCAATCCAGCTCCAGGAAACTGAGAAGGAGGACTGATAAATTTACCCATACTCATATCTTCAAGCTTCCTCTTTAATTAAAAGAAAGTCCAAGTAACTTTCACTCTACAGCTCCCAAATGATGAGACTTTTCTAATTTTATCTTGTCCTCACACACTGTAGGTGTGGTTTGTGTATGTAGCCCAAAGAAAGCAAAGGTTTGAAATTTTTGGAGGGCAGTGTATGTTCATTTACAAATTCCAGAGTATCCTAAAGTGATGAGAATTCATAGTAATGCCAAGGTCAGGAGGAGCAATTGGCACCATTTATCAGAGTTCATCCTTCAGGCAGCTCACTTTTGGGATCAATTTGATTTCAGGTAAGCCAGCTGAGAAAATAAGGAACTGTGTTCCCTGCAAGTCCATTTCTAGATACAAGAGCATTCTGATCCAACATATCTGTGTGAGTCTTGAGAGAGTTTCATCTTATGGGGCTTTTGTTCAGTTTTCTTCATTTCCTGAGAACACATCCTGCAACAAATGCTCAAAACCTAAAATCCTGATGACATTAAAGTGCCTAGATTCATTTACTTCCCTGAGTGTCATGTGGTGGGGAGACGAGACAGATTTCCTTGCCTCTGGCCTAGTCCTGCTTTCTGATCTGGACATGTCGGCACCTCCAAGGCATCTTGGCTTGGCATTTGCTTTATCTGCTGTTTGCACAGATACTGCTCTGAATGGAACTTTATTTTTTGTGGTACCAGATGGCTGGATATTAAAGGAGGAAAACACCAGAGGAGGAGACATTTGTCTTTTCTGAAGAACAACAAACAGAGCTCAATGTTGACCTACAGCCTCCAGCTGTCTGGTGGACTGGCTGCCCCAAGCTGCAGAATATCCATCCTTGCTGCAGCCAACCTCCCAGCATTCCCATGCATCCACAGGCTGCCATTCACACTCCACAGCTTGGGCCACTTCAGGGCTGATACCCTGAAAAATACATTTTCTAAGTAGTGAAAATCGTAACAGTGTTTTCAGCCCTTGATTGAGCCACTCGGCTTCTACAGCAGTTCTTGTACTTGTGTCTGCTGTAGGGTTTTTAGGAGTGACACTAAATTGACAACAAGTGTCAATTAGGGAGGCAAGAGGAGGAAGAGAAGGTTTCTGCTGTCACACAAGAGATTTAATTGAGCAGGAGCAATGCATGACTTTTAAATGCTGCATTGTCATATTAATGTATCTTTAATAGATTAAAGTTAAAAAAGACAGATTCCTTAAAGCTCCAGCCATTCCTCTGCTGCCTTATCTTACAATCACAAGAAGTCAGGAAAGGGAATCTTTAAGTTATGCATCTTATTATGGCTTATGTTGATAGCAATCAATTTTAAAATGTTAAGCATTAGTACTTTTCAACTGTCCTTTATTATTCAATCGATTTTTCATTAGTCATTGTTGTTAATTATTATAATTTTAAATTATTATATTTTTTTATTATTTACTTCATTAGAGCCGGGGAGTCTCCTGAAATCAGCTGCCAGTCCTTTCACATCTGAAGGACCTCACTAGGACCATGTCTTCCATCAGAAGTGGCTACCCAGGAGCGCAGAGACAGGCTGGTTGTGCAAACCCCAGGAAAGGTCAGTTTTTCAGTTTTCTCCCTTTTCCAAGGGATGCAGACTCACATCTCTAGTGGTGACTGCTCTCACAGCTTTCTGGAAAGCAACTGTGCCCCCAGTGACTCCAGCTAAATGCATTTTCATTGCTGGCAGTCATGTGCAGTGGGCTGAGGGGGAAGGCTGGCAATGACCTTCCTCTCTCAGGACAGCTCAAGGAGTTTACACTCACCAGGGGGAAATGTGTGTCTGGCCCCCCAGCCCCTCCAGGAGCTGGAGGCAGACCCCCTGCAGTCCCCAGAGGAATGCAGGCATTGTTGGAGCAGGAGTCACAGCACCCTGTCACCCCCTGGGCTGGCAGGAGAGCCACCCTGGCCACAGCCATCACACAGAGCATCATTCAAGGACTGCTGAATGAATCGAGCCGTTTGTGTGAAATGTGTAGGAAAATGCCACATCTGTGGTCAAGACAGGGCCTAGGATTGAGGCAGGCACTGAGCAGCCCAGCCCAGGGGCACTGCTGGTCACACCCTGAAGCACAGACCAGCACATTTGTGCACTCCTGTGCACAGAGCTGTGGGTGCTGGGGGTGAGCCTTGAGTGCCAGGTGCTAAAGTCTCATTTTGGCTGCCTAAAGCCTCACAGAGCTCCAGATCTGCCTACAAAAAGCCCATTTGCATCCACAGAAATGCCTTTTGTAATGACAAGGAGAGGCTGCCATCGCTGCACTAACCAGGCTGGGGCCAGAGTGCTCTGTGTCAGAGAGAGAGAGGACTGGAATGACATTCCCTGCCTTCCCTGGGACACTCCCAGTGGGCAGATAGAGCACACAGAATTCTCCAGCCTGTCTCCACCTGGCTGAACACACTCAGTGGAGAGGGGACAGGAGTGACAAGTCCCTCTCCAGCACAGCAGATAGGTCTCCTTCATGACTGCCCCACTTAACACATCCCCAAACCCAAAGGTAATTGGTAATTTCCTACTCAAGTAACAGGATAGAACTGCTTACTTTTTGTGTTACAGAGGGAAGGCTTGGTTTCACTAATACTTTGCTACTGCTGGTGTATTCACACCAGGGTTGCTTCAAAGTGCTCTTGCCTGCTCCCTGGGATGACAGAGACAACCCCAAGGAGCCCTTGGACAGCAGGTGACAGTGGAACTGAGCTGTGACAATGACAGTGGTACTCTCCTGTGGAGGTATCAGCAGTTTTGAGGTTATGTCCCACCTCAAAACTGCTTCCAGAAAGGGAAAGAGGCTGGTTATTGGTCATGGGAGATTCTCTGCTCCTGAGGGAACAGCAGGGCCCTGAGGAAAACTGGACTCACTTGGTGGGGATATTTTGCTGTCTCCCCAGCACCCAGGTTAAAGATGTGGAGATAATGAAGATAAACCTTCCCAACCTTGGTGCAGCCCTCAGATTGCTGCTCATTACTGATATTCCAGCCGGACAACCATGAAGTTGAGGTCAACTCTTGTCAACTACAAGAAGTCTGAGGTCGGTCAAGGGACTTCAGGGCCTTGGGATGACTGGTTAAGGGATCTGGAGCACAAATAGTTCTCCTCTCTGTCCTTCTGGTGGCAAGGAATGAGGGAAGAAACAGGAGGGCCCTGCAGATCAATACCTTGCTTTGAGCCTGCTGTCAGGGGCAGAATTTTGGGTTTTTTGATTGTAGAATGATAGAATCATTCAAACTGGAGAAGACCCCTCAGATTATGGTGGCCATGCCCTGGCTTATCTCTAGCAGGTCTGGTTTTCTCTTTTTCGCCCTTCAAGTCTAGTGCAAAGCTCTTTCCATGAGCCCTGCAAACTCCTGCAGAAAAGTCCTTTTCCCTCTTCAAGGCAGATGGACACCAGCAGGGGACATCTCACTCTCTGAACTTCCTAAAGAGAAGTGGGATCAGGCTCTTCTCCCAGGTTACAAGTGACAGGACAGGAGGTAACACTAGGGGAGGTTTAGATTGGGTATTGAAAAAGCTGCTCACTGGAAGGGTTGTCAAGCACTCAAAGAGTGGTCAGGCACTGGAACGTTGGAATAAGATGCCCAGAGGGGTGGTGGACTCACGAGAGGTGTCTGGATGTGGCACCTGGGGACACAGTTTTGGGGTGGTTATGGTGGTGCTGGTTAATGGTTGGGATAGGTGATTTTGGAGGTGTCTTCCACATTGATGATCCTGTGGGATAACCCCAGGATCAAACCCTACTTGCTGTCCAAGCAGCACTTGCCCAGAAGTGCAGGCGGTAAATGCAGAGCACTGTGCTCAACCAAAATTGAGGAGCTCTGTGGACACACTCATCTATCCAGCCACTAGGATAAATTCAGTGTTATGCCTTGTAAAAATCTGTTTGTCACTTCCAGATGCTCGTGCTTGTAGCTGGTTACTGAGCTTGGGGGCCTCAGATGTAAGTAATTAATGTTCTGGCCCTGTTAACATTCCACTTTCTTCCATTCTGATGAAGCATCCCATTGTAAAGCAGAAAACAATGAAAAGCATGTCCATTTTCAAATTGTTTAAATATATTAATCATCCAGGCCAGGGTGGATTTTCATTAATCATTTTTAAAGTTGTGTATGGGGGGAGGGATTAGCTGACAGAACTGTGCAATGTCACTGCCAAAAGCCCTGACTCTTTTAGTAACTGTGTATGAAATTAGAGGGAAAAAAAAATCTTTAGCTTAGTGACCAGACCAAAATATATTTTTACAGCTGCCAAGGTTCTCACTGCAGATATAAACCAGAATCTAAAGGGATCCTGTGTATGTGTGTGCTGCACTATGACATCCTGCTTCCAACAGCACTGGCATTAGTTTGGTTGGAGCTGAGGTGGAAAGGAGGGCAAGGGCTTGGCAGCAGTTGCACCCTGGCCAGTGCTGTGTTGTACACCCAAACAAAATCATTTAGGGAGACAAGCTTCATGCCATGAGTAGCTGTTGTATTTAGAGTGTGTGGAGAGGCTGGGTTTACTCCTGTGTCCATCAGGGCTGAGGCTGGGCTGTGAGGAGATGCTGCTCCTGGGAGCAAGTGCAGAATCAGAATCACAGAATAACAGAATGAACTGGTTGGAAATAACAGAATGAACTGAGCTGGAAATAACAGAATTAACTGGGTTGGAAAAGACATTTGAGATCATCGAGTCTAGCCTATGACCCAACCCCACTTTGTCACCCACTGAGTGCCACATCCCATCTTTTCTGCAGCACCTCCAGGCATGGGGACTCCAGTCTCCCCAGGTAGCTCATTCCGATGCCCAGTCATCCTTTCTGTGAAGGAAATTATCCTGATGTGCAGCCTAAACCTCCCCAGGCGCAGCTCAGGGCTGTGACCTCTTGTCCTGTTGCCTGGGAGTCACCGTGGTCCCTGAACATCTCCCTGCTCCTTCTCACCTGCAGCAATCACCCCTCTGGGCTGGGACATCTTCTAAGGAGCCTCTTCCATCCCCCAGAGTGCCCCAAGAACAGCTTTTGCCTGATCAGGAAATGCACAGGCAGTCAGGAGCTCAGGAACAGGACAAAGCCATCTCAGCACTCAGCTGGTGCAGCTCCAGGTGAGCACTGCAGAACTGAAACTCAGCACACAGAGAACTCTGCTTTTGCCAGGGTTTCTGTGGGAATCTGCAAAATTAGATGGTTTTAGGAAAGCTGGAAAAGGCAAGCTTCAGAGACAGCAGAACTGTGATTAGAGCTGAGCAGCAGCCATGAGATAGGTCAGCAGAAAAATTATTTAAAAAGTAGAAAAGCAAAGACAAATAGAACAGTGGTCTGTGTGTTAACACTTGTCTAGAATAACTCCCTAAGCTGCAGAAAAGTTTATCTAGCAAGATATTAAGAAGTTTTAAGCTTAATAATGGAGCTCTGTGCCTTGTGTTTTAAGAGTTACAAGCAGGTGTTGTATTTGAAATAAGCAAACATTGTTTTAACCAAAGGTACGTGTGCTTATAGTGGTTGGATACAACTACTGTCAATATGCTTTTGCTTTGTGTGATTGGTCAAAAAAAAATATAAATTAAGTTGTAACATTAAGTTCTTGTTCTTCTGCTTAAGATGTGAGCTGATGGCATCTTCTCAATTATGTAATGAGACTGATGCTGAAAAATAAAACAGCTCCAAGCATGTTCCTAGCATCTTAAATCTTGTTCGTGATTTGTACCTAGACTTCTGGCCGGTGATATTTTCTTTTAAGTTCACCTAGTACTTCTATGGCCTGAGCTCTGAAGGTCTAATTTCATAATTCATAAGTACCATTATGCTGTTTCCACTGAGCTTAGAGGTTTTCAGCAAATTTTGTGAATAAACAAATGGCTTCATGACATGTATTAAATTCAAAGTGAACAAGATGAAGACACCTGAGAAAAACAAAGTACAAAATAAAGGAACAGTCACAGTAAAATCACAGTAAATAAATTGTAAGTCACAGTTCCTAAAAAGCAGAGAATAAATCCCAATTTATAAATCACACATTATAAATCTCAATTGCCCTTCAAAATGTCCCACCCAGACTGCTGAATTTCTTTTCTGATGCTGAAGGGTTAATGTATGTCCAAGTTATCACTTGGCACTTGTAATAAATTCTTAAGATGAATGCAAAAAAAAAAATAGTTTGTTCTATTAATTATGTTAGAAAATGCTGTGCAACATTTGAAACATACCCTCTCAGATGAATGGAAATCAGATGCAGCCTTGTTTTCTTGCAGTCTGTTTCTCCCCCTTTTAACAAAAAACTGCAAAGAAACATAAAATGGATCTGGAAGGGCAACCAGTTTTGTAACATTTTCCTGGAGAATGGAATAATTCAGATTTTTTTTCCCCTTCAGACTAAATCTGAAGCACATTTGAAAAATGAGCAGGAATCATATGTCTGAAATCTTCAAGGGATATTAAGGCCAACAGGCTAAATGTCTGCCTCAGAGATGCTCTGGAGGATGCACATTGGCTAAATGATGTCCAGCCTTTGAAAACCTGGATATGCTCCAGCCTGGGGCTTGCAGAAAAGGGCCCTAATGAGGCTCCAGGTTCTGCATCTATTGTTCAGCAGAACATCTCAGGCTGGGTGAAAGATGGATGTAATTTGTGGGGATCTGAACCTAAAGGCAGCAGCTCCTGCCCTTATTTGCACTGCTTCAAAGACTTCCTGTGTAGTCTGAGAGATCAAGGAGAAGGGAAAGATCAAGGAGAAGGGGATGAACTGTCTCAGCCTGACCTGCCCTTTGGCCAGGCTGTCTGGGGAGCTGCTGGGGGGCAGCTTTTGAAGCATTTGGGCTCAGGAGAGGCTGGGACTGCCTCTCTGCCCCTGTCCACATCATCGGCTGTGCCATCACATCATCAGCTGAGGGTCTGCATGGCCACGTGCTGCTGCCCCTGGGCACTTCCATTCTTTCCCTCCTACACACTGAAAAGGGAAACGCACTTGAAGGTTTTCCTCTTTTTTTACCCCCTTGGCTGGAAGAGAATGCCCAGCTACTGAGAGAAAACATAGGGCAGGATGCAGCAGTAAGAAATAACTCAGATGGACTCAGCTTAGGTCAAATTTCTGGAAACCTGCAGCTCTATCAAACTGTGAATCAGGAAAAAATGTCTTTGTAGTCCATGCTACCCTTGGCTCTCTGCACTCTGTAAAGGGTGTTTTTAATCCCCAAAAGGCTCACTCCTGCTAGCAGCCCCAGCTCTGCTCCTGATGCCAAGAGGAAAATGGGGGAGAAGGTGTAAAGTGAATGAATGGCATAGGAAGTTTTGGTGATACCTTCAAAAAAATTATTAGCTAGAACATATTGCACAGATTCAGCAAATATTTAAATTCCCATCAGGTTGGGTTTGACAAACACCTAAAATTCCCATCAGGTTTGGTTTGATTTGAAGGTTTTCCTCTTTTTTTTTACCCCCTTGGCTGGAAGAGAATGCCCAGCTACTGAGAGAAAACATAGGGCAGGATGCAGGAGTAAGAAATAACTCAGATGGACTCAGCTTAGGTCAAATTTCTGGAAACTACCCATGGCTCTCTGCACTCTGTAAAGGGTGTTTTTAATCCCAAAAATGCTCACTACTGCTGGCTTTCCCCAGCTCTGCTCCTGATGCTAGGGGAAAAAATGGGGGAGAAGATGTAAAGTGAATGAATGGCATGGGAAATTTTAGTGATATATTCCAAAAAATGATTCGCTGGAACATATTGCACAGATTCAGCAAATACCTAAAATTCCCATCAGGTTGGGTTTGACTTGAAGGTTTTCCTCTTTTTTCACCACCTTGGCTGGAAGAGAATGCCTAACTACTGAGAGAAAACATAGGGCAGGATGCAGGAGTAAGAAATAACTTAGATGGGCTCAGTTTAGGTCAAATTTCTGGAAACCTGCAGCTCTATCAATTTTCAAACTGCAAATCAGGAAAAAAATTGTAGTTTATAGTGCATGCTACCCCTTGGCTCTCTGCACTCTGTAAAGGGTGTTTTTAATCCCAAAAAGTCTCACTACTGCTGCCAGGGCAAAAATGGGGGAGAAGATGTAAAGTGAGTGAATGGCATGGGAAATTTTAGTGATATATTCCAAAAAATGATTAGCTGGAACACATTGCACAGATTCAGCAAACACCTAAAATTCCCATCAGGTTGGGTTTGACAATGAGAGGGTCACCTTGAGGAGTGACAGACTAGACAAGCTTATGAAGTCCTAAGAGAATTTTAGAATTTTAGAAATTACTATTTAGCCTTGGTGCAGACAAACAGGGAAACAAAAAGTCAGCTCTGCTCGTGTTTCAGGATACTCTTGCCTCCACTGTTCCTGGCCACCTTAAATGTCTTTGGACTGTGCTGTTCCTTGTTTCTATTTTGCTGCACAATTGCCCCCAAAGTGAAAAGCACTTCAGATAAACCAGAAAAAAACTGATTAGCAAGTTCTACCAAGTGTGCAAGATCCAGCCTCCTGAAGTGAGACCAAGCCAAGAAACGTAATGGAAATTTTGACTGCGTTTGAAAATGGTTATTGTCACAGCTTCAAAGCTACTCAACCAGTTTTCTGCATACTTAACCTGCTTTTAGCATTTCACCAGTGTGCTCAAAACCTGTTGCCTGTATGTCCAACCATCACAACAAACATGCAGTGTTGTTGTTGGCATCTAGGGCCCAGTTATGCATTTGCTTGTTTGCTTTTTGAAGCACAGGTAAGCCATGCCGGTTTTCCTGATACTCCAAAATAAACAGAAGGGACAATTTTGATCCAGTAAAATTTGGTCATGAGGGTCATGAGCAACTAAAAAGCTGTGTTCATGGGTGATAGGATGAAAATTGCATTAATGATTTGCTGGTAGACAACCACATTAAAAGACCATTGATCAGCCCTGATGGAAGATGCAAGTCTGTCACTCCAATGGATTCTGTGGGAATAACAAAAAGCCTTTTTCTCAGACGGGGAAGGATCACCAGCATCCTTTCTGAAGGATGGCCCTCTAAACTAAACACTGGCCCTCTAAACTAAACACACCTCTAGTCTAAAATTCTTTGTGCAGCCATGGAAAATAATGGAAATGATGGTGCATGAAGGGCCAAAATCCCTATCTTGCCCTGGGAAAGCATTTTAAGAAAGCATTTTCTCTATCCATGGCCAACACTTACTGGAACCCTGCCATAAAGCAGATGACACCTGAGCTTATGATAGTCCCAGATGTGCCAGGCCTCCTGAAAAGATGTGAGAGAAGGCAAGTTCTGTTTCCATTGGGCTGGAAAGAACAGGAGTGAATTATCCTGTACAGGGCTGTGCTGCTTCTGCTACCCAAACCAGTTCACTTCAAACCAGTGTGGCTCTCTATGCCCCCTCTTCTGTCCCTTTGGGTCCTCCTTAAATGAACAAGGAAATCATTCTCAAGGTTCTCAATCCAGATTTTCCTTCCATGAGGTGAAAAGATGGAGCTGTTGAGGTCAGATAGGCTGCATTTATTTAGCTATTTGATATTTTATTGTATTGAAAAAGGGCTAGCACGGGGTGGGGGCTATTCTGCAAGCTGAGGATGGAGGCAATGGGGGCCTGTCACCAGCCCTGCAGCCCTGGAGGGGTTTTGTGCCATCAGAGGGAAGCCAGTGGGTCTTTTCCCATTTACCTTTAGAAAGAAATGTTTAATCACCCTCATTTTTTGCCAGCTGAGCCAACAGAAAATTGGGAAGGGAAGCAGAACACAACCAGCTTTCGGGAGTAGGAGGAGGGGGGGGCTGTCAGGCCTCGCTGTTTGTGTTTCTATTTCTGTTTTAAGCTCTGTTTTGAAATAAAACACATTATTACACCTCTGCAAACTGCTGCATTTTTCAAAGCCAGCCCAGAAACACAGCCTGTGATCTCATGGCAGCAAAGTCTGGGGGCACAAGTAAGGATACAAAGGCAAAAGAAGACAGGCTGTGGTCTCAGCAGCTCCTTGTGCTGGCAGGAGCAAATCTCTGCATGAAAGCAAAGCCAGGCAAACATCCATCTGATAGCCTTTCCAAACTGCAGCTTGACTCAGCCACAGCTCTGCTTTCTGAAGCTCAGCTCCTTTGTTTCAGCCCTACTACTGGTTGTTTTTCAGATCTAGTATTTGCTGCAGGAATTTTGCTTTTCATTTCCCAGGCAGCTGGAGCTTATTAAAAGTGCTTTTCCAGGGCAGTATTTTATACCAGTACCCGATAATGGCTCACCTGTAAACACCCTCTCTAACGAGCACCTTTGGGCACCCCTGGCACTGGGTAACAAGTTTAAGCCCCAGCTTTCCTCAGTGTGTTTTTTCCCCCCTTCCTAATCTCTCCTGACATAATGTTGAAAGTTATTACTTAGCTGCATAAAGAAAACCATCTGTCAATTATTCACCTGCTCACATGTGGGACCAGGTAGCCAGAAGCTGTTAGTGCAAGGCAAGGCAACCCCTGCCTAGCAAAAAGCAAAATTCCACTTTTAGTCCTCTGATTCAATCATCTACATAGGGTAAGTCAGTAAAAAAAAATCTGTTGTCCCTCAGAGAACAACTGAGACCTCTCCAAATACTGTTTTTGACATCCAAATCACATCTCAGAAGCCTTTCACATTCTTTTGAGAGCATTTGGAAGATGAGAATTTTAGCAGCTGTAAATAAGTTTTGAAGTGCACATCTTGCTGAAGAGATGTATGGAGGTTTTTTGTGCTCATTTCTAAAGTGGATCCTCAGGTTGTGTGGCAAAAATGCAACACCCAAGGTCCAGCCAGCACCCAGAGTGCTCCTATTGTCAGAAATGACAAAATTTACTGCTGCTCCAGTTTCCCTGTCATGGAAACTGGACTTTTCAGAAGCACTTGGTGTCTGCTGGATCCTGGTCCTGTCACTACCAGTTTAACAATTTCAGTTGAGCTAGACTCTGAATAAGGGGCTTTGGCTATGTGTGCCTTGACTAAAATGCCCATTTTTTTCGCTTTACATCCTGAAAATAGCAGGAAATTGTACCAAAGGATTTGTGAGACTGCTCAAAAAGACCATCTGGCAAAAAAGTCACTCTTGAAGAAACTCATGACCTGTAGGCAGACTTTTGCTAATGTTACTCCACAGTAGATATTTTCTGCTGTGGTTGGCAGAATCACTTGAGGTCTGTGGATTTCTTATTGGCCTCTCTGGAGCTTAAAAGGAGAAAACCAGGACTTCTTGTTTTGGCCTTGTGTGCTTGAATTTGGTGTGGCATAGTCTTCAGTGGACACTGCCCCCCTGGGTCCCTAGAATTGGGAAAAAGCCTGAAAGCCAGCATTTAAGAGAATCCTCGTTAAAACTGAAAGATCTCTTTTGGTAAACAAAGATTCTTCCATGTAAAAATCTGGCTTGTGTCGTTAATGTTTTCATTGTTCCTAAAATCTTTTCTTTTCTTGTGGTGATCTCCAGGGAGAGGCTGGGAGTTCTGAAATGGAGTTGTCTAGATGGGTCTTCACTGACACCCTGCATCCAAGGTGGGTAAAGCTGGTTGGGTTGGTGCAGCTGAGATCTACTAAATGAAAAAAAAAGCCAAATTCCCAAGGAATTTATGCTATATACCAGCAGCAATATTGCCAGAGCTGGAGAGGGTTAAAATATTTGTTAATAGGTAATACCAGGCATATATTAGTCACTTCCCAGTAGAAGGACTGAAATCTTCAGGAAGATGCTTTTCCTCCAAGTCTCCAAAGTGGATGGAATAATAGAACAGTTTCCTTAAATTGTACAGTCACAAATCACAGCAGTTATAACTTGAGCTCCCAGAAATAACGTGCTAAAGATTTTGCAGAAGATAAACTGGGATTACACTTGCTGTAAATAGCCAGCATTCATGGAGCAGTGTGTCAGCTACTGGAATAACTGTGCCTTAGCTTTGCAGATGATTTGCTATTTGTGGATGCTCCATCTTTTCAAGAATAAAAGGAAGAGGAAAACAAAGCACACTTGGTGTTGGTTACAGTGAGATCAGTGCGGAGCATTCCCAGAAATCCCAGGCAATGGATGCTAAACTGCTTCTTGTGCTGGCTGGATGGGAAAAATATGGAATCTATAGAAGCCAGAAGCAAAATGGCCAGATTAAGGCAGCATTATCAGCAGCTGTTTTTTGGTCTTAAATAGAAAGTGCTTTTTAAGGAGGTCTGTTGGGAATACTCCCACAACTAAGTGAGCCCACAGCAGCATGCTGTTGATGACTGAGTAAATGGAGATGGCGCAGAGTTGAATGGTTCCCAAAGGAGTTGCCATATTTCTTTCCAGGATTTCTTGGACAGGAGGACATGTCTGAGCTGTTTGTGATGCCTTCATAATAAGTCTGGTCCTTGTGAGACCTGGTGTGCACACACTGCTCCAGCGTTTTGGTGTGTGCAGTGTGTCCAAGGCACTGGGAGCACTTGGGGCTGTCCCTGCTCCCAGCCCTGGCACCTGGTCACACATGGATGGGCATGGAAATGGATATGGAAACACTTCTGTGTTGGGAGGTGCTAGAGGATGAGTGGGAACTGAGCTGGGCCTGTTGTGTTTCATGTTATAAACAGGATCCCTGGGCACAGGCTGCAGAGCTGATCTTTTGCTGCTTTACAGGGGAGATGTACACAGGGAAATGTCCCAGAGAGTTGTACAAAATCTCCAGATTTTCCCAAGACAGAGATGGAAAACTGGAAAAAAATTGCATAAAGGGTATTTCAGGATTTATATCTTCCTCTCAGCAATGTTTGAAGAATTTTGCCAGCATCCAGTGTTTCTGTTGCTTATGAGGTGCTGCACAGTCAATGCAGCAGTGAAAGAATAGTGATTCCTTTGCTACAACTTCAGCATAACTCAATTTACAGCTCACAGTCCAAGGATGCTCAGACCTACCCATAGATGATAGTGTGTTCTAGATCCTCCTCTCTTTGGTTCCTAAAACCATCTCTTCCATTCAGGACATGCTTCTTCTACACACATTTCCTTGTCAGTTTACAGTTGCTATTTCAGAATACTTTGCTTTTACCTGCAGTAGAGGCAGCCTGACAGCACAGAGGACAACTGTCAGGGGCACACACACACGCTGCAGATGCCATTAGGGGCAAGTCAGCCCTTTCAAAGACATTTTTAAAATATCATCCCCACAGCCGGTGTGGCCATTTGTTAAAGACAAATGGCACTTGGGGAGCCTGCAAAGCAGGATCAGCCATTAGGTGGATCTAAAATATGTGTCATCTGTTTAGTGCTGTATCCCCTTTCGTGCTGCCTTGTCTCAGAAGGCCGATCCCTCGAGGCTGGGGAGATCAGAGGGAAACAGGAGACCCCTCTGGAACCTGGTGGTGAGCCAGCCACCAAGAGATGAGCTCTGCTGAGTGTCCCTGTGGCAGTGACAGCAGCAGTGCCACAGCCATGGCAGGGCCCAGCTGATGTGACCTCTGGGGAGGGCACCTTCGCCCAGGCAGAAAAAGAAGGGTGGGATTGCTGGGTGAGTCGCTGCTTGGCATGGCTATGAAACCAGTGGGCTCAGCCTGGCCCTGTGGTTCCCTTTCGTTCTGGGCAGGGATCTGCACGAGCCAGAGGAGCTGCTGGGTGGACGGGATTTGCAACCGCTTTATTTTGCCTGGGCTAAAAATACTCTGCAAACTTGGGTTTTATTTTCCATTCCTAACAGCTGAGCCCCGGTCTGGAGGGAATGAATGTGTTATCCCACTGTGAAAACATCTAAACAGGTGGAAAGGACAAGGGAGGGTAGAAAGAGAGGGTGGAGAATCTGGTTTTAGACAGAAATCCTGTTTCCTTTCTAAAAACAGACTGAAGGCCCTGTAGGTCATTTTAAAACTAAAACCTGTGTTCACCTTGTCATCTGTTTTCTTGTGTGAAAGAGCCTTGTGTTGGAAAACACCAGGAGGAAAATGGTCATGGAGACCCTGTCAGAGGAAAGAGAAAACTGTGGGCACTGTGCTGCTCTTTCAGTCAGACCCAAACATTCTGCCAATAAACCTCATTTTTCACCTGTAACTTGTGTTATGCCAGCTGGACTCTCCCATTCAGCTTTACCAAAGGGCTTTCTTTTATCTCCTTCTGAGAAAGCTCTTTATGAAAACTATCCTAGCTCTGAGACAGCCCTGTTAAGGCACCCCAGTGCTGCCTGGTGGTGCTGTTCCTGTAGCCACCCACAGAAAAGGCTATCCAACAGGTTGAATTGTGCTAAATGTTACATTTCCCATTTTTTTTCCAGTATGGAAATATTTTCCACTAAGAAGTGTGATCCTGCCTGGTAAGACTCCCTTCATCCAAATCCTTTCTGGATTGCAAGTAAGTCTGCAAAGGCAAGGGCTAATGCACTAATCCATTCTGGTACTGTATGTCTTTATAGGAGCTTTTTAGAAGAGAAAAACAAGAATAAGAGTCCAGAGACTTGTGCTACACAGAATGTAATCAATAAAGTTATTCAAAGTTTTACACAAAAGCACTCACACGGGTCATTAGGGCAGAAACTTTAATCCACTGAGGTTTAGAAATGAGGAATTTCTTAAGCAGCACCTGAGATTTCTTTTTTTTTTCTTCTACAAGTCTTTATGGCTTTGTGGATTGTAAATCCTGTGAAAACACTTTTTTTTCCCCCCCAAATAAATATTGTGGAGGAAAAATGAAAAGAGGAGGGATTGTGGGATTGTGATTCTCTTGTGGTAACTTCTGCCACTGTTATCATTTGTGTGGCTTCTTTGGCCCAAAGCACAGGGAAGTCTGGGAGGTGGACCAGCCTGTGGAATAAATGAATAAATGAAAGGGCACATCTAGCTGCTACACTCTGCTCAGATAAGGCTGTTGTACATATCAGCTGGGTATTTATTGCACATGTTTTATTTGCAGTGTTGTTGGCATCAGACTGAAAGCACATTCCAGTTGTTTGTATTAGGGCTCCACAGCAGGTCTGGTGGGGATGTGAGGGTTCTCCCCTCCACCAGGAGATGTGGGGCCTTTACAGTGGAAATTCAGGAATCCTGCTGTTGCTGGATGAGTCTGATTGCATTATCCAGAGGTGCCTTGAACAGCCACATCAACTAAGGACTTGTGTGCTTGTTACTTTTATGTGTAAGACAAGAATAAGTTCATTTCAGGGCTGTCAGAGGCTCATGGCTGGGAATAGCTGATTTAGGCTTGTCTTGGGGCACCATGTCTGCTTGAGGCTAAAGGAGAACATGTGGGAGAGCTCCTCAGAGATTTCTTCTGCTCTGTATAAGCCACTCCAACAAGAGGTAAGTGGAGTTTGGTTTGTTATGATTGTTATGATTCATTCAGATGCTACAACACTCAATAAGAGCAAAAGAAAAAAAAAAAGGAAAAAAAAAGAGAAAAAAGCACAGCCAGAAGAACTGCTTTGTCCTGGTTACAAATAGTCCCAGTTCAATATTGAAAATGTGAAAATGTTGTGATGCAGGCACTGGCACCAGTGAATTGAAAATGCAGCCTGGCCAAAGTCAAACAAACCAGAAGCAAGTGTCTGAGAGGGCAGAATAGAGAAAGATGACTGAAGGAAGAAAACAGGAGCTGGGGAAAATGATTTTGCTGCCTGATTGCTGGTTTCAAGGTTAAAGAGAAAAGATGAAATCAAAGTACCCATTAATTCTAACTGTTCAATCTAACTCAGTTTGCTAATGCTGCAAAACCACTGGTTCACTTTTATCTAAAATTGCAAAAGGGTAATTCAAAGCCTGTTCAAAGAGAATAATGAGATAGCCTGGAAGACCATTGCCTAAAACCCAGTTACAATTATATGTTATCTGTGTGGACTCCAGTTTTTATTAGCCTGCATTTGCCCTCGGGGGCATCAGACAAAGGCCATCTATTTGTCAGGCTCTGGAGGAGTGCTAAACCCTTGGGACAGGGCTGAGGGCAGGGCTCCATCTCTCTCCCTGGGATTTCCTGGAGGGATGTAAGCATGTGTGTCCTTCCCCTGCGCATGTCCTGCACCAGTAATCTGCAATGGCTGCATTCCCCTGGGGGCTGCTCTGCAGCAGGAACCCTGGCTTGGCTAAGAGACTTGCAATCTTATCCCTGGCAAATGACTAAAATTGATTTCTTTTTCAGCTGAGCAAGGTTTCTGGACAGAAAACTGGATTCAGGAAGCAGGAGGGGGGACTGCTGTACCTCCTGTTGGGTAAATACCCCTTGCTTTGCCTGCTGGTGGCTGCCTGGTAATCTTGGCTGAGTTGTGGTCAGAGTATGGCTCATGTAGGGGCAGAGGAATATGCTAAATCCAAGTAAGTTCATGATACACTGGACATTTGGGGGCAGTTAATTCTTATTTTGCCCATCAGAAGCCCAGTCCCTCCCTCTGCTCCTGTGATTTAGTAACAGGTACAGTTTTGCAGTCTCACATTAGTCTATCTTTGAGTACAAATTTAATTCCTTACATAACTTGGCTATGAAGTGAACGGATTGATTGATGCTGATGATTTCATGTTATTCTGTTAAGCTGTTTTTGCCAAGGAAGAAAAATGTGTCACGATATGTTTATTTGTATGCTGCAGAGCATAAATGAAAGAGTTGATCGAACTGTTTTTTATTAAGCAAAAAAAAAAAAAGAAAAAGAAAAAAAAGGGAAAAGAATATCTTGGCTGTCAGTACTCTTTTGTATCTTTATTATCTTTGATTCTTTATGGCCTTTACTGGCTTCAGTGGACTTTGGATCAGACAGTTGCTACTTCATCTTCAGATCTCTACACAAATGACAACGGCAAGTTCACCATGTGTGCAAATTCCTTTATCTTCTGGGAAAATGTGAAGTTTACATCATAAACCAGAGGCCTGTGGTAAGTTCTGAGGCCACTTCTGTCACCCCTGCAGAAGGATCCTCTATCAGCCATCCCATGTGTTTCCTTGCCAAACTGCCAATATGAGGGAAAGTAGGCTTTTGTGTGATTCTGTGTGTGATGTCAGGTAGCTGTGGGCAAAGAGTGACTTTTGGCAGACACTTTTCTAAGGAAAGAAACATCCAAGATGTTGTCTAGCAGAGAATGATGGCTAAAGGCAAAGGAAAAGGATACTCAAAGATGGGAAAACTGTTACTTGGATGTGCAATAGTAACATACCCCATGTGAACAAGAAGTTCAAGGTCTCCCTTATTTAAAGTGTTTAGGACATGGAGTGATGCAGGGGTGGAGCACAGAAAGAGACAAAACCTCTCTGCATGCTCACTAAGACTTGAAGACAGCTCTTGAAGGAGCCTTTTGCAGAAAGAGATTTTAAGGAAAAAAGTGGAGAAGCAACTGTTGTGGTGTGGATTTGGATCCAGGCAAAGCCCAATGTTTGTGATGAACAAGGACAACTCCTTTGGCAGGTGACATGGAGTGGTGTGACTGTCCTGTCACCATGCTGACCTGAAATCTCACATGATCTGGCTGATGTGATCAAATGAATGTTTCTTTCCACTTGACTGCAGCTTCTCTGAAAGTACCAAGCCCCAGTCTCTGGGGTGAATGTAGAATTTTGCTCCTCATTATTACAGATTATTATATTTCCTGTGCCAGTCACTGGAAACCTGCCTGAAAAGACATAGATCCCTGTGGAGCAGCAGCCAGGACCTGGATCCCAAAGCATCCCTGAAAGGGCTGCACCATGGTAAGTGCTGGGTCATTCTGAAGCACTTCCAAGCCATGACTGTTATTTTTCTCTGCTCAAAACCATTAAAAAACTCTGAGGAGTAACACAAATAACAGGGATGAAAGCCTGATCTTTGTCAGAGATCCAGACACTGACTGCATTGTAGTTTCAGCAGCGGGCGTGTGGCTGACTTAAAATCAAGGAGGCAAAATATTATAGGAGCACTCAATGCAGCCATGGAAAACTCAGATTTAACCCTTTTTTAGCCTAACCAGTTGCAGCTTGGAGTGAACAGTGGCCATATATTTTGTAAAGGAGGAGCTGTTTTTGTTTTTGTTTAAAAAGAGCATTCAGATCAGCTGAGTTTGAGCCAATGCTGAAAACAGAGCTGCCAAATTTATCATTGACCAGAAGATTTGTATGGGGCTAAAGGAGGTTGGTACAGAGAGATTAGAAGCAGATTATCAGCATGCTTTTAGCTTTATCTGTTTCTAGAAGCAAATAATTAGCCTCAGAAACAACTTCATCTTAAAATAAGTTCTAAAATATAAATTATTGGTGTGAAAAGACTGATAAAAGTTTCAGGAACTGTAATTTTTTTGCCATAAGAAATGAATTCCCCAAGGACTTAGTTTCAATCAACGTGGTTCCCATAACTCTGCCACGAAAAGCCAATTTCAGGAAACTCATTTAGTTCCTTATTTCAAATTCTCCCTGCAGCCTGCCTGTAGAAGAGGGAAAAAAAAGAAATAATTCCGATGACAGAAATGGAGTCATGCAACTTCTGGGGCTTTGTTATGAAATGGAGAAAATGAAATGGATTAAATTGCCATTTATTTTTCCTTTTTTTTTTTCTTTTTTATTTGGGTGGGGGAAGGAGGGAGATGAAGTGGTTTGATTGACCCTGTTTGCTGAATTGAGTGACAGGAGCAGCTCCCAGCAGGAACACTGGGTTTATCTCATCCAGGAGAGATTGTCACCCCGAGAAATGAGCATAAACCAAGTTGAGAAATGGCATTAATTTGTGCTTGTGCCATGTGTGGTCCCGATAACTCTGGAAATGAAGGAACTGCCCATGGTTTGTCAGCAATACCCAAGTTTTCTTGTGTTCTCCATGGCAGCCTGGGTGTCTGATGTCACCTCTTACAGCTTAAACAGCCATGTGGAAAGCATTATAGGATTTTTGGCAACAATGGGGAAAAAGTGGTTGGTTTAAAACTGTTATGTTTACATGTTTTTCAAAGCAATGAAGATTCAAGTAGTTTCCTTGTGCCCTGTTCCCTTATGTTGCTTTGAAAGCCTCCATTAAAGAAATTATGCACCTTTCAGGAGAACAGACATGAGTCCTTTTACATATTTGAAAATCTAGAAAAAAATTATTGGAAAAAATAAGGTTAAAATAAAATATTGTCCCATATCTCATTGTAGGCAAAGTGATAAAGGCAAAGGAGAAATGAAAACTCTTTGTACACTGGTCTAGACATTAGAGAGGATTTTATAAGACAAAACTTTATGCTGCTGGTACTCTCACAGTGATGATTAAGAAATCAGACCTTTCCAGCTAACATGATGGGCTTTGAAATTTGAAAACTGCTGATTCTATCCAGCCTCCTCCTTTCCTGGAAAAACATCTCCCATGCTGTGCCTCCAGCACTCTTGTGCCTCTCCATTCTGGGTGTCCCCACCTGGTGAAATCCACATTTCCAGTTGAACACAAATCCTCAGGGGGCAGGAGTAAAAGTAAGGCTGAGGTTTGCAGTGTGTCTGTGCCAGGAGAGCATCCCTGACCTTTCGCTTTGTAAGGAGGAGCTGGCAAAAGGATGGACCTTGCTGCACGGTTAGGACTGGCACATTGCAGGGAAACACTCGTGCCACTGGAGATCCACCACCAACCAAGGCTTTTAATTTCCCATATGGCAGTGTCCCCTGTCCCCCTCTCACAGCTGGGTCACTCTTGGTGGCTTAGGACTTGTTGAGTTTTTTCCTAGGTGGTTTTAAATCCAGGAATCCAAATTGTTACCAAGAAATCCAGGACAAGGCAGGAAAAGCAGATCCTCAAGTTCACCCCCAACTCCCTCCAAATCACTTGCTGAATAAGAAGCTGCATTTTTTCACAAGGATGTCCTGATTGCTCTACTCCACTGCTTCAGGGGAGGTGACAGTGCCTTGCCTGGTGAGGGATGAGGGAGGAACAGAAGCATCCAGCCTGCTGGAGGCTCCCAGTTCAGCGTGACCACTGACCTTTGGTGAGGGTGTGATGCCTGCTTGGATGGCATGAGCTGCCTCACAGCACCCTAAAGAGAGGGATGCCACTGCTGCTCAGGGTGAAAATAAACCTGCATTTCCTCCTCATGGCAAAGGTGAACCTGTGCTCGAGCGAGGGGGAGTGGGGGGAAAGAAAGAAAAGACACAAATGGGGCATTTGGCATGTGCCAAATCTATGAGCTGTTCTAAAAGTACGATGTGTCATGGGCTCATTATTCATCAATGCTTCATCACACTGAGTTTATGGTGGCATTACAAGTGGAGAAAAAAAAAAAAGACGTCATTTACATGAAATGCTGGAGACACTCCCTCCACCCTTTGATTCCTTCAGTAAGCTGGAAGGAGGTTTATGTGTGCATGAGAAAGTGTGCTATACAATGCCAGCCTTTATTCTCTCCTTGAATTACTCATACTGTGCAGTATGTAGCAAAAAAAAAAGGAAAAAAAAAAAGGAAAAGAAAGAAAAAAAAAAAAAGGAAAAATGTTTGGGGCCTATTTTGCTGTTAAGAAATAACAGTGAAACACTGGAGCCAAGCTACAACGTGAGGGAAGGCACTGATGGCTTCTGAAGTTTATTTTTTGAATGCTGGTATCTCTCTGTGCTTCACACTGCAGTTGCTACTTTCCTCTGCACACAGGACAACCCAAATTCCTTCCCCAGCCCCCAAAGTCCTGACCTCAACAAAGGAGTGACTGTTGTCCCACTGCACGAGGTTCTGCAGGCTGTTAAACCACGGAGGTGGAGAGCACCAGGCGGGCACTGCGGCTGGAAATTTGGGATTGTCAGTGCAAGGGATTTGGGCAAGGTGGAGAGCTCTGCATGAGACCCCAAATCTCACTGTAAGGCAGCTGTCCAACAGAGGACTTGTGAGTTCAAGAGCTGATCTCCTTCCCTGGGGTTTGGGGGTTTTTTGAACTTTCTGGGTCTTCTCTCCTGACAAAAAGGGGCATGATTTAAAACCCAAGCCATGGCACAGAGCAAGGAGGGATATGGGAGGCTGCGGCCAGTGGCCTTGGAATGGGGCAGTGCTGCTTTAGAGCCCAGGGAACAGAGCCAGAGAGGGGCAGGAGACTCTGGAAGGACATGGGAGACAGAGCAGAGGGTGCAGGGCTGCGCATTTACGTCTTGTGCTGACGTCCACCCGGAGGAATTCACATGGGTGTGTTCTCACTGTCTGGCCATCAGCTAAGGTTTAAGATTATTTGATTGCTCATTTTAGAGGCTCTTTAGTTTTTCAAAGTTAATTTCCTAATTTAGGCAACACACCAACCTTTTTTTCCTAATTTTTTCCCCAATTTTTGCTAAGAGGGGAGAGTCAACTTTTACTACCTATGGCATTATCCAAGGTTTCTTCAAGCCCAACATAACACAATAGATTGGACTGGCTCCAGAAGAGTTTGTTTAGTCCCATATATAATTATTACCTTGTAAACAGGATGCACCTTTAAGTTATAATTTAAATATGGTAAACGGGCCAAACGCAAAGAGTTTTATTATCCCAGGACACAGTTATTACTAACTTAACAGGAAACACCTGCAAGTTATTGTTAAAATTAGAGATGGCTGAAAAATGGGGAAATAATTTTTGTGGAACAAAAAAAATAGAATTATTGAAGTTATTGCACTCTAAGAGTTTCAAACATCCATGTGGGCAAAATTTTATGCACCTTTTTAATTGAAATCATGTCTTAATGTTCTCATTGGCAGACAACCATTACAGTTTTCCACTGAGAACTAGTGTTTAGATAAAGGAAGGGTATTAAAAGGATATTGGAAGCCCTCTAAATTTAAAATCTCATTGAAACAGTGATCAGAGGTTGGGATTCAGTGAGGAGAGCAGTCTCAGCATTGGGAAGCATGAAGGTCACAGAGAAGGTTTTAGGAGAGCCACAGAGTGTTTGTGAAAAGTCAAGAAGTGTCTGTTAGCAGTGTGGTCCCTATCTGAGAGGGCTTTCCCAGTGACTCAGTGTTGAGTGTGATGTGTTTGTTGGTTTTATTAGTGTTATTTGTATTTTGGGTTTTTTTTCTTTAAGGGTTTAATTTCAGAAAGTTTAGAAAACCATTTGAAGATTTTTGCTTTATGGCTTTGAAACTTGTTGTTTTACTGGACGTCCTTCTGCTGATGTCACAAGAGGTAAAAAAGATGATTTTATATTAAAAATCAGGAAGGGAAAGAAAGATTTATTATCCTACAGATTAAAATGATCTACTGTATGATGTGTTTTAAATGCTGCTGCTTCACTAATGTGCCATTGTCAGATGTACAACCACAAATCTGCATGTGTTTCAAATGACAGCGTTAGGCTAAACCTTGCAGGGGTGTCATGAAACCCTTCATGAAAACAGTTTTCCAATTCTTGAAACAAGGTTGCATTAGATTATGGGACCATTACTAAATTAACTGTCATGGAAAATGCATAATGATGTGTTTTTGAACAGACCATCAACCTGAAGAGATTATTGTAGGGGCACATGGTTTATTCTGGCTTTTTAGCAGTATAGTTTTTAGTGCTGAAAATTTTTTAATTTAATAATATTTTTTCAGTAGGAAAGTGGGCATAATTAGTGAGCTGTTTCATGAAAAAACTTTTAAAATGATGGAATATGTCTGTAAGAGATGATTTTGAGAGTCTGTGAGTCTCAGGAGACTTCTACAGGCCTGGATCACTGAAATATGGGAATGGGGTCACCAGCTCTGGGGAAGGCTTTAGAAATATTGCCTGACACATACTGTCTACTCAATCTGTCTACTCAATCTTCCCAGACCAGATTAGGAAGAGTGGATTTTGTAAATGCACTTTTCATGTAAAATGTACTACAGTAATTTAAAGCAGGGTGCTGTTTGGATGAGAACCCTTCTCCTTTTTGCAACATGAACACAGAGACCAAAAGGCCAAGCAAACTGGAAATTGTGGCAAACAAAAAATGAAATTGAGTTATCGCCATCCTTTGCTCCTTGACGTCTTTAACTTGTCATTTCCCTTTAAATTCAGATTCTAAATGTGGGGAGGGGAAATGTTTTATTACTCAGCCTTTTTCTATTATAATTATTGCCTTTTTACTTTTGCTACAGCGATGTGGTGAATAAGAGAAGTGACTGCAGCACATGCTGCTCCTCTTTCCCCTGGTTCCATCAGACTTTCCCATTGTGCACGCACAAGGAGCAGAGGACATGACTGAGTAATCAAAATGAGTCACTTTCCTATCTTTGGTGAAATAACTCTCTGTTCAGCACTCCCCTCTGCCAAGAAGCAGGCAGCTATTGCAAGTAGGTAATTGCCCTGCTAACACATGCCAGGGCTCAGATAAGAACCAAGCTGGGTACATGCAGAGTATTAACAAATTCTCCAAGCCCTGACTCTGCAGAATAAGATTCAGCATTTTCATCCAAGATAATATGCTCTAATTAACCAGTGCACGGTACTTTACACTAAATACAGGGCTTGAATAGAACTTTGGGAATGGGATAATGGAGGCTTATTAGGTTAATAAAGAATCATGTGTTCCAAGGCTGACTTAAAAACACAATTAGACTTCCTTTAAAATACGCCAAAGTATTTCAGATTTAATCAGTCCCCTGGAGGTTATTGAAATTATGAAATAGGTTTGGCAATCGATAAGTGACATCATTTATGCTCTCCAGAAAATGAAAATGCTCAAAAGAAACACCAGGAGCTTTGGTGGCTAAAAGCCACCCGAAAACAGCCTCAGAGACTGGATGCTTTTTGTTCAGCATTTGGATAGAAAACAATTTATTACAAAAGTGGGAACCAATCTCTAACATTATGTGAGAAATATAAGATGTGCATTTTCCTCAGAGGAGGGGCTTCAGGCACTTTGATGAGTTAATGGTGGCTTGCAAAATGCTTTCAGAGTGCTGCTTTCTCCTCAAACCTTGGGAACATCACAGAGTTTTTTCCACAGGGTTCCACTGGTCAGGTTGGGGTCTCCTGGTCTACAGCTCTGAATGTCTGTGGTGGTGTAGTGGTGTCCCTACTGGCCTCTCCTTAAGCCCGTGTGGCATCTACGTGACAGCAGTGGTGCCTTCAGGTGGCCACCAGCATTGGGCTGCAGGTGTCCAAGCACCTTTCTGATTTCAGAGCTCTGTGCTAGATCTGTGTGACTTTCTTGGGGTGCTGGGGGAGGAGGGGCTGGATACAAGGCAGCATTTGCAGCCCAGAAAACCAATCGTGTCCTGGGATATATCAGAAAAAGCAGGACCCTGCCCCTCTGCCTGCTCTGCTGAGCTCCCCCTGCAGAGCTGCAGATCCCAGCCCTGGGATCCCAGTACAGGAAGGACAGGGAGCTGCTGGAGCCTGGGACACCAAAGGGATCAGAGGGATGGAGCAGCTCTGCTGGGAGGAAAGGCTGAGTGAATTGGGATTGTTCAGCCTGGAGAAGAGAATCTTTGGGATTACCCAATTGTGGCCTTCCTGCGTGAAGCGAGCCTACAAAAAAAATGGAGAGAGACTCTTGACAAGGGCCTGGAGTGACAGGACAAAGAGAATGGCTTCACACTGACAGAGGTTGGATATTAGGAAGAAATTCTTCCCTAGGAGGATGCTGACGCCCTGGAACAGTTTCCCAGAGAAGCCCTGGAAGTGGCCAAGGCCAGGCTGGATGGGGTTTGGAGCAACCTGGATTAGTGGAAGGGGATGGGATGGGCTTTAAGGTCCCTGCCCACCCACACCCTTCTGTGATTCTACAACTCCTGCAGGGACACAAACTCTTGGAGCTCTCAATCTCATAGAATTGTGACAGTTTATTCCCTGATTTTTCTCAGCAATTTTCTCTCAACAACTGCTCAGCAACTTGAAACAATTGCTGGGTTGGTCTGAAACTTGACAATGTTGTCTCAATCCTTCCTCGAGTCTTCTATTATGAATGTATAACACAGTATAACACAGTAGCAGACACAATATTAGCTCCATTTCTCATTTCTACTTGTGTGGGGTTCTTTCTTTTCTTTATTTTCTTTTCTTTTCTTTTCTTTTCTTTTCTTTTCTTTTCTTTTCTTTTCTTTTCTTTTCTTTTCTTTTCTTTTCTTTTCTTTTCTTTTCTTTTCTTTTCTTTCTTTTCTTTTCTTTCTTTTTTCTTTCTTTTCTTTCTTTTCTTTCTTTTTTCTTTTTCTCTCAAGGGGGTGATTTTACTTACATATACAGCCTGAAATGCTTTTGTTCTGCCAGCAACCTGTGCCATTATTCCTGCTTTTTATCAATTTAAATTTTTCTTAGCTGATTATGTAGCAACTGATGAGCCAAACACCCCAGGGCCTGATCATTAGGCAAAAATCCTCACCTGAAATCAAAGGGAGTTTCAGCCTAAAGGGTGGGACTGTCTGTCATGAATATTGAAAAACATCATCAAAATGGATCACGCCATCATGTATGCGTAATCAGAATAGCCAAATGTGTTTTAACCTTTTTAGTGGAAATAATATTTAAAAAGAAATACTGGAAGGGTGGGAACACATCTGAGGAAAGAGTCTGCAAGTAAAATTTAGCTCATATGACTGGTTTGGTACATTAACAGGGGATTATTTCTAGCACTGGCGCTGGCAGAATTTAATCTTTCCTTTGCAGATCTTCTCAGATTAATTTGAATTTTCTCACATTTTAAAAAATCAAATATTCACCTAGCTTTTTTCAGTTTTTCTCCACTCAGCACCCATCTTCCTCCATCTTCACTGAAACTAAACTCTAGTTGACCCATAACTAATACATGAAAGACTGTAACTCTCAATAGCTGTAAAAAATACTTTATAACACTTCAGCCTGTCAAGGCACAAACTGTTCTCCTCCTTTGGCTATTCAGTGCGTATCACTGTATTTCATCGCTATCTCAGCTAAAAAGTGTCAAAGAGAGTTAAGTACACAGGACAAATCCAGGCTTCTAGGAGGACTCCCACATGCTATGCACTGCACCATAATTTCAGTGCCTATCATAAAATACAGTTATTTATACAGACAGTTAGTTCAGTGCCAGCCAAGTGATCTGCAGGAGATCTGTGCAGAACTGACACCAGCTCCTGAATGCCAGGTGAGTATTACCTGTGGATCTCTTCTTATCCCATGATGTGACAGAGGTCTGAACAAAGCTGTCCTTGGGCAGGACAGGCCATTAGGAAAAATATTTCCTGAATTCTGTGCAATTTCTGGAATTATGTGCAGATTTTTCAGGCCAGCAAGAGTTATGTTTCGCCATACACTGTGATACCGCTTTATACTGACTGCACAAAATAATTAAAATAACAAAGCCCGTGGCTGTGCTTTGTTTGCCTTGAGTCACATTAGAATACAACGAGATAAGAAAGCAAATCTTCCTTTCATGTTCTGGAAGTCTGCTTCCTGCTTCCATGTGGATGTGCTCTAGGAAACAGCAGGTTAGGTGTGTTTGGAAGTGCATCTGTCAGCCACTTTGCTCATGTAACTCCTGTGTGATATTTGCCTGGAGCAGGGGTGACTCCACCAAGCTCTTGCTGTTTTTCAAGGCACCGGCTGAGGGTCAATCTGCCACTAATTTTTCCAAAAAGGCAAAAGACAGAATTTATCTTCTTCATTGTGTTAAACACAATTTTAGTCCAAATGCTGGGCACACGCAACTCAGCACCCATTTCTTTAGTGGGATGCTGGTCCCTTTCCCTTTGAGAGGAGCAGGCACATTGTCAAAACAGGAGAATCCAGGAGAGCTGCTGGAAATGCAGTTTTGGGCACCCTGGTGATGCTGCAGTTGTTCACACACCGTGCCACCAGCACATTGCTGGGTAATGTTCAGGATGACTTGGGTAACATAGGGCAAGATTTCACCCTTTTCTTGTCTCTAATCCTTCACCCTTTTTCCAGATAAAATCTGGAAAGTGTCCCTAGAATCTAAAATTTCCCTAAAATCTGAGATGGCTGCATTCAGCAAAGGTGCAGGCAGCAACTTCTTGGAGGTGCCAGCAGCTTTTGCCCTCTCTCCATTGCGTGGCTGCACTTGGGGCCCTCTTGGTTCCTGCAAGTTTTGGTTCTGCACATCTGGAGCTGTGCAGTGCCCCACCAGCAAAGGAATACATCTATAGCCAGTGTAAGGATAAATATTTACCAGAACTCATCTGTAACAGCACAACAGGAAAACTTTTATTTAAAAACAACAACAACAACAACAATAAAGAAACCAGCCAAGAAATAAAGGAGTGGTTAATCCCATGGCCTGGACTGAACTATTTTTACAGCAGTAATAACAAAGAGTTTGGCAATGAATTGCACTTGTTATCTTCAGTGCAATAGCACTGAGGACCCATGTTCAAGAGCCAGTCTGTCCCTGACACCGCTGGGTTTTATATCATAAATGAAAGCATTGCTTTTCATAGCATATAGTGGCAGTGTTCACAAAATACCCAAATGATCAGGTTTCACTCCCACTGAAGTGGGAGTGAATTTAAAGGCTCCTGCTGAATTATGTGGGAGTTGGATCAGGCCCCATAGCAACTACTTATGCCCAAATACAACCTATGGCTGCTGCAAGTAGGGGCAAGCCTTGAGTTTGCATGATGATGAGGATTCTATTTTAAATTTTGTGTAGGGAACACACACATACACAGACACACAGACACAACTGTTTGTTTTTTAGAACTGCTTTTATCTCTAAGTGTTATGATAACCTTTTATTAGGCTCTAAGCTGGCACTCTGCAGGTTTAGGGAGGAGTGAATGCTCCTGGTGCCTCTGCCTAGGAATAGATGTGGGATTTATGGATGCTTCTGTTTGGGTTTCTGTTGTAAAAGGCTTGGGAAGGACAAAGGGGTATTTTCCTGATTAGAGCCATTTTTCCTGGTTAGAGCCACTTCTCTGTGGAGAGCAAAGCCTCAGGAAGCAGGTGCCTCCCAGGAGGCAGGAAAAGGTGTCAGCACACAAATCTCAGAAGGGCCTGCAGACAGAAGTCTTATGGAGGATGGAAATGGAAATGGACATACAACTGTAGGGAAAGATCATGCTGGAGCTAGAAGAATCTCATTGCAAGACTCAGACAATGTAATTCATGTAAATCTGAGGTTACCTGAAATCTTGAGAAGGCACTGGTTAGTGTAACACATGAGAAACAGTAGCCACAGTAGTAACCATAGCCATAACAGTGCAGCTGTTATGTTTCTTTTAAGAAAACAAAAAATCATCACAGAACTTTTTCAAGTTTTAAAGATGCTCCCTTTAAAGATGGAAAATGCCACAAGAAAGAGAGGAGGTGCAACGCAGCACAGAGAGGGAAATAGCATCAAGCATGTCCTCTGTTTCCAGCAGCAGATGTTTATGGGAGAGTACAAAGCTGAGGCTGTGTAACATTATTCATTTCCTTGTTTGGCCTCAGTAATCATCTCTTCAAGGGCTTCCTGAGGTGGATATGCAGCATGGGCAGTCGCATCCTCCTGCGCCAGCCTTCACATGGATGTGGCCAGTGCCTCCTGGAACCTCTTGGAATTTCACCCTCCTCACTGTGCCATGGCAAGAGACTCTGCGAAGTCACTCCATGCTGCCCAATAAAACAGGGAGTCCTTCTTTGCCCCAGCCTTGTAATATCATTTTTTGTGCCCTGTCACTTTGTTATAACACTTGGTCACCAATGGTTAACTGCTGTCTCTGTCTCCCCATTTATGACATTGGAGACATCTCCCACATCTCTCCCCTCAATCAGATCATCTTCATTATGGTTAATTCTTTCCTTTTTCTGTAAACTAAGACGATGTTCCCAAGGAACAGGTAAAATCAATACCCAAAGGTATTTCTGGTTTCAAGAAAGTGTCCATGTGAGCTCGGGTTAGAAATCACTTATGGGGAATCATTGCGCATACATTTGAAAATCCCAAATCACCCAGTCTTGGTGATTATGGAGAGGTCTATAAGACATACACTCTTAAAAAAGTAGATTATGATTTTAGAATTAGGTGTTTCAAAATAATCCACTGGCTGCTGAACATGCATGACTTTTTTACTGTTTGGACCATTGTTGTTCATTTATGTAAAGACGTCAGATAAATCAAATAATGGGAAGCCCACTCCTTCCTCAACAGCTCATCCAATGCCCCAGCCCTGTTTTCATTCAACTATCTAAATATTCATCTAAACTATTGACCGGATGCAGAGTGGAAAAAAATAACTTGAAATAAACAGGCTTCTTTATTTATACACATTCTGTTTTGCTTGTGCTGGGGCTGATCAACAAGACCTGTGTTTCTGGAAATCAAATAATTCTGCACAGAAATGAAGATTACAATGAAAGAAAACGACAATCCAGTGTTAATGTCAGTGGAGAAAGCCACATCTCAGTCAGTTTGCCTGTCCTCAGGGGCTGTGATGGCATGTAATACTTTCCCTGTTGTGGCCATTTTAATTATGTGTTTTGGTTGAGCACATGGGTACTCTGATGAAGGACATAATCGTTTCAGAGTCAGTGAGTAGCACACTTGGTATCTGTGGCCTTTATTTCAGTGCAAGTCAGCTACCTGAGTCACACTAATCGGGGAGACACCAGTTCTCAGGTGCTTTTTTACAACTGTTTGGTTTACCTCTCCATAAAAATAGAGAGGAGCAATGGAAACAAGGCTTCATTCACTGTCATCCAGAATTTTATCAGCATTATACAATTTTAATCACAGTTTATAATTTCAGAGCAATAAGAAAACACTGAGCAGAAGGCTTATTGCCCACTAAACCTTATCTCAAACAGAAAGTCCTGGCAAGGCACAAATCATCCAAAGCAAGTTCTGCTGGCATGAGAGTTATAATATCCAGATTAAGTCAGTAGATATACCTGAGAAGGTATGAAAAAAGCACTATAATTTTAAGGCTATTGCTGATATCTTGACTATGTTATTGTCTCATTATCTGCAGCAATGTGATCTTATTGACTTCAACAACGGTTGCATGAAAATTATTGCAGGGTAGAAACTGAGTAAATACTAATGGAAAAGAATAATATTCCCCAAATTCAAGGTTATGCAATCATCTGGCAATGCAGACCACTCAGAAACAGAGACCTCCAAAGAAACATAAAAGAGTAGGACACAAAGTTTGTGCAAATTATTTATAAAGGCATTTTTTTTTTCCCTTAATGAAGTGATGTACGGTTAGCTGATGTACTTGTTCTTTTGTAGAAGGTGCAGGAGCAGATCCTCAGCATTGAGAAAAGAGATTAGCTTTGCCTTCTTGGATTGCAGACAGCAAAGCACAGGAAAACGAGATACTGTGATTCTGAGCATGGGAGATATGAGGCAACACACACACACATACAGAAGTAAGTAGGGTGTTATTCTCTATACAGTAATTTTTAGTACTGTGGTTGGTTAAAAGAGAGAAAACAAAAGATGCCCAAATTCCTTTAGAGGTCAGCTGATTCAGGACCAAGCTCTACGGACCTCTCAAGAAAAATAAGGAAAACATCCCCAAACAGAGAAAATTCAGTGAAACCCAGCCTTGGACACACACTAAATAACTGGAGATAAGAAGGTATTGAGTAGAAATGAGAAAGGCCATAATTCGCAGGGCTTTATTTCCACAAGGTCCCAACCTTTGAAGTGTGCTTTGACTAAAGCTTAGATCACTCTCAGATGGTTTCTCTCAAGGAAGAGCACGGGTTAAAGGAGAATGGGAAAACATAAACAGGTTGGATGTCACATGTAAATAACAACAAGCGGCGGTCCTGACGGAACGGCTGCGGATTTCGAGGAGACGTGGGCTCATGCAGGATGTGAGTAACTCCCAGACACTTCCCACTATCTTTCAGTGGGCTCCCACTGACGTTACTGGTATCCTGTGGTGAGAGAATAGGGCCAATATTTTTAGATGTGGTGCTGTCTGTACTCTCTGGAGTCCTTGCAGCACCGGTGTATTTTTAGCGGCTCACTATACACAGTGGAGGAGGCTTTGCGTCGTGTTGTGTCACACGCAGCGTGTGAACTTCCTGTCTCTGCTCCTCCATGCCTTTGATCCTGCCCATCCAGCCACCACAGCAGCAGAGCTGTCACACCAGCCATGGCCATTTCTTCCTTAATAGGACTTCCCAGGTAGGTGAAACGTGCCAGACAGGGCAGGGTGTCACTGGGCTGACACGGCAGCTGCTGCAGAGGGACAGGTTGGAGCAGTGCCAGAGATGCTGTGGATATTTCATCCCTTTGCCTGTCAATATTCTGTATTCCATGTCACTGTATCCTAAGCATATTTTGCATTCTTTGAGCTGTAGTAATGTCACCTTGCCTGGTACAGCTGCCTGTACTATTACACAGTTTGCTACGTGCACATTTAGAACTCATAATTCAGTGTATCATGACTAATAAGTTGATCTAGAGTGGTAATTTCTGGTGTTTTTTTCTGGTGTATGTTTCTAGGAAAGAAGATCAGTTTTCCTTTGTAAAGTTTCTTTGACTTTCCTGTTATGATTGTTATTCAAAATAGCTAAAAAGTGATGTTCTACTGTACATCTATGTTTCTATCTTCTGTGTTTTTCTTACTGTCTTCCTTTTCATCAGTGAATCCTTAATAGGTGTTGTCAGTAACACATGCTAGCTGTTAGAGAATCCAGATGAAATTATACAATGCCTCATGACACACTGTTTCCCCACTCCTCACTGCTATACACCCAATCCATCATGACAGCTGCTTAAGGTCCACAATGCCAGTTTCATATGTGAATTTCCTAGAAAAAATAACACATTATTCCTTTTCCCTTTGAAAGCATAGGAGTAGCAAGATTCTTATTCCCCAGTATTTTGAGAATGGTTATAATAAGTTTATGCATTTCAACAGAATTTGCAAAACACTTGCATTTGAGTTAGAGAATCACACAATGTATTTTGATGTAGTTTCATGTCAATTTTCTGTACTGACTCCAGACTTTTAGTAGTTTTATTATGTTTGTTGGGACAGAATATTGCAAGAGAGCAGTGGCTTTATTTTCAACTGCTTTGCACAACCTTTACCTCAGCATGGCAGTGAAAAGTGGGAGCCAGGAGATAAGAGAAGAAATTTTGAGAATAAATTCTGCTGTTGATCCAGGCCTCTCTGTGCAGGGTTATTGATGAGACTGTGAATGACAGGGCTTCCCTGCAAAGGCTGCTGGTCCTTTACAAAAGAAAAGAACCAAAGTTTCCAATGGCCTTTTCCCTCCCCAAAGAATCAAAATCAAATGAGAGTGGATTTTAAGCTCTCCTAAAGCCTCCTGTAGCCTCTCTAAGGGCACCCAGAGAGTATTGAGGCCCTGGCTGCCACCTGATTTTTAAGAAAAATAGTGGGTTCCCCAAATGCTGTGAGGTGCACAAGAGCTGTCTGTTGTGGGGCCTTTTCCCTCATTTGAGTCGATTTCCAGCCTGAAGTGCCCTGACCTGATGCTTGTCCTCACAGATCCTGTGTATCTGTGCACACACATACATTTATATATTTGTACACAAAAACACCCACAAACCCTTCAGGCAAAAGAGGAGAGACAAACTGTTGATTCCAGAAGAAATTCCATCACTGTATATAAAATTGAGTAGCTGAGTCAGGATATTTTATTATTTCTTTTGCTCTGCTTTGGTAGGTGGCAACCCCAAGGAAAGGGAGGAGGAAAAACCAGAGCTGTGCACCAGCCAGTGATGGGAATGGAAACATCTCTGTGTTCCTTCCAAATGTGATCTCCAGACCAGCCCTGCTTCATGCTGCTCCTTCAGGCAGCAGTACTTTGGAAAGCATTTCACAGCTCCAACTGTTTTCCCTATGCTCAGGAGAGATTCCTGCTCTCAGCTGTGTAAATGTTTTAACTGAGATTCATGCTTGGCTATTCAGGTCACTGCTTTCTCTTCCGGCCCACACAGGCCAAAATGCATCTCTATAAGCACAAAGTGTCCAAAACCAACACAGTATTTTTCACTTGAACACACCCATGGCACGTGGCTCCCTCAGAGTACAGCATACAATGCCAAGCAGTAGATTTCTACATTTGCCTGATGTGAACTTAGCATGATTTTTAAAAAAAGAGGCAATAGGTCGGTTGTGTGCCCGAGCAAATCTGGCTTGGCAGAAACTATCATTCCAAGGAAGGAACTCAAGGAAATCAAACTCTCCCTCTGGTCTTGAGAAAGGACTTATCTAATGTAGGAAGTGTTCTCAAAATATTTAATTTGTATTAAGAATTACAATGTATTTCTTTCTGAATTCAAGTAACCCTCAATCTCCTTTGCTGGAAGAATAAAATAAATTTCTTTCTGCTGTTTTGACTTTATTGTTTAAGGAGTTTAGGGACATCTTGAAGTCAACAGCATTTAAGTGAACAAAACACCCTTAGTTGTAGAAAGACCTAGATAGCTCTAGAGATAGATTTAATGCACAATTTTTCAAGGATTGTGTTTCCACATATTGACATCCTGCCTGCAACTGTATGTCATAAAAAAACCAGTTTTTTCCATGCCTGATCTTGCAAAACAGGAGGAGGAGGGCTTTCCCTAAGCTTGGGAAAACAACAAAAAATCAAGCCTCTAGAGCTAAGAGATTGATGCAGCTGTCTTAAACTATCTCCACTGGTGCATTATTGTCATTGTCACCACTGTCACAGACTACCCCTTCTCTTTGCCAGTCTGTGGAGGGAGGTGCTCCCCACACAAGAACCACCAACATGTCTTAATTAGAGAAAAGGAATGCTCTAACTGCTATTTGACAGTCACCACATTTCCCCCCCCCCCTATTTTAAAAATCTATATCCACATTCTAGCCTTGTATTTCTTTCCAACAATATTTATCTCCACAGATTTGGGTCAAAGTTAGCAATGATGCTGGGACAAGAAAGTAACTATATTTGATAAATGAGTTTGGCCGGAAAAAAAAAAAATCAAATATTCTTCTCTTGTTGTTCAGGAGGCCTCTAAATAGCCCAAACTGTAAATATATCTGTGTGCATCACTGTAAATAAACAAATTTCCCCCAGGAGGCAGAAGAATATTTATTTGTGCTGCAAAATGCTTAATGAATCTCCTCCTGAAGGACATGTTGCTTACAGGGTACCTTCCCAACTGCATTAATTACCAGCAGTAATTATGCCTGGTTCAGGTAAAGATAGGTGGTCCCATGGATGGGCCAAAGTAAAAGATGCCTCAGAGAGGACAAAAGTAAAAATAATACACAAGTTGAAAGTATTTTTCCATAAGTTTCTCTTCTCCCTACAGAATCAATGAAGTTGTTACACTGGCATTTATTTGTAAAAAGATGTATTCACACAGCCGTAATGCTGGGATGGTTTCAAATTCATATACCAGTGCAGACTAGCAGACTGAAGGAGAAATATGTTAACTTTCAACTCAAGTTTTAAGATAAAGAAGGGGAAGTGTGTACTGGTGAAATCTGCATAATTCTAGGGGCAAATATTGTCCTGTTCTCAAATTCCACTTAGTTCCACTTGATTGCTTTTTGGGTTTTTTTAACCACACATCCATACCAGTTGTCACTTCAGCTCCCCATGTGTTACCAGGACAATCAGGAGTAGCTCCAGGCCAAGTTAGAGCTGCACATTTAAGTCCCTTTCAGTATTTCGGGTAGCTTTAGGGGAAAGCTAAAAAGCCACCCAATGACACATGAAGCAGAGCCCAGCATGAGTAAACAGAGCATCCATCCCTATTTCCCCTGGACACCTCATTTTGCATTAAAAACTTATTTAAATGTCTGTCTGAATGTAAGATTTAATTTTGGAGTTTTTGGAGCACAGAGGAACAGGTTTTGGGTTTTTTTCCCTAAATTTTCAGCCACTTCCCATTAGTTTCTAGTGAGTTTGTGTAATTCTGTCTTATAACAAGTGGCCTAGCAAGTCATGGAATTAGAGTTTTCCTTATGGCAGCAATCAGTGATCCATAACTGCTGTGCTGGCTGCTGGGCAAACTCTCACTTGTCCTAAATGTTTTACAGAGCCAAGATTAGTGAAGTGTAAAAGGAAACATGAACACCCTCATTATCGATTGGAAATAAAAAATAGAGAGTTGTTCAGAGCTTTTCCCAAGTTCAGACAGGAGGCCTGAATCACAGTTTCAGCTCCCTCAATGCCAGACCCACACTCCAGTCACCAAAACTACACTTCTGTCAGTAAATCTTTAAATGTGGTGATTCCTTCTCTGGCACAGCCTGCTTCCAGAAGCTGAATGATCAACTAAGTGAATTTTCTTGCTAGATAAGGATGCAGGTTATGTCAGAGCCTTTATAATTTTAGCAGTCTACTTTGGTGACTTTAATTTGATGACCTTTTTAGAAGCAAATAGTGAAGTGGGAATCTCAGGAGACATGATTTGGTGGCAGCAGTAAAGCCACATATTCCAAGCCTGCACCCTGCTTGTTCCTATGACCTAAACTGTGCCAGGAAAATCCTGCATGTGAAGAAGGCCAGGGAATTTGGCAGATCCTCCCAAACCCAAGTTTTTTTTTGTTTTTTGTAATTTAAAAATAAGGGAATTTATTCTTGTAGATGCAGGAATGACAAATGTTACACAGGAAAACCTGATGCCACCTTGCTGCTGAGCAGTCTCTACTCTGGAATCTGTGATGCAGACATGAAATTGTAGGAAATTTCATTTAATACCTGTGTTCTATGTCCTGACCAATACCATACCCACAAAAGATAGGTGAATATGCATCTTGTAAATGAGTCACTTTTAATGAAATACACAGACTGAATCCCCCTCATTCTGCTCCCCGTTTGGTTGGTCTTCATCTTAAATTGAGCTGTGAATATCTCCATGCAACAAAACATCTATGAGGGACTGTGTTTTACTTATGATCCCAGGGGAAAATGTACTATTACCATGTTAATTTGGAGAAGAGGATGCCAGATGGCTGGGACAGACTGCAGAATCTATTTGAAGTTTGGAGGGCTATACCTCCTGTGTAGGAGGTGCAACATAAACAATTTAAAACAAAAAGAAAGAGAAAAGAATGCTAAGTCTATAGCAGCCTAGGGGTGCTTTATCAGTCATGCAGTGCATATGAATAAAATATTGTTAATTAGTAAGGGACAAGGTGTGCTTAAGGAGGAGGAAAGAAGAATATGTCTGCTATAGAAGCTAACACAGCCCACTCAGCAAGCACCTACCATGCAAGCCTGAAGCAAATCCTAGTACTGCTGATAAAAAACCCCATGAGAGTTGCCAGGGGTCTTGGTCTAAGAGATAAATCTAAGAAAGAGAATACAACAGCACACTGCCTGTTCCATATAAAAATATCCAGATCTATGCATAACATCCTGTATCTGACAGCATCCAGGAAGAGAAAGAGTTTGATTTTTTTAAATTTCTTTTTCCCAGTGAACTGTGGCCAAAGGTTGCAACCATGTTGTCAGAACATTTGATGCACCCTGGTTTTGTTAATTTGTCTGCATTACCATTTTTGGACCTGTTTATGCATACCTAAACTAACCTTCCAAAGTGCATTCAACATGAGCCCCAAACATGGCATTTCCTTTGATTAAGTTGGTAACTACTGTTCTCATTTGCTGCCCTTTATTTCTTGTGCAACTGGAAGGGGGGAATGGCCATTGCTCCTTCTTCTCCCAAGTTATATTTGGTCTGATGGTCACTCTCCAGTGACTCTTTTCCAGGATGAACAGTCCTGGTTTCAATCTAAAATTGTACAGAAGCCTCACATGCTTCTGACCATTCCTTCTCCTCAGGCACACCTCCTTCCTAGTCCTGTTATAGCCTTTCTGGAGCTGCACACAGAGATCCAGAGCATGGTCACTAGGGATTTATGCTGCAGTAAAATGCAATATACCTTCTCCTCACTTTTCATTTCTTTCCCAGTAACTCCCAAATGCCCTTTCCACTGCTGGCCTCAGAGACCTGTAGGAAAGGACTCCAAGATCTGTCCTTTGTGAGTGCCACCTGCTCCTGCAGGGCCTTCCCAGTACAGAAATTCTTAGGTTTTTTCTTCCTCTTATTATCTATTTATTATCTATTCCTTTGCATCAACTGACTCTGATCTCTGTCTATTTTTTTATCACCTGCCTGTCTGAAGCTCTTCACAGTCATTACAGTTGTGACACCTTGAATAATTTTGTAGCAACAGAAGTCTGCCAGCCATGAAATACTAAATACTTCTGAAGGGCTGGCTTTTGTTGCCATTGCTCACAAGCCTCATTAACACTTTGGTCTCACATATCTATCACATTAAGGGTGGGTTCAATCAACCTTTACACAATGCAGAGAAAGAGCAGATACACAAACCCCAAACATACTGGCACAAGAACATGTCTGCACTGTTGGAAGGGGTTTGTCTGTTGTACCTCAAGTCCGTGTGAAATGAAATCAAAACCATAAAAGAGACAATGGTGCAAGTCAATTATATCAGAAGTGTCAGTGGACTCCAGGGATCTCTTTCTGTGCCTGCCATGAATGTTCAGAAGAGCCTGATGCCTCTACAGCCCCCAGGGAATTGCTTTGGTCCATGCACACAGGACTGCTGTCCCAAAATGAAGTTAATGAGGATCTATCCCCCCCAACATAATAATCCTCCTTAATCTATAAGCCTCGTTTCTGGACTCTTCATGTGCATTATCCATTGTGTCAGAAGATAAAACCTTTAACTCCAAAAATGTGGCAATCCTTCAGTGATCCCACTCACAAAACATGGCAGAGCAGCTGTGTGTGGTGTTTGCCTCTGATTCCTTTCTGCAGTTAAAGTACATGAGAATTTCTCTCAGTTGTTGGAGCAGCCCTCCTTTCTTATCTTCCTGACCACTGTTTGCAACATCTGTCAGTGCTTATTTAGGAGGGCTCCAAGACACAAAGAGCACCAGGACAATTACTCTGAGCTCTGTACTCCATTGTCAGGATGCTCTTGTCTTGGCTTGGAAAAAATATGTTCAATGGGAATAAGATAAAACCATGTGAATTTTTTTATGGTTTAGAAAGTATATGTTGGCAAAGGCTTGTCTCTAACAAATGCTGTTTCTTTTTTAAATAACGTCAGGGGAAAACCCCATCATAACTCTTTTTAACTATTGTAAGACAATAAACTGCTCTACCCAAATAACATATGGCATTTTTCTCATTTCAACCTGAACTATGTCTCTTTGGCAGACTTCAAAATGTCCTCATAGTCACGGGGGGACAGCACTGACAGATACAGAGCTCAGGAAAGTTAAATGAAAATTTTCCAATCCTTTCAATGGGAATCTTGGCAGAAGAAGGAAAAGGATAAGACAATGGAATTTCAGCTGATGGGGATAGATGATCCTTCTGCTGCCACAGAAACCCTAATGTATCTGCTGACAACTGTTGAAAGATGCATTCCCTTCATGATTTTCTTGTTGTATGTTTAGGGATACTTCTGTTTTCATGTCTACTCAGTGTTGAAAAAAACAAACGAAGGACAACTTGCGTCCCTTCCAAACTGAAAGAAAATTCAATGCAAAAATTTTGTTTTCATTTTTTAAGCGGCTCATGACAAATAGCACCTAAAAGCACAAGTAAAAGCAAGCAATTACTGCTGAGCATCAAAGAGCCCCAGTCCTGTAGGCATTTATGTGTTATTTATGTGACTGCCTGCTGAAATAAGCACAGTTACACCCCTGAAGCACATCTTTACATGGAAATATCTGCACAACCTGGGTGCTAATGCACATGTTTTCACAGAAGGTTCTAAGGCTTGACTAAATCCCACTGAAGTTGATGGAAAGGCTCCAAGAGCCTGTAGGAATCAAATCAAAAGGGAGCATATTGTGCCTTCCACCCAAGTCTGCATTAGCAAAGGTGACTTGTGTAGCTCTCCCACTACAAAGCCATGCCCAATGTGCCTTTGCTCTTTAAAGACCAGATTTTCCTTTTATCAGACCCAAAGCTGTTCCCTTCTTACAGACAAAAACCCATGTGAAGAAAAAACACTGCAACTCACAATTTCATGCTGAAAACTTATGCAGAGGAGAAGAAGCAAAACTGCTTATAAATGTGGTTTCTCAGTAGTTATAAAATAATTCCTCCTCCTCTCCTTCCTCCAACACTCTAATGAATTAAAGAGAAGCACCAACAGCACAGTGTAGTTTAGATGAAAATATTCCAGTAAAATTAAATATCTCAGATACTAAGTCACTTCACTTGCCCACTTTGATAATTGACTGTAAGGGTGACTTGCTCAGTATGTGGCCCAGGCAGAGTTCTGCTCAGACTTGTCATCTGGGTGGCTGTGAAAACCTTCTGTGTGACTGACTGGGATGTTCCATGTGGCAGACCAGTTTGAGAAACTGCTGCCTAAAACTAAAAGGGAAGCATTGCTTGTGCTTATGAATGAGAATTTAGAGAAAAAAAAATGATTTCCAGTAACTAGAATACTCTGAAATATGCTGTTGATGTGCCCATAATAACTGTAATAATCCTCCCTGGTAGCCTTAAAGGCCTAAGAATATATTTCACAGTTATAACATGAGCTATGCAACTACTTTGTGGAATGACTGATAATTTAAATAATTTCACAAAAGAGTGTCAAGTGTGGAAGTAAATGATTGTATGGTTCTGTAGACATGATTGTGTAGAAAAATCATGCCAGATTTTGAGAAATTAAACAGTAATTTTACTAAGTGACTGGCTGAAACAATAATTTTGCAAAATGACTGGAAATTTTAGTAATTTTGTACATGACTCATTCTGCAACATGAATAGAGCTTACTGATGTGCCTGGAAGTGAATTTAATGCCCAAGAAAATGAAGGATTAATTAGCAATCACTACTCCCGGGACTCACTCCTTAGTACTTTGAACTCCTCACTCCCAGCTCTACAATCCATCTGTCTCTTGTCCCAAGCTGTCCCTCCCAGGGTAGCTGCTGGCTTCCTGGCAAGATGATTTTGTGTTGGATGGCTCCAAGGAACTCTAAGAACAGCTGGCTTGGGGATGACAGTGATATGACTCCTTGGCTGCCTCTGCTAATCTGACCAAAATGGATCTGCAGCTTCAAAAATCAGCAGATAGCCCAAATGCCAAAAATTCTGCAACTAAACACACAAGCAACCGAGTTTTGTGGGAATGTCTGGGTGTTAGAGCCGGTGGGATGTGAGTGTGCACACCCACAGCAAATCCACACCCACGGTGACTGCCATTAATCACCCTGGGATGTTTACTCCTGGCTCATCAGGATGCATGCAAGAGCAAATCCTGGGTTTCTGAGTGCATTAAACAACATTAAAAAAAAATTTAAATTGCATTTCTGGAACTCTGACCACCACACAGTGGATTTTCTCTTCTATGGTGTTAAATAGGCTGAAAATGATGGCCCAGCTGTTAACTGTGTAGAACTGGGATCATCTTCTTTGCACATGCACACAACATGCAGAAACCAGCTTATGACAAATGGCAGAGCCTTGGCTAATGACTTTTCCAGGAGAAGGGGTCTTTATTCTCCAGGCCTTTCCACTTGCCCTGTCTCCAGCCATGACATCAGCTGAGCTCTAATGTGCCAGCTTGCTTCCTTCATCCATTGAAGGCATTATGAGGAAAACACAGAACATCTGGTGATCACTTGAGAATGTTCCTTGGAGAAGTCATGATTCTTGCTAGCAGACTACTGGAAATGAATACACACATCTGAAAATGAAAATGCACATTGGCATCACTGCAGAACTCTTCTGTAGCAGCCCAGAGGCACCAGAAACTACTTAGTGGGGCAAAAATGCAAAGGGATACACTGAATCTTTAAATGCAGGGTGTTAAATTCTGCACTGCCCTAACTCCTCATCACTCTCTTAATCTGCAGCTATGTGGGAAGCTCTCATCAGAGCAGCAGAGCTGCCTGTGGGAACAGGACATGGTTTATGGTAACAGGAGCCATCAAAGGTCATCTCTTTGGCTTGGAACACTTGTAGCTGGAAGGAGGTGTTTGCTTGCCATCTCAGCTGCTTTTTGTTTTATTACATGAGCCCAAACACAAGGAAATTATCTGTATATTGGTACCTATCTAGGAAGAATAAATAAGAAAAGGGATTGTATAAGAAAGGCTGGAAGAGAAGATGCTTTCAGGTTTGTGAACCATGTGCAATTTATGGTCCATAAAATCCACTTCTCAAATGAAATGACTGGTGATTGTCTCTTCTGTTAAATGGTCTCACCTCCCAGTTTTGTGTGAGAAATCCTCGAAGGGATCAGCTGGAAGAGGGACCCTGAATCTCCCCTGACTGAGAACATATGGGGGAATCTCTCTTCTGACTCTCATCTGACTCCAGAGAGAAAAGAATCATACTTCAGTTGTAAGTTTACAGAAGTTTTCTTTCAACAGAAGATATCTGAGATTCCCCAAACCATCCCTCTCTTCTAGCTTAGTCCTTTGCTCCTTAGCCTGCATTCTTGCACTGAAGAAAAGTCCTCTCATTCTGAGACCAAGCTCCTTGGTACACAGATCCTACCAGAATTGTGTTTCTCAAACCCTATCAATGTACTGAGTAAAAAGAAAAATATAGACAAAAAAATTGAGACCCTCTACAATCAATATCCTATACAGGAAGTAAAATAATTAATCCTTAAGAGATCTGGTTTTGTTACCCAAACACAAGTATGACTTGGTGGCCTTTCGGAAGCAAACCTGTGCTTAAATTGTGTGAGACCTTAAAAAGTAGAATGAGTGCTATAAAATGCTCCAAAATATTTGTTTTTATGAAGAGGTAAATTTAGGATTAGAGGAGATTGCCTTTATGAAAATGCAGTGGATAACACTGCTCAAGCATGAACTAAACCAAAGCTTATCAAGCATTAGGTAGGTCTAGGAACTGGACTTTGATGATCCTTGTGGGTCCATTCCAACTCAGGACATTCTGGGATTCTAAGAAATCCATCTTTATTTTTTTCAGTATGAATAATGTTTTAAAATGTTATGTATCACCTCCACACAAACCCAATGGGCACACACACAAGCACGTGTACAGATTTGGGTAGAACAATAAATAGGACGTTAAATTCACATATTTGTATGTGAACTTCTCTGTGCAGTGCAGAAGCTGACAAACAAAGAGAACTTTTGTCTGCTGATGTCTGCACATTGACCTGGATAGGAAATAATGAAGATACAGCTGAGGCAGTAAAGGAGAAATTTCTTCAGAGCAAATTTACTCAACATCTAGAAAAATGAATAACACAACACTGAACAAACTGAAAACAGTCTCAACCTTTGTTGCTTCCCAACGGCCATGACACTATTTGGAAACCTCCTGTGAAACATACACAAGGAGTGGCATAATTTCTTGGGTTTGCTGCTTACTTTTTCCAAAGAAGGCACCTTCAGACATGTGCACCTGGAGGACACCATATGCAGTAAAATAATAATAAAAAAAGGGAAACTACTCAGAAATACTTCTTTGCCTCCAACCCTAACAAGACTTCTTTGGGGATGTAAAAGTTCTCTAATACTGAACAGATGTCAAGGTAACCCAAATACAATACCCAGAATCCTTTTCCCAGCCTGTTATTTTATAATTTATCAAAATGTTTAAATGCTCCTTCACTTGGCTATTAAAAAAATATTATTAAATGAAAGTAAGACTCTTGAGGAGGCTTTGAGCTTTAATGCATTTCACAGAACACCCAGTCAGAGAGGAATGAAGGTGCAAAAAACCTGCCAAGGGCTCAGTGAATGGATAAAGTGTTAGAGGTGATGTGTGTTTTTAGATTTTAGAGAGTATAATTTCAAAATTAGGACTCCCTTCTTAAAGTTTTATTCAGGTAAGGTGTTCATGAAAGGGTAGATGCTCAGCTTGGGTTCCCTGAGGTCATCTATTAAGCCTGGAAGTTTCTGTTTAGTAGACATAATTCTCTTCTTTAAATGCTAAGTTTAAGCCTATATCTAGCACAGTTTATATCCTCACTTGTGCACATATCAGAGTCCTTATGTATCTTGCAAAAAAGCAAAGACAAAAGCATGAATCCAAAACCAAGAGTCCATTCCCTGGTACCAACAAAATTATCTAAAAGCTGATAGAGCTACACTCATTTAACCCTGATTCAGAGGGAAATCAGAAACTCTGCAATGGAATGTGCTCAAATCCACATTCTATACTTGAAAATCTGGAAGACTGGTGAGGAAGGAGCAAAGCCAAGACCTAGACGTGAGTTTGGCAAGTGGTACAAATCCCAACTCAAACCACTTGGGAGCTTTGGACACTCAAGTTCTGCTTCCAAATTGGCTGCTGGGCCTTGGGCACATCTTGAATCTGGGGTGGAGAAGTAAATCACAGCATCAAGAGGATTTATTTTTACTTTCTCTTATATGCATTGAGATTGCTTTTATATTAATTCATTTTTGATTCCTGTCTTGCTTACAGGATTTACAGATATCTGCTTCTTGGAAACTCCATTGCTGTTTTTCTTCTAGCCAGCAGGGAATGCTGGTGTATGGAAGTAACTCTCTCTCCCTGTCTTAGGCAGAAATGTCTCTTCCTCACTTAGGAAAGCATAAAAAACATTCCCTGCACAATCTGGAACAGATTTGTTTCTGGAACAGTGCTGTTCAAACAAAAGGCCAAACTGGCTTTCAAAGGCAGAGTACTCTTACCTTAGTCCACCCTGCTTTGCTGGTGCTTCTAGCTGCCTTAAAGCAGGATGTCCTATTTTACCTATTGTTTCTATTTTTCCTATTTTAGTGCTTGCTACTAAGGCTTCAGCCAAGTAGAATCCTCATGCTGCAGTTGTAGAAAGGCCAGTTTGTCTCCAGGCTGGAAGAAATTCTAATCCTTGAATTGCCAGCCTCTATTCTTAAATATGTGAATGGTCCAAAGATCTCTCAGAGCTTGATTTGATATGACAAAAGCAAAGGTATTTATGTTCCATGGCTATTTTCCCTTGTCAGATCCAGTGAGGATAACATACAGATGTACTCTAAGCCTTTCAGTATTCTCAGGAGAGAAAGCCCCTTTGGCAGGCATCCTCACTTTTTCAATAAACATAAGGTTTTTCTCAGTTTTGATTTATAGCACTGAATGTGTCTCTTTTCCATTCTGCAGTCGATGATACTGAAAGCTGGAAGTTAATAGTGTCATAAAAAACCCTAAAGCCTCGTTTCCAAAACCTGCACATATTCTTTAAACTTTTGAAGCAGGGGATATTTGGTGGCAAATTTTCCAAAGTAACTGAGCTCCAAGATAAATTTCCATGGGGACATTCTCCACTTTGCACTCCAACCCACAATTCCCAAGGAATAAGTTGCTCCCCACTTACTGTGCCCCTCAAGAGTACCAAATGGAAAAGTCTGCCAAAGGAGGGAGGAAAGGAGGATGATCCTGTTCCTGTTCTGCAATTGCAAACCTGCTGGGATGAATTGTTCGAGAGCAGCTCTCCAGAGAAGGATTTGAGACTATTGGTGTGTGTAAGATTGGATGTGAGCTGGCAATGTGTGTTTGCAGCCCAGAAATTTGGGGATGCATCCAAAGCAGCGAGGGCAGCAGGGGACAGGAAGGGAGGGGGGGATTCTGCCCCTCTGCCCTGCTCAGGTGAGACCCCACCTTCAGAGCTGCCTGCAGCACTGGGATCCCAGCACAGGAAGGACAGGGAGCTGCTGGAGCCAGGCCAGAGGAGGGACATGAAGATGATCAGAGGAATGGAGCAGCTCTGCTGTGAAGAAAAACTGGGAGAATTGGGATTGATCAGCCTGGAGAATGGAAGGCTCGAGGGTGACCTAACCGTGGCCTTTCAATAATTAAAGGGGGCTTATAAAGAAGATGGGGAGAGATTTTTTATCAAGGGTTATAATAATAGAACAATAGGATCATGAAGATTTGGAAAGTCCAAGCTTTGACCAAAGACCTCTTTGTCAAATCAACCACAGCACTGAGTCCAGTCATTCCCCGGACACCTCCGGGGATGGGGACTCCCCCACCTCCCTGGGCAGGTGATGCCTGATGCCTGACCACCCTTCCAGTGAAGAAATTCTTCCTGATGTCCAACCTGAGCCTCCTCTGGTGCAGCTTGAGGCCGTTTCCTCTTGTCCTGTCACTCACATTGTCTGTGAAGGAAGCTGAAAGAGCAGTTCATGACAAGACAGAGCTGCTTATCAGTTTGTGACCCAGGGCACCAGGATACACACTGTCCTGACTTTTCATCCCTTGCTTTCCTTCCCCTCTGAGCCTCCATCCTTTTACCAACAGCCTTCCCTGGGACTTCTGGAGCACTTTCCCTGCCAGAGCAACTGAGGAATGACTTTCCTAGGTGCAGGCTACCTTCCTCTCCTTTGTGCAGGCTGCCCACCAGTGATGGGATCTGTAAGTTCTAGATATGAAGAATTCCCAGGAGCTAAGGCTGGAGTTCCTCCTGCCACAGAGAAGCTCCTGAATCAAAAGAACAAAAAAAGTGTTGTTTTTTTTTTCTTTTCTTTTCTTCCTTTTTTTTTTTTTTTTTGATTTCTCTCTCTGAATAGGCTACTTTTGCACAGACAAGCAGTGACCCAGAAAGAATACATTCTTTGCTATTGCATATTGCTGATTTGAACACTAAGCTTCTATCCTGATAGAGGTAGCTAGGCAGAGATAATTCTAAAGAGCAGTTCCTGTGAAACTGCAGCCTTAACTTTTACAACAGGATACTGTGGAAAGAAGTGTTATTTTTAGAAGCTTGGTTTATCTGGGAAATTTCAGCTTAACAGCTGAAATATTACCTTCATGATCCATACACATGAATTTTTATGAATGGTTCTTGAGGGGTTCCTTTTTGCTTCCAAGCCACTTTTTGGTGACATTTAAAGTTATAATAGCAGCACTGTGAGGAGTAACCTGGTCCAAGAGTCCTTTGGATCCATGAGCACACTTAGCAGATGTGCAGCACCTGTGGGCAGCTCTTCCAATCACCAGGCTCTGCAGGCTCTGCACAAAATCTCATGGGCAAAACTGAACCAGCACCATGTCAGCTGGGCTGTTTGGGCTGCTCCTCTGCTGTGCCATGGCCTCACTGAGCAGAGCAGAGCAGAGCAGAGCAGAGCATTTGTCATGGCTGTGGAGAGCTCTTCTCTCAGAGATCACAGGCCTCCCGGCTACAGCTGAAACACTGCAGAGGCTTTGCACCCCAATACTCCCCTGCCCTAAGGAAAATGAGCTTTATCCAAAAGGTGAGCCCCCAGTCTCTGTCTCTCAATGGGAAACACCTGAAAACTTCACTATTTTATCCCAGAATATCAGCCTATGGTGTGATCCGCACAAACCCACCCGGGCCACTCTGAGAGCCCCATGTGTGACTTCCAACAGTGACACTCTCCCTACATTTTTTTTTTTTTTCCCTCTTGCCTCTTTTTTGCTTTGTTTACTTTCCAGGAATTGTCTGAAGTGTTTCCAGTGTGCTTTTACCCAGCTTCAGTTCTGATCTTTCTTTTTCTTCTCCTTTCTTTCTTTACTTTTTTTTTTTCCCCTCCCCCTGGGCAGCCTCAGTTGAACCTTGTGGCAGCTGAGCAGCAAAGTCTGCTGACTTGCAGCATCCCTGGGGAGCTGATTCAGTCTCTCTCTGTCTGTGGGTCTCTTCAAAGGGCTCCAGCTCAAAGCTGCAGCAAACTGGCAGCTTGCTCTGCTTTTAAAAGCATCATGGAACGAGCTGAATGTCAGGGCAGGAGAGCTGGGAGGGTGGGGAGCAGAGGGCTGGATTCCTCAGGGAAGTGGTGCAGGAGAGGAGAGGAAGGGTCTGAAAAATACCCTGGTAAAATCCACAGATATACCACAGAGAGAGACCCAAAATGGGAGTGGAATCTGAGAGGTATTGAGATTTTATGAGTTTTAGAATGAAATAGAGGAACTATCAAATTTTCTTTTTGGTTTACTTGAAATGTATCATTCAGCTTTTGGAAGTTTACTCCTTTAAAGCCCTCCTTTCCTTGCTTTTAATGAAATATGAATTTTTTTTAAAGGTCATCTTGGAGTAAAAGTTTAATTTCAGCATGGTTGAAACACAACATTTCAGCTTTCCTTAAGCAACACGTTTTTGAAAATATTGAACTGTTCTTTCCTGATACTTTCAAAACCCTTCCCTCCTTACTTTTGTCTGGGACACATCCCTAAGTTTTTAAGTGGATTCATGAGCTGTTTTAATTTCTCCAGAACTCTGTGGTTGGATTTACTATCTGTGGAGCACTGGAGCCATGTGGTGCTGTCAGCCTTCATGTGAAGAGCAGACTCCTTGCTCAGCCACCCCCTGGGACTCAGGAGGCCTCAGCACAGCTTCTGGTTCTGCCAACTGTCTTCACCCAAGGCCAAATTCTTGAAGGCACTTTGACAAGCTACTTTTTATTTTAAAAGGTGCCCAAATAGGCTGGGCATCTAACACTGGCATCTAACACACACACTGACGTGATTTCCTGATAATTACAGCCAGAAAAAGCCCTGGGGCGATGCAGGGTGGCAGAGCTGCCTTGCACCACTTTGCTGGGTCTGCTTGTGCTCCCTTCAGGGTAAAAAGACACCCAGAGAGGTCACCCAGAGATGCTGCTGGACTCTGGCAGATCAGTAAGAGACAAATCTAATCTGTCCCTGATTACCTCATTACATTAATTGCTACATGGCAAATTGGCAGCCCAGCGCACTAATTAAGATGATAGTGTAGAAAAAACCATTGAGTGTGGAAGGCATTACATAATTCAGAAATATTCTGGGGAAATGCAAAGCAGAGCTAAGGAAAGTCTAGAACACCTGAGTTAGTTTTCTGTCTGCCTCCCCGCAATCTATATTCCAGCCAAATTTTCCTTGTTTCCCCTGAGATACTGCACTCCTGGGTCCCACTCTGGCACAGATAGTTAATCCATCTGAATGATTTTTGAATCCAGACAGTTCTGAGACAGTCTTTTAATAAAGACCATCATCATTTAAAAATCAAAGGTGGTGGCATGAAATTCAGGGGGCACTAACTACAAAGGTGTGCCAGAGGGAGAGGCACTCAGTCTTGGACAAGGTCACAGGTAAAGCTAAATTCAGCTCAGATGGTGCAATCACAGCTCCAGGTCCCATCTGAGATGCAGCTGTGTGCACTTCACTAATCCCCTGGGTTGTCTAAGGCTTTATATACATTCATCCTACACATGCACTCCCTCATATACAGATTGCATTATTTCATTGTCCAATATATATATAGGACAATGAATATATGTTTTTATATATATATAGCTTATATACATGTATATAGATATATATGTATATATACATATATATACTGTATATATATTGTGTGTATATATATGTATATATACATATTTATATACACTATATACTCCTTATATGCAGATTGCATGCATTCATTGTCCAATATATATATGACAATTAATATATTCTAGATATATATTCTTTATATACATATATATAGATATACAGGTATATATGCATACATATACTGTATATATATTGTATATATATATGTATATGTACATATGCATATATATATATATATATATACCTTATATACAGTTTGCATTAATTCATTGCCCTGACTTCTGCACTGGTATTGAGACTCCTTTGTGCTTCATGGGAATTACAAATTAAATTATTAAATATGGCTGATCTCTGAGCAACTGGACTATTCAGAGTTGACACAATGTATATTCTCTTTATGCAAAACTTTTCTGTCCAGCCAGTAATGCTCACTTGGAACTACCTCAATTGTTAAGGCCTTTAATAATGTTTTTGTTCAATGATCATACCCAAGATGCTAAATTGTCATCCATAAGAAACCCTCTTGGATCAACACTTGTAGAGACACATGTTTTCCTAGCTGGCACTGCATCTGTTTACCTAGCTCTGTAAATCACTGAATTGCCAAGGTTGGAAGAGGTTTTTAAGTCCAATTAAGTCCAATCAAGTCCAATCTCCAGCCTTGGAGATGGATAAGGAGGTGGATTTAGTTTTCAGACTGTTAACCTTCCACAGGTAGTCAGTTTTCACTTAAAAGGCACAGAAAATCCCCTCTGGTAAAATGGATGAAAAAAATGAAGCATCTCTGCTCTGACAGAGGAGTGGACCATGCTGTCTTACAGTGCAATTTTTTAAGTCCATAAAGAATTGAGAGAAGAGGGTGCATATGAAGAAAAGGTTTCTGATTGCTAAGGAATCATCTGCATGTGAACAATAAAAATAAGCAAGTACTCCTCCTTTTGGAACGGGGAGGTGCAAGCCTGAGGGTTGTTTGTGCATCAACTTGTCATGGTGGCTTTACAAGTGTGTGCCTGCCTGTTTATTCATGGCTGCAGTGAGAGCAGCCTGCTTTCCACCCAGTCTGTACTGTAAGTAAGAAATATAACTTGCAGATAAGTAGTGTTGTGGGGAGACAAAACACCCATCAAAAAACTGTGGGAACTTTGGTGTCTTTATAAAATGTGTTTTGATGGGGAAAGACAAGTACAACAACAAAGCCATCTCACTGGTAACAGTAGTTAACATTTCTCCTAATTTCATTAAAGATTTAATTCTGAGAGGAAGAAAGGCTGGCATAGCTCATTTGGTTGTAATTAGAGGGGTGAAGCAATAGGTGACTAGGGTTTGCAAATCACTCAGGTTGTTTTGAGAAACCAGTGTACAAAAATATTTTTTTGCTTATGATTTGCTTTCTTAAAAAAAAAAAAAGGAAAAAGAAAAGCAAATCTGTTCCAGGTATGTTTTTTTACCATAAATGAGGCTTATGATAAGTAAAATGAGAAATCCAGGGGTACTAGAAATAATAATTTTGAAATTGTTTTACCCTATCCTGAATTTATATACTTCATGAGCTCTTTTCATGCATGTCTTCAGTGTCTCTTACCACAACATGCTCTTCTCAAACACAGTGTGGTTTTTCACACTGCATGAGCTGAGAGCTGCGTTTCAGGAGGAGAGAAGTGTTTGTTTTGCTGTTGGGGACCTATTTGCCTGACCAAAAAAAAAAAAACCAGATGAAATCTGGATTCATTGCAATGATCACAAAGAAGGCCATAAAGTGATTTTTACTAGAGTTCAGCTCCTGGTCAATGAGATTCATGTTTGCATATCTATGAGTGAGCTGTGGGGGTCCTGCAGCAGGTGTTGTGTGGGGAAAGGCTCGGCGCCCACCATGGCACCTGTGCCCATAAAGCCATCACCTACCACGGATTGCTTGACTTGGGAAGGATTCCTGACACAACCACCCTCTCCCCTCCTTGGGGCAACAACTGGCAGTGCCACATTGCCCTCCTGGCCCTGGCAATGGAGAGGTGCAGCTGTGAGGGTGCCAGGCTGAGCACGCCAGGCCTGAGCCCCTCTGGGCCAAGCCCTGCACACCCCACTGCCAGCACTGGGAGCCATGCAAGGAAAAAGGGCCCTGTTTATCTGATTTTACCCAAATGCCCTGCAAAGTCATTCTGTGCTGAGGGAGTTTCTTAGAGCTGAGCAATGTGTGGAGGAAAAACTTCTGTGCCTGAAGAATGAAGTGCCCGATAAGGAACCTCCCCCTGAGGGGAACAGGAGGGGCAGGCCCTGAGCTCGGCTCTCTGGGACCAGGGACAGGAGCCAGGGAACGGCTGGAGCTGGACCAGGGGAGGCTCAGACTGGAGATCAGGGAAAGGTTCTTCCCCCAGAGGGTGTTGGGCACTGCCCAGGCTCCCCAGGGAATGGTCACGGCCCCAAGGCTGCCAGAGCTGTGGGAGCGTTTGGACACCGCTCTCAGGGATGCACAGGGGGGATTGTTGGGGTGTCTGTGCAGGGACTGTTGGGGTGTCTGTGCAGGGCCAGGAGTTGAACTCAATGATCCTTGTGGGTCCCTCCCATCTCAGTGCATTCCATGTGTGTGTGAAGACCTCTTCAGAGACTCCTTCCTTGTGTTGTATCCCGACACTTGCATATGTGTCTGACTGCTTTAGGACTGTCCTCAGTGTTCCCACTTCATCTGACCAGCCAAAACAGGTCATCAACTTCAGAACAGTTTATTCTGTCAGACTTTTTTTTTTTTTAAATTTATTATTTAGGGATGCTTGGCAATATCTAGGGAACAGGCTGGAAGCCTGCCAGCATTCCTGTGGACCCTGTGATGTCTTGCTGGCTGTGACAAAAGTTAGGGTCTCTTGAGCCCCAGCAAATAGCCAGGGACAAGGCATGGGATGGATGAATTGTCTTGGAGGCTGCATTTGTCCCATGAGTGCCAACTGGACAGTGCAGGACTGTGCAGGACTGTCTGGTGCTGTACTGTTGCTTCAGACTCTTAAATAAGTTGGACCCACTAGGGCAGAAACATGAGCACAGCTGTCTTTTTATTGGGAAATTGACTGTGGGGCTTCTAAATGTTCAAGTCAGTCTGAAAATGAAAATATTTGATGTTTGTTCCATTTATTTATTTTTTATTTATTTTTTATTTATTTACTATTTATAATTTCTAGTTCATGAAGCTGTTTCCTTGGTGAATTTTTTAATATATTCAAAACAAAAGAAATTAAGGAACCTGAACTTAACAAGTCAAGGTGCTTTTGGAGGGTCTGTGTTTCCTATGTTCTTTGCATGGCAGTGCAGCTCAGATCAATTCAGAAAGAATTGGTGGCTTTTGGGAAGCTGCCACCTATGAAAAACAAACACCCTCATTTTTCACCCAAGAAGTCAACAACACAAGGAAAATCATTATTCAGCCAATGCACCCATAGACTGATATGAACAAAACTTCTAGAAAGGAGAGCCTATGCCAGTTTACGGGAGCTATTAAAAGGGTGTTGAGTTTTTTATGCTCACTGGGAAATGGACAGAGGCCACCAAACTCATTTCACAAAGGCTGCTACAAATCCTCCAGTCAGTAAAAACCTTCAGTCATCCACGGCTGGATTGGAGCTGGCAACTGCTGGATCCCTTCAGCACTCAGCCCCTCCTCCCCAGTTTTTATGGTCAGCAGGTGTGTGTGTGTGTAGGAGAGACTGTGGTCTCCCATTTAATTTGTTGCTGCTGATTTATGGCATAATATCAGTTAGGCAGGCTTCATAAAGCTGGGGGCCAGGAGGGACAGCTCGATCATCTGCCCTGTCCTCCTGTGCAGCACAGCCCATTAAGTTTCACCAGGACACCAATATATTAAGCTCACAAATGAAATTGAGACTACAGCACTTTTAAGCACACAGGGGATAAAACCATGTGCCACAGATGGAAACAGGAGGGACAAAAAGTCATTGCTGCTCAAGAACTCTGCAGTCTCAAGGAAAAAGAGTTGAGAGAAATTCACCAAGAAGAAGATAAACCAATCCTTGTTATGGAGAAAGAGGGGAGAGTCCTCAGATAAAAAAAACAATGAGGCAATAAAATCTAGACTGAGAGCAAAACAATAGCCAGAAACTTGTGCCAACCTGATCTGTGAGCAAATAATATCTTAAATCCAGATATGGGGACAGGCAGAACCCTGGGTATGACAAGAAGGAACTGCAGCAGGAATAGAGGATAAAAATATGATGGATCTCTGCCATCACATTCTCTTTCCTTCTCCCTTCAAGCTTCTGATGAAGACAAAAGGGGAAAAAAAAGCCAAAATGTTGCCTTTATGGATAATGTTAGAATTGCCTTTTATACAGGTTTATAATGGCACTCAGAGACATTGGGCATGTGATGCTGAGGAGGGATGAGTGTAATGTCACCTCACCATGAGGCAGCATGGGGAAAACCAACCCCTGGGACAAGCCATGACACCAGGGCAGCTCTCCTGAGCCCTAACTTTCCTGACTAGGAAACAACTGACTAATGAGGAACACACATGGAATTAATTTACTGTCAGTCTGGGGGCAAAAATGATAGTTTTTTATTATTCCATCAGAGCAAAAGCATCACTGGAAAAAAGTCTGTCTGAGCGCCACAGTTTCTAAAAAATGAGACAAAAGAAAAGCATTGGAAGAAAACAGAAAATTAATATTCGGTGCAACTTTAGCATCTTGTTGCCTTCAACAAGTTTTAGGGAGAAAACATACAATATATTCCCAGGAATTATTAGGTGAAATAATATGGCTTTTTAATGGGTCAAAATCCTCAGCTGCCATCTCTTTTCCAATTTATTCTTCTGTCTGTTTCAGCACTGTTTGCTACTGCCTAACAGCAGGTGTGACTTATTTGTGCAATTTATTTTGCTCATTTTAATGGTATTTCTCCAGCAAAAAAATTTGTGCACATGTACTTGGAGTTCCTATTAGGCTCATATGAAGGCTTTGCCTTTGCAGAGAGTCAGAGTCTGTCTGTCTCTGCACTTGCCTCATGCTTTCATAAGTTCATCCATGTCATATTGAATCTGATTCAAGGGGGACTCCAAGAAGTAAAACTACAATATAGGGCATGTATTGGGTAAGGATATTCCGCAGGTCAGCTTGTCCACTGCCCCTGAAGCAATTTTTTCTGCTGATATTTCCAAGTTTCCCCTTCCAGTTGTTTTCTGAACATCATGGTTTTAAGTAGAAGAACAATCTCCTCTCCTTGCCTATCTGATATATTTCTCTTTAGCTGCACTAATTTCAGGAAAACATACACTTTTGTGGACACCATCTTCAACATCTATTCTGAATAGATATAGGGGATTAACAAATACAGGGGAAATAAGCCTTTGTTATTAAAGAAAAAAAAAGGAATGAGGACTATCAGAAAATACTGGCATAAACTGATGATTTTATAAGATTTTGGATGTAAGTATAAAACCACGTTTTCTTGTGCAATGATGTCACCTGCACACACAATGTGATTCATAAAGCCTATTTTGATAAAGCCTCTCTTGCATCAAACTCTCTCTTGATGTTTTTCTATGCACCAAAGAGACTTTGGCTCCCTCCACAAGGAGGGAGGGAAAAATTTAGAGCTGTGGGGAGAGACTAGAAGGGAAAACAAGAAAATGATGAAGCTTGTTTTAATAAACCAAAAGAGAGAAAGATGCAAAGTGCTGGAAAATACGTCTAGAAGGAAAAAGCATAGAAGTGGAAAGGAAAGAGGAAATTCAGCAAAATATGTAAAACTCAGAGATCAGCAAGCCAGGTTTTCAGTTGGGGTAAGCAAACTCCACTAAAGTGAGTGGAGCCAAAATGAGTCCCAGCAATTGAGAATTTATCCCATTTTGTTCCATCAAAGAAATAAAGAACAGGAAATTTACTTTACGGAGTACATAGAACTCATGAATTGAGGGTGATATAGCTGGTTCCCAGAAAAAAAATCAGCAAGAACCCTGCTAAGTCCTGCTGTTCTGTAAATACTATCTGATTAGACACATTATATATTTTATATATTTTAGCCTTGTGTTCATGCACTCAGGGTGGATCCTGGGGATGCTCAAGAAGATTCAAATGTGATGCCTGGGGTCCTGGATGTGTCCAAGCACAACAGGGAATAACTGAGGGCAGTCTGGGATTTGCCCACTGCATCTACACTTTCAAAACAGGTCACTCAGCTTTCCCCGAGCCTTCATATTTGTATCACTCAGTCCTTGAGTTTATCACAGCAGGCAAAGAAGGCATCAAAGCACAGCCTCTTGTTAGCAATTGCCAGACCATCAGAAAGTTCTAGAGATCTGCTGGCCCAGCTTTGGAGGGCAGATCTATTTGATTTGACACAGAATGAATAATAAATCAAATATACTCCCCCAAATAATTAAACCTCATGGAAGGCTGCCCTTCTTGAAGAGCTCCAATAATCAAGGCAAAGGCAGAGATGTCTTTTGGGGTGGCAGGGAGGACTCCAGAGCTCTCCTCCCACCTCAATCTCTCCCTGCTGCACTGTGGCAGCCCTCCATCCATCTGGAAACACTCTGGAGTTTGGAGGAAGCTCGAGAGCAGCAGTGTGCAGTGATCCCTCTCCCAGCCCGGGGAGCTGTGCCACGGCCCGAGTTCAAGACCTGGACAATGCCCTGCTTGGCCAGTTGATTGGATAGAAAAATTAATTTACAGCCACATTATGGAGGAGGGCCCAGATTCCACAGAACACTGAAGTCCCTGGAAGCTTGGCTGAAAGATCAGTAGTGCTGCTGCAGCAGCTGAGATTTCCACTTGTTGCAAACAGAGATGAAATTGGGATGGCCACGTACACAGGGAGCCTGAGGGGACCCGCACCTCACCCTGGGTGATGCTGGCTGCAGGCTCCAGCCAGGAACAGAGTCCAGCTTTTCACCATGACCACAGGTAAGGTCTGGTCCTCTCACCCATCCAGGTCCTGGGTGTTTAAAAAGAAGGAAACACGGAGACGCTCAGAGCTGCAGTGCCTTGTTCCTGAATGCATCACGTGAAAATGCTTCTCCTCTGTGTTAAAACAGCAGAATGGGAGCAAGCAGATCTGTTCCTGATGGCTAAGAGCTGATTCCCCTGCTCCTGGAGAAGAGACAGGATTTCTCCCAGGCCAGCAGGATTGCCTGGTGCTATCTCCATTTCAGTCTCTCCCTGACACCTCTGTGTCAACGCATGTAGACAGTGGAAAGTTTGACACTTACAGAGGAAGGATTGCTGAATTACTGTGCTCAGGAAAAGGCTTGCACCAGTCTGGAGGGAGAGAAATCATCCAGCACTGGTTTGAAAACTTCTGCAGCAGACTGTGACACCCAGTCCTCCCCTCAGGGGCTGTGGCTGCTGAGATGTGCAGCACTGGAAGCTGCAGGAGAGGAAAGTGTTGAAGATTCTTCCCCAAAGCAATGGGAGATGTTAAGGGTTTCCTGGGGAAAACCAGTGGGAATTTAAAAAGGTGTAACACAGATCATGGGCCTATTTTTACTGTGGCCAATGAATATTTCTGAAGAACTTTCAAAAGCTTTATTTCACATTTTCACTTGAATGCTCTATTACCTTAGACAGAGGATGCACCTTCTGGCAGTAAAACAAAGGACAACAAGTGTTGCAAATTTAATCTGACTTCTCATGCTTTAGGATAAAAGAAGAGGTTTTGAATCGGGTAGAAAGGACCCAACACATTCTTGTCTCTGAGTGGCTACTAAGAATAGATCTTGACTGCCTGCCTCATTCATTGCCCTCAGGACATGGGGAGCCATCCCTTGCAAAAGGTGTGCCAAGCCTGTTCAAAGGAAGTGGCTCATGAAATAAAACTTTACAGCTAAAAAGCTAAAAATAAAACTTCACTTCTTCCCAAGAGTTTGGCTTAACAGCCCCCTCTGTTATTCTTCTTATTCTGATGATTCTTCCTGTTGTTTGCACAGCTGAGCCAAAGTTTCCAGGCAATTCACAAAGTTACTCAGAGAGCTCAAGTGGGACATGAGGTATTACAAATGGTAATTTTGACTCTTGTTTACACTGCAGTTTCATTTACACCCATTTTTAGATCTCTTTACATTCAAAGAGGTATGAGGGCCCTCTTTTTGGTAACATTATCAGAGGTATTCTACATGTACCATCAAACTATTGTTATTAATTTAATTATAGTATTTCCTAATCAAGTGTTGGGGTTTTTCAAGAAGAATTCAATGTTTGGTAAAATTAAACAGAAATAAAAAGAATTGTTTTGCCCACTCCTATTAGATTTAATAATTTTTCTATTACATGAAAGAAAACTGGAAGAGCAATAGGGTGCAAATTAGGTTACTCAAAACAGGTTCTTTATGGAGTTCATATGCAGGAATGCTGTCAACTTTTACAGCCTTGTAAAAAAGAAAAAGAATTCTCAATGATAGTGATTAATTTTATAATGCATTAATCATATTTATCTCAGGTAAAGGTAAGATTATTAAAAGGCTTTTCAGTACAAAGGCAAGGTATTTCTCCTACAGAAACTGCAGGGTTTGTTTAAGGGCAGTTTTTTAGTTAATACTGTAGTTGTAAAATTAATGCAGTCAACTTCTCAGTACCCATAACCATCCCAAACCTGCTTTCAGTTGACCACAACATCATTTATTCTCCTGCCTTGCTCAACAATTAGGAATAACACTGGAAGGTAATAGTTACTGTAATGAGATATTTATATATACAATTTTAAATAAAATAATTTCACACTGTGTAAGGCATTTTTATACTTGAACACTACACTAGTATTTTTAAAAAATCCTTAACTGTAGATTAAAAAGAGGGATATTTGAAACTGAGAAATGTTTTTCTCCCAATCCATTTTCATAAGCATGCTTTTATTTCTCTGCCTTTTCTGTCCTCCTCCCTCTCCAAATTTTCTTGGCTGGTGCAAGTATACATGAGAAACTCTCTTAATGAAAGCTTGTGCAAATTTTTCAAACTTTCCTTTTCACAGGGAGAGCTCAGGTCCAAGGAGCATGCCTGCACATGTGGGGATTTTTGTTTCAAGACACAATATGAGAGACTTCTTGAAGTCTTCTTCAGCCTAGTCATAGGCTGGATTGAGCTCACCCCATATAATCCACTAACATTTTTTGTTGTATGGGATGACATCATCTAAAATTGGCTTTTGATAGTGGGGGCAGGGCTGGTTCAGAGCATGCTGAAAGCAGTGGGAGCCTCTCTGCTGACTGCAGTGCACTTATGATTAAGTCCTTTAATACCATCTGCAGAAGGCAATTTCAAGGCATTCCTTTCATTTAAAAACCTCATAGACCCTCTGGTGCACAGCAAGGCTTTAAGAAGCTGCCTGCATCCAGTGGGGCTGCCAGCCTACCTGCTCCCTGCATGTTCCAGAGCCCTGCCAATTGCCCTCAGTGTTTGTTTGGGTCAAAAAGATCATAATGCTCATTGTACCATCTTGACAGCTGAATGCAGAGACCCCTTGAATCAATAAAATACTGCTGATGTCCCAGGGGCTGAAAAGCCTTTGCTTCACTTTGACTTTTTATTCCTCCCAAATTGCCATTCACATTTCAGCAAAATTAAATATCCTTCTGTTTAGGTGCCAGCAACTGATGGGAGCAGCAAAAGAAGTTAATTGAAAGCTACTGGCTGCAATATTCAGGCAAGATTAAAAAACAAAACAAAACAAAACAAAACAAAAACCTAAAAACCAAACAAAAACCAAACAAAAACTTAAAGAAATAAAAAGTCATTGTTTCCTAGAAGTGAGCACTATGCCCACTAGCAAAAGGGTACAGGATTAGGGCCAAAGTATGCAGTTTTACTGGAAACCAATTTGTACTTCACTAAAAGCAAGCTCAGGTGGACTTGATGCCTTCTCCTGCTCTACACATATTTGGGGTTTCCCTGTAAGGTCTGCCTGACAGATTGTTCCATGCAAGTCCTGCTACTCAGAATCTGCCTTTGATGCCAATCAGCATCAAAGTGGTCTGAGAAGAGCTCCAGAAATGCTGCAGGAGGAAGTTGTGCTCTGGGTTTTCTACTCCTTTCACATCTTAGAAAATGCAATTGGCCACACACAACACGTATATACACTCATTCCTTCTTTGAGCAGAGCCAAAGTCTCACCTTAGCAGCTTAAATCTGTAAACTAATTACACAACCTCTGGAAAATGTTTCCCTTCATCAGATTTGAATATGCTACTTTTTGGTTTCCTTGTCTCCTTTTCCCAATATTTTTCGACAGAATCCCATTTTGAGCAAATAACTTAAAAGCTCCAGATCAATTCATCACTTACAATATATACACAGACTGAAGACAGATTTCCCTCTTTCTTCTCTAGGATTTTTCTTTTTCAGTTGTAAATTCAACACTGAATTTTAGTTTGTTCTGGCAGAATCCACTGTCTGCTGGGTGAATTGTCCTCACACAATCTGATCTTAAGAGCTTTTTTTTTTTTTTTTTTTTTTTTTTTGTTTTTTTTTTGTTTCCTATGAATTCAATACTTGGCTGACTAAACAGAGTAGAAACAGGTACCTGGCATAGTATGGACTGATCTCACTTCTATGTACTCTTTTTTTAGAATTCAAGACATATCTGTCATCAGAACTTAGGCTTGCCTTTTTTAAAAAAATCAACTAATTAATTAATTAATTATTTTATATTTATAGATAAGAAATAAAGCCTAGAAAATTTAGTTCCTGGTATGACTCCACATAATCAGGCAAAGCTGGTTCTGATGTTTGGGTAGATGAGTGTGGTCTCCAAAGGCCACTGTAACTTCCCTTTGTAACAGATGAGTTTTCCAACAGGTTCCACCCACAAGAGTTGCCAGAAGTCCTGCAGTTTCCAGTAAGAATCAGAGGTCTTTTGTGCCCAAGGAAGATCAGGGCAAAGGGATTTGACACCAAAAACTTCTCACGTCTCCAAATGAGCTTTTACTACTTTACTCAGAACAAAATCTGTTAAAACCGTGCCTTAAAGTACTAAGGACACACACCAATGAGACACCAGTGGCATATACCAAATTTCCTACATAATTACATTTAAAAATTACTATGAATATTGATCTAGCTGTGTTCCTATAGCTCCAAGAGTCCAAGACTTCCAGGATGTGCATTGAAATATGCACATATGACACTAAGAGTTAAAAGGCATAAGCTTCCATTATAAGGTAAATTCAGGCATGAAGTTACAACTGTGGTGCACATATGGCAGCTTGTTTGCCTGTCCATTCCTTAAATTAACAAAGACCATTCTGGTTAAGTGAAGGACTTCCCCAAAAAAAAAGCAAAGACAAGCTGCTCAATCCTCTACACAGAATCAGCAGCCACCATGGGTTTGTAAAATGATCTAAAAAAAATAATTTACAAAGAAACAAATAGGAAGATTACATTTTAATTCAGTGTAACTATAAAAAGAAGCATTTTTTGTTTTAAATAATGTTATACTCATTCAAGTATACTGCTACTTCCCTTTTTGGCCTCTGAAAATACTAACTCAGTCTGGATGGAATATTCTTGGGGTTATGAGACACAAAAAAGCTTCTTTTCAAGTTGGATTTCTCAAGATACTGTAGAGGAAATGAGAACAGCAAAGAGGAATTGACTATCTGTGATGATGGAAAAAGAAAACCTCGATGAATTTATTTTTTTTTTAATAAATCAAGGGGCAAGGGCTGCAGGAGACCTGTGTGGTCTCCAAATCTGGTCCTAGTCCCCAGGTCATAGAATAAAGGGTATGACAGCAGCTGAAAGTGCAATGGAGAACAGATGGACAGAGCACAAGGATGAGAACAGCAGCCAGGCAGGTGAGAGTGACAGATTCATTCAATGTGAAGGAGAAATGAAACTTTGTACAGAAGGGGCAGGATCTATCTTAAAATTAAGAAACTGGAACGTCTGGTGCAGGACATCTCTGAAGGAATAACCAAACTCCATTCTGACCATGGCTGGAATGGGGGTTCTGACCAAATGGTTTTTGCTGTTCTCCAAAAACACATCTAATGATAAAAGCTATTGGTAATCCTGCACATTAACACAGAGAGAGAACGTGGATAAACAAAGAGAAAACTCTGATTATTTGGTTACTCTCTTTTCAAATAGAAAATAAAATTGGGCTACAGATGCATTTTGGTGTGAAAAAAGATCTGTGGAATGCCAGTCCAGACAGAAACATTTCTGAGTGTTGTATATTACTGTAACTTTGAAGAAATATGTTGGAGAACAAATTCTACCAATGTTAGAGACCAGAAATTCCTGTCAGGCTTCCTGACAGGTTTTTTTCACTGCCTCTCTTGTGGAGGAGGCAAAAGGAGATGTGTTTTTTGAACTGGGTTTCGAAGGTACTTGAGGAAATGACAAACTGTTCAGAAAAGTAACCTTAGCTAGGATGCTTATGACTCAATCCACCTTAAACTAAGGAGACTGAAAAACCAACAAAAACTATAAATAATAAAGGAAAATTTCAATGAACTTAGGGCAGCAGCGACAAAAATTGGTCTGAGAAATTCTAAGATCTGAATGTGGAGGAAACTTAGGCTATCTTTCAACTAAGGTACACAAATTTATCTGTAAAACTTGTGTCAGGCTGGTGTTTGGAGGATTTTACAGCTAATCCTATGTCAAAACAGGATTGAGATCTTCCAATTATGGTAAAAGGATACATTTTCAGAAGAAATCTGTCAAAGAAAAGCTCAGTCTTACAACTGCAGATTTGTAAGGCTATCATGACAATTGCCCAGCCAACTTCTTCCAGAAAATTCAACTGCCTTAAGAGAAATGGAAAGAGCTCCTCAGGCATATACATGGAACAGAGGAAAGGGAAAGGAAGTATAAAACAGAACAAGAGCTTTGCCATATTTTTCAGTAAGTACAGTTGCATGGGCTGCAGTGCCCAGAGAAGGAGAGGGAATGGAGCACAAATGCAGACAGTAAAGCATGTGCAGGTATTTTCTAAATTTGCATGTTTGCTGTGTTCCTCTTTTCAGTGTGGTGTACTGGATCCAGAGGTGGGTAAAAGACCCATCTTGGGCGCAGAGGCAAGAAGTTTGGAGATATTTGGATCTCCTTGGTTTTCTTGGATTGGGACAAACCTTCAGGACTGAATAGCACATAACCTGATAGAAAACACTTTTCTTCAGAGACACTGGCAGCACCACCCATTTGGCCTTAACTTTCAACAGTGTGTGCCCAGAGCATGGATGAAAGGAGTCACCTGAAAAACAAGGAGGAGGAGAAGCAGAGAAGAGCCAAACAAGCTCAGACAGAGAGGCTGACACTGTGGAGGTTCTGAAGGCAGACACAAAAAGACCTTTCCATGACAGTTTCTCACCTGGGAACTCTGCCTCTTCAGCAGATGACCAGCAAATGTAAATCCATGGGAAAAATTTATCTGGCCCATATACAACATCATTCTGATCTGTCTTGAGGGAATCTGAGTCAATTTGGGTGTCTCCAGTGGGGCCATGGAAGCAGCACGCTGTTGTCAGGGCTGGGGGCAAGAGAAAGATGTGTCTCTGTCACAAGTGCACAACAGGGACTTCCACATTGGAGGTGGAGGCAGAAACATTCCTGTGCTGTAGCAAAAGGATTAGCTTTTGGACTGATCTCTTCAATTATTTTCATGAATGGCCTTGGCACAATAATAGGAATGCACAGGAACGCATTCATCAAAGTTTTTTGATGAGAATTTGGGATATTGCCAGTACAGCAAAGGCTCAAACTGTCATACATTAGGAAGTGAACTGTTAGAATGAAAGAAGTGTAGTAGGTCATGCACTTATGAACTAACGGTAACAGTTTGTGGAAAAAGCTGGGAACTGCAGTTGGAAAAGTTCAGGGGAAAAAAAAAAGCTCAGGGAAGCCTGAAAATTCTGGTCAGTACAAAATTATTGGGAGTCAGGCTGTGAGGCAGCTATGAAAAAGTTTGCTGTAATCCCATGATAACTATTTCCACGCAAAACAGGAAAGTGTTCATATCACCAGAGAGGGCAGGAACAACTTTTCCTGGAAAACTTTGAACTGTTCTATTCACCCATGCCTAAAACAGAGGAATTCAAAATGGGACAAGCACACAGATTTCAGTGATGCAGATTTCATGTCATGGTGATCTGACTTCTGTTTGGTCTCACACATTTCTTGTGTTCATGCAACCATGTGGTGAACCACAAGAGAGGAAAAAACCTTTAGAGGCAGAGATTACCCTTGTAAGATTTGAGGATGTAGTTCTTGAAGAACATGCAATTCTTGAAAGTTATGTTATTTATTTCCTTATATATAAATATATAAATAAATTGCTTATGTTCCTCAAAATAGGACAACACAGAGATTTAAAAGTCTGGGCAATAATCTCTAAGCTGCAGCAAGAAAAAATAATAATAAAAAAATTATACTGCAGAAAAAAGGTAGGTATCTTTTGTCCCTTCAAAGCTAACTCAGCTGTTTTCCTCTCAAGTTATGAAATAAAGCTGTTGCTTTAACAGTGATTAATTGTGTGCAACTGTCTCTCTTTAGCAAGACTGCCTGTGTGAATGTATTCATGGAAAAGAAACCACTCCTACAAATGAAATATATGTTTATAGGCTTGATTTTATCTTAATGCTTCATAAATAGCGTACCATGGGGACAAGCACTGACAAGATAAACCAAGTGTGCGTAAAAAGGTTTGGCCTGGGAAAAGTCTGATTCTGAATTTCAAAGCTAAGTCCTGTCAGAGCACTGGACACAGACCCAGCACCAGCCACACTTCCCAGACCACCCCATAGCAACCATGAAAATTGAATTAAGTGCAACTTAGTGGAGTTGCAACAGTGCAGCTCCAGTGTGAGCACTTGAGTAAATGCTCTCTGCAAACGCTGACAGCAAGCTGGACAGGCCAGCTCTTGGGCAACTTCTGAAGGTCAGGCTGCAGCTTAAGAGATCATATAAAAATGCAGAGATCATATAAAAGCAGAGATCATATAAAAATGCAGACCAATTTATGGGTTTCCAAAACTGGAATGGTAGCTCTCTATGTGAACATCAGCAGTGAGCAGCTGGAATGTCCTTCTCTTCAGAGACACTTTGGAGGGGCAGTGATGTAGAGAGCAAAGAAAACCACACTGCCTTGCTTATAGATGTTGTATTGATTTTTTTTCCCTGTTTGTTTGTGTAGTTCCTCATTTCAGGCTGTAACATGTAAACAACAAAGTGCTCTGAAACATGGACTTTGAGCTGCAGTAGTTACCCTGCATTTGGTGCTCCTTTCAATGTCTCTACCATTTCTTGTAGCCCCCAACTGAGATTTCTGCACAGTACCTGAAATCCAGGCTGGCAAAAGCCTCAGGTGCTGGACTATGCTGGGATGGCAGAGCTCAAATGTTTTCTACAAGGGTTTTCTCTCAGCACAGAGAACACTTTGAAGCCCTCATGGTCACTGCTGCAGACACTCAGCATGGCAGGGTGGGCCTGGGCCTGCCTGAGCCAGATGGAGCACTGCTGTACAAAGGATTGGCACAGGAATGCTGTAAATCAGAGGCATCACCAGTGCTGGGACAGCCCAGCCCCATTCTGGACAGGGACAGCACGCAGGTTGCTGTAATCTGAGAGGAAACATCTGTAATCTGAGAAGAAACATCTGGCTCACAAGCCTTCCCTCACTCTTTTCTACACTGAAAGAGACCCCAAGCCCCTCCAAACCCACACCTCTTCATCAGCCCATGGAAATGTCCAAAAATTATCTGCCTTTTCAAAATAAGCAAAGTATCACTCGGTCATGATTAAGCTCATTTCAAACCTGTTCCTCAGGAAGGGCCACTACTAAATCTCAGGCAATTCTTCAGGTGAACTCATTCAGCATACGACAATAGAGAGATACATTTGTTCCAGGTGCTTTCTTGGCAGAACCTAACAATATCTTCTCTCCGTCTCCCAAAATCCCTTTGGATTTTGCTATTCTGTGATTGTCCAGCTTCTCCTGTCTCTTCCTCATGTGAGAAATGGCTGAGGAGGGCAGAAACTTTAGGATGAAAGCCACAAAATGAATCTTAATATGTCCCTTGTTTTCTTATTTTGCAGCTGACCCACATGCATTGTAAAACACACTCCTCCATAGCCCCATTAAAAATATTTTGAATCTCAAATATTCTGCATGTTTTAAGTGGAATTGATTCCTTTGTCTGCATGCTTTGTTTATTAATTAACATTGTGCAGGGAACTGGATAAAGTTAAAAGGACAATGTGCTATTTTCTTTGAAGTTTTGCAGTCTAAGGAGGCAGGTAAAGAGCAGAAATCAATAAAATAAAATGCTGGAAATTATGGCCAGTGCTTTCAAAGTAATTTAGCCACCTGGGTACTTGATTTTAAAAAGAGATCTGCATTGTGTGTGGTCATTTTCTGTCAGTGGGGATGGGATGACTGGCAAGTGCTGAAAATTAGGTGCATATAGGAAGCCTTGGGCAGAACCACTAAAAACAAATGTGCCCAAAATACCTGCCTGCTTTTAAAAGCTTGATACTGAAATTTTAAATTTCTTTCTACATAGCATGAACTTCATTTGCCATTTGATAGTAGGTTTTCATGATATTTTTATTAGATGAGCTGGTATATGTGGAGCTCTCAAGAGAAATAATCATCCAGAAGCAGTTTTTATTAAACATTAGCTTCCTCTCCGCCTAAAAGTGAATATTAAAAAGGTTTACAGGCTGGATTTTTTTTCACCTCAGAGTTTGAAGAAACCCCTTTAGCAGGGGCCAAAGAGTCCAATAAAAAGGGATTTACCACAGAACAAGAAAGCCAAGAGAGAAATGCAGAAAGGAGAGTAATATGTTTTTATCAATAATGAGGTTAGAATTTTATATGTGGGCTCTCTAAGCCTGGGACACTGGGCTTGCCTTGTATCTGCTGAATATTTTATTCTGCCTCTTACCTTATTTACCCCTGAATCACTTCAGTGCAGCCTCTCTCTCCAGGTTACAGTTGTATCAGATTAGGACACCTGATTGATATTAATGGCAAGGTTTTATTAATAATGTGCTTCCCTGAGCTGAACTCAATTCAACAAGGTAATTGCATATAGAAAGAAAATACTGTTTCTTCCTTATGTTATTCATTTAGTTAATTTGTACTGTGGACAGAACCTGATGTGTGAAAACCCCTTTTCCTACCATTTTTTTGCATGACTGATGAAGGCAGAGCTTTGCTTTACAAGAGCAGCAATAATACAAATTTCTTTTCAGGCTTTCATCTCTCAGGGAACTGCAAAAACGTATCCCATCTATTCCTTTAAAAGGGAAATGTAACTCTTCTGTTCTACCTAACAACTGCAAGACCACTGGTGTTAGAACAGTGGAAGGGACCATTTTAGAACAGAGGCCCTTTCCAATGACATTTTTTCTTTGCTTACTTTGGAAATCCTGTAAAAAAAAAAAAACAAACAACAAAGCCAAAACAAATCCCAAAACCCCACAACAAATGGATATTTAAAGAGAGATCAATTTAGAGGAGAATTCTACGTTCCATCTTAGCAGTTAAAGGGCTTCACAGTGCCAATCCTGCTCCTGCAGAGGCTGTGCAAGCAAACACAATGCTGATCATGCTGGAAAATCCTGGCATTTCTAAGGCTGGAAGTACAGGAAGAGATGATACAACAAAGAAGCTGAAAAAAAAAAGTCTTCTCACAGGTACTATTGAGACTCCCAGTCTGTGAAACACAACATTTAAGGAAGCACACAACCATTGGAAAAAGAGCATTTTGCAGTTTAAGTAGAAACTGTTCAATACTGTGAAAGAAATCCTAGGATCATTGCAGTCCAAAAGTGGTTTGCAGCTTCACAGAACAGTTGTCTCCTTAATCCTTTACTAGGAAACTGCTTTTCAGGACTAGGTCCACATAGAAATGTGCTCTGTGCACTGACAAACTGTCTACAGGCAACCCAGAAACTCTTCAAAAATCTGGATTCCTAAAGCAAATAATCAGAGCTGTCTGCCTGTAATGGTTTGCTTTCCTGAAGAGCTGACCAGGCAGAGTTCCTCCTGATTTATTAAAAGCTCAGGCCTTCTTCCTTTAGCAACCTTGATGTAAAATTAGAAAGCTGACTGTAGACACCGGGGTTGGGAAATGTTGGTGGCCTGTAAATACGATTACAGGTCAGACAGAGCAATTAAAGTTCCCAGGAAATAATCAGTATTTTATAACTCTCTCTCTCTCTTTCTGACTATACTCACACCCTCATGTATCCCTGACTTCCCCCCAGCCCTGGTACCATGGAACCCTTCTGTCTTGCCTTAACTCCAGCCCATTCTTTCTGAATGAAGTGACCTGCCTAGGCACACTTCCTGCTGATTACTTGCCCTTAAACTGGAAAATAAATCATATGTGATGTTATTTTGCCCATCCTTGGTTACCTCACTGAGAAGTTCCCCACCCATCTTGGCACTGTCTTTTTGAGGCAGGAAGAATGAAATTGTGATCACATAGGGTAAAGGTGGTGCCCCAACAAAGCCACAAGGACTCTAAATTTAAGCCCGTCATAAAAGCTTTGAAAATGATGACACACAAAGAAGGAGAAACTATGGGGAATGAAACACCTTAATTTTGAAAAACCACAATGATCCACCCAGCACTTTTAGAGCTTTCAGCTCTGAGGCATGAATTAACCACAGACAGAGTTTCTAACCTACCAAACACAGGCAATCATTCTTTGCAACTTTGCAGCTGCTTAAAATGGGATGGATGTGTCCTACAGACTTAAAAAGACAATTCTCAACATGTCTATGTCTGTTTAAAGCAACCAACAACAGACATTCACAGTCCAGTAGGCTGGGATTCCCAGAGATGAACTGGTGACCCTCATTTTGTAATGGGAAATTCACGGTACAGTACTTGTACCCGGCTTAAAAAGTCCAGGGCATCCTTGTTTTGCAAAAAAAAGGGCTCTGCAGTATTTCCTCTTGAGCTTGGGTTACCCCCAAAAAGGCATCTGAAGAAAGCAGTGTGAAAATTCTGGAATTTGTGATTTCAAAACACTTGTGGGTTGGCCATGTTCCACATAAAGGTGCTGACATTGTATTTAACTGTGACTGTAATTAAATCTATTTATTGCATCATTCGGTATTAATTTGTAAGAATTAGTTAATTACTGTTATTAATTAGGTGCTTTTTGGGCTTTACTTTCATCTGAATAACACTCTTTAATGGGCAGGGAATGATGTGAGGTGTCTTCTCAAACATGACACTATCCAGAGCCAGTGGTGAGTGGAAAATGTTCTGTGCATTAAGCTAAGCCCTTCCCTGAATCAGGGAAATGCTGACTGGTGTTTCCCCTGAAGGTATGTCCTGGGGGAAACTCTGAGTGCTGGTGAAAGTGAATATCAAATTAAATTGAAAACAAAATGCTGCCCTCTGGAACCTACTGCCCCTCAAAGCCTAATCACTGCTTTTCTTGGAGCAATGCCGTGTTTTAAGGTTTGGGTTTGTTTTTTCGGATTTTTTTTGCACGTGCTCAAAAGGCAGGGTGAAATTATAGGAATACAGGGATTGGAGGAAATTCAAGCAGGAACAAAAGATGTGACAGGGCCAAGGCACAGTTTACAGCCTTCTGCAAGTTACTGCACTTGCTCTTTCAGCCAGGATTTGCCAAGAACCCTAAGGTGTGTTTTTCCTGAAAAAAATTAGTAAGACTCTACTGCCCAGAGATGTAAATGGATTTAAAAATCAGAGCCTGAATTGCTCTGAAATTTCTTACCAACATTAACTCTGTGTCCCTAGCAACTCTGAATTCCAAATTTGAGGTGATTTCAGTAGCAATTCCAGAAGAGCAACTTCAGGCTAGGATCCAGCTTTTACTGAATTAAAGAGGGGAAGCACCAGTCTGAAAGTTCTAAAGAGTTTTCTTCTGTGTGCATTTGTATACACGCACGTGCAAGCATTTTAAAGCAGATGAAATCCAGAAACCACATTTACTATTGGCACATGATGCTCCCCCATCAGTCACTCTGACAACAAATGCAGGACTTCCAATCCATTAGAACCTCAAAACATCACCAATTTACTGAAACTACTTTAAAATGCACAGTAAAATAATGGTTTTTGTAGAAATGAGAAGTTGGGGATATCATGCAGCAGTGGAGAAGGCTGGAGGAGTCTTGTGGTTGCAATTAGCCCACTGCACTTATGGAATCTATCAAACTGTAGAGGAGAAAGTGAGTCCAACTCTGCCAGAGACAGAGATACATTTTTGTAAAAAATGGACAGGAGCATTCTCATTACTGGGATCTCGTTGTTTGAGATGGTAAAGATGAGGGCTTATTTTGCTTCCTTTCAAATTTGGGACACTGCTGTTTCTCTAAGGAACATTTCCCCAGGAGAGGCTGGTGGCAGTGGGTGCCACAGAGAGGCAAAGCCACCACGCCTTCCATGGCAATGCAGTTTGTCCCTGCCCACTGCTCTGCCCCGAGGTCTCCCTTCCCAGGAGGAGGAGAGAAGGAGCTCCAGGAGGGCAGATTGCCTGGCCCTAAAAGGAGGTTTCCAGGATGGAAATGTTGTGCACAGCCTGACTTCGTTGGTTGCTAAATGAAGGGGAAAATATACAAATTGGCCGGCACATGCACAGAGATGTTCTGCAGGGAGCCTTTACACACCCCTCTCCTCTGCTCTGAAAACACATTACCACTCCCCTTTCACTTCCAGAAAAGTCCTCATTTTTATGACTTCAGTCAGGAATTACATTCTGAGACCAAGCTGCTGAGTCCTCTCTGGTGAGGGGGGTGGCTGAATCTCCTCCACCGTGCTGTGGATGCCCTGGTTTTGCTCTGTGCACTTTCTAAAGGCGGGGTGTACCATTAAGAGGCTTGTCTGCAGACAGAAGGGCAATAATCTGACTGGAGCCAGTCAGTCCATGACCTCAAGTGCACCATTCGAAAACTACACCTCAAGCCTTGCCCTCATTCTTACTCCACCCTCAGCAGAGCAAATCACACCACTCCAGTTTCATAACTCTGGGAGGCTACTCACCCACCCTGGTTATAGTGCTGTCAGCAGCTTTTGGGAGAACCCAGTTAGACAGGAACTGCTTTAAGACAAAAATCATTCTTCTGACTTTTCTTTTAGTAATTTCTTTTATTAGTGCTCCTTGCTGCTCACATTGTCCTTTCCTAGCTTGCCAGCACGTCTGAATGAGTTTGCATGGTGTTTATAAAGAACAGCATTATGACTAACATACTTTCACAGGTCACAGAACAACTTATATCAATTCAGCTAATTAGCTCTTTTCTGTGGTATTGTTTTTTACATGGAATATTTATTCAGTTTTCTTATCTACTGGAATTTGTGATGCGCAGACAAAGGCATACCACAAAGCGATTCGTTACGAAAACCACAAGACACTGATCTTTATTTGTTCACAAAAACAGTCAAAATGAATTTATCCTAAGGGATAAAAGAGGCAGGAAGAGCAAACTGAAAGATGAAGATAAGGCAGTCTGAAAGAGACAGAGCAAAGCTTTGCCCAACATCTAGATCTGGCGCCTCACCCTACAGACAGTCAGCTGAATTTTTCTACTTTCAGCCTCTTTGTTTTGCATTTTAGGCTGACTCTTGTCCAGTTCCTACCAGCTCAGAGAAGGTAAAGCCTGTCTGGTGACACCCCTCCTCCTGTCAGGTACATCTGTACCAGCCCTTGTGGGACTGGAGGGGTCTTTGCTGTGTCACAGCCCCTCCAGGCTCGTGGCAGAGGGCTGGGAATCAGAGAACAGAACCCGTGGCGGATCACCCAGCTAATCCTTTGGCCAAGGCAGGTCTCCTGCATCCCTGTGCTTCCTGGCACATGCTTTCCAAGCCTATCCTTAAAGGTCTCTACAGCTCACCAGGTAATCTAATTCAGGTCTTCATTTTTCTCTGCCTTTAGAAAGTGAAGGATACTTTTAGCTGCACATTTCTGGCTCCAGTTTATCTTATCTACCATGCAAATGGAGCATGGGGCATCCCTTCCCTCCCTTTAAGTGTCTTTTATGTACTTGTGGGATCATGCTCCTCCTTCAGTCTTCCTTTTTCAGACTAAATTACCAGAGATGAGTCACTTTTCTTTGTAGGCCATTTCTCTAAAACCTTTGATCATACCCTCTATTCTCCTCTTGCTTCCTCCAGTACTCCAAACTACTATACCAAGCACATCACCTGACCCCTGATTTAAAGATTTGTGAATGCTAGGAGAAATAAAGAGGAAGATTTTACTAGTCCCAGACTTTCCTCAAAGTATTTTTTTTACCTTTCCTTTCAGACAGGATTTCTACTGCTTTTAAAAAACATTTTGCCAGAAGGAGATGCTGTATCCAGATCTTCAAAATAAGACTATTATTCTGTTCTTCCCTTGGTTTGCCCTTTATCTCACTGGAATTTCCACCTGCTTTTTCCAGGTGCTGCCAACACAGATTCATAGGAACACTATTAACTTTTAAAGTGCAAGTTAATGTCATTCTAAAAAACCTCTTGTTTTCATCTTACTGCCATCAGCTGAAAAAATAAAGCAGCAGTCCTCTTTTCAGCAGCTCATTACATCTTATTAAAATACATGCCTGAAAAAATAGGTAAATTAACTCCACAAATCTGCTGTGACAGTGTCCAACCTGCCAGTCATCTTCCTTCCTCCTTTCCTTTCCTTTCCTTTCCTTTCCTTTCCTTTCCTTTCCTTTCCTTTCCTTTCCTTTCCTTTCCTTTCCTTTCCTTTCCTTTCCTTTCCTTTCCTTTCCTTTCCTTTCCTTTCCTTTCCTTTCCTTTCCTTTTTCTTCCCCTTCCCCTTCCCCTTCCCCTTCCCCTTCCCCTTCCCCTTCCCCTTTTCCTCCCTCCATGATTCACTAATATTTTTTCCTTTACAATAGCTCAGTGAGTAAAATTAATGCTCCAGATTTATATTGAGGCAAAGCTTTCCTGTTAAACCTGGCTAATCTATGCTAAATGTTTAGAGGTAACCTTACTTTCTTTCACATCACTCCCATATAGACAGATATTGCCAGTGTGAGCCAGCAGGACATTTACAAAAAAATTAATGTGTCTCTGGTTTGCAAAGGACAAGAACCACTGATTCCCTAAGCAGCATTTCTGATAAGAGGAGCTGATAAAGTGAAACGCAGATGGAATAAAAGACTGCCATCTGCTTTCCTGTTTTAATTTTTGTGATAAATACAGAGAGCCTATATCTCTCATTTATGCATAAACACACTCCTGAATCTTTGCTGCAGGGCAAATGGGGAGTACATGAGCATTATTAATTTGATTAAAAAAATCAAAACAAAACATGAAAAAAAATTTCTTGTATTATTTTTGAAGGGACCTTTATCTTTTGTTTGAACTTCAAACAGGGCTAATGCCAAGTAACCTAACCTTAATTTACCATGAAAGGCACTAATATCCAGTCCTTCACAGACACGATCCACAATCAGCATTCCCTGCAGGATGTTTGCCACAGTCAGTGGAGATTTTCTGTTGCTATTTCCTACTTCTGAATGTGCTTTACAATCAATTATTCATCCCATGTCCTCTACCTCCAGAGCCTTTCATCATTATCTCTGAAAAGGGAATCAGGATAAAAACCATAATTGCTGCAATTTCATTAATTTATAACTGTCATTCCCTTCTGTGACTTTCCAAAAGAGCGCTTCACTCATCACTGGATTGCTCAGACCATTTGTAACTTCTAAAAAAATTATTGCTACCTAACAGTTGCTCTGTTGAGTTTAAGTTTACCAGGAATAGTGGAAAAAAGCCAAGGGAGGTCCCTGGGTTTAGCCCCAGCACTGGTGCAAAAGCTGCCAGTGGTCACTCTTGGTCATACTGTTGTCCAGCTTCCCACCTGTACTGGCACTGAATTCAGCTCCTTCAGCAGCTCTAGTCTGGACCAGGAACCTTCCAGGGAATAGCTGGGATTTGGGGAGCAGGAATCAGCTCTCCACAGCTGAAGCATGACAGATCTGTTTGGTCTCCCTTTATCCCCACCACTGCCTGTGCTCTGCTTTGCATAACTGCATGGTCACCTCTCAGCTAGAAACAAGAGGAAGCCTTCTTGTGGAAAGAAATATTATGAAGAATATTCTGCCTTCTATTTCTAAATATTTCAATCTTAACAGTTCAAAATTACAGAGACCATTTTTTTTAATGCAGAAATACTGTGAAGAATATTCTGCCTTCTATTTCTAAATATTTCAATATTAATATTTTAACATTTCAAAATTATAGGGACCATTTTTTTTTAATGCCTGAAGTTTACTGTACTGAGATCATTTGGCCAGAAGGTAACATTTGGACCAAATTTTATTGAAAAAACAGAAAGAAAAATGTTTATATTGCTGTAGTTTTAAAGCTAAGGAGTGATTTGATGCAAAAATAGGATATATTTGACAGCTACACCAATTTCCCCATTAAAGGGAGAAAAAGACCCCAACTGAGAGCCACCCTCTGCAAGCTCCTTGCGCAGTGGCACCCAGCAAAGGATGAGTAAGAAATCTAGACCTGGAGGGCCAAGTTTGAGCTCAGCTGAGGGAAAACAAAATATCTCCCTCTGCAAGAGAGCAAGAGCCCCTTATGGCTTTTCATCTACAGCTCCCCAGTGTCCAAAGTGCACAATCTTTGCTTGGATGGCAAATTCAGCAGCTCCTGTCTCAGGCTGTTCTCTTTGCCATGCCCAGTGGTCAAAGGTCTGTCCTGGCACTGCTGTGGGTGGGTGTAGCCTGGTGACAAGATGAGGAGAGCAGGCTCGGGCTTGCTGTGCTGTTTAAACTCCACTTTTAATTGTATCTGGTTGCTGAGATGCACATTGCTCTTAAAAACTGCAATCAGAGACTTTGGCTGCTCTAACAGGAGCTGCAGAAGCCTGTTGAAAATTTCATCTCGTGACAGCAGCTGGTTTCAAAGCAGTTTAGTCACTGCTATTGAGAATATTAATTAAGGATTCCCCCTTTCTGCCTGCAGATCACAAAGGTTTACTGGCAGTCCCACCTAAAGAAACCAGGCTGGTTAAACCATCCAGCCCCAGCAGTTTCCCAATGTCCTCTGGACCCCATTCACCACCAGCTTCTTTTCTGCAGCAAGTTGCAGAAAGGAATATGACTCTGTTAAGGCTGGATTTAGCCAAGAAAACTACACTGAGGAAGAGCTACATCATACTTTAACTGGGATTTCCATCCAGTTCTAATTAGGCTGCATAAAAATGTCTCCAAACATATTTAACTTGTGTGCAGTGGCATAACATTCAAGGCTTAAAATTTTAATTTATGGGTTTGGGTGGGTGCCTGATACTTCTAATGTTTAATGAATCTGTCCTCACTTGGCAATTTGCCATTGGTGATCACAGGGTTTGTGTATGCCCCTAGGTATTTATATCTGTAAAATTGATAGTGTGTGAAATGCCTTATATTTGACAAAACATGGCTGTTTTATTTTCTTCTGAAATGACATAATTACTCCTGCAGGATATGTGGTCAGTTGAAGATTTGCAATTTTTCATATTAAAGAGCTCAATATATTATTCCTGACAGGCAATGTTTTATTTTTGTGAAGGATTCAGAGTCTGTTTAGTTAGAAGCTGCATTTTGTTTAAGTCTCACACTGGAAAGCTCTCTGGGACAGGGGCTATCTTTGTGTTGTAACACAATTGAAACAATAACTTTAAAAACCTCTGTAAAATGGGATTTTCCATTAATTGTGCAGATGGTGGTTTGCTAAAAATACACACAGAAATTAAAGTGGCACAAAAGCTAGTAAGAGTAAACACAAAAAAACCCTCTTAGTCTAACTCCAGAAAGAAAGGAACAAGAGACAACAAAAAGCTCATGGATGTTAATAAAAAAAAGAAAAATCCTTTCTTATTCAAGCAAGACTTCTAAAATATCTTTATTTTTTCCTTTCAAATACCACCAATGACATATTTAAATAAAATTTCCACTCCCTTGCCAATAACGACTGAAAAACTCCAGTGCTAAAAAAAGACAGGAAAACAAAATCAGGAAGGCAATCCTATATGAAACTAAAACCAACGTAAAGCCCACTGGATACAGTCTGAGGGTTCAGTACTGGTACAACAATTAATCTTTTGAAGGTCTCTCAATTCAGCTACAGTAAAGAAAAATGATGGTGTTGTCAACCCCTCTGAATTGCTCTGGCTTTTGTAGATGTGCCACCCTAAAAATTCAAAGCACCCTTACTTTGAGTGTCTGCCCAGCCACATCCAGCTCTAAAGTAAACTTGCTCTGTCCCTTGTAACACAGTTGCACCAACAATTCCAGCTAATCCAAGAGTTATTTCTCTGTCACCTAAAGTCTCCCTTGTACCCTTCAAGAAAGGAAACAATAATTTAAAGAACTGTCCTTTCAGAAATTGCATTTATCAAGGCTATTTTTTCTTGCTAGTTTCTAACCCTGCCCCAGAACTAGTCTGGAAAAACCAGCAGGTGAAAGGGCTGGTGTGTTTTGGTGCTCATGTGGAGCAACAGTGGCCAAATTGCTCTTCTGAGTATCCACATACCTGTTATTTGTGCTATGCTGAATATCTTAGCAGAAAATTATAGGTAATGTCCCTCCCTTGTCTTCTTCAGAGTGTTAGGAAAGGTCTGATAAATCCAATAAATGTTTAGAGCACCTTTTTCTAACAGCTCTGTTTGCCTTCCTCTCTGGGGCTCCACTTCTGAGCATGACAGAGCCCTGGGTATTTTTAAAATCTTTTTTCTCCTACATCTTCCTTCTCCTCCACAGCTCCGATTCTGCAGGGATTCCTCCCTCTGGCTGAAGGGTGCTCACATTTGCTCAGAGCCCAGGAGTCCTTCAGGGACTCAGTTTGGGAACTACTTCACTGCTTCAGTTTGGGAGCTACTGCTGCCTGATGGGAAACTCCAGTGAGGAAACAACTCCCTGGGCTCACACCCTGGCACAGGAATTTCTCTACAGAACCAGGCAACACCTGTCAGTTCAGATCAGGAGGGATAACACATTTTCCTGTGGAGCAGGTTTTTGTGGAGGATGTTTGGTTTGTTAAGGTGGAGAGAGAAACTTCTGAAAAATCCAGGCAAGCTTTTTGGCCTACTTTTTTTCCTGTTTGTTTGAGGCTGTTTGCTGCTGTTCTCCTCCTGGCCTAACCTGCTGCATCATTTGATATCTCTGTTCTTAGAGGTTGTTCTTAAATTTGTATTCAGAATTTTTCACTTTTTGCTATGACCTGCAGCAATTTTACTTCCCAAAAAGTTATTTCCTTCCCTGATGCAAACCTGTTGGCTCCACTCTACCTTTGGCCTCCTTTGAAAGTTTCATTATGTCAACCTTAAATGTGATTGTGGCCCCAAATCACTATTTATCCTTGGAGCTCTCCAGCTCAGAATAACTGAAATGAAGGTTGTGACTTTAACTTGTAATATCTGCCCACTGAAGTCGATATTCTGAATTAATCTGGCCTCTTTACCCATGAAATCTCCTTTCTTTCATGGGATCAAATATCTGAGTTAATTGTCACAAAGGTGATGGAGATATTTTTACCTGACAGCTATAACTTATTTCTTTGGCCCACTGGGCCTGTTCAGTCACCTGGGCAGAAGAGTGACCCATTTTGGCCCTGCAGATGAGATGCAGAAATTGTAGAACATTTTCAGCCTCTGAGAGAGTTTGACATCTTGAGCAGAGCTCAGAGATACCAACAACACACACAGAAGGGGAAAACTGCTGGTGTTTCTGTCTGTTTCTGTTCACTTAATAAATGATTTAAAACATCAAGGTGGTTTTTCTTTTCAGATCAGAATTTCACCTAAATAATTATGTGCAAGAGGAAAATAAGAGAAAGAAACCCTATGAACAGACATGCCTGACATTAGAGCTTGAAAGAATCCCTCAGTGTGTTCCCAAAATCACAAGGAAGAAAAAGATGCATACACGTGTGTGGACACACACGAATTTCTTCAGGCCCCAACTCTCACATGCATTTGTTTGAGGTTTTAGGAGGTCTCAGAAAATGCTGCAAAACTAAATGAGATTACAGCAAAGAGATTCACATTTTTGAGATACGTTTTCCTAGAATGATATATTCACTTTCTGAATCAAGATGCTTTCCATCCCCAGGGTCTGTTGGGTGGGGTGAGTGGAGGGGGGAGGAAGGGGAGGGCAAAAAGGAGCAAAGGCAGTGAAGACTCCAGTAGTACTCATTTAGTTTGATTAACTGAGTGATACTTCTATTATGATGTACACTGATACATATTTCTGTGCAAGTCAGACCAAGAAAAGAACACTGGAATAAGGATTATTTAGTAAATCCTACTGTAATGTTTGTGTCTCTCATTAACTCCTCTGACATAAAAAGTGTTCCTGGAATATTTCAGTTTAGTAAAGAGTTTCACTGCTGAGCACAGCTTTTTTTTTCTCCCCTTTTTTCTCTTCCCTCCCCCCTCTCTCTTTGAGTCTGAGGCTAGGATAAAACCTCAGTGATTAGCTTCATTGCCGGCAACAAGCCTGATTCTTTAATGTAGCTGCTCTGCTCCTTAGCTTTGTTTTCATTATTATTTGCATTGTGCAGCAGATGACTAAGAGATAGTCAAAAGATCAAAGGTTCCCTTTGATGGTTTCTATCACGGATCCCTGCTGTATTAAAAAGGATCTCAGGTCAGGACATTCTTGTTCACACGCAGATCTGAACAAGGGGCTGCACGGGGTGATCAAACTGGATGAAGGCTGAACACATCCATCAAAGGGCTGCCCACATTGGCCCAAACAGAAGAGGAGGTTCTACCTCCACAACCATGACATTAACTAGTGACAGATGTCTCCCTGTGGCTGCTGCTTTGATGTGTCAGGACTAAGGAGAAGCAGAGAACACGGACGGGTTGTGCTTTCCACATTACTCTAGAACCATTTTGTAAAACACAGTACAATGCAGTACAACAAAATAAAATAAAATAAAATAAAATAAAATAAAATAAAATAAAATAAAATAAAATAGTAATTCATAACGAGTGATTTCTGATATCAGAGGGTATTTGCTCTTTACAGAATAACACAGACAAACTCAGCTAGCAGACCCAAGCCATGCCTGTGTCAGGTCTTTCTCACACATTGCATTTAATCTTGCAAACATTTAGTAAACAACAACAACAACAGAGTTACTGCAGCCCCTCTGTGAAGGGAAGAACCTTTGTGCACAAAGGGAGAAGGAGATACTGAGACCAAAGCCAAGACTTAGTCCCTGAAAGGTGCACGAGTGCAGATTGGCCACATCCACGTCTCAAACTCCTGGGTGCAGGCTAAAATGATTTTAGTTGTTTTTTTTTTTTGTGTTTGTAAGTGAGTGTGGTGACATTTTTATGCCATTTAGTATGCATCAGGTGAAGGCTGCCTTTGCAATTTTGTCAAAACCCCTGCTCTGAACTTGCTCCTTTCCCACCACACCAATGACAGTGCCATTCTCCTGCCCTGAAGAGACATTTACTTGGAAGGGGTGTCCAAACAACCTACATCCATTTCCTGAGTAAAACAGAAAAAAAGCAATACCAAACCTGCACTTTTATGCCAGGCAATTTTTGTTTACACTAGGACTCTTGCCAGGGTAAATGCTGTCATGTCTCTATAGAATATTAATCTACCATTAAAAGATTTCAGTGTAGACTTGCCCTAAATTTCACAGACATCTCCAGCTGTCATTCACTGCAACAGCAGCTCAGTTGCACCTCAAGAGGGAGGATTCAGCTCTGAAAATATCATGTGAAGAGAGATTTCTAACTCAAAGTAAGTACTGAAGCCACCTGCCTCATGTCAGCATTGATCTCAGGGCACTTCCATGGCTCCCACAGAATTCCCACAGAGCAGTTCATTCTGTCTATCCCACCTTCTGTGTCATGATGCTGCAAGAGAGAGTTCTCCTGGATGTTTAAACATCAAAAATTAAGCAAAATGAATCCCACCATAGCAACACACTTTCTACTGTGGGGTTGATGACAGAGCTGGGATTTTAGAAGGCATCTTGGCTAGTGGTGTTGAATTCCTTCAGCAGCTCTCACTCAGCTCATCCTAAATTGGTCTCTTCATTAGGAATCTACTGGGCTGATCTCACATTTCAAACAACATCCATCTTTGAGATGGCTTCATTCAGTTGGGTCCTATTCTGTGCTTTGAAAAAACAACCCCCAAACCAGCCCTTCCCTGATGCCTTCCTTGGTGCAGTCAGCAGATGCTAAAGCAGAACATGAAAAAGGGGAAGTTTAAATACAAAGCCCATGGCTGAGCAGCTCTGCAGCAGTGTGTGTAAGGTGGTGTGCATCCTTAAAAGAGTGAAAAGAAGCCTTCTCCATTTGTCATCAGAGCAGCTTCTCCTCCTGAGCAAGGAGGATACAAATTGGCAGGAACCTCATGATCTGAGTGTGCTTATGAAGCAAGGGGAGAATTCCACTCTTGGTCTACAGTTTAAGGGAGCCTTTCTACTAATAACCATATTACCTGTAATAGCCCCAGAGTTACTTGATTTAAATTCCAGAAACTTGACAGACCTACAGCCCAGATTTTAGCTGTCCTCCTCGCTGCTGAGAAATTACCTGACATCATAACACAGTTTTTCTCTCTTCTCAGAACATCAAATATCCAATTGCAGTAACAGAGGGTTATTTCTCTCTGTTACTGCAACTGGATATTTGATGTTCTAAGAGAGAAAAACCGTGTTATGATGTCAGTTCAGTCTAGCTGGTGGAGAAATAGAGGGGATCCTGTCATGTTACACTTTTGATACACTGCCTTGTCTTCCAAAACCATCACTTATTTTCATGGTAGCTATGAATCATGTTTTGAAACACTTCACAGTGGTGAATGTTTATGCTATAGTTTTAGTGGTGGTAGTGTGAATATCTGTAACGTGGAAAACCCCTCAAAACTTGGTCTTGAAGATATATTTTTAAAGCAGAGTTTGTTGTAGTGCTATTCAATGTCTTGTCTAAAACAGGACCAGTTGCTTAATGATTAAATCTACTGGAAAATTTTCAATCAATATTCCCAATTTGCTGATGATTAGGGAAAGCAGGAAGGCCTGTGTGCAGGATTCTGGTCCAGCATTCTCATGAGCTGCTCTTTTTGTTGTTGAATGTAGGTGCCAGAGTTACACTGCTGCTTGCAGAGAGAATGCCTGGCAAAAACATGAGGGCAAAAGCACATTTGTGTATGCACAGGCCATATCCCAGCCTGTCAACGACTTGAAATAACATGCAAATAGGTGCCAGTACATCTATCATTCTGTTTATTGTCTTTACTCACTTTCAGTTTGACTTCTCATACAATTCTGGCTCTAAGCAGTTGATAAACACCACTGGACTACTGGATTTTGTTTCCCACCAACATCACATCTTTATCTTTTGGAAAGGTTGATGAAATACAAACAGTATAAGAAAAACTTTGCTGGCAAGGGCCTCTGTGTCCTGCTCCACCACAGCAATGTACTGTGGTTGCTTTGTATCTGTTGCATAGTTTGTTTGAGTGACACCCTGACAAATGGTCTTTTTAGCACTGAAACTTAAACAAGGAGTGGATTGAGTAAAATCACAACCTGGACTGACTCAAAATGACATATCAGGAACATTTTTCAGTGGTCAGTTTCCTGATGGTTGAATTAACTGCAGTTTTATCTCGCTCAGTATTGGCTGCTTTACCTCACTTTCACCAAATTGCTTTCTTATCGTCACAAACACCACTGAATTACTGTAGACTGCCAAAGTGGCAGAGCCCTGCTCTCCAGCCCAGGGGTGCAACCCCTGCATCTCCCTCTCTCAGCTGCCCATTGTATTTGAAATCATCTCAACACAAACAAGCCAACAGGACAATACTGCCCAAACTGCCGCACACAGCAACAGTTCTGTGGTCGTACACCTGGACACGAATTTCACGGGCAAATATGTGCCAGACAAACAAATGACAGAAAAGCAGCTTTGCTCAAGCTTCTCTCAGGTTGGGTTATAAAAACAACCACCTTTCCGTGCATTTCCTTTCATTTTATAGTTGCCAAGATGACATCCAAAGGAGGCTGAAGGAAAGGCACTGAGACTGGCATGGATGGATTGCAATTCCCTCATCTGAGGGTGAGAAATCTCACTGGGGAGGGGTGTGAGAGGCCAAGATTTAATATTCTGTAAGTTAGAGATGAACTGGATATATTAATAATTTTTTATTGCAAAGGAAGTACAAGGCAGCAAAGATGCACCGAAATTCAAGATTCACTGAAAGATTTCACTGATCAACATTAAGGGAAAAAACTCCCAAAGATCAGAACGAGAAGTCCAAAGTCGGCCCTACAGCTTTTTCCTGATTTGAAGAGGAAGTGAGTTTTTTTCTAAGAAGTGCAAGGAAAAGTCTGATTTTTGAAAGTCTGAAGTTGTTAACCTTTCCTCCTTAACATCTTTATGGAAGGAAGAAGGGTCCTTCTGCTCAGGGGAGAGAAAATCAGTGTCTAAAATTTATCTTGTGTTTTCAATACCTAAGAGTCACTATTGCACTCACTTTGTGAGCAGTACATGCCTCTGGGTCACAAGAACTAAACCCATTTGCAACTGCTGGAATACAGAGAAACACAGAGGTGAGTCAAGGCAGACTGAAAAGTGGACTGTGGGATCTGCTCCCACCTCATGCTCCTGAGCCCATCAAAACCTTTCTTTGAAAATGCCAGGTTTCCCCAAATTGTCCCTTTCAAAGGCAAAGCAAGAGCCATAAAGAGCAACTAGAAGACAAAATTTTTATGTTGATTGGAAGCTTCCAGAATTTAGGAAAGGGCAGTTTGTGTCCCCAGCTTCAATTCATTTCACTCAGCTCTAGCTGAAACACCATTTCTGCCCCTTTCCTTTGTTGCAGAAGATCAGAGCCAAGAGGAAAACATGTGTCCAACAGGAAAAGATCCATTTTGCTTCTGTCAATAATACATTGGGAGCTGTCAGGAATGTCTGAGCAGGTGTGTGTGGCTATGATTGGTAAGCAGCTTACAAGCAGCTATCATTAAATGTGTAATAATAGCACAGTGCCAGGAAAATGAGACAACTAGAGCAGTCAGGGATACAGGATTTATAGACTAGTGCTCTATGCACCATCCCTAACTCTGCTTTGGAGGCTGGCTCTCCAACAGTCTCGTGTTTGTAATGCCTGTTCTGTCATATGGCGTCCACATTTTCCTGGGGTCTGAAAATACAAAGTCACCTTTGTATAAGCACACAATTTACCTGCTCTGGCTCAAGGAGGTTTAATATAATTTTTGAAGACTGTTTTCTTTATGAGGCTTTCTGAGCTGCCCCTTATCATCCTTTGAGATATAAAGAAAAAAGTTAGTATCTCCTTATTATGTGATTTTTGGATTCTGGCACTTTGTTTTCTCCCTTTCAAGAGAGGACAAGCAATAAGCTAAGAAAGTCATCATAGTTTTATATCTATTTATATCTATTTCCTTTCATGGAAGGGTCTTCATTGGAGGAGCCTCTGCCCCTCTCTAGTGAGGTCTGCACAGAGAAATCAGCGACAGCGACCACAATATTGTTTACAAAGGTGACCTAAATGCAAAATGAGAGTTAAAAAGCAAAAAGAAAAAAAGAGGGGAAAGGCATGATCCAGATACCCAAGTGGCAGCACACTGGGGACAGTATCTTCAGAAAAACTTCTCAATATCTTCAGAAATACAGTATCTTCAGAAAACTTCTCAGATATACTCAAAGGGGATCAAACCACCTGAATTATGTAATGTGACAGACACTGGGCTTGATGCAGGACAAAGAAAAGTGCTTGGGCCTCACTGTAGGTCATTCCTGAAATTGCCATGGGTCATACACCTTGCAAGCCAAAAAAGTGACTGCTGGTCACCAGAAAGGGTAGAAATAGTGGTACTGTACAAATTTTAGGCTCCAGTAACGTGAAATGGAATTTTGAATTCTTCCATTTTTCCTTTGCCCTTCTGGAAAGCTGCATGCCCGGATGGGGTGCAGACAGGGTGGAAGATGAAAAACAATGAGGTTTCTATAGCAGTTAATCTGCCTGACTGGGAGGGCCTCAGGCTGTGCTGGACAGTTGGGATTCATGTCAGCTGTCTGGTTTAGGGTTGCAGCAGGACCACAAAAGGTTGCCTGATGGGAAGTGTGTGCGCTGAAGGCTCCCCACAGCAATGCAGATGGGGCTGCAGGGCTGAGCAGAGCCAGGAGAGAGACAGCACGTGGGAAACCATGGGGTCACTGCAGAAAGCAGCACAGCTCCAGGGATCCCAGCTCTTCAAATGATTTCTGCATTATTGCAATGGCTGAACTGTATTTTGGGACTTGTAACATCCAGTGCTGGGACATCCACCTCAGGTTCTGGGTAAAATTGTCCCTAAAATAAAGGACCATGCTAATCCATATCACTTGGACCTGCCCATCTGCCTCTGACAGCCATTCTCTCTAGAGCTTCTTGTATAAACCCAGGGTTATCGGGCTAAGTCCCTTAAAAACAGCTTTTGTGAAGGGAAAAGGAGAAGATCCTGCAGGTCCTAAGAGGATAGCTGTGTTTTGGGCACAAGCTCCAAGCATCAGAAAAGTTTATTTTCTCAATTCTGCCTGTGTGGCAGCCTCCAGTTTACCCACATCTCTGGCAGCTCTAGATAATGTATGAGATCATACCCATCCCTTGGACAGCACAGCTGGGTTCTCTGGACAAGAGTACAGTGATAATTCATGTCTTTGACACCAAAATATGCCTATGTGCATTATTAACTGAATTAGTGCCCCATGGAACTCTTTCTTCACGGCATTTCTTTGGCCTATGCTTTATTATAAATTTACAGACTTTTCTGGTTTCAGAGCATTTTTTTTTTAAAGATGGCTCTTACAATTGTCTTCAGAATGATAGCTAATTATTTACCTCATCTCCCAAATAAAATAACCTGTGATTTATCTACACTTTCAGAATGAGCCAGGGGAAAAAATTGCTGGAATAAATTAAAAAATGGTACAGTGAGATTATTACTTCCGTTCATCCATCCAGAACATCCTGAGAGGATGACTAAAGGTCTTGGTAGCCCATTAATTTAAAGTACTGTCAACTTTCTCAGTGCAAACACATATAGAATACAGAGAAGAAAAAAAAAAAAAGGAGACTGAAAGATGAGTGAATCACTTCTTGCAGATACCTTAAGGTGAGGGTGGGATTTTGTGCTGGGGCAGTATTTTATCTGCTTGTAAGGGTCCCTGGAGGGTGAGCTTGTACACAGCTGCACAGCTTGCTGGATTTTCAGCAATATATGTTTCAGAAATCAGTAAAGGAAAAAGTGATTCCTCCTCTTGCTGTAGACCACAAGCCAAAGCAAAATCAACTCAAAGGGCTCAAAAGGTTCTACCCAGGGGTTTTAAAACACTGGGAATATTTTCACATTTCTAGAGGTTGTGGGCATCTACCTGGTGACTTTCTGGTTAAATTCATTATTCCATAGAAATATCCCAGTTTAAAAGCTAAAATGCCAGCCAAATGTGATGTGACCGACCTAATTTTAAAGTCCATTTGTAATAACCCTGCAATTAATCAACTAGTTTTTTTTAATTAAAAAATGAACTTGAAAGTGATTAGTGATTTATAAGCACTCTAACTCACAGCCAGCACATTTTCATTTTGTTTGCCTGGATTTACACTAGAGGTCAATTAGTCCTGATGAGATTAAAGTCTTGGTAATTTTGAGAAACAGCATCTCTATGAGATCATGCAGTTTAACTTTAATGCATCTTAATCCACTTTCATACCTCTACTTAATTTGCATTCATTTTCCTCAGGGTCTGTGTAGGTAAACACCAAACACAATTTTAGAAGCATTTAGGCAGGATCGCTGATTTATCCCTGTTTTCCTGGCAGGAGTGTGTGTGGGTGACACGGGATCAGAGCCCTCTCTCTCCACTGGGGAGAAAGGCAGAGGAGGGAGATCTCTGTGTCTGCTTTTGGCAGAGAAGAGGAGCTGTGTTTTCACTGTCCTGCCTTTTATTAGCAGCTAGCATTTTTTTTCTCCTCGCAGCTGAATCCCCTAACAAAAGGCAAAGAATAAAATTAGACAAAAAAGCATCTGCTCTAAATGGAATTGGGCCAGTCCAGTCAAGTTTAAAGACTCTGAATCATTTGAGGGGTATAAGACTGGCAATTTACTAATGACTACAACTTATTAAAAAGGCATGAAAAGCTCCCTAATTACATATTTGGATGCTAAGTAGCCATTCTCAGCTTCACAGACAGCATGACTTTCCCTTCCAGTCTTGTCCCAGACCACACATTAAAAAGAAAACAGGCATCATAAAGGCTCGGGCGTTTTAGATGCTAGAAACTAAAATATTGTAAAAGACTTAACCAGACTTTTACTTGAGGCTTTAGGCTACTCTCTTGTTCTAACTCTTATTGAAGGCTGAATAATTTTGGTCATTTTATAATATATGCATTTAGAAATAAATTACCATATATCCCAAATCTTTCAAAAACAACACAACACATTAATCTCAACCACCTTTTTTTTCCCCTGCTCTACCAGGCTAATTTCACTGATCACTAGTTTTAAACATCTATTACACTGTAAACAAATCCTGAAAAGCTTATGGAGACAAAGTCAGGCATTCAAAAGACTGGAAGTGCCAGATTTGGTGCAAAAGTTCTGTGGGGCTCAGGACAGGGAAATCTATTTACAATTCCTATTACACAAATTGCTCAGTGCCTTTATTTGCTGCATAGCATCCAAAGTCAGCATTAAATACAAAATTGTTCATTTCCTGATGAGTGTTTTTTTTTGTTTTAATAATGTATTGACCTAGAGTAGGGATGCTCCACAAACATTCTTGAGTTTATCTGTGGAAGACACCCTCAAAACACTCTTTGAGTGTTGTTATCCCAGTTTTCCAGGGTGAATCCTGGAAATTCCCTCTCTGCCATGAAGCAAAACCACTTTTCTGGACTTGATGGATTCCCTGTGTGGTGATGAACAAGGCTGTACATCACACAAACTCCAGCCTGTGCTGGCTTTGCAGTGTGTGACAAACCCCCTGCTCAGCAGAGGTGCAAACCCTTTTTGGACAGGTTTTTATTCCCACCCCAGGCAGAAGCAGAGGAACCCTCCATGCAGGGCACCTGTTTTCCCTTTTTTACAGGAAAGGAAATGAGTGCAGAGAGTCACACTACTGTCAGACAAGGAGAACATATTCAGTGTGTTGCTCCTGGTTACAATATATGAAATCCAAAAGCTCCCTACCAAGCAAGCAAACAGTGAAAATCAATGGTTGTCTCTGCAGCAAACATTTAAATACAATGCTTGTGTAAAACCTAGCAAAACAAAGCTGATCCTGTACTTTTATATCAACAGCTCTACAGCTGTCTGAGTACTTAACATACACCTATTTCTTTCGCAAAACAACAGTCAGGTAAAAATAATTCTTCTGAAAGCTGCTAATCCCCTATATACCATTCATGCAAGTCTTGTTCTGCTCTTTGGATGGACTTATGCAGGCAGGTGTCTAATCATTCCTATGAGTAGCACTCAAAACACAGCCAGCATTTCACCACAAAATGCTGTGTATGAAACACAGCTCCTCTAGGAGCTCAAAAGTGTTGACTTTTTTTGAAACAGCAGAGTAGTGAGTGCCTAAATTACCTATAGTCCAGAAGAACTCAGCTCTCCTGCCAGGGCAATTCCATTCCTAAAGAGGGTGACACCAGCAAGGCTCTTTGCTGCAGCATCAGTCACTTTTCAAACCTCACAACAAATGCAGAGCCAGGCACACTTAAATACTGAGATGAGGCTGCAAGTGCAATTTGAATCATGGTGGCTGCACCTAACTTCATTTATAGGGAAAAAGGACTGGCAAGGACTTTCTGAGGAGGTGAGTTTTTCCTTGAAACAGTGGTGGCCACATTATATTAAAAAAAAATAGGAAAAGTAATACAATATTGATAGAAGATTACTCTGCACAGAAATAAAATCCCTTGTAGCTTTCCCCACAGAGACAACTTCAGAGCTGGAAAAGGAAGGGTAAGTGGCAGGTGGTGCTCCTATCTTTGTCACAAAAGCAGTCACTGAAGTTGAGGCATTTTGCACAGCCCCAGAAAATCCAGATCATGTCAGTCATGGAATTCACAGAGGTGGAGCAAAGAAATGGGGCTGAGATCCAACTTCATGCCTCTGAATAGAGAGGGAAGAAATAAAAAAGCCTAAGCCATTCACATATGGCCAGGCACAATCTGAAGACCACACTCATCTTCTGGAGCGCTCTTCAATAAACTTGAACAAGAGCCATGTACTATTAAACCAACAGAGGCATAAACACCAGGTTCTCTGTCAGCTGATAGAAGGACAATGGAGAAATAATAGTACAACTCACAAGTGTTGGAGGGAAAAAGGCTAAAGATTATAAAGGTATTTTTATTCTTGGCTGACACTTCTATCAACCCAAGCCAAAAATCACAAGAAAAAGAATAGCTGCTTTCCTTTATCCACATAAAAGGATTCTGTGCTGAGCAGCACTTAAGAAAAACGATCAGATTGTGATTATATAACCCTAGCATGAACTTGGTGACCAGTATAGTCATGTCAAATTAGGATGCATTATTCAAGCAGCAGGGAAGGATGAAAGTGTTTACCATCAGATATAAACCCCCTGCATTTCCTTTTCTTCGAACCTGTTCTCTTCTTTTTCCTTTGCTGGCTATGTTGGTGGGCTGGCTCACTGACTATACCAGCTCTTCTTCAAAAACAAAGAAATTATCAGTAACAGATGCTGATGGTAACTGAAAAGAAGAAGAAAGACATCCACTTATTATTTCTCCCCTCCTCTGCCTTTACCAGAAGCTTCCATCTTCTCCCCCTGGTTTATTTCTTGCTCCTCTTGTCTCCGGACCTTTGCCCATTCTTTCTTCTTTTCCTTCAGACCAGGGTCTCTATTCTGATGAGTTTTTTTTGCTGGGGCCCCTTCACCTGACCCCATTCTCACTTTCTTTGTCATCTTGTCTTTAACTTCTTTTCATAAAAAGGCATTGGATTCTCCCCATCAATGTCTAAACCACAACTTGTCACTTTTTTTTTTTTTTTTAAATCAGGTTTAAAAAAATGAAAAGGCAGCAAAATGAAAGGAATAAATACTGCATGGATAAGATGAGGCTGAAGCAGCCATAAGCAATGTAAGGTTTTAGATGCAGTTTACTTATATTTAATTATTATAATGTAAAATAAAGGTATATTATTCAAGTATATTTTGTGCCCAGTCATTTGTACTCTCTGAAAATCCCCAACCATATCATGAGTGTAGCAAGTTTAAATTTTTTGACCCCTTTACAGCTTTGAAAGCCATAAAAAACCAAATGTAATTGCTCAAGTCTCACAAAACCAGAGTGCCAAAGCCAGGGTTGGTATTACTAAATTGACCACCACAGAATTTGTTTACACACAGATTAATTTAATTTATGCAGTTTCTCCTCTCCATCTGGAGGTCACAGTAGAAGATTTGGAAAATTCAGTTAAATATTTTCAACAAAATTCAATTTCTCTATCAAGCCAGTGTAGACTGTCTCATTCCTTTTCTCAACCAGTCATCAACAATAAATCACAGAAGAGAGAGTTGATACTTTGATACCATGGAGCTACATGCAGACATTAAAATACATACAGAGAGAAAAATTCCTTCTCACTCCTTTTTTTTCTTTTTTTTTCTTTTCATGAGAACTTGTCAGTAGAAATCGGTCAAGTCTTGGGTAAATGTGTTATTCCAGTAGCAAGATTGCTTGATTCTAAAAGTGCAATAAAAGGCTTTCCATAGCACAGACCAGATCCCTGGATGCTTCTGAAAGATTCACTGGCTTACCATTCATATATGATAGAAGTCACGTAAAAATTAAAAGTATTCCTCTTGAGGATAAGTAGTGTGATGAACTGGTGAACATCATTAACAGAGCCATGAAGCCATGGTCCTGTTAAGAATATTGCAGTATAACCTTAGCTTTTCACTGGAAATAATCTTGCTCTTTACACTGATCCATCCAGAAATCAGAACCACCAGAATGGAAGGCTGTTGTTGGGATGAAATAGAATTAATTCTTCTCACCTGCACCAATTCTGGCAGTTCTCTGAGGGCCTGGCTTCTCCCCCTGCTCTCTCAGAGGCAAGAAATGGCTGCTTTGGGGGTTGAATTTGAGCACTCAGCTGAGGTTCCGGCTGCACATCACTCTGGGAAGGGGCATCCACCTCCCTCCTTGGACTCGGGCAGGGCTCTCAGTTCCTCACTCTACTCACCCTCTGTGCCATGGCCTCACCACCCTCACAGTGGAGACATTCTCCCCCACTTCTCTCTCCTAACCTACTAACCTACTCTCCTTCAGTTTGGGCCATTTCACCTGATCTCATTTGGATACTGGAAGGCTGCTAGAAGAGAAGGAAATGCTGGAAAATTTGATATTCCAGTGAAACCTTCTCTTTGGAACATCAGCAGCAGAAACTGCTCTTCAGCCTGGAAGCTGCCAGTCATCTGCTTGGAAGACATTTCTCCTCCCTGCATGCTTCTGGGATGTTTCTTACTGATTCCACAGCAGGTCTTTGTGAAGCCAGCAGCACACATGGCACTTGTGCAGCACAGAGGGAAAGCACAGACAGGACAGACAGAACTAGGGCAGCTCCAAGGAAAGAGCCTGAGCATTTTGGGATGCAGATTGGCCAAGTCTAAAGGAAATCTTACTCACAATCTCACCCTCCCACCTTCTTTTCTTTTCTTCTCTTCCTCTCATTCTTTCCCTCTTTCCCCATTCTTTCCCTCTTCCTCTCATTCTTTCCCTTCCTTCCTTCCTTCCTTCCTTCCTTCCTTCCTTCCTTCCTTCCTTCCTTCCTTCCTTCCCTCCTTCCTCCCTCTTTTTCTTGTCTTTTTTGCTCTTTCAATGCTTTTCTTGGCACCCCCTGACATTCCAGCTGAGCAGCACCTCACTGAGGTATTACCTGATTGCACTGAGCACTTTCACATGTGGAATTTTGCACGCCCAGTGCTCAGCCAGTGACAGTAACAAATAGGGTATTAATTAACACCGCAGTGATTAAAGGCTGGGGATCCCGACATCTGTAATGAATGTTCCAAAGATAGTGTCTGTGCACGGGGATCTGTAAATCAGGGGCCTTGCAAAAGGAGCTCTGCTCTTTCTCAGCTCATTGCCATTCTCTGAGTGCTAACGAGGGGAACAAGGCAGAGCTGAAGCATTTGAATAAACCCTCACTTTTTCAGAGGACCTAATGAATCATGAGCAGACCATTCTATCAGCACTGAGGGGATGTTGATGAAGCCCTTCCCTTACCCCACACTGCATGAAAGTCACAGTGCATCAGAAGGAACTCAATCAGTTACATGAGAAATGGTTTTATTTCCTCCAACATCCCATTTGATTATCTCGTTATGTCTCACCCCACTTTGTCTAACACAGCAATTTGCTTCTAGATCATTTCATTCTTGCTTTTCTGCTCCCTGCTAAAAAACAGGGACAGGTCACATGGAAACTGCTTCTCCAGTAGGCCTTCAGTCAAAGATGAATTTGGTTAAAATGTCATATATGTAATAAAAATTACTGGCATTCAGTCAAAACCTGACAAAATAGTTATGGCTTGTCTAATCCACATTCAGCTATAAAACATGATTTACCAAATACCCTCACCTAACAAAGGGTATTGGGTTTCTTACTGATTTCTCTCTATTTAACACTCTCACAATATGCAAACATATATGGATTTAATTTTTTCATTTCCTTCCAGATGGAATATTTCAACCTGTTAATATTTACACAAATCCTGGTAATCCTAAAAACTGTTTAGGCTTTATTTTTCTTTCAAATTATATTTTCTCCAGTTTTCTTTCTGTTACATCCATCCTTGTGCATGGATTTACAAGAGCAGGCAAATGATGAAAATTACTTTTTCAAAAAAAAATAGTGTAAATAGGCAGAAAACCAAGACTGTAAAAAGATATATTTTAATCAAAGTTATTAACTACCTAGTGGGTTTTAAAATTCTCTGGAAAAATGGCTAAAATAGACTTCTCACCATGCCAATAAATGTTAAATTGGCAATGGTTGGGAATAATTGCAGAGAGGCACTTCAGAAACTTTTTTCCCCCGGTGTTTCAACCGGGCATGGAGTGTGTGAATCCTGGAATTGTCACCCCGTGGAAGCACAAGTGCCTTTGCATCTGCTTAGGGCCACTTTCAGATTTGTGTCCTCTGTTACAATGGAGATGTGAAATTCAATCTGTGACATTAATAGGATCAAATGGTGATGCTTAATCCCATGGAACAGGCAGAGATCGTTTGAACACACTCTGCAACCTTCATGGCCCTTGCTAAGGTCCTGACCTTTATCTTCTCACTATAAAGTTTGCTAACCAAAGGCATCTCGTTTCTCTCTCTAGGTATTGTAATAAACTAGATACATATTAGTTTCCCTGTCAGGTGATGTCAGAACCAAGAGAGTGTGACAAGCAAAGAGCGTCTCTTTTACTCAGAAATTCGGGTCTTTCTTAGTGCTACCAATTTTCAAAGGAAAAAAATAGCAAGCGCACATCACTATTTTTCAAGATAAAGCATGACTGAAAACCCATCTTTTATTCTCTCAGGACACCCTGTGTGACCAAGTATATTCCTGAAAACATGTTCTTTTGTGCAAAATGGATAAAATCACAATATTTGAAGTGGTTATTTGGGGAAAACTCATGCACTTGGGCTGACACAAGAAAGAAAGCAATGAAACTGGGTGTTTGCATCTTTCTGATGGGGCCCAAAGACAATGGAAGGGATTAAGAGTTAACAATTCAGCTGTGACTAAACAATAGGTTTGTTAAGGAACTTGACTAAAGTTTAAGACAACTCCTTCGAAAGTCTCCTTAACAGGCAGATGTTTAGTGAATGGAAAACAGCCTGGCATGAAATAACCATGGAGGAAGTTATGGGCCAGGGAAGAGAGGGGGTGAGAAGCACAGGGGTTTCCTGTAGGAGGGCAGAAACCCCAGATCAGCCAGGGCACCTCAGAGAAACCATCCTCAGCTGCAAATACTCATTTACAGGAAACAATAGCATTGACCATGTCCTGCCAATGAACTCCTGCAAAGCCAAGTGAAGAACCAGTGCTAACAACCCAATGGGCTCCAGGGAACTGCTGGCACAGCCCTGTGCTTGGTACCACGGGGCCAAAGAGGGAGGATTTTGAACCACCAGCTGTGAGGACAAGGCAGCTGAGGAGCCACAAGAAGTAACACACCAAGGGAGATCTGGGAGGAGCTCATTTCTTTGATTTTGATACCAACAGACCTCAGAATTTCTTGCCTGTCCCAAGGAGAAGAAATGGCTTCACAGGTAGCAGAAAATGCATTGTCTATTTGAGAGACACCCATTCCTGCCAGGTTCCGAGTCCCCACCTGCACCAATAAATCCTGATTTGAGGATAACCTGGCCCGGGTGTGCTGGGCAGATCCATCACTCCCAGTTTAGCACAGAGTGCTGGGACCCAGCTGCAGTGGCCAGGAAAGGGAGCTGTGCCAGCTCTGCACCCACAGAGACTCCCCTGCTCCCCAGCACAAACAGACCAGCTGTCAGTGCCCCTCTCTGCCTTCAGCCACACATTCCCAAAGATTTCTTTCCCATGTCCCTTCTCTGTTTCATGATAATGTTTGTAATGTATTTCAATGCTTCTGCTCCATTTGGTGCTTATTTTATGTACTCTCCAATGCTTTCCTTCTCCACCACCATCCACCTCATTTTCCCAGCTGCCATTCTGCCCTTCCAGACTCAATCTATCCCTGCTACTGCCAGCTCTGCAGATATTTTTCTCAGAGGACATTCAAAATACACATAGCCCTTCAGAAAAAGTTTTCTCTTTTCATTTGGAACTTCTTCTGACATTTTTTTTTTTTTTTCTGAGGTGCTATGTTTAATCAATGCCAAGTGACTACCACAATAAAAAAATTCTCCCATCTTAGAATCTGAGCCATTTTGGAACAAAAGCGAAATAAAGAAGAATATATCTTGAGGTCCCCAAGAGAGTCAGAGCAGACCAAGAGCTTATACAGAAACCTCATTTTTGTGCTGTGTGGGCTTTGTTCCTCCTTAAACTCCACGGGACAAACTCCCTGATGTGGATGAAACAGAATATGTCATGATTGGCAGCTGAGAGCATCCTCTGCAAGGCTGCTCCACGCCCACAGAAAGCTGTCAAGTCACCTCTGAGAGGCAGCCCCACCAACATCTTGGATTTAGGCCACTGTTTCCCAGCTATGGGTCATGACCCCACATGGGCCAGGGTCATAACGGGGTTCACACGGGGTCACAGAGAGCTGGAGAAAGCTAAAGAAATATTTAAGCTTAAGGATTTGTATTCAGGGGTTTTTTTCCCCAGTTGGTGGGGGGAAGGGAAGGGGTGGAGCTGCACACAAACAGATGATCCAAGGAGGCTGATTGCTTCAGAAATCCTGACTCAAAATATTGGGAATTCCACACTGGAGAGAAAGAAAACGGTGCTGTGGCTCATGTGCTTTGTCTATGCACCTTTTTTTTTTTTTTTAATGTATTAGTTTGAAACTAGCCAGAAGTCTGGAAAGGTTTCAGTAACCTTAGTAGACAGACTAGCAAACAAATACAAGAGACATCAGCGTGAGCATCCTTGTAATAGTACCTGGCTTTCATCAGAAGCATTTGAAAGGGCTCTCAACAGTGAAAGCATTTATACTTCCTGTGGAGTAAAAGGAGGTTTTCATTATCCCCATTTTACAGTGGAGAACCTGGCTAGGTGACTTGCTCAATGTCATGCAAAAATTCTGCAGCAGAGTTAAAAGGTGAGTCCAAAACCAAATTCTCAATTAAGTTAATGCCCTTGTCACAGCACTACTCTGTGCTCAGATCACCCCTCACCCTCCCCCAAAATGCATTTTCAATCAAATGGATATCACCAGCACCTATGTAATTCGAACTTGTGCAATCACAGGAGCATTGCAACAGACCTCAGGGTCATGAAAGGTGTGAGAAGGATTAATCCAACAACTGGATTTTTTTTTGATCTTACACAAATAACATAGATAGAGTCATAGACAGTGATTTGCCAATATGATTTCATCCCTAAGGGGAATACTTGCAAAATCTTGCCCACACTTGATTATGAAGATTGAATTTGGTGGCTGTTCTTGTCCCTTAGAAGCAGCATGGGAGTCAAAAAAACAACATCATCACACAGTAGTGAAGATGCTGAAGGTCCCTTGGTGGGTTACTGGATCTTTTGGCAACCTGGAAGAGGCTGAAATGTGGGAGCTGCCCTGGTGTGGGGCAGTCTCAGAGCAGTGAAGCCCAGCTGGGCTCACGAGCAGCTCCAGCACTGCCTTCCTTGTGTGCACAACCCACAGTGTGGGGCTTGTCCAGGAGAGGACAAAACCTCTTCCACAGCTTTGCTGAAGCTCAGTGAGCCCCTGTGGGAGCCAGACACCCACAGGGGATCAGCTCACCATGGCCACAACCCCCTGGAGCAGGGACAAGCAGCACCAGGAGCCTGCACTGATGACATTTTACAAGTCAAGATACCTCCAGTTTGCTGATACTTGGCACTGGTCCACTCACCCAGCTGCTGGCACAATCCTGCTTTCTTGTGTAGATAAGAACTTGGCCTCACCCATTAAAGACTGATTTGTTAGCTGGGAAAAGATCATTTATTGCTTTCACATCATTGCTTCAGCTATCCTTGGATAAACTGGCTATGCAATTTAATGGTTGATAGCTTTCTGCTTGCAGTATTTTCTTCAGATCTATGCATTCTATACACTTTCCTACTTAATTTCCCCCCCTCATTTACTTAAAAATATTTTAAAAAATGAAGACTTGTGGTAATTTTCTGTGTCATCTTCTAGTGAGGGAATCAATTTTACACAAATACCTCAGCATACAAGAAAAAGCCTATTACAAATTAACAGATTCTTCCACTGTTTTCTCCCTTGAGTTTGAGAAGCTTATCTGTTTACAATCATCACCTCTGTTTCTGCAGGGGAAGGTTGGGAAGCCTGGGACCTTCAAAAAGAAAATTTATGCATGTGCTGAGTGGGGTGGAGTAGGAATGGATACACACTGGGAACATTTCGATTCCAGAACTCATAGAAAACTGCTAATAGGATGATGAAAGCTTGATTTCACAGATCTGTTACACTCCACCAGCCTATTTTGCAAGGTTCCTTTGTGCATGGCAACTACTAAGTTCCATCAAAATACTCATAAAATTTTCACCTGCTAGAAGCAAAACCACTTTTCGTTGCCCAGACCAACACAATGATGAAGATGTTTAAAAATCTCTGCACAGAGACACTCTGGACTCCCTTGGTGTCTGAGATCTCTTACCCTTGTAGGCATGAGCCAGGCTGCATTGAAGGCATATGCCCCTCTGGAAAAGAGCCTGAGGTGTCCTGGGGCATCTGAAATGGCACTACAAGCATGGTAACCAATTGCCACATCTCTATATATATATATATTTTTTTTTTTTTTAAATAACAGAATGAAAAATATTATGGCTCTTAATTTCATTGTTGTAGGCACTTGTGTGCCTGTACATTTATAAACAACATTACGGCACTGCGCAGCAGCAGCAACTTGAATAAAAATGATGGCAAGTCAAGGAGGCTTGCCTGGCAAGAGAGAAACTCACAGGACCTCTTAACTGTTCATTTTCCAAGATCTGGACTTTTTTAAATGTGAAAGTTTGTTTAGAATGGGTAATATCAAGAGCTAGGTGTTTGAAAAAGACTTAATGCTGAAGTTTGAGCTAATTGTTTGTTCTGGAAAGTGCTAGTAACACATATATATAACCATAGATATAATTTGATATATTTTTATATATACATTACATATATTTCAGTATGGCAGCAAAATCAGCTGAGTAGCACTCCTCTGCTGGAAGGGGGAGGATGGCTAAGCACAAGCTCAGGGTTTCTGTTAAATATCATACCTAGGTAGTCAAGACAGGGAAAATACAGTACAGGAATAGAGAGGCAGCAGGGAATAAAAGCAACACTTTCAGCTCATGCCACTCTCTCTCCTCTGTGGCTTGTAGGAAATTGTCTTTATTTTCCTTCATCTGGAAGGACAAGGCAGCTCAACTGTCTTTGCTGGAGTCTAGACAGGATCTAAGAAGAGGAGTGGTCAATTCTCCAGGTGGGCTGGTTTTTATCTGTGTCCCTCACTACCCGATCCAGGAATTGGGCCAAGGAGCAGGACCCTGATGGAGTCCTAACCCAGATGAAACCAAGGCAAAAATCTTATAAGGTGGAAGTATCAAAGGTAATCTCAAGTTGTTTAAATAACGGAAGGGACTCTAAACTCAAGCATGGCATGAAGTATAAGGCTTTCTGCAGCTGTAAGTGAAAGGAATAAAGAGTAGGTGTACAACTCATCAGAATATGTTTTCTTTTAAAGTTTTGACAGCCTTATTTCTGCAAAAAAGCAGAGCTAACACAATTATAAACACAGAAAAGAAAAGCCTCCCAAACTATTCTAGGCAAAACCACATGTTTAAAACGCATTACAATGGGTGTTAGTCTCAACCAACAATTTTCTGGATCTAGGCCATAAATAAATACTGATAACTTTAATTTTAGATCCGTGATAGAACTCATGGAAGGAACATAAATATGATGTCTGGAGCTAATTAAGGCTCAAAAGTTAACAAACACATGAAAGATAAACAGAGTGAGATAATCTTCAAGTACTATGAGGAGCTAAATTGTGGTGTATTCCCTAGCCAGGGTTAAAAACAGTGACAAATCTAAATCAATTTTTCTGGGAATACCAAGTTTCTTGAAGGGCATATGAAACACATATTGCACAAACATCCCTGATACCTAATTCCAAGGAATTCAATGCCAGGTAGGGTGATTTAAAATCCTTCAGCTCCTCCGTGTCAGCAGAATTCTCATAAACACTGGCATGCCCAATATATTGACTGTGTGATTTCATATAAACCCACGATTATCCCCGTGCTCCCAATCCATAAACAAGAGTTATATAAATGGCACAATTTCATGCAGTGTTTTTATCTGAAGCAGCTGCCAGCTGTGCCTTTACTCACACCAGCACATCTATCAGCAACGCCAAGCCTTTTCAAACACAAGAGTTGCACCACAGAAAACACACAACTATTTGAAACCTGAAATTATCTCTGTCTTTGCAGCTGTATCCATGGGTTGGTGTGAGCCAGTGGAGCACTCCCTGTGGGAGTGGGACACTGTGGTGACAGCACAGCTGCCAAAGGCACTGGCCATGTCAGGTACTTCTTGTCACCAGTGTGTGTCTGTCAGCACTGAGCGTGGCTCTGGTGAACAACATTCAATTGTCACCTCTGCTCGTCCCCAGGACAGGAGCTGAGAGACACAGGCAGCATTTGTCCCCAGTTATCCATGCCATCTCTGCCAAGGACAGTGTCCAGAGGTCACCAAAGCCTCAGGAAAGTCTGTCCCTGACTCCAGGGACTCTCTGGTTGGTCTGCAGTGACTCCTTGCTGGGTCCTGCTTCTGGAATTGCCAGCAAGGACGCCGTGTGTGAAGGAGGTTCCTGCATCCTGCTGCACACACAGGCACAACAGGGACCCAGGTGGGGCTGGGACTGATTAATAATTCATTGCAGGCAGACAACTCCAGACCTTGCTTTTCCTCAGTCTCAATTTCACAGCTACAAGGCACTGATGCCTGAAGGTTTGTCCATTCATTTTCAAACACTCCATATTCTGCTCTCTGCACTCTCTGCTCTCCTCACCCCCTTGCTTTTGCTCTTAATGTGTGACCCATGGTTACAGTTAATTTCTGTGTGGAGACAAGCCCAATTACTGCAGATTGCTGTAATGTTCAAACTGGCTTCGTGGTGAATTCTTGTAGCTGCTTTTAAAAAATGCTAAGCCAAGCAATAAAAATCTTGTTTAATTCAAGTAACCTAAAACTAAGCTCAAAACACAGAGAAGGGAGATTCCTGTCTCTCCTCCATAAAACTGTTCCATTCCTTGTGCTATCAAGGCAGATAAAGAGAACATATTTCACTCCCAATGTCTTTACTCCATTAGGACTTTTTTTCTCTCATGGAGAAAGCACAAGTGTACCTTCAATACCACTGAAAAACGGCCATGTGGCAACAGAAGAAACTCTGCTTCATGCTGCTGTCTCAGCACAACTGTATCTTCCTAAAAATGTTCCACAGAGCTTGCAATAGAGTGAGAAATTTTTTTTAATGAAAAAGCCTAAAGATAAAAATAAAACTAATAAGCTTTTGCTTTTATAATTTAAAAAGGAAATTCATTTTCCAACACTCAACCTGTCAAATTTGTGGATGACGAAACCAGAGAAAGGATCTACCACAGAAGTTAGACAAAACAGCATCAATAGCAGTTAATTCAAAAATATTTATTCTTGTAAAGAAAAGGCAATAAAACACAGGAGCTGGCTGTCCATTAAAACTATTTCATAAGTTGTTCTTCAGACCTTGTCTCTTGCCTTGTTTCCATGTCTGCTAGAAACTTAAAAAGGAATTTGTTGTAAAGTTTCAGAGAAGTAAAGCAACAAAGCCTTAGTGTCAGCTACAGCTGAGGGATAATTGTGCAGGTAGTGCATGATCTGTCCTGTTTCTGCCAGGGCAGAACTGGCACATAACATTAGAGGGGATTGGGGAAAAACCATGAAGCCCTACAGTACTTAAAAGCTTCCTTGAATTTTGCTATTTTCTCTTGCACTTCTATAGCCATAGCTGGTGTAAATCACCTCCTCAGGGGGAAGAGCAAGTATCACGTTGTACTTCAGCCTCGTGTAGAGTCAAGCTCTTGCAGCAGAAAAGAAATCAAATCATGTTTGGCAACTCATTCTGCCACAGAGTTCCAGTTTATTAAGTCAACTGGTCTTGCTGCGCCTTTGAAATAAGCAGAGGGTATTTTACATGTTATTACAAATTAACTCCAGGAGTAAAACCAGAAATCTGTGGGGTTTTGGACACTACCTAACTACAGGCAAGAGAAGCAGGTGAGACTTGTATAAATCAGGATCAGTGACTAGAAATGGGCCTTGGAAAGGGCTTTCTTCCTCAGGCAGAACTGCCATTTGCACAGCAGTTTTGGCTTGACTTCTTTCTACTTTTCTTTGGGGTTTTGCATAGCTGGGCTGTTGCATTCTTGGTCCTGGCTCTCTTCCACAGCAGAAACAGTTGATCACGCATAATTTGCAAGAGTACATCGTGGTTTGGTATTCCTGTCCACTGGGGACAGTGTTTGGCAAGCAAAAAGCTCTGGAGGTGAGGCTCGCTGGACTGTGTGAGTGTGCACACGTGTGCCCAAAGGAGAAGGGGCTTCGGAAAATGTCAGCTCTTGGGAGCAGCTTCTGGAAAGATTTCCAGGACTTGGAATCTGTCATGATTAAAACCAGTTGTTCACTTTCTTATCTTCTGTCAAACTTGAGAAGTGTAATGACAGCTCTTAAAGATCGCACTCTCCGAGGATTGGGAATGCTCAGATTGGCACGTGAGCCAGAGAGAGGGAGGGAGATAAAAGAAACCCAGGGGTGAAAGTTCCCTTCTGCGTGTCACAGAAATATGGGCACGCTTGTCTTTGCCTCCCCACTAACGATATAAAAACGTATCATCCCCGAACGTTTTTGGCTTTAGGCTGAAAGTCAAAAAGGCGTCTGTTGGTATTGATATCACAAACATTGCTCTGTGCTCCAAAATGAACTCTTTTGGCTCGTTCTGTGAAATGTCAGCTTGGAAAATAGGAGCTCTCTGTTGTGGCAGCCTTTGCTTGTCATATGCGTACACGCACCGCACGCACACAAACAAATATGTTTAGGGATGGCCTCCAAAGCAGGGTCCTTGGGAGGGTTACTGCTGCACCATATGTAGGGCTTTGATTTATAGTTATATTTTTCACAGCATGACACACATTGTTGGTGAGCTGCTGTGGCTGTGATAAAATCGTGGAGGTGTAAAGTTTCACTGGCTGGATGGTGAGGAGCAGGCAGGGAGGGTGTAATGCGAGTCGAGAGCTGCTCTCCAAATGAATGAACTTGTATTGTGGATCTGGTTACAGCCGGCACACTGCCTTAATCCATCAACAGCAAGTTCACTTACAAACCAGCCTTTGTTTTTAATCCATGAGCCTTTGGGGATTCACTATAATCAAATGGCCAATCACAGGAACACATAAGAGGGGAAAAAAAGGATTGCTACAGTGAAGTTTACTCTCAGCCACAAATTCTCCCTCAAACCCCCCCAGGTAATGCAGATAACAGTGTAATGCACAGCACTGAGCTTACAGCCATTAAAGCTCCCCGAGGTTGGAAGCTAAGGCATGGCAAACCAGATCTCCTTACTTTCTGGGGGTGCTTCTCTGAGGCTGGGGCAGGCTTTGATTTCAAACCACGTGTGCTCGCAGCACAGACACAGCCTGGTGATGGAAGACAGCCACGGGGATTGTGAGTGCTGCAGCTCACTTGGAGTTTTCTCCTGTTGTGGATGAATGAAAAGAACGTCCTGGATCTTGCAATCAAAATGTGTCAAGCTAAAATAACATATGTTCCTTGGCAAGGGCCTGACATTAAGCCTTGGGGTGTGTCTATGTATATATAAACAAATGCTTTTCTTTAAAAATGTGTGCGTGTGTGTTTTATTCTTTCGCTGTTTATCATAAAACATAAACAAAGAGCAACCTTTAGGCTACTTTGCCCTGCAGGAGACTAAGCCAAACATCCACTGCTGCCCAACAGCCCACATTAGAATGGCAGACACATCCACGAGGATGGCAACAGGGACAGACCACAGTTCCCACGTTAGCATGGTAATATTTGGGTTTCTACTCCAAGCCCACAACTCTGGGCTACCTGGGCCACCCTGCCAAGCTGCCATCCCCACAGTCCCCCAGGATGGACCCAGAAGATGAGGATGACTCAGTGCCATATGGCTGAGCCCCCCAATGTGTGTGAGTGTGTGTGTGCTGGGGGGGGGGGGCACAGGGTGGCAGGGAAAGGTGGCAGGACATGCAGGCCATGCCATGAAAGGAGTGACAGATGGTGATGAAAGTGCCATAAAACCGCAGGCACTGACAGCTCAGGGCCAGCGCTGCAGCAGCTGCTGAGGGATCACGTTGTAAACAGCCCCCTTGCAGTGCCTGTCACAGGAGCTGTCACCTCTCACAAATGTGCCCTGTCCTCCCACAGACCCACCCTACCCATGGGGTGAAAGGCGGGTGAAGGAGATGGCAGCAAGTGGTGGGACTGGGAGAAACCAGAGGATGAGAACACTGCTGGGGAGACAAACACAAAGCCCCCCGTGCCAGAGCTTGGTGCCACCAAGCAGCCACTGCACATTTCTGGGCACTTGTCCCCGGCCCTGCAGGGTTTCATACACAGGTGGGCAGCTCCTTCCCAGACAAGCCCTCACGGCTCAGCTGTTCAGCTACTGTGAGCTCCCAGCCTCCTCTAGAGACTTCCATCAGACCGTGCAATCTCTCTTTAGGTCTCATCCCCATCATGGCAAAGAAAGAAACGTTCAGTATCTCCTCTACATGCAAACTCTGGATGAGCAGATATCTGGAAACAAGCTCTCTGTCCTTAGGGAACTCTTCGTTCAAACCCTAAGGAAGGTGAGACACCACAGACTCTTAGGAAAGGCAATACTGGAGAACAATGCTCATGAAAGTTCAGCTCAAATGCCTTTTTTAAACCATTTTCCCACTTTAAAGGTTTATTTAATTATTTAATATTTACACACACACTCTACCATAGTGCTGCCTGCTGGGCCAAACACAGATCATGGGAGCACTGCAGGACTATTTCTTCTCACTTTGAGCATGCTGGAGCTGTCAGTTTAACTAAGAGAGCATCCCAGCCTCCCAGCTGCATAACTTGAAGAATTTTGGCACATAATTTATTTTATTTTCAGCCCAGAAAGGATGCAGAAGCATCCCTATTGTCACTTACAGCCTGAAGAGCCTGTGGCAGGTGCCCCAGGCTAACCTAGCTTGAACCCTGCCAAGGACAGACACCCAGAGGGTGCCTGCTTTCCTCTCTGCACTGGGAAAGGAGCAGGGAGACTCCTCACTGTGGAAATATTCTACAACAAACAGCACAGTCTGCTGGAAAAATTTAGCTGGATCACTTGCAATATGAAAAACTCTGTTCTCACCCAAATGAAAACTTAAAAATGTGCTGACTTCAAAAGAAATTGCAAGATATTACATTTTTCAATTTATTATTTAGGGAGTTATTTTTTACAGGCTGGGTTTTGATTTGTCCTCTTTTTTATTTTTTCATGACATAGTAGGAATAATTTACTAATACCAAACCATTAAAATATTTCTATAAGTTTGTTTTAAGGCTTTTTTTATGAAGTAGGATTTAGTATGTAATGTCAAGGAAAACGTCTTGTTTCCTTCTCTTGACTCATTTTATGTAAAAAATAGGCTTGAGATGTAGCTCAAAATACAGCTTTGGGGTGGGGGGAACCTGTCAGATGCCGTCCACTGATAAATTTTAATGCAAAATTTTATTTTGCCCTGCTCTCCTTCCTATTCTGCTCCTTACCTGAGCTAGAAGTCCTGAAAAATCCTTTCACCCTTGTGTGCCCTTCCTTTCCTTACATTTACCTCATCTGGACTCTGTAGAAATTAGCAGTTTATTCCAGCTTCCCTTTGGAGTGAACTCTGCATGGCAAGCCTGGAGTTATTTTTCCATTTGCACCAGAAGCAATTTAGCCATGGCAAAGCCCTGCCCAAGGAAATGTCATTTTTAGCAGCACCACTGAGCCCCTGCAAATCTCCATGTGGCTGTTCCTTAGAAAGCATCCATCCACTCTTTGGCCTTGCTCATTTACACCCACACCAAGGGCTGTGGGTCAGGCTGGCAAAGACACACCCATGGGCTCCTCACCGCTGAGCCTCCTGAAAGACATTTGATTTTGAGTCCCTTCTCTTCTATTTCTGTATCTTTCTTTGGATTAAGGTTTTCAAGCTTTGCCAGTAGTAAGGACCACTATTTTTTTCTTTGTATGGGTGTGGACTTGTGTGTAAAGCATTTAAGTCTTCTGACTAAGTTCTTACTACTCACCACTAGCTTCTGTGGCTGCTCTCTAAGTCATCCATGGAGCTGCAGATCACAAGCTGGAAACCACTTTTCTGTGGTATCTTGGTACTTAAGTGTATACTTAGTCATGAAAATGGTACTTCTTCAGGAAAATACGGATAACCAGGCTACAAAGTTACAGAATACTCCCTACTTTCAGTATCTCTACTCCTGAACCATGGTGTCAGTACAAGAACCTGTTTCCTTGAAAATAAACATGAGAAAAAACTCTTCTGGGTGCTGAGGAATGTTTCCAGAATGAACTCTGCACACTTCAATGTTGTCCTTATAGTGCATGAGTTCTATTGTCATTACATTGCAAGGGTTCCACATTGCTAGCGTTTTGTACCTCCTTGATGTTTCTTGTAGGCAACTCCTCCAGGCACTGACTCTTCCTTGTCCTCACAGCAGCCAACTGACTCTAGTTCCCACCAATCCTCTCTTTTATTTGGCTGCAGGTGTGTCCTGTTAACATCAGGCCTGTTGCCAATCTTTAGTCATTAACCCAGCTGCAACTCTATAGGAGATAAGATTACATTCTATACTACCTTCACTTACCCACACTGTATCCCCCTACACTTCAATACCAGAAATCCTTGTAGAAAGCAGAGTGATTCCCCTTCCCTTCCCCTTCACCCTGTCTCATTCACATTTCTGGAGTAGTTTAGGTCTCACAACAGCAAAGGAGGAATGAGAAAAGAAGTTTGGGTGTCACCACCACCAGTAGGACATTGGCAATAGTCTGTCACCTACTGGAAGACAAGACTGAAGCTCCCTGGTGGCAGTGCAGGCAGATAGTAAATCCCCAAGGGCTCCCAGCCATGCCCCTGGAGATGCTGGGGCTGATCTAGTGGACAGCAGCTCTGTGGGGAAGGACCTGGTGGACAACGAGCTGTCCCTGGGCCTCTGGAACCCTGGGATGCATCAGGAAGAGCAGTGCCAGCAGGGCAGGGAGTGATCCTGCCCCTCTGCTCAGCCCTGTGAGGCACATCTGGACAGCTGTGTCCAGCTCTGGGATCATCAGCACAGGAGGGACATGGAGCTCCTGGATTGGGGCCAGCAGAGGCTGCAGAGATGGTTTAGGGCCTGGAGCATCTCCCTGCCAGGGCAAGGCTGAGGGAGCTGGGGCTGTGCAGGCTGGAGAGGAGCCCCAGCTGAGAGGGGCCCTCAGCCCTGGCTGTCCCTGTGTGCAGGAGGCTCAGAGCAGGGCCAGGCTCTGCTCCAGGGCCCAGCAATGGCACCAGAGCCACGGGCAGGGCCTGAGCCCAGGAGTAACTCATTTACTATGGGGCTGGCAGAGTGTTGGAACTGCTGTCCCGATAGGCCATGGGCTCTCCTTATCAGGGGATTCTGCTCCAGCAGGGGAGTTGGGCTGGATGATCCACAGAGACCCGTCCCAGCACTCCCATTCTGTGATTCCGTGGATCCAGACACCTGGCAGAGTAACACTGAAGACTGATTTGGTATCTTAAAGGGCACATGAACATGTTACTAGAGGCTTAGGTTTGCAAATGAATTTACAAATTTCCTTTACAGATTTGGGCTCTTTTTGATGAATTAATTCCTTGTGTTACTGATTTTTTTTGTTATTTGATTTTGTACTTTATTTTCATCCATTGAACACGGACTGACAAGCTAGGTTAAGAAAATACACAAATATTTGACATCATGGTTAAGTATCATCACCAAGCCTAACAGAAAGCTGGTAATTACACACACCTCTGTTTCCTTGTGCATAGAAAACCAAACTCAGCTTGACAAAGAACTAATATTTTGCTAAGGTAAGAAAGTTGAAATCAGGTAGTGTTTTTTTATTACCTTATTATTGATAAACATAGACTGCTAGAATGTTTTAGCAGTGATCCAACCCAGCAATCCATTACTCATACAGTCCCTGTCGGTAAACTCAGGCCCTTAAATGGCTGAACTATTCTTAGCCTTATGTGGTGAATACACAGGAATGTTCATGGATAGAATATTAAGGACAGAAGATGGCCCTAACAGTGCTTGGCAAAGGGAGATGGGATTTATGGAAAGTTTCCTTTGATGCTGTTGACTCCTAACTACTGCCTTCTGATGCTGCCCCAACATACAAAATTAGCATTAAACTTGCATTCCAGATGAATGACAGGGAATAAAAAGGAAGAGGGATTTCAGTTAAAGCCTATGGAACTAGATTCAAGCCCAGGACCTAGCCAGGTTTAAAACCTGGATCTCTTTAGCTGGAAATTCCCTGACTGAGAAACTCTCCAGCCACTTCCTAAACAGTCTCCTTCACCTCCAATTTCATTATAGGCAACACAACATACCTGGTCCCAGTGCTGTTTGTGGCTGGCATGATTACCACTGGATGCCACAAAAGATGCTTTAGATCTGCAGCCACATTGCATTGAAATCTGACTTGGGGGGTTCTCCTTTCAAAGATGCTCACTGAACACAGGAGCCCTCTAAAACCCTGCCCTACAGTTGTGCTTGTTTGTTATCACCAAAGAAAGAGAGAAGATTAGCCAACCAAAATAAATACACTATTTAAGGAAAAGGGAGGGGAGGGATGACTTCTACAGCTACCCTAAAAAATGAATCCATATATTAATTCATATTGCCTAACAGCCATGAGAAGGGACTGAACTGCAACTTCACATGAGTGTATTTTTTGGGGATGGATGGCAGGTATTTATACATTGTTGTAGAGCTTTGTGACTACCAGACTGCCTATCTCTAAAAGAGTATTATATTTTTTCACATTGAGAATGAGTCTTTCCTGAATTAACTTGTAAAGCACTGTGATTCTCACTGCAGTAAATGAAACAATGCCTTTTACAAGGCAGAGATGAAGGATGGCTGGGCCTGTGAGGGAGGTACTTGACCCATTCTTTGGAGCCTTTCTGGGCTGGGACAGAGCAGCTGCTAAAATAGCACCAGAAAAAAGAGTGATACTTCGAGGGCAGAATCTCAGGACAAGCAAAAGCACCTCATGAAGTGGAAGAGAGAGGGAGGGAAGGCATTTTTCTGTCCTGGGATCAGGTATAGGAACCAGTAGTCACCACTTCTGGGAAGTGGAACTGGGGGTCTTCAGCAGGCACAGCAAACTGGGGTATTTTACAGCTCTTGATCCCCAGAGCAGCACGTCGGGGTTGGTTTGGGAGTGACACAGAGGGGATGCTGCCACCTACTGAAATCAGCATTTTTAGCACTTGGGTTTCTCGACTGAGCTCCTCTCAGCCACAGTCTAAAGATACTGCAGTATCGGTACGGTATTAATCAGATTAAACAGCTCTTCGTCCTTCTGAATTATTTTCAGGAATTGAAAATGGCATTGTAAAGAATTCCACCAATCCAACCCTCAGAACCCCAAAACAACCAATAGTCTATCATCAAACTGTACTGGTATAAAGCTATTAATTTGAGAAGTGAAACCTTGCTGTGAAGGTGTATTTAAGCCCAGGGAGACTTTTAAGCTAGATCAGAATTTTAGATTTGCTCTGGTTCTACTTACACAACAGAAAAAATGCAAAATTATTTTAGTAGGAGCGAGTTCGGCTATTTTCTTCCAGACTAACTCATTTAGTGTTGGACCAATAGCCTTGAACTACAAATTTGATAGTAATTACTCTAGAGACTGGAGATAGCTTTAAAAATCTTGACTAAAAAAGCTGAGATTAGATTTTAATAGCTTTCTCTCTTTCTCTTTTCTGTTTATAGACACAACTCTTTCATTGTGATAAAACTAAATCCCTGTCCTCCATATCAATGAACAAGCATAACAATGCCAGGCTGGAGAACAGTATTTTCTCTTTTCAGCAGGTGGAAGAGGTACCCCAATGTCCTTTTTTCAGCTATTGATTATTGCTGCTGTGCTGCCACCCAGCTATGGAGAGTCACTTCACTGGCAGCTGCTTATGAGAAAGGACTGAAGTGGTCCCTACATTTCCTTTAACTCCTGACTGGGATAGGGAATGCCTGCAAACCCCAGGAGGAAGGAGGCTGGCTCAGAACGCTTTGGGAACACAGTGACACAACACTCACACCATGAGCTCTACACCAAATTTACCAGAAGTATTCATCAACAACCAAAGCCATAAATAACAACAATAAACCACAGAAACTCAGAAGTCATCTCAGGCACCTTCCACAGCAGATCTGACCTACTCTGGATGATGTTTCTGCTGACACACCAGTAATTTTATTGCTGCAGAGGCAATGTATCATGTCAGGTTGTGAGAGATTTGGTCTTTTCTGGCATCCAGCTGTTGCTGATTCCTGGAGATAACACAGGTGTTCTGTGCTGCTAGAGCTGGCTGTGCTGCAGAAATGGGCAAGGATGGAGTGAGGATTTGTCTGCCTTGGTGAGCAAGAGCAAGTGGTCTTGGAGAAGGAGGGAGAAAAAGGTCAAACAGGTTTCCTTTTGGTCCACCTCGAACTTCATGGAGGCCTACTGAATCAGGCATTAAAAAGAGTGGACAATATAGAAATAGAGATCTCTGTTAGCTGCTTTGTTGGGTTTTATCTCATTTTTGCAGGTCAGTTGGATGACTCCTGCTCCTACAGTGAACATCTGACCACATCCCCCAGACTATGAATATGTTTGCAGTCATATGTTTGGCAAGTCAGCACTCATGCCTAGCTCACAACCTGGAGCCATCCTCAATCTGCAGACTGAGGCAAACTGAGGTTTTGATCAACTGACCATTGCTTCATCTCTTCAGGTGAAGCAATTTGTCCAGAGCTGGGGAAGAGCCTCAGTCAGGACACAGGTGACAGGGCCTTCCCAGCCTGAGCAGAATGTTTGGATAACCAGCCAGAGCAGTCAGGATAGCTCCTGCTCAACAGCAGTTCGGGTGAGTGCTATCTGTCTGTGCTATCAAGGAAGAAACACCAGGTAATTCTACGTGTCTGTTTTTATAAAAATGCTTGACAAATATCGTGAGCAAATAAACAGCTGCCTCTGAGCTATTTACAGTGCTGTTAACCAGCTTTTAGGCTTCAAAATTGATCACCAGAGTCAACAGAGGGTTGAACAAACATATCCACGGTGGAGTATTTGTATTTGAGATTAGGTACACATATACAAGTGTGAATGCGTGTGTTCAGCCAAACTATTGAGGAACTGAGTCTAGAGCATAAATGGCATTTTGGTCAAAAAGCAATCAAATTATTCATGCAGCCAGTTCACACTTGTCCTTATCTCTTTGTAACTCAACTGAACACTTATTTGGGACCCTTGTTTTTTATATTTATTATATTTATGGTATAATAAATATCTATATAACATATAATTTATATTTTAAATAGATATAAACAATTTATATAATGTTATATATTTATATTTACATTTATATTTATATTTATATTTATTGGTATATTTATTTTTATTTTATATTAAAGTTTGGACCTGATCTTTTCTTTAATGAGTTGCTTTTGGTTTTCCCATTTTAAATTCTTTCTCCTCTACCAATGCCTAAAGCTACAGTATCCTTTGAAAGGAGTTCAATAGTAAAGGTTCCCTCCACACCCCTGGGAAAACAAGGGAACAGACAGAGCACATTCTTGCTGGAGCTCCACTCAGGAGTGCAGCACCAGGAAAAAAAATTCAGTGAGGCCCGTTTCTATTTCAGGCTTAATTTTTCCCAAATAAGCAAGTGCAAATAAATTAAACCCCACAAGTGCTCCAGGGTCTGAATCTGTGCCTCTGCAGCAATGGTATGTGAGCAGGGAGATGTACTCAGATGGGTGGATACTACAACTATTCAGGAGGGACCTGGATAAACAACAGAGCCAGAAATAACCCAGTGGTAAATTCAAATGAAGGCAAACAGTTTGACTTTTGCCAAAAGGTGTTTATCTTGTTTAAAAGTCTTTTTTACCCAAAACCTTCAGGGAGCTACGACAACTTGAGATCTGCTCTTTTCACAGTGCATCAGTGAACTGAAATACCAGGAGAATATAAATTATTGCAGCATTTCAGCTTTACAAGTCACTCCCCTTAGGCACTTAATAAAAACTCTGAAAACAAATCTGTCCAAATGTGGGATAATTACACAAAAACCAGCATCTTTGGGGAAAAAATCCCCAATAAATTGTGTTACACTGTTATGGAACATTGCAATGGAGAGGGAATATCTGCCCTTAGGGAAAAACATGACTCCAAGCAGTGGTTAGCAGTTAGAGGCTCCACCAGGATAATTCCGGTTCCCAAACCTGGACTGCAGGAGGAGCTGCTTGGGGGCAGAGTGCAGGTTTTAGGTGCTGGTGGGGGAACTCCTAATGCCTGAGTCCATCCTATTAAAAAAAATAAATAAAAAGTGCCCCATTTTCTACTAGTCTAGTACCTTTTGTCAGCACTAAATCTTCCTGGGATGAAAAAGGAGATTAAACCCAACATCATTCTTCTGCTCTGTGTATGAGATTGGAGGTACAGGGGTTTGTGTCCTGAATAACAAGCTACTTGACTACAGGCTGGCTTTTTAACAATGCCACATTTTTATATTTTAAAAAACCCCTCAAGCTGCATGCACTGTAGCTACACACCCTGTTTCACTCTGGGTCTGTTTTAACAGGGTTTTAAAGCCATTTCACCTGAGTGCCTGCTGATTACCATGCTGAGTTTTTTAAACCAATCCATTGAATTCACTTCCTTTCTGTGTCCCCAGTGCCCATTCACCTATAGAAATATAGAGACAAACAAGGCCACAGGTGCAGAAAATTGGGCCTTTCCTGCTGTTTATTACAATGATGACCTTGGGGATTTGTTGAGGGGGTGAGGGGAGAAGGAAAGAAAAAGAAGAAATACATGCTTTGCAATAGGATTCTGCTAAAATCCTACCTTCCTTTTCTCATGAAGTTAAAAAAAAGCCTTCTAGCTGGCAACAAACACAGGCATTGAATTATTAGAAGGTGAAGTGGGGGCAGGGCCATTTCTCTTGCATCTCTGAAGGGCTTTTTGGATGAATTGCTGCTGAGCAGAAAGCCTCCTCTTCCTTCAGCTCCCCTCCCTCTCTGCAGTTTCCCTTCTGGTTATTCTGGGGCGCGAGAATGTGCCCTGCCCTGTGGTCACCTTTGTGGTCACCCAGCTCCCTGGTGGGTGTCACATGAGCCCTGGGGGACACAGCCACCTGCTTGGGGTGCCAAGGAGGTGCCTTGTGCTGAGCAGGCAGCCTTGGAGAGGAGTCCTGTCACAAAGGCATGGCCTGCACCCAAAACTGGGTGGCGGTCACGGACATCTTTTATGAAAAATCCTTTCCTTAGGATTTTTCCTTCTGAGAAGCTGAGAGGCCTCAGGAACAAAGTGCAAACAATGATCATCTGCTGCTGTGGAATGCAACAGGTGCATCTGTGATTGGTCTCATGTGGTTGTTTCTAATTAATGGCCAGTCACAGTCAGCTGGCTCGGATTCTCTGTCCGAGACACAAGCTTTTGTTATCATTCCTTTCTATTCTTAGCTAGCCTTCTGATGAAATCATTTCTTATATTCTTTTAGTATAGTTTTGATGTAATATATATCATAAAATAATAAATCAAGCCTTCTGAAACATGGAGTCAGATCCTCATCTCTTCCCTCAACCTGAGACCCCTGTGAACACCGTCACAGGTGGCCTCACACCTGAGACTGCACTGCCAAGGATGAAGCTCCTTAGCTTCCCTCCAGGAGCAGAGTGGGATCCCCAGAGGAAGAGGGGGATAAGAAGAGTTCAAAACTTGCTGTAGACTGGCAGTAGTGAGTGGGTCATGGGTTAAAAATGCCCCTGCTGGCTGCATGGGGAGGGTGGGTGTGTTACTGCCACCCAGGGCTTACCTGGGGCCACCTGGATGCTGAGGCAGGGCAGCACACAGGGCTTCAGCAGGACAGGAGTGTGGCTGTGTGTGTAAGAGTTCAGCTTCCTTGCCTGTCTGTAAAGTTGTTTGTGCCAATTTGTGTGGCTTGATCTCAGTGGATTATGTGAATGCATCTAGTAAGGGCCAGGCCCTCACTCAAAGACCTCAGAGCTGATTTAAAATTCAGAGACCACAAATGGCAGAAAAGATGTGTTGTGCCCAAGATTAACGATGTGGATTTGATGTGCAGAGAGTATAAACTGCATGTTAGGGGGGATCTTTCTCATCTGGAAACGGAGCTCATTTCTACTGAGCACCAGCTCAGGGCCTTAACTGGATGCTTGCTGAAAGGGAAGCACTTCTCCTCATGCTCATGCAGATTTAACCTGAGATTAGCAAGGTTTTTTTGGTGCTTAGGCCTTTTGGAAGCCCAGGTACATCTGGTCAGACTGGCCTGGTGGTCAGGTCCTGCTTGGTTAGGCACTCCATGTTCTGCTGTACAACTCAGCTCAGAGCTGATCTGCTCCCCCAGAGCCTGCTCTGAATTTCTGTCCTGTTTGCACAGGTCCTTCAGTGGTCTCACAACACAGGGACACCTCTTATGTGCTTGCTTAGGAATATCAATGGGGGCTCACTTATTTTGTTGGAAAGTGGGTGCCAAAACCAAAAACCCTCTGAGAAACCTGATCTGCAAGTCCTGACCCAAAGCACTTGGCAGCACTTTTGTTGCCCAACATGACCAAGAGAGCAGCTTGTGCAAGCCCTGCCTAAGGCTGAGCTTTGGCAGGCAGGGATGGCCGTGCCAGGACTGTGATGAGCTCAGCTCTTGAGTCACAGACAGAGGATTCTCACTGGCTGTTACTTGATATTAAATTTTATCAGTGATAGTCAGGAGAGACTCAAAGTGTGGCTCTGCATTTTATGGAGTTTTTCCCCTCTCTCAGCACTGTATTTCTCTACCATGATAATTCACATGGCCTTGTGCCTGATGCTTTACCCTCCTGCCTGTGCCTGCAGCACAGCCATCCCACAGAAACACCTCTCTGTGCCTTTGCCACCAATAAATGCCACCAAAATCTGTAGGTGACAAACTCAGTTATCACAGCCAAGGACAGCTGGACCAGCAGAGGAGGGGCTTCAAGCAGGTTGAACTCTCTCCTGATAACACAGAGACCTCCCTCTCTAGGGGCAATAGATAGGCTTTATCTGTAATTTTTTAGTATACTGTGCAGCCACAGAAAACCATCTGTGAGAAATTTTAATTTCTATACATTTCCTTTTTCTGATATATGACTTCTGATATTGACATTTTTAAGACTAATAATGTCAATATGCCATAGTTGGTGTTAATTACTATTTTCTGCCTTCCCTGGCTTAGACACACTCACCTATCACCAGCTGTGTTTAAACAACAATAAAATACACACAAGTTGTATGAGTTCCCCTCCACCCCTCATGGTCACTTTGATGAGCTAAGCAAAAAGCAGGGTTTTCTTTGTCTGAGTCAGGAATTCAGGTTGCATTAGTTAGCAAACCTCAGGTATGAAAATCAAGCAAGTCTTTTCTGCAATACAGACAGGACTTGATGTTAAGTCTCAAAATGAAATTCATCTTAGCCATTTTTCATGTAAACTCAGCTTTCTGTATTTCTCGTTTTCATTTGTTCAATTTTCCACCTTGGAATAATTACTGTAAGTGAAAAAGCATGTCAAAACCCCCAGTTATTACAAAAAAAGCACACTGGAACTCTCATTCTAGAATTCATCACTTCATAAAACTGTACATTATAGGAGTGGCCATTCTGGGCCAAACATGCGCTCCATGTAACCCAGTATCCTGTCTGGTACCATGATTAATAGGGGAAAGTGGAGAAGAAGATAAAAAATGATCTTTTCCCCTGCTGTTCTCTCCCACCTTCTAGAAAGCAGTGGCTTACAGACACAAAATGTGTTGTAATAACAGAGATATAATGCTTCAAATAAATCAACATTAAATTACTGTTCACTTACTTAAACTGATTTTATCACAGTATCTGCTTTTAAAATTTTTGTTTAATTTTTAGAAGCAAATGTGTATCTTTGTGGCAGCTCCAGAGAATGAAACTGGAAATATTCCACTCAAATTGTTGTACCCAGGAAGAAAGAGGGTTCAGCTGGAAAAGAAATTTTAACTGAAGAAATGACCAAGTCTTCCAAGGTGAAGGGAATTGTGAATTTTCTCCCAGCCTGTTCCATATAAACTATCTGGAAGTAAGATTTTTTTAATTTCTTTTTTTCTTTTCCCCCTCTGCATTGATTCACATTCTTTTTTTATCCTCCTTACTTCTTGCTCCTTGTATTTTTTTTATTCCCACTGCCTTTTTCTTCAGTTACATCTTAGGAGAATGGAAATAAACACCCAGTTTAAAACTTCAAACCTATAGGTACACATTTGCTTAGAAAACCTGCAGGGATTCCCCCCACCTCCAGCCCTTTTTAAACAAACACATCTATTTACACAGTTTGTTTCCCTATCAATCTGTGAAAAGCTAATACAGTTTTGTGTCATTTTGGTTATGGAAACAGCCCTGTAAAAATACCTTATGGTCCACTGAGGCCTGCCCTTGTAACCCCAATAAATACAAATCACCCTAGAACTTATCATGGTAAGTTCAAATATGTAGCTAATGTAATCTCAAAAATCCTTCACGAAAAGAAAACAAACGAGCTCCTTTTAAACCCCTGACTTGTTGCTCTTGACTTCAGCTATTTGTTCAATATTTCAACAACACTAAACAAATGTGCCGGAAATACTTATCATTTCTGAGTCACCCCCTTGCTATCCCACACTCCAGACTCTTCAAATTAGGGACTATCTTAAAAAGATGAATGTGATCCCATCCTCTTTGTTTCTTTCATTTCAGTATTGTCTTCAGCATATCCCTGGAGAGTCTCCTATTATCAATCTGCCTAATTCTGCCTAATCTTTCTGGATAATTAATTTTCCATCTCCCTGTCACAGGCTGCTTTGGCTGCTCTGTTCTGTAGCTTTTCTAACTCTGAAACATTAGTATTATTAATGGCAGACAACAGTATATTTAATACCCAGCTTATGCCCCACATTAAGGTAGATTTTTCTGTTATTTATGTTCTGTACAAAACTATCAATGAAGTTCAATCAATTTGTGTTTCAGCAGAACATTACCCCCACTTCCTCTGTAATATATGGCAATTAATTTGCACTCCATTGTTTATTTACACCTATGTATTTCAGAGAAGCAGAATCTGCCCTCATTCCTTGTGACTTATAATAAAATATAATAAAGGAGCTTTAAGCAAAATGCCTGCTCTCTGAACACACACTAAATAAAAGTGCTCTGGGTGTTGTGGATGTCACAGGCAATGTGTGACCAGATAAACGGTGGAATTTTATTATTTAGCAACAGTATTTCACTAATGAGCAGCTAGAACTACCTTCATGTCATGGGACACAGGAGATTTTCACATTAAACTGTCATTTCAACCTAACTTCTCTGCCAGAGATGCACAAGACTTCAGCTCTGAGAGTGAGCAGCAGCTTTTGTGCCTCTTTTTCTGAGACATCTGCATGATGTCTGATTTTTTAGAAAATGTTTTTTTCCTGCCAAGGAGTTCTGACATAGAAACATCAAAACTGAAAGTGGTGAAAGTAAAATGATTTCTTTTGAGTAATTTCAGTCTTCATGGCTCCTGTGTCTTCTTGAAGTGGAAAGAATAAGAAAGAAAACCAGTGCTGTACATGGTATTTTCAGGGATGTGACCCTGTCTTTGACATATCCTTTTTCTTTTTTAATTCTGCTTTTGGAGTGGATTGATAACAGTGGAAGTCAAACAACAGCAACAAGAAGCTACACCTTGCTCTTCCCAAGGAACAACTGAATCTGCCTCTCTTTTATACTCTTTTCCCAACATTGCAACAGTTGGATTTGTGTCAGCAAGACAAAATCACATAAATGCAGCAACATTTGTATGAAAAATCTATGTGCTTCTTTTTCCAGCATTGCACTAGGACCACAAATGGCAGAAAACCAACTTCGAAATGTGTCTGATGATTTGTTCTGTGCGTGCCTCTACTCTCACCCTAAAGAATGGAAGCAGTGCCAGATGATTGAGCTAATAGATGCCAACTTTAGAAAGGACTATTTGGGATCAACTCATATGTAAACAGTTCTAAAAGCTGAGGGTAAATCAGAGGACTGGCTACATATACATAAATAAATCTCTGTTTACTTTTACTCAGAGGCATTGGACAAGTGAAAGATCAGAGTTCACTTGCAATGCCATGAAGGAACTACAGGTCACAATTGCAGCCTCAGAGGTTTTTGGGATTATTGCCAGGCCACCCAAATGTCCCCACGCCTCCACTGTGTTACCTGTGCAAAAATCCCACCCATGCTGACCTTCAATATGAGAAAAGGAGGCTGAGATAGTCCCCAAAGGCTGAGGCAGGGACTGGTGAGGTTGCTTAATTCTGCTTTTGGCTGCTCTTGGAGCTGTCCTGCAAGGAGCTCGTTAGGCTTTGATGCAGCCCAGACTCCCAACCTTAATGTGTTAAATACATTGTCCACTTTGGATTGTTCACTTAGCTGCAGCAAATGCCTTCTATTTTTTCCTGTCTGAGTACAATTAAAATTGCAGGATATTTGCCAGACAGGCTGAGACTCTTCCACCACTCTCAGCATCCCTTTGCATTATTGTGAAGAGTGATCAATCAAATATCTCAGTCTCACCTATAAACAATGCATTTTAACTGTCCTGACAGGTTTGTTTGAGGCAGTTTAACACCCAGACTCATGCAGAGAGCTGTCCTGCTCTCTGTGCCAGCCTGCACTTCCATTCACAAAGAAAAATTGGGGGAGCTTGAATGAATTTATCAGCGAGCTAAACATAGCATATGATAACAAATAAAGCCAATCTTTAAAAAGAAGAAATGGCCACTCAAGAGTAGGAAAACTCCTACATTCCTCTCTTGTAAGGCTTCACAAGCATGCCTTAAGGATGTTTTAATCTCATTATATTTCTTATTCCTGGTGGTACATCCCCAGGTATGCAGAGGAATACCTGAGGACGGCAAACACACAGCCTTTGTGCAAGGTAACTCTAATTATTAAGAGTTGAAATACTGCTGATTATATTCCAGGGAGTTTCTTCAGCAGTGATTTTTTAAAAACACTCTTTGCATTCACTTCATTTATGGATCCAAGAATACCCACTTAGTGTAAACATGTCCTGGACACAGAAAATAAAAAGACAAATAAATAAATAAGGAAAAATTCATTTGTGCAGAGGCCAGAATAACTACATGCTTCATAACATATCAATTCTGAAAGCATTTAAGAAGTTTTTTTTCCCAGTAAGTTTGCACTCAGCTTTCTGTACACTTATATTTCTGACCTTGTGCAAAAGAAAAAGACCTTAATTATACATCTCTTCTAGATTGTAGGAAATAGAAGCAAACCAAATACAATTTATATGTTACCAATATAATCTGGAATGGATAATTTTTTAAAAAAAACACGTTATATGCTGTAACTTGCACTATTTTTCCTCACCTTATTTTTATCTCCTGGCTTTCAGGATGAAATCTGAAAGGTAACTTTTCCCTGCCAGGTTTTGTTTGACACATTTTAGTCAAAAATACTGAAACCCATTTTCTGTTGGCACTGAATTGCAGCTGCATTATTCAGTGTAGTTCCTGTCCTGTTCTTTTCTCAGTATCCATTTCTTTGCTCACAACCTGGCCTGTGCTGTTTCAATTAAATTAGAAGCACTTTCAGTTTGTCTGAAACCAAACCCTCTGGTGCTATAAAGCAGCATGTCTGTGTATGACAACAAGCACAGGAGGGGCCCTATCATTTGAAAGTTTATTTTGATGTAACCAACCCCCAGTAGATTACCAAACTGGATTCAGCCTAAAGCCACTGTGAAGCATTTTGTGAAAAGTTGATCTAAAAAACCAAATGAAATTGGCAATTTTGGGGAGGAAAAAAGAGTTGTCTGGACACTTTAGCTGCATAAACTTTCATTCTAAAAGTTTCAAATCATTAACTCAGTGTCTTTTTATAGATCCCCATACTGGTGGGGATTATTTTTGTGTCTGTGTGCATTTGCACTTTCAACACATTCCTTTGGTTCTTTGCATACTCCTCTCCGTGTTTGTCTTCTGAAAACTACCTGAGCCAAACAGCCAAGAAATTAAGAGCAGGTTTTTACCCTCCCTACATTTTTTGGAAACTGTAATGTAACACTTGTATATGTGAAGTTATGTGAGCCAGAACTACACCTGTACTTCAGCAAGAAATTAAATAATATAATTTGTTCTGCCTGAGAAAGTACAATTCACCAACACAGCTCAGACAGAAAATCCTTCACAGGGAGTGCACAGGTTTTATGTTATCTGCCAAGTAACACACACATCTGAGGAAACCACATGAAGAACTTGCTTGCACTCTGGAAATCTGAGGAGCTGTTTCTGTTTTGTAAAAAGCATATCTTCGTTCATATGGTTCATTTGTTAAAATCAAGTCCCCCATGATATGGCTGCAACACCAAAGCACCAAGGGAAGCATAAAGACCTTTCCCCAGCTTCCTCTTCCACTATTCAGTATGTGCTGATCTCTTCCCTCTTGAGAGCTCTCTGATATCACCTTATTAACTGATTTATTTCTTACAGCAGGGCATCTCTGATAACTTGGCATGCAGATGATTTGTGTGACCCCGACCCACTGGTCACAGCTGAGAGCCCCACTGCAGCAGAGGGTGCACACACAGACTACAGGGAGGATCCACTTCTGAGGAAGCATCCCAAGGCACACTTTTGGCAGGGATAAATATTCTGCAAAGCCTTTCATCTGACAAGTGGCTCCCAAGCCAGTGAGACCTTCCCATGGCCACAGGGAGGCTACAGGATTGGAGTAGTCCAAGTCCATCCTGGGGTCCTCAGCAAGGACAGGGTGAAGCAGCTCCATTTCCAGGTCCTGTTGTGGAAACACCTCAGATATTCCTGTGTTTGTGACCATGTTTACAGCCTGGTAGAAGTGTATCTGCTGGGCATACTGGAGTGCTGCTGGAGGAAACAGCTTCCTGTGCACTTCCCACATCTCTTGCTGGCCCTCAGGGATGTGCCACTCATGTGCTATCCAGTATTTTTATCCTCCTGGTTGCTCTTCTCTTGAATCTTTATGCCATAATGCCACCGTGAAGTCAGAGCTACATTTGTGACTTTCCAGCTGGCAGCAGAGAGGCTGACAGCAAAACCATCCCATGGGAGAAATATCTCCATGGATATGGAGAGAGAGTAGAAGAGCTTTGCAGGAGGGCCTGTCTCTCATTCCCAAACCTGAACATTATGAGCTACACTATATTTGTTCAGTTGTAAAAAAAAAAAAAAAACCAAACAAAAAAAAACCCTTTATAAACAAAGACTGAGCTTCAGATAAACTGCCTTCTTTCCCTGCCAGCTGAAAGGAGAACTTAATTTGGAGGTAAGATAAGGAAGTGATAATCTGCTGCTTGTATATGATTCACTTAGCAGCACAACTACAACTTTCTTTAATAAAGAAAAAGTCCATGTACAAACACCATTCCCTCCACCTAACGATTTCATATACTATTTGTTTGCCTTTTTTTTTTTTTTCCTTTCTTTTATAACAAGTCCCTTTTCTGCTCCCTGAGCTGTGCAGTAAATGCCACCGCTAATGAGATAATACCAGTGTGTTTGAGAGCAGACTGACCCTGGTGTTTTCAGGCAGTTTCAGCCCTCGACAGTCAGGAGCCTGCCTAATGTTTTGTGGCTGCCTCTGGTCACTGACAGGGTACAAACTGCCTTATCTCCCAGTGGGAGGGAGCTCATTGCCAAACCCACGGCTACTTGACTGGGGAGGCGTCTGCAGCCATTCACACACACGGCCTGGAACAAACACCCCAAAATAGCTCTGCTCTGAATGAGTTTTCAATTTTCCTCTGCGTGTCAACAGATGACACGCATTGTCACAACTGCTGGGTAGGGTTTGAGAGGCTCGGTTAAGCATATTACAGTTAAACTCCCATTGTTCAGCATTTCTGCAGCTTGGGCACTTTCTCAAATATCCTCCTTTGCTTTTTGCAAAGCCCTTTCAATGACCCTTTTTGTGTCAATGTAGAGCTCAGCTCACAAATCAATTGTTCTATTTTTATTTCCAATATTACGCTTCCTTCCAGAGCACTCAGAGGACGATGCCGTGCATTTTGTCACCAGCCCTGGCCAATATCCCCAAGAACTCCCTCCCTGGGCAGGAAAGCAGGATTAGCAGGGAAGTGGAGAAAGCAACAGGAGCTCAAGCAGTGCTCTCACCATTACGGCTGCTGGTGGAGGTTTGGGAGATGGATATTCCCCAAACTGGACTAATATCCCAGCTGACCAGGAGATGTCACACAGAGGAGCCCAGGGGAACTTGTGGCCTATGGAAGGAGGGAGGGGACACTGCTGCCGTGCCCTGCACTTCCTAGGGAGCCCATCCAGAGCTCCCCAGGCTCTGCCCACACTTGGCAAGGCTTGTCTGTGACTTCCCAGCCCCATGACTCACCGCGCGTGAGCAGCGTGGCTCTGATGCCAAATTTCTTTCCAGGATCTCCAATTCACAAGGCTTTCTAGAGCACTGGACAAAGTTTCAGGTTGACATTGCCTCCCCTCCCATCTGGCTGCTTCTGGTGCTCCTCAGCTATTTCTGGGAACCCTCAGAGAGGACAGACACCTTCAGCATGAGCAAGGATGGCTCCTACAAGGTGACCCTGCTTCCTTTTGCATTTTTTGTTAGTGATATGTCTTCCTGCAGACCTGGGGCTCTGGTGTACTGCTGCAGTACAAGGAAGGAATACACTACAAGAAATAGCAAGTTCCTCCTGACCTCTGTATAAGGGAGATATTGTCATTACAGACAAAATAAACACTCAAATCTCATATGTATCAGACCACACATAGCACTGTGTTATTTATGGATGAAGTCTGTTCCTGAAGGAGCATCCTGCTTCTGTTTAAACAAGAAAAGAACAACAGCAACATGGGAATCCCATGAGGTTGAACAAGACCAAGAGCTGGTGCTGCACCTGGCTCAGGGGAACCTCTCAGAGCAATCCAGGCTGGAGATGAGCAGATGGAGCAGCCCTGGCAGAAGGACCGGGGGGTGCTGGTGGTGAGAGCTGGACATGGCCCATCCCACAGACCCCCTATGCCCTGGGCTGATCTCCCAGCATGGGCAATGGGAAAGGGGAGATTCTGCCCCTCTGCCCCACTCTGCCGAACCCCCCCTGAATTGGGATTGTTCAGCCTGGAGAAGAGAATCTTTGGGGTGACCTCATTGTGGCCTTGCAGTGCCTGAAGGGAGCCCACAGGAAAGATGGAGACTCTTGACACTACTGGGATGTAGTGCAGGAGAAGGGAGAATGGCTTCACAGTGATAGAGAGGAGGTTTAGATGGGATATCAGGAAGAAATTCTTCCCTGTGAGGGCGCTGAGGTCCTGGCACAGGGTGCCCAGAGCAGCTGAGGCTGCCCCATCCCTGGCAGTGCCCAAGGCCAAGCTGGGCAGGGCTTGGAGCAATCTGGGATAGTGGAAGGTGTCCCTGCCCATGGCAGGGGGTTTTGAAATTGGCTGAGCTTTAAGGCCCTTTGCAACCCAGACCACTTTATGATTCTATGATTGTGTGAGGGTAAATGAGTGCAAGGCCACAGGATGGGGGGTGAAGGACAAGGGGAGTGCAGGAGCAAATCACTGCTCCAGTGCTGGCCCCGTTTGTCTGGGCACCAGTCACTCATGTTGGTGTAAAAGTCTCCTGTGTAGGGAGCTTGCTGAAGGAATACTGATTTTCAAAAAGACATAATTTTCTTTCAAAGAAAATTATTGGTACCTTGTACCAAAATTAGGTTATTCCCGTACACAAAAGTAAACAGAAAATACCACGGGGTGTGATATGGCATGACGACCTTTTCATTATGACTGGCAAAGAGGAATCTTCACTACTCCTCAGAGGTGCCAGCTGAGGAGATGATTGCACCCTATGAGAAAATAACAACCTGCTCACAAATGCATCCTCCTGTTGAAAAAATTCAAGCAAACCACTCACACAAATAGCTTTTAAATCACATTTTTGTGTGAACAGAATGACAAACTTATGTCAAATCTTGAGTCAGAGCTTATCACAAATACACAGGAGGGATTAAAAAAAGAAATCCATCAGTAGAATCAAAGCTGCATTAACATAATGGCACAGTCCTAAATAAAAGTACTTCACAATACATTCTTTGAAAGAGAGAGAGAGAGAGAGAGCAAAAGAGAGTGCAAACTATGTATTTAATGTGTGCTTAAGCAACTGTAACAGCATAGTAAGAGCTTGTATTTTTTCTGGCACAGTCCTCTGTCATAATCCCATTGCATACTTTCAAATGTATTTTTAAATTGCTCAGCTTATGTCAACAGATTCATTCAAGGCTGTGTTATTAAAAAGGTGAATGCAAAATCCACTCTGACCAGCACACCTATAACGAAGGATCACTAAATCACCCCTTTCCACATGAAAATATAATTAGAAATCACAGATATCAAAAAAGGAAGACAGTCCCTGTATTTAGCTTCAGCATTCCAGCATGATGCCAAATATAATTCAAGACTCATTTCCATTAAAAAGGTACCAACCAAAAAAAAGTTAGAAGTGTTTACCTTGCCTGACTTTGCATGGGTAAACATTCCTGCATCCAGTGTAAGGGCTATATTTAGAAATGTATCCTACCAGGAAGCGAAGTAGGCTTTAGGGAAATCAAAACAGTCCAGGGCTTGACTGTGAGGCAGATGAAGTCAACAGGGACCCCACCCAGGCCCAGAAAGTGCAGCCCCTTTCACCCCAGCGTGGGCAAATCCCCCCTCCCGGGCTGCCCAGGGAGAGCAGGGCTGCTGGAGCCATGGGAAGCCACAGCAATTACTGAAAAAGGAACAGCACTATTGAAAAAATGTTATACAAGCAGTGGTAAACCTCAGTGGCCTGGGTTTGAGACAACAGAAAATCCCTTTGACGAGTAGTAAACACACTAAAAATAGTGCTTGGTTCTTTTTAAAGTCAGCCTAAAATAAATCTCTTTGCTTTTTGTATCCTGTTTTGCAGTTTCATATGAAGGTGCCCAGCAGCCATTTGCAAGCAGTATTAATGAGAAAAATCTTGTTCCCCAGCCTGTGCTGGAGCATAATGCAAGCACAGAAGATCACAGGACTATCAAGCAAGGACCACATCTCAGCAAAATTCCTGCCTGTGAGGAGTGGCTTTACCTCATAGTGAGATTTTAATGTACAAAATGTCTTTGGAAACAGAAAAATACTGACTTCAATGTCCTGAGCAGCCAAGAGAGAAAGGATAAGGAATAATCAGACTGCAGTGTTCTTGCAGCTTGTCCAGACCATATTCTGAACCATTTACACCTGGTTAAAGACTGAGCTCCCCTCCAGACCTCAGCTGATAAGAAGGTATATCTCTTTCTACATCAGGCACAGGGATTGGATGGATCCCCTCTCCTTTGTGCTTGGGCTTGATATCAAGACTCCTTTAGCAGCCCGTGGAGAGAACCAAGTACTTCCAGAAAAAGGAGGACATGTGTCAGACATGTGCTCTAGGATGAATTATATGGGAAAAATTATTTTCTTCTAAATTTCCAGTCCAGGGAATTAGCTCAGACTTAAATTTACATTTTATAAATGAGATCCTGGGCTGGCTTGCTCCAGTAGTCAGTGCCATCTGTGAAATCACCACCATTTATTTTATCACCTGTGTTTCTTAAGTGCTCAGAGTCTGTATGATATCAACACTTGTCCTGTAGTGATTGTGGAAGTCACTGCCCTGGCTCTTCTGGGGGTGGATGTGGAAATATAAATTCTTTAGTTCTGGTAAGAGTTTCATTTCAACCTCCACAACAAGTGATTCTGTGATCATAATCTTCTAATTTAGTAACTGAGTATCTCCAAACTATACTTGCATTTCATTGCTGTATCTCTTGCACAGTTACAGCTATAGTGAACTCTTATCTGAAAGCTGATGTGTTCTTTAGCTTTAAGTTCATCAAAGTTCACTTTAGCTTTTCTACCCAAAAAACCCCCACAATGTTTCCATGGTCATGAAAGTAGTAGATGGGGGGGGGGATAAAAAAGTCTTTGAACATCTGGCACAGTAGTTTTCTTTTTACTATTCTCCTTGTGAGTAAATTTAAAAGAGAAATACACTGTTCATAGGAGCTTCTTTTTAAATATAGGCAATTATAATGCAGATTATGAAACAAGGATGGGAATTCAGTAACCTGTTTCTTATCTTGCAATGTGCAATCATAGATTTGGAATATAGGGCAGAATTACCATAAAATCCAAGAATGGGGCTCTGAGCAACCTGATCTAGTTGAAGATGTGCCTGCTTATCCTTGTCTGTCGCCCTGATCACCCTGTCCTTGCTGGATTGATCTTTAAACGTGGCTCCCAAGTCAAACCATGCTGTGACTCTATCAGAATTTTAGGCACCTGCCTCTATTATCATAACCAAATCAATTTTGCTCTTGATGGTAAAATATTTTGTCTGATCCCTGCAGAACTCATGGTCTGAATGAGTTGAGCTCATTGCTCAGTTTTTCACTGCTGTTTTTCAGATGGGGCTGTTGAGGGACCTGTCTGTAGAAGAAAAGGTGTGGGACAGAAGCAGTGGAGGCAGAAGCAGCACCGACTCCTGCTGCCACCTTTCTGAAGGACCAGTGGAGTGGAACTTTTGCCATGTGTTTTTCCTTATAAAGAAATAAGGAAGGGCCCATGCTGAGATATCTGGAGCTATATCTTTTGGTAGAGCAACACACTAGCCCCAAAATCGTTTCAACGTTCCTCCTCATCTAGCAATTACTGAAGCACAAACATATAATCATGGGAAATGCTATAATTAACCATAAATCTCTGCTTCCAATCAAAAGGGCTCTGAGCTTTCATTTCAGCCTGAAAGACTGGAACAAGAGCACAACTATTAGAGAATCTACATCTGAATCAATTCCTGTCAGTATGCTGGTATTGCTTTTTTTGGTCTAACCCACAAATTTGTACCTGTATGGTTAGCCAAAAACTCTACATTATTTACCAACATCAGCACTAACTCAAAGGATCTGGCAATGCTCCATCTTGGAACTAAAGAGCTGATACTGTGCCCTTACTTCAAGAAACATCACAACTATGCCTGAAATTACTGCTCCTGTAAACTACACATACAAGAACTTGAGATGAAACAGAATTTTCTTACAGCTTTTTACTTTTTTATCCATTAAAATGTCCTGGGTTTTTGAGAAACTGAATATTCCCAAACACAAGGCCTGATGTTGCACAGCATTTCACAACTCTGCTTCCCCTGAGTATCTACTGAGGTTACTTTAAAGCCCCACTTCACCACAGCCTATGAAGAATTAAACATTTTGAAGGAAACAGGGCAGTACTAGTATTGCTTTTTACTTCCCATTTTAACACAGGAGAAATGCTGATTCTAGCAGAACTCCAGTTTAGCCCTAACTAAAGTGGAAAGCCTTGAAATTTAGGCTGAAATTGGACTGATTTTAAAACACCTAAAAAACCTAGAAATGTATTTAGCTGACACTAAATAATGTCCAGTTTTCTGGTGTCATGGACAAGGTCCTGGGGGGAATTGTTGGGGCTGGAAAACAGGAGTTCAAAAAGAGGTGGAGGAAGAGAAACTGGAGCATGATAAAGTGCCTGTCCCAGTCAGCAAATGTGAGGAACCTGCCAGTGGTGTATTCTTCCCCCTAAATGTGCTAAAATCCAGTAGAGATGGCAGGGAAAGGGGCAAATGTCTGAACTTCCAGAAGTGCCAGGTAAGGCATACACTGCTCATACACCAGACATAGAACTGACTGCAATGACAGGGGAGGGATGACTACCACTAGGATCTTTTTCTAAATCCTATCAAAATATCTCTCTGACACTGTTTAAAATGCAGGGATTCTCCTGCCAAAAACCTCAAGCAAAATAAAAACAAATGCAGATTGCAGCTTGCCTGCTGATAGCACATGCTGTTCGGGAGCATCAAGCTCAGAAAAAACCTTACTGCACTGAACTCATCTGGAGAGAATGCCAGTAATTCCAGGGACTGAGACTTCCAGGGGGTCACAGTGAAGGTTCTGCTGGTTTATGCCAGGATTCCTCAGTTTCTGTGCTTTTCAGGGGGGTGAGCTTTGCTGAGCAAGGCATTTTGGAAAGGCATGAGACACCACTGGGCAATTTTAACTCTCTGTTAACAAAGATTTTTTAGAGGATTTGCTTTAACTGTGTCAGAGTGTGTGCTGGAAAGGAGTTGCAAAGGGGAAGCTGCATTTCAGGAGAAATTATCTCAAGCTGAAGTACTCTGCAGAACAGTGCAGATTGAACTTCTTGATAAAGATAATAAACAGAAGAGCTTAACAGCAGTGAGTTCAACTTCAGTTTTCTGTACCTGTCCACCCTTCCTGTCATTCCTCTGTCTGGAGGAGGAGAAATCCATGGGTGGAGAGCACTCCAGCAGTGCCTGGACCTCAATTTTAGACACAGAAATCTTAGATATTCACAGTGACCTCAGGATAGGTGGTTATTTTCTGAACAGGGCTTTTACAAATACCACACCCCTCAGATCCTCACAAGGGTCTGATTCTTCAGAGAAGCCTAAAGGATCACTGCCTAAACATATGTGCAACCTGATTAATGATTTTGCTCAAATGGCTGAAAGGGAGTTATCTTTTTGAGCAGGGCATTATCCTCCTTGTCCTCCCACACCAAAAGCCCAAGCCAGCAATGCATTTTTAACACCAAGGGTTGTTTTGATTCTGCTGGCCTGGTTCTGCTTTAGGGAGTTCCTTTAGCTGCACACAAACCCATCTGAAGCTCCTGCACCCTTCAACATGTTTTTACACCCACTGTTCTGTTGTTCAGAGCTCTCAATTGCAGAGTCTAAATTCAGGGTACCTTGTCTTTGGCAGGCTTATCCTGAACTTGAGAGAATTTTTAGTCTTGTGACATTTAAAAGGTTCTGGCTTTTCTTGTGAGACACTGTTTTTGCAAAGGAAAAAAGGATTTAGCATCTGGGATGGATAAAAAGATGTCTCACAGAGAGGTGACAGCATTATTAGTGGACAGTTATAAGGGATGAGCTGGCCACAGCAGAAATTTCTTTCCAAATTCATCATGTAGTGGTTAGAATGAGGCTCTGAGGCATGGATAGGCATGGACCATATGTCTAGTCTTGAGAAAATGCTAAATAATGTCTTCTAGATACTCATAAAGCATCTAATCCTGCAAAACTTCTTCCACTTGGTAGTCTATGTAGCACTGCCTTTCACAGATGTGAGTTTGTTTATTTGGGGAAACGAAAATAGTCTTGCCTTTGATTTTATTTCTCGTTTCATTTCATAACCCCTTCTGTCTATAAAAGCATACAACTAATTATTTAAATGAGATATTAATAGTCTGATTTTTGTTTTAAAGATAATTTAATTTTGCTTCCAGGCACTAGTCTGCTTCTCAGAACCACAGGATTCAGTCCCAACCAAGAGAGAGACCTACATTACAGAAATGAACTCATCAGCTACTAAGGCACAGGAACTGAAAGTAGACTTGTGTTAAATGTCAAAAGATTTCTCACAACTGGGCATATGCAAATTAAAATTTAAAAAAAGGAATTAAAGCAATATACACATGCTGAATTAACCAGAAAATTAACTAGAAATGGGACCTGGCTTCCTACAGAAAGTGTGTACTCTGTATCTGCATATATTTATAGCTACAAATGTAGAATATATATTTAGCAAAACTGAGTCTTACCAGAAGAAAGTGCTGACAGTCATCTAAACTTGAGATGTCTATTAAAAACTCAGAGAGAGAAAGAAAGCACTGTTCTGATGAAGGACTGAGCAGAACAGACCTGAACTGCTTTTGCCATGCTGTCCCTGAGGTTATGATCCTGGCATTACAGGTATTTATAGGGTTGGTTTAATATCTTGAAAAATGTTTCTCTTCTCTGGGTGATTAAGAGTATTTTTCACTTAAACCAGCAACATGGACAGATCATTAAAAAAACAACCCAAAAAAAGGGATGCATCTCATTTGATGTCAGCTCTGTGAAAGGTGAGTGTCAAATTTAAACCCAGTCATCTGAGAGGTACCTCAAAGGCAGAGCCACCTTCTCTACTGTTGGAAAAACACAACAGCACTTCCAAGTAAATTCTCCAGTTCTGGGACTTCTGACAATTTGCAGTGAAGCCCTGAACAGCTGCTTGCAGGAGCTCAGCCCCATCAGCTCTGATCCCAGCCAGGTGAGAGCCTGGCTCCAGGCCCACCTGGGCTCCTGCAGCTGCAAACTGCTCTGTATTGGTTATTTCTCTGAAGCACATTGAAATAGCTGGAAATGGTATTCAGCAGTTTTAAATATCTGTAGTATTTCAGGCTGATAACATCTACCACACACACAAGTTATAACACCTACTTATCCCCAAATCTCACTCTTTTGATTACATCACTGAAATCTAAAGCAGTAGCTCTATGTATGTCAATAGGCTAAACAGTCATTTTGCAAATACACCTATCTCCCTACACCCTTTGAAAACACAAAAGTTATTTTCCAGGAGCTGTTGTATTCAGTTCTCAGTTAAACTTCAACCTGCTTCCTTCAGCAAGAGTCAGTAATAGTCAAAATGTTTGGATACAACAGAATAGTTTTTCCTAAGCTTTGGAGTTTGTCTTTGGAAAGTGCAAGGATTTTTTCCCCCTATGTATAAGGGAGACTTCTGAAAAATTGGGGTCAAACAGATTTGTTACTATGATCAAAGCTGGATCTGTCAATTTTGACAGCTTTACTGAGCAGAATGCAGCTTGCTGGAAGCAAGGGGTTTTATGAGGGAAGTTAAAATCTCACAAAATGTGTCTTTATGCAGCCCATAAAGGAAAACAGTCCAAACGAAAATATTCCACTGATATTAAACACACATACAAAGTATTATGCTGCTTGTTGCATGCCCTGAAGATCAGAAAAAAAAGATAAAAACATCTTAGATAAAGGCATCCTGCCTTCCTGCAAGGGTCTCCAGCCCACATAAACATGGTCAGGAAGGGGCTAAGGTGGAGTTGTAATAAACCCCCTGGTAAACTTGGAAGATAATTCTGTATGGAAGATACTGCTGGAAGGTAATTCTGATGTTTGCAGCAGTCTTTTGTGCTCCCAGCCTTCCCCTCCTTGGAGAGCAAACAGCACAGGTGCAGCACAAGGGCTGGCTGGGCTCTTGTGGCCCCTTCAGGAGCTGGGAGATCATTTGGGAATGAGGAACAGAGTTTTCAATTTTCAGTGGAAAACAGCAGCAGAGCTGCCAGGAATCAGCACAGAGGCTTCTCATGTTGCACACTCAGTTACACTGAGAGATGCAGAGGAACCCAGATTTTTGCACAGAAAAGCCACCCTAAAGCTTTACCACTGAAGCTGCTTCAGTGTTGATACTTTGGAGACATTTTCCCCCTTCCTGTACTCTTTCCTGGAGCTGGAAGATCAAAAGGTACAGTAAGTTTGCAGAGGATGTTTGTGCAAATTCTCTCAAAGGGATCCAACTCATTATATTGCCACATTACTGAATACTGGACCTGAAGCTTTTCTCTCCCTCTTTTTTTTTTTTTTTTTTTTTTTAATCTGTATAAACCTGGCTAAAAACAGATTTGCCTTTTTATTGTCTTTTAATTCAGACACTTGGAAAATTCCTATTTTGCCTTTCAATGCCATCCTTGTTGTGCACTGGGGATCAAGAGGAATGTTCAGAAAAAATGTGTTGTGGAAGGAAGTGAATGAAAGCACTGCTATGAGATTGATATTTTCCAAGAGAAAAAAAGAAAAAAAAAAAAGGAAAACAAGACCAAAAAATCTCCTACACAGGCAACTAAAAAGACAAGCTTATGGAATTCTGAGGCAGAAACCATGAATGGAAGGGAAACCCACTCAGAACCAAGAAATCCAATTCAGAAGATCTGAGCTCTGCTCTGCTCCCAAACTGTTTAAATGACATAATCATGTGCAGGCCAGAGTCTGCAGGAGAGTACACCTGTGTTGCCATAAACTTGTAAGTGCAGAGAATTTCCTGCTTTGCTCTTGGAAACCCTGTCATTTGTCAGCTCAAGAGCACACGGGAGGTTTGTTTCCCTTCCTCCCAGTCTTATGTGGGATTTGGATGAGGTATGTACAAAATTTTCCAGGCTCTTTACACCAGAAGTCTTTGACCAAGTGCCCACTAACTCCCTTAGTATAAAATGATGCCCCTTCCTATAGATATTTTGAATTTGCTGTGGTTTTTCCCTGTTCCCAGAGCTTCTGGAGATTGCCTGTCATCTGGGACAGACTGGCATGGATTCTGTCAGGCGAGGTATTAAGCATCTCTAGAACTGCAGGGATTGTAATTTTTAAACAGGACTGTGTTCAAAGATCTCTAGAGGTTTTCAATGGAATATTATTTTTCCTTCCATATTGGATGACTGCAATAGAAATATTATGTTCCCACACATGCACAAATAAAATCATCAGCTTTGTACCTCCTCCTGAGCCTGAATGAAATGACACATTTTATGGGAAGCACATGAAAGAAAATTTTAGCATTTATCCTTGATGTGAATTCAGTAGTTGAATGAAAAGAGTTGAGAGTTGACACCTTTGCTGAGCTGTCAAAAAATCCTCAACAAAACACAACCCCACCACGAAAACCAAGCCTTCCCCCCTTCTGGTCTGTGTCTTCATATCACTATTAAAAATCCATCTGAACTCCAGCCTTTTTACCCAAAGAGCAGGATGAATAATAATGGTAAATCTAAACCTACTCCAAACCATCAAAAGTTAAACAAATACAATGCCATCACCATGCCCATAATGTATACCCCAAAAAGGGAAAGTGATAGAAGGGATTAATTTACTACTATTGATGTGAGAGGCAACCTGCTCAAACACTATTTCAGCTGCATGCAGCTCTGAAAGAGAAAAAAAAGAGGGAATAAAAGAGAAGAAAGGAGGAAATAATCTTCTAAATAAGATGTTAAATAATCCACATTAATCAAACCCTGTAATATCTTCACACAGAGACATGCTGTCTGACAAGAAGGCCCTTTTAAGCAAGTAAAAACAGAGGGAAAAAATATCAAAAGATCTGCTGAATATTTTTTTCCAGTTTATTTTTCCCTTTTTCTTCCCTGCACTAACAATTTTTAAGAGGCCAAAGATATTCCAAGTGAAATGTCACCATTCTTACAAGCTTAAATAAACTATTTATTAGCAGTAGACTAAGTACTCTGAAGAAATTTATTTGCCCTGGCAACCATATTTATAAATGACCTATGAAATATTATAACATTGTAGAAGCAGCAGCCTTGCAGTTTGCCTGTGAGGATCCAGTTCCAGTCAGCACAAGTGCATTTAGAGGGAATATTTTGGGAAATATTTCTGCAGTGCAGCAGAAGGGAGAAGATGAAAAGCCCACGAGCACAATCTTTTCTTTGACGCTGGCAATAAATAAATATAGAAGCAATAAATAAATAAATCATTCAGTTCCAGCAGCCCTTTTTAGAGTGCCCATCAATGGAGTGTGTACTGCCTGTCCAGGAGAGGCCTAAATGGGACAGGGAGCTGAGATCCTCAGCCACAGCCCCACGGGGCTCCCCGAGGGGAACACAGGTCCCCATTGAGCCAGGGACACACGGGCTGCTCTTTACGGGGCTGTTTCTGACCAAAACACCCAGCAGAAACCCAGCAATTAGGTATTCCAAACAGAACTGCTATTTTGAGAACAACAAACTTCATTAATGCCTTAGGGGGGAGAGGGTGGAGAGGGTTGAGAAGTTAAACGCATGTGTGCACACAAAGGTGTAAAATTCAGACTATTTAAATGCTAATAAATACGGTATTTGAGCACTCGTTCCCCCCAGTGACAGAGAAGCCAAACTCTATTTGGTTTTGCACTACAAAACTGTTTTATAAAACAACTTAAATTGGTGATATTTGTCCTCCAACACATGATACATAAGAAAAAAAGGAGAGGAAAAAGAGGAAATAAAACAGAAGAATAATTCTAAAACTGGATACTACTTCCTCAGGTGAAGATGGCAGTTTTGACCATGGAAGGAAACATGAATCAAGGACTTCAGGGTTAGGTTTCTTGAGTATTTTCAGTTCAAGTCTTACTTGATTTGTTGGGGTTTTATTTAATAATCGAGTCAACACACAAACAACTAAATTTTTTTTCCCCCTAGTATCAGGTATATCATAGGGAAAAGTCAATAAAATCTGCAGATATCATAAACCAGCTTCTTGTATGTCCATCTTTGTTTTCATTGAGGAAACAGGAGAACTAGTGGCACAAACACAAACGTCTCTTTGGGATTTAAACACAGAAGTCCTCATTTGGAAGACCAACAAGATGTCATGAAGAACACAACATCTGCCTAAAACATTGCAAGACTGACACAATGATTCAAAAAGCCCCCAAATCCCAGCATTTTGGTGCTCTATCATAGGCTGTCACACTGATGCAGTAGACTTCAGCACATGGGCTTAAGTTTCCTAATGTCCTTAATTGTTTGCTTGGATTTTTTTCCCTAATTGACCCCTAGTTCTTTGCACACCAAATGTGAACGTGCTCAAGGCAGAAAGCCCTGCTGAGATGTGGTCAGGAGCAGGTCCCAACAATGCACAAGGCACAGGGCGTGTCACGATTTTCATCTTGACAAGAACATCGAGCCTGAGCTCATCTAGGGAGTGGTCCTGGACAAGAACCTCCACTGACTTGGCCAGGGTTTCCTGTTTGTAACTGAATAAGGTGTCTTTTTTGCCTAGTTTGCAAAACAAGCAGGGCACTACCCACTGCTGATCCTTAACTTCTGCTTCCCAGAAAGACTTCTCACAGTGCACAGCCATCTGTTCTTCGCAGGGTGTCGGTCAGGCTCATGAGACTGCGTGGAGGTGGGTAGAGAAGAGTGGGGTTTTTTTCCTCCCCAAAAGTAATGAGAATTCAGAATAGTGGGACTGCCTACAAAATTTCCTTGGGATTCTCCTCATGAGTCCACTTGTGCTGCAGCCCTGTGAGCATTTAGGATTTTCTCTGTGTAAGGTCCAGGCGACATAACTACGATTCAGACTATGGGACATCCCTGTGAGCTGAGGAGCACCCCAGCTGCAGAGGAGGTGTGTTAGGAACCTGTACACCATGCCATGGCAGGTTCCTGCAGCCCAGCGGGATGCTGGGGGAATGGGGAGCACACAGGACAGGGGGAAGACAGTGTGGCTCCATGCACCTCCATGTCCTCCTGCAGGGCAGCACCACGGCCTTTCTCCTTGTTGTCAAACACAGATGGCAGCAGCTCGGGGTTTAGAGATCACACCAAATCCAGTACCTGGAGCTCAGATCAACTCTAGAAATGATCAAGACTCAGGCCAGGGGTGTGAACATAAGGCTCAAGAATCCAACTCAGTATTGTGGGACTGGAGCAGCCTCTCCTTAGGCCACACTGAGGGACGCTCAATGAAGCAGCAAAGATCTATTTGCTCTGGAAAATAACAGGCTAAATAAATTTTGCTAAATAAATTCCAACAGATTAAGGGTATTCCCTGCCCAGCTTTATCTTCAAGACATTATATTTTCCGTCCTTCCTTCTCACTCTTCCCTGCTCCCCCCATTGGTGCTCCCTTGCTGCCTGGGCTTTGTGTGGGTGCAGCTCAGAGCTCCACGTGTGCCCTGACAACGATGAAATGAGAATCAGGAACCAAGGCCGACACATTAAAAGGGGCAACACAAGATATATTCTGTTCCTTGCTGAATCCAACTTGGTCCACTCTGCCTGCTTATTCTAGTTAAATGCACATGTCAACATATAAAAAGTTATTTCAGACTGCAGCATTTGGTTCCCCGAGCCAAGTCAAATGAACACAGGAATAGCAACAACACACACGCCAAGGAAAATGAATTTTTTTTTTCCTCCTACTGTGACATTTTTGAAGGCAGCCAATTATACATTAAAAACATCATGAATGAGCAGTGTAATTTTGGAACCATAACTTAAAGTGAAGTATTCCTTTAAGTATGAAATTAATATAATCATGACATTTTAACAGTTTTTCATGGTCCTGCATTCTCCTACGAGGACTCACTCTAAGTAAACCTATATGCTATATAAAAAGACCACAATAATCTTTTCCCACTAGTAAAATTGCTACTCCTATGAGTGCTACATATATAGGATTTTTTGCATACATAAACATAGTGTGGTCACTTGTGGGATCTATAGATTACATTGGGGGCATATTAAGGGAGTAATGCATGTGCCAAATTTGTTGGCGTGTTTTATAGTGTCTACATTTTTCTATCCTGTGCTATTTTGTACATTTCCTGCCCTGACATAAATGACCTCATTAACAAGAAATTCTAATAAGTATACAGAGGGAGTTTTTTTATTTCAAGCCCTGAACTTTGCTGGCTACAGCTTATTTTTATTTTGTGACCTCCCTTTGTATGTATAGTTTTGGAGGAGGAGAAAGAGGAGGAAAAAAATAATAAAATGAAACAAAATTCTGCTCACACAAGGGAGTTTTCTGCTGAATGACATAACCTGTACTCTGAGCTATGGTCAGCCTGCTTTACCAACCAGTAAAATTAAGTAAATTCAGAGAAGATATTTTGGGGATTGAAATTTGCCTTCCAAATACAAGCAGTGGGTTTTTGCCTTCCAAGCCAAAGAAGGAAATCACACAGCAGCATATGGAGTACTCTATTCACCACATATTAAAGTTGTGTTAGCTTTACAGCAGTTCCTGTCACCATTCAGTATCTTACCCCCCAAGAAGACATGTTTTACACAGGATCAGAAGTCCAGTTTTGCAATCCCACCTCAGGGTAAAACTCATTGGGACTCCAGGATCTGACACCCTTGCAGTGATCCCTGCACTAATGGCCTCCCTAGCTGGGGCTAGAAATAAATTTGTTCTGAACATCAGATGTACTGTTTTCTTTTGGGGTTTTTTTCCCTCTGGATAGTGAGTTCACAATGTGCTACAGTAGGAGAGCTGAGAGTACTGAGCAAAATCTCCAGTTAGAAATAATAGCAATAGTCAGTACTTCTAGAGCAATCTAAGTTCTCTGTAAAAATGGAGGCTGGAGTGCATAAAATGTAAAAAGTAGCCATAAAAATAAAAAGATGTGGGTGCAAAAACTACAAAATATCAGTCAGAGCTCGATATGTTTACTGCACACACAGTTAACACATCCAGTGCACCAAAAAACCTGCTGCCTAAGGCACAGCCATGCAAGGCTGCAAGACCAGACTCCAGTGACACCTGGAGCAGATTCTGAGCTCAGGGTCCAAAATCCTCTAAGAAAATCAAATTTGTTTGCCACTTCCACATCCAGCAACAACTTCTTGTTTCACCTCCACCCTTCTCCTCTATCAAGCTACCATTTCCCAAGCTCCTGCTCCTGCCCTGGCCTCACCTCCCAGCCATCTCTGCTACCCTGGGGCAGCTGCCCACTGATTTAATGATGAGGGTGAATGGAGAGGTCAGAGCTAAGGGGGGCACAGAAATGTGTGCCCTGAGGGCACTGCTGCGGCCTTGCCTACCCAGCCCTTCATTCCTGAAGATGGATATCCCATTTACATGGTAATCATACTTATAAATATGTCTTTATGGTGAGCACACTCTTTGGATATAGTCCTGCCCTTTGAAAAATGATTTCTAACTGGCTTGCCCAGACTAATTTCGGGTATGTAAAGTGGTGCTGGGAAAAAACTGCTGGGCTTCAGTTCCTGGGCACTCATCAAGGACATTCCTCTTTCTATGGCACTACAGAACCTTTTTATCAGAGTGGAGAAAGCACTGCACAAAGGTAGAAATGCTCTCTGCATGGCACCCACTCAACCTTGGTATGAGTTCCAGGATCAGCCTGCCTCAGGCAAGACTTGCTGCTGGTGGCTTCAAGAAACTCTGCAGATACCTGTGGTGACAACAATTTGTGCAAAGCTGCCCAGCCCTCAGAAGGCAGTAACAAAACTGACATTAACAGGCAGCTCGTGGTAAGGCTGAGGAGGAAAGTTAAAGAGGTTGAAGTGTTTTGAGCTGCTGTGAAAGAACGTGGACTTCTGCTGCCTCCTAGGGTATGTCCTGATGGCAGAGCTCGGGAGAGACCTGAACTCCTGCAAAACTTCCCCAGGCCAGGGAAGGTGCCAATGGGTTTATGAGGGCAGAGAGGCCAGGGTGGTCTAGTTCTGAGCATTCACTTGGCCTTTCAGCTGCTTTTCCTGGACAGTGTGTAGGAATATAAACCAGAGTCTGCAACAGCTGTTTATGGTCAGTACAATTAAAATCCCTTAAAAGCATAACATTTTAAATACACACTCTGCAGCTCATGTTCATCCTCTTCCTTTTGAGAGTTTTGAGGCTCCAGCATTTTTTTTTTTTTTTCATGGGTATGTCCACAGCAAGGGCTAGAAGTAAGTAATTTTAAGAGTTCTCACCGTTGAGGAACACCTCTGGTGCAGGTAGCTGGGCTGGCAAGCTGCAGATGGAAATGCAGGCTGAGATGCAGCTTTAAATGCAGACTGAAGTACAGGCTGAGCTCTGGGTGGAGCCCAGGACTAGAGGATGAACTGCTGACCTTTGGGGTGACAAAGGGCACAAAGGCAGGTGACAGCCAGCCAGGTGAATGGACACTAAGACACAGCAGCAGCTGGGAATTGCCAACCTTTTGAACACAAGGGAGATGGAAACAAGTGATGGCAGCGAGGTGGATGGACACAGAGATGGGGGCAGGAGCTGAAGACTCAGGAGGAGGAGTGAGACTGTGATGGGATGAAATGGGATGAAGAGCACAGGGAGACTGTGATGGGATAAAATCCCAGAGTTCCTTTGCTGGGGTCCCTCCTTGGGGGCAGCAGCTTGGGCTGTTTCTGTGTCACTGCCCCAGGAACAAGTGGTTTTATGGAATGAGACGTGTGGGACTCTGCCACCTCTGCCATGGCAAAGCTGGTGTGATGTGAGGGGGGTGTGAGGAGCCAGGGCAAGGAAGGGCCTTCAGTCCCAAAAAGTCTCTGAACTTGGGAGTGCCACTGCCAGAGAGCCCCAGAGGGAATGGTCTGACTGGGGAATTTCCTTAACATCCCATAACTGCACAACTCTAAATGCAGAAGCCTTAAGAAACACGCAGGGTAGAAGGAAGGTTCTGATAACATTGCTGATAGTCTCTGCAATCTCTACTCCTGAAGAGGAAAGGCAGCTGTGTGAGCCAGATCCTCAATCCAGAGGGAGATCTGGTCAGACAATTAACCTGACTGGCAGCAACAACAGCCTAGCCCTGTACTATCCCACATTTCACATTACACTGTTTTGGCTCTATTCCACACCTGTTAAAGTTGCTTTATATGCCTTGCTGTATCTTTCACCTCTTGAAAAACAGTCCTTTTTAAGTCAGTTATAGCCTCCTATTTTTCATAGTGCTTTTCAGAAGAGAAACTGTGACCGAATTTTCAGTATTTCTAGTTGTCAGGTTTTGAAAACACTGAGGCCACATGTGCCATCTAACTGTGGGCTGTAGGTCTCAGAAACAAATACAGAGCTGCCAGTTTGGTCCTTGATGATACCTCCTAAACCAGAGTAAGCAGGGGAGATCTTTATCTACAGATACAGGAGGGGGCAGCTGAGGGGAGGCAGGCTCTGCCACCAGGGAACAAGGGACAAAAGGAAACAGCTCAAGTTGTGCCAGGGGAGGTTCAGGTTGGACATCAGAGAGAATTTCTTCCTGGAAATGGTGGTCAAGCCTTGGAAGGGGCTGCCCAGGTGGAGCAGGTGGTGGAGTCCTCATCCCTGAAGGGCCTGGATAGGGCATTCAGTGTTCTGGGCTGGGCGAGAAGATGGGGATCTGGCACAGGTTGGACTCGGTGATTGTGGAGGTTTTTTCCAAGCTAAGTGACTCTGTGATTCCGTGACAGCTTGTCAGCACATCTGTAGTGTTCATTTGTCCATCCACAGCTTGCTCAGCACTCCTGGAGCAGTGTGCTAGACCCACAGCAGGGATGGTGGATGCTGCAGCGACTACACCACCTCCTGAGGTCCCCTGCAAGCTGAACCACCCTGTGCTCCCAAGGCATCTTATCACAGCCAGTGAACTCAGAATGCTGGCTCTGATGTCACAGTACACAACTTATTTTATGGGCACTCTAGCCTGGAAAAAACACTCCCTCATAAAGAAGAAAGGTGCAGTTCTTCAAATACAATGCCATGAACAAACCCCTGGGTAAAGTGCTCAGTGATTTAGTAATATTTAGTTGTATTCTGACACTGCATAAAAATGCAAAACTCGAGGATGGAACCTGGAACAACATAAGCACTGTTCCCACATGACCAGAAGACAACCGAGGTACTCTGCAGCGCCTCTCCTTATCATGCTCAAACCCTCTCCTCCTGGTCTCAAAGGACTGCAGTGTGGAACAGACACATTGGCTAACATGTGCTTCATTCAAACACTGCAGAACACCCAAACTTCTCAAAAGGAAAAATATAATTTTACTTTATCTACACTATTTACTAGTAGGAAAAGTAATTGTGCTGTAGAAATATGTATTACTGGCCTGCTTGCTTTTCCCTGCTCCATAAAATTCAAAGCCATGTATTGAAAAGGACAAACTGGTGGTAAATACAGGGAAAAAAAGAGTTTTTCAGTTTTTCTCTCCCTCACATCATAAGCCTTTACATGCTGTGCTAGATATGAATTTTCTGTTGAGTGAAAGCTCTCCTCCCTAGATGCAGCCAATACATCAGGGAATGTTGTCGCATTACTGCAGTGACTTGGTGAGCTTTTTCTGGTTTTTATTTTTATTTTCTTTTACAGAGTGCTGTCATCCTGTAACTTGCCTTGCACAGCACTGTTCTTCATACTGCTTCTTACATATAATCCATTGCAAACACCCAGAGACCAGTTATAGCAAATTAGGCTTGAATTAGCCCATCCCTCAGCTGCCATCAGTGGATGAATAGCTCAAGGATTAAACAGATACTTGCTCTGATTCAGCACCACAGCTCTTGCATGAAACAGAAATCCAACTGTTAGTCTGGGAACTATTTGAATAGTAAAAATCTGTTTTATTATTTTTTTTCCAGTGTACTTTCCCTGATCAAGATGAATTAGAGGTCAATATTACATGGCATTCAAATAGCATTAAAATTGCCCTGTAAACTACTGATCTGAAAAATGTGGTAGGTGAAATAGCTACAGTAATTCTGAGGAAAATATTTTTTTTTCCTATAAGAAAATTTGTCTGTGTTCTCTGTGAATTCTTCACAATGTTGGAACATCTTTAATTCAATCATAAAAATGAATTAGAAATAAACCTGTTCAACTGAAATGCTCAGAAAATCAGGAGTATTTCACCCCAATTCTCACTTTCAGAAAGTCGTTCTGAAGCGGAAAACTGGAAACACTTTCCTTCAGTGCATGATTTCAAAAACATGATTGTGGCACTTTCTCAAAAAAATGTTCAATTGGAAACAAATTGTCATTTTCAGATGGAGAAACATTCCAAACAAATATTCTCAACCTGTCTGTAGGAAGGGCAGCACTTGCAGTGCACAGGCATAACCAACAGAGAACAGCTAAAATTTTTATTTTTGAATAAAGCTTTCTAAATGAAATTGTTTAACATCTGTAATAACTGGAGGTTGCAGAAAGTGTTCAAATGAATGATTTTTCCATCAGAAAATAACAAATTTTAAAACACTGCAACACTGTTCATAAGAAAAGGAAGGCTTAATGCATTTACACTATTTTTTTCCAAGAGGATTGGTACAATAATCCAGTTTCACATTGCTAATCAAAGGCATTTTGATTTAGGGCCCAGGATCGTGTAGAACATTATGTTTATTTAAAATAACCTATTAAAAATTTAAAAAAGGAAATGCAAAATACTTAGAGGTGATCTGATTTTTGTTATTCTTTGGACATTCAGGTCAAAGCTCTTAATGGGAGGATCTGACTTTTTACAAAAAAAAAAGGTCAAAATCTCAGAAATACTCTAAATTTTTTTTTTCACCCAATAATAGTAAATAAATTACTTTGTTGCATCATAAGCAGCAGAACCAGCAGAGCTGTGACTCCTCTCCACTTGTGGCTGGACTTTCTGGCGCCTGAGAAGAGCCACACTCACACTGCAGTCTGTTCTGGGAGCAGGGGGATTTCCAGAGTGTCTGTCCTCTACACAGGCACTGATTTTCCCTAAAACTCACAGGAAATCACCATCTCCAAGCTCAGGACCCTTTCCCCTGTGTAGGTCAAAGCCAGTTGTGATGCTGGGAAGGTTTTTGTGGAGGACAGGAAGGCACAGACAGGACCCATCATCTACAGCCTTCTCTGTCAGTGCTGCTATTTCAAGACCTTTTCCCTGCAGATTAAATAGCTGGCTGCCTCAATGGATTAGATTCCCAATGGATTAGATTCCCAATGTTCTAACAGTTCCTTTCTGTGGTATTTCCCAGCAGGTCTAAGCCACTGTGGTGTTTTTCTCTCCCTCAGTGCTCGCAGTTACTCCGTGTGCTCTTCTCCAGGAGCACTTGTTCTTCTTCTGCAAGTGACTCTCTGCTTTTCTTACTAAAGGGAAGCTTTGAAACCAGCTGATTCCAGCTGCTCTGCCACGTCTGGCTGTGAAACCTCTGCCCTGCACACTCCAAGGTGTCCAAATTCCTGGGGAATTCGCCCCCACCAATGAAGTTTCAGCCGAGAGAGCAGAGAAGCAACAAGGCTGCACCAAGTGTCTAATCAGAGCAATCCTTGAGACTGCTCTAAATGAGATCAAACTGTTGGGGCTGGATCCCAGTCAGTGCAATCCCTGGGGAGCAGACACTGCCATCTGCACGCTCATTTATTGGGCTTTGGAATTATTTAACATTTGATTTATGGTGGTGAATTGCCTCCTGGCAAATGTTCACTGTGCAAAACTCTCTGTTCCCTCACCCATTAAAAATCAGGGCCTGATCCATGTGAAAGCTTCCTGATGAGTTCACTACGTTTTGGATCAGGCCCCTGGGTCCCAAGACTGGCAGATATTATCCCATTTCTGTCCAATTTTCTTGCTCAAATTTAGAAGAAGCTCAAGTGTTTTCCATCAATGTTTTGATGTTTACTTTTGGGAGAATCCTCACAGTGGGTCAGGTTACTGTGATATAGAAAGGATGACCCACTCTGACATACAAATTTTCCAAAGGATCTCAGCCTGAGGCTGACATCTGCCTCTGAGAATTTCAGCCCAGATGGCTGGAGTTTGGCAAAGATAGAAGGAACTGAAAATAGAGCTCTGTAATGGAAAGTGGTGTAGAACCTTAATAATAGGAGGGTGCTACCAAATACCACATATGATAAAGCTCCACAACAAAAAACATAAGGGAAGCATTGAGGGAGGATTCTTTCCATTATGGCTCAGAATATATGATCCATCTCTTCTCTTACTTGAAAGGGTATCAGAGTTAGCTCTTATTTTTGCCTGATCCTCCAGAAATTACCATTAAAACCAGGGAGCTCAAACCCAGCCTTTCCCTCTCAACTGTACTGAACAAGGTTTATCTGAGGAGCATAAGCCCATCCCAGACAGTCAGAAGAAGTCAGGACTACAATAGTTCATCTCTGCACTGAGGAGTCAGTATCAGACTAGAAAAGTTGTGGGGCTGAGATCTAAGCAGTTACATTTTCATGACTTTGTTTGCAGATTAAAAGCCCATCTTGATGTTTCAGTTACAAGAACACAATTTCAGTTCTACAATACTCAGCATACCACAAAGATACCTTTAGTCATAATAGGTGTAAACATGATTTCACTCAGATTAATTCTGAAATGTTTGAGTCCCTATTTCTGCTTTCACCTCATCTCTGTCAATTTGCTCTTGATGAGCAGGATGTGAACACAGGAGCTGGAATCTTGTTAAAGCCATTTAAGAAATTTGCTGCCATTTGCACCTGCATAAATCCTGAGTAACTTCACTGGCATAAATGGAAGCACAATTTGGCTTGAGAAATCAGGGCTTTAGTTTTTTCTTACTTTTGTTTTGTTTTAATTCAGCAACAGATTAAAAATAAAACTCTAATGGCATCATGCTTATGGCACAGAGTCAATGGATTTATGCTGGACTGCTCCAGAGTAAATGAGATAAGTCTTTGACCTAAGAAAATCCACACAACACCCATTTGCAAACAGCCTGCTGAAAAGCTTTCTGTTATGGAATGACTCCATCTTTAAGGAACTGGGGGCAAACAACCCACAAACATCTTGGTGCCAAAACCCAGTTTTGTTAACAAAGGGGTTTATTTCAGACATATTCTCAAAACCGCAAAAGTGTAGCATGCTCATATTGCAACTGACTCATCGTGCACAAATTTTTGGCTTTTGTTTTTCTTTTTTTGTTCCTTTTATTTTTTTTTAATGCATTTTAGTTATGCCCATCACCCTGCTCACAAATTAGGGGTTCATAATGGAAAATCTTACCAGCTTTTCATGCTGGTGGTGCTTGCAGGCACTGCCATGATAAATAATTTACTATTTAATGACTCCTGACGTAATCACAGCAGGAATCAGGTTCACCAACATCCATCTCTCCATTGTTACCACTCTTCTCTGAGCCCATCCTTTTAGCTCCCAACTCAAGTTGTGTTTAAATTGGTAAAGAGAGAGTTTACTGCCACAATCCAACCTCTACATTTGTTTATGTTGGATGACATTTTTGTCCTGGCTCGCATTACTCAGATGGATAAAACTCAGAAGGGTTTGCTTTATTGCCCTGTTTTCTCTTAGTGTTCCTGCATTTTTTAAATGCTACCAAATGGTTGCTTTTGGCTCTCAGCATTATCACATGTTGTCTATAAGTATGGAAATAGTTATGGTAATATGGACGTAAATCATAACTGTAAATACCACATAAAAAAGACTGCCATATAATTATAAAAATACCTAATAGATTTCTTTTTCAAAGACAACACAGCTGTCCTTTCTAACCTTTCATTTGCAGATTCTTTTCTCTCCTGTTTTTATTTATAGGTTGCCGTGCAGTTTGACATAGCACACCACGATTTTTGTTTCTAATTTTGAAAAGAAAAGGAAAAGAAAGAATACCCATTTCATCATAAAGAAGCATTAGTTTACAATTTTGAAAAGAAACTAACGCCAGTTCTAGAACATCATCTTGGAACCAATCTGCCTCTTAATACATTTCAAAAGGATCTGTCAATGGCTACATACCACAATATAAAATTAAACCCTGCCATGGAACTGAAGGAGGGGTCGGCCAAATGGCACACATCACATGTTGGGAAGGAAACCCCATTCTTTCTCCAAACATCTCAGTGGGGTTTTTTTTTTGTGAAAAGAACCACACTAGGTTATTGCATTGGCCACAACAAAATAAGAATTTTATGCCCTGCTCAAGGAAAAACAAGTTGAAAAGTGTTCCAGGCAAACTCTCCCTTTGCAATGTGCCATGTCAGTGAGAGGAGTGAAGCCCTGACACTGCTGATGTTGCCAAAAAGAAGTTTGGATTTTTTTTGCCTGAGAGCTACCACCATGCATTTTACCTGTTTCTAGTCAGCTTTGCAATGCTTTAAGGCAAAAAGGAGCAGACCTTTTTTTCTGCAGGAGTTGCACAATGCTTCATCCTCCACAAACTGGTTCTTACCTCTTCCCTGTTAGTTTAAACTTCCAGAAGGAGCCTGCTTGGTCACAAAAAAGAGGCTGCAGGCAGTGCTCTCATGCCACATGAATGGAAGGCTGTTATCTTTGTGCCTTTGCAACATTTTTGCCTCAAAGCTTCTTCCTATCACCAAACAACCCCTTCAGAGACCTGTGCCTCTGGCTTTATGTACAGCAAATGCCATGTTTTTGCTGAAATAATAGCAAACCTCTCCAGGGAATGGAGTTCATCTTAACCATCAGAAATGTGTGCTTCCCTCTCCCTCACTCTGCAAAAATAGTAATTATGGCTTTATGCAGAACAAAACACAGCTCTCAATGGGTTTGTTACACTCTGATTCCCTTCAGGAGAGGCAGCTAAAACAACTGAACTGCAAAATGCTGGTGGGGAAGGTCAGTCTGGACCAGAGGTGTGCTCACTGCTTATTGATACAGCTCATTTAGGCAGATAACATTCTCAAATCCACACTGCATTTTTATCAGTCTGCACCAACAGGCCTTTGTCCAAAAATGTGTCCTTTTATCAGATGTGTCACTCTTTTGGGAGGCTGCCATCACTAGATTGGGTGACTGAATGTTAAAATAATTTCTCCAGGGGGAAGAGGGTGATCCCAAAGGTTTTCTAGTTCCAAGGGGGGGGGGATCATTTTTCACCACCAGCTGGAGCCTGATGTCAGACATGCCCTTGCTTCATTTATTCTCCTCAGAGGTTGAAACTCAGCTTGTCCTTCCTGATTGCAATATTGTTTCACGTTTGGACACATAGCAGTTACTACACCGTGAATTGTTAGAGCAGGAGCACCCATGAGACATGGGAAAATAATTTAGGGGAAGCAGTTTGACAGCAGGATGCAGTAGTTTCTATTGTCCCATTAAAACAGAGATAGCTGGGAACTTAACTTTGTATTCATTATGCAAACAGATGTATTGTAGCCTGATGTGCCAAAAAGATGCAAATACAAAAAGAAACTCAAACAAACCAAAACCCCCAAATTTATGCCACCAAAACCTCAAGCAAACCAACACAACAAATATTTGCCCTTCTTCTGCACCATGTCTACTTACTTAGCAGGGATATGAGACTGAAGCCTTGTACACCTGAAAGAATGGTAATTTGTGCTAAAAGATCAAATGCCCTGGGTTCCCTCCGAGTCTGGCATTTATTTTACATGTGCAGTTTGGTCTGAGAACAAAAAGGAAGCTGCAATGATTGACTCATCCTATGAAAACATCTTGACACATTTTTATCCTTTTCTACGTGTTTTCTCTGCAACAATAAGTAAAGAGAGGGGGAAATCACCAGTTCCCATGCAAAATTTAAAGTTTAATTCTTCAAACAAAAGAGCAGCTTGGTCTTGCCCACTAATGCACTGACTTTATTTAGACCATGCCTAAATTAAACACAGAACACAAGCAGGTATCAGAGATCAGTCACTGCAGCATTTCCTGCATCTCCTGTAACATTCCTCTTCTTATACCAAGATGCCTCTGCAGCCCTCTAAGTCAGGCTTTGAAATAAAATTAATCAAATCCACAGCATATTGTGCTAAAGCTGGGCCAAGGCCAGACACACTAAAAACTTTCTCACCTCTCTTCTTCATAAAGGAGAAGTCAGGAGACCATGAACTGCTACTTCCAGAGGTATTTACAATTTCTCACTCAAAGCACTCCAACTATTATCACAGATACTTTTATGGCTAAATTTCCAGTCTGTATTGGGGGTTTCTCTATATATGCACATTCAAGAACTCTGAATGAAGCCGTGGCATGAATTTACAGAGTATACAAGGGCCAGAGAGCAATTTATCTCTTTCAAAGTGAGTAAGGCAATCTGAATGAAAGCCATGTTCACTTTGAATGGCTGTGGCTGCACAAGGGATCAATCCACTTTAAAATTAGCTCAGATAATATCTTTATCTGATAGGCTGATTTTCTTGACATTGTGCAAGAAAGCTAAAAATCAAAGAAAATCTGTCCTCTGATAGTGCAGTGTCACATATTTCTGATGTTGTCCTAGTAATCAACATAAAAAATTGATTTTTGATTCTATTAGTTTAATTTCAATTTCTGCTTTTTGGCAAGATGCACAATTCTTAAGAATTATGAGAAGTTTCTTTCCTCTTTCCTTCTCACCTCACTCCCCCAGAAAAAAGTGAAAAGAGAATTTGCATGAAAATTTGAGTGAGACAAGGCTACAAAAAGGGAGTGGATATGCCAAATTCAAATGGACTTTTGTCTGAGCACCATCACACCCCCCAGCAAAGCCACTGTGCTGCTCCTGCCCAGACAAAGTACCCTGCTGGAGGGACATGAACTTTTAGAGGTAGGTAAGGAAGCTGACTAAAATACTGTTACAGAAATAGAGTCTGAGTTTTGAGCAAACTCGTATTTTTGTTATCACTTGAGTGGAAAAAGCTCTGGAGGATGTTTGGGAGAGGTCTAAGACAATAGAGCCTCACTGAGCTTTGGCCTTTGGGCACACTGCTAAGTAACTCTAATTAGTAACAAAAATGAACATATTCCTGGAGAGAAGACAGTGAGGGAGGGGCAGAAAATGTGCAAAGGTAACTGCACAGGGGGAAAAAATACAGTAAACATTAAAGAGGCTCAGGATTTGTAAACGAGGTGTCAACTGTTGCTATTCACAAAGATTCCTGAAACTAACCTTTCTGTTCAATTCACTAATTTTTGTGTGATAAACACCAGCCAGTTCACAGCATTTGTATACAAGGTGTGTGGTTTGACTTCACCATGAAAGCAGCTCCTTTTACAAACAAAAACCAGGACTGCATAGCAGGTAAATGGTTAATGCTGAACAATACGCACATGAAACTTCATCAACTCCCTCAGAAAAATTAGGATATTATTCATTATTATGGAGCCCTGTAATTCTAAAGTAAATCATGCCAAGATGCTATCTTGCAGGTCTCTAGATCAGATATCATTGCTCAGTAAAAAAAAAGCAAGCTTTCATGCACTTACCTTATCCTCCAGCCGGATCAGTCTGGCTCCTATACTGTAGTATCCTTTGTCTACCCCTTTTTCTAAAGAAAGAAGAATAAAAATGGGACATTCATTAGGAGGAGAATAAATTCAAACTATGAATTATATCTGTGGTATTCAAAGAAAAAAAAAAAGCTGGTAATAGTAGGGCAGCATAAAATACATGAACATAACAAGAAAGAATGAGTGAAAGAGAGTGGCTGCAGAGAAGGGAATTTTTAGTCAGAATGACAAGATTGAGTTAGTCTAAAGGGCAACTTGGACCTTGGTAGAGGAGTCTGTGGACATGAAGGGGTCTAGATGGAGCCTGGAGTAACACTGTTTTGTTGTTTAATTATTTCAGTAGTTGGATGGAATGGGCGATGTACCTGGGCCCACCTGCAATTTTGAATATTACTGGCCTGAGCAAGGTAAAATTGCTATACGTAAATAAATCAGAATAGTTTTCAACTGGGGCTGCAGCTCTAGGAGGCAGCATATCCAGGGGTTCAAGGGCTGGAGTGACAGAGATCCATCCATCCATCCATCCATCCATCCATCCATCCATCCATCCATCCATCCATCTCCTCTCTGCAAAGGAGTGACACAGGGAAAAGCTCTTGCATCCTCATTTTTCCTCCCACATTCCATTGCAAAGGGTGGGATTGGGAGCCAAGAGTGAAAACTGTGGAAAACGGGGTCTATGCTTTCTGCTCACAGGATCTATTGCTAAGGAATGCCATAGTTTGAGGGTGCTATTGCACAGGGAATGAAGCACAAACCCACACACATTCTGAGTTTTAACATTCACAAGTTAAAACCCACAGGTCAATACTGAAATAACTTACAAGCTGATGCCAATGGAAGTTGGATGTTTTTCTCTACTAAAGTGTATTTCTGATACCTGGAGTAATTACTCCTGGATTTTTTCATGCATTGCTCCATTTTTATGAGTGCTTAAGGTCTGGTTTTTAAAGCTAAGTCAATTTTGCTGAGGGCATGAGCAAGGCTGAGATACGTTGGCAGGTAGGCTGAGATATGAATTTACACTGTGCCAGAGTTCACTGTGAGTGCCTATGTGTGCTCATCACATTCCTGGATTTCTCAGGGACTCATACTTGCTTTACCATTTATATTTGCTATGGGATATGTTTAGTGATGTGTTTGCAGCAAAGTTCACCTCAAGGTAACTTGTGCTGCACACATCTCAACCCCAGAGGAAGACCAGTAAAAGCAGTGCTGGCAAGAGCACTTTGTGCTTTCCTTCTCCTCCTTTAAAAGGTCCTGCACCCTTGGCAGCTCTTTGCAGGCTTATAAAAGAGAAGTGTTTCCCCAGAGAACCTGCAGGAGCAAATAAAGTCAGGAAAGAAAATGCGGGGCAGACAATAAGTGACACAGCTTGGCTCATGCATGTGTACTATTCATCGTTCACTACCTCAGAAACTTCTTAAAATGTAAGTGGCTGATGCTCAAGTTTATCTCTGTGTTCATCTCTGCCTACAATGAAATAATTGGCTCTGCTGTCTACTTTCTAGTTAGTAAATCTGTAAACACATCTTTCAAGGTATATATATCAGAAAAAAAGCATTACTTTTAAGATTTCTAAATTGGGATGTGGTTTGAACAGCAGTGGGCAGAGAGTGTTTTTGTTTAGGTCTAACCCCAAAAAGTCTCCCAAACCTGAAGAAATACTTCAAAAAGATTCTTCTTTTTTTAAATAATAAAATAATCATTTCCTCACCAGCTCTAATTCTATCCTTCAGATAATCACCAAGACATCCCAAACCAAGTTAATAGTGTTTCTTATTTTAGTTATTCCTGAAAGCTGTGTGGAACAGGAAAGAAAACAGGGAGCAGATAAGCAGTAAGAAGCTGCATTGTGGCATGTGGCACTGCTCTAAGATGTGGAAAATCAGAAGTGGGAGGAATGATGCTGTGGAGGGAGCTGTGTCTCATGCACCCCTGTGCTGGCACACAGGCTCTGAAAGACACAAAATGCTGTGGTCCTCCCCCATTTCCTATCAGCCTCCATGGGGAACAGCATCCAGCCCTAATTTACAAGCATTTCCTTCTAATAGAGCCCATCTTTAACAGCAAAAGTGGTGTGTGCACAATTCACCAAACACAGGGCTAAGGAGGGAGGGCACAAATTCAGATAAAGTCGCTCCAGTACATGTGAGTTCTAGCTCATGTTTTTGTTTCTCTCTGGAGTCTTTTCTAGATAGATGATTTCAGACTTCCTACATCATGAGATTGTCAGTTTTTACAGAGTTGCAAAGGTTGCATGACCAACTATAAATATGAAATTTCTAAATTTCTCCAGGCTTTACTTTGTAATCCAAAATAACTTCCTTTTAGAATTAATTTTTTACTCTGTGTTGGGCACACTAAAACAGAGATCAGCTAAGCAGTCCTGTAACACCTATGGGAAAGGCACAGAGACAAAGGACGAAAGGAAGCATGATTACTTATAACAGGATGAAAATATATATGGGAACATTTTATCTCAGAAATTACAAAAATCAAAAACATTTTGCATCACATGGTTGGTATGATACAAACCCATTATTTCATATACTTAGATTTGAATCTGAGAAAATACTAGTAAATAAGCAATAGGCAGTCTAATTCAGGAGATTGAATAGTTAATACAGATTAATAATAATAACATATATCTGTTAATATGGAGATTTCTTCCCTGGAAGTCTTCGCCTTCCTGAGTGTTCTACTTTCAAACAACACAATCCTATATTAATTTCCTAGTATTTTCACTAAGCTGGCCCACCTATTTTCCTAGTGAAGAACAAGATATGCCTCTTGCAAAAAACCAGAAATAAAACAAAACAAAAAAAACCACACACACACAAAACCCCTAAAAAACCCAACAAAAACCATCAAACACTTTTAGTTTTTCTTCACACCAGTTCAAGAGACAATAACTCTTTCCCCTACTGGAAGCACATGATATAAATTACATAAACTGATATGAACAGGAGGAATGAGCATCCTAATCTTATTTTTTCACACAGTTAGTGTGCTATATCTCATCAAAATATACCAAACTTAAAAGAAAATAATTTTTTTCCTTTGATTAGGGAAAAGTACTTATGAGGACCTTTAGGACAGTGAATGAATTGCAGAGAGATGGTCTGAAAATGGTAAAAGCTGGAAACGACTCTGCTTTATAGAACAAGAGTCCTTCCTTGATTTTTACACTACTAGAGGGGAGCTAATTCAAAAATATTCAATTTTTTCTGAAAGCCATCAGCTTCTTTTAAGCAGAAAATGAGGAATTTGACCAGATATTCTGGATTGCTGAAGACATCTCACACCTTTTGTCCCAGATTGTAAGGCAAGATGAATTCTATTTGCCATCTGTTAGAGGTGTGGCAGTTGTCTTCTGTTATTGGGCAGTTTTCTTTATCTCTTCCACAACCACTCATCCCTCCAGGGAGACACCTGCTGATAAGGGGCCATTGAATGTCACTGCATGGCTGATAAGAATTACAGCAACCCATTGTGAGATGCCCTGCCATGAGGGAGGAGCCAAAAATTCCTAACTGGATATAATCTGGAGATTCTGGAACACCAGCACGGCTTCTCCACTGGATTCCCAGAGGAACAGCTGCTGCCTCTTCCACAGGACCTTCAGAGGAAGAATACAGCCTTCTACAGGATCCCTGCTCCAACAGAACCACACTTGACACTGCAGGAGGGCTGCAGCCACAATTCCAATGGGACTGCCACCAACACCCTGACCCACAGGGTGTCAGGTTGGGTTCTGACTCTGTCAGTGTTGTTCTAGTGTACTGCATTGTTTATTTTATCTTTTTATTTTCTTCCCGAATAGAGCTGTTATTCCTGCTGCCATATTTTTTGCCTGAGAGCCCCTTAATTTAAAGTTTATAGCAATTCAGAGGGAGGGGGTTTACATTTTCCATTTCAGGGGAGGCTCCCGCCTTCCTTAGCAGACACCTGGCTTTCCAAACTGAGACACCTTTATAAATGGTATCACAGAAAGCAGAATATTCCCCCCAGGAGGCACCACTGCCTTCTCTTGGCTACCTGAGTGCAAATGCAGCCTTCTGGACCTGAGTTTGCTCCAGCTCTGCCAAAGCTGAAAGCAGGGATGATTGTGATGAGCTTATGGCAAGATCTGGATTCTTGGGTTTGTAAACTGTGAACGCTGCTGAAAAAGGTCAGGATTGCCCCTTCATATCCAAAAAATAGCAAATGACAAAGTTGCCTCAGTCGTGGCAGCTTTTGGTTGGAGTCTCTTTTCTTGTCAGCCAGAGCCTTTTGCAGCTGATTGGTAGAAGAAATTTAAAAAAGGTAAGGCATAGTCCTGGATCAGGGATTTGTGATTTCCTTTGGACAGCCTAAAAGTTAAACTGCCAAAATATTTTCACCTCCAGGAGGGGTGGGATAAATCAGTTCTTGCAGAAATATGGGTATCTCTCATTTCAAATATTAATTGACTTAAAAAAGATAAAACTTAAGCTGAGCATATTTTTTATGCTTTAAAAGATACAGTGACCCAATTTCTTTTTAGCAGATTGGAAGGAAAAAGTATCAGAAAGCTTAGGTGGCACTTAATGGAAAAAAAAAAAGCAAACAATGGAACTGTCAAAATTTTGCAAGAAAGCCCTTTTCTTCAGGCATTCCCACCCATGTCATGCAGAACCAAGAAGTTCAGATAAACTGCAGATAAACATCAGCTTTTTGTGTACTTTTCTGAACCCAAACACTGGATCTTTTGTTTTACCTTGGCATTATTCTTCACCTTTGCCCCTGAAAAGCTGTAGTAAGTCTCAAAAATTGCATTCAAAAGCAGTTAACTCCATAGTGTGTAGTGAAGGTCAAGCACTTTTAATTTGTATCACTGTATGTGTCTACTTTGTTGATTCCATAAATTCAATTAATATGCTCTTTCCCTATTCATCAAGACTTTCCATTACGTTTATTATGACAGGAATCTGTTTCATCTGACAAAATTGTGTCCCCTGGAACACTGGGACAGTTTTCCAATGAAACTCAGAGAGTCTGCTGAATTTACTCATAAAAGTAGGGTCCAGGTCCTTGGAAGATTGATTCATTATCTCAGTGTTTTTAAATCCACTCTTGAAAGAGTTTCAAAGAAAGGGAGGAGATTCCAAGAGCAAAAACAAGAAAAAAGGGAGAATTCTTCCCAAACTGCACATATGAAGGTGGAATTATCAGAATTCTTTGTACAAAATATGTCAGATATTGTAAGTTTAAAGGGATAATTAGGCAAGTTCGTTGAGGACAAACCGTTTTGGAGACTAAATACACTGCAATCTTGTCAGGAAACCTCTGATGTGCAATGGGCTGAAAGCTGACAGGAAGGCTGGAGGCTTTTTTTACACATTTCCCAAAGCACCTTACTCTTGGCCCCGTTGGAGTCAGGGCTGCTCTGACCCAGCATGGCTTTTATTCTCTTCTTGTATCCTTATCTTGTTTTAACACAGCTTTTAGTGCATTTTTATCTCAGAGAAACTAACTTGAAAAATAACAATAATTGCTTCCAGTAAATTCAGATTCTGGGTCTTTCATGACATCATTCACTTTTGAAAAGTAATAATACTATAGACAGGCTGCAATTGCTTTTATATAATATTATCAAAATCCACAACAGGGACTTTTCAATAAAAAAACTGATCCAAACCCCACTGAGGTCACTGGAAAGATTCCCATTCATTTCAACGGGCTTGGAATCAGACCTTAAGATTCTTTGAATGGGAGTATAATAAAACAGGAAAAAAATAAAAGGAGCTGGAAAGAAAAATTCTTTTCATGTTTTTCTCCTTGGCAGTTTAATTTTCTTTGCATTGTCATTTCTTTTTTGCTTGTCATCTGTACAAAAATAACACAGTCTAGGGGAAACACCCATACTGTTAAAAAATGAGGATTTTAGCAATGCCTGGAAAAGTATCATATAAAAAATCCATGTTCAATGTAGAATAAGCCATGCATTCTAAGGAAAACTCAGGGATAACCCTTCTTCTAGAGAAGGACAGTACAAAAGTCTGTTTTCATCCAAACAAACAAATGCCACACCCACTTTTCACTGTTCACCACTTGGAAAATCCTGGGAGTAAAGTTGGGTTGGATAACACCAGAGGTAATTGCAAACTAACTCTAGGTTCAGTTCTGCACATCATTTCTCTGGAACCACTTATCTTATTTTTGGATTTGTGGAGGGTTTAGATAAAAAAACTGCTAGATCAAATAACTTCTGGCTTTGGTCTTGCAACCCCTTAACTGAGGTCACCAGCTTCTGCATCCCTAACCACCATTCTACCTCTTCCAGTCAGTTCCTTGGTACCTCAGATTATTTCCAGCACTTGTCCAAAGCCACAGGCCCACCTAAGAGCCTGCCAGTGGTTTCTGTGACCCTTTTGACTCAAGATTTGGTGAGACCAAACTTCCTGAACATCTTCAGCTTCTTGAACCTCTCAGAACGTAATTCTACGGTGAGTTTCTAATTATTCACCTCCTCTGAAACCAGAAACTGCTTGATAAAAAGTGCTTCTAACACTAGTCTTTTCAAGCACAAATTGCAGTTTCAGTTTGGTAATGCTATACTTGAAATAAAATAATACATTCTTGGAGGTAAGGGACGTTTTTCCATAAATTTAGCTTGCACATTTTGGGATGAAATCCCATGCATAAATATTTATAGAAGTATTCAAGCTGACAGATTCTTTTCCTGTGGTCCAAAACCAGCTACAGGGAAAAGGGATTGTACTACTGAGCCTTCTGCAGCAATCAGATGTTGAAAATGTGTTTTGAATGATATTCCTTGTTCTGATAATATTAACCACTGACAACATGCCATGTTTTGGAGGCTCTGCAATTATTTTGCCACACTCAGTTGTGCTCCAAGTCAGTTGTGGATATGGGACATGAGTTCAGGAAGGAAGAAACCTTTTTAAGTGGAATAAACATATATTGTAATCCCACCTCCAGACCAAAAGATTTAGAAAGACTATTTTTGTAGAAGGATTTCCCTCAGGATATTTCCATCTCATCATGTTCTAATATACATTTTAACATTTATTCCTAATTTCCATTTACTCCCCTATCACCTGAATGAAAAGTATTTCTCTTTACACAGGCATTCTAGGGCTTATTAACAGAATTACATTCATGTATGATTGCCTGCATTATAAATCCACATTACTGTAGCCAAGGGTATTTTCCCAAAGTTATGAAGATAATAATTTTGCATAAAATGCAGTCACCATACCTGGGAGGAAAAGACCTGGCTTTCCCAAGGATTGATCCAACCTGAGAAGCAAACAGAAAATCACCAGCAGAGCAATTACCAAACAACTTAAACTCCGTTGCTAAGCATGGGAGCACAATTTACATGAGAATTTACAGTAGCTCTAAACCCAAACCAAAACAAGCAAAAACATGAGACTAGCATGACTTTCTGCACACACAGTCAGCAGTTTAGCTCTTTAAAAGTTTTTCCTCCAAAATCAAACCACATTATTATTGCTATTTTCGTGAGTACTAATATTTCTCAGACTTTCAAGTTGTAACTAAAACATAGTTCTCCTGTGTCCTATGTAATCTAATAACAAAGACTATACAAACAGAATGACTTCTTAATAACATTTGTAACTATTCCTAGAGCCTCATACAGGCGGATTTAATATCTGTATATGTTGACACAGTAGATTCCATTCAATAGGATTTTTTTTTTCATTTAATTTAAGGGCCAGGGGAGTTCATTCTGGTGTCCCAGTCCACAGCATTAATTTGTAAAGAGAAAAGCACTTTGTGCTGAAACAGAAGAGAATAGTTTTGTGGCAAAATATTTCAGCTGCAAACCCCAAACTTGGAGAAAGCATGTGCATGGAGGAATGTGGACAGGGAAAAGTTCCAGATAGTGCAGCACAAGCGAAACAGATTTCTTTCAGTTGTGGAGAACCACAGAGTGGAAACAGAAAGGTAAATCATTATTTGAAAAGTTTTCCTTTTCTAAGAAGAGGACAGAAAAGCTTGGATCACACTATAAACTTCACAGCATGCACCTTCATTTCTTTTAATTCCACTTGGAGAAAAAGGAGAGGAGAATAAAGGGTAATTGTAAACTTGGTCATAAAAAGGGTTAAAAATGGCTCCAAGTTAAATCCTCCAGATATTGTGCTCCCTGTTGTGCTTGCAATTTTGGACAATTACTGTTCATTAAGAACACATCTCTCCTAAAGCCAGCTGGCACTAGAGGAATCAGATATTTCATGAGGTAGACAGGGCCTACCTCCTTTGAAGTTCCTTTATGCGAACCATCATGTTGAGGTGTCCTTGGGAGTACTGCTCAATCACGTCACGGACGTCGTACGGCTTCCGAGCTTGCTGGGAAAGGAGGCAGGCAGCAAGTTGAAAGGTGAGCATTGGCCAAACTGGATTTCTACTTCAGACAGGCCTTCATTCTATTTTTTTATCTGCCCATTCGCCTGCCATTTTGCAGCAGTTGTTGTAATGAATAAAAAAAACCCCTGCAGCCGTTGTGGGAGTGAATATTTGTTGTGGAGACAGAGCCAAATGATTCCCATTACTGTCAGTTAGAGTCATGTCTTCATGTCACTCCATACTGAGCAAAATATTAGCCCTTCACAGTGTATTTGGGAAACACAAACACAGGATGGATAATTTATCTGGGACTCCCATGTGCAGTATCTTCTGGCTCATTCCAAAGCCATGTGTTAATCATAATGTCAGGGGACTGAACCCCAGGGATTGGCCCAAGTCAGAGCACTTGGACCCAGAATCAAACATCTCTGAAGACCAGAGATGTCTGGTGACAGAAATATTGCTGCTTGAGGAACAGGGAAGACAGATGCTCTGCATAAGTCAGGAGACTGCCGCACGTGGGTTTTGTTTGTCATCCTTTGTCTTTTGTGATACCTTTGAGATCAGGAAAAAAAGGTGCAATGAAAATAAAAAAGTACAGATAAAAAATTGCAAGAGAGTGAAAACACTCCCACCTGTCCAGCTATATTCCCATCCTAATGAGAATCCAGTTGCTTCTGCCAAGCTTTGCTTTCTTGCTGCAACTATTGTGGCCAAATTTCAAAACAAGTCTGGAGAATTTGCAGAAAGTGATGTGGTTATAAAGAGTGCAGCACAGTGAAATTTTAGCAAGTAAAATCAACGTGTGTGGGGAGGTATCAATGCAAATCATGGCCTGTTGGAAAGACCAGCATTTTGAGAACCCTTATGGGAAATGTGGGGCAAAATGTCTCCCTTTTTGGCTCTGACACAAGAAAAGAAGGGGGGGAGGAAAAAAGCAAAGGTAAACTGCAAATCTAGTAATTGAAAATTACTGAAAACAGCTCATTAGTCATCTTGTTGTCTGTTTGCACTCTGTCACAGCCTCAGCCAGAGCCATTAGCATGCACCACTGCACACATGCATCGAACACCTACAGTATGTGCTGGAGTCATGCTTGGAAGGCTGCCACACGGTCCTAGAAATTTCAAATGAAAGCATGGAACTGGAATGGAAACAAATCCTATGAAGTGAATGAAGAAGCAAGAGCTCTTTGTGACAAAATTTCTTTCCTGCACACAGTACATACCTGCACCAATACTTTCAGAAGAGTTGTGGCTTTGAAGGAGTGTGTGTGTGTGTGCATTTGAGTGCATTTGGGAGCAGAGCCTTTGTAGGGGAGAGAGGTTTCAGCTTTCAGCTTATCGTTCGGTTTTTGGTCGGGTTTTTTTCTCCGCCTTCCCCAGCTCCGCATTTTGCAGACGCTGACACATCACTATTTCTGGCCAGAAAAGCAGCCTATTGTCTTCACCCCGAGAAGCAATGCCAGTATCACTCTTTAGATGGACTAGGGGGGGTGCCTGGAGAGCATTTTGGCTAAATCCCGTGTCCTTTCCTTTGGACACTCTCTATTTAAACACCGAGCATGGCGCAGAGCCTGGATGTGCTGGGGAGCTTTTCCCTCCCCTCTCCCCAATGAGCTACTATGTGTATAATTAATTCTACTCATTCCCAGTGAAATTTCTTTTCCCCCCTCAAAAGAAGTCCTCTGACAGTTATCCCTTTTACCAAACCATCAGCTCCTACAGTTGCAAAGTGCTGAAATCTGCCTGAGTCCTCTCTGAAGCTGAGTAAAAAAGTCCCTCCAGCTTTCACCACTTTCCCCTCCTCTTTTTCCATAAAGATTTAGATCTGGGCATCTTATGTCCTGCCAAACTTTGGCACAATTCTCTGTCATGTTTTTATTAGGAAATGCTAGAGTGATACAACTGAAGCCAGGAGGTAATGGGCTTCAAGAGAAGTGTGGTAAATGCAGCACTTGTACAACTCCTTTGACTTTCATTCCGTTCATAATCCCAAATCCTGGCCATTTCAGCTCAGTATTCTGCATTCAGCATGCAAAAATAAATAATATTACCCAGCTTTGAACTTCCAAAATCTAATTAGAATGGGGAGTTCTATAAACTCTATTTCATGGCCCCAAGAAAGGAAGAAACAAAAAATTATTCCTTCTTCTTCTTCTACCCTGTCAGTGACTCACAGAATTCTCTCCATAAATTGATGAAATTCAGTTTTTAAGGTTTGGCATGACTGCCACTAGCTGACAGCTCCAGAACATTAGGTCTCTAGTGGTTTGAAATATCCTAATTTTTATCCTAATTCATTTATAAACTGATTTTATTTTACAGAACTAGTGTCCCCATTTTCTTCTTCCTTTTTTTATTTTATTTTAATTTCCCATAGTGTTTATCTTTCTGGTATATTTCTAATATAATCCTGCTCTCCTGTTTTCTGCTAGTTTAACAAACTGACTTCTCCTAGTCTTATTTTAAAAGACAGGGTTATCTGAAGATACATGTTTGCATGGGATTAGGAAATATATAGAATGTTCTATCTGCCCTAATTTAGAGTCTTTTGAATGCTGGGATCTTATCTCAGGCTTCTATACTCTATACTTCTATGCATTTAAGTGCTCAGCTCTAATCAAACTTCCCTGAAATGTAGGTTTTTTGATTTATTTTCTTAAAACCTCTTCAAAAGGATTATGAAAGGCCATTAACTTGCAGTGCATCCTCTTGAACAAAAAAAAAGCATGAACCTTGAGATGGAAATAATGAAGGCTTTGAAAATCCGTCCAGAAGTTAATTTTTCATTTCCATGGCATTTCCAGCCCATGGATGATGAGAATGATGATATCAGGATCACATCCCAAACAAGATTTATCATAAAAAGTCTCACTAAACAGGCAAAATGAAACAGTGTTTTCAATGTAGCACATTCAGTTTGAGCACTTTGTAACCCCGATTGAGAAAATTAACTGAGCACTTCATAATGACAGCAAATTTCCAGACAGCAGATGCTCCCCAAGTTTATAGAATATGGCCTATGAGGTCCCTTTATGGGAAATACATTTTCAAATGTGAGTCACACCTATGAAAGCAACCTTGCACCCACAGTGCTCATCAGTGAAGCCTATTGATCTGTCAGCCATACACAGCATGGAATTGAACATTCCCTAATTGATCAGATCATTGATAACATTCTTGTTAGGATCAGCATCTTTGCAGACACCCTGACAGAGGTTTTTTCACCCCAATACCAGTGTTTTCTTCACTTCTGCTAGTGGATGGGTAAGTATTGGTCAGTACAGTTAAACAAGCAGAAGCCCAAAACCAAGTGCAGTAAAAAATGACTAGTAAAAATAATGATGCTGACTCCTCAAAGTCAGGAGTTTGTAGCATACTACATCCATGGATCACTGATATTAAAAAATCCACAAAAGGTGTGAGCCCAAGAATCTCAAAAACACCTTTGACTTGTTACAGCCACCTTCACCAAGGCAAGTCCCTTCTGAGAGCACCTTCAATGTCCCCCGAGCTCACGAGATGCACTTGGTATCAATCCTGCTGCTTACCTGAAATTTCCTTCTGGCCACAAAATACTGCATCCTCCTGATGACTTTCACAGCTGTTCTGTGTGCTTCAGTCAGTCTGCCAAGGAACACAAACACAGACAGACATCAGCTGGGGGGGCAGGAGGGAGGAAAAATATCTCAATGGAAGATGTTGACTCCGAGCACCGAAATGTACAATGGTGTTTTATCTTTACAATGCAAAACTGCAGTGTAGCAAGCTGTGAGTGTGTGGATGCTTTGTTCTGCTGCTTTGCCTTCCTGCAAATTGTGGTTTTAAGTATTCAAAACTGATAAGTGAGACAATGAAAGCAGGTGTACAAAGATAATACATGTGGAAGGGATTAGACAGGATTACTGTCAATGCACACAACTGGCATCAGTTTGAAGAATATTAAATGTTTTTAGAACCATGACTGCATTCCTTATTTTGCATTTCATGAGTGTTTGCCCATGAGTTCTATTGCACAGAAATTAAGTCCTTCAAAAAGTACTTTGAAGGAAAGAAAAATCAAAGTGTCCTAAAAAAAAAGTAAATAAAAATGAACACAACACATCCTCTCAGCACACACATGTGTGTGTGTGTCTGTGCTGGTATCCAAACACAGAATAGGACATTTTATAACTCAGCTGTATCACTTCACCTAGAGGATCCTGCATTTGCCACTTGGCAGGCCACTTGGCAGGCAATTAATTACCACACCTCTTCTTTATGGTGAATTTTGGCAGGGTAGAGAGGAAGCAGGAACATGCTAATTATAAGAACGAGTATTTTCTTGAAGGACTGACTCCTTCCCCATGGACTCCTATATTCATTCAAAATAAGTGAACTAAAGAAAACAAAATTTTCCTTCCAAGGAAGTTGTATTGTTGGGAAATCTATGTTTTATATGGACATCATCCTTGACATGTGATGATAATCCCAGGAAACTTTCCAGCAAGAATCTCCTGAAAACACAATCTGCTGGCTCTTCCCAGTGTGTCTGGCTGGGGAAAGGAAGTATTGGCTTGACCACCTACTTGGGTGCCACAGTTTAGAAACAAAGTCTTTAAAAAGTGGAAAGGTTACAGTGGATTATTTCAAATTGAAGGAAATAAAGGTTAAACAAGCAGAGACTGTGTTGTAAGAATTAGCATACTAATTCATTTTTATAATTATTCTTTGGGGAAAACAGTGCTTTTCCTAGAATATGCTGAGCTGGAAGGGACCCATCAGGATCACTGAGTCCAACTCCTGGTACCCCAATAATCCCACACTGTGCCTAAGAGCTTCTGATTGGGTAAAGATGCCATAGCCATATGCTTTTAAAATAAGCTTTCACTAGCTTTTCCTTGCTTCTTCCATTTCAACTCCCAGAATAACATTAAATACATGCATAAATAGCTGTCTGTCCTGCCTATATGCCCACATTTCATTTATCTGTGTATATCCATGCAGATGTCTACATAAATACACTCACACATGCAAACACACAGGAGACAAAGCAGGGTGAGCATGACTGAAGAACTACCTTTGTTTTACACCATCAGCAGCACTGCTGAGGAGGAATCTTTACATTTGTGTAAGCCCATCAAGGGGATTTCACAAGTGTCACTGATAAGCTAGCAGCAGTTTAGCCTGCAGGACCTTTATTATGGTGGAAAAAAGCACTCAGCTTGACATGCAGGACCCCAGCTGAGCTCCTGTGGCTGCTGACAAGAACAGAGATGACATTCTGCTTGCAAATGGCGCACAATTGATAAAGAAATCTTTGTCAGCCTTTACAACAATTTTTTTTTTTTTAAATAATCACCAAAAAATCACAGTTTAAGGTTTAGGGGTTAGCCTACCTCCCCTGTGTAGCAGTTAAGATAAAAACTTGAAATTATCCCCTAGAAATAAGTGATGTGAAATTTCATAGGTATACTTGAGGGGTTTTTATTAGGCTAATCCATATGAGATGGTTCAGGCACTGTTTAAACAGGCTTAAATAGACAAGTTTAAATAAGTCAGAGATGGAACCAAGCCAAGGCAGTAATTTCATCCTAATTCTCTCCTTCAACACAAATCAGGGCTACAGAACTTTTTCCATTGTGTTATCAAACCTAAGTTTTCAAAACAATGAGACTGAACTCTTGGGACTTGATGCACAGCTGAACAGGCCTCATTTTTAGAGAGAAAAGTAATTTTTTTTGTCAAATGCAGCTAAGAAGGTCACCCAACTATCATTCCAGAGCACTTGATATCATCATGTTCCAGTTGGCAAAACTCACACCAGTCTCACTGGGAGAAAATTCTGAACTAGAAGTGACTATTCAGATTTGATGGTCACTGAGAGTCAGAAAAGTGTGAAACCTGACTTTGATGGAAAAATAGCATGAAAAGGTGCAAATCCATAGATTGAGACATTTGGATAAGTCATATTAATTGTCCCAATAAATCCCCAGGGAGCACAGCAGCTCCAGATGAGATAAATTCCTGTTCTGTACAGCAACCAGAACTATCCTCCTGATGGGAGGTTGGGTAGTGTGGGTGTGATCATAAACAATTTTTTTTGAGATTTTAATTGATTTTCAGAAGTTTCTGACCACTAATATCCAGAATGGATAATTACAACTATTACTGACCAGGTTACATTTATCCCTGAATGCAGCCCAACTTATATACCCTGCTAAACTTTGTGTTTTATCCCAAACCCCTGGTTTGGGCAAAACTCTTTCAGGCTCTAAGGTGTGGGTCTGTCATGTGCCAGAAACATCCACCAGGAGAGAAGAAATGGTCAGAGATGCTCAGGGCCCTGCTTTGGTGGTGCTCAGCAGGAGCACAGCACCTCTTGCAGCAAATTTCCCAGATATTTTAGGATATGCAGCTGATGAGACAACAGCCTGAGGGGAGGTGTGACTGACCCCACATTTGCACACTCTTTCCATGTGGCATTTTCTATGGAAACAATGCAGAAAGGGACAGATCTACACAGGGACAGTGGTTTCTAACTCCCTCGGGGGTGAGGATTTAACTCCTTTCACAGCCTGGGTCCCAAAGAGCAGGACCTGAGCCCTTGCTCTGGGCAGGAGCAGGAGTGGGTGGGTGCCCACGCCTCTGTCCCTACAGAGCAGCCAAACTCTCCTTCCTCTGTGCACCAGAGGGCAGTGGCACACACACACACAAGGAGATGCTTTCCAGCACATTCAAACATTTAATTATTTTTAAAAATCTACCCAGAAATCCAAGCTTAAGCTCTCCTCATAAGGTTGGAGTGCACACTGAGGGGGGTGGGTGGTTTGTATTGGCTGTGTTGTTTTGTCTGTATGTAATGCTCAAAAGAATATAATTAGAGCTTTATTGGCACTTCCATGCTTTTCCATCTTTTAACCTAAATAGCAGGAAATAACGTTTTGTCAAAATCCTCCCTTAAAACACTTTGTAAAGGTGAACAAAATGAAATTTGAACAGAAGTGATCTGGCTTTGGGAAAGTTATGAGCACATAAATTAATAATTGAAGCTTGCAACATCTGTAGCTATAATGGATACCATGAAATGTCTATTGAAATAACATATCCTTGGATCTATAAATTGTACTGACATCATCTCTAACTGTGTCTTCAAAAGGACCCACGGCAGTGTGTGCTCCTCACCTCTCTGCTCAAGGATTTCTCAGCAGGATGCTCAATTTTAAAAGGGCTCCCAACTATCCTAAATTACAAGGAGCTGTTCCTAGTTTGGCTCCTGGGCCATGCCTGTGGTAGGGCAGGGAGGAAGGGGAGAGGGTGGTGGTCCTGGACCATGGATGTTCACACATTTTCCACCCTGGGGGGATGCTCAGGATCACTTGGCAGCTTCTCTGGAAGGGCTGGGGAAGGGGACTGGCTCAGCATCCCCCCTGCAGGCTCTGGCTATGCCTGTGTGGGTGCAGAGCCTGGTGGGACAGCCCAAGGGCCACTGCAGGCTGGGCTTGCACCTCTGCTCAGGGCTCAGACAGCACTGAAAGCCATCACTTTCAGCTAAAACACTTGGATGTATTTAAGACGGCCTTTTTTTTTTCTTTTTTTTTCTTTTTTTTTTTTTAACTGCAGAAAGGCTGTAGCTTAAGCCAAAGAAGCCAAACATTTTCTTTTTTGTTGGAAATAATTGAACCAGAGGAGAAAATAGAGATGATGCAATCCAAAGCAACTGTAAAAACTATCCCACTGGGATGTTTTTATAATCTTTCTTTGATATGGCATTCTGTTTGTTAAAAGCTGGTGTTGACCAGTTCAGATGTACTCATTTTTTTTCTTCTGTATGGAGTCTGATAACTTCCAGCCTAATGTGCTTGGGAATATTTTAAGTGAAAAAAGATACCTAAATACCTAAAGCCAGGCAGAATTACAATTATTGCAGGCCATGCTGAGGTCCAGCTCAAGTCTCCAAACAAGCCTGATAAGTGGGATGCATTTTCAGTCCAGCAACATTTTTTAATCATTAGAGTTGACTTCAGTGTAGGGATCAGGGAAGGGACTTTGCCCAGGCTGGGCTGCAGGGTGGCTGCAGATAGTGGAATGTAGATCCCACACTGGTTTTCCTGAAGTTTATTCAGGTGTCATGCATTAGAGGAGTTAGTGTAACATCATGAGCTGTGGAAAACAAAGGCCACTTCAGCAAGGCCATTTATAGCTCTCTGTCCCAATTGGCAAAACTGGTTTGAGGATACACGCTCACAATACGTGGGTTACTGCTGAGCTTCATTCATTTGTCAGATTTTCATTGCTTAGCTGGAAAATACACACAGAGTCACACTAACTCTGTTTTGATACTGGTCCCTGGATGGTTGGTAACTCCTGCCCAGAGAAACATAGAACATCATCTGCTCTGGAGCTGTCCACTTGGCATTAGTTGCTAAGGCAGCACAAACAGGGACTGAATCAGTGATGGCAACTGAAATGTACAGAAGTTACTTGAGAACTCAGCCCTCCATCTGCCTTTTTGCTTTCCCATCACATTTGATTAAGATTATTCACTTTCCAGCTCTGTTTCTGGGAAGAACATTGATTCCTAGTCCAAACTTTTAATTTTTTTCCATGGGTAATTATCTCAAATGGGCTAATATTTTATTGGCAAAATTTAAAGGAAATCTTATTTACATGGAAAACAAGGGACAAGAAGGGTGGGAGCAGAGGAATCAGAAAGAAGACAAAATTAGAGAGCTTTTTGCAGGCAGGTGAAGCAGTTGGCCATATGAAGTCACACACACAATGTGGACCTTCTATTGCTGGAGAAAATGGTTCTCATCACAAGGGAAAGGATCTTATATAATGTGGTTTTAAAACTAAGGGAAACTGCAATATCCAAATTTAAAAAAAAACACCTTCCCTATAAATGAAAATATTATTGCCTTCAGCTAAGCCAAGCCAGACAAAATGCCTTGAGCTCTTTAAACCACAGGAGTTAAGAGAACATTGCAGCTTGAGTCTGACATGCAAACACCTGGAACTGTCAGGGAATGATCCTGATTCCAGAACTCATCCCAGGCCAGGAGCAGCAGAGAAGTACAACAGAAATATAACACGAGAGGTTTCCAGCCTTGTAATATTTCATCTAAGCCTTGTAAAGAACAGACACTTCTGGAGCATTTCCACCCCTTACATGATGGAAATTATATAAGATGCTATTTGCACTGAAACCTGAGGGAGCATTTCAGAAAATTTTGGCACAGCTTTACTTTTCTCTTTATTCCTAATCACCACTCCACCTTAAATCTACCTCACCTCTATTGCAACTATATCCTCACCTGAACCTTTTCAAGCCCATGTTTGGCTCAAAGCTACAAATAAATTAGGATTGGCTTCTCTCAGAACAGAGCAGCCTGGAGGCCTATTTGGCTTCACCAGGCTCTGCTGACAGCCTCAGTTTGTGAAGGAATGCTGCAGACTCTGCAAATCCCTCCTGTGCAGGTACAGTCTTGGGTAGGAAAGAGTACAGAAGTGAGAGAGTACAGCTTCTGAGAGAGTATAGCTTGAGAGGGGCTGCTTTCTGGGATCTGGTTGTTTTGCTGAAGATTTTGTGGCATTTGCTGTCTCCACCCAGCCACCCATCCCACATACACTGCTGCCTCTGAATTCATTCCAGAACATAGCTGCCTCTACTTCTACCTGCCCCTCTAACCTGACCTTCCCTGAAGTGAAGGGGAAATAAAGCAGATTTCCTACAGCAGGGAATTTAGGGGCAGGGAAGACAGGACAACAGCTCTGAGGAAAAACTACCAGAAGAGGAAGAAGTAGGACATGTTTAGAGGCAACAACAGGCCAGACAATATATTGGCAAAGGAAACACCACTGTGAGAAGCAGCAGCACAGAGTGATTTCTTCAAGTTGTTCAGGAACAGAAAAAAGTAAGCAAAAAGCTCCTGAAAATGCTCAGAGGTGGATGTGACCTGCTCACTGAATGTGATTTAATGAAGAAGAAAAGCCCCTGGACTTGGAGTTGTTTTTCTCAACTGCAGACAGTTGGAGTTTTCAGTTACAAGTTTGTTCTGTAATATTACAAAGTGGGTTTATTGAGAAAGTGGGAGAAAAGCACTGTGTTAGTCCCCTGCTAATTAAAATGCATAATTAAAATGAGTAATTAAGCTTACTACAGAATGCTCTTGTGTCTGGGAGCCCAACTGCCCTTGGACAACAACTCATCTGCTGAACTGTCTCTGGGAATTAAAGTAGCCATTGGATACTGTGGTTACATCTTTCCTCTATTTTTTGTTGGCAGCAAAATAAAAGTCTCTGGTCTCTTTTCTGCCATTTTATTTCTTCCATTCTTGCAATGTCAGAACAAACAAGATGATGTCATAGGAATGTCTTTTCAGTGTGGAAATGCAAACACAGAAAGATTTTCTTTTTTTCTTTTTTTTTTTTTTCCTTTTTTTCTGAGCAAACAGCTTCTAGAAATTGCTACAATAACTTCCTGTGTTAGCTCTGACCATCACTACTGCTGGTCCCAGGATAGGTGAAAGGCTCCTGTCTCCATGCCAGTTCTCATTTGCTTAGAAAACACCCTTAAGCCACAAACCTCTTATTGGGATGTGGACAGATACTGGCAGATAATGACATGTTTTTATCCCACATATTACAATATTCACTGATTCTAGCAGCTAAGTAATTTATTTTTTTTTAAATTCTCTCTCCTTAAAACTTCATCTTCATCAATTCATCTTTTAAAAAATGCCTACAGACCATCTAGCTGCTAAAAAGACACCGCAGAGACAGCCATCACCAAGTCCAAACAACTCCCCAGGGACACCATTCTGGAATCTGAATAGCCTTCACATCTGTGCAACACTGCCTTATTCCACAGGTTCTGGTTTGCTCACTTTAAAAAAAATGCCACAACCAAAATTAATGAACTTTAGGACTTCATTTTCCTCCTCTCTGTATTCAGTATTTATGGGAACAACGTGGTGTTGTTAATATACACCAATGACTGAGCGCTGTATTTATGCCTCAATGATTTTCTGTCATGAGAATATAATGCCTGGCAAAGGCTGATTCTCTGAAATACCAGTTTGTTTGGGGTCATTAATCTTAATTCCTATCTTGCCTGAATAGAAACTGGATAACAGTCAAGTCAGGGAATAGTTCTGAGAATTAAAACTTCAATGCCTTTTGGGCTGCCCAAGGCTTCGCATTTCTTTTAAAAAATATGAAATTAATTAATGAGCACCAAGTGCAAGGGAGAGACCCTGTGGAATAACCCAAAATGCTTCTTGTGGTTTTAAAAAACAAAAAACCAGTGGCTTTTGGCAGGATCTTTCCTTAGTAGTTCTTGTGATTTAGTAGTTGCAGCAGGGGCTATGGAAACACAAGTCCTGGTTTCTTGAACTGATTGATGTGACTGGCCTCTGTGTTTCCTGGTGATCTTTTTCAAGTTCTTTTACCTGGCTGTGCTCTAGTTTATATGTCTATAAAATAGGTGTAAAACCTGTCTAACTCATGGAGCTGTCATGGGGATTTTAAGGCAATTAGCAGTCCCAAATGAAGTCTTATTTTGTTTATAGAATGAGTCAGCAGGAAAAAAAAAAAAAGAGTAGGGACAATATGTGTATCCCTTAATGATGATAAGAAACAAGGGATACTGGTCTGCAGCTTGGGATAAACTGCCAAGTCACTGAGCCCTGAGCAGAGGCTGCTTTCCAAAGCATTCTCCCTCTCTACCTGCCCTGCTCCTCCTCTGAGCACCTGAGCAATCCATGTGGGAATCAGTTCCCTGTTCACCAGATCCTGGCAATGCAAGACATCCAGAGCATCAGAAGCCAAACAGGACCATTAGATCATAAATGCGACCTGCTCAACAGTGCAGGGGATTGCATTTCACACAGCTGCCCTTACCCTGAGCCAAAACCCTTGTGTAGGACAAAAGTAACTTTCCAGAAAGGCAACTGGCCTTGATAGAAAGACCTTTATATAGTGTTAAAAAGTGCCTTATTTTTTATTTTAATTTGTCAGCATTCAGCTTCTAGGCTCCTCTCTCCAACTGGAGTAGCAGAGCAATTTTAGCCTTTTCCAGGCCTATCTTTATTCCAGGGACCTTCAGGGGTGCCAGATGCACAGCCCATGGCCTGGCAGGGAAACCAGGCTCTGGTGTGGGGAGGACAGAGTACAGTACTGCCCTCTGTGGAATTGCAAGGGGAGACTGAAATCCTACATTTATTTTTTTTTCATTATTTTTCTGCCTGTGGTTTGAATCATGCTACCAGTAATTACAGAAACTCATAATGGAAAGGCTTAGACTTGCTAGAATGGAGAATGAATGGGAAGGTCTGTGTGTGGAAGTGTTAGAAAGGGAACACCAGCAAAAAAAGCCCTGTGAGGGTGGCAGGTGCATGAACATCACAGCACAATTACGAACAACTTTTGAAAATACTCAGTTCAGGAATACAAAGGAACAGGTTCAGCCAGAACTGAAAAAGACCACAAAGAGGTGATGGTAGGACAGTACAGAACAGGGCTGGAGTTTTTAGACACTCTGGTAAGAAGACAGAGTAGAGCAAATAAACCCTAATAATTCCCAGAAGTGTCAGAGCACAGAGGAAATAAAAGATCCTGGTCACTGTCAGCTACCAAAGGCAAAAAAGGTTTGGTGGCACCTGGGATCCTGAGAATGTCCCAGCATGAACACTCAGCAGAACATTACATGGCCCTCCACACAATGGCAAGAAATCCTGAGCCTCCCACCTGGATGCTGAGCTGGGACACAGGCTGGGGGACACACAGAATGGTGTTTGTGAGTACCTGCTTATGGGATGTGAATGGCTGAAACTTGCCACCTTCACAAAAAATAACTTTGCCTTTGCTAATGTTTGGAATCGAGCATTGGGACACAACAACCAGTTTATACCAGCAGAAAAGCCCTTTGAAAACTGGTTCTCAAAGTGATCTCCTCTTTGATCACCTGCAGATTTGCCTTTTCAAAGTCTTCTCAAACCCACAGATATCCCCTCAAGGTCCATGCAAACTTCTATCACAACCCATTTTTAGCCCCAATGCCAGTTTCTACAAACCCCTGTGCCAAGAAAGGATATTGCTTTGCTACTGGAGGAACTGCCACTTCAAAACCAGACAAAAATCATGTATCTTTTAAAAAAAAAAAAAATTAATGTGCTTGAACTGTTTTGCAGACAACAGTGATCATAGTCATAGAAGCTCAGAGGGAACTTTACGTGACCACAGACACGTATTATTTTTCCACTCTGTATTTCATGTAAGAACATGCATAAAAATCCTACAGGTCTCACTTGCCTAATACTGAAAATATGCAGTGCTTATCAATAGTTTACAATAGAAATAAATATCTTGTGAAGAAATTGCAAGCATCACTTGTGAAAACAATCATTGAAACCAGAAGTTTTGCTGAGCTGCTTATTTCAAGAGATTTCACTTACTCATTGAGAAACTTCTTTCTGTTCAGACATTGTGCATTTTTTTCTTTACTTTCAGGAAAAGATGCTATCTCTTGGCATTTTTATTTTTCTGGCAGACCTTTAGCTCAGCCAGTGGATGAACAGAAGGGAAGTGTTCATATATTAATTGCTTGTGACTTACTATTAAAGAACAGGAAAAATTCTGTTTTCAATGTAAGTGAGGAAATCTGCGCCTTCGTGCTCTGGGGAATTCTGATTTTCCTGTCTTTGTTTCCATCCTAACACAAAGGAAAAATACTTTAAAAGTCATTACAAAACAAAAGATTCTGAAAGCATTTGAACCTGAAATGATAATATGCTTCAATTTTGCCCCCTCCATTTTAAATGCACTTTTGATTAAAAAAAGAAATATTTTATTCTCTTATAAAATGAATACATTTTATAAGGGGCTCTTCCCTGCAGACAGACCCTGCATTGCATCATCTGCTGCAGGATGAAGACCACATGTCTCAGAAAAGATGTAAACTGGTTTACAGGATACTACTGAAGAATGACATATCCATGCTATGAATCCCATGAAACAGCAAATCATCCTGGGAAGACTCAGTTCAAATAATGAAATGAGCTTTGACAATTTTCCACTGATAACAATGTCCTGAATTCTGCCTGCATCAAAAGAGTTTTGTTTTTACTCCTCTGTTACAAAATTAAATTCATAAAACTTCCACTGCCCGCCAAAGTTTTGTCATGGAAAAACTCCATTTTTAAGTGTTTTTTCCCCCTCTTTTGAAAGATCATCACCTCTTTTTTTTCATGGAAAGTTATTAGCCAATGAGTATCTGATGGAAGCAAAAGATGGCCATTTACTCTGGAGTGCAGGAGGTGAGCTAATTAGCAGGATAATGGCTATTAGTGCTTCAAAGTCTCAACCTTTTGGGTTTTGATTTTTTTGTGCGTGTTTTGTTTGGGTTTTTTTAATTGGGCCTTGAGGATGCCAGTACTTCAATCAAAAGTGTTTCTAAATAATTATGCACTCATTAAGGTGGCTAACCACCTGAATTGCTGCAATTAGAACACTTGATATAAACAATTAATTATGTTAGCACTGCTGAAGGCTGTTTTTAAGATCTAGATACAGAAATATGTTCAAACAAAGCAAACCCCAAATCACAAGGGGATCTTTATTTCATTTGACACATGCCCACTGATTGTTCTCTGACGACACTCTGAGAACTCCTCTTGAAAGCCCTGTGTATGAATGAAATAAAAACTGGGAATGATGTTATCAGGACTCCCACTGAAATGGAATTATTTTCTTAATCCAAGGAACTGATATATAGAAATTGCCTCAAATCAGTTTTGTCTTCTCCTTGAGCAACTGGCTTTATTCTGGATCCGAAGGAACTTACTGCAGAGATGATGCAGCAGCTCAAGCATTTATGTACTCAAGCCCAAAATTTCAGTGCTCCAAAAAGTGAAATAGGTCATGACCCTCTGTACATGTGGTGCTGAAGTAAAAATGTACTATTTCTCCTCTAATTTAATTCTCTTACACAGAAGTCTCCCAGCATTCTGCTGTCTTCCAACAAGTCCTCACAACATTGAGCTGGCTTGATAATGAATTACAGGTGTAGTTTTCTAAAAGTTCACAAAACTATAAACTTCACCCCCATTCCAAAGGAGCTTGACATAATTTATCTTTTTGCTTGGCTATTATGCAAAAAGAAACTATGCAAAATCTCAGGTTTGGCATGGATTTGAAACAAAACCACTTGAAAGGCTGCAAATTAAAGTGAATTTTCTTTGACAATTTCAGTTTGCCCAAACCTGAAACTCAAAGCAAACCTCAGGGCAGAAGTGCAAACCAGAACAGATAGAAATCAACAGACATTTACACAACATTCCATGAATCAAAGGTACCTGACTTCACATGACACCAAGCAGAGGCTGACAAAACAGGAATCGGATAGGAACAGTTTTGAGCATGATCTACTTCACATTTAACTAAATAATTCAACTCTCCTATTACCAGTCCTCTAACCATGAAGACTCAATCTCAAGTTTTAAGGTCTTTTTCCAATCTTAAAATTCCTATTGTCATCACTTCAACCTTTCTCAAGTTTTCAAGCCTCATGCTGTGAGAACTACAGGGAAAAAAAACCCAAAACATTTCATTCTACCCAAACCTATCTTTAAATGTGTTCTCTATAGAATAATCATCTCTACTGGTGAACCTGTTGAGTCTGAGGGATAACTGAAAATTTCCCTGAATTATAAAGTGTCACCAAGATAATTGATAATGGACACTTGCAGACTATGGAGAAACTTGAAAATGCACAGGAAGTTTTAAAAACTATATCATCTCTGTGTGTTGTTTTTCAGATACCTCAGGTTGGGTTTTGAAACTGCAGTTTCCATTCCTGGCAGTAAAGTGAAACCCTGAAGTGTTTACACACCTCTCCTACACCTTCCAAAATAGCTCTTTAATGGAAGTACCTAGGGAATGGGGAACTAGTTAACTTTCCAAATGACTGAGGAAAAATACCTGCATAGGCCAAGATCTGTTCAGAATTAATGAAGGGCTTGAATCTGCAAACCCACATCCAAGTAATTCTGTACATGAGTTATTTCCCTGAGAGCAGAGGCTGTGGACAGGTATCAAACCATATTAAAAATTAAAGTTTGCAATACGGTAGCCCAATTATGCAATTAAAAGTGTGTTTCTTTTCAGGGAGTGTTCTTCAGTTATTTATCCTCATTATTTCTGCATGATTTTATTGCATATTTTCATATTGGTCACAAGAAAATTGGGCATTTTGGAGACAAACACAAATATGTATAAAACACCACATTTAATTCACTTCCATGAGTTAAGCTCTTTGGTGAATTTCAGAAAATACTTAAACATGCACTAAAGTATGTGCAAAGTTCTAGGTAGTGAGCATAAATATGGAAAAATACAAACCTTATTTATAAGCTCAAAATAATCTCTCAAGAGTGATTTAGCCATAGCTTTAATAGCATGAAAATGACTAATTTAAGGTCAGGAGTAATTTAGTTTTGACTGACTTGGCAATCCTTTGTTCTCTGGGTCATGTAAGTGTTGAGTAAATTATAAACCTGTAATTCTATCCTGAGGTCAAGGAACTTCAGAACTGATTTGATATATTGGTCTCCTGGAAAGTTCTTCCAAGGCCAGTACCCTCTAAACTGTGTTTATGAGTTGACTGCATTAATAACTGATAGAGTCATATAATATTAGCAGAGGTGAAATATACCCTTAAAAAGAAGAGTGTGCCCAAACTGGGATTTTTCAATGAGAGACAGGCAAATCAGATATATCTGTGAGAAGTCGAGTTTCTACAACGTACTGAATGAAACAAACATAACTGAGAAAAGGTGTAGATGTTTGATTTCGGGAAGAGAATCGGACTGATTATTCTTGTGAACATTACATGGGATAATTCTGTGTTCGCGAAGCAAAACTTCACATTCATATCTTACAAGGGGCAAAAATAAACAAGCCATCAACTACTTTTACAGACTATGTCAGAAGCATAAATACATTAAAAAAAATAAGCAATTGCTCTTTTAATGCAGGCTTTGCTCTATCCCATAACACTTGCCATTGAAAATCTGAAATGAGATGTAAAGTGAGATGTTTTCCATTCAAGAATTAAGTGTGCATTATAGCAGCACTTCTTAATTTTGAACTTTTTCATATTTCCAAATGAAAGGCATCTCACTGCTAAAGAAGTGTACTGTAAAGCCCAGACAAAGAGCTTAGACTATTCTTTTATCATCAGGCAAAAATTGAAGTTAATGGTCCTCAAAGTGTTTAGGGCTATTTCTCTTGCCCAACATCACAGTACTTACTAGTAAGAGGTATATTCAGATTACTCTGTTCAGTTCTGATTTAAAAGAAACTCAATAGTAATCACAATCTGAATTCTTGACATCCTTAAGAATAACCTGGTATTAAACTTGAGCACTCCTGTGAAAAATCAGAATTAGGTTCCCCCCACCTCCAAGCCTGTAGATTTCGTATTGACATTAATATCTTCTGGTGACAATGAATATTTCTCCTGGATAGTCCTTGGCTATCTCCTTTCAAATTCTTAGCAAGAACACTAACTTCACTTTTACTGTATAAAAATCCAACAGCTGGTTAGATTAACCAGCCATAAACACACACCCGGCTTAAGGAAATAATCAGCATCAGAATTAAAACTCCTCAGACTCTTCCCACAATGGGTTATGGCGTTTGACCTGGTCACACAGTAAGAAACACTTTGAAAAGTGGCATTGTATTGCTGACAGTACTTCAGGCTCTTCCCAGGTCCTGTCCCTGGTCCTAGAGAGCCGAGCTCAGGGCCTGCCCCTCCTGTTCCCCTCAGCACAAGCTGTGACTGCCATGGCTGCCCTCAGCCTCCTCCAGCTGAACAGGCCAAGTGCCCTCAGCTGCTCCTCACATGGCTTCCCCTCAAGGCCCTTCACCGTCCTCGCGCTCTCCTTTGGACACTCTCTAATAGTTTAATGTCTCTCTGATATTGTGGCACCCAAAACTTCACACAATATTCGAGCTGAGGCTGCTCCAGAGCAGACCAGGCCCAGCAGTGCCTGATGTCCCCAGGACAGGGATGTCCCTGCTGGCTCCAGGACACTGCAACCTCATGTCCACCTGGCCATTGACCAGGAGTCCCTCCAGGTCCCTTTCCCTGGCACTGCTTTCCAGCCTCTCATTCCCAGTGTGTCTGTGCATCCAGGGCTGCCCCATCCCAGGCCCAGGATCAGGCCCTGTCCCTTGGTGATTGCCCAGCCCTGCCATTTGTGGGGGTCTCTCTGCAGGACTTCCCTGACATGAGGGAGTCCACAGCTCCTTCCAGTTTAGTGTCATCAGAAAACACCGAGTATTCCTCAGGGTGCTGCACCCAAGTCATTACTGAGGAAGTTGAAGAGCACAAGGGCTGATGATGGGGCCCTGCAGAAGCCCCATCGGTGCCAGCCTGATGTCACCGCAGCCACTGTCACCCTTTGTGCCCAACCTGTGAGCCTGTTGCTCACTGATCACGTTATCTAGCTGTGGGCTGGACAGTTTGCCCAGAAGAATCCTGTGAGAAACAGCATCAAAATCTTTGTTAAATTCCAAAAAAGTTCATCTTCTGGCTTCCCTGGATCAGCTAGATGGGTTACCCTGTTGTAGAAGGAAATCAAGTTTGACAAGCAGAACTTTCCTTTCATGAAGCCATGCTGGCTGTGACCAGTGACTGTGCTGTCCTCCAGGTGTTTTTCAATCCCTCCCAGAATAATCTTTTCCATGATTTTCCAGGGCACTGAAGTGAGACTGATGCAGCTTTGTGAATTGGCTCAGAGCTGGATCTCAAGGATGAGGGACAGGGCAGGGAGGGAGGGATGTCCTGCTCATCAGTCATGGAGAGCTTTGTGTTGGCTCAGCCTCAGCCTAACTCACTCCTTCAGCTCAGGAACACCACAACAGGCATCTGACAGCTTGTGAAAAAACAGGGGAAGCCTGGCAGGTTTGAGAAGCAAGTGCTGTAACTGCATCTGGCAGGGGAGGAGGGCAAATTAGCAGTGAAAACAGCCCGTGCTGATTTGAGAATGAGGGCACTTGAACTGGCTGGCTGGGAGCTGGCTTGCATAAATATTATTTACATTATATGCAAGGTAGATCTCATCTCCTTATGCACAGGGCACTGGCATGCTCCTCACTGAGGGTCACAGGGAGTTTAGCTCAGGTCCAGGCTTTAACAACATCAACAGAAGGGTAAGGGCTTGAAGCAAGGATTCAACTCTGGGTTTAAGTTGCACTACAGACTTCTCCCCAAATAGTCTGTGAGCAGCAACTTCTGACTGTTCACTGTGAAAAGCAATAAATTTGAACAGATGATGTGTAGGATAGAAGATTTAGTGACTAAAGGCTGCCCTCTACAACACACAGAGTTCCTAAATTTGCAGTCACTGTTTTGCTTTTTAATCTCCATCAAAAGCATCTTCTTAATTCTCTGTTTCAGTTTCTTGGTGTATCAGTACTACAAAATAAAATTTCAGTTTGCTAACATTTATCAGCTGTATTCTAAATAAAAGATATTTTCTGGGAGATTCTGAAAGAAACCTCCTTCCTCCCTCATTTCAGATAATATATACTGTATGGAGAGTATATGCTGTATTGTATATTTTCTATAAAAACATTACATTTTTAACTTCCTTGGGACCACGTATATAAATATTTGTACATGAAATTATAAGATAGGCTTTGAAATTTATGCCATAAATTTCTGTTAATGTTCTAAAAATATTTGTTCAGGAAAATGAAATTGCAGTAAAATATTTTACTACAGATCAGTCAAAGGTTCTCAAAACTTTATATTCTTAAAAAACAATCTTTCAAGCTATAAAACAGAGTTCCATTTTAGATATCAAAAAGGCAAATTTAACCAGCTTGACTTGATTAATACCAAGCAGTTTAGCATTTTAGAAAACATTGAGATCTAAGGTGAAATAAAGTCAAGTTGTAAGCATTTTGTCTTATTACATAGATGTTTTAATTTTGCTTTCTAGAAACTTATACTGTTAGAGGCAAATGGCAGTGGATGGGAGATTATGTGCATATTTCCTATAGCAATTAGCACTAATGAGAGCAGGATGTGCTGCCCAAGCATAAAAAACTCCAAGCACACAAATTGTTAATAAATTTGACTCACAAGCCAGAAAACGAATGCAGCATTCAGAACAATGTGTGGTCCCAAATCTATTTCTGAGGGAACTCCTTGGGGTGTCCCAACACCTCAGTCAGGAGCTCAGCCCCACCTGGAGACTCCCAATGGCTTTTGCCACTCACAGTAGAAGTTCCTCCACCATTTCTGCTCACACAAAACTCCCTGAAATGACAGCAGCTTTCCCTCAGGAAGGTTCCAAACAGCCCCCAAATCACAGGCACAACATCAGCAGCTTTCCTGTGTGTCTTCATGAAAAGCTGTTTCCCCTCCAATCCCCACCTAAAGACCGCGGTCAGGTGAGTTTGAGTCCCCAGGAGCTCTCAGCTTTTCCAGGAGCTCAGCACAGCTGCAGACAGCCCTGAGCCCAGCTCACACTCACACCTCACACCTCATTCTGCTGACCCAGATCCCGTGGGAGAAGGTTCCTCACTGCAGCCCCTGCTCCCCACCCTGCTCACACTGCCTGGCCCTTACTGACACCTTGGAGTGGCTACCTAAAACAGAGCCTAGACAAGATTAAGAGAATAAAAATGGGTATTTGTTAAAGACCTTCAATATAAAACCTTGGTCACCCAAAAACCTCGCAGGAGCTAGACCCAAGATGGACAATGGTCACAAGTTTTGCACACAGATATAAGCTTGGTCCATTTACATAATCCTCCAATTACAGTTTCAGGTAATGAAGCCATGCACCCCCAGTTTGCTCACCCTAAACTCACTTTTGTTTATAACTTTTGGTGGCCTGAGGCAGTAAGGCATCTGACAGGCTATGGAGCTTTAGAGCTACACACTAAATAAAGGATTGCAGGATTACAAGTGTATGAAAAATATATAAAGGCTAAAATACTAATGCATCACAACCACCTGCAAATTCCAGCTGCCAAAGTTTGCTCCCTGCCATGCCTTCTCTGCAGGAATCCCACACCTCTGGATGCCAAAATCCTTCAGGGCGCTTGTGCTGAACACACTGAGCATCTGCCCAGTGCCAAGAGAAGAGCACAGAGAGATTGATGGGCTATGGGCACGGGCTCAGGTTTAGGAATTTACTCCAGCAATTTACTAATCACCATGAATCTTTTAGATGTGCCCAAATACTTTTTTCCCTTGCAGCATTAGTGTGTTTGCCAGCACTTGGAAATAGTTTTTCTTCCTCTCATTTGTATCAGAAGCAAGCAACAGCTCCTTGGGCTTGTGTCAATTTTAATTTCTATTTTTTTTAAGGGGCAAGAGCATATTTTTGTTCTTCTTTCCAGACTTAACACAATTTTCTTGTAGTTCATGTTTCACCTCTAAACACAGCAAATTTAAGGTCATCTCAGCTGTTGCTCAAAACAAAAGAATCAAGAACAGCAGTAGTCACACCTATATTAGAGACAGATCTCCAAAAACCATGTCTCTACATAGTTTTTGTGTCTGCCATTGCAATGGATTCTGGTAAGAGAGGAAAGAGAAAAAGAAGAATTTATATACTATTTTTCTGTATCTCTTTTCCAGCTGGCCACATTCCAGCTCCACATTCCAGTGTTGAATCAAGGATAGGACATCACTGTGTCATTACTACTAAAGCATATTTTTGTTTCTTGAACAACAGCAAATGCATTCCAGAAATAAAAATTGCTGACAAAATTTTAAAAAATAATGTCAGGGTGGCAGCACCAACCAGGAGAAATGCCATATTAGAAATGCCATAACTTAGGTACCTTCACAAACTCAGTTGAAGCCTCTATGCATTAGCATTACACTAGGATTGCTGGAGTTTTCAAAATGAATGAAAATATACTCAGATATTATCTTCTGCACTACATTCAGCTGAAAATGGAGAGAGCTCACTACAGTCTCCCTTTCCTGATTTATGCTGGCTTTTGCAATAAAGTTTAGGTGACTGCAATTTATTTTTTTCTTAATGTAAAGAAAATACCACGCAGTAAATATAGCACCACAGTAGGGAAGCTGCAATTCTTGTACTCATTTCAAATCTGGGCCACTGCACAAACATTAGAATAATCCTAAACCAAACAGCAAGCCCATTCTTACAGCTACAGGAAGGTGGTAGGGAAATCTGGGTTGAACTCACAAAGGTGGGAGGCTGAAACACCTCAGAGATGGACTGGCCAGGTAATTCAGCCACCAACCAGCCTCAGCTGGGAAGGAAAAACTGAAGTCACCACAGGTGTGCCTTTCTTCAGGCATGACAGCACACTGCAGAGTCAGCAATGTGAACACTGAAAACTTTGTGTGTCAAAGGCCTGAACTAACGTGCACAGGACCCATTCCATGCAAGAGGAATTTGTACCAAACTGGGAGTCAGGTTTAGTGTTTTTTAGTCAGGTTTTGTGTTAATTAGGCTTAGATGTCTGTGAAGATTTCCTGGTGATCTTGGTTACTGTGGGTTCCTCAGAGGCCTTACTTTAGTCCAAGAAGCTGATTACAAACTCAGTGAAGAAATAAAAATGCATAATGTCCCACTATATAAAAAAATCCAAAAGCACTGAAGAACAAACTCAGTACAAAAGCTTTCTATTCATCGAACATAATTGTAGATTTTTTTTTACACCTGGAAGGACAGAAAGCTCAAATCGGTGGTCACAGAGACATTTAATTTCAGTTTTTTGGGCTTTTTTTAACATACTTGTGTTCATAGTTTGCAAACTTAAACCATGGTGCCTAATAGAGGTGGCTTTGTGTCAGAAATTTAGAATACAAACTTTTACCTCAGACAGTAACTCAGATCCACTGTGGCAAAACGGACACAAAAGCTAAAAGTTTAATGAAAAAATGCAACAAAACCACAAAACACTACTGCTGAAACTTCTGACTTTTGTGCCTTTGACTTCATGACCATAAGGTTTCACTAAAAGAGTGTTTGCATTGAATATATTTTCTTGGCATTCTTATTGGAGATGGGTTCATATGAGAATTGTATCTTTGTTTTCTGGGATTCCATCTGGTCCCACTGCCATCACCCTCTATGTGAGCCTTTCACAAATGGCTTCTGTGGACACAATTCAGGGCTTCAGATGAGGAACAGTTACAAGAGAAAGATTAACTCTTCAGATGGAAAGGTCTCCCTTTCATTTAGACTTCCTTGACAAGAAAGAGTGAAAGAGGGTGGAAAACAGAACAGAATACATAGCAGTGACAGAATTGTCAGTGCTTAGAAGTGTTCCTAAAGAGAATTATTTGCTCTGAGCTTTTTCTTCCGATAAGTTCCTGCCTACATGCAAAAGGTGCTGGGTTGACAGAATGGGTAACATGAACTCCCTCAGAATTAGATGATGTTCTGCCAGAGCTATAAAAAAATGTATAAGAATGAAGTAACTTAGTCACCCCTAAAATCATAATTGTACAGTCATCCAGGCTGGAAGTGCAGCTCAATCCCTTGTTAGCTCAGGGCTAATGTCAAAGTTAGGTCAGGTTGCTCAGGTTTTGAGAATCTTTGGAGCAGAATCTCCATTTATGAGGTAATAATAACCCCAGAGGCCCATCAGGCTGGCAAGCTTATTCCAATATCACATAAAGGAACTGGGATCAGCTTTGTGGCATGAAAATCACTCAGCACACTACACAGAAATATAAGTAAAGGACAACACTATGACTGCAAATGTTCAAGAAAATTTCAATCAGCATATGAGAGGTTTATGGAAAGGATTTTGGAAGGGCAGCAGAAAGACCAGCTTCTTTCCCAAAAACTACTAATGAACTGTTGTGTGACCTCAGGCAAAATCACTTCAGAGCTCCATGCTCCTGCTTCCCTCCCCACTGGGTCTATTTAGACTGGGAGTGCTCAGGGACAGGGACTGTCTCCCCCTGTCTATTTACACAGTGTCTGACACAGCCAGCCCCTGATCCTGCAGGGGACCTACAGATGCTATTGCATTACAGAAAAATAACAATAGTGAAAAGCAAGATGGAACCAAATTAGGCAAATTGCAAGAGAGATTGAATTTACTTGTGAGAAGCTTTGCTGGTTTTTATTTTGAAGAGTTTATTATGACAGCAGATTTTAATGCACAGTTAGAATAGGCAAAAGCAGCAATGAAAATGTAGGGGCAGAGCTCCACAAACTGAAGGCTAAAGATCAGCTTTGGGTCTGTTAGTGGAACCTACAGTTAATCTGTTAGAGCTGATTTTTGTTGCATGTGATATAGCACATTTTCATTTACTTATTTTCAAAATGAGAAGATGTTTAAATTATTTTAGAGACAGGAAACAGGATAACAGTGATCATGTTTGTTAGTGAAATTTCACTCAGTTGTCCCTCATAATGAAACCAATAACTTGTTTTATGTTCTCATCTTCAAGATCCTCTTTATTTTCTAAGTTTCAATGAAATATCTGTATTGAGTTTTCAGTATTATCCTGAATTTCTTTTCAAATTAATTTTCATCCTGTGTGAACTACCCACTTCTGAACTCCGTGAGAATATTATTGCGGACTCCACCAGAATTTTTAGCTTCTTCCAAGAAATGCTTCTAAGAAGAAGGAATACACTGAAGCCTGATGAATCATTCATTTATTTTTTCATGTCAAGGAAAAAAGCAGTCTCAGGAGGAGGTAGCAGATAGTAAGCAAATAGATTAAGCAGCCTTGTTGGAAATATTTTTACTTTCTTCCTAAAATACACTTTAGGATGGTATGAATTTATAGACAAACTAATATGCCTTGAAAGGGGAGATAAAGAATTTTTTTTTTGTATTTCTCTGTGGGGAACGTTTTTGGAAACACCTGATACCTGAGGCAGTCTACTTAATTTCAAAGGCAAGTATTTGCTCTTTAGGAGTAACCTCTGCTAATGGATGCAAACCTAGCAAGGCCACAAAATCACTTTGATCTCTGTTTCAAAATGTTTTTGGAATTTATCCATTGCCAGGGAATGAGTTTCTTCTCCTTGAAAGCTCTGGACCCTTGTATTAAATATACCCCTTGATAAACAAAGTTAAATCTCAACATTTTAGACTTATGATTTTTATCAATACAAAAGTGCCTTCACCATCTAAATATTCCAATGATTTCTAGGTTCTTTTCTGTTCCAGAAACAGAAGTAGAAATACTTCAGTCCCAAAAATTTGTCACTTCTATCTGAATGTAAGTTTTATAAGCAAGAAACTGTCCCAAAACTGCCCAATTAGAGTGCATGCAAGCAAAAAACCCCTATATTGTACATTGTGTCAAGAGTTACCAAAACGTTTTTTTTTTTTATTTTTGTACAATGAAGTGAATGTCAGTTGATTATTTAAATGCTGGATATCTGCAGCTTTTAATACTTTTAGATGATTTACCCCAGTCTTGCATAACTTCAGATAAAAATAGCTGGAACATAGAGGAGTTCAAGTGTGAAATGGACTCTGGAATTTTAATACAGTGTGATCAAGAAATTTATAATATTGCTATATGGAATTCTTAAGTCTTAGTGAAACAAACTAAAATAACCCCCCCTGGAATTTGTTTGCTTTGCATTTTTTTTTTCATTAGAACTAATTATTTGTCTTGTACTGCTATTTTGCCTCAGCCAGAACTGAAGAGCTATATTCAATCAGCTTTTTATCTGTGTGAGATCTCTTGGAATAAATATTTTTCCCACAAAGGCAATCTAGTTCGCTGAATTGTTGAGGACTTATTAAAAGAACAAAAGTTGCAAGGAACAATGGAAATTTCACAGGCAATTCACAGCCTTTGCACAAAAACACCAGTTGAAGAGCCAATGCATTAAAGAAATCCCAGTCCCCAAGGCAGAAGTCTGAATATGAACTCTGCAGTCTGGTCTCCTGGTTTTTGTATATTTTACAAAGGTCAAACTGAGCCCAAAAGCAAGTGCACAAAATGAAGCATTGGACCAGCAGTTTAAAAGGTGAGAATCCAGTTATGTTTTATCCTTATTTTGCTTTCTAGTCTTAAAGTTATTGTTATTGGCTTGTAAGCCTTGTATAAAAACAAATACTCATCCAAGAGAAATATTAATAATAATAAATACAGGATTTCACAATAATTTGATTAACCCAATAAATTAACAAACCCTAACAATCTGGTACACTGGGTATATAACTTAAAAAGAAGGCTGACTAATTCAATTATGTATTTTAAACCCTACCACATATATGACCAAGTCATACAATATAAATCAAGATGAAAATCTTACTTTCTGTGTTCTTCATTCAGATTTTGACAATAACATTATGCAAATGCAAAGTTTGACTTCAGAATATTGCTTAAAAGAGCAGATACTGATTCCTGGCTGAGGAAATTTCACACAGTCTGAGATTTCTATCTTTGACACATGATTTGGATGATATTTAAAATTAATTTTATTATTTGATATAGACAAGGTTATATCATATTTATTCAATGTGGAATTAATTTAACTTATGGGTCTTCTCAAAGGTGTAATGCCACCCAAGCTCTGGCCAAGACTGATTGGTAGAATCAAATCCCATGGCCTAATTTGGAATCAACACACACCTCTGAGCTACAAAACCATATTGACTATCTTCAATATGAATGTTTAAAAATGGGGGAAAATGGCTTTCAACATTGTGACTGTAAAAGAAAAAGATTAATAAGACAACACTATATTTCTTACTGTTTTAGAAGGAGAGGTAGAAAAATGAAACTTAACATGCAATATTTGCTTTTTTAAAGCAAATAGACCTGACATTTCTCCCCCAGCACCAACACACGTTGGCTCCCACTGCAGAATGCCTTCCTACCATACTGCAGAGACACTTCACTTCCTCCTGGGAAGTGCAGCTTTCTTCCCTAACAATGGCCCAACTGGTTTTCATAACGGAGATAAACGCTCCCTGCTGTGAATTGTAATAGAAAAACATGTCAAACAACCAACAATAAAAAGAAGCAGGGCCAAAAGACTGGCTTTTCCTGTTTTTATGTGCAGCACAGAGGAAACCAAGCACGTGAACTGCACTTGGCTCCTTCTAAGTCAAAATATCATTTCTTTTAAATGAGAAGAGGAAAAAATGCAACTCATTTCTGACCCTTTTTTCACTCTGAAGTGCAGACATGAAAACTGAACCCATTAGCACTCAGTTGCCAGAGGTTATAATGAAACCTCTGAATGTGAAAGTCATATGTTTTGTTAAAAATATAAAGAAGGAATGGTTATTCAGTTAGGATTTTTCCACCCTTTTAAAAGCTGTTATAATATGAGTGATAAGGACATCCAGCTGCCATTCTGATGATCCCACGGTATTTTCTAATTTTATGTTCTTTGCTCTGGCTGACAAAAGATCACTTGCTTAAACTCCCTTTCTCTTTCATCCCACCATGTATTTGCTTTCTGCTGCCCTGCATGCTTCTCTTCATTGCCTTTCTCCCCCAGCTAACTTTTAATAGCCTACTAGTTTTATTTTGATGTCTCTAGATAATTAGGTTGGTGAAATTCCCTTTCTTGCTGTCCTTTCTCACCTGCTTAAACTGGGAGATGCCAGAAAGGAGGTTCCTTTTATTGAGCATGGAAGAATCTGCAAATTATTATTCAACATTAGATCTCAGTCTGGTTAAATTGTGCAGAAAATGGTCAAAGAGATCAAATGCACCCATTGCCAAGGCTGAGGACAACCCATGTTTATGGTACAGCCCTGATAACTGTTGATGAGCAAGTAAAAAACTGTAATTTGGAGACTGAACAGCTGTTTACAGTGCTGAGAGTAATTTTGATAGCAGTGAGCTTCTGACAGTCCTGCTTGGACAGAGTGAACACAGCTTTTTGTGAGTGCTTTTCCTCAAGCAGAGATTTCTTCTGTTCTCTTTTTCTGTTCCTCTTTGCTACCTGTATCAGACTCCTGGAAGGAAATACTGCCGCACATGCAGCAGACCCACAGTATTAAATTTGTAAATTTTTCCAGGAACATCAGTGCACAGACAGGAAACTTGACACCTCCACGTTTCAGAACATTTAACTGAACCTGCCTAGACTAACTCCACAGTGTGTATTTGGATGCATCTGACTCACTGAACATATAGATGAATATTTATGTGAGATCTGAGGAATTCTAAGCCACAGGTGCTGGGAAAGCGGGCAAGTATCACTGGGTACCTCTTCTATTTTCTTAAAGTATCCACATCACTAGTAGGTGATGAGACTGGACAAACTCTTATTCAGTGTGTTCTTAAGTGGGAATCCTGCTGGTGAGAGATGGTGATGGAAAGGCTGAATCATCCCATGTTCAGCATTTCCACATGGTAATTTGTGTTAGCTGAGATTCTAACTGCAATGAGCCCATTGCTGCTGGATTTTAAACCAAGCATTTCAAAAGGGCAAAAATAACAGCAGCTTCTCATGCTGCTGTTTGTGATCTACATTTCAACACTCCCTTGCTCCATACTTAAAGCCAGCGCCTCACACCCGGAAGTTAATCATGAACCCTAAATCTCTCAGAGCCTAAGAAGGTTCCTCACCCACTCTCATGGTGGATGGGAACAGAAGGCACTGGACTCTGTTTATAAAAGTGACATTCTAGAAGAGCACAAATGGTGAGATTAGAAACAATAGATTAGAGAATGCAAGATGTTTGTTACTGTAATAAGGATGATTAGACCGTGAGGGGAATGGGAGAGGTCACGGGAACAGCAAGAGAGAAGAGTCACAACGAGAGGCCTCGAATGTGTGGTTATCAGGAAGGCTGCTTCCACCCTGCTCTGGTTTCTGTTAACAAGACCCCAGCTTGGAGCCCATCTGAAGACTCTGAAATATAAATGCATTAAGGTACATTAGCTGCTGCGGCTATAAAGAACCTTTAGAGTCATGACATTATCAGATACACAGGACAAAGAACAGATTCTCAGAGCAGCCAGAGAAAGCAAACAATTAATTACAAGAATAGCCTGCCCACATGTTGTTCTTCCCAGACCTGAGCCCAACACAAACCTTCAAAGGGCATAAATTAGATTTTAAGATGCTCCTAACCAAGGGAGATGCCAAAACTCCCTTCCATTTTATGTAGAATTAAGTATTCTGTAAAGCACAGTCACACACTATTAGTGCATGCTGTGGAGGAAAAAGAAGTAGTAAACTTGGAAGCATAATGATGATCACAATCTCTGTGGCATTGCAGAAGATCCAGGCAAAGAAGTGGATGCTGGAGACTCTTGAGCCAATGTACTCAGACTGGGGTGGGAAAGGGTAGAAAACAGGCAAAGAGTAAAGCAAATTTTGAGATGGCTAAAGTTTTCTTTCTCCTCAAGACACAATTGTCAAACAGCCCATACAGAATCTTGGAATGGTTGTGATATTTAGGACAAGATTTTTTTGCATCATTAGGTCAAATGTTGAGGACCGCTAATATTCTAAGTATTCTCACAGTTATGTGGGTCAATATTGACTACTTGCTTGTTCACACACTGGATTTCTGACCATTACAATGAAAAATAACCAGACCCTGTCTTTCTGAGGGTTTATATGCTATCAGAGAAGAAATTATGGAAATGTTTAAATGGTTGGAGAGTCTCCAACTGCCACTAATGAAGAACAAGAACAGTTTTTTCCAGGTAGAAACTAAAACTTTTTTTTTTTCCAATGACTGTCAGTCCTTATTACCATATTTTACTGAACTGAGGCCAAACATGTGAGCTGTTGGAAAAGGTGCCAGTCAGAAGGATGTTGTCATCTCTACCATAAAGTTTAGGTTGCAATTTTTAAGTTCAGTGACTAGATGTAAATAAACATCCCCTTGTGAAGGAGGGGAAAGAAGCAGCTGGCTGGGTTACGTTACGCTTGAGATTAGGAATGGAAATTCAGTGAAAATAAAGGAGAAATGGTTAATTTACCTTGTCAGTTTTTGTATGCCAACAAAGAGAATGAATGAGACTTGAGAATTTTAAACATATATCAGACTTTTAGCAGTCAATTTTTTTTCAAAAGCCATGTACAATATGTGGCCTTATTTTACTGCATATCTACTCTATCTTTATTAATGCTTATTTAAAATCTCAGTCTTTCATAGTTGTGGTTCTCTAGCAATCTGACAAACTGTGTAGCAACACTGCCTGCACTTTGTTTCCTTTCACAGCAGAACCACAGAAAAAAATGTTTATAATTGACTGTGCAGTGACACACAGTTGCCACGTCTTTGTTTTATTTTGCATGAGTTATCTGCACCATGTACTATTTCCTGTTATGCGTATGGCTGCATTCTCCTGTTTCCAGCTCAGATCTACTCCAAAGGGGCACAATCTGTTGGTATCTGTGCCTACAGCCCAGAAACAGTCTGTAGTTCAGCAAAGCATTTAAGGACAAAAATAAGATCTTTGTTACTCAGCAAAGCAATTTATTTCAGTATGCAAGTGAGCAATTTGCTGAAAGTGGATAGAGTGATTATTACCTGGTGCTAAAATTGTACTGAATTGCATTTCTTGCCCAGGCAATTAAAGGATGACCCTGCAGATTCAGCTGTAGTGAAATTGCTGGTGAAAATTTAGAAAGGAAACAGAGTAGTTCTCTCAGCTCTATTTTCCTCTACTTTCTTCTATTTTCCACAATAAACTCTTTTTTGTTAGACCCAAAAAATTGAAGGAAAACAGCTCTGTAACCCAGAACACCTTTTTGTGTGTTCAAATGCACAGACACACCTGTGTTTCAGCTGTGTTTATAAACTGGCATTTTTCAGCATCAGTAGTAAACCAAGTGACTGTAAATGCATATTGTGCTTATTTAAACCAGTCCCTTATTACCCATCTATATTTAAAAATAGAATCCTTGTACTTAATGTCACATCTCAGCAAAAATATGAACGCATTAGAACCATGCCTTTCAGTAGTGTTAAAATTTATTTCCATCACAGCTTTCCCCTCTTTTTGCTTTTAGGATCTTTTGGCCTTTGACAGAAAGGAGGGCAAGCTTCCATTTCCATGACTTTCCACATGGTTCAGGGTAGATCCAGAAAAGAGCAAGAGGGATCTGACATTTTTATTGCTGTGAGTCATCACCAGAGAGTTTCTGAGAGGCAAAAGTTCCTGGAGGGATGTAAGTGAGGAGAAAAGGATGGAGCATGATGGAACAGAGAGGAGTTACCCAGCCTGGAGAGAAGCAGAGTGTGCAAAAACAGAATTGTGTTGTGTAAAGAAAAAAAGCAAGGTTAGGAAAGGCATGGAAGGCCAGAAGAGATGTTATTTGGGTATTTTGCTCTTGAAGATGAAGGAGTTGGCACTAAAGTGTGCAAAAAAGCAGAAGCAAGAATTTTCAGTGTTTATCATGTGGTTCAAGCCATGAGGGGACTGTGAGCAATCTGAGGGACAAGGAGCAATGTGAACCACCAATGTGTCACAATATTAGCCAACAGCAGTGAGACCACTTCAGAACAAGGAGTATATTTTTGGACATCTAACTATGCAAAAAAAAGCATTCTCCTAGGGCTCCTCACATTTCTGGATGGAAAGGATCATTGGGAGTGGATCAAGGAATATCTACAAGACTTGCCTTTCTTCAGTTGCCCTCTTAATGAAATATTTCAGTGGTATCCTGTCCATTGTTATACTGAATATTGTTGCAGGACCTGGGGCCCCTGTGACAAGGCTCAGCAAAGCATTTCAGCCAGGGCACAGGAGGAATTTGTGTTTTCTAGCAAAGCATTTACACACACACACAAACACACACACATTTTGACATTTGCAGTGCAAGGGTTTATTGTTGATAATGGATAGTAGGAGAGGAATGGAGGAAAAAAACTCTTTGCACAATGCAAGCCAGAAAATTTATGGAATGAAAACTCAGATATATCCCAGAAACATGAGAGAAGATCAGATTAATTTTTTCTCTGCTATTTTTTGAAGTTTACATTTTGGGACAGAATTTATTCCTTAGGCTGAGGACCATGACTTAATAACTTGAGATAGAATACTGCATTAAGACTGACCTACAGATGGGCAGAAAATATTTTATATTACTTATTCCAACATAATAGTAATCTTAAATGTATTGTTTCACAGGTCTAATGATGATGTTATTATTTTTATATTTATGTTCTTATTTTTATAGGTTAAAATATTTAATATGCCAATTGGTCATTAAACTTGGATTTCAGTATTTTAAGTATGGCAGGATACAACATCAAGGATATCCTTTGGTGGATAGGAATATACCTAATATGTAGTAAAATCCATAGTTTTCAGTAAAAATATAATAACTGTGAAGCTATAATTCTTTTTCCTCTTTATTTCTCCTTATTCACATGAAATTAAATGTTACTGGAGGTTACTGTTCATGTACTAAAAAAAAGATGGAATCAATACAATCTAGAACACTTTACAATAAAACTTGAATATTTCCCAAACTTTCGCAAGGGAAGAAAATGAAGAAAAATAAGAGGTCAGAAATTATATAACTAGTTCTAGACCTAGCTTTACAATTGTTAACTTCATTTTTTTAATTCTGTCCTCCCTCAAAGCACATTTCGCATTTTATTTTGATGAGCCGCTCAGACAACTATTTACAAAATCCTGGTATTGCTGACAGAAAATCCACCCACAAGAAGAGGTAAACTTTATGCTCTAACATCTATTACTGCAGAGTGCAATGACCTCATCTAAGCCCACGTGGGTCACCTTGTAATTAGTGCAAGGCATTATTGTAAGGGTTAGCAGATCACAGCCCGATACCCCAGAGCTCAGGCTGTTTATTGGATCTTGCCCTGAGCCCCGAGGGAATCCACAGAGACTTCTCCCCTCAGCTTCAGACTTTGTGGAGTCTCTGTGGCCTGGGAGTTTGGTAAACCCAGGACTCCCAAGATCTTTGGAAAAGTCCGTTTTGCTTTGGTTTTAAATCGCTGATTTAAGCAACACAAAATGTGATCAGCGCCGGAGCCGGTGGGGTCACCTCTCCGCCCTACCTAAAAGGCCATTTTAAGACTGTAGAGGAGCAGGCTTTAAAAGCAATTATTTCAGGGGTAAAGAGAGCACTCATCAAGGAGCAGGAGCAAGAGTATTTCACTCAGAGCAAGGCCAGCTCTTTCCCACACACCCACACCAGTGCTGGTGACCTGGTCACCCCTGCCATGGCATCCCTGCTCGGCTCTGCTGATACCTTCGGTTTTAAGTTTTTCTGTTCTGCTTTGGTGTGCAGCTTTAGCTTCATATTAAGTGTTACTAGGATCTTTTCACTAGGGTGATAAAGACAAAACAATCCTATTCTAGCTGGAAAGTCAAGGAAAATCTCTTCAAACTTCAGGCCCAAATCATAAACAACACAAAAAGAGGATGGCGGGCAAGCAAGCAAGGAGGATGAAACTTCATAATCTGAAGGTGTTAATTAGACAGTTAACTCCTGTATACAAATGAACTAAAACTTATAAAAATGTGAGATCTCATGACCAAGCCCTCTTTTTCTTCCATCTTGCAGCCATTTGGGCAGAACCATGACTGTGGCTCTGGTACGGCCAGGGTGTGGCCTTTGAAGGCACATCAATAAATATCCACTTTATTCCTCTTAACTCCATCTAACCTCCTGTTCCAGCTCCTTAAGGCACTACTGCCAATCCCTCTGTCCTGATCTGTGACACCCTTGGCTCTTCCAGCCCTTGGGCTCCCCAAAGGCTCTCCAGGAGCTCCTTTCTGCTATGCCCTGAACTCCCCATGTTGCTCTGGCCCAGCTGCTGATCCCTGGGCTCTCCTGGGCCCCTCCATCCTCTGTAAAAGAGCCCCTGTCGTGACCTGCAGCCACCCTTCCCACTGGGATCCAGGATCTCCTATGAGCAGAGCCTGCCACTCATTCCAGACCTCTGCCTAGGGGGATTTCTCCTCCTTTTTTTGCTGTATGTGGGGGAAGGTAGAGAAGGGGAAGGAAAGAGCTGTTTTTAAAGCTTAATAGAATCAATGAAGAATTTAAAGAATACATTTTATAACATGTTATGAAAACAAAGGCTTTGCCCTGGTTCACTGCAGCAAAATCACATGAAATGACTCTTTTGTACTTGTGGGAACACAACGTGGGTTGAAATAGAAGGAAAGAGCACATAGGGAAGGATTAGTCAGAAGCAATCAAAGATCCTGAAAGGCAAAAGAAAAACAGAAATGTCTGTGTGCAGTTGGAGATGCAGGCCTGCATAGTTCAGCCCTGCTCCTTGTAGCATTCCCTGCTGATTTCCCACTTTTTGCTCTCCCCCATCTGTTTGCATCCTTGCCTATGTGGGATATAACCCACCAAATCTGATGTGCTGAATCTCCCTGAGCTTGAGGAGATGGGTTCACATGTCTAGAATGTCTCAAGAATTACTTGTGTGACAATACAGGCAAATTCAGGGATTCAAAACTTAAGGATTCAAACCATGAAGTGTTTGAGATAGAGATTTTTAATTTTTGTATGTAGACCTTCATTAAAAAAGGTCCAGCTACAGTAATACTGCCTTGAATTGTATTAATGTGAGAGATGACAAACCTTAAATGCAAAATTTACTAATAATGAGTAACTTTGTTTTTCTTCTAAGGCTTTTGTAAATCCTTGCCCTACAATCTTAAAATCGTAGTGTTCCCAGTCTGGATTTTTTTCCCCTCTCTGATCAGTATCAATATTTGAAATATTTATTTTGTGCTAATTTCTTACAGCTGTAGCATCCTCTTTCCTTCTGAAACAATGTGGGTTGAATACCCCCTCACCCCTCTCCCCCCTCCTGACCTGCTCCAGACTTTTGGGTTTTTCACATCACCAGGAACATTTGTTTGCTGATAGTTGTTTTCTTAATCTTTAACTGTGTACATTTAGGAAGAGACACACAAGCACTAACTTTCTGTGAATTGTTTCACATTCATTAAATGTTTATATTTCCCAAATTTATGTCAAGACCACAAGTTGAAATTAACCTGATGAATTTGCTGACTGTTCTATTTGGTGACTTGCTGGAAGCATCATCTCCTAGCTCAGATAAAAGTTACCAATCATTAGACACAAAAAAGCTTATTCAGAAATTTCAAGGATTTTTAGGATAGCTCTGTAGTTTACAACATGATGCACGGGATGGAAAGTAATTTTAAACATGTATGGATCTTGCTGGCCTGAGCAACCAAAGGAAAAGTGTTTCATAGCTGCAAAATTACTTTAAAAAATAAAATTTACATATACTTCTAAGTCAAAATTTAAGTCAAAATGTTTGTGTTAGTTCTGAAAAAATTATTTCACAAAAAACTTTGGATTTAATTTGTCCAAAAAGAAATAAATTCTACCTGATTTCAAGAGCAGTGTAACTACCACCAAAACCCCATGTAATCTGAAATATCTAATCAGACATAGCTACAGGTGATCTTCCCTCTGCTTAGACTGTGATTCTATTTTTGGATTAGGTTCACTTTGAGTTCTACCTAAAATTTGGAAAAAAAGAGCTGTTTGGTGGTTTTGGTTTTGGGTTTTTGTCATTGTTTTTGTTGGGTTTTGTTTTGGTTTGGGTTTTTAAAAAATGGTTTTTATTTTAGCAAAATATGTCCATGAGCAGTTTGCATTGGGTTTTATAAAGAAAACAGAACTGATTAAAAGATCTTCCCCTTTAAATGTAATGAAAGTAGGGGAAAATGGACTTTTAAAAAGAATCGGAATCCTTTGTTTCATAAACTGTAAAACAGTTAAATGCAGAGAGAGGCATGACACGTGAGATAATGGATTATAAATTAATTCCATGAAAAAGACCTAGTTAAAAGAGGTCTTCACCACATCTTAAAGAGCATTTAAAAACAGCAAGACAGCAAGAGAGAAATCTCAAACTAGCTAGGAGAAACTGATGGTATTGTGAAACACCATCCTTGACATTCCAAGGTTCAGATTTTCCTTTTGCAGCAGGACAGGGTACCAAGGATGTGAGCTAGGGCAGGAGAGAATTCCAGCACAGCCAGCTCAGATACCTCCAGGAGTGGATGCTGTCCCTCCCAGCACACACCCAGCAGCTCCAGCAATATCTGACACCTTTCTGGGTCAGTGCCAGGGATCCTGCCCTTGGGTTGCACCAAATCCTGGCAGTGTGAGGTAAGGAATTAAAGTTTCCTCACCCTCCCTTCTCTGTCCTCTTGTGCCATCAGGTCCTGTCTGACCCACACTTAGCAAATTAAAGGAGATGAATCAGCCTTAACCCTGCTCTTACTCAGCTGGTTTTCATGAGTTTTCTTTTAGAAAACTCTCCCTCCATGCACCAATTTTCCTTTTCACAGTGATCCTCTGAGCCTGACACTGTCTTGACTTCCACACCACCAGGTGAGACAGTCCTGCTCCACTCCTGCTGCAGGAATAGCAGCAAATCCACAGGTGCAAGCAGGGACCTTTGGAAAGGGGCAGCACCCACTGGGAGCTGCAGGTTATACTCCAATATCTCCAAAGACAAGGCTCAAAGTGAATCACACTACTTTTTGCAGGTTTGGTGCATTCCAAAGATCCCAGAAACCTGGTGAATGCAGAGCCTCAATGTGAAAAATGCAATTGAAGAGGAAAATAATAAAGATGTGCTGCTATCACATCTTTAAAGAGGATGTGGCTCGACAGCTCATCACACCAACTTAGCAAGGGCTTCAAACCACCTGGAATTACCCTCCCAAAGTGCACAGTGAGAATGAAGTTGCAGAAAGGTGCAGGCTGGGTTTTAAACAAGTCTTTACTTGCCTGCCTAGGGTTTGTAGTGGCCCTAACACAAACCTCACTGAGCACAACCAGCACGGGAGGATGGGGGAAGGGATGGGGAGAAGCAGTCGTGGTAGGGATTGTGTGACTAAAATGAGGTATTGAATTTCTGGGTTTCACAATGAAACACTCCAGGACAAATGAGGTGCTGAAGCAGGATTTATAATTCATTGAGTAATAGGATTTTGTACTGTTTAGCAGGATTAGGCATGTTAAAGAAAGATCTATTTATTTCAGCCTGATAATGGATGAGAAAAGTGTATACTGCTCTTCGTTGTTATTTTAAGCAATTTACAGGATTACTCAGTAGTGGAGGCCCTGTGCTGCCCTATCTGCAGCATGTCACAGTAATGGTGATATTTGGATAATTGCAGTTTTCTCCATACAGTTTCAGAATGCTGGCAGTTGAAGGATCAAAGGTGTAAAGGTTGGTGGAGGGGAGGAGGGAGGGAAAGGAGGGATGTCAGGGGAGAAACAGTAGAAACCAATTAAAACATTCCCTTATTAGGCCCATGACCTCGGTGACCTCAGCCTGCCAAGCCTTTGGGACTCCATGTTCTGTGACTTAATGGTTTTTTCAGGGGTTTTATGCTAAAGTGCTGACTGTGCTTTCTCCAATGATGTCTGCCATTGACATGGGGACTGAAACCTCTCTTGCAAAGTAGTTGGAGAGGGAAATTGCTTTTCTCTAACACTCAGGATGAGATTTCCTTTTACACACATTATTTTGTTCGTTCCTGCTCCTTTCTTAAAAAAAAAAAAAAAAGAAGAAAACAAACAAACAAGATGTTCAGCTGACTTTTTCCTTTCTTAATATTTGACAGTTTTCATGCAGTTGTTTATTTCTGTTGGCCAATGTGGAAATAAAACTATCAGAACATCCAAACTGGGGTTTCAGAGCGAAAGGCACGTGCAGAACAAGTGGGACTTTCCCCAGCAGTGTTTATTCTTAAGCAAATGTATGAAACAGCAACTTCTGTCAGGAAAAATGCTCAGGTCAGGGAAGAGAAGCTGAAAGCCAGATTATTCCTTGGGAATCTGAAATGCAGCTTAATTGAACCAGTATTAGTCCTTCACAACAAAGTTTTTAACTGTGACCACTTTCTTTCTGAATTTAAAACATCTAAGGCAGTTTTAAAACTCAAATCCTTTCTCTCCAGAAACTCAGACTCCACTGCCAATTAAGTTAAAGAATTCCTGTGGAAATCTGCAGAGGTTGCATAATGCTCAGCTCCAGGCAATTTTAACCCTGAAAATAAGCCCTGGTGGCATGATCACTTCACTCTCAAAACACTTGAGCTCTGCTCTGAGCAATAGAATATTCATGTTTCTTCTGGAAACCCCATTATTGCCTAAGAAACTGGAAAACTAAGTGCCTAAACTGGGATAACTTTCTGCTGAACACTGAATTACAAATATAATAGGCAGAAAATTAAAATCTACTTTTTATTCTTCCTAGTAGATGGAACATGAGGCTATTTAGAGCAGGAAAAAATGGGTAATGGAAAACAACAAGAATCTTTGAAGTCTTTGTGACAGACTCATTTGCTGGACTGAGATGTTCTTGCATTAAACCACTGGCATATATTCTACTTGCAGAATGGGATGATAACTGTGATGGGCACCTACCTAACTTCCCCTCCTCACTAAAGGAAGGGCAAAATCTATTAAAAAGCCTCAGAAGAACACAGGATTTTTTGTACATGTAACTATTTTAAGCAGCACCTGCAGAAGGTTGTTACATTCTCATGGTCTCCACAGAAAGAACTGAATTATCAAGTCAGGAACTTTCTGGTCTTATGGCAGTAATAACAAAAACCTGCATGTTTTGTTCCTCTGACCATTTGAAAGGAGATATTGAATATTTGACAATGCTAATCACCACGTGGCAGAATTAATTAGGAAACAATCTCTTGAAAATTGGCCATTAGTACAGGCAGAGACAGAACAGAGGGGGGTCAATAATCTAACAAAATGGTCATTAGCAGCAGTTTAAATACTTTGATTTGACTGGATTCTTGCTAGAATCCAAACCAGCAGGTTACCCAGCAACGAATAATACAAATGGGGTCATAAAAATATGTCCATGCAATCTGGCAACAAACAAATCTGAACAAATCTAAAAGACAGGACTAATTACTTTGGACCACAGCACTGAGTCAGTCACATTGTCTGCTCAGAAAATGTTTTGTAGAGACGTGAAACCCTTTTTCAAACCAGAATTATGCCTCAGAGAATTCCTGGGAGGTGAATATGCAAAAGTTTTAAAAGTAGACTGTATGCTGACCATGACACAGAGAAGTAGGTAAAGTAATGCAGATAAAAAGCAAATTTGGGCACTCATGGAGGTGCTTGTTTAAAGGCATGAGATCAGAGCTCTGAAGTATCTAATGAACATTTATTTATTCCTGTGACCCTATGGACAGTCCCATGATATTCCATGACTTTCTCAGAGTCCCACACCACAGGCAGCAAGGCATTGGGTAGGATTTGCTGAAGGTCCAGCACCCAGGGTACATGAAAAATGTGTGTATGATGTCTGCAATTCAAAACTTGGAATAAAATATGGAAGAATTGAAAATTAATCATAATAATGCAGCATTTTGTGATTGTGGAGGTTTCTGGCTTGCAGCTTTGGAGTGTTTTGGAATGGCAATACTGGTTGAACTTTTGGCTGCACTCCTCATTAGATACAATAAGAAGACTATAGGTAAACTATGAGAGGCAGAAGAGCTGCAATTATTAACTTATCTATTATTTTTGTGCAGCAACTTCAAATTGCACTTAGGATCCAAACTGAAAAACAGCCCCTACCATGTCATATTTCTTTAACGGGAACATTTAAAATACCACTTCAGAAGTCACAGTATGAGATAGGATTTTTAGATTGACATTTTTAATCCATTTAAACATGTAAAAAACTATTAGTACCCTATGCTTGATGTTCTGAGAAGCATTCACTTGTCAAACTGTTTTATTCTATTTCTGATCTGTGACTAAAAGTGGTTAGTGAGAAGACAACTAAATCCATCAAAATTATGCTTAAAAATAACCCTAAACAATTACTCACTTTTGCCCCATTTGTGCTGTCAGTGTTTTATGCTCAAAAGCAGACTGAGAGGTCACATCTGAAATGTATTTTCTATCCAGTTTTAAAAAGAGCAATTATCAACAACACAGATATGTTCCTTACAAAATGTAGTATTTTGTATGTTCCATACAATATAATGTATCTACAAAATAATGTAAGAATTCTGTGAGATGTGCCTTAAGGAGGATCAAGGTGATTTTAAATTAAGGATCTCATCAGAAATGGGCTGAAGTCTGCATGCTAGGCAGCTGCCCTGGGAATTTATCCACTCACAGTCTTTCCAGTCATTGTCTTTTATATTATTATACCTGGAGCTATGTTTTAACACATTGATTGTTTAACTTGCATTATATTACAATACTTTGGATTGCTACTTTATTTAAAGACGTGATTTTAGAAGCACACAGCATGTGAATAATGTTGGCAGGACTTGGCCAGTTCTCCAAAGAAAAGATTGTACTATTCTTATGGAGTGAGGGATAAAATTTCTCAGTAGTATCCTGAAGTAATCCACGAACAATTCTTGAGCTCAGCAAAGCTCAGTACCAAACCCTTCTTTTATAATGATAAAACAATAATTAAATAGGTGGCAAAAAAAACTCTGAAGAATGACTGCAAATGTTTCAATTAGTTCTGCTCAGGTATCATAACATTCATAATCCTCAGAGCCAGCAGTTCCCAAGGATTAACTCTGATAGATACAACCTGCAGTACTTGTTCCCAATATTTGCTAAAAAATCTGATGTTTCACTTCTGCAAACTCAAAACACCTGTCTACACAGTCAAAGCAAATTCATTACAAACCAAAATTGACTGCAAGGCAACTTGAGAGTAGAATGCTAGCTCAAATGCTTTAGATTTAAGAAGCAAACTAGGAAAGGCTTTTGAAAAGTACATCAAACATGTCTTAGAACAAAAACAGAGTGTATTTTAAATGTGGATATTAGGAAGGCATTTGTTACTAAATAGTAGCGAAAAATATAAGGTGTAGAATATTAACTTTCCACTGCTGTTACAAGTGATTTGAAGCCTGGCACTGTCTAGAGGATGTGTAAATTTTCTCTCCCACTACAGGAAAAGGAATGAGAATAACACCACAGCCATGGTAAAACAGCAGAGTCACACGAGTGCAGTTAGCCATGACAACACAGGAACACATCCCACAGGCTCCATCCACAGCAGAACTGAGAGTTTTGTCTTGTTCAAACACTGCCATATCCACAAAACCCCAATAGGAACAGGCTCAGTTCTGTGATGCCCCCAAAGCCTTAATTCTGCCAGACTCCAGGCTGGGCTGGTATCAGTTTGAAAGGCAATTACATCTTGAGAGTGGGCAGCTCTGGGATTGCAGCAATCCACTCAGGAGTCAATCCTTTCACTGAGAAACAATTAAAATTTACTCTCCTCTATCATTTAGGGCATTACCCTAAATGGTTTTCCAGGTTTTCCATCCTGTCTAACACAATGACACCTTGGTGTCCAGAAACACAAAATTATCCCTGGTGAAATGCACATACTTATCATGGGGTTTCTTTCCCTCCCCACTGGTTACAGTGCAGAGTTTATAAGAGAACCTATCAGTCCCCATGCACAGCTGAAACAGCACGTATTCCAAAACCCAGTGACCTGTTTGTTCTTTCCACCCCTTGGAAACCTGCAGCAGGATATTTTCTCTAATAACAGATGACCCACAGCTTCAAGACGTCAGGTTTCTTTAAAATGTCAGCTGAGGTACTCAACATCATCAGTCATTTTTAAAAACGTTAGTCTTCCTCCCTGGGACCCTGGCTGCAGTTGAGTCCACCCAGGAAGAAATCTGATTCCCTGTTTGAATTAAATACATTGTATTTCTGCAGCAATGACACTGGATACTGGACTGACCTTCCTAAATGTAACAAATGCTTGTCCACTTAGCAAAATGTAATGCTTTGACCTTCTTACCCCACAGGAATTGTGATTTGTTATTAGCCAACCAAGAGACATTTCTGTCATTCAGCATTTAAAGACAAAGATTTGAAGAAAACTTTGTGGTTTTGATTTGCTCTTTTATTTTTTTTTTCCTGTGGAAAGAAGGCAGTTCAATTTCACCCACTACTTCACTGTAAAATACTGTACAATTGCATTATGGCAGATTTAAGTAACCATTTGAAAGAATTCAATATTGAAATTTGTACCAAAATAGAGGCATTAAATCCAGGAAATAAAAAGAGCATAGAAAGGATAACTATATTAAAAAGAATAACTACATTTTCATTGTTTCTGATTTATTCCTAACTCTGACTGTATTCTCCTTTGTTCTCAAAATGGAAAATCAATTGCATAATTCTGGCCTATATTTCCTAAGAATGAATATAAACAGAGATTCATTATTACTACTTTTCACAATATAATTAATCTGGCTAAGGATCTGCTACTTTCCCTGAAATATTTATATGCATATGAGCCTTCACATAACTGTGGCACCATAAAAATGCCTTGTACTGCTAAAGTGCAATTTCCCTGACATGTCTGTGAACATGCACATCTCCCCAAACCTACATGAGAGTTGTTTATACTCAATTACTCCATCAGCCAAGTTAAACTGCTGGGCTGGATGAATTGGGACCATTGTTTCCTCCAGTTTCATGGTATCAAACAAAATAGTCACGAGAGTGAGAGAATTAATTCATGTGTAACTTCTCAGTGCCTGTTCTGAGCGCTGCCCCTCCAGATTATTTTTACATGTGTGGTACTGCACTGAACACACACTCCCTAATACTGGGCTGCTTTTCATTTCAGACTTTCAAGCACGAGTGTTGTTGGATTAAATTCAATTTATAGAGAAATGGACATGAATGTTGCCAGGGCTGAAGTGCCAAGCTAACCAATAACATGTGACAGAATTAAGCCCTATTGCAGCATGCAGATCTGGCAGTGAATGGGATTTGGGAACCTGTGCAGAATGTTCTGAATTTTCTATTGCAAATACAGTAAAGTCCTGCTGAGGAAACAGCTGCTAGGAATAGAAAGATATGGAATTAAATGCTCTATCCTTTTTTTTCCTGCAACAATTCTAGACCCTTTTTCTCAGCTAACTGTTCAATAATAATTTTTAGAGCTATATTTATCAGAAATGACAATGATCATGTCTTATCCCTTTCATGCTGTTTGCACACAATAACAGTAAACTACTATTTTAAACGCAGCAAAAATCTTGGTGTTTGTTTGGCTATTTTTTTAATTGGTTGGGGGCATTTTTTCTAATGATTTTCTGTGTTTAAATAAAGCAATTGTAGATGTGCAAAGTGGATTTTTTTGCCACCTCTATTTTCTGTGTGTGTTTGGTTTGGAGTACAGAGGAACAGCTGGGGTTTGACTTTGGAAACTTGCAGGGGCCTTTTAAACTCCCCTTGTAGTACCAGGAGCTGTTCCACAGCAGCATCTCCCAGTGCCCTGTTGGTGTGAAGGCAAAGATGGACACAACAAGTGGGTGTGTGATTCTGCTCTCCAAAACCAGCCTCAGAATCTTTCTCACTTAGTTCCTAATCCTAAAGGCTGCATTTGTGCCAAAGAGCAAACTCAAACAGGACATCCACACCTGAATACCACCTTCTTTGGACTGGGTTGGGCAAAAGTAGAAACTTTCTGCAGGCTGCTTTGCACTTTGAATGGCAGCATCTGTGTCTCCACTATGTGTTTCACAGTCTGAATGTCAGAATGAGCCAGTTGGGTTTGCCCTGGCTGTCCTGGCCAAGATAAGGTGTTTTGTTTGCCCAGCCTGCTGACCCACACAGGCCTGGTTTGATGCACTTGGCTGTGCTGCTCTGGAAACGTGACCAGGTTTCATGTCGGAGTGAACACAAGAAGACATTTCTTGGTCACCTAAAGCCATTTAAAACCTGTTGGACACAAGTCTCCCTGCAGCCTCTTGGTCCTCAACCACTCCCTCTCTGGTGCTTAAACCTCCAAAAACAAAGCCAGATGATCCATCCTCCAAACCTGTCCTGTTCCATGTGCGCACATTTTTCTGATAGATAAGGTAAATTACACAACAAAGAGAAAAGCACTGCTTCTGCCCTGCCTCCCCCCCTTTAATTATCAGTGGCTGGAGACACAATTAATTTTGGAATTAAGACTGTCTGCTTTCATAAAAAAAAATATCCTTCCTGTCTGGCTACACTTGGGTTTGTTTTTTTTTTTCCCCAACCAATGTTGGCAATTATCTTCTGGGTCGCCTCTCAGTTGTCAATGGGCTGTCTGTGTGCCCCTCTGTTCCTGCAGTGTTTACAACAACTGGCTGTTGGTGACACAATGTGGAACAGCCAGGGAGGAAAAAAAACAACCCCAAAATGCTTCAGCAGGGCTGCAGAGGCTGATATGATGGAGTAATTATAGATGTCATACAACCTGATAGCATCTTTGGAACACAGGGCCTCCTAATGAGAATGATAACACTTGGAGCAATTGTTTCAAGCCTTGGCCATGGTATAATTATGTAAAACAAACCCCAAGCTCTGAGCTGACTAAACCCATGGATTTCACAGCTTCAAACAAGTCCTAAAAAATGCCAGCACGACCCACTCTGCATGATTCTAAGGGAAGAAGATGATTCAGGAATGGTGACATGGACAAGGATAAAACTGCACCCATCAGAAAGGGCAGGGATTTCCTGCTCATAAAATGTGATCACCACTGCGGAGATATGTCGCAGACAACTTTTATGAAAAATCCTTTCCTTAGGATTTTTTCTCCTGAGAAGCTGAGAGGCCTCAGGAACAAAATGTAAACAATGATTATCTGCTGCTGTGGAATGCAACAGGTGGATCTGTGATTGGTCTCATGTGGTTGTTTCTAATTCATGGCCAATCACAGTCAGTTGACTTGGACTCTCTGTCCGAGACACAAGCTTTTGTTATCATTCCATTCTTTCTCTATTCTTAGCCAGCCTTCTGATGAAACCTTTTCTTCTATTCTTTTAGTATAGTTTTAATGTAATATATGTCATAAAATAATAAATCAAGCCTTCTGAAACATGGAGTCAGATCCTCATCTCTTCCCTCATCTAAGAGCCCCTGTGGACACTGTCACAGAGATTGGAGTTCTTCCCATAAAATCTCTGCTCAGACTGGAAGGAATGACACCTAAGGCAGCTGGGGGTAGGATAATTTTGCCTCCATGTGGTCCCTAATCTCCCCCTGAGAGCACCCCAGCCATTGCAGTCTAATCCTTGCAATAAGATCCAAAAATGAAGGCTGGGACTGGAATCATAAATGTCCAAGTAAATTAGAGGTGTTCTGTACATTGCAAAATGAGACATGCTCACACCAGGATGCTGTTGATGAAAATACAATAAATAACCCAATACCTTTGGGATGGATTGGCAAGCCAATCCACTTCTCCCTTGTTTTAAGCTCAGAAATGCCCCTGCTCTGGTCCAGTCCTGCCTCTCTGGATTGCAGCCTTAGGGAAAATTTTTTCTCTTTGGAACTGGACAGAGGGAGAAACCTTTTCAGAAGAAATACAAATAAAAAGCACATTGAGGCCAGGAGCTGAAGCAACGCAGATCTCAAAATGATAATTCCACTTCTCCTAGAAAATGAGCACTTGGCTGGCCTAGGAATCTCATAAATTTCTGGGCCAGAGATCTTGCTAGCCAGCACGAGATGTTGCCAGACTACAACATCAGAATGTCATTCCTCAGTTTCACTTTCTGATATTAAGTGTAGTCTCCTTACCTGTAAAACAAAACTTCTAGATACTCTGGCTCATTCAGTGTATCTCATGATTTTATGGTCCTATTTTGCTTCCTTTTTTTTTCCCCTCATATTTGAATTTCTAATGATATAGTATTCTTAGCTCCATTTTAAATTTTTGAATTCACACTTTCTTCCAAAACCCTATGTGCTGGTGAACAACCCAAAGGCAAGTTAAAAGCAGAAAGGAATTTGGTAATGTAAATGTAGCCACTGTCCTGCTTCATAGTGCAGATTATTTACACTGTGGCTAACATCTTTCAAAATAATTTTATTTTTCCTTACAGTTACAGTTCTATTGTATTCTGCCAAAACCCCCACTGTCACAGGTGAAACAATATATTTTTTATTGCTTATCTGGTGGAATGCATTTTTGTGTTTTTTTTCTTTTTTTTTTTTTTTTTACACTTTAACATCTCAACTACAAAGTGTAAGGTTTGAATAAACAAGATACTACTCAGTTTTTATAAGGGAGTTGAGCTACTCTGGTTAATGGAGTAGTTTACAGATATAACTGAAGCTTTTAGTATGACCACCACAGTAATAAAACTTTTTTTCTTTTTTTAATAAAGTGATAAAAGCCAAAATCAGCAAGCAGGAAGAAGGGCTCAATATTTTATACTCAGAAGGCATAAGAAATACATAAAATTAGAAGGACATTTGCCTTCCATAAGCTGTTTCACATAAAGGACATACAAAAAGGTGAAATAATTTGATGTTCCCATCAGGAATTTTTAGGTCAAGGAATCCATTCAGAAGCTATCCAACAGGAGCATCTGAAGCAGATTGTTTAATCCAGTACCCTACACTGAATGGTGTTCTCTGCTACTAAAACCTCCAGTTATAACTGGAAATTCCTTCCATTAACCAGAGTAGCACAACTCCCTCATTCAAACTGAGTAGTACTGTTTTTAATCAAGCCTTATATTATTTTGTAGTTAAGACACTAAAGCGTAAGATAAAAATAAAAGCACAAAAAAATCTCAACCAGCAGTTAAAAAAAATAGTTTTACCTTAGGAAAGCAAGCATGCTCAAAATACAGCATTTTCTATTGAATCATACCTTAAAATAAAAATGCCAAGATGAAAGAGAATAATGCCTTGCTTTAAAATCAGAGTTTAATTCATCTAAGGGAGAGTAAAAAATTGGGCACATTCCTTCTGCAACTGATGATAAGCTCTCATTATTTCAGGCTATCTTCCAGGTTAGGTAGCAGAGCAAAACAATGAGGGAAAAAAATGTAACTTCATAAAAGCATCTGACATTGTGCCTGCAGTAACAAGAAATCACATCTAGCTGCTGGAGATATTCCTTCTGGTGAGTAAAATGCACCACCACCACTCTGTCCATATGGTGAAATGATTTGTTCTCTGTTATTGCAGTTGTATACTGATGTAACTCACTGCTGTCACAGATTCTTGGCAGCAGGGTCGAAACAATGTGATCAGGCTCAATGACAAGTGCCTGTCAAAAAAAGGACAGGGATTTGCCTGGCTAAGTGGGATGCAAATTCCCAGCCTGCAAGAGAGGAAAATTCTCCTTCAGCATCAGGTCCCACGCAGTGAGGAATAACCTGGGCTAAGAGATTCTCTGGGACTGGAGGGAATATTTACACAAAACAGACTTGTGGGATGTGTAGCACTAGGGTAGAGATTTGGGATTTGCACATGGAGATAAGCTCAGGGAATGGAGGAAAAGGCCAGGGAGAGAGCCCTGGTTTAGCTCCAGTGGTGAAGAAAAGGATGCAAGAACTGCTTTGTGCTTCCTCTGCATGTCTGAGCTGAAGCCTCTGAGCCTCCAATAGACAGAGAACAAGGAGGGCTTACAAAGCTCAGTGAGTGGACACAATTATTTAAGGCTAGGAAGGAATTTTGGGCCAAGTGTGACTGCAGCAGAGGTGAAGGAAAACCTCACTGCAATCCTTGAAGCAGCAGCTTGGCCAGGCCAGGTGTCACAGACATATTTTCATAAAAATCCTTTCTTTAGGATTTTTCCTTCTGGGAAGCTGAGGCCCCAGAAAAAGAATGTAAACAATGGTTATCTGCGGCTGTAGAATGCAACAGGTGCACCAGTGATTAGCTTATGTTGGATGTGTACAATTAAAGGCTAATCAAAGACCGAGCTCTCTCTGAGACAGAATCAGAGAGAGCTCCTTTATTATTCATTCTTTTTCTACTCTTAGCATAGCTAGAATACTGAGAACTTTCTCTCTATTTCTTTCAGTATAGTTATAATGTAATATATATCACAAAATAATAAGTCAAGCCTTCTGAACATGAGGTCAACATTCTCATCTCTCTCTTCACCCTGAAAAACCCTTGCAAGTCCGAGGATTAACATCCCCAGGTTCTGCAAATGCATCATCAGAACTTTGAGAATCAAAGTGTTCAGCACTATTTTTTTTTTTTATCTCTTGGGCAACCTTTGTGAGCCAACAGCAGAGTTTTGAATACATGAAGTTTACTTACACTGTTTTCTAGAAGACCAATACACAACAGCTGCAGTAGTTCATCCTGGATTTTACCAAAGGAGCTTCAGTTCAGGTCAATCCTTTTAATTTGCAGCCTTTAGCATTCAGCCAAATTGTTGGGACTTAACAGGATCTGCAAGTTAAAATTAAAATGTGCATGCTTGTCTGTTTCAGTTTTTATCCCACATCTCCTCCCTGGGCAGAACACTCCATTCTTACTCCATATGGATGCTCTCTGCTCCATCCTGGATGTTGTCTCTGGTCTCCTTCAACTTGTGGCAACCCCTACTTAACAAAAACCCAAACATGCCACAGAGGAACTCCACAATGGAAATATCTGAATGTTCTTCTAAGTCTCCAAAGGACTTCAGAGCCTCAGAGGTAGAAAAGGAACAGTGCACAAGCTCAGCAAACTCAGAGCCCTGGAGATGCGTGGAAGACGTGATGGAGCATATTCCAGGATCCAGCAAAAACATTTTTAGAGGAAGCCTAGGGCTGAGAGTCCAAATTGGAATACTTTTTTTTGGCACATTTTATTCCCTTACTTCAAATAACAAAAGGGATTTTGATACCTGCTCAACCAAGGGATTAGAAATAATAAACTACTGCTGTGTTTGTAGGTTACTTTAACTGCATGGAAAGGAATAAATTTCTGTTATGTAGTAGAGGCCAGCACTTACTGAAATTACTTATATGTGGTGTAACTACTGAGAACAACTCTGAAATACATTAGAAGCAATAATTTCAATCACAGATCAACTGTGAATTTTTCCTTCGCTTTTTTATTTACATTCCTTTTCCTCTTCCAGGCTTTTTCTTCCCTTCATCTATTTTTCCTCCTCACATTTCTATTCCAACAAGCTGGACAACTGTTTTAAACAATAAAACGTGTAGCAAATTCAGTATCTGGCAGCTCCTTGTCCTTTTGCACAATGAATATAGATTGTATTTTCTACTGCAACCTCAAGGCTTTGCACACTTGGGAATCACTGTGCTTTTGTAAACCAATGAAAAGAAATACACACGTATTTTACAAAGGATCCAGTTGCTCTCTGAAGTGCTTGTGACCAAAATAGTTTCCTGTTTTATATTCTCTAGCAAACGAAACAGAGATCAGAGTTACACACTGAGAAATTCTGACATTTCCAAAAATTTGTTATCAAATAGCTCTTAAGGGGATATATAACATTTATTTTTCCCTGTGACTGTTGTGTACGGAGAAATCCAGCTAATTTGTTAGAAATTCTTATTTTAAGACGATTTAAGACTTCATAAACCTGATAAGAAAACAGTGGGGGTAAGATTATAAATTTCTACCCTTGAACACTTCCCTGCTTTAGTGAGGAGCTCCCTCTGTGACCTGCACCATTTATTTATCTGCAAGAGAGAGGAGCAGAGAGAAACCCAGGGTGAGTATTAAAGCTGATGTCTCCTTTATCCAGACACGTGCACAGGCTTAATCAGCCCAACCCTGGCAGACCCCAGCCCTGTCTGAGGCAGGGTGGAGGTGGGATGGAGTGAGCAGGGAGAGCTGCCTGAGGCTGACTGATCCCTGCCCTTTGAAACTGCCCCAGCACCCAGAGCATCCTTGAGCAGGATGGGTTTGAGTGCTGAGCTGTCCATCTCCACATCCTACATTTTGGCAATGGAGGTTCTTGTGAAAATCTCCCAGTTCAGCTTGCACACAGTGACCTAAGAGGATTTTTTAAAGCAACACCTACTAGGCTTGCTCTATGAAAGCAGTGGCTGTTCCAGGATTTTCCTCAGGGGCAGAAGCCAAACAAAAACCTGTAACTGAATCTCCAGCATCCATTCTCCCACCATGAAAAACCCCAGCAATGTTGCAGTTTGTAATTCAGGAAGAAAAACATTTAGCATAATAAATAGCTCTGGGCTCAACGTGTCCTTGCTGAAGGTAACTTTGGGTTCTCCCCTAAATAAAAACATCCCAAGAGCATGAAATGCTAGGACAGTAAATATTATGTTTTAAGAAGAGGAGAGGCAGACCTGCCAGCTGTCCTAAACTGAAATCCAAGAAAAATCCCATTTCTTCCTCCTATCCCTATATAATTCAGTATTTCAAGGCCCAAACAAGGAATCAAGTTTATGCACAGGATGCAAAGAAAGGCACTGAAGAAAATGCATGACTTTGGAAAACTTTAAGTAGCTCATGTAATCTAGAATCAAACTCAAAACGTCTAGTCTCCCATAAGTTTATGAAAATTCAAAGTATGAGAGAGATGACTAAAAAATTACAACAGTGAGAAAAATTCCAATTGTGTATCTGAAATGAAAACCCATTCCTTTATGAATTCCTTTAATCTGCTACTGTTCTATGATAAAAATTTTAATAAAATACTGAATGAGAAAATTTATTTTCAAACAGATCTTTAATATGCTGTAAATAACTGGAAGTTCCCCTTTACATTTCATGGGAGAATATGGTTATGAGAGTGGGAATATTATCAACCATAAAACATAAGGAGGGTCCTTAATTCAGGAAAAGCAGGATAAACAAGGCTTCTGAGAATTCTAGACCATTAGAAAAATCCAGACATAAAAGATATTGTTGACTCAAACATAAGGGACTAAAGTTTAGGAACAACAGGGGGTGTCTTGACCCCAGTGTTTAAATAGTGCTCACACAGAAAGCGGCAGATGGACAATGCCCTCCTAACAAAATGTTCCTTAAATTCTTTCTATTAAGATTTTTTTTTAATAAAAAATTTAAAGGACAGCGAGACAAAATTATCAGTATGTTTTAAATGTCACTTATTGGAGTGCTGGTGCTTTTTCCCAAACTCAGAGAAATATGCTTGCCAAATGGTGCCATTTTTAATGAACTATTATCATCACCCATGACAGCTGAGTGATGCAAATTCCAGCAGTCTAAAAAAGCAGGAGGTCACAGCATTTCACCTAAAATATTCTGAATTCCACATGATGCTGTATGTAAATAGCAAATACAGCCAGATATGCACATAGCACAAAGTCTGCCAGGTTTCTCCTAAATCTTTTTGACACAAAGTGAATTTTGAAGAATCAAAATAAGGAAACAAAAAAACCCCCCACAAATCAAACTTTCCCTACTTTTTGTTTTAAGTTTCAGTTGAGAGCTGAGTCCTACAATTAACAAACTTCTTTTTCTGCTTGATCCTGCCATTGCATAATAGTCCTGGGTTTGAGACACTGGGATCTGTTACCCATGAAATGACATTGATCCAACTCAGAATTGCCAGAACTGAATCAGATGGGAAAGCACAAACACATTAAAAAAAATGTAAGAGAGCTCCAAGTTTCCACTGATGTTTTCAATAATTAGACAATCAGAAAGCTTCATTTTGAAAAACAAACAAAATCATTTCTGTTTAAAGAACAATGCTGTCACCTTGCTAACAGCCTTTCAAGAAATTAATCATGTGTAAGGAAGGAGGGATTATTTTCTTTCTAGTCAAGAACTGGTGAGTCACCACTGCTGGGGCTTGCCAAGAAGCAATCACTGCACCCATCCTTCTGCTTTCTTTAGGATTTATTTCGACAGGAACACAACACATTTCACAGACTTACTGCATTTTACACCTGAGACATATTTTTACCTTCTATTCCCTTTACTGGCTGTGAAGTCTTTTTGTAACAGGCTCAAAGGACAGTGTGGAAAAGGCAGATTTCCTTCTCTGGATCCTCCCAAACCTTTTCTCTGTGGAATCAGATCTGCATCACTCCACATCAGCCAGAATTTATGTCTGGCATGTCTGAAAGCTTTCTTGGGCATGAAAATCCTTCTTTAAAAAGAACAAACAAAAAGCAGGGAGAAAGAAAGCTCACTGAGCAGTAGAAACTACCCAAGTAAAACAGGCTGAAGTATGTGATTTAATTGGGGATGTATTTAGGCTAGCAGGAAATGCCACTGATAAGAAGCTAAGGACTAAATGGACAATGTCTTCTAAGGGATTTCAAATTCTTTGATGAGCCTATGAGGCAGAAGTGCCCTTACAGTCTGTGCTGCAACCAGAGTTAATTATGGATTTATACATGTGGAGAAAAGGCTTGATAGTTATCTGTAATAAGCCTAAATTGGAGAGAGACAAGCTGAGGTCAGAGAAGTTATTAGTCTGCCTCAGAGAACTTGTAATGAGGCCAGAAAATGATGTGTGTGCAAGAAACCTCAAACCCACCTCCCCTCCCTCCCAATTTGAGGTAGCCCTGCCTTCACCATCCCTCACTTGCAGAAATCAAGGCTTTCCCTTTCCATATTATCTATTAAATTTAATTCCCCTTTTCCATACAGCATCCAGATTTAACAATCCATGCTGTCAGACACTCCCAAGGAAAAGGCAGCTGGTTTCTGGAACACAGGAATTTTTCAGGATATCACTGTGCTCTGAAGATGGAGATGGTCTCCCTTGTACAGGAAAAAAAAGGAAATTTGGAGGCCAACAGCAACTCCTCAGCCAGGCAGCAGCAGGATTTACCTGACTGAGTCTCTGCAGCTCTGCCAGAGGATGGAGGTCACAGTCTGGGAGAATTCCAGCTCTGATGTGAAAGTGCTAGAAAAGCTCTGGAGATATGGATTAAATGCCAGTTTTCTGTTGTGTTGTCAGAAACACAAGGTACAAGTGAACAAATTATTCACCCTGGGGCTCTCTAACTTAATTTTCTATGTGTGCATGTTAAATCAAATTAAATTCTTGCCTTTCCAAAAAGTTACTTTACTGCATTTCCAAAGGTGCAGCTTGATCAGCTGACTTTGATTTCACCAGAGACCTACATTGTACAGAGAGTGCCTGCCAAACCTGCACACACACACACACAAAAGCATTTAAGTGCCTGTTCTAAAAGGAGAAAAAGAAACAAAATCCAGTCTTCCTGGCTTAAAATGTTTGATACTCTCCATATTCTGGAGGGGCAGTTTTCAAGGGAGAGATTTAAACAAAAATAGTGGTGACACTAGATTCTGTCCTGCTCCCCACCACCATGTGCAGGGCTGGGTGCTCACACCACACTGAGATTTTGGTCATGGTCATGCAAAATTCAGAAGTGCCAAGGCTTAGGTGACCTCTGAACACTCAAAGCAATACTGGCCATGAATTATTCCTCTTGCCCAAAATGAAGGAATCAAGGCAGCATTGCTCTGTGCCATGCTGGACTTGGGGCTGTTTGTATTGGGAACTGGGCTCCCCTGCTTGCCCAGTGTAGCCATGATATTTTCTGAAAAATCCCTTTGCCAGGATTTTTCTCCTGAGAAGCCTCAGAGGAAAAGAAGAACAATGATTATCTGCTGCTATGGAATGCAAGAGGTGCATGTTTGACTGGTCCATGTTGGTTGTTTCTAATTAATGGCCAATCACAGTCCAGCTGGCTCAGACTGTGGTCAGTCACAAGATTTTATCATCATTCCTTCCTTTTCCTTGCAAGCCTTCTGATGAAATACTTTCTTCTATTCTTTTAGTATAGTTTTAATATAGTTTCAAGATAATATATAAATTGTAAAAAAATAAATCAGCCTTCTGAAACACAGAGTCAAGATTCTCATCTCTTCTCTCATTCGGGGACCCCTGTGAAGACCACCACAGTCCAGCACTTCAGGGAAGACCCAGCTATGATCCCCATGGCTCCCTCAGCCCCTTTTTGTCTGCCCTGCATCTGCTCACAAGGGCTTGAGTGATTGCCAACTGGAAGGGCTGGTTTTGTCGGAAAGCACAGAGGAGTGGCCTAGAAAACTTCCTTTTGCAGATTCCCACTAATTGCTTCCCAGAGTTTTCCTGTCCAGAGGGAAAAGTGCTGCTTCTCTCTTTCCCTTTTAGTAAAGGCCACGATTTCAATTTAAGTTATGAGTAGGATAAAACCTATCTTTAAATAAGCAGGTGAGTAGAAATGTTTCAAGATCCTGGGTTTATAGATCAAAAGCTTCAGAGCTAGGAGGCTGCAGTAATATGTGCTTCCATTAGAAACACGTGTGCTGAATTTTAGGCAAAATACTTTTGTTTCCAATAGCACTAGATACTAGATATCAACCATTCATTTTTAGGTCATTGAGTTAAATGAGCACACTTGCTAAGGACATCATTCCTAACATGAAAGAACATTTTTTGGTAACCTATAAACCTAAGATTTCATTTTCTTGTGGCTAGCTGCTCATGTAATGAGGGGGAATATTTTTTCCCTTCAGAAACATCTAGGTCTGTGCAAAGTCTTCATCTGAGACTCACATTAAATGTTGATTTCATCTGTGACTAAGAAATTCTACCAAGGCTTGTACAAATGTGTTTCTGAGCCTTGCAATTCTCATGAGTGATACCATTTTAAATGCAGCCAATTAAAGATCTTTCACCTTTCTTGTGAAAGATGTGGTCAAAATGAGCAACAAAAATCAATTACCTACTTCAGCCTTTGATTCAGAAAAAATCAGTGCTAACTGCAGGTGTGTTCTGCTGCATTTTGGACTGCCACTTTTTGGGTTTTTTTGGATGGAAGAGATGCCAGTTGGGTTACAAAGCACTTAACACATTTGCAAAGATGTCTGAATTTTTAGTGCCAGGAACCAACACTGGATTTTTACCAAGCTTAGCCTAAGTAAATACATTGCTGCTCCTGATTTTTTTACTGGATCTGTAGTTCGAAACTCATCTGAATAATTCGAGTGCCAGGATGCCCTTCCAATTCTCCATTGCAGTAATGGAGCAAGCACAACCCCAAAAAGAGGATATGTCAACAAAAAATATCTGTGCCAAGTAATGACCAATGGCTCCATGAGAAAAGAGGAAAGAAAAGCAACAAGAAGTTTATTACAGATGAGTGGGAATGGAAAACCCTGATTTCTACCATTGTGTTCTGGAAAAGTTATGTACAGCCAACCACCAGGTTTGTGGTAAATGCCCAATAACACTGATGGCAAGAGAGAGTCATTACTGCTATCCTGAACCAGAAATGCCAAAAACCAACACAGCCCAAAATGAGGATGGAATAAAAATTACAGATGAATTACAGAGCTCATCTGCCTCTGTGCTTCATACACGGCTCCCTCATTTAATTCAGAAAAAAGTCAAAACACCACTGCTGAGTCAAGTCTCGGACCTCACACTTAAATCTTTGAGCTAATCTTGTGATCATGATATGTCCTCCTGGCTGTTCTAATTTGTGAGTTATGATATCATGATTTTCCTATTATAAGCTGTTCTTTCAAAACATGTATTTGAATTAACAATAATATATTTATATATATTATATATAAAATATATATATTAATATATCAATAAATATATAAATATATAGTTATGAAAAATATACATATATTTATATAAATATAGAAATATAGCAATATATAAAGAAAATATATAAATATAAAGAGATATATATAAATATCTTTATGTGTTTCCAAAACAAAGATAAATCAGGAGAATATTCTACAGGGTATATCTTCTGATTAAAAATACATTATTTGGCTTCTGGGATAATATCCTAGGTATTGGAACATTAAGAAAACAATGGGGATGTTCTGATGGCTACAGTAGAGCCATTCATTACTTTTGTTACATCAATTACAAAATGGGGATTTTTAGAGATACAATGGTGGATACACAAGTGTCCAATAATCATATTGGAAAGATGCAGAGAAAGCCTATAAAAACCCAGTTATTTACTATTGCTGATGCTCTCTCTCAAACCCAACCTTCACTAATGCAGCCCAATCACATCAAAACCTCTAAATATGCAACCCTGCATCAGATCTCAGAAATTAACTGCAATATGAGCAACCTCTTAATGGCCCAGGTGATGTTCTTGGTCAAAATACCACATACCCATTAAATTTCCATTAATTATTAGCTATTTTGTTTTATAGATAGAAATTAATATTCTAACTTCCTACAAAACCTCATAGATAAACACACTTTCCTCAAATTAATAACATTTAGTAGTAGTGTTGTTGAACACTTTGGGAGTTCCCTACATCAAACTCTCAATTTAAAAGCAAACAAACCAGTCAAACAATCCTTAACAATGAAGAAACCATCCCTGGTTTATGCTGAAATAAAATTGCAGTTGTGAAATTTAAACAAGATTTTTAGTTTCTGTGGAATGGAGACAGAATGGTGCCTATTGGCAGTTTGGTCACTTCTTTTGATGTGGCCAGCATCTCCCCATGACATGAATAATTAACAGTGGGACACTCAGAGATTTGGATCACTTTCACTATTTTGTGGAATAATGCCTGAAGCCTTTTAGGTATCAAAAATTATCATTATTGTATTCTTGTCTTTCTCCTAAGTAATCGATTTTTAGACTGTAACAAAGTGATCACATTTGCTTATTTAGTCTCAGATTTTAGGAAAAAGCTTGATCAGTATTTATGCACTTTAATAGGCACTTTTAAGATCACATCCAACATGATATGATTTTTCAGCTGCTGCATTACAAACGCCACACTCACATCAGCCTTATCAGACAGATTCAACATTTGATTTTAAAATCCTCTTCTAAATATGCACTTTATGAAACTGTCTGACCTGTTTATTCATTCCTTGTCACTGATTCAGAATTAAAAAATTCAGAATTCAAAATGTTGAGGTCAAAAGATCATGTTTTCCTTTCTAGAGAAATTCAAGCAGAATTTTTTTTCTAGCTACACAACATGGACACAAAAACACCTTAGAGTACCTTTATACAAACAATTTTGGACAATGACTTTAGGTCATTAAGAGCTAGCCCATGCTAATTTCCAAGCTACAGAGAAATGTCATGTATTTAAGCAGCTTAAATGCTTATTAGCTCGGTCTTTGACAATTTAGCAATAATTTGGTCAATTTTTGCATAGGGCTTAAATGCCTTTAATGATACCATGCTCTTAATGAAAAATCATTTAATCCAGTTGAACAGCAAATTCAGTTTTTCCTGATGAGGGTCACAATTCAGCACCATTTTTCTCCATATTTTATTTCTCTTTATCAAAGACAGTCCAGCTATACAGCTCCCAAAGCATCTACTTTTCACAGAGTGCAGATTTCCTAGGGAATGGAATGTGAAGCATTTGGAGGCTTCTTGCACATTGAAGTATGATAAGAATTTCTGGTCTCATTGCTGGAAAGCAGTGAGTGCTCAAACAAAAAAAAAAAATAGTATTTTATAAAGTAAATGTTACTTCCAGGGGCCTGCTCTGCTGTTATCGACAAGGATGCACCTTCTTTGATAAAGTGTGGTTCCAGCACTACACCAGAGCAAGTCCCCTAGGTTAGAGCCATGAAGTCACAGGATGGTTTGGGTTGGAAGGGACCTCAAAGATGATCCAGTTCCACCTCCCACTACCCCAGGTTGCTCTGAGCCCTGTCCAACCCTGAGCCTTGGTTGGATTAGACAACCCCACACCTGTCCCAAGCACCAGAACAGCCCCACTGAACTGCACCTTGCAGCATCACCCCACAGGCTGCAGGAGCAGATTTCCCAATCCCACCCCTCAGACTGGGTCAAGTTGTTTGGCTGGGCCTTGCACACTTAACTCTGAGTGTTTCTCAGGATGGAGATTACACACCTCACACACCTTGAGATGCCTCTCCCAGCCCTTCATCCTTCTCATGGGAAGTATTTTCCCTCCCAAATCCCTTTGGCTGCAAGTTGTGCCTGCTGTGCACCTCCAATAAGCGTTTGGCCGTCCACACACTGTGAATTCTCTTAATGTTCTGAACAGCTGCTGGTCAGCAGCAAAAGTGACCCTTCCATATCCAACACTGTTCAAGTTACTGCCAGGACAATCGCCATACAGGTGTGTTATAAAATGGGACATTCAGTGATGTTTGCACTCTGGTCACGAACCCAGATGCTCTAAACCATGAGCAACCTGATATCACTGCATACAGGCACTACCCAGGCTGAAAGCTCATTTTCCTTAAATCAAGTTTTTCAAAAGACTATTTTCATTGCAACAATTCTGTGAAATCAGCTCAGTAAAAAAGTTAGACTGCTAAACATAACTTTGTTTGACACATGAGCACATTGAGGTCACACCCAGATCTCTATAAACATCTGAGTGTTTGAGGGGTATGAACAGTAAGATACAGGAGTTTCCACAATAATTGAATACTGACAAACCCATTTATTATGAACATCAACTGTAGAGACACAGGAACATGGCTTTTGCTCTCCTCAAAAAAGGACCTGCCACTGGACCAGCGTGAATATAAAACTAAAGCTTCAGAGTAAGGGATGCCAGACTCACTGTCAGCTTCACTTTAGTAGACCTTCAGTCCCTTCCATTAATGTTTTCTTTTTTCAGGATATATGTCCTCAGATAGATGTCCTTTAGCTTTTTCACTTAACAGATGTATTTCTACCATTCCAGCCACGTCTTGTTTTGTGTATGCAGTAATGAGAGGTCATGAGTGCACTATAAAACAGATCCCTCAGGTCAGGAGGCCTTGAACAAAGGCAAATATTGCTAAAGGCAACATCCCCTTAACTGCTGAGTGAGGGGAACTAGAAAAACACCACATTGTCCTCATCAGAATATTTTTTACCTGTAGCAGCTGGAACTTTTCAATGGAACTATTACTGGAAGAGAGTGGCACAGTAATGTTTTTATCAGTTTACATGGACAGCTGCTCACACAAGCCAGGATCAGACTGCTGTAGGTGTGCTGGCAAGAGGTTAGTGGGAGCAGCTGGAATTTGAGAATCACACTCCTGTGGCCAGCTGTTTGAGTCAGACATTTTGGGCTCTTAAGCTAGTCCATGACACATTTGCTTCTTTTTGTTTAAGTGAACCATGGCTTCTGTTACAATATTTTCAAAAACTCAAATCATAATAACGTCTGACAGTTAATTTAATTAAGGAATGACTGGCTTTGATGAATGGCTAAAGCAGTTTATCTTCAGGAATGCTTAATTGCCCTGGAATCATAAAAGAAAAGAACATAGTCTTTTTTTCTGCTTCTATCCAATAAATTCTCTGGGGAATTAAATGTTCTTGCTGTCTCCTACAGCATATACAATTTTCTTAGGAATTCAGTTTTATATTTAGTTCCAGTCACCAGGTGTTTTCCAGAGAACTATGAATCAGGCATCCAAGCAGCAGTAACAAAAATCATTACTGGCCATCTTTATGAAGTCAGCAAATTTTATCTATGGCATTCTTTTGCTAAAAGACCCCTTATGATCTACTGAAGGCTGCCCAAAATTTTTGTCTTACCCTAGTCAGAGATCACATATCAAAATCGAATACAAGACAGGCAGGAAAAAAGGCTGGCAGCTTAATGAGGTTATGTTCCCAGATTGCCACTAGGATGGATGTGCAATGTGACTTCCACATGAGCTTTTGCAAAGCAAGCCATGACACTGGGCTCAGTGAGCATCCTCAGTGAGGCCAGAGAGAAGGAAAACAGCACTTGACTCCTCTTGCTTTATTCAGCAGTGCTGAATGCAGTGTGCTGGATGTGGCAGGAATTTTAGCAGGACAATTCTGATCACCCTTCTAAAAGACAGGTCTGAACAAAGCCAGGCCCTTGAAGAATCTCAGCACCCAAAAAAAGTTAAAGGAGCAGCCAGAATACCGTGATACAGCAATCATATTCAAGAATCACAAAATATAAACTTCAGACTGCATTCATATCATCTTGTGGAGGTGATTAATTTAGGTATGGCAGCAACCAAGATTGAGGCACTCAGCCCCAGCAGGACATTTCAAAGAAATGCTCAAAACAGTCTGGAGTCACTTCCTCACCTCTGGCAGACAATACCCTCTCATTGCCACAGGGGCTGAGCTCCCTTACTTGATAATGAAGTGGATATTTTTGAACAGCTTACTCTGCTTTCCTGCAAAACAAACACCTTCAAACACCAGCTGATTCTCACAATGCCTTAAAATTACATAAAGCCATTTGGTGATGGCAGGAGAGCTGCTGCCAGTGTTTCAGCAGACGTGGAGATGAGCAGCATTGGTATTTGTGCCAATTCTACCAGCGTGGCTGGGAATTCCATGTGTGAGCTTTGCTCCCTTTTCAGGTCCCACAATCCTGGGCACAGGTTGGTGCTGAGATGTTTGTGAAGGGGACCACAATCCACACACCAGAGCCACTGCAGAAACATGATCCAGCAGTGGCTGAGTCCTGCAGGCAAACACACCTGGTTTTGTCAAGTAACACCCATCCATCTTGGAGGGGAGGGTTTCACAAAGGAAAGGCACAGAATCATGTCCAGCACAGACACAGGAGTAAAATTCTCCTGTAGTAAAATTCTCCAGGAGTAAAATTCTTACAGATTTGTCATGTCTCAAGTACTGACACATCACCTAAGCACCAAGTGGGTGGAAGTTTCCTCCACTGTCTCTCTGGAGCCACTGAAACACAACCTGTGGGAGGTGAATTTGATCCAACTGGCCCAAGTCCAGCTATGACAGCTTCATCCACTGCCACTGCAGACATCAAAATCACCTCTTTATTTTACTGCAGGTGCACAGAGATTTGTTTGTGCCTACCCCTGTCTGGAAAAAGATAAGACCCTCAGCATGAAAGGCGCAAACAACCAACCAAAAAAAAAAAACCCCAAACAAACATAAAAAACAACACTCCTCCAAATCTGTTCCTCTATTTTTTAAAATCCTTTAACTATAAACAAACACCAGTAAGTTTGTTGTGTTTCTGTGATCCTGAGAAGCAATGTCTCTGTTCCAGAGTGTTTTCCCAAGCATCTGTATTGTAAAGATGTTTCCTTTGGATATACACAGAGAGATCAGAAGGGCTGCTCCAGCATTCCCATGGGAATGTTTAAACTTGTGAAACAAATGTTTTCACTGGCTGTGCAAAATCGCAGTTTAACTTTTTTTTTTTTTTTTTTTAACCAAGTGCAATTTCCAACCCGCATTATTACTGTTGCTTTGCCAAAAATATGTGATTTCAAGAGAATTGCTCCTAAGGGTTTGCAGTTAATGGCTGAGGGACATACAGCAGCATTGTTTTTTTGTTCACAGACGAATAACTCAAAATGCTAGCAGTAGTTTAATGTTTAAACAAACAACTTCTAGAAGTAATTGACTGTTCAATTGCTTTTACTTCTGGATAGCATCAACTCTCTCATTTCCAGTTTTTCTGCCTGTCTTCACAGGCCCTGCTGGTACTGGATTTGTTCTTCCCTTTAGAAGTCCTGAGGCACTTGTATCCATTACCATAAGTCAGAGTAATAATTTTTTGCTGGCAACCCATATTATCACATTCAAGTATTACCACCATTTGTAAATACCAGTTCTTATTCATGCTTTACTCAGAAGAAAAGCCAACACCTTTCTTGAAAAGATAACCCAGTTTTTAGCCCTGTGCCATAAGAAAATAAAAGTGATTGTAATGTCTGCATAATTTGACATCTTTGTCGGCCTTCTTAGTATATCTGAGATGGACTTTTATAACCACTTTGACAGATGAACAATGATCACAATTATGCTTTGTTCTAATAAACCTACTGAAAATAGAAGCAGCAAAGATGAAAAGAGGGAACCCCATCAGTGGTGCCCCACAAACAGGAAAGACTGCAATATAAACTTCTATTTTATTAGACACCAGAGAATGGAAGTACACAAGAGGCTCTGCAATTTACCAGCTGTGGGAAAAGCTTCAGTTGGAACTTAAGATTTTACTGGACATCAGAGAGTCCAGCCATAAAACTCAAATCCATAGGAAACCAAGCTTCATTTGTTGCACTCCCCACAGAGAATATGTTGGGAAATAGGTTATTTATCAGAGATTTGATCCCATGTTCATGCCCTCTGCTGTGTACATGTAAATGCCAGTAAATGCAGCCAGCACACACGCAGCCTGCTGGAGATACTGTCTGTCTGTCTGCAAGAACAAAGCACTGCAAATCAGGAAACCTTGGTACCCTTCCTGACTCTTTCACCAGGCTCCAATGTGTGATCTCAGGAAAAAATCAAAACATTCCCATGGGTCAGGCTTCCTCTAGCCATATGTATTTATGTTTATACAGCACTTGTGATTCCCAGCTAGAAGGTGGTCTGTGAAAGCGAGGAAGTTTGGAAGTGCTGCCAATGTTGCTCGTTTTCCTACACCCCACACCTGACTCTGTGCTAAAGGGTTAATTGTTATTTCTACAGTAACTTCTTCAGTTATAGAAGACCTCTCTCAAATAAAAACCAAAACAATAATTTCTGAGCCACTGTCTCCAACCCCAGTGAGAGGAGACACTCAATTAAAATGCAATGCAATTTTACAGACTATGAAAGCTTAACAACATATTAAAAGTCACACAGACATCTTTTACTATAAAGGAAAAAAATGTACAAGAGCCATATTTTTGAAAATAACTCAATTGAAAAAAAAAAAAGGTTTTTACAATCTTTTTCTTCTTCTGAGGCAGCTGTCTGAAAAGAACAAATTCTACATCTCAAGAATCATTTAAAGCAATGGTTTTACCCTGCCAATCAAGGCTACAAGACTCAAAATTAATGCCACCTCTAAACTCAAAACCAGCAGGTCCTGGATACCTTAAAACATCTCTTAGTGCTAAAGACTCTTTTCCTGAAGGCTAATTTTGAAGTCAAACTGCTTGCTTTTTTGCTTTTTTCCAGGGAGTCGACATAAAGAAGGCAGAGGGGTCACTGGATCTCAGCCTCCAGCACAGGGAGGTTACAGAGCCCAGTGGTGGAGCAGGGCTGCGAGCCCAGCTATGGAAGAAGTGATGCCTTGGAGTGGCTGCCTAGAACAGGGGCTAGACAGAGCTAAGAGAATTAAGTGGATATTTGTTAAAGGCCTTCAATAGGTACACCTGGGGCAGCCAAAAGCCTTGCAGAGGCTACACCCCAGATGGACAATTGTGGGGGTCCCAGTTGTTGGTTTCTCTGGGTCTGGACTGAAGGCACTTGAGACAGTATTTCATGTTTGGACTCAAGTGTTTATCACTTCTTATCAGTAAAACAGTCTCACAACCATGAGCTCTGCAGCAAGACACAAAATGGCCAACAATCTCTTGTTACAAGGATTTTTAAGACTAAACTATCCAATTAAGATCTGAGACCAAGATTATTTTCCCTTTTTATCCAATAAATGATCCCAAACAGACCCCAATGCAGACTTTTCTGCCCAATTACAAAATGCTACCCAAACACAAGAAGAAGAAGGAAGAAGCACGAAGAAGAAACCCTGTGCCCTTCATCTTGCAACATACTAAAAATCTCAAAACCTAAATTTCTCACCAAGTGATACACCTACACTACTCTCTATAACCTATTTCACACTTTTGTGGATTCCAGTCTATCTTGAAGTCTGGAAAACTTTCTTCATGAATGAGGGTCAAAGTCAGTGCTCCCCTGGGGGTCAGGGCACCCTAGAGCAGACAGAGAAATATTCCCAGTGCCCTGGGTTTCCACAGATGATGTCAGGAGTTTTTCACGCAGATATATTTGGTCTGTTTGCATATCAGGGTTTAATTCTCCAATTACAGCTTCAGGTAATGAAGGCATGTATCCCCAGTTTGCTTACTTTTGTTTCCACTTTTTGGGGCCTGAGGCAGAGGGTGTTCTTGGTACTCAGGCCTGGAAGGATTGCCTTGCCTGACCAAAATGTGAGGAGAGCTCACCAACACTCCATATGGTGTTCAGAGTTATACATTAATGCAGGACAGAACCTGAAAATAACAAAGCTAAAACTTAAGGCATCAGAAGGACAGCGAGGGACCACAGTGTACGCTGCCTGTGAGAGGTCATCCCAGGATAGCTGGGGCAGCCTGTGCAGACTGCTCTGTGGGGAGAGGCATCTCTGCAGCTCTGACACACACTTTTCCATGGAAAGGGTGTGGCCAAGGATAACACCACAGTTCTTACTGCCTCTCAGCAGAGCCCTTCCAGAGAGTGGGAAGGGGCAGGAAGAGAAAAGCAGTCGACTTGTTCCTTTTTCTCTGTCCCTTCCAATCCCCCATTCCACTATCATCATAACACCAGTTTATAAGCTGCAGCAAACAGGGAGGCAGGAAATATGCTCAGAGGCATGTCCACTCCATCTGTCTCTTCTCCAGGAACCCTGGATGGAAGCTCATAATTAACAGGAAGTGTTTCAGTGTTATGACTAGGCCAGAAAAAGCAAGGGTTTACCTAAAGTAACACTGGGAAAGCCACTATTAGCACAGCACATAGTCCTTTAATGAGGTAATCTCTGGCCATCAGAGCCCTTCTCTGTGTGCCCCCAGACTGACGTCTGACCTCAGCAGCCACCAGAGGGGAAAACAAAGAGTCCATGACAACACAGCTCAGGGCAACACAGCCACCCCTCTGCTTGTGCTGGGCCTTTATTGACACAGATCAGGCCACAGCTGACTCCCACCCCGGGAGCTACAACAACAAGCCAGGCCCAGCCCAGACACGGCCTGAATGGTGTTATCACAGAGCCCTGGCACTGAAGAATGGCTCCAACAGGCCGTCAGAATGAAGAATGATCCTTTCTGGCAGTGGTGAGGGGTCTGCCCAGCTCCAGGCTGATGTTATCACTGGGCATTGTTGGCCCTTGGGGAATTGCCCACTGTTACCGTGTGAAAAAAAGCCACAAAGGTCCTTCTATGGCACTGGGAAAGTGGCCTGCCCATGGATGGCCCTTTGGATAAAACTGACAATTGATGTGTTGAAATGTCCCCAAATGTGATGGTGTTCACAGGGGTTCTTGGATGAGGGAAGAGACAAGCATCTGACTCCACGTTTCAGAAGGCTTGATTTATTATTTTATGATATATATTTGCATTAAAACTATACTAAAAGAATAGAGGAAAAGGTTTCATCAGAAGACCAGCTAAGCTAAGAATAAAATCAGAAAGAACGATGACAAAGCTTCCATCTCGGACAGAGTCTGAGCCAACTGACTGTGATTGGCCATTAATTAGAAACAACCACATGAGACCAATCACAGATCCACCTGTTGCATTCCACAGCAGCAGATAACCATTGTTTACATTTTGTTCCTGAGGCCTCCCAGCTTCTCAGGAGGAAAAATCCTAAGGAAAGGATTTTTCATAAAAGATGTCTGCGACACCCAAAGCCCTTCATTATATTTTACTGTCTGGTGCCTGTGCATAATCAGAGGAGAATGCCAGCAAAACCCAAGGAGTCTGCTGAGGCAGAAAGTGCTAATGCAATATTTTACCACAACATATAAATAACCCCCCAAGTTCCTCTTGGAAGCACATGTGGTAAAAGGAGCATGCAAAGCTTTTATCACACAACTCTTGTGTTGCTTTAGAATAGTTAATCAAATAAAAGCTTCCAGAGCTCTGACTTATGAAAATCTACACCCTACATTTGCTTTGGCAGTTGGACACCAATATTATGTTACTAAAGCAATGGAGCTTTAATACAGAAATGAGCAAACTGAGGGAATTGTGCTGAGGGGGAACAAGATGGAGTTAAATTCCCAGAACATGATTAGACAGATCCACTGTTCTGCCCTTCACTTCAGGAAGGTCTCCAGATCTCTGTATCAGCATGAGAACATCTATGTGTAAATAAACACAGCACAGAAGTGCTTACAAATTAACATTTCATCTCCACCTCATCCAGCTATGTCTGCCTTTACAAGAAATTGCTGCCTTTGGGCTGAAGGAAACCCCTCAGATGCCTCCCTACATCATACCTATGCTCTCCATGCTGTGCCTGAATTTCAAAATTCAGTTGTCAATATTCAAACTTCCTTTCTTCAGTGACAAGTTTTGATATTTCAAACACACATCAACATAACTTTATTGCAGTAATATCAAATAGAGCTAATCCATTTGTTTTCTCTCACAATTTTAAGGTGATTTTGGATACCATTAAAACCAGAAAAAATAAGATTTTTCATGGAGAGTTTCTGGAGGCCAAGGGAATTTTTACTTGTATTTCTCTTGCTATCAACATTCATATATTTTTATATTTTTTAAATAAAAGCATCTCATTTCAATCTATTGACCTGAAAAAAAACCCACTTCAGCTGAGTTAATCTCAACATTAAAATGCATTTCCCACTGAGAAAGAGAAAAGTTCCAGTTAAGATCTCATTTATATTAGGCTTTCTTTATTATCTCCCATAATAAATTCCAGTTGCGTAACTCCATGATGAGTTGCACAAGACTAACCATGTTATGTTACAACCAAGACTGGTTAAAGGAAAACTGTTCTTTTATGTCAGAATTAGCCCTCTGGTCAGCTCAGGCTTCAGGAAACAAAAGCATCTTGGATTTCAGGCCTTGGAGGGAAATGTACTGCTTGGAAAAAGCAGGTATATTAAGTTGTTTTAAAACTAAATGCTTGCAACGTATTCAGCTAAATTGTAATAGGCACCAAACTGACCTGAAACAATATCGTGCAATTTGGGTTTCCTGCTGTGTTTTGGCAATATTTCAGGCTCTCACATGGAAAAAGTAGATTTTGTAGACCCTGGATTTTCCACTAGACAATGATTATCCTACAGGTCCTGTCAGTAATTGAAAATATTCAATATTTCAGTGTGTACAAGACCCTTTTCTCCCCTCACTCCTCCTGCCCTTGCTACACACACAAAAAAGGGCCAAGCCAGCAAATGGGAAGGGTAAAAGAAATTTAAATTACACCAGACACCACTTGGCTTCCTTGAATTTCTCAGTTCTATTTTCAGGGCCCCTGCAATAATAATTTATTCCTCCAGTTAACTCGTTAACGAGCAGACACAGACAATCCCTCATCACATCAGGCTGGGGCTCCAAGGGAATTCACCAGCCACTCATCCAGAACCTATTCTTCTGGAAATGCCTTCCTCCTTGCTGGACACATCACAAAGGATATCCCAGGTTAGCCTGAAAATTGGGAATACCACTGGCCATGAAGAAACATGACTGATGAGCTGTTGGTTTATTATTAACCTTTGCTTGATGGAGTTGAGAGAATCTGGCCTTGCTCAGCTCATAAAGTGGGAACTAAACTCAGTCCACCTCACTTCATATGTGTCATACCCCACAGAAACCAGGAATTTGACAGCAAACACTTCTAGACTATTAACTCTTTTACCTTTTTTTTTTTTAATTTATTTTCAGGGGGCATCAGAAGCTCAGCTTCCCAACCAGTAAGAGAGCCTTGAAAAGCTGAGGCAAATGCAAATGTCAGTGAAAGGTTCAGTTCCTGCATCCACTGATGACAGGAAATCTGTGTTAGTAAATAAACTGCTCCTAGATCACCTTCTGCAGCAGTGGAATTAACTCTTCACCAATAACTCAAGATTACAGGTGGAAGTATTGGAGCAGTCTGACACACAGGGGTTAAGGCACAAAAAAATGAAATGATACTTCTCTTTGCCTTTGCCTCCCCTCTCTCCACTTCAACACAGAGGTTTAAAGCAACTCTTGGCCCAGAAACAGCAGAGCAAGAGGAGATTCACCTTTGACATCACCAAAAAAAACCTACCAATAGCAAAAATTTAAAAATGGCAAAAGTCAAAACAGCAGCACCTGTCATGCAGACTGTTCAAAGCACCAATCAGCAGCCCCTTCAGTCAAATCCTTAAGCTTTACCCAGATGTCCCGTACACAGCAGGTGATTACTTCCAAAACAATAACTCAGAAGGGGCTGGAAGCCAAAGTTTGCTGAAACTTTGTGGCAAAAAGAGCATAACAACAAACAGCTAAAATCCAGTTCAATCCTTCAAGAAATTCTTTACCTCCTCAAAAGTGAGGTTCATGCTTTATCTGAAATTAATTTTAACCATTCTTCTAAACTTATTTTTCTTCAATTCCCTCACTAGACTTCATATCCAGCTTGCCTAACACAAGGGAGAAACATCCTAAGCCAAAGCAATAATATGAAAATATTATGGTTGAGTAGCTCAGTTTCCAAGTGACATAAATTGGCAGTAGCTGTTGGGATTGTTGGAAAATGTAATAAAAAAATCAATTTTATTGTGCCAGAAAATCCCTATGCCTGGAATCATCTAACACTGTCCCACTGATACTAGTACACAGAAACCAGAAAAACAGAGAAAACAAGCAAATTCTGCCCATGGGTTCTAAAAGTATCATTGATTTGAAGTGCTCAGCAAGACACTCCCAAAACATGCTCTGGAAATCTGCATATTCCTAAAGGTTTTAAATCTTCACAAGTTTTTAAATCTTCACAAGACAGGTTTATGCTTCTGAAGGACCTTGATTTTAAGCACAGCCTTGCCTAATTAATATTAATTAATATTCAGCATGTGGCAGAAAGTAAAAGTTGTTAACAGTGTTTATTTTTTGGAAGTGCAGGGTGGCTATGCTAGAAACACACACACAAAGGATAAAGAGCAGAGTGTTGAGATCCTTCTGCCAACACTTTCCTCTCATGGCGACTTCCCCACCAAACACCTGATAGGCTTTGAAATAATAATAATTATAAATAATAGTAATTTTATAAACCAAAAGATTAACATCCACTGGAACAACACAGACAATTGTGAAGCAGGAACACAAAAACAGCTAAACCAGAAAGAGAGAAGCAAAAATATATTCTCTATAGCTACTGTAATCTTGCTCCATTCATGGATTTAATTAAATTGCTGACTTTAAAACTAGTAAACTCTCTTGTTATATTTTTTATTTTTGTGGTTTTGGGGTGTTTATTTATTGTTTAATTTTTTCTGGGTTTTTTTTGGGGGGGGGGATGTGGTTTTTTTCGTTTTTTTGGTTTTTAATGGGAGGTTGGGGGTTGTATTCCTTGGCGATGTTTTCTTTCAAAGACTTCACTTTCAACACTTGTTGGGAATTTGAGATGCAGCATTAAAAAAAACAAAAGGGAATGTGATAATGAGAGTTAAAAACATTGATTGGGACATCACAGCTACTGGAATTTATATTTTAAGACACATAAATAAAAGCACCTCTGTCAAGGGAATAATGTGGTGTCAAAGCCAAGTCTTCAGAAATGAGGAAATACCTGTTAAAAACATGCATTTACATACAATCCCAGATAAATATTCTACTGAAAAATGTTAAGTGATTCTGCAACTACAGATTGGGTTACACACAAAGTTGAACATACAGTGAACCTTCAGCCTCTGAATTATGGCATTTGAACCACTGATATCCTTCTAATGCCATTTTTTATATGTAACAGTTCTGCATTTTTCATCTATGTGCATTGCAAAGCAGACACAAATCCCATCAGTTTGATCGAACTGCCCCGATTTACTGCAGCAATAAAAAGCCAAAGAGTCCATGCTGTAAAGAGAGATCTGGTAGAGCTGAAAACTCAAAGAATTTGTTCACTACATGCAAGAGAATGGATCTCTGCAAAATGAGGAAGCCCACTGGGGCTGAAGGCCCATTTTGGTATGGAAAAAGGCTCTTTCAGAAAAACAGCATTTTTATGTGTTTGTGCAGTAGAGACTGGAGTGCAGTGCACCAATGCTAGAGCAAATAAGAATTACAGAAAACCGGAACGTAACAGAAGCAGTTAATCATATCTGACTAAAATATGTTTTGTATTACACAGTGTTCTCCAGAGATACAGTGTTTCCACTTCAAATACTGCATTTCTGGACAAGATGCTGAAAACAAAAGCACAGATTTACAAGCACACAGCTACAGTAAAAAAGCTGCTGTCACATCCCACGGCTGAGAATCCTGGGAGGACATACTCCACAAAAGAGACAAGAATCACACACAACTGATTTCTCTCATTTCAGTCTCTGCAAAGCCTCCACAATGTGACAACTTATCTGAAAACAAAACCAAAAATGGGTTCAGAGAACACTTCTCATAGAGGTAACTTGTATGGAATGGAAATCATAATAAGGACACCTTCAAAAGTACTCAGTGAAATGAAGAAAATGAATAAGCACAGAACGACTGACTTAAATCCGTCAGTAATGCGGTGGAAGATTGACTTAAATCCATCAGTAATGTGGTGGAATATGTAGAAATTCCCTCAGAATTCCTTGTTTGCTTTTACTGCCAGTGTGCAGGCACAGATCTCAGGGACATGGACAAGAGGTGTGACACAGGCTGCAGGTGTCAGCTCCTTGTGACAGGACTGTGTTGTTTCAGTGAGCAGCAAAAGGAACTCCTGCTCAATGCCAGCAGCTTCAGCCCTGACATTTATAAAGAAAGGGAACCCAACACCTGCCCCTTGTTGTACAAAATGTCTGCAACTGCAAGAGCTCCATTGTGTTTCCAAAGGAACTGACAGCCTAGATAAGGCTTTATCTCTGTGCTGCTCACCCAGATCACACAACATGGGCTGGAAGACCCATGTGGCAGGAAAAGCAGCAGTTTTGGCTCAGAAATACTGTCAGGTTAGGAGACTGAGCTTAATTCCTGGGAATTATCAGATGCTTGATTCAGCCTTCACGGTACTGAAAATGTCTCACCAGGTTTCATTTATGTACTCAAGTCAGGAAAATAAAACATTACATAAAAGGGAAGTCAATTCAGAAGGAAGACACCATCTAATTAAAAAAAAAAATAAAAGAAATAAAAAAGAAAAAAGCCTCTGATGTTCAGTGAAATCAGGCTCTCTTAACACAAATCCTCTCCAAGGCCTTTTTCTCTCTTTGTCACCTCACCTTGAAGAGGAGCAGTCACAAGAAGGACACAAACATCATCCACTGCGCATTCAAAGACAGAAGTGCAACTTACTAGAAAAATACAAACTTGGAAAGTTTGTACACTACACTACTATTTCTAGTACAGTTTGAATTAATACCTCCACAATTTTTTAAATTAATATCTCCACAGTTTTTTTTTTTATTCCCAAATTTTGCCAAAACCAAGCAGCAGCCGAGTGAAAGGAAAGCTCCCCCACGACAATTCGACCTTTTCACTGCCTTTGTAAAATTCATGTTTGAGGGCACAGAGTGAGTCACACTGAGGGCAGGAGGGTGAATTGTCCAAATTTAATCTGGCTGACCAGACTTGGAGGAGTGTGAGGTTCTGCAGCTCTGCCCTGTTGGACTTGCTTGGGAGAGTGACCAAAGGCACCACAGCAGGACAAACTGCCGTGAACCCGCACCCAGGAATTTCTGTGCAGGATAAATAATGAAATTTGCTTTTTATTGCAGCAGAATAAAAAACCTGGGTGGGGAGGAGAACCATCTGCTTTCCAAGTGTAATGCCAGAGCTGCAAGTGACTCTGAAGGGGACAGCAGGGTGAGGGATGAGACTCATGTCTCGTGCCAAATTCCTGGAGACTCCATTTGCCACCTCATTCTGGTTTGGTTTGTATTCCTGCCCTGTTTGGTGCCCTCTGAGTTGACCATCAATGAGAGCAGATGTGGAATTAGGCAAATAAAGCAGAAAAGGCTTCCCTCTTCATTTGCAGAATGTGTTTTGCATCCAAATGCAAATAATTCTATTTGGTTAAAGAATGATTTAATGCAGCAGTTTGGTGCTGTAGTTTTTCAAGTTGGTTATGGTTGGCCGTGGCTGTGCCCTGCAAACATCCCAGGTTCATGTGTAATAACTGGATTTAATTAATCCTTTAGGAAACAGTAAGGTTGGTTCTACTACATTTCTTATTATATTGTGAGAAAAGACTGGGGTTTTTCCTATTATTTATTTTTTTAGAGAGCTATCCACAATTTTTCTGTTGCTTCTTTTAATTAATGACATCATTACTACTCCCTAAACAATTAAAATATTACCCAAACTATAGAAAAACATAATCCCTTACTTTCTTCCAAAACAAAGCGTTGTGTTTTGGTCCTTCCAGGCCATTAAGCTCTTTTTGCCACACTTCTTTGCTAAAATACCACAAGTACCACCATGACTCAGCCAGCAAATAATCCATGGCAAAAAAACCAACCACCATCCTCTGTCTCTGAGGTCTGACACTGCTTGAGTTAGGATCTGTAAAGGAAACTAATTATCTTCATGCTATGTCATACATTTATGGTATTGATATTAAAAATTAATTTCTAGTATATAAAAGGATATGTATAGTATTAAAAATTAATTTACATATTCTTCATGTCAGGGAGACATGACTTGGTGAGACATTGATAATGGATATACCCATGGTGAATTTCAGATTATTGCAGTGACCAGTAACTGAAGGAAGTATTAAATTGACCATTTTAGAGAATAACATTTAGCCCAGTACAGGGCTGTTGAAAAAATTCATCACAAAGGAAAACTCTTATGTTCATCCTGGGAGACAGAGGAGGTGATGTCAGTACAAAAATCTAGATCCTGAAGTCTTTATTTTTGGTGGCTGAGATCAACTAATTTGGCAAATATAACTGGTAAGTATACACTCAAAAATTAAAAACACAAATATAGACAACAATCAAAAGACACTACTTAAATCTATTTCCTGAAGCCCTTTCAAATATGATTCATGAAAGAAAAACAAATAAAAAGAGCACACATTGAATCAATGAAAGTAGCTATGGCATTTAATGGGGTTTTTTTTCCTAAGTCACTGGTGAGAACATGATAAACCTTCTTTGATTCATTTGAGATCATCATTCATGGCAGGACTCAAAACAGCAAATCATTCCGAGAGGAAAACTCCCTGGTACATTTTTCTACAGAATTTTACATTTTATTTTCTATCTTCATGCAAGACAAAACCTAAGTAGAATTTATTGCTAATAGAATAACAGAAGTTTTTCAAAGAATGCTATCCTTTAATTAGATTTCAACTTCTTTGGATGGCACTAGATGTTATCCTAATTTTATAACTGTCCTGATTTTGTTTCAAGAAGTCTTGAAATTGCAACACCATATTGAGTAGTATTGCAGCTGATATGAAATAAGTGTTCTACCAAAAGTAGATCTTAAACAGTCTGATTAAAAATACTTTGCCACCAAGGAATTTTTGGACAGTATATTTTTGGACAGTATTTGGCAACAGATAAGCTGGATGGGGAAGATCATATAAATGCTGGGTACTGTAAATCAGGTTATTGAAAACAATTCAATTTTCAAGAGCCTGGATTGAACCATGCTATTTTTAAAGCCTATCTATTTAGAGGTTTTCCTATCTGTTAGATTGACTAAAAAGAAGTAAAAAAAATCCCTGCAAACTAAACAAATAAAAAACCACAAACAAACCAAAAGCCTAACATAATTCTACATTCTTCTTCAGAACTTTTTTTAGAGTTTTCTTCATTCATCATTTAAAATATAATAATAAAAAATGATATTCAAAGGGTAAATAAAGGCAGGTATTTTATACCAAATGTTCAGACATCTAAGAGCCCAGGCTGGTCACAAACCATGAGCCTGAGCTTCAACAAGGAGGTTGATTTGGCAATAACTTTTTTTCACATTTCAAGATAAACAAATAGTGATGCTGTAGTCATTTAGCAGTATCCTGATTTTCATTACTACCACTGCACTGTGGGAATGATTTATTGGTGGGATTTGGTTATCACTCCCTTTGTGTTCCTGCATTGGAGCTCCCACAGTTATAGATGGAAAAGGAACCCAGGTCCAGAGAGAGCTGTTCTGAAATGGTGCAGCAAAAATATCTGTTCTTATTTGGCTGGGGCAGCAGGAGAAAGGCCAAAATACACATTTCTAGTGGTGTTTGAATTAATATCTCCAGCAAACCCCCAGTGGGGTTGCGAGGAGGGGAAGCCAACACCAGAATTCAAAGGGCAGAAGGCGGTAAACCAATGAATGGACCTCTTTGCCATTTCCTAAAGCTGAGGGAGAGGAAATCAACATAGCAAGATCCCAGCTAAGGGCAGGGAAATGAGGGCATGGATGGTTTGATCTGGGGCTGTTCTTTGCAGCGTCACAGGGAAGAACAACACAGGGAGAAACAACCAGCAGGTGTGGATGGCAACCTCCCCTTTCCCATGCGGAACAGCTCAATGGCCCCACAGCTCAGAGAAAAAACCCCTGAAACAGAACCCTCTAAAAAAGAGATAATGTTTCACCAGCCCAGACAAAAAGCACCTATTTCCCTGCTCACCTGTCACTGTGCAGCTTTAAAACGAGAAGCCAAGCCCTCCCCACAGGGAGGGCCACAATGCAGAAGTGCATATTGTGCACACGTGGCAGGGCTGCCAGATGTTTGGGTCCAGATCAGAAACCAGACACCTCATGGGTCTGAATAACAGGTAAAGAACCTTTTTTCCCCCCCCAATGACATTTGCTTCCTTGGGAGATGACAAATCAGCTCAGCTTCAGTGAAAGTGATTCATCACTTTATAATGACACACCAGAAACCTCAGGAGGAGCACTCTACCCCCTCCCTGTTCATTGTTTTTCCAAAAGTGGCATCAATTAATTATTAATTACAAAGATCTTTTCACACGAAGGATGGTAAGCACTTCTTGTGCTTTGTTAATTTCTTTCTGAACAAGACTTCTGAAATATTTCAGGATTTTTCTTCATGTTATATACAAAGATTTGAGAGATTAATTGTCCAGATGTTTCCTTGGGTTTTGTTCTCTCTTTCTCACATAATAAAAATCTTTCAGCACACTTTTTTTTTCCCAATAAACCCACAGTCCATCTGTTATACTTTGCTGGAGACATAAAACAGCACTACATGTGCATTACAATCATTCTAAAAAGTAAATCTTCACCATTTTCTTTTACAAATAAGGTGAAAGACTCCATTTTTATTTGTTAGGTAATGTCTTGATATGTTGCCCTTTGCCCTAAAACAAAGCTCTGTTCACTAATACCTTCATCTTTGCTTCTAATGTCATGGGGTAAAATATTCAAATTCTGAGTCAGACCATCAAGTATTCCTGTCTCACAGCAGAAAAACTCTGGAAAAATATTTTAAAATATTTCAAAGACAGCAGAGCAATTCTTTAACAGCCCTCTCCAGTTTAAATACAGCACAACTGCTTCAGAACAGTTTAGAACTAATCAGTCTCAGGCTGTCATGAGTGAAGTGAATAATGGTAGTGTGCATTTTTATTTCTGTATGTATTACAAGAAGCATTTGTTCTGTAAACTGAGCAAGTGAAAACACAGATTAAAGTGTAGGAAGTGTCAAAACTTACTACCCAGATTGCTGCTGCAAAATGAAAGTCCTGAAGCAGAATTGATAAGAAATTTTTTCACTATACCTATGGAAAATTTGCAGTTTTCAAACCTGGTTTCCAAACATACTTTTGGGAAATAAAATTTCAAAGCTGCTGTAGACTCAATGACCTTTAGTTTAGTTGATATAACCAAAAAGAGTCTCAGAAATCTCTCTCATCTAGTCCTTCAAAATCCCACACCAAATAAACCCAATCTTTTTCATCTAGTCCTTCAAAATGCAGACAAAGAAAAAAAAAATACAGCAGGAGAGTTCTGAATAAATTGATAAGGAAAGACCACGTCAAGAAGACCTACATCACCAGATAGGTTATAGTCACAGATTTGAAGGAAAACTTTATGTAAAAACAACATTCTGACAAGGCAGATGAGACTTGAAGTGGGGTCTAGTACTTTTTGCAATATTTCAGTCTCTTGAAGGTTTCCTAAGTGTCAAACAGGTTTGGCACAGGACTAAATCGAAACTGGTGCCAGTTTGCAAGACAACTCATGAATCTTTCTCAAAGAACATTTCAGATTGTCCTCAAGTCTTGCAGGAACACATAAAAGATTTCTGGCTACTTGTTTTTTTTTCTTTTTCTTTTCTGCCCTTTAAAATGTGTGGATCTGGGCTTTTTCTTCACATGAGACATGCCAGCTTTCCCCATCCATGAGGAATATCCTACTTTCCCTAAAGTAAGAAACCACTCATATCTAAGTAAAGCCAACCATCTGCATTAATTAGTAAAAGACCCCAGAGGCTAATTTAAATGCTTACATAATCACTATTCCACTTGTGCCAAAAGAGGATGGAAACATAGCTAACATTAGAAAACACTTCAAAGGGTAGGCAATGAACAATCTATTTTTATCATAGTTAAAAGTCCAAGAGATTACTTACATTAGTTTATACCTTAACTTTTAAAAGGACATCTTATTCAAAAATATTCATCCCAGCATCAGCTGCATCCTCTGAGAACACAGGTGCTCGTCTCACCAAGTTACAAAATTGAAATTTTTTTCACATTTCAAGAAAAACAAATAGTGATACTGTAGTCATTTAGCAATATTCTGATTTTCATTACTATCACTGCCCTAACACCAGCTGGTTTCAGTCTCTGTCTCAACACAATGACAAAAATGTGCTTCCAGGCAATAATAAGGAAGACCTGAAATTGCTTACATATAGCCGGAATTTAACTCATGAATGCCAGTTACAGTAGAACTATAACATCCATTTCTAAGAGGCCACTGTTTTAAGTAAGAAGTGATTGAGTTCAGTCAAGCAGAACACTCAAATCCACAGACATTATTGTCAGTGATGAAGCAGAGAGGTATTATAGTGGCTCCTTGGTTTTCTACCTGTTGCCTGGAGAAACCTGGCATCTGCAGACTATTTACAAGAGGCTAGGAAATGTCATAAATTGGAGCAAATTCATTTATGCTGGGCACATTTGTGAAAGAGGTTTGCATACTCACTGGAGAATGTTTAGGATGTGTAAGTAAAAAAAAAAAAAAAAGTTGAAGCCCCACTATTCCTGTCATTGTTTTCTGTGAATTTGGTAGCAAGCAGCTCTTGCAAAGTTAGAACACTGTTTCAGAAGGACATTTGTTTTCCTGGAAAGGCACAGGAGGAACATAAGGGACAAAGCAGGAGAAGAGAGAATAAAAAACCTTTCCCCCTCTTTGTGGGAGATCAAAATTCCTGAGTAGCTCAGGTGGGTTCTCCCCTTGGAGAGCTGTCTTGGGGCTCACCATGGCCAGGTTCAAAAGGCAAAGTCAGCATCTGGCATCCACTCCAGACAACATCACAAAGCAAGCACTGCAACTTGATACAGGATGCCAGGCTGGCCATGAGCACTCTGTGGCACTCAGCCCTTTTAATCAACATCCCCCGTTCTCATCTTCCTCATGTACTGCTGCACATTCAGATAGAAAAACAAACAAGGAAGAGAAACCCCAAGCAACCAACTGACTCAAAACCCCAAAGGTTTCAGTGAGCAATGAAATTTTCTTTAAGTGACAAAGACTGTCATTGATATCCCCTCTCTTATGAGTGTAACCTACTAATTATGCCAGCCAGCACGTGCTGAAATCATGAGGAAAGAAGGAAGAAAAAAGTGCTTCTCTGACAAATGCATTCAAAATGACAAAGCCACCTGCTACAATCTCTACAGCTGCCCGAGTTCCTAGGTGGGCACAGAAATCTTCATTTCAGTTTTCTGACACAAGTTCAGTCTTTTTACATTAGTGTAGAAATAACACTATGTAAATGCTTGCAGAAAAGCCAATTGAAGGCTTAACATTGCCACCTCTGTAACCTTACCCTGCCTGTGGTGTATCTGAAGAGATGCTGTAACATAAGCTTTTTAATAACACTTAATAAATATTTAGGGTCATCCATTATAAACGGTGGGTGCCACATGCAGAGCTGGGTGGGGTCGTTCTATACAGCCATTCACCATCTGGTATCCCTGAGGAAAGTGATCTCCTGAGCCTGGCTTCACTGCCGTGGTGTTAAATTACCTTCCTTCCTCTGCCCCCATTCACTTGCAGCAGGAGTCAAGAGGATTCACCTGGCTGTGTCCCCTGCAGGACCAGGTTCTGCAGCTGCTTCCAGCCCCAGCATTTAATAGACTGTTTGTTACATTATTCTGCTGCATTTAATTGGCAGGATGTGGGCAGAGGAAGGAACAATATCCACGGGTTAGTGTTCAAAGGGTCAAAGCAGAGCGATGAGTCCCATGCCCTTCTCTCAGCTGCCACTGATATAAGGTGGCTACAAAAGCTTTACCTGATAAAGGCTGCTGGGTCAGTGGGAATCATTAGAATTAAGCCACCACTGTATTTCTCCTTTCCTTTTGTGTGTCAGAGCATCCAGTTTCACCGAAGAGGCACAACAAGGTGCTGCATCTGGCCTCAGCTCCTTGGGAGGGAACAGAGGAGCAAGCGAGCGAGCTCTCTGCATACAACCTTGTTTGTAAAGCAGGGCACTTGCTCCCCTTAACTGGAGTTATATCCCCACATGGAAACCACCTGGTCCATGGACAGTGTCCCCAGGAAAGGCTCAGCTCCTTCCCATTGGAGCAATTCCTTATCTTTAGGGTTTGTCAGCCAAGAGACACAAGCAATGTGGGTGATCTCGATGCACAGATCTTTCTTGGGGTCTGTATTCACTTGTCTGTCTGTCTCCTATCAAACAGATTCTTTAACAGCCCTATTTTCCTTTTGGTTCAGTAATGTTTTTATCTTCAAGGTCCCTTTTCCCTGTCAGCTTTGAAACTTATCACGGGTTTAAAGTTTTGAGGAGAAAATAGCAACAGACCAAAGACAGTGATCTCACCTAAGACTTACTGCCCTAGGAAGATACACTGAAAGAAAATTATTTTTATAGTTGCTCTGGATATATTAAACCAGGTATCTGTGTTCTTCTCTTACTATGTTTTTTTTATGCTAGCTTTCATAAACAAAGTTACAGAAAATATTTAATTATAATATATACACACATAAAATAATTCCCTTGATAGAAGGTTTCTTAATGGTCTTATCAAAGAAACAGAAAGCAAAAGAAAATGTATCAGACTAAAGTCTCTTCTAAACTATGGGAAAAAGCTTAAATCTTAAAGAGATAAAAATATTCAGGTATCAAGATATCACAATTTCCTATTTTAATAATACAAAACTGAAAAAGTGATATCTAACATTTTATAGTGAATTCAAAACAAAGGGTAGTAATCAGTTTTTCTTTCAGATAAAATACTTTCAGAGGAAAACTTCTTGTGGTCATAAATAGAAGCTACAAGGAGTTACAAGATCCCACAGAACGGCTGCCGGTAAATTCAATCACTTGATTGCCACTGAATTCCATGGGACAAGATATCACAATAAAATAATATCACAATAAAAACACATAATGCAGCATGTTTAACTTTGCTTTCTATTCCCCAGAAGAAGCAACACAATCAAGGGGGGCAAAAAGAAAGGAAATGTTTGCTGCTCTGTGCAATGTAGCCATGCAGGCACATAGCTGAGATAACAAAATACACAATGCACAGAAGAACACAGCAAAGCTGATGTGAAGCTGGGATCTCTTAACGTCTGTCCTAGTAAAAAAGGACTTTGGAGTGCTTTCATTTGTGGTGGGCAAAGTGCTACAACACAAAGCATCACAAAGCCACCTGACTGGAAGCCACGCTGGAAGCCACCTGACACAGAATCCCTTTTGCTGAAGCAGCAGAAGAGGCAGTGGGAATTTCTGCCGCTGAAATTCCACCATGTGGATGCAGATGAAGTCTCCCACTGGAAATGGAGAGAGGGAACACGTGGGAAACAGAGAGGCCGCTGATGAAGGGAAAAATGTGCTGAGCCACTGCTGTTTTAGCTGAAGCTCTGACAGCAGAATTGTCCCTGGGAAGTTTGGCTGCTGTTTTTGCTAACTTTATTCTGAGCAAACAGGAACCGAGTATATTGTATTTTCAGGGTAAGAGCTATGTGATCCATGAGGGTGAGTGGTGCACCCCAGACACTGCACTGACTCCTCTTTTCACAGGAGTGAAAAGGGCTGTAGGAGTGTCCACAGATATCAATTGCCTTCCCTCATCCTCTGTTAGCAGCACAATGTGACCACTCAATTTTTACTCAATTTCTGCAGTTTTGCTGGGCTCACACACAGAACACTGATAAAAACTGCTAGTGATGCTTTGACTCCAGACAGGACTTTTACTCAAGTTCATTCAATATTCTGTTCTTTGTTGATAAAATTAGACAGGAGAAAAGAATTGGAAAGAAAGGAGTGTCATCCATGGCAGAAACTAAAGAACAGTTATTGCACCAATTATTTTAGCTTGATTAATATGACCCTCAGCTTGCAACTGATTCCTACCTGCTGCTTGTAAAATGGAGCTGCACTATCAGGGTGTTTCCTGAAGCCTTTCAATTGTCTTTATGCTAAAATGGGGTGTACAGAAAATCTCCTACACATTTCTCATTGCAGCAGGCTTCTTGCATAACAGAACCCAAAGGGGATTTCCATCTTGCTTTGACCAAGATTTTTAGTTTTTATTTTGTCCAGATCAATGTGGGTCTTATGGATAAAAGAAACCACAAGAGAAAGGGGGCACAGCCTTAAAGAACCCAGTAGAGCGCACAAACATGCATTAATACACATGCCCAGTAATAGTACAGATGTTTACAGCATTCATGTCCCTGTTCTGATACCTCTGATTGTTGGCACCAAATTGCAAAATTCCCATACCTTGTTGGCAATTTCTCATGGCCATCTCCTCACAGCACTGACTCCTTCTTCGTCACAGCACAGCCAACAAACTCCAACTCTCCTCTCAACTAGCTAACCCACTCTTTTATAGCACTCATCCTTATTGGACACAGCTGTGGCCTGTTAAGGGCAGACATGTTCCTAATCTTTGGTGATTAGCGCAGCTGCAACTCCTCAGGTGTGAGATTGCCTCCTGCACCATCTTTATTCTCTTACATTCTATCCCCCCACATCTGATGAGAGTGGACAGCCAGGAATGCGTCCCACTCACCTGACGCAGGTGTGATGTTGGGCACAGCATGAGCAGTTTCCCATTCCCTAGTATCAGCAAGAGAGGGAGGAACTCCACACAGCACCTCCTTCCTTCTCTGTCCTGCCTGATCTGAAAGTGAACAATCTCCTTTCCAGTCTATTTTTTCCATCTCTAGAAAAGTGACAAAACTGAACCATGAAGATGAAAAGAAAAGATTGCTCCCTGGCACACTGAACCTTTAAAAATTGTCTTTAAAACATCAGGAATGGAACGGCTTGCAATGAGTAGAACATCCAAGGATTTTGGGTAATCAAATCAATGCCTACTTAAATCTATTGAAAGAACCACCCAAAACAAATCAAGGCTTAAACTGGACTGTGAGAACCCAAAGGGTTTTCAGCACAAGCTTTAAAGCATTTTGAAGCACCTGAAAGAAAAACAATTTTAATATGTGTCTCCTTTGCAATATGCCCTCCCTTCTGGATTGGTATAAACCAGGAGGAGGGGAAAAGACTGATTTGGGCTGGATTTGATTAATATCACTCTCAGCATGTAACTGATTCCTACCTGCTGCTTGTAAAATGGAGCTGCACTATCAGGGTGTTTCCTGAAGCCTTTCCAATATTAAATGAGATGGGTATCCAGTAATAAATGGAAATCCAATAATAAATGAGATGGATTAAAAAGCATGATGTTTTAAACAGAGAGGAGAAAGCTTGGTGAGAACAGTTATTAAAGCATGGATTGAAGAGATGACTAAATAAAAATAACTTTTTATGTAACTTGCACAGCAAGAGTTTCATCTTTTTAATTATTGCATACAGGGATTTTACAAAAATAAACACCCAGCTCCCAACCAAAGTTATAGGAAATCCATCAGCACATCCTGTTTTTCAGCCTCTCTCTCACTATTCTTTCATTTTGGGAGGATTATGGATTTGACAGGCAAAGATAGAGGGGTGGGAAGGATCAGAGTTCAGTTTTACTCATTTTTTTACTAAATTCAGCTAACTGTTAGCTACACAATTTAATCAAACTGTAATGTTTAAAATGCACATTAATGTCGTAGTGCAATAGATCTATTCTATTTTAAAAAACAAACCAAAACAACCTTGTAAGCCTGAGAGTAAACTCCAGTGTAAAGTTTCAAAACAAAGAGAGATTTATCTAACTATGTAAAGGAAGTATTTATACAACAACATGTAAATTAAAAATAGACATTCAGGTAAACATATACTTAAACATTATTTACATTATGTAAGTTCAATATTCACCAGAAAGCACAGCTATGATGTAAATAAGCAGCAGTCATTAGGATGTACTGCAAGTGCTGCTGGAATGTGGGACACTGTATTGTTTCCTGATGTTTTAAATTAGGTTTATTTAAAACAAACTGTTGTTTAATGAATATTTTCCTCTGTAGAGACCTATCAGCATTCTGATTTGTTGACTGCTCTTTTCAGTCGAGGAAGGAGTCGAGCCAAGGAAAATCACAGCATCCCCTATTTATGTGTCCCCACAAAGGAAATGCCTCCTGATGCTGAGTCAGCAGCATATTGGGCAGAAACACAACTAATGATCATTAACCCTCAGAGAAGCAGCACCAAGAGCCAGAGAAGTTTATTAAACCAGCCACAAGATCAAACCTGTGTCAAGTCTTAGCTGGGATCTAGAAAGTTGAGAAAACTACTGGCACTGCTGCCCAGTTGAACTGGATTCTCTCCACAATCATGGAATAAATCTTCTCTGAAGGCTTTGGGAAATTCCAGGCACTGACACAGGTTGTAAAAGTCCATCACTCAGAGAACAGTTAGAGCTTGGTTCAGGAATGGATGGTTTAGAGGGACAGGACTTTTCCTTATTGATCCCAGGGTCGATCCAGTGGAAACCAAACCCACACTTCGGCTGTCAGTCTGTCTGCCCTGCTTATTCTCTCCCAGAATTTCAGACCTGAAACTGCTCTCTGCTTTCCCACACAAACATGGGCAAGGTGCAGAGGAGGCAGAAGCTTGAACAGCACCCAAAAGGACTCTGACAGCAGCAGGAAAGGAATTACTGAGCTGCCTCATGTAACATGGCGATATCTCTCCATTTCACTCAGCATGCAACAAATGTCTGCCTTCCAGACTCCTAAACATGTAACCAATAAAGTCTGTGAAAAAATTCAGATCTAAAAGCCTGAAACTAAGCTTTTCCTCTGTCACTAGCATGTTACAATCAATTCTTTCCAAAGGACATTCAAGATCTGAAATGAAAGTTATTGTTATGATGTCACTTGAATATACCATAAGCTGAAGGAGACACATAACTAGAATCTGAACAGACCTGTAATTTTTTTTGGTAATGTTGCATCTCCTTTAATTACACTTCCCAGTATACAATAACTTTGCAAAATTATCCAGTCTATCCAAATTTTAGAGAATCTGGCCTGAAAATAGATACTTTCTGTTCTGGTCCACATCTCAAGAAGAAGGGAAGCTGCACAGAAATGCTTTGTTTAAAGTGCCAGCTGTATTCCACCCTGCTCACACCTTATACTCAAAGCACAGGGGTTTCATGCTTGTGGTGTTGTAAAAAACATGATACAGGCTTTGCAAATTGCTCTGTTCCTGATGACACCATCATACATCATTATAAACCTGACACAGCTCTTATCCCTCAACAAATTCAGTTTTATTTATGAAGGGAAAGGAAAACATCACCTGGGTCAGACTTGCCTCAGAGTGATGGGCGAGCAGAACTGGCAACCTGAGCCTTGGGCAGCTCCAGCAGCAAAATCTCAGAGAATAAAAATGTGTGTCCTGAAATGGTTCCAGGTCAAGCAAGGTTTAAGCTGGCATGGAAATATGAGAGTGAAGTTGTACTGTGCCTGAAAGTGCTTTCTTCAAGAATAAAAGCTGGAAATGGCCAGTTGGACAGAGAACTAGTATTGAACACAATATGAAATGAGTCTGTATTAATAAGTAATGAAAAGTATCTTGGATATTTAGCATGTGTTTAAAAAATCAGTTCTTCCTGGGGACTGTGAGTGCTAAAACAAAATTGTATTTCCCAGTTTCTAAGTTAGGCACACAAACAGCAGACTGTTTCCAGAGCCTGGCATACACATAAGTTATAGAATTTCAAATTCCTGACTTGCCTAATGTCTTCAATGTATTTATGTCTTGGTTGTATCAGCAGGGTAATTATCCCTGCCTTAGTAATGGCACTGCTTAAGGAATTCTGGCATGCACTTCCTCAGTAATAAGCACTTCATTTTGTCAATGGCTTCACTTAAAAACTCTCAGCTTTCCAAGATCTGAACATTTTTACAGAGCATGAAAATTAACAGCTCTACCTCATATAAATTCTTTTATCTGCTTGGAAAAAGTGCTGGTCCTGGACACCATTTCTGTGTCCAGGCTTGGCTTCAGCTGTCAGTGCTTTGCATATTTGGCCTTGTGATATTTTTACTCCACTTTTCTTTGTCAGTGCCAACTGTGGGCAGTTTTCTTTGGTCAGCTGGGTATTGCAGCCAACAAATCCCCTTTCTCCTGGTACCACTGAGACACTTGTCAGTCAGAGAGGCTTGGCATGGTCAAAACTTCACTTCCCTACCCAAGACCCCAGAAAAAAATAAAAGATGCAGAGACAGGCCCATAAATCATAAGAAAGAAAACATTTGTGTTGTATTGGGAGCCCACTAACCCCACTGAACCTCAGGATCTGGCAGCTCTTATGGCACAGAGTTGTCAGAGCCCATAAACGTTCACTCTGGAGTGAAACTTGGCATGAGGTGATGCCCCTTGACTGCTCCACAGCTTATCCCAAGCTCTGTTTCTCATTCAGAGGCAGGGATGGCACACAGCACTCTCTATTTATAGCAGATTGGGGAGATTTGTGCCACTACTTCTGACTGTGAAGGTTTCTGAATCTTGATGAGGTTGTGTTTCAAAGTAAAAGTGACCTTGGGGATCACTGTTCCCCAGACTTCTGATATATAGGATTTATTCCAAACTCAAAAGTGGCACATGACTGCTTTTCCCTGCCTTTCCCTGCCAACAGACCAATTTGGCCCAAGCAGTCTAAAAAATCTCTAAAACCTGTGGGAAACCTTGCTTTCCCTTCCCTCCTGCACCCTACAGTTTTTAATCCAGAGACTGAAGATGTTTTCCTTTTTCCCTTCCTGTTTATTCTTCTCTCCACCAGATAAAGGAAAATTTTCATATCAAAGATAACCTTGCCCAAAGGCATCAATGTTCACAAGCCTGCACAAGGTGACATATCAGTGCCCTCAGGTCCAACATGTCATCAGGATTGCCATTCTACCCTGGGGAGCTGGAATATGGGGAAAATACAAATTGCTGATGCTGTTCCAAACAACATCCTTGATTCTAAGAGGTCCAACACTTCCAGCAACCTTCTACTAAACTGATCCATTTTGTCAGCTTGGCACCTTTCTATATCTTAATGCCCTTGAAAACAAAACTAAAGGTTCTGCTGCCCTGTGTGATTGAGACATCCAGAGTTCCAAGTGCTCCTTGCTGCTCTCTAGCAAGAAGCCAAAGCTGGATCATTAAATGAGGTGTCAGCACATCAAGGGTCAAGGTCAAAGGCAGATCTTCACAGTATCCAGCATTTACAGTGAAGGTGAAGACATTTTTGACTGAGCAAACTGAATTCAGGTCATATCCCAGTGAGTTTTAGTTTAGAGTTTTATTGCACATTGTTCAACATTAAATTGATGCTTAAAAATACCAATTTTTTAATTAATTGTATGGGGAAAAAAGTCTATAACAGAAAAAGACCAGCAGCCTGCTTTTCCCAGAACATCTTACTGTAGCATTTTCTGGCCTTAGGAGGTGGAAGGAGCAGGAAATTAAAATCACTGGGTATCACTGGAAGTGTCAGCTTAGGTGTGGAGGTATTGAAGAAAATACCCCAAATACACAGAAAAATCTAAGATGTTGCTGTTTGGTGTGGAAGGATGTTCCCTAGAAAGCAAAGAGAGACCCAGCTGTGCTGAGAAAAACTTTTGTTCAGTTGTTACTTTGGTTATGTTTGATAACTTCAACAATCCAACCAACCCAGAATGGAGAATCAATCCCAACATTAAAAAAAAAAAAAAAAAAACAAACCCTGGAATGAGAGATAAGGCTTAAGGAACAACATCAGTAAAATGCTTCAGAAAGAAACATCCCCACACTGTGATGTACATCAGAAAGTGGCAAGTGAGCAATTAAACCATGGCTGGATGATGAGATCATTGACCACAGGATTTTAGTTTTGTGGTGAAGGCAACTGAAGCTTTCAATTCATGTCAGAAAGTTCAGGAAGTTCATGCAGCAATTTAACAAATGCATTAACTGAGCTTGGATAAGCTTTCATTACACTGAATAAAAACAGATTTACTATTTATTCAGTACACACATATCACACATTTGCAGCCCTTCATGGATTTACCTTGGCACTTCCAAAGACAAGGTAATGACTGATGGACTTTATGGCAGTAGAAAATCTGAAGGCTGGTTCAAAAAAAAAAAACCCCAAAACATATTGAGCTATGAGCTTTCCAAAACATATTAAGCTATGAGCTTTCTAATCTGTGCACACATTTGAAGTTTAAAGATGTCCAAATAAAAGATTATTAAATTCTGAATATGCCTGAAGCAAGAAACCTTGGGGAGGGATGAGATGGGACATGGCAAAAAGTGATAATAAGTGAAAGGAAAGTGAGTGTCAATGAGGGCAATAGATTTTTTTTTTTATATTTGGGTTCTGATTGAGAAAAACCTGGATTTGTCTTTTTATCTTTGTTTCTGTCAGTAAGGGGAAGGTACAATAGCACAGTAACATGTATTTGTATAAAGAGAAGAAAGCTTCTCCCACCAGAACATTGGGCTGTATGTGCTACAGCCTTAAGGACTTTGCAATGGACTGAAGCCTCAAGCTGAACTTTGTTTTTCCCTTCTTTTAGGGGTTTCAGTACCTATTCTTTACTCTTGCCAATTAATAATATCAAGAGTTTAGCTAGAGGTTAGCTGACTCATTAATGTTGTGCCTGGGGCCTGAATTTTATAAACAGCTAAGCCCTTTGCCTGCTAACATACAAAGTCAGCACATTTTTGTTGTGGAATATGATCTAAATGGATTAAAAAGAATAAGCCTTGTCTTTAGGAACCCTTTATAAACCACCAATACATAACAATAATCTTTTCATACATCGAAATCTCAGTGGAGGTTTTGCAACACCACTGTCCACACGTGATAATGCTTCTCAGTGGCCACAAAAATCCTTATTTACTCCCAACAATCCTTAATTACACATTCTTGATATCTTTTAGTACACTTTAAAAATTGCATGTGTTTCATTTCTCATGCTGAGGCTCAGAACATAACTCAGACTGTGCAAAATGCATCTTTTCTCTAATATTAACTAAATATTATCAGGAGTTATGAAACTAGAGATGAAAAAGAGAGTAATATATTAAACAGCTTGCTCAGAATAGAAACATGCATGTGATATATGAAAACAGAACCAGAAATTTAAATATGCAACTAAAACTCTTCATCTTAGAACTCGATGACCTATAAAATTAATAAAAGTTAATTTCCTTTTTCCAAACAAGGAAAAGCTGTGCTCCCCCACTGAATGTGTGACACTAGACGTCGACTAAGTGTGGGGATGCAGCCACCCAGAGAGGATGTGACCCTTTTGTGCACAGGTAGGAGCCGACTGCTTACTCTGGTTTTTCTTACATGAGAATAAAACAAAGAGTTTGCCTTTCATCCCAGGCAATTGTGATTGGATACTGTCATTAGGAGTAGCTCCTTTCTGGAGCTCTGAGAGTGATTGACTGACAGCCAGAAAGAGAGATTTGAAGCAAGTTAGCCATATGTTCAGAAGACAAAAGAGATTTATCATCTGTCTCCCCAGAGGAGGCCAAACTGAGGTTATTGAGTCTGCACAGAAAGTCAAATAATCACAGTGACATCAAAACTGACTTAATTGGTACAAAAGACACAGACAGCTCTGCTGGTTAAGGACTAAATGAAGTAAGATGTTACATATAAAACACTTAGAAGAAATGGTATCTAGTTGTGCAAGCAGGAAAGGATCAGAAGCTGAAATACGGACATGAGTGTTCTAGTGGCAAATCCAAATTTCTAGATTGAGAGATTTCATTTCTAAAGTCAGCTTCGTGTCCCGGCAGCTGAAACAATACTTCCTTGCTAAATCATGATTTTCAGCAAGCAAAAGATAACAAAGAAATATGGAGCTAACTGGGCCAATTCCATCTTCTACACTGAAATGAATCAAAAGTGACACACAGAGCATCTACAGAACAAAGAATATTGGTGAACTAAAACCAATGCTTTTGTTAAAAAAAAGTTTCACTTTTCTTTTATTTCTGTTCCCTTAACTCTCCCCTAAACCAACCAACCAAACAAAAACCAAATAAAAGAGCCCCCCATCCCACAACATTTATTATTAACATATGACACAGAAATAATTTTCCTACATAAATGAACTTCTGCATTAAAAACTAGTGAATATAATGTTTTCTCTGCCAGGACACATGTTCTTAACTAAGAGCACAGTGGGCACCAGTGAATGAACATCCGATACCTCAGCACCGAGGCAAGGGGAAAAAGGAAGGCTAAAAGAGCTGACAACAACATTCTCACCCACCAGAAACTGAGACAGGATAGACTTTGTGTTTTGGCTTCCAGGAGAGGAAGAAAAAAAAATTACTTCCCAAAACAAAGCAAAAATAATACATGTATTTATATATGTGTATATATATATATAGGTAAGGAAACTGTAGGTAATAAGATGTGCATTCCCACGTCCTTCAAGGTGTTTATTTGTCTGACCTTGAACTGTTATACTTTATAGTTATAGCTTGCCCCTGCTTAGCCATGAGAGGCAGGAAGTCCTCTGGCATTAATACTTTTCTTTGTGGATATTTTCATGCACATTTCAGGAAGAAACAGTGCTGCAGAAACAGATTCATCGTGGCAGAAAAGTTTTTCAGCCCTTTCTGCAGGTATCCAACAATTTGTCATGCAGTAGGTAGGAGTGCAGTGAAATACCACAATAAACCTGGAATAGCAGGACTGAGCCAGATATTTGGATCAGTGAGCACCTACAGCTTACAAATTACTTCCCAAAACAAAGGAAAAATAATACATGCATTTATATATGTATATATATATAGGTATGGAAACTCCTGTATTCAAGGTCAGGCAAATAAACACCTTGAAGGACGTGGGAATGCACATCTTATTACCTATACCTATGGTATAGGTCATTTTCATGCACATTTCAGGAAGAAACAGTGCTGCAGAAACAGATTCATCGTGGCAGAAAAGTTTTTCAGCCCTTTCTGCAGGTAGCCAGCAATTTATCATGCAGTAGGTAGGGGTGCAGTGAAATACCACAATAAACCTGGAATATCAGAACTGAGCTAGAGATTTGGATCAGTGAACATCTACTGGGGAAAAAGCAAGATGCTGTTGGCTCCTACCAGAGTTTTTTTCAACTGCAGAGTTTGATTCAGGGTTACTTAAAAAGAGTTTCCAGCCAAGAATTTACCAAGTCTCTGAGGATGCAATGAAAACTGTCAAAATGTAATAAAAAAAAAGCTCAATAGTCAAAATGTTTGGTGACAGCTAAACACAAAAAGCAGGAGCTGTTCAGCAGTGGATTAGAGTGCAGAATGAGAGAGTGGAGAAATCACACAGCCAAATTTTTTCTTGAAAACAGAAAAAACCTCTTGTTCAGACTGGTTGATTTCAACCATTTCTATTAGACAAACCCCCACATGGCTCAGGAGCTGGACAATTTACCTTTTTCTGGGTCATCATGATGAGATTCCTCCAGCACATTACCAGGTAATATTTTTTAAATGAAGGAAGAGAAGCAGCCTGCAAGCAGCCCTACATAAAACTGAGATATTGCTGGGTCACCTGTGTCTGCCTCTGTCACCTGAGGGTGGCCAATATGCTCCCATGGGTGGGTGGCTCTCTCTATTTTTTTACAAGAAAAAAATAATATCTGGTAATTTTACAAAGAACCTGAATTCTCCCAAACCCTCATGTTCCCCTTTACTCTTCTGTGCTCAGAACACTAAAAATAAGGAAATAGAGCACAACTGGCAAGGACAGTTCAGGTGCCATTTTTAACAGATGTCATTTTTTGATAAAATTGTATCATATGCATAGAATTAAATTTCAAAACATTCATTTCCAAACTAGACAATTGATAATTTCGAAAAAGAAAATAAGGTGTCTGATAAAAAGCAGAAAATAAATCCCTTTACATTTCAAAACTGTGTGCAAAAGACAGCTACAATCCCAATAACAATATTTGTTTTTTAGTAGTGTTTTCCCACCCTCTACCTGGTCAGGGTTTCAGAAACATCTCCTTTCCTAAGGCAGAAGACTTTACACAAAAATGCATTTCTGATATCAATGTGACTCTCAAAGCCCTTCTGAGAGCATCTCCTGGAGACAGAAAGCTTTCAGGAGATTTCTCCTAAATCCATGTTGCTATAGCAAATGCCCAATTTTAAATCTTGCCTGTCAGGGAAGTGGTGCATAAATGTATATGGTGCCTAGGTTACATCAGTTCCTACCTCCTGACACAAGTTTTGTGTGAATTCTCAAACCCTCACAGTCACTGTCACACTTTCACTCCCCAGGCAGGAGAACAGGCTCCTCACAGGTCCTATGGTCCAGCTTGCTGATTATCTGCATTGCTATCAGTTAGAGCCTTTTCTCCTCTTTAAACACTGTTACCCCAAATCTGAGGTTTTGTGGGATTACTTTGTGTGTCCTGAATGCTTATATGTCCCAAGGTGGTATTTGCTCTCTGGAGAAAGGAAAATGCTGCCTGATCCTCTGTGCTGGTTCTGAAATAACATCTGTACTCTTTTCTGTAAAGCTGCTGCAGTCCCCCACCTTCTACTCACACACTTTATCATTCCTGCTTTTGAGCCCGGGGAAACTTCTTGCTAATAATTTGATCTTTTCTTTTTCCCTGATAATTCTATCTTAACTCAACCTGCGCTACCCACAGCAACCTACTCTCAAAGGATGATTTCCCAGCACTTTGGCAGACCCACAGCAGAACCCTTCTCCTCCCAGTCACATTTCCCCAGCTCATCTGTGCCACAGGAGATGGTGTTGAGTAAGGATGGGGCTCAATCAGGAGAAGGTTCCATTTTTCCTTGTTGAAGGCAAACCACTGGCTCTTTTCCTGAAAAGCTGAGCTCTTCCTTGGAAGAGTTAACTCTTCCTTGGAAGAGTTTCCATCTCTGAAATAGCTGGAGTTCAGAGAGATTTTTGCCCTCACCGATGTAAAAGCTGCTCACCATCACTGCTCTGGGCACACTGGGCACCAGGACAGAAACCCTTGGGACCAAGTCCTGACTCACTTTTCTGGATGCTGATCCCGTTTTGTTCCCTGCTGCTTTTGGAACAGGGCAGTTCAGCATTGAATGAAAGTTTTTTCCACCCCTAGAGCTAATCAGCACTGACAGGGAGGGACAATGGATTTGTTATCACTGTCAGGAATTTCTAACTCGGTTGCCTCAATTAAACTGATGTCATACACAGCACTACAGGGGAGTGGCCTGAATTTCAAAGAACTCATGTGAAGACCTGGTGGAGATATTTCAGACCTGATGGAAGTGTAAGGAAAGAAATGCAATGTAATGTACAGAACTCATGGCAGAAATTTGGATGAGATTCACATTGCACTTTTTACTCAGCAAAGGCCTAGAGCATACACAAGAAAATGATGGGTTTATTTTTCCAAGAGATAAAATAAATAGGTAATTTATTATTCCACTGCTAGTACTAGTATTTTAAAGAGGTCACCCTGTCTCCATATATATGGTCTCACAAATGAATGTGTACTTATCTGCTGGAAGTCTTTTCTGAAGTATTCTCAATAAAAACAAGAACTTTTAAGAATGACAAATGTTTGAGCAGTCACATACTGACATAGCATAACTGCTCTGCATTCCTTTGCCCATTTGCAACAGAGTCAAAACGTTCCAGAATTAAAAATTTAAGAAAGTAAAAGAGGCCTCTCACTTTTTAAAAGAGGCCAAATGTATGATTGTGAAATAACTGCAACTGTGGAAATAAATTCCTGCATTCCATCCTCAAATAAAACACTGAATTCCCAGGAAGCAAATTTTTCTAATTAAAGAGGTCGGGACATGAAAGGCAAACCCACAGTTCAGTAGTGCCATGATATCATGCTTAAAAATAAAAACTGTTACTGTAGCATGAAAGCTACAGTAATAGTCACCTCTAATAGTAAAATCTGAATTCTAGCAGACAGCTTCATTCCTAAAGCTGCAAACCTCTATCTCCATAAACAGCAGAAAGAATCCTTGGACAAAGTGCTCCTAACTAGTACTTGGCCATGAAGTTTCATTTTTCAAACATCTTCCCCTTTGCTCCAGGGTTATTCCATTTTAATGACAGAGCTGTCACGTGTGCTCAGCTGGCCACAAAGACCTTTCCTTTTGATGACAGCAAAGATGAAATCACAGCATATTTTTTAACCAATATATATGGAGATGTTTTGTGAGACCAGATATTTTTTATTTTTTGCAAGGCAGCAAATCACAGACTACCCCAGTCAAACTGCAGATGATTCACTGCTTGTCCAGGAGCCAGACAAAAAATACAAGTAATGTAAAAAAAAAATCTAAACAAATTGAAGAAAATGGAGGTTTATTTGTTCACAACATCTCTCCCCAAAATCAGTTGTATCAGTCAGCATTTTGAGTGTCATAAAAGCCAGGGGGAAACAGAGTTCAAAACTGAGGGCATTGGTATTAAAAATGAGTTTAAACTTCAAATCACCCACATTACCAGGATCATTCACCTTACATAGTGCATTGTTTAAAGAAAAGTTAATTGAATGAAATTTAAAAACCTTGAACATACTCAAAATGCAAAAGTTAAACTAAAACCACTGAAGTTGTTATTTGCAAGTTCAAATCCAGAGTTACAAATGTTTAATGTGCATCAGCCCAGCATGTGAGTTGGTAAAAGCTTGGATGCCTATTTGAATCAACTTAAAATGAAAATTCAATTATTCTTTTCAAAGAAAAATAAACAACTTAAAATTTATACAGAAACAGGAGGAAAAAGTAAACCATCACTTTTCTCTCTAGATAGAGGTCTCCCTTTGATTCAGCTGGCATTCATAGATTGCTATGTTATTTAACTGTGCCACAAATTAATTTAACATCAAATTGCTACAGTTGAGAGCTGGCTCAAATCACAATTTCCTTAATTGTAAAAACATTAATTTGAAATTTTCTACACCACCTTAATTCTCAGCCATTTTGACTTAAATAGCACATATTTGAAATTATTTATCAAACATGAAAATAGCCTCAACTGAAGGAGCAGCCCATGGCCTTGATCTTTGGGAATTAATTTTGATTTGCACACTCAGTTTTAAAATTTCCACATTGCAGCTGAACTTTGAAGGCAGAGCTCAGTCTCTTTATTTCCCTTTGTTCATTCTCCCTTTTGCAAACATAGAATTGTACCAGAGAATTTAAATATCAGGAAACATCAATTAAGTTTAGCGCACCATCCTAAGTCTCACTTTTTGCGCATTTAGAGTATGAGGCAGTCTTAAATCCTTAGTCATGTGTCTCAAATGCAACGTGTTTTTCAAAGAAAAAGAAAAATATACAGAGATTGGGTTTTTAAAGGATTTAGGACTGCTTATTTTGAAAAACTAAATTATTCCCAACTTATAAGAAAGCATCCAGACTGACTCTGAAGTTCTGCAGTGCTGAAGTTTGGCCCAATCATAGAATGAATAGAAGAGAACTGAAAAGAAATCTTGAACATCTTTCTTACAAGAGGAAGGTGAACTCCTGAAACTTCATTCACTTCATTTCAGTGTCAAATTCTCTGGTAGAATTCTGGTAGAATTCTTGATCTGCAAGCAATCCCCTGCTTACAATAGAAGGAATGGAGAATGCGTCTAAACAAAGGGTCCAAGCTCCACCTTCAAGGTTCTGCTGCAATGTGGAAATGTTAAAGCTGAGTATCAAAATCAAAATTAATGACATTGAAATTTCCACAAGTTTGGAAAAGGCTGTTCTGGGATCCTTTGTCCTTTTGAGCCCTTGATGTCCTGTATTCCAAATCCTGTATTTGCTTTATTCCCCAACTCCTACCAGCTACTCCCCACCATGCCTTTCCACACCTAAGGATGTGCAAAGTAAAATCATTTTTAAGGACTAAAGCACAGTAAATGTCCCAGTCAACAACTTGAGAGGAGTTATTTGTGTGCAGATTTATGACCTCTGATCTGGCAGGCACACATTCACTCACTTTATTTTTTCTGCCTCCAGCATGTCGTTATTTACTCCTGCAGTTCAAGCAAATGTTTCTTCTTTATTGGAGCTGGGCTTTGGGATAGGATGAGGCTAAACAATAAACAGTGCTTGCAGGAGAAGCCAAGAAAATAGGAACTCTCTAACTATTGTAAGAATGTGAAATCTTAGTGGCAATAAAATGAAGAAAATAAGGGTGGTGGGAGGGTGGCCTGCACCATATGACTGCCAGCTGGGAGAGAAAATCCACCCAGAACTTTCTGCTGGAAACCAACTTCCAACAACACTGTTGGACTGAATTTAAGGTTATATATTCAAGGTACACTTGACCTAGGAAATGACTGCAGTATCAAGAAAGGCCTTCTTTGTGAAAATACATTCTGTTCCCTCAAATTTATGTGATTCTGTTATATCAGAAGCATTTGTAAGTGTCACAGATGAGTAATTGCAGTGAGTGTCAAGTGTTGGTTTTGGTATGACCACTATGAACTGAATGTAATCTCATTTCACTCCTACTGCTTTGTAATGTGCTCCCAGCCTTGATTAGCGCTCCCTGAGTGACCTGCTTCAGCATTCATGACATTTCTAGAATATCCATTCACTTCCCGATGTTTGAGTTAGCTGTTGCCCATTTGACTTAAAAACACCTCTGTCACTTGAGTGCAAATCCTTTAAATAGTTCTTCCTCCTCATAAACAGATTTCAAACATTTTCAAGAAGGAAAACACACTCTTCCCCAACTCCTCACTATTCTGCTTTCTCATGACTGATTTTAAGTATTCATCAGTTTTTGTTTTCCTGAAACCAGGTCCTACTGCAGGAATGTTTTGATCTGTCAAATCTAAAGTGGGTTCTACTTTTTTCTCTTTCTATGGAGAAAGATGGGTAGGCTGTCCACCCTTTGGAAAACTCATATTTAGCATTTTTATTGCAGATAATTATTCCAGATTGAGCCTAGTTGAAAATATTGTAATGTAAATAATGTAATAAAAATGTATGCTTCTACATCAGAGTTTAACCCAAAGGGCTTTGGGATCTTTATTCAAAATTCAATGACTTTCCAGATTATATCACCTCATTACCACCACATTTTTCACATTTTAAGTAGAACTAACTATAACCTAATCACAACAATAATTCAAATTTTTTCAACTTTACACTTGATTTTCCTGCATCTAAAAGCAGGTAAAAAAAACAAAGACTCACTCTCAAAATACGAAAGGGTGTGTATAGAAAATGATTAAAAAGTTCTATTCCACATAGGTGTAAATCTCTGAGGGCCTCATGCGTTATTCAGTAGATGAAAGAGAAGGAAGAACCTGGAAAAGGCCAGGGAAAAGTGTTATTACTGCTCTGCTTTGTAAAATTAACTATTTCAAGCTGCTTAACCTAAGCTCAGAACATTGTGTTGGACTGGTGCTCTTATAAAGAGGAATCTGCTGCAAATTAAAATCTTGTCTGCTGCTTTTGAAAATGAAAAACTTGAGAATACTTATGAAGTGGAGCCTCCTTCTTTCCCCTTTTACTGATTTGAAAATGAGTCACATTTCAAATGCTTATTCCCATGTGTCATCCAGAGGAGACCACCCAAAGTCACTGCATTTTGGGCAAACTTTCAGTTCTCCAAACCTGCAGCAGCCCCCTGCACTCCTCCCCTCCTGACCTCATCTGTTTGGCTCTCAAACACAAGTGCCAAGCAGGACAAAGACCCACAAGCCCCAGCTCCTTTAAAAACACAAAAGGAAAGGGAAAACCGAGCCCCTATAATCTCAAGGTGCACTTATTAAAACAGACTGTTAAAAAAGGTAAGAATTTCCACTAAAACCAGAACATGCCCCCCCAGTCTTACCCCAAAAATCCAGCATCACAAGCCCTGTTAGAATGACAGAACCCACAGGCTTCCACCTCAGCTGATCTCAACAGATGGTGTAGCTATGATACAGCAATGTTTTCAATTAACAGAGATCATCAGGTGGCAAGGGAATTAAATATTAATGCTTCAGCACTTGCAAAATGACAGTCACCTCTTCTTCCTGGAGTACTGCTCATCTAGAAATATATACATAAAAACCAGATGATTAACAAGGGTTAGGGTTTGTAAAAGAACAAAAAACAACCTAGAACCAACTAAAATACTGCTTTCCATTGCATTGTGGGTTTGTTTCCAATAAATGCCTACATTGTACTCCCAAACCTGCTCAGACCAAATAAAAGACTTGTTTGTATTTTCTGCTTTCCCACTATGATTTACACAGACCTGCCAGTAAATTCATCAAAAGCCATTTCCTCTCTTTGCTGAGTTTTCTCCTCAACTCAGATTTTCCCATTTGCTTGCATTCAGGGCTAGGAGCTGAAAATAGACTTGATGCTTGAGAACTGTTGCACACAGAAAACTCCTTAGAACACAGGAAGAATCACTGGTTTATAATTCCTGAATTGAATGTAAATTGATTTGTCTGATAATATTTTGCTTCCATTTCATAACATTTGTCATGTTTATACCAGCCTTCCAGTTCTAAACACTGTTTCTACTTAATATAAGAAATAAAGCTGTGGGTATTTTGTTCCTTTAGAGAGAAAGATTTAGCAGATGGCAAGTTTAAAAATTTTTTGATTGGTACACTCTGTCTCCCTGATGTGGGATTATTAAAGTTTTGTTCCCTCCTGTGCATGTTTTTTGTGTCTTACACAATACAGAAAAAGCAGCATATCCCTGTTGATACCTCTCCACTTCATCCACAGGACTTTGATTGGAATTACTTCTACGACAAAGCATAAATGATTATGGCAACAGATATTACAGTTTCTTCATGAGATGACTTCTGAATTTATGGGAATATAGGACAGGGGTGTATCCTCACTTACACCTAAACCTTCCTACCCTGATTGTGGCTCACACAGAAAGCTGCACAAAAAGGGGAAAATTTCAGAAAATAGCTCCATTAGCAACATCAAACATTTTCACCCAGTTAATAATTACATTATTACACATCATGTACTTACATAACTAATAACTTGGATTATTAAATCTACTTCTGTATAACACATTTAGGCAAGACTGTTAGGAATGTCACAAGCCATTCTTCCCTGATGTCTTTCATCACTGATGATGGTTCCTGCTGTGAGCTGTTGCCTAAATATTTTCAGTTTTTATCTATTTAATCCAAAATATGCCTGGCGCCAACTGGGAGGAAAAAGTGTATATATATATATACATATAAATACATATACATACATACATATATATATATATATACACACACTGTATATATATATATATACTATATATATATACATTCATTACATCATTTAATTTATGAATCATAAGTGATGACTCACAAAATTTGAGCATTGACTACAAATTATCACCAATAAAAATGATAATATTAAACAATACCATTTAATTTATAATATGAAAATAAATGCTTAAAATGAAACCAGGTGCATTTCAATCATTGCCTACAGAGTCCACTCATTTAGACTGGACCACTGCAAGCTGACTTAAATAATATCTATCTATCTATCTATCATATATTATATATATAAAACTATATATATTATATATAATAATATCTCTTTATTATATATATATATATATATATATATATACACATAATATCTAGGCTTATGATTTTATGATTTTTGGCATTGAATTTACATTAGGTATTTCTACTATCTGCTAGTCCTATTGTCAATTAATTTGCTCTTGAAAATAAAACTGGATTCATGTGACCAAACCTCTGTGGATATCTGCACTGGCCAGGAGCTGTGGCCAGTTCAATTTATTAACTTATTAAGCCACATCACTTTGCAGGTCAGAGAAAAGAACCTGAGACACTGCTGAAAAATGGAGCAGTGTGTTGAATGCTTATGCACTTTTCCACTTCAGCAGTTCCTTCCCAGCTCCCTTGAGGAGGCCTGCAGAGGGTTCAGCTGCTGTGCCATCCCTCTCCAGGTGACAATCTCCCTGTGTCCCCTGTGTTTAGGGGACCCTCTGACCCCATGGCACAGAGGCAGATTTGTAGGTCTTGGTCTTCATGCACTTTAAACTCATCTCCACAGCAGGTTTACTGCAGAACCAGATTTATTGGCAAAAAATCCCACAAAAAAACAATAAAAAAAATTGTCTCTGAAGTCATGGCTCTTAGTTTCAGCTTCTTGCCCCACACTCCTCTCCCTCCCCTCACACCACAGAATTTGCTGTAGATGACTTTACAAAACTCCAGGAGCTGCATTTTTTTCTCTACAATATATTTGGGAGCTTTTTAAGTCACAGGAGAAGGTGCTGACCAAAACACTGGTATCATTCCTGCCTTGCAAATTCTCTACTTAGATTTCTTGGGGAAGATGAAACAGGAAAGCCTTATAAATGTGATTCCAGATGGGAAATTAAGAACTTTGCTGATTCACATCCAAACAGAACACTAACATCAAAGGAATCTTTCACACTTCCCAAAATCCACTTTCCAGCTCCTCAGAAAGGCCAAGCAATTGCCTAACAATGTAACACCAGGAATGCCATATCAAATCTGCGGCCTTGCAGGCTTAATAAAAGCTCTTTTTAAATGGACAGCACTATTCCTTCATAAAACCTACTGAAAATACAGAGAACTTGAAATCCACTGAACAGCATTTTCCACACTTGTTTATCCTGAGCCACTTCCATTGTTGTTTCCCAAGAAGGTCACACACTACCATGACCTCAGAATTCAGTGTAAAAGTGACATTTTAATATACGCTGAATGGGATAAATTAACTATACATGAAATGTAATGGACTGAAAGTACTCCAAAGAGGACAATGCTTGGATTATTTAACAACTTATTAGTCAGTGTTTTAACATTTTAAGGCTGTTGTAGATAATTCCTTATCAACTAATGATGTATCTTTGTAGAAGACAGCATTTCCCTATTACTGTCTCTCTAAAAACAAATTATAACAGTAGTCATTTGGAAGCTGATTTGTTGATTATAAACTTAGCTTGGATCAGAGAGGTAAAAACTAATTTAATTTGAGAAACTGACACCTGAAATCAAGGGGGTTTTAAAATGCTATCATAAAAATTAAAGTGATAGTAACAGATAACCAAGGCATTGCAAATTGATTGATATTCCCACTTTTTTTGGTAAAAGAATCTGTGTTTGGCAAGCTTAGTTGTGATGAGATTAGAGATTTTACTGCCCTAATATTAACAAGGTTTTTTACCAAAAAGCAGCTGTAAGCAGAGCTCCTATGGAAATGTGCTCTTACACATGGAAGCTGAGAACACTTCTTTTAAAGGACATATTTAATATCACTGTGAAATATACAGAACATCTTTAATGTGTACTTCATTGTCACAGAATCAATCAAAAGTTGTGATGATGTTTTGGTTTGAAGTTTATACTAAAGTTTTCAAATCACAGACACCTGAAACTTTCTTAGTTAAAATCCTATAATTAAAGCAACCAATTTATTTAAACTATTCCATCTGTCTTAGCTTAAAACAAACAAAAATGTTGATTTCCTTGCTCTAAATGTAAGTCATTTGATTTATCATAAAATGGTGTGAGTTCAACCCTCCAACCAGACACATTGCATCAAAAACAATGCAATAGAATTAGCTATTACAGGAGATCTCAAGAACTATTTGTATTTTCTTTAACTGAACATTTGTTCTAACTTCTACCACTCTGAAGTAGACAGGAGAAAGAGGGAGGAAGCAGACCATCTCAAAAGAAAAACTTCCAGAGTTTCCTGGTGGTTTTCAACTTCCTCCTCAAGGAGCTGATTCAGAAACTGGGAGAGCTGTTTTGCTATGTAAGAGCCCAAGAGTGCAACCCTGAGCCAGAAAAGGATTAGAAAAATAAATCCTTTATAATAATACTAATATTTTAATTGCTTCTTTCTGGATTTTTTTTTTCATGTAAATTAGTGAAAAGTTGATACCTAAAAGCTGGTGAGTTACATTTTTTGGAAAGTGAATTCCAAGTTTAAGTAGTAAATAAAAAAGCTAGCTCAGCCTTTTTCATTCAGGAACTGCAGGGTATCACCAGAGCAAGGAGTGAAACATCAATCATTACTTACACTTATGAAGAAATGCTAAGCTTAGCACAGAGAAATCTCCTCAGCCTTTCAATTTATTTATATTTTTGCACTGGAATGGTCAGATTTTCCTGAATTCACTGACAGAGAAGGAGTAGCAAGCTGAATGTGAGAATGGCTGCAAAGGGAACTCATCCAGAGGTCACAATTAGCAGAGTTTGAAATTTGATAGAAATTACAAATACAACTTTGTAGAGCTGATTTGTACCTTGAAGCACAAAGGGGAAAAAAAAAAGGCAGAGTTTGGAAATTATTCTCTGTTTCAACCAGAATATTAATCCTATCACTACTCAACATCACTGTGATTAACTCCATAGGAAATATTCAGTGAAGTGGCACCTAATCACTGGAGGAGATAGCTGAGTGTTACTGCAAAATAAACAATATTAATCACTGCTATGCAAAAAATGCTGGGCAGTTTACTTCTGAAAACATGAGCAGTGCTCTTAAAAGGTTATCTTTTACATTCAACAAAATGCTGTAAGTCTTTCTAGCCTTTAGAACTCAACCTTTAGCAAGATAATCAGCCAACTGCACAGTTAAACTTTTCTCTAATTTGCTCCCAAATTACTATATTCATCCCTAAATTAACAGCTGGGTTCCTGGGATATGACATAAAAATTATATACATTATATGTATATAATATATATTATATATAATATACATCACATATACAATACATATATATAATATATAATATATAATAGATAATATATTATATGTTATATATTATATATTATATATTATATAAATATGTTATATATATATTTTAAATATTTTTCTTAAATTGTCTTTGTTTTCCTCATGACTGCCAGAGGAATACAGTACCTCTGCTTTAAACCACAGTGATCTCCCATAATGGTCCAGTCCCTGTTTTAATTTTTTACTCACAACATGGGGAGAATAAAATATACTGCTGTAAGCATTCCTCCTTCCTGGCCAACACTCATACAGAAAGAAGACAAATGATAAAATCTTTAGAAAGAGTATTCTATTACATAGCAGCATGTGATAATATATCCTGGATGTTTATCCACACAGTTACACCTTTTTGGTTGGCTATTTCTCAAAACTAGCATTAGATTAAAAGTTCTAGATGTAGTGCTGATGAAATCTACTACAAACATTGTATATAGACATGGTTAAACTTGGAGAAAGCCTGGAGAACTGGAGCAAAATAAAATTTCCATCCATGAAACAGAGCTTATCATTCAGTTGTCATCAGATGTGTAAAAATAGAGTGGCAAACACTGGTGGGGACACACAGTGTGTGATTAGCACAGTCAGGTCTTTCCCAGACTTCACCACTGCTAAAATAAAATAGCATGCCACAAGTAGCATTTCTGAAGGAACATAAACTTTTACACCAATGTTCTGCATCTGACCCCAGTGTTCTCAGCAGCATCAGCATCCTGAAAAATGCTGAGGAAACCTTTCCTTGGGCTCTCCTCAGCATTATAAACATTCAGCTAAATTTCAGGCTGCAAATAGGTTAACCTGAAAATTCAATCACTTCCAGTGATGAAGATGTTAGGAGAAGTATTCCACATCCCACTACAGTGTATTTAATTTAGCACATAGGGAAGTAGAAAAGGATTAGCTTTGTAAAGACATTTTCTGCAGGGGAACTGACAGGTATTATGGGCATGTTTGATTTCTACCTCTGGCTAGATCTAGTCTAGATCTGTGGGCTAAAGGATGCTAGGATGCATATTCTTGTTTAACTTCAGGAAACAAATCCATTTTCATGCTCAGAAAGTGCTGTGATGATATAATATTTTTAAAGAATTGTCATGCTTAAGCACCTACTCATTAATAGCTGATTCCTTAATCTGGTCCAACATCTGTGTCCACTGATTGTGTTATTGTTATTGTAAGATGTGTAGGGAATTACAGGTAATGCAGTGGTCAATAAGGTTTAAATTCACTCAATCTGTGGGACAGGTAAGCAAAGCTGCAATAAGGGAGTGAAATGCCAGATCGAAATTATATTCTTCCTCCTAGATTTTCATTTGTCCCTGAAATGGCAGGAAGATGCACCACAGACTTTCAAAAGTACATCTATTTTCTGCTGAGTGCTGACAACCCACTGCTCCAGGTAAGGTCAGTAGCAGAATCAAGCCAAGGATGCAATCCACTTCCCAGGCAGGAACATCATGGCTACAATACATATTTTTATGCAGCACGAACCAAAGGATTGCATTTAACCCATTACACTTTAGTGTAGCTGGGAGCAAGCAGAAAATTGGCAAGGAAGGGTTAAAAAAGCCTAGGAAAATATTGCATGTAAAAACCCAGGAATCTGTTCCACAAAAAGGAATAGCAATCACTAAATTAGCCCAGGTAAACTTTTTAATTGTTGGGTGAACTGAGACTAAAATCTATCATTTTCATGAAGTGAGTACTTGCCAGCTGGAAATGGTGGGGAGCAGCTAACTTGTGAACAAGGAGTGAGACAAAGGCAGGGTAAATTGAAATATCAAGATGAATGTGCCAGCTGACTTGCTTTAGTTATCATCCCAATTGACAAGGACAGAGGGGGGAAAATCCTCCTCATCATAATCCAGTCTTTATTGAAACAGCCCGTCCCAGCAGGCCATTGTCCCCAGCCTCATGATACTCATTCCCAACAAAAGGACCATGAAATTACAGAAAGGGGCTTGCAGCTCTTCAGGAGCAGGTAACAGAAAAGATAAACCTACAAGCCTTTTATCTGCAAAAGCTTCTGTTTTAATCTGGTCCAGGTCACAAGAGAGAGTGATTTCAATAAAATGTTCTTTACCAATGAGGTGCCACACAGCTCGGCTGAAAAAGGCTGAAATTAAAAACTAAAACACTATTTTTTTTCTTTACAGAATAACCAAAATGTGTTTACAAAGTTATGTGGGAACACCGACATAGTGCTATGAATTTTTATATCCTACTCTGATATTCTGATATTTTCAGATCCAGAGATACCTTTGGTGCCTGCTGATTTACCAGTGAAGGTGTGCTCAGCCATGAGGCACTTTGTACCTCCTGCAACCCCTATTGAAAATCAACATCAATTTTTCCTTGCCTGCTGTCATTTAGTGAAAGCTGCTAATAGAGGTAAGAATCTCTCTGAGTAGTTTCTCAGAAGTTTACTTAACAGTGGAAAGGGTGACAACAGGACACACTTTTAAAAAAAAAACTCTGTAAAATTCTGTCATAAATAAATATTTTAATTAACAAATGGAGTCAAGCAGCAAAAGAAGCTTTTTTTCTCTTTTTTTTTTTTTTTTTTTTTTTGCTGTATTCTGACTCTAAACCAAAATGAATACTAATGTAATAATGCTACATCAAACACCCTAATGAATTTACACTGGTGCAGTCTTGGCTGTTTGATGACAGCACTCCCCCAGTGAATAAGTGCACAGTGCATTGTCCCCTCTAGAGCTCAACTTCAAAGCCCTGGAAAATCTCCTTTGAGTTTTGAACCTTCCAGATCAAAGCCTTGGAGTTCATTTATACTTTTAGGCTCAGATGAAGGCAGGCAGTAAGACAGCCGTGATTTAGAGGATAAATCACTTCAGAACAATGTCTATGAGCATTCTCTATGGCATTACACTTGAAATTAGATTTAGAAAGTGATACCACACAGACACAACTGCTGTTTCAGGAAAACTGAGGCAAAAAACCCCCATCATTTTGTTTAACTTCCCCCGTGGAATTTACCTTTTGATTTTGCAAGCTTGTTTACAACATAATCCCCCACATAGGTCTTGATGTCTCACACCTATGACAATTTATTCTGAATTAGCTACAGATTATTGTAGATGTCATGTTTTCATAATCAGGTAGTAGCTTTTTTTGCCCTCAAACCATATTTCATAGAAGGTTTTTTGTGGCTTGGTCATTTCTTTGTTGTTTTGGGTTTTTTTTTAGTTTTATTTCCCTGTAAATAAACACTTGGTAAATGGTCTGTCAATGGTCTTTCCCCATCAAATTTTAGGAAAAGTTTTCTTGAGTGTGCCACAGAATTTACTAATCAAATGTGCATAAATAAATTACTCTTTTTTTTTTGGTAACTCGTGGAATTCTGACCTAATAGGTAATGTACAGATTCTGTTATCCATGTTTAGATGACTTCAAAATTTTATATTTATATTTATATTTATATTTATATTTATATTTATATTTATATTTATACTTATATTCGTATTCATATGTTATATTTATCATTTTATATAAACTGTTCAGTGTACTTTTATAAGTACACTGAGGGTACCCCTTTAGATTGTTTGTAAAGCATCTGGACAGAGCTGAAAATTTTCAAATGGAAACTTTTATTATCTAAAGAACCAATAGTCACAAGCTTTTCTGAGTTTGGATAAGGGTTTGGTTTGGAGTCATTTACAAATTGCTTAGAGTACATCTGTGAAAAGACTCTGGGAGAGCCTTGAGGGAACTCTGAGGAGATAACCCAACAAACACAATTATATCATGACATTTTACATAGTTTATACATAATTTAACTAATTAAAACTAATAGATGTAGGCAGAGTTAGGCCATCCTTAACTCACAGGTATCAATCCAAGTCCTACCAACAGCTGGTGTTAGATACTGGGACAAGAAGCTGTTTTCTTGGAGGAAATCAAACAGTGACAATCTGTAATAAGTGGTCTGTAGACCTACGTGGTCTCTAGACCTACCTGTTCTCTAATTAAACATGAGCACTTTGAGCAGAGTCCACCTGGCTCATCAGTCTTTGTCAAGCTCTGACTTTGTCTGGGTTTTTTTTTCTTTTTTTCTTGTTCTTGTTGCTTTCTGAGGTTTAACTTTTGGATGTAGAAATCCTGCCAGGATACAGGAGGGTTTATAAAATAAATGCAGCGCACAAAGCAAAACCCCCAGAAGAAACCCAAAAGTTCTGTGGCAAAATATCATGAATTGTTTGTAGGTCCAAACCCAAAAGACGAGACCAGAAATGAGAATAATGTTACACTGCCCTCCTGAGAAGTTCATGAGTTTGCCAGTGATGCCTGTTTATTGGTTGCAAAGTAGATGGTGTTATTGGGTGAGGAAATGGGATGATGACTTTAAAACTGACTCTGTGACTACAGAGCAACTGGCCACATTCCTGAAGGAATCCCTGAAGGATGCCAGGGGGGATTTTTGCATCTGTACACTCTGCCCTGCTTTGATTGCCATCTTCTCAGAGCATCTGTCCCTGCCCACAGACGGACACAGAGGCTGGACAGCCCTGTAGTTCCTGCCTCTGTTCTGCTCACCAGGATGTTCCCCCTATTTTTCTCCTTTTATTATCCCCATATTATTCTCCTTTTCAGAGCCCACACATCTCCCTGGGGGCACAGATTTCACTGGCACACATTCCAGGGCTGGGTTTTGCTCTGCCTTCTGCACACACCTTGTTCCATGAGACAAAACTGGAAGTCCTACACTACTTAAAAGATGTTGACACCTGGCACACGAGTGCTGTTCTTCCTGGGATTAACATTCAGGTGAGAAAAATCTGTATAATGACATTCTTGTACACACAGCTCCACTTTATAAGTGTTTTGCAGCTGGCAGAGTCAGTCAGGTGTGATGTGACCTGTCTGTGTGCAAGCACTGGAGCTGCTCGAGACACGACTCCACGTCTGAAATGTTTGCACAGGGCTTCAGGCAGGAGGAAAGATTGATTGGGGACTTGCACCCCTCAGAAATCGCAGCCAGGAGCCAGGTGGGATGCCTTGGTGTCTCAAATGACAGCAGATACTGACACTGAGGTAACCAAATCCCACCCTCAATGAGTCAAGTGCAGAAGTTCAACATGCAGACAGATTTCTTGTGCAACTACTCCATACACAGTCAGGAAACTGCAGCCAGGCAATTAATTAGAGAACGCATTCCTAATTGCTATCAGTTTGAAATAAACAGCAAACTGAAGCAAACAATGTTTTTATCAGTCTTTCCAAGGTATCACTTTGCCAGGAAAATGGATGTCTTTCCAATTTTTGCTAGGATATTTCATATTTCATTAAAAATGTCCCTACAGGATTCTAAACTATTTAATGTAATATGAAGCACATAAAAAGACAAATCTGCTACTCAATTATCTACCAGCTCTAATCATTGTGCTTATGTGTGTAGGGACTGAATTGATATCACAAAGACAATTATCAATCTGGCCTGTCCTGGCTTCCAAACACAAGCCTCTTCAAGCATGTGTCTTTAATGTGGTCTTTGTAATGACTATGACTTATCTTTATGGCATCAATAGTGTTCTATTTACTTCATGGGCAAGTTAAGTCATGATCCTGCTTGAGACTGTCAGTGGGAATGAGACCTGAAATATTAAATATTAAGTACAGCTTTATGCATAAAAAAATCCTCCTTGAACTCTCAAGATAAAACCCAGACTGCCGGGCTGCTGAGATCAGCCGCTGGTGAGTCATCCCCACATAGTCAGGCCTTTTGTTTTTACATTTTGGTCATGTACAGACAGCATGAGAGAGAAAATATCAATATTGGAATGTGACAATTAAAGTACACTATGTATCTTGTTAATGAAAAATTTTAAAATGTAACATGAATACATATACACTGATGTGTATAAATACCTATAGTTGTTTTTATTGTTTCCTGGTTTTATTGAATCCTGCCTTGGGACACAACTCTCAGTATAGGCCTTTGAAAACCATGTAAACAATTTTCCTATTTCAAGTCTATAATTTCCCCTCCACTGCTTTACATGCTGTCACTATCCTTGCTAGCTCTGGGTGTCCATGGTTCAGGATATTCAAAAACTCTGGGCATACGGCTGCTACAGAATCACCTGGAGCATTATTAGTCACTTGCACAGCAGAAGAGGCAAATTTTCCCCCCATTAGCTAGAAAAGAGGAAAATGCAGCATAAAATATCTGCAGATGATGGGTTTGGATTGCAGGAACATTTGCTACCAGAGTTACACTCCAAGAGGCTTTCACAGTCGAACTGCATCACCTTTGCAGCACAGCCACCACACAGGTTTATATAAAACATTTCTTTTTCATGTTAGTACACATTTCCATTTGTCTATAAGCAGGAACAGAGGCAGAGACAGTGGAGAGCTGAAAGGCCAGCCCCAAAGGCTGCATTTGTCTGCCTCCCCCAGGAGGCTGCCGTCACACACACACACACACACGAGTGTGCAAATAAGCAAAGAAAATAAATCCACGTCTGACTGCAAAATGTTCCCATAAATTTCCCATGCAGCAGCACTTCTGTGATTAATCCTGACACAAAGCTCAACATTTAGCAGCCCAAACCCAAACATATCTGCAAACAGCAGGGCTGATGAAACAATATCTTTGTTTAGAGGTGCCCTGTGCTGATTTTCTGCACTCTAACTCCATCTTACACTGGAAGCCTTTTCCTCTGTGGGCACTCCTTGGAGTGTCCCTGCACTACCGGACTGCCAGTACTCATTACACCTTGAGGGATTTAACAAATTTCAGACTTCTGCTCTAGAAAATGAGACTGAACTCAGCCAGGGGGTTCAGAAGTCATTGCTGAAGACAAAGGGAGAGAGAGAGGGGGAGGAAGGGAGGAGGCTGCCAAAACCAGACATGGGATGATCTCACAGCCCTCCTCTCCTTGGGAAACCATGAAAATGTGATCGGTGCAGCTCAGCCATGACACGTGAGAGCTGAATTACAGCAATGCCTTTTTCTCATGCCTTCACATGCCACAGATATGGAATATTCATCTAAGCAATAAACTTCTTACAGCTTCTGGAAAAACTATGAAGTATCTGTCAGGAACCAGAACAGACAGAGAAGGGCTGCAGAGGACAAAACCATAAACTCTCACCTGGCTGACCGTCACTGCAACACAAATAGAAGCCAACTCTGCTTCCTTAAATGCTCAGGATCAATGGAATGGAGAGTGATCCTTGCAAGGAAGAAGATCAAAGGGTGGAAAAGCATAAAAAAGGCCAGTGTGCCTGCACAAATTGTTTTCATCAAACCCCTGTAATGTAGTCACACCAAAACAGATTTTCTTGAGATGTATGACTAGGGATTATGACCTTTCAAAAACTCCACAATCCTCTGGATGGAGATCAAATTAGTATCATCATCAATCATCATCATTATCTTTATTATTTCCCATTTCAGCTACACTACAACTTAAAATATACTATGTTTCCCATTTCAACTACACTGCAACTTAAAATATACTATGTATGTGCTTTTCTATGTGTGCATCATATGAAAAAAATATTTTTCTCAGCTAGAAAATCAAACATGAACAGGCTTAGGTTTGGATAAAACACTTCTTCCACATGGCACTACAAATGGATAGTTTTAACCTAAATGAAAACATTTTGCAGAACTATAAGCAATTTAAAAAATGAAAAGGTGAATGCCTCTTCACTATAGGTATTGTTCCATACATCATCTCAACTTATTCAGGCATAGTCAAGGGCAGATTCTCAAAAAAGTGACAAACAACAAAAAGAAACTCAGCACAGATAACTGGAGTTGGAAAAAGTTAAATCTTACACTTCCATGCTGAATGAACAGAAAAGAACAGATTTCATAGTGGTGGATGCTGATCACATCTGAAAATCTGGCTTAAATAAATATATGAGAGAAAAAAAGTGAGAAAACCAAGATACCTCTGTTTTCCTCTAACCAGGTTTTGAAGCCTAAATTTAAGAGAATAAAAGAGACAGTTTTGATTATTACATGGGAATGTTGAGATACTGCAGACAGTTTTCAGGAAATCCTAGGCCACACACCAATACTAGAGTTGACTTTTGGTTTTAGGTATTCAAATGTACAAACTTAAGTACCTTTAAATATTTTATCAAAGGAATAAGTTACATTTCCAAGCATAACACTGTCAAAATTTTAGAAACATTATACCTAAGAAAGAAGGGAATGCTTTGTATACAAAGGCTGCTGTCTTTCATTCTTCAAATAAAATTCAATTATTATTGCCATTTCTAGAGTTTAAGAAAGCACATTACAATACAATATTATTGTCCCTTTGAGTTGCTTTGAGTTGCTTTCATTCTCGTAAAAACAAAAAAAACACCCTCCAAAATGCGAACATACCTTTATACAGCGTTCACTTGAAGGTGTAATCACTTGGTTAGTAATTTTAGTGACTTTAACTACAGGACATGAGGTTTTACAGAGTCATGGGGCACAAACTGAAGCAGAGCAGCTCAATGCACCAATTATTCCTTTGGTGTCTGAGCGCCCTCTGCATCATTTGAGGTGCACATTAATTTAAAAATTGCTTTAAACAGATTCCCAACTCCCTTTTTTCTCTTGCCAACCACTCCCAGGTGTGACTTTTCTTTCTCTGTTTTGAGGAGTAGCGGAAAGTAGGGAATCACCTTCTTGCTTGACTTGGGAATTAACGAAGTCAGTCACAGATAGGGCATGGGGCAAGAGAATGGAAGGAAGAATTTTAATTTTCTCCTTGGCCAAAAAGCTGACACCTGTAAAGTGACCTGATGGGGATTTTGGCACTGTTATAGGGGAAAGGCTGAATTTCACCCCCAAACTCTCACACCAAATGGCCAAGTCTCCACCTGAGCAGGACAGAGCTACAGGACAGACAGAGCTTTCACTTACACAAACAGAAGCTAGCTGTGCACTAAAGTTGCTGGTTTTCACTCCTACAGTATTTTTCAAATCCAATTGTGTGATAGAACAACTACAAGCTGGTAGGAGTTAGAAGGTTTGGTGATTTTATCTTTTTGCAAGACAATTATCTACATTGAGTAACCTGCTACATTAGAAATGGTTAGAACAGCTGAAAAGTACCTGCAATATATATTGTTTATGAAATATTTCAGCAGTCAAAATAAAGTGTTCATAAAAGAATTGAGGGAAGGGTTTGTGCTGTCTGAACACCCCTATTTCAGGCCTGCTTTTACTAAAGAGGATTGCAGCAACTGCAGTTGCAGGAGCATTGGCACACAGGCAGGGATTAAAGATCATCTTCCAGAGAGAACACAGCAAATCCAACAGGAGCAGGCTCAGGTTTGAGCTGCCCTTAAAGAAACACTGATAATGTGAGGCTTTGAGCATGCAGGGCTTCCCCAAAGTTCAAGGAAAAAGAAATGTGAGGGTGTTGGGAGCACAGAGAAAACTTCTGTAGAGCAAATGGACAGCTGAGCTAATACTGAGATATGCCTCACTGAACTCTACTTTACACCAATTTCTAACTACATCCTTTACTCCAGGATGTGCAGCCTCCAGCTCCAGATACTAAAGAAAATTAAGTTTCTGTGAGCTGTGTAGGATGATGCTTTTTCTCCTCTGAGATGTATCCACAGCATATAACTACTGCCTATCCTCCCCCATCATCACCCTGGAACGGAGCTTCCAAAACCACACTTTTCAGTGGTTTTGTGGGAAAAAACAAAATTTTGAGCTGAAAACAAGAATCCCTAAAGGGCAGGTTCCCAGCAGCTGTGATATGGAAAGTTTCTCAGCCTTGGAAAGAATTCTCTGATAAAAAATGAGTATGGAACCCCTTTAATACCATACCTGCCTTGTCATTTACTGAGTATTCAGTGGGAGACACAGGTTTAGCTGCCTGCCCTGCTGACTATGGTGGAGAAACTTGCAACTCAGTTTTTCACACTCACATAGAATAAAAAAAAAGAAATCCCACATTTTTCTAGCCAAAAGCCCGACTGCACCTTTTCCAGTGTTCCGGAGTTATATTTTTTTAATCAGTATTAAAAGCTAAGATACATTAAAGATTCACTCTCTTCTGGCTGTCAATCACCTAGCAAGAAGATACCAGCACCATCAATAACTGAACAACACAATATTATATCTTTTGCAGTGACTATGTGAAAAATAAGAATGCGAAAAAACCTTGACATGACCATCACATCACATTTATGTAAAGTCATGGGGCAATTGGAGAACTGGGCGAAAAAAATGCCCATGGCAGGTTACCATTAAATTACTTTATTGCATTTAAGTGTAATCAAGTGCAATTGCAGCAGCTCAGGTGCACAGCAGAAATCTTATCCAACTTTTGCCCTTCCAGGCTGGCTTTGGGCACTTCCTTGAGCAGCAGCGAGTGCTGTGCAGCTGTTGAGCTGCTGCTGGATCTGGGTCACAGCCCTGCTGAGGAAACAGAGCAGGGCCTGGATTCAGATCAAGTCCTGCTGCAAACTGGGGCACACTCTTGGGAAAGGGGACTGGCTGGAGCAGCCACAATTAAAACCCTTACACTGAGCAGCTCAGAGCAGTGAGGAGTTAAAGGCCTGGTGCTGCTGTGCCCCAGTGGACAAAAGCACCTCAGTTCTCCCCATCTTCCCTCCCTTCCTGTCCTGTATCTCCCTTTTGATGTGGTGGGCCTTATTTTGAACCTCATTATGAGCTCTTTGAAGCAAGAACCGTGCTTTCCTATAGGTTCACAAAGCACAGAGCGCAGCTGAACGTGCAGGGATGTTTCCAATAAGAGCTCAGTCATTTAGATAATGTTCTCCCAGGATGACTGAGAGTGATGCCAGCCATGTGTTGAGCAATGCTCTCTCTCTACCAGCAAATAAGGAGCCCAGAGGTTGCATGAAATCAACTGCTCAGAAAGCCCACAACAATCAGACTTGGCTTGTTGGCTCCAAGGAGGCAAAGATCTGACATCTGCACTATTAATATTGAAAAACAGCCTCCTCCTGTTTTATCTTAGAGTGCCTGTGGTCCACTTGTGTTGCCACATATCAAAAGGGCAATAAACAGCATAGCTTAGTGCTGATTTTATTACTGCAGTATGTTATGGTGGGAGTTAACAAATAGGTAATAAGATAGGCTTCCAGTTGTAGTTTTTAGGGTACTGTTACATGCAACTCAGAGCAATGGTGACCCAAGAAACATTACTAAACACATTTTCACTTTTTATTGTTGTGCTTACAGGGAGATTTATGTAGGCTTTTTACAAACCTAAAATGGTTGTGATAATTTATGGCCATGAGATATTGCTTTTAGAAAAATTTTGAGACTTCTAGGTACAGACTGCCAAAACCGATAAAATCTAGCTCTGAAACCTTGAAGAAAAGAGCAATAGGCTATTCAGTTTGTGTGTTAAACCACATCTGTGTGCAACGTACAGTAGAGTACTTTAATGCTAAATTATTCCAAGATGAACAACCTGCACAAAAAAAACCCAAAAAATCAAACCCCCCCCCCCCCCCCCCCAAAAACTCCCAGCCAAAACATTCCTTTCCAAACTTCTGCATCTCATGCTTTATGCCACATTGCAGGGAATCTGTTTCAGATACATAAAGTTATTGATTTAATAAATCCACTCCCTGGAAAACCTCCTTTTTGGACACCCACACTCCAAACTGCCTGACCTTCAGCAAGTATTATGGCAAACCAGCATCTTTCCTAATTTTAAGGCAACAGCTCTGTTTCTGTCCTGAGCCACACTTCCACCATACAAGAAATTCAGTCTCACAATGGGTGGCTGAGATACAACACTTCAGTGAACCTTAAATGAGCCAGATTGGCAGGACTTTTTAATGACAACATTCTTTAAAACACTATAATAGTATGCAAAAGCTGCATTTTAATGTTGATCCTCCTAAACAACATCAGCAAAAGGCCAATAAAGATTTATGGCTTCACAACAAAATAAAGTGGATGTATGACATCTTGTCCTGCTACTTGCAGAGGCAAGGAGGGAGGTCAATGAGAAAGTATTTATTATTCTATTCTGTGCTAAGAAAAATAAATAAAATCACAGTGAATCAGACGAACTATTTATAAATTACAACATGTAATAAGGGATGGCAGACATTATAGAGGAAAAAAAAAAACTAATTTATTTTTCCTCTGGTGGTCAGCAGAGCAGGGACAGTGGAAAATAGAGCATAGCAAAGTGTGGCATTCCAGCCTCATTCCTACCTTAATAGGCTTGCTGGGGCCCCCTGTTTGCAACTGGCAAAACTCCAGAAATTACCCCACAATATCTGTCTTCGCAGGCTCAGCAGGAGACCCTGCAAACAGCCCTCACCCAATGAAAGCCTTAATTTCAGCTGTCCCTGCCAAAACTGGGATATTTTCACCATACAACCCAGGAGCACACCAGCCAAGCAACCAGCAGCTCTCCAGACAAGACACAATTATGAAACTCTTCCACTTCTTATTGCAGAAATGCATCTTTTTCCCTTAGAAAAGGGTAATTATTTTTTTAACAGGGTGAGTGATTGTATGGATGTACACAAAGTGTTTGCTCATGCAAAGCTCTCCCTTCTAAAAGTTTTAGAATTAGTAAATTAACAAAAATTCTGCTCAGTAAGCTGTTTTTTAAATGAACCTACAAAAAGCAGACTTGATAAGAATTTTAACAAATTCCAAAACAAAATAAATAGATGTATCAATAGTTACCTTTCCCTAGGTTGTCAAATATTATGAATGCTTAGTTTGAGAATAAGGCAGTGTGACATCACTTATTTGGGACAGAAACCAAATTTCAGGAAGAATAATTTAATTATTGCTTCTGGATATCAGTTATAAGTGGAGATTAGAGCTTTTTTGGTTATATAGGGTATGTGATCCACTATAAAACCACTGTTTTTACTCTTTTCACACAGCTTTCAGCCATCATGGAAATCTTTCTTAACCTTCATGGCTCCCAATTTTCAATCTGGCAGATTGGCTATTCTAAGAATAGGTAAAATGTTATAAATCAAAACAGGGAATGTGACCTTTCAAAGTAGAACAGACATGAAGAACCTTACTATCTACCACAGTGCTTCAGCAAAACATCCTGATGCTAGAACACAAAAAGAAGTTGCTGTCAGTCATAAACTGTAAGTTCATTCCTAGAAATCAAGATTTCCTTGAATGGAATACAGTGTAAATGAAAAGAGAAGAGAAAAAAGCTGAGTGATCCATGTAGACTCTCAGTATTACTGACATAATAAAAGAAAAAAAAAACCCCACAGATCATTATCCTTGCTAAATATTCATTATCATCAAATATTCATTATCAGTTAATTCAGCTAAGCTGCTGAAGTGCCTGTATTTTGAAAGGGTAGAAAAAGAAATAAAGTCTTCCCAGGAGGGAATAAAGCAGAGAGCTGTTACATATGAATAAACAAAAAGTAAAGTATGCTCATGAGATTGTGTATGTAATTATTTGATGTTTAGATAATTAAATTAAAAACCAGCTTCAATTCTGTATATAACAAGAGTTTCTATATATTAAACACTTATATAAACTGCAACCAATTTAATTTCAACTTTTGGATTTACTGAGCCTGCTCCTTGTATCCCTAAGAAATTCAAATGGAAGAAACACATTTGAACATATGTCCTTGCTGATCAGGAGTGAAACAATCTGTAACATCCTTGTTTGACAACTCTCTGAGGAAGCTTTAGGTATCATTTTACTCCTAGACATGACCACTTTGAAATTGGCCAGGCTCCACCAGGTGTGAGCAGCAACGAAAGCGCAAAATTGATATATCAACATCAACTACTAACACGGTGTTGTTTTGGCTGCTGAGCTCCATGGGTGCAGAAATTCCTTCCTCTGGGAAGTCAACAGGGGAAGTCTGGCATGTGGATAATCCAATGCAATCCAATGCAATCCAATGCAATCCCATTCAATCCCATCCAATCCAATCCAATCCAATCCAAACCAATCCAATCCAATCCAATCCAGCTATCCTGGCAAACCCCAGGCCATGCCAGGCCCCCAGCAGCAGTGATGTGGGCACCATGTCCAGCCTGGTTTTGCTCAGTGCCAACAGGCTGGCTCAGCTCTGCTTTCCCTGATTGGGTTTTATCAGTAAAATCCCTGTGAACAAGGCTCTTCTGTAAGCACAGAAAAATCAACCCCTGGCACAGTGAAAGCAGCAGAGAAAATATGAAACAAAGCAGAAGCACGCTTTGAATAAAGGTTTGTGTGTCGGTGCCCACAACAACAACAACGCAGGTCCAGCCCAGCAGCAGCACGCCTGTGTCACAGAATGGAAACCTCAGCTGGCAGATCCCAGCATTTGCACTGCTCTGAGGGCTGTGGACACAGTGCAGGTGGGAGAGATGGCAGCTTCTGGCGTCCAGATCCCATAAATTGAAGGACAAAATCAGGGGATCATGGGGCAGGCCCATGTGCCACAGCATGGAATGGTGGAGTGGGGAGCATGGGCTCAGTTCCAGCCTCTGCACAGCAGAACCATTTCCCAGATGTCTTCCTGTTCCACAGGGCAGTGTAGCCACCATAATAAGCATTTTGCTCAGGATGTTCTGCTGGAACATCTGGGTGAATATCTGGGTGCGCCCCTCTGCCAGAATGGTGCTTGTTTTCTGGAGTCTTGGGACTCATCGCTGACTCCACATGGAAAAATGTCTGGGTTTGTTTGGTTTTTTCTTCCCTCTAGATCTACACTGAAATGTAGTTATTTCCTTTCAGTTTCATCACTGTGGTCTGTGGTTTTATCATCACAGCTCTTACTGTGATAATGTTCTGCCTACACTAAGATTTTTTACTCCTGTCAGCGACAGGCACCCACCCAGCTGTGCAACGCACTGCTCCCTCAGGTGATATTAAACAAACTCCTCAAGGCTGAAACCAGAAGCCTGCACCCCAAAATGAGAGCCAAACCCCAGGCTGTGACCCCCTCAATCTATGTTCTCACCTTGATGGACCATGGAACTGGTGTTCCCCTATGAGAGCCTTGGGAAAGCCCAGGGAGGGAAACCTGTCTGCTCTTCTGTCTGTGCAGATGAGCTTTTCATCATATAACTCAAAAATGTTTGCCAGGAATATCTGCTAAATGGCTGTAAATCCCCTTCCAAAATTGTATCAGGAAAATTGTCTTGATATTTAAGACAAAATACCAACTGCAGAGGCAGGGAGAAATCTTGTAGACAGAAAGTCTTTCTCCTTAAATTTGACTTCAGTTCTGGGAACTACATAATTCGTTTTCAAGCCCCCCAGAGTGGCTCCAACCTCTTGCCTGCTTAGAAAAAGCTAATGAGCACATTCAAAGCCTGAGCTTTACCTAGTCCAGGTGCTTGAAAATGCAGAATATGTAAAACTCCCCCAACAAACCCCAGGTTTCAGTGCTGAGAAGGCTCAGCCTCCTAATCCCGCTGTGTTCAAAAGAAAGTTGCTTTGTTTACATGAATTTGGGTTTCATAGTTTTTCCCCCAACAATCTAGACAAATTTAAATCAGTAGAACATTCAGGCAAAGTTACAGATTTCAGTGCACAGAGAGCTTAATGCACAGCACCTCCTAACACACAACAGACCTTCTTTAAACTGCAAACAAAGGCTGGAGGTTGTTTTGTAAAAAGAAAAATCACTGCAAAAGGTCAAGATTTTCTGGATAATGGGAGTCTCAATAGAATATGCAGCCACAGCTGCCCGGTCTGAGGGCAAGTGATGCTTGAGATATCACCAGACACTGTACAAAACCAAGAGGGATGACAGAGAGGAGGTTGCTGGGCTGTAGCCGAGCAGCAGAGAGATGAAATGTAGCCAGGACATTTAAATCCAGGCAAATCATTTCCAAATTCATAAGTCATAAGGTAACCCAGTGTTCCTGGCAGCTAAGGCAACTAGAAATGCAAGCAGAATATTTAATTTTCGTTTACCCCAACAGCAAATGGAAGCACTGAGACAATGGCAGCTCTTACTGTCACTGACTTCCAAGAAAGCCAGATCCTTGTTTCCTGAGGGAGTTGAGCCTTTATTTCTCAGCATGCTGTCTGTGCAAATGCACTCCTCTTCCTTCCCTCCTCCCCCATCCCAGCTTCCCCATGTTCCACCAGCCAAAAAACCCCCAGCAGCAGGATAAGGGCAAAAGAAGGGGGTGGGAAGAGGGAATTACAATGGAGAGCCCCTCTGGACTCCATTCTGTAATGAAATAAGTGCAGGTTCTGCTGCAGGCCAGCCCATTTTGCCTCTGGCTGTGGGGCTATTTGGCCCTGCAGAAAAGGGCTGTTATTGTGCTCTGCACAGGTGCATGGGCAGGCTCCTAAAGAGAACTCCCAATGAACACAAGGCATAAACAAACTCAAGTGTGGTCTTCTCTTCAAGAAAATAATTCCGCCAATGTGAAACTCCCTCCTTGTAATAAATTAGCTCCTAAGAGTATTCAAAAGCTGACCTCCGACCCCCTCCTGCATTATTCTCATGACCACCAGTGGGAGAGGAGGTCAAGTTGGTCAGTTCTTCTCACCAGTCACTGATGCCTCTTTAGCAAAGGAGGGGTGGGGGAGGAGGGAAAAGAGAAAGAAGAAGAGAGGGAGGGGGGGAGAAAAATCAAATTTGCTTCTCCATTGAAACATGGGCTTAGTAAGTAAACCAGGAGGCCCAAGCCTCCCCCCGGCAGGCGTCCAATTTTACGACACATTTGCAAGTGTGCTGCTGCCTAAATAATATCCTGAGCACGGGGAAATTCCACACCATGGCTGCAGCCAGCGGCCAGCCCCGTGCTGCTGCTGCCCTGGGATCCTTCCCTGTGCAGAGCCAGAGCCTGGAGAGCCCAGGGAAAGGCAGCTCCCTTTGGAATCCTCACTCACACACACCGCGCTCCTCTCCTGACCGGAGGCGTATGAGGAAGGTTTGGGTGCTAAAAATAGAATAATTTGTGAAGTGGCACATTCCACCTACCCGTGGCTGGCACATGTTAAGTTCATTCATACTCACAAGACACTCCTTGCCAATCTCTTCCAACCTTCTTCACTTAGTGGGCAATTTTTGCAAGTAATTTTTGCAACAACACAGCATGGTATTGTGTCAGATAACGTTTGTCAATAAAACCACAAATTAATTTGCTTCCTATGTCCTGTGCAGTTTCATAGGAAACCCCTCTTTTGATAGTGGGGTTGGTTACAGGACTCCTGGTAAATGGAGTTCTCTGGAAAGTATTCCAACTATCTGTAGCTGGCCAGGACTTGATTTATTTTGCCAGCATATACATCAGGCTGGGCTGTGAAAAGAACCCACTTTTATTTTTGCTTGGAGTACAAAAGCTGCTCTGTAGTTTCAGTACCTCCTATTGCCTGGATACTTCACTTTGCATTGCTGAGAGAGAAGACTGGGACTTTCAGCACAGAAATAGTGAATATTTAAATTTTAATATTAAATATTGATTGAATTTGAATATTTGAATATTGATTTGATTTGAATATCTGAATATTGAAATATTGAATATTTCCCTTTTCAGAAAGATATCAGTCTCAAAGTCCATTTCATTACCTGTCAGCAGAAAAGAGTGGTTTTTATCTCTGCATTCATCAGGATATAATACATCTACTTGGCAAATCACCTCCACTATATCCAAGCTCTTTCTTGTAGCTCCATGATAAAGTCTTCTGAGTCACTGCTTTGTAATTACTCGATAAAACAATGAACAAGTGAACATTGTCCCAGTAGTTAAATCTAAATTGTATAAATCTATTTTAAATTATAGTATAGTTAACTGGAGACGAGAGCTGAATGCATAAAAGGTAAGAGAATAAAAAAGGCAACATATCTCCATGCAGACAGAATTAATATGATTTTTTCCTAATATTATTAAATTCATAATAAAATATATAAGGGAAATCGTATTATTTGGACAGAAAAAAACCCAACCCAGCACAGCAGCTGTTAGTTTAGTTTTTGTTGCACAAATTTTGTAACGAGTTTACATTGTTTAAACAGTTTTTCCACTCTTGTTTTATACCCTACTGTTCTTGCCAGTTTTGTACAATAACACTGTGCAAGACTAATTTATAACATTTCCTATGGGAATTATTTTAATTTTCTGATTTAGCTAATGAAGGGTACAACACATACACTTCTGATGAAATTTCTCGTTTATTAAATTTGAGCAATTTTTGTCTTTTACCTTAGGAAATCAAACAAGTAGATCAAGCAACATGGAATGAAATATTGTAGTCATTTTGACATTAGATATTATATTTGTTGTCTATTAGCTTTCAAATCTTGATTTCCATTTCTGTCTGTTTGGAAACAATGCAAGAATATAAACAGATTTTCAACTCTTACATGTGACTCATCCCAAACCAAACTGGTGCATTTTACAAGAGAGCAAAGAAAACCTGATAGAAACATCACACAACCAGCTTCTCTAAATGACCCAAGTTGTGATGGCAATCAATTACTGTGAAAAATAAAACGTGAATCACAGTAGAGTCCACAACCAAAGAATTTCCTGCTTCACTAAGGTGGCAGTTGGTAGGACCTAAGCTGTCAGTTTAATTTCAAGAATCTGAACATTTCAGAAGAAAACTGCAGCTGAGATAATTGAAACAGCTAAGTGTTCCAGGGCAAGGCTACTGGTGATCTATCTCACAGTTGCTTAATGATCTGAGTAAAAACAAGCTGCATGATCAGGTCTCACTGAATAATTCACAACCCAACACCATCATCAGGGGCTGTGCTTGTCTCCTTATCAAATAACACAGATTCTAAAATTTAATGAAGCCTGACATGCCTGGGTTAGTTCCCTCGTCAATAATTTTAGTGTCAGATTCCATACAGCTTCTCCCCAGGAGCACAGGCCCTGTTCTCACCATCTATACCCAGGCAGGATGACTGTTGGTTCAAGCTGAGGGACTGAAAATGAGAGAATTCATGCAGAAGGCTTGGAGGAGGCTGCAAACTACAACATATTTCTCCTACACTTCAACTCCAACCAGATACCCGAGATGCTGAAAGCCTTAAGGACTTTCAGGACAATGTCTTTTGCCAGCTGGTACAGCACAGCCATGAATTGCTGCACAAAGGCAGAATCTGCAGCCATGGATGACTTGGATGAGTTGCAGACTGGATGGAAAAGCTTCTCACTATTCACCCCTAAGGAACTTACTAGGGACATGTACTAAATTTCATACAGCTCATAGGGGGATTCCTCCACTGTTTCATGACAATAGATATTAATAATGAGATCTGTGAGGCCATTAATGTCCATTAATGCCACTGCAAGCCTGTAAGTGCCCAAACAAGACTCTCACAGAAGAAGCTGTGACTTCTGTGGGAGCAGCCTGAGCCAGGCTGGAACTGAGATGTTGTTTAACTTGTTCATCAGGGATTGTCTGAGGGGTCGATGCCTCCTCAGCAGTTCACTGATGGCACAGAGCTGGGAAGAGCAGCTGAGAGCCCTGAGGGCTGTGCAGCCCTTCAGAGGGACTCAGCTTGGAGGGATGGGCAGAGAGGAACCCTCTGAGATTCACCAAGAGCAGATGCAGGTCCTACACCTGGGCAGGAGCAGCCCTGAGCACTTGCACAGGTGTGGGGCTGATCTGGTGGAGAGCAGCTCTGTGGGGAAGGACCTGGTGGACAATGAGCTGTCCCTGGGCCAGCAGTGCCCTGAGGGACAAGAGGGGCAGTGGAACCCTGGGGTGCATCAGGAAGAGCAGTGCCAGCAGGTCAGGAGTGATCCTGCCCCTCTGCTCAGCCCTGTGAGGCACATCTGGACAGCTGTGTCCAGCTCTGGGATCATCAGCACAGGAGGGACATGGAGCTCCTGGATTGGGGCCAGCAGAGGCTGCAGAGATGATTTAGGGCCTGGAGCATCTCCCTGCCAGGGAAAGGCTGAGGGAGCTGGGGCTGTGCAGGCTGGAGAGGAGCCCCAGCTGAGAGGGGCCCTCAGCCCTGGCTGTCCCTGTGTGCAGGAGGCTCAGAGCAGGGCCAGGCTCTGCTCCAGGGCCCAGCAATGGCACCAGAGCCACGGGCAGGGACTGAGCCCAGGAGGTTCCACCTGGACATGAGGCAGAACTTCTGTCCTGGGCAGGGCCCAGGCACTGAACAGATTGGCCAGAGAGGGTGTGGAGTCTCCTCACTGCAGATATTCCAGACCCCTCTGGACACAATCCTGAGCCCTGTGCTCTGGGATGGAGGTGGGACCAGCTGACACCACTGTGGTCCCTTCCAAACTGACCCATCCTGGGATTCTGAGATTGTGATTACCTGAGTCATTATCCTTTCCTGTCTCACTCCACCCAAGACCTGCTCAGCAAATATTGCCTGATGCATAAAGAAAAAGCAATAGTAAAAAGGCAAATAAAATTCCATACATTGTCACCCATTAAGTTTCAAGGTGAAACTGTTGTACAATGGTGTTCATAATGTCATCATCTGTGAACAGATTACATTCAGAAAACAAGTCAATTAATAACAAAATTAAGGTGATGAGTGCTAATAAATACATAAAGTTCAGGGCAGGAAAAGCCAAAGTTCTCCAATATTTATAAGATTTTTGTGAATACAAGTGGAACAGAACTAGCCTACATTGACACAAAGAACTCTCTGGAAGCTGCCAGGCAGCCTCTCCTGCAGCATCTTGGGTTTGGGTTCAGAACCTTTGCTCTCCTCTGCTCCATCACCAGCACTTTACTGCTTTCAGGGAGTTGTTAGCTTTACTAAGTACCTTAAAAAAATATATAAAATTGCATCCAGAATGAAAAACATCAGATACATTCCTGTAATGTTTTGAAAACATTTAAAAGCAGTGCTGAATTCAGCCCCAAGTTATTCTTGGCTGATAGTGCAGTATTTGGGGGCAGGAGAAAGACACCAAAAAGCAACACAATAACAAAGGGTGTGCGGTTGAGCTGGTTGACATTCAAACAGAATAAACTCAGCCATGTGGGGTAAGAATGCCACCAATCCTCTCTAAACTTTGCTCAAACCTTACAACAAATTGGAGCAGCACAGGAGGATTTTTGCCTACCTATTCCCCATGTATTTCTCCCATGCTCAGCATACAACAGATCTGATCTTGGGGGCTGGCAGGTGTCAGACAAACAGAGGCAAGTCTTCAACACCCTGCACTCCCTCTGTTGTGTCACAGAAAGCAAAGAGGGTGAACAAACTGATTAGGTACAACTTGCCAACTTCTGAGAGTCATTTCTACTTCCACACTGAAAAATAAATTATTTCTTTCTGAGAGCAGAATTCCTTGTGAATTCTTCAATAGATTCCTGTGTTTATAACTAAAATAAAAAGCTTTAATGTAATTTGATTTCCTTTATGTTCAAATATTTGGCAAACAGAGTCTTCATGTGTTTCAGAGACTCCTTTAAAATTTTGAATGACATTGCCATGGAAGTAAAAGCAAAAACACCCTAAAAGTTAAATAATTTTCAAAATACAATTTACTTTTCATGACAGATGTCTGATAATTTGTGCTTCGTATTTAAATTAGAATAAAAAGTATTTTATCTTAATCTGTTTGTAGAAAATAAACTCACCCCAAAAAACATTCACTCCATTTTTGGATAATCCATAGTAGCTTCAGCAAACTGTTGTTTTATAAAGGGATTAATAAGCACATTAAATTGAACCACTGCAATTTTCCCTATACTGAGAAAATTACCCAGCATGTTGTAAAATTGCAGCAAGATTTTTAAAACTTGTTAGATCTGCAGGGTTGAACTCCTATGGTTTTAGAGAACACAACCTGCTTTTATCTCCATAATGAGATCAATTCAGTAAAAATAGGGAAGTCTACCTGAAAGTGATTGAACACTATACTGTGTTCTCCAGTGTAAAAATTATTTGAATTATATTGATCTAAATCTAAATTTTTCATCGTTTTCAGATTAACTATTTTGGTAGTGATTTTTAAAATGAAGACATTAATATTACAAACATTTAAGTGATGCTATGGAATGAATCATCATCTCTGACAAACTACTTGCCAAATTCAGACCAAATCTGGGCATATTTTTGATTGCCCTGAAGGTGTATGGGCTTTTTATTCAGTTTTCTAAGACAGCAGTGCTGATTACTTACAGGCTAAGGCTGAGGAGCAGATGTTTTCCAAACCACAAAATTTTGAGATATTTTTGTTTTGGAATCATCCAAAATTGGAATAAAATCTCCAAAAGTGTTGGGAAACACAATTTTTTATAGTTAAGTGAAATTTAGTTCTTGAACTAGATCTAACAAATTTAGATCTTGAACTAGATTTAACAAAAAGATACTGCTAAATTCTTTCAAGTATTATCAGATTAAATGAGCTGTGAAGAAAAACAAAGTTAATATATGAATTAGGTATTCCAGATTTAGGGCTTATAAAGTGGGTTGGAAAAGAAATATGAAGATATTTGCTTGAGTTAATGCTGCTGTAGGGCACAACTGGACCATGCCACGTTTTCATAACAAACCCAATGTCTCCTGACTAAGAATTGACAAATGTCATTTAATAGAAATAAAAACAAAGATCAATTTCTCAAAATTACACATTCACTCTTTTTCAGGAAAAAGAAAAGCATTAACTCTTTCTGAAATCTCCATCACCCTCATCTTTGCCAGCATGCAAGAATAACAATCTCCTGGGTTTCTAAGCAGTTTGCCAGCAGCCTCTGCAACAGGGAACAGGGGCAAATATTTTCTGCTTTGAAGTATCAGGGAGCTGTCCTTGTTTATGAATGGGTTTAGGATCCAGTGAACTAGAAAGCAACTGTGCCGTAACAATCTGAACTAGAAAAGACAAAAATGCTTTATTCTGGCTGCCTGTACCCTCTCTCTGTAATGCCATGCAGTGTTTAACTGCAAATATCTCTGTTACAATTAGGTATGAAAGCTGGTTTATTTTCTGAACTTCATGGGATTTTTGCACTTTTTTTTTTTCCTCCCCCCACTATGGAGTTGTTCTTTTTTGAAGTGTTTGTAGGCAATTGGTTTTAAAAGGGCTCCAGGGGGCTTTTCCCTACTGTGTTAAGCTGTTTTGATATTCTTTTACAAGCACAGTCCTAAAGTTGTTCTCCCAGATGCATTGTCTTACTAATCAGCTTTATGAGCTTCAAGGTCACCATTCAACATTAATTATTCATTGTACAATTCACAGCTGGGGATGATGCTGAAAATGGCAAATCATATGAGTGTGGAAAAACACATTCACAGAGCATCCTCCCCATATTCCTTCAGATCAGAAGGAATAAGAAATCCAAAGGGAAAAAAAAATAAAGAGATAAGAGTGGTATGGTGCTGTGGAAATCAAGCATAAAGATCACCTCCAGGAATACCTGTGGCTTTCATGACTTTATACAGATGTTTCCAGTGACCTTAAAATTAACTACAATAGAAAAAGGCGTGTTGTGGGCATTGATTTCAAAACAGTCCTGTGCCCAGGCTAAGGCAGCCATAATGAAATCACAAAGAACAAACAAGGTATTAAAAATGCATTGATTTACAAAGTCAAAACGCTTCAGAGAAAAATCCTATCTGTGAATGGAAATATGTAGCATGGGAGGAGGACATAAATATCTCACATTTATAGTAGCCCTTGTATACGTTTTAGATCTGTGCAGTGTCAGTTTTGGAAAGGTTTTTTCCTTCTTCTTCAGGCAAGCCAAGACTTGTCACAGTTTGACAGTGGCAGGAATGATGTCATCAGCAAAAAATAAGCCTTTTTTTCAAGGGGCTATTTAGATTTTGGCAAACTGGCGTGGGCAAGCTGCTCCAACAGATTCTGCCTGCTCCCTCCTCTGCTGTACTCATTCCTTAACTTATTAAGGATTCAAGAACAGTTGAGGCTTTGAAACCATGCACAACCAGAGCCAAAAACTCCTATTATAAGTCTAATTATTCTCAGTTCCCTCCATACACATTCTAACAAACATAGCACTTCTCTGTGTACAATCTACTGGCTCAACCAAATCTTTTTTAATGATAGTACCATATTAAAGACCTTCTGTTTTCTTTCCTGGTGTCCTGTTTTGCAGCTAAAATACAAAATACTTGCTGCCTCCACTCAATCATTTGGTGTCTCCTCAAAGTGCTTCAGCAATTATTTTTATCTGCAGCTGGAATGCTTTTCTTTCCTCTGCATCCTAATTTCTTGGTTTGTTTAGACAAAACATGCTAAGCTGACTTCAAAAATATGGTTTACAAAGTGCAGGTCACTGCCAGATGTTATTTAATATTTTCAGGCTGATTCTGTGTGTCTAGAAAAGTGGGCCCTGTGCTGATTATCTTGTCAATAACAACTGAGCTGGCAAATGGATCTGAATCAACAAAAATATTGAAATTGATACCTTAATTCTGGCACAAAAGTATTGTTTAGATTCTTTTCACAAGCAAATATTTTAAAGCATTATCAAGTCGTAAATCTTGCAATCACACACGTGTGCATCAATAACCATGTGCATTTAAAAAACCTTTTTTGGTTATCAAGAACATTCAAATTTTCTGCATTAATGATTTTTAATGATAGATTGGGAAAAACTAAAGCAAGTTTTAACTACTCACCTTATGCTGCCTGCATGCTATGTTTCTTTTTTTAACAACAGAATGCTTACAGCACAGAATTTCATTGCCAACAAAATAGGCAGGCAAATAAACCATATAAATACACTGCTGAAAGAAGCTAATTTTTACTTCCAGGTCTGTTTTATACAAGAATGAAGCATATGAAAACACAGTTTCTCTGATTGGACAGAGAGTAAGTGTTTAAAATTATTAAAACAAGTTAGAATGTGAAATGTTCTGTCATTGGATATAATTGTAAATAATTTTTTAAAAATTTACATTTTTAACTTTTTCATAATTTCATCAACACAGTTAATTTTGACTGTAAATCAAAGCACGGTACTCCCCATCCCCCTGAAATTTATATACTTTCCAAATTCTGTCTAGAAGGTGTGCAGATAGGCTGACAGAGTAAATTTCAGATATCAGCTATCCATTTTTCTGGGTTTCTTTTCCTGTTTAGACTTCTGTCATTTGCTCCATGGCACCTGTGAGGATTAGCATCATCTTTGTAACTCTCAACAAGAAAACCAAGCTTGAAATTTGAGCACATACAGGTCAGTGCTGGCTGCACCGCCTGTGCTGGAAGGCAAATGGCACTGGTGGCTCTGAAGTGCAGGACAATGACAGTGGCTTTCATTTACCTGCAGGCCTCCCTCTGCTTTTCACTTCCCAGCTTTAGCAAACCCTGTGCCTCCTTCTCTCCCAGAGTTACACATCAGCCTGGGGACAGTTCCTGGGAAGGATCAGTCCCTCTGGCATTAAATCAGGAAGGAAAAAGGAAGCATTCTGTTTTAGCCTGCTCTTGTTGAGAATCTCTGCTCATGCAGTCCTTGAGCAAAAGTGGTTCATTAAAAAAAAAAACAAAAAAACCCAAAAAAACTCCAAAAAACCACCAAAGCAAACTTTTCTGCATTTTTGTTCATTTGGAGTTTACACCAGACTATGCCATGACCAATGTGCAATTTAACCTTTCAAGTTCGCTGCTTCAGTTTTCCCTTTGATTTCTGTTGACATAAAAGGCATTAAGTGTCTGACTTCAAAGAGCAGCCAGCGTGGATATTTGTTGTTCAGCATGGTGGTCTTCGCTTAAATGGGCTGCTTCTTTTGTGTTGCTATTTTTTTCTGTAGTTCACTTACTATATAAACATTCTGTTCTTAGCCTCCCTGTCTCACCATTCATCCTTACAAAAAATTACACAGCCTTTTACAAATTACTCTGGTAGCAAAGTATCCCCAGAATATTTTCCATTTCTGTAAATATGTAAAATCACAGTGTTTCCAAAATTATTTGCTGTCACATCAAACAGTATTTTGAGAAATTGACAATAATTAAGACATTAGAATCCTAAGACATTAGTAATTCTACTCTCAAACTTTGGAGGAAATGGAAAACACATAAGAAGGCTAATTTCCTTTCTGAATTTTACACCAGGGACTACCTCTCTAGACATTAAAAGTGGCTCAGCTATTATCCAGTCAAATTCAATTATATTTCTACCACGGTGATTTTCTTCTATATTTATCATCCTGTATTAATTGCGTTCAGGGCATACATTTCTAAAATATTGTTCCCTTGAGCAAAGCAAGGAGGAAGAAGGCAGAAGCAACTTGTTTGCAAAGGCTGAGGCACAAAGCAGCTCCTCAGAGTGCTGTGGGCACGAGCTGTCACTGCTTCACACCCTGGACCAGCTGCTCCAAATTAATGCAGCGCTCCCAAACTTAATAGAGATGTATTAATTTATGCTGCCTGGGAATCTGGGACAGATTTTTGGATCACCAAACACACAACAAGAAGCAACTCCTCTGCAGTAATTCTGGATGGAACACCCTGGCTTGTGTTCAGGCTGAGTGTGGCTCGTGGATTATAAATAGGATTCCTCATGGCTCTCTTTCATAAAGATGGAGATAAAGGACACCCAGAGCACAACCTGCATCAAGCACTGGGCTCACAGTTTAGAAATGACATCGTGGTTGCAGTGAGAAACACTCTGGATGCAGTGCAGAGCGTATCAGAGCTCAAACATCATTCCTAAGAGACAGCCCACAGGTGTACAAAGACTCCTGTGGCATCACTGGAGATCCAGGCCATATTCCTGTTGCTGTTTGGTGCCTGTTTTCCCACCATGCACACTTAGCACTGTGCTGGAAAGCTGGCAGCAATGTGAATTCACCCACACTGACAGTTTGAATGGTTATGCCACTTGTTCTGACTGCAAATTTCTGAGTAGCTTATGCTGAGGAATATGAGTTTTCTCACAATTCTCACCAGGAAAACACCCCAATACCATGGAATCCCATAAATCTTCTGAAAATGGAGCAGACAGGACTTCCAAAAAGTCAAAGACGGGGCAAACCTTTTTCCAGTTCATCCCACTTGTGAGCTCACATTCTATTGCTGAAGAAACACAACAGGCCCCAGAATATCAGAATAATTCACCGAAGAGTTTGGAGAGTGCAAAGAGTTTGGGAAAACCTCCTGTTCCCTCCTGTCCCAGCTGGGTGCCCAGCACAGCTATTTCCCAGCTGTGACAGGTTCTTGCTGGCACTGCACCTGCAGCTCCTCCTGCCTGCTGCTGGCAACAGGAAAAACAGGAACGGCCACAGTGCAGCTGAACTGCGCACAACAGGCTCAGGCTTCTGGCACAGGGGCAAAGTGGCACCACAGCATTTGAAAGCACTCTTTGGTGCTTGGTGTATTTGTAGAAGTGTTGGCAGACTGCAGCAGAGAAAAAAAAAAAAAAAAAAAAAAGGGGAAAAAAGAGTAAATGCTGTGGGCAGCAAAGGCCAGCATTCCACACCACTGCAGCACCCTCAAGGCATCAGGGCTGCTGTTTCTAGACATGAATTTGGAATTTCCCACAAGGCTACTTAAGGAATCTGAAGCACCATGGGAAAAGAAAACAAATTGCTCTTCATGAGCTGGCATGGCCCTGTCTGGCAGGAATATTACTGGAATGATGTGGGACAAATGGAGAGCAGGATAGTGCACAGATGACATTGCACAGGTGCTGTTGCTTTTATTGCAGCAGATTTACAGAGAAGGAAAAGATACAGGCCCACTTGGGAGAATCAGAAAGAAAGGCAACTGCCTTTTGATTTATTTATTTTTTTACACTGCTGAATGACTGTCTTCTCACACCAAAAAAAAAAAAAAAAAAAAAAAGGGGAGAAAACCAGAAAGGAACGCAAAAAGTTGTGCATGGGTAGTAAATATGGGCATGTATCTCACAGTCTCTGTGAGCTGGGATGCCAGGAGGACTTAATTCTCTTTTTAGTCCTTCCACCGGGTGAGCTATACAGCACACCTCCCTCTTTATGGACCAGATTCCACCTCCAAAATGGAATGGCATCAACAGTCTCTTCTGGAAAGTGTTTTGAGACCTACTGGTAAAAAAACAAAACCAAACCAGCCCAAACAAGCAAGCCCCCCAAAAATAAATTCACCATCATGCATCATGTAAAGTTAATTTCTTCAATTTAGTTTCATGAGAATGATGGTTGCAAACTTCCTGGCAGTATCACACTAAACAGTCTTTGCATCTGGTTACAATGCTGTGATTCTACCTGGTCAAGGTGAACTGCAACAACAACTTGCTTTTTGGAACATTTTTCACCAACATATCTCAAAACACTTTCCAGAGTGTAATGGAAATAACATCACCTGACTCTTCACATGCTCAGGCTGAGCAAAAGATTGATGCCAAACTAAGGAAAAGAACCCAGAAATGGAGAGTCCTTTTTTTTGTACTCTAACCAGGAAAGGAAATACTTTTCAAACAGAAAATTAACCTGACTTTTTCCCTACTCCCCTTCAGAAAACAAGGCAGTAAAACAAGCTTTTGTTTAGCCAGGGGAACTTTTATCTGCTCCAAGTCAGTTTTACAGCAGTATTTGCTATGTGCAACAGATCCATAAAAAGATTATACTCTACATCATGGCCTGTATTGCTTTTATAGTTTGTTGAATTTTAAATGTAATATCTGTACATACAATAGCACAAAAGAGAACAAGAGAAAGAGACTGAAATATAGACAGTGAAGAGAATTCCTACCTACTACCCATACAGAGTAGGGCACATTAGCAAGAAACACAGGTTGGAAACACAAGTTAACATTCCAGTGGAGACACCCCTTAAATATGAAGTGCAGTGGTCTCTGTAGAGCATTTGGGTGATCTATTACATGAATAAACATACAAATTTCAAACATGTACAATTCACTCCAAAGGACAAGCATTCTCATCTCTGGCCCTTGGAAACAAGAGGGAAAGGAAAACTGGGCTCTTGTTTGTCTTGCACACTTCTCTGCCACTGTCACTTCACTAGAGTGATCAAGAGAATACAGAAAATGCACTCTAGGATCAAAACATTCCCTTCCCCCACTCCTTTTTGTTTTTGTTGCTGTGTCTTTTTATCAGTTTGTACAAAACTGTACAAAAAGAGTTGGTTTATTGAGTAATGGCATAACTTAGCATGTTTGAATTAGTGAAGGAAGTGAAAAGTCACCAAAACAAACACATTCAGTCTGCTAATTTTACTCACAGTTTCTGAAGTGACATAATGCAGCTTCTTTTTAAAGCTTTCTTGGAAAAACAGCAATTTCCTCTGTTTATTTTGTCTTCTTATTTCAGAAAAGTCTCTCTGATTTGTGGCAGCAGACACAATCTACATGATAGAAAGTTTTTTACCAACAAGAGGTTTTCACTGATATGATCAATGGAGAAATAAAACCCTTTTAGTACCACTGCCTTCACAGATTTTTAATGAAATATTATTACAGGCCTTTCAAATGATTGTCATTCGTGGTTTTTAAAAAGAATAATCTCTATGTTTAATTACTAGGGCCATTATATAGCAACTTATGATCTACTTTATGCCTTAAAATCTGCCTTAAACTTGGTCCATTTTATTCTGCTGAGCAGAATGGAAACTCATCTGGTATTTGTTATCTTGCAAGAATTGAGACAATCTGTAGTAGGGCTTTTCAATGTTTTTAAATTACAATAGCAGTGAGAATAGAGCTTTGACATGCTCATCCTATTGGGAAAAAGTATTTAATGGACAGCATTAAGCCAAGTGCATGGGATTGTAAGACATATTCAGTGTGCATTTTTACTGCTTTGACTTTAAGTAAAAACATTAATATTTATAAAATATTAATAATAATATGAAGCTGGTAATTTTTAACATATTAATAATATGAGGCAGTTAATTCTTTTAATGGGCTTTGGCCAAGGGGTGCAGCATCCTTTGGTAAAAAGACATTTTGGTGACAAATTTTAAATATACTGAAACAAGTTGCAAGCAATGGGAAGGAAAGAAAGTTGGGGACTGTAGATACTAAAGCCACCTTCAAGTTGCATGAGTTTGCTAAAAGCACAATTTTGTGACAAAATATGGAAGGAGAGAAAAAGAAATAGCTTCAGTACAAAGCTTCCCTTCCATAAGAACTATCCCAAAATACTAATATCCTTCAGCCACATAATGAATAATGAGACACAGAATCACAGAACACACCAAGATGGAAGGGACCCCCAGAGATTCTATCTTTTCCTACTCTGTGATATGTAAATCCTACAAATATTGAGTGAGGCTAGCAGAGCAGTACATTGCTCATATTTAGCACACACATCCAGTTTTATAACTATGACTGTGCTTGCATTCTTCTCTGACAGACCCACCACCCTACTCACTTCTCTTTCCCCTACCTACACATTCACTGAAAAGAGCTTCACTATGAAAATTCTCAAGTTTCTGTAGTTTTTTCTCAAAATTCACATAAGATTGAAAGAGAAAATGCTCACAACCAGATAATTTGAATAAGCAATAACAATAAATACTAAAGCTTTGAATGCTAAATAATAAAGTTTGAAAGAGAAAATGCTCACAACCGGATAATTTGAAGAGTTTCTTGCCCCTAGCAAGAAACCAGAAATAGGGATTCTACCCACAACACTCCAACTCCCACAAGAAACTTCACACTTCATTCCAATTTTTGCTTGGGTGTGAACTTGAGTGTCACCTATTGAAGAAAAACCAAATTGTTAATTTATTGCAGGGCTCAAGCACCTTAAAGATGCAAATGCTGCCCTTGCCACCCCCAGGCTCCTGACACACACAGGTAAACTCTCACCAAATCTCACCTCCTGTTCAGGGTGCTGCCAGGTTTACAGTAAATAACAAAGCCCACAATCCCTGCTGTCAGGAAAATGGGGTCAAATTTAGCAATAAAGTTTTCAGGGGAGATGATCCTCCTTTGATATGAACGCTACTCACTCTAACGCCTTCCAAAGCCTATGGTTTCTGTGATGGCTAAATACAGAACATAATTTACTTCACAGATTGTTTGGCTCCCTGCATTAAGAATAGGCTCATAGCCAGCTCCAGACCATTTTTGTAGGGAAGTTCACTCTCCTTTTTCTGGAGAAAATGCAAGGAAGTCATGCCTACAATTATTTATTGCGAGGCTACGGAGTCAAATTGTCTCCTCCAGAAATTCTCTATTCCCGCAGCTTTGTGCCCTCTCCTCAGAGAAGCACTGCTGGGGGACACTCTGAACATTCTGCTTCCACACAGAGAAGGCAGATTCAGAATTAACTTAAATGCAAGCTTTGCCACAAAATCTTTACAAATCTTCAGACATCAATGAATTCTGCAAAGCCGCAAGCAAACACCTTAATGTGCTCGAGATCACTTGGATTCCATCCCACCATAACTCAAGGGAAATCCTGTGCCCAGGATAAAAAATAATAAAAAATAATAATAATAAAAAAAAGAGTGATAAATACACACACAGACTGGGACTTCAAACCAAAGGAAAAATCTGAGCTTACACACAGAGTCACTCAACTCCAGCAAACACAAGCTGGTGGTGACAGTGGCTGGATGCCTGGTGAAATGTGGGAGCTGGAGAGATTTGTGCTTTAAAGAGAAGCTAACACTGCACATTGCTTTCCAATAGCTTCTGCTTCTAGATTTGTGCAATACCTCTGGTTTTAATACCAGCCATCTGTATTAAAATCAAAATGCATCAAAGCTTCACATCCTTGAGATACAGAAAAAATTGAATTATGGACCTGGTCACCAGTCCAGTGTCCTTTGTCTCTTACAAGAATCACAGGTGCCTGTCACTAGAAAGGCAACCAAGCTGCAACATTTTGGTTGCTGGTGCAAAGAAGAAAACCATTTTCTGCAGTCAGATTAGAAAATATTAAATCAGCTACCTTTAAAACACCTTTAAAAATGGGATGTGTCTTAATTTATATTTGCAAGAATTAAAAAAAAAAGAAATATTAGAGATTCTGCTAAGAATATAAGGGATTCTGCTAATTCTGAAATATTAGGGGTTCTGCTACATTTCAGACTTCCTGCATGAACAGGGATTGTTCCTGCCTCTTGCTTATTAGCCTAAAAGTTGCTGGAATTTCAGGACAGAGGTGGGAGAAGGAGGAATCCTATCTCTGCAAAACCTATGGACTCCAACTAAAAATAAACCCATCTCTCCCTGTTCCCTGAAGCCCCTTTCTGCTTTTGTTTGTTTGTTCTGGATTATATCAGTCTTTTTCATGCTAGTGAATCATGTCTCTGTCACAGCTGATTCCATTTATCTATCCTGGGAGAAAACAAAAGCTAAAAATAACCCTTTTGGGGTTTCTGGTGGGCTTTGCATGAGAAGGGACTGAATATTTTCATTCCAAGCTTGTGTGTCAAAGTTTGGCTTTATCTTTGCCGGGGCTGATTTAACTAGTACCAGTTAGGAAAAAGAAAAAAAAAAAGAAAAAGAAGAAAAATGAAGCTTTGTGCTGTCCATAAAATTCCAAGCTGGCTAAAATTTAACAACATCTGTGGCAAATAAAAAAGTTTTTACCATCCAAGTCAGTACGAGAGTATTTTATTTGCAAGTGGGAGCTTTTTCCCAAAAGCAATTTGCCATTTCTTGTAATGAACAGCAATGAAATGCACAGGTTCTGACAGGCTGGAGTATTTGTATTTAAAAGGCTTTTTTTCCCCTACTTTGAAAGATTTTAACTGTGTAAAAATAATCATTAAATTTGGAAAACCATCACAACCAATAGTGAGACTCAAAGTGAAAAGAGCATTTGGTCTGGGCTAGGATGGAAATCCTGCAGAAACATTTATTTCTGTGACCTCCAGTTCTTTCTCTGTGTGTCAGATTCTACCCCATCCTATGGGAACTTGGTGGTTAAAGTGAAAAGAACAAGGGACTTTACAATACCAACAGTTGCTGCAAAAGGGAAAGAAAGCATCAGCATGACTGACTTTCTTTTTTTTTAACGTGTAGATTTTAAAATCTATGTGCGGATTTTAAAATGTATTTGGGGAACACTGTAGAAAGATGTAACAATAAAGAAATGGCAGTACACTTAAAATGACAGTCTTATTTTCTTTTTTAAAGTTTAACAACATTGCTGACTGTGACATACATGGTCACTTGCCAGGAGAAAGCAGTTAAACTCTATGGAGTCCACGAAGAAACACAGATTGCCTCACACCAAAATGGTCCAGAAGTTAGAGATGAATCTTCAGGAGTCATTGAAAGATGGTATTTATAAAAAAAAATGCCATGTTGAAGATTATACCTCAATTATGGTACTACTGAAAGTTGTCAGATTTGTCTTCCCTCTACTTCCAGATCTTTCAAAAAATCCAGGCTGAAAATCACAGGCAATGGAGGGCAGCAAATCAAGAATATCAAGTGAGACCCCAGGAAAAGGTCCCAGGGTGGGAGCACTTGGAATTCTCCAGATGAAACCCCCAGAGCTCTCCGAGAACATCTAAAGGCCGTGACATGAAATGTGAAGGGATTTCTGCAAACAAGACTCACCAAAGAACAGAAAGTCACTCTGGTTAGTCACTTGGCAGAGCTGCCCATGATATCACCACATTGCAGCTCCTGAGCCTGGCTGAGCGGGAAGTTCATGAACTCCCAGAGCCTCTCCCTGCGCTCTCATCCTGATGGGGCCACCCTGAGCTTTTCCAAGTGTCCCAAACCTCACCTCCAAGGCACTGCGGGCTTCCCCCTGCTCCTCCTGCTGCCCCAGGAACCCGACTGCTCTGTCCTGATACAAAACAGGGAGCAGAAGCTTTTCCAGAGTTTAACTGGATGTGGATCAGTGGGGATGCAGCGACTTCACCAAGGTGCGGCTGCTCAGCTGCAAGCCACTGTGTGTTACCAGGTCAAAGTCTACAGCAGAGGAAGAACAAAGTGTTATCTTGGAGGGACAACAGTAGCAAAACGTTGATTGAATTATAACTTTATCAATGTGCCAGGTCACTTTTACACAGATTCAAAATGTACTTGTTTAGCAGAGGGGGGAAAAAAATAAAGAGATGCATTTTTCCATACCACTCCTTCAGACATGTTTGGTTTGGGTGAAGAAGAAAATTTGCTGTGTCATCACTGAATATAATAATTCCATCAAAAAATGACTTTACTGACTTTCCCCTTATGAATCAGCTACAAGACTGATCTACAAACCTGCTCTGCAAAATCTGTAAACAGCTGATACTGAAAACAGGAAACACTCATTTTGACTTCCAAGGGCCTAGATGAGTTACACATGCTGATACTCAGGAGCTTTCTTTACAAATATTTGGACCCAGTCTGGAAGTTCTTTGTGTTTGGTGTGGCACTATTTATTTACCCATATTTTAGCTGGAAACTTGCACAGAAGATCTGTGGAGGAGTTGTAGAGGAAATCATCCAGAATTTGGAGAAACACAGCAAGTTCTGCCACAGTCATCACATCACAAGCACAACTGTCTCATACTAACACTGCACCCAGTTTTCAAAATTAAAAATGTCTCTGTGCACTTACACTCACAAATTCTAATTAGCAGCAGAAGTAAAGCCTGACAGAGTGACACATCTCCATGCCAACAACTCTGGGCAAAACTGGGAAATGCACAATGCAATCAATAAATACAGGATTTTCCCCTGTAACAAGCAGAATTTTTGTCTTTTTACTGGTCATAGCCAGTGCAACATGGTGCCATTAAAAAATCCCAAATGTCTTTTTTATCCATGGAGAATGACAAAAGTGGAACTGGAGAATTTACTCTTGCTGGGGTTTAGTAGGAAGTACAGGAGGAAAAAAAAGAGTTTTTATTTCTATCTGAATTCTAAAAATACCTATTTACTGCGTGAGTAATGGGTTCTTCTCCTGCTCCTGAAATCACCAGCATCCCAAAAATCAGTGTTTTTCATCCTGCAGCCTCTATCCCAGTGGGAAGAGCTGGCACGAAGAAAGCAGTAACAGGGCCAGGTGGCAAATCCAAGTGGGCTGTGAAAAAGTGGGGAACTGCCCAGACCTTTTAAGACACAAAAAGGCTGTGGCAGAGCAAAACTCCATGCTAAAGCTGTGTGGACAATAAAAAGGAATGCAAGAAGAAAGTTAATACTTTCTGAGGCAGGACTGAATCTGCCTGTGGAAAAAACAGCTCTGCCTCTACTGCTTGAAAGGGGAGGTGTGGGGAAAGAGGAATATTTTAAGTCTAATAATTATGTGGATTACTTCTTGTGACTCAGAACATTGGTGAATGGTCTCCTCCCCAACCCCTGCCCCTCCTACTGCACACATTCTGTTCCTTAGCCTGGCTCCCGGTCCACTCAATCCTGAACTTCTTCACTATTTCTTGAAGAAACTTCTTCACTCTGCCTTTGAACTGTGCTTCCATTTTGGCCAAATGTCTGATTTAACGCTGTGCAATGGGACTTTTTCATTCTGGTCCTTTCTCTTTGAAAGAGCCCAGCTGGTGAATTTATTAAATGGTCTTGTTCTCCTGTAGAGATAAATGTGACCCAGGACACTGCAGCTGAAGTTCCTTCTTTGTCTGCCCCTCCCTGGGTGGGTATAAAGGTATTTCCCTCAAATTCTGTGCTGTGCATAAGCGTCTGCTAATGCTGGGGTGAAAACACATCAAGATGCTGCGGGATACATGCTTCAAATGCAACTGCTTATTTTCAAATTACTATCCTGAAACAGAACTTTATAAATAAGGAATAGGAGAATCTCTCAGACTGAAGTTTACACCCTTGGTGTGTCATCTCAGTAGAATCCATTAATCAGTGTATTTTGACCCAACAGAGGCAGACACCTGACCATACCATTAAACAAAGTGAAAGAAAAGGGCCAAAAATTTCAAAAAATTAAAGTTAAGGAGTGTAGTTCCATAAAACTTGAAAGCCCAAATGGAAAAAAAATCCTTATTTTCAGAATAAATAATTTCCCCAAGATAATTAAGGATTCCTTTTCAAGTTTAATACTCTCAGCCACTTCTATGAGGTATTTTGAAGCTATTTAACCAGGTAAGTGATCTGTATAATATCTAGTGCTGAGAAAGGCAGAAAAGGGGAAGTAGAGAGGCAGCAGGGCAGAGGGAAGAGCCAGACAAACATTTTGGAGGCAGAACAGTCTTAGATCACTTCAAATTGATTGTGAAACCACAACCCTGAGAGCAAGGAACCGCCAGGATTTCTGTGATATATCAGTGAGATAACAGAGAAAGGATCTGGTGAAACAAAGTGAATCCCTTGGGGAGAGGCATCTACTCTCAGCTCTGAGAGAGTCCTGATGGCAAGTTCTTGGTTTAAATATTACTTCCACTTTTTGATGTGACTTCTTTTTTAATAACTGCATCAAAGTTCCAACAATTTACTGCCCTAAGTTGCTCAAGAGCTTTTGGAGACTCCCCACCCAGACAGGTCTTTTACTCATAGGAACCAGTTTTCTTCAGCCACACCTTCCACTAAACTACACCTAGAGAAATCTTTATGTATCAATTTTTCTTCTGAATCATAAAAAGAAAATGAAAATACTACTTCTGATCAATCATTCTCATGGGAATTCTGAACGAAAGTTCATATAAACCCATTAATCATTAAACACCCCCCACCAAAAGAAAATAGGCACAACTGTGGCTTTTTATTATTCTTTGTCCAAAGAGGCCTAACTTTCCACTGTCTTTATTATGATTCATCTGTAATTGCATTCCCTACTCCTTTTGTTTATTAAAACTCAATAGAATTTTCCTAAAATCTTCTTTTGTTATTTTCTATTAACCAGCTGATTTTAACAGCTAATTTTTCTCCCTTCTCTACTGCCATTTTAGTCCCCTTGCAGCATGTTTTTTAATTCAATTCTTAAAACAACAACAACAAACCCAGCAGCAATATTAAAAAAGTATTTGGAAGTTACACTGTTCTGTGTTTTATGTCAGTGGTTATCATTGTCAAATAAAAATTCCATATGAAGAGGAAGCTTCTGCTCCAAAGGCAGTGTGTTATTGCTGTACTTCTAAAAGCATTTGATGTGACCATAGAATGAGCACAGTAAGTTTGGGTACAGATAGTGAAAAAACATTAACCCCTTGTCACCCTAAGTGACAAACTTGCAAGAATTTACATTCTCCCTTTTGCACGTTCATAGTAAAGCTAAAAATGTAAAAAATGTCACTAATTAGCTCAGGTTTTTTTTTCTTCAAGGAACTGAAAGAATTAAGCAAAAATACAGAATGCCTACAAGAGCATTTCTTTGTACAGGAAAACAGCACAAACCATACCCCCTTGCTTTCTCCCCCCAAGTCACATTTCCAGACAGGTGGCCATATGTTCCTTCAGTTCACAGAGTTCACATCTCATTTTTGCTGGCAAATCAACAACAAACTCCTGCCCTTCTATGGTCATTCATTTGACTTTCTGCCAGTGAGTCAAAGCATTTTTCCCTCAAAAGAAAACACCGCACCAGCATCATTTACTACTCCCCCTAAAAATGCTTTTAGCACAACATTACGGGCATACTTTTGACATTGTGCTTTTGGAAATTCTTCTCCAGAGCAGTCAGACAATAAAAGGTTTACTGTTCTAAAAACGTGGCTACTGACTAAGAACAGACAGGCAGCAACAAGAACTTGAAGATAAATGTTCATTTCTTGTCTTTATAATCATAAAAGGTTTTACTGTCTATAGGTACAAGCCTGGATAAACAGAGTAATTTAGGCTTGTAACTCCCACCCAGCACCACAACATCTTTTAATACATCAGCATTTCAAAGTTCTCTGGACTTAGACCTTCAAGAAAAAATTTATAACACTTTTTCATGTTAGACTTCCTCTTCTCTTCTTGCCTCAAACTAAAAATTCCTTTAGAAAGCAAGGTTAAATTCTGCTTTAGAATTCCTTTAGAAACTAAAAATTTCTAAATTCCTTTAGAAAGCAGGGTAAAATTCTGCCTACACCAAACATTCTTGCAGATGATTGACATCAACAAAAAATAGGAGCCATGTTATTATTAAAAAAAAAAAAAAATTAATAGCCCTATAGTCATGGTTAATACCAGAACAATTTTTACCATCCTTTGCTTTTAAAGACACTTGCTGCATGGATACTTTGCAAAATGACATCTGCAAAAGAGGAATGAAGATGGGATTCTGTAGAAAATGCAGTTTGGGAGAACATTACAACAAACATGGCAAGCATTAAGTAGTGATCAAGCCCTGTGTTTAATATTTCCAAAATAATATGAAGGAAATGAAGATAAGGTCTGTTAGTTTGTTATTCAAAACTAAGGGGTGGATTTTGAGACAGAGAAGACTAAACTTGACTCTTCTACAACACTTGACTATCAGAATATTTCAGTGATAGAAGAATGTATGTTCACAGATCTTCTCCTCAGCATCTCCAAGGACGACAACGCAGAGACACTTCAGTAATATTAAGGAGAAATTACAAAAAGCTGTTTCCCATTTGTGGTTTGTGTCTGATCAAAAGGGTGCTCCCCCACAGGCTGCTGTGCAGTGTTCCAATCCCACATGACCCCCAGACCCTGCCTACAAGGCAGCTCCAGGGCTGCAGCTCAGCCCCTCAGCACAAGCTCGTGTGTAAACACCAGGGTTTACAGCCCAGTTAATAATTTGACTTCAGAGAGCCCATGGAGAAAGTTAATCCACTGCACTTGGAGAAGGAGCTGGCCTAATGTCCCATGTCCCAGAGCTGCTCAGATTTCTCCATGGGTTTCCATTGCAGCAAGAATGCAGATTTCACCTGCCAGAGCACAGCTGGGCATCAGCCCAGCTGTGTTTAAACAAAAGAACTCAAATGAGAGCTAAGTGTAAACCAAAAGACCTTGGACTTAGATTGCTTCCTTCACTTTCCTACCCCCCAATAAACTGAGGCAGTTTAAAACAGGTTGATAAGGAAGCCATGGCCACATGTGGGAAGAATATTTCTTGAATGAAGATGGGGTCACCCACCTGAATTGTCCGACAACTCTACACAGTCTCTTTGCTGCCCAAACAAGAACACTGAAACCAAAGAACAGGCTGAAACCCATTGCCCAGGGAGAAGTACAGCTGTTGTCACACTTTGATACTGATATTTACCTTGCTCAGACAGTGCTAGAAGAAAAAAGAGACATAGAGGAGAAGCAGTGAGGGGAATGGTGATGTTATGAATAGCAAGTTCTATGATGAGCTCATGCCCCTTCTGTTTGTGAAAGAGATTAGCACTTTCTGAACAAGGAACAGGCAAGGATAAGATTAAATAACCTCCAGCTCTTCATTAGCTCATGCATTAAAGTGTCACAGTGCTGAAACTGGAGATTTTGGAGATGTTCATTATTAGTGCTCAGCTGATACAGCTGAAAAGAGAGGATGACTGTGTGATACTCTGAGTATTCCTCAATTGCTATAATTCTCTTGTATAATACTGAATAGATAAAGTAAGGGTATATATTTTGCGTTTTTATTTCCAATTTAGTTGCAGAGGCCTGAGATATGGGCTGTGGCAAAGTCTTTAATCCATACATCTGAAATAAAGGTCATGTTTTGAGCACTAGAGGACTTTAAAAGCTTTACAATATGCTTACGAAAATACCAAAAATAATTTTTAAAAAGTTCTACATTCATCTGTGAGATATTTTGGTTTTTTGAATCAATTAGGCCAGCTGGTAAAATCTACTAAACTGTGGCTAGGTGTTTATCTTTTGAAGGGGAAGAAATCTGCCCTTGCGAACAAACACTGAAATTTTATTTTACCCTCGGCCACCCACAGTGTGTTTACCCATCACACACAGAGACTTGCTGTAAAGTAAGCAGGAGGATAATTCTGACTTAATTTTCAGGGTTTAATACTATGCATGAGTGATAAAATTAAATTTAGACTCCATGTAAATATGCAGGGGTTCAAGCACACCAGTTGGTTTGCTTTCACAACCAGTCAAACAAGCAACAAAAGAAATCTAAAAAGGTGTAATGTAATATCACAGGAAAGAGAGAACTCTGTAAGCCAGAGTATAGACACTTTTTACAGAAATCCAATAGCTAGCTATGTGGTTATAGCTGTAAACCTATGTGATTCTATCTCTAAAACTCTGTTTAATCAAGTACAAACAGAGCTGACTGCAAATTGGAAGGGAATGGGCTACCCCCTTTATCCTGGTTATCAATTCCATCCAGCAGAGATATGCTGATAACAAAAGATAAAGGCTTCCCTCCAAGTTCTGCAGATGTTAGACATTCTTCCTGAGAAAAATTCTAAGGCCATCTGAGGACACAAACTCAGATTCTTGACCAGCTAGAGGCAAAACTCAGATGGTTGAGCGTTGAAATAGAAGGCAGAGCTCAGTCAAGGCTCCTCAGCACAGTGAGAGAAGTCAAATTTTGTTGTCCAGGCTTTTCTCAGACATACACACACACATACACTTCTCCCACCCCACAAAGAGAAGAGAAACTGCAGGGATTGATGATAGAGTGAGGGGGTTATGGTGATGAAAGGAGCTGAGAGGAGCCCAGGTAATCTCTGAAGTCACCAGCAAGATGTGCAAGGGAGCTCTGGGTGAGAACTCCAAATCTTCATCCAGGCAGGTCCTGCTTTCCCTGCTTCCATTCCCCATCTTTTCAGCCACAAGCTCCCCAGCTCCTGTCCACTCCTCTACCACAAACACAGACCCTGCCCTCACCACTTCACACTGCCCTGGTCAATCCCCCATGCTAAGGAATTGATTTTATTCCTGTGCCTCAGGAGCTGCAGGGACGAAAATGACAAGCAGGAGAAGACAGAACAAGCCCAGCCCATTTGTGCTGCTGAAACAAAGCAAATTTATTTGGCACAAAGCAATTCTCCATCACTGACAGAGCAGTGCTGTATAGAAAGTGCAGGGGTAATTAGCTTAATTAATTATACCTTATTTTACTCAGAGCTGATCTTGGGTTTCCCTGCAAGAGGGGGCAGACAAAGGATTTTCAGTCAGAACCCTCAAGGGAGCCCAGCCCTTCCTTGGCTAGCAAGTTCCCCTTGCCCAGTGCTTGTTAAACACTAACAGGCTTGTATTCTAAATTAAAATTTAATCAGAGCTTGGCAGGTGGATAACATGACACTAATGGAAGCCTTTCACTCAAGGTCACACAGAAAAGATTATGCATAGAAATCAAATTGAAACTTTTCCTACATTAAAAATACCAAACCAATGACAATTCGTTGTCAAGATGAGAATGGATGTGGACTTCTACAAGCTCCAAAATTCGGAGATAAAGTAAGAAATTTACAGCAGACACAGAGTTGAAGGACTAAGAAAAGAACTTAACACAGGAAGAGCACATGCTCTGTTTATCTGAAATGCTGCAAATTCCACACATTTCATATGCGAAGCAATTTGTATTTTTTTTTAATAACAAAGTAGCTAAGTAGGCACAGGAACATGTGGAAAGTAGTTTACACTGTATTATTGGATTTGGATTACTGCAGGGACAAATCACAGAACCCACTGGAGGGGATCCTTCAGTGACAAGTGCTGGAATAAGAGAAATCAGCATAAGAACAGCTTCAAGAGCTCTTGCAGCTTTGTTTCCAAGCATATTTTTACACTAACGAGCACCACACATATTGCAGACAGCTGACTAAATAAAAAATAAAAAGACCATCAAGATTATCTGTTCTAGCCAGTGCCTGGATGTAGGCAGCCTGGCTGACTGAAGCAGGGGAGATAAGTATCAGTGAGTTATGAAAAATGCCATTACAGCAGGCCAGGAGCAAACAGGCAGAGCACTGGGAGGAACAGAGCTCAATATAGCGTGCAATGACTGCAAGCTTCAGTGCCCACATACTAAGCTTTCTATACTGTAATGGTCTGATAAATTCATTTTGACCCAGAGACCAGAGATAAATTGTCTTAGCAATGCAAACAAACAGCTAAGCAATTAGGGCAAAGTTTTTTGAGAAGGTGGTGATAACATCTAGGAGCATTATTGGGCAGGGGAAAAAGCAGACCCGGAGATAGGGGGTTTAATCTGGAGTAAAAGAGAGAGTATAATGGCTTCTCCAAATTGCAGAGCACTGAAAGGAAAAGCAGACAAGCAACTGGCACTGGTATTTGTCTGGCATCTATTTCAGTGTATCCAACCTGAAAAGCAACTTCCATTGTCCCATTTGGAGTTCATCAAGTTTGGCCTATAAAAAGATTTAACATGCGCAGCTGTGAAAGTGTCAGAGCTGAGAAACCCATGAGGAACCATCAGGTCTTACAGAATTTAAATTTCCTGGAAGTAACTTATTAAAATAGAGTTTTCAAGCACAGAGATGATAAATACAGTGGTCAAATTAAGAAAGCAGCAATTTCATCTACCAGTTTTCACATATCAGCCCTGTTTAGGCACAGACACATGTTAGTTACATTGTCTGCAACAATTCCATTACCTCCCTGGCACAGAAATAGGAGCAATTAATATTTAACCTAAATTGTGTGTTTATTTATCAATGAGGATTTCATCATTACTTTAAATCTATGTAATTAAATATTATATATATATGTAGATATAAATGAGTGAAATTTCAGGTCTAGAATACATTCCTTCAGTTTTGGTAGGGCTACTCAAGAAAATAGCCATGAAAAGATAGAAGATGATCTCTCAAATTGCTAACTTTTGTTGTGAACATCTTGTACACAATTAGAGATTTTTAATAGAGATATCTGCTCATTGCAAGGCATCTTAATTTTATTTTAGACAAAAAGAAATATGGAGGAGATACATTCAAATTGTACTTTTACTGCAGCTGAATGAGCAGTGGTCTCAGTGTTCACTGAAGAATGAGAATTGGCATTGTTTTTAAACACACAATGAAGATGCAAATGGCATTTGCTTTACTAAAGAACTGCTTTTACCATTGTAAGATTTGTCTTTAAAGTGTATTTTAGGAAAAAATAACTTTAAAAAATCAGTAGGACACCAACATACATGAGAAGTATTTTTGGAGCTGCTGTAAACAATCCATAGCCCTAAGTCCATCCCATAGAACAGAAGCAGCTCCAGTAACTCAGCCATGTCATGTGAATTCCAATATCCTTTAATGCAGTGAAAGCAAGTGTGTCTTGCTTCATTGGGTACTATGCTGCACTATACAAAAGTCTATAAAAGCCACCTGAATGAAATGAACAATTATTTATATTTCAATAAGGAAAAGCACTTGACCAGGAAATACAGAATAAGACTGTCTAGAGATTGGCAAATAAAGCAAGACTGCAGCACCTCTTGATAAACACGAAATTAACACTTAAAAACCACAGAAAAGAGTTTTCCTTCTTTCATTTTAGGCTAAGTGGACAGTCTACCTGCTTCCTGAGTAGAAATACAGTCATAACTCCAAATTGTTTGTTTAAATTCCACTGATAAAACATCATCACCAAATGATGCCATTTCAATTTATGATCAATGTATTATTGTTCAAATTATTTTGAAAGTTTCAAAGTAGATTTTCATAAAATTAGTAATGATGAAACACTAAAGAAATCACCCATAAATTGCATTTTCTAACTACAGAACTGTTCCTGACACCTGTAATAAAATTTTATTTCCTATCTTTCTTTGTCCTCAATGAACCCATCACAACTTTTCACTTAACCACACTGAGGTGTCTTAACTTTCACTTACAGTTTCTGATTTTTTTTCCTGCTGCCTCAGAAATGATGTCTGTAGGAGCAGCATGTTAGACAGGCATGTCACCTCTTCAGAAAGCAGCCTGTGAGGATTAAAAAGTGACTTTCCTGAGTGGAAGGCAGGATTCTGGCTTGCAGGGCTGCTGTCCGTGCTCAGAAGGACAGCAGGGTAACACTTAGCTAATATTTAGGTAAAATTAAAGCTTCCTGCATTAGAAAGAATGATAGGTTTTTATCTCAACTCTCCCCTCTATAAGTTCTAGCAAAAAAACCAGGTGTATTCATGCCTTCAAGCTTTTCTCCATCCTTTTTTGACCCTAAGAGGTTCTACAGTCACTGTTAGGCAGGGATGGGCTTTTGGTTGGTATGAGAGAGGAGCAGCCCAGGGAAGCAGCCATGGAAGGAAAGGGAAGGACAACTGGTGTAAACAATTTCTAAATTACTTTTTGTGGTGAATGTTGCCAATGCAAAACACACCCTGCGGTTTATGGATGGAGTGTGACCGTGTTCACAGGGGTGTTAGGATGAGGGAAGAGATGAGGATCTGACTCCATGTTTCAGAAGGCTTAATTTATTATTTCATGATATATATTATATTAAAACTATACTAAAAGAATAGAAGAAAGGATTTCATCAGAAGGTTAGCTAAGAATAGAAAAAGAAAAAATAATAACAAAAGCTTGTGTCTTGGACAGAGAGTCCAAGCCAGCTCACTTTGATTGGCCATTAATTAGAAACAACTCAATGAGACCAATCACAGATGCACCTGTTGCATTCCACAGCAGCAGATAATCATTGGCTACATTTTGTTCCTGAGGCCTCCAGCTTCTCAGGAGAAAAAATCCTAAGGAAAGGATTTTTCAGAAAATATCATGGCTACAGATGGAGCTCGACCACCTGAGCAATGACCTGAATGTTTAGGCTGCAGACACCCTGGATTCCTATCCCTGCTTCTCCTTTCTCTATTTTTACACAAACAGACAATGAGCACAACCAAGTGCCTATGACCAGAACAGGCACAGGCAGGGTTCAGCCACACCCCATTTAATCTCACAGCAGAAGTGCTAAAACACAAAATGCTGCAAAACCACCAAATGAGGGGTAACAGCACACATGTGCTTGGTTATTTCTGCAGAAGGGACAGAGTCACACTTCTCTGAGCAGGGCAACCACCTCGCTTTTCCCACCAAGGTTTTTTGGGTTGCACTTCTCTTTGCAGTGCCACCACCTCACTTTTCTCACCATGGTATTTTATGCTCCTCTCCCCAAAACACAGGTGCCACACACCTGTGGCACACTTTTATTTTGCCTGGGGTGGTCTGATATGAAGGGTTGCACTGTCTTCCTCAGCAAACACACTTTTTCATGGTTTTTTTTTTTTTCCCAAACTTCCATCACAGCTGCACATAGAGGCACTCATGATATTGACACGTGCCATGGAGCTTGGAAATTAAAACTGAGTTGTAATAATAATAATTAACTAAAACCTTGACAAATTCTGACATCCAAACAAAGCCTTGATAACGTGATTCCCCCTTCCCTGGCTTTCTCCTCAAAGTGCAGACAAGAGACCAGGAATCCAATCCAGCTCCTTGCACCCCTTTCAATAATAAATGTAAGAGTTGCTTTTTTTCTATTTTCTGACTTGCTGCTGAGATAAATAATTTCTGCGTAGAGTAAAGCCACAAAGGGGAGTCTTTAATTTATTCTGGAAACAGATGCATTCTTTGTAAAATATTTTCTTGATAGAAATTTGCAGCCATATATCCCGGAATCACTTCACATCCCTGCCATGAAAAATTTTCTTCACACTTCAAAATTCTGTGAAATTATTAGAAAACACATTAAGGGAAAAAAATCAATTCTAGAAAATGTTTTGTAGAAGCTTCTGTTTCCAAAGCAACTTTTTATGTCACACTTTTCTACTAGATCTGGGAATTTTGCTGCATAGAGGTTTACATGAAAATGTGCATTCAGTTATATTTTGACAGCCTTCAGTGGGCTGTACAATAGTCTGTTTTCCAGGAAAGAAACTCTAACCACCACACCAAGCTGAGCCTTTGGGGGTTGGTTAAATTGCTCATTAAACTGATGTTTAAGTATAGTAGGGGTTTTTTTCTATGTGTGGCATCTTGCCAATTTAACATTGGGGAAATTCAGATGTAGATAAATTGAGTTTATAAGTAAGCTTGCTGAAATGACAAATGGGATTTAGAAAGCTGAAACGGGAGTTTCTGTTTCTCCTCTGTTATGGGGCAGTGCCCTCCACTGGCCAAATGTTCTCACTCTTGGAATAAAAGAGCAAAAATTCACCGTGACTCCAGAATAAATACCTCCAAACTCCCTCAATGTCAAATTCTTGTAAAAGGTTATTGCATATTGTCACCAATTTATACTAATGCCAGCCTTGCTTTCATATTACATGGTAATAAAAATATTTTGGGTGCTGAAATAAATCCCAAGGCAGCCCTTTTAAAGAGTTCCAAATTAGAAGTGACAAGACAAAAACGGGTAGTGCTAAAAAGCGTAATTTAACACATGACCATATAGTGGTAAAAAGCACAGAACCAGATTAGCAATTACTGCTGTCTGGTAAATTTTCACTATTTTACCTCATTTTTTTTTCTGGTCAGAACTGACAGATGCTTGCAAAAATCCCTCTTTGAAGCAATTTATAATGTTTTTGAGTGCCATGCCAAGGACAGAACTAGTTGCATCAGTAACACCTGTGTTCAATGTACATGAGAGTGGGAATTAGTAAGTGCCAAAAGCCAACACACAATGAAAAACCTGGAAACAAGATGGATATAGATATGTACCCTCCACTCCTGGTACTGTGGGTTACCCCAGGAACACTATTTTAATAATAAAAGTGTTATTAATGAGTTTATAGTTGATTCAATTATCCTACACAAGATCACTATCCAATTACTGGATTATAATATATATTACATATTATATATTATATTATATATAGTATATATAATATACATTCTATATTATATATAATATAGTATGTAATATATGCATTATATATTATATATAATATATATTTTATATATAACATATATTATATATAATATATATAATATATAATATTATATATTATATATTGTATATTACATATTATATATTACATAATATGTATTACATATTACATGTTATATATTACATATTATATATTACATATTTAGTGGGATAGAGTTGCTGCTGAGAAGGTGAACTGTTCCTTTAAAAAGATGAAAAGCAATAAGCTATAAGAAGTTGTTATGATAAAAATACAAAGATAAATGGAGCTGGCAGAAATAAACCAAAAAAACACAAAGAATGAAAATATGCTTGGTGTTACAGATTGCACTATTAGATCGTCAAGCAGAGACAAAGAAGAATAAAAAATATTCTTAAGACCCTGATAAAACCTTCACTACCATCTGCAGATAGTGAAAGGCTGAAAGTCAGAAGATGGGTTTAACATCCCTCTTTTCAATAATTATTTTCTTTGATAACACCTAATGAAATCTTTAAGGCTTAGCATAAGTTTTACTTTTGTCCCATTCACTTTGCATAAAGTTTCTGTGTTAGTGGGCAATGAAGGAAATTAATCATATTTCATATCTGCCAGTCATATGATAACCTATTTCCTCTAGAAAAAGCTAAACAACCAAAACCACAAAACCAACATATTTCCTAAGCTTGTTTTAAAAGAGAAAAGCTAAAATTCTAAAAGGCTAACCATGAAGTACCCTCCTTTGAATATAAATTTGATTTTCTAGCCCAGCACACCACAGTGCTCATTGTACCCCCATCTCTGGTGAGGTGGGCAGCAGCTTTGCCCTGTTCTTTAGGCAGCCTGCAGGGAGCACAAAGAGAATCCAATCTCCTGGCTTCATGAAGCCTCAATCCTCACAGGAGGTCCTGCTCACAGCTGGAGATCAAATTGGGATGCTCTTTCTGCATCAGGATTCACCAGTGAGGACAAACAACAGGGAATTCAGTCATCCTCATCCTCGGGGTTGCAGTTTCGCCCATTGAAAGAGGTTTGTTTTGCATCCATTGCCTCACCTCAGGTCTATCTTTTCACCCTTCCTCAGGGAGGGGAAAGATTGTTTAATAACCACATTTTAATGCTGGGTTTTCCTGCTAATACTTTTGTAAGTGAAACTCCCTTGTACAATCTAAGAGCCAGTTTTGTGCCATAAGCTTAAAATAATTTAAAAAATAGAGGAGGTGGGAAGAGTGGATATCAGGTTGGTTCCACAGTCAGGTCTGTGCTTCTGTTACATTAGAGACGTCAGAGTGAAGCAGTGAGCCATTTTCACAGCCTCACCACACTGACCTCACACACGCACCTTCAGGCTTTCTAAAGCTCTGCTCAGAACTGGTTTAACCAGGGTTGGATTAAACCCATGGCCCCTGAGCACAGCTTGGCTGTGCTGTGGACAGAGCCTCAGAAAGAAGAGAAACTGCTGGTCTCACTCTGAGCCCATGAAAAGTAATGAAGCCCCATTTTCCCTGTGGGAAACAGCTCCGAGCTCCCTGTTCCAGCTGAGGAGCCGCTGCTCAGCTGTGCCCTGAGGGCAGAGCAAGGGCACAGTGTGTGCACCTCACCTGCCAGAGGGACCTGCTGGCACTCACCCCCCTGTGACCCCAGCCTGACACAAAATGCACACCCAACCGCAGCTGCTGAGCCACGCTGACAGAGAGGATTTCTGGCTTTTGCTTCTCCTCAGAGTGCACAGAGCTTTAGACAGCACAGCTTCAAACCACAGAGCTCTGAAAAACAAAAACAGGATGTCTGCCTCTAAAGCCGCTGCTGTGTGTATTTTTGCTGAGACTGTGCTATCAGGGACCAGAGGTTGGTGTAATCTTTCAGTGCAGTCTATTGGCCAAATTCTCCTTCCTGATGGAAGGTTGAACTCTGGTGTGAAGGACAGAAAATGTTGTCATGGCCAAGGGTTCATGTCATCACAATAAAAATAGAACCAGCTGGAGATAAAAAAAATTAAAATACTAAGTTTTAAAGTTATTGGCTTCTCTACTCTTGTAAAACTTCAGTGATTCACTGATGGAGTCCCCTTCTGACTGTTCATCAGAGAATTTGAAATATTATGTGAGTAATTATGTCAGGCAGTGAGGCAGTCCAAAAACTTCTTGCTAAAAATAGAACTACTCATCAACTGACTGAAATTAATACATTTATTTAATCCATCAGAATTGAATCATCTCTAATAACATCAGTTTTATTCAGCTTTGGACACCTCAGAAGCAGCCATTATAAACTAACAGAGCTCTATGCAGGTCAGCAGCACATGGGATTTTTGGCCCCTGAGGAAATGGGCCAAAGATACTCAGCAAGAACTTCAGGCAGCCACAGAGTTATAATCTGAATATGATGCTTTTGTCCCCTGGCTCAGGAGTTGGTCACATTTGTGCAGAGATCACCAGAAACAAACATCCCAGCTGTCTCAGGGATCCAAAGCAGCTGTGCTCCCACAGAAAGGTCCCTCAAGCTCCATTTTCCAGCTTGCTGCCTGATTTCACTGACACAAGGGCAGCTCAGCTTCTCCAGGCTTGCATGGACCACTCACATCAGAATTCCACCGGTGGATGCATCCACCACTGACACCTGGGCACTGCTGCAGCACATTGAACTGGTTTGCTCTCAGTCAAATACCACCTTAAACAACAATATCAGCAGTTTTCAAGCAGCCTGGTGCTTGCTTGGCAAAACCCACCTGAGTTACTGAAATGTGAATCTGCTACACATGTGCACATTGATGTGACAGAGCCTTGTCTAAGGCAATGAGGCTCAAGGGTAAGAAATCTGTTTTCCTGGGATATCTTTTGCCCTCCTCACACACTGGAGGGAATTTTCAAGAGCATGTGGCCTGAAGCAAAGCTTATGTCACCAGAGAGCATCTCTGCTGTCATCCATGCAGCAGAGCAGACTTGATGAGCATCAATGATGTTCACATTACAGAAAACAACCCATAAAACAATACAGTTATAGACCTGGCACCACATTTCATAATCAACACAGGAAGCTGAAAAATGACCAGTTACAGACTTTGAAATAAAGGTTTACTGCAGGATTGATTTTGCAGTTTAAAACACTTGCTGAAGCAAACAAAACTTAAATTTCAGCAGCCCTTCAAAGTCAAACTTGAGTTCAGAAAGTGCCTCACATGAAACTGTCATCGTTGTGGGATCCTGGCATGAACTGATATGTGAAAGCCAAGTTTTCACTTATTTTGCCAGTTGGGAAGGCTCACTGTGTGTTCATATGTACATATACACCCACACACTCCTTTTTGGCTGAATTTTACTCTTGGAAGTGTTTTTGTTTTTTCATTCACTGCTTTTATGACTCTTAGGATGCAGATTTGTTGGCATTATTGAGTGAAAAGTAGAAGCCATGCTGTTTTGGAAAGCTCACTCACCAAAGCAAGGGCAGCACACACCAAGACCTACCTGCTTACACTTCTGCCAAAAGACAAATAATTACACTGAGTATATCTAATATTGATGTGTGTGTCAGGAAAATACAGTGTTAATATCTTACTGTTTGCACTGAAATTGGGAGTTTAAACCTGGATCCATAAATACAACAATTTCTGAGCTTCTCTCATAAAGCTCACAGTTTAAAGAATGAAACACTACACATTTCTGCTCAAGAATCAGCTTGACTGTAAAATGAATGCATCCTACTAGGTAAAAATGCAGACACAAAAAATGAGATGATCAGTGATAGAGGTGAAAACTGCTATGCTCAATTTAGAGGCAGAAAACTAGATTAAATCATGTTTTGGCTTTGTTCTCACATGGCACCTTTATATCTGTAATTTCTGGCCTTATGTTTTCTGTACATTTGAAGTTTCTTACTAGCATTTAGAAGCTATAATTTATACATATGTTTTTTATTGTGGGACTTAGGATGTAAAAATCCTTCATTTAGCAATTTCAGTTGCAAGATCATTCTGTTTCTATGCACCTGACATTCAGATCAAGAGGAATTAATGATTTCACAGTATATGGCTTTAAACTGTGTAGCACAGTACTTAAAATCTCTCCATGTTTTAATTTCTTCTTTCACTTGTGCACTTGATTATTTTTCTGCTACTCCTTATTTTCCACACAAGGGAGAAATGCATTTAAAAAACAATAGAAGCTAAAAATGCAGGTAGAGTTTTCACTACAAAAATTAAGTTACAATCCCACCATTTTTCATGCACTAAATGGTAGAAATAAGATTAGATCTGAGGGTTTTTTTTTTTTTCTCAAATTCAAAACCCTTTACTTGTACTGTGCTGAATAAAAAGAAGAAAAAAGACCAATTTGATAGAACAATTCAGAATTCTCTGATTTGAAAGCAAGGCCAATATGCTTGGGAAATAAAGGACCAGGATATCCCATATGGAAGCACAGTGTACAGTTACTACAGATGTAGCAGACACATCTGTATGAGTTCCCTGGACAGAAAGTAAACATAGGATGTGGAAGAAACCCTCTAAAAGGCAATCACACCATAGAACAGAATCACCCTGCTTTCAAATTCATTCTGAACACCACTGTGGATATTTTTCCCCATCTGAAGGCAAGCAATATTTTTTTTTTACCTCAGATAAAGGGTTTTTCCAGTGACAAGCCCATGTGTTCTCCTGCAAGATCTCAGGTGAGTTTTCCACCAACATTACCATAACATCCAAACATCAGCTAGACCTTCATGAGCCTGCTAACTCAAGAAATCTCCTCACCAGCATTATTTGTATCAGTTTCTGATGGGAGATAAAACATTGCTATGGCCCCTGGATGTTCTGGTCCATCCAGGCCTTTCTCTGTGTTTTAATGCTTTGGTTTACATTTGAAATTTACTCCAGAATCCCCATGCCCAAAACAGACATGTATTTTACAGGACAAAAGCATGAAGGTTAGTCAAAATCCTGATAAAACCAAATATAAAGCTGTCCTGCACGATTATTTTATTTCCAGAAATATTTGCTAAGCCAATAAAAAGCAACAGCTCAACAATTGCAGTGAACTCCCTGATGGGGATTTTCTGTCCTGGACAATAACTTCACTTTCATATTTGTGGAACATCATTTCCTTAAAAGTGTGCCTGCTTTATAAAAATATTACATGAGGTAGCCTTTCTATTTTCAGGCTGTATCTATAAGTGACTATTTCATTTAGGTGTCCAATCAATTCATATTAGAACTGCTTTAGAGCTTAACCTGATGGGGCAGCCTACAAATATAAAGCTATCTGTAAAGCTCACAGATTTCAGGAACTGTGTGAGCTGCCTTAAATGTAGGAAAACAAAGACACCAAGACTGCAAGCCACCCACCACAGAGCAGTGCTGCTTTTCCAAGAGTCTGGCTACTTCCACCAAACTTTAGGCTAAATTAGGAAATGTTCACGTTTAGTTCAACAGAATCAAACCCACAATCACTTCAAGAGCAGCCACCTAGCCCAAAGCACAACTCTTACTCAGTGACAGGTTTCCCTGATTGTTAATGAGTGTTTAAGGGATCAGTTAAGAGCTGCTTCTCACTCACTGTGCCACATCAGATGCCGCTGGCAGCGGGGACTCCTCGGGTACCAGGTCGATGTCATCAGTGAAGCTGCTGGCCCGTGACACGTCTGGGGTGTGCCCTTCCAGGCGCCTTCTCGCTGCACAAAAGATGCAAAGGGATCATTGTACATTATCTACAATCTACCAGCTCTTGCCATGGCACAGACATTGCTCAAACACAAGGAATCTCTTCCAGGAAATTCCTGTGAACAGAAATTCACCACCTCTGCGGTACTGATGTGGGCGGAACAATACAAACTATCGTGTAGGGGGATACAATATAAGAAAATAAAGGTAATCTTAAACCAATAAGGAGTTGCAGCTGAGGCAATTATTAGAGATTAGGAGCAGGCCTGATGTTAACAGGCCACACCTGTATCCAATAAGCAGAGTGTTATAACAGAGTGGATTGGTGGGAACTGAAGTCAGTTGGCTGCTGTGAGGACAAGGAAGAGTCAGTGCCTAGAGGAGCTGCCTGCAAGAAACATCAAGATCTGAAACTCTGGCAATATGGAACCTTTGCAATGTAATGATAATAGAAGTCTTGCAATATAATGACAACACTATCAGATTTCCATTTCCTCACTCAGCACCATTTGATATGTATGCTTTAATACCTTCAAAACCATTATTTCAAATGCTATCATCACACAAACAGAATACTTGAAACCAAAGTGCTCTCTGGTCACTACAACTACCAAATTTCTCCCATGGACCAGGAAGCCTCAGGTGGCTGGATGCAGTTGGCTCTGCAGGATAACCGTGGTGGTTAACAAGCTGTGCTGGAGTTAAGCTCATGTTCCAAGTGTTACAAAGGTACAAATTTCATTACAGATTTGGAAAACATGCAATGGCCAACTAATGAAGGAGTTCACTAAGATACTACAAAAATCAGAGAAGTGCAGCTAGCCCTGTAAGTGGCAAAATCCAGTATTCTCTAAAGACTTCCATCCAATATAGGGCTGACTTCATCATATTTGTGTGGAGTACATGTACTTATCTTTCTAAGTTCAGATGCAGCAATATTCAAAAGCTATTTCTGCTGCAAGTTCTCTTCATTATCTTTTCCTGCATTAACATGGTTCAAAAGCTATTAAGTGTATCTAGCTTAAGTTGCTCTGATCTAAAAGCAATTTTGTTCATGATTCCTGGTGATCTAACAGTTTCTAGGAAGCTACCTATAAATTTGAATTCTGATCTTCCTTGAAAGCATAGCACATGAGCTGACAGAGTCCACCTTGGAAAATGGATAGGATGACACATGCAAATTCAAGGGAGGCAAAAAAAAAGTATGTGTGGGTGAATCACTAAAATTAAGCATCAAAACAAGTAAAGACTAAACAGTGTCACTGGCATATGTTGTGAAAACAACCCATGTGACAGAAATAAGAAACCTTGCCTCCTAGAGAATTAAATTGTTGAAATCTCCAGTTATTTCCAGAACAACACTTCAGCTGGATTTCATTCAAAGTCAAGGTAAATACTAAAAAGCCCACAACACCAGAGCTTGCTATTGGAAGAGCCATAACCCAAGTGGCAAGGAATGAAAATGAAGTCCATGGAAAAGAATTATCAAATAGTGTAACTGAACACTGACAAAGGACATAAAATGACAAAGCTATTTTATTTCCCTCTGTTGCATTAAATCACAAAATGTGTGTTTCCAGGGAAAACCCAAATCTTCCTGGCACTGGGAGCATGAACTTCTGTGCTCTCCCAGCACTACTGAAACACCTTGGCTGTTCTAGATGAGCTTTATTTCGTGAGACCTGCCAGTTCTGCATTTGTTCTGTAAGAGAACTATGTGGCCTCCTACTTTGCCAGAACAAGTCTTGAAACACACAGATCCCATATTTGAAGTATGGCCTTGGGAAGCACCAATCTGAACAAGTAACATGTTCAGATGTTACATGATCACATCTGCAAAATTCAACTGGGGGAGCTTTGGCTTCAGCAACAGTAAGGTTTTCCTCATAGGAACTTAGCAAACATGGGATTGGGCCAAGGCAGAGCTAAATCACTGTGCCCATATAAGGCACATCAGATGAACAGGAAAACCTGCTCCACAGTGAACTGCTGAAGAGGTCAGAGCAGGGCCTGGTTAACTCATGGCAGTTTGCCTCTTTCCTAGCACTGCATAGATACTAAAGTTACTGCAATGCATCTGCCATGAGAAGTCATAGGATTATATTTTAGTCCTGCCATTTTAGGGATTTGGTCTGTTATTGCTTTATCAAACTTCTCTCTGGCTCATCACACCGCTGCTTGCAATCTGCATCCAGGCACTCCTAAAGAGCCCAGAAAACAAATTATTCACATTTAGCTTGCTAACTCCTTTTCTGAGAAGTTTTCCCTACTGCAATGTGCTCCGCAGCACGTTGGCTCTGAGCAAGGGTGGATGAGAGCAGGAGCCAGATTCCAAACCTTTGCATCCTTACCACTCCCATGTGGCAGCTCTGCTGTTCCTGCAGGTGCCCCTGGAGCCTGCCCCTGACCAGGGACCTTCTGCTGGGATGTGGGCAACCTCATCCTGGGATTTAACAGCCTCTGCTTGGTTACCCACACAAGCAGGACAAGCTTCTGTTGTGCCATTACATAAGGCAAAAGCACCCAAATTTTCCCTTTGGTGAGGACTGCTGTGATTATCTGCGGCAGTTTTGTTCCCTAAGGAGGGCACATTTCATTTGGAAAAAGACAATGATGTGATTACGAATTCCACACAAACAGGAGGTTGTGCAACACACCCTCTGTAGTAGATTTTATCAGCAGAATGGAACTTGTGTACTTAACTCCACAAAATTAAGTATTTGGGTCACGTCTCGGAGGTTGCCTCACTGCTTCCCCTCTGCCCTCCCATGCTTCCATGGTCAGATCCATGGACAGAACCATTTTTGCCATTTTGGTTGCAGACTAGATTTATCTCAAAAGTATGAAGATAAAAAGGAGCTGCTCGTAGAAGTGTTGCTCTAATAGATCAAGATAAAGCAGAAATCACAGCTCTGAGACTGATCATATTTGGGTGGTGAGATTCTGAGATTCCCTACTACTCTCAGAGCCACTTGACTCAATTCAAAGTATTTGTTTTGGAAAGAATTAAAGCTATCACCAGAGAATACTTACATGTTTTATCCATGCAACCCTAATAAAAATTGGTTAATACTGATTTCACTCTATGCTTTTTGAATTCATTCATTTTATGTGTTTCTGCTTTAAAATATTAACACATGAATAGTGTGTTCTGGTCCCCAAAATGAATGCTAATGGTAAATGCATGTAATACATGGTATTTTCTGAATATTTTCTGTCCTTTAAATGACTGTCAGAATTGTGAGCAGTTATTTTCTTATTCAAAACATTCATTCTGGAACCAACTCAGTTTTTGCAGTTAACTCACTTTGCTTGAACTTCCAAAACTCATTTAGACAGCAATGTTCAGTCATAAATCCAAATTCACCCAAAAAAAAAAAAAAAATCACACTAAAAGGGACAATTTCTTTTTTAATGTCAAGAAGCCATAAGCTCCTGAGCAGTAAAGTAATTCATAATAATCATTCATGATAGTGCTTTCACTTTGAGGAAATGTGGAGCATTATGATACGTTCAACACATGGCAGTGATGTTTTCCAGAAATAAAACTCAAAGTTGTAAGGCCCAGCTACTACAGATGGTAGTTTGTAGCAGCTGCAGCTCAAGCCAGAACAACTCTGTCTTCCCTCTCTATATTTATTTTCATAAGATTTCCTTGTCCAAACTGACTTTATGGGAATTAATGCCCTACATTTGATGCTGCAGAGTACTAAGCAGGGGAGGCAAGGAAATATGAAGAGGGGAAAAAAAGAGGAGCCATCCCTCCCTTCCATGTGTTACTACTTAGAGTATGAAGAAGCTGTGCTGGTTTCATCATAAAATATACAATATTTTATGAGCATGAAAACTTGGATGCAGCAACTTGAAAATAGAGAATAGTATCTAGCACACTACAACAAATTCCAGTGATGCCACAAACCCAGGGAGCCCTGAAACAGAGCTATTGATTAAATCAAATAGCAAAAAGAAAGTTAAGTTTCATATACTTTTAATTCCTAAAATGGTGAAGTCATAAAATAAACACATAAAAAACATAACCCAGAGGTATTTTTTGTAATGCTGTTTGGCTTTATCTAACCTTAGAGTCCTTATCTATATTCCACTAACTTCTGATGGGGAAAATTATGGGGAAAAGGCAAGCTCCCAAATTAGAAATGTGCAGCAAACATGACTGCACTATTGTGGTCATCCCCAAACAGACAATGCCTATCAACAGCAGCACAGAATAACAAGGAGGATGTTGCACTATCCTCTTCTCAGATAAACAAGGTGAAATAAAATCAGGTCTCTGTTCCTTCAGTGCCACCATCTCCTCATCCCTTTCAGATCAGCAGCAGTTAAAACCCTCTCTCTCATAATGCCAGGCTGCTCTACTCAGTACCACCAATACACAGGACATAAAAATATGACTTAATTTCATATATAAGGCTGCATCTTGACAGAAAATCCCTGGGATAACCGTGCTTCCTTTATCTGCAGGGATGAACAGCCTGTGGGATCACACTGCCATGTCTTGTCTACTTTCCTGTGTCAGGAACTTGCACCACCGCACTAAAAATATTGTATTTGTAAAGCAACACAGAGGCAAACTGGTTTGGGGTTGAGACTGGGACATCTCCAAATCCTCACTTTCCTCAGAAGAATAAAGGAAAGTCAACAGCTAATAAAAGCCCAGAGGCCTGGAAGTGTCTGACACCTCAACACCAGCCTGCTTTTAAAAACCACTTCAGCTTGCTTTTGGTATCATTCATCTCAGCAGGCAAATGGCATTCGAGCTCCTCTGAGGAGTCATGTTGTAATAACACAGTAAAACAGAATTAGCATGAAGTGAGTAATTTTCTTCACCAAAATTATAAAAGCTTTTCTTCATTACCCTGTGAAGCTACAGTAGTGTTAGGAGGAGTGTACTCAGTACTACTCGAAATAAAGATATTTTTACTTTAATTTCATGTAAAACTTACAAATCTGAGCATCTGAGGCTGTGATTTTACATCCTTACTACACATTCAAATGTAAGCCATCTGCAAATGCCACATACTCACACTGTCCCATACACAACTCTTAGAGCTACAAGTACAGCTAAAAAAAAGCTCAGGCTACTTTCTGTAGCTAATTAGGCAGCTAAATTTATTATCATCATTCAAGATGTGGCTGATTTAAATTCAGGGCAATGCACAAGAATTGAATTTTGCCCCCAAAACATCTGCAGAATCACACCAAAATTAATTAAGCAGTGGTTTGCAAGGAGAACAAAAATAAAAGAACATCTGAAAAGCTGAAATGAGGAATAAATAAATTCCTATTTGCTGCAGACACATTGCTAACTCCATGCAAAAAGTGCTGAGCACTCTTCCTGCTGTAGTTACAGGCCAGGCTGCAAGTGTTTCAGATAAACTTCAACATCTGGTTTCCTGTGTATCTGATTTGAAACAATCAGCACTCAAAATGCACTAATGCTGCCTTTATTTGTTGTACATTCTTTTGTTTAGATAAGCCTGCAGGCCAAATTACACACTGCCTTACAGCCCCTGGAACTCAATCACTCATTACAGGGCTGGTGGGACAGCACAGGGATGTAAATGAATACCAACACATCACTGAAAATCACAAGGGCATGTAGCACTGGAAAAATGCATGTAGAGCTGGATAACAGGCAGAGAGAAACAAACATACTCTAGAATGCACATGAGGATGGGTTATCTACCCAGCTGCCTGAACATCCTTTTCAGACCAAGCTCAGAAGAATGTAACACACAGGAAAAAGAAAGGGGAAAAAGAAGAAGAAGAAAGTACTGATTTTTTTCTTATGAAAGCTCTTTCTTCAAAAGATACACAAAACAGTGGACTTCTAAACTCCTTCAAGTCCATATGGGTGATGTGGAGGGTATGAGTGAGTAAAGTCTGGCAAAGAGTTTGGAAAACACATTTTCCTTGTTGGCTGAAAAAAGGGAAGCATTAGAGATACCCACAGAGTGAATTGCACAGTAAATATATTATTGATGCAGGACAACCTCCAGCCAGAGGATAACCTGCAATGACTGCAATGATTTCAGAAGGCTGAAGAATTGCTTTATTAAGCTATACTATATTATGATGTACTACACTACACTCAAACTATACTCAAGAAAAACCTGTGACCCTTACTAGACAGTCAAGATACAGCTTTGACCTAATTGGTCAATCAGTCCAAACAAACATCAGCAGAGTCTAATTAACAAATTCATTTCAGTAAACCATCTCCATAACACATTCCCCATGTGCCAAGCAACAGGAGCAGCAAATAGAGATAAGAATTGTTTTCTCTTCTCTCTCTGAGCTTTCCCACTGTCTTCCCCAGGAAAAATCCTGGGAGAGAGAATTATGTCTCCCTCTGTTCAAAGAGTATCTGAATGCCACAATATAATAATAAATAGCTATTAAATTGTAGATATATTAATTAATAGCTATTAAATTGTGCCTCATGGCTGCAGCAGGAGGATTATGACAGCAGGAAAAACACAGAAATGAGCTGCTCTTCATGATCTCCTGAGGCCAAACGCTGCCATAGCTGGTCCAGGAAGGATGTGACAAGGACACCTTTGGGAAAGCATCTAATCAGATAAATTATATTCAAATGATGCCAAGAGAGCAAAGTTTTTCAGTATTCTACAGCAAACTATTTTGACAAGCATTTCTTTAGTCTCTTAAGACGTAGCCTGTTTCTCTTGCTTATCTGACACGATCCTTGTGCCCACAAGCACTTTTAACATGTTTTTGAGCTGGAGATACCATCTACACCTTGTGAATATGTTCAGAGATTAGCTCTCCAAGACCAAATTCAAATCAACAATGCTGATGCATTTAACTTTTCAAGGCTGGAAATACCTGACTGTTCATTCAGTTATTCTGAAGAACAAAACGTACAGCAATAACAGTGAAGAAAAATAAGACAAAAATAGCTTTCAAAGTGATCCTTCTTCACTGCTCACCTTCACCTTTTTTTTTATTTTTAAGGACAAGAAGAACTTGACCTTAAACTGAAACAATTAATAGCCAGTGAAATCTAATTTGGCAGCTTGTTAGCTCTGCAGCGAGAGCTCTTAACACATACAAACTCTTAGAATTACACATAGGGAATGTATCATGTAATATAAATATATAGAGTTACATTCCATTATGGGATTCAGAACTGCCATTATAGTAGAAGTGTTTATTTTAACAAGGAAGTACAGTTTTAGTGTGGCTATTAGAGAAAATAAACCAGTCTGAAAACATTTTTATTTTTCATGACTGTTAATGGTCAAAGCATACAAACTGCACTGGAGTAAAACCAGAAACATCTTCTGAATTGTTGTCAATGTTTTGACTCAAAAGAACACAAAACCCAGTTACTGTAATTACAATGAAATATGCCATAATTATTTGTTGGTCCTATGCAGTTCTTGCCCCCCCACAATTGAATCCTTGTAGAACAATTTCCCTATTTACTAGTGTTGATCATGAGTTCAATACATACAATATTGTTACCAACCTGCCTGTTCCACACTGAAAAAAAAAAATCTGTAAATTAAAGTAAGTCTTAATAGTAGAAGAGATAATTTACATGTTTTCCTTGAGCTCAAAACAAGTTCAACAAAATAATCCAGAGCTGTTGACTACACTAAATGAAAACTACTTCTAACTAAAGCTTCAGCTGTTATTTCATACATTCCAGGTGTAAAGAAACAACATTTTATGGGAGTATTCCCTACTTCAAATATATTTGCTGCAAATGTTTTTATTTTTTTTAATCTTGAATGTGACAATATTTTAGGTAGGGCAGTAATTTGAGTAAGAGTCCAAGTTACAACTGTTAAAAAGAGAATTCAAAGCAGCCATTGTAATGTGTACCCAATGCTTTAAAAATTTTGACTGAGAGATCTTCAGACCATAGAATTCAAACAAACATATTATAAGCACAACCCCCCTTACAATAAGTGATTTTCTTAGAAATGCTGCAAATTAACTGATCACATTTTATTTAACATGTGATCAGTGGGGTCTTCAATTCTGTACTTCAGGGTTCAGTCAGGATATGCATCCTTTATAATTGCCACATTCCAACTTCCTCATGCTGCTTATTCAGAACTTCCATTAGAAAATATTTACAATTCAAGAGCTTAAAATATAGTCTAAAGAAATGGTTACGCTTTTGCTGCTACCATTAAAATTCAAGTGCTTTGAAACTCAGATTCTGAGAAGAGCTAGAATAATTACATCTTCTACACTCCCAATAGTAATCTAAAAATTTATATGGACAAGGGAATGGTGATATTTAAAAGTGAGACACAACCCTGAGGTGGAACCCACCTAAAGTCTCCCTCTACTGATGCCATTGTGGAGATACATTTGAATGTTCCTGCAGTTCTTGGGACTAAGGGTGACCTATGGCAGCAGGCCAGGGCTTTTCTGTGACAGTGAGAGCCACAGAGATGCCACAAAGCCCTGCTCTCCCTCCTCCAAGGGGCCTCCACAAGAAGGGTGGAGAAGTTTCATCAACACCAGATTTCAAGAGCATTCATCTGGATGAATGCTGAATTTCAGCAGTGACTTGACCGAGATCAGCATCTTCAGGGAAAGGAGATATTTTACAAATTAAAACAGATGTGTGTTTTCTTACCCCATAAGCCCCATTACAAGGCTTTGGTTCCATCCAAGCTTCTTTAAAGCACATTACTGAGGACTGAGACATAAAATCATCTTTGCTATGTGTCAAAGTAACAGGGACCAATTCACATTCTTAGTGCTATTAATATTTATCACAATAGTAATTCTTATTTTTATATAGACCATTACAAATGTTGAACCCTAGCAGAGACATCATGGGAAAACCCAACTTCATGATACCATCCTGATTTCCAACCAAACAATTTTAACACCATCAAAAAAAGGTAATTTGGTTTCTAATTCATCCATCCATCCAAATCCATTCATTTTCTATTCAACATCCAACATTAATTGTTTTAGACTCATTTGCCAGGATGACAGAAATTGCAGATGTTTTTAGGACAATCTGCTTTGTGTCAGTGATCAACCAAAGATGTTCTGCTATCTCTTGGCAAGCAAATGCTAGCAGAATATTCCCTTCCACTTTCTATGGCATTAAAGATTCAGATACCACTCAGTGTCATAATTCAGATAGAGAATCTAGGCAGTGAATTCCAAGCTCCCTCTTGTCCTATAATATCTACTACAATCATATCATAACTGGAATAAAAATTTCTCTAGAATACCTTTGTTAGAGCACTTGGATATTTTTCTTTTTAGATTGTAATAACTCACAGAAAATTGTTAAGTTGCTGTTTCAAGTAAGCCAACAAATCCATTTGTGTCTGAAATAAGAGATCAAACAAGACTGAGCTTCTTTTTGTCCAGGAAAATGAATATTTAAGACTTCTCAAGTAATCATTCAGTAGTGACTTGAAACGACAATTTCACTTCATCTCTTAAATGTGGACAGAATAATTCATTGCAGATGTTCATCTATCTTTTTTGGTAGGTATATTTAGGGGGTAGTAGGATTCCATGGCCACCCAGATGCAGGGTACAAGCCATCCCAGGAGGGCATGTACCACTGTTGAGACAGAAAAACCCCAGCTGGATTGGCCTAATATCAGATAACAACAGACCAGGACAAAGAACTGTTCCATGCACTGCCTTGTCTCCAGCTGAGGTGAGGAGCAGATGCTCAAGGACAGGACAAACACACAGTGCTGCCTTCACACAGAACTCCCTATGGGCTGCACTTTCCAGGACTGAGGTGGCATCCAGGGATCCTTGATGGGGCTTCTGACACAATAAATTTGTTCCCATGGCATTCAGAAAACATCACAGTTTGTTTACACTGATTTAGGGCAGATCTGGATGCTCACTTTCCCAGTGAGTGGAATATTCATGCTGTAGCCTCCAACACTGTTAATATTGCTGCAGGGACAAAAAAATGCAACACTAGTGAAGCAGCATGCCACAGCCCTAGAAAGGTAAGATCTAAGGAAAATTAATTTCATTCAAATAAACTCTCAGAGAAAGGTATTACAGACTCTGGAAATAGCAGAGGCACAGCGCAATTAAGAGGTAAATTACTGCTCTGGGGAGGATAATGCAAAGACTCCTATTACAACCCAAATCACTGAGATCCAAGACTGTCACTGGTCACTGCCATTCAGAGCCTTGGCAGCACAAATGTTTCACTCAAGGATTTGAGAGATTTGGTTTCAGATCAAAAGGGAGAAATTAATGCCTTGTTCCCCACCTCCTCCTTCCTTTCCACCGATGCTAATTTGCAGTTATTTCTGTATTCTGAGCACTATGGCTTGCTATTGGGGACACCTCCCAGATGTCCCCCAAACTGGTGCTTTATGAGCTGCCTTTGCTATAAATGCTTTAGTGTTCCCTTATTCAGATTTGGGGAAAGATAAGGGAACACCCTTATCTTTCCCCATCTGAGAGCCAGATTTAAATGGGTTGGAAGTTAAAAGTGGCTGGAACACTTGGTGGGTGTAAAGTTTGGACCATTTCTGGTTTTGCAAAGGTGATGATGATGATGGGGTTTGCTTGCACGGCACACAATCTTATCCTCAATGCCCTATCTCCCCCAGCACAATTTCTTCAGACAGCTGGCACAGAAGTTAACAAGATAAACACTGGAAAAATCCCTGACAATTCCATCTTGTGCAGAGAAAAACTGCCTGGCCCAGGCAGAGCAGCAGCAAAATGCAGGGAGGAAAAGGGAAGACTCCGGATGTGTCACAGCACCCTAGGAAATGGCAACATACTAAAACCCCACTCAGTGCTGAGAGGGGAGATGTGGAAATGAAAGAGAAAGCAGAAGAGAGCATCAGAACTCCTTAAAAAGCCTTATTCCGAATTAAATTCTTTCAAAAAATTAGAAATGAACTTGCTCAATTTTATTTTTTTATTAGAAATCACTACTGAAACAGCCCCTTAAGTGACTCCAACTTAAATTGCCTCACTCTCCAATTACAAGAGAAGTCCAGGAAGTATTTCAGCCCAGGCTTTCCACTTCAACCATTTCACATCCAAGACTGGCAAACACTAATGCATTAATTTATCCAGCAAAGAACACCCCTACTCTTTTAAGGAGACTTCAGAAGATGACAGCAAATAATGAAAGTTGAGGTCTTTACCAGGCAGAAGCCCCACAAAAGCCATCATGACCTCACCAAAGTAGATCTCTAGCAGCTAAAAGTGGCTTTTCTCATCTGATCTGTGAACAGACCTAACTGTGCTATCAATGTGATTTTACCTCACTAGAAACAGTGCAACCACAGAGCTTCCAGAGATCCCATTTCTCCAGGAGAAAAACTCCAAACCAGAAAAGCAACAAGACCTTATTTAACACACTTTATCATGGTCAGGTAGGCTTGAGTGTATTTTTTTGCATGCTTTCTGCTCATCAGGATTTTCAAATTGTATTGTATTATAAAGCCTTCAGCTGCTGGACTCCTGCATACACAAAAAGCCAGTGCACACTCTGTCCTCTGTCTTTTACAAGGTTATAGGCACAGGAGCCAACCTGAGCCCTTCACATAAACAGCAAGAGAAACTTGTACGCTTTATCTTGGGCTGCCCTTGGTCCAGGACAGCTCATTTAGCACAAGCTAATCTTGGATAGACCCAGGTCAACCTGACATGAAAGGATTTTAATTGGGTTAGTACAACCAGCTCTGGATATCCCATTGCCATGGTCTGATTCACGCCATTAAAAACAGCACGAAAAAGCCACCAGCAGCAAACACTGGCACTAATCTGCTTAAGGTTTGTTGGGTATTTTTACAACTGGAATCAAGTTCTGAGAGCTCAGAACAGTATAAGAGTTAAAGGAACACAAACAGACCCAAAGGGTCAGAGCATGGCTGCAGTTTACATACTCATGAGGCAGATCCAGGACAAGGCTGCATGCAAGCCAGAATTCCAGGAATTAGTTATCAGAATGGTATTACAGATGTTCTCCTCATAATTCACCTTACCCAAAGGGGAAGAACATATTCTTCTCCTTTTACAAGGGACATTAAGTCCATGTCATCAAGAATGATGGAAAGAAAATCCAGGAGCCTTTTTTTTCCTTTATGCTGGATTATCACTATTACAGATGAAAAAGACAAAAATAGGATCTAATTAAAATAATACACTGTTTTAAAAGCCATCAACACTGGTTTATATTCCCAAGCTGGCTACTTTCTGTTGTGTTTGGTAGAACTAATCACACCTATATTCATTCCATAACACAAAACAGGAGGTGCCATAAAGGAGTTTTACCCATATGAGCATGGAAGGGAAAGTAGGAAAACTCCCTAAAATAGAGGGTAAAGGAGGGAGGAAGGGGTATCCCAGAAATTCATCAACCTCCCCCACTTCTGTGGGCTTTATCCCAAAGAAATTACCATAGAAATTATGGCCAGATCACCTGGGATACTCAATGCAAAGTTCTCTTCTCTCTAAGAAAGCTTTTTCCAGGGACAGTTACTCATGGTTTCCAAAGTGGTTCTGTTAAAAATATATGTCCTTTTGCAAGTGAACATGATTGATATTTGAAAAAAAAAAAAAAAAAAAAAAAATTGAGTTTTTCCAGCTTCTCTAGTAAAGAAGGAATGCACTGTCAACACAAAACATTGTCTAAATACATGTTATTCTTCCATGTCTCTTCCTCTGAGTGGCTCTTTAACAATGCTTTCCATTTTATCAGTATTACTGTCCAAGTCAGTCTTGAGTTTTATTTAACAGAAAATTCAGCTAAAAGCAGGTATCAACAGCAATCCATAAAAGTCCACCGCCCCAATTCTGCAGGAAAGCCTAAAACTTTCAGCCAAAACCACTCCTAGATAATTGGCTGAAGCTTTTCACAGCCCCAAAAATTTATTCATAATTTGACATTGCCTTCTGTCAAAAAAGTAACAAGGTCAAAGTGTTTCATCAGTTGTAGTCAAGCAATGCTAAACAGCTCAGAATTTGGCCCAATTTTAATCAATACAAATAAACAGTATTACTCACTTGGAAATTTATTAACTCTGATCAATAGATTTCATACAACAGCTGCACAAAATCAGCCAGCAATGCAACCTATACAGAACACTGCAAATATTTGCTCATTGGGAAATCACTGTTGTTTCCTTTTCTCTTTCCAAAAGATAACAGCATTGCAAAACATGATTTAGCCAAGTATCCCAATGCTAAAGGTGCACCAGTTGTATGTACACAGCAGATTACTGGACGTTCCAAAATTGAAGGGGAATCAGTTCCAGATGTTTTCTACTGATTAAATTCAGCCCAAGCAAGGTTAAGCAAATGACAAGCAGCTGCTTTTCTTTTTTGCCATAGTCATGAGAAATCCCCTCAGAGCTCTGAGTGACTCTAGCTGGCAGACACTGGGTGCAGCACCTTTTATCCCTGAATTTTCTTAATTTACAGAGACTGTGAGCAGCCTCCAGAGCAATGAACTCTTTCCCCCTCCAGTCCATCAGGTTTTATGCAGATAAAAATTAAAAGGAAAAAGGTCAAAAATAAAAACAAGCAAACAAATATTCTTTTTAAATACCCCAGTGATTTAAATCCTAAACCACAGCCCCTCTCACTGCACACACTGCTGTCTCCTGAAGTCAAAGTAGAACTAAAGAAATATTTAAGGTGTCACTAAACCAGGCCACGGCTCAATGCAACACTGGTATCACCTTTATGACCCATCACTTCACTTCACACAGGGCAGAAACACATTTTTACCAGAGGTTGACACAAAGCTTTGCTTCTTAGGCTTCTCTCCTATTTATCCTCAGCCATTCAGAGGTTTTATTTCCACACCTGATGGGATTAAACTGAAATAAAGACATTTTGTGTGTGTGTCCTTAAGCAAACTGACAGGTCAGATTTTCCATCCCAGCATTTATGCTGAGTGGGGCAAGGAAGCATTTTCAAAGCACAGAACTTCCAAATTCTTTCCAAGGCAAATATTCCCATGGAGCTGTGGTTGGGGAGATCTGGGAAGAACAGCACGCACGCCTAATATCGAAATTATTTCCCAAACACTGCCTGTGACTGCAGAGAGCTTGCTGTGCAAAGAGACACATCAAGCAAAGTAAAATTGCTTAGAAGTGGCTACACCTGGCTACTTCAACAGGGAGCAAAACCAAAATAAATGGAACACTCAGCTTTTTCTTCTCTATTTTTCAACTAATGGTTATTATACATGGACACAGCCCCCTCCAAAGAGCCAGTGTTTATTTTTATTCTAATTATAGAATCTTTTAAGCATTCCCAGCTTACGTACAACAGAAGTAAGCAAAATACATGATTTTCAAGGCTTTAATTCACTTGGAGGAAAAGTATATTTTAAGGAGTAGTAAAAGTGTATATACTACTTCACCACCCAAGTAAAACCGGTTTAAAAAGCTGTCATTTTTAATACATGATGCCCTCATCTTCTACAATAATGTTTTGCCATTTCCATCAGAAAAAAACCCAATTTTTTGTGGCTAAAAAGCAGCTTTACACTTTAGATTAAATCACATCATATTTCCCCCACAGAGCATTCCCTACATTTGCTGCAAAAATAAGCTTTTCTTGCAAATGCTGCCATCCCTGATTACCACTCCTCCTTGTTTATGCTGAGGATAAACAACTGTGCAGGCCCACGTTTAATCCTGCATTGACTAATTGCATTGTCCACTTCTGTAATGCTGTGTCAGTCTAAAAACACTTCATAAACAATTAGGACTCACAAAACCTTCGTGACAGAGACAAGACTTACGTTCATGGAACAGATGATGCGACCCAAGCACAGTGAGTTAATTGTCTGCCCCAGGTCACCCCCAGAATCTGTAACAGAATCCAGGAATTCAGCCCTCCCTCCTCAGCACGGGATGAGCCTCAACACCAACACAAGGATTCCAGCAGAGATGGAATCTCCAAGATGTGCTGGAGCCTTTGTCACTGCCTTAGATCCTCGCTTTTAACCAATTTATATTGTGGAAAAGGGTTGGAGACAGAAGCTGACAATTCTGGGCTTTTTTACAAAACCAGAACACACAAAAAAAGGGCAGAAATGCAGTAAGTTATCCTTACTCCCATTAAGAGCTACCTGCTTCTCATCTTCAGTAGAAAGGCTCCATGTTGGCTCAAAAATGTCAAAAATGCTTTCATTTCCATGCAGCCACCAGGGAACTGCAATGAGCCTCACAGCCTACAGCATAAAGTTGTATGTGTGTCACCACTGGTCCAAATTGGGATTCCCCCCCTCTCCCTGCTTCCCTTTTCTCATCCACTGCATTGCATGGATAAGTGTCTTGCAGTCTGAAATTAAATTGCTGCAGTTTGAAGGTTGGGTTTTGGTGCTTTAGACCACAATGTTCCATTTTCACACTGGGGTGAGGCTGTTGCTGCCTCCCTGAAACTGAGCAAAAAGATGGAATTCTTAAGTGGCCATAGTGAAAAAAATCCAAACTGTGTAGCACATCCTTACCTGTGCTTTTAAGGGTTAATTTAACAGAAAATACAGCTAAAAGCAGGCATCAATAGCTATCTATGAAATTCCAACACACCAATTGTGCAGAAAAACTAAGACTTTTAACCAAAGCCTCTCCTAGATAACATGCAAAGATTTCCATCTCATGTTCCAGAGACTGTTTCTCCAGACAACCTTAATTTATATATTAGTTCCCCATTCCCTGCTGCACAACCTGCAGGACAATTTTTAATATCAAAGTTGACTAATTAGAAAAATCACCGTCTTAAGCAGGGTTCCATAAAGAGAGAAACCTCAAATCCCAATTTCCCCTTTTTCCTACTCTCTCCAAGGCTGTTCTTGCTTCCCCAAAATGGTTTGGGCCACCTGACCCCAGTCAGGGCTGGGATCCCAACACATCCCTCAGGACCACGAGCCAGGGACTCATTTTTTCCACACTGTGGGATTACATGCCATAATCTGGTTAATAGACTGGAGATCAGGCCAAGCAGCTGCTGGATATCCAAAGTGTGGGGACAGATCACTGCAGGGAATTCCTGATCCAGGATTAAGGGGAGACACTGCAGGAGCATCCCTGCCCTGGGGAAGGCTCCCAGGCTCCCTTCCAGAGTGCTCTCAGCCACTTCTGGGTCAGTCCCAGCTGCATGTTGAATAAAAATTCCTCCCTAATCCACAGACTGGAGCACTGATGGGTTTATTTAATAGCACCCAAGGCAGAAATATCTCTAAATATATTTGTCATTTCAACAGCAACCCTGTGGTAAATGTTTTGTGAAGTAGCAAATTCCAGCAAGTTTTCATCCACTGTACAGGAGCCTTCACCAGCTCTCCAGGCTATAATCCAGGTCCTATGTTTATGGATACACACAGATGATATAGGAAAAGGTGACTAAAATTCTCTTCTGCTTATCTCCTGCTTAAAATGCACATTGCCACAGCAGAGAAAAAACAAAACCCACTTGATCTGACATGATTGCTCATGACTAATTCATGATCCCTGTTACTTATTTCCCTCCTACTGACTGGTTTGACTGGGGGTGCTTTTTGTGGTTTTTGTTGGGGATTTTCTTGTTTGTTTGGTTTTATTTTTCCTTCTTGAATTCCTACATCCCTTGGAGCCAAGTTCCAAAACTGAATATATCAGCATCATCCTCACACCTGAGGCTGTCCCTGTCCCATTCCCATCATCATCATCATCCTCACACCTGGGGCTGTTCCAGTCCCATCCTCACTGGCCACACCTGGGGCTGCCCCAGCCCATCAGGAATGGGCTCAAAGCAATCCAATTCCCCCTCCCCTGCCCACAGCCCCAGCCCTGCACCTGAGGTAAAGGGAAGGGACACAAAAAAGATATTTAGGGGGTGGTTCTCTCTCAAAACACCCTTTTCTTTCTTTTTAAGACCCTCATCTAACAGAGTAATTTACATTTTCACACACAGCTACCTACACACATAGGTAAGAGCTATATTTCACATGTCCTACCTATTTTTACTTAGATCTACTTTTTCTTAAATCCATTTAGACACACACACATTAACATACATATGAATTTACAACTGCATCTCATATCTATTCAGCCTTATCTCAATTTACACTGCTGTGTTTACACTTTTGTATCTATTTAGACTGTGTCAGCCTACACTTTGATTTGGATTATATATTAACACTTATTGCACAGAAAATCAAATTAGACCAGATATCTGTTTAGAGCTAAATATTTACACTTCCATCTAATTACAAATCTGCCTGGTTAGATTTAGGTATTTACATACACCCTTTTATATAAGAACCTCTATTGAGATTACATACATCACCTACTTTTACCCTGCAATGGTTAGGTGGTTCCAACTGGACAGAAATTTTCTATTTTATATCATCATCATGCACCTCAGCAGCCTCCTGTCAGTGGCTCTCAGGTTCCTTTTGATCACTCCCTGGCTCAACTGTTTGCTTTGCAAGCCCTGAAAGATAAACCCACCTAACTTGTGCATCTTTTCCAGTCCTTTCTCTTATGTTCTAACTTGATTTGCTCCTCATTGAGTCATTTTCCAAGTAATAACAAGTGACACAACTTGTAGTGTCAATTTTAGCACATTCAATGCTAATTTTCAGGGGACAGAAAAAAATATCAACTGTTTCCTGACACCATTACTGTATTTACACTTCACAGTTGATAACTGGGCCAAACTTTCATTCTGCAAAGATTTCCATCTCAAGCTTAGGCCATTCAGAAAAAGCTCAGAATTTACCCACATGATTTTCATTTTTCCTAACTTTTGGAACAGTTGCAGACTGGGATATTCATGTGAATTCACTAAAGAGCACCCATGTCTCCCAAGTCATTCTAAACTGGATTAGCACTGCTGTTAAATTTGCAGCTCCTGAGGGATGAGGCTTCTCTGGCTGCTCTGTCCAGACCTTCCCTGGCCCTGATTTAGCTGTGGCAGCAATTTCTCTAATTGGGCAGGTGTCTGTATCTTGTTTTACTTCTGTTTATCTTTGTGTTGCACAACCACGGCTTCGTATCCGCAGCAGTTATTTTAGTAGGATGAGACATTTACAACTAAATAATGACAGAGTTTACAGAAATACAGGCTGGGCAGAATATGAGAAGCCTTGAGAAGTGGAAACACAGGATGCAGTGTGTGAGCACAGGCAGGAGATAAGAGATGGGGCACAAGCTTGGCACTGGAGACCCCACAGCTATAAACAATTCACTAATGGTCAGTGAAAATAAAAAGCAGCCCTGAAGCAGGACAAAACTGGTTGTGAAGGTAGCAGAACAAAGAAATTCTATTTCACACGCATCAGATGGTAAATTCTGATGAAACCTGGAGCTGCTCAGCAATGAGGAAATACGTCAAAGGGTGTTAGGAAACATTTGTAAGTGACCCCAAGTGGATCCCAGGAGGACAAGGAGAAACTGACACCACAAACATCATATTCCTCCCTGTTAAGGACATGAGATTTCAACAAGTCATTGTGTACTTTTCCCCTCTTCCTTCTGCAGCAAATTATACCCAGGAACTAAATGAGCATAAATACCAGCCTAACAGGCAGGATTTTAAAAGCAATTGTACCAGTTTGAATTGAATTTTTACTGTAGTTGCAACTTAATTAATTACAAAGAAAAATAAAACTCAACCATTGCATTTGAGTCTCTTTTGTAACAATTAGATCTAGACTAATTAGGTGAATATTTCAGTTATTCTAGCACCAAGTTCTAGTTCTTACTTTTATGTGTGCTTACCCTTTTTGATACAGAACACAACATAATTTTTAACCTACTTTCTACCATACCTTATCAACTCTGACTTTCCATTCTTGAAAAGCCTTATTTCATTTTTCTCTCTTTTTTTCCTAAGGCAGGCTAAGTCAATAGATTCTCCCAATAGAGATGTCATAAAAACCCCACAAGGGTCTGCATTTAGTGAGAAGATTCTGCTGATTCCTCAAACATATCAAAAGAGAAACCCAATTACTGACTTTGTCATCAAGAACAGATTTCTATGACATGGTCTGGGATTTGCTTCCTTCCTTCTCTTGCCCTGAGCCTCACACAGCAAGACCATGTATTCTCTGGATCCCAGAATGAAAAATATCAGGGCAGCATCAGTACTGTGAAAGAGCTGTCCAAAAACTTTACAATTTATCAGGTCAATTTATAATCTCACTTTAAGAAGCTGCTTCTGTGTCATTATCAGTCACCATGTTGACTCAAAGACAAGTTATTTACTTCTCCAATTTTCTACACCTTTTGATGTTTTAACAGTTACCTGAAATACTCATTTTGGCAACAAAACACCTATGGCTGGGGTATGCAGAGATATTTTCATTTTTCAACTAATTTTCCCCCCATTGCTGTGCTGATAATGCCTAGAAAAAGCCTGGGGCAGCTGCAAACACCTTCCCTTACACAGCACTGCCCTGGTCTCTGGGAACATCTGGTACAAAGTCCCTGCTCAAACCTGATGTGACCAGTGATCCAAACCCTGGTCTTAAACCAGGCACAACAGGGAGTTGAATAAATGCAGAACAAAAATAAATTTTTAAACCTCAAGAGCTGCCAGATTTAATCAGAAGAAGGAGTGGGTTTGGCAGAGTTGAGTTGTTCTCTTCCTGCACCTCCCCTCGCCCCATCCCCACCCCCAGTGCTGTCATCAGCTTTGGCCATGAGAGATAAACCACAGAATTCACTGCAAGTTCTCACTCAGGGCAGGCAGGGCTGAGCCAGAAAAGACTGAAAACCTGCTGGTAGAGAGGTGTTTCCATAATTCTCACACATGAGCAAGTACCATCAGTACAAGCCCTGAACTGACAGGCAAATGGGGACATAGAACAGCTCTGCAATGACCACAAATTCTCACTGCAAAGCCACCACCATCTGCTAAACCCACCTTCTTAAGAGCATGACATTTGTCAGTAGCCTGGTATCTGGATACTTTCTCATGCTGATTTGGTGCATGCCTTTATATTTATGATTTTCAGGCTTACTGACAGTTATGCAGACTCTCAAAAGCTTTGGTGTTTGCTTTATTCTGTTAATTTTGGCCACGTGTTTTTTCTCACCTTTCTCTCAGCTTGTCAGCACTGGACTCTCTGAATCCACTTCACTTAAAATGTTTGCTTTGTTATATGTGCTGCAGACTGTAATCCATCTACACCAGTAAGGGAAGGCAGCCCCTTTTCCCAATGGGAAATGCAAGCAGTCTCTGGGAAAAACCAGCTCACTTCCAGACAGGTGGATGCTGGAATGTCAGCCTCCAAACTGGCATTACAGACAGAATAAATCAACATCAACACTACTGCACATTTTAAATGAGAGGGACAAAGGTAAAGGGGTCAGAGAAAGCTGAAATATCTTCCCATCTCTTGATAAAAATTTGCTTTTGTGCAGTTTTGCTTTAAACATCAGCACACAAGAAACTCCAAAAATCAAACAGAAAAGCACTATGATAAACAGGGAATTTTATTTTTAGCCCAGCAGAGATTTATCACTATGAGAGTCTTGTGACTTTGACAAATCTAACAATAATGAGTTGTGTATACAACCTACAACAGCTGACAGAGAATAATACATTCCATCTGCTGGACCTGTCCCAGGAGGCTGACCTTCAAGGTCTAAAAACTTTCAAATTTCTATTATTTTTTTTCCTCCCTAATAAAAAGCACCATGAAACAGCCATTTGGTTCACTTTGCGAAGGATGCAATGTGGTGAATAGCTGATGTTTAAAGAGAAAACTCAAAATGCATCTAGAAAATTCCAGTTACACCAAAATGCTGTTTCCCTTCTGCATGGATAGGTTTCTGTGACCTGACACTCTTGCGCTTCTAATTAACTACAATCTTCATACTTGAGTGGCTTCTTTAAACCTTACAAGAATATTAAAGATGTCAGAGGGCTTGCACATGTCTTGTCATCCTGATAACAGCCCCTGCTGCAGAGGAGTAGGTACAAGGATGGGCAGAACTACAGGTAAAGATTAATTTCAGGAATACAGAGAGCACTTATGGATATAATCTCAGGTAAGGATGAAATGGCTGAGGGTTTTAAATCACTGCATGAAAATATTAAATCATACACCCTGGTAGGAAATAATTCCTTAGCTGGAGCAACAGACATCCATGAAAAAAATAAAAATACTGCACTGGAGGGCCACAAAGATGCTCCAAGGGCTGGAGCACCTTTGCTGTACAGACAGGCTGAGAGAGATGGGGTTGCTCAGCCTGGAGAAGAGAAGGCTCTGGGGAGATCTCAGAACAGCCTTCCACACCTAAAGGGACTTTGTGAGAACACTGTAAAAAGTAGAACACTGCTTTTTACATGAGCAAACAGTGACAAGACAAGGGGAATGGTTTGAAACTAAAAGAGGACAAAACTAAATTAGCTATCAGGAAGAAATTCTTCCCTGTGGGGTCGGGGAGATCCTGGCATAGTTTGCCCAGAGAAATTGTGGCTGCCCCATTCCTGGAAGCATCCAAGGCCAGGTTGGACAGGGCTTGGAGCAACCTGGGATAATGGAAGATGTCCCTGCCCATGGCCATGAGACTGGATGGTCTTTAAGATTCCTTTCAACCCAAACAATTCCAGGATTCTTTGATCCTTAAGGTCCCTCCCAACCCAACCCATTCTATGCAATGCTATTCTATGACTCAGCATCACACTTCTTTTCTAGAAGTTCCTAAATCTCCATGTTTATTTTAGTTTTTCCTCATTAATTTCTTTCTAAATAGCTTCATTTCAAGAGGTTTGATTTCCAACAAGGAAACTATTATTGTGGAAAAATTTTGGCCTTTCCCTTTCTGTAAGGATGGACAAATCCCGAGTGCTACAGATGATTTTTCATCAGTCACACCCAGAACCCCATGCACAGTGCAGAGGTCAGGAGTAATTTTTCTTGTAGGTTATCAAGCTTTTGTTTCAAAACTCTACCATTTTTGGTGAGCAAAGGTCTTGTTTCTCATTTATACACTATTCAATGCATGCGGGTTTTTTTTATTCCACATACACAGAAACCTCTCAGAAACCTTAATGTTGATCATCTCTGTTTCGTAAAGGTTCCCCTTTTCTCCAAAGTTTTTCATAGAAATAAAAGAAAGCATTTTTGCCCAGCTTAGGAAGATCTGCCTCCTAAGCAAGGTTTGAGCCAGCCAAGAGTAAGATGGGTGGATGTGGATACATGAACAATTAGGAAAATCCTATTTATAGGAGAAAAGGTGTGTTCACATAATGCCATTGCCGAATTAAGGCAAATATCTCCTTTTTCAAGGATACTTGAACTACATTTCTATCTATTTCTGCCCAAAACAAGGAATTTCATCAGTGGGACTGTTACTGTGTCCTGCTCATTTATTTTAGGCCTTCCTACAGTCCCTCTCACACCTGAGCAGAGCAGCAAGGAGCTGGTTTGGTTTAGGGCAGCAGCTCTGCTCCTCTAGGTCAGGCCTAGAAAAGTGATCTGATTCAACCTTGCAGTTTGCCATCATCTGCAAAACATCCAGCCCCCACCAGCAATGAATAAAATATTCCACTACAGCAACACCCCAATAGAAGCTGGCATGGCTACTTTCAATTACCTTTTTTGAATGATGATCCTCTCTTCCTTTTCTGCTTTCAGCTTTTTTGACAGGAAAAAAAAAAAAAAGCCCCATTTACGGGCTTGAAGCCTAGTACTTCCACTCCCCAGGAACAGGAATCTATTAATTCTGGCAAGGAGAACTTCACTGAGAGAAATCAGGCTTAAACTTTTGAGAGGTGTCAGGAATGTTCAGTCAATTGAGAAATTCAGTTTGCCAGCTACATTCCTGGAAGCTTTGCAACAGAAGGAATGAATCAGGAAAACCAAATTGAGTGTGATTTAACCCTGCCACTGGCTAAGGCAAAAGGTGAAAGAAAACGAAAAATACACCAAGTTTAATTAGAAAGGGAATAATATGCATAGCTGTCTCTCAGAATAAGAATAAATTCAACCAGCTATAGAAAAAGAACAAGAAGAAAATATTTTCAGGAAAAGTGAGGAAAATTCTTTTGTTTTCCTGTCAGGCAGAAACAGATACAGGTTTATCTCATCACTCTCTTTCCTATCACACAGAGCTTTGCTCAGATGAACTATGACCATTGAGAGAACACAGCTTTAGTGAACCAACACTGGCAGAGTCCTGAGCACAGCCAGCAGAGTTCCCAACATCTCAGTGCCCTCCAGGACTGTTACCAGCAGCTCAACACTTTGCTGCTTCCATCCATCACACCACAACGCCAAAAATACACTCAGCAAAACCTGGTCAGCAAGGGAAGCTGCTCCAGCCCAATAAACAGGCTGAGAATGAACACAATATTCTGTTATGAGATGTGGAGTTAAAGCAGAAACTTTGGTTATGAATATCACACACTTCATGCCCTCTCTCAGAGCCCTAAAAGCACTGGAAATGCCTCTGGGTATGGAACAGAACTCAGGTTACAAGTTCAAGATGTAGCAGATCCAGAACAGAGTCCCAACCTCATCAGACAAAGAAAATCAAAGCAAAAGGGGAAAAAAAAAAAATCAGCTTTCCAGAAAACCTTTTATACTAAACAATACCATTTTATATTTCTAATTATAACATTCATATTTCCACTACAAATTTAATTTTAAAGAAAGGATTTTACAGACAAATCAAGTACGTTAACTCAGCAGTGAAATTCAGTTTCCATATTGAAATATAACCAAAGACACACAATATTTTAAATTAAGCATAAGGAAAAAAACAGTTGATGTGGGGATAAAAATAGTTATTTTTTCTTATCACTATTTGTTTGAACAATGTTTAAGAGGGGGCTGTAAAAAAAAGTAGAAATATTTCTCCTGGTTTATCTTCCCTTCTTTCAGAAGGAAAGGTAAAGTTAAAAGATGGGATAGACCTGAGGAAGCTTTCCACCCACCTCCGGAATAATTCAAAAAAGAAGAATGAACAATATATCCAACATCTTAATTGATGGTGAACAAAGAAAGCTCTGTTGATATTCACACCATATGAATTAAAGACTTCCTTTCATTCATGACCCCCTATTTTTGTTATGCAACCATCCTTGATTGAAGACATTTTGATTTACTGATTAGCCTGGAATTTTTTTTTCATAGAACTCTTCCCCTCATCACATCAACTCTTTAAGTTTGTCTCTTGAAAAATGATAAACTGAGCATAAGTAAGTTACCTTTGGGTTCACCAATGTAGAAGGACACGTCCTTTTTGTCCTCTTGCTCATCAAGGTGATCATAGGTGATCTGGGGAACTGACAGGGAATTTTCTCCTGGGCTTATCACAGGTGCAGAGCCATTCCCACATCCCAGCTTCCCTTTTCTCCTGTATCTTCTGGCCTGTGAGAGGAGGAATGGAATGGTCTCAGAAGATGCTGTCAAACACAGACAAGTGCACATGTGAGCTTCACTGTGCAGTGAATTCACTTGAGGTTGTATGTTTTTTATTTAAAGGATGAAACTGAAATTCAGTGATGGGCCGCAACCTTTGTTTATGGCTTTAAAGTGTCCGATTCTGAATTATTAACTAAAACTTGGTAAGAATTTGGTTCTCAGAAGGCAACTAGAACATTCTGAAAAACCAGGCCATTAGTAAAATTTCTCAAATTGGGTCCAACACTCAAGGCATAGAAAATTCTAATGACTTCAGCACATATCACCTTGTCAGGAATATCTTTCTAAAGCTTAAATTCAACATTACCCTAGACTTGGAACTATGAACTGGGCCCTGTGCAGCATATTCAACTAAAGAAAACTTCACCTTTTTACAAAAAGGCAAAATTAAATTAGGCACATCAGGAGAGGAGAAATCCTTCCTCCTGCCTCCAAACAGTTCTCCTGATTTTAGAAGGCTAAAGACAGCCTAATATGCACACTATAATTGGTACTTCAAAACGAAAAATGGAGGTTTGTATCAACAGAAAGAGCTGCAGGGTCAAGATATTCATGTATGGGGCAAGGCTACTTGATGTAAAGTTAAGCCAATTCTTTTTTATGGTCTACATTCAGACTTTTGGAATTCCTTCATCTGCTCAGCTCTGCAGCAGTTAAACAAATGCATGTTCCAAATTTGATGGGGGAAAATAGTAGAAATAGGTATTAGTGTGGACAGTGGATGCACTGACATGCATCAAAATACTTCTAAAACTGCTCTCAGCCTCATGTTCAGCCTGAAGGTAAATTTTTAAACTGGATTGCTCCTTCTTCTGGTATGAACCCCCTTGAAAAATGAAGGCAGAATGGGAAAGTGGCACCATTGCCTTGTGCTTTGAGAAAGTAGGAGACTCCAAAGGGGATAAAACAATGAAGAGTGGGTACCTGTCTGACCATCAAGGCAAATTCAGTTAGAAGATATTCTTTGCTTAAAAATGTTTGAAGGAAAACAAAACTAACTGGGCTGTGGGTGGAGGAAAATAAACGTATTTCAGGTACCCGAACAGCTCAGGCCCTTCACAAAGTTTTTGGCAAGTTAATTATAATTTTAAATGAAAAGCAAGCAGAGAGCCAGCCCTGCCAGTGCTGTCACCTGTTTTCTCAGGCCGGGACTAGATGGCGCTGGAGACTTTTTGGGATTCTGCACGGGAGCTGTCACATAGATCTTCCAGGTGGCCGTGGAGGTGCAGGATTTCTCTGCTGCATAGCAGCGCCACAGGGTCTGAAAAGGAACCCAAAGAGCCTCAGTGCAGGAGCAGCCACTGGGATCCTGCATGGAAAATTTTGTAAAACATCCAACTGACAACAAAGCCCTCAGGTAAACACCACTCCTGATAAAGTACAAGCATGGTGGATGCAATTTGCACCAGGACACACACACATCACACAGAGATATTCAGTGTGCTCCCCCCACAAACTGGGATCAAACTCTACCCACAGCAAAAAAAAAAAAAACCCAAGTAAATCAAACTCAACCCCCATAAAAGTGAATCCCCCACTGAATGCTGTGTTTTCTTTTATCTGCACTGTGCCACAATGAATGTTTGTGCACTCTGCTACTTAATTCTTTATATTATCATATGGAATGTTACACTGGGAGATTTTTCTAAAAACAGGTGTGGTTTTCTTAATGTGTTTGTACATTCATCACATCAGGATTTGGCAGATGCACAGGTCCTAAAAGAACATGAAAAGGAACTTATGGATGAAATATTATAGTGAAGATTTTTACTTTTTTTTAGTATTTTACTACATATACTCACTGCATCCAGTTAGTGTCATTATGCCTATGACTATCAGCTGTAGCACAGCTTCCAGAAAGGGAGAGGCAATTATCTCATTTTCTCTACTTACTGATCTGGATCAAAATAGCAAAGTGGCTAAACATAAGTTATAGATCCATAATAAATTTAGAAATGATGATTCTTTGCACTTGAACTTCCAGGCCATACTCTCTCTCCAATAAACTATTTTAGTATTTTACTGTTGTGGCCTTACCTGAATTAGGGAAGCTGCAGCTGGGATTTGTCTATTGAAATGCTTCTGACGTTGCTTCTGCTGTACTTTTAGGGCAAAACCAGACCCTAGAATACCCTAGCAAAGTAACAAAATTACTATTCAGACATGTATATAGCTTCACATACCTAAATAAAGTACTTTGCACCTGGAATAAACAGACATTTAATAAAAGACTTTATAAAATGAATTTTCAAATGTCTACACTGTCAGAGTTCTAGTTATTCTATTAGTTCTATTTATCCCAACAAATAAATCTGAAATTGAGCAGATCAACAGCAGAACTGTGTAACTTCAATAAACAGCATGTGTTTACTGCTGTGATCCACAGGTTACAGGAGCCAGAGGCATTCACACACCTGTAATGAAGAGATTCAATTTCCACTTACAGCTGGCAGGGCAAAGAAGGAGATGGCAAACACTGAGAAGCAGGAAGCTATGGTCTTCCCAATCCACGTCTGGGGAACTTTGTCTCCATAGCCAATTGTTGTGACTGTTACCTACACCAGGAAGAAACATCTGTTTTAGTGCTTTTTTTTTTTCTCCAAAAAGCATGAGAAAAACAAAATGGACGGGGAAAGCAATTAGTGAAGTATCAGGAGACAAGGGTGTGGATGTGGGAATAAGGAAATCTCTGCTGAGAGGAATGAAACAGGACAGAACAAACCCATCCCAACTGAATCCTCACAGCAAGAGGAGAAACACAACCATTCCAGGATGTGTTATCTCCCAAAGTCTGCCTGCCAGTAGAGCTAGACCTGAACACAGCTGAGGCCTGTGCTCAGATTTCTTTCTTTCTGCCCCACAAACACAAGACCTGGCTGTGATATTCACATTCTCTGTACAGAGAGAGACATAATTCTCTCTCCCAGGATTTTTCCTGGAGAGGGCAGGGAGAAGCTCAGGGAAGAAGAGAAAACAATTCTTATCTCTACTTGCTGCTCCTGCGATTTGGCACATGTGGAACACATTATGGAGATTGTTTACTGAGAGATTTGTTAATTGGACACCTGTGATGGTTGTTTGGATTGATTGACCAATTAGGCCAAAGCTGTGTCATGACTGTCTGGAGACAGCCACAGGTTTTTCTTTAGTAAAGCATAGTATTAGTGTAATATAATACAGCTTAATAAAGCAGATAATATATATTATATATGTAATTATATATAATGTATATAATTATAGACATTATCTATAACTACATGTAATATATATGTATATAATTATATATATTATATGTGTACATAACTTTATAGAATATGTAAATTATAGAATATGTAAATTATAGAATATGTAAATTATAGAATATGTAAATTATATGTATTATATATAGCTATATATAATTATATACATATATATAACTATATAAAATGTATATAGTTATATACATATATATTATATATAGCAATATAATTATATACATACATTATCTATAACTATATGAAATATATAATATATACATATATATTATATATAATATAGCTTAATAAAGCATTTGCTCAGCCTTCTGAAATCATGGAGTCAGAGCACATTATTCCCTGGCTGGGCCCACTTTGCAACAATACCTGGCCACTCAAAAATGTTTTTAAGCCACAAGGTGCTTAAACTTGGATCTGATACTGCTTATCAGGGCTAGGGAGAAGGAGTTCGCAGTCAAGGGAGACAACAGAGCCAGCAGGGCAGCACCTCTCCATTCAGGACTGTGGGATCTCAGTCTCTCAGAACTGGGGTGCAGGGTGAGCAAGACCCCCCCTGGGGGGCTCGGGAGTCCTGGAATGCTGCCAGAGATGTCTGGTGGCTGGACTTTGATCCCACATGGGAGATGACATCAGTATGAGGACGGGAGGATTTCACTGGGGTGAATGGTGAAGGGACAAGTTAATTGGAGTGTGAGATACAGGGTTTAAGATCCCTGTACAGGGGGGTCTAGAGAGGTAAGATGGAGGGATTGGGGCGTGCCCTTCTCCTTCTTCTTCTTCCTCTAGGCCTCCATCTTCTGTGGTGATGTTGGCACTCCGGGATTGGACCTTACTAGGGGAACACTGGTTAATAAGGGTAGAGGGTATTGGAGAAAAATGATAAATATTGTATACGTAACTCCGGGTATAAAGATAGGTGACCGCCCCAGGGGCTTTCAGTGTGTGCCCATGGCTGACTGCTGAGCAGAACTCTGTCAGGCCAAGAGAAAATCTTTTAGATAAGCGATTAATAAACACCGAGACCGAGAACAAATCTGAAGCTTCCTCTCGTCCTTTCGAACCCGGGGGCCCAAGGCCATCTTTGGGCTTTTCCCCAGACCATCTGAACAGCCCAGAAATCCCACAAGGACCTTTCAAGAAAAACAGAAGCAGAAAGTGCAGCCAGGTTTACCCCAGAGTCTGGGTTATAATGCAGCAGCACAACGAGGCAGGTCTGCCAAGCCACAGGTCAGGATTGGGATCAAGTGGTCAGCATGAGCTCACAGGGAGGAGACAACAGCAGGGCATCATCCTGTGGGTGGAAATCAGGATTGAGGGAGCCCAAACCTCGACGCAGCTGCAATTGAGCTACAGACAATCTCTCCTGTGCTAAAATATTTAAATATTGCTGAAATATTGTACATGGAGCACCACCAGTGGGGTCATGCTGGTCAGGGTCATTAGGTCAATTAGTGCCCTCAGGTCTGGGACCTGTAGGGACTTGCTACAGAGGTCGCAGGCCAGCCCTGAAAAGCCCCAGAAGCAGGAGGACCTGAATGGGACAGATGTTTGGAGCTATTTCTGAAGAATAGGAATAGCCCCAAACAGGATGAAAGAGAATTCATCATGAGCCAGAGGTCAGGAAGGAAAAGAGGGTCCAGGTGGCAGCTGGTCCATCAGAAAGGTTTGTCATGTAACAAGGAGCCCCTGCTGCCCAATGGAAGGGGATAATCAGCTGATCCCAAAGCAGGAATCCACAGGAATCCCACCTGACAGGGGCCTCAGCACCATGGTCACAGCAGGACAAGACACACATGCACCACAGTCTAAAACAAAAACCCCGGCCCGTGGGGGTGTTGGGTTTTCAGCATCCTCAGAGCTCTGATGCTGCCATAAAATGGTGTGAGAAACATGGCTTGGATCCCCGAGAAGCGAAAAAGCTTCTGGTGAGGAACAGAAGAGCTCTGTCATCAATACTAACCACTGGGGAGAGCTGTAAATAGAAAAAATGTACTTTTATTTGGATGTACCAGCCCCAAACCTAGTGCCCCTCCCTTCACTTTGCCTTGAATGGTAGCAGAAACACAGCCAAAACAGACTGAAAAGAATATGTAAATTTACACTGACTATAAAGAGGCTGCCTTTTATGGAAAAAATTGCTGACAAATGCTTAGATGTTATGCAAAAATAGTCTTCTCAGAAGAAACTATCAAGCAATAAAGGCATGGGAAGAATATGTTTCCTCCTACTCTCAGAGCTGGAAGAAAGATTTGCAGGGAAAAAAATTAGCAACTACTACCAAACTTAGTTTTTCCAAGTTCCAAAAAATAGCTATATTTGTGTTTATTCACCATGAATTTTCCACTTGATGAAGACCACTTTGTTGTAGCTATATCCTTGAATGAATATTGGTTTTTTTGAGCTGCAAACTGCTCTCAGCAGGAGCTCTGCCTTGTCCAGATTTAATGTGGCTGGTCAAGCAACTCAAGTGCTGTGTGCTGCCAGCAGGACAATGAGTTTGCCAGTCCCCAAAATTTAATAAGATCCCCCAAAATTCAACTTTGAAATGCAGCATGTGGAGGAAGTTAAAGCTGTTTCTTTAACAGCACATCAGCTCCTCAGTGTACTCAGGTGACCCTTCAAAGTCAGTGGTTTTCCCTTTCTTTTCCCCTCTTCTTTCTTATGAAAGGCTTCTTGGTTTTTTGAGGGTGGTTTGGTTTTTCTGGGGAGGTTTTGGTTGGTTTTTTCACTAAGTTCTCCAGCAGCCAGGACTTAAAACCAAATTGCAGTAACGCTGAGCTGCCTTAATTTTACTATGGAAGACAGCATGAAAGCTGTAACCACAGGAAAGATGAATTTTCCACCTCCACAGCAGGCACTTGGCTGCCAGGTTCCTGCAGGTGCCTGACCATGTCTCAGGAAGATTTTCCCTGGCTACCTTAAGAGGCTTCCTTGTTGGTAATTTAATTAGCACATGGAATACATGGAAATGATGATAAATAATGTAATTCTCTGGCTTTCTTAATCACAGCAGAATTTTTTTTTCTACTAGTACAGCCCAAAGTTATCAGTATTTCTGAGCAGGGAGTGTTGGGCTCTGGAAAATGACACCTCTTGTGATAGGGATTTATGATGGCCCATTCCAGCTGCACACACAGGCTCTGAACACACACATGTATACCTCAAAAAGGGAAGAACTCTGATTCTCAAAAAGGAGTCAGAACCACACATCTCAAAAAAACCACACTAAACATAAAGGGATTCCAACTGCTACTTCTGGCATGGAATTTTACTGCTGGAAATTCTGAGCAGTTGATCGCAAGTACCTGTGCCAGTTAACACCAATTCACTGGAGCAAGTATTCAACTCCAGTCCAGTGGTACAGAATAGCTGAGCTTGCAGCAAGAGGCAAGCAGGGAGGGCCAGCAGAAGAGAAGCCTCCTATGTGCTCTTCTTTTAAGGAAAAAATACCCAAAAGGGACAAGGCAAATGCTGTGACACAGGTTGCAATCCTGGAAGAGTGACCATGCTGTTGGAAGTGCTTTTACACGTGCCCTCCATGTTACAACTGCTGAGAATGGCTTCATGTGAAACACAAGCCTTTGATATGTCTTTGCAGTTCGACCTGCTTGCCTGCCAAATCTAGGAGGAAAAACCCTTGCCTTTAACTGAAGCAGGTGAATGTAGTTAGCAATTAACTCCAACTCTCATTCATGCCTTATTTTCTCTTTTCCCTGTATTTAAACCTTTCAGGTCATTTGTATCAAGTTCAGCAAGCTTGCACTTTTCTCCTCAAAGCAAAATGTTCCCCATAACATACTCTGTGGTTTTTGTCAGACACATAAGACTTTCAAATACTTCATACCAAGATTTTTTTTTTTCCAATGGTTCAGTTTTGAAAGGCAGAAGCAAAAATCAAATTTCACTCCCTAGTAACTCCACATCTGTGTTTCTGTGTTCCAGGAGATTTGAAAAGAAAAAGAAACTGATTCACTTTGTCCTTTGTTCCTGTTCCCAGCTGTGAACTGCACCTGCACCGTGACTCACCAAATGCTGAGGAGGCCTGGATGCCTGAAAAGCTTGAACAACAATTTGAACAGTGTTCCCCACATGGCCAGAGAAAGAGAAGCTGATTTTTATCTTGCTGCTACACAAAGCAAGTCAACTTTTGGACAATAACAAAACCCACTGAACACTTTGCATCTCCCATCCACACACTTTGGAACACAGACCCAAATAATCTATCTCAACCAGATACTGTGCATTTTAAGCTTCCCTGATGGTCTTCATAACTCTTTTTAAATTCCCAAAGTCCAAAACACTGCTGTAGAAACACACTCTGACTTTTTTAACTTTAATTTTTTTACTCTTTACTTATATCCATTCAATAGCATATAGTGATTTCTAATTCATACCTAAATATTCAATGCAACTAATGAAGCAACTCTGGAAAACTAGAATTAAAAAAAAAAAAAAAAAAACACTAAAAAAAAGAAACAAGGAAAGGTAGGAAGAGTACACTGGGCCCACACAGAATTATTATCACATGCAGAAATAACTTGTGCACAAATATACATGGCTAGAACTGGATGCTAAAAGTGATTCACTGGTGTTTGAGGTGAACTACAAAAATAATGGAAGAATAAGTGAGAATAAGAGTACTAGTTTGTTCTTGCAAAGCTTGGCATCTTCCAATTCCAATCTTGGGTATCTTCCAATTACACCCTTATTGTTTTTCTTTTAAAATGCAGCACCATGTCTACTTCTGAGATACACATACTTTTCCTCCACTAGCTACAGGTTGCTTAACAGCTATAACCGTGAGGTTTGAGGTTTCATATTCTTAAAATTTTATCCCATACCCACTGAGGACTTTAACAAGTGAAAGCTCTATGGCTTGCTTCATGCTTTCATTGATTCCCAGCACCTTAGATTATCATGTCCATCTAGCACTGAGTAGATTTTTCTTTTTTCACTTGATTCTCCTAGGTCTGTACTGTTTAGCATAGTCATAGGTGATACTCTGCAGATTAAATAAATACTTGATAGCCTAGTGACAGGAAATTATTGTTTAAAATATTTTTATAGTGAACCACTTACAGAGTGGTGACTCAGGCTACACATAATATAGTCTATAATTCTGTGTACCTCATTGAAGTAGAGACTTACACAGCATCTAAGTTCTCAAATCTTCCATACCTTTTTGGCGATTGCTCATGGGCAGCTCCACACAGCAATGACTCCTTCTCCTATATAGCCAACAAACTCCAACCCTCTTTTCTACCCACTAACCCACTCTTTTATAGCACTCATCCTTATTGGACACACCTGTGGCCCATTAAGGGCAGGTGTTCCTAATCTTTGGTAATTAGCACAGCTGCAACTCCTCAGGGGTGAGATTGCCTTTTTCTGCACTACCTCTATTCTCTTACATTCTATCCCCCCACATAAGTTAAAGATAAAAACCAAAAAACAGGAACCTATAACCTGCATCAAAGTCTGAATTATTACTGAGAGAGTATGTTTTACACAAAAAGATAAAGAAAAAAAAATGGCGTCATTAACCCTACTTTCACATATAGAATAGGTTTTTAAGTTATGCACCTTTTGAGATAACTAAGTAGAGCTTAAAGGAAGTGATACAGGTTTTGAAGGAGATTGTTTACTTTTTTTGAGATGTGTTTACTTTTTGAAATGATTTTTACTTTTCATATCTGTAAGCATTCGGTGTCCTTTGCTAAGAACTTGCTGACCTGCTTTCACAACAAAATTGAATACCCCAATAATTTAATTGTATTTCTTGTATTCTTGCTTGCATTCCTCTGAGGAGGTTGTCAAGCTTCTCTACAGAAATACACTCTGCAAAGAAAGAAATGCCAGGTTTTCCTGAAAAGATCACAATTGGAACAGAAAACCTTGGGCCCTGTTTGCACACACAGATTTTCTTGGTGAGGACTTACCACTCCCCACCAAAGGGCATCAGCATAGCTGGAGAAACCTGTCTTTCCATCCTCATCAACTGCATCCTTCTCAGCAAGATAAACAAAGTAGGATGAAAAAATTAATCCCAAGAATCCAATGTACAGAGTGGTTATAAGTTCCTATTGAGAGAGAAAACAAACAAGTGTATGAGGTTTTCATCCTATATACATATGTATATACATCATTGTAAAATGTTGCAAATATCTGTGGGGCTTTTGCATCACAGTAGAAAAACTAATATGTTATACTTCAGGTTTGACATTTGCCTCCAGTAAAACAGCTAAAATATTGACTTGGATTTGGGTTTTATTAGCTAAGAGCTTAAGAATAAAGAGTGCTGCCTAAAACAAATGGCTCTTTGCAGCAGAGACTTTCAGATTCACACACACAGGAAACAGTAAGAACAAGAAATGGACAAAGGTAGATTTGAAAACTGAGAGAGTTGAGTCAGCACATTTTTTAAACTCAGCTATATCTCCATTTTCAGTTAAAATAAGGACCACACAATACAAAGTTCAACACTTGGAAAAAATATGAGAATCCCTCCTGTCCTGAGAGCAGTGGAAGACCTCACAAAACAAGGTGAGGAAGGAGCAACACCAACTAGAGGCTCACAAGCTGGAGCTTCAGTGGCTAACTTGGCTTTTCAGCAAGCCTTAGCCGTTTCTCCATGGCTTTCCACCACCACATGTGATATTGACTCGCGTTTTGTTGCCTTTGGCAAGAAATGCTGGTATATAAACTCAACCTGCTGAAAATAGAAGAGCATCCTAGCCAAACCAGGCATGAGTGAGCTAATTGAGCTATATGTAAAATTCCAAAACACAAGGAAATCATTGGTGACAACTTTACTAAGCTCTTCAGGGCCCAGGGAGGTACAAGTGCTTGCTATTTTCACAGGGCACCAAGATGTGAATTCATTTTCTCACATCGCTTAAGGGTTTAGGGGCCCATGTTTTCTGAAAGACTATCAAATGCAAAAAACACCAAAAATAGATGAGGACTTTGTACTCTGCCTGGAAGAAAAAGCAGCAGAGGTGTTTTGTTTTGGTTTTGTTTTTTTTTAATTTTTAAACAAAAATTTCTTTCAGAGGCTGGACAGGAATAAAGGTTCCATTTTTCCTTCCGTTTGGTACCGTGTTAGGGTTTCAGCTACACTTGTCCAATGTCAATACAGAAATGTGTGCTTGGTATTTTTTTTTCTTAATGTGTTAGTGGGTGATCTGCTTGGATAAGTACTACAGATCTGTGGAGTTTTATTTATCACCATAATCACTTCTTTGGATAAGCAGAACTTCAGGTGCGTTTACTCATAAATTTATTTTCCAAGAATTTTTTTTTCCCCCCTTTTAAACCATTGAACTTTCTTATGCTTGCGACACATAAGATTTAAGTGTTGTGTTTTGGAGAGAGTATTTCCTGATTCTTGACTAAAACTCTGAACACCCACAGGAAAGAAATGTTCCCAAACATTTTTTTGGATATCAAGTTATTTGGATATCAGCTCTGCCCTAGCAAGATACCCAGCAATGCAAGCATAATAAATGGAGACCACACAGACTTGGAGCATTAAAAGTCATCCTGTTGTGCAATATAAAAGGAGGCATTATCCCACAGCACTTTGGTGTGCATCACTTCTGCACAACCATCGTGACATAAAAGTTCCTACTGTACTGGGGGAAAAAAAATAAAAGGAAGGAAATTTTCTTTTAGTATTAAATTATTGGCTTGGATTAAGTGCAGTGCATTCTCTGTTCCAGAGTAACAGTTTTCCAAACAGAAAATTAAAAAAGGTCTGTGTGGAAATTTGTAACTCTTTGTCAGTATGTGGAGAACAAATCTACACTCAAATGAACAAGTTAGCCACACTAACAAGTGGGATGTGGAGATTAATAGCAGAGTATTAGCCCTCCACAGAGATGCAAGACTTCAAGGCTAATTGTATAATTTTCCATTATATTAATAAAGATAATCATCAAGAGATTCCATGGACACTCAAAAAGAAGCCTTCAATTAAAAATATTTTTAAATCTGCAGAAAAACTTTTAAACTCTTCCTGCTTAAGAGCTTTCATACAGAAAAATTGTTTCAAAGCTTTAGCAGACATGCACCTATTTATAGCCAGGTTTGCCTCTGTGACCACACCCTTGAAAAAGTAACTTTTCTTACACAGCATCATAACATAGTTCATTTTTTTAATTTACAGAATGAATTAGAAAACTTTATATTCAAGGTGAACACAACAGAAATATTTGAATAATTGACTTCTTCTAGCAAGGCTTTCCCATTAGTGTTTGGTTTTCCCCAGGAAAACCAAGCTAGGAACATATCTTCTGCAAGGATAGTGGAGAGTACTTGCAATATGAAAGGCAGCCCACAAAACTGTGTTTAAGAAATTACATTGAGGGATAACATCAAAGACTACAACAGTTAATTAATAAACCCAAACATTTTTGTTTATACCCTGTTAGCCACTGCCCTGAATAGCAAAAATAGCTTCCCATTTTAAAAGGAGGAAGAAACACATGATGGATTTTTCAAGTATTTTTTTTCTCTTGCGATGTAACATATAATTTAAACCAGCGGTCTTGGGTTGTAAAATATGTGTGTATTCTATTTGCCATCTGTTAGAGGTGGGGAAGTTATCTTCTGTTAATTGGGCAGTTTTCCTTATCTCTTCCAGAAACCAATCCTCCCTCAAGGAAATATCTTCTGTTAATGAGTCATTGAGTCTCACTGCATGACTGATAAAATTACATCATCCCATTGTGAGATGCTCCGCCCAGGAGGAGGAGCCAAGCATTCCTACCTGGATAGAATCTGACATTTGGAACACCAGAGACAGCCTTTTACCACTGGATTCACAGAGGAAGACCAAACCCATCTACACCACCACTGGACCTTCAGAGGAAGACTCCACCCTTCTACAGGATCCCTGCTCCAACAGAACCACCCCTGTCACTGCAGGAGGGCTGCAGCCACCATTTAATGGGACTGCTGCCAACACCCTGACCAACTGGGTGTCAGGTTGTATTCTGACTCTGTCAGTGTTTGGGGTTTTTTTTTGTTTGTACTATTGCGTTTGTATTTTTTAATTTTCCTAGTAAAGAACTGTTATTCCTGTTCCTGTATCTTTGCCTGAGAGCCCCTTGATTCCAAAATTATAATAATTCAGAGGGAGGAGGTTTACATTTTCCATTCAAGAGAGGCTCCCGACTTCCTTAGCAAACACCTGTCTTTTCAAACCAAGACAGCAGACCATTACTTGAAGCCCACAGAGAGAATTCATTGAAGCAAATGAATTTTAGGGGATGTTTCAAGGCTTGGTACCTGTCGATGGATGAAGACCACTGACCCCAGGAGTCTCCAGGTGCCTCCCTGGCGGTCAACGTGGAGCATCCGAAGGATCTGGAGAAAGCGAATCCCCCTGTAAGGAAAGTGAAGCATTAAAATAAATGCAATAAACACATAAAAATGCTTGAGGACAATACTGCCTTATCCACCCACCACTGATTAAGTCCACTCACACACTGCTGTGCTCAAGAACTGTGATAGCACTGCCCTTACCTGGGGGTGGCATTTCAGGCTTGAGGCATCTGTGTTTAGATCACATTTCATTACAGTCAAATTTCTTCAGAAATATTGACTATGAAAACAATTCTTTAATGGGAAAACAAACAAAATAAGGGGGAAATCTGTATAAGTCCTATGATTCCAAATTTTAAATCCCTCCTTTCAAATTAAAACTTCAAGCTTTGCTAACACAAATGTGAGCAAACCTTTTTCTCTGTTTTCCAAAAGCAGAATATGAATCAAACGTGGCATTACTGAAATCCTTGTTGTGTGAGTTACTGAAATATCTCTTATATCATTAGAAATAGATACAGTCCTATGTGTTTTAGGAGAATAACTAAATCAATCATAAGCTCCAAATATTTTCAACTAAATAAAAGTAATTATCAATATGGTTCTTCAGCATAGTTTTATTCCATGGAAATATTTCATTTAGTTGCTCTTTTGACAATGAATTTTGTTTGCCTACAGTCATCTTACTGTTTTATCTCTGAAACAAACCAGTGAAAAACAGGAAAGGATGAACACTGAATTAATCTACCTGAAAAATTTTCACTAGAAGTATTTTCGGCTCTTTTTAGCAATCTTCAAGAAGATTTTTTTGTGGAGATAGGTTTTGATTTTTAATTCAGATTTGCCTGACCCTGCTGGCTTTTCAGTGGAGCAATGATAACACTGCAGGGATGTGGGTTAGGGTTCAGAGAGCATTCTGAGGTGTAGGACAATGACTCTGGACTCAGCACTGGGAAAGGCTTCACTGAGCCCAAAACCCACTGGGCTCCCATATAAACACACAGGGCCTTTTCATTGAAGTCATTCCTATGCTTCTAGTTAAATTTAAAAAACCCAACCCTTGGAATTTCCTCATGCACCTTCCTCTTTTCCTATAGGAGCTGATATTCCTGCTGCCTGGGTGGAGTCTTTACCATCGGGGAAGGATGAATGTTCTAATGTAAGAATTACCTTAAAAACACTCTGTACATGTAGTTCTCCCCAGCGTTTGCCTGCACAGCTGGACAGTTTAAACAGTACTGGACATTCCCACTTCCCAGTTATCCCACTGCACTGGGAAGCTTGTGACAAAACATGCAGCACATCTTGGAAGTTGGGTTAGGAGTAGGAAGTACACCTTACTGCTTCTCATTCTTCTGTTTACTCACTTCATTCACCTCCCAAAACAAGCCTGCAGTACTTGATGCAAGCTGAACAAACACTGTGTGCATCAAGTGTTTCTGCTTCATGTACAGTGTGAGTTACTCGTGCCAAACAAATCCACCAAAGCATAATTACTCTTTAAACAAAGTAATTACTCGTACTCAAAAAGCACGAAGTTAAGCACTGTCTGGATTACTTCTTAAATAAACCCACGCTCTGTAATTCTCCCTTGTCTCAGGGAGACAGTTGTTTGATGTTTTAAATAGGACACAATGTTTCATTTTTTCCACTTGGCTTCAGCATTCCCACCATTTTTCATTCGCCTTGTTCCTGCACTCGTTTCCCAACTGGTCACCAAGCACAACAGCATCCAGTCCCCCAGTGCTTCCATAGAATAACTTTCTCTGTGTTAGGAAAATCAGACATGCAGTTAAATTGGGAATTAGGCCATCAGATACACAGTTAAACTGGGAATTAGTCAATCAGATACACACCTCTGTGGTAGTGAAGAGCTGCCGTGACAGCAGAACCTACCTTATTGCAGAGGTGGCAAACACCTGCCCATTAGATCCTATGCTCAGAACAATAATTGAGGCTACTACCACAATCAGGTCTGTTAAAAAACAAACAAACAAACAAACAAAAGAAGAAAGAATGTATTAATTTGGGGGGTTTTATTTTTTTTTTTTTAATCTCAGCACTGAAAAAATGCGACAAATACAGACTAAGGAAAGCACCTCAAAAAAGAAATTGTCAGCTGAAATTTGGTGGGCATGTTAAGTCTGTGTAATAGTTTCACATCAAAACCCCCATGGCTACAGTTTCTTCCAGGATGAATTCAGTAACAGACCTTTCAAAGAACCTCATGGATTAGGCTGCTTGCCACAAAAAATGCAAAGGCATTTGTGCACCCTAGAAATGAACCCATATTTTGGCTCAAGGCTTCTGATCCAAGAGGAAATGCAAGGGTTTTTACCACACAATAATGAAATCCATGAAGTATCATGCATACATATACACATACACTTAGTTTGAAAGCTGTATCAAAGCTGTGAAGCCAAGCTTTCTAACCTAATGGAACTGTAGGAAGAAAGGCTGGCTAAAATAAATTAGAATTGTTAGTTTACTATGTGATACTGTCTTTATTTGTATGAAAAAATAATTGTTTCCAGAGTTCTTTTTTTTGTTTCGTTTTGTTTCCACAACTTTGCAGTTTACACAGTTCCAGCTCAGTGAGCATGTCCATTTCTTTTAATTATTGAACCTTGCTGTAACATTATTCTGAGAAGTTTTGTGGTTTTTTTTAAATTTCCTTACAGGCATTTCTGTGGTGAACCTCTTTAGAGCATCTAAATTCTTCCCTTTTAATTTCTAACTAAAAACTAAAAAATATTATTATAACTGGGTAGCAAATGGAGGCAAAACGAGGAAAAACTTTGGTAAACCTCCCTTTGCCAGTTAGAAATAGGCAGCACTTTATTCTTCAGAGCACTTAACATTATACAGAACTTCAAAACTCCAGCCCTGCTGACTTCACTTGCAGCTGTGAGGGCTCAGAACCTCAGCAACCCAAATTCAAAGTCTCCCTTTGGACATTCAGAAAATAAAGTCCACTTGTGAAAACTGATTTTAACCAACTTTCCATGGGATGCCTGGGCAAGAGGCAGGATGGGATCCAACCTGAGCAGCAACAACAGTTTCCTACAGCAAGGTTAACTTGTTTTTTCCCTCTCCTTTTAAACATTCTCCTGCCTCATTTACAACCATGTAGTTGCTGCAACAAGTACTGCAGAAGTTCTATAACCAACAGCATCCTTCAGTCTCTGAGCTGAATTAATTTCCAGTAGCAGTCTGATTTTTGATGTAAAACCTTCCCCTTCGAGGGAAAGCACACAGTTTAAATACTGTACTACAATAATTGTGCATGAATGAAAATGAAAATGAAATGAAAATGAAAATGAAAATGAAAATGAAAATGAAAATGAATAAAGGGAGGGATGAGGCTACAGAAGGAGCTTTCATTTGGGATTTTAGCTTTTGAATGCCTGACGGCAAATTCTTTTACGCTGTTCCTTTATCATGTATGTGTGTGAATGTATATTTGTAAACACTGGAATTTAGGGTGGGTTTTCTTCCCATCACATCATAACACAGATCTTTGCCCTTTAGCAAATGATGCATCATGTCTTTACTAAATTGTTAGACATACACATCTCCATCTGAAGACAGGCACTAAAGGTGGAAAAGACTGATGCTCAGAAAATGAGTTCAACCACATATTGAGAGTGAAAGAGATTTTTTCATTTGCACTTTCTTCTTTTCTGATAGTGTTCTTTGTGGTATAGATATTTCTTTCTTTCTTTTTCTCCCAACCTCTTCTTCTAGTTCTGCTTCTCCTCTGTTCCTATTTTTCATCCCAGTTTCCAGTGCTTAGATTTCCCTTATTAATCCAGATTTACTGGTCCAAACAGCCTTATTTTACAGCCTAGATCCTCAGCACATCTTGCCCTTTCTTTGACACCTTTCAATACCACATATTTCCAGCCCCTGCTGATTTCCCTTCAAGCTCCTGGTTGCTTGTCAGTCCCTTTAAATGTTCCTTTCCCAGACCTTTGCATCAGAATCCACCTCCCATCTTTTTAATGAGTCTGTGCGTCCCAGAACATTCCCTCTGCCTCAGATTGGGATTTTCCATGTTGAACTTGCTAAGAACTAACCCAAATTTTAGAGGGAACAAAATCCCATAGAAGAAATCTCCCTGCTGTCAAAGAAATTTTAGTGGATTTTTTTTCTAAATTTAAAATATAGACTTTTGTATTAATGAAGAAATAAAATTAATGCATTAAGTTTTACTTTCTGTTCTAATCCTTTCATTTCTTTTTCCAGTGTTTGTATTTTATTCATGTTGATTTGAAAACAATAGGATGAGTCAGTATGATTCAGTCATTCCCAGCAAAGGTATTTCCCAAGTTTACCTTGTTCTGTCAGGGCAGACATTGTTCCATCTGTATGTGATGTAGAAAAGCAAATCTTGATTCCCAATGTATTATATCCTTAGGGGAATTTCAAAGGTTAAATGAAGTGCTGACACTGAGTGCACAACCAGCTATAGCCATTCTTAGCTTTTCTTAATAAAACCCACGGTGTCTTCCCCAGAGGCTCCAATACAAACATGAATATTTGCTCTGGTAGTATTTTGGTAATAGCAGGGAGAACCCCTTGAAATCACAGTTCAGTGAGACTATCACTTTCTCTAATATACCAACCTAAGAAACACTTATTAATTGAGAGGGAAATCAAGAACACAATGAGCAGTAAAAATTATGCCCTATGGGCCTCATGGTTACATCACAAAAATAGACCAGCTCTAGAAGAAGATGAAGAATTTGTTTATACTCAAGGAAGGATTTTGTGTTCAAAATCGTGTCAATTTCCTGCAATTACCCAAGGTTTAGTCATTTCTTCACTTTACAGTCCTGCATTTCTAAGGCTGATGTCTGCCTTAAACATATTTTAAGTGTTCTAGCAACCCAAAAGAAGAGAAATCACAAAGCAGATAAATGCTTGAGGGGTAGGCATAGCTCAGAACTGCAACAAGACCCCTGCAGAAATGGATATTTTTATTCACAACAAGCAGGAGGGTTGCAAAATAGTTTAAAACTTACCAATGATGGATATTGGCTTCCTGGCAAACCGGATCCTCCCCTGGAAGCCAACATATTTACTCCTGCAGCCTGCAGACCACAGCCGGACCAGGTACTCAGCGCCAAAAAACACCACCAGAACTATTTCCTAACAGAGTGAAAGGGGGAAGAGATCAGAGTTGGGTTTTTCATTGTCAGTACAGTTTGCACATCTAATTTATTCATAGGACTAATACAAATGAGCTTGTTGAGATAAATAACACAATAAAAATGATTTAGCCTAATCTGTTGACTTTTTGTATGCATATGCCGGGCAGTAAATAAAAGGGAGAGATAATCAGTTCCTGAATGTGATCTGCATGAATAAACAGATGGTTTAGGCTCCATTCCATCAGTATATCATAGGGAATCTTGTCCCACGGCGTGCGTGTATAACCAGGACAGGCTCATCTCAGAGGGAGAGCAAAGCTCTTGCTTTTGTGCATTTCCATACAGTTGGTGATTGCCCAGCTCTCTGGTCTATCCAGATCTCTCTGTGAGGCCTCTGGGGGAGCTCACAGCTCTCCCCAGTCCAGTGCAGCTCTCAAAATAACTTATAATGTGCATTTGATTTCTGAGTCTTGATCACTTAAAAACATACTGGAGTGTGACGGGGTTCACAGGGGTTTTTGGATGAGGGAAGAGATGAGGATCTGACTCCATGTTTCAGAAGGCTTGATTTATTATTTTATTATATATGTTATATTAAAACTATACTAAAAGAATAGAAGAAAGGATTTCCTCAGAAGGCTAGCTAAAAATAGAATAGGAAAGAATGATAACAAAAGCTTGTGTCTCGGGCTTTCTGTCCGAGCCAGCTGGGCTGTGATTGGCCATTAATTAGAAACAACCAACATGGGCTAATCAAAGATCCACCTGCTGCATTCCACAGCAGCAGACAATCAATGTTTACATTTTGTTCCTGAGGCCTCTCAGATTCTCAGGAGGAAAAATCCTAAGGAAAGGATTTTTCATAAAAGATGTCTGCGACACTAGCTGTGAAGTTGAGCCCCGGTGACTGAGGGCCAGGCTGGTGTGACCCTACTTACTGCAACTCTTTGAGCAAACTGTTCATCCAGGATATCATGGGCTTGTTGAGATGTGTGCTGGAGCATTTATCCATAAGGATTCAGTGACAGACAGGATCAAAAGTTTTGCAGAAATCCAAAAACCCCACATTTTCTGACTTTCCTTAGTCAACTATGGATAAATTTGAGTTGTTTAAGCAGGACTTTCCCCCATGAACTTGTGCTGGCTGTAACCAATGACTGTGCTGTCTCTTGAGTGTTTTTCAATAACTCCCAAAACAACTTTCTCCATAACTTTACCAGGCACTGCAATGAGACTGACAGGTCTGAAATCACCATGGACTTCCTTCTTGTCCTTGAAAACTGGGACATTTACCAGCTTTCAGTTTAGTGGGACCTCTCCAGACTCTCAAAACCACTGAAAAATAAATGGAGCGAGGTCCCTCAATGACATCTGCCAGGTCTTTCAGTATCCTGGGATGGATCCCACCAAGCCCCATGATTTATGCACATCCAGCTGTAGCAGAAAGCCTCAAACAAACTCAGGATGGACTGAGATTTTATCATCCCCCAGCAGTCATGGTTTTCTGACAGAACTCTGGGCTTCCCAGGGCCCATCGTTGCTGAAGGCAGAAGTGAAGAGGACATTAAATATCTGCTTTCTCTACATGGCTATTTTGAGGTGACCAATCTCCTGAAGTCATGGCCCAATGCTATTTCTGATTCCCCCTTTGCTATGAACATATTTGTAAAAGCCCCTTTTATTGTCGTTCCCAGTGCTGGCCTGCTTGGACTCCAATTGAGCTTTGGCTGCACTAATTTTCTCCCTGCCTTGGGGACAGAATCTCCTCCCATGTCACCTGTCCCCCCTTCCCTCCCTAAAGTCTAGAAGAACCCTGCTCAGCCAAGATGGTCTTCTGGCCAGCTTTGCTTGGCTTCCAACCCTTTGGAATTGCCTGTTCCTGTGCCCTTAGGAGATGGCCTTGAGAAGGTGACCAATACTCAGAGTCCCCAATACCTCCAAGAGCAGATTCCCAAGAGACTTTACTAACCAGCCTCTACTGCTCCCCACACATCCAGGATCCAAATTCTGCTGGCAGCTTCTCTTCTATCACCAGCTTTTGAAACTTGGCTCCTTCAAGGTCACCAAGACAAAACCATCATCCATCTCTTTGCCCACAAGTCCCTCATAAACAACAAATCTAGGAGGACACCTTTCCTAGTCGACCACCTGTGCCAGGAAGTTCTCTTCAACGAGCTCAGAAATCTCCTGGACCTGTTTGAGTCCTCTGTATGATATTCCCAGCTGATATCTGGGAAGATAAAATCACCCATAAGGATTGGTGACGGAGGTGAGCTATATATCCAACATGTAAATAAATGAATTTTAATAAAACAAATCAATATTTTAATATTGCTCCCCTCTTCAGCACTGCGTTGTGAAGCACTCGTGCAGGACCAAGGATGGGTGTACTTTGAAATACTTCTGAAGAAAGAAGATTTGTGAAGATCAAAATGTGGGCAGATTCACTGAGATCTTTGTTCCCCCCTTCCTTGTTTTCCTCTGTGTTGCAGTGTGGTAGCCCAAACCAAGCACAGCTTCTAGGCTTTGTTCCAACCCAAACTGTACCCAGTAATTCAGAGTCACCAAACACCTACTGCAGGAGCTACAGCTTTGGAAAATGTTTGCATTTTAACTTGAACGTGCTCTCAACCTGCACCTGGGGGATTCTAAAGCACCCCAAAAGCAAAACACCCTTAAATCACAATTTTCACTGAATGACAATACCAACCTGTTTTTAAAACTGACATTTTGAATGGCTCAAGAGAGAACAAAATACTTCAAAGCTGAAAAAAAATATAAGGAAAAACTCTAATACGCAAAAATTCATGTTAATTTTGATTTTTAACAAAGTTAGGTTAACATTGCTGTGTTCACTTCTGCCTCCTTGTTTTGCCTGGAATGACAACTAAGAAACTATACACAGTCTTCCTCTTTTTTGCATGGCACTTTCAGCCTGAATAAACCAAGGCTTAGTACAAAACTAAGAAAGCTTACAGCGATTTTCAAGACAGAAGCACAAGAAAATAAACAGCAAATTAATTCTCCAAGTTTCATTTTTTAATATATGTATTATCAAGAGCATCTACAAGTAATTCTAGGTTTGCATTCTGTCTACAGTCTAAATAGAAATGTTGATTCAAATATAATAGTCAAATCAAATCATAAGGACAACCTAAAAATGAAAAGAGGAAAAGAATTGTTGCATTTCTGGAATCTTTCAAGATACTCTCTCACTTATTAAATTGTCTATGTTTTTAGAACGTTCCTGTATTGTCAGTCTAGCATTTTGTTTTTCTTCTTAGTAATCTCTGAGTTCCACTAAAGGAACCAGAGCACTGTTTATGAGAGTGGAAGAACCATTTTCATGGACCTCCATGAGACGTTACAATTGCTTTTGGTGAAAAGCTGCGTAGAAAGGAGACAATCAGAAGTGCCAAGGAAGCAAAAACTTCTTAGATTTTCCTTGATTATCCTCTGAGGGCACTTTTAAAATCTAAATTAAAACTACATCTGGCCTGAGGGTATTTTATGATCAGAACCCATCTTGGTTATGCCCAGAAAACCCTGATGAAGTCAACACGGTTGCACAGTCCATGAAAAGGAAAAATAAATTATTGACAGGAAGGAGGGAAAGGAGGAACTTACATCTTCAACAAATTTGACATTAATTACTGATCACAGTTCATTTTGTCCTGGACAGGTGTCCACATTACCAAAACCACAGCCATTAACACATTTGTTGGCAGCCTCAGACAGGCCAAAGACCAAAAAAGCATGGAAACTGGACAAACATCACAGCTCTGCTGGTGGTCCCTCAAAAAAACAAGGAAGATTGTGATATTTGCACTCTTGTTGTGCGTACTCCTAATGTAAGATATTTCCAGAGCTGCCAAGGCTGATCAATCTTCACCTCACTAAATTCACCTTCCAAAAAACCCCCTAACCTCCCTCCTTTTCCTCTTCTACACATAAACACTTTTCAGAGCCTTAAATTTATTGCCTCACATTTATCTTCTGGTAAAAGGAAAAAAAAAAACAACCAAGCAATTTTCTGTAAAGTCAGAAAAATTATTAATTCTCACTATAATGGTAACAAATGATGGTGAGAACTTGTGGACAAAATATGAACCAGAACAAAATCAGCACAAACAATCTGCAAATGAAATTTACATCCATCTGTGTGTCAGTCTGAGATCATTCTCCAGCCTTCTGCAATTTTCCAGAAGCCTTGCTTTCAAAATGGGATTACACCCGTAAGTAACCCAAAAACCCTTTTGATTTTGGCTCCCAGCAGTATTTTTCCCCTTCTGGAAGTGGTCAAGGAAGAAGTGCATGATGAAGGATTCTGAGCAGATTTAATAGACCTGGAAAGCACCTTGGCATCAACAGAAAGCCAGGGATGAACTCCTCTAATGAAACTGAAACCAAAATTAGTGAGTGGGAACAAACCATTATTCATAAAAATGAGATCCATATCTATGGATATGGATTCTTCACACATGTCACAGTCTCTTCCTGTTTTGATCGTGGCAACTCAAATTGCCACAGGAATACCAACAAATGAATTTAATTACAGATTTTAAACTGGGTCTGTGCTATCCAACACCTCTGCTAAAGTCAGTAGCAGCATTCCATTGCTCTGTGTTTCTCCCTCTATTCTGGGGAAAAGACTTAAGACACATAAGGACTATAATAGTCCTTGCTCTTAAATTAATTTCATCTTTGAAATATTTTTTTGCTTTTCTGAAGTCTATCCACTGCATAAATCTTCCCTCCCTCCACCAAATTGATAATAAAATAATACATAGTCATGTTTATGCTATTTTTAGTATAATTTCATTTTATTAATTTAATTAAAATTTTGCAAAAATAAGCTTAAAGGGAAATATGCACACAAATAACTTCCCCCATATATAATTCAATCAATCAAATAAAAAACCCTTGTGGAAAAGCCATCAACATTTATCCAAAAATGTCATTGATGACCAAATTAAAAAATGCCTGCATTAACACAGAAATCCAACACTTTTACACAGGCATGTGTGTGTGTGTGTAAATTAAATATATAGCCTGGAATTTATAATTTATCCCAGTTTGGTTATGGATAACTGCACTGGGGAAGCAGGAGAGGGAAGTTCGCCGGAGTGATTAAAGTGCACACATGAAAAAGAAGGGTATTTTCTCAGCTGCAGCTGTGTTTTAGGTGGAGAGCACACACAAGGCTCTCTTCACTTTTTTTATTGGAATATTTAGGTGCTGGGGTAAAAGGAGGAAGTGGGATGGCTAAATGAATAGTGTGTTCTCACGGAGATTCAATCAAGGAATGGCAGCCCCAGACAATGAAGCCTCAGAAAGAGGCATAAAGGTTTAATAGTCCAAATGTTTGCACACGTGTACTTGTGTCCCAAATTTAATCTGATAACCTGTCTTCAAGGTTTTCCAGTCCTTACAGTTGAAAATGTCCATTTAGTGACCTGTTCAGTTTAATAGCTGCTCAAATGCCATGAAAACCTACTGATACTGAGAATGTTTCTTTTCTACCATCATGCTGGCTCTTGCAAAGATGAGAGATGTCCAGTGTGAAAATAAAATACCCAATATACAGAACAAAAAATGCCAAATGCTGCTAAGTGTCCTATAGTACCATTGACTTACACTTCCAAATTTTAGGTGAAACCAATGCACTCAAAGGCTGTTGTTTGGATACAAGTGGATTTAACATTTCATAAAAAATACACTTCCATGCACACCTGACAAATAACTGCATTTTCTGACTTCCTACCAGAAGTATGCTTGTTTTTCACTTGTTTACTGCCTCCTGCATGGAATGAAGCTGTACACTCCTGAGGGAAGCACAGGGTGCTCCCCCTGTGACAGCCACATTCAAGTGAGCTGGGTGAATCACAGAGGAAGAGTTATTTTTTAATTCTGTTTAAGCAGGTAACAATTTTTCTCCAAAGAAAATCAGCTATTTTTGACAAGGACTCTTTTCTCAATTGCTTGATTCTGAAAGATGCCATTAAGGTAAATATAATCAAATAGATAATGATTAAGATTCAGTAAGTTAGTGGCTGAAATTCTAATTTCTCTATAGATCCACAGAAGCCTTCCAGCTCTCCCCAGCACATCCCTGAAGGGACCACCTCTGGTAGGTGGTGAAGGGTTTAGCTTTGCTCCTGGAGTGGAAAATAATACAGTGTGCCTATGCACTTCAGAATTTTAAATCATTACTTCCATGTTTTTTAACCTTTTGATTTGGGAGGGTGTCAATATTTTGAGGAGAGGAACTGAAAAAATCCTGCATGTGTCTCTCCACCTTCCCCTCACTCCCAAGAAATGTTTCTCAAATCTCTTGGCCACATTCTAAAACTCCTTTGCACAGAGAACTCCACTGAGCCCCAGTGAGTCAAACTTCACTAAGGGAATTATGAGCTGGCTCTTTGCTAGTTAGCTTTGTCAATCAGCCTTACCTACTGCAGAAGGATTTCTATTTCAGACCTTTGAAAAGCACACAGCTATCACTGAGAGTGTTCTGTGGTGCATTAGGCACAAGGTAATATAACCCACAGGAAGAACTGAATTATAATTCACACTGAGAAGCTTGAGAGTTGCATTTGATTCCAGAAAAACAATGATAACTCAGCAAGATCACTCAGCAGACAACTTGAGCTTATACAATGTGTTGAAAGACTTGTCAACTCAGTTTTTTTTCCTAATATGTTTTATGTATGAAACAACATTCCATCTCTATTATTTGTATTGTTATAATATAATATTCCCAATCTATTTTTTCATCTTCCCACAGACCAACAAGAAGCTCAGAAAGAAACAGGGATTCTCCTCCTTGCTTTCTCTCGCAGAAGTTTACAGGAGTAAAAGAATACAGCAAATGCTTATGAGCCATAAGTTTCTTTTTATTCATGTGTGTTCTGCACTCACAGGGTCTGGCTCTCCCACAGTACACAGAAATTAATGTATTTTCCACCCAGGCAGTTTGGCTGTCAGTGCCTTTATGGGACTGAACACCTGCTGTCACCCAGGGAGCATACACTACACAAATACCACAAAATGCCATGAATTATTATGGGATACCCTGTAAGAAGTCCATTATCAGCTGTAAGAAACAGTGTGGTGAGGACAGCAGGAAGAGCACCTGTGAACTCCATATATTGCACTGTCCAATGATCACTTTATCAAACAGACCTGGGGAAGGCCCTAAGTGTTCAAGCTATATGGCAAAGATCAGATTTAGAATTATAAACCAGCACAGAGGCAAGAAATAGATAAAAATTCTGCCTTTTTTCTTCCTAATGCTGACTGCTTTGATGGCATGGAGAAAACAACCTCAACCCTATTAGAATACATTCACCATAAATCACAGAGACTACTCAATTAAGTTTTTGCAGGCTTGTTTCTCCTCTGCTACAGGTTAGAGCTGACCCAACAGCTACACAGCTTAGATGGGAGATGGGGCAAAACCAGAGACAAAGAAAAATCAACAGGAGAGCTCCTCCACTGCAGGCAGGAAGTCCTCAGTGGAGGAAGAGAAAGAGAAAAGAGAAAAAAACCACCCTGATGTCCAGTTCAGAACCAGAGCAGTTAAACAGTGACATGCCTTAGGTGGGTTAAGTAAACCAATTATCATTTGGCACTCTGAAGTTTGGGTACTTTGGGCAGCCTTGCCTATATTTACAGCAGGAGGATGCGTATCTCCATGAAAAGAGAGTCTCTGAGGCAATTGTGTACCCTCTGGCGCAGTGAACTGCAGGTGTTCATGCGTTCGGGAGAGATGTCAGTGGTTTTTCCAGCAAAGAAAGGAAATTCTTCTGCATATTGGGTCTTCTATTTTCCTTTTCCAGAGGAAAGCAGATGCATAAAGTCTGTCTCCAAAAGGGAGGTACCACAGGGCCTGAATTCAGTTGAATCAGTATGATTTATAGCAAAACCAGTCTATTTTCTTCAAGTTAAGAATACACTCAGTATTCTTAAATTTAAAAAGTAATTAACATCAAAATACTAAATCAGACAAAACTTTTCCCTTACTCCTGTAGCACTATCATTATACAAATTGTATGTTTATTGTGCTGTTACAGTGTCTAAAAACATGTGTATGATGAAAATAATATTTTGTTGTTGTTTTTAGACTGGCACAGTTAGTGCAAGTTGCCCCACAAAGTAAGAAGCTCTCTTTTTACAAGGTCTTTTGCAATTAAATAAAAATAAAAATCGGCCTTTTAGAAACTACCATGGTGACCTCTCCTGGTAGAAAAATATATGACGTCTAACCATGAAAACAGATTAATCCTCAAAGGAGGTACACCTGGCCCATTTTATAGCTTATTTTTTCATTCCATATCCTGAAAGATCTAGATGCCATTTAAAAATCAAAACTGACACAAGAACTACTATATCATCAAGGAAACATTACAGCCTCTTGCTGGAGAGGCAAAAGCCTAATCAAGAGGCTTGGCAATTTTTAGGAACACTTTTTCAGCAGAACAATCATAGAACCAGATAAAATTATAACTGTATTATTAGAGAATTAGAACTTGAGACAAAATGGGAGGATAAAATTTTACCTAAACCTGGGGCAACTGGGAATGAAACTCAGCTGTAACTCAGGATCCTCTTGAGTGTTGCCAATACTTTATTTACAATTCTGCCTTGTTTCACAGCACTAGTTTCCCCACACACTGTAAAAGAACTTTTTAATGCATCACATCCTAAATACTGCTGGATAGACCCGTGAGAAATCTTCCTCTGGCACAGATACAGGACCAAGCAAGGCTGGGGAAGCTGCAGATTCATTTTCATACCACACTATAGGCACAATCTGAACAAAAACCAATGGTACATGCATTTAAGCTTTGTACACTGTTAAACAGCATGCACACTGTCATTGTGATCCATTTCTAACAGTATTGGAAACTCCAGGCTTCTCTCTGCAGCTATAAAAGATTCAGAAAGAGCTGTGTTCTTCATTACCCATTCTGTTGGTGTTTACCAATACAAATCCTTGTGCCAATGTCACTGTCACTCCCCTCAAAGGCTGGCTACTAAATACTCAGCAGAGGGAAAGAAACCCAGTCAGGAATTAATAAATCTCATAAAATGTGTATACATGAAACAATTAAATTGGAGTATGTCAGACAGAGCTGGGAAGAACTCTCCCAAGAGTGACAGGGAACACACAAAATATTTGGTAGCATGAGAACAAAAACATCCTTCAAACAACAACATTTCCAGTTCAAGACAAGCAATTTCACCAATTCTGCTACCATGGAATTAAACTGATTTTACCACAGTGATGGAGATTTACATGTTGTCTTCTGTTTGCAAGTACAAAGAACAGACATTTCCTTTGAACCCAAGCAAAAGCATCAAATAAAACAACTATGGCAGAGGGGAGGCCCAGCATCAGCCTGTACCTGAACCTGTGGCTATGCAATGTTTTCAGTCATCTCAAAGATAAGAATTGGCCTTCACACTGAAACACAGGGCTAAAAGTCACATTCCTTTCCTCCAGAATTCACTTGAATTGTCAGAGACTTGAGAACATATGCTTAGGAAATGGGAGGAGAGTAAAAATTTGGGGCTTCTTTTTTACTCTTAGTTCCAGCAACTGCTTCTTCAGTCCCCTATTTCTATTCTAGTACAAACACTGTGATATTCCCTCCTTAGTATATTCATATAGCTTGTCTGAATTGGCTTCACACCTGACAAGAAATTCTCTTAGACCATCCAGATGTCTTAAGAACATTAACCTAATGACATCTTTGAAACACCAGGCTCTGGTGTCTCAGGACACATCCAGTGCTACATCTGTTACCAATGTCTCATCTCTGCTCCAGTGACTCATATTATCCAAAATTGTACTTGGCACACCCTCTCACCCTCCCTATGAAAATACAAAAACATTTCCATGTCTTCAAGTACCAAGCACTATCCCTCTTGTCAGGCCTTAGCAACTTGCAACAGGACATTTCTGACATTGATCCTTTCCAATGGTTAATCTACCTGAATATAATGAAAAGCAGTTTGCTCACAAGTGGGCAAAAACTACAAACATTACATGCCAGTATTTATTTGCTGCTGAGGGCTATAGAAGAATTACAGGGTCATTCACTCAGGAGAGAAACAAGCCAATTTCACTTTGAACTTGATCCATTAAATGCTTTGACCCAGTTTTGATTCTCACCACACTGGCAGTGTCCTCTGTCCCCAGTTTCAGGAGAGCAAACAGAATGCACTTGGAGAGACAAAAATCTAGTTTTATGAACAGTCAGCTGTGCTATGAAGTAGATCGGAGTAAAGAAGTAAAGAGAACAGCAATCTCCACACTTCTGTGGGGTGAACACTTTCCTGGCTCAAATGGGAGAGCTGGTTAGAATTTCCTTCAGGTAAAGGTGGGAAGATGTGCTCCAAGCAGGAGTTCAACCATTTAACTCCTGGCAGCAAGAAGTCTCCCAACTCTATGAAAAAAAAACTGATTTCATTAGCTCTAAAAACAATCTTCTCTTACTGAAGTGAATATTTTTCAGACCAAACCAAGTTTTAAGATAATTTTTTTTCTAGGCAAGTGACTCTACAGTAGCCAGCAGAACAACTACCCTGCGTACTGGCCATTTCTAGGAACTATGGAAACAGCAGGAGGAAAAACTCCAGAGAGGCACACAAAAACTGTACATGCTAATGTAGCCTAAGCCATAGGAAAACAAAGAAGTAACTGATTTTTATTTTCAAAACAGATGGAAAACCAAATTCTATCACATTAAAATTCACCATTTGGCAAAAGGGAACTACAATAAGAATACTGAGATCATCACACACTGAGATCAGAGGATTTGAGTGGCTAAATACAGATATTGCAAGGAACCGTTCGAAAGTTATTTACTCCAGTTTTATCAAGGATGTTTAATCTCCATTTTTTCACTCCCTAAAGGTGAATAGAGGCATGGGGGAACAGAGGAGGGACATTGTCTAGTGTATTCATGCAAGTTAATTGCACTTTTGATTCCCACCAAGCAAGCACTAACTTCAAATCTTAATCACTGGTGACAGCAGTGTGATAGGAGCTCTTCCTTTCTGTTCTGTAGAGCAGCAAACCAGGCTGCAGAAATCACCTGCCTCTGAAAAGCAGTGATCTTGGCCAAATTTTTACCATAAGACTTAGAAAACACACACTTTAAAAATTCATTCCTATAAAATATCTTGTTCCATGCTGCCTAAGACTGATGAACACCAGTTGTCCACCATAAGAGATGGTGGGAAAAGCAAGTTCATAAAAACTGGTAATCTAACAAGTGTCCTCATAGTTCAAGGATCTAGAAAATAATCATCCCCATTAAACTGTGACCTTTCTCTAATGAAAGCAGGCACTCTTTTAAATGTCCTGCTAGCATGCTCTGCATGAGGATTTTTAACAGTTATCTCACTGGCTCACAGAAAGCAATTCATGTTCAGTCAAAGTGATCAGCCCTTCCCAAAAAAAGTTCACTTACCATCCAGAAAAGGGTTCCAATGGCAAACTCAGAATAGTGCTCTATAGTAGACAGTACACTGAATATTAAACAGATCAGCACCAGGAGAAATCTGTAAAAAGAAAACAGTGTTTAGTGACTTGTCAAGTTGAACTGTAAATCTAGATCTACTTTTTTCTCTCTCTCATTCACATAAATTTTTTATCACAAATACTTTGTTTTTAATCAGTCAATTCTTCCTACTCAAATGATTATCATCATTTTGCATTCATTCAGCTTTCAGAAACATAGAATAAAAATGACAGGAAGGCTGAACACAGTAAATCAATAGGTAAAGCTCACATTATCAAGCATATTTCTCAGGGAAGGTTGTCATAGTGAATATTTCATATTTCACTGATTGCTGTACAACTTAACAGAGACACAAACTACACTCAGTGGGTTTTGGTAGCTTTTACATGAAAGTTACAGGTGGAAAAGCTTATCAAGAAGGGGAAAAACTCTTGTACAACCTATGGACCTGTGACAAGATGAATTCCTTTGGAGTTTATCCATGGTCTTGCCCCAGTGGACACTTTTATCAGCGTTGCAGAAGAAGAGATGAAATGCACCTCATCAAGCCCACAGCTGACACAAGCACAGGAGTTTGGTCACTAAGCTTGAGGTTAGTGGTGCCTGCACAGGCTACAGAACAGACATACAGGAATCTCCTAAAACTTGACAGGAGCAAACCTTTTTCTGTTTTTAGAGTGCCTCAGAGTTTTAGACTGCCTTAGCAACCCCAGGAAGGGCAATATTGAATACTGGAAACAATTCTTTGGCATGTTTGGTCTGATCATTCACACACTGCAAGGAAATTGCAAGTATGTGCTAACACGGGCAAGGAGGGACAGTTGTATCTCAGCTGCCACATAGACAACAGCTGACTTCTTCAACCCTAAAACTGGATTTGAAGTTATGAAAACAAAAGGTCCTGCTTCCTTTCATTTGCTCTGGAAGGAATCTGACACTATTTAAGCACAAGTGGAGATTTGAGATGATTAGGGCCACTATTAATTAACAGATTTTGTAAGTAGTGGTTAGAGCTCTACATGTACAATTGTCTCTGAATCAAGTTTGCATTTCTTCAATATTTACCTGTCCTGATCCACAATAATACATGTTATTATCATACAAGGGTAGCAGCACCTTTAGCTCAGGACAGATCTCAGCCACGCTCTCATGGTTTATGAGTTCCACAACCTTCTCTCCTGGTTTTATGTATTGAGATTCTCTCTTTTCTTATTTTTTTTTTCCCCATTTCCAAATCACACACTAAAACCATTCAAAGGACCCTTTAAATTCACTTAACTTATGGCACTATATCCTCTGGCCAGTGAGTGTCACTCCTTCCCAATGAATAGCAAGGGCAGCTCACATGAACTGAGTACAAATTCAGTCGCAGTGGGGACAAAGTCAAAGACAAGCACAGATTCATGATTTAGTGAGGGTATCAAGAACAGCAACAACCACAAAAGAACAAAACAAAATGAACCACACAAAACCTCAAATGAACCAACCAATTAAAAGAACATTAAAAGAACACCACAAAACAAAAAGAAAATCCTTCTGTGGGCAGGGTGTCATCTCCATGGGGACACAGCAACCTGCTGAAGTGAGAGGGAATGGAAGAACATAATTCCTACTCTGGAACCAACATGGAAGTAGATCTGCCTGTCTTTTACTGGAATTGCTGAGAAACTGCATTTGGGACAGGTGAGGGACAGTTTCTGGTATTCTCAGCCAGAGTTAGATAGACTTAAGAAGGTAAAAATAGCAGGAGTGTTTCAAGGTAGACACAAAACCAAATACAAGGCCAAAATGCTTCTCGTCCAGGCAGTGATTTCATAATACATTATCACCCAACCCAGGCAGCAGTTCATGGATGGACACACCCTCAGTGTGAAGAACCTGGGACTGCTTTCCCCTTGGATTTGTGTGTCTGGAGGGGGAGGCAGGACAGGGCTGGAGCCAAAAGCCTTGAGGTGCCATTCAGGACCCCTGGTTTGCACAGCAGCCCCACAGCCAGGGTTTAGCCATGGCTGGTGATGTCCCTGTGTGCACCTGCAGCAGTTTATGCTCAGTGCTCACCACAGGCTGTTGGGAAGTAGCCCTGGGTGGAGTTTGGTGAGTAAGTGGTATCTGAGGTATGACAAAAGGGCTGCAGACAAGTAGTGGGAACAAAGGTCAAGGCGTCCCTGCACCCCAAGTAAATCCACTCCCAGAGAAACCAACAGCCCTTCTGCACCTTTTCTCCGGCACAGTGGAGCACCATCTTCTTCCCTCTCTGATCTCTCTGAGCCAACAGTCAGGGCATGCTGCCTTTACAGCTTCCTTTAATTTGCTGTCACTGGACCACACACCACAATGCAGGTTAGCTTTGATGAGTCCACATTTAAAGATAAACAGCACAATGAACTCCAGTTGATCTGCAGAACCCAACAAGCTACACCTCTCTGCCTCTCAGGCAATCAGAAAATCTCTTCGTGGACTGCTCCTAATGGAATGCTAAACAATTGCAACCAATCTAAACACACTGGAGGAAAAAAGCTTGGGTAAGTGGCAAATTCCCTGCAAAGAGCTGGATGCATGGTCCACAGGCAAACCCCCAGCAAGGCTCCTCCCTGAATATCTCTCTGTTTGTCTCAGGGTCTCACTGCAGGTGTTGGTTAGAGGGACAGCTGTCCCTCAAAGGCAATGCCAAAGTCTACCAGTGTTAACTCGTTAGCAAGTTCCAAACAGATCCTGGGTCTCCCTGAATATTTCTGATTGGATTTCTGGGTAAGGCAAGTGGATGGGTGCATGTTTCATATTGCTGGCTTGGGGTGAAGCCATTTAAAGCTTGTCATATGGCAATTTCCCTTTCCCCACCAGCTCCAGCCTGGCTTCCTCATGTCACCCCTGCTATCCATACTCTCTTCTGCAAAGGACAAAACATATCCTGGGTCTCCCTGAATATTTCTGATTGGATTTCTGGGATACCTGTAAGTAAGGCAAGTGCATGAGAGCGTGTTTCATACTGCTGGCTTGGGGTGAAGCCATTTAAACCTTGTCATATGGCAATTTCCCTTTCCCCACAAGCTCCAGCCTGGCTTCCTCATGTTGCCCCTGCTAACGATCCTCTCTCCTGCAAAGGACAATTCTCTGTGCTCTGAGAGTGAGAAAACAGGGTGTGATTGTTTACTTGCTTGCAGGGAGTTATTGCATCCACAGAGAACAGTTTCACCCACTGGCAGCTGTTCAGCTCCTAAAGGCAGGAAGCTAATAAGAGAGAGATATAAATAATTACCAACTAGTAGAGCTGTCTACTCTTTCCTATCCTAAAGGAACTGAGGTTCTGCTTTCTAGTACTTTGTTCTGTTTCATTCTTTCTGTGATTCTTGAGGATGCTGAGGCACAACCTGAGCTGTTACTTCCGTAAATACTTTTTTCCCTTTTCTGCCACAGAGCTACTAAAAACAGTGAAGGATCTCCTCACAAAACACCTGGCTTTCTTTTCCATTTTTTTTTTTTTTTTGTGAAGATAGAAATTTATTCCTGATCACCTATTTACAGACTCTTCCTCATTCTCTCTTTGAGCAGAAAAAAAATATTTTACATATCAGAGGAAAGAGGAGCACTTGAGAACTTCCCCTTTTGTTTCAGATTCTCACATAACACCTTTCACACCTACAGAAGATGAAGTGTCATGCTTTCCCAAGAGACATCTTGCTAATGTAAATGAAATTTTAGTATTTCTTGACTTCTGCTCTGTTCCTTAAGCCTCAGGTATACACAAAAATACAACTGCTTTCTCATCAATGCTTTTAGACCATGATCCTTAAATCTGTTCCATGTGGTAACCAGATTAAAGAGGCAATCCTGTTAAAGGTTGCAAATTAGTGCTTCTTTATGTCCTGGTCCTCTTAAACATTGCCTCCTTTTGGAGAGTAGCTGGTGTGACTGGAAACATGTTTCTGTTGCTGTTATAGGGAAAAATTCTATTTAATAGATTTATTGACCATGAGCACACTTCACTGAAGCCTACAAACACTGGGAACTAGGAGGTTAACTTAACACTGAGAGCAAAATGATGCCAAGCACTTTCTCCAGGGTGAACCTTCCAAAGGTCATGCTGTAACAAACTTATTTTCCATGGAAGACAAGCCTAATGGAAGTTCTTAAAGGAGGAGCAATCGTAATTCCTCCTTTTTAAGTTTTGCGGCAAATAATTCCATTTCTAGCAAAAACTGTGCACGTGGGGCTTTGTGTTTATCTCCCGCAGATAAGTGCACTTGAAGTGCTGATATACCAGATGCTTGTGGGAATGTTATCTCTTGGACAATAAAAAAGGGATGGGTGGGGAGGGGACAAACTTGTAAATTCACAGACAGAGATATACTCCTTGGCAACCAAGCACAAAACAGTAGCTTTGGGGCCTTCTGGGCTTTACCAAAATTTGTTGACTCTGCAAAGTTTTGTTTGGAGAAAAAAACACTTTTAGAAAAATATGAGCTCTATAATGAAAGCAAATCAAGAAAAATTGTTATGGAAAAGCTATCGAAACCCATGCTCTATAGAATTGAGTGTCCTGGACCGTGGGTTGCTGATGATTTTAACACAACCAGATGTGTCCTGTTCCTTGCTCAAAACTGAGCTACTGTGCCTCTCTTCACTCTGGGAAAGCCCTCCAGGTAGGTAACTACAAATGGCTTCTACATGTTCCAGCTGAAAGTACATGGAAACCCTGCCTTTTAGATTCCTTAGATAATCCTTTCTTCTATCTGCTATTTTCTCCAGAAGCTTTGAGCAGCCTGCTTTAGTGGAAGGTGTCCCTGCCCATGGCAGGGGGTGGAATTCAATGATCTGTAAGGTCTCTTCCAACCCAAACTGTCCTGTGAGTCTAGGAAACTAAGCCAAAATGTTCCAGCCTACTATCACAGTAGGGAAGAAATAATGCAGTTGCTTCAGCTGGACTTAAATTAAAAGAAAAATGGACTGAATTTAGGCTAATATGTCCAAGTAAATCCATGTGCAACTACACCCATTGGAGTTTCAGCTTTTTTCTGGATGATAGACTACAGAGTTGTCTAAAGGAGACCAAAAGCTCTAAGTCAGCCTGTTGTTAGGGACAATAAATGAGTTTAGCAAACAGAAAGTTCTTTGAGGGGCTCCAGCAGCATGGGCTGCTTTCTATTTTAACTGGTCATTTTGTGGCAGGAAAATTAAGGAGAGCATTTTTTTCTTTTTTTCATACTCTAAAAGTTCATGTTCTCATTCCTGAGTGAATAAAACACTTTCTTCCAAATGGGACTCCACTGTCTCATGTTGAACAGCCATGTGCTTCTGAAAAACATTCCTGCTGCTCTGAATGAAACCTCACTCCTGGTCCTTACATATTTTTGTTATCCAAAAGAGTTTCTAGGTCATGAAGAGAAGGTTGTCCCCGTGCCTTTGTGGGCAAGTTTTGATATCCCTCAGTTCTCTCATAAATCTGTTTCCAGGCTCCTGAGGTTTGATGTGTCTTTGAAAGGTCCTGTGCTTATCCATATGCAATCATACACAAATTAGAGTTGGTTGGAAATTTTGGTAAAGGGACAGTTTTTCTGCTGAAAATACCAATCTGTTAAAATTAGAAATAGTCTGGGAATGTGTTGGTTTCAGCAGAAGTGGAGAAGGAGACCAGACACGTTTTAATGGAAACCTGCCTAGCTTTGGACTCCACTAACAGGGAGCTTGCCTAGAAGAGAATTTGGCCATATCTGATTTTCTTTTTCCTACCCCAGAATAAAATATTTTCAGAGCTTTGAAGCCCTCAGCCAAAGGAAAATCCCACCTATTGCATGGATATACTGAAGATATCTGTTTTCAGCTGTCTCTTCTGAATTGCACCCAGAAATGCCCAATAGCCCCATTGCACATAACATGAAGTTACCCTCCTGGTTCCTATCAGAAATAATAAGTCGATATTTCTACAACACCAAGGGAATTTAAAATTTCACTCACAAATAGTGAAATTACCTGCATATACAGAATTCATCACAAACAGGGCTGGATCAACAGCTAAAACCAATGTTGTTCAAACCACAGCATGAGCCACACATCCTACAAGAAGTCTCCCACATGAAACCAGCTTTCTGGATCTACTGACCCAAGCTGTTGGATGTTATTTATAAACATCCACAGCTCCATTAGTAACGAGCACTTCACATTTCCAAACATTTGACAGCCTAACTTAATTGCTGTTCTTTGAAGAGCACTAGGATTTGGATTTTGCTTTTTGTACGAGTTTATCTGGCAGTACTTCAGAACTGACAAATTGCATTCATGCATCCCTTACAACCACCAGGAGCACTGGTCTTACTGAAACCTTTTATTTAATGCCCTGCCTTTCCTGGGATTTAAGCTCCTTGATTCCACTGAGTGCCCATATATTCCACTGACGTCTGTGCTTCTGTGTTTCTCTTGCTTTTTTCTTTGCATGTCTTGCAATCTTCCATTCTGATTCTACAGCTAAGACTTTCTAGAAGAGATATAATCAGTTCTTTAAACAGTGACAAAACCAGTCCATCATCATGACTTCAGTGTTGATGATTCTGATACTTTTATCACCAACCTTGACTGTAACACAAAAGTCAGTAGGTTTTGGCATGTGATTTAGGACAGGAAATTCCAACCACCATTCAAAACGCAACACCAGCTTCCTCATAGTAGTCACATTAAATAATGTCTCTTGGGCTCAGAAGGAGGAAAGGGAAAGAACAAATGTATATAACGATGCTGTGAGAATACATCTGCTGAGTTAATGTCAGCTTGATCATCACTTTTCTTCTTGAATTTGGTACCATGTACAGTCCTCGAGTTCACGAGCAATTATAACATTAATACCAAGGAATATCTTTTTATTTTGCAGGATTCTGTAAGAACAGAGGGGAGTTTTTCCACAAAAGCATAACCAAATTCCATCAACAGCACCATAGCAATGTCAAGCACAGTATTTGTTTTCACTACAGCAACATTAGACTGTGGGGGCAGATGTTAATGTATATTAATTGCTCAGATTACTACAAAATTGAGCTTCTGGAATAAGATGGATTGAATTTCTTACAGAAATGATGGAAAAAGTCATCAATAATTCAAAAAAATGAAAATAGAACTTACTCATGCTGTGGCTTTGTGCCCTGTGGTTAGGTGATGGTGCCTAACACGAAGTACTCCCAAATCCAAGCTCTTCCTTAAGAGATTTCCTAACATCTCTCTCCTGAAAAGACTCCTTGGTGCTAAACAATCTAAAGGACCTCAAAGTGAAGTGTTCTCATCTTGGGGATATTAATTTCTCCTCTAGACAAATGTCTGTTTTAACCAAATGAGAAGAAGCACAGTATCTCTGATATCTCTCATCTCCTGTCCATGTTAGCTGGAGCTCGCCAGCTGGCTCACAGCTTTTTGGTAAGGCCCTTTCAGACAGAACATGCTCAGACAGTGTGGTTGCAGAAACCCCATTTCCTCAGGAAGAGAGGTTAAAAATTAATAACTAACCCCATGTATTCTTAGAACAACCAAACCCTGGAACTTTACAGAATGCTAATGACAATTTTCTTTCATATCAGTGTCCCTTCATTAGCAACTTCAGCCATTCCACCATCTCATCCATGCAACTCTAAGCAGCAAGAGGAACATCCCACTTTAATGAATAAGGAGTTTTTGAATTTCTTCTTTTCAATACTGCTCCTCTTTTGGTACCTGAAGCTTGTCATCAGAGACATCTGCTTAGTACCTCTCAGTAGTTAGTACACAGATGAAAAGTAGCTATTGCAGTTCTAAACTGAAAACTTTGTCAGTGACATTTTTATATAAAATTCCAAATAATTAACTGGCAAGAAACACCCTAAACACAATAAGTAATGAGTAATAATAATAATAATAGGCCTTACTCTTACGAAAGTACACCATGTCCAGAATTAAGCTGCAACATCAAGGTCAAAGCCAGAATCTCAAAAGCAGCCATGTGCTTATAATTACTCTGAACTTTAGTTGTTGCTTGTGTTGGTCATATTACAATCACATCATTGGAAAAAGCAAAATATCTGCTTGCATTCTAGAGATAATTGTGGAAAGGACAGAAATGGGAATTTGACAGTCCCTTTGAGATAAACAGTTATAAATAATGGGTTATATGCTTCATTTCCAGATAAAAACAGGAGCTGGAGAACACTGTGCTAACTTATTTCAGTTCTCTAAAGAGCTGCTACACTCAAAGAATCAAAATATATGCAGGCAAGTGCCCCATAAAATGGAACCACTAGACCCTTACATATTTTGCCTTTTAAAGTTCTTTACATCAGCAACAGTTTTACGCCAAACAAAAATGGAATATCAGCCAGAATGGTGGCTCTGAACTTCTGCAATTTCATTAACAGAACACAACTAGCATTTCTTACATGGAGTTGGAGGAAGTAAAAAAATCTGAGAAAGCAAAGTCTGAGGAGAAACAATAATAGGAAAAAATTGCAATTTTTAATTTGTCCAAATAATCTGAATTCACTTGTTTACATATTACTCACAGTGACACAGACATTGGTGCACAGAATCTTTCCTAAAGGAAAAAACCCCCTTCTGGCTAGCCCCCCCTTTTATAAACAAGTTTTTTGATCTTTTTGTACTTTCCTCATGAAGTTTTAAGTCCATGGTGTTATTGATGCTGTTCACATTTTTGTAAGGATCATGGACTTTTAATTATTCAGAAGTAACTGTTCGGTTGAGGTTTTTTCAACAAGATGGCAGGAACAGGAGTGTGTGTTTGTGTGCGTGTGTGTGTTTGTGTGTGTGTGTGTGTGTGTTTGTGTTTTTTTGTTTTTTGTGTCTTTTTTTCTCTTTGATGGAGCTGTGGGAGTCGGTCTGGAAGAGGAGAGGGGTAGCAAAGTAAATCTAGGGCATGTTTTCATATAAAACTGAGCCCACACCACAGCTCTCTGTTGGGAGAAAAAAAAAAAGAAAAAGAAGAAAGAGAACTTTGCCTCATTCCATTCCAGTCCTGGCCAACTGTGTTAGTGCTGGTTGCATCCCCGTTGGACCACTTGCTGACATGCTGCAACTCCTGAGGGTCCCAAAAGCTCCTCGTTTCCTGCTGATCTAGATTCCTGCCATTACAGGGAGCTGATGAAGCGTAGGAGGGCTCCAGTGAGTGCCAGAAGAAACACGAGTCGTGCAGCAGAAATGTGTGTCCAGAAGAGAAGAAGGGGAGGTGGCAGAGGGGCACCAAGAGTTTTTGGCATTGGTAAATCACCCTGCCAGCTCTTGGGAAACCATATTCTAGGGAAGACATTTTCCCTGTCTACCACACAATTCCCAGAGACAGGCAGCATCCCATTGAGTATTTTGGAGCAACAGCCATTACCCTCTCTAAGTCACCATTTGGAGGAGTTGTTTCCCCAGAAATCCCAAGGCTGCCTGCAGACCAGACTTTATTTTATATACTACCCAAAGTCTGCATTTATTAAATGTTTTGCAGTCAAACCAGGTGGTCTGCCGTACTTGCCAGATGATTTGTAATGCTACTTTGCAATTATTGTGCACGATTTTATATGAAATTCAACAAGTAGTTTTGATCCACTGAGAAAACAAGAGTGGGGAAGTGTTTCAAGGTGCTTCATGTGCAGTAGCAACCTGACTGAAGACCTGCCACTCTTTCCCACTGGGGTAAGAGGCTGCTGCTGGTGCCAGAAGCTGAACTGGCTATCCCAGTTAACTCCAAGTTTAAGTACCAAAGGACAATAGAGCTGGCAGCAGCAAGCTGAGTGCTGGAGGTGGATGAGGGGAGCAGAACCCATGCTGGCTTGTTAGCAATGAGCTGGTAGATCAGCTCACCTCATCCCAAAAGAGGTTATGGGACACAAAGGCTGGTCTAACTTTTGAATGGGAGCAAGGTCTAACACTCATTTAACAAGTGGCCAAACCAGCACAAAGTGACCTGGAACAGCTGCAAGTTCTCACTGAAGATTTTGCAGAGTTACACAGCAAGAAAATGGCAGGCCTGAGAACACAGCTAAGAGTCCCTGTCCTGGACCTCCCCCTTGCCTTGGACTTGCCTCCACTCCCAGCCAGCCTGTGGTTTCTCCAGAGCCTGACAGCAGCCCTTCCAGCTGTGCTGACTCCAGGGCTGATGTGACATCCATTTGCTAGGAGCTGGACTGGGACCAACAGCTCCTTTTGTATCTCCCCACAGCCACCACTGCTTCTTCTTCTACTGAACTCTTGACTTGGACAAAATTCAAATTAGTTGCCTAAGGGTGAAAGGTTCCTTGTCCCATCATGAATTCCACACCCCCGCTTTCCCTAGCTCCCAGCTGTCATGTCCTACCCCTCTTCCTCCCAGTGGCTCTCTGAGCTTCTTGACCCTTTTCAGCTGTCCCCTTTGTGCCTGTATCCAGCTTTCTGATATCCACAACCTGGTTTTCCTCTTTCCTTTGTCAGATTCTCTTTGCTCTTGTGCTACTCTGCTCTCGTATTGTTTTCCTCCAGTTTCAGCATCTCTGGCACTACTCTCAGCTTCCACCACAAACCAACGCGGATCTCAGCGTCTCAATCCCAGGTTCTCCTTTCTCCCTCTTTCACCACGCTCAGTGTGAGCCAGTTGTCCTGCTCCCTCACTTCCTAGTGCAAAGGAACCCAGGTTCCTTCTAAGTCTCTGGCTTTTTAACTGGAAAATTCACCTACCCAGGCAAGAGCAGCACAAAAGACCAAAATCAGCAGTCCCTGCATGCTCCAGAGGAATGGAAAAGATAGGAAAAGGGAGCTGGACTGCAGTGAGCAGGGTGTAACTGAGAGGGAAAACACGATGGATCGTGGGCACACTCGGGGGTTTCCTGCCTGGAAGCCACACTGCGACATCACCTCGGGCTGACACAAGGTGGCCTCTGTGGCTCACACAACAGTGATAAGTGACAGCCAGCCAGGTGCACACAACATTCCAGCCCACAGTGGAGCCATTCCAGCAGGCACTAAATGGATGTAGGCTTCAGAAATATATCCATCACATAAGTAAGATTCCACCTGCAATTAAGTGATTTAAATGTGTAGGTTTGCCAAGTAAGGTCACTGCCACAAATAACTCATCACCAGTACAAGTTGTATTTTTCTTTCATATTTCAAAATATGAGGGTTATACCCTAATACCTGACATTTGGATGTGATTTAAGCAAGTGCATAGCTGAGTTTAGAAATTAATCCAAGCCAGGCGCATGCCGCTTTTTCTGGAATGAGAACTCACAGCAAATAGCTGGGCTCTAACACAGGTGATCTCCAACACCCCAAGACTCTCACACAGCCACAGGAATTGCTTGGTTTGGATCAATACATTGTCAGTTCATGGAGCAGCTGCTTCTCAAGCCCTCAGCTCTTGCTAAATCCTCTACTCTACTGGGCTTTTTGCAAGTGAAGTATTTCACAAAACTAAACTAGAAATTATCCAAATGAGAAGGTTTTCAAGACCAGCAGGAGGGATTCTCAAGTAAACCCACTCACCCCTTCAAACATTTTGTTTTGAAACCATAATTTCAACCTCCACTAAAACTCCAATAACTCCACTAAAATAATACAAATTCTAGATTTAATTAGGCAAAAAATAATTCCATTTCCTACCACTGTTATGAAGTTCCATAAGAACCCTGAGCTTATTCCCTTAAAAGAAACTCTCTGCGAGTGTTACCAGTGATTATCTTGGTAATTTCAGAATGAGAATAGGTCACCTCCTGGAGCACTTGCTGTTCCCTCACCTTGCCTGGCTTTGGAAAGTCAGGCTCTTTCTAGCAGAACTGACTCCAGATCAGAGCAGGCTCCAGTCCCTCTTGGACAGAAAGTTCCCCCAAGTCTGTAAATAAATTGTCTGATCTTTGTGGCACATGAAGGACAGAAGGGACACAGCACATCCAGCTCCTCCAGCCATGTACTTTAAAGTCTGGATTTGTTAGGAAAAGAACAAATCATCATAATGATCACCATCAATCAGCTGCACTTAAGTTACCTCCAAACCCACACATAAAACCCAGGAAGCTGTTTAAAAATAAATTACAGGTTGTTCTAATTATAAAATTAAGTGCATTTTAAATTAGTAGTTTATTTTTTAACAAGGTTTTGCTGTAATGATATATAATCTTATAAGGCATGTTCTTTCCAAAACAGAAACTTGTTATTTAAATGAATACATCATGTAGTTACTGGGATAATTATTTGCAAAAATATCCTTGAGACAAAATGCTTGCCAAAAGCTGTTTCAAATGTTTCCTTTCTAGGAGCCTCAAAGACAAATAATTTTAAGAGCACTCAATTTACATATTCTTTCATGTAAATGGTAGGAATCCTTAAAAAAACAGTTGCTATTGGTATTACCATTATTTTCTCCAATTTTCTAGTATTGAGGGGGTGTACAGATTTTTTTGCTTTATTTTAATGCTCATTTCAGAATAAAAAAGTGCATATTAAAGGTCAACCTCAGTTGGGGATAAAAGCAACACAGATGATGAAACAAATGAAATTTAGCAAGATTAGTAGTCTCAACTAGGCTTAAATCATGACTATTCATATATTTAAATCTACACAAATCACATCTTTTTAGTTGTTAGGAATAAAGCATGCTATAAACATAGTCCTTGAAAGAGGCTTTATATTTTTGCTTGGAGAAATTTCGTTAATCAAAAAAATTCTTTCAAAAATACATATATGATATTGAGGAGGGAAAGGAAGCAAGTATTAATGAGAATATTTTATGCTAAATAGAAGCATTAGGGTTCATCCCTAGAATTACCATACGTTTCTCTGGGCAGTTCCTGACTGCAGCCACTGATAATGGTTTTTTTCCTAAAATGCAATCAGGCCATAGTTTATCTCAGACAAACAGAGTAATTTCAACACTCTGCATTTCTTTAGGAAATATGCTAAGTTTATAATAAAAGCAAGGCCTTTTGGCTCAGCTGGCCAGTAGAACTTGCTCTGGTCTCAGTGAGAGCACAACTGGACCCTTTCTACAGCTAAGATGACGAATTATCTTTCTGTTCAGCAGCGTTCAGAACAGTAATTGAGGTCTTGCTAAGCTTGACAGATACCATAAGCAACCAAAGAAAACAGTAACAGCTGGATTAATATATCAACCACTGCTTTACAAGGGTAAATGGAAGCCTTAATTGCCTCCTTGCATGTACTACATACGTGGTTTAATGAAAAACATTTCACCAAGTTTGTACTCATTTCATGCTCGTGACTATAAATCAATTCAAATTAGTAATGTTATATGTTTGTCTGACAAATTACTTGTTTTGGCTCTTTAACATGAGCAAAACAAACTTAAAAGAGCAGAATGTGTCTCATCACAGCTGGACCTGCCACATCTGCTAAAAACTGCAATGTCTGAAGCTGGAACAGTGTAAAGCAGCTCAACCAACAATCAGAACTGCCAGGAGTACAGAAGGACTTGCCCTCAGAAATTCCAAATATACATGTACACCCTTGAAAACAAAGATCATTTGAAGAATAAAAAGCCTTCTCTGGAAATGATAATGCCTATATTGGCTGATTCTTGAGGAACTGGCTTTTCCACTGCCTTGAGAGGATTACTCATGGAACAGGTTTTGAGCACAGGAGATCAAGCACTGATTCCTGGCTGATTTAAATGGGCAGTTTCAGATTTTTCTTACATGAAAGATCATGTGAAAATGTAGGTACTTACACAGCAAAATGATAGATAAAACACTTCCACCCACTGGGCCTCTCCAGGAAGTTGTAGACCTGTCCCTGGGTGCTGGTTCTGGTCAGATATTGGCTCTGGAAGCACTCCACGGTCCGGGCCCTGCCGGCTCCGCTGTCCAAGCAGGCTGCAGCCTTTGTGCCTTCCCCGGGGCTCTGGGCAATCCCAGCTCCCTTTTCCATGCAGGGCTCTGCATTCAGTGCCACAGGAGAGTACTGCATGGTGCTGAGGTTCCCCCTGACTTCCAGCAACGGTGCAGATTTGCTGTTTCCACTCAGAGTGCTCAGCTGGAGAGTGGAGGAGCCTTGATCCTGCCCGCGGTGGTTACACACCGGGTGTGCAGCAGCTTCTGCACCACCACGGGACATCCTGCAGCAGCACTCAGGTATTGCTGCCTCTGATCAATATTTAAAATCATGAAGGAGGGATTGGATGTCTCCTGTGACCAAGGCGCTCCAGCAGCTGATAAGGTGACTTTGCGCTGTTATCATGAAGTTTCTCTGTGACACGAGTGTGAGCTGCCAGCCTGTCACCTGCTGCCACTCACATCCTCTGAAATTAAGTCACAAAAACCTATGAGACAGTAACAACAGAAGGAACAGGAGTCTGGGAAAGGGAAGAGGTTGAGACTTCTGGAGGAAGGAAAAAAAATGAATTTCAAAGTTACATTGTTAAAAAGAAAGCCTAGAACTATTTAAACAGTGCAACACTTGTGCAGCAGCAGAGAGAGCTGATCCTACCAGATTACTTTAAGCTGAGCAGTTCTTGAAGTGCCCTGATTAGAAATGAAGTGTTGCCCAAAACACTCCTGAATGAGGCTTTGATCTTCAACACCTACACCTCAGATAAACTTATCTAAAACATCAATATTACAGGAAGAATTTAAGACTTAAATAAATTTTTTCAGTCACCTCATGGGACCCAATCTTGCAGTCCGCAGTACTTGGGAACAACTTTTCTCAAGTGTAAAATGGAGGATGCCATTAATGATAACTAATACTGGAAGGTTAATATTGCTACAAGGGAAAATATCAAAGACTCCTGGCCCGATCCTCAATTTTATCCAAGCCCTTTCATGTTTGCACCTAATTTTGCTACTCTCAAACAAGTACCTAGACAAAATAGAAAAGACAATAGGGTTCTTCTAGATCAATATGTATTTCATAAATCAGAATTCAATTTCTGCTAATACAGAGCAGCAATTTCTTAGCAGCAACACTAATAATTTTGTAAGACTGAGAGTGGATGTCTTTTTTTGAACTGCCTTATTTCTTACACCCCATATTCAGAGTTACTTTAGCCTCAGTAGAATATTTTAGAGAGAGAATTTCAGCCTTCACACTCTCCTGCCCTTTTTCAAATTAAGCCTATTTTTTGCTGTTGCTTAAAGCTCCTCCTGTGTAGTGAATGAACTCCCAGTGCAGTACATTTGAACAGAGCCCTCCAAGTTATCCCACAAAATATTTACATGTATACATTTTAACATGACTTTCCTACACAGGGCTCATTTCTTAACACTGCTCATGGAAAGGTGAGCATCAGTTCACATTTCCACACCAGTCCTAGTGCAAAGAGAGAAATTCATCCCTTCCCTCAGCATTTCTCTTAATGAACAGCTGGAGGGTGCAAACATTAAAGCACAAAGCCCTTCATCCCAGTCAGCCTGAGAAGCACCTCTAAGAGCATCCCTTCACTCTGGGGTGCTGAGGCTGCCTGGACAAGGCTGGCTATGCAGAGCTGCAAGCCTGGCACACCTTCCCTGGGCTGCTCCATCCCCACACAGCACCCCACAGACACAGCACACAAAAACCTGAAAGCAGCTGGCAATCAGCACCTACTTTCTCCAGGCGTGTCCCTCGGCTGCTGCACACCCTGGAGTCCCTGGAGAGGTGCAGGAGAGGAGCTGCTGCCCGGCTCTGCCCACGGCTCCCCAAGTCCCACCCTGAGCAAGGCAGGGGCCCTCCCTTTGGGCTGCCTTATATGGCTGCCCTTGCAAAAGGCGCAGAAAGAATCGGGAACAGTTTGGATGATTTCAGAGAGGAGTTACTTCTGTCTCTTCCTGCTGTCAAAACCAGCAATCACAAGCAACAGCTTAACTTCCCTCCCAGTCTTTTTCTTATCTGCAGACACTTCATTGCAATGCATTAAAGGCAGCCTTTCCTTACTGCACATCTTTAAACGCTGAATTAGGTGATGCCTGTGGCAAGCTGGAGGCTCTGCATCCTCCTTTCATACTGGGAAAGATTAAACAGCAGCTTCAGTTGCTCAGGGCTTTTTCCATAAAGTTTTGACAAAGCCAAAAGCAGTGCTTCATTGTTACATTAAGTATTGGAAAATGAGGATTCTCTCATGTTGTTGCCCTTTTGAGCTCCAGGTCATTTTTTATATTAATTTTGGAGGAAAAGAATCCCAAACATAACCATTCCAGCATCCAACTCTCCATTTTATTGTTGACCTTTCTAATCAGGAAGGAGAAAGAGAATACTGCTATTTCTCTCCTTTCCTCCCTCTTGTAACAGAAATCAGACTGTTGTCTGCAGTGCCAACATTCCAAACTTAAGCTTCTCAGTTTTCCAGAGCCAGGAGTTTGAGAATGGAACAAAGGTACCTCTTTCACCCTATGGTTATCATCAGTGGGGAATGCTGCCATTGCACATAGTCTTCACTTTTTCTCATAATTGTTTGTGGGGCTAAGGCATCTCTTTCCTTGGAAAGATTATTCCAGAAAGTTATTTTTTAGTTTCCTAGTTACATTTCCATACCATTGCAAAAACTCCAAAACAAAACAAAAACCCAAACCCAAACCCTTTTAGTTCCTTTCTTTTTTCTTGATATATGACACATGTAGTCTGATCTAAAAGCCAACCCATCCAGAACATTTTCCTTGGATGCTGTGTTGCTCAGTTTACCCTGTGCACAGAATTGAATACATTATTCCACACACGACTGCAGGTGAGTGGTCATTGAGAACTGATACCTGACTGGAGCCACAAAAATCCTTCTCCAGGTTTTTGCTTCTTCCTGAAATGCTTGCTGCATTAATTAATACTTTTATACTCTCTGCTCTATTAACTTTTCCAGACAGTAATTTGCTAAATGAAAAAATTTCCATCTCTCCTCACCTCTGAACCTCTCCTGAATGTAATTACTCAAGCTCTACAAAATGAGCCAAAGTATGGAGGGAAAAAAAACATTGAAAAAACCCCAACAAACCAAACAAAAACCCCCAACCAACCAACCAACCAACAAACCAACCAAGAAGTAATATTGGTTTTATACTGGTAATATTTGTATTATATTTTTGTGGATCTTTTAAGGTTAAAAATAAATTTCCTGTGAGGGAATTGTAGTACCCAGCTTTACTGCAAATGCCAAAGCTCAACATAATAGCAGCAGGTTTGAAATCCCAGCAGAAATGAAAGCACAGCACCTGACTCCTACTTCTTGGTTGAAGAAAAGATAATTTAATGAAAAGAATTTAATAGACTGAGAGGTGGAAGACTTGAACTCATTCCTTCACACACCCGCTAAAAGCACTATATCGCATCTTCGGGTCAAAACCTCAAAAGGCAACTAGTCATCTCACTAATTTATTACCTACATCATAGGCATGATTTCAGGGATGTCTAAATAAATGCTGAAGTGTTCACTGGTAACTATAGATGCACAGAGCATCCTGCAAGTGTGTATATACATGAGCATGACTTCTGTGGCTGGGCTCACTTCATGTGTTTCATTTTGGTGGGCCTGGTGCCACCCCTATGCTCAGAGAGCACATCTTCCTCACCCTGACAGCACTGCATTTAGCACTAGACCTGGGAATTTATCACCAGAAGGCCAGGATGGGAAGGCACAGAGAAATGTCTGGCTCTGAGATGCATTTTTTAGCCCCTTCTTGAGGAGGAGGCACTTCTCAGAGACAACCCTAAACACAGCACCACTGGCACCACCCATCACTGTCTCCTCTGGGGGCTGTGTTCTAGAAGGAAAGTGTTAATGAGTCGTGCAAGAGACAGATAATATGGAACCCTTAGTACTAGAAAATATCTTGAAGGGTAAATAATAGATGAGAACTGGAAAACATTCCCGCGCCACTCTGTCCATCCCGGATTCCATTCTCCAGACGTAAGCTCTCTGCATCAGTGCTCTTGAAGATCTGCTCTGGATCTGTGAGCTGCAGCTCTGCCAGCACTGATAGCCAGGAGCTGGGCACTGCTGAGTGCCACACAGCCCCCTGGGCCAGCTGTGGGATCTTAGCAGTGATCACACTGGGGCACAAACCCAGCGAGTTGTGGTGGTACCCAGAACCACCTTTAAAGGAGCAAAATTCCAGCCCTTGCTCTCTGATTCAGCTTCCCAGCCTAGTGGTCTCTAAAAGGGACTGCAAACAAAGATAATTAAGAGTCATGAAATGGAGCCTCAGCTCTGAGTTCACTTAACAGTATCCCCTATACTTTTTATTTTTGAAATGTAATGAGACAATATTTGTCTTGCCAATCTACACAGTTCGGTTATCTTGGAGCACTTGGCAGTCTATTTAATGCGCACCATGAACACCATTATTCTCCTTCACAAGGATATGCTGAACGTAAACTAAGATTATCACGACTTGTACACTGTGGTATTGGAAGGATGGTGCATGTCCAGATTGAGACACTGGGCTTCCATTCTCTCCAAAAGAAATGTATCGTAGCATTTTACCACACAGGGAAAGATATGATGTGACAAATTGCCTTTTATGAGTGCTGGCAGTGCTTCATTATTTTTGTACTAACATAGATAGGTCTACAAGGCTGACTGCTTGACCCAGAGTAGTGTCTAAGAATTCCATAAATCCCTCATTTGCATGACAGAATGCCTGTAAGAAATTAACCTGATTCTTGCACTTATGAAGTTTTTTCCTCTCTGTTCAAACTAAAACTAAAATATTTTCTTGGAAAAATTAACAGAAGATGCAAGTTCTTCAAGAAATGCTTGAACTTTTTAACAGCTGTGATGTGAAGTGTCAACCTCATAATATGATGCATATCATGAATGTATAGATCTTAGAATTATCATAAATGTATAAAACTTATACTAAATCATAAAGTAAGATATAAATTATTGCTGTTATGCTGACTAATAAACTCTATCTGCCTGATGGAAATAATAAAAAAAAATCAATTAATTCACACAATCATTAGAGGGGGAACTAGAAGCAATTTTCAGGCCAGGTTGTCTGTCTGTTCCTACAACACTTGTACCTTTCATTTCTTGAAAATTCATCAATATTGTAAGCATCTGGGCCTAAATTTTATTCTGAAAATCTCTAGTTCTGCTTTTGACTGGTCGGTTAAAAAGCTATTCAGCCACTTTTGACCATGCAGACAGAGGAAAATAGGTAGCTCTTTTAAAATAAACCCCACTGATAAGTGACATCCATAACCATCCCAAAACAAAACCAGCAAATCACATCAGTTTGTGTACTGGAACCATACCCTGAGGCTGTATCCCTTTCCGAAGGATGTTCAGTGGTACCCATGGGATTCAGCACCCTGGAGAGAGCAAAGAGACCCTGCCCAACAGCCCCCTGCCCTGCCCCAGACCCTCATCCACCCAAAAATCACATCTCACCCCCTTTAGGTAACTAAGAGGGACTCCAAATCCTATTTTTCTCTCATTTTTATAAGTCCTGATGAGTCCACAGCCATCCAACACACATCTCCTAAAAAACCCCAGCATTTTTAATTTCAGCGAGGATGTCAAGTGTTCAGCTTGTCTTTGTGTGTGTGTGCATGTGTATGTGAAAAATCTCAGATAAGCAAATCACTGGCATGGCTTAACTATTATTCCACAGTCATTCAGGGTACATTTATTTCAGTTTTCCATGAAGAATAGACACACTCTGTGCCTCAGTCTCTTAGCTTGGTGTCCTGTTGCTATTTTAGGTTGTCTCTCACGACAAGGAGGGGGGAAGATGAAAGCTGAAGAACCAGGTGAAAGAGCTGACAAACAAGTGTGTTTTCCTCTGCTGGAACTGGGAAAGGTTTTGATTCCATGACTTTTGCACCATAGCTCAGCAAAGTTTCAAGAGCACTAATTTCTATGGGACAAAAGCCAGCATCACATGTTTGCCATTTGACGCACTATGGGAAATCAAACAATAACTATAATGCATTCCATGAGAGTAATTTTTAGAATGATGCAGCCAAATTTCACTGCTCTCATGTTATTCCACCTGGACAACCTTGGTATGCAGTTCAAGTGGCCTTCACTAGGCCAGCAGAATTCTTTAATTATAAATCATAGTATAGTTTTGTATAAATCCACAACATTTTCAATATCTGGATATTAATAAAGCAGATGAACTAAAATAATCTGCTACCATGTAGAGCAAAGTGTCTGTTGTTATGCTTATGTTGCATTAAAGGAAGACAAAATTACTGCATGAAATAGGTTCCCTATGGTCACTGCTGAAGAGGTAACCAGATAGGAGCCACAGAGAACCTTCACATAATAAGAGGCAATATAAATTCTTGCATAGTGAACCTCAGCTGTTACTTGATTCCTTTCTTCAATTATATTAAGTGTCCCAGCATTGTTTGATTGGGTTTGTTTAAATCATTAGTGATGCACTGGAGGAAAAGGATACTGTTATTGGTTCTAGGGTTGTAACAGAATACCACGAAATGTGGGTGCTTATTTCAAGTATATCTGAAAAGATTGACCAAAATAGAACTATCGCTTCAGGAGAGACTCTTTACCTAAGAGTTGTGTGTTATAACTGAAGAGGCAGTTTAAAAAGATGACAATGATCCTTTCAGGGTAAGAGCAGTGGGGCATTTTTACATTTACATGTATGAGTTTTAAAAAGTCAGCCAAGACATTTTATTAATTTTATCTACAGTTTCCACAAAGCTTCTTTTCTGTGAGCTATGGACTCTTTTATACAACCTCCAATTGATTACCAGGTTGATATTAAAGGGCAGTAAACTAAAATTTAAGTTCTTAATGTACCAGATCTACTTTACCTTCTTTCTCAGCTAAGCTGAGCCTCAGGCAGTAACTCATCTGAAATTATTTACCTCATGCTTAAAGTGGAGCATATTTTCTTATTTCTTACTTCCATCTCCTGTAATTTTCTTTTTTTTTTTTTTTTTTTTTTTTTTTGAGAGAGCTGTCCATTGCTTTCTCTGGCAGTTCTAAACCCCTCACTGATTCCAGAGCACGCAACATGCAGTGCACACGTGCAGCAGGACCAGAAAGCCAGGCTCAGTGTGCTCTGCAGAGATTTAAAAAGCACAAGCACAAAGGCTGGCCAAGGATCTTCCCACTGCATTCCAAGCAATCCCAATAAGCCAGGCTGACAGCTCTCCTGCACACAGAAGGGTGGAGAGCTCCCTGGTGAGTGCCATTCCACCACTCTGGGTGCTCAGAATGTCACCCAGGATGTTTCCAGCAGAGAAGCAGATCCTACATTCTTCCCAGAATTAAACATTCTTCCCAGAATTAACACATTCAGCTGGATATGATGAGCTCAGCAAAGACACTTGGCATCTGAGGCACTCCAGTTTTGTCCACCTTTTGGAAATCTGGGACTGTGTTTAGCTTATTGGAATCCAGGAAATCTAAATAAAGGTATCTGTGATAAGATCTGTTTAAAATTTGTTGTAGAAAAGAAGCTGCCTTGGAAGTAAGGATTGTGAGAGCTATGTGTTCTAGCAACTAGAACACCCCATAAATGTTTCTTTAAAAGCACCCTCCTGAGCAGGAGAATGTTCATCTTGAGTAAAATTTACCAAAAGCAGCTGTGTGCTGAACATGGATCACTCTACTGAAAGTTGACTTGTAAATAATAACTGTGACTTACTGGCTTTTTTCTAGGAAAACCAGGAAAATTTTGTGAGGATTTTAAAATAAATCAGTAACTTTTGATACTGCAACCCAGGACATGCAAGTGACCCACACTGAAGTCCTGAACCAGGAACTTGAAGCAAACGTAACACCTGCAGCTGATCTTGTTCTGGGACTGGCACTAAATGCTTTCAACAAAAGGTCTCTTCTTATGTTACCCTAATGTGGAAAATGAGATAAAATTCTGACTGGCTTCTAAGAAAGAATGTTCTAGTGGGAATATAGAGCAGGACTTCAGAAGGTCAGTGAGACTGGCTTAAGGCATTCTTGAGCATTTGTAAAATGCACTAATTATATTAAGTACCACTGTAAACCAAAGAGTTTCCAACCCTGAGCACTAACACCACTCTCCATCTGGCATTCAGGTGGACAAACTGACTGGCAAAGTGTCTGTCCTGAGGATGTATAGGAGCAGAGGGGTGTGGAAATGCACAGTGTTTCTCTCTGGATTGACAATGACTCCTCATGGTGAGGACAATGGGGTACATCTGACACATATGCTGAAAATGAAAACACAAATATTTACTCTTTTTTATTGGAAAAGGAGTTATTATTTATAAGAGATACTTATGAATGCATTATATGATATTCAGTGCCACTTTATACCCCATGTGTACAGCATGAGGAATGTATACTCTCTAGAGGTGTGTCCACTAGTGCTAATAACTCAATTTTTAGTTCAGGATATAAAATCCTCAATTTTCAGGTTCAGGATAAATTCAGCTTTTTTGGGGTGCTCAAGCCCAAATGCCCACTCAGATGTCTCACTGTCTTTGATCTCTGGACATGTTCATTTCAGAATTAACTTTGAGAAAACAAAGATTTACAAAATTTAAATAATTAATCTTAGCTTTGAACATTTATCAGACACTGCTATGAAAAATCCCATCATCTCTTTCCTTGTCCTTTTTCCATCAGCTGTTAACAACGGATGGACATTCCATACCTCAAAATCTGTAAAATTGCCAAAAATCTCGTGGAAATCTGTAATTGCAAAGTTTATACTTTAATTAGCAGTAGTAATTACTGTCTATAATTCATAATGCATTCTGACCAATAATTCTGCTGAAGTGGATGAAGTCATTGTGAGATGTTGTATTAGTAATGAAAGGGTAAAATACATTACAGTCCTGTTGTAATAAGAACAAACTGATTAAAACCAGAACTCGTTGGCACAGCCAGGGGCACACGCATATTGCTACCAAAAAACCCAATTAACATCTGCACAAACATGTCCTGAGGCACAGGAAAAAATGCTGAAATTTAAGAAAAGTAGCACTACCTAGTCCAGATTTACACATGACAGCATCACCATCTTGTTTCTATGGGGAAAATGTTCCCAGGGATGAATCCATTTGTGTTTTCCTGAAAAAACCTACAGGGCTTTGCTTACAGAGGTTGTTTTGGGGAGACAAACAGCATGCAGTGACTGAGAAGTTGTATTTTTAGTCGTGAGGGGAGAAAACTGGCTTGGAGAAGACTGAGGGAAGCCCTCAGTGGGGTCTGCAGCTTCCTCCCAAGGGACAGCAGAGGGACAGATACAATCTCTGCTCTCTGTGACCAGAGACAGGACCTGAGGGAATGGCTGGAGATGGGTCATGGGAGGTTTAGGTTGGATATCAGGGAAAGGCTCCCCAGGGAATGGTCACGGCCCCAAGGCTGCCAGTGCTCCAGGGGCATTTCGATGACACTCTCAGGGATGCACAGGGTGGGATTGTTGGGGTGTCTGTGCAGGGCCAGGGCTCCCTTCCTACCCAGGATATTCCATGACTCCATGCAATGGAATCATGGCTCTGTGGCTCCACAGCCACACACAGGAACACGCCCCAGGACAGCAGAGCCTGAGGCTCCTCCACTGGGGCCTGTGTGGAGGAGGAGTCCGAAGCTGTGAGCTGGAAATTTGTCCAGGAACCTGTTCTGCAGTCCAACTTTGCTGAAAAAATCCGCTGCAACTTTTCCGGGAGGAGGTCATTCCCAAAGAGAAATGGAGGCACGGGAAGACTGGAAGGAGACAGAATCCTAGAATTGTTTAGGTTGGAAAAGACCCCTTAGATCACCTAGTCAGGCCATTAACCCAACACCACCCTGTCCACCAGACCAGAGGGGTCTGAACAAGAGGGACAAGCCCAGTGCAGGAATATCCCCAGGGACATACTGAAAGGAAGCCTAAAAGGCTTTGGGTGGATTTAGGTATTTCTACACTATGGCCCATCCCTTACAGGGATTGTAACAAGAAGTATTTCTTTCTTTTCCTTTTCTCCCTACAGACAGAGAGTGTGAAGACTCTTGTAGATTCCAGGAAAGGAGTTCCCCAAAGCAGAACATGAAAACTGAAATAAAAGAGAACAAATGCATCAAACACAAGCCATTAAATAATACAGAACATTTATTTTTTTTATACTCTAGGAGCTGGTCTAAAATATGTACCTATTTAGTGCTTCAAAAGAGTGAAAGATACTCCTTCTTCTGTGGGAACATAGCACTCCACAGCTCATCCATTCCTTTTCAAAGTAATGAAACTCTCTTGGCAAATGTGTTTGTGGGATTGGACTCACCAGGCCTGGCAAGCTCATACTCCTTTACTTCTCTGTTAAAAGCCTCACAGGTGAGTCTTTGGTGAGGTTGGGTTGGGATAATGTGATTATTTCCAGCTGTCCTGGAACTGGCAGTAATGGTGTAGATGTCGGTTCTGGGGTATTTCCACATGCAACAAATTTCTATCATTCCTCTTCTGAAGTTTGCATCATAGATGTAGAAGAGGATTGGTTTAGAGGCTGAGGAACTGAAAGAGATCCAGGTGATGGCCAGGAAAAGCAAGGAGCTCTTTCTGTAGTCTGTTTCCTGTGGGTGCCACAACTGAACCATGAAGAAAGGCAGCCAGGACAGAAGAAAATTCAAGACAAAGATGAAAAACAACTTGGTAGTTTTCACTTTTCTTCTTAAGACAAGATTCATTGTCCTCCTTCCAGCTGTGCCTTCAGTCGCACTTCTCCAAATGTAGGTGAAGAGTTTCTGGTAGCAGCGGATAATGAGGAGTGATGGGATCAAAAGCAACAGCAATGAGAGGTGGAAGACACCAGAGGTGACTCCTAGCTCAGAACTGGGGAGGAAGAAGTTGCAGTGGTGCTCACTGCTGGAGCCATAGAGATAACAGGCCGGTGATGCAAACAGAGCACCACAGAGCCAAGAGACCAGAGTCATTCTCTTGACTTTCTCCCTGCAAACTCTGAAATTCAGGGGATGGATGAGAGTGTAGCATCGATACAAGCTGATGGTGAAGAGCACATCCATCTGGACCCCGGGCGTGAGGTACTGGATGTACCTGACCAGCCGGCACACGCCGCTGCCCAGCACCCAGCGCCCGCAGCTCAGCTGCAGCAGCAGGAAGGGCGCGCTCCCCACGCTGCTCACCAGGTCTGCACACGCCATGGACGCCACAAAGTAGTTGGGAGGGGACTGTGTCCTCCTCCTTCTGTAGATCACTGAGCAAACCAGGAAGTTTCCCAAGACAGAGATCAGCCACAGCACTCCCCAAACCACGCTGGCAGCTGCGATTTCCCCCGGCCTCAGCCCATACTCTACCAGAGAGTGGTTCCTGCTCGGGCTGGCTCCTGGGAATGGAGGTTCTGCCATCTCGTAGCCAGCAGGAGGGGAGGAGGCTTTGGGGCTGCTCGTGTTCTGCATCAGGAACAAGGTAAAGAGAAGAACAGGACCACTGCTGTTATCCATGCTGCGAGAAAACTCAGCTACGTCTTTTGCTCAGGCTGCAGACAGAGAGGAGAGAAAAGGTTTTGCTGAACAACTCTGTGTGAAAAGCCCAAAGTAATCAATAAAACATAACTCTAAGTAGTCTCCATACTCCTTAGAGTAGTAGATTTCAGAGAAAAGTGTCAGAAATATATGGAGACACAATGTGTCATGGCAGAGAACATTAAGTTTCATGCAGATTTTTAGGAATGGCCTGAGTACTTCAGACAGGCATTTCTGTCTACGGAAAGATCAGTGTCCTGTTCACAGCTGGAGACTGAGGTGCCACGCCACCAGTGCAGGTAAGCTGCAAACTGAGCAGAACGTGGCCCACTAATCCCAAAAATGATCTTTACTTCCTGCTGTCCATGGAAGTGTCAGAAAAGCAGACCAAGAGGGTCCCTGCATCCTTGACTTGACCTTGAGCTTTGAAGCAGAAGGTAAATACTGAGGAAGGAGGTCAGTGTCCTCAGACAGATGAGATGAGAGGCTGGGGCAGGGATGGGGGAGCTTTTTGAGTTCCAGCAGTGGAGCCTCAGCTTGGCTTGTCAGCACTCTCAATACATGTGGCTGCAGTCAGCAGCTGAGCATCTCTGTGCTCTGGAGAAAATCCAGGGAGATGGGGAATGTCCTTACCTTGGTCGGGGGCCTTCCACCCAGGCAGCAGCAAGGCTGACCCTTCACAGCAGGACCAGCCCAAAGGTTCTATGGGTGACCCAAGGGACAACTGAAGGACTGCCAGAAGCAGTCGACACCAACAGTCAACCAACACCAACAGTCAACCAAGAACCTCTGCCCCTGATTTTGTAACAGAGCTGAGAACCACTGTGGCCCAAATGCAGCACCCAGCACCCTTGCTGACCCTCATCCCGTGCAGCCTGCCCAGGTCCCTCTGCAGAGCCTTCCCAGCCTCCTGCAGATTCACAGTGCTGGCACAAATGGGTGTCACTGCTGGCTGCCCAGTGGGGCACTCAGCACCCTCAGCCATGGTCGCTGCTAACGGTATCAGACACGACTGGCCTTGCCCAGCTCCGGAAGGACAGTCACCCTTGGGTGACACATTTTTCATGATAATAACATATTCCTTGATAAGCATATGAGCAGCTTATCTGTTCCCCCGCAATGCTCAGTAACTGGGGTTTTATGAACTGCTTCACACTTTCAGAATTGCAGAATTTTAACACTCATTGTCTTGCCTGTCACCCCACACTCAAGCCCTTCAGCAAACAGAGTTTTCAATTCCATACTGCTTTTAATGCCCCTCCTCCTCCTGCTGATTTATCCCAAGGCAGGAAAATGCCAAATTCCTCTTCCTAAGCATCTCTGAAATCAAAAGCAGTGGAAAGTTGGAAAAGGCCTGGTAGCCAAATGGGAGAGGCCCTCTGTTAAAAGTTCCTCTACAAATCAGCACCAACTTTTGCTGTAAGAGAGCACTGAAATTCCTGGGGTCTTGGAGGCACTTAACACTGATATTGAAGGTCAGTGCTGGCCATGCTGTCACCAGCAGAGCAAAGAGCTCATCAGCTCAGACAGCCATGGATCTCCTCCCATTAAAACCAGCAGGCAGTGAATGTATAGGAATGTGCTGCTTTCGAAACTTTGTAAAATATTACTAAATACAAATGCCTCCTCTGGAATGTGGCCATCGAGAAAAGATGGTGGACTCTGGATTGGTTGTGCTGCAGCAGAGAGGAAAATTCAATAACTAGTTTACCATTTAAAAAATCCAGTTTGAAAGCAGGAAAGAGAAGCAAATGGAGCAGGAAGTCAATTTTCCAGTATGGAAAAACATTCAGAGGCATTCAATTCTCCTTGTTCTGATTCCACCATGATGTTTGTCAATGTTTTGATTTTCTAGATATAAACAAATCACATAGTCCTTTCTGTTTACATGTTTTTCTTAGTTGTTTTTTTTTCCTCCTCTTACATTTCCTGTCCTTCAGGATGATACACTGGTATATTTTACATAAAATAAATACATCATGGGTAAAATTGTGCATATCTTTTTCAACCATACTTGGAAAACTGGGCACTTTACTGGGACCACCTGTGCTACCAAGAGTTTTGTTTCCCTATCAAGATTTATTTTCTGGCTAAAACATTAGGAGAACTAAAAGGAACTTTCATTTGAAAAGGAGGTTCCATGCTGTGTTCCAGAGGAAACTCTCAATGTGCCTGATGGTATTTCGGTTCATCCTTAGTGAGTTCTAAGGCCCAAGATCTGAGCAGTATCCATGTCTTTAATACAGGACTTTCCAGGCAGCTATTTAGATTACTTTTAATTTGAAGCTCTTTCACTATGAAATACGAGTGAAAACCTTGACTCCCTTTTGCAGTGTATTTGCTAGAAAAGTCACAGTCCATTGTAACTCAGATGAAGTGTTCAGCGTGTCTCAGATGTAGCCCAGCACAATTCAATTTGTCCTGCACCAAAAAAAGGGGGCTTGAAGGATCTTGTGAGAAGAGGTGAATATGAGAGATAGGAAGCTCTGGTTGAACAGCTTGAAGGAAAGATTAATGCCATCAAACTTTTAGCAGAAGGTTTTAAGTACTAATTTCAATTAATACGCAGGACTGTGGTTTATCCTAGCAAACTTTAATGGCTATTGTGTTTCAATTTACAGCTACACTGACTTAAACTTTTGTTCATTAAACTTTTATTCAGTTGCTGTCTAGATCTCCTGTTCTGAGCTGTATTGTATGGCTGTTTTCACCAGTCCTCCTTCCCTTCGGTTATGGGGGGAAAAAGTAAATCCCCCAAAAATAAATTGAAGGAGACTGAAGGGAGAAGCTGTATTTTAACTTGTGAGGGGGAAAAACTTGGAGGAGATTTTGGGGGCCTCTCATGGCTGTCTGCTGCTTCCTTATGAGGGGAAGCAGAGGGGCATCTCCAATCTCTGCTCTCTGTGACCAGGAACAGGACTGGGAGAATGGCCTGAAGTTGCCAGAGGAGGTTTAAGCTGGATATCAGAAAATATTCTTCCCCCAGAGGGTGTCGGGCACTGCCCAGGCTCCCCAGGGAATGGTCACGGCCCCAAGGCTGCCAGAGCTCCGGGAGCGTTTGGACACCGCTCTCAGGGATGCACAGGATGGGATTGTTGGGGTGTCTGTGCAGGGCCAGGACACGTTTCCAGCCCGGGATATTCCCAGCTCAGCGCTCAGGGACAGTGCCCGGGCCGCCTGCGGCTCCTCCCGGGACAGAGGGGGCCCTACGAGGCTCCATGAGGGCGGCGCTGCCGCGTTCGCCCGTGCGGGGCCGGGCCCGAGCCGGCCGCCGTCGCGCCGGGCGGGGCCGCGGGAGGAGTGCGGCGGGGCCGGGATGGCGGCGCGGGCCGGGCGGTGCTGCCGGGCCGGGCTGAGCGGCGGGGCTCTGCTGTCCCAGGCTCTGCTGTCCCGGGCTGCCAGCGGGGTTCCAGCCACCCCTCGATGGGGACGCGCCGCTTTTTCGTCGGCGCCCGCGGTGAGCGGCAGGGAAGGGCCGCAGGCTCGGGAAGGTGAGCGCGGCGTGCCCGGGGCGGTCGGGCTGCGCCGCCGGCATGGCGGGCAGGGCTGCACCGAGCGGAGCCTGTGTTAGGTTATGCCCAAGGGGAATTTCATCGCTGTGTGTGCTCCTGGGAAGCCTTTGGGGTCGTGGCTAGCCTGTGCCGGCGGGAGCGGTGGGTCTGGGTTTTCCCGGCCTTTCCCGGTGGGCATCTGGAGCTCGGCGGGTCGCTGAGAGCGCCTCTGAGTGATGTCCGGTGATGCTGTAGTAGCTGAAGGTGTCGTGTCCTGGCCTGAAATTACAGATGTTTGTAACAGAAATAGTAAAATTGTGACGTGTGGCTGTATGTGAAAGCACCACGAAAAAGGTAGGTCGAGGGATAAAGAAATTATCTGAATATTATCTCTTGGACCACCCTGTACAGATGTATCGTTCGGTTTAAGATTTTAATAGCAAGAAAAGGATGAAGAGACATAAAGTTCTCAGATAAGGGAAACAAGTAACATGTGAAATCTGCAAGGTTTTATGGAATAGGGTTGTAAGACATATGAATGATATAAAAAAGAATCCAAACATCCCTTCTTAAATCTTAGTCATTGCTTTATGCTAAATATGTACAATCGATGAAACCTCTGAATTCAAACCAGGCTTTTGAAAATAAATGTCATCATGTTCACCTTTGTATGTCTGAGGCCACATTATATTCTGGTGTGTTTTTTGGACAGTGGGGTTTGGAAGTGTTTTAGAGTTTGAGGAGGAGGAGGAAATGAAGGCAGACCAGCATGCAAAGATGAGTGTTTAGTTTGAAAATCCAGTAGTATTTGGTGATTTAATGCATCCCTAGGGATCCCTCACCACAGCTCCAGGTGAAATCAGTGAGCTATAAAGTGGAGCCAGGAGAATCCCAGAGCTGAAATGGATTAAATTCTTTCACTTACCATTCCACTTTCTCTGGAACTGCCCAGGGAGCAGGGTCAAGGTGTTCCCCACTCCCAGTTCTAGAAGAGAAACAATCCAATGTCTGAGCTGTTCATGCAGGGTTAGTTGTGCTGCAGAGTGGCACAGAGGAGGGTGTGAAGCTGAGCTCTCAGAAGGAAAGGATGGAGCCATGGCACTCTCCTTTGGAAATGGGAACTCTTAAATTTATCCATTTTGTGCTGCTGGTGTAGAGTGATTTGTGACTGCTGTGTGGGAAAGAGGAAAGGGAGCATAGGAATGAAGGCAGAAATGTTCTTCATTTTTGTCCTTCGTTTTTGTTCTCCAAGTTCTTTTTTATCTTATCTTTTACAAAATTAATTGGTAATCTTTACTACTGAGTATCTGATCTTTCCCTTCTTCCATGTAAAGATTGGGGAGCATTACTGGATATTGTCATAAAACTAAAAAAGCCCATACAGAATTATCCTACATTTTTTGCTCTCAAAACTGCAGAATAATTTATTTTTAAAATGTCTTTTTGTTAATCTCTTCTGTTTTTCCTTCTTTCAGGCTCAGTAAGGAGAAGAGGCAGGACACCACAGTTTGTAAGATCAGTGAGTACTGAAATTTACAGGCAGCTCATGTGTTGGGAGAGTTTTCTAAGCTGTGTGTTGTGTCAGTTTGCCCAGCAGCCCCTTCTGCAGTCAAATCCTGGTGGAACAATCCCCTGGGAGCATTCCAGGCCAGCACCTGCCTTCTGTAATCTTTTCAGTCTGTGTTATCAAAAATATACACTGAGCTGATGGTTAACTTGCACTGGCACCATGTAGTGCAGGTCTGAAAAGTATCTTAAAGTGGCATTTCCAATAACCCAGACATGTCAATGTTGTTTTCAGGCTGAGTTTACAGGATTTGTGGTGCTTGCTTTCTGGCATAAAGCTTTTCTTTTTCTAAGAGCATTTGGCTGAAATGCTGGTCAGTTTTTGGAGGGTATAAGCTATTTCTGCAATGTACTGGTACATTGTCCCTACACTGGAATTTCTATGGCAAGAAATTTCAGCGTTATTAAGTATGAACTGTTCCAGGCCTACAGAATTCCAGAATTTTAGATTCATTGTCTTGTCCTATCACATGTTCAGGCCCTTTAGGAAATAGAATTTGCAACTCTGTACTGGTTTGATTCCCCCTCCTGATTTATCCCAAGGCAGGAAGATGGCAAGTTCTTCTTCCTAAGCATCTCTGCCATCAAATGCAGTGGAAGATTGGGAAAGGCTTTCTGCTAAAAATTCCTGTGCAAATCAGCACTAACTTTGGCTGTAAAGGTGTCTTGAAATGTCCAGCTGTGGGAATGGTTTCTTGAAATCATTGTTTGATGTGTTGATCCTGCCTTGTGTTATATCCCATGTATCTCCTGTCCCCTTTTCCCTTGATCAGGCTTCACCCCCCAGGACAGAGAGGATGGCTGTGGATCAGGACTGGAGCAGTGTGTACCCAACAGCAGCTTCCTTCAAACCTGCCTCTGTGCCTCTCCCCATCAGAATGGGCTACCCAGTGAAGAGAGGAGTGCCTCCATCAAAAGAAGGCAACCTAGAGCTTATCAAGGTAAAACATGTGCCATGGCTGGGGGCTCAGTTTAAAGTCACTGTTCACTAAGGCTGCACTGCTTTGATTGGGATATTTGTCTTGGAGACTGCTTTCTGCTATTAAGTCATATGATACTCTCAAGTTTCTAAGTGGTAACAAATACAAAGTTAATTAACAAGTGAATGATATCAGGAGACTTTTTAGGATGGTCATGCCTCTGACTTTTGTCACAGAGTTAAGCCTTTCCCTAAATCAGACTTGAGAAGAGTCTGTTTAAATAAATATTTCCTTAAGCATGTTATACTGCCTTAGCAAATGCGAGAAGTGTAATCAGATTTCAGTAATGCCCATTTACTTCTGATCAGGCAAAAAGCTATTCTTTTGGTAACTCTTAATGTGTCTGTTTCAGATCCCCAATTTTTTGCATCTTACTCCTCCTGCAATTAAGAAGCACTGTGCAGCTCTCAAAGGTGAGAGGGGGGTTGAGGTTTTTTGATTTTTTTTTTTTGTTTGTTTGTTTGTTTAGTTGGTTGGTTTTTCTTTTTACACCATCTCTGGAAGTTTTCAGACGAAACAAGATGTGACTGTGTGTGATGGAGATCAGGCATGGTACACTTGTGGAGCTGGTTATTCAGCTGGTTGTGGCTGGGACTGTCTGCTTTCCTGCTGCTGCCAGGAGTCATCCAGGTTGTGGCAGATAAGTCTCAGGAGGTTGCCAGCACAAGAGTAAGACTGAAATGTTACTTTTGCACGAGAGCTTGCTTGAACTGATGAGTTGATAGTTCAGTGCTTTACAGAAGGTGAGTGAGGAATGTGACTCAGTTCTCAGAGAACTCTGATTGAACAGGCTTCAGTCAGTAGCCATTATGGGCTGCATTTAATGACCAAAGAGCTTTTAATATGAGACCCTCTGTGAGAGCAGGGTCTGCTGGGGAGACACAGGGTCTACTGGAGTCCAGGAGCATCCTTCCACCCAGAAAAACAGTGAGGGGAACCTGATGAACTCAGGCAAAGTGATGAGGGTGGTGAGACACTGGAAGAGCTTGCCCAGTGTACCTGTGGATTCCCCATCCTGGAAGTGTTCAAGCTCAGGTTGGACAGGGCTTTGAGCAGCTGGATATAGTAAAAAATCCCCAAAGCAGGAAAGTCACTTCCAGCCCAAACCATTCTATGATCCTGTTTGGCATATGTGAGGCTGCAGCTGCAGTGCTGTATCATGTTTTGGGGAAGCCAGTACAAAAACAGACATGGCAATACAGGAGCAAGTCTAGCAGAAACACTGCTGTTACCTAAATGAATATGGTTTCTAAGACTAGTACTTTTACTTTTAAAAACATATATTGCAATTCATTTGAAAGAAAAAAAACCCCAGCCAAATACACCAGAGGTACGGGTATATAATATACAGATATTACTTGGAGTGTTTTTCTCTTTATTGTACAGATTTCTGCACTGAATGGCCAAGTGCTCTGGACAGTGATGAGAAATGTGAGCAGCATTTTCCCATTGAAGTGGAAACAGTAGATTATGTTTCTTCAGGGACTTCTATTCGCAATCCCAAAGCAAGAGTGGTGACCTTAAGAGTAAGTGGTAGTTTTGGTAAACAGCCTTTGCTTCAAACCCCTCAATGCTTGGCTTTCTTTTCCAAACATGCCAGTGTGATCTTCTGTAAGGAAATGAGAGAAATGGAGGGAACTCAAAATCATACACAAGTGAGTACATCTGTGTGTTCCTGACCAAATCTGTCCATTCATATTCACTGGCCTTGGGACTTGTAAGGCATTGTGGGGATGTGGGGATTCTATGCAGGTATAAATTGTTTGAATACTCACATTATTTTTGTCTTGTGACTTCAATGTGATACTATCCGAAGAAATTCTGCAAATTATGGACTGTTCCACACCTACAGAATTCTAGAATTCTAGAACTCATTGTCTTGTCCCCCATCACATGTTCAGGCCCTTTAGGAAATAGAGTTTGCAACTCTGTACTGGTTTGATTCCCCCTCCTGATTTTTCCCAAGGCAGGAAGATGGCAAATTCTTCTTTCTAAGCATCTCTGCCATTAAATGCAGTGGAAGATTGGGAAAGGCCTGGCAGCTAAGATGGAAAAGGCTCTCTGTTAAAAATTCCTGTACAAATCAGCACTAAATCAGCTTTTTAAACTATCTCTGGAAGTTATACTATGCAGGCATAAATTGCATCCTGAATAGCTCACCTTGATAGAAGATCTGCCTGTCTCAAGTACTTCCAGAGTTCAAAGTGTGGATTTTCCAAGGAATTAAAGTTGTTTTCTCCTTTTCTTGAAGGTTAAACTTTCCAACCTGAATTTGGATGACCATGCAAAGAAGAAGCTGATTAAGCTCGTGGGGGAGCGGTACTGTCAGGAGACAGATGTGCTCACAATTACAACAGACAGGTGAGCTGCCAGAAGGACACAAAAATATTGTAGCAATGCCCACAGCTGAGAAAGGACTGGGTGTCTTCCAGTAATACCAGTTATTGTCTTGGTGAATTATTATAATTTAAGGCTAAAATGGGACTTAATTAACTCTATTCCTGGTATTAACTGTTTAAAACACGTTTTAAAAGAGTTCAGACTTAATGTATGTTGGATTCCACTTTGGAAATTTCTAATGTCTCCAGAAGATTTGTAAATCCTTGGATATTGTATATTTTCCTGCTGCCTTGCAGCTGCCCATTCTCCTGTGTTCTTATTACTCAAGCCTCCATGATATTATTATTGTTTGTGTGTAATTGAGAAGTAACAGGAATCAACCACACATTTCCTAAGATTCCCTACAGTAGAAAATTTGATTGCAGGTTTTAACCTTTTGTTCAGAAAAATGTCTTTGCATTTCCAGGTGTCCCCTAAGAAGGCAGAACTATGATTATGGCATGCACCTGCTCACAGTTCTGTACCACGAATCCTGGGTAAGCAGTTGTGCATGGATTCTAAATGTGCTCTCTGTCATATTTTAAAGTAAATGACCTTACAATTCTATTCTCTTCCAACTCACTTTTCCTCAAATCCAGCCAAGAGAACATTTTGCAGGATTCAAAACTCCTGTCTGTTAATTAGCATATGTCTTTTCTTGAGCTCTTCCTGGGCTGCAGTAAACTTTGGCTGTCATTTGGAAGTGTTCTTCTTAAATGCTCTCTCACATACCTTGTCTCAAGCTGACTGCTTTTCTGAGCTCCCTCTTGCTCAGAAAAGGGGCAGCATTCCCATTTTCTGACTGCTGTTGTTCCTTTCACAGGGAATTCTTCACATTTGTTTGCTGTATTTTTGTGGTTGTGTTGATGCCCTTCAACAATTTTACAGGCATTTTTTACAGAAAACAAGTGAGCAGTCTGAACTCAAATTGTTGTTGTTGGAAATCCATAGTAATGTTCTGGATGACTGAGCTTTGTTCAAATGTCCCATGTCATTATCCCATTGTTTGAGACAGACAAAGCCTTCACCATCTCCATATGTCACTCTTACAGAAGTTGTACCTCATCCACTGCTAAAGCTCATACTGACTGTTTTCAGTTATTCTAGAGTAGGAAATGTCTGCATTTAGCATTTTTATGAATTGCTCTTGATTTTGATCACTGCCGTACTGATGTTAAGAACATCCTAAGGAGGATGAGATATATTTCTTTTTCAGTGGCACTTGCCTTGAAGGATAATTTTGTAATTTTAGAGTGCATCAAATCAAATTGGTGGTGAAAAATAACATTTGCTGTACACATGGATGTTTTTCTCCCCAGCAGCATCACGTTGCATTACAAATCTTAAATTAATGGCAGCTAGTTTCCAGTATTAAGCAATGACAAGGGAGCTAGACAGTGCTCACTTTAATAACTTCAGACAAACACCATGGCTGTGCTGAGCTCCAGCTTTAATTAGTGCTGGCAGACAGGGCTATGCAATATTGATATGGGAGTGTTCAGTGTGTATTGAATATGCACGAGTCTCTTGCACTTTTATTACCTTTCATCCTCCACGTTAATATTTGATGAGTTTGTCAATCACTTGTAATTGTCTTTGATTCCCATGAAAAATTAATGGTTTCCTGAGACATGGGATTTTATTTTGTGTGACATGTTTTATTTTGTGGCATGTTTTTTCCCCCCCTGATCAGAGATAATGCCTTTTAATAACTTGCTGAAAGATAGTTTGGATCCATTTTGTAAACCATGAGCAAACAGTGTGTGGTTTATTTTCATTTACATGAACTTTAATATTGGAGGGGGATGGACAGGGCCTGGCCTTCCATTTAGGCAGTAACATCAGTCCTGTTTGCAGAATTAATTGTAGGATTTGATGACTTTCCCAGCTGAGTAGTGCCACACTGTTAATGCATGTGGCTGATGGAATTGAATCAAAATATGAGGGCAGTGTTCCATTCCTGCTGAGTGAAGGAAAGCTGGATCTGTGTAACTTCTGCCCTCAAGCCTGAAAACTTTGCCCATGATCTCTTTAAATGTGATAGAACTCCTGTGATTTATGTTAATATCTGGATTACTGCATTTTGTCAATTGGAAGCATGCATAGGGGGAAATGTTATATGCAGATATACATCAGGAAATGGGATTTCAAGTGTAATTATGTTTTAGTTGCCAGGAATGCATCATCCTTTTATTACAGTTACAAATACAATATCAGATCCATGAGTTCACTTATTTTAAAACAGTCTTAAAAATCTTCAAAACCTAAGAATGTTTATTTATTTTCTCATTCTAAAATACTTGGAGATGTTTTGCTTCCTGTTTGCTAGTTGTCTGCTTAATTAAACACAGATATTTGTGTTTATTAGTTTTCAGAATATTTTAGATGGCTGAATTGCTCATATTAGTAAGAATTTAATTTTTTTTCTTTGTACTTCTGTGATTCCTTCCAAATTATCCCCTAGGACTGTGCCTGGATTAAATTGTTCAGTGAAAGAATGAGCCATATTAATGGATTATTAATCAGCAGCTTAACCAGTTGCATTTTAGCTGCCTTCAAATGCTGGTCCTGCTTGAATGCTGTAACATCACTCCAAACCTGGATGTGTGTTTATGGTTCAAGTGTTTTTTAAAGACTTAGAGTTTGCTGCCCTCGAGTGGTTGAAAGGATCATGGATGGATTCCTTCTCACAGCTGGGATTAATAGTTTGTCACTCAAAAGTCCAATTCTGTCAGGAGCTGAAAGCAGGAATGAGAAGCAAATGCAGCACAAAGTCAATTTTCCAGTAAGGAAAAACATTAGGAGGAATTAAATTTTTATTGCTCCAATTCCATATGGTGTTTCAGCGTGCACAAGATGAGGGAGAGTGAAGGATCTTGATTCAGCCTTGCCAAGCTGGGATCTTGAAAGATTACTAAAAAGTTGTCCTGGGTTTTCTATTCTCCACTTCTTCTTAGAGTAAGAAACAGAAAGGTGAGGGAAGGATAAAAATGAAGAATGGGCAGACAGCATGGCACTGGAGGCTTAACTGAAATTTATCAACCCTGCAGCTGCACAGTTTCATTGAATTTCAGAGGAACTACTTTTGCATTTCTTTCAGTGGCAAGGCACTGGTGGGATGCAGTGTCTGTGTTTGCATGCTGAATGGGTATTTTTACATGACCACTGATGATAACACTCAAATCCACCATACAACTTTTCTTTAGGCTTCATCTTCGTTTTTTTTTAACTACAGTCATTTTAAGCCATTCCAAATAAACATAATTTTTGCCACTTCAGGTCGTGCCAGTAATACTTGGTAACAGCAGAATTTTGCAGTTTCATAGTGGGAGTTTACCTTGTAATTCAGCCTAAAATATGTGGAAAGGATATGAGTCCACTGCTGAAACCTTAGCAGGTCTCTGGCTAGTTAGGATTCCAAAGCTCATGTTAGGAACACTCAGGATGTTATGGCATGGGGGTTGTAGAGTGGCAGTGGCAGGTGGAGGGGGCACTCAAGTCTTGCTGGAGCTCCCTGGGCACTTTTAGCATCACTGATGATGTTCAGGGTGAAGCTCCTGACTTGGGGACCTTAGAACGATGAAGGGTGGTGTAACTGTGCCCTCCCTTCCTAGAGCAGGCTTCTCTCTCAGTGTGGTTTAAATAATGCAGACTGAGGCTGAGGTGAGGCTGGTCTCTGAATGTTGGAATGTGTCCTTTGTTTTGAACCATGGATTCCATTGCCTGCTCACCAGAATCAACTGAGAAAATCCTCAGCAGTAATGGGAGCCAGAAAAGGTAAAGCTAAAGTGGCTTTATCCATATTCTCTGAGTTCAAACATCTAAATCAAAGGAAAGAGGTTTCCTGACAGGAAGTGTGTATTCTAGTAGAACAAGGTTACGCTTTTTTTTGTACCTCTTGAACCAAAAACAATGAGCATTCCAGCAAAAGGGTGAATTAGGAATTGGCTTTGTAATATTTCTGACTGTGGTAAGCTTTTTGCAATACCTTGTTCTTAAGCTCCATGTTTGTTGTTGCTGGAGGAACAAGGCTCCTTTTTGATGCATAAATACAATTTTTGATGCTGCTTAATTTTTATTCTTTGTTGGAGTTAAAGTCTCATGGGGCATAGACATTAATAAACTGAACAGAAAATATTCAGACTTGGATTTTTAATATCACTGATCTCTCTTGATGAGACCAAAATCTTACCTGGTCAGCCTTCCAAAAACAAAGTGAGGTAGATAAATACCTTACAAATAACCCTTTCAGAAACCTGGATTTTCCAGAAAATGCATGCAGCTACTTCAGCCTAGAGAAATTAGATGTTGTCCTTAGTTTTGAAAGAGGCTGATGGCAACTTTCCTGAGTTAGTTACACGGTCAGTGACTAAACTTGAGAGCATCATTAATTATGAGAGCATCATTAATTATGGGAGCATCTCTTATGTAGTATTAGTCTTTGGGACAGAGTTCTGTTTTTGTTTCTCTGCTTGTTCTGCTTTTGTGTTACACATTTGTACCTCACTGGAATTTTTATCTTCATAGTTTCTCTCGATTTTCCCTTGACCCTCTAGAGGTCCTACCTGTCCTGTGCCATTGCTGTGTCCTGGAAAATACAGGTCTGCTTATTCAGAAGAATGGATTTTAACTTATTCCACATCACCAAGCAATTACAATTTCTGTATCCAATCTCATATGATACAAATAGGTTTTGCCTTTCTGCAGTCTTCCAAACTTCTGTTGATATTTCTGAGTTGTTAATGAAATAGTACAGATCAAAGTGTATTATGTCCAAAGAGATAAGCACATAATTGTTTTGGCAACTCCCCTTGGGATTGAAAGTTCCCAGAAACTTGGAAAATGTTAGCATAGCTGTCATTTATTAGGTGAAAATCTAAGAGCATCTTTTATTTCAATGCAATACAAAGGTATAGGTGTATTTATTCCAGGCTATACCGAGTTTGAAATTTGACTTGACATTTAAGGAACTTTGCTTCCCCTCAAAAAGAATCCTTTTAAAATACCTGGTCTTTGCTAAACAGCATTAAATATTTAACTGTTCAAACCATTGACAAGAAAATTAACCAACATGAGTCATGCTTTTAATTGCCCTCAAGATTTCTGTGTGCCACTTGAGAAATTTTAGTCAAAATGTTTTTCCCAAAAGGAAGATCAGAGAACTGAAAATTGTAAGCCGCTGTATCACTGCAGCAACAAAATTGTGCAAGTTACACAGGCAGAAAAAAACCCAAGCATGTTGGTGGTGAAATGCCTGCTTAAGAGATCCCAAATTTTTTCACTTTTTAAGCTACCATATAAAGTGAAGCCTTTTGTTAATGGCTTACATGTAAAAAGCAACTTCACTGTCCAAAGTCTATTTTAGCATTCATACTCTTTCAGAATTCAGATTCAGCACTGTAAAGTTTTGTAAATCTCCCAAAAGACGGGCTTAAACTGTAGCTAAAAATTTGCTTAGAAACAAATTCTTACTATGTTTATGGCATTGAAAAAATAATTCTTTATCTTTGCATTAGGAAGTGAAAAAATGACCTTTTATGCCTCTTTAGTCATAGGTTTAGATTTTTGACTTTATATGGAAAATTGTTTTCTGGTGTTTTGATTTGGGTTTTTTTTGATTCTTATTGTAAGGTTTTTAAGAGGAAAAGGTTGAAAGTATCAGCTGAGTGCATCTGCAGCCAAGCTGGATAATACTGAGATTGTGTCTTAGGTGTGACAGAGTGAGGAAACCATTTTTAGGAATTCTTGCTTTTAACCTGGTTCACAAAGTGGGGATTCTAGGAAAATGTTACACAACACCACACTTGGATTCCACTTCTCACACTTTTATTCTCGTTTTTAAGACTGCAGTTTTAAAACTGGTGAACTGTTTTTAACATGTTCACTAACATGTTAAATCTGCAGGGGACAAAAGTAATTCAACTTTAAATTGATAAAATTTGATGATAAAGACCTAACTTTTGAGCTTTATTTAATTGTCCTTATCAGTTTTATTCATAACACTTTGAACTGAGACTTCAACAGGTGTAACATTTCCATTGTTCAGGCTTCATGGTGCTTGTCTACCTAGAGTATGCTTCCAATTGCCTGTATAATCCTACGGTCACTTTTCTCTTGCAGTAAGTTCTGTTGAAAAGATATCAAAGTTTCACTGGATACAGTTTGCAAAAACGAATGGATTTGGAAATCTCCCCCTACTGTCAAATCCCTTCCTGCCTCCCCCTCACCTCCCACCACACAGTCAAGATTTTATTTTAAAATCCATGCTGACAACACCATTCTGCTGGGAAAGATTCCAAGAAAGAAATACTCAACAGTTGCTTTAAAATCTTGTTTTGTAACGCTCAGTAAGTAGGGAAATCTTAATCTGTTTATCAGCATGCATCTCCAGAATCCTGTGAGTTGCTGTGTACAGAGAAGGATATTCCTGAAGAGATAAATGTAATACTGTCATTAGTCCTTGTTGTCTCTGCTGTGACTTAGAGGTGTTTAAAAGCCTCACAGGGGTCTTTTGTTTGAACTTCAGACATGAGTTTGGTCCAGGGAGTGACCAGCAGTGATACCCATATTCCCTTACCCCTGAGGAACCCTATCCCTGTGAGAGAGGCTTTGGCTTGGAAATTCTGTTGGAGTTCAGGGGAAAAAATGTCTTGGATAGACACTCTGCAGGTAACCAGGGAATGTGTAGAGCAGGATGATGCTGTTAATTTAAAACTCTAAATCTCCACCCTGGGTTGCAGAGTTTGTCAAGCAGACAAGGAACACTTCACTGTGCCCACTTGTTCCATTAATGTTTCAGCAGTACAGGGCTACAGGATGTCCTTTTGTTCCTGTTTTTCCCCTCCAGAAATTGAGTGAGGTCCTTTTACTCCTGTGCTTTATTGTGTCCAGGGTTTAATGTCAGTCATATGAACCTCTGAGCAGTGTGAATTGCTGCTTCTGACTGAACATTTGGACTCAGACTGAAAAGACAAGAGATGCCATTTACCAGGTGCAGGACACAGCAGTTGGGAAACTGTTTTAAATTCAGATAGAGGAATCCAAGAACACAAGAGTTGGAGGGTGAAAAAAAAAATCTTGGGGCTTAATTAAATGTTATTGAATACTGTGGCTTGACTTCAGCAGCACTGATGCTTAGTGGAAAGAATAACCTTTAAATAAACAAATGAAAATACCAGCACACACACCCCTCCTTACTCTTCCCAAACAAAATATACTCTGAACAACACCAAAAAACCCTCCTCCCCTGACTTGCAAGATGGTTTTTTGGTTCTGCATAACACAGCTAAAAATTTAGTGAAGAGCCCTTTTTGGCAAGTGATTTTAGAAAAGACAAAATCAGTGTGATGTAAAGGCTTCACTAAAAGGTTTCTTTAATTATATTTCCAGAGAAATGCAAGTTTTATTTAGGCATGATTTTATAACAATTATAAGCAAAACATGAATAGCAAAACTAAACCCAAAATACTTTAAAATGTTATTCTTACATAGATGAGGTAATATAAAGATATGATATATTGGTTACATCAGTAAAGTACTAAATAATTATAAATGCTCAAACATACAGCCTGCAATATATAAAAATGCAAATATATAAAAATGTAAATATATCACTGAAGCATCTGTATTTATCAAAGTACAATAACAAATAGCAAGTTACAACATTTGAAATATTCCTTAAAGATTCTTTCAAGGCCTGCTGGAGAGATGTTGAAAGACAGAATTGATACAGAACAAGTGTATTTACAGGCACTGGGATGGTGTCTTCTGCCAGTGCCCTACTTGTGATCCTGTCTAATTTTGCAGCAGTGATTGGGCAAAGATCAGCACCTTGTGGATAGAGATTCTGTTGAGCAATGTATTTTGCAGGAAGCAGAAATGGATTTGTTGGTGGTGCTTTTCTTCATGAATCACTTCATGGGGTGCTTGTTAGGCACTGCCTCAGTTTCCCCCACCAGCCAGTGCAGCCAGACCAGAACCCTGTGCTAGGGACATAGTTCTGCTTCCAGAACTGCAGTGCTGAGGGCTCTTTAAAATAACTACTTTGCAAGGTTTTTAGTTACTCATTATGTACAGTCCATAAGCTTTTTCTCCCACTCTGACTCAGCCAGTTGTATCTGCCAGATACAGAAAGAACCTGATGGGTGGGAGAAAGGAGTTCATCCTGCTCATACAGGCTTGAGTTACAAGGAGGAAATACCTTCCACCATGAATGCAGTTTTTATTTAAAGAGAATTGCTATGAAGATCAATTTCTTCAAATTATTGTTGCTTTGTTTCAGTCCTGGGTAGTTTTTAAGGTTGTGCATTTTCTTTCAGAAAACTGAGAAGTGGGAGAGCGAGAAGTCTGAGGAAGACATGGAAGAGTATATTTGGGAAAACAGTCAGTCTCAGAAAAATGCCTTGGACACCCTGCTTCGAATAAAAGCCTCAGAGAATGTCAGTAATGTCACTAAGGAGGAGCTGCTGGCATCTGAGGTGGTTAAGAATTACAGAAACTCAGTCATTGCTCTTAAAAATGAAGGTGAAACAGAAAGTAACATATCCCAGTACAAGGAATCTGTGAAGAAACTACTGAATATACAAGCATGAGAAGAGCAGATCTCATTACAGAAATATTCAACTGCTGTGTTAATATTTCTGATGATATGGATGTATAATTATTCAGAACTTGAGCCAAAAAGTTGATGATGAGTTAAGTCCTGTCCATGAATCTTGTCTTTTGAATAAAGTATGTTTGGATTCATACTGGTAACTTGAATGTTTTATTCTGTGTTTTGTTAGCATGATCAGTTCAGTCCTCTGCTCAATCACATTCTGATTTCTCACACTTCTTTGGGCATTTAACGTAGAGCAACAATGTCAAAACTAATGAAATTAGTTAATACTTCTAGTTCCATTAATTAAAAGACTGAAAATTAGGAGCTCTAAATGCTTTTCAAATGCCATTCAGATTTTTGCCTATGTGTAAAATAAGGATAATGTTGCCTTAGAATCTGACTTGGAGAGGTGTTGAAGCACTCTGGACAGTTTAGGTTCTCAGTTATTGTGAGGGCAAACAAATATCCTATGTAAAAGCACCTGCCTTTAAAATAATGGAGTAAAATAAGGTGGAAAATGGGATGGTAGTGGGAAAGTGAACCAGCAGTTGTTGAGAAGACCCCAGAGTACCTGGGACAGGAAGAATGATGAGAGTTGGTGAGGTGAGTTTGTAACTAAATAGAAATGGACTGAGCCTTGTTACCCTCAGGCCTGCTGACTTCTCTCTTGAATGTTCCCAGGCTTTTCAAGGAAAGAAAAATTTTGTAGCATCCTATGTAGCACAGAGAAAGGATTATATGGATGCTTATGTTATATTTGATAATTTGTAATTGATTTAAAACTCTGGAATCACAATTTTATTGCCTTCTCACAATTAAGGAAAAAAAAACCCTACCAAACCTTGAAAGGACATAAATCTTGCTTTTATTCTACCTTCCTGGTAGAATAAAAGCAAGATTTCAATTTAGAGAGAAAGTAATTCTCTAGAAGGGGCAGAGGGGGTTAAGGATTCTGCATGCTTATAAAAGAGCTGCCCGTGCCAGCAGCTCTTTGAGCAGAAGCAGTGTAAGGAAGAAGCTTGAAAGCTGAGGGGAATTGATTCCTGCAGCATTCTGTGTGCTGGACTCACTCCCTGCTAGGATTTCTCACTGTGTGCTCTGTGTGTACATACAGCCAAGGAGTGCATCTGTTCCCACTGCCAAAACACTGTCAGTTTAGGAACGATTCTTCTTAGGTCAGGATTGTTTTCATATGGTGAGAGACTGAGTTTAATGCAGCATTTTAATTCCTATGAGAATTTGCCAGAGCTTTACTAAGACTGAAAATGTTTGTCCTGTAATCCCAATTTTGCACTGACTGACCTGGTTCTTTAGTAGTCCTTCCTTTTGGATGTGTATTAATGTAAAATTTTAGCAGAAGCTTAATGTGGGGAAAGTGTCAGCCGTTATCCTATATCCAGGGACAATGAGGGTAATGTTTAAAATTCCCATTTGAAATGGGAACATCTGTATAATTCTAAATCTTCTCTGAACAGCCATGAAACCAAAACAACGGAGGAAGTAAGTGCAGTTTGACTCAAGAGAATGGGGCCTGAAGTTGTGCCTGGCTCTGTTCCAGAGGCAATTTGTTTCTAGTATGTGCACAGGAGAAATGTTTCCTTAATTAGCTTTGTCAGAGCCTGCACAAGGGCTGCCCTAGGAGCCAGCCTGGAGAGCCAGTGGTGTGTCCAAGGCTGGCAGGAGTGAGGCCCTGAAATGCATTAAGAAACCCCAAATCCTGTAAGTTTGCTTTTCTCCACACAGCTGTCCTTCTGTACTCATTTGAACACCTGAGAAAATCCTCTGCAGCAGAGGACATCCCAATTTTCCTTTGCTTTTCACAGAATGAAGCTAAGCAGAACTCTGGAAGTCATGGCTGAAACAACAATTTGACCTTATAAATTATAATAATGTAGAAAGAAATGTTCTTTCTGGTAGAAAGAACAGCACAGCAAGGGAAACTGACTTTTTCATTAGCTTCACAGCTAATTGATGGAAAACCTAAAATGCACAGGCATGTCCAGCTCTCTCTGAAGTGTTCAAACCTAACTTACATACATCCTATAAATGTTTCAAGTAACACAAGCAGGATTTAAAGTGACTCCTGAGCACCAAGTGTCTCTCCCAAAACCAGATGATGTCTACTGGCCAAGAGAAATGTTGGGATAAAACTCAAACTTACACTTGTGATTTTTACTGATGGTTTCTGTGTTACAGTACAGAACTTGTGTAAATGCAGTGGGCAGACAAAAGGCAGCTTGGATGCTATTTTGAGCTCGTGGATGTTCCTCTCTGCTTTTCTGCTTCTCCCTTCTAAACTGTTTGTATTTGAAGACGACGGTATTTCTCTGTGACTGTGCAGAATACCTGGAACACTGGATCTTAACTCCTGTGGGAGCCTTCCCAACCTCAAGGATATAAAATACAGCACATATTTTTAAGAAGTGAACTACACATCTCTATTTTACTGTATAATACTTTTGTATCATCCATTACTCTGGAAGGCTGTGCTGAAGTTTAAAAACTGATGAGTTGGAGATTAAGAGACTTACAGGTTAAAGCAGCTCTGCAGCACAATAATAAACACATCTTTAGCACTGGTCACTTATTAATGTGTCATGTACATTACAATGTAAATGAGGTGTGCATCCCTCTGTGTTCCTGTGGGAACTTTCCTTTTATCCCCCATATAAACATTACTGAGAGTGGACATTTTTTCCCCTGTTTTCAGGCATAATGATGCTACAAGCACAAGGAAGGGATTAAGGGGCAGTTGCCTAAAAAGGGATGTGCTGTGTGCACAAATCATCTTGCTACCCACTTCTTGCTTTCCCTCATACCTAAAATGTATTTTATTTATTTTCTTGTGACTCTCAGTCTATAATGAAATACCTCTGCTACTGTGCTTCATATAACCCTTTGTCTGCCAATTTTTTTTTTCCTCTCTCTGACAACAAACCATGTAACCTCTTCAGAACATAATCTTGCTTTAATCATTCCCTGCTGTCCCAGAAGCATTTGCTCGTGGGACAGATAGCATTTTTCATTTTGTGTCCTACATCTTTTTCTGGTAAGAATTGAAGTCCCAGTTGCATTATATGATTCTTCAGAACATATTGAGAGTAAGACTCAATGGAGCATCAGGGTGCTCTGAAGTGCACTCTGCAATGTGATAGAACCTGTCAGTTTTCAACTAAGCTCTGTAATATTTGAGAACAGTAATATCTTAACAGTACAGAGTAGAAAGGTGATGGCTCACATTCAGTTTGTTTCCACACTGACTCCATGAGAGCTAAGTTCCTTAGACAGGCTTTTGTGGCTGCAAGTTCAGCAATGGATAATAGATATATATATTATGGATTTAAGCATCTTCCCCTATTCTTGATGCATGATTAAATCATGACTCAGATAAAAAATGCATTCTTTGCAGCTTTATAAATTAATGAGTGAGGGGCATTGTTTTACCATAGTGCTGCCTCAAACTGTAAATCTTACTTTGTGAAACAGGGTGGAGACCTTGTGCACTCTCCTGTCTTCAGAAACAAAAAATAAATTCGTATTCCAATAAAAATCCCAGGTATTAAACAACTAATCCTAGCACAAACTGTGTATGCCTCTGTAATTGAAGATAAGAGTACTCAGCAATGCTTGGCAAAACCCTAGGCTAAGAAAACTGAAACACATTATCCAGCTGAATCTACAGGGCAATGCTTAGGTCAAGAAAAGACAATTTTTCTAATATAAATTAGATGAAGCTACCTGTGTGTAAATTCTGTATCCTAAAAACTACATGCAATTATGTAGCAATAATAATGGCATGTATATTCCCAGATTTTTTTGAGAAATTATATTTGGAATAGAGTGCTGCAAGGTCTTGAAGTTTGAATTGCCTTCTTGGCAGCACTCAAGACTGTAAAGTGAACACAAGCAGAATTTTAATGGCTGTATTCAGCTTGAAGAAAGGCATCCAAAAGTACAGACCCGGTTCTTTACCAAGTTTAGGTTTAGCCTTTCTTTGACAGAAAACATGACCATTTTTGCCACAGTCATATTTTCTGGAAAAATCCCTTTGCCCAGGATTCTTCTCCTGGGAAGTTGAGAAGCCTCAGAGAAAAAGGAAAACAATAATTATCTGATTTGCTTCTCCTCTGTTTTGCTCCTTTGGAATGTGTTTGGACATTGTTTACCAACAGGTGATTGCTTCATTAATTTCATGTGAATTGTTTTCACTCATTGTCCAATCAAGGTCAAGCTGTGTCGAGGCTCTGGAAAGAGTCATGAGTTTCATAATCATCTTTTTAGCCTTCTATAAGTATCCTTTCTGTATTCTTTAGTGTAGTTTAGTATAATATTCTTTATTATAATATAGTATCATAAAATAATAAATTAGCCTTCTAAGAACATGGAGTCAGATCCATCATTCCTTCCTGCCATGGGGCACCCTGCAAATACAATACATTTTCACCATTTCAAACAAAAAGACCATTTCATAAGTCACCTGTGTATTCCTGCATTACATGGGATGTTTATTCATTTGGTAGCAGATAGACAAGTACAAAAATAACTATAGCGGGATTTCTCATCCAGTTAAATAATTCTCTGCCACACAGACATGCCAACATTGCAGCTGCACGGAACCTGGGGGAAAGTGTTACAGTCTTTGTCAGGCATTAATCTGCATCAGATTATGAACCAAAAAGCTTCAAACAGTTGGAGCTATGAGTGGGTGTTTCCTACCCAAAGACACAGGAGTTGTGCTTCATCTGCTGAGAATTAAATCATAACCGAAATATTCTGAACTAAGTTATCACTGCTTCTGTGAGAGAAGCAAGCTGGTGTATGGGGTGCATTTTTTAAATCCTGTTTGTTTCAGAGCCAGGATGTTGTTTCACAGATTACCTCTGCCAGGAGCATGTTTTATGAGCTGTCTGGACATGGTTGTTCTTGTCCTTACGGGTTTGTAGTGACCCCTCCTGTAGCTGCAGCGCCCGGCTGTGAGGGCAGCAGTGCAACAGCACAGGCAGAGGAGCGAGGAGCAAAGCACAACAGGAATCAGCCAGACCCCCAAAGATGCAGCTTCCCAGGCTGCTGCCTCGTTGTCTGATGTGGAATTCCTGCCACTGGAGCCTTTGGTTTCATTGAGGTGCTGCTTGCTGCTGTTCAGGTGGGGACGGGTGGGCACGTGGGATAACACCTGGGCAGGCCTGGGGCTCAGAGCTGAGTGTGCAGTCTTGGCTGAGCTGGTGATGACCGACCTGCTGCTTGTCCTCTCAGCAAAAGCAATGGCTGCTGGGGAGGTTTGTGCTCTGGAAAAGGCTGTACCTTCAGTTCTCTGCACTGTCAGGCTCCAGCTGGGGCTGGGAGTGCTTGCTGGTAAGCCATGGCTCATGGCAGCAGGAGGAGCTCGGAGCAGAGGGGAATCTGACATGGTGCCATTGTGATGTTGGCATCTTCCCCCCTCAGGGGTCTTTGTGCTGTGCTGCCTCTCAGGTTTACTTGCTGAGGAGTAGGCATTTGGCTCTCGGGATTTCAGTTTCTCAAAAATGAGAAGATCTGGATCAATCCCTATGGAAATAGGATAATGTTAGTTTATTGATAAAAGCTTGTCTGCACACCCACAAAAATGGAAACAGAGGCAGGGCAGGGAAACCAAATAATGCCCTTTTGGATTGGAAGTGTCACTGCCTTGGGTTATGGGACACCTTATGGAATGCAAGGGATTTTGGGATTGCACACAATTTACTATGGGATGTTTAGGGAAGGAACCAAAGGTGAGGAAAGGGTAGTGAGGGCAGGGAAATCCAGGAAAGCTCTGTGTGTGTGACAGTCTGCACCAGCAGCTGGAGGGAGGCTGCACCCTGGGGGCTCAAATATCCCAGGGGTGTTGAGTTTGGGGTCCAGACTGGGCACCCTGAGAGCATCTCAGCCCAGCTGCCAGGGCACTTTGCATTGTATATATGTGTGTGTATATCTACACATATTTATATATTTTCACTACACAAAAAGCAGGATGAGGCTTTTGGTGCTCCCTGTGTTGGTGTGTTTGCTTTATGCGTTTGTCTGTGTTACCTCTGTGCTCACAGGGCATTTGCCTAATGAAAATAAATGTTCAGCCTTGTTACTGCTTGGGTCTGGGGACATGGAGCAGTGGCAGCCTCCTCTCTCAGTCTGTCAGAGCTGGGAGGATATTTTGGCCAAGGACAGCACTGATGAGGTACTCAGAGCATGGATCTTGAGAGCAGGGTATATCTTCAAGCTCCTTTCTCATTGAGTGGAAGAAAGGGGGGAATTATTTTCAGAAGTAGGTATATAAATGAAAAAGGAAATAAGTCTTTATCTCTTTTAACATTGTGTGTTACTTCAGGAGATCATTTAGCACAGCAGCTGACCTGGTATCATTTTAACATTTCCTAGTGCTGCTCTGTTTTCAGCCTTTATAAATGAAATGCCTAATTACCTGTTGTGATGTTGTACAAAATGACATCAACTCCAGCCTTTAGAATGCAGCTTTCCAAAGCTGGGCAAGACATGTGCAGGCAGTTCCTGTTCCCATGAATGGCTCCATGGTAGAACACTGCTAGATTGCAGGAGACTGGAACCCATAAAGAACAAAGGTGAGCTTCTCAGCAGAATGACCATTGCATTTTGCATGTTATGATGTTATTTAATGTCAGAAATTCATTATATTTGCCCAGATCCTGTGGGAGGAGAGACCAGATCCTGTGGTTCTCTCATTATCATATAAACTAATTGAGCATACAGTCAAAAGAGAACTTATATTCTTATTTTACATCTGGACTAGAACAGCCATATGAGTGCTACTTCTGTATTTCATTAAATAATAACTGATTTAAAGCCCTTTGAAATGCCCTCTAATATCGCTTTTTAGTTAAGATAGTAACAAATTTTGTTTGACTATATATGATTATGAAAAGGAGATTTCAAGTTACCATTTATTATCTCTGTAAGTATCCAGTCCCATGTAGGGGGATATGAGAAAAAGCTTGTTGTTGAGATAGGAACAACCTTGCTGAAATGTATGTAATTTTTCTCACCTCATATTATTTAAGACACAATTTGACTCTTCCCAGGATTGCTGCTGGATGTTATTTATGTCACTGTCAGGTTGTGAAGGTCATATTTTTGCTCATAATTCAAAATACAATCTAAATTTATATTGACTTTATTTAGTAACTGGTACCTCGCTTTCATCCTCCAAAACCTTATCCCAACCCCTTTCCAGCCTGGAGAGTTTTGAAAATTTAGGCACCACAAACATGCAATTCATATATCCTTCTAAAATACACTCCTGTAGAGTACAAGTGCAATGTGATACAAAGTACAAGGCTTAGGACAAAGAATGATTTTGTTTATTTTCACTCTTAGCCTGAGTTTACCAGAGAAAAGGGGCGGCCAGCTGAATAACTGCTATTATTTGTTGCTGTAACTTTAGTGTTACCTGGTTTGCATGGTATAAACACAGAATAAGAGGGAAATTTGTATTTCAGTGAAGGACACACTGTGTGTCCCCTCCACTCTCCCTCTCACCATGTCCTAGTCTGATGCCATCCTGCAGGAACAGAATGCTGTTGGAATCACAGTCACTGCTTGTTTCCTATAATATAGATGGGGATGCCCCATAGATGGGGATGAATACTGAAGAGTGACTCTCTTAATGCTGGTATTGCCAACTAAGTTACTCTTTTAATATTGCGATAACAAGCTTTGCAACAAAGATCTAAAGTTGCAAAGCTTGTAATTTTAGTGTGCTCCTAGTGTAGTCTGAAAAAATACAGACTATCAATTTCCTTTCCATGGGACAACAGTTGCAATGTGCCTCTGCTTTCCTGCCTCCTTCCCCCCCCTCTATTTCTTCTTCGAGCGAAGGGCTGTTTATATAAACATTACCCAAAATGGGGGCTCGGTGCGTGCCGGGGCGCTGCCAGCCAGCACTCACCGTTGCTCCGGAGGCAGCAGCTCCTGCTGCACTGCTGGGACGAGGATTCCGCGTAGCCCCGCAGCAGCCGCGCTCCCCGGCGCCGCGACTCCCGCAGGTCCAGCAGGAGCCCCGGGAAGCGCCGGATCCAGCAGTTCTTGTAGAAGGCGGTGGGCGAGCAGAGGCGCTGGGGGAGCCCGGGCAGCCCCAGGAGCCCCAGCAGCAGCAGCAGCAGCAGCGCTGGTGCCGCCGCCAGCAGCGCGGCCATGGCCCCTGCAGGGCCTCAGGGAGCCGCGCGCTGCCCCAGCGCTGCGCCCGCACTGCAGAGAGCATCCCTGGAAATCTGGGGATGCTGCCAGGGACACGGGCTCCTCCACACAGTGCCCATGGTGCTGTCCGGGCAGCTGCTGAAAGAGAGCAGACATTTAATGAGCTGCACAAGATTATAAAGAGTTGTTATTGCTGTTCTGTAACTTAATTATTTGGAGGTGGGTTTTGAGACACAAAAGGGACAGGCTGGTTTTAGTCAGTCAGAGAACTTGTTTCTGTGGTCCCCTCTTTGTGTCTCTTCTCCTCAGACCAAGCCACGCAGACAGCCTTGAGATTTGATGAAAAACTGCAAGCTCAGCACCTTGTTCCACCTCATTTTTTTCACTGTTCCACTCAGTACAGAGAAACAGCTCTGTCTTGGATCTGAACACTTGGAGTTATCTGGTGACTGTAATAGTGAAACCCTGGAAAAAGTTAAAGATAGAATCTAAAATGTTAGGCTTTGTGCTTTCCCAGATCAACTGCACCATCGTAAACAGTATGATAAATGATATAATTGTTAGATGTGATAATTGTTTAGTAATTAAATGTAATTATTATATAACCATAAGAAGAATAGTGAGAAACTATGTTAGAAATTCAGAGAAGAGCTAAATTTATGTATACAATAGAACAATATAAGTTTAATAATTAACATGAAAGTTATGTAATAATAGAGTATAAAACATGATCATTTCAGATGTATGGTCGGAGTCAGATTTGAGTTGAATATACCCCGATTCCCAGAGCTCTTAATAAAAAGCACCGCATATAGTCCCCCATGATTATGTGTTTTTGAATGCTAACAACTGCAAAAATTTGCTTTCTTATGCTAACACATGAACCTCCATCCAGAGGTAGAGATCTGTTCCCCTTCCTACACTATTTTGATTGCAAGAATAATAAAATTTTATTTGCAAAGATCTAGAACCAGATGAACTTTCTATGACTGGGGAGGGCTGGAACCTCCACTTAAGCTATGATCATGTTCTCCCTCTAATAAGCTTAAAAATATTGAGCAGTCCATACAAGGTTTTCTGCTAGGAAAAGGCCTGTCAGAAAGAAAACACAGCTGACACACAGGGAGATGATTTTTCAATCTGGTCTGAAACCTGAAACTCCCACATTTTTTTCTAAATAGGACCAAGTCTGATCCCTGCTTCCCACGTTACACTTTTCATACAGAAAAGCTTTAAAATCCACAAGTTGATTTAAACCCAGTGGACTGCATAGTGAGGTTGAGAGACTTAGGCAGAAGTGTAGTTTGCAATAAAAATTGGGTGTTCAATACATACGAATATTTTACACTGTGTTTTTACTCTTCAAGATTGAGATCAAGGAATGTGTAGATCAGTTAGGTGGAGTGGGGAGAGCCACAAACCCATTTTAATTCTTCAGTCATTACAGATGATGTTTGTTTTCACAGAACTAGGCCCCCAGTTTGGAAATGAACTGACAGGTGTAATATTTTGTACCCTACACAGTTCAGTGGATGATAAAAAAGCACAGAGCAGGTTAACCTCTGCTGATCTAATAGCAAGACCAAGGCATTATTTTATTCATTGGAACTATAATTAGAAGGATTCCAAATAAATGTCTGTTGTGGGAATATGAGAATTAAACTGTACGAAAGAGGGTAAGTGAGTAATTCTTCAAGCCTCTATCCTGAAAAGCAGCTCTTGGCACTTGTGTTGTTTTATTTAGTTTTGGAGTTTGATATTTTCATCTCTGTGATAATCAGCACTTAAAACCTTAAATACATTATAAAATACCTGAGAGGTTGCACTCAGTGGACTGCACAGGGAAGCTTTTAGACATTTATCTACCATTACCACAAGTGCTATTGACAGTGTATTTTTTAAAATATTTGTTTCCGTTTTCCAAATATCCCAAGGTATCACTTGATTTGGAACACACTCAAAATTTTGACAGACATGCCTGTATTTTGGCATTACATCCTGTAGTGTGAATTAGTATGATTTTCAGATCTGTTTTGTTCTGTAAGATTTGCATGCAAAAATGTTGATTTCTGATTGTTTTTCTCACTCCTACTCTTCCCCTATCTCCAAGAAGAGAAACCTGGAAGATTGGAATAATCTGGGGAAGCACTTAACAAGGAGATGAAAAGTATTCTTTCCTCCTCCTCTTTTCCTGAATAAATTTTAAGGGCAGAAATAGCTGCAAGGAAACTTTCTTTTTAATGAAAGATAGAGTGGTTAAAACAAGTAGATAAATGGCTGCTTTAGGCAATTTCCTTTAAAAACAGAAAACTTCTATTAAATTTCACCATCTGCTGCCAGCCTCCCCTCAATTTCACTTTGACTTTTCAATGGGAAATGTAAATTAGTGCTGAAATTTTAATTCACAGATATTTTGCAAGAAAGAAATGCCCAAGTCTTACCTGCAAACCTGATTTTCCATGTGCTCTGCAAAGAGGGACCAAGAGGCTGCCACTGACACAGGGGAGTCTGTGGCCAGTACCAGACCAGCACTTCATGTTATTTAGGAATTCCTTTCATCCGACTCCTCACATTTCCTCCTGCAAAACAAAAAGCTAGGGGGGCCTGTTTCCTGTGAGAATATGAATGTTTTTGCAGGCCTTTCAGTAAAAGAGATATAAATGGACCTGTCATGCTGGAACAACAAAATGATCTTTTTCATGATCCTTCTTATAATCAGAAACAGTCCCTGAAGTTTCCCACCTGGGCCAGCAGTGAGAATGGCACAATCCAGGAGCTTCCCAGCACAAAGGATTCATCACCAGGCATTAACTCTTTTTTTGCCAAACAGAAACAAAAGCACACAATTTTCCATATGAAGTGACAGACATGTCTTGATTTTTGGAACTGCTTTCATGGAATATATGGTTCTATCACTCAGAATATGTAAAGAACAGAAAGGATCTATTTTGTTGTAGAACTGTGGAATGATTTGGGTTGGAAGGGACCCTAAAGCTCACCCATTTCCACCCTCTTGCCATGGGTAGGGACAAGTTCCACTATCCCAGGTTGCTCCAAGCCCTGTCCAACCTGGCCTTGGGCATTTCCAGGGATGGGGCAGCCTCAGCTGCTCTGGGCACCCTGTGCCAGGGTCTCACCAACCTCATGGGGAAGAATTTTTTCCTGATATCCCATCTAAACCTGCTCTCTGACAGTGTGAAGCCATCCCCCCTGGTCCTGCACTTACATCCCTTGTCAAGAGTCTCTCTCCATCTTTCCTGTGGGCTCCCTTCAGGCACTGGAAGGCAGCAATGGGTTACACTGAGTCCATCTCTTCTCCAGATACTGTGTGACAGAGCAGTGGGAAGGTGACAAGCTGAGAAATGAGACCCAAACAGTTTCCCAGGTGAGGTACGAACCTGCCCAAGTCCTCCTGTGAATGTCAGTAATGAATTTAATGAAATGTGCAGCATAATCCCATGTGATATCAGCATAAAGTTCCCTGCCTGTGTGCTCCACATAGGCAAACTGAATTTCAGGCCTGTATTAAAATTATATCTCATTTTCCTGAGATTTGCACATGTATTTTCCCTTTATTATAGTAGTGGTAAGGTCAAAGTTTTAAGTAAGCCAAGTACATTGATAATTTCAGAATATGTCACTGTAACTGTTAAGGCATAAAAGTTATAAAAGACTAATGTAATGAATCACGAAATAATGAAATGTAAATATGGGGGAAAAAATCAAACCAAGTCTTTCACATTATTCAAATAATGTGCTTGCTTTCTTTCTCCTTGAAAATTTTCCTTGAAATCAAAACTGTCTTGCAAAATATCTATAGTACAACAAACCAGCATTTTTTGAGAGAACTGTTTTGTCAAAAACAGCTATTAGTGGTCAGGTTTTGGTTTGGAGCAATGTATCACATTTTTAATGACTCTGACCTCTGAGGTTAGGGACAATTGGATCCAAAGATTCTGGGTTCAGTCCCACCCCAGTAAAAAGAGGTGAAATATTACAGTTTTTCTTCCTGGGGCTTCATACAAACAGTTTTTAAGACCTTTGTTTCCAAGGGTTGCCAGGCCCTGAGATTCTCTGGGAGCTTGGCTTCAGACTAATTCTGGCCAAACCTCTGCTGCAAGGCTGGCATCTGGGTGTTCAAGCAAAGAGCAATACAAGTCTTAGCCAGATTACATTTATACAAATATATATCTAGTGGCATTGCAGATTAACTTCAGCCAAGTTTTATGACAAAAGGCAGAATGTTTAGCAAACACTCATGAACAGATGCTGATTTATGGCAGAACTTGAACAGGGAAAAGGGGATGGAATTTCAATCTTGTGGTGAATTTTACAGTGCTGGAGAGTGGAAGTCTTCCATGTGGATTACCATTTATTTTACATAGTTATTATGTACTAAAGTTCAGCATTGCCTGTCGACACCAGGATTAAAAAATATCTGCTGTTCTAAAAGCACCCAGCCGAGTCTCCTCCAGGCACAGCTGCACAAGAAATTCCTGGCTGTGGATGCACAACGCATTTGTGCAGAGCAAACATCCCTAACAGGGGATCCAGCAGCACACAGAGCACTCCAGCAGCCTGACCCCCATTCAGGTTTTGTCAGGGAACATTCATTTCACCTGAGGGAGTTCCAATGAAAATCCTTAAGGGGTCTGTGGTATATAAAAAATGGACCAGGTTGAAGGCCATGGCAAGGATTTACACTCTTCCACCTCCTCTCTGCTGTCTAGGGCTTGGAATTCCTCATGATCCACAGAGAATGCCCACCACACACAGACTTTTTGCTGCCCAGGAGCACACACTTTAGTATTAATCACTCAGATGTGACTAATAAGTACTTGATAATAAACAATCGGCTTTCAAAAAACATGCCACCCCAAGTATCTTTTCAGTAGTGCTTCAATATACTTTTTTTTTTTTTTGCAAGGAATAAATAAACAGCACATTAAAAGCAGAAAAAATAAACAGAAAATATTAGGGAATAATGTCTGAACAAGTGCTGTTAGAAATAAGAGTGCTTGCTTTCTATTTTTTTTCTTTTTTTTTTTTTTTCAATAGCATTGCTAATGGCACTGTGTAAGAAGTGATTTGTTTGGCTGTGAATCTGAAAAGAGAAATTACCTTTATTTAGCAGGTCATCCTTCACAAATGCTAAAGGTTCAGCTGAAGTAAAATTATGCTGTGGTCAGTTCCTCTCAGAAATGCCAAAATCCTTTAGAACACCTTTAGAAATTTTTAAATGCTGAAATATTGCAGGATAATTCCTATGTTCCATACATGCTTACTTTGTATCCTGTGACAGGGAAAATACTGAACAATTTGGCAAATCCTTTCTAAAAGACCAATTCCTGTCTTGAGTAATTCCACTGTTACTCAATGCACAGTTCCCTGGCAGTGCAGTACAATTCCCTGGTGTCTCAGAGGGCAGAATGTGGCACTTTATATTTCATATTAGATAGCAGGGACACTTTAAATATCCCCAGTTTCAGTACCAGTTCACACTTTAGATTAATAAGGCTGAAAGGAATTCAATTTTTCCACTGTTTTTTTTTTTTTTTTCACTCAGTGTGGTCCTTTCCTCAGGGCATTCAGGTTTGTGTTAATTTCTGGTTCTCAAATATTATCCAGTGTCTCCCTGGCTTTACTTTTCTTTGTAGCAGGAGCCCCTCCTGAGTCTCCGTGATTCCTTGCTTTTGCTATGCTGGGAAAGTCAGAGGGCTACAGAAATGTGTGCCCAGGCAGAGAAAGGCTGAGATTCTCTGTGTCATGGCTGAATGGTCTATTACAATGGAGTGGCTGTATGAAAAAAGCTTCTTCCATTTCCACGTCTTTTTAAAAGAAAAGAGTGATCTCTCTTTGGCCTTGGAAGAAATTCAGACATTAACTATGAGGAAATAGTTCAGGCACCAGACACAGGGAAGAATTATGTAGCACAAATGGCCAAGGGAACCCTGGAGCGAGAGAGCCTTTACTGACACTCTCTGGTGTCTGCACAATCCCTTTCTTGGCACTTGAGAACCCTTTTTCTTTGTATCAATTTGTCTCTCACGTACTGTAAAGAGAGGCCTGAACTGTCTAAAACACCTTGAAAACTTTGCCCCAGGAGCCAAAGTCTACAAGACAGGTATTGAAAAGCTGATCAGAGTTACCTTTGTCTTCCTCTCTGAGTGTCTTGTTCTTCAGGACATGTTCTTTTGTCATAAACTCATTTAACATTCTAGATTTAAAATCTACTATGATTGTTTTCATGTTTGATACTTCAGCATGTTCTTGAAGGATGTTAGATAGTCCTTCATATTTGTTTCAAAGATCATGCAAATCTTTTATGGCTCTGAATGACACATTTCAGCTTTGTAGCTCTAGAAACAGAGTTCCAACTCTGGAAAATACATTTCTCATTCATTTAAGGTACAACCAAGATGATTGCTGGTGAAACAGCAATGCCTCTTCTTTGATTCCATTATAATAACATGTATTATTGATCTTAGAAGAAACCAGTGTAACCATAGAGTGGAAGACAAACAAAATTATCTCCACAAGAGTGGAACAAGAGAGTAGCCCTTGCCTTGGTGTGTTTGCAGTGTAAGTACTCTAGAAACACATCACACATGACTGATGAGTATAGGAGAAAACAGGGACCTGTTCTGTCAGCACACTCTGGCTTAGCACAACTGCCCAGCCCTGAGCCTGGAAAAAGCACAGAGAGATGACAATCAACCCCAAAAAACCCCAACAACAACAATAACAAAACAACTGGGTAAGGAAACAGGCTTTTTGTAACAGTGGCCACTCAGTACTGCTGACCTCTTGGGCATGTGAGAGCTCCTGGGGAAAGCTGTGGGAGTCAGGGCCATCAAAAGTTTGCTGGCAGGAATAAAACACTACTGCATGCCAGAATTGATCCAGCTCATTAACAAACTTCATGGGCTGTGAGGAAGAAGGACTGGAAATCCCAGGCAGGCATAGGCTCATCTGGCAACATACAACCAGAGAAGAAATATTTCATCCACCCAGGCTCTGGTGTCAACACTTTGAGGCTGAACTTACCATAACTGACTACATGGAAAAAAGCATTCACCAATTAGGAGCTAACTTACAAATCCATGAAACAGAAGAGACTCCAAAGCAGATGTCTAAAGATGGCAATCCTGCTGTATTCCAACGGGACAGCTTGTTTGCCATGCCAAACATGAGATCGCTGTTTTCCTCGGGAGTAATCACGATTACAATTGCTTGAAATGCCTGTCTGTGGGAATTAAAGGACAAGAAGGAATTAAGGGTTGGACTCCTACTGAGGGGGTGAGACACTTGTTGTGTGGGATAATCTTTTGAAGGCTGAACCTGAAGCAGAGAAGAAAAACAGCCAAGTGCTCATACTTTAACTTCAACACTAGGTGTAATGTTGTGGTGCTTTATTAAGAACAGAAGACAGGAAAGTGGAATCTGAATATTAATTAAATAATGAGGAAGACTGAAAGAGAAACACAAACCAAGCAAACAGTGAAACACATTAGCAGGAAAGAGAAGGTGAGAGGTGATGGTGACCCAGCTAGTAAAGAGACCTCTTTTGATCTGGTTGAGATCCTATAGAAAAGGATTTCAGAACATGAAATGGGCCCCTCAAAAGCAAGATGATGAAGATGCTTTGAAATGTGGAAAACAAACACCTGCAGAAATCTACTTCACCTCAAAAAATGCTTTTATAAAAGTCAGCAGAAGAGAACACCTGTAACTGAGACTGACATTTGTGTCATCTCCATGGGCTAGAGTTAAGATCAACAAAACAGTGATAAAGGATCACAATGCTAAAAAGTAAACAATCCTGTCCTCCTTACAAGAGAGGGAAAAAAAACCCCACAAAACAGACTAATACCATTGAAATATTTTAATAGTGGGGAGAAAAAAATCCTTTCTGAGCAGTGAAAATAGGGAGTTGTCTGAAAACTAAGCAAGCTGCACAAACTGGACATGAGTCACACTACTGCTAAAGTGAGAGTTTCTATGGTCTGCAATATCCAAAGGGAATATGTTCATAAAGATAAAAAATATATTTTGAACATCTTTATAGTACATATCAGCATATAAGAATACGGGCATGGCAGACTTTCCATCTGTTTCGGCAGATGGTAGGTTTTTTTAAAATAAAGAACTGTTATTGTGTTTGAAGAATATAACAAGGCAAACAGCAAATCTATTTCATCCTTGCCCAAGATGCTCAGTTTGCTTTTTCCTTGTTCATGTCAAAAAATTTCAGGGCTCAATTGTTAATTTCCTCTTTCCTTGTTCATTTCAAACAAACTCAGGACCCTGGTACGTAGCCCACTCCTGAGATGTCCTGTTCCAGGAACTCAGTAAATAGAAAAGATGGAGCAGCAGAACAGGTTATGCAGCGTCTTCACAGGGCAAACCAGGGACTGGGACACGCAGGGAGCCGAGGCTCAGAGCAGAGTCCCGTATCGCCCTCGCCATCCCCGGGTCCCTGTGCCGCTCTGGCCGTGCAGGGGGAGAGTTCAGCTGGGGAAGGGATGCGGCAGAGCGGGGATGCGATGGCACCAGGCTGCCTGTGCCGCTCTCCCGCTGCTTTTTCGCTGCGCGAGTGCCTGGGGAATGCTGCCCCCGGCCAGGGATGCAGCGGTACATTTATGGCAAGGGGTTAGAGCTGCGGCTGAGGCTGCGATCCCGGCCCAAATCAGGAGAGGGGAGCGCCAGGGGGGATCGCTGCGCCTCGGGGCTGTGCCCTGGAGCCCAGCACCGGGCTTTGCACCGTGCCCCGGACACCCACCCTGGCAGGGCCCGGGGGATGCCCTGACGGCCCCCCCGGCGGGCAGCGCCGGAGCGCTCAAACATTGCCTTTTTCGGGCTTTTTTTCTCTTTCCTCTCTGTGTGCGTTGTGTGCGGTTGAGGTTGGTTTTTTTTTTTTTTTTTTCGCTTCCCCTTGTCGCTCCTTGCAGGGCCGGAGCGGCGGCAGCGCTCCCGGCATCCCGGGGCCGCTCCGCCCATCCCGGCCCGGCCCGGCCGCGGAGGAGGAGCCGGCGCGGCGGCTCCGGCCGGGCTGAGGCGCGGCCGGGCCCGCGGTCAGCGATGTCCCTGGCGGAGCGGCGGCGGCGGCGGCAGCAGGAGGAGGAAGAAGAGCGGGAAGGGGAAGCAGGGGATGGGGCCGGTGCCGGTGAGGAGGTGGTGCAGATCCGCCTGGGGGACAAGTGCTACCCGGTGTGCAAGAGGAAGCTGATCGAGCAGAGCGACTATTTCCGAGCGCTCTACCGCTCGGGCATGCGGGAGGCAGGGCAGGGCCAGGAGGAGCAGCTGCTGCGCGGGGGGCTGAGCGCCCTGGGGCTGGAGCTGGTGCTGGACTTCATCAACACGTCCTGCCTGGCCAGGCTGGAGCAGGAGGAGGGCGGCGAGGAGGAGCCGCCGCTGCTGGAGGAGCTGGTGGAGGCCGCGTCCTACCTGCAGGTCACGCCCCTGCTGCGGCTGCTGCTGTCGCAGGTGCGCCTGGGCAACTGCTTCGAGCTGCACCGCCTGGCGCAGGTGTACGGCCTGCAGGACCTGCACGACGCCTGCCTGGACTTCATGGCCGCCCACTACCACCAGGTGCTGCGCAGGCCCGACGCCCGCCCGCACCTCCTGCTGCCCCCGGCGCTGCAGCAGCAGCTGCGGGAGCGGCGCATGAGGGGCACGGCCACGCTGGTGCTGCTCGGGGACTTCATGGGCCCGCCGGGGCTGCCCGCCGGCTGTCACCCCGCGGGGGACGCGCCCTGGGCCATGCTCCGCTACGACGAGGAGGCGCAGCGGTGGCTGCCGCTGGCCAACAACCTGCCCGCAGACCTGGTGAGCGTCCGCGGCTACGGCTCGGCCACGCTGGACAATTACCTGTTCATCGTCGGCGGCTACCGCATCACCAGCCAGGAGATCTCGGCCGCGCACTGCTACAACCCGTGCCTGAACGAGTGGAGCCAGCTGGCCTCGATGAACCAGAAGAGGTAACCTCTGCTCCCTGGTGTGTCCCTGTCTGGTGTTGAGGTAGATCCTGTTCACTCACATGGGACTAACAAACCTCTCTGTGCTCTGAACCACCAAACAAACCCAATGAGAAAACGCCTTTCCCGCTTTCTTTTTGGTGGGTTGTAACTCCAGATAAGTGTGAAAAACACCAATCGCTTGTTTTTAAAATTTTAAAAGTTTAATAGTAATAAAATGGTTATAAAAATAGTCATACAATTAGAGTAATAATAATTTGGACAGATTGAATTAGGACAATATGAGACAATCGAGACAAAGAGTTACGGACGTCCGGGTACCTTTTTCTGGGCAGCATGACCCCAAAAAAGGACACCCATTAAAACAAGGGATTAACCCTTAAAAACAACAGCCTGTTGCATGTTCATACACTTCATACATGATGCATAAATTCCATTCAAATACAGGATTCTATCTGGTCATCCTCAACTTCTTCCTCTGAATCCTGACAGCGCCTTCGAGGCGGGAAGAAGTTCGTTTCTTCTGATAAGAGGGCAATAAATTTTTTTCTCTGATTTAGGTGTCCTGTGGCTGCTATCTGGTGCAAATGCCTCATTTCCTTTCTTAAAAAAGATCCCACTAACATAGTTCTTATTTTAACTACAAAAGTTACCTTTTAATTACAAGACTACATTTATCATATTATTAAAATATTAATACAGCACTACTAATCAATACGTCAAAATACATATGGTAAATATCTGCCTAGAGCCATATAATATGTACTTTTCAGATAAGAGCATGACAAGTTTCCCTGCTCTTAGCAGGGTTGTACAGGCTGTACCAGACCTGGAGATGGCCAAAATCATTTAGTTACAGCAGTTGTCCATTTCATAAAAATCTGAAAGTTTTGTAGGCCTGCACTTCAGTGAAATACCAGAAAAACGTCAGGAAGATGGTGAGAAATTTCTCACTTGATGGGAACGTTTGGATCTGGGAATCCTTCATTGTTTTGACAGTTTTTCTTTTTTACCTTTTATCCTTTTGAACCGTTTTTACACGTTGATGTTTTACTTTGCATTCAGAAACACTTGTATAATTTATATTTGAAAGAGCAATAGAGACCTAGACTTGAGGAGGGCGCAAAAAGAGAGGCCTTGTCCCTGGCCAAGGTTGTGGCTCCTCTACCTTAACCACACTTTGGAGTTATAAAAACAAAAGCTTTCATTTCACTGAAACAAACTGGCTTTGTTTCCAACATGAACTTCCTCTTTGTTTCCATTTTAGTAAAAGTATTTTAAATTTTATCTTTTCTCTCTGAAAAAGAAAAAGTAAGGAGGCCAAAATTCACTGTAGAATGGAAATCCTCTTCTCTATCCAGTGAATTGAAAGAGCATGCACAGAGACCCAAGCTGTTGGCATAAATGCTTTGTATCTGGGTAGTTAAACTGCAATTTTTATTCCTGGCTCTATTTAGCTTTTGCCACCTAAACCCCCTCAAAACAGGGATTAGACCTAAAATTAAATCTTTCCAATTTCACCTTTTTGTCCCCTCCACTTCTTGTATTGTGAGAATTTTACTAAAATAATCACCTCCCTCATCAGTCATCACAACTGATGAGAAACCATTTTTCTCAGTGCTTCTGACTGCTTGGAATGGCGCTGGGAAAAGTTTCATCTGTAAAGTGAATGTTTGGCTTTTAAGCACTACAAACTCCTTTTCTTACAGACCTTTCTCAGAGGCTGAGCCTGTAGCAGAGTTCCCTCACGCGCCTGGGGAACAGAGATGTTTTAGCTAGCTTCATTTGACGGGGTTGGGAGCACTTGGCCTCGCTAGAAAAGCAGGGTGGGATCAGCCCACACAGTTTCTCCTATGGAAACTGATCACAGAAGTGCCACATTGATCGAATCACAAGGTTCTGTTTCTGTGATGTCTATAGCAAGAGAGCTGTTACTATGTATGTTGACTCTGCAATGTAGGTTTTTAAAAAATCACTTTTCAAGGCCTTTGTTGCACCTTACAGTTTGTGTATTCAAACTCTAGATCAGCCTTTTTTCCTCCACACTTTCCCTTTTTTTGTTTTTGCTAGGATGTATAATCATTATACTTGAGACAAACACATGGATATTTTATCCTCTTACTGTTTTCAATGGCATTGCCACGTCAACTTAATCTTCAAACCCATCACAGTTGTCAGCAAGGTGTTCTTTATGTGACAGTGTTCACAGGGGTTTGAGGATGAGGGAAGAGATGAGGATCTGACTCCATGTTTCAGAAGGCTTGATTTATTATTTTATGATGTATATTATATTAAAACTATACCAAAAGAATAGAAGAAAAAAATTCATCAAAAAAAAAGGTAAGAATAAAAAAAGAAAAAATAATAACAAAAGCTTGTGGCTCGGACAAAAAGTCTGAGCTAGCTCACTGTGATTGACCATTAATTAAAAACAACCACATGAGACCAATCACAGATCCACCTGTTGCATTCTACAGTAGTAGATAACCATTGTTTACATTTTGTTCTTGAAGCTTCTCAACTTTTCAAGAGGAAAAATCTTAAAAAGATTTTTTATAAAAGATGTCTGTGACACCTTTAGACTAGAATTTCACACTGGCCATTTACTGCAGAAAGACAGCAGGCAAATGGATATTTTTGGAATAATCTTTATTCCTAAATTCCATGGTAGTTATTGCAGGCCAAAAAGTCCCCAGAATTACACCTGCAAAGTAGCAGTGAGGATGTTGTTCCCTGAGTAACTGAGGGAACTTTTTTTAATGGAAACTCAGCTGACCCCTTCTCAACACACATTTCTGATTTTACCAGCTTCACAGAATCTCAGCTCTGCAGTTAATTATTACTTTTTCCATCTGACATAACATGTCAGCTCCCTGATGACCTGCTGGGTGCTTTGTGGCAGGGAGAGGTGGCCTGTGTCCTAGGAGCCAGGAGCAGCATCATTTTTAACAAGAGGGGTTTGCATGCTGCATGTCCAGTGCTGATGCCTGTCTGCCACACATCTGTGCTGCAATTAGAGCTGCAGTTCTCGTGGCATTGTATTTTTAGTTTTGTTATGCTGTAGTAAAATAAGCAGGGTGGTTGCCCGGCCTTCTGCTTAGGAATTACAGCCATGTGACTGCCTGGCAAATGAATTTATGTCAGCTGATACAATTACATCCCATGGATGAAATTCGACATACCTTCAGGGAGGGCTCTAGTTTCCATTGAATTTGGTTTGACTTCAGACTGCAGAGGGTCTGGATTTGACCTGCATGAGTGACTCCATGTGTTGGCCCCAAATGAAGGAGGAGTTATGGATATAATTTTGCTGCTCTACTCTTCATGTAAGAGCTTTCTGCACTAAAAAACCTTTCAAGTTCTATGGTGTTTCTATCATGAATTATTTCCATTGTTGTAATCTCCTCATGCTTAGAAGAAACACTCCTAACTTACTTCTAAATAGAAGATGAAAGTCACCTGAATGTTTAGCAACCATTCTGGTTTGGGTCTTCACTGTTGGCTTTCTTTTTAGGTGTGCAGGTCTTATTACTCTAAAATTTTCAAACTTTTTCACAATAGGCAAGTCCTGTCTAATGTTCTTGCAATGCCTCCCAGGAGCTTCAGAGAGTGTTATTCCCAATTTATGCATACCCAAGGGAGCTAAAATAACGTGCTCAGGCTCCCCAAGGAAGCCTGTGGCTGAGCATGGAATTTCTCATCGTCTGAGTGCTAAATCCAGTGCTGATCACAAATAGTCCACAGCAGATCAGGTTTTCTAGACCTTTTCATTCTAGACATGTTTCTGTACTTGGAATTCTCAAGAGAGAGAATGACTGAACTTTTTAATAGAAGCAGCTCCATGTTAGTGTTGCCCAAGATCACTGGATCTCTGGAGTGGTCTCTGGAGTCAAGAAGGTAACCAAGTGAATTTGGAATTGTTTCAGTAATGTCCTTGAATACCTTTCCAAACATTTCCTTTTTTTTTTAAGTGAACACTGTCTGGTGAAATTTACTATGTAAAAGTAACATACTCATCAGATTTCTACTGCATGTGCCAGTTATAGCTGTATATTCCACTTCTGTTTTCCTTCAGAACCTTCCCACTCATGGCAGGTAAATCTTCCAGGCCTGGAAGACCCATGTAAGCCCAGGCTGAAATTATGCCCAGGCTGGAATTATGCACATGGAAGATGATTTTTGTGAGCAATCTGTACCTGAACCACTGCTGCTCTCAGGACTCTTACAGAAATATGGGAGATGATGCTTCTGGGAAATGCTGCTTGTTCAGGAGACCTTCTCTTTTCTCATTTTTGCTGTTTTTTTTGTTTTTTTTTTTTTTTATTCACTCAAAATTCTTCTGTACTGGAAGAAAATAGACTTCAAAATTTTTGTAGTCTAATTAAAGTTAAAAGTTTTTGTAGTCTAGTCTAAGTTAAAACCATCCATACCTTACTTACCCAAATGTATCACACACTTCTAAAGCTAAATGTTTAATGCAGTGTACTCTGCAAATTCTCATAATATTAAAAAGGGAGGAAAGTAAAGTCATTGAAAATATGTAAAACGCTTTGGAATTGCTCCATAACTGTGTTTTCACAGTTCCTTGTCTATGTTGTAAGTGCTTTAACTCTAGAATAAAGAGGTCATCTGATTTTTGAGAAATTTTAAGGTTAAATTCATCATTTGGCAGGAAGAAACAATGCTGGTTACTCCAAGGCTCGTGTTCTGCAGCAGGACCTAGGCCACCTTGCAAATAAATACATATTTAACTCGCTCTTGAAATCCTCCAGCAGTGTGGATTCCAACCTACGCTGCAAACTTCTTCCCAGGCCTCTTGTTCCCATGTTTAGCCGCCCCTCTAATCAGAAAGTCCTCCCCAGTATCTGGGATAACTCTCTTTTGTTGTACACTGAGATTGTCAGTGAACAAAAACTGTGTGTGTCCTTCATAGCCACTGCCCCACGGGCTCCTGCAGATACACTGAGCACAGTGCAGAGCCACAGGGGGTTTTGGGGAGCTGTGGAATGTTCTTGCATGCAGAAAGCCTCTCTGCTCCAGCTCCTTTGCATTCATTGTTATATTTTCCTTCCTTGTGCACCAGCACTTCGCATTTTGTTGAGTGAAGATCAAATTTTGAGCGATGGTGGAACTGCTGTTCCTGGGCTCCTGTTCAGAGTCAGTGGGGGCAGCAGAAGACAGCTCATATCTCAGCTTGTCCCAGCAAGAAGGGACTCTCTGGGCCTGGTTTTTGGGAAGTACATCTTGGTCCCTCAGGTTTAGACAAGTCACAGGTGTGAGTGGAGCTCTGTCGTGGTGGAATCTGTCTGATTCTGCCCTGCTGTTTCCAGGCTGTGGTCCATGGAACAGTTGGTTGTGGAGAGCTGGCTGCCTGCACAGTGTTTGCTTTCCTTGTTTCCAGCTGCTGCCATACTTGAAAAGAGACTAAAAATACACTAAATATTTCCTAATGTGCATAAAGACACCTGCTGTTACTGGCATGGAAAGGTGAATGGCAGAAGTTTTTCTTAACATATTGAGCCATTGTCCAAACTTTCATATGAAGTGTACTGATGGATACTTGCAGCTACTTTTGAGTAAAATGAACCTTATTGTTAGTGAATTCCATAAACCTGAGATACGTCCACTGAATGTCATCCATTTTAATGAGTGTTTGCAAGTGGTTAAATAACTGACACGAAGGTTTGTGACTTCCTTTTAGATTGTTTAAAGCTGAAAGTTGTCCTGTTTGTGTTTCAATAGATAACTTTCCCAGTGGTTTTGCCCCTTTGTTAATTTGTGGAAATTTTTTCTCTGTCCTAACTTTTGCAATAGGTATATTGCTTTGCAAATCATAATGTTTTGCAAATACTTACCCTCATTTCATACCTGCTTTTGATTGCCATGTTATTCTGGATTCTCTGAAATGGAAAGCATAATTGCTATTGAGGGAATATGAACAGACTGACCTAATCGTAGATGTCAGGGGAAAAAATAAGAATAAAAAGTAATTAATTCCTTCAAAGGAGCGTTTTAGTTTCCAAAGCTGTATCAGGCTGACAAGAACAAAGTAATTCCATCTGGAAACAAATCCTTTTTCCAAATAGATTTAATAAAAAAAGTTGCAGGACAGTCTGCAACTAGGCAGGGTTCATTTTATCCAGACAAAACCCTGCAAAAGTACTTAGCAGTAAGTTTTGAATGTTGGATTCCTGCAGGGTGGTACTCCTTTTGCTGCCCAGCAGGTCTGAAACACCATTTCAGTTTTACAGACACAACACAGTTCCCTGTTTGGCTTTGTGCTGAGCTGGTGCCCTCCAGGGACTGCCACACATCCAGTTAATTGGGATAGCAATGGTAAAATCTCAGTTGGCTCAGCAGAAGAGAAGGAACAACTTTTCTAAGCAATGAGACTGTTCCTGGGTAGAGGAAAAGCTCATCCTTTGTTAGGCCAGCTTCCCTAGCTGGAAGGAGGAGCAGCATACAAGAGTTCTGCCTTCACATCCTCCAGGTTCTTCCTCCAGATCTGCACCTCTAACACCCATGGACCATTTGTTTCTGTCTGTGTTACCTTCAGGGTGTGAAATAGGCGACTTCTCGTGCTTCAGAATCAGGAAGTTGTCCTTTGCCATGTGTGAATTTTGAGAGCATAGTGGAACAGACTATGAAATAAATGACCCATTTGGAGGGCATTGCTCATGGGGTGCAATGTTATTTTTGTTTATCTATGGGTAAAACATAATTTGCAGATAGATCTTGCTTCAGAGGATGTATTTAGTAGTTTAATGCTGAGTAGGCTACAGAGGATTCTCTCTTCTTTCTTTTGCTGAACAGGATTCAGTGTGTTCCACTTTACATTGCTTTTTTATTAGGGTTATTAAAGGGATTCAAAATAAGTGTGCCTTCATAGGCATCCATCAAGCCTTGTTTGAAATTTCTGCAATTTTAACTGAAATTACATCTTTCTCTGCGTGTCCATGTAATGCACTTTTCTCTACCGATGGCACATTGTTAAAAGCCTGATAAAAATGACCTGTGTGCTGAGCACATTGGTTAACTGAATATCTAGAGCTGAACTGGCACAGACTGAAATACAAAATAAAATATTCCTCAGTCTCAGCAGCACCATCAATACCATTCAAACTGTCACTGGTTACTGTCCTGAGTAATTGCAGTGTAGTTACAGCATTTTGGGCTGGCACAGAAGAGTTCAGATGCTGCAGATCCCTCAGGCAATGGTGCAAGCTGTGAATGGTGATGAGTCTGTCAGAGCCTGGGTGGGAGGAACTTCCCTCTGTATTTCTGCCCATGGATGCACCTCATTTCAGTGCTGCAATCTGTTCTTTCAGGTCCAACTTCAAGCTGCTGGCTGTCAGTGGGAAGCTCTATGCCATCGGTGGCCAGTCCCTTTCCAACGTGGAGTGCTACAACCCGGAGAACGACTGGTGGAATTTTGTGGCGTCCATGCCAAACCCTCTTGCAGAATTCTCAGCTTGTGAATGCAAGGGCAAGATCTACGTTATTGGAGGATATACTGCACGAGGTAACCAGTTTGCTGTTAGTTCTTGTTGCTTTTTACTGGTTGTTTCCAAGGCCCAGATAATTTTCTGCTGTTCTTCACGAAAGCTTTTGAACTCATGGAGAAGGCTGCATAATGCTGATTAAAACACAAAGAAATAAATTGCTGGTAGAAAATTGTTGATGAAATAAACAAACCAAAATAATAGCTCTATCAGAGAAGAATCAGGTATTTTATTTTTTTTTTTTCAGAGCCTCTGTGGACCTGCGGCTCTGTTGCTTGCAGAGAACAAGCTGATGGGTACTTCAGCACCCAGCTTAGCCACTACCCCTTTTCTTAGATTTTGATCACACAGTAGAGAGAGGTCTCAACAGACATACTTTGTTTCCTTTTTAAATACCTGGTTTAGACTGTCAGAAGGAATAATACATAAAAAATATCTGCCTGCCTTAGTATTTCTCATGTATTAATAGATATCATGGTCTTTTCACTACAGTATTTCAGTGTTTCACAGGCAAATTCAAGTTGTACCTTAGTAACAGAATAGAACAATCAAAAGCAGAAGCAAGAACCAACGCTTTCAGCTTATTTAATTTCTATACCAAATTTTCTGCAGACACTATACAGAGGGGAGGATTTAAAGTTTCATTCTCTTCTGACAATTACTTTTATCTAGTGGGGAAATAAGTTCAGTTAAAAAAAAGCTCCCATTTGTTCATTCCTTAAGTACATAGTGCCATTTTTTGGGAGGAAGACATTTTCTCAGAGCTTTGGAAGTCAATTTTTTAAACATGTCAAATGTTCAGTATTTACCAGGATTTCGTAAGTTTGAATTTGGCCTTTGCCCACTTCAGTTGACCACAGCAGTTTTAAGGCTTTCTTTCCAAGCAGAGAAGGAAATTAGAAGACAGATCAGCTTTTACAGACAGTACTGCAAGCAAAACTAAACTGATGTTAGAACAAACTTCTGAGCAGATTTGAGCCTCTGAATCATTTTATAAAAGACACACTGGTAGCAGACTTAGACGCCAGAATTGCCACAGTTACACTGGTCATTTTCCTTCTGAAGTATGCCAATGTCAGAAAGTATTAAGACCTAAAGATATGAGAAACACTAAGGTTTATATGCTGGTTTGCTACCTTTACTACATAAAACGCATGCAGCAATTGATGGGGTTTTTTTATTATGTTATTTTTAGTAATTTTTGGTATTTCTGCATATACTTCAGTTTTGGTAGATTTTGTGGACTGTTTTTTAAATTTGTGTAGAGCATTCTCCTGGGACTGCACTTTCCAAAAGATGGTAGGATCTGGAATTTCCCACTGTAAATTATAATGACACTGCTTGAATAAAGTCCTTCTCTTGAGTCTGCAGCTCTCACTTCTGAACCTAGATCCTAATATAAATTCCATGTCAGGCACTGTAGTGTTTGTATTGTGGGTTTTGTTTTGGGGTTTTCTTGTTGTTTCAGTGAATATAAAAGACCCAGGCTGTGGACTGAGCATGTGAGGGCTGTGTTGCAATGGATTTCTATTTCATACACCTCCTCTGAAATAGCACATTTTCCAGGGGAAGTTTACTGCTATAGATAGTCATAGAAACTTAACTGGGACTTCTCCTCCCCTTAATGAGTCAGAGAATGATAGGTTGTTTGTAGACAAAGGTCATCTATATGTAGAGCTGTAGTTTCACAGAGCACTGCCATGAAAATAATCAGGGTGCAAATGCTGGATGGAGCAGCACCTCCCTGATCATGCCACTGATGCACTTCATTCACGACAGTCCAGTTATGTTTCTGGCTATTTATACCTGTGCCCTCACAGAACCTGTCAGCGTGTCCCTGTCTGCTCTTCCCCCTGGGAGCTCATCTGGAAGCCATCATGCAGGGCAGACTGGTACCATGGAGGGGATTTAATTAAAGCCCTGTCTAGAGTCTGCAAACCTGTTCCTGCTTGTCACTTGAGCTTGGATTTGAGCTCAGGTCTCCAGAGACTGGAGAGAGACTGAATTTATTGAGTCGTGTGCATTCTGTGATAATTTAGTGAAGCCTTGGGCACAGCCAGGGTCTTCACTGCACCGTAAATCAGGGTGGCATTGTAACAGTTTTGTGGAATAGCACTATTGCAAACACATGCACACACTGAGTTGTGAATTATGGAGATGATTTCCTGGTTCTTAGATGATTTTGACAATTCGTTTCTCTCTTTATAAAGTGCCCTTAGGTCATCCAGACCACTTGCTGAATTTTAACCAGCTTTAAAAACTTTATTCCATAAAACTTTGGAACTGAAATGCGAAGTGATGAAATGTTAAAAGTAATGAAACATGAAAATGTAACTGAAACATGGACTGAAATATGATGTATCAGAGTTAAGCTTGGATGATAAATCATCACTTGGCAGCCATTAATGAAGTGTACTCTTCTTCATGATAGTTTGATTCATCTGTGACCACTTCTGGAGATGAGAATATTGCTCCATTTCCCTCTTTGTAAAAAAATACTTATATATCAATCAGAGACAAAATTAAAAGCATAAGCTGAAAGGTAGGGATTAGATTCTGCTTAAATCTGCGGGCCCAGACAATTTACATCATGTACTGTGCCAGAAGTAGCATCATTTTTTTCCTTTGTGCCAAGGAACAGAACGTTCAAAGTTTCTTGTCAAGGGCAAAGAGCTGCAGTTGTCAGTGATCACCATTTCTCCCCTGGCTTGCCCTGCAAGTGTGTGAGCAATCTGCAGGAAAGGCTGGGACGCTTTGTAGGAAAGAAAAAGCTTCTGCACGTGGGGGCTTTGAGCATGGTCAAAGCTCCCCCACGAGTGCCTTGTGACAGAATTATTGACTTGTGAATGTCTCTGTTTCAGGCAGGAACATGAGCATCCTGCAGTACTGCCCCACTTCCGATTCCTGGACCAACTTGGAGCTGTGCGACGTGCACGTGCGCAAGCAGCAGATGCTGTCTGTGGAGGAGACCATCTACCTGGTGGGGGGCTGCATCCTGGAGCCAGGGCCCGGCCACAGATCCAGCCCCAGCGAGGACGTGCTGACCGTGCAGTCCTACAACATCGCCACCAAAGAGTGGCTCTACCTCAACGAGAACTCTTCCAAATCCGGCCTTAACTTGACTTGCACGCTCCACAACGATGGAGTCTATATCTTGAGTAGGAATATTACTCTGTCTTCCAGCTTGGAGCAGCGTCTCTTCCTGAAGTACAACATCTTCACGGACACTTGGGAGACCCTGGGGCGCTTCCCAGCCTTTGGACAGAACATTCTGATCTGTTCTATGTATTTGCCTGATGGGCGAAAAGTGTAGCAGCACAAGGGTTTTCTTTTCAGTTCATTATGTTTTTTTGATAAAATATTGCTCCCTTTGAATAATTCCATTTTCAGAATGTCATCTGGTTGCTTAATGCAGGCATAAAATACTGATTCTGTTCTCTAAAAAGGTTTCAGAATTCAGTATGAAGAGAAATGCTTCCAGAAACAGTTTGAAGATGTGGATTTGAAAATTTTACTAGTTTGGATTAAAATTTCACCAGGTATTGTTTGTAATTTCAAAATTATTGTGTTGGCAACTGATACAGGAGTTCCAAAGCAAAACTGATCAGTCTGGTTTTATTCTTTGTCTTAGCAGACAGTGTAGAACAAAACATATACATTTTAAAAGTGGAAACAATTCAATAAAGTAAATAATTAGTATAATCAAAATCACAATAGGATTTATTTCTTTCAAAGTACAGTTTTTACTCAAGCAATGTTCTGTCAAGTGCACACTGTTTCAGACTCTTTATACTATCCCATTTTTGTCTCTTCCATGGCAGCAAGTGAGATTCTCAAAGGTGCCAGCAATTGGGGTCCCATCAAGAACTTTCTCTGAATTACTTGTAGTGCAATGCTTTGCCAGGGACTGGTAGGAATTACCTAGATGCTGCAGTTGCTGATTGGAAAGTAGATGCTCCTTTAATGGAAATTGGCAGCATTTCTTGCTACTGTTAAGATAGAAGTAAAAACGCTTTTTATCCTAAGGGTGGAGTTTCCTAATTGTCATAAAAGTTTGAGTCTTAGTTACCTTGTTGTGTTCTGTGGTACTTAAAACTGGGTTTTAAAGATCAAATTGCAGCTGGCAGCAAGCTGTGTGTTGGGAAGATGTCCCTGAGCAGGGGTGATCCTGCTCCAGGCACATCCTGGTTGGTAACACTCCTGTGGGACATGCATGGAAGGCTTGGCTCTCATAAATTACCCCCTGAACACGTCCCCCAGAGCGGGGACATTGAGTGTTGGCTCATTCTTGTGTCACCAGGGAAGGTTCCCTCAGGTTTGCCACCCAATGCTGTACTTGTGTACAGGGCACTATAAGGGGATCACTGTGACCTCTCCTCTGTGGGGATCTCCAGTGGATACTGCAGGAGCTTCTCCCAGTTCCTGCCTCTTGCCTGACAGAACTGCAGCCAGGATTGGTCCCTTTTCTCCTTGCAGCTCACAAGGGCAAAAGGTGTGCTTGAGGAGCCTGCCCAGCTCTGGAGAGTGTGTCCTCACAGCAAGGAGAGGAAAAGCTGGCCTACCATGAGAACAGCCAGGTTAGACATGTGCTGAACACATTGCAGTGATGCTGGTTCTGCACCAGCTGTCCATCCTCGTGAGATTTAAAGCACCTCAACACATTTCTAATGTGTGGAGATGTCATTTTTGTTTCTTCATTAGAATTCAGGAATCTGAATCTTCTTTTGAAGACAAGGCTCTGTTATACAGAGGGTGAGGCAGCAATGGTTCCCTCAGGGTGCCTGTAATTCCTTGCTTTTCCACAGTTTTGAATGAAATCTGTTCTTGCTAAAGGGTTATCAGTCTTAAAGTGCCTTGCCAGTCCCTACTCATACATTAATCTTGGTTCTTCCAATAACCTGTAGCAACCCAAACAGAATGAGGGCATTTGTGTTTGAACACTCTCAGGATGAAAGCAACCACAACACAAGGTATTTTGGGTCTCTGAGATTTACCTTTTTGGGTGGAAATTTTGCAGCCTGGTGGAAAATATTCTGCCTCAGACCAAACTGGTGCCTGCCACTCAGCTCTGTATGACTTCAATTAGCTAAGTCCATGTTGATGTTTTATTTCCTTTGAAGGCATTGTGCAACTGCTGTGTTTTGACAGCAGTATCAGACCACACAATTACTCTTCTGCAATGAGGCAATTAGGTGACTTTCATAAGCTGCTTCTTCCAGAAGTGTTTTAGAATAAATACAAGCAGGGTGCCATTACCTGGTGATAAATTATCTCAGTCACATTATGCTACTTGCTTTCCTAAATTTTCAGTTCCAGATTCAGTACTCTACAGTCAACACTGTGACCAGTGTTGGTGGAGGGAATCACATCCAAGTCACATCCAAATTCTCTTTCCTAGCAAATTACCCAAGAAACCCCATCACTCCTGGGTTTGCAGTGGGGTGTATCAAATCAAGACCTTCCAAACCCATTCATTTCTTAGTGCAGTCGTAATTCCAAAAGCTATGACATCATCTTCTTGGTGTGATTACTCTTTTTCAGAAGAGGCCTTTCCACACTGGGTTTATCTTGGTTTCAACTTCTAGCAATCAAGTGACCACCTTGAAAACCTGCTCAAATGCAGAGGACAAAGCTGTGTCTGACCATAAATTCAGTCAGACCCTTTTGTCAGTCCATGGTGCAAATGCCTCTTACACTGACATCTGACAGTACTGCAGTCACAAATCAAAACTGGTGTTTAATTTAGTGGTAGCATTAATTAGTATAAGAATCTAAGTGTACTTCATTACTACAGGCTGAAATAAAAAGAAATATTTTTTTTAAAACAAAATCCTTTACAGTAAAGTATGCAGTGTGTGTGGCCCCATACCTCAGGAAAGAAACCAAACACTGTAATGACTGTCTCGTGCCCTGTTTATTTTCTTTCTATCAGTTTTATACTCCATATTCACTTTTTATATTTTGGAGCAAGGAAAAGTGTCTGAGAGCCACTAACAGAATAATTATAACACTACTTTTTAGCCAATGGAAGTGTGCAGTGATCTGGTGCGCTCTCCTTTCTCTGGTGGTGGGAGGAAATTTGAAATTTCTTGATTTTAGAAGTAGCCAAAGAGTCCTTGCAGTCTGATCAACTGGAAATTCCTGTGTTATCCTCATGTTGCTCCAAACTTACCATGAGGGCTCCATCACATCAGCTGGAGTGATCCTTCCAGCTCCTGGCATCTGCATCTCCAAAAGTGACATGTGAGTAGGAATGTTCATCTTGTGGGAACACAAGGGTCATCTGGTATGTAGTGTTTGAAAGAGTTCCTGAGTTCCTGTGAAGTACATTTGTTCTCAGTGCTGTCACTGCCACTTCCTTGGCTATTCATACTGCTTCAGCAAGTGCTAATTACTTCAACCTCTGCTAATTACCTGTAATTTGAACTAATGACTATTTCCAGCCTGTTTCTTTCCTTCCTTTCTTTTTTTCTGTTGGTCACCCAACAGTCTGTGGTTCATCTAAGTTTCCTGGTCTTGGTGTTCCCAAGTCTGTATCCAACCTCCAGACCGCTGCTTTCCTGCTGTGTCTGGGTTATCCAGTGCTTTATGTCTCCACTGTTTATCTTCTCTGCCTCATGGACTGGTTCCCTGTGATACTGACCAGCAAAAGCTGATTGTGGCAGAGGATGATCCTGAGTTGAAAGGAAGAACAGCAGCCCCAAAGTCCTGGGGGAGGAGTAAACAGCAAACTCTGGGAGCTCAGTCCCTCCTCGTAAAATGCAGAAGAATTTGAGAAGGTTGCTCACATCAAGGCTAAGAGGGAGCATAAAAGTTTCTTCCTTTCTGGGAATGGTTTGTGGTTTTCAATGTGAAATAGCAGTTGTGTGGGGCTTAAGTTTAATCTCTCTGGCTGCTTTCCATGGGTTTCCCTTTCTGCCCTGTCGGCCGACTTCTCTTGAGCTTAATATCTGTGTTTTACGTTCTTTGAGGATTTTGCTTTTCTACATCAGTGTCCAGCCCATTGTGCTGAAATCATATGCTAGCAGTTTGTTGGTTTTTTCTGTGTGTTGCTCTCCTTTTCACACTCATCTCTGTCTGTCTGTCACAAAGTAGTTTGTAATTCAGGTGTAACATTTTCACTTAGTCAATTTTGACCTCTGGGAAGAGAAACCTACAAAGCTACAAATGTTCATTTTCCTTTCATTTCAGTGAGAAGTGATGCTGCAGGCACTCCATTTGTGGGAATTGATCTGTGTCTGTGTTAGGATGGAGAACAGAGGGCATGGAGTGTAAAAACATTTTTTGTTTATTTAGCACATAACATGCTCAAAGCCCCCCCACATGCAGAAGTTATTCCTCCCTGCCGTCCCTGTGAGGTAAGATACACTCTGTAAATGGTGTTAAACCAGAGACATCCTTGGAAGAGCTGTTGGCAAGACCAGCAAATTTATAGGAGTCCATCAAGAGCCCTCCTCAGAGGGCAGAAGCTGTCAGAGTGTGTGGATAAATTGATTTTGCACTTAGAGCAGTGACCAAAGGGTGGCTCCCTAGCCCCACAGTAAGGCTTAGGAGCCAGAGCTCATGCTCTCAGACAGAAAATTTAAACCCCTTTACAGCTGTTCTCATACTGTGATTTCCATCTAAACCAGCTTTGAGCCTAGTTTAGTGCAACCTCTGGGTTGGTTTTTTTATTATTTCTTGAGAAGGAGAGTGGAGTTGGGAAAAGGAGTCTGGATTTTGTGAACTGATAGAGATCATGCATTCACAGATGTAAAATCACTCTCCCAGTTATGCTATAATAATCCCATATGTGCTATATGGATTATTTTCTAAAAGCAGTGACCTTATCAGTAAACACATGCTGATATCTCCTGTGAATATCAGTGCTGTCTAAAGTAAGATTTGGTTTCTTTTTTGCAATTAGAAGACTAAACCATTGCAATTCCTGTGCTTTTCTAGTGGAAGGCTGATTATACAGGGTCCAGTTTTAGAGTGCCCAGGTACATCATGTGCTGAACATCTTCAACCTATAAATGCTTCAAGAGGAGAGAAGGATATTCAGCACCTTAGCAAAGATGTTTCCTGTTTGTTGGTACTTACACCATTACTTAAGATTGAGCAGTGAACACAAACTCTGAATCGTCCTTCCCTCCCTCCCTCCACTTTTCAGTTGAAATTTATGATTATTCACTCAGGTGATTTTCCACTCTCTGATATTTTCCAGGTGTATTAAAGGGTGTGTCTTGCGATAAGAACACCTTTTATAAATAATTTTCAGCATCTTCAAAATTACTTACTCTATAAAACTCTCTGGTTTACTTTTATTAGTCAAGCTTTGAGAAATGGCTTTGTAGAATTTTTGAGAAAATAAATATTTTCTATACTTAGTATTGAAAATATCAGGGATTTCAACAGTGTAAGGGCAGGGAAGTATCTGTAGCTCTTCAAGGACATGACTTCAACTGTGCAAGGTCTGCAATGTAAAATATGTCATTACTTCATTTCCTCTGAAACTTAGTCTAATTTGCAGTTAACTAATTTAATTGGGTTAATTTACTAATTTTAAGTTTTACACCACTCACTGAAGTTAAAACACGTTCAGTTGAGCAGAGGTTTTGGAGGTGATGTTAAAAGGGCTCTGTGTTCAGCTTTGGATATTGCTGCTGTGATTTACTTTTTCTACTGGGGCCATTATAATTTTCTGGTGTCCCACTGAATGCTTTTTTATTTGGTTGTAAGGGAAGATTTTCCCCACAGGTAGGGCCTTGATTTATTATGAAGAGCAGAGCTGTGTCATTTGAGAATGTGTATTTTGAAGCTGTAAATTATTGATTGATGATAACTGCAGTGGAGCCCATAAATACACGATTTTGGGTGGTAGGGGTGGAGATTAATCTAGGAAAGAGATGCTTAGAGACAGCCACTCTTTAACCTCCAGGCATAAGCAATTTTCAATTGCAGAACCAGACAGAAATGGTTTTAGAATGAGAACTCCTTTTCCCATCTCTTCTGCTGCATCCCAAACCCTTTCAGTCACAGTAATTTGTGGCAAGGCATCTGTACTTGGAAGAGAGTATTAGTAGTGAGGTAGGAATGTGCTGCTTGTGCAGGTGATCCCTTATCAGAACTCCTGCCTGGCAGGCCAAGAAACCTTCCTGCAGCTTTCCTGGAGACACTGATGGCTCTTTAATGTCATGTTATCTTCTAATGTGTGTGTGATGAGAGGTGAGGCAGGGAGAGGAGTCACAGAGCTCTATTGTGACCCTGATAAAAATGCACAATAGCCTTGTAGAAAACTACTGCTTTTTTTTTTTTTCAGTAGAGCCTGATCCAAAGCCTTTGATGTTAATAAAAAGAGCCAGCTTGGAATTAGGCACATGATTGAGTGAATTTGATAATTGTGAAAGAATCCAAAGGGATGTTAACTGTACAACTGGCTGATGAAAGAAGAGGCACAGGCTTGGAGGGCCTTGGCACAGTGTGATCTCTGATATGCCCCATCTGTGGTGTTTGAATTTCACTCTGAAGATGTCCATTGTGTTAACACAAGCTTATCAAATACAGTGGCTCTGAAAAATCAGGAGAATGATGTTTCCCTAGGAATATCTGGGGAGAAGGTGAACATCTCTACAATTATGCTGGTGGGGAATCACTGAGAAAACATTGCTCTCATACTTCTGGTTCTGACCAGCAAAGCACATCTGTGTTTCCTTGTACCAAGAAATGTGGTGTGTGAGGTGAGGTTGAAGTGTTTTACCTTATACCCTGGTGCTGTGAGATTTTTATTTGCTTGTTTTCTTGCACAATAGCATCTCAAAAAAAAAAGAAAAAAAATCTTGTATCCAGGCATTAGATCCTTCTCCCACAAGCTGTGATAATGCCATAGCCAACAAAATTACCTGAGTATGGTCATGTGGGACTGACAGGCATCATCCCAGTGTTACTGTGAATTTATACAAGTAGACAAGATTTATTTTTACAAGGATTAGAACTTTGGCTGATATTCCATACAAGGTGAAACAGCTCCAGGAACCTTTTGAGAACAAAACATCTCAGGGTGGTTTTCCTCTATAGGAAAGATAAGGGTGTGTCCCACATGGGGATTTGAAATCCTTGAGGAAGAGGATAGACTTAAAGCTCAATATCCTGTGCCTTGGCAAATCTCCCAGTAAACGTAAACTCCCTTCTTTCTTCAGTTTGTATGGGTAACTAGTTTTTGTTACTTGCTTAAGCAAAAAAAAACAAAACAAAACAAAACAAAACAAAAAAAAACTCACAAAAAAACCCCCAAAAAACTCCAAAACCATATAACCCCAAAACTAAAAGAAACAAAAAAGCAAAACCAAACAAACCAAAAAAACAATTGTGAAGCTTTATGTGGGATAATTGAATTGTCTGTTTTTCAGAAAATAAAATATTTACCCTAAGATGTCTAAACATTAAACATCTGTACAATGCACCAAAGTCTGTGTGTCCAAGCTTGCTTTTCCTCTATGTTAATTCCCTTGCTTTATCTTCAAATCTGTTTCAGCTACTGGAGTACTGAAATGAACATTGTTCCTGCTGCGTCCTCTGAGTGTTTGTAAGCCAGCTGGTGAAACAGGAGTGTCAGTCTGTCTGTCCATCAGCCTGGAATAACTGTACCTGCCTGGGGATAGCTGGGCAGGGCTCTTCTGGCAGGGTGGTTTCACTGGGAGCTTGATCCAGCTCTTCAAGGCTGGCTGTGAAGGCTGCCTGCCACTCTGAGGAGTGAGAACTGATCAGAGAACATCCCCTTCCCGAGCAGCATAATTTAATAGTGACTCTGAAATTGTTTCCTTCTGAATTTTTGTTGATCCATCCACCCTCCAGCACCCTCAAATCAGAGAGATTTTTCTCCTGCCAGCTGCATTGCATAAAAAGTTCCACTCTCTCCGTGGCCCCTGAGGTCCAAAGTAAACACACAGGAACATAAACCCGTTCACCCCTTCTGGGCCCGGCACTCAGCAGCCTCCTCACCCCTCCAGTGATCAATAAAAGCCAGAAAGGAGAAAAACAACAGCAAATACTTCCATCCCACTTGCTATCAGAGACCCCCAAGTCACTGGCAGCAAGAAAAATCCCTGCTTTTCTGCCAGGCTGTCTTTGCCAAAGGCAGGCTTGACTTGGGAGCAGCCGTCCTTGGCTGCAGGCCCCTCTGTCAGTTGCCATAAATAGCTGGAAATTCAACCTGTCAAGCTGTTCCCTGCCAGTCTAACACCTACTTCCTTCAGGTGCCACAGGGTGGGACATATTAGGAACTCAGCAGCCCATTAATTCTTTCCTGGTTTCTGTGGGAGGTCTTCACAGAAGTTCGTGATTTTCTTGAGAGGCAGAAAATTTGGGATTTGAATTCCACCCGCTGCAGCAAGCATGGATCACATATATTAATGCTAAAGTCTGCCAGTCTTTTTGTCAGGATCCAAATGCCCTTGTGCTTTAAAAGTGAATGAAGGCAACGGTCAGGAAAATGTTGTGGTGCAATGAAAAAGTGAATTGAGGTGCAGAGTACCCTGTAATTTTAGTGTTCACAGGTAAGTACAGCAATGGCAACATAGGAAAAAAGGGGCAAAGATTATTTAACATGGTCTGTGATGCCTTAAATATGGGGACATTAAATTTCAGGCTCTTCAGAATGGACTCAAATTCAAAAGTTCAGTGCTTAAGTGCTTTCTGAAGCGTTTCTAATTAGCCATCTAGAAGGTCTAGTCAATCACCCTGAGCTGTTTCTGTAAATTTTACTAAGCATCTTTCTGTATCTTCCTCTCTTGAAGGCTTTGCAACTTTGAAAGCACTGTCTGCTCAATGGAACAAATTAAATTGCGTTGGTTTCCTTTGAGCCATGTTATCTGGACAGAAATAGTGCCTCATTTCCAGTGTGGAGCTGCAGTTCTTCCAGTTCAACTCTCCACAGTTTTTGTGCAATGCTTTCTTATTCCAGATAAGAAATTGCAAATACATTTTATTTGTCCTGTCCATTGAAAGCTGTTGAGCAGGGATCAGCAAACAGGAATCGTGTGACGCAGGAGAACCACACATGGAGTTTATTTAAGCATGGAGTGTAGCAACAGAAGCACTGCATGTTCAAAAGGAGAGAGACAGAGAAACAAAAGTGCTTGGAAATAGAGGGTCTATATCTGTACAACAAAGCGATAACCTAGGTTTGGATGCACACCACTTTAGTGCAGGTGTCCATCCACCATCTGCCCATTTTTATACTTCATTTAAGCCAGAGTTTGTTCTATCCAATGCTGAGGGACAACTTCTCATTTTGCATCCTTTAATTTCCGCTCCCATCTCCTGTGTTTCCTGTGACTGGGACATCCCTTGCATGTTGGAGATGATTTTGGGACGAGGGAGCAGCCGTGCACATCTCTCTGTCCCTTGTGCTCTGACAGCAGTAGCTGTTAAGGAATATTTAGGACACAAAGTTCTTTTACCTCATTCACTTAAAACTGCCTTTCTGTTGGAAGTAATCTATCGATTTGTGGCTCAAATCTGCAGAAGAAATACCAGTTTTGGTGATGTGCTGTGACACTGATGGGATCCCACAAGGGCTAACAACTGTGAAAATTATTTAGTTGATCGTTTCCTACAAACACCTGGAAAAATATTGCATAATATTTTTTTGGGGATCTCAGAAAAACCACTTCCCAGGCTTTGCCATCACAGATCTCCATGGTTTGCAGGTGATCTCTGCGGAAAAGGAACAGTGGGGAATACTCAGAGCAGTAGTCTTAGGCTGAATCCTACTGATTTGCCCAATTAAAATTTAACACTTCCTGTACATGAAAACCACAGTGTTAAAATAATCTTATCATTTGAAATTTAAAAAATGTTACATTATCCACTTTTGTATGGATCTAAAGCCTAGGTAAGATTATTTAATGGCTTCTTAAGGATCTGTCCTAAAGTTACAATTCCAAATATGATTTTAACACAAGCTCCCATTTGTCACATGCTATAAAAATATCACATTTTGCATTGTTCAAAAACATTTCCAAAAGTAAACTCATATACCTAGGATAAACCAAATGCACTTATTCCACAGCTACAGTTCACTGCTTTTGTGAAGTATACCATGCATTCTATAAATATTTAGCATATAATATAGTTCCTCTAGTAAATATTTAAGTAGCTATCTAACCTATTCCAGCACAGATGCAGACTTCCCCACGATGGGGGGAAGAAAATGTTGCTAGGGGTTGCTGGATCAAATGCTATACCAAGTGCACAGCCTGATTTTGCAAGAGCAGTGCATCTGTTATCTAGAATAAATATATGGTTTTGACTCTGAAAGGGTTATTTGTATGAAGTAAAAACTTGCTTCCAGGAGTGGAGGTTTATTATAATTGTATCTTTTTGCAGCTCTTGGTCATGATGGAAATATTTTTTCTTAGGCTGTTCAGTACCACTGATGATTCCCTGTTTGAGGAGAGAATGTGGACTAGAGCACACCAGTGGGATTGGAAGGGGTATAATCTCTCAAATCCATGTTCCCAGATTACTGGCATTTGTGTTAGCCTTGTTGTGAGTGTCCTGGGTTTAACTGGATGTCTCTTTTCCCTGTCCTATCCTCCATTTCACCTTCTATGTGTAAATCTAAAACTTATTTTCCTCAACTCAGGATTCATGTGTTGCATGAAACATGTTTATTGCTGCACTGTACAGCCTTCAAAGGAAATTTAGAGAAGGTCAGCTCTTGTTAGCTGTGGAAGATGGGAGATTGACTTTGCTTTCCCCTCTAGTCAAAATATTCCAGAGCCTTGAGATCCCTAACAAAAATATGATGGATTTGCCCCGCAGTTTTATCATGATGTCATAATGGGCTTGCAATAACAGCGTTCCAGTAAGACACAATAATAACACACACACACACAGGGTCACACTGTTCAGCTTTCAGTTTATTCTGCTTTTTGCCTCCAGCTCTGCTCCTGTCTGGTGCTGTGTGATTTGAAAGCATTCCCAACAGGCCAGGAGCAAAGCCACGGGCTCTGGCACCTCTGACGTGCTCTGTTCCCTTGCTGGCAGAGCCCCTTTAATGTGAAGTTAATCACTCGCTTCTGAACTGTTTATGGCAACAAATTGGATGTGAAATAATAAACATTGGCAGCTCTTTTCAATATTAAATGTATCCCAGAGCTGGCATGAGGTCCTATCAGTTTCTTGAAGACAGGCTTTTATGTGTAACCTTCTGAAGCATTTCAGTGAGCATGTTGAGAAATTCTCCTGGCATCTTCCAGGACTCCCAGGCTCTTTTATGCATTAAAGATTGTGAGAAGCTTTGCTTTTTTTTTTTTTTTTTTCCTTTTTTCCCCCCCAAATCTAGAAAAATAAAAAAAAACCCCCAAATTAAAAAACACCAAAAACCCCCACAAACAACAACAACAACCCACCACTCTGACTAATTATTTGATGTCTAGTTAACTGGGGCAACACAGGAAAAGCATCTTCATTCTCTTGATTCAAATTTGGCAGTGATTATTTTTCTCTATTTCCTTCCCAATGGTTACAGAAATTTTCTCTTCATCTACACCCACACAAGCCCACTCCGATGGAGCATGAAGAGCAACATCAATGCCTAATGAATGTACATAATATGCTATTATTTTAAAGTAAAAATTTGGACTTTTAAGCAGCTCAAAGTTTTTGCCTAGCCTAGAAAGCTCTGTGGTGCTTAAATAGCTGGAGAATGTGGTTGATTCCAGGTTATTTCTTCCTTTTGCCTCCTAACTCACATTTTCACTGTTTTCTCTTGAAAATGATAATTAAAATAAGTTGTAGTGAAGCTTTCACGTTGTTTGGCACAATTTTACTTTTGGTGTGCAAGCACGCATTTTAAAGCAGGCAAATACTGTCTCACATGGGGGTTTGAGTTGGCTGAAGGTTATGTTAAATATCAGTTTGGGTATGTGCCCCAAATTCTCATCTCCTTACTGCTTGGGAGATTTTTCTTTTCCTCACTAGCATTTTAAACACATTTCAAGTCATTCCCAAATCCAGGTAATACGAGAGCATTTCTGATAAGTGCACAAACAGTGCATCCTGCAGTGACTGGTTTCAGATTTTAACCTTGAAGTGCTTGAGTGAGATTCTGTTCAGATATGGATGTAAGGATAAACTTCAGTTTCATGGAAGCACAGAAATCCTCTCCATTTTGCTGCTTCTGTATCCCTGGGACTGGTGGCGCACACACAGGGAGATGGATGAGCAGATGAAAACATGAATGAAGAACAGTGAAAACAAAAGTGAAAGGTGTCCCAGGCAGGCAGTGCTGACTGCAGGGTGTTCTGTTCCAGCTGTGCCATGGATCTGTGATGATCAGCTCCTCACCAAACCACAGCAGCACTGAGACCTGGCTCATGCCATGAGTGGCTCTTATGGGGGCCCTGCAGCTTTCACAGTGGCTCTGGCTGTCCCATATAGCAAGAAGGGTGATGTATGGCAAGGGGAGCAACGTGGAGAGGCAGAATGATCAGCTCCTGAGGATTTGCAATGATAACTGGGGTTGTGAGGAAGGAGGTGGCTTGTGCTATGTGATCCTGCCACATAGAGGGGGAGCAGGAGGATGCAAAAGAAGATTTATGGGCTGAGATTACTCCTTCTGTGTTGTGAGAAGCAAGAGTGTAAACAAGATTTTGCCCTAACAATTGCATGGCTGCTTCCAAGTCATCCAGAGCACAGCCTGTGGTCCAACAGGGGTCAGGATGCAATGGTGGCAATCTGGGCTGTGGCAGTAGCAGTGCTCTGTTACACCCAAAAATCTCTGTGTAGCCAGGCCATGAGCCCAGACAGAGAATCCAAACAGTGACTGCCAAGAGCAAGCACCACGTGGAAGGGCTGCTGCTTGGAAAGGTGACTGGTTTTGTCTGAGGTTGTAGCTCTCTGAGACAAAGTCTGGCAGCAAAACTGGCTTGAAGCTTTTCCCTTGTCTCTTTTTACACTTTACCACTCTTCTGTACCCATTCTGTGCAATCCTGACCCCCTCAGTTTTGTGGCATTTGTGTGGCCACACCTGACAGCTGGAGTGCAGGCTTTCTTAATGCTCTGCAGGTACAAAACCCCCCCAAAATGAAATAAGATAGTTGGCATTTGCTCATGGCTCCCCATTCAGTCCTAACGAGAACCTACAACAAAACTGGAGAGAAATTTTTGTAAGGACATGTAATGATGGGAAAAAGAAGAATTCCTTTAAACTGAAAGAGATTTAGAAGTTTAGATTAGATCTTGGGAGGAAATTCTTTATTGTGAGGGTGGTGAACACACCCTGGGCAGTACAAGAGCCCAGCCATGGCTCTGCCCAAGATGGACAGCAGGTCACACATTTTTACACTTTTATAAGTTTTGGTCCATTTACATTTTGGGGTTAATTGTCCAATTGCAACTTCAAGTTATGAAGTCCCATCCTCCCAGATTGCTCTTCTCAATTCGCTGTGGTTTGTGCTTTTTGGGCCCAAAGCTACAACAGTGTCCTTGGTTCTGGGGCTGGAAAAGGATTGTTTTGTCTAACTAAACTGTGAAGAGAACTTGCTAACACTTCAGAGTTATACACTAATGCACTAATACACTAATGCACAAATACACTAGTTACACACTTGCTAACACTGTCAGAGTTATACACTAATGCAGTACAGGATCTGGAAAATATGAAAGCTAAAATTCAAGGCATCATTTCTACCGTGGACTTTCCTGGGTAAAACTTCAATATTTCCACCGTGAGTGTCCTGCTTTGTCCCAGTGGATTGAGCTGGGCAGCTCCTGTGGGCTGCACTGGGGCAGGTGAGGGTCCTGCTCCGTGTGCCACCCACCCGCTGCTCCATTCAATTGCCTGGTTCACAGCCTCCTGTTTTTCTCACTCCAGTTTTATGCTTTCTCTGAAGGCAGTCTGCCCCACACATGTCCAGGTTTATTCCTGGTTGCAGTTGGTCTCACCAAGTAGGAAAGTATGAATTTGCAACCTTGTGGTTATTTTTATATAAGAATGTCTTAATACATGGTGGATGTTTGAGTCTAGCTTTCGATGTTTTCCAAACGGTGTCTGTATTTTGATTTTTAATTTGCCTCTGAGCAAGACTGTCTACAAACACTGGCCAAATCTGCCTATCTTGGACCTGGAAGGGGTCCCTGGAGAAAGTGTTTCAAGTCATTTATTCAGCACTGGCTGCTTTTACATTTTGGCTTGAAGTCTGACAACTTTCCACCAGACCTGCAGCATAGTAAAGCACATCCTCTCTGTGACAGCAGGAGAGCCAAGGAACTAGCAGGTTGCAGGAGTGAATGCTATAAAACAGATGCTATTAGTGGGCTTCACCAAGGGTGGGAGGCTGAGTACAGTAGCCCTATTACAGCCTCCAAGGTGGGCCACAAGTTTGCTGTCTTATGAGCAAGCTGCGCCTGCAGAATTTGGCTCGGCATCGCATCCTGAAAATTCCAGCGCTGAGAAGCACTTTTGCGCTGTGAGTAAACTGTAGGCTAGATTTGAAAGGAAAGTTTTTGATTAAAATCAGCATTTCAGAGCCTTCTGCTGGCAGCTGGTGTGGTGTTAAGGATGGGCATCGTTGGAGACTCCTGTGGTAAAGAGGCCCCGTGTCTGAGTGTTTGAAACTGGGATCCATCCAGTTGTGATGGTGGCTTTTTAACAGTCAGAGGAAAAAAAATATTGCTGTATATTTACACACAGGGACAGATTCTGCTCCCCTTAAAACCCGTGGCAGAGTTCCCGTTGATTTCCATGGGTGCCTGCCTCAAAATGTTTGAACAGTAAATATATTCTTCTGGGTGGGAAACCAGGATAGAAATCCCTCTCACAGCCTGCTCCCAGCACTGCAAATGTCAGGGTTTTTCAGTGCTAGGCCCAGAAACGCTACTTCTAATTTTAAAATCCTTTAAACTTTTAACAAGCAGATGTGGCCATACTTCACAGCTGTCAATCAGAATCAGCAGCCAGCATTATATTAGTCCATATTTCTTCTATTCCCCATGTAGAGTTATTTCATTGATATGAATATTAAATATTTCAGACTAATTGAGTAATGTAGTATCAGGTACAAGCATTTGCTCTCTGAGTGCTTTCAGTAATAAATGTTTGTAATAATAAATCTTGACTCCATTGACACTAGATGAGCTAAACTGCTATGGTATGGATTTTTTAGTGCTATTGCTTATGCTATCTCTGCATTTCACAAAGAGTGTGCATGGCTGTGGGCATGTATTTTTTGCCTTTCTCTCCATCTTCATTGAAAGCTTTAGAAGTTCAAAGTCATTGGACATTTTTAGTGATACAGCGCACAAAATTAAGAAAAAACCACTTATTTAAAAAAATCCCTATCTTCTTCCCAGAAATCTGAGACAAAAGCTTTTCTTCAGCATCTCTGAAAGCTCCTCTAATGTAGAGCATTCCCTCATAAACACCTGACTTTGTTTTAAACCTGTAAGCTCTATAGAGGTTTCTGTTTCCAATAGTTTTCAGAGTCAACTGAAATTATGCAGACCCAAAACTTTTGGCAAATTGCTGTCAACCTGTGTCAACATTTGCATCAATAACACTTGGTATCAGTAGATAGAGGATCTACATCCAAGCTTTGGAAATCATGGTTCAATGGGCTGTTCACTGTTCTGACCATTAAAGGCAGCTCCTGTCCAGCATCCAGTGCTTCCTAAGGGCAGAACTGCATGATGGAGAACCTGAATATCCTAAAATTCTGGGTCTGAACAAGCTTTAGATTCCATCTGTGGTCTGAAATAGGCAGGAAGAGGCCACGACAACTGTGCAGAAAGAAGAAGGAATAGATGAGCAACATCTATTCCATCTACTAACACAGTAATTGGAGAAAAGAAAAGGAAGAGAGAAGAATAAAGAAGACACTAAAAGAGATTTAAAAAGCAGAAAAATAAAAGGAAAATATAAAAAGCAAGTAACCAGTTCAGGTGACATATCTATGCTGTTAACACCACTCAGGTATCTGAAGCCACACACAGCTAATGGTAAATGGCACCACCCTGGAAGAACTAACCTTGGAAATTTTGAAAATGCTTCTCACTCCTTTTTCTTTTGTGCTAATTGCAAATTAAAAAAAAAAAAGTTTTTTTGCCTGTGCAGGCATTCTTAAATAGCCTATGACTATTACTTCGGGAGTAACAAAATCTTCATCATCAGTTTCCAGTTTCACTGCAGTTCTTGTGTTTTTACAGTGAAGTGGTGATGTAAAGAAAGAACTACCTACTTTGCAGTGATCTGCTAAATATGCACTTGGTGGCAGAGATGGCTCTCTTCACAATCCAGTGTGAGAGCAGCATCCTCAAATGTTTCTCAATCATTTACAGAGTCACACTCGAATTTTGTTCTATCAGTTACTGCGTGCAGGCAGTAAAAAAAACCAAGATAACCTATAAGGAAGAAAAGCTCACATTAATTTCCTTACTTTGGCACCAATTACTCACCAGTCAGAATTTTTGAATCTCTTCACCTTTCTGAGGTAAATAAATTGAGTGCCACACATCCTAACATGTATGGGCCTTTCATATAAAATGTTAAAAACTGCATTGTGTAGATAATGGATCCATTGATGAGGGACCAGGCTGGGAACTGGCTGGGCTGGGTTCTCTCTGTGAGTGGCTCTGTGGGGTTAAGGAAGAGGCTGAGCTGGGAGCCCCCATTTGGGACAGCCCCTCTCCCAGTGAACTCTTGAGGGTGAAGAGGTTCAATCTCCATACAAGGAGGGTGCCCATGGCTGGGAGACCTCCTGCATCCCTGGACATGGAAAGACAGGGCTTTGAGGGGTTGTTTGGTGGCTTGTTTTGCCTTCAGCACTCCTTTCCTCTGCTGTGCAGTGTCTGGGGGTGTTGAACATTCACTGTGTTTCAGTGGTTTTTCACCAGTGTGCTGGACCAGTGTCCTCGTGTCCTTTTTACTCTGGATGGTGGCAGCTTGGTGTGAAAACCCCTGAGGTGGCAATCAGAATACCAACATGGTATTCTGATTGTCTGTGTTTTGTTACTGGTTGTACTGCTTGGTAATTTGATAGCAAAAAAAAAAAAAAGAAAATAAAAAGTTAGTGTTAAGTTACACAAGTAGCGGGGGCTTGGATTAGCTGTGATACTGAAAATACGACCCTGTTTCAAGTCTGCTTGAAATGTTTTACCTTTAACTTCTTTTCTCAAATCCTGTTTAAGAAAAAAAAAAACCAAAAAAGTGAAAAATGCAATTTTGAAACGTTTCAACCAACATCAGTGCAACACATTTCAGCATTCCTACATTTTAATCTTTTTTAGTCAAAATTGATTGCGAAATTCGGCAGAACTCCATGAATGGTCCCAGCTTCCCAGGACCACATAGCTCTGTGGATAAGCTACTTGCCAAACAAGCAGAGAAATCAATTACTTGGCTCTATTTATAAACAAGAACTTTAAGAATCCATCATTGTTTCACAAAGCAGATTTTGCAGACCTGTCTCTTACGGAATAAATTGGATTAATTTTCCGTCTTGCAGTGTGCCTGTCCAAAACAACAACCCCGGGAATGGTGGCTCTTTCCCATAGTTTGGTGTTTGTTTTCAGCTGTGGCAGTGGCACACTGTGTTGTTTGTTGTCTGTGTTGACAGGGACATTTTCCACGCTTCTGGATGCTCCTTCCTGAGTGAGGGGGCTTCAGATTTGTGCAATGTAGGTGGGGACTTTTCTTCATTGTATTTCTTTCTCAAACATTTAACTTCCCCTGGCTGTGCCCACAAAATGGCCACAATGCTTCAAGGTCATCAGGGAACACAAAAATAAAAAACCAAACCCTCTCCTAGGGAAAGGCAATTGGATTAATACTATGGATTAGAATATATTTGTGCTTGACTGATTTTCCAATATCTTCATTAACGCTGTTGTTGATAACATGGCTTTTAATAGCTTCTATAACCACAAATGCAGCAAGGAATGAAGCAAATAGGTCATTAATCCCTTAAAAGTACAATTTAATGCAATGCTTCATGACAGGAAGTTAACAGGATAATAAAACCTTTACTGTTTTAAGCCACACTTAATATTTTTATGGCACAGTTGGCTTGACAAAATACTCCTTGTGAGTCATCACTTCAAAGCAAGGTCCTGGGGACCAATTAAAGTTGTGTCTGCAACCTCCCATGCATAACTGCATGTGAGCGTGAGGTATTTCAAAATATCTCTTTCAAGTAATAGGAGTTGCACCAAGAAGAAGTAAAAGGGAGCTTTTGCTTCAAACCTTTTAATTTAATCTGCCCATGTGTGGATACACCCCTGGGGAATGAGAAATTGATTTTCATTCTTTGCACAGATCCTACAGTAATTTGCACTGTCAAAACAGCCCATGGAATTTGCCTCCCAAAAATTATATCCTTGACAGACAAACAATAACAAGATAGATTGTCCTTTATTTCAAGCTTTTCTTTTTATGAAAGAGACCAAAATGCCCATATTATGACTGATTAAAAAGGAAAAAAACATAAAAGTAGTTGCCTTGCATACAGTTTGGAATTCCTGGGCCAGTGGATTAAGGACAAGGAGAGGATCATGGAATTTTCTCTTGCAGTTCAGTCCATGCCAGTGACTTTCTGTTTGGTGAGGAAAGCTGTTTATCCTCCCACTGTTGATTTCCACTTGGAATGAACTGGAAATAGGTGTTGTTCTGGTGTTGCTGATACTGTCACATACCCATGGATGTTCCCATCTGAATGTCAAAGTGAGCATTTCTGTGTGAATTGTGCAGATTTCTGGGAGCTCTTTCTAAGGAACATGATGGCTTTCATACTGAAGAAAGTGACATCCAATTTTTTGTTGCTGTTGTTCAAGGATCATCTGGATAGAGTCTCTTTAATTACTCTGCAAATAATGAGCCTACAATGGTAATTTGTTGATGGAGGAATGGGAAAATAAATCTATTATTTTCATGTAAGTAGAGAATAAATATTAGATGAGCTGTGTTTTCTGACAGAGACCATGTGTTCTGTTTGTGAAAAAATCCCTCCCTGCTATAGCTGGATTTAATGTCTTCATTGTGCTCATTCTGCAAGAGATAATTCCTGCTTCAACAAGCTTACAATAAAATATTAATTGTTATTATAACAAATATTGCTGGCAGACAAGAATGGGGGCTCACCAGGCTGAAAGTGATGTAATGAATCAGAAGTGAGAACTAGATCTGTGTTTCCTGGGTTGTAGCTTGCAGCTGTGTTTGCAGGACTGTAATATCTCAAGTCCTGTGGTTTCTTTTAAGAAAATGTTACACTACCAGGAAAAAAAAAACCCCAAGCAACAAAATACTGAATTGTTTCAAGATCCATCAACTTCTCCCCATCAGATAATAATTTCTCAGGCACTGACATCTCTTCCTTTTTCTTTCAGAATTTCCTTGGATTTTGATTGTGCAATTTGTTTGTGAGCTGGATTAGTGAGTCAGGACCGACTGCTGTAACAGATCATCACATTTTTATGTGTTAGGGTCCTGACCAGTTCAGAAGAAATGTCCTATGGAGAAGGAATAGAGGGGCAAACAAAAGGTACTGGCATGAGTGGTATAAAACTGGGTTGTAGATGGACATGAAAGAGTTCACATGAGAATATTTAGATTTCTGTTTTCTGTCTGGGAAACATTTTTGCACGAGTGTTTCTGTGAGCAACCAATGGCTTTTTTCATCACCTTCTCCTCCTCACATTTCCTAATTATCTGTCACTTCCCTCTGTTATCCTCCTTCTCCATTTAGTGCCCCAGGAACATCCTGGGAGCTTGAGAGCAGACAGCTTTGGTAAATGTTTAGCAATGGCTCGTGCAGATTTCTGAATCCAGGGAGCCTCAACCCGTGGGAAAGTTTCAAGTCCCATCTTAGGACTAAATTCCGAGTATTGTTAAACGGCTGAGGTTAGAAAGAGTGGGGAAAAGAGTAAATAGAAGCAGAGCTTGCAAGTCAAAGTTTTACACCCTTTATTCTCCTCTCTCCACAGCGCCATGCACTGCTGCTGTATGAGTCAGCCTGTGAGCGGGCAAGTGGAGCTATAAAAACCAATAGAAATGAGGGAGAAAAAAACCAAAAAAACAAACAAAAAAAAAACCCCAAAAAACCCCCCCAATCAACCCAACCAACTCTTGATCTTCAGGCTCTGAGACTTTGGCTGAGGGCCAGGTGTTGCAGACAGCAGCCCTTTCATGGTGGGGGAGCCCGCGCTGGATCTGCCGGGCGCGCGCGGCGACCGCAGAGCTCGGCACATGTCAGCACAACTGATAACACACTTGTGCCTCCCAGGCCCTGCTCTCAGCCCTAATTAACACACTGCCTCGCTGCCTCTGGGAGGTTAAAGCCACAGCTTTATTTACTGCACAATTAATGGGTAAACATGACTTAATCATAACTTAAACATTCGACGTTTATGAGAAAGTTTCAAAATCCTTTCAGGAGCTCTTTTGACCTCGAGCCTCCAGACAGACCTCTTGTAATGCAGAATTAACTGCCTGTTCCACCAAGGGACTTTGGGGCTCTCTGTGACACCATAGCTTTCCATCCCTGAACCAATTAAAGCCAACATCAGCTTAACAGACATTCTTGTGTGTAGGTCCTGTCCCAGTGTCAGGGTTCTTTTGGGCTAAATCAATGTCTGATGGCCTCTGAGCACTGGCTTCAATGAGAGTCCCCAAGCCTGTTCACAGTGTTTGACTACCAGTTGAGTGAAGAAACATTTTCCAAGGTCCAAACTAATCCTCCCCTGGCACAAGTTGAGGCTGTTTCCTCTCATCCTGTCCCTTGTTCCCTTGGGAGCAGAGCCTGATATCCCCTGGATGCCTCCTCCTGTCAGGGAGTTGTACAGAGCCAGAAGGTCCCCTCTGAGCCTCCTTTTCTCCAGGCTGAGCCCCCCAGCTCCCTCAGCTGATTTGTGCCCCAGCCCCTTCCCCAGCTCCACTCTCTTCTCTGGACATGCTCCAGCCCCTCAATGTCCATCTTGTAGTGATGGATCCAGAGCTGGACATGGGATCTGAGGTATAACTCCAGAAATAGGCCCACCAGCTGCACCTGCTCCAAGAGAGATCACTCCTACACTTAGCATGCACTCGGCACCCATTCCTCACCTCTAGAATAAAGAATAAGGTGATTCCTCACCTCCAGAATAAAGTGATTTGCACATCACCAGCTGTACAGGCATTTTGGTGGCACCCATCTGGGACATGTGCCCCCAGAAAGGATGGGAGGAGGAAGAATCTTTCCCCTGCCAAAAAAAGAGTGACTTCTTTTAGCTAAGTGTTCCCTGCTGAAATGAATTGTTGTTCAGTATTTTGCAGATTAACACGAGGTAAGTGTCCACCCATGAAACAGCTCTTCCCTCTTCCAGCTGGGTTCCTGATCCTCCAGTGCATCCATTGCTCCCAGCCCGAGGTTCTTGCCATGGCACTGAGCACTGAATTGGCAGTTTCACCTCTCCCACCTCTGGTTCAGGCTGCAATGTGGAGAACATTTGGCAGGAAAGGAGGTGAAGTAAAGAAACAGCTGTTATCAACTGAAGTGGATTAATAAAGGATTTTTAACACTTGTTTAGGTATATTGATGTATTTTATAACCTGTAAATTGTAATACAGAATAAAACCGATTGGGGGAAGAAATTGTTCACAATTTTTTGTGGGAAGATGTCATTTTATGTCATTTTAAAAGTCTTGGTGCTGTTGCTAATATCCAAATTTTTCATAATCTTATGTATTTCTCCTAGATACTAAAAATGCCACGTCTTCTGCCAAGTAAGACTTATGTAAGGGCATGAGAGAAGAAAGAGGAATGAACAGGAGCTGGTTCTTCCCTTGCAGGATGAGGGGAGACAGCAGAGTACAGTGATTGTGAGCTCTCAGGAGGCCGAGGAGCTGAGATGGGCAGGGTTGAGCCCTGTACTTCTTCCTCTGCATTCCTTCCCTTCCCTGATCCCATGAGTGTCTCCCAACCCTTTAGGAGGCGTTTCCTCTTCCAATTCAGCCCATGCTAGAAGCTGGCATAGAGTGGGAGGAACTGTGGAATAAAGGGAGCTTTGTGGATCTGGAACTGGCCAGGACATTGGCAAAATTCCTGTGCCCTCCTACTCACAGCTCCTGCAGCTGCCGGTGGCATTTGCCACCTGTTGGGGTAAGCTGTGACTTTGGGGTACCCGTTGTGCCCTGCCCTGCTCCAGATCTGCTTTCAGATTGTCCTGGAAGGGCTGAGAATGAATGAATGAATGAATGAATGAATGAATGAATGAATGAATAATTAGGAATCTAATCTTCTATCCCAGCCCTTCCACTGACTTGCCTGACCGCAGAGGGAAACCAGTTCCTCTGACTTCCATGCCCCTCAGCTTTCCTGCTTGGACAATCGTGCTTATCAAGAAAACACGAGTGACATGTAACACTCCTTGCGTTTGGAGAGCTCTTTTCAAATTTCCTGCATTTGCTGTGCCACTGGAAGTGTCAAGCAGTACTAATACAGGAGAGTGTGGTGGTTTTTTGCTTCCTGTGACTGTGTTATTCCCATCTTGGCCTGGACAGTCATGTGCACATCCTCCTGTGCGTGTGTGCCAGCGCTGAGAGCTGCGTGTGCCAAGGCAGGCTGTAGTGTCTGTGCTCACCATGCACAGCCCACGTACCACCCCTGTGAGTAAGGATGGCAGCAAGGGAAGAGGGGAAGGGGGGGAGAATCTGTGTGTCTGTGGATAAGATCATATATTTGTACAAAGTGTGTGTCTGTGGGCTTCAGAGACTGGAGGGAGTCTGTGGTTCAGACAGTCTGCCTGGTTTTTTCTCTCTCTCCTCTTTTTTTTTCTCTCTCTGAAGGAAGCAAAATATGTTGATATGGATTTTTTTTTTTTTTTAAGTAGGAGCTTCTTGTGTTTTGAGTTAACGCATTTCCTTCACATCAGAACCTGCCAAACATCATTTGCTTACTAGTTCTGTGAAAGCAGGTTACCCAGAGGCATCACCATCCCCCTTTGTTTGCTTCCAAACTTCACAAACTGTAACGAGACTTCTGGTTAAAAACAACAGAATATCAGCATGAGCAGAAAAGTAGAGAAAAAAATGCCTGTGATTCATGTGTGCTTAAAAATTTACGAACTAGCGCCAAGGCTGTGAGTTTTCCTGAGAGCAGAAATACTGCCACTGATGTGCTCTGTGGAATTGTGACCCAGCAACTTCAGCTGTGAATTATGTCCAGGGTGGTATTTTTGTTCAGTATTCCCACCGGTGAAATGAGGCTTTAATCAGATGAGCAGAAGAGGAGCTTCACACAAACTAATCCACAGAGGAGTATGGGATTTTCATTCATGAGAATAATGTTTGTGATTTTTTTCTCCCTGAAATCAAATACCCCCAGTAAGAAAGTACAATACAAAGGAAATGAACTCTTCCTGACTGCCGGAGTTTGCAAGTAATGACCTATTTTCTCTTTTTTTCTCATTCTTTTGTCTTTTTTTTGTTGTTACCAAGTAGCAAGATTTCTCAGTGGAAATAAGCTATTTTGTCTATGGATAGATCGCTCATCAGAGGGATTGAAATACATTCTTCATAAGCATGCTGAGCATACCCAGCCATTAATAACATTTTTAGTGGTGAATAAAACAAAGGGTATTACAGATTGCCAGCAGGGAAATTGATTTATCTTGCTTTGGTTGGTTGCCTGTGTTAAGAAATGTCACACATACTTGAAGTGTTTTGCATAGTTAGTGTCCTGTGTTTTTACCATATCAAAATCTCTGCTAAACTCTGTTTTAGCATCTTTTTTCTCACCTCATGTCAGCAAGGAAACACTGCTGGCCAATTAACATATATACTTTTTGTATGTATAGATGTGTGCATACCTATAAGTATATATATAGTTATGCACATGTTTAGGTATTTTGATTAATTACACCAAAAAATTGACTTACTTCCCCCCAAAGGACCAGACTGCAATGTGCACAGACTGATTTTGTGCGCAATCTTCAAGGATGAATTACTGACACAGGGGAAGTCTTGCTGCTTGTGAGCGTTGCCTTTCAAAGAACTTGAACTACTGGAATTTAAAATTTATCTTTTCTCCTTTGAATCACTGGCAATTAAAAGTGGGTTTATGGGCCTACAAGAGAACTGGTGCAGCCAAAGCACAGCTGCAACAAGTGGAATTCAGCTTCTCTGAGTCCACAAGCACAACCTCAGGTGGAATTAACTCACAGTGTGCAGCCCATGATATACCCACACAGGGTATGATGCTGCCACTCCAACCATTTATAAATCTTCCCACTGCTTCTTGAAAGACAGAAAGTACTTTCATAACATCCTGAAACTGAAATTTAAAGGACTTTAAAGACTCAACCTGTCAATGTCCAGATTGAGGTTTTAGTGTTTGTTTGTTGTTGGGTTTTTCCCTAAACTTCTTGTGGATAAACACAACAAAATTTGGAAATTCCATACTGTGGCTGATTTTGAGTTCATTGAGCAGAAAATATCTGATCAGTGCATACATGGAAATATTTTTGTGTGGCTTTTTTTGTTTTCAGTGCTAACATAAATAAACTGTTTAACTGATTTTGTATAAACTTTCCAAAAAAAATCTCAAGCACGGAAAATTTCAGCCCAAAACGGAGTTTATTTGAGAAAATTACAAGCAACAGAAAAAGAGGGTTAGAATGGAAATCTGAACTCCTCATTAACTGGAGTTAAGCGCCAACTTGAATGCCAGGGGGTTTTTTCTGTTAATATTTGGTTTAAGGTTACATACAGGTTTGGAAGAGCTCAGCTCTTTTTAACCCTTTTTTTATTGCTGTCACTGCCTTGGTTTTGTTCCAGATTGGCGGCTTGGGTTCAGGACTCCGTAGCTGCAGGACTCCACCACAGCTGCAGACGTGGGGTTGAACTCTTTATTTCAGATCATTGCTCTTCAGGAAGCCCTGAATTCCACACAAAACCCTTTCCCTAAACTTGGTTAGCCCTGAATTCTCAGTGGCACAGGGCAGTGGGGATCACCAGGAGCTCCATCCCCAAAAGCCAACAAGGCTTTGGGCACGTTGTGCTTTTCATCTGGAAGTCTCAGCGCCTTTAGGGACTGAGGAGATGGGTGTTGTTTGACTGGCTTCACTCTTGGTCCAGCTAAATCTGGAGATTGCTGTGGTCCAAGGGTAGGACCTGCATCTCACTCCTCAGCAAGCAGCTCGCTCCATTCCTGGCTCTGCAGCAAATTCCCTATGTAACCTCTGGCAAACTTTCTCTTCCTTTGCTCCTTCCTTTGGAAAATTCCTCTGAATTCAGGGGGGCATTTTGTTGAGGGAAGGCAGGATGAGGAGTTGCTTTACCAGATTTGGAGTCTCTTTTGCTTTTTGAAGTTTAGCCAGTTCAGTTCTGAGACTAAGAGTGAATGTCTCCACTGCGCTTCTTAAGAGAATTGTCTCCTTTTCCAGCAATGTAACTTTTGTTTACATTTTGTGCTTCCTACATTTAAAAAGCTCCCTGGTCTGTCTTTGCTCCCATTTCTTTTTTCAGTCCAAAGATCTGTATTAGATATACAGAAGAAGGGATCCAACTATATATGAAAAGCAATTATAAGAACTCATAATTTCAAATTTGCCTATTGCAAACATTCAGGAAGTATTCAAGTGGTCAGTGATATTGCACTGAAGGTGGGAGTGCCCAGGTCTCTTAAATTATGAAAATTTTCAAGTTTTCTATAACTTTTAGTGGTGAATAAAACAAAGGATATTACAGATTGCCAGAAGGGAAATTGATTTATCTTGCTTTGCTTGGTTGTTTGTGTTAACTTGAAAATAGAAAGCTTGAAATATAGAAATACTTGAATATAGAAAACTTGAAAATTTTCAAGTTTTCTATAACTGTGAGGAAGCCACTGACAATCCATGCACCTGGAAGGGCAGGACTACAGCTCTGGAACTGCAGCTCCAAAACAGAGATCCCTGACACTTGAAGGAAGACACCTGAAGGAAAACTTCTGTCCAAAGTGTTTCTTTCTGTCAAGCACTAGCAGTCTCCAAACTGTGCTGGCAAGGAGCCTGAGGCCATGGACAGCCTGATTCCCACTGTGCCAGCCCCCAGATTTTCCTATCAGTTGTTTTCCAGAATCTCCATTATTAATGTTCTCCAACCCTCAAAGCCATGCTCAGAATGTTCAGAGGTGCTTGTCTGGATTAAGGGATGTTAAGGTTGGATATTAGGAAAAATTTCTTCACAGAAAAGGTTGTCAAGCATTGGAACAGGCTGCCCAAGGAAACAGTTGGGTCACCACCCCTGCAGGGATTTAAATGATGTATAGATGTGGCATTTTGGGACATGGTTTAGTGGGGACAAAGTGGTGCCCGGTCAATGGCTGGACTTGATAATTTTATGGGTTTACTCTAAGATAAATAGTTCTATGTTTCTATGACCTCCTGGGTGTGCTCCTCAGTGTCTAGTGCTGTTCCCACTAAATTATATGAAGACTTGCACTGTGATCACTGAAAATTGAAGAGGACTTTGGTCTATCCATAGCAAGATACTTATCAGTTAAAATTTACAAAACATTAAGCTATTGATGAACATTTCTAATAAATGCAGATTCTTTAGCCATACAACGTTTACATTGGTTAAACCTAATTCTGGATTTCTGAAAATGCCCTGAAACTCTCAGCCATTTCTTCCCTAACAAACTTCTCCTATAGGAAACTGTGCAGAAAGTTTGAAAGTGTAACAAACTGCATTTTGCCATTTTTCAGTATCATGGATAAAAACACAGTCTAATGAGCAAAACACTTATTTTGGTACTGTATTCTTCCTACAGCTTAATGCTCTTTCCTTCTGCTTTTTTTTCCTAGAGTGCATGGTTTTTCATGTTGGCAGGATGTGTGTCGACATGAGCTGAATATACATTTAGGCTTAAATTTGGGAGCAAGCACTAAATTATTGAACAACAATGCCTGCATGAAGGCAGAATTACATTAATCCAGTAGGTTCTCATGATAAGGGAGACCAGGCCCTGCTCTGAAACAAGCAGGGTGCAGCAATTTCTGAAGTGACAAAAAGTGAGTTTTTCGAGAATCAACAATTCAGCCTTTCTTGGGAAGAACATGCAAAACCCCCACAATTAAACTAATACTTTTTATTAATACTTTTTGGATGTATTTTATTGCAAGCAATGGTAACATCTTGAGCATATTGAGGGCTGTCACACTGTGTTGAGATGGTCAAGGTAACCAGTGTTAGGAAATGAAGTGGAAACTCAGTGCTGCAAGGCTTGTGCTTGGTGGATCTGGAATAAAAATAAAGCTACAAGCTCAGGCACTTACACGGACAACAACAGTTCCCTTCTGGATGCAGATACATACAAATTTAGTTCCTTTTCTTCTTTTTTTTTTTTTTTTTTTTTTTTTTTTTTTTTTTCCTGCAAGAAGTCCTCAGTTAGTATTTGTTAGGAGAAATTCTGTGTGAAATCCTCACAAATTCCAGCCAGCAAAGCGTTGCTCTGTGATGGGTGCTGTGTAACATCTGCATTTGAGATATTTCCATACTTTGGAGCAGAAAACTCCCAACTGGAAACAAAGCTTGATCTTCATGGAAGGGCCCCTTGCAAAGGTAATCATCCACTTTGAGGCCTACCTGGACACAGATTCTTTGGTGCCAATCGCCTCAATATCTTTACTCTACTGGGGATGAAAATTCCTTCTCACAATTTCTTTGTTTTGCCCTCTGGCAGATACAAATGTTGACAGTCAGCTGGGAGCTCCTTCCTCCCATCAGTTTGTTACCAATCCTGGCACTATACTTTTGGGGGAACAGTGAGTCCTTGTGCAGGGGAGAAAGGAAGGAGGGGACCTTGCAGGAGCTCAAGAATGAGGTGGGATCTGGCAGTGAAACTCTGTGGGTGGTTTCATGTTTGTAAGCTGGAGCTGGGCTCAAGGTCCCTGCTGTAGGCCAAGGAGTGGAGAGTGTCCCATTTTCTCATATTTTTCCATCATGCCTACCCCTGTATCCCAAAGCTTTCCTGTTGTGAGAGGCTGAGAAATTGGTTCTGCTTTTGCAAATAGTGCTGTTCTCCACAACAAGCCCTCTTGAGTTTTGGTTTGGGAGAGGGGAGAGCTGTGGTCAAAGTGCTTTGACCTTCACAAGGTTTTAGCAACACCCTTTTTACTCCTTTGGTGGTTGCCTTTTCCCAAATGAATGGAGATGCCCCAAGGCACAATTACAGATGGGCTTCAGAGAAGGAAGTCAAACAGAAAATAAAAAGTAACCAAGCCCTTAGGCTTATTTAGTGAGATCTTCCATTTCTCAAAGGGAATTACATTTTTAAACGCATTTAGATTATCAAAAATCTAGAGATTTAAAATCCTGGCTGATGTCTGCCTGCTCATTTAAATGCTTAGTTGCTGTTCAAAATCTAGTTATCAGACCTCTCTTTCCATACAGATTTTGGGCCAATTCTTCCTCTCTCAGAACTGTCACTATCCATAATTTTGCTGTCACCTGTAAGAGAAGGAAATGTCTGCTGCTTGTAAATGCCAGATAACTTTTCAAAACCATAAGGAAAGATGAAGAAAAATAATTATATGTGGTCAAAACATGGTTGCAGTGTTGCTGCGAATGTGGGTGACCAAATGCCTGAAACCAAAATGTAGGATGCCTGTGGGGCTCTGAAGCTGATACTCCAGCAGTGTAGGAAGGAGGCCAAGCAAGATGACAAGTGAAATGTTGTGGTTCTGGGAATTTCTAGCAGGCTTATGGTTCACATGTGCATTTCATGTGAAAGCATGTCATGTGCCTGTCCTGGCTGATCTTGTATGCAGCTGGTGAGCAAAAGTATGTGGAAGAAAGCTTGCATGCAAATCTCTTCTGTGGGTGCCAAGCAGAGGTGTTTCAGTCCAAGAGATGTTAATTATTGGGGCTGGGCAAGGAAGTGCTTTCAGCAAAGGGCTTTTGCTCTCAGGACTGGCGGATTTTCCCACTTAGAAAAATTAATTTTTAATATGCCTGCTGTTTCTAGAGTTAATAGGGCAATTTGTAATGCAGGGCATTGCTAGCTAGTACAGAAATGTAGGTGCCAACCAAGCAAACAGCAAACAGAAAAGGAAGGCAAAAGTTTTCCAAGGTGAACCAGAATTTTGCTTGCATATATCTCTTTAGTAGGGTAGAAAGAAGTAATTACAGGATTGTCACCAGAATAGAAACAATTCAGCCTTTAATTCACAGAATCACTGAGTTTGGGAAACACCTCCAAAGTCATCAAATCCAACCTGTGTCCGCTCCCCACCTTGTCACCCAGCCCAGAGCACTGAGTACCACATCCAGTCTTTCCTTGGACACCTCCAGGGATGGTGACTCCAAACCTCTTTGAGCAGCCCCTTCCAATGCCTGAACACCCTTTCCAGGAAGAAATTCCTCCTGATGTTCAAGCTAAACCTCTCCTGGCACAGTTTGAGGTTGTTTTCTCTTTTCCTGTCCCTTGCTGCTTATGACAAGAGCTTGATTTCCACCTGGCTGCACCCTCCTGTCAGGTAGATGTGCATAAATGTCCTTTAAATTGTCCTTTATTACCTGAAATCTAGCGTGCCACTCATGATAATTGACATTCTACCCCATACTTGTAAACTTGTTCTTTTCTCCATCATTAGGATTTCTCAGAAGTGAGTCACTGAAAACTGCAAAGACACCTTCAGACATAACAATTTATTGCTTACTTCGCTTATGAGGAGTGTTTGATCCTTGATGTGATATAGATTATATATAGAATTGTAAATGTAGTACTCAAGAGACTGCCAGAATTCATGTGCCTGCACAGCTTCAGACCATTAGTGTGGCCTTAACCCTTAACCCTTGAACTCTAAATAGTGAAAATTTGAATGCTCTCAGATGGAAATGAAGAGCTGGGCTTGTAATGAAGCAGCTCATTCTTCAGGTTTTTGTGCTGATTGTTAAAAAATGATCTGAAATAATGGGAATAAAACACTCTTAAAATGGGGACCATGCTTTTTCTTTGAGTTTCTGCAAAAGGCAGCAAGTACATGGAGATGAGAACTGCTGTTCATCAATGACCAGCTGATTTTAGAAGAGCAGGTTGCACAAACATCTGTGCTTACACTGGCTTCACATGGTGACAAAAGAGTTGAGAAGCTGCTTTATGAGAAGTCTGAGGAGGGAAGACAGGAAAAATGGAAAGGGAAGAAGACAGCAGTAGATTTGGTATTTTGGTGACCTTCCATAATCAATGCATGATCCATGTTGAGCTGTTATCTCAGAAACCAAAAGGATTCTGCCTTGACAAGTTGGAAAGCCTTGGTTTCTGGTTAAATGATCCAGTTAAATTATTGATTTTCTATGTTAAATTATCCTATGACTTCTCAGCTCCAAGGTTTTCCTGTTTTCTGAAGTCAAGAGACAAACACCATTCCCAACTGGCTCAGCTGCACAGATCAGGGATATGGATTGAGATGATGTTTCTCTCCCCTACCAGATGTAACAACCTGTTTTTATATGGAGTCAGTTTCAAGAAGTCTTACTTAGGAAAGCAGAAAGAAGAACTGAAGAGGAATTTCGTCCGTGACAGTTCCTTCCTTATCCCCCTAAATTTGCACTTTATAAATACTCCCTGAAATCCTTGCTCAGAATGACCCTGAATGGGTTCTTAATCTTTGATGAATTGCTCTCTGGTTTTATTTCTGAGGAGTTTCCACAGTTAGAGAAAAAAAAGAAATATTCCTGGGGGATTCTCTAGGAAGATCTGTCTGTCTTGTTATGGGATACATTTCTTGTAGTGTCAAAAGATGAAATGAGGGGCTCCCCTGACAAATATAAAAGTTACATGACAACCCATCTATTTTTAGATGATTTAAATCAGTCAAGAGGGAAAAACATTTGTTTCCAAGGCTGTGATTTTCCAGATGACACCATTTTATTGCACGGTGCCATACCATGAGAAAGAACATTCTTGTGGCTTTTGAACTGGAAATCCTGTAGGAATGCTATTTCTGGCATTTATTTGCTGTGAAGCCAGGCACACATGGAGAGCAGACAGACTGACCAGATACAGTTTGTGGTATTGAGGCATTCAGAAAAGTCCCTGCTGCACAGCCCTTTTCGAGCATCCAAAGTGTTGAGTGAAGTTGAAAAATGATCAATGAAGATAAAATCTGAACACCACGATCTGATCAGACAGCCAGACTTTCATGCTATTAATGTGTTCCTTCCTCTTGCAAAAAATGCTATTTTGAGAATTCAGCTTTTCTGTCTTCCTACACTGATGCTTCTAAAATAATTCTTGGTAATGAGCAGGGTTTTTGTTGCAAAGTGGGAGTGAGGGTTGAATGCACACATTGAGGAAAAACCAAATGCTGTCACTCCATTTTAAATGGGAAGAATTTTTTTTTTTTTAATATACCCGAGTACCACGTGCGAACATGCAAAAAAGATGTTGATCGAGGAATGGAACAAGAACTTGAGCCCATTCTTTGGTTGCCTTCTGAAGCTGGCAGGGACAGTGAATTCAGTGTAACTACCCATGCAAAGAAAGTTTTTGCATGGGTAAGTGCTTATTCGTAAGACTTTGTACCATCAGATACTTCCTGTTGTCAGTTAAACAGGGCAGGCTGGATTTTTTTATTCTTTTACATTTTAAAAAACCCCAACAAAATAGGCTCTGAATTTTTTTTTTTTTTTTAATATAGTTGTGTCTCTCCACAGCTTCTCTCCTAGGAACTGCTCTAAAATGATAGCCTGCCTGAACGGAGCAAAAACCCTAATAAATATGGTGCATTCCTCTTTAAAAAGTATATTTATTTAGTAAGTTTAGAAACCACTCTGAGGTTAGGTTACAGCTATTGGGATTAGAGGGCGTCTCGTGGGCAATTCAGACATCAAGCTATAGGTCCACGGAGCAAAGCTGAGCTGTTTCTAGCCTGATGTCTGAATTATGAATTAGGTTCATTCTAATTCCAATGGGGTAAACCTCAGAGCAGTTTATATACTTATGGCTAAGTGCTCCTAAAATACAGGCTATTTATTTAAAACGTACATGTAAAATGTAATATCTAAAAAAGATGTCTGGCCTAGTGATGCTGGAGAGCACAGCAACCCAGCCAAATAAATCCTGAATTCTGACTTTGGAGCCCTCAGAGAGGAATGGCACAGCTGGATTTATGCCACCTTCTGATATTCCCAGCTAGGTCAGATCCCTGCTTGGCTTGGGAAGAACTGGAGGAGCCACAAGACCAAATTAATTTCCCTCAGCCCAAAGCATTTTCCTCTTCCTCAGCCATGCCTGTCATGCCAAAGCTGGGAAAGCCTTGGGTCACCATGCCCTCCCTTGACCACTCAGGAAAGTTCTACAGGCCAGGAACACCCTGCAGGGCTGGCTCCTCTCTCTTGATCACTGGAGTTGTGCAAAGAAACCCCCAAATCTGCGTTTTCAGTCCCGTTGGATGCTTGGGAAGCAGGATGGAGCTGCAGGGCTGGATGGAAAGCCCAGGATTTATTAATAGCATTAATAGCATCAGCAACTGCTTCCATGTGGAGCCACCCTGGTGTCTGAGCTCATTCCAGCAGCAGTGCCAGCTGTGAACCTCTCACCTTAAACCACCACGGGCCTTTGACCCTGCTGCTGGCCATCAGTGCCATGCCAAGCTGGATTTTCCACAGGGACTGCTCTCCTTGTGGGCCAGAGCACTGTGAGGTTCCTGCAGGAGCCTGAGCCATCCCTCCCTCTGCTCCTCTTCCTCAGGATACCAGAGAACCTGCAGCATTGATGTTATTTTCCTGGGATGGAAGTGGAACAGAAACTGCCCGCTATTTTAGGACGTCTGAACTGGCTCCATCACTAGGCACAAAAAAAAAAAAAAAAAAAAAAAAAAAAAAAAAAAAAAAAAAAAAAGTCAGTTTACACTCTGGTTCTCTCTTCCCTCCTCACCATGCTCCTTTAATTTCCATTCCAGGAAATAAATGGGACAAAATGCCTCTCAAGTAATTACTTCTGCCTCAGCATTAAGTAAGATGTAGAGAAGAGTTCTGGAAACATCCATTCCCTGGTTTGGTCAGAAGGTGAAGATCTTCTGCAGATACAGTAGCAGCAAATGTGCAGTGGACACAGAGGGCAGATTTCTTTAGGCACTGAATGATTCAGCATAGGGCTGAAGGAGTGCATAATTAATTTGTGTGGGGATACTGAGGCCAAAGATCACTCCATACAAATTTCTAGGACTTGGCAAAACTAAATGTCACAGGCTAGCTGGTGGGAGTTTAAAACTGAACATGGACAAAACCCGCTTTTACTGTTTTCTGCTTCCAAAGGAACTAAATCTCAACATTTTGTGTGGCAGCAGAGTTCTTGCTCACAGCTCTTGGGTGCCTGAGGCTGACCATGAGGCATAAGCCTAATGAGAATATTGAACTAATCCCTCTCCCCCAGCTGCCCAAATCCAATCAGAGATGCTTGGGAGGCAATGCTTCACCTGGCATCACTGAATTTTGGGTTGGGCTCCACTTAGTGCAGGAACAAGGAGTTGAGTGTTTTCAGTGGACTGTTGGGAGAGCAGCAAACTCCCCATGTCATCAGGTAAGTAAGGAAAGATCTTGGAGAGTGAGATAAAAGCAGTGAAAAACCTGAATATGGGATCTCTGTTTCACTCTGCTTTGGCAGGCTGTTCCTGTGTCCTCAGAGCTCTCTGGATTAGCATCCTGAGGAGGGACAGCAGGTCCTGGAGGTGTGATGGTCCTACAGAGCAGACACAATGCCTGCGGAAGGGCTCAGATTGCCTGAGATGTGTTAGAACCAGCTGCGTGCCTGGAATGGTATTTTTGGGTTGTGCTGATGACCAATACATACGGCCAGAGGAAAAACTCTCCAGGAAGGTGTCATAGGAGAATATGCATCAGTCAGAAAAAAGGCAGAATTACAGTGAAAAAAAGAAATCCTGTTGCAACAGATGAAGTTCCTATCAAGTGACAGCAGCAGTTTATTTTCCTTGAGCAAAAGTGATGGATATACTTAGGCATAATCCTACCCCCAAGTGTTTTAATTCTGATGGAACTTCTTATTAAGGAGAGGCATCAAAATGGAAAAGTGCACACCCTAATGGAAACAATGTCATAAAACTGACAGCATTTCTACAAGGTAGGTTGACACCTAAATTAGCTAAGAAGGCTTGAAACTTGATGGGAAAGAAAAACAAATGGAAAGGAAAGAAAAAGTTTTGGTATGAGTCAGTGTTTTTGTTATTTGTTGAGTGTTTTCAAGTCTGTGTTTTAACAGCTAATTAAGACACAAAGGGTGAGAGAATTAAGTTTCTTTTGTTCCTCCTTCTGTGTCTGTTGACTGGCTAATCAAGAAATCTCAAGGCCCAGATGGGAGCTCATACTCATTTATGATTTCTCTTTGCCCCATGTTTTACTTGCAAATGTACTGTGTTAAACTTGAAACCCATCCTGTACCCTTGAAAACAAAAAGACAACTGCAGTGGGTTCAAGGTTCCATATCTGCAGATGAGCAGATATTGCTTATCTGCACAGAATACACCAATACACTTATTTATTCCATACAATGACCAAAGTCCCACTGTAGGCTGTTCTATACACAATGCTGATATGACCAGACTTGTTTATATAACGCCATAATTTCATTTGTAAGGAGGAAATTTTTTTCCTCCTCAAATATTTGTGGGTTATTAAAAAAATCACCCAGTAGGCTAATGAGCCCCACAGTGTGTGTGTATGTGATTCCTACCGCATTTTCTTAAGTAAGCCAAAATTGTGTAACTTCAGGAGCACCTGAGGGAAGGGAAAAAAAAAAAAAAAACCAACCACCAAAAAAAAGCATTATTTAATAAGGTTTAATAAGGCACAGTTCCTTTTTTGTTGCCTTCTTGCTCCTGCTGGACAAAGTCTTACATTGGTACTAGCCTGCAGAATACATAGAAAATCAAGAATATACAGAATATATTGAGTTGTAGTATGGTAGAATGGTTTGGGTTGGAAAGGACCTTAAAAATCATTTATTTGGGCCTTCCACCCCACCTTCCATTAGACCAGGTTACTCCAAGCCCCATCCATCCTGTCCTTGGACACTTCCAGGGATGTGGCAAACAGCTTTGCAATACTGCATGCAGAATATGGCATGCTGGGAAGAAAGCTGCTCATGTGCAAACTGAATTTCTGGTTCATGATAAGTCAGGCTATGCCTGGATTAATGGATTTAATAAAACAAGAGGCTTCAAGATGGGAGATGATTGTGGAGAGCTCAGCTGAAGTTCCTGGAATGTCATTTTCCTTCTCTGCTCATACCAGAGTTTCTTTGCTTGGTGCAGGGAGCATGATTTGATTCCCTGGAAGGGGGAGGAATAAATATAGAAGAACTAGAGGAGAACATTCATATATAGACACACACACTCAAAAAACACACCAAAAAAAGGCATAACCATGAGCACGTTGTTTGGAAGGAAGTTCTTTCAGATTCTCTCAGGATGTTCAGACTTTCCGTCTCCTCCACTCAAAAACTCAACTTGACAGGTAGACCAAGCTGCTATAGTTTTGGGATGATGAATCCAGGACTGAAACCACCTCTCTAGGAAATAGTAGAAAACCTCTCTGGTATCTCTGTCAGCATGTCTGATGTTTTGAGACAGTCCGGAAGACATTTCATAAAACAAACTTCCATGGCTCATTGCTTTAGGTTGATTATTCATATTTTCCCTTTGTAATAATGTTTTCCTAAATGCATTTCATTCAACACAGTGTTTCTCTGGCAACAAATGGCAGCTGATTGTTGAATAGCAAGCATTGCTTTGATGGTTTGAGTACTTCAGTGCCCGTTTGCATAGCAGAATCCTCTGCAGATCTAACACAGCCAGTTCCTTCTGTCAAAATTTTCAGGAGGCTGAGCTTTAAAAGTGCACAGCTTTCAACAGCAGGAAGATGAGCGCTTCATCCCACAGAAGTGTGTGAGGTTCAAGAAAGGCTCTTGTGTCGTGGTGAGGCCAATAAGGACTAAAAGGCTTTGTAAAATATCTTCACACACATGTGCAAAGGCACCTGGGGACAGCTGAGAGCTGTCTGCTTAGGGCACTGGTGTGGGTTGGCAGAGAATGCCTTGGCAGAGGTTTAAATCCAGATTTTATATCCCAGCTGACAGCCCAAATCAGTAGGCTATCATCCCCGCTGAGGTTATTTGGTCAGCCTCTCCTGTCTCAAATCATTGTGGTCTTTGGGTTTCCTTCTTCCCAGGCAGTAATCTCTCATACATGGTAAGAGGATTTCCATGTTAATTATTTTTGTACCAAAAAAAGTTATACCAAGATTTAAAACACAGTAATTTTAATTTGTTTTGTGGTCCCCACAGCTACTGAATATTCCTGCCTTTTTCAATATATGTATTTGGCAAGGCCTAAGACTCCACTGGATTTCTTTGTGCTGCTCTGCTGTGTTCTATTGACAGCTTATTTTGATGAAGGCTGGCTGTGAGTCTATAGGCAGATCTGTAGCTTAGTCTTTCTGTCATTACAGAGCAGTCCCATTTATCTAAATAAGTAATTTTTCAAGGAAACAAGGGTTCCAGGTGAGTGTCAAATCACTGAAACTAGACTTCACAGAAAACTTCCATTCAAAATTTAGAAGCAGTTTTGAGAATCAAGATTATGCTAAATTAAGATGTCCCCATTAAGAATGCTGGTTTATGTAAATGGTAATTTTGAAATTAAATATATATTCAAAAGGCACATTATGGGTGTTTGTGTTTTTCTGCAGACACATGTGAGGCGAACATCCCAACCTGAGCAAAGAAGGATTATTGTTTTGCCTCTGAGAGAAAAATACATTGATGAACCCAGCTTGATTTTGGTAGACAGGAGGAACTTCAGGAGGATTTAAATGAGGATTCTTCCAACAGATCAATTCACTCTCACTAAGCTATGCAATAAAATTTCTGTGGTAACAAAGATATGCCACTTCAGAAACACTGGCCACACATTTCTTGTCATTAACATCCACCCAGGGTGCTTGGAGCCCCAACCCTTACCTCCTTAGTTTAGGAACATCCTTCCTTGCCATTAGGAGCTCTTGGCTACCTGGCCAGCTCTGATCCCACCAGGATGAGAGCTGACTGGGGAGTAATTAACTGGACACTTCCATTTATCTCCTCATGCTGGATCAACATGATAAAATGAAGGATATGTGCTTAAAGCACTTGAAAGGCAGTAAACCTTAAAGTGGCATCTAATCAACCTGTGGAATTTTTTGCTGTGGGACATGGAGACAAACAGTTTGAGAGCCAGGGTAGGATTAAGCACTTGAATGGGAATAATACCTGTAGTTAACATGTGAGGTTAAAGTATTATGAGGTTTATCAGTTCTTTTGCTTCTGGGCATAAACTGCCATCTCGGCTTGTGAAAGAGCTCATCTCTGCTCCTGCCTGTGGCTCAGGGCCCTTTGTGGGATGCTTTCCTAGGGTGTGGGGCACCTGAGCAAGCTGGTGCCTGAGGGGAGGACAGCAGAGCAAATGGTCAATAAAACCTGCAGTGGAGCACTGGGTCTGGTCCCCCTGCTTCTGAGCTTTGGGATTCCACAGCCCACGTGGGAGGAAAGCAGCACAGCCAGTGGGCTGCCTGACATTAAATCATGTTCTCAGAAAATTGTCAAGGTTGGGTTGTGATTTATCATCCGGTTACTGCACAGCCACTTTTCCAAACCCTCCACTGCGTGTGTGTGTCTGCTTAAAAGGAGTTAAACCCACTCACCTTTTGTTGTGGGATCACACTTGTCTGCACATTCTCTCTGTCTTTTTGGTAAAGAGAAGGTGGAAGAAAATGGCTTGAACATTCCTGCCTTTTTGAAACTTTCCATACTGCTCTCTTCACAGACAGATTATATGTATGCATGTCATGGCTAGAAATAAATGCACAGGCATTAGCTACAGCAGCAGGTGTTTTGGGGATTTTTCACCTCTAGAATTTTTGCACAACACCATTAAACAATTATCTGTTTGCCCTCAAGGACTGGGGTTTGTAAAATGGAACACTTTGCGGTAAGTGTGGTTCTGACTCAAAAATGCAGCACTTAGATGAGGGTTTTTGTTCTCAGACTTGCAGATTAAGGTTAAAACTTTAAGGTTCTGGTTGTATCAGAGTGAAACTTTGGATTTAGACTGCAAAACTGTGTTTAGGCTGCAGGAGAGCAGGGACAGTACTGTTGGTAAGGGTGTTACTCTTAAAAACAGGGTAAAGGGTGGCTCTCTTCAGGCAGACATACAGTGCCTTCAGACAGACTTGCAGGAGCATCTCATGGTTTTATCTTACAGAGATTAAAAAAGGGGAGAACATTCTGGCTGCTTTGAATGGTTAATGTGATCACAATGCTGGCTGAACCCAAACAAAAGAGATTGATGCTTTTCCTCCAGTTGGCTTCAAGGAGCTGGTCAGGGTGTTAGATATACTGATGCTGAAATCGGGAATAAAGGGATGAGGAAAGGGATGCAAAGTCTTCTTTTATTCCTGTACTCCATTCACAGCTTCATTCCTGAAAAGGGCAGGAGCTTCCATCCATGGAACCCCTGCCCATCAGTCTGTCCATGAGCTCCACTGAGCTCAGTCCTGGGCTCCTAGGGTTCCTGAGAGGTGCTGCTTGTCTCTTGCTGTCCTGAGCTGCTGTTTGGATTCCCAGCCTGTGCTCCAGCCCTGTTTGTGATCCTGCCTGAGCTGCAATATCGCTGGCCTTGTCTTTGTCTCCGTCTTGATCAGGTTCCTCGAGCTCCTGGATGGACCCAGGCAGTGTGGGCAGCCTTGTCTCCATCTGCCTCCAGCCCTGTCTCCAAGGGCTGCTGTGTTGTGCAGTAAACATGGAATTATCCAAGGTGCACTTGCCATTGTGAGGATATTGCCTGGCAAAGCCAAAGGCAGAGAGGAAGGCAGGGAGAGCTGCAGCTGGGCTGCTGTGCTGCTGGTTAATTCTCTGAGGGATAATTTACTCCCTGTGAGCCACTCAATGGCATCCAACTGTGCCTGTTGCTCTAGTTCAGACATGTAGCTGAACAATGTCCTGGTTCCAGCTCTGTGCCAGAAGGGCAGCTTATAAACCCTTCCCAGACAATGCACAACCTCCTTCTTCCTTCCCCTGAAACCTCCCGGGGCTGACACGTGCGGAGGCGGCGGAAAAACAGAGGGAGAGGAGGAGAGGAGGAAGGCTGAGAGGAGCAAATATCCCTCACCAGCCACTCCCCACGGAGAAAGAGGTTGTGATAGCAAATGGTGCATTTTATGGCAGAGAGGAAATGCCTTCATCCCATCAGCTGTGGCCCCTTCCCAGCGCTCTGGCTACCTGAGGAGGAAGAGGAGGAGGAGGATGAGGAGGAGGGGGTCGGTCCCTGGCTGTGCTGGCCAGATGAGAAGGCTGCAAGCTGGGAGGTGTTGTCCCTGGTGGATGTAAAACTCTTACAGGTGCTTCCTGCCCCGGGCTCCAGATGATGTAGCTGTGTCTGGAAGTTCTCAGGTGGCAGATCACCCCTGAGGGACCACCATGGCTCCGGAGCTGGGCAGGGCTGGGAGCTGAAACAGAGCTCTGCTTTCCTGGCCTGCAAAGAGGACACAGCCTGGCAGCTTCAGCTGCTGGAGTTTCTGGCCATAGAAATTGTTTCTATTTCTAGAATAGTTTCGTTTTTGTCTGAAATGCACTTTGACCCTTGCCTTGAAATGAACTTTATTGACACCCATCTGAGCACGCCTAAGGGATGGTCAAAAATTCCACAGGAAAGGTCTGTGCCATGGTATCTCTTATGAACTCAAAGAAAAAGAGGTTTATACAAGGTCTGAAAAGTTTGTAAGCAGAGATTTAACCCTTTTGCCAGGAGGAGCTTTTTCTTTCAGCCACTAGAGATTTTCCCCCCCCTTTCTGTTTTCTTCTTCATTCTATTTATAGCCTGCTCTGGTTTAAATTTCCTTGGCCATCAGACAAGTGAGCAAGTCTTTTCTCTGCTGATCTTACAGCAGAGTTTGTTTATGCATATACAAGATCTCTAATTACAGAGCAGTGTGATTCCCCACAAAACATCCCCTGCCCTCCACTCCTCAAATTCATGTAGGACTTCTTTTCTGCAAGGCCAAACACACTTTTAGAGTTTATAGACAAAGCTGTTTTGTGTATATATGATTTTCTCTCCTGTCTTAACCCTTTCCTCACAAAAAGAAAAAGGGATGAACAAAAAAAAAGGAGACAGGGCAGCTGGGAAATCTTAGACCAAAGAGCAGATCACATTTCAAAACATTGTGATCTAAAAATAATAATTTTGCTTTCCCCTTCCCTCTCTTTCTTTCCTCCCTGCCCTTCTGTAAAATGTGATTCATTTTCTCTGAAGAAAAATCCCCATCCTGGGAATTTATGAACCACATAACACTTGAGTGAGACTGATTTTACTGCAGGACACAGTTCTGATTCTGTGAATTGGATCTGGGCTGGGAGCAAGCCTGAGGTCACTATTGTGATTTGTGCAATGTTATGTAACCCTGTCCATGCATGCACAAACATGTGTGGTAACAGGAGAAATGAGGCCAGAATTCACGGCCATTTATGCTGGGAATCAGCTGCTTTCATGGATTTCACATTAATTAATAAATGTCTGGGCTTTGTGGACTTGCTGCTACCTCTCAAAGGACCCTTCCTGCTGAAGTTTGTGGGTCTACCCTTCTTATGTGAAGATCAGAGGTTTTCAGCTGTGTGAATTGGACTGGGCCGTTTGGGTTGTTGGTTTGGTTTTGGTGTGTGGGTTTGGCTTTTTTTAATTTTTTTTCGCTTTCATTGGTGTTTTTTCAAAAGCAAAGAAGAATTTTGCACCTTTTCGAGCGCCACTCCGCTGCAGGTAAAGAATGTAACAGCTTGTGAGAGAGCAGCTAGAGCCAATAATAATTTGACTGACATGTCCTGGCACTGAAATGCCTATTAAACCTCGCTCTGTCCTTTCAAAGTGGAGGTTTTAATGCTGGGCACTTGTTTGAGCTGAAAATTCCCTCTCTTTATAGACCCAAAGAGCCTACACCCATGAAAGATTCTCAGAAGGATCTAATATTTCTATGGATGATAGAATAAATCCTTCAGTGCTGCAAAGTTTCCAGGCCATGGAAGTTTCCAAGCCCAGTACATGTTTCCATATGAAACACACACTTTTCCACACAGGTCTCCCAAAGATTTCTTGGAAAACCGTGGAGGCTGGTCAGCTATGATAACGTGGTAACAGTTTCAGGAAAATCCATATTTACTTTTAAGAATCTGTAGGAAATACAGCAAATTTCCCATTGGGGGTTAACTGTGGATTCTAGGAATTACAAAGCTCATTACAGGAACAAATAAATTCAGATATTTGATGGGCATGATTTCAATGAGGAATGAGCCATCTTTATTTGGAAAAGTTTCACAAGATATATGCTCTTGTTTTAAAGGCAGCTTCTTGATTTTATGTAAGATATGCACACTTTTACAGCCGGCTCCAGAGTAAAATCACTGATATTCTTTCCATGGATTTGAGAGAGTTCCAGTAGGTGGGAGGTTAGCTCTCCTACCTACACTGCCAGTAACCAAAAGAGGTTTTTTTAAGAGCTGTTTATTACATGGTATGGTAGAACAAAATTTCTCAATGCAACCCCCTGTCTCCTGCAGCTTGCAGCGCTAGCACAGGTTTGTGGTGCCTTCTGGAAGCTGCCTGGGTTCTTAAGGCAGGATTTTAAATGGAGCATCTGTTCGTTTCCTTCTTTACACACAATGCAATAAAAGCTCCTAAATAAATAATAGCATCTAGAATAAATCAGCATCTAGAATATCCTGCAGAATGAGAGCCTTGATTTGACACAGGTTCCTGTGTTGATTCCTGCAGGATTTAGGATGCCCTGTTACAGAGGGCACTGTGCTTGTGTAGGTGTGTGGGCACAGAGATTATAGAGGTTGATAGCCCAGCTACACCTTCTGCTTTCTTCCTGATTTGTGGCTGGAGCTTTTTACCTCTAATTGAGCAACATCAACTCAGTGGTGATTCATTGGGTTCCTACAAGTGCTTTCCAATCCAATAAATAAATTAATCCTGGTAATTGCATCAGTGCTGTGTTGTTGGTTTTTTTGTCCCCAGAATCCAGAGATGTGTAAAGTTTTGGGGTGAGATCTTGCATTCACGAATCTCTCTCTGCACAAACCCACTGAAACAGGGATGAAACAGCACAGGGATGAAAAGCAAGGATCTGAGCTGTCAGATCTTTGTAGACCAACAGAAAATTGGCACCTCACAGCTATGCAGCAGCTTTTATTCCCCTCTTTGCTGAGAAGTCAAATGAATTTATTTAGGAGGGTGCAGCTGTAGGAACTGAGCCAAGCTGGGCTGTGTGCCTGGATCCTGTCACGGACAGAAGTGACAGGATTCTCCTGGTGCTGGCACAAAGGAGGTGAAATTGCCCCAGAAACACCTGCAAAAGGTTCTCAGGAGAACTGGGTTCCGGAATTGGGCAGGACAATGATTGCCAGAGGTATCAAATATTTGTTTGATATATATTTCCCTTCTCACTGTTCCTCTGTGCGTTCACCCCACTGAGGACTTTGTGTCTTACAACAGGAGGGGCTGCTGGATGTCTCTGGCTCTGAATAATAAGTTATCAGGCAGAAAGACAGCACAGACAAACCTCAGAGAACCTGAACTTTTCTGCAGCCCCCCAGTTTGCAAAACCCCACGTTTATGCAGCAGAGAGGAGCGATTGTTCTCCCACAGCAGCAGCACCTCACTGCTCTGCAATTTGCAGTGCTGTGGAGTATCTGCAAGAAGAACACTGAGACAGACTTTGTGGTGGCCATGAATTTGATTAATCATCCACATAGTTGTAGTTCGAGTTGCATTCTGGCATTTCTATCTGTTTGTGCCACAAAAAAAAAATCGTTATTTCCTAAAGCAACAATAATTTTTGAAGCTCACTGCACCTAAGCAAGCCTTTCTTGAGGAAAATATTATCTTACTTTTCCTTTCCAGTACACAGTGTAAATATTTTAAAATATTTTTAAAATATTATGTATACTGTAAAATGTAAATATTTATTTAGATTAGAAATTTTTCTTGTTTGACTTGTAGTTTTAAAAATCATTCTTTTAATGGGCAAAAAGTGCATTTTTATAAGAAAAGGAAGGAAATGTAATATAATGAAAAGTAGGATTAGGATATATGTAATATAATGGATATATATAATATAGGATATAGGATAAATGTAGTATAATGAAAACTGAATTAGGAAAAATGAAGTTTTAGGATGCCACAGGCAACACAAAGCTGATGATTTCTTTCAAAGAAAGAAAGGCCAGGTTGCTCCTAAACCAATGTTTAGTCTCATTGGGGGTCTGGGTGGTCTCAGATTTCCCAGCCCAGTTACCCCTTTCTGTTTGTGACTGTATTCCTGATACCCCTTTGAGAATATATCCTGATGGACGTTTTCAGGAAAGGTTCTAGATAGTTGTTAATATAATGTTCTACTGCACAACACCTTTTTCCAGGGTTTGTTGATTCATGGTTGGAATCACAGCCAATCTGTGAGGTTTGGCTGGTGGGAATGGGGGGCAAAACTTGAGCTCCATCACTTGTGAAAACTCTTTATCAAGGGAGCCCAGAGCAGCCCATTCAGCTGAGAATAAAATCTGTAAAGATTTTAAAATCTGTAAAGTGAGGGGAGATGAGCCCCACCCCTGCTCCCACTGCGAGCATGAATCACAAAATTCATCTTCCACGTCTCTCTCCAGTATGAAGCAGATGTGGGCAAAAATAGAGCTGATGGCATTTATTGTGACAGCTGATGCTGGTGATTTGACTTCTTTCATTAAAGAGATGACTAACCTGCAATTTGTTTTTAGATTGTCTGGATTATTTGGACTGAAACTCCTCCGGGGATTTCAATTCTGCGCTTCATCTGGGACAAGAAAAAGGGCAGGCATGTGGAAAACATGAATGTAGGAACCTGCACATTTCCCAGACTCAGATGCCCCAAGGAATCTGATGATACAGAAACTCCCCTTTGGTTTCAGGGAATTGCTTCCTAGAGCAGCAGCAGGAATATGCAGGTGTCACATTTCTGTGCCAGGAGAAGCAGCCACTCTCTGCCTTCCTGGGAAGAGAAAGATCAGGAATGCTTTCACATGGATTTAGGTGGTAAGGGAAGACATCCCAATTCCAGCCTCAGAAATCTGCAGTGAAACTCCAGCAAATGCAAAAGCTGCACCTTTATTTAAGCACCTGTTGGTTATTCACACTTGAGCTGTATCCTGGGTGCTGAGCTCTCCCCAGAATTCTTTCTGTGGTTTCAGAAATTCCACCTTTCCTACAGCAGTGTGTGCTAGAGATTGGAGCACATCTCTCCACTGTCTCTCCAGAGACCTACCTCTCTTCAGGGAAAAAAAAAAAAATAAAGAAAAACACTGAACCTTCTTTCTTCCACACTAAAAGACCTTTGTCCCAAACCACACATGTAGATTTTAAACAGAAAATAATATGAAAGCACAGTGCTTCCTTTATAGCAGACCTTATGTGCCTTATGCAGCTTTCTGAGTTCCTGTGTCCATGGATTTATGATGTGCTCTACACTTTCCACATTCTCAGTGTTGTTTTCCCACATTTGAAGGAGAAATGATCAAGAGATTTGTGCTGGAGTGAAATTTATTCTGTCTTAAGCTGTGTAGAGGTTCCAAATTCACCACAGCATGGAAAATAGAAATGCTGTAAGCATCTCGGGCCCTTCCCAGGCATGCAGACACCATGCCTTCTGCAGAAATGAACATTACATTCTTGCAATTACTGCTTTTGTCAGAACTGCTTTTGCCTCTCATAGATCAGGTAAATATGAACTGAAAATATGCTATAATGCCCAAGGGGTCATTTTTGCATGGGAAAATAACCCCCAGCCCGAGGAAAAGCTGTGCAGCTCTGCAGAGGATGGAGTTTGTGTGGCCTTTCTGGTTATTTAGAGTTACAGGGTTGAACCTCCAAGGGGATCCTTTGTTGAGGGGTAGGAAGCTGTAATTTAGTGTTTTAAAAAAATGCTGTGGTAAACAGCATCTCACTGTCCAGTTCCCTCTGTGTGTGTGTGCTGGGAACTGAGTGACCATCGAGGCTCAGGTGCTGAAACCACTGCTCTGCTGAGAGCACAGGATGGCCCTGCCCCACTTCCACAGCAATTCCTGCAGGGAGCACTGCCAGGCTGGCCAGCAAGGAACCAGCTGGGTGACCCCGAGTATTCCTTGGAAACATTGGCCATTACAGCCCTGCTCCGGCTGCCCATTGAGGAATACTCCAGCCCTGCTGGAATTCCTCAGCGCTCTGCCAGCTGCCCTTTCCACGGAACAAAAAAAAGATCAATCACCAAAGCGAGTGAGGGTAATGACTGAACTCCTTCCTCCTCCAAGATTAACAAAACAGACACACCAAAATAAAATGAAACCACACTCTTTCCTTAGATCACCTATTAAGCAGCTAACCAGCTCCCAGGACACTTGTGGAGCTGGGACCAGCCCTTACTCAGGATTCCTGGGCATTACTTACACAGAAAGGAATTGAGACTTGATGAGGAACCTCTCCTTATATATCTATCTGGTCTTTGAACAAGTAGTTCCAACTTGACAAGCCTTTTGCAATTCATAACTTAATTAGGTTGCCAATTTCTAGCAGCTATTAAAAGATTACTGACCTCCCCTGGCTAATTTTAGAAATATCAATGTCATTTTGGCATGGCAAGGTAGAACTATTTTCTGATCAGAGAATACACATAACTCCTTAATGACTGTGCTGGTGCTTAACAGGCTGCAGATCTATTTTTAGTAATGAAGGAAATCTTCCTGCCTGGAATTGTTGAACATGCACTAATGTTCAAACGTTTGTACATGACCAGTGCACAAAAAAAATGATGATTTAAAGAAAAATATAGACAGATAATCATACTTCATTCTCTTTCCTGTGTTTGCTTATTATCCATAATTCATTATTAGCTCTCTAATCTGGTCAGAACACAGCAGCAATCAATCAAACCTGAGGTGAGAAGCGGGCTGGGGAATAAACATGCCTTACTTTGGCTTGGAGGAATATTGTGATTTGCAGCCTAATATTTTCCCCATTCCATTCCATTGCTTTTCCTTTTTGTTATTCTATGGGGATTTGTAGACTCCAGTTGCTGGCAGCTGCAGTGAAAAGTGTTCAGTTTAATTCAGTATAGTCAGATAGTCAGATTCTAGGCAAGCTCTAGGCTGTGCCTCTGTGGCTACTCATTCCATGGCCAAACATGAAGCTCCCCTCTGCTTACCCATCAGGAATATGCAGGCTAGAATAATTCCCTTAGTGGAGTCTCATTGTATGAGACATTAATTTTTTAAAGATGTTTTTAATTCTAGATGATATTAAAGGTAATGATCTGTTGAGACACTGAAGAAGCTTTTGTTCAAAACATTGGTTTACTTTGTCAGCTGGTGGTGGGGTTACTGATGAACATTTCTCACTGTCTCACTGTGCACTGAAACAAAAAGCCTGAAAATCAGGACTGAACACCACAGTGTTAACCCAACAACCCCCTTACCTTCCACTCAAGCACTGGGCTTCCAAATTTTCCCTTAACGGAACAACTCAGGGTGTCAAAGGAAAAAGCATCGCTCTGTGAACCTTGGTTACTTTGATCCTTGCTAAGCAAAGGGCTGTGCTCAGCTGGTCAGTCAGCACAGGCACTGCTCTTTTGCTCTCAGACCAAGCAGTGGTGGATTCCTCTCTGCCCATCTCCTGCTCCAAGGCCAGCAGAAGCTGCAGAGGCAGCACATTCAGCCCCCTCCGGAAGGATGTCTGTGCTTTGCTTGGTTTGAAAGCTTCACCTCGCCCCATGGCCAGCCATCTCTCAGCATGGGCAGCCTCCCAAGGGAATTTTCTCGAGGTCTTCTTGGAGGAAAGATGATGTCAGAGATCTGGCAAGGGGAGGCAGTCATACCTCGGAAACCAGCGTGGCTTCACCACACCCACAAAAGAAAATAATAACACGGATGGTGAAATTGGGGTTGGAAATAAGGAGCGCAGCACTGTTAGCACAGGCACAGCACAAAGGAGAGCCAGAGAAACTGGCATGGGGACAAGCTCTGCTGGGATCTGCACAGAGGCAAAAGAGGCCTTGGAGATAGTGGGGAAGGTGAGATGCAGAGGAAAAGCCCTGCTGCACTCTCAGTTGTTCTGGTGCCTCACAGCAGATGGCACTGCGGAATTCCCATGGGCCGCCGTGTTCTTGGGCTGACCCAGGAATGATGGAAAACCCCTCCTTTTCCTCTCCAAGGCGTGTGATCAATGTCATTAGAACTCAAAATTAGCCTAAAGAGAGCCGGTAGCAAATAAGACAGAAAATTGTTATTCTTAATAAAACTCCATGCAACCATACAAACCCAGAAATCATTAAAGGGAAATAGCCTTAAAAGCAAAATATTAATCACATTGGCAATAGAAGGTCTATGTGAGTCTTAACCATTTCTAAAGGGAACAGAAAAGTAATGTTGATATCAAAAAGTAAATAATATATTCAGGAAGCAGCCTAAAGAACCCCACCCCAACCTTTCTTTACACTGACTAATGAGTTTTGACTGGCAGAGGCAAGCAAAGCTGGGCAAAGCCATTCCATGATGGGTTTCCAACTGGACCACAGCTGCAGCCTCAGGCCCATGGAGTTCTGGAGCCCAAGGAAACATCATTTGGAGGGCAGTAGGATTCCCAAAGCCTGGTATGAAAAGTACAGTTTGGACAGGTAAGATGGAGCTGGCAGCACTGCCTGTGGCTGTAAGGTGCTGTCTGTAGAGGACTTTGAATATTGAATTGATTAACCTAATTGATATCTTCTCCAAGGTCTGGCTCAATGCACGTAATTATTTCTGAGTTGTATTGTGTCCACAGTGATTGTAGATAAATGGAATAAGGAGCTTGTGTTAGGTTGGCTTTTTCATGACACCCAATGCCCTCAAAGTGCTGTCTCACTGCAATAATTCCCCTGGAAAATATTCCTTTCTGTGCATGAATGCTATCTGTGACTGTACATGCAAATCAAGGACACAGAATCGCTCTGACATTTTCTAGAACTGGGGTTTCAATGCAGAATTTCAATTTCCTCAGTTTAACCAGTCTGGTTTAAAAGCTTATGCAATCCTGATGTGATTCTTTCCTGCGGCTTGTTGGTTTGGGTCTTCTTGATTGCAACTTCTTGTTACCTGTGCTTATGAAAAGAAGATGTCAGGAATCTGATCGATTGTCAATCTGAAGATTGACAGGAAAAGAAAGAGCAATTTTGTTTTGTTTCTAGCTGGTGTGACAGCAGAACTGGCCTGGTTGCTAGTGGAGAACACAATGCATGAGCACAGGGTCACCCTTCTAACAGAGAGGGAGAGCTTGACGAGGAAGATACAAGGCCTCTTTAACCAGTGTGATGACAAACTCATGATCTGTTGTGGTAAGGCTCTTCAGAGTGGGAGTTTTCAGAAGTCTCCAGCTCCTGCTATTCTGTTCAGAGCACAGAAGGCACAGCAGGAACAGCAGGACTTTTGGCTGGATCAACTCAGCCTTCGGTGCCCCGGCTGTAGGAAACTCAGTGACCCTTTGCAAAACTCATCCTCTGTTTGAACAAGTGCACTTGGAAAAGGATGAATAGCCTGATCATGGCTTTTTCAGGAAACCATCATCTGTCTGTCTGAAATGCCTCTCCATGCTGTCATAGCTATTAACAGCCTTTCTTACTGTAAACACTATTTTCCTATCTTTATTTCTCGTTCGTATAGTTTGTATATATAGAAGTTCTGGTGTATAATTAGCTCAAGTGTATCCTGAGACACTTGACCACTTTTTCATCCTGCTTGTGTGACCAGGCAATTGATGGAGTAATAGAAATGTTTCTTTTTCCCCATCTTTTTTGTTTTTTTAGTAAGGAATGTTCACTGCAGGACCAAGGGCAATTCCTTTGGCACATTTGCCTGTGCCTTCTGAAAATTTATTTAGTATCATTGTTTAGTAATGAACTCTCTGATTAATCTTCAGTAACAGCAACCACAAGAAAAAAAAAATACACAGCTTCAAAAACTGTGTGGGCAAATTCATAGCAGAAAAATCTACTAAGGCTATTAAATACAAAACCAGAAAGTCCCTAAACTGCAAATTGCTGGAAGTTGGAAGAGTATTCCAAGGAAGTATCACTGTATCTTTTGCTTATAATTTTCCCTGGGCATCTGCTTTGGCCAGATTTGTAGACAGGGTCCTGAGCCAGACAGATCTTTGGTCTGACTCACTGCTCTTACAATTGTATGGAAGTGTCAGGAGAGAGTTGTGACAGATGCAGGGATGCAGGTGAAGAAGTGTTGTGGGTTTTATTTGGTTATGAATAACACATCTTTTTTTCCCTTTTATTTCCCTCTCTCTTTTTCTCCCCCTCCTCCTTCTCTCAAGTAATTATTTTTCTGTGTTTTACTGTGAGAAGCCATTTAGCTTCAGTCATTGTTTTGCCAGAGCTGGCCTTTGCAAATCCAACCTAACAGCAAATGTTGTGGGGAAAGAGAAATCTCTGTATCCCTGGAGGAATTAAAGCTCTCAGTGAGAATTCAGGGCTCTGATCCTTTGTGTAACCACAGTGTTGCTGCTGAGCTCCTGCTCTCCATTAGCCTCCCGTGCAGTCAAGGGTTTAACTTGGCAGAACTCGGGGTTTTCAGAGAAATTGGTTCAGCTCTTTAACCATCACGTTCACCAGCCCACTTGCAAAATCCCTAAGTATCAAAAGTCACGGATACTTTGAAAGCACATGAAAATCCATGACTCGCATGACAGCTGTGACAAAAATGCAGTCCTTCTTATTGCCTTTTTGTTTATGGTCTTTCAGCCACTTTCCAGTCTAGAAATTCAAGTCAGTTTGCAAATAAATTAGTAAAGTTTAATTGCAATGCCTTGAAACCTTTGCTAAAACTCAGATACAGTTTTGTTTGTGTTCATCTATAGCTCTTTTGAGCTACAGGATAATAACAATAATAATAATAATAATCATCATCATCATCATCATTTACATCAAAAGTCTTTATTGTATATATTATTTAATTTATTTAGGTTTTAAGAGTTCTTTTTGCATGTCTGATATGCAAGAATTTGAATTTACATATTTTGTCACTCTTTCTTTCAAATAAACTAATATGAATATCATCCACTGCTAGAAGTGTAAAGTTTTCAATCAGTTGTGTGTCTTCAAGCATGAGTGATGGTGGATCAAAAGAAAATTGTGAAGGCTGTCAGCATAGATGTCAGCTCACAAACAAATTCAACTATGACAGGTTTTGAGGCCTCACACAGGGATCACCTCACTCTGTACTAATGCCAACACCTAATGCTGATATCAGCAGCTATTTAAGTTCTTAAATGAAGTTCTTAAGAAGAATTATCTGGGCAATAATCTGAATGTGACAAGGCCCATTGCAGCTCTTATCTGGGAAGGGAGTGAGGGCATAGAGGGAAGGTCCCCCAGTACATCCTGTTCTGGGACATGTGAGCTGTGGCCTTCCCTTCCCTTCCCTTCCCTTCCCTTCCCTTCCCTTCCCTTCCCTTCCCTTCCCTTCCCTTCCCTTCCCTTCCCTTCCCTTCCCCTCCCTTTCCTTATAAAGAAGTTTTTTTCTTTTTTAATTGATGGTAATTTTCTTTCTTTTTGACTTCTTTTCCCCTCATTTTGCGTCTTGGTGAGACGTTCTTATCTGCAAGAGAAAAGAACAAATTTTCCTGTTTCCACTGCTATGTATTTTAGAATCACATCTTTGAGCGATTCCTCCTGAAGACCTGTTGGCTGCTTTCTGACTTTGACTTCTTTTGGAGAAATTGTAACCTGTTGGGCCTTAATTATAATGACTCCAAGATTCTCCAGCTGCCTTGGATTTTACTATTTCCTCTTGCTATATTTCTTCCACTACTCCACCTCTCCTTTGCCTCCAACTCTTCTGCTCTTCTTCTGATGACCGGAATTAAAACTTTCACTAGCAGAAATTATGGTGTGCAGCTGTGCACACCATTTGCTGATTCCAGATTCTTTCCCTCTGTTTATGCTTTCCACACAGATTGTTGCTGCCACTGGAAAAACAAATTAAATGAAGCTGGCACCCGGCTCACTGGTGAGACTGGCCGTAAACAGCCTGGGGAATGTTGGAGCGGGGAGATGGCCCTAAGAAACTGAAATCAAATAAAAAACCCCAGCTGCAAATTTTCTAGCACAAATGCCTAGAAAATATCCTGAAGGTGAGGCATCCCAAAGGAGGATGACTGTGGGCTGGTTTTTTATTGAGTTTAATAAGCTTTGGTGTCTTTCTCCAGGTTGGGGAGGTAGAAGGTTGACTTGGAGGCCTTGAGGAGGATTTCTAGTAAAGCGTGATTTCCATCCTCCTCTTCTCTGCAAGCTGTTTTGCTTGCTGATTAGTTAATGAGTATGTAGAATAAGGGGAAACATATTCCCTGCTTTGTGTTAGCATCCACATGTGGGTCTGCTGAGATATTTCAAGTCTGGAACCCGACTGGCAAAATGTTGGGCACCTTCCAGCGTGTGTCTCCAGCTGCATGTGAATATGCATCCCTGAAATGCTAGCACTTGGCAGCCACCAGGGTCTGCAAATATTAAAGTATTCATTCTTGGACCTACCTATATGTTTATAACTTGCCTCCCCCAACTGTGTGTGAGAGTCCAAAACCAAAGAATCCCCAAATACCCTTTATGTGCTCCCTGGCACTCACTCCCACACACACTCGTACGTGCATGTGCATGTATGCATAGTTATTAGTCAAAAATACATGCAGACAGACCCAAAAAACAAGGCAGAAAGAAAAGCTGCTTTTGAAGGGGGCATTGCTCACAAGATGCAGCATTTGCAGCTTAATTTTTGTTCTTGCATTTGACAGTAGATATTTCACTTTTCTTCGTCTTTTGTAAGGTATTCTGAGCTGAATAAGAAGTCACCAGAAACTTGCAGAGGGCAACAGGGAACATCAAAAACTGAGATAGAGTCTATGGGGTGGGAAGGAAACTGCAGGGTAAAGAGAGGGTACTTCTAAAGGGAAGGAAAAAAGCAAACTTGTGTAGGTTTTTGGGCTCTTATTCCAAATGAGCTCGCAAGCCTCCTCTCCTGTGGGTCCTGCCAATTGATTTCAGCCATTGCAAGTGATGATTGCTGCGCATTCCTCTGTCCAAGAGGCAGCAGGCATGGCTGGAGAAACCTTGGATTTAACAGCTGGCCGGGGGAAGGGTGGAAAAAGCAGAAAATGACCCCCTACATTTGAAAGGTGTGATGTTTCTTGCTTGTCCCCCTTGCCCCCAGAGCGCTTCCTTTCCTCCCTCCCACACACACATTAATAAAGCAAATGAGGATTTCGAGCTATGCAGTTCTTGGAAACAGGCTGGAGAGCTGAAACCAATGTGTGATTCTCCTTTTAGGAACGAGTCCCATGTGCTGTGTACAGGGCTGGGACCTCTCTGCCAGCTGGGGAAGAGGCAAAGTCTGAGCTGAAAGTTCCTTCAGTGCTGGGAAAACCAGCAGATTGGTATTATATATGTAAAATATAACATAATTTTGTCTTTTGCAAAAGTTCCCATCCAGCAAGGCACAGAGCTGGGAGACCCTGAGCAGAGCAGGATGCTTCACAGTCAGACTGAAGATGGTGAACACTTAGAGGAGATAAAAGTTTGATGTTCTTTAGAGGGAAACCTGGTCAGAAGTCAAGCTTTTGATGTGGACACAAGGCCTCACCTCCTGCCTTGCCTCTGCAGCCAGTGGCTCCAAATTCCAGTAAAGTCAGACTGAAGATACAGTCTCTTCTCTCACCCCTTCAGCCCCACAGCCATCACCACCACCACAAACTGGCTGGTGCACTGGAGGTCCTGCTTTCATCTGACTCATTCTCCTTTTCTGTCACAGTGACCTCCAGTGGTTCTCTTCATTTATGTCCTTCATGCTGTGACCCTCCAAAAAACTGGGCTCATTTTTCCTTTTTTCTTTGTTTTTTTTTTCTTTTTTTTGAAACATCCACAGAGCAAAATGTGTTGAAGGGATAAGTCTTTTAATAAGAATTTTATTGTTGCTTGTGTGGGCACTGGATTCCTCCCCACTGAACATGAAGAAAAAGCATGCATCTGTGAGACTGGCGAAATAATTAACTGGTGAAACAGAACCATTATTTGTGACTATTAAATGAATGAGTAAAACTGTTCTCAGATCTGCCAAAATGTTCACATAGAAAAATCAGACTGCTCAAGGGGAGGGAGGGGGTGAGAGGCTTGGAAAAACTGATTTGCTGGAGTTTGAGGCAGGTCAGGGAAGACTGGGGGAAGGGACTAACTTCATCTCTGAGGTGGTCCCACTTTCAAGAACTTTGTGAGCCCTCTTTCTGGAAGTGCTTCTCTTTATACATTCAGACTTGGCTGGCAGCAGTCACCTTGCTTGGCCTTCCCTTATTTAAAGAAACAGCTGCATATGTCAGTGTTTTTGTTGCCTTTACTTTGTACCTTGTGCCAGAAGCTCTGAAGTTATAAGCCTGCTCACCTTATATGTGCAGCTTGTAAATCTGTACTCTGCAGAGGGCTGGTGGGACAGCCCTGGAGGACGGGGATGAAAGGGGAGGGCATCAGAGGCTGAGACTGAGACACCTCTGTAGGCAAAGGAAAGGCAGATCAACATAGACTGGAAGAGAAATTGTGTTGAAAATCAGTCAAATGCCGTCAAATTCGTGTCCTTGGGTGTCACAGACATCTTTTATGAAAAATCTTTTCTTTAAGATTTTTCCTCCTGAGAAGCTGAGAGGCCTCAGGAACAAAATGTAGACAATGGTTATCTGCTGCTGTGGAATGCGACAGGTAGATCTTTGATTGGCCCATGTTGGTTGTTTCTAATTAATGGCCAATCAAAGTGAGCTGTCCGGATTTTCTGTCCGAACCACAAGCCTTTGTTATCATTCTTTCTTTTTCTATTCTTAGCTAGCCTTCTGAGGAAATCCTTTCTTCTATTCTTTTAGTACAGTTTTAATATAATATATGTCATAAAATAATGAATCAAGCCTTCTGAAACATGGAGTCAGATCCTCATCTCTTCCCTCATCCTAAGACCCCTGTGAACACTGTCACACTTGGGGGTATTTTTTATTAAGGTAATGCTACCAGTGAACCCAAGAGAAAGTTTGCATGACTAAAGGCCCTCTAATATTGCCCTACAGCCTCCCTTGCCCTGCCTGTCCACGCCCCACAACAGTATCAAAAAGCAGAAATCTGGGTGTTTAAGGAAGATCCTCACAAAATAATTTATTGTCTGCAGTATTGGGGGATATCTACACATGAATTCCCCAGCCTGGAAATGCCTGCAGTGTGCAGTTTGGCTTGGACATAGCTTATGTGTCTGATCTGCTGTGACCTCCCTCATTCTTGATGGCTCTCTCTAGTGGCAGAAGGGTAAATTGGTGAAATGAAGGATGAGTCCCAAGAATCCAATGTGAGATCCACATCTGGTTTCTGGGCTAACTACTGATATATTTTTGAGATGGATGAAAAGCATGCCTTGAGATGAGCTTGGTCACAGCACCGTGCCTGACAGAGCTCAAGGAATGTTTGGACAGCACTCTGAGGAACAGGGTGTGGCTCTTGGGGATGGTGCTCTGCAGGGCCAGGAGCTGGGCTCAGTGATCCCTATGGCTCCACCCTTCCAGCTCAGGATATTCTGTCATTCTGTGATCCTGAGGTTCTGTGATGCTGGGATTGATTCTGTGGTTCTGGGATTTTGTGGTTCTGTGATGCTGGGATTGATTCTGTGGTTCTGTGACTCTGTGATTCTCTGATGATTCTGGGATTCTGGGGTTCTGGGATCCTGTGGTTCTGGGATTCCATGAATCGGTGGTGCTGTGATTCTGTGACTCCGGGATTCTCTGACTGATTCTGTGACTCTGGGATTTTGTGGCTCTGTGGTTCTGTGGCTCTGTGACTGTCACTGTGGCTCTGTGTGCCTCCCCCTCTCAGAGGCAGCGGTGTGCAGTGAGCACATCCAGCAGTGCCCGGGGCTGTCTCCTGGCCCGGGATAGCTCCTGCTAACATCAACAAAAGCCCTGCAGGGTGTTTATAGTGCACCCAGAGCAGCATTCCTTTCTCGGTACCTAACAGACACTGCATGTTCCCTGAGGATTGTTCCATGTAATCCCACCTAGGCTCTCACAGACCAGACCACTGCTCTTCCAGGCAGCTTCCCTTTGTGCTCCCTTTCCTCTTCATCTGCTAAAATCACCTGGGAAGAGCCAGGCATTCTCCTGAGCTCCTTTGTTCCCAGTATTTTCATTAGATCCTCGGGCATGGTTTTGATTATGCATGCATATGCTCTTACTACAATGCTGTTTAAATAATAACACACACAGCAAAACGTTCATGTGAGCGTGCCCTAAATTTATTTCTGATTTTCAAACATGAGACTGCTACGTCTGTCTCTGTTGGTCTCTGGCTGCTGGCTTTTTTTATAAGTGTAACTATTAATGGTCCCAGTGGGTTATCTTTGTCTGATAAAAATGTCTCTTAAATGGATTAAATATAAGTGACAAACCAACTGTTGTTATAACTGCTCTTAACTCCAAGTATTTACCCCATGTCATCTTATCATTATCTGAGCAGCTCAGATGCAGTCATAGTGATTGTGATATATTTATTTAAAGTTTTCATTCTTGTGCCAATAATGAGCCTCTAAGACTGAGAAAAGCTGAGAGCTCTGGATCTGCTTAGCCCTGTGGAGTCCTGATGTAGGAGTAAGCACAATACAAAAATAAAATCCAAAATCAGTAGATGTCAGCTGCATTTCATTAATGTGGATATCATTTTCTGTATCTTATTTCATGATCTGATGTTTCAGATATTAACAAATCTACTCCATCCTGTAAGGAACTTCCTGTGGCCATTGCACAACATCCAGGCTGCATGGGAAGAGGCATTTTGAAGCACGGCTTCTCTGGATCTTTCACACTCAAAAATCCCAAACTTTTGTTAAGTTTTTATGTGCTGATGCCAATTTTTCCCAGCAATCACTTGGAACTGTGTGTGCTTCACGTGGCTGTCAGGAACTCTGTGCTGACTGTCCCAGGAGATGAGCCCACACATCCTCCCAGCCTCTGGAGCTGGCTCTTGCCTTCTCCTTCCCCCCTCCTCAGCAGGGTCTGTGTGTTGCTGTGGTTTTGCTGTGAGTGGCTGGCAGGTTCTGTACCCAACAAACTCCAGAGCCTCCCTGTGATCCCTGTGAGCACTTGTGCCTGTGAGAAACCCTTCTGTGGTCCAGAACATGCAATCCTTACTTATTTATGGGTAAGGAATGATGTGGGATTCATATTAGTACATTAGACTCAAACTGCTTGAGGCTGTGCAGCACCCAAAGTGCATTTCTCAGGATATTTGGGGAGTTACAAGGAGGCTCATCCTTCATCTCTGGTGATTTCATGTGTATGAGCAGAATGTCATTGCTACACAATAAGAAGAAGATCTATCCTTATCCCCAAAAGCATGATAAACCCATTTTATCTTGTGAAAAATGTATTAAGCCTATGTGCTTTCCTGGTAAATCTCTCCTGGTTGTTATTGGAACAGGAGCAATGCAAAAGGTAGAAAGGAGAAGAATCTGTTTACAGGCTCTTCTTGCCTGCTGGCACTGGAAATTGTAGACATTCTAAAGTGGGTACAGCAAAGCCCTAAATCTTCCCTGTTTTGTCTCAGAATTCCAAAAGGAGACTGCCCCAAAAGCCTGACTGAGGAATTGGCCCCTGAAGCTCCAGTTCTCCCAAGGATGGGACATCACCCCTGTGCTCCCTGGCCTGGGTGAGAGGAGCCAGGGGCAGTTCCCATTTCACACTGGGGCTGATCTGATTGCTGACCTGACAGAATGTTACACAGACCTTTCCCTCTTACTGGGAAAAGTCTGACCTGATATGGATCAGAGTTAGCTGCACCCAGTGCTTGTGTGTTTCCATGGCCTTGCAGCTAGTAAAGGGTGAAGGAGGGCAAGAACAAGTTTATGAAAACAGGTAAAATGTCTAACAGTGTGAAAACTTGAGCTGAATCAGAGTAGATCTTCACTCCTCTAGTGCAGTGACAAAATTGGGAAAATGCATACACAAGATGACAAGATGGGATCCTTTTTCCTTTTGTTGTGCCATAGTTTTCTTCTTGAGTGACCCAGATCTTGTAAAATGTATTTTCAACAGCAGTAATCCCTCCTGCATGTGACATGCTTGTAGATGCACAGCCATGGCAAGAAAGGTGATTCCAATACATAATGAAGGATTTTCCTCAGTGAATGTGTAGGGTTTTCCTGTAAGTTCCACTGGAAAAAAATGAATCCCTTCAAATGTTCAGGAGTTTTTCTTAAGGGAACTTATCCACAATATTCAGAGTGGCCCCAAAAATGCTCTCTGAAGTCCTGGCCTGTATTTAGCACAACAGTGAGCCTGTGAATGTGCAGAGGATGTTCACCTGCCCTGTCAGAGAGCAGAATCCAGCTGTTGGATGATCCATGGCATGGGCATTGCAAACCACTCTTTTGGATCACTCACACATCTGGAAAGAAAGGCATGGAGAAGGTTAGATCATAGACATTTTCCACAGCAAATTAGTTAGCATTAACTGCAGGAAAAAATTATTTGTGAGGAGAACTGTCCAGGAAACCAATTAAAGAAGTGGACTCGAGGGGGTGTGTGTTCAGAGAACTGTGTGGGAAGCTGTGTGCATAGCTTCCACTGAAGTCAGGGTCCACAGGGGCTTCCTGGGGGTTGGATGGATTAATGGGAGAATGTCTTTAAGCATTGTCACCTTTATCTGGGTGAATATGAAACCTGTCACTTATTACCTGATGACTGTGTTCTTAGCCTGGTTGAAAAACTGGGAAAAGCAACCATGGGGAAAAACCAACCAAACCAAACCAAACCAAACCAAACCAAACCAAACCAACAAAACCAAACCAAACCAAACCAAACCAATCCAAACCAACAAAATCAAACCAAACCAAACCAAACCAAACCAAACCAACAAAAGCAAACCAAACCAAACCAAACCAATCCAAACCAACAAAATCAAACCAAACCAACAAAACAAAACAGAACAAAACCAATCAAACCAAAACTACCACCACCAAAATCAACCAACCAACCAATCAATCCAATGAGGGGGAGAGGGACAGGCTGCACACCATTGCTTTACATTTCTGCCCCAAGCTTTTCACACAGATCACAAACCTTCTGAAAGTGGGCAAATCCGACTCCATTTGGAATAATAACTAGGACAAAGAAATGAAATTATTTTTGCAAGGAGTCCCAGTGCTCTCCCCATTAAAATTGGGGATGAATGCATGTGCCCCTTTCCCTGCTTTGTTCTTGAATCTATTGGCAGAAACCGGTGGTGGTTTCAGTAGAGGACAAAATGTACTTTTTAGTGACTTTGTTGCTCATCTGGCCCAACTCCTCATCCTGATGGTTCCCATTTTATTTTGGGAGGTATCGTGTTGCGGTGCTTAAAAGGTAGCTTGTGCTTCCTCTAGTAGTGTCTCTTTTTTTATAATAAATAAAGCTCTCAGACTCCACAGAAACAATCACAGCACTTTTTCTCTGCAGTAAATTACGACCAAATAACAAAATGTTTCAAACTCTCAAAGGCTGTAACCGAATACAGCCAGCAATCCCCCACTTTCTGAATCACTGCAGGAAAGCCAAGCTCTCTGTGGTGGCTCAGCAGATCAAGGGCACTTACTCACAAGTGAACAGGCATGATCCCTGCACTGTGGCTGCATTGTGTTGGGACAGCGCTGTCTGCAGGTTGGGAACGCTTCAAACCAAGCCAAGCAGCTCCTGTGCTTGAAATGCCTTCCTTGAGAGCATAAACTGCTCTGGCTGTTTTCTGTGCGTCTCCAAGGCCAGATAAACGTCTGTATTTACAAAGGACCACGAAACAAGCTCTGTGAGAGGAGCTCTGCTGCTGGATGGGCTCCTGTGCCAAGCGCGCGGAGCCTGGGAAGGGCTGTGATGGAGGGCCAGCACAGGGGAGCTGCTGGGAAGAGCTGTCAGCATCTGATGCCTCTTAACCACTTTTGAGTTCTGCAGTAAACACGGGGACTGCTGTGAAACCAGAGGTGTGGTGGGGTGCCAAACCTTGGAGGTCCTGGGCAGGAACAAAGTTCCAGACTGTGCTGGTTGGGTCTGGGAGGAAGGATTGCAGCTCAGGGCACACCTGAGAGAGGCCACTGTCCCCTGGTGGGGCACTCTGGCCTCACTCTTTGCAAATTTCAAATTACAAATTTCTTTTCAAATTTCAAATTTCAAATTTCAAATTTCTTTTCTTTACAAATTTCGAATCGCAAATTGCAAGTTTCTTCGTAATTCTGAGTCGTATTTGGATTTTTGTAATTCCGTAATCCAGAATTTTGTAATTCTGAAATCTGCAATTCAAATTACAAATTCCTTCGTAATTCTGACTCGCATTTGAATTTTTATAATTCTGTAATTCATAACTTTGTAATTCTGAAATCTGCAGTTCAAATTACAAATGTCTTTGTAATTCTGACTCGTATTTGAATTTTTGTGATTCCGTAATTCAGAATTTTGTAATTCTGAGATCTGTAATTCAAATTACAAATTCCTTCGTCATTCTGACTCGTATTTCGTTGTAGTTCTGACTCTCTAGCTGAAATCTTGGAAAGTGCCTTTCAGGAGATTTCAGCCAAATTTCTGTGTTTAAATGTAAACTAAGGAAAACCAATTGTGTTGCCCACGGTAAAAAATCATTTGGAATTTCTTCTGAGAAGCCCCAGCACCTCTGTGGCTCGCAGAGAAAAAAGTGGAAATTTGGAAGGGCATCCTCTGCACAGTGAATGCTCTTTTATCACCTTGAGGAACATCTGGGCATGCTGTAAACCTTCAAAAAATCACACTAATTCAGTGGAATCTCCTTTATCAGCAAAAGCCTTCCTTATGGTTCAGCTCCTGTGCATGAGAGGACTCTCTGTGCACATCCCACAACCCTCAAGGAGTGCAGGCCCTGCCATCTGAGCAGGCCCATGCTCAGAGAGGATGAAGGCAAAGTAATTTATGTTTCATTCCTTTAAACAATATCCAGATTAAAAGTCAATCACTTATACACTTTTGTCTTCTACTTAATTTCCTTTTATTCATTTTCCTAAGAGTATTCCCAATGGACTAGGTATTTAGACACTGCTGATGTTTTTCGTTTTTGATCATGGAAAATCTATAGGTTTCCTTTAGCCCTTTTACAACAAATTTTGTGCATATAAATCTGTAATGAACACGATTACATAGAAAACTAAGATTTTTTTTTAAAATCTTTTCACAAATTCTCATTTGTATTGTATTTTTTGCTAAAATATTACACAAAAAATAATTTTCCACTACCTAATTGTAGGGGCTGTATTAACAAAAAAGAAAAAAAAAAGGAAATAAAAAAGAAAAAGTGGTTAGGATTTTCCCCACAGCTCCTGCTCAGCAAGGAGCTTGGGAAAAGGCACTGGGATGGGGTGGTGTGGAGCAAAGAGAGGAAGAAGCTGCCCCCCTCTGTTCTGGCTGCTCATTCAGAGGTCATTCAGTGAAACATGAAATATTGAAGTTTGAGCATTATTTCTTTTCTCCTCCAGCATTTGGTGTCATGGACATTAGAAAATAGCAGGATAAGTCCTGATTCTTAGGTCCTGACTCCTGCAGGGGTCTTTGAGACTCGTTAAACCTTTAGGGTTTAACTGAAACTGAAATATCTGGGAGAAACTGAAATATCTGGGAGATCTTACCCCCCACCACAAGAAAGGCAAAGCTGCTCTAGTTTCTCTCAGAAATGGGGATCTTCAGGATTTATTTTCCTGCAAAGCTGAGAGCTCAAAAAACTATTGCACTCAGCTTGGTGGAGTCTGCAGCATCGACTTTCAAACCAGAGTCTGTGAAGCACAGGCTCCACATGCAGATTTGTAAGGCCTGTGCAAATATCTTCCAGAAAAACAGGACTTTTGCTTAAACTCTCCAAAATTGCAGATTTTACCTCTAGGAAACCAGGAAAAAAAATCACATGTCCTTAATGGACAGTGGAAGGATACAGGGCAGAGCAGAGACACTTCAAAATCAGTTTTCCCCTTATGAGGAGGCCAAGGTTAAGCACTTGGGTTTTTGGTTTGGTTTTTGCTCTTTGGGCCCCTGTCTGCCAAGGCTCATCCTTTCTGATGAAGATAAATTGCCTCTGACCACCAGAGATTTCAGTTTTAGTTCCAGCTGGGATACGCTGGTAATCCTGAGATACAAAATTGTCTTCTGAACATGTCGCAGTTAACTTCAGTCGTATAAATCCAAGCATTAGCTGGATGCTATAAATAGGCAGGATGTGCAAGGAGGCCAAGTCAAAAATGTGCAGAAACCCTGCCTTTTTTCCTTAGTGCTGTGCTTCATCATGTATAATATTTTTCATCTGAAAAGGAAACAGCATGCACGTGCTCTGTGGCTGCTGTAATTAGCTGGACATAATGAAGCGCTGAATCTCACACTTCAGAGAAGCAGATTGGGAAGGATGGGTCATTTTTTTCTCAAGTTTTCCTGCTTTTTGTATTTTCTTGGAGGTAGTTTTTCTGCAAGATTGGGTAGGGAGCAGAAATACATCTGGTTTATATTACATGATGGCTGTACTTTGGCAATGGAAAAAGATGGCACTTAAAAAAAAAGGAAAGAAGAAGAAAAAAGGAAAAGTTTGGCAACTACAGGACAGAGCAACAATTACAAGAACTATCTCAAAATTCCCAGGATTTGTAATTTATTTTTCCATGCTTGCATTTTTTCTGGTGCTGCTGGTGTGGAAGGAGCGGGACAGAGGAAATTCAGTTGGACTCTGCAAAGTTCAGATATCTCTGTGAAACAATTCCCCTTTACTCAGGTTGCCCCCACAGCAGCTGCTGTGATTTGAAAGTGATAAAAGCAAGAAAAAGTGATAGACCATGACTTTTTTCTTGTGTTTCCTTCAGCCAGTGGATATGAAGTCTTAAGGATCTGAAGACTTAGACTCTCTTAGCTGGTCTCATCCATGGAGAGCCAAACTTGGGATTCTGGGCCTGGCCAGCTTGGGAATCTGTTTCCCTGCTCTGGGACCTTTTCTCCACCCCCAGGTTGTTCAGCAACCAAGCTAACTCAAAATAGAGCACTGGAACAAAAACACGTTCTGAGTGATCTTTAAGTGAAAGCTAATGTGAAAATGTGGGAGTTTAGACCAATGTAAACAGCATTACATTTAAAACAATTTTCAGATGTAGCAAATATAAAAGAATTGTTCCTGCCCTTGAAATTCCCCAAAAAACGCATTTTTCCTTCTGAGTCATGGTTTAATTAGATTATATTTTATTAGACATTCTTTACAAATTTTAAAATACTGCTATTATACATGCACAAAGGAAAATCAGTTTGGACAATTGTATGTAGGCATTCATTGAAATCAACCACAAAACAGGAACATTTTATGTCAGTTATCAATGTACTCAATATGTATATCTAAAGTGCATTATGTTACAAAAAATATAGAAAGTCAGCAGCACCAAGATACGTTCACAAAATAAATACACCAGTCAACAAAATAAATTATGGTAAATGGGACAACAATAATTGTCTTAGCCTTAGCCAAAAAAAAAAAAAAAAGGAAAATTCACAATAACCAAATGTGCAGTTTCAGAGAGCTGGGGAAATGGGGGGAAAAGGTTTTATTCTGAGCATTTACAATATTTACAGGTAATAAATATTTTAATACTTCCCATATGTTCACTATTACAGAATACTGCAATGTGTCTTCCAAATATCTCTTGCTGAAAATGTCAGCGCCTCCTGCAAAGACAAGAAGGGACAGGAAAACCAGAAAAATTAATTAATTTTCACTTCAAATGTGTGCACATAGAATCAATATCAAGAGTGCCACAGACTGTAACAGGTGTGCCCTGCTAGTAACTATCTGCCAGTGGTTGTTTGACCATGACACAGTTTTAGACATTTATTGAAGACCTCTGTTATGTTTTTCTCAATGCAACCCCTCTAGGAGTGTGATGACCCACAGTTTGTCACCCTCAGAGGAATGGAAAGGGGCTTTTCTTTTTCTTTATTTAGAGCCTCATGCAAGGAGATTTGTGATGCTACAGCAAGAAGAATTGTATCACCCTGTGATAAAAATGTCAAGTGCTGGAAAAAAAAAATAATTCAGCAGTCTTTGTTAATTCTGCTGGGGTTTCATGCCATGTTCTGATTAAAACAGTGCCATGGAGTTTATTTGGTCTCTTTTTCCCACTGATAGACCACCCCTTAGGCTGTGGTGTGTGTCAGCAAAGCTCAGGGCTCAGAGCAGGCACACCCTTGATAGCATCTCCTCCTCTGCCTGACTGAGTGAAAATAATCCTGAATGAGAACCCTCTAATCCTGAACCTTTCTCTCTGGGAGCCAGACAGCTTGGTCCTGAGAGAAAGCAACCATGCCATGCTGCCACCCTGCAGCTCCTGCTGCACCCAGCAATCAGCTGGGAGCTTGACAGGGGATGCTGCAGGCTGCTCTCTCCCCATGAGAACAAAGCAGAGCTTTCAGTGGATTCCTTGTACTCCAACACGAGGTGCTGCAGGAAATGCTGAAGGGTTGAGGTGCTTTTTCCCCTCCTGTCCCTGTGAGCACATGTGTTTTTTAGGGGTTCCCTGGGAAACACCCGAGGGTGGAATGTGGAGATACAGGATGGAGTGGGGATTCCCTCTGCTGCAGGACTGATCATCAGAGCTGGGGGTAACAGCCCGTGGGATGTGAGACACAGCAAAACTCAGCTCCTGGAGAGTTTAAAAGGTTTTCTTAACATGCACATTAAAAGGGAGGGTACATCTATCATTTGGGAGTTTATCCATTTAAAAGGTTTTCTTGGAAATTAAGTAAGAGCATCTTAATTTAATTTAAATGGAAATATAGCTGGAATGTCCATGAGAAATAACTTTGAAAGTGCCTGGGATGGAAATGCTAGCATGAAGCTCCTCCTCCAACAATATTAAGGTCCATTTCAGGATATACTCCAAAAGGTGTAACAATGGCACATAATTAATACAGCATGGCTCTGTATGTGTGTGTGTCTGCACTACTCAAGCCTACTTCTAGGAGGGTGACATTTTCATTTTAGCCTGGATTTTAGGCTTGGTTTTAAAGTTTAAGCTAAGCCACATCTTGACAGTGGGCTCTGTACTAATGATAATTTGCAAGCTGCATTCTTTGATTTGGACCTAGGTTTAGCAAGATTGGATTCTTCCATGAGATACTGCTTGTAGAAACTCAAAAGATCTAGATTTTATATTATTGTTGTCCATTTTTTTTTTTGGGCCCAAACCCAAAATTTTGTTTTCAAGACTGATCAGAGACAATTGGCATGAAGATTTAATCCAGGGTGTTCAGCAGAAAAGAAGCACAGAGATACTGTGAAAATCATGCTCAAAGTTTACATCTTCTGCCAGCCTTCTGAGATTACTAAAAACTCAGGTACTACAAGTTTGTTAGGGCTGAATCAACATGTTCTCTGTACTTGTGAAGGAGGAATTCCCTCTTCCTTTTAAAGAGATTCTCCTTGTTTAATAATCTCCAATTAATTGTCTAAAATGCAGGTCATTTTTAGGAATCTGTGAGAAATGCTGCATTTGGATGTTGGGCTCCACAGTAGAACTGAGAGCCTTCAGCCACCCAGACACACTTCAAACGGAAAGGCTGAACTGAGAAAATCAGCAGGGTTGTACCTGTGGCTCTTTTATATATCCCATTAGATGGACACCAAAGGCAGCACAGCAAGAAAATGAACTGCTGAAATTCCCTAGGATGTTTTTTCCTACATTCTAGATTTCTTTGTGCTCAAGACAGGTGTTGTTTACCGACCAACACAGCCCCTTGGTATCTGTTGAAACCTCCTGACTGGAATCCTGAAGCTTGCCTTTCCTAAGGTGCTGAGACAAACCAGTGTCCCTGACTTCCCTCCTACCTGCTACAGTTATACCAACTGGTCTGTGGTCTGGGATCCCCTGGTTTATGGTCTGGGATCCCCTGGTTTACGGTCAGGAATACCCTGGTTTATGGTCAGGGTTACCCTGGTTTATGGTCTGGGATATCCTGGTTTGCGGTCAGGGATACCCTGGTTTATGGTCTGGGATACCCTGGTTTATCGTCTGGGATATCCTGGTTTATGGTCTGGGATATCCTGGTTTATGGTCTGGGATACCCTGGTTTATGGTCAGGGTTACCCTGGTTTATCGTCTGGGATATCCTGGTTTGTGGTCAGGGATACCCTGGTTTATGGTCTGGGATACCCTGGTTTATCGTCTGGGATATCCTGGTTTATGGTCAGGAATACCCCGGTTTATGGTCAGGGTTACCCTGGTTTATGGTCTGGGATATCCTGGTTTGTGGTCAGGGATACCCTGGTTTATGGTCTGGGATACCCTGGTTTATGGTCTGGGATATCCTGGTTTATGGTCAGGAATACCCTGGTTTATGGTCTGGGATATCCTGGTTTATGGCCAGGGATACCCTGGTTTATGGTCTGGGATACCCTGGTCTATGGCCAGGGATACCCTGGTTTATGGTCTGGGATACCCTTGCTCATGGTCTGTGATATCCTGGCCCATGGTCTGAGTGCCCAGCCCCAGGTGTTGGCAGCTCCTGTAGATAGATGCCAGCAGGAGCTGAGGTGATGGAGCAAACATTGCAAACTGTGGCCTGTAAAGCTAAACTCAGGCTGGATTTTCAGTAAATCCCACAGCTGGTGTCTCTTTCCAAGGGATTTGCTGCAAGCAAGTGGCACTGCTCAGATGTCTGTTCTGCCAAGGTGAAGGGCAGGAGGAGAGAAAAGGATGGGGATTTTCTGGCAAAATGCAAACATTTGAGGAGGAATGAAGAGTGGAACCCTTGGCTTTGTCTCTAAGTGTGCAGATTTCCACTCATGCTGAGTTGACTGCAAGGGAATGATTCACTTGGGACATCTAGGCTGATGTCTCCAGGCCACTGCCTTAAAATCCCTTTACTGTCATGCATGAGGGAAGCCTGTCCCTCTCCAAGAGCAATGCCAAACATTTTTAAGCAGCAATGTAAAAGCTGGCAAAAGGATGGAGCTGAATTAGAAAATCCTAATGGCAGGGAAAATTTTATGGTGAAAGGCCGGTCTGCGTTGTTTGCAGATATTACTGAGAGAAAATTTTTCCATGTTCTCCCCTAAGGTTAAACTGTGAAATGAAAAACTGTAAAGCAAGGGTAGGAAAATTGCCAAAAAGGGGAGGTGTTGAGAGGAAAGAGAGAAAACTTCACCATTTTATGGATGCAAAGCCTTAAATAAAAGTCAAAGCTTTCAATCTGCTGAGGCCCAAGTGTGGGACCAAGATACGATGTGAGATACGCTACGGTTAAAGCAGGAAGGGAAAATTTAGTGACTGTGATGTGCTTCCTTTTTACAGAATTACCTTCACTTGCTACTCAGCTTCAGGAACAGATTCTGGCAATAAGTTGTTTATGTGAATTGTGTCTCATAGGAAAGAAAGGCTCTGTCCTGAGTGCAAGGTGGAAGAGGAACTTACCTGCAGAGACTGTGCTTGAAAAGTCACTGCCAAGTCACAAGCACAAAAATCTGCTTTTACCCCCAGTTTGAGCAAGGCCTTGGCCTCAGCCTCTCCCACCAAGGGATAACAACTTCAGTTAAACACATGGCATGCTCCCCAAAAGAATACAGCAGAATTACCTTAAAGTTTGATTGTGTGTAGTAACAGAGATGTCCAAGAGTGGGCTCTCGGTCACGACGTCGCCGTACGAGCCGGGATTTAGCCAAGCTGAGCGGGTTCGCCTCTTTTTCTTCTCTTGCTCCTTACGTTTTCCAGGCTTTGCTTTCTTTTTCTTCCCTGACGCCTTCAGGGGCTGCTCCTTGTAGGTCTGTGATTTGTTTGTCTCCTGAGTGAGGTATCTGCCCTCATCCTCACTGCCAAAGCGGACAGGGTAGTTCTTGGTGTTGGTGGCAGGTTTGGGGTTCGGCGACACCTCCGACGTTGCTCGGATCTCTGCAGTGTTGACACCTTCGATTAAATTTTGGAGGAATATTCTTCTTCTTAAGTCTTGGATTGACTTGCCCTTGTCATGCAGTAGCTGGTGCTCTGATACAGCCCGTTTGCTAAAGGAAGAAAAGAGAGGAGAGGGAAAAAATGTTTAGGATTTGGTTATTGCCCAGTGTTTGGCAAAGCTCCTCTCTTCTCTGGCTGTGGTGGCCACAGTGACCATGTACCAGGCTTGCAGCCATCCAGTGAAGCCAGAGTGCTGGAGCAAGTCCTGCTTCATCCTCAGAGCAGCTGCTCTCAGCAGAGAAGAGAAAGACCTAAGCGGGTAATAATTCTCAGCTGACCGATCACACACCACCGGAGCTGGATTAGTCACTGCCCTGTTCTAGGAAAGCATCATGACTCTTAATATATCACACTTGGGGCAGTAAAAGCAGGAAGGCAGTTCCTATCTCTCCTGCTCAGAGATAGGAAAACTAAAGGGTCAGATAATGCAGCAAGAGAGGGGAAACCCAGCACTTGTGCTGGAGCCAGAAGCAGTGTTTATACAGCATCATTCTAGTGATTCTCTTCTGCTCAGTCATGTACTTCAAAAACATAAACAAGCACATAAAAGTGCATTTTACTCCTACATTGAAATAAGTGCAAATGCAGGAGTGTAAGGAAAAAATATTTTAATTTGGGCGCCTAAAGCACAGGCACTTCAGTCCATAATGAGCTATCCAAGGAGGCAGCCTGAGCATCAGCAGATCAGCCACTCCTGTGGATTTACTGCTTGCTCACTTGTGTCTAATTATTGTTTTAGATGCCCTCCTAGTATTGCTTGAAGTGTGAATTTTTTGGGGCCAAATTTCTTGTATGCTGTGCTGTTTGAATTTTATGCTAACCCTCTTCACTGGATCTTCTTCAGGAGCATCCTTGTTTTTTTAGAGTGGTTTCTCCAGAGTTCATCCTGACCTTTTGGTACACTGAGCTCTGCCTTGTTTTCAAGGAACTGGGAGCTGAGTAGTTATCTGTCTTTTAGAGATGTTGTACTGGCAAGGAATGTATTAAACATCTGAGGAAAGAAGCTACAAATGACACCTGGATAATAAATAACCAGGGAAAATGTGAGAAAATACATGCCTTTTTCTTGAAGTGGAATAGATGCACAGCTGTGCTGAGAACCACAGACAGAACACAAGCTGGGATTTTAGCTATGTTCCCATGAATACAATAATACAGTTTATCCTTCCAATTGCTCTACTCCAGCATGCAGAGTTTGGCCATGGAATCTCTCCTCTTGCATCAGGATATGGCATGTGACTGGATTCTCACTGGCCAAAGAAAATCCATTCACTGCCTTGCTTGTCCTACAATCATTTGGTCAGTTAGCTGGATGAGAAGTGGTTTCTGCATGCAGGTGAACTGGGAGAAGACACATCACTGAGAGTGAATATTCCTTCCATCCCATCCCTCTTTTTCCTGCTACATTTCCAGATTTGAAAATGCAAAATATTTGGGAGTGCTCTGCAGGTTCTCTTTCTCAGTCCCCTCAGCCAAACTCGTCAGGTTTATGACTTGATCAACAGCAGAGCTATTGGAAGTTGGCAATTTCAAGCAGCTCTGTTCTAAGAGCATCCCCTTCAATTTCTGTCTTGTAGAGTATTATATAATTTACTTTTTGAGTATTGGGTTCAAGTGATGGATTGTAGTGACACTACATCTCTATTGCTCAGTGCAAAATTCAAACAGCAGCTTTCCCCCATTCCACAATGAGACTGGAAGATGACTGTCAAAATCTTGCTCAAAATCAGCTCTGCACATACAGAGGCTGGTGAGTGCACATGCCATCAAATATTGTCTGTGTTTTAAGTGTCCCAAAATCAGTTTTGGATGACTTCAGCCTTTAGGACAAATATTTTATGCCCCTCTTCTAAATGTCCCTAAGCAAAAATGCAATGTGATAATGCATTCAGCTGATCCTATATTGTCTTTCCCTTCACTGCAGCTGTGACCATTAGCACAAGCTTGTGATCTGCCTCAGAAGAAGTTTTTTGAACAAGAGCCATCTCCAACACCCTTCTCATGAGGGTCAGCCTGAGTGGCAAGCCCAGCACCCTGTGTTCACCCCGACTGCCTCTGTGCTGCCTGTCAGGCTGTCCAGTGTGACTCAGGTCACATTCTGAGCTTCAGGAGTCTGTTTTCTCAGCAAATTTCCATGGGAAATGCAGTTCTGCTTTCACCCTCCTAGTTCATAGAAAGTGTATGAAATCCCTGTGCTTTAGGGAGTGTAAACCACTGTCTCATGTGATGAGCAAAGCTTTCCTACTGCCTCTTGTGAACTACCAAGGATAATTCCTTCTATCACAGACAACCCAAAGCTGCCTTAATCCTCTAATGTGTATTTGGTCAACTTCCCCACTGTGACAAAATCTCGACTCTCCAAAGCCTGTTATTAAAGTCCTCTTGATTGAAAGCCTATTCCATTTTACAGAGCTGAGAGCTAAACATTTGGTTCCAGTACACACAAGGCAGTCAGAGAGCATTACAAGATCTACATCTTGAGTGAGTATGCATTTCCAAAATAATGCAGGGATTGACGTGTGAGGCACTGGTGTGCCAAAGAGGGAAGGTTTCTCTTTAAATGTCTGTATGATATTTAGCATCAAGTCTGGCCCCAAATAACATTCTGCTATTCCAGATGATTGTATAACATTATGTAGTGTTACATTTCACATGACTTCTATTACTCAGCCAGACTTAAGGATTACATTTTGCCTACCAGCTTCCTTTGTATACTCTAGACCAAAAAAACCTCCTTGAAACAAAGATGTGGTAGATACATATCTCTGTGACCTCCTGCCTCTTTCTGCCTCAGTTATTCAAACAACTCCTGGGTTTGTAAGCCATGGAGAAAGGCTTGCCCAAGAGGACTGATGTAAGGAGTGCTTCATAATGGAGATATCAACAATATCTCACCCACACACTCACAGCAGGAAGGCAATGGAGGCTGCAATGATTGCATTCACACATATAGTGGCCACAATATGCAAAAAAACATCAGGCTGTTAGGGTTAAGATGACCCACTAGAGGTCCCTTCCATCCTTCTGTAAAACACACCTCTCCTCCAAGGAGAAGGATCCTGTACTCAAACCAAGAGCAGTAAATGCTAAGCTTGCATGTGGCAGACACTTTTGAGGGAGGGATGATGATGGTTTGTGCTTGACCAGAGCATCCAAACTAATGACTGGATCCAAGTACACTGTGTACACATGAGGCTGAGTGTCTCCTCATGGGGAGAGAAGCAGAAATCCATGACTTGTGACTATCCTGACTTCACGTACTTCCAGATAAGCTGCTCTTTTCAGGCACATTCCTTTTTTTTTTTTTTCCTTGAGATATCCAGGATTTCTAAAAGGCAACATTCTTCAAGCTACCACTTTCTATCTCAGAGGGCTGCTCTTATTTAGCTGTTATTATCTTTGACTGTTCATGTTGGGTCTGATCCTAAATTCAGCAAAATAACTGAGGAGGATTCAGTCAGCTCTCTGTATTTTGCAAGACTGTGAGCGCCCTTGCCACTGACTCCAAAGGGAGGGAAATCTGCTCAACCTATCTCAGGCTTCACAAAAATATTTTGAACAGATCTAGGGACACGATGCTGCGATGTCTGGACATGACGATAAAAATATGTAATTTCATTTTGAGACATTACTGGTTTCTCAGAAGTTCTTTAGCAGCTAATGCACTCCTATAACAAATAACATGTCTGGAAATCTTTTCTTGGGAAAATTTACTGTTGCTTGCCATGAGATATTTGCTTCAGCAAAGCCTGTAGAACCAGGCCTATGTAATTTTGATTATTTTTGCATGTCTATAATAATGTGCTTCAGTATTTTCATCCACTACTGGCTGAAGTTTTTGACTGAGAGAAAAAAAATCTCGAAGCCTAAATGAGTTATTAACCATTAACTCTAGGAATGGTTTGTGGTGATATTAAAACAGGACACATGTTTGAGTGTGGTGTCTGTGTTTGTGCTGTGCCCACAAACAAAACTACACGAATGCCACTAACTGACAGCTGACTGGTTTCTCGCGTGTGTTTTACATGCCAGAGCAAAGAGGGGGCTGAGAAATGCCTTTTCACTGGTTAGCTTACACTTTTCTTCCCCCCTGTCAGGACAGAATGGGGAAGTTGGGAAGACCTCTAATCCTGACCTTTAAAAACAAGTGTTAGAACTGCGCTAACTTCAAAAAGAGAAAGAGTATTTCTCTGCAAATCTTTTTCTTTTTTTTTTTTTTACAACCAATTTTGGCTTAGATCCAGTTCAGAGTTTCCTAGCCAAGAAAATAACAGCATCTAACTGCACTTCAAGTATTTTCTTTTTTTTTATTTATTTTTGAAACTGAAGTTTGATTTCTCTATACAATATGGTCCCAAAAGAAAGAAACAGCCCAAGAAGAGCTTTCAGGAGTACAAAGCAGTTAAAAGTTAATGGACTGAGAATAATACACTGTAACATTATCAGCAATAACATGTTCTACACAATTTGCTGTAGGAGATTTGTAATAGCTCTCTGCCTGGTGCCAAACTTTAGGTGTGTCTGAAGTCGCTTCACCTGGGGTAATTATTTTTTTTTTCTTTTGGGTGTTTGGGGTTTTTTTTAATTATCATTATTATTATTATGTGTGTTGCTTAACTGGCAGAGGAAATGCTATTTGGAGATCTTTTCTTTATGTATGCAATAAAACATTTACAAGGAAACCCATCTGAAATTGTTTGCTGTGTCATGTTTCCCTGTAAGTTGTGATCGGATTTTCCGGCACTCTTTCTCCAACTTGGCTTCCTTTGGAACTGAGTAACAATACAGCCCTCCCCAGTGTGGCTGAGGTGTTTCTTCCTTAGAAAATCTGATGCAAGTCCAGAGAAAGCCAGCGAGTTGGATGTGTGAGAGAGCTGCTCCTGCATCAGCACAGAGCCCTCTCCTGCACTTTGTGTACGGCTATTACTATAAACCAGGCTGATTGTTTTGGAAGAAGCAAAAAGGTCATTTCCTGAACAGACTGTCTTAAGTTACACTATCATTTATCAAAAACTATGCCTCTGCCTATAAGTAAGATACTGGACTCCTTTTGGATTCTTTTCCCCCTGAAGTGGGAGAAGTCCAAAGGAATTGTTCAGTACCTCAGTGTCACGATGGCCCTCATTTCTGCATGTTTCCCCTACCCCTATCAATATTGGCTCCACGCCAGAGCCCGGGAAGTGTCTGTAATTCAGTGTAACACACACACAGCATTTGGATAAACCGGGATGCTCCCTGCCTGGGTCCCGGGCAGCTGCACAACAATCACCCAGATGTGTGGGAGGAGAAGCCCCTGAGCTTTCACATCACCTTTCCCGGAGCTCTGTAAGGTCAGACAGCTGCAAAACGCCCTTTTCTTTCCCCAGTGCCTCCTCCTGGCTCTCAGGTGAGCACCTGGGACAGGTAACCCGGGCAGGTAACCCGGGCCGGCCCCGCACAGAGCCGGCAGCGCTGCGGAGCCTCCCGGGCTCCCTCCTTCCCTCCTTCTCTCCATCCCTCCCTCCATCACTCCATTCCTCCATCCCTCCTTCCCTCCTTCCCCACGGCCCCGCCGCCGCAGCCAGGGCGGATAGAAGCCAAAGGCGAAGAAGAAAAGAAAAAGAGAAACTCACAGTCTGCGGCTGATCCCCTCGACTGATCTCCCGTGGGAGGGCACGGAATAACTCAGCAGGAACACTGCGAAACTCCACTGCTGGAAGAGTTTAGCGAACATTGTATCCTCGGGGGCTTAAAAACCTGCAAGGAAAGAGAGGTCAGTCCCCAGGGACAGATGCGCCAGCGCCGTCCTCAAGGAGTCCCCGCTCCGGCTCTACCAGCTCCGAGGCTCTGAAGGAAAAACAAACTTTCTGAGCTCTCGGCTCACTCCTTCCAAACTTCGCTCTGTCTCTCTCCCTTCCTTGCTGTCTGCCTCTCCCTCCCTCCCTCTTTCCCTCCCTCCCTCCCTCTCTCTGTCTCTCGCTGCCCGCAGGCAAGATCTCTCTCGGTATGAGTTCAAAAAGCATCCAGCTCTCGTCTGAGCAGGGTTAGAGCGGGGCTCAGCGAGCTCCCTGAGCGCTGCTTAGTTCTAGTCCGCTGAGCCACCCTCTCAGGGCTTTATGCTACAGCAGAAGCCCTCTTTGCAGATAAGGAAAGATTCCCAAAAGTCAGCTCAGCTGCTCGCTCCCCTGTAAACACGCGCGGACACACAAAACACACACACAGGCTGAGGCGGAACGCATCCCCGCATCTGCCTTTCAGTAATACCTCAGCGAAAATAAAAAAAAGGGTCAGGTTCGCGTCTCCAGCTGCCAGAAAAGTTTTGGTCCCCAACAAGGAAAGAGACAAGCGGTGACAAGGAGAGAAGCAAGCAGAGATCTAGAGAGCCCGAGCGGTCTGGGAGGAGCGGCAGCCCCGGGAGGCTCCGGGGCCGGGCAGGTCGGGCTGGGAAGGGGTCGGGAATCACGCTTGGCTCGGCAGGTTGGACTGGGCTGCAGCCCGCGATGTTCACACGCTCCGGAGCAGCCTCTGGGAGACCTGCGGCAGGACGGAGGGTTTTGCAAAGAGATGGCGCCCTAGGAACATGTGCGGAGAGAGCGAGAGCCCGGGCGGGACACCCGCGGCCAAAACGGAGACTGGGAGTCAGCGCTGCTCCAAAGAGGAGCGAAGAAAGGGAAACACCCGGCAGCACACGCACTGAGCGGACCCGAGCACTCCGAGCAAGCTCTCCGCACCTCCTGCAGCCTCACTCCTCTCCCGCTCACCTTCCACCTCTCCCTTTCTGCGTTTACCCCCGGGCCAGCGTCTCCCCTGCCGCGGGGATTCCTCCCATCGCTGGGAGCGCTTTTTAGCTCAAGCCCCCGAGCGCTGCCCGGGACTGCCGCCGCCTCTCCTTGCACCTACCGTGGCTGCTCGCCGCTCCCCTATTAGCCGGAGGGTCGGCTCCTAATGATGCTAATTGTGCGGCGAGGGAGGGAGCGCAGGGGCAGGGCTGGGGGGAGGACTCGCGCTCTATGAACAGGCGCTCCTGGCCAAAAAAGTAAACCAGTGGAAAGTTTTCTCCTCCTCTCCCTTTTTTTCGCCTTCCACTTCGCCCTGCTTCTCAGCCTGGCCAGGGCGCGGGGCTGCGCTGGGACGGGAGCCCCGGTTAAACCCGGTTAGCCCCGAAACACGGCGGGCACCGACACAAATTTTGGAGGCACCAAACTTTTCCGTGCCGGGACAGCACCGCTGTGAAAGCGAAGGTGACGCCTCTCCAGCCTGTTGGCGCTGCCCCGCTGCTCCAGGGGGACGCGGGGACAGAGCCAGGGCAGCGCTGCCCTCGCCCCCAGCCCCATCCCGAGGGAAAGCCCTGCTCGCCCAGCTCCCCGCACACCTGGGAGCGCCGCTCCGTGACCGCAGCATCCCGGGATGCTCCCGGAGCCCGTGGAGCCGCTGACAGCCTGATTTACAGGGAATGCTTTCCCAACACCCTCACCAGCCGCAACAAAGCACACTGAGGCGTGCCGGCTCCTTCTCATCCTGCCCCCGAGTCAATGCAGGCGCTCCGGGAGGGTTGAGGCGCAAAGCAAAGCGGTTTTTCTACCTGCAGGTTATTTGAAGTTAAGCTGACGCGGTTTAAAAGCACAGATTCCACACCGCACAGGCAAATAAAACAGCATAAAGGCTGAAATAGAAATCATGCTGAAAACGTTAAATCGTTTGTGCTGGAAATAAATTCCCTGAACTGAACGCCTGGTAGGCTATAAATTAAAATGTTTAGCTAATAGGCGTCTTTGATTTACACTGCCCTTTCGACTAATTAAAAATAATCGTGACATCCCCAGAAAACAACCCCCACAAACTCATAAGGTGTATTGCTCATGTTAAAAGTAAAATTTCCATCAAATATTTTTAGAATTTTCTCTCCCCAGAAATGAATTCTTAAAAAAAAAAAAAATACACCAAAAACCCAACACACATCATCCTTTACAGACTCAGGAAAAGTAAATAGCCTCTATAAACTCAGAATCCTGAAGTTTCTTCTCAATTTATCACTTCACCTTTTCCTTGAGTTACAGCTGTCTGTGCCTCTCAGAGATCACTCTGGCCAACAGTGGTTGCTCTTCTCAGCAATCGCTTCCAAAACTATGTTCTATGCTTAAAAAGGAGAAAAATGAAGAAAAAAAAAAGAAAAAGAAGGAAAAAAGAAGATAAATGAATAAAAAATTTTAAAAAATAAAGGTAATGCTTTTCAAAAATCCAGTCTACAGAGCTTTGATTCTGCCTGTAACAGCTAAAGGCTAAATAAAGGGTGCTAAAAGCAGGTGCTTTTCTCCCTTGCTGCTCTTTTTATTATGAAGAACAGAAGCTTCCCCTAATATATATAGTGAGGGAGACCCTTCTCCATTGCTTTTATTGAAAAGACCAAACTTGTGACATCACTAACCACCTTCCTATGGCTGAGTTTGCCTCTTCTCTGCCTCAGTGGGCTTGGGAAAAAAAAAAAAAAAAAAAAAAAGGAAGAGGGAAGAGAGAAAAAAAAAAAACATTAGCACAACCCAACTATGGCTGTGCTAATCCGGCAGGGGCTGAGCAATGCCAAAGGATTTTGGGAGAGTCACTGTAACCCCATGCCCTCCTTGCTCCCCGAGGGCGCAGCAGCGCCTTGTCACCTGCCACGTACACAAAGGAGCAAACTCTGGTTCCCGTGAGCAAAATCCTGGTCCCAAGCCTCACCGCAAGCCTGAGCCCCCCTCCGTGGGCAGGATGGGCACAAAAGCCCCCTCAGCTGCGGTTCAAGCCTTCCCTTCCCGCAGGATGCCGCGGGGGATGCTCCACCTGCAGCATCGCCCGGTGTGCCCGGCCTCGGAGGGAAGAGAAGGGATGGGCTGGGCTGGGGCACGGACCGGCTTTGGGAGCTTCAGGATTCCACCCCCCACACCTGTGCCGAGCACGGCTGCGCTCCCCGAGCCCCCCGGGCACGGCTGGCCCGGCGTCTGGGGCGGGAAAATCCCGCAACACCTTTGCGGGGCTGTCAAAGGTTTCTGCAGCCGGGATGCGCGGGGAGAGCCCCTGGTTCTGTCTGCCCCGGGAAAGGCTCCAGCCGTGCACAGGTGAGGCAAAACCCCGTGTTTGCCCTGCTGACCGAGCCCTCTCCGCCGCGACAAGGCAAACTTTATCACTTTAAGTTTTCTGACTCCACTATCTGCCGTCTTCCCGCCTCAAACACAATGAGATTTTGGAGGGATGCCGCGCTTGGCTTCTGCCTCCTTTTTTCCATACGTATAAACAGGCATAAATCAGCTTTTCTACGAGGAGGTTGACCCGGGAGCTTGGCTGGAGAGATAAGTCCCTTTCCCAGGTTTTCCCGGGCGGGGAACAGGGCCAGCGGCTCTGCCTTGAGCTGCCCCCAGAAGCCGCTCAAGGAGCGAAACAAAACCCAGCGAGGGCTGGGGCAGGTTCAGCTCTCAGGGCAGGAGATGCCCTTGCAGCCCCAGGGAGAAAGGGAAATAATGACTAAACCCCCGCCCGGCGCTCGGAGACGGGATAAATCCTCAGCTCCGCGAACTTCCCATCCCTCACCTCCGCGAAGTTCCGCCTCTCCCTCCTCCCTCTTGTTTTATTCACAATAAAGCATTTTCGTCATTTCCCCTCCCGGATTTCTATAACCTCAGTTGCACCCGTCCAGGGCTTCGGTTCAGGCGGGGAGTTTCACCTCCCCAGCCTTCCCGGGGTGGAAAAAAATGGTGTTCAGCACAAAAACACACAGGCTGCAGAGCCTGGCGGGGATGGGAAGGGAGCGGCACCACAGGGATCGCTGCACTCGTCCTGCCAGGACCAGAAATCCCCTGGTTTGCCCAGCCTCTCCGATCCGGCGGGGTTAAAACCAGCGAGCTCGGCTCTCTGCAGGCGAGGTGCGAAGCCCCGGAATATTTTTCCGAGGGTGGGCTTGAGGACAGGGCTGCGGTGCAATTGCTCGCAGATTGGGGCAGACTTTGTAGCACACACTCATTCCAGCCCTGCTGTGCTATGCAGTGCTTATGAAGGGTGCTCTCCTCTCCTCTGCCTCCCCGTCGGGAATGAGAAACTCCTTCTTCCACGTCTGACATGGTGTCATCTTCGCACTGAGTGACAGGATTGCTCGTGGAGAAGGAGAAACGCGCTTCCCCCCTCCCCATCAGCAAGCCCCAGACGTTCCGTGGTGCTCCATGTGAGCACAGCAATGTCCTTTATTAGAGTGGCTGAGCAGAGCCGCCTCTCGCACCCCGGGGGCGGCCGGAGTTCCCCAGCCCAGCTATTGACACAACGAAGCCGTTTATTTGGACAATATGCATTCAATTTAATGCACTCGAGAAAGGGCGGGCGGGGCCGGGATGGGGGCAAAGCAAAAAAAAAAAAACCAAAAAAAAAAAAAAAACCCCCAAAAAAAACCACCACAAAAAAAGCTGCGTGGAACCGAGGAGGAGGAGAGCTTTGCCAGATCTTCTGTCTGGTTCCTAGAACCCGGCAGACGGCGAGAGGAGGCGGCGATGGATCCCGGGGCAGCTCCGTGGCCCCGCTCCAGCCCCGGGGCGCTGTCCATGGTGGTGCGGCCATGGCCTGGAGCTCCTCGTTCCCTCTCTGCCCTTGACTCCAGCTTGAAACACACCTAAACACACACCGAACTTTTTTTTTTTTTTCCTTTCTTTTTTTTTTTTTCTTTTCTTTTTTTTTTTTCTTTTTTCCCCCTTTTACCGAATATCTATCAAATACCAACAGGAAGAAACGTGTCTGGTCTGTTTAACTCACACAAAACTAATACCAAGCTGGGCTGGCTGGAGAACAAGAATTCAATTTAAAGAAGAAGAGGTGGAGGGGGGGGAAAGATTTGTAATTTGTTTTTGCGCTGTGCTGGAACAAAATCCATCCCTTTAGACACTTTTCTGAGACGAGACAGACTCACCTCCTGCCTTGGAATGGCTTAGTGGTTAATGTACTCATCCGGGCTGTGGGACACCAGAGGTCAAGTCCTCCCTTTCTCTGATTCAGAGTTCTAATTCCTGGACTCTCAGTTTCCCTCAGCTCCTTCCCATCCCAGACTTAAAACCATTCCTGATTACATTGGTGATGAATTGATATTTTCCAATGGGTGAAAACTGAATGCTTAATAAAGGAAAAAAATCCCCCCAAACAGTTATTCTGAGAAATTATTCTTGGAATTTTTTTTGGTTAAAAAAAGAGAAGTCCAGCCAGCCATCATACGACAATGGAAAGGAATTGAAAGCAGAGAAGAGAAGGGGTGAGCTAAGAAAAAGTCTCCTTCTCTGGTGGCACACAGGGCTGGTGTGGTTAAGACATACTTTCTTTATCCTATCTTTATCTTTATCTTATCTTTGTCTTTGTCTTTGTCTTTGTCTTTGTCTTCGTCTTCGTCTTCGTCTTCGTCTTCGTCTTCATCTTCATCTTCCTCTTCATCTTCCTCTTCATCTTCCTCTTTATCTATCTTTATCTATCTTTACCTTTACCTTTACCATTACCTTTATCTTATCTTTATCTTTATCTTTCCTTTTCCCTTTCCCTTTCCCTTTATCTTTACCTTTATCTTTATCTTTATCATCTTTGAAGATTATATGAGCAAAAAGGCTGTGGCTTTACCATAGCCACACAGGGCTAGCAGAGTTGGGGTGTGTTTTCCTTGGATATGGTTTTGCTCAATCATTTCCATTCCTCTAGCTCATGGAGCACAAGAGAAAGTTGTAGTTTGGATCATCTAGTCTCATTTGACTTCCCAGCTGAGAAGACAGGCTGCCTTTCCACACTGATGGAGAGAACAGGTTTGTGTGAAGCCTGAAGTCATGCCTGTGATTCTGGACAGAAAGGCACCATCACAAGCTCTACCTTGAGCATAGCCTCTATTAGCTAACATTTCTGAAGTACATATCTTTGTTTTATGCATTTTGGTTTTGTTAACCTAATTATTTTTGGTAATCCCCAGTCTGCCTTCCAGGAATTTTTCTGCTTCTTGCTTTAAAAAGTAGAGATGACTGCAACTGTTAGGTGCATCCTCTGCTTTGACTCAGATGTGCTTTCTTCCTTCCTTTGCTCATATGCAAGTAAAATGATCCTGTATTCTCTTCTTTCACACCACATTAATTATCTGCTTTCATATCCCTAACTCCCACTGAACAAGCTGCATCTTTAACCTCTTCCCAGAAGTCATGGGATCCAGTCCAGCTCTCATTGAAGCCAGACTGCTTCTCTTTGTGCACTGCATTTGGATGGTGGTCAGCGTCTTATATGGCCATCCCTTCTCTAAATATGGAATTTCCTTTAATCTCAGTGTGGTTTCTTTTCCAGACATGATGTCCCATAGGTTGTGAACTCTAGGCTGCAATAAGCAAAGTGGAATGACCACCTCACTTTCTTTAATCAGGCCTTGCACAGTGAAATGTAGCCTGGAGAGCTGCCCATGACACAATGTATAATAAGCTTGGACAGCAGGAGATGTGAGCAAGCATGCCTTTTAGGAGTTTCAATTAACCCTTGCAGGTTAGGGCTCTAAATTTACTAGATTATCAAATTTGAAATTCAATTAACCTGAAGAAATAAGCAAGGATAAACTATAAAAGCTATTAGCTATTATTTGTTTATCTCAAGATAAGGAAAATGTTTCTTATTGCCTTACACTGAGATAGGTTAATTGCTCCTTCGTCTCCAGATTTCATCTCTCTTAAAACTAGAAATATTACTCTGTGTGTTTGATCTGACTTAGAAATGGTGCTCTCTAGAAGCTGTTTTCTGTTTGTCAGGAATTTAGACTATTTTTGCCAGATGCTTGACAAAATTTCAGTGGCCGTGGGAGATGGAAGAGTAAAGGTGCCCAAAAGAGTTCTGGCTCTGGGCAGGACTGGACATTTACAGGCAGAATTCCTGGGTTCTGCTGCTCTTATTGATTTTCCAAGCCCTTGAGACACCTGGAGTCTAACGTGGGTTCTGGAGCTGGCAGGTGAGGGAGTGGGAGCCGGGAGTTTTTCCCGGATGACTCAGGGCTGGCCCCACACAAGGTGTGGAGACAAAGCCAGCTGTGCCTAGGGCAGCCTGCGGACAGCTCCAGCAGGGAGCTGGAGGTGGCTGTGCTGCCAGGAACTGAGGTCCAAGGCTGTAACACACACCTTGGCATCAGCAGGTCACAGCATCACAGACCAGAATAACAGCAAGGACTTGCATTCTATTGTATTGGAAATATTAGGGTTTCTCAACAGCTTTTCAGGTTAGAAACACTATTTTTAGGTTGGTTTCCCATCTTTGTCCTGTGGAAGTGTTGCTCCTGCTGTCTGACTAACTGGAATTGCCCTCTTGGATAAGCTTTGTCCCTGCAGCAGGGCAAGCAGACCTAAAGGATCCAGAGGTCTCCTGGATCCTTCTCTGCCTCTTGCTTTTGGCAAAGGGCTGTAGCTGGGCATGGAAATGTGATGAGCTCCTTGCTCCAGCTCTTAGTGATGTATCACTTTTGAAATTATGCTTCCACACAGACAGAAAAGGCTCCTGGGCTTTCCCACAAGGAGTTAATTCATTCAGGGTGTGAGGCTGTTCCAGTCCTTTCCAGGGAATCTTTCAGATCCAAGGCGCTGCAGAAATCCCTCATGTGAGCTCAGACCCAGCAGAGCTCCCCATCGCTTTCTCGTGTCCCACCTTTGAAAGCACAGCACCGAAACTCCCTCAAGAACCTTGTGCCAAGAAAAAAATGACATTAAAGGGGAGGGATGCCATTTGTATAAAGAGCCTGCAGGACTCATGGAGAGGGATGTCAGATCTCATTGCATCTGTGTGGCTTTTCATAGAGGCTCAGGAATGAATAGGGAGAAATTGTGCAACAGGTCGTGAAGCTTCTCAAATCACTGGTTATCCCTGGGATGCTTTTGTCCTCCTTTCACCAAATAGCACTATTTTTGCAGGCTGAAAGGTGATCAGTGATAAGGAAGGCCTGTCCTGTGACAAAGGCAGGGTTTGTTAGACTCATCAGTCCTGCCATTGCAGCCAGGCTGTGTCAGACCCTTTGAGGGCACACTCATAAACTCCTTTCAGGAGGCCAAGCAGCACAAAGGGCTGGGTATGTGTGTGGGAGGAAGGGAAGCAAACTTCATTTCAGTGACTCCAGCTATCAGAAACATCAGCAAGCTGTGCTGTGGAGGCCACCTGCACACTGTGCAATCTGTCTTCCCAAGAGCTTCAGAGCAGGTGGTTTTTAATCAAGGTCTCCAGGTGCTTGTTTGTGAAATTCTTTGTTTCGAGGGACACATGCGCAGTGGGAGGAGGAGGAGGGTGATATCTGTGCAGACCTCTGGAATCCTGCACTCATTAGTAACCAGTGATGATGTGCTTGTCAACACCTATAGGAAAGCCAATTTGTACTAAATTATTTAAACCTTACTCAAACAATGATCTTATTCGAGGTGCAGGTGCTCAGCTTCAGGCTCAGGCTTGTATAAGCTGTTTACTTGTTATGCCTCAAAATGCATTTACTGACAAAAAAATAAAAAAAATGCAAGTGTAAGAATGCACAAAACAACACCTTTGTTAGGCTTTAAGGACTTTCCCCATAAACACACTGAACTAAGACAGTCAAGTTTTGCCAAGCCTCTGAGATCCCCTATATATTCTAGAGAGTTTTGCACAATATAAAATATCTCCAGGCTGCCTGTGAGCCACAGGACTGCTGCACTTGGTGCTGTGGGAACTCCTGGTTTACAAAAATATCTTCTGCTTAACAACCCACTTTAAGGACAAGTTGCACCAGGGGAACAAAACAAGCAAAAAGGGATAACAATAATCCCAAATCCATTTCAGCTAGCTTTGTAGTAGTCCAGCCTGCTGTCTGTAAATCAAGGCAGGTAAAACTTCAGGTGAAATTTAAAGGTGTGCAAGGAAATGGTTTAATGGTATAAGGGATGCAAGGATTGATGTGGATAACCAGACAGGGAAAGAGGGAAGTGCTATTAGTGTGAACACATGAATATAGAAAGAACTGAACAGCCAGGTAAGGCCAAGTTCAGTTGTGAAAGGACCTAAAAGGAGGGATAAAAGGTAATTTGTTTTTTATTTGGGTTTGTTTGTTTGTTGTTTATTGGGGTTGTCTATTTATTTGCTTGCCCTTGTAGAAAATAAGGGGGAGGAAGCAGAAGGTTGTGAATTATATAAATTACAGGACTGAAATAACTAGGAAAAAGGATGACTTGGACAATTCCTTCAACATTTATCAATATATAAATATATTATCAATTCCTTCAATTATTTATCAACAAGTTGATAAATAATTTGTAAGTAGATGAGGGTTAAGATTTAGGGGTGAAGCATCCTGGTGAAAGCTTTTGTGTACAAGATATCTTCTGAAGATGATGAAAGAGGAAATATTTGAGCACAGAACTAGAGTTGAAAGAAAAAAATGCCCCAAACCCCCTTTCCCCACCACTAAAATGAAAGTCCAGAACCATCACCCTGAGAGACACTGCATGTTTGATAAGACTTTTATCAACAGGGAGAAAGAATGAAAATAGTGTGGATTTGGAGCTCTGCTGGGATTTTAACCATGTTAAACTGAAGTTCCAGACCATACCAGTGAGACATGGAATGAAGGGTGGAACTGGACAGAGGGAGTTTCCTGTGTCATCATTCTAAAGGCAGTTTGAGAGTGAATAAAGGTTCTGTGCTCTGTACTGTGGGTCTCAGTCCACAGTGAAGTTTTATTTTTATAGTAATGCAAACACACAACAATCCCAAAGGAAGGGTTATGACAGCACAATGAAAAGAAAAGCTCAAGGAAAGGAAAGTGGGAAAGGAGGAAAGATCATCTGGATGTGGTTCTAAATGGCCATGTATAGGAATGTGATTAAACTCAGTGCCCAGCGCAAAGTGGAATTTAAACAGGGTGTTGTGAACAGAAGAAATGAGCCATTTATGAGCATGTGGATGGAGGAGGAGATTTGGGATTTAGCCAAGAGAAAGGGGCTGGAAACTTGTCTGAGAGCTGCATTAGCCAAGAGATGTGGCTAGAAGTCAAACCAGAGACAGCTGTGAACAGTATTGGTGAGAAGAATTCTAGGACTTGTTTTGTTTTGTTTTGTTTCCTTTGGTGTTGCAAAACCCACACAACCTCCTTTGCAGGGGGAAAGAAACAGGAATGCTGTCAAGTGTGAGTTACCTAAAGACAGGAAGAACTACAGCAAGTTTAAAAAAGTGTTGTGACTTTTTCTGTCGTATTTCATCCCATTGGTGCAGGACAGAAATATTTTGCCAAGTGCAAAGTTCACAGGTATAAAGTCATTCTGCTGGAACTGTAACTCTTACATGAACTTCAATCAACTACAGCTGGGTTACAACTCAACATTTTTGAGTCTTCTTGTTCCTGAACTTTAACCTTAGTATGAAAAGTTGGTATTTTCTCTGCTTTTATTTTTTTTAATCTCTCAAGTCTATCATTGCCCTTTGTGGATATCTCTCTGTAATAAGTTTACCTCCTGCAGTTGGTTTATACCCTGATTCCCAAGCTTTTCCATCCTGACTTTTAAATTTTTGTGTACAAATTTTGATTTTACAGTTCAGTCACACCCTTCTGTTATCAGAGCTATTTTAGAAACATCTCAAGTTTTACTTTACCTGTTGAAGTAATTCACACAAGGTACCAAGTCTTTCAAGTTTCTCCAAAGAACCAAACCACATCAGCCTGTTCACTGACCTGAAACCATTCTTTCAAATCCCACTTAAAGGTGATTGCTTAATCCACCCTCAGTACTGGAAGGTTCCCCAATAATATTGACATGGGGACGTATAGATGAAGTTTTTCTGAATTTCTCTCATTGTTTCCAGGGCCTTGTTGGAAGCACATTACAGATAATGCAATCACACCTTTAAGTCCCAAAATTTCCTTGTACAAAGTTCCATGAAATCACTGCAGTGTGAAGGAATTCTGGGGCTTTTATCCCAGCCTCTTCCACAGAAATTTCACTGTAGGTTTCATGATCTTCTGACGAGTCATGTGAACACAGGACTTGGTCATAAACAAAATAAGAATTTGATGTATTTATATTATCTTGTTAATTTTGCTATCTTTTCCATCCTGCTGTGCTTTTTATTCTACTTATACCACCACAGAACAGATAAGCTTTGATGGTGTGAGAAAGACAATGAATGGCTGCTTACTGAAGCAATAAGTAACAGGGGAGCTGGCCTTATTAGAATAAAAAATTAAATTATATACTTCATGTGGAAAATTAACAAAACCAATCTGAATGTCAGTCTTTGCTTTACTCCAAGTGTACTACAGCACAAGCAGCATTATTATAGCTCTGTGATTGGAAACAGTTTTCACCAAGACTCCTTTTGACTTTAGCAGTTGGAATCTGGTTTTATTTATCATCTATAAAAGCTCATTTCTGTAATGGAGGCTGTTTTAAAGCATGAAGCTGTGTCTACTTAAGTCCTGAAAGATAAATAATTTAATTGTTATTTATAACATTGTCAACAAGTTGATTATTTAATCAAAACAGCTATTTAGTAATGATAGGAAATATAGCAAGGGTCACAGTAAGGTACAGCAAATTCTTAGCAATAAAGAAAGAAGTCCATTGAGATGGTTTCTTTGCTAATCAGATGCATGCCAAATTTTCAGCCTCAGGAAGTTCATTTAGGTTGCAACAAGGCAACAGTATATGGATATATTGTTCAGTTTCATTTTTTTTTCCCCCACAAGCAATAACAGAATCCTCAGACACAGTATGACAGAATAGGAGGGACGATCAGGGAAAATGACTGTAAAAATGCTGGAACCAGAAATCTATTTATTATTAGAATTTATGAATTTAGAAGTTAAGAATATTTTTTCCCCCTACAATTTCTATGTGACTACCCTTTTGCAAAGTAATGTAAAGTGTTTGGAGATGTATCGTTTGAGCTGCTGACATAATTAATGATTTCATTAAGAGCATGAAAGAAGGCTCTTGTATTTCTCTGGCATTAGCAAGCCAAGTTCGTGTCCAAACTCTAATAACCAAAGTTGCTCTTGCCGATCGAGACTGTTGGTCCTCTTGTTGCAAAATAAAAATTTGAAAGCCAAATATTATACTGGGCTGAGATACTTCCCAACATGTCAGGAGTGTGACAGGCTTTAAATACGAGCAGCTACTATGGATTACAGGCTGGCAGAAAACTTCCCAACATTTCAAGGAACAATGCAAATGAGGGGATCACAAACAAGGTCTGCTTCCAGAAATTCAATGGCGCCCAATTTAAAAATTGCCACTTATCACTCCCAGTTTTCTTATAGAATCCCTGCTTAAGTAGCCTGCACTCCAGAAATAATGTTGATCCTCGAAAATCTATGGCAATCCTAAGAAAACTGCAGTAGGATTTCTTGGGAATGAACCATGAGTTTGGGACATTGGCCCTTTCAGCTGTGCCCTGGCTGCCTTTTCATCTCACCAGAGTCAGGCTAACATCCTGTGTAGGATTACAGGAATTTGGTTTCTTAACCTTGATACCTAATGAACAACAAGGATACATGAAATAGACATGGGTTTCGACAGATGCAGGGGCTACAAAATCCATACTTTGGAGGAAAGGGGGAGAAGAGGAACAGAAGTTGTGCTGGAAGGCAGAGCTGTGCCCTGGACCAAGCAAAACACACTGGGAGTGCAAACATCCCAGGAAAGAGAGACCCACGGGCTCAAGGTAAGGACAGCTGAGCTGCTCTGCTTCAGAACCAAGCACAGCAGGGTCTAAAATATTAAAAGGGTTGGAATCTGCCTAAGGATTGAAAGGCATTGCAGGACTACATGGAAAACTTCTGATGCTTGCCTGGCCTCAGACAGTGTTAGCTTCTTCAATGAACATTGAAATCACACAGTCCCTGCGTTAGGCTTCACTATATATTCCTCAATTTCATAAAAAATCCCAACTTATTGATGATGTTCTGGTTATGAAATCAATGCTAGAAGCCACACTGAGCATATGCCTACAAGAACTCCCTTTAAAATGAGCAGTCACACACTAAAACAGGAGCACAAGCCAAAAGCAAGCCAACTGTGAGACTGGGTAGACACTGAGGGGAAAAATGACCCTGTCTCATATGCATTTTGCTAGTTTCATGTTAACATGTATGCTCCCTTCATCTCTGCACTGATTTGAGGGTTTTACATGTTCATGAAAATAAAAGGCAAATGTGGTGCTTCTCTGTGTGTACGTGCATTATTCCATAGGACTTACACCTACACACACCTTGACATTTAAAGTCTTCAAAGAGCCTGTAAATAATCCTGTAAAATCAGAATCAAGGTGCAGCACCAAGGTGTAGCTATACCTTTGGATTTCCTGTGGCAGGACCCAACAGCAGACACAGACATTAATATAAAGTGAGTCATCTCCCAGTTAAATTCTCCTGTCTCTCAATAATTGCTGATTTAGAGAGGGACTGGTAGATGCATTGCACCACCAATAAAAACTTATTTTTCCTGACTTCTACTCAAACATTTTCTGGACTTGGTTGAAGTGCTGGCCTCCACAACATCCTGTGGTTGACTTCCACAGTTTAATTATTATGTAGTGCGAAAAAGTGCTTCCTTTTGTTGTATATGGAGGGAACAGAATTCTCCCTCATGTTTTATGTCATGAGAAAAAGGGAACAGTAGTTTTCTGCTCGTCTTCTCTTTGCCATTCAGAGTTTTATAGATGCTATTATATTTCTCTTCTGTCATCTCTTTTTCCAGCAGGGAAGTTGTAGTCCTTTTTCTTTATCTTCCTGTGCAAGCTTTTCTTTATTTAAGTTGTTTTTCTCAGCAGAGTTATGCCCTGCATCTTTTCCACTTCTGCTGTGTCATAATTATCAAAGGACAATCAGAATTAGGAAATTATTCTGAAGGGTGCAAATAGACCTTGAAAGAATATGCAGAACTCATTTTGCTTTTTCTCACATTTTTGTAGGATTTCATTTCTGTGGCAATGTCCAGCTACTCGTGGCTGTTCTGCAGGGTTTGTTTGCAGCTTTAGTGCTTCTGGTCCCACAGGGTTTCTGTGTATTCTGTCCTTTGGGAGTCTTTATAAAGAAAATCTCAAATTGCTTTCCCCCTCTAAGCAATCCAATTAGAAGAAAAGTATGTATTGTTTTACTTATTTGCCTGTTAGATCCAAAGAAGAGAAAGCAAAGGAAATGGAAAAGTACAAAATATGCCTGCAAATTCCTCATGTGTTTTTCAATGCTCTTGAAGGACCATTGTCAGGCATTACCTTTACAGGGAACTTAGATTCCAGAATCTGTGTTTACTAATGTTTCCTTGGAAGTTCTGTTTTTAAAAGTCTGTCTTTCTGGTTTTTCTTGGGTGTGTGGTTGCATGTATATACATATATATGTATATATGTATATATGTATATGTGTGTGTGTGTGTGTGTGTGTGTGTGTGTGTGTGTGAGCTCACTGGCTTTGTGCTGGGGTTAATAAAATATGAGGTCATTCTTCCTTGAGAAAGGGTTTTGTGGTCTGGCTGGAGAAAAAAAAAAAAAGCCATGTTCAGCATTTTAATCTGTCTCTTGCTGGGGGAAAGCTCAGCTTTCTTGAGAAGCCCACTTATCACAGGGAGATCTGAGCATGGAATGGAATCCTCTGCTTCAGGGTGCTCAGTCCTAAATCCTCTGCATTTATGGGACTGTTACACAGGAAAAGAAAATGTCATTTGTCATATAGATGTGGGTCTAGATGGGCTGGGCTTTAAATGTAATACAAAAAATATGTTTATTATGTATTTTGCATGTGTATAGTAAATATGGAGATTTGTATATGCTTATACTTGTTACACACATTATATAGATATAGATATAGATGATATAGATATAGGTATAGATATAGATATAGATATTTGCAAACAATAGTAAGTCTGGGATGTAACAGGGAGCTCTTCTGTCTAGGAAGGCCCTCTTGCAGGTAAACAATGAAGGTATGGTGTTTGTGCTCACTCCACTTCTGAGAATCTGACAGAATTTCACATATTGCTCAATTCATGTTATGAATTTTATTCCCAGCTTCTGTCCCCTCAGGGTAGATATGTGTTACACCACCTCCATGAGATGCCCTTGGAAATCTGCAGCCACAACTGCAATGTTATTATTTGATGCCATTAGTCACATCAGCAGGAGACTCAGGAACTTTTCCAGGTGTCCACATGAAAAGGTGCTGCTTGGATTGTGATTTTTAGCTGTGTGAGTGCAAGACTTTCCTTGGAATGGATGGGATGTGTATGAGTTCAGAGTGCAGATATACATAAATGAGATTTGCTCAGATAGAAACACAGCTAGGGAGGAAATTCTCTAGTGGTAGAAAGTGGGCACAGGATGTTTCTTCCTGTTTCTTCCTGAAGTGGATCAGTTTGGGAAAGTTTTAAGCAACAGAAAATTAAAGATTTAAAATGTGCAGAGAAGGAGAGGGCCCAGGACTGATCTGGTTAGTGAGAAAGAGTTGGCAAAGGGTTATGAAACCTCATGTCTGGGACTGCATCTTGTGGTAAAGAAACATTCACCACAGCAACCAATGTGTACTGGAGGGAGCTGAAAGTCCTTTCTCCCAGTCAAGCCACTTGAAATGAACTTTTACGATCCGAAATGCCAAACTGTGCTTGTGTAAACTGCACGTCTGCACCTAGAAAGCATCCATTGTGAGGTTTTCCTGCTTTCTCCCAGGGTGCCACACACCTAGCAGCGCACAGCACTGGTGAGTGAGTGAGAACACTAACAGGTGTGACTGTAATGCAGGATTAAATAATAAAAACCTTACAACCAAACTGGCGTTTAATGGCAAAGCAGGCTGACAGAAAAATTAATCTATTTTTGCCATATTTTTCTCAGCAGCATCAGGCCCTGACTACGTGCCTCTTTCCATTTGCTCTGACTTCAGAGCTGGGCTGCAGTTGCATCAGGCTCCTTCTCAGTTGACACATCCAAAAAGAAACACCTCATGCAACCACACGCTGAGTCAGTGCTAGCTTTAATGGGAAAATAGGAGTTGATGCCCTTTAGGTATTCAAACAATAGCTGAAGTATTAATCGTTCTCCTTTTAGTGCAGACATGAACAAGCCCTTTCCTTGAAGTTAAATATATTTATTTGAGCATTATTTCCATGTCATTACTGATTCACTTCTCCCCCTGTGCTAAATGGAAAGTAGGAAACTATTAATTGAAAATTTAAAAAATTACTGTCTTGTTAGACTGTGAAACTGTGATTAATGGTGTTTTAACAAATTTTATGCAGGTTTTAAAAAATTTTATTGTACACAATTCTACAAGAATTACATTATCTGTTCTACTCTTGAAGTATAATTTATCCTGTAAGAACATCTACACTTTGCAATGATATTTCTTCCTTATGGATCATCTTCCTTCAGGGGCCTTCCCAAATACCATACAGACCTAAAACATAACTTGGAGATCTTAACATGAGTTTCTTTTAAAGCTCAGGGAATGACTTGTATTAGCTTTGATGCCTCTACATTATTCCCCAGATATTATAACTTTATTAATTGTTAATACAGGAGGGTATCAAAAAGCATTTCAACACTGCACATCAGTATTCCATAATATTTAATGAAAATAACACCATTCAAAAGCTGCAGCAAAATTAAATGCAGCACCTTGAGAGAAGTTTGAGTAGGACATGAACATTGTTTTTGCCTATGGGAACTGTGGAATTTTAGGTATCAAAAGAGCTTTCCTCTACCTCCTCAAATCTTTGTGTAGCTTTTTTTTGGTACATATGGATCAAAAGAGTAATTAAGGAAGGTTACATCAACAGGGCTTCTTGGAAAAAAGTTTAGAACATTGTCTTGAAATAATTAATCTACAGGCATTGTTGGAAAGTCAGTGAACAATAGTCCCAGAGGTAATCCTAATAGTCTCAGCCAGAATGTGAATTTTTAATTTCTAGACCATTATTTGCAGAATTCTTCCCCTTAGTTATCATGGAAGTTCAGAAGTCCTCTCAAGATGGCCTTTGAATATCTGCTGCTCCAGCGTGCTGAGTTTGAGATTTTTACACAAATGGGTCTCGAGATGACACGGAAACCACGGGAATTGTGTTTTCCTGTCCCTGCATCCTGATGCCTTGAGGGTTTGCTGTTGCTTCCACCTTCCAGCAGCAACAAGGCCTCAATTCACTGATTTCTCATAATCTCAGTTCACTGATTTCTGGTAGCCTTGTGCTGCTCACTTGCTCCCATCACTCTCTGTTGCTGCTCTGAGGGTCTACTGCAAGCACAGAAATAAATGAAGAGAACTATGACCACGTGCCTGATCTTAGGAGGTGTGCTGGTTTTCCCTTCATCTTCTCCACCATTTTTTTCTCTAACATTTTGTGTATTAGGTCCAGATTAATTTGGTGTATTTAGTTCAGATTGTCACATCTTCAGGGGGAGCAGGAGCTGCCTTATTTTCCAGATGGACACAGGGTTCCTGTGACAAAATAGTAATGTTTTCCTGCCACTGAGGTCTGCAATACTTCAACTTACAGAAGGCAATTGTGAATTTGTTGGTTCTCCACCTTTGGAAGGCTTACAATGGAAACTAAAACCGCAGCCTTCTCTCATTAGCTATATGTATGCAATTTCTCATTAGTTACAGGCATTTAATTAATAGATGTCACAAAAAAAAAAAAGCTCTACTCTAAACAGTCATTTACCATTCCCCATTGATAACAATTCCTGCAGGCCTAACAATGCAAGCAATTTCCAGTTGAGTGTCATGAGAGAGAAAGAGGTCATGCAGTTCAGTACAGAATGTGAGCTGGACATTTGAGGGAGATGCACCGTGAGTTCTAGTTCTTAATTTTTATTTTAAGTGTTGTCTTTATCACATATCTGCTTGTAACCCTCCCTCTTCCTTTCATTCAGCTCTCTTTTCTTTGTCAACAGCTCCCACACCGCAGACACCTCATCCCAGTGACTTATTCTTCCTTCCTTGTTTCCTGCCACCATTCCATGACCCTGTTACACCAAGTCCCCTTGGTGGACTGGCAGAGGGATTTTGCCTCTACCAGCCCAAGGCATTGGCATGCATGGAGATGCTCAGGGTGCAGCACGGAGGCAGACACAGCAAATCTCTGGGGGTGTTTGCTGCTTGCCAAAATAACTCTGGGTTCTGGAAAATACAGAGAAAAAAAAAAATTGATGATTTTCAACACCTCTGTTATTTGTCCAAATTTGAATTTATTAACAGTACCAGTGAAAGGCATGACACTGGCCCTGGGGCAATCCCCACTGGTGCCAGATTTCAAAGGCAAACAATGGAGGTGTTAACGTTGTTCGAAAATGGATTGAAAGAATCTTAGGATGGAAAGCATTGAGCAACTTCCATCCAGGGGCTGCTGCCAGCTCCCACTACAACAACAGGCTTGTCTGTCTCACCATGCCCAGGCACCACAGGACCAGATTTGGGGCAAAGTGGCAACTGCAGCCCGATTTTGGTTCCTCTTTCAGCTTTTCTCACTCACTCCCTTTGCTCAAACAAATGGTTCTCGTCTCACAGAGTGTGTGGGACAGCTTCAGCTCAGCACCTCAGAGGCATGGGCACTAATGGCGTGTGGGGAACATCCCCTGGCAGAGAAAACAGCCTCTAAGGCTGTGCAGGCTGCTTGGGACTTCTCTTTGTGGATGTTTTCTCCTCTCTGTCCATTAGAGTCTCATTGAAATGTCATTAATCAGGCTGCCTTCTTCTGAGGGGCTGGATTCTCTTCCCATTTATTTCAAAACCTGTCTGGTGTCCAGCAGTGCTTTCTGTCAGGCTGGGATGCCTACCTGGGACAAATGGAATTAAGCAATCCCACTCTGCTTGAGCATCTCTAAAAGGTGCAAGAAACGCCCCACAGCGCATACAGTGAATGACTGGGCTCCCTTCACAGCTTTGTCTGGGGAGGATGAGTTTCACTGGAGGGCTGAATTTGGCCAACTGTCTTTCAGTTTCTATTTATTAATCTCATTTAATTTAATGACAGGAAATGAGTAATGAAATTCAGCAGGGACAGGCTGCTTATTTAGGCCAAGTGATTCGCATCTGAATTGAAAGGGCCCCAAACCATTACTTTTCCATGAGATTTTTCTCTGCTGCTGGCTAATTCAAACAGAGAAAAATTTTCTAAAAACCCCAAAACTTTAATGAAAAATTTAAAGCATCAATGGGAGGCAATACTAGAAGGTGTTAGCTCTTTAGAGTCTCCCACAGTGGGTTCTGATGGCCATGTCCACTGCCACCAGTGGCAATGGGATGTTGTTTATAAACTAGCCACTGTTTGCAGCAAGATGGGCAGAGGTGAGTTTGCAATATTTACTGCTTCTCATAAGTTCCAAGAAAAACATGCACACCTGCTGGGATAATGTCTAAAATGGTGATTTTCACTTTGTTTCCATAGTCCTTCATCTGTTGTATGTCATTTCCGAGCCACAATGAGGGGGAAGGAGGAACAGAAGAAGCCAGATGAAGTGAGATATTTTTTTAATTTAAATGTGAAGGTATTGCCTAGAGGTATTTTCAGCTACAACCCGAGGTTTTGGAATAGGAGTTTAATTGAATGTGATGTCATAAAATAAATAGAATAAATTTATGAATTGATGGTCTCTCAGTCTGGCTCTCAGTGGGTGGCAGGTATCTACATTAAAAAGACCATCAGGACTGGCACCTCTCTTGGCAGTGTCAGCCAGGAACCCAAGCATTAATTTGGCATGGGGATTACACTGTCCTTCAAGGTGGTCCCTCCAGGTGATGCCTTCAGCACCGTGTTGCATTCATGAGGGGAGGTCTGGGGGTGGCACAGGAGGCAGAAAGGACTGTCAGTGCCCCAGCAGGACCTGTGCATGCACCACTGAAAGCCTCCTCCAGCGCCGTCAATCCGACATCTGTCACCACCACTAAGTGAGCTATTAAAACTTCAAGGAAGTTGTTTGTTTGTTTGCTTTTAATGTTTGGTGGGATTTTTTTTTTTTTTTTTTTTTTTTTGAGTGCTGAAGGGGCCCTTGTTAAGAAAGTGCTGGTGAGATCAGAAGGGTTTGCTGTGCCATATTAAACAGGGTCCCCATGCTGCAGGACTGAGCTCTCTGCTCATGCTGAGCACTGAGTGAATGCTGGGGCTGTGGGATGCTCCAAGGACCACAGAGGAGCAGGGATGCCAAGGATCAGGGCTGGCTGGAGGGGGAATTGTCTGAGAAATGACAAGCAGCTTGCTGGAGTTAAGCCTTGAAGGGAATTCAGGAATACAGGAATTCACCTAGATGGATCATTGCCAGAGCAGAGTCTGGAAATGTAGGTCCTGCAAATGTCTCCTGACACAAGGATACAGGTAACAGGGCTTACCCCCACTTTTGTAAGGTGAAACTGGCCCTGTGTGGGTGGGGACAGATGTTGTGAAAGCTGAAGGGCTGTAACCAAACCCAAATAAGCATTTGCCTTTACGGCATTCCATTGTAACTCCAAATTAGCATCTGCAATTCCAGCTGCTGTGAATGCAATAGCAGGCTACTACAACTCTGCATCCCAATGCTGTTTCTGCCAAGATCCTCAATCCAGATGTACAGAGTGAAGCTGATTTTTTAAAATTCTCTATTTTTAAAATTGTATTTGGAAGAGAGTGAAATCTACACCTTCAAGGAGAGGGGAACTTTCCAGCACCACCCCTCAGTCTCCCGGGGTTTGGGTGAAATACTTAGATAAAAGATGGTGAGGAAGGGGAGGGAAACCATTTCCAACTGACTTTTGGTGTCTTAATGAGGGTAGCTGGAAAAATAACTATCTACACATGCCATCTTTCCTATGCTGAAAAAAAAAAGACTTTCAAGCAACACGTAGCACAAGAATTTCACGTAGCTCTATTGCATTAAGGTACTTTGCCCAGGCAAGCATGATTGTAGGGAAAACTCTGCCTGCCCATGTTCATTCATGGATTCCTGTGACTATATACATTATTATTTCTAAATATAAACTGTGTCCTAACAGCAGTTTTGATTTAAAGAGGTGATGGAGACAGAGGTATGGTCTGGGACATTACTCACTGCTAAAAAAAAAAAAAAAAAACCCCAAATTAAAAAGCCTCATGAGAAGCCTCAGAATTAATACTTGACTGAAGTAGCAATTGTCATAATTATGCCAGGTCTGCACTATTATTTTACACCTCCTCAATACCATGTGGAATTATAGAATTCCCGTGAATGGTGCCATGACCATTTCATCACACAAGTACATTCCAGTTGCTACTTTTCTTATTTTTGGTATGATCATTGCTCCCCACAGTTTGAAAAAAAGAAAATTAGAAGGAGTTGGAGAAAGTAAATCCTGGACTCAGTTGTACAGTTCTCACTTCCCTGCCTCCTTCTCCTCATCTCAGGTCTTTTATGGTCAATTTTTGAAGAATCCTCTTGAAATGCCAATTATAATATCTTCTAACATTTACACATTTTAAATAAAAGCTATCAAACTTTATTAACAAGAAAAGAAAAGCAGCACATTATAGCCTTGTTAAGCCATGCTAATGAACACGTGCTGAGTCTTGGTTTCTGTTGAGGTATTTTTTTATTTCAGAATAGGTTTTGTGGTTTGGGGATTTTTGAGGAGGAAGAGAAGGAGGAGGTGGAAATGGGGGGCCTCTGGCCATGGTCCATCTACATGGAAGTCTGGGAGAATTGTTTTAATTATTCTTTTTTTGCCACACCTCTTCTGAATTATGTTTTTGTCTTCCCTAGTCTTAATCTTTGCATCATCTACTGGAATGCTCTTGAAACTCTGCTTTGTGGCCACACTAAAGAATTAATCAATGAGTATTTCCTTTAATGCTTGGCATTTGCTAAATCTAGAAATGTGTCTGTATTTGCTTGTGTATATGAAGACAAATTATGAAGGAAACCATTTTATAAACAATATATATTTGAATAGCAGTGAATGGAATTGCCAGGACTGAGAAAGGAATTCCTGTTTGTGCTGGAAGTCAGAATGGGGCTCCTGCAACACCTAAGGCTCAAAAATAATCTTAAGGTAGAATTCCTGAGATTTAGCATACATAAATATATAATAAAAGTCCAGGTAGATTTTCTCCCTTGCAATAAGTTGTGCTGGGCTAGTCAGAAAGATTCTAAATTCTCTGGAAGGTTATACAGCAGGATCTCTGCTGTCAAAATTTTATCTTGTATTTGCAGCAGGAAGAATCCCTTGGTGACTGATGAGGACTTTATGTTTCACTTGGGCTCCCAGGTAATGCAGGGACTCAGTTGTTTTACTCATTTTGAAAGGATGAGAGACTGGTACACTACACAAAAGAGCAGTCAGGGTCTCCAAATAGATTAACATAAGCATTAAAATAGGTGAGACCCAAAACTGTACAGATATATGTTGTCTTTGCTGGAATTCTACTTGAATATTCACTTCCTCAGCCTTTTCTTCTCCTCCCTTTTCCCTCCTCTCCCACTCCATTCCACTTCTTCTACTTTTCTTCCTTTTCTCTTTCTTACTTCCCCTCCCATTTTCTCTTCCCCTTTTCCATTTCTGCCCTTTTCTCCCTTTATCTCATCCTTTGTCCCTTCCCTCACTATTCTCCTTTGCCCTTATTATTTTCCTTTTTTTAAAAAACCTTTTTAATGTCTTTTTTCACTTTTTTTTTTTTTTTTTTTTAAGTTGAGCATGACTTCAAACTAGTTTGGGCCCCTCCACTCCGCAGGAAACAGTGTCCAGTCTCTCCTTCCACTGAAAATACTCTGTTGCATTTACTGCAGAGCACGGAATGTCAGAATTCAAGGACAAGGACACCGAATGCATTCCCAAGGTGATGGAACCCACTCTGATTTACATGGCAAACTTGGAAAAAGGAAGTATTTAACTCCCTACCCCCAGGGAAGGGTGGATCAGTTGTGTTGCACTTAGTTCAGAGCCTGTTCAAATACAAAACTGAGCCTGCTGTGGACGGGACGCTTCTCAGTTTCTGTTGCTGTTTGTCTCTAGTGTTGAAATGCACCCAGGCCGTGTGGCCCAGCTCAGGAGAGGGTCCAGAACACCACATGATGGGGCAGATCCTCCTGAGTGCCACCACACAACACAGAACAACCAGGGGACCAACCCCAGCCAACCCAGGGCTCTAAAAGTCTGGTCTGATCCCATTCCATGGCAAGACATCCCACTGAGAGGATGAGGGAAAGGCTGTGGATGCTGCTTACCTGGACTTGGGTAAGGCCTTTGACATTGTCTCCCACAAAGCTGTCCTGGCTGCTCATGGCTGGGATGGGTGGACAGCTTGATGGTGAAAGTGGCTGGATGGTCAGGTGTGGTGTTGTGAGGGTCCCCAGGACGAGGTGAGACATGAGAATTTGACTCCATGTTCTCAGAAGGCTAATTTATTATTTTACGATATGATATTATATTAAAAGAATTACTATACTAAAACTATGCTAAAGAAAGAGAAGGCTTAGCAAGAATGATAATGAAAGCTCATGACTGACTCCTCAGAGTCCGACACAGCTGATGGTGATTGGTCATTAATTACAAACAATTCACATGGAACCAATCAAAGATGCTCCTGCTGGTAAATGATCTCCAGGCCACACTCCCAAGCAATCAGATATTTATTGTTTTCATTCCTCTCTGAGGCCTCTCAGCTTCCCAGGAGAAAATCCTGGGCAAAGAGGATTTTTCAGAAAATATCATGGTGATAGTCAGGAGCAGAGGGTGGGAAGTGGGGTCGGGTCCAGCTGGTGCCCAGGCACCATTGGTGCTCCCCAGGCCCATTCTGTTCAATGTCTTCATCCATGATCTGGATCTGGTTGGACTCTGATGATCTTAAGGGTCTTTTCCAACCCAATTGATTCTGTTCCATTAGAAAGTAAAGGCCTTGGAGATGAAGAGCTTTTGACCACCCCAGCACATACTGGACAGCCAGGAGCAGAGTTGCTGAGGAGGGGAAGGGAGCTGTCCAACCACCCTTGGAGATCCTCATGCAAAACACACCCATTGTAGATGATACAGCGTGGAAGTTAGGAATGACATTGAGCTGTCCTTCAGCTCAATGGTTTGCATTCGTTTTAATGTCAATAAAGAAACATTAGGGAAATATGTGTGAGGGAATGCGCTGGAGGGCACCTACAACTGCCTTTCATTGTTTGCACTTCAAAACGCCCTAAAAATTTCAATATGGTGCTGACTACTAACTGCAGTGAACTCTTGATGGATATTTTTTCATTCAAGAGCTTTATTAGTTGTCACTGAACCAGTTTTGCTAATTTAATTCTCAAACATTTCAAAGTAGTGTTTTTTTCCTTTGCCTCCCTTGCTCCTCTTCCTAAGATTCCACAGACACACGTGACTTCACTGATTTAACTTACAGACATGAAAGAAAAAAAACTCTTTTTCTTCTATTCTGCTATGGCAATGGGAACAAAGACAATTAGTGTATGTACAGGATCTCTGTGTAGGCAAGTCCACGTGCATTTTCCTTCTCCTCTATTAAATCTTTTTGGAAGGGTATAAGCAGAGAACTGTAGGTTCTCTCTACGGTGGTACAGAGAACCTTGTGAAATATTTATTTTCTGCAGCTGAAAGAACCAATAGGATCAACCAAATTAGAGATGGCAGTAATAAAGATAAAAAAATCTGTTCCTTGCTGATCACACTAAAAATGTTTTGGAGAAAGAGGGGAAGGGGAACACCTGAGCAAAAAGCTATATGGGCTTGTTCAAGTCATGTTTATGTGTCCTCTGGTGGTCTGTTTTAGTAAACCCCTGTTTCTGCCCCTATAGAGAGAGCTCATGAAGTAAAGGCACCTTTTCTGTTCATACTGAATTTGAATATTTAATGGAGCTTAGATGCATTATGTTGGTGCACTGCTCAGGCACGCATTTCTCCTAAGCATTGTTGAATCATTTTTGCCAAACTGGAGTACAACTTGAAGGACATTTACCAGATTTCAAGAGCCAGTGGGTATTAGTTTGGCTCTGTGACATAAGAAAACATTCCTGTGTTACAGATGTATGGTCAGATTTAGCTCTTAGACACATAAAATAAAAATAACACCCAAAGCGTCGGTTTTGCTTCTGGTGGCTGAGAAGAGCCCTGCTCTTACCAAGCACTCCCACAGCAGCGAGCTGTGATTGTGGCAGTGACACAAGCGTGGTCCTTGTGAGCTCCAGAAGCTGGGGTCACAACAAGGGTTGCTTTGCGTTGAGGGATTTGGGTCAGTCCTGCTTCCAGTGGAGGCTCTGGTCACGCTTCCATGGCATTTCACTGCCTACTACAATAGCCACTTTCCCAGGGATTAAATGGGTTTACATTTGTGGTTGCTTTGAAAGCACTGTGAAGCCTTTTTGTTTAATTAAATTAACATCTATTCTCCTTAGTGAAACATAGTGTGCATTCTCCCTTTATATTCATTCCTCACCTTAGGCAATTTGGATAACATTGTTGGGTTGTTAGCAGAGATTAGCTTCACATAGGATTGTGCTGGCTTTGCGAAATGTATTCTTTCAGATCTTTTCAACTCTTGAGTTTGTTTGGTAGTGAATGAATAAAATGTATCATCCTGTAGGCTAGAATTCACCTAATTGCCATCTATCATATTTCAAGGCAGCTCAACCAAATAAGTTATTTCCTTACACATTAAATATATTGCCTAATCTTTTAATTCCTTAAAACAAAAGAAATATCCTGACTGTTCTGTGTGGTGCAAAGTAGAAAGTTTCTTTTTTTCTCATGGCCCCTGTCTTTTTTATTTTCCCCCTTTTTAAAAGTAACAATAAGTGTTCGGACTTCATCAAGTTGTTACATGGTGAGTTCAAAAGACTGCAAGGAATTTTAAAAAAGGCTTAATGGATATTTATAATAGGCAGAGTTCTGGTTTATTAATTAATAACTGTCCTGGTTCATTATCCTTTTTGTATTTTATGTGGTCCATTTCCCTCCATATAAAATGTAGACTTGCAATATGGGTTTGCTTTCACTGTTTCACTTCATCTCAGAGCAGATGGAGATGCCATTTCCTTGAATGAATAAAAGGATGTTAATCTGTGCTTCACACAATGTTTCATTAAGAACCCCTCTGTGCAGTATCAGGGGAGAAACCAGATGTAAGAACCAAAAAAACTTAGACCACTTCTTTTTTTTCTCCCCCTGTAGAACAGGAATTAGCAAGAAAAAGAACTGAGAAACCAGTGTATGGGCATTTCCTAGGGATTGATAACTAGAAAAACACAATTTAAAATGTGGCCAAATATGAGGGACTTCATTTGAAAAATTAAGGCTTATAAAACACTTTTATTTTCCAGTTTGTCCAGTCCTCAAGTGGCTGCCATACCAATTGAAGGGATAGCATTTTTTGAAGTAATCCAGTTTCCCTTTAAATTTGCCACAGTGAAAGTAGTTTTTGAGAACCTTTTGCCAATTTTTAAAACATCATGATGGCTATTTCTCAAGAAATGGCTGAAGTCATCGCTATTCTGAGTGATTACAGAACAGTGGTATGGGAAATCTCATAACTGACTCAACGTCAGTTGGGGTACGTGGAAGAAATGGGATTTCTAGGTAATACATTTCTGGTGCTATTAGGTAAATCCTGCTCGGAACTGGATGAATATAATCCCAAGGATTTGGTGTCCTTCCCAGATTTCCTTCTATTCTTCCTCTTCTGACGCTGTCACTGCCTCTTGCCAGCCTGTCCATCAAAAAACCCAAACAAATCCACTTTTCTTCACCTGCATGTTCGCCATCCGTTGCTACTTCCCCTTTCTGAATGGCATTTGCAGAAGGAAGAAAAGAAGAGATGTTTCCTTGTGGCATTGTTTAAGGTTGAGGAGAAGGAACAAGAGTGACCTGTTGGTTAATGGAGACACTCTTTATTCTGAGATGTGGTCCATATTATTCAAGAGAAGCAAGTACTCTGCTGCAGATTTCCCTTCCACTCCTCTGCTTGGGCCAAATTCTGCTCCTGTGCTCCAAGTAATTGTGAGCTAAACACAGAGCTTCTGTGCCTGGAGTCACAGGGATAGGATCTTTTATCCAAAAAGAGATATCAGGAGAAACACTTAGAGAGCAAGTGGAGAATTACCTGCCACTAGTTATTTTACTGTTTGTTGAAACTACTGACCTGCTGAAGTGGTTCTTTCTGCAGAGCTACATTTGTTGGGAGGAAATAAGAATCAGTAGCAAATTCTCAGAAACTGAAAGAAGAATAGAAAAAGGGATTAAAAGAATGAAATGCCTTGGCCCACATGGCTCCTGCCAGACACAGATGATGCAGGCTCAAGGGATTGATCTGAAGGAGACAAAGCAGGGATTTGCTCGGGGATCTTGCAGCCTCTGTGTGAAAGTTATGGTTGCTGAGCAAAGCAGTTTTCCAAACACATTGGAGCAGTTCCTAGCTCTATGCTATTGAAACCTGGAAGAAATGAAGCAAAGAAGAGAGAAAGGGCAAGAAGGAAGATTTGTTGATTTTCAGGACATATGTTTCGTTTTCTATGCAAGTATCTCTTGTAAGGGTTTAAACTTGGAGTCACAGCAGGGGTGACAGGCCTGTGTGCAAGTAAAGTTAATTAATTCCCATTTCTCTCACCTTCCAAGTCATCTTCTGATGTCAGATCTCTTCTCTGGGAGTAAATGAAGGTAAGCCTCAAACACAATATGTGTTTGAGGATCGACAGAAGTAAGGTAGCACATTTTATTCCATCTGAGAGTTTGCTGGAGATGCCTTTGAGCAACTGTTGATTACACTGGATCTACTGCAATGAATTCTTTCTTTTACTGACCCTAAATGAACTGGAAAGACCAAACTGTTATGGAACACATTTTTGGAAACAGTAGTACTGTTTCCAAACACTATTAAAGACAGAAGAGCTGATTTGCATCTCTGGTACCCACCAAGGTTCAGATGAATTACCCTCACAGTTTGTGTTTTTCTATTTTTACCTTTCTCTGAAAGTAATCTTAAAAGAAAAGGGCCAAACTAAGAGTTTTTCAAATCTTTTGAGGAGTGTACTAAACAGAAAGTTTAATAACTTTAGTGCTGCTGCTCAGACTGAGGAAATAGAGACATTAGAGAAGTTGCTACATGGATACTTTGATTTAGCCTGTGCTTACAAAAGCTGGATGTGCACTATTCTAAACAAATCTCTTGCTGTTTAAAGAGCCTTTCAGTATAATTTAATGTCTCAAACAAATTCAGCACATTCGGAAATTGTCAGTTCTACTGTACAAAGTGCTAATGTTACCTTGGGAGGAAAAGGAGGTGGAAAGTAAAGACCTAAAATGTCACAGAGGTAAAGATCAGATCAGTAAGAAGCTGAGATGTTTGATTGTAATTATTAATTACTTTTGTACTTGTATGAATAAGTAGTGCCCATGCAGAAGTGGCCCAGATCACACTAAAAGCAATTATGTAGATAGCATATCCCAAAAATGGGAAAGACTTTATACCTAGTCTGGCATGAGGCAGGTTAAAAAGCCAATACATTTAGTCGTAAGGCTTCCAGAAGAATCACTCCACAAAGAAATGCTACTTGAGCTTGCACATGTTGGAAATTATTTTATTATGTTTTCAAAATACTCAAAATTACATGTTGAACAATCCAGAAATTTTCACCCATAGCACAGCAATTCCCTGAGCATCAATTTTATGTCTGAATATCTAAAATATTTGCATATGTGTGGTGATCAACTTGATGGGTAAAATCTAAGGTTGGATCAGGGAGAAAAAGCAATAGTAAGTATGGAGATAAACTCAGTTAAGTAATTTAAAAAATGTGTGCACAAATTACAAAAAAAATTAATTTTTAGAAAACTTTTAAATATATTTTTTCCTTCTTCTTTGAGTATATGATATCCTACCTATTGTAAACACATGTGAAACTCAAGAGCAGAATAAAATAGCACAGATCTTCCAGGCTAGGCTATTTTGGCCTATTTTTTAGAATAAATTTACCTACACTGGTCTTTGTGTTTAATTAGTTTTATTTTGGGCTCTAACATAGCTAGAAGCAACAGTTGTGTGTTTCACTGGGATGCTGGGAAATTCTCCCTTCCAAAAGATATTAAGTTCACTTATCTAACCCTGGAGGGCTTCAATTTATCAGACTTTAAGATAATTACCTGTTTATATATATATTTGTACATGTAGGTACAAAAGCTGTGGCCTGTGACAGAGCCCTGCCCAAGCTGAGCCTCCTGCAAGAATATCAGATTCTTTTGTGGTTTCCATCTCCTATATTAAAGAAGATGGATTTGTGTGTTAGAAGCAAACTACGTGGCTGAAATTTAATTACTCTATTGCAACCCCTTCCAAAACAAAGGAGAAAATTTTCAGAATGTCTTCTGAAGAATGAGATAAAGTTGGTATTTGAAAGGATCACTGAGGCACTATAGGTAAGAGGTTACAAATTGAAAAAAGTCAATAATGATACAATTTCAAAAAGGTAAAAATTCCTACTAGACTGTATGAACCATTTCCAACTCAGATTTTTCACAGGCTGAAAAAGTCATCAGGAAAGCTGCAATAATGACTGGAGGCTCAGGAAAAAGAAAATGTAGAGAAAAATTGAATGAATTATACATGAATAGTCTACAGAAAAGAAAATGAGGTAGCTCATCTTGATATATACAAAAATTTCTACAAAGACAAAGGGAATAAATTATTTTCATTTGTCTTTACTGGATAGGACTAAGGTAGGGCCAACTCAGTGGGGGAGTATTTAATCTGGATACTGGGAAAAAAACCTTCCTAATGTTAGGAAGAGTTGCTTCTGGAGTTTACTGACTGTCAGAAGAGACTGGAGAGGCCTCAGCTGAGCTGAAGTTGCTTGGTCCTGTTTTGGACAGCAGGAAATATTCCATAACTCACCCAGGCCTCTTCCAGGACTATTCTGTATGACTTTACTGACATTTTGACATGTAATCCCCTGACAATTTTTCCATAAAGTGTTTTACAGTGATTTGATCCCAGGTAGTGAGATTATGCAGAATCACTCTTTTATGACCCATATTTAATATTCCAGAGGTATGCAAATTTCTGCTCATGGACCTGTTGTATTTTTTTCACAGAAGGTTCTGAGTCCGTAAAGACAATATAGAGTGAGTTTAATATCTGCGCTCATGCAAAGCACAAAAACAGGAGGGGAAGTCGGTTAAGATGCTGTCTTAATAATAAAACTTTGGCTGAAGTGTAGTCAGATAGTTTATAGCTGTGACACAGTGTTCCAGTTAATCTAACCATATGTAAGTGCTTCCCTTGGCCTCACTGATGTTCCCTAAGCTTAAGGTGAGTAAAGCTTTGTGATTTGACTGTCTGTAAATGCATCTCCATGAGCACATGGTTTTGTTAGCTCTCAGGAATTTGATAGGAAAATGCTCTTTTTTCCTGCCTGTGGGACACGAATATTGTCCCTGCAGCTCAAGACATTGTCATACCTGCTTCTTGGCCCCAGTGGGACTCATGATTATGAGTTTCCTCAAGCTGAAATGACATAAAAACATAAATGAGAAATATTACCTTTTCCTTTTATTTAATGGAAAACATGCAGAAATGCTCCTTTGGGAGACAGCCCTGAAATGGCTTATTTTACTGAGTAAGTTTCTTGGACTGAAAAATAAGTGTGTATGGATTCAACTCTGGTTGTGAAGCTTTGTGAAGAAGGAGAGATGCTAAACCCTCTTTTTTGCTAACATTTTAGCATGAAAAAGTCCTTCTGGTATCATGTCATAACCAAGTCTCACATTATTTTCAGTTATGAGCATAGATAGGTTGTGCAACTGAGATGCAGACAGCAAAAATAGATTCACTGAGAGCCCTCAGGTCTGCCTGCTGGAGTGTTTATGCAGCCAATAACAGGAAATGCACGACTGCTGGAGCAGGACAGAGCTCAGAACGAGTGACTTGGCGTGCATCACACCTGCTAAGTGGTTTTGGAGATCCAGGTGGCACGTGAGGACCTTGCTCTTCCACACCTGAGCACGCACACTCCTTGCCTCCTTTGAAAGCTGCTCGGGCTTTATCTACGTGGTATTTTCCAGGCTGACAGCAGTCTGTTTGGGCCACTGAATGAGCCACCACGGAGCTTCCATGAGCTCAGCTGGGAGAGAAGTGCTGTTATCTTTGGCCCAGCAGCCCGGGCTGTGCTCAGCACTGACCGCACTCTGGTCCCTGGCTGCCTCTGCTCTGGGCAGCTGGGACAGCCAGCACGCTGGGCTGGCAGCTGCCCAAGGCACATGTAATGCTGGCCCTGGCCTGCAGACCAAATGGCATCTCGGCATTCCCACCATGATGTTGGGAAAAGCAAAAAAAAAATAAAAAGGGTTGCTCAAGGGTTTAAAGAAATGTTTGAGTGTGTGTGACACTGCTGTGAAAAGGCACAGGAGGTGAATGCATGGTTTCACAGGCTGAGTAATAGTTTACTGAGGTGTGCGTAAAAGATAGGGTGGATTTGTGTAACTACAAGCTTACCTTTCAGATCTTGCCCTCCTTCACTTGAGATTTCCTCAGCTCAGTACGAAAGCAATTGTTCATTGTGTGGTTTCTGTATTGTCTGTTGGCATGGAGCAGAGCCAAGCTTCCCCAGGTTTGCTGGGCAACCAACCACGATTCCATTGCTCTTTCACCAGTCAAGGAGGATTTTCATAACCCTTGGTGTGCTAGATATCTATGTGTGAAATCTGATTTTAATCTGTCTCTATAAACACACCAACATACCTCTCACGAGCCCTCGGGGTGTTAATGCCTGAGGTAACGTCTGGATTCCTGCTCCTCCCCTCCATTGCTCCCTGCTTCCTCTTTCACACAAAAGATTCTTGGCTCAGAGGCTTCAGTCCCTCATCCTCACCAGATTTTTTACGCAATTTCTCTTTGCTCACACGTGTTGAATGCACCTGCAGAAGGAGCAGATGGGGATTTTTCTGATGTGCCCTTGTGGCCCCGTGGCAACACCTCTCAGAGAGGAGAAAGCGCCTTTAGGGTCGTCGGCAAGATTGTGCTTAGTGCCAGTGCTGTGCCCAGACTGCCTGGTGACTAAAGCTGATCTGGAATCAGTCATGAAAGAGTTGAAAATGGCACCAATGTGCTGATTCACATTCCAGAATAAGAGGTTTGGCAAAGCTGATCACAGTGTGAAAAAAAAAAGAGCTTTAGCATCATCAAATCTAAAACTTTGCCTGATGCTACCAACCCTCTCTCTAATCCCTTGAAGAGTAAGAAATAACAAAGTGGCCTTGCTTGAGAATACATCTTATTTCAAGAGAAATACATTCCAGTTGATTTTTTGCCTGGTGTTGAAAACAAAGATGAGCACACAGAAAGATTAGCTCCACCTCCAGATGGTAAAACAAAATGGGTGTCTACTTTTGGTAGCTTTGTGCTACAAATCTCCTTTTTTGGCCAATATGCAGGTGGTGTGGCTTTCTTACACTACCCAGCCTGCAAGCCTGGATCTTTAATTAGTGCTGTACCTGCACAAGCATCAGGGTCTGTAAATATCCAAGGTGGTGACTGAAACTTGGGCCCATCGTGCTAATTAAGAACTCACTCTTCTGGTAGGGAGAGGTGAGATTGTTTCCAATGAACCCAGCTAGTCCTTCTGTCATAACAAGCAGTGCCCAGTCTTGCACACGTGTGTTGTAACACCCTTATCATCACCCTCTCATTAATGCAGGAAAAGCACAGAATGCAGAAAGGATTTTTGGGCTCTTGTTGTGTAACTCGGCGCTGACGTGCGTCCCATCATCGTTCCTTGGGGAGGGCAGAAGAGAGGGGCTGCTCTTGGGATACTTGAATTTGGGCCATCTCTCCAGAAATAAAGCCCCCTCTGTTTCACATCAGGTGGACTATGAAAGTTTGGCTCTTTCAGTGAATAACTCAGTGTTAGAGAAGAAATCAGCAAAGGGCAGCAGGTAAGAACCGAGAGTTAGATGTTGCTGCTAACCCACAATAAAAGACCTCAAAATTGCAATGTGAGCCATGGAGGGGTTCAAATTTGCTTCAGGAGTAAAAGCACAGTGAAGATAATTAACTAGGCATCTTTGGGAAACTTTTTCTGCTTGGCTAAGGTTAAGAAAACTACAAGTTTGTAGACATGTACAACTGAAAGCGATGGTTCTTGAAGAGACAAAGAAGCTTTGGCAGCTGATGGAGGTTCTAGCCCCTTTCTCATTGAACTTTCCAGAATTCCCCATTGATTTGAGGGGCAACAACATTTGGCTCTAACTACTAAAGCCAGGCAGACATTTAAGAACCACAATGTCACTTGGTGTAAGCTACACTTTATTATAATAATTATTGTGTTGCTTAATGGCAAATGAATAGTATTGACTCTTACAAAATGTGTTTTTCTTTGGAAATGTTTATATTGTCATCCAGAAAGAGGGTTGCAAGAAAGATCTACTGTTAGTGTTTCTTAGGACTTAACAGGACCTTAGTGCCTAAAACTGAGCACATTTGTATACATTAAAAGGCAATATACACAAACTTCACTGTACAATAGCAAAAGACATTCAATGTGGTTACTTTCATCACACCTCTTTTCAAAGGAATTTTAAGGAATGGTAACACATGTTGATCTAACCACACAATTGAAAATATGTTCAAAATATTAATATATATCACTTTGCTTTCAAATAAGAAGTAAAGTTAATTAACATGCAAATTCTATGTGACCAAGACAAGGATGAGAGCATCCTCTGGAATGATTTTATTATCTGGCAGATATGTAAGATTCTGCCTATCTTGTGGAATGTTTAACATGGATCAGACCATGGCTTTTCCTTCCTCTATCTGTGGTTATGGCTACCAGGAAGGCACATCTGAAAGAATTACACTGGGGTAGGAAGGAATTACACTGGTGGGATAGGAAGGAATCACACTGATGGAATAGCTGAATAATTTGGGTGTCAATGTAACACGCTGTCAAGCACATTCTCTAAGCTGGAGATGGCAGTGAGAAGTAAAAACTTTTTTCCAGTTTAATTCAAGTCTTAATAGTCCAAGAAGGGACAAGTGTTTTTTAAACCACATGTAATTTTGATAAAGGAAGCATGGAGCTCTGGCATGAGCAGGGCAGCTCACCTGCATCCCGACATCGTGGCAAGGGAGCATCAAGTTTGGAGAAGCTTAGGGAAATTTTCAGGGGAGCAGCAGAAGGTGAAAAAGGGCTCTGGAGGTGAGGCAGAACCAGTCACAGCCATGACACCAAGGTGGAGCTAATCCTACCAGAGAGAGGATTTGCTGCAAAACCCTGTCTTGAGCAGAGCCTCTAGCAGAAGAGAGCAGACACAGCCACTGTGAATGGGCCAGAAAATAAAAGGGTAATGTTGATAAATCAGGTGTTTCACGGAGGAGACAGGAGAATGATGAATGATAAATGGTAAACAGAAAGGATCTCCTACTGCTCAATTTAACAAAAAGGATGACAGGGAAAGACTTGTTAGCAGATTATATGCACCTAATTGGAAAGGAGAAATATGCCAATAGAGAGAACATGCTCCTGAAGACAGAATCTTAATGGGATTAAATGAATATGAATGAATGAATCCTGGAAATGGAGTGTGAATTTTGGAAACAGTGTATCAAAGATTTCCATGGATGGAGTTGAGTAAATCATCAGATAGCAATCAGTCAAAAAATCCTTACAAAGACAGACAGAGAGGTGTAGATTGCTGTCTCGTTCCTCATTTCACATGGCTATTTAAAACATCAATATTACAGCATTTCTTTTTTATCAGCCTCTGAAGATTGACGCAAAGAAGTGGAAAATGCTTGCTAAACTTGCCTAAAGATTTGCATTCTTAGTAACTCCACAGAAGCACTGTCCCTGACAGGAAGAGAATGCCTTTTCCAGATATGTTTCCTTCAGCACACCCTGTGTAGGAAATGCAGGTCTCTACTCCAGAAAAATGGGTAATTTATAGAAGAGGCTGATTGCTTTACAGGATGAAACTGAAAGCTGCATTTCACTGAAACAAGTGGGCTGTTCTGGGAGTGGGACTGGGTGATAAATCCTAAAGGGCTGTGCTAACATGGGGCTGCTCTAACAGCTGTGAGGCTTCATGGGGTTTACAGGTAGCAGTGGCCAGTGAACAAATCAAAGCCCTTTTTGCTGCCAGCATTCTCACTGATCTGGTTGTTAACTGGAAATTTTTGATTTGGCAGAGCTATTCCAGAAGGCTGAAAAAAGTGAGAGAATATGTCCCTAAACAAGGCATGAAAGGCTTTTCCATCAGAGTGACATTTATTAATCTTAAGAATGGTCCAAGTAGAATCAAGATATATTCTTTTGTTCTATATCAGCAAGAGATGACATGAAACACATTGAAAAATTTTCTTGCTTCTAAGAAGAATATATAATCACATATTGGTATTCTTTAACAAATATTTTCTTTGTCTAGAGAGACTTTTTACTTTGAATGGCAAAGCCACTTTTTTTTTTTTTCCCTCATGGTTGCATTCTGGGTCGCATTTCCAAGTTGCATTCACTTGACCACCTGCAGAGATCTGATTGCAGGGCTGGGATCTTTGTTCAGCTTCTTGTGTTTACATTTTTTACCAAAAGGAAGGTTCATTCCAGAGGTTTCAAGTATACAACCAGTTAATAGGGATCTCACCCTGTAATCACACAGGACCATTTACAAGACTCCTCCAGTTAAAGAAAAAAAGCTTTGTTAGGGAGGAAAGAAATACTTACCTATAAAACTTCTGAGGAGCTACCATCTGGGACATAATCACACACAAATATTAATTTTTCCCTTGAGAATCTAAGTGGGTTACACTGATACATGAAACTGAGTATTGAGAGTGTTATGTGTGTGTTGTCCTGTATGGAGATGATTATATATTTTGTACTGAACACTGTATAAGATTTTATTACTTTTTTTTTTTTGTTCCAATTGTCCTTAAAGAAGAAAGCACCACAGCCTTTTCAGGTAGTTAATGTGTGCCAAGCAACCTGCTGATATTTCAATCCATATATTTCTTGTTCATCAGCAATATGCACAATTACTGGGCCAAGTTGTGGCTGATATAGATGGCAGATATAACACACCCAGTTCAATAGAAAGGAAAAAATCCCATACAGGTTGAAAGGATTGCCATAGCAATTAAATCAAAGAAATACACAAATAAATAGTGCACAATCTTTTCCCTTTGATCCATTATCAATACAGATTGCCTCCCTATGTCCCAAATAAACAAAAATCCATGCCATATGCAATAAACATGCTGAAGAAAACCTACCTCTACTGGAGGAACCTGAGAGCATGATAATCCACTAAATAAACAAAGCATCAATTATGGCTATTAGCTTCAAAGGAGAAAGCCATTTTTAGACAATTTAAAACAATCATAACACCTTCCCTTGCACTGGTTTGGACAGAAAGCAAGGAAAGCAAGGAAAGCAAAGAAAGCAAAGAAAGCAAAGAAAGCAATCAGCACCTTTGCAAAAGAGGTTTAATATATTAGAGACAGTAGTTCTAAATATGCTGCTTTTAAAGACATTCCATTATGTAACAGAAAAATTTTGTTTGCGAAGTATCTGGGTCTATTTCTATTCTTTTGCAAGTAGAAATCAGGCACAGAGTCTCTTTTTCCATTGAGGGTCACAGCAAGAATGATAAGACCTTAATATGTATTGAAAAATTCCCTGAGGATCAGTGGCTTCATCATGTATTGTCACTACTCTAAACAAGAATATTTCAGCATCTACAATCTTTACAAAATACAGGAGTGAATTTCTGAATTACAGGTTTATGTCCCTCTCTATTCTGTTCATCTACATGCTACTTGTCAATCTCCCTGTCTTTTCTTTATCTTTCATTTTCCCTCTGAGCTGTTCTCAAGATCCACTGGAATTTGAATGGGGGTGAGGAAAATGGTTCCCCTTCACAAGAGCTGAGTGCATTGAAGCAAAATGAATGAGCCTTCCTCACCCCAAAGATATGGAACAAAGGGATTGAAAATTGCCATGTGGTCAGGATTTCTAGCCAGGAGCTTTTGAAATGTTAGGCAAACAAATGCAGTCTCTAATGTCAGAGCTGATGTTGCATCACAAGTCATTGGGAAGACATTTAGTGCCCTTCTCCCCACTGTGTTTGCTGTCAGGAGAGTGGTATTTGCTGTTGCACCTTCATGCCTGCAAGCACACATAAACTCATCCCTTTTTTATCATCCTGATATTTCTATCACTCACTGCATGATTGAAAATTTCCTGGAAGGACAAATCCCAGCTTAGGGAGGTGCCTTTTGTGGGTTCCAACAATGTCAGCCTACATTTGGTTGATTCATAATTGTGGAACAGGCATTTCTCAGCCCACAATTTGAATAGTATAGGAGGTTTGGGGGTTGGGTTTTGTTTTTTTTTTTAGGGGAGGCATTGGAAACAGGTCAAAACCCTACATTCAGCAGCACAAAGCATTGTGGTGTTTCACAGCCACGAATTAGCAGAGTCCAGACTCTGTGGCTGCATGGAAAGCAGCCCCTCCATTTCCTTGTGTGTGTGTGTGCTGTGGAGTGCTGACAGGGATCCAGCAGGGGGGATGACACCCAAATCCCACCTCTGTGTGAGGGGAGGAGTGATGAGAGACTTGGGCTGTGCTGGCACTTGCGCTCAGGAAACCTGCACAGGTTGGTGGTGCCACCTGCTTGTCCCACCTCAGAGAGCTGAGAGGCAAAAATCCCAATTTCACACAGGGATATTCTGAGGAAAAAACCACCTTTTCACTGTGGGTTGAGAGGAGAGGAGAGGAGAGGAGAGAAGAGGAGAGGAGAGGAGAGAAGAGAAGAGAAGAGAAGAGAAGAGAAGAGAAGAGAAGAGAAGAGAAGAACTGTCAGAAAGTGCCAAGAAGTGTGGAATGGTAGAAATAGTCCCAGGAGAGGGAGGTGAGTAGGGAAAAAGCAGATGAGGTTTGTAGAAGAACATAATAAATTGAGAAGCCATGTTATAAATATTATGTAGGGCATGGTTCTTCACTTTATCTTGCTGGGAGGATAACACCATGAATATATTTATGCACATGCTGTATATAATATTTACAAAGACACATAAAACACTTCTGCAAGCAGGACCCTATTTGGAGATACATGTCCTGCTGTGTTTTGAAGTACTCCTGACTTTTTCTTTTTTTTTTATTAATTTGGTATTATATTTATTAGTATAACAGTGGAATGAATAAATGTTCCTCAGCACTGGAATAGCTTCATCCTTGGCTGCTTACAACTTTTGCACACTTGTATAAACCAAATGGTATCAAGTTCAAAAGGAATAGTATCAGTGACTGAGCAAAATCAAAACAGATGCTCATTACATTTGTCTAAGATAAAATTAACTGAACCTGTCATATTTTGTGGGCAATGCTTCTAATATCAGCAGAACAAAGCAAATACACTTAATTCACTACAGCCTTTCAGATATGGCCTCTCAGGGCTATTGTGTTTGTGTTTAAAAAGCTCAGAGTTAAGTTTGAAAACAATAAAGCTGGAAATGTTTATTTTTGTGGCCTGGGATAATCATCCTCCCTGAGTTTCAGTTATCTAATTCAAGGTTTATTCTTGGATGGAATAACCAGACTCAGCACAAATAATTCATACAGGGAAAGGGAACTCATGAAGGGCATTAATGAACTTAACTCTTACCTCCTGATACTGGAGGAACCTCTATCTTAAACAGATCTGTCCCAGAAGGAAGACATGCCCATGTGCCTCCAGAAAAGGCATCTCTCTTCATTGCTGTACAGTTTGACTTGATTGGAGAAATTGTTCTTTCTGCCCTGAAAGGTAAAGGTGTGCTGACAGGTCTGCGGCAGTGGTCTTAGTTCTCCATGTCTCAAATTTTCCAAGCAATAGAATAACCCAAATCTTTGTCTTTGTCTTTGTCTTTGTCTTTGTCTTTGTCTTTGTCTTTGTCTTTGTGTTCATCTTCGTCTTCGTCTTCGTCTTTGTCTTTGTCTTCGTCTTTGTATTCGTCTTTATCTATCTTTATCTATATTTACCTTTACCTTTACCTTTACCTTTACCTTTACCTTTACCTTTACCTATACCTTTACCTTTATAATGTTATCTCTTATCAGGTACCTCACCATTGCCTGCCACCCCCATACCAAATCTGGAGTTCTACCACCATGGCTGAAGAAGTCCTTGAGATGACAAAGGCTGAACACACCCAGGGATGTATGAGCAGGAGTTTTGCCAGTAGGTGATTCCTCCCCTCTGTCCAGCCCTTGTGAGGTGAATTCTGCACTGCTGGGTCCAGTTTTGGGCTTCCCATGCAAGAAAAATGTTGGCATACTGCAGTCAGTCCATGGAGCTATGAGAGGGGCAGTGAGAGCTGGAGTTGTTCCCCTTGAAGAAGAAAAGGCTGAGCTGAGGATGGGAGAGCTTTTCCTTTTTGTCTTCAAGTACCTAGAGAAGGATTATAGAGAACACAAAACTCTTCTCAGACTTGTGCAGTGAAATGCAACAGATTTCAGGAGGTTCTGCTTAGATATAAGAAAAATGTATTCACTTGAGAGAGGCACAACACTGGAAAAGGTACCCACAGAACCTGTTGGATTTCCTTAAATCTTTAAAACTCAGTCACTGAATTTATTTACAAAACAGATGGCAGGAGGTTGCTCTAGAGATTTCCAGAGGTTGCTTCCAACCTCAGCTGTCCTGTGACTCTATTGATGTGCCCCTGGGTTACTGCCACAGTTTTTTGGGAATTCCCCATCGTCCTCTTTTTTATCTTCACTTCTTCCAAATTTAGAATATTCCTCTGTCTGATTAAAACAACCTCACATTTGTAGAGTTCAAGTACCAGTCAACAGATTAGAAACCAGGTATTTCATGCACCATTCAGATCCTAGAAACAGCTGCTACATCTTTGACCTTGTTCACAAATTTCTGAATATTCACAGACTGTTACTACATCATTGTTTTACCCAGTTCTACACACACAGTTTTTTTAACAGCTCAATTTCAAGACTTTTTTTTAATCTTTCAAAAAAGTACCAGACTGTGCTTTGTTGTTTTGAGCAATTGAAGAAGGTGGCTGTAAAAGATATACGCAGTGCAAGACCTTGCAAGGACTTTGTACCCTTGGGGAAAAACCAGAGAGGATCAGAAGAGAGGTGGTTCTGACCTTTAAGTACTTGTATTTTGAAAGAAAAATCAGGGATTTTTAAAATAAATTATTCTGCATGAGCTGGATTCTTAATATGAAATCATTCTTTAAGTACAATCTATACAAGGTATGGGATATTGTGCCATTTTTATGGCACTCAGTTTTAAAGCAGAATGGTTGGGGTTTATTAGACACACAGGCCTTCAGGGCTCTTTTCTGGTAATTAGACACATAAGTTAAATCCATAAAAGTGTTTTCTTGGAACCACTGTGGCTAAAAGGGTGACACAATTTACTTTTGTGCTTGGCATGAGTCCTTGAAGCAATATATACTATTTTATTTCAGGATGTGTAAACCACACATTATTGTCAACAGCAGAAACAGTTATAACTAGACTTGCTTATTCATGCTAACTCATAACATCATTATAGAATGATTTGAGGCTTAAGCTGAAAACACCAAAAAGGTACTTTTCTATTTTTATACAAAAATCCATTAAAAACATTGCCACAAAAATCTCTGCAGAAAACCAATAGGAAGAATTAACGGGGAGGGGAAAATTTCTGTGTACAATCAGAAATAAGAGGTTTGTTCTGTACTGTAATTTGAGAGGGAATGGAAGAATATGAGTTAGTTATGAGACAGAAAAGGGCACAAAGCTGTTGTTAGTCCTACCAATCCAAGCCATCCCCACAGCTGCTAGAGATGCACCTCAGCCCTGACTTTACCCTGTGGGAAACAACACAAGCAATAACTTTTCAAGAGGCCTGAGAAGCCACGTGACTGAGAGATCACATTTCAAAATGAAGCAAGGAAAGATGTTCCCCTTTGGAAGCAGCATCTTTATAATCTTCAAGTGTTCTTTGTAAACTCACGTTCCTGTCACATCCACGTGCAAGCAGATCCTGACTTCTGACCAGTTGCACATCACTTAAACAAGTGCTTGGCCATTACTTATTTATTGTAAACAGCTTTTCTTCCTTAGGATACATAAATAGAAACAGGAACCAGATTCAAATAAATTTTCTAGAAGTTCATAAAACCGTTGCAAAGATGCTGAGCACTGCACTCTTAAACAAGAGAGCTGAAGCATTTCAGATTTAGACCATGCAACTAAAATGTCCATCCAACTTAATAACCATTTAATAGCAGTAGGATTGCAAATACAAAGAGGAAATGTATCTAAAACAGCATTTTAGATTTTCCATATTAGAAAATGATGGAATATCATGTCTATCAAAAGATCAGAGTGTTTTCAGCTCTGTTTTGATGCTCTCCTTTCTCATGCCAAACACTTCCCAGCTGTTTGGAAGCTTGTAAGAATTTATTCAATTTCTAGTAGAACGCTGTCTGTACCATTAATAAAATGGTCCATGCTGAAATGGGCTAGTTTTTCCTCAGGCAGCTTCAGAGAAAATAATGATTTAATGAATGAGGGGAATAAATTACTCTTTTACTCTTTGGATAAGGTTTGTCCAGGCAAATTTCAGCTGCACAGTCAAAATAAAGTTGAAGGAGTGTGTGATTGTGCTTCTTGTGTCACACAGCTTCTGTGAGCACACAGAGATGTTCACTCTTGGGACTTCTCAGATTGTCTTCTTTCAGTGGGAAACAGATAAATTTTTCTCTAGAAAAACCCACGGGGATATGAATGCTCAAATTGCCAATCTCTGTTCTCTAAAGTGGAAAGCATTGCTGAAAGAGTCTCCCTAAGGGAATTTGAGTCCTACTGTTTCCTTGCTCAGGGAATATCTGTTAGTCAATAAAAACAGAGGTTGAGCCTGATGGCACTGCTGTGCCAGAGTGCTTTAATGAAAGTCTTCTACATCTGCAAATACTGTGCCTTTCCAAGGCTGCTGGCTAGCACCAAACACCTGATCTGAAATACTGAAACACACACATGAAAGGGTCACCTGAAAGGAAAACAGCAGAAACCAGTAATGAAAGGAAGAGGAACCTTTTAATGCACAATATCCAGGGCCAGAGCCAAGACAGAAATAAAAAATCATGGTGTCATAGAGTCATGGAATGGTTTAGGTTGGAAAAGTCCAGCTATTAACATCACATTGCCAAGTCCACCACTAAAACATGTTCCCAAGTGCCACATCTGAACATCTTTTGAATCCTTTCAGGGTTGGTGACCCACCTGCTTCCCTGGGAAGCCTGTTCCAAAGCATGGCACCTCTTTCTGCAAAGAAATTTCTCCTAACATCCAATCTAAACCTTTCCTGGTGCAAACTTAGGCCATTTCCTCTTGTCCTGTCACTTGTCACTTGGGAACAGAGACTGACACCCACTTTGTCACAGACAGCTTTTATGAAAAATCCTTTCCTTGGGATTTTTCCTCCTGAGAAGCTGTGAGGCCTCAGGAACAAAATGCAAACAATGATTGTCTGCTGCTGTGGAATGCAACAGGTGGATCTGTGATTGGTGTCATAGAGATGTTTCTAACTAATGGCCAATCACAGCCCAGCTGGCTCGGACTCTCTGTCCGAGACACAAACTTTTGTTATCAATCCTTCTTTTTCTATTCTTAGCTAGCCTTCTGATGAAATCCTTTCTTCTATTCTTTTAGTGTAGTTTTAATGTAATATATATCATAAAATAATAAATCAAGCCTTCTGAAACATGGAGTCAGATCCTCATCTCTTCCTTCATCCACGGACCCTGTGAACACCATCACACCACTTTGTTACACCCTCCTGTCAGGGAGCTGTGGAAAGCAATAAGGTCACTCCTGAGCCCCCTTTTCTCCAGGCTGAGCCCCCACAGCTCCCTCAGCCATCCCTCAAGGGACTTGTGCTCCACACCCTTCACCTGGTCCATTGCTGCTCTTTGGAAGCAGAACAAATGAGGCAGGAATCAAAAAGCACCTGAGCCTGGTGTCAAAAGCCAAAGTCTGAAAGTACAGGAGGAGCCAAAATCTCAGAGTGAAGGCTTGAAGCACCAGCTAGCTGGGGAACAATGTGGTCTGCTTCAGAGTTTACCTGTGGTTACGTTGTGGTTCCCAAAGCCCAGGCTGGAAAGAGCAGCTCTTTGATCCGTGCTAATGAAGCCCAGATAGTGGGAAGTGAGGCCAAACTCAGAGACCTCAACACAAGCCACAGCAGAACAAGCTCCTGGTTTGTTTGAGGGCATGTCTGAAGGCAGCAGCTGAGGTGAACTGCAGCCTTTGGGAGCCTGGCAGGGGCACACTGTGCTTGGTGCAGTATTTTGTTCAAGTATTTTGCTATTATTCTGTTTCTCCAGTGAGAACCAGATTTTGGAGAGAATATAAATACATTTACTTTCTCTCCAAAATCTGGTTGGATTTTGGAGTCAGCAAGTCATGGAAAGGATTTTGTTCCTTTCCATGGAGCTTGGATCAGGTTCATGAGGTCTTTAGGAGCTCATTGACTGTGATCATGAATAATTTTCTCCCTTCTCCTACAGGTACTCTGCTTTGGCAGACTGACTGCTGCTGTTTTTCACCAACCTTGAGAAACAGAATGACAGGAAGTATTAGACAGGGTAATTTTCCTGTGATGAATTAGGGCGGGGCATTCATTTGAGAGATCTTTGATCTGGTTTTATATCTTTGCTGTCCTTGATGGGAAACAAACTGGGGCTGTGTCAGGTAGTCATGGGTGGTGTGATGCCCATGCCTGAAGTTCTCACCTCCTCCCAGAAGGCTCAGGGATCATCTGGTTTCATCTGGCTCCTGACAAATCCTTTAAAAAACCATAAGGGGGGAAAAGCAGGGGAGAGGTAGTGTAGGTCAGCACTTGAGGCCATGTTATAAACTGTGTGGTAATTTGGACTGCTGCATTTACAGCTAAGTTCTACCAGATGACACATAGAGAATGAATCACAACATGCCTGAATCTGCACACCCTTCTCACTGCAGCAAGCTTAGGGCAAGAAGGGACAAAGGGATTAACTACTGTGTTGTCTCATTCCCCAGGGTACCAAATCAAAGACCTGCCTTCTGCTTTTTGGATCTGCTTTTTGGATCTGCTTTTTGCCTTGCCACAGCTCACTGCTGTCCAGAAGCCCATTATCAATAGTTTCATGTATATTTACTTACATATTGCATATATTTCTACACACACATTGTGCCCTACAACATATGCACACTAATTTCCACATGGTTTCAACGTGGTTTGCTTATGCCAGATGTGCAACCAGTGTTAGGATCATCACCCATATGAGGGAGTGAGCTGCAATTGCTACAAGCAGGTGAAAGCTGCTTTTTTACCTCCCAAAAGCTCCTGGCCCAAAATGATGGAGAGAAGGACAAAGCTCAGGAGACTTTTCCATAGATTTTTCTGAAATTACACTGTTGCCCTTTCTCTGGCTTCTGCTGTTCTTGAGGAACTGGCAGTGCCTATTAGGAAACAGGGCATGCATGTTGCACTCAGAAATCTCACATAAACACCTGTCTATCATGGCTCCTTGGGAGGAAAATGTGCTTTTGCCATTGCTCCTGGCATCTTGGAACAACAGCACACACTCTGTGGTTCTCTGACCTTACCAGCTGGGTCTGGCTGCATGCAGAGCTCGGTGAAAACAGAACAAGGCTCAGTCCAGAACATCTCCCATCAGATCTTTTGCTTTTTTTTCTCTTTGTAAAGTGTTTCCCACAAAGGTCTTCCATGAGTAAACGCTTCCAGCATTCCTACGGTCTCATTCAGCTTTTTTTCTGTAGGTCTTGTTGAGACAGGAGGGTGGAAATAAACACACCTCTGGTGAATGAATGGGTGGCTTGGAAACATGTAGTAGGCTGGGAGAGATTTCTTTTTCCTTTTTTGCTGTTTTTAGTCCTGGCTAGACTTCTGTTGCATTTGTAGCAATTGCCTTCTGCATAAGGAGATGGCATCAGCATTCAAGAGTGATTTTTTACTTTCATATTTAAAGCCTACAGAGCTTTAAATATTTTGAAAACAAAAATATTGTCTTTGAACATGGGAGAGAGAGCTGGGAACAATGAAGTTTGTTCTCTTCAACTGAAAAAAAGTGCACTGGGATGAAAAGCTGAAGTCTTGATCTTGGCAAAAGCACCTGATGGACACATTGAAGGAGCTCCTTCCTCATCCTGCTTTTCCCACCAGCTGCCCTAAGATGGTGATTGTCATGGGCAATTTCTCTCATGGAGAAGGAAAGGGTAGCTAAGGGAATTCAGTGAGCTCAGTTTATACCCTCATATACTCCCAGTAAAGCCTGCCTGGGGCTGTTTAGAAAGGACTTAGTCCAGCCCAGTGGCAGCTGTTTCTTTCATCATGTTTTTTATGTTATTTCTATTTAACATTGCTCTCTGTTAGCTGTAATCACTCTCCTTTTGAGGGGCAGCTTTCAGAAAGGGGCACAAGAATTCATTCTTTTAAAAAATCCTGCATTGAAAAGGACCTAGAGAGAAGCATATTACCCTGTGAGAAAAGTTTTGGTTTGGCTTTAGTGCCTGGAAATGTGTTAGCAGAAATGGAGGTAAACACCTTATTGGAATTAGTCATTCACTGCTTCCTTACTTCCCCTCTTACAAGAAGCAGGGAGCTCAGGGCAAGTCCCTGGCAGCAATGGCAAAGCTGGGTGGGGATTCCCTTCCACAGCAGAAAGAGTGGTTATTCCCCATCACTGCTTCATCCTGTTTTTAGCCGTCCTTGGATATGTATTTTACAACTCATTTTCTCTCCAATGCCATGAAGCAGTCCTGATGCTCTTTCCCTTCTTCTCTGTTCCTCTGAAAGCCATCGAGTCCCACATGCAGAGGGTCATCACCTAATAAGGATGTGACAATTCTAAAATAATAATAAAGAAGGGTAATTTTTACTAAATTCAAGCTTGATGCTGAAATTTCAAGCCAGTGCTTGCCCAGATGAAGTTCACAGATGAGACTTTCAATACTATTTAATTCTGCACCAATTCTTTCAATACTATTTAATTCTGCACCAATTCTGCTACTTGATTTCTGCACTGAGAGAAAACCAGGGAGGCTGAGGAGAAAAGTAAAAGGCCAGGAAATCTTCTGAGGAGAGAATTCAGCAGGAGCAGAGATAGTTAACAAGAAGATAAGAATCTTCTTCTTAGGGCAAGGTTTTGCTAAGGTTTGATATATTGGTTTTATTTGTAAAGGCGGGCTAATTTTGTGTCAGAATGACCCAGAATTACAGAAACTTTTCCATCTATGTACTTAGGGGCCATATTTCATGGAACTTTTATGTATTAGAATACTTGTATCCCATTTAACTACCTCCTCCTGCATAAAATAAACTTAATGCAAGTAAATGGTTGAGATTTCTGTATTGCTCTGCGTTTTCACAGGTCTGACAGTGCCCTAATCATTAAAAGAAAGTGATTATCTTTCACCACAGTTTTTTTGCACCATCATTCAGAAAGAATCCCAGCAAACTTCACAGATACGAGCTAATTAAAACCAGCAGCAAGCACTCCTCTTCAGTTTTGATTCAAAAACTGAATTGGACTCTGATTTCCGGATATAAACAAGAGGCTGATTCCACAACTGTGCAGCATAAATGTGGCAGGCTCCAGCCACCAAACGTTTTCAATTTCTATTCAGGGCAAGCTAATAAATCAGGCTCTGACCTCACAGCATAACTGCAAACATCAAGTGAAAGGCAGTTGTAAGGGCATGGTGGGAAAATGTGAAAAACTGGATAGGTAAACATAAATACTCTAATAGTATCAGTATAAAATATTGCTGCAAACTGGTGAAAGGTTTTCAGCTCTGGGGTGTTTTATTCCAAGACTTCTCCAGACTTCTTTTTGCTTTACAGCAAAGCAGCTGTGCTTATGCAACCTAGCATTGTGTCAGCTGCTTGCAGGGCACCAGTTGTGGGAATGTCCTTAAATCAGCTCACAAGGATCTGGGATCTTAATGCTCCTGGTTGTGCCTGTCCTGAGTGGTCCAAAGTGCAGTCATTATAAGTCAATATAAGGATTTCAGGGTGGTCCTTCATGGATGGCATCTTCTGTGGTCTCCACACACACAACATCAGAAATAGATTTTTAATCCATTATTTAGGAATTAATTTCCAATCTCAGCTGAGGCAAACATGGCCATTTTTGTATCTCAGGCATAGAATTCACCTTTGTTTTTCCATTGTTCACTGACAATGCAAAAAGTCCTGCTCTCTGACTTACTTCATTTTTCCTTTACAGTTCTCCAAAGGGAAAAGGAAATTTTGCCAAACATTGCTGTCAGTCTGACATAACTGTGGGCTTGATCACATGAAAATTGAAAGTGTTTCTCTTTTCAATTGATTAAATGATTGAGTACAGACCTCTTTAATAGAGCAGTCAGCATAACTCACCCATAAACTCAGCATGGAGCCCTGTGTTCACCATGTTCTAAATTGCTGACAAACAGTTTATGGTTTGTCACATTTGGCAATGCCTGTACAGGAAAAGGGCCAGTCTTCAGCTGAAATAAAAATAAGTGCTTTGACCAGAACTTGGAAACAACTAGTAGGAAGAGAGGTTGTGCAAATATATATAAAAATGTTCAGCTTTTTGTTTCCCACTTTACCAGCTTCAGCTTTATACATCATCATAGCTGTCCTTTTCAGTCACCTTCCCATCTGTAAATAATGCAATGTAAACAAGTGTAAGATCTTGTATTTTGTAATTAGATATAACTTCTAAAATATCCAGTAAATGCTGGGTGTTAGTAAAATAGAATGGCAGCTAAAGGAGCAAGGAAGGTGAACCTGAAATACATCTTGATTTTATTATTTTACTCTCATAAATCTTGTAGCAGGTGACACAGACCTTAGGGGGTTTGGGGTTTTTTTCCTGCCCTCTTCCTTTTGGCAATATTTTGGAAGTGAAAAATTGGGGTTTTTTGCTATTTTTTAAAGTGTATTTTTTTGACTTTTTACAAACATCTAGTATTAGGAATAAAAAGTCACACCTGATAATTTTAACAGGTTTTTGGAGAGGTAAATGGCTCCATTTCTGTAACACTATAACTCTGTCACAGCAGGGCACATGGAGCCATCACCTCAAAGCAGATCATGGAACCACAATCCAAGTGGCAGCAAGCAGCACAAACAAAGTGCAGAAAAACCTAGTAGTAATTTGGGTCAGATAGATATATTTTGGTAAAAACTGCATGGTTTTCCTTTATAATGTAAGAAAGAACAATCTGAGAACCCACAGGTGGTGTCGGCCTCCTCAATGGCAGCTGATTTATTTGTTGGTTAAAATTACAACGCTTTAGCAAAGCCATACAGGGATTAGAGATTAGAATAGCAGAAGTGCCACAGATCAGAATTAAGCAGCTTCTTTATATACTTGAAATACCTTAAAAAGCCCAGATATTCTTGACCTAACTCCATCTGCTCTCTAAAAAGCACTCAAAGTCTGCATGGCCTGCAACTGCCCCAGGAATAACGTTCCTACAAAGACTGGTCTCCACTGAAGTAGAACATAAAATTCAGGGCAGGATTGCTGATTTTATTTATGTCCATTTATTCAAAGGTTATTGTAAACACCAGCATTCAGCTTCTGTGGCCAGAGGACCTGGATGAAGGAGAATTATCCCACTAGGACATGGTTGGCACTAATTGTGTGGGGCCGCCAGGTGACACAAGGAGCTCAAAGGCTGGATGAAGGATTTCACCCACATATTTACAGCTGGCTTGAGGATAAAAAATGACAGATGAGGAAGTCAGGAGCCAAGACAGGACAAGGAAAGGCCTTCATCAATTTCTGCTCTCCTGTTTTCTGCCTTTAAATCTGAAGAATGCCTTTTGCAGGCACGACTGCCCTCTCAGCATTTAGATCATAGCAGAAAGCTATGCCTTCCCAGCACTAAGGCATCTAAAAAATCCATTCTTTTCAACCTTCTATTTTACCTTTTATGTAGCAGTAGACATAGAATAGAAAGTTTTCTGTATTGGGAATATACAACTGAACATGTAGAAGGCTGCAATATTTCAAGATGAATGGTACAGGAATATTTGCAAAATGCTTCATCTTTCAGAAGATCCTATGCTCATGAAATGTGCCATAATGCCAAGTCAAAAGTGGTAATTAACATAATTTTACTATTTTTTCATAGTGAACCAGACCTTCTTTATACCATTTAGTGCAACTTGTCCATCCAGTCACAAAGAAACCACTTTCTGTACCCTAATCCCTGATTTGAGAATAGTAAAACCCCTTTGCTTTTGAAAACTTTTGTTCCATCTACCCCTGACATATGCTAATAAAACACTTCCCAACACAGAAATACATTCTTTGCTTCTGACACAAAGTATGAGAAGGAAAAACTCCATAACTGACAATTTTCCTTACCTCATTTATTTTTAAAACATTTTATAGATGCTAATAAAGTGTTATGGGTGTCATCCAAATTTCAGTGACATAAGTGAAAAAACTCCCACCACTTCAGTGACTTCAGCGAGATCTGGATGCTGCATGAGTAACATTCATTGCATAAATCTGGACAGATATCATTCAGACAGGATTCTTGGATTTAAAACTTTACTTTTTTTCCAATAATCTTTTCTTGTAGTTTGTTTCCATTTCACACAGAATTTTGACATGTTCAGTTTCTCATCCAAATCAGAACGAATTCAAAAAGCCTTGACAATTTTATGATACTGGTAATTTTGTCAGTCTGATGTAAAGAACTACCACACAGCAAGAAACCAAGGTCATCCAAGATACAGACGCTGGAGAAATTGAAATTATGACTTATTAAATAAAATACAACACTAAAATGTAGAAAATACAAAAATATCAACACCTGACCTATTAATATTAAATTTCTTTATTTTGTTATTCCTTTATTGATGAGTAAATAGAGATTCAAAAAAGGTCAAACCCACAAATGATGAAAAGACTAGACACTTATTTTGAAGTCAACCAGTTTTACTTAAATGGAATAGCTGCTTGCTAAAGAGTTTTCAATTTGTTTTCATGGTAAAAGGTATTCTAACAAACATTGTGCCTCATTTGCAGATTGCTCTCACTTGTTAAACATTCCTAGGTGTACTCCTGAATAACAGAGTAATTACAAGAAAAAGTATTTGGTTTCGAATGTGCCTGTGTCAGGCCAGTCTCTGGATAGTGAATTTAAAGATTTCAGAGGATGTTTGCAACATTTGAGGAGAGCCTTCCATGAACTAAGAATCACAGGAATATTCTGTTTAATCATTTTTTCAGCCATAAATCTTTGGCCAACCTAAGGAAGTTAGTAGATAATATTATAGAGAAATGGAAATGATATTTGTAACTGGAGACATGAATTAATTTATTTCTCTAAATTTATGAATCAGCATTCTCTAATCACTATCTGGAATATCTACAGAAATCTTACAGAAGCAAATTACTTGCAAAAATATCATAAAATTGTGAATAATTGCAAGTAGAAGTAAAAATACATTTCTAATATCCTTTCATGGAAGTTGATGGAGATGTGGGGTTTTTTTAGTGGCAATCATCTCATAATCAGTTAATTTGAAAGAAATGCAGACTTCAGGGGGGCCCAGATAAAAGAAGCCTAACGTGGTTGTAGGCACATCATGGTGTGAGCTGAAATCTTGAAGAAGTCATGGATCACAATCACAGAAATGTATGTAGGGCAGATGGGAATGGCTGGGAATGGATGGGAATGGCTGGGAATGGATGGCATTAACAGCTCTTACAAGATGACACCAAAATTTACATCTAAATGACTTCTAGTGTAGTGGACCTCCAACAGCTTCAGTGCCATGGACATTTCCAGCATCCAGAGGGTCTGAAAGGAGGGAATTTCCTGATTCCTGTGGGTACTTTCTCAGCACCACAAATGATTTAGAAAAACTGGTCCCAGCAAGGTTTCAGCATTGACAGCTGATGTAGAGCTTCAGAAGGATCCAATTGAATTCCACCTACTGGATTTCACTGGATTTCATATACAGTTTGAGGGTTTTTTGTTTTTTTGGTTTTTTTTATAATTGTGAGCCAAAACTCTCTTCAAATTTGGCATTGCTGCTTCCATGTGTGATGTTTGCAGATGGCAGAGCAGCACATGAAGGTCAAGAGCATTCCTAAATCTCCTTCATTTGCTTTGCAAGTGAGCATTCCCAAGTAGTGAGTACTCAGCTCTTGGCAGGTGACTGTTTAGTTGTGCCTCACTTGGAAAACGGATTTCCCGTTCATCCAACACTAGAAGAACATGGATACAAATCAAAAGGGGAAGTTTTATTCAGACTTTGTCATTTTTCTGCTTTATGTGTTCTTTTTGAATGTGGTCCTAGTCAAAATCTTGATCAGTTTTTATATATTGGGCTCTTTGTTCCAGGTTACCTGATGCTTTGTGGGCACTACATCATGAGGTACTTCTCTTTATTAGGACTCAGTATTCCTTCAGAGGAAGGAAGCTAAAGGACATAAGACAAAGAAGGGAGAGGCAAAACAGGAATGTGTATCACTGTGGTGTGACCTTGTCTGCCAGCCAGCTGCCATCCAGAGGCTTTCTCCCTACCCATCCCCAGGGTGGAAAAGCTTAAAAAGCTTATGGGTTGAGGTAAATACAAAGAGAACTTCCCAGCTACTGACAATAGGCAAAACAGACTCAACAGAGGAAATCAATTTATTGCAGGAAACAGACAAAAAATTAAACCCCAACACCCCCCTTATTTTCTCCTTTCAATCACAACTTCTGTCCTTCGGTTCCAGTTTCTCTATATCCTTCCCCTTATCCCTGGGATGGTGAAAGGGTGCATGGCATCCTTCCTGAGCTGCAGCATGGAAATCTGCTCCAACAGGGTTCTTTCCATCAGCTCGGTGATTATCTGCTCCACTGTGGTCTCTTTCCCAGTCTTCAGAAGAATCTCTTGTCTGCTGCCTAAAGCACCTCCTCTTTATCCTCCTCCTCCTCCTCCTCTTTCTCCTCCTTCATCTCCAGCATTGATTGCTCACTAATGTATAGGAAAGTGAGAAAATCCAGTTGAAAATCCTACAAAATTCAAAAATTCTGATGAGAGGGACAGCATGAATTCAATCTCTGCTCACCTGACTAATATATCCTAATATACCCGAATATATCCTAATATATCTCTCTATGTGTTCCTGATATATCTCCAAGGGAAAAACTGTGCCACATGAGACCATGCTGGATTTTTCTGACTCTCTTCAAGCAGAAACACACAGAACTCCTTTCTAGAGACTGACCTTAATCTTCTGTAGCCATTTCAAGCACCCAGGTAAGGACAGCTGCTCTCATCTTGCTTTCCTGAATGCAGTTAAGGCAGTGTGCAACAGCTGCGACAAGATGTTGTTGTGCATCCTCTTACCTGATTTCAGGCACTTCTTCTCCCCTTTCACACCTCCTCCTGCTCCATCTCCTCTAAGCTGTGGCTTCTCCAGGAGGCTTTCCTCATCCCTTCACTTTACTGCCTTGTCCAGCTATTCCCTTATGTTGTCCTTGCTGTGTGTGCTGGCTCCTTCTCAGGCATTACCCTTCTCTTGCTCCTATTTTGACTGTTTTCTGGCAAGTTTTGTCTTTTTTAGCTCTTATCACTTTGCCTTCCAGCCCTCACTACCTGCTGGACTTGGCAGGGGCAGTGGCAACAGCACGGGATGGAAAACAGGCACCAGGCATTCTTACCCCTATATGGCATCCCTGGTGTGATGGTCACTATGTTTATCCCACCCTTGCTGTGGACTGGTCAGCACATGTGTTTTCCCTGGCCACCTGGTGTAAAAATAAACCAAAAACAAACCTCAGGCACTGTAAATTAGATCAATACAATAGGAGCGTTTCTGACCTTGTTTGTGTCAGCTGCACCAGGCTGACGTAAGTGTGGTCCCTCCTGGTTTACCTGGCTCTTTGTGCAAAATTGCTGTCAAAATTAACTGTCATGGAAGATAAAGGTGAATTTTGGCTTACCTGCCAGCTCCAGTATTACACCAGCATAATGCCTCTGAAATCAGTGGCATTGCTCTAACATAAAACTGCAATAAGCTGCAGGGAATTAAAACCCTGTTTTCTTGCCTCTGGGAATTCTCAGAGGCTGCCTGATATGGCATGAGTCAAAAATATTTTGTTATTCACTGCTTTTTCTAATTATCAGATTTGTCTCCAGTCCATTTTGTGGTTTTGGCCAGGCACTCCATCTGAGTCAAATTTTCCATACAATCCACACTGCTTTATGTTTCACTGCTTTTTTTTTTTTTCTTTTGCCCTAAAACCAGAACAGAAGAGCTGGCTAAACATGTACAAACCTGCCTTAAGAAAAGACTTGTTTTTCCTTTTCCCTCACCCCTTTCTTTTCTGTTCAATGTTAGTACAAAGATAAAACACAGAAGGAGTAGCAGAACTGTTAGAATTTTGATCAGCAGATTCTCAATCTGTTCACTTGCCAGTGGACCACTTTATCCACATAAGTCATCCCCATGACTTCTGTGGATAAAGAAACCAACTTCTTGGAGGTAACATTAATTTTTGTAAGGAGCTGTTTTACAATAAGGAGCTGACACTGTTTTGAGAACACTTCTTCCAGCATTCCTTTACAGTTGGGATTTGCCCATGGAGAGTTATTCAGGGTTGAAAAGCACCTCTAGGTGCATAAAACCATATGAGAAACACAAAATAATGGAATGAACAACCACAAATCCTCTCATTCCTCCTCACTGAGGGGTCTCCTCACTTGGCCCAAGACCCTGCTGTTGTTTTTTCCCATCAGGAGCATGCTGCTGGCATTGTTTTTCCCACCCATTGCTCCAGGTGGATGGAGGCTGCTCACTGCTGAGGTTTGGGTGAGATTTCACATTTCAGCAAGTTGCTACCAGTTTTATGCACTACAACCTGAACCTGTGACAGACAATTTGGTGGAAGAAAGGGATTATTTTTATTTAGTTTTATTCAATTTTCTGAGCATGGGGTAGACCTTGGAGGCATCATTGCAAATATTGATTCAAACAAACCTATTTCCTGCTGAGGAGCGCAGCCACAGTGGCTCCCAGGCCTGCTATGTTGACTTGCTTAGTGAAAATATGTATTAAAAACCCACTTTGGTTTATAAGTCATGGCTGAAGGAGCTCCACAGATGAAACTGTAGTTTTTGGACAAAAAGAAAATAGTTTCTTGTTTATATATTGCACTGAAAAATTTCAGCGTTGTTGGCTTTGATGGAAAAATCCCACTGGCATTGACTTTGGACATCAGAGATTATCAGAAGCCTGGCTTGAAAACCTCCTGTTCTAAACTAGCTTTTCCTGAAATTTCCAGCTCACCAGGAATGAAAAAAAAAAAAAAGAAAAGAAAAGAAAAAAAAAAGGCTAATAGCTTCTGTTGCACTTCAGTTCCTCTTGTTTTTCTGAGTGTGTCTTTATGTGTGTGCTGCCTTTGTCTAGTCCAGGGTCAAAGACATCCAAGCAAAACAAATGTTTCTGAAGTTGAGAAAACATTAAGCCTCTGGTCCAGGTGGAACATCTCTACGGCCCAGGTGGAACATCTTTTCTTTTTTTTTTTCCCACAACACCAAAGAGATATGAGCGTTACCTCCAGCCTTGAATCTCTGTTTTAGCTTTACACTTTTGAACTAATATCTTTTTCTTGCTCTGACTGATGTCAGCTGAAGAAAGTTCCAAGTAAAACGCCCTTTACAGTGCTATTTTAGGGCTGAGGCCATTCTTTCTCTCTTTTCTTCATCTTTCCATTTTCCTGATGCAATCCTCAGTCTGGCCTTGGGCTCACCTCACAGACATTAAAAATCAAAACCAAAAACAAGCAAAACCAGAGGGACCCCTCAAACCTCAAAATTTTGCTTTCAGAAGCTAGTGATTACCTTCCTCTGAAACAGCTTTTCTGATTCCCAGGTTTGGAAAATTGGGATCATCAAAAGGCCTGGTGGCAGATATGTATCTTTTCCTCTTTTTTTTTTCATTAAGCCTATAACTCAATCTGGCAATGAAGAGCTCTAGAAAAGAAACATTGCAGAGAGAGGAAGCAGCTCTGTAAGGCTTGGCAAGCCCTTTCAAAGAATAACTGTTTTTTCAAATTTGATCACTACAGACACAAGCAAACACCAACTGGCATGTTGCCTTATCTGGGATTTCTCTGATGAGCAGGAGGGGTGATTTGGGGGTACTGCCCTGCCATACTGACTCAGTTCTGTTTGCAGCAATTAATGAATCCTCCCTGTTTGGTTTCACCCTGCTTCACACTCGGCCTCACCACGGTGCCAGGAGGTCAGCCTGCTTGTCCAAGGTCACCAAATGACTCAGTAGATTAAGTGAAAACTGAACTCAGAGGACCACCCTGCCTTTCAGCTTTTGTTTCTGGGACTCAATCTACACAGCTTCTCTGCTCTTTCGTACATTCCATTAATCCCACTGGCTACCAGCCACAGAGATACAGCAGGAAGACTGAATACATGTAAATGTGCACAATGATATACAGCTTCAAGCTGATGGAAAATACATTGGACAAGCATGGCTACGTTCCTCTGCATTAAAAATACCCTTTAGGCCCATGGCTCAAAAACAAAAGAACATGAGAATACTATTTGTGGCTTTCCCTGCATTTATTAAGATGAATAAGATGAACCTTTCATCTTATTTCACTCTTGCACTAACCGCACATACTCAAAATCCCATGTTTTTGCATCCAAGTTCTCAACTTACTCCTATCTGAAAATGAAATTAGTAGTTTGACTGTTATGACTAGTCTCCTGTTGATGTTGTCTGGATGCAGAATAGATAAATTCCAAGTTTCAGGATAAGATATTTGTTTACAGTTTTCCCATTTGTAAAAACTGAGATCTGGAGATTCAATGAAGTTCTCAGTCCATCCATAGAGTAAGTGAGGCAAACTTTCACCTGAGAACTTGCTCCCTAGCCAATAGAGAAAATCTTACAAAAGTAAGAAAATGCCTCATTTTAAAGCCTATTGTACTCTGAAAGCGTTGGAACTGGAAATAGAAGAGTTAATGAGTTGTTATTTCATTAAGGAGCAAAATAGGACCTGATCCTTTGTGAGACTGTGCAAGTGCACAAAGCCCAGTGCTGCTGCTGCAAGGATGTCCCACAGCACTGAAAGGTGGATAACCAGCAAGAAAAGGAGCTTGTTATCATTTCCTCATTTAGTACACCATCCTTTGACTTCTTATCTTAAGCACTAAGTGCCTCCCTGACCCATCAGTTGGCATAAACTTGTAAGAATTATTTGGATTAAAGGAATCTGTCAGCTGTCTCAGGTTCTCTGTGTGTCCCTTCCCACATGCCTCTGTAAAACCAAGTCTGACATCACTGGTAAGAAGCTTCATCCCTTCAGAACTTTGGTGAGAATCTCCCAAGATTGGGCTTTCTGCTGTCATTTTAAGCCTTTCTGCTTTGGGTTTTGTGGAGCTCCTAGAAAAGGCACAAATCACTTCAGGTGTTTTCTGGGACAGTTTGGCGCTTCGTTTCCTTCTGCAAAAATACTCCCATCAGCCAATGGTGGTAATCAGCTTTTTTTTGAAGACCCTTTTGTGAGTTTTTCTTTCCATCAGGTGTCCTTGCTACATGATAAGAGGGCAAGGAAAACAGTACAAAACCCATTTTAAAATATTTTGAAGGGAGGGAGAAACATTTCACCCTTCAGAGCTCTTCTAGGAGGCGAGGAGTACAGCCCTGCTCCATATGATGTCAGTCAGCTAAAGGGGGATATATACAAATACTTGTGTAGTTCCTTCCATGGAGCCTAGGAGTTCACAAGATGGGGGCAGAACCTCAATCTTCATTAATAGGAACCCTAATTCTCTGCTCCATCCATTCTCTCTGCCCATTTCTATCCATTCTTTTATTTTATCTGCTAGGTGGCTTGGAAGACACTTGCATGATTGCCTGCTTGGTACAAGCATTTATTGGTACAAGCATTTATTGGTACAAGCATTTATTTTTAAATAGAGGCAGTTGCAGGATCAAAAGGTGAGTTACACTGATTTTATTGAGCAAATAACACTTGCTTGGAGATGGTTCTCCCATGAGAGCTAAGTAAGAGCTTGTTAGAAACAGCATGACTAAAAAATAGCCATGTTAGAAGAACTGGGCTCACCTACATGTGGGAGTTTCAAGGTTTACTGTGAAAGACTCCCACAGAACTTATCCATTCATGGCTTTACTGGACTTCTTTAGGTTTTATTTCTTGGTAGCTCTGGAAAAATGTTTTAGTAGCCAAAAAATCTGCACTTAATTAGACACACAAAACCAGCAGACAGGAAGTCTATTTCCTCACAGAGATACTGTGGTTTATACATTCTGCCCTAATATGAACAAGTCTACTATTATTTTCTGATGCCCCCCTTGTTTCAGGTGCTTTGAGTAACATGAAAGCTCCATTTTTGCACACCAATCATGAAAGATACTTGTCAAGATCCAGACATGGCAGTATTGGATGGTTCCTGATTCCATTTGTAAAAAAAAAAAAAGGTTCTTCTCAGATTTTATTTTCTAGAAATTAATATCATTTAAGATTATATAAATGTAACTATGTGTGCAGGCTTGGGGCAAAATCTGATAATGACTCTGCACCAGTGCTCCCACCCTGAATTTCTTCAGTGTTCCAAGTGGTGGCTTTATTTCCTTGTTACTTGGGGTCATTCCAAATATGCATTGATTGGAAGTTGTTCAAGACAAGGGCTCTGTGTTCATGAAATGTGTCTCACAGAAAGGGCCATCGGAAAACTGCTGTAACATAATAAGCAATGAAAAATGGTAATATCTGCAGCCAAAAAAGGAGGTGAGTTCTTACCAGGGATGTTGATTATCCTCACTTAAATTTAGAAGTTGTGTGGGAAAAGTAAAGTTTGCATCCAAAGAAATTGTTTCAGTTTACCTTAGAACTCTAAGCAAGTGTCAGAAAATTTATGATTTTCACTATTATTTTTGATACTGTTCAAAAAGAATTCAGATCTTAAGTGATGAGTAGCCATACAACATTCACCCTCTTGAAGCAACAGAAGAAATTGTTGTGGGTTAGAAACTAGCACTATTTATTAAATATTAAATGCGAACTAAGGTTATGCAGCATGACTAACATGGCAGCTATAAATAACCTACTCTCTTTGTTATTTGTCCTTGCTGGATTTTTGGAGGGAGGGTGGGGTTGTTCTGGTTTTTGTATTGTTTGTTGTTGGGGTTCCTTCTCCCCCATTTGGTTTTGTTTTGTTAGGATAATTATTAGAATATAATTTATTATCTCTTTGAATATTCAAAACTTTTTTTTTTAAGTCCTTTCTTGTGAACCCACAGATTTCCCACTCTACTGCGAAAATTTCTTGAACTCAACATTTGCTCCACTTTTCCTCCTCACTCTATAGATTCCATCTTTGTTTCCATATCACTCCAGTCTTCATTGTTGTGATTTTATCTTCCTCCCACAGAGCGAGCAGTATATTCCATGACCATCATGAAGGCACAAAAACGACTTAAAAAAAAAAACCTTGAAGGTGGTGCCAATGTTGACCATGCTGGAACAGGAACTAATGAAAATCTGATCCAAGCCAGGAGATGTGGAAACAAAGGGGAGTCTCTTAATAAGATTTTACCCCACTCCATCACTATTATGGACATATTTGAACGAGAACTGGAGTTAGAAATAAAAACATTGGAGATAATCAGTGTGATCATAACAAATAGTGAAGGAGATACAGTTCTTGAGTCTTCTTTCCTCTTGCATCTGCCTGTTGTGGCCATCTGTGGTGAGATCCCCACCAGACACAGGGTAGGGAGGATGTGCTTGTGGAAGAGTTCAGGTCTCTCAATAGTTCTCTTCAAACCCTTTTGGGGCAAGCACCAAAATCCCTCAGACACTTCTTCCTAATCATTTATCCAGGTAGGAAAAAAATTCATTAATCATTTATCCAGGTAGGAAAAAATTCATTCATTCATTCATTCATTCATTCATTCATTCATTCATTCATAATTCATTAAAATTCAAAAATTCATTTATTCAGCAACATTCCCACCCATGTGTAATGGTAACAGATGACTTCAGAAGAAAGCCAAGCCCTCCCTCATTGATGCTGAGACCTCTCTGCAAGGCAGCAGACAGGCTGGTAATGTTTGGGCTGTGTAATCCCCTTTCTTCAGATGTTTTTTAGATCCAGCATGCCTGAGGAGACTTTCAGTACTACAAAAGTATTCAAATTTTCTTGACAACTCCAAGATTCACCATCTCTCTTTTTACAGAAAAACCCCTAATGCTTATTGATGGCATATGAAAATATAATCACTTCCCTGCCTGACCGCTCACAATCCCCCAGTGCTCCTTTATAACCGAGGGAAAGATGGAACTTTTAACCATGTTGTTTTGGAAAAAATATAGCTAGCAAAACACCAGTAGGCTCTACAGTCCTTAACTCCATCGAGGCAGCACAGAAGAGGGAGGTTTAGCTCCAAAAAGAAGCGTGCTCTGGAGCAGTCCCTCCGGATTATTTTGTGATTTAGCGCAGCGCAAGCTGCTCTGAGAGACCTACCTCTGTGGCATGTCTAAATTCTAGCGTGTTCTTTGCCACAGGCAAGACAAGCGATGTGAAAAAACCAGCCCCAGTGGTAACATTATTGGAAAGCAGATTCCTGTTGGAACAAGCTGGAGATTAGTGAGATAGATTTCGAGTGACGAGACTCATCCCTGGCTTTTGTCTTCCTGCAGTGCGAAGCACAAGACAGATGGCTTGATAGAGCAAAGTCTGGCAAAGGTAAATGGCAATGATGGAGCAAAGGAGTCATAACATTCTCCTGACAAAGCCTGGATGTCTGAGCAGTGAAACACAGAGGGGAGGGGATTAAGGGGCTGCCAGGCTCCCCACAGGCTGCCTGCAGTAGCTGCACTGCCCTCCCAAAGGCACCGCAACAAAGCCAGATCAGATCTTCCTTTTCCCCACACAAACTTCTCTAAAATGCAAAATTACCCTCTCTCACAGGGGGCTGTATGAACATCACCGGCTTCCCTGTATTTTGCAAAGCATATTACTCATTGTGACTTCTTCTAAAGGTTGAAACTTTTGGTGGCAATTTCCACATTTCAGAGTCCTCCTGGGAAATCTAAACCCATCTTTTAAGGAAAATGTCATTTCCTGTCTTTATAATTGTAAAATAATAATTCCAGCCTCTCTCTGACTGTGCTTCAAAAAATAATACCACAATTTTTGTAATATCCTTTTAAAATAAGCACTATGTTGCTTCCTTCCAATTAGACAGAATATTGGGTAATTGCAGGAATGTAGACAGCAGAATTGTCTTCCCTAAGGATACCTCCAGGTACAGAAGTAAAGCCCTAACAGATGCACAGCACCACTTTACTGTTTTACAAAGTCAAGCTGTGCAACTTTTACCTCTAGAAGGGGAACACATCTAAAATTTATAAAAGTATTTTCTGAAGAAAATAAAATGTGCATCTAATACTGGAGAAACTGCCAAAACAGCACAGGTAGTGATATTGCCCCAATAACAGAATCCTTTTCTGAAAAAAAATTCAATACACTTGGAACATCAAGATAAAGTCTTGACTTGATCTTCAAATGGCATATTAACTAACCTTTTCTTTCTCTTTTTGGTAAACAAAAGAGACAAATACAGAGAATTTGCCTTTTAGGTTGGGTATTCCTCACCAAATGAGGGTATAAATGAACAGTTAATTGTTTCCCATTAAGCAGAGACACAGAATAGCAGAAGCTGTTATCTTTTCATTCAGAAAAGATAACAGCTGAGTTATCTTTGAGTTTGAGCTATCAGTTATCTCTGAGTTCAAATTTGAATCCTGCTTGTAAGAGCTACCCCAAATGATGTTGCTTCTGTGAATATTGATCACATCACACCTTAAGAAGGCTGCAAAGGGATCCATAGCTCCCAGCATCCTCCAAAATGCCTTGAATGTCATTTTATTTTGAGAAAATAAAATTCCTGCCCAGCAAATATTTATATTTTTACATAAACCTCTGAGTTGCTGCATCTGGGACCAGGTAGCATAAGAGAATCAATTAATGTCCTTAAAGCTGAGCATCTGCAGAAACATTTACAGCCCCAAAGTCTAAGGTGTCAGTGTTTTCTTTTAAGTGGTTTAGTTACCCCAAATTTCTAGAGAGAGACTCTGAGTACCAAAGAGACCAAGGTCCAATTTACACCGAATCAAAGTTCTGGGATGCCTTTAAAAAATGAGAAACCTCCTGGTGCCCTTTCATTAACACTGAGGAGGACCTAATTTTGCAATAGTTCCCCCAGGTTGTCAACATTGAGGTTATAGAACACAGCCCAGGGATGCCATAGGTCCTTCTCTTCAGAACATCAGAAGAGGAAGAAAAAGGACTGAGCCCTTCATGCCCCTTCACCTATACATTAATCCCAGCAAGAGTGTCTCTTCTGGAAGAATTCCCTTACATTATCAAAACTGTTCAGTACTGAAAGGTTTGGTAGTTTATGTTCAGGAAAGCACTTAAGCAAGTACACACTGCCCAGATTTCTTGGGCATGCAGTTTTGAAATTTTAGTGGGGGGAGGGAAAAATCAGCCTGATTTCCTCCCTGAGCTGTTTCAGTGTGCATCAGGATTCCTGCTTCTAATGCTGGATGAAAGCAAGAAGCACGGATGCTTGCAAAAGCAGGGATCAGCCAGGGAATTGTGGAAATGGATTGCTCAGAGCTCGTAGGTGAACTGAGGCTGTGCTCAAACCCTGTGACAATTGGCTGATATTTAAATCCCAAGTGTAACATACATGTGGTTCTTGGGATTTTTTCCACTGGAGTAACAAGAGCAGGGCATCCAAGGGGCACTGTAAACTTCAATGCCATTATTGAGAGAAAGCTCTAGACTTCAATAAAAATCAAGCAATTTTGTGTAAGGTATTCCTAAGAAATACACTAATTTCACAGCAGGTTTATAATTTGGCCTTAGCCTGCAGTCACCAGCGTTGCTTCTCTGCAGACATGCATCTTGTACTGCCCAAACACCTTCAATAAGGTAGCTGGCAACCCAACCTGTGAAGGGAAGAGCAATAGAAAGCTCTGCTCATAAAATAAAATTAAAGCATCATTTGAAACAGATTTAAGTATATGCAAGTTGCAACAGATTCCCTTAGGCACATAAAACTTTTGTGCTTACAACAAGAGATAACTCAAACTGATGTTCAGTTTGCCAATTTATTGCAATAGTGATATTTTGACTTGTATTAAAGAGTCTTGACTGATGACCTCTCTAATTCCTTCAGTGCAAATGTTTTCTTTCAACATCAGACATTTTTTTTTAACCAGCTATTTATTTGAGAGTAAAATCTATCATGGCCTGTGCAGACAATCCAGATTTTTAATTGTGTTAAGAGTTTTTGGAATCTGCTAGACAGTGCCTGAGAGCATTTGGTGATTTGATCCATCGATTAACCTGGAAACATGCTTGTTTCACAGGCTTGGTTCTAAAGAGCTTTTGGCTCTTCTTTCAAATAGATTTTGCCAAAAAGCAATTACTAGCAAGAGGCAGGAAAACTTGCCTTATGGATTTTGAATTCACTTTCTCCTTTAATGTACCAGGAATCTGAGCATGCTGCCTCCTGCTTCTTATCAGCTCAATATTTGCAGTGACACCAGAAAAAGCAATTGTGAATTCTGCAATTCTAGTTCATTAGAAGTCGTCATATGGGGAGCATCTCTAAAAGCAAATGGTGCCAAGCCAGCATTTAAAGCCATTCATCAACTCTGGGTTTAATAACCACCTTATTTATATCCCATATGCTAGGAAAAATATTGTAATTGGGATGGATTATATAAAACATGCGGAATGGAATAATTTAAAAAACCGCCAGTCTGCTTTGCTTCTAAGATATTTGTTTGAGACTGGTTGATTCAGTGGTAACAATGGAATACCCTTAGTGTCCAATTCCTTTTGCTTTTCTGGGTGACATCAGTGCTCAGGAGTGAGATTTTTAATGTGCTGGAAGATATTCCCTTCTGTCTCACCTGTAGGTGACAAGGGGCCTGCCCAGCTTGCCCCAGGTTTTAGTGCCCATCCCAGAGGCTGGTTTGCAGCAGGACAGCTCAGAACACCCCTTAAAACTCTCTGAGAGCATCTGTGCAGCAGAGCAGGACAGGAGGGGGATGCCCTGGCTTCCCTTCACCCTGCCTGGGCCTTGCAGGTGAAGGAAACGCCAGCGAGCCCTCGTCTGTCAGCACCCATCCGCCCCAAAACGAAGGGGAATTCAGTGTGCACAGACTTGCACAGGCATCTGATGCAATCTGAAAGGGAGACAGACCTGCTGCATTACCTAACATGTCTAAAGGAATGCCCCATAACCCATATTTTTGTGCTGGGGAGCTGCTGATTGCACAAGCTGTTCATGAGGTTCTTACAACTCTACACCTCCAGGTCATGATCTAGCAAGTGAAGGCCTCTCTAATCTGACATATTTAATATACACGCTTCTTATTTAAGATAAGAATCAAGATATCAAGAACACTGAGAGGTGTTCCAGCAAAGAGGGCACTTGTCCTGAAGTTCAAAGTTTGAACTTCAACCATGTGAGGAGGAACCTTGCACCATCAGGATTCTGTGTCTTGCAAAGGTTCTCATGCAGGTTTTCAGTACAAATAATAACCATAGGTTATTGTTCTCATGCAGGTTTTCAGTACAAACAATAACCACATCTTCATTTTGAGTAAGACCTTAGGAGGAAAAATATTTTTTATAACATAAAATAAAATTAATTAAAATACATTACACATTTTAATGGTTTTCTCGGTGTTATTTTTATTATTATCTTGAAGAGGAGAATGGATATAGCAGATTAAAATAAGTCAATAAATAGCCCACCACAAAAAAAAACAAACTAAACCCAAAACCAAAAAAACTAAACCAACAAAAAAAACCCCACTAAACAAAAAACCCCAAAAAACCAAAAAAAAACAAACCAAACCAACAAACAAACAAACAAACAAACAAAATTAAACAAAAAAACACCCAAAACCCAAAAAAACCAACCAAAAAAACCAAAAAACCAAAAAAAAACCCACCAAAAAAACCAACCAACCCAAATCTCACATGTGGAGATAGATAGATAGATAGATAGATAGATAGATAGATAGATAGACAGATAGATAGATATCATGGATTCATGGATACATGGCTATGCAATGAAACACTTAAAACATTCACTGACCCCTTATTAATATGCTTGTCAAAACCCTACATTTTGCCCTATCTGGAATCAACTCTTCACTTTTTTGTTGTAGACAGAGTATTAAAAAAAAAAATCCCAACAAATTAGATATTTGATCCTGGAGACAAAAAAGCAGAGAAAGTAGTGTGTGTGCACATTACAATTATATTATCAAGGCTTTCTGTAATGTTATTATAGGCTGTTCCAAGTTACCATGTATGAAAACAAACCACACTGATTCCAAGCCCCAAAATGAGAGAAGTTAGAGAAATATAATCAGTGCAGCTGTGGCAACAATACTATTGTTAAAGTACAGGGAGATTTTATAAACAGTGAGTAAGAAGTCAAGAAGGAAATAGTTGTAGACAAAATCATTGCTAGAAAACATGAAAGCAACTCTTTCTTTCCCATCCCATCCCATCCCCTCTCCACCCTGTGAAAAGATTATCCATGGAAGGGGAAAAAAGGGTGAGGTTGAGGGTGGTGTCCCACAGAAGGCCATAACACACAAAAAAATATGTGTACTTTTTTCTCTTGGAAGAAGATGAGGGGAAAAAAAAGAGCCTGGAATTTCTTTTGGAACACATACTGTACTTTCAGGTGCCATCTGTGGACTATGAAAAAAACTCCTGTGTTAAAACAAGAATAAAAGAGGTAAAGGACAATCCATCACAGCCCTTGCCTGCAGCACGACAGGGATGTTCCCAAGCAAGTTTGGAACAGCTCTGCTGTGAGCTCCAGTGGCACTTCAGCTTCTCTGCCAGCAATGTGTAACAGAGGGCAGCAAATATTTCAACAAACACTAATTTATCTTGCCCCCTTATTGACAAAAGTGCAGAGATGCCTTAGCAAAGAAAAACAAATGCCACTGAGTCAACAGCCGTGCTTTGCAGTGGTTTCCATCCACTTTGCTTTGGCACTGTGTGAAGAACCTCAGTGGCATTGCTCCTGCTTTACATCACTGCAGCAGAACCACTCACTGCCTGATCCTCTGAAAAATCACATTTCCAAAGAAATTGTTGATGGTGCAACTCCCCTCAGCATGAGAGGCCAGGCTTCAACCCCCACATGTTTAACTGCTTCTAGGAGGCTTCAGTGGTGTGCTGGAAGAAACCAAGGAGATGAAACTTGAGTAATGTATCTTCTATATCTATATATATTTTAAAAAAGGTAACTTTCTCTCTGTAGGAAAATTGACTTAATAGGAACTGCAAATATATGAAATGTGAGAGCAATGTTCCCTGATATCACCAAAACTAAAGGTATTGAGAAGGACAGTCTGGACAATTTTCACCTTCCACTTTTTAACAATGTTCAGTTCATATACTCAGTTTAAATATTACTCTAGATTGAGGCTGGGGAGTATGGCAGAGCTGCCTTTCTCCTCTGCCAAGATAAAAGATTTTCATCATTTCTTTTGAAGTTTAGAGTCTATTAAGCAGCAACACAACATTCACATTTTGGAAAAATAGGGTTCTTGTGAACTGGCAGGAAGCATAACATGATTTCCTGGTAATTATTTCCATCATATTAAATTATTCCCTTTTGAGGTTTGCTTCGAATATATGTATTTGGTGGAGCTAGGGAGGTTTATTGAGCAAATGTGCATACTGATGAGTGACAATGAAATTTTGAAAAGAGCTGTGACTGTTTCTTCAGACCACTTTGATAGGATGCAGACATTCCAGGCCAGATATCTGAGGGGAGATGTGCAATGTCAATTCAAGTCTGGAAATTAAAAGGCTCAGTGGAACTCAGTCCCATAGACAGTAGGAATTCTCCCTGAAGATTGCTGTATCTCTTAAAAATAAAGATGATACCATCAGTCTTATCACACATCTTATCTTTTGCAGAACCAGGTTACTTTCCCTTAGCCCCACCACCAGTTCAACAACTCCCCAAAAATAATTTCAGCCCCTTTTGACCGCGCTTTCTCTGCAGTACCTTCAGCATGTTCTCTGTCTTCTCCCTGCCAAAAACACTTCCTGTCCCCCAGACACAGGAGCTGGCAGTGAGGAGCTGGGTCAGCTGTGAGAGGTTTCCATGGAAGCAATTAAGCCTTCCTGGCAGTGGGAATTCAGACACCGTGGGATGCGATGGGACTCACTTCACACAGAGTTTTGACCTCATCCAGTCTCTGAAAGCGCTCCCTGACCTCCAGCCCAGCATCTCCAGTGCTGCTACTGCCCAGAACACAGAGTTCCCAGACAGACCAGGTGTGCAGGGAGCTCTGTGCCTCCCTCTGGTACCGGAAATTGTTTGGGATTCAGCAGAATCCCAGAGCAACGATTAATGCTGCTAATTTTTCTGACAGGAATCTAAATGGCGTGGAGCCAGTCACAGCATCAACAGAGTTGCTGCCAACTACTAAAAACAAGCAAGTCAACCATAATTTACTAGCATTCCTGACTCTTTTTCTGAATTAGATTAGTGCATTTTGAGCGTTTTCAGAGAACATTTGAAAGAATTCAGCTGGACGAGGAACAAGAATTGTTTCACTGACACAGTTTATTGGGATTTTGAAAGCACTTTTGACAATATACCTCACAAGAGGCTAGTAAGGAAACTGAGAGGTTGTGAGGTGGGAGTTGTAGTTGTGTGTTGATCACAAGCTAGCTGGAAGAGAACAGAATGGAATAAAAAGCTCAGTTTTCAATATGGAAGTGGTTAGCAGCAGAGCACTGACAGAACTTCAGTGCATTCGTGGCTGTCGCCTGGAAAAGGCCTTAATCAGCATGGTGGCATGATTTGCCATGGAACTGTTTTTTTTTAACAAGGAACAATTATTTAACTGAGCAGTTATTTAAGTTAGTCAAGACAAACCTAGGCAATTAGGCAGCACAATGGCAGAGGAAGTTCATGATGGAAAATTCAAAATAAGGTGTGTTGGGAGGATATTACTAACACACATTGTTGAATTTTGAATTAACAGTAACCACCCAATAAAATGACCCGTGTGTCACCTTGGAGAGCTTAATAAAAACATCTGCTTAATGTGGGAAGGCAATCAAAAGCACATGAAAAGTGACCACAAGTGGAGAGAGGGGTGGGGTCGCAGTGAACCTGCTCTGCCAGGATGTGCAGTGAGCGGGACGTGTTCTCACTCTGCTGCGCAATCCCAGGATGAGCTGGAAAACCTTGAGCACCTTTGACATTGCCTCCCCTCCTCTGCCCCCAGCTCTCTCCAAAAGGCCTTCCTGTGGCTGCAGAGCAGCTGTTCCCAGGATTTCTGCTGCTGAGCTCACAAAGCAAGCCCACCGAAATGCGGTCATTTAATAAGATACAGGATTTCGAAACAGATGAATAACACCCCATCCACTTCAAAATAATAACAGAAAAATCAAGTAATCAGAGTTTTCAATGCTGAAAATTGGTCTGGATGCAAGGGCTAATGTTCCCAAATATAGAGACCAACATTTCTTTTTTTTTTTAATTCCATAACTCAGTAGTCTGCAGACTCAAAAGCTGTGAATACTTACTATGCCGTGATGAAGAAAGACATTCACCACAGGGCAGCAGGGCTCACGAACTTCTGAAAGCCTAAATTAAAAACATCAAGCACCCACAATACCCAATTAATCACCAGGTTTTGTCTGTGGGAGTTCTTTGCACCTCCTTATAAGCTTAATCCCATTATAGCAAGATATTCCATTGCCTCAAACTTACACACTATTATTCTGCATGTAAAATCTCGTTCTCTTTGCAGGGAAGGTGGGGACTAGAAGGACTGATAGAACCAGTCCCGCTCAAACTTACAGCATGAGGCAGAGATCAAACTTTGATTATATCTAGTTGAGAATGCATTTTTACTCCACAGCACACTAAGCGTCCTGTACATGTCTGAAAACAGGTAAGCCAAAATAATGCTGATTGGAAGTAAAACAAGAAAGCAGCTGATCAAAATGCATAGAGGGGAGGGAAAAAAACACCCAGCAATCCAAAACAGAGTTCTGGATCAATAAAAAAAAAAACCCCAGGGAGAAGCAAAGAGACTGGTCCTGAATGGAATCAGGATTTATCAGGCATCATGTTTTTACTTTGCTACAAAAAAAAAAGTATTATTTCTGTTTATGCTGGTTCACCTAGACAATGGTTAGTCATCCTGCAATCAATCACTCTTGTCAGTTCATGTAGGGCAAAGCAGTACAGTGGATTTGGGTTCCAATCCTGCTGACATTTCACATGCTGCCAGAATACAGTACTTTTTTCCAATTCATTTCTTAAAAACTTAAGAAGAAATAAAACATTACATGGCAATTATGCACTAGGGTCATAATGTCAACCGTTAACATTTATGAAAAGCCCAAACTAGAATTATTTATGAAACCTTCATTTGGTCACCATATGCAGGGTTGCAATATCATATTTAATTACATACTTGAAGAGTTATTTATACACAAGATCCCAGGTTTTTTTCAGTATAATGAAAGAAACTTTAGCTACAGCATAAGTCTAAGGCAAAGGCGGAGAAAACAGTTTAAGAGAATGCCCTAATGACTATCAGATACTAGCCTGGAGGATTCTCTTCTAGACTCTGCTACTTCCCATAGAATATCAGACAGCTGACTTAAATTTGTCTTTCCCAGATGATCTGCAAGTATGTTCTCTATTTTTTAGGTGTCTGCTTGGCTTACAGAAATGCCTGCAGCTCAAGACCACATTGGGTATGTGTGGGACTTGTGCTTTGAGCACATGAAGCGGTGGATAGTTCTGAAAAGATCCAACCCACAATAAGTGAAAACTTCTGACCTTGAGACCTTTGTGCTTCTCTGCCCATAATACTGTGTTCCATAAGACGGTCTTGTGAAAACCATTCCAGAAATATTTGTGAAGCATTCATAAAGTGTAGGCATGAATATTAAACAAAATAGGGCAGGGAGAAAGGAACAATTCTGGGTTTACATCAGGGATTCAAAGGCTTGCAATAAACAGGGCACTAAAGCACATGCTGAAGAAAACCCTGTATTAAAGATACCTGTTCATTAACTGAAGCCTCTCCACCCTCTGTCCTCAATGAGACAGAGATTCCCTGGAGAAAATAAAAAACAATATGGTCTTCAATATCACAATCTCAATGGATATACAAAAGGTGACACAAAATTCTGACAGTCTAGGTACCTTATGATTTCATCATACTATAAAAACTTTATGGCTTTTAACTCAATTTCACCCATGTGTGACGATATGCAAAAACTGTTCTTTTGTGACAAAGAAAGATGGACACAATGTTGAGTGACTTGATTAACTATCAACCTATTATTTGCATCCTATTTTACATTAAATCACATCAAAGAAAATTCTCAAAGACCTCTTGGAGACCTTCTCAAAGGTCTACAAGACCACAGCCCCATGATCCTTCTCAGTCTCTTTATTTGTGCAGGTATGGGATGGAAATTGCATTGGCTCCATCAGTCTGAGGCTGAATTATGACTTCATGGCTAGGGTAACACTGCAAGGCTTCTCTTCCACATTTCACTGGCTTTCATATTACACAACAGTGGTGAACATTGCTTTGGAACTGCTTTTTTCTCCCCTGATTTGTTCTTCCCAGAACATCTCATGCAAAATTAATTTCCTTTGCCTGGAGGCTCTCTGAGGAGGGACTGCACTGGAGATCTGCATTGTCATCTTTCCTGTCCAATGTGTATTTGAGACTGTTGGGTGGGAGGGAGGTACATAGGATCCAGGTATTGCTTCTAGGGTGTTATCACAATTTTATCACTCTTCCAACCATCAGAGTGCCTTGCCAAAAGTCTAGGCAAAATGCAGAAGGGTGAAATCTGCTGATGCATCCAGTGCAACAGGGATTAAATTGATGGCATGGTTGAGCATTGCAGCTGAATTTGTAAAACCCCTAATCTTTCATTGTTTCAGTATTTCTTCCACTATGTTTGTAAGCCTGTGGTTTTGATGGATAGCAGAAGCTACCAAAATGCTGCATTGCCCATGCTTGAAGCATTACCTTTAACTGTGGAATTTCCTGTTAGGATCCTTGCTTTCACACTTCACAACTGAACCACCTCAAAGTAAACTACACTGTGTGCAACCCAAAATCCTACAAAACACAGGACCAAAAGAAGATCTGTGGCTGTTAGAAGATCAATATATGCCCCTGGTGCTCCCGGCTGTGGAATGATTCCTAGCTGGAATATAAAAACTTGATTTTGGCTGTAAGGTGCTGGTTGTGAGTCCCGAGGACCTGGCTTCTCATGGCCTGATTAGACACACTGTGTGTTTTTGGTCTAAGTCACCAAAGGCTGGAAATGTCATCCCAGTGGAAGTATCCTTGGAAAATCTCTCTTGATTGAAGGACAGCAGGTTATCCATGGAGTATCCTCAGCTTGGGAAGGACCCACTCTCCTCTCCTCTCCTCCTGACCCCCACTGCATGCCAGAAGCACTCAGCTGAGTGCCACAGGAGTGGGATTTTGGGGGAGATTTGGCATGATATTCCTGTAATATATGGCAGGGATAGCCAGAGGATTTACAGCCTTCCTCTTGTGCTTTCCTGTGAGTCTCATTCAACACAAATGTTGAAGATACCTGGGACACAGAAGGTGCCTGGCATGTGCCACTACATGAGCAATGCGAGATGCAAAACCAGTTTCAGATTGCAACCCCCTGAATTAAAAAAAGAAAAAAAAGGTGAAGGAAATCCTTCTGTAGGGAGAGAACACCATCACAGAGATCTTTTTTATTTCTGTCATTCCTTTCTTTGGACCAATAAAACCCTGCAAACTTATGAGAATCTGCACTTGTTATTTCATCACTCATGAGCAATGTAGCAATTCCAAACTCATGTTTATAAAACTGTTACATCCTTTCAACATCTGTTTCCAATATATGTGAGAGCTGGGCTTATCTTTGTTGTCTGCTTCAGTCTGGCAGTTTTATTTGGGATTTAAATCCCCTTTGAATGCACTGTTCTGTTGATCTGGAGTTTTGGACCAATCCAAAAAAGCTCAAGTGGAAATGATAGATCCTTATGTTACATAAATGTCTTTCTGAACTTTTTAAAGTTCATTACACTGATGGACCAGAATATTTAATTATTGTCCTTACTATCACTTTCCTTCTACTGTTTTCCTCTAATATGATTATAGAGTAAGAATAATATGATGGCTGAGTAAGTTGTCTTGGATACATTTCACACAACCCTATGAACCATCTAGTTTAACCCTAAATCTGTCACTTCCTATGGAATTATTTCAAAATACATAATAATATGTGGTAAAAATGAATGCAGGGTAGATGACTTGAGGTAAATTGAACAGGTTTGGTCATGTGAAATTTTATACTCCTGGAAGTTAAAAGATAAAAAGCAATTTTTTACTGAACGTTTTCATCAAATTGATAGTTATTATTTCCAAAAAATATTCAAAAATTGCATTAATTTTGGAACTAGTTTTCCCTACTCCAAGTAAATTTTTTATATAACATATTCATAAGGGTATACTCTTCCTTTCCTGTCCCATCCTTTCTGTTTTTCCTTACTAGCCACACTGTTACTGTGCTTGCCAGATTGGCTGTGCTTATCACCTTTATGGGACAAATAAGGAGAAAGGAAATAGAGTTTGCTTCAACATGACTTGTGCCTGCCAGGACAAATATAGGCCTGAGAATGGAAAGACAATTTATTTCATTTTTTTTAAATCAAAGATTGCCAACATATGAATTGATGGAAGTTGCATGAGTAGCTCAAAAAAAAGGGGATGATCAGAGACAAAAGGAATAAGAGTGAATTTGATTTAAATGACTGTAATACACTGACACAACTACTTTTGTAACAACCTGGGATGAGTTCTGACAGCTTTTCCTAGTTTTTATTCACTGATTATTCAGGCAAAACTCCCACTAACTTCTCTCCCACGGTCTGACTAATATTTATGTACATTATCTCCATGTCACCTTGTTATGGATCACACAGATCTTACTCATTTAGCTTCAGGAGACAAGTATTTCACACTCTGGGACAGGCAGAGTTGTTACAGCCTAAACATGAAAAAGGATTAGAAACATCATAACATTCATTACTGCTTCTCTGTGCAGTTTTATGCTCCCTTATGTAAAAACCTTTCTTTACAGATGCAGAACTGCTTTCATTATACCATTCTGTCAAATAAGTATGTAGCCATATGATGGCAGCAATATGCTTAAATACGTGGATCCCAACATTTAATATGTTTTACTTGTCCAAAAAAGGAAGATACAACTCAAACTAGTGATCTGGAGAGCAAGGCACAGCAGTCAAACATCACATTCAGACTGAAGCTGTCTCAGTTTTTGACTACAAAATAAAGATTCGCCACCAGTTTTGCTGATGAGTACAAGTCTAAGAAATCCAGTCATTTCATTTCAAATTCCAAAGCCATTTTAACCTCTTTAAGTGTAGAAGAAGCATTTGACAAAACAATTTGCCTTAGCACTGTACGTGTAATGGATGGCATGGAATTATCTGTGCACTCATTGCTCCACAGTAACCAAATATTATCAGCAAAAATTAAGCCACAGTATCAAAATGAGGTCTGGAGGGAAGATGCTGGAAATTTAAACTTTCACTGGTTGATCTAAATTTCTCCAAAATATATCCTTTAGCAGGTGATGAAATTGAATGAACACAAAATGCAAGCCAAAATGGAAAAGAGATTTCATTGAAGTGCCATGCTTGATAAATCATTCAAATTATTTCCCAGAGAATTCTTAAATTCTCAAAAAGACAGTGTAAAAACAGTGGTATGTAAAACCTGCATGGACATACAACCATGCCTGTAAGGCTTGGATGAATAATTACAGCACTGTCGAAGAACAACTTTTTTTGTCCTTTCCTCGGTTTTCTCATCTTGTATCACTGGCTTCCTCAGGAGATCATCCTATCTCTATCTAGCCCATACAACAGAGCTCTTTTAAGACAAGAAATCCAAAAAAATAAAGGAGGTAAGATCTGGAAGGATAAGGGGACACTGGAAATATATTCCCTTAACCCTCTGGTAGTAATTTACTCATTTTTTTTTTTCCAGGCACATCTCCACTGAAAATTTATTGAACACATATTTCTATCCAGTGAATTTGAACTCCTCTTATTCCAGGGGGAGAAATGCTTCATGGAAAGGAAGTGGCATGCCTACAGCCTGGACAGTAAGAGACTCTTTAGATAAATACAGAGAGATTCAAGCAAAACTTGAGGTCCTTTTAGACTTTAGATCAGAATAAAGGTTAGGGCAAATCAGAAACTGAGGGGTCAGTTCCCCTCTAGTACCTGCTGTGTAATTCCAAATAGACCTAAAGGGGCATAGCAGTGTTTGAGCAACTTGAAGGACATTGGGTAACACAACTTTACACCTCTTCCTTCTTTATTTCAATTGCTCTCTCAGCCTTTTTTCCCCCCAATCCTTTACTAGTTTGTGCTTTATTTAACAAGGAAGATTATTCAGAAACAAACCAAAACAAAATAAAACATATTTTCACTGATCTGATTTCTTGTTAGTGGAAAGAAGCATTTTGTATTTCAACAGATTAAACATCTTACAATAGATTTTATTATTTTAAGAATGTTAAAGCACAACCTCTCATCAAGGGACCCAAATAATTTCTGGAAACAGTTTTGTGGTAGGAGATGATATATGGAGAAGATTAGGATGCTTTAAAAAACAATAAATATCCATTTGGTTGTGTGTGTCTATGATTAAGAACACAAAAGACTATTCTTTCTTTTTAACAAATGGTTTCTTACAGATCATTTTGAGGATCCACCTGTATTGTCTACTTACATGGCCATGAAAAGAAATGTAATTCATAATGAAATGGAGAACAGGAAAACTTTGTACCTTAATAGAAATAATAAAAATCAAAAAAAAATCCTGAAAACCACATGGTACATTGTTCTTGAAAAAAACACTTTTACTTATTTATCAGCAACTGAGCTCTGGTATCTACTGAATGCTAAAGGTATCATGTCATTACTGACAGATTCCACCAAATGAAAAATACTAAAGTAATGTGATTTTATTTTTTTAAAAGTAGCAACTTTTAGAGAATATAAATTATTTTCAGTGAGCCTTTCAAAATTTAAGTATTCGTACAGGTTCTAGAAATTAATGTTTACTATCAACAGGAGTTCACACGCAAACAGAAAATCAGTTAAGTCCAGTAAAAAGTTGTTGTTCCATTACCCTCTCCTACATGAAGATTATTTTATATAAGGAAGAGAGGTATGTTATGTTTTTCATCTCCCATTCTTGCACTATTTACTGGTTTGATCCTTTAAGCTGCAGCTCCAAAGCTCAGATCTTTCTGAATGAGCTGCACTTGTATAGAAAAAATGTCTTGAAAGAAATGTGGCCATATAGATTCATTCCCCAGTTATCCCTAAACCTCCCCTATCACCATCCTCACCATGTTTTCAGGTTAAAAAAACAAAACAAAACAAACTATAATCTGCATTTACGGAATTTCCTGTAATTTTCACAATCCTGTTGTATTCATAACTCAGGGCTACTAGCATGAGAAGTGTCTGATCAACCAGTGCTTTATCAGAGAACACCTTGAGCCAAAGCTGCAGAAGGCAGGACTGGAGAACCTGCAGGGAACCCAGGTGTCTGTAGCCTAGCCTGACTGTCAGTCATCCTTGATCTACAAAAAATACTCTCAGCTTCTCCAAATCTTCACCTTTGGCCATTAGAAATCACAGAAATGACCCATGGACATTGCTGGTCTTTGGATCACATCTCAAATGTAAGGGAAATCTGTTAAAACAGGTGGCAGTAGTGCCATGAGAACTGAAAAATACCTGTATAACAAGGTATAGCAATTTCACAGACACTTTACCAAATGCATGCTTCTACACTTAACTAAGACTTAATGGGTGCTTCCACTATATTCAAATTTTCCCTGTGTGTTTTGACCTTTTCTCCTCAGAATATTGCTTCTAATTTTCGGTCATTTGCCATATGAGACGAAATCCACACACAGTTCATAGAAGACTCAAACAGACTTTCTGCTGCTTCTGTTTTCATTTTATTTAGGTTTATTTTTCTAAACCACATGTTACCTTATACCTTGCCAATGTAACTGGTTTGGAAATAACATATTAATTCAAACAATGTTTGTTTGGAGGAACTCTCTGATAGCTTTCAGCTGGCTAAACACACTTAGATAGCATCCTGTTGGTTTCTGAGACAGAAGTGAAAGGCGGATCTGCTTACCAAGTGACGGCTTTGATGCAATATCCTCACAATATATGAGCACTTACACTTCTATATTCCTGGTGGCAGCTCTTTCTCAGGAGTCCTTCAAGTGCCAAAGTTCATGCAGTTCATGTTTATATTCAATTAAAACCCCAACTAAAATATTTGCAGACAAATGCTGCATTCTCAAGCTCTACGGAAGCCATTCAGACACATCTTCTACACAGATAACAGTGTGGGCTAAGTAGATAATTCCATGACAAATCACCTCTACTGCTGTTTATTTTGGTAGAAAGTGATTGCTAAATTTGTTTTCATGCATCCAAAATGAAATGTAACTTGATAATGCTTCCACTGAAAATACAAAATGGGTTCAGAAAAGGAAACTGCAATTCAGATTTGTTTTAAAACATTTCACAAACTGACACATTATTTTGTTTTCCAGGGGAAACAAAAATCTAAATGTGCCATGTGAAAAACTGAATGAAATTCAGTGTGTTTCTAGAATGAACTTGAAATACTAGTACTTAAATATAATGGTTCATGTTTTGATAGTGCTTTTCTCTTTTGCTGCTCTCTGAAAGCCTTGTAGGAGCAATCAAGGAAAGCAAATATAAACAAATAATGTTAAATGCAGTATGAATAAGAGTATACCTCCTTTTAGCATGAGAATATTTCCCTCCCACCTGAAAAAATGAAGATATTTCACTAGTGTTGTGGCAACATATTGTATTATCTACTGTTATTAAGCTCAAAAATCCCTGAAGTTTACTTAGAGAATGGTTCAAAATATAAAATATCTTTATTATGGCACACCCATAGCCACACATTAAATGTTTCCTTTTCTAGCTGTCTATGAGAATGGCATTGACTTAAAAGTAATTTGTAAGGGAAAGATACAGTAAATAAATGTCATGAACTTTAGGTAGATATAATCATTTTTATTACAGCACCATGTTATTTACTGCTAAACCACTAATGGTTCAGGTTGATCAGGGCAGCATAATCAGGTGATCAGTAATTAATCATAATTAATAACTTCCAAGTTCCATGAGTTCCATGATGGTAAGACAAAGTAAGTATAGAAAAAGAGTGTCTGCCACTTGCCTGTCTTGAAAATGCCCTGCTCTATTTATTGTCTTTACATAGAAGAGCATCTTTTGTGGGATTTTGTGGGCAGGATATTTGATTTTCTGTGAAGGAAAAGGCCTCTTTCAACTATCAGCTTTAAAAAACAAAAATGAGAAAAAAATAAGTAAAATAAATATAAGTAAAAATACAGGACATTAATAATTTCAAGATTCTCCAGTTTCAGTAGAGTAAGTTATTACCCATTTCTGGAACCCATAAGCACTTTCCCACTAAAACCCTTGCCTTTGAATGTTATGATGGTATATATATACTACCAATAATCAATGGTATGATTATTGATAGTACCCTTCCTTTCAAATCCCTGATAAGCAGCCATGACTGCCACTGCCAGTCTATCATAACTAGACACTGTCTACACATCATTCATAGGGGGTTTTCTTCTCTCATTTCATATTTGCTGCACAAAAGAATCATAACTGGCAGTGTTGATGTAAGTCTTAACATTTGTTTCAAAAGAATGTACTTAATGAATGTGCTTTTTAAAAAAAAAAAAAAAAAAAAGCAAATTTTTACTTCAGTCAAACCTCAGGATATTTGCTGGAGTAAAGCCAAAACCAACCCACCCTAAACAAAATGGAATCCCTGAGAATGAATCCCTTCCCAAAACTAAGAACAGGTTCGGTCCTGTGTTCCTGAAGCTGGATAGATTCTATCAGTACCACATAATTACTCTCACAGCTTCTCACAATGCCTGCTAGAACAGAGCAGTAGACCTGAAATGTGTCAGTGGACTTCAGAATGACAGCTGTCTCCTGAATAAAGGATGTTTTCTGTCAGCAGGCCCTGGTACCAGTGCATAAAATCAGACCTGCACTGCCATGTGTGCACAACCTCAAGCTTAAAATGTAGTTTCTGCAGCAGCTTTATTGTCTGTGTATAAATGCATGTTCAGACTCAGGTCCAGCATATACCACCATGCTCACTGGCTGGAAACTCTGTGCTGGAGAGGGAACACGATCAGAGGATTGGGATCTGATTTATGATTCAGCTCTATTGTTACAGAAAGCAATGGGCATGGCTGAATTAATTTGTCCTGGCTCCAGTCCTCCAAAAACCATATCAACTTGCCATGTCCTTCCACCATGACTCAATAGCAACATAATCTCAGGATTCTATTAAAAATCTGTTAGGCATGAAACACACTTGTGCCTCCTGAGGGAGTCTTTATGGGATTACGTAGCTCCTACATGAAGCAGCTTAGTGAATTACAATATAGAAGAGAATTATGTGAGCCTAGGAGAAAAATAAAATTTTTGAAAATATCTAAAGGAAGAAAAAGTTTTCCTCTAACCACCAAACAAAGAAGGCCACAGAGGGAATATAATTCTGATCTGGATGCACCAGGAGAATACAATACAAGACTAAAAAATGAAGAATTTAATATTTGTTCATACAGATCCCCAATATCAACCAGCCCTGCAGGGACACACATGCCTGTTCCATGGAAAGCAGGGTGGATTTAACCTACATGATTTAATTTTTGAGCCCCTGTAATTCAATGGCAGGACCACAAGTGAAACAGGTAAGTTGGGCCATATCCCCCACGAGGCACTCAAAGTGTGAGACCACAGGGCATCAGACCCTAACAAGGTGGATTTTGGAAATCCCACTGCCACAGCTGTGGGTCCCACACACACCTCAGCTGCAGACCATCACTGCAGGTCCTGTAGAGCAAACCCTGCTGCTGCACAGGTGTAATGCAGATGTTTGCAGTGGTGAGCACAGGTGTGAGGTCTGTCACGAAAGGCGCAGCACATATGGAAAAACTGGGAAATCTAAAATTCTATTGTGGAAATTTCCTAAGTGTTTGATTCCAGGATGAGTAAACATAAGCTGTGGGGACAGTCTGTGCACAACTCTGTGGGCTGCACCTTTCAGATCCTTCATATTTCTGTGAAACACAAAAATATGGACATACCAGAAGGGCAAGAAGGGCAAAGTACAAGACAATACGTATCCTACAATAGAAAACAGGTACTTAAATAATGATCTGGTGAAAATTCTTATCTTACATACATTTCCTAATTTCCTTGGCATGACTGAAAATGAATTCTCTACAAACCTAGTTAGAATAGCGTGATAAACTGAAAACCATCACAAAGTAAACCCAAGTGAATAGAAAATGAACATTACCTGGGACATCACACCTTCCTTCACAAATAGGTGTACAAGCTCTGTAGAAAACCTTTACTAACAGTGAACTTTTAAAAGTACAGGCACTTTTATGAGAGTGAGCTGGGTTTATCCCTGCAGTTTCTATGGAATGTGAAGGGTTAGGTGGAGGTAAGCCCTACAGCCTGTGGGCCAATCTCACATGAGACACGAGCCTGTGGGGCAATCTCCCCACAGCTCATGTTTATTCCAGGATGAATAAACATAAGCTGTGGGGACAGTCTGTGCACAACTTTGGGGGCTGCACCTTTCAGATCTTTCATATCGCTGTGGAACACAAAAATATGGACATACTAGAAGGGCAAAGAGAATAGGTATCATACAGGTATTTAAACAATTATCTGGCGAAAATTCTTATCCTACATACATTTCCTAATTTCCTTGGCGTGACTGAAAATGAATTCTCTACAAACCTAGCTAGAATAGCATGATAAATTGGAAACCATCACAAAGGAAACCTGAGTGAACAGAAAATGAACATTACCTGGGATATCACACCTTCCTTCACAAATAGGTGTACAAGCTCTGTAGAAGAACTTTACTAATGGTGAACTCTTAAAAGTACAGGCACTTTTATGAGAGTGAGCTGGGTTTATCCCTGCAGTGTCTATGGAATGTTAGGGTTAGGTGGAGGCAAGCCCTACAGCCTGTGGGTCAATCTCACACGAGACACACATGCAAGTGTCATTTATGCGCTGCAGAGCTCGCCAACACTTGCTGACTTCAGAAAGTATGTGCACAAAACCGTGGGCAAGACTGAACAGCCACTTTTCAAACCGAAGTTTGTTCACAGAAATGCAAACACTTTCTGCAATCTGATTCTAATTAACAATAGAGTCATTCATTCATTCTCTAACAAATGAGCAGAAATCCCCTTCCTTTAGCAATACGCAGACATTTGATAGTAACTGAGTATTTGAGGTGATTATGTGTTACAAGATCTGATTCTCTTGTATTTAACACTCAAGTCTTGTTTCCACCTCAGCTATAGGCCACAAAACCACTGTGCTGGATTATTTGCTTTGGGGCATTGGAAGAAGAAATCCTCTACACACAGCTGCAAAGGAAAGCAGTGTTTTGACACAATGAAGAGAACCTGAGGGTTGTCCTGATACTTAGCTCATAATCCCCAGAACAGAAAAGTACCTGCTGAGTGTCAGCAGGAGCAGCCAGCACAGTCCTTTTTTATGGTCTGAGATCTCTCCCACATGAAACTTCCCAGCGATTCCTTTGATCCCAACTAATAAAACCAGATCTGTGAGGAAGCATCCCTCAAGCTACTGGCAATACCCAATTGCTACTAAGCACTTGATGCAGCTATCAGGCTATTGTCACTTAAAAAACCCTCACAAAACAACAGAACAATTCAGACCAAAACCAAAGAAAAAATCCTGCTGACCATCAAGCAAGTATTTTAATTATAAAAGAAAAAGTAAAATGCTTGCTGCACTAGAAACTGAGATTCCTGCCACAAGAGTCTACTGTTGGCTTATGTTCAATTTGTTGTCCACCAGAACTACCAAGACTTTTCTAGCACAACTGCTTCTCCAAGACTCTTGTTTAAATCATGAAATCTTCAAGTTTGGAAATACATTTTTGCTTTCTTCACTCATGCAAACAATATACTGGTGTGATATTCCATTACAATGTGCTAATAAATAATGTTATTTCTAAAGTATGTAGTGTACTACAATGCGGATCAACGGATTAAGGTCAAAATTCTCCTGAGTAATTTTGCAAGCATTCATCCTAATTTTTTTAACATGTGGACACATTTCTTAATACATATTTTCAAAAAGACAGATGTTTCAATTACTTTAAAAGTTTAATAATCTTTGTACAACTGAACAATGCAAATTTTGTTTGTATGCATAAGTTGTCTTACAAACATCTTGTAAGTAAACTGAGAGATTGTAACATTTCAGGCCATGCCAGATATTCAATACATCCTCAAAAATTCTTGATTGCCCAAAATAATTCCATGCAATTAACATGGCCCATGGCAGAGAGTTTGGAAATAAATGATTTTTAACGTTCCTTCCAACCCAAAACATTCAAAGATTCTATGATCTTAATGGGTACAGAACTACAAAACATTGGGACCCAACTTTCTGCTGCCATGAATGTTCCCAACAGGAATATTCTTTTGCTCATTGTTAAATGAAAATTTTGGTTCATGAAAACCACCAATAGTAGTGGCCATCACAATTTGCCCACTGAAATATATCACCAGAAAGCTAATAATCAATTTTTTTAAATCGCTTGTTTTTGGTAAAAATAATTGCCAAGCATTTCAAGCACCACTGGCAGATCATGAGTAGAGGTTAATTTTTAATGTTATGATGGCATCTTTTGAGGATTAGATGCAAGAACCTTAGTTTATAGCATACCAAATAGTTTACTTTTTCTTTTGTAATTAAAATACTTGCTAAATGGTTAACAGGGTTTTATGCTGGATGGGTTTTTTTTGAAGTGGCAATATCTTGATTGCTGCATCAACAGAAGATTTTCCCTCTAAAAACAGTAAGAGTTGCTGGCACTTAGAACCTGCTTAGCAATTTCTGGGTTTGCCCAAAAAAACCTTTCTTAAAAAACAGTCATTATGCGTGTCTTTTTCACTTCTTTTTCCTGTGTGATAATGTAATTTATGAGTACCAAAAGTCTCCAATGCTACTTGAAATTCTTTGCTTGAGAGGAGGTTTCTCTGATACACTTGCACTTTAGCAAACATTTACCTATTTTCAATAAAAATGTCTCATCCAACTATCTTTTTATGGTCTTAATTAGCAGCTTAACTACTTGGAAGGGTTTCAAATAGAAAAACAAAATCTAGTTTATGAAAGAATAATCAGGATCAGAATACTGATCATCTATTTGCTTGACAGTTATTCTAATGATGTTATGCCCCAAAAAGGACCATGTGGTTAATTATTCTCCCTAAAATTTAGCGTGAAGAGATGGCAAAAGGTGTCTTCATTGAGGAAAGAGAAGTGGGACAGGAACACGTGTTCCTTTTAGCTCTGCAATGTCAAGCTCAGTCTTTGACTATATGTAGACATGGATATGACATTCCTGGCGGTGCAATGGCCCAGCACTGCTGGATTACTGCTGGAGAAAGGAATGGTCAGTCCCCTCTGACTGCCAGTGGAAGGAATGCCATTCCCTGGCTAAGAGCTGTCCAACAGGGATGGCTGCAGCCACTGCCGCTGACAAAGTCCAGGTCTCACAAAAAGGTGCTCACTTTTTACAACGAGAACTAATTGAGGTTTTTTTTTTTTTCTTCCAGAACCTTTCTGGCTGTTTGCCTGAGTCTGTCTCAAACATAACAAATTCATAGGTGGTTATAAATAACTCCAGGATTGCATTCAGACGCTCAGTCTGAAGATTTTTAGGTCTTACCACAAGCCATTTTTAACAGCGGATATTAAGACACCCATAAGGAATTACATGCTAATACGCTGAACAATCTGAGGCAGTACCTGGTTCCAGCAAGTTTGGTCAGAGAGGATTCCAGGACTGAATAATGTGGCACAGCATCTGGTTCAGCTACTGCACTGGAGTCATGATTGCACAGTAGGACAGACAATTCCAAGCAGCTGCTCCAAAACAATAGCATTTGTCCTTCTTTGGGGCTCCAGCTCGTCCCTGAGTAACTGGAATAGTTGCTCATGCAAGTTCTCTGTAATATTTTACACCCACCTTTTTAGCTGTTGGATCATTTACCTGGCATTTTTGAGATTCTAGAAATTCTGAGATTCAGCTCTGGGTTTCCACAGCTTGGAGCAAACTGTGCCAGTTCCTGCTTAAGGGAAGTTCAGGACTCCATGAGTTCCTAGATTACCTAATGTCTATTTCCAGTCATTACTACTAAGAGCAAACTTATTATTATAAATTTTCTCAGTAATTTTAGCAAAATAATAATAAACAACCAAAATTCCCATGATAAAGCTCTGTATTTCAAATATAGGTACTCTGAGTAGAGGAACTAAATGTAAGGAAGTGGCACGATTTAACTCTTTCATTTCTTGAGTTAGTCTCCACAAAACTGCATCGATAGGACAAATCCAGTAGTGCTGCAAAGCCTGTCATTTTCTTTTCAAGTATTTATTAAAAATTAAAATAAACGCAGAAGAACAGCAACACTGCAAAAACTTAAAGAGAAGCAAAATCTTTTGGTCCATTGAATTTCTATGCTACTGGACATTAAAGCACAACATATGCTTAACTTCATGAATTTTGGCAACATTGTGGAGAAGATACTGCTGATGTCATAAATAAAGTTATGTTTCAATCCTATCCATAGAAGCCTTAAATACTGAAGCTCTAAGAAAGCCAAGTGTGAAAAGAGAATTGTTTTCAAGCGGCAATACTTCTGTCCTCCAAAGTGATTTCTTCTGGGAGTTCTTACCCTAGGTGTTGAGAGAATTTATGGACCTTGTTTGTCCACTCTTTCAAACACCCACAAAACATGTGCACATTTGCTGCCAGCTGAAGAATCCAGCCCTACTTCTTGTTGGTGAGGTCTGGCTGATTTTAAGTGCCCCAAGTATGTTCATAAGGGCTTTAAACAAAACTACTTGGACATTTCCATCACAGCTAAACCATTCTCCCAGCACTTGTGCAATTTTCTGTGGTTTTTAGGTGACCTCTTTGTGCCATATTGTTTACACTGGAGTTTCTGTGAGCTCAAATATTTATATATTTTGACATTAAATAAGGGAAGCTAAAATACTGTAAGAAATTACTACCTGAAGTAAAAGCACCGTTCATAATCGCTCTTGCAGATGTAAGCAAAAGCTGATTTAAAAAGAATTGTGCTTGTGACCCAAAAATCTGTCTTAAACCTTTTAACATGATTTCAAAAAGATGTCTCCAGTGTAGCATTGCTGCTTATATAAATGCATTTAACATATAAATCAATTAAACAAGGAAAAAAGGTAGCTGAAAAATAGATCACTGATTACAAATTCAAAAGTACTTCCACAAGATTTAAAAACCAGCAGGATCCAATATTTAAAAAAAAAAACCCACGCAACTCAGAAAAAGACTAAGCCACCTAGTACAGTGCTTATTTAAATGCACAAAAGCTGTGATAATTAGAGAAGGTTAATTAGGTAGATACTACTAATTGACTGCAAGGACAGGACTGCATGACTTGAGATGGAAGGTACAGTACAACATGCTGCCAGAATGACTCTTGGTGAAGCTGCAGAAACCTTGGCATTTCTGCCAATAAACAGATTCTATAAATGGTGAAAAAAAACCCCAAACCAAAAACCGACACTTTAGAATGTGGCCTCTGGGTTCTGTCATCTAAGAGAAGAAATAGCTTTTAATAGGTAGAGAAGAAACGTTACTCTATAGTGGTTTTTGTGTTACAGCAAGAGTTGTAACTGTCTACTTTTAGTAAATTTTCTTGAAAGGAAATGACAATGACTTCTATACTATGCTTTTCCTAGAAAACCCTAAAAGGCAAACAAGTATGGTATGCCTTGACAGTGGGTTTTTTAGTGGGTAGAAAAGGGTGGCAGAATTTTGCTAAGCTGGATTGTGGTCTAGCAACAAATACACTTTTTGCCTTATTGCCAATTGTGAGGTCTGAAGTATGTGAGTAGCTTGGTAGGGTAAAAATCAGAGATTTAAGTTGAAACAGACTGAATTATCCTACACATGATGGCTACTTGGACAGTTAATAAGTTCTTCAGTTAATATAGTTAATACATTTTCTTCTCCTGCCCTTTCAAGCTGACTGGACATTGCTCCTAATAGTGGCCACAAGAATGAGAGAGGATGTTGGTTCTTGCTGTGGAAATGCTAGTTTGGCAACAAGATGAATTTGGTCCACTCTTCCCTGCTGATCACCAAACAGTGGATCATAAAGACTTTAGATTCCCCAAGGTTTGGCTGTGTTTGAAAAAATAAAAAAATTGTGGTTACCTTTCATATAAAGAATCTCACTGTCCCATGCCCCATTGTCTCCATCTGCTTCAGGGTAAGAAAAGTAAATATTCATTTTGTTGTGTTCTATCACCAACTTCCCTCAGTATGGAAGACAGCCCTGTAGGTTAATGATGGCATTTAACAGTGGTAAATCTATCCATATCTACTTTAAAAATCATGCTTGTTTAGCAGTTTTGCTTATTTCTCTACTAGGATTTTAAAAAAGCCTCCAGTCCAACAGCATTACAAACATTGTTTCCTTTGGAAGATCCACAAATATGACTGGCTTCATACCACACAAAAATGCTCAAATGAAGGGGGGTATCATCCACCTATTTATAACCATCCAGTGCTACCATGTAAGGCTGAATAAATTAAAAAAAAAAAAAAAAGTTCCAGAACTGACAGGAATCTCTATAAACTTTGCTCTCTAGGAGACAAAACAATAACATTCAGCCAAAATTAAGATTTTTTTGGTCTTGGATTGTTTCAAACTATTTTGGGTGCAATTATGCTGAACCTTCTGTTTTTCAGTATTATGAAAGGTCTTTTTCATATTTCATAAAGCTTTAGAGAGAAACATAGTTTAAAGCTGAGTACAGCTAAAAATATAAACAATCAACTTTTTGCTATTTACTACATGCGACCTTATGCCAAATACAAGCCTCCCATACAACTTCTTCCTGATTCCTTCTAAAAGCTGTAATCAGTGTATAATTTGCATTGTCTTTCCTACTTTTGCTTTTTTCTCTACTTGCTGAATTTGCACTTAATAAATTGTCCACTTCAAGGAATGAGTCTGAGGCTGAGACAAATGGATTTTCTTGTTTCCATTTTGCTTCTCTGCCCTTCCATTTCCCAAAATACAGTGGCTGTCAAGAATCAATACTACTTTGGAAAAAATGCCAACAATTTATACAGACAGTCTGACCAAAGTGAGGTATTCAATGAAATGCAGTGCAGGATAGTAATAAAGTTTTGGCTCTATTTCCTCAGGGTGTGCTAAAACAAGAAATACTCCTAAAATAAAAGGGGCTTTATCCAGGGAGATTTTCAAAGTGAGCTCATGGGTGCCTTGAGACAGGTCAGATGAAGGAAAAATTGAAGTAGATTCACCAAGAGCAGCTTATTTCAAGGACTACAGTGTGGCAAATCAGCAGAGAAGACAGGAAAACAATTATCAAAAAAAAAAACCCAACCCATCAAACCCCAAGGAAACCAAAAATACAGATATTTTGAAAATTATAGCCTTAAAAAAACCCAACAAACAAGTAAACAAAAAATCCCAACCAGAGATAGAGGTCTGTGTCACAAAGATCTAAATTGTGTGGAAGAGATGTTGAAATAGATTTTTGGACAAGCTAAATATAATAATTCACAAAAACCCCTTAATATTTGAATTTTTTCTTGGAACAGTTCTAGTATACTAGGCACACTTCCTCTTGTGCTCCTGGTATATAAATTAAGGATAGAAGACACAAAATTAATGCAGCTGTTTCAGTGGAAAATCAAAACAAAAGTGCTTTCATTTTTCTCATCTACCAAGTTCTGACATGGAAAAAAAATAAGAGAAATCTGATATTGGTCATAAAAAAATTAAATAAAATCAGGAATAGTAATAATAATAATAATAATAATTGTAACAAGAAATACATTTACTTCTATTACATTTCAAAATGGGGAAAATAAGGTAATTAGAGAAGTCGACATTTTGAGGGGACATTTTTCTTTTGATAAGAAGAAAAGTGTAAAGCTATGTGTATTAAATATTAATTTTCACAACCCAAAAAGCACAGCTGTGCTTTAAAGACAGAGTGAAATTGTAATTATCTAAATTGGCTTGGTAAGAGCTACTTTTTCTTGGCTTTTTGCCCAGAATACATTTATCCCTTCTTTAAAAAACAGTATAGCAAATTCTAAAACAGAAAACGAACATGCTAGAGACACAATACAAGAACACAATGATGATAAATAACATAATTATGCCTTCAGTAATCCAAATTTACATTAATCTGTACAAAGAGAATCATATAGTAAAATTTGATAACAGAAATGAGTGAAATCTTCAATTTATTGACAAAACAGGAGCAGACACTGCAGGCCTCAGAGCAGGTTTGAACACTACCCTGGAAAGAACCTCCTGAAGTCCTGAGAATCTAAACACTCACTTACAGCATTACAGAAACCCACCAAATAACTACTGACTAAAACTTTAAAAAACCTATTCAATGTACCAACATTAATATAGAATATTGAGAAGGTGTTTTTAGGGAGATTTTTTTCCCCTTTACATCCAGGAAGATATTCTACAGTCTGACTGACTGATATAATGGTTGTTAGCTAGGCTAACGCTGCAGTAGAAGATCAACTAATGCTGAGAACAAGCCCTTAATTGCTGCTTTTGTCTGCTGAGTAGGAATATTTTAGAAACTTCTATCAAACTGTCAAATTTTTTAGTGCTCAGCACACAGGCACAAGCTTTTTTTTCCATTTTGTATCTTAGAAGAAGACTGATAATGCTGCATGCTATTTACCCCTCCAAAAAATCATGTCCTATAGCTACCTACAGGAACACTGCAGTCAGGTATAATGGGACACAAAACCTACACTGTAATATCTCTTCATTTTAATAATATTTTTGTGAGGCCCTGGCACAGGTTGCCCAGAAAAGCTTTGGCTGTCCCATCCCTGGAAATGTCCAAAGCCAGGCTGGACAGGGCTTGGAGCAACCTGGGGTAATGGAAAGATGTCCCTGCCCATTTGGAAGCCAAACCATTTTGTGATCTTATGTTTTTTCATGTAGTGTGGAACCCGAAACTGCTGCAAGGTACTGCTCCAGTGGCATAATGTTACGTCTTTTTCATTCTATGACCTTTAATGTACTGTTCACTAAGTAACTTTCTACTTGATACTGACACAGTTCTGTTCACAAAAAAGGTTCAGTAGTGAAATTAACGAGTTGTTTTCCCAGTTCATCACAATGTGTCTTTCACAGCTCAGCTGCCTGCCCTTCCTTTGGCCTCTTTATGCCATGTCCTCTCATAGAATGGCACTAAGGATTATCTCCTGCCCAGCCCAGGGCTGGCGTGATCCTCACTGTCCTGTCAGTTCCTGATTCATTTCCATGCTTCTCAGCACAAGACAAGAAGAAGGAGACCACAAAGGTGATGAGTGATGAGCAGGTCTGGTGAGGAGGGACTGCTGGAGCTGTTTATTCTGGAGAAGAGAGGACTGAGAGGGGAAACCTCATTAATGTAGACAAGTATCTCAAAGGAGTGCCAAGAGCAAGGACCAAAGTCTTTCCAGTGGCACCCACTGACAGCATGAGGAGCAAAGACCATAAACTAAAACACGAAAAGTTTCATTTTAACATGAAGAGGAACTTCTTCCCATTGAGGGTGCAGAGCACTGGGACAGCTGCCCAGGGAGGGTGTGGATACTCCCACCCTGGAGACATTCCAAACCCATCTCTGTGCCACCTGCTCTGCCTGCCCCTGTCCTGGCACAGAGGTTGGACTGGATGATCTCCAGAGGTCCCTTCCAACCCTCAGGATCCCGTGATTTTGGGGTGACACTGAAGAGACACCGCTGATGCTCTGCCACTCACCGAACCCACAGTCGGGCTGGGTGAGCAAACACGGACCGGGAACCAAAGGGCAAGGGGCAGAGGCTCCGTCGAGGGCCGGGGGTGATGCCGGGGTTGATTCCAGCCGTGATTCCAGCCAGCTGTGATTGATTCCAGCCGTGATTCCAGCCCCGCCCGGCAGGATCAGCGAGCGGCGGGGGCGGCCCTGAGCCCGGCCGGGATGAGCAGCAGCGCCCGGCGCTGCGGGGGCTGTTCCCTAATTCAAGAGCTCCCTAAACGCAAACACAGCAGTCTAGAGAGTTTACAGAATGAATTCTGTTTATTCTCCAAAGGACGCACAGTGGGGCTTTCCACAAACCACGCTCAGGTCGTAACAACTCGCAATCTTTTGTAAAGCAAAACACACATGGTGGACCCGCCTATCTAATCCACGCTCTCCGCCTACCTAATGCATATTTATCCGGTGATGCAATCTTACGCAATGCTACAAACACAAGGTTGTTTCCTTCATTAAGCAACCCGTATTGTAGAAGTTATCTGACGCCATCAGTTGCGTTTACACAAGGTGAGACAGCCCAGCCTGGGGACAGACAATTCCGCTCGGAGGCATCAAGGTGACCTCGGCCGCGGGGAGCGGGGGGGCGGCCGGATCCACATCCGGGTGAGGCCGCGCCGGCGGGGAGCGGGGACGGGCCGGGGCAGGAGCGGGGCTGGTCCCGGCTGGCTCCGAGCCCTGCCAGCCCCGGTCCGAGCCGGGTCCGAGCCCTGGCAGCCCCGGGTCACAGCCAGGAGCTGCGCTGGCCGAGCGGGCGGCAGAGCCCGGCCGGAGCGTGGCCGCAGGGACGGGCCTTTCGAGGTCCGGCTCCACCTGCCGCCATTCTCCTGCCTCCAGCTGCTGCAGCTTCATCTGTTCCCTCCTGCCTCCACCTCTTTCCATCTGCCTTCACCTGCCCTCACCTGTCTCCTCCTGCCAACACCTGCCTTTTCCCGCCTTTTCCTGCCTTTTCCTACTTGCACCTGCCTTCTCTTTCCTTCATCTGCCCCCTCACCTGCCTGCCCTGTCGAGCCCTCCCTGTGCCGCAGCACTGACAGCGTATGTGGCGCTGGTGATGCCCTTAATGATGGGCATGTGAAAAACGCCAATCACTTGTTTTTAAAATTGTAAAAGTTTCGTAGTAATAAAATGGTTATAAAAATAGGGATACAGTTAGAGTAATGATAATTTGGACAGTTTGAATTGGGACAATATGAGACAATAGAGACAAAGAGTTACGGATGTCCGGGTACCTTTTTCTGGGCAGCACAAGCCCGAAAAAAGACACTCGTTAACAAAGCATTAACCCTTAAAAACAATAGCCTGTTGCATGTTCATACACTTCATACATGATGCATAAATTCCATTCAAACACAGGATTCTGTCTGGTCATCAACAACTTCATCAGAATCCTAACAGCGCCTTCGAGGCGGGAAGAAGTTCATTTCTTCTGATAAGAGGGCAATAAATTCTTTTTCTCTAAAAGATTTAGGTGTCCTCTGGCTGCTATCTCACTGCGAGTCCTTTCTTTTAAGAAAGTATCCTACATAGCATAGTTTCTATTTTACCCTACATAGCACAGTTTCTATTTTTTATAAACTAAAACTATATTTAACACACTACTTAAGAGAATTAATACAGCGTTACTTTCTAACACAACACGTATAATATTCATTTTAATATTTGCAAAAAGCCAATTATAAAATACATGCATTTTTCACAGGGCATAAGGATCGCTACAAAAGGGGATTTTAGAATTAGTTCAGAGGAGCAGCAAGGGCCTGCCTTCCTTCCCTGCATTTTCCTTCTTTTGCACCAGAAAGTTGGTGTCCCTTGTCAATGGGAGAACTCTTGGAGTAGTTCTCTAGCACAGAGGTTTGGAAATCCTGGCTGAGTTCTTTGTTCATCTGCTTCCAAGGCCAAGCTGCACATGGCCAAGTTTTCAAACATTGTCCAGAATCTTTCAGTTGTGAAATACCCTGCGTGATTTTTCAGAGATGTGTGGGCGCCTAGTATCTGTTACTGTAAACGGAGTTAGGTGTTGAAGTACTCCTGAAAATCTCTCAGAATCTTCAGGCATTTAAACCACTTTCTGTAAATCTGCTCTTTAAATATTTTAGGAATTTTGAGGCTTCTGATCTGTGTAACAAGGTTGACTGCATCCTCTTGATTCCTCAGCGCCCGAGCCCACCCTTCTGCTCTGGGATATTGTCATGCTGAGCTCTGCCTGCAGCTTTGGTTCTTGTCAGTAGACTCTAGTTTATTTCATAAACAGTTTTTCTTTTCTCTCCTAGCAATTCTTTTTGCCAGTCAATTGCACACTGTGAATGCATCTTTTGCCACCTTACTGCAGCATTTTGGTGGAATTATGAGTAGTGTTTGTCACAGTGCTTGAACACCTGTTTCAGTAGACCTGCTTGATAGTTTTTGTTCTCAGCACTTCCTGGCTGTTTGCCTTTCTGTTCTTTAGATTTTGTTCTTCCATGTATATTTTTTGAATAAATGACCATGATCTGAGTGCCTCCACATCCATGGCTTGACTGTCTAGAGTAAATATTGATGCAAGTGTTGTAATTACTTCCTTGTTTTTCCTTCAGGGGCTGTCAGTTTCTCACTCCCTAATACTGGAAGCAGACTGCTGACCATCCTCAAACACAGATTGCAGGGCAGACAGTGTCTGTTGAGTGCAGTAGTGACCCTCATGGCTGGTGGGATCTGAAAGAAGAAAATCACAGTAGTGTTCAAACAGGTGATGCTTGGAAGCTCAATGAAGGGTAGATAATTCCAGAGCCTTTTTTCAGAGCTTTTTAAAGAGATTCTTAAGTGTATTTTGAAGACAGTTAAATGCAAGAGATAAGTTTCTGTGCTCTGTGCCTCAGTGTGTCTGTGAATTGATCCACCAGTAACACTTTTTGCTGTTAGTCTGGGACACTGAAGCTGAAATGGTATTTTAGCTCAACTGAGGGCGTGGCTGGGTCAAGTGCAACCAGATTGAGACAATCGGCATTAAAATAGGGTCTGTTGCCTTTGGATTTGTTTTCATCCAGATCTCTCTCTGACCATTGTTATAATTAAGTTTAAGGCTTCCTACCAGTTTGATTCTACCTGAAGTGGTTGAAAACTGAGCGTACCAGATGACACATTTGCTTCTGTTGTATTCACACAGAAACCTCCATGAGGATTTGGAGACACAGTGATCACTCCCAGTGCAGTTTTAGTCCTTTTGCAATTGATTAGGAGCTCCTTGACTGTTTTGTGCACGTCTTTGGAAACAACCATGGGCTGTTGGGGCAGCTCCTTCACATTTCTTTCCAAGTGATGCAGCTACTGCCAGAGCTTGGTGAGGAGTATCTGCTGTCTGGGTACTGTTAGCTGTTTCTCTGGTGTCAGGCTGATGGCAACCACACAGATTTAGAGATGCCAAGATGCAGCTCTGCTATGAAGCATATTTCTGCTCCAGAGGAACAGTTGGATTGCAATCTTAAGGGCAATAACTCCCCAAATCTTTACAGAACTTCTGAGACACATATCTAAGCGTGGTGTCTCTCTGAGGGCTTGGCTGGAAACCCAGCTTCCAGGAAAGCTTGCAACACCAAATGGGGAAAGGATTGTGATGTGATGGAAACACACTTTCTGTGAGTCCTTAAATGTACAGTTCACAGTGCCTTCCTGCCCATGTTCAGGTACTTGAGGTGTGTTTTGTGTGTGCAGGGCCCCATATCCTTATGTGTGGTGGAATCTGCTGCTGTCCATCTGTCCAGTGCTTCATGCTCAAGTGCCCTTACAGGGGAGTTCTTTCTGCTCAAGGAAAACGAATTTGGTTATAATAAGGACACAGAAAAAATCTTGTTAAACCAGTTTTGATACTCAGAACTTTTACAGCTTTTGTTTGTTTGTTTGTTTGTTTCCTTGCTTGCTTGCTTGCTTTTTGTGTAGGGCTTTCCCCTCAGTACACTCCAAGTCTCAGGCAACAGACTCTAAATTTTAAGTCATGTGGACTAAATCTACTTTTAAGTGCAGTGTAAGTGGCAGATCATCTGAAAAGTGTTTCAAGGTGACTTTCAGGCACTGTATTTTAACATCTGTTACGTTTCATTACTTTGTTACTTTCATATTTATAAATGTAAGAATACATCAGAAGTTCAAAATGCAGGACTTGTTTTTCTTTTTTCTACCTCATACTTCTAAAGACTTAAGACTTATGTGGAAATAAACCCTGCTGGTGTTAGTAAAAATAAATACCTTAAATTTGAAGGTTGGATTTATCTTTTCTGATAAGGCCTCTTGCAAACCTAATCTTCTCTCATTACTTTGCATCCTTTAAGCAAAGGTATCTGCTCTCTAGACCTGAGTCTTGAGAAGTAGTATTATTTTTACACATAAAAATCAAGTGCTTTGTAATTTGCTTAATGTAGAATTATATTATCTAAACTTTCTTGGTATGCAATAGGATTTATATTACTTTATCCTGAAGAGTTGGGATTGACCAGTGTGAAGAATTTTGCTTGCCTGACATAGCAGGCTTTTTTTCCTTTTCATTGTTCAGTTGGCAGATTTATTTTAGGTGTGACTGAATTGAATTCTGGGGGTTCTGTCCACTCTTTCAATTAAACCATTAAAATTGTAAATTCCATTCTAGGGAGTGGGTGGAGAAACAGAATTATGCACCCATAAATTTCTTTCTAAGTAATCACAGAGGACTTTCTGAATTAAGAAAAAGTGAATTAAGTTTTTTTACTTACACATACAAGTGGCAATGGATGTTCCTCAAGTGGTTTTCAGGGATGTAATTTTTATTGAGTTTTTCTGCAGTTTCCCATCAGATTTATGTGACATCTGTGTCTGCCTTAAGTTTGTTGGCACTCATGAGGCTGACGTTTCCTGTGATCACCTTGCTACAGACACTGCCTAGTAAATGTACCCATCCTTTGAATCGCAGCTAGAGGAATGGGCATAATGTATATAAAGTTGTTTTGGATCCTCAGAAAGAGAAATATTTATCATAACTTAATAATGCCCATAAGAAAAAAGCAGGTGTTTGTATTTGTCATTGCAATGATAAAAATTTATTCATTTGAATGTCTTTCAAGGAAGAATTTGGAGATGGATTTAGCTTAAAAATATGTCTTGTGTTATATTTGCAAAAATTCTTAAGTTTTAGTTTTAAGAAAATCAAGCGTGTCTAAACTGTAGTGCTAATTTAGTACAAAAAAAAAAAAAAAAAAAAAAAAACCCAAACAACTCACCAAACAAAAAACCCCTAAAATCTCAGGCAGTTTGTAGAACTCTGAGGTCTTTAAAAACCTTCCACTCAGTGAAAATGATACAGTGCTAAATCCTGATTTTTAGGGCTCCATGAACAACTGTGGTGAGTTTTAGAATGTAGAGTTTTCACCTGTTCAGCATTTTCCTTGATGAAAGGACCAAATTTGAACCTCTTTATCTGATAACATATGGCATCATAATACTCAAATATGAAATAGGCAAGTCTTCACTTGCAGTGAAACATAGGTCAGGTTCAGACCCAATCAGACCCGTTCTTCCATAGACTCCGAGAATATTTGTCTCATTTTTGTGCAGTCCTGGAAAAGATGGCAAATTTTTGTGTGTGTACATAAATTGATTTTAGGTGCCTGTGCAACATTAATGGTTGGAGCTGTTTGTTTCCTTTGAGAAAAAGTAATTAAAATATTTAATTTTAATTAAATTAAATGTAATTTAAATTTTTACCTCTCTGGTAGCAGAGGTGGTTCCAAATGGAGACTTTTGCTTCTCTTCATCTTTCCTCTGGCTGTAGCAGATCAAACAAAGCAATCTCTGCTGGAGGGTAGGTTGCTTGCAGGAATACAGTTGGAATCTGGCATAAGGGCTGACAATATTTAAAACTTGGTATCTTTGGAAACGAAGGATTTAGGGTGTGCAAGCACATTTTGAAGTGCAAAACATCCAAACTCAAATTACTCCAGTGTGCAAACTAGTAATTTCAAGGCTGTAGCTTAGGATCTGTTACTAGAGCTGTTGCTTTTCCTTCAACAAAGGACTTTAAAAAGGGACTTAATGTGCTGTGTTATTTACAGAAAAGCAGTTCACAGGGACCTTGCTATCAGTGTTTGAGCGTGCTGGCTGATTGGGTTTTGTTTCTGTACATACTGGAGAATTGCACTCTGGTTATAACCACGGCATTCATGAGAGCTCTCAGCACAGCCACACCAAAGCACTGCATCTTTTGATCTGAGTAGAAGATGAAAAATTCACAAATGGCAATCCACTGCATCTTTTGATTTGAGTAGAAGATGAAAAATGCACAAATGGCGATCATCTCTTTCAAGTGACAGTGAGTGTGTATGAAAATGGAGTGGAAATTCCATACTTCAGTACGGATTTGATAGAAGGCATGTCCTGTGAGGAGTAGCCAGACAAACTTTGGGTCTGTCCAGTTTGGAGAGAGGGAGGCTGAGGGGTCCCGCCATGAGGGTGGCCAGGCAGGGCAGAGGCTCCCAGGTCGGTGCCCCAGGCGTGTCCATGTCCCAGAGGCACTTGGACAATGCCCTTCCTAATGGGCTCTGACTCTTGTGAGGGCTCAGGCTGATGGACCAGATGGTTGTTGTAGGTCTGTTGTAGCTGGAGCTATTCTGTTCTGTGAGCACTCTGGGGAGGGGATGCAGCTGTGGGAGAGGATATTGAATAAATACGAGCTGAAAGGGATGACAGATGCTTGCCCTAAGCTGTGGACATTTCAAGAAAATCACTGCTGTAGACATCCTTACTGGTGCACATGTGCTGGGCACATCAGCTGGAGGCAGAAGAAATCTGGAAGAAGGTGAACAGGTTTAGAGGTGCTTCATCAGTTAATAACCATGCTCTCAAAAAGAGAATATAATCTTCTGCAGCAAAACAGGAGCTAACCTAGTGCTGGAAGTAGTTTAACATTTAAAAACCCAGCTGAACAACCCCCCTTTGTCTGGGAAGCAGAAACTAACAATCTATTACATCAATTCATAAGCAATTTGATCTCAATATACAAGATTATGAAAGGATTCTTTGTAACAACCTTATAAGCTCATAAGTAATTTTGTTGTCTCCTTCCCAGGTGTTTATATTCAAGTGAAATGATTCCACATAAAATTTAAATATTAGCAATACAAAACTTGCAAAGGTTTAGAAATTATTTTGTTAACTAAACTTCTGTTAGATTGTAAATAAATAGAGATACTAAATGTTCTGAATTCATTCTGTGTTTCCTTAATGTTTATTCTGTGTCTCCTTAAGGGTTCTGAATAAAGTGAATGCAGGTAAGAGCTATAAAGTGAATGCAGGTAAGAGCTATCCAATATTCTGTGTATTGTTGCAAAAACTTGGTCTTGTAGTTCTTTATTCCTAAATACTTAGCCAGAACCCGCTGCTAGAATTTTTTTATCTTGAGGTGTGTTTACAGAAAGATGGAATTGCTTTGCTTTGAATTTGTTTTAGTATCCATTTATATTAAATACCTATGTTTTCATATAAGTATCTCCTGTTTATTGCAGAACACAGTGATGTTTGGGATTTTTAAAAAATTTCTGAGGAAGAGAGACCTACAGTCAAGTTCTTTGTGCTAGGCTTACTTTTTTCAAGATTTTTACAACGCATTACTGTGTTACCGTTGTTGAGCTTAGTGTGTGTGTATAGAGAGAAATAAAGTGGAAATCCTGTCTCTGAGGATTGGAATTTAGTGTAGATTTAGATGGAAACCAAAATATTTTAGCATGCATTTGCCAGTTAAGCTTTTAAAAGGACTTTCCATGGGGTTCAGCTTCTGAAATAGTCTAATAGTGAGTTTCTGAAGAGGTTTCCACACCATGCACATGCCACAGTCAGCTTGCTTTTAGTTCATAAGCTGCTGCAGTGAAAAATCAGTATGGCCTGATCCACTATGGACTGAAGAAAAGTTGTACTTATTTGAAATCATGGAATTGTTAAGGTTGGAAAAGACCTTCAAGATGGTCGGGTCCAACCATTAACCTCACACTGCCAAGTTCACCACTAACCCATGTCCCCAGGTGCCATATCCAAGTCTTTCTAATGCCTCCAGGGCTGGTGGCTCCAGCACTGCCCTGGGCAGCCTTGTCCAGTGCTTGACCACCCTTTTGTGGAAGATTTTTTTTTTCCCCAATATTCTATCTAAACATCTCCTGGTGAAACTTGAGGCTCTTTCCCCTTTTCCTGTCCCTTGTTCCCTGGGAGCAGAGCCTCACCCCGATCTGGCTGAATTCTCCTGAGTTGTGGAGAGCTAGAACATCTCCCCCAAGCATCCTTTTCTCCAGACCAAACATTCCCAGCTCCCTCAGCCACTCTGTTCACAACTCTCTGGGCCTGTTCACCCAGCCATTTATTTTACCCAGTCATTTATTTTACCCAGCAAAGAGTGCACAAGTTCAAGCCAGGAGCAGCCAGTTTCTCCAGGTGAAGACATTGGAAAAAGATAAGTTCTACTAAAGTCCAGGTAAAAAAAAAAATCCAAAGCCTTTCCCTCATCCAAAATGTGGGTCACGTTGTCACAGGAGATCAGGTCAGATCATCCTTCCCTCTCTGTTGGTAGGTGGGAGGAATACTTTCCCAAGCAACTGCCCAAATAGCCAGGACTGCTGGTGCATGGTTGGAAGTGGCTCTGTGGCTCTCTCAGCAGCTTGCCCAGCACCCTCAGGTGGATCCCAGCCAGCCCTGTGGATCTGTGTGTGTCTGAGAGGCACAGCAGCATCATCTTCTGGAATGTGGGGCTCATTCTGCTCCCTCTCAGGGCTGGCTACCCTGGGGACACCTGGTCTTGCTACGAAGACTGAGGCCAAGACAGCACTAAGTACCTCAGCCTTTCCTCATTCTTCCTCACTATTATTTTCCACTGCATCCAGTGAGGATGGAGATTTAGCCCTCCTTTTCTTGTTGTATTTATAAAATCATTTTTGTATTTTTTTATGGCGGTAGCCAGGTTAAGTTTTAGTTAAGCTTGAGCCCCCCTGAATTCCTCCCTGCAGAGCCTCATGCCCTCCTTGCAGTCCTGTTTCCCTCTGCTGGGCTGGATTTCTGGCAGGCACCCTGAAAAAGGGCCAGCAATCGTGAGACTCATCCAAGTCCTTTAGAGAATATTTCATCTGTCTCCATCCTGGTTGGGTGGGCTGCAACACACTCCCACTCGAATATCTGCCTTGTCTACCTTGTTCATCTGATTTTTACCCAAAACACTTGCTACTCCCTTTCCCCTTTTTTCTTTTTTCTTTTTTCTTTTTTCTTTTTTCTTTTTTTTCCTTTTTTCCTTTTTTTTTTTTTTTTTCTTTTCCTCTGGAAAAGTTCCTGCACATTTGTTTAGCACTGATAGACAGTAGCATTCTAAACTTGCTCTGGAAGGAGTCTCAGTTGTTTAGCACTGATGGACAGTAGCATTGTAAACTGACTCTGGAAGGGGTCTCAGAAACTGAGAACTTCAAAACCACTTTTGTTTAATCCACTTAAAAATATTCTTATGGAAATTTAGGGTTAATCACAGTGTGATGAATGATAAAATGAGATACTGATGCTCCAAGACCAGATGAAATTTATTATTGGGAACTAAAAATAGATTCTGCTTTAGGACTTTCATAAATACTTTTTCTAATTAAAGAGTGCTCAGAAAGTGTGTGATACAGCTATTTAACTTCCATTAATATTGAATGTACCTAGGATTTAGTTAAATTATCCTTACAAATGCACTTATGAACTGCCTTTAATGTTTATAAAAACTCCTGACTTGCCCTCTTGTTGGGGTTGAAAGAACAATATTGGTTTAAGAATCTTTAAGTGGAGAAGAGACAAGAACTAATATTCTTGAAAATTTCAAAAACTGAGTCAAATTATACTTATATTTGGAAACTTTTTCATTTAAATTGACTGTGTGCCCTGAAGACTTTGCTATACATAGATCCTTTCATTTTACTATCTGAAAATGTGTGTTAATTGTCTTTCTCTTTATATACATATATATGTATACATATATATATATACATATATATCTAGGTACACACACCTGTATTGCCTCAGTGGTATTTTCACAGTTCAGCAAAGTTAGTAGTTGTTTCTTTGGGTTTTGTTTTGTGTTTGTTTATTTTTCATTTTTTATTTTAGCAAGTTGAAATAATGTAGTGTAAATCCCTAGTATTTTCAGAGCATACTTTCAGAAGTTACCACCTTTGTAATTCATTTATAGGGGACCAAGGTAATACTGTTAAAAATGAACTTATCAGTAAAAGATTTTGAAATGTTTTTGCAAGATACTGGCTTGCTAAATTGTCTTAATGTATTCCAGAGTGTGTTAAGGAAAGATGGAAGAGGTTAATTTATTGAGTTATTGTGATGTGAACTGTATTAAATACATATTTTTAGTAAAGCAGACGGATACTGAGTTGCAAGAGTACTCAAAAATAGTTACAAAAATATAAATCACTTTTTACAAGTTATGATCTAGATATAGTATTTGTAAAACACACTCGGAAATGAAGTAATTCTCCTTCTAACATTATTGAATATTTTTTATTTAAAAAAAGGAAAATAGTTACAAAGTTGTGGCAAAAACAGAATACATTTTGATTTTAAATGGTTGTCTTTCCAATTTCCTTATGGTGTAAAATACACCATAATCTGATTAGAGTCTCTAGTTAATAAATAAAGGTTTCAATGGGGGTTTTTTAAAAAAGATTTTTTTATGTTAAATTTTATGTCAACATTGAATCCTATGGAAAAATTATTGTATTTTAAAACTATATGTATTTAACCTGATTTAACTCCCCATGACTGCAGAACATGTGAAGTTGGTAAAGCTAACAGAGGATGGAACACTGACATTGTCTTTGGTAGAGCAGGGGCTAATGATTAGTTTTTCCTTATTAACCCAGTCCAGGTTCCTCCAGAAGGTTTGAATTATAAACCCAAACACCACACACCAAATAAAAAAGTGAGGGAAGGCTGAAAGGAGACCAGCAGCCTCAGAGCTGAGTTTAGTGCCAGTCTTAGGCGGACTAGAACAGGCAGGCTCCTGGTCAGAATTCTGGTGCCAGCCAGCCAGGCTCCCTCCTGAGCAGCTGCTCTCATGAAATGCACTGGGTTTGAATTTCTTAAAATTATTTTGGCATTTAAAAGGGTTTTTCTTTGTTCCTATTTAGTGAAATGCTTTACCATATTAATTTTTCTGTGTAAGTTGTGCAGTGTGCAACTACATTTGATGATAGGAATAACCTATTAATTATGAGTGAAGGAAGATAGTTGTGAGTTTTTCAGTTGATTTTTTTTACAATCATATATTTTACAAGATGGCTGGATTAGCTTGAGATTGGCCATTCACATACATTTCTTTGTCAAAGCCTCTACAGAAGATTATAGTTATCACCTGAAACTTTAAATTGCTAAATGAGTTGGTTTTTTTTTTTAATTACTATTGAGTGCAAATGTAGGGCACTAATGGTTATTGTTGTGATATTCAAGTTTTTTCTTGCTGACTTTAGTCAAGCAGAACTTGTTTTCATTGGGAATTTTGCTGACTGAAGACTGTGTAATTGCCCAGTAATTAACATAGTTAAAAGATACCACTCTAGTTGTAGTGTGTAGTTTGCACTTTGGAACCCAAAGGTTCTGTTGGTTTTCACAGCATTGCCAGAAGGGACACTTTTGCATAGTAATTTGAATAAATTTCAGTAGTTCTCTTTCAACAGTGCTGGTGTCAAAAGCCATTAGTCTCTGTGCAAACATAAGGCCCTTGTTACCTTAAATAATTCCATAGATTCTCAAGTATATTATTTCTAATTTCACTGTGTGCTTGTGTAACTAACTGTCCACTACAACTTGTTACTGGTTTGTTCTTGTACCTACCTGTATTCTACATGCCTGGAAGTTTTACACTTTAGGATGAATATCTGTTAGGCATGCATTTACTTCCAGTTCAGCAAAAGTCTTAGAGGAGTTACAAAATTGTGGTTTAAAAGAAATTAGCTGGGAGAATGAACAATTGGTTTCTTTTAAACCGGGAAGATGTGGAACATTTTGGTTTTGTCTGTTTGAGGTTGGGGGGAAGTTTAACTCTTCTTGAATGAGAAATAATTTTTGCTTAATTGTTAACTGACATGTGATATTCTTGGTATGTGCCCTCCTCAATTAGTTGGTCCTTAAATGTCCTTGCTGAGTATGGAACCTGTCAGGAAACATCTCTGTCTGTTTGAGAAGGGCCTGGTAGTTCTGACAAATCTTTGTCAAAAGCTTTGGGCCTTAGAGAAGAGCTGTATTCTAGAAATGCATGGTAGGCATAAAGAATCAACCTGAAGTGATAAATTACTTTAAAGTGTTGTGATCTGATTAAAAGAAAAGCATGTAGGTGTTGAACTCAAATCCTGTTTTCGCTCTGGCCTAATCTGGAATCTCTGTTTGCAGCTCCCTCAGCATATTACAAAGGCATTGATGGCAATCAGCCCTTTCTCTGAGGAATAAATATTTTATATTTTTTGATTGCAACTGAGAACATACAATTATGATAATATCCATTTGGTCAAAGGTTATGTGATGGAAAGTGTTGCGTTGCGTGCTTAGGAGCAGACCAGAAATGAAGATGAAAAAAGGAAAGATAATGTGCACAGACATTCTGGCAGCAGTGTTTTCTGTTGGAAAGCACATTAGCATTTTGATTTTACTTGTTTATGAGTTGGGAATTGGACAATGTGAAACCTCTCCAGTTTGCTTCATAAGAGTCATAAGAAAAGGAATTTTAAGTCACATCGCGAGTTGCTTCTTCATGAGCTGGACCATCTCTTTGGAGACCAGGGAAAATCAAGTTAATCTGCTTAATATGTGAACAAAAAGTCATCAAGTCTTCTTTTTAAGTATTAATAAAGGGAGCAAAAGGTGCAGTGATGATACATTCTTCTTTCTGTGTGGGAGGGAGGGTAATATCTGGTCTTGATCTGCTTCTAACACTATATCTAGAGCTTGCAAACAAAGGATTAAAAGGGTGTTTTTAATGACCAGTTGTGTTGTATTTCAGTTTTTGCATTAAACCTCCATAAAATCTGAATTTCTAATAGATGATTGGGTCAAAATGAATATTATTAGTGTTATTTAAGGTTTTCCTTTTCAAGACCAACAACTGAGTGATATAAAATCAGAAAGACTTGAAAATCTGAGACATAATGTCATAATGTCAGAGAAATAGATTAGTGTCTTGTTTCTTGCCTGAAATGAGTATCTTTCCCTGTGAGAGGTGCTGTGCTTTCAGGGTTTGGAGGAAGCTGAGGAGAGTTGTTTTATTAATTGGAAAAGTGAGTCTTCCAGTCCATTGGGAGACATAGAGGAATGATAAAAGAATGCTGTAGATTTTTATTTAGTACAATCCTATCTTAAATAATGTATTTCTTTAGTATAATCCTATCTTACCATGTGATGCTGATTTTGTGGAGGCTTTTGGTTCTTTGGGTTCTTTTGGTTTTGTTTTTTACTTTTAATAAGAGAAAAAAGCCTCATTTTTAAGTGCATGACAAGATGATCTACAGAATTTTTAAAGGTTTTTTTTCTTGGTTTTTTTTTTTTCTTTTTTTACTTCAAAGATTCTTCTTCTTGTGAAGGAGTGTTGGTTTTTAGAATAAGTGATTCACTCAGCACCAGATTTTCCTAAGTACTGCATTGTGCCAAAACCTGGTATTACCCTGGGTTTGGTTTTGTTTAGTTGTTTTTTTCTACTTTTCATTTTCCTGTGAAGCATATATTCCTTTTTAATGTGAAAGGTCTTGAGCACTCTTTTCATAACATTAATGACATTTATTAGTGCAAGTTACCACACATCCATATGCGCATGCATTCAAAGACCTAGATTTTTATTTGACATGTTGTTACATTAAATTGTGTTGCTGTGATGCTCTTACTGTTACTAAGATTGTGTCAAACCTTCTGTTTTCACATACCTGTTCTGTGACAAAGTTCCCTTGAGGCAGAACTTGGTGCCTTTTACTCTTGGAAAGCTTCTCCATTGTGCAGACACCTCTTTTTAAGTTCTGTTAAAGCACATTACTGTGATTTGCAGGTAAAAAAAATTGATTGCATTTGCTAATGCTGCTTATAGTAACATGGAGAAGCAGGAGAATTTCAGTTGTCAGAGTTCTTGAAGCTCAATAATATTTTAAGTGGGAATGCATTTGAAACATGTCACCCTTTCTTTTTGCTTTTAAACCCTCCATTTCTTTAGTTTATCAGACATGAACTGTAGAAGAAAGACCACAGTTTGTTCTGGCATTCCCAAACTCTTAACAGGAGGTGTTTCTGTACCCTCTATTTGCTTCTAAGTAAAAAGCTTGTGTTCCTAAATCACAGTAGAAAAATCAAGCGTTTAGTTGGAATTACTGGTGGCATGAAATTCTTGGAACTGGTATCAGCTCTTCTCTTGAGAGGGAAGCCCTGAATTGCAAAGCACTGTGTCTGTTCAAAGGCTGAGAGGAAGGTAAAGGCTGAGCCTACTGAACCTGGCTCAAAGAGCCATTGATTCATTACGAAGCGCAAGACTTTTCTTTTTGGGAAAAAGAGTTGTTATTTGTAATTGTCTTGCCATGTTCTTGATCAAATAGTAGCATTTAATGTTTCCTAGGAAAGGTTTTGAATAAGTTAATGAATTTACAAAGTAATTTATTGCTTCCAAAGAAGAAGCATCCCCGTGCAGTTTTGCTTTTTTGTGGGGATATTTTTTCCTTAATGCCAAAATGTTGAGCTGCATTATTTGGGCTGTGGAAGAAAATTCATTACAATGGGCCAGGCTTTAATATTTTCTTAAAAATACCATAAATTTGAATGGAATAAATTGTAACATAAGCAACTACTAGTGCAAAATAGGTGGGTGTGCAACTGCTGGCTTTTTTGGTTTATTTTGGTTTTTTTTCTATTAGAAAAGTTTTAACGTTACTTAATGTACTAAGTGATTATTGAGTCAGTACTGGAAGTGAAATCAGAGAATAATTTAGGTTAGAAAAGACCTTTAGGATCATGGAGTCCAACCCTTAACCTCCCACTGCAGAGTCCACCCCTGAACCACATCCCCAAGTGCCACATCTATGACTTTTAAATACCTGTGGGGACTGTGATTTAACAGCCCTGGGCAGCCTGTTCCAATGCTTGACAACATTTTTGGTGAAGAAATTTTCCCTTATATCCAATCTAAAACTCCCCTGGCACAACTTGAGGCCGTTTCCTCTTCTCCCATCACTTTCTGCACCCTCCTGTAAAGGGAGTGGTAAGGACTGATAATATTCCCCTGAGCCTCTTATTCTCCAGGCTACATGAACCAGCCTCAGTTCCCAGGAAAAATTGCTGTGACACTTTCTGTGTTGTCTTCTTTTTCCCCATAACCCTGAACTGTTCAATGTGCGGTTGGGCAGGCTCCTGTCCCCTGTTAAAATGAATGTGCTGACAGCCCTGTCACTGTGCCTTTCACTCTGGGAGGTGACAGCTCTCTGCTTCCTGGCAGGGCAGGTTTCCCACTTGTCCCTTTTTTATGATGGGATCCACACTGGAGCATGGTGGAGAACACTGGTGTTTTGTTGTTGCCTGGTTTTCACTGTGTTATGATGGAGTAGGACGCAGCATGCAGAATTGTTAGGGTGACTTTTCTTCTGTAGGGAATTCTACAAATGCTCTAAATGTATTTTAGGTTCCATTATGCTTTTACATTCATATTCTGCTCTTTGTTGAGCTAGGTATCCTTTGGGATATGTGTATTCTGTAATTAAATTTTTCCAATTAATGGCTTAGTAGCTATGACAAGTTCTTAAGATGCCAAATGCTTATCCTTCAGTTATAATTGGTATAGAGCAAGAGGAAAGCTTGTATCAGCCAGGTAAAAAGTAGGAAGTTTGTTCCTGAATTTTAAAATTTGTAAGGAATACTTGGAGTTTTGGTGAATGCCATGGGGAAAAGTGCATGTGAGCTAGTTAAATCTTGGTGATACAGAAATTTGTCATCTCCCCTTCTCTTTATCACAAAGGTATTGCCACTGTACATGCTTTCTAAATGATGTCTTTTTAGTTTTGTTTTATTTGGGGTTTTTTTTGGTTTTCTTTTTCTTTTCTGGTTTTGTTTCTATTTTTCTACATCTCATCCTGAGCTGACTTTTTGGAACCTGCAGTTTTGGCCAAAGATTTATTCTTCAAGTGCTGTGTTCCATGGTTTGTCCAGTCAAGGGACAAATAATAAGCCTATCCTGGACTGAACACCTTGGATGAGGCATTTAGGAAATATAGGAATGAAAATAAAACTGATAGGCTGTCACAGATAGGGAGTTACCCTGGGGTTTGCCAGAAATACAAATGCAGCAGCCCCACCCTCAGGCAGCTCCACACACACCATTCTGACAAAACAAAAAGCAGTATATTCTGTCAGGTGTTCCATTAAAATGTACAAAATTCGGCCTCAAACTCAGACTTACAGGCCAGGTTGTACAGAAGTCACTTGATTGTACCTGGCAGAATCAGATCTCTATTACCTAGACAGATTTAGATTATCAAAACTTGATTAATTTGAATTCTCACTTATCAGAGGTGGATGTGAATGAGAAATTCTTCCTAATTCACCATTTGGTCTTTCTACCATTTCTGCCTTTTGCATATGAAGAATACCAGGATTTCTGGTGGGATTACATTGTTCTTTCTCCCCCTAACTGTTGGAATGGGAAAGAGGGAATTTTTTCCCCAGCTTACATTTTTCTGCCTTATTTCTTGGTAATGGCTCTTGTTCTTCCTGTGTATAAAAACATGCTTTTGGTGTGTCTGTTAGGTAGGCACATTTCACAAAGTTCTCATGAGCTGTTTTAAACTGCTGGCCAGGCTTTGGTGACTGGATTTGGCACAGGAAACCTTGTGAGCTTCTGAATAAATCCATCATGCAGCCTTACCAGCCATGCAGGAGAAAGCCTTGAGCAAATTTTCAATTTCATGTGAAATGCAGTGTTGACCCTGCTTTGAGCAGGAGCTTGGGTTGGATGACCTGCCCGTCTGAATTTTGGCAGAATTCACTGTTCCATTTGGTGGATTCAAGCTTGTTGATAAAACCTTCTCAAAATTCAGTGGCTTGCATATTCCTTGTCCATGGAAAGTTTCCTTCCTTTCACGGCATGTGACTGGAGAGCTTCTCAAAGCCTTTTAGGACATGACTGTCTGAGAACTGCAGTGTTTTGGAAATGACCTGGGCTGGATGACCTACTGTGTCTTTTCCAACCATAATTTCTATGACTCTGTAATTTTGAGGTTGACTTCTTGTTGCCCAATTTTACAGTTACTTAATTCCAGTATCGGGCATATTTCAAGAGACCACATTTAGTCATGGTAAGACTGTGTGGGTTGTTTTGTCTTTTTCTGGTATTTTCCAAATCCTGGAGATTGTCAGCACTTAATGTATTCTTTCCTATTCTGGTGCCACAAATAATTTCCTACCCAGTGAGAAAAGAAAAGTCTGATTCCCCATTTTGGAATAGATGGTTGATTAAAAGAACTTGCTCCCAGATTTTTTTCAGTTCTAAGGAGAGGTGTTAGGCTACTTCTGTTATTTATTTGTACCAGAAATGCATTTCCATCATGAGAATAAGGGACAGAATTGAGAAATTTTGTATTTGGTCAAATTTTCAGCATTGTTATCAGTCAAATTTATAATGCATTATTAACACATTTTTAGAGCTAAATGCACACGTACTTTGAGGACTGTAAATGTCTCATATTTCTTTTTCTAAACATTTCCCATAGCATTGATGTGGCCCTTTTCCTTGCAGAAGGCTCCTTTTTATGCAAGAAGAGATCATATTTTGGGAAATGCATTGCCTAACAAGAGCTCTTGCACCAACATTCTCTGAAGAGAACCTCAGCCTTTGAGTTTTTGATGTGCCTTATATCAGCATCCCTCAGGATTTATTCCATGCTTTCTATCCTAATCTGCTGCCTCCATATTGATGACACACGCTGAGTTTACCAGTTTCTGATGTTTTTAGATATTTTTTTTGTCCACAGTAATCAAAGCATGGAAACAAATCAGGATTTCCTTTTGAAAGAGAGGTGCATGCACATGTATGAATATATATTATACACACCCAAAGAGCAAACAGACCTAGAATTCTCTCACCTGGAGGAGAATCACTTGGCCTGGAATTCCTGTGGGGTTTCTGAAGAACTGGAAATTGGAGGATTAGCATCTAGGTGTGAAAACACCATTAGTACTACAGAGACTTGCTGGGGGTTTGTTTATCTTTTGTTCCATATATGTGGAATAATTCATAAATTAATCACGCTGTTGCAGCCACAAAACGTCGGTGTTTAAAATTTGTGGGGTAAAGGTAATCTTAGGTCAGAATAGTCCTGGGACTGTTACCAGGCTTAAAAAACTGTATATGAAATGCAGCAAAAAGATGATGGATTCAATAACAGGTTGGTCTCCAGTTTTTCATCTGCCCTACATTCTTTTTCTCTATCAAAAGCTCCGTTTTATTTATGCATAGTTTCTTATAAATGCTCTTGAAGGAGAAATGGAAATCCTCACATGTTTTTCTTACAGGGCCTTCTGTCTTTACTGCCTCAGGTCAGTGTTGTATTTGAAGAGAAATCAAAGTAGTTAATCACTTCTTAGAACATGATTTTACATATTTTCTATTTTTGTTTGCCTTTTATTTTTTTAGAGACTCTCCATTTTAGCATGCCTTTCCAAAATTGCTTTAATTCTTGTTGAACTCCTCTGAACTTGTTCCAGTTTGTGTTTTTAAAATACAGTGCTGAATGTAATTTCCCTGGTTGAGACAGAGCCAGTACTGAGATGATGGGAATAATGTCTCATGCACTTTGTGGAGAAAATCTGCTTTGAAGGAACTGTGTGTGGAGCCTGTAAGACCTGTTGATGTGATACAGAATGTATTGCAGATAAAATAGATCAAATACCTGTTTGCGTTTCTCAAGGCTCACTTTCTCCAGCTGGCTGCTCTGCCTGGTGCCTGAACTCTGGGTTGTGCAGTGATTGTGTCAATCCTCAGTCTGGTTTGGGTGTTTTTCCCCAGAATGTGGCATGGACACAGTGACATTCTCAGTTTGTGCTGTCTCCATCTGCACTCCTGTGCTGTCCACACAATCTCCGTCCATCACTTGTGCGCACACTTGCTGCATTCTTGAGCTGTGTGTTAAAGCTCTGAATGTTGATAGACTGCATGAATGTTTGACCAATTAACCTTAACACTGATGGGAAAAATACCCAATTACCTTCTTTCTCTCTTGGAAAATGAACCAGCACAAAACCCAACTGACGCAAAGCCAACGAAACCCCTCCTAGTCCCTAGAAAGATACTGAGTTCTTGTACCACGTGAGGCTATAGAGCAATAGTTCAATTTAGACAAATATTTGTAGTTACACTGTGATAGTGATGACTTATCATTGAATCACAGGGGTTTGGGGTGGAAGGGACCTTAAGGATCATCCAGTCCCATGGCAAGGGCATCTTCCACCAGCCCAGGTTGCTCCAAGCCCCATCCAACCTGTCCTTGGGCATTTCCAGGGATAGGGCAGCCAAAACCTCTCTCAGCACCCTGTGCCAGGGGCTCACCACCCTCACAGGGAAAAATTTCTTCCTGATATCCAATCTGAACCTACTCTCTTGTAAACAGTCCCTTTCCATCTTTTCTGCAGTAATGTAAGTTTATCCATCCTATAGACTGTTTTAACTGAAGGCAGTTAGCTTTATAAACATTTTAACATCCTATAAAGACCATATAGGTTTTTTGGATCATCCTTCATTTACCTCTCAGAATTACATATATATATATATATTATTAATACATAATACCTTTCTTTCAACAGCTTTGTATATCTTGAGTTAGTTTCATTAGCTGAGAAACTTAGCCTGCTTTTTTTTTTAAAAAGGAACTGCAATTTAACTATAAATATATCCAAATGCCACAGAATTCAGGGCTGCAAGTCAAAAATGCTGATCAGTTTGTAAAATCTTAATCAGTCCCTCCATGAAACCTAGGGACGGACCTCTGTGGTAGCAGGAGAATTTCCAGAAATTCACCACAGTCTTTTTCCAAGCTGCAGTTTGTTCTGATGTTGCCAGACAGCTAAGAAGATATGGGAGAAGCAGGAAATCTTTTTGGATTTAATCACAGTGCTGATTTGGAAAAGCAACCTAACAATGGAAAATATTTTTTATGCTTTAAATCATAAACGCAAAACTGTACGAGGTCCATGGTAGATCACGACTGCATTAAGATAGATTGTTTTCCTTTTGAGTAAAGATAACCCTTCATTTTGGAATCTAGTGGTCAGAAATCCTATTTCCTAGACATATTTATGTATTTATTTGTTTATTCTATATGTATATATCCAGACTAGATTATTTGATGGTTCTAGTACCATTTGTTGAGGTACTCATGACCTGTTTGCTATACCTGAAGTATTTAGATATAACCTTTAGGTGACATCTTCCTATTTTCCTCTATGAGGAAGCTTTTCCTGCATTTTTGCTTTCAAAAGATGTTGGACTATGTTGGTGGGCAGTGCTTATGTTTTCCCCTGAAGTTATCCAAGTCCTGTTGTAAAACACCCAATGTTTTGTATTTTACTCGATCAATAAAAAAGCGCTTCTTAAGCGAGATCTTGCAATTCTTGGCCTTGCATCCTCTGTGTGAAAAAGTTCTTATTTAGGCCCTTTGATCTGTTTTAGGACTTTAAAAATGATGGAGACTTCAGGTGGGCTGTGCAGATGAGACTGGAGGGAAGGATTGAATGCTCATTTCTGAGCGAGCAGGGGATGAGGTTATGAAAATGTTTTAAAATCAAGATTTCTTTTGTGTTCCAGTGCCTGCTGAAAGATGGATGATGATGACTTTGGAGGATTTGAGGTATGCTGTTTGGATAACTTTGCTTTGAAATTTAACAATTTTCAACTATTTTATGGACATTTATAGCATTTTGTAAAATAATATAACAGTGTCTTCTTGTTTCCAGGCAGCAGAGAGTTATGAGTTTGGAAATGGTGAAAAGCAGACCACATCTCCTGCTATTGCTTGGGCAGCATTTCCTACAGGTATTGACAGAATCACTGTAAAAAATCTTAAGATTCTACTCCTTTCTTTGTGTACTCACTGTAAAAATCAGGGCTTAGAAGGATGTGTACAAAAAAATAATGCACAATAAAAAAATAGCCAGCAGTCAAAACTTGATCATAAGGATGTTCCTGAGCAATTATTTTGGGAAGCTGCACTTCTCAAAGTTAAACTTTATTGAGCAATGAAAGAGAAATTCAGTTTATACAGTAGAAGAAGAATGAAAGTTCTTCATTCAAAGGTTATTCTTTTCTACTGAGTGTGGAAGATCTGTTGGAAATTGTGGGAAAACAGAAAAAGTTAAAAATGGGATTGTGATGAAGTCTTTAACTTGCTTTGGGGAAGAGAATGCTTGTTTTTACTTAAGCAATTTATATAGTTGAAAAATGTATTACATATTCTTTATCTCAAGCAGAAGCAGAAACATTAGGTAACTGTTGTGTTAATTTATACAAGTGCCTGGTGCCTGTCTGGATTTTAGGAAATTGATAGAAGATTATTGATAAATGAATATTATCAGTGGAACAAAAAATATTATGGAGGTCTTAACTGATTTTCTTGTGGTCTAGATTTCACTCTTTTCACAAAGCAGAACAGCACTTTTGCTGCACCAGGAAAAAATGACCAACAACCCACATTGTATTGTTGTGAAGAATAAATTTTGCAAAATAAGGCAGGGATTTTTCTTAACGTGAGCTCTTTATAAATCATGCTCTTAAAATGTTTTTATTAATTTATTTCTAGCTTTTATCTCTTACAGAATAATTAGTTTTATTTGTCATTGAAACAGAGGAAAACAAATACTAAATAAAAATATTTTTCCAAATAACTTTATTATTCATCTTGTCATTTTGACTGATATTTAAAAATACTGCTGAAATTCAGTAGCATGTTTTAATGTGTTTAATAAATTAAATCCAATAGAGCTGTGCAGTGTCTGTCAGTGAAGTCCAATTAAAATTCTTTAAAGTGTGTAGAATTGAAATTATTTGTACATAACACAGAAGTTTTTTGTATGATTTTAAGTGACACAGAAGTCTAGGATAAGTTATACCAAGGTATTTTAAGCATTTCAAAATGAAAGCTCCTGTGTTCTGGATATTTTGTTACTGTAGAATCTTTATGTGACTTTTTCATGCAAATATTGCTGTGAATAAATTAGTTTATTGCAATAGGCAAGGTTTTAATAGTATTGGCCAAGTGCTTCTTGGGCATTGACCTGTAGGTGGATGATTTTAGCAACAGAAATAACTGAATTGTCTGCCCAATGTTATGTATATATAAACATGTAACTTTCTTACCCTAGCAATTTCTTAGTAAGTCTTGCTGGGAAATTCAAATGTATTATGGGGCTGTTGGGGTGATTTTGATAAATTTGGGGGGTGATAACATTGCATACCCGCAAGATTTTGATAAGTGTTCCAGAGGAGTTACTCAATCTTGTGAATTTCCTCCATGTCTGCTGTTTGGACGTTATAAAACAAAACACTGAAGCCTGTGGCTGTATTTTTCAGTGTGCAGGCAGAATTCAGAAATTATTTCTAAGGCCTCAATAGTGACTTTATTGCAATTTTTGCCCTTGAAATTGGTCTTGGGCTTCTTACTATTTTTTTGGTAGTATGGACCACATGGCTGTTGATTTAAAATGTTAGGATAGTAGATGCAATTCCATTTCTTCTAGAATAGTTTGGCCTTGGAGGAATAAAATGTGGGGAAGAGTTACCAGAAATCAGCTTGAGAGTGCAACAGAGTGGTTTTTCCCACTGTGGTCACAAAATCAGTTTTAAACTCAAACTTTCTACCCAAATCCCAAATGCTACTTTTAATGAAAATGTTCAGGGATTGAGTTTTCAGTGTATAGCTGAAAGTGTTCTTGAATTATAAAATCAAGAAAGAGGAGTTGAGGAAGGAAATTTAATTTTGTTTCTGAGGGTGTTTTTACGTTAAACAGCTGAAACCTACATGTAGGGGAATTGTGCTACAAGTAGTTTGCAACATTCTACAAAAATATGTCAAATTATTATTATATGGTCTTTTGCTCAGAGTTCTGCTGTCATATTACTTCTTAATTGCTAGATATAACTAACATTCAGTTAGTAAATGTTACCCATGTGATACATTTGATATTTGATGTCTTCATTCTGAAACACAGCACAAAGGATAAGACTCAATTGGAATGTTGATTTAACAGCTCATCTTCATCCATTTGGCTTTGTTTTCAGAATTTCTGATCCCATACGGAATTTTAATAATTGTTTAAGCTTCATTACCAGCATAAAGACAGAATTTTCCTTGCATTAGCAAAGGAAAATTGCAGGCTGTCCCTGATCTCTGCTGCTATTAACAAACTGCATGGTTCTGGCAGTTCTTACATAGAAAATTATGACAGAAAATTCTTAATATTGGGGAGCCTGGTCTTCAGAAATTATTAAATATTTTTAAAGTAGAATTCTGGCAATAACTTATATCTGCATCTTATTTCAGCCTTTTCAGGTGTATGACTTTTGATATACCTGTAATTGTGTGAATGCTTCTTTTCTCTACAGTGCTGCAGCTCTGATCATTGAACAATAAATTTATTTGAAAATTCATCAGACTTAGCCTGTTGAAGTCAGGTCTGGTAGTTCCAACAGAGGCAAGTTTTTGTTTCAGGGGTTGTGAAGCTGTTCCATTATGGTAGCTAAGGCATGGTAAGCAGGAACGATTTAGGAGTTCTCTTTATAAGCGAATTTTGAGCTGAATTAAACGCAATTTCACCAGTATATACACAAGAGGAATGAATTAAGAGAGCTTGAATTACAGACATAGCACATGCAGTTCTAGGAATGTCTAATTTATGAATCTTTAGCATTGCTGAAAAGTGAAAAGAAGGTTTTGTAAAAAAAGATGTTTGATACCTTGGAGAGTTGCCACATTTTCTTGTCTTCTGCAAGGTCATGTGTTTAGTTGAAAACTTTATACCAAAATGTTCAGAAATGCTCACCAGTGGTTGCTCCTCATTTCCTAGGCTTCATTTTGACAACTTAAGGAGTGAGGATTTTCTTTCTGGTTTGTTTTTTTCTCCCCTTCAAGATGCAAAGCATTCATTACTATAATTAAAATACTGAAAGCTCCACCTGATTGTAGAAGATTCCACATAAAACTCTACTGCCTGAAAAATGGATTTTTATTGCTAGGATTGGACACCCCAAAATATGTGAATACCCAAAGCTCTTATCTCAGCAAGTCTACACTCCTCATATGTGCCCAGTCTCCATGGCTGTTTTTACTTTTGTGATAAATTATTTATATGTGAACTATGCCTGTGCCATGGTAATCCTCACCAAAGGTTGAGCGCTCTCATCACAAGGATCATGGTCAGAAATTGCCTGGTATATTATTTTAGCTGTTTTTCAATCAGGTGGAAATTGATTCAAAACTGAGACTCTGGCCATTAAGCGATAGCATCAAGCTGAAGATTTAAGGTTTGTTTAGATACAAAGAGATCATCTTCTATGTCACTTCACTGCCTCTTGAACTAATAGAGTAGGTAATTATTATAGGAAATTGCCTTTGAAAGGAGACATTTGGAATGGGAGGGCAGTTTTATCTTAAGATATTTAAAGGAAAGCCAAAAAAGTCCCATTTCCAGCTCTGGAGAAGAGTTAACTATTAAAATGCAGTTACCTAAACTGGTTCCTGTTCTGTTTGCTGAAATACTCTCCTCTAGGCTTTTTAGCCAAGTTTCCATCTTCTGCTGGACTGTGATTTTTTTTTTCCCAATTTTTTTGGCCACGTCCAGATCTACTATCATTGCAGTTACCTTACTGATACTTTTCTGCCTCATGATGTATTTTCTTTCTTTTCATTCGATGTGGTTTGCATGTTCCTCTGTGTTATACCTGAATCCTAGAACTGGCACCTGAAGAAGATGGGATAGAGAATGCCTGGATTCAGGGATTAGTGTGTTTTTCAAATGCCTTGAAGCCATTTATATACTCTGTTTTGTACTGTGTGAAGAAGAGATATCCAGAGGCTGAGCCTGGCTAGTGGCATCTTTTACATGTTGCCAGAGTTGTAATAATAGTGGGAGCTGCTTTTTCTGAAACACTTTGGTTGTGCTTTTTTCCCTATTGCAAAGACACACCTGGAGACGACGGTGTCAAAGTTTGCAGGACTTCGCTGTTAAATTAAAAATGTATGCAAAACTTTCTCTTGTTCTTTCTTTTTATTTAATTTGTTTAGTTTATGTCTTTTTTAAAACCAAGATTTTCTGTTGTGCTGGGCTGGTAATGCTGATTGAAGGTTTTTATAGCATAACTGTAATTTGGGATAGAAGAGCTCTAGGTCCAGAGTTGATTCCACTTCAAGTTTATTAGCTAGAGAGTTATTTACTTTGTTGTCTTTTTATCTCTTAAAAAATATAAAGCTGTTTTATTGTGTGTCTTGGCAAGCTGTTTGTATGTGGCTTCTAAGACGGTTGTGGATTTTTTTAATTTAAAATGTATAAAACTTGGGAAATTATGAGTATACTTTTCCTGTTGATTGAAACTGATTAAAGATCATGCTGAAGCTGTAAGACTGTGTGAATCAAAAGAGACAGAGTTAAAACTGATCCTTTTGAGAGCTGCTGTCTTGTAAAACCTCTGTGTAAATTAAAAGTCTGAATTTATTGTGACTGAATTTATTGTGTAAGTCTAAATTTATTATGATTTTGATTGTCCTTAAATTGATACTACTGAAAATCACAGGCACTTTAAGTGAATTACTTTTCAGTGAAGTTGAATTATAAGAGGTACATAAGCTTACATTGGTATGACTAGACTTGTGATGGGTTTTTCTAGGCATGGACTCCAGGAACAAAACTAATTTTTGGGTGTTTCTCCATATTGTGTGTGTTTTCTGTTTCCAGTACCCGAAGTCCATAGGTCTGCTGATGTTCTCCTGGAGCACTCTGTGCCTTCTTCCTGCCTGCTTCCTTCTGACCCTTTCATTTTGTCAAGTGACAACGTGGCAGCAGTTATTCAAACAGGCAAGAATGTGATGAATCCAGCTGTTCCTGAAGAACAGGTAAATTTTTGATCTTCAGTGTGAGAACTCAATGTATTAAATATTAGTGTTGTGTCTTTTTTGTGCGCATTTAGGTTGAAATGCTTTTTAAGGTCAAAAGGTCCTTGGATTTCTGTGATGCAGACTTTGAAGTAAAATGGTTTTTAGATTGTTTATGAAAGCTATAACTGATAGGAACCGTACTACTTTGATCTGAACTGAGAAGAGAGATAAATGTATTGGAGTTAATAAAAGTTAAAGGCATGCTGGTGGTGATTTCCATGCTCATTTCTTTCCATGCATGAAGGAATTATCAGCAGGTAGGTTGTCTCAAAAAAACTGGCTACTGTTAAAGCTTGTCATACTTGTATGTTTGCTCAACTATGTTTTTAGGATTTTCAAGGATGGGGCTCTGAGCAATCTGGTCTAGTGAAAGGAATCCCATCCCTGCCCATGCAAGAGCATTGGGCTAAGATGATGTTCAAGGTCCCTTCCAATCCAAACCATTCTGTGATTAAATAATTAACATTTAATCTTTACCTAATTATATTTATATGAATTTTAGGGGGGTTAAATTGCTTTACTTTGTTTTTTCCCCATTACTTTTAAAGTAGATTTTTTTTTGGTTGTCTAGTTGTGGCTTCTTAATCTCTGCTGCTGAGAACTGAGCTTTATTTCTTTCTGGGGTGTGAAAATATTTAGTTTTTAACTAAACAACTAGGTGAGCAAGGAGAGAAAAAGCCTTTCTGCCTGGAGATTATCATAGGAATTCTATCAGAATCACAACAGCTTCTGCAGATGAGACTTAAATAGATTAACCCTACTGAATTTTTTACTGCCATTAATTGCAGTGACCCCCATTTGGACATGTTAATTCATTGTAAACTTCCTTGTTTCAGGATGTGGGGTAGCACATACTTCAATTAGAAAAGGCTCTTTCTCACTCTGTAGCAATCAGTGTTTTGGGCTATTTGTCAGCCCTCCTTTTCCAGCACTTCCTTGATTTTTTTTCTTTTTCAGGTAGACTTTATCAAGTCTTAAGGCTGCTCCTGGTGAAAGCTGAATTTCATTATTAAGTCAGATTTTCTGATCATTTAAATGCATTTCTTTAGAGCTATTTAAACAAAATTCACAAAATAAAGGTTTTGGTTTAACTGAGCCTTATAATTTTCTTTTGAGGGGCATCTGTATGTTCACACTTCCAGCAAGTCTGTGGCACAAATTGTGAATTAATTAATTAATAAGTTACCATTTTGTATTTGTACCCAGGCAATTGTTCTGTGGAAAGCCTATACAAAGTAAAGAAGAGATGTGCCCAGATACAAATGATATCAAAAAAATGTATAAATCCAAAAATTATGGGTTTTTTTTCTTGAGAGGGAGGAGTATTTGTTTTCTTTTTTGACTGATGCCAGGCACAGTAATTTTCTGTGTTGAAGGCTCTTCATCTGGCTCTTTGACAAAGTTTTGATAAGTAAATTTCTTTTACTGGAAGTCTGATCAAAAAGTGATTTTCTTCAGCCACCACAGATCCTGCCTTTTTAAATTTTGGCGAACAGTGAATAACCTTCAACCTTTCTCGTTTGAGCTAGGCCAGCAATTTCAGCTTTTGTGTTCTCTGGAAAGAGCACTTGGGTTATTCCAGAACACTAAGGCTTAGGGGTATTTTTTAAAACTATAAAGTAATTTAGTTAGGTAATCCAACAGAAAATTAAAAAATACTCTTTGTTACTTCAGACTAAGTGCGTGTGCAAATTCTAGTTGTGGTTCATGTTTCAGTTTTTCTCATCTTGTTCTGTTCAGCCACTGAGAGACCCATCATTCTGTAAATTCTCTGCAATGCAGGAAATAGTCCAGATTAAAAAACTTTATTAGCAAGTCCTGCTGAAGGGAGTTGAGAGCAGGTCCTTTAACATTATTTTGAAATGGAGATGGCTTTGCACTAAGGAGTAAGCAAAAGGAAAAAAATGGGCAGAAAACTAAAATAAAATATTCTAATACCTATTAGAGGGTGGTGTTAGTAGAACTGTATTTTATAATTCTATCTCCAGAGCCTCTTGAGGTTTCAGGTAAAAAAAATCCTTCCCTGTTACAGGTTCCATACTCACAGTTTTTGGTGGTGCCAGATTCTGATCCTGAGTAGTACTCAGAAATGGAATTGGCACATATGGCTCCCCTTTCCTTCTTACAGGAGAATTCAGAGCACAAACTGCAGTTTTCTCTCTGTCTGTTTTGTCTGCTGTATCTTGTATATTCATGTTCAGTCAAGATCTCAGCTTTGTTTGTTACTTTATTTGAATAATTTGAGAGATTTTTATGGGAAAGACCATGCATTATCTAAATGTATGTTTGGAATAAAAGGTGCTAGGGGGTGGATGAGGTCAGATCAGTCAAACCTCTCTTTAATGAAGACACTGAGATGTTCCCTTCACCACCCAAATCTCAAAGCCACATGCTTGGCTCTCAGGTTGTTGAAAAAGTGGCAGCTGAATTAATGTACTAGTTCTTTCCTTGGAGTTCTTTTCTGGTGAAAAGAACAAGTTTTTGCCCCTTCCTTTATTTTTTTAAAGGGGAGAAATAAAGTTTTGAATTTTGTTATCTATACTACAAAATGTTTTAAACATCTTAAACAAATTTATTTGTGTTCTTTTCTGAAAGTGTGGGCTTACTATCAGTCCTTCACCTGTTTTCTGTACTTCCACAGTTACTGAAACAGCAGTCACGAAATGTTTAGAGATGTCTGGATTTCTTTTAGTCTGTTAGTCTAGCCTAAGGATGAGATATTTATTTTAGATATTTATTTTAGCACAAACCCTTTGTATTCCCTCTCTGTGACCACTGATTGCAGCGTGCACTCGGTGAATACATGAAATGACTAATCCAAGGAGAGGTTGTTTCCCTGAGGCATTGAGAGAGATGATTCAGTTCCACTTTTCTCCTCTGAACTAGGCTCAAGCAGATGTTCCAGTTGCCTCTTCAAATGCAGTTGAAGACAAGACTTTAGCTGATGTTGAGACAAAGAGAACAAATGAACCCAAGAGCTGCCTTCAACAAGCTGTTGCAAACCTCGAAATCAAGCTCTGCAGTGCTGAAGAAGAAAAGCTAAAAATCAAAAAGGTATGAATAGTCATTTTGAAGGGAAACATTTGGCATTTATATAGGAATTAAATATAGGTGGAGCTGGCAGAAGTTTAAAATTTATTTGAAATTCATTTTTTTCATAGAAATTAGCCAAATTCCAGAGAAACTGGCCAAATTTAGAATCAAAGACTTCCAAGACTTCCAAAACTATCAAGTTCAACCTGTGCCAGATCTCCACCTTGTCACCAGCACAGAGCATTGAGTGCCACATCCAGGGATGGGCACTCCACCACCTCCCTGGGCCTGCCTCCCTTTTCCATGAAGAAATTCCTCCTGATGTCCAACCCGAACCTCCCCTGGCATGCTTGAGGCCATTTCCTCTTGTCCTGTCCCTTTGTCCTGGGAGCAGAGCCTGAGCCCCACCTGGCTACAGGAGATAAGGTTCCCTTGAGTCTTTGCTTTTCCTCAGCCTCTTCTCATCAGATTTGTGCTCCAAACCCTTCCCAGTCTCCATTGTCCTTTTCTGGATGCTCTCTAGAGACTGGCCAGAACTGGGCACACCACTCAGTTTAGCTGAAATACTTTTTTTTTTAGATCTGGTGTCTATTTTAGGCTGAATTTTTGTAAACTGTCAGGAAAGAAAAGAAGATGCAAGTTTTCTCAGCATGAGCTTTGTTTTGATTTTTTTGGAGTGGGAGTTCTAGTAGCTAAATTCTTCATATTCCTTCTGACCTGAATACAATATAAGCACCAAGCAGGGCTGTGCCTGCAGTTACACATCTAGAGTTAGCAAAAGGTCACTGAGGCATGGGAGGGTGAGTTTAACTTCTGTTATTCTTAATATTGTTTCTTGGGAGGCCTCAAGCTGTGCTGGGGGAGGAGAAATCAGCTTTTTGGAAATGAAAATGAGGGTGAATAACTGGAAGAGGAGACAGGTTGAGAGAGAGGCTTTAGATTGGTGCTCCACTGTCTGTTTCTGTCTCACCAGTGAAGTCTCTGAAACTGTTTTGACTATTCCATCCAAAAGCAGGGCTGAACTAAGAAGACCTGCTCTTTCTGTCCTCCTCATGACCCTCCCAGTCGTGCCTTTGTTTGAATAGCTGTGCACTGACCTGGCAGGTCATTTGTTTCTATACTGGCTTCCTGCATGGCTTGCAGAAATAATTGCTCTTGAGCAACTGAAAGGGTGCCAGCAATGTGCAACAGCAATGGCTGCTTTAAGGAAAAATAAAAATCTTTAGCTCTTTGTATAGCAAATAATTTTGAAGTTTATTGTCAGTGGTGTTATTCTCCTTTCTCTCCATAGCTTGATATTGGGCAGGCTTCCAGAGTGGCTCTCTGCAAGATCCCAGAATATTTTAAGATTTTATTCATTTTGGAGATGTAGATAGAGATCATTACATACATGCATAAATGTCATAGGATTCCTGCCTTTTCAGTGAAAACATTTGCTGACAGTACATTTAAAATGCTGCTTTTCAAGAGCAGAAAGGCAGAGCAAGATACTAAAAATATAAAAAATAATTGGAACAGAATAGAATGGTTCCAGTTGGAAGGGACCTGGGACAACAGGTCCAGCTGCCTGAACCCTTCAGGGTTCAGAAGGAGTTAGAGGATGTTATTAAGGGCACCTTGGCCACTTCACATGGGTCATTCCTTATACATGAGACATGCCTTGGGTTTTAAGTACCTCACACTTGTAAAATACTGTGCCAATTAAAAGACTGCAGTCAGATTTTTCTTGCACAACCCTTTATCTCTGGGATAATTATTAGAGCAAATATCACAGTTATCAGAAATTAAATTAGTTTGAATGGTTTAATGAATCTGTATTTTCACAATTTGCAGATGTTTGTAATTTCAAGTGTTTTATTTTACAAACTTTATAGGAATTGGAATATTTGCTGGAAAAACATAGTGCGCTAGAAATGGATTTTTTGAAGGAAAAAAAAGAAAAAGTGCTTCCACATCAAGATCAGTACAAGACACTCCAGGTAATTTCTTTCTTGTAGTATCTTTGTTTTTCAGGAGGGTTTTTTATAGAGTATATTTATGTCCAACAAATATTCTTTTTGACATATGTAGGCCTGCTGCAAAGCATTTTGATTTTAAAAAATTTCTAAGGTTTTTAGATCAGAGCCTGATCTTTTACATTAGCAGGAAGGGAAGTTTAATATTCCACTTGCCTTTCTACATTTTTGTAACTCAGAACACTCTTCCTTGTTAGGACCTATTTCATAAAACAGATGAAAAGGAAACCACTTTTTCTCAGTGGTTGTGTTTAACAGCATGACTTAGCACGTTCTAGAGTGCTGTGGCCAAATCTTTGTGCTGTTTTACCTAACTTCACTGTGGAATAACTCATGCTGCATACTAAAAATCAAAATAAAAAATTAAGTGTAATTAAATGATGGACAGTGCAATTAGAATTGTTTCAATTGTAAAAGTTAACATCTTCCATTAAATACATGTATAAAGTTTCACATTCCAGACAAAATTTTCATTGAAGTTTTCAGTCATCTTCCAATATTAGAGCAAATTTTCAGAAGTTTGTGTCTGTAACTCAGCTTTGCTTAATTTTTTTTGTTGCTGTGGATGATATTTAATAGCTATTGCATTGTTTCTCATTTTTATTTAAAGGGCTGCTGTAGTAATTTGTTTTGAATTCCTTACAGCAGTACATTCTGGAATTTACAGTAATATAATTATCTAATACTGGTTTTTTTTTCCTTTTTTTGTGTGTAACACTTTACTCAATGAAATAAATGTTGCTTAACCATGATATAAAAGGAAGTTTAACTTAAAACCCTCATGATTTATGGAGTACCGCAGGGGTTAAAGTTATTGGTTATCCTAAGCAATAGAATGGGTGAATTTCATGTTGTTAATACTTAATTACTTCTGCTTGAAGATCACTGTGAATTTGAATAGTGGAAATGCTACCGAGGTTTGCAGCTATCAGCCCATATCATAACTCTTTGAGTCAGGTGCTGCAGTTTCCAAAAATGGCAATAAAAGGGTCATAACCTCTAACTTGGTAGAAATGCTCATGTGCCTCCTCTTGATGTCTTCTGGGTACAGCAGGAATCAAACCAGAGGAGGAAAGTGAGTCATGTTTCCAAGAGCTGCCGGTGAAAGTCGCTTTCATGGGGCTTGAGTTGTGGATGCCTTCTGTCACTGCAGCTTTCAGTTTCTTTTGTCTTTCTCCTCTGGCTCCTGCAGCGCCAGGGTCACCACCTGTGGCCACACGTAGAGCAGAGCTGGCAGCTCCTGGGGACGGATGTCTGTCCCTGGCTCTGCCTTTCCCACTGATAATTAGTAATTAATAATTTAAAAAAAATTAATTAGTACTGGTAATTAGTGCTGGTTATCAGTGCTGTTGACCTGAAGAGCTTTAAAGCAGACTGCAGTGGTGCCTCTGGCACAGCTTTGGGAGCTCTCTGGGTGAGATTTCCAATGGAACCGATGCCAGCACCCAAAGGTGTAGGGTGTGCATTGACTTAATTCCTTTTAAAGGAAATTGCTGTGTTAATGTTTGAGTAAAAAGTATAAAACCAATGCCTTAGGAGACTTTTCTAACTGCCTTTTACATGAAAATGTAAAGGTTTCATGCACCTTTATATTTACTAATTAACTGACTTCTGGCACTTGTGGCAGGGAATTCTCAAAAGCTGCTCTAGATAGAACAAAGCAAGTCAGTTAATCTGTTAAAACTTTGCTTTAACAAGGTGATCTTTAGAGAAGACCTATTTTTTTTTTTTGAAGAAGAAGTTACTGTACTTAATTCTGAGAGAAGATTTCAGTGATCTTTGTCAACTAAGTCACTAATCTAATTTTTTTGCATGTTTTCCTATTGGTTTCTGCATCAGTCAAGGGTGACAGTTATGTCACCACAGTTTTGTTCTCACAAAATTGCATCAATTAAATATGTTTTAGGTTTTTTGATATAGAAAAAAATATCTTTGAAAGGCAAGGCAGGAACATAAAAACCTAAGCTTTTCTCTAAGCTGGGTTACCATTCTAATGAAGCAAGTTTTGTTCTGGACTAGTCACAAACTTTCTTCATCATAGGTGTGCAAAAAGGCCTAGACTGAATTTAGTAGTTCTTAAAAATTGAAGAATGGAAGGCTAGTGATAGTCACTATTCCCAAGCATGGGAGGCAGACTTCCAAATCTTTGCTATAGTGTTATTATTTAACCAATGGATGACAATAGAGTTATCATACCACATTTATCATTGTGTAAAACCAAAAAGTAAAAAGTTCTGTGTTTCATCTAAATAAAATTAGCTTTAAAAAAATTAGGATTGAACAGACCATATCTCCACATTCTCAACATTATTTCCATATGTAGCTGCAACAACCAGAGACAGTAAAGGGGCAGCAGTGGGTTCATAAACAGAATAAACAAATTGCTATTAACTGGTATTATAAAGTTGCTTGGATATTTAATGCAATGGTCTCTTTGAGATCTTGAATTCATATAAGCTAATAAAATTAGTTATGATTCCCACATTCATGCTTCAGTGTTTGTACTACTTAAGAGGCAGAATAACAGAGTATATTTTTAACTTCTTTACTTGCAAATTCGAACTGAGTTAAAATTGCATTGGGAAGTGAAATTTTAGGGGCTTTGATTTGTGTGCAGTGTTGCAACCATAAAGTTGCAGTCTTTGCCTTATAATTCCTTGCTTATTTTAGGCAGCAGAGAAACAGGTGAAAATTTATGTCTGATTTTATATTTTCTTGGTTGGTAGGTCAGTTTTGTATTTTTCCTTTTTTTTGATCAGAGTTTATATATTCATCTCACCTTTTAGCTTCAGCTCTTCCCTAGGTGTGATTTGCTACATATTTTTAAGCCATTTGGGGCTAGTAAGTCATACCAAGTTTTGGAGATAATGCAGATTTAGTGGTCACTTAATCCTAGAAATCTAAAATTTTGCTGTAGCCACATTGTAATAAGTTATAGAGGTAAGCAAAGGCTGCACTTTAAAACTACCAAACTCCAATTTGTAATACAGTGAAAACCATCAATAGCAAAATTAACATTCCTGTTCAATAGGTGATGTTCTCTTGTTCACAAATCACTGAGGGAACACTTAATTTGAGCAGGGAAAGTAGTGCCTGGTTTCCACTGCTCTGCACAGGAATTTAATTCTTGGGACAGATTGCTTAGCTGATAAGGCCCCTGATGTTTGGTCTGTCTACAGACAACTGGTTTTGATGATTCACTGAGAACTGGATCATACTTTTCACTGCTATTTGTTTGATTTACCACACACCCACATTTGAAGTGCTGCATTGCTACTGGAAAATTCTCGCTGCGGTTTTACACATTTTTTCCCATCATCATCCCTTTCTGGAAGTTAAGCAGGCTGTTTTTCTAAAGAACAATATAGTTGCTGTGGTGTGACCTTTCTTTTTGAAATAAACTTCTTTTTTATCTTTTGACAGCAGACTTCTGTTCTTCCAACTTATCAAACCTGTAATTGTTATGAAAATACCAACAGGTTTTGGTTTTTTTTTTTTCTTTTGGAAACCATTGTTTCTGTTCCATCTTTCTTTAGGGAACACCTTAGAAATTTTTATTTTAAAAGGGACTTTAATAGGCTTATTTTATGTAGCAGTATTACAGTTATTGCAAAGAGTAGTGATTGGAAATGAATTGGCTAGTGTGACTTCACCTAATGTAATATTTTTGTGTGTAAGAGAGCAGGTCAGATAAACTCCTTGTTTGAGTGGTTTTTCAGAAGGGCAGGAGAGGAAGATTATCCTAAGGAAAACATTGACAGAACAGTACAGAATGATGCAAAGGAAGTTCACTAATTCATGCAGTAACACCTAGCTGGGATTAAAAGTAGCAATATAACCTAATTTCAATCATTGCAGGTGTTAGTTGTTGCTTCATTTATGTATTTCCATGGCTGTTGATGTTTTTGGAGATTTTTCATTTGAGTACCTGTACAAATGTCACGTTTAAATTATACAAATTATTCAAATTATGAGGAAAAGTCTTTAAATACAGTTATACAAAGATAGAAAATGGTAGACCTGAGATTTTGGGCCAATTTGTTCCCTCTTAACTCTGAAGGATGACTTTATTTTTAGTTTGATTAATATCTCTTGTTGTTTCGGTGGTTTTTACATATTAGACCCATTTATCACACAAATTCACATGAACCAGGATGCATATTTGGTGGTGTCTGTCTCCTTGTTTTTGAAGTTAGTGCTTCCACTTCCCTTTTATGTCAGAGTTTAGTGATATTCATCCATCCAGGCCTCCTGCTGCCAGCTTGTCCCTATGGACCATTCTTGGGTTTGGAGGAGATAATCCCTGAGCAGCAACCAGCTCCTTTGTGGCTTTCTCTTTAGGGTGGTGTCCCATGTCCCAGGCAGATCCCAAAGAGGCCAAACCCTTCTTCCCTCCATTCCAGTGTTGTGATCCTTGGTTTTGTCCTTCTCCTGAACTCACCATCTCATGGTCACTGCAGATCTTCCCATCCCCCCATGGGAGAATCCTCCCATGTTTTTAAGGCTTGGGTCCAGCAGAGTACCTCGTGGATTGTTCCTCAGTTGCCTTGTGTTCCAGGGCTTGTTATCTGCATGCCCCAGGATTGCTGCCTTGTCCCACTGGCAGATTCTGGGGTTGTAAAAATGCAGATGTTAGAATGGTGGGTGCTGCAGCCTATTTCTTGTCCCCAACCGACCTCTCCTGGTGAAAAGCAAGCTGAGTGAACATTCAGGCAATGCAGTCAAACCTCCACTCAACACTGACTGCAGCTGGCTCAGCGATAGAGGCAAGAAAGGCTCTTGTGCAAGGTTTTATTCCAGCAGGGTCTTGTGCAGCTGAAGGGGAACCTGGGGAGAAAGAGGAGGAACCACATGGAGCAGGCAGCTTAAGGAGGGGAAGGGTGGTGTATTTGTTTTGGTTTAGGGCAAATTTGGGAGAGAACAGCCAGTGGCTTAGGGTGACTGTCTGATTTAGCTACAGCCTGAGTAGCTGGGGTGTTGGCTGCAGCCTGAGGGAGTGGGGCAGCTGCTGATTTATCTCCCTGACCCCTGCCTCTGTCTGCCACCCACAAGCCTTAAAGGTGCAAAACAACACACAACTGGGGATAAAAGCATCATATAGTTAACTTAGGGCAGGGTGGGAGGCAGAGCTAAGGGCTGGGCAGAGGGGACTGGCATCCAAAGGAAGGGGGGCAGCCACCAGGGATGCTAAGCCAGTGAGGGGACAGGGAAAGGAGAAACCAGGGGAAGTTTGGACACAGAAGTCCATGGGGGAGTCTGTTTTTCTCCCCAGGAGGGCTAACCCTATGGTCAGTAGTTACTGCTGCTTCCAGGACTGGGGGCTTGGGATTTGGCCAGTGCAGGAGAGTTCATGGGATGCAACAAGGTTGGACGCATTCCTTGTGAGGAATCACATGAGGCTCCCTCCTGTTGTCTGGAGAAGGTCTCACCTGCCCTCATCCTTCTGGAGACTGTCTGGCACAGCAGTTCCCGCTTTGCTGGCCCTGCCTGCTAATCCTGACCCCCAAATCCTTCAGTGATCCCCTATCCCAAGACAGAGCTCCACACATTCCAGCTCCTCCCTCGCACACCCTGTCATCGCCTTGCTGGCCTTTCCTTCCAGGAGAGTGCATTTATGATCCTGGAAAAGGTGTTCTTCTGCAGGAGGCTGGAAGCAGGTCTTGGAGGTAGGTGGTTTTTATGGCCGGAGTACTAGAAAATGTATGTTTTCTTACAAAACTAATATATGACTTACATCCTGTTAAACACTATCTTCTAAGAAAATATTTAGGTTGGTTTTAGGTGCAGACATAGAGGAGACAGAATGTTAATAACAAAAAAAAAAAAAAAAAAAAATAGGTGTGAAAAAAAAGTTTATGTGCTGTTCCTGCAAACAAATTTATAAATGAGATTCCAGGAAATTTCATGGGTCACAGCAGGGTTTAAAATTATGGAATATGGAAAAAAAGGGGGAATTTCAGAAAAGACACTTTAACAGATAGCAGTGCATCTTTTTGCTGAACTGCTAAAGGTATTTATGGATATGGCAAAAATCCCTTGCCCACCTCTTTTTCAAGTGAGTGCCAGATATCTCACGTTTATTTATTCACCTTTAATTTTTTTTAATGTTACTCTCTGTACTCGTCTTTCAGACACTCATTTTTATTCAAAGTCTTTATTTATTAATAATTTCAGAGCTGTTTACATTTTGGCCTGTTTCCCCTCTGCCTTCACTGCCCCCCTCTCCCCTCCCAGTTTTGATGTCTTATTTCCTCTAAATTATTTTTCCGTTCATGAGGAAAAATAACTTTTACTTGTATTACAGAAAGATTCTGCTCTTTTACCTTATGTTTTCCTTTTAAACTTCAATTCTTTTATTAATCATTTTGTTGTCTTGTTTCAGGATTATTAATTAGAAGAGTGGATGTAAGACTAAGCATTTGAATTTTGTTTTAAAAATATACCTCTTATGCTGTTGTAGTGTTATTTAACAGCTTTGAGATGCCCAACTTGCCTTATAATCTGATATTCAGTCATGGGGCATGACAAGTATTTTTTTTACACTTTTGTGCCTCCTTTGCCTCCCTGGTTTTAAAAACATTCAAACAATTATGCTTAAATAATGTTCATTTTCTTAGTGCGCAAGTAGGTGCTAGCAAAACAGTTTGTTTTTTTTTTTTTAACCCAAGTTTTGTGTCCTGATCTGCTTTTTGCCAATGCACCCTGGATTTGAGTGCATTTACTGATTTATGTTCAGTGTGTTTAAGTCTGTGACAGCTGCTCCACATCTTCATTTGCACATTTATATCAAGTGCATTCAGAGGGATTCCTCTTTTACTTTTTCTCCTACTTGATATGGAAATTCTACTAAAGAAGGTTGTGAAATTCCCAGATATATTTAGCACTGGTTGGTTGGGGTTCTTTACCACCAGTCTTGTCTCCTCAAGATTTTCACATCAAGATTTTTCTTTTGTGGGTAGGAGTAGTATCTGGTTGGATTTTTGAGGGAATGATGAAAATCTGCAAAATTGATCTAAAAAGAAACCTGTGTAGACAGGAACTTGAGTAGCTGTATTGCTAAGACAATACTTAAGGCCAGTTATTTGTTACATGAATAAAATTTAATAGAGATGGAAAAGGTTTAAAGGTGTAGCAGGTTAATGAGCTATAAAATTTTCGGCAATCTACAGCCTCTCATAGTTTATTAATGAACTGTGAACTAGACAAGATGATTTAGGAGTTAAAGGGAAATATTATAATGCTTGCAGGACAGTTGCAACACCTTAAAACCTGTGAGGAATGGTGCCAAATCATCTCCATGTCTCTGGGTCCACTCCAGTCCTGTTTGTGTTCAGTGTGAGCATCTGAGACGGGGTAATTACTGTACCTGAGCATTATTCACCCCCAAAATAGTAAATCCTAGCCAATATTAGCCAAAATTAGTCAATACTTTTAAAAGAATTTGTATTTCCTTTTTATACGCTTCAAGGTATAAGATGCACTGCAATTTCAGGATGATGTTTTAGGGAGAAATTTGGGAGATTGTTCCTTCATTGTCCTTTACCAGTTAAATCATCTTACTTGGGTTATAATTCATTAATAAACTATGACTGACGGCAGAATGCAGCTTAATACATTACTGAAACTTCTATTGGTAAATTAACCTGCTGCACCTTTAAATTTACTTTTTCAATCTCTATTAAATTTTATTCATCTATAGTATACACATGGTGTTGAAACACAGTTTACTTGTGTTTCTAAACCCAGCTGAAGTGTGTAATTTTCCATGTATTAAGCGTGTAATTGTGTAATTTTCCATATAAACAGATTTATTTGTATAAATGTGTTCTAATCTAACTAATTCACACACTGGAAGTTATAGCCAAGAAACTCATGTGATTTACATATCAAAGTTGAATTTATTCATCCCTTCTAAGTTCCCTTAGAAACTTCCTTATTAATTATGGCTATACATTTTTCAATTTGAGGGAACTGCCAAAATGTTAATATGTAGGCAAAGTGTCAACAAATAACTACTATTTTAGACTAGTACTAAAGGTGTGTATCAGGTCACTTCTGTATAACTCCTGATATTGAGAAAGCAGTTCCAGAGATAAAGTATTGGTTACTTTATTGTTGCTGCTCTTAAATAAATAAATAAGACTTTGCTGCTGAGACTTGTATAAGGTTTTTTCCTCACTAAAGACTCACAAGGTCCAGAAGGGCATGTGACATTTAAAATAATCGTGTACTTAAACTACTGAGAACTTTTTTACTATTCTTGGCAAAACTTTTATCACTGAAAGAAAGCTGATATTAATGGAAACTAGAACATCTGTTCTTAAACCTGGAGGATATTGAGATAAAACAGATTTTCCCAGCTCTATGTAATTCCTTAAAAATAAACCTACCTTACTTGAAGGTATTTTTAAACACAATGCAGTGTTTTGGTTTTGGATATGCATTACAAATTAAACCATTCTCAGGCGAATAATTGGTTAGGATGATCAACATTAATTTCCAGAAGTGAATATCATAATGACACAATGAAATTATGAAAATGAAGATATGAATAATTCTTAAAAAATAATCTAAGGCATTGCGATGAAGGACTGAGAGAAATTCTGAATTTCTTCAGTTATTATATTTTTAAATATATTTTAAGAATAATTTCAGCCAGTAAGTCTGTGCGTAATGTACTTCATGTTTATGTAAGGAGAATGCAAAGTTTCTGTGCTAGGTTTTCAAAGGGCTGAGTTTGTCTGGCTTTTGAGATAAGTAATAAGTGAGTGTGTTGTTGAAAAGCAAATTTCCATTTACTTGCTAGGCAGAGAATTTGCAATAAGTCTTGATAATTCAGGGAAGCTCAGAAGGAAAACACCTATTGAGCTCATAAGCAGTGGAGAATGTAAAATGTCCTGAAGCGCCCTTATATTCAAACTTTATAACTGGAAAGGTACTTTTTATGCTTGAAGAGGCTTCTTGTTAGTGATAAGCAGAGGAGGAGATCCATTTCCATCTTTTTGAGCTAAAACCTAATTCCACACAGTATGCAACGCCTGCTTTTTTGAAAATACTTAGTGAAATACTTTTGTGAAGTAATTTGTTTAAAAGAGTAAATAAAACAAAGAAAATAAAACAAAAACAGAGGAGGGTCAGTAGAGGGAACAATTCTGGGGTTTCTTATGGAGTGTGATAACATCTGGCCCTTGGGAGTTCCATTACCTGCACAGAATTCCCAGTGGGAGAACAGCTGCGTTCAGCTGGGCTTGTTGGGGAGTTCCCTGAGTCCCTGGGGCTTGGACTCACTGCTTACAAAGACACATTTCAACTCTGTGTCACTCCAACACGTTCAGTGGTGGTTTAAGATCAATTTGTCTTAGATATCCTACGCTATTATTTTCTATAAATGTGGTGACAGTTGTCAGCTGAGGAAAATTATTCAGGGCTTTATGGCATTCAGCCAGAAATGCAGTGGACATCTCCCATGCCAGAAGAAAGGGGATATTGTAGCTAACAAAGACTACAGGAATAGTTTAAAAACTCTCATATTTCGCATAATATTTTCGTTAGAGAGTTCTCTCATGAATGGGGGTCTAGTGGCACTTGCCATCCTGTTTACATCAAATTTGTCTGTCTTTGCTTTTACATGTTTTTGAGAAATGATTATTTGTTAAATAAAAATAGCAGCTCTTTGAAGCGTGTTGCAACTCTTGTGACAATATTTTATCAACTTTCAGCACAGTCCCATTCTGTCACCACCAATTAAATTACCTTCTCCTGTACCAATCACTGACATGGCTGATGAATCTTCCATTGCACAACAGAAACACAGTAGTATTTTTTAAGGAAGAACAAAATGTTTATTCATTTTTATGATATTTTGTATTTTTAACTGCTGCTGCACTACTTTACATTTTTAAATGTGGCCTTCAGCCCTTTAAATACCTTTACATATGCTTAATAAATCTGCATCCATCCAGTTGAGAAAGCTATATTACAGCAGGATTTGCTTTCCCTTTTTGCAAACACTTTTAGCCAAGAGCCTTACTGTAAGCAATGTTTGTGCCCCTCTGAAGAGGGGAGCTGCTCAGAACAAGAACGTGTCTTAATCATGATTTTTCTCATCTGGGTAAGCCAATTTGTGGGAGGTCTGACGTAGTGTAAAATACCAAGAAGTCTCAAACCAACCTAAAACACAGCTCAAGATTTCTATCAAATTCAGTCCTAATGCTACAGCCTTTTTGAAATGTATTTACATTTTAATTTCTCATGTACAACAAAGGAAGGGTGAGCTTGTTTTTGCCTCCTTGCCAGTTGGCTTGGAGAAAGGATCTGAGGGACTTCGAAAGGGGCAGCATTTTATGGTCTGGGTTTGTAGAGTTAGAGGAAACAAATTTTTATGTCCAAATTAGAATCCCTCTGCTTCTCCCTCTCATTCTTTCAGCAACAACAAGGCTCTTACTGGGGAGGGAAAGTTTTGGCTGCTGTGGGATGTTTGGTGGGGTTTTTTGGTTTTTGAGGTTTTTTTTTAGGGGGGAAAGAGCGAGATTGCCTTTTTGTTCTTAAGTGCAGCATATTGAATAGATTAAAGAGGGAGCTGTGGAATTACTGTAATTCAAAATAAAAAATTCAAATATGAGAATCGTGGTTTTAACATCGTTGGAGGGAAAGACAGAGTGAGGGGAGGAAGAAAGTGAGGGGTGTTCTAGAAACAGGGAAAAGGCAACAAGGAAAAATCTGGAGAGTGAATGACTGTCAGATACAGTAATGGGAAGGTTAGTCTCTGCCTCATATTTATGCACTTATCAAAGAATATTTCTTTCAATAAACTTTCAATTTATTTCTTTCAACAAAAAATTGAAAGTGATGGTACTGTGTTAATTAATATCATCAAGATGAAGAAGTAAATGGGATGTATAAAAATGTCAAGAATCTTGAGTTATATTACTTTTATCCTATATTTCAAAAAGCACAGATGTATGTGTATTTTTGTTAATTTCACTGTACCTTTAGAATTCTGAATATCTGTATGAAGCCATTTGCTTTTTGTGGTCAGTAGTAATACATATTAAAATAGATTAGTTGACATAGCTTAATGATCTGTAATTTTTAAAGTTTAATAAGTCTGTGTTTTTTAAAATACAGTTTAATTAAAAAAAAAACAACCAAAGTCCAAGTAAAACCCAACATAGCTTTTAGTTACCTCTAGGAAACTTAATGTGGTGTCAATCACTGCTGACTCTTTCCAAATGTTCCATTTGATGTTTTCTGGCTTAACTTAGAGAAAAAAAAAAAATGGATTTTGTACTTTGGTTCAGTGATTTTAGTGAAACTGCTTTGCTTTGAGGAAGAGATTAGGTTAAATTTATCTTTTTTATTAAGACTCTGATTAGATTTACCGCCTACCCCACATCCTCAAACATAACTTTTCTCCTCTGACGTAACTGGTTTTGTGGTTAGTTCAGTACCATCAGTGTTTCACAGTAATTAAAATAGAGACATTAATAAACGTATGTTATAGTTTTCACCTGGGGTTGGTTGCTCTTTAGATGCCCAGGTTTATATTTAGTCTCCAGAATATAAGGGGGTTTTGGGAGATATCAGGGTGATGTTTGTTTGTTACAAATCCTGTAGAATTGGAACTTCATTATGTCAGGCCATTTGATGATGTCAGGATGTTGTCATCATCTTTGCTAATCAAGCCAAATTCTTTAACACATTCTTGAGGATTAATTACTGTCATCTTGATTTGTCCATGTTATTTGTTGCTTGTAAAAGAGCAAAGCAAGGTTTTCTTTCTCCTCCCACGTGTGAATTTGGCATCTATTTGTAAGTGGGGGTTTAGCCACCTCAGAGGTGGGAGGTGGTGAAAGAAATAACCCAAAACAGGCTCTCGTGCTTCAAGCAGCACAACAATTGGCTGGATTCTGGGGACCCATGCCAAATGTACACACACAAATACATGATGTCTAGGAAGCCAGCAGAACCTGAGCTTCACCAGTTCAGCAAAAAGGAATGGGAGAGAAGAGGTGTCGTTTGTGAAAACGAGCAGCTTCAGCCCACAGAGCTCAGGAGTGATGAGAGAGTTGGCTGTGAGAGAGTTCTGCATCCACTCAGAGGCTGGGGGAAGCTGCTGGTTGTTGGAAAGAGACAGGAAGGATGATGGATGGATGGATCCAGGCACACCAGCCTCTTTGGGAATATCATGGTGTAGGTGCTCTTGGCAGCCATTTCCAGGCACACGAACAAGGTGATTGGAAATGGCCAACATGGATTTACCAGAAGACAAGTTATGCCTGATTGCCTTCTGTGGTGAAACTCCAAGATTTTGGATGAGATTTACACTGACTCAGTCTGGAGAAGAGAAGGCTTAGAGGAAACCCAATAGCAGACAGTCAATACTTGCAAAGTTGTCAGAAAAATGGAGCCAGGCACGTTCTGCAGAGGTGTGTAGCAGGAAATTGGGTTACACTGAAGCATGGGAAGATGCAGCTTGTTATAAGGAAAAAGGTATTTTATGATGAAGATAAGTATTAGGATGTCTTAGCCAGTGATGTTGTGAAATCCCCATCTTCGGAGTTTTTCAAGATCTCACTGGACAGGGATCTGAACAATCTGGTTTGAATTCAGTGTTGATCTTGCTTTAAGCAGGAGGTTAAGCTAGTTGACCTCCAGAGGTTCTTTCCAACCTGAATGATTGTGTGACTTTGTGATTTAATACTTTGGTCACAAACTGAGAAAAATAAATAGCCTACTCCCAGTCACTAAAGTTATAAGTCCAGTCCAGGGGATATTCCCCAGGCTGAATTATTTGGAATATTTTACTCCAATCTGGCCTACCTCATTGCCAATTAAGGGCAGGGTCAGGAATGCCTGAAACAAAAATCTGATTAATGCAGTATTTGAAACGGTAAAGTAGTCAAAATATCAGTTACTGTAAACTTAAATAATTGTTGTATGGAATATAACATTTTTGGTGGTTTTCAGTGTATCTGCCATGTAAGAATAGGAGCTTGTACTATGAAACCTATCCATGTTCAGTGTGAGGTTTTACAGGAAGCAAAATAGAGTTGTTCAACTGCATTAAAAGTTCCCTAAGATACACTGGAAGTGTAAAGAACTTCTTATAAAATCTGCGTATCTGTGATTTAGATACCTTCTTCTAGTCTGTGGGAGATGCTTCCTTCCAACTGGAATTTTTCTGAGGTTAGGCAAAAATCTGTTTCTTGCAGAATTCATAGCAGTATCTTAAAATAAGCAAGCAGTAGTTAGTGTTCTTCTTTTCTTTATGTACTTCTTTGTTTTCCCTGGTAAAGGTATAACTTCTATCTCTTTGGATTTTTTCCCCCTTCATGCTTAGACTATTTTTGACTTTTTCAGGAAGTACAACAAAAAACCAACAAATTAATTTTGAAGTTGACAGCTTGATAGCAGTTCTCTGATGGAGGAAAATATTTGGAGTTCAGTTGCAGATGATGTTTGTGTTCTGGTTTGGACAGTATAGTCTAACTGATGAGCATCTGATTTTATTTCATATCCCTCTTTTCTCTGCAACCACACAGTCAAGAGAAGCTTTTCATGCAGATCTTCAGCTAAGAAGGAATTTAAAAGGCTGTATTGTCATCTTCAGTGCCTGTATTTCTTGATATTTACTTTATCCCAAACTCTTTGATTTGATGCTCAATTTCCCAAGCTGATGGTTGTTTTACTTTTTGATCTAAATTCTTGTCACTTTTCTTATGAAAAAAATACAGCAAGTTGATGCAAAGATGGATACTTATGTCTCTGGTTGTCCAGTGAATTCTGTGAGTTTTGTTCAACCTGCGCATCATCACTTGTCTTCTGGAAAGCAACAAACAAAAATGTGTTTGTAGCCCAGAATGAGCATGGCATCAATTTGTGTTGAGGCTGCTTTGCTTGTACTTTGATGGGAAAAGAGCTGTTGTTCAGCTAGTTTTCATATAGTATGTCTGCTTTGGAATGCTTTTAGTGTTCCAAAATATATTTACAAATCAGAAAAGGAGTTAAGATTAAAAGAGACAAGTACATCACCATTGTTTGCTCCCAGAGTTTTAATTAAAGAGGCAGACAAAGAAAATAGTTTACATACTGAAAATGGAAAGGATATTCAAATGTAAAGATGTAACTTATCTTTCTGCTGATTTTTTGCTAAGTATGATTGTTGATGTTATAATGAAACTTCTTTTCTATACTTCAAAAATAAGGAAGAAAACAATTAGGTTTTTTATTACATTGGAAAAATTTCAAAGATATGGTGATCTTACAGCTTGACATAAAATTATTAGAGTATTTATACATAATGATGCTATGAGTTCTTTTTTTTATATCTTCTAGAAGTAAATCTTGGAAAGTTTTTACTCATGCTGAAGTGAAATTTATTCCTGCATGCTTTTGAAGCCACTTGACTGGGTGTCAAGTTTCTTTGTAGATGTCTTGGATTTTTAAACATCCATGAAAAGACTGAAGGTATCCTCTAGGAATGTGCTGTGAACATCATTATGTGTTATGAATGGTACAACTCTATGAAAAATCAATATACATTCTTTCAATTAGTTATATTTTTAAAGCATATGTTAGTCACTTCTTAAAGGTTAACAGAGCTGCAGATGGAACTGTTACCAATTTTTGGTGCATAAGGTATCTCTAGTTAAAGTCTTGTTGATATAAATTGTGGGTTTGATTACTATTAGTTTTGACATTTGACATTTCATATGTTTGAAACTTGGTAATAAAAGATTGTATCCAGAATAAATATTGGAAAACAGCATGTGCACTGTAGTGAGCTGTATGCAGTGGTTCCTTTGGAAGGGCTCACCTGTGATAAATATGCAGCACTCCACTGTTGTTTGCTTTGTAAGATATTTTTTAGTGCTTTCTGTGGAAAAGTTTTCAGAAAAACCAAATGTAATTTTTTCATACATATCCATATGTATCATGAAGTGTACTACAGTAAAGAAATAGGGATATATTATAATCAGTAATTACTTATAATTATTTAATTATAATTAAATTATAATACTATAATGCAGTAAATAAATACTGATAGATTTTTAAATACATGCACTATGTAAAGTTGTGTTGGGTGCTACAGCTAGCTTCAGTATCAGTAGCCATTTATCACACCTGGCAACCCTTTCCAAATTAATATTTTGTTCTTTATGAACAATGGTGGAATTTAATTTGATTTGAAGACTGATGGTTTTGAGACAAGAGACATAAAAATATCCTAATGAAGCTCAGAATTCCTTTTATGATTACTGTGTTGTTTAGTGGAAATGTCTCTTGTTAGCATCGCTGGCACTGTTCTCCTGTTCACTCCTTCCTTGCTTCCTCTTGCTATCCTTTATATCATTTAGATTATGTGGGGCAGTAGGAAAGTATCCAGGGCATAAATTGCCCTGGCACATTTCTATCTTCATCCCAAAGAACTATCTGTGTAATATTTTAAGAACCTCAAGGCAGCCATGGAAGGCTTCCTGAGCCTTCTGTGTAGGTGCTATTTGCCATATCATGCAGTTTTGGCAGTAAAATGTGCTTTCATACTAACAATACTTTAGCTTTAGCACTTCTTTTTATTGTTCAGTGTCCTCCTCAGTGGAGGGTCTCTGTATGCACATCCTGTAGGGAAGGGGAAAGAGCAGATATAAACTATAATTGTTCTTCACAAAATATTAATGTCTTAAATGTGACAGGGAGGAGATCCTTGTTATACCCCCCAAATACTCAGAGTGGTGTGGGAACTCTAATTCTGTTTCAGTGTGGGGCATGTGCAGGCTCTTCCATACCATTTCCTTTGCATAGTTTTTCACATTTAATCAGTCACAATATTCCCAGCAGGCTGCTCTGTTCACACTCACTCAGCTCTGGCTCAACTCATTTCTAACTCAGCAGGAAATGTCCTCACCACCACGATGTTAGGCACTTGCTTGTGAAAGTTTATTTGCTACCTCACTTCATTTTTCACCTCAGAGTCTTCCATTGTTATGCTTCAGGTACAAATTATGTTTACTTGTATGAAATAAATCAGTGTCTCCTTGCTTCCTGTGGTGAGCTTCAGGTTGTGTGTAATGTGGGGGTCTTGGTTATCTTGGGATAGCTGAAATCTTTCTCCCCTCCATGTATTTTTCCTTATCTTTAGGTTCTTAGCTGTATCTTTCACTAGGATGTTGATGATAGGACCAATGTGGAAATACTTGCTTTGCTAGAGACCTGGAGATGCCCCCATGTCTTAGTTCTGTAGATCTCACATCCTCATTTCACATGAACGGAAATAGTGACCAACCTCTATTTTATACACAAGAGCACACTCTAGTGTGTATATTAATTAGCCATTATGGACTGATTCTCATCATGTTTACCTCAGTTTCTCATTGGTTTTCATCATGTTTACCTCAGTTTCTCCTTTGCATTCAGTATTAATATTATTTTTTTCTCTGCACTTGGGTAAATTGAAGGAAATATTTTTTCTTCAAATAAGAACTTAACAGAATCATTATGATGCTAAATGTTGAAATCCAAGATGATTTAAAGCACTTACATCTTGCCATATAAGCTGATACAAGAACAGACCCTGAAGCAAAGAACAGGGAGAGAGGGAATGTTTTTTATCTTCATACTAATAAGTGATTGAAAAAAGTGGTGCTGCTCATTGATAAGGGGAAAATGCTGGTTAAAATCCTATGAGGTGTTCACATTGCAGCCTTAGCAAACTATTAGGTAAAGGAAAAAATGCTAGAATGTTTCTCTCCAGGTTCCTTTTACATAACTATGCAGAAAATAAGGTGAACAATGTAGCTTCTTTTGAAAAATCTACTTAGGATTTCTTTTGCAAGAAGACTTTCCCTGAAATCTTAAGAATAAAACAAATTATAAAAGAGGAGCCGCATAATAAATAGGAAAAAATGTGCATTTCTAAGGAAACTCAATCTGATACTACTTTATCTCAAAATTTTTATTGGTCGGGGCAGTAAATAACATTACTAAGAAGGTGATTTGGAAGTCCTACCATCCACAGGTATACTAAAAAGCATAGAAAGTTCTGAAAAGAACTTGAAGAACCATTTAGAACCATCTGTGTTCTATGAAGTAAAATTAAGAAATAAAAATAAGTTTAATAGTGGGACCTGCTTATAGATATATACATATATATATGTATATAGATATATACATATATATTCATATACATTATATATATAATATCTAAAGGATCCATCTGTGTGAATTTCTTCATGAAAGATATAAAAACATGAAAATAATTGGTATTTATTTATTTATTCTCCTGAATTAAAATTGTTATGTCATGTGCTTAATATTTTCTGTATTTTCGTACAGGAAAAGCATAAGCAGGAATTAGAAGACATGAGAAAAGCTGGACATGAAGCCTTAACTATTATTGTTGAAGAATTCAAGGTAAATGAGCTGCCAAGCTAACACAATTTCCAAATGGTGTTATTGTAGTGGTGAACAGGATGAGTGCCTGCAGTGCACAATTATTAGTATTTCTTGTGCTGATTGCTTGACTTCTCCCACTGTCTTTTCTGTTGCTTTCAATTTAGATTGTTTGGTCTGAAATTTTGCATGACCTGTTTTCCCAGCCTGCACTTTGGAAAACTTCTGATAGAGTTGGTTAGCCATTTTCAGTAAGGAAACTTAAAACCAGAACAAACCCCAAATTCTCAGTCAGTTGTGGTAAACTTTGGGTTGGATTGTTTATCACAAATCCACGTTTTGGACCTCTTCAGTCTCCAGAGCTGCACTTGCAGGCAAGCAGCATCACAGAGCAGTTTCAGCAGGTTTTTGTCCACACAGCAGCACTGAGGGAGGGAGTTATGGATGAAATAAAGCTGAATCTGTGGTTCTTCTTTCATGCTGTTTTGGTTCCTGTCAGGATGTTGCCATGGAGCATAAATCTGTGTCTTCTGTTATGGAAACTGTTGGGTAAGAAACTCACAAAGGACAAAATCTGAATCAAGTCAGGAGGAGAAGGTAAAGCTAAGAATTCTAATTGGACTTAAAACTGATAATAGGAAATGGAAATTAAGGCTGGTTTTGAAAATGAAAAGGGAAACTTAAGACCTGGTAGGCAACTGTGAGCTGAGAACACAAATCTGACAATGTAGTTAGTGAAGGGGAATTTCAGATTTTAACTGTTTGGTAGCAGTAATTTGTAACCAAAGAATGATCTGGCATGGAGGGCATGAAGATGTAGTGGTGGGCTTGGCAGTGCTGGGTTAGGGGTTGGACTAGATGATTTTAGCAATCATTTCCAATATTAATGATTTTATGATAATAAAGCCTTTTAATAATCTTGCTAATGTTAGTAGTGTTGTAACTAATATTGAAATTGGCTCTCTGTGGAAATATGTTTGTGTCCATCAATATGACTTACAGTAATTTCATTCTGAACCTATCCAGAAAAATGGTTCAAAAGTTTTCATTCCTGAGAAAACTTAAACATGGCCAGTGGTGGTATCCCACTTCTCCAGTGGGAGAATTTTGCTCCTCTTCCCTTAATTCTCTGAGGACCCCTTTGCCTTAGAAATTCTCAAAAGGGAATTTTATTTGGAGTGTGCACCTTTGGATGTGCCACTGAACATCTTCAATGGCAGCAATTTTAGTTTCTGTTGTGTTCTAGATACGTGTAAAATGTCTGTCTGTTCTGTGTGGACTTACATTTCAAAAAGCTTGTGAGCTTTTGGTGATTGCTGCCCTTACATTTCCTTCTTTTTAGTTCTGAAAATATAGGCAAATTGTGAAATCCAACAATTTTATGCTGTTGAATGAAAGTTTTGAATGTTTTCGAGGTGTAATTTTTCACCATTTTAATGGATTTGTGTCAACTAAAGAAGAGCTCTGCATGGGTTATATTTGCCCTTTAAAGGAATAATTTCTTCCTGTGTAGTTGGGTAAAGGGATACATTTATGAGCCATAATAATTTTTGAAAGCTCTTTTGCCAGTCAGAGGCAGCTGGGTAGATCTCACACGCCTTCTGGAAAATAAGATTTATGGTTATCAGTTTCAGTGATTTGGCACAAAATAGTAGGGAATTAATTGAACCCTGTGTTTCTAAACAATGTTTATATTTAGTGTATTATTTCTCATAGAATGTTTATATTCACGTAGTTACATAAAGTCACTCTTGAATACCATGGAACCATGACATGAATATACCTCATACAAATCTTCCTGCTGCATCATGTGGTTAGTTGAACACTCTGATGAGACATATTATCAGATATGCCAAGCTCTGAGTAAATTACTGCAATCAGCCCTGTCTGCAAACATGAGGTGACTTATTCATCAGGGTTTTTAAAAAAAACCCAAGCATTTTTTGGTTGGTTGTTTGATGCCTTTCTTGTAATCCTTTGCCATGTATTTTAAATAAAAAAGTAACACTATATCATCAGTGGACACAAAATCTGTTCTGTAGTTTTGTCTGAGAAAATTATCTCATGGATTCTTTTAAAATGTTAATTCATTGTTCATATTTCAATATGAAACAGGACTAAGATCTATTTTTTCTTAAGTAAGCGAGTAAAATGTGGTTTTGTAATTATAAAAGTAGTATCTTACATTCTTGGGGCTTTATAATTGCTCAGATCCTTAGGAGTCGATTCTATTTTTCAGATATGGTGACAATTAGATAATCAAATAATGGTTCCTAATGCAGCATTTTTTAGGAATGTAAATGAAATCTGATTAGTCATTTTAGTGAAAGACAGAATCGCGAGATTCATTAACTCTTTTAATTTACTCATGATTAGCCAGACTTAATTTTGTGCTGAAATATGTCTTCTTTAGAATTTAGACTGTGTTACTGTAATACATATTGTTTATATGCAGAAGTAATTTCCATTTTCAGTAGGTTGTTGTAAGTGCTATCTAGTTAATCCCCAAGTTACGTTGAGTGTGGAAATTCACCTAAACAAATCTATGGGTCATTTAAAAAGATGTGGGAAGGAAGATCTTGTTTGTGATGAAAACAAGTTTATTTTGCATTCTTGGGGATTTAATAAAGGGAACTGATGAGGGTTATTCCAATCAGGGGATTGCTCAGGCCCTAATTAGGTTGTGTTGCAGTCAGGAGTGTTGGAATTCTGACTAATCCGCTCTGAAACCAATTCAATTATAATTCTGTGGTGCTGCTCCAAGCAGAGCTACAGCACAACTTAAAACGCCCAACATTGTTGGGTTGTTTAAGGATAGCTTGTGAAAAATATGAGCAGTTCATCCTTAGCCCCAGGAAATAATCCCCAGAATGCCTCAAACCCCAAATCCTCAGGTATTGAAACCTTGAGTGGAACAACAGTGGAAGAAAGTTTACTGGCTTGTCTTTTCTGTGTTCTTGGCACAGGTAAGTGTTATTGTTGGTAGATTTATGAATGTGCCTTCCTTTTGGTTTACAAAGGAAAGGAGAGTTGCCATTTTGCTAACCAGAAAAACACCGTTTTCTTTCATTCAGAGCTAAGTCCACTCCTTCCAGATGTGCTGCTGCAGACCTTTGTTGTGTTTGATGTATCTTTCTGTACTTCCAAATGGCTTACACTTCCTTCTAGTCCCTTTTCATGTATTTTGGGGATTTATTTGTTGTGGAAGGGACAGTATTTCTCCACATGGATCTTTCACTAGTGTGGTATCCCTGGGCAGACCAGGTACTCCAGTTTGAGGACAAACCCCCTCAATTCCTGCTCCTGACTGGTCCTTAATATGGCAGCAGTGCTGAAAATGCAGCTTACACAAGAAGCCAAATATTTAATGACCTGTTTTCAACGACCTGGATATACCAAAACCCTTAGAATTAAATTCAGTTATCTTTGGAATGTTCAGTTGTTGAATGTGTTTGGAAATCCATTAATAGAGACCATTAGATGCTTTGTAGCACAAACCCTCAAAAGCCTTGGCCATTGTTAAGCATCTCACATTCTAATCTTCCTTACAACAAATAAACCATCCACAACACGGTCACGAAATTTGTATTAAAAACCACAGGAAAGCAAATTAAAAATTAACTCAGTGCTCTGTGTAGGCCAAGTTTCCCCTTCTCATGTTTACCTAATTTTGTTTAATTTCTGTCTTTCATGTCATTGTTGTTTTAAACTTTTATCCCTGGTAATTAACCACGGTAAAGAAAAGTAAATGTAGATCTTGGAAGTTTTGCTTGTGGGATCACATCACATCTGAAGATATTTACCACAAGCAACATAAGAATTTCTCCTGTGCTTGTTTAGTCAAGCTTTTGTTCTGAAATTGTCACAGTTCTGTAAATAGATGAGTTAATAGTTTTAATCTGTTTTATTTCTCATCCTATAAAGTATCCTCTAATGTAAGCTTTAAAGAATATGAGGTTACAGGCAGGTGTATTTATTTTGATGGGTTTTATTTCCTTAGATTATTTTATGCAATTAATAGTGTTCTAAAAGACAACCTGCATGAATCAGATGTATGTTCCCTTTATAGAAATGAACTTAAAGGTGCAAAGTTCTTCCCAGCCCTTGCTGCAGTAAGAGTTTTGTCCACCAGTTTTCAGTGTAAGGTGATGGGATTTTTCAGATTTTCAGAATGTAAGAACAGACAGATTTTCAAAGCATGGAGTATGTGGGGGCCATCAGATTTTCTTTCAAAAATATTTGTGCCAATAATACACCTCTGAACTGAAAGATTACCCTCTAATAAACAAAGGAAATTTTAAAGGATTTCATTACAAAAGAAGTTAATCTAGAATCAGGATATCTTTTTTTAGACATAGTTTATCCCTAGTGAGGGAAAGCTCTGAAATGTGGCCAGTTCTCAGCTCTTTTAAACATCAGCTTAGCTTATTAAGTTTCCAAGTTGACATCCTGGCTCAGAAAAGCCTGACACATGAATAAAAGGAAAAATCCAAAATTGTTGCAAGGGCTTGTATTTCACTTCCAAACTTCTATGCTTGTTCATGTGCAAGTCACACTAGAATTCAAGTGAGCCTAGAATATAAAACAACATTGTTTTTTCTCATGGAGAGTATTTTCTCATTTTTCTCTGGTGGCTGGAAAAGGAGAGATTCCTTGGGATTTTACAGTATAAGAGTACTTCTTTACAACAGTGATGCTACTGTGGAAGTGTCTCTAGAGAATTCCAATTAAAGCAAGGTGCAATCAAGTCTCATACTTTCAGAGATCTGGCTATCAAAAATATTTTATCGTTGATTAAATGGCCTTTACATTTTGAAAGCAATTATAAAAATTGCAAGGAATCTCTCCCTCCCCTCTAGTAAGGATGAATTTTGTAAGTGCTTCTAACTATAGAATAATACATAGAGTGTTAAATATTATAAAAATTGGAAGGTTAATAGAAGATTAAGAGTGAGTTTGCAGTTTGTGTGTGGTAGGAGTTTGTGGGAACATTGTTTTGTGGAAAATAAATCCTTTGCCCTCACATACCATTAAAACTGAGCTATCTAGATAAATACAGCATAGTATTCAAACTATAAGTTGTTGATCCTTACTGGTATGAATTCAACCACAAGCAGTTGAATATGGTTGTGGATACTCAACAAATATCCACAAATATTCAACAAATAAAAAATTAAATTTTTTATATCACTGCAAAAAACACTTCTTCTAAATAGTTTTATTTGTATAATCTCTGTCTTAGCTAATAGCTGAATTAAAACCCAACTAGTCAAATACTGCATTTTATTGAGTTAATGCATCTTTTCCATGGGTTAGGAAAGAATTTGCATTGTGTCCTCTGCTCTATCGTTCAGCAATTGGTTAATTGCATTTCACCCTTAAATTAAGTAGCAGCAATTTATTAAATGGTGGAGACAGGATGCTGAATTAGATTAATCATTGTCTAATGCTATAAAGCATAAAAAATTCCAAAGTACTATTGCTGCATGTAATGCAATTCGCATGTTTGAAGCAGTGTGGTAACTTCTCATTAGTAACTTTTATTTTTAAAGATGACTTGTTTTGGTCATCCTGACTCAGCAATTTTGAAGTAAAGAAGTGGTTTTATGTACTGACCTCCATTTAGCTAGTTAAACAAGCCAATGATGCTTGAGCAGGATATTCTTTTCGGTTACCTGTGGCTTTTAAGGAATATTCTAAAACGTAACCCAGCAATTTGTACACCATTATTTGTATTTCATACTGATGTTACATATGAGTTTAACATTTACACACAATGCTATGTGTCTGTGTGTGGGAAGCCTGTGTTTTGCATGTGTCAGAATTGCTTTTAATTTTTTAATTTTTTTTTTCAAAAGAGATAGGAGAGGATAATAACCTCTGCTTTGTTTTTCCTGTTGCCTTTATTCTGACTAGCTTTTTTCTGTAGTAAAAAGAGTTGAAAGAAAGGGGTTTGGTAATTTGTTACTCTTGGGGAATTCAGGAAGAATTGGGATAATGGTCCTATTTTGGCTATTTAATTCAAGAGGTTTTCTCATAAATTCTAGCTTCTGGCCTTACAATAAATTCTGTCTGGGCAAGTAGCTGTGGTTACTATTGCCAGTGGAATGAACACACTATGCACTAGGGCTGTACAAGTAGGTTTGTATCAAAAATAGTCTGGGGTGTCCACTTTTAGCAAAACTGTAGTTGCTGCACTTTTGCCTTTTTAAGTATGAGGAGAAATCTTAGAGATAATCTGGTGCTCAGTACATAACACACTGTAGAAATACAGGATGAAGTGTTGTGATCATTTGTGATTTTAAGCTTTTCTTCTCATATTGGGCACAGCGCAGTTTTTCAGTCCCTGGTGTGTGTGCAGGAATGCTGTTCTCCAGGATTCCCAGCACACAGGTAGTGTGCTGTCAGTTCCAGGACTAAATACTCTGACCAGGGATCATGGATCTTATGATGATATTTGAGTTTACTTTCAGCTCAAGGTCTTCTAAAATTATTTCAATGTATGAAACTTATGGCTAAGGTTAGTTCTTTATCTGAGCTCAAACAAGGGATTCAGACTAATTTACTTAGTTTAACTCATTTAATTTAAGAATGTTTTGTGCAGTCATTTAGATGTGTGAAGATTTTTATAATGGTTTGAGGAAATAATGGTTTTTTCTTTGATTTTTATAATGTATCACACATCAAACTGAAATGGAGGCTCTATAGAGAACTTAAAGGGTTTCACTCTATATGTTCTGTCAGAAGCCACCCTGATGTTTTGGTTGTTGAAGGAAAAGCAGTATCAATTCTCTGAAAGTGTTTTTGGGTTAGTAGAGGGATCAGAAAGTGGGGAAGAAGCCAAGGTTGGATGGGGCTCTGGGCCACCTGGTCTGGTGGAAGGTGCCCCTACCTATAGCAGGGAGTTGTAGCTACATGATCTTTAAAGACCCTTCCAACCCTTAAAATCCTATGATCTTGTGATTCTGTGATGATCCTTCCCAGCCAGTGTCTGGGAAGTTCATTGCACAATACATAGAGGGAAAAATTAATTAACAAGAGCACTCATACTGAAATCCTACCCTTGAGTTCATACAACAGGTGCCATAGGCTTCATTGTGATGTAACCTGACTTGAAATTATTCCATTGAAAGGAGAGTGTTTCAAGAATGCCAGCTTGGTATTAGGTCATTGGCTGTAGATCTATGGAATGTCAGCCCAGCAGTATAATTAATAAATCCTCCTTAAATAATTAAGGAAGAAAGTGGTATTTCAGCAGTGATAAGAGTGTTGGCCTAGGATAGCAATTAATCAAAAGACTTTTGATGTCATTGTTGTTGTAACTATAGGATTAGAGATACTGATCATCAAGCAGCCAAATGTGTGTTTCAGTTTAGCAAATGAGCTACTTGGTAAATGATTAAAAAAAAAATAAATTGATTAGTAGTTGATTATCTTGAAATTTGCCAGAGATTTGGATGGGTATCACATATCTATGCTGTATTTCCCATTGAGAAACCTGTAGTACTGTGCTACATAGAGAGATTTTTTTCTCTTTCTCCTCACTTGGCCAACTAGTGGAACAGTCAGATACAGCATCAACCCTGTGGTACTATTTAAACTGTGTTAATAATGAGTATGACAGAAAAGGAAGACTTTTGTTTCCAAATGTGGAATTTTATGTATTTTACAAAGAAAAATAGTAATAATAGGTTAATTTAAAAAAATGAACAGCCTCTACATGCCATCCAATGAATAATATTTATTTCATTGAAAACTGAAAGTTCTTTATACCATTTAATAGGATTTTAGCAGTTGCCAGTGAAGGCTGCACAGCAAAGTGCATAAGGTGACTCAACCCTTGGCATGAGCAAGATCTGTCTGAGAAATGGCATGGCAGCCTAATGACCATTATGTGACTGTGTTCCCTAAAAACAGAATTATTTTGTTTTCTTTTGTACTGGTTACATGAAACCAGTACAAACCATCGCTGCAATAATTTAGGCAAAAGGAAAAAACCCAAACCCCAAGGTCCAGGCTTAATTTTTGCCTGTGATGTGTGGCTATTCTAATTCAGGCAGAGTATAAAGATTCATGTCCAGAGGTTACACTTCTTTGAGAGTTCAGTTTTTCTGCGTGCTCAAATTTCTGTGAATGAAAGAATTTAATTTAGTAAGAAATAAATAGGCTTTTTTGAAAGTAAACTTACAGTTTGCTAAATACCTTGCAAACACCAGTAAATGTATTCTTATACTTTGATTAAGCACAAATTTTTACCTTTTTGATCACTGAGCTTGTGCTGAGAACTGCTACCATGGTACAGCATTACTGAAGAACAGCGATTTTGGCATAAGAGGATAGTTAGTGAAAAATTTGGAAAGGTAATTGAAAAATTGTCAGAAGATTTTATCTTTTTTATACATTCTTGGGGGTTTTTTTAAAGTATTCAGAATTTTATTTGACGTGTGTGTTATGTTCCATGAAGTAAATGTATCTCTAAAATAAAGACTGTTTGAAAGATGGGGATTTTTTTACTTTGTCTGCATTTGGGCCAAAGGTCTGTTTTCTGTAAAAGTCGTGTCTGTTTTAACTTACCCAGTCATTTTGACTATTTCAGTATATTGATTACTAGTCAAGAATAGTTTGGTACACTGTGTATAAATAGCCCGATGAATATTTGGAAAGTGGCCAGAAGACTTTATACAACCAGGGAAAAAGGCTTGAATCACATGAGCCAGGTAAATGTTTAGCTGCCATCATTGTTTAGGGAAACCTGAGCGTAATTCTCCAAATGATAATTATTTTTTTTTCATGTATTTTTGTTGGTCTTTCTGCATTCTGGAGGTTTTGCAGGGCTGAGCCGCGCGCGTGTGAGTTGAGGCGTTTGCACAAACGCGCGCTCGCACACTCACAGCTCCTGCTCCCATCAGCTGCCTGTTACTGCCCTGGTGCTTTGACTTCCCACACTTCGGCTTCCACTGCCTCACATTCAAGTGTGAACATCCTGGGGGGGCATTCTTTCATGTTTTATGTTGCTCAGAATTTCCATCTGCTTTTACTTGACTTGTGGTTGTGAAGATCATGCTTGGCCCATGGGATCTTACACAGTGCCGAGAGGATGTGGAGTTTTGTCAGCCAGGGAAATATGTCTGGCTTTTTCTTTTTTTTTTTTTTTTTTTTTTTCTTCTTCTCTTCAGCAGCTTTCATATGCTCCTCTTCTTGTGTGGTCCCACTAAACTGAGTATATTTAACAGAAATACTCTCCCTCTCTCTATCTTCTGTGTGCTGCTGTCTTTTAGGCAGACTGTATAAGAAATCTGAGATACAAAAAATGTTAGTAAGGACTGAAAACAAGGTAGTGTTACACAGAAAGGTACTTTAATCATTGCACATTCCAAATTTTTAACAGCATTCCACATTCTGGTTGTAGATAAGTCTTAGTGGATCTTCAGTTACCAATAAACATCCCAGTTATATCTTTGCTGAGTATTTTGTGCCCTTTTTTTGCAGGCGCTGCTACAATCTACAGTTCAGCAGCAAGAAGCAGCTATTGAAAAGCAGTATATATTAGCCATTGAAAAGCATTCTCACAAATGTCAGGAGCTCCTTGATGCTCAGGTATGGATGTGCACATGCAAGAATTTCCATTATTTTCTTTTAGTGTCAATTCTTTCCTGTTAGAAAAAAATATTAACACATATGATTCCCCAAAAAATTATCATTCTCTTACCTTGTTTCCTCAGCATGCCACTATACACAAGTATTTAAAAATGCTATATAAATAGAGACTCTTCATCTGTTGGGATCAAAAATGTTCTATAACACTGGAGCCTGCTTGGAACAGATTCAAGGAGAGTATGTAGCACTGAGAAAAAGTCTCAGAGCAACTTAATACTTCTTAACAGCTGCCATTTTATGTGGTCTTGGAAAAACCATTCAATTATTTTTCATTTATGTAGATAAATGAAGGATTTGATTTTGTGGGATTTGCACGAATTTTTGGTCCAAATTTTGAGATGGTTCTTAGATGGCAGATGAAAATACATGTTGTCCTGACCTACTTTTATTTCAAAGAAATCCTACCTAAAAATAAAAAAGCTATGAGTTTCATAATATGCAGAAGTATATACATATATGCATTAATTGCCTAAATTGGCTCATTTAGCATGACTGGAGTAAAAGCACACTGCACAGCAAGTATTTGAGATCAGAGCAATTAGAGATGAGTCTCTGAACAGTGTCAACCTGATTTGTTATCAATAAGATCCTGCTTTGGCTGAAGTGCTGCTCTAGAATCAAAATGACCATGAGCATGAAAGTCTGAAAACCAAGAAGTTAATTTGTTAGTAGCCCCCTGGAGTCGTTTATATTGCAACTAAGTTACCTTTTGAGTACTGTTAGCAACAATTCTGCAAAAAATACCAAAGATTACTTTTTTAAAAATTTTCTTGCAGTATCTTAGTCCTAAATACATCAAAAGTCCCTTTGAAGGACTCCACTATTTCCAGAAGTGTTTTATGACCATTTGACTGTTCTAATCATATCAATTAACACCTAGTGCAAATGTGTATTAAATACATAAGCATCTGTGTCAACAGTATGAAGGAAAGATGTCATAATGTGGAGAAACTGATTGTGTCATGAGTGAGTTTATTGCACAGAATTGCAGTTATTTAATGCTTGCTTTAAAGCTCTAAGAACAAGTAAAATTAATTAAAAAAAATGTTTTGTGTTTTTGAAATGAATACATTGTTTGCTAACTTGATACCACTTTCTGAATGTTAAAAAGGAATGAACCTCATGAAATGCAGAAACTTCACAGGAAGATTTTTTGAGATTGTTCTTACAGACTGAGCAATGACTTGCACCTGTGATCAGTGAGATTTGCGTCAAAACCCCAAAAATGGGAGAGAAGTGTGGAAACATGCTGAAGAGGTTCAGATTTACCTGGGGAGAACCCAACAATGTAAAAAACTGTTCTTGGTCATAAGGACGGGCTGTGGTTATGACAAAACACAGTGCCCAGTTCACATCATATCTCTATTCAACATCCCTTTGGATCCCAGAAAAAGTGTAAATTTTGTTCACTAATTTCCAAGTCATTTCTCATTCAATACAATCACGGTTTTTGTCTTCTCATTGTAATGTAACACTGGGATTTTGAAGCCTAATCAAATAGACAAGTGTGGGTGCTTGTGGTTGAGCTATCAGGTTTAATTAAATATGATTTATACTGGCAGATTTTATTCACTCATAAAACTTTGTTGAAAGATCTGAGAAATGGGTGGTATGGTTTCTTATTCTTTTTGAACACATCTATTCTTAAATGTATGTTTTCGTGTTTATTTTCACACTTCTTTTTCTTCAAATGACTTTATGTGCTAACAGTTGAGTTTGATGAAATTACTGCTGGTATTTATACACAGATTCAATTGCTGTTTTATGCTATGGGTTTGTACATGCATAGCCACCTTTACTAGTTGATCTGTGAGTGTTTGTATCACTGTAAAGAATATTTTTGGTGCAGCAGTAATCACACAGTGCAAGTGTACACTCAACACAAAAATCACTTCATTTTTTTGTTCCCTTCTAAGATTTGTGCCTTACAAGCAGTATTTTGCCTTCAAAGTTTTAGGTTTGTGTAAAACTGTCAAGCCACATAGTTTTTTGTGCTCATTTGCCATTCCTTTTAAATTTTCTGCTGTTTTATTCATTTCTAGTTCCGCACAAACAGATTATCTCATGTTAACTCCTTTGTCATGTGTTCCACTTACTCTTGTTTCCTCCTAAATTCCCATGCCCCTCCCTCACAAAAGTCTCTTTGAGATGGAGGAAACACTGTTTTTCTCTGCTTGTCTTTAACCTTTTGTTAAAGTTTATTGAAGTTTCTGATTTTGAGGCTTAATTATATCAGGTGGAGGTGCAGGTTAAAATCCTGTCCAGAGTGGTGCTGTCCTGCTGATAATGTTCAGTGTGCAAGGTTGTGTTCTCCAGGATGGGGGAAGAAGTGAACGACCTCACTGCGTTGTCCTATCCCAGTTTCCAGCTGGAAAAATACCTGCAGCTGATATTTGATCATTATGTGTCAGGCTTGTCAGCAAACTGGCTTTCTGTAGGAAGCATCCTGGGTGATGATCTATGCTATGCTTGTCAGTTCTACTTTTCTAGAGTTTGAAAATATCAGAAAATACTATGTCAGTTCTTTACAAGTTGGAAAATCACAAATTTCATCTTCATCTTTTTCTGAGACACAAACCTTTGTTGCCTTCTGAAAATGAACATCAGCTGTGATCTTGTGGTTTTACTCATGTGCTGTGTGAAAATACATGGTGAAAAACATAATCAACAAATTTCTGAATATTTTTTTTAATACTCAGCAATTTGTCATACTATTCAATCAAAGCTGATGGTGTTAAAATGTGTCTATAGCAAGGTATATTTTTTTATTCTTCTTAGATAAGTCAATGATATGTGTATCAAAATAAAATCTTGAACACCTAAAGCGGTTATTTTTCATGATGATTTTATGTGTCTGAAACATCTCATATTTTTAAATGCAGCAGCATTTAAGACAACTAGGGTTACCCCCATGTCTTTAATGCTTTTTCCACTCTATCATGATGTTGGCTGTGATTTCTATGATAAATAGTAGCTCAAAATCTCTTGCATGAAATCTTTTGTCTCTTTGAGACTGACTCAGAGAAGTATTGGTTTACCTTCAATATGAAAACAACTGCTGAAAAGTCAGAATAAAAATTCCACTGGCTGGAGCTCATCTTTTAAAGTTTATGATGGTTTCAAAAGCAGCCTGTGGACAAGCAAGAAACTGGTGTGACAATAGCCACAAACTGCTGGAATGTGATAGGTATCTTATCTTCTCTGTATTTAAATGATTCATTTTGATGTGCTTTTCATAACCTTTTGTCAAAAGTACCACTATGTCTCCCAACAACTCCTAGAATGCAGAATGACAGTTCTTTTACAGCAATTGTTTGTATGCCAGGGAAAATGTTTGCTTCCATTGGAAACTTAGTTTCACAGGTGATATAATTTTCTTTGTTTCCAAATAATTGCTTTTATAACTACTCAAAATGTGCCTCATGCTTCTCTAATAATGCTTATTGTGTTAAGTTTGGTTATGTTTTTCTTTTCTTGAAAGAGGCTCTGTGTTTTTCCCATCTGATGGTAGTAATTGTGAATTTTTTTTTAATGTCTGATCTTGGAGGAGCCATATGCAAACTAGATTCTGAGAGTCTTGTGAATATTTGCATTTTTAGGAGACATTGGCCAAATTTTTGCAGTGAGAGTAGTAATGCTAAAGACTTACAGACTGAAAATACCAACACTGTGGTGGGCATAACCTTTCTAGTTCAATAATTCCAACTATGACAGGTCTGGAAATTATTTAGAGTATTTACCATGTCCCCTTCTTTGAGCATTTCCTCTCAATTCCCAGAAATCTTGTCATTTGCTGCAGTAGAAATATTTGTTTATTCATTCCCTTCAAAACCAAGTACTTCCAATCAGTCCTTCCTGTTACATTTTCATGTAATTCACCTTCACATAATTCATCTAGCTGTGTGTTTTCAGGTCTGCTGCTCTTTTGCCAAGAGTGAAGTTACACTTTCCCAGATCTTAAAGGAGCAAAAAACAAGGATTGATTAAAATGCTGTGGCAAATTTCAGAAATGTATTCCTGAATTCTAGATACTTCCTTGATTTCCATGTATATTGACAGAATCAAAATGAAAAGAGCAAGAATCAGCTTTTCCTGTGCTGGGATGGCATTTTGTTTGTTCCCTTGCTTGTTTTTTTCCTAATTCTGAAGTTTTTTCAGGATTTATCCTGCTTGAGCAGGGATATGGAACCAGATGACCCACTGTGCTCCCGTCCAGCTTGACCCATTCTGAGATTCTGTCCTTCCATGAAAAAACCTGGTAACAGGCAGAACTGTTTGGTAGCTTTTTTTTAAAATATAAACCCTTACCAGAGTTTACTAACCCAATTTCAATATACCCACTCTCACATGCCAGTTGGAGGTTGATTTTGCAGTCCCTTTCCACTGTTAATTCATCCATTTAGTGTCCCCACCAAAAATCTGATTTGGAAATTACATTTGCTTCCTTGAATTTCTCAAGTGGCGCTTGAAAGTAGCTCTTTAGAGTGATTTTTTTTTCCTCTCTCTTTTGCTTATATAACTTGTTATCTTCAAACATTCACTACTTGTTAGGAATTTGCACCCTCAACTCTTGTTGATACTCTGAACAGCTAAGCAATACAGAATGGATTTTTCTCCTCACTTATTTTTATGTCAGTTGAAAAAAAAATGTATGTATGTATTTATGTAGTTGAAAAAAAAATTGGGTTTGTTCTTTTTTGCTGTCTTTCATTATTGAATATTTCGCTGTTTACATTGGTCATGTTTTAGGAGTTCATTTCCTTTATTTCTTCCTGATAAATGGAGCAATTTCCGGAGAACTCACATGGGAAATGAATTAGATCAAAAAATAGAAGAAGTCATTGATACTTTTTTATTATTGTCACATTTTTATGAAGTTGCTTATCTCTGTATCCCCAGGAGCTTGAAGTGTGTTGGGTTTTTAATGATCTCTATTACTATGTATGCTTTCCAAGAAAAGTATTTTCATTATTGGATGTCTTTATATATCTTCCTACGTTATTTATAAAAATTATGAAGTACTTATGCAGCAAAATGTTTTAAACCTAATTTCATCCTCTGATGTGGCTCAAATGATGCAGTTTGTGCATCATTGTATGCTGCTGAGTGGGACCCCGAGTAGAAGCCTATCTTAGTTATTTTATTACTGCTGTTCCACTTTTTCTTTATATTTACATTGTTTCAGCTTTTCTCACGTAATGATGTTTTGCTGTTGCCTGAGCTGTCTCTTGGAAAAGCTCTGCTGCTTTAGCAGACGCTTGGACCTCAAACTGGCACAAAGATGCAGCTCAACCATGCAGGCAGTAATAAGTTATAATTTGAGGAAGTGGAAATATGTACCAGATGTTGGAATTCTGCAGACAGATTTTCCACCTTGCACTGCCAAACACTTGAGATGCCACAGATAGTGAGGACAGTGTACGAAACCATTTAAAATTACCAGTCCTTGTCATTTGACTTAGGCAGAGCTTAGCAGTGCTGAAGAAAGGTGCAGTATAAAAGAAAATGCTGTTAAATGTAGACAGCCTTGTTTAAAGGAGCAGAAAACCATTACTAGTATTTTAATAAGGTTGCCTTTTTCCTCGGGATAATATTTTGAATAGGGTTTAGAAATGGGAATATTTTGATAACATTACAAAGTCATGATGTGTTTTTGTTACATCACCTTCCTCTCACATAGATAATAATGTTTCCCATGACCTGTGTTATTTCTTCCTACTGTTAGATCCCTTCATGTGAGACAGAAATCAAAGTAGAACTTAGTGAGTTAAGTTTCTTTTAAAATAGGTGAACACATTTGAAGTGTTGAATTCTTGAAAAGCTTCATCCAGTGTTTTATTTTCCATGCTGGTGAATGAAGTGCTGAAGCATTTACTAAATATTCCTGAAAATAATTTTCCCAAGTCTTGAAGGAGCAGGATGGTTCCATGTCCATATATTATCAAGGTAGAAAAAAGCTCCTGCAGTATTGCAGGTGACATTATTTTGTTTTTCTCTATTAAACAATTGACGACAATGCAGTTTCATTAGATTTAAAAATTCAGTAGATACTTGTTAAAAGGAAAACTGGTCTTTCACTGAGGGTGAATTAGACATATTAATGTCTCATACTGGTTTTGGTGATGATGGCATTAAAAGAAGTTTCCAAGTATCATTTCTTTAGTGTATGACAATTGTTTCCTCAGATGAAAGATCTGTGGAACAGGGAAACACCAATAACTTGTTGTAGTGATACACCAATTAAAGCAAGCCCTGTTTTTCCTGTTTAGTTTTAGGATGGTCATATTGACTTCTGTACTTCTGTGATGTTCTTTGTTGTTTTATTTGTGGATTATTATCTAACTGACTACTTTTACATAAGCTATGAATAGCAGCTGACCACATTAATTAATCCCTGCCAAATTTGGTGATGTTTGCATGATGATTTAGTCAATATTGAGAAGGAATCAATCTGCAGAATGGTTCTGCAGATTCCATTACTATAGCAAAAAACCCCCATTTTTATTTATGGATTAAATCCTGAACACATTTAATTTTAAATGAAACAGTACAGGACTCAGAAAGAAGCTATTTTTTTAAAAAACATTCCAGTTCATGCAAGACACCCAATTTTTTTTTATTTTATATTTGGAGTTTAGGATTAATAGGAATATACAAGGATTTATAACTGCACTAAGTTAGAATTAGTTATTGATAGCTTTAATGCATGATTTAAGCTGTAAAGGAGCTCATCTCATACCTTATTTCATTCACCCCATAAGTTAGTGTAATATCTTCTGTGTAATCCTTCAAATTATGCTTACCTGAAAGAAAAATTTCACGATTCTTCAGAAATAAATTTAATATATAAAAATAACAAAAAGGACAGACTAGTTGCTATTGTGATTAAATCTGTTTACAATGTCTTCTCTGACTCACATTCCAGGAAAAAAAAAGAAAGAATTTTTTGATTTCTTTTTTACAGGAATCAAGAAAAACCACAGGACCTCTGTATTTATATTTGAACCTACATCAAACGATTTTCATTTGGAACCATTGCCTAGAGAACTTCTTGCAGGGAGGAAAACATTATAACCTATTTTTGAATGCCTTTTGTTTTAAACTGATTTTCACAAGACTCTTCTTGACCCTCTCATGCTACTTTCCAGAGGGTAGGGTAGAAATACTAGTGTTTCTCTCCACTGTGGAATACCACGTCTCAGAAAAGTTTGGGGGTTTTCTTCTATTTGTTTTGGAAATCTCTTTCCTATGTTTTACTGGGCCATAATGTCATAAGGCAATTTGCTCTTCAGAATTTTTACAACTCAGAATTTTGCACTCTTAACCCCAAACTCCCTGTCTAAGGAATAAAAGAAGGTAAATTGTAGCTTTGTTGGGAAGAAGTGAGCGTGCTGGGCTATGGAAACCAGGTAAAGTGATGGATTGAAGAGCTGAAGTATTTGTTGTGCCTAAGTTAAGGGTTTTTTACATCTCTCTGGGTATCTCTATGTAGTGTTCAACTCTCTGCTGTGCCTACAGATAACACACACAGTGTGAATGTGCAGCCTAGGAAACTTTGAAAACTGGGTGAAAACTTCCCTGGTGCTCCAAAGGGCAGCTTTCAGTGACATTTATTTTTGTCCCTCACTGATTCATACACTGTATTTCCAGTTCTGCAGCCATCACTTTTTATAAGTTTCCATCTTCGCTCTTCATTCCAGAAACTTGGGAAGATATATTTCTTTATTAACAGTTGGATAATTAGATTCAAAGTTCCAGCATATTTAGATTGGTTGTTTACCTTTTTTATGCTTCTTGGATTGTTGATTAATAAAAAAAAAAGTCACCTAGACTTCTGTTTAAAAACTTCACGGACCTTTGCAGGGGTTAATTGCTTTTTTCCAAATTTAAGGCTTCCTTTGCAAATCACCATCCTAACTTTCACAGGAAACCTGGGAGACACTTGGTTACTTTTCACAGGACTATTGGGTCTGATGAACTCATTATCCTCCTTACAGGAGACAGATCACTCTGCCTTGAAAGCTTTTATTAGGTTTACTGTTTGAAGCATGGGCAGTGTGCTCTTGACAGGTACAATTACCAGGAGAAAGTGGCTTCTCCATTGCTTGGAAATTAAAGAGTTCAGGGTATAAATAGCTCAGAGTGAAGTCTCAAATCTCTTCCACTATTCCTTTAATACTGTCTGAAGGAGAGGAACGTGTTGATAATTCTTACCTGTGGAAACTGCAAATGCTGAATGAGATTGATTCAACTCCCACTCTTTGTCTGGCTTTAGTTCATGGTGTAGAAAGGGAGGGTTTGTGACATAAAGCTGCTTAGCTGTAGCCATTTAACTCAAGAGATCTTTAATTCTGCTATGGTAAAGGCATCTGAACAATAGACCACAACAAAAGTGGTCTATTGTTCAGATGCCTTTACCATAGCAGAACAAGAAACTACAAGCAAATAAATGAACCTAAAACTCCTTGTAATCTCCTGTGAGCTAAAAATACAAGGGCACTTGAAAGCTCTCAAATGTGGAAGTGCTGAAGTGAAACTCTTACCTTCTGTTTGTTTTTAACCTTCAACCGTCTTTAATAAATTTGTCTGAACAACCAACTGAGGAAGCACTGATTGTATGTAAAGTTCACTGTGAGTATTTGGTACCAGACTCTAAAGTCATTCTGCATGTCTAGAAATTCAGTGTACCAAATGCTTCTCTATAATAATTTCTACTTAAAAGGGTGTATGGATGATTTTAAAATCTGAAATACAAACCTAGCTGCCCAAACTAAAGAATAGCTCCAAAAGGCTTAGAATAGCTTGTGATGCAGATCCATTGAAACTAACAGTTTGGAATTCTTTTGATACAATTGTTAATAACTTCCTTTGAATTACTGCTTTTTTTTTTTTGCCTAAGTCTGTCTGAACACTGTCATTATACAGGTGTTTTGGTTGACAGAAGCCTTTACTATCCATAACTTCCAAGATTTCCTGCTCAAGTGATATGCATAACCAAGACCCCTGAATATGCGTTTGAAAGATCTGTGCTTCTGAAATAAGGGATTCAGATGCATTTGGGTACATTCTTATCTAAAAAATGGATTAATAATACCACCAATAATTCCACATCATTTTAATAAGCACATCTTTCCAGGACATTCCGTGCCTCTGTATGAGGACTTACACTGCTGTGGGGCAAAGTACTGTGGAGAAAACCAAGACATTCTTTATTAGTTATTAAATTGCATATTAATTACATGCAGAATGGAAGCTTTCATGTGGTACCCATACTAATTATGTCATATGGGTTTTTTGGACTTAAGATCTGTTTGAGGGAGAAGCAGTTCACATAATATTCTATTCTGTTTTTTCCATTTCCATTTACTTTTTTTTTTTCATATAATTTATGTAATGCAATAGCTTAAGGTATGTTTCTCTCTGAAAAACATGAGTGACCAAATATAGATCCTGAAGCCAAATAAACAGTTCTCCAAGGCATTTCTCTGGGACTAATACAAGACAATTTGCTTTACTGGGTTGTGTGGACAGCTGTTGCAACGTTTGTGGTGATAAATGATCTTTTGGAAGTTCAGATATGAAGGTAATCATCTGTGGGAGGATTATTCCACATGAATAAGCATTTATATTACAACAGGAAAGGACATACCTAGCTATTCACAAGAGACTTACAGTATTGAAATGATAAATTCTGTATTTCCATGAGAAGTAGTGATACCATTTTATGTAAAATAAGTTGTATTGAATTATGACAGAAGTTATTAGCTTCTATTTCGAAAGCTAATAGGGTTTGTTTTTAGGGTTTTGATTTGTAAGGTCATTTAGAAAGCATTCTAAATGCCCTTGCAAATACTTGCCTCTGGTATCTTGAAAAATATGAACTAACACGTTTTTATAAACAGATGCAATTCTTCATGAAGTTCTTGCTGAATTTCTGTGAATTCCATAAAACTCCAAATGCAATACCATATAGATTTTCTAGTCTCCCAAGGAAATAGGAGAGCCTAGCTTAATCAAAGTAATCACACTTAAGTCACAGCAACCTTCAGGTTTTTGGAATTCTTGACTTAATTCTTGAGGCAACTTTTTTTTGTAGTTAGAGTTTTGGTTGTGATATTTGTATTTATCCTGCAAAAAATTACAGGATTGCAGGTTGCTGACAGGTTAATGAGGAGTTAACTCTGCATGGAGATTTAGATTATGTGAAGCACTTTGGTCATCAAACTGTTTCATCATCAGCGGGGACTGACACTGATTTTCTCCGCTGGCCATGTGTACATGTTCTATATTATATTAATGCAAATATCTGCATTCCTGGGCTTCCAGGGTGGGCTTGAATGCCTTTTTATACATACATGGAAAATAAAATTTTAAAACTCTTCTGGAGTTTAGAATCGGAAAATTTTGGTCCCATTGAAAATGGTGTGAAATACATCTGGTAGCTGGCCTGATGTGGCAGCTTGAAATGTGGATACAGGTAACCCAGAAATCTGATGGATTCATAGAAAACCAGGAAATCAGATGGTCAGAGTCAAGCTGGAATTCACTGCCTGACAGGTGTAAACTAGAAAGCCTCATCTCACTGAACAAACCAACTTTTATTGCAAATTTTATTGCAGGTGTTTTCAAGATAGAGTTGGTTTTCTCTAAGGAACTCTCTGTAGAATCTCCTGTGCTGATTCTCAACAAGCAAAATAAAGATTCAGTATTTTGCTTCGCATGATTAGTGAGCTTGAATTTGTGGCATATGTCTGCAAAAATATTTGCAGGTTTTTGTTTTATATTGTCATTGTGAAATAGCATATTTGTAACCTGTGCAGTTAGTCAAGTGAGGAGTCATTGAGAGCATTTAATTAATAAAATCCATTTATTGTTTAATCTTTGCATTGCTGGGAAAATGTAATTTCTGTAAGTGTCCTGATAGTTAAAGCTGATGTCTGAAAACACAACAAAAGTGAGTTACACATCATTAAGTATAAACATTATGTGAATTTTGCTACTCCTTCCACAGGTGTTTTCCATTAGAATATGTCTACCACATTCAGACCTATTTTAAGTAAATTCACAAGGAAATGCCTCTTTACGTGTTTATCCTGGAAGGGCAGATAGACATTTGCCTTTATAAAGCAGTCTTAAAGTTTTCTATTCTTCAAATGAAAAAATATTTTTCAGAACATAGTATTGCAGTTTGGTAATGTATTTCTAGCTGCCATTAGAGACACTTGAAATTAAAGCATAATAAAATTTGTGAAACAGGAATTACTGTTTCTTAGAAAGAAAAGGGGGATTTTCCTGCTTAACTGTGTGTGTAAAAAATTTATGTTTGTTATATACACTTGTACTAATAAAAAACTCTACTGTAATTTTCCTCTTGGTGATCTTGTAAAATGTTATTGCATTGAGGCTGTACTTTCAGGTTATAATAGATAATCTCTTAAATAACTTGTAAAAAAGTGTAATGACTTGCTAGCAATTATATCATGACAAATACGTAGCATCAATAAATTCCAGGAGTAGCTTTTTGGTTTTGGGAAACAGCTTAGCTATTAGAGACAAAACCCACATCCTGCAAATTCTTTACTTGATACAGAGGAAAAAAAAATTGATGTGATTATGAACAGTTCTATATCTGCATATAGAATACGTGGTCACTTCAGAGTTCATTTTCTCCCTGGAAAAATGTTCAGGATGACAAGAAATTGACAAAAAAAAAAGCAGAATTGTCATTTGTTCACATTTCCTGGCTCTCCAGGGTCATGGTATCACAAATGGTTGAAAGAAATACATTTGCTTTCTACTCTCTGTACATAGAACTGAGGTAGTGCAAGACTCATTTAAATTCTGCAACTGTTTAAATGAAATAAAGTGTGGTGCTGCTTAGACCATCTTTATCAATTGTGTAAGTGTTGCTTTTACATAGTGATTCATTTTTCAACTTATTTCACAATACTTTTTAGGCTGAAAGGAAATATTAATTATTCAGGAAACTAAATATTTCTTACTGTTGGAATTTTTCCATTACATGAAACCACTTAAAGGAGTGCTGTGAATGTAATTTAACTGAATCTATATTTGAAGTAATTTTAAAGTGAGTAACTGACAAGTCTGGCTGTCTTGGATGAATTATTTTTGTCTGTTTTACTCACTGGCCATGGTTAGTAAAATATGACTGTTTTCTCCCTATAGCATCAGCGACTTCTGGACATTTTGGAAGCAGAAAAGGAAGTGTTATCAGAAAAGATAGAAGAAGCTATGATGCAGCAGTCACGAAAGCACAAGGTACTGCTTTTGTTTTTCAAAAAAATAAGAGACCAGCATCATGGAGTTTATTGGGGATGATCCTGTCACAGTTATTGACAGGAACCACTTTGACTGTTTGAAATTACTTTTAGCCACTCCTTTATTGTCTATTGCAGTTTAATTTTTCATAACATTTGCAGGAATTGCTGGACAAATGTTTGGATGAAGAAAGACAGAGAAGCAAGGAGGCTCTGGCAGCTGCTGCAGAGGTATCTCTCATCAGTTAGTGGGCATGCCATGTGGATTCATTCCATGTGTGTCATTAGAAATTCCAAGCCCAGACACTCACTTTTGCTTCATAACTATATTTATCAAGCTCTGTGTTCTCATCTGTGCTTAGAAGAAGCTGATTCTACTGAAGATGAACATGTTTGCTATATCCCATGCCTTGATGCAGAGATGTAACTGCCTTCTCTTGGACAATAGCCTCTGAATTGTTTATAACAAGAAGTCACAGAACTGCAGTTCAGTTGCTCTTGTTGCTTAAATATTTGTTTTTGTGGTCCTTTGACATCAGTGCACCTTGAGTTGAAGAGCTAGGTCTCAGGGTCAACTGATGAACTTAATAAAACAATCATGTCCTATTTAACTTTCGTTGAGTTTGGTCGTCTTCAGTGAGGAGAGAACTATTACTAAAATCATAGACAAATAGAGACAGTTTAACAGGTTTTGAATTATTTTATATAAGCTGGTGTTTGGCTAAAAGTGACTCTTCAGTTTTTAAATATGATTTCTCCTGTCTATTTCATTATTAAGTGCATAGGTGTTAGGAGAATAATTTTGTAAATTTTAAGCTGGAATTAAATTCTAATACTGGTGTAGAATCCAGTAAAAAGTTCAGTTGCATGTAATGATCTGGGGAAGCTAGTGGTGTGTATTACCTGGAATCAGGCTATATTGTAATTTTCTGTGTGTCTTTCTTGTGTAATATATGAACACCGGCTGAGCACCTCACTGAATAGCATTCAGTAGTACCACAAACATTTCTAACCTGGTTGATATCTACAGGAAAATGTGTGTAAAATAAAATATAATATCCTAATTTAATTATTGTATTTTTAATATCGAAGTAGAAAATCAAGTCCCAGTGAATTGAAAGAAACAGCTTTAGTTGGAAGTGTAGGTATCTGATGAATACAGTATTTTTAAGCTGAGGGATTTGTGATTAAGTTTTGTTAGCCCATGTTTGCTTATTTTGAACTTCAGTTTGCCACTTTTTATTTGTAGATATTATGCAGTGGTTGTGTTGCTGGTAAGTATATTAGTGTGGCTACTCATGTGTGGAGCTGTTGGCTTCAAGTTCCCAGTTATTTCAGATAATGGTTAAATACAATGATTGGGGAGCAAATAAAACAGTACTTCTTGTAGCATGGCTAAGGAGCTTTGGGAGGGAAGACATTTGTTTTATCAAATGTCTATTGGTTTATTTTCTACAAAAAAGACTCAGACCGTTTTTGCACTTCAGATATTTGTAGATAAGAGCAGGAATATCTCTTACGCGGGAATATCAAGGGAAGCCCATGATGTGCCTACTCTTGCATGGGTTTTGCTGGGTTTTGTTTTTGGTTTTTTGATTTTTTTTATTAAGCAAACTAGTTATGAATGTCTGTGTTTCCAGTAGGTGGAATTTAAGAGCCTTCCTGTAACTTCCTTTTTGCTTTCTGTAACTACACAAGTCATTGCCCAGAGGTAATACCTGCTTGGTGGCACTCTAAGATAAACTGAACCTCGTAGTTCAGAAGTGAAAATATTCACATCCCACATCTTGTGAAGGTGATAAATATGAGTCATTCAGGTTGGATGTGTTGCCCATCTAATTGTGCCTGGTCTGTTTCAAAGGCTGAAAAAGAAGTAGTGCAGGAAGCTGTTCTGAAAGCAGTAGAAGAGGAGAGGAGAAACATGGAGAAGATTCATGCAGAAGAAAGAAAACTGTGGGAAGCAGAACGTGATAGTCACAGAGAGAAGATTGCCCAGGCTGTTTCAGAAGCCATGCAGGAGCAAAGAAAGCAGAATCAGGTTAGTATGTTTTACCCTTCCATGCACCTGCTTTGTGTTTTGGTTTTACTTTTGTATGTCCTCTGTTGTTGTGCTAGATTTTCCTGCGACATCTGTCCCTTAGTTGATATTTGCAATGCACAGTAAGCAGTTTATCTTCATCTGTGAGTATGGAGAGAGGCTGGCACATACAGAACAAAATTCCTGTGACCTTTAAAGGTACATATATTGAAATGATGTAAATCATGCCTGGTTTTGTCATCTGACTTCAAAAGGAGCCCAGGATGAGCAGATCAGAGAGTGGCATTTATGCTGTGAATAGTTTAGATGACTTCCATACCTGTGGGAGGCTAAAGATGTTACATTTCTTCCTTATAGAACAGGTACAAAATAAAGAGAAAGTTAGAAAAACTGGAAACATAAACCAGTAATGAACTAGTTTATTAGAAATGTTTCTAATTATTGGAGAGGTGCTTCTGTAACCATAAATGTATGTCACTTAGCACAAACTGAGAGAGACATTCCCAACAGTGCTTTTAGCATTTCTACAAATTACAAATTGCAAATATGTTAAAATTGCAAGTAAATTACTCTTCTAAAAGTTGCATTTTGTGGTCTTTGATGCTGGAAATATTTGAAGGGGCACCTGTGAATTCACTGATATTTTGGTGGCATATTTGAATGTTAAAGTCTTCAGAAATTTAAGGAGTATATATTTCATTGGTGTGTTGTAATTTGATATTGCTGTATTTTTTTATGTGCTGCATAAGAAAAAAAAGTAAGAATTAGAAGTAAAATAAAAGTACTCTTTGGAAACAGTCACCATTTCCCTTTCCAGTGTTAAAGAAAATTAATAACTTCATATGCCTAATCAGCTACAAAAAAAAAAGGTTTGATGCTGTGCCATTATCATACTCTGTATTGCCTGAATTCCTGATGTAAATAGAAGGATTTTATTTTTTTATATCTTCTTTACTTCTTTCAAATGTAAAGTATCGAATGGTGAAATGTCACTTTTCAAGACTTTCAGCAAGCCTTCAGGCAGTCAAACTCTTCTTCAGAACAGAAGGATTTACAGCTGGGTTCAAAGCTGAATTCAAGCTGAGAACAATTGCTTGGGCTTTAGTTCGATACAAATCATTCAGACTATCCAGAAGCAGAACTGGTGCCAGTGGTGTAGAGAGTCTGTCCCTGGAAGGGAGTGGCAAAGTGTTCATTTACTGACAGCAATGCTTAGCATTAAAAGAAATGGAATTAATGGTAGCTTGTGGAACATGAAGAGATTGGGAGGAGGAGGACTATGGTAACCAAGTTTGGGAAGGGTTTTGATGGATGCTGAGGATTTTGGGTGGAAGTTTCCTGTGACTGGGTGCTGGAGTTCAGCCAGGGTTCTGTGCTCATGGATTTGGGGACACTCAGTGTCCTGGTAATGGGACAGATGTGGCTGAGCTGGGACAGTGACTTGGGGCAGGTTTGCCTTCACTCTGCTGGGTGCTGCAGACTCTCTCATGGTTGATCTTGCCTTTGAAGTTGTCACAAGACAGGATGGCATTAGAAGTAGTTTAATATGGATGGATATATTCTTTGATACAGTCCTAAATGCACTGCTATGTCTGTGTTTCCCTGAGGAAGCAATTCAGGCCTCTCCAAGGACAGGTTTTTCCACTCAAACTTCTTTTAGATCAAGTAGTTCCTAGTGTGGAAGTACCTAGTGATGTACTTGTTGAGATGGTGACAGCACTGAGGTGTTGGAGGCCCTTGAGATTAATTATGTTGTAAATATCTTGCACTTTATGTACTCCTTTAGTAGTGTCATTAGTTAATTCCACTTCTTTTAATACCAAACAGCTCTAACAACTTTTATTGTAACAGGAATAATCTCTCTTATCTGGTTATAACATGATTATTTCACCTTCATGTCTGGTTCATTTTTCAAACACCTGATCCATTTTTAATTAAGGAAAAATGCAGATTTTTCTTGAGATTTCCAAAGCTCTATCACATATACCTATGGCATATATGAAGTTACACTCTTTATTCTCTAATTAATGAGTACAAATTCCCTGGGGAGGATGGAATTTGATGGAGAAATTGGTTTCTTGGAGAAATTTTCTCTTCTTCCTATGCCAAGAACTTGCATATGTCCTTTAGGCCGTTGCAATTATAAGCATACACAAAGTACAGAAATTTTCTGTCAGCAAAAGAAGTCCTGCAGAGCTGATGTGCCAAATGATAACTTATATGTAGTGTCAGATACAGGTTTGGTTTAACAATGAGAAACACTTGGGCCTACAAGGCACTTAGTGTGTGGGCAGTAATTTTGTCTGTGTAGAGCCTTCCACACAGAGTTGTTTTTTATTTATGTTTTGTTTTCTGTAAGATGTCTTACAAAAGCTATAACTGCAGTCTTGACTCTCTTGTAGTCATTGTTTAGGCAATATATTAAGTCAGCTCTGTAAAGGTCAAAATGCAAACACAGAGTCTAACATTTTAGACAATGAAATATAAAAAAATCCTAGAATAAAATTTTATTTTGCTGTAAATCATTTTAAAGAGATTTGCTTTATTGATTTGAAGTAAAAAAGAAATTCAGCATAGTGTTAAAGGGAAGGAGTTTTCCTTCACTGATGCAGTAAATCTGTGAAATTGAAAGATCACAAAGGGTCAGTCTGGTCTTCTGCAAATAGGTGAGGCAGAATGGCTTACAGTCAAAGTGCCACAAATAACTAGGAATAATTAATGGAAAAATTCAAAAACATTGAAAATGTTGTTATTTTCTTTGAGATGCAAACCCATAAAGAAAAAGGCATTTTTATCTGCATGATGCAAGAGTTTATAAAAGATGTATTTTAAAAACTGTAGCACCACTGAGTGTCTGTAAAACATTTAGGTTATGAAGTTGAGGGAAGATAAATTTCCATGTAAATGTGGAATGAATTTGTTGGCTTCTCTTTACCCTTCAGACCAGAGAAACATGATTAGGAGTTTTGATTCATTAGTTTAAAAGAGTAATTTGCTATCCATTAATTTTCTTTATTAAAATAAAATATGTTGGTTTTTTCCACCAGTTTTTAAACACATGCATTAGAAGTTATATGACTATATATAAAAAAGCAAATGGAAAAAAGCATTAAAGTATAGGTTGTTCACACTTCATTGGTGAGGCAGTTTTAGCAGAAGAACAATAAAGATTTGAAGATCACACTTGTGCGAATTAGGCAGTGAAATTTTCCTTCATCACTTACATAATTTGTTTAAAAGAAGAAAATATGGGTGTTTCCTTTGCAGGGATGATCCAGGTATTGTTTTAGACTTTTTGGGGATGTTGTTGCAGAGTGGCCAGGAAGGAGACCCACAGGAGATCCAAATCTGGAAGGTTTATGTAGATGCCTTCTACTTGTGAGAAATTAATGCTTGACAAACCTTTGTCCTAAAAAAAAAGTTTGTCCTCAGTCAAATGGTTGTCAAGTCTGCAGATAAGGAAATACTACTTCCATTTAAAATGTATTATACTAATTTAACATTGCCAGAGAAAAAATGGGAGATTTAGAGACAGTTTAATAAATAAATCATTTTTAATATCAAATATTTTGTTACCAAATATGAAACAGCCAAGTAAAGATAAACTTAGAGTGAAAGTAGGAACTAAAACATACTGAGTTAATATTTCAATTTGATGGAGCAACCTTGACATACCTCCTTCTTTGCTTTTTCTTTAAGAAATTAAAGGATTACAGCAACATGAATATTGTTTTGGGTTTTTTTTTTTTTAATGAAGGCTTTTCATGAAATCTTTGCCTGTTCCAGAGACTTCAGGTCTCTACTTAGAGACATGGTATTTGTACTTAAAGTAAAGGTATTACTTTTTGAGGCCTTATAACTCTAAAGGGATAAATGAGATATTTTACATCACCAGGGGAATGGAAAAGTGTTTTTTAGAGAATGCTTTTGAGGTTGTGAAGTAGTAAAAGTCCAGATGACTTCCATTTTGGTTGAGAATGGCAGCATCTTCAGATTTTATAATTGTGTTTTTCGGGTGCTTCATGATTTTATAAGAGTTTTTTGATTTTTTTTTTTTTTTTTTTGGTTGTTTGTTAATTTTTTTTTTACTTTAGAAGAGCATTCTCAGTTTGGGGGAAGAGCAGACTCGCATTTTAAATCAGGAAGAACAAGCTCTCCTTGAAAAGATCTAGTAGACTTTTGATTAAAGATAATGTTCATTTGCACAGGAACCTCGTGATCCTCTTTGTACACATTGAAAACTCGTCATAGATTGGGAACTCATCTGTTTAACAGACTAGATGTAGCTTGGCATGTCTCCAGTATTTTCTTTTCTAGTTTTTGTGTAAAAACACTGTAAAAAACACAGTGGCATCTTCCCTGAAAGGAGATTTTAATGTCTGGTAGTTATCAGTGTTGAGTGGTGAAATTCCTCCACTAGAATTTTTTTTTCCTAGAACACCTATTTAAATAAAAAGTGGATGTCCTCTAGATAAGGAGAAAGCATAAGAGGTAGTTTGGCTGAAGCAGAAGCTTTTTACCCCAGAATCCAAAATTGCAGTGAAGCTCCTGGGGTATTCTAAACTGAAAAAAACAATGAACAGTTCTCTCTATCCTTCTTTACATTTATTTTTACTCATTTGTAAAACTGAAGTCAAAAATTCTTTGGGGATATAGGATGGTGATATCCATACAATTCTGAATAAAGGCTGCTGTATTCAATTAATAATTAATGGAGAATGAAGAGTAACTCCCATAGCTATAATGCACAGAGCCCTCTGCATGGCAGTTGTTATCATCTTACAGAGCCAAATACTCAGCTGCACAAAGGAGGTGAAATCCATGGTGGTGTGGAAGAGAATTAGCAAAAGAAACTGAAGAGAATTTATGTAGCACTATTTTTGCTTTAAAACAAATTCATTAAAAGTAAAAGGAAAGCCAGCAGCTGCAGGGTGAGCCCTGGAAATTTAAATCCATCTCACAGCTTGAAATAAATAATTCTGCTAAGGCATTTGAAGCAAAGAATCACCTTTGTCATTTCCTGAAGGCTTAAATTTAAAATACTGTATATATTCTAGTGTAGTTTACCCTGATTCTCCAGGGAAAAAGAGCCTGAGTTCATCTCTGCCATAATCCACACAGCAGATCCATTAGAGGCTCAAGTGCTCAAGTGTTCTGAAAGCTGAAAATATTTAGGAAAGAAAGGAAAAAAAACCCCAAACTTTAATTTATTAAAAGAACTAACATAAACTCTGCTTCCTCTTGGACATGAGGAAAAGCAGTAAGGCAAAATTATCTTACCAATGGGAAAGTATTTCAGGAAAACTGAGGCTGTGGTGTCTCATTCAGCCAAGCCACAACTGAGATATACTGAGATATACAAAAAAAAAATATTTTTGCAAGAGAAGCTAACTGAAAGACTTATTAAAAAAAAAAAAAAAGGAAAAAAAGGAACTTTTCAGTGGTCTTTGCTGAGTAAGTCTTTAAGAATTAAAGACAATTGAGTGTGTTCACATTTCTGAAGGTTCATGTTGTGGCGTTCTTTGCAGAGCAATAAATTTGTAATCTATGGTCTTAGAAAGCATTAATACAATTTTACTGGCAAACATCTAGATAGTTGAAAAATAATTTATTATTTAAATGGTTTTTAATGCATTTTCATGGATTTATGAATATCAGCATTTGCCATTGCTTAGAAGGTATAATAAAAATATATTAAATACCTAAATCCTAAAATAAAAATGTGTAGATCACCTAAATCCTAAAATAAAAATGTATAGATCACCTAAATCCTAAAGAATGAATGGCTCCTTACCTGCTACATTATCAAAACCTTTTTTGGTTCTCATCTACTTGAGGCTGTGCTTTTGGTGGTAGTTTGGCAAGCCTGAGGGAACTTGGTATGGAAATTCTCAAGGATTTCCATACCCAGTGTTGTGTAAGGGAATAAAAGATATGTAAATAGAAACATGGAGCTGTTGCCTTTGTTCCTAAGGATCTGGCTTTTGTTTCTTTTCTACAAGTGCTAAAACTAGCTGTTAAATTCTTGTTGAAAATTACTGTTTGTCTAAATATTTTTCCCCACTTCCCTGCATTTGAAAAGGTTGTAAGAACTAAGGAAAAAAGGTTTTCTAAAAGGTTGTTTCCCACTCTAGCTTTCAGTCAGATTTATTAGCTATTGAATGGCCCTTTCTTAGCCCTGTATTCTGTAAAAAACCAATTCACTTTTTCTCATGCATCAAATGAGTAGGTATTGAAGGAATTTTTTGGTGGACATTGTAAGGGGAAAAGAGGAAATCTATGGGTATTATACATCTGTCTTGTCTTTTCATTGTCCAATAAATTTGTTCTGTGTAGGATTGCCTCTTGGTTCGTATTAAATTTGGAAACCTAACTCACTTTTTCCTCCATGGGCCCTTTGTGAGCTATTTCTGTACACAATGAAAACCCTGATAAATCTCTGTGATGTCTCTTTATAAATGCACCACTATCACTCTAAGGTTTCTTAGTCTTTCTTTTTCCCTTTCCCACTTCCCAAACATTTTCTGCACCCTCAAGACCAACCCTGTTGCTTGTTGCTCTGGACTGTATCGTGGTTTTGTTTCAGATCTAATTGTAAATATAATTTTTTGTTTACAGCATGCATTTGGCATCTTATCTGTAAGAGATAAAATATCATATCTAAAAGAAAGGTACAATCTTCAAACAAGGTTCAATATTTAAAGCTCCCACTTTTCCTTTATTTTTATTAATGCTTTTTTTCCTCTCCTTTGTAAATACTGCTATAATTACTGTTTAACTTTCCAGCCCTTTACTCCATCACACTTTCTCTGTTAAACAGGCTATAAACTGCTTTTTGCCTCTGTTTCAGGGTTTGCTGTTGTCTCTTTTTCCTCATTAATCACTCTGTTTATAGTATTTGTTACCAGAAGATCAACTTTTACCTATGTTGGCATTGCTTGCCCTTCTTCTATGATTTTTTTACTATGGAGGGCTTTAACATGATGCAATAATAGCTTAACTTCCTTGAAATATAATTTTTCTTTATCCTCAAAGCTCTTTGTGTTTATGATATACAGAGCTTTGAGTGCATTCTCAGTTAAGGAAATACAAACTATGATGTTCATCAATCTCTCTTTGTCCACTTGGTTTTTTTTTTCATCATTTACAAGGGTTGCAGAGTCCTGTTGAGGAGTCTGAATTTGAAATATTCCCTCTATTCTGTTTCTGAAGTACTTAGCAAAGTGACATATTTTTTAATGTAATTTCAGAAATAACTTTTTATGACCCCATAGGATTTTGATTGGGTCAGTGCTACTCTTTGAAAGATAAAATGGTTTTTCAGTAACAGGCCTGGACTGTTGTAACATTGCTCTTTATTTCAGTATTTTGTGGACTCATACAAGAAGTTGTTGGGGTTTTTTCCTGTATATCCCATTCCTAACTGAATAGCCTGATAACATGGTATCACACAATGCGCTGGAGATGAATTTGCTCTTCAAAGGAACTCTTCTCCTCTTTCTCTTGCCTTTATTGTTCAGCTTCAAGTAGGAGTGTATGCTTACATTTCTCTCAAGAAGGCAGCAAACCATTATTTTCAGTTTTACTTTCTTCTTGTTTTTCCACCATCTTGCAGAAACTTTAGTGTGGCCAGTGTTTGCAGAGACACATTAGAAGAAAATTCTGTGTAATCTTGAATGTGTGAGGAAGGACACAGCTCAGTAGGGCTGAGTGAAAAGAGATCCCTGCCATTAGATGAGTTTATTTTTAATATGCTTGCAAAGTCTGGAAAAGGAACAGTTCACAGCACACAGACCTTAACCATGTCTGAGTTCAGAAGTAGATTGTAGTAGTTTGTAACCACAGACATTATAATTTGAGGGTTACTATTTTCTGAAAAACCACTAACATTGCAGCCTGTGGTTGCATTTCCTAGATAAAGTTTAGTGCTGCCACCTGATCCTTGTGTGGAAACAAAAGAATTTTCCTATAAAATTGCAAAGCAACATATGGCTTGTTTTATTTTTTAAATACTGTCTGGAGTTCTCTGGTGTATCAAGTACACTGCTTTTTCTTTCTGTCTTCATACAGATTTATATGTTGTGATTGTGTGGTTGTCATTTCTAATATAGTGTTGACTGTGATTTGTCAATTGAGTATTTGGATATCTGTATTTTATTTTTGGTTAGATATTCTTAATCTTCTGACTGGTGTCATGTCAAGCACGTGTATAGAGAGTCGTGTAATGAAGCCAATTTTGTGACTATAATTTGGTACTCCAGCAGCTGATCAAATATATAAAAAAAAAATAAAGAGAGGAGAGAGAGGAATTGCACCTCAAGAGCCATTTTGTGGAGTGTTCTTACCTTCTTACAGGAAACTGGTTTTTTCTATTTTGAGTCTATTAAAATAGCACTAAGAGGCTCAAATAACGCTCTACTCTTTCTAGTTAAAGAATAAATAAGGGACAATTTTTACCTTTGCAACCAAAATCTAAGTTAGGATAGAATCTAAAGGTCGATATAGCATTAGAGGAAAGAGCAGAGAGATGAAGGAAAAGTAGACACATGCTGAGAGAGTGTACCTGCAGCTAAGGCTTTGTTCAACAGTAATAGGTAATAAATGAATTTAAATACCTTTATATTAGTTGATAATTTACTCTAATGATAGAAATAGAGGAAAGACAGACAGTGTCTGAGTACCTAGAGGAGAGCACTTAGTGGAAGGTCATATAAAAGAAGTGAGGATTCTTGTCACAGAAGGAAAAACTAATATAAATTATTAAGACAAAAAGGAAATGACTGAGTTGACTAGGGAACTATTGTGCAGTGTTTGCTCTTTGAAGTTTTCTGAACTGAGTGAAAGGGATAAAAGAGTTTTCTTTCAATTTATTGATATCACAGCAAAGCTATCTTTTCACAGTCTCAAAAGAGTGTCATTGTTTCACAGGACTCTGTGTTTGACCATTTTGAACTGCAGGTATGGGACAGTGCAAACCACATCAGCCAGTTCAGGAGTGTTGTCAGAAGTTGTAGAGTTGTGTTTTTTAAGACATAACCTGTGCAGAAAGCTGTGTGTTTTATGTAACTATCTAATTTCTCCTGAATCCAGTCAGCAGCGTAACATTTCAGCTCAGATGAGAAACAGATATTGGGATCTCAGTGAAACAGATCTGTATGATTCATCCTGTGAATAATCACAGGAAAAAAACCAACAAATCAAAAGTGTTGTGGACAGCTGCCAGCAGCCTGGTAAATCCAAAGGTTGGGATGAAGCCCACGAAAGCAGGAGCCTTTTTGTGCAGTCACATGAGATTGTCCTGTCTGGTGGCCACAGGATCTGTCTGGTGACATAAGTGTTGAGATGACTTTCAGGTGGTAACAGGAGGTGACCAGTGTCTGAAACAGAGAATTGTTTATAAACTGGGAAGATACATCAGCACTTAATTTGATTAACTAGAATGTGGTTGATTGTGATGGTGTTCACTGGGGTTTTTGGATGAGGGAAGAGACGAGGATCTGACTCCATGTTTCAGAAGACTTGATTTATTATTTTATGATGTATATTATATTAAAACTATACTAAAAGAATAGAAGAAAGGATTTCATCAGAAGTTTAGCTAAGAATAGAAAAAGAAGGAATGATAAGAAAGGTTTGTGGCTCAGGCTCTCTGTCTGAGCCATCTGGACTGTGATTGGCCATTAATTAATGGGCCAATCACAGATGCACCTTTTGCATTCCACAGCAGCAGATAATCATTGTTTACATTTTGTTCCTGAGGTCTCTCAGCTTCTCAGGAGGAAAAATCCTAAGGAAAGGATTTTTCATAAAAGATATCTGCGACAGTAGATGAATCCTAGAATCACTTAGGTTGGAAAAGACCCTTAAGATCACTGAGTCCCTATGTTAACCTCACACTGCCAGGCCATCACTAACTCATGTCCCCAAGTGCCACAACTACACGTTTTTTAAATTCTTCCAGGGATTCTGATTTAACCACAGCCCTGGGCACTTGTGCCAATAACAGCGGAAATAAAAAAGAATTCTTTCCAATTTTACTTTTTTAATGTCGGTGTAATGAATTAGTGTTCCATAAAGATATTGCTAGTGGTTTCTGTTTTCTTGCATTTTATTAATAGACTTGTAGAATTTAATTGGGTTTTTGTTTGGACTTTATAGTCCAAATACTTATTTGGACTATGTAGTGTTTCAAGTATCCTATCAAGTACACTTAACATCAGTTATAAGTATTGTATGGGTTTGTAAGTATTGGGATGTAAGTATATGGGATTGTAAGTATTTTATGGGTGTAAAATTTTCTAGATATAGAATATTAAGATATAGCACTTTATCAGTTCTGTAATTTGCTTTGAAGAGTTTAATGGGGTAGGTTATGGGATTTTTCTCCATTCTAACACAAGACAGTATTTTGGGACCTTTTGAAAAATTAAACTGGCATGAAAATATAATTATAAGAACAGCATATTTCTGTGATATGTAATTTTCTGCTACTTTTTCTGTTAGTCTTGCCAGAGTTCTGTAGTGAAAGAAACCATTTTCTCGGGATTTTTCTTTGATAAACTAAATTGAATGAGAAAAAAAATCATAATCACTTTTCACAACTGATTTTCATGTGTACTGCATTCCAGAACAGTGGGGACTACATGGTTGCACATTTTAAATTTGGGAGTTTAGACTTTTTCTGCTATAAAAATAGCAAAAGTGTAGTTTTGCAGAAACTATTCCATTTTGGCTGAAATAGAGCAAACAACTAAAGGTAAGAAATAGAGCCTTCTTTTTCAGTTGAATAACTTCCACTGAAGGGACTTATTTTTTAAAAAAAAAATTAGTTTGATCCAATTCGGTGGATTATTAATTTTGCACACTAATAGCAGATTGTAAAATATACAGATGAATTATGCAACTTCATAAATATCTTCTATTTTCAAAACCTTAGAACTCCACCTGTCCTCCAGCCAACGTTCCCAACTCCCCCAAATCCAAGCTGTAAATATGTATCATAAAATGTCTGTACTGCTCTGCAGTCAAGCAAGCCTGTAAACAAATCTGCGGGTAGTGCAGTGTTATGTCTAACCAGTGAAGAGTAATAAGGACTCCATTTATATTTACCTCTGATTTTCTAAAAGTTTCGATTCAAAAATTTAAGAAAAAATCATAAATCATGTGAATAAATACACTAGAAGTCATGTTGTGTTCCTGGTTGAACCACTGAGGTTTTTTCCATTTCCTGCTTAATTCTTCAGGTGCATCACTAGCGCTTCTGTTTCTTCCAGTTTGGAATGTCCAGAACAAAGGCAGAGGAATTGCCAATTTCTCCCAGATTTCTGAGGCACTCTCCATCTCCCTCTTGATGTCCCTGAAAAATTATTTAAGATCATGAGATTACTTTTACTGGGTGTTTTTTAGCTTTCTGAAAATGTTACATTTTCAGGATTTATAGGACTCTGAGTCTTGTCATTTTGTTCTCCTGAATCTTGGAAACAGAACACTTGGATTAATAATGTCACTGCTTATTCCATGAGTGGCTTTGGGAAGCCTTGGGACTTCAGTTTTGGGACAGTTTTGTGACTTTAGCTCAGCAATTTGTTTCGTTAACCAAATACTGCAGATGACAGGGATGATTTAAGGAGTGGTTCCTGGCTTTCTCTACTGAGAAATGGCTTCTGGAGAATCTCTTAATAATTTAATTCTTGGGCAGCCCTGAAGGGCTCAGGCAGCTGGAGCAGATGATCTTGTAGGGCTCTTCCAGCTGACTTGTTGTTTACCTGATAACAACAACTGGTAAATCCCTGCCAGCCCTGCTCCTGATGGAAGGTAAAACCTGCATTGCTTTATTATTTTCTGCTCTCAGGGATTGCTGTATTTCTATTAATATAGCTTTAAAGTGATTATTTCTCTCTTTTTTTCCTCTCTCTTATTTACCCTTTAGTACTGAATTTATGGATTTTTATAAAGATACTGCATACATTTAGGATAACTGTAACTGAGAAAAGAGCATAGAGGCAATAAAAATTTAGCATGAGGAAAAGGGATGACCTTTTTCACATTTGTGACTTTTATTTTTTTCTTATTTACTTACATGATTTTCTTTTGGAAAGGAAATTGTCAAGGAGGCATTACTGGATGAGCAGAAACGAAGTGAAAAGGCAATTGAAGAAGCAGTGAAAAGGACAACAGAGGAACTGATGGAATATATGAAAGAGCAGAAGAGGGTGAGTTACCAGTGGATAATGGGTTTCATCATGAACTGAGAAATTGGTGAAGTTTGCTAAACCTCAGACCTCTCTTAAAATTCACAGGAAAACAGAATCAGGAGTTGGGTCTTCAGATCTTTCACTCATTTTTTCAGACAATTTGTTATAATGATACCTTTCTTCATATATATTTGCAGACTTTTAAGTCCATTACAATCTGAAAAGCAGACATTAATGTTACAGTTAAAATTTATAGCATTTCTTATTCCATAAAGTAACATTAAGATGGGGCATAAATGCTGTCTATCATATTTAAATTGTGATCTGAGCTCAGATCATAGAAAAGATTTCAGTGCAAATACCAGGTGCTATTTTATGTTCACAAATGAACTTTATTGTGCAGTTTTTATGCACACAAAGGCCATTAATTTTTTCCTCTCAACCCATATTATATGAGAACTTGAAAATGTACTAGTATTCTATTAAGTGTGATTTATAGTCAGTGCATTGGTCTTGTTATGAAATGTTGCAATGTTCTGAAAGTTGTTTTCAGATGTTCTATTCATGCTATATCCTGGCAGTTTAATGCTTGTGTATAAACAGTAAAATGTAGCTCAAGGGACTTTGATTTGCTTTCAGTAGGAGGAGAAAAAAAATAACACACTTCTCCCCTTTGAAGCTCTTTATAAAAACATAAGCAAAAAATAATTTTTAAAAACCTCTTTCATATGGCAGTAGCAGCCTGAGATCAAATTTCAGTATTCTCAATAAACAAAATCACTCAGCTTGAATCTAATGGGGAATGTTGTCCTGAGAAGGAAGTAGAAATAATGAGTTTGGCCTCTGCTTCTATATTCCCTGCTTTTATAGGTTAAATAATACTATGGGTAATAGGATTCACCTTCAGAAGTTTCACTCTGCTGGTAGTCAGGATTGCAGTTGGGTGAGTTCCTTCCATTATGCTGTGTGTGGAGACATTTCCTTTTAGCAGGATTTGTTTGATTTGGAAAGACAATTTAAACAGAATCCAGTGCAAAACATGATCCATAAGGATGTTTGAGCATATCTGAAGTCAATTATTTATGAAGGATAAGCTGTGGGGAACGTGAAAGTAGGTCTACTATTAAAATAACTTACTTATCATAAGTGTCATAAATGAATGGGTCAGTAAGGCCTCCAGTGCAGATATATATGAAAATATCACCTTCAAAGAAACAAAATCTTTGGTTTATCTGGTAGAGCATAAATTCCTTTCATTTCACAGAGCATATTCAAATTTTTCAGCCAACCTTTTTCTCTTTCTGATCAGTTGACACATATGCATTAATTTTTTAAAAAATCATGCATAAGGAGAACTAGATTTTTCTGGTATAAGATTTATAAAGACTGCCTATATTCAGGTTGGAAGTGAAAGACTTGTTTAACTCCAAATCATGTAACATAACAGCTTTTATATAATTGCATAGTAGGCAGAGGAAATGGTCAAAACTCATACACCTGTAAGAGTATAAATATACTTTATGGACTGTGCTAAGAGGTAGCAGCTTATGTAAGGAATTCCTGGAAAGAACTCAGGGAAAGTGCCTTGTCTAGGATTTGGAGAGATTTTCTGGGTTTTTATGATTGACAGGGGCATCCCAGGTACAGACTTGCAAAAGTAGTGGGCACTCTGTGTCATGATTGTTTTAAAAATCTGTTTGTAGAACCCTCCAAACCATGGGCACAGCAGTATTTGTTCTTGGTTAGCAGGGGATTATTTGAATTAGTAGAAAGTTGCTTAACAAAAAGCAACAATAGCATCATGCTAAAATGCTGACAAGAATAAATGTGACTTCCTCTGTATTGAAGCCAAAAAAGTCACCAAAGCTAGGGGAGAATTTGTTGGCATGTCTTTCCACCTTCAAAAATAAGAACACTAAAGCTAAAACAAAGAGAGAAAAAAAGGAAAAAAAATTCGATTGAAACAGGTATTTTCATACAATAAAGGAAGATGTGGCGTGCATTGTAATTGTGCCATACGAACCCAGGTTTTTACAGATACATAGCACTATGTTGGCAGCAGTTCTAATTACATACTGCAGCCTTAGTTTTATTTTCTCTGTTCTATAATAAATGAAGATTTTTATAGTAGAATTTTTTTTTTTTTAATGTTGCCATAGCTAAAACCTTAAGAATGGGGATATGTAAGAGGTGAAGGAAATTTCAATCAGGATTTTTTTTGTTATGTCATAACAATCATAACAATTTTTTTGTTATGTCATGATTATCTCATAACCACCACCATTCCAAAGGAGGCATCAAAACTGAACTGGAGTCAGGCTGTCCTGTCTGTTCAAAGACATTTTTCATAGCTACCAAACTTGTAGAGATTTATTTCAACTTTTGTAACACCTTGAAGAATCCACCTGAGTCAAATTCAAATGCCTTTTAGGCAGAATTGTTTTCCCCAGCAAAGGTTCGTCCACACTATGTCCAGAAAGTTATCTTTATTAATTGCCTGAAGGTATATTTGACTGTGTAGTCTTGCTTTGCCTTCATCTGCAATAAATATCAGGAAGGCAAAACAATGAGTGAGGGAACAGAGTTGAAGGGTAGCACACAGATTAAAAGGCACTTTTCTTGGTTTGGAAAGCCAAGTGTCTGCTAAGGAAAGCAGGAGCCTCCCCTGAAATGGAAAATGTAAACTCCCTCTCTCTGAATTGTTATAAATTTTAAATTAAGGGGCTCTCAGGAAAAAATGGGAGCAGGAATAACAGTTCTTTATTAGGGGAGAAAATAAAAGGATAAAATAAACAATGCAGTAATAGAAAACATCACTGACAGAGTCAGAACACAACCTGACACCCTGTTGGTCAGGGTGTTGGTAGCAGTCCCATTGGAATTGTGGCTGCTGAACTCCTGCAGTGTCAGGTGTGGTTCTGTTGGAGCAGGGATCCTGTAGAATGGTGTAGTCTTTGGAAGTGGAAGAGGCAGCTGTTCCTCTGGGAAATCCAGTGGAGAAGCTGTGCTGGTGTTCCAGAATCTCCAGATCATATCCAGGTAGGAATGCTTGGCTCCTCCCTCTGGGCGGGACATCTCCCAATGGGATTCTGTAATTCTTATCAGTCAATCAGTGACATTCAATGGCCCCTTATCAGTAGATGTCTCCCCAAAGGGAGGAGTGGTTGTGGAAGAGATAAGGAAAACTGCCCATTAAGTGGGCAGAAGACAGCTGCCATCCAGATGGCAAATAGAATACAATTTGCTTGGCAATCCAGGACAGCACTGAGTGGGGCTAAGAGGCAAGCCACTGCTTTCACTTCTGTCATACAAATAAATGTTATTTTTTGTTTGTATTCAATGCATATCATGTGCTATAGAACTCTATCTGAGACAGAGATGTAGAAGGAAGCAAAATCTTTCAGTTTGGTTAGAATTGAGTAAAGAAGCACTTGTCCTTGAGTATCCAAAGTCCATCTGTTTTGATGTAAGCTCAAGATTCACAGACCTATTTATCAGTATTGTCTTGTGTTGCCTGATGTTCACCATGCTGTAACCTCTGGCTCTGCATTGTGGTTTCTTATCACCTGAGTGCTCTGGAAGCACCCAGCCCTGTGAGGAGCCCCAGCACATTAATTGCCCTAATTGGCACATTCCAGCCCCTCAGGCTGTGCCTTAGTGAGTGCAGGAAGTGTTTGCCAGCTTTTTGCATTAATTGTTAACTATTAATCCTTTAAAAAACCCCAGAGCCGAACTACCTCATATAAGGAAATATCTCCACAAGCGTTCAGTATAAAAAATGCACTAGAATTTTTAAAGGATTAATAGTTTTATTTTGCTCAAACATCTTGCTGATGTGGTGGAATAAATGTACATGTCTGTACATATATAGGCTCTCAAGTTTAGGTGTGTACATCCATGTTTGTGTTTGTTACTTGGGCATCAGAGCAAGGAGTAGAGCCTAATGCCTTGTAAATTCTGGTTTAGGATTAGAGCTCCCAAACTCTGATCCCTGAGCTACAAAACAGAAGCATAACAGTGCCCTTCCCTGACCTGTACAACTGCATTGCTTCTGCAGTATTTTTGGTTAAATTCTGATGAATGGGTACATGCTGCTCTGTTAGGAGTAAAAAGACATGCTGGGCCTATCCCTGCTGCACTTTTCATGGACTTCACATGGGGCTTTGGCCCATTTACTAAAACAGTTTGCTTCAGTTGGCTGATGCTGAAGTAAGTGGATATAAACAAAGCTTTTTTCCCAAATTGCAATTTGTAAGAGCTCCAAGGAACTTTCACATTTGTTGTTTGCGGTTCCAAGGTCGACTGAAATTTTGGAGGTGTGCTGCAAGCATTGCAGTTATGTGAGCAAAGGAGAAGTGTGATAATTCCCTGTGCAAAGGGGGTCCAGATCACAGCTTTTCCCTCGTCCTCTGCTTGCACTTTGTCTCCTCTCCCCGGCCCAGGATGTGAAGGAGGTGCTGCCTGCACCAGGATGGCCCAGGGAGATGGAGAGTTAAAGACAAGAATTGCTCTAAGGTCGTCAGGTGAATTTTCAGATTCCACTGGTCTGAGAGAAGCCAAGCCAGCTGACTTAAGAGAGTAATGCTTCCTCTCTGAACTTTGAAAAGAAATAGTAAAATAGCAGATAAGCAATATCTGAATAGAGTAATATCACTATTGCAGTATATTAATCTCCTTGCTTCCTAATCTTATTTTGGGGCTGTGTGCTGGCCTTTTCTTTGCATTCATACTGTGAAGCTACAGATGTTGTGCAGTTTTCTGTAACTCCTGCTGTTCTATGAAGACAATTCCTGAAATATATTTACATTTTATGACTGGCTGAGACTACTTTTTAAATTAATTTGCAAATAGGAAGTAAAAGACACAAACAAACATTATACTTTTTTTTTTTAATAACTGAATGAAAATATTGAAAGCTATGTAATACTGAATTAAGCAAGCATTTCTGTTTGTCAGGGGACATCTACATAGACCAGAATGTCACCCAGAGAATTCTGGTGGAGCTTTATATTTCCAGGTGTCTCATAAAAATTCTGATTATCAAGACAATTGATTGATCACTACTGTACTTCAAACTGAGATCTGTATCCAATTATTTATTGCTAGGAAGGTCAGGAAATTCTATGCTCTGCTTCTCATTTTTTCATATTTGGACAGTGTTATGGCTTCTTGAACTTAATCTGCAAATGTTGAAAACTTTCAACAAAACGTTTTGTTAAAAACTAAACCTTGTTAATTCTAAAATCACACAAATGTTAGGAAGTCTTGTAGAATAGAGGTTTACAGAAGTATTCTGTTATAATATTCAGGTTGGTGCAGGTTGCAAGCTGTTTATAAATGTCATGGTTCAGTAATGTACTGCCTATTCACTCCAATTGAATGCTTAAAAATATTAATTCAATATGTTTTATTAATTTATTTATTATGCATTTATAGCAGGCAAAAAAGTGATCTAAAATTGTTGTGCCTAATTAATTTTTGTGACCATTAGCTGTACAGAGATAAAAATAATTTTTGAAGTTGGTATACAAAGGAGCGAGTAAGTTACAAGAGGAAAAGTTTTCTACCAAACAAATCTTGTGCTGAATAGGTTATTTAAAGAACTTCTCTAAATCACAAAGATTCACTTCATGAGGTGAGTAGCTAGCCAACAAGCAAATTTTAATTTTTCCTATTTGCACTGACATTCATCTCCCCTCAGGAAAAGCTGCTGCTTGTTTTCTGACAGCAAAGCTGAGGACATTAATCAGTCACCTTTTGTCTGCTAATTGCACACAGTTCTTGCTGGCTTTAAAGGACATATTTTGGCCTGTCAGGAAAAAACTCTGTGTTGGGGCTTGAGTAATCACTGGAATGACAGATCTGTTTTTAATGCAGCCCCTGTTTCCCTGAAGGTCAGGCACTTGCCATAAATGCACTCCCATCCTGATCTAAGGGTCGGATTCTGAGAGCAGAGATGTCACCAGTATAACAAAACTCTCTGTACTACTGTGTGCTCCCATATGATTTGTGCAGCTGTGCCTCATAACCTTTAGAAGAAAACAGAGCTAAACATTTCTCTGACTAATGTTTACCAAAATACTGCAGAATTGAGAATGGCCAAGGAGATACTTTTGGGGGTTTTTTGTTTAATAGATAATTTTTTCTGACACTACAGAAAATAAGGGCCTTTTTCAACCACAGTATTTATATTTGAAGAATCACTGGCAAGCTGATATAAGCCATGTCTGTCTCACAGGAAAGCAAAAAAAAAAAAAAATCCAACAAGTTTCTCTTCTGTTTTTGCATAGAGGAATTACCTCTTGAGTTTGGTAGTAATACAGGTGCTTTTTAGAAAACAGAATTCCAGGCTCATCCCAGGGATGTGTGGGATGTGCCAGGACAGGCAGCTTGGCTCTTTGCCACATAACCAGAAGTTAACACATAACCACATAACCACACAACCAGAGTTATTTTTGCCCTTTTCTGAAGAGGACTTGGAATATTTGGAAAATACTGTTTTACCCTGATAAAACACCTTTATAGAAGGTCAGTTTATTCCAGGCAAGAGCAAGTCATACCTTTCCCCACTTTGAGTGGGATTATTCTGCAGTGCAACAAGTATTTACCCCTTGAAAGGGGAACTATGCATTTCATTCAGTGCACAGGTACAGTGAAGTCACAATGCTTTTGAAGGGAACAAAAATAGTGATCAAGTTATGTCCAAGACAGCAGGACATATCTGACATAATCTGACTGTAATTCAGATTAAAACTGCTCATTTCCTCCATGGTTATCCTTGTTTTTCAGGGTTATTTCTAATAGCATACTGTGTTTATGGAGCGTATGTTGTTTGCTTTTTTTGTCTGAAGGAAACAAGTAAATATTTGTTTCCACCTTTTGAGTAGCCTTCCAACTGATACACTGACTTTTGGGGTTGGTTATGGTACAAAATCGCATTTTAGGGGTTTTTTGAGTGGCACGTGCTATGTGTCATAATTAAATATATTCATACAGATCTGATTTATCATGAATGCACTTTTAGGGTTTTATGTTTGATTTTGTCATTTAGCAGCAAAGCCTATATAAATCTATCATTAAAGCACCTTTACCAATACAGATTGTGGAAGATGATCTATTTTACAATTGCTATAACCCCTGTTATCTATGTAGATTTTTTTTCCTTAAAATGTGAAGTATTTTCTGTGCAATTTCCTCATTCTTTGACATTTTAAGAGAAGATTTTATGATGAAAACTAATGTCTTACATTTAGTTATTTAAGGTAAAGACTGAAAAGAATACGTGAAGCTCAAGTTTAATTAGATTTATCCACCTTGTGGAGGAGAGGCTGCTGCAAATTCATTTGGGTTTTCAAATTGTCTGAGGAATTGTCTGTAATCCACTCCTGAAATCTGACCTTATGAGAAGATGTGTGCACTGCTACATAGTTACTCTGTTATTCATCCATCAGAACCGTCACAGAAAATGGTCAATTTTCTTAAGTTTTCCTTAAACAAACCTGACTAAAAGTTCTCCCTTTACATTTCAAGTGCTGCAGTTGAAATAAGGTTTTAGTTCTTTACAATATTGGCATAAGTGCTTTAGTTGTCATATAAGTCATATAGTCATTGTAAGGACGACCTTGTAATTTATAATCCTTTTTGTAGTGTAAGAATTAGATCAAACTAACGAGGAAGGTCAGTAGAAGAGAAATAAGATGTCTGTCTGGTGGCTGAAACTGGTTATGATTATAAAAAGGTATTTGAAAACAATATTACTACCAGAAAACACCTTCAAACATCAGTTTAATTGGAAATAATTGGTGCTTATTGGCCCCTCTTATCAGGCAGAAAATAATCCTAATTTTTTTCTTGCTATTGATTTTTGATTTCCTGCTTTCAAAGGTGACTTTAGCATTGTAGAAAAATCTCTATATGTAATTGGTGTTTCTGCCACTGAGGAAGTGTCAGGAGGCTGGACCCATTTTCATCTTACCCATACACCAATCCTCATGCTTATTGTCCTAACTGCAATCACAGCAAATTTTTAAAATTAAAAAGTGTTTTAAACAGCAGTTTAGCTTCCTGTCCAACTGAGAATTGACATAGACTTCAACTACTGGTTATCTATATTTTGTCTTTCCTGAAATTATTGAATTGGATGCTTTCTAGACTTTAATTTTATGGGTAACATCTCTATTTAGATGAGAAGTCCTTGAACCTTCTGTTGTTGACTGCACCTTTGCTTTCCTCTCTGTGCTTCCATGCATGATGGTAACTCCTTTTGTGATACATCTACTGGCAGTAACCATTGCAGCTCCACAAAATCTCCTCTTGAAAAGTGAATCCTAATGTAGCTTTAAACCCAAGAGCTCAGATTCTTTGGGTGCTAATCTCATTTGGATTAGAAATTACTACTTTTGCTTTACTTAAATTACCTAATTTTTTTCAACTGTGCACATCCAGTATCTATTTTCTTTTAAGTAAATTTGCTCAATTATTTTATTTCTAATAAAGTAGATAGTTACACAACTGACATGATGATGAATGGAAATAAAATAAGAAACCCCTATACCTGCCTTTCAGAAAAGTACTTCATGTGAATGTGAAACTATTGCTTTGAAAGGCTTCTAAATTACTTACAAATGTCTTGAACAGAAAAGAGCTGTTCCCATATAGTACTACATTAACTTCAGTAACTAGACTGGTATTGCAGTTACTGCAGGTTATTACATCTAATATTCAGTTTTTTAAAATTTATGGTTGACTTTATGGTTCCAGCAGGAGTGCTGATGTGATTCCTGTTGAGGACTGATGTGCTTGCATGGTTTAAATGTGCCTGCTGCAACCATTTTTGGCTCTAGCTTAGAACTATCATAAGGATCCAGCGCTCTGCCCTCTTTCTAATTCTTTATTCCAGGGGTAGTACATCAAACACACAAATCTGCTGCTTTCAGACCTGAATCATGGAATCCCAATGGTTTGGTTTGGAAGGGACCTGGAAGGTCATGTTGGGCTCCAACCCCCCCACCATGGGCAGGGACACCTCTCACTGACCCAGAGCACCATCCAACCCTGCCTTGAACACTTCCAGGCATGGAGCATCCACAGATTCTCTGGGCCACCTGCTCCAGTATCCCACCACCCTCTGATTAAAGAAATCCATTCAGCCTGCAAATAACAGTGCAGGGTTTCTACACAATTCTGTTGGTTAAGCCATGGATTGACACCTACTTGGTCTCACTTTGTTATTCACACCGAGGGGCTGATTTTAAAGGTAAAGCTTGGAATTCACTTCATTTATTAGGTAGCAGGCTAGAGTATGTTGTATCTTATATTATTCAAGTTAACATTGTGTATTAGTGGAGGAACAAGTCCCTGTACCAATTCCTGGTGCACCCTTTCCTCTGTCTTCTTGGTAAATTGGCAGCTTCTTCAAATTCCCCACCCATGACAGGTAAATTATTGTTAATCCCTGGTCTGAGTCATGGGTACAATCTGCTTTCTGAGTCAGATCAATTTTCAACCCAGATTCACATCAGGGATTGAGTGTCTTAGAGCAGTGTTTATATTAGAAGCTCCATATATCCCTTGTAGATCCAGACTGCAATTTTTCCCACATTGGGGATAGTTCCTATGCATCATGAGACATCACAGAAACTGGGATTAGGATGGGCAGGGCTGACTATTCCCTTCTCAGGCAAGAGATCCCGATCCCTTACCTGGAACAGAGCCTGTACTTTACATTGCATCCCTTACTCCAGATCCATCTACATGGAGAGATTGCAGAAGGCTGGAGATTTGGGAGGGAGAGAGAGAGAGAGGGAAAAACTAATAGCTGGAGCAACACACTCTCACCTTGGACACAGTGTTTAGGAAAAGAATGTGGGAATACAAGAGATAACTTAAAGAGATGCTGGTAGGAGGTGTTCCAGTAACAGAGTTCTCATATTAGCATGTCATATCTCTGTGGATAGGAATTTATGTTACAAATTAGTGACTTCCAATTATTGATCCATTCCTGTTAAGTCACTTGCAAAATTGTGCATCAAAACCAGGGAATTTAGTTTTGAGCTCTTGTAGGTAAAGCTTATGCCCTTAACTGTGATATGTGTTACTGTTTTGCAAGTGTGTTTGATTTCAGGAGTCAAGCACAGCTTTCTTCTGAAGGTTTATTATTTGAAGACAAGTGCAAGTGGGAGAGGTTATGAAAATCAGTTTCTTTTATGTTATTAATCTCAAATGAGTGATTTTTTTGCCTTTTTTTTTATATAATACTTGCAATATTTTAATGTGCCTTAGAACAAAATAGGGTGTCATTACCATTCTTGTTGCTGAATGTTTGGCTTGGCATTTGATGCAAGGCCTCAATTGCAGGCTGACGTGCCAGCAGCTGAAGCTGAAAACAAGACTGCGGTGGGCAAACTCAAGATTTAATTTCAGAAAGAGTGTTTATATTTTCCCTGGGGCCCCATTAATGGGAGTCCAAACCCTAAACGTTACCACCAACACATTTTAACAGACCAGTTTCCCAGTTTTTAAAGTGTGTCACCTTGAGTATTTTCCTTTCAACTTTCCCCCCTTCTTCTGATTCTTAAAGAAAAGCAATGAAGTTGTATCATTTTGGGCTGAATTCATTTGGGAATTCAGTGTTGTGTTTGGGAAACATAAATTTCTGTGTAAAGCAACAAGAATTCAAAAATATTTAGTCCTATCTTGTGTTTGTGCATCAGCTGTTTTAACTCAGCTGCCGCAAGGTACCAGTGCAAAATTTTGTGTTACTGCTGAGATCACCCCCATCCAGTGTGTCCCAGGGGTCCCCACGGTGATGTCCTGAATCCACCTGGTGCCAGGACATCTGAACTTGTGACCAACAGGTCAGTGCAAATAGAGAGTCCTCTGGAGATGGGGTCACTGAGAGTTCCTCAGCTCAGTTTCCTGCTCCTTCAGCTGGGCCTGTTTTGTGGCTTTAATAGGATTAAAGAAACATTTACATTGATGTTTTAGGAGCGTTTTCACACTGCTCCTTTACCCAGCTCAAAGAGCAGCATAAATCCAAAGGATTAAGGCAGGGATTTATGGGATGTTGTAGTGTAAGATGAGTTTGGTGCACCTGGCTCTCCTTTTCTCCTCTGTGGATAAGGATCCTGGAGCAGTGTGATGTATCTGCAGGGGATACAGAGGTGAGCCTGGCATTTCTTCCTGAACTTTTAGGTCTGTGTAAGCTTTGAAATTATTGTTTCCAAATACTAAAAGGAAATTATAGTCTCCTGTGGAGGAATGTAGTATTTCTATCAATTGATATTAAAAGGAAATTATAGTCTCCTGTGGAGGAATGCAGTATTTCTATCGATTGATCCTATCAGGCATTTTTCTTCAGAGGACATTTTGGCATTTTTCTGCCACTTTTCAATAGCAAAACATAATGCATTCAAGAAAATGTTTGTTTTCCTGGAAATTACAGTGCTCTGGTTTTAACAAATGGAAAGGGGGAAAAAATACAATTCTATGCCACTTAGTTTCATTGAAATACAAAGAAAATTGTTAAATAACCAAAATTATAATTTCCAAACTCTTTGAGTGATCATTTATGCTGATGAAAGCGATTCAGTTGAAACTACATACATAGCCTATTGTAGGGTTTTCTGCAATTACTTCAGTGTAAAATTGCCAGAGTTTGAAATTCTTTTCTTAAGTTAAAACTGTTTCATATATCCTTTTATGCCACAGTGTATTAATCTACAAAGGCTGAGATTATGCCTGTACTCTTTAGTCAGGCGAGATTCCAGCTGAAACTGAAATCGAGTGGTGTTATTACTGAGAAAATACTGTGCTATCAAAGCCAAAAAGGGAAAAAAATAACAGGATGAATTATGATGTTCAGCAAGGAGATGACTGGACACTCCACTATTTCAAAGCTGCTCTTGTGATTGAGATGTATTGTGTTTTTAATCCAATGTGTATCATCTTAATTGCTGTAAGAGTAACTTTGGATTTGCTCTGCAAACACACAATTATTCATCTGGCTCTGTGGACGTGGAGTATTCACAGGAATAAAGGCTTGCAGTGTGCACTGTGCTAATATCACCCAGATCTGTCTGTCAGTGGTGTGGTTTTCTCATCATCAGGTGATTGGGCACCACCTGAGGTCCAGGGAAGGCAAGATCTGACACCCAGGGTCCCTCTGTTCTGCAAATATTTGATAAGAAGGCACAGGAGGCTCCCAAAATCTCTGTTGTCCATTAGGAAGGCTGTGTGTGACAGGAGGAAGCAAAGCATCCTTACACACCTCTGCCCCCCTGCAAGTGAGGCTCTCCTGTGTTATCTTGATCTTCCCTCAGTGTTAGAATTTCATGGTGTGCTTCTGGAAATGTGAGAATTGTAACCAGATCATCTGTTTGAAGATCGGTTGTTTTGTGTTCTCTATGGCTTTCTCAAAGTATGTTTTGCTATTGAGTAGAGAAAAAAATTCAAAGTTCTTTATTAGGTGTGTGTGGGATTAACCATTTTTAGTGCATCTTGTGACTCTTGTCCAGGGGCATTTTCAAGAGACATTTTGATTAACTAAGAGTAGGTAATTTAAAGAAAAAAAAAGAACAAGAACAACAAACCCCAGAAAAATCTGTGCATCCATGTGTGCAAATGAACATTAATATCTTGCTGTCCTAGTGAGAAAGTTAGGTCAGCTGAATTTTGAAGCTTAAACATTTAATATTCTATTAGACTGAGTAAGTGAATGTTTTGAGGAGGAGGAGGAGGACTTTGGGGACTTTTTTGTCATTCCTATGAAAATAAAACCTTAATTATTTGCTGTCTTTGTCTTTCAAATTCAGCCATATGCTTGTAACTATATTTGTTTTTCACTGTCATTTCTTGATTCAGAATTTATGAGAATGTACAACTAGGTATTTTTGTAACATAACAGCAGTTATAAATTTGATCTTTAGGTTGGTGCAATTTTTTTACATTGCTTTGTACTAGATGGAAAGTTTAATCATTTCAATATGATCACTTGGATTAATTAAAGCTAAGAATATCATCTGCAGTTTTATTTTCTTAGTCATAGGTCAACTTCTTGGCTTTTTCCAAGTCCCTGCTGTACCATTCTTTTAGCACCAAGGGGATCCTAAAGAGTTTTAGAAAGTTAATGATGACCGTGCTCAGCAAAGGGTTTTTGGCATGCACCTGCAGGGCTGTCACACTGCAGAAGAGAGGAGGCAATTGTTCCACTCTGATTGATTCTATTATGAGTGCAGAGATCAGAAGTTGGGTCACTGTCTCTTCCATCCCTAGATTTTTGTGATACCAGTTTAATTACACTGGAATTGAGGCCCAAAGAGGCAAGGACAGAAGACAGAAGCCCCATTTCCCCATTGTTTCCATGACATGCAGGGGCAGTTTTGTGGTCTCTGTGTTTGTGTTGCAAAGATCCAGAAATCACAGTCATTTTAACGAGGTGTTCTGTGGAATTTCTCTGTCCGTGTACCAGGATGGGATAAGCCCAGAGTCCTTGCAGAACCACTACAAAGTCACACTATTTGGCAAATTGTCTTGGCTGTAGAGTTTTGAGGGCAAATTTTTGTTTTCTCTTGTTCACTGCACAAGTAAAATGAGTAGATAACTTTGTGTATAAGGATGGTTTATTCTGTTTTGAGCTGTGTTTGCCTACAGCTGAGGAATATTTCTAGTTCAGGGTTTGTTTGGGGTTTTTGTGCTGCTTCTCATTTACACCCAAGTCATTTTATGTGGAGATACTTGAACCTTAGTAGTTTTATCTGCTTACTCTTTTAGCTGGGGAATTATTTGAGACTTTTTGTAGTTGGTCATATGCAGGAAAATTCAGAGTATTTTTACCCCAAATTTTGCAGCTTCTTTGCTCTTTTTTTTTCTAGTTATGTTTTTGCTGTTTTTATCCTTCTATGGAACTCAGATTTTTAAAAAGTAAATGGACAAGTTGGCCTTACCATATGTGTTTTGATGAATCTTTCCTATAATTATTTCCTGCAATTAGATTCCTGCAGCAAAGCCTGTAGCAAACTTTGAGACTTAATTGAGTTGTCTGTGAAGTTAGAGAAACGTGTAAAGAAATAAATTTTCTGACCTACAGCAATAGCAAGATTGGATAGGCAAAGCAAAGGGATGTGGTTTCCTGTTTACTTTTTGCATTCAGATATTTACCTGTGTGTTAGAAATTCAGCAAGATGCTTCAATGAATTATAGTTATAAGTATATATGTTATTTTTCTGCTTTGGCTGTAGGCTACTGACTCATATAATTTGGACAAGTATATTTTTCTCTCCCTTAATCTTTCCCCCCGCCTCACCCTGCTAAGCAACAGTTTCTTCTGTTTTGTTTTGGGTTTTTTTTTTTTTTTTTTTTTTACTAATGTGAAATATGATATTGCTGATGTGAAAAACTGCTGTTCTGTTTGTGGCTGTATGTAGAAGAGGTTTTACAGCAACTTCTGTGAGCTAGAGAGAAGTTTGATAAGAGGATCCACGTTTACCCCTGAAAGAATTTTCTACCAAGGTCATTGACATAGAAACCAAGAAAGAAAGAAGGAAAAATAAGAGAAATCTGCAACTGTCTATTCCAACAATCACTTTGTTGGTCTTTCCTGATCAATGAGTAAAATGTAAACTTGGGAGTTCTGTAGGAATGTATAAAAAGCATGCATGCTATAATAAAACAGTGTTTGAAGCCTTCTGAAAATGGAGCGTTGCTTTGTATTGTGACCATCTCACCTACAGCAATTGTATGTTCTGGGTGTAATTTCTCAGCAAAGCCTCGACACAAATTTGCATCTGGAAAAGCAGCAGAACAGCCAGGCAGGTAGCCAGAGGAAACTGCTTTGGGCAATGCACTCTATCCCTGCTGTTGAGGAGTCTGCACTGGCTGGCAGCTGCAGGAAGGATTTGGAGCAGCATGGAGCAGAAAACCTGCAGATTGTTGTGTCCTGCTGGTTATTTCTCCCTCCTTTTTAGAATGTCCTGCCTGTGGTGTTGTAAGTGCTGACGTGCTGAGAGCCTGGGTACTCTGTCTGAGTGTGTTTTGAAACAAGGAGGGCTTGCCTTTGATGACAGTGATGCAGCTGCAGCTTTATGAGCTGTTTTGCCAGCAGCTGCCCTGAATTTTGCTGCAGTAGCTTGGCTTCAAACTCCAAACTGAGTTTTCCAGTAAAATGTTACTGTCAGTAAAAAACATTGTGTTCAATCTTCTCGATACTGAAGAAGTCCAGTAGTAAATGCGGGCTCAAAAATTTCTGTCTGAATAGTAGGACATTATTTTATATTCATAATTACTTATGCAAATGCCTGTATATTGCCACAGATTTAATGCTAAATTTATCACAGATCTGCTGCAGACTCTTTTTCCTCATCTAATTTCTTTGTGTGAATCCATCATCTGTAGCTTATAGTGGTAATTTTAGAAAGATACCTGTATTTCATGTGGTACCACCTTTGCCCATGACTTCTAGAATGTCCTGTTTCATCCTGTCATATCTTAAAGTTTCATTGAAATGGAAACCTGGCTGTTAAATCAAGTGTTCCTCAGAACCAAGAGGTGAGATTTTTCTGCTTCTGCTGCTATTTACCAAACTCCAGTGTGTTGTTAGGGGACACTTTGCTTTAGAGGTTGTGGCAGATAGTGTCAAAAGTTGCACAGGAACCTTCAGATAATCATGATGCAACTGCAGTTCCCTTGATATCTAGGTAGATTAATTACAGCCTGACTCATGATGTTATTTGTAGCTTCAGCTTTCCATATAACACAGGTTTTTCACCTCCCAGCCTAAAGCAGTGATTCTCTGCCATGTGTGTTATCACCCACCTGTTACCCTTCTTAGGGGCAAGGAAGTTTTGCTTCTGCTGAGCCTTCTGTTCATGAAGGATTATATTAGATAGAGATGTTTAGAAAGCGCCCATGGCAATGGAGTAGCAGTCATACAACTGTGGTTTCACAGCCATGCACATTATTAGGGTATTTTTTTCCAATTTGGATGCACTGCAAACACTTATGATACAATGATTATGTCTGTTTTACGTACTTATTCATAGATAATGCAAAATACATATTCACAGTAACAAAAAATATTGTTCTGATTAATGCCTGTGTCTGCTGTTTGCTTTTCAGTTAGGCTTAATTAATCCAGTTCTGTAGCTATCATCTGGGTACTGTAAGGCAATTCTGTGAGCATGACTCAACATGAGCCCATCAGATAACATTTTTTTATTTGGCTGGATAACAATAGAAATTTTTATGTGTAGGAAGATTGTTGCTGCTTTTAACCAAGTGTGGTTACATGTGGATTAATTTGGAACACGTTTGCATTCTGACAAATGAAACAGATCTTTGATAGCAGATCCATCACCCAGCCCTGCACTCAGGGCTTTTCAGGAAGCACAGTCTGATAGTCTTCAGGCATTTTCCTGGAAAGGTGGCAATTTGGGTTTATGAAGCTCCACAGAAGCCCTGTGTAATCTCTGCCAAGTCATTTGTAGCTGTATTAAATCAGGATGTGATAGTGCCCAAGACTGATTTGGTTACTTAAAACAGTTGGAGATTAGGAGAAAACTATTAAGGACTTCTACATTCTGTGAGCACTCAGGCTCTGACAAGCCTGGATAGAAATCAGTCTGAGTCACTTATAAATCCTTTATTTAGGTGCTGTTGTAAAGCTCTAGTTCTCTTTTTTCATATCAGAGGAAGTGATCTGATGAATTTGGCCACATGGCGGTTAGCCTGCTGCTCGTGCCTGCCCTGTGGAGACTCTAATCCATTGTGTTTCAGAAGCTGTGTAGGCATCTGCCAGGGCCAAATATCAACTATTTGTCAGTCAGAGATTTTGAAGACACTGTTTGCAAGTGTTTCTGTATGTTTGTTTTAATAATCTTGAATCTGTGACTTAAAACCACAACAATCAGATTGCTGGACCAATCAGCAATTATAGTAGCAATTATGGTAACTCCTTTTTTATTGTATGGCAATAGTCTATAAATAATCTTTAGAAAAGAACAAACCCCATGTTTGTAACCTGTTAAGTAGGTAGATCACTGCAGAGATGTCTCATGTGCTAATGCACATAAATATTCATTATTATTTCGGTGGGCTTAGAAAATGCCTATTATTCACCTTCTACAGTAGTCTGAGCAGATGCTGCAATGGTTTTTAGTTCTTTTTGCACTTGATCTAATTTCCTTGATTGAAAGCAAATTTCTTTCTTGTATTTACATGAAGAAAAGTTAGTATTTTCTTACATTCCTGGGCCCAGCTGGGAGACAGTGGAGTTTCTGAGAGGTTTGACAGGCTGTTTTCCCACCACCTTCAGCAAACTAGGCAAATCTGTTTTAAAGATGTGTCCAACATATGGTATTATTTTAATGATCAAATTCCGAGCATAAAATCCTTAAGGTTTAGAAGGTGCAGCATTATTTATTTAAAGGGGGGAAAAAACCCAAACATTTTCACATGGCAATATAATTTATTAAACATCACTCTTTCCTAGAGGTTCTCTTGAACACTGATGACTTTCTAATGTGGAGGAGATAATGTATAAATTACAGCCATGAAGAACCTTGTTTTTATATACTTAGTAAGTGTTATCAATAGTAGAAATTCACAGGTGGACAGACAAAAATGTCCTGTCCTGGGATTAACTCTAAAATAAGCTCTGCTGCACATATGTACCATATGGATCTGTTTTCCTTCTCATCCATTATAGAAATGAGAGGAAGTAGTTCATTGTTTCCTCATCCAACTCTCAGATTTGCAGGTTCCTCAAGGTAGTAATTTTTCTATATGATCTGTTTAGTGTGCTAGGGAATTTTTTCAAAGCCTTCTGTTCAATCTGTGGGGAGAAGTTCATGTTAGTGCACTGAAAAGGAGTTCTGAAACCATAGTTTTACTAGAAAATATCAGCATGTGGCTGAATTTCTGAATTTCCTCAGAACCTTTCATGTCAGGCTCAGTCACTGGAGTGGGTTAATTGTGGTGGGGAGAAAATCCCAAACAAAACCTGTCTATATATCATAAAAATTGGACAAAGCAAAGCCTTTGTCTTCGAATTTTCCTCAAAGAGGAGAATTGACCAATCAAGCAGTGAAAAGACACTGATGAGTGTTTAATTACACTGCAAGGGTCTGTTGGACTGTGTTTGTTGGCCAATATCCAGTACAGTGGAATCTTAGCACTAAGGTGCAGTAGTGCTTTTCTCCATCCATTGGGCCAGCAGGAGCCTGCAAAAGTTAATGTTTTGATCATACATGAAAAGCCATCATTTTTCCAAAAATACTTTGTCTCTAAAAATATTCAGAAATTATCACATATTTAAAATGCAACCATTTATTCACTTAGAATTGAAGTTCAGACCATTGTTCAGAAAGATCATAACTGCAATTTATAGCTCAGACTAATGCCAAAATCAATTAAAAATAATTACCTATTGTTAGGTAATTATTGTTAGGTACAGATGTACAGGTGATTAGGAGAAGCAGAAATACCTAAAGGCAAATTCAGTTGCAACATCAGTGGTTGACTCCAAGCAAGAAGTTGTGTTACATCTGCATTCCCCGCTCCAGATGCAACCCAGAGTGTTTTGAACTTGTTGTCATTGTCAAGCAAGTCCTTTCACAGAGGAGGAAGTGCCGCTAACAACATTTTTTAATAAATTATTTATATACATGAACAAATCAAGCATCACTATAATTTCTGCCTTATACTTAAGTAATGTATATTCCCGATTCCACTGATTTCAAAGGGACTTAAATTTGTTCCTCCAGTCCTTAATAAGTAAGTATAGAAGTATTTAGAAAAGCAATCTGTCATCATCAGCACTTTTTACTGGTGTTCTGCTCTCCATGGACACATCCATCTAATTGTTGATCAAGCAGTGCTAAGTCAGAATTATAGAATAAAATGAAAAATTATTCCAGAGTCTTTTCAAGTAATAATAGGAATTGTTAGTTTAGTCCTATAATAATTTTTTTACTGAAAGATGTTTCTCAAAATTATAAAAAACCATAATCTGAAGTATGCCTGTCATCATTCTTCAATTTCTATTTTCTTTTTTTAGAGAAAAAAATTTTAATTAGTAAAGTTATATAATACAAAACCATACAGACTAATAGCAAATGGAAATCAGGTTTTTTGCAAACAGCAAACAGACAAAGCTTTAGTATATTTATCAGCAATAAAAATACCTAGAGAAATTAAGACTAAATTAACTAGGACAAACTATTTTACCAATTATTTAAACAAAGCTTCAATTGTTTTACCTCTGGTGTCAAAATGTCCCCTTTCTATTGAACATTCATCAGAGAGGGGACAGGAAAAATATAAGAATGCTTCTACTGCAAGTTCTTTGGAAAAGATGAAATTATGCCAGACTGATGTCTATGAATAATAACCTGTGGTTAATAAATATTTAACTTCAAAGAAATGCCTTGGTGATTAATCCTATTCAAGAGCCAACCAGCAGCTACTTGTAAACACTAAATAAATGAAAATCCTTATTATCAGTCCCTTAATTCCACCTTCAGAGCCCATTCTATTCACACACCCATCTCTATGTTTTCAAGTCTCCAAAACATTCATTTTGCATTGGAAATTTCTCTGTCTTTGCATGAACAGGATTTTCTTTGAGTAACAAGGATACTTTTGAGGATTTTAAGTCTTCCTCCACTGCCTCTTCCTCCTGAATGGATGAACATAAGTGTAAATATCAGTGCTGGAATAGTTTCTTAATGAACTTCTTTGCATTTTTCCTGGAAAAATAACAGGACTCAAAAACTTATTTTTGATTTTATGCTCTTAGGGAAATTGCTCTGCTTCATTACAATATGATGGCATTATTTTTTATTTATTTTATGTGTGATCAACTACAAAGACACCAATAGTAAAAGTACAATTAAAAGCTTTCTTGCTCAACATCTTTGCTCTTCTTTTTTTAATCTTTGATCATTGCATTTGCTGAATTTCATTATAAAAAGAAGATTGCAGTTTTTACTCATGTTAGTATCACAGAGCCAGTTTAGTGAGCTACTGCTACTGAATACATTAATCCTCTAATTGTCATTTGAAGTACAGGTAAATTTTTCAATATGTGTTTGAATAAATTCCTACAGCTGGAAATACATTTGATATTTGGAAGTTGTGTTATCTTAAAGATAATTTTGAAAAATAAACTTTTAAACTTTCATATTTATACAGACAGGAAAACTGAAGAGCCATATTTAACATTAATTTTGTTTTCTTCACTTTTCTGGGTGAACTTCAGGCCATAGTGAGATTTATAAGAAAATATACCTTTACTGGTGGTGAGATCAGAATTTAATCTCATATCTTTCAGTGCGTAACCTAAATTTGTATTTTCCATGTGCTATTTTGTTAGTTACTAGAATGGGAGAGCATTATTCTGACATACAGCAATTATTTATAGAGTTCTGACTGAGTTTCTCCTCTAGTAATTTGAGGTGTTTAAAAAGTTGGTATTTCTTAGAGGAAGATGAGTGCCATGAAAACAAACCTATTTGCAAGTAGTTATTGCAAGGGAAAGGGATGAAGGATGTGCATGCTCAGTTTTTTGTGTAAGAAACAAATTTCTACTTCAGGTGTCACTCATGTAGACTTTTTTCCCGTTTCACAGAGAATTTGAAAGGTAAGGTAAATCTAGGAAAATGTAGAGCTAAGAATGGTGGTTAACTGTGGTTTGGTTTGAGCTATGGGTGGCTGAAGTGATGCAGAGGAACTTAAAGTGATGGGTTGGCTTAAAGTGAAATAGAGCAGGCTGGGGTAGAAGCATTCTCCTGGTGGTAAAAAAGTGCCTTTTATTTTTCTTTTTTTTTTTTTTTCCATTTCTCAAATCCAATTCTTGCATCTGCTCAGGAGTTCTGCTGGGGTTTGTGCCTTCAGGTCGTGCCTTGCATGGCCCCAGGCACATCATCCTGTGACTGGGGTGAGACCCACATCTGAGGGTGTCTCATCCAGGCACCTTTGCCCAGAAGCAGTGTGGAAATGCTCTTAGATCTGAGAAGTGGACTGAGGCTTTAAAGAGAGGGGAACAAACAGCACTGAGTGTGTTGGATGGTCCTGCAAGACTCTGGTCATTTTTGGTAAATGAAATGTCTGAAGGATAGTGGGAATTTAAGGAGTGGAATTCAAGGAGTGTTTTTTTTCCAAATCCCATATATCCACTTTCTCAGCAGGATCCATACTAGTGCCTAGAGAGACAACCTCTGGTTCTTAAGGAAAAAAAAAAATCTCTACAGAATTAAAATACACTGTTGGGTAGCTTAAAATGATGACGTTCTGGAACACTAAAGCTTTGAGCAAATTAAAGCTCCACCAACTAGACACAGTCTAAATAGTTTGGGAACTTTGAACTAATAGATTTCATAGAGTGAGAGAGAAATATTGACTAGCAATGACAACAGTGACAGTATGGTGTAGGAAAATGCCCTTTCTTGGCAGATCTGAAACAACTTGATGCATAGAATCAGAACAATTGGTTTGGTTTGGTTGTGTGAATGCTCCAGCCCAAATATGTTATTTATACCAATTACATTTGCATAAAAGTCGCATTTGAATTTGCCAGATGTCTGTTTATGTTTGTTTAAATCATGAGGTCATTCCATGAAAGGAGCAGGACCTAAAAACACAGAAAGACTGTTAGGAAAAGTGAGATTTAAAATATCTTATAAATTTTCCCATTTTGTGGTGTATTATGCAAGCAGGAGCACGGCAATGTAGAGGCACTCTTCAAGAAGGCTGTGTCCATTGCTAACAGTTCATTAAACAATATATTATATAAAAAGCTTCATTTGTTTCTATTTCCCAGCCAAGCCAATTTTCCCATTAACAAGCATGTTCTACTTTTGAATACATTCAAATGTACCATTTTCAAAGACTGCATCATTTCTTCTCTTTTTGTATTATGTGAAGATCCCAAGTCTTTCTGGTTTGTTTTGTCATTTACTGTAGCCTTGAAGATTTTTAGAATGCCCTGCTCAAGGCAATGCATATTCATAAACTGAGCAAACAAGGGGGAACTGAATTCTCAAGTTTTATGTTATTGATTTACATAAATGTTTAACAAGCAATAAACTTTTCTTATGCACAAATGGAAACTACCAACTAACCACTTGAGTTCAACAAAGGCTCCTCAAATGTGTACTTAAATTCATTTGAGACTTTTAAAATCTTGCTCAAGCCTGAAGAAATTCTGGTTTCTTCATGCTGCAGCCAATCACTACACACATTAAACATTTACTTTAGTACTTGGTGAAATAAATTTAATCCTATACAATTTGAGATTGCAGCCTTGGTGAAGAAATTGAACAGCAGCATATCAGAACACACATCTGGTGAGCTACTCTGGTCCCTTTAAAGCAGAATTCGCAAGGAAAGGCTGCATGGAAAGAAAATGGAGAGTTTAGCCGAGGCTCATGGTCAAAGCTCAATAAAGAATTGTCTAGGAGTATAATGATATAACATGCAATAAAAGGAAACCACCAAAATTCAGTTTCATGCTGAGCTTCTCCAACTGATATACCTGCTAGAAGCAAGAGAATCTGATGACCTCATGTGAGAATTATATTAATTAGAGAAAGAGGTATCTCATGTTCTTTATTAACATGCAACAAGTGATATTATGTGAACTGTGCTGTATCTGCCCATTCATTCCCCAAAGAAATTTGGATCACAAGCACAAAAACATATCTGCAAGCTTCCCCAAGCAAAATATTTTGGTCCAGAAGATACAGAGGAGGCAAGATACTTTTCAAATCAGAGAAAATGCACCAGCACAACAGAGTGGGGTTTTTTTGTTCCATTGTTCCACAACTCTTCCAGATACAGCTTCTTTAGAGACTAGTTCGCTGTTTCTTCCATTTTCGTGTCAGTAGCAGCTGTTAGTTGAATATATGAAGAACAGACTTTTTTTACATTTATTTGAAGTAGATCTGCTTTAAAATCTGCTGTAAATCAGCGGGGCAGGTTCTCATCAGGCTGTGTATGGAGCCCTCATGCCTGCTTTTGCAGAGAGATGCAGAATTTTGAGCAGCAGAAGCAGAAACACAGGCGGACCAGGTGGGATGGGGCTCTGAGCAACCTGGTCCAGTGGGAGCTGCCCCTGCCCATGGCAGGGGATTGGAGCTGGATGATCTTTAAAGTCCTTTCCAACCCAAACCATCCTGTGATTCTGTGCTTCTATTACTGAAGGATAGTTTTATGATTGTGTGGTGTTTAGAAAATGCTTGTGTTTTCTGCTGGTGGCTAGATTTGATAGATTTGATACATTCATCTCTGTTGAAACAAATTGCCAGAATATTCTAAGTACCCAGTTTTGCATAAATTAGAGGAACTTGTGGAGCAGAAAAGCACAGGGTCATAAAAACGTTTCCCTTTGTGTATTAAATCACAGTGCTGCAACTTTTTCCTGAGAGCATTTGCAAAGTGAAGTGGGAAGCTGTCACTATCCTTGCCTTGCATTCTGTGTTGATGTTTTTAAGAAAAGGTTATCTGTTATAAAACAAAATGGACATTCAAGTGACTGCTAGAGCAATTAACTGGACTGCTGATTGATTAACAGATCAGTTTTTGTTGAAAACTGTAATTAAAGCTGTGGGCCCGAAGTATTTGAGTCAGGATGCATTTTTTCAAAAACCTTCCATTATCCACTGCATGTGAACCTGTGCACAATAATCTGGTAGAAGTGCTGACTTCTTCAAAATTCCATTACTTCCTTTCCCTTGAGGGACATCATTTTTATGCCATATTAACCTTGTACCACTACTTTTCAGTCTCACCCTGTGTTGTCATTATATGGGTGTTTAGTTGAATTTGGGCTGATTAAAGAATAGTCACATTGAAAACGTCTCTCAGTTGTGATAATATTTGTTTGACATCTGAACTTCAACATTCAAATGGAAGGAATTTTGCAGTGCATTTTATTCATTAATTGATGTTTAAAAAATTCAAATGCTTTTCAGTAAACCATATTTTTGTCATTTATATTATAAACTCTGCCAAATCTTGCTATGGTGCTCTTGTCTTTTTTGGTGGGGAAGATTGTCTATACAGCAAAGATATATTTATATATATATATAGTTCACATTGCTTGGCATTAGGGGATAAAATGTAGGAACAAGCAAAGTAAATAGCAAGTATGTTGAATTTTTCCTCTGGGAACTACTTTAATATGCTGCCATTTAAATTACAAGTAGGCTTTGAAATTTTGAATGTGCAGTCATATGTAGTGATCACTTTAAACCCAAAGCAGTGTTTCTATAAAAGCAACAGCTGTAATTTCCATGGAGATTTACCTAGCATGGCAGTTAGGCTGTTTAGCATTCTCAAATAGATTGTGTGGAATTTGTCAGCTTTTAAGTTACTTTTAGCCTTGTGTACATTTTATTTTGGAGAAACTCAAATACTTCATTGAAAAGTTTTTATTAAATGATACACATTGAAATTATTTAGGTACTTTAGTTGTTGAATGTTTGTTGTTTAATATGGTTGATTTTTTGCTTACAAACCCTGGCATTTATTTTCAGGTTTTCTTAAAGTTAATTAATCTTTTTTTTCTTTTATTTCAACAGCTTGATGAAGTTGTCCGTCAGAGAAATCTGCATAGTTTGGAACTTTTCCTTTCATGTGCACAGAAGCAGTTAAATGTTTTATTAAAGGAAGAGCCAACCCCAGCAGAAAACAGAGACTGACATTCTCAGAGCTGATGATACAGTGTGATTTGTGAAGCTGCAAATCTCCATCTAGCAAATGATGACTGTATTCCAATCTTTTTGGATTGTATCATTGAGTCAAGATTGATCTGAAATTCTTGATAGAAATGTTTGTGGATCATGTTCTTCTATTTATTTATTTATTTTACTACTATTATCAGATAGCAAATATGAGAGGGAAAAAAAATCCTTGGAAAAAATTAGTTTTTTTAGGATTTGTTTTATTTAGGATTTTGCTTTCATTATATTTTCTAGTAGCCCATGTCAAAAGTTTCCGTGTTATGTCTGAAATTTTAACATTTCCCTGTTATGTCTGTTTTAAATTTGGCACCATGTGTTAATGTGATTCACTGTTATTTTTTTTTAAAAATTGGAGACAAACATTTAGTTGATTATAGGTACAAATCCATCTCTATTTCTAAAATATCTTACCCAAGTCCATTGCCTCAGGTGAACCTGAGTAGCTTATTATTTCTTACTGCTTTTGATGTAGAACAGAAGAATCAATACTGAAACATAAGAGTGCAGTCAGGCATTTTTAAGGTAATTTATAAACAAATCCAGCTCTAGGAACAGAAAAATTTAAAAACTAAACAGTCTATCTGTTTAGGGTAGCATTAAACATTACCATGACCAATGTATAGTATGTAATTTATTTCTGTTTTACAGAGCTAGTTCAACTCCAAAAGTCATTTTTCTCATGAAATTACGATTAATGTGACTGACCTCAGTTTCAGGAAGAAGATATATGTAATTATGTGGAGACTGATACTGCACTGCCTCAGTGGAATTTCTGACACAACAAGGAGTGCAGCCTGCTGACCTCACATGCCCTTTCTGAGCGCATCCAAGGAAGTAGAAAAATTCCCCACTGACATTACTGGACTTTGGAACACTCATAGGACTTTTCCAGTCCTGCTAACAGCAGATGGAATGGAATTTCTGTGCCTACACTCTATTGATTGTAGAACTGGGGCCTTAGCTGTAAAGGAGCTCTGAATGAAGTAAAGGAAAGTAAGTGTTCATGATTAGGTACATAAATAAAGAATGATCTCTCTTACAGTGAGCTTATGGACATTTTTTAAGTGTGGTTCTTCTTCTTTGGAGGTGTTTTGGGATTTTTTGTTAAGCTGATTTTTTTTTTCATCAGCACTTTTCATAAATTGCTTTCTTGTAGTAATAAGGAACACCAAATGGTTGCACATGTATGAAATATGTACTGCAGAATGTTAAGGTTTGTATTTAAATCTTTTTCTGTGATTCATTTTTGTAGTCAAACCCGAAGGTTTTGTCTTTTGTATACACAAAGGTTCACTGAAGAAGTAAACAGTGCTGGTTTTACTAGATGATCACCTTACCCTGCAAATGGATTACAATCCAGTCTTCTCTTTGATACTTGATTGACTGATCAGTTTGCATTATTTTCTGACAAGAAAATCCTGTAGTGTTAGAATTGCCTCATTTCCTGTTCCTAAACCAGTGAAATTTTTTTCTCTGTGACTGCACCAAAGATGACATAGATGTCCCCATGGGATTTTTTGAATGCCAAGGTCCTGTAGAAGGAAATTGATTGACTAGTGCTTTCTCCCAGTGTCTGTTTAGTTGTGGAAACGTGGTATGGGCAGATTCCTAAATGAACTTTTTGGTTTTGTTGTAGACCTGTACATGAAACAATATTCCTTTTTTACTAAAGACATCCAAGTGTTCCCCTTCAAACCCAGAGCCTGTTAATCAGCCTTTTCCTAATTCGGAGATATTTGTATTCTGACTTGCAACACTGTGTAAAATCACTTTTTGAAGAAGCTTATGATTGGAGTCAGTAAGATTTCACTGGCAACTGTGGTGCATCTTTCCCATTAGGTCATATGTTATTTAATTTCAGCTCTTGAATATTGTGATGGTCACACAGAACTGTACATATTTTTTCCTTACCTCTGACAGTTTTAGTCCTTTTTTCTTCCTCTCTATCCTGCAAGCAAAGTTACAGACTAGACCACGTATCCACTGTGAACCCGCTCTCTTTCAGTTTAAAGCCAGGAGCAAGTTTGCAAAATCCAACCTTTTTTTAAAATTATTTTTTATTCCTACATATAGACTGGAGAATGACAAAAAAGAGAAAATACATGTGTCTGTGGGGTAGAACTTCATCTGCCTCTGAGGCCTGGCATGTAGTAGTAAATATTGGCAAGTACCATATTGGTACTGGGAGGAACAAGAAACCCTGGAACTAATCCTCAGAATCAAAATGCAAGAACTAAAACATCAACAAAGCTCAAATAATAAACATTTTCTCTTTATGGTCATATACTTCATATTAGAAATAAACAATAAATCTTTTTATATAAAGACATGTTGGACAGTTTGTGTTAGAAGTGACTTAAAAAGCAGGGCAACAGTAGGTCCAGTGTTTAGAATGCTGTCTTTCCTTGGTGTTAGTCAGGGTCACTCTATCTTAACACTTTTACTCCATGGTCTGGAGCTGAGCAGTTCTAGACTTTGTGATTTGTGTGATTTGTAGCCAATAGTTTACACAGAGTTAATACTGAACATTGTGGCATCGTACAGTCCAACACATTTGTGTTATATTTCTGTGGATTTCTGTTGGCTCCTTATCTGCTTCCACTGCAGGATTCTAGATTGGCCCTGAGACCACGTTTGTGCAAGTCATGCACAAAAGGGAAAAAAGGGTTTTTGTGTACTGTCAATATGGGAATATTTTAACTTTTGCCTTGCTGTAAGAATCTCATTGACAAATTACCATTGAATTCCTTCACTTCCATGATTAGGTGGCAGAACAAAGAAGAAGCAGTAGTCATTCCAGAGGCTGAGATCACTTTAGTATTTTGAATTTTTTGTGCATCTTTACATTGGCTTCTGATCAGCAGTGTGTCATGTCCTGCCAGCTCTGTAAATGGTGAGGTTAATTCCCAACAGTCTGGAATCACCCATGCAGACATGACCTTAGAGAGCCTAATTCCTTTTCACACCAAAACTCCCTTACAGCACTCGAGACCCTGCTCTTCCTCTATTTCCTGTGCCCACATTTGAGCTTACAGATTTTTCTCTACTCCTTTGATGAAGGGAATATGAGTAAGATTTTGTCTTATTTCCTGGAAGGACTTAGCCACTTATATAAATTGTTTATCAGGGAGACTCATATAATTTATGCTCACTTTCAGATCACATACAGTGTCATTGCAGTTATCAAATGGGCTTAGTTTAGGTACTGGAAACTCCACTGCAGGAGTGACATAATGTGTGGATGAGATTGTCTTAAATTTTTTTTACATGGACATCCTGAATACTGTATAGAAAGATTTTATAACATCTGTGGCATTCTTTTTTCATCAATGGTCCATAAATGTGCCAAAAATACTGGAAAACACTTTTTACATGGGTACAATTCATGCCTTGCATTCAATTTAATGTTCTTTTGGGAATTGACAAAAAAAAATGTTTTCTTTTCTGTGCTCTGCCCAAGAACATTGTGCTTTTGAGGCTTCAAGAAGATTCATCTGCTACCATTGTTTTCATTGTTTATTAATTTTAAAGCCCACATAAAGCTAATAGTCCTGCTGCTGAATTAGAGTCATATTTGAACAGTAGAACATCATAGGAAAACCACCCAAGTTGCACTATCAAGTTTTGTGTTTGCTGAGTTGCTCAGGTTTTGTATTTGCTTCACCATTCTTGATGCATCATTCTTGTGATAATAATTATAATTATAGTTATTATCCTGTGATAGTAGTAATAATAGCAACAATATTTTTCTATAGTAGATGTGGTATTGATGTTTTATCCATGCCTTAACTGCTGTGTAATTGTAACCATTTTAATATGCATCAAAGATTCATATTAGCTTATATTGCCTGTAATTCCTCACATTTCAGACTTACACAACCAGCATTTTTAGATGCTTTCCATTACCTGGAATGAATAATACAATGCACAAACTATCACTGAATAAACACTCAAACTATTCTTTTTTTTCCAGATGACAATTTTAAACAATGCAGCAGTGAACACTAGTAAAACAATGAGATGTTTATGAATACACATATCCTAAAAATATGATTCCCAAAAGAAATGCTAGAAATTTATCTTTTTTTTTCAGGTTTGATAATGAATCTGTAGTAATAGGTATAGAAAACTGTCAGAAGTCAAATCATTGGTATTTAGTCTGTTTCCTCATGTTGAAATATTTTGTTTTCTCTCAAAAGCCAAAGCAAAGGGCATTCTTTTTTCAGCAATGGTCCATTGATGGTCATCAAATGCCTCTCTGCATTTAAAAAGAAACTTGTCTTAACTGACCCCCTCTACACAATGCCGTAGGAGGCTCTTTAACCTAGGGAGAAACAGAACTGTTTTTGCTGAATGAACCTTTAAAGATATTCCAGTTCTTGTGTTACTACCAAATTAGGGCACTGGTTAAGTGTGCACGTCAATGTTGCTGCATAAATTTTCCAGAAGATGGCTGGTCATGGTGATGTATGGTCAGTCTCTATTTTTGTGGCAATAATTTTAAATATTCCATTACTTGAACATCCCAGTCTTTTATTATGATCATAGATTACATATTTAGAGCATGATTGGGAAGCACTGGCTCCCAGGAAGTCAGCAGGGATTCTGAAGTGGTAATTTACAGCTCAAAATATCTTCCACATTTCTTGCAATTCTGACCTTGATGAATATAATGCATACAGTTCTGTCTTTGTATGGTTCAAGAAATTAAGAGCAGATTTTATGATCAGTTCTTTGAAGACAATGTCAGCACTTTTTCTGTTGATGGTGTTGGCCGGAGATGTTGGTGAGGGAAAAACTTGTGTGTCATTGTTACTGCACTACTGGTCATAAAATAATATGAAATGAGAATTTGCACTTCAAAATTACATCCAAAACCCCAAAATAAAATAAAAATAATTTAAATTAAATTAAATCAATTATAAAAATGGAAGTTCATGCTTTTTAAAACTTGGAAGCATTGCAAGGTTGACGCTCAAATACATTAGTCTGACAAATGTTAATGATTTCCTGAGCATCCTGAGCAGGATGTTTTAGGAGCTTCTATGGAGCTTGCTGGGGATACCACTGAATCAGGGTGATGAATATTCTTGCTTCATTGCCACACTAGTATTAAAAACAAAGTTATATACACAATAGAGAAGTCTTTATGTGTCTGGCAAATAAAATGGAAGAGGATCCAGATGTTGTGTCATAAGATAATGTGTCGTCTAATCATCTTCTTGGGAATCAGAAATACATTTGCTTCTCAGATTAAATGATTTTTCACTTGCACAGATTGGAACAAAAATTCCTGTAAGCTCCAGACAGCAAGTGCAGAAGGTACTGATGGTTGCACAGGAATGACAAGACTACTCAGAAGAATAGAGGTTATCACAAGCAGGGTGAGCATCAAGTTTCACTCAATTTGGCTATATCAATATGTAATATATATGTCATAGTCACAAAGTGTGAGCACATTTTTAACACAATTTTTCTTCAACAATTTTTTCAAAGAACAGGTGAGTTGAAGGCAGAGGGGACAGTCATTCTCCTCAACATTTAAGAAATATTCAAAAGGATGATTAATTGAGTGATTGATTGATTGTATGTTGGGACCAAATGCTGATATTTATTTTGAATTATAAGCATCCAGAATTTTGTGCTGATTTTTACAGAGGAATCGTGTAACTCAGTTGTCTCTAGCAATTATATGTTTTGATCAAATTTTTCCTCTTGGTTAAACTGCTAAGTGGATTAAAGTCTTTTGTGTCCCTCGTATACTCTTGGTATTATGCAAAATTACTCACGACCATCTCCAGGACAAAGCTTAGAAATTTCAGTTAATAACTTTAAAAAAGCTTTTCTATGTTATAGCAAGAGTTGGTCCACACTTTGTACACTTCCTGTTGTTGGCTCCATGAAATAAACACATTTTTCCTTTAAAGAAGGCAAAACTGGAATGCCAACTGTTTTGGTTTTATTAATCAAGAAAGCCTGTTGGTCAGTGGTGTTTCTCACAGTGCTCTGAAAAGAATTCTTGCTGTTATGAAAGCGTCCAGAAATGGACCAGAACAGATGTGTGTGCTGACTTTACAAGTCAAAGTTTGCTGGTGGATTTTACTCCTGCTGTTAAATACCAAGGCCGGGATTTTGCTCATTGTTTCTAGCTAATGTTTTGCCTTCTTCACAATGGAGCTTTGAGGGAAAGTCAGCTATACCACCCTCAGAAAGGACTCTCTGATGAAGAAAACCACTGAAAAGTATTGCGGCCTAGAGTCCAGCTGGGAATGTGGTGCTTCCATCTCCAAAGACACAATTCTGTCAACTTCTCCAGCCAAATCTGTCATTGTACTCCAAGTTTGCAATGAGAACTCCCCCACTTTACATAGGTTATGGTGTTCTGAGTCTCAGAGGAAGTGTTTTAGCACAATTGCTCAATGAGGATACATCTGGTACACAGCAGTGCTTCCTGGGATGCTGTGCTACTGTCTTGGCCTTTTAATGTTGAGTTTTCTGTAGCTGCCTCTTGTGCATTGTGTTAAACTCACTTCAGATACTATACTGAAAGAAAACTTGGAAAAATCTTGAATTTTCTGTTCTTTTTTATTAGTGAAAATCTCTGATATGTCTTTGTACAGAGAAGGAGGAGGTTGTCAGTACTGCAAGACTCTTGTCATTCTTCTAGTGACAGGTATGGTGTGGAGATTACTGCACATCCTCAAACACAAGTCCTTTGTCCTTAATGCTTAAAATTGTCTGATGGGACAGAATGCTTCCTCCTCAATTTAGAAATTTGGGATCTTTTTGCAGAAATGGTATCACATGTCATTCAACTTTAGGTTCAGATTTGGTAGCAATGCGGTGTGTTAGTGGAGCTCTTCTGACATATTTGAGGAATTGCTCACTTTCTACCTTGTGTTTTCCTCTCATTAAGTGGCCTGTAAACTAGTGCCCCAATATATATCTACTTGACAATGCTAGAAAATCCCAGTCAAATATTATCATGAAATATGGCAAGATCTTCATGTATTTTTTAAAAGTCACAGAGTGGCTTTAGTCATTTTATTAATAAATAATATTGCTTTTCATTACGATTTGTGGTTTTAAACTCCTTAAGATTCAAGCTTTCCACTCACTGGAAATGCAAGTGCTGTAAAGTCTTTTTCTCCCTTAATGGGATCTGAGTTGTCCAGGATTGCAAGAGGTGCAGTGTTAAAGAAAACATCAAATATTATAAATTCTGTGATAAAATCACAGACTATGTTGATTTTACTCACCTGAGTAGCCATGGCTGGGATGTGGCTCTCCTGAAGGAAGCTGCCACACTTCTGTCCTGCTTCTCCTGTCCTTCAGTTATGTGGCCATAACTTCACCTGCCCCTCTGGTACCAATGAGACAACACAAGCAATGTGCCACTCTGTCGAGTTGTCCTACATCATACAACCTCAAAACATTTTTTTACTAAGATTATGCAGAAGAAAATGTCACAAATATCACTGTTGTAGGATACACTAGAAAACAGAGGGATTTAACTTTGTGTAAAAAATTGTCCAACTGCTTCTGCTGCAGCTCCTGCAGCAGCAGCCTTTCTGCTTGGAGTGTGGAGTCCTCACTTGCACCAGTTGATGGTCGGCCACAAATGTGAATAAAATCATGCAGACCCTGAATTAATCACTCCCATGTTGTCTAGCTCATTCCATACAAAGCTGACAGGCTGCTAGGCAGCTTGGATGCAGATAAAGCAAAAATGTGGGAACTGACAAGTGCTCCATGTGTCAGATTTCTGTCAATGGTCCTGTTAAGGGAAGGTTTCTACATATTATAAATTCCAAGTCTTACCTCATTCCAACACACAATAAAACAAGATAAAATGTGCAGAGATAGAGTGGTCAAAACATATATTTGCAGGATCTGTGACTTAAATCTCAGCAATTGTGTTTCAAATATTATTGGCAATGAATAGAAGGAAAGCTTGGTACTGCTAAGGAAAAGTAGTAATCCTTTTCCTTGTTGGTTACCCTAAAGATATCTAAACTAAGGTTAAAAACAAAGAACATAAATAAAAGTGGCAAATCACAGGTTCTCAGCAGACATAGAAATTTTCAAAGCTTATTGTGTCCTCCTAAAGTTCATTAAGGCAAAGACAATGCAATGGACTTTGACTCATTAGAGCACCCAGAGCATGCAATTCACACCCAGAATTGACTGGAAAAGTAGTAGAAAATTACTGGTTCTCATTGTACAAATCAATACCAACAGGCAGCTTGGGTCTTTCAATGGAAAAAAAGGAAAAACTGTGGAAGAATAATGATCCATCAGCAGTGTAAGAAGATTTAATTTTAGTACTGTAAGTAAATAATGATTTAATACTGGACTAAGACCGAGTTAATAATGTGAAATATGAATATTCTTTTTTCCAATGCTGCAATATTTGACATGTAAGATAATGGAAAACATGAATAAATGGCCATGCTGGAAAGTCATTCTTCTTGTCCTTTGAAGTAGATCTGCTGCTATGCATTTCCCAAGGACAGCAGAACTGCAGGGAGCAAAAGAAAGGTGGAGCAAATGGCTCATCATCATTAGCTTAGAGGAAAATTAAAAAACAACTAGGTAAACTTGCTCAGGGTAGTCAGGGTTTTGGTGTTCCCTGGGAAAGGTGTTTTCACCAGTTTCAAATCAGACCATGGATTGATGTGATAATTCTGAGCCATGTGGATTCTACTCATGTATGAGGTTTGCTCTTTTCAAAATGAATTCAGTATCTGAGAGTTACCTGTCAGGCACAGAGAAAAACCCCAATTATTGCAAAAAGTGATTTTTAGTTATCAACATACAGGGGCTATCAACTTTCAGGGCTAGTTTAAACTGTTAATTTCCCTAAAGAAAGTAGTATCAAACACTAAAGAGAAATGAAGAGCATCTGAGAAAAATTTGCCTAAACATAAAGACAATCCAAGGCCAAGAAATGGCACAGGCGAAAACTGCACTAAGCATGAAATTAAAATAACAAAGCTACACATTTATAACCAAAATAAGAAACATGCTGCTAGTCTTTGAAAAGAAACAAATTTACTAAATTGCAGTTATACAAATTCTCCTTGATCTTTTCAGCAACATGCAGAGGCATAGATCAGTGAATCCACCTGCAGAAGTTAGAGCTGATTCAGAACAAAAGGTGAACTTCTAGATGCTGGAACTTGGAGCTTTATAATAAAAAATAAAAGAATAGTAAAATACATACTGTACAGGGTGTTGGTGTCAAAGATTTGGTGAAGGGGAATTGCAGAGGCTGCCTTGTGTCAGACACAGCCTGCGTGTCTCCACAGGGGAATTTGAACCCAGGGTTAAAAAACAGGCCGGGGAAAGAAGCTTTTTTAATTTTTAATTTGTTTCTCATGATCCAATTCAATTTTAATTGCCATCAAATTAAATTCATTTTCCCTAAGATTAACCTGATTTGTTGACAGCAAGATGAGCTCCCTGTACCTTGACCCATGAGCTTTTTCTTCTTGTTTTTCTCCCTCTGTTCTGTTGAGGAAGGACAGTGAGCAAGCAGCTGGGTGGGCATCCAGGGCCAGCCAAGGACTACCCACCAGACATTCATTGACACTGGAACCTCAGTCACAGCTCCTTTAAGTGGATCCTCACTCCAGTGGTGCCAACAGGGCTGGAAAACCAATGTGAGTCTCCAACACCTCTTTCATTATCTCACTCTGTTGTTCTATCGCCATCAGAAGCTGGGAAAATAAAAACAGGGGAAGCAGGGAGGAAGGGCATAGTCTAGAGGAAGAGGTTGGCATGCAGTGCCAGTGCCAGAGGAGAAGCTGCTCCTTCCTTCCTTGGCACACATTTCCTGATGAGGGTCCCAGCAGCACGGGAGAACAGCAAACAGAAAGTTGGGTGAACTCAGCCAGCATTGAGGTATTCCATAGAAAAGACAAAATAAGGAGCAGCAAAGCAGCTCATGAGAAAGGAGCACCCAGCACTGGGAGCTGGCACCAGGGAAATCAGCAAAGCTGGGAGTGGGACCAAGACAAGAGAGCAAGGGTGAGATACTGGAGATCACAGAAACCTTGGAGTGAGCAATACCAAAAAGAATGAAGATGGTGGGTGCTGAGAGAAAGGCTTGACAAGGCTGATCAGAAGGAAGAAACAAATAGTGACCACTGAGATGCAGAACTGGGGTTGGGGTGGGGACAGGGAGGAGCAGACCGCGATGAACTTCTGTGTAATGTTTGCTTCCACTCACGCACTATTACAGTTGGAGAGGGGTGCTGAAAGGGATTTAAATATACTTGATTTCCTGAGCTTGTAATGAGTCCATGCACTTTGGGTTTGGCTGAATTATTTTCCATTTTTGTTCCTTTTTTTTTTTTTTTTTCCACAGGAAGAAGTAATAATATTTTCAAACCAACTATAGTTCTGGTCCAAATCAGTTTTAAGATTCTAGTTTGGGAATGAAAGGATCAAATTCTCACAAGCCTTCTCAGGAGATTATGGCCCAGCAAAGATTAAGATATTTCTGCTGTCTTGATCTGGATCCAGAAATTCTTTCCACTTCTGAGTCTGCTTTCCACTGAGTGCTGCTAAGGTGTATTTGAATCAGAAAAGTCAACTCTCAGCTGTTGTTTTTCTCTCTCCTTTGTCCTCTTCTCTCCTCCCATGTCATAACCCCCAACACTCATGAAAGTTTCACTCCCTTCTGTTTCTACCTGGCTGCCAAAAAAAAAGGAAAACAGAAACTCGCAGCTCACCCTTCTGTTTTTTTAACAAGATCAGATCTTGAGGCTTTGGTTTTGTCTCGTGTCTATATGAGGTAAAAACCACTTAACTTTTTTGTTTTTTCTCCAGCCTTAAAACCTGATGTTGCTTTGGTTTGTGGTGAAAAGGAGATTAATGTCCTCGTGTATTCTCAACAAATACTCCCTTTTCTTTTGCATTCAGTTTTTTTGCATTCATTCTGTAGAATCACATGACCTACTGGGCTGGATTGATAGCAAATATATTTTTAAGCCAATATATTTTTTTTCCTATGCTGTTAAGCGTCCCTGCTGACTTCTGTTTTCTGATGTGTTTTTGGCCTGCCATGGTATGATGCTGTCAAGACAAATAGACTTGTTGCTTCAATTTTTTTTTAAATACTGTCAAAATAATGCACAAGGTGGTCCTCAACTTTCCATGCAGGAACCACCAATACCCACACACACAGAGATCCACACTTACCCTTCACAGATGTTGTCACAGTGAGCTAATCATGCAGGCTTGTTTAAGAAGCCGTAGTTGAAGGCAGAGGAGGAGTTCTGCGAATCAGTCTTGACTCCAGAGTTGCTTGAGCAGTGACTCACTGTAAATAAATTAATTTGTACCTCAGTTTACTGCACTGTAAAAACTAAGTGTCATTAAAGTGTCTGGAGGCTGAAATGCTATTCTGAGAACATTTCTAATTCAGGTGACCATTGGTAAGTGATGTCCTGGCTGTATCTCCCCTGAGAAAGAAACAAATTTGTACTTGGAAAGCTGCCATTCCCAGCAGCCATGCACTCAGAGCATTCCTCCTTCTCCACCTTCTCACTTTGTTTGTAAGGGACTCTCCAGTTGTTTTCTTTACACTGGAAAATGTGAAATGCAAAACAAGCATGGAACAAAAAAAAATTGCTAATGAGTGCTAAGGAAGGTAAAACTTTTGGGGTTTTTTTTTTTTTTTTTAGGAACTATTTCCTCCATAAAAAAAAATCTGTGCTTTCTTTTTATGGGAGGAGGTAAAAAGCAAGGAGCTGGGAGTGAGGGTGGGGGGAATGTTGCATGGGGCTCTAATGATTAAATATCAGCTTTGCTCCTATTTTTTTGCCTGCTAGGAGCTGTGTACCATGGTGATACATAAACAAGAAGTGACCAATTATTCATGTGAAAAGAGGCTTCATGAATCACAGGGAAGCAGTAAATTATGTGGAAAAGCACATTTGACATTCTTTTCAGGATCTAATCGTGACAACATGGAATCGGTATAATAACCTTGCACATTCCTTTTAGTAAGATATGGGAGTGGGTAGGAAAAGGGGTTCTGATAGTACTGGAATGATTTGCAACAAACTTCTCTTTTTGAGGAGAAAAAAGCCTATTTTAGCTGCCTGCTCCAGTGTGGCTCACTGAAGTTTGTGCCAGGTGCATAAACGAAGCCCTGGCAGAACTGGAGAAGGTCAGGCCCTGAGGAGTTTGTTGTTTGTCAGCAGAACACCAAGGGGAAGGTTTGTGCAGTGCCACCAGTGAGCTGGAGGTGAAATAACTATTTTAGCAATGCAGCATCTCTGTCCGCTGGCCTGCAGTTTCGCTTCCTTGGTGGCACGCTGAAAGGGAGGAGTTCTTCCAAGCACTCTCCTCCTGCAGTCAGCTTGCACTGCATGGGTTGTTCCTTGCTCAAGGGACTGGAGTTCCAGCCTCCCACACCGAGATTCCAGTGGCACAAAAACCCTGCCACACTGGCAGCCTGAGCAATCAGCTCTACCTGAGTGGTGCAGAGTCCCTTTGGCTTCACTCAGTCTCTGAGATGGCACTTTTATCCCTGACCCTAGACAGGGCCGTGCAGCAGGGGACCTAATGCTGGAAAATAGCTTTTAGGTAGCCAGTAACTGTTTTTCCTTCTGTCTCTAATGAAATCACATCAATCAAAGTCCATCCCTGTGACCGTGTTCACAGGGGTCCAAGGATGAGGGAAGAGACGAGGATCTGACTCCATGTTTCAGAAGATTTGATTTATTATTTTATGATATATGTTATATTAAAACTATACTAAAAGAATAGAAGAAAAGATTTCATCAGAAGGCTAGCTAAGAATAGAAAAAGAAATAATGATAACAAAAGCTTCTCTCTCGTTTAGAGAGTCTGAGCCAGCTGGACTGTGACTGGCCGTTAATTAGAAACAACCACATGAGACCAATCACAAATCCACCTGTTGCATTCCACAGCAGCAGATAATCATTGTTTACATTTTGTTCCTGAGGCCTCTCAGCTTCTCAGGAGGAAAAAATCCTAAAAAAAGAGGATTTTTCATAAAAGATGTCTGTAACACATCCCTGCCTTCACTGCCCGGGGCTGCTTGGCTTCATGACCAGCTCCAGAAATCCATCACCTGTTCCATTCTGTGTCTGCATCTGCAGCCTCACCAAACAGCAGCACATCTCCAGCAGGGTCAGAGCTGTTTGGTTCTCAGGTGCTTTGCTAGCAAGCACAGAGATTGCCAAGCCTGCACAAACCCCAGTGTCACAGAATGTAATAGGAGCCTGCTCCAGCCAGATCTCATAAGCTCTTAGAGGTTCATTTCTCACCCAAGATAGCTTAGCTACATTTGCAGGCATAAAATAAGCAAGATGGCTTCTGTTGCAGTGTTGGAAACAAAAAGGTTTAATAAAAAGGCAAAATAACAAACTCCTTACAGAAAAAACCTGAGCCAGGTGCAAGAGGCTCTTGCTCTTGGTAACACACCTCACAAAAGCCATTAGTTTCTTTGGTCTCTTCTTTTCCTAGTAAATTGCCCAAGTGAGACCTTTTGGCTCCCGTCCAATTAGCTATCCTTAAGTCTGAGGTGAAGTCCCCCAAGCCTATGAAATGTCTTTTTCACCAAATCGAGGAAAGAAACTTCTGGGCTTCTCTCCTTTTTAAGGGGAAAAAAGATAGTTTTGTCACTTGTCAACAAGGGGCACATTCCTATAATGGAATTCAGTGTCTGAGGAGCATCTGCCACTTGGAAAAGCAGGCAGCAAATCTAACACAACAGAGTTTGTGGTTCTGAAAGGTCACTCCACTGACTTGCTGAGAAAAAACAGACACCCCTTAGCAAGGGCCTTAATAGCACCTTTCCATTAGCACCTAGAATCCAAAGAATGAGGTCAGGATAGACAAGGAGTATGTCTGGAACCCCATAACGTGACTTCAAGTGGTAAAGGAAACAATTTTAAGGTTTAAATTATTTTAAGTATGCCAAGAGTTAGTAACACACCGTTCCTGGACTTGGGAGCCTCTCACACTGAAAAATTCGTGTGCAGAGGGGCAGCATAGAGAACTACAAGTAGGCAGGATAATCACAGAGGGCCAAAGTACACAGGTTCTGATTTCAGCCTGTGTCCAGACACTTCTCCCTCATTCTCTGTGCATTGGATGGCCAGCCATGGTTTGAAACAGCAGGGGTAAAGCTCCTGCTACCAAAGGACATTAACTGAGAGTTCACATTGATTATTTTTAGTGGCTTTGCCCAGGACAAAATGATTGCACAGGGTGACAGTGACAGCACCAGACAATCAATCCTGTGACATCCTTTGAGCTTAGAGTGGCTGACGAGAAGGAATGAGAGGAGGAGCTGATTTATGCTGCAGGGGAAGAGTTCTGCTGCTGAAGCACTCCTCACATCAGAGGTGTGGGCCAGTGTGCCATGCCACAAATGGGGCAAAAAAAAAGCCAAGGTGCCCACAGCCCCTACTTTACTTTTTGTTCTTTATCACCATTCATCAGGTGCTATGTCACATTTAATATTTTCCATTTGCTTTTGGCCAGTATGGTCTGGTACTGCTAAACAGCAGAAACCTGTTGATTCTGGACTGCTAGCTACTACTGGCTGGCACACTGAACTGTAGGGTGACTGAACTGTGGTGGAAGACAGACAGAATTGTTTCCAATGTACACCTAAGGAGGCCCTCAGTAAAGCAAACATTGATTTTGGAGGAGGAAATTTTGATTTTTTTTTTTAACCTATCTGGTGCCAGCAGGCTGTAAATAGGATCCCTATATTTTTCCCTGTTGACACTAACCCACAGAGGAGCTCATCAGCAGCCTGCAGGGCAGTGGGAGCTGCTGGGCCCTGCTGGAAGGCACACACACCTCGGAGCAGATGAGCTCTGTCCCGGCTGTCACGGACTGGGTACAAAGAGTGAAGGCACCACAGGCAGCCTTGCAGCCCATGGGTGGCCTGTGACTGCTGGTTCACTGGGTTCATCCTGCCTGCACGGCCCAGCTCCTGCTGCCATAAATCATATAGGTACCAGTTTGTTCCTGGAGCAACTTGTTTGCTGTATTTATTTGGAAAATTTCAGTAACTGCGCTCGCCGCAGCCTCTCTTGCTGCTGCTGGGTTTGCCATAACTGGGGCTCACTCAAGAATGCTCTGTCTTAACAGTGTGTGATTTCCCCTCATGACTTCTGAACCACATTCTGAATAGATGTGCTGGTAAAGTGTGGTAAATACATTTCCAGATAAAGCGATAGTACCTCAGAAATAGCCCACTCCTCCAGAGACAGAATGCCACGGATTTGAGGCACCCTCAGACTAAAAAAGAGTTGGACATCCTGTGCCCTTCCCCTCCTCCCCCACTTTTAAGATCAGTGAAACATTTAGAACAGAAACCAATTTATTTTTAGTACAATCACATAGTCACTTCTGGTTTTATTTATATTTAAATTAAAACCAGGTTTTAGCTCTTTGGCTAACCCAGAATGCGAATGTTATTTAAGAAAGAGGGGGGGGAAAAAAGAAACAAAATAAGAAAAAGTTTAAAATAGCTAAATAATTCATTTGGACCTGGCATCCTACACTGAGAGGAAACAACAGCACCCTGTGATGGATACAGGCTTTAGAAATTTGGTGGGAAAACTGTTCAGATGTGCTGTGCCTGTGTAGAAGGGTGTGGGTTACAGGAGACACGTGCATGCTGTGTGGCAGAGAAATAGTTAAAACACTCCTTGGGCTGAGTCAAATGTCCAGTGGTGCCTGTTTGGAAGATTTTCCTTTGAGTCATTTTGTTTGAAATGTAATAAATGGCTGGTCAATCTGTTGTTAGAGCCTCTGTAGTTGTTGCCTGGAATATTAATCCAAAATGTTTACTCCACAGAGGTGTCTCATGAGCGGTACCTCTTACTCACATCTGTCACTTTTTTTGGGAGGGGTAACTTGAACTTTTTTTCCTTTTTTCTCCCATCTCACAGATGTTCAGACCAGCACTGTTGTTTTCTCCAGTCACTCTGTCACTGCATATGCACTTCCAAGGGGAATTCAGGGACAGATTTAAAAGTGATTGAAATGAGCAGAAAGGCAACTTTAAGTGAAGTATATTCATAATCAAAAAATATTTCCAGTACAACCAAAGTGCTTGGGAAAAAGTGAAAATATTAATTTTTGATTATGGGGAGGTTTCAGTGAGAGATCCAGATACTGAGATGTTGTGGGAGTCTGTGAGTAAAAAGCATTAACATAATAATCCCCAATACTCCTAAAATCCTGAATTCATGATGTGTGAGTGTGTTTTAGCGTATTTTTTGAAAAGCCTGGTATGTGTGTGAGACAAAGGAAGCTCTATGTGGTTTATCTTTATGCAGCTCTCTACTGTGGTCCATAAACAGCTGATGTACTCCTGCCACAAACTCCACACAGCCTGGAACCAAAGGGGAGCTGCAAGGAATGTGGGAATGGCGTGTTTGACCTAAAACTTCAGGGTGTGCACTCTGCCAAATCCTTTTGGTGGGGACTGTGAGCTGGGGCTCGTGCTGGTGCACAGTGCTGGTTTGAACTGGGAAGAGCTTCAGCAGCACGGCAGGCAGCAAACCATGGGATGTGCTTTGGCACACACAGAGTGGGGATTGCAGTGAGTTCACAGAATCAGAACTGTAGATTGTCCTGTGTTGGAAGGCACAGACAGGCATCATCCAGTCCAGCCCCTGGACCTGCACAGACACCCCAACAATCCCTGCACAGACACCCCAACAATCCCTGCACAGACACCCCCACAATCCCTGCACAGACACCCCAACAATCCCTCACAGACACCCCCACAATCCCTGCACAGACACCCCCACAATCCCTGCACAGACACCCCAACAATCCCCCCTGTGCATCCCTGAGAGCGGTGTCCAAACGCTCCCGCAGCTCTGGCAGCCTTGGGGCCGTGACCATTCCCTGGGGAGCCTGGGCAGTGCCCGACACCCTCTGGGGGAAGAACCCTTCCCTGATCTCCAGCCTGACCCTGCCCTGACCCAGCTCCAGCCGTTCCCTGGCTCCTGTCCCTGGTCCCAGAGAGCCGAGCTCAGGGCCCGCCCCTCCTGTTCCCCTCAGGAGGAAGCTGCAGAACTGTTGTGAGCTCTGATCTCAGTCTCCTCCATCTGAACAAGCCAGGTGACCTCAGATACTCCTCATATTGCCTCTCCTCTAGCCCTTCACCATGTTCCTAAGCCTCCTTTGGATGTTGGATTTAGCTGCTCCTCACTGAAATCCCTCCAGATCTCCCTCCTCTCTGCCCTCAGTGAGGTTGGATTCATCATCTCCTCTTCAATTCATGGACTTGGGTATGATAGCTGTTTTGGGAAAAAGGTGAATTGTCTGCAAAGGTGTGCATGGGACTCTGAAGGAAAGTACTGCTATCCCTCATGGCATAAATATCACTTTATTCTTTTGATTTCTTGAAAGCTCCTCAGCTTCATTCTTGCAGAGACCACTGTTGTGGCAGGAATGAAGAACAATGCCATCTAAGCTCTCCTGCTCACAGACATGTTCTGAGCAATGAGAGTTTTTTTTAAGATCACATACTCTCCAAAAAGACTGAATAGAAAACCCTCTGTCTTCACTACAGCATCTCACAAAATCTCACCTGGATGAGTTGATTGCAATCAGCTGGTCACCCAACTAGTTTGTACTGTGCCCATTCACTTGCTGTCTTAAGCCATTTCCACTGAGAATTTGTTTTGTATATGGAATCAATCTGGTAAATGTTTATTCAGAGAAGCTTTGATTTATACCAGGAGCTGTGTTTGATTAACTGTCTTTTAGTAAAGTACTATGGGAAAACTTTCCCTTTCCCAGTGAATAGAATGCAATTCAGTGAGGAATTAATTTTTCTTGTGTTTTTTAAAAAAGCTATTTTTTTTTTCATGCTGTCAACTAGGGTCTCATCTTGATGTCTCAGACATTTTAAAGCACCGTGTCAGCCTGCGCAGATGTAGTGGATGCCAATATCACACTTCACCTGGTCTGCCAGAGTCCTAGAGTGGGTGTGACCGGGATATCCTCTGGTTCAGCTGGCAGATGTTCCCACAGCCTTCACTCCAGGCCTGGGAGAGTTATGGGCTGCCTGTACCATGGGGATCAAGAGTTAGTGTTAGTTTACACAGGGACTCTGGGGAGTAAACAGAAGGTCCTCACATGGACAGACCATGGAAGGTATGAGTGGGAAAGTGCTGGGATGTGTCCTGACACCCACCTTGAGAGTGATGGGGTGCTGCAGTCTTGCTGGGATGGGGAGAAGTGAATTCCTTGGAAGTATCCCAGGGTCACGTCATCAGGCTGTACTTGCAGCACAGGACTGTGAACTTTCTCTGGTACTTTGCCTCTGGGCAAAAATTGGGCATTATAGAGAAATCTGATTCTGGGTGAGGAGCTTGTGTGAGGTGTGAAGGCTGTGCCGTGGCAAGCAGTGATAAAGCAGCCTGACATCCTGAAAGATGCACATCTGGAGTGGGACAGCTGTCTGCTTGGAACCTGAAGTGGCTGAAATCTTCCTGGATCGGGAAAAAGGGGAGAGAAAGTGATGCATTCTACTCTATTTTATGAGAAGGTTAATTAATAACTTTATTATACTATATTATTCTGTACTATATTGCACTACATTTAAACTGAATTTGTATAAGCATTCAACTCAACTGAACTGCTCAGAATTTCATGACTGTCACCCCACAGTCCTGACACACACACATGGATTCTATTGGTCAGTGGATCAAAACTCTCACACTAGAATCTAATTACTAATTCCCTTCAGGTTAACAGTTTTCTTCAATGCATTCTACTTGTGAACAACACAGGAGCAGTAAATGAGATAAGAACTGTTTTTTCTTTCTCTGAGGTTCAGAGAATGTGAATCCCAGAAATATTCTTGGAAAGAATCTCTGTGAAGAGAAATGCAACTACATTCCTGGGCTGCAGGGTCTGCTGAGAGGATGAACATTTCCCAACCTCTTGACCAGTGTTTCATGGCTTCTCATCTCCCCAAACCCTTCCTTTGACCTAAAGCAATCAAGCAAACAACAGAGAGCACGTCTGCTGTCAGTTCTGAGTTTTAGGAAAATGTCTAGCAAACTGACAGGAAGCAGTTTGTGACCTCATCTGGCAACAAATAAAAGCCAGTTCTAAAAACAGCATTTAAAACAGTGACGTTTAATTGATATCTGCCAGAGAAGGACACACACAAACTTTGTTTAAGTATAACCTCATTGTCAGCGTGAAGGAATTTGGAGATGTTTTGACATATTTGACATTATGTAATGAAGGTGTTGAATGTGAAGTGAGAAGACACATTTTTTTGGGAAAAATTCCCTATTTTTGTTTAATAACCGGACAAAATTTAACACTACAGCAATGTCCTCCTCCTCTTTTCCTTTCCATAGTTTTGTTCCATGCCTCTGTTTACATTCCCGTCAATTTGAGCGAGCTTATGGCTGAAGTCATTACCTGAGTGTCCTTTTTTGTGTAAGAAGGAGCAATGTAATTGTCAATTATGGATTTGTTAATGAAACATTTGAAACTTCCATGAGTCATTAGAAGGCAGGATGGACAGATGTGCATCCTCAGGGGAAAAAGTCAGAAAACGTGGCCAACATCATTTAAAGCATAAATGTGACATTCTGGAAGAATATTCAGTGGGGACAGCTGCTTGGGGGTTGGCTGAGCTTTCCTCAATGCTGGGCTTGGGTTGATAGAGTGGGAAGAAGGTTTTCCATCATCATTATGTCCCTCTGGCTTTAACTGGTGCTTACTTGGAGGTAGGAATAAGTTTGGGTGACATTTGTGCAGCTTAAATAAGTGCTTTGTTAAATCATTCTGGCCAAATTTCCTTTTTAACTGTAGTCTTCTCTGAGGATAACCAGAGGGCAAAGCATTTTAAACACTCTTGTCTTTCTAGTCTCATCTACTGCTGTCTCGAGATGGCTCCAGTTAGGTGGCAGGTTCTGTATTTGGGAAGGTCTTTACTTTCCTTGGAACAGCCACTGTCCCTCTTGTCCCACAATGAGGAATAGAGCAAAGGGACTGTGTCTTGGTTTGGAAAGACAGGAGTCTGCTAAGGAAGGCAGGAGCTTCCCTTGAAATTGAGAATATAAACGCTCCCCACCCTCTGAATTGCTACAAATTTTAATTTAAGGGGCTCTCAGGCAAAAATATGGGAGCAGGAAATAACAGTTCTTTAATAGGGAAGAAAAAGTAAAAGGCTAAAATAAACAATGCAGTACACTAGAACAACAGTGACGGAGTCAGAACCCAACCTGACACGCTGTTGGTCAGAGTGTTGGTGGCAGTCCAATTGGAAATGTGGCTGCAGTCCTCCTGCAGTGTCAGGTGTGGTTCTGTTGGAGCAAGGGGGATCTGTAGAAAAGGATGTAGTCTTCCTCTGAAGATCCAGTGGAAGAAGAGGCAGCTGTTCCTCTGGGAAATCCAGAGGAGAAGCCGTGCTGGTGTCTCATAAAACCTCTGGATTATATCTGGGTAGGAATGCTTGGCTCCTCCCTCTGGGCGGAGCATTTCACAGTGGGATGTTATAGTTCTTATCAGTCATGCAGTGACATTCAATGGCCTGTTATCAGCAATGTCCCCTCTCTAGGGAGGTGTGAATGTGGTCACTCAGAGAGAGAGATAAGGCAAACTGCCCGCTTGCAAAAGATAATCTGCCATTCAGATGGTAATGGAATTCATCTTGCCTTGCAATCTGGAACAGACAGTTTATGTCATTTAGAGAATGCTTCAGGGTCTGATATGCTGAGTTCCAAGGGTAAAGAGTAATAGTAAAAGCTTACTCATTTTTCCCATTCAGCTGTATCTCACAATATCTCATAACTCATTATGACTCCACAAGAGGCTGTTTTAGGGCCTGATGAAAATCAGGGCATTCAGCATCCCTCTCCTTCCCGTTGCCCACAAAGTTAGGCCCTATTGTAGAAGGCAATGAAGCTGGGCAGGCAACACATTCCCTTGGTAAATCCATTCCTGCTCCCTCTTGTTATTTTCTCATCCTTCATGTGTTTAAAAAGTAACTTCTCAGAGCATTTGCTACCAGTTTTCCCAAGGACAGAAGTTATGATGGCTAGCCCTGAATCATTCTTACTCTGTTTTGGGGTCAGTGCAACACCTGCCTTTTGCCAGGAATTAGGAATTTTTCCTCATTGCCAGAACCTGTCAAAGAGGATAGAAATGAGTTCCTCAGTGGCATCAGCCAGCTCCTTTAGCAGCCTGGGATGCCCCTGATGTGTTGTGATGGACCTGCCTGTGTTGGGTGAGAGGATCCCCAGCTCTTTTTCCTGTGGTTACTGGCAGACTGTAATAGGAGGCTCAGAAATTCAGGATGCCTGAGGACAAGTCTCACACATGAAATGTGAGCTGTGAATTACATCTTTTTCCAGTAGCTTTTCACTAGGACCCTGAACCCACTGAGCAATGGATTCACTCTGTCTTTGCCCTTTCTTCCACCAATATACACACAAAACTTTCTCATTCTTACCTTCCTTGATGGCTTCAACTCCATCTGAGCTTTGGCTTTGCCCTGGCTGCATTCCTATTAATGTAATTCACACATGAGTAATCTTACCATTTTTGCCATTCACCTTTTACAGTTTTTGCTGTTTATATTGCCAGTCCTATCAAGCTGCACCAAGTTTACAGAAATAGAACAGAAAAAAATCCTATATGACTCAGTTAATTCAGAGATGATTAAATGGCAGCCCATTTAAAACTGCAAATAAGTTTTATTTGGTTTAGCCTTGTCTCCTCCACCTCCAAGAAATGAATCTATTCAAGTTCAAACCACACAGAGGGATTTTCTCTGTGTGACTGATGGTGAGGAATGATGTACAGATCCCAGCTAGTGCTGCAGGAGTGCTTTAATTTACATGAGATACTGTGAAAATCCACTGCTGTGGCTTTACTCTGCTGGCCCCTGAGCCACCCAGGTAAACTTGAAGTGCAGCTGAGCATACAGAAGCTGATTATCTTTATCAAAATCCATCTCACACCCTGCATAATCTCATAATCTCATGTCCTTTGGAGTCTGGTTCAGAGGTAGTCAAACAAAGAGTTTTTTCCCTGTTGTGATGGAAATCCTGCTTTGAAACAGCTCAGGAAGGTCTAAGAAAGAGAAAGGGACTGACGTGGTCTCGCTTGGAGAGAGTGAGCTGCCTGACAGAACCAGGGACTGGCTTGGAATAGCAGATGAAGGGATATTATGATGTGTCAAGTAAGGCAAAGGAGACCCCAGGCAGATCTGATTTAGGCTCAGCTGTTAATCAAAAATTCTGGGGGAAATCCAAGCCTCCGGAGCTTGAACAGAAATAGAAAGGGCTGTTTCCTATTATACAAGCACATAAAGCTGTGCTGAAGGGGAAATCCAACCGGAAAAGGGCTTTTCTCCCTATCCAGCTCATAGATGGTGCTGGAGCACTGAGACACAGAGTGCTGGGCCCTTTTCTGGATCACAGTAACCCATGCCATGAGTATAGAGGCATAAATACTCCATGGGTGTTCTGCTTGGAAATCCCTTTCCATGGCACTTTCTAAAGAGTTTTTATCAGTCCTGATCAGGCCAGCTGTGGCTTTAGAACCCTTCACATGCATTGGCCTCATCCCAAACCTGTCAAGATAAAGATGCTTGTTGTCTTTAATGGGCTTTGAGTCAAGCCTATAAAACAACCTGACATCTGCAGTAAATGCTCAGGCCTTAATGACTATTTTTCCCTGGGGTTTTGGAACATCATTCCAACATCTGGGAACCTTGCCTTTCCTGGTGCTTCCCATTTGGTAGAGAATTTTTAGCAGATTAATAAGCATAAGCTGTAGGCCAATTGGTTCCTCACTTTCTGGGTTAGTTCAGGTTCTGCTGCAAATCAGAATGCCAAGTAATGTTTCCAGAGGTATTGGATATTCCAGAGAGTACAGAAAGCAAGGAAGGTGACATTGTCACCTGTCAAATTGTAATTGCAGCTTCTCTCTTTGAGCAAATAATAAAAATTCTGTGGCTGAGTCAATGGACCTGACACCAACCAAAGGGTTGAGATGCTTTGGATGGCATAAACACTGCATGTCTTTTTTGGCTTTTATCCTTTTTATTCTGCACTCTAGCAAGTCTGGGAATAGGAAACCACCACTTTTGTCCACAAAAGCCTGACCACACATACTCACAGCAGGAATTTTACCAGGTTTGTCTTTCACTGCCGCCTCACATAACAGCAGTGGTGAAAGGGCAAAGAAAGGAGTCTAAACCACTTGGGCAAGACTAGACACAATCTCACAGACTGAAAGTGGCCACTAAAACATAAAATGTCCACTGGGAGAAGAAGCTGGGAGGCTGAGGGCATTGCCAATAGCAGCATGGTAGGGAGATGCAAAGAGAAAGAGACTTTCCCAGCCCAAACCCTGGGGTAGTTAAGGCTGAGGAGAATTTAAAGATAATTACAAGAAAAGTTTAAAACTTGGGAAGGGAAGAATACCCATGCAGACCTTTTCTTTATTAATACTGTGGTCTGTGTGCTACAAGCATTTTGGTGAAGTGAGACTGGCTTGTTTTTTTGATTCAGTGGTGCTCACAAGATTTTAAAAGGGAAATGGCTTACAGGTTGGAAAATGGGAGCGCTATCTTGAAATCATGACCAGCCCCAAAACATTTGGTCCTTAAGTTTCCATTCATGGTCTCTAAGACAGCACTCAGGCCACAGCAAAAAAAAGATCTGAGCTGTGGCTTACCACAAACACTCCTTGAAATCCCAGCTAGCAGTCTGGCACTTTCTCTAGCCCACTTCTCACGTCTCCAAGCCACTCATCTATCTGCTGATCATGTTAGACATGAACAGCAGCCAGCACTCTCTCCATCTGGAATCTTGCATATGATTTTTAGAAAGGCTCCAACACAGACTCTGTTTCTTTTCTTTGTTTTTGTTTCTGCTTTGTTATTTTTTCCATGTCCAGATTAAGAGCGTGAGTGTTACTGTGGTTGCCTTTCTCACAATGACACTCTCCTAATTAATTGCTATGCTTCACAAGCATCAATGCCTGGTTTAGGGTAAATGAAGACCTCAGATTTAGAACATTTATATGCAAAACTGTGCCTGAAGTTTAAAGAGGCGGCGGAGTAGAAATCCCTGGCCTAAACTTCTCTTTATGCAGGGATTTGCACAGAGTGCCAAACCAGAACCAAATTAGTTTCTTTAAGACTTAGATTTTCCCATGTTTTCTGTTACTCAAAGGTCATGATGTTTTTTAAATGTCTCTGCTGTTCCTGGGTTAGTTTCCTCTTCTGCAGCAACCTGTAGGGAAGTCATAATGTAGTGTTTATGATGACATCCCTTTCGTGCTGTGGAAAGAATTTTAATGTCATGAATTCCACCTTATGACTGGGGAGATGGGCTTGAACTGGAATCTCACAATCACACAATCCGAAACTCAGTGGAATTTGAATCCCCAGCTGACCTTACATTTTAGGAGCCAAAACTCTGTTTTCATCCCTCATCTTCCAGCCTTTGAAACAGTTTAGATCTGTGATTCTCTGGCTCAAATGCCAAATGGTGGCTTCAGTGCCAGAAAAAAAAAATGGGAAAGAGAAAACGGGAAACATGGAGATAAATAGAATGTTTAAGTGGAGAAAAACTAATTAATAACTTTATAAAATAACAATCTACAATGAGAACCTCGTTCTCTATCTGTCCAGCTTGCCCAAGCACCTCCCTCTGCAGAGTTCCCTGGTAAAGATTTTGGCTTTTTATGCAGACTGTCATTTTGCCTACCCACTTGTATCTTTCGTAGTGACACAGCTCTCAGCACCTCACTCCACACCATCTTTTAGCCTCAAACAAAATGACTGTGAGTTACATCTCACCTTTACAAATGGGAAAACCACAGTGTGAAGAATTTAAACAGCAGACCTAAGCTCGCGCTCGAAGACTGCGGCAGAGGAGGGACTCACTCTACCACTCTCTGTTCAAATGTCTGTATGATGACACCAACATTTATTGCTAAATGCTTTCCATATGATGTGCCAAGTGACCTAGAATCACTGGGTTGTTTGGGTTTTTGGGTTTTTTTTTTTTAAGAAAAATATACTTAGAGAGACCCAGAAAATCATTGAATAATTTACCTACAGTCACACTCTTCTGGGTACTTCTCTATGTCTCTTCTGCTGAAGTTCATGTTCAAGTTATTTATTCAATTATTACTCCAGAAAACGAAATTCTGCAATTATTTGAATTAAATTTTAACACTGTTGGAAGAAAGATGATGGAAGAAAATCTGCTTTCCTCACAGGGGAAGCAGATTTTGCTTCTCATCATAAGAAGCACCGAGCAGTGCCTCCGACCTGGGCCAGTGGTCTCTTCTCAGACCTCCAAACACAGGTAAGCTCTCAGGAGCAATGTGTATATTGGGAAGGCAGGACAGACTGGGATGGCCAAGCAGAGGGCACAGAGGGAAAAGAATATGGGCAAGAAACCATCTACATCAGCCCCTTTTGTTCGCTTCCTCCCTAATTTCCGCACTTCCTCCTTCCCAAACCACCTCGATTTCTCCCTTTCCCAGCTTTTGTTTCCTTCACAAAGCACCGCATAAGTTTGGTACAGACCCAAGATGCCCTTCCCCTGCATCCTGCAAAGTGTCCCAATCCCCCAGGCTGTGACCCCTCCTTTTGTGAGGTGGCCTGGAGAGATGCTCTGGGTGATTTTATCCCACTTGGTGATAAAATCTCGCCAAGTTTATCTCACTGGTGTGTGCTGGGGCTGGCAGTCCCCTGCGCCTGCCCTTGGAGGGGTCAGCCCGAGGCTTCATTTCTCTGAGGAGGTTTGTTTTTTTCATTTCTTTGAGGAGGATTGTGGGGTTCTTCCACTCAGTTCCTCCCTGTGTGCAGATGAGGAGATGAAGTTCGATCACATTTTGACATATTTTCAGTGCCAACCACTCATTTTAATGGAGCTAATTGTCAAAGTGACCCACCCAGATTCCTGTTCTAACAATACTGAGCATCTCTCTCATGTTTTAATGTACGTTTTTCTTTTATTCCTGTTAATTCTTTTGCATTGCCAGAATGGGGCACTGGACACCCATTCTTCACTTCAAATTTTGCTCTTCCAGTGAGCCTGTTGCTGTAATGTAGTTTTCTAATTCCTGGATACTAAAGATTGTTTAAAGAGGGGCTAATTTTCCACCATGTTCACGTTGCCATGACTTTCATGTTGCTTTAACTTTAAAATTTTCCCTTCCCTGTTATGTTTTTCTAAAAGATGTAATTCATATAGAACTCAAGTGACCCTTTTTTAAATTTACTTTTTTTTTTTTCTTCTGTAAAATATCACACACATTTCTGGTTTACTCAACTGTTTTTAGAAAAGTGATATATTCGGGTGTCCCTGGCATGTTACATAAGTTTCAGATCTGAGCACAAAGACTCCATTTTGCAAAAATAAGTGCATTCTCTCTCAGCTCACGTCCGTAGGGTATCCCAAATGTACAAGCACCTTGTTTACCGTGCCCTGACACAACATGTGGCTGTGCAACCCATGAACATGCTAGTGAAATGATTAACACACGTCCTTGATGCATCAATTAACCTCATTAGGCTTGGCCCCTCGAATGATTGTGAGTGCTTGCTTGTACAGAATGTTCCTTGCCTGCCTTCAGAGAGGGAGGCCAGCCAGAGGAACTGCCTGTTTATTTTTGAACCCATGTAAAAGTAGACCAGGAGCAGACACTTCCTGCTGCAGGCTAGACCTGACAAAGAGGTCATCTTTGTTGCACATGGCCCAGGAATCACACCCCCTGCTGAAGATCAGGCCTATATTTAGAAATAGGATAGAGCTCCTCATTCTTGACATTGTTTTAATTTCCATCTGAAGAGTCAGGCTGCGTGGCTAGGGAAAAGAGAAAAAAAAAAATTAAAAAATTCTGGTAGGTTGCAGGGCCAGTGCGAGCTGCAAGCCTGTGTAAAAGGAAACCTGATGAAATTGCTCCTTGTGGCGCTGACAGAATTTTGTCCTGGCAGCACCAATGTGCTAATCACTGTAGGCTGACAAAGAGCCATTGCCCAAGAGCAGCCCATAATGGTCATGTAAATTTTACTTAAGTACATACAATTACAAGAAATTGCCCAGAATTTTAACACACATTGTGCTGCCCTGTTTATAGAACAGTATAGATTTACTGGTTCCATTTTTCTACTGTAAATCAAAAGCCTTAGGGCTTAGGAGGAGGGAAAGGGGGAGGGAAAGGAAATGTTTTGGCTTCACAGTATATAACTGCCTACGGAATCATTTTAATGTACATTAAAACCTCATTCAGGTCTGCCACGGATGCAGTGAGTTTAAACAATCCAATGGGGCACATTCCTCATAAAATTCTTCCCCTTCTCTGGCTCTGCAGAGTGCACTTCAGTGGATGGCCACTTATCTCCTGAAGATACAAGAATTCTGGTCCTGTTTTCCACAACAAGTAAACAGCATTTCTCACAGTTCTCAAATGCTGCACAGGAAAATTATAAATTATACTGTCTATTATATAGTACAGGCTACATCATCTCTCCCAGAAATTTCTGCTTCAAGCCCAGAGTTCAGGCTGACAAAGGCCAAGTGTCCAGGCCTGGGCTGTGTTTCACGCTCTCAGCTGAGAGACAAGCACCATAATCCCAGTGGCTGAGTTGTCACCCTGTTAAAAAGGCAAATTTCTAGTCTGGATTATGTCTAACTGCAGCTTCCAGTCACTGAATCTTGTTTATGTCCTGTCCTGGATTAGAAAGATATCTATTACATGAAATTGCTTTCAGGCTGTGGTATTTATGAGGCAGTGTTTGTAATCTCAGGTCATTGTCACAGCTCTTTCTAAACACTTCCAGTTTTTCTACGTTCTTTTGCCAGGGTAGACATCCAACTGGATAGATGACTCCCAAAAATTCTCCCTGGTGCCAGATGGAAGAGTAATATTCCATTTATTTTTGTACTCAGTTGTCTGCTCCTTTTGTAACCAAAATTTACATCAGCAAAGACAGTCTCAACACATCACCAGAACTCACAAATAACCATTTTTTAGAATCCTCATGTTTTCCAGAGCTATTGATTTGGGTATTTTAAAGGCATGTTCACCTCTCTTTGTTCACAACATTTAGAATGCACCTGTTTTAGTAAGCTCACTCTGCTCTGTGGTCTCTCTTAATTTGTTCCCAGGTTAATATGGCATCACTCACAGTTCCAACACCTGTTAATGCACATATTTTTTATTTTCCCTGTAGCCTTTGAGAACTCTGATAAAAACACTGAATAGCAGTCAGCCAGGAAAAGGAGCCCATGGGACACCAGCATTAGCAGCAGTGGATGATGATCCTATTTTTCACAAAAACTGCTGTAATCTGTTAACTTTTTCTATGTTCGCATGAGCTACGTTGATGTTCTCTTTTGCTGGCATTGTTTTTTGATTTTTCAGATATAAAAACAGGTCATACAGGATTACATTTTTTGGGGGAATACTAAAAGAATTATGTCTTCACAATTATCTCTAACCATCCACCCTGTAGTCTTGAAAAGAAAGGGAATAATCAGAAAACAATCACAAGCTTTTTATGGCAGCATAACTTTCATCTTAATGTTACAATTTCTTCATTCCTTTTGGATAGTATCACATAGCAGCCTCTCTGTGATTTTGGTAAGATCAGTGTAATGCTCATCTTGTCCTGTCACAACTGAACTTTAAAATGTTAACAGTTTCTTATCAAACATCTAGAGTTTCTGTTGTCCCACTTTCTCTTAAAAACAATGTTAATTAGTCTTCTGAGATATCCTTGGACAATCATTTAAATACTCTTTACTGAAAATTATCTATTCCTGCAAGTAAAAACTGCGGTTTCCTTCAATCAGCACAGTTTAATATCTGTTGTCTGAAGAAAGGATACCTCCTTTATTTCCATTGAAAAAGAGGATAAGCCTGTTTCTTTCCTAATGAAGAGAACCCAGGTGCACTGTGAGTGCTATTCACATCTGCTTTTTCTTCTCCAGGCTTGATAATTTCCCGTTGAGGATTAGGATGTTTCAGCTTCATCTCCCACAGTGCTGCAGACAAAATCACTGGGAATTATTTATCCCAAAGTGGGATAGGAAGGAGGCACACTGCAAATAGCAGACGTGGTCAGAGATACAGAGAGATATTAAGAGAAAGAATGGAAGGTCAGGCTTGGAAGTAACTCTGGGCTGGTTACCCTGGCACAGCCTGGAGGGAGATGGTCCTCACCAGCAAGCCTGGATCGCTTTATGACTTTAAATGGACATCTCAGCCATCACTTCCACTGGCACAAGGTTGGCCCAGTTAAAAAAAAAAAGTCCAGACAATCTGTATGGCATCATCTACTATTTTAAGCTGGGTTCTTGTTTAGTCTTTGCCCAACGATGTGAGCTCAGGCCTTGTGCTGCCAGAAGGGAATCCTGAGGCCTGAGGATGTTTTGGAGTGAACAGCTTGGCTGGTGAGCTCATCAGAGGCAGCGTGGGTGGGTCCCAGTGCTGCTCAGGTGCAACAACCTGCACCAGCGGAACAGCTAGGAAAGGAAGCACAAAAATGCAAACAACGCAAAAGAAAAAGGCAGAAAGAGCTCCCTAGGAAAACAGGGTGGTTAAACAACTAGTAGCAAAGAACTATGTGGTTGTTCTGCAGTTGCACAATCATTACAGAAAAAGTATGATCTTTTTTTTCCCATTTTGTTCCTAGAATTTAAAGTGAAATAATCATATTTGTCCTAAGTGCATTTCTGCAGAAGTTTTCTCAAAGGTTCCTTTGATATTAGATCCCTACAGAAACCTACAGACTTTCAAAGCAAGAATGAGACTCCGAACATCATGGGACCGAAACTGCCATGGGCTTTTGCATTGTGGGTAATGTTATCACTTAGGTTGGATTTTTCATTTACTTTATGTCTGTATTTTGTTAAAATATTAATGATTAGCATATTTATTAATAACAACATTTCCATTTGTTAAATCCATTCCAGTATATTGTTTTATATTAGTAGTAATTAATTAATTATTAATATGTATTAATTAATAAATAATTAAAAATAATCATTAATAATTATTTATTATTCCATTAAAATAATAATTAATAATAAATATGTAGCACTCAGAAATATCAAAGTGCTGTTGTGCTAGACGTTAGGCAGTATAAATGGCAAGATATTTCTTCTCAAATCAAAGGGTTTTAGAAGGATTCTAAAGTGAAAAATGCCCTAAATGGATACCTTAAAAAAGATAATAATGGGTGAAAGCTAGCCTGGAAAGTGAAAGGAAATTAGAGGAAGGTACTTCTTTTCATTTCCTTAAAAGACCTTATTTACCTTAACCAGGAGAAGCAGCTGATCACTGATGTCCTTGTAAAAGGATGCAGCAGCTCATCTGTTCATGAGTTTTGATGTTCTTTCTCTGTATTGACACGAGCAAACAAGATTTCCTGGAGAACTAAAAGATTCTACAACACAGTTTCTTTTCAGGGTAGATTCTGATTTTACTTCATGTTTATCACTTTCCTTCATTAACTGACTGAAGAAGAAATGCAGCTAAGTGATTAAACAGATTTTGCTTTCATGAGAAATTTTAAGTGTACATGAGTCCAGAAGCGATATTTATGTACAAGAAAATGTCTTCTGCATAATTTAAAGATTTTGGACATTTTTCATTTCACTGTGTTTTGTTTTTTGGGTTTTTTTTTTCCTCTTAGGCAATTCCTACAGATGAACTTGTGACTGGAGCAAATCAGAGAGAAAAATACAAAGATTTTACCTACAACTTAGGACAAGCTTTGCAACTGGCACCTAGATGACAGAAATAATGTCTGGCTTTTCTCTTGCGTCCAAGTCATGGACACAAGCACTGTAAGGTGCTCTGCAGTCAGTGAGGGGAGACAGGAGCTGCTAGAAAATGATTCATCTCACTTATTTTAGAAACCAGTCTCAGGAGGACTGAATCAGCATCAGGAAGGGTCCAGTCCTCCCCTTTGATTAGAGTGATCACAAGAGGCAAAATGACTCATCCATGTACACCCAACAGATGATGCCTTGCCAAAAGTGAGTTATTTGTGGTGATTAAACCCGCTTGTTTTGGTTTTTCTCTTTCCTTTTCATTAATTTTCTATGTCTTTCCTTGCGTTGGCCAAGACCATTACAGGCACACAAGACACTGACTGTTGCAGTTGGCTCCTTGTGTGTTGTTTTGGAAGGTGCAACAATTATATTCCTAAAATAAAAGAGACAGGATTTATAAGCCAGAACACACAAGGGAAATCCACTTTCCTTGAAAGGCTTGGCTGCTGTCTAAGTTGCCTCTGACACAGTTACATAAAAGACCTACTTTATTTTTCCACTTTCTGAGTCAGAAGAGCTTTGGATAAAATTTACAGTGACCCTACTAAATGTATGGAGCCGGACTCCCAATGAGACTTGAGGTACACCCAGAAATTTAAATTCTAACATAAAATTTGTTTTGCAGGGGAAAAAAGAAGTGGCTAAGATAGTAGCCAAGGATTCAGGAGATGTGGATTCATTTCCTTGCTCTGCCACAGACTTCTTATATGACTTTGGGAGAGTCATTTAATCTCTGCATATCACTTTTCTGTGGTAAAACTTTCTGGATGTCTCTGAAGATAAACACATTAAGACGGATGCTCTGAAACCAGAGCCCTTGTGTCTGCTGAGAGAAAGCAGGCTGTTTCTAAACAAATGCTATTTCCATATAGGAATATTTGATTTATAGCAAATCCGTTGAAAAGGATGTCTCTCCCAAACTGTCAAAGATTAAAGATTAAAATCTTGATTAAAATCTATTGTTTCTGCACACCAATAATTCCAGCTGCCATGGGACTCGAGACCGAAGGAGAGCATTTAGAAACCATCCCTCTCCCACACCTTTTCCCCAACAAAGACTCACTCATCTCACCTGCATCCTGTGAGCAATATCCCATCACCCTGAAGTCTTCCTTAAAAGACGGTTGTTGCAATAAATCCAGGAGACAGACAAATGCTCAGTTGTTTAATCAAAAGGAAGAACCAAAAATTTCCCAAGGAAAACTGTCATTGCGTAACTGCACCACCACTTCCCTTTCTTCTGGGCCAATGGATCTCGCAGCCAGGAGCTTATGCTGATTTTAACAGCTGATTTTAACAGCTTGGGGATGTAACAGAAAGATGCTATGGGGAAGGACAGGGCTGAACACGATCCCTTTAGCTCATTTTGCTGAGCAGAAACCCTTGGATAGAGCCCAGACTCTGGTCCACTGAAATGCTCCTTTAGTTGTCACTCTCTTTCAACTCATGTATGAGGTGGACTTTCTGTATTTTAGCAACTTTTTAGGATGTTTGAATATTTCACATGGGTTTAGCTCTCCCTAACATAATATGCAATATTCTTTTTTTTTTTTTTTTTTAAGAAGAGTAAAATACTTTCTCTATCATTTACTTTTCCAAATAGTACTATAACCCTCCATGGAACAGAATTGGTGATAATGCTTGAATCATCTTTGCTGGACTTCCAGATTACATACTTGTAGAAATCATTCTTTGCTGGACTTCCAGATTACACACTTGTAGACATAAATATGCATCTAAATCAGATCTGTGCTTTTGCACACCCAAAATTCACCTCTCTAAAATTGCCTCCCTCCCCACTAAACCAGATATCTCCCTTATTTGAGTGATTGACTTTTTATTGAAAGAAGGTAGAAACATACCATGGGGTCAAGGGGTACTGATGAAGAGACAAGTTAATTTAGAAATCCCTTCTGAAAAGGTCTTCTACTTCAGACAGAAAACTCAAGCTTTCCAGTTGACCTGGATTACTGAAGCTTTCACACCTCTTATATCAAATTTCCATTAAACTTGAAGGTTAAGCTACCTTTATTTCCCTATTTCTACTGTGAGGTTGTTTTGATGCTGAGTAAAAGGCAGAGGTGGGAATCATAAAAGGAGGACACAGAATGATCTGTGCCCTGGTGGAAAAGTTGCTCTGTGGCAATCTTAGAAAAACAATTAAAAAAAAAGACCAAAAAAAAGCAACCCCCCCAAAAAAAAGCTGCAAAAAACCCCAAAAAACCTCCAAAAACCAGCACTAAGGAAAAGCAAATCTTCTCTCAGGAGAAAATTGAAGGGTACACTCCCAAGGCAAGAGCATCTGATTAGATAATGATGACAGTGGGGCAGGGTTGATGATTTCTAAATCAGATGTGGTTTTGAACGACTGTTTGGACCAAACTGGATCTTCCAACAGCACATGGATAAACTTGGAGTTAAAATGTTGTTCAAAAATTGAGCAACTGACTTCTGTTGCCTGATTTATCTCAGCTTCTGTGTGTAGTCTATTGCACATCATAGTTTATGCATTTTGTAAGAATGAAAATATGTTCTCCTACTATTCAGAGATGTAACAAGCTAAATCCATAAAACCCAAAGGAGTTCAGAGGAGTAACTAGATTAAAACACAATATAATTAACCAATATTGCTAAGTACCAGACATTGAGGCACTACAAACTTAATTATGATATGGACTCCCAAGAGAAAAAAATAAGGATTCTCTTAATTGGGGTGTTAAGCATTTGTCTCAGATGGTCTAGAGGCCACAGGGTGGCTGAAAAGTCCTCAGCTTGCAAACTGAGAGACATAAGACATTTTAGCATTTCTTTACATATTGAACTGGGGTGTCCTAGTCCTGTAATTTATTAGGCATGGGAGAATGGATCTGGATACAATAAGGACTGACCTTCCCACAATTTCCAGCGAATCCAAAGGGCTTTTCACAGAATTTTGGTTAACTGTTTCCCTTCTTGCTTTAATTTCCCACGCCTCTTGACTTCCAGGCTGCGCCTGTGACCGGAAGCCAAAATGCCATGAGAAAAAGCTCTTCCTGTGGTATTCCTGACACTGCCAAGCAAAAGGCCTACAAACCACATGGGAAAACTCATTCACATGCAATCCACTCCCCATGAATATCCAAAGGTTTGGGATAAGAATTCAACCTTTAAACATTAATACAAACCAAACTTCTCAAATATTTCAGAGTCAGCCCTTTTAGTAGTTTTCATCCAAAAGTAGAAAGCACTTCCATTAAGCATTTTAAAGATTTCTTTCAGATGCCAAAACCAAGAATTAAATAATTTATTAACTGTATCCATCTGCTTAGTGTAGTTCAGAACATGGAGTGTTTAATCAGCATATTTTTTTACCTGTTTTGCACAGGGCTGTAGTAAACTGGTGAAGTTCCTTGATGCCAGTCAGATTTTGCATCTGAGGACTATTCCTGCATGAATTCTGCTCAGTCTCAAGCCAAACCCCATGTGCACAAGTATTGTCCACACATGGTACATGTAAATCATGCTACATCTATCTCTCTTTCCAGGGAATCCAAGTTGCATCTGGCTGCTCAGGAATGGCTGCACTAAGGATCATCTGAAACCATCTAGCAAGGGAGTAGCCTCCAACAGTGGCTGTAAACAGATGCTTAACTAGCAAAGCCAAGATCAAGTTGTATTATACTTTCTCCAAATGCTTTCTCCCAGTCTTAAGGCAACTTCTGAGTCTGATGCACTTTGTCCAGTTAATTACAGAGCTCTTCCTCTCAGTACATTTGTCCAGTCTTCTTTTGAAGCAATGAACTTCAAGTTTGTTAGAGCTCTTTGCATCAGGGACTCCCATGTGCCTGTCACACCCAGTATGAGGATAGCAGTGCTGACTTGGCAGCCATTGGTGACATATTAATGTATTTTTATCTATTTACAGAGTATCTCAATGTAATGACATATTTCCAGTCATTCAAAGATGTGAGCACCTAAGGGACCAGTTAACAACATTCACTTCAAAGCATGGGTCTAGCTGCTCTTTAATTACCTACAGTGGCCACATGTGTTGCTACCAGGGCACCTGTAAAACCCAGGATTGGAGCACAGGCTGTGAAAAAGTTTGAAAGGCAAACAAAACCATTTTGGAATCTGCTGATAGCTCATCAGGGCTCTGGTATGCCAGAACAGCATCATGAGCTGTTCTCAAGCTGAGTAGTCACAACTGCCTTACAACCCTACCAGAAACAGTTCTGGTAGCACCTGCTCAGCAGATCTGCTCAGAAACGGCTGCTTTGAGCAAATGGCTGAGTTTTGTTGAGACCTTGACTGAGTTTTCTTGGGACCTGTCCCAAGCCAGTGAATTAATCATCCCATGCACCAAAAATGATGATTAACTTCACGGTGTCCTAAGTCCCCTGCTTTCATCTTTCTTCTCTAACAGCATTTGTGTATTGAAAATAGAAGGATAGAAAGTGTGTAAGTCATTTCAGCTTTGTCTGTTCCTTAATGGAGGAGCACTGAGCAATGCTTGCACAGGATGAATGCAGTGCCCAAGGTGGTGGTGAAGTTCACCATCCCTGGAATTGTTCAAGAAACAAGTGGACATGGCACTCAGTGCTCTGGACTAATTGACCAGGTGGTGTTCAGTCCAAGGTTAGACATGATGATCTTGGAGGTCTTTGCCAACCTTAATGATCCTATGATTCTGTAATGTGAATTGATCTTCTTTTTAAGAAGCCTACAAAATGTACCATCAGTCTCAAGTATCCCTACTCTCAAATTCTTTCTTTGGTTCCAAATAAATAAATAAATAAATAAATAAATAAATACCAAAGCTTCTGTCCCAAACAATTCCCCCAGATATCTATGCAGATGATGTGCTTTGATGTGTCACAGTTTTGGACAGCATGTAGCTGTTCCAAGGTGCTGACTAGTTTGGGAAAGCTTCTAAAAGCATTGAGGAGATACTCCCCTTCTTCTGCTGGGTGTGGCATGTCCTTTCAACCCTCTCCCTCTTCTTCCCTCCATGCTCTTTTTCCAAAGGGATTCCAACTTTAGGATTATGAAGTTCTTATTCCAGTTGCAGCTCTAAGGATTTAAATTTCATTTTCTAGTTCTCTGCAATCATGCTTCTCATCCTGTGCCAAAGTCACTCCTTGGGAATGTCCAGAACATTGACTCCCACACTATTTCTTCATCAATGCTATTTTTTTTTTTGGTTCAAACATTTCATGCTTTTCACATAAATTTAAAAGTTGTATATCACATTCATATTGCTGGACTCCTAATTTCCAGTCTGCTGGGAGCTTTCTACATGGAAAACACATAAAATATTTGATCTCTACAATACTTCTAAATGCCTTCACCCTCCTCTTTCCCTTCCCTCCACTACCACCTTGTGTCAGGTTTTGGTGTGGATGTGTGGCAGTGTGAGCAATCATCCTTATATAAAGAAGAATGTGTATAGAAAAAATTATACCCTGTATTATGAAATTACTAGCCATACACTAAGACAGGTGTCTGTAGATAGGAAGAGTGAGCTGCATTTATTGCCCAAAGACAACAAAACCAAAAATGTTTGTATTTCTAAAGAGTGTACCCTCAAGCTTTCATATTTGCAGTTTGAAAAGGAAAGAAAAAAAGGAAAGAAAAAAAACCCCAAAAAACATTTGGCATAATGAAATGAAAGAATAAAAGGTCTGGATTGTCTTGTGTCAGTTCAATACTTAATGGAACAGCAGGCAATGTTCCTGGGGGCCTGTGGTGGTGAGCAGCCTCTTCAGTCTGGCCCTTGGGTTCTTGAATGAGAGGAGCAATCTGATTAGGTATTTCAAATTTGTCTTGTGAGTGAGATTAGAAAGGGAGGCAGATCCCAACTTGGTGATAGCCATGATCTCTGTGTGCCTTTGAGACATCTTTCCCCACCATGCCTATGAGTGCTTGGGGCTGAATGAGGAGGGGACGGCATCACCTCATGGTGGCATGGCTGACCCCAGCCCTGGCCTCACCTCCTCCCTCAAGGGCAAGTGCCAGCCTGCTCCAGCTGCTGAAGAGCTCTTTACACATCCCTGTGCCACACCAAGTGCTTGAAACACGATTTCTGATGGTTCCACTCTTAGGGAGCAGGCCGTCACCAGTGATCTGACCCGTCTGTTCAGACCAAATTTTTCTCTTTCTGCTCTTTCTGGAGCTTTCCCTGCTGGTGGCCTGGGAGGGCTGCTTGGTTTGGGTGCATTTCTGGTTGTAACACCCTTTGCAATGATGAAAGCTTGTGTCCCTGTTAGGGAACAGGATCTGAGGCTTTCAAGGGCTGGCCTGAAGTGCAAGCTGCTGTCGTGCTCTCCTAACACCTCCATGTCAAATCCCAGCTTCCTTCTGGAAGAAACCAGCTCAATAAGCAATGTCTTCACTAAAAATTAAACCTAAGCCTGCCTGGCCCTGCTCCTCATTGCCACATACATACATATATATATATGCATAAAAAATTTAGTTCTAGTTCTTGGACTTATTAGGGGCTTAGGATTGAGGGATAAGGTAGAAGACTTAATTGCTGCAGCACTGACAGGTCTTTCCTGTGTTTTTGTTTGGTTTTGTTTAATTTTACCTTTTTTTTTTCTTTTAAACACTGCTTGGGGCTTTCTTTTTTAATCTACTTTCTGAAATGTCTAGTGCTGAGAGATGTATTTATCCATAATGATGAACACATGGTTTATGCTGCCTAGGTATTACATATCCATGTATTTCACAGGGGCGTATTGTTTTAGGTAAGTGATGCAGCTTTTTTTTTTTTTTTTCCAGTTTGGGGTTGTTTCCTGAACCAAATACTCGTGCCCCCAAGGGTTTCTGCTCATGGCCACATGCACTAAAAGAAGACCACATACCTAAAAGCATTCCTGGCTACTTGCCCTCTAATGGGATCGTTGTGAGGGCTCCATTTGAAGTTACATGCTTTATTAATATTTATTGATAGTGAGCCACCCTCTGTGACAGCCTTCATTCTGAACACTTGCCAGGTTTTTCCTGCTCTACCCATAGACCACTTCTCAGGGTTGAAAAAGCAATCAACCAGCATCCCATCTTATTTTTTAAAAAATATTTTATTTAGTCTTTTTAAAATTACTCCAGATTGACGCAATAAAATGAGGGGTAACCCAGATAGGAAGGTGAATTAAACTAACCAGGTGATTTTGTAGTTCTTGCACTGTAAGTATAAAAGTGATGCAATCAGGCTCTTGAAAGAAAGACTTTTTAGTTTGATCAGTTCAGTACCTTGCATGTTTTTTGTAGAACCCATCAAAAGTTTCAAGGGGACATTCTCTGAAAGAAAATATATCCTTTAAAACCCTCCCCATTGTGTTCAGTTTTCAGCAGCCAAACTGTGGATGTTCATGGTGACAAGTGGAGGAAAACGATAATAATTTGTAAATAGTATAAATAGAAAGGTACATTTTAGCTCAGAGAAATATGAAGTCCCTTCACCCAACTAAGAAGAAAAAAAAGAGTGCTTCAATGAAACTGACAGCCTTGATAAATTCAGTATGTACCGAATGGTTAAAAGTGGAGGGATTTTACTCTTCAGGGTTGTCAGGCCTGTTTTGAGAAGGTGTTAAGAAGGTATCATTCTAAATTACTTGGCAGCTGTCAAAAGTATTCTTGAATAATTTGGACTGGTGTCTAAAAAGGAGTGTTTCATTCTGTGTAGGTAAGCGTGGAAAAATAAATGAAAAGCTTAACAGTGATACCGCAGAGTATATCTCCAATCCCACATCAGAGGAGAGAAAGAACTGCTAAGGTGGGAAAAAAATCCACTATGGATGTTGCTGACTGTGATTTTTGTCACATGTTCGAATGGCTTGGAGCTGTAGAACAAGGCTGCAGTTGTCAGAATATGAGGTCTTGCTGCTTCAAAGGTGTCAAATTCTTACTCCTCAGCTGGAAGGAGCAGGGCCACAGTGCCAGAAGTCTGTAGATTTTGGCCTATGTCTTATCCACTGCTGGCACGTGTGCTTTGTTGTTCTTAAAATCAAATAAAAACAAAAATAAAGGTTTTAATTCTAGTTTAAAGAGGAGAGGTTGTTGTTAATGCTGCTGATATCAAAGGGGTAAAAGCTGAATGGGATCACACAAGTTGTGAGACTGGCCATGAGGTAATGAACTGCTCACCTCTAATCTGATTCAGGCAGTTCAAGTGAGGAAGCTGCTCCCACCTCTTGGATGGGGTTGACCTTGCAGCTTTAAAATGTCTTCATTCAGGTCATCAGCAAAATGGACTGAAAGAAGAGATTAATTCCACAAGTTTTACCCTGCTTTGCCAGCTCTGTGGGTAAAAGGGGGCCTTGGCTGTCCAGTTCAACAAGATGTGCATTCAAAAGAAAGAACTCAGCATTGAGAGTGTCACTGTTTCAAGCTTGTGATGAGAGCAAGAATTCTGAACTGAATATTACCATTCGTCATCAAGGTGCATAGCAATAACATCATTAATGGCATCCATTGAAATCATTCCTAAACATCCTCAAAAATCCAGAGACAGGTAAATTTCTGATGAAATTACTCCAAGTATTTTTAAAGCACTTCTCATCTTACGGTCTGTGAAATTTTGCTCATCACCTAACCCTACCTTAAATCAACAAAAAGCCCAGATAAACAAGGTTTTGCACACCCAATGCATTCAATGCCATTAAAAACAAGGTTTCAGGAACTTTGTGTTTTGGGGCATGTTGACCTCAGCTGGCAGTTTAAGCCCCCACTCTGTCTCTCTCACTCCTCCAAAGCAGGATGGAGGAGAAAATCAGAAGGGGGAAAGGGACAAACTTGTGGATCAAAGGGAAAAAAAGTTTTTCTTAATAAAGGTAGGGGGAAAGGTGAACAAAGAAACAAGAGGGGCAAAAGCAGTCACCACCAATAAGACTCACATCCAAAAAGCCTTGGAGCAACAGGTACTCTGGAAAAAATGCCCCCCAGTTCTATTGCTGAGCATAATGTTGCATAGTACGGACAATTCTTTCAGCTTCTTTGTGTCACCTGTTTGTCTGTGTGTCCTCAGCCTCCTCACTGGACATGGAGAGTGAGGACAGACTGTGCTTTGAGGCTGGGAAAGGGCTGGTCAGCAAGAACTAAAGCACTGATGAGTTATCAACACAGTGTGAGTGTCCCAGCCAAGCTGTAGCACCACAGAGGCTGCTAGGAAGAAAATTAACCCCATCCCAACCAGATTCTCTGCACACTTGTAAAAATGTGCTCAGGTATCACTGAAGAGCACCCTAACTGAGTGTCAGACTTAGGGTATTGCTCCCTCTCTCCAGGCTTTCAGCAGGAGCAGCTTTCCCAAGAAGGGCATTGCCTGGGAGTTTCTCACCTTGGCTTCTCACTTCAGCTTGGAAACTCAGAGATGGCACACGGGAGCTGAAGCCTGACTCTCAGGCCAAGGCTCAGGCCTGAACTCTCATAACCAAACTGATGCACTCCTCCTCAGCTACACAGAATAAAACATTTCTTTCTGTTTCATTCATTCCAAGGCTTTTTGGGCTGCTGACTCCATACAGCCTCTGCCATCCAGGCCGTTATGGTGCATTCCCCAATTTTAAAATTTGCTTTGTCACACCAGCTGCAGGAAGTACAGGAGCTTATCCACTGCAACACATTGGTTTTGCTGTAGGGAAGGCAAATTAATTTAAAATTCCTCTGAGGTCGGTCTGGTATAGTCATTAAGTTAATATCCTTTTATAATAATGGAATTTTTGAGGCTTTGCCTAAGCTTTACTCAGCATGCCCTGTTCCAGCTCTTACAGTCCTAGAATTGTCCAAAGGGGCAATATTCCAGGAGTGAAGGTAAGGGGATTTTTTTATGGTTGACCTCCTCTAAGCCAAAGTTTTACTTCAATAGTTTTCCCATCCTGGACTTGTCTTTGAAAATGTTTCCATGAAGAAAAATTTCTTCCCATTTATTTCATTGCTTCCCTCCAGCTTCCATTCTTAATGAGATTTGGGCTTGGAAAACAGGTGTTTAGGTCATACTTCCAATTTCCAAATTTAGACTCCCTGTTTCTGACAGCTATGAATTCATTCCTCCTCACTAAGGAAATTCCTTGCTGCTTCCATTTATCTGTGCCTGCCTGAAAACTGGCCAGAGGCACCCCAATTGTTCTCATTGCTAGCATTCCACAGCCAGAAGACAGACAAGTCCATTTGTAATGAAATGAGATTTTTCACATCCTGTCCTTCTCACATGTGCTGCCTGTGCCAGCTCTATTTCATGCTCAGAATAAGCCATAAATCCAGAGAGGAAGGCTTTTTTAGATGATAACCAACTGTGTTTTGTATTTTCTCAAAAATACTTTCTAATTTAAAAGAAATTGTTTAAGAAATATTGATAGTGGAGGCAGTGTTTCACTTGAATTTAGAGCACAATTTCTACAGCTCCAAGTGATAGACTTATGGCTACTAAAGCAACCTTAATAAATAAAAAAAAAACACAGACAGGGTGAGACTTATTAAAAATTACATCTTCCACTGTCTAAACATGAGTTTAATATGAGTCAATGGTGTTTTCACAGCTTGGTTCATAGCTTTACCATGGTGGTGGTCCACTAAGGAGAGGTATAAATAATTAACATGTCCCTCTAGCTTGCAAAAAAAGAAGGTCTGCTTTGTGTCATTGCATAGCCCTGTGGCCAAGGAAAGAGACCTGTTACAGTGTGTTCTGTGAGCAGGAACATCCAGCTATACAGCCCTGAATGCCTGCAAGGATGACTCTTCTGTCTCTACAAATATGATTACATTAGAAACAAACCTATAAAGAAATTATTCAGTGGGTTCATAGCCAAGATTTTTATATATATATATATATAAACAACTAAAAAAATTACTTCTGAAAAAAATACTTCTGAGCTCATTTTTCACACTCTAACAATTCCAACTTGAAGTATGCATCTTGCTGCCAGACTGCATTGGCTGGTAGTTGAGCAAAGGATTGGGTAATTTGAAAAATTATTCTGTTTCTCAAGAGCAATTATACCGAAAGTGGGAGCACTGAGGATGAAAAGGAGAGTTCCAGGAATAACCTGCATGTTTCCAAAGGTAAAAGTAAAATTTGGAGGCTCCATACTGATGGTTGTAGAATGAGAGTTGGTTTCCTAGGAGATCACGTAAAATATCCCAAACAGAACACTCAAAGGGTTGACTTCAGTTCTCTCAGTATCCACTTAAAAATAAAATGTTGCTTGGAAGAAATAGGTGCCAATCCTCCCAGGGCTGTCCCAAACTTCAATCTTTTATAGAGTGAAAGTGCAGTAATCCATTCAGTTGGCCATATAATCTGAGTAAATTTTTTTGCTGAAGTACAGAAAGCAAGTATCCAATAGAAATCTACACAAGAATTTAGGGGCTTGGTACACCAACAATTTGGCCACGGTATCTGTGTCAGAAAACTTAACCAAACAGAGGTAATCTCTCATCTCTTTGGTTACTCATTTGTTGCTCTCCTCCTCCAGAAGCTGTTCCATTTTAGCTGACAATAATTATTTCATTATTGCTAGTTGGAATAAGGGAACTTTTTGCCTGGGAGCTTCATAGGTTCTGTACCAAGGGTATCATTCCTATGCATGGGCACCCAAGCTACTCCATCCACATGTGATGTGACCCACAGTACCTGGAGTTGCTCCGCAGCAGTGCAAACTCAATATTTAGAGCTATTTGAGTCATGACAGAGGTGACTTCAGAGAAGATGTGCGCTGTGTAACATCACTGCCCAGAGAGGTTGCTGGCTTGCATGAACAGACAGAGGTAGGGGGTTATTAACAGCCAAATACAGAGGCTAATTTTGTTAAAGTGCTGTTCCTGTTGACTGATTAATTACTACAGCTGCCAACCTGTCCTTCCATGAAAGAACTAAAAAGGTGTGCTTGAACCACTGTTCATGGTCTTTTGGGGAGGCACAGTACTGTTTGCCTGACCCCAAATTATCAGGACAAAGAAATAGTAGTTCTGCTGAACTACAGATATCTCCCACTTTCAGAAAACAATTATTTTCTCCTCCTCAGAGACATGAAATGTGAACAACCCTGTCCCAAGCTAGCCCATGTGTATTTGGGAGTGCAATCAGGCACCTGGCCTCATGTCAGGTGAAGTTTAAACAAGATGCTTTTAAAAAAAATCGATGCAAATACTCTTCCTTCTTTTTTTTTTTTTATTTTTCTGTTACAAAAGCTGAAATTTTATCTTATACAAAATGCAAATGAGTAAGAGGCATTAAAAATATAAGTCGTCAGAGCTTGGTTTGAGCAGAGCAGAACATGGCTGGAGTGAGGTCCATGTGCTGCTGTGGCTCAACCCATACCTTCTTTCATGTTCAAAGCCACTCAGGAGGACAAAGAAGGACTTCTGGTTATCACAATAACTACTGAAATTAGCCAACATGACCATCTAAAAACTGGCTTACTTTTTTAATTAATTGAGATTTTTCTTCTTTTTTGCATCTGCATACATTTGAGTGGAAAAAAAATCAGCACAATTAGTTTTGGACTAGCTTGAAGTGATTTCACTTTGATTTCTCAAAGGTCTGAATTTCAGATATTGGGAAGCAATTTATTTTTTAAGCAGTTTTTTGAACAATGCAAATTAAAATCATGTAATACTCTGTTCGTATTTTTGAAAAAAGTAAATCTTATTTTAAAAACTTCTGGTTTTGGTCATCTTTTGAGGCTGACAGTTTCCAGTTGTTCCAACTGGTCCCATTGCCATCTTTTGTCAGTCTACAATGAAACTTGAATGAATGGATGTTGAATTGGTTCAAACAAAATTGATCGTTTATTTAATAGCTGTATTGATAGTCCTTGATATGATATCACTCTGTGGCCTGCAAAAAGGCTTTAAGAAAGTGTTGGGTCTTAAATATTCTTATGAATACATAGAGCTGTGCCAGAAATACACAGGGGATGAACTGCCTTCTTTGGAAGGAGCTTCTTCATGACTTGCCAGACCATCAGACCAACCAAGAGAGTCCACAGTTCATATCAGGAGCCCAGACCCAGCACAGCTCCAATTCTGGAATATTTATAATTCCAGCCTCCTGCATCTCAGGGCACTGGCAGCTTGGCCCCCCCTGACAAAAACCTCCACGGGTGGAAGAAGCAGAACTCAAGCTGCTCATCAGATGTTTTTGACCAGCCTTTTGTCCGCTACAACTCAGTGGGAAGCAGCACCAAACTCCACAGTCAGATGGGATAGGAGAGAGCACCTGGAGGAACCACACAGGAGGACACCAAGTCCAGTCTTCTACAGCTGCAAGCCACTGGACAACAGGGAGAAACCATTCCTCTCTCTCCAGAGACAGAGAAGGTCTTCTTTAAATAAACAGACTAGATTATAAGGTCTTTTCATGTTTATTTAGTCAGTTGCCTCTACTGTTCCTCCAGGCACATTTTAGAGAGAAATTTGTGCCCAATGGATTTGACTTTCCTACTCTAAGCAGCTACTTGCTTCAGCATGCACCATTGTCATTATGCAGACACACATGCTTGCTCACTTTCCCATAATTAGCTAGCTCTAGGCATTTACCAAGGAGTGCAGATTCCCTCCTGGCATCTATGGCATTTTAGCACCATAAGCTCCAGCCTGCAGAAAGATGCAGTGTCCCATCCCAGCATGCTATTTCTACATACAGACACTCTTTCTTATTCTTGGAATTGGCCAAATCTAAATGCCTGAAAGTTCAAGTTCATCCTCCCAGAACCACAGGATAGACTTGTGAATCATGAGATTGGAAAAATGTTTTAGCATTCTTTTACTTGTCTTTCAGCTCTATGACCTTAAGTATTGATACCTTCAAACAGCAGGGGAGGAGAACAGGGGTAGAAATGTAATCATCACCAAAAAAAAAAGAAATCTCCCATGGCTGCAGGACCTAAAGTGCATCATAAAATCTGACACCATGGTGTGCTCCTCACCTTCAGCCACCAATCAAAAATATGAACTCTAAGGATGTAGCCTCACATTTATGACGCAATATTACTGTGCAAAAAGCTAGCAAGACAATCACTTCATCTCTATACTTAAAATCTATTTTAACACTCTGTCAACACACAACACTGAGAAAACGTGCAGAATCTGGGCTCATAATTTGGTGGGCTCAGAATTACACTGCTTTGGAAATCCATGCCTCTATCTACAGAGCCAGCACCTTGCACTCAGCAGTGTTTTCAGAAGAAGATGAGCATGAAAATAATTTTTGTTGAGCAGTGTAAGTAGCAGGAGGCCATGTGTTGTTGTGTCCTCCCCTGTTTGTACAGTATTTTGCATAATGGCATTCCCATCCTGGTTACCTCCTTTTAATATCCCATAATCAAAATATTAGCACTGACTGTGCTACTATTACCACTAATGAACACAATGAAGTGCTTTATTGTGAACTGCATCACCTAGCTGTGTAATTCCAGCCTTTTCAATATTAACTTTAGTTCTTTAAGTTTCTTTTATGTTGTAATTTTTTTTGATTGTTTGTTTATTTAAAGAAACTGAAACTTTGGCCAGCAATTTGTTGGACTCCAGCACTAAACTGTAAATTTTTGGTTCACTTGGTCTTTCAATCCTTTCTGCTTTATTTCTCTGCCCTGTCAAATGGAGAAGTGGTGGAAACCACAAATCCAATGCATGAGATTCCAAGCAAATAACAGCAGTCCAGTCTCATAGGCATTGGGAGCAGAGCTATAAGAGGCTTCTCATATCTGAGGAATAAAGATGAGAATTTTACAATGAAGTGTATGGAACATGCTTTTTGCTCTGCAGTCTGCTTATCTGTCAGTCACCTTTCTGTAAAATATCTGAAGAGCAAAGTAAACTCAAACAGTTGCAATGTTTGCATCTCCCTTGCACCTAATGTTACATTTACTATTTCCCCCTATTACAAAGAATATGTTGGGCGTTTCCTTATTTTTCTCATCTTTTTGTCCTCATTTAAATTATGTCATTCTTTTTGTCCTCATTCAAATTATATCATTTAAATTATCATTCTTTTCGTCCTTATTTAAATTATATCATTCTTTTTGTCCTCATTCAAATTATGTCTTTTAAATTATCATTCTTTTTGTCCTTATTTAAATGATATCATTCCAAGACGCCTACATGATAGTCACTCAATTCAGAGGGAAGAAAAATAAAAATAGCTTCACAGCAAATCCTACAGTCCTGTTCACAATCAGAATGTTTACGTGTCTAAATCAGGACTATGAGTAGAAAATGACACAAATTTGAAACTATTTAACCCTCAGAAAGAGACTGTATTAGTTTCCTTGATCCTTCTTCTCATAAAATTTCATAAAATTCTTCTCATAAAATTCTCATAAGACTTACTGTTAAATTATAAATAAGCAGGCAACAGTTATTGCACAGAACATTTCAGTGTACTCAACCAACAGGTTAATGATTTATAGCAATGACTAAGAATATTAAGTTTCTCTGAAAGTTGTGGGATTTAAGAATAAAGAGATTATAATAGAAACTAGAATTATAACTACATAAATTACTTGGGTTTATATTTAGGAAATGAGAGCAAAAGAGGATAAAATAGTCAGTATGTGATACTTTTCTGGAGTAGATACTGTATAAATAAAACTCACAAATTCCAAAAACAAGCTTTGAAGCTTGTTGAATGTTGAAGCTTTTAGAATCTAAACCTTATAGAAAACTGAAAAAATTCAAGCAGAATATCAAGAAAATGTAAATTAATGTAGGAAATAAAAGTCTGCTTAATGCTCACTTTCCTGGCCTCACTGACTGCAAATTCTTGCCTGCCATCACTTTTGTTAAGATCTGTCCAAGCTGCACTAAACCCTTGGGTGTGGAGTTTTTAACACAGCCAATGGGACTGTAACACAATGAAAATACTTCTTTGACCTCTCTCAGTTTTCACCTTTGAAGTCACACTATGGATACAAAACATCTTTCAGTTCAGTACAGAATTTTATCTGGGGTTTTTCCTATAAAATGATCTGCTGTGCTGAAAAAGATGAGTGAAATTGGAGTCACTTGAGATGTGAGAGCGCTGAAGTAGAGAAGGGAATTACCTCATAATTAGAGATGTGTACTGCACAGATACACTGATTATTCTTCTGTCTAGCAGATGGTGCCTGTCTAGGCACAATTGTCTTCAGTATTCTCAAAAAAAGTGGTTTTCAGTGCAATCGGTATTCTATACTAAATAATAAAATCTTTAGCAAGCTCTTACTACTTTGAAATAACCTGAATTGGAAGGAAGGTTTTCTATATGGTCCAAACTCCAACCTTACTTGTCTGTTTTAGCATCTTTGATTTTCCAGCCTTGTTAACATCTCTTCACAAGGCTCTTGTTTCTGAAAGTGCAGCAAGGTGCACATTAACCTGCCTGTCTCACTAACTGTAGCTGTTAAACCATCTACAATCAATGACACTGGTAATCAGATATTTTCTTTTGGTGCCAGGTATTAAAATGCAGGTTACCACCAACTTCCAGTCACTCACCACAGACTTCTCCACAGCAAAAATCTCTTTATTTATTTCATATGGATACTGGAGCTCTTCGCATGGATAGTGGAAAGTATGTAAAGTACCTGGAATTCCTGAGTGCCTTCAAGTGAGAACTGCACTTTGTAAGTTCAGATATTTGAGATATCCATAATTGCTTCAAAGCAGGGCTTGAAATCCCATACAAATGTCTTGCAATACTCACTACCAAAGCTAAGCAAAGTATTTTGCTTATAGGCAGAATATTTGAAGACAGGACAGGGTTAATAGGCTCTGACAGGACATAATTTTAAAACAGGACATAATCTCACCCACAATTTTTTGTGGTTTTATTGGTTCTGGTAAGCCCTGTCATACTCAGATTTCTTGAGTTAAAGTGAAGGTGAAAATAATCCTTCCTGATTCTACAGTGTTACACCCACTGATATCAGTGGGGCTCTCATAATAATCATAAATAAATTAATTTCTCTCTCTCTTCCACTTTTGACCAGTGTTCCCTTGGCCTTGCAGCTTTCCAGTTCTTGCTGGAAAACGACTGCAAAAAGACTTAAATACAAAGAGGGTAAAAGAGGAGGTTATGGTTTCAACTTTACTGCTGCAGACTGGGAAAGGCTGGGAGGTGTCTCTGTGAACTGGGAGAGTCATCTTGAAAATGTATAAAAGTAGGTAAATGGTCTGCAATTCACAGTGCACTATTAACATTTCCCTGAAGGGAGGAGACCTGCATTCAGCACCCCAGAACCAGCTAAAACCTGGTTTGCTTCATTGGGAACTTTACTGTGTACTGTACTAAAGCCTTTCTATTCCTGAGAGCAGCACATGAAGTCCAAGAACTGTTCCCATATGGATTCCCACGTGGATTTTTGAATATACTTACTTTTCTGACTGATTAAAAAAAAACACCCTCCTATTTTTTTCTGTATTTGCAATGACAGTGGTACAAAAATGCTCCCTATAGGCTGCAGGGAGCTGGGGATTGGGGTTGATCAGGGAATGTGATTCCATAGTACAGACAAGACAGCAAAAAAGCAAAAGTGCCCTCACATCCATGTGAGTTGAAATTCTCCTTCCCCAAGTGGCCACTTGTCCTATGATACATAAATGTCAGCATCCCTTGCTCTGTTTTCAATCCAGTTCCCATATTTATTTTTTTTCCTTAAACAAGATACAGTCCACTGCACTCTTTAAATATGAATGCAAATTCAAAGTTTAAATAAATACAATTTCTCATTAAGAACAAGAATCTCATTGTCTAGGTTCGGAAATTTACCCAAAGCTGAGTTTTTGATCCTTAATTGAAAAACTGAGCATTCAGCGGCCCAAACTTACACTGAAATGTGAAAGGCATTGGGGCATTGGCATCTTCAGGGACCTGGCAGTAGTTACTCTAGCCATGGGGATTTTCTTTTGCTGAAAGCCTGCTTTTGATTTATTTCCATAATAAAGAGTGAATAGCTGTAGCATCCTAATGATCTGAGATTTGTTTCTAGCTAACAGGCCTCTGGTGGCCTTATAAATTTGTTATGGAAGGACGTATTAAGGGAAATGGAATCTGTCCAGCAGGATGCCCGGAGTGACTCTTGTAGGTGGTAGAAAACATGCTTCTAATCACCTCCATGAGCAGCACTGCTCCAGAGCTATAATCCTGCCACCATTCCATCATGTCTGCCCTTCTCCACACCTACAGGAAAGCCTGTGGAGGAATTCTGTGAGTTTCCATGTGGTAACACCCAGGCAGGGCATCCTGGCTGTTTGGAGACAGCTCTATGGGAGGCTGAGAGGAAGAGAGGTAAAGGAAGGGATTAACTGCCCTCCCAAGAAGCAACCAGCCTAATGAATAACTGTGAAAAACTCTCCAGTCTGGAACATTTATGCTTAGAAATACCCAACAGAAATCACACAGTCTCTCCAAAGAGCAGTAATATCTCATTCCCAGGTTCGTGGTGATGCCAGCTCAGAGTTCAGATCCATAAATTTATAATTTGAAATAAACATTTTTTTATACCTTTTTTTTCCAGCTCTTTCTTAGAATTAATTATCCTTCTCAAAAAAAACTTTACCAACACGTGGAGGGTTCATGGATGATTGTGTGTCAGCAGAAACAAGAGCCGTGTCAAGGAAATCACAGAATATCCTGAGTTGTAAGGGACCCATCAGGATCATCAAGTCCTGCTCCTGGCCCTGTGCAGGACACCCCAAGAATCCCATGTGTCTGAGAGCAGCTGGAGTCTGTCTGAGCCCACGGCATCCCTGGGAGAAATGACTCCACAATTTAAACCAGGTTCTTGCTATGCTGTGCACAGTTCATGGTGCATCCGAGACCAGCCCCACAGAAGTGAGTACATGTGTTTATCCAGTAGATTCCCAGATGAACCATCCCTGGAAGGGATCAAGGCCAGGTTGGATGTGGCTCTGAAGTCACCTGGCCTCGTGGAAGGTGGGTTTGAAGGAGATGATCTTCAAGGTTCCTTCAAACCCAGCCTGTTCTGTGACTCTGTGATCACTGGTGCTCTTTTAATCCAGGTAAGAAACCATGAGCTGAGCACAGACATGCAGCCACCATAGGAATTTTGCACCAAGTTTTCTGACAATGGTTAGGAAGAGCCTTGCTGAGGGGAAGGGTGGATTGTGAGCCCTTCCCTCTTTAAACACCAAGGAATTCAACTATGAGACACAAGGCTGCTGGAAGCCAGGCTTTCTTTGCCTCACTCTGCATAATTCTACCTTTTTCTCAGCCTCCTATTCCCCCATTTGTTTGAATCAATGCCTTGCTGTCAAGTACTATATTATTCCTTTGTGAACAACCACTATTCATCCAATTTACTCTCTCACATTTTGTGGCACATCCATGAGGAAATTTCAATGATTATCGATTCATCTTCTGCTTGGTTGTGCTGTAAAGCCACATCTATAAATGTCTTAGATAGACACTCCCTGTTAAAAATTGAAATATAATCTTTGTTCTCCAGTTTCAGTTGGATGCATGAATCACATGGCATTGTTTGGTCTCAAGTAGGTCTGTGCTGAATGAGTATTCTGAATTCATTCTGAATTCATTCAATCTGTCAGAATGAGGAGTTTGCTTTTTATGAATGCTCTCTTAGTGTTCCTCAAAATTTATTGAGAGCATTCATGGCAGCAAATTGTGTTCATATGATTCACTCATGGGAAAGAAATAAAAATGGGCAGTGCCATACCCAACACAAATCATTTTATGTGCATACTACTTAATTCAGGTTTCAATTATCACACTGTTTTATGATAATCCAAAAGCTGCTATTCCCTTCTACTGTACAATATTAGTACAAAAGTTTTTGTCCCAAAGATGTTGCACACTCTGACATGTATCAAAAGCCATTTCTGAGCCATTCTGGCCTAGAATAAATAATGATCTTAAATAATTGTTCCATTTTAAAAGTGTATCAGTTATTCTGGAATGCACATGTCTTTCATTTCAAAGCGACACCTAATTTAAGATATCATGGTATTATATAACAATTTCTGTCACAAGATGAGACATCTTTGCTGATGTCAGAACTCAGCCTTGAGGGTTTAAATTATTTGCTTTTTCCTCTTTCTGTTAATAAGATGTAGATCACCACTGAAATACACCTGAAAAGCTGTGCTGGGGGTTAGATTATTGGGAACCAGGAGAAAGACCTGAATAAGGGTCAAATTCAACAGCCAGTTCTTGCTACTCTAATTTGTTGTTGTGTTTTGTTGGTTTGATTGTTTGGTGGGGGTGTTTAGTTTTTCATTAGGGTGGAATTTTTTTCACCATTATTTAGCATTTATCCTTCCAAATTTTGTCTCTGTTAAAAAATAACCTCACAACCAACACTGAAGATAATTTCTCTGCAGGCCAAGGGAAAGGCAAGCTATTTGCAATATTTATCCCAGAATATGGTCGCAAATATGTTTTATTCTCAGCACTTTGATCTAAGGAGCAGCCTGTTATCTGTGTTCATTTTGATGCCAACAGTGAGTGGCAAGCAACTTTTCCTCTCTAGACAAGGCTTTTACTAGAATCTTTCTAATATTCTTCTCTGATTTGGTTTCAGAACTTGAAACCTTTAACTAGGGTTTGTCATAATGTCATAAACCAAACAGCATATTAATAATGCAGGTTTTAAAAGTTCTGAGTTAATCCATTTCTGAGACTTTCAGAATTCTTACTGAATTCTTCTTTCTGAGACTACAGAATTCTGAGACTTACATGTTCCTTACAAATTCATGAGAATTATCTGAGGAAGGTGCTGAAATGCATGAAAATATTGATACGAACTCTAAAACAAGGCTGATCCTCTTCTTGTGATGATTATAGTTGTGTATCAGTTTTGGTGTTTTGGGGGCCTGAGTTTTACAGTTTTACAGTGTTGTGGCCATGAGAAGGAATGAATTATCATTGCACCCACCAGGAGGGGCTCAGAACTGCTTATTTTGAAAGAAAAGACAAAAAATTTTAATAAAGGTGCTCAGGTGGAGAGGTAAGTGTGGCCTGGGGTGTAACATCCTCAGCTCAAATTACAGAAGGTAGCACAACCTCAGTTGCTGCTGGGAACATTTTAGAAAGCAGAGGAAAACATAAACAGAGACCAAGCACCTAAAATACGCCACAAGCAACAGAAGGTGCTCAGTTTTTTGTCCTAAGTCAGTCTCAGGAATGTGACCTGAACCCTAAACTCTTTCTTTCTATTACAGGATCCCACTCATCACAAGAAGAAAGAAATTAAGTACTAAAATTGTATTTCTAACCTTATTCTGCCAAACCACTTTATTTCACATAAAAGCTGTATCTCAATTCTGCACTAGCCATAAAAATTTGGGGGTTTAGACTGGCATGCCAGCCTTTGAAATGGAGTCTCATAAAAGGAGGAAAAGGGAGGAAAAAAATTAGATCTTCAGAATGGCAGTAGAAAAGCTCTTGGTCTTAGCTGGGAGCAGTGTGACTTTTGTTGTTCTTGTGTCACTATCCCAGTATTCTTTAAAGGCAAAATTGGATTTTTTTCATATTGAAGTAAAATACAGGGTTGACTTCCAGGCTTTTCATGTTGGTATTTGGAACTTGAAAAACTTGTTTTCCTCCTCATTCTGCCAGGCTAGTAAAGAAGAAGAATTAGGTGATGCATAGCGTATATTTGTTGGCAAAAAAACCTCAAGAGTAATAAATGAAGCTGCCACTTCTTTTTTTTTCCTGAATAATTTGTCTCAACATGTAGAGCTCGGTGTGTTCAGACACAGAGATGTTGGAAGCTGGACTGTTGGCCTGAGCATGGCTGCTAAAATGCTATCATGCTGCACAATCAAATTTCTCTGTCAGGTCTGCTGGTGAAATATGTTTAGCTATCAAACCACACAGCCCCAAGTGAGCACAATTGTCAAACCTATGCACTGCAAGCATCATAGGCAGCCAAATATTTTTGGTAACAGTACGTCAGAGTAATTAAGGTTAATTATCTGCAACTACAGAGGCCTGCTATTGGAATAACAATCTTTTTCCATGACAACCTGTAATTCATTTGATCTTTCTGTGTTTTGAAAGCATGGGTAATTTAGGTTTTCTCATGCCCAGGGCCAGTGGAGTAAAAGGTTTTACAGTTTTTAATTAAATAAAGCCGTGAATACCTGGTGGACTTCGATCAGAAATCCTGCCTTTGGAGGGCTGGGGCTCAAAAAACTTCCGCAGATGGTAAAATTATTATGATTTCTTATTGTAAGAAATTCTGTGGGTTTCCTGTTATTCTGCAGGATTAGTAATTAACTCTATTCCACTCAGGGGAGGGATAACAGCCAGCCTTTGGACTCTAGGCCGGGCATTCAGTAGAGGTACAAAATTCAACCAGCTGCAGCAGCTGGCAACCAAAGAGGGCAAAGAAATCTCAGTCATTGTGTCTGGCAAGGCCACATCAGTACTTGAAACAAAGCATGACAGTTCCAAAGTAAGATGGGGAAAAAAAACCTCGTTGGGGGTAAATGTGAAGTTGGGTAGAAATGGCTTTCCTTATACTGGCAAAATGCTTGACATTTCCAAAGCATTCCTATGAGACAAAATCAATTTGTTCTCATCAGATTTTGTGGCAGCACAAAAGTGCAGTGATCAAGGGAAGTAAAGAAATCCACCATCAGGAAGGAGAATTCAGATCAAATACCAATTCCACTCTTAACTCTTGAGTGTGGCAGGCATCTTGACTACCTTAGTCTCATATGCAATGTGTGGAGAGCAACACAATGTGTTTATAATATTTCAAATGTATTCTGGTCCTGTCAAAGGAGTAATTGTATCATTTATATATATATATATATATATATATATATATATATATATATATATATATATATATATATAAAATTATATCAATTGTTCATTGATATTTTACATATATATATATATATATATTATATCAATGAACAAGCAGGAGTCACACACATAACTGGCTGAAACGCTAACCTGATCTAACCCATGAATCATTAATTCTGCCATGGTTTTTTTGCTGTGATTTTTGTTGTGAAGAAAGTATAAAACCCAATATTGGTATGGGTTTTATTCTTTTCCCATAAATTGTTGGTATGTTGGCTTTTGTACTGAATGAAGTTGGAATTTGTTTGGGCAGAACTATTCCAAAGGGGGAAGAAACTTCCAGATGTATGTTTGAAGGAAATGTACCCATCTCACCTGAGAAGAAAGAATGTTAAAGCCACAGCTAGAGGATGGCTTACAAATAGCACAAAAATTCTGTCAGAAGTTCTTTTGAAAACAGCCATAAATGGACTTGTGAGTACTCCTAGAGACACCCCAGTGCTGGATGCCTACAGGGCAGGAGATGTCATTGTAATGTCTTCTACAGAGCAGTTTCTACACCTGATTTACTCTATCTCCAAAATAATAATCATGCTGAGTATGATTTGAAATTTCAGACTTTGTTTGAAATTACACCAGCTCTTTAGAAAACTTTTGAATCTGTTAATTCTTTAATTCATTTTTAGCTGTAAATAGTAGAAATGGTAATTAAGTTTCATGAAGTGACTATTTCATTAGGCTGTACTTGTGAAAGTATGAAACACTGGAAGGTCAGACTAATGTGTACAGTCCTTGTCCACTGTTCCATGCCATTTTTGTGCTGATGTGTGGTACATACCCTGAAACTGATGTGGTTTTAGCTCTGTGTACCATCTCCAAATTAACCATTTTCCATAAAGTTGTTTTAAACTATGAATCTGTCATCAAACTTAGGAGCAGAACATCTTGCTCTTTTTAGAGAGACAAACTTTTAGCGGCACATTTTTGCCAGCTTGCTTAAGATTTCTATCACAATTTCACATAAAGATTTGTCTTCTGTTGTAACCCAAGTATCCATGCCCCGAAAGCACCAAAAGCTTCTGCCTATCTGCCTCCTGGCCATTGCCCCAGCAGCTGCAGTTAAAATTCTAGTCCCATCTTGTGTCCAGGCCTGGCTGTTCCTGCTTGCTCACAGGACTTGGCTGCAGGACTCTGCATGAATGCTGCGGGAGGCTTCTTCTCCCCTCCTGTTGGCCTTGTCTTGCTGATTCTGCCTGGGGTTGGATTACAGAATCATGGAATCTCAAAATGGTCTGGGTTGGAAGAGATCTTAAAGCTCAACCAGTTTCCAACTCCCTGCCATGGGCAGGGACACCTTCCACTGTCTCAGGTTGTTCCAAACCCCATCCAGCCTGGCCTTGGGCACTTCCAGGGATGGGGCAGTCACAGCTTCTCTGGGCACCCTGTGCCAGGGCCTCCCCACCCTCACAGGGAAGAATTTCTTCCTGATATCCCATCTAAACCTGCTCTCTGTCAGTGTGAAGCCATCCTCCCTTGTCCTGTCACTCCAGGCCCTTGCCAAGAGTCTCTCTCCAGAGAGTCAGACTTACTGAAGCTGTGCCAACCTCTGTAATTCTGGAAAAAGACCCAATGTGAGGACAAATTCCTTTCATGGCAGCTCCATCTGTGAAGGATTCTTGCCAAGAGATCATCACCAGGTCCTGAAGACCAAACTGGAAGGTTACCAGGTTGGGAGGTTACCAGGTTGCCACGAGACACCCTCAGACTCTGAGTTTCTCTGTCCTATGGTTCTTGTAATAATTTCTACTCAACGCAGGACAAAGGTAAAACAAATAACACATGAGAATGTTTGTGTTCAAAGTTCCCTTTCCAATATAACAAGAGAATGTGTCAGAGGGAGAGCAACTGAAGCTCATTAAATCAGTGCTAGCATGATGCAAAAGGTTAGAGTAGACAGCAAACAAGCATGCTCTGCTTTTGCAAATGACTCATCTGTTTGTTGGGATATAGGTCAGGAAAGTGTTTGGAAGCAGCTGAAGCTCCCACCCTTTTCTGAACAGAACACATGCTGCAGGTTGAAGCAATCCCCCTCACTTCTGTCATTTCAACAGACACAGCAAGGACAGAGTCCAGCCATTCTTTTCAAGCTCAACTGCTCTTGGATCTCTCCCTGGAGGATTCCTCTGCTGCAGACAGCACACTCCAAACCCTCTGGTATCATGCTTGGAATGAATAAGGCTTGCGCGCCAGCGTGAGTCGGCAGTAAACACCATCCCTGGACAATTGTACCAGCAACTGAGCAGAGCATGGCATGCCACAAGCCCTCTATCTGTGCACAGGGTCCCAGAAGATGCCCTGTTCTCGGCAGATTGGTTAATTCCCAACAGTATCTGCAGTTTGTTATTGCTGGTTTTCATTTGCTCTGCGCTTCTGGGTTGAGGAACTGCCAAAACACTCTAAGCAGCAATTCTTGTAGCCCTTTTCTCATGAGATTTCCTCTTTTCTTCCCTGATCTCATGCAATTCCCCACTCAGCTTTTCCGTGCCCAAACAATCCAGGTAAATGGATAAGAAGTGACAGTCCTGAGTGCTTATCTGGAACAACAACACAATGTTTCTCCTATTCATCTATTATTATCATATCATGTATGTTTATAGACTTGAATGAATAAAACAAAACTTTGTCTGTCATGTAGCTATCTGTTTAACTTCAAAAGTGCATTTCATGTCCCTCATTGGACACTTTTACTGAATGGTTGAGCTTTCCCAGCAGACTTCTCATGGAAAACACATTCTTTTTACTGCAGTTTGAATTCTGAGCTGTCCACAGTAACGTTTCACTGCATAGCCAAAAGCAGTATGACTTTTCAATTTTCCATTCAACCATGCAGCCAGTAGTGCCTAATGTTGTAAGTGTACATGGAAATTATCTATACTGCATGCAATATTCAACAACAGTACCAGTCTGCTGAGGATATTCACAAATGTTTTGAATTAAAGCAAATATTAGAATTTTGTAAGCAGTCCTCAGGCATCTTTTGATGATCCTTGTGGGTCCTCTCTAATTCAGGATGTTCTATGACTCTGTGATATTCTATCATGAAAAAATGGAAAGAGGGGAAATGACTGTTTAAATGGTTTATTTCAATTTACATGCTATGCTCAAATCTATACTTTTACTTCTGTGGCAAATGAGTAACACTTCTGACCCCCTGGATGTGTGGCTTTATCTTGAAAATGGCGCCCAAAGTTGCAGGCTTTGAAACCAGTGATGCTTACACTGTGTCACATCACAGTTCCAGAGACATTTTTCTCATTGAGAAAATCAGTTGAAGTTGTTCCTTTCCCTTCCTTCCAACACCAGCTGCTCATTTCCGTTCCCTGACTGCCCTATCTATTGTTCTGGCAACAATTCCTTGTGGACTTCCTTGATTTATCCTTTTCAGTCAACTCCTATATTCCCGGATGGGTAATTTTCAATCCACAGCTTTTTCCTAATTTTGTTCCTTGGTTTCTTTATGACCCTGCAGTAGTGGGACAGTGAGTTTGAAGTGGCAACATATGAGCAGAAGACAAAAGCCTGTCTGTGCTGCCAAGATGTGACCGTGGTTTAGGGCACTAAAATTGGTCTTTGGTTATCTGTAGACCTTTTTTGTATCTGCAATGTCAAGATTCATCTATCTAAGATCACTGCAAAATTTATATTTAAAGTTTGGACACCACTTCTTAAGATAGAGAGGGCAGTGAAAAGTAGCAGTGCCTCGAGTGGACGTTTTTGTAGAAGAACCCAACCTCCAGCATGAATGCTTTGGATCTAACTCCAGCAGAGACTGCTCCTGACATGCAGGAAGTCTAATTCATGCCTTCTGCAAGTGGCTTCTGATACCCAAACCATATCCAATCCTGCAGCTAGTGGCAAAATGTTAAATGACGGCTCTGGAATACAGGCAAGGATAAATTAAGAACTGCTGATGAGAACATGTTTCTACATTCAAGAGTCCTTAGTCAAGTCTATGGCAAAATTCCTTCTGGCTTTGATATTAAAGGAAATAGAATTAGTGCTTTTTGTTGCTCTCTGCTGTGTTTTGGTGGGGATTCTTTACAGCTTTTTTCTTCATTGGCTGCAATCTTTCAGCTTTCCCTCATCCGACCCATTCTTCTGTTCTGAACTATCTGCACAGAACAGAAGAATCTTCTTCAGAGCTCCAGAGGACAAGTGAAATATTTCAAGTTTGCCTCGCGGAAGAATGCTGTGGGTAGGAATATTTCCTTTGGGATGACAATATCTATCTATTGTATCTTCCCAGTGGTTTGCTGGGTGGTATATCTTTCCTGATGACAGGTTAGGATTCCTATTGCATCAGTAGCATTCATTTATTAAAGGTTACAAAATCCCATACACTCTCATAGCTCAAACTGGCCAAAAATGCAAAGGGACAAGATGGGTGTGAGACCAAGCTAGAAAATTGAATCTGTGCGATTAGGGCCAAAATTTGGAAGGTGTTAAACTGGGCAGTGATGTACCAGCAACATAACTCAGGTGAGGGTCAAGGGGCTGAGCACAAAAGTGGTTCCCAAGAAAAGGAAGCCCCACACAGTCAGACAGTTTTGCTCCAGAGCTGTTCTTTCACAGCCTTCTCAACCATAGGATATTTCGGATGTGCCATGTCCCAGATGGCCACGGGCCCAGGCAGCAAAACTTTTCAGGATGGAGAGGTTGTGCCCACAGATCTGAGGCATGGTCTGCTGGGAGCTGTGGCCTTCTCTTATGGAACCAAGGGATGATACAGAGAGGAGAAGGCTCTTGGGTTCCTCACCTCCTCTGTCCAGGCAATGCACCTCATGTCTCCTCATCTCACCTCTTCTTACATATGGGATTGAGGATGACCAAGCAAAATGTTTCCCACTGTCACAGAAGTGAGAGCTGGCAGATTTAGAACTGAAAAACCCCACCATGGATGTTATGTCAGTTATTGAACAGCATTTCAGCTCCTGAAGGATGGATGAGACTATTCCAGCAGAAGGGTTTCATGATAATATCAACAGAAGATATTATGAAATCTTACAGAATATTGCATTGGAACCTGCATTTTGATCAAGAACTAAGAGATTGCTAATCCTCTAGAAGCTTTTACACGTGAAAAGAATACAGAAAATCATTCACCTCTGTCTTTCTCAATTAAAGGGTGTAATCAATGGGGTGCATGCCAGCTGTCTAGTTGAAAGATATAACATTTGTGTTTATGATGGCAGGAGAGACATAAAAATCTTCACAGTCCCTGGCATAGCTTCCTTGTGGGTCTTGGCACACAGGGCAATGCCATTCCACCCAGAAAACTGCTGTCTCTTTCAGTGTGGTAACCATGCACACTAGCCAGGGATAATTTTGGAATAAATCCTTACCTCTTTCTCTTAAAAAAAAAAAAAAATTAAAAAGAGAGATTTTTGTTGTGGTCAAATTTAAAAAATGAAGGAAATGTAGTTAATCAGTGTGAATTCTTTGAGGAGCACAGAGTTCTAATTGTTGAAGTGGAAAAATCAACTATTTAAGAAATGTAAAACCCCACTTTTTATTTCAGGTTTGAAACATAGTGGTTCTCTGAGCCAGGACACACAAATTTTAGCTTTACCTTCTAGGGTTTGGCTTCTCGTGTATCCTGGCAATTAGTTTGGCCTCTGCAGTAAAACTCTGGGCCTGAGCTTGATTAAGAGAACATTTATGAATAACATCCTCAGAAAAATTAAGGCCATGGCCAGGCCCAGGCCACAGTGGCAGAGAAGTAGGTCCTGTGCTATGGCTAAGCTGTTCCAGAAAACAGAAGAACCAGGCAGCTCATAACTCTTTCCTGTGATAGCAGTCATCACTCTTCTTTCACAGCTTTCAAGCCCAATTGGAAATTCCTGAAATTTTCATTTCATTTCTTTCTAAGAACGCTTGCCAAATTCAGCAAAAAACACCAGCCATGGTGGTATATTTATTATTAAGATGCTCTTGACATGATGGATGAATCATGAGTTTACACAGTGACAGAAAGACCAACCTCTTCAATCCCCCTAAAAAATACTGGGAATTAAAAAGGCTACTACCCACATATAGGGACAGATTCTGCAGCCCTACTACCACTGACATGACTGAGAATTAAAAAACCTACCAGTCCTGTAAGCATTTGGATCTTTTCAAACTTTGATAGCTGTTTATTGCAAATGGGTTTTTTCCATCTCTTTTTAAATCTTCACCAGTCTGCCTACAGGGCTATTTCACAAACTTACCTCTACATAAAGCTTATCTGCCAGAACCTTTTCCCACCTTCAAACATGTCCTTTTAGGCTTCAAAGAATGGTTCTCCCAATGCCAGGGTTGAATTTTAGTTACTTCTCTCACTGTCCTTCTACCATTTGCTGGAAGAGTGAGAAGCCACCCCAATCCAAGGGGCACTTTCACCTCTCTGCTCTTGTCAAGGAGGCAAAACTTACTGGAAGCAGATGGAGTTTGGGGCTTTTTTTAGTAAGGCCTTCCCAAATGAAGCTCAGTTTTGTGACTCTTAACTCTCTAGTGACTACATCAAAGCAAGTGAGAGACTTTTTTGTTTCAGTTGAAGGAGCCAACAAAGCCAGGGCAGGCAGGGCAGGTGGAGTGTGTCAGAAATAAAGGACATTCCCAAGCAGTCTAGGAAGACAGACTTGCTAAGGGGCCCTATCCACAGCTCATCACTGGGATGCCCAATAGCACTCCAAGGAGAATAGCACAGCCCTTGCACCCCACAAAACTGGTTAGGCAGGGTTAGGGAAAGCTCATTTCAGTGTGTCATGAGGCCATAATGCTCATCAAGGGAAAAATGGGCAAGTCTTGCTGTAAATCTTCTACACAATACAATGGGGTACCAATATCCCTTCCCACAGTGTGGCATGGCTCTGAGCTTCTCATTAGGAATGTCACAAACACAGAGAAAATTCTTGTGGTGGCTCGACCCTGTCTGCATGCCAGGTATCCACCAAAGCTGGTCCATCATGTCCCTCTCCTCAGCTGGGCAGAGGAGAGGAAACAATGAAGGGCTCTTGGGCAGGGAAAGAGCACTCACAATTAACATGACAAGCCAAACAGACTGGACCTGGAGAAAGAAAATAGTTTAATTTACTACCAATTGAATCCGAGTTGCACAATAAGCAATAAACTTGAACCTTAAAACCATCTTTCTTTCACCCATCCCTTCTTCCCAGGCCCAACTCCACTCCCAATTTTCTCTACTTCCTCCTGTACAGAGGTGCAGGAGGAGAGGGAGAGAGGGTTGTGGTGAGTCCATCATACATTATCTCTGCCATTCCTCTCTCCTCAGGGGAAGGACTGCTCACACTCTTCCCCTGCTCCAGTGCAGGGTCCCTCCCAAGGGAGACAGTCCTCCAGGAACTTCCCCAGTGTTGTCCTTCCCAGTGGCTGCAGACCTACACAAACTGTTCCACAGGGTCAGTCCTTTAGGAACAGGCCGCTCCAGAGTGGGTCCCTCACAGGGTCACAATCTTGAACAACCCTGCCCCAGTTTGAGCTTCCCACAGGTCAGCATCCTTTGGGCATGGCCCTGCTCCAGCCTGGGCTCCTCCTTTCCCTGTAAGTCCAATACAAGTGGTTCAAATGTGAAAGCCACTTCTCCATGGATGAAGCCAACAGTTTTTCATTCTTGTCTGCTGATAAATTTTGGCTTTAACCTAATTCATCCCATTGTCAGCTGGGAAGATGTGCTAGGGGACAGCTGGCCTGGGCAATGCAGTCAAAAGCAAGCTGTGCTCCTCAAAAGGGACATATTCTGCACAGTCCATTGAGTCATCCTGCAAATCCTATGGTTTCATTATTTTCACTTTCCTGCTCCTAAAACTTGTCTACAAATCCTTCAACAAATACCCACAAGTGTTTTCTTCTACTTCAGATGTGATTTTCTAATGGATCAGATATTGTCATAATTATGTAGCACTTTTCAATAAGTATTCTTATAATCTCTTTCTCCTTACAACCCCAAGGCCATAGCACTCCACACTGGTATGACTTTCAATATTCCATACCAAACAATGGGAAAAAGACCTGGAGTTCAAAGTCTGAATGCATTTTTCAAATAAATTTGGTGCATTTTCTTGACAGATTTCTTCTAATTAATTAATCTAATTCAATAAAATTATTTCTAGTTCTATGCAGCGTGCAAACTCCATACTGTGTTTACATGCACACGTATGGGCAGAGAAATTTAATTTGAGAGGATTTTGACAGAAAGTTCTTTTCTTATAAAGAACTTCTAGCTTCTTCAGAGCAGAAGTTTGAGATCAAAGGTATTACATAAATCCATTGCTGTCTCCTATAAAAACTAAAGTTTTAGTACAACTCTGGTGTTATAAAAGAAGAGGAGAATTTCACCTCCTAACTGGTAAGATCAATTGCTGAAGTTGTCTCACACACAAGCTGTGTTTTCCAAAATTTCTTTTAAGCAAGTGCTGTTTATAACTATTCATCAAACTACAAGTTGCTGATAAACTGAGCATTGAAAACACAACAAAAGTGGGATATAGTTAATTAAAAAAAAGAGAATTTTCTAGAATATATAAGGGACATCAAGGTCCTAGTGGAAACTGTCCCTGCCCATGGCAGGGGGGTTGGAAGGACATGATCTTCAAAGTCCCAAACTATTTCATGGTTTTATGACTGATTGAAAACTGGTTTAAATATTGAATAGCAAGTAATTTCAATATGTAGTCTTTTAAGTAGTACAAAATTAATTTCAAGAGGTTGTACTGTGACAAAAAAATGTATTTCCCTCGCTTTTTTGATGTACTCCTTGATGGATGGAAAGGGCTTTGGTGTCTGAAAGTGCAGTGTCAGGCACTCAGAAAGTAGTTCCTGTTTTAGAGGAATTAGGCAAGAATATTGCTTCCAACATCATCTGTTCTGTTGGTTTTTTTTTGTTGTTGTTACATGTTGCTATATACATGAGTAGGTATTCAATGTCCTTCATCCAAAAATAAAGAGAAAAGCTTGAAAAAATTACTTCAAAATGCTCAAACAGTAAAAGCAGTCATGCTGATACACAAAAACAGCATTAAAAGAGCTTTTAGGAGAAAACTGTTTTTCAGCCAGGCTTGGGATTTAGGAATCTGGTTTAATAAACTTTGGTTACAACAACAGTGGCATGGCACATTTATTTATACCTTCATCTGCATCACAGCAAGCACACTGGAGTGTTTCCTCCTCTCTACATAAATGCCCTGGATTAGTGGTGATTTCTTTCCTCTTTTCCCACTTCACTTCATGGCGGAGTTAAAAATATCAGCTGAAGCTACAGAACCTACAGAAAAAGTGGGGAAAAAACAGAATCTTAGGCGAGCTTTATGTGAAGCATTGTTTCTCATCTTCCAGAAGATCTGGGTATGGTGCACAAAAAACCAGCATCAAATCCCTGCAGGACGTGCTTTTCTTGAGAACTCTGCTTAGATCCTAGCAAGCACTGAGGTTTTGGCAAATAAAATAAATTCTGCAGCTCAAGTGTCTGTGTGCAATGTGAGGGCATGGGGGTGACAATAAATGACACTACACAGGAGCGTCTCTTGTGCCTTTTAAATTTTCCAAACATGTGAAAAACTAATCATGTTTATCCAGCTCTCCAATCCCAACAATTATGCTGTTAAGCCTTTTATCCATAAATGACAGTGAGAGGGCTGTTATTCATGCATGTATATATGCATAACTTGTTTTCATCTTGCTAAATTCTTCGTTTCAAGCCCATAGCACATGTTCTGCTAAAATGTGGTTATTTTCACCATATATAAGTAACTTGCCCTTTGACTTTCCTGAATGTGATTGTTATAACTTTTTTTTTGAAATTTTTGTGACATTCTATAGTCTCTAGTCCCTTGCTATTTACTTCTTCTCTAAAAATGAAGAAACCCTTTCTTTTTCGCTAATTTTTCCAACCTGGAAACTGCCTCTTTTTCTGAGGCAGAGCTGATTACAGATAAGACCACATGTGATATAAGGGGCTTTATACTAATTTCTGTATTATTTATTCCATGTCTCCTTAGGTTTCCCAGCTCTGTTGTCTAACAGCTAAACAATACTGTCCCTTGCTCTGAGGGGAAAAAAAAGAAACCACAAAAACCCTCAAGTATTTTTCATGTACTCATTTAAAAACAGATGAAATATTTGTGCAGCACCAACCATTATGCTTCAGTGTCAGAACTTTTGGGTTGTCTTTCATGGAGTGCACCCATGGTTTTAATAACTCAAACTGTGGGCCTGCAGGCTCATGCCAACCCATAAAGCAAGTGAAATATTGCTTTTTAAATTTAATTTATGATTTTTTGTTTGCAGGGAGACTTTTGTTCCCGCAGCTTCAAGCAGAGTTTGAAGCTGCTTCCATCTGTACAGCATGTTGCCTCTCCTTCAGAAGACAGCATCATAGAAAAAAATCATATTCTAATGATGTTAATCTGGGGGGTTCATGGAGGTTTATAATCTGATTTTCATTAGGCCAAAGTAACTTTTAAATAGCGGGAGGGGTTGAGAAGGCAGAAAGAGGTTTTGTCTTCTCCAAGGCCTCTTTACTTCATCTTATTCAAGACCTCTCCGACTTACTACGGTGATTCAAAGTGTTCTCAAAATACAGCTGAGTCTGGACCAAATGTAACAAAGAACTGGAAAACTGTACAAGTAAAATTGGAACCTTTCTTTATCTCATTTTCCTATATATTTTGGCTGGGCCTTTTCTTTTCACTCTCAGCTAATTGCTTTGTAATTCATTAAAGGATTGATGGAAGAGGATGGCACCAGGGCATTCATCTGGAGCTGGATGAATCTGGAGCTACATGCAATTCCTTTCTTTTCTATGAGTTCCTCCTTTTCCCTAATTTTATGTATATTAATAATTTAATGTTCCTGAAAGCCAAAGAAACTGGTGAATTTATTAGGATCCTGATCTTCAAAGGTTTTCAGCTCTTCAGCTGACAAACAGAAATAAAAGTACTTTAACACCTTAGAGAGAAGAAAATATAGTTTGTAAAATAAAAAAACTATGAAACATTTTGAAAAGATTGGAACCTGCAATTACAAAGAAATAAGGAGGTCCCTACATGGCCATGTACATGATTCATACATGTGTAAAAATATATTAATGTATTTTTAGATGGAAAACACAAAGGAATCTAATTCCTCCTTCATTGCCATCTCAGAAGACTCAGAAACACTTTAGGGAGGCTTACACAGGTGAATAGCTCTAGTTATGTGAATCCTAGATGAAAACAAAATACCCTGTGTCTGCAGTGGCATCTGTGCATAACTCCACAGTTTTGGTTCATTTAATTAATTAAAGGCTTTTGTGATGGGGCTATTTTTAGGTTGGTTTCCTATAGAAATGGGTTTCTCTATGAGCATACAGTGTGTTCATTCACCCCTCATGACAACTTCTGAAGTCACTGCTCATTCCAGCTCAGTTTGGCAGGGGCATGAAAATGAAGATGGGTGCATGTGAATTTTCATGAGAAGGGGTAGTGGGATGGAGAAAGAAGATTCAGAATAGTTCTTTTACTGAGGAAATGGTAATTTTAACTCAGTTCCTTGTGCATCTAAAAAAACAGCAACCAGCTGAGCAGGCAGCACATGCACTGCCCTAAAATAGCTGGGACCATTGCCCCAGCCTATTGCTAAGATATAAAGTGCCATCATGGAGAGGGAAAGCAGGAGTGATGCTGTGGATGCGATAAAGATGGTGGGAATGGGGGAATTTGGGAACTGGGAAAGAATCCACAGGTAACCAGGAATCCAAAGATGTTCTCCTTGCACTTTTTTTGGTGTTGTTTTGTTTGGAGTTGGTGCTATCAAAACCCTTTTTGGCAAGGGCAGGGAGCCAGAAGAGCATAGCAGGTGCTAGCTGGAAACTTACAAAACAGGGAAGCAGAGGCAAGACTGATGCCTGTGACAGAGAGAAAGCAGCTGCCCTGCATGCCTGTGAGTTAGAGTCTGGTTGTGTGGGAATGGGAGGGAGGATATGGTGGCAAGCCTCCTGTTTATTTTGTGGGAATTTGCTATATGTTTAGGGCCCACCAGAAAGCAGCCAGCATTATCTCTGCTCTCTCCCCTTTTCCTCAGGGGTGAAGTGAGGAAAGCTTTCAGTCAGACCTCACCATGTTTCCCAGCTTTTGCGGGTTTCAGTCAGTCCCTTGTAGTTTAGTGGAAGAGATTTTTTTTTTTTTTCCCTGAGGTTTGAATACTCAAGGAATATACTCTAACATACCATTGTAATTTCAATTGGTTTGTATGTTAGCCTGATTATATAAACCTCTTGGTTTTGCCTTCCAAATGCAAGGAAGTCGGTTGGACAGCGTGTAAGATTCACCCCCTCCGTCTCCTCCGTAGCCGTAGGGAGGGTGGGGCAAAAAAAGCTATTGTGCAAAGAAATAAGAGATTCTCAGTGATCCATGTCACATTGTTGGAGGGAAGCAATGAGACCCCTGCTCTGAAGCACATGGAAATCCTTGGATACCCTCACAGGCACCCTTTGTTTACGCAGGAGCCTGCAGTGACAGCCTCTGCTCCGGAGGCTCCCGGCTTCACAGGGTGGCTCGGATGGGATATTTTTGCATTCCCAGGGCTTCTTCAGGCCAGCTGTTCCTCTAACTGAGTGGATAGCATCAGTCAGCTCCCCCAGCCAGGGCTCACTCCTCTCTGGTGTTAGCACACTGCTGCAGCTGCACGATGCAATTGTGTACATGCAGTCAGGATGAGTGGGACCATTACCATGGATGTTGCCCACTCACCTGATAGGGCAAGTATTTTTGGGGCAGGATTTGTGCTGGTTTTGGTTGGGACAGACTCAATTTTCTTTGTAGTAGCTGGTGTGGGGTTGTGTTTTGGATGTGTGCTGGGAAGAGGGCTGGTACCTCAGTGATGTTTTCATTATTGATGAGCAGGTCTTGCACAGTGTCACGGCTTTTCCTGCATCTCATTCCGTGCCACCAGGGAGGAGGATGAGGCTGCACAGTGGAACAGCTGATCCCAGTGGCCCAGAAGGACATTCCAGACCACTGGAATGGCATTGTGCTCAGCATATAGAGCTGGCAGAAGAGGCAGGTATGGGGATGATGGATCTTGTCTTCCCAAGTCACCATTGGGAGTGCTGGAGCCCAGTTTTCCAGAGGATGGCTGAACATCTGCCTGCCCATTACAAGTGGGAAATTAATTCCTTGGTTTCCTTTGCTGGTGTGTGTGCAGCTTTTGCTTCACCTATTAAACTGTCTTTATTTCAGTGCAGGAGTTCTCTAATTTTTGCTCTTCTGAGTGTGTCCCCTATCCCAGAGGAGCAGGAGGGAGCAGGCAGCTGTGTGGGGCTGAGCTGCCAGCTGGGATTAAGCCACATCACCTGGCAGCACCAGGACTGCTGAGAAGGGTGTGCAGCCCCTGCTGCCTCCATGGCTTTGTGCAGATATACACCAGTGAAGCACCCAGCCCAGAAACAGCACCTTTCCTACACCTTTCCCAACCTATGGTGGCATAAAATGCCTTTTCCCCCTCAAATTTTAGGAAGAAACACTTCTCAGAATCCTCTTTCATTGCAAAATAAAGCAGTCATTTTTCCATTAATCTGATGAGATCTGCAAGGGAAAGATCTAAGCCAAATATATTCTGCTTTTTCTTCTTTTTTAAACATATGTTGTCTTGAATCAGTGAGAGGTCTCCTATGCCCAAATATGATTAAACCCCATATAAGTTAAGTCTTTTTGAGCTGAGTGCATGTTATAAAAGCTGCTGTGAGTCAACAGTGATTTTACAGTCTTGGTTTTGTGTGGTCCTTGTTTGGAGAGTATTAGGCATAAAGTTGTCATACTGGAGCTCTAATGGGTGCACTCAGTAGGTGTGATTTATGGGACTGGTTGCCCTGTGAAAATGAAGTCATGTAGTGTATCAGGGTTGCCCTGCAAATGAAGCAATTAAATTTTGTCATCTTTCTTACAAAGGTGTCCTGACTGGGGGTAAGGACAAGCGTGGGGGAATGGAAAATGGGGAGGGGGGGCAGAGGTAGGGGAAGCTGGGGGAGATGGATGGTTGGTCTCCATCCATGGATGAACACTTACAACACTTTTTCTAAAAGTCTTCAGCTGAATTTCATTTGCTGAAGTCTAGTGCCATGTCTGGAGGCAAACAGCACATCTTTTACTTGCCAGTTCTATTTATATGCCTGTGAAGTAGATCATTGTAATGAATACAGATGGGCAATAACGACAAAGTTATTGCATAATTTTTCAAAATTTTATGATTGCCTTTCCTACTTCCTCTTAAAATAATGGCTCCACTGTACAGCCTGCAGACCATTCAGTATATCTTTCGTATATTTTACCATTTCAGCAGGATTTAATTTATTGGAGACACACTAGAAGTGGTAGGTAAACAATCTACAGAAAGAATCCGATTTATAAGACAAGGAAGACTTGAACCAGTATTAAGTTGCTTTGGAGATCACTTGGTGAATGCAAGTATAAATGATTTTTCGTCTTTCTGACTTGGCAGCAAAGCATGTGGGGAGGAAGTCAACAGAAAGCCACCCACAGCCAGCTTTACAGAATATAGAACAGGTCTGTAATAGGATGTCTTGTTGGATGGAAAGTGTTTCTGCACAATTTGCAGGTTTTAACCTGCCTCAGGGAAAGTTTCAGGCCTGCTGTGAGAAATCCAATTCTCTTTTGTGGGGATGGAGCAGGTTTGGGTTTGCCACCCTGGGGATAACTGGAGTAGTCTGGACCTGTGAGTATCATTCTGCTTTCTCCCCCATTTCCAGTCTAATCCACTCTGCTTCCACTTCTGAATTAATGAAGTGGCACACTTTTTCCTGAGCTGCCATTTACTGACTTCTGAGACTGAGATCCATCTCCCATTTAAGTCAATGGGAGTCTTTGAGTTGATAAAATGAGTATTGGATGTGTCCCTAAAATAACTGGGTTTGAATCCTGGCCACACTGAAGCTGATGGCAAAGAGAAATTGGAATTTCAGCTCGATGTCTACGCATCATCTGCTGCATTGGCAAAGACTATAGCAAAGTCTGCTTCCCCTTGAAGGCAGAACTAAGTGCTTTGGAACCACAAGCAGCTTTTCTTAGTCTCACTTCTGAAACCACTCCCAACTCAAGCCTGCAACCCTCAGGACCACCAGCAATTAACTGCATAAATGCCAGCTGATCCAGTCCTGAACCCTTGCTTATGATTACATAATTGGTTCTCAAAATCAAAGTCCTTTCCTTTGACTTGAATATTCAGAAATACTTTGCCTTTTAGGTGCCCAGCTGGAAATCTATAAGAAACACTTGATTTTTAGAAGGGTCCCTACTTCTAAAAAAAATCTAAAAATCTTGACTTCTCAAATTGTTTCAAGGCACTTAATACAAGTTTGGTTACCTCAGACACTTTTGGCAATTGAAATATCCTTTCTTTTAGCAAATTTTGATGGCACACAACACCAATGAATGTTTATATGGTATAGGTATGATTTGGGTTAGAATTTTCAATCATGTTTCATTTGTTGGTCTTTCTAAATAAAACTAGCAGAACTGGTAACCTATTATGATGGCAAAAGGGATTCTGAAGCTTGCCGTGCCAGGACAGAGAACATTAAATTCCTGCCCAAGAATAATATACTGTTTTCTGCTTTTTATTCAAACATCAGATTTTTAAAAAACAAACAAACAAACAAGAGCCTTTTCTCCTTAGTTTGGGCTTTTTTCATAGTTTTTTGCTATTTCATTTCCTATCCACTATTATAATAAATTTTACTCATGCTGCTCTCTCAATAGAGGGCATCCTTTGTGGTTTTTTTGCCTTTCCCTGAAGCATAAGGACTCCTCTGCTAGCAGAATTTTCTCAAGAAATTAAAAGCATGTACTAAATAACATGCCAGCAACTTTAAAATACTATTGTGAACAGAGCTAATTTTTTTAACATGTTTTTTGGTAGTTTTTTTTTGGTTGTTTTTCATTGAGTTTTGGGTTTTGGGGGTTTTCTTGTTTGTTTGGGTTTTTGTTGTTTTGTCACGGAGTTTGGGATTTCGTTTTTTTGGAGGTTTTTTTTCCTTTTTTATTTTATTTTAGGTTGTATTTTTTGGGGTTTTTTTTTTTGTTTGTTTGGGTTTTTTGTTTGTTTGTTTTGTTTCGTTTTTTTGTTTGAGTTTTTTTCTGATCAATAGATTAAAATTGGAAAATTGGAAGAACTGAAGCTGGTAGTCTCCCAGTGTCTCAGTGGCCTCTGACTGGAATCTTTCAGCCTTCAGCCTGAACCATGCCTACAGCAGAGAAAAGTAAATCTGTTTAACATTCACCCTTCTCCAAACACTGAAATTTATACTATCAGCATTTCAAATCATAAATTTCCCTTTCAGGCGCAGACAACTGTTTTCTTCCTAGGAGGCCACAAGCATCTTAGATTCCTGATCCCCTAAAAAGATTTTACTCTTGCTTTTCCCTCTTTCTATATATTTTTTAATACTTTGGCATAGTCTCTTCTTTCCCCATATGGAACCACTTCTGCCTCCTTATCCCCTGAACACACTTTCCCACTCAACATGATGACATGTGACCATTCAACTCATAAACAGAAGTTAGGGAAACAGAGGTTAAACCACGGGCACCAAAAGTGGTTTTGAGCATGCAAATGTGGAAAAAGTGGGATAATCCACAAGCATGTGGTTTGTTACCATCTGCCTCGTGCTCTGAATGCATAAGCACATTCACCCAGAGTTCACAATTGAAGGGATACAATGTTCTGGGGTTTTTTTGCCTGGTAAAATGCTGTGCATTTTGGCTTGGAAGGCACTCTTCCTTCCCTTCTCGTGGTGAGAGCACAGGTGCTGTGTGCTGCTATTATGGTTGATCTTTTCCAGTAAAGATCCCACACAGACCAGCATACTAAACACACAGCTCAGCTTGATCCTGATGGATTGCCTAGGATCCCACAGCTGTCTTCTTCTTCCTCCTGGAGCCCCATCTAGTGGCTCCCCACATCTGTCCATCTGCCACATTGCCCATCTCTGTTAATCCAAATATCCATATGGCCCAGAAATGTACAAGCCAACTGGAGAAAAGAGGGATGGCTGAATGCACACGGAGTCTGCAGCATTTGCACCTGGACTTGTCTTTGCTGTAAATGTCCCTCTGACAAACAAATACTCAAAGCTGAACATCCTTAACTTTTCCTGCTCTTTTTTCCCTTTCACTTATTTAGAATTTCCACTGAGAGCAGGCTTCAGGTGGTTAAACTAAGGAAGAAGGCTGGCTAAGGTGGTGGGAGAATGTAGAAACTAATGTAGCATCTGATGGGAAGAGTGTCAAAGGAAGGACTCAAAACCATCATTGCCTGCAAGATAACCACATCTTTTCACAGTTACAGAGGTCTAATGGAGCAGGGAGCTTGTGGAACAAAATTAGTAGGTTCAGGGCTCAGGTCTTCTGCTAACAGACTTCATCCAGGTCATTTCACCCTCTGTGTCATAGCATCCCACCTGCAGAAAACAGTGTTGATAATATTTAACTACCACATGGTACTAAATTGCAGCTTAATGAATGGTTTGCAAAGCACTTTGAAATGCTCAGTTGAAACAGGCAAAGGATAATTAACATCATGTATTTATTTAGTGAGCTTTCCTTGCCAGGCACAATCTTCCTGAAATTCCCCTTGCAATAACTGTTTGCACTGCTCTAGGAAAAACAAAGTGGTTCAGCCAGCATGTTTTCTATGGGGAGACTTTTTGCTGCATGAATCAGATGGTTGAAACCTGAAGAGAGTGGCTGCCAAGATGAGGGACAGGCAGGTTTCTGAATGAGGAGGAGGGGGGGAGATGAACAGATGCACAAGTGTTTGTGCTCCCTCAGAGCTGCATGCATTGTACCAGGCAGCTTCAGAGACACAGCCACAAGGTTGCTCTTCACTCCTGTGCCTGGACAAAACAGACCCCCCATTCCTTTGTAGGACTCAAGTCTTATTTCTGCAGCACTTCTGCCATGTGGGTCAATGCAGGCCTCAGTAAGACAGCAACATCCAGAGCTGACCGATTATTTCTGAAGGAAGTTTCATATCTCTCCTTCCCTGTGCTTCACAAATTTTGCTAAATATGGAATGATGGCCTCAAGATCAGGACAGGAAAAATCTTAAGTCTGGAGAAAAATCTCATGATAGGAAAAATCTGGATGTCCATTGCCATAGTGAAGCTTGGACCCCTGCCCAGGAAATGTCACAGATTGATAAAGCTGCTCCCCCAGCCCAAGCTGCACTCACTGTTTGTCTGGTGGATGCAGCACAAGTGGTGCCAGGTGGGATGCAGCCCCTCACAGCAGATGAGGCAGCACACATGGAAGTACATCCTGCTGGGAATCACACAATGCATCCTGCTGGGAATCTCTGTGGGCTCCTGGTCTGAGTGACCTGGTACACACAGTGATAGGATAACTGAGAACGCTCCTAAACTAGAAGAGGAGAGATTCACACTGCATACCAGGAAGAAATTGTGGAGAGATTCAGACTGGATGTCAGGAAGAAATTGTTCCCTGTGAGGGTGGTGAAGCCCTGGCATAGTTTTCCCAGAGAAGCTGTGGCTGCCCCATCCCTGGAAATGTCCAAGGCCAGGTTGGGCAGGATTTGGAGCAATCTCTTCTGGTGGAAGGTGCCCCTGCCCACAGCAGGGGATGCAGATAGATGATCTCGAAGGTTCCTTCCAATCCAGGCCATTCTGTGATTCCATTATTTCTATGTGTATCTGCAGTGTTAAGAGAGAAGGCTGAGTGTTAAGAATGGCTTGAGTAATAAGCAAATGCTGGTAAGAAATTGCTTATTCTTGGCATTCCAGGTCTAAATTTGGAGCTCACCATGAAGAAGCCAGAGTCACTCACTCCAGAAAAGAATGACTGCTGTTTTCACAGAGTCCCATCAATGCTCCATCTTTGTTTACTTCCTCACTTCTGCAGGGAGATTGGCAGGAAATATTCAAACAGTTCCTACAACATTTCCCTGGCATTCTGAGTGAGAAAGGGGAGGTTCAGAACAAACAGGATTTTGATGCCTGAACCAAGCAGACTTTGCCCTGTTAGTCTGTACAATAATAAACACTGAAAGTTACTCTTCAGGCATATTGTGAAATCCAGCCTTGCAATGGGGAGAGACTTTGAGTAAATCACAACTGCATTTCCCCAGAAGTTTGAGTTCAGGAGCTCAGTTCTGTAGATCAGGCTTTGAAGAATGGTAAATAAACTCAAGAACTGGAAAATTAACTCAATGAGCCCTTTGTACAACTCTTTCAAAGAGATCACATCATTGAAGAAAAGCATGTATTGAAAAGGCTGCTTACAGTGTTTCAGATAAATTGGAGCTATTTAATTATATTGATAATCTTTTTTTGTTTTGCCAGCATTGCTAACCTGAAACTTTCGTAAAATGTGACCACCCTCAAAATAAGAAAATTTAAAAATAAATGCACTTATAAATAAATAAATTTAATAAATTTAAAAAAAATTAAAATTTAAAAAATTAAAAATAAGAAAATAAGAAAACTTGGCTTAAAAGTAGTAGAATTTTAAAAAAATTTAAAACCATAAGTTTGTCACCATCATATTTTCTGAAAAATCTCTTTGCCCAGGATTTTTCTCCTGGGAATTTGAGAAGTCTCAGAATAAAATGAAAACAATAATTATCTGATTTGCTTCTCCTGTGTTTTGCTGCTTTGGAATGTGTTTGGACATTGTTTACCAACAGGTGGTTGTTTGATTGGTTTCATGTGAATTGTTTTTGACTTAATGACCAATCATGGTCAGGCTGTGTCGGGACTGAAGGGAGTCACGAGTTTTTCTTTAATATCTTTCTAGCCTTCTGTCTGTATCCTTTCTGTATTATTTAGCATAGTTTAGTATAATATTCTTTTATATAATATAGTATCTTAAAATGATAAATTAGCCTTCTAAGAATATAGAGTCAGATGCATCATTCCTTCCTGCCATGGGGCACCCCACAAATAGAACATAAGCTGAGTTCCAATGACCTTCTGATTTCTAGGTTTTTAGATCTCATCTCCAGGTTTTCCTCTATAATCTCCCAGATTGAAAATATGGTTTTGATGGGATTTTGGTGGGTTTTTTATCAGTTCAGGCAGACATTATAACTCAATGCCTTTGTCAAAGGTAAGGGCACCAGATGCTGAAAGACGGCAAAGCAGTGAAGCCCTGGGTGAGATCTCCTCGGTGCAGGGGCACAGGGATGGGAGGCAGGATGGGATCCCATGTCTCAGCCTCACCTCTGGACCACTCACCTGCTTCTCAAACCCCAGGTCCCATTCCCTCTCAGCAGGTCGTGCCTTGCTTCAGGATCAGCTTTGAAAGGATCAAAGAGGCTGCCTGCAGAGCAAGTTATTAACCCAGTAAGGCTGTAACACATCTCAGGTTGCCTCTGAATTCAGATGTTTCAGCCAGGAAGGTCTGGCTTGTCCCTTTCTTTGGCTGAAACCTCCCACAATGCAGAAGTGCCCTCAAATGTTGTTCGTGAAACAGGAGGTCTGCGTGTTCAAGCAAAGCTCCTGATAGCTGCAGGTGTATTTTTCTTGGGAAGCTAAATTGCTAGAGAAACAAAAGTTTTGGTTAGTTTAATTTGGCAGGACAAAAATGCCATCCTAGGGGAAGACTTTATTTAGCAACTTTATTTTTCCTCTGTTAATTTAGATATTTTTATTGAAATAAAAAGTTTAAAGGTTCAAAAGTTCACAAGAGATTCCTTTTCTGTTGTATTTTAAATATATATATTTATATATAATTTCCCAGTGGGGCAGGACTGTTGTTACAGAGCTGTTGAACCCCAAAGTGACATTTCATTTGTTTTTGTGCTATAGTTTGAATTTTTTTCTGTTAAACTTGCTTGCCTCATGCAATATTTTTTAGTCCCAGAGCAAAAGCAAAAGGAAACTGCTTTCTTCTAACAAAAATCCTGGCTTCCATTCTCAGTAGAGTTAGGTCTAATGATTTTTATTGCTGAAATTTCTTTACTTTACCTTAGAAATACTCTTCACCATTGGAAGCCTGATCATGACATGAATTATTCTTTTCCATATAAAGCCAAGAATGTTCAGCCAATCCCAAGGTCAGATACAAGGTGACAACTGGCACTTGAAATCAGAAAAAAAATTTGGTATACAGACTCCATGTGTGCCCAATGGGCACTGTGTCTGCAGGCTGGTTTAGGTGTGGGAAATATTTCACTATGGAGTGAAATATGAATCTGCTTTTTTTTCTGCTTAGGCTAAGTTCACAGAAGCAAAACAATGGCTGCATGCAGAGCCCTTTAATATTATACTAAAAACTAAGATTTCTCTACCAAAGACAGTATATATCACTCTGGCATTAGGAATAGTACAACACAGGCTCTGGTAACAGGGAGATGGCCCAGAAATTACAAAAATAAGGTTCAATAATAGCCTTGGAAAAAGAAAGAAGTCATAGAGGAGCCATCATGATCTAACTACATATAACAGACAGACCTGAAAACAAACAAGGAATGGGAGCCTGGAGGGAAGATGTAAGAGCATAAGAGAGGATAATTAACAGAAAACTCTAAACAAAACACAGCACTTAGGACTCCATAAATACTGCTCTGTATGCCTGCAAGAATGAATGAAAAAAACCATATTTGAGCTTGCTTCTTCTGGCCTCCAGATGGTCAGCATGGAGAAGGGCAAGAGAATCCATCAGAGCATCAAAAGAGATACCTGTGTATAAAAAAAAAAAAATTTAAAAAGAGTACTTTGAGTTTTTGGGGAGTCCAGGATAAGGCTCCTGGCTCATTACATGAATTGCAGGACAAATCTGTGCCACCTTCTCCGATCCAAGCAGGCAAACACCAGCAGAAGGTGTGGCTGTCACTGGGGACATGGGATGCAGCTCTCCTGTGACTTGGAGGAGCCTGGAGCAGCCCCAAGGGAGCCCTGACGTTCAGAGGGCAGCTGGGGAGTGTTACTGTGGGTGGTTTCTTAGTTTATATTTCCTCAGAGAACCCTCAGACACTTCAAGCAGCCACAGCCAGATAGGATGACCAGAGAGCCTTTTCAATTCCCACTGTATAGCAGGTGAAACAATAAAAAATTTTATTGAGTAAGGAACATTAATCTGTGTTCAGAGTCTTTTAATAGATGATAAATAAATATATCTGCTCAGTTCCTTTGAATCCTACCCGCTTGTGTTTAGCTGTGTGTTTTTAGTGGCAACGCAGTCTCTGTGAGCTGTAGGCCCAACAAAATCATGAGCTGTTTGAAAAAAAATAAAAATAATCTGAGCAGGGATTTAAAATAGGGTGTGGTGGAAGGGCGAGGGTGAAAAGTTTGACAGTGCATCAATAGGCTGCTGGGACCTCCTGGCAAGCCCCTCATTTCCCATCAGTGAACACATGGTTTTCGCAGAGACGCGTTTCTGCTGCCACGCTTTTGCAGCTTCCCATTTCAACCCCTGCTTGTGCATTCCCCAGCAAGAAATCAAAAGCTATCCCAGTGCTACCTCTCATCCTCTGAACAAACTTTTTAACTCAGGAAAAGAAGGCCACAGAATTTTAAATTTAAAAAAAAAAATATATTTCCCTTTAGTGTTGTGTTTAACTCCATGTGGGAGAGAGATGGATGGATATTTAGAAAGTAGTTTCTGGCCTGTGTGAAGCACAAGTTGGGAGAGGCACCATCAGGAAGAGCAGAATGGTAGAGGAGATGGAAAATTATAGAAATTAAATAAAGTGAAAGAAAGCTTGAGGCAGCCATGATGAGGTAGTTCAGGAAACAGAGGTTAGAGTGTCCCTAAAGGACACGAAAGAACACAAGTGCAAACTGCTGCTCTCAAGGTGAGGAAAAAAGGGAGGTTTATTATCTGACTCCAACATTTATAGTTTTCCAAAAGTGACAGTGGATTGGAAGGCCGCCTCTCTAATGACACTGGACAAACCAACAGTTCATCAAATTTCTCCTCCGCCATAAAAGAATGCAAAACAATGAGTTATTTACAGAAAACGTGTGAGAAAGTTCATTACAAGAATGTGAACATCAGAAAACTTAGAAAATCTTAAAAAATCAGGGCGACATTGAATATCTAGCTGTCCATCTGATGGCAAAGAGGGAATAAGAACCACCAACCAAACCCTGAAGAAAAGCAGTCTCAAAGCATGTGTTCCTCCCAGCTCTGCACAATCTGTGACTCTACAATAAATGGCGCCTTTAATACCTCATTTTCACTGAACTCCTTTGGATAAAGAGGGGATGGAAGCTTTTGGAGCTGTAGAGGATAACACGGGTTCAAACCAGAGCCACCATTGAGTGCCTTGCCCATGGTGATTTGCAAACAGGTTTCACCACCAACACTCTGGCACTGTCTTATTAAGCACTGTGTTGATGTCAAAAACTCTTTGCAAATAAGCACATTCAGTAAAAATGCAGGGTTTCGTACTTTGTTTTCTTGCAGCCTGTCTTCCCTCTCCTTGTGCTTACCCGTTTTTTAGTACCAGCTTTTCTTGGAGCTTTTTTAAGGATGTGGCCTCATATCTAGTACACAACAGAGGCAGGAAGAGTGGTTCATAGAAAGATGGCATTTTATGAGTGAGAAAGAATTAAATGTTCATTTATATTTTGTTGTTGCTGTGGGGACATACTTTTACTTCTGAAGAATTTTCTAATAAATGCACTATTTTGGTGTTGGAATCAGTGAAATCCCCCGCTGTTGATTAAAATACTTCCATTATCATGTTTGGGGTTTTTGTGAATTGGGCATCATTATAGTTTTAGGAAAAAAGCTACAGTGGTTCCAGGCAGCTATTTTTCCTGAATTCCCTGTAGTGGATTCTTTTTCTCTAGGCAGGAAACTCTAACAACTCTAGGTGAATGGGCCAAAGGAAAGCAGTGGTTTTGTACACTTCCCTAACATTCATGTGGCTTGGGCTGTTCCAGAGGTTTGGAAGTCTTGCTTGGGGACTATGAAACTTGCATTTTCAGAGTACTCAACAGACATTTTGGATAGATGACAACTGCCTCTTTTCCCTGAAGTCCTTCATTATAATTTTCCATTAATATTTACTTTTTCCAGTCACCACATCTCACTGAAGGGTTGGGATTTTTCATTCACTGCTAAAGCTGTCAGTCAAAATTGCTGGTTTTCTGGGCTGTTTTTTTTTTTGTTGGATTTTTTTAAAAGATTTTCTCGATACACAGAATTAAATAATTAAAGTTTGTGACAAAGTTCACATCATTCAAACCCTTTTAAAAATGTATTGTCTTTCTTCTGTGCAGTGTTTCCAGTACTGATGGTTCCCCTTGAGGCAGTTAGATCTTTTTTACCTCACTTTCATATTTTTTTCATTGTTTCTTGTCTTCCACATCAAATTAGAGATCACTGTCTTCATTTTCATAACCCCTATGGCAGGTAAGTGCTAACAGAATCAAACTTGGGATGAAGCACCAAACACCAGCAGCATGTTGGAAAGGAGGATCCTGGAGTAGTGGGGCAGAGCAAAATGAACAAGAAGTCTTGGAAACTCTTATTCAATACATCTGAATACTATTCCAGCACTCCCTCTCCTCATATAAAATGTAATGCATTTTTTTCCCAGGTTCTGTCTTCATTCCTGCTGTTCTGCAAGCAACGTTTCTTCCTTAAGAAATTGGTGATTTAAAGGAAATATGTTCTGTGAACTAATTTTTTTAAGGTTGCAAGGCAGTTAAGGATGCCTTCAGGCTTTCTCTATTTTTTATTTATTGAGCTGTGGTGGTCTGAAGAGTATTGCTCTCAGTTCAATTTAGGATCCTAATGAGAAAAAGAGCACTGAGGACTGGGCCTTCAAATAAACCAGAATTTTTTTTTTCTCTGTAAAAAGTAAGAGCAATTTAGAAGTCTCAATTCATGAAGCCCTTCAAAAAATGTGACTAACACACCAAAATGATTTGCCTTAGCTTTGTCACGTTGCTTCACTCAACTGCACTTGTGTATGTCAGCTGGCTCAGTATAACCTGTCTGGACCATGACCAGAAGTAATTTGGGCACAACAGTCAAGTCTGTCTGGGAGGTGACCCCACCTTTGTTGAATGTGCTAATCCCTGAAAGGCCAGGGGATTGTGTAAAAGGCTGGAAAATAAAGGATCATCATAAGACCAGTTCAAAAAAGTTACATTTTCATTGTCCAAGAAAGGACTTATCTTCTCTCTGAACATTATTCCAGTGCAGATGTGTGGGAATACTTAAGCCACATGTAGCATCTGGTGAAAATAAAGATTTATTTTGGCTGAACTGGCTGTAGTAGCAGATAGAGATCCGGCTTTGAACTAGATCTTAGTTCATAGCCTGCTGCTGCCTTGGGATTAATTTCAGAATTTCTGTTTGTTTTTATTATGGAGAAATTACTTGCAGCTGATTTTTTAATATCTTTGCATTCTTCAAACGGGCAAGCTACTGAAAAGAGATGGGAAAGTCAGAAAAGACTGGAAGTGACAGTAACTCCAGATATTAACTCACCTCATGGAGACCAGTGATGAGTGGTGTCCTGCAGGGGCTGGTGCTGGGGCTGGTTCTGCTCCACAGCTCTGTCAGTGACATGGACAATGGGATCAGTGCACCCTCAGCAGGTTCTCTGGTGACACCGAGCTGTGCAGTGCAGAAGGCATGGATCCAGAGGGACCTGGACAGGCAGATGTGGGTCTGTGTGAACCTCCTGTAGTTCAGAAAAGTGAAATTCAAGGTCCTCCACCCGGGTCAGGGCAATCCCCAAGACACCGACAGGCTGGGCAGAGGGACTCTGTCACAGATGTCTTTTATAAAAAATCCTTTCCTTAGGATTTTTCCTCCTGAGAAGCTGAGAGGCCTCAGGAACAAAATGTAAACAATGATTATCTGCTGCTGTGGAATGCAACAGGTGGATCTGTGATTGGTCTCATGTGGTTGTTTCTAATTAATGGCCAATCACAGCCCAGCTGGCCCAGACTTTCTGTTCGAGACGCAAACCTTTGTTATCATTCCTTCTTTTTCTATTGTTAGCTAGCCTTCTGATGCAATCCTTTCTTCTATTCTTTTAGTATAGTTTTAATATAAAATATATATAATAAAATAATAAATCAAGCCTTCTGAAAGATGGAGTCAGATCCTCGTCTCTTCCCTTATCCTGGGGCCCCTGTGAACACGATCACAGGACTCTTCATCAGGAGCTGCAGAGGTAGAACGAGGAGCAATAGGTGCAAATTGACAGGGGGGGAATTTAGGTTGAGTATTAGATGTAAGTTCTTTACTGTGAGGGTGGTGAGGTGCTGGAACAGGCTGCCCAGGGAGGCTGTGCATGTCCCATCCCTGGCAGTGCTCAAAGTCAGGTTGGCAAAAGCCTTGAGCAGCCTGGTTTTGTTGTCCTTGCCTGTGGCAGACAGGGCGGGGACTAGATGGTCTTTAAGTCCCCTTCCATTTGTTAAAATTCTGTGGCATCATCTACAACATTTTTTTGTCAGTTTTAAGAAAGGGAATGTAATCCTAATCTTGCAGAAGAGCTTGTGTTGTCCTGACAGGAGCTGGAGTTCTGTGCATTTATTCTCGCCATGCCATGCCTTCACCAGAGAATGTGCTCTTGATTTGAGGACGTGTTTGGACTGCACCACTGCCCTCTGCTCAGCAGTGTCACTGACAGTGCACAAACACATTTCCAGTCTGCGTCTCACTGTCTTTTGCTGTGACTCTCCTTTCCCAGGACAATCTTTGGTCTTCTGGACCTTTTTTGCCTTACTTTGGGATGCCAAGTGAATGCTTACAGAGGCAGAGAAATGGGCAGCGAGACATCCAGTGTTGCTATTGACTGCTGCTGGTTTATTTCTGTTTTGAGGGTGTTTTGCTTTCAGTAGTGACAAGGAAAACCCAGTGAGTGGTGGAGGAGGTCAGCAGAGGGAATTTGCACTTAGAGGAGGGAGTCAAAGCAGAGCTCCTTAGTTGGCACTATTCAGACATGTACAAGTTTCAGTGATGGAGAGTGAGCTTGTGGGTGGACAGATGAGGTGGGAAATTAAAGTTATTTCTATGTCTTCACTCCACGTATAATATCCACACTGCAGTTGTTTTTGTTCTGTGACTCAGGTCAAAGATTTCAAAGCAGTTTATTATGCATCCACTTCACAGCAGAATCTCTTCAGACCTAACAAACCAAGTGTTTGTCACCATTTGACCTTTTAGGCAAACTACGGCATCCTGTAGAGAGGTGGTACTCACCACTAACATTAATGCCCAGAGATCTTATTAAGACAACAAAGCTTCCTGTTGGTTTCTTCTCTTGATTAAAATGTAAAATTTCAAGTACTGACCACAATTTACAGCATCTTCTAATCAAAGAGTCGGAGATGTTATTATTCTAAATTGTAATTTGTCTACCTAGAGCTGACCCAAAGTTTTAATTTAACTAGGTTTGGTTTGAATTTTCAGATATAGTTTTCTGTAGTGCATGTAGTCCCACTGAGCCAATTCTCCACTGAAAAAATTAAAAATAATATTGAAGGAATCCTTTAAGATTTATCTGCATTTATGCCATAAAATATAGTAAAACAGTAAAATTTGACCTATACATGAACAATTTGCTTCTCTAATCCATCTCAGAGCCTACATCCAGTGATTTCACATGGAGGAATGTATCATGGAGTGCTACAGAACCCCTCTGAAGGACAGGCAACATGGGAAAGGCAATGCCACCCACAACTACTTTTTTTAAACAATTTTACGTATTCCTTTTAGTTCCACAGCCAAAGGTAGGTGAATCTGCAGAGACATCAGTCAATTCAATACTTCAAGAAGTAAGTGAATTCTTATCCTTCTGAAAATAATATAACTATCATCTTTTGGACCTGAAGCCACCCCAACACAGACTCATGTCTGTTCTTATACTCTTCTTTCTAAAGAATTATGAATCTAGTTTCTACTCTGCATTAGCTTCAAATAATTGAGAAAAGTCCAGTTCTTGCCCCAGCTGAACTCCTAGCCCTGTGATTTTACCAGTCCATGCAGCCTCAGCCACCCTGCAGCATATTTCACTTTTGAGATGCATGCAGCAATGTTGTGACCTGGGGGCTGTGCACAGCTGTGCCAAAGTTGTCTGATCCTTTTCAGGGCATATGTTCTGAGGGGACAGAAAGGGTAAATGGATTTATGTGGAAAAGTGTGAGATAAGTGGGATGTATTCAGGCCATCATTTTAGACAATCATCTCGAAATGCAAAAACTAGACTTGGTCTTGTTAGAGAACTGACTTGCCTGTCCATCACACCTGGCTTGGCATCTTTCATCAATAATGTATTAATAACACACTAAAATTATATTAAAAAAAAAAAACTTTAAAGAAAGAAACTGGAAACTAAAGGGAAACAAGGCTTTCTGCTATTTACATGGCACTGCAGAGACAGACAAGGTGAAGAACTTCAGGGGAGGTCAGGTTTTAGAAGGTGTGGGAAGAATGGATTCTGTTTTGCCCCTTTAGATTGTTTAGGCTGCTTTGCTGCCTAGAAATTACATCTAGATGAAGAGTATCTTAAGTTCAGAAAGGCAGCAGGGTGCCTTATGTTATTTAAATCTAAGTATGCAAAATAAGACATCTGCCATGTTCTTTTTCCCACTGAAAGAACTCTCACTAACAATTATTCAAAGCAATCAAACATACAAAATAGTCTCTTCTCAGATTTAAAATCACAGTAGTTCATCATTTTTAAAACCAAGTTAAAAAAAACAGCTAAGGGATGTGACAATTTACTTTTTTATTCTCACTCCTGAAATGCTGAATCCATTTCAATCCCAGCTGGGGACAAGGACAGCCAACAACAACACATCACTCCTAGCAGGATACCTTTTTAGATCCTCTTCTGGGATGCATCAAATGTTGATGACCAAATTATGACCCTTTCCACCTCCCTTACTGAAAGCACAGCATTTCTGCCAGCAGTCATCAGCCAAGGTTTTGAAAAATATGAGGCACAGGACTATGCCTGAGTTACTAAAGCAGTTTCTCCACTATCAGGTAGGTAGGTTCTTAAACAGTTTCATGTGACCTCAAAGTTATCAGGAACCTGTCAGCTTAAAAATAAGATATGACTTAGGTATTGCCTTGGTGCCACCATCCTTGTCTCTGAAAACTTCAGGCTGGTGGCCTCAGCTCTGACACCCTTGACCTCCCTTACAGAGAGGCAGTGGCTTTTTAAAATAAGTTCCTCCTGTTTTCAGCAGCATTTTATCTGTACAGGAGGTGCAGTGTAAAATTTTATTGTTATTATGGTACAGAGAGAATCTGGATCAATCCTACTTTCCAAAATCCATGCTGTGTGCTCGTGGCTTATCCAGTGATACACTCGATATTCCCTGAAGGAAAATGTGTGTGTCACTAAGGGTCACATAATTTCTACTGAGCCACTGGGATCTATTTCATTCTCTTCTCTTAAGTGGGCAAACAGTGATAATGAATGACCTGACAAAGATTCATAGGTAGAGCTTAAGAACCATTGAAATATTTGTTTCAACAACTTTACAGTTTATTCACGGCTTTCAGCCCTTCTTGTTCTGCAGAATTGAGTGGGATGGTTTATGGGAGTAAACTTCCTCATGAGGTTAGGATCAAATTCTGCAGCAGCTGCTCCAGAAAAATCACCAAACTTTCCTTGTCCCTCCACTTTTAAAAATAGGCTGGACTAAGGAGCAGGACAGAGGTGGAAGGATGCAACACAAACTTTCCTGAAAAGAAAGGAACACTGGGGTCTTTGTTTAACAATCTTTGTTCTCCTACTTGTTCTGCTCCAGTCAGTTGTGAGAACACCTGTAAATCTAGTTTTGGCTTCTCAAAAAGTAGATTAAGAAGTTGTATTGGAAATCTGATATGCGATCACTGAAAGAGGTCTTTGAAGCAGCTCCGAGGAGTGTAATTTATATCATGGGGCAAAACCTGAGTCCAATAAAGTCAGCAGCCTCTTGACAATTATCATTAATACAATTTCACACTCTGACACCTTGATACACTTTCCCTTTACTTCAGACTTTCCCAGAATAAAACACAGAAGAAAAGCACTCCCCACCCCGTGGACCTTTTACAACAGCTGCATAGGAAGAAAATGAAACAAATGTTTAGTGTCTGGGTGTGCAAACACTATTTTTAAACAAGATGTTAGTGTAGGCTGCCTTTTTCACTTTTGACCATTTCTGCATCTGAGCAAAACCAGTAATGATGGCAGCAAAATTTGATCAGCCACCATCATGAGGTGAATTTCCATGAACGACACAGATGTTTTGGCTACCAAAAAGTTACTGATCAAAATGACTCATTAATGAGGCCCAGAATCATCCAAAAGATTTTGGAGTTTTTCTTGATTAAATGGTTAATGATATTTTTTCACCCTCAGCTGCTCTGTAACAACTCCTGGGAATCCTGAAACTGAAAAATCTGTGTCTTATTTATAAATATATTTTTATTTCAGTGGGGCATACGCACTGCTCCAGGAATAGTGAGTTGTTCCCAGCTGCTGTGCTGTTCCACGGCTGTTGCAACACTGCTCATGTGTGCTGCAGCACAAGATCAGTTTGCTTTAGGGACTGGTTACATGTGCTGAGACATATGACACATTGGCTGGCACTGGTTTTGATTTTAAAATCATAACAGAGAAACCACTAACAACCTTTAGCAATGTCTCAACTATTAAAGCTGCATAATAAGGAATTACAGAAAATTTGCAAACTACACAAAACCCCAGTAAAATGTCAAAATTTATTACAGCTGTGGGACGAGGAGCCAACTAGTTGAACTGAAGTGACTTAAATTAACATGTTTTAATTAATTTCAGATAAACTAATGACTTAAAAGCAGAAATCTGTGGTAATGATCCAATAAATTATCTGAAATAAAGGTTGGCACAACCACCTTAAAGATCTTTTTTTTGCCTTAGCATTCATATCATTAGCATAAACTATTGTGTTAAGAAATGTGAAGAGAAAGTGCAAGAATGAATGGATAACATCTTAGCTGCAGTCTTTCCATTGGAGGAAGACTCACAATTCACAGGGGAAACAAATTACCCAACAGCATCCCTCATGATGCAGTTGAAAAGTTAATGCCTGATTGATTGCCCTGTCAATCAGATGTCCATCACTGGGTCATCAAACCAGCTTCTTTACCAGGCACTAAACTGCTTTCTTCAAATAGATTTATTTAGAATAATTTTACCCCTCCTATCCCTGTGGTGTGCCCTCCTTTGGAGAGTGGTGTGTGGTTCTTTGCTTTGCATGGTCAGACAAAGTTGCTTCTTTAGTACATCCAGAGATGGCAGATTGAGATTGATCTTGTTTTACTTCAGTACACTGAAGAGGATTAAAAAGAGTGGAAAAAACTGGACTGAGCTACCATCATCTTCAGTCCTGTTGCAGAGAAATATAGTATCAAATCCTTTTATGAGAATGTATGTCACATTCAAGAAACCCAACAAACAGGCTATGGCCTAAAACTGGTGTAGTCTGCTGTAACCAGGGGATAAACACTGCACAGAGCAGTGGATCAATCCTGATTTTGGAGCATTTTATGGAAAACTATGGCCCATTCCATTCCTTTCTGTAGGAGCTCACACAGACATAAGCAGCGATTATCTTCTGCGAAATTTTTGGACAGCTGAGCTATTTGACTCATGAAGTAAAAATCCCTGTGGCCTCCCTCCCATCCTCGTCTCATCCTCTCTGCTTCTCCACTTCCCCATTTTCAAAATGGCATGTTGAGCCACCTTCTGAAATGAAAGGTACCTCTTAGTGAAGGACAGCAAAAGCAGGAAAGGGCCCCACAGAATCAGGCATACGGTAAAGTATTCCAGGCTGCTGCTGCCCAATTCATTTTGTTTGCTTAGAAGGTGGTGCAAACACTTGTAAGCTTTTCCTCAGGTGCAATCAGAAGGAAAATAACTATTCACTAAAAAACTGATTAAGGATATAAAGTCATCCAGTCATCCCACGCTAGACTGACTCAGCCTGGTCTGTAAAATCCATGTATGAGCTTAAGGAAGCCACAGACTTACTAACACCCTAGTCTAACAGCTTTATCTAAAGAGAATGTTGTTTGGGTTTTTCAAAGCTGTTTCATCTTTTTTTCCTATTCCCTGTGAAGTATGAGTTTCAGAGGAGAAGGCATTTAAGGGTAAGTGCTTGATCTAAATGTCAGATCTAAAAGGCATTTAGCCCCCTAAGATGATTTTGGGTAGTTTGCTTCCACTGGGAAATTGCTGTTCTACATGCTCTGAGTGGCATGCCAGTAAGAATACCAGTAGGAGAATTTCAAGTGACTTTTGTATACACAGTTAGAACCTTGTATTGTTGTTTGTGGTTTTTTGTTTTTCTGTTTTTTGCTAAGCCAGCCTTCAGTAGTCAGCTTCCTTTTCTCCTAATCTGCAGCTGCTCCACTGACTATCCATCATCTTTATTACAGTGTCATTTCTATACGTCATTCTCTCACACTAATCAGAAGCAGACCAAGTGGGAAAGAAATTGCTCCACAGGGATGAGGTCTGGTGCTGTAAACGATATGTTGAACAAGAGTGGAATTCAATGCAAGAGACACTAGGCTTGTTTACACATGTTGGACTGATATCTTTTATCTGTGAGACGTAGCTCCGCTCTTTGTTGCGGTCAGCTGTGGCCGTCCTCCAGCACTGCTCTGCAGCAACCCTGTGAGCAGTGAACAGCCACAGTGCTGCCACTATTGTCATTAAGTAGCATGAAACAAATCACCCACCATGGCGTGGTGATGAGCTGGAGCCCAGCAGCCTGGAAACAGAAGCTGCTCTATGAGCAGTAGTGTCGCAGACATCTTTTATGAAAAATCCTTTCCTTAGGATTTTTCCTCCTGAGAAGCTGAGAGGCCTCAGGAACAAAATGTAAACAATGATTATCTGCTGCTGTGGAATGCAACAGGTGCATCTGTAAATGGCCCATGTTGGATGTTTGTAATTAATGACCAATCACAGTCCAGCTGGCTTGGACAGAGAGCCGAGCCACAAACCTTTGTTATCATTCTTTGCTATTCTCTTCTTAGTTAGCCTTCTGATGAAACCTTTTCTTCTATTCTTTTAGTATAGTTTTAAGTTAATATATATCATAAAATAAAATATCGAGCCTTCTGAAACATGGAGTCAGATCCTCATCTCTTCCCCAGTCCAAGAGCCCCTGTGCACACCGTCACACAGTAGGACTAATGAAGCCTAAAGATTCTTAATAATGCCTACCCAGTATGCCCTGTATCCTCACACTGTAGGGACCTTCCCCATTGCCTGGAAGAACTTTCCCAAAAGTGAGAGTAACTCATTCCACCTTTCCCAAACTATCTTCATCCCTTTTCACCTGCTACGTGCTTTTGGGAGCCTTGCTACCTCAGCAGGAGACAGGCAGTACAGTGAGAGTGCCACACTATGGCTTTCCTTGTCATTTGACTGACTGCTCTTTCTTATTTGCGACATTCAGCAGAGGCAGTGAGGTTGAGTCCTCCCTTTAGGGTTCTGTCAGGGTGTCTTCCTTCCTCCTGTCCCCAAAATATCAACTTTTTTCCCAAGTAATAACAGTTTACTGTTTCATTATGTCTATAATGAAACCATTATCACTCTGTCAGGTTTACTTGATGGATTCAGACCTGGGTTCAAAGGTTGTCAAAAAGATGCAGATGGTCCAACAGGTATGATGAGTAAAGTCTGTTTCCTTAGAAAATCAGGCTACTTTATATTCTTGAGGTAAATAGTTGCTCCACCACTGTAGCTGCTCCATCACTTTTGCCTTCAGACCAAACTCTGTCACCTTATCAAATGCCTATTTTGCAAGACACGTGTTATTAATTAAGTTCTTGAAATATGTCACCACTCTAAGCAGCAATACTTGGAATCAGGAGAATTTTAAGAACATCGTTTCTTCACTTTTAAGCCATGGTGTCAGTAAAAGCAAGATCAGCATGACCAGATAGGAAATGACTAAGGAACAAAATGATAAATCAATAAGGTTAAGGAAGTCAACTAAAAAGAAGTTATAACAAATATAAACAGAAGAACAACCTTGAAAAAAAGAAAATAATTCTTTAGATTGTGGTTTCTTCTTGAGCGATTATCAGTCATCTGTCAGGTTTTAAGAATTAATTAGAATATTAAAAATAAGTAGGAGCTTAATATATATAAACACCAAATATACTCTTTGTGGTTTGAATGCAACTGCACACCAAATAAAATGGCAATGTTTTCAGTAGGTCCCTCCAGTATCTAAATGGAAGAAATTCTGTATAAACTTCCAGACAGTATTGGAATTTTTATATCCTTATCAGTGAGTGGGTGACTTCAAAAGTGCAGCAGTGGTTATTCAAAGCTCCCAGTCAAAAATGTAAACAAAGGCATGTAATTATATGTAATTATGCAAGTCTGATTTATAGAGCTGTAAATACACATATAAACACAGATAAAATACATAATCAAACATAATGTGCAATGGTGCTGAAAGGCATGCTGTGATCTATGAATTAATTATGTGTGTTTTGCCACCCACTACCGACGCCAAACCTTCGAAGTCTTTCCACATAGTAAAGCTTTAATTTTTCTGTAACTACCCAGCTGTTAAATGCTGATATTGCATTCACAGAGTCCACTGGAAATTTGGATTGTTGATGCAGTTCATAGTTTAGTCCTGAAAAGCTGGATGCATTGGCAGTGATATCACCAAGATGTTCTCACTGAGTCGCAAGGCTCTGATTTTGTCAGTCAGTTGCCTTGGATAACTCTTCATAAATAGGAAGACATTGGAAGGAGAAAAGAACTCAGAAACAAAAAGTACACTGCTTTTCAGGTTGCCTGAAGTCACAGCTTTTCCTTGGGTACAAGTCCCATTCAAGATCATGTTGGGCACTTTGTCCAAAGCTATAAGGAAAGATGCAGTTCACCATTCTTTCCCAGGAGCAAAAGTAGAGAAGGAGGTATGATTAAAGAGAAACCCATAACACATCTGCTGAGGGAAGGAGGCTGAGCAGCACCATGCCCTGGAGCCTGGGTGGCAGGACATTAGGCTTCTCATGGTGAAGAGAAAGGGAAATTACAGGTGTGAAGCTCAATAAAGAAAACCAAGAGGAAAATAAGGGAGGATTTGCTTTCCTCCCATTGAGGTGCATCTGTCTTGTTTGCATCAGGGTAGATTTCTAGACACCTCCAAACCCATTTTATTCCTAAACTTTGCCATCCTAGAACATCCTAGTTTTTTAGTATTGATCCCAATACATATTTTTCTGAACTATCTAAAAAATATTGAAAAAGCTTATCTTTCATAACGAAGCTGAACAAAATCCCCATGATTCCAGAAGCCAGTGTAGTGTTGCTTGACACTTTTTTCTCTAACACGATAGTGCTCCCTCCAGATTTCATGAGTCCACAACACAGTCTCTGAAGAACCAGGCCACCTCCATGGGTTCCCCTTTTCCTAGCAAAACCAGGCTGTTTTCTATGGATCCCACGTGTTTTCTTAATGGTTACCGACCAGCAGCACAGCAAACTCACCCTCTTCTCCTCCCCACTTCCATTCCTGAATTCCTACCGGGTGACTCGGCTGAGAGTGCGCGTCAGTGCTCGCGCTGCAGCTGCCAAGGAGCCTGTGAATGGTGCTTGTGGTTTCCCTAACGTGGACACCTGCCCCATAAAGTCTGGCCTGAGACCACCAGCTAATCCTGAGCTGGCCACCTGACAGAAACACGCAGCCTCTTTTTTTCACCCTCTTTCCAGAGCTTGTGCATGTGTGTGTGTCTGTGTGTGTGCACGTGAAAGGCCGTATTTCTTCTCTTTTATGGGTCTTTTTTGCACCTGCTGCCAGATCAACAGCATGGGTTAATAGCCTGCTTCATGCCTGACATAATTTTGGGTTTATTAACCTGCCATTCTTTTTACTCTTGATAGAACCTGACAGGCAAGCAGACAAATACTTAAATTAACTTAGCTCCCAACAGGCCAAGAATAACACAGAGATAAAATGGAGGGGTTGAGGATGGCTGGGGAGTCAAAAAGGAGAGAGGGGGGCAGAGCATAAGAGAAGGGGGAAAAAATGAACTTTGGACCAGAGAAGTTTTAAAAAAAACAATTATTCAAAGCATAACAACATGACAGAAGGCTGCCCGAAAAACCTCATCTGTGTGAAGAGGGCAGTGCACACGCAGTGGGAAAAATTCAGACACACATTTGCCTCTGGGACAACATAGATTTAATCGCAAGACAACTTCGTAAATGGAAATGAATGCAATGACCTCAGCTGAGGTCGCAAGAGAGTAGAAGCCCACCAGGTTATGAAACTCCTGCAGAAATTAGCCATGCTTGGCAGCATGAGCTTTTGGGAGAGGACCAAGGATGAGCAAGTTCTGAGGATTTCTTTTCATTTCAAAGGAGGGTGGTCTTTCCATTTCAGGGTCAGCAGCAGGACAGTGCAGTGGGTGTAGAGGTGGAAAGGGAAGCACACAATTTGGCTGACTGTCACGACCTCTGGATAATTGGAGATTTAACTTTCCATGTCTCAACACTCCCTGAAACTTCCCACACAGGCCAAATCACCAAAATAATAGATGGAGGAAAATCTTCCTAGGTGGAGGAAGGTACGTAATAGGCGTGTTATGGCATTATTCCTTGTCACATGCCCATGTCACAACAGACACCAGCTATTAAAGTCTGTAATTCAAGGTGGAGGACTGTTGTTCACAACTGAAGCTGTACAGAGATAACATTTCAGACTGGAAGTACTTGGAGTGTGTGGGAAGAGGGTGCAGTAAGATTTGGTTAGGCTTGTAAAGAACAGTGAGTTATGTCTGGAGCAAAGGGGTGTGTGCACATGCACACGTACTTGGAGCCACAAGTTGTGTTCCAAGCGCATCACAACTCCTTTGCAGCAATCATTACGACTCCATCCCATGACCTTTCATGATAAGGCAAGGCAAAAGCAGTGAGGGAAAGCAAGATCAACTGCACAGCCATCATTACAGGGTATGCGTGCCTACATCTAAAGTAAAGAGAATGAAAATCTTGTCATGCTGGTCAGAAGCAAAACTCCCTCAAAAGCTCACAGAGGTTTGTCAAACAGGTTCAAGACTGGGATGAAAAGAATGCTTCAGAACTGTTCTCTTTTCTTCACAAAATTTGTTACTTGGTAAGGTGGGTATAAACTTTAAGAGAAGCAATAAACTTTAAAAATGCAGATATATATTCAATTTATATCTGGTGGAATTCTACTTCTATGAAGAATAAGAGACAAATGTCCTGGCCAAGCTTGTGAGTTTGCATTTGCAGGAATTGTATAAAGTACTGCCACTTTAAATGTTTTCTTAGGAGAAGTAAATATTGAATGTTATACTTAAATATCCTAAGTAATTACCCCTGTTCCTCTCAAAAAGTGCCCCACAGGGTGTCTCAAGGCTGTTTCTTTCTGATAGACAGTGGCTCTGCAGAGAGGCAGCTCCTGCTGACATCCTGTTTCAGGATCTGCCAGTGAGCTGAAGGGTGGAGCACGATTGCTACAGCAACAGCACGTCCAGCTGCAAACGTACGTGCTGCCATGAGTTTAAGCAGAGGACACATAGGTAGGCAAAAATACCTGTGGTGATAAATTACGCATGAAAAAATAAGTGGCCTCCTTCCTGCGGATGCTATCGAACCTGCTTGGCCTGTGCCAGGGGCATATCGGGTATTTGAACATGCACAGAAGCACAAAATTACCAGTTGGATGCATGGTGCTTGGCCCTGGTTACTTGCTGAAGTGTGGAACCAGTCTTAAAAGGCTTCATTGTGCTGTGTCAATGTTTCATGTCCCTCGAACTGAAGAAGTGGTATCACTGTTAAGGCAGAGTTTATAAGCAAGGCATTTCCCAAAAGTACCAATCTGTTTTGCACTGACTGCATTTTTGGGCTAGTTTTTTTGCCCCATCTTTTCCCTCCTTCTTTCGCTACCAAAGAAATAAAAAAGCAAAATAAACTTCTAGCTCTACTCTTTGCAAACTGGTTCAGACTACTGAAATACAAGAACTGTACTTCTTGTACTGAAATACAAGAAAACCACCAAGGCTAGAGGTCAGCATGGCTGGACCGATAGAATGGAATTCATATTTTAGAGTATTTGCTTGCTTGCCTTCTGTCTCCCCCTTCCCAGCACATGACTGTGCCTCACAAATAGGCTGCCCATGTGGTTATTTCCTATTCTAACCACAGTGCTCACAATAAATCCCCTTCTAATTCCTCAGTGACTTCCAAAGAGACAAACAAATTATTGCCCCTAAAGAGAATTCCTCTCAATTTTTCTACCAATTAAGCTCAAAGCTTGCATGGGCAGGTCTTTGAGAGTTTAATTGTTGCAGTGTAAGAAATTATGCAGTGCAAACAGAATTGTTTAATGCTTATGATGAAGCACCCACGACTCTATATCTTTGTTTTGATTTAAAGAGCTCTAAACAATCTAGGATATGTACAATGCAGGGGGTTGAGGAATTTCACTTCATTCTTTAATAACAAAATTTCTTCCTTATCCCCCTGGACATGAAGGAGGCATCAGTAAATTATCTGCTTTTCATTAGGTTCTCCATCATATATAAAGATTAGGGGGGAAAAAGCTTATAATATTTTTCCTATTATATCAAAGGCTTTAAAACGGTTGCCTTTTTATTGTTTATATCTGGATAAATAATTCTTTGAAAAGAAAACACATTTCATAGCAGAGATACATCCAGCTCCTAAAACAAGAGGATTGGATAGATAATAAATGCAGCTTTAGGTTTTAACTTCTAATCCGGACAAGAGATAAGGAAATCACACTGTTTCATCATGATGTTCACGAATTCCTTCACTTTTCTTTCAGAGAAGGAATCAAAGAAAGCAGTGTTTTAAGGAATGAGGCTTAGCAGGACTGATAAAGCCCTTATTGTATCATGACATTTGTTCCTGATTTTAAATGATGAAAATCCACCTAGAGTGATCACTGAGCTTGGCTTGGCTAAGAAATAGAATCCAGCTGGTCAACCAGATGAGGTTTGGCCATTCAGGCATTGTCACCCTAAGGTGTTGGACCAAGGTGAGCCATGCAGAAAGCTTTGTTTGTACCCAGGCTCCTACAACAGCTTGTTGGGACACCAAAGGTCCTGTTACGTATTGTTTTGCTTTTTGGGCAGTAGAAGCCAAAGTGTTCTTGGCACTGTAGGAATAAGGAGAAATTCATCCCCCTTGCCCTCCCCAAATCCACCATCTGTGTCTGGTGTGAAGTTCCTAGGAAATTACCCCAGTATGAATGGAGACTGAATGTGCCCTCCCTAAAAAAGCCAGTGGACACAGAAATGAGCAATGAGGTTTGGCTTTTTCTTTTTTCTACAACTGATATATTGAAATGTTTTGAGTAAAGCTGTGAAGAGAGGTAAAACCTATCTATATTAAATCTGACTCTGCATCCCATGCTGGAGTGTCATCTTTTCTGCTGCTCACCTCACTAAAACTTTTGCCCCACACTTAACAGCCACCTCAGCCATGCCCTGGAAACTACTTACCCCTAAATCAGGACAAATCTGTCTGAGTCTTGACTTGAGCTCAAGGATTCTCAGTTTCAAACTGGGGCAGTTGTTTTGCCATCAAGCATATCTGTAGGAGCATATCTAGTTTTCTTCTTCAACAACATTTACCTCCACACTTGATTAAAACTACTACGTTTTAATCACTGAAACATTTAGTAGAGCCTCTTCTGCATTTTATAGACATGGTTAGCTGAACTTGCAAATTCAGGGCACAGTCAACTAATTTAACAGTAGAAACCTGTGTTAGAAGGATACCAGCATAATTTCTCAGTTATTTCCATTAATTTAAGAGTTTTACTCCAGATGTTGACTTGCTCTGTTTCAATATAGACACATAACAAGTGAAACCTGGGACATGAAACACCTTTCTCTCCATATCTGCAGAGTTAGAGCTTAGTCCTGGACCATTCAGGCAGCCAGGGAATCACCCAGATGATTTTTTTTTTTTAAATTTTCCATGACTGTTCCATCTGAAGACAAGATGGAAACTTCTGTATCTGAAGGAGACAAACCCATGCAATGTTCCACTTTGTAATTCTACTGACTGATCCTTAACTTGCCTTTGGTCTAGTTTTCACTGTTTTATTTGTGAAAGACAATAAAAATTTCTTTCTGCTCTGTGACATTGTAAAATAGAGAAAACCATGACACAGATAAGGCACAGTTTAGGCAGGAAGAATGAAGTATAACTTCAATATGTTTAAAATATGCATGTGAGCTCTTATGTGTGAAGGTGCAGAAAAGACATCATAACATCCAGAATGGCTAGAGAAAGCATCGATTATTGTATGTATGAATATGCAAAAAATTTTAAACATCTCATGGTAGAACGAAGAGATGCAAATAGGCTCAATTATTTCTCACTTTTTTTTCCCCATCATCTACCTCCCCAAATTTTATGTATATGTTTATGTATTTAAGTGAAATTCCCATTTTGCATGCTGTAGGAAAGGACATCCTTTTTTTCTCTTCCTTCCTTCACTCAGTGCTCACTTCCATCAGGGTGCCTGGGAGCTGTGGTGCATCACTGTCGCTTCTGCTGGCAGTCTCTGCAGGACAAGCTGAGAGCTCCTGCATTCCCCACTGGCTCAGGAAACCTCTGTGCCAAAAACTGCTGGAGATTGGGAGGGTATTCTGAAGAAGTGTCACTGCTTTGAGCTACTTTACTTTTTCTTTCCAGCATCCAGTGTGACTGCTGGCTGAGACAAAGATAGGGAGCCAGCTGGCCGAGCTGCTGTGCCTGCCCTATTGTTCATCAAACTTCACAGACACTCTTGGTTTATTTGGCATTGCATAGGGTAATGAACAAAAGGGCAGACCACCCTGGCCATCAACATATCCAGGGGTATGTTTTCATGAAAAAGGACAGACATGCTTTCTGCTTGTCCCCTGAAACCATCACTGAAGAGGGACTAATAAAGGGACAGCAGCAGCTATAAGAGCACAGCTGCCCAGCTGAAAAGGGGCTGTGGCATGGATAGATGGATTGCAAAACCCTGGGGCAAGCAGAAGAGCAATCATGCAAGGCACTTACTCCATGTCTTATGCATGTTTGAAAACATTTAGATCACAGAGCCTTTTTGTGTGTGAGGTAAGAGATGGATGCTGGCCAGTGTTTTTCCATAGGTGGGTTGACAGGCAAATATGCCATGTGTAAAGGCTGGATGATGAAGCAAACCTGGATGATGTAGCAATTGCACAACTGCAGGACAGTAGTCTGACTGTGAGAAAGAAAGAGGCCTTGAATCTCTTCGTTTCAATGTGTGTCTCCATAATTATAGAAAAGGCTGTATAAGAAAATCAGGCAATCTGATTAAACTGCCTTCATTCTGTACATTTAGTAATACTTTTGTCCAGAGCAGTTTTTAAATGTCATTTTACTGGCAACAATATTTTCCTTATTTCTCATCAGTCTTTCCCAGCTGAATTTAATATTTTTACTCCACAGCGTAAACCCTTTAAGTAATTTCTTTCTCTTCTAGTGTTTATATTTTCCAAGTTTCTCTAGGGTCTTACCTTTTTCCCCCCTTGAACCTCCTCCTTCCTCTGACTTACTTATTACCAAGCCAGGTTGCAAACAAATGGTTGGTTGAATCCCTAAAGCAAGTTATGACAGACATGCATAAAACAAACAAAAGGACACACACCCTGAACTGCCCAGAGCATAGATAGGATGCAGCCAAGGCTCAGCAATTAGTGCTTCTCACTGCTCCAAACTTTGACACATAATAAGATTCTGTGACCTAGCTGGGAGTGTCTTGCTAATCCCAGAAACTTTTTAGTCTTTAAATTGCACAAGTGCAAGAAGCTGCCACATCTCCAGGCTGTATTAAAATCTGGAGGAAACTAACTAACTAACTAACTAACTAACTAACTTAACTAACCTAACAAAAAACAAACAAAAAAAAAAAACCACCACATACCAAAACAAAAATTGACCCAAAACCACACCTAAAGCTATTTAAAAATACATGTTTTGAATCTCACTGGGTCTGATTATTTCCTTGGGCAACCAGTCAGATCTATAAAGTATGGCAGAGATGTTTTTGACTTACTGTTTTCTAAAGAGATTTTTATCAATCAGTAGTGCTGACACGGACAAATGCAGGCACAGACATAAACATACACAAAAGCTTTTAAATGTTCTGCTTCTTTGACAAATACAATGTCAGGAAAGAACTGGTTGTGGACTGGGAAGACTGGGGTTTTTTTGCCTTGTTCTGCTTAATGTTTTCTTAATAATGGTAGTCAATTAATTATTAATTTCAAGCCAAACTGGGGGGGGGAGGTTTACCATACAGAGTCACATAAATGTGCACAGATGGCTCAGAAACATTTTCAAAGATGCCCATCTATCTAAATTTCAAAGCTGAGCATTTCTTAAAGATCCTGTGCAATATCTGGTCTGAAAGTCCTTTGGGGGAATTCTCCTCTCTCCCAACTAGAAAATAGGAATCATAAATTCTTTCTTCAGAGTGTGGGGAGGGTGATGCAGAAATCAAATGAGAAAGGTCACTGAGACTGGAATCAAAAAAGAACAGCTTCTAATAATGAACTCTTATGGAGAGATTTTTATCAAAAGTATTCCCTGCCATATTGGGATATCACAGAGTGCTCTTAATACTTTCTCTTTTATTCTCCATACAGGTATGACAATGTGTTCATCCTTTTAACTAAAAAGTCTCTCACTTTTTCAGCTGCAAGAATAAATCATGTGACAGCAAAGACCACCAGTGAAATCTGCGTACAGTGATGTACATGATGTGATGCTTTGCTGAGTCAGAAGTCCACGGGGAAGTGGTTCTGGGGCCATGCTTATGGAATGACAAAGCATTTCTACCCACAGCCAGCCTTTCTCTATGGACTGGAATTCATGGAATCCTCAGAGAACCACTGAATGGGTTGGGTTGGAAGGGACCTTAAAGATCATCCAGTCCCACCCCCTGCCATGGGCAGGGATACCTTCCACTATCCCAGATTGCCCAGAGCCCCATCCAACCTGGCCTTGGACACTTCCAGGGATGGGGCAGCCACAGCTTCTCTGGGCACCCTGTGCCAGGGCCTCACCATCCTCACAGGGAAGAATTTCTTCCTGACATCCCATCTAAACCTAATAACTGTCAGGGTGAAGCCATTTCCCCTTGTCCTATCTCTGTATTGATCATCCCTGCTTGATATTTTTTCTGTTCATGAAACAATTTCCCTTCCTCTTTTCTGAGTCCAGCAAGGTAGCTCTCCCTGTTCAAATACAAAATCAGGTTCACCTCAAACCTTTCATCCACCATGGAAAATGGTCCCTGTAAGAATTAAACTAACTTAAAATTGCCAGATTATTACATTTCCCTGTTTCAGCCTGGCTGGCTGAGTACTGTCCTCAGGACTACCACTAGCAGTAGCAGAGAGCACAACTTTGCACTTTTTTAGTAGCAAGACCTTTTAATTAATAGTATTTAGTTTCTAGGTTAAAAGGAGGTTCTAGATTTCAAATTCTCACATCAAACAGATAAAGCATAGGAATAAAACTGCTGAGTTTAGGAGGTGTCTGTAGAAAGACTCAGTGCCATGGTCTGCCTGATGTGGTGGTGTTGATTTTGTGTTTCTGTGTCCTACGGAAAGTTTTGAAGGCAAACATGACCCTGGTAAGGTTCATCAGCAAAAGTGCCATCAAACACTGTGGTGTTTGTGAGGGTCCCCAGGATGAGGTGAGAGATGAGACTTTTGACTCCATGTTCTCAGAAGGCTGATTTATTATTCTATTCTATTCTATTCTATTCTATTCTATTCTATTCTATTCTATTTCTATTTCTGTTTCTGTTTCTGTTTCTATTTCTATTCTATTCTATTCTGCCATACTAAAACTATACTAAAGAAAGAGAAGGGATACATCACAAGGCTAGAAAAGAAAGAATAATAAAATGCTATGACTTCTCAGAGCCTCGACACAGCTGGACCATGATTGGTCATTAAATAAAACAATTCACATGGAAACAATCAAACATTCGCCTGTTGGTAAACAATGTCCAAGCCACATTCCAAAGCAGCAAACACAGGAGCAGCAATCACATAAGTATCGTTTTCATTCCTCTCTGAGGCTTCTCAGCTTCCCAGAAGAAAGTCCTGGGCAAAGAGGATTTTTCAGAAAACATCATGGCGACAAAACTTTAAAAATTACCACTTGGGTAATTCTTGCTCAGAACTTGCTCTTGAGCCGTGATGCTTGCTCTGCAGCATGACCCAATGCCTTGTGCATTCTCAGGGCCCTCTGATGTGAATGTGTGTCTTGCCCAAGGCTAAATCTGCCCGTGCCTGCCCAGATGTACATGTTGGAGATGTACACAATCGTGGTTGCACGTATGCTCAAGGAGCCTCTTGCTACAGATAACCCCTCTCTTGTGAAAAGTGGAGATAAAGGAGAATATATTTTTTGGGTTTTTCTCAGAAAAATTTAAGATGTTTTCAGCAAACAACCCAGAAGTCTTTGTTGAGTGATATTTTTAAAGAAATGTATTAAAAAATATTTTTGTGACTCTATGATGAATACTTTTATTTACTTGACATAAAGTTTTCCTTAAAATGGCTTGGGTGGAAAAGATGTGATTTGTTCCACTCACTGGAGGTAAAGTCCTGTGAAAATATTGACTGATCATCTGCTCTCTCCATCACCAGACAAAAAAAATTCTGTGATCAGAATTCTCATTTTTTTTCTCCCTCTAAGCATTCTTTCCAATATTCTATCAAGACCTAGATAAGAGGAAATTAAAATATTTATTTAGACCTTATAGAAAGTTGGGTTTTGTTCAAAAAAAAAAAAAAAAAAAAGAAAAAAGATCAGTCTTAGTTCCTCTGGAACTAAAAACTATGACTTACATAGTCTTTTACAGGTATGGAATTGGCCTGCACAATCTTTCAAAATTACCAAATCAAACTGGGGCAAAATTTACATTGAAAATTTGAGATCTGAGCATAGCTGTTGGCAAGAAAGGCTGAAGTCATAACAGACTTTTTAAGCCCCATTACCATCAGAGGTAATGGGAATTCTGCCACTAACTTCCCAAAGTCTGAATTTTAGCTTTCTGCCCAACAGCACTACTTCTTTTTACAGACTCCATGGGCCCTTTTTGACTGGCACCCACAAATCTGCTGCTCTGTACTTCCCCTTTTCTCCTACATCTGCAATGTCACAGAATAATCTCTAAAAAGAAGCAGGAGGTAAACGCGATATTTTAAAATGAATCTTGTTTTGTTAAATATTACAGGTGAAGAGAACATCTGCTCTGCTCAAGTTCCAATTCATTCTTTAATTATTTTTCAGATGCTCATACATTTATTTTCTGAAACTGAAATTTTCAAAACTTTTACTCATGCCATAAAGAAATGTGTTTCCATTCCTCATTCTTGAGTTCTCTCACACACACACAAAAAGGATAAAAAAGAGATTATCCTTTCTCTGTGAAGAAGTTTGAGAATGGTTGGAGCAAAAATCTTCAAGGTATGTTACTTTCTAAAGTCAAATTTTATAAATAATGCACAGTTTGAGATAATAGTTCAGTTATTATTAAATTAAAAGAGTTAACTACCTACATTCATAGAGTAAGACATTTCTGTTCTTTATCCTTGATGCACTTTCTGAGGATTTTAATTAAAATGTACAAGCATTGAAGATTTGTTGATTTTGTTTCTTCACATAACTGTGCAGTAATTAACACTACTCTTTCCAGACAATCTGATTTTTAAATCTCACTAACACTGATGAGCCAGACAGGTCTTCAGGTTGCTCAGTTCAGTCGTTTTTGAGTTTTACCTTTCTAAATGAGCCCAGAACAGCCTCAGCAAAGGAACCCACCATAAGGATCCATGGATACCTGCAAAGCAAACACAGACTGGGAGTCTCACTCGCTGTCTGAGCTGCAGTTGTTCCTGTGTGCTAGAGCCTCCCACAGCTGCTTCCAAAAATTTCACACTGATGCTTTGTGGCAGTGGAGTGTCCTCACATGCTCCTTTCCAGGGAAGATGCCACAAAAGCAGTAATTAACAATCAGATTGAACATTTCATGATTTTCCAGATTTTTTTGCCAGTCACGTCAATAACCAGGGAGCACTGTTTTAGTGATTCCTGCAGTAACATCCCTGGGTATGCCTTAGGCATAGATATCCATGCCAGCAGAAACATTGATTACATTTATAAATTCTATTTGAGCTGCCCTGGAAATGTACCCAGGTAGTTTGGTTTTGTGCTTTACTGCCGCAGTGCCTCCGGAGTGCTGTCCAAAAGTGGAACTCATTGTGCACACAGGTGGATGCTTTGTTTTTCAGAGGACAGCCACAGGCATAGAAAGGCACAGAAAACAGGAAAATATTTGGCATCAAGCTCATCTCCAAACACATGGAAAGGACTGCATTTTGGGGCTATTTGTATCTTCTCTACCAGTTTGTGTGTCTGTTCTGTAAATTCTTCCATCATTTGCCTAATCTCCAGACAATGACTTTACCTGCAACACTACCTTCCTTATATCTACTTTACACTCACAAGGGGCATAGTGTGGGAAACTGAGTTCTATCTTCTTCACACTTCTCAAAGAAAATCATCTCTGTCCTGTTTCACTAAATTCACCCTCATAAAAAAAAAAAAAGAGCCATTTCTTTTTTTTAAAACTTATCTTTCATTTTTTAGCCCACGAGATAGCAGAAATTGTTCTTTTTTCCATGATGTTACTTAATTTTAGTTTATAATCTTAAGTGTGAGTTATCTATAATTTCTACATGTCTGGAGTTTCAAATATGTAATTTCTATTATCTTGTTCTATTTTATTACAAAGATAAAACAGCTTTCTGTATGAACCATAAAAAAGAAATCATTTGCAGACTCCTGGTCAATTCTGGCTGTGAACAATTCATCTGTTGAATGTGAATCTTTGAGAGTCAAATCTCTCTGAGTTCTATTGTCTTTCTCCAAATACTGATCATTGCCTTGGAGTATTATGTGTGTCACAGATCTGTTTACTGATTTTTGTGACTTCTGACAAGCTCTGCAAGATGTTCTGACATAAATCCCTGTTTCAGCCCTCCCCCAGGCCTATTTTTTACAGCTTTGGAGCTTTCCTTAGAGGAGCGAAACAACAAGTTTTATAGCTTTGTTTTTAAACCTTTTTGATTGTCCTACCCTTTCTCATGTTTTAATACTGTTCTGTAACAAAATAGCCAGCAACTACTGAAAACAGAAAGTACATGATCACTTTAAAAAATCAGACTATCATCTGGGGGTGTCGTTGAGATTGATGTCTTTTGTTCACATATACAGACTAATGTGCTGTCCAAGCATTATCTGCTGTTCTCCATACACCTAGGGGAGTTTGAGTTGACCAGAGTTGCTCTGCTTTTCAATTACTCTGTTAATTTCACTGGTGATATTATACATTTTACACAGCACTGAAATGTGTTTCAAGTGCTGCCTTACTGGCAGCACAAAATACAACTAAAAATTCAGGTAGAATCTGAAAAAATGTGGATTCCTTGCTTGAATGGTGAATGTTGAGGGTTATAGCAGCAACCTTGAGAAACTGTAAGTGAATGATGAGAAGTCTTTAAAAGAGTAGAATTGCATTCCATGGTATCTGAGATGTCTGTAGCAGAATTAAAAGTGGGGAGATTTCCAAGAGGTTTGGGTGGATTTTTCAAGACATGGAATTGACACAACTGAAGTAGGGAAACAGGAGATTTTAGCCTTTGCAGAGTCCATTCTGTGGCATCCTTCATTGCTTCAGCTGCCAGGAAAAGGGACAGGTAGGGATGAGTCACTGTCACTCTCCAGCAGAGCACTTGCCATCCCAATTCTGACTTTCCAGAGCTCAATTTGGAGGCCCAAGGAACAGACAAAGAGCTCTCCTGCCTTTGCTCTCCTCTCACTTCAGACAAACCACCATGAAATCAATAAATGGAAACAGTTTGGTGACTTCCACGCTAAACTGTTTTAGGACAATAAACAGTTTTATTATGCCTTTAGAGCAGCTTGAAGTGGTGCATTAAAGAGGTTGCTCTTGGGTGATTTCATCCCCTTGGGGTATGTATCATAGCATGAGAAGCTCACATATTCTGTAAAGAAAATAATGAAAATAATGAAACAAGCCTTAATCTCCCTGACTGGCTCTATGCAGGACAGAAGTTCAGGCTTCATGCAAGCTTTAAAAATGGCTTAGGAATAATTTCTTTTACCATTTGGGGAGAGAGAGAGAGGTGAGGAAAGATGAGTTTAAACATATAATTTAAGCAACTTCCATGAAGAAATGGAGCCTTTCAGTGATGTTTGAGATGGAACTGCTTTTTTAATGCTATACTGGCATAGCAGTAATGGAAAATATGCCTCAGTGGGGAAAAAAAAAAAGAAAGCGGTTTCATCATTAAAGGTGTGGCAAAAGGTTTTGTAAATTAAATCATAAATCAGTCAACTTTTAGTTCAATTAGCCCAGCCAAAAATACTCCTATTAAAAAAAAGTCACTTCAGAGTTTAAGAAAAGCCATAAATCATTGCCTAATCACAGTTTTTAGTACCTTAGAATAAAGTACCCTCCCAGTACTGCCCACCATGCTGGCGTGTGAGTGGAGTTAATAGGGAGCTTGCCAAAAGTTTTGAAGTGAAAACCATAGGGGTTTTAGTCTTTCATTCAAAAAGCACATTAGAGACCTTGGCTATAAATCTTAGCATGACCTGTGGCACTGTTTAATCAATTTACTTCATGCCCTCAAGGGAGGTGGTGTGTGTCTTTGCCTGTGGTCCCTTTCTGAACATACACAGCAGACCCCACCACCTCCCCGACAAATCCAACTGCTAATTATTGAACAAATTCACTCTAGTGCTTTAATTAAAGCAGTATTTCTTATTCTAGTTTGTGACACTGTGTCAGGTTACTCAGGGCTCTGTTTATAGTGCAAGGAACATGTGGAACAAGTCAAGATGCCACGGCAGGTGGCGAGCTCTGAGAAATAAAAGTTGGCTTCCCATCCAGTTTGCAGTAATGTTGTGTACTATATGGACACCAGCCTTGTGCATCTCATTCGGGGTAAAACTTACATGCTATTTTTCAGAGCAAATTATCCACCTGAGGTGGAGTCTGGGAAGAGAACAATGGATGCATGCCAGATAACATAAAACATCCTTATTCTGAATCTACCTGATCCAGAGAGCAGCAAGTCGTAGAAACACTGCAGAAAAAGTGACTCTGCTGTATCCTGGTCCTCTGATTAGTGACAGAGAGGAGCATTTTGAGCTTCTTCTAGCACTGAGTGTCAGCTTCTCATGCAGGGAAGGAAGCCTGACACAGTCAGAGCTGATCCTTGTCCCCCCCAGCACCCAAAAATCACCTGCTGCAGGTTATCACCCAGCACTAAACTGCTGCTCTGCAATCACTGCACAGCTGAACCGTGGCCATGTCCATCCTGCCGAGCACAGATGAAGGATGAGCAAGAATTGGAGTCACATCATGGTGTCTACACAGCTGAGACTTTCCTCAACATTTCATACAGGGTTTATCCCAGTCTTCTCCAGGTGAATAGGTTTTTAATCAGGCTGCTTTGAGGGGTTTTTTTAATGAGTTGTTTCTGTCTTTTCTCAGAATTGTAGTGAGCAAACTCTCTTTTACTCCCAAGCCTTTGGGAACTGAAAGCATGTGTGTAATCCCATCACCCTGTTCTAAAGTTAGAGGGTGTTCCTAATAGCAGCAGTAGTGCAAAGATCCACTGTTCCTTAGTATTTTCACAGCAAAGATCCACCATTCCATACTACTTTCACAACAAACATGAATAATTATCTACCTCTAAGCCATCAAGAGATTTAGCTGATATTCATCTGAGCTCATCGATTTTATAGGATGAATGTGTTTAGGGGAAAAGAAGCTCTTCAAAAAACTGTCTCAAATCTGGTCTCAAAATTTTTTGACTGTCTGCAAATTTGATTTTCTTCTGAAAGCCAAATATTTCTGACACCTCTCCCTCCCAAAAAAAACCCCAACAAAACAAAACAAAACATCTTTTCCATTTGCAACTGGGGAAAGAATACCTAAGGCCAGCCTAATGGATTCAGGATTAGTCATTATGATTCACTTCATAAATGGCAATTCTGACTATTGTACATTTCCTATATCTAGCTATCTAATTTTCTTCAGGAAACCTATAGCTAGTTGAAAACAGACCAAATCTAAGGCCTCAGTCTTTATATTTTAGGCTTCATATTGAGTGGTATTTTGTGGCCTCTTGCTGGCTGAAGATCCATGACTTATTATCTGTGGAAAGTCCAACAAGCTCCTTCTGACTTTAACAACCACTAATCTTCAAAGCCCTCCATTGTTGTCTATTCCCACAGGGAAGCTCTGTGCTAGCAGAGAAGACTGCAAAGTTATTGTTTGGTTTTGGTTTAATTCCTCTTCTAACTTGTACAGTTTTCAGCATGCAGCCTGCTTTTTTTTCAGTTCTAGGGCTGGGTTTTCTTTTAGCCATTAATAACTTAATTCAATTTTCTCCATCTTTCTTATACTTTTCCCTCTTTATGATACCATTGCCTGCTTCAAAGGGAATTGAATTTCTCTCATGGCATGTTTCTACTGCTGCATTTCTTTCATAGTATATTTTTTTAAGTTTATCGGCTCTGACTTTTTATTCTTTATAGTGGTTTGAAAAATGTATGTGCTGCTCATGAAATGTACCAGACCATGACAGCACCAGAGACAGACATTTTCTCTTTCTGCTACCCTTAAGGTACCTATTTGCAGTCTACAGCACAAGGCACCTCTAGAAACTTTTCCATCTTCACCTGTATCTCAAATAACATATAATCTTCCATGTGATAAAAAAAATAATAACATATTTTACCTTCATGAACAGAGTGTCTTGATTAAAGACAAAGAAACATTCAAAGCCTGTGTAGGATCATTAAAGTTTTGCTAATGCTCTCTCAGGAGAGGTAATGAAGCAGAAGGGAAAAAATTTAAATGGGAAAAGAGAGGCCATATCCAAGCACTTTTCTGGCAGCAAAGGGGGAACCATTGCTGTAGCCACAATGTGGAGTCAAAAGGATTTGTCTGGTCTTCTCAGGTAGGTATAGAGGGCAGGACTAGATATACTTTGCTTAGTAAATAGCTCTTATCATTTTTCCATTTATAACTTGGAAGAACTTGCTCCAGTAACTTCTTAAAGCCATGATTACAGATCTCAGGCACCAGGCTGAGAGAACTCAAGGAGAAAACAGAGCAAAGGGCCGTGAGCAGTGGAACACAGCATGCTTGTGTTTGGAGACCCTGTGTCATTTTTCTGGCCAACACATGCTCCCTGTACCTGGTGTGTCATTGCTCAGCAGAAAGTTTTCCTTTCAGGGGGGCTGAGACCACCCAGATTTTAAGGAAAGTACCTTGGAATACATGGCCACTTCAGGCTGAACAGGAGATTCCCTACTGCTGCTGAGAATTGAGTTCATACTCATAAAAGGATCTCCAGGCAGCCAAGATAGGGAGAGAGCCTTTCCAGGAGTTTCTTAGGACTCTCTTGTATAATTCCATTTTATCCTTAGGTACCACTGATGAGAGTAAACAGCAGCTGTTAAATTTTTCCTCCTGATTTGCCTTGAAGCCCCTCAGATTGACTCCCCAACACTGTCAGTGGATCCCAGATAAACCTGCACTCTGCCTGTTTGAAAGCCAGCAGCAGCTTCAAGCCTTGCAGGGCTTTCCAAGTCTGTGCGGTCACCCCATTCATTACTCATGAAAGAGACAGTGAAAGACCCAAATCTCAGTGGGCCCTCTCATCTTTACTTTGTTTGTTTGCTTTGCCACAACACAAGCACTAGCCCAGGCAGTCTCAGAGGAGCCCATGGCTCTTAAGACCAGGTTTTCTAGAAAGAGCATTCAACTTCTGGGTTTCCATGAGCCTTGTTTTTGAATTAGTTCAGCCAAGATTTTTATACCCTCCACCACCCCTTCTTTCCTAGTATGAAATCTAGTAGAGGCAAAGTGTCTCCATTTATTTGTTAATACATAAAAATAGCAATCAATCTATACATAAATGAAAATGAAAGGTGCTTCCTGTAAGTTTCTGAAAGCTCCCAAAATTAGTCTCAGGACTCAGACAAAATTAATACTGTTATGTACCCAGAGTTTCCATGAAAGTATCTGTACCTGGGTGTCCGTACAAGTAAAATTGTGCAAATAACTACAGGCTCTTTTCTGGCCAAAATCCTTTAACATCCCAACAAATGTGAACTCCTTTTTTTACTGGAAACATGGCAACAACCCTCTCTGGTTTTTTTTCCCAAAAAGCTCTTCAAAGCAGTGCTCATGTAGAGAGAAGTGTGGTGTTTCACTAGAGCTCTGTGACTGTCGTGGTGTCCTTGGTGCAGCAGCCAGCTGCCTCTGCTCAGTCATCCAGGCACAGACTCACATGCATCGTGGCTTTCCCAGGCCAGGGACATCTGGCAGGGTTGGCTGCCAAGCAGAGGGAGTGGTGGGACAGGACAAATGTCTCTGGCTCAGATTCATTGCAGGGTCCAATTAATTCAAGCTTTCCTTCTCCTGGGTGCAATAGATTATCAGTGGAGATGATGCAAAGCAAATTGTAGCTTGTTGTTTTATCTCTGCCACAGAGCAGCAGTGCCCTGTGTTGGGAAGGGTCATCCATGGGAGAAGTAATATCTCAAACTGCCAGAGCTTATGCCCAGGGGAATTTTCTGTCAGTGTCCAGAGATAGATGGGATAGTAAATTATGACAGCACGACATGAACTGCTCGAGGTTCACAAACAGAGCCTGTGACTCCCAGAATATTGAAAAAGCAGCAGTACAGCAGTGTAGCTGGTGATGTGCTGCTCTAGAATGTGCTTTCTAGGGAAAGTCCTGACAGGTGCTTGCTCTGCAGCCACTGTTCCCTGAAACTCCTGTCCCTCTTCTGAACTATGGTTGTCCCTCTTCTGACCATGGTCCCTCACCATTAAATGACTTGACATCAGATAGAGCCTGTGAAAGCACATCAGCTTTCCAGGGTGCTCTCCTTGGAGAGGTATTGTGTATTCCTGCTTCCAGTCTTCCCCAGGATCCTGCTAACGAGCATCCTGGAAGCCTGATTAAGTTTAGATTTTGTCTTGAAGAAAAAAATATTATGACCTCGGGGCAAAAGAAGCAGAAAGGGCAGTTTGTAAAGGTAACTCACCAGCAACAAATAGTGGTGGGTTTGTTTTGTAGGGAAGTTTTGGTCTTGTCACTGATTTTTGAAAGGCTCTTTTGGTAACTTCTGCCACCAGAAGAGTGTCATTACTTCACTTCTTTTGTACTTAATTTTATAGATATGAGGAAATAAATAAATCTCTCCAGTCAAATAGAAGCTCTTCCTCTCAAACTGCTTTCATAAAAGAGTTAAGTAAACAGATGGGCCTCCTAGCATGTCTGAAGGGGATGCTGGATCATATTGCAGGCCACAGCTCTCTCTGTCATCCAGCCGGGATTCACAGCTTTGATGTACGGAAGACAGCACTTAAGCTAAATCTCTGGGTAGCCCTGAAATCACACACAGTTGGCTCAAAAATAGAGGCTGGGCTAACTGCTTCCTCTTACACTGTACTGGCAGGTTTAGATCCAGGAGCCCCTCCTCAGTTCCCTGGGCATTGTCCAGGTCAGGCACATCTGGCAGCACTCAGAATCAGGAGCTCCAGCCGCGGTGTTCAAAGACAATTACTGCTCCTTCCCAGCTGAGAGATCAACAGATCCTTGTGCAATGCTATCTCTCCCCTTACCACACAAGAAGAGAAAACCTCAGACATCCTAAAAATATCTTTGAAAATCTTTTGGGAAGATCAGGCCTCTTGTGATTCACCTTTGAAGGTGCTCTCAGGCAGGCTTCAGGTGCAGGAATGAAGGTGCCACAGCTTGTCACTGTGATTTTCCCTCTAGCACTGGAGACAACACAGACACTGGCATCATTTTCTCACTTGAAGGACTTTCCAATAAATAACAAAGTTACCAGGCAGTTGTCCTGCAAAGATACTTAGAGCAGGATGCATAAATTGAAAGCTAAAGGAAGAAGGAGGGGACACCAAGCGGCGTTCTCTACAGAGATGCTGTATCCCAGGAAGCAGATGGTGAGGCATAAATTCCTGACATGCTCTGAGCTAACCTGAGCAAAATTATCACCTCCTCCAACGGGCAGGGAGAATTATTGTCAAATTCCTGTATTTTCATATTTGTTAACCTGAACACCTTCGTTCTCTATGTTGTAAAAAGATCCCTGATTTAATTTAGGTTCTCATAAACCCTAGATCTGGAGTTTTGAAATTCCTTTTGGTGTTCTAGGGGAATTCTTGCTTTAAGGAAAATATACAAGCAGGTCTCCCTCAAACTTCTGTCTGCTTCAAAGTCCTGTAATAACCATTTTAATCCAACTTTTGTCAGGTCTAAGTCTAAAGTAAAAGATTGTGGTATTTTTTACGAAAAGAGTGGTAAGAAATTGCTATCTTCAAAAAACACATCAGCAAAAATACATGACACTTTATATTTTAGCTTCAATTCCTTCTCCTTTTATGAAAATCCACTTCTCTACTTTTAACTTTTATGAAAATTCACTTCTCTACATTTAACTGTTCAAAGAGAAGTCTCCTGTGTAGGCCATTCCTGAAGGTGGCAAATAGTGCTCTAAAAAGATATGGAAAGTGGTTACCTCTTTGATTTTTAATGTAAATTTGCAAAATTTGAAAATGATGTGGATGAAATATACATCTAATAACCAAAAAAAAAAAAAGAGCAACTGACAGAAAAGTATTTTGCTGCTGACTGAAAAACAAACAGCCTCTCAAAATCCAACAATCCAACTCTCAAAAACCTAAAGAAATAAAACCAAAACCCAAAATGAAACAACACGCACATGGACATATAATGATTTTGCAGCTTTGGCAATAAGAAAATGAGGCTGGCAAAAAAGGTTCCTCAGACCCCATATCTTGTCTCTGGAAGTGGAAATTATTATCTACTCACCAAAAAAAAAGTATAAGAAAGAGGTGCCTATTTCTTCCAGGTGTGATCTTTCCCCTGGTATGTGGTCTCATCCTCTGGAAGTCAATGGTTTGGAGAGTTCCCAATCAGAGGACAAATTGTTGGACAAATATCAGATTCATACCATGGCTTTCTCTGAGTTTGTTCTGTCAACATTTTATTCACTGTGATGCCATAATTTTTAAAGAAGTGCTACCAAGTACTGCTGTCTGTTCAGCCATTCAGATACTGCATCGATTTAGAAGGAAATTACTGTATCACAAAAAAAAAAAAAAAGTGAGAATGCTGTCATGCAGATTTGACCTCCAGAAATTATTTTGCCTGATGGATGTGATTGCAACCTCCCTTCCCATTGGTTTCATTATTGTTCTAATCTCAGGTTGCAAATAGGTTCCTGAAATGCATCAGCTTGAAGAGCCAGTGAAAGATAACTCTCTGCTGAGAGGAAATACTTCTCTGGCAGGTAAGCCAGTGGCAACTGGAAAATATTTCTGGAATATAATAGATTTGTTCCCCAAATTCCTTGGGAACTTGTAAATATGCTTTGAACACAGGAACCACAGCTATTGGGCAAGAGTATTTCACTTGACAGCAATCAGTGGTTGTGCTTCAGAGAATACAGAACATTCCCAAAAGAATCTGTGGAGTGGGAAATAAGCAACTTCTTATTTAGTTTCCTTATTTTACCACACATGGCCTAAGTTTGTTCTGGGAGAGAAAATGGGACATTCTGGGTACTAGCTTAAAAAATAAATACAGCCAGTTTTTCTAGCATTTGTCATAAGAATTCTTAAACATATAATTAAACTACTTTTTCTATACCTTATTGAACCCAAAGACCACCCCAAATTTTGTAGAGTAGGAGAAAACAGATTGCATCTTTCAGCTGCTTTCTGGGCCTGATGCTAAAAAGGGAGATATAGGTTTTTGTTATCTTAATGAATGCAAAGACCACCCCAAATTTTGTAGGAATAGCAGAAAACAGATTGCATCTTTCAGCTGCTTTCTGGGCCTCATGCTAAAAAGGGAGATACAGGTTTTTGTTAAGCATATGTTTGTTAATTACTTTCTTGTTGCTATACTTGAGAGAAGGAGGAAGACGAGAAAGTGGGAGATGTGTCAGATGGACTCAGGCAAGGAAGTATCAAGTGAAGAAGTGGACACCCACAGTTACAAGCCAAAAAGAGATTTGGTTCTTTTCCTGTTTCTTCGAATTTCAGAAGTAGTGTGAGGTCCTGGATTGACAAGCTCAGAGACTTGGGTCTTCTGTTTAGCCACAGAAACATTAAACTGTGGGTTAACTTTCTAGGGTACTTAAAAATAAAAACCAAAAAAATAAAAACAAAAAGAGCCACAACACTAGAAAGACATGAAAAGACTGAGCGGGGGGAAAGAGGGTGAAAGGAGGGATGAAGGAGGAGTTGTGCACCAAAAGATTAACTAGACAGCATGAAGCAATGGAAACCACAGGAGGCAAGAGCAATCCCATGCAGGATTCCCAGCCACAGGATGAGACAGGGGAGCAGCTGGAGTGTGCTCACCAAGGTGTGGAGCCGGCAGAGGGGCAGCCCAGGCTGCAGGGAGGGAGGATGTGCTGCAGGACAAGGTGGGGTCTCTGCCAGCACTCCCTCCAGCGCTGGGTGAGACAGGTAGGAGGGAAGCAGGGGGCCTTTTCAGGAGAGTGATTTCACCTGGGGTTTTGTGGGAGAGCGAGGGAGAGCCGGGTTTCTCCCTGCCCTCGGTGGTACTGCGCTTTCTCAGCCCAGCTGACAGAAAGGAGCAGTCACACAGGAGACAGGCTGGTCCCTGGAGCAGAGCTACAAGTGATTAATTGTATCAAGAAAAAGAAACAGTGTCTCCTTGCTGAGCTTTGTAACGGGCTTCATATAAATTTGCGTGAAATATTATGTGGGATTACTGCAGCCAGCCAGGAGTTTGGCTGCAGGAGCCAAGAGGAGGATGGGAGCCCGGCCAACAGGAGAAGCAGGAGATGAAGTGGATCGTGTTTGCCAAGGCCAGGAGGACAGCCAAACCAGAGCTACAGTAGCATAGTAATGAGAAATGGGAATTGCATTCAGCATCGGTTCTTCTTCTTATTATGATCGTTAATGCTCCACATCTAATTGTCCTGCCCTCCTTCCCAGCCTTGCTGCAGACCACAGCAGAATGTGGGACAACAATAGAAGGTAGAGAAAACAGCATAGAGGGGTTTAAAGCTAATCCTGCTGGTGCTACATGAAACCATTTACCCCACCCACTAGTGCAGACCAGACGCTGTAACAGATGCTCCCTTCTGAGCAGCAGAAAGGCGAGCAGGACAGAGGTGACACAAAATGCCATTTTCCAGGTATTTGACTCACAGCAGCACGTTAAAGATGATTAGGGAGAATTGGGACTTCAGGGTGACATTTGTTTGGTTCTCCTGCTTTCTCCCACCCCTGCACAGTTCGTGCTCACTTTGGTTCCCATCTGGGCTCCCAATCCTCTCCAAAGCAGAGCCTGTCCTTCAAGCTGGAGAGGGCTGCAAGCCCAGCTGGACCTCTGGCTCTTGTCCTATGCCTGCAGCTGGGGAGACTCTGGCTGATTTAAGCTGAGATGTCTCAGCTGGAGCTTCACATTTATGAACACATAAGGTGTGGCAAAGTTTGAACTGCTTATCTCACCCTTATTTCCTTTCAGGAAGAGATTGCACTCTCACGCGTGAGCTTTTCTCAAGAAATCTGGTTTTGGATCCAGACTTGGCATCCTCCGTCTATAACAGCCTGCACTCAGCCTCTTCCCCCAGAAATAGCTCAGATTTTGAACAACTCTGTGCTTTGGGACTCTTTCTAGGATTCCTGATTCTGTGCAAAAAATACCTTGGCCTTCATGAAAGCAATAACCGGCGACAAAAGCCCCGAGCAGACTTTCCCAACATGCATATTCTCACAGCTGAGCTCCACACTGAAGGTGCTCTGCAGGCAGCAGCCCCTCCTGGCAAGCTAGAGGGGAACCTTGTCATTAGCTGTGCCAAATGGAGTGGCACGAAGCCTGTCTCAGCCACACCTCATGCTCTGCCCACCTCCAAGGCCTTCACACCCAAGGATGTGCTGCTTTCCCTCGGGATCAACACCTTCTTGGCAGGGCTGGGAAGTGGGGCACACTCAAACCATTGTGGAATAACCCACAGTCCCAGTTTGTGTGCGCAAACAACCTCCAGCCTGGCTAAGGAAAGGGCGTGTTTTTTTCTCTATTTCCCTCCAGCTGGAATCAAATGTGAAATCTTCTCATAAACGCAAACTGAGAGATTCTTGTTTTCTCGAAGGACACAGGGCAAAGAGTTGAATTTCTTCTCCCAGCCAACACTGAGGGAGTTCCCCTCCTGGAGGGAGGGTGCCTGCCAGCCTCATGGGGCGTCAAAGTGCCTGGAAAAGGGCAGTGCTGACCAGGAGCACCATGTGCCTGCAATTTGGGATTCATCCCTTTGCTCCCCAGCTGACATCACCGCTGCTGCTGCTCCCCATTGTGTCACCTGGTCAGTGTGGCTTCTCACAAGTCCTTATTCATAAGGAAAGGGACATCTGGTGTGTTGTGCCAATCTTAGTGCTAGCTCTAGATTTTATTTGAGATTGCCACTATCCAGAGAAGCTTTGGAAAAGGTCATCATGCACAGCTTCCATTAAATAGTTCAGGAATCATTATGTTCCCACGTGCATAGGAATATATATTAAAAATATCACACATGTAGTCTCACTGTGAGACATAAACTCAACACCATATGTTTAGAAAAAAAACTCACCACTTAAGTAGCTCCTCTTCAAAAAAAAAAAAAATTTGAAAATGAACTGTTTTGAGGTTAAGGAAAAAGGTTTCCTGTAGAAGTAGACATCCTGAAAGAGTAGAATGTACACAGCTGGGATATCTCTCTTGTTTTGTTTTCATTTCCTTTTGCAGTCTTTTTGTATTTTAACAAGCCAATGTTGGCTGTGCATCTATGTTCACTAGACTGCCTGGGGCTCTTCCCTTGCAGGAGTCAGGTCAGGACCAAGCTCTGTGCACAACCACCCACAACCCCAGAGTGGTAGTTTTGCTTTGTTTTGTTCCTCACGCACTGTCCCTGTTACAGAAAACCATTTCTTAACTTGGTCTGAACTGAGACAGAGTGAAAAGTAAATTGTTTGTTCTTTCCCTTGAGGCTGAGCCCAGAGTTCTGTTTTCTTAAAGTGTTCAAATCAGCTTCAGGTTTTGTGTTGTGGCCAAATACCATGATCTGTATTTCTCTTTTTCAACAAAAGCAAATTTTTGTTCACTCCTCATACCTCTTACTTCTGCTCAAGATACATAGATGTATTTCTGTCTGTCAGCTGATGAACTTTGTTTCCATTTCCCTGAGCACCTTCTGAGCAGCCATCCAGCCTTCCTCTCTTTTGTCATCATATTTTGCAATCACATATGCAGGGTGTCAGGCAGAAGCCAGCACCTCTAGGCAACCCAGGTCTTGTATTTCATGGCTGGAATACAAGTAGCAAAGATCAACTCCTGTGTGCATGGTATCCCCACACTCTCCTAGCTTTCTCCAAGAAGCAAAAATCTTCCAACTGCACCCATGAAGGTACCTTGCATTTGCTACCAAGAAAAAAAAATTAGATTAAGTGATCCTGTTTAGTTGGTTTTGCTGCCTTTTTTCACTCTGCATAGAGTGCCCTGATAAATAAACAGACATGTACAGACTCCACACCCTGGTAAGGAGGAGAGTCTTTACTCCTGGCAGGCAGCAGCCTGATACAAGGTGAGATTAAGCAGCAGCAGGAACGTAGCAGAGATGTGATCTGAGCTGGAGAGAATTGGAGTTGAAAGCTGAGAAATAAGCCAGTTTATCTGGGCTCCTCCATAAAAGAGCTGCTGCTGTGACAGATACACAGCCTAATGGCACTTGAAGGGGTTAATACACCTGGAAAGTGAGTTTTCAAATGAACTCCTTTTCCTCTTGGCCTCAGCATAAGGCAGTGCTCTATTAGACTTGACCTTTCTTAATGTGAATTAGCAGCTCAGTGGAACAGGATCCAGAAGCCAGAGTCCCTTCCCTCTTCACATCCATGCATTAATGTAACAAAAGCAAAAAGGTGTCAGGAAGGCTAAGAATAACTGAACAGATCTTGTGCCAATTTGGAATAAAATATAGGACCCTCCAGAAGTGGAAGTAACTTGGTTGCTTCTGAACTCTAGGTGAGGCAGGCATTTTAATTCACCCACCTCCAAACCGCAAAAGAAAATGAAACATGGGCAGATTCAGGTACTGAATTTAAAATAAAAAATAAATAAAATAAAATGAAACTAGTCAGTTCATCATTTTGGTAGGACAAACAAGAGGAAATGCCAAATTATGTCTCCAGAATATAAATTACCTTTTCTCTCCTGAAACAGATTTGCTCAATGCCCTCCAATAAAAGTACTCCCTCGCCCCATTCCACTGATTTCCTGGGAGGGTTTCCTCACCCATTCCCCTCGTTCAAAATGTTTCATCAATCTTGTCACCTTGGTTCTACCCTGTCTCATGAGGAAATGGATGGAGCCCAGCTAGACACGAAGATGCGCCATCCAGGAAACCAGACCAAAACTGGTATGTTTAAAAACGTGTTTGAAGAGAGCACACGATGACGGGGGGGTGGAAAGGGAGCAGGGATGTTTTTCAGCCAATGCTTTACTTCTCCCCTTCTTCTCACACACACTTGCTGTTGTCCAGCAGTCCAGAGGAAAAAAAAACATTTTTCTCTTTTTTCTTTTTTCTTTTTTTTTTTTTGGTGGGGGTAGGAACAAGCAATGACAACCAGATCCTCAAGGCACATCAGTCTTTAGGTCCCTATGGGAGCCACAGCTGTGCAAAGAGGGGAGAGCGAGGCAAAAGAAGTAGAAGGGGGTGGTGTCCAACTTCAACTTTCTAGAGATGGAGTTATTTTAAGCAATATCTTTGAAACAAAAACCCGTGTGTTCTCCGCTCTGCAACGCGCTGGGCAAGGCTCAAACGCCGAGCTGGGTTGCCCAGGGTCGCAGGCCCCGCCAAAGAAAACAGAGCTCTGAGGTGGGTCTGAGGCAAAGCTGGTCACCGGCGAGGAGCGGTGGCGCAGCCAAGCCCAGGGAGCGTGCCCTGCTTGGTAAACAGGGCCTGCAGCACCGGCGGCATTGCCCTTCCCTTCCCTTCCCTTCCCTTCCCTTCCCTTCCCTTCCCTTCCCTTCCCTTCCCTATGCTCAGCGTGCGCTGCTCCCCACAAACACTCGTGAGGCGTGGGTGAGGCATGGGGGCACACGAGCTCCATGTGCCTTTCAGCCTGGGCTAGCTTTGGTTTGTTTTTCATGTTTTGATCCCCCCCCAGTCCTGGACTCCTCCTGGATCCACCACTCCGATGTGTCAGTGAGGGGAGTGAGAACGGATCCACCCACTCCGCTGTTCTGTGAGGCATGGATGAGGCATGGGGGAGCATGAGCTCTGTGTGCCTTTCAGTTTGGGCTCAGCTTTGGTGTTTTCCATGTTTTGATACCCCTGGGCCTGGCCTTCTGGATCCACCCACTCCACTGTGCCATGAGGGGTCAGTGAGGCATGGGGGCACACGAGTGCCTTTCAGCCTGGGTCTGGCTTTGGTTTGTTTTTCATGTTTTGATCCCCCCGGGCCTGGCCTCCTCCTGGGTCTACCTGCTCCTCTGCACCAGCAAGCGGAGTGTCATGCCGGCCCTCAGGCCCATCAGACCTCTGGGAAGCCATGTCCACTCACACACTGCTTCCTCAGCAGCAGCTCCCACCCTCACACCTCAGGCCCCTGCACCTATAAAACCCCACATGCACTCAAAAGAAAGATTTTATTCACGGTTTCTCAGGACTCTAGCTGGTCAGAGTGACCCCGAGATATGTTGGAAACTCTATTTTCCTAGCTTGATGGTCGAAGAAGGAGTCAGAACTCTTCATTTTGTTGTTTATTGTATCTTATCTATAAAATTCTTTCTCCTGGCCTGCTGGGGTCCACTCAGCAAGACGGTTAGAGGCATCTGCCTGTCCCTGGGCATTGTTGTCTTTTTATACTAGAAACTACATGTACAATATTTACAATTACTTTCCAATATATATCACCTATGTTAGATAGTGAGCTTCTACTCTAAACCAATCTAAAAGTGCCAACATCACAGCAGAAGATGGAGTCCAAGAAGAAGAAGGAGGAGGAGAAAGGCTGGACATGCCCAGATTCCTCCATCTTGCCCCCTGAATGCCCATTCTAAAGACCCCAAAAATCTATTTTTCACCCTCTGATAAATTCACTATCATTCTACTTACACTTTTGTGGCTTTTAATTCTTCATATAAGGTTGGTAATTGTTTTTTCCAAGGGATAAATCAAAGGCACAGGGGTCTTGGGCTCTGTGCCAAGGTCTCTGAGCCCCCTGGGCAGGGGCTCGAGTCCTCCAGGGCAGCCAGAGGAATTCCCTGGGTTCTGAACAACGGTTCCACACTGAGCTTAGGTATTGTTGTAAACTTCCTCAAAGGCAACATGTCTCCCCCATTCCCTGAACGGGGAAGCATCAGTTCAAACATCCTCAAAAGCCAGGTGTTGCTGTTAATTGAGTTTTAAAAGCTGTCCCAGATCAGAAAGGCATCAAACTCCATTTTCAGGTAGAAATAAACAAGCTGCTTTTCCAAGAAACTCAAAGTTGTCACATTGGTTTTGACCAAGTGAAAAATCACTTTCTTCTCCTCGCATATTATGAAGGAAAATGGGTGCAAGGCAGAAGGATTCCAACATGCCAGTGGGTTTTGGGGTATGCTTACAGGCTGCTGAAGTTCTGGGATGCATATGAGAGAGAATGGGAGACCCAAGGCCATCTTAGAGACTGGAGAAAATAGTGGCAAAATCATCACCCTATTTTCTTCCCTGGCTGCCTTCTTGGGAGCCAGACAATGACATTTTCATGGGTTGGGGGAACAATCAGAGAGGGAGAAAAGAGATAATCAGTACTTTAAAAATACTTTTAAGTATTTTAAGATCAGCTCTCCAAGCATGCAGATGCTACAGCAGTTAAGCTTTGTGAAATTTCTTATGGTTAAGGGCGTTTGTGCTTGTGAAAATGCACAAGTTGAGGAATAAAGCTTAATTCAAATGCCCTTTGTTCACCAAATGATTATTTTCCATCTGAATTTGCTGAATGCCAACAACTCATAGTCAGTGGGGAGCAGAGGGTACTCAGCATTCTGGAGAACTAGCCCCAGGATGTATAAGTATTGCATTAAGTCTCCTTAACATTTCACAGATTTGGCTGATTTTCAAGATCTTTAAAGCATGACACCATACATTTGTCCCGTTTTTTTCTCCCTTTGGTGTGGGTGTGTGCCCATGGTGGGAGTGTTGGTACAGGAATTTATCTCAAAAAGCAATCTTTAAATCCAGCCTCTTGTTTTCCCAGGGGTATTTGTTTACATAAAAGGCTTTGTTGTGGCAGCAAGCACTAATGTGTTTGAAAATCTGTCAAGAGTAATTAATTTATCCTCCTTGCACCAAGCTGTTGGATAAGTTAGCATTATCCCCATACTGTAGCAAGAGAAGTGAGAAAAGAAATTAACCCATGAGGGGCCTAAGGAGGCTGTCAGAGAGCCAGAAAAGGAACACAAATCTCAAGAATTAACAGCCTAATGCCTTAACCACATGAATATCCTTTCTAAGGTTTGATTTGTTGCCATATCCTTTTTCTGCTTGATCACTTAGGACAAAATGACCTGTCCCCAGATAACATTTTATATGTTGGAACTAAAAATAGGAATTCTCCTCTCCTACTCTGAAATTGTAGCATTGTAAGTGTACAGCATGGGAATTTGTGGGAAAAGAAAAGTAGGGTTCAAGAGGAAAAACAGATAAAAACCAAGTGTGGGAGAAGAAGAACACTACAGAGAGAAAGAACCTTTCGTAGAGTGTGCAAGGGATCCACCTCCAAATATTTCTCACAATTTAAGGATTTTCTGGCTGCCCCCCTCTATTGCCCTGCAGAGAAATAAACATGGGATTGAAGAGCATTTTTTTTAATCCTCACAGGTGGTGTGCATGTATGTGCAAAGTTTTGCCATGCTACTCCTTTAATAGGAATTCAGCCAACTAGTGGGAGAGGCACAGACCAAAAGCTGCAGGAAAACAATCAAATATCCCCCATTCCTTCCTTAGGTTTTGCCCTTACCTTGAAACACAGCTTTGCATGAGTTTACAAGTGACCATAGAGCTGAAGAAAGCCTGAGGCTCATGATTTTTTGGTTGTCTTTTCAATACAAATAAAACAAGATTATTTAAACACAACACTGTCACCTCAAGTTAGTTTTCCAACAGCTTTGCAGTGCCAGCTGGAGATCTGCCAAGTCTCACAATCTCTGGTTGAAGATTCCCTCAGCTGTCTCCTGTCTCACAGTCCATCAGTGCAGGGCTGGCGCTTCACTTAGCATCACATCACAGCTTCTCTCTGGCTCTGGGACCATCTCATCCTGCATGCCACCAAACTGTCTGCCACCCATCCACTCTGGCACCAGGGTTTCCAGATAAGGGGTGATTCATCTACTATGTCCCACTGAGTCTACCATCCTGTTTTCTTCTGAGGAATCTGCATAGGGAAAAACCCTTTCTATGCAGGATGTCTTTAGTCATGGCAGGAAAATTCTCTCCTACACCTCTCTTTTTGTTGTGCTTTCACATTGTGGGTACCTGGGTGCTTTCACATTGTGAGAACAGTGTTTAGCACTGTTTTACTAAGCATTGCTTACTGCCAGTGCCTGCTTTTGTTAAATGAGAGCTCCACAGAAGAACATATTCAAACTAGAGTTATGTTCCTTAGAAAAAAAAATGTAGTTCCAAGTTACCTTTGGGTCTTAAGGGAAAAGCTGCAGCATACTTAGGGTGAGGGTTCCCAAAAGCACTCGGCTCTGATAGAAGAACAGGCAGCAGCTGTCACACAGATGCACAAGCCAGAGGATGCCTTTAGCTGCTCACAGGGTAAGAGCATGCTACATCTTTGGGAAACTCAGCTCCAGAGCAAGCTCCCTGCCATGTGCCACACACTTCCTCCTCCCTACCAGCATGGCTCTGGTGTAAGGTCTTTACAGAGCAGCCCCACAGAAGCCAGAGACATTCTGCAGCAGTATAACTTGGGTAGAAATTTCTGACTGGTCATGCAACCAAAAAAAGCCAGGTGTTACCTCGACAAGGTCCTGTCTATGCAGCCACAGAATCACAGGATCATTTAGGTTTGAAAAGACCTCAAGGGTTGAGCTCAACCTTTGACCAAACACCACCACATCAACTACACCAAAGCACTGAGTCCAGCTGTTTCTTGAGCACCTCCATGGATGGGTTCTCTACCACCTCCCTGGGCAGCCTGTTCCAGTGTTTGACAATCTCTTCCAGGAAAAAATATCCCCTGATGTCCAACCTGAACCTCCCCTGGTGCAGCTTGATGCCATTTCCCCTTGTCCTGTTGCTGGTGGTCTGGGAGGAGACCAGCCTGACCTGGCTGCACCCTCCTGTCTGTCAGGAGAGTGAGAAGGTTCCTCCTGAACCTCCTTTCCTCCTGGCTGAGCCCTCCCAACTCCCTCAGCCACTCCTCAACAGGCTTGTGCTCCAAATCCTTCCTCAGCTCCATTCCCTTCTCTGGAGGACGGGAGGGGACATGCTCCAGCCCTCAATGTGCACCTTGCAGTGATGGGTCCAGAACTGGACACAGGATTTGAGGTGTGGCCTCACCAGTGCCCAGTACAGGGGGCAATCACTGTCCTAGCCCTGCTGGCCACACCATTGCTGATCTAAGGCAGGTTCCATTCACCTTCTTGGCCATCTGACCAAACCTGGCTCATCTTCAGCCCCTGTTAACCAGCACCTCCAGGGCCTTTCCCATCAGGCATTTCCAACACTCTGCCCCATCCTGGAGCTGCAGGGGGTTGTTGTGACCAGGGCAGGCAGACAGACTTGGTGCCTTCACCCTGGTTTCAGCATATGGATGACTGGCAGGCAGCACATCCAGGGTGGCACCTGTGCCCTGCAGCGTAATTGAGTGCCAAAACTTCTCTTAACATCTGACCATGAGGTACAATTGCTGCCTTTGCTCTAGAAAAAACACTGTCTGATGTTCTTGGAGGTTATTGCTGTGCAAACAGCTGTGGTGTCATGGTTCAGGGTAGCTACAACACATTTCCTCCTGAAGCCAAATGCTAATAAAAGTCTAAGCAGAATTAAAATAAAATGTAATTATAGGGTCCACCTAAGCCTTTAATAGGGATGTCTACATTCATCATTAAATTCAAGATAGACCTTCTCTACCATGCAGGAGGGAAATTGTAGAAAAATGGCTAAAGAGATCATGGAAGGCATTTAGTGTCCTTTGTTAGACACCACAGGATTTGTCATATTCTGAAATGTGGAAAATGCCTCACTCAGGCTATCAGATTTTAGTTGAACTCTTTTGGCTATGGACAACAAGTCAGTTGATTGTTATGTGTGAATATTCCAAGAAATGGCAAAGCTGGGCAGGCCTTGGGATCATGGTGTACCTGAACATTTTGAAGAGGAACCAAGAGTCCATACACATTGGTCCATGGTCATTTGGGAGAAGCCCAGCCAAGAACCTTCTGTGTCATTAAAAACAAACCCCCATGAGCTGCAAGCAATCTGAAGGAAGCAGGTAATACTGTCCTTCAGCAGGAACATAGTTAGCAAGATTGGAAAAATAGTGCATAATGAGCTTTTTGTGTCTGGGTGGATAATGAATGCTTTTTTTAATGTCTACAGGGCTTTTACAGGTGAAATTTGAGCCAGCATTATGCCAAACCTGGATCAGCTACCCTCTAAAATTGGCTGCAAGGCACAATCATATTCTGTTCCTTCTCTCCCCTTTATCTCTTAAAAGGATAATTCCTGACAATTTACATTAACAGGCAGATGTGGGTAGGGAGGCTTGCTTGCTTACTTTCTGGAAAGTGCTTAAGGTGAGGTCTCCTGTCTCCTCTAAGGAGCCATTTACTTGCACAGAGGGAGGTGGGATACAAAAGATCCTAATATTCCTTACTCTAATCTTCCTAAACAGGCTTAATGCAGAGCTCAGCCCTTGCTGTGAGGGGCAGAGCTCTGCTTTGCAGACTCACTGCTGAGCAGATGACACCATGGGCAGAGCCAGGGGTGGAAGTGGTGATGTGGAGAAAGAGGTAGGGTGCTTTCCAGTGTCCCATTTCCAGCCAGGGACATTGTCAGTGCTCCTGGCTGATGTCCCACTCGTGTTGGACACGCAGCCAGGAGCAGTTCCTCCCTGGGACAGTCTCAGAAGAAGCTGCAGGCGCAGTTTGCCTGAATTAATGCATCCTGTAGGATATATATGGCATTCTAGGCAGTGCTCCTGGTGCTCCCAGGGACTTGCAGGCCCTTTAAAGAACAGACCTGGCAAGCACATGTCTGGAGAAGGCACTGCTCTGTTCTTGGTTCCTCTGGGAGAGCATGTGTGAGGGTGTGAAGGAGGTATTTTCTCTTTGCCAGTGAGCAAAGAAGCCTCCTAGAAAACGACCCACTCCCTGCCAGTGTTTCACAGGGAATGTTACCCACATTACACCTGGCACAGAGGCACAGCCAGCTTGGAAACAGACATTATGAAAGAAAAATAATGGCTCAGCATTTCAGCCCCGGTGGTACAATGGGTTTATTTTCACCGCGCCATGGAGTGAGCGGGAGAGCTGAGGCTGCTGAGCTGTGCTTCTGGACCTGACCTAGTATCACAGAAAGGCTTTGTGCCATGTGCATATGCCAGCCTGACTGGAGCAACCTGGAACCTTCTACCCTCTGCTGCTTTACCTGCTGCCAGCATCAGCATTCACATTCAGTTTTACTCAGAGTCTCCTCTATACCTCTGCCCTTCCACTGTTTCAGCAGTCGCCTTCCCTGGCATAACAGCAGATAAAAAAGGGGTGTCTAGGTCTGCATTCTTTCTTTTCTACCAGCAGTTTTTACTTTTGGAAATATCTGTCCCAAAATTCAACCTCAATTCCTCTTTCATCTTTTACCAGAGGGTTTAAGCACCTTGAAGACACATTTTATGAGATGGGAGAGTTCTTTTGTCTTTTTCTAGTTTTGGAATATCATTACAAATGGGACACAGAAAATGGCTGCTTTGAGGCTGTTTCATTACCAGGAAAATGAGCTGAACTTCTACCTCACTTCAAGAATATAACTAATTTACTTTCTTCTTAGCTCCTTGTAGGTTTCTGTTTGTCAAAGAAATTAAACAGTTGGTAACCTCTGTGTAGGAAAGCTTCAGGCTTCAAAAACCAGGAGTTTTCTTGTGCATTGGCAATGTTGAGTGCATCTCTGCACACAAACTATCCCAGGAACTTTGACTAACTATTACTCCAACCACTAATCCTTCACTTTCCTGTCTAACTAATAAAAATCGGGCAATCCTCATGCATGTCCACCTCTGGGAAGGATGCTGCCTTTGTGGTCTGAAAGACAGTCAATTTTCTGTCGAACTGGAAGGCATTTTACATGGAGGAAAACTCTGTTTCTGATTCCATGTGCCTGGTTCAGGAAGATTTTTGAACCAGGTCCCCCAGACAACCTGAAGCACAGCTCAGAATTAATTACCTTCTGAAGTGTGTTATAAAATTTTTTTATTTAACCTCATTTGTCTGCCTACTTGCATCATATGTTCTGGGATTTTCCTTTATTCCCAGGGCAACCAGGAGATACAAAGCAAGTAAAGGAGCCAGCAAAACAGACAAACAGAAGTATCTGCTAACCTGTTGACTCACCATTTACTGAATCCTATGGTGACTTTAGAAACCAGAGATGGAAAAGCTCCATCACATTATCTTATCTGTCCCACTGCCAAAGAAGGTTCAAGCACGGGACATTATTTGCCAAGCTACTTTTTAGTTTCCAAGTTGACCGTATCTACATCAGATGGTTTAATGTTGCAAAAGTTAAAACATTTGCTTGGTTCTGCAGAGCCTTGTTTACTAAGTTCTGGGCAGAACTGAGCAGATAGTTGTGAATGATGAGCACTGCTCTCGTAAATAGGTGGTGCCCTGGACAGTGACCATAAAATCATAGAATAGTTTGGATCAGATGGAATATTTAAAGGTCAGCTACTCCTCCCTTCCCTGCAATGAGCAGGGACATCTCCAACCACATCAGGTTGCTTAGAGCTCCATCCAACCTGACCTTGAATTTTTCCAGGGATGAGGCATCCACCACCTCACTGGTCAACTTATTCCAGTAACCCCCTAATGGTAATGTGATGCCAATTGTAAAACATTTCTTTCTCAAATCTAATCTAAATCGACCTTCCTTCAGTTTAAAAACATCCTCTCTTGTCCTGTCACAAAACATGTTGATAAAAACTTTTCCTCTATCTTTGTTATAGGCCCTCTTTAAGTACTGAAAGATGCCCTGGAGCCTTTCCTTCTCCAGGCACAGAAGGAAATCCCAAAGCTCCCGGCCTTTCCTCACAGCAGAGCTGCTCCATCCCTCTGATCATCTTGGTGTCCTACTGGTGAGTTTTACAGATAGCTGGCTGAGTATGAAAGCTGGGATTAAATATTTTGAGAGGAGAAGTGAATAAGACACAAATACAATTTGAGGACTGAGCAGAAGCCAAATATGATGCTATGAGGTTGTGTTTATTTTTCACCAGCTAACCTTTGGGTTTAACCTGTCAGCAATACCATTCCCAGAAGCTTCAAAGCAGGGAAGATCACACTGGGAAAACAATTCTGGCTCCAAGGTCTAGAGATATTCAACATAGCAGCTTTGTCCACATCATTCTCATCAGTCTTGTTCCACTCCTGGTGTTTGCCAGCAGGATCCAGTCGTTTCTGCTTGACATCATTTTATTTCACATGAATTTAGAGCTGTTGAAAGGTGCAGAACCTTCTGTCTTAGATGCTGGCTTCTCTGTATACAGGCAGCAAGGGGTTCTCTGTATAAAGGCAGCAGCTTGGCAAGCTTCCCCTGGTTGTCCTGCCAGGACATCCGAGTCCTGAGGACAGAATTCACTGCCCATCTCATTCATACTCAAGCTTCCAAGATATCATTTCACAGATCCTAGATGTAAGGCCCTGAAACAGTCATCTGAACACTCATTCTTGTCACTTTCCATGCAGTAGTGTAGTGAAATTATAAATGAGAAATGACAACTTCTACACAGGTAAATAGGCAGGATTCTTCTACCCCTTCCTCAACTCTCTATTCCAGGCACTAACACCAATTACAGTATAGTGCACTGATATAATATAAACACTACTGAGAAACTGGATATTAAATTGATTGGTCATTAAAGGAAATCACCACCAACAGTAGCCCAGTTTCATTCCAAGAGTGACAATAAGGCTATCATCAGGTGCACCAGGGATGGAGACCCAACCAGGTTCAGTCCACATACCTTCAGGAAGGGGAAAGCCTGTTGGGCATAGTCTGACAGCAAATACACAGAGAATGTGTGAGAAGCCTTTGCAAGACCTGGTGCCTTTGCAATTCAGACACATTTCCTCTGTGTTGGCACTTCCAGAGGAGGATGGATGGTCCCCAAGGGAAGCCTTAAAGGCTTAACTGATCACAGCAGATCATAATAAGGCAAAGCAAATGAGAAATAGGCACTCTTTGAACATCAAAGGTCATTCATAAACAGAACCTCATAAGCCTACTCAAGTCTTCTAAGCATCCCTGAGACAGAGTGTAGAAAGCTCTGGGTGGCCTTTTAAACTCACATAGGGAGAACAATTAACATAAAAACGTCCCTTGGCAAAAAATAGAACCTTTACCCATCATGGGAACACCAGAAGGGTTACTATGTAATTAGTTGCTTACCAGCCTGTGTAGAGGTGCTTGTAATGTCCTGTGTTTCTTTCAAGACCTGTGTGATTTGCCATTCTAGCTTTTCTTACAGGCTGCACATGTAACTCTACTGACTTCAACAAAAAATTATTCCAAAACATTTTGATGTAGACATTAGATCATTCCAAGTCAAAAACAGACCTGGTTCTGATGGACACTCAGATTAGGCTGTAGCACATGTTGTTTTTTACACCTCTCTGAAATGAAAAAGTAGTCTTAATTCTAAGTGGCAAGCAAAAAAAAAAAAAAAAACAAACCAAAACATTATGAATTGACTCTGTAAGTCCCAAAGACTTATCCTCTTGTTTATGGCAAGAAAAAATTATATCACCTACAGTGTTTATTTGCCATTCATCTCAGTGTTCTTTTCACCCCTAGCCAGATATTATTTACATGTTTTTCTTCCTCCTGTTGCATTTTTTCTTCTAGTCAGAAACAGTTGCCGCCTGAAAATACAACATTGCTTAAAATAAATGTGCACTTAAATGAACAAACCACTTCAATTCACAAATTTGCGTCAAAATATGTTGTGTTCACTAGCTGTTGTCACAATCCAGGAATAAGAGAGTACCTGGGATGTAAGTGGCTCTCGTGCACTGTTTCCAATTTTGTACCAAAGTGAGAAGCTATTTTCACTTCTTTTTTTCTGAGGCTGGTCCTGGGCAACAAACTCTGTATGATTTAGGTTTTTGTGTGATGTGCTGTACACTTGATTATGGCAAATTGCAGACGACATATAGAATAGAAGCAGGTATATTAAACCCTGATAAAGCATCTCCTGCATAGAATTACAGACTGATACTCTGCTGAGTGAATTTTATGATTAAAAATACATGGTAAATCATGGGCCACATATGCTCCTGATTTCACTGATTTTAAAAATAGAAAGTGAAAGCTCCCAGCTGGGGGCACAGCTGCTGCTGAACACTGGTAGAAATCATAGCCAGGAGTGTCACTTGTAAATGCAGCAGCCTGAAACTGAAGCAGTGGGAGAGTTTGGTTTCTCCTCAGCCTGCAGCTGAATCTTGGGGGTGGAGTGGGCTTCCACAATGCTTGAGGGGTCAACTGCCTCTTCTCTAAGGCAGATGCAGACAAGTTTAGCTGTGAGATTCCCAAATAGTGACAGTGCTTAGCCAACACTGTACTTCCAACAAGCCGATGTCATTGTTGAGATCTCTTTTTAAAATCATTCAAGTTTCAGCACTTAAAAAATGCTTCCATATGGATTGTCAGGATAGAGCTGGGATAAAGGCTAAAGGCTTCATGACACCAGGTACTGGTGAAGAAGGAGGACACCTATTGAGAATAGTTGATGGCAATTTTCATCATCTACAGAAACAGTGAAGGGAAAGACAGAAGGGAAGAGAGGAATGGAAAGTGGTTGTGTTGTGCCTTTTGTGCCAGCATCTCCCTCAAGTAATATCCTGCTGCCTTTTAGATGGAAAGGTCTGCAGGAAGGAGGATTTCATGGGCAGGTGATTGGGCTGGACAGCTGCAGAGATCAAGCATCTCCTCTTCCAGCACTGAGTCATTGCTGCCAATGTGACAGTAGAAAAACCTATCCAGTGCTTGACTGTACTTTATTTGGTTTGTTTAAAATGCACTTAGTTGTAAAGTCTTATAAATATCAGATGCAGCTTCTTTCCCATATTCAGTACAAAGTGGAAGATTTTTTGTATAAATGGACTTTAAAATGCAAATGTAAACAGTCCTTTGGCTTCCTCCCTTTCAAAAGAAAGAAAGAATGAAACTGTGAAAAGTGGTTTTAGCCTGTTGGTGAGGCTCTGTGCAGGGTCTGTGTAATAAGAGACTCCAAGGAGAGCAGCTGCTGCCTCCTGATCTTTAATGTCTGCAGAGCTCTTGACTCGTACAGCAGGGAAAATAAGTAATGCTATCTTGTTTAATCATGCTGTCTTCTACCTTGCTTAGCATTTACTAACTGGACTGGACCACCTAACTTGAAGACCTTTAAAGGCAGCCCTTTGATGGAAGAAACTCCAGACTGGGAAATTTTTAAACAAGGGCACCCTCTAATGGAAACAAGAATGACAAAACAACCACAAGCATTTAGGGTAGGGAACATACATTTTCCCTTCTCTGGGTATTTATGCTAAGCTTATGCAAGAATCAATCCCTCTCCTACTCTCAGAGGAATGGCTATATATTCTACCTTTTAAATGTAAAATGTAAAAGTTTTGGTTCTTTCTCATTGCAGATCAAAGCTTACAAATGAATAACCAGCTTTTGCACAGAACCCAAAACCGCTTTACCAACCTGAAGACTAAAAAGCAGCTTGGCAACTGGTGGTCCAAGCTGTAAATTAACACAGGAGCTCTGGACACTGAGGCTGAAGACCACTCTGTTTAGATTGTTTCTGTTTATGTTAACTATTTTCCTGCTTCAAACTGCATCAGCAGCAAATGGGTTTTCCCTAAGCTGCTGCTGGTATTATAAGAGAGCAATAATTGTTCCACAGTATGGAAGGACTGAGGAAAAAATCTGTGAGCACTTGTGTCCTGGGATGACTTTATGATGCTTGTATCCCCATTTGTTTGTTTAGCCCAAAAATAAATTTTTCACCTTTTAGACTGGTTCTGAAAGAGAAGTGGGGAGAAGTGTGCAGTTTGTTTTCAGGAACTGCACTTGTTCCCCTGCATCCTTCTCCTGGGCTGTGCTGTCTGCAGCACAGAGAGATGGTGGGACAGGGCTGTCCTTTGCTTTTAGTTAGTTTTTAGCTTGCTGAGGCAGAGAAGTTCCCTGGACTGTGGTTTTTCTTTTCCTTGGGCCTGTTTAACCCTGCTCTGGACAGAACACCCAGCAGAGCACCGGCAGCTCCAGATGTGGGCACCGGGCCGGGCCTGGGCCGTGGCATTTCCAGCCCTGGAGGGACTGACAGAGACTGAGTGAGCTGAGCTACAGCCCATGGAGGGGCTTCCTGAGTTGCTCCTCTCTTCAGATTGGCAAGAGCTTTTATTGTTCAATTTTTTTGTGCTAGTGAAAGTTTTGCCTGTTTTTTTTTCCACTTTTCTCCAAGGAAATATTTTCCTGAACCAGTAGGAGAAGGGCCTGCTTGAATCTGCTTTCTAGAGGAATCCCTTTGGAGGTTTCCTTCCAAATTTGCCCTAAATCAGGTCAATTTGTGCTTGCACAATTAGGCTCCAGAGTTCTTCCATATGAAGCAGCGTGAGCTGCAGACCATGGCAAAAGCTGTGTTAGCAAACCCTCTCTTACCTATCAGAAGTTTTTCACAGAGGGTGAAAAGCAAAATGGGAAGGCTACATCACACATCCAGGATGATTCCAAATGACTTTGCTGCCTGCCCCTACAAGCAAGATCTCTCCTGATTCCCATACAGAAGATGAATGACAGTGTCCCTGGAGAGGATTAAATTCCATGAGTGCTTACCAAGTTTCGTGCCTCAGATTTGCTCTTCTCATCCTCTGCACTGTCATGTGGTTTCAGGGAGTGAACCGAGAGATGAGTTTGTCACAAAGGCTCTGATTTGTATGTTCCAATAGTATCAGAGGACTTCTGGAGGGTGTCACTGTATTTGCTTGCCATTTAATCATCAGCCAATTTCATTTTGCCCTGAGCACCCATGAGCCTGTGTGATACAAAGGACGTGCAAGCCCCAGGAACCACATCAAACAGGAGAGGGGTGCTCTGTCCAGGCTTGCCAGCTGTACCTACTGAATGAAACACGCTCAAGCATTTCCTGAGAAAGTCTGGTGAGTCAAATCAGGCCAGCAGCACAACCCAGCTGTGTGCATCTTCTGTTTTTCTTGTGCTACTGGTCCATAAAATAACTAACACTGATTGCCTCAGCTTCAAAACTTGCGTGTGTAAATCAATGCTATGTCTGTAGCATAGCACCCTCATGACTGTTGACATAGTATTGTACTTAAGGCTTCAAAACAGTTTTTATTCCAAGTGCAGTGTTTTCCCTTGCTTCTGAGTTTCTGAAAGGTTCTACTTTCTAGGCTGAAATTTTCCATCACTATGTTCAGCCAATGGCTTCTGGGAGAAAGTCTGAGGAAAATCCATTTGACCATTCTGTGAAACTGGAAAACAACACAAAATTTCTCTGGCAAATTATTTAGGAATATTTTTACTTGCACATCCAGTGAGAAAAGCACAAGCAGAAAACACAGCTGGGCTTTGATGAGGAAGCTGATTAGAATTTTTTTAGGTTGTGATTCCCTGTAGACTTACTCTGATGCACCTCTCCTGATTTCACCCTTTGCTTGTACTGAGTTAGGTGACAATGGAATTAGATAGCATTTTACCCCAGCACTGCAGTTATCTCTTGGAATGTGCTGGGAATACGAGTGTGCTGTTACCCAGAGGAATGTGAGTGTCACCCCCTGCGTAAGCAGGAGCTGCCCCATGTCAGGACAGACACCACAGCTCTGCTGTACGAACTGTCCTCTTGCAAATGGCATTGAAAACCTGGACATCCAGACACAAGGGAAAAGAAAAAATTTAATTCACCTTGGGTGAATTATATTCACTGCAGTGTTCTCACACGTAAATTAAATAAATATCACTTGGTATGTATTCCCTCTGTTGACATTTCTTGTATGTGCTTTTATTATTTATTTATGGGACATAAAAGGCAAAGAGATATTCCTACAGGATAATACTATTATCATCACATTTCTACAAATCTCAATAACAGGCATACACTCATGTCCCCTCCTTTTTATCTGTATCTGACTCCAAGCAAAAATTTAATCTTCACATGACCCTCAGCATGCAGAATGAGCTTCACTTTTGTTTTTGCACACAGTGCCTCTCTGGTTACCCACAAAACAAGGCCAGCAAGTGGCCCTGGATCAGGTTCTCAGTGAAACTTGCCAGGGTAATGCTGATGAATTGCATCAGCTGGAAGTCTGGCTTGCTGGTGTTTGGGAACTGTGGTGAGGGAGGTGACTAATGTGTTGCAGTGTGTCTTAAGCTTTGAAGCTGAACATCCTGAGGAAACTCTGATCTCAGAGCAAACCTTAAGGAAGTGCCTTGTGTATGTTGTGGGAGAGGAAGGCTAGGAGGATGGATGAGAGGGAAAGGACTTTTAGGGGATTTCTAATGCTCAAGACTTGGCAAAATCAGACCTTGGGACAAGCTCACATTAATAAATGGAGCTTGTTTTGCTGTGTCTAGAGAAAAACTGACTTAGTGAGAAAGAAATGGAAAAGATCTTGTGTTGGAAGTTTTCAGATGTGCTAGAAAATTTCATACAGAAAAAGAAGGAAAAAGTAAAGGTAGAAGTTCACATTTCCACATCTCTTTTTTTCTGCTCTTTATCTTCTAGCCTTTTCCAAAGAAGGCATTTAGTGTTTGCATCTTTGGACAGGAAATTGTCTCATTAGATCAGTCTGAGGAGCTGAACCTTTCTGTGAGGATTCTGGGTCAGAGCTTTTGTCATTGCTGAGCTCTCCTATCCCATGGGCAAACGGAACAGACCAGTGAGTTGTAGCATTCCTGGAACTCCTTCCTGATTCATTCAGCTGCTTCAGAGTGATCCAGATAGGTTAGTCCTATCTGATAAGAAGACCAGGAAGATAAAGCAATTGCATTTGCTTAAGCTGGAGCAAAGAAATAGCTTCAGCCACAGAAAGTGAATTAGGCAAATTCATTTTACAGGCCTCCATCATGTGGTTCTTTAGGAATATCACACCAGGAGTTTAAGTTTGGAAATATTAGGAAATTATGAAGGCAGGGGAACAGTGATATAATGGGACAGACATCGAGGGTAATCTGGTCATAGCAGCCACTGCGAGTGGCTCAAAGTACAACTGTTTGTTCCCTGGTATGTGTGAGCCAGACCTCCCTAGTGCTGAAAGGGGGAGGGAAGGGAATAAAGCCCTTTGCATGCACAGCCAGTGCGCTCCTCTGGAAACTTTAAACACGGGAGCCCCCCTATGGCAGCTCTTGAGAAGTGTGGTTTTTGTCAGAATCAAAGTGTCACCAGCAAAGTGCTGAAACACAAGCAGAGAGAAACACAGCTATGAGAGAAACACAGCTATGAGAGAAACCTGTACCTGTGCATGGTGGGTGTGACTGTGGGTGTACACAGCTACTAAATGTTAGTGGGCAAGCCAGCCACAAGCTGCTTGTGTAGGATAGATCACAAAACTTAACCCAATGACAGCCCAGCAAATGAAGCCTAGCCTTGAACACTGAAACTGTTTGCACCTGTGAGAGCCTGACAGGCTGCCTGCAAGCCCAGAGCCTCTGCTCCTGTTTATTTGGGAGCTTTGATGGTGAGGTGTATCCTCTGTGCATCCCGGAGTGCCAAGGTGAGCCAGCCTGCAGAATAAGGCTGAATGCTTTCCACAAAATTCCCTTCTCACAGCAGCGTGGCCTGGAGGTGATGAGTGACTTACAGGACTTATTTAAAGCCTTTAAGAGATACAGATGGCCTGGCTGGGCCTGAAGCCATCCCAACACTGCTGGTTGTGAGCTTGTAGATGAGGCTGTGCATGCAGGGCAAGATGCACCAGCAATGTTCATCAGTCCAGCAGGTCCCTGCCACGGGGTGTCCATACAGGGAGGCTCATGTGGTGACACATGACAAAGGACAGCAGAAATCTCTCTGGGGTTCAGGGATCATCACTCACCCACAGCCAGTTCACTCAGCACCCACTGGATTTACAGCTGGGATAAGCACCCACGAGGGATTTGGCGGGCGCTCGTGGGAGTTCCATCCTCTGCTGACCCCACAGTGGCTGCTCCTGTCACGGCCCCTGCTGTTCTCAGCTGCCTTGGGGACTTACAGGCCAGTCCCAGCAGGTCACATTTGTCCACAGAGGATGATGAAAGAAATGTCAAAATAAGGACTCTTTTCTCAGTATTTTAGAGGGAGGGCAGGGCTAACCCTTTTGGGAGCATAACGCACTTAAAACCACATCAGCTGGTCATAAATTCTCTCTTAAAGGGTGGTGGTTTCATGCCTGCCTTAGTATGCACTAATTGCTATAGTGGCTGTACCCTGTTAACAGAAATGCCCAAACTGAAAAAGACATTTATTAATCATTGGCACTTTGCTAAGAGCAAGACTTCACAAGCATTTCCCCAATGTCAGAAGACAGTAAATTTGCATAATTTTGTTCAAAAGTACCAAACTATTGAGCCTTAACAGACAAACAAAAAGCCTTTTGAACAGAAGTAACACATGTTGCCACATACTGCAAACTGTACCCCCTGGCTAACCAGCACCTACTCTTATGCAGGTTCCAGACCATGTTCTGAACCTCACTTGGTTAAACCAGTGCTTAAACAAACTTCAGTTTGCTTATTCAAAGCAGCAGCATCCAAAGACTAAACCTCAGTGTAATTATTGTGTAAGAAGTGGTGTCCAGGAATTTTAATGCAAAGCACCTGCTTTTATCTTATGTGCTAGAATGTAATGCTGGTGTGCAGCACTAAAAGGTAATTAGAATGAACAATTTCTCTAATCTTAGGGGCTGTTTTAAAGACTATAAATTTTAATTCAGCCATAAAGAAAAGTTTTTATAATATATATTAATCTCTCTGGATTAATGTATTTTCATATTTGGTAATTGTGAAAGTCAGTGAAGTTAAGACGGTAAGCTGTTGTTGAGAATAAACACATGCACAGATATATTTGTACAGATACATAAATAAAAATCTCTTTAATGCTGTTTCCTTTTAATTATATTTTAGTTTCATTTCTTTACATGTCTCTTTGCTGTTATGCTAACCTGTCTGGAAGAGAAGAACACATGGAAAAGGCCCAGGGATCACTGATGCCAGAGGCTCAGTGAGAACTAACTAACACTTGAGTGCCCACTGCTGGGGAATGACTGACCCATAGTGAACTAATATGGTAACTCCTGGTATTTTGAGACTGGCAAGTTAACAGTCCCCTACTGTGCAAGCCCAGGACGTATTTTTCCCAAGCAAAGTTTCACAGGGCTTCCTATTCTGAATTCACACATGCTAATAATGCAATCGCACGTCTTGTTTGGTGCTCCTGCCTAATTATAAAATATATTTTTTCCTCTCCTAACAGAAGAGGAAGTATAAATATTTTTATAAATATAAATCTTAATTATGGAGGTGAATATTTATAAAATTAAAGCTCATGCTGCTCTTGTGGAAGGACAATTTTCCATCACAAAACAAGCAGCAAACCAAAGTGGAAGATTTGGATGTCCTGTAACATTATAAAAGTTAAGGAAATCCTTTGAGGACACCACTGATTCTGAAAGAGTTTGGCACAAGTCTAACTAGGAGTGGTCCTGATTCCATGGTCCAGAATTTTATTTTTTTTTTTCTGGAAAGGATATTTGCTGCATATGCTAGTTTTAAAGTTCTTCTTAAACTGATCTTGGATTTGGGGGATTTTGTTGTTGGTTTTGGTCGAGTTTTTTGGTCAAGTTTTTATTGTTTCAAAATTAAATTGAATTTAAAAATGAAAAGCACAAGTCTTTAATAGAGTCTAACCCAGTTTTTCCTTTTACACCATATGTTGTTGTGATTGACATTTGACAAATGCTCATTCTTTGATGTTTATACAACATCACCTTCTTCACTCTGTTCATGGATAATTGTAGAATGAAGCCTTGCCTCATAATTTCATCAGGGAATAATTACTTTATTGCTCTACTCTAACCAGACATCATCTTGTCAACTGCAGAATAAAACCAGAAAAAGTCATCTGGCTTCCAGGAGAAGTTGTGTCACTCATGCATGTATCTTTAATAATATTTACTCAGAAATGTACATACTGGCAAAGAAAAATGTAAAATGTTTTCCTTTCTGCATGTTTGTCCCAGCATGAAAATCCCTCTTTAATTCCTTGCCACAGCTGCCAGTAAATGGTGGGGAGGGCAGGGGAGCAGGCACACAGGGAAGAGCTATTTTAAGAAGCTAGGAAAGATTTTCAAGGCTCTTTTCCTATTATTGTTCTGCTGGGATTTTGCTCCTTGAGAGATTTTTAGGCTGGATGGGCTCTCTGCTGTTCTGTGTGAATTGAGTTTGTGCAGCAAGGAAGAGTCTCAGCCCAGCTTTAGCCTTGTGTTTCCTTCTCTTTCCTGGCTCCTGGAGACTCCAGAAGCCTCTCTAGGTCTCGCCAGGTTTTTCTCCTACAGCCTGTGCTACATTACCAAGGCTGGGCAGATCCTGCAGAGTCCCTCAGTGCCACCAAAGCTGCAGGATCGTAGGGCTCCTTGGATCTTTCAGAGTTTCAGAGTAACACTCTGTTCCCTTTAACGTGGCTTTGACAGGCTGTCACTTCTTTTTGCACAACCTGTACTTTTAGAAGTAGTTAGGTATTTGTGGGTGTCTGGTGAAGGGATCTCAAAATCCCAGCCAGAATGTAAACAAAACACAGCTCTTCCATAAAATTCAATAAATATTGGCCAAAATAAGCCTGCAAAAAACATCAGACTGTGCCACGCAACATTAAACCTTGCGAGCTGCTGAAATCCCTCACCTTGAGCCTCTTTTCAAAAGCACCAGAAAAAGTACAGTCTAATGTACATAAATACAGAGGGACCATGTTAGGATGGTATGCGGAGGCCAGTTTGTGTATTTACTCCATATTTTAGGAAGCAGCTTTTGAATGTCTCTGTGCATTTAGAAGATCCAATCTGTAAACTCTGATTCTATTGTCAACAGTATTTTTTTTGGAAAATAAACTGCCTTGGCTAAATTTGGATCTGCTCCCAAATCCAACTTAGTGCTCACTTCCTGATAAATGGCAGTAGAAAATTGAGACCAGCTAACATAAGCATCAGCATCTGTGTCCTTAGAGAGGAGGTATGTTTAATAATTGTGGGTGGGTGGACATCACTCAATAATTCTGTAGGCCACTTAAATACTAGAATTCACTGTTCTTTATTTATACAGCTCTGAAAGATGGCTCAGATGAAAAATCCAGCTAGGCTATAGAGCTGTGCTGCTCCAGTGGTACTTGCCTAATTCCAGACCAAAAGTATATTTTTCCCTATGAAGACCTTATAAATGTGGTCCATCCAAAATTCCTGTGGGAAGACCTGCACTTCTGGTGATATAATTCTTTTTTTTTAAGGAGCAGCTTGTGGTACACAGGTGGAGTCTCAAACTGGGGGGAAGGTACAAAGATTCAGACAGAGGAAGGGATAACAGCAAGAAAGCTTTAACAGCAGCTACTGGATACTGAAAGGATTACCCACCAGATAGTGCTTCTCTGATGCTGAGGGGTTTTCTGGAGTGAAATGTAGGCCAGAAAATCAGAGCTGGAATTCAAGTCCCCAAACCAAATACAGCCAGTTAATTCACATTGACTTCAAAATGGAATAATGAGGTGATTAAGTACCATAGACCCATATCTGGGCTCTAATGTTTATTATTTGCATTTCCTTAACCATTGTATCTGTGAGATGACTTAAGCTTTTTCTTTCACATGGAATCAAAAAAATTCCCTGAACCAATGCTGCTCATGAAATGACCACAGATATTTGTTTCATGATCCGTCAGAAGTTTTTCCAAAACTAATGGTCCTGGAAAGCTGAGGAAGTTACAGAGTAGCAAGACTTGGGGCAAACCAGTCAGGACTAAATGTATCATTTTTGAGCAGCCTTCCTCATCTGTGGTAAAAGAAGCAGCAAGAGCAGTGGCTGAAGAAAACAAGGAAAATTGTTTAACCTTCCCATGAGTAAGAACAACTGTGAGTGATCTAGTGTGTGGTGGTTCTCTGCTGAGGAGCTGAAACTCACTAAAAATATTTTGTAAAGAAGAAGGAAAGCTAATTCCTCTTTCTGGAGAAACCTGCAGTTTGGAGGGGAGTTGCAATCCAGGTATAATTGCAGTTGGCAAAGGTCTTTCCTATGTGGGCATCCTGTGGTAAATAACTGAGCCTCAGAAATTCATGGCAATGGCCTTTGAGGAAGATTTGGTGTTCAGTTTGGTGATTTTAGTTTAAAGGACCCTTTCAAACCAAACCATTCTATGGTTCCATGCCTCTAAGATTCCTGTAATCGTGGAAGGGGCTTGGCAGCCAGCTGCCCACATGGCTTTGCAACCAAGAAATCAAGGAAGGACTTTAAGAAGGCCCTGTTCAGAGAGATACATTTATTTATTATTTTTGCCACCTAGTTCTGATTTTATCTGCTTTGCTTCTAAGGATTTTTTTTTTTAATTCTCTGTTTCAAAGTGAAGACAGACAAGCTGCCGAGTTTCAGCAAATTTACTAAAATGTTGAGTGGAGCTGAGAAGCTGTTTGGTGATGATTGCTACAATGAGCTCTTGATGGTACCACATCAGAATGGCTATAAATAAACTTCACACTTGTTTATCTCTTACATAAACTTTGCCTACCAGCAAGCAAACCTAAATAACATAACAAGAGAATTACTGAGGCTGAGTACCTCTGGAGACTGCCTAGTCCAAAGCCTTGCACAAAGCAGGGTCAGCCAGGCCAGGCTGCCAGGAAGATGTTGAATCCTGTTTCAAAGAGACTCCATGACCTGCTGGGAAATCTGTGCCTGTGCTCAATCACTCTCAGAGTAAAAGCACTTTTGTCTTCTGTTGAAATACATTTTCTTTTTTCTTGCAATTTGTTCTGATTGTCTCCTGCCCATCACTGGACAGCCCAGAGAAAAGCCTGGTCTCAGCTGCCACACCTCGCTGGCAAAACTCCTCCTAAGGAGCCCAGGGAATCTTTGCCCAGGGAATCATGCAAAATAAAAACCTTTTTTCTTCCTAAACCCTAATCACGTGTGTATATCACATCCAACCTAACAGTGACAGTGTCCCCGCTCCTTTCCCCTATGGGGGACCGGGCCACCTCTGTCCAGCACTCCCCTGTGTGCTGGCTGGGGCTGTCTCTGCCCTCCGCTCCCACGGGGAGAGCCGGGGCTCTGCGATTTGCTTGCATTTTCATCACAGGTGACTCGTTTGGAGAGCAAATATCAGTCAATGCACTCGATGTGTTGTAAAGTCTCATATCTGACAATTTTATTTTACCAGGTCCCCGGGGGGATGCTCGAGGGGTTTGTGTCCCTCCGCCCCGGGGGATGCTCGGGGATTTCTCTATCCTTACCTTTGCCGCACTGGGGCCGGTCTCGGTCCCCCCTGCGCTTTTGGGGGCCTTTGTGTCCGACCCCTCCGATATGGGGGGAGCTGGCAGTGTATCTGTGCCCGTGTGATTTAGGGGACAGGGAGGAGTCGCTGCTCCCTTTCTGCTTTGGTGAAGAGCTGGCGCGGGCTCTCAGTCCCCCTCCAATTAGGGGGGGCCAGGGGCAGTCTCTGCCCCCTACCGATTCTGCAAGTGACCGGCGTTCTCCGGCTTCTCTCCCGGAGTGCCAACATCTGATCCGCTGATGTTTTGTCCAAGCACCCCGCGGACAGGCCGGCGCTGGAGGAGATCTTGAGCCACCTGTGAGAAATAACTGCTCACTTTGAAAATTTAAAAAGGTTTATTAAACCTTAAAAGAAATACAGCAAAGGACTACATAAGGAAAAAGCTGCAGTGCTAGGAACCACCCTTGTGCATACCATGCAGCCAGTTCATCTTGAATGAAGATGAATGTGTTTTATACCCCTGGGGTTGCATCAGCCAGCCCTGGCCCCTCCAAAGTCTGTCAGGCAGCTCTTCTTTGCCATTTATCAGTGGAAACTGCTTTCTTGTCACTGGATTGGAGGTCAGGTGCTGCCATGCTGCCCCCCTGAGCACCCCCAAGCTTTTCCATTCCCCACTGCCCCATGCCAGGGACACCTGTGCAGCTTCTTTGTACCTGTTCTGGACAGCCCAGGCTGTGTGATGGCAACAATACAGGGGGAAAGGGAACTGTGGGGAGAACAGAGGACATCCAAACTACAATAACATTACTATAGATCACTGAAGCTTTTCTTAATATTCACACAATAGTTATCTTTTAATTGTGAGAGCCAATCATCTCATTATCCACCTTTGGGTGTGGGGCAAGCATATTTGATACCTGCCGGGACCTCTGCAGGCACCAGTTACTGAGTCCCACGCAGAACTGAGGACCCGAAAAATAAAACAACAAAAAAACACATTCCAGGTGTTAAAAATAGGTTAGAAACTGTTGAAAAATAGTTGATAGATCGTTAAGCGTGTACTGTTAGTTGGGTTGTTATATTGTAAAAGGGATTAAAAGGGTAGTTGTAAGACATACAGTACTCAACAAACCATAATACACCTCAGTAAAGTGCACCACCCCCCAGTGAAACAAGCCAGCCTGGACAGAACGGTAATGGCCAATCCAGCGCCTTAAACCATCATGCAAATGAAAGATCCAAAAAGAAACCAATCCAAAGGGACAAAAAGGGATAAAAAGGGGCTTCTGACCCACTGAATTTGTGCCACTCCATAGGGGACATTGGGGACATCCCCAGTGACGGCGCTGCAGCATCCTTAATGGGGATGCTCCTGCTCGGCCCACAGGCCCCCTTGCTTTAGGCATTTCTTTTTTTTATAGTAAAAGCTGAAATCACTTTAGTACTGGAAGCCTGCTCTTGTTTTTCACCAGGATTTCAAGACTGGTCCTTGTTAGCAACCTCAGCTAAAGAACCTGGTGAGAAAAGGGGTAATCAGTCTTCACTTCAGGCTTGTCAAGCATTCTTTGATGCCTTTCCTCCAGGATGGTAGTTTTGTGTCTTCCAGCACAGGCTGTAGTACAGGTAGGAGGGGCTTTAACAAGCCAAGAACTGACACAGTGAAACAGCAGCTGCAGCCACTTGGGGTCACCTGAAGTGACACACGGGCCCGTGTGTGCATTCCAAGCGCGAGTGGGTGGCAGGAACAGAGATGTTGTTCTGCTGCCAAAGCTGTAAGGAGAACCAGAAGCATCAAAACATCATTTAAGGTCAAGCCCTGATAAACTCTTCCTCTTTCTTTGCCTCAAATTGGCAGCAGGCAAATGCAGCACAGTCTGTGTCGATTCAGGGGACAGCAGCATCCAAAGGAGCTGGGCAGGGATGTGCAGGTGCCAAAAGGGACTCTAGGAAGGATGGACACACTCCAGGGGGCTCAGCCTCCTGGGCTGGGGCAGGGGAAGTGCGTGAGGAGACCCCCAATGCAGGGGAAGGAGCTCCAGAGAAAGTCATCCCTAGGGACTCCCCAGGTGTTGCCAGCCTTTAACCCTCTTACTCAGCAGTTGTGTTATGTAATGCAGCAATTCTTGATAGCTTAGTTACATCCTGTAGCCCAGAGCTTTAGAACACTGGCTCAGTTTGCACAGGAAAGAGGGTAGGTTGACAAATGCCATCTGTCCTGGCACATCTGTCAGTCATAAGTGCAGCTGAAAATGCCTCACTGTAACGAGAGTCTCTGCCACTGAGAGAACATGCTGATGCTGTGTATATATATATATATAGGTGAGAAGGAACATGTAAATCATTAGTGTGTTTCATTTAGTTTACAGACTGCAAAGGGACTGTTATGGCCAGCAGTGCCTTTTTGTTGTAGGACTTGTTTTTTTTGAGAGCAGCTGCTAGACATTGTGAAGCAGTTTGGGATCTTCAAGGGTTACAGTGCAAGATGGTACATAGATCTTGAGGGAAAGCGCACATCTCCAGGAAGCTGGATGCAGTTCAGTGGGTGCAAATTACATGTTGAGCAGCTGATGGCCCAGAAAATGTTCTGCAATGTGCTGCGATTGCCTTTTATTTTGAAGCTTATAAACTGCACAACCAACAATGAAATTATTCCTCTTCCTTCTCTGCTACATGCAGGATCACATTCTGTCAGTGCCCAAGAGCCGGGATCCACAGCAGAGCTCTAGCCCCCACCCTGATCCCACACGAACAGGGCTGGGCTAGAAAAGCTTTTCTTTTTCCTGGGCACTGTCAGTGCTCATCCAAATAACCACACCATGGCGCTGTCGACTCACAGAACAAGAACACGCACCGAGCCCAGCCCGAAACCACCCCAGGGGACAGCCAAGTCAGAAACCTGACTCCCTGCTCTCCAATCAACTGTCAGGACAAAAAGATTTCGCCCATCCAAGTGGGTGCTCTTCTCTGCACCACACTCAAAGATCAACACGAACTCTTCTGCCCTAACAAACTTTTTCACTCCTGTAGAGTCTGGTAACAAACTCGAAAACACTTGCCAAAAACAGAGTTCGCAAAACTGTCAGTGGAGAAAGCTCTTTGCTGCCTACAACTTCAATTGCACCCATCAAACTACAAATACACAGCCTGCTATCCCCAGCTCTAGGTACCTTCTTTCCTTCTCAGCTCTAGGTAGCACCATAAGCCTTCAATCTCTCAGAGTCAGGATTCAAATGGGATGGCACCAGGGACTGCTTACATAGTCCCTAAAGCTACAAGGGACAAAAATTCATTCTGCAGAGGCCTGGCCTCTGCATTCCCACTGACAGTTCAACAACTCTAACCCAGAGAACTGCCTATTGGGAAAAGCCTTTAAATTCACAGACACCACCCAAAGTGCCTGTCCAAACTTGCTTTCTTTGCCAAAGAGAGGAACTAGATGCCCATCTCAAAAGAAATGGCATCTCCTCCTCCAAAATCCAAAACATCCAGGGACTTATCCTATAGAAATGTGTCAGAACACTGGTACTGGGCATTACCTGTGTGGGGCACTAAATCCACTGCACACCAAGACCCAGCACAGCTGCTTACCCTGTTGTCCAAAAGAAGTGTGCTAGCAGAATTTCAAGAAGGCTGCCTCAAGGAAGAGGAAAACACACAAATTGAGTCCTTCAGGAGGGAAACCACCTTCCAAAGATGGATACTGACTCCATGATTGTACAAACCAAGTCAGTGCTTCCAAACCAAATATGCCAGGACAGAAAGTTGCTACCACCCTTAAGCTGCATGACACAGCTTCTTATCTGCACCTCCAACACTAGGGCTAACGTTCTTTTCTTCCCATGAGAAAGCATTGCTATTCTCCTTCAGGAACTTACCAAGCAAAAGCTGCATACCACATCCGGTACTGACATGTCCAACAATAGCTCCTAAAGAGATACTAAAAGAAAAGAAGGCCTCTAAAGAAATAATAAAAGACTGTTGATTAGAGGAAAAAAAAAAAAAACTAGTTAGTTGCGTGAAATCCATTTATATATCAATGAAAAACTTGAGCGCTTGTTGTATGTCCAGATTTACTTAAAAAGAAGGACAAACCTTATTTTGGGATTGTGAAATAAATATTGAGGATAACACCACCATTTTTTTCTTTACTAGACAAGTCTATATTGACCAGGCGCAGATGAGGCTAGCCAGGATATCACCTTGATCAAGCCAGGTATACCTGGAGCAAAGCCTAGAAGCAAACTGAGACCAAATCCTGAGTTTAACTCCAGCTCTGTTGTCATTAAAGTGCAACGGTTCTAATGCCATTACATTGCAAGGGTTCCATATTGCCAGAGTTTCATACCTCCTTGATGTTTGTTGTAGGTAGCTCCTCCAGGCACTGACTCTTCTTTGTCCTCACAGCAGCCAACTGACTTCCATTCCCACCAACCACCCAATCCACTCTTTTATAACACTCTGCTTATTGGCTACAGGTGTGGCCTGTTAACATCAGGCCTGCTCCTAAGCCTTAATAATTGGCTCAGCTGCAACTCTTTAGGGGATAAGATTACTTTCTATACTACCTTTATTTATTTATGGTCTATCCCCCTGCACAGCTCAGGAGCCAAAGAGAGAAGGTGTGTGGGTGAAGCACAGACAAAGCTTATCCCAGCTGTTCTCACAGAACCAGGTTATACAGTTGTGCTGCACCAGAGCATGGCTTGAGCACTGGCAGCTGAAGCCTCAGAGGAGGGAGAGAGGATGATGAAGATTACAAAAGTTTTGTAGGGAAGAAAGGTTGCAGGCTCCTCAAATAGTTACAGCTTTTTGTGGACCTGAGATTTTGGTTCTGAAAGATTTCCTTTTTTAAGTTAGGGGATGGTGAGATACACTGGCTGAGGTGCTCCAGCTATGCAGACAATTATGGAATCTCTCTTCTTACTGCTACTATGGGGTGAGTTCAGGAAATTCCAGTGGCTCCATGTACTTTTATCACTGTAAAAGCAACAGGTAACATGAGCAGCTTGGTAAGTGAGCTACTAGTTAATATATTAAAAAAGAAATTAAAATTTATTGATCAGGACAAAGCTATTTTTTCTCTAGGATGTGTTACTCTTCTCCACTAGACTTGGTTTCCTGGTTTTAGAGTACGCTAGTTGCAAAACTCCTTTTCAGGTCTTCTCTGTGTCATTAGACCATCCTTTCTGTTCCTGGACCAAATGATTTCACTATTTCATGTGAAGTGGAGCAGCTTTAACGGGGAGGAGTGACAGTATCTGTTTTAGAATACTCAGGACTTCCTGTCCAGCTACTTTTCTCATGTGCTTTTAGCTTGGCATTTCTAAGTCATTGATTGATTTGACTCTGTTCTATCTCTTGGTGTAAAAATATTTAAGCCATAGCTGCTTTGCTACCCTCTTGCATTGGGTGTTTTCTCATCTATGTTGTGTGTTCTGAATTATAATATGGATTTGGAAATAAATGAAAGATAAATAAGTGGTTTTGAGAATTTTTTTGAGAATTCATTCTGTTTTAGCCAAAAGGATATGAAAATAGCTGTAGGAATGATTATATAACAAAAGCAGCCAATAATAAAATTTAAGATAGAGAAATAGGCTTTGGATCTGAGAAGATACTGTGTCAGATGAAATGCTGTCATGCCTGGCTCATTAAATCTACAGGGAAAGGAGGGGGAGTGAATTTTCTGCATTCTCCCAAAAGACAGAAACAAGAAAAAGAGACAGGCTGAAATCTGCTGTTATGGTTTTGTAACAAGTGATTCACAAGTTCTCCAGCTACATGATCTAGACACTCTTAAGGAAATAAATGCTTCTTGCTGTAAGTTTTTATTAATGCTATGCTAATGTACATTATTTTAAAGAAGCAGCAGAATGCAGTGGATGGTGTGGTGAAAATATCAATCTGAGGAAGCTAATGAAGTCTTTCAAAGGATTTGCAGTAGATTTTTAAGGACAAAAGCATCTATGGTCTCAGATTTTCTGAGTAAGTTGTATTTTCAGAATGATGTGTTACTAGGTTTTAATAGATTTAGCTGTATTTCTTGAAATAGAATTTCAAAGACCTCCGTTATCTGAATTTAGATCTATCACTAGGTATCCAGATTTTTAAAATATATAAGTGCTCAATAAGACATCAGAGTCAAATCTTAATCATGACTTCAAACTCAGTCAGTACCCAACAATTCCTTGTTATTGCAGTTAAGTGCAAGCTGCTTAGCATTTAACAGTTCTGGAATCATTGCCTGTAGTAATTAACTCTTGGTTCAGTTCCAAGGAAACAGAGGCAAAGCTTCTGTTGGTTTCAGATGTGCATGATCAAGTCTTATTTGATAATACACTCACTTAACCATGTTTGTTACACTGCAATGAGAGATCTCTCATAATTTAATGTGCTGTTGTGTTATCATATAGATACTAAGTTTTTCTGAACTCTCAAGTGCAGGAGAAGTTTTCTTTATCTTCCAATTTTTATAAGGTTGAGCTAGAGAAGACACGAAGACACAAAGACACTTTCAGTTATTTGCCAAAAATGGATTTCTGTAGGAACTTCTTGAATTGTATACACTAGAAATGAAGGGTAGATTAGAAAGTAAGGTTCTTCATGTGGGATGAATTATCACTGATTTAAGAGTGATGATGTTTCCTGAGAGGCTCATTAAAAATGTTTGTAGTGTTTAATTTCATGCAAGATAGACGCCAGGAACTTGCCAAGTGGTATAGTGCCACACTGGATGGCTATAATGTTGTATTTCTTCTGTGTACATTTCTTATCAGTAAGAAGTTTCCAGAATAAACAGGATGATTAACTTTATGGTGCTCAGTTCTTTAGGATATTGAGACTTCTTGGATGGGCATCTGCTGCTTAAAATATCAAAAATAACTGACAAAAGCAAACATGTATTTAATTTTATATCAAAATGTAGAGAACATGAAAACCACTATATATCAACTGTCTATTTATTCTATATGAAATGAAATAGTCTGAACTTTTCTTCTGATAAAACTAATTACAGGGTTCAGAAATTACTCAAGACTGCAGACTGAAGCTGTACCAATTTTATCTGAGACATCACTGTAATTGCAGCAGTGAAGTGCCTGCAAATTTGTGTTGCTTAGTAACATTATGGACAAAGTTACAGGGATGGAGTCCTCCTTTTACTGGCTTCTCTGTGGGAATGTCATTCACAACGTGCACATCACTATTTTAGCTCACTATTTTGTGAGTCCTGTGTTCTTGGAGCTTGTGCCTATGAAGATCCACCTCAGGGAGAGACTTTGTGCAGTGAGGAACTAAAACTTCAAGGAGATTCCTAAGTCAAGAGTATCCATAAATCTTTGCAGGCTCCAGACATGATGTAATTAGCCTAAACTTAGTTACAACCATGGTGCAATGGAATGGAATGGATTTTTAGTAATTTTCTAGTAATTCATTTTTTTCCATATTTGTATTTTTTTTAATTACTTCCTTTTATCGTTATATTTTTTTGGGTGAAGGATATTCCTCTTCTTGCTTTTATGCAAAAAGAGCTACATTTTGCATAGCAGGATGAATCCTTTATTTGGAGGTCAAGTACAGCTGGCAGAGTTTTCAAGTCATCTCAAGAAAAGTCAGGGCTATATATAAAGTGTTGAGTAATAAGTGATATATTGTATGATCACCTAAATTTGTCTGTAAAGAAAATGATGAGTTTTGGTACATTTGAAACCTTAATCTGTGACCTGGTGTAAGTGCTGAATTCCGTAAGTTTTTTTTCTATTCTGCCATGTTGGGGATGAATTGTTGGGCACATACTGAACCTGAGGATAGAAAACCCTCTGTTCTGGTGTAAGGCATGATGAAATTGTGTCCTGACTTCTATGAATGTGATACCTACATTTTAGGACTGCCTTGGGCCTGGTGCTTGATTTGATGACACAAAATTTGAATTAACCGTAGTTAACAGTGCCTGGTGGACTTGGTTTAGTCCAGGATATTTTTATGAGGGTTGAACAAGCTTTTCCAAGAGCTAATGGGAGTGGTGAGGATGGTGAGAGGTATTTAGGATGTGCTCCATCTTCCAGACAGTGTGATGGTCTCTGTAGTGTGCTTTGCATTTCCTGTACACTGTGAATTTAAGTAAAGACACACTTGGCTGTGCCTGCTTTGCCAGCATTTTTGTTTTGAGATTTGGTATGAAATAATTCAGGGTTACTTTTTTTTTACCTTGCAGACTCAGACTCTCTTTTGGACCAGATGTTCTAAGTGCACACCTGTCACATAACAGGTAGCCTGTGCTGTAATTCTCTGCATTAACAGAGAATAATGATGGGCTTCTAACTCCTTTGCTAAGTTTGCTTCTGTTTGAATCTACAGTTTAAAGCATATCTCATGTGAAAAGAAAGGTGGTGTGGTGTTTTTTATTTTTTTAAATTGCCACTTAATCTTCTCAATACACTTTTAGGCTGCAAAGTGAGGAAGTAGGGCAAAAGCAGTTACCAAACTTGCATTCCTATTTAGGATTGCTTAATATTGGTCCCTGGATGGGCCCTTCACTTAACTGGATTTGATGATTTTTTTTGTACCTTTTGTACCTTTCAATTCAGATTATTCTGCGTTATTACTGGTTGTGGTTTGTGTTTTGGGTTTTTTTTTTTTTAAAGTCTGTACAAACTGTGTGCTATTTGAAGTTGTGTTACAATATATTGAGAGTTTTGGCAAGTTTTTAGGATGTCTGTAGTGGATGGAATAATGTACAAGAATTCACACTCCAAGGTGCCAGGCTAGTAAAACTGTGCCACTTCAGTTACCAGGAAATCTCCTAACTTGTTTGGATTAAACACTCTCTTCTGGGAGGAGGGACAGCTGACAAATGCTCACCAGGCAGAACTAAATAGTCAGAATCTTCTTTACCCAGCTGTGTTGTGGAAGTGTAACACTGAAAGTATTCAGATCTGCTTTATACTGAAGTTTGTGAGGAACAGTGCAGCCACTAATATTTCTGATTTCAGTTGCTTTATTTCTCTGCTCTCATTTTAACCATGTATTAATATGCTTGGCTGGTGTGTACTTACAGTCTCTCTTTTCCACATCAGATGTGACAAATTAATTTCAAATGATGTCTTATTAGAATAGAACAGAAGAAAGCAAGTAAGTAGCTCAGGTAAAAAAGAGTTAGATACTTTTACCAAATAGGTGCACAGGAACACAATTCCACTTATTTTTAGTATCAATACCAAAATGAAAAGCATGTCAGGATAAAAACAGAGGCAAAAATTTTCATATGAAAACATTTGTTAGTGGGAGACGTACTCTGGCTAAAGGCACTATAAAAGGGTGTGGCTTCCAAGAAGACTTGGGTTAATAGCATCTGATGGCTCTGTAAAAAAGCAAAATAATTTTTGCGAACACATTTAGGAAAGTTTACATTAGCAGGAAATATAATAAAGATAAGGAAAATAACATTCTGCACATTCTTTTAAGGTGGTAAGAGCCTGTTCTTTCCTTCTTTATTCTTCCACAGGAGGCTGTTTTGTGCTGCCTTTGCCAATTCTCTGTCAGTCCAAGGTCATTCACCTCTGTGATAAACAACTGTCTGACAGAGTCTGTCAAATGCTTTTATTGCTTACAAAGCTGTTCTGTTTGGAACACTGCACCACAGAAGCTGCAGTAAGACATTGTCAGCTTTCCTAACACGGCATTTTAATTTCATTTAATGGTGCTTTAATGAATTGCAGTATCTCTTAGCCTAGGCAGAGGCTTTAGTTGAAGGCTGCTCAAGCTGATCAGAAATACATCCCTCAGTGACTAAAGAGCAGGAGTGTCTTTACTGGCCAAGTGGTTTGAGGTGTTGAGTGCTCTCAGATGTGGGGAGGAGATGGCAGGGCTGAGCAGGCTGCAGGGAGGTTTGTGTGTTTTCCCTGTGTCAACAAAACTTTCAAACCCAAGAAATCAGATGTGGTATCTGACCTGTCATCTGTAATACACATGAAATACTTAACAGGTTCTCAGGGGTGTTTTATGTGGATATGTGCAGAGATCACATGATTTCTGTGCCCTGAGCCTTCAGAAGAGCTACAAGAGCTGCTGTTTGTCAATAAGGACACTGTGTAGCCTCTCTCGGAATTACTTCTGGCCACAAAATTCAGTCAAAAGTGAAACAGTTTGTAAGTATTCCCTTTAGCTTGAAAGAAATAATGTTTGTTATCCTTACCAAAGTCCTCGTTCATTCCACAGGCTATGAATGGTAGTGAGATGCCAGATATAAATCAACTTATGTGGTATGTACATAACAAAACTCATGCCATTTTCCTTTTAGGCCTATGCTCTTGTTCTGTAAGACAGCCCTCTGAGGGTCTTTCTTGGGGGGTAATTCTTCTGTGAAACTCTTTGTGCTGGGTATGGGGTTTTCTTTTTTTCTTTTTATTTTTTTAATTGTCAGACATCCCTAAACGCCTTTCATTTCACAGGTGTGGTCAATGCTGGCAATAAAACAAGGGAGAGTCTGGGTTCTCTTGTGCATTGTGTCATCATAGTCATCTCTAGGATCACTCAGACTGATCTGATTAAGAGGTATTTAATGCAACATTAGCCTGCAGGATCATATTTCATGTTATGTGCCATTTTAGAAAAGTTCTTGAAATTGACATCCTTTACTTCTGCATGTTTTCTGCTGGTTAAATTAAGTATTGGAAGGAGTGATGTGGACCCCAAATAAAGACAAATTGATTTCCACGTGTGCTCCTTCATACCAGTTTACATTATCACATATTTTCCAGTATTTGAGTCATTACTTGGAGACCAGCAGACACAGGAAAGAACAGAGTTGTCTGAAGTTGAGTTGTTTAACAACTTATTTTTAAACAGCATTACCTCATGTTTTAGTTCTGTCTCTAGTCTCACTGCTAACACTTAGGGATTAGTTTGATTTGTGAGAATAACTTGCTGGTAAAACACCTCAAGGAAGTTGTCTTAACTAACAGAATTGCATATAGAAAACAACTTTTCTTTCAATTTGCATTGCATATATCAAGCCTTAGAAAAATGTCTGATATGTAGGGAGAATGATTTTTTTATTGGTTAGTCCTGGTTATCTGGGAACCTAAACTGCCTGCAGCAAAGATGGGATTTCTGCCACCAATAACTGCACATCTCAGGTTCTTGCAGAAGAAATAGAAGTATTCACATTCTGGTCTGATAATATAAAAAAGAAATTAATGTGAAGATTTAAAGCATTGAGGTTTTGAGGGATGACTGAGTGCTACAGAACACTGTACTGTCTTTTTCCAGATTTCTAGACTTTTTCTTTAATTTTTCTAACCTTAATACTGGTATCACAGTGAGGGAACATAAATCCCTGTCTCTGCAGTATCCTCTCACTGCATATGGGACAACAAACAACACCTTTGTCAACACATTGACTGCTGCAAATACCTTCTTCATTACTACTCCTCCTTGTATTGTTCAGAGGAGTTCTTGTAATTCTTCCTTGAGAATGCCTCACCTACCAAACTGGTTATTGTTCACAATATTTATAGTCTTAGGACTTAGAGAACAGGCTAAGCTGTGCTCACAAGAACAACAATGAGACTTTTTCTATTAATTTCAACTGAATTGCATGTGGGATTAATTAACACATAGGATGGATTTAAAAAGCTGTCCAGTTATTATACATTTTTGTTTTGTTGAAGGTGATGAAGAGTTGGGCTGACAGGAACACCTCCAATACTCTAGAACTATGTCATAAATTCAAAATTAGTTTTACCAAGTCTTATAATTTCATACATGACTTAATTGTTTTGGTTTTTTTGTAGTTGTACATGGAAAATCTGATGCTGAAAGTTAAATGGGAGTTTTCATTTTTTCTGCTCAAAAATATTCTAACACTAGGAACATCAAAGAAGGCAAGTACTAGATGACTAATTCTCTAGGATGTTGTTTTTCATTTCACCTGTTTTCTAAATATTGATGATCTTGTTCTCTCCTTCTTCCCAGAATTTATTGTGATGGATTTGTAGTGATGCTTACCAGAATCACATACTGAAATGACAATGCAATTAACATAAAGGATAATGTAGGAACTTTGAAAGCTGTGTCTGGTCTCCACCAATAAACAAGCCTGGGAAATCCTAAGCATATCAGACTTTTGGCAATCTCAATTGTAATAATTGTACTGTCAGTCAGGAACTCAGCCTTGGTTGGAAGTACAGAACACATAGCCACTGACAGAGACTTTGAAATCCAAAGTTGATTATTTTTCTTTCAGCTTGTTGTGGTTTTGCCTAGTGCGAGTCAGGTAAGAGGTGAGAGTCATTCTTTGTCAAAAAAAAAATCAAACAAACAAAAAGTAGGATTTTGTCTGAAATCCTTCAGTTTTGTATAGGAATGCTTTTTTTTTAAATTGAGATGGATGGGGATGAATGGCTGAGTAACTTCCCGACATAAGTGACAATGGGCTATGTAGATCCCCTTGAAATAAGAACAAATTGTATTCAATGTTTACTGTACTGGAAAAAGAATACGTTCCTTTTGTTGTAAAAAGTTTCTGAGTGCACCAGGAATTCTGCACGTGGAGTTTTAACCAGTTAATGTGGCAGTGGTCTGGTCTGGTTCTTCTAATTTTTATTTTTTTCTCTAAGTATAGCAGATATGGCTCAAATTCAGACTGCCAGGGTCTAGAGCTACCAGTGGCCAGTACTTCACAGGGCCATGAGGGCCTCAAAACGGCAACAGAACTGTGTTTGTGTATTTTACTTGCAGCTTGTGTTTGGAGCTTGTTTTGTTACAGATGTAAGCAGGTATATATAGTACTTCGGAAAAGTAAACACTTCCTGTTGATGCGGTGTTTGTGGTGAAAGAATCCCAGGCAGCTCCGAGGGCAGCAGAGCCATGAGGAGCAGCAGAGCCATGAGGTCAGGGTTTGCAGCTCCCCTTGGCCTGGCTCAGCAGCGCACATTTAAATGCTGCCCATGCTGGTGGATGGCAGGACGCTGCTTTCCCTCCTCGGGACGGCAGATGGGACACGCACGGCCCGGCCACAACGGCAGAGCCCGCGGGGCCGCACCGCCTGCGCTCCCTCCTCAGGCACCGTTTCAGGGCGCCGGGGCCCGGCCACACCGGCTGAGCCCGCGGGGCCGCACCGGCAGCGCTCCGCTCCTCAGGCACGCTTCAGGGCGCCGTAGCCCGGCCAAGCCCGGCCTCCCGCCGCTACCTGCGGGCCCGGGCCCGCCTCTCAGCCCGGGGCGGGGCCCAAGGAAGTGACTTCAGCCGGCGGCGGCGGTGGAGCGGCTCGGCGGGGCTGAGCGCGGAGCATGGCAGCGGTGGCGGCGCGGGCGCTGCTGGCGGCGGGCAGGGCGGGAGCGGGCGGGCGGCGGGGCCGCGTCCTGCCCGCCGCGGGCGCCGCTCCGCTCTGCACCGTGGCCCCGCAGCAGCAGCAGCCGTCGCCCGACATGAAGAGCTACCTGTGGTCGCGCTACAAGGAGGCCAAGAGGGTCACCAAGGGTGAGCGGCGCCCCCTCAGCGGGCCGGAGCGGAGCCGTGGTGGCGGCTGGGAGCGGAGCAAGGGCGAAGCCTGTGGGGGAGCGGGAAGGGTCGGGGGGCCGAGGAGCGGCTCCGGCTGCCCTGGTGTGCCCGGGGCCGGGGCGGTAGAGCGGGGAGAGCCTCCCTCGGTCGGTTCTGGGGCCGGACACCAGGGACACGGGCTGTGGGGGTGGCAGTCCCTTCATCCTCCCGTCGGAGGGAACGCGGAGCCCCTCACGCCGTCGCCGGTGCGGGGCCGCCGCTCTCGGAGCGCCTTTGGACCAGGCAAATTGGCAGGTTTTGGAGGTGTGTTGAGTGTAGAAAGGCAAATGTAGAAAGAAAATCGAGGAGCTGATCATCTCATTGATGGCTGTTATATATATATACACAGCGTAACTATTCTGGAATAGACTGCTTATCCAAAAAGTTAAAATACTGTGAAGTTTTGGGTGACTCTTAATTTTGCATACGGTTCCATCAAAGCGCTTTGCGAGGCATTATAAAATGCTCGCAGTACATACATGACCCTGGGAAGCCCTGGTCTAAACCCAGCCAGGCAAAAAGCTAAAGGAAAAAGCAAGCAAAATGCTCGCTTCTGCCCTTTCTCCGATGGGAAGAGAACTACCAAGATAATACTTGCTTGGAAATGCGGTGTTTTCTGCGAGCTGAAAGAAAAAGAGGCAGAGTGTGTTCTATAATGACATGGGGAAGAGCATGTCTTGTAGTGGCAATGGATAATGCTTTAGCTTGTTTGTTCTGCCTATAAAGAAAGAAATTATTGTGTTTTCCTGCACTTAGGAGTCTTGAATGTGAGCTGGGACTTCACAGCACTGGGTGCAAGCAAAGCATTTGTTAATGCAGAATAGCGTCAGTATTTCAGAAGTGAAATTAAAAGCCATGCTAGCGATCATGAGAGGTCTGTGGGCTTTGGAGGGTGAGATAAGGGATAGGAAGAAGGGAAGTGTGTTTTATTTCGAATCTATTCTTTTCCTGTTTTTGGAATTAACTTTCTCTTGTTCTAAACCACACCCAAATAATACTTGGGAGCCGAGATAGGGTAAGGTTGTGAGAAAATAAGTTGCTCAGTGGGTGTGAGCTGGCGAAAGATGAGGCAACTGCTTCTAGAATATTTCAGGCTATTATATTACAGCTAAGTCACCCAATAGCTTCAAGTATATGATATTTCAGTTATGGTGTTGAGGTGACAAAGCTAGAAGGCTCTCCTGTTTTTTTGACCCAAGGTTTATAGGATTTGTGATGCTGTCTGCTGGCCAGAATGTCTAATAGCTGCCAACTGTTCATACCGCCTGTTTTCAGACAGCCACCAGTCAGGCTAGTTTGCAGCTTAAGTATCTTTTTATCTATATATAGCTCCATAAATATCTTTATTTTTAAAACGAGTGTTGACTCACCAAGCTGCACAATTGACATTTGAAAAAATACTTTATAATACGGAGATGGGTGTAGATTTTGGAAGTTGATTAAAAATGACAATTAACTTGTGCTAATGACTTCAAGTTAATTGAATGCTTCATGGCCCTTTCTATAGAGGAATAGGAATATCATAGGAATATTTGCCTTAATTGTAGCATGTCAAATTGTATTTGATTTGATTGCTGGGCTGTATTTGAAGTTTGGAGTTAAACTCAGGGAATTTGCTTCTTTCCCTCTCTTAAAAATTAAAAGACCTGAGTGTCTGCATCTGAAGTACCTGCCTTGTTGAGATGTTTTCAATGGTGGAGCTTGTAGGGATCTGTCCTCAGAGCTGAGGGTTTTGAGAGAAGCTGGGTCAATTCCATTTAAACCTATATGGGAAGTAACCAAACAAAGCCTATTCCCTTTAAACTCACCTTTCCAAGCCCTGATTTAAGATTAATGTTCCCCATTTTTTACTGCTGGTAGGGAAGTCTGGAGTATAAAGACAGTATATAAGGAAGGAAAACATGCTCATGTTTTATGCTGCCAGGAGAGTAGTGTTTAACCTCCTAATGTTGCTCTTTCAAGTTTTGTAAACAAGAAATATGAACACTCTCAATGTTTAGTGCTGACATTGGTGTTGGCCCTAAAGTTACTTATTATATCATGGTTTTAATTCTCAGTCACTATACTTTTTCAATCAAATATCAACAGAAACATACCCTTAAAATGGAAGTGTTTGCACAAACACTGTGTGTTTGTGTAGAAAATAAGCAGAATATGTTTGGTTTTCTGATTCTCTAGGAGGTTAATAAGTATAACAATGTGTATGCAATAGTTATGTACACAGTCACATATCGTTTATTCATGTGAGCTGAAATTGATTAATATGATAACCTTGAAATGGTGAAGCAAAAATTAAAGCAATATCAAATTAGAGCAATGTCAGTTCTGCTTCAGGGGCAGGAGCTGGACCGAGTAATGGGAGCAGAAGACAAGGCTCCTAGACTAGTAGTAATGATAATATAATATTCTTCAACTCCAAATTCACATTCAAAAACGATAATAAATGTGTTAATGGAGTTAGCAAAAATTATGTCTGGTGTCCTGTGATAAGCAAGATGCCGAAATGCATCTTCTCTTCAAACTTGGACTGCAGAGAAAAGCTTACTTGGAATAAAACCTATGGATCTCCACGACAAGTTAGGGACAGCCTGTTCAATAGCATCATATTGTTTACAATTAGTTGTTTAGTGTCAATTAGTTTGACAGTTTTCATCATTTATCTATATTTAGCAATTGCTAATAGATTTCTATGTCTTTATTTAAATAAAGGTACAAGGCTGGTGTAACTTTTTTTCCTCTCCCCTGTTCACAGAGTTGGTTCCTTCAATTATGAGTAACATGCTGAACCCAGATGCTATTTTTTCAAACAATGAAATGAGCCTGTCAGACATTGAAATTTATGGGTTTGATTATGACTACACCTTGGTCTTTTATTCTAAACATCTGCACACGCTCATATTCAATGCTGCTCGAGATCTTCTTATTAACGAGCACCGGGTAAGTAAAATTAATGGAATAACTGTACACTTATGAATAAAGGGTGTAATAAATGATTTTTGAGTGAGAGGCATGAATCATCTTTTCATGCCTCAGTCCTAGCTTGTCTCCCTTATAGCACATTTTGTACAACAGCTCCATATTCACAACAGAAGCCCTGTTTTAGTCTCAGCTGCAGTTCTGAGCAGAGAACAGTCTGTTAAGGAATACAGTTATATTTGTCTTATCTTTTCATGTGGGTGTGCAGTTTGTTGTTTCTTCCTGATTGCCATTTATTGGAGTCACATTAATAAATAGGAACCTTAAAAGTTCCCGTTACTGTGCTTGATCCCTTGCTGTGAGTGCAGTGATTAATTTCCCTGTGAAATATTTTTAGCTGGACTTCACAGCAGGGCTTTGATTGCACTGAGGGCTCTGTGTGTACCTGGCATTTCGGCTGCCTTGGCTGGAGGGGCAGCGTGTGCAGTGACCAGAGCCGGGATACAGGGAAGTGTTGAGGTCGGAGCACTGCCCTCCTGCCTCTCCAAGCAGTGACCACTTGACATCCAGGCAGTTTGGAGCTGCTTCTTGTCTAGTTTGGGGATGGGAAAAGCTCCCATGTGTCAGGAAGTGGAGAAGAAGGAGATGGCAGGCTGGGGAAAACAAAGGTATTCCTGGTATAAAGACTGAAAAAAATCTGTGGACTAAAAGAAGCAAAATTCCTTTCCTGCAAGTCCTACAGTTTAAAGCAAAGACAGAAAGTCCATGGAGTATGTTAATAAAGCTGCTTGTGTATTTTTATGCAACCTAAATCTGAATGCGTGGTGTTATTCCACTTTCGTATTTGAATCTAAAGGTTAGGAGCTATTTATAAACACCTATAAATATCCTTGGAGGAGCAAACAAAACTTCATGGGTGCTACAAGCACACACAGCTTTATCCCCCTGCAATTTTGGCATGTGGTTGATAGCAGTTTCTGTGGGATGTGTAAATATACTTTATTAAAGCTACATGGTTCATGGGAAAAACCCATGTTACTGTAGGAGTCAAGATTAATTCTTGTAGACAAAAATTCTAATGGCGTTCTGCCTTTTTTATTTGAATGGATTTGGGTAGTAATAGCTTTACAGTTTGTCTTGGTTAAATCTCCTGAGATCTACTAAACAAAGGTGTAATTACTTTTTGAGGCAGCTTATTGAAATTATTTCCTTTTGAAATTTATCTGCTTATACTGTTAATATATTTTTTTGTCTTTACAATTAGAAAAAGACCCTCTAGACAGTATCCATTATGACTGTCACAGTCAACCCAAAAGATGGCCAATTTTGCTCGTGACAGTGGGAGGTAATACAGGAAAAATTGCAAAATGCAGTATAGGAAGCAAGGAATTGCCCAAGAGAATAAACATCAATTTAATGCTAATCACAGAGGTGGCAGCAGGTGTTCTATGTAAGCTCTTGTTCCTGGGTTCATTTCTTTCCTGATGCACAGGCCTTGTGCCTTTTTTTTATCAGGACTGCTGTTTCAGTCCAGTTATATTTGTCCCTACCAAAAGTGGGGTAAGCAAACAGTACCATTTCTATAATTTCTTTGTTTGGTTTGCAAGGAAGCTTGAATTTATATGCCAGGCTAAACTCATATGTACTGGCATGTGTCTGCAAAGACAACTTTCTAGTAGAATAAATTAAAGTAGCAAGTCAAGCATGCAGAGATTTGATAAAGTCAGAAATAAATTTCATTTCACATGCTTGGTGTGGTTGCTTTGGGGCACGTGCAGTGCATGGGAGTTTTTAGTTGATCAGTTCTGTATCGTTCCCTGATGATTTCCCTTGTGTCTCTGCTTTATGTTCCCTGACCAGACCTCTTCCAAGCTGTCTGTAGGCTTTTGATGCTGTTTTTCATTCAGATCAGTAGCCTGCCCCACATTTTCTGGAAGTGTTAGTGTAGGCATGATAGGACTGTTTCCTTTAACTGTAGATGCCTGTACTCAGTATAAATGCAATCTACAGCAGTTGCAGAGCAAGTCTTCTTCAGCAAGATAAGAACTTTGGGGGGAAATGACAGTTTATGTCTTATAAAGTAGCTAGAGGCTCTGTTGAAGCTGCCTAATGCACTTTTTCCCCTGAAGGCTTGCAGATTATCCATATATGTATGGAGACTGTTGTAGAGAGGGTGAAAAACAATGTCAGGTTCTAAGGCTGCTGTAACCTGGGGGAGGAGAATGAAGGATTACCTTTCAGTGTATTAATCAAATAAATTATGGTTTTCTCAGGCCTTGTTGAAACTACTGAAGTATTTCACCCCTTAAAAACAAGCGAACAAAGCCCTTAGGCCAAGACATGCACCTGACATTTCTTTTTGTGGCAACCTGTTTAAAGCAGGACAAAATTACAGTTGTCTGATAATGGGCTTGTACTGAAAAATGTTAGACTACAGCTCACACCCTGTAATGGGGTGAGCTACCTACACTATATATAAAGAACCTGAGGGAAGAGTACATGACAGACATTCAGTTAATGCACATCTCTAAAATTAATTTTTTTTAAATGTATGAAGAATGTATTGATAATATATTAAATTAACTTTTTGAACAAGAAGCTAATGTTCAAAGGTAATCACTACAGACTACCTGGATGTCCAACTTTAGATGCCAGGATGACCTTATATTTAAAACAATGATCTTGGATTTTGGAAAAATGTTTGACTTGTGTTGCAGGCATATGTTCCTGCAAATCTCACCTGCCTATGAAAAATTATCCTACATGATTACAGCAAATGAGAAGCATAGAAAACTTGGACTTTTAAAATTCTTCAGAAACAATTTTTATTGTTTTCATTATGGTTTTAAAATCAAATCATTGCTCTCTTTTCTTAGTATCCCGCAGAAATAAGAAAATATGATTATGATCCCAATTTTGCCATCAGAGGGCTTCACTATGATGTGCACCGGGTATGTATAAATAACTTTGTGATGAGTTGTGTAGTGCTGAGAACATAGCAAAAAAAACAGAGAGCTTCTAAGCCTTTCAACTTTTCACTCTGCATTGATGTGTAAGGATTTTGTTTCATGTTTTTCTCTTTAATAGCAATCTTTATTCTTTATTATTACTATTATTGTCATTACTGTTATTTTTAACATCATCAATAAGAATAATATTTTTTTTTTAAATGGCCCTTAAGTAGAAGATGTTTTGGGCATTTTGTCCTTATGGTGGGTGGGGAAAGACAACTTAGGGTGCAACAGGATAAAACTAGGTAAAAATATCATTGATGAAAGTATTTTGGAAGCTGTGAAGGAAGTTGCAAGGAGAGTGCTCAGGTGTTCTTGAGGCAGAAAGGTTGTAGATTAAATTGCTTTGACTTTTGTAATTTCATGTCATATAGTTGAAGTGATAAAAAATATTTTCTTTTTTCTCTGCAAGGCATTATTAATGAAGATTGATGCTTTTCATTACATTCAGCTGGGAACAGTTTACAGGTGGGTAAAGTTATTTTTTCTTTCTAATAACGATGTGTGCTTTTACTTTTTGTTTCGTTTAACCCCATTTATTAGTGTACAGCTTGGATTCTTACCAGGACCCGTGCCCTGATGCCCACAGCCATGAATGAGCATTGTGGCCTTGCTGGAAGGGGTTTTCTTTGCATCTCTGTGAGTACACACAGATGTGTACACATCCAGTGCCTGCTCCAGCCCAGCTGATTGCCCAGGTCAGCCCTGGCAGAATTGGCAGGCTGGCTGGTCACATAGTGCTGACTCACTTTGTTTCCGGCTGTTAAATTGTGCTGAAAGACATCTAAAAATACCCTGATGACTTCTCTGCTCCTGCTTTCTATGTAAATAATTGTCACAGGGTACCTGATAGGGTGACTTTGGTGTGGTTGTGGAGACACTTGAGAGGTCCTGCTGTGTTTGCATAGAGCTTTTAAGTTTGGACACATCAACCAAATCAAACTTGCACCACACTTGGTACCAGACTTTAAATTAGATAAGAAGCCAGGCCACCCTTCTTAAAGTCATTGGACAAAAAGACTTTTAGCCAGGTTTATCCTGTTGCACTCCTAGTTGTGTTCCTCCACCCACCATGAGGACAGAACACCCAAATTTGGGTCCAGAAGGGGATGTGACCTGGAAATGATGGTTTGCATCAACGCTTCATGCTGTTTCCTCAAACACCTGTACAGGGATGAGGGCAGGAAAAAAGAGGCTGAAGGCCATGAGGGCTGATGTCAGGATGATCTGTGGTTATACAGCTGCACTGTGAGCTGTGTCAGGAGTGTGAGACTTGTGGTAAAAATAATTTACAGCTTTGCCTAGGCAGCCATCTCTCCACTGTGGCTTTCACATTGTCCTCTGTTGATTTGTGCTTAAGTATCTGCTGATGCACAAGTGTTTTCTCTAGCAGTATTCAAATAGCACTTGGCATAGCTGTCTGCAGACCAGAAGGTACCTCCTCAATTCTGGAATCTGGTTTATATTTTGGTTGCATTTCTTTGTGCTTGCTGCCGTGGAGGGGATGATGCTGAACTTTGTATGTTACAAACCCCAAGTATTATCTGCCCTGTTGGTGCACAAGACTGACTTGAATGCTGGAGTTCTGCCAGCAGCAGCTCAGGGTTGTGTCCCAGTTGGTGTGTGGAGACAGAACTGCAGTAAAGAGCTGGTTAATGTAGGATTCTGCCACCACAGGAACCCTGAGGAAGTTCATGTATCATTCCCTTCCACTGCAAAGCTGGTGTGGACTCTAAGCACTGAAAGCACTAAGCTTGTGAATTAATTTAGTTTTATTTTAATGCTGGCAACTCTTCTTGGTCAGACCAAGAAAGGGAGCCATTGAAATAATTGTCTGTTTTACAAGATTGCAAAACATCATTAAGTAGGTTTTTGGAAAAAGGAGACCAGCTGATCTGGTTTGCATTAGTGGTTTTTTTTAATCCTGAGTAAAATATCAACACTTCTGTGGCCTCTGGTGAGGATGCTTGAATGCCTGCAGTCTTTTAGATGCTTTAGTGCAAGATGCTTAATGCTGTAAACATTCAAAACCAAACTAAAGCCTGTGCTCTCTTAATTGTTGATAAACTCTGGGGAAATGCTATCCCCTTCTTCCCCATTTGTTGTTTTATTTGAATGTTTTAATTGTCAACCATCCTTCAAGTAGTTTTAAATTTTGGGAAACTGAACTGTTCATACATTTAAAAAGAAATTCTTATTTAGTTAAAGGTTGTGTATGTTTTTCACTTCCTTAAATCTTCAAGGTCATGCTGCAGAATAATCTGATTTAAGCACTATCATATCATCAGTGCTGTATAAAAGAAAAGGCAGCGTGAGGAATTACTTTGTGTTAAGAAACTGGAAGTTCTAACTACTTCTTAAAAATCCCCTTGAGGCATAGCCTTAATGGACACTTATAAGCTCTTTTCCCATAAGAAAGTAGAAAGGACTTATAATTGGAATGTGTTTTGTGTGCATGAGCCTGTTAAAATGTTACTTGTTTGGTAAGGAAAGGTGCTGTTTTAACTTAAAAATGTTCCTGTGATGTTATTAGGCTTTTAATAAGATCCAGATCTAAGTGTTAGTCTGTCAGGGTTTGGTGTTTACTTGAAAATTTTAATCTGACTTTTGAACTAAAGCTAGTATTTTTTTTCCAGAGGCCTCAGTGTTGTCCCAGATGAAGAAGTCATTGCAATGTATGATGGTTCCCATGTCCCTTTAGAGCAAATGAGTGACTTTTATGGAAAGGTAAAACCTCAAATGGGTCTTTAAATTGGGTGAGGGTTTTTTGGCATGAGGGTGGTGGTGTTTAAATTTTGTTCTCATTATATAAGTAGCAATTATATTTTCTCAATATATGATTGCCTTTAGTGCTATATGTCATTTTGCCATCTAAAGTGACAAATTACTTTTCTCTGTCTTGCTTGCTGTATTTTTTTCTCTGACTGTTCCCTTACCAAGTCATACAGACAGAGTGGTGGAACACAAAAAATCAAGTGACTTGCTCAGTGTTGTGCACAGATTCTGATAAAGGCTGGCAAATGAACCATATCTGGTTCATGTACTTCACTTTTTCCTGGTGGTCTGATGGCTTAGCTGGTACAGCAGCAAGTAAATGTATGGAGGCAACTCCTGCATGCAACCTGGCAGAGTCAAAGAGGATTTGGCAAAAGATAAGTAGTGAAAGATGAAACTTCCATGTTAAATCCTAAACTTTGCCAATAAAGTTGATTTTTTCCTCTGATGGGTTGCTTCCCCTTTCCCAAATGAAGGGTGAAGCTGACTTTTTGCTAAAAAGCCAAGTTTATTTCACCCCTTTTAATGTCCAGATGTTAATTTCATGTTGACATGAAAAGCCCTCCTTTGTGATGTGGAGCATTTAATGTTCTTGTACTTGTATGTACAAGTACTTGTTCTTATTTTAAGGAACTGAAATTAGAATTCCTGAATCCAGTCTCTGCAGCAGTTGTGAATATCACTCTGGCATTCCCAGTGGGATGCCTTTGCAGAAGGGCAGACTTCTAGTGAAGGCCTTCTCTTGGCTTTTAGCTGAGCACTATCTTATTTTTATGAATTAAAATACCACTCTTAAGAGTAATGATTTGGATTTATTTGAAGAATTAATCACAACACTTTTGTTGGAGATATCTTTATTGAAGGTCTTAGTTGAAAAAGAGTCTTTAGCCATGTGAAGAGGGATGGCAAAAGCTGAATATCTGCTACTAAGCTGAAGTGTTTATACTGAACAAATGAAAGTGTTCTAATCTGGGAAATGCCTGACTTTTGTTTTTTCTTTCCTTTTCTTCTCATCACTGTAGAGCTCCCAAGGAAATACAATGAAGCAATTCATGGATATATTTTCCTTGCCAGAAATGACACTCCTTTCTTGTGTGAATGAATATTTTCTGAAAAACAACATAGACTACGAACCTGTTCATCTGTACAAAGATGTCAAGGTAGATGTCAAGCTTTGAAGATTTGGATGAACTTGTATATTTGTCTTTTCTGTGAACACTTCAGGAAGCTTTCATCTCTTTCACCTGTTGTGCTAGCCTCAGTGAAATACCTCACTTCAGGTTTTGTATGGAGTAATTATGGGTATACAGCCATAAAAATATAAGTAAAATTAAGGTGGAGTTTGGAAAAGAATAGACTGAAATTGGTTTGAAAGCTGGCATTTTAGGACTTTTGCTCTTTTTATGGGTTTGAGGGGTGAATAGGGGAAGTGAAGAAGATCTTGTAAGGTGATAGAAGTTCTTTTGATTGTTGTTCAACATATCTTTTTTTCTCACCATCAGGGAATTACTGGGTTATAGGGAGTGTAAGAGGCTATAGGGAATTCCAGTTTGGAGCTTTCATTTTGGCTAGTGTGCAGTGATTTGCTATCTCGTACTTTTGAACTATTTCTTTTCCCTGTTTACCTCTCTTCCTCTTCCAGATAAGCTGTAGTCCTAGTCTAGAGTAATTTGACCCTCTTGATTCCTCAGCTTGTGTCCTGCAGAGGAGATAATCTTATGTCATGGTTATGTAACATAGAGAAGGACAATTCTTGTGGTTCCTCTGAGGCATGTAGAGAAATTTCTATACTATTCCGCATAGCGGTATTTTTTGAGGATTTTGAGGCCATACTCTGAGTAAGCAGCAAAATGGCATTACCACTGTTCTAAACAAAGCTGTCTGGTGCAGAGCTGGCTCAGGAGAGCTGTTAAATGCCTCCAGAGTGCCTTATAAATACTTTGTTCTAACATTTAACTTCTTTCATCTGTTCATAAATTTCTTACGTAAATAATCAGGGCATTTGTGAGTGATTGTAATCTAAAATCTGTCAGATGTACAACTTTTTTTTTTTTTTTTGTAAGGGGAAAGGAATGTGTTCTGCTCCAAAGGTCACTGGAAATCTGTGATGACTCTGCTTCTGCAGAGGGCTTTCACTTCACCCTTTCACAGTTTTGTAAAAGAGCCCCTCTGCTATATAATTTTGTACTTCACAAAATTATGAAGTTTATTTCTCAGAAGAGAAGCTTAGTCTTTGTCTAGTGGTGACATCATATAAATATACATACACATATATATAATTATATTGAACATTACATGGCATTTCTGTAAAATTGGAAGTGTTGGGAAATGAGTTGTTTTAAAAACAAATTACTATTGCTATTTAGTGAACACTTGAAAAGATGAAGTTCTTTACTGCTCATTGCTTTCCTCTCAGGATTCAATCAGGGATGTTCATATCAAAGGAATAATGTACAGAGCAATTGAAGCAGATATTGGTAAGTACTGGTGGTATAATCTATTAAAGCTTTTTTTACTGATAGTATATGAGTTTTCTGTCTTCCATATTTAAAGGTTACAAATTCTAAATTTTTAAAGTTTGAAAGACTTATTCCCACTTGTCAAAGGTGTGTTTAAGTATAACCTTGTGTTCTGAGCTCTTGGTTGAATGCATTCAGTTTTTCACAGGAGTTTTCTCAATTAATGCTGTGTTTTCCCCGATCCTCACAGAGAAATACATCTGCTATGCTGAACAAACTCGTGCAGTGTTAGCAAAGCTGGCTGATCATGGCAAGAAGATGTTTCTCATCACAAACAGTCCCAGCAGCTTTGTGTACGTGAGCAGTTGTTTGCTGTTTAATTATGCATTTTTAAAGATGGGGAAGATGAGGTTCTCTGGTATAATTCATTCTATTGCACAGGCAACTTCACTTTGCTACAGTTAATTGTTAATATTCCTGTGTCCTTTTTAGGGACAAAGGCATGAAGTTCATCGTTGGCAAGGACTGGAGGGATCTCTTTGATGTGGTCATTGTCCAGGCTGAAAAACCAAACTTTTTCAATGATAAGCGAAGGTGGGTGTTTAGTCAGGAAAGAATAATTCAAGCAGCTCTTCCATATAAGGCTATAGAGTGTGTTAGGAAATATTTTCCTTTGGCTGCAGTGTAAAATGAAATCATATTTGAAATCCTGGGTAAAGTCATTACAAAATGCAGCAACACCCAATGCTGAAGTCTAAATATTTACACTTTTTTGCCTAAGAAAGTTCTAGGAGCTGTCACAGGTGTACTGAAATGACTTAGAGCCACAGAAGCCATTTTTAACTTATCTGCATGTTGTTGAAGTGTGCTTCTTTCCTTATAAGCCTGAGAAGTCTTGATGCCTTTCAAATAAGACCCTTATCTGGAAATGTCTTCCATTGCTTCTGGGTTTGGTTTTTTTTTTTTCTTCACACATGGTATTTAAAAGACATCTGGCTGGCTGACAGACTGGAATATTTGGACTAGTTATGATTAAGTAAACACATCTCTAATGTGTATGCCCTTGGAAAAGGACCTGTTCTTTTATGTGTGCTTATGATTTGAAAGTGAGATAGAGGGAGATGGGATTATTTTCCATTTACTTTTTACATTTAATTTTTGAAAGATTTTGCTATATGTCTTGACCCCAGTCCTGTGCTCTCTCATCTTCAGTTGTCCAGGTGTGCAAACTGAGGGATTGGGCAAGAGTTCTGCACATCTATTTTTTTGTGTTCTCTCCTCCTTACTGGCAGACAACTCATGCTGTTTCTTCCCTTCTGCCTGGGGTCCCTGCCTTACTTCTAAGCAGTTGTTCTCAAAATTTGTTTATAAATGTCATAAGTATACTGGAAAGTTACATTGCTTTTCACTGGTTAAAGTGGAAGTTTGGAAGTTTTGCTTTTTCTCTTACAAAATTCAGATGCTAGAGATATTTTTTCCTTTTGAGAAATTAATGTTTTAATTCCAATACTTTAATTGCCTAAGAAGTGTCAGGATTCTACAGCAACTAACAATTGCATTGTCTATCCTAGACCATTTCGGAAGGTGACTGAAAGGGGAGTCTTGCTCTGGGACAAGATTCACAAGCTGCAGAAAGGCCAGATTTACAAACAGGTATGCTTTCAACAGACTCTCTATGTTGAAATTTCGTACCTATTTCCTAGAATCCCAAGCTTCTTTGGATATAAAGGTTTCTAAAATGCAGTTGCATTCTTTAAGAGAGTTATTTAATGTCTGAAGTTGTACAAATTCATAGTTGGTATTGTATGTCATTGTCTCTTGAAGTGCTACTATCACTGAAATCACCTGTAAAATTTCGGATTCATAGTGTATAAACTGAGGACAAGATTTGTACTATGAAGTGTTTTTAGTGATGTGCTAAGTTTATTTTTCATGCCTGTGAAGGTGAAAGTCACATGCTGCTACAATGTCCATGTCATTATTTCTGCAGGGTAACTTGTATGAATTTTTGAAGCTTACTGGCTGGAGGGGCTCTAAGGTTCTCTACTTTGGTGACCACATATACAGTGACTTGGCAGTAAGTAGTTTGCTTTCCCAAAATCAGAGAAAAAACTAACAGAGGCTTTCTGTTAGTTTTGCTCTCTTCCTCTGCAGTTATTCAATGTAGCACACTTTCATTTGATATTTTAAAATACAACAAAATTTGGTTGTTAAGCCATATTGCCTTTTTTTTTTTTCCAGCAAGTAACCTTGGTGCTGTAAAATGCCAACCATATTTTCCACCTGACTTGTAGCATTTAAGTTGTTTACTAACTGTGGTCAGGAATGTGTGAGGTTGTATTTCTGATCCAGATACTGATTATGTCAGATGTACTAGAGAGTAAACACAGATATCCAAATGTACAGGATATGCCTGATTTGGATGACAGCTGAATGAAGTTCTGTTTTGAATGCAGGAGTCCATCTTCCTGTCACTAATTATGAATGTTCTTCCCAAGATCGTGCTCTGATTTGTATCCCCCCCTCTCCAGGCTTTTTTTTTTTTTTTGTCACCTTATGAACAAATGCTCTGTTAATTGTTACCTTAGGGTAAGTGACCACCACTGGGCTCTTTTGTGATTGATTCCTTTTGAATGCCTGGATGTGACTTTTCAACTCCAAACTTTTGTAAGATGTTTCAACAGCAGCAGATGTTAAAATTTTTTCCTCAGTCTGCTTTTAAAAAGAACAGTAACACTGGGTGCTTCAGAGGACTGAGGGCCAAGAGGAGGGTGCAGCTCTGTTCCACTCTGCCACAGTGGAGAGGAGAGCACAGGTGGCAGCTGCCTTGTGTTGTACCTGTCAGGAGCAGCTTGAGTTGCTGGGGCTCCTGGTTGGAGCCTGCTGTCAGCTGGGTGTGAGGAACCAGCACAAACCCAGCACACAGTTCCTCCAGGTACTGCTGGCAGCAGCAGAGCTCTCATCTACAGAGGCATTTCCTGCTGTTTGTTTTAAACCTAATGAATTAGTGTTTATTTGCAAGTGCTTGTGTGTTCTTCATCTCTCTCCCTAAAAAATGTAGGATTTGATGCTTAATCTGAAATTAAATTCTATTGTCCATTGGCACAGTTAAGTCCCACTGTTTCATACTTCTGTTTGTACATAAAAAGCAATTAAATTGGTGCTGCTTTGGGATAAACAGTAGTCAGATTCTTTTTTTTTTTTTAAGTAGTTCTTCTTAAGACTAATACCTGTATTTTGTAATTGCTGGTAAACAGGACTTGACCCTGAAGCACGGCTGGCGCACTGGTGCAATTATTCCAGAGCTACGATCGGAGATTAAAATCATGAACACAGAGAAGTACATTCAAACCATGACCTGGCTGCAAACCTTGACAGGATTATTGGAACACATGCAGGTTTGTGCTCTGTGTGTGTGTAATCAGCTCTGGGAGAGCCAGAGGGATCCAGCCAAGTTTCTAAATGCTGGACATTGATGTTTGCAAATGCTTTCAGTCTCCTGGAAGAGTTGGACTGGAAGTGTAATTATTTGTGTGGTTAGTTGATAGGAGTTTTCACAACATCTTGTCTCTTTCTCCACTGGTAAGCCTGGATCAATTAATGATTTTGGTTGTTTAAAATTCATGTGGATAAGTTCTGTATACTGATCTCTGAATTATTTCTCATGTCCTGTTAGCTGATAAGGGTTTATTAATAGAAAGGTTTATTTATAGAGTTATCTTTAGTTACAGGTTATCCATACTTTACATTTCAGGTTCACCGTGATCCTGATTCCCAAATGATTTTAGAAGAATGGAAGAAGGAAAGAAAGGAAATGAGGTAAGACACAGGGGATGAAGAATTTGCAGTATGCTTTGGCAGCCAAGGATTCTATGCAATATCTTCCACAGGTTTCTTTGCAATTTCTTTCCATCCCTGATTTATAGTCTCTGGTAGTTACACATATTATAAAATAATTTTGAAGCAATATTGTACCTGTCTCTTCTCCCCTCTGACACTTTGTACATATGGACCCTTTTGCCTGTTCCCTATCTTTAGAACAGATGTTATTTTTCTGTGTGAAATGGTAACATCCCATCAAATCCCTTTCCCTCTCACTTTGATTCTTCTGTTCCTCTCTGTGTTCAGCTGTCACTGTTGATTACACAGCTTCTGCATGAATAAAACCTGTATTTCTTTGTCAAGGCTTAGGTCACTTTACCAGATTTTGATGTAATTTCTGCAGATTGTTTGTAGTACATCTTGGAGTACATAAAAACTGAGCTCTGCTCTAGGTTGGATTTAGCAGGGATTTATCACAAAGTTAGGCAATAAGCCTAGAACTAATAATAGATTATTATGAAGGAGAAATCCCTAAATGCAGGGGGTGTGAAGTGCACAGTTTTCAAGGCCAGCTGTACCACCAGCAGTCTTCTCCAGAAATGTGACAATAAATGAAATGGGAATGATACGTGGCAGTGACTAATGCCCAGAACTTAATTCCAAGATGTGTTTAAGCTTTTTGTGTGCATTAACCAAATCTTTGCCTTTTCTTAAGAAGTCTTTTATCTTTGGAACATTCAATGCCATTAATATTTAGATAAAGGCAGAAATCTTTCACAGTTCCTAGAAAAGAAGGCTTGAGATGTCATGTTTCTGATGTCAGAAGCAACTTATCTCTAGTGGGAGATGTGTGAAACTTCACAACTGTGATTTCTAGACCTGGGTTGTATATGTGCAAGAGGTGAAAAACTTCTTTGGCACATTTTATTGTTTTGAAGAACAATGGCAAGAGAATAATGTACAGAACAGGTTTTAGGATCTGCTTGTTTCAGGTTATGGATGCCAGCTGGTGAAGAGATGTGTGCAGGTCTGTTCACTTCTCTGTCTTTGTTTTCTCTTTCTGGGGGACAGGGAGATGAACAGGAACTTCTTCAATTCACACTTTGGGAGCATATTCAGAACTGATGAGAATCCAACTTACTTCCTGAGACGTCTCTCTAGGTTTGCAGATATCTACATGGCATCACTGAGCTGTCTCTTGAACTATGAACCAGATTACACCTTTTATCCAAGAAGGACTCCTTTGCAGCATGAACTTCCTGGCTGGTCAGACCAGCTGTGCACTGGTACATTCAGAATACCTTTCCTACAAGAGACAGTTCAGATCAAATAAACTCTTGGTGGCTCTTCTCTAAAATGGACAAATATCTGTTGGTTTTCTTGAATGTACCTGAATTTTATTTAAGCCACTTAAATCTGTTACCTTGGTTTATATGTATTTCATACTTATTCTCATAAGCTTTGGTTTTCTCCTCTCCTGCTCAGACATGTGAAAACTCCTCTTACACACAGAAGAGATGATGAACTGCCAAACTAGTGGTAGGCCAGGAGGGAGAGGACTGCTGCTGTTCTGAGGTGGTTGTTTTAGCTTGTTCATTGAAAACTTACATCTGCAGCCTTGTGGTTTACCAAGAAATACCAGGACTCTCTCTTCTGCCCCTTTTCAGCACTCCAGCTGGAGCCTGCAGTGAATTGTGGCATGGGAGAGCTTCACTGCAGTGTTAGTAATTAGGTGATACAGGTTAGTAACCAGCTTAGGGTGAGGCTGAGAGGGATGGTCACACTTTTTACCTTTCCTTGCTGCTACAGATGGAGCCTTACCTGTGAGGGGCCCAGGGCTGGAGTGCCCTGGCTCTGCTGTGCTGGGCTCAGGCTCCTGGGCTCTCTCCTGTCTGTGCAGTTTCTGTTCTTGCCATGTCTGTGCTTGGCTGCAGGTGGACCTGAGCCTAAAATGGAAACTGGCAGTAGCTTGGGCTGCTTCAGCTTCCTTCTCTCAACTTTTAGGTACTTTTTTTTTTGAGTTTCAGAACACTTCAATATCCACTCTCCAATAATAGTAATTTCAAGAGGTTTTGCATTTCAAAGTGCGGACAGATCTCTCTATCAAGCTTTAGTTTGATCCTAAATGCTGCTTTTAAAGATTTTAAACAGTGTCTTATTCCAGTGGTATGCAATGTGGCTTTGCTGTTCCCTAGGAGAGAATGTATTTCATATAGCCTTCATAATGGACTTCTAGAGTCAGAAGTAAACACGCACAATGGGAAAAGAACTTAGAGGAAGAATTAAGAAATGAGAAACCCAGAGTTTTCTGATGACATGGTTTTAGCTCAAGCCCTAAAAGCTAAATTAGGAGTGGTACACATTTTGAATAAAGAAAAATAGTTTTGGTATAGATTAGAAGTTTTATTGAATTACTGATTTTGTAGGTAATGCATGAACACAAACTCTGGGTAGCATATGTGTTTCAAAGATTTGAGCTGAAAAATGTCTATTTTGCACAAGGAAAACATCTGTTGATGTATTTCCTCAAAGAGGCACTTTATAGAAATGCTATATAGTTGTTTTTAAATTAGAATTTTTTCCTTTCTCTAAATCCAATGGAAATGTTTGTTTTTTAAAGTGGTGCTTCCCACCCCAGCCACTTTAGAAGTCATAATATAATTAATAATTTCAAATTTTAGTTATTAAAGGCTTGGTTCTTAAAAGCATGTGATTAACAAAACATACAGCATTTGGTATTCATTTTAGGATATCACTTGCTTTCTATCATGATTGCAGGCAAACAAACTTTTGTTGACCAAAAGTTTTCTGGTTTGGTTTGTTTGTTTTTTAACCTGTCTGTATGTGCAAGTACCTGGATTGAATTTCATATACAGTATATTTCATGTTTTTAAAAGCATGTTTGCAAAGTAAAGAATGTACTGTAATTTAGCCTGCACAATTTTGTAAGTAGTTTTCCTGTATGCTTGAAATCAGTATGAAGTTCTCAGAGGGGGTTTAGATTTTATGATTTTCCTATACTCCTATTTCAAACTTGACAGAAGTGTGTGATTGATAAACCCCTATGTTTAAACAGATGAATATACTTGAAATGAGTAAGTTGATCTGACTGTCCTGATGGTTTTGCTAGAATAAAAAGGTAACATGTTGCAGGAAGTTAGTTTGACTGCACCTCATCAGGAGCTGACTTGGTGGGGCTGTGCAAGAAATTTTTAGGATAGCTTGATAATGAAATATGAAGATGGAAATATCCTGATTTGCCTTCAGTTCTTTATCCTAATGCTCAGCTTCAGCTGAACTTGGTGTTATGTGTGTGGAGCACCTCATGCTCCAGAGATTTCAATGCATTCTTTAAAAAAAAAGACACACCCAAACCACTGTACATTCATCCTGTGTTAAGCAGGGGCAGTTTAATTGGCTTGGATGGTTATATTATACACATAATGCATGTTTTGTTTCAAGATTTTCTTGTCTCACCCTTCCTTTTTCTTAAGTTAGAAATCAAACTCCTCTACCACGCTATGTTGCAACAGCCAGCTGAAGTAAAATATTGTTTATATTGCATGACTTGTTGAAATAAACAATGTTGCATGAAAAGAGTTAATTATTGAAGGGTTATGTTTCTTTAAAATAACCCAACTATAAATAATATAAATTTAAGTGAGAATATTCAAATGTATTATTTATTTTTCAGTGCTAAAGTGCTGCTTTGTAACTTTTAAAAATGTCTTGCATTTTTTTAATGATTTCACCTTGACACACTCTGCATTGCTCAATTTAACCTTATGCTACTGATTTCAAAGAGATTTTTAGGCATGTTTAATGGGCAATGTCTCTGTACTAGTTTTGGGAATATGGTTAATTTGAACACCAAAGCAAGAAAATGTTTTTGTTCTGGTCTATTAAAAACACAGAGCTGAATAACCTGTCAGTAAAAAAAAGAGATTAATGAATTGTGGAGCTTTTATTTTTTTGGTGATAAAAATATTTAATGATTATTACAAAAAATAAATGCTTGGACTTTATCTTCTGATCTCTGTGAGCCTTAATATTTTGATTGACTGGGGAGAAGGGAGAAGGAAAGAACATGAGTTGTATTGATTGCAAAATTCTGTGGGGAAAACTCTCCTAGATGTGTGTGTTTAAGTGTGTTTGTGTTCCAAATTTTCTAGTCTGTGAAAACTATCAGGCTTGTGTAGGGGGATGGGGGAAGCAGTTGAGGAAATTGACTGTATGTTTGTTTCATCCAGATGAGTTTGTGTTTACATGTTCTGTTTCCTTCCTTGTGCTTAATAATAGCTGCATCAACAACACTGGATTTGCCCCCTGCCTTCTTCTGAGGGAATTCCTCCCTGAGCTTCCCTCCTGCCCCCACAGACTGGGGGGATGGTACTGCTGCCAGAAAGAAAACCTTTATTTTCTTGCTGTTTTGTGGTTTTTTTTTTTTCCATGTTTTCATTATGGTATTTAATGTTTTGATGGAAAGAGGTGACACTGAATCAAACTCAGGTTTGATCTGCCTCTCATGGTGTGTGGTGGCAGTGGCAGCTGTTGCTGCTGTGCTTGGTAAAAACACAGTGTGTGAAGAACCTTCAGGCCTGAAGAACTGAATGGAGACATTGCATGGCAAGGGGATGTTCATCCTCACAGTCCACTTCGCACAAAAATGGTTCATTTGGACATATTCACTGTCATCCAGTGTCATTTGAAGTCCAGTTTAATTCAGCTGTCTTTGAAGATGGCCTTGAGATGCAGCTTTTGACCACAGCTTCAATTTTACCTCAGGTGAGGCAAGCCAATTCCAAGTAGGGGGGAGAGAGGAAATCCAGAAACTCAAATACTGGTTTTTTGAATTTATTTTCCTGTTCCAACTAGTCATCATCTGCATTTCTTACTGAAGCTGCCTCAATTACTGCTTCCCTTTGGACAGTGAGGTGACATGTAAAGCAAACAGCAAACCAAGGTTGAGCAAAGACAGAGAAGCTGGAGGAGGCAAGGGGGACAGTCAGGATGGCTGTGTTTCCTGCTGCTGCCTATCTAACAGGAAAGTATACCAGCCAAAAAAATCCTCTCAGTTTAAAAATAGAAGTTTACCATGTGTTCTGTTTCACACTTGCCTGTTCTAATTGTAACTGAGCCAAAATGAAAGCACAGGCCTGCAGTACTAGAAAATTTAGGAAATTTGCCAAGTTAGCAGCCCTGTGTGCTTCTGGCCATTTTAAAGTCTGTAAAGGAAAAGAAAAGCAGCTAAAAAGCAGGTGAGTGAAAATCAGCTGCTTTTCCCAGAGAGGTGTCTGTTCTGGGTAGGTTAGTTGAGACTCAGTTTTGCTTTTGCCACTTATAGTTGGCACTGCTCAGATTCAGCCAACACTTCCAAAATTGGTATTTCTGTGAGCTATATAGAAGGCATCTTAAAAATGTGCTCATTTGGGTTTTAATTTGTAACAAGATTTTATTCCCTGTAACGTAGGTGCTCTTTTTTTTCACAGTAAGTGTAAATAAAAATATGTTCATTAGATGACTAATGCCAAATTCAGTTTCTAATTCTGATCATAAGGACCACTCATCACAAGCTGTTGGTCATCTGAATCCTAAAAAATAGAATAAAAAGAAAATCAGACTTGAACACTCCATTAAGAAACAAAAGTAACATTTTGGCAAATTTGTCCATGCAGAGGGCAGAGCTGGCACCTGACATTTCTGCAACAAACAAGTCCTTTTACTGAATGCAAAATGGTGCCTTTTGATTTTAGACTCTGCACATACATGAGGGTGCAATCCTTCCTTCCCTGAATTCCCAGCCCCCTCCCTGCTGGGTTTCAGATTCTTTGGAGTGCTAGCGTGGCTCTCAGCTGCATTTGTAGCAAGCAGACGTGAAGACAAAATTAGAAGGCTTTTTAAGTTTTCATGTATGTGTCACTGTCATCCAGTGTCATGTGAAGTCCAGTTTAATTCAGCTGTCTTTGAACATGGCCTTGAGATGCAGCTTTTGACCACAGCTTCAATTTTTACCACAGGTGAGGCAACCCAATTTCAAACAGGGGGGAGACAGGGAAGACAGAAATTCAAATGCTGGTTTCTTGAATTTGTTTTTCTGTTCCAGCTAGACCTTTCTCTTTTATAAAGTCATTCCCTCCTACCATTATATTATTGGTAGAGTCTCAATCTCAAATGAAAATGAATACTTACTGAGAAAAGATCATAAGTAGGTTCTGGTGAGGTCAGTGTTGAAGAACTTTCATAGGAAGGGTTGGTAATATTTGAAGGCTGTGGCTTGTCCAGTGGCGTTGTGTCAGTGTCATCTTTGGACTACACAAAAGCACACAAACTTGCTTAAATTTCATCCTCTTCCCCCAGTGCATTAAATGGGGCACTTGAGCCTCTCTACCAGCTGGTGCACTGTTGTGATTTAACTAGCTTTATTGTCTAAATCTGTCTCTGGGCATGAACTGTGGTTTTGGTTGTTGCCTTATCTCAGGTCACTTTAAATTGGTATCTTTTTTTCCTCTCCCTTCTTATTTTTAAGCCTCAGCAAAAAATGGGAGAGGAAGTGTGGCCCTGAAATGGTGCTTGGGGTAAAAAGTACTTGGTTAGTCCTGAGGGCTCTCTTTGAAACTATTTAAAAATCTAAGTGTTTCCTCTGGCTCTTGGCTACTGGGTTTTGTTTCTGCAAGATGATTCACGTTACCTGCAGGGACTAGGACAGGAATGGACTTTGCTTCTAGGTAGACTTTCTTTCAGGTATGTTCTTGTATGTTTTGTAACATTTTTTTCCTCATCCCTCATCTCTCTAGCTTAGTTGTTGCTGACTGGTTTTTCATCTGTCTGTTGCTAACAAAATTATTTAAGAGAAATCAAGCATCAAAGTGCATCAGTATAAAAACCTGCACTTTTCAATCCTACAGGCATTTCAGTTTGTTTGTCTGTTAGATCTGGCCTTTTTTCTATGAAATGTTTCAACCTCCAGAACAACAAAATTTATAGTAGTGGAGGAGAACAGGTGCTCTTCAGTGGTTGTAATTCCTCACTTCCCCAAGGGTGAGTTTCTGGGCAGGCAAAGGCTTCTGCCCTGCTGTGGTGCAGTTAAATCAGCTTTGGGCCAGTCCTTGGTGTTGGAAGTGTCTGTGTGAGCACAGATTTGGGTGGAGGGGTCTGGGGCAAATGTGAACTTCTGTCCAAGGCAAGCATATGAGCCTTCCCCCTTTCTCTGTGTCTCAGTCTGAACAGCTCAAGTGTGAAGTGGCCAGGAATGTTTCTAGCTTAACAAAATGTATGGAGAAACTGAAAGTTATGAATCTGAGAAGTGCAGTTGTGCCTCCCCTCCCCAGCTTCGTGTTCCCACCTGCCACCTACCTTGAAGTGCTGGAAGCTGATGTTGTTCTTCCTGAACCTGAGGTAAGAGTATCCAATCAGAGCCACAATTCCAGTAACTAGACAGATGCCAAAGAATATTCCTGTCCCAGTACTGGCATGGAGAGGAGCCTGGAAAAAGGCAAGAGGGTGAGTGAGCTCTGGGTGGGCACTGGTCACCTTACAGCACCCAAGAACATGCAGTGTCCCTTTGAGATATGCTCTGGTCCTTGTGCTTGGATTTCCTGCTAGGTGTTCCCTAGAGACATTTGAATGTGGCCTTTTGATAGAATCACAGAAAAGTTTATGTGGAAATAGATGATGGAATCCAGCTGTTCCCCCCAGCACTGCCAAGCCCATCACGAAACCTTGTGGACCAAGGAGACAGCTGGGTAAGTGGGAGAATTTGCAGGAATTCATGCAGGCAAAAGATACCTATTTTCAAAACATTGTTTTGGATAGGAATGAATGTCAAGGCAAGAGTAAACAAGGTGCCTTAAAAACTTGAAAGTGGAAGAACTAAAATAGAGCTTTTAAAAATTTCTGTTGTGTACATGTGCTCCATAATTTAACATACAGAAAACAAATTTATAACTGTGGGAAGAAATTGTTCAGACAAATTTTTGGCATCACTGGTACCTTATTTTCAACTTCTAATTCTCTTTGGAAGCATCCTTTTAAGATGAAAAAGTTTCCCTGCATATATGTCAGGGAAACTGGGAATATACTAATGTCAGCAATGAGTTTAGGGTAAAATAAGACAGTTACCTCTCACCACCCCAAAAACCTGAATCACCATGCACTTACAGGTTCTGATGGAGCCTTTAAAGGCTCTGAAATGATGTGTATTATCCCATTGGAAGCAATTATATCCCACTCAACAATAGCACTTCTGTCCACATACCGGATCTTGCTCTGCCAGGAAAAGAAGCAATGAGAGCTGAGCTTTGACCCGTCTCTCTTTGGTACTGAAATTGACATTAAGGTGGTTTCCCCACCTCAGCTGCTGAGTACTCAGTTCACCAGAGAGGAACAACATGTGGAAAAAAAACATGGAAAGTTGCTCTGCTGCCTCCCTGGACATCAGCCTGGGATGGCCCCTGGCTGGTCACAGTTCTCCTGTGCATGGAGTAGTCATCATCATTACCTGCCTGTTGCCATGTTTTCCTGTCTTTTTTTTTTTTTTTCTTTCTTTCTTTCTAACTTTTGTGATCTTTGTGAAGTTGCAAAGCTCTGCCTGGAAGTGCAGTCATTCCTGAGTGCCAGGCAGCCACTTTCACTGCAGAGGATGCCACTTGCCACTCGAGTTTGCTGGCTGTGAGCAAGGCTCTGTTGGCATCTCCTGCCTCGCCCAGAAAGTTACCAAGAAACTTCACAAATTCCAACATCTTTTTCTAATAATGAGTTGCTGCTTTCATCTCTTTACCTATCACACAGCCATCTCCCATAATCCTACCAAACTGAAAGGAGAGCAAAATGGAGCCCATATCCCTGTTTTTCCATTCCTGAAAGCCACTTCAACAGCTTCCTTTGAGTTTTTCCAGGTAAGAGATGTCTATCTGCAAGCTGGTAAATTTGCAGTTTGACAGCTGCTATCCTGCAGTCTGGAGAGGAAAGAGCTTCTGAACTCAATCTCATTGCTGCCCACTCTAACCTTATCAAAATGCCCTCCAGATCAGTGTGTCACCTGATTACAGGGTATAGAATAAGAAGAGGAAAAGCACAAAGATGGGAAATTTATTACAGAGGTACCTGGTCAGCCGTGGGGACTTGATGTTTCTGGCCCCCCGTGCTTGTAATGAGGAGCTTTTTCCCTAGACGAGTGAGAAGGGTGGTTCCATTGGTCAAGTCCTCATAAAACATTATATTGGCATTAGATAAATGATACTCAATGTCTCTCCCAGAAAGGGTCTGCAAATGAGGGCAGAATACAAGGAGTGTTAATGGGTCTCATTAATCCTTTGGATTTACTAGTAAGCTGTGTGCCTGTGACCTTTTTCCCCCTCTGCTATTAATGCTGCAGCATTAGAGGTTATTGGGAAATCTGCATGGGAACAGTGGGACATTCTGTCCCTGCTGGCCTCTGGTGGCAGGACCTTAATTCCAGCAGGACAAGGGATTTTACTCCCCTGTAGGATGACCTGAAGTGATGAGATTCAGAGATATTCCAAACAGCTTGAAGATGTGAACCAATGAATAAACCCTTATGAATTGTTTGAAACAATGTTTGATTGAAGGAATAAAGAAAGAATAAAAAAGGAAAAGCATAGAAATGAAGTTAGGAATGTATTCCTTTAATGTATTTGTAGGAAATACCAGAGCTGTATGCTGTTTTTTTCAAATAACTGTGCTCCATGCTAATGAGCCAGAACAGACTTCATCTCAGGCTGACTCCTTCGTACCAGGGTAACTAAAGTCCCTGATGGAAAAGTCTCTGTAGTGACTTGAAAACTCAATAACCTTGCACCCCTAACCATGGAAAGGAAATGGAAACACTGAATTAATGTCTTTTGTGAGCACAGTTGAAATTCTCTAGGGTTAAGCAGAAGTCACATCATACTAATATTATTTTTCTAAGCTTACATTTCAATGGGATGTAGAAACACATAATAGCTGTTTAAGAAGTGTTATTAGAACAAGGAAGGCAAAAAGGAGAAAAACCCTGACCTCATTTTCCTTTAACCCACTGTCGTTGGGAGCAAAGAGGGTGGCGTGCACTGACAGGTCTGTGAGGTACTGCAGGAACTCTCTCCCCTTCCTGGAGGTGTTGGAGTAAGCCATGATGTCCTGAGCAGAAAGAAAATCCAGCTTTACTAGAGAGCAATCGTGCACTCCCGTGTGGAGAGCAGAAAAGATGACACTGAACAAATGACAACAAAGGAACTCTGTTATTAGCCATGAAGCAGCTCTGAAGTGACTTTCCAAAGGAAGTTTGTATCCAAAACCCAGCTCCAGATGCTAATTTAATGAGTACATATTAAACTGATTTGCAGACATTGGGCCTCTGTTGTCTGTGAGGCTGCTGATACATATAGTGCCTTTCTGAGTAGTGACAAAAAAAGAACTCTTAACATTTTGTCTTTTCCCAGTAGCAGTTCAATGAAATTCCAAAGCACAGTGCCTCTTGTAATGCTTAAAAAGCTGTGCAGTCTCTAAGCTAAAGCTGCACCAGGCTTTTAATTCCAACTGGATTGTAGAACCCAGAAACCTCTTTGGAGCAAGTAGTTAAAAAAGTAGTAACTAAGTTCTGGTTTGCATTTAGACCAGATAGGTGCAGATTTAGACCACTCTGTCTTGGTGGGTGTGGGATTCACATTCTCTGAACATGAGCAAAGCAGAGAAGAGAACAATCAAAACAATTCTTATCTCATTTGCTGCTCCTGTTGTTTTGTGAATGAGTGGAATGTGCTGGAAGATTATTTACCTGAAGGAATTTGGTAATTGGATTCTGGTGTGAGTGTTTTGTTTTCTTGACCAATCTCTGCAAGCTGCGTCCTGATGGTTGGTCAGGAGACAGTCATGAGATCTTGTTCAGTTGAGTTCTTGTTCCATTTCAATTTAGATGTAGTGTAATATAGTACAAAATAATATAGTATAATAAAGTAATTAATTAGCCTTCTGAATCCATGGAGTCAGATGCATCATTCTTCCCAGACAAGGGGGTTGCCTGATTTATTATAGGTGGGCTAGCAAAGCAAATCCTGGATACAGCACTCAGGGCCTGCTTTGCTCCACTCCCGCCCCAGCCTTTGTTCCTACCGAGAGGAAGTTTGTCAGCGTTGGGAAGGACATCAGCACTTGCAGCAAGTTCCCACTACAGGAGATGCCATCCCCCACGTAGCCTGGCTTGCAGGTGCAGTTCACCTCTGAAAGGTACAAACAGAGAGAGCTGTATGGGCAAACAGCCTTTCCAATAAAGCTTCAGGCTGCCCTGTGCCTGAAAAATGAAAAAAACCTCACCTGCTGCTTACAAGTAAAGTTAAAAAAGAGGCAGAGTCTCTTGCAGTGTTATCTACCAGCCTGTGGCTGATGGAAGGAACCAAACTCTGGGCTGCTGCTCTCATTTTCACAGAGGGATGAGGCAAAGGCCCCTCTTACCTTTCTCCCTGTAGCAGAAAACATCCCAGGTTTCGCTCAGGTTGACTCTTCTCCCGTAGTCCACGATGCCGACGTACCCGGAGCCGCAGTTTGGGGAGGAGAAGGCGGTGGGGTAGCCCACCCTGCCACCGTCCAGCCAGCCAGCAGAGCACAGGTGGTACCTCGCCTGCATCAGCACAGCCGCAAGGCAAAACTCAGGGGAAAAGCCGGGTGGTGGGGCTGGGGAACTGCACATGGAATGAACAGAGCCCCCGGGGCACTCAGGCAGCACCAGCCCTCATGTTTTTCTAAAGGTGCCTCTAAACAGTGTCTTCCTTCCTTCCAGAGTTGGAAGAAGCCAGAAAGAGACAGTCAGTCTGACCCACTCTTCTAAAACAAGTTTTGCAAACCCAAGTTGGGATGCTCATCACACTGACTCATCAGCCGTGTGTTGTCTATAACGTGCTCAAAGGAGGCAATATGGAAACGGGTCTGTTAACAGCATTTCAGGAAAAGATTCCTGGAGACTTACTTCAAAGAAATAAATAAAGCATACCTCTGAAGTGCACATTTAAGAAGTGTTAATAATTAAAATCCCCTTGAAAATACTCTGAAAACCTGACTACCTCGCACCCCAGCATCACTAGAATTAAGAACTTGGCAAATTATTTCAGCGTTGTGCAAGCACGCGTGAAACCAATAAACAGTCTGAAAATTGCTCCCAGCCAAACATACCCTGATGGGTGAAGGAAAGGAGGGAAAATGATGCTTAAGGGAGCAGCCCCCGTGCTCCTCCCTCTCCATTTACTCTGTGTCTCGGTGCTGTTTGGGGATGTCCTCCCTGGGAGCGCCTCCTCACCTTCTGTGCGTACAGCAGCTGCTCGTAGGTAGCCACGGTGGCCGACTCATTGGCACAGGCCTCCCTGGCCTGCTCGTAGGCCATCCTGTACTGCCCCACGGGGGACCTCAGGTGGAACACCCCCACCGTGGTGTCTGCAAAGAGAGACAAGGACCAGCTCCTCCTGAAGGGGCTCCCATGGTGCACAGTCAGCTGTGCCATACAAATACTTGTGGATTTTGTGAATTGTGATTAAAGCAAGTTGATTCCTCAGGGGTAGCGTTCCTACCTAGACTGCCCTCACATATGGCTTCATGATAAATTCATGTTCACATGTAATTGCTATCAAATATAACTTTTATAACCATTTATTGCTGGCTGGGGGCTATGTATAAATTACAAACAGGATGGGACTGCTAGGAACGCATTTTGAGCTGTTTTATTGTCCAGCATCAGTCTCATTACATGGTTATACAATGGGAAGATGCCATCAGCTCACATCTCAGGCAGCACTCTAAGAATTTATTGTTACAACTTACTTTAAAAGTTTTTTGACCAATCACACAAAGCAGAAGCATATTGACAGCAGTTCTATCCAACCACTATAAGCACACGTACCTTCAGTTAAAACAATGCTTGCTTATTTCAAATACAATACCTGCTTGTAAGCCTTAAAACACAATGCACAGAGCTCCATTATTAAGTTTAGAACTTCCTAATACCTTGCTAGATGTATTTTTCTGCAGCTTAGGGAGTTATTCTAGACAAGCATTAATACACACCATTGTTCTATTTGTCATGACTTTTCTACTTCTTACATAATTTTTCTGCTGACCTATCTCATGGCTGCTGCTTAGCTCTAATCAGAGTTCTGCTGTCTCTGAGGCCTGCCTTTTGCAGCTTTCCCAAAACCCTCTGATTTTGAGGATTCCCACAATGTTCTAGCTGTAATCTCATTTCATGGGGATATTAAGTAGAGGCCTGAGTGATTTTACAGCTCCTGGTCACTGGCCTCAGGGCACAGGGCTGGTGGTGTGCAGGGGGCGTCCTCCTTGTCACAGATATGTTTTCTGAAAAATACCTTTGCTAGGATTTCTCTCATGAGAAGCTGAGAGGCCTCAGAAATTAAATGTAAACAATTATTATCTGCTGCTGTGGAATGCAACAGGTGCATCTGTGATTGGTCTCATGTGGTTGTTTCTAATTAATGGCCAATCACAGCTCCAGCTGTGCCAGGACTGGTCAGTCACATAAAATAGAGAATCAGCCTTCTGTAGCATGGAGTCAAGATTCTCATCCCTTCCCACAAACACCCCCACCCCTGCTCACCTTGGAAGTGCAGGTCAGCACAGGCAGCATCGGGGTGGCACTGCCCATTCTCCTGCAGGCAGCGGTCCAGGGGCAGCTGCATCACGGAGCAGTTCAGCCCATCACCAATGAAGCTGCTTTTGCACTCACACCTGCGTCTGCCCTGCTCAGGGAGAGAAGGGAAAAGGCCAAGACAAGCATTTAACTGATGTGACACCCGTGTTTCAGGCAGCATTCTTGTAGGGAGATACAGTGTGGGTAAATGAAGGTGGTATAGAATGTAATCTTATCCCTTAAAGAGTTGCAGCTGGGTTAATTACTGAAGATTAGGAGCAGGCCTGATGTTAACAGGACACACCTGTAGCCAATAAGAAGAGTGTTATAAAAGAGTGGATTGGTGGGACCGGGAGTTAGTTGGCTGCTGTGAGGACAAGGAAGAGTCCGTGCCTGGAGGAGCTGCCTACAGAAAACATCAAGGAGGTATGAAACTCTAGCAATATGGAACCCTTGGAATGTAATGTAATAGAACTCTTGCAATATAATGACAACACATTCTGGACTGCTGGGGAAATTTCACTTGATTTAAGCAGGAATGGACAAACAGAAAAGTTGCTACTAACAAGTGAGCCAAGTGTTTACACATGTATTGGGTGCTTTGCTGAATTAACACCAAAGCATAATTTCATCCACAAAGTTAATAACATGCACTGGAGGGTTCCATGACACGTAATTTACAAAAATGGATGGCAAACATATCAAAATTATATTTAAATATCTGGGCATGGAAGCAAGCATGGAATTTAACAGCCCACTGCTAGTAATAAATGAGAGCTATAAGCCAAGCAGGAATTGGTGATATCCAGGGACTGTAATGGTTAACAGCTGGAATAGATTATCAGCAAGATTTTTCTAGATCAGCCTAGATCAGGAAGGCAGCTCAGGCAAGACACAAAAATGGAATGGAGAAGTGATCCTGTAAGCACCAGGACAAATGCTGGATCAAGTCACCTGCACAGGTTTTCCCTAACCACACTGACTATGTGCATCATGGAATGTGGCTGCAGAGCTTTTCAAGTTGAGTTCAAACAATCAACAAGTGACACTTTTCTCCCAGCTGTCCCTTTGTTTGGCTTCCAAAATGTATTTAATTTTAATCCAATAAATTTGTGTTGCAAATAAGGATAGACAGTTAGGGAGAGCCAAGATTGGGACAGAAAGACTATGTATGCAAAACATCCCAGGTTCTGTGTTACCCCATTCCCCAGAGCAAAGATGTTAAAATGTTTCTCAGCCTTCAGCTGAGGCATGTCACCATGATATTTTCTGAAAAATCCTCTTTGCCCAGGATTTTCTCCTGGGAAGCTGAGAGGCCTCAGAAAACAATGAAAAATATTATTATCTGATTGCTTGGGGGTGTGGTCTGGAGATGTTTACCAACAGGTGCATCTTTGATTGGTTCCATGTAAATTGCTTTTAATCAGCTGTGTCAGACTCTGAGGAGTCAGTCACGAGCTTTCATTATCATTCTTGTTTAGCCTTCTGATGTCTCCTTTCTCTTTCTATAGTATAGTTTTAGTATAGCATTCTTTCAATATAATTAAATATAAAATAATAATTCAGGCTTCTGAGAACATGGAATCAAATTCTTATCTCTCACCTGATCATGGGGACCTCACAATACCACAGAGACATACCAAACAGATGTGGAAAGTAGGTTGGAGCTAAGTAAAGGTTGTTTTGGAAAACAGAGATTTAGAGAGGTACAGGGTGTGATCCAGCCAGAGGAGATTTCTGCTGGCACCAGGGAGAAACTCCTCAGACTTCCCTGCTGGGGGCTGAAATAATTCAACTTACAGGTCCTGCGACAATGCAAATGGCATGCTCGTGGCAGCCTCCATTGAAGCCATCAGCACAAGGGTTTATGGGCAGGCAGGTGAAGCCATCTCCCTTGTAGCCCTTCTGGCAGCTGCAGAAGACTTTCACCCCGTGCTGTGTGCATTCAGCAGCCTTGTGGCACCCACCATTGTTCTGTTTGCAAAGTTCTGTAGCTGCAGGGAAAAAAAAAAAAAACCAAATCAGTAAAGTCTGCTTTTAAAGAGGATGTTCCTCATAAAGACAAACCATCACTTGTAGGGGAATATAGTGTGGGTAAATGAAGGTGGTATAGAATGTAATCTTATCCCCTAAAGAGTTGCAGCTGGGTTAATGACTAAAGATTGGGAACAGACCTGATGTTAACAGGCCACACCTATAGCCAATTAAGAGTGTTATAACAGAGTGGATTGGTGGGGACTGGAGTCAGTTGGCTGCTGTGAGGACAAGGGAGAGTCAGTGCCTGGAGGAGCTGCCTACAGAAACATCAAGGAGGTATGAAACTCTGGCAATATGGAACCTTTACAATATAATGATATTAGAACTCTTGCAGTGTAATGACAACAATCACCAGTCCTTTCATACTAAAAATACTGGAATACTTGTTGGGGGGAAAAAAATCTGTTTCCATTTCCTGAGGTGTTACTGAATCTCTCTGAGTCTATCCCTTATGGCTCTGACAGTCTTGTCAGGATGATCTTGATTCAGGAGATGTGGTACCAACCTTCAGATTTCTGGCCAGGTAATTCTGGAGGATGTAAGACACCTGTCTGACAAAGAACAACTGTTTCTGTAGCAGTGTCACCAGGGAACTGCCTTGCCTATGGGCATAAAAAAAAATCATAGGATCATTTTTGTTGGAAAAGCCCTTTGATATATCTTTGCGTCCCACTGTAAGTCCTCTGAGGGAAACCCTGCTGTCTTCAAAACCTGACTGAAGTGCACTTGCTGCTCCTGCTTGGTAAAGCCCGGAGAAGTCTGATTTAGAAAAACCTGAACATCCTATATCCTAAACTTGTTTCACCTACTGCAGAGTGGAAGTTTTCAGGGTGGGCAGTGACTGCATTGCTGTGTGTGTGCAAGAGGGAAGAACCTTTCCTGTGGCCCTGGGTGGGGTGGGAGCTCACCTGTGCACGTGATGCCATCCCCATCGTACAGGGGCTTGCACTGGCACGTGTTGTTCTCCGTGCAGACGGCGTTGGGCGAGCAGCTCGGGGAGCACACTGGGGGCAGAGCTGCAGGGAAGGCAGCACAGCTGGAATCAAACAGCTCTGGAACCACAATGCCCCCCTTTCATGCAGGAGGAGAACCCTTAGTACCAGTCTGGCTAACTGGAAAATTTATAAGAATTTTATTTTTTGATTGCCACATCCCAAACCCTCTCCATAAGGGGAGGCAGGAACTCATATTGCCTTATCACAAAAGAGGAGACAGTGGGGTGAAGGGAGCAGAGTTCCTAAGTGCTCCTGACATTTTTAAACCCTTTCTGTCATATCTATGGAAGCCTTCTGTTGAACTGCAAGCAGTTTCAACCCCTATCTCCATAGACAGACTGGTGAGAGCAGGCACAGACCTAGCTTGGTTTCACAGAGCCGGCCAGTCCATCCTGTTTCACAGAAACATCGTCCTGTCCCAGAGTATCCTTCATCACACTGCCCATTGTTCTTGCATTCACAAGCTGGAAAAGAAACACAGAGATCATGTGCAGAGGGGGAAAGTCTTTCTCTAGAGAAACATCATCATGCCAGTTTAGATACAGTATTATGCAGAAATAATTTAGATGCGTCTAACTTCATGGTATTTCACCATGAGGGCAGTCAAGCAGAGGAGTAGACTTTGCAGAGTGGTTGAGCAATTGTCATCCTTGGAGGTTTATCAAGTCCTGGCAGGAAAAGTCCTGAACAACATGAGCTCAGAACTGACCCAGTTTTGAGAAGGAGTTGGGCTAGAGACTTTCTGAAACCCCTTTCCAATCTGAGTTAACCTGTGGTCCTGTGATTTTATGATTGGCATTTATTAAATATCCCTCTGAAAATGAAAATGAGTATTGACCTGCGCATTGCAGTGGAGTAGGAAACTGCAGCAAGAGCTGTGGCAGGAAAGAGTTAACAGCTGAACTGAAGACCCAGACAAATCAGTCCTAATGAGCAGCACCTGTTAATTGTGGGGAGGCCAGAGAAAAACAAGTGCTTGGCTGCTCTGTGGGAGGAGGCCCAGCTGAGCAAGGAAGCCAGATATGAGGTTAGTAAGCTTTTCTGTAAAATGGAGACAAGTTACCTGTAATTTCTTTTTTTAAAGTTTCAGATATTTTTGTGACTAAAAGCTTTTGGATTCCTTCAGTTCCTTTTATAGGTGAGGCATTTCTGCTTCTGCCCTCCAGCCTGAGGTGTAATGGTCTGTTTAACTTATAGGTGATGTTTTTTCCTCTCCTCTTTGGGCCCTGCAATAACTTATGTGCTGAGCCCTTCCAAAAGAATGATTCATGGCTCTCTGTTTTATAATGTTATGCTGCAGCATCCCTTATGGTCTCACCCTTCCTCTTGAAATATTGTTGTTTAGAGAAGAAAATTATGGGGATTTGTGCAACCGATTTTTTGCATACCTGTCCTGCTGAAAAGGAGCTTCACTTGCTGGCTTCTTAAATGTAATTTGATTAGTTAATTTTTGTCTGGCTTAAATCTGCTCCAAAGGAAGGGGCTAAAAATTTTTCTCTTAAATTTCATAATTTGGTTTCTAGGTAATGGCTGATGTGTTTTATGCTACAGTGTGTTATAAAGTGGATGAATTGTAGGTAGTTATAATCCTGAGACTCTGTGTCCAAGCCTGTTGTTTTGCCTATAACCCCCCCATCCTATGTGCCTCAGGAGCAGCACAGGTGCACAGGGTTAGGATGGAAGCATTAATGTTGTAACTTCTTATCCGAAAGGCTTTATGTCAGGGAAACATTTAAGTTTAAAGGGAAATATTGATCCTCCTGCCACCTAGTTTACATTTGAAGTGAGAGAGAGGCGCATTTTGTGAGCAGCTGCTTGGCTGTCCCCTCTTCACAAACAGCCCTCGCCTTGGTGTCCCTTTTCCAAGTAACATGTGGCCTCCTGCATTCCTTGAGGAGCCATGTTACTAACATGCTCTCTTAAGCTTTATGGGGATGGAGGAGAAAGCTGTGCTGTAGCTAAAACCACTTGTTGCTGGAGTTCCTGCTTCTTTTCTATAACTGATGTACAGTGTAAGAGTAGGAGGTCCTGTGCAGCACAGCCCTGCAACCTTTGCCTGCCCTTATCTCCTCCTCCTTTCTGAGATATTGTGCCGTGCCGTGGTGTAAGGAGGCACTTGGGAAAAATACTGATATTTAGAGGGCAGCTTTCTTGGCTTGCTCAGAAGCTCCCTGCTGTCAGAGCAGTTTAGTTTGGCAGTGGGAGGGGAGCTCAGACGTACCCCTGCAGGTGAAGCCGTATCGGCCGGGCAGGCACAGCTCGCACGCGGTCCCGTTGAAGCCGCCGCTGCAGCGGCACTCTCCCGTCCCCGTGTACCCATCATCACAGGAGCCATGGCCATTGCAGGGAGTCTCTGGGCCCCCTGGGCAAACTGAAAGAAAAGAAAAGTGGTTCTTGAGCTCATGTGCACGTTTATTCATTGTCACTGTTGGTTCTGTAAAAATCATCGAGTGGGGAGTGCTTCTAAATGCATCTCTCCTAAGGTGTGTAAAAGTGGCTGTGACACTTGGGACTACTGTGAGCCCTGTGCTCTAAGTTCCCTGACACACTTCCACAGCTCCTATCAGAAAGGTGCTGAGGATCCTTCCAGCCCTGACTTGTCAATGCTTGCTTGTTCAGACCCATCTGTGAGTGGCACTTCCCAAATCGAGCCTTTCTTGAGTGTCTCTGTGGGTCTATGTGCTGTCAGAGTAACCCCAAAGGCCCCAAATGCATGGGATCTGCATGTCTCTCTCTGTGAAACCAAGACAGAGCAAGCTGGCAGGGCTGTGTGTGGCTGGACCTCTCTGCCAGCAGAGATCCTGACCTGGATGGTGACCCGGTGTGCCTTCATGGGGGCTGCAGTACTGCTCCCCTGGCAGGTGAAGGAGAACAGTCTGGAAGTGTCTGCTAACAAACTGCTGAGATGGAGCCTCCCAAATGGTCTCCACCTGTTCAGAACTAAAATTTCTGAGCTTATTCTGCTGATGAATTCACTTGTCTGTGGCTGAGCAATTATGTACTGGTTCTCAGCTGTGTGCTGGTATTGCTGTGTGAACCCGAGCCTGTGTTTAAAGGACTTTCAGCTGGTGACCTGCTCAGCAGAACAGCCTGTACTCTCTCTGCTATCACTGTGGAGTTTAAAACTTGCTCTAAATGTGAGGCGATAATATGAATTGAAGGAGCATTTAACACCTTGTGCTCTTCAGCTCTTGCAACCAAGCTGCCTCATTTTGCAGCAGGTCTCTCCTCATGCCCCTTATCCCAGCTCTCCCAGTTTTGCCTGCTGGGCGCTGCACAGCTGCACTGGGGAAGGGGAGGGCACAGGATGGCCGTGTGGGTGGGAACCCTACCTTGGCAGTCTGGCCCGAAGTAGCCCTTGCAGCACTTGGCTACGTGGATGGCTAAGGAGCAGTTCCTGCGGCAGCCGTCCCTCCGCAGCCCGTAGGACTCGTAGGTGCACCACTGGATCCCTTCCTGTGGCAGCACGGAGACAGGAGGGGGAGAACACGGCAGAATGAGTGCTGCTGCATGGAGTTTGGGTTTTTCCTCTTTAAATTGTAGTTTCTGATGGGCATTGAATCAAAATGTGATGTGTGAAGGGGGCGGGTGGGAGATTCCCACCCCCTCGGATTCCTGGCATGCTGAGCAGCGTTCCTGGGAGCGCAGGGGTGCTCTGGAGTCACCTGAAGCACTTTTACACTGAGTGCTGTGTGAGGCCAACATTCCCCACCACCACCACTGTGAGACCAACAGGCATTCCCCAACACCTCCACGTGTTTGCCCATGGACAGCTTTGTCACTTGTTATAGATGGATGATGAGATGATTGGCTCTCGCAATTAAAGATAACTATTGTGTGAATATTAAGAAAAGCTTTAGTGCTGTACAGTTATGTTATTGTAGTTTGGATGCCCTCTGTTCTCCCCACAGTTCCCTTTCCCCCTGTATTGTTGCCATCACACAGCCTGGGCTGTCCAGGACAGGTACAAAGAAGCTGCACAGGTGTCCCTGGCATGGGGCAGGGGGGAATGGAAAAGCTTGGGGGTGCTCAGGGGGGCAGCATGGCAATACCTGACCTCCAATCTAGTGACAAGAAAGCAGTTTCCACTGATAAATGGCAAAGAAGAGCTGACTGACAGACTTTGGGAGGGGCCAGGGCTGGCTGATGCAACCCCCAGGGGTATAAAACACTGAGCATCCCTCTTGTAGATGAACTGGCCACGTGATATCCATGAGGGGCAGTTCCCAGCACTGTGAATTTTTCCTTATGTAGTCCTTTTGTTGTATTTTTAAGGTTTAATAAACATTTTAAAATTTTCAAAGTGAGCAGTTGTTTCTCGCAACTTAGTAATGTGGTAGCACTGTCAAAGGTTCTCTTCTTATTTATTCTAAGAAACCTTTTCTGGTTTGCTGTGAAGTATAGAGAAGAGCATGTTAGTCTGCTTATGTGTGAGATTTGAATGTTTTACCTTTGGTTTTGTCCCTGGAGGGCATTTGGAGTTACTGAAACAGCTAGCACAATGCCCCTGAAAAAGAGAAAAAGTATATTAAAATAATGGCTACAAAAAGCTATTTGACTTGGACAAAAAGTCAGTTTTATGAGAGCAGAAAAGGCAAAGTTTATTGCACTTAAAAAATTAATAGAAAACTGTAGAGGAGCAAGAGAGGAGAGTGACAACAAAGTAGTTGCAATAATTTAGTGCTGCAAAAATGGAAGAAAATAGTTTGGATACCTTAATATAAGTTCTGGAAGAGGAAACTGGTCTGGATTTAAAGAAGGAGGGAAGAGATAATGAATGTTCTTCAAACAAGTATTGATGCCATCTGTATTAGACCTGGATGTCTAATTTAGAGTACAGAGAAATGTTTGCTTCTCAGGAACTGCTTATGAGATGTGAGGAAATGGTATCTGTTTAATTTCATTTAATGACATCATAAACAAAAGGCAAGTTGAGCAGATGGGATATACAGAACTGTTGGTTTCATATTGAAATACATGTTCTGGTTTTTTCACTTCTAGGAAGTTTTTTCATACTTTCAAGTTAAACTGAAGTAAACTTGGTCTTGAAACTGTTTGAAGGTGACTTTCAACATTTCCCATTTGTGAGACCCATCACAGTTCATGGAGGAAACTTCCTCCATGCTAACAGTGCCTGTTCAGGTGTGTTAAAAACAAGAAATGTCAGAGACTGACGCAGAGTAGGCAGTTCTATATCTTGTGTCCTTCATGCCCTGTGCTGCCGGAGTAGCAATGCTGTTGTTTTTTAATAGGGGACTCTGTAAACGTGATCTCTAGTGTGAACTTCCACTAATTTAAAAGCATGACAGAAAGATTTGTCTTTGCTCAAGTTTTTGCTTGCAAGTTTTTTTTATGCTCTTCAGTGAGACCACTTGTCCTGTGTGCTGCTTTGAGTGGATACAGGATTTGTGTTGTGCTGCATCCTGTATCCTTGAGTGAATGCAGCCAGCCTGCAGCAGAGGGGCTTTCCTGACAGGAGTGCCGGAGCTGCAGGGAGTGTTTCCCCTCTGAGGTGCACATTGGGGTGTCTCTGCCAGGCTGGGGGACGCTGTGGGGCACTGACCATGATCTCCACGGTGAGGAAGCTGTCGCAGCGGCCGCCCAGGCTGGGCTCTGCCAGCAGGCAGTTGATCCCGTAGGCGACGCCACCGTCGAACTCCAGCTGCCGCTGCACCACCTTGCACTGCCCGTCGTTCAGGAACAGGGAGCCCTGGGAGAGGGGACAGGGCAGGTCATGAGCTGCTCCTCCTGCCTGAGGTTCTGCTCTCCTGCACCTTGCTCTTGGGGCAAATGGAATGTCAGAGTATCCTGTCAGTAAAATTGATGGCTATAGGGGCTCAAACCCGGTTGTGGGGTCTCTCTTCCTGTGGGCAGATGTTGGAGTTCCCAACACGGGAAGGATGTGGACCTGTTGGAGCAAGTCCAGAGGAGGGTCATGGAGATATTCAAGGGGCTGGAGCACCTCTCTGTGAGGATGGGCTGAGACAGTTTGGTCTGTTCAGCTGGGAGACCCTTCCAGTCCCTAAGTGGAGATATGTGAGAATTGGAGAAGGATTTTTAGTGTGGGCTAAAATGTGTAATAAGACAAGGGATAGTGGCTTTAAACTGAAAAAAGGTGAGTTTAGACTGGATTTTGGGAAGAAATTCTTTACTGTGAGGTTGGTGAGGCACTGGAAGAAGTTGCCCAGGGGATTGTGGATGCCCCATCCCTGGAAGTGTTCACGGCCAGATTGAATGGGACTCTGAGCAACCTGGTCTAGTGTAAGGTGTCACTGTTCATAATGGGGGGGTGGAACAAGATGGTCTTCAGGGTTCTTTCCAACCCCAATTGTTCTATGATTTTATGATATCTTTCTTTTCTGAAGAGGAGACAATATGCCAGCCCTATGTTCACAGGTTTATCTTACGTGTATTTAGACTTAGATGCTTGCCATTTGCAAAGAAAAATGTGACGTTGTTCTGGTTTATCAGGCTATGTGTGTGCCTGCAGCCTTAGCTTGGAAGTGCTTACACACCAGAGTTTGCATGCAGATGCTGCATTCGTGGGGTTCAAAACCAAGCTGATCTTAGTGGTTTTGCACTAAGAAAACCTCTACTATTGTAAAAGTTAGTGTGCTGGTATTTCAATTTCAAGGTGACTGAGAGCTGTTTTGAACAAATAGCATCTCACAACAGAGCAAATGGCAGCTCCAAAAGTCCTGCAAACCATGCAGTTTGCTGAATTTGTTGCTGTGGCTCTTGGCATGGAGGGGTGATGACCAAGGGAGTTTTGGTGCCTCTGACTCTCCCTGGGGGCTGAGTTTGGTCTGCAGGAGCTGATCCTGCAGCAGGAGTGAGGAATAGACGCGCCAGCAGAGCGAACACTTACGATCTCCCCGTTATCCCCACAGCTCACAGTGAGGTTGGAGCCCTGCAGGGTCTTCAGTGGGCTGGAGCTGGGGAGCTGGTAGGCCAACACCTGGGAAAGAAAAGGGGAGCTGCACATGTCTGGGGTTGCACGTTCTGCCTGTGGAAACTCCCAAAAGGCAAGGGCTTACCGCAGCATCACGGACAATGTGGAATTTGAGGTACTGCACCAGCTTGTTGGTGTTGGACTTCTTGAAGAGGAAGTCCTGCTGCTCCTGGGGCAGCCCACGGATGGCTGTGTCAGTGGGCCAGAAGAGCGTGACTGGTTTGTGAATGGGGTCGTTGATCAGCCCCAGCAGGTTGTTCTTCTGCAACACAGCAACAATTGGGGTGGAAGATTAATGCTATGTCCAAAGTGGCACTGAGCCTGTGGGTGAATGTCAGGTGGAACTGGGGTGTGCTGCTCTGTGGGCTGCCTGGTCACCAGCCTGCAAATAACTTGACTTTAAAAAGCAGATGTGTGAGTTGAATTTGATGTGCAGTAGGACAGAGCTGAGTGGGGAAGGGAAAGGTGGCTGTGGGTCTGCTTGACATCCCAAGCTCTGAGGGAGTGTGACTGGTGCTGAGCAGGGTTCTTGTATTCTTTCTGGTGAGCCCTTTGGTTCTCCTGAACAAAATCCTGCCAATGATGACATGTTCTGTGTTTCTGTCTTAAAAATAATTTACAACTTTTCCCCAATGGCTCCCTTTGTCTCACATGTCCTTACCTCTAGCAAAGTGCTGAACAGAATGTACCCATGCTTGGCTGCAACCATCTTGAGACTTTCCTACAAAGAAAGAAAAGTTAGTAATTTACCTAAGAAATGCATTATTTGGGTATTAAAACAGCAGAAAAGAGCTTGCTTTTCCTGTAAGTCACTTTTTGTTATAAAATCAAAGTTGCTGTAAAACCTCTCTGCAGAAATCCTCTTATACTATCCTTACTTTATCTGTAATTCTGGTGAACTTGAAAAATAACGTTCATTTGTTTGTATAAGGTCTTTTTAGAGTCACTTTTTGTTGTCTTATATGAGTTATATATCTGATGGTAACTGTGGAAACCCCCTGGGCTGGCAATGGTGATAAGCTGCACATACCTTCTTGAGGGGGAAATCCTGCATCTGTGAAGGGACCAGGATTTGGTTTATGACATGGATCACACCATTTGTGCCAACAGTATCACTGAGTACAATTTCAGCTTTGTTGTTCAAAACCAGTGAGTTCTGAAAAGGCAACAAAAACATTTTTTTTGTGAAACCTTGTGGGAAAGTGAGGCTGGTGCTGAATTGCTTTGATATCACGAGCCCAGACCATCTTTTCTTTGCAGCAAACAGTACTTTCAGCTTTGTTTGTTTTTTCAAACTCTCCTCATGCTCATAAAGCCAGAATCTGAGGATAAAATTGCTTGTGTCAAAGCAAGGGTTGTAGAACTCTTGGAATACCAAACAAGTGCTGAACTCTTCAGCTGAACAGGCAATCTTAGCTGAAAGTAATTTATTTGTTTTGTGCATCAGAGGAGGAAAGGGAACTGTTGCCATGATATTTTCTTAAAAATCCCTTTGCCAGGATTTTTCTCCCGAGAAGCTGAGAAGCCTCAGAGGAAAAGAAAAACAATAATTATCTACTGCTGTGGAATGCAACAGGTGCATCTTTGATTGGTCCATGTTGGTTGTTTCTAATTAATGGCCAATCACAGTCAGCTGGCTTGGACTCTCTGAGAGTCACGAGCTTTTGTTTTTATTCCTTTCTATTCCTTGCTAGCCTTCTGATGAAATCCTTTATTTTTTTAGTATAGTTTTAATATATCATTTTCTTTTAATATAATATATATCATAAAATAATAGATCAGACTTCTGAAACATGGAGTCAAGATTCTCGTCTCTTCGCTTGTCCTGAGACCTGTGCAAACACAACCACATTTGGTGACACTAAGTTAAGAAAAATTCCACAGGAACCAGTGAAACTTTTAAAAAGGTGAATGAGAGTGGGCTGTTTTGCTGCTGTGTTGCCTGTCTCTCTGTGTGTGGTTACCTGTGAGTAGCTGATGTGTATGAGGTCACCCTGCAGAGAGGTGATGTTGGTGATGGCTGTCAGGTCCTTGTGCAGCAGGCTGGCACAAGCCACCATGTGGTACCGGAGCACCTGAGCCAGCACTCCTTTGGCAGTCCAGTCCTTGACCTGCAGTGGGGAATGGAGGGGCTGAGGAGCAGCTGGGCAAGGCATCTGAGGAGAAAAGCTCATTTGTGCTGAGCCCTTTGACTCACCCGTGGGTCGCTGTTCAGTACGTCTGTGTGAGGGACAAACAGGGTGAAAGGGCCGGGGCCTGAGATATCTCTGATGGACAAGGCCTGCCAAATGGAAGGGGAAAAGGCAGCAATGAGTTAATGCATGTGATGCCACACAGTGACAGGGACTGCCCTGTGCAGGGCAAGGTGGTGCCTGCAGCTCCATTGCTGCCATATTGATTTCCTTTCCCTGCAATGCAAGGGTGAGAGAAATTCCTCGTTTGGCCTAGACTCCTAGCCTTGTCTGTCACCTTTGCTCACATGTATTAAATAGAAGATTTTGTCTTATAGCCATGTCTTAATTCCCTCATCTCTTGTTTGTTTTTGCAGAGGAGATAAAATTAATTACTCTTAGGAGGACAAATGGACCTGGGCTATTGCAGGCACTTTGCAATGACTACTGATAAGCTGTCCTGGGGTGACTTTATGATGCTTGTATCCCTGATTGAGAGCTCTCTTAAAGCAAGAGGAAGCCACCTGTCTACCATGGTAGCAAAACTGAAACTGGATTATAGGTCTTTAGGTTAGCAGGCCAATATACAGGTCTGTGCTGCCCTGAGGCAGAGATTAAACAGAGTTGCTGTCACCAGTCTCCAAAAATCAGTGAGAGCTGGCTGCACGCTGGCTGTCTTGCAAGACACAGAGCTCCCTGTGATGTTTCAGGGAGGCAACTGAAATTGTTGCCTTTTGGAGATGCAGAAGGGGGTAGTAAATTGTAGGGGGACAGAATAGAAGAAAATAAAGATAGTGTAGAAAGTAATCTTACCCCTAAGGAGTTGCAGCTGGGCCAATTATCAAAGATTAGGAATGGGCCTGACTTTACCAGGCCACAGCTGTAAGCAATGAGAAGAAGAGTGCTATAAAAGACTGGTGTGGCTGGGTGAGAAGGGCGCAGGAGTCAGTTGGCTGTTTTCTGAAGAAGAAAGAGTCAGTGCTCTGAGGAGCTGTCCATGAGAAACACCAAGGAAGTATGAAACTTTTGTGATAAGGAGACAACAGTATGGAACCCCTGCAATAAGATGACAGCAGTAAATGAAGGGGTATACTCCTGCTTCAGAATTCACAAGAGATGTGCTGGCAGATCTCAGACTGTGAATTGCTGAAAGCTTGTTTTATGCCCAGTCTCGATGTAGCCACAGCTCTCTCCACAGAGAGCAGCAGGCATGACTTCCCCAGGCCTTTTCCTGGGGAAGGCTGTGAGAAGATCAGAGAAAAGAAGGAGAAACAATTCTTATCTCCACTTGCTGCACCTGTTGTTGTGCATATGTGGAATGTGTAATGGAAATTTGTTTACCAAAGGGCGATTTCTTAATTGGCCACTGGTGATGGTGTTTGGATTGATTCACCAGTTGGATCTGTCTGTATAGGACTGTCTGTAAGGGTGATGAGCTTCTTAAATAAGTATGGTATAAGATAGAATAACAAAGCAATTGATCAGCTTTCTGCAATCAATGCTAGTTATTACCTGGCTGGGGGTCTGTGGTGACATCTGGAGGCCTTACCTTTCTCTGGCACCTTGGTCTTGACCATTTATAGGTCATTAATATTGTTTTAGTGACAGTTAATAGTTTATATTAGCACATCTCTAATATAAACTAAAGTATTAGTGACTGACAATCCAAATCCAGTCCCAATTACATTAAAGGAAGTTGGTGCACACCAGATTCTTGTCTGCTTCTCTCTGCTCTACAATTTTGGAGGAAAAAAAAAGGACGAGAATCCCCCCCCAAAAACCCGACAAACCCCAACCACTCAACCTTTGCTTACCTCTAAGTGAAAATAAAACCTAGATGTGTTGGAGTTCCTGAGAAGTTCCTGCAATTAAGAACAAGACTCTGTAACAATGCTGCAAATGTGAGGCAACGTCTGTGGAGTGCAAACAAATGCAGCACTCAGACAAGAAAGGGAACTTCAGGTTTGGAATAAGTGCTGCATATCTGTATTGCTTCTGTTCTGTTCTTACCTTACTCTGCCACACAGCAGGCTTCTTTGAAACCTAAAACTCCCTAATACTGCAGTCACAATGATTGCCCATTAGGGTTTTTGTTTGATTTGGCAGTTAAAGTTATCTTGCAGCATCCTACTCCTATTCCTGGTTTCTTGGATTGGGACAACTTCAAATTCTGGGGTACAGCTTTGTTTAAGGAAAAAAGTGATGTGTTTCAACCATTGTATTGAGTAACTATGGGAAGGAAAATAGGGGACAGCAAACATGTGAAGCACTTTACCTGGAAGATGTTGCCTTGGCACTTAAATCCATCCCCAATGTAGTTGGGTTTGCAGGTGCAGGTCCTGTCTGTCAGCTCAGTGTCATTGCAGATGGCAAATTCACTGCAGCCTCCATTATTCTTGTAAGGGCAAAGTTTAAAATATATCATTCCTTCATTGCCAGGTGTGTAAAACAATTGCAATTTACCCTTCTCCCCCATTTATATAATTTAGAAATGTTTAATCATAACACCTTTCTGAAACCACATCTTGCTGGAACATCTGATGGGGTATATTTTCTCCCAAACACTAAAAACCATTTGGGATTTATAAAAACTAAGTCTCCTTTTATGCAGAGGACTTAGTTTGGTTCCCTCCTTAATGTGTTTAGTTCATGATGCTGTGAGGAAGAAAAATATTTGCAAGACTCACTCTGCAACCTAGGGATGAGTCTCAGCTTCTCTGCCAATGCAGTGCTGACTATTTTTATTATTTTTTTATATTTATATAAATGAATCTATAAATGAATCTATAAAATATTTTATATTATTATTAAGGGGAACTATTTACACACTGTAAATCACTAGGATGGTGCCAGGAGCCTGATTTTATGGAGGAGCATAGCACAGGACTGTCTGATGGCCCAGGTCAGCTGTAACAGGGACTTGCCTTGTTCTTGTTTCTAAAACATCTCCTGTCTGCACTTGAGTCCAGCATGGGCTTGGAGCAGAGGATGCATCTGCCTCCAGAGAGCTCTCTGTACTAAACCAAGATATTCCTCACCCAGGAGCAACATGTTGGGGCTCAGAGCTCTGCTCAGTCACAAGTAGATGTTTTCCTGTTACCACCTCAGCTTGCAAATAAATTTGTATCCTGGGTTTGAGATCAAATTGGGGGAAATTGAAAAGCTTTCTTGGTTTTTTTTCTTCTTGTACTTGTTTCATGGTGTCCTTTTTGTTGCTGATCCTCTCAGGGATCCTTTCTCATGGGCCATGAGAGGGAGCAGAAACTCCTTTGGGAGCTGCCAGTGGGGCCTGACAGGTCAGAGAGACACCTGGCTGTAAGGAGTGGGTTTGGGTGGATTTCCTGTGGATTTGGCTTAGGCAGACCCTTGGCTACCTGTGAAGCTTTTTTGCACAGAGGTTTGGTCATTGTGAAGCCAGGCTAGCCTCTGGTATGACATTGATGCTCCTCAAGATGATCTTTATTTTTAACTCATAGTTAGCCTGGCATAATTAGTCCAGTGGAAGCAAAGCTGTTGCAACACAGCACAGGAAAAAAGCAAGAGAAATCAAAATCATAGGGAGAATTGGCTTTAAGCTCTCTTCCTCCAGGTTGTGTTTTTGCCCTTGCTCTTTCATCCCTCCAACCTTCCAAGGTCACAGAATGCCAGCTGAGAGGCCAGGCTGGGAGGGTGAGAATTGTTGTTGCTGTGCTCAGCGCAGAGAGGATTAATGCACACAGAGGAGTGGATCTGTCCCTTCTGCAGCTTGCCAAGAGGCTACAGCTGGTGCAGAGAGCCACACTGACTGCCAATGTGTGGCTTGTGCTGAACAAATGTGGCTGATTTTCAGCCTGCAGTGACAAGTGAGGCACAGAATGGGTGGTGCCATGGCTTGTCCAGGGTTGGGTGTTGTGGAAGGAAATGGTTTTGTTGGATTTTCATAGGAATTCTCAATGACAAATAATTTGCTGACTTAGGTTTTGGCACTACAGACCAGGGTCTGTCTCTCTGCATTGGATTTGAGCTGAGGTACTTAAAACTCAATGATAGGCCATTAAAAAGTATTAAAAATAATAGATAGTCCAGGCCCTCACTTATGCTTATGTCCAGGCTGCAGTTGAGAAAAAGCCCTTCCTGCATCTTTAGTTTCTCCCATAATGACAGCACTAAACACATGTACTGAACCAAGAATACTCAAAGATTAGCCAAGCTAATGTAAATAGATTCTTAGCACACCTAACTTAGGTTAGAATGCATACAACACCCAAAGTGTAATTATAATGATTATAATGAGACCTGAAATTGTCTCCTTAAATGGATACTCACTTGTGAACACAGACTGATATAGGTGCAGGTTTTGCCATCTCCAGAATATCCCTTCAGGCAATTGCATACTGCCTACAAAGCAAAATCAGAAAACAGGCATACATGGAAAAATGCTTGATTTTTTTTTTTTTTTTTCCAGCACACAAATATACAGGTTACTTTTTTTCCAGATAATTTCATTGTGATATGATGTGGAATTTATTAAGCTAAAAGTACATTATGTCTCCCAGAACCGTTTCCTGGCCAGTATGAGTAACCATAGACTGAGATTGGGAAGTAATATTTTTCATTAGGCTTTATCTGCTTTTTTTTGTCTGTCTTCTCTGCTGTCCTGTTCATTTGAAATGACCCCTCTGACATCTGCATGTTATTGTCTTGCTGAAAAAGCAGGCTAAACCCTTAATTTATTTCCCTCATGGGTTTTTTTTGCATAGGTTGGTATTCCCCTCTCATTCCTTTCCTTCCCCTGTGTTTTTTTTTTTTTTTTTTAAGTGATGAAAAGTAGCTTCAAAACACACCTGGAATTGTGTGTTACTGGCAACTTCCCATGCAGTGGAAATAGCTGACACTTTGTCCTGGTTGCTATATTTTACATTTGCAGTTATCATGATGATAAAAAATAATTGCAAAGAAATTAATTATATTCTCCAATTCACTGATAATTGTTCTGAAATTAGAATCTACATTTAATATGTAGGAATTTGAAAATTCAGTGAGATTTCTGCAGCAGAAATAAAACTGGGAGGTAGAAATAAAACTGGCAGGTAGTCTAATGGTAGGGTTTATGTATTTCCTGGATGAATGAGAGCCCTGAAGAAAGTAGATGCATTTATATCCTGTAATTTTGCCTTGCAGTGCTGGGGTTTTGTAGTGGAGGTTGTTATTGCTGTGATGTTAATTATGTTCTCAAGGTAAGGAAGAATAAATAAACAGGTTGTAGCTACTACTTCTAGAGATCAGCAGAAGAGTGAGTGGGCTCCAGAATGTTGTAACCTTCATGCAAGAGCTATGGTTTGGGCCATTTTGTTTCCTTGTGGATACATTTGAACAGTGCAGGGAGAAGGGCCAGTCCAAAATGCAATTTTTTTCCATGGACAGTTTCTATAACAATAAAATAAACATTATCTATCAATACTTTCCAACTTACAGCTTTTCACATCAAAACCTCCCAAAGGAGAAAAACAACCACTTGAAATAGCAAAACACTCCTTTCCTCTTGAGTTTTGGATTTCTTTCACTGAAATAGATTTTTTTCATGTTTATCTGCACTCCCCCTCAAATGCCTTTTTGAGGGAAGCATACACTTTTCACAATTGTTATGAAATTCAGTTTTCTACTTAAAAACAAAGTTGACACGGGGAAATCTTTCTTTGCCCAACAATAAACACTTGACTAGGCCTATTTTTCTTCACTAACAAAGTACTCACTTGATTGGGTCCAGTCTGAGTGCATTCTGCATTTCTATCACATCCACCATTGTTCACCAGGCAAGGGTTGATTTCTTTATAAAACAGAAACAGTGTAATAAAGAGAGAGTAATTCTGAAAACCCAAGGAGAGTAAATTTAAAGAAAAGCATACTAGGAATGCAGATTTATGACAAAATTCAGTCCCTCAGTGTCTTGGTCTAGGTCTTGGTCTTAGTCTAGGTCTTCAGTTGTCTTGATGGAGGCTAGCAGCATTTCTGCAGCCAAACCAGGGGAGGTGTGGTATCTAAAAGTCTGTTTGTGATGGTCAGAGGAGTGTGTGTGTATCAAGCTGCTGGAGATGGGGTTCTCCTTGCTTGGGACAGGTGTTTGATAATTTTTGGTGCCACACCGTGCTGCTGAAGGTGCATGGTGTGCCAAGTAGTACCAGCCCTGTGGCAGGAAAAGGGGATGTAGTGTCAGCAAGCTGCACTTGTGGCTCAGAGTGGGAGGAGGAACATCCCTCTAGAGGAAACCTCTCTCCCTCGTGAAATACAAAGCTGTGTTTCGTGTCAGATACATACAGGTAATGTGTGTATTTGTGATTGCAATATGTGTGGAGACCGACAGTCAGACAGATGCAAATTCTAATAATAACTGAGGAAAGTAAAGCATGGAAGAAAACCTTGGAACCTATCTTTTGTTTGCAATTAACCTCAGTTGATTTAGGAGCGTTGGAATTAAAGCTTTAAGGCTGTTGCTCTTTGCTGGTAGTTAAGCCTTTAAGAGTTCTGCAGTAATAACCTTTTGTATAATTTTAGAATATTGCTTGTATCCTTGAAACTATAGCTTTGGAATATACATAAAGGAAACATGCTTATCTCATGCCTTAATAAAACAGAGAAAAGCAGCTTGAGAAAGGAAGATGAACATCAACTCAAGGCTTTATAGTTGGACCAGGGGAAGCTGGACATCACTGTTATGAAAGTTACAGTCCTTGTAATTAAAAGGTGGTCACACATGTGGGGAGCTGGACTTCACCAGATGGGATTCATCTTTCTTCTTTTGGAAACTGGACCACCACCATCTGGGGATACTCCTTTTGGGGTGCATTCTAAGTAAAACTAACTCACATTAATGTATAGAATTGTGATGTAAAAATTGGGACTAGAAACTGCTCAGAAAGCTGAAGAGTACCCCTATAAATACCTGTAAGTCTCAACTATCGGTGTGCAGTTGGAGGGAAAACTTGCCCCACTGTACCCAGCGCTGTATTGCTCATACTTTACCATATTAATGAATAAATTGGTTGCTGCTTGAATACTGGCCTAGTTGAGGTCCTCATTTATAACAGTGTGACTTTGCAGTGAGATGCAGAGGCAGGGCAGGGCTGTGCTTACCGAGGCAGACGATGCCATCCCCGGTGTGGCCGGCGCTGCAGACACAGGCTCTGCTCCCCGGGGTTGTTCTCCTGCACTCTGCCTTGGAGGAGCAGCCCCCGTTGTTGCTCCCACAAGCATCAATCGCTGAACAGGGACAGCAGCAGAGATTAGGCCAATGTGCTGGAATGGCTTGTTGCTCCTCATGATTATCTGTCTTCATTTTTAAAGGATTTATGTGGAAACCCAGGATACTGGGAATATTTCTCTGTCTGTTCTGGGGTGCCCTGACTTTGACCCTCATTCATGGAGAAAGTTTCCCAGACTTCAAGATAGACTGGAATCCACAAAAGTGTGAAATAGGTTATAGAGAGCAGTGTAGGTGTATCGTTTGGTGAGAAATTCAGGTTTTGGGATTTTTAGTGTGTTGTGGATGGAAGCAAAATGGAGGGCACAGGGTGTCATCCTGGGTTTCTTCTTCATGCTTCTTCCTTCTTCTTCATGGGTTGGGGTGGCATTTTGTAATTGGGCAGAAAAGTCTGCATTGCAGCTCTGTGGGATCAGTTATTGGGTTAAAAGGGAAAATAATCCAGGTATCAGTTCTTAATTGGATAGTTTAGTCTTAAAAGACCTTGGAACAAGAGATTGTTGGCCATTTTGTGCCTTCTAATGAAAAGCTGCCAAACTCACAGTAGTGAGACTGTTTTACTGATAAGAAATAATAAACACTTGACTCCAAACACAAATTACTGTCTCAAGTGCCTTCAATACAGACCCAGAAAAGCTGATGACTGGTACCCCCACAGATTTACTAACATTTTTTGAATGAGTCTTTCTGAATTAGGAGTCCACATATTTCATTAGTCCCAGTTACTTAATACCATGATTATTTTCAAAGGGAAAGCTGAAATGGTCTGGAATGTTAGGATTCATCCAGGACTGACTTTCAATAACTTTCCATCTTCCAATTCTGCCCATTTCAACAAAACACAAAAAAAAAAAAAAAGAGTCCATGTTCATCTCTAGTTTAAATAGCCATTTTAGTATTCCCTGAGCTTGACATTTTCTGCACACAGATCACATAACTTCTCTTGCAGGAGGCCTAGAGTATGATGCCGCCTAGCCCTGCTGTGACAGCAAGTGTGGGTTCTTATTCAGATGGATTCTCATACTGTTCCTCCAGCTCTGGATGAGCTAGATCCTCACAACTTGAGAGCAGGAAGGGAGCCTTGTCCGATCCTCAGTGTGACTCAAATCAGCCTGAAAATTGCCTTAAGTTTTGCTTCAAATGACCTTAAATGGCTCTTCCATCAATTTCAGGCCAGGGAGTTTGTTTTTCTGCTGCTAGAGTAACTATGGGTGACCTGTGTCACCCAGCTCTTCCTCCACGTGGGGAATTGACTCCCAGCAGATTAAAATGGATTTGCCTGTTTTGTGCCAGAAGAGAAAATTAAAACAGGCAGAGTAAGAGTGGCAAAATCTGGGATTAGGACACTGCCAGCCATTGTGAATAAGTAGAAAAATAGGCTTCTGTCTGAAAAACATTAGTACTTTAATCAGTTAAGAATTAAGAAAAATTATAATTAATTATGATTAGTGTAGCTGGAAGCAGTCTGTTTTGGATAACCCAGATTTTTGAAGGAACATCTAGCATAAAGTGCTATTATCCCTTTCTGAGGGTCTCTTAAAACTCTCTAGTCTAAAGAAAGGGATTTTGCCGCACCAGAAATCTGAGCAAGTTCAGAAAGCTGAGGAAATGGTTGAGCTACACAGCTTCCAATAGCTGGAAGTGTTATTGTGCCCTGAATTGGCCTCTCTTTGCTGGGCTTTGTTGGGAAAGGGAGTAAAAGTCACAAACCAGGTTTCATTACTCTGCAAACAATGGGGCTGGGGCTGTGCACAGCATGTTCCCTTTTCTCTGCTCTCCCTGAGCACAATGCCTCACAACTTGGAGGTTTGGAGCCCTTTGTTTGCTGTGAATCTGCACCTGTTGGGCTGCTGTTTGTGTGGAGGGAGCTGGCAACAATTCCTGTTTTTTAACTGGTGCATAGGGAACTGCTCATCTCTCACCAGCTCTACTGTGACCAGAGAGTGCTTCAAGCATTCTTTGGTTTTTTTATTTTTTTAAATTATTTTTCAAAGGGAAGAAACAAAGTTCACTTGCCTGTGCAGAATGTCCCGTTCCCCTCAAAGCCAGCTGCACACTTGCAATAGGCAGTGCCATTTGATAGGAGGAGGCAGCTAAAGAAATAAAAGGAGAGAGGCATCATTTAACAGTGAGGGGGGAAAAAAATTGGGCAGGTCTTTTGTACAGCCCTTGTTTTTGTGGGCGCTTCTGAAGGTAATGTTGTATAGAAATAACAAGGCATTTAACCATGCAGTAAGAGGTAGCTAAAACCATAAAAATGGACCTAGCTGGACCAAGCTTTTCAAATGTGTTTTGCATGTATTATTTCAGGTATTAGAATTCCATGCTTTGGTGTCTGAATATCCTAATTTTTTTTTTTTTGTGCAGAACTAGAGAATTTGTATTTGTACAAAAATCTGTGCACAATTTTTGTCTGTGTGTACCCAATTTATGGGGGATACAGCCAGCACAATTCATCATTGCCCCCTACTCCTGCCATGCCTGCATCTATCCTCAGACCTACAGTTGTATGTCAGTGGATGAAAAATACACAAGAGAGGAACAATCTGCTTTTGTCAGAAACACAGTCTTGATTCCAGAATGTGTGGGGTCCCCATGAGCCAATCTGAGAGTGCAGTTTTGCCAAAGAATTCTGGTAAAATATTGCTGCTGTGAACTGAAGGTCACAGACAGGGGAGAGAATGACCCACATCTGGGAAAGAGGGCCTTTGCCCCTCTGGTTTCTCAGCTCCTAGAGAAGAGCTGTGGCTGAAAATGAGGAGTCTGCCCAACCAGTTCTCCTTGGGTTTTTTTGAGATGTCTTGACTAGTGTAAATCTTGCTGCCTGGTCAGTGGTGAGGGGACAGATGCACTTCAGGAAATGGCTCAGTGGGGCTCACTTGCTCCTCTGAAAACTAGTTCGTGTCCCAATATTGATGCTGGACTGGTGAGAGCATTTTTGTGTTATTTGTATATTTGGGTATGAAGAGATGTTTGAACTGTCTGGCCTCATCACCACATACATTAGATTTACATTGCTCCTCAGCAGCATATCTCAGAGATAAGAAGTCATGAGGAAGGTGGACTTGATTTTTGCCTTGCAAGAGGTGCCTTTTTTCTCCCTTCTCCCCTAAATGAGTACATTTCATACATACTTAGCACTGGTGTGGCACGAGGCGTTACACGCATCATCTTTGATTTCTGCAAGTGGAAAAAAAAAATGAAGAAGGGATCAGAACCTTTTGGGTCAGCATCCTTCTAGATTCAGAGTCTTTTCTTCCCACCATAGAGCTGGAGGCTGAGTTCTGTGCCAGACAACTGCTCTCAGTCTTGATAGAGATTCTGTGTCATTCACATTTTTTGGAAAAATTCTGTTGCTTAGGATTTTTCTCTTGGGAAGCTGAGAAGCTTCTGAGAAAAATAAAAATTTTAATTTCATTTGTGTTCCTTGTGTTTTGCTTTTTTAGAATGTGTTTAAAGATTATTTACTTACAAGTAATTGTTTTATTATATTTTACTGTGAGTTCTTTCAACTCTCTGGCCAATCAGGGCTGAGCTGTGTCAAGGTCATGAGTTTTTATTATCTTTTTAGCATTTAGTAAGTATTCCTTCTGTATTCTTTAGTATAGTATTTTTAGTACAATATAATATCATAAAGTAATAAATTAGCCTTCTGAAAACATAGATTCATCATTCCTGCCTTTGTCAGAGCTTCCCAACAAATACAATGAGACTCTACCTGTAGAGTCTGTATAGATCAGTGGATACCACTTAAATTAATTTGCAAGGAAGAGTTGCCATATTGCCAGGACAACATTTCACCTGTTATTTACCTGTATTTACTCTGGTGAGTCTTGTATAACATTGGAATTATATAAGGGTAGATTTTCTAAAGGAGCTGAAAGTTTTCTCAGAGCATGTATAGCAACCCTCTTACAATACTGTACTTATTACTCATTTTTTCCCTGGGGAAATTTAAAACTGATCTTGAATGCTATTGTAAATGTGCTTGTAACATTTTTAAATTTCAAACTATTATAGCTAGAGTTTTAGATACAGAGTGCATTTTAATTATGTATAAATAGAATGTAATTTAATTGGATATGATTGGATATATGTATTAAGCCAGCACAAAATTATTTATTTGCTAATAATTTATTGCATTAACAAGAACATAACTTAATATCTGGTGTTGTGTAGCTAAATCAACTTTCAGAAGCACTTGAGAGGTTTTTGATCTGAGGGTCAAAATGTGCTGGGTAATCCTGCTCTGGAAAACATAGCTTTAATAAATGGGATATTTTTGGGGGGCAGAGAGAGGGTGACACAGGTAGAGAATTAACTAAATAAGCGTTTCAGTGTCATGAGTGGTGTCTCAACCAGCTCTCTAGTAATTAATTGCCATAGCACGGGAATGTGACCCACATTTGGGAAGCTGCCCTGGGATCTGATTGTGGCTGTAGCTCTGTCATTTTCTGAAATGCTCACCTTTTAGCTCAGAAGGAAAGAGGCAGGGCACTCACCAGTGTCACAGGTCACTCCTCTCCAGCCAACGTCACATTCACAGGAGCCATCGCCGTCGATCCCGCTGCTGCATTTCCCATGGACACAAGTGCACACTGTGGGAGAGATGGGGACAAACCCACTGTCCCTGAAAGTGTGGCAATGTGGGCAGCAAGGGGCAGGAAGGACAGCAGGGGTGGCCCAGACATCACCTGCTGATGGCACCTTCTGCTCTAGGCTCTTTGGAGAAAGGCACTGTCTTGTGCCCTTTGGTTTCTAATTATTTAACAATAACTCTAAATTCAATCTGTGCTTAGGTTGCCTCTATTCCCAAATAGAGGGTCTGAAACTGTATTTTAATGGGAAAGAATTGGTGAAAAATAGCAGTGCTACAGAGAATGGTTCTTGCTGGATTTTTTTCGGTGGTGTGACAGAGTAGAAAGCCCTGTCTCCAGCCTAGGGATTAGAAAGAAAACTCCGTAATGGGGAAAGAAAAGGGGTTAATGATGTTTTTAAGCTTAGCTTATTAGGAAGTGCAGTACCTTTCTGGAAACTGGACTTGAACATGGTTAGAAGATAAGAGGGGAAGACTTGGACCTGTGGATGGTTCTTGCTGGATTCTTTCCTAATTCTGTGATGTGACAGATTAGAAAGCCCTGTCTCCAGCCTAGAGATTAGGAAGAAAACCCCATAATGGGAAAAGAAAAGATGTTTTTCAGTCTGGCCTATTGGGAAGTGCTGTCCCTTCCTGGAACCTGGACCGAACGTGGTTAGAGGACAGAAGGGGAAGGTTTGGGGTGTGTTTGGGGTGCTGAGTACCTTGGTCACAGCCTCGGCCGTATCTGCCCTGGCTGCAGCTCTCGCAGGCCGTGCCCTCGAAGCCCTCCTGGCACTGGCAGGTGCCTGTGCCGTTGATGCCGTCCAGGCACACGCCGTTCCCAAAGCAGGCGCTCCCGGCTTTCCCCGGGCACGGCTGGCACTGCGCGCCAAAGAAACCCGCGCAGCACTCCCTGCTCTGCAAAGGCACAAACGCTGGGCTGAGGGGGCAAGCAGGGAGAGCTGGATTCTTACAGGGGCTTTTAGGGATAGGGAAAGAGGGTGGGTGTGTAAGATTCCGTGCCTGGATGGGCTGTTTGGGTCCAATCTGGCTGGCCCACATGATCTTACATGGATGAAAGGCAAAAGGTGAGAAGTGCTCTTCTCCATGTGGGGATAAAAGTCCTAATTTATTTCCAGGAGACCCACCAGATGGAAAAGGGGCCCAGGTGGAAAAGCAGCCATCCCCTTTTTGCAGGAGACTTTTAAACCTGAGGGAATGTGGGACAGAGGAATAGGACACAGCCAAGGGGATACAAGTGAGGAGGGGTGAGGGAAGGGGCAACCCAGGAGAGATCCCCAACAATGACACTTGGTGGGGGGGAAAGGGGAAAACCATGTGGTGATAGGGTACAAACATGTGGAAAGTGCAAATTACCAAACACCCAGTGCAAATAACTAAATAACTATTTAGTGCACTACAAGAAGGGTGGGTTTATATTGGGTATTAGGAAGAAGTTATTTACGGTGGTGAGGCACTGGAACAGGTTTCCCAGAGAAGTTGTGGGTGGTCCCGTGCCTGGAAGTTCAAGGCAAATTTGTGGGGGGCTGTGAGAAACCTGGTCGAGGAGAGGATGTTGGGACTAGATGGACTTTAAGGTCCCTTCCAACCCAAACTAGTCTTTGGTTCTGTGATTTTTAGCAGCACATCAGCTCTGCTGGTCTGTGAGCACATTCCTCAATGTGCCAGGACACAGGCTGACACTGCCAGTCCTTGGTGGGACCCAGGTGCCCTTCATCTCTTCAGGGAGAGGTGGAGAATTGCTAGTGGCAAGCAGAGGTTCACCCTTCCCAAGCCTGTGCTTCCTCTGCACCACTGGACATGCAGAAATTTGTGTGCTGCAGCTCTCATCAGTCTTTAACCTTCCAATCTCTGCTGTGTCCAGAATAAAGGTCAGTAGATATCCAGTCAGGAGCTGCCTTGGCACGCTGTGTGTGCTCAGTGGGGATGATGAGGAGGATGAAGGTTAGGGAAGGGGGTTCCTGGTTTTTACCACGACAGAAGCAGTGAACTCACAATGATGGTTTTGGCACACTTGGGCTTGCAGCCAATCTGGATGGTGTACTGTCTCATGCGGTTTTCTGTGAGGATGCAGTACTTCTTCACCCCTGCCTGAGCAAAGATTGGAGAAACAGATGCACTTCTGAGTAATATTGATCAGCTACTTTCAAATGTGTTAATCAATGGGACATTAACTTTATGCATGCTGTGCACTGACTCACACATTCACAACTAAAATGAAGGAAATACTTTTAGAAATAGAAATGAACATATGATCAGTTTAACTCAGTGTCCTGTGGAGTTTTAAAGATTGCTAAAATTGCCTTTGCTCAGAACTGAACAGATTCTATTCAAAAGTTTTATAATTTTTTTTTTTCATTTTTCACATTTTCTGATCTAATTCTTCTTAGAAAACCAAGTTATGAAGTTGTTCAAAAACAGCTGTTGTAAAATTATCTTCTAGGTCTGAACACAACTGGGGAAAGATTGTTTGCTGAAGGAATACTTTGATCTCAATATACACTTGTGAGGAGATTGAGACAAGAATCCATCTAGCTGTTCATTGTAAAGGAAATGTTAATGAGCTTGATTATTTTTTTTACCCATGAGGAGTTAAATTTGGTTTTGCCAGTCAAGTACTTTGAGGTGGATGGGACTAAAGCTGCTTTGGAATATCATTAGTGGCATAATTAATTTAAAAAAATAAATAATAAAGGAAAATGTACTCATGTAATCCCAATGGAGAATACCTGAGGTCAGGGTGGATTGAGTGTCTTGACTATAAGCAATGTATGTAGCAGGCTGAGATAACTACTGTGTATTTTGGTGAAACTGAGACAATTACATTAAAAATAGTATTGAATGCATATATAGTCAGTTTTGATATGACCCTAGCATTAATGAAAAAATACTTACAATTTCTTTTGTTCCTGGGGGACAGCTTGATGGGTGTGAACAAATTCTGCACTTCTCCTTATGGAACACAAATGAGAGGTGGTTAACAGACTGTACAGAGCTGCAGCCAGGCTGTTTCATAGAAAAATAATGATTTCTAGCCACATTTCTAAATCTAGTGCTTGAGGTACATTATCAGGGTAACCCCTTTGGTAAAGAGGGTGAGGGAAGCTGTTCTGCTCAGCCAGGAGGAATATCCCTGTGAGTGGCTCTGTGGGGACATCCACCCCCACGGGGGGAGAAGGAAAGAACATTTGGTTATTTTTTATTTGCTCTTCTAAAGTGATGCTTCCCACTTTATAAATAAGTGGTCTGGCTATGAAGATGTATTAGAATTACTAATATTATCTGAGTATTACAGCTCAGGAATTTCTTATTATTGAGCTACTCTGACTACGTTTATCCAGGCTGTCAGAACACTGATTTCAGGACCAAAGTTGTCTTAAGAGATGCTAAGAACTCTGGTAGGAATATCCTTTGTGGAAAATGTGGTACTACTTCCTTGCTGGGAAGTAGTATCACATATCCTATACTTTTGAGCTTTGTTTGGCTGTAGGTCTCCCTGAGGAATTTAAGGTTCTCTATGAACTTCTATCACTTACAATGATCACAGTATTATTGATATCACATCTGTTCTTCTGGATTTCCAGCACCTTTCCCAGTCCATGAATAATTCCTCTGTCTGTGGCAACATTTGCATAGCTTATAGGAGCATCATTTATGTACAGCTGCAAGAGACATGCAACCAGTTAGAGAGCAGCAGACGTGTCCCATGGCTCTGTGGCAACCTGAGCATTTAGGAGATGGAAGAAAGAGAAATGCACAGGGATCACCTAAGGAAAACCAACAAAGGGAGTTAGCCTCGGGCGCTCACTCAGTATTCCAGCTGGAGGGCAAGGGATGACTTGCAGCCTGTTGAAACTTCTGAGCAACAGGATTTGGCAGAGCAGCTTTTCCCAAGGGGAGCAAAGGCTATGGAGAAGGAGCCTAAGGTGTGCCAAAAGATGGGTTTGCTGTTTCTGGGGCATGTGGGGCTTCAAGGAAACCCTGCCAGAGGCTGCTCTTTCAAGGAGGGCTTCCATCATCTCAGTGCTACCCCACACTCCCATTGTGCCCTCACCAGCAAATCCCACTGTAGATGCTTTTTCAAGGCTCAGCTGTGGGCAGAGCAAAGAGCAGGGCTGAAATATCTGTGGAAGCTTTGTCTTCCTTTGCCTATGCCCACAGGGACTTCTGGGACAGAGAAGAAGGACCAAGCTCCCTTCCTGGCCTTTTCTCTTAATCTTGCTGTGCCTGATTTTTCCATGAGTGGTATTGAAAGTCAATTCATATTTGTTGCACAGAACTTTGAGTTCTTAGGATTGAAAGTGGAGTGAATCCACAGAAAATAGAAATAATAAAACTAATTTTATAAAAAAAGTTTTATTTGAAGTTTTATAATTGAGGGCAGGTTTCTAATAGCCCTTGGAAGTCAGATTAATGACTGCTCTGGAATTCAGGCTTGAAGTTGCTAGAGACAGATCCTAAAATTCAATTTTAAATGTGAACCGCACAAAAGAAATCAAATTCAATCAAAGACACCTTCAAGGCTGACTTTGAATTAAGCAGGTCTGGGACAGGCCTTGCATTTAGGGGACAACTTTTGTGCTGCTGAGTCACAGAAGCTAATGAGGGATGCAGAGCTCCTTTTGACTCCATGTCAGTTTAAAGCTGAAGATGGATTTGTAAAAAAGCAGGAAAGCTGTTTCTCCCAGCAAATGCAGACAGCAGTACCTGGCTGTTGTGGAGGAAGAACCCAACCTGGTAGGAGAAGCCCAGCATGGTCTCCCTGTGCATGCCATTGTGCAGGTCGTTCTTCAGGAGCTTCTCATCCAGCACAACGTGGTAGCGGATTTGGCCTTCATCCTGCCAACGCACAATTGCATTCAGAGTTAGCTAATAAAGATGGAAAACCTCCTAGGGATAGCATTTTCCAAAGAGCTTAATGCCTGAATTTAAAGATAAACTTCTCCAGCGAGTAGGTTATTTCATATTTCCTCCTGTGGTCAGCCTGCATTCTTGCCACAATGAAGATGTTGACCCTGGAGGATGAAATGATACAGAACTGGGAGGAGCAAGGTTTGCTTGAGCCTGTAGTGAGTTTCTGAGCATAGGGCTGGCTGATGAATTCAGGGAAAAGTCAGGTGATTTTTAGGACTCTCAGCTTCATGGGATCATTTGATGTGAAGTGTTGCATATTCATGAGTGTTTTTATGGTCTTTCTATACCTGTTCCTTATTCCTTTGGGGATCCCTGAATAACCTATAGGGGAATAAACTGTGGAGAGTGTTTAGAGTTATCTATGTATTTTTATATCTACAGATATAATCTTTAAGGGCATCTTCAGTCATTAAAGACTACTTTTAATTGTCTTTAATTTAAAAGTTTTCTATGCCTGGCAGGTAGAATATATCCATATTTTGTAAAATTATGAAGTTACTCTCTATACATCAAAATTTAGTGTGGGTTTCCCAAGGCTTCTACATCTTGTTCTGAAGCAGGGGAATCCCAGAGCTCTCCCTGATTAGGAGGGGGAAGCAGAAGCAAGATGGGTTGGTGAGAGATTGACCAATGTGAGAGAAACTGGGGTGTTTGGGGAGTTTAGGAGCTGCCTAGTCAACAGACAGTGCTGCTGCAACTTTGTCTTTGTAATAAAAATGTGATTTTGGGAAATCCTGTTTCTCACTGTCCCCTTATTCTGAATGTCCATGCTGCTCCTGCTCCTTCAAAAGTGTAGGAAAGCATGAAGCATCTTCAGGATGTGAGACTTGTGATGTTGCCTGGCTGTGCCCACAGAGTAAAAGAGTGGCCTTGACATCTCTTAGGGCTGGCCTTGTTCCACTGATTTGGCAAAAAATATCTGCAGATGAGAAAGTGGGAATTAAGATGGAGCTAATCTCCATCAGTGTCCAGCCCTATTTAAACTCCTGACTTTGATGACTTGGAGGAAAAGCTAACACTGATCCATCTTGATTTGTGTCTTTAATCACCAGCAAAATTAGGACATCCTGCCCCATCAGGTCCAAAAAAAATGGGATCTTCTCCCTGTGCCAAACTCTTCACTCTGCAGCACAGTTCTCCCAAGTGTTTCACAAAGAGATTAAGCCTCAGGCAGACTTAACCTTATGGATGTTTTTTGATTTTTATCTTTTCTCATCAGAGAAATTTCTCAGATTGCCACATCAGGCAAGGTTGGGAGGATGGAAGAAAGACTGAAGAAACATTGGTGAGTAGTGGAAATGAAAATTATTTTTCTTCATGTGTGTGTAATGCATATTTACTGGGATTGATGTCTCAAAGGAATGTGCCTCTCAAAGTTTACTAGAAGTTCTTCTTGTAGTGATGTGGAAATGATGATGTGACAAGAAACAACTAAAAGAGTGTCCAAAAGGCGTTTTAGCAGATGGAGCTTGATCACTTGTGAATGTGGGACATTTGCCGTGGCTTTGCTGTTGTTGGTAAATGGTTTGGGATGAGTCATTTGAGCCCTGTGCTCCTCAGCTTCCTGACTGTAAAATGGAGACCATGCAAGTAGGGACAGAGTGTGGATAAATGTTTTTGGAAAAGGATGAATTAAAGCCACTGGGTAAATCATGGGTGAAGGTTCCTCTGCAAGGTGTGTGGCTCTTGATATGTGCAGTCTATAAAGCTGTTTCAAATTGGAGACAGTATGAAGAAAGCTGCTGGGATAAGGCAGAAAAAGGATAGCTTATGTTGGGAGGAAACCAACAAGGCCAAGAAGAGGGTTTGAACTTGTAAATATGTCAGGGTACATATTTGTACAGAGAGTGTTGCTGCAGCATTCCTGCAGGAGTGACAAGGCCAGCATCTGGATAGTTCTAAGAAAGACTCGCAGTATTTCATGGCATTATTAATGATGGGGTATTAGTGGTGTCAGGGGACTGGAGTTTGTTCACCTAAAAACTCATTTCACCATTTTTTCTGGTCACTCCTGTACTGACTTTCTTTACATGAAAAAAAACCTCTTTCAAAATCCCCCCACCCAAAAAAAAGTCTACTGACAAGGCTTTTTTTCAGGTAAAAGCCAGATGATTTTTAGGACTCTGAACTTCACGGGTTCATTGGACATGAAGTGTTGCATATTCATGAGTGTTTTATGGTCTTTCCATACATATTCCTTTGGGAATCCCTGAATAACCTGTAGAGGAATAAACTGTGGTGAGTGTTCAGAGTAATTTTTGTTTGTTTCTTTCTATCTATCTATCTATCTATCTATCTATATTTTTATATATCTATATCTATAATCTTTAAGGGCATCCTCAGTCAATAAAGACTACTTTTAATTGTCTTTAATGGAAAAGTTTTCTATGCCTGATTGGTAGAGTAGATTCATATTTCACTGTAAAATGATGAAGTTACTCTCTATACATCAAAATTTAGTGTGGGTTTTCCAAGGCTTCTACATCTTGTTCTGAAGAGGGAGACTCGCAGAGCTCTCCCTAACTAGGAGGGGGAAGCAGAAGTAGGATGTGTTGGTGAGAGAAACTGGGGTGTTTGGGGAGTCTTGGAAATTGTCACCTTGTTTTTAACCTAGAGAAGGCCAAAACACAGAACAAATAGCTAGGCTCTTCCAGCTACTCAGGAAAATATAGGTAAATCCATCCTATTTCAACTTCTTTAGTGTTACAGACAAAGCCTAACTTGCTGGATTCCTGGGAAACAAATGTCCCTATATCTGTGTCCTCATAACCCATCCACTTGAAACAAAGATGAAATAGTGAGCTGTTAGGACAAGCCTTGTTAATAATACATACCAGAGTAGCAGATTTCTTATCCTTCAGGTAACTTTCTATGGCATCATTACTTGGGGCAAAGATTGTGTATGCGTTTGCTGCTTCTATTTCGTTAGCCAGGTTGTATTGCTGTTGTGAAACACATCAAAAAAATAAATAAATCAGAATGACCACTGGTAGTCTGAAATGCAAACCAAGCAGAGAGCTTCCTCTGCTCTGAAACACTGTGAGCATGGTGTGAAAGCTTACAATAATGTAGCCCCTGAAGAGGGAGTAGTCGGGCATTTGCTCCAGGCGGGCCAGCAGCCTTGGCAGGATGGCGCTGCGCAACGGGGTCAGCACCTGCAGGGGAGCACACACCCCACATCACCTGCAAGCATCGCATGCAGGGCACAGTGCTGCTCTGTGCACAGTGCTCTCCACAGGGGTTAACAGTTTTGTGGTGCAGAAAAACCCTGATCAATATATTGGATACCTTATCGATGACGTGAATGACCCCGTTGGTGGATGCGATGTCGCTGGCCACAAAGTGAGCGCCCTCGAGGGTCAGGTTCTGCACAAGGGACAGGAGAGAGGCTTTGCCTTGGCCTTGTTGGGGTGGTGCTTCCCAGCAGCCCATCCTGTGCATTTCCACACCTCCCCAAATGCTTGCCATGGGGATGTGCCATGGCACCAATAACCCACACCAGAGGCTGGGTTACTCTCAGGGAACTACGCACAGGGGAGGGGACTTGGAAGTGCTTAAGTGTGACTTGTGTATTTCCAGGAAATCCTCCTCAGAACATGGAATTTACCTGATAACAGGCTAAGGGAGAAGGGCTGTAACTTATTTAAATACCCCCATTAAAAATACCCTCAGGTGGTTGAGGACTATCAAGTTGCATATGTGGAGGTGTGTGTGATCACTGCTTCCTCCTACCTCCCCTGTTCCTTAAATTAAGTTATTTGGTTTCCTTGATGCTCTTTGTGATAATTTGGCTCACACAGGCTGCTCCAGGCAAGGACTGCCATTCTGCTTGGTTACAGCTGTCCAGTGTTTGCAGCAGCCACTGGGGCATTAGGAATAATTAATATTGTGGACAAATTTCAGTGATGTAAAGTGGTGGAGAAAAACAAGGTAATGTTTCTCCCAGAGGGCCCCATATAATTTAACTACGCCTTTAATGTCTTTAATGGCCTTTCAGCACTTACAACTTAGGGAGTTGTAAGAAAAGTGGGGCAGACTTTTTAGCAGGACCTTTTGCAAAATAATAAGGGACAGTGGCTCTAAACTGGATGTAATGTATTTAAAAAAAATACATAATGTGTGGTTTTTGTAGTACAAGAAAGTCAGTGGCAGTGATGGCCAGGGTTTGGTGTATGATAGCACAGTGGTTTGCAGGTCATCTCACCCCATTTTCTTTAGACAAGTGTAGGAATTTGCTCTGCAGGGATGTTGGCAGCATGTCAGAGGACGATAAATTCTGGAAATCAGCAAAGCTGTAAGCTCCTGTCAGTACATGATACCTAAAGGAAATTAACTGGATTTGAAGGTTTTGTATTTTCTCTCTTTTGTCTTTGTCTTATTTCAGATAAACATGCTTAGTGTGTCTCAAATGGTAGTTTTAAGCAGAAATTCCTTCTACAATACCTTGTTCAGCCATGTTTTTATCTTAGTTCAACCTTTAAACATAATATAAGTAATGCCTTTTTTTCCAGTGACCTTGCTACAGAGATTTATATGCCACTGGAACTAGAAGGAGAGTCCTACGCCCTTCCTTTAAAATCAAAATACTTGTCTTGCTCTAGTGGCTTACCAAAGGCTTGTTTAGCATAAAAACAGTTAATTTAAAAAGCCAAACCCCCAAACCACGAACGTACTTAAGGAGAGTTGGAATGTTACTTTTTGACATCCAGAAGGCTTTCTCATCCTCATCCATGTTCTCAATGGCTTGCAGAGAAGGCACAAGGACAGTCAGGTTTGAGCTGGTGGACAACACCGAGTTTATCTTGGCTTCCTGCATGGAAGTAAAGAGGGTGAAATAATTCATTCCAAGGATGGGCTATAAATAGTAGCTGGTGACATTTGAAGCAAGGTGGAGTGTGTGACGTGCTTTGTGACCAGCCTGGAAAAGGAAAAGCTATTATACTGAGCAATGACTTGAACAATAGCACTTGCAGCTGCACAAAAATGGAAAACGAGTGTCTACTTCTTGCAGAATAGATTGCCAGCATTGAAAGGGCAGAAATAACGTCCAGGTCAGAATTGGTTTTTATGATGACATCCATAACTTGATCTCCACAAAAGTTAGCCTGTCTCATAGGTTTTGAATGATGCACTTGAGTTTGTTTTTTTTTTTTTAATAGTGGTGATAAATGGAGGTGATAGAGCTAGTGGTTACTAATAAATTCAAGTAATTTGCTCTTCCAGAGCACTCCATGCTGTTCAATAGATGGAAGGACTATGAACCATGATATAAGAAACTCTCATGACACAGTGCTGCCTTTTAGAATAAGACTATTTCACATGGCTGGATTTTTTCCCAGATATCCAAGTTATCTGTGTCCACTAGCACTGCAGTGGAGCTTGCTGCTGACAGCTCTAATTTTAGATGGTGATTGTGAGATCTGTAGCATGCATGAATTAATTTATCTTCCATGTTTTTATCTGCCTTAAAGATGGAAAGAGTTTCAACTGGAGAGGATTTTTTCAGTTGTGTGGAATTTTTTTTTGGAGTGAAATACGGAAAGCTAAATATTTATGTGTGATCTTGCTGAAGATGGGGTTCTCCAAGCTTTTCACAGGCTCCACAGCTTGCCATTTTTGATACTGCAAAATTTGAAGGAGCAATATGAGCTTGGGATCTACCTCTTTGCAGCTGGTATGGAAGCTGTTTTGGATAGTCCTACATTACCCATATTGGGTTTTGAATCAAGGGAAATCAGCTCCCTTAAATAGCTGGGAATTTTGTCCCTGTTAAGATCATCTTTCTTCCTAGCCATCATCCTATCACCTTCAAAATATTTAAATATAGAAAGAGTAACAAACCTCCCCTTCTCATACTTCCTGAGCAGCAAGAAAAGAATTTGGTTATGAAAAGTGGCAAACATCACATTCCTGCTCAAGTACCAAGTTAAAAAACCCCCAAATGGATATGCCTCCCTATTTTGCTCATGTTTGTAGTTACCAGTGTTTATTTGAAGTGATAGCATTTCTCTGAAGTGTAGCAGAAATTTCCACATCAATTGTTGAAACAGATTATACACAATCTTCCCTCTGTTTTGTTCCCCCATTATCTAAAGAGCATATTAGCAGGAGAACAGCATTTCTTATTGTGCCCATTTTTTAAATTCTTTAGTTTCTCTATTCAGTGTCCAGTGCCACAATCTGAGCTCAGGGCCAGGCAGAAAACTAACCTGAATTAACCATGTGGAGCTCTCTTAAGAAGCCCCCTGAGGTGTTCCTTGCAGTTATGTACTTTAATGATCCCCAAGCCATCTACCTGTGAAAAGCCTTAAAGCAGCTGATGTGCTGTGACTTGTGAGGATATTCATTTGCACATCACTGTCCTTTCTTGTTCACCAGGTATTTGCTGAACACTTCTTACATTTAGGGTTTAAGTTCTTGTGGGGGCAGCCAGTTTTGCTCTTTATTCATACAGTTCCAATCACAGTGGGGTAGGACCTTAATGTTACTGCTGCTCCAGTAATAAATGATAGCATGTGATAATAGAGAGTAGATTTTTAGTGTATCCGGAACTTTGGCGTTTGAAACCTACTTTGGTGCTTCCTCCATAATCTGGAGCCGATCAAGTTAATCTTTCCTCACTGAGGTTGTTCAGCCTGGAGAAAAGAAGACTCCAGGGAGACATTTTGTGGCCTTTCAGCACTTACAGGGATCTTGTAAGAAAGGTGGGGCAGACTTTTTAGTAGGACCTTTTGCAAAAGAATAAGGTACAATGGTTACAAACTGAAAAAGGGTTGATTTAGGTTTGATCTTAGAAATAATTTTTTTTTTAACAATGAGGGTGATGAAGCACTGAAGAGGTTGCTTAGGAGTATGGTGGATGACTCATCCCTGGAGACATTCAGGGAAAGGCACCCTGATGTCTCTGCAGATTTTCAGCTTTCTCTCCGTGATGGAAATATTGCTGTGAGGCTCCCATTTCTAAACTCCACAAGATTCATGTATTTCTGCAAACTTGAACGTACTGCAGAAATTAACCATGAAGTGTACTTACATTAACCCACTGGTTAAAAGCAGCTGCTTCTGATAGAGTGGATAGCTCCTGATGAGAGAGAGGAGAGATAAATGAGTTTGTTAGTTATAATTAGCTGTACTAAAGTGCTCTTGACTGTGGGGCAACCCACCATGTCTGGCCTGGCTGATGTGACATGTAGGAGGAGGATGTGTGAAAAGGGATGGAATTAATGGTTTTTTGGGTTTTTTTAATACTTTCTGGTAATGGAAAAGGTGAATTATCAATTCTTGAAAATCAGGCCATGGGTTGCTTAGGTGTGTACCTGACCTTGGTAGGTATTGTGTACTGACCCCAGGCTAAGCATTAATTTCCTGTAACTTTAAACTTAATTCTTCCCTTAAATCCATGCAAAATTGATTGAAATATATGTTGTTTTAGCTGATATTTGTACAGCATCTTATATTTGTACATCACCCAGCCCTTATTCTGCCAGGGTACTTAGAACAGAGATAGATGATTGTATAAGCAGTGGTGGCAGGTAGTGCTGAGAGCCATGTGAGATTATTGCCAGGAGCTGAGACTGAGGACACTTTCATTTTTCCTGTGCTGTTAAATGCATATTTATTTCACCAATTGACTTGCTTTGGTTTTATCTGCCTGTGGGTCAGCACAGTTTGTTTCAACATGATAAACTGATCATTTCCACTGAGAGAGACTGCAGGGCAAAACTTTGGGAGAATTGACGGCTTGGTGCTCCCAGCTGGGAGGTTGGTGCTTAGCACTGGACTCTGGGATTGGTGTTTTCTAATTTGTTTTCAATTTCAAATTTTCAATTTGTTTGAACACAGAAATAGACTCTGCTCCCTTAGGCCCCAAACCACATTTTTAAACACAACAAATAATTTATGAATCAGGTGAGTGTTCCCGCTGGACCATCCTTTGCAGAGATCAGTGGTGGGCATCATATTTTTCTGACTGTTTGTAAAGGTTTTTGCTGTTCTCCCTGGTTAAGATGCAGGGTGGGCCCTGTGCAGCAGGTGCTGTGCCCAGTGCTGACCCCAGCACTTACATCTGCAGCGTTTCCATAGCAGCTCCTGCCGTCCCCCTCGTAGCCCTTTGGGCACACGCACTGCCAGCCACGGGAGGACTCAAACTGACAGGTTGCCTTTGAACCAGAAAGAGAGAATTTGTCAAACAATCACTCCCAACATGTTTGAAGCCCTGTTCTTTAACCTGACTATGGTAGATCCATCCTCTGCTCCCCAGAGCTCCTCACTTTAGCTCTGAGGATGGAACTACAGGACACAGCAGAACACATGCAGCTACTGATAAAGCTGATAGATGCCTGGGTAGAGACTGACTTGGGTAAATATCCCAACAGGATAGTGGATCCAAGTTGCAATTGCTGGTAGAAAACCAGCATTTATTTATTCCAGGCTCAAGATAATCCTTCTGTACTGGCAGATATGGGAGCAGCCCTTGCAGTTTATCCTCAGCTCATGTACTATACTGATGTGGTTCACACAGTTTTTGGTGCTTGTAGAACTGCTTGGAAAGTGCTTTCTCCAAAGGGAATTGCAGGCTTGAAATGGCAAATAAATTCTATGGTGTGCTCACAGGAGGCGAGGTGTGATATGAATCTGAACACTTTGTTCAGGGAATGATTAATTACTCACCAGATGATGGCATTTTCCATTTTGTTCCAGGCACGGGTTTATGGGTGTGCATTCAATTCCATTCCCCTGAAATCCATCCTTACACTTACAGTCATTCTGTCATTTCAATAAAACACAGCAATTCATTAAAATGATTAAAATAGAGTTTATATTCTAGACATGGTGAATTAGTTCCTCTGTGTTTCCATAGCTTGGCATTGACTCCAGTGGAATGACACTGACTAATATCTGCAGAAGACCTTCATACCTGACATCCACTAATGCACTTTCTAAAAATGTGGTTGCTGAAAGAGCAAGGGAAAGGAGGGAACACCGGGACTGGAATTTTAGGAGACTGTTTTGGATAGAGAGCACCATGTGGAAATAACATCATGCCTGTGAGGGAGAGCAGGATTTGGGGAAGAAAGCAGGGTAGGAAGCCCATGGTTGAGGACATGCAATGCAGGTGGCATTGACTGTGAGCACCTACCTGCCCCGGCCCAATGTAGATGCAGGTGGCATTCTGGTGGCACCGTGCCGTGCTGGGCAGCAGGCAGAGGTTGATGGCTGAGCAGTCCCTCCCATCTCCTGTCCATCCTGCCTGGCAAACACATCTGTGCTCCTGTGGGCCTGTCTGAACACACTCAGCCTAGGGGGAGATGCGGAGGCAGCCGTTCAGGACAGCTGCCTGTAGCCATCAGGCTTGTCCGAGCTCTGGAGAAAGAGCCTGGAGCTCCAATGAAAACCGTGACTCTCATGTATAAGTTTCTGGCCAAACCTTTCTCTTTGCTTGCCTTATTGTGGGAAAATAATGTACTTACATTGATATTGCAGCCACCAGGGTTTAAAACAGCACAGGGGTCAGCTTTGGTGCAGCTGAAGCCATCTCCCTCGTAGCCAGGTTTGCAAACACAGCTACAGAGACAAGAGGAGGAAGGAGGCGTTACACGTGACAGGGCAGCTCCAAAGCAAAGTAATTGTTTTCCACTGCAACATGCTATTTATAGGCAGCTAAAAATTGGTAACCTTGGATTCGTGATGCAAGTAGCTCAAGTGTGTACATTATGGGGGTTTTTTTTCCAAAATATTGACTGGGTTAATTGAATCAAATCAGGGATCTATTCTCTGCGTATGAGACAGGGAGTGGGATTAATTCTGAGCTGATGTTATCATTGCAAAGTTGAGCTAACAGCTCTGAAATATTTATGGGCTGGCTTTGCTTTTACTCTCTCAGTTACACAGAAGATGGCTGTGTGTGAGACAATGAGCCCTCCTGTTTCCCTGGGTCCCTCCCCAGTATTAATCTAAATTGGAGGGAATTATTTAAGCACTCAGGATCTGCAGCATCCCCCCTTGTGCTTGTTGTACTCATTATGGATACACTGCAGCAAGAGGCAAACCTGCTGCGTGTGAGGGTGAGCTTGAGGAAGTGCAGGGCAGCTGAAGCAGTAACAGAGTTTTGTGGGCAGGACTGGGGAGCCTGTGCTGAAGTCTGTGGTGCTGTGCAAAACTTACCTGGTCTGACCAGAGTGAGATATCCCTCCTCAAACTGTTGGGAATTTCAAGGCTTAAACTCCTAAATCCCTAAGGGGTGGTTAGAAATAAGAGCTTCCTAAAACCTCTGTGTATGTTAGTAGGAAGGGAGGCTTTTAATCAAGGATCAGATCTGTATGCAACTCTGTGTTAAATATACAAGGTACAGGGTATTAAGAAGTTGTAATTATTTTCCTGCAATTCAAGGCTGATGTGGTGCATGGTTTTGCTTGTTTGCTGTTGCAGTGGCAGCTGTCTGTGCCCTGCTGCCAGGGACTGCTTTTGCCCAGGCAAACAGGAAAGAGCTGCATCACAGTGAATATTAATGGATGCAGGCTGCTGGCTTACCTCACTGAGCCATCACTGAGCTGGCACTCTGCATGTGCATGGCAGAGCTGCAGGGAGGGCTCACAGGGAGCAATCTGCTGCTCACAGAGCTTCCCTGTGTATCCAGCTATGCAGGATCCAGGCAGGCAGCTCCCGTCGCTGTCTGCTCGGTTATCACACTTCCCATTGATGCAGGGGCACTCTGCCAGAGATAAACCACAGTGTGCAATTCCACAGTGGAAAAAGGCATTTGCACTCCCATTTTTGCACTCCCACTTATTATGAATCAGCTTTTCCTATTTTTTTCAAGACTCTCAGCTTTTGCATTTTATCTCACTCTGATGGGGGACTTTTGTTAATCATAGCCACGTCCTTTCAGGTGTGTTTTATGTTTTAAAACCTGTTGTATCTTTACACTGCTTTTATCAATGAACTTCAAAGTGCTTCAGAGAAGTAGGTGCAAAATGCCATGTCCTAGACTATTAAAGTTACTCATTGCATGACTTTTGCCGTGCTTTCAGTGACAGGGTAAGCCTTTAAACATTGAGCCCACAGATCCTCCAGGACCCTCCCCAGCACATTGCTAGGACTGAGTGGATTAGTGCTGCTGGAGGCACAGCAATGTGCCCAAGGGACACAGCAGGAAAGCTTTGTGCATTCCAATGAATGTCAGTCACTAGTCAAGCAAACACTTGTTGCTTTGAGGGACTGGAGTTGAGGCACTACCACAATTCCTCATGGAATTTGTGTCTCAGCTTTTGCCCATGTACCTCTGAACTTTCAAGGGAGCTTTGCTTCATGAATGGCAGGCTGTTTCATAACAAAAAAGACTAAAAATGGTTTTGTAAGTGAGGAGTGTATGAATGTTTGATGTTGTATATGCTGTAGACTCTCAAATGTATTATGGTTTAGATCAGTAGGATTAAATCTGTCAGTGCAGAACTGTAAGCTATAAAATAGATCAGAAATTATTCAGTAAGGGTAGTTAAGTGGTCTAAACACAGCCTGTTTATAGATCTAGTTGTTCTGAGATTACATATGTTTGGCATTGCAGGCAGAATCTGTTCTGTCGTGGGCAATAGCAGATGGGAACAAATAGCAAAAATTTTCTTTTTAATTACTTGTGTGAGGGAGACAATTTAAAAAAACCAATGAATTAGTATAAAATAAGCTATACCCCCTGCAAAAAAAAATTAGAGTATTAAAAAATAAGAGTATCTAAAAAATTTAGAGTATCTAAAAAATTTAGAGTATCTACACAGACCCTGGCCTTACAATTCATCCCTTTGAAATAGAAATGAAAATACCCCAGGAACATCTTGCTCATTTTCCACAGGGACTGTTTAGCAGCCAGGTAACTCCTGCCTAAACACCAGGAGGGTCCAAAAGTCTCTACTGGGGCTGTTGCTCACACTCTTGTGCTGAGGCTGTGGAGCTGCACTTACCTTTGTCACACTGAGGTCCAAATTTGCCAGGGTCTGAGCAGAACTGGCAGCTCAAGCCTTGAAATGCCTCAGAGCAAACACAAGTGCCATTTCCATCCAAGCCATCCATGCACTGTGACGTGGAAGGGAGGTGATGATTATTTATTCAAACAATTCTTTACCCTAGAAAAGAGACTACATGCCTGTCCATATTTTGTGCCTCTGACAGACTCTCAGGAAGAACTCCAGCTTTGCTGAGACAGGTGTTTCAAAGAAAAACTTTCTCTATGCTTTCTCCTTGCTGCTATGTATTCTACCTTTCTTTGCAGTTTTTCTGTGAGAATAATGAGCTGGGGGGGGGGGGGGGGGGTCATTACACTGTGGTGTGCAAATTAAAGTTATGAGAATGGGCTACTCAGCCTTGCCTGTGTGCTGTGTGTTGGAACCCCAGAAATCTGCAATTTGGGCATCTGAGAGGTGACAGATTCCCTTTCCAGCACTGGACACAGAGGAAGGGGGCAGCCCATGTGGAGTCCAACATTCCTGTTGTGCAGAAATGCTCATGGGGCTTTTGGGACACAGCTCATCCTTCCCCCACCCTGGAGTTCAGGGTGCTGCTGGATGCTCTGCTTACCTGCCCATTCCCTGAGCAGGGCTTGGAGAAACCTCCTGGGCATGGTCTGCAGTTAGGGCCAAAGAAGCCTTTGCAACACTTTGGTTCCTGCAAAACAAAGAAAATATCCTATTTTCCAGTGCTTTAGGGCAGAGGCAGTGCACAAAGACCAAATCTTTGTTGTGTTTCAACCCTCTGAGAAATGCCTGCATGGATAACAGTCACTGAAAAGCCTTGTGTTGAACCACAACCAGCTCTGTTAAAAACCAGGAGTGGTGTTGACAGTTCACCAAGGGGATACACAGACCACCAGATATAGTCCTTGTTCTTTTCAGACTCAGTGTTAGCAATCCCCATCCTGTCCCCACTTATGAACAGTGGGTATCTGCCCATAGTGTGTGCAGTCTCATATTTGCCAGTGGGGGTGCAGTGGAATTTGGATGCAGGCAGTTTCCTTGGAATCTGGGATCAGGAACCTCAGGATGTTTCACCCCAGGGAGGTGCTGTGACAGCCAGACATGCTGCCTTGATCTTCCTCCCTCCCCTCTGTACCAGGGTGGGATTTAGCCACCACGGCCTTTTCAGTTTTATGTTGTTTTATTTGTGCAGTGTCTTCTTTGTCTGTTTATTTATAAAGTGTATTTTAAAGGACTGATTTGCCTGTGTGATTCAAGAGAACTAGGAATCGGCAAAAGGCTTACAAAACTTGCAGCTTTTAGACCTCTCTGCCTGTCACTAAGTGGTGCTTAGTAGTGCTTCCCAAAAGTGCAGAAGCCTTTTTAGGAGCCCCAGAAGGGTGTGAGGGTCTCTTAGGGCTGATGATTTCTCCAGAACTGGGCTTCCCAAGCAGTAGTTGGGGTGTGACTCTCCTGACTGTTCCCCACTCATTGTTATCCAATATCATGGGAAATCCTGGGAGCAGGAGAGGATGAGTTGTCCTGTTCTTCATGGGTGAAGGCTGTATGGGAAAATTAATACACCTGGGCTTGGAGCTTTATTTGAAAACTCCTGCATGGCAAAGTATGAGTGAGCTGTTGTCAATAACATCTGACAGCTATTCTGGATTTTCCCTGCTGTTTACCTCTGAGATGTACACCAGCTCCTCTCAGCGTGGTGTTGAAGTGCATGGAAGCTACATGGACATGTCCAAACACCTCTCAACTCCAAAGGAAAGTTCTCCATGTATAAGAGAATACTTTGGAAAACTTTTACATGCATTTCACCTTAAGGAGCTGTAATTCTATAGCTTTGCTGTTATTTGCAGGCCCTAGCACAGCCCATTTTCTGAAAGGTTGGGCATTCAATAATGCACCTCTTTTTTGAGAAAGGCTGGAACATGCACAAAAGGGAAGCATTAGTATTTCTAAGCTATTTAGAGTTCTGTGATACAGTCTTAATATCACAGCATAATTTACCTGGATAATTTACAGAAAGCACCTTGCTGGTATTGCATTTAAAAATGTTATTAAGTTATGTGTTTTTCACTATATGAATTTCCTTTTCGTTATTTCTGACTACTGATTTACAGGACTACTATTAGTGGATTTTTATAAAATGGGGAATAACATTCCTGTGGAAGACAGACTTGAATTTTGTAGCGAAATATTTTTTGTGGAGAAATACGCAGCTAAATTTGCATCTCTTAGATACAAAGCAGATGGGAGATCTTCACTCCTTCCTGAACCTGTGTCTGCAGACTGTTACTTCAGGGAGGATGCTTAATCAAAAGGAAACTTTTAACAGATGTGAGGTCTATTTTAAACATACCCAGTTTATTAACTCCCAAAGCATTGTCATAGTGATTCTCATTCCTAACATCCCCCTCTGCTGAAATAAGACTTGCTTCACCTGAGAAACAAGAGCTCCTATGAAGGATACAGGGAATTTTGCAACAGCAAAAAAAAAATAATGCTGGAATTGTCAAATGATTCAGTCATTACCAAAAAGAGATGAAAGTACCATCTACATTTGTATTTTTTATGCAGTCTCCTGTTTTCATATGTGGTTCTTTTGCTCTCTATATTGGCAGAACAATAACCAAAATATGGGCATGCCTTCCCCCTGTGCCTTTTGTACAGCTGGTGAGTCTGCTGGGGAAATATCTCAGGATGCTCTTGGGATAAAAAGGTGCTATCCCAACTGCTGACATGCATCCTTATGGATGCCATGCCCTGTAAACTTTAAGTACCTCTGTTTTATGAGGTTTTACGTTTCTAAGTGTTCCAGCATGGATCTCGAACCAAAGCACAGCACCCTGGCTGTATCTGCTGGCTCTGATTTTTGAAGAATTGTTGTTCACTTCTACCTTCTCCTTCCTTTCCCCATTTTTCCTTCCCCCACTCCCCTCTTTTAATGAAAGGAAGCTTCCTCAGCAGAAGAAAACAAGGACGTGAATGCACTGGTGTCCTAGACTCAGTATAATCAGTTAAATAATATTGTCTGAGAGTCTAGTGAAGTCTACACATTTAACTTATATGAAAATATATTATTTTTTCCTGGAAAAACACAGATTAATTGAGTCTAGAATGCAGGCACTGTGAACAGAAATTTGTCCTGTGTATAGGTGGCAAAGAGAAAAATATTTGTTGCTTCCCCGTGGTAGATCTTGTACTCCATTATGATCCAGCGGTACATAGATTTATTTTTTTTGTCTTCACCCTTTGGTTGCTTTTCCTGACTAACTAATTTATCACCATGGGGTGGTGACAGAGTCTGGCAATTGCATTACTGAGGAGATATAAACTCCATTGGCAGATTTAAAGGGGAATTCTCTACAAGCAATAACCTCAGAGAGGCTGAACCTTTCCGAGTGTGGATATGGAGTTTGTCAAAGCTGTTGTCCTTGTGACTGTCAATATTTTGTTTTTCAATCAAGTTAGCACAAATCCTAGAGCAGCATCCATTGTGTTACATGACTGTTTTGTAGCCATTGAACAGGAGACCAGAAACCTGAATTATGTCACTTTTCCCATAGATTTATCACTGAGGCTGTGGGGAAAGAATCAGGTACTGGTTTGGATTTAGTAGTCCCTCATATTGTACAGGACTTGAAGGAATAAAGGATCAGAATTACAAAAGCATTTGTGCAGGAATTAGCTGAGGTACCAATACCACTACTATGCTTTCAAGGTATTATAAAAGCTCTTTTACAAGCTGCACAGTCATGTCTGAAGCTGACATAATAGGGTCTTGCCTTTGTGCTTCTGAAAATTCCTGTAAGTGAGCCTTTACCCCTCTAGAACCTAAAAATCAGGCTGATTGTTGTGGGCAATGTTTCCCTCTGTTGATGTTGCTCTCCTTGATGCTCAGTGCCACTTGGTGTCACCTACTCAGTCCCTTCCTCCCCCTGGAATGGTTACATGGATAGGTATGCATCAGCCCAAAGGTTTCATCTTTAGGGATGCAAAGTTCTTCTAAATGTGTAGATCTACCAGTTCCTACAGGGTTTGTGTCTTTTAACTCTTTAAAACTATCAGTGTTTATTAGGTGCTGTTACTCCGTTTTTGAGAGTGATGGGAATGCTTGGTCAGAGTGAAAATTGCAAAAGCCATTGCTCCTTTGTGTTTTCCTAGCCAGCAGTGCTCTGCTTAAATCTTGGAATTTATAACCGTATTTTAAACTATGCAGGAAGCTTTCAAGGCTGACAAAAGTTCCTAACCTAAATTTAATAAAATATAATTATTAAATAATTATATATTATTTAATTTATAATTTTTGGGAATATATAATATATAATGTTTGGGGAATAATTTTTGTGACCGACAGCATTCGTTTTGTCTTTAAATAAATTTTTGTCAATTACTTTAGGATAGATTGAGGTTGGACATAATTTTTAGGTAGGTTTTTTGGTAAGGAATTCAGATTACTGGAGTGTTCTGGGTATGGATTGCTTTTTGCATCAGAGATTGCTGCTTGGAGCTCTGCCTGGCTTATGATTATATTGCACATACAGCACTTCGTAGTTTCTGCCAGAGGTAACAGATTTTACTGCCAGTGTTTTCTCCATTACATTTTGATGCTGTCCAGCTCTGCTGGGAACCCCTTTGCAGGCTGTGGCTCTGGACTGTTGCAAGCTTAGGACATTAAATGTTTTCCTTTTGTCACTGGCCCAGATGTGGGCTTGAACCTGGTCCAGAGGCAGCTCAAGGGGCTGTGCTTACTCCAAGGCAAAGTTTGGTCTGACATTCAGCCCTCTTACCAGAAACAGCATCTCAGTGTTACCAAGTAAAGGCCTGCACTGTGTTACCCAAGTGAGCAAAGTTTGTCAGAACCCGCCCTTTTAAATGGGAGAAGTTTTGTTTCTGGAGGAAAGCAGGGCTAGGAGAAATGGTGGCTGCTGAAAATGACATGTTTCTAATATATAAATATAAAATTATTATGCTAATATTTTAACTTGCTGTTTCCTTTCCTTGCAATTTATTATAAATTAAAATATTGGTCTGGAGTAGTTTCCCCGAGAAACAAGGAGTAGTTTTCCCTGAGAACATGACACTTTGTAAATTCCCATGTACTTGTGTGCACAGATGGGATTCAGGAACTGGAGGAAAGAAACACAGGGTATTTCAAAGGGTTAATGAAACAACTAGATTTTTTAAATTTGGTATAGGATGTGTTCATATGAGCTCCCTGTTTGCAGTACTGCTAGGCTGGTGGCCATTGATTTATTTATTTCCAAAAAATACCTCTTTCAAATGGATGATATCAGAGAAAGTTAGCAAAGTGAAGAGGAAGCTGGAATGCTTTCTTTGGGGGAGTTGGAGACACAGATTCATTGTGATTCTCTTACCTTTGTGAGCTGACTTGTCTCCTCACACCAGTGCGGTAGGATTGGAACAATTGTGGGTGGGATGAGAATGCCCTCAAGGATATAAATGCGACCATTTTTTGCAACAATATCTGTTTCTTCCACTTTTTCTCCACTCGCCAAGATTTGTCCCTATGAAACAATAAATTATTATTGATAATAATGTGTTTTTAGCTCCTCAGTTTCTGATGATTTAATTTTAAATGTTTGAAATTACTTTCTAGTCATGCTTCTTCTGAATTTGCTATCTATTTATTATTATGCTTGTTTATGCAAGAAGTTCACATACATTGTGTGTTTTCTTGAATACTGGTTTTCAACAGAGGTATCCAAAGTTTTTCTATGAATCTGCCCTGTCAGCCTGTGTAACTGGGCAATAAGAGACTGGCCAAAATGGGAAAATTGCTGATGACTTCAGGCACTGATTTCAGTGGGTTTAAGCATGCCTTGGTGTTCTCTCTGACAGAGGAGGGGGAAAGTGAGAGGGAGTCTGGGATCTGTCCAAATTCACAGGAGAGAAGTATAAAAAATATTTTTCTGCATTTACTCCTGCAGCTGCTCTGCCCTTACAAGAATTTTTATAGTGCATCTCTACTCCAGAAGAGGAGGGAGCTAACCTAACAGATCAGCTTGGTTTTGCACAAGTACTGATGAATTAATACAATTAAAAATGTGTTCACTAGGAATATCGGGATCAGAGACTATAATATTACAGAGAGAAAAAGAATATTTTTCTGTGCACTGATAAATGTTTAAAATTACTAAAATATGTAACAGAATGATTTTAAATAGATTTTTTTTTTAAATAAGGCAGAGCATGAATGAGAATCATTCCTGGACTGTGGATAAGGACCAAAACCCCTGTAGGCTGTCCTTGTATACCAATCATTTGCTCTGCATCCTTTATAAAATTAATATTAATGGTAGGTGGGAATGAGAAGTTGAAAATTCCTCTGCTAATGCCTCCCCTGTCCCTTTTCATTGCCCCTGCATGCAAAGTTGCCTCAATCAGAGTGAGCTGCTCCCAGGGCAGGGCTGTGACTTACAGTGCTGGTTCTGTTAAAGTGAATGAGCTGCTCTGCCATGGTCCTGATGTGCTCTATGGAGACAAGGCTGGCAACCTCTAGCTGAAATAAATGTAAATTGGTTGAGACAAGTGTAATAGCATTACTCTTTTCAAACCCAGATTTCACAAGAAAGACTTTCTTTGGGGAGAGGAAATTATTATCAATGTGACAATTATTATCAATTGACAAACCAGCTTGTGTAAGAAAGTGAGTGCCATTAAATCATGGCTGAGCTTCCTGGTTCCTGCAGGTGAGGACCTTATTGCTCAAAAGAATATTAATTTTCCTTCCAATTATAACAACCAGTCTAATCAAATTTTATACTTTTCTCTAAAAATAGAGGGCTATTTTTGTATAGAGGGCTGTTTGCATCCACAGATCATTGTGGTGGTGCTGGTGCCATGAAGGCACACGTGGTTCTCATGTTCCCACTCTCTGTGCTGGGAGTGACCACCTCAGATTATAGAAATTGAGCCTTTCTTTAAGGATACAGACACTTCTTTCCTTCCTTCTCCACAACAGAGATTGGGGTGGGGATGAACTTCCCCCCAAGAAAACCAAGGGGCTTGCTTAGAAAATGCAAAAACCAGCTCTTTCTGAAAAACAGAGGACTGATTTTAGCAGAATAGGCTCAGAGGTAGCTCAATTTTAATGGCAGAAAGTTTTTCCCCTGCTACTCATGCAGGAATCCTGACAATGCCCCTGCCAGTGGCTCCTGTCCCTGCACCCTGGGCTGGCAGAGCAGCTGTGCTCACCTCAGTGTTGGAGACAATGTGATATCTGACCAGCTCCAGCAGCTTCCAGGAACCCTGCCAGGGCACAGAAGAGACTGTTTAACCCAAAATGAGCCTCAGAAACCCAGTCTGGCTTGTGGAGTGGACATGGGGGTCAGAACAGCATCACTGGCTGGTGCACCAGAAACCTCTGGGTCAGTGTTCAGCTTGTGGCAGGCACCCTGGCATTCCACACCCTCATCCCTACACCACATTTTATTTTGCCATGGGCCTTCCATGGCATGGATCTGTTTTGGCACAGGCAGGAGGTGTCCAGGGGATGGGATACCAATATCCACCTCTGGGACCCCACCAGCAGTGCCTCCCATCCATTGTCTGTTCCCACCAAGGGTGATGCATTTCAGGAGAGGTTTTGGGGCTGTGCCAAGGGTCTGTCCAGCCTGTGATGTCTGGGCAAAATCAGAGGACTGGAGGCCTGGTGTAGAGGAACATCATCCCTATATGTGATGAGAGACTCCAGATCCTCTTCCTCTCTAGGTGTTTTGATCTTTAACTGTTAGAGACGGCTTTCAAACTTGATAGGAGCTAATTCAGATCAACACTGGGCAATGCATTTATGAATCTCTTATCTCTGCTATCTGAGAAAGATTTGGCTTATGGAAACACTGTACCTCTGCAGAAAGCAGGTAATCCAGAACCTCAGCTTTCATGTTACTCAGAGCCTTGTTGCTTGGAACAAAGACTGTGTAAGCCTGGTTGTCCTGCTGCAAATCCACTCCTAGGCCAGTTTTCTGTTTTGGTTTAAAAATAAAAGGGAAATTACATATCAATATTTAAAAATAAAAGGGAAATTACATATCAAGAACATCTGAAAGTAGCCTTATGTAATTGCTTTAATGGATCCTTACCTCTATCAAATATGTAAATTGGCTGCATCTTCCATTAGCCTGAAGTAATGACATAATAGTTTTCTGAAATAGGATAAAAGTAAGATTTGTTTTAGTTGGGAATATGAAATAAGTGCCAGCTCTTATGAGACATTTCTTGAATTACTGTGTGAATCTCAGTTGTTACAGGTTGAATACATCTCATTTGGGGGCCTGGTAGTGCTTGGAAATGATTGAGATGGAAGCACTTTTTTCCTGGTTCTATGCTATAGCATATAGTTAGATTTTGTCATTTTTTGTCATTTTATAGTTAGATTTTGTCATTTTCCTGAAATACTGGGTGGTCACAGAAAACACAGCTCTATGTGTATGGGGCAAGAGTTTTTATCTCTTCATCCTCAGCACAAAAAAGGTAGAGGAGTAAAATATTTGAAAAATACAACATAAGGAAGGGAACTTTTAAGGAAGCATGATAAGCTGGGCACCAAAACCCCAAAGCATTTAAAATCACAATTTATTTTTTTTTTTAATATTAGCCTTTGGGGGGAGAAATCTGTTATCTGTACAGATGTTCCTCCTTTTAGTGTGTGATTCTGGCATTCAGTGAAATTCACTGATCACGACTGCAAATTTTCCAAGGAACCAACCAGATGCGGTGAGAACATCCAAACCCTCCGTGGTCCAGCTTGGCAGAAGGGTGAATTGGGTCTGTTTTCTGTGGAAACTGTGTCCTTACCTTTCACTTTGAATATTGCTTCTGTGGCTGATGTGCAAGGGCTCAGTAGAGTTTGTTTAATATTTGTCAGTCACCCTCCTTCATCTCCACAGCACGTGAAGCTATTTAAAGAGAAATTTTGACATTGCATGTCTGTAACTTATGGCTCACCTCTTTGCTGCTCTCAAATGTTGGCTCCACGTTGTCCATGGCTTTGTCAATAATGTGCAAAATTCCATTGGAAGCAATAATATCCCCCTGCAAAATTTTTCCTTTCCCCCTTCCTCCTTGGATTCTAATCCTTAATTGATTATCCTGAAAGAAACCAGGCAATGGATGGTGAATTCTTTATTAGGAAATGACAGCAGAGTGTGTACACAGGTTGAATGTACTCTAAGACCCCTTCTTGTTGCCAACACCTAAAAAATTTAAATCTGGGGAGGTTAAGATTTCTTCCAATGCTTATCAAGGAAATGGAAAAAAATCCTTTGGATAAGGATCATATTATTTTGCTTCAGGACAGCAAAATTCAGAACAGAAACAGAGGCAGGCCCTGAGGAGAATTCAGTGTACCTGAAAGTGTTGTGGTGACTGCTTGTAATAAAAATCTGTCAGGAAATGATTTAAAATATTGTTGCACTGGAAAGGTCTGCTCCTATTATCTTGTGGGGCTCGAACCCATTTCCTTATGTTCAATGTATATTCAAAACAACAAAATGTTGCTGATTCTGCACTGTACTGAAGCCTTCAGGAAACAAACAGGGCTCAGACAGCAAGGATATTTTCCTGTTATAAACTGAGTGTACTCATTGAACATACAAAATAGATATTTCTGCTCAGATGCCACTGATCTACTGCAAAACATGAGAAGTACTTGATTGATAAGAATTACCTATTTATTAAGTAATTAAGTAATTAAGTACTTATTTATTAATATGAGAATTATTGATAAGAATTGATAAGATTGATAAGAAGTACTGCCAAGTCACTCAGCACTGATGCATGACTAAAGGTAACTTTTTTTTTTGCTGGTTTTAGTGGGAGCTTTGATGCCAGGGAGGTTTCAAGTTTGATTTGAACTCCTTGTATTATGTGGCCATGGCTGTGGTTTTTCCTAATTCCATTTATCTTCACCCTGATGTCTCCCTGCAGAAAGATCTTTCCTGCTCCTTGTGAAGGGAACAGAGAGCAGTATCCCTGCTGTGGGAGGCTGAAAAGCCACTTACCTTTTCTCCCTTTGACATCTCTCCTGACTTGCCAGTCAAGGTATATATTACATTAGCATTAGTGAAGCTAGTGATGTTCAGTTGACCTGCAATAATATGGAGTTTAAGGAAGTACTGGGCTTTCTGTTTATTTTTCAGAAGATCCTTTACCTAGAAAAGCAGAGGAACAGAAATTTATTTCAATGCAGGCTTTATCTAAAAAAAAAAAAAAAAAATCACGGTGAATGCTTTTTTGCTCTCTTCAGTTGTTACATTCTGAAATTACATATTTTATCATAAAGTGAGGTGATGGGGTCTGAAAAAAGTGGAGGCTCTCTTGGTTTTGGTTCAGCTCACATTTTACCCTTATGTCCCTTCATGAGTAGCAGCTGCCTCCAGAACTGTCCTGATGTCAGTGGAGGGTGCTACTTAAATGTCAGTCTCTTTTTTGGTTTTTCACTAAAACCATTATGTTTTTTATCCCCCTTATGTAAAAGGTGGCCTGCAGGCCTTGCTGCTGACAATTCAGATCTTAATCCAACCCCTGGCTCAGCTGAGTGAAAAGACTTTGAGCATGGTCATGTAAGAAAATCCAAAACTTAGCTTGGGCTGTGACAGTGTTCCACCCTAACTCACCAAATTATTTTGTTTTTCTTTAAAGTGGGAAAAATGCAGCCTGAGGCCCTAGATTTAAATGTGACTGGAAGTGTCCTAGAGGAAATCATTTGTATCTGCTGAATCAAAACACAACACAGATGAGATTTCTGCAGAAACCAAATCCCCCAAATGTGAAACCTTTCCTCTTGTTTACTTACATTTGTGCCTCTGAGTCCCTTGTTTGTTGGTACAAGCACAGTAAATGGTCCCAGAGTGCTCAGCTGCCATTCATAGGTATTTTCTTATGAGAAGAGGGAATAAAAAAAGTTTAAATGCCTATTGAAAACCTCATTTGCCAAAGGGACTGTGCAAAGCTGTGAAGGGAGAATAAGCAATAATAGTATCTGATTATTAAATATTAATTTAAGGTTCTAAAGTACAAGCCATTAAAAGGTGAGAAACAGACGGGGATGTGAAATACAGGTGCTGCTGCACATTTGACACAAAATGAGGCAAAACATTCAGGATGCTTCTGGCAGCCTGGATTCTGTGGCATGCAGGCCAGAGCAAGGACACAGAACCAGCAGCTTCTTTGGGGAACATTTAAATCAATTCACTCTCTATGGGGTGAGAAATATGCAGCTGATAACCTGCTGGTACTGCAAATATCAGATAATCAAAACTAGATGCACTGAAAGTTAATTAGGATTCATTTACTACTCAGAGGCTATTTCTGTATCCAGGGCAGCAGCAAGAGAGACCACTGGTTCTGCAGCTGAAGCATTAAATATTTCTGATATTCTAGAATATCAGAAATATTTTTTTCTAGAGGTATAAAATCAGAACTGAAAAAATCTTTACAGTTGCTACAGGTGTATTGTACAGAGAATGTATCTCAAAATTAATATGCTGTCCTACAAAACATCTATAAATTCTTAGCTTTTGAAAGACACCAGTGTGAAGTTATTATATTTTAAGTTAATTTGGTTAATGGTCAGTGTGTCTTTGTAGCTTCTGGCAAGTGGGTCATGGCACATTTATGTCCAAAACTTAACCAAAGCGCATGACATCTGGGTTGTTGTTAATTCATCAGGCTGGGCACTTTTCAGACTTGTGAGGAGAAATGCACAGAGAAACTGCACCTGAACTCTCAGTGCTGAGCCAATGGATATTGATCATCAGCACTGAGCATGAAAAGCTCTACCAGGTTTTGATCTTGGCCAGCTATGGGGGATCCTTATTCCTTCGGTTCAGGAATTAATGATCTTTAGTTTGATTGCTGGGCTCTGTGGGACTGAGCAAATTATATTAAAGAGAAGGATTTCCCCCCCCCCACATTTACAAGTTAAAGTCCAAGATCCAGCTCAATTCTAGCAGTGTTTGTCCATACCTCAAAATTTTGGCCATAGAGAAGATGATGAAGGCTGTTAGGTTGTTCAGTCCACCAGGTAACTGGGAATGCCAGTGTTTTTGGCAGACTAGTGTGTGTCATTATAGGCCAAATCTCATTTGTCCAAAACAGTGGAGGCAGAAGTGGGGTAATCCCACTTGTTACTGTGGGGTGAAATCCACTGGTGATGTTAAATGATGTGTGAGTGGTTGTGGAACAGGTTTAGCACTTCTGCAATATTCTTGCACTCTGCATTCATGGTGTGAGGAGCAGAGCAGCTTCAGGTGGTCTGAGGGGCTTTGCAGTGGGGCAGCATGTGTGCTGGCATGCTGTGGGGGTCAGACAGGCAGGATCAGCCCCCTGCGCTCTGCTTGTTGTTCACTTATTCTCTGAACCTCCACAGCCTCCCAAAAAACTCACTTTTTACCAAACCAGGGCACTCACCCATGAGCAGGAGGCTGGATGTCAGCTTGCCCTGCCACTGTCCTCCCACTTGTGCATTCAGCTCCTGGAGGCGCTCCACGATGTTCCCGTGGCACACGAACCCATTCCCCACAGAGCCCTCCTGGCACGTGCACCTGGGGAGGGATTGGGATTGGGATTTTAGCTGTGCCTCTCAATAAACTGGCACCAGGTGTCACCTGCTCCTCCTCTGAAGGCATTTCCAGGAAACACTGGTGCACTGGGGTTAATTCTCTGCTTTTGCAAGCTGTGAAGTGTGTTAGTGGGCAGGAGACAGCAGTGTCTGCCTTGCAGGACCTTGGAATAGAGGCAGCAGTGTCTGTCCTGCAGGACATTTGAATAGAGGCAATGTGCAGCCTCTGTTTCCAAAAGTATTGTGGCTGCTGGAGCCCAGAAATCTACTGAACCTACCCGTAGGGGGATAGAATATAAGAAAATAAAGATGGTACAGAGGAGTTGTAGCTCACACCCCGAGGAGTTGCAGTTGCACTAACTACCCCTGAGGAGTTGCAGCTGTGCTAATCACCAAAGATTAGGAACAGGCCACAGCTGTGCCCAATAATGATGAGTGGAATAAAAGAGTGGGTTAAGAGAGCTGGAGTTTTGTTGGCTGTGCTATAAAGAAGGAGGAGTCAGTGCTGCGAGGACATGCCCATGAGAAATCACCAGGAAGGTATGGAACTTTTGCAATAAGATATGAACACCTGTTCTGTTTGTGGATGAGAGAGCAGGGAATAAATGTGTCAGGTGTGGCTCTTGCAGCAGAGAGTCTGTTTTGTGAAGAGCTCACTCATGGGATTTGGTAAGATTAATGGCAGTTAAGGGAGGTGATAGTGTAGCCACATTTCTCTTCACAGAGAAAAGCAAGGTGCAATTCTTCCCAAGAATATTTCTGAGATTCACATTCTCTGAGCCTCAGAGAGAGGAAAAAACAATTCATATCTCATTTGCTGTGCCCGTGTTTGTGCAAAAGTAGAATGCAACGTGGAGATTGTTTACCCAAAGTGATAGTGTTTTGTTTCCTTGGCCTGTTAGGGCCAAATATGTATATGTGTAGGGACTGTGGGCTGACAGTCACAAGATTTTGTGCAGTTGTGTGCAGAGTTGAGTGCCTGGCAGATTCTGTTTAGATGTAATGTAATATAGTATACAATAATATAGTATAATAAATTAATTAATTAGCCTTCTGATGAGATGGAGTCAGATGCATCATTCTCTCCTCCTTGTTGGGGGCAAAAATATCCACTGTAAAATAGCAGCTCATCAATCCTTGCAATTGGTTTTGTAGAAAAAGTTTTTTTGCTTTTAACACAATAAAGTGGTGTTTTTTTTACTCTGTCCTTTAAAATGCCACCATTTTGGGCAGTAACACTTGTACTTTTAATGTTTTTTAGTTTTTTGGTTTTTTTTTTCTTCTGCTGCAGCACAAAATCTTGTGTTTTTTTAGATGTATGTGTTGCTGCTGCTGATGTATGTGTTGCTGCTGCTCCAACACACCATCTTAAAAAACACATTTTTTAGATGTTGTGTTGCTATCTCTTCTGGAAATAGCATTTTATATGTAACACCCTGTGTGTTTTCTGGGGACTCCAGCCTGTGGGGGTGCCAGTGGGCTGTGCCTGGCCCAGTACTCTGGGTGTCTAAAGCAGACTCTGGTCACAGTGCCCATGAGATGGACAGACAGACACTGGATTAACAGTGCCCTTCCCAATTAAGTCTGCAGCATGTTCAATATTCATATCAGCTCTAACCACAATGGTTAATCTCTCTGGATGTTTTTTCCTACCGGCATCACTGGAGAAGGAACATTACTATGATGCCCTTTCTATAATTGCTCATTTGCATGTGCTGGTTGTTAAAACCTCACCCCTGCCCCTAACACCCCACAGCAGCACCAGCCAGATGCCAGACCCTCTCCTTTTCCCCATGCATGGTCTCTGCTGCAGCTGTTTCTCCAGTGAGAGCAATGTTATTGGGAAGTCCCAAGTCCCTGCAATCTGGGGAGCTGCATACAGGCTCAGAGGAGCATTGAGATTTTGGCCAAGAGTGTCAAGCTTTGACTTTGTTCCTGGGTAAAAATGGCAATCTGAAAGCAACCTAAATTTTTAGGATGCTATTCTGAGGGTGAATCCACTTCTTTTTAAGGGGATCTCTTGAGCAGAGAGAGCATGACTGTGGAGCCTGGATGAAGGGTTTACAGCTGGGAGAGAGGAGCAGCTGCTCCTTGGGAGCTGATCCATTGTTTCTGGTGGGGCAAATATTGCTGAATTGCTGTAGGTAGCTCCCTTCCCCTTCTGAACAGAGAGGAAAACAACTGAGGCTTCAAAGGAGCTGAGAAATAGCAAAGTAGAAAAAAGGAACTACCCTTGAAATATGGCACAAATCAGATCCAGGTTTCAAAATAAAGCTCTCCTCTCTTTTTCATCCAATGTTCATAAAGAAGCAGGTGTTTAAAAATAATGACTTTTTGGCTATCATTTCTGGGGGCACAGTGCATTGCAGAAATGCCTGCATGGTTTGAAACTTCTCTCCCGAGGACAATACTGCTCATAACTGAGTGGGTATCCAAGTGATATTGTTTGGATTTGTGTGCCAAAGGAAAGCATTGAGCAATTACAGATTAGCAACTATTGCATGGGATTGAAAACTTCAGCCTGTGTGCTTCCTCCCTCTTTCTGATGGAGAAATTGACTTTCTGTGGCTCTGTGGCTGGGCATGGGGAAGGGCCAGCAGGACTGGAAAAGATGGGAACTGTCACCACTTCAGCTTATTCAGGGAAGAAAAAACTCTATTTCTCTGGAAGAGGAAAGCTCAGCTTTCTGTCTCCATTTTACCAAAACCCTCTATAATATGATAGAGTTTTGGTTTATGAAGCTACTAATTTCACATTGAAGACCTAGAGGAAAAATAAGAGTGGCATTAAGAGAAAATAATGGAGTTTAACTGGCAGTAGAGCAGCTCTCCTTGGGAACCAGAGAGGCTTTGATCTAATATGCAGTGTAATTCTGCACTGGTTGGAGCTTCATAGCTCCTGGGCAAGGCTGAATGTGATCACTGTGCTGAAGCTACAACAGAGAAAGGGTCAGCACTCATTCAGGAAAAATCTGCATGGGAACATAAGACAAAGGCAATTGTGATTTTTGAGGAGTTTGCTGTGTTATAGTCACAAATCAAATGTTTGGGGTTTTTAAATCTTTGCCTGTATGAGAGATTTATTCCTGTACTAATAATTTAGTTCTGGAGAAAGTAGAACTGTCTGTGTGAGGAATAATAATAGCACAACTGTATGCTTCAAAAAAGCAAACCAAAACAGAAATAGAAAGGAAACAATGCAGTTTTGTGGCCTCTGTTATAGCTCTGTGTTTTAGAAAACAAACAAACAAAAACAACCAAAAAAGCCCTCCCAAAATACACTTAAAATCTGAGATGCAGCCAAAATGCAGTCTGTCACTTATCAGATCATATTTTTTGTGCCCACAGTTACAAATTAATGTTTTTCTTTTTAAAGTTCCTCTTTCATAAAAGCATTTTCCTTAGCTCAAGTTCTATTTCAATCCCACTCTATTCTTCTGTTCCTTTTTTTGCCATTAAACATCTTTAAATAGATGATGTGCAGAGAATTTTTATTGTTCTATTCAGTAATAAATTTTTAATTTTCCCATTCTAAGATTCTCAAAACTTTCTCAGCTTTCAAAAATTGTTTTACAATGGTGAAACAGTGACTAATTAGGGGAAAAAAAACCCTCCTGATTTGGAATTTTATTTCAAAATATCAGCTGCTGTTGTGCAGTATGGTAGTACTCTATACTAAGTGTTGTGTGAGTCTGTAATGAGCAGTTTGAGTAGCATGTTTTGCTGTAGAAGAGAGAGAGGGGATATTGTAGATAAATTTCTTTGAAATGCACAATATCTGATGCAGAAGTGATGCTGGTTTTACCCTGCCAGGGAAAGCTGCATGATGAGACAAGGGCTGGCAATGAGAATATTCTCCTGAGAGAATGCTGTCTGTACATGGATCTAGGTGATAATTTGTTCCTAACTTACAATAAATAGCCTTTATTGTCCTTCATGTTCAAGCTCTCAGCTCCCAAAACCTGTTATTTCAGGCACTTTGACCCAGTGCCTGCCATCAGGCTATAGAAACATATAAACCAAATTCTGTGTTTTAAGAGAGCTTTGTAGAGTTTAGTGCCACCTGTGCCTTTTTCCTAACATCCATGCACAGCAAAAGCCAAGTCTGCCAGAGCTTTTGCAGTTTCCCCCTTGCTGGACTCGAGGTTTTTAGGAATCTGCTGGGGTTGGTGTTGCTTTCACAGCCCGGGGGGGGGCAGATTCCCTGGTTGTGTCTGAATTAGTGCACTCACAAGGGGCAGGGCTCCAGTGCTAGCCCATAATTAATGCTGATTAATTTTCAGCATGCTGCCTGGTGTGTTTCTGGCCCACACCAAGGAGCATTCTCCCTGGCAGTGCCCAGGGAAAGCATGTGCCAGGGACTGCTGCCAAGAGAAAGTTACTCTGTTTTGGAAGAGACTTTAGCTGTGAGACAGACAATGCTGCTTGCCCTGAGGAGGAGAAAAGAGGTTTTGGCCCCTTTTATTTACTAGTGTAGAAATGACCTCTGAGTGCTTTAAAAATAAAACTTAATAGGTATCAGCAAATGGCCTGCTGAAATCTATCACTGTGTTAATGGCCCTAACCCCATTAAATCTTGTGATCTGTCCTTGATAAAGAAGCCATTAAAGATAACTTCAGGAGGTGTCCATCTACAGGATTTGTTTTAGCAGCCTATTTACTGGGGAAGGAGGGAGAAACTATGGGAAAGTTTCAAAAGCAAAAAGGCTCACGTGATCTGTCCTGGTGCAAGTGTTAAGCATTTGGCTTTTTTGTGGCAGGTGTTGTTTGTTTCACAGCTGTCCATCATGCTGCAGCCTTTCCCAGGTACAAAGTTGGTATAATGCTCCTTGCATTCACAGTGGGACTGAATCAGAAGGATGAGAGAGGGGAGAGAAAATTAGCAGTGCACAAATTGTGGATTTCAGCATAATTTCTGAAACTAGAGCTTGAACACAGTGTCTTAGCTAATTACCTGGTGTGTTCTGAGACAAATATAAAGCTTATATTTGTACACACCAGCCTGTGTTTCAGCCATGTGCACTTCACTGAGACATGGCCATGAACTGCTAAAGACCCCTGAATGATCAAGTCCCTTTTTGGCTCTTCAGGGTGTCCAAGCAAACCAGGCCTTTTGAAGCCTTGCTTTTTTGATGGTGGAAGTTTTACACACAAAAGTTGGAGGCAGTTCCCAACACCATGAATAATAAGTAGTCTTTGTAAAGTGCTGTTCATTGATTGTTTTCAAAGACTCAGATTGCTTCTTTCCTAAACAACCCAAATTTAGACATGTTTATGTATTACCAGTATAAGGACCCTGCTGGTTTTATGAGTCCCGTGTGTCAGAAAGACAAAATTTAACTGGGAGAAGATTTATTTCAGTTGCCTCCATTTTGGGGGGGCAAATCAGGGTCAAAATAGTCCCAGAAAAAACAACACTATTGCCATCTCTATTTTCAGAGAGGACCTAAAAGGACTCCCTCCTGGTCAACAGCAGGGTTTAGGGTAAAGTTAAGAGCAGCATTTTAATTCCTTGGGAGCTGTTTCCATACCCCCATGGCTTCTTTTTGGAGAGGAAGCATTATTCCTTCTTGGACAGTCACACTGACCTTTCCTGGCCCATCGTAGATGCAGGTGCTGGACTGTGGAGGGCAGCCCCCATGTGCTGCCTGGCAGGGGTCTATGGGCAGGCAGATTTCACCATCCCCTGTGTAACCTTCTCCACAGGTGCATTTATGCTGGTTTGGCCCCAGGTAAAGGCAGTCGGCATTAGGATCACAGACCTTGCTGGAGCATGGGTTGATAGCTTGTGAAAAAAGGAGAAAAGTAAATGAGTCATTGCCCACAGTTCTAAATGTGAAGACAAGGGTTTACCAGAGCACCTCCATGCCAAACAAAGCCTGGGCAGACTAAACTTTTCACAACAGCCAAGTCTGAAGTGCTGTGGCCACGTGGAGATGGGAGGGAGGAATTTGTTTATGCTAACATAGCAACCAACTGTTTGCTTTTGAGCAGAAATGATCTCTTAACTTGGCAGATCGAGTTATAAACAGATTAAAGCATGTAACGTGCTCATTAAAATATCACAACTATTTCCTTGTTCTCTGGTGGGTTTTAACTAGAGAAGGTCAGGTGGGAGGTATGAGGTCTGTGCAAGCTTCAAGCACATGTTAGATCAGTTGGAAAATATTTCTTAGTACAATAGGCCTTCACTGTTTTCTTTCCGGTAGTTAAATGATATAATATCATCGGTTCAGCTCTATGGAAAGCTGTCCAGCAGGTACTTTAGTCTTCCAAGCTCTTCTGCTTTCAGGATGGCACTAGAACCTCACTAGTTATTTTCATGAACCATTTTTTTTTGAGGCAATAGCATTGCTTGTTCTTTTTCCAGATCAAGCAGTGCTTGGAGAGCATCTTCTCACACCTTTGTGTCTACATTAGGTTACAGTTAAGCAAATGTTGTATCTAGAAGATGGCATGCCCTGGAGACACCTAAAAAGTGCTGCTTCTCACTGTTTTCTCCTCTTTTCTCCCTTGATTTCCCTTCAGCTGAGACTGATCTGAGCCAACCTCTTCTAAATTGTGCTGCCAGCATCAGATTAAACAATATTCTTTGTTGCAATTAGTCTAGAAAGAAGGACTGGTACCATTAAGACATAAAGTGAGTAGGGAAAAGAAAATCTGGACTCTTATACAGTTAATTTGGGCAGTGAATGGCAAGTTGAGTCTATAAAGACACAGGTAAGAATTTACCTGTAGCTGGGATGCTATCAGCTTTGTTTCATGAAAAACAGGAAGGCCAAAATGAACTTTACTTGCCTGTAGGGCTTGTGCTTGCTGATGGAGCTGAGCTGTCACATGATGGATGCAGAATAAATATAAGCCTTGGTTGCTGTTAGGGAAAAAAACTCTGAGGCTGAGCTGTACCAAGCAGAGGGATGTGACAGCAGTGGATTTGTAAGCACTGATGACCCAGTACCCACCTTATGTGTTTCAAGGGGATTGACTAGTTTAGTCTGATTGCATTTCGTCTGCATGGACTGTAACTAGTTAGCAATTGGATGGATGGGCTTCTGAAGCACATTTTAGGATTTTGCTTCTTCCTGAAGGAATCTAGTTTGTGCTTTGGGATATGAACCCAAAAGAAAAATTAGATGGTGAGATGTGGCTCAAAAGCACACTCCATATCTGAGCTATAACACTACTGGTGGTGTATTTAAAGAACTGGGGCAGACATGGGCATTACTCACGTTGACATTGGGTACCGTCCCCATGGAAGCCGGGCAGGCAGGTGCATTCCAGCTGTTTTCCATCCTCCCCTGAGGCAGCACACCTGGAGTGGGCAGGGCACTGCAGCGCCTCACACTCTGCCACGGCTGGGGGACACAGGGGGACAGGTTAAGCTGTGCCTGCATGCTCTCAGGATTTGGGGTTCTGTGGAAACCCGGGGCACCAGGAGTACTTCTCTGCTCTGGGGTGCCCTGAGTCCCCGGGGAGCACTGACTTTGACCCTCATTCATGGAGAAAGTTTCCTAGACTTCAAGATAGACCAGAATCCACAAAAGTGTGAAATAGATTATAGAGAGTAGTGTAGCTGTATCAACTGGTGAGAAATTTAGGTTTTGGGATTTTTAGTATGTTGTGGATGGAAGCAAGATGGAGGGCACAGGGCTCCTCTTCTCACAGAAGCACCTATGAACTAACATTATATTATACAGCATATTAATCACCACCATCAGCCTCCAATGACTTAGACCAACATACGACCCAAACAAAGGCCTAAGGCCTTGAACATCCATTGACCAATCTCGTCCCCTGTGCTAGTCCTCTCATGCTGACTCCTGCCCCTCATTATCATGGCAACCCAAGACCACCTAGAACAAGAACCTGGGTTTCTTCTTCATGCTTCTTCTTCCTTCTTCTCCATGGGTTTGGGTGGCATTTTTTAATCGGACGGAAAAGTCCGCATTGCAGAAAAGTCTGCATTGGGGCTCTTTGGGATCAGTTATTGGGTTAAAAGGGAAAATAATCTAGGTGTCAGTTCTTAATTGCTTAGTTTAGTCTTAAAAGACCTTGTAACAAAATATTGTTGGCCATTTTGTGCCTTGCTGCCAAACTCATGGTAGTGAGGCAGTTTTACTGATAAGAAATAATAAACATCTGAGTCCGAATAATAAACATCTCAAGTGCCTTCAATCCAGACCCAGAGAAACTGATAAGGTTCAGCCCATGTTTGGTTGCTCTTGCATGACTAACCTGAGACCAATTCATGCTCACCAGTCCCACCTGTATCACAGCTGTTGAACACATCTCCTGTAGAAATGTACTTACGCTGGTCACAGAGGAGCCCTTTGTATCCAGACAAGCAAGTGCAGCTCCCGTCCCCTGCAATCCCACTGTTGCACACTCCATGAACGCAGTCACAAACTACAGGGAGAAATGGAATTGCTTTTTGAACAAGGATGGTGCTTGGAAAGCCATCGTTGCTCATAGCAAGGTGTCCTGGCTAGCAGCTCTGACCTGAGGGCCTGAATTTATAGTTGAGGTGATCAGTGCTTGCAGTTGCATACATCATAAATAGCACATGAATTTTTTTCAGCCCCAAGTCTGAAAATGTGCAGAACACACACTGTAAACACCAAACTGACTTGTTGCTATTGCCATAAAACTTGTAAAAATTTGGCAAACAATCTGAAGCCAAAATTGGATATAATGTGTAGCATAGACCTCTTTGGTATCAGTAACCTATTGCTTGGTTTTGTTCAACTCTGTATCTCTCACAAACCCCAAGAAGAGATGAGATTTAAGACTTTTTTTTCTCCTCCCTAAACAGAATTTATTTAGTTAAAAGCATAATTTATCACTGTAGAAGTCTCAGACTTCTTGCTTCCTGTAGTATCTCATTTCTGGTTATATTCTGGTTATAAACACACTGACAATATGCACACAAGATGATGCATTCACAGTGCAGGCAACTAAGAGACCCTTGAAAAATAATTTTTGAAGCCTTGAGTATTCTGAAAAAGCTTTATAACTGCTTGAATTATGGCAATGATGCTTTTTAAAAAGGACATTTAGAGTTACACTTGGGAAAGTCCAAAAGAGGAACAGAATTGTATTGCTGACTTCAGGTTTAAGCTGCAGTGATGTAGCACATCCTCTTCCCCTTAAAAACAAAGCTTGTGTTCATGGAAATCACCTGCACTAATTAATTAACAACTTTCTACCTATGTTAATAGTCATAATATGAAAACCAGGAATGTCTAAAGTATTACTGAAAAGCAGCCACAAATGAACATTGTTTATGTTTTATTAATTTTAGAACACCTGGAGGAGCTCAAATTTCTGACAGCTGAAGTTTAAAATATTGCTTAAATTAATATGTAATTGAATCCTCCAGTAACTTCTTGAAAAATAATTGCATTTATGATATTAAATGCATTCAAGTACCTTATTTTCATGAAAATGCTGGCTCAGTTACATTACAGTGTATCAACACTGGCATCCAGTGGACAGCTGGTAGAAAAAGAGCCTTTGAGCCATCAGTGGTGTAGGATTAGTGTAGAAAGACCGACACGGATTATTTTAATTGAGACCCTTTGAGACTCCTCAAAAATAACATTATGTAGATCTTCAGGGAAGAAAAGGAGTTTTTACTTTGAGATAAGCAACTATTACAACTTAAGAATAAGACTATTTAAATTTTTTCAGGCAGTTTTCTGGTTTTTCAGCATGATTTTCAGCAGGGGTCAGGAAGGTGAAATAGCAGAGACCATTAAGAAGCAAGCAAAAGTGGAAAATGTTATGTGCATATATGCACTTGTGATACATAAGCATTTTAGAAAGTGTACATGGCCTTAATGGCTCCTTCAGACTTCCACTTCTGATAGATGTGTGGCTAATCAGTGAATTCATCAACCACCCAAACCCCAAAACTAAAGTAAACACATCCTTTATCACACTTTTGACAGAACTGTGGATCTCCCTGGCACAAAATAGAGCAAAGAGCTCTCTTTCCTTTCCCCATTGTGTTCTCTGAGGCAGACAGCAGCTCTTACTGGGAACTCTTTGGGCCCTCCACCAATTTCACTGTGATTTCTTAGAGGCTGAATACAGCTTTCACCCCCTTCTTTTCCCTAATCAAATAAAGCGAGTTCAAATTTACCTGATGTGCAGTCAGGACCAAATAAATTGTCTTCAGCACATTTTTCACAGGCTGTCCCACCAAATCCTTTCTGTGAATTACACAACGGAAATCAAAACTTAAGTTTCTCTTCTGTCTCTGTACAGACAGATATATGCTTAGCAGGTTGAAAACAGCATCTTTTGCTGCCAAAAAAACCCCCATGACAGTTTCAATCAGTAGCGACCACAATCTGGAAAACATTGTCTTTTGAACAATCTTGCCCTCGCATATTTAAAAAAAATAATTTGTAGATCTTCAAATCAGGTGTTCTAAATATCAAGGTAACAATAAAGTACAATAATCAAGCCTAACGTACAAATCAGGCTTACAATTGTTGGGTTGTATTTTCTGGCTGCTTCTACCTCTGTCTCTTTTTCATATGTCCCCAGAAGAGCATTTTTCATGTGAAGTAAGGATTAACCAGTAGAGGGGGAGGTAAAAAAGATTAATTTGATTTTTTTATTAAAAATCTATTTGCCTGAGGTTAAGCACTATTACACCTTGCACTGTCAGCAAAGGAGCAATGTACGGGCAGTATAGGCCCATGTACAAGTACTTTCTATTTAGGGAAAAAAAGTCGCAAGTTTAAAATTTAAAAAACAGGAACAGAGCACAATTTAAAAAACAGAGGAACTCAGAACATCTGTCTCAGGAAGGCAAGGTTAAAGAATTTCTTAATAATTCCACCTGAATATGTTTAAGTCTGGAGAAATAATAATGTGAAAATTAATGCAATCCAAGCAAAAAATGAACTCCAAGCTGATCATCACTGCTGTTTCTGGAACATTTTCCCTTAACGTTTGTATAGAGTAGGGCATACATTACTCCTTAGGACAGCTTACATGCTATTGTTGATTTGGTTTTCATTCAAAAGAGAGGACTCACCTGACAAGTGCACGTTCCATTCCCAGCCATGCCCTGCGAGCAGTGTCCTCTCCCATTGCAGGGTGATGCAGCTCCCCCTGGACATGCTGGAAATGACAATGTTTGAGCCATCAGCCACCTTGCTGTGACCCTTGTGCTCCCCTTGCACACAGGTGACAGCCTTGGCAGCTGCAGGGTTTTGGGCTAAACAGGGACTCTGGAGCACAGCTGCTGTTTTGCAGCTGCCTGCATCTCCTCACTGGAATCTTAGCATCAGCAGAGACCACCACTGTCTCTTGTCTGGGAACTAAGGCTGGTGACTGTGTGTGGAAACCCACAGGAAATATTTCTCTGTCTGCTCTGGGGTGCCCTGACTCCCAAGGGAGCACTGACTCTGACCCTCATTCATGGAAAACGTTTCCTACACTTCAAGATAGACTGGAATCCACAAAAGTGTGAAATAGATTATAGAGAGTAGTGTAGGTGCATCACTTGGTGAGAAATTTAGGATTTGGGATTTTTAGTATGCTGTGGATGGAAGCAAGATGGAGGGCACAGGGGGTCATCCTGGGATTCTTCTTCATGCTTCTTCTTCCTTCTCCTTCATGGGTTTGGGTGGCATTTTGTAATTGGGCAGGAAAGTCCACATTGGGAGCTCTTTGGGATCAGTTACTGGGTTAAAAGGGAAAATAATCCAGGTGTCAGTTCTTAATTGGATAGTTTAGTCTTAAAAGACCTTGTAACAAGAGATTGTGGGCCATTTTGTGCCTTGCTGCAGAACTCATGGTTGTGAGACTGTTTTACTGATAAGAAATGATAAACAGCTGAGTCTGGACATTAAATGCCATCTCAAGTGCCTTCAATCCCGACCCAGAGAAACCAACAACTGGGATCCCCACAACTGTGGTCAAAGGATTGAAGAAAAAAAAATCTTTTATTCTAAAGTAGCACATGGTTTTGTTCCTGCTGGTCCACCTCTGCCACACCTGTTTGTGGCTAAGCTGTTGTTTTTTCTGGCGCAAGTGGAGCTTGCCTGAACACTCCTGTGTGTTGATGTAACTCTGATGGATTGATAATTTGCTCTCAGGATTTTATCTGTTGCTAAAGTAGGGTTTAATAAGCCTTTTTTTCCCCTCACCAAAAATTTTTTTTTGGTGGGAAATTTTTTTCTTTGCATTGGAAATTTTTCCTTTTCCCTGCTACCTTCATAAGACTGTGATAATTGATTCAAATGATCTTGGAAATTGAAATATCTAGGTATCTCACAACCAAATCCTGTCCAAGGGGCTGTGGTCACTAATCAGACTTGTGTGCCAAAGGTGTTTTATGCTCTTCAGTGCCTCTGGTGCTAAAACTATGGTTACAGGCAGCAGTACAGAAAGTGAGAGAGTCTGAACAAAAACCCCAGCCAGCAGGATGAATAAGAAAAAAAAATACTATACTTATAATTAAAAGAGTGTAATTATTTTGTCTGAAAGGTTTCGAGATTCAAATCTTTACTGAAAGATTGCCTACAGGAAATGTCTATTACAGTGGTTTTTAGTCACATCTTTCTGTCAGGTTTTCTCTCCTATAGGGATACCCTTATTTTTCACAATTGTCCTGCACCTCCTTGGAAATGATGTATTAACACTCTTCCATAAGCCTTTCCTTCCTGTGTTTAGATATCCCATCAAGTACCATAATTTTGTTGCAGGTGATGTCTAAATGTATCAAACTCCTACTGGCATCACAGGTACTCTGCTGTACCTTACTCGAGGATTTATTACTTATAAAGAGTCTCAGAGTTTGTTCTGTGTGGGTGGGGATGGACAACACTGGATTTATGCTCCCCCTGCCTAAATTAATCCTGATTTAGAGTATTTAGGTAATGTGGAAGTTTCAGTAAGAATGAATTTATTTGGACAGAGTGATGAGCAAATAAGTGGATGTGTATATGTGTACACTTAATTCCACTGAAAGCTTTGGCTTTACACCAGTTGTTAATATTTCTTCATTTATTCCTTAATGTAGTCTGAGGTCTACTGCATCTGCCTAAGCTTCTTTTGAAAAAACAATAAATTTAAAGATGAAAATTAAAGTGCTGTTTATTTCATACATGCTGAAATAATAACATGTTTTAAGAATTTAGATTAAATAATTACAAATTAAGGAAAGTAATAAATACATATCATTTAGTTTTTAAAGTGGCTTTTAGTGAATGTTGTTTTCTGGCTACCATATGACAGCTAAATCTTAAAGATTCATGCCAGCTGTTTAATAGTTGCACAGAATAGAAAAAAAATATATTTGCATTGATGCTTTTATTGAATGTGCAAGGATAGAGAAAACTCAGAGTTCATGGTATAATTCCTATGAAAAGTTACTTTAAAGTTGTTGACAAAGCAGGTTTATTTCTACCCTTGGCATTCATTCACTCCTTGTCTTCACTGCATCTTATCTCTTGTTTTGATACCAGCACCAAGGGACAGCTTTATCAGCAGTGGGGTAAATTACCAGATTGTTGAACAAGTTTGGCCAGGCAGATAAAGAGTTTAATGCAGCCAGCAGGGCCACAGGAGGCAGTGCTGGGACACTGGAGCAGGGCTGCCACCCTGGGGAGAGGCCATACCTTTGCTTTTATTGAGGATGCTTTCTGAAAAGCAGTAAGGAAGAGATGCTCTTGCTGATCTCTTAACAGCTGTCAGTGAAGGCCAAATCTGTGAATCTAGCCCAAAAGAACCTAAATCTGTCAGCAATTTCCCCTTCATGGACTTAAATTCAGCATTTTCCAAGTGTTATCAAATAGAGCCTCTTAAAAACTACTCTTCACCTGACTCCCTGTGAGGCCGAAGCACTGAGTAGTGCTTGAAAATAAGTATTTTTACCATATAATTTGATAGCATTAAATTTAGTATATTTCCTCTTGGCCTTTATTTTTTCATTGAACATTTCCTTCCCCTTTTTTCTTATAATCTTTTCTGCTCAGTTGGTCATATCATACATCTTTCAGGCTTTTATTAGGAGCCATGGAAATATTTGCCCAGAATGGGAATCTGTGCAGGGGTAGGGAGCAGCTCCTGGTGCACCTGAACTCCTCCAGCTGTAGTACCTGTGGCTGGATGATAGTGTTGAAAGGCTGTGCTCTTTCCCCCTGGATCTTTTCTGATCCACTGCTTTTCTCTTTTAGATTTTATGGCCTTTTGCAGAGGGATTGGTGGGAAGTTGGATGGCTTGGTGTGCTTCATGGGGAGGGAAGGGGACAAAAGATCTTTCATTCACACTGTGTGTTTCAGCATGTGCTATCATTTAAGGAAGTCAGAGTGCTGTCTAAGACCTAATTTTGTCCTTGCCATCAGATGATAAATGTAAAGCAAACCCCTAGTCAGGGATTTTTGCCCAGCCTCAGGAAAGACCGTCTTTCCTCCAAATATTTCAACTTGTGCCATATTCTATTACAGAGGTTGTGATAACGTAGAGATAACTATTTTTTCCCCTCCCAATGAAGGCAGAAACAATGCTGAGACCTTGATTCTTTGCTTTTTGGGGTCAGGAAGTTTGTCCAGAGGAAGAGAGGGCTTCCTTGCCTTGGCAGCCTCCTCCACACAGTGGTGCAGGCAGGGCTCTGGCTCGGGGGCAGGGGCTCTGATATCCCTCCAGAAATACTGATGTCCCTCCAGAAATTCTGTGTGGCTGCCCAGAGCACCCTGATCATGGCAGGATGAGCTCCTGGGCTGCATTTGGAGGTGGGGAGGTTAAACCACCCCACAAGTGACTCTCTTCAGGAGACATAACCACACACTGTGCACTCAGCTCTTTGCCTGGCTTTTCCCTTGAAGCTGCTTTCCTCTAGTAGATAAATCAATGTTGTGACTTATCCATTTATCTGGTATTTGCCTTTAGTACATAAATCTCTGGTGTTTAAATAACAGCATGGGCTAAAATTATAATTTTTTTTTTTTTAAATCTGTTTTGTGGACAAAGGACTTCACAGCCATTGAAACAGACCTTGAGGCCATTAACTAAAGGAGGAAACTGGGCAGGGAAACTTCCCCTGTGGGTCTGGATGCCCATCTTGGTAGCCTGAGATTTGATGTATTTGTGGAGATGCTGAAAAGCTTTTCCTGAGAAAAGGGGCAGAAGGAGGGGAGGCACTCTTGATTCCCTTGGTTCAGTATTCACATGCAGTTAATGAAATAGTTTCGGGTTGAGCTAAAAGGAAAGATCCTCCCTGCATCACAAAATCAAGAATTAAACTGATTTGGAAATATTTCAGATGCAGATGAAGGTGGTTTTGACCTAAAATGAAACATTTAATTTGTGGTTGTAAAATCTTAAGTTTTAAAATCCTTTGTGGTGGCCCTCCTGAACGCAATAATTTTGCAGGTATTGACTGCAATGATTTGTTTTGAAAATCTCAAAATCTAGGAGGTGCTCTGAGGCTCTTTTTTTCTAGGCTCTTTTTTCTGAGGCTCTTTTTCATTTTTCTCTGAAGTTTTCTTTGTAAATGAAAATCTGAATTTTAGCTGAAATTTTAGCTGAAAACTGCTATTTATTTATTTTATAACGAGCTCAGAGGAACAAACTTTTCGCAGCAATAGTTTGTGAAAAGAAGAAAAGTTGCTGCTTTATTTCTGTTCAAATTCTGTACGAAAATAAAACCCCAAAGCCCAAAACAACTCACCCATGCAGTCTGGGCCCCAGTGTCCCTGGCAGCACTCAGGTTGCTCAAATTCCTTCACACAACGGTGCCGACAGCCCGAAAAAGAAAGTGTATGTGTTTTAGTTTCCAGGTAATACCTGTGGGGGAAAAAAAAGTTAGAGCTGTTTTAAAATACTTGAAAGCCTCCTGTGGAGGGGGAAATGAAAATTTGAAGTTCTTCTCCTTTCAGTGGCAGACAAGAGAACTTTAAGCTTGGTTGCATTGATCTACCTTTTTTCTTCTTCATTAAAACATGCAGTGGATGTCAAGGTCTAAAAAGATCCTTGGAGCTGTTTCTTTTGAACAGTGTATTTATCTTCCCACCCCCAGCCTAAATACAGCCCATTTCTCTAATTTTTTATTTGAAACTGTATTTTAAAAATTGTTTAATATCAAGGTTCTTTAAATTCTAAGTAAGCTCAAAATTGTTATATTTTCTCTAAAGTAGCTATATTTTCTCCAAAATACTGCTTCTTTTCCCCAATTGGAATGGCAAGATATCAAATTGGTTTTGACATATCTCTTCTTACCCTTCATCCCCACAACTCCTTGATCTAGAAGTGTGAACAATACTTTATTTATATGATATATAAGATTACTATCTGAATATAGTATATAAATTTATAATATATTTTTGTATCATTCATATCAAGTATGCAGAATAAATATAGCAGAGACTATGATTCTATTCAAGAGAAAATCTATTAGACCATCAATAGCAATGTTTATTTTTCGTCTTAAATCACTTGCTGTTTAACTTCAAGCATCAAACACCCTGAATGCAGCGTGAGTTCTGGTGTTGGTGAAGCCAATGGTAAATGTTCATAAGAAAATTGCATGGACTAGACAAGTTTTGATGTGTATTAATATTCTGTAATATTAGAAACAATATTAATATTGTTTTACAATACTATACAATATTAATATTATCTTATAATATTAGAAAAACATTAATATTCATATTAGAAAACTAACATAAAGTATAATATTAATATTTATAACAATATAGATACACTATTAGAAAAATTCTTATTAATTATTATTACTACTATTAATAAGTATTATATTAATGAATAGTAATATGATAAAATAAATACAATATTAGAAGAATTAAAATATCAATATAAATAAATAAAAATAAAGAAAAATATCAATAAAAATAAATGCAATATTAGAAATATTAATATTAATTAATATTAAAAACAGTATTCATGAGAAAAGCTCTGGCAGAGGAGATACCTGCAGTCTGGTGTCCCTGTCCCATTGGTAATTTTGGTGTAACCAGCAGGGCACTGGGTGTCAAGGTTTAAAGAGCAAGGCACACATTTGGTTCTCATTCTAATCAGCAGCTTTTGGTCACATTGCTTCTTCACCTGCAATAGGAGCAGAATAATTAACAAGAAGGGAAAACACTACCCCAAGTGACATTGCTGAAAAATGACAAGTTTAACTCAGCTTTGTGCTCACTCAAAGCTCTTTTCTGTTCAGCAGGAGCTCCTTGTTTTGGAGCTAAACTAGGAAATAGACCACATATTCGAGCTTTGTCTGCACAAAGTATGTACAACCACTGCAGGATAAACCCTTCTAAGTGTAATATTTTTCCTAGCAGTGCTTTATCAACAAATGCTAAGTTTGTCAGACTTAAAAGCCAAATTACAGAGACAGCATCAACCTAGGGAGTGTTAGTTCCAAAGCTGCTGACAAGTGCCTTCCCCACTCAAAGGCAAAATTAAACAAGGTGTGGAGGATGCAAAATTAAATCAGCACCACCTTACTGATCTAAAGTGCTGTGGCTGGTATTTTCAGACTGGTGTCAAAGACTGATACCTTGCTTTGCATTCAGATCTGGTGGAGATTTTGGGCCTGATCCCACTACAGCACTCAGAGAAGAGCAGCCCCATATTTTTTGTTTTGTTTTGTTTTAACCTGTTTTTATGTGTATATTTTAAAGCAGTAAGTCTTTGCTGAACTGCATCTAATGTTGCCTTTATCTTCTTTCTTGTTGGTATTTGTAGAAGTAAGTTCCCCATTCACAAATGGTGAAAAATGACCTAATTCAGAGTATGATTTTTAAAAACCAACAGCATAACCCTGTGCAGCCCAGACCTTCTGGGCACTCATGGGATGCTGCAGCCTCTGCAGAACCTCACAGCAGCTCTGGGAGGGTACCCAGGCATCTTGGGCAGGAATTCCACAAGTCCCATGGTGGTTCTGGATGAAGCTCTCGCTCAGTTTTACAGCTGGGCATTTCAGCAGCAAAGTGTGTGAGGATGTATCACAGACACTGATAAGGAGATTTAACTCCATAACCTCAGAGCCACTATATGTGATTGCCACCTCCCACATAAAACCACATTTCAGCATCTATTTAGTTGTCAAATTTTAGTTTTCAGAAGTGCACTGTTGAAACCTGACCTGGGTAACATTGAAATGTTTGAAATCTTTTTGTTGTGTAGATGCTTTTCAGGTGTCTTTGAAGTAAGCATGTGACCTTTTCCCAGATGCGGGTATAAAGTGAATACAGCTTGAAAAGAAATTTGGTTGTCATCAAAAAGGCACTCCACAAAATTTCATTATTGGAACAATAAAATTAATTGGGTGTTTTGAAAAGGAAAAATTTAAATAAAAATAACTTCTGCCCTTTCTCTATCACCAGCTGTAAAACACTATTTGTTTTGGAATGGGAACATTATTTCTACTTTCTCCCAATTCCTCATTTTCCATTTTTGTTTTTAGAGAAAATGGAAGCAAGTTGACTTTTTAGTGTCTCTTCTTTTAGTGACTGTTTAGGTTTTGGGAATTTTTGGTTTTTTGTTTGTTTTTTTTAAGAAAAACATATTTCCCAGTACTTTTTGTACATTTCAGTATGTTTCCATTTAAAAACTGCAACCAAGCAACAACAATAGCAACAAAACACCTGAGTGTCTTCTCCCTTCCAATTCCTCTCTATCTTTTTATTTCCTTTTCTAAATCTGTTCTGCCTCTCTTCAAGGGTGATGAAAACAGATGTTGTGAAATTTCACAGATTCACAGTATTTGTACATGACAAATGCACCACTTCCCCAAACGTCTACAAACCCTTTAATTATGTTTATAACTTTGTGTTTTTACTTTACATAGCTCAATTAATTTGATTTTTATCCCTTACCTGTTTAAAATAGCTTTTCCTCCTTTTAGCTAGAATTATAAAAATTTATAATTTTTGCTATAGAAAAATTTCTGCTTTCATCTTCTGACTTACCAGGAATCCAAATCAATTTCTTTTGATAAATGCATCATTTACAGACTTTTACCACATGTGCCAGTTTTAGAGACTTTTTCAGTGTATTCATGCTATATCATTTTAGCCAAATTCTCATACAGAAAAAACAGATGCATTTCTGTTATTTCAGAGGAATTACTGAATTACAGATCTCTCAGGTTATAATTCATTGTCATATCCACCAGTGACTGTTAAAGTGGGTTTTTCTGCCATAAGATACAGTATCTGATAACTGTTCTCTCTATAACACAGAGTAATACAGACAAATAATAATCCATTATGTAAAAAGCTGCTTCTTACCTCGTCGTGGACTTGTGATGTCAAACAGAGTTTCATTGCAACCAAAAAAGCAAAAAAGAATAAAAACCCTGGATTTTTTTCCATTGTGAATTGGACTTTTTTCTTTCAGAGCCGTCCAAGGATGAAAATTCAAATTTTGACATGAAATGATTGTTAGAGGTGCTGTTTTTTCTGCATTCTCAGGCAAATACTTTTAACAGGGCTTCTGTCTTCCCCAAGGTAAATGAGTGAAGGATAAGGCATGCAGAGCTTGCCTAGGCAGGAGAGATTCCAGAATTCAGGGAATTTGCTGAAAGCTTTCACTGGAAAGCTGAATAAAGCCTCCCTCACTGAATGACAGGATATCCTGACAGGGCTCCCATCATTTATTCCTCTCTCTGGAGCTGCTGACAGTACAAACCCAAGGACACTGAACTGTTATGACAGAGGATGATTTTAGGTGAGCAAGGATAAGGGGCAGGAATAGCTACTGAGCTTCTCATTATTACAGTTATTTAACTGATCTAAGGGAGAGCAAAGGATCTCTGGAAGTTGGCTTATCAGCCCTAATAACATAAGGATAGGTCACCCCAATGTGGTTCTGGGAGAAGTACTACAGATTTTATCTCAGGAGGCCAAAAGAACCTCTTCCAGATTTGGTTAGCTACATAAAATGGGCATATTCTTCTCCCTTTTTGGTATTTTTGTTAAATCATTTTGACTGATTTTCTGGAGCTAAGCAGAAGAAAAATGATTCAGCTGTATTACTTGAGTGTGGTTGGGAGAGATGAATATTCAGATATTTTGAGTATTTTGATTTGCCAAAAGCAAGACTTATTCTTTCTTCTTAGAGTTTTTCAGCTCATTTCCAGTGCTGCTCTTTGCCACTGCTCTGGTCAGCCTTGTGCAGGTTCTCTCATGTCTGAAATACCCAATAATGTGGCTCCCTCCAGTTTGTCAGCTTTGCCTGGTCCTGGTCCCAACCTTAGAATTTTTTTCTGTCATTAGAAGGTGCCTTAATACAAAGCTGTGTAACACCCTATCTTTAAATCTGTGGTTTTCCTGAAGAACTGAGTGGTGATAAACATACAACATAATGTACAAACCCATCTACTTTTATTACATGCTCTAAAAGAACTCTGAAAAATTGCTGGGATGGCAGGGCAAGGTGTTTCCTGTACACTCATCAAATCCTGTTCCTTTCTCTGTATGATGAGCAAAGTAAATCATTCCTTGTTTATGCAGCCATGATAGCAGCCAGGGTTGTGATGGACATGCTGAGAGTAGGCAGGTTCCTTAGAAGGGCTGTTTCTTCTTTCTGAGGTCAAGGTTTCACCTTACTTTGGCTTTGCACACAATGTACAATCTAGAGATATAACAAAAAAAAAGGTTTGGCAAGTTAAATCTTTCAGGTCCCTCCCCTGGTGGAAGGGATGGCTCAGGTTTTATTCCAAAAGCAGAATCCTGGAGGATCTCCTCTTCAGGGCGGTGGTGGTAGGCCATGGCCAGGTTCCATTCTTTGTGGGGAGTTTGGGAGTGCAATTCACCCTCCCACTTGTGCAGAGTGGCTGTCTGGGCAGGGTCAGCACCACCTGGGCAAAGCACTCAGCCTGGTTTTTGTGTCCCTGTGGGGATAATGGCAGGAGCTGACAGCTCCTTCAGCAGCCTGGGGTCAGCTGTGTCTCTCGCCTGTTGCCACAGTGGTGAAAGGAGCTGTAAATCAAGCACGTCCCTTTCCTGCCCTGTAGGCTGAGATAAAAACTAACAGCATCAGCTCTCTTGTTATCTGCTCTTGCCTCTTGTATAGGCATTTGTGTGAAGTAAACTCTTTTTCCCTTTCCTTCCTCTCCCCTCTCATTAGGCCATGGCCTCCTCACTAACTGCTATGGTGGCTGCTGTCCTGGTTCCAGAGGGACCAGCCACCCTTTCCTCCTGTTGCTGATGGGCATTTGGGCATTTTTCTCCTTCATGGAGATCCTGCCAGGCTCTGAACAACTCTACAACCCTGCCTGGCTGGCTCCTGCCCCATTTTGGGCAGAAATTCAGACTAAAAGGCCACCTGGCACACAGGGCGGGGCCCTGGGGGTGGGAAGGTGTAGGAGCGTTGGGGTAGGATGGTTGGGATGGATGGAGATGAGAGATCTCTGGAGCCAGGTTGTAGAATTTGGGGTTTATTGCAAAGGGCCTGGGGGCAGGGCCCTGCTGGGAGCTGCCAGCCTCAGCTCAGAGCAGACCCAAGAGAAGTAAAGAGAGAGAGAAGGCAAGAGCATGGTAAAGAGGATGAGAGAGTAAAAGAGGTAAAGAGTAAAAGAGGATCAGAGAGTGAGGTTCCCGTTACAACATAATAAATCTTCTGTGTTGAATGTTCTAATTCTCACTAGCCAATTGAATACAAAATGCAAATCCTATAGCATTTACATACAGCCTATAAGAATCATTACACCACCATACTGTGTTACATTTTAAACCCTAAAAAGTACTCTTTGAACCCCGTCTGCCAAGCTAGTAGGGTCTGCTCTGACCCTTGGACCTGTCTGCAAGCAGAGGGTGTTGTTTCATCAAAAGGGGATTACCTTCAGCAGCCACACCATTGTTTTCCAGTTGTTTAGTAACTAAGGGATCTCAAAGCTTGCTTTAATTTCAATCTCACTTCTAGTTTCCATATTCTCAAAATCTTTTGCCAGACAATCATATTTATAAAGCTTTGCTGTTTCACCTTCCCCAGCAGGAAGGGGTCACCTCAGTGCTTGCAGCAGCCTGTGCAGGGTGGCAGGGGTTCTGCCAGGGAGTGGCTTCCTGAAATCCAGGATCAGTTTGGCATGGGGAGCCCAGCCAAGCCTCCCTCCTCAGATTGCCCTGTGTCTCAGATTCTAGTCACCCTTGTACCTCTGGAAACTTTCAGGTTGCAAGCAGCCTGGTGAAACAGATTATTAAGAGTCATTGTGTGTACTTCAATACTGCAAATACCATGTGCTGGGGTATTTCCTTTTGTGTGTCATAGTTTTGCTCTGCTTTGCTATTGCATTCATGGACTGGATGCTCCTACTTTAGATAATTATGAGCTAGTTGTCCTTTTACTTTCTTCATCCACCTACTGCCTCTTCCCAAGTTACTGCTTCTGTTTCTGTGCTGTAAATATCAACCACCCAGACAAAACGTGATGGCTCATTTATGTAGATGTTTTTGAAAATAATATTTGTGCTTATTTTCAGCATCACCATGAGGTAGTTGCTCTTTCTCAGAACTAGGTTTGTGAGGTCAGTTCAAAAGTAAATCAAAATCAGCAGAGATGCAGACATGATAGTTGCAGTGCTCGCTTTGTTCTACACAGTTTTAATGGCTACTCAACTTCCTGCATTTTAAAAAATTTTAATTGAATATTGACCGCATAGCTTGCATTATATTTTGTTCTCCTTAACTTTCAGAACATGAAGCTCACTCAACCAGAGGTGACTGAGCTTCACATGATGAGGTCTCAGGGACTCATACATAGCTCAGCCATTTCACAATCATGTTGCCAAAGCATCGTTTCAGATGAAGAAATAAGAAAGAGACAAAACTACTTTGAAAGAAAGCACTTATTGCAGCCTGAACATTTGTGAACTCCACATGATAAAAGCTGGTATTGCTTTCCTGGTATGTTATACCCCACCAGCAGCTCAGCTCCTCTCCCAGGGGTAGAACAGCCTATTTAGTGAGATCTTACAGACTGTCAAGGGTGAGGGCAGTATTGAGCTAAATTTGATACCCTTACTTGGTAATTTGGAAGTAAGCAGAAGAAAATCAATGAATTATTGTTGTTTTACTGTATGTGGCTTCTGTTTTAGAGCCAGTCACAGCAGGAAAACTGTCACAGGGGTGTTTGAATACAGTTGGAGGCTCCACATGTCTGAGGGAAGTCACTTTGCTCTTTGTTTGGAAACTGGCTAAAGCACCTTGCAGAGGGGTAGGGAAATATAAAATGTGTTCATAAGAAGAAAGCTTCCTAGGGGGAGGGAGGCTTTGGCTCTGCCAAGAGAAACGTCTGAATGCTAATTGTAGGTGGGAGGAAGGGGGGTACAAACCATCAAGTTGCCTAGGAGGAGGCTTGGGGAAAGGAGGGGGGAATATTTGGGAAATACTGCCTTTGATTAACACAGACTTAATTGGAACATAACAAAGAGATATAAAAAAAATAAAGGGTTTGGCAAGTTAAATCTTTCCAGTGCCATCCATCTGAGGAAGCCCACGGTGGCCCACGGAGAGCCTGAATGGGCAATGTGGAAAATGCCAGGGGTGTGTAATTTTATCTGCAGGGTTATGACAGCCATCATTTTGAAGCAGGGTGACTATCAGAACTAATTAATTCTCCAGGCCCAGAGGATGCCCTGGGATGGAGCTGCAGCTGGCATGCTGAGGAATGCTGCACACCCGGCCCAGGCTGCCCTTTATCCATGCTAATGAGGGAGAAGGCACCGACAGCTGATCTAAACCCCAATGTGCTCACCATGCATACAGCTGATGGCAATGCAGACTGCCAGGCAAGGGGTGGTCTTAGCCATAGATTAGATCCTCATCGTGGCCTCTTCAGCTTTCTTTCTTTCCCTTCTGTTGTTTTGTTTTTTTTTTTTTTTTTTTTTTTTTTTTTTTGTGTTTTCAAAAGAGTCTTTCAGCTGGTGAAATTGTAAACAAAAGGCATTCTAGCTGAAGCTGTGGCGAGTGGGCTTTGCTAGGGAGCCATGAGGAGAGTGGTGTGTGCAGTGCTAACTTGGACTTTGATATTTACCACAAATTTTCAGGGCTGGCTTGGGCTGGGGAGATGTAATGCTGAGCTTAGAATCAGTGTCATGCTCTGAAATTGAACAGCCACAAAATAAAGGGCTGCTCACAGATACCTCTGCTACCCTTTCGTGTTGTTTGTGATTACAGGTTGCTTAAAAAAGTGGAAGTCATTCTCAAGGAATGGCTGAAGTCCCAGGTAGTGTAGGGACCTGTCAATAACTCCTGTCAATAACTTTATCAATAACTCCTGTATCTGTAGGATACAAGAGTTATTGATAAATCCCCAATTTCTTGGAAGCATTCTCCACATACACCTATGAGACAGATGTACAAGGAGAAATTGAACTAAAATTGAGTTGCTTATAAAAGTGGAAGACATTCTCAAGGAATGGCTGAAGTCCCAGATTGTGTAGGTTCTGTAGGATACAGGAATTATTGATAAATCCCCAGTTTCTTGGAAACTTTCTCCGTGTAGAGCTGTGAGACAAATGTACAAGGAGAAATTGAACTACCACAAAATCAGGGGCTGCTCTTGGGTACCTCTGCTACCCTTTCATGTTATTTGTGATTGCAAGTTGCCTTAAAAAGTGGAAATCATTTTCAAGGAATGGCTAAAATCCCAGGTCGTGTAGACTCTCTAGGATACAGGAGTTATGGATAAGAACCCAATTTCTTGGAAGTGTTCTCCATGTACAGCTGTGAGACAGATGTAGAGGGAGAAATTGAAATACCACAAAATCAGGGGCTGCTCACAGGTACCTCTGCTACCGTTTCATGGTATTTGTAAGTGCATGCTGCGTAAAAAAGTGGAAGTCATTCTCAAGGAATGGCTAAAGTCCCAGGTTGTGTAGGTTCCATAGGATACAGGAGTTATTGATAAATCCCAAATTTCTTGGGAGCATTCTCCACGTACAGCTGTGAGACAGATGTACAAGGGAATGAATCTGCAGGGTTCTTGGGCAGCAATGCCATGGGGCAGGAGAAAGGACTTGGTAACCTGGATCTGGAAGTGCTGGTGGCTTACAGGAATATTAAAATCATTTTTGTGTCCCTGTCTCTATTTTCCGTCTACTGCCTTGTCATTCTTGGTAGACCATGCATAGACTGATCCCATGTTGCTGCCAGCCAATGTGTGATCAATGGAGAAGAAGGTACAAAAATCTTGATTTTCTTTGAATACTGTGGCTTTTCTTGGTGGTATTACACACTTCAGAATCATTAAATTTCATGTTTAATGGAGTTTAAATATAGCATGTATTCCTTTCAGAGATTTGAAATAAAATTAATTGCAATTCTGAACTGCTGGGTAAATACACGAAAATAAATTTGTAGTTTGAATTAACTCAACTGTGTAATGCCAGCATGTAAGGAGATTCTGCTTTAAGATGTGATCAAAGAATATTGGAAGCTAGGAACCAATAATTTCCTTTCAAAGTTGGCTCAAATGGATCTTTATGGCATTTCTCAAGCAAACCTATTTTGCAGTTTATAAACCTGCAGGAAGAATGGTGTGGGTTTTTTTTGTACGTCTTTTACCGCAGTTCTGCTAAGGTTGCAGTATGTAAAGGAAACATATCAGGAAAACCCTGAGATTCCAGGATTTGGGATGGGTAGAGAGATGTACAGCATGGATTTCTGGTGCTGTAAATGTTACATTGATTTTTCTAACCCTATGGTAGAGAAGTGAAAAAGAGAGTGGCACATACATTTCAGATCTTAGCAGGTAGCTGTGGTAGGACTGGGGATGTTTGGGAAACCCAGGGCTCCCTAAGTTAAGGGATTCTGTGGAGCTGAGGAGGGAGCAGAGACTGTTTTTACTGCAATGTAATAAATGTTTACTGTAATGTAAACCTGATGATTTCCTTCCTCACACTAGATAATGCAGAGAGCTTGCTGTAATTTTGGCCTGTGTAGAACTTGTATGCTCTCACAGTAAAATTTCTGTTTTGTCTAGTCAGACTTAAAGCTGGATTAATATAGTTAATAATTCACTACAAATAGAACTGAATTGCAGATACTGATATGGAGCAATCATCCCTTACTCAGCTTTTTTTTTTTTCTTCCTTTTAAATGCAGCCTTTATAGCATTATCCAAATTTGCTTGTTTGCGGCTATAGTGGATTGACTTCAGCCAATTATCTTGTCTAGGAAAAGCCATCCCCAAATCTGACTGAGATAGAAAATTGTGCAGAAAACAATGCGACACGATTCCCACAAATAGAATAACAACACAATGTTATTTTTCGTCGTCTTCCTCCTCATGATGTGTAAAGTTGCCATGGCTTACATGAAGTTACAGGGCTCTGTGATGGGATGTGGGTAGCTCAATGTGGGGATGCAGAATGGGAATCCCTAAGCCAAGGCTGGGACATCTGGCATTGCTGGGAAGAGCCAAGAGTGGTGTTCCTGGGACAGGGACATCTGGCATTGCTGGGAAGAGCCACAGGAACATCTGGCATTGCTGGGAGGAGCCACAGGAACATCTGGCCTTGCTGGCAAGAGCCAAGTGTGGTGGGGTAGGGGGCTGCAGGCCAGCAGAGGTTCTGAACTGCTGCCATAGGAAGCAGAGCTAGAATGGGGAGAAGGAAGCTCAGACTCTGGTTTCGGCCCTGTTATTTAAAGATGTGGACAAGCCACTCTCCCTTCTGCCTTGGCTGCGTCTTCTCTCCTTTCTGCCTCTCAATAGTTTGTGCGTCAGTGCCTCCAAAGGTGACCCCCGAGGCTCCTGGCGGGCAAAACTCAAAATTCCCTCCACCAGCATCCTCTCTGTGCACAGGGCCATGGAATGCTCTGGGTTGGAGGGGACCAGGAGCATCATGACCGTGTGCGGGACCCTCCGTGGGGCCACCGGAGGGCAGCAGAGCCCAAGGCACCGCTCCGGAGCCGGGAAGCGGCTCCAAGGATTCCCCCGAGCCCAGCCAAGGGAACAGAGCGGGAATGCAGGACGTGAATAACATACACTGCTGTCCTTAACGTGAAAAGGGAAGTTTATTATTTGACTCTAATATTTGTAGATTTTCAAAAGTGACAGTGGATTGGAGGGTGACGGTGCCACCTCTCCAATGACACCGGACAAACGAACAGTTCGTCAAGTTTCTCTTTTTTCATAAAATAATGCAAAGCAATAAGTTATTTACAGAAAGTGCGTGAGGAAGTTTGTTATAAGAATGTAAACATCAGAAGGCTTAGAAAATCTTAAAAAGTCAGGGTGACAGGAATACGCTTGTAAGATTGGGGTGGTTTCCTAAAATTGGTCTGAGAGCATGTGGGGATAAAGAAACATAGAAAAGAAACAGGGATTAAGATATATAAGATATATGATGTGTAGTAAGCATATAGAAAATAAATCAGAGAAAGAAAAATATAGAACATAAAAAGAAATATTTAAAATACAGTTATTGTCATAAAAATATATTAAAACATAAAATACAAATACATAAATATATATTAAATAAATATTTAAAGGTATAAAATTACCACAAATAAATAAAATATAAATATTAAAAAAATATAAAAATATATAATACATCTGCAAAATAAATAGAAATCATATAGAATAAAGATATAGGAATATAATTATGTCAATATCAAAATGATGCATGTTTTTATATAAATATTTGGAAACAGTCATCTGTTGCAAAGAGTACAAAGTACACGCGGCAGAGGAGAGAGGATGTAATCAGATACCTGCACAAACAAATGCTGCATCTCAGAAAATGAGCAGCCAGGGAACTGTTCACATTCCCCTGACTCACACAAAGTTATATATACACCATGAGTAAGAAGTTTGAATGATTTCAAATACATGGGAGCATCTGCTGAAGATTCATCCAAAAGATTCTGCACTGTCAAAGAGTAAACTTTGTTACAAAGTTTGCTGTTTGGTATGGTTTGTTGGTTGGTTGGTTGGCTTTTTATGGTGACAAAGTAAACACACAAGGATTTTTTCCAGCTGTACAAAAGCTATGGTAAAAGGACTATATTTTGTGGTAAACACAATGGAAAGTCTAAATAAACAGAAAAATGTAAAGGCAGTGTTAGTGGCAATGAGATTAGGCTGAAAACATACAGAAGACCTCTTCAAAGGGTCACCTATGTGTGGCAAGGCTCTTTACAGGAGGCTCTTTGAAAGGACTGTGCAAAGTCCTCACCTACAAAACAGATAAGATATATCCAATAAAAAAAAAAAGCCAAAATTTTAAAAGCTTTGATGAAAAAGTCAAGTATTTAGAGCTAAGAACTAGAGTCCAGAGCTAAATGTCCTCCCCAAGGCTGTTATTCACTTTAGTAGTTAGACAATATCATTAAATAGTCCTCTGAAGAGAAGAATAAAGTAAAAAACAAAAAGGTTATGTAGGGGTTATAAAATAGAAACTTTCTACTTTATTTTTGAGTGCTTGCATTATTTTCAAATTTTTAAAATTTTTTTTTTATAATTTCTGTGGCTTTTATGTGGTTCTTGTTTTGTTGGTTGGGTTTTTTAAAAAGTTTTGGAAATGTTATCGACTGAAATATTAAAAAAAAAAAAAAAGAAGAAACCAAACACGTCTGTAACTAAAGTTTCAATGCAGTTATTTCAAATCCACCCAGGTTATTAGCTACAGAAACAAGACTTATGATGTGAAGCTCTAAGGAGGGATAATTTACATCTTTGGGCCCAGTACCAACACTGGTATTTTCAAATGCATCTCTTCCTGGTCCTGCCAGATATTCTTCTAAGACTCTCATCCAGCAGTATCTCTGTCTTTCTGTGATTGCAGAGTGTATTTTAATATCATTTAATATGAGCAATGTTAAAGCAGTGAAAAGGCTTTACCATAATTTAATATCATTTCACATTCACAACTTTGTAGCATCCTCTTTTTGCCCATCATCATCAATGACACTGAACCTACCAGAACCCCAAAAGTCCCTGTAAATGTCCATGCATGACAAATGCTGGCTGGCTGCCCACAGGTTTTTATGGATAAGGAATGGCATTGTAGGACAGTGCAATTTAAACTTCAAGTTATTGTTTGTTTGGTTTTTTTTTTTTTTTCAATTTTGACCCAGAGCTGTGAAGTTATATAAAAAACTTCAGGAATCAGGAAAATTACTTTATTGATCTCTTGGGGAGAAACAACCTCTACTTCCTAGCAGAAAACCAAGCAAATCATTAAAAATATAGTCTGAATATTTTAATGACAGATATTCTCTTCATTCTTCTTCTGACTCCAGTTTCCATGAAAAATATAGAAAGATCTGGGAAGATCTGAAGAATGAAAATGGCAGATATTAGAACATTAGGAAGTGATAAATGTCTGTGTGGAGTAGGTAGAAAACTAAAAAGGGATAAAATGAATAGAGGTATTATGATGTGTGCAGAAATCATAAATAGGATTTTCTTGGTTTTCCTTATTCTACAGTAAGATATTTTTAAAAGAATTACCTTTAAAAAAACGACAAAAATAAAGTTGTTTCTTTGTAAATAAGAGTTGAAAGAGCTTTCAGCCATTTCTGCTAATGCAACTTCTCTCTTTATTATTGTGTAATTGCAGGTAGGTGCATCTTCACTTTTTTAGAAGTTTGTGGTTGAGAAGTACAAGTCAGTAAATTGTTTCACAGACTTCCTATGCAGTGTTTAGCTAGCATGCATAAGAAGTAAACTCTTTTCCTTGTAGAAAGTATTGGTTGAAAGAATTTTACTGAATGAAAACTATGAATGTTCATGGTTTTGCCTCAGTTGCTGGATAAAGCATCTGCCTGGCACACTGGACTCCTCAAAGATGCAGTGGCTTGTGTAAAACTTTGTTGAGGAGCAATTCAAGTGCCTAAACACTGGCATCTAGTGCTGCTTTAGTTGTCTTTGGTACTGTAGCTTCCTGGAGTAGTATCTGGCAGCCGCATGGGATACCAGGAGGCCTCTAAAACAGTCCTAGAAAACTGAAACACATCCTGTGGGTATAAGGACTCCAAGGAACCAGAAACCTGAAAGCATCAAGAGCTGCAGGGTTAGTGTGGGTACTGAGGGCTGGGTGTAGGACGAGCACAGGTATCTCCTTTTAAAGTACCCATCAGGAAAACATCTACAGAATCACAATATTTAAGATGCAAATCTCCCTCTTTCTTACTTGTGAATCCCAGCAGTGGCTGCCTGGAGGTCCCAAGAACTGCAGTGCATGGAACCAGTGTTCTGAGGGGAAGTCAAGCTCATTCCTTGAATCAATGCCTTCCTTCATAAAAGGTTTTTTTGCAATCCAGGATTTTTGTTGGGAAATCAATATAACAGAAAAGTCACAACTTGTTGTTTGTCTGATGTAGTCTGCAATCAGAGGGTGGAGTAGATACTCACCTCTTCCCGTCAACCACTGCTGAGTATTTCAAGAGGCGTTATGAAGCAAGTTTTCTGTCTGAGATCCAGCTCTCACTGGCTTGGCACTCTCAGTTTTCCAAAAGAACTCAGTTCTCATTGTGGCTATTATGACCAGGTTTTCAAAAGATTTCAACAGACTGAGTGCTGAGCTCCTTTGAAAATATCCTAAATAATTATTTAGGTGAGTAAATAGCATCTGACTCTGGTTCTAAAAGCTGATTCTTTCTGGAAAGTCTAACCACTCAGTGGAGTATATTATCAATTTTTCATTTTCCCTGTATATGATTTGCCTTTATATATTTTCAGCATTTGAGCTGTTGTAGATGCAGAATTTCTGCAAAATTAGAATTGTAGAGCAGCCGTAAATTGTACTGGGTTGCAATAATTCAGGATCAAGGAAATGCAGCCTTCCTATTGAGGGGTTGATCACATTAAAACTTGAATGCTATTATTGAGCAAAGTTTCCTAAGTTGCTGATAATTAGCAAGAGAGAATATGGTAGAAGAGTGAGGGTGAAGTCTTCATTCAGTGTTAATATCTCAAGAGCAAAGTCTAGGGTGAAAAGAGACAGTGCTGATGGCAGTCTTGCCTCCAAGGATGGCAGCACTGGGAACAGCAGTGAAGCTTTTAAACACTGTGTCCATTACAAAGTTGGATTTAACTAATTCCTGTCACAGTGCTTAAGAGGCAAAATGCCCAAATTGGTGTTCTTGGCAAAACTCCTGAGTGAGCACGTTATTCTGAATTTAACCCTTGAGATATGCTGGAGTGCAAGAACACAGCAACATGCCTTGTAAAATCAAAGACTCATTTGATGTTCTCTTCTTGAGAGTGCTCAGTACTGGAGGTCAAGCAAAAGAGTATAAGAAACAGGCCAATGCAGAATAATGCTCTTAAAGTACTTTTTCAGGATTCTGCCTCTAAAAAGTTATTTTTATCTGATTTATATCCTTTCTTTTACCTCCATGGCATCTTGTGGCCCTGACTTCCACAGTGTAGTTGCATTCTATGTGAAAAACTCATCTCTTTTATTTCAAACCTTTTGTCAGCTGCTGAGGTGTGAGAAATAGCTAATGCCCTATGACTCTGGAAATTGTACCATCCCTCCAAACTCTGCCCCATTAGTTTTTTTTCCAGCTACAAGTGCTATAGTTGATGTAGTTTCCTCTCACATGTGAATCTCCCTGGATCTCTGATATGAGGTTTCTCTGAGACAAAACCTCTTCTGGTTCATCTCTGTAGCTTTGGAAATGGGAAGATCTAAGCTGCCTACAGCAATCAAGACGTTTGTGCCTCATAGATTTCTCTTGCTACATAACAGTATTTTTTTTTCTTCATTCTCAATTCACCTTAAAAATCTCAGCATTATGTATGCTTTTCTGTCTACTCTTTAAAATGGAGCTGATAGTACAGAGAGGGAGGCACAAGGGTGCCATATTTTATTGATGGAGTGTGAATACTGGTTTAAGGACAGTTCTTGGGTCATGGTTATTTTTTCCATGCATGTGTGGATTAATGCAGGATTTCATTTGCTGCTCATCCCCCTGGCTTCTTGTGAAATGCTCTTGCATCTCCCCAGTCAGTTAGCCTTACAATCAACCTCTCTGAGCACTTTCATAGCATGCTATGTTTTGTTGCCTCATTAACAGCTCAATTTTCAACTATGATTTCAGCATAACATCTGAATGTATCTCACTTCCCAGCCAGTATTTTCTCTCTAGTGTGAAAATCACTCTTCTCTCATTACCTATATTTCAGTTGGCTGCCAAATCACTTGAGGAGTTTCTCTCCATAACCACTTGGTTCCTATCAGAGGTTTTTGTAAAGGGCTGTTCTGCTGGGGAAGTCTGAATGGCTGGGTCATATACAAGGCTGTAGCTCTGGTGGAGTTCTGGGAATCTACACTCCTTGGAAGAGCAGGTTATCTGACAGAGAATTCACAAATATTTAACCATGTACTTTTATTCTTGCAAGTACTGCATAAGAAAATCTATTGTTCCAGTTTCTTGACCAAGATGCTTAGCTGTATTATCAAGTTGCCATAAAAAACTTTTCATTTTGTCTATTGTTTCTTTATCCAAAAGCCAGGTGTTGCTGCAGATATATGCATATATATGCAGATATATGCACCTTCTTTTACTCTTTGAGGCAGAGAAATGAGAAGAGTTTGGTTATTTGGGACTCATGCAGAAGTATGGCAGTGATATTGTAAAGTGAAATATTTATTATTTTTGTTTCAAATTGGGTAAGAATATCTAAACTATATAATGTTGGTTTCATGAGAACTGTCCAGTGAACAGTTTATTGCTCTGTCCTTTGAAAGCAAAGGTGGTGCAATAGATGGAATTACAGGATTATTTTGAACAGTCTTTGAATAACTTGTTTTCTGACTGGCTTGTTGCTATAACCTCATGCTGCACTCAGTGTATTGTCTTTGGTTGGAAATTAGATACTTGCACAGAGCTGCAAACATCATCTGCAGAACATGAAATAGAAAATTTCAAATGTATTTGGAGTGAGGCTGCCCTATATATTGGATAGAAAGAAGTGTACTTTGAGACATGATGTTGTGGAAGTTGTATTTTCTTCTTTCAATTATTTAAACCACTTGAGCTTGTCTCTCAAACTTAATAACATCATGAAAATCCCCTGGTGAAGCTACAGTTTTATGATACCAGGTAGGGTGTATTTTATTTTCAATTTCCTAAATTATTATTTGTCAGCAAGCACTCTAGATTGCTTTTCTGTAATTGCCTTGCATGTGATAGGTGCTCCAGGATATTTTGTCTCAGGCTCCTGGTCATGGAGAGCCCTTCACAAAAGAAATCTCTTTCATTCTGCTTATTGCTGACTTTAGAAGGGGTTTGGGGTTTTTTTCTCTTTGCTGTGTCAATGTTTAGAAAGTGCCTGGATGTATGTAAAACACTTCTTTACCTAAATCCCATGTAACATTTATGGAAATCAGAATCATTTTACTAAAATACTTTTTCTTTTAGTAATATAAAGCATAATTAAGGTTTTTTTCAGGAAAAAATTCATATTGATGTTGCTAGTCTAAAATGATCAGTCCAAATATTTCGCTTCCTAATATGAGCATTGGCAATTATGAATTCTGGAACTAACACATAGAAAATAACATAGGTTTAACTTTTATAGATACAAGAAAATAATTACCACAACCAATTAATGAAAATGTCATAATTTCAAAATGTAGCTCTTGGAAAATTTGTCTTTACGTAAGAGATTAAAAAGGTTAAGACTGTTTAATTAAATAAACCCAGGAGGTAACTGGTGTCAAAAGCACTAGGTAGTAGTGGAGGAAAGGAGCAAAACAAAGCTTAATACTTTCAGAAGAGAAAAATATTGCATATTTTTTATAGTTGAGGCAATTAGTCCAGATAACTATCTGCTGGAGTGAGCTGCATTCTCCAAGCACTGAAGGAAGATTTTTAGGTATCTTTCAAAAGCAGATGCTACAGTTTTGTGAGTAGTCATTAGTGGGACTTAGTGCTGTGCCAGAGGGTTTAGGCTGGATTGTGAGGACTGGTCTGTAATTTCTTCCCTAGTTGTGCTTTGCAGTTTTAGCCCTTTTGTAAATTTCGGCTGAGGTGTGTGTTTGAATTCTGACTGGACAGGATAGCACCTTTCACTTAAACCACCTGGTTTCGGGTTGTTATGAGAGAGATGCTAATGGTGCCAAAGCTGAATTCATGAGGTAGTCTGGATATTCATTGCAGCCCCAAAATGTGGCAGCAGAGTAGAGAAATAATCTCTGCTTGCAACTGAAATGTTTTCAGAACAAGTAGAGAAAAGCTGATTTGTGACTTAAGGAGATATTTCCAAAATCGACCCAAGAACAGCTAGAAAAGAGACAGCTAGTTGTAAGAAAAGGAGCAATTTAAAAAGGGAGAGTAAGTTGTTCACTCTAGTCAGTTGGCCTAAATGTGTCATAGGCAGGACCCCAACAATTATTAATATTGTGTCCATTTCTCTGAAAATCAACAGAGAAAAAACCACAAAAATACAGAAAATACACACAAGCTGCACAGCGGTGTGATGCAGCTTGGGATGGATCTGGGAAGAAGTCTTGTTGCAAACTTAGATGCTTTTATCCCTTTATGGTCCATCTTGCAGCAAGACTCTCATGAAACCGGGAAATTCCTCATCCAGACCAAAGCTACAGGAAAACTGGGAAGTGCTACTGTCTAATTTCAGTCTTGGCTGAACCTTCCTTATTAAAGTAATGATTTTCCTGTGTGGAGATAGCAAAACATGTTAATAATACAATTAATGAGAATGTGAAAACTTTCAGAGACTGGTTTGGAAGTCAGACTTAGCAGGAAGAATGCATAAAATGGTTTAGACCCTGCTGGACGGGAGGTCCACCAGCACTCTTGCTTCCTCTCAAGTGACAGAGGTGTTTTGGTTTCAAGGACATGAAATTCATCCTCTGGCATCCTGTGTGGTATGGACCTCTGTAAATCCCTCTCTAAACTTTCATTTAGAAAGTCTGTCCACAAAAGCTAACATTCTGTTTTCCCCAGTGATAAATTACCGTAACATTTGATAAACACAATATGCCATAAGAGGGTATATCAGCCACTGTTATCAAAAGTTAATTTTCTAGACTAAATATTCATTTGGATCATTAGAGCTATTAAATCCTGTGTCAGGTTTTAAGGAGCTGGCTGTGCCTGAGTGCTAGAAGGAGCCTGAAAAGAATCATATCCTGTCAAGATAAATGATTGAACTGTTCAATGAACTCTTTGACTGGCATTGGTTCCAGTCATGCCAGCTGAAGCTCAATTCCTCTTTGTCTGTGTGGTCTTGTTTTCACCTTGCCTGTGGGGTGAAAGCAGTTTGATGTGACCCCCTTGCAGACAGAGGCATGAGCCTAACCTCTATTTACACCCTGTCATAATGGGGAGCTGGCAAACACTGCTGCTTGCTGCTGCTCTCCTCCTTTTCCCTGCTTTTTTTTTTTTTTTTTGTCAAATAGTTAGAAGTTGTGCATTCTAATAATAACCTAATTAGCATAGTAGGCTTATAACATCTTGTTTATGTTGTCTACTCTGTTTTGAACAGAAAGAAGCAAAGAAAATATGCTCTTTTGTATAGCTCAAGTACTGCCTTAGGGACAGCATATGATGTGGAGCAATAAGGTGACTGGATAATGTATGTGGAATTTTGTCCTTTTGAAATTAAAATTTGAGATGTGAGCTAATTCCAATCACATTCTGATTTGAAAGTTGGTGTATGACACTTGATACCTGATTTATTTTTTTGGCCTTCAGCAAACCTCCTAACAAGCTGAGTTTGTTGATAGTGCTGTATGTTTGCACTGACTCTAAATTCATTTCTTTTCTGTAACAGTAAAACTTTTGTTCAGCCCTTTTTCTTTATGGCCAGACTTTCCATGTCACCTACTGCCTCCTGCTCCCTCCCTCCCTTTCCCTCTGGTTCACTGATTGTTTCTTGGGCCAGACTTGGAATGTCAACACAGCCAAGTGCCCCAAGATGTCCCTACCCCATGTTCTCACAGTGACTGACCTGGAGCACTGGGGATCCCGCAGAATTCAAAGCAAATGTGCCCTGGGAAATAAAAGGGAGGAAAAACTTTCTGGGGAATCTTCTGGAAAATAACTGTGGATTTTAGGATTTTCAGGTGAAGTGAGACACTGCAGGTCCACTTGAATGTATTGTTGCATTATTGTGGGGCAGGGCCCTGGTTTACTCTACAGTGACTACCTCCTGACAGTGATTTATCACCATAATATGTAAAATATTTGTGACCTACAGCAGTGACTGATAGCTCCCCTAGAATTCACAAAAGGGAAGAAAAGAAGCCTTATTTAAAACTACAAAGGAAAGAGATGATTCTAAAAAGAAAGGGAGGAAGGAAGGAAAAATGTGCTGATGGATCTCCTTTGCATTTTGAGGGATCATTTCTATCTCTACAAGGAGATAAGTTATAAATAGAATAACAAATATATACCATTCTTTTATGGCTACATTAAAGGGAAATAAGATGCAAATGAGATGGAACAACTTGTGGAGAAAGCTAGAAACCTCTCAGATAAGACATGCAAATATAATGTTAGGAAATAAAGAGTCCTTTGTAAGTAAAAGAAAAAGAAAACAGAAGATTTTTTAATGTAGTTAATCTGTAATTAAGATTGTTAAATTGTTTTGAATGTAAATCCTGATTTGAGGAAAGAGAGCAGGGACAAGTTATGTTTGTTCCTCTTGAGCAATTATACATGTGTTCCTACTGGAGGGGAGATCCAATGACAATCGAAGGCTGCTGCTACTATGCCCTAAAATTTGAGGCTGTGCAGAATACACTAAATGAAATTGTCTGAAAGGACAAAAATCATTGTCCTCTCTGGGTGCTAATGGAAATGGAGGAGATGTGTGGGAGGAATCTTTGATAATGCTCAGAGGGAGCCTTAGCAACTCCTTCCCCACATGCCCAATCTTTGCCCTCAAGGTCCAGGAGATGGGGAGTGATTGAGATGATCATGTGTCTGACCACTGAGACCAGCAGAAGGTCTCTCTTCCTATCTCTCCTTACACTGTAACACCTCAGAGAGGAAAACTTCTCTCCCTTGTCTTCCTTCATCCTTTTTGTATTAATCCTGGAAGGTAAAAAAATGCAAATTAGTTTGTGGCTTTTAATCCTGTTTCAGACCTGTTGTTATGTAAAGTAGTAAGGTGTTGCAGGCTCTGTAACACTTCACTTTTAGGTTCAAAGATTGCTTCTGCTGTCATGAGTCATTAGAGAGAGTGAGCTGTGGGAAAGTGGCACTTCTGCCAAAGTGGCAAAGCTGTACCACTGGTCCTGTACCACTGGTCCTGAGTGACTCAAACATGCCATGAGGGACATCTGGAATCAGCTGGGGATGGATGTACATGTAACAGCTAGCTAGCTAGACACCTCCAGAAAATGTTCTCTTTTCCTGTGAGATGGTACCTAGTTACAGAAAAGACTGTTTTCAGGAAAAAATGTATTTCAACATTTTCTAGATGAAATTTTTCTTCTTCTGCTTTGGCACACTCAAAATTATCAAAAGAAAACATTCCAGATGGACTTCCCCTTCTTTCTCCCTATATGGCTATTGACTTGCAAACCTTTTCAGGATTTTGGCTTTTTGTTCCATTGAGAAAAGGTAGGGTTTGGATCCTCGGGTTGGCAGTGGGGAGGAAGGCTGCCCAGCGTGGCTCTCACAGCCCATGGTGTGGTTGTAAGGATTCGTGCACATCAGCAAGGCAAAGCCTTGCAGTGTGATACCCTGGCTGCCTTCTGGTCCCAACTGGGGCTCCAGCATGGAGCAGCAGCTCATGGCAGAGAAGCTCCACGCTGAAGCCCTTTCTTAGAGCAGCTTTGCATGCACAGCAAAGCTTTTTACTTGTGCTTTGCTCAGCTGCTCAGGGTTTGTCCCCTACATTGCGATGAGCTCCGAGCTTCCAGAGGCTGCTTGGTTTTGGAGTAAGCCGTGAACTTAGAGCACCAATTGCATTAATTGCTTTCACGCCAGCATATTTCCATTGTGGCTGCCATTATAGTTGTGTAATGTTTCTTCTCTCTCCTCTTTCATGGCTTTCTTTGCCTTGACAGTCTCAGTCAGATTCCCTCATTCACATCTGCTAATGTGAGGGCTGAATAGAATTAATCTATGCAACGATGGCTTCAGAAAAGACGGGAGGAGGATGGTGGAGGGAGAGATGTAATAATCTCAAAAAATAATTTCTACTTAATAAGTGCCATTTAAAAAAAATATTTCAGTTAATTTGTCCCAAGGAAGATACCTGTGGTATTAGTAACGGGGCTCCCAATCCAAAAGTTTTATCACCCCCCTGTTCCTTTTTCCCTCAGCTTAAAAGTCACCCAAGTGAAGGAATAGACAATGCACAGATTACTTTATTTGGCTTCGTCAGGTTTGCCAGGAGAGGAGAATGCTGCCAAGCTCCCCAAGACAAGCTATGCTGGGTGCTTGCCCTTGTGCCAGTGTGAAGACAAAAAAAAATCAGGAGCCTTGAAAAGAAGCTGGTGCAGCACATGGCTCTTTCCCACTCCTCACAAATGATGGCTGTTGTGCTCGTTAACCTCTTGTGGGGCTCAGTCAGTTCACGCTGTGCAGCAGCGGAGAGCTGAATGAAATGAAAGGCTCGCAGGACCCATAGAAACGCCATAACTCCTCCATTCCCAACGCGCAGGCGAAGGCCGCCTTCCCCCTGGAATACCAAGTGCTTCTCATCAAACTCTTAATAAGTCAATCCCGGCTCCATGTGGCGGTGACAGCTCGGATTCCTGCACAGGGCAAGCCCAGCTCCTGATTTACCCCTTGGCTTTGGCAAGGCACCTCAGGCTCGTGCTTGGCTTCGCTCTGCCCGCACGCTCAGACGAGTCTGAGTCCTCAGCAGACATGGGTTCAGCTTAGTTAAACCAGCCCTGTCTCTGTGCAAAGCCCAGTCTCACTCAGATCCTTAGCAGGGATCTGAAAGGAGACATGTAATGAGCTTTTAGCTTATAGGATCATTAAATAACTCCATAACATCCCTCATAAAAAAAATGTCTTTTTTTATCCGAGTGGCTGCAGTTCTGATAAATAAAAGAGAATCTCTTCTTTGTGCTTATCAATGAACAAAGGAGACTGTACAGGCTGATCCAAGGCCCGCAGAAATGAAAGGGAGAACCAAAGACTTCAAGGCACTTCAAATGTAGGCTCTTCTAACTAGTAGCCTTTGATTTTAAGGATTTTTATCTCAAAATGAAGAGGACAAAGGTAGTGTTTAAAAGGAGCTATGAGCAGTTGAAGGGCGTGATAAACTCCCATCCAAGTCTGTGTGCTGCAAACAGACTAAGATATGAGCTCTGATATTTAAAACAAAAGGGGAGAAAATTTGAAACAAAGCCTAGAGCTAATTAGAAAAACCTCAGAAAAAATACCAAGAAAAAATAAAAATCTGTGGTAATTTGAATGATACAGGGAAAGCACACTGAATTCAGCATAACTGATTTTTTTCCTTTAACATTTTTCACCTGAGTTTATATATCAAAGGACAAAGTATGCAGAAAAAAAAAAGGAAGAAAATGCCATTGCAGCAAAATGTACATTAAAATGTGAAATACATTTAATGGTGTAATATTAACGTATTGCCTTGGACATCAAATTACAATATTATCCAGTGCTTCTTAGATGTCAGTGAGTGCAGGATAAAGAGCTGTTTTCCATGTCTTGTGATTCTGTTACCTTTCTGGATGAGGAACTATTGCTGGAATCATCCTTTTCTTTTCTTACCCGCCCCAGGTCCAAATCACCATCAATTCACTGAATTCTGTGAGTTTTTGGGTGGTGCCCCTTCTGTTGAGTCAGTGGATGCCTCATTTTGCTGTCAGATGCTGATGGATCTGTTTCCTTGATTCCTTGGTCAGGCTGAGATAGCTTTCTAGGCTCACCATGCAGTGAAAAATAACCAGATCAGGAGCTTATATAATAACAATTTTCAATTTGTAAACTACATAAAAAGTGTGTTTTTTAAATAATCCTGTATATCTTTAAAGGAAATAGCATCAGAAAGTTTATAGTTTGTCCAACTTAACCTTGGGGAGAAGCATGTAATCGAATTTACTTTTGTTTCATTTCAATTTAAATCCATGAATGTCTGTGTCTTGGTCTTATGCTTGGTATGTAAAAACCAGAAAGCAAAGCCTAGTTAAGAGAAGCAACAGCAAAATGGTATGAGTGTTTCCAAGGGATGAAAAGTGTGTGGTCTTCATTCAGATTTCAAACTGGTTTGACCCCATGTCATCCTATTGGCTTTAGTTATTGTCCTGATTTATGTTAGCACAGACAAGAGCAGGATTAGATATAAATGTGGTAGCCCATTGTTTAGATGAAACATGTTTGTTTTTCACAGCAGCATTCTGAGAAGTTGACTAGAACTAAATAATTTAAAATATATATCTATTTTTTTAGAAAAAAATGTGTCTAAACCCATCTATATGCTCATTTTGTGCAAAATTAAAATTATATATTGAAGCATTAAAAACCCCATAGTCCTAGATCATTAGCAAAGCACTCTTAAACATATTTCTGTCCTGTTTTTCAGTAATTAATACACATTAAAAGATGAAGTTTTTAAATTAACTACAAATTTTATCATCTGCTGATGCTGAGATTATACTTTCAGTGAGATGTACCAAATTAACTTAAAAATTATTTTAAAAGTGCTGTTTGCCTTTTCACGTCACTTGCCAGAACGTTGCACTGTTACTAAGATTCACCTGAGTATGCACATTCTTATAATGAGCAGCTCTTCAGAAAAGAGAGTAATTGCTTGTGAACTGAACATATAATATGGCTGGCTTAACTTGGCTGACTTTTGAGTTTTGATGTAGTTAGGGAAAAGATGTCTTCACTTGTGTTCCACTCTATGGCCACTGGGACAATGTAGAGCCTGCTGAGTGCAGAATATGGCCCTGATTTAAAAGTCTAATATGGCTTAAAGTTAGAAAGCAATCAGAATAATACAGATAATGTATTATTAAGCTGGGCTGGTGAAACTTGGTGAACCAGGAGCAGGGAATGGAGAGCACTCAGGTGTATGGGGCACTGGATACCAAGAAGAGCCAAATGGAGCATGGCAGCGTGTCAGGAATATGTTGGAGCATGAAGACAGGCCTGAAATCCATGGAAAAAGATCTCTTTAAAAGGCAGATGTGGGTGGATAAGTATCAGGTTTAGATTGGATACCAGAAAAAATTTCTTCATTGAAAAGCTTGTCTTCTTTGGAACAGGCTGCCCAGGGAAGTGGAGGAGTCACTATCCCTGGAAGTATGTTAAAAATATGTAGATGGTGGAGCTTAGGGACATGATTTATTGATGAAATTGGCAGTGCTTGGCATTTTTGGACTTTGCATACTTGGCAAGTTTATGGTTTGAGTTGATGATCCTAAAGGTCTTTTCCAACCTCAATGATTATATGACTATATATCGGCTTGAGGCTATATTTTTTGACCTTCAACTTGTGATGTGGTCCCAGTAAACAAAGCTTTGTGGAGTCTTCCTCTCAGAATGATGTGAGACAGTGATGAAAGGAAGTTATCTGCTTTGTGCTATCTCTTTCCCATAAAATATAATTGGAGAAATTGAACATGATACTGTGTTGAAGATGCAGCTTGTCAGATAATTGTGCCTCTGGGATTTATACTTCTGTTCCTAATTTTGTGTAAGCTGTTTTAAAATGCCACATCAAATTATGCTGAGAACATAAACATTGTGAAAAAGATGTTTAAGAGTTAAGAAACACTGCAATTGAATCACCTTCAGCAATCTCCTGCAGGGATATATGTTATCATACAGCTTTTAATTGAAGAATGACACTTAGGCTTGCAGAAGAGTGCCACTGAAAGGGGAACAGACCATTTTAGGAAAGCTTTTTAAAAACACTTGTAATTTTGTTTGGTTTTGCTTTTTTTTTAAAAAAAAAAGGTGAACTAGAAACCATGCTCCTATGATATTTAGTGTGGCTAAACTGTGATGCAGCAGTGTGAATGCTCATCTGGACACACAGTGGAGCTGCCTCTCAACCTGCTGCAGTGTTACTATTGCCATGTAGCTGTAGCAGTGTGCTCTCAGCACGACAGAAGAAATGATCATTTATCCAGATTCCTTGTGAACTTTGGAGCTTGTATTGTGCTTTGTGCTGCTGAAACCTGGGTGGTTTCAGTGCCTGAAGTGGCACGTTAGCATCAAACTCCGTGGTGACCTGCAAGCACTGCCTGCAGGGTGAAGGCAGCCCCACTGTCAGTCACTGAACTTAAACTGCATGTTCACAATGAAGTTTCCTAGAGATGATTCCCTCTCTGGCTTAAGAATTGCATGTACAGAAGGATAGCCTCTAGCTCTACCTCCCATTACTGTAGGAGGAAAATAGATGGGTGTTCTGGTATTTTGGAGTCCCTTGAGGATGCAGTTTTATGGGAAAAAATAAAAAGGTAGATGTTATAAATATTGTGTGCTTTAGCGTTAGGATTCAGACTGAGTAATGCAGAGCTTCTTCAGACCTAGTATGTTCCCAAACACCACAATGTGCCAGAAAGAAAAGCAATGAAGAGAATAGCAAATAAATGCTCTGCCAGTGGTGAAATTCTCCAAAGTATGTGAAGCCTTAAATGGGGCACTATTTTTTTTTGGTGTTTGTGAGCAGTGTGGACTTGTAAAAGAGAGATGCACAAAAAGTCTCATTATTTCTGTAGGTGCTAGTTAGCTCCATATTCTGGCATGTTTTAGTAGTTTCAGTTAAATCTGGCATGGCAGACTTGATGTGAAAATTTGTTGAGGAATGTAACACCAAAACTGTATCAGAAACCAGAATGAAAGATTAAGCATTTTTGAGTGAACTGAGGTTGTACCTTTCATCATTGTGAGAGACAAATAATTTTTGAGGGTTACTTTGTGACTGTATCTCAGAGCTGAACCCCTCACAAAGTTGAGCAATTCAGAAATAATGCCGAGCAGCATAGCTAGACTTTGCCAATCCAAGAACTGCCCTTTTCAGGGTAAAATTTATATTAAAGGATCAACAGTTCCCTGAAACATGATTGTGTTGGATTTGCAGTCAGAACATCAAGAAAGAGCTGAAACTAAGGCCATTAGGAAAGGCAGATATTCTTTCCAATATTCTGATTGAAAGAATATTGGAAATACTTATTGAATCTCCTTCCTTGCTGCATGATTCCCAAAACAATGTGGTAAGCAGAGTCTCTTATAAAGAGAGAATTACTGGGTTATGTGTGCTAATTAGGGTTCTGATAGACATTGTCTATTGATTTGTCTCTCAGCCTCCTGATTAACATTCATATTTCTCCATGAAGAAAAGCACTGAAAGATAGCTGAGTCTTTTTTTCCTGCTGTTTGCTGGCTCATCAAAGAGAGGAAACCATTGCCATGGGTGCCTGCCTGGCTCCTGGGTGTTTCCATGTTCGAATTTCCTGCTTGTGACAATGTAATGAGATTTGTCTTTCCTTTGCCATGTTTACAAACTTTTCCATTATCTGAGGAATCAAGCACAATACTCATCTATGGCTGCTTGTGAGGAGTTACTAATCTCAGGGCACTCTGACAGAAGGTTGCTCAAGGCATTGTCATGGACAGTAAAAAAAACAAATCCAACCTACAGATTTTAGCAAATGATGAATTTAAATACAAAGAAATTATTTAGGAAGACAAATATTAGTGTAGGTTTGCCCATCACCAGTTTTGTATTGATCATTGATGCCAAAGAGCTAAGATGCACTCCTTGCTCCTTGCCCTCTTTGGTAACAGAGATTACAAGAGTTTATTTTTTGTAGTAATAGTAATAAGAAGAGAAGAGGCATAGAAAAATATGGCCATTCTTTTTTTTTTTCCTTTTTTTTTTTTTTTGGTATTTGTTTTTGGCAGTGCCACTTCAGAAAAATTCTTCCCTTTAAATAAAAAATCTCCCTTGCTGTCAGCTGATTTCTTTACATGATTTTAAATCTTATAGTAAAGAAAATGTAGATGGGGTTTTGTTAGGTCTATGGCATTGGTAGCAAAGCAGGGAAGAAAAATAACCCATGCAGTGGGCAAATGCAGGAGAGGTGGAGGATACTTTAGAGCAGAATGATGCACAAATGAAGAGTAAAGTAATAAGAAGAACAAGTTAATGGTAGAAACAAAGACTCTAAAATTAAACCCTAGATAAACTATGCTAAGAAACCAGACCTGCAAGTTCAAATATCTTACATTTGTGAAAGGTGCAATGGGCAGTCAGTCATGTTTTCCATTTTCACTTTGTCTTTCTTGGAAAGGCCACTGTTATTTTTCCCACTAGCAATGATCAGTGCAAGGGAAAGCCAGTTTTCAAATAAGATCATTTTATCAGGGGATAAAAAAAATGGAGGTTAGTCAAGGAAGTGTGGACACTGTTATTGAATCTGTGACCATGGGAGGTAGGAGAAAACCATAAAAAGAGGCCATGTTAACAGATTGCAGTAACAAAATAACTCTTCTGTATTTACCTGTCTCTAAGATGCTTTTAACAAGACATACCATAAAGGGAGAAAATCTGTTTATTTGTAAAGGTCACTGTATATTTGCTATCCTGGACGAAATGACTGTACACACAAGTCACTACAACCCATGCCAGGCTCTGGAACTGAAGTGCTGAAATTCAAGAGACTTACAAAAAGAGCTTCTAGCTTCCTTTACCATACCCATGCAGAACTGGTGTGTCAGACTCCTGATTGCAATTTCTCCCATGCACTCACCTCCATTTATATCCCTTCTCTGCAAATGGAACTTGATCTTTGCTTAAAAGGAGGCAGACATCATCCCCTTTCTCACTGGGCATCCATAACCTCTCTTTAGATCCTGCTCCTCCACCCCAAGCAGTGACTGTCATCCTTAAAGCCACTGAGAAATGTAGAAGTCCTAATTCTCAGAGAAATAATCTGAAATTTTCATTTGTTAAAAATATTTTTGTTGGTTTTGAAATGGCACATAGGCCATACAAGACATGCTTGTATCAGCTCTATCCTTGCATCTCTAGAGATTATTTTCACAGGCATCACAGGCATTGCAGACTAGTAGGGCTCTATTTACACCTCTTCTAGAGAAAGAGAGGAGATGAAGTGAATCTACAGAGTTCTGGGGAACATTGAGTGTTACGATTGGATACATTAATACTGATATTGCAGTCTCATCCATTCTCTCTCACACATGCACACAAGAAATTTGGCTTGTATGTTCTCACCCAAAAAAATGAGTTAAGACATGTGTGTTGAGAAAACTGAGGGACTGGCTGACAGCATGAAACATCAGACCCACATAGCAAATACAGTGTATTTGTCAGTTCAGAATAAATCATCTCATTGTCAAGTAACAGACAGCATGGAGCATGTTAGTCTACATGAACATCCAATTTGCCTGCTTGTAATGAAAATGCTGATTTCTGGGAATGCTGCTGCACTGTTTTACATGCTCTCTTGCTCACATGCACATGTTATATGAAAGGCTGCTCTTTTCATAACTGAAAAATATCACTGGAGAATAGGCAGTTTTATTAAAAGTGTGTCTCCTGCTGACAGTTTACATATTTTGACAACCTCTTGGAGAGCAGCAATAATCAGCTTGAGGCCGTGCTGTGTATGGCCTCAGTGATGCATGGCAGGAGAGCAGAGACCCAGCTCCGCATCCCGCCCGTACCCACCCCCGGTGTGCTGGAGTGGAATTCCAGCTCTGCATTCATTACCACCTCATTATCTGCCTCAACATCTTTCAAAGTCATTTTTCCTCATGACTTAACTTGGTCAAAATATTTTTATTTACCTGTGCTGGCAGATTTTCACATGTGAAGGAGTTTCACATGGTCTCAGTTTGCATTGCCTCAGTCAGAGCTCATGGCTCGGTCAGAGCAGAGGCAGCACTGGTGCATCAGACTAAAGTCACTTGGGGACACAAGGTTGTTCTGCTTTCTGCTTGTCAGCCAGAGGTAATTTTGCAAAAAGGGGAATAAGTTCCCGGCTCCCCTTTCCATATCCTAGTACAATTTGAACCATCACTTGCATAAAATTAGTTCTCTTTTTCCTTCCCCCCACCAAAAATTAATTCTAGCAAATCCTTGACCACAGAGTAAAGGCATTAAGAAGGTGACAGCACAGTTGTATCACAAGGAACAGTAGGTTGGCTTGTACATGAACAAGCTGTTATGTTTCCAGTGCTTAATTTTCAGAAACGAACCTTTTAAAAAAATCCTTTGTTATTACATGCTCTATCTATTACTTACAGGTGGATCCTTTGAGTGCAAATAAGAATAAACACCACAGTGGTTTTGTATTGTGGTGGTGGGGAAAAAAAAAGCTGAATTTTATGGAGTTATTAGTGATCTTATAGATAATTGTATGGAACTTTTAAGCAACAAACTTCCAAGACATGGTACCGGAGGGGATGGAATCAGTTTTGAGAATAAGGATAGCCTATCCCACACAGAGTTGCAAAGACTGTAGCTGTGATCAGTGGGATTAAAAAAAAAATAAATTATTGTGACCTGTAGTTTCAGAACTACTGCCTGTACCATATTTTGGCTTTTAGATGTTGCTCAGTTTTCATCTATATGTGAACACAGTGAACCCATTCTGGTAAATTCCACAGTAAAGCAAACAAGAGTCCAACCTATGTGTCATTGATTTCTGCTGGAAACCAACTAAAGATGTAAAATGGCCCAATATATCCCTGAGGGTTTGCTTGGAAACCCTAAATAGACTTAATGGGTGGCAGAAACCAATACTGGATATGGAGTATGAATATGGATAGGAGAAAAACTGAATATCCATATTGAATATGGATAGGAGAAAAATTTCTCCTCTCTAGATACTGACCACTACAACATGGTATACAGCATCCATGATCCTCACATATTTTAAGGACTTTTTGAAATCTGTGCTCATTCAGGCTCCAATTAATAGAGGAATGAAGGATATACTGTTGCTAGTCCCTCATTATCTCTAGAGATCTCACTAAAATTTTTTACTTGGCATTGCATGCATAGAATATGGCTTTTGGATGATGGGAGTCAGAAAAAAAATATTACATAAAATGGTGATATCTGTAGGCAATCCCAAATGAAACCTGCAAACCTGTATGACTACATGACCTTCACAAGAAAGGCTTTCTTTTCCTCTGATGAAAAGGAACCCCAATTTAGAGATAAACTTTCTGCCCATGGTGATAGCACAGGTTGCTTCTGGTCAGATCCAGTGCTCAGCACTATTTCTTAAGTGGAGGAGTCTTACTCTCCGTGGCTAGAGAGGTTTGACAAAATACCCTGCCAAAACCTCTCTTCAGGCTTTACTGTGTTTTTCATTTGTCCTTCCCCTTGGTGCTGTTATCTGAATCTGTCTGAGGTGGCTCTCTGCTGTGTTTCAGGGAGATAGGCCACTCTTTCCAGTCTACACTGCTGAAACTTTCACCAGGCCTTCACTTGCAGATTAATTTCTGTAACTTCCTGAATGTCTGCCGCATCCAGTGTACTTGCTTAAGTGTTCCTTTTGCATCCCATAGACAACAGCACCATCATGCTGGAGTAATTTCTCCAAATTTCTTCATATTTAATATCCTGATTTTATTTCCTAGTTTTACTTTGTTTTCTGCAACATCCCTATTTCATGTATTTTCACTACTTTTCAAAAACACCTTCTGTTCCCTTCATTTTATTCAATGAAGACAAATGATTTATCCATCCCCAGCTACAATTTATCTACTCCTGATGCTGCTCATTGTTCTAGGTCAGTACCCAATCTTTTCTTTGCTGAAAATACTAGCTCAAAGCAAATTATCATTAATTCATATGGGTGACAACCTGTACACATCTGGCTGGAGAAACTAGGAGATTTTAGTGATGTGACCTGCATCTGTTTCTGCTGGCCATTTCAGTATCTTTTCCTTTTCTTTAAGGTATACTGCTTTAGGTAATACAAAAATTTTTGGATCAGTTGTCCATCTTTTCAGAGATTTGCTGATAATAGTATCCAAAGAAGAACTGGCATCACATGGGCCCCTGAATTCTAATTCAGTATAAACAATGAAGCTCCTGATAAAGGTGAATAAGTTTCTACATTTTCAGAAGGAAATGTGGGATAATTCCTGTTTTGTAGCTGGTGCTATCAGCAGGATGTCCTGCTGGTGACAGGACAAGAGACAATGTGTACAAACTGAAGCACATGAAATTGCATCTGAACACAAGGAGGTACCATGTTGTTGTTGTTGTTTTTGGGGAGAGGATATGGAGTTTCTGTCTGTAGAGATACTCAGCCCCATCTGGACACATTGCTGAGCAACCTGCTTAACCAGGTGATCTAAGAAGGTCCCTTCCAGCTTTGATTTGGGAATTTTGTGATTTATGGTTTAAACAGTGAATCTTTATGTTGTCTAGTGCATGTCACTTTCATTCCACAAAATGCTGGTTTTCCTGAAGGTGCCAGGGTCTATTAACTCTTCCACAGAAACGTTCACTTTGTTTCTCTTGTGTAGGCTAGGTCTTGATGTTCTGAATTCCAAGGTTTAGACTGGAAAAGATGTTTAGGATATTATATCCTACTAGATGAAGGAGTCTAAATGCCTTACTGAATCTGTCATAAGACAGCAAAGGAATAACAGAAACCCTTTATTCATATAAACCACAGTGTTTCTTTGGTTTTCTTGTTCTGATGCTTTGCATTTTGAATTGTAAACAATTAATTAATTGGAATACTCTTTCTGGGAAAAAAATGGGAAAATGAGCTAGCACTGGAGATACAAACAACTTCCTCAATAGTTTGGCTAAGGAGACCCAAAAAAATTTTACTTTAGACAACATCATGAGATGTGTGCTTGACCTTTGTTTCTCAGTATTAGTTATCCATATATTGATTTTAATTTTCCTGTTAGTGATTCTTTCAATTTCATCCACATTTATTTATAATTAATGCAGCAACATTTTGTTGGCCTAGAAGTATACGCTTTCAAATGCAAGTTAAATCCAGAATTCAAATACTCTGTACTCCTCCTGTGAGGATTGCTCTGAACTATATGGTAGTTAAAAGAATAATAATATTCTGAGAAAAAAATATCCCATCTTTAGGAGTCTGGTTTCTTCTTATTGATTCATGCAAGCAGTGAGGTCTAATTGTTGCTTATATCTGCTTGGTTATAGCTTTGGAAAGCCTGACATAATCCAAATACAGTTTTTTGTAATGAATGTTGTTTCTAGGTTTTCGTCTGAGAAATCTGCTCCCTGAGGAGTGATTTGTAGTGATGAAAACTCTGCAGGGCTGAGAGTTTAACTTGGCTTCTCTTGCACTCCTGTTTGTAAACCCCTCATCACTGTCTGGACCTTCTATCTGGGGCTAGAAATGTTAAAAAAATGGCTAATGAGAAACTCAGCAGACTGCCAAGATTTGCCAAGGGTTTTGCCCATTTGTATATGAGGCATTAGAATGTGACATTGTTCTAAAACACTGTTGTTGACTTAGAAGTGTAACTCCACGTGGATATTCAGTGATTCCAATGGGGGAGGAACCTCAGCCTGCTCTTGGGAGAAGCTGCTTCACAGGTGAGGTTTGAAACCAAATGCCTGACCACAGTGAGCATTGGGGCTGGCTGTGATGCAGCTGTAAAACACGGAGAGCAGGCACTGCTTTGGCAATGGTGCCAACAAAAAAGCAGATGCAAGGTCTTGTGAGAGGATGATGAGTGTGTAGATGCAAGCATGGCCATCTATATGTACATGAATCTCTGTGTATGGATACATAACCTGCCCCCAGTCAGTGCAGTTGTACAGAGCACAGAACAGTGTGCTCAGGCAGCAAGAGCAGAGATGCCCCAGTGGCCAGTGCAGGCAGGAGCAGGAGGAAGCCCCACCCTCACACACCTGCCAAAGCCAAGGGTACCACACCTGCAAGATGTTATCTCCTCTAAGAGTTTCTGAGGGATTGGTTAAGTGCTTTGGTACTGCTCAGTCTGGGGTCCAGGGAATTGTAATTTATCTGCTTATTAAGTGGCGTTTAACATCAAACATGTCCAAAATTATCAAAAAAAATCAAATAATTTTTGATCTGATGCAGAGACTCAACACTTCATTTGCATTCGTTGCTGCACATCAGAGGGTTTTTCGTTCTTTTCCTCCCTATGTAAATGCAATGAATTTGTGGTGGTATTAAAATAACAAAATATTCCTGCTATTTCAGTATCTTCTTCCAGAAGATTTTCTTCGGGGGTTGAGGGAATTGGAGAGCGCCGTGCGTTGTTTTGGTTCTGTGGCTGTGGCCGTGAAGTGCCTGGCTTTGTGGGGACCCCTCGGCTGCCCTTTCTTCCCTGGCTGTCCATTGTGGCGGGCTCATTCATGCATCCCTAAACCCAGCGTGTGCAGCAAAACGCTGACTTCCAGGGGCAGCAAGGGCCTTCCTGAAACCGCCCCGCCGCTAGCTCAAAACACTGCATTTGTTTTACGTCCTCCCGTGGAAATAGCAGAGCCCGCAAGGCCTCCCAGCTACGGTGGGCGAGCCTCCCCCGGTGCCTGCCCCAGCACGGGGGAGCAGCCCCTGGCTGGGCCCCCGGCCCCCTTAATCCCCCCGCCCGCGTTGCCCGGCCAACAGGCCAGACAAGCAGGTGATGCATTGACAGGGAGCAGATGGTCTCCCGCCGAGGTAAGCGGGGCTCAACAATGCAACCATATTGATCATATTGCTCCTTTTATCTTCTTCGCCTTCAACTTCGGTCTTGAGGTTTCCCCGCTAATAAGACGCGGCCTCCCCCCGGCCCAGCCCCTGACCCGGCTGCATGGCAGCCTTCCGCAGCTTCTGGGGAGAGAGTGAGCCTTCATCACACCCACCCAGCTCCAGCTCTGCTTCCTCTCCTGCTGAAATCCTGCTGGAAGTAGGGAGGGCCACCATTTCCCTACTCTCCATGACCCTTCAGCCTCATCTCCCTTGTAGCCCTCTTCCTCCTGCCCTTTGCCATTTAGCAAAGGGGTGAGGAGACTATGAGACCTCTCTGCCCCAGCCTGACCACTGAGGCCCACCATCCCTCACTGCCTCACTGGACACCTCTGTCTTCCTCTTTGGCCCCCTTAATCTTGTTTATATTTGTGTGTGTATAAAAAAGGCTGGAGATGACCCATTTGCTCCCACCTTCCCCATGTGGAGAGCGCCCAGGGCCCACTCTCCATTTGCTGTCCTCTCCTGTACTGTACCTGTGGCCACAACTCCTTTAGTCTGCTCAAGCGTGTTTAGATGGAAGCAAAAACTGATGCCTTCCAATCCCTGTCCCTGTCACTTCCTCTCCTTGACTGCACACTCTTCTTCAACAGACAAACAGCCAGAAACATCCCCAGTCTCTCTTGGTGCCCATGTCTTGCCCTTTCTCCTTCAGCATGCAGGGCCATCAGCAGGAGAAGGAGCCCTGGAGCTCGCATCCTGCTCCTTCCATCGTGTACCCTGGAGCTCGCATCCTGCTTCTTCCATCGTGTGACCCCCCTCAGACACTGGTGTACAGATAAACAAGAGAGAGAAGCCAGGCCCTCCACCTGCCTCCCCCCTTGCTCCCCTCCCTTTCAGCAGCCCCAGCCCGCATTCACTGCTGTGTGAAGATGCTAAACACCGAGGGCTCGAGCACTGTTAGCCACTATTCACAATTTTAATACTTGCTTCATAGCTGTCACATAAATTCATTGCTGACTGCAGGCTTAGAATAGCAAGAGGGAACTTTAAAATAAAGAAAAAGAAGGAGCATGTAAGGAAAAAGAAAAAAGAAATCCTAAGGGCACTTTGCTATGGTATCTGCACTTGTTTGCAGGTGCTTTTGGAAACTATAACTACTGTAACTCCACACAGTGCTCTCTAAAGTAGCTGTCACATTGTGTTGTTGTTTTTTTTAATCTATTACGCCAGCACACATGCACTTTTTTTTACAGTAGATAAAAATGCCTATAAAGGCTTCACCCTTCTCTTTTTTTATAAGGGAAAAAAAAGAAAAGCAAAGAAAGAAGCTTGTGAATGAATGAAAAACAATGCAGGGTCACAAAGCTGTCTCAACCAATGTCATAGTGGTGCTGCTGGGCAGGCTTACAGAGGACTTCTTGTTCCTTGATTTTTATGGTGATCGGTAGAACGCATGTCGCACTTTGCGAACAGGTTCAGGACAAGTGGCAAAGAAAAGGCTCCTCACAATAAACTCTTTTCTACAGCACTGGGAGCATTATGCCTGCAAACACCTGTAGTTTTCAAAGAGGGAGCTGTAAAAGACACAAACAAAAAAAAAAAATAGCAAGGCAAGACAAGTTGCAGTGCATGTCACAATTGGTACAATGGTGGTTTTTTAAACTCATGTGAGACTGTGGAGTTTAAAAAAGCCACAGAAATATTATTGATTGCTAGTGCCAGAACTCAGAGGTGCTGAGCTTGGGAAACAGAGAAATGAGATGAAAAGAGAAATGGAAGGTTCAGCCTAGTGATCTGGCAGGTTTTCAGTACTGCTCTGGGATGGTCCGGCAGGAACCAAGAGCCTGCTGTTCTTTCTGAAGCATGTCCTTGAAATAACTACCAAGCCCCTGTGACCTGTGAAGCCAGGGTCTGCCCTGAAGTCCAAGGGACATCCTTACATGTGCCACTTAGCCAAAGGCTCAGTAGTACACTCCAGACTTTTTTGTCTAGGTACTAGGCACTAGCTAAATATGACTGCTTTAGACTGTAAAAAGACATTTATCTTCCTCTTCAATGTTGGGATAAACTAACAAAATATCATTAGGAGGACATAAAAAAGGGTCCCTGGCTTAACTGACTCTCAGGTTGATAAAGGGAACATCTCTTGTCCCCAAGATTGCTCATTCCAGTAGATGTATTGTGAGCCAAGTCCCCAGTACTTCTTGAGTGAACACCCCGAGTAAAGTTCATGTCAGAATAGGTAGCTATGTTTTTTAAAAACCTGTAACAGAGGTCCTTATTAGCATCCAGGAGAGCTCTGCCTCGAGAGAAACCTCTTATCACTTCAGAACAGCTAAAGTGGTTCAGTGTTTCAAAAAATTAAAATTTTATATGAAGCAGAATTTTCTTCATTAGAAAAAACTAAAAGAACTTATTACGATTCTCTATGTCCTTCACAGTGTTCTTTTCTGTCCCTACTTTTTCTTTTGGGATTCAATTCATTATGATTCCTGCAGTCTTAAATTTACCAAAACCTTTTATTTTGACAAAGTTATAAAAACCCAACATTCATCGTCTTGATTGTTTCTGTTGTTAACAACTTTGTTCAAAAAAGGAAAGAAAAAACTCCTCAATTGCCCCCAAACTTCATCCTACCTCTTCCTACCTTTTTTCAATTATAAGTGTAACTGCATGCAACTTAGTAGATTGAAATATGGTACGTTTGAAGCAGAAAAGACTGCTGCATGTTTTATTTGGAAATTGATCTGATATTTTGTAGAGGGTATTAATCAAAGGTGGGGAGATAAGAGCATGGTCACCAGTCCATCTCATGACACTCCTTGGTGCCTTGAACTATCACCTCTTGTTTCACAGTGGAGTCTCTGGATTCAAGGATAACTTATTGAACTGGTACACATATTTTGGTATTGGTTTTGGTATTGCTTTATAGAGAGTTGCATTTCTGAGTGACCCTCAGAAGTAAACTAATGTTTGGCATTTTTAGATCACTAGCTTGATATCTGCAACTCCTCTGTGCAACTTTTCTAAAAATTGGAGTAAGATGGAAGCAACTGTACTAAACTCTGAATTGAAAAATATGATCTACTTTATCTTAATAAATGAAATAATCTTCTCTGTTCCCTAAAAAAATTAAATATGCTTTAGTAAAAATGGAGAACTTTTTTTTTCCTCTTTTTTTTAATTTTTTTTTTTAAGATGGTCTGAAGATTTTTGGCAATATCTAAGCACCTTGAAGATATTTGCACAAGAAGAATGTAGTATGAAAATTTTAGATCTGCAATATAATCTCGTAGAGGTCTGGCTTGTTCTATTAAGTCTACAGTTTAAAATAGTTCAAAATATTGTTTCCTAGTGCAAAACTCCTTTTCTAGCAGTTATCTATTGTATTGAGATGACAGGCATAAATGGTTTTTTTTGCTCCTTAGATGGACCTTAACTGTAGAGTTGAATCAAAGGACAATAAATTTTTCTGTTGGCCTTGGGCAGCTTTGGTTCATTTAAAACTTCAATGAAATGGCTGTGTAGGGTCATATTACACTGATTCTGTGAGCTTTTACCCCTTTCAACGAGTCTAACCAGAGCAGTAAGTGTATTGCATCTGGGAATTTCAAATCAAATGTACATCCATGTGTTCCTGCCCTGGTGGGAGTTAGGTGTGCTTACCTTAGAATTAATTACCCTGAGTTAAACAGCAATCTGTTATCTTTGCCTAAAGCATAACCATGATTTTTTCTTTAGGACAAGGTTTGGGATATTTTGTGAAAACTTGATTCTGTCTTGGTGTGCTGGTGATAACATCATCAGCCTTAGCACACAGCAGCAGATGGGACACAGGAGCTATTGCTGCTCCCAGTTTGTGTGGGCTTTGCCACAACAGTGTTGTGAATAATTGGTATTTTCCTTGTAAGTTGAAAGATATTCCAGTGCTGTGGGCAGTCTGGGATTTTAGCACCTTAATTGTGTTAATGGCAGAACTGTGGTTCCCTAATTCCTCTGGAAATGCTGATGTGCTTACCTGCCCTTTGTTATGATGGGGTTAAATAAGTTCAGTGTGACTAGCAGTGGTTTACTAGAAGGGTCATATTTTGCCTGCAAGAACTGAGAGCTTGATTGTGTGGGGTTAGATCTGCTTTCTGTATGCTTTGTTAGTTGTTGCTTGAGCATGGACTGAGATTAAGATATTTTCTTTGCCTTTGGATCTGTTCCAGACACTTTTTTGGACATCTCTGGATTGTTCATCTTTCAGAAGTCCAAAGAGATGTATACTATGGCCTATTTTGGTCAACTTGAAGCTGATCAGACAATGAAACTCATATTCAAAGGGGTATTGGCTAGGACAATTACAGCATAATTAATTATTGCAATTTATCACTTTGTAAATCAGTGGTCTGCAGCCTTATCCAGGAATTCTTTACAGCTTTGTATAGTTCTGTTATTACCAATGAAGAGTGAAACCATGAGGCCAAGACCTTTTGGGATTATCCATCTGAATACCTTCATATATAAATAATTACTGAAGTGGATGGGACTAGCTAGAAGTATAAAACTATGGAAATGGTTGCAGCAGTGAATCTGAAATGTGCCTTTGTTCATTATAAATAGCTTGGTTTAATTTGTTATCTCTACAAATACCTTCTGACATGTATATTTATATATGTGCTTATGCTTGTAAGCAAAGTTTATCTTCTCTTCCAGCAGTGCCAAAGTAGAACTTTCTTGACCATAAAGCAAGGAATGAGTCAAGGTTTTTGAAAATAGCTCAGTACTATTATTTGTACTGTCATTTAGTTTTGCAATGTCTGTAGTCATGCTTTTTTGCCATTCTGTTTGGCTCTTAGGAGTTTGCTGACTGTGGAAAGACTATTCTCTTTGAGATAAAGTCTTCCTGACACTCAGAATATACTCTTTGACCTATATCCTCTATTTCTGCTTTCTCATATGCACACTCTTCCTTTTGTTCGTGGCTAGGAAACAGATTAAAGAGATAGCAGGGCAGTCTGAATTTTCAGCTCTAACAGGGCCTTGAAGCATCATCAAATAAGATTATTATTTGAGAAGGGCAAGGAGGGTGTTTGGCTCAGCAGCCTGACAGCTTTTATTGACTTGTTCTTAAAGGTGCTCTCCTGGGCAAGAATTGGTACCAGTGAGCTGAATATATCTGAGAGAGAAGTGCTGGAGTGGATGCCACGGTGTTATCCACTACACAGCTTTTCCATTCAATTACTCTAACAGGGTTTCTGCTTTAACAGTATTTTGACTTTAAAATGCTTCAAAATCTAGCCCTGCCACATCCCTGGTAACTGCAGTCTTTGGTTTCTGCACTGTGGCAGCAGTCTGATTGTGTGAAGTAAACTGAGGGACAGGATCCCAAGTTTCCTAATTGTTTCCTGACTGCACAGAGCATGGAGCCTATGAAAGAGTTGGGATTAAATCTGCATCTGAGCAAAACAAACAGGTCCCATTTATTGTAAGCTGAAAGAGGCAGACTGGCTATAGTTTCTGCCTTGTGCATTATTGTCCCCGTGCTACGAACACCATGGCTGCTTCCTCCGTGCTGACAATTGAAAATTCCAATATTCCATACCTTAAAAATCTAGTGTTATAGTTTGTTGCATGGTTTTCCACTCATTCATGTTGCTCCTCAGTAACTTAGCAATGACCAGTCGAGATATGCACACACCATATTGTTTTACGTGTTTGACTAGAACACTGACAGATTAATAGGAAGGGTAAATAGCTCTGCACTCTGTGGTGGCTCAGTGTGGGCTGGCAGGATTGACTGCTGCCAGACTTTGTTGTATTTGCACAGAGGAAGCCGCAGCAAAAGCCTGCTGGGGCAAGGTGACGTGGGTCATGGGTATTTGTTTCTCATCTCTATAGAAAACAATTGTCCTCTCAATGGAAGACAGCTTTTGGAAACTATGTGGTTCCACTAGTGGGCAAGCATTTGTACTTCCAGAGCGCTAAATAAAATGAAGCCATAGAGTGGCAGATGTGTTAAGTGTCTGCAATACCCTGCATATCAGGCAGGAGAGTTTGGGTTCATACACTGATAAATTACTTGCCTCTATTTCTTTGCCTTGCTCAGTTTAGAAGAGAATATTGCTCAGATTTTCATGAGTATTTTCCTGAAAATTTCTTCTATGCTGAATACTTTTCTAAGATGTCATCTTACAAAGAGCGCAAGGACTTCATTTGTCCCTGATATAGCTGCTTTGGTTATTGCAAAAGATCATTATTTTAATAATTTCTAGAGCATCACCTTGGAAGGCCATCTGAGACCTCTTTTTTACAGAAGATACCATAAAAATTTGCAGTGAGACTGAGCTTTTAAAGTGATCATACACTTATAAAGCATCTAAAGTATTTTTTTCCTCTAGTTTCCACTGTGAGGTGCATCACAAAGCCAGTTTTTGGCAGGTTGACATACAGGTCTGAGGTCCAGAGCCAGGATCACGGCTTGTTCAGCTGTGGAGGTTCTGGAAGGGCAAACTGAGGCACCCAGGCTCCTTGGGTAGGTTGTCTTGGTTGCCTCTTGAGGAGCTGAAAGTCCTTGTGAAGGACATGCGAACATGGATCACCTGGATGCATGTTAGGTGGTTTGGTGATGTTGTGGGAGCACAGACTGCTGGAATAAGCCCCACTGAGAGGATGCTGTGTGCTGATTCCCAGGCTGCCCCTCCTGGCCCCACCGAGTACCTGAGCTCAGTGGTTGGGGGTGCACGTCCCTACACTGGGGGTGCATCTGCACTCAGTACAGCTGGGTTATCAGGCAAACCAGGTGCCATCTCCAAAGGTCACACAGAAGGCTCTGCCCACAGGAATGTTAAGGCATAATTTCTGAAAATCAGTCTTGTGCCATGACTTTCCTCTTTTCCTGAGTTACCCTTGAGGATGCACTCTGTTTTGCCACATACTGCAAAGGTACAGAGACTTCCCACTGTCTGACCCCTACAGAGTGTTGATTAAACAGTGCTAGGAACTTTTCTGTATCTAAAGGTTTGTGTGATGTTTGCCCATGAGTTGTCCTGCTGTCCATTTCCCAGGTATGGTTTTATTCTAGGTAGGGGAGTGGCTGCATGCAGTGTGTGAAGAGTGTATGCCTCATGCAGTGCAGGCATATGCCCATGGGAATATTGTTTTGTCTTACATACATGAAGTTCATTTCCTTCAGGGAAAAACACTCAGCCAAAACCAAACCAATAAAACACCTGAATGGATTTAATTTAAATAATTTTTGATTTCATGAGACTCACTTAAAATAAACAGTGGTGGATAGAGAATCTATTCACTGCTTATGTATAACTCTCAACAATGTTGACAGCCCGCAAGAAATCAGTGTGGGAATCAACCCCCCATTGTCAGGATAATGTAAACACATGACAAAGGTCCTTAACTCCAAAAAGGGAGGAAACAAGCAATTCCTCTCCTTCCTTCCTGCAGTGTGTTTTGCCCTTTCTCTGTTCTGGGGTAATTATTTGCACTGTAGGGAGGTGGCCATAAAGTACTATCCCCCTGATGGTGGTGGCATGAGCAGATTGCTGTGGGTGGGATGTGAGCTGCAGAGCCTCAGACACTGTGTGGTGACTTTCCCTGTTTCAGCACAAGCTGAAAAAGCTATTTTGCATTGCTCACTGCTTAAAAAAATCCTTTGTGGGGCCTCTATACAGTAATATACTGCATATTTAAGCTCTAATTTGCCTCACTGTATTTGTTTTGTACAGAGGTAATCTGATGTGATGATGTTTTACAGTAGCTTTGTTGAAATTACTACAGAAGATCTAAGGATCCAGACTGGGCCCCAGACTTTTTTTCTCCTCAAGTCGAATATTTGAATAGGTTAATGGCCACAATAAACCTGTGGACAGTCTTGAACCACATCATGATGTGACAGTGATTAGTTACTGCTGTTTGGTAATGGAGACAGGACTCTCTTTTTCCCTCATTTACAATGACCTTGCCAGCTGTCACTGCATCTTTTCAGCATATGCAGAGACACTGTGAGGCCTCCATGCAATGGAAGACAGTTCTGGATTTTGGCTGTAGTGAGTTTCAGTAAAACTTCAAATGTTCTTGGACTATTTATATGTATAGTTTACATATAAACTACAGGTATATAAAATTTCAGACAGTACAGTCACAGAGAAATTAAATATATCACTGCCCTGAAATTTATCTTTCAAGATTTCTGGGCTTGCCACAGATATTTTCAATTTGTGTGATGTTAAAGGCTTGATACAACTACAACATAAAGAATCTTTACTTTTATCCATGTGTGCTAGACTGTGAAGTCTCCAAAGTCAAAAGGAGAAGAAGCATATAAAAGAAACATTAGTGTCAAATATGGAGATGGAATAATTTCCTAACAAAATTCTGCTACAGCGCTTTTTGCATCAGTATTCAGAGGAGTCTTCACAGAGGTTTCCCGTGAATTTAGGATGCAATTTTATGTTCCCTTGGAAGATTTTGCTATGAGGCTTTGGTGCTGGCCCACCACAAAAGGGATGTTATTTTCATCCCAAATATTCTAGTGTTTCAAATGGATCTGTTCCAGCATGAATATGCCATGCAGAAACTGCTCTGGTCAAAGCACTGGCTTAAATTTGAGCAAAGTTACTCCTGTAGCCTTAGAGCCCTAATAATTTCCTCTTGCAAAGTAGTTGGCTGTGAGGGTAGAAGGAGTGAGTAGATACATGTGGTAACTGGAATGTGAACAAATATATGGAAGGTCTGAGAGTAGGGAAATTGGGATTCTTAGAGAGATCATATCCTCCCTCCCTGGTGTGACTTTTAGCTGGTTGGATCAGTACAGCATGATGGAACTGATGCTTTCCATTGGTATCCACCATATTATTGATGGCTCTTCACCTGAATTATACATGGTAGTATCCATCAACAGCTGTACATTTAGCATTGATAAAAAAGTAAAGGAAGCAAAAGTTGTATCAAATTTTACTGCCACAATTGGGTTTTCTTTACAGGGTTCCTGCTGAAAAGTTAACTGCTTTTAATGGATTGTAGTATTTCCATTTGTTATTTTAAATTTTTTGAGGCACTGGAGATATTGAAAAACAGGTTGGATGCAGTTCTGTGCCGTGACCCTGCTTGAGTAGGAAGGTTGGACCAGATGACACACTGTGGTCCTTTCAAACCTTACCCATTCTGTGATTCTGTGGCTATGTTTGCTGAAACAGGCGACATAAACTAATATTGACAAAGATGTCACTGAGAGTTAGGCACCCAGACCCCAAAGAACTCAAATAAAATGGTGCAGGAAGGTTGTCTCCTGGCTGATAGAAGTATATTGCCATGTAGTACAATAAAAAAGGGAATAAGCTGTGACTAATTTACCTTCTTTAATGAACTCACAGCCAGCAACAGTGCAGGCAGCATGAAGGGTACAAAATGCTGCAGCATGCATACATAATATCTGCTTTCTGTTGTATGTTTATCAATTTAAAGTCAGTAAAATACCTTGATAGAAACCCACTAGCTCTGGAAGAAACCAGGCAGACATTGATTAGTTATGAAAGGACTAAAATAATAATGTTAGTTCAATTAATTTATTATTAATTTGCTGCTTTTGCCTGCTCCTTGCCAGGAAGAAGAGGAATGTAAAGTTGCTAATTTACTTTCCTTTCAAAGCATTTGCAGGAGTAGAGCATTCCACAGCATATTTCAGTACCACCCTCCTGAGCCCATATCAGAGGAGTCACTATGTGGCACAGGGGCTGAATTTTGACCCTGTCAGTGAGAAAGAGGGCACAGGACAGGTATGAGCCCAATTGTTGTAGGAATTAGCCCTGATTACCAGCATGGCTTGCAAGTTTCAGAACTGGGAAAGGTGTATCACATTTGAAAACAATTCTGGTATCTTCCAAATGCTATTAAGAAGGTAAGTGGTTAAACCCCCCAGGATTATGTCCTGTGTGTTTGCTAATTTTACTGCCAGTGGTCCTTATTTCATTGTATTAAATGCAATAGAAAGGGGGGTTAGAATCTGGGGTTCCCTTCCAATGTATGACAGAAAGACCTCTATAAAATGGATTACACCATGTTCAACAATTAAATGGTTCACCATTAAAAAATTAAAACTACAATTAAGAAAAAGCCGAAATGTAGAATCCAGCATCAGAGTGGCTGTAGAAGTACAAAGGAACCTGAGTAAACCTGTCAGATAAGAAAGCCTTGCAGAGAGGAGGACTGGTCTCACTGCAACATGACCTATTTGGCAGTGCTGTCACCCTTCCAAGCTGTTGGGAAATGTCTGAGCTCAGGTGGGAGCCTGAGTTCTGGATCTCCAGCCCAGTCCCTGAGCCTGCTGACAGAAGGTGTGTCCCTTCTCAGTCAGGCTCTGTGAGCTTTCCCTCTCTCCTTGACTTACAGTGCTGCTGCCTCTGGCTTTCACATAAATAATCCTTGAGTCATTACCCTGCCCGTTTTGTCAATATGATGGCAAATGCTGACAGCAAAACCACTTGTTCCTGGAGCCTCTTAAAAGGCTGTGACTAACCTCACTCTGCTCCTGCAGAGCAAACATTATTGATAGTTTTCTGCCACAGCAGTTTGTACAAGTCCTGGAAAAAAGTCAAGATTTGTTGAAGACAATAGGTTATTCCTGTTGCCAGTTCAGGAGATATTTTTTTAGGAATTTTAGTTTTTGCAATATGTCCTAAGTTGAGAGGCAGGACAAGCTGGTTTTTTTTGGAGGACCTGCTTGGTATCTACTGCCACTCATTGCTGCAAAGTTCTGAGCTGCAAGGAGTGGAGTGAAGAAACCCCTGTGGTTAGAGGGAAACTGCTGCCATGGGCATTGAGAACTGAATTGGGGATTCTGCATGGAACTCACCCAACTGTTATTAACAGAAAATTTCGAATCATGATATTGAAGTTCATTCAGGCTGAAATTTAATGGAAACAAAGTTGCAGTTGGGAAGTCAATTGGTTTTGTGGTTTGGGATTTTTTCCCCTTTTCACAAAAATGTCTTGAGCATTCATGTTGGTTTTGAGCTGGTTGGATTTTAGTTTTTCCTGGAGGATGGTTACTTCTTTTTCTTGAAAATACTTACAGATAAACCACACAGCACCATTCACAGTGCTTATAAAGGCCAAGATGTGAGATTTCTTTATTTGCTGTGCCCTATTATTCCACTGGTCGTGCAATGAGCAGGAGGGGTCAGTTTTGTGTGCCTGTATTGTGGATCAGTGGCATTGTCTGGTGGCTGTGGAGACAGCAGTCAACTTATATGCTATCAAATTAGCTCATACAGAATTTAATTAAAGAGAGGTCTGTCTGCAGCAGCACTTTTTCTGGGTAGTGTTTTGGAAAACTCTTCCTTCACATAAAAATAACTTGCCTCCTATGTGTCTTTATTCCATTTTGGGTGTTCTTTTAATCAAAGCTTCTGCTGCTTTGGAAAGCTGCCTCATGTACAAGCTCACTATGAAGTTTGTAACTGATGGGAGCTCATTTCAAGGACAGAAATGTTGCTGAAAACATCCATGTTTTTGTGAAACAAACACCTCTTGACAACTAGCAGCTTCTTTCAAAATCCAAACATTTTGCTCTTCTGCCACTAATTTGATTATTGATTTTTCAGAATATCAGTTTGTTCCTTCAAGTACAGCTAAGTTTTCAAAATACAGATGTGTTGGGAGTTTTCCCCTAAGCTTAGAATCAATTTCCTTTTTGAAGTGAGCAAGCAGAACTGCAGACCCCATTTGCTTATCGTGCTCCAGCTCTTCACTGGGAAGCAGGATCAAGGGCTCTGGGTGAGTGAGAGCTGTGATACTGAGCTAGCTATACATTTTCTCCTGCTAAATTTCCACCTGGAGGGTGGAAATTTAGCAAGACCAGCTGCATGAATACCAGGCATGACAGAAGCCTGGTGCCTCACACATCCAAGTCCTTCAGCTCCCTCACTGGAATCACATTGCGTATGGAGGAGAAGTAAAACACAAAGAACAATTATAGATCTTTGACAGCTTTCTGAGCTGGAAGGACCCAATCAAAATTTCTCATCTGACTGTCCCAAAGAGAGGAAAAACACTTATCTTAAAGATTCACGATGTGAGAGCCCGATAGGATCTGCCGTTTCCATAGAGCTGGGCCCTAGATTTCCCTTTAATGTAATTAAGCCTGAAGATTTATGAATACAACAGGCCAGAACTTGATCCATGTTCATTTTCAATTACTGGAGTGAAAGGCCTCCATCCAGATGTCTCTATTTACAGCATTCACACAGGCAGGACCGGGGGCTGGGGGAGGAGGGACTGCAAATTGTCACACTTGTTAATTCTTCACTGAGGACACTCAGCAGAGGTCTTGGCTTTGACCCCGGGACAAAAGGCAGGGGTCCGCTGGAGCAAGTGCATCAATGATGAGGGGGCTGACCCGCCGACCTGCCAGGGTCACTCCCTCTGCTTTGTAGGTATTTGGGTAATAATGGGGGTTCATTCCTTATTTTTATTTCTGTTACAGTGCCAGGGCAGGGGAAGAAAGAGAGGAGCTCTGATGTGAAAGACAAACATACATAATGAGAGGATCAAGCTTCCCCTGGCAACAGTAACGACTATGAAATGCTACAGGGGAAATACACAGTACTTAGTGACCCACATAATCAGGCCTATTTTAGCAGCATTGTTTTAGTTTTCTTTTGAACGTTTCTTTTTCTATTTTTTTTCCTCTCATGTTCCCAGATCCATATCTTAGTGCAATGAGAAATATTTGGGCATAGCATCTTTTCTCCATCACCAGCCCTAAACTGGTGCTACACAGGCTTTTCATCAGGCTGGTACAATACCAAGTGTTGTACTGTCTGTCTGTATTTTCATTCCAGTTCCTCAAAGCTCTTGACAGACTCGTGCTAGATGCTGTTTTCCCCACTTTAAAAATTCTTAAAGCAAAATATCTGAAGTGTCACTGTAAAAGAAAACTGCACCTTTTAGCCATCTACACAGAGCTCAGGGCTTTGTTCATCTTTGACAAAGCTGGTGAAACATTGTGAAATCCTAAAAGCAGCAGTTTCTCTCTCATAATGGCATTCCTATTTTCACAACACAAGGAGCAAGGCTGTGACAGGGCAATATTGTTTTCACTGAGCTATAATTGCATGTCATAAATTAAAATATCTTCATTAGAGCAAGCCCCTTTACAAATTTTCCAAAAGGATAGATTATTTCTTGAAATGGCAGAAAGTGTTTCACTCCATTAGCATTTCAAAGAGATTTATTTCTTTTGCCTTCTGAAGCTGTACCTTTTTGACTTGCAGATAGGCTTTGAGGTTTTAAAGGGATTTGAAAAACACTTTGCCAAATGTGAAATTATGAGCAAAGCCAGAAGCCCAAAGCATCCTTTCCATTTTCAGGCAGTGAATAAAAGCTGCATAAATATTGCCCAGGAATGGCTATTGTATAAAGCTACTTGGAGAAAAAAAAAAAAAGGCAAAAAGGAGGAATGAACACCTGATGCTATCAAAACCAACACATTTTTTATCATTCCTTGAGATGAAATTCAGAAGTTCCTGAAAGAAATAACTGAAAACAACCCAGGAAGAGTGGGTGCCAGTATTCAGAATAGCCATAGAAACATTGATTCATGTAGGTTTGAAAGGACCTTTTAGATCATGGAGTCCAGCCATTGTAAACTGTGTCTCTGTTGTAATCAGTTGGCCACAGGGTTAAGAATCTGAATGTGATTTATACTCAGCTATTGCTCACACCACAAGGTGTCTTGTAGCTTTAGGCTTAAGATCTGTCTGAGCTTTAAGATTTCTTGGTTTTTAGCAGAGATTTCACCTGGGCCTTGCTAAGCCTTGTGACTCTAGGTTTCAGTGTAAGGTGTTTCTTGGGTGAGGCTCCTTGTTGCCATAGGGGGTCTGCAGTCCCACCTGGGAGAGAGCAATCATTTCAGAGTCTCCACACAGGGTGCACAGCTCTTGCCCATCTGTTTTGGGGTACAATTCTCTTGTCATGCTCCTGGTGTCCCTTTCCCTCTAGTCACTCTTGAGAAAAGCTGAGGAAAGTGGCCACAGGTTATCTGGAAGGATCTGCTATTCAAAAGACTGATCAACAAAAGAGAAAAGCTAAAAATATTTTGATTTAAAAATATTGCTGTTCTTTATGACTAGGATGAGAAGGTAAGAATCCTCAAAACTTGAGTTAAATTGATCCCAAACCATCATGATAAAAGGGGTGGGGAGGGAGTGGTAAGAAGAAGTAAGGGAAGCATCTTTCTTTTCATTAACCATGGTCTGATCACAACTAGTTTTTTTGAGCTGCAATTTATACCTTTTTTTTATAATGAACAACCATTTTACTTCCACACATAAAGACAAGGATTTATTTTAGAAACCAATTAGTGAAGTTGAGGCTATGTGGCTTGATCTCATTGCACTCACCTGTAAAAGTCTTGCTTGTCTTTTGGTCAGGAGAAAGAATCAGCCAGTGATGGCAATGTTTTCCATCATCCTAAATAACTTCTGTGTCTTACAGAGTAGTCTGTGCTGGCCTACTGAAAATTGGACCAACACAGAGTATTTTGGAAAACCCCACCTGCAATGGCCTGTGATCAACATTACAGGTGTAGAAAAATGGGTTTAGATACACCCTCACAAACTCCATGCTATATGGATCAGTTGTATTCTGTTTTGTTCTGAATGTCATCCTGAACCAACTTTGTAAAGTTTTGGTTTTTGTGATCATAGAAACTCATAATTTTGGTTGTTTCTGATTAAAGAACATTGGCAAACGTAACAGAAGAAACCCTCAGTTTGACTGAAAATTGTGATGTGAATGTGTTGGAAAAGAATGTATGTTATTTATGAGATTTGTCTTAGTAGAGAATATTTTAACTTTGTATTATTTAATATCACAGTTGAACATGATAACATCTTGACTACAGGAAGTAAAAAGGACACACAATTAAGTCCCTTAGGGAGAAGAGATTTTTCCCAAGCAGGGAGCTGAGGCAGTGCAGTTCAAGCTCCACTTTGATGGAGGAGGGATTTGAAGCCCACAAGGAAGACCCCAGACATCAAATTGCATGGCATTGTAAAAGCAGCCCAGGGGCTGCTCTCTGCCCAGGATTCACTTGTGTCATATTCAACTGAAGTTTTATAGCAGGTTCTCACAGAAGTATGGTTCTGCTAAGGCTGATAGAAATGTGCTGATTTAAATCAGTCATTTTTTCTTCTTCTGCAGTTAACAATGGTCTCATGTCCCAGGACTTCAAAATATATGTTCCAAAGCTTGACATTCAGAAAATTGCATATTTTTCTATTAGGAGCTGAATGTGAACTGTTACTAGAATGTAATTACAAGAAATAAGTACTTTGTTGACTCTTATTATTTTATTTTCATGACATATCAAGACACCTTTTCTTTCTCTTTGTATTATTTTCTACCTTTCCAAAGGATTTATTCTGAAATATATTGCTCCTATGTATCTGGATTTTAAATGTTGTAGTAGGGAACACGTTTAATTTTTTCTGCCCTGCACTTGGTGGAGGGGTAGGAGTTCTGCTGAGGCAGAGTTTCCAAGGTCAAATATGCAAAAACAAGAAAACTTGAAAAAACAGCTTGTCAGTTGGGTAAAACTTGGCAAAATAAAAGTGGTGGGTGCTAGTTTGTGAAGGCAGTTGTCATGGGTGACAGGATGTAGCTGACAGGTGTGACATTGCTTCTAGACTTGCACAGTTTTGGTGAGTAATGGAGCCCAGGATTTTGGATGTTTGAGGACCTGGTATCTCCCTCACACAGAGTTCACCTGGAAGAGCAATGCAAACCTGCCCACTCTTCAAAAGGGAACACTGGTTCCACTGCCTCCTCCTTCCACAGGTGGTGGTGGGATTTGGGACCTCTGTGGTACTGCTCTGTCTCACCCATGCCCTTAGGGAGGGTTCTGAATTTGACTTTGGTTCTTCGGAGAAGGCTTTGGGGTAAAAACAGGAAAGGGACAGTGTGCATGAGGTGTGAAAGGAAGCTGGTCTCTGAGGGTACACCAATATAATTCTGGTACCCTCACTTTTCTGCATCCTTTTCTCCAGTAGAGATAGTTGTGATTGCCAGCGTTCCCAGATTGTTCCCATTGCATATGCCCAGATTTTAGGCTTGTGTTCAAACCTGGATTTATTTTATTGGACATTGGGACCATTCTTGATACAGGTGTGGTTGCACATCTTCTTTGTAGATTCAGACTCAAAGCTAATAGGTCCATTATCACATCTCTTCCTTACACAGTTAAATTTTCCACTTGGCAAAGGGATCTGAGGTGAAGTAACCTGCTTTACTAATGAGGCATAACTCTCCCTTTCTCCCATACTCTCTTGAATGCTGCTCCAGGGATGACTGAGTTTATCCTAGATAATCTCAGCAAGGAGATTTGGTTCTTTTACTCTCTTGGAAAGATAGTGTGAAGGCCTGAGAGGTCTAAGAAATCAATATTTGCTGCCAGCATCTCTGACTAATGATAGTACACAGTCTTTTTTACAAGTGTTCCTGTATTTTTATGAGTGACACACAGTAATGTGTGCCATACACTGGCCAAGTTTGATCTATTCTTCTACAAAATGTTAGCTCAAGTCTTATTGTTATTTGTCCTTTGAACAGCCAGCCTTTGTGCCTGTAATTGCATTTATGGGCTTTCATCAGATCTCAGGAGTGTAAATTCCTCCTTTAGCTTATAATTTACATGATGAGCTGAAAATACCTGTGAAAAACCACTTGGCTTAGACTAGCATTAAGGGGATAATAACCAGGTCAGCTTCCCCTGTCATGGTACTGACTCTCTCTGAATATTGTGGGCATCACATCTTGAGCCACAGCACAGAAGGTTAAGATGCACTTATGCAATCATTTGAAGCGCTAGCAAGCACGCATTTTGCTTTCTCACAGAAATTAGGCCAAATAATTTGCTTTATATATGAAGTACAAATGAATTCCTATTACAGGGAAGAGGACAGATGTGTTATATACAGAGGGACAAGAAAAATCCTTTAATGACCAGTTGCTCAATATGGCAGCTTGGTCACTTTTTTCAGAAAAATATTTTGAGCAAGTAATACCAAAGAACTCTATTTAAAACAGAGTGTGAGCTGGAAGATGGTACTCACTGTCTCTAAGTCTTCTGCAGGCCAAGATGTTGTAAACCTCTTTAAAATAGCCTCTAATTCAGTATTGTAAGAGCATGAAAAGTGTTTTCTTAAACTCTACTGAACTATACAGAGATATGGAAGACTGATCAGGCATTCTTAGGGTTTTTTTCTAACTGATGAGCTGTTTTTGTTTGCTTATTATTTTTCAAAATGTGCTTTTTATTAAAAACACCTGATACAGTAAGTGGAATCAGAATCTCTGCTGTTAATCTAAACCATTTGCTGTTGTAAGGATGGTTTACCTTGTTATCTGAATAGAGCCAAGAATTTGTGGTCACACTGGTGTGTTACTGGTGCTCCCTTCGGTATTCCATTGTTTTATGAAAGCAAGAGCTAGAAAATTATTGAAGTTGAAAATCCCCAGTGCAACTTCATTTTAAGTGAGATGCTGTTGTTCACTTGTATTTTGTTTTTCTCCTTGCGAGCTTGATAAATGAGGCACTCGCCACACCAGTCAAAATTTCAAGCTGTGTATTTTGTGTGAGGTTTCAGATGAAGTTTATTTGCTGCCTAGGTAACGAATCCAGATGTGGCACTTGTCTGTGTATTTTACTGAATTATGTGAAACAAGCTGAGGACAAACACAGGAGACTGTACTCAGTTGAAGTATATGCTGTGGTATCCCAGTTTGTGTTACTAGGGAAAACAAATATTGTATCCTTGTCACTTGGATTTGTCTGGAAGTGAAACCAGGAGCTTGGCATTTAGACATGAATAACTGCCTGTATGATTTCCATTATCTTTAGCTGAGCTACAATTGTTTTACTTTAGAAAGCAATTGCTTGCTTATTGATTAAAGCCTCATGACTACAGTGTTTCAACAGAGAAGAAAATTCAAGCAGAGGGATGAACAGGACTGATTCCTTCTACAGAAAACTAACAGTAGCTTGTGTCTTTTATTTTCTCATAACTTTAATCTTGGAGCTGGCTTTCTAATTTTGATTGACTTTCAAATGTATGTTTCTGAACAACAAAACTCATCTTGCAACTGGAATTAATGCAGCTATCAATAACAATTTTGTACATCAGTGCAGTACAGAGATAATCCTTCTTGGAAGACCAACTGCATTTTCTAGAGACCAATTCACCTGGCAAACAAAACCACTAATACTTTGCTGCTAAAGGGATTTACTAAGAAAAAACCCAGGGTCCTGCTGTAACAAATCTAACACTGTGCTGCTTAGCATGGTAATGACCTGAGATTCAATATTATATACATTTAGAATATATAAAAGTTATTTTCTGTACTTCTTGAGGTTACAAATTAAGGTAACATTGACAGTACGGATGCATTGTGTTCCTAATGTACCTTGAACTGTACTGATTTCAGTGGGAGATTTTGCAGTTTTATAGCCAATTATCCCCTTGTTACTTGACCTCTCTTCAACCCAAAATGAATGTGACCCAACAAGGGGGCAGAATCATCCCCCTTTATTTTGGTGAATGGCTCAATTGCTAAGAACAAACAGAGGTTAGCAGCCTGAGTGGTTTTGGTCACTGTGGTCTCAGGCTCCCTCTCTGGGCTGAGACTGCCCCTGCTTCCAGCCTTTACAGCCCTGCCTTGGCTTTAGGAGCAGGGTTGAGTTGATCATTCTTCAGAAAGCAGGCTAGGGGTAAAGGGGAAGGAGAGAGGCAGAGCTTGATTTTGAGCAAAGAGCTGTGATCAGTCCTGTCCCAGCTGAAGTCTGTGTGGGTTCTGACGGACTTGGATAAGGTCAGGCTTTGGTGTGACATGATGAGGGCATTTATCAGCAAGGCTACAGATGCCATTCCATGCTGCACCTCGAGAAGGCTCCTGAAAAGATTCCTATGGTGGATATTGTCAAAGAATGGAGTTTGCTGGGCAGCAATGAGGCAGAGAAATGAGAGACAGCAACTGAAGAGACTGGAAATAGTTTAAAAAATATATATAAATCAACCCACCCCTCAACTTGCATCTTCTCAGCCAGTGACAGAAATGGATTCTAATATCTTTAAAATTAAAATTTAACAAAAAAAATTTGAAGGCTGAAACCCTCCCTTTTACCTTATTGTCATAACTAAATTCCAGAGGAAATTTCACTAATATTGATGGAATGCTGTAAAGTTATGATCAGGGCAGTTGTAAAGTTATGATCAGAGCAGTGATTGATTCTGAATTGATTTTCTGAAATCTTTGCAGTTATACTGACATTTTGCTTGGAACCTTCATGAGAAATCCTGAAGGGATCCTGTCTCTTCTGCACACTTTGATAATCACAGAGACTGTAGGAACATTTTCTGTGACCAAAGTCACCTGGAGGAGGTTGCTGAGTGTTGTGTCAACCTCCTCAGTAGTTTCACGTACTCTGTGAGTGGTTTAAATGTGGATTTGTACATCTGTGTTGACAGGTCCTCTATATATAGTGGCTCAGAGAAGTATTGCAAATACATTATATATTCAACATGAATTATCTCCCATTTAAAAAGTCAGTTTGACTTAACAGTGGTGTCTTTGAGAGGCTCCATAAGGTAATACTAAATTTCAAAAAAGAGCACATCTGTCAGCTTTTGACAGAAATGAATCTTAAGTAGGTTTGCAAGTTATTTATGGGTATCAAAGTGATGTTCCTATTGTAGATCAAGAGCCATAGTGTGCTTCCCCTCTCTCCTGCTTTCCCCCTTGCAGTGCTGTAAATCTAACTTCTGCCCATCCCATTGTTGGAAGAAAAGCAGCCATATTGTGCTGATTGCTATTAAATTAAAGCAGAAAGGGAGGAAAACAAATGCAGAAGCCAATCTTACCAGCAGGGATACCACTATCTTTTATTTTGCCTTTTGGGGGTCACAAAGTCATGGCAGGCAGCTGACCTCTGATAACCTTTTCAGTGCCACAGCATGCAGTTTCTTTCGGAAGAACTTAATTAAACACAACTGAAGTTCCTGGCTAACATTTGTTGTGAAAAGAGTTGCCTTTGATTGGTGTTTTCTGCTGAGGGGACAACAGAGATGAAGCTTTTGTTCGGGGGAGAAAAGTTAGCATATGTTAGTTAAGGATTTGTGGTTTCCTATAGTGGTGCTGGGTCTTTCTGAAAATCCACTGGGGTTCCCAGCTAGCACTGAAGCACCACAGCAGTGCTTCTGTTGTTTCCAACTCATTTAAATGAGTTTTTTCTCTTTAAAGAAATAAGTCTAAAACTCATTTTCAATAAGGCTACTCGTACTAAATGATGTGTGTAGTGTGGTCCAAAGTAAATAAAATTATGTTTTCCCTATAGAATTGGTGATGTAGCTGTGGTAGACCATGTCTTTGATATGAACCATACAGTATCAAGCATGTATCCACCAAGGTTTTGCTGTAAGTATCTGCAAGATTAGTTGGAGCAAGATAAGATTTATTTAGTCCTTCTGCTGTGAGAATGTGCTTGCAACACAGGAGAGAACAAGCAGTTTTTATGGTATTGGTTATAAATCCAGAGCACTGACTGAATTTAGATAGCAGCTAAAAGGTAAAGTGTGTAAAGCTCTTTTAGTTGGAGAAATACACAGATATAAGTCATCTTCTGTATGCTTTTGTAAGTGTGATCAGATTGACACTTTGTAAGTGCAACCAATGGGAGAACTTTTAACTAGAGAGAAAGACTGTTAACTCATGGAAATGTAACTGTGTTATGTACTTAATGATTGCAGAATCCTTTTGAAACAGGAAACACTACTGATGAGTCTCTTGATCTAATTCAGGATATGTGAGTGTCTGCATTAGCCTTTGATGGAGACAAGCTTAAAATTTTAGCTTTTCCTTAGTAGCAACAGGCAGGGAAAAGACCTTTCCTTTTCTTGGTGGCATGGTTTGGGAGTTGGCAGCACTTAGGTCCTTGGTTTGGGCAGGGAAGAAGGCCCAACTCTGTGACAGAAGAACTGATGTCCTGACAGAGGCAGGAATAGCTCTCATCATCTTCTGCCTGCTGCCATAGCACAAGGGGGCCTCAGCTGGCAGTGTCTGACTTTGGTGCCTGGGTGAAACCATACAGACTCTGTCAGCTGAGCTCCTGCTCTGCTGGTACTCCTTTCTCAGAGGGACAGGAGCTCCCTGTGAGCTCTCAGGGCAGCCAAGAGCAAGGCAGCAGCTCCTGCCCTTGAGGATTGTCCTGGGTGTTGCCATGGGAGGTGAAATGGCACTGCCTCATTGAGAGCTGTGGGGTGGGAGAAACTGGGGAAAGGAACACAACATGGCATTGGAGATCCCTTCTCCTTTGCTACAGCAGATTCACTTCAGCAAATCCCAGCTAAGCAAAAACTTCCCCATTTTTTGCTCTGCAGCCTTCTCTTTCCTCCTTTTGCCCCTGATCTTTGATACTGCAAAAGAAATGTGTGGGCAGTGTTTGCAGAGGCTGTGTCACCTCCCTAGTAGTTAATAGGTGTCTGTGCAGGCAAAGGCTCTGGAAAGCGTCTGGCTTTAGGGCTGGGGCCACACTGCAGAAATGACTCTGTCAAAACTGCCTGGGAAGATCAGGTTACCAGCTCATTAGAGGGAATGTGTCCTGGTAACTGTAAAATGAGCTTCCATATTCCCTCATTTCTAGCATCTAATTTGCTAGGTGGTTTCATTTATTAGCATACATTCAAGTGTGTGGGCACTTGTATGGCTCTTTCTTTAAGAAACAAAAACATTAACTCTCTAGTACACCACCTGTTTGCACTTCATTGTCAACTGTGAGGGGTTATTTTATTGGCTTCATTGTTTTGCTTCTCATGATTTTTTTTGTTTTTAACATGCAGGCTGCAATCTGATTTCTTTTGCTAGAAATGGACTTTGTTTGTCATTAATACCACACTTCTGGCTGTATTTCTTTATTTAAAAGAAATAAAGCTTTTCTTTTATATCTAGTCTTTATATCTATCCTTGGTCTGTCCTAGTGGCTTTCCAAATGTACTTGATTTAGCTTTTCAATATGTAATTAATGCCAAACAAGTTAATTACTTTACAAGTGTCCAAAATTCCCTCGTTTCATTTCTATTCATTTATAAACCTTCATTATACAGCCACTGTTCCACATAAACACAAATGATTGTTAATGAATGCCTAATGTCGTATTCATTAGAAAATCAGGTTAATGGCTAGTAATGAATATCTGAGCTACTTGTTACTTTCAAGTATTTTTTTTCCCCTTCTTGATTACAATACTTTTTAATCTACAAAGGCATCATACCTGTGTGTTAGGCCAACTGAAACATGATGAGGTCAAAACTTTGCAAAAGCCCCCAACCATTCCCATATTACAGATGCTTTCTCTTGAGGTGGAGTGCTAGATAGCTTTGACAAAGACAGTCAAGCTGTAACTGCTAGTTTATCCTCAATTTGTGATTTTTAGACTTGGAAGGACTGCTAATGCTATTAAAACCATTTTATACTGATCAAGGTGACAAAGATCATTCCTAGATATCTTCCTATTGTCATAAGAAAGTTAATGGTTGGACTTGATGACCCTAGAGGTCTTTTCCAGCCTTAATGGTTATGATTATGCAGGATTAGTATCTATATCTGAGCTACTTGTTACTTTCAGGTATTTTTTTCCCCTTGTTGATTACAATACTTTTTAACCTACAAAAACATCATACCTGTGTGTTAGGCCAACTGAAACATGATAAGGTCAAAACTTTGCAAAAGCCCCCAGCCATTCCCATATTACAGATGCTTTCTCTTGAGGTGGAGTGCTAGATAGATTTGACAAAGACAGTCAAGCTGTAACTGCTAGTTTATCATCAGTTTGTGATTAGTAGGCTTGGGAGGACTGCTAATGTTATTAAAACCATTTTATACTAAGATGACAAAGATCATTCCCAGATACATTTCTATTGTCATGAGAAAGTCAATGGTTGGACTTGATGGTCCTAGAGGTCTTTTCCAGCCTTAATGGTTATGATTATGTATGATTATGATTATTTGCATGTGTAGCTGGCGCATACTGAGACATATTGTCATTCTAAGAAGGAATATTTCTCATTGTGAGAGTATGGATGCAAGCTCTAATGGTTCCACATAGTTTTGCAAGCAATTAATGTTCAAGGCAGGTGAGCACTCAAATTGAAAGCAGTGATGTTTTATACTAGCTAAACTTTGACTAGATAGTGCTATTTCACAGGCATCTATATATTCATGTGCTGTTAAAGATCAGTGGGAATGAGCAGGTCTTAAATGGTTTAAACCACAGATCCTTAGCTGCTGTGTGTTGTCTCACCCCATGAGGATAATCTGGTCTCATGAACTTCTAAAGTAGCATTGGGAGAATACATCTGTGCAGCTGTAAACCCTGCTATGATAGCTGATGTTGTGTGGAATATGTCTGGGAAGTGATCTGCTTTATTGTAGTTCTGGACATGGAAATACAGTTCTGCTCTGAATGTAGGATAGGACCTGGGGCCTTCAGAAAATATGCTTTGGGAAAGATCTTTGAATCAAAGGTAAAATTGGGTCCTGACTTTTCCTGTAGTTCAGATTCCACCTGAACTTTTCCCAGAACAGACATGAGATCCTGCCTGGACCAAATTGCTTTCTAGGTAACAGCATTCTTTAGTCCCTCCCAGAGCAGTGCATTTTCACTTGAGGCTTTATAACTGTTGCATGCTATGTTAATTCATTAGCATGGTTGCCATCTCCTACCCCTGTTCTGGTTGTGTTTTGATGGATGAAGAAATTCCTAGAGTTTGGCTATAGTGAAATGTTGTGTTTTGATCTAGAAGGGTTCAGTGACCCTTCTTATGCTAGATTATCCAAATGTAAATGTGTGTACATACGTGCATGTGCAGTGTCTTTTCCTAGATGTTTAGACAAAAATAAGATTGAATAATATCTCTTGTCTTGCTTTATAAGGACTGCCTGCCAAAAAAAAGATGTGGCTATTTGAAGCTATATATCTGGAATAACTGGGCAATATTTCATATTTTGTTTTATAAAGTGTTGGCTCATTTTTGTTTGCTATTGCTTCTGCCATGGTAACCTGAAGGCCTGGAGATCCTACAAGCATTAAAGCTGGAGCTATAGCTCTTCTGAGAACTCATTTTTGCATTGATGTCCACCAACAGCCCTCCTGTTTTGCCTTATTAGACCTTTAAGCAACTTCATAAACTGCTTGAGCACTGCTGGTGATGAACATGGTCCCACTGGACACTCCAAGTTATAAAGAAATTACTCCTTATTAGTACCTAAACCTTAAAAGAATACATTTGCCCTGATTATAAACAGTGTGAAAAAGAATCCCCAGAGAAACTCTGCAGACTGCTGTTTAGATGATTCAACAGAGAAAAAGAAACATGATACAGTTAAAATGCAATTGATCTTTATAATGTACCTGTCAAACAAATTACAACATGAAATAAGAGGAGACAATTTCTTCAGTGAAAGACAGTAAACTGTATTTATTACTTAGTGAAAGTATGTAAGTTACAGTGCTTATCAGAGGGCATTATCTGCTTCCAGTTAATGTTGGTAGTTTGGTAGTAACCCCAGTCAGGATTAGAGTCCCACAGCAGCACCATAGCTGAGGGTGTTCCATGTGTTGTTTGATCTCTAGCAGGAGTAATTAGTGGTGCTCACAGTCAGAGGGATTCACAAGGGTGTATATCATATGCTGAAAGTCAAACATGTGCTGTGGGATTTTTCTGAATAATTTCTACTGGCATCCCATATTTGATCAGCCTGCTTAGCACTTTGCATGACTGAGCTGTAATGAAAGTGCCAAAATGTAGGCAGGTGCTGGCATTGTTTATCAGGCAAAGACAGCTTGGAATGGCTTCAAGATGCAACATGGAAGAGCATGGTGGTACCTCAAGGCAAGTGTTTCGTGCATGGCTTTAGAACACATATGATGGGTTCCTGGGTTTGGCCTGGAAAAGGAAAGGTGAGCAGTTATTACTGACACAGGGCTTCAATCTCCTACAAGAGTAATAGTGAGTTAAGTCACAAGTATCTGATTTTATTCATTTATTTATTTATGGTTATTTTAAGTGGGCCAATATAAAATGAAGCAATCTCATGCTTTGTCTCTCAGACCACCCTGCCATAATGCAAACTCACATGAAGACTAAAACATCACACTAAAGACTAAAATTTCTCTTGTGACACCTGCAAGCCTCCTCAGATCTGTTGCATCTTTGAAATCTGCTTGATAAAATCTCTTCTAGAAGTGGTGTGCTGAGCCTGCAAAACCAGAATAAAAGTAAACCACACTAAATTAAATATTCATTAAATTAATAAATGCATCGCAGGCTGTCCCTTGTTGCACAGCCCATGTGAATGGAATGTCATGGGCTGGAGACATTTGCTGCTGGGCTTTACCTACAGTCTCACATAGTCTCCCCTTTCCACCCACAAAGTTAACTGCTTTGTATCTCATTATTGAATAAGCACTCTTTCTATATCAGTATCATATAGCATATCCAAAATTCCCATCATGCCTGAGATAGTTTTGCTTATTTTTTGTGTGTACTTCATTTTTCATGTGTTTTTTAGAAATTCATGTTCTGATCATGCTTAGAACAAGTGTTCTTATGCTGTTGGATAGCTCTTGATCTTCTGACTGATTAAATAACCCCTTTTCCACACCCAAGGATTATAAAGCAACACAAAACAACAACAAATAAAACCTCGTTTGGTGTAATCTCCAGTAGTATTCTAGTACTATCACCTTCTGCATTTAATGTGCTGCTCAGATGCCCTGTGAAGAATATTTTAGGAATACATAGATGTTGAAGCATTGATTTTATTATTCATCTGCTGTATAAGAATCAAAATCAGCTTTATAGGTGCAATTTTCTCTTTACTAGAGGTACAAAGACCAAAAATTACAAGAATAATTTCATCTTTCTCTTTCAAATAAAAATAAATAGATGAGTTCATCAAGGAAATTGCTGACCTGTTATATTTTTTCTTTCATTTGCTAATGATCTCCTTTTTCAGTGAATGAAGCTTGAGCCTGGTGATTTTTGCTGCAATGTGTACATGTATATCTGGTAAATTAATGGCAGTGTGCTGGGGAAGATGGTAGCCATAGGCCAAGGCTTTCTGTTGCCATGGATCCATTGCAGGCCCCTCTGATTGTAGCTTGTTAGGGCTTTGTTTAAACAAGTGGGAACTGGGAATAAAAAAAAAAAAAAGGTTTTCAGCTATTTCTGTCATTTACATTCTAACTGTTCTAATTGTCCTAATTTCCTTCCTACTTACAATGAATGGTGAAAGGAGTAAGCCTTCAGTAGTGACCACCACACTCTTCCAACTCAGGCCACACACTCTGTCTGTGTTTTTTGATCTGTGCTGTTGTGCCATGGAGAGGATTTAGCCTGCCTGGGTGTGCTTTTGGGATGCAACCTGCTCTACATATGTACATACTCATGTTGTGTGAGAACTGACAGTGCTTTGGGCCTCAGTTTTATGAAACAGTGCTTAAATGCACCTTGGGGCAGTGATCCACCATGGCACTTAAATTCACTAGGGAAACACCCTTTAATATTGTGCTCTGCTGTTTGTATTGAGCCCAGGCTCATGCTGAACACAAGGTGCCTTGTGCAGGTACCCAGCTGTGCTGCAGGGCCAGGCTGGGGCACTGCCATTGTGACAAAATGTCAAAATAAAACATCTGTGTGCAAACATGTCCCCCAGTGTAGCCTTCCTGTGGTTACTGCAGTAAAAGATGGGAAATGTGTGAAATTCTACCAGGAGATGAAGAATCAGAATTTTGGTTTTTAGACTGCTCTGATCTGAACTTCACCTTCACTGCAGGACTTGTTATCTCTACATATTCCCTCTCAGGGGCCATGGCAGCTATGCCTGTGCAGAAGTCCTTCCCCTCTCTTTCTACAGACCTTCTCCTGTATCAGCAGAGAATTACTGTGAATCAGAAGAGCTGCTAGACCTTGTTTTCATTGCAACTAAAGGCCTTTTTACTCTAGTAAATTAGGAAAATATAAAGTGATTTCAAGTGATGTAAATCCAGTTTACTGTTATGTTAAAAATAATTTTTACTCATCAAGAGGGAGCATTTGCTTTAATGTAGACGAATCCAGCTTGTTTCAAGGTTTAAAAGTGGTATTTTACCCTGAGGATGAATATTGCAACTGTGCTGTGGCTGGCGATGCTTAAGGCTGTTCCACTTAGAAGCAATATTTAGAAATGGTGCCAAACTAATGTAGATAATTATTATAAATTTATTATGCATAATTAAATGATTATTAGTGGTGCTAATAATAAAAGCCAACTTATTGGCTGGCTTTCAATTATCCAAGTGTGTGTGAACTGGAAAGTGGGACCCAATCTCGCTCGTTTCTTTTGTTCCACTATAACACACATCTCACTCAGTGACAGCATTGAAGCTTTTAGAGATTGCAGGTAACCCAAAAGACTCAGTCTGGCCTCATATAATGATCCAGTGAAGTGTCCCAACTGTGTAGAAGAATTAGGGCTGCAGTTACTCCATTTTCTTCCTCGTTTCTCACTACACTTCCAACCTATAGAGTCTTTTTCTGCATTTCTTCAGCTCTGAGGTTTTTAGGGCAGAGGCAGTTGGGAGGTAAAGCTGGTGGAGCAGCTTATGAAAAATCACAAAAGCTGCTATTCCTCTATCTTTGTGAACTGTGCTGTTGACATTTCTTGTGACAGTGCTGGAACAGTAGTTGTTCCTGGTCTCTTGGCTTTATGGTCCTCCCCCCAGGCACAGGTCTTTCTTCCTGACTCTGCTGTCCAGTTATGCTGTGAGGTTTTTGGGGCAGGACCTGACACTTGTGTTCTGTGCAATGTTTTATATGGTAGATCTTGGTTCTTCTTAAGCTGTGTAGTTATAAAAATCATGCCAGTCTGTCTGGGAGGGGGAGGAAAGGAGATAGTCTGATAAAACTTAGCCTAAGGAATTGCCTAGTCAATATCTGCCTATATGAACACAAATCACCATTCCAGTGGGCTCATGCTTTTATTTGCCCAACATATGGAAGATTCCCTACTTGCTTTTCTGCCACCACCATTTTTTTCCTCTGCAGTACAAATAATCCAGCATTTCTATCAACTTCTTTACATTGTGTTTTCCTCTGTTATAAATGCAGTACAAATAATCCAAGCATTTCTATCACCTTATATACATTGTGTTTTCCTCTGTTATAAATGGCTATTAAAGGAAGACACATAAGTTTCATTTTCTTTCCTAGAGCACACACAAAAGTAAATTCCATGGTTTTACAGCCTTGAGGTGTGCAAAATGCTACTTGAGTCAGCAGCCTGTGTGTGTGTAGAGGTCTGCAGGGCTGCCCCGGTAGTTGAAGTCCTGGCTCTCTAAAGCTCCTAGAACGAAATAGTTTCTTGCTGGCCAAGGTATGCAGGAGCTTGCAAGCTCTTGTACTGCAGAAGCTCAGTAATGTCTCTCTGACCGTCTGCAGAGCTGTGGCAGGCAGCTGGTCCGTGATGGGCAAAACGAGCTGGGTTTGGGGCAGATTCTGAGCCTGCAAAGAGAAGCGTGGAGGCAGCGCTGCGGCAGCTCAGACATACTGGTAATACCCTCTAGTGGAGACAAGAGGCCTGCCAGCAGCAGGAGGGGGCTTGCCAGCAACATTAAACACCAACTTGAACAGCTTCAGGACAGCAGTATCACATACTGTACAGCTGCTGGAGGATTGTGTAGAAAACAATTTGCACATTTGTGATGGTCAGAGAATATGATTTATTTCCATGTCTCCTAGGCACTGTTACTTGGCAGGCAGAGCTCTGTAGCATGGACGAATGTTTTGCTGCATCATTCTTAGTACACATGGGGGTAAAGTAAGTAATTTACTCTCGATTTCTAATGGATAGCTACACAGAATACAGATATATCACCTTTTTTAATAATTTTTTAAAAACGTGTTATCCTGATGACTGCAAGTAACAGACATGATCATTGTGTGTTTTTTCTTCCTGCTGCTATTCTTCCACATCTCTAAAAACTCCATGGGAACACTGGAATTTCTGCTGCTCAAATAGATAGGGAAATATGGGGATTTGGTTGCATAAATAAGTAAACAATAGAACACAAAAACATATTGCCCTCTCCTCAACCCCCCCAGTCATTTGCAAGTGTAAAGTTGCATGGTATTTTATCAAGATTTATAGCAATGTTACACTGGGGTGATTTGATATTTTTCAGTAATTAATACTCTGGCATATCTACTACTTCTTTTATAACCCACATTAATTTCAGCAGGAACAGAACTAAGATATGTTGTTCTTTTCTGATGCCTTTCTTTTGTTATGAGATAATATCAGTGTCATGGAAAAGGCTCAAGAAAGGGCTAATATACATGAACTAGAAAATCTCTAGTCTTCACCTTGAATAATTTATCAGTTAAGTAAAGGATATTACTTTAAACTGGAATATGTTATCTTGGAGGAAGAAAATATATTGGAAGTCTATAATATTTGGCTTCTTGAGAAATTTTACAATTCAGCTTTCACTCACAAAAAACTATATGAGAAATTGTTTCTTTAATAACAGAATAATTTGATAATATTTTATAAGATTTTTATCAGTATTGCAAGTAGGGAAACATTTCCATATAGAATATACCAGTGTTTATATTATTAAAAAAAAAAAAAAGAAACTGCTATAGGTATGGCAGAAGCAAAAATAAGAGGAAGAAGTCAATGTTGATCCTCTAGTATCCATACTTAACATATCAATGTTTATCCTGTATTTATGCTTTTATTTTGATTATCTAGTTAAGTGAGAAAATTTTCCATGATTTCTAATTTTGTTGTTTGTGTGCAAAACCCAACATTTATTCTGCTTCTATTTTTTTTTTTTATTTTTTTTTTTGCAAACAACTGGAAAGGTTATTAAGCATGACCTTGGTGTTCACACCCTGAGACAGTTCAGTGATCTATAATTTTTTTGCCCATGGTGAAGGTACCCAGGATTCAGGTGGGACCTGCTGTAATTTTGCTGACTTCTGAGGAGTAGATCCACATTTACACCTCTGAAAGCAACAAACTTAATTGAGCCTTTTGGGTTGCCTGCTTCAGTTCCTATGGACCCAGATTTTTCAATTGCTTCAAAGGCTTTCAGTCAGGCCCAGATAGGGTGACATTTACAGCAAATTCTTAGTGTCAGCTTTCAATCAAGTGAAGTTTTGAAAATCCCACCACTGTCTGATTGCTAGAGCCAACATGACTATGCATAACTCCACTGGCACACCAGATTCAGCATGAAAGCAACATAAAACCAGCAGTAAAGTTCACCTTCTGAACAGTGTGAAACACTTAAATTGGTTTAAGGTGCATGGATTAAAACATGATGCTGAATGAGATAATGGCACATTGCTGCAGCCACTCTGGGGTGATGAACTCCATGATGATTTATCTATTTTCTGTGGAAAACATCAAGGGAAAATCACACCTCTAAAGATAAAATGAGATTAAATTACAATTTAGAAATCTGTGAGGCTATTACATATTATAAGGTGTGAGGGGGCTAGATGGTGGGAAAAAAAGAGATGCAGTGGTAAAACTGTGTAATCTTCCCTCTGTATATAAACAACTTAAATTCATCTGCCAGGTGAATTTAAGGCCCTGAGACACCCCCATTCATGGCTGGTTCTGAACAGAATTATTTCAATTATGACCTGAAAGGCAGCCAGCATGCAAGGTTCCTACATGCTAGTTTATATGTTTTCATCACAGATGTCTAGTGAGTTTTTTTGCATTATTTTTAATAAGAACTGCAGAACAAAGCCCACAGCCCTGAAATCAGAAGATATTGGCAAATAGGAGTAAAATATTTGCCTATTTCTCATTTACCATTTTGAAAGGGACTCCTTTTTCCTCTAGAACTATACAACTTGTCAAGCTCAGATAAAATATGAAGGAACTAATCTGCTGTGACATTTTTTTTAAGCTGTTAGGAAATCACATTGTGAGTAGAAGATGAAAGTTATTTCAGTTTTTACTGGACCAGCTGTGTTGTTTGCCCTGAACACCCTGACTGAGCAGTCATGGCCGTGAGCAGAACCAAAGGGTGCAAAGGTGGGACCACTGCTCTCCTCTGGGCAAGGCATCATCCTCATATCCCTAGCCCAGTGAGCACAGATACTGCAACAAAAATTGTGAAACAAATTGCAGTATATGATTCCAGTCAAAACACAAGAATAGCCCCAAATCCCTCTTTCTGTATTTAAAATCCTGGAGGAGTGGCAACCCATGTTTTGCATGATGTGAGATGTAGAGAGAAAAATGCAGTAGGTTCTCCTGGTGCTTTTCTTTCTCTGTATAGAAAGGTATGTTTTCTCTAACAAGAACAGTCTAAATATTCCATTAATGCCTATGTGTATTATTAGCAAAACCCCTTTCAGGATAGATTACAGTATTTTGATTCATTACTCATCAGTATGTATAATTATCATTTAACAATGTTATGAAGGACTGATGAAGGGAAGCAGGTGTTTAAACATGCTGTACCAGGAGTTTGACACAGCATTTAATTCTCTTTATTTGTGCCTTTTAAAGACACTTATTCAAAGAGAGAAAACAGTGAGGCAGCATGTAGCCATGAGTGTTTGCAAGAGAAAGAAAAAAGACGTTTAATCAATTTTTGAAGCAAGTATTTTTTAATTAATAACAGTGAGCTTTTTAACAGCACTATAACTTTATATGAAGATACTGAAACTAATGACATGTGTTACAATTTTAGATAGGAAAATAATTATGTCTTGTAGTAGGGTTTAGAACTACGAGGTGTTCCTGGGCAATGTGTTCATAAGTGTTCATGGTAATGGAAATTAAAACTGAAAAGCCTGGTGTGATTTTTGGAGTTCACACTGGAGGGTGCTAATTCCAGGGTTTGCTTCCCAGGACCATGAGGAAGGCCAGAGCAGCTCCATGGGTGACATCCACCCTGCCTGGCCCACGCTGGGCTTGGCTTTGTCCATTGTCTCTGGGACATCAGCATCCTTGCTGGAGAGCATGGGGAGTGAGGGCTGCTTCTTCAGAACTTTATGGATTTAGGATATCCAGGGCCTAAGAGTCCTGTGAACTGTCTGCCTGAATGAGAACACTCCTATTTACCTCCAGGTAATGCTCGCAGGGAAGGAGAGCTTGAAAACCTCCATGCTTAAGAGCTAATCTTTGCCAGTAGCAGTAGTCTCCCTGATCACTGCAATTTGCCTTATCATACTAATTATTACCTAGCTACCAAGTGTAAATTAATAGAAGCCAATAGAACCTTTTAAAATAATCCTTATTTGGGTTAAAAATATGTGCCCTGCCTTATGGTGAAAGTAATTTTAAGTCATCCTAATGATCCCTGTCAACCATAAAATGTACACATAAAAAATAAACATGGGTTGGCGTTTCATGATTACACCTGTTTCTCATTGCCTGATAATTTTGTTTTCCCTGCATGATACTCTACTATTAATGAAAATGGCATCTTTTTTTAAGTGACTTAATTTATAGGCAAAGTAGTTTTTGTTTTCTTCTGTTTACTTTGTCTTCTAATTGCTGTTCCATGTCATTAACAAGGAGGGTGATGGGCCAAATAAGCTGCCTTTTTTCCTCTCATTTCTGATTGATCACCTTGTTCAAACGAGTTCTCAGCATGCTTCACAGGTATGGAAATCTTCCAGCTTGTTTGTGCTTTGCTGTCATTAGGAAAAATTATTTATAATTTCAAGGGTAATGAATAGAATGATCAGAATTGTAACTTTGAGCAGGTGTGGCTTTATGTACTGAATCAGACCCTGGGCAGAGCCAATTAGAAGAACCTTGCTTGCCTTGCAGACTCATCTTTCCTACCTTTTATCAGACAAATGAGAAAGGCGTTGTTCTGCTCAGCAATCAGTCCCTTCAGCTTTCCATGTGTTCAGTGCAAATCCCCAAATATGAAGGTGTAAGGCTGCAGTTTTCTTTGCAAGAGTCTCCACCCTGGTCTGACCCTGCCAGAAGTCAAAAGAAGTAAATCTGACAGTGTAGGCTATCCATGTTTTATACATGTACAATAGTTTTTAAGGACTGTCTTGTTTTAATCTGTGTGTCAAATGCTTTCATCAGGAGATTTTTTTTTCCCTGCACATGCTGTTGCTTCACTTCTCACATCTAGTGTACATCAGGCTTAATCAAGTCTTTCAGCTGCCTTAAAGCACCACCCAGAATTTGCAATCATCATTGGCTGTGTAAATGCCAACTCCTTTATAGGTTGTATTTGAGCTGAGGAAGAGGTTTGGGGTTAAATACAGTAATGGCTTTGTCCAAGGCACCTACCTCCTGGCTCTTCAGGTGGCTGCTGCTTGGGGTTTGGCCATTTGTGCTTTTCACTGAACAACTGTTTTTCAGTGGCAATTTGTTGTCTCAAAGATCATATTCCTATGGACCTCAGCATTGGTAGCTGGCCTGTTATTCCCTCCTGGGATAGATGGGTCCTTGCTGCTGCTTCCTCACAGGCTCACCCCTGAGGCTCCTGGGGCTCATACCCAAAAGGTGCTCAGCACAGGGTCATTTAAAGGAAGCAGCTGCTGCAATTTCAGGTGTCTAAATCAGGTCTCTGCTCAGGATTGTCTGCCAGAGACAATTTACCTTGTATCATAGGGTTTGGGCAGCCGAGCCTCCTGATTTAGCCATCTAAACGTGAACTTGCTGCTCTGCTTGCCGAGGTCTGTGTCAAAGATAGATCCCTTTTGCAGAACCCCAGCAGGGATGGTGTGGCTCCCAGCTCCCTCCCTCGGGTGCCCTGCTGCCTGCAGTGCCTGTGCCCACTGTGCTGCCAGCACCTCCTGGCCAAGGGGCTGCTCCATCACCCCCAGTCCCTTCCAACCCCTTGAGAGAGAGTGTCAGCTCAGCTCCTTCCTTCAGGTGAGACCTGCTGCCTGGTACCATAAGTTATCAGGACATAGAGCTCATTTGACACACCATGCCAGTGATGTGATACCCAAGAAAAAAACAAGTTTTTATGATAAAATATTAGTATTTTGTCAGAGGGCTCCAACACTTAAAAGTTATTCAGGCTGACTCCAGTGTGAGCAGAGAGCTTTGGGCACCCTGCAGACAGTCAGCCCAAAGAGCAGATCCTGCAGCAATGGGCCTGAGGTCATTTTAATATGGCTTTTGTGCCTTCATAAAAAAAATGTAACTTCTGGTGCTCCTTGCATGAGAGTTGATGTTTAACGTTTTGGCCTTTAAGAAATTATAGTTTGACATGAATTTTAACTTTCCTGGCTAATAAAATTATCATGATGGAACAGCCCAAGTAAATAATAGATACAATAACTCTTCTTTGCCTATTGTGTGCTTTTACTATTCATAATTTTTAGGACCACAGATATTAGATACACTTACGTAAGACTTAACGAACAGTAATTATCTCTTGGCTAAAGCAAAAGCCCAAACGAATGCTAAGCTGCATTATCGCTTGGCTTCTGACATGAGCTGATAATCAGATTTTCTTGCTTAAATCCATGGTGCTTGAACAATGCTACCCACTGTCTGTCCTTCCAGATATTACCCTTAATTAGAAAGAACAGAAACACAAATCTGAATTATTTCAAAATCTGGTTTCCATGGTCAGTGGTTGGAAGGGCTTAACTTTATTACAAATAAACCTGGCTTTATTTACTAATGAAATCTGAAATGCTGGGCCTGTAATAGTAGATAGTCTAATAGTATGGTGTTTACATGCTGAAAAATCTTGTGTGGGCAAAGTATGTTGTAATAAATCGTTAAGTAATTGAATTATGATTCTTTTATCCAATTAATAAAGCAGAAAAGGAGAGCATAGGAAGCCCTATACCATAGCTTAGGCCAAGTAATGACACATTGTTCTCCAGCCTTGTTCTTTGTATGTAGGACTTCCTTCTAAAATGCATTTGGCAAATGCCTGTTTCTGTCTTTCCAAACACTAGAGACTTTAATTTGTCTTTTTTTCCTAATCCTCTGTATTTACTGGCTCCATGTTTCTGAACTTTTAACACACTAAAAGCTTTTTTTTTTTTTTTTAATGTATAACAGGGGAAATGATTGTATTTAGCTCTTTTTATTTATTTAGAGGCCTGGAAGCCCCTTTTCCACCACAAAATGCAATCTTTTAATTTGCAGTGATAAGTTTTATTCTCTGTAGAAAGCCAGAAATATTACCTTATGCTGCCTGATCTCTCTAACTCCACTCTCATGTAATTGCAAATATACTTTTATTGTAACTGTTGTAGCAAAGTGTAACTTTATCAAAATATATACACTTTATATAAGACTTTAGGTCTACCAAAAAAGCAGAAGATTGAGTACATAAATGATTTATTTTGTGAATGCTTTTTGTGTCACAGCATATATACGTGTAGCTCTTATTAATGTACAAAAACACATATGCCCTTATACAAATAATTGGAGTTTATTGCAGTGTTTTCAAGTTACCTTCTTTTTCTAGTAAAATATTGTTCATCTTTAATGGATATTTTGTGCATAATTAATAGCTATTTAAGGGAAAAGCCAGGAAGAAAACCCCAGTGTTCTTGGCAAGTCAACAATTGAAAAGTACAGGTGCTAGGAGTGGGTATAGACCTAAAGTAAATAGTTAGTTTGTTTTTTTTTTTTAATCAAAAGAAGGTACCTTTCATTCTGAGAAATTTATTTCTCTTAAATATTTGCAGTCCACAGCTGATAGCACATAATGCCACTTTTCTTTCTTCCTTTACAAAGGGAATAGCTTTTGGTAACAAGCAGATGCTTGAGTGGGCTGTGTGGCATGAGGTGTACCATCAGCCAAGAAAATCAATATTTACTGTTCTAGTATCTTTGTGGTGTGTGAGTTTGCCTTGTTGAAAAAGTGGATTGTTTATAATATATAAGGCCTTGCTTCTAGTTGACTAGAAAAGGGATATTATTGAAAAGGGCATGTTCTCTGCAATGAGTCACACTTAACCCTCCATGTCCTACAGCCCTTCTCTGCTCATTTGTTACACAAACCAAAATCAGCTGAATGGTGAGATCTGAGAGCTGCTTGCAGTCATTCTCATCCCTAAAGTATCTGTTTGGACATCATCAGTATGATTAATAACAACAGTAAAGCAGTAATTTGTTCAGCAGCAGAGACCCTCAGACCACTGCCTCCTGTGGTTTGCAAGAGTGGAGTTCTCTTGGCAGTGATTGCAGGGAGGGCTGGTAGGGGAGGCATCAAATCTGCATTTCACTGTGAGGAGAAATACAGATCTATGCACTACTTGGGGAAATAAACTTCTCCTCTCAAGGAAATATTCATATTGAATAAGACACATAAGAAATCTCAGGAGCGGTTTCTCAGTAATAATGGTTTCCTTTCTGAGATTGCATTTTGCTGGAAAGTTTTGGATCTTTGTTTTGCATTGATTTCCCCCTCCCTCACCTACATTATAAAAAGAGAGTATCATCCATTGCAATAAATTCTCATGCTACCTTTTCCTACACTGAGCCTTTCATCTGTGATATTTTAATCCACAGTGGTGGAGCACAAATGAGAAAAAGAGAGGCTGAATACAGGTGTAGGGAAGCCATGAAGTTTGCAGGCCAATTTGGTGAAATGGGAAGGCACTCATGGAATGGAAATGACTGCTCATTTCACTGTTCAGCTTTCCTCTTCTCTCTCTTCTTCCATGGTTTGTCAGGAAGATACTATTTACAATGCCACACTTCAAATTACTATGAGTTTCAGTGTGGGCAGAGTTTCAGTGATGCAGAAGCACAAACCTCTACTCTGTAAAACTCTTGATCCTGTGCAAGGTTCCTGACTGTGTCAGAGGCTATGAGTGCTTCTTTAATGGAGAACTGGAGTGGTGAAGATTTTAAGGGTTCCAAATTCCCTTGCTGATATTCAGTGCACTTGCTTTTGTCATCTTTGCCAGGATTTGAGAATCCAGAGGGGAAGAGGGATGCTGCATGCAAACAAATGATGGAAATGTTTTTGAGCACATTATGCACTGACAGCCTGCAGAGAAGGGTGCTAAAGGTGCATGTTCAATCTCCTGGGAAGCTGCAGGAAGTGCCAGTCCTGCTCTTGGCTCAGAGACCAAGGCTTGGCTTTGGAGGCTGGTGGAGGGATGTCTCCTACTAAGCTACTCCTTCCCACTAGATCCCCATGAGCCTTACCTCCTGTTACTGCCAAAATCTCCTCTCTTGCATTTGCCTGGTCTCTGACTTATCCAAGACATTGGGGTTAAATGCCCAGAGTGTAAACTGTAGGCATACATAATATAGAAAACAAAAAATTACTTCAATCATTGAGGTCTCTCTTGGCAGCCAGAGAAACATGGAGGGATGCAGAGGGGAGATGGAATGTCTGGCATGCTCAGGGGACTGATCAAGGTCAGGGATGTTCCCTTATGTCCTAAAGCTGGGGAAGGACTCAGAGAGAGCTGCTGCAAACACAAGAGGGCTGACATGCCAAGTTAAATGCACAGGTTACTGTGCATTTGATAAACATTACCTCTGCATAAACCAGAACAGATTCTCCAGTAGTCAACATGCTGTGAGGTTTAATTTGTATATGTGTAGCTTTTGGAAAACTGTGGGCCTTATCTTGCCCAGCTTCTGATGCTTAGACCTAAAAAGCTCATATTAAAATAAGAAATTATTTTAAGATGAAGTTATTTGGTTGATGTTATTTGTTTGAAAAAGAATGTGAAATAAAAAGTTAAAATGACTGGAAAAACCTTTCTAATTTTCAAACTGTATCAAAACTTTACACATCTTCTTTCTCCTTATAAACTCTTCTAATGCCTGGAATTTTAAAAAGGCAGAATTTGCTAGAAAATACTTCTTACACCTCTATTTCAGTGCTGTTTGTCCAGGGTAGAAGTACAGTGTCTCATGCAACATGCAGAGAGATCTGTGTAATCTCAGTGGTGTTTTACTTTACAGAGCACTCAGAAGTCATCCTTGCCTGGCCCTGGATTTGTGGCTCTGCTGAGGCTGCTGTGTTGTCTTGGGCTCAGCACCAAGTTCCAGGGCAATCCAGCTAAACAGGGGAGTCAAACCTGGAAGAGCTTCCCCTTCTCAGAAGAATATGTGTGGGTACAGAAGCGTGTTGTATACAAAACCCTTTGGGGATTAGTGTCCAATAAGACTCAAAGTGAAGAGGAATTATTTACTATAACTATACTTGTGTGATAAAATTTTTCTTGCATTGTGTGTGGCAGCTTCATCTTGTGACATAGACATACAGTAGAATCAGATCACATGCCAACTTTAGGGTAATTTTAGAATTTTCAGCAACTGCAAATGGCTAAATAATCTATGGCAATGAATTTCTATTTCTTGCTTGTTATTAGCAGTACAAATGCACCATGTGTTGTTGTTCATTGCATTGTTTTCTTGCGGCTCTTTTCTTTTTAAAAATGGTAGTTATAATTTGCCTGGAGATACCTGTGGTGGTGTTCACAGGGGACCCAGGGTGAGGGAAGAGATGAGAATGTTGACTCCATGTTTCAGAAGGCTTGATTTATTATTTTATGATATATATTATATTAAAACTATACTAAAAGAATAGAAGAAAAGATTTCATCAGAAGGCCAGCTAAGAATAGAAAAGAAATTATAACAAAGGCTTGTGACTGACTGAGACAGTCTGGACAGCTGGACTGTGATTGGCCATTAGTTAGAAACAACCACATGAGACCAATCACAGATGCACCTGTTGCATTCAACAGCAGCAGATAACCATTGGTTACATTTTGTTCCTGAGGCCTCTCGGCTTCTCAGGAGAAAAAATCCTAACAAAAGGATTTTTCAGAAAATATCATGGCTACAGATACCAGTAGTTTTTTTCATGCTAACAAGAGCTATTTCAATTACCTGGTTTAATCTTCCTCTTACTCTAGAGCAGATCTCTTGGTGGATGGCAATTGAAACAGAGTACTTCAATCTCCATTTTAAGGGCTCTCAGGAGTAAAGACACTGCTGTATTTCTCCCAAAACAACTCTTCCAACAGCTACATCATCATCATCAGAACCTTTCACTTTTCTGTCCACCTTCCCACTTTTGGATAACTCTGTGTATTTATTGATCTCTTGAAGATAGTCACCTTCTAGATAACTTTTGCTACTAAAAATATTGGCCTTTTTCTCCTGCCATGATGCAATCCACAGGTGAAGAAAACTTTCATTGTGGTTTCTCTTTTCCATCTTTCCGTATGACTCTGACACAAAATTCCATTTTTTTTCCCCCAAGATGGGCTGGAAGTGCAGCAGAAACGTGTCATACTGATTTCCAGGAATACCATATTCTGTGTCTTGGACAGAGCCATGACAACAACACAGCATGCAGAACCTACTTAGGAATATTGCCTGGAGTTGTCAGGGCTCAGCAGGAGGGATTGTGTAACCTCTTAGCTTACCCTGAAAAGCAGAAGGTCCAGTTTGTTTCTTCCCAGTAGTCTAGGGTCAAATGTTTGCTCTGCAGGGAGCAAGAGGTTTTCTGTATGGTCTCCAGCTTCAAAGAAGAATTGGTGTGAGGCCAAACGCCAAGTGCTTCAGAAATTTCTCCTGGTAGACTAAGGGCTACAGTTTATCTGAAATTACTACCTAGAGAGGGCAGAGATTCATAAAGGAAGTTGTGATAAGAAGATCAAATTTAGGGAGTGAGTCAAATCCTTAGCAGTAAGGTGTTTGGACACATATGCTGAGAACAGGAGAGGACTTTCTTGATTTAGCAAGTCTGCTGTTTCCTTAAGATAAATTTGGATTTTTATGTCTTCTAGACTGACAGCTGTGAGAATCTTCTGAAGTGCATTTTGAAAGGGACAGAGCAAGTGTGATCTGAGCATACAATTTCCAGTAATATATAGGGCAAAATAAAAATGCACTTCTTGTGTTAGGTTGCAAGATTGTTTAGCATTAATTCACAGTGCATTAAAGTGTACTCAGACTGCCTCTATCCATAGATTGCAAGTTGAATGTCTGACATAAGGAGAAAACTGAGAGATATGAAACACAGTTGATGGATGGTCATCAAGAAGAACATTGGGAAGACAGACAAGCTGGAGCATTCTGAATGGTTTTCAACTTCTTGTATAAACTAACTTATGTGAGTGTGTAAGTAAGCTGTAATACCTAGAAAAAGAGGGAAAAGGTTTTGTTGATATATTGGTTATTGGACATTGCTGCCACAATTTATAATCTTTATTCATTATTATAATGTATGGACATCCTACTATTTAAGTTTTGGGCTATTGTGTTATCAGTTTGGTTTTTTTTTTTGGGGGGGGGGGTTTGTATTTATTGTCAGCCTTGGACAGAGTCTTGTCTTCTTAACAGTTTCAGTTCAAGACACTCATGCTGCTTCTGAGAAGTGTCAGGGAAAACTTTGCTTAGCTTTAGGGGGGAAGAGTGAGAGTATTTCTTTGAGAAACACTGGAGTTCCTTGGGAGCAGGGACTAGATTCAAGCAGGATTTATGCCTCTATCCAGGTTTTGCCTTTTGCCAGAGATCTGAACTTTGCAAAGAGCATAATTATTTATATGTTTTTATTTAGAGCTGCATTAACAGAACTGCTCTTCTTGGTGTAGTCTGGTCAAGTTAGCCTTTGTGTTTGATAGCATGTGGAGATTTTTCCCTTGTTCTGAGCATCACAAGGAGGACAGTGGGACAATTTACCAAGAAAAGTTCACCTTGATTAAACCCAGCAAGATTAAGGAGTTGTAGGGAGAAGCTAGATCCAAGAGGTAGGAGAGAAGCCATTCAGAAGTGAAGGAAGAGTGTACAAAGAAGCCTGAAGGTAAAATTCAGAAATAGATGTAGAGACTGCTGGTGGTTGTAGAGCATGGCAATGCAGAATTTAGAAAATGAAATAATGAAATAACAAAAATGAAATGAAAATGAAATAATGAAAAAACAAATAGAAAATTGACTGCTACAATACTGAAGGAGTTTATAAACTCTTTTCTGTTTTTCCCTAGGTGCTTAGCAAATAAGTGGTTTTCTAAATGTAATTGGGATGGCTCACTGGAAATCAGATGCTGAATTTTTTTTCAGGCTGAAGAGTTGTCCCTTTCAGCTGATTTAGTTATAAGCATATTTGCTGCTGCAGGTCACTCTCAGTTCAAACAAGTGAAAATTCAGGCTCTCTACAGGAAAGCATTTAAGGACTTAAAAAAAATTTAAATGCAAAGCAGTCCAGCTTTAAACCCAAGCATAGACTTAAATATTTTGTCAGATCTCATGTATGATGCCTGAATTCTTTGCTTTGCCAAAAAGAAATCAGCTGAATTGTGTTGTGGTTTTTTTTCTCCTCTCCTTCAACATAAATTTTGAATGTAGCCAGTATTTATAATTCTTGTCTGGTTATTTTACACAGGTATGTCCTGATTTATAGAATCTCTTGGCAGCACCACTGTCATTCAGGATTTGCAGAAACAGCCTCCTATTATTTGGTAGTGGTTTGGTTTCTGAAGGGCAGGCTGTAGACACAAACAAGAGACGTAGCCCTCAGAAACATTCATGCAGCATCCTCCAGGAAGGGAGGGGAGGTTATCCAAGTCTCCATGCTGCTGTACTCATATAAATGCTCCCTCTTTTGTTGCTGCTGGACTCCAAAGAATAAAACCAAAACACAAAGCGAAGGCAGCACCACTGAGCAAATGCCACAGTGTTCCCTTAATCCATGTGGATCAAAAAACATGAACGTTTTGATTCTGTAAAGAATCTTCCTCAGCATGCTGGATTAATCACATGGATTAATAAAACACTGTTGCACTCACTCAGTGGTGCCTCTTCTGCTTTGTGTTTTCTTTTATTATTCTTAGGAGCCCTGCAGGAACAAAAGACGGCGTGTTTATAAGAGTACCATAGGCACTGGGAATTCTATAAACCTCTCTCTCTATAAGGTATGCTCCTTGAATTTTTCCCCATGGATCATACACTGCAGATTTGCCTGCACACTAAACCCTGTGCCACTGTCCCTATCTGCCTGAAATACACTCAGTTTAAACCCAGTGGTTTTTCTTTCATTGTGCTTCTCTTTAGTTCTGCAGAGTGTGGCAGGGAGCACATGTGGAATGCTCTCATCTAGCTGCTTTTGTGGAGCAAATACTTTTGTGTATCATTTCAGTCACTGGCTGGAGGGTAGAGCTGATGGGCAGGGCCAGCTTCAGAGAAACACACAATTCTAGCAGCTTTCATGCACAGAAGTGACTGGGGAAGTACAGACTCACACTTTTCATTAATATATACTCTCACATGAAAATGCATGCTAATGCTAGCCTTTGGGAAGCTGGATGATAAGGAGCCAGCATCCAGCTCCTGACTATTAAACTTTCTTTCTGTACACTGGTTCCAGTTCTCTGTATTTTTTAATGGTCTCTGCTTTCCAAAAAAGCATTCTTTTCTGCCTCATAGATGAAGGCTGACCCCTTCCTCTGCTGCAGGCCCCCACTTCTTTTCATCAGTGCAGAACGTAGGATGAGTAGTAATCAATCTTGTGGTATGGATAGGTTAAAGGTCTGAAATTTCAGGGTTTAGCAGAGCTAAAATTGAAGTGTTAACCCTTAAAATGAGGATGTACTGTGGTCCCTAGATACCCCTAATAGAGTTAGTTTCAAAGGTGCAAAAAACTTATTTTTTGTGAGTAGAATATTCTTGAAGATTTTCTGTGTGCTTATCAGTCATTGGGTGGGGTATACAGCAATGAAAAAAAAGAGTCCTAATAAAAAATACCTTGAAGGCTTTTGAAAATATTCTGCTCATGACTTGCATATCCATGTTTTATCTACATATATGCCTGTGTTTATTGTTATCCTCTGTAATTAGAGATTCTGGCCTTTGTCTGTTAGTTCAATCTCACAGCCATTCTGCCTTTCAGGACACCTGGGTTACATTGAACCTAACAAATCACACTGTCATGGTCTCTTACAGAAACTTAACATGCATATGAGCTGATATCCTCTATCCTAGGCCTTCTGGAAGGTCTGTTCTAAAGGATGTAGGTGCCATAGCAAATCAGCCCAGCAGAGAACTTTTCTCAAACAGTGAGGTTCTGTATCCTCTTGGAGATGGGCACTTTTTCACAGGGCCAGGGAAAATTTATTTATTTATTTATTTTCTTTCTTTCTTTCTTTCTTTCTTTCTTTCTCTTTCTCTCTTTCTTTCTTTCTTTCTCTTTCTCTCTTTCTCTCTCTCTCTCTCTTTCTTTCTCTCTCTCTCTCTCTCTTTCTCTCTCTCTTTCTCTCTTTCTTTCTCTCCTTCTCTATTTCTTTCTCTATTTCTCCTTGTTTCTCAGGCTTCCTAAATCCTTTCCTACCCATGCCCTTGTCCCAGTATGTACTGCAGCCTCCCATTTGCAAACACATTGCTGCAGTGCTGGGTGTCTGTCATATTGCACCCACCACCTACAGAATGCTCCAGGCTCCAGCCCCTCTGGTTCCAGTCCTGCAGCCCCACTGAATGTCGCAGGACACCGACCTTCAGACTCCTTTTCTCTCTGTGCCACTGTTCACTTCTGCTAAAACCAGCTCTCCTTCTCTCTGCCAGAGATGGGAGCTTGATTGACTGGAGCCTTAAACCAGCAGTGGCCTGACGTTTTCTTTTCAAATGCTGCTCTGAAAATGAATCTCTTTCAGGCTGATAAGGCCAATTTCAAGCAGCAGGACATCCTGCAGTGAGCTCCTCCTTCACTTTCATAGTATATCTGATTTGCCCAGGGTTCCCTTCTTTGTAGCCTGCTTTATTCTTTGAGTTTTAGAAATTCTCCTACGAATCGTGTTGTACAATTGATTCATACTACATAATCACTTTTCTACTATGGATTGCAAAAACTGTGGCACTTTATTCTGCAATTTTAATTGTGCTGAGCACCTTCTTCTGCTATCATGTTTTGTAGCCAAAAAAAGTTAAAATATTGTTTGAGACTATTATCTATTGGTGATGTGTGATTCCAGGGTTTTGTAGCATAGAAATTCTAAAAGCAGAAAGAGTAATGACTTGAGTAGAGTTGCTCAATAAAGAGAATTTTAAAGAGATAGGGCATAGGATCTTCCCCTTTTTGGTAAGTGCCATTCATTAATGATGAATATAGAAACAGTTCCTTGCAGACAGGTGTCTCATAAGTATCCACTATGAAGTCTTTTACATCTTTTCCTTCATCTCTTAAGTGCTGACCAAAATCCTGTGGTGAAAGGAGAAGCAATGTGTCTGATAAAATGTTAAGGTTGCTGACATATGTGAAGTGTTGCAGGGGAATCACACATGATATCTAAATATAGATTGCTACTACTGCAAACATGAACAAAAACTGTAAACTTGCATTGCTCAAAGTGGGACCCATCACTGCTGGGTACTGCAGTAATGTTTCTTTGTTCAAAGGCATCTCTTATCCACAAAATTGAAAAAAAAAAAAAAAACAACAATTCCCTCTCCCAAGTGTTTGTGTCATAAGCAAAATGTGTTTATTCCTTTCTGTTACAAGATGGGAAGTGTTGAGCTTTTGAGAGCAGCTGATGTAGGCAGCACTCCCCATAGCAACCAGAGAATTATAGCCTAGATTATTCTAGAAGGGATTTGGTGCCAAACTGACTGCTCAGGTGTTCAACCTGATGAACAGCTACAATTTTCAGTGGTGGTGATGATAAGTGTGGGATGCTCTCTCAAACACTGTGCAAAGACTGCACTCCTCAGGCCTGGTTACTGGAGTGTTTTGTTCACTTGGGCTGCAGACTAAAGGAGAGATCTAGTGCTCATTTTGGAGCAGAAAAGGTGATAAGACTCTTGGCAAATCAGGGAAGAGTCTTTAAGAACATAAAAGGTTGTTGGAAAGAAGAAGGGAGTGTTTTCCTTTTCTTTTTTGTCCATTTCCTTCCTGTCCATAGTAATTTTAAACTACAGCCTCAGAATTTAGTTTGGATTTTTTTTAATGGCAAGGATATATACTTTGAGTGCTCATAATTTCTCAGAATAACCTCAGAAATCAGGGCAAGGACACATAATGCTGGTCCTGCCTTGGAACAGGGGATGGAATAGATGAAGTCTGACCTTCTGTGGTCCTGTACAGATCCATGTAGAAATGTTTCTCTTGTTGCTGTCACCACATTTCTCACCAGGAATGGAGTAGGCATTCTGCCTCTCATCAGGCAAAGCCTCATAAACACAGTTTCATGTTTTGCTGAAATAGGGCTTTTTTAAAGACATGAGGTCTAAATAAAGTTATTTTTTGAACTGATCGCCTTGGGTTAGGTTTTAAATCCGTATTTCATCATCTGAAAAAGACTTCTTTAACTCCTTTATAGTGTTTATCAGTTTACAAGAGACATAAAGGTTTTATTCTAATATATCAAATACCTTTCTGGGTGAGCTGGGGAGTGGTGATATAATTTTTGTTTGATTTTTTAAAATCTTAATTTGAGGCATCACTGTAGTTGAAAGGGTCAATAGCAAAATCATTTGTCTCCAGTTCATTCATGCAGTGTTTTTCTTTGTTCTTATTGCCTGAAATTAAAAGTTAATGTACTTAAGCACAGAAGAAACAATGTAAGTCAGCTTTAAGTCTTTCTCCTCTCCTAAAACTGAAAGGGCAGTCTGTTGAAGCTGGCTTCACAGGTTCCCAAATTATTTCCTCACTCCCAGATGCATTATCTTCTGAATTTTAGATCTGGGGTTTTTGGTTGTTACGAGGCATTTGTCTGGTGGTCCAGAACAGTAAGTATGTGGTTATTTGTACATTTTTAGTGCCTGCATGATGAACAATCCATGGATTTTCTGCAAAATTACTACTCTCAAGGTTTGCTCTGGCTATCCTGCTTACTTGTAAATGAAAGGATCACATAATATGTGCTTTTTACTCTGGCTGTGGAGGATTTGTGCAGTGTTTTGAGACAGAGAGGGAGGTGCCCCAGAGCCTAGGGCACTTGGTGGGCCACAGTACTCTGCAGCAGCCCTGGCCCAAGCTCTGCACCACAGAAAACAGGGCAGAAACATCAGTTCAGCAAGGGGAGGTAAAAAAAGCAGCTGTCTGTCTGTAGAGAGATATGGACCAGGTGCAGACACCAGCATGGGTTTGTGCCTGTTCAAAACAGGATAGTGGAAATCAGGAGTTGCTCTGCCTTGTTACTATAATTTCTCTAGGTGTGTTATTTTTCCTTCATGGATTTTAGCTATCTAGAAGTCAGGCAATTCATCTGAATTCATCTACTTATCCAAACTCTTTTTATATACAGGAGAGAATGAAAAGCACCTTCTCAGGTGATCCCAGCTCTCTGCTTCTTAGATATTACCTTAGAAGCAGGAGTACAGGGCTCTGCCCAGTGACCCTCATGGCGGTCTTGTCCTTTGTCTTCAGGTAGGTTCAGAAATTATAGGGAAGTAGCAATAATTTATTGCAAGGTCAAAAAAGATTTGGGTTTCTGGTTGGACTAAAGCAATTTATATATATATAAAGACTGGGATATGGAAAAAAGATAAGATAGAGGGGAGTGAAAACCCTCAGTCTAAGTCACAGATAAGAGGAGTGTTCCTTTAATAAAGAAGACGCCTCACAGCCTCTGTAATGCATGGCAGAAGTGTACAATTGACCACACTGCAAATGGCCCTTCTTGCTGGAGCAGAGATTGTTTTCAGTGCAACAACCAGCCCTAGAAAAGCTGATTGCTACAGCCAGGAAAGGAAGAGAAAAGTGTGATTTTAACAGGACTTGTGTGTGTTACAGGAGTAAGGAACCAGCCCAACCTCCTGAGGAGCTGTAGGAAGTTCAAACTGAGAGTAAATAGAACTGGCTGATAACACCAGGTCTAGTTGCTGAGAATTCAGATTGTCTGTGTGCATTTAGCTTCTTGTGATGTACTTTCATAGGTTTTTATATTTTTGAGAGTGAGCTCACCATTGTGTAGGATGAGGAGTATGATGAAAACCTAATGCAACGTGTCTTTCTTCCCTTGCCAGTCATAACAATAGTACTTATTAAATTGAGATATTACACAAACACATCAGTTAGACATCTTGCAGGAATCTTGATAATAACGTCAAGATGTTATTTTATATGAAGAGCATGAAATCCTGTCAATATGATCAAACTAATAATAAACTGATGCAATTTTTCAAGAGTTGCTCAGAGCAGATATGCAAGCATCCTGTATCCAGCTCCAGTGATTCATGTGCTCCTGAGCCATACAACCATGTGTTGATGGTGACAACAAGTAATGACTAGGAGGAGCTTTTTCAGGCCCTGATTAAAGAATTTTTAAGTGCTTTTAAGGATGTGTTGAGTTGTATTCTTTTCCAGGAGGGGGTTTGAATGGGATTTAATCCTATGCTCAAGCACTTTTTCTGAAAGTGGTTGTCTTCTGGAATCAACTTTCCTTTCCATTTGTGGTTTAGTGACAGCCCCCACCTGGGTTTGAAATGAGGTCATTTGGCCTGAAAGGTGGGGGTAAAGGTATCTAAGTAGCTTTCATGGAGACTTACTCTGTTGCCTATAGCTACTTTCATCTTAAATAAGGAAGTGTGGCATGTTTGTATTCACAAATCCCGTTGTGCAATGTTCTGTCTCAATTGGGGCTGTCTGTGTCTCCATATTAATTCTCAGGGCAGCTGCAATTTCCTCCATTTCATGCAAATTAGCTTCAGCCTTAAAGCTCCTGGCAGGTCGCCAGCATAACCCTCTTTGGCAAAATTTGGATTTATCAGTGGAAGGGTATTAGCCTTTTTGCTTTAAAGGCCTTTGTTTAGGCAAGTATTTCACTATTTTAAAGGCAAATACTTAAGAAAATCTCTATCTTTTGGCCAGATGCATTCTTTACCCAGTAGAACAGTCCTAAAGATGGTTAGATAAACCACAAATAACTAAAATAATGGTATACATTCTTACTGCTTATCTTAAACATTGCTATAAATGCCACTGCACCAGTGCCATTAAAATGCGTGTCAGGAATTTTCCTTGACTGCCTCTATGCAGCCTTTTAAGATCATTTAACTACATAATGACTTTTAAAGATATTCTTTTTGAAATGGAAGGGCTTTTTTTCAAAGCCTAGCTGAAAAACGTATTCCACAGATTTTCAACGCAATATCTTAATTCCATCTCTCTGGTTTGAAAACTTAAACTTTTAAGTTTGAACAATGATTTTGTGGTTTTGTGTGTCCTGCAATTATTCTGAGAATATTTTTCCCTTTTTCACTATTATGAATACTCTCACAGTTTTTTGTGTTGTTCTGAATATATGCTATTCTTGTTAAAAGTCAGATTTAAATTTTTCTTCTGTAAAGATAATAAGAGTTTTTAATTCTTTCTCCTTCTATTCTTCTCACAAGAACCACATTTCATAGATTTCCCAGGAACCCATTTATTAAAATTCTAGTTCTACCTGAACAGTGACAATAAAACAGCATGAAAGGTTCTTGGTTCATGGTGTGACACTGGCTTTGAATTTAATTAGGTAGCAAATAATATTTATCCTTTCCAGATATCACAGCCATATACTTTCCTGGCTGTTGAAATTCAAGATATGTTTGTCCTGTATCATCAATAGAAGTAGAAATCCTGCAGGAGAAAAACAGGTGTGTGGTTCCACTTGTGCAAAAGTGTTATTTTTATCTGGTATTCTCATGTCCACAAACCATCTAAGGCACAATGGAGTTCCACATATATTACCAAAACCACCATCTCAAGACTCTGCTGATCACTGGAATGAGTGAGTTTTCTTATTATTCTTGACATGGAAGATGATGTGAGCCCGTGCTGTTTGTAATAACTGAAATATTTTCCATGGCTACTATTTAGGAAAAAATCACCACATTTGCACTCTAGTAACTGGAGGAACTTTACAACTGACTGTCTCCTCATTCCTGCGGGTGTTAAACAAACTTCCATAAAAGTTCCCAATTTTTAGGCCGTCTATTGTTTTATGTACTTTAATCATATCTGTTGTTACCTCCTCTCAAAGACAAACTGTGACAATAATTTCCTCTTTTTTTTTTTTTTTTTTTGGTGACCTTTTTTGTGACCTTCTCTGAGTTTCTGTAGTTTCTTACTGTCCCTGGTCAGCCATGGAGAGGTCTCTCTGCACACGGGACTGAAGGCCTCTGGTCTGCCTTGAGATTTTCCTGGGTGATAGAGGAATTATGTAGATACTGATTCTTTCGGGATAGATTGAAATTTTGAGGTTAATTCAGGAAAGCATGGCTTTTTGTTCAGCAAAATATGGTTAGATTTTGTAGCTGCTGTAGCTTCTTTAGGTGGTTGGATTTTTAGAAACATTTCAGTGATGGTGGGCAGAGAGTAGTTTTACTTGTGCTGAAAAATTGGTTGTTTATCTCTTCATAAAGTGGAGAGATATACATACCAACTTTTTAGGGGCACTGAAATGCCCCTATGCCACTATGATCAGTCACAGACAAGAAATGTTACATCCACAAGGTGATGGATGTCTCTTTTTGAACAATTTAAAAGAGGCTGAAGGCTTTTGTTGTGTTATTTGAGATCTTGTAACTCTAAGAAGCATACTGTTGCCTGTACAAGAGAAGAATTTGATTGGAAGTACTATCTCAACCAAAATCAAAGCTGGCATATCATAAACTCTTTGAGGGTTCACCTTCTTTAAATCATAATTTGTTTTAAAATGGGCATTTGCTTACCAGGCAAATAATTTTAGATGGAATTAGGTAGTGGCTTGGGTACAGATGGTACAACTTTGATTACAAAGAATTGGAATTTGACTTTATTAAAATCCACAATTCCTCAGACCTGAAACACAATTGTTGATATGGTTTCTCAATGTATTTTGAGTATGTAAAATCTTACTGATGTAAATCCTATTAATGTAAAGAATTGAATAATTCCCTAAGGCTTTGGCCAAACATTGTTATTATGCATGTCTATTGGTACAACTAACCTTTATTTTGAATGCTGGTAATTTGCACAGTACAAATAGTCCCCCAGCTAATTACTGAGTGAAGTAAAGTTCCAAGGTATTTGGTTTATTTTTAAAGTTACTTTTTTTTTTAACACAACATTTCTACAATCAGGTGTAAGGGAGGATGTGGTAGAAGCAGTCTGAAGGCAGTAGCACAGATAAGCACAGAGGACAGGAATGTCTTAAACCAGCTTTGCCTGCAAGTTTGAGAGTCATGAAACTGTGTCCTGGAGTTTGACCTAGCTTGATCTCAGGCTGGGCCTGGCCACTGGAGCAGAGCTCCGTACGACAGTCCTGGCACTCCAGCTCTTGCTGTGTCGACATAATTCTGCTCTGGGTTCTTTGTATGTCATTGATACTCATTAATCAAAATTAAAATACTGTCCCCTGAATATCCAAACCACTCAGATCCACTGAAAGAAACTGGTCATGTCTAAAAATGGTGTTTTCCATAGAGAGGTGCTACTACAGAGCCTATGGCATCAACTAGATTTTACTTTATAATTCTGGGATCCTTTTCTCCTGTAAATTTTAAACTCCTGCAGGAAATAAGTTTTACTTTTCAGTAGGCAATACCAGTATTTGAACTAAACTGAGGGATACTCTTGCCTGTGCTGACTGCTATAAGCAAGGTTTAGTGGAACATTCAGCTGATGATAATTTCTTGTTTTGATACTCTCACACAAATTAAATTGGTCACTCGGTGCTTGAGACTGCACCAAATGGAGTTAAATCTGCAACCACCTCCTGTTAATAAGAAAAACTCAAACCCATCATCATTGCCTGTGCATGTTAGCTGTGTCCACAATTTGGGATAGTCTGAGGAAAACAATGCCAGACTAATGGACAGGCTTAAGACAGGATAAAATAAAAAGTGCAGATACAGATTTCAGCATCTGCCTGCTAGTGATTTCTGGAAAATCAGGCCACACGTATGCACAACTGCCTTTGGTGATCCAATTGACTTCTTGTTTCTGAGTTATTTCTATAGCCAAAAAGGTGCTTTGGGCACCACAGGTGCAGTGGTTTAGCTGGGCCATGTGGTGCAGAAACATGAATGACTTGCCCAAAATTGTACCAGTGACAGCAGCAAGATCTGATCAGGGATCATGCTCTACACCTGGCTATGAATCTGCATGAAGGAAACATTTCACCATTGAATCTACATGAAGGAAGCTGAGGTGTCTCGGCAACCTGTACTGTTCCCTGTTTTCTGAAGAATGGCTTTCATCTAAGGGGCTATAATTGTGGTGCATGCTAAAACATCTCTACACACAAAATGTATGTGCCAGAGTTTTAGTTGTCCCCAAGACAAGCAGTTGTTTCCCAACAAGTTGCTTTTATTTTAAAATGTTTCTGGGCTGCATTTGGAACTCTCCTAATGACAGGCGAAAATCAGAACCATCAGCTTTCCTGAATGTGATCATTAGCTTATGATGCCTGCACCATATGGGGATATTTCATCCTAGACAAGAATGTAGGGAAGATCTCTTTTTAATTAGAGGACTAGGGGAAAAAATCACTTCATGGAGCAAAGTGTACTTAGAGGTTTTAGCTGAGCTTTTAAGTCCATTTGATGGAACCATCAGACATATTTACCAGCCTTGGTCCTTGGAGGTGAGTGTTTGCTCAGAGGTCTGGGACTGACTCCTCAAGGGGCTTGCGCACTGCAGGTACTCAGTATAAATTCATATGCATCAAGCCCTCAGACAAAAAGATGTGTGGAGGAACCTGTGTCCCGGGTATTTACACAATGCACCTCAATTGCCTGAGAACAGAGGAGGTCTGTTTGAGAGCTTTGCATTTCCAATCCTTTACGTGGCTGGAATTGATCATTTTAAGAAAGGGAGCGGCAAGATGAGAGGAGTGGGATGGTTAACTGCAAAGTTCCTTTAGTGTTTGAGACATGGAGAAATTTGGATGAATTGCACTTTTCAGCCAGGACTTGCTGCCATCCATCTCTCAGTTCCTTAAGAGTAACGAGGATTTGTGCAGTGAGTGCAGCTTGCTGCCAGAAAATCTCAACTTTTGTTAATGTATAGGCATTCATCATCTGCTGTTCATTAACACACATATTGCTAATGCCTGGCAATGGAGCGAACATTTTTCTAGAGTGGGGTCGAAAAACTAATTATTCACCATATGGTGGCCGACTCTGCAACAATTGCTGAAGCCATGGAAGCAAAAGGAAGTTGGCTGGTTGATTTCTTTGGACAGTTTGCACAGTGATGACTCTCTTGACACATGCCATTCATGTGGCCGCTGCATAACAGATGGGCTGAGGCTGGGAACTGTGGAAAAATCATGGCAGAGATCTGGTGGCAGCCTCTGTCTTTTTATCCCTCAGAATGACTTTGGGTCACATGGGCTGTGAAAATAACAAGTAGGGGATTGTGCTCTAAGGATTTCCCTGCTTCTTTCATAAAGCCAGAGCGTAATTTTGACTGCCTTTTCGTATTTTGTTTATTAAAGGGATCAGGGTTTTAGATGAAAGAGATTACTTGGTTTGTGGTAGGGGGCTGTGCTGTGCCCATGACACTCAGCTCATTGTTAGCAGGAAAAATGCTGGCAGTTTGATAAGGGATAAGAAAATGGAGGGGTTTTAAATTAAAATTTAAATTACTCCTTATTTGTTCTTTTCTCATTTGTAAATCTCACATAGGCAAGTTTAGATAAGAGCTGTTTTAGATTCTGAATACTCAAACCTGAAATGAGTTAGTGTTTTTTTCCAGAGGAGCTTAGTATGGGAGGGTAAGATTAATTTGAGCATGCTGCCTTTACAACTTGTGTGCTTTCTGGATTTCATATCATCCAGACAGTGCCTGAATGGGGGAAGGCACTGAAAGTTTTCATGCAGAGATTTTTTGAGCTTTGGTGTCATTCAAAATGAAATTGGGTGGGGTTGAACTATCTGCAAATTAAATTTTAATTGATTACAGCAAATTGTGTCAGTTGAGAATTTTCTCATGTCTTCCTTCATGGGAGTTGGGAAGAAGAGTTGACAAGCAGTGAAGGTATTGCCAGATCCCTTCTGAAGCTGCACAGCCTTCCCAGAGGGATGCTGGAAATACTGCTTGCAGAACATGGAGGATGGGATGGGAAAGGAAAAGTGAAGTGAAAGACTGTTCATGAAACTGCCCAGCATGAGGGAGAACTTGCAGGTGAACCATTCACAGTCATTTGGGATTTGTCAGGAACAGCACACATAGTTTCTCAGGTGAAATGTGATATGTGAGATTTTGATTCAGGATTATTGTAATGTAAGCATACATCACTGTCAGATTTTGCATAAACATCCATAGGACTTCCTCTCCCCCTGCTGCCCCATCCTCTTCCCCCTCTCTTCAAAAATAAAAGCAGAAGGAAATTAAGATGTCTTACAAAGTCAACTTCAAGCAATATTTTACAATTCACTGGGTTTTAAATTTCTCTTTATGAGCAGAAAGATGCATGTGCCTTTTGCAGCATTACACTCTTGTCTGCTCACAAGCAGCAGAGTCTTTTCTGTGTCTGTGTGCCACAGAGATGACATGATGACACAGAAACACAGAATATTCTCAGTTGGAAGGGACTCACAAGGATCATCAAGTCCAGCTCTGCAGTGAGCAGCCCACATGGCAAACTCATGACCTCAGCATTGCTGGGCAGGCTGTCAAGTGAACACCCACCATGTGGCTTCCAGGGTCCTTCCATCAACTCCCATTTTTCATTCTTATGTATTAAAACCAGGCCTGTGGATTCCAGAGGTGGAATCTGCTGCTCTTGCAGTGCTGATCACAGAGAGCCTCTGCACAGGCTGACATTTGATTCAGTTGTGCAAGTGCACACAGAGGAGACTGAGCAAAAAGAAAATAATGTGATTCTCTTGAATTATCCTGTTGCTATTTTGTGCAGATGAGGCAGTAAATAGCACTATTTTTCATTAGGGCAAGATGCTTTTCCATAGGTGAGCAGGGGAACACATTTTATTCTCTCTCTCTCCTTTGTGAGAAGGAAGTTACCTAGCCCATAATGCTGGCAGCAGCAATTATTTTTTCTGGAGAAAGGAGTAAGCCACTTGTTTTATGTGATGAACATCCTAATCAGCTTTTTTGCCCTGCAGTGGTTTGAGTGAGCATGCACACTTTGAGGCTGTGCTGCATTGCCCTTGGTCCTGGCATGCATTACCTGTATTTCAGGGCTCTTGTGATCTCCTTGGTTCATGATGGCTGCTCTCTTGCTCAGCCAGTGCATATCCCGCTTCTCCTCAGTGATTTCCCTATCAGTGTCAAAGACAAGGAATATTTATGTTTTTATCAAGCAGACAGTCCAGCAGATTAGGACCACTGTGCAGCAGTGGTCCTTTAAGAGCAGCTGAATTTGTTGCTCTTATCCTTGTTTAATACAGATCTTATGTAGATCACATAAACCAAATTGACTGAAATGGGAGATTAATGAGGGATATGTGTTGATTATATGTGCCAATAAATGTTAGGTTGTGTATTTAAAATCTTGCTGTATATATTTTTTCTAACTCCATTCACATAGAAAGTAATCAATGCTTACTCAGAATATTGGAATTTTTTTCTGAGAAAAACATATTAAATGCTTTTGGAATTAGGCTTGTTTTAGCTTTGTCAGCCTTGTTTGGTAAATCATCACAAATGTTTATTGGATGTTTTGGCTTTGCTACCATCTCCAACATGCTAAAGTGGGCCACAAACTCAGTAGAGTTTGGGAGATACCCTACTGCCATTCTCCTGTCACACATGAGCAGTTTCAGGGTCAAAAAATTAAAAGGGAAAAAAAAAATTCTTTATTTCCCACTTTTTATTTACTCTGTAACTTTTTTTTTCTTTAGCAGTTATGTTCAAGCTGATGGTTTAAATGGGAGACTAAGCAAGGACTTTACAGCCCCTTCCTTTGAGAATCTCAGGGAAAACTCCTGTCCATCTCCCAGGAAGTGAATCAGTCCGAATTTTATTTTAATTAGGTTAATGTTGGAGAGCAAACTCCCTGCTGTTAGTTACCATTTTTCTCAGAAGAAAATTTGTCACAAAATAAACACTAACCACTGAATTTCAGATAGTCAGAAGAAACCTCAGGGTGTCGGGGAAGGCATAGATGTGTATATTATATTGTATCATATATATAAAACATACATATACATACAACATATGTGTTGCAGATATATATATACACAACACATATATATACACATATATATGCAACATATATGTAACATATGTATATGTACATATTATATACATGTATTATACAATTATATACATAATACATAACATATTCTATCATTTATATATTAATTATATTATTATATATTTTATTATAATAATATAATCTATTATTATTATTATTATTATATATTAATATTGTATATTAATCCTGGCTAATCTGATTTGTCTCATGGGCTGGTGGAGGCCTCCAGAGGCAAGGTCTCTGCAACCCCCTCAGGCATTATAACCCTGGCCACGTATCCTTCTTGCATGGTGCTGTTTCATGGGTTTATTGCTGCACTTGAAAGTGGTTTATCTTGGAGCCCTGCAGGACTTTTGGGCTGCAGGCAGCAGAGTGTGGCAGTCAGAGCTCAGAGCATGCTGCTTCAGATTAGCAGAAGCTCAAATAGGAGAAGAGTTCCTTCTACTCAAGTAAGGTTAATCCTGTTCCTGTCAGCCTCTCTGTGGTCTCATAAACCTTTTGCTCCCCCAAATGCCACCAAATCACTTGCTTGTTATTGGAACTGGTCACCCCTACATATATTTCATTTGATGTCTGTGTCAGCTTCTTGTATCATTTTGTCAAGTCTACCTAAGGAAGATCAATGATAGAGGTCTTGTGGTTTTCTTCTGTTTGCCAGGGAGTGTGCATTGCCATTCCATTTTCAGTGACATTCTCTGCATTTTGCAAAGACTGGGTGATAAATTAGCTGTGGATATAACCAGCTTATAACCAATTTATATCTATGACTCCTTGTGGTCATGTGCTTCAGTGTTGCTGAAAGTTGGCAAAAGCAGAAGCAGAAAGACTGGGGAGCAGATTTAGTATGATAAGAGGAAGAGATATCAGAAAAAATGTCAGACGATTTTATATATAGCATGAGTGTAGATCTATATATATCCACCAATTTAATAGAAGTGCTTATGGTAGGTTGATTTTATTTATTGTGTAGACAAACTTGCCAAACGTGTTGGACACTGGGATTGACAAAAATTACAGAAGTGATAGCAGTGACAAAAGCAGGGGTGTATTGAATTTCCTAATGCTCTAAATGACAGTGGCACACATATGGTACAGCAGAATGAGACTCTAAGTATTTGTGCTCTGCATATTTTGCCTCAGTTTTGGCTCATCACTGTTCAGCCAACATACATCTTTTTTTTTCTTTTTTTTCCGTGTAGCTTAGTTCTCATGCACACTTCCAACACTCAGTCCTACAAACTTTACATATATGGACAGATAGAAGCATGTAGATTTCATAAGTATCGATAAATTCTGAGCTTATGAGTAAAATTGTGTGATATGGCAGAAGTTGCAAGACAGGAATCTAATTTTCTCTGGTCACTTAGTGCAGATGACAATTTTCTACAATCCAAATGTTGTGTCTGGGACTTAGCATCTCCATGGAAATCCTCATGAACTAACTGTAGGGGAAAAAAAGACAAACAAACAAAAAAACTTGAAGAAAACTGTGATATTGAAGGGAGCAAATACTCCTTCCCTATCCTACTAATGAAAAGTTTACATGCTTTTGTTTTTTTGAAAATGTGCAACATTTTTTGGAGGGAGAAATCAATCTTTTTCAAAAAATTAGGAGATGTATGTTGACAGCTGGAGTGGGTAGATGTAGTGGCGCTTCTGTGTAGTTATCTAATTTTTGTTCCAAAGGATCCAATGCCAAAGCAAATTCCAGCTTTTAACGTGCAATCAGTTCTGTGGCTCAAACAGGGAGGTAACTTATGCCTAGATTTGTTTTCCATGCACATTTGTCTACTTGGCTGCTCCTTCAGTCTTTGAACAAGTGCTGTTTTGCAGTTAATGGAGAGTCTGAGTCCATCATTCTTAATAATATTGGAAGTATTTATGGCATGGGATGTTTGGGTTTGCATCTGGGTTTTTATTAAACTGATGTGAGTGGGGGGCTCTTGTGCGGTTGTGTTGACTGGTGGGTGGGTGTCCACTTGAAATGTAGGTGGGAGCCTTGTTTGTGGTGTCAGGGACCAGTGACCTCTGCTTGCAGCCATGGAAAGAACAGTAATGACCAGGAGCAACTGGTTTTTTAAGAGAGAGATTTTGAAAACAGTGAGCCATAGGAAAAGTCTCTGAGAAGCATTTCTGGACTCAGGGAGTTCAGCCATGCATCCAGGGACTTTTTCACAAAGTGTAGGCATTTATCTGCTGCTAAATCAGCACTGCTGGGGAAGCCTCCAGGAGCCCCACGGCTGCCAACCCCTTGCTGGAGGGGCTTGGGGCATCAGCCAGGTTCGGCATTGCTTGTGAGTATTCCAGTATTGCTCCCCTTCATTGTTCCACTGTTAAATAAATTGTCTTCCCAAATTAAAAAAAAAAAAAAGGAAATTTTGTAGAAATTTAATATTTAGATTTTCTTTTCAATATGTATCTGTACAATTCTGTTGCACATTGAGCAGTTATGAAACCAAAATGACCAATAAGTAATGTTTCTGGCTTCTAACTGTTTAGTGGGGCAGCAAATGATTGGGAAAACCACTATTTGTTCAGTGAACAAAGGAGTTAAACTATTTAATTTACCTAAATGAATGAACACCGATAATGGAATTTTCCTGTCATCTATTAATTTTCCTAAAGAGACCTCTAAAAATGATTGTAACAGTTTTTGTCCCTTCCATGCCATCTAAGGGTCAGATTGTGAATGTCATATGCTGAGAAAGAGTTGCTGATATAAGTAATACAACTGACATTTAATTAATGTAACCTCATTGGCATTATTTTCATGACTACTGAAGGATCAGTCAAAGATTTTATCCAGCTGCATTATATCCTTTCTATTTCAATTTTCAGATGCTTTCACTAGTGAGCCTCAAAACTGGAGCATTGCTAACTACTCATTAGTAGTTAGTCAATATTTGTGGAGCTCTAATTTATAGTAATAAAATATAATATAGGAAGGTCTTCCTTATAGGAAGAATTGCTGTTCAACCTAATTATTACAGATTATTAGATTCATTTTTTTAATTGAGTAGCCTAATTAAAGTAGCCCGCCCTACTTGCAGTTAGAAGACTATATCTATTATTTTCTATTGTTTCTCCACTGCTCCTGTTCAGAATTGCTGAGGAGGAGGAGAACTGTTCAAATTGGTCACTGCACTTGTATCAGTTGCCTATTCTGAAAATACCACGTTTTGACAGATTTTTTAAAGCATTTTGCCCCCTGTTTTGGGAGATGATGGATGCGCCGTACAGATGACCTTAACACACGGCCGCACGCTAATGCTCAGAACCATGCTTTTGTCTGTCTGCAACAATGGCTGTCATTAAGAAAGCTGAGTTTGCCAATATGCCCCCCTGTCCCAGAGCTGGACCCTTCCTGATTGGGCACCGGGAAGCATCATGTGCCTTTGACTGAAATGACATGGAAGATGTATGGTCTGAGTGCTGTCCTCAGCACCACTGCTGTGACGCGAAGAAAACCACGCTGACCCAAACAGACCTGTGCTCAAACAATGTCACACCAAACCAAGACAACATATTGGGAAGAAAAATGCTTGTAAACTGTGTGTGCTGGAAGATGTATTGGCCAGGCGGCCATAGGGCAATCTTTGAACTATTGAAATCTTTAGAAATATTGTTTAGTTCTTGAAGAATACTTACAAACCTAATTAATCAAGCATAGATGGTTATTTTCACTCTTTACATACTGCTTCTTTTTGGGACAAGAATAGGGCTGTCACATTTGTTTTGCTGACCACTTCCCAGGTGCTTGCTGGCAAAATCAGAGTTTGAACATACATTTCCACAGCAACTCTTAAATAACAGACTTGAGAGAGCTCCTGGCCTTCTCCTTAGCCTTAATATGCTTCAAAACCTCCTGAGTGTTTCCATTTTTTGGTTTGTGCATGTCTTGGGCTACAACATTTCATTTTCTTTTTGGTTTGACATCATCAGAACAGTATTTTAAACCTGACTGAAATCAATGAGTGATGGAGCAGCTAATGGTTTAATTTTAATGTCAAATCAACGGTATATGTTCCTTTCAAGAGATGTCTGAATAAGAAGTTCTGTATAAAACCTGTTATTACAAAAAAAAACTGGTTTTGGGGTTTTTTTTCTCGTAAAACTTCTACTACAGTCTTGTGGAAGCTGTTGGGAAATGCTGTTACCACAAATTCCTCTTGAATTGCACATAAGCTGAGGAGTTCAATCTCTGATCAAAATTCTGATTATTTGGGTCCACCATCCTACTGGTTTCTAAATTCTGGTATCTCTACATTTAGATTATTGTTTTTAGAATAAATTTTTTCTGGCTTCAATTTTTTTCTCTACATATACCATGTGGCTAAAGCCACTTAGAGTACTTAAAATAAATAATTTCTCTTTTTAAATTATTATAAAAAGTTGTCATTATCTTCAGTAAGGCTTGAAAATAATTTGTACAGGCAGTAAACAATTTATGAAAATGTTAGAAGCTTTAAAATTTGCCTTAAGCTAAAATATACAGCAAGAACCATAAAATATTGCCTCTTGTTCTAATTAAAATCACCGAAACAGCATTTTAATAGTTTTATTCCAATTATTTAGATACATTTAATACAAAGTATTACTTTATACATATTTTAATGTAATACATAGTTGTGTATTTTATTATATTGAAATATAATGTAATAGCATATTATATCAAACCCAACATGGAGTGATTCCTGGGGTTGTCTTGTGCCAGGAGGTGGACTTAAGTAATCCTTGTGAGTTCATTCCAACTCAGCACATTATATGATTCAATAGCTAGAATATTGTAATTTAATACAAATTACTATTCTTATATGGTTTATAACATAATAATCACACTAATATGCTTAGGTGGTCTGCTAAAATAAGCTATCATTCAAAACTAATGATATTTTAAATCTAATCTTGGACTTGACTTTAAATGAAGTTAAAAGCATGTGTTTGAACTGCCTTCAGAGGCAATATTGTCCTGATTAAGAGATTACTTACTGTAGAAATGAGAATCCCTAAGAACATTCTTCAATGTATTTGAAGGCAATACAGTGAGAAAATATAGAACTGTTGAATGCACTCAGGAACTTCTGTGCAGTTCTAAGTGATCACTGTCATTAATATAAATTGCAAGTTTGATCTGACCTTTTTTTAAAGCACTGTTTGTAGCCTACCCCCCTAGTAATATAATGTATGTAAGTTGAACATAATAAACTGTCCATACAAAAGCATGTCCCTCCCAGTCAAGCTAGAGGAGGTGTGGGAAAATATTCAGCCGTTGCTTGTCAAGGTCTAGTGCACAGGAAACAGGAGCCTGCACAGCTAGAAATCCCCCCATTTTCAGAAATGAGCTGAAGCAAGCCATACAAACCCCCTGTTTTGATCAGGCTTGAAACACTGAACTCACCCAAAATTAAAAGCAAGTAGAAAAAGAGACAGACTGGGTGAGGAGTTAAACTGTTGCCAGTAAATGGTCTAAATGAGGAGAAGGCAAATTAAATTAAGAATATGTGCAATCTGTGATTCTGTCTGGATCTTCAGGGTTTCTGCATCCAACCTGGTTTTTAAGTAAGGGTAGCTGCGTGGATATATGGACTGATCTTAAACATTCTGCTGGATTGAAGCAGGCAGCATTTCTCTCTCCCAGCACTCAGAAATCCCCTCTTGGCCTTTAAAAATTCATTTTCTTTCATCTACAAGTACTGGAAAAGCAGTGTTTTCATGTAAAAGGAAAGAGAGTTACTAACTTTAGATTGGTGGTTGTTGCTCTGCTGTATAATGTTTGGGTTTTCTTCTCCACCTGTTTCAGTCTGTTTTAGAGGAGATGACAAATGGTTGTGTCATCATTCCCAGGCCATTTCCAAGTCACCCCCACCCAGGGGTCTTCCCCACCAGGCTGAGGACAAGGAAGGACCCAAATCTCCTTGTACCCTGTGGGCCAGCACTGGCTCTGGATGAAAATGCTGCTGCAGTTGGTGCAAAAGCAAAGCTTCAGGAGGCTGTGGCTTGGTGAGAGCAGAGGTGAGCTGCTCCCTGGGGTGTGCTGGGGCATTGCCCAGGTTAATCAGCTCTGAGAGAGCATCTGCTCGACCAGGAACAAACTGGTTCTGTGTTAACTCTCTCCTCCTTCTTGAATGGACTCATGAAAGATTGCTCTTAAATCTCATCTTCAACAGCACCAAAATGAGCCTGTTTGAGATTTCTTTATATCAGCTAATATTCTGTAGCATATTTCAGAAACCAGTAGCCCTATTCATCACATTTTAAATGGAAATGAAAGACCTATCTTTAGAGTGCATTTTCCAAAGCTTGGACCTCCTCTCTCTTTCCTCCAACATCAATTTAAATACTGATTACACTGGAAAATGAGAATTTCTATCATAAGAAAACTTATATTGAGGTTAATGCAAAAGAAGAGGAGCTGAGCTGTAACCTTCAGCAGTTTAATTGTGAAATGTTACTCTGGCTGTTCAATGGCATAAGATGTTCAGATCCCAGTGGCCTTATGAGTCAAATGAAATTTTGGTCACTGGCTCAGTACATCCACCTTCAGGTGAGGATGCAGGTGACTTTCTGGCCTCACTATGATAGGAATTGGTCTTCCTTTGTGTCAGATGGTCTACAGGCACCATTCCATTGGCCTCTACCTCTCACAAACCTCCTGCCTGTACCAGCTGCACAGGTTTTATGTATTTCTGTATTTCTGCAGTGAGAATCAGATGTCTTTCTGTTTCTTTGTGTGTGTGTGTGTGTCTGTATGTATGTCATAGCTGCTGAGCTAAATCCTCAGTTATGTTTATTTTGCTTAGTTTTTTCCACATTTGCCAGTGTCCTCTCAGGCACGGGTGAGGAAGGGGACAGGAGCAGCATCCAAACCTGGCAACCTGAGCATCATGCAGTCTGTGTGTCTGGGTGGCCAAGGGTGGTAGCTCTGCTGGCAGCCCGGGAAGCCCAAGTTTCCATGGCACTGAAGACATTTTCCAGCCTTTTTCATATTCCACAAAAAAAAAAAAAAAAAAAAAAAAAAAAAAAAAGAAAGCTCGGGGCAAACACCTTCTTTCGCAGAAATTTGGCATGACCGTCTCCTTCGCTGCTTGCCTGTTCTTCCACCCATCTTCCCACAAAGAGGTTAATAAATGTTTACTTTTTTTCTTGTTTCCATATGGTTTGTTCACAGGCTTTTGCTTGTGTGTGTATGAATGCTCACTTGCATTGACTGCTGTGAGGGAATTGTTCTACTAATGCTGGCCATCTTCAAATCAATGCCTGCACATAACAACAGAAAGTGCCTCAGATGTAGTGGTTTCCACAGGACTATTGTTAGGCCTTTGTTAGGCATTTTTGAACCTAATAAATAATGTCAAAAGTCTCTATCCTAGCCAAAAATGTTCCCTTTGAAACAGTTCTAATAGTATTTTTGTTCTGCAATGTCTCCCAGTGTCGTGAAGAATTTGTGCCTCACAATAGGAATCTGGTATATCGCGTGCCGCTTTGCTTTTTTTTTTTTTAATTTATTTTAAGATGTGAACCCTTCTTTCCTGAGCAGGCATTCCTAATTCTTTACATAAATGTTGTTTTTTCTTGAATAACCATACGACTTGGAACTTCAGTGCTGTAAATGCTACTAAATTTGACAAACTACTGGAAGAATGAATCTTAATAATGATGGAATGAAGGGGAGGGAAGCAAATCATTGAACTTAATTATAGGCTATTTCAGTGAACCTCCTTTGTGTTTTGTTGCATAACTCATAATTAAATTATATCTAAAGTAAGATTTTAACAATTGATTTATGCACTGAAAAGCAATGATAACAATGGTCAAAGATGATCACAGTAGTCCCCTCTGGCCGTAATATCTATTAATCTAGACCATAATGACTATTTATTCTGGAAAAAACTCTAATTGGAGACTGTCTGTGATTCATTATGCCTCATATAGCACATATTAGCAGTACATTTCATCTATTCTTAATATGAAGTATAACTTGTGGATAATATTCCCATTTCAGTGGTGCAGTAGTGTGTAGCAAAACAAGCTAAGAGAAACATATTTGCTAGACATATTTTATTTCTGTGCATTTTACTTTGCTTATTTTAATTGGGCTCTGGGGAAAAATGTCAAAACCCACATTTCTCTGCATTCATTTTAGCTGTGGCACCAAAGCTGTTGGGTGCTATCTGTATTAAAATAACTATTTATATTGTGGTATTTTATTTAGTTATCTTATTTCACCTTAGAGATAAAAGAGACACTTTAACTTGTTTTTTCACTATGGTAGAAATTAATGTTAGATCTACTGTTGGAACTGCTTATTTGTGGTGTTACATGGATCTTAAACAAATTTTACTTCTATAATTGTAATAGAGAGTGAAACTCACTTGGGGCTTGATGAATCAAGCTTCTAATACTCCCAGTGACGGTTCAGTGGACTTAGATCTGTGTTCATTTCTTTACAGAAGATGTTAGCAAAATAGCTCCCTTGGACTTCCAGAGGGCAGACTATGGCCTGCTCAGGAGCATCTTTGGCAGAGTCCATTGGGAGGCAGTCCTGAAGAGCAAAAGAGTCCAGGAAGGATGGACATTCTCCAACAAAGCGATCTTAAATGTACAGGAGCAGTTTGTCCTCACATGCTGGAAGACAAGCAGGCAAGGAAGGAGATATAGTGACAAACAAGGGGGAAACTGGAGGGATTTAAGGCTTTCTTTGCCTCAGTCTTCAATAGTAAGATGAGTTGTTCTCTAGATCCCAAGTCCCTGAACTGAAATACAGGGACAGGGAGCAGAACGAAACCCCTGTAATCGATCACCAGTCAAGCAAAGGAGGTGATTTTCCTTCTCTGCTCACACTGGTATGGTCCTGCCTTGGGCGTTGTGTGCAGTTTTGGGCACCACAGCATAAAAAAGGCATTAAGCTCCTAGTGAGTGTCCAAAGGAGGGCCATGAGAATGATGAAGGGTCTGGAGGGGAGGCTGTATGAGAACTGGCTGAGGACACTTGGTCTGTTCAGCCTGGAGGAGACCGAGGGGAGGCCTCACTGTGGCCTACAACTTCTGTGAGGGGAGGAGGAGGGGCAGGTACCAATTTTTCCACTCTTGTTGCCAGCAACAGGACTCAAGGAAATGGCCTTAAGTTGTGTCAGAGGAGGTTTAGGTTGGATATCAGGAAAAGGCTCTACACCCAGAGGGTGGTTAGGCACTGGAACAGGCTCCCCAGGGAATGGTCACAGCACCAAGCCTGATGAAGTGACACAAGCATTTGGACAACACTCTGAGGCACATGGTGTGACTCTTGGGGCGTTCTGTGCAGGTCCAGGAGTTGGACTCTATGATTCTTGTGGGTCCCTTCCAATTCAGCATAGTCTATGAATCTAGGAAGGGAAAATGGTCAGTGACCTTCTAAACCACTTAAACACACACAAGCCTATAGGGCCAGATGGAATCCACTCCAGGGTACCAAGAGAGCTTGCAGAAGAGACCACCAAGCCACTTTCCATTATTTACCAGCAGCCCTGACTAACTGGGGAGGTCCTAGGTGACTGGAGGTTAGCTGATGTGAGGCCAATCTGCAAGAAAATCTGGAAGGAAGATCTGGGGAGCTACAGGCCTGTCAGCCTGAGCTTGATGCCAGGAAATGTCCTGGAGCAGATCATCTTGAGTGCCATCAAAAAGCACAGACAGGACAACCAGATGGTCAGGCCAGCCAGCATGGGTCCTGCTTGACCAACCTCATCTCTTTCTATGACGGATCATCCACTTAGTAGATAGGGAAAGGCTGTGGGTGTTGTCTGCCTGGACTTTAATCCACCTTGACACCGTTTCCCATTGTATTACCCTGAAGATTCTGGGTGCTCAAGGCTTGGATGTATGTTCTACACTGTTAAATGTGTATAAAACTGGATGGCCAGGTCAAGAGAGAGGTAGTGACCAGAGTTACATCCAGCTGATGGCTGGTGAGTAGAGGTGTTCCTAAAGGCTGAGGACTAGGGCCAGTCCTATTGAATGTCTTTATCAATGATCTGGATGAAGGGATCCAATGTACCCTTAGTCAGTGTGCAAGTGACACTGGGAGCATTGATCTGCTGTTGGGTGGGAGCGTTGATCTGCTGGAGGGAAGACATGATCCAATGTCTGCCTTTCCCACATAGGGGCAAGAGCTTTGTCCTGCTGATGTCTCTGCTCTCACGTGCAAGGAGAGACTTAACCACAATTCACCTGGAGGCACAGAGGATGGGTGAGTATGAGCTTGCTTTAATATAGAAATGTGCTGTAAAATGGGTTCCAGTAAGTGTTTGGGCAGGTAGCCCATGCTGGAGCTGTGTTTCATTGGTACTTCAGGTGGCTATCCTGACTTGAACATGTGGGTCTCTGTTTATAGTCATTAATCCCCAAGGTAGCTGAAGTCTCTGCTGGTTTTCTGCTCAGTTGCATGGCTAACAGCTCTTGTTTCTGAATTCACATTTAGTTACTGTCAGTGTGAACATTGCTATCCAGCAGCGCCCCGAGGAGGTGCTGTGGGGGCTCCAGTGGAGTGGGGCTGGCTGGTCCTGAGCTGGCCAGGCAATTGGCCAGAGCTCTCCTCTGGCAGCAGAACAGGAGCTGCATGAAGCTCAGCCAGGAGCTTGGCTGGTGCTCTGCATCTGCTCTTTGCTGTGTGCTTTTCATGCCCCTGCTGCTGGGGCTGGGCTGGCAGGACTTCCACATGTGCACCTGGCCCTGATGCCTTTTGGACCTAGCTTTGGGGGAATTATTTGGAAAGACAAGAAGGGGACTGTGTGTGGTTCCTTGTTCTCTTTGGTAGACAGAAATAAAAAATCCTAAAAAATCCTGAAATATTAATTTATCTAGTCAAATTAATGGTGACACATGAAAGGAGAGCAAAGTTGTATTTGTTCTTCTAGTGACAGAATTGAATTGCATTGTGACAGTCAGGTTTACACTCCTGAGATCAGACAAAACAGGCTTTTTTAGTGAGGAAAACCCCTCATTTCTTATGAAAACACTGAAAAAAAACTATCCAAAGGGGACTTTTTTTTTTAAATTTCTCATCTTCAGAAGAGTATCTGTAGTGCACTAGTTGGCTAAATGATTCATTGCAATTGCATTATCAGGTGGACTTAGCACTTTTGCTCTTCAGTCATTAGTTAAAAGACTTTGAATTTTTGAATATATTTACTACCTGCAAAAAATTTACATTTGTGTCAGAAAAGTTACACCTGTATTTTTTGTCAAGTGTTCCTTCTGATCCACTGCTAGTTATTATTAGTGGACTATAATTGCTCTTCTATAGTTACACATGATTTTCTCCTTCCCCTGTCGTAAGGATTGGTCTTTCTATAAAGAAGGATAATGATCTGTGATTAAAGCTTGTTCTTGGTCACATGTTCATACATGAGTACAGGAGAATGGTCAGTATTGGAGATTACATCTGCCTTAACACTGTACAGGCACACATGATAAACACATGATTGTAGCCAAGTAGAAAAAAAAAGACAAATTTGCTGCTTGTCAGCTGCCTTTCACAGAGACACACCAGCAGAAAAATTGACCCAGCATTTTTTTGTTATCTACAGAGTGCTATAAATCACAGGGAAATATAAATCCTAATTATATTCTAATTAGAAAAAAACCACAAACTCACACTCACATTTGTCATGAAAAGCCTTTGTACTTGATACTGAATTTTCAGTTTATTCAATTTATGGTGCTATTAGTGATGTCTTTCCACATCCATCATCACAAATTTTTTGCATTTACACCACTCAGCCAAGCTAATATTATAGCTGATTTTTCTTTTGCCAGGTAATGTTAGGATAAAACATTTTGGAAAATTTCAGCAGGCAGTATTTGTCAATGTCCTCTAATAGAAATAGATATGAGCAGGATATTTGGTTGGTTTTTTTCAGTGAGAAAAATGTATGTAATCATGATAATAAATAGAAAAGGGGAAAAAGGATTGTGTCTATATCTATAGTTGGAACTTTATACAGAACATTAGTTTAGTTTCAGTCTCAGATTATGCAAGTAGCATTTTCCTGTGTGTACTGTAGCTCTGTTAAGAGTTTAGCATTTCATTCTCTTGAGCCGTCACTGACCTTGAGCACACAGAGGTTTCACACATCCTGAGAAGATGGCTGTGACTGTGGCATCCCCATTTCATGATCTCAAACATTGCTTTCCTTCTCTTTTGCCTCTGGTGCAGCAGCCTGCTCTCATATCCACCACCAAAAGCCATCAAGGGGACAATGATTCCCTTTTTCTCTGGGACATGGTCTTCTGTGACTCATGACCTGTGCAGGGAGAGATGTCACCTGGAGGCTGGTTTAGCCATATTTGTCTAAATGGCATGGCATGAGCTATTGGTTGTGTGATGATCATTTTCATCACTTTTGAGTGGTCTGGTTTGAGACAGCTTTTGCAGCAAGCCTAAAAATCTTGAAAATAGTTTATTTTAAAAAAGGCACTGATAACACTACTGTGACTCCTGTGACATTTTAGTACTGGGTAATAATTTCCACAAGGCTATAAAAGTCTACTGAAAAAACAAATCTGAAATTCAGAGGAAAAGGGTGTGAAGTATCAAGGATAAGTCTATGGGGCTTTCAACTCAGCTTATGTTAATAGAAAGGTTTGGTGCTGGTTGAACACTGAGACATCAATATTTTTGAGTATTTAATTTTTTCTCCTGGAAGCCAGTATATGGATGTGAAGTATAGAAAGAAAGCAGATACAAAAAGGGATTTCATTATATCTCTAAAAACTCACCAGGGCTTGTTAGAAGACAAGTTTCCAATGTTATTAGAGACGAAATTCTTTGTCAATAAGACAGCTCAAAGAGACTTTATTCTGAAAAAATGACTTTGCAAACTCTTGAAAATGTTGATCTTCAATTAGAATTTAGGGAATATCTAGCTTTACAAGGGAAAAAACATTATAGGAGTTATAGGTGATTGAAGTGCTTTTTTTTTATTGGGAGGGACAATAATGGGAAATTGTGTTATGCCTATTATTTCACAGTCTTGAAGAAATATCCCTGGAGTGCATCAGATACAGCATCACCAGCCAAGCAAGGGAGGGGATTGTCCCATTCTGCTCTGCACTGGGGTGGACTCACGTCAAGTGACAGCTGGGGACAGTTTTGGATGCCACAATATAATGGAGATATAAAGTTCTTTGTGTCCAAAGTGGGGCCATGGGGATGGTGAGGTGTCTAGAGGGGAACCCATATGAAGAGTGGCTGAGGTCACTTGGTCTGTTCAGCCTGGAGGAGATTGAGGTGGGACCTGATTGCAGTCTGCACATTGCTCATGAGGGGAAGAGGAGGGGCAGACCATGATCTCTTCCCTGTGGTGACAGGGCCTAAGGGGACTCCATGAAATTGTGTCAGGGGAGATTTAGATATTAGAAAAAGGTTCTACACCCAGTGGGTGACTGGGGACTGGAACACGTTCTCTAGAGAATTTGGCAGAGCAACAAGTCTGACAGAGTTCAAGGAACACTTAGACAATACTTTCAGGAACATGGTGGGAATTCTGGTTCTGTATTCAATGATTCTTGTGTGTCCCTTGGGACTCCTGCCATTCTGTGATTCTGTAGTCACTGACCTAGTTCAGAGGTGCAAGTTTGTGAAAACAGAACTGACTCCTTGCCTGCTGTGGAATTTTTGGAAATTTTGCTACTATCTTCAACAGAACTGAACTTTCAGGCATTTTTCCTGTCTGAAACTGCTCATAATGGAGTGGCCCTTTGCTATAAATGCTGATGCAAATGAATATGCTTCATGGCTAGCTCTGCTGAGCTGAGGCTTTTTCAGACTTGGTGACTATATTCCAATGCAATGCTTCATTTAAGAATCAAAAACAAATCAAAATTTGATTAACAGAGAAATTAGACTTCAAATAATAAAAATGAGAGTTGGGTTTGGATAAATAAGCGGCTTTAGATGAATCCTTTATTTCATGGAAGATTTACCTTAGGAATTAGATTTGTGTAAATTAAGTTTAGAAGCTTTTATAAAATGGCAATTTCTGTGTTTCATGTAAGAATGAAGAGAACATGCACACTCAGAGAGACTCAGTAGGCTGTATAAGTATTGATTTAGATCATCTGCAGGGGAGCAAAAATATTTCCACCTTTTTTCCCTAAAGCAGCTGTTATATAAAAATAAGTAAGTCAATTTCAGTACCTAAGATGTACCCATTGCATCTAGCTGTGCAGCATACAGTGATTCCCAAAGGCGTGTTGTGAGAATTGGAAGCAGACAAATGAAAAGTTGTGGAAAAATGACATCTAATATTGTCAGAGTTGCTGTTGGTTTTCCCGTGGTTGGTCAATTTGTATATCCCTTGCCTTTACTGGGCTTTGTATGTATGTTGCTAAGAACTGACATCTACTGAAATTCAGTTTTACCATTTGTATTGATAGGGGTTTTTTATCTCCATTTCACTATGATATTACATCAGCATTTTGTGTGTGCTCCCCCATACTTCCCCAGCTTAAAGATGTGCTCTTTTACATTTTTTTGTGTGTGTGACTTTAACAATGTTCTGTTCACATTTCCTTGGATAGACCCAACAATTGCTTGTTGACCCATTTTAACCCCTTTTGAGCATCATCTTCAAAGTGTAACTGTCCTTGACAATGAAAGAGACCTTCCTATTGTCTGGTCCTTCCAGGCAATCTTTAGCATTGAGTTAAATGGCTTTCAGATGGAGGAGTTGGCTGGAAGGAAGGAGACAAAGTGGCCTGTTGTTTCTGAGTGACTTTGCTAGAGTTTCCCTTTTTTCTTTTAGAATGGTGCATTTCTATAGAAGATGACAGACGTTTTGACAGGTGCAATATGCTTTGAACTGTTGTGTCAGATAATTCTTTTGTCTTGGTTTTTCCCAGCAGAGTGGTACATCTCCTTAGGATGCTGATATGCATATTGTTTGCTTTTCATTTAGTGTGGTGAAGCCTTCCATCCTCCTTTTCTCTCTCCCTCCCTAACTTTTTTAATGGCTCTTTGCATATATGTAGCTGACCCAGATGGGAAGGCGGAGTGACCATGACTTAAACCTCTCTCTCCAAACTTTTGATCATGATAACACACTTAAAACTCAAGAAATTATAATAGTGATAGAGAAAAGCTGGCAAAACAAAAAGCACAACCTCAAATAAAATCATGCTCAAATCTCATCTCTGACTGCAATGAACTATGCTTGGGTGTAAAATGTGGTTTCAGGGCTCTTGAGAGCCGGAAATATTTAGCTTTGTTCATCTAACCACTGGCCTAGGTGAAAACAAACTGTAGTTCTATCACATAATCAAAACAGGTTTGAGAGGAAAAGAAGAATTCCAAGCTGAAGTTTTAATACTTACATTTTTTTGCTTCTTGTATGGATGTTTTATTTCTTTCTTAATACTCTTACTGCAGAAATTATTTCTCAAGCAGGTAGATTAATCTATTTGGAGTATGCAGAGCATGTTCTATGTTTGTAGCCAATGTTTTTGAAGTGCCAGCTCTGAGGGTTTTTAGTCCTGCTATGAATTGTTATGTTGTAAATTGCATCACTGGTAAACTGGTTATGCAGAGAAAATATTGGTATTTGTGCCTGATGCTATCTTTCTGCATCAGTCCCTGCTTCTGCCTGCTGCTTTCCTGCCTGTTTTTGACTTAAACAGAGTTTTTTACTTTTACCTTTGATGTTTTCTTTTTATTTTCAGAGTTAACATCCCTTCTTTTAGTGGCCTGGGTATGACTCTCATTCATTGTGTCATGAATGACATCCGTGTTACTGAAAGACAATCTGACCCTGAAAAATTGAAAACAAGATCTTCTTTTGCAGTTGCTTCACATGGCACAAACTCAATGGGGTAGAGAGATTTAAAGGCTGCCAATCAAACAGAGGAATGAACAACATAATTTAATGTAACAGGGAGAGGTGACTTGGAAAGTGCTGCTTTATGAATCCTTGCAGAATATCTGAGAATTCAGTTTAATAGGTCATGGAATACGTGTTTAAAATATTTATACTATTTTTTTTTTTAAATCGGGGTAGTGGCTGAATCTCTGTAAAGCATAGTTGGCTGACCTGGTGGCCTGATTTCTGAAAATGGCAGGAACCCATCAAACTGTGTTTTTCACAGTCAGAGTGAAAGTATCTCATTGTAGCATTTTAGCCTACAAGGCAATTTTGTGTGTTATTATGGTATATAGTGGGTAATCTTGAATCGAAAAAAAATATAATTACTTCATCTAAATGATATCTTTTCTGGGAAGATTTTGAATGGTGCTTATGATAGGCCAAGCAGTGAATAGCTGTATTTGTCTGTTTACTAGTAGATACCTCTACTAATGCTGGAAAGAGTTGTACAGCAGTACTTAAATATTTGAGATCATGGTTCTGAAATAGATGGCTGAAATATTGTTTGAAATTCAGTCTGCTGCCACAGAAGGGTGCTAGTAATTGTTATACTTGACTGTAAAAGTGCTTCTTTGGGATGATTGTAATTTTCAGCCTCTACAGTTACCTTTTCTTCAAGTAATTCCTGTTTACATTGCAACTCTTACTTTTGTGAGTCACTCATACCAACAAGACACAAAATCTGTTTTATTAGCTATTCTTAGCTGAAAACACAGTATTTTTTGCATCTCTGTTCTATGCTCACCTGTTACCATAGTCTCTGGTTGTAGATTTATTTAGTTATCATACTGATAAACTGGTTGAAACTCTTTATCTCTAAACAGTAGAAAGTATATTCACAACACCAGAAATTTCTAAACTGATTCCTGTAGTTATCTATTGTAGTTTTCTGCAGGCAGCTAAGAGCAGGTTCTCATGAAGATCGTTGGATGGTTTCAACAAGAGGCCTATTTATTGACACCAGCTCTAATTGGAGTGTGTCATGGGAAGCTCTCCTCTCAGGAGATCTGACATTGTTCCAGGAAGAACCAGGCAGATCTGATGCTAAATTGCTTCAGGCTCTTTTGCAAAGTAGAGCATTTCTGAAGCTGGGAGAATTTTGCCAAGAGACTCACAGGGCATGAATTTCTTGGGATGATGTGCATCACATTCAGTTTTATGGTTTCGCTTTCACCGTTTGGGGACATTGCATAGCTGAATAGATTGAAGGGGAACCCACGCCTTTTTCACAGGAGTCTAGTGTAAGCATGGCAGAGTCCTTGTTATGCTCATCAGTGAGATGGGTATTTATTACTTGATCAGTATCTGAAATTTCTATAGAGTTCTCATAAACAAAATGAAGGTGGTTGCTCTTTTGATCAGGTCTAGCAGGAAAATATGCAGAGTTCTCACAGGCTGCTGATGTCTCAAAATATGTCCACTGTAACAATTCACAGGCTATGCAAACTTCATGGTTGTCAAGTGTTCTGCTTGCCCTTGCCATATAAACGTCATGGTTGTCACTGGAGATAGAGCCCTGTACCTTCTGCTCCAAGCACAGAGGCTCCTACTGTCAGGGCTGGTATCGTGTTGCAAGCATGGGGAGACTATGCAAATGGAATAACATAATGCTGCTCATATGGGAGCTGACTGTGCTAATTCCCACGTTAATCCTGTGAGCGAACGCAATATGAACGAGGCTCTTACCCCAAGGCTGGCTAAGGCCAAGCCATGTGTTCCCACCACTGAGAAAAGCTGTGGCTGCCCTCCAGGTAATCAACTGGACTCCTGAGTCCTCACTAAAAGATGCAGTTGCCACCTGATAGCATTTTTCATTATCCTAGAAGTGTTGAGTGTGGAATAATCTGTGAGGAATCCACTGATGAAAAGACATTTAACATCAACTCTGAATTTTTCCACCAATTTGCTAAAATTTGGATCACGTGGTCAGCAAGAAGGCCATGTTGGGCTTGCCTTTGTCACAGAATAGTTTCACTTGTCTGGCAAAATAACAATAGATTGATGCAGTTTTCTTAGAGTGACAGAATGTGAGAAATAGCACTTTTCCCTGTTTGATGTTCAGGAACCATTCTAGGCTCATGGACTGGGAAAGAATCCACTACTGAGTTAAGCAGTTGATGATAGTCCTAAGTCCCTTTCAGCTCAAAATATTCTATTCCATTCCATTCCATTCCATTCCATTCCATTCCTACTCTATCATGATGATGATGTTTAACCATTGAGGTTTTTAATTTATGGGGGATTTCTCTCACTCAGGAATTTAAAGATTAATTGAAAGATATGATGCACGGAGGCTACTTAAATTTGCTTTGATTCCTACTGAAATATTTTATGCAGGATTTAGATAATTTCTAAAATGTTTCTGAATGACTTTACTCTTTCTATTTCAGCTTTTTCCTGCTTTGATGTATTTTCCTTTTATAAAATACTGATTTTAGAAAAACAGTATGTTTCCCAAAATCATACTGATTTTGTCACAATGTTTAACAAAAATTCCAAAGTGATTTTTTCTTTTCAAGTTCAAATACTTTGTTCCATGTTTTCGTATCTGTATTTTGTAATTTATGATACAACATAAGAAAAAAGGAAATATGAACTGTAACCATGAAATATTTGATGATGTCAAAACAAGGTCCATCACTGTATAGATCTACGCAATAAAATGTTTGATTCTACTTCCATAGGAAATATCAACATAATGTATTTTAAGTTCGATGCGTAATAGGTGCTGCCCATCACTTTTCCTTTATGTTTTTCTTTTCAGGTTTCCCAGACTTGAATATGAAAGCCAATTCACAAGCAGATGCTGCTTTCTCTTTCCACTGAATTTAGTTTATGTATTACTGTTTCAGGATTTTTTGGTCTTCTTCCTTGACTGAGAATTGAAACCAATCACTTGGCTTGAGTTTAATCTTCCTGTTTGAAGTCTTGAAGTCTCAGGGGTGACCACTAGTATTATTAGGGTAACTGATAGCAAATTGAAGGAATCAATTTCTTTATTATTTAACTGAGACTTGTATTAATAATGTCATTCATTTCAATGAATGCTGGTCTGGGTCACCTGATCTTGGAACACGACTGCTATGCCCTGGCTGAGGGGTTGAGGTTCTTATTAATAGATTCCCTTGGGGAAGATTAGAGTGAAATAACACTAAATTACTGGTGTTTTTATATATATGTAGGGTTTATTTAGTTGCATTATAAATGAGGCGTTTATTAGGTTATTATTATCTATAGTACTACAGCAGTATAAAAGGATTTCAGAATTTGACTGAAACTCATTTGCTGATGTTGACTGTAGAGAAAAGGATCACAGAAGGCATTTTAGTATTGTGTTGCAAAAGGCATTTTGGAGGAGTATTGCAATTACTGCAAAAAAGAGGAATACACATGCAAAAAGGCACTGAAAAAGCTGGATGCTATATTTTAAGTTTATGAATATTTTATATTTATACTTTTACCCCTGGTTTACTGTCATTTAATATTGTGTCATTTTTTCTCTTTTTTTTTCTCTTAAGAAGTCAGAACAGAAAGGATACTTCTTAAGAATTCTCTTAACTATTCACAAAAAAAGCCCCCAGCAAATAACTTTAGTATTTCAGAAAATGTCAGGATCATTAATAGCATTGTTTACCCTTTATGAACTGATTTTTGAGTATTGGTTATGTTTGCAGCAATGAATACATGAATGGATAGCATCAGCTTTCTCAAATGGAGCACCAGAAATAGGAAAAGGTATACCACAAAAGTATTATCAAAACCATTTAGGAAGAAAGAAAAATTTCCAAAGATCTTGCAGAATATAAGAGGCAAAATATTAATGAACCTACTACCTGCAATCTACTGTTGAACCTAAATGGCAGGAAGACACATCAATGGGATGTTACTTTGAAGTAAATCTAACGTTCAATTGGACAGCAATTAAAACATAGAAATACGATAAATCTGTCAGGATTCACACACTCCCTGTGTGGACTGTACCAATCTACAGAGGACAAGAATGTTTCCACTGAGCTCAGATGTACCTTCCTTTCAGTGAAGTTCTTATAAAGCCAGTCCTGAAGGGCACCCTGTTGTTCCCTTATACAGTCCCTCTGGTCAAGGGCAGCACCTCAGTGGCTGAGGATGCAAAATCATTAATGCTATTTCAGAATTCATATTTGTATTCATTCTAGATATCATGATATTAAGGCACATAAAGTGGAAATTCTGAGCCTGGGAACTCCTTCCTCCAGAAGCACTTAAATGCCAACCTGCAGGTCGTATTCTCAAGAACCAATGCTTTCCTTGGTTGTGTGTACAGTCATGGCATCATGAAGGTGTTTGAGTGTAAATGAGAAAGGAATTTTGTCATTAACCTAGCACTTGTGCTTCTCCTGTGGTGATGAGTGAGCTCTTACGTGGTACCATCACAGCCCCCAGGATCAGTTAGTTACATTGATTTCAGGCATGGACACAATTTTCCTCAGATTCGCTACAGCCTTACTCTCTCCCTTCTCTAAATTGTATTGCATTGTTTTCAGATGGAAATCAAGAGAGTTTTTGCTGTCTTTGCTGTTTTTGCTGTCCTATTATGTACACTGTGGGAGAAACTGAACCAATCATGACATAGTCATGTCTGCAAAGAGGAAATTTATTTGTAAAATAAACTGAGACACAGACACACTATTGTATTTGCAGGGTGCCCAGATGAAGGAAAGAATGATGAATCTGACTCCATTTTTCTCAGAAGGCTAATTTATTATTTTATGACACCATATTATATTAAAGAATGCTATACTAAACTATACTAAAGAATACAGAAAGAATACTTACAGAAGGCTAAAAAGATAATAATGAAAACTTGTGACTCTCTCCAGAGTCCCAACACAGCTTGGCGCTGATTGGTCAATGAGTGAAAACAACTCACAGCAGAATCCAATGAAACAATCACCTGTGGGTAAACAATCTCCAAACACATTCCAGATGAGCAAAACACAGGAGAAGCAAATGAGGTAATATTTGTTTCCCTTTTTCTCTGAGGCTTCTCAGCTTCCCAGGAGAAAATCCTGGGCAAAGGGATTTTTCAGAAAATGTGTATGCCACAGACACACTGCATGTGTAAGAAGTAAAACTGGGACATAATTTACACTTGCTAATGAATTGTTTCATAGGAATGTACAACTTGAAAAATGAACACCTAAGTGGTGAGCTATCTTTCTCTGTCCTAACATTGCTTTGCTGGAATGATGCATATTCCTGGAGGAAATGCAGATGAGATTAAATAGCACACAGCTTTTCAGCCTCCATTCTGAATGTCATGCACTTTTCTGGACATAATAAAGATGAGAATATAGATCTTGCACAAGCTTTAAAAAATATGTTTCTTAAATGGTTTTCATCTTGATAGCTTTAAGGTAGGTTTCCTAAATCAAGATGAAGATTCCTGATGATGAAATATTTGACTTATGGCCCAGTTTCAAAATATAGAGATTACTTTAAATTATCATGGTGCAGAAAGAGGAATGACATTGATCATCTGTTGTTCAATTTAGTTTTAATTTTTCTGATGGATGAATGTTGAAAAAAAAACTTAGTTAATTTCTGTGTCAGCATTTCACTAAAGTGCTGATATGGGTTTCTCTAGCACCTATGACTTGGATAAGATTGGGGTGGATGTCTCAAAGTGATATCTATATTTATTTTTTCATTGTATGCAAGGGAGTGAGAGAATCCAAGACCTGCATTTTTCATAGCTGGAAAAGCACAGATTATTTTTAGAACATCTGGTTTGAACAGGGTTCAAACCAGATGTTCTTGAACTGTCTCTATATAAGCAGGACTAGTTTTGTTCCTAAATCAGGGAAGGACAATGCAGCATAGCATGTTTACAGTGTGTTTAATCCTATTTTACTATCTGAAAAGGGTCTCTGGTTATATGTATTTGCCTGATCCTGCATCACTGCCCAGACCAACTAAACCAGGCATCTTTCCAAGGCCAAGTCTTCCAGTTATCTTTCAGAATAACTATGACCTGGCTACCTAGGAAGGAACACATAAAAAGAGAAGAGTTACTTCAGCCTTCAAGGAACACAATTGTTCCTACCAGAGTTTTGCTCCTGGGAAGCCAATGCTAGCAGAACATCACTGCCTCTCTTTGACTGTAACTTGCCCTTAGCTGCCTCAGAATTCAAAGTTTTCAGGACATAGAGTGTTTATAAACTTACATTTCCCCAACACATTTTATTGTACATATAAAGGAGAAATAAAATGTATATTTCTTTTACTTTTATTTGCTGGTTTAGGAAAGTGCAATGTCTGATGGGTCTAAGAACCCATTTTTCATGAAACACACTATTTTTGGTCAGCATTAATGACAAGGTTCTCACTCTATTTACATTTTTTGCTATATTTTACTTACCTGCAGGTACTCAATTTTAATTTTGCTACAAGGCTTCTCTTTGTTTCTCACACAACCAACCACATGAAATGCTTTTAAAATTTATCTCCTAGGAGTCCAAACTCAGTGCAATAAGGGGTAAACAGCAGACAAGGAAAGTTGGGAAATTCTGGACCCTCTGTCACTTCTGACAATGCCATGTTCCACTAACTGAATGAGACAGTTCAGCCAGGGAGCAACACTTGCCAAAGTGAGTAGAGGTATCAAAATCTAGGCCATACTTCTTTGCAATTATTTTTCTTTATGATTTTATTTGAACTTTTTATCTTCAAGATTGCTCCCCCAGAAGAAAAGCAACTGGTATCATTATTATATAGTTGTATGGCTTGTCAATCATAGGATGTTTTCCAATTCTATTATGTTTTTTTTGAAATGAGGCAATGGCAATGTTTTGTCTTAGATGTACTAGAAATTATAATCGAGAAAGAAAATGGAGCTGATGTGTTTAATGGGGATGAGAAGTTATTTTCTTCCTAGTTTCTTATTTCTCTACTGCTTAATTCCTGGCAGCGTTGCATTAATGTTAAGCACTGGTCCCCAGCACCAAGTGGCAATTTATCATCTATCTTGGCAGGCTTCCCTGCTTCATCCTGCACCTGCCTCCTTGAAAGAAAACAAGACATCAGATACTTATTCAAATAATGCAGTAGCTGATCAGCAGAGTATCTACACAATGGTGAGTTATCCATGATAAAAGGACAACTTTTTCATGCATTATATGTGACATATGTGTCCTTTCTCTTAAGATTTATGACATTCATGACGGTGACTATTGTTACTATAATCAAATCTTTTACAGCCTAGCTGCAAAGGTTCAGCTTATTGTCAATAGATTTCTATATGAGTCAATCATGCAATTTCATAAATGCTTTGAAACACCTGCACTCTCCTTGGAAGTGCAGGAATAGCAGTATCATGATCTCATCTTTCAAGTCATGAAACTGCTATGTCTCAGTAATTCCCCATTGGCAAACAAAGTGGGAGATGAATCAAAACTATATGTTCATTTGCATTTGCTCCATATGATACATACATCTGTCACATATATACACAAGTGTGTATATTTATATATGGATTTGCACCCATATATATAAATGTGTATGTACATAAACTTTCTGAAGAATAAATTATGATCTTAAAACACAAGTGAAATGTCAAGGGGAAGCTGTATCTCTGAGTCAGAATGTGAAGAGAATAGCAGGAAATCTTTGTAAAAAGTATAAATAAAATCTTCACAAATATGAAAGGAAAGGTCCTGTGTTTTACCAGAAATTTGCATTTTACAAGCTTCACTGGAAACAAAATGCCTAACTGCTAGAATGCAGGATGTCATATTCCTGCTGTCATGGAAAGGGAGTCTGAGTCCTTTGCTTAAAGCCTTAATTAGCCTGAGGTGTGGAAACCAGTTCTCTGTGGTGCCACTGATCCCCTGGGAGTGTCTGGTGGCTTCCCTGAGCCTCACTTCCCATCTGTAAAATAGTTAAATGTCTCCCTTCCTTCTGCATTGTCTGTATGAGCAGTTATCAAAGACACATGCAGGCACTAGATAGCTCCTTGTATTTGGCCCAGAGCATTTAAAATATTAGAACAATGCAGCTGCATATGGCAGCATCGTTATTGACAAAGCCAGCTTATGTTCCATTAAGGAATACTTTATTATCTATGATCATTAGGAATCCATAACAACCCACTCTGTTAGGATCTATTACTAAAGGTAATTCTTTCTTGAGAGCTCTCAATTTAATGAGAAAAACAAAGAGGGGGTAGAAGCACTCAGTGAAAATGGAGCAATGAAAGAAAAGTGGCAAAACTATGAGGATATGTGTATATCCAAGTGGTGCAGGTGAAGGGATACCCTATAGAAGTACATTCTACAGTGAAGATGTATCATGCAGAGCTGCTCAAATAATTAAAAGACAAAATGCTTCTTCCAGATATCCATCTCAGAGCAGACACTTGAATTTAGGAATCTCTGTGCCAGACAAAAGTCCTGGAGTTGAGAAATGGCCCATCTTTCTCTTTCTTCTGAGAGCTGTTGAAGTCAGACTATTTTTATTTTTTTTTTTGAATGTGGCAACAGAGAAGGTCTACAGTGGTGACAACAAAGTAATTTAAGCAAAGCTGTTAATTTAAAGTGCATATTGGGGAGGATTTTAGAACAGAATGTCACATTTGCCTACTGAAATGCCACCCACAAGAGTCGTTTGATCTGGAGGCTAAATCTGATCTCTGTCTCTGAAAGAATTCTTCATATTGACATTGTGATTAGGAATTTCCTTTTTTTTTTTTTTTTTCGTAGCCTGGTCTGTGGCTGTGGTCCTGTTTTATCTGCTGCCCAAAAGGAAGGTTTTTTTAGTTGTCTGCAGAGCTAGTTCTATAGCTGTCACATAAATGGGTTTATAATTTGTTGTAGAGTGCTGAGCATTAGGAATATTTTCTACCTCCTGAAGATCTGCATATCTGGTTCTGCCTTTATCTCTGGGGTTCTGAGAGGGTGCCTGTATATTTGGAAGTCTTCTTGGAAGATATTTTCCTGTTGTAGTGCTTGCAGTGGTGCAATCAGCAGTGCCAAAAAGCTGGTGGAGGGCTGAACTGCTGTTGCAGCATAAGAGCTCTGCTGGTATGTTGAATACAAGCCTTTTTATTGCTACTCCATCCTGTCTAGAAAATTAGTTTTCTTTCAGGCTAGAATTTTGCTACATTTATGTGGCCTTGGTGTTTGACAGAGGCCACTCTTCCTCCCAAGAGAGCAGAAAACCAAAGCATACTAATCAGAGTAGCAGTGCTCTTGACTTCTGAAGCCATGCTTTGAAAGGAGCCAGGGCCCAGTACTGTGGGCTCCTGGAAGCTGGCAAACAACACCACTTTAATACTTAGACAGAACCACCAAATTTGAAATGTCTCCTGGGTTGTAGTGGTTGGGGTTTTTGAATGTTCTCCTGTTCTTGCCATAGCACTGGTGCAGCTCAGTAACTGTGGGCAGGTTTGGTAGCAAAGGCTTTTTGTAGCACATCATCCCCCTACAAATCAGAGTACTTCGCTCCTCACAGAGTGACCTAGGACTGTGCTGCTCTTGTTCAGCATTCCACAGCTGGGGCTGGTCTGGGGAGTTGATTCTGGCTTTTGAACCTCAGAATAAGGAGAAAAAATACTGGGAATGCACATGGACTTTTTTTGTGTGTCATACTGTATATATGGCTATTTGATTTCTTAAGTTCCCTTATGTGTTTGGATACCCTAATATTCCTAATGAGTCCTCGTGTCCAACTGCTTAGTAAATACCAACCTTAATGCTTGTGGCTTAGAAGCTTTGTTCAGTAGCCACAAAGGCAGAATAAATGCATAAGGCTTTGTGTATCTGGTTGCTTGAGCAAGTTGCCTTTCTTAGCAAATGCAAAGATATTAAATTTCTATTCAGATGATTAAAAAAGAGCTTCTTCATGTTTTACTGCATGACTTGCTCTGTTTACGGTGCATTAGGTGTTTACTACAGAGATAGAAAAATGGCACCTTCTCCATTTCCCTCTCTCCTCCTTTGTAACAGAGGCTTCCTCAGAAGGACTTGCTGATCACCTGCATCTCCAGCAGCATCTAACAATATTTCATTAAATAAAAAAAAGGTGATACGTGTGCTCGCCTTTATTTTGTTAAGTTTTGATTTCTAAAGGTAACAGCCAGTGTCAGGTTTCTCAAACTGCTCCTTCTATTTCTTGTTTTCAATTGAAACAGCGTGCTGCGTCAGCACAACCCACAGTTCACTGCCACATTCTCTTTTGTGTGGCAGTCGTTTGACACGTGAAACTGGCAGCTGCTCCTAAAGGACCCTGCAAATGAACCATGTTAAAGATACAAAACATGGAGGGGTCCTTTTTCACAATGGTAGGAAGGTTTCTTAACTGTATTTAATTCAGGGGTAAACCTTTACTGCCATAATTAAAAAGTGGAATGAAATAAGAGAGTGTGTTGCATGCAACAGGATTGCTAACACCAAAAAAATGGGATGAGATGGGATCAGAGCAGCCCATGGAGGGTTTATAGGCTCAGGTCTTCCAACAATTATCCTGACACCTGAGCTGTAGTGGTGTGAACTTTTTGATTGCATGACACAGTGTTCTCTGCCTGCTGTCACTGCAGATATTTGTGTTGTGTTTGGCTCCTACACCTAATTGTCACTGAGGTCAGAGCTTCTGGGAAGAGTGTGGTGATGATGATGGAAACAGTCTTGGACCCCTTGGAGAACTCGTGTTTTTCAGTGAAGTTGCACATGACCTGTGGGCCTGCATAGACCATAAGTAGATGCAATCTGTGCAATGCACCGAGTCTGAAATAGGACCTAGCAATCAGCACTTGAAAAGATATTTTGTTGGGGCTTTTTTCCCCCAAAATTTATCCAAACCTGGAAAAAGTAACTTTCAATTATTTGCACAATTTTAGAGTGGGAGGTTTTTTATTTATCTGAAGAGAAAGAAAAGATCCCATAAGATGAGTCAGGCAGGGTATTTCTTTTGGAATGGAGTATTTTAACCATAAAATGCAGCTTTTTACACTTGAGTTTCTGTGAGGAAAGCTCACCCTAGTTCAAGTCAGTGCTAGCCCAATCTGTGCTTCAACAATCTGTGGGAAGATTGTTGAAGTAAGGTGTTGAAGTAAGTAATGCAAGAGAGCATGGCCAGAGGAGGGGAAGCAACCTGAACACCATTTTCCTGAGGAGAATAGGGAAACCCAGAGAATGAGTAGCAGGCAGTCAAACTATAATTTAGGGAATTATGGCTGCCCATTCCCACTGTAAAAACTTCCCATTGTAGCAGCTTCCAGTCTTTTCCTCTGTGCTTTGAGCTGGACCAAACACTGATGGTGAGAAGAACTTCCTCTAGCCCAAAAGGAAAAGAAATGCAAGATCTTCAAAACTTCCTAAGGACTTGACTCCTGCCAATCTGTTTTACTCTGCAGATTTGCAGTTTTGATTGCATTGCTGAGCAGTTGCAGAGCTTCAAACCAGCAGCTGTGTCCTCTTGCAGTGGTAAATGCACTTAAGTGTTCTTCCTTAAGTAATTCCAGATCAAAGTGAAAGTTTAGATAAATATTACAGATTTTTAGTGAAAGTAGGAGAATGTATATAATTCATTACTGTATTTTGCATTGCTTTTAGAAAGTGTTCCACCCCTCAGAATTAAAGCCTAAGGAGGACAAAATCTTTGTGCTGTGTTTCTTCGGAACTTTTAAAAATGTTAAAGATGCATAATAATTTTTTTTAAAATATGAATGAGAATTACTTTGTCCCTGTTCTACTGATCTTCTCCAGGAAGACTCTTGCTTTAATTGCTTTATGGGCTGGACCTATAATTTTGATAAATATTTACTGAACCAGTATTTTATCAGAAATCAGAGAACTTAAGGGATTTAGTTCCTCAGGCTCCCAGCAACCTCTCATTTTAGCATGTATGGAACATTCATCTTTCATTAGGATTGCATCAAGTGGTTTGTTAATTTGTAGCAGGAGATTTTTGTCGTACTCACATATTTAACTTGGCTCTGTCTTATGAATGATCCCAACCATAGAGCATTCAATTGGAAAATGCCTGCCAAAGGTCTGTATCATGAGTGTCCTGGTCAAGGCCAGGAGTTGGACTCAGTGATCCTTGTAGGTGCCTTCAATTCAGGATGTGCTAGGATTCTAACTATTGGGTAAAGACAAGATATTCTTATAAAGAACTTTATGCTTGTAAGGGAAAGAGGAGAAAAGGAGAAATGGTGTGGTCCCCTCCCAAGATCCCAGCAAAGCTTCTCTCCCAGTAGTATGAGCAGCACCAACCCAAGGGCAGGAGAAATATGTGTGTCTGGACAGATGTCAAAGGACTGATAACCTTTATCCACTGGAGAAGGAAAATACTCAGATTTATGGTTATGCTATCTTTCACACAAAGGTCCAAATGTAGTCAAGGGAAAACCCTGTGAGACATTTCAGGTAGTATCAGCTGGCCCCATCACCCTGAAAGACACTGGGTGTTTGGAAAAAGAAGAAATTGGTCCTGTTTAAACCATAAATTGGACTAGAACATCTAAATCAGCAGAACTCCATGGAACATGCTAAGTGACCTGGTATTGCTATCATTAAACTGGAGGATTTGTAAATTAGTCTGTCATGTCCATATCAGGTGAGGGTCAGTGACATGAGAATAATGTGCTTCATCGGGGCTCAGAAAATAGCTGTTTGCTCCTTTTCCAGAAATATCTGAGAGTGTGCTGCCTTCCTATCCTGAGCAGGCTTACGAATCAGTTATTAAGGCTGAAGCAGTCCCTTGAAAGAGTGATTCCACTCTGGGTTGAGATATAAAAGTTGCAAATTTTGGCTGTTTTATTTGGTTAAGGGCAATGTAGTGATATTTTTTTCTGTTTCTCACTGATGGAATTTCAGGAGGAATGTGCAATAGTCAGGTTTGGTGTCATCCAGAAGACATGCACAGCAGCAGTCTTTCCTTTGTCTTTGATGCTGCTATATCTGGCCATTTGTGCTATTTGTCAAATGATACACACATTAAATGAGTCATAAAAATGAGCATACAATTAAAGTTTAGATTGGCTTTGTTTCACTAATATCTAAAGTAACCATGCAAATCAAAACTTAGATATTCAACTGTAATATCAACATATGAACAATTTTGAAATCTGAAATTATGTGGTAAAAGCATTTGTGATTATATTTGAAGAGTTCATAGGTTATGTGCTTCTGCCCACAGTGATCCAGGTAAAAAAATACAGGTGAAACTAATCAAATACATTTCTAACTGCAGGTTGATCTTTCTTTCCTGCTGTGCAGGATTCATGGGGTGCTCAGTTAGACCTTTGTGAAGATCAGCTTCTCCTCACCCCCATCAAAAGTTTCCACCCATGTGGAGTCTTAGGGTTTCCTTTAATGTGAAGCAGCTCCTACCCCTAAGCTGCAGTGAAAGACACTGAAAATTGTGTGGAGCCCCACCAGCCAAATAACTTTGCATCTCTTCAGCTGCTCTGGAATATTTATGCCTTGGTCAGGTGAATATCTTGTGTGTGCATTTCCTATCCCTGGTATTTCCCACTACACTGAAACACACAGAGCTGTGTTGTTGTCCAGCTGTCTGCAGCAGGGCTCAGGTCACCCAGTAGCACCCAGCTTTGCTTCAGCCCAGCCCCATGCTCTGAAGGGAACTAGACCAGAGCTGCTTTGACAGAAAACTAAGGAAAAGAAGCAAAAGAAAGTGGCAACCCTGTGTCTGTAGCTCACATCTCTAGAATGTCACTGAAAACAAAATTTAGTAACCAACTATCAGTGCTATTGTCAGAAGCAGTCTTCAGTCTTCACAAAGTTGCCCAGCATTGAATTTTTTTCATTTCATTCCACTGAACTACATTTTAAAGTCCTCTGTTTACAAGTCTTCAAATCATCGTTGTTAACTGCCTAATGTTTTCCTTTTGTTTCTTGAGGTTTCGCAGTGAATTAGACCACAAAAAGAACATTTAGCTATGTAGCAGAATAATATATTGTTGTGGGGATGGGGGCAGAAATAACAGCATGGCAGTTTCCTCTGTATGGTATCAGATATTTCTGTATGTGACCCTGTTCAAATTACTCTTTTTTAAACTGACTGCTCAGCAGGGGCTGTCTAGGTAGGAAATGTGATGCTGTTTGTCACAGAGTCTGTCAATGTGTGAATGGAGCTGCTAAACTGATTTACAGTGTTTTAGCACAGCTACTCCTGGGCATGTGAGGCTAGAGTTACACAACAATTAGAGTGAAGCCATCAGTGGTATTTTATTTATGAAGGGTCTGTACGCGTTCTATAATTAGGCCAATCTAATCACAGTAATTTATGAGCTGTAGTTGGCAGAAAATAGTCTCAAAAAGTTAATTACCATAGACAGTGACTCAGGAAAGTCTGATCTGTAAATGTTTTGCAGCTAAAACAGTGTTGCTTTTTAAAATTTCTTGCTTTAAGTAATTTTAAAAACCTCCCTATGCCTAGTATATAGAGCTCATATAGAAGACATGATGCTCCTCAAACATCTCAAAGATATTAGCCTCAAAACAGGCCTAAAGCCTCACCTAAGATTATTAAATTAGCTCTTGTTCTTCTTGTTTGCCATGGAGCAAGGGGGTGTACATGCACTTCCAGCAAACAGGCCACTTGGGTTATCTTATTCTTTACAGAAAATGTCTTTATACCTTCTTTGTGATTCTTTGGGAAGCTTTGCCTGTCTGAAAATCAAATAGTAAACTGCAACCTGAACATGAGCTCACTTAAATTGTCCCAGCAGCAGAAAAAACATAGATTATAATTTTTTCCCCTTGTGAGTTCTCATGTTCAAAAGTACAGCTTTTTCAGTTCCCTACATTTTTAATTGCATAAAGAGACTTGAAGGTACAGCTTATTTTGCAAATGATGGCACTTGCTGCTCTTTATCAATGTGTTATTTAATATTTCTTTAGACTTTTCAGAATTATCAAATAATCATAGGTATCTATCCTAATGTCTTTTACTGTGGGGAGGTAAAAATCTGTTCTCTCAGTCTCAAATTTTTTAAAGTTTAAGGGATTTTTTGTGGGAGCCAAGACCCCTTAATGTAATATTTTCATTTCCTCTGCCAATAGCAGGGCAAATTACACTGCAAAAGCTGCCCAAACTGGGGGAAGAGAAGCAATGGAAGTGAGGTGACTGAAACAATGCAGCCTGCAAGTGGTGTTTCAGTGAGGGACACCCTCAGATGCTTGTTCCAGGTCTGCACCCAAATTTATGATGTAACCTGTGGTTTGTCTATCCAACTACACCCTCACAGCCAGACTGTTGTGTGCCATAGCTCAGATTTGAGGGTTTTGCAGGAGGCAGAGGCAGATTGGCTCCCATCAGTGGGAATAAAGCAACAGTGAGTCACATACAAGTTTATGGCAGGTGAATGCAATCTGCAGGAATAGCTTCTAAAATAGCTTCCACTGTGCTAAGGAAGTGGTCTTTATTGCAGCTGCTGGCAAAATGCCTTCAAAGGGCTGGCAAAGCCCTTTGCAGGGGCCCTGGAGCCACCCAGGCAACCTGCACTTGGTCCTTGCTTTTGGGTACACCGCCCCATGACTCACTGGGCATAGGGTGGGAGGGTGGCAAACCTTTTGGGGCCTTAGACTGAGCTAAAATTGCTCTATGTCCATCACTTCAATAGAAAAAACTCTTGTGATGTGCTAAATCTGACAAACAATCCAGATTACAGGCTTTTTAAAATATGGTTTCATTTTCCTTTCTCAGATATATGTATATACACAAAAATTAAAAACAGGCCTCTTAAAAGACCTTTTAAACGTTAAACATGGTTTTAATAGAAAACCCAGTTACTCCACTGATCTTGAAATCTTCTAATGATGTTACTGTCAAATATTTCTTCACATATTTTGACTGGAATAATAGGAAAAGTCAAGACCATTATGCTAAAATAAGGGCTTGGTTATTTTTGCTGATCAATTTGTTAATATTTATAAAATTATAAAAATATCTCGGTCCTTGCTCAGTCTCATTTATTGTAACATTTTTTGGCAGGTTTTCACAAAACTGAATCCACCCTGGTGAACTGAGCCAGTCACTTTATTGCAAAATTGCCTAAAACTCAGGATGGTACAGGTAAGCCAAGGACTGTTTCCTTAAGGCCTTCTTAATTTTTATATATTGTGTTTGAATTCTCATAAAGTGCACCAGCCTGAATATCTGATAACAAACAGTTCTGATTCCCTTGATAAACTCTTGGTTTATCCCTGGGTTCTACTCCCTTTTATTATCTGATGTCTGCTCATGCTTGCTGTTGGGTTTTATTCATCTGATCTCTCAGTTTGTCTTTATTACACATCTCACAGGCTGCTCAATGAAGGCTGCTTACAAATAGCAGTTGCTTTTGAGGGTTTGATTGCTCAATTTGGGGACCTTAAGGATCTTGGATGGTTTATAATCCAATGATTGCATTTTTCTTTTCTCCAATATTACATATATTTGTGTTCATTCTTTTTCTGGCCTTAAGTATAGTGAATATTCATACTGATAGGATACTTCATAGATGCTATCTTGGGCAAATGGTATGACTCTTACAAGATAATGGACATAGATCTGTGTATTTGTGTGTATTTTTACAATTTCCAAATCACTCAAACATTTCTAAAAGTTTGCTGAGCATGAGTTTCATTTTTTTTGTCAGTAAAAAGAAACATAGTAAGAACTGCTGAGTTATGAACCTTCATATCCTCACATTACCACCATTGGTGAAAACTCTAAAACAACTAAAGTTCTGAAATTAAAATCAACTGGAAACCTTACTAAGCAGTCATTTATATCACATACTTCCAACAACTTCTTTTACTAGCAATATTTTTCTGGGAAGTTTCCATAGAAAATTGAATGAGAAGGGTTTTTGCATGGTGATAGAAGGCAGGAGCACTTTGGTGCAGAGGAAGGTAGTGATTTGATAATTCAGATTGGGACTGTCACTTCCTACATCAAATAAATGTGAGAGGACAATGGCAGTAGTTGTCAGCAACATGAACAAATATGGGCCAGATCTGGTATTTCTGGTGGTGCTTGGAGGATGGGAAACAATGTCAGTTAAAATGATGATGATTTTGACAAAAACCTTGAATTTGATGTGGGAAGATAAAGGTGGGGCAGCAGGGTGAAAAGATGATCTTGTTTGCTCTGGGCATCATACAAAGGCTTCCTGACCCTGGCCTTGCTAATGTATAAGGTGATTAATAATAGGTGCAACTTCTGCATCAAAGGACTTCAAATGAAATTCCTCTCCTGCCCATTTTATTATTTTATGGCCTGCTACATGTAAACCACAGCAATATACACTCCATTGCACACAGGCTGGGCAGATGCAATGCTGGTTTAAGAAAGCTTACCTGAATCTAGTTGCTTTAAGAGATCTGATCCTTGTACATCCTTTTGAAACTGGCCCATTGTTTGATAATTCCCTTCTTTAACTCTGATCCACATGTTTTCATTATTTTTGAGCAAATTTATATAACTTTTCTACTAAATACATTTCTACAACTACAAGCCACATAAAATGTTTCTGAACCCAGTGCAACTACTGTGCAAAAGGGAGAAGAATTCAGGCTCTTAGGCACATATCTAAAGCTTAATTTTTATCCTGATCTGGTGAAGGTTACTGTGAATCTGGTTGTAGTAATATTGAATTACTGGAATAGTAACTCTGAAAACACATGTTAACAATGCAGGTCCACGGTCACTGTCTCCTATTGTATCCCAGTTTTTTCTGCTGAGCCTGACAATGCAATTGTAAGACTATGTGGGTATAGTTTTTGTTGTGATTAAACAAACTCTTGCTGGATCTTTTTGACATTCAGCTGTTGCTGAAGATGTTAAAGCAAAAGTAAATGTACTAATCATTGGTAACAAAGCAGCCTAATCCACGCTGACCTACAATTTGTTTAGGATCCTTTGGAGCAACAAAGAGATTAAAGTATATAAAAAAAGAAGAGGTAAATAGTGGGTCAGAGATTAGAAGTGAAAAAGGAAAAGGCTGGCTTCCCCCAGACCACACACTGATAGTGGACTTTTGGTCACTGATTGTTAGAAAATGTTTCATGTTTCACTTTCCCCCCAGAACCTTAGAAAGGGAAGGCTTGATTGGCACTTGTCATGACTGATAGAGAGACGAAGATGCTTTGGTAAAAGGGAGAGGGAGGCAGCCGTGTCAAAAGCAGAAGCAGTCAAAGGATGATTCCTCCTTTCTGTGGTTTTGTCTCTTTCTAAATTATTCAAATCTGGGTGGCATCTTAGGATAACTGGCATTTTGACACAGCTTAAAGGATTGTCTCACTAACTCTATTGAACTAAGGCTGCCATCCTTTTTAAGAAAAATTATAAAGAGGCAGATCCTCTATAATCTGATATGTATACAAACCAAAGGAAGCTTGATGCAGGCGTCTTAAATATTTTGGAAGTGGGGCAGCAATTTCATCCATTTTGAGACTGATTGTCTTCCACATCCATCTGCAAGAATGCTACTTATTGGTCTAAAAAAAGCCTTTATTTGATTTTCTTTAGAATATCCATAGTTGTTTGCAATGCATCTGGTGGTTACAAATCCAAGTCAGGCCAGCTGGATCAGAATCAACAAATGTGGGGAATTTTCTCAGTCAAAAGAAGGTACCTCACCGACAGGGAATCTCTTCCATTGATGGTCATCCTGATTATGGATTTTTCTTTTAGGGGCAATTTCCTTTCTTTCTTTTCAGAAAGGGACCGTGTCCCCTCTTAGTGCTTTGTCTGAACCATGCTGGATGGCTTAAATGGGCTCCCCAGGGTTAGGAGCTCCTCTGTCATTCTAAGCTGCCATTTTATGCTCTGGTGTCCTCTTCACTTATCCATAACCACAGCCAAATCCTGCTCACTTTATTCACAGGAATCACCCACTGAAATAAATAATTGCATAAATTTTGGATTAGAAGGATTAGATATCCAGTGGCATTCTGTGCTTAACTTCTTAAAATCATTCAGCAAAGCCCATGATTCCCACACTGTTAGAACCATTGCGCTTGGCTGTAGCTAGAAGGGAAAATATCATCTTGGCCCTTGTATTGATGTATTTGCTTTGAGCTCCTAGCAAACCAACCAACAGCCTTCATTGTTTGGCTCCTTTTTTAAATTCCTCCTGAAGAAAATCTCTGGTTTTCCAAAAAGAACAACTACATTGGGCTGACTCTTTGCACATACAGTGCCCAGGGTGTTTCAGAGGTCCTTTGTCCTCACCCAACAATGGTCACCAAGCTGAAGGCTTCCTAATGGATCAATTAAAGTGCTAAATGAAACTAATTGGATAGACACAACTTTTAATGAGATAGGGCTGAATTCTAGACAGATTTGTCTGATGGGTTTTTTTTCTGGTAGCCAGGTCAGCTTCTAAGATGACTCTTCTAGACTTTTAACAGAACAGAACACGCATATTCATTATTCCAATAACATATATCAAGATAATTGTACAAAGTTTCTTGGGAGACAACTGAAATGAGAGTAGCCACAATGCTGGGAATGTGAGGTAGACAACTTCTTTACTTGAAAAGTATGAACACTCAGCACTTTGAAGTATTAACATCTTGATTTTCTTGACTGCTAACCAGGGAAGGGCCAAAAGATATGTGCCCCTAGTCCCTAATTTTTTTTTTTTCCCTGAATTGAAACAGTTCTGTATCTTTATGTATGATTTACTTTTTGTTAGTTAGTGGTAAAAGAACCAGTTAAGACTCACATGAAGAGAAAGATAGTTTTTTGTTTCGAGTAGGACTTCTGAACTATGCAGAAGTCCTTCATGACTTTTGTGGACTTTGCTAGGCTTGCCAGCCAGGACTGCAGAAACCCCCAATGTGCAGAGCAGTGAGAGGAAGAAGAAGCACAAGTCTTTCATTGCCCTTTGTAGGGCCAGGAGTTGGACTCAATGATCCTGATGGGTCCCTTCCAACTCAGCATATTCTATTTTCTATGTTTCATATTATTCATAAGTCAAGAAGGCTCAGACCATCTCCACTTTCCAAGATGGTGAGCTTTAATTGTAGGCTTGTATTTGATTCCCCAGATCAAAGGAGAAGAGGGTAGCTGTGCCACTAGAATCAAACTCCTGCCTGCCCCATTTCCTATTCTTTTGCTATATTTCAGATGTGATTGTGATTACCAAATAACCCTTAATCATCCCAAATACACTTCTGAAGGTTATATCCTCTATAAAGTGATATCTTTCATGATAGCAGAAGAGACAGCGGGTCCATTTTCAAAACTAAATAATACACTCAAAACCTGAGTAAGCCTTCCTTTTACACAATTGAATCTATGTGTGTCTATCAAATAATTAGATTGTCATGTGCAATTGCCCAGAAGAAATTTAGATTCTGCACCAGGGACACATGTGAGAGTTATAAATTTTGCATATGCAATTTAAGCTGCTTTGCTGTATAATCCTGACCCAAGGAGTTTTCAAATGCACTGTTTCATCTGATTAAAACTGAAAACATTTTTGTTGATTTTACCCAGTGATTAGCAAACATAAATTGCATTCTGTAATGTGCAAGTCTTCACAGATTCCAGAATTACATCCCAAATTTAAATTAGGCATCAACAAGTAAAGCAAAATATTCAACGATCAGAATATCCTAAACTGGAATTATTTGTCCAGGCTGAAATCTGTGGCCCTAAAAAGCCAGCTGTATAGTCTGTATTTTCCCCAAACTGTGAAATTAGATTCCTTTTATGGATCCATCACAGTAGTATGGAGCCATTAGATACATCATCCTACACTTGTCAGCCAGCCTTTCCTGTTCATCAGGACTGTAAGGCATATTAAGCACACAATAATAGTACCCTTCAGGATGATTAGGTTGTCACATTTTCCTGTTGAATAATGTACTTTGCTCCTGAATCCCACAAGCAGCAGAGGACTTCTTTGAAACCCAGGTCCTCCGTGTTCCACTTGCATAAGACGGTGCCAGGGATGCTTCTTTCTCCTCTGCCATCGAGTTTTCTTCTCCAGTTCTTCCAGTGTGGTACCTACAAAAGTCAGCACAGATGCCAGGTCTTCAGACAGGCGTGCTTCATCTTGCAGTGCCAGTTCCTGGAAAGAGGCTGAAATGTTCTGGCAAGCTGCAGAGTCACAACGCTGAGTGAAAAGCAAGTTGTTCAAACAACATCTAATGGACTTAATCCCCACTTTCTGCCCTTTCAGGATAACAACTGAGTTTCAAAGGCAGTGCAAACTAATATACAATTCCTAGGAACTTTTGACAAAGTGAAAACCTCCATCAGACTGAAACTGGTGGCAAATAAAAGTCTCTCAAGACTAGAAAGGTGAAAGACAAATTTCTTTTGTGATCGTTTCAATCTACCCAGTGACCTTCAGCCTGGCCATGGCCAGGCATGAAAAACACAGCCTGCCCAGAGCAGTTCCTGACCTCAGCAGCCCCTTTTCCTTGCTGTGTATGCCAAGGCTTGGGCAGCTCTGGAACTCTTTTGGTGCCTTTCAGGGAAAATTCATCTGTGTCCTGTAGATGTTTAGCTTAAGTGGGGACGACAGTGTTGGGTTAGGGATGGAAAGAAGACTCTAGTCTTCAGGTGGATCAGAAGGTAAAATTATTTAATGACAATTGCAGATTTTTTTATAATTTGACTTGTTAAGGTGATACTTGATTGGTCTTAAAGAGGAAACTTCTCACATTATTGGTGACTATGAATAGCACGCTCTGGAGAACTATATCTATAAATAATGGTTACAGAAAGAGAGATAATAATTGTTTGAATTCTTTTGTCTCAGTTTCCCACAGCTTCTACACAGCTTCCCAGGATTTTCCTGGGAGAATTATGTCTCTCTCTGTTCAGAGGATATGTAATTACTACAGGGGACAAATTCATATCCAACTGTTTGCTGTTTAGAGTCAATAGGTATTTCAGGGGTCAATCTCAGGTTTATAATTCTTATGTTTACCTCTTCTGGTAGCTCTTCCTTTTATTTGGTGGCATCTCTACAAGAAAAAACCCCACAACTCAAACCCCACTGAGATGTGCTCCCTGCTGCTTCTCTGGAAACTCTCCCAAGCTGGTGGGTGGATGACAAGGTATCACTGACTTCAGGCTTCCTCCTGCTGTGCAGAAGTACCATGGCTGTGATGCTAAGCCATGTTTTGTTTTAAATGGGTCAGTTTTGTGCTTGCCAGTTGTATATCATGCAAAGTCATGTTTTGTTTTAAATGGGTCAGTTTTGTACTTGCCAGTTGTATATCATGCAATGCCATTATCACCTGAGCCACTTTGTTTCCCCCACCCTGTATCAGGTCTGCTTTGCACTCTTTTTGTGGCATTAAGAAAAGCATGAGGACATTAATGTTACATAACTCCATGTTGTACCTTTCTGACTGCCTTGACAAAAACACAGCTATGTAGACATGCCTAGTTTAAATCCCATTTATAGACCTGGAGACCTACCACAGGATCTTCTGCTGTCAGTGACCATAACAGTGCCATGTAAATCTTCTGAGGTGCCACCAGGAATTTGAACTTTTCCACTACCACGGGGATAGGTGTGTGTGCAAAAAATGAGCTTTGGGGTTTCTTGCCTTGTTGTCAGCTGTGCTTATTGTTCCAGTGCTCCTCTTCTGGGCTAGGGCATCCTCCTCCTGAATCATTTCTGACAGCTCCTAACAACACAAGTGGTGGCCCTGCAGCCACTTTTCCTATCCACACTTGCTATCGGCAATATTCCCACTGAAAATGCCAACAAAGCAAATTGCATGCTATTGTGCCATCCTGCTATAATCATTTCTGTAGAAAATGTACCTTTAATAAGTGCATTGCAAGAAATTTCCTTCTCTTTTGTGTTTAGCATAGTGAGCCTTCAAGACAGCATTTTAAAGAAAGCATGGCAGTCACTGAGCTCCTATTTCTGTGTTTATTTATCGAGCAATTTACATTAAGCCTCAAGTATAATTAGCTTTTTTGGATAAACACTAAGCAAGCTTGGAGTGTTTTAAAAACATAATAGGGCACCCTGCAGTGGTTCTCTTTTTTAATACTTTATTCAGAAAAGATATTGCAGGATGCCACAGGTTCTCCTGTCTGACAATGTTTAGTAGCTAGTGTTCCTCAATCCTTTCTCAGCCTTGTCTGCTGGCAAGCAGCTGCCCTCAGGAGTCATTAAGGAGCTTTATCTAGCAAAGGATGTTAGGGTGTGCTGCCAGATAGTTTGGCAAAATTGTCACTTTTTACTGTCTAATCAAAGCAAAGCAACTGGCCTTGGCTCATTCAGGTCAGGAGGAGGATTAATAGGTGGAGCCCACAGTAGAGGTGTAAATACCAAGGCAGGCTTGATGCTGGTGTCTTCAGGTGTGTGTGGATAGCACAGTGCAGCTCCAAGCCCCATTAAGCTGGTACTCCTGGACCTCTGTGCCTGACCCTGCAGAGTAAACCTCAGGTGTGGAGCTGGTGCCTGGGATCCTGGCAAAGTTCTGTTCCTGCTCAGGTTGTTACAGATCATTTTTGTAATGCTGACTCTAGAACTGTCTCCTGTGTGCTGTTCCAAACTTCTAGATGAGATTCAGAACATGTCTGTCCTCTCTCCCCTGACACATGTCCCTCCTTCTGGGAGAGCCCAGTCCTGAAAAGCAGTGGGTGCTTTGAAGATGCACAGAAATATCCTTCCCTTGGGACTTAGTGCAGCCTCTGCACTGCTGTTCCTGCCCAGGTATTCCCACACAGTGGGAGTTCAGCAGAGTGGAGACCTCATTTGCCCACAGAACTCTTAAGATGGAAGAGAGCCTTTACAGCTTGTCTTTTTATTCAGCAGAGACATTATACTTTTGCTACCCAAAAAAAGCCTGCTTCTCTCTACTGGCCAGAGAGGGAACATGATGTGCCCTCATTTAGGTTGACTGCTAGCACCAGCTAGTAAGAAGTGTTTTCTTCCTTTGGTGGGCTGCAAAGGAGCTGTTACAAAGCCTCTGAGCTGGCACCCCAGGAGCTGTTACTGCTTTTCTCTGGCAGCAGCACTGGTTGGAGCTGTGTGCCCTCTCTGCCAGAGTGACAGCACAAACTCCTCAGTTTTAGAGGCTCTAAGGAGACACTGGCAGTTCCTTTCACCAGAAGAAAAACAAGGGGAAGTAAAAGGGAGAAGCTGTGTTTATGCATCAGACCTTCCTTCTTTCACACCTCCAAAGTGAACAGTTGGATGTTGCTTATTTTTGGAACAAACAACATTCAGTAAACACCATCTGCCTCTGAAAAAATGAGCAACACTTGCTAAAATGGAAACAACAATATGCATTAAAATACCTCTCAAAGAACAACAGGCCCCATAAAAATATAACAAAAGCTGAGGTTTTGTTCAGTGCCAAAAGTGTTGATGAAAAGAAGCTTTTGCATTAAGTCTAAAATAGAACTATTCCTAACAAAATCCTAAAATAAACCAGAAAAGTTACTTTATTTTTCTTTTTTCTGGGTGAAGTTCAAATCAGAAATTTAACAACTGCTTATAAATCTGTTTCCATGATGAGACATGTGGAGTGCCATACAGAATTTGCATCATTACTTCTATGGTGTCATGAACCCATTTTTGCCTTATACAGAACTGAAAGCAGTTCAGCTTGATGGGCAAATTCCAAGTTGTCCTCTCAGATGTCACTTGTTCAGCATTGTCTTTCTGGGAATTGTGAATGCCCTGTCCTAATCCTTGTCCTAGTGAAAAATATCACTAAATGAAGACCTTTGGATCAGCTTCCTCCCTTCAAGCCAGGAGGGTGACTTATTGTTCTTTTGCTTCTCAGAGTATGTCTCATGGAATCGTCACTCAGTGTCACAATGAGAGACTCTGACAATTATGTGGTTATGAGAATTGCTCTGCTGAGCATGGCATCGCTTTTCTCTGGTCCCCTCTTAAGTGGGCTGTGGAGAAGGATTTGCACAGTTATTCTGTGATATCAATGTCATATTAAGGCTGTGCAGGCACTGCTCATTTCTGAGGGCTCTGTGAGCATGTCATCACCTGGAGCATCATCCACATAAAAGACCCTTAATGTGCCTCAGACTGCTCCAGGCCTCATGCAGGTTCTGATTTTGCAAGACCTTGACAATTTTGTTGTGTCATCTGTTGATATTGTACCTCATCCATACAAAGAAAAAGTCATGGGCCTCTTTTTGGAAACAGGAGGAAACCCAGGCCATGGACTCCTGAAAATCTCAGTAAAGGGGTTAACAAAACCAGGACTGTGTAAATGGAAAACTGCACAGTCTGTGGAGCAATGTGGGTGGAAGTGAGTTGGCCATGGTGTAGGTGTTTTAGCTAGCTTGGGCAGCTTCTGGGATAGAAGAAATCCTTGTTGAGAGATGTGTTGAATAATGCAATAAGGAAGAGACACCATCCTTGCAGCTCTGCCTTCCAGGCTGTCTGACAGGACATTAAGGGATAGTGCTTGAGTCTGTTCAGTACATTTTAGCTAAATGATCCTAATTAGTCTGGATCAGCAGCAAGGCTGCTTAATAACACATCATCCTCCTGATCAACTGACCCTCTGTGGTCTTTAGAGACAAGGATTTATTCTGCATTATTGACAAAGATGTTAAATAGGAGTGGACAAAAATACGTCTCAATAAATGTTGTTCATTTGTAATGATATTTTTAGACCTGTCAGCCAGCTTTTAACCCAGTGAATAGCTAGCATGATAGTTTGGTGTTATTCCAGTGTTTTAATCAAAGTTTCATGTGATACCAAGAGAAATACACAGTAGAAGTCCTCAGTCCATTACCTATATCAACCAAACCAGTAATCTTATCCAGAAAACAAATCAAGTTAGTTTGACAAGATCTATTTTCATAAACCCGTGTTGACTGGCATTAATTATATTTCCCTCCTTCCATTCTTTATTAATCAAATCCCTTATCAGCTGCTGCACTGTTTTGCCTGGGTTTAATGTCAGGCTGACAGGTCTATAATTACCTGGGTCGTGCCATTTACCCTTTTTAAACAGTGGCACAATATTAGCTCTCCTCCCAGCTCTGGTGCTTCCTCAGTGTTTGGGAAATGAGGAGCCAAAGAACTGCTTCAGTTTCTGTTAAACTCTTGAAAATAATTTTCCAGGTTGGCTGATGTCTCACTTTTGTGCTTGCTTTTTAATACCTTTATTAGCTGCTATTGCAGTGGAGGGCATGACATAATCACCCTCTGATTTTGTTTATATCAGTAAATGAAACAAAAGCTCAATATAGCAATTTGGTGGGTTTGCCTAACTACACCAAAGTGCTATATATTGAGCATGTCTGCTTTTTCCTTATTGCTGTTAGTAGCATTTTTGTCCCTTCTTCTTAAAGTCAGTAGTGTAATGTCATTGTTAGGAGCTTTTGCTTCTGATGTAGTTTAATTTTCATACTTCCAGTATGGAAATTTACTTCAAAGCTTTATGAGCATCAGACTTCCAGAATACAATAGAATAGAATAGGTTTGGTGGGACCTTAAATATCATCAAGTTCCACACCCATGCCATAGACAGGGGCACTGCCTGCTAAATGAGGTCAGTCAAAGCCCCATTTGATCTGGCCTTGAACACTTCTAGGGAGGGAAAATCTACAGCTTCTCTGGCCAGCCTGTTGCAATGCTTTACCACTTCCAAGTAAATAAATTCATCCCAACATCTTACCTAAACCTCCCTTCTTTTAGTTTAAAATATTTCCCTTTGTCCTATTGCTATTTGCCCATGTAAAAAGTTGCTTGCCATTTTTTTAAAAAGACTCCTTGAAATCCTGAAAGTACTGAAATTATCCACAGTTTGACTAGGGATCTCAGCCTCATGAGGATCAGCAAGTTTCCAGAGTCCTTCACAGCACACCTGGATCGTGCTGCCATGCCCAGTGTAGTGTTGTGTGATTCACACAGAAGAGCCAGGGCAGTCAGGCCTTTGGAGGCTCAACCTCTCCTGGTTTCATTGTGCATCCTTTCCTTAGAGCAAATTGGTCTTTCCATGCAATATCTGCAGGGTACCATTAGAAATATATTTATGGAAAGAAAGAGAGAAAGAAAGAAAGAAAAAAGAGAAGAGAAGAAAAGAAAAAAGAAAAGAAAAGAAAGTCATGTAGTAATAGGGTGGAAGAAACTCAGATATTAAAAAGGAGGCAAAAGAATTGTTTCCTTGTCTTAGGGTGTGGGTGGCAGATGTGAGAAAACATGAATCTCTCCTCACATTCCTCCTTGTTTTGTTGAGGAATATTCAGTTTTGCTGTGTTTAAACGTTAAAGATTCTATTGGGAAAAGCAAGGAGAAGATAATGCTTTTTTAGACAAGTTCGTGCTGTAGATTTCCATTTCATGCTAGACTGCATAGAAGAAAGCAACCTGTGTGCATGAAAGGCTGCTGTGAGGGGTGGGCAGGGTGCTGGTATCAGGAAGGGGAGGCAAGTGCTCAGCATGCAATCAGATAAAGGGAGCTGTTTGGCGTTAGTGTGTTGGCTTTGTCCAAGCTGCCAGCATCTCCAAAGGGCCAAAGCACACTCTTCATTTGTCACCTCAGCGCACCTTTTGTGTGAATAATTTCCCATTGGTATTACCCAGAGCTTGGAGTCGATAGCTAGACTAGCCTCTTTGCTTGTGCTATTATTTCCAGCAAGCTTCATACATCTGCAGTAAATCCAGGAGGATTTGCAAGTGGGCTGAGGAAGTATGAGTGACAGAATGAGCTGATAAGGCCCGAGTCCCACAGAAACAAAAGGCTTCCCATTTTGTCCTGACAAGACAGGCGCTGCCTTGGAATTGATTTGATTTGATCAAGATTTTGCCAGCTGACCCCAAAAGTTCATGCAAGTGGAGAATTAAGCCCCCAAGCTCTCTCTCACTCCCTATTAAACCTTCACATCATTGCCAAAGATGAGAGTATCTGTTGTGAGTTTTGTTGCCTGTTTGTTTTTATAAAGCAGGATCACTGAGGCTTTTCCTGCTGACGCATTTTTGATGGTAAGAAACTGAAAAGTGTCTAATGACCCACAGCTCTGTGGACAGAGCATCTTGAAAGAAACCTTAGTTGCAAAGCCAGGCATCAAGCTACAATGCTATTGAACTTTAATACACTCTGAAAGGGTAAGACCTAATGAGGTAAAACATAATAACTTTCTGCAAATCCTCCTTGAACTTGTGCCTAACCAGGGAAGCATGAATCAGAATGCCTGCCTGATATTATAGAGCCAGACATTTTCAAAAGTCAGCATAAAGTCTTTAGGAGGGTGTAGAAAGGTACAGGTCTACTTCTAGTTTGGCAGAAGTGAAGGCAAATTATAAAAGGAAAGCATGACCACCCTTGGCATCTGGGCTAGCAAACGAAAAAGTGGTGCTAAAAAATTAAAGCTGTCCAAAAGAATGGGATCTTGAGAGAAATTAATTTCTTCATAACAGTTTGAGCTATACAATATGGTAATGTGCAAGTTTTATCAAGGTGCTGTGAAATATTGTCCTGCCCATCTTTGGGGCATGTGGGAGGAAAACACACCTTTTTCAGTTTCATCATGCTTTACTGAGAGTCTTCTCTTACCTGCACAATCTTTATTGAAGATGTTGTGCTTATATATTTATTGCCCAGGGACACTTGAGTTTGATGATGTACAGTTGAATTTTTCCCCTCCTGGCCCTTCCTCTTTCATGGCAGAGCTTTGGGAATGGTGGCCTGGCTGCCCCTTGCTGTTACAATGGCATCCACACCCTTATTTGCAAAGACCAGGTAACATTTGTGTAACCTAGCAAGAGGTATCCAAAATATTAGGATTTCTATGTGTATGTGTATGGGTGAGAGAAAAAAGGAGCGGGGAGAAGAGTGGAGAAACTAGTTTCAGATCAAAGTCTGAATCTTAAATTTATAAGGTGTATTTCTTTTTAAGGGGGAATAAAGTGAGTTATTTACAATGCCTTGTGGATTCCACACCTGGAAGTTACAGAACTGCCTGTTGGGGATGCCTGTAAAATAGGGTGCCCTTTGGACCCCTTTAACCCAGAAAAGAGGTCTCCTCTTTCATATGAAAGTGTTGCTGTGTGCCTCAATTTGCTTTTTTACTTGTTTAACATGGGAGTACAAACTTTACAGACTCTTGAGCCTGTTCTGTGCTTTTATCTGCCAGTAGTGGTGTATTAAATCTATCTCTGCCATAGTTCATGGCAAACATTGAAAACTTGTAAAAGTGTTGGACAGCCCCATTTAGAAAACATTTTTGATTGAATATATTGTCATATTTTTCTTGCAATAGGGTACATTAAAAGGATTTATTTTGGTTAAAAACATGAAAATTTAAAGTATTTCAAATGCAGATGAGAAATTAATACCTTTGCATTTACAAAATATTGATGGACTTTAAAAGAGGCTGATTTTTGGGAAGAGGGATGTGTTCCTTTGCACACACTTTTGACATTCAGTTTATATCTTTTATACAATATTAGTCTGATCCCTGGTTCCATATGAGATGGTTGGCTCTGAAAAGCAACTATGTTGATTCAGAATTATTGCCAGGAGCCTGAAGGTTTGTGTTCCCAGCCCTGATGTTTTAATGGCCAAGTCCCACCATAAGTTAGTGTCTACTGCAGCAAAGTTTCTTCAGCTTCTTGTGAGTAGTATACTAATTTTAGAATTTAATTGAGCCCCTCGCTAATCTTTCCCTTGTAGTTTCCTTTCTATGTGTCTATAAACATCTATGATTGCCCAGTCAACAGCATTACTTAATTGGCTGAAGATCCTAATCCAGCTTTCCTGAAAGGAAAAGCATCCTGGACACAGTTGCCAATTATTCCATTATCTCTATTGACAGCCTGGTGTACTTTGATGTCCTTCAAAGCTCTGACACAGATATCCCATGGGAGACCATTGTCTCCAGTTAAAGCACGGTGCTGAAGAGCAGTGATTTCTGTGTCTGCTACCATTCTGTTCACTGGCTTTGGAAATGTTACTTAATCTTTTGGTTTCCCTATCTGTAAAATGGGGGAAAATGTGTTATTCATCTTTTGATGTTCATAAAATGTTATAAGATCTTTTTTATAGTTTAAAGAAGAGATAACAAATGTAATTAAAAAGTAAATGGAAGTTATGGAGCAGGGTAGAAATAGAGGTTGGTACTGATTTCATGATATGGCTACCTCAGTTTTTCTCTTGCTTTGAAATATTTTGAAATGACAAGGCTAAAGTTTCCTGTATAGTTTGACTTTTACCCTCTTTCTTGCATCATGATGCAGCCTTTAAGCACGTAATACTGAAGTATTTTCCATAATTTCCTGGCCTTTAAGTACTTGACTTTTCAATTTTAATATTATTTTAATTTGAGAAGCTTACTGCAAGTATGAGAGCTCTAGTTTACAAAAGCAGAGTAAGCCACTTTCCCCTCCTCAGGAACGGGGCGTGCTGCCAAAGCTGACGTGGCCATGAGCTCTGCAGGGCCACAAAATCCCCTGCGAAGTGTCCCCCACACCTGGGTGTTCCCCTGAGTGTATCTGAAACCCTCCTGTAGTTGCCTGGCCTTTTCCTTCACTATCCTGGTTCATATCCACTTGCTGGGCCCTCTTCTCTGCAAACTTTTGACTTTTTTCATGGGTTGTGCCCTGTGCACCCTGAGAAACACATAAGAGTTCAGAAATCAGATGTACAGGCACAACTGAGTGCATGGAGTAAATGCTACAGGTGATGGTCAGCTTGGATCAAAAAACCAAACACTAATTTTCCTGTTCTTTGCACTAGTAATAAAGCTTGTTTTTCTCTCAAGTGCCTTTTTGAGGTATGACCTTAGAAATATTGGACTAAAAAGTATTCTAGTACCAGTTGCTTATTTTTTTCTTTGAAGGGATTAAGTTTTAGTTTTGCAATGCTCTTTGAAATATTTTGTAGAATTATTTCTGGTTTCAGTAAAAAACAACCTTTTTAATTCTCAGCATTGGGTGCAAGTACATTATTCTACCTGTACCTAAGGAAATAATAACCTCGCTGCTGTGTCTCTGCAAAGCTGGAATAATTACCTGTGACAGTGTTTGAAGGGGTCTTAGGATGAGGGAAGAGACAAGGATCTGACTCCATGTTTCAGAAGGCTTGATTTATTATTTTATGATATATATTGCATTAAAACTATACTAAAAGAATAGAAGAAAGGATTTCATCAGAAGGCTAGCTAAGAATAGAGAAAGAATGGAATGATAACAAAAGCTTGTGTCTTGGACAGAGAGTCCGAGTCAACTGACTGTGACTGGCCATGAATTAGAAACAACCACATGAGACCAATCACAGATGCACCTGTTGCATTCCACAGCAGCAGATAATCATTGGTTACATTTTGTTCCTGAGGCCTCCCGGCTTCTCAGGAGAAAAAATCCTAAGGAAAGGATTTTTCAGAAAACATCATGGCTACACTTACCTGCTTTGGAATCAAGACTTGGGCTTGTCTTGTACAGGGGCAGGAGTTGGACTCGATGGTCCCTGTGGATCCCTTTAAACTCAGGATGTTCTACGATTCTCTGACTTCACATTTGGTACAGGGTGACTAATTAGCCCAGCCTGAATGGTGCATGCTCTCTCTATCTCATAAATCTCACCTGTCCACAATGCTGTTTCAGTACAGACATGCTGAGATGGATTTATTTTGAGTTTGGCAGCTGGTTTTTCTTGGTTTTTCTTTTTCCTCCTCTGTGCAAACTGTGTAGCTACAGAGTAAGGGCCTGAGCACGACTTTGCATGCAATCACACTGGGCTCCCTCCCTGCGAAAGGCAGTGAGAGGAGACAGAGCCTGATGGTGGGAGGGCAGAAGAATGTTCCTGGCTGTAAAGAGCTGAGCAACAGCAGGAAAAATATGGCAGACCCAAACGTGGGTCTGCCCAAGCCCAGAGACCTCTAGCAGCCTTTTAGGGTATATACTATGAGAGGTACAATGCACCAGCTCCCCCTGACCTCAGTCCCTGTGACTCCTACTGGGGGCACTGCAAGCAAGCTTATATTGAAAGCTATGGAGCTGTTTTTAAACGCTTCTTTGCAGCAGAGAATAATTAATTAAACAGGTGGTTCCATGAGCAGTGCTACTAATGATGGCTGCTTTCCAGGATTTCTCTCTCGTGTGGATTTCCAGGCTGTAACAAAGGTTGAGCTCATGCTGAGGTCTTTCCCTCAATGAGGGAATTAATAGGGCCTCCCTCCCTCCCTCTACTCTGCTGCCTATTTTCATGAAACTTGTAGGTACTTAATTCCTGTCAGCCCTCTACACCTCTGTCTCACTTGGTCAAAATTGATCAACGATTTTAAAACTTCCTGGGGATGGGGAGAATAAACAAAGGGAGAGAAACAGATGCATGGGGAACATGGCTGCAGAAAATCCGTTTCCTAAAGTTGAAATTGTTGCCCAAGATTAGAGTGGAAAATTGCTTTTTGTTTGCCTCTTTGGCCATACTGGAGGAAAAGAACAAGTTAGAGGAGATCAATGGTGCTGGTGAAGCTGTCCATACAGTTTTGTTGTCCATGTCTTAAAAAGCTGCCAGTCTTTGTAGGGGGGACAAGAATCACTGGAAAATCTTTTAAGGAGTGGTAAAAATGTTTGACAGAAATACCTAATTTAATTTTCTCGGAGCATAATCTTTACTGCAGCATGTAAGTCATTTTACAGGGAGGATATAACACATAAAGGGTTCTTTAACCTTGCAAAAACTGATTTTGTTGAGATTTAAAACAAGTTCAAGTGTCATGTAAACCAAACACTGGTTTTAGAAATAATAAACTCTACATCCACATGGGATTCTCCATATTCTGCCAGCTTCAGATGAAAACAGGAAAGTCTTCCTTAAATCTGTGCTCTGGCTAGGTACAAATAATTGGACCAGTTACACAGGAATATATGACATCCTTTGGCATTTGTGATTCACCAAAGCAGAGTAGATGGTTTAGGAGACTAATCTGACCTTAAAAGTTGCTTAAATAGGTACTGAAGTTTTCTTTCCTGATCCTCCATTTCTGGGACAGACATGACCCTCCATCTTTCACTTCCTGAAATTGTTAATTGCTTCCTGAATTGTTAATTGCTTCCTGAATTTGATTAAACACTCAGATGTAAGGGAAGTTGCAACTTTATATAATTCTTAGGTGAGAAGAAACGTCAAGGTTTTATTACAAGTGAAATGACAGCTTTTCTTTCATGGTTTGCTGTTTTCCAGGATCACCAGAGGGCGCCAATGCAGATCTTCCCAGAAGTGATGCGTCCCAGAGGGTTGGAACATCTACATCTCCCAAACCCATGACGATGTGCAGACAAAAAAAGAGCAACTTCTGAACATTTATGTAGTGAAAACAGGTATTAGGTCCCGGGGAAATGCTCATTACTAAGCACAGAACAAATCTTTTCTGGAACCTCTACCATTAATGCATTGGTTGTCTTTGACTTAAATTTTTCTTAGATGCTGCTAGACCTGTGCAAAACCAGTTTGACCAGAAAATAGTTTTCTCATTCCTTTCAGCATCACAGTTAAGTTTAGAATTAGAAGGAACACCATGTGATAACAACAATCTTGGAGCATCTGTCAATTTGTGCTTGAAATAGAAGTCTCTGCTGCTGTTTTGACATGGAAAGCCAAGATATTTTTGTTGTTTTTATCACATGGATTTGGTTCATCTGGAGTATATAGGATAAGAAACAATGGCATTCAGGCATCTTTATTTGTCCTTTTGTACCCTTTAGGACACAGCAATAAACAAAGAATGAACGTTCCCTCCCAATAGGAACCTTCCTTGCACATGCCCCAGAACACAACCTGAACACAAATGCACTCTTTTAAAAGGAAACAAGAGATTTATGTTGTAAGCTTGTTTAGATACCAGCCAGAATACCACATTGCCATCACATTGTGAGTCACTCCTTCTCTCTTTACAGTAAAATAATTTTACTGATAATGCTTATGATAATAATTCAGATTTTATTCTGGGACAATTTTGCAAATTATTATCTCTGTTTTCCAGTTCTCACTCTAAATGAACAAGAAATTGGAAAAGCTGAGACCCAACACTTTTTCCCTATCAGATCCTGAATTTCCTAGTGATTTATCTTGATGTGAAAATAGGATTTCTTTCCTATGAATGTGATGATGAGGTGATAGAAATGGCAGTCTGTGGACACAGAGAAAGAGGTTGGAAAGGAACCAGTAAGTATTAGGAGGAGTTTGAATGCAGAGGTGACAGAGTTGGTACCATCCACATAACCCATGAGCTCAGCCTGTGTTTGTGGCATGACCTGACTTTCCCCTCCAATTTTCTCATCCTACTCGCAGCAGTTTTTCATGCTGTGTTGGGTGTGAGGAAGCAAGGCCAACTTCATACTTAGTCTTCTTGAATGACAGGCCTGGAAACAAGCAAAAAACCTTGAGGATAGGGAATCCTAAGTGGTGTTTTTTAATGACGTCCTACTTGATCTCAGTGAGAGAGAGAAATAGGAAAAGGTTTGTCTTTTCTGTGATATAGCTGCTTAATACTGAAAGACAAAAGTTTTTTTGTATACCTGTCTTTTCTGACTGGAGCAAACCAAAGGAATTTGACTTCTAGTGGCATATTTGGGAGAACCTATGGAGGATGCTGCTCTGCAGATCACAAGTCTGGAGCTTTTCTTTAACATTTAAAACAAATAACAAGCCCTAGCCACACTCCCAGACTTCTGCCTGACCAGGATGAAGCTCTTATGCTTTATACATGTTAACCATCTCCTATTCATGGCTAAATTTGACTTTGTGCCCTAGGCCAGGTGAAAAGACATTTCCAAATAAGAAAGAGAAGGGGGGGAAAAAAAGAAAAAAAGAAAACCTACAACAAAAACAACCGAAACACAAGAAGCAAACCACAAAGTGAAATTTCTGCAAGAAGAGGTGTCCGTGGCCAGTGTTGTTGTGCATCTGAAAAAATCCTTCTCTTTATGGCAATTCACAGAAATTCTTAAGGAAAAGTAGGGAAAGGAGTTCTTTTATGAGCTATTTTATCCTTTTTTTGTCTGCTCTTGCAGTCGACTTTTTGGCAAAATACTGCATCTTCAGCCAGGAGAAGTTGGCGATGCACAAAAGGGCTTTTGAAGCAGTAAGTGTAAATTCAGACTTCTTTTCTTTTCCTTTCTTCCTTTTTTTTTTTTTCCCCTCTCCCTCTCCTCCTGTGTCTGTAGACAGCTAAGCAGAAATAATAAGCACCATTGCTTGCAGTACACGTCCCATGAATTACGCTGACATCAAATGTAATTTTAGAATGGAGGCACGCTTTATTCTTTTCGACGAACTGTTCCCCTATCCATTCTTTATTTACATGTCGTGAGCCTAAGCGCTGCACAGCCAGTCAGAACACACACACAAGAGGGGGGAGAAAAAAGGAGGCCATTAAACAAATTAAAAGGGATGGGGATGACTAATACAGTACTCTTGGAATCTGCAATTTGATTAGTCTGAGTTTAATACACAAAAGCAGCGCCGAAGCAGGAGGGGAGTCGAAGTGCTCTTTAATAACCTTCTACAATTAAATTATGGTGATGAATTTAACTATTCTGTGCTTCTAAAGGGGTCTTATTATCTGATTGACTCTGAAAGAAAGTCAGTATTTAACCAGGGTTCTTGAGTCCAGCTATTGGAAGTCATACAGTAGTTTTATGCATTAACAACTATTTTTTTTGTTGTTGCGTGCCTCTTCCCATTTGAATTCATCTGTGATTTGAGAGAGATGGCTCTAAGGGTTATTCCCACTGCTTTTGATAGGAGTGTATTCTGGCCCTCTTACTGTACTGCCCAGAGAGTTAACATGAAAATTATGTGGATGGATTTGTCTCCTGTTCTGTATTTTTTGCTTGTAATTATTAATTTTCAGTTATAATTTTAGATTGCTTCCCTCTACTGGTCTTCTCTATTGTCTAGCAATGTGTCATTCAAATGTAGACTCTTTAAAGCATGCAAGGATCTTTGAAACAGACTTTTGACATTAAATGGCAGGAATATCATGCCACAGTTTATCCTGACTTGTGGTTTTCCCTCTGTCCTTTCCCTTACATGCTTTTTCATATACTGAAGGTGAAGATGTTGCATGTAAAAAATATTTAAGTAGAGAGGGGAATTGAATGCATTCCTTAAAATGTTATATTTCTTTTTTTCTAGTAAGTATATCTCTTGTGGCTCTTTGATCTTTGACAGAGAGACAGAAAGAAAAGGAAAGAGACTTCATGATTAGCCTGATGGCAAAATCAGAGAGCTGATTTTATTCAAAGTAGAGGATATGATGGATGCAGAATCTAAATTTTCCAGCTTTTACTTTGATGGCCAAAATGCTGGAGCTACTTTGCAAATTTTGATCTGAATATTTGGAGAGGATCTAGGCTGAGGGGATGAAAAGAGAGAATTATGCAGAGTACTGACTATTCAGCTAGGGCCTTATTCTGATACTTATTTTCATGCTAAGTTGCATCTTTCTCTGCCAGTAGTTTCACTAAAAAAAAAAAGGGAAAGGAAAAAGAGAAAGATACTATTTCTGGTGCTAAAATGCTGTGCTATTTGAATGAGGGTGCTATATCCAGCACTCATTTTGTTCATGCCCTGAGTGCCCGAACAGGGCTCCGTGCCTCTGCTCCATCCATTGCAGCTGATGGCTCTGGAATTGGCCCCTGGGGCAGCTGAGGGGCAGCACTGCCCCACTGCCTGCACAACACCGAGTGTGGGGCCGGGCTCCTGGGTCTTCATTCAGCCCTTGTGCAGCTGCTGGCTCTGCTGAATGAGGCCAGAGGGGAGTTCAGAGCTCTGCTGCTGCACAGGGGAGGGAAGGAGCTCTCCCCCTCTCACCCCGTGCTCACCACAGTGTCCCCTGCTCCCTGGCAGGTGAGAAACGGGGGGTCCAAGGGGCTGCTTGCCCTCCTTTTGTGGCATTTTACAGGCTGTTACACAAAAATGTAGGAGGACAAAGTGTGGTGGTTCACAGCTATGGCATAGCTTGCCATGGGTAGCAAAGTAGCAGCTGATGGTGAGGAGAGCACTGCTTAAACCAGCAGTGAGGGAAAAGTGCAGGCTGCACCTCTGGCAGCCCACTGCTGGGTGCCCTGAATGTCTTAGAGGGGGGTGAAAACTGCTCTAATTTATGTTAGCTGCCCCTAGGAAATGTGAAAGCATCTGAAGGTGGTCACTGCAGCAAAGGAGAGACAATGTTGTGTCCCTTCCTTCCTGAGAGAACTGCCTGCACACCTGGGGAGAAAATGTGGGTGCCTGTGCTGTGCTGCTAGCAGGACAATTCCCTGCATCCCCATGCCAAGGGATCTTGTTCATCCTGAGGCTCCTCAGGTCCCACTGGACACTGCAGGTCTCAACATGGTGAGTGTGCCCAGGTGCCCCCTCCTTGCTCTGCTCTTGGCTCTTAAACTGCTGAACTGTTTTGTTTTGGGGCATGTTTCTGGACACTGATGATCTCTACACTGTCACAGACATCTTTTCATGAAAATCCTTTCCTTAGGATTTTTCCTCCTAAGAAGCTGGGAAGCCTCAGGAACAAAATGTAAACAATGGCTATCTGCTGCTGTGGAATGCAACAGGTGGATCTGTGACTGGTCTCATGTGGATGGTTGGAATTAATGGCCAATCACAGTCAGCTGGCTCAGACTCTCTGTCAGAGCCACAAACCTTTGTTATTCATTCCATTATATTCTATTCTTAGCTAGCCTTCTGAGATGAAACCTTTTCTTCTATTCTTTTAGTATAGTTTTAATGCAATATATATCATAAAATAATAAATCAAGCCTTCTGAAATATGGAGTCAGATCCTCGTCTCTTCCCTCATCCTAAGACCCCTGTGAACACAGTCACACTACACCTCTGTTAATATGGATGGAGCTGTGGACAGCTTATGTGCATTTAGAGACTCTATATTTTTTAGACATGTTTTTTACTCACAATCTATCTTTACCTCTGTGGAGAGTCAGTTAAAACCAAGTATTTTAGACCAAGGAGAAAAATTGTATGAGTGTTTTGATATTGCAGTTTCTTGTTTTGTCTTAACAGTAAAATCCTTATTCTTTCTTATTAAATCATGGCAGAAACTTCCTTGTGAGCCAATAATGACAGGCAAACATGATGTCAGTTTTTAACAAGATGCCAGGCAGAGGTTTAAGAGAGCTGATTTTTATCAGAAGCTTTTATACTACTTGAGTAGTAAAAAATTGCATTGTGAGTAACATCCATGGCTCATGCATGGTAAAAAGGGCAGCACACTGCATGAAACCTGGGGATGCTGGGCTGGGGAGTGCTTCCTTTTAAGAGGACTGTGCTCCCAAATTAACTTGTTCCTATGCTAAGCATAGCAGAAACAGTGCTGCTGCTAAGCAGAACAATCACTCTCCCTTTGTAGTCTGCCTGCTGGTTTGTTCAGGCCTGCTTTGTGCTCAGCCTTGGCTGGGTCTGGGACGGTGGTTCAGTGGCTGTGAAGCTCTGTGTTTAGATCCTAGCCAAATCAGTGACACACAAAATCAGGGCAGGCAGTGAATCTCCAATGTGCCAGGTTTAGGAAATCAGCGCTCTGCAAAGATGAGCCAATATCCTGTATTTATTTTGCTGTTTTCTGTACCCATTTCTCTTGCATCTGGGTATTTAATACATATTTCCAACCAGCAACACACCAGCCTTAAATTAAATTCCCTGCTATGAATATCAAAAAACAGGCCCTTCCTTCTCTGTGCTGTTCCAGCTTGCAGCAGTCACCAAGTACAGGGCCACACTCCCCCCAAGCCTCCTCCCTCTCCCCTCCCTCCCTCCCTCCCTCAAAGCAATTTCAAACTGCTTGACTGAATGCAGTATTTGAATGAGGATTTCATATATGGGCTCAGGCTTTCTCTTTAGCTCACTGTGAGAGAGCAGTCCAGAGAAAAGGGTCCATTGCTGTGAGCACACTGACTGTAATTAACTTCAGTATTCACCAGGTAAAACACCAAGGAATTAATCAGGCACACCTCAAATGAGCATGGTAGTACTAATACCAAAAAAAAAAATTGTTTAAAACAAGGGGGAATTTACCAAAAAGATAAATGGGGACTTCTCTCTCCTTCCCCTTAGCCAGCTGTGGTGGAGTCACAGTGCCAGGAATATGCAGGGAAACAGGGCATAAATGTTGTAGTGAAAAGACAAGTGAGAAAAAAAAGTTTGGCTTCTTCAGGTATCCCCATTCCCCAGTCTGCTGGCAGCCCCAGGGATGTGCTGAGCGTTGCTGTGTTCATTGCACAAAAAGGAGCTTGGATCTGTTCTCCCTTGCTCTCCCTGTCATATCATCTCTTCTGTGAGCTGCTCCATCTAAAAGCTGTCATTCCTGCTCCCTCTGCACTGATTCCTAGCAGGCCTTTCAAGATGCAGGCTGCTTTGGTGTAAGAAATCTCTGTCTACTTTCCAAAAGATATTTGTTTTCATGCCAAGACTGCCAGCTTTTTTAGCTTGTTTCTTTTTCTGCCTGCTTACCTTAGAGGTATTTAGTGAGGCAGTTGTGCTCCAGCTCAGCTGTGGTCTTGCCAGGCTGACCTAAGCAGACCCTGTCAGTCTCCCTTGTGTTCTTCTCATCACCCTGAAACAGCTCCAGGTTGACTCTCTCCTCCTGCATCTGGGCACAGCAAGGGCAGGAGAGCTGGGGGTCAAGGATGAGGCAGGGCAGGGGGCTGAAGAGATGAGAGCAGGACACATCCAGTGGCAGCCACCAGGGTCAAATGCAGCCCAATGGCTCCAGACACACCCATAGCAATGAGGCAGGTCTGAGGTCAGCCAAGAAGTCAGACCACAGGTCAGGGTCAACAGTGTCGCTCATATGGGGCCAAGGGCAAGTGCGGGAGCTGAAACACAGCTCAGGAGCTCAAACAGAGCTCAGGAGCTCAAACAGCTCCCAAGCTCCTGCTCCAGGCCCCAGTGAGGCTCCATGCTGTCCAGTCAGCCAGGCTGGCCAGCAGTGCCAGCCCAGGAGCAGGGGAGCAGCAGCAGAGCCTTTTGGGGTGGTCAGAGAGGGCTCTCTGGCACTATGGAAGGGGGCAAGTAGACCTCCAGCCATCAGCACAAAAAAAGCCTTTCCACTGCTACTTACTGGTAATTCCCTACTGGAAATCTCCTCAACAGACCTTACATCACATTTCTCACATCTGCATCATAATTATAGCTCAAATTTCTCTCTTGCTTGACAATCTCACGTGAACTTCCATCTCCTCTGTCATTTGTCACATCCTTGTCTAACAGCAGAAAATCCTATTCTTAACCCTGAATTATGAGCCTTCAGACACTGACCTGTACTTTGTCCTTCCAGTCCTCTCTAGCTTCCAATTCTATGAGACACTCTGATTCTTCTCTTTTTTAAACTTCTACTAATTGAACAACTGCTTCTCCTGCTGGGTATTTGCTCACCTGAGCTTAGTGCTTCTGGTAAGGAAGAGGAATGATTCTTTCATCCTGTGAATATTACTGAATTTGACAAATCTGTGACTTACTATGACTCAGAGGTCCTTCTTCTGTTTCTCTCTATTCTATTCCATCCCCTCCTTTTGTCTTGTTTACTCAAGCTATAATTTTAAATATGGATAGTTATAGTTCTAATATAGTTATAATTGTAGGAGTCACTTTCAATTTAGAATATTGAGTCTGGAATTGCATTTAGATTTTGATTTGGGTAATTTGGGCTGTGTTTTTCAGACTGTGTGCTGATTAGTGAGAGTTCTCTCTCTTTTGCATCATGGTGGGGACACTTTATTGGGTTCTGCTTTGCATGATGAAGGTGTTTTGGCCCTGCTGCAGAAGTGGAACACCTTCTGTAGATCTGCAAAACAATCACAGATGGGTATAAAAAAACAAGTTTTCCTTTCAAGAAAACAAGCTTGGTCCTAAACTTTCAGTTGTTGATTGCATGGATCATTGCTATGGAAGATTTTCATCTGGCAAGTTGGAAGTGTTAAATCCAATGGAATTCTTAAGGTGTGAATATTTGCTTCCATGTTTATGATCCTTTGAAAGCATTGAGTGAGATGAAGTTGGACAATGACTTTTTTTTCAGGTAAGGTGCCACTGTAGGTCTGCTGGAACCTTCTGTTTATTGGGAGTTCATGCAAGTAGTAGAAGGACTTGGTTTCTTAGGATAAATGTTTGTGCAACCTGACAAAATTAATGTTGTTGCACATCACATAAATTGTGAAGGATGTGTATTTGTGTGTTTGTCTAAAGGAGAAAGAAAAAAAAAATCAACACTTCAACTTCCCCTGCCCCCAGCACTACCAACCCAGAGCATGCTCACCAGACTTCTGGAACAGAACACTCCATTTTAAGATGTTTAAATGTTAGGAGTTGGCAAGCTGATCCTAGTGGTGTCCTAAGTCCACTTTACTCTCTTTCCTCAATCTTTTGCAGAAAAAGCAGTATTTTCCAAGACAGTGAAAGGTGTTTTAGTGAGTGGATAGGAAGAAGGGACCATGTTTTCTAGTCCCTTGGTTACATCATTTTCCACATCGATAACTGAGCTTGCTCAAGCACACTTCCAAACAACCAGAGCTTTGTGGCAGAGTGTAACAAAAGCCTCAGTCCTTAATGTGCTGCCAGGCCAGGCCATCTGTGTGCAAATGACCCCGTGGTGCTGCCAGTGTCAGTAAGACCTGTGTCAGCCTGTGGTCTGAGGGCTGTTTGCACAAATTTGTCGGGCTGCAGAGGGCATTTCTGCACAGTTTGCTTCTCTTTCAAAGCATCTAAGAGGAATGTCCTTGTGTTAATGGTGAAAGCTGCCCTCTTCTTTGGAGCCCTGCCTCGTTCTCTGCATGTCTGGCAGGTGCATGGAGAGCAGAGAGTGTCCCATGGGGGCACTGAGGGACCTCCAGGCACCAGCTGGTGTAGGGTACTCCTGCTTTGTTTGCTTTTAGTTCTGCTGAATGGAAAGCTCTGGAGAAATTTGGCTTCTCACCTTTTTAAGGTGATAATTTACTGGAGCAGAGGAGAATTTTTTGGCTTCTCACCTTTTTAAGGTGAAAACTTACTGGTGCTCTAGTGTGCATCAGAGCTGTTCATCAGACTGGCTGTGTAACCTGTGCTTTCTGCTGTTGCTAAACTCTTATTACATAATGAATTCATTAGTGGAGGGTAGGGGTATAAATGTTTAGTGAGAACCTGAGAACATTACTTGTGAGTAATTAAGGAATCTTTTCCTTTCTCCTTCTGTATTTTCTCTGGTGAGAGTTGGTGAAATGCACTGGTGTTAGCCATCAAAATATTTATTGACTTGAACAGAAAGAGGTACTGGCCGTGTATGCAGGTTCTTAAGGGAGTGGATGAGGGATGTGATGTGATGATGTGACAGCTTCTTCACTGCTGATTTTCAGTCCTGAGCTAAAAGTGAGAACTACTGCCTGGGAATATGCTGAATGGGAACAGAGATCAATAGTCCAGTTAGCCTACAAAAACTCCCAAATATACAAATTCCCAGTTAGCTTGATGGTAGAACAGCTATTTGCCACTTGCATATATGACTTGCTTTCTTGCTTTTTTTTTTCCCCCTTATATGTTACATTATTCTGCACCCAAATTCAAATGAGCTTTAGTAGTCAGTCTTCAAAATAGGAAGTCAACTCTGTGATATTTACTTCATGGTCACCTTTAAAACTGAAAGTAGACTCTTAGCATATAGAAGTAAAATTGAACAGGAGTGACTTTACTCTGGATGGGACCTTGAAGATCCTTTCCATGTCCTGACAATCTCATTCTCATGTGTGAAGAAGAGTCCCATGTTGCTGGAGATGGGTATCCCTGCTCATGCCTGCTGCAAGTCACTGCTCCCCAGTGATTCTCCCTTGATGCTTTGACACATCTGTACTCTGACATGCCTGATGCTGCTTCTTCTGCTTGTACAAAACAAACTAAAAAACTCCTTGTTGCTAAGCTACCAACCTCTGCAAGACAAACTTTAACCAAAGGTTGCAACCTGCTGCTTAGCAAAGCTCTGCTTTTGAAACTCCATCACCCCAGCACTTTCTTCCAGCTCCCTCTGAACATTTCCCCCTGAAAATATCTGTCACTGCCTGAAAAAGGCTGTTCACCCCTTCACTCCCAAGGCTACAGGCTGCCTTTGGGGCTGCAGAGCAGGCAGCATGGAGTGCTGATGGTGCACAGTGGTCACCTCCCTCCCTCCTGCCTCTTTTCCTCCTGCCTTTCACTCCCCTTGGAGGGGAGGCACAAAAGGAAACTCCACTTTTCAAGACTGTTCCGTTTGCATCAGGCCAAAATGTGTTTTCAACTGAACAATCACTTTCTGTGCAGACAGTGACAGCTCAATTGGTCCAAGGAGGGGGGTGGGAGGGGTGCTAAGGTTTTCTTTCACTTCTTGTAGTGTTAGACCATGTCAAATGAGACTGTTGAAACAACACCCGGGTTGTTTGTCTCGTGGCCTGGTCTGGGCTGTGAAATATTAGGACAGCAGCAAAGTGTCTGCATCTCTCCACAGCTGGAGAACACCTCCCACACAGCTTCTGCCCCTTTCCTCATTCAGTGGGGACCTGGAGAGCACCTTTCTCTTGACAAAAGCTCCCCTGGATGCCAGGTTTTTGGTCTTGGACTGTCTTGAGCATCTGAACAGATCAAAGACATACTTAAAGAGCTTAGCTAAGCTCTCACCTTTACTTGGGATACAAAGTTGATTGAAGCAGGATGTTCAAGTTTCAGGTTATGCCTGATGATGCTTTTCACTTGATTCTTCCTTTCTATGTGTCATTTCTATATGTGCTATTCTTATGTGCTATTTCTTCATTATCATCTTGCTGGAACTGCAATATAAACCAGTGCAGCTGGTGAATTTGAGGGCAGGGGAGGGAATCCACAACTCTTGTGGTTATAAGAAGTAGGGAATGCCTCCATATTTGCTCTCTCTCCCTATAAGACACAAACTATTCTCTTTTTGCCTAATGTCTGCATTACACCTTCAGTTTTTATGTCCTTTTCCTAGAAAAGACATTCCTGGGTTGTAACCAAGACCTGCTTTAGCATGGAGTGGGTATTGTTTGGGTCTTTTTTAAATTGCCATTGCTAATTATTTTTAGAGGTTCTAGGCATCATCAGAGGCTGATAAAAGTCTCTAAGAGATCAGTCCTCCCACTATTTAAGCTCTTCCTCAGAAAAGTCTTCCTGTCTGTCACTGCAATGAGAAAGAATCTATCTCATTTCTACTCTAACTCCTGGAGTCAATAAACAGAAGATTGAAGACAAACTTTTAAGAGAACTCACAATCCTACACCCTGTCCTACATGGGGTGCTGCATCTGAAGAGGGAATATTTTATAAAAATCCTTTGAGGAACATGTATTTTCAGTAGGCCAGTCTGACAATACTGATAAATCTTCAAGTGTATTAAGAGAACAACATGACCAGATTTTCTTCACTGACCACACTTACTTACCTTAATCCATGTAAACCTCAAAATGGATGTGTAAGGATCTATGGTCTAGAGGGAGCCAGCCCAGCTAGGTGTGAGGCAAAGCAGACACTCACCAGCTGTGTTAGAAGGTGCTCTCTGGAGGATGATGTTTGTGGATTCAGCAGCAGCACTGCCCTGACTGTGGATAAGCTGTTCCCAAACCCATGCTAGTTCTTGTAGACTGTGGAGCACTGAAATGTGGGTATTGCTGTTCAGGGCTCCATCAGCTGTGGAATCTCTGCACTGACCTCCAGTTTATGATGCAGACATGACCATCATCTCCCACGTGACTTGGATCTTTCAAATCTAGAAAATGTGCTATAGATTGTGGTAAGGACTTTTCTAGTCAAAAGCTGGGTGCTCCTTATAATTAGCCAGGTAAGCAGTGAAGCTCCATGAGAAACAGCTGGGGTGAAAAAAAAGAAAAACAAAAAAACAATATTCTTGTATGTGAATGACTTTTAAGTAAAAAGGGTTGGTTTATGTAAAAGCTGTAAACCGCATCAATTCTTGCCTGTTCAAAAAATTTCTTCTCTGTCTCTATGTCCCCTCCAGAAGATGATAAAGCCATTTAGATTGTGCAATACTTGTAAATATCTGGTGTATCATCTCACTGAGAAAAATAATGAATTTAGTATCTCGGTAGAAAGACTGTAGTGTATTTTAGCTCATTATAATGGAAAGCCATAGACAGATGTAAAATCCCTCCTTTCATTCTGAATTTCTATATATTCATAAATGTTTGAATTTTCAAAGTTATTCTTCTACTACTACGACTACTACTACGACTACTACTACTACTATTACTACTACTACTGTTGTATTGTGTACTAGGAAATTACTAATTGATGAAGAAGGTGGTGTGGAGCCAAAAGGAGCTAAACTACTGTGCTTTTGTGTTCAGTGAAGGGAAAGAGTAAGAGGTTTTGAGGGTTTCCCTCAACTTGAAAATTGAAAGCAGAGCTTAACTACACATTGTAAAAGTCACACTCTGAGACACTGGAGTTCTGCCCAGAGGCAACTGTCTAATTTTCTAAAACTAATATTGTGAGTGTTCTTGCAGGAGGATGCTGATGAGATGGGTACTTGAACCCCTAGCAAGTTTTGATGGCCTTTAAAGAAGTTGCTTCTTTACTGACTTACAGTGTAAGTGAAGTCAACAGATCCATGCCTGGAAAAGGATCTGAGAAGGGTGGCAAGCATTTCCAGTATCCATACCTTCATTGTTTGTTGTGATATTTGCTTGGTCAACACTCCACTTACATAAAGGAAAGCAGCCTCAGCAGCAGCACTGGCACATGTGTGAGGTATTTTTTTATCAAGCGATTTTATGCACAACCCACTAATAAATTAAGTAACGTATTTTCCTTTTCCATCAGTTTTTGGAAGTAAGAGTAGTGTTCAAGGTCTGAAAGGCCTGGATAGAAATCAGAGCTCTGAAGGAAGGGGAAGGTCAGAGGTCAGCAGTGGAAACGAGGTGTATGCCTTCATTTTTGGCCAGGTAGTTGGGATAGAACAAGAAGATAACACCAAGTGTACAGTCTGCTCATGCTACTCAATGTACTTCTTTGCAGAGATTTTTTTTTTCTTTTTTCAATTGTTAGCTTCATTTTGAAAAGTGGCAGAGGATTTGGGATGTGTCCCATTTTGGTCAGCCAACTTGGCATAATGTAGAGGAGTCTAAATATAGCTGTAGGAGATGTTGCTCATTAGGCAACTCAAACCACTAGACAAGATAAAAATATGTCAAATAGTCTGTGGATTTAATTTCAGATTGAGTTAGTCTCCCTGTATAGAAACTCTGCTTCTGTGGTAGTTGCTTTTATTTACTTCCTACATAACAGCAATATTTGATTTTATCTTAATGTTTTGTTGTGCTCAAGTATTAGGAAATTTTCCAAGTGTCATGGTAATGCTTGGAAGATTTCATGTCCAGCATTTAAACATTTATTTGGCACTTCAAATGATGCTGGTTTGTGGCTGATGCACATCAGTGGAGCTGTGCCAGCTTCCTCCAGCTGAGACTTTGGCCCTTCAGTGCTGGCCTTTTTGCAGTTCTCTTATCACGATGCTGTTTGAACCATCCAGACATACAGCACCAACTCTGTTAATGCAGAGAAACGGTACTGGGAAATACAGAAAAAGAAGTATAAAAACCTCCCTGATTTAATCCAAACCTTACAAAGGCGTTGTTTCTTTGGGCACTTGCTTTGAAAAGACTACCATTTCAAACAAAACAGAAGGAAATTAGTAGGAAGTGATTATGGAGACAGGAAATCTCAAAGCCATGAAACTGTAAATAAAGTGTTATTTGTACTACTGTACTTGGTGCCCTGCTTTGCATTCCCAACACGAAATGTTAGACAAGGCTTTAGCACTAGAGCAAGGACCAAGTTATTTGGATGTTTAGAAAAAAAACCCAACAAAATAAGTAAAAAGTCCAATACGTATTTCATATGATTAAAGGTAGAAAGTCTTTTGGACAGTTATTTGTATGGAATTCTTCTGGCCAGATTTTTATCTGAAACTTGAAGCCCTGCAGCCAGTCTCCATCACAATTTGTTCCTCTCAGCAAAGGATGTGACTTGTTTAGACATCAAACACGTATCAAGTGGCTCAATGTTAGTATTCTGAAGCATCGGCTCTAAGGCAGGCGCCAGTGCTAACATCATTACACAACTCATGTGGCACTATGGTAATCCAGTTCAGCACTGCCTGCATTTATTGTTTATTTTTATCAGACCTATAAAAGCTCATCTTTTCCATCTGTCAGCATTATCTTATGTGATCCATTAATACAGCTAGGAGGGATGCAATACACCATGCACTTGCATATCTGTTAATGAGCCACCTTAACCTGTAGTAACAACGAGTGAATGAACACAGGTTTTAATTGCTTCTATTATAATGTGTTTGCTGTTTGAGTGGTTACTGTCATAGGAAAAGTTAACCAGCAAAGTTATCCCTGCATATTTAGTTGTTAGTATATGTGCATTCAGAAAACATCCCTTTTCTCTCCCTTCTTTAACTGCCATTTGTTTTCTGTTGTAGTTTTAAAATTATTTGCTCAAAAGGATAATAAAGCAAAGCACTTGAGCAAGGGAGCACATAAAACTTTAGTGTGGTGTGAGGAAATGCTCTGAAGCACCTGAACATTACAGGAGTGAAGATCATGTGTTTATATGTTGTGAGAGGCTTCTGAGTCCTGTGGATAGGAACTAGTCCCTGAAAGGCAGACAGTTGACAGAACAAAGCCTAAAGGCTGTTTGTTGCTTCCCATTTCTCTTCAAGCAAAAATTATTTCCCAAAACTGCCATAAGACTTCGGATTCTCAGTGGTTTTTCATGTCAAGAGAGTCTGGGGATAAAATTTGTAACTTGATGTAGAAGGGATGCCCATTTGGAGGAAGCTGCAAGGAGTCTGGTGGTGAGACCTTCAGTGTGCTTAGTCTGGCACATTCCCATATGACAAGGAAATTGAGAAGACACCAGCATTATGGTTATTGCTGGTAGAGAAAGCTCTGCAAGCTTTTAGCCAGGGCAGCAAGGTAAGAACTGGACAAAGCAGACTAAAAGTCAGCTCATGTTAGGAGAGTTTAAGTACAGCTAGGTGGCTCACCCAACCAGTGTTAGTGCTAGTACAATTTCAGTGGCTGCAGAGGCAGTTAAATGTGTATTATGTCTCTTGAGAACATTTTGCACCTGAGATAGTCAGTCTTTTTTAAAATGTGGACACAAAGCAAGACAAATACAAGGTGGCTGAGCCCTACTTGCAAGTCATCACCGTTCTGATGCCTTAAAATCAGCAAACACCCCCTTTGCAAAGGGAGGGGAAAAGGAGGAAAGGAAAAGAGTGGAATGAAAATATTACACTTACTTACCTGTGGAACAGTGACAGTGGTTGCATAACACAGAAACAAAAAATATTTGTGGTAGTCTTCTTTACTGTTTTAGAGAATGTTCTTAAATTGTCTTCAGTGCCTATTTGTGTACAGCAATGCCTAAATTACAGCTGTAATTATTCGTGGCTTCCTTCAGCTTTCCTGCCCAAAAGCTTTTTTTTGCCCACCAATCTGGTGTCCTTGTCAACTTCTTTGGAGAAAGCATTAATATTTTGGGGGGATTGTTTTGCTGGCTGTGCTAATCGGGTTTGCCTCTGCTTCCATCAGGGCTTTTTATCCAGCCTTTCCCCCTTCCCCCTGCCTCCCTCCCTCCCTTCCAAGCAAGGCAGCAATCTGTTCTTTTTAAACCCTTCATCATCTTTGCTCTCTCCATCTCAGTTTCCCCAGATTTTGGAGATTGTTGACTATTATGTAACAGATGGCCTGACAGACCTCCGACTCTTTGCGGCGATGCTTGGCGCAGAAAATAGCAGCACTGGGTGAAGCATTCAGCAGCATGGACGCTCATGAATTTTAACTCCTCAGTGACAAAGGAATTCAAGGGGGTAAGAGCCAATCTATCAGTAGCCAAAGTAATTAGAAGACTTAGATGGCTCTCTAGTGCAGAGTATCCCTTCTCTGCTATGGGCTGTTCATAGTAGATTAGGATAGTCTATGTCCCATTGATCTCTAAACCATAACTATGCTTCAAAACAATGGGACAGCTTAATCCAGAAATTGAGACATTTGAGCAAGCATCAGTGAGGGCTGTTCTTTTTGGCTTGCAATGAAATGTACTTTGCAGCATCGAGCAGGGACAATGTATATTGAGCAGAGTTACACTTTGATTTTTGTTTCCATTACATTCCTGGTGAGCAGAGGAAATCACTTGCACTAAATTACCAATATTCTGTCTCTAGACATTTAATACTTGAGGAATTCATTTTCTTGCTCTCTTTACGTCTTCTATTTTCTTTGTTTTTTGTCATTCTTGCTTCTGTAAGAGTATTAATCTGTAAGAGTATTAAAAGAGTTCTTGTTAGTGGCCAGAGTTTTGGCACCCTCATATAGCTTTTTGTCATTTCTAGGAAGTTTCTGAATATATCATTCCCTTTCCCAGAAGTCTAGCTGCTTGCCTTTCAGAAACATTTCTGTGTGTGACCAGTCAATGGAAGCATTTTCTTAAAGTAGGGGAAATGGGGACAATAGACAGTTCAGAAGAGCAAAGAGCATCTTTAAAGCAAATCTATCAGGTATTTAAACCAGAGCTGGTTTATAGTACTTTTAAGATTAGGCTAAATAAAAATAACTGGATTAAGTTACTTCAGAGATACAAGAGCAAAATTACTTTAGAAAAATAGAGATGAGGTCAAATGAGCCTCCATGGAACTGAAAATAAAGGTAGTCTATAGTGGCTATGCTGTATCTCTGTCCCTCTGTGTATGGCTGAGGTAGGTGCTGTGTGTCTCCCACAACATGCCCCACTGGGGCATGTCCAGAGGTACAGTGTCCCCACACTCTCAGTAGGGACTCCAGGACTTCTTTTACCTAGAAATGTTTGAATTACCTTGAATAACTTTACTATTTTCAGCAGAGGAGAAAATCCAGGGGTGGTAAGCTGACAAATGTCGCTCATTTCCTCTCTTAGATGTGCTCTGACACCTCTACAGATGAGGAGTGGGCTTTCCTTAAGTTCCTGTTAATTAAACTTTTCCACTATGACTTCCAATGGGACAAGTTTGGGAATACTTGTCCCATTGGAAGTCATAGTGGAAAAGTTTAATTCCAGCCTGCAAAGAGTAGTTACAGCATGTATCACTCAGCAAGATGTGTGCTCAGCCACAGTTTGCATTGGATCCTAATCCAGAGCTAGTCCACAGCCCCAAACACTGGTAAATGGTGTAGACTACCTTGTAGGGACAAAATTCTCTTTGAAGGGCTTGATTACCCCTTTTCCACTGCCCCTACCTGTATGCAGATGCACATATGTGGATAAACCCCTCTTCCCTCAGCACATCTCCAACCTTTAGTGCTGTAATACAGGGAGGCCCAAGAGACCTTCCACTGCACCTTTGGGACACAGAAAACCACCCCTCTCCGTGCCAAATCTCTGTCCCTGTGCAAGTGCTGAGTTTCCCAAGGATGGTGTATGGAGAGAAGGATGCACACAGAGGTCAGCCAGAGGCTCCAAACTCTGCAAGAGGTAACGATCTGCCTAAATTATATGAGCTCTAGTAATGTCATTTAGCAGCAATACGACTCTGTTTTAATTAGAGTGACACTGTCCCAAATGGCCATTTTAACAAGGTTTAGAGATTCTGGACACAGAGCTTTCCTGCTTTTGCAGGCCATAATAACTAGTTACTTGTGCATAAGGTCAAACAATGATATCTGGTCAGCAAAGTCTTCATTTTACAAAACAGCTTAGAATGGGATAAGCAAATTATATAATTGTTGTAAAACTGGCTTCTCCATCTCTGCTTGTTGTTTATCCAAGAGGCACAGCTAAGAAATAATTTCCCTAAAAGGAGGATCAGCATCCAGTTTTGGGGAAGAAGAAACCTTGGTAAATGCTCCAGCTGGTTGGAGGTACCAAGCAGTGCCATGATCCCCACTGCTGCAAGCACGGGGGAACCTGGCTCTAGCAAGAGCAGTGGTCCCTCCTGCTCATGGCTGAGGTCCCTCCTTCATCAGCAGGGACAAGGATGGCTGTGATTTGGGGGCCCAGGATCCAGGGGGTCAGGAAATCTGCACCCACCATGGGGCAATGCTGAGCTCTCCCCTGGTGAGGTCTCTTAGATGCAAAGTTGAGAGTAGTGGTACTTATTCCTTCTGGAAGGCATCAGCTGGGAGCTGTAAGGGATTTTAGAGGAAAAGCCATAAAATCCAACAGAGATAAGCTTATGAGTGAAACCTGCAGTGTTACTGCCCTTAATGTGTCCATTCTGCATCTCAGGTGAAATATTTGGCATCTTTGAATCATAACCAGAATGAGCTAACTTCTGTCTCCAGCTTTTCTATGGAAGTATTTTTCACGCAATTTTGCACCTTTTTGTTGTTGAGGTTTTCTTTTCTTGCAATAATTCCTCCAAAAATCTTTCCATGTAATGTTTAGGTAACTATGCCTTGAACTTTAATAGTTTGGGGAACTTTTCTTATTGCTAGTACTTGGCAGCTCACTGAGAAACACAGTAAGATAGAACTCTCCTGCTGAAATCATATCAAACATCTCAAGATTTCTCTGACAGTACCCATGCTATTCTGCTTTATTTTTGCTGGTCTGATTTTCTGCTGAAAAAAGTAAGGTTGCTACTAAAAATTAAGGTTATTCTCTCTTTTATTTTCTAATGTGAACTTCTCTACACAACTATGTAACAGCAACAACAACAACAATAATAATAATAATAATAATATTGAAAAATCTTTTAGCATTATTTATTGTTGACTTTGTCTTGCCTAGAAAAGCAAGTTTCTGAACTTTAGTCAAGCAAACAGATAGAGATAGCTGGCATCTAAAATCAATAAAAGACAAGTGGAGTGCAATTCATGGCTTCTTTGTAAGTCAAACGTTCCAGCCCCAAAATAAACATCTGCAAAATAAAAGGTCATTTTCCTTGGGCATCACATGTGAAAAATACCTGAGGGCAAATAAATGTGGGGATCACGTTCTTATCAACTCTTTCTGTTAATAATAGCCTGGTCACTGGGGACAGTCTGTTAGTGTTGGCCCACTGGGTCAGATAAACAATCCTGAGTCTCTGCCTCTCTTCTCCCGCTGTGACCTGGCCCATCTGCTTCTCTCTGGCCATATGGTACAGAACTATGTGGGACTGGAGACATTATAGTTTTATGCATCTCAATGCTCCTTGCTTTCATTGAAGTTTTGCTGACATGACATTCCTTTGAATATTCCTGGACAAAAGTGGGGTTTGTTTTGGTGTTGGTTTTCATCTCAGAGCATAAATGAACACCGAGGTTTAAATCAACAGATGAGATTTGTAACAGACACATCAGGTGGGTAGGAAGGCTGGCTACATATTTCCTCCAGTTTACCTTTAATGAAATGTTATTTTTCCTGATCTTAACAACTAAAAGAGAGTCCAGCACATGGAAAAGAGCACAGTTTGCTTGTTTTTGTCATAAATAAGCTCAGTCTAACAGACTGCCTGAGTGTCATGGAGGAAGCACAGTCTGACCTGAAAGCTGTAAGACTGCTTTAGAAAAAGTGAAGCAATTAAACCCACTGGGACAAACTGTGCATAGGTCAGACATCCCTCTCCTTCTCCAGATGAGGCAAGGGGGTTTCTGGGATGCTGCAGTTCTCTGCCTTGCTGTTGCTGAGGTCTCAACCCCAACCACAGCTCATGGGGCCTGTCAGCCATGCTCTGGCAGTGCTGCCCCTCAGAGATCATCTGGCCAGCAGAACGTGGCCTCAGAGCCTCCCTGAAGGAAGCATTCCATTTTCCAGTCATTCCTTGTGTATGGAGAACACACAGGTATATCCTTCACTGAGAGCACATTGCAAATGACCAATTAGGCCTAATGAGAGCTCAGCCCGGGCATTAAAGGAGGGAGAGACAATAGCAAATGCACAGTACTCCTCAATGATGCCTTTACCAAGAGGAGGATGTAACTATTGTGTGGTTTTTGACATAATAAAGCCTATATGTTCATCCTGCACCCAGCACCCTGGGGCCCCTCTCTGCTGGGACCTGTGGACATTGCAGCCACCACATGCATGGCACAGGCCTGAATTAGAAAAGTAAAATGGAAATTGTTGTACGAACATCACTACAACAAGATGATTTACAAGTTCTCTGAGGCAAGTACTCAATAACTCAGTTGTCTCTCAGTTTCTGTAAAACTCTAAATAGAAATAAACCCCCAAACAGTAAAGTCCATATCCATGTCACTCCCTCCCCTTCTGTGTCTCACAGTGTCCCCTCATCTTTTCATCTGCTTTGTGTAAAGTCACACAGAATATGTCATGCTAAACTCCAGAGAATTATAAAATCAGTGAGTGTCTTCAGAAGAATACCAAGTTTTAGGCTCTGTTTTCACTTTGCCAATCAATCCTTTTATTTCACAGTTCTGGGGAGTTGGCTAAAATTCATTCATTAAAAAAATAAAAACATCATGACAGGATCTAAAAATCTAGCGATTTAGTGTCTGAGGCTATGTTTAATGCCTAGAAGTCAGAAATTAAAGAACAGATTTTCATGGGGCATCTGAAAATTCAGATGTGATTGAGAGTCTCAGTGCTGGAATTTGATGTAGATAGGCTGCCTTTCCTGCCAGACAAAGAGCTTGACCACCTGCTGCCTCTGTAAAATAGACCCCCAACCTCATGATGTCAGAGTGAGTTTTGCTATGTCCTGGCCCAGCATTTAATGGATCAAAATGTGTAAGTCCATCACCCTCTGCTGCTGAGTCTGTATGTGCTGTAAGGATGCTAGCAGCTCTGTGGAGGGAGAAACGGGAAATAAAGAGGGAGGAAGGCAGAGAGCCTCATCCTCCTCTCCACTCGCCCTGTTCACCAGTGAAGCAAGACTCCCACTACCTGAAAAGCAATACTATTCTCTGCATTAATATCTTCCTGACTCCTCTTTAGCTGAGAAAATTTTACACTTAGAAATCAGGGTTTAGAACCTACTAAGCAGAATGTCATTTCACAAGTTGTTTTGCACCTCAGTAGTTATTGTAGAGCAATCCTTGCTGCCCTGCTGCTAAAGGGAAATCCATATTCCTCCCACAATCCCAGGCTTCACTGTCACTTACCTCTTTTCCCTTTGGAGAAACTAATACTCTGGCCTAGATTGCATGTTCTGGGGAAGGCTTTCGCAGCCTGATTTGCAAAGGAAAAGAACAAAACCCCACCCCAAAGATCTCCCAAGACAAAAATTAACAGCAGGTAAGAATGTGACACATTTCTTGGGTGGTATGATAGCATTTACCATGACATTGTTATTTCCTCTAAACAGGCTTCTCCTTTCAGCAGAGGTGAGGAGGGAATAGATGAAAGAAAAAAAATGTTCACTTGGCAGCTGCACCCAGTGCTGTCTCAGAAATCCTCTGGACCAGGGACTTCTTGTATTAGGGGCTATGTGAGGGTGTTTTAAGATTCATAGAATATACAGATGTTATATTGTATGCATCCTATCACAGAATTCCATAAGAAATATGAATAATTGCTAAAGTGAGTTCCTCAACAATGTGCAACAATCTTGTCATAGCCATGATCTACCTCCCTCTCTACAGCATCTTTGTTAAAATGTGCACATAGAGTTACAAAAACTTTCAGAATAATGTGCTATTAAGAGTTTATGTAATCTTATGTTTCAGTCAAGAAATGTCTTCTTAGTTTGCAGTATGATGTGTACCTGTGGTCCTACATAACCTCTTGTGGAACTAAAGTGGCTATTGCAATATACTTTTCACGATTTATGAAGACATTCTAACAAAACCCACAATGCCAAATAAAAGTACAAATGCCAAATACTGATCTATTCCCAAAAACTATTCTAATCCCAAATGCACATTGCTTGTCTCACCACTTCACTCCCTGGTGGGAGAACTTTCACAAGTGCCCTGGGCCTGTAAACCTTTAGGAGCCATACTATGTATTTTTGAACCAGTTAATACTTTACTGTATCCTACACTATGTATAGCCTATAATAGCCTTCAGTGACAGGGTTTCTTGTGGGAAATCAGATTTGTGCTAATCCAGTATCCTGATGCAAAGACGGACCATATATGTTGTTCCACTGAATGATGCAGGCAGCCCAGGAGTTGCTGATTAGGATATAATGTGCTTTTGGGGAAAGTTCTTCTCAAATCCATGGAAGGGGATGATGCCCTCAAGCCAGAGCTCGTGTCTCATTGTGACTTTTTGCTTCTAATGCTCGATAGTTTGATTCTGTGTTCTCTTCCCAAATTAGTATTGAGTGACCAATCAAACAAACCAGAGGTTTGAGCAAGATTGGAGTGAAGTTGGATTAATAGATCATGTTAAGTACTGGGGAGAGAGGCTGATGAAGGAGCACAGAAAGTGGGTGAGTGGTTGCTTCCTTATGGATTCATTTACAAACATCTTAATAGAAGAGTGATTCTTTTTACTATTCTCTTTTTCATTTTCTAATGTGAACTTCTCTATACAAAATCTACTCTTAACACAGGTTTATTTTCATCCTTAGATATAAAAATCTCTATTACTGCCTCAACACCCAGTCAGGATTTCTTATGGCTTGTCAATATAGGAATGAAACCAAAATCGCTTTGACACCCGTCATGTACAGTACAAAGACCGAGATGGGCTCCGAGCTTGAACTTGTGCTAAGCTGAGTAATACTAGACTGTTATCTTGTCATTAAGAATTGCTTTGAGTCCCTATCTGTCCAGCAACTCTAATTAATGATCATTTAACTGTACTGTCAGCCCCGTTTAAATCTGAGTGTTGCCAGTTGCTTCCTTCATGCGGGCAGCCAATAGGTGCTGGGGGAGTCGCTCATGCATGGCATTGTCCCAGTGGCGCTGGGCCTATAGCATCCCAGTTTAATAGGGCATTCAGGGCTCATTAGAGAGGAAACACATCAGGAGTGACCGCTCCACTGCCACACGTTGCAGCTAATAGCCTCGCCGAACAGAATCGTTTCTGTTTCTGCTCACTTGTTTTTGAATCCTTTCAATGTCAACAAGTGGTCATGTCGGCAGGAGCCCGCCATTCTCCCCAACAGTTTTATCCGTTGCTCTCCTGAGCCAGACTTGTGTCCTCCTCCATTGTTCCAGCCACAATGGAGCCTGAGCAATCACAAAGGCTTCACAGCCATTCATCATCAGCTCACGAATTCTGGGGTTGAGATTACCCGCCAAACTTTTGGGCCATCGTTTTGGCATGATGTGTGAATGCCCATGAAATACAAATAGTTTCTGAAGTTTACACTTTTGTTGTAAATGCATAGAGATGGCGGTGGGGGGCTGTGGTGAGGGGACTAGATGGAGGGAAAGAAGAGGAAATAAAATCCAACGAACGTTGCTCTGGCTAAAAATAGACAAGATCCTGTAGAGGGAAGATAAGAGACAATGACATTTCTGCTGGAACGAGAGGTGTAGAAAGGAGCAACCAGGGAAATGGAGGTGTGTCCAAAAAAAGTATGATCACCCTTTTGGCTCACAGATTTGGAAATAATCCCTTGGCTTTGGCAAGGAGGCACGGGCAGCTCTTGCATTGCTGGGATCCAGGAAATATGGGGAGAGGATGCCCCTGGGTGAGCTCCTCTCCTTCCATTCATGCCAATAATCAGCATTTTTCCTGGTTCCTGGAAACACAACGCTCCCTGGAAGCACACACCTGATGCTTGGTATTTGTATTAGGTTAGCATTTAGACCTTGTTGTGCTGAATGGAGAATGAATGGATGTTTCACACCTGGAAGCATGAGATTTGAAAATGTAGTTGCTTTACCAGCATCATAATGTTAAAGTCAGAGATGAGAATCAAAGCTAAAACGTGTGTGTGTGTGTGTGTGTGCGTGTATTTGTCAGTTTATGTGTTACATCCATGGTCTTGTGTTCTTCCCTACATGACCAGTGGCTGGGCTGAATCCCACCTGCTTGACTGCTAGGCAATTTAGACATTAATTTATTGTGCACTGGCTGCTGCCCAGACATACTGCATACACCCCAAGCATCCTCCAGATGATGCACTGGGATGATGCAGAAGGAGTGCAGTGTCCATGGTGTTTAACAGTGCCATTGGATGTTGGCTGGCCAGAGGGCACAGAGCTTGCTGCAACCTTCCACCTCTTCCTTACCATGCTCTCTTTTAGGCAGTTCACGTTGTGCTGATTCTTCCTGAGTCAGGACTAATGGCTACATTCCAGTCAAAAGAATTTGATTTGGAAATTTTTGAGATCATTCGGAAATCCTTGTGAGTATCCTACAGTCTTTTCCTCATTTTAACATGCCAGGAAGTTACAACAAAATTCAAAACTGTTCACAAGAAAAGTGAAGGTGATTTATTTTTGTCTGTCACTGAAAAATTAAGTTTTTCATAAACCACAATCATAGCCAAAGATGCTTCTCAGTGCCAGCACTGAGAAATGGTCTCCTATTCCATTTTGCACTGTATATCAACTAGACACTTCTCTTTTTACCTATTGCAATAATCAGAATGGGAAAAAAATTGACTGCCTTTACCCTTTTTTCCTAACAGATCAGTATCCACTTTATGGCCCAGATTATTATAAAAGTACCAAGAAGCATTGCATGTGTATCAAACACATTTCCTGACAAAAGTTTTGGGTGTAAAGCTGAAGTGGTCTCTGACATTAAAGGTAATGGAAAACACTATGGGCATTTTTAGGCTATGTTTTATGTGATCATTGCCATTCAAAAACAGTCACAAACCACTGATTGTGTAAGTATTGTGTTTCCTGTTGTCACATTAAGATCTGCAGTTACAAAGGACTGGCTTTGGAAAGTGGGCTATATATGAGATTCATAGTCATCTATTGGAGAGTTACACCCAACCAATACTGCAGCAGGGTAGGGGATTCTTCTTGCCTTGCAGAATTTTGCATGCTGCTGATGGGCACAGGGATCACTGATTGTCTTGTCTTTCAGACAGGATAAGCAGGAGAACATCACAACAAGGAATCTCAGTCTAGGTGCATTCCAGACATCAGGACTTTATTGGGCATACTCATGTCAGCACAACATCTTTAGGGATCCTCAGAAATACTAGAACAGGGACCCCACCTGTCCATGGGGCTAGGCAGCTTTGCAGAATTTATGCATGGATGTGTGTAGTGGAGCAATGGAGTAAAACCCTGACTGTGGTAAATCAGAGGGGGTTTTGGCCTCAGTGTGTTTTCAGGTACTTGTCCCAGTCAATCCTACCAGACTCATAATGGTATGCATCTATTCAAGCTTTTCAATGACAGAATTTTTCTTTTTTCCTTTCTTTCTTTTTTTTTTTTTTTTTTTTTTTCCCTCTCTAAAGCTGCTTAGGAAAGAGGTAACTGCTCCTTTTCACAGTCAAAGCAGGATATTCTGAACAGAATGTTAACTAGAATTGGGGCCAGACTGAAGAAGGGTTTGAGCAGTTTTCAGATCTGGGTTTTTGGCTTCAGGATCATAAGTAATAATATAGAAGGGAAAGGGTATCTGGAAAATTTATAGATATCATACTTTGAAGTTTCTTTAGTTATCCTAAGAGTTGGAAGTTTTCTCTAAGAGAAAGGAAATCATGCTGTGTAAAAAAATTACTTTTTTTTCTTTTTTTCAGTTGTTTTGTTGCTGTTGAATTTGCAGCAATTTTATGAGATTGTTGATTAGCTGAATGGACTTGAAGGCTTTGGAATTGAAAATGTTTCAGGCTGGGTAGGTAAAGCATTCTGGTGCTCTTTACAAAGCTCTCTCTGACATGCATGTAGCCCTCTACTGCTAGATACCAGACCTCTCAAGTCCTAGTCCTGCAAACACTTAACTGAATGCATCTGCCTAAACATAAACTAGTCCTTTGCTTAAAAATCTGCATGTTTTGATGAGGTTTTATTATTCTGAAAGAGAAATTCAGTGAAATTTATGTGAATGCCTAAATTTGTAGATTTGGAGAATGCACGTGGACAGAGCAGTAAACTGAAATATATGCCTGCCTCAAAAAATGGAGGTTTCTCACTTAAAAATGCCTTTATTCATAAATTCTAAAACCACATCTAAACACATACTGTTTCACTGCATAGAGAGATGATGATTGGAAGTCGGTTTTTTTTAAGTATAATTTCAAATGAAAGTAGGAGGGAAATATTCTGAACTATACTGAGCACCTGACTAGGGGCAAGCTTTGTTCCTGAGACCAACCACATCAGTGAATGATATTGATTTCTTGTACCAGATACCACACTGGTATTTCAAAATGCCACATCTGAACTGTGGCTTCTTATCATCAGCATTTCTTATCACATTTTTCAGTGGTGAGTAAGAAAATTGAGCACCTGATATGTGACATAGGTAAGTAAGAACCCAAGTCCGGTGTTGCTCAGTCTTACTTTGCATTCTGCATTTGCCTGCAAGTGTTGTTTTTTAGGCCAAAAAGTTATATCTAGCTTGAGTCAAATCTCCCTTAGCTCTGTAATGATGCAGAAGTTCATGATATGTTCTTTTGTTTCTTTGCTTCATATCTGAAATTTCTGGGTTTAAATAGTAATATTTATGCAGGGGGGTAACCTTAGATATAACAATAGCACAAGATAGCTTAAGAGAGAGGGGAAGCTTAGGCTTCAGTAACAGCCCCAGGGAACTGATGAAAGGGTTAATATAATGATCAAGCATTAGGCAATCCACTTTTCACTGCTGCCTGCTCCTCTGAACATGGGGGATTGCTGTTGATTCAGAGTTCTACGGCTTCAAAAGTGAAAATCCTTCCCCCCTTTCTATGGATCTGATTTTTGTGACTTGAGAGTAGTTTGGATTATCTGGTGAAAATCCAAGTGAGCAAAACCAAACCCTAAGTTCTAGTGCAAACTTTGTGCTTTAGTTGTTAGTTTCTCTTTTTTCTTTCTTTTTCTTAGGGCAAGTAACTTAAAGAATAGCCTTTCCTTGTTGATTGCTCTACCATTCATCGGACAGCATATGGTTTTTGTCTTGGGAATCATCCAACATGTCACAAAGGCAGTGATACTGGACAGTTACTAGGCAGCTTTTGTATACTTTGGGGATAGGGGAAGATGGTATTTTAATAGATTTCCTTGGGGATCTCTTAGAAGGCTAATTTAATTGTTGAAATCAAATTTTGGGCTCCTGTCACAAATCATTACCTTATCTTTCATCCATCTATTCCCTTGTTGTTCAAACTAATAAAACATGCACACTGTTCTCCATTCATGTGACCTCCTTCATACGTTTTTAACTGGTAACCCTGGCTAATAATGGGTAGGTGGTCTGTTTCTGGGGGAGGATTTTTTGGAAGGAATGGATAGTTTCTCTAGCCACCACATCAACAAGGGTGACAACTCTCATTCACTTAAGATTCAAAGCTACAGAACCACATGAGTATTGGTGAAATTCAAACATAAAATGCCTCAAAGAGGAGGATGCAATCTGGGGCACCCCCTCAAATATTTGCATTCTGGACTCTGGCAGTCAGATTCTGGGCAACTGAGTCATTGGTGAAGGGATCTCGAGACCCTTCTTGGTGAAACCATTTGTCACCATTGCTATGGTAGCATTTAATCACTTCCAGCTTTCACTCAGTAATGCTCTCAGATTGGTGAATGTTCCTGCAGCTTGGATTGATTGAAGCCTCTAAGATGAGGTGCATTAAGATGGTGGGAAGCAGCCTGTGGTCTCACTGCTCCAGCTGCTTCTCACCTGATCCAAGCAATGGGCCACCTGCAGAAACATATTCAGGCAGCACCTGCATCTATCCTGCCCCAGTCTCTCCATTCTCCACAGCATCTCTCATTCCTTCAAGAACTTGCAGCTCCCTGCTATCACTTTGAGTGCTGCAGCTCTCCTGAGCATGCAAAAGTGAGTATGTTCATTCCAGAAATTCAGACAGCAAGGAGACAGGGATGAGAGATGAGAAGCTCTGAGCTCGCAGAGGCCTGTAAAGGCAAGAAAAAGCAGAGTTGGAGCAACATACCCTAAGAGGTTGTTGGTGTAGTCTTGGGGCATCCTTAAACCTTTTCTAAAGCTCATCTGACCTTCAAACTTCTTAAATGTGGTGCTTCAGCCTTCTGGTCATTCCTTGCATTTAGGAGTGGAGAATGGAAATGGGGCTTATTTCTCACCAATCAAACACATTGCTCAAATGTCTCTGTTTGTGTGAGTGATTGGTTTAAGTGATTATGATTATTTATAGACAGGATTTCTGAGTTTGGCCCAGCTCTACTTGCATGGAGATAAGTGGGGTTTTAAAGAAAGGAATCACTTCATCATTCCAAAGTCCTCTTTAAGGCCCAGTGTTCCCTTTGCGGGCAGTGAACAAGAAGCATCCGTCCCTACTGTTAAGTATTTACCATCTAAAAAAGCAGAAAACAGAATATTGAGGAGCATCAGATCCAAAAATAAAAATGTGTGTATGTTCAGACCAAGGAGGTAATAGGCAGCAGCTGTATGCTGTTTGCTCACTCATTTATTTGCTACAATTCTATGGTTACTTCTTGTTTTTCACTACAACATCCTTCTAATTCTGTTCCCTTTCTTCTTAAAAATATTCATTTGGCTTTTTGAACAAAAAAATTGAATTTAGAAACACAATTAATCACTTAAATAACATTTAGATAGAACTCTTGTCATCCTAGAATGGGAATCCATGCAAGTTTATATGTGGGCTTCTAAAATTAAGGGATTTTTTTCCTAGTTACTTCTGTGAAAACAAGGACAAATCTAGTGCTTTATGCACTCAGGAGCTGATGCCTGCTAAGTGCAGTTCTTACACATTTCTTTATTCCCAGTGCTAAGAAAACCCTAGCTTTTTTTTTTCCTCATGTTTCATCAAAAATGTTTTTCTGGAACAAACCAAAACAAACAAAACCCAACCGGTCTTTTGTTGGTTGCTCCACTTCCCAAAAGAGTCCAGGGCACTCAGTGACACAGCATCTGTCTTAGATGCTATTGAAGGCATTCAGCCTCTAAATGCTCTTCCATTGACGTTCTTTTATGCTGTGGTATTTGAAAAACTCATACAACAGGGCTGGAGGAAAGGAAAAAGGCATCTTTTGAATAGGGTGAAAAATATTTAATGTTCTCTCTACCTGATTTATCTCTTAAATTCTCAGGAACTTGCCTGGAAAAGCCAAGTATTCATATATCTTTATTAAAATTAATGTTGTTTTTCCTATTAACAACAGGTTATTGGAATAACCCCTGTAGGATTTTAAATTTAAAGCTGAGGTCTTCAAGTCCCAGTGTCCTTTCACTAAATGTGTTCAGGATTAGACCCTAGGTTTGTGCTGATTATTTTGAATTCTATATTCACTACTTTTAAAGGAGAAAATGAATTAATACAATTTCTTTCTTAGCAAAGCCTGTGCACGAATGCTGGTCTTTTCAGCACTGTCCCTTTAAACCATGCAAGGTGTTTATTTTGTGTATGAAGAAAGACTTTACTGCTCTGAGTAACATAATCCTGACTGTGTGCAGAAATGGGCTCTGTGTGTGTGCGTGGAAAGAGGAAGGCCAATTGTTCTTTTTGTTTATAAAAACCTTTTTATAAAGAGATTTTACTGTAGCCCTCTGTATTCTCCTTCATCACAGAGAAATCCAGTGAAATTGTATCTATTTGTATCTATTTCCTCAGACTGCTGTCCTAGATACCTTAACACCACATGGATAGTAGATGTGCTAAATGAGAGGGGATTTTTCTTTTTTTTTATCACCTCTGTGGAAGTGTTTGTTCTTGTATCTTTTATTTTACTTCATAAAAAGGGGGAAAAAAAAAACAACATAAAGAAAGAAAGAAAAAGAAAAACTTCACAGAACAGTAAACCTGAGACATGGATTCGAATGCCAGACAGTTGAATGAACAGGATAATCGGGGTTTTTTTTTGACAGGTGCGACAGCCTGCCTATGACTGGCATTATAATCATTACCATTTTAATAAGGCTCTAATAGGGGGGCCGATAATTCAATGGGGTGTGAGGATCCTAATTCAACTCCCAATCCCACATGAATGTGCTAGAATTTGTGGGCTTTGTTTTCCTCTTTTGTACCCCTGAATGCAAATAATTACTGGCTATAGATTCAAAAATTCTTAGAACTGGAAGCTAAATTAGCTCTCCTAATACTGCACAAGAATGTCAATACTCAGGGGGGGAAAAAAGGAAGTAAGTGGTTTTTGGTTGTTTTTTTGTATTACACTTGTGGTACTGCAAAGGTTCTTTAGCTTAAGTGGTTTGGTTGGCAGTGTGAATAATACCAGCACTGTTTGTAAAGGACATGCAGCTCTCTTTTCCCCTGCTCTCCCCAAAAGGAAAAGTAAATATATTTGCCTGAAAATCATTTCTGGAAAATCATATTCTGCTTTCTACCTGCCTTTTTCGTTGATGTTGCCTCACTCTGCTCCAGATGTGTCTGTCCTCTCTGTATTGTTTCAGCAGGGGCAAGTGGCATGGTCAGAATCTCTGGCTGTGCTTTCACAGCAGCCCTGTGGGCACTAAAGCAGTCAGTTTCAGAGGATCCTACAGCACAATTTCAAATCCCAAACCACACTGTGGTTTGAGGCTGAGTGCTAAAGGTACGCTCTGGGTGCAGGAGCTGCTCAACACCTCAGAGTGTTTCCAAACGTAAGAGAATGCACCCATCTCTGCTTAGGACACCATTTACATTTGTGTTTAATGAAATTTGAGTAGTTATTTTAAAACCCAGGAGGTTAAGGGGTCAGCAGCCCTCCTTCCTTGCTCTTGCTCTTGCTCTTACCCTTGTGTCTGACAGGGGACCAGGAGCAGGTAAGGAGGAATGGACTCCTGTCTCTGTTAACAACCAGAACAAAAACACTTTTACTTTTTTTTGTCCCTGCTGACCTATGCAATGAATTTCTATATTCATTTGTGATCAGTAATATTTACAATTATTTCTATTTAATGACCAACAGTGCTACATTGGACAAGCCTTTGAAAAATTGAGAGGGATATTTCCATATAACCCCTTGCAGCTGGAATCAGCTTCTCCCGCCCCCTATTTCTGATCCTAAATTAGCTGTGGAGTCTTGCCATGCTTTCAGTCCTCTTTCTCTTTCTGCACATGCACTGCCTGATGTGTAAGGAATATGACCAGCACTTGGTGTATAAGGGAGTAAAAGATAAACAAAGGCACTTTATGTCATGTAAGGGTGGGAAATAACTGAGGTGGACAAACCGATCTGTGAAAACCAGCCTGAACCTTTGCCCCAAACTGAAATGCAGAGTTTTGGAGCTTGGCCAGAATCTGGTTAATCTTTCTCCCTCTCTGTCTTTTAATGGTATTTATGGTTTTGCAGCACTTCCTGGTTTCATCTGGGTCCAAAAGCAGGAGACTGAAATATCATTGAAGAGGCTATTCACAGTGTTTCCAGCTGGCTAGGACCATGGAATGAAAGATCTCTCACAATCAGGTCTGTTCTAGAAGGGCTTCTGCCCAATTTCTGTCCTGATGAGGTTCTGATGAACAGCCAAACTGTTAGAAAATTGTCCTAATTAAATTGAAACTTTAAAAATATGCCCATCCACAAAATAACTGACATCCTTCACATGATGAACCGGTGTACAGAAAATTACCTCATTAGGTTTCTTTTTTGCCTTTTTGTGCAGAAGATGTTATTTTTTCTTGACGTTGGAAGGCTCTTCATGGACTTGATATGTACACAGGCTATTTGTTCTCTCTTTGGGATAGTGTTCTCTATGGATTTCAAATTTTCCTGGACGCTAAGATGCAAACCCGGACAGTTTCTGTTTTGATTCAGACATTGAAACAACTTCTCAATCCCATGGTTTCTTCGAGCAGAAAATGACAGGATTTGGAAATGATCACTGCCTTTCTGCAAGTGCTAAAAAGAATATGTGGAGGTCTGTTCCCATTGCACATGGTTTGATTTAGGCTGGATGTTGTTACAGTGCAAATGCTGGGACAGGCTGTGAGGTGAAAAACCTACAGAATGGAGAGGATAATCTTTCTCTGTTTTAACTTACCTATTGCTGCCATTGTGGCTAATTATTTTTGCTTTGTGACAATTTTCCTAGTTTTGCTAAAAAGGTTGTTGAGAAATTTGTGAAGAAGCAACTGAAGATGTCCCTCTTATCCTTAGTCCTTATTCAGTTCTCTAGGGGAAAGGTAAAATCCAGTAGTTTGGAGACAAACTTGAGAGTACCCAAAGCTCTCCCTGCTGACTTGGACCACATAACGTGGTTGACTTTCCTTAGGCACTGATCAGTAACTTCATTCTTTTCTCTTAGACGTCACAGGAGGCTGTGCTAGACTGGCTTCTGTCTAGCAAGCACTGTCCTTGGGGCCTCTCTCTGACTGAGCAAAGGTTCCAGAAAAAAAAAAATCACAAATATTTTAAAGATTCATGGTGGATGTGTACTTACCTGCTAGTCCTCTTATCTGTCAGATTTGCTGCTGTTATCAGCACTGTGCCATCACCATGTCCAGAGGTGGGCCCAGAGCTGAGCATGGCTCTGGAGCAACTGTGCTGCCCTAAACAGCTCAGCAGTCTGAGAAAAATACAGCATTCCTGAGGAGCGTAAAGGAACAACATTTTTCTATCCTGTGGTAGAAAATAGCGGTTTCTAAACTTAGATTATTTGTTTAGGCTACCAAAAAGAGAGTACAGGGTAATTTATCTTGTTTTATAGCTCTCCACGTGCTCCCTGTTGCCTGTTTTGAGTGAGGTTTCTCCATGGGTCATCTTTCAGCCTTTGCACCTACAGAAGACATTCAGGAAAATGCTCCTGTGGGTTTAACAGGAGTGGCTATCAGTTTGAAATCCATATGGAGAGACCTGAGCCACCAGGACTCTTTCCCCTTGATTCCAGCCCAAATGAGTCCAAACCTGCTAAGAAACACAGAACAAAGAAAAGCTTTGCCTTCCCTGTTGGGGGAAAAGCAGGAGGGAAAAAGGCAGGTGAAGATGCTGAATTCTCTTTCCCTAATGGAAACTAGGGAAGTAGGCAAGATTTAATTGTGTTGTTGAGCTTTTCATTGGGTAACAAACTTTCTTGCAGGTGGAAGATAAGGTAGTTAAAGTTGTCCCAAAAAAACCAAAAGAAAGCAAACACCATCAAGTTCATAATTTTTAGTGATGTTACTCCAAAGGGTTATGATGCAGCAGCTAAAGGAATCATTTCTGTCTATGCCTGGTTCCAGCATTTCACTTCCCTCTGCTGTAGCTTGCCCTTGTCAAAGCAAAATCTAATACTGCACTGTCCCTCAGGAGATCTGTTCAGGGTTGATGAAGTGTTTTGGAGAAAAGGCTGCTGCTAAAAAAGCTGCTGCAAAAGTTTTGACCACTAGCATTCACTTTGATGTATCAAAAGTAACCATTTTTCCCTAAAGTGCTGGAAGTTCATTGTGCAAAGAATTTAGATTAACATTAAATACAGGAGGTTTTAGAAATCATTCACCTTGAAGGCTGGCAAAACTGGCATATTCACAGCAGAAGTGAAAGACATGTTTTATCTGTGTTGTCCTTTGTAATTATGCTGCTGAATAACAGGAGTATTATCACACCAGGGTTAGTGCCAGAGGATTACCCAAAGTTTTTCAAATGGGATGGTAAAGTGGTGCAAACAGGTGCATAGACAAAGAGCAAAAAGAGGGGAGGAAAGTGAGAGAAAGAAAGCTGAAGCCTCCTAGTTTCAGCCACATAGCAAAATTAATGGTTTCTCTAAGTGAATAGCATAGCTAGATTACTATTGAGCCTGTAAAATTAGAGGAATGGGTCAGATTCTTCATTTCACTTCTGTTTTAACTTAAGCAAAGGAGCTCACTTTATTTGTGCTTTACCTAAAAAGAAATCTTTTCATTGCAATAATTTTGCAGTGGATAAAGTGACTCATAAGACGAATATGGACTCTGAAATTTGCTTCCCAAGAACTCCCTTTGCAAACTGGGAATTCTTTTTGAATGTTCCACATGTGTGTATCCAGAAAGAGACAGGAAGACATTCCAAAATGAAGCTAAAATATCTTTACAAACAAAACAGTCAACATAAGCACATGCTCATTATATTTTGGGGTCACTTTTTCAGTAAATAGTTGTGTGTTAATTTATTTGTGTACATTAGAGCAAAATGGATATTTCTTAATCTCTTCAGAAAATAATGATGTGTGTTTGCACAGTTCCTTTGCAAGACTGAACTTGGAGAAAGTTTTTGGTGCCAGTTTTGAGTATGAAATGTATCCAGAGATGCATTTCAGTAGTTACTGTTAATTACCACAAACAAAGCTGGTAAGGTTTTGCATATGGATGTCTGAAATATTCTGGGGAAGGAGAGAACAGACATTTGGGTATTTTGCTCTCTTTCTTGAATGGTAGCTTTGAGAACATTTTTTTGTGGAAGGAAGCAATACTTGAGGAATTTGGGTCACTGGGGAAAGTAGCCCATCTCAGATTTCTGTGTTACCTCTGTCTGCTGGCTGTCACTGAGAACAGGGGAATATTTTAGCTTACTGATTGCCCTGCTTTTGAGGTAAACCAGGTAACTATAGGCTGGTAATTACCCCTTTGGTCCCCACAAAGATCTGCAAGAGGTCTGTGATGACATATTGGTGTTGCCCCTGACAAATGCCTACAGTGGGATTTCTATGATTCTGAGCAAGATGCTGAAGGCGTCTATGGCTTCGTTTTGTAATTAGAACATGGCAGACTCTGAAAGGAGTTCTCCTTAGAGTATTTGCTATAAAGAATTATCAGTATAAATATCTGTAATTGCTGCTCCCTGCATCACATGGTGGGGGCAAATCACGAGCCTCACAGCTATGCAAATAAACAGCAGCCTCGCGATGCCCTGTCCCCTCTGTGTTCCTGTCGGCTCTGTTCTTGTGCATCACTAAAGGGCATTGAAATTGCACAAGTCAGCCCTCTCAGCGGGCTGGGTGCCCCGCTGGCTCACAAGAAAAGGGCCAGCAGGGAGTTTAGGGGCAACAGAGTACACATGTATGTGCTCACTCCCCATGCACGCCCTGCCTGTCAGCCCAGCAAGACCCGTCACCCTCGCGATTGTCGTTTTGATCCCACTCCTGCAGCTGACATGCTCCCAGCCCTCCAGCCAGGGCCATGCAGGACTGGCACTTTCCTGTCCCAGAAAGATAACAGCAGACTTTGTGGTTTTTCAGATTCAGCTTCTATCTGAATTTAAAGTGGTGGTGTTGTCTTGGTGACAGTAACTAAACATCGTTATCTTACTTTGTCTGTGTCATAACACAGCCAAGAGAGGGGACATCTGAGATCATGCCTAAGTTTACAAGCACTCACAAATCAGAAATTCATTCCCTTTGAGTTACTTTTTCATTTCTGTGTATGCATGTGCAAAAATAGCACTTTTTTATGTTATGGAACAACTTTACTGAAGCCAAATATTTTGACATTATCAAAACGATATTTTTCCCCTGCTCTTAGTAAAAAAAAAAAAAAATCAGTAAACTCAATTTTGTTGACAGGGTCTGTATTTCCTAATAAGAAAGTATTTAATTTGAAAATGCAGGGTAAGTTTAGTTACATGGTTCTCAGGACAGTTTCTAGTGGGTGAATATTTCATGATCCTGAAGGTCAAGCTCTGCATGAAAATTTGTGCCTCCTGTGTGATAATGCAGTAGCTGGGATCAGCAGAAGTGCACAAGACAAGATATTCTTGCAATAGATATGGCTGACAGCAAAGCTTGCCAAGCAAAGTATTTCTGCCTCGCTGGTTTGCCTGAAGTTTCATCCATGGATGTGGAGATGGTGAGGTTCTTTTGTATTTCTCCTTTTTAGCCCTTCTTCCTAGGAAGCAATGCATGATTAAGCTGGCTCCAGCTCTCAATTTTTTGAACTTGTCTGCTTGGCTAGAAGATAAACAGGCAGATGAATCTTTCTTACTGGAGTAAAGCCTGAAACCTAATCTCAGGTGTACTATTACCAGCAGAGGATCTAAATAAGGGTGAGGAAAATGCAGATGCAAGTCTCCTGCCTGCCTGTTGGGACAGCACCAGGTTCCTTTGACCTCTTGTGGGGCATCAGGTCTTTCAAGAATGTTGCACTAAGAAAGATGAGAGCAAAATGGAGTTTGTTGTCAGCCTGAGAAATTCACTCCCAGTGTTTTCTGCAATAGCTTCAAAAGTCACTATTTCATCTCAGTTCATATAAGCCAGACTGCTAAGGGACACTAATGAGTGGTTCTCCATGGATTATTCCAGTTTTCCATTAACAATGGGATCTGGCCGCGGAATTGCCTAGATTTTGGATTAGTGTGTTCATAGGACTCATTAAAAAAATAGGAGAGTAAAGACTCTGTAGAGAAGATTTCCAGAGGCAACCTCCTTACAGCTTTTAAACATTTAAGTTGCAATTGAAGTTCAGACACATTGACTACAAAATAATCAATTTAGAATATGGAGAATTTTTCTTAAATAAATAAAGATGACTTAGTCAAGTAGGCTGGGATGTACCCCTTACACAGCTAGTAAAATATTCAGGTAAATTCTGCTTTATAAAAGAACTGTATGACAGGAGTAAGTAGGGGGTACAGAGCCCAGCACTTGTCACAGCAGTGAGCAAAATTGTGTCCAGAAGTAACATGAGAGCCCAGAAAAATCTGGCTAATGGAGAAATGGATCCCTGCAAAAGAGAAACAGTGGCTTATTTTCCAGTTGCAAGGGAATAAACAGGATGAGAAAAGTGCTGGGTGTCAGGCTGACTTGTGTGGCACAAGAACTCAGTCTGACTCCTTCAGGTGCTCCAGCCCCTGGAAGTGATGGAGGTGTTGTTGTGTGACATTGCTGGGACAGACCAAAGCCCCCTGGCTATCATTTCTGTGCTCTGCTCAGAATCACAGCCTGCTCTTTGATCTCTGTGTACAGGGAATAAGCTGCAAACACACAGGGATTTGGTTTTCAAGCAAAACTTTCATTCTTTCATAGCAAGGGAGGAAGGTTACAGAGGAGGCACGCTGACTTGAGCTTTGGTTTTTTTGGATTCTTTTGTTTGTTTGTTGGTTTGGGTTTTTTTTAATACCTGCTCATTACTGGACAGTTTTCTGGTTCCTCCTAACATTTCTTGCCAATGTGGTTTTTTTTTTGAAAGGGACAAAATCTAGAAAAAGTAATATTCCCACCATGGTCACCTTTACCTCTCTCAGCTGGCTGGAGCAGAGTTCAACACATCTGTGAGGACACCCAAGAGAGAGGAGATTTGTACAAGAATTTGGAGATTTCCAAAAGAGCTTAGTAGGTACAATTTTTCTTTGTCTGTATATTTTATTTACATGAATTTATTGAAATGTCCCAGGCTCTGGGGAAAAAAGGTATCTTCTGCCACTATCAGATATATATTCAAACAAACAAACAAAATGCTATTGTAGAGGAGGATGATAATGCCAGGAACTGACATCTTCCTTCTACTCCATTTATCTCAGCAATGCACTCTTAGTCTGGAAACTGTGATATTGAGTATTGTCAGGTTGGGTTTCCACTAATTAATGAAAAACAGGCTGCAAGCACAAAGGATTAATTTGGCCTATTCAATCTGATCACAAACATTTTGAGAATCTGTTTAGCTTTTTTTGAATGGTGTGAGGTAAACCAAGAGAAGAAACATCTTTTTTTCAGCTAGTCAGCCAGAAAAAAAAAATCCACATAGATTTACCAAATGGGGTCAAAGCTGAGAAAAACAGAACATTGTTCCTAGGAGCCAGACAAGGCAGTTATGGAGAGGGATGATTCTGAGGCTATAAAAACTAGAATCAGAATTAGAGCTACCAACTAGCCCAGTGAATTTAAGTGGGGAACTTTGCCTTCAGTGGGGATTTGCACTCCCAGTATCAGGTGGAACTAACAGCTCCTGTGCTTTCTGGGAGCCACAGGCCCATTTAGAGGGATTTTGCAATGAGTGTAGTGCAAAGCATCTCAGTCAGGTTCTCATCTGGAGAAATCAATGTTCCTGGTCAATGAAGAGCCTGGCAGTCTATATTCAGGTCCTGCCTGCACGGTGTGGAGTGTCTTTGATTAAACTGTAATCAGAAAGCAGCAAAGAGATAATTGGCATGTGTATTACTGCAGAACATGCATAAACCAATTCTGCTAGGCTTAGACTGTAAATGTGTACCCAGGCTGATGTGCTAGCAATGAGCTGCTCGCTTGCTCCTAGGACTTAATTACGTGTTAGGCCGATCGATGAAAGGTTAAAACAGTTGAATCAATATTTTATTGCTCTGCTGTAAACTGTGGTTATAGCATATTAGACCACGAGTGGCTGGCAAGTTTAAAAGCATGTAACTGAATCAAAGTCTGAGTAAGTGTTGTGTGTGCAATTTAGAAACAGTTAATACCTTCCAATTGAGAGGATTTGTTTCTAATTAATATAAAAGCTGTTTATTTAAATCCTATGCAGGCAGTATTTAAATACACAACAAGTCACCTGGGAATCCCATCTAAACCACTTTGTGGAAAGCTGTTATGCTGTGCTGAAATAAATCTAGCATGAAGTAACTGTACTCCATTCAGAGTGTAGAACAGTTCTCTACCTGCTGTTTTCTATTTCCTTCTTCTTCCTGAATACCCTGAAATATTCTTAGCCTTATTCCACGTTAAGAAATGATGAAAGTTGCAGTGTTGCTGCAGTTTCCTGTCCTCTTATTGCCTGTATATCCTCAGTCAGCCATTGGCAGCACTTGTTTTGAAAATGTGTCATGTATGAACAAAATAAAAGACAAGCCCTGACAAAGGAGCACACAAAAGTCAATAAGCTGAAGACACACAGTATGATGAATAACAGCATTTACAGAGTTTACAAATTATAGTCTCTAGAGTTCATAGAATACATGGGACCATGACTTTTTTTTCTTGATGGGGCTTTTCAAATGGACTTAAGATATTTTTTAAATTTTTGTGAGGGTTGAAAGGCTTATAGGTAGTGAGGATAGCAGCATCAAAAGGTCTTACAACCTTGTTGGCACAAGAGTTGCTGATTTCTTAGGCTTTAATTTTTAAGTTTTATTTTACTTTTTCCCCTTGCTTGGAAGAGTGGAATAATTAATGCTTTTATTTAAAGAAAAACCCCAAAACATTTAAAAGTTAGGAATATTTCTGCATAATCCAGTGTGAAAGGGTTTTAAAAACTTTCACAATTTTGTGATAGTCCATCCTTCACCAACAGTACATACCTGTCATTTTCTCCAAGTATCTTCATTTTCTCCAGGTATCTTGATTTTCTCCCCTCGATTTTTCCCCCATTTCATCCAACCTCTCCATTCCCTCTCTGTGTGCACTGTGGTGACAATGACACCTGCAGCTCATCCCAGACCATAGCAAAGAAGAAGCCAACAGCACTGTGAAAGGTGTTACTGGTAACTCCCTGCTTCATCTGCAGTTCAGGGAGCAGGCTGTGAATTTTAGCATCTTCCTAAAGTGAGGGAGTGCATGAGGGAAAATTGGATGGTTTGGGCTAGATTTTTACTGTGGGTTTGTTGAGCTGGCTCCATGAGAGGAGTCAATGATGACCAGTTCCTTTACTATCTCATTTTTATCATGCTCATCACATGATGGACAAGTTTCTCCCCTGCAAAGTTAGGGAAGCCAATGTCTTTATTTAATTTTCCCCTGGCATAGTTGTAAAATCAGCCTCAAATAACTTTCTCTGCTTCTTAATTATATGCTAATGAGTTTTTTACTGAGTATATTCCTTCACACATCTTCTCCCAATCCTCTCAGAAGCTCAGACTCTGGCACTGCTCACCCATTGCCACCTCCACTTAGCCCAGGGATGTCTGCCCTGCAGGAAAGTGAGAGTGATGTAAATTTTTAGCTGACAAGTCTTCCTATGGCATATAGTGTATTTCTTTGAAAGGAATAAGCAAATCAGCTGGTTAAGCTCTATTTCTGCAGGGCTTCCCTGCTGCTGATGGTTTCCTCAGTGTGTTTTGCAGCACCTCCAAAATGTGCAGCTTTAAAATCTCTCAGGAGAGTAAAACCTCATAGTTCAATCAGTCTGAAGGAACGTCGTTGTATCAGGACTGGGGAGCAAGGAATGCTTGCCATGCAGACAGTTGTAATTTACAGGCTGTAAATTAATCTATTTAGATAACAGAAAAATGAAGCCAAGCCTCATCTGTCTTTTATTTCTTTTTTTTTTTACCCAACATAAGAGAAGCTGCATTACCTCTTAACAGACTTGCTTCTGCGCACCTCTGCTTTTTCCTGTCTGCTGCACCTCTTAGCAGCCACCTCACAGTGTGTTTAGGATGGATGTGTCGCTAAGCAGGGAAATGAATTTCCCATAACAATGATAAATCCAACTGTAAAAGTAGGGCCAATCCCTGCATGCAAAGCTTATGGATTGTAAATACTACTGAAAGACAAGCACAGCATTCAGTAGCTTTGAGGGTGCCTTGGCTCCAAGAACAAGCTGGGTGGCTGGTGGCATGAGGGTTATCAGGAAGTTAGATGCCATCTTCAGCAAGGCTTTGAACAGGCTCTCCATAAAGCACAGGTGCATGGTGTTGGGTTGAGCCACTTCACATGGGGCTGCACGCCTTGGGGTGAATCCGGAAGAAATCACTGTCAGCGATCAAACATTGGTATATTGTCATAGCCACTGATGTTAACGTAATTGGAGTCTTTTATGAGTCTTTTCTTGGCAAAGGCTTAGAAGTGCAGTGACTTAGACCTGGGTTATCTCTGGGCCTGCAGAGCAGGTGGCCAGGCAGGGCTCAGGTGGGGATTATTGCTGCCGACGGCGCTCGAATGCCTGCCTTGCACCTGCCTCCTCCTCTCAAAGATAAAAAGAGTCCGATTCCCTGGCACTGGCAACTCCTCCAATCTTTCAAAAACAAATACTCAACCTTGACTGTAAAATTAAATAGAAAATAAGAGTTGACACTACCTCCTATTGCATGTTGATTGACCTGAGCGCTCTCCAATCGCAAACATAAAAGATTAGATATCACTTTCCATACAGGTGTATGCAAACCATTTTTCGTCTAACTGGGAGAACAAATTGTTCAAAGTTCTGGAAAATGTCCGTGAGCACTTTTACAAGTGTACTTAGGAAAAGGAAGGCATTGACTTATGCCTTCAAAGGTGGTGATTTACAATGTCCTGTCTAGTGTTTCCAAAATTAAGAATTTTGTTTAAGCTTAACAGAATGTACTGAAAGGAGATTTCTGATGCAGTGTGTGTGTTTACAGTGCAAACACAGGCATAGGCTTTTTAGAAATTAATTACTCAAAGTGATCTCACACAGGAAAGAGCCAGAACTACAGGGGATGAGGGAGAAATGATCTTCTCCTCAGAGACAAGAGAAACTTCAAAAAGAGAAGGTTTCATGTGGTAAAGTCAGTCTTGGGAGGGATGAGGGCAACAAAGTGAAGACACAATTTCTGTTTGGAGGAGATGGACAGCATCCATGACTATCATAATGGTTTTGAATTCAAAATTCACTGGTTATCTTTACTTAAAAAGCTGTGGATTTTTGGTTTTTTTAAGAAAAGGAGAGACAGAGAGAAAAGGAGTCTACATTTCTGAGAAAAGAAAATAGCAAAACTTGGTAACAGTGCTGAAAAAAGCTAATGAAAATTTTAAGATAAATTTTCAGCAAGCATTGGTTACTTATTTCACTAAAGTCTAGATGCTTCCTAAACTGAAGTTGAACAATGATTTCCCACTTGTTTCTTGAATGGTTTGCTATTCTCCAAAATATGTCCTCAATTTCTCTTTCAGTGCTAGTGAAATGAGTATTTTTCAAGAATTAGAGATGGAATTTTTGCCCCCCACAAGAAAGGGCCTACATTTGCAGCAGCTACCTCAGCAAAGAGAAAGTCTGTCCCTCTTCTCCCTTCAAGGATTAGTTATTTCAGAGGCTAATTGTCCTAGTCTGAAAGGATTTATTGATACAACAGCTGAAAGAAAAATAAACAAGTTGACATTTCTGCCTAGGCAAAGACAGCTTTTTTCTTAGTTGGGAGAGACTGTTATCTGGCTGCTGCTGCTGTGATCTAGATCCTTGTGGCTACTTAAAATCAAGGACAAGGTTTTCCTTTTCTTCACTGGTGTGTTCATGACACAGAGCAGCCACTGAGGGGATGCTGCGCTTTGGTTGCTGGGGGTGTTCCAGGGCATGGCCCAGCAATGGTCAGAAGCTCTGGAATGTGCTGTGGTGAACACAAGGTAAGCTCCACACTGCTTCCTGAGGGTTTCCACATGAACACTCTACTGGTCTGATAGAACAGAAATCTGGGAAGATGTGTGGCAGTAGCTCTGAGGAGCTGGCCCTGGCACTCTCATACTTGCCTGGCTCTGTGCAGGCACCATGAATCCCTGTGTGAATAAGGCAAGTGGGCATCACACACCACCATCACAGCTAAGAGTGGAGAACACCTTCTCATACAATACAAACAAGCAATTTTACCTTGTCCTCTTGTCAGAATAATTTCAGGCAGCTCTACCTAAAATTCCATTTCCTCTCTTTTATGCAGTCACTTCATGTATTACTTTGGGGAAAAATATTCCTGATACATAACTGGACATTTGCCTTTTTTCTAAAATTATTTTGAAAATGCTTTTCTATGCTTATTCCTTTTGTGGAAAGTTTCTTGAGTAATGATTTGGGCTGGGAGATGATAATTTCTCTTTTAAGGCCTTCATACTTCTTCATCTCACTATTTTCCTTTCAATGGGCTCTACAAATCACAACTGCCCACCCTTACTTAAAAGGGTTTTTGATTATGTTTTAATTGCTAGAGGTTTATCAAGGTAGGAATAGATTGAGTCACATCATTGAAGACTTTTTCCCCTCTTCAGGCTGTAATATTAATTCCATTCATTCTGGGACATGTCAGAGTCTGGATCACAAAGCAGCTACTCACCAAAGCGATGCTTCCCTACAGCTAGGCTCTTACATCTGGTCCTCTGCCTTTGGAAGATGTGTGTTCAATTCTCCTCTCTGAGAATCTTCCCCTTCAGTTTCTTAGGGTTCTGCTGAACATCCTAACTTGCCCAAAGTGTTTTTGTATCAGCAGGCAGGGGTTGGAGTCCTCCCGGCACCATTGCCCCCTGTGCTTCAGCAGGGAGGAGATAAGCTGTTCAAGGGATTGGGCTACTGCAAACTTCTGACCAAAGACCAGCTTGGGCTTTTCAAGCACATGCTGCATCTCTTGCTGCCCAGATCTATTGCCTGCATTCAGCCTCTCTGGTTGATGCCATGAATTAGACCCAAATGCTGTTTGACAGCCACAAGGCTGAAAATAAAAATGCAGTAATGAAGCCAAGCTTTATTACTGCAAGCACTATGCACAGTGTCTGGTTCTGTGTTTGTCGTGGAGGATGATTGCAAAGAAATCTAAGAAGTTAGGATTGGTGATAAATGACAGGAGTGTCTTTCCCTGTCTCACATCATACCTCACAAAACAACCAGAAAGCACAAAGGGGAGTGACAGTGGAGGGTCTTTCACTCTGCATGCTTGGCTGAGCCTCAGACAGGGTGAGAGAGATCATGGCTGCACTGTCAGGGAGCTCAGTGAGAGCACACACACCCTGTTGGCTCTGAATTTGCTAGTTCAAGGCCATGCATGTGTTGACAGAGTGCTGAGCTGAGCACAAGTGAATGCTCCTGGCTGAGAGGGAAAGCCCCTGTGTGTGTCAGGCTGATAAAGCTGCTCATCCTGCTGCATGTGTGCGTGCATGGCAGCATGCTCTCCCACAGAGGGACAGTCCCCCAGGCACTGGGCTTTGCTGGGCTCTGCTCCCACTCCAAACTGATTTGGGAAATGGACAATTTGCTTCCTGCAAAAGGGTGACTGCAAAGCTTGCTTTCTCCCATCTGGTGCCCGTTTAAACTGTCAGATCTATTGCAGGTGTGAAGGGGTTGTATCTGGCACATCTGCACCCTTATTTCACATAAGCATTGCTAATTCAAGGGATTCTTGAGGTGTTTATGGGTGGCTGAACACCACAGTGCACTCTAAAGGGCCTCATGGTCATTGGACAAAATCCTTGTTCTGCACAGCATATTCACCCTCTCTGTTAGATGTGTTTTAGAAATCCTAGAGGAATGACCACACATGGTTATCTGGGAATCACAGCTTAACTGCTCCTTTAGTCCCACATCCTCAATTCTACAAAGCTCAAGGCTTGGCTGGGTGAATACTGCTGTGTAGCACCCAAAGTCTGTTTCTGCTGGTTTCAGGAAAGGGAGTGTTCATACACCAAAGAGTGTCTGTATAGTTGATCAAAAAAGACATTGAGTGAGTACTTGATGCTGAAGATGTTAGATTACATCTGGCATTGTCTGAGCTCTGTGAACCTTGCAGCACATCCAGACCAATGCAGTATGAGCAGAGCCTACAGCCAGTCACTCCCAAGGTGCTGGTGTCTCTCACACCTGCCTGCCAGCCATTAATTTCTACACATACACTGTATGTCATCCATCTGTGAACCTGCTTTTCCAAACATCACCAGCAGGCTCAGCCCATTCAATCTTGCTGCTGAGGCAGCCTTTTCAGAGCCCAAGTGGTGAGCACTGAGCCTGGTGAATTCCAGCTGTTGTGTCCCAGTAACACCGAGCATGATTTAACCATTGCATGTTCAGCAAGAACCACAACCACATTCACCTCAAAGAACCACAGCCACATTCACCTCAAAGAACCACAACCACATTCACCTCGAAGCTAGGAGTGTCATCTCAACCAGGCCATCGCTTCTGAAGTCTTCACTGGCTAAGGGAGAGGCTGTTTTTTGGGTTCATGCTGGAGTATGGGGATGTACAGTGTTGTTATGGCTTGTATCACCACACTGCATACAAAGTATAGAAATGTACCTGAGAATACATGGTCATCTCGGGCAAAATGCCTGTGCCTTTGCTGTCCTGAGGTGTGTGGAAACCCAGGCACCAGGAATATTTCTCTGCTCTGGGGTGCCCTGACCCCTAGGGGAGCACTGACTTTGACCCTCATTCATGGAGAAAGTTTCCTACACTTCAAGATAGACTGGAATCCACAAAAGTGTGAAATAGATTATAGAGAGTAGTGCAGGTGTATCACTGGGTGAGAAATTTAGCATTTGGGAGTTTTAGTATGTTGTGGATGGAAGCAAGATGGAGGGCACAGGGTGTCATCCTGGGTTTCTTCTTCATGCTTCTTCTCCCTTCTTCTCCATGGGTTTGGGTGGCATTTTGTAATTGAGCCGGTAAGTCCCCATTGCAGTTCATTGGGATCACTTATTGTGTTAAAAGTGAAAATAATCTAGGTGTCAGTTCTTAATTGGATAGTTTAGTATTAAAAGACCTTGTAACAAGAGATTGTTGGCCATTTTGTGCCTTCTAATGAAAAGGTGCCCAACTCACAGTAGTGAGACTGTTTTACTGATAAGAAATAATAAAAACTTGAGTCCAAACATGAGCTACCATCTCAAGTGCCTTCAATACAGACCCAAAGCAACCCACAACGTGCAGCATGGAAATAAAGCTTTTCCTGACGTGCTCAGCCATAGGAATATTTTCCAAGTAGGCATGTTTCCCTAGGTGATTCTAAAAACATTCCCTTTGATACCAAAAGGGCTCGTCAGGGATTTTGACTCCTGCACTTTGCAGGAACTGGAAGCGTTTCCAGCGTGGTTCAGCCTGTCGCTGCCAGAGGAATTTAGGAATTTCCATGCTTTCCAAGCACGGCTGCCAGCCCTCCGGGCCGGGCTGGGCTGGGCCGGGCCAGGAGCCGGCGGTGGCGCTGTCCGTGGTGCTGCCCGTGCGGGAGGCGTGCGGGTCTGTGCTCAGGTGTGAGCGTGAGCGAGGGTACAGCTGTGTGCAGACGGGTCTTGAGGGGTGGGGGATTATGTGTTAGGAGCATCGTGGAATCACAGAATGGATTGGGCTGGAAGGGACGTGAAAGATCACTCAGTTCCGACTTCCCTCCTATGGACAGGTATCTGTCCTTGAGGATCCTTCCTTTTCCTTCAGGAAACTTGGTCCAGTGCATCACCTTTTTATGATAAAAATTTTAAAATTGTATCAATGTGACCATGTTCACAGGGGTCTTAGGATGAGGGAAGAGATGAGGATCTGACTCCATGTTTCAGAAGGCTTGATTTATTATTTTATGATATATATTACATTAAAACGATACTAAAAGAATAGAAGAAAGGATTTCATCAGAAGGCTAGCTAAGAATAGAAAAAGAAAGAATTATTACAAAGGCTTGTGTCTCGGACAGAGTCCAACCCAGCTGGACTGTGATTGGCCATTAATTAGAAACAACCACATGAGACCAATCACAGATCCACCTGTTGCATTTCACAGCAGCAGATAGCCATTGTTTGCATTTTGTTCTTGAGGCCTCTCAGCTTCTCAGGAGAAAAAATCCCAAGGAAAGGATTTTTCAGAAAATATCATGGCTACATGTCATTTTGATATAATTGCACACAGTCAGGATCTCAGTGCAACTCTCACAAGCTCCTTAGAGGCCTGCAGATTTCAAACCATCCACAAGGTTTGAAAGTGACCTTTATAAATCAGTATGGACAAGAGAAAACTGTATGAATTAGTATTGTCTTCATATCTCTTTACTTCCCCTGTTAGAAATACCACACTGAGACCATTTTAAAAGAGATTGAAATATTTAAGAAACCTTTGAGTGATTCTGATGATTATTTTTTTCTCTGCTTGGTTCTGGTAGAGAGCAGGATATGTCCTGTTAGTTATTGTGGTATTTCTGTCATATAATAGTAATGCTGCTGGTGATTTTAAAACTTGCTGAAGAAAACCACCCTTTTTGCTACAGTGTACCAAGCTTGATTCATTCATGTGATTATGGGCACAGACACCTCTGCCAGTTGCAGCCCAGGTGTGGGAATCTATATTTAATATTTCTGGGGTACCAGAGAAACAAGTAAAAATGTTGGGCAAGAGCTGTCTTGCAGATGATGAGATATGTCTCACTGCTTCATTTCTGAGCAGCATATCTTTTTGCTGCTCATCAGCTAGAAAACTATTCTGGATCTATTCAGGATGTGTGACCTGCTCATTCTGTCATGTTCTGCTGGTGGCAGGTACTCCTTGATACTCGTGCTCTCTTATAAATAGGTAACCCGTGAAGATAACCTATTTTAGCCCAGCAGGCTTTTCACTGGCAGCAGAATAATGCTCCCCACTGCTAGAATATACAAATGTGGATTTTCAGAAAAATTTTCTGAATTTTTCTGAAATTCCATCCCTCCTTGGGGTGGTGGGATGGTTCTTTGTGGAGACCTCATGATTCCCAATGTTCCTTGGCATGTCACCCCAGGTAGCAGAGTTACCCAAATGCAATCACAGCTAAACCTCAGTGGAGAAGCCCAAAGCCTTTTCCTGTGTGTCTCTCCACGTGTTTTGATGGTGCCCTAAGGAGTACCAAATCCTTTCCCAGGATCTTCGTGCAGGGAATGTGACAGAGCCACTTGGAGCTATTTTGGCTCACAGGATGCCCGCAGCAGCTGCTCCAGCTCTGGCCAGCTCTGGAGCACCACAGAGGCAGCTGCTTTGCACTCCCTGAGGATCTGGGGATGTTGTTTCCATTGCCTCGTGCTCTTGGTTTGAACCTTTCAGTGTCTGCACGCTGACCTTTGCGTACTTACCCTCCTCTTACTGGAGTGAAAGGGACGAGTAGTTCTTGCCCCTTTGTTTCAGAGAGCAGTTCATTGTCCACTCTGTTTTCTAACACAAAATAAATAAGGAAATAATTTCATCATTACTTGTTAGTTTGGCCGTTTTTTAATGGGGATGTAGGGCAGCTGCATGGAGCTTTGAGAGTTTCCTTAGAAAACCCCAGGCTTTAAATACAAGAAGTGAACTGTTGGAGAGGGTACAGAATGACAATGTACTTTGCTCTCTGTGTTTGGCAGGACTGGCAAATGGATATATAATGTGTTGCCTAATCACAAGGAAATCTGCCGTGTGATCAATTATTCTTTAATTTCATCACTTTAATAATATGTCATCTTGGATTTGTGACACTGTTGGGCAACACAAATGACCAATGAGGGGGATTTAGTCTGTGTCAATGAATAGCATCTGCTCAACCTCATGCCTGCAGAAATGCCTGAGGCAAGGTGGGAGTTTAACTTTGCTCCCTTCTTCAGCAGATTCATGTTTCTAGGCTGAAAACAAGTATAGGATGGAAGGGAAATCATACAAAACCAAAAAATCCATTCTGATTTACAATTCAATTCAGCTGGATTTTGCTTTTGTTAGAAACCAGAAAAAAACAAAAGAACAACAAAAAAATCCCAGCTCTTCTAGGATCCCTGAATACAGGAAAGGTATTAATAAAGGTATTAATTTAGCTGCTTATCTGGCCCATTTCCTAGAAACCTCACACTCCAGTGTTTTCTTCTCCACCACCACCAGAACACAAAATGGGTGATTATCCTTACTTTACCAATGGAATCTGAAACACAAGGAGGCAAACTGTAAGGTCAAATTGTAGGCCAATGCCTCATCTACTTGGCTTTGCAGCTTGCCTTTCACTGTAACACACCTCAGTTTATGCCAACAGGAGTCTCTGATCTTCCCCCTTTTCCCCTTCCAGCTGCAACTCCTGTCAAAGGTTAGTAATCAGGGTATGAAAGGTAAATAACGCTTTCCACCAAAGATCTCTGTCGAGATAAATGCCTCTCCATGAATCAGATTGACATGAGGAAAACAGCTGAAGACACATTCTGAAGCCTCAGCCCCACAGGATCGTTAGGAATATTACTGTCCCGACCTAATGAGCTACCACTGATCCTAAACAATGTCTAGGACAAAAGACTAGAGGGGGATTGGCTCCCCTCACCCTGCTGCCTGCAGACTTCTGACAACCCATTAAGGTTATAGCTATTCAGCTCTGTTCAGACGGCCCTTTTTTCCTTCCTTTTTTTCCCCCTAACAACTCCCAGCTAATGAGCAGACAGCGTTACTTTTATTTTGTGCGGGGAATGTATGGCTAAATAGGTGTCTGAGCATGGTTCTGGAAATTGGAATGAGGGAAGCAGAGCAAGGCAGACTGCAGGTCTTTTAGAAATGTCCCCATCGCCTTCATCTGTCAGGCAGAGCGCCTTGGCTGAGGAATCCTCCTCGCAGGGATGGGTGAGGATTTGAGGCTGAGCCTGTGACACATCGGGCCAGCACAGAAAGCAGCCCAGTCCTGCTGATCCCTGGTTTTGAGGAAATGGGCAGGGGAGGCAAAGCCAAAAGGCATCTTGGCATGTGCCGTCGGCTCTAGACACTCCTTGGACGCTGCCCTTGCCGTGTGCCTCCATCTATTTTTACTATAAAAATTCCCGAAGGCGCCAGCCTCCCTCTGTCCCTGTGCCTGCCCCCCCTTTCCCTCGTACTTTACTAAGTGATTGGAGTTGCCCTCTTCCTTTTGCGCCTTCCCACCTCCTTCAAGCTCCCTCTTCAGCGACAAGCAGCATCACTAATTGCTTTTTAGGGTCTCTTTTCTGCTCTCTGTTCAAAATTCATGGGGCATTCCCTGGCCCCATTATGCTCCTTTCTGAACCTTTTCAGCTTCTTTTACAAACTTAGCACTTTCTGTGCTTCTCTTAGCCTTTCCAAAAAAAAAAAAAAAAAAAACAACCAAAAAAAACCAACAAAAAAGTTTAGAATTTTTTTTTTTTTTTTTTGGCAAGCAGACCCCCTCCCTCTGCGGCCCCCCCTCCCTGCCAGAAAAGCACACGCACGGGCCCACCTCCCATTGAATGGGGGGCTTTGTGCAGGGAATTTCCGGAACACAGCCCAGGGCTGGAGGCGCAGTGTGAGTGGAGGGGCTTTGGGCAAGGAGCCTCCCTTAAGCCCACCCCATTACCACGGTCACTGTTTGCCCTGGGCTCTCTAAAAGGACTATTGTTGCCTGTTGCCAGGTATTCCCTAGCAACACTTAAGCCAAGCTGCCTCCTCTATTTATGGCAGAAACTTTTCAATGGTCTCCAAAACACGTGCTTGTCAACTTCAGAGAATACCTTCAAACAGACACAGAGGGGGAAAAAGTAATCCCAAGCACTTGCTTTAGTTGAAATATGTGTGTTGGGGGTGTTTTTCGATTTCTTGTCATTTACCTTGGATCAGAAACCCAAACAATCACAATTTGAAAAAAAAAAAAAGATCCCTCCCCATCACCTTCTCGCAGCCCCTGTCCCCTGCACTGCTGAGCCTTTCCACTGGCAGGTGGGTGGGGGTCATTTATTATTTATTAGATGGATGAGCTTTTGCTACACTTTGAATCTTTTTGCACAAAAGGTTGCTTCATTATTTTGAGACAGATTTTGATTTCTTTGTGTGTGCCAGAGCCCTTACAAGAACCACCACACTTCTTGTGTTGTCCACCAGCAAATGACCAATTGCCAAGGGGGATGGAGGGTGGGAAGGAGGTCACTAATATAACTGTACAGCATAGACATGGCACTAGCAAGTCATCACAGAATGGTTGAGGTAGTCCTGTGTAGTGGATGCACACACCTGTGGATTTATTTCAGGAATTACATTTTCCTGTGCTTGCATTTCTGCAGTCATTTTGTCAACTGCAGACAGTCAGCGGTTCAGTCAAGTTCAAAGAGGAAACAAGCTGCTGCATCTCCAAAAAGTTGTGTACATATTTTGATGATCGAGTGTAATAATGTGAGAGAAAAGCTTTTTACAGCAAGCTTCACTTGTTAGAAATAGTCTGTTCTTTGTGTGATGTCATGCAAAGAGTTCCAGCATAAATTGGTGTCTTTGCTTTTATTGCATTACTTGAAGAGTTTTACTGCTGAAAAGCACTGAAGTCATCGACACTTTTGGGAAAATCTTATGAGATAACTAGATAATGTAAGTAAGACCAAGATTTACAGACAGGTGTGTCTGTAACAGGTGTGGCACCCAACCCATCGTGAATTTCAGTGGACCATGAGCACCTCTGGGCTGCCCACCCACCTATCCATGATAGCAGTGGGTGCATTCCCAGTGCCATGCAGGACAACACATTGGTGCAGTGTCAGCACCATGTCTGGAGTGATAATCTGAATTTTTCCCATCTGCAAATTCACATTGTGTTTCCTGGCATGTCCTTTAAAGCTTCAGTACATTAACGTGACATCCTGACACTGGGGCTTTTTTGTTATCTGTGACTTTTTTCTTACCCTCCCTGCTGCCATAGTGGCCCTGAGGGCTGAGCTTCCCAGGGCCATGCAGGAGGGCAGCCTGAGGCAGCTGCCTGTGGTGGGAGCACCATGGAGGCCTTCAGAGTGAAGCAAAGCCCCAGGAGTGAAACGGGACTGACTGACAGGGAAATGCTGTGCTGCTGTTTGCTGCTCTCTCTCCTCCTCTAGTAGATGGCTAGGGTCAAAGTTGCCTTTCTTGTTCTGAGCAAGAATCTGAAAATATTGCATAGAAGAATCTGAAAATATTGCATAGATGCGACTCATTCTGTAAATGATTTTGGGTTGTGGCTCTCTGATCAGCTGTGTCAGGATTTTAGAAAGATTAGAGCACTTAACTACATGGTAGTTCTCTTTCGTGACCTATAACTACAGAAGCTACTCAGTCAATGACAATGTGTTCTTACTCCAAAATTACATGCAGGTTTTATGATCATACATCTTTTCCCAGACATGTGTGCCAGTGCCTCCACAGAGAAGTGAAATAAGTATGGTATACTCATCTATCTGCCCTGGTTTCTGCATTCTCATCTGCCATAGAATAGTTCTTCCTCTCAGCTCAACCATCAAAACTCAGTTTTGTTTCTGTTTCATAGAAGTACTGTAATTAGAAGATGCTAGATTTCCTCTGTTGACATGTTCCCCTGCAGAGCTTGACATTACAGTGAATGTAAATGGTTTCATGAAGTGCAAGATTAGGGCTGTTTAAATAATTGTTGTAATTGGAAATATGTGTATTATTATCTCTCAAGATGTTTTAGATTAAATTAGTGAAGTTCACATCTGGAAGAGCAGATATTAACTCTTTATGTGTTTCTGATCCTTTATCTAGGTAATCTAAAGCTCAGATTTCTGGTCCAGCCCCTATAACACAACTGTTCTTAGCTTTGAAAAATACTGTGTTTTAGCCCTTGGTATTTATTCTATTGATCTCTGGATTACACTGCTTGTCTTAGAGCAAATACATCAAAACCCACCCGCTTGGTCTGTGGAAAGTCTGTCCTATGGTTCCTACTAAAACCAGTGGAGTACACAAGACACAATAGAGATTTCTGCCTTGCCCTGAGTTTAGTCAGCAACTATATAGCAAAATATTTCAGAAGGACGAGATTTTTATTTCTGGAACATTCACTGTTGTCCTTCTGCATGACCAGAGGCAGTGTAGGAAAGAGGCATTCATCTTCCTTTCCCAATTCTCTCCAAAGTTCTTAGCTATTTTAGCCCTATGACCCCATTTAACCCATCTTTAGCACATAAAGGTGCTCAAATAACTTTAAAAAAGGCATGAAGAAAGGGATTCTCTATAGAGAGACTGATCACTCAATACTTTCTGTTTATTTAAAAGGGTTAACTTCTAGATCCTGCCTTTGCAAATGGCTGACATGCATCCTAAATGTGATTCTGTAAGCTAGGCAAAAATGATAGTTCCCAAGTGAACAGAGGGATACAACAACTCTGGGCAAGCTGTTCTCCTGTGGACCAAGGAATAACTGTTGTCATCCCTGCTTGCCTGTCTCAAATTATGCAATTTTCACTTCAAAAACAACCCATAAAATGGTGTTTGTCATTGTCAGCCACTGTTTGCCAGTGGCCAGTGCAATTGTCTCTTACACCATATGAATCAATGATCTACTAGCTGAGATAGTCATTGTGTATTAGTTTGGCAACTACTCATTGATATATATGCCAGTGCTTGAATTGATTCTGGGTGAATCTGGGGCAGATTTTTCAGCTTCTGATGAAATTCAGTTTTCTTGTTTCACTGCCATGTGTAAAATTACACACTTGCCCACATTCTTGAGGGTACAAAATTTATTTTCATCGAAGGAGAAGTATGCCTTAAATGATTTTCAGATTCCAAAACTCACTAGTTTGTGCCTGTAAAAGTCTCTAACTTCCTTAAGAGTTGAATCCCAGCACTTGAACTCTGGCCCTCCAGGAATACTGAGCCACCACTGAAGACCACAGTCTTTCCTCCTGAAGCACCTGGACTACAAAAAGGTGCCATGAGCAAAGCTGGGGTGATTCTTATTTCTCCTGTGTCCGTATACAAGTCATTCTTGGAATAGAAAGTGTGTTTCTTGCAAACCCAGACACCATGGTCTGCAGCCACCCAAGATCTCTGGGAATCTCCATCCAGTTCACCTTCAAGCAGCAGTTCAAACTAAGGTAACTAAAGAAACAGAGAAGGTGAGAGGTGTGAAATAAGGTTGAGCTCATCACACTGCCCAGCAGGCAGTTCTGTGTCACAGGAAGCACGTCCCACATCTGTAACAGCTGGTTCCAGTGGAACAGCCAAGGATGTGGCTGTAGAGGAGACTCTATGTCCCCCTTAGTGCCATCTTTTATAGAGGATGGGGGAGTTCTGATGCCAGTGGGGACCCTGGCCTTGTTCCCATCCAAGTTATTATCCATATAGATGGAAACATGCTGAGGAACTTTCACACACAGGAAGCAACCCAAGATGCTTTTAAATTAGCATTAATTTTTTCTTGACTTTTCCATCTTTCTCAGAATCACCTGTGGGCTCCCAGACAAAATCATTCCTCCGTACAGGCCTGCTCTGATCCTATCTTCACCGTGTGGAAAGTGCTTCTTGTTTCTTTGTTGCTTCTTGACTTCAGTGAAGTCAAAGGAGTCCCAAACAGACTTGGAGAGTCCATCTACCTGTGAGGACAGTCTCTGATTTTCAGAGGCACAGGCCAGGCTGGGAGCCAGAGGCCATGGCATGCTGAGAGTGAAAGGTCTCTCTGCTGCTGCCTTTGCTTCATCCCCTGAGTCAGGAGAGTGGCTGTCTCACACAGACCAATGATCCCACTGCAGCAGCAGGTTTTTGCCTCTCTGAGGCACTGTCTTCCAGCTAGCAATGGTGTCTGTCTGTCCTGCCTAACCATAGGCTAGAAGAGCACTGAAAGGTTGTTGACCCTCATCTAGCCCAATCCTTTGCCCTGAAGGCAGTGTCAGCTACACAACCATTCAGAGATTAATAGACTTACATGCACAGCAACACTATCATGGCTGTACAGCAGTCTGCTCACAGCTGATTTTATTTATTTATGTACATATTTGAGGCAAAGATTAGTTTAAAACCTATAAAACAGTAGGATATCTACAGTGCATGGCTGTGGGTTGACTCTTAGCATTAGGATGAAAGCCTGGATAAAGAGAGGGCAAATGCTGCTTTGCTTGCTTGTGCTCATAGCTGGGTGTTTCTTACTCCTTCCCACTACCAGTAGGAAAGGACTAGGAAAGTCTAAGTGCTCTGAATCTTCAAGTTGCATATTGTATTTTTCCTGTTTGTGCTATAGTGTTAAAAATGTTTCTTTAGACAGGTGTCCTCTAATACATTGGGCTCTGAGGCTTGTTGTTGCCTACAGTGGAATCAAAAAGCCTGCTTCCCAAAGGCTTGGAGACATCTCTGTCTTCACTCTGGGCATAAACTAAACTGTGATTTACTTGCTTAAGCCTGGATGCAGAGAATCACTTAAACTTGTACTTGAATCTTGGACCATGAAGCATCTCTGCAGCCAGGGTCTCAGGACATTATGAACCGGACTGGGAGACAATGTTCTCATGGAACTCAGTGTTGTTATGAGGCTTCAATATTAGCACAGTGTTTAAAGCTCCCAGGCATTTTAATAATAATAAAAACTACAACAACAATAGCAATAACATGGACATGGATGGACATGGGTGTGCATGGATACACTATATTGCCCCTCTAGTTCACAGTCCCTCTTGCCTACAAAAAAGACAGAAGCTAAAACTAGATTAATTATTAAACTGAATGTGAGTGTAACCCAGCCAGTATGAGAAATCTTTTCAGTTGTGGTAGAATTATTTGGGCATCATGTAATAACTAATAATGGAAACGGGAACATATTTGTATTATCCTAAAATTATTTTTCAGAAGATAACTTATGTCTGAAACTCATATATAGATAAAGATAACTTATGTCTGAAAGATAACTTATGTCTTAAGATAACTTAAAGATAACTTAAGTGTGAAAGATTCCATCAGTAGCTATCTTCACTTTTTCCATTTACTTTTATTTAAAACAACCTTATAAACAGAAACTGGATTTTCCAAACTCACACTTATCAAGGCCTATGCTTTCAAAAAAATGTTTGTAAAGCAGTTTTCTACAGACAGTTTTTAACTGGATACAGATCCAGTTGAAGTCTATAAATAAATCCCGTAGCCTATTTTTGTGTAGAAACTGAAATGAAGACAAAGCTTTCACTCCAAAATCTGCTTGGATTTTCAGATTTCATTTATGGCATGGGTTTCCTAAGATTAACTTTTTTTGCTTTCAAACTGCATTAATAGCATTAGGCATTGATTAATCAGATTCAAAATTTGGAAACAAAGAAAGTATTTTGTCTGAATAATCACTGAGAGGCCATATACCAGGATCTTTTCTTACCAGCCTTTTTAATGATTATTTCAGTCCAGATTTTTTTTTTAAAGGAACCGCTAAAATCTAGGCTTTGAATTTTGTAAATGAGCCTGCTGCCCAACGCACTTCTCAGCAAGATAAGGGCAGAATGGCATTTGCAGAAATGTTTAGCTATCTCTCTAACAATCCTGCTTGGTTGTGGGCCCCTTGGTAACAGCTTGGCAAATCTGCAAAAGGAATGCGACTATATAGTTTGTGTGTGGATTGTTGAGTCATTATAGCCTCCAAATTGCACAGCAGATCATTAATCATAGGCCAAGATAGGCAATCACTGCAGAAACCTGATGAAAAGGCTCCAGAATAATGCCTGCTAAATCATGTTTAACATGCAGACCTTGCCTGTGCAGATATGGAAAGGGGGAGGTAAGGAAAAAAAATTATTCCCCTTTTAGGAAAGAAAACTTCTACTTATCTTTGATTTGCATTCAGCCCTCCCTCAATAGTCCTTAAGCCTGTTATTTAATTCATTTTGGTGCCAGGTCCCATCACAAAGCGAAAACCCTAACCAGGACCTATGCAGTCTATGACCTCCAAACCCCCTGTCTTTTCTTGTCAGTTCTATGTCATTTGTGCAGTTGAACTCCACCAATTTGAAATGCTGACCTCTTCCATAGACAACCTTATTCTCCTTGAGTGAAAGAAAGGGCCAAGGCCTACAAACCACTCAAGCGAGAGATGGCAAGAAAAGAGAAAAGTGGTTGACTCGTAAATCAATTTCCACAGCCCACCCAAAACCCACACGAACAATAACAATGGTATTTTTTAAAAGTTGTGCTGTTGTGGTTTTCTTAATTGAGCTTATTCTTTTTAGCAAAAGTTTTGAGCAAAGCAAAATTGTTTGTTCAGGGTGGAAAATTAGGCCAGATCTTGCTCCCGGATCCACTTCAGACCAGGGTATATTTATATCAAACCTCCATTCCCACCTGTCATCTGCACAGAAAAGGAGCACAGCCTCACAACAGGTCTTTGTCTGCACTGGAAGAGGTGGCAATATCTAAAGAAAGGGAAATGTTTGGGGAATAAATACATCTGTGCAGTACCAGTGTGCAGGCAGAGCGATGGTACCTGCCTTTGTGCTGCAGGACAGCCTGCCCACATGGAGGGAGCTGTGCAGCTCTGCTTTTGGGCCCTGCCAGCCCCACATGTGACTGTCCTAAGCACCTGGTGTCCTGTGAGCAGAGGAAGAACGTGCACATGTAAGGGCTGCATCAAGCCAAGCACACGCACTGTGCCGTACAGACGTGTGAGCAGGCATGCAGGCAGAGAAGCCAGCGAGAAACCTGCCACCACACAGTGAGACAAATTTTTAAAGACCTATATTACACTCCCTGGGCGTCTGATTCTGCCTGTGTTGCTCTCTCAGGAAGGTTTCCTACTCCTCAGGTGGTCTCATTGGATGCAATGGCTGTGTCTTTGAAGAGCAGATGCAGAAATTGCCTGGAGCACACCATGCCCCAGGCCCCCATTCCCATTAGCATCTTTATGCTTTTCAGAGGCCTGAATCTGGCTGTGCTGATTCTTACTGCATAGTCACATCTCTGGGTTTAAGTCTGGGACATCCTTAAAGAGCATTACCCATCTTCTCATTGGGAAATAGCCCCTCTTCCCTGCCAGACCTGCATTTCTCAGTCCTGCTCTTCCAAGATCATAATCTTTTGGAGCATGGGATGATTTGTTAGTCTCTCAGCAGAGGCAGGTCCGCCCTTAGGTTGAACTTACAAATTAATCTTTTACATTTTCTCATTGACTGGGTTTAGTTTTATATACGCACAAAGCTTAGAGTCACAACATATTTATGGCATGGCAGAAAAAGTCCCAGGGAGGAATTAAATACAATATCACTGCCTTGGCTCTTCACATCCTTGAGCTGTACAACACTAAAGGTAGTATCACCATGTGCTTCCCTTTTTTTTTTTCTTTTTTTTCCTTTTATCTCTGGCATTGGCTCTTTCTGGGCTATTCAAACTTTCCTTCCAGCCTCGCTTTCTTGAAATAGAATGATGGTACTTTATGATCTGAAAATTCTTGATACCTTACAAGCAAAATACTGTGTGATGTCTTGTTATGAAGGTAGGAAAGTTACTCTATCAGAAAAGAAATACCTACAATGGCAGACAAACTCCCCCAAGGAACCTGGCCTATTGCATTGGATTTTCTCAACACTTCTGTGAAAATGCTGGTGGGATATGGTCAATGGGAGGGATTTCTCATCTGGGAGAACAGATGCTCCAAAGGAATCTGCCTGTGGAGCCTGCTCAGCCAACATGCCCCCATCAGGTCCGTGCCTGCTTGCCCTGGGGCTTACCAGCCCTGAGCCCTTGGGCAGAAGGGAGATTTGGAGCTGTTTATCCCACTTGACCCTCCATACAGATGACCTTCCATCATCTGGGGCCAGCTGATGCTAAGCAGTAAATTAAATTCAGTGGCATGCTGTCTGGGCTCTCAAAGGCGTTTCAGAGCGAGCGCCGGAGCCCATAGAGCCGCGCTCATTACACGCTGCTGCAGCAGCTGGAGCTGGAGGGGTGTCAGGCTCATTACCTTTTATAATGTGCCCACCGATGGGGCTAGGTGTGCTCTAGATGGATTTGTCAGAGGCCAGCACTTTTGTCTGGGGGTGAAGCGTTGCGTTAATCTGACAGGCAAGGCTCCACATTATGCAAAGGGAAGAATTCAACAGGAAACAGATGCGTGGGGATAAAAATTAATCAATGTTTTTTTGCGACCTGCGCCTCTGAATGCAGCATCTGTAGCAGTAAAAAGAATATATTCTCTCCTCTCTCATATCTTTTCCTCAGGAAACCAAAGCTTATGGTAAGCAGTTTGCAAAGTTTGACTCCAGTTCTGTGAAATCTTTATGTGTTACTGAAGTTTTCAACAATAATTCTGTTGATTTTCTTGGTCAGCTTTGTGTACATCATTGTCAAGCCCAACATATCAGAAATTATTTTGCTCCTGAATTTTTGAAGTAATGCACCAAAATATGTATTTTACTGCTCTTCTCACTATTCTAGCATATGCTTCCATTCCAAACTCACTTTCCAATACTATTTTGTTTGGAATGCATAGCAACATGTTTCAGTAGTCAATGTGTGTTCACCTTAATTGTTGTACTCCAGAAAAAAAATACGATATGCCTGTAAGGAATAAAAAATGGCAAAATCAGAGAAGAAAACTGTTGGTGCCCAGTCTCCCTGGATAGATAAGGCATATCTTGAATCCATTCATTAAAATCTAGATCTTTGGGGAAAAAGAACCTCGGATGTATAACAACGAAGTCAGAAGAACAGGGCCTGCAGTGAGTCCCTTGCTGGCTACTGTCTGTACAGCACAGCAGTGGAGAGCTGAGCTGAAAAATCTGAATATAACACATTTGTCATTGCAGACTGTCTTCCTGGGAGCTTTTTCTCAAGATTTTAAGGATAAAAAACTCTTTCTGAAATTCTCAGCTCGTTAGTACTTATTGATTACAGCCCCTGGGTTACTGATGGTATACAATGTCTCTGCTAGAGTAAGAAAAGTTTCCAGAGCTTGGAGGAGGTGATCTCACGGGAGTGCACTGACATTGTACATTTTGTCCTTCCAGTGCCCCCTGATTCACATTTCTCACATCCCTGTTAGAAGAAGTAGGCTGCTGTATCATAGGTGGGAACCTTACACAGGCCCAGCACTGGGGCAGACGATTTTAATTTCCTGTTTTCTTAGAAAGGGAGATGGCAAGGATATCTGTGAGTGGTCTCAATTACAGCAGCAGCAGCTAGCAAGCATGCATTTAACAGTGGTGTTAATAAGGCACATGCTCCTGGTTGTGTCTCACAGAAGTTGTTGCTCAGCCCCTGCTTCTTTTCATGCTGTGGTGTCATCTGGCACAGCTCGATCCTTGTTTGGATTATTTAATTGCTTCTTTGCCTGCCTTATGCAAACTCCATTTGTAGCAGGGCTTTTGGGCACTCGGACCCATGACTGCACTGCATTTAGTAAGCACTCTGCTCTGTCTGTAGGCAGTATTTCACACAGTCACCCAGTGACTTTATTCAGTTTGCTGGTCCCCAACGTTATTGTCACTCTGCATCATTTACCAATACAATTTTCACAAACAAAATTAGTCATTGCAATGTAGGTGTATGGAAGCTGTCCCACTCTAGAAGGATTCATTAAAATTCCCATAATAGTCTCCTTGTCAGGACTCTTGCCTGCTGTCTGGGAAGTATTTCAACAAGTCTGTCCTACTGTTGTGTTAATTAAACATTGTTCTATTTATAAATGCTCCATTGGTCAGTAGCAGTTCCCCACACAGAGAGAGAGGAGTAGTGGTAACTAACAGTGAAGTGCCAAGAAGATGGGGGTTGGCCATGCAGAGAAGCCAAGGGACAGCCCAGACTGAGCAAAGTGGCCCTCTTGGATGTGTCATTGTCCTCCTCAGCTGCCCTGGGGCTGCACTGGTCTTCTGGCATTTAACTTGGAGCAAGGGGGGGAGGGAAGGAGGTTTGCTCACTGCTTTCTCCAGCAGCTGTTTTGTTTCTGTTTCTCTGTACATTGTTATCTCTTCACAGTGATTGCCGCAGGGCCTTGGAGAAAGTGAAAATATATCTGAAAACACATCTGCCTTCAGATAGAGACCAAGTAGCTGAAGTAAGGATAAAGCCATTGTCCTCCTGTGTTTGTTTCACACTCCTGCCAGCCTTCTCTACAAGCATCTCTACCTGCACAAACACATCTCCTCTGACATATGCATGAACACAAGAGGAGGCACCTGTGGGAGCCCTGGGGTGCTGCTGGCTGCTATGGAATAATCTCCTGGGGCTAGGTGGCAGGAGGATCTGACACCCACTGCCTGGGTGTCAGGAGGATCTGCTCAGCATTGCTCTTCCTATATATGCTCCCATTTAACTCATCACAGCCCTGCTCTGTGCTGTACACAGCACTGCTGCTCAGTAGGGCCCCCACTCCCTGTCCTGATTTCTGCCACAGCATCTTGCACTGCATCCTCTGACACTGAAGGTCCTGCCATCCTCCTTTCTGCACATGTAGAGACAATTGCCAGCATTTTTACCCAGCATTATTTCCTACAGGCTTGCTGGATTCAGAGGCAGGAGAAATTGGCCACCATCCTCACCAGACAGTCCCTAAGAGGCAGAACCCAAACCTTTGGTGGAGACCAGGGAGATTTGGGACTAAGGTATGTATCTTCTTGCTGGAAGATTCTTCTGAAGGTTTCATCTGTGCTTTCTTCTTGGTTTGCTGGTCTCCTTCCGATCCACACTCATTCTCAATATACTGTGCTAGGGAGAGATGTGAGAATGTCTGCCTGAAGATGTTTGCAAGTGAATGAGTATTTACCCTGGAAATTGGTTCAAGCATAACTCTCAAGCTGGTGCAGCCCCAGATATGAGAAGTGGGAGGCTAAAGAGGCAGAAGAGAAAGAAGCAAAAAAATGAGAGCAGAAAGGATAAAGTGCTGTCAGGCCTGTCCATGGGGCATCTTCGTCTACCAGAACCTTAATTGGCTGCTTAACTCCAACTTCAAATCATTGAGCATTGAGCAAAATCTGTGAGAACCACATAAAGCTATGGAGTTCATCTGAGCAGCAACACAGTCAGGAAGATATGAAAGTATGGAAGTTGTGCCTCTTTTTTTGTTAGTGTTTTGACAGTAGCTCCTGTTTGACAGGATAGGCACTGTAAGTGCCCTTGCTAAGTCAGGGCTCATAACTAGGCAGACCCACATGATGTACATTAGAGCAACCTAAAATGAGGTTTACTATGAAACATAAAACAAGATGAAGCAAAATGTGTTCCATTGCCTGTTTTTCAGACTTTTGAGTCATCTGCTCTGAATGGAATCTATATGGCCTGGAGGAATATATGCACATGTATGTATGTGCAAGTAAAAGAAACTGCAAGTAAAATTTGGGTCTTTAAAGAACACCCTTCATCTGAAAGTCTCAAAGGGCTGGTTCTTGGTGGGCAAAGTGACCCTTTGCTCGTAAACCAACAGTGTGATACTATTGCATTTATTTCTTAAAGCTGTTGCTATCCCACAGAGACACAGCAGTGGCTGTAGACAGGACTGTGGGTTTTGTGTCAGCTGGTTCTGCCATCATTTTTTGCTGTATCCCCTGAGATGCAAAAGCAAAGATCTCCAGTACAGAGAGACACTAAAGTACATGCTTAAATGTGGCTGCCATTTAAGAGGTGGGCTGGCTTCCCACCCTGCTCAGGGAAACCTCCATCACTCCCTTGCAGGGCCTTGCCAAAGCAGGGTGGGAGCCTCTCTGAGCTGTTGCCCTTGCTGTGTTTGTCCTGGATGTGATGCAGGACTTTGCTCTCCTGCACTGTCAGTCAGGTGCCTTTCAGGAGCACTGTGTTCGCATCTACAAGGGCACACATGAATTATTGTTTACTCAATAACAAATCAAACATATTCTCTTCTATTCAGACCAAACCACAATGATAAAAGGAAGCTGATTTCCACTATTATGAGCACCGATTGATGTCTTCCCTTCTCTTGACTGTCTTTATTTCACATACAAGTGGCTTTTCTTTTTCTTTTTTTTCTTTTTCCTTTGGAAATGTCATCACCACTTAATTAGCAATGTGTTGTTACCTGAAAGTAAGAACAAACCTATCTTAGGCCATATGGCAGGGTTTTAATCTGCACTGTCACGGTATAATCATGTCGAAATGGCTTCCCTTTTCAGTCAAAACTGCATTTCACACTTTACTAATATGGGGCTTTTCCTTTCCCCTTCCAGAGTGATATAGCCCTGACAGTCCAGCAAGTGCAAATTAAAATAGCTCCAAGCTGTGGCCAGCAGCAGGAGGGGAGAGTGAGCAAGAGAGTGGTGTGACTGGTGGGGAGGGAGGAGGATCTCATCCCAAAACTGGAACCTGTGCTCTCTCAGTGATCTGCTTCTGCAAAATTGAACCAAATGAGTTTGGGCTCCATTTGGGAAGACAATTCCCCTCCCCTATAGCAAAGGCCTGGGTTATGCCACGGGAGCTGGTTATAGGGAGTCTTTGTGAAGTTTATCTTTCCTTCCCCAGTGCTATTTGGAATATATAGAAGCAGAAAACAAGAAAGTTACATGTTTGTGCAAAGCAGCAGTGACCAGCAGAAAACTTTGCAATTCACTGCTGTAGCTGTTTACAGGGTCTAAGGAAAGATTGAAATACATAGTTTGTTGGGTAACATTTTCAAAGGAGGTTTACTCCTCAGCAACTTACAGGTCACATATTGTGCAACATACAGATGTTTAGTCTGGTGTTTTAGGATATATAAGTGTCCTTTTCTGGGTGTTAGGTAAGGACCAAAAACTGGATTGAATCTTGTTTGCAATGGGATGAAAGGAAGCATGGATTGTTTGTCCCCCAGGAAAATAAGGCAGACTATTAGTATGCACTGGCTCTTCCCACAGCACCTTGCACAAAGTAGAGTCTGGATCACAGAGCCCCTCTCCCTTGCCAGTTTTCTCGGGTTCTCCCAATGCTGCATATCCCCAGGCACCTATGAGGAGCTACTTATGGTCTCTGCTTAGCACTTGTGGATGTCAGGCTGAAATGGATTGAGTCAGGGCAAAGTCACAGCCAGCAATGAACCTAGGTAGCTTCAGTCCATGATCAATGCCCTTAGCTTCCAATGCCTGCATTTTTACCCATCTTACTCCCCTGTAATTAGGATGGTAAGTACCAGAGCCAGACAGAGGGAGAAAAAGTATCTCTTGAAACTTCTCCCCTCTCCTACCAGTTGCTTGTGTTTCTCCAGGACAGAAGTGTCAGAGCCAATGAAAGTCCCAGCGCTCTGTGAGGCTTTTCTTTTGCATACATCCTCCAAGGGATATATGTGGCTCCAAAGCCACAGGAGATCCCTGCCTTCTCTGAAGGGGAGCAGCAAGTACCACTTTGCCTGGATGCACTGTGCTGCTCCAGAGTGTGTATGGATGGAGGGCTGAGGTTCCTGTCCACAAAATTAGAGTTTTCTCCCACAGGATGTATAGGAATCACACAGCTCTCTAACCAAGGGCAGTCTGATGTCTTTTACATGCTATCTGAACTGTGTTTCTGTATCCCTTTACAGACATAACCCCTGGAACACCTCAGATTGGGTGGTTGGAGGTACTCCTTCCCTTCAGTTACTTTGTATTTTGCTGGAATTTCATTTTTTCAGCCCCTGTATGAAAACTACAATGCACAGGAGTAATCTCCTCCACTCTTCCCTACCCAGCAGAAGGCTGAATGTAGAAGTGCTCAGTGCTGATCTGCTCCTTATCAGTTATTAACATATACATGTCTTTGCAATGAGACAACAAGGGCAACAAGGGCAAAAGAAAAAAAAAAAAAAAAGAGTTTAAGTGGTGATCTGAGGTTTTGCTCACAGTAAGAGATGAACCAGAGCTCTCTTGTTATTTAAATTACTGGTAAAACTCTGTGCTTTGGCCAGGAAAGTCAAAGTCTGTATGTTCACTTACAGAAATTAACAACAGTGCAGGGGAAGCTTTAAATATTTTAATGTCCTTGTCAGTAGCTATTTTACTAGGGAAAAGGACTCAAGGATACAGGTAGTTGATCTCGCTAGTTAAAACTGTACATTTGAAACACATTTTCCTAAAAAATTCAAAAGAGTAAGATAGCTCTGGTGCTATACATAAGCACAGCTTCTCTGACATGAGCTCCTTCAGCCCGGCTGCAGGTTGGCCACCCTGGACATCTGCATGGTAACAGAGGTAGAAACTTAGACATGAGACTGGAGGGAGAAGAAAGCAGAAAGTGGTAACAGCTCTGCTGGGCTGCTGTTTCATCAGGTACCTCGTGTGCTTTGCAGGGCTGATGCAGGAAAGGGCTGAAGGTGTAAAGGGACAGTCTGAGTGCATGCACGCATGTTTGTGTTTTTGTGTTTGTGTGTGTCTATTCACTGGTCCTGAGAACAAATATAATTCTGGGGCATGAAACAGAAGGATGAATATCAAGCGAGAACATCCAGCTGCAGGTCCTTTCCCCTTCTTTTTCCAGCTTTTGGATGAACTGCAAAGCCGAGGGGGACTGTTAACTGCCTGGGCCTGTCCATTTGTCTCTCTCTCTTTACTTCTCTGTCCCTAACTCCCCCTCCCTCTCCCTCCTGCAGCTCCGGAGGGTGGAGGTGCGATTCGCTATGCCCGTTTTTTATTTCCAGCATGCTTGACAGGCTGGGCGAGGAAGGCGTTAATGTTTTCTGACAGGCCCCCTCTAATTGTTGGAGCTTTTCTTCTCTGCCTTTTCTGTGAAATTCTGACTTAGGCGAGCAGCATAACAAAATGCTCTGGCATTGAAATGTGCGCTTGCACTACACTGGGCTCGGGGAAACAGCATTATTCATGAAGATTTTCAGCTGTTTTTGTCTTTTAACTAACCTTTGAGTTTGATCAGAGGCTAGCCGGGCTCCCTTTCTCAAAAGGCGGTCTTGGCAACCCGACAATGGAGCCAAACTGTTTTCCCTGTTAAAGAGATAACTATGCCGTTGAGTTGGTACATGGGGGAAATTAATCTTCAGGCGCACACAAATGATAGCTTTACCTCGCTCTGCAATCGCCTGCATGGGATTATTGATAGGACAGGGGTAAGGAGCAGGAGAAATTCAAGCTGGGGTAGGGAACTTTAAAAAAAAAAAAAAATTTGCAACCCCAAGCCCATCATCCCTTTTGATTGTATAAAGCCTGCGATTGATTCTTCACCACTTGCCTTTTGCAGCAGGAATTAGCCCCGCATTGTGCGGCCTGACACGCTAAGAGCCCGCTCGCTTGGGAGCTGAAGTCGCTGGGACAAACCGGGCTGGGGGGGAGAGGGGAGGCGACCGGGGGTGAGCTGGGGGCGCTTCTCCCCTCTCCCCTTTCCAAGAGGCGAGGAGAGGCGCAGAGTCGCCCCGCACTCCAAACCGAGCTAATCCCTGAATGCACTGAGTAATACGCGCTGCGTTATGGTGGAGCGGCGGGCCAGGGCGTCCCGTGTGTGTGTGTGTGTGTGCCCGGCTCTCCTTGGGCAGGTGCCCGGGCAGCGCGGAGCGGGGCGGGCGCGGAGCGGAGCGGGGCGGGCGCGGAGCGGAGCGGGGCGGGCGCGGAGCGGAGCGGGGCGGGCGCGGAGCGGGGCGGGGAGCGCGGGCGGGCGGGCGGGCGGGCTTGCGGCAGCTGCGGCGGGCGCACGCCGCCCCCGAGCCCCGGCCGGGCCCCCGCCGCGCCGCCGCTGCCGCGATAAAGGCCGAGGCTCGACACGCGCGGGGACAGCGCTGCCCGCTGCCTGCCCGGCCCCCCCGCCTGCCCCGGCCGGCCCGCACACACAAAAGGCAGGACCTGCCCCGCCGCCGCCGCGGGGAGGGGCGCGGGAGAAAAAGGAAGGAGGAGGGGGAACAAATAAACAAATTTAAAAAAAAAAAAAAGGGAAAAGAGAGGGGGAAAAAATTAGAACAGGGGATGAACCCCCCGGGGTGCTAGCGGGGCTGGGTGCGCGTCGGCGCCTCTCTGAGGGCAAGGTGAGAGCAGAGCTGGGCGCTATAGGAGGCTCAAAGCGGTGCCCACAGCCCTTCCTTGGGACAGGGCCTGGGGGGCTCCCCCTCACTCTTACCTGTGCGGGAGGGCGGAGGGCGCTGCTCCCATGTGCGGAGCAAAGTTTGTGCATAAGACAGCATCACGGGGGGCTGTGGGCAGCGGCGGAGCAGGGATGGGGAGCCAGGGTGAACCCCAGACCTCGGGCAGGCTCCCCCGGGGGGGACAGCGCTGCCCACCCAGCGCCGCTGGCCTCGCCGGGCTGCCCCGCTGCCCGTGGCTTGGGGAGGGCACTCACGCTGGCAATTGTTGGCGGGACGGTTTTCGTGTATCACGAGAAATAAACACACAGGTAGATAAATTAATAAACCCGTGGCCAAGCAGCCTTCATCTGCACGCACATCCCCTCTCCGCTCCTCTTCCCCCACCCCCCAAGCAAATCCTGAGTAGTTCTAAAACTTATAGTGCGCCCAAAGAAGTCCCTGATTTATGGAGTTTACTAATGCTAACTGAATACTGTCTGTCAGGCAGCGCTGAAAGGCTCTCCGCGCTAATACAAGAAAAGGCTTTGTGTTGCTAAGCGATTAGAGCAGATGTAATGAGATTTACCCCAATCCTGCTTTGCCCTTTCCCTATCTTCAGTAAAATTGTGTGTGTGTGTTTTCTTTCTTTCTTTCTTTCTTTCTGGAGGGGGCTGAGGGGAAGAGGGAGGGAGGAGGTGGTGAATTTCTGAGCCTGTCTTATACATTGTAGCGAACAACAGCGTAACTTTGCCTTTAGTTTAATGAGTCTGGATATTTACTATTCAGAAGTGAGCAAAAAAGAGCACCTGTCTACACAAGGAAGAGAAATTTCGCCTTTGTAACAGAATGAAACATTATCCTAATGTTATATTCATAGCTATAAATTACTCGCTACACTTTCTTTGCATACCTTATCTGTGCACTTGCAAAAGTGGGTAAATAAAAAGGGAGATGCTGTAAAGGGAGAGCGGATGGCGGCATATAACGGTTATTATTTTCATAACTAAACATTAGTTCCACGAGCGGTTAAAACAATGAGTGTTTGTGCTAAAGTAATGAGGGATTTCGTGACCCCACCGTGTCCCGTCCCGTCCTCCCCCTCCTCTGCCCTCCCCCCCGCGATTAAATCACGTATTGATCATTTCAGGGCATGGGGGGAGGAGGCGAAGGGGCAAAAGCAATGCAGGAATACACACGTGTAAGCGTCCATGTGTGCATATGCGTCCCTGCATATATATATATATATATATATATATATATATATATATATATATATATATATAGTTACACATACGCACACACTGAGGGAAAATTCCAGCCTCCTCCACCAAAGTTTTCCCTCCTCTTTTTTAAAAATAGCGCATCCCTCGCAACTCGACGGCACATTTGTAGCGGAGCGGACTATTTTTTTTTTCTTTTTAACTCCGTACGATACACTGGCTCTCCCCACTCTTTGTTGGTTTTTTCTTTTTTTTCTTTTTTTTTTTCTTTTTTTTTTAAGATGCGTTTTGAGCTTTGCTTTCCGCTTGGCTTGGTGCACGCAAACTGAATTTGCAAGTGACGCAGGAGCCAGGCGAAAAGGAGGCGAATTCTGGTCACGTCCTTGCTAACTGACAACAAGCAGGCTAGCCAAAAAAAAAAAAAAAAGAAGAAGAGAAAAAAGCAGGGAATGGGGGGAAGAGTCCAATTTCTTTTTGAGTCTTGGTAATTGGGTACTTTTACAGGCAGATCACGCTATTTGGGCAGAATAACAAGTTTGGAAAGGCCAATAGCTCTACGCTGCCACCGATTTCTACTACTTTATTTATTTATTTAATTTTATCTCCCTTCGCCTCTCGCTTCCCGTCTTCCCCGCCACGGTTTTATTTACCCAGGCAGCGCTCGCAGAGGCAGCACAGCGCCCCGTGCTTTGGGCGGCTGTGCTATCCCCATGTTTCCCTGCCCCGATGGGTCAGAGCCGCAGAGGAGGACAGGGTCACACCGCATCCCCAAACGCGGGATGCAGCGCCCTCTTTTTTTAGGGCTTGGGCTTTAGGAGGAATTCTGTAATGTGCAGTGATTTCAGGAAGGACAATGCAATCATTAATCATCCCCTCTCCTTTTGATTTGGATACACGTTTGCAACACAGAAGGGCAAGGAAACAATGGTGATAGCGCTAGATCTTTACATATTTATATAGAGATAGATAAAGATATATATGTTACATCCATCAGGTACAAACACTTCATATGCAGCTTAGCTCCGCTATAACATCGATTAACATTCTGTCCTTACATTCATCGTTGTCAATGGCAGAAAGAAAAAAAATTGCATGCGGTAGGCAGCTGATCATTTTAATTAAAAAAAATTTTTATTACGAAACTAGTTTGTATAAAATAGGGTTATACAGGACCTTTGTCAGTTTGTAATAAAACAGTAAGAAAAGGCAGTGGTGGTGGGGGGGTGGTTTGTTTGCTTGTCTGGTTTTTCTTTTTTCATTTTTTTTTCTTTTTCCCAAAAGGCAGCACATGAGAACAAATGGCTACCGTTTTGCGTTTGGACAATAGCTGCATAAACTTTGTTCACTTTGAACATTGTTTAATGACATTATTAATACATTAACAAAATTTCTATAAAGTAAGACACATTGGTGCTAAAGTACATCTGGAGGAAATCCAAGTCCTTTACAAAACCACGTACAAAAATGGCAGTTGTAAGGTAACGTTGACTACGAGTCTAAACATGAAGAGGTAATAAGCATTACATATTAAAAAAAGTATCAAGATATACACATTTTAAACCATTTGTACAAAACCTCTATAAATCTCTCTCTCTCTTATGTACAAAAATAGCTTAATATATCCCCAAACGGGTTAGGATAGATACAAATAGATTTTCTTATCATAAAAAAATTCACAAAAAAAAAAAAGATTGGAAGCATTCTATGATGGAAACGAGAGGAAAAGCTTGGATCGAGGGGAGGGAGAGGCACGGGGAGACGGAAGGTAGACGGGGCTCCAGGGACTTCTTTGAGTACAGCATAGCTTAACTTCAGTATCTCCGCAGACATCGGGAAACTAACTTTGTCCACAGGTGATGAACGCCAGTCTCTGAAGGGCCGCGGCGGCGGCGAGGTGCGGAGATGGGCCGGCCGCCTTTCTGCTGAGGAGGAGGAGGAAGAGGAGGAAGAGCTCCTCCGCCGGCCGAGGAGCGCAGCGCCCTTTCCCGGGGCTGCCCCGCCGGACAGCCGCTCCGCCGGGCCGCGCTCCGGGGCACTGCAGAGCCCGGCCGGTCCCCGGGCAGCGCTGTGCCCGCCCGCCGAGAGACGTGCCCGCACCGCCCTCCGACGGCAGGGGAACGGGAAACGCAACAGGTTCTTTTTCTGCGTGGATTTTTGTCTCTCTGTGTGTGATCTGCTTTTGTGTCGGTTTTTTTTTTTTTTTTTGGTTTTTGTTGGTTTGTTGTTTTTTTTTTCCCTTTTGCAACTGTCCTGTAACAATAAAAGAAAAGAGGAGATCAGAGCCACGCCGCGACCAGCGCAGCATCGCAGAGCCGCTCGTAAGTACCGCGGGACACGCTGCGACCGCCCGAGGGGCATCCCCGGCTGCGCCCCCTCCCCGGCGGCTGCTGCCCCGCGCCCGACACCCCAATATGCCCCGGTATCCCCCCGGTATCCCACCGATATCCCACCGGGATCCCCCGGCCCTCCGCGGTTCCTACCCACCTGCCGGGAGGGCGGCCGGCGCTCAGAACCAGCTGGTGAAGTCCAGGAGCTCCTGCTCCTCGGGGCTGAGCGGGTCGTAGGAGCCCTCGTCGGAGGAGTAGGAGGAGACGGGGGAGCCCGCCATGGAGTTCATGTCGTGGGAGTAGCTGGGCGAGATGGTGGGCGAGAGGACGCCCGCTTGGAAGGCGGCGCTGACGGCGTCATGCTCGTCGAGCAGCTGCTGCAGGGCGCGGATGTACTCGACGGCGGAGCGGAGCGTCTCCACCTTGCTCATCTTCTTGTTGGCGGCGCCGTTGGGGACGTGCTCCCGCAGCGTGGCGAAGCCCAGGTTCACCAGCTTCACCCGGTTGCGCTCCCGCTCGTTGCGCCGCGCCACGGCGGCGGGCTGCTGCTGCGGCAGGCTGTACCCGAAGCCGCTGAAGTTGAGCCTCCTCTTGCAGCGCATCAGCTCCGGCGAGGCCGAGCGCTGCCGCTTGGCCGTCCGCGGCGCCGAGGGCTTGCCGCCCGGCGAGGGCTGCCCGCCCGCCGGGCTCAGCTGCGGCGGCGGCGCCCCCGGGGGCGGCCCCGGCGGGGCGGCGGCGGCGGCGGCGGCCACGGCCGCGGCGAAGAAGCAGGCGGGCTGCAGGAAGGGCGGCTGCCCGGCGGCGCTGGACATCCTGGCGGGGCTGCCGCTGGCCATAGGCGAGGGGGGCGTCCTGCGAGGCGGGGGCGCCCGAGGGACGGCCGGTCCCCGTCCCCCCACTAGCACCACAGAAAAAAAAAAAATCAAACAAATCTAAAAGAGAAAAAGGGAAATCTTGCGACGTTCAATTTAAAAATAAAAAAAAAAAAAAAAAGAAGAAGAAGAAGAAAAAAAGCTAGGCGACGGACGGCAGGGGAAAGGGACAGCGGCGAGGGACGGGAGCGGACGGCGGAGCCGGGCGGGCGGCGGGGACGGCGGGCGGCTCTGCCCGCCCCCCTCCCTCTCGCCCTCCGTGCGGCGGCCGCGGGGAGGCTCGTGGCGCTCGCGTGTGCGCAGGCTGCTTTGCAAAGCCCCCTTTGCAAAAAAGTGGCTGAGGATTGTGTCTCTTATAAGGGGCGGACGGGGCTCGCCCCCCCCTCTTCTCCTACACACACACACACACACGGACGAGCCTCCCCCCGCCGCCCCCCGCGCTCACACACACACACGCACACCCTGCACCTTGCGCCTTCCACGCTCCCCGCCTTTGCCGGCCGCGATGCGCGGAGCGCTGCCGCCTTTTCAGCGCGGGGCGCACACACGCACACACACACACAGACAGACACACATACACACACACACACACACACATGCACAGACAGACAGACAGACAGACACACGGGAGCCCCCGCGCCCCCCGCCGCACACGCGCTGGCGGCCCCGCCCCCCTCCCCCCCGCGCGCCGCTCCCCCGCCCCGCGCGCCGCCCCCGCCGCTCGCGGGTTTGTTGTCGCAAGTGCGTGCGCCCGGCGCGTGCCGCGCTCCCGGCCCTGAGCAAACACCCGCGCCGGGGCGCCGCGCGGGCCGGGGGCGGGGCGGGGGCGGCGCGCGTGGGCGCCGCGGGGGGGGCGGGGGCGGGAAAGCGTGAGGGGAAAGGGGAAGGGGAAGGGGGAGCCCTGCCCGCCCGCCGAGGGGTGCGGATCGCGCTGAGGGACAGGCCGCCGCTGACTCCCGGCGGAGCATCCTCTGTGCACCTGCCGGGCTTTGGAGGAGGGAGGGCCGCCGTGCGGGATGTGTTGGCACGGAGCTGTCCCGTGGCGAGGGCAGCCAAAGTGGTGCGCGCCTGCGGGAAAAGCGCCCTTGCCGTTGCGGAACGCCGCGCATTTAGGGAAACTTCGTGTGCGGGACCTCGGCTTCTCCTTGTCCCTAGAGAGCACCGGGAGGCTGGTATTGCTCCCTCGGCTCGCCGTGCTGAGCTCCATAAGTGTCCGAGCCCCTCCACTGGGGGCTGCCATGCCCCCCGGCTTGCAGTGGCCGGAGCCGCGTGTGCCCGGCACCGCACACACTCCGCGGGCCGCCTGATGGCTCTATTAGCCAGCGACAACCGCGGGGGAGCCCGGCCGGGTGACAGGAGGAGGGCGGCTCAGAGGAGAGCAGGGTAGAGGCTTCTCGGGAGAAGTCACCTCGAATTACCCCTGTGGAATGCTGATCACCGCGGGGTCAGCCTGTCGGGAGGGAAAGAACAAACCTCTCCCGGGCACGTCCCGCTCGGGCGGTCCGGCACGGGGAGGGAGGAGGTTTGCCTCATAAAGTAAGGGTGTGTTGGGCAGAGCTGGCAGGTGTAGAGCCAGCGCACAGATCCCATTTCCCAGGCCACGCTGTCTGCTTGCTGAGCCCGGGGAAGCCACTGACCCCCTGCTCCTCCTGTGGCACCCTGCAAAGTGGAAGTGGGGCACCAGCTCTGCAAGCAGGCAATGGCATTGGCTTGTAACTGCGCAGTCAGGATGGACCTGGCCTGTGCAGGAGAAATTATCACTGCTTTCAGGTGAAGTCTCACTTATGGTTCAGGAGCAAATGCTGAGAGTTTGAGGCTGGTGTGCTTTGGGGGTCACACTGACCCTTGGGGCTGCAGGGGTGTAGGCAGCCTGGGAGGCATGACCCGGTTCAGCACCAGAGAATGCTGATCTTGGCACTCTCCCCCTGCCCTCCTGCCTTTCACATATTTCTGAAATCTTTAGCACATTTTCTACCTTCTACTCTGTCTCATTTCCACTCTGTAAACTCAGATGTGTGTGCTCTCTAACCCACCAAAAAGAGCAGAGCCATGGTGTGATAGCCTTGCCATGGTGATATTATGGTTTTAGGAAGTCCCTGGTAGGTAGCTTTAATCCCTGGTACTCACACCAGCTCCAAAGCATGGAAGGAGGGGATCTGCATAGTCCATGTTGAGTTTCAGTGGAAATGACTGCAAAAGTAAGTCCTGTACTGTTGTTGACCTCAATTACAGCAGTCTGGAGCTGTAGAAATCAGTTCTGCTCATCTGCCACTGGATCTCTGACCCTGGCTGAGTGTGAGTTAAAAAAGTGCTAAGCAGAAACATAGCACAGGAGAACCTCAATGTGCACCTGCTAGCTAGTAATTGTATAATTTTTTAACATGTCAGCCTTTAATGCTGTGTCATGTTAAACATGTCAGCTTTTCAGCACGTGTGATGAAAAATGTGAAGTAGTTCTGTGTGGTCATATTTATTTTGGGACCTCTTCATTGATCTCTGACCAGTTTCTGACTTCTAGCTACTGTCTCATCACATAGGAAATGTTTTCACTTATTTTATCCACTTTTGGGCAGGACAGCCAGACCTTAGCAAGATAAAAGGTTTGCTTGTATTTCCTGTTTGGGGAGCTCTCCTTCTTCAGTTCCAGGTCTCCAACATCCCTTGTCTGATGTCAGAACAGACTGCGCTGGAAGCAGTTGTTGCATCACCAGCTCTGCATTGGCTTTGGGAAGTGCTAACAGAAATATCAAAGGAATTGCAGAGCTGTAAGCTATATATATATATTTAAATAAATATGTTTAAATATATATATTTAAACAGACTAATTCTTCTAGATCAGCCTGATTCCATAACTTGTGTAGATACACTACATAGGGACATTCCTGCCCTTCTTCCTGGAAGTGGCAGAATAAGGCTGGAGTTTCTGGGTCCCTTCTTCTCCAGTCTCAGAGGGCTCTTAAAAAGGCAAAAAACTGTGAGTCCCAGAGGTCACCAAGTGTAACTCATGTAATTGTGCCTCTGTGGCCCTGTACCCATTTGGGTCATGGTGTGTGTTTGTGTGGGGGGTGGATGAGGGGGGCAGAGCCTTTTCCTCCCTTTTCTCTTTCCTCCCACTGCCACCGGGGAAGGAACTCACCCCTTCTGTCTGGGGTGATTCCAATCTCACCAGCTCCTCTGTGTGCTCTCTGTGCAGAGTAAGGGACCAGATTCCTAAATAATAAATATTGTCCCAAGGTCCCCCGCCTCCACCCACTCCTATGCACAGTCCTGCACCTGCGCCTTGAAATTCTTCATTCTAATATAATGATAAATAGCCCTTGCCCTTTTCATTTGGCACTTTTATTTCAGTCTTTATTTATTTATTTGTTTATTTTTAAATCTTGGATTGTCACTATTTTCTAGTGACTTTTTTGTGTGCCTAAATTGTAGCCATACTCATGAGGCCTTTTGAAGTCCTTGCCTTTTTTTTTAAAAAAAAAAAAAAAACAGCTCTGGTATGCTTTTTTTTTTCCTTGCCACTTCTTTTCTTTTTTAAAGGCCATTTACGTTATGATTAAATGCTGTCTTGGAAAAGCAGAACGAAAGTCGTTAATCTATATAGATCTTCAAAGAATCGATACATTCGGGACTTCTGTAGGATTTGTTACACTCCATTTTGTTACAGTAGGCAGCTCGTCTGGATTTGGGCACATGTGTTTCTCTCCCTCCCCTCGCCCTCCCCCTCGCCTTTCCAGCTTCCCCCCCAAGAGTGAAAATAAAGTAAAAGGTCTTTCATGGTAAACAAAACCAGCTTATTCTCCACATAGAACACATGAATAGCTGGAAAAAAAAACTTACAATAAATGGTGCATTTTTTTCTCTGCTGGGTATAGCATTCAAGATCAGTCCAGTATTCAAGAAGCAGTCCATTTTTTGCTCAGCAAGAGAGTTTAGAAAAGAAGCGTGGGGTCTATTCAAGGATCTTTCCCCCCTTCACAATTGCTGGGCTTTATGAAACCTATCTTCCATGCCTTGTCAGAGTATTTCTGGGGACCAATTAGTGCTTTGTTGCAAGGCTTCTTTGCTGAATCTTTGAGCAGCAAGAAAAAGCTCTCTTGAGTCTCCCCTTATTTTGACTATTTCAGTCATTACTCAGTGTAATAATTAATATGACAACTGGACGCTGAAGTTTGTATAGAAACACCTCGGCTGCAGGAGAGAGCGTGCAGTGGGTGGTAACAAGCTACAGATCAGACCGAGAAGCCACACACACAAGGAAAGGGGGAAGAAAAGAGAGGGAGAGAGAATAATGAATGAAAAGAAAGAGGGAAAGAATAAAGATAAATAAATAGTTGGTGCGGCCTGAAGAAACATAATACAGACTTGGAAGGGAGAAAAAAAAAGGCACTTTGAGTGGTGTTTGGGGGGGTCAACCCCAGAGAGTTAAACTTATTTTGAAACAGTTTCCATGTGAATATAATTTTCAACATTTGCTACTTTCAGAAGTCAGGAAAGAGATTTTTCCCTGAAAAGGCAAGATGGTCCCTCGGGTAAGTAATTTTTAAGGACGGTGTGTTTGCACTTTTGCATAGTTGATAAAGTTCAATGCCTCTTCCTAAGCATCCCTGTATGGAAATGAGAACTTAACCATGAAACCTTATTCTTAATTAATTGTTGACCATCCTGCCCAGGGTGGAGTAGGTGGGTTATTGGCATAGTAAGTTTGAGTTTTCTTTGTGTTGTATCGCTACAAGAGGAATAAAGCCTCTGCCTCAATGAAGAATTAAAAATGACGTTTGACCAGGGGACACTGCCGAATCCACCTCGAAAGGCGTCTTGGGATGAACACTCATCACTTTCCAGACATTTCTTGGGCTGCCAATGAGGGCATAATAAATAATTAGAGGTTTTAAGCGTATTAGATACAGCTCATGCTAATGAGCTACATCAGGTCTTGTGCTAACCTGAAGTGACAGTTTGCATATAGGGCTGCAAAAAAGAAAAAAAAAAAAAAAAACAACACACAGGGGAAAAAACCCCAAAAACCCCAACAAAACATAAAAAAACAGGAAAAAAAAGCCACAAACAAACAAGACCCCAAACCAGCCGCCGAAGCATCTTTCCCCCGCGGCCCCGTCCCGCTCGCCGCCCCCGCGGGTGCCGCCCGCTGCCCCCCTGCCCTCCGCGCCCGCGGAGCGGAGCCCTTGGCTGCCGGCTCTGCCGGGTGGCCCCATTGTGCGGCCACGAGCTGCGCGCCTGTCAGAGCCCCGGGGGATAAATCACACCGGGCTGCCCTCCCGCATACCCCAGCGCCACTTTTTGGACAGCTGAGTATTTTGGGTGGGGAGTGGGTGGGTTGTTGCCGGCTCCTCCGAAGCGGTGGTCCCCTGCAGGAGGGGTAGCAGAGGGTTTGGGTGGTGATGCCTGCGCAGGCTGCGAAGCGGATCCCCCGCTATTCCCGAGGAGGGCAGGCTGTGGGGACAGCCGGGGGTCCCGGGTCCCCTCTGCCGTGAGGACACAGTGCCACCTCCCGGCCACCCGCGCCCCAGAGGGAAGGAACCGGGGAAATCCGGGTGGAGTGGGATCGGGCGCAGCCTTGAGGTCTCGGGGAGCCCGGTTCTGCAGTGCTGGGTGGATTTGCCAGCACGGTGCAGAGGGACGTGCGGGAAAATGCTGTCTTTACGGGGTGTAAGGGAGAGCTACAGCATCCTGAGATCTCTGGTAAATGCATACACAGTGTTGATAAGGGGGATGCCCCCCTCCCATGCACACACACACCAAGTACCTAAGATACTTGTGGAATACTCATCTGGGAATTTCTTCCACCAACTTAGAAAATTCCCCATTCCACTGCTTACTGCACTCTCACACTCACTGGGACCTCCTGAACCAGCAGGGAAACAGGGAGCTGCAGGCCAAGGGTGGGCCCAGTGTCCTGGCACAGGAAAGGACATCCTTGCCCAGACACAAAGACTCAGAGCTCCAGGGAAGCCGCCACTGTGCAAATGGGTAGCAAAGAGCAGCCTGAAAAGCAGCCCAAGTCCGTGGCCCCTTGAACTCGCATCGTGCCGGCCAGGGGAGCTTGCCAACTTCAGGGCAAAGAGCCCTGTGAGCTGTGGCTGAGAGCACAGCCCAAAAGGACTGCATGTGGTGTGTGCATGTGTGTGTGTGTGTACTCAAAGAAAGTGTGTTTTGCAGGGAGAACACGTGTTTTAGGCAAAAGCAAGGTTGGACATCAGTGCATATTGTTGAAAGAAGAGGGGAATGCTCTGTGCTGCAGCAAAATCCCAGAGCAGAACTAAGAGACTTAAAGCCCAGCTGCTCACACCAGCCAGGGAATCAGGCCCACGAGGAAGCTTGAAACCCAAGTGGGAAAACCTGGCTGGCAGTGTCACTGCAGGGGGAAGAATCCGTGCTTGGTATGCTGAAGTTGTACTTCAAAGAGTACAGGGAAGCTCCAGCAGTTTGAACTCTGAAATGGCCCAAGGTAACCGATGCTGATGCAACTGCATATTCCTAAGGGGAATGTCACTGGGCATACACATGCTCACACAGCCCCACACACCACTTTGCTCCAAAACAGGAGACACTGGGAATTCCTCCTAGCAAGATGGAACTTTGTTTTCTTCAATCAGTGCCTTCTGCCACCAGGCAACCTCTGACAGTGCAGTGACCAAACTGGTGGCAATACACTGGTGATATTATTATAATTGTATAACAACAAGGGTGAGAGATAATCTTGCAAAATAAATACAAAAAATCGTGGGCTAGGAGGCAAAACAGATGATTACAAAGATTTGTCATGAGCAGTGTTTTAGGTATTTGATATTTCACTTTGTCTTGCCATTACCATTGAGTAGAGTGGACACATGCAAGAAAAGGGATGGAGAAAGGGAATGAACGGAGACCAAAACCATGTAAAAACCATAAAGTAAAAGAGAGATTAAAGATTATAGAAAAGAGAAAGAGTTAGGAAAGAAAGAGGAAGGCACAAACAGAGGAAAGAATAGTTTATCGCACTGAAAATTACCAGGTGGCAAGGCATGGTGTGTGGGGAAGGTAAACAAGACTAGTTTCTGGAGTCTGTCTTGTCCTGCACAGGGGCTATAATCAGAGTTGTCACCATCTTCATCTCACTGTTATTTTTTTCCAAGGTGGTCTTCAGTCTCCCTATCATGATAGGGCTATGCCTCGTGCTGCACAAACACAGGCTACAAAATACTGGCTGCCATAATGAATTTACTGGCTGAGTAGCTAAAACACAGTAGTTTTTCTACTGCTGGCGATTATTAGGGATACTTTCCCCTACTGCTCTGCCTTTCCTTGCCCCATCCTCCTGCGACGTGAGCAGGATCCAGTGTGTGTAGTGTGCATCACATTTGGTGATCTTGACCTGCCAGCCCATACCACAGGCTTGCTGATCACATCAGAAATAACTTCCTACCCTACAGGCAGTTTCAGAATGCACAAAGAAGCAGCTCTTCTGAAAAAGGTATGTATGTATTTGCACCCAAAGCACAGAGTCACTTCAGAATGCATGTTATATAATTGATATTTTCAGTGGGATGGACTCTGACTCCACAGTAAGAACTATGAAATGGTTCCACTCAGTTTCCCCGCTGTAAGGCTGCTGGGTTTTGTAGGTATGAAAATTTACAGTAAGTCTTTTCTAATGTTCATCAATATGAGTTTGCACAGGTGTGGGTAGTAGAGCTTCCTTCAAGGAGAAAATAACTGTAAAGAGAATTTTTCTTCATCATGAAAATATAGCAAGATTACCTGCCTTGGCACAGTTTCTAAGACTTCATTTTCCCAAATAGCAAGATAGATACTTCAAGCTATCTATCTGTCAAGCTCCATTTTTTCACCTGCCCTCTGATATTGGGATACAGATTTCCAATCTCCTTTACCCCCTTTGGTGACTCTTATTAAGCCAAACCTGGGCTTTTTCATATCAGTACTTTACTAACCTTTCCTGATTTATGTGTCCCACCCTGTTCCCCTTGTGCTTTCCATGGCTGACACCACATACAAGCACACGTACATCACGTGTAGTTTTCTACATCTTCCTGCCCTGGAGCTCTGACCTACTGTTTCCTGCTCTTTTTCTTCCTTTACCTTCCTCTCTTTCCCCATGCTCAGGCTCATATCCCAGTGTGAGGTTCATGCTGCTAACTCCTGTCTCATGTTTCCCCTGGACTGGATGTCTCTCTCTGGTTTCTGGTGAGCGGAGTGGTGTCTCCTGCTCTCTGAGATCTTTGGAAGCAGCCCCAGAGGTCCTACTAAAGGATAAATCCCTCAGCTGCTGTGCCTTGCCAGAGCCTTCCGTGCCTGACGTTTGATATCCCAAGAACACATCATGGAGAAGGTCTGATATCTGTCCAGAGCCTTCTGTGCCTGATGTTTGCCATCCAAAGAGCAATCCTGGAGAATGTCTGATATCTGTCCAAGGGGAGTGACCCCGAGGTGAAACCCACCTGAGGCTGAACACGCAGCTGCAGTGGGAAGGAACGGGCTGGAGGCTGAGCTGAAAACCATGTGTTGACTTGAAAAAAAATGAAAACAGCTGATGTTGATCAGGAGGAGGAAGGCTGCTAATTCAGAGCATGCTGCTGCTCCACGTTGGGTGCAGCCAGAAGCAATCTGCTGGAGAGCGGCAGCGGCTGCTCGGTGTGCCAGCGGTGGGTGGGGTGGGCGTGCAGGGAGAACGCCCCCTTGGCACGCTGTGCAGGGGAGGGAGCTGGGGAAGGGAATGGCTTTGCCTTGCCTGCTCCTCTTTAAATACCTTTGCACACATCTCTGCCCACTGCACTGAGTCAGAAGGTTTCACCTGCTCTAGTGGAGGGGCCTCCCTGTGTGGGCATTGCTGCCTTTGCAACATGGACTCGCAGCACTGCAAAATGAATGGTGACGCTTTCCAGGTAAGTGGTGGGGGTCTGTGCCTGCTTTTTGCAGAGGTGAGGGGTGTCCTGCCTCACTCCTGCACTCCTATGCTTGTCCTTCCCTCTCTGAGAGGCAGTGTGACCCCAGAGGAGAAGAATCAAGGTGGCCTGTCCTGATGCTTTGCAGTACCTGAGCAATTTTGGCAGCTCTGTATTTGTCTGCTGTTAATTGTGCTCACAAAAACGCAGTGAGAATACAAACAAACATTGCAACAGTATCATTGTGTACATGGCAAAAAGACAAAGAATCAGAAAAGACCAGAAGCTTATTGGAGGTCTTAAATGTGTGTGATGAAAAAAGCTGTCTTCTTTGGTTAAAGGAAAACAGATGAAATTATGTGCTCTTCTGGTGTAACTTTTTGTTAAATTTGGGGCTATCTTGTCTTCTTTTTTAATGTTTACTTACTGACTGACTTTGAACTCTTTGCTTTGGGAAATACAGGAAGGACCTGAAGTTCATGCCTTTTCAATACAGGCACTGATGTTACTGCAGGGGCAAGTGATGTAACCCGAGGCCAGCATGGTTAATTATTAGGACAAAATTCTGCACTTATCTGTCCTATGCAATGCTGCTGAAGCCTGAGACAAGCTGCATCAGATGTGCAAAAAAGGGCTTCTATTTCTTTTAAGAGCAGAGATGCCAAGGAAGCCTCTATTCCTACTTCTTTGTGTGCTGAGGCTGAACTCCCACAGTATTTCTCTAGAGTCTCACCTTGCTGCTTATCCAAGTTGTGTAATTGCTTGGTTCCAATGATGAGTGCCATGAGGAGCATTTAAATGCCTTAAGAAATTTGACTTGGAAACTAATTCCATTTTCACAAGTAACTTGGAAATCTTTTAATTTGAAATATTTTTCCTTCCTCCCCTCCCCCCTCCGTTTTGCATATCTAGTAAATTTGAACTTTACAGCAGTGAGGTGAAAGTTTTATATCCCTGAAATTGCAAGAAAAACTTTCTCTGTCTCTACCAGTGTTGGAATTCACTCTGAAGGGCTTTAGCTAAATGTCTCAGCAAGGGATTAGAAGGCAAGATGCATTAGATAGGATTGGGTTATTGACCCCTAATGCTGCCACCTGTGTCAGAATGGCAATACCAATCTGTGCAATGTGGCTAACTAAAAATGCAGGTTTGTGATTGTCTCAAGTCCAGGGATGGTTGTTCATGCTCTTCAACTGGTTCTCATGTTATTTCCTAGAAAAAAAAAACAGAGCTGGAAGAAAATTAGAGCCGAATTTATGCACATTATAAATCACATATACATATCACAGAGACAATATTGCAACACAATAAAATTGTTTCTTTGAGTCTGAATCATAATCACAATAGTAACAAAACTGTAGGACTACCCCAAAGCTTCAATTCCTCCATGTATGTTGAGGGACAAGTAGTTAAAGTCCAAAATGAGAATGGAAAAACTGATCAACAGGTAAAGCTATGCATAAGTACTACAAAAATCTCAACAATAATGTGAGTGCCTCTGTTTTTGCTGCTATCACCTCCAGTGCACATGTTGAGGTTTATTATCTACCGTATGTATTGATACAGGCTCCATATACCCTGATAAGAGCTGAGTACCAGGGAAACAATCATTTTAGTCTTCTCCCCCTTTGCAATTAAAGGTGTCACCTCTGTGACAGGTTCAGGCATGGGCTGATCCTTGTCAAAAGACCTTCCAGGGAGCTGAGTGCAAATGCAGATGTGCAAGAAGTTAAGCAAGTATGAGGCTCTTTAGAGCATTAGTGCCTACTCCCTACTGCAATATAAATCAACTTACAAGAGTGGGAAAATTACTGAGGACACATTGAAAGCAGCTGATCTTAAATCAAAGCTAGTGACCAATGAGTTTGAAAAGATTTTTTTAAGAATTTTTTGTCTAATCTCGTTGTACAAAGAGATCAATTATTATCATCAGGATTACCTTGCAGGACTTCAACTTTGCATTATCTCCCCTGCAAGTATGCAAATCATGAATTCTTTATTTGTCACACACATTCAAGTCAATCTGTCATATAAGTTGGTTCTCACAGCATGACTTGGCAAAAATATTTTAAATATATAACTGTTGTCTTTTAGAGCAGTTTCATTGCAGACAGTGAAAACCAACATATCGACCCACTGGACAGACAATGGTGGAGCCAGTTCTGTCCTTGAGATCAGTTTTGGCTGTGGTGGGTGAGAACAGAAGGAAAAAGCAAAGTATGGGCAGTATTTGAGATGACAGTTTTGGTCACACTGCCATAAAATTTCAGTACTACAGACATTTGTTTTGGCTTTTGCCAGACTCCTGTCATTGTTTTCCCCTGTGGTTGCTGGAGGTGTAAATGGGTTTCATTAGCCAGCTGACACATCACTTCCAGCTGCTGTTCCTCTTGGTGCTCCCCATGTAGGAGCTGGGCTGGCTCCTGCATGGGGACTCAGGAGACACAGAGATGCTGCAGGAAGTGTCACAGCTAAACAGGTGGCAATCTTCCTTCTGGTGCAGCACTTCTACTACAGTTCGCACTAGAGGTCCCTCATAAGGCTGAAAGACATTTGGAAAACCTTTGCAGGCTCTGGAAACAAAGCCAGATAGAAAAATGTGTGGCCAGTCTGTTAGCTGCAACCTTGGAGGCAGCCTTGGAGAATCAGCAATTATTTACTTTACAAAAGAAGGCAGCTCTTCATAGCTCTGCCTCAGGAAATGTAGGCCCACCAAGAGCTTCATGGCTTCAGGGCAGCTGGCTTTGATTGCTAATTTGTCTTCTACAAAGGCTATCTTTGCTGAGGACAATATTTGGGAACTGGGACTCTTTTTACTCTGATTTATATGTTCAATTGAGCAATAACCATAATAAGAGCAAGCTCTGCCCAAAAAGACAGATCTTTATAAGGAATATTTGAATGGGTACCTTGAATCAAGCTTTAGCCCAGGTCTTTAGCCCTCTGTGTTGCAGATGTGTGGTGTGATCTTCGAAATAACGACCTCAGACAATTTGTCCAAGTCCAGTAGATGTTAAAAAAAAATGAAATAAACCTGCAAATAAGATATTAATGTGGTCTCCAAAAGTTTGTGATGGTTGTACATGAAGTTTACTCTGATATCAGAAAAATTGGGTGATTGAAATGTCAGCAGGCATTTACCTGCCATGCCAAGTACCCAGCTTTCAAGACCTGCCTCCACTCCAGGGCTCAGTTTCCTCTTTCAGAAGTGGTGAAATAGCTCTTCCCTTCTTAACAGGGCTTTTGTGAAAAGAAACACGTGTAGAGACATGCAAAGACATTCTAGTCATGAGAACTGTGAAAATAATGAAAATAAACCTTTTGAGAGTATGGAAAATTGCCTTTTGGAATTTGCAGAGCAGAAAATCAATGAGAGAAAGGGAACAAACATAAATGAAAACACATCTTGCCCCGAGTCTTTACTCATTTTGGGATTTAGGGAAGATCTAGATGTTTGCTCCAACATTTTTCTTTTTTATTTTTCTTTTATTTGATTGATGTGGTTATTTTGTTTCAAAATCACCTTCCATATCCTTCCTGTGGATACTACCTCTCTCCTGGGGATACCTGGAAGGTACAAGCAGAACTGAAGGGAAACACAGACCATGGTCTGCATCTCTGCACAGAGCTCATCCACATTTCTCTGCTTAACCCTGAGTGCTGAGGAAAAGGAAGCCTGAGGGAAAGACTTTGCTGCACTGGAGCTGAAACCAAAGTGCAGAAATGTTTCCAGTCATCCCTGAGGGGAGACAAGGATGATATTAGGTTTATTTACATGTCCTTTTTGACTACCTTACTCTCACCAGGGCTCTAGTTGGAGAGAAGGGATTTGCATCTCTACCATCATAAATCAGAGCAGCCCCAGAGCTGTTTTATACCTTCTTTACATCGCTGCTGTGCAAAAGGGACATGGAGAAAGGCAAAACTGACTCCTAGGGTGAATGGTAGTGATTTTTGTTTATTTTTTTCTTTCCTTTCAGGAATCTAGCTACATTGAAGACTCCCCCAGTAAAAATGGTGTGATTTCTTTGATTTTCTCTCTGAAAGAAGAAGTCGGGGCATTAGCTAAAGTCCTGCGCACATTTGAGGTAAATATTTTCCTTCAGGTCTTTACAATTTTGTATTGCAGCCACACTTTCTCAGGGTCTTGGAGGTTGTGTTTGTGATTCTATTTCATTGCTATTGCAGGGGAAAGCAGCCTCTGTTTCTTTTCTGGGCTTAAAATCCCTTTAAGTCTTGGGGCAGAAGTAGCTTAAAAATTAAAGTAGTAAATTAAAACCGCTACCCCACATGAGGGTGGGATAAATGAATTTTTTCCACTTAAAGGGGAAATATTTAATCATAACTGCTTAGTAAAAGGTAAGAGTGAGTTGGGCTGTGACCTAAGATTGACTTATAACCAAATAATTTGCCTTACAACTTGTAAGGCAAATATAATTTGCATGTGAGCCATGTGACTCACAATGCACATTGCATGAGGTGTTTCTGCTGGGGGCAGCTTTTAGCTCTTGCCCACCCAAAAAATCTGATATAAAAGATTTTACCATCTCCTACCTGCAGTACTTCTACAGAGTGGGTAGAGGGTGCCTACAGAACAGCATAAAAATGACAGCAATTTTTTTCACAGCAAAGGGACTCAGTAACTTAGGCTGAGTGATTTGGAAAATTTTGGGGGAAACAAGGAGCCATTTACCTTTCAGGACATTGTGTGCTTATTTATTCTTGCAGAAATATTTCCCAGATGTCATGAATGTTGTTTGAAAAGCACGAAATCCTTGCGGTTCAGGATGGTTGTGTTGCAACACTCAGCTGTGTACTCTGTGCTCCCAAGCAAATACACTTTTATATTGGTCCTGTGGCTTTTTTTTCTTTTTTTTTTTTTATGTAATAGTTGTGCCTGAAAACAGCATTTTTTTTTAGCACACTCTAAGAAGTTGTGGCCTGCATATTTTCCGTTCATAAATTGAATTTACTAGGAAATGAGAGGTTGTGTGTTATGGGTACAGAAGAAAAACAATCATGAGTTTTAGGACATACTTGATTCATTAAGATAAAAGGAAATTCACCAACAACAGAAGAGCAAGTCTAAATCTGTGAATTGACTAGTAAAATCCTGCAAAATGTCCGTATGTCAGTGATGTGCATGTCTGTAAATGAATTAATGAGACTGATGATATTCTCTTATTAATGCATTGATGTCTAGTAAATAAATTGCTATCAGCTCCAGAGAAAAGTTTGTAGAGGAGCTAGTATAGGAAAGAGAGAAGCAACCATTTCTTGGATGTGACTTTTCTTGCCCCAAAGCAGATACCTAAACTAGACCAACAGAGTCACTTTTCCCAGTGGCCCTGACTGCAGCTGAGAGGTTGGGACTCGTTGGTTTTCCACCCAACAAAGCCAAATCTTTCTGTGCTAAATCTCAGCTCCTCCAGCACCAAGGCTTGATAAGAGACCTGGCACTGGTGCTCTTATATCAGTTTTTCATTTGGCATTGTAATGGGGGCATGGATGGATGGATGGATGGAAGGAATTTAATGGTACGAGCACAGCTCCTCAGGGCTATTGTTAGTGAATTCCTGGTGTAAACCAGAGCAGCCTTTGGGCTGTTGTAACTCCACTCCAAGAACTGCACAGAGGTGTAAGTTTTACACACATGCACAGCTGGGAGAACTTTCCCCCTTTTCCATCCTGGCCATCGCTGTGGTGCCTCAGAGAAACAGACTTTGTGCTCCCTGACATCACAGCCCAGACAGGGAAAGTGGTGATAGGCAGGTAAAGAGTGGAAGCAAACAGGAAGAGCTTGAGGGAATGTGTTTGTCTTGTTCTCCTTCACTGCCTAATAGCAGTAGCTGAGAGCAGCTACTGGAGCTAGCTCAGACTCTCTGTGGGTGGGCTCCCTGGGCAGGGAGACACCCAGCCTTGTCCCCTGGTTTGTGTCGCCAGCTCGCTGCTGCCTTGTGGAAACGGGTTGGGTTTGTCTCAGAGGGGCCTCACAGGAGGATATGTGAGGGTGGCTGCTCCTGCTGTCATTGCCTCATGCAGCAGGAAAAGAGAAAACTGACAAAGCCACAAACAGGATCAGGCTGTTTCCAGGAGCAGATGTGGAGCTGCAATTGTTCACTTCAAGGAGGGGGTCCACACCTTGTGCAGCTGCTGGTGCTGATGTTTTATGCCCGAACCTTCTGCTCCTTGCTGGGGTGGGGGTGCCCTGGCTGCTGGCACCTCTCTGGGCACTCCTGCATGGGAATGCAGGCAGAGGGCACAGCTCAACCCCCTCCTCCCAGCTCGGGTTTGGGAGTGGATATGGGACAGTGCCTCCAGCACTGGCTTTGAGGATTTTGCCTATTTTCTAGACAGTCTGTAACACTAATGTGGAACATGAAAGGGAGAGGAGGAGGAGGAGGGTTGAATGAGCTGTAAATATTAAGGACTTTGAAAATTTGCCCTCTCTCCCAGGGAAGTAAGATCCAGGCTGAGTCATAGGGAATTGAGAGGATACCTAAAGAAAGGAGAAATGCTGAGGAGCCATCAACACACAGGATGTCTTTCTGTAGAGGAGGTTTCCATATGGACATAGGAAGGCTCATGGCACAGAATTGTGTCCTCTAACTGAGTCATCAAGTTTAAGAGAATTTAAATGTGTTTTTGTGGAAAAAGTAATGTTTGTCCTACTCAAACATCCCTTAGGGTTGCTCATGCAGTTGGCAGAGTACTGTATGCTTAAATTTGGGGGGTTTTTTTGCTCAAAGACCCAAACTCTAGTTTTCTGTTCAGGTCTCAGTTGCACAGAAATATGTGCTTACAGTGACAACTCTTGTTTTTTCTATGCTACTTGAAGGGGTTTTTTCGTGAGGAATCTTCTCAATGAACTCAGCTCTTTTTGTCTGCTGCCTTTAGGTCCAAAATAGACTTGATTATTTCCACTTTTTTCTTATGTTTGCTCAGGAAGGCCCATCTAAACACATGGCCTCAGCAGGGTTCTAAGCTTTTCTGATCTCTGGCTCTTGTCTCTTCTCTCTGGTTTGCAAACCCTTGCCTGACTGCATGAATCCATTCCTCCTGGACTGGCACAGCATAGAGCCCTGCCACAGCTGGCAGTGCAGCCCCTGCAGCCCCTTCCTCACCTGTCCTGTGGAGAGATGTGTCTGCAGGGCCAGATTCACACTCTGTAAAGTGTTAGCAGCTCAGTCATGCTCAGCAATAAGCAGATTGCTAAAGCTGAATCCACTTTGCTTCCACACTAGCTGCTCTGTTTGCATGTTGGGAACGTGGCAGACATTCACTTTTTGCTTGTCAAACCCAATTGTTTTGCACTTGAAAAGCCCCTTTGTCACCTCTGCCCTCGTGCAGGCTTGAGGGTGGCTGTGGGGACAGCACAAATCCACCAGCAGGGTCTTTACACCGACTTAATTTTAATGGGATCTGCTGTACACTGCAGTGCTCCTTGGTGTAGCCTTGTGCTGTTTATTTGTGCTGTAGAAGATGACAGCTAGGCAGCAAAAACTTGAATAATTACCTTCATCTGAAACAGAAGAGCACACATGAGTAAAGGATCATGCTTAAAATCAGGAAGACTGAACAGTCACGGTGAAATTTTGTTTCTTTTTTGATTCACTGGATACATCAAAAATATTCAGAGTATAAGTTGAGGCCAAAAAAACCAGAAATCTTCCAGGTTTTTTATCAAAACTGAAAAAGCAAAACTGAGCACTTTGGGTTGACCTGTGTTATACTTGGTAAAAATATTTGTTTCTCTGTAGTGATAAAAACCTATTGAAATTGAGGAAGCTTTTTTAAATAACAAAGTTCATTCTGAAAAAAAAAAAAGTGAAGAAAAACCCATATTGTTCCCCCTCAAAGATTGTCTTTTCTGTAAATTAATCATTAAAAATATCAGAAATAACAATTTCCATATACAAAAAGGATTGCCTTCAGTTTCAGTTGCAGATTCCCCACATGAATTTGTGAATACACTAATCCTCTCTGAAATGCTTTTCCTGCTGGATTTACAAGTAGTAGATTGTCAGCTGTTTTAAGAGGCAAACGTTGGAATACATCACAAGTTTGCTCAACCCATTTTGAGAGGGGAGCCTTCCATCTTCTCCTCAGTGATGGGATCTTCTCAGACACAGAGCAGGATTCAGTACAAGGTGCAGCCATCAGTGGGTAGGGATCTAGCTCAAAAGCAAAAAAAGAGAACTTGATTTGCACCAAGCACTCCCACTCCCAGTGTAAGTTACTGTCCCGTGGGGGTGAGTTACTGTTCCATAGGAGGATGGGATGGGAGTAACAAGCTGTGCTAAATGAGACCTGCCACTTTCAGAGCCAGCAGAGGCAACTCTGCTCTGTTTCTGTTTAGGAACTTCATTTCACACAAAGCCCTACGTGACTGTAATCTCTGTGTGCCCTGGGAAGGCCCTGGCTCTGAGGTGGCTGGGGTTGTTTCCAAGCCAGGGGAAGAAAATCACTTTGGCCAGGGGGTGTGCTGGGAGTGTCTGCACTGATAGGTGAGCTGGCTTGCCTCTACCACAAGATTGTTTTTTCATTATACTGTACATATGCACAGCAGGGATCATTTCCTTACACTGCTCCACATCCACATCTGTGGAGGTCCCAGTTGTTGGTTTCTCTGGGTCTGGATGGAAGGCACTTGAGACAGTAATTTGTGTTTGGACTCAAGTGTTGATTATTTCTTATCAGTAAAACAGTCTCACTACTGTGAGTTTGGCAGCTTTTCATTAGAAGGCACAAAATGGCCAACAATCTCTTGTTGCAAGGTCTTTTGAGACTAAACTATCCAATTCAGAACTGACACCTGGATTATTTTCCCTTGGAACCCAATAACTGATCCCACAGAGCTGCAATGCAGATTTTTCTGCCCAATTACAAAATGCCACCCAAACCCATGGAGAAGAAGGGAGAAGAGGCCTGAAGAAGAAACCCAGGACAACACCCTGTGCCCTCCATCTTGCTTCCATCCACAAGGTACTAAAAATCCCAAACCCTAAATTTCTCACCAAGTGATACACCTACACTACTCTCAATAATCTATTGCACACTTTTGTAGATTCCAATCTATCTTGAAGTCTGGGAAACTTTCTCCATGAATGAGGGTCAAAGCCAGTGCTCCCCTGGGGGTCAGGGCACCCCAGAGCAGACAGAGAAATATTCCCTGTGCCTTGGGTTTGCACACACATCCTTGGTCTTATCCCTCCTTTTCCTGTGGCCACAAGAGCAGGACTTGTGGATCTAATTAATCACCAAGGGTTTAAAGAGAGGAGTGCTCTCTTCACAGGTGCTTGTGCAATGCCACACGCTGTCACGTTTTTGGTTTTCCTGCTCCACGTGTTTTGCAGCCAGATTCTGCTGCAAGCCTTGTGCCAAATTTCAGGGTTGGAGCAGAGTGATGGACACCAGGGATCGCCCCAGGGCCAGCTGCCCTCTGGCACTCTTTGTTGGTCTGAGACACTTTTCCTCCATGAGCTGGGAAGAAAACCCTAACATTTGTGAAGAAGATTCTCTCTGTCTCCAGCTGAGAAGCAGACCCTTGGATAGTATATCTGAATCTATGATCTGAAAAGATGGCTGCTTTTGCTTTTGCTTTGGAAATCCATGGCTGAAAGCATTACCGTAACTTCCTAAGTCCTCTGATCTATGAAAATTAAGCACTGAGCTTATACTTGTGCCTCTGAAAGTGTCTTCCTTCAGGAAACCCTGGACTATACCATGGCAGGGGTTAAAAGAACATCTCTTTTTTTGTTTTGTTTTGTTTTGGTACCAGAAAGTGCAAGTAAAATCCTTCTTTTGGGAGATTTTACCCAAATTCTCACTTAGCTTTTATTAGTGGCACCATAGTGTTGTTGAAAGTTCTTCATCTGGTGACAACGGGGGGTCTCCTGATGAAGCCAAACTTCATTAATGGCAACAGTCATGAAAACAAGCTGCAGCTGGATTTCACAGCTGTACTTAGTTTTAGAAGCATACATAGGAGCATTTAGTAATTAGTGAACAGAAGGATGTGTGAGTGTCATGGGAAGTAGTAACCCATAACATTTTCAGAAAGGATCTATCCCTACTGAAAGCTTCCCTGTGTAGCTGTGAGCACACAACTTTCCTTTTCCAGTGACCAGGCCATTAAACAGAGGGTGGGACTAAATTCTCTTGGTAGTGACCTCAGCAAGACCGCTGGTGTAGTGCAGCACCAGTCTGGTTTTCTCCTGCTGGTGTGGGGCACCATAGGTGGTGCTCAATTGGGATGGAAAACCTGGAATAACCTGGGCAAGGGGCTGGAGCTGCTTCACAGACTCTCAGAGGGAGCCAAGGCTGAGATCCATCACTGAGAGGTAAGGCAGGGAGGGACATGGGCAATTTCCTCCCTGCATCCACCATTGTCTCTGTTTTAAATTGATATTTGTGTTTCTCCCCCTTCAAACCCTGTTAGAAGTAATTCTAATCCATTTCAACCTCATTATTCATCTTTGAGCTCTGAAAATGTATCTTGAGACTTCCTTCTCTAACGGGCAGTGATAGAGGTATCATTGGCTTGGATATTAAAATAATGAAAGCTGAGTTTTTCTACCCCTCAGAGTGGGGGTTTTAAGAAAAGTTTAAGGAAAAGAAATACAGCAGGCACATGGTTTTATGACAGGATGTATCTATAGAGGAGAGACTCAACCTCTCCCCTGGGTCATAAATCTGAAGAGAAGGGGAGAAGTACCAACCTGCTCTCCAAGTTCCTTGCAGTTGCAGGGAATGGTGGGGTGAACTCAGCAAAGACACATCTAATCTCATTCCATGGACTCATCTGGGCTCTAAAATAGGAAAGGCAGAGGAGATCCATGTTAATAGCTCAGATGGGAACCCACCACAAACATGTGACAGTTGAGATCTTCCAAAGGTGTTAGGTTAGGAGTTAGGTTCCATCAACAAAGCTCATAAAACTGGAATAACTTTTAATAGCTGACTTTTGAAGGCATACATTGTCAAGATGTCAATCTCTACTAAAGAGCAGATAGAGATTGTAAACTGCTTAAAATGTACAACTAAACAAAAAAAATGCCCCCATTCTCCTTTCTCAGGCAACTATTTGTCTCCAGAAGTTGCAGCTTTAAAGAAAACATCATCTATTGGGAGAAATGTGATGCAATAGCAAGATCTGGCAACATCAAGGATACTAAAAATGAACAATGTGAAACTATGAGGATTAAACACTAGATGGAGTAGTTGGACTAGAATGAAATTGAGATTTATAAAGCAAGTCTAGTAACAGAGCCGCTGTAAATATTTTGAAATCAAGGGCTTAGTAGCAAGGCACAGCACATGAGAACACGCTTCTCCAGGAGTGCCAGTTCAGGGAGTTGGACATATGCTGCTGGATTCTTGCTCTATAAACAGTCACCAGAAGGGTTCTCCCTTCAGTGTCTCTGTTCTGAGGACCAGAAACCTCAGCAGAAAGAGGTAACAGGCTGGCTCTGGATGTCGCTGGGTGGCAGATATCCCTCAAATAAACAGCAAAGCAGCTTGACACTCTGTGGGAAGGTGTTCTGCTTCTCTCAGGTGTAAGAAAGGAGGTAACTCTCCCCATGGGCTCCTTCCTCCATCTTCTTTTTTCCCCTCTTTTTCTCACTGTCTTAGGCTGTGATAGTTTGAGGGGTATTGATACTCCTGCTACTTTAAGTGTGTCCCATGCCCACCCTGCAGCTTATCTCTTAATTCCCAATCCTTGCATAATTCTGTTTATTTTGGGGGCATTGCTGTCTGTCCAGCTGCTCACTGAGCCTGACTGGAGAACTGGTGCAGCAGAAGAGTCAAAAAACAAAGGGAGTTTAAGGAGTCTTCAGCCCAGAAAAGAGAAGGTGCTGGGGTGAACTTATCGTGGCCTTCCAGTTCTCAGAGGGGTCCTGTAAGAATGGATATGACTGTGTTCACAGGGGTCTTAGGATGAGGGAAGAGATGAGGGTCTGACTCCATGTTTCTGAAGGCTTGATTTATTATTTTATGACATATATTATATTAAAACTATACTAAAAGAATAGAAGAAAGGATTTCATCAGAAGGCCAGCTAAGAATAGAATAGGAAAGAATGATAACAAAGGTTTGTGGCTCGGACTCTTTGTCCGAGCCAGCTGACTGTGATTGGCCATTAATTAGAAACAACCAACACGGACCAATCACAGATCCACCTGTTGCATTTCACAGCAGCAGATAATCATTGTTTACATTTTGTTCCTGAGGCCTCCCAGCTTCTCAGGAGGAAAAATCCTAAGGAAAGGATCATAAAAGATGTCTGTGACAGATTGGGACAGAGTTTTTCTGCAAGGCTGTTTTTGATGGCACATGGGATGATGGTTTTAAGCCAAAAGAGTGCAGATATGTAGATGCCAGGGCAGGCATAAGAAAGAAAACTTTTAGGATGAGGATGATGAGACACAGCGAAGGCACAGCAGCTCCCTGTGCCTGCTCTCTGTCAGGAGCTCCCAGTGCCTCAGCACAGGGACAGCACAATGGGCAGTCTGTGTGGGAAGCAGGGCTTTGGAGGCCTAAAACAAACTGTCCCCAGGGCCAGGGACAGTGCTGGCCATTCTCTCCCTGGACAGACAGCCCTGTGAGGATGGCATCTCTTGAGAGCAGCAGTTGGTGAATGAGCTTTTGACCTTTTCAACTTATTGTATTGGTATCTAGCCAAACAATTTGAGTTCATCTGTAGTGTGCAATGCTCAGGAAACAGAGCAGTGACATATATGTTTCCTATCAAGGAATAAACTGCCTTTTGTGGAGGAGTAAATCAGGCCTTTGCTGCTGATGGCCAGATGCCCTCCTGCACTATGCAAGCACTGAGAGGAGCAAAGAAAACCCTAAAGAGGCTCAGAAAGAAGGATGTACAGTTAAAAAATCTTTCATTTTTCTTCCTTGTAGGTCAAAAGTAGATCCTAACAGCATTACTTTGTGGATGAAATCCTGACCCCACTGTAGCAAGGGGTTTGACATTGACACCAGCAGGGCCAGCACTTCACCCCATGTAGTTTGGAGTCTTCTTCAGCTTGAAATAAAAACCAAAATTTCTCTAGGGATGCTGATCACCACATGTCATCGCCTCAGACTTTTCTTAGGGTAACGATTCTGTGATCTTCAGGCCCAGATTTCCTCCAGGGGTTTGTATATTCCTCCCAGGGGACAGAAGCCCAGACCTGGCCATGATATGCTGTGTCTGTAGCACCAGTGTGAGCCTGACAAGATGGTCAGGGGACAGAATCAATATCCATGGAAACCCGTTTAAAAGATTTTCTCAAAAAAAAAAAAAAAAAAAGGAAGGAAAGCAGTATTTTCATATTCAAATTATAGTGCTCAAGACAACATTTGAGTTCAGTTAACAGGGGTAGATGTTCCTGGACTTTTCTTTTGGGCTTTCTGGGGTTTTTTTCCCCAAACATTTTTGGTTTTCCTGGACTTTTTCTTTGCTTTTTGTTGGAAAAATAGGATTTTTAGCTGTTTGTTGCTTACACATCAACATGGCAGCATGTCTGAGGTCAGGTTCCACTGGCTATAGTTGTCAATGCTATAGCTCCCAGTGATCTCTTTCTTCAGGGCTAGGAGACACTGCTGATGGTCAGCAAAGATATTTGGTGAGACAGAACTTGAATTTCTGTGCTAAAGAAAATAATCCTTCTCTGTGAGGGTGACTAGACTTGGGAGCAGCTGCCCAGAGAAACTGAGGAGTCTCCAAACCTGACTGGACACAGCCCTGGGCAATGCTCAGGCAACCTGAGCAGATTATTGTACTTGCTGATCTCCAGAAGCCCCCCCCCCCCCCATTCAGCCTCACCACCTCTGTGATCCTGTGATTTAAAACACCCATCTTTTTACTTGCCCAAACCTGGGCTGCCTTTTTTAGTGTGGATCCATGCTTCCCTTTGGATCTTTGCCCAACAGCTGCTGGCAGCCCTGGGAGCTGTGCAGGTGGCTTTGCAGGTGACTGAGCAGAGGTTTGGCAGAAGCTGATCTCACAGGGTGCCCAGCTGCCTGCTCATCCAGTCTTCTCTCAGGATGCTCATCAGGACAGCATTCAGTTTCCCATGAGAGGGCACTCCACAGGTGGAATGCCTTCTTCCTGTGTTGGTGCTGGGGAAATGTCTCTGTCAACACAGACGAGCTCTCATTATGTGCTTGAGGGACTGCAGTTGCCATTTGCAATAAAAAACCTGTTTACAGCCTGTACCCTGTGACTGTGTTCACAGGGGTTCTTGGATGAGGGAAGAGACGAGGATCTGACTCCATGTTTCAGAAGGCTTGGTTTATTATTTTATGATATATATTATATTAAAACTATACTAAAAGAATAGAAGAAAAGGTTTCATCAGAAGGTTAGCTAAGAATAGAATAGGAAGGGATGATAACAAAGGTTTGTGGCTTGGGCTCTGTGTCTAAGCCAACTGGGCTGTGATTTGCCATTAATTAGAAATATCCACATGAGACCAATCACAGATGCACCTGTTGCATTCCACAGCAGCAGATAATCATTATTTACATTTTGTTCCTGAGGCCTCCCAGCTTCTCAGGAGAAAAAATCCCAAAGAAAGGATTTTTCATGAAAAGATGTCTGCGACAGTATCCTGCTTCCACCTTTCTCTAAGCCTTCAGCAGTGCCCAATCCTCGTGCTGAAGCTCTGTACAAGGGTGAATCCCACATATTTCTCATTCTTCCTTTCTGCTTCTCTCTCTGCTGTGAAAGTCCTCAAGTCCAGTGGCTGCTTTTGAGTTATTTGCATGGTACAACATGGTTTGTTGACTGACCCGTGTTTATCCAGTCTTTATGTCATATCCCTTCCCCCAAAAACTGCAGGACCAAAATTTCTCTTTCTCATAGGAAAAAGGAATAAACTTGACCCACATTGAGTCCCGACCTTCCCGTCTCAACAAAGATGAGTATGAATTCTTCATTAACTTGGAAGGCAAGAATGTCCCAGCACTGGACAAGATCATCAAGTCCTTGAGAACTGACATTGGAGCAACAGTCCATGAGCTCTCACGAACAAAGAAGAAGGACACTGGTAAGGAAATGCTGACAAGGTTAACACTGACATGGACTATTTATGCCACATACTGAAATTACTTATTTTTCCTGTCTCTATTTTCCCTGTACTGTTAACTTTTTCATTTGGGATTTTTTGTAGTGTAAATTTTTGCCATGATTCTAAGTCTCCTGTGAAACTAGGGAGGCTCTGCCACCCGTTTTGGTGGGAACAGGACTAACTCTCCCTTACTGTAAGAAATCCCAGGGAATTGCAGTTCTGCCTTTGGAGGGAAAAAAGGAAAGATTTTTTTGAGTTGCTCCCGCTCCTAATTCTCAGAGATTTGCTGGAGTTGAGGCTGCTTGGTGCAGTGGTGGCTGCCTGGCAGATAGTCTGAGACAGACTTGAATGCCTCTTCAGATAACAGATGTGATTTTAATAGGATTTCAGACTTTAAATACTTTAGGCCTGGATCTTCCTCTTCCTTCCTAGGAACAACATGAAAGGACATTAATACCTTCTTGAGATCAGTACTGGTAATCCTTTTACCGTTTCCTTTGTGTCCTACCCATGACATTACATTTGAAGATGAAAAAGGAGAAGGCAGATTCTCTTTGGAGTCAGTTTTCTCCATTCATAGACAAAGGGACAAAAGGTTGATTAGGTGATTTATGATCATGTCAGATCGAAGAGGTTCACTTTTGGGGGCTTTTTTTATTTCCAGAATAAAGCTACAGGACCTACCAGGGCTTAACATTCATTTCTCTAGTTAGTATGAAGAAAGTAATAAAGAAGTTTATGAAATAATAAAGTTGTCTATAAACATATGCCAGAGTCAGACAGAGATACAGCTCTAAATATCATGCAGGAAAGTCATGCATGTGAAATTCTGACCTCACAGAAATCAAAACTCCTGTGGTCAGCTGTAGGATTAGGATTTCACTGCATGTTACTCTGTTGATCAAAGGAGTTTTTGAGCTAGATTATCCTGTCAGCTTCAAAAAAGGATTTGATCCTCTTCTGTCTGAGAGGATAACTTGTGTTTGTTAGTTTCAACAATTCAGAAATATTATAAAATGGGAACAATTTATTGCCAGGGAGACAGAGGAAGATTGATATTTCTTCTTGCCTTTTCTCATTTTTTTTCAATTTCAATTCCTCTCATGAGCAATAAGGATCCAGTCAAACTGAAATCCTCCAAGGGCCATATTTTGAAAGGTCAAACGAGCCCTGCTTAGGGGATGAACTGTGGGTGGCAAATCCTGGGCAGAGGCACTGCAAGGGCAGAGAGAGATGGGAGCAGCCCGAGCTGCAGGAAGTGTGGTGAGATGCTGTCCTTTATCAGGGATGGCACTAACAAATAACAGGCCTTGTGGTGCCTTTTGGGCCAGCTTGTCTTTCAAATGAATCCTCCTGGCAAATCTGGTCCTAGTCCACAGATGTGCCTGTGTGAAATCTTATTCCCAAATCACAGAACAAGGGCGCTGTGCCTCCAGGGAGCACAGTCTCAGACAGATGGTTTATGGGGATGTTGCCACACTTGTCTCAGTGGGCAGGTAAAGGCTGGGAAGGTTTTCTTCCAGGGGCAATCTGGGATCCCATGGGACTGATTCTTTTGCTGCAGCCTAGAATGCTGTCATTTCTTCCCTGCAAAGGATTCATTTTGCTCCTGCTCATGATTTGAGAAAGAAAAACCTTAGTTTTCTGTTTCCTCTGGAAAGAACACAGTCCCTTTTTTGGGGCACTGCTTTGTTGGCACTCAGAGGAAATTTCTGTATTCTGTCCCTTCTGTATATTAACATATAAATATATGTATGTTTAACATACATATATTATATGTATGTTAAACATGGCGTGTATGTGATTTATTGGGCAAGGGATAAGTGAATGACCTTTTCCCTTTTCCCTTTTCCCTTTCCTTTCATTTCCTTTGTCACTTTAACTGCTTTTAGTATCTTTTCTCAATGCAACATTTAATTGACAAATTCCAATAGTTACAAATATCAGGTTTGGATCAGCAGTATTATTTTAGGCGAGAGCAGGCCAGCAAAGTGCTCTAAATCCAAATGTAGCTTTGGAGCTTCAGATGAGAAGGGCTGGCAGCTGCTGAGCCAAAAGTTCTTTGTGTATGTGGAAAGATTTGTTGTAAAAACACAGTGCATCTCCTAGTGGCTCTTTTTGGGAACAAGATGGTAGCTGCAGTCCACTTGGAGCCCATGAATAAAAATAATTAAATATTATTCTGTTGCAGCATTAGGGAAATGCAGACAATTTATTGCATTTCTGAAACAAGCTGGGGGCTGAGGATCTGTAGGGCCCTTGTTTGCCAGACCCTGAGGCTAGCCAGAGCATTTGAGAGTGTTTAAAAAAGGGCTAAACCTGGGCCTTGAACTGCTATAAATTGCATAGACCTGTCTTTGACCCTCCTCACAATGGTCCAAGTGGAGGATTCTGCACAAGTCCTGCTCTGCTGCCTCTCATTTAAATGGCTCATTAGCATTCTGCTCAGCGTTTGACCCCACGGTAATTTGGTCACCACTTGGGTGTCCAGCACCATCCCCTAAATGCTGCTATTTCACTTACAGACAAATCAATATTTATTGCTGATCAGCCCACGTTGGCTCCTCAGACCTTGACAGAGGCCCAGTGTTGCAGGAGCTGGCCCTGGCAGCTCATTAATGGCTGTGCAGACAGACAGACAGCGAGTCTGGCTGCAGGAGGGTGCTGCAAACAAAACGTGGGATAGATTCAGCCAGGGGCTAATTTGATTTCATCTTTTGAATAGTTTCTGGGAGGGCTGGGGACAGTGTCCTGGCACGTCACATCTAGGCAGAAGACCCACCAGTAGCCTTTTTTCACCCTGGGCCTCAGTGTGAGGGCTGTATGGACTTGGTGCAGTGTTTGCCCCAGAACTGTGCTCAGAGTCTTTCATTCTTGTTTCCATGAGAGCTGAGAGAGCTCAGCACTTTCCAGGACCCAACCTAACAACCTGGGATGGTGCAAGCAGCACTAAGTCTCCTTGGGATTTCCCTTCCACAGCCTGCCATGTCCATCCAGCTCTGCAAGCTCAGAGCTGCTCTCATTTAGCCCCTGCTGGTGTTTGGGCCGGCAGGATCAGGGCTTGGTGCCAGGAAGATAAGTTGCTTCTCCTGTTTAGGGAAAAATCAAATCACCCATCTCCACACCCAGGGCTGACACCACATCAGCCTGGAGTCAGTTTTTCCTCGAGTCTTTAATGAGTTCTGCACCAAGTACTACTGCAATCTTGAGAATAGGATATTTAATGAAATAAGTCTGTATGCAAAGTAAGGCAGCAATGTTTCAAACCTGGCCCAGCGAGACCTTTTTGATTCAGGCCAGCAAAGCCCTACAGACATCTCTGCCAAAATCCAGCACAGACTTCAGCCCCCACCAATTTTTCTACACAGCTTGGACTCTCCAGGCCATGGTGCATCCCTGAGAGGAGTGGTTTTCTCTCTAACACTGACCAATCCTTTGCTGTGGGGCTACCAGGAAGCATTTTTTCCCCAGTGCCTAACACAAAACCTTTACCAGTGTGCCTCACCCCAGGCTGGTAGTAGGGAGTGTGAAGCACAAAACACTGGAGCAGTTCCCCATCATCACACAAAGCTCAGTGATACAGCCAGGAGACAAACCCAGACAGAAAATGGGCAGAATATGGTGTAATTAGTGACCATTCTCTATAGATCAAACACACCTTTTTCTACTCTCCCCTGTGACTAGTTTAAATGAAGGGGTTGAGGGTGCAGAAAACTTTCTGGCAGCGAGGGGAGAGAGTGTTTCTGGAGCAAGTAGGATAACCAGTGGTATATCCAGCAGCACAGAAACCCATCTGCGGACCTTCCCGGGTCTGCTGCTGCCATCTAGTGACTCGCTCAGGTCTGGATTTCAGGGCAAGGAGAAGCGAGAGCATCCTGGAGAGGGGCGGACCAAATCCCCCTTCTGCCGGGCGGGGAAGGGGAGGCACGGCTGAGCGGGTCCCTGCATCCCGGGATGCTCAAGCGAACAAATGTGCAGGCTGCCAGCACGGAGCCAGGCTGGGATGGGACAGAATCCGGGGTGTGGGCTCTCTCTCTCTGCCTAGGGCCCCAAATCGAGCCCTGTAAAGCTGCTGCTGCTGCTGCTGCAGCGCCTCTGTGCAGGTGCCTTGCAGAAACCCAGTGTGCTACAAGTGCCCTCCGTGCTGTGAGGCTCGGCACAAAGCTGGATAGTCCTGGAGACAGAGATCCTCTTATCCTGCAGGTGGTCCATCGGGTCTGGGATGAGCCCCATCCCCAGGGCACTGCAGGGAACTCATTCAGCAGCTGCTGTCCCAGGATCAGGTTCACTTGGCACAGCCCCCAAATTAAGATGGGGAGGTATGGCCCGGCAGCAGAGCTCCCAGCTGAGCAGAGAGCCACAGAGGGGAATCAGCTGTTTGCCAAGCACTGGCTGGGCAAGCAACACCCATTTTCCACCAGAAAGTCTCTCGAGGAATTGCAAACTTTTTACTGATAGAGGCTGCCCCTGCTCAGTCCCCTGTATTGAATTGCCATGAAGATGCTTGACTTACTCTTTTTTTATCTCAACATATCACATCTGGAAATCCCTGTGATTCTTCATTGTCTTGCACCTTATATCCTGTAATGAGAGGGTCACAAGGGCATTATGCTCTGTGTGCTCACCATGGTCCCTTCTCACATGGCTGTGCCTGGGACAGTGGGTAGAGCAAATGAGTTACAAGTTACCAGACCAAGAAAATTAATCAAGTTAATGCATTATTTTGTAATGACTTCAGTAATATAATGCTAGTGTGAGGTATTAGGATGCCATTTGTCATTTGTTTCAGAATCCTAGCACAAGTGGGTCACCAAGTAGGTCAAAGAAAGTGTGTTTCAGACAGCCCAAAAATTCTTTATCCTTGTTGTGGAGTTTCTTGCAATTTCTTTGAAGGGGATGATTCTGGCTTATTGTGAATATTTTTTTTTCATTTTGATAAGCCAAGACACCAGAATTAATATAAAGAAAATCATAAACCTTTCAAGGCAGCTCTGCACCAAGGTTCAGATGTTCTTGATGTTCTGTATTCTCCCAACAGTGTGAAACAATCACAAATTCAAGACAACTTGCTTGGTTTGTTCTTGTTTTGATTATGGGCAAAAGGATTGAAAGAACTTAGCCCCTTGCCTATGTTTCTTTATATATATGATGAAAAGATGAAAATATCAGAAGGAGGCCAAAAATCAAGTAACAAAGGATACCAGTCTCTATTTCTTTTCTGTTTTGCAGTACCGTGGTTCCCAAGAAGTATCCAGGAGCTGGACAGGTTTGCCAATCAGATCCTAAGCTATGGAGCAGAATTGGATGCTGATCATCCTGTAAGAATTATTTTTAGCAATTTTTCTACTTATTGGCAGTGATGTTTCTCTCACTTAAATTTGCTCTTTTTTAATATAGATCTAATAGACTAAATTTCACATGGTACAGGACAAGAAGGCCACCACATTTCTGGGGTTACAATCAGCCCAATCCCTCTTATGGAGTAAATCAAACCAAAGGTTGCTATAATTGAGCAAATGGCAGCAGATCTTAAAAATTGTGGTGGTTTTCAGAGCACAAGGCCACCACAAGGACACATCTAATCTTCCCAGGAGGCTCTGATGCAGTGATTTCAGGCTCACTTTGTGCATCACTAACTAGGAAAAGAAGCAACATGGCATAGCACAGAGAAAGAAAGACTTTTTTGATTCTTGATTACATACACATGATTTAGCTCAGTGTATTGTTATGTGGATACTAAATCTGACATGGTACTTTTAAGGTGAGACATGACAAAAGAAAATGTTCTTGGTTCAAAAAGTTTATGGTTTCAATGCATCAGAAAGTTTTGTTCATTGACTTAGCTGATAAAAAAAAATTGTTTTGTGGTTTTTCAGTTTTGTTCACATACAAGAATATTTTCTGCCTCTATTCCCTCTCCAAGCAAACAACAACTTACTTTCATTTGTCAAAACACACTGAGTTCCATGCAGTGCACCAGAAATTGCTGCTATTAGTTTAATTGAGATAGGGTGATTATAAATAAATTACATGCAGTGCACCAAAAATTGCTGCTATTAGTTTAATTGAGATGGGGTGATTAGTCATTCACTACCTATTGCTTAATTCAAGACGTGTTATGTACCATGCACAATGATTCATGATGTTCACTGTGGTCATATGAGAGGCAGGATGAAAGGGAGTACACTGAGCCAATGGCCCCCTTGTGTGTCATGTGGGAATAGACCAGGATTGCATTTGAAAAAAGAACCAAGAAAAAAAAAAGAAAAGAAAAATATATAAAAAGAAATGAAGTGTCTTTCCTCCAGTTCCTAGAATTAGTTAGTGAGCACTTGTGCCTTAAAAAAGGAAGCCAGCTGCTGGGGTAAATAGGTGACAGTCCATAGAGTGTAGAAAAAGAGAAATTAAAGGAGCCTGTGTTTTTAGTAGTGTGATGCGTGGAATTTAATCACAATGACCTCCATGACAGGTTAACCTTGGACAGTGCATTTTTTTGGCCATTGGCTGTCCCTTTTTGATTCACACCCATGAATTTACACTCCACTTCAGCTGCCTCCTGTACTTGGCTGTGTTTTGTGGCCCCTCAGACCAGTTGTGCCATTGACCACTAGGAGATGCATTTATGGATCTCTGGATCACTGCATTTATGCTGCAGTGCCCAGGGAGCTGTTCCTGTTTGCCCTGCAGAAGGGCATCCTAGCTTGGAAGGGAGGATGTTTCTGCACTCCAGGTGGTGAAGGCACTCCTGCTCCTGAGGATCTTTTAGTCCAAACATCAGGCACACTGGGGTGGGAGAAGGGTTATCCCAGATGAAGATTTAAGGGTTTTATTTCTTATCCTTGGTTTTATTGCTAATTAGCTGCAAAGGTCAAGCTCCCAGCCACAAGGTCTATTAGACATTCTTTGTAGTCATTAATTGCCTTCAAATGGTTGCATTTGTACGACAAATAGGGGGTTTTGGCCTGCTAAGTGGCTACTGATCCTCCAGCAGTTTGAAAATGAGCACTTTTAAGTGTGGTTCATGCTGAAAATCTGCCTAAAAGGTCCGATTGAGTTGATGAATGTGTTTCTAATGTGTTTTGATTCTGGTTCTCTAGAGCAGCTCGGCTGTGCCAGGCACAGCAACAAGCTTCAAGGGAAACCAGAAGGGCATGGTTATCCAAGTACTGATAATTCTGGGCTGCGCTTGCCAGGAGCACCTTGTCGTTATTGTAAAGGAACGTTTCCCTATCTTATAGGAAGTGGAAATGAGAAAAAGAAAGGATTTATGGGGCAGGGGTGGTGAGAGACTGTGGCTGCTCAGGGAGGCAGCCCAGGAAGGGAGCGCTGCCCTGGCTGAGTGCAGCCTGGCAGAGCAGAGGCAGCTTTCCCACCTGTAGCCATGATATTTTCTGAAAAATCCTTTCCTTGGGATTTTTTCTCCTGAGAAGCTGGGAGGCCTCAGGAACAAAATGTAAACAATGGTTATCTGCTGCTGTGGAATACAAGAGGTGCATCTGTGATTGGTCTCATAGAATTGTTTCTAATTAATGGCCAATCACAGTGAGCTGGCTCGGACCCTGTGTCCGAGACACAAGCTTTTGTTATAATTCTTCCATTTATATTCTTAGCTAGCCTCCTGGTGAAATCCTTCCTTCTATTCTTTTAGTATAGTTTTAATATAATATATATAATAAAATAATAAATCAGCCTGCTGAAAGATGGAGTCAGATCCTCGTCTCTTCCCTCATCCTTGGACCCCTGTGAACACGGTCACACCCACTGACCTTGCTGCCCTTCTGGGATGCACCAGCCATGCCTGAGGGTGCTCACTAGGAGCAAGGCTCTTCACCTTTTGCCCTTACCGTCCATTTTGCATGGACTGAGCATCAGTGTTTCTCTGCAGGGGTTCAAAGATCCCGTGTACCGGGCCCGGAGGAAGGAGTTTGCAGATATCGCCTACAACTACAGACAGTGAGTACCCACGGCATGGAGCAGAGCAAGCCCTCATCTCCTGCCCTCATCTCCTGCCCTCTCCTAGGCTGCTCACCCTGCTGCCTCTCCAAGCTTTTCCACAAGCATCCTCCTGCTGTTGGCTTTTCTCTGCCACGTGTTTAAATCTTCCTGTTCACTCATTTATCACCAAATCACAGCCAAACAAAGGTAAATTGTTCCAGGCACACGTTCAGAAGAGACATCTCCCTTCTCTCCCCACAACACCCCTCTTTCACAGCTTTGTTGTCTAATTGAGCAGCAGACTGTTGCTGCTACAAAGACCTGAGCATTGAATAAATCTGGTATTCCCCATTAAACCAGGGCTGGGGGAGGAGTGCCCATCATTAACATTAAAGCAGGATCTGCATACACTATTAAAATAATGAATAACATATGGTTCTGATGCTAATCCAGTGTCTGTTACCCTACTTTTATCATGTCTAATCCAGCTGCAATCAGCAATTTAGGCTTTCATTTCCCAAGAAAAATAAATTAATAGACATGATAAATTCAGTTAGAGCTTATTTGATTGCTTTCAATGATCAGATCTGGAGAAGAAAAAAATTCTGTTCCCAGAGACACTCATGTGTATAGATCAGTACTACTGGGCTTGATTCTTCCTGGGACTGGTAAAAACTGTGTTTGCAAGGAAAAATTATCATATATTGTAAATTTTGGGCTACAATTTGCAATTAACATCTTTGCAAGATAGCCCTTGAGCCAAAGAGTTAATAATGTAATCACAAAAGGACAAACAAAATCGGACTGGTTGATGGAAAGTACAAAATGCCAGGTGAAAAAAGTCAGAAAGCCAGTTTATAGCCAGAAAATTTGGATAAGAGTTTTGTGTCCAGGTGTGAACAGATCTAATGTCCATTGTTAGATATGCCACAGATGATACAGAGAAGTGGACGGGAGGAGAGGCATAACCAAAGTTATCAGGCTTCACTGAAAAGGAAAGGGTTCTTAAGTTGTGAAGGTGCTACACAGCTGCCACAGTGAGATGGGCCAGTGGTTGCTTGCCTTGTATTCTTCCTAACATTAATTTAATCCTCTTCTCTATCCCTTCTTTTGCATCTGTTCTGTCCTTTCTTTGTGCTGTTTGCCCCTACTTTGCCTTTTCCTTTTTGCCTCCTCTCATGATAGATTAACCCACTGTTTTTGTTGAATGCCCAATTTCCCTGATTTCTCTTTGCTTTTAGCTTCTCTCTTTGCTCTGCCTTACTTTGCTTCTGGCCCCATTGATCCCTAGAATTTTTTTTTAATTGAAATTTGAAAGGTTTTAAAGTCATAGCTTCCCCCAGGTAGTCCTGGAAGGTGGTTGAGGATTATTTAGGAGTGCTATAGGAACAAAAATCACCCGGCAATCCTCATAATTCAACATGATGTTTAAAGCTCCACAGATCAAGGGGAGCTGATACAGAGAGACAGAAGGTGATGGTTCTCCAGAGGAGCTGCCCTGAGGCTCAAGATAAAAAAAGAGAAAGTGGGAGATAGTGGGGAGTCATCAAGAGTTTAACAATGGGTCTCTGGGGTTTGGAAAGCTTCAGCATTGTTCCAGCAGTGTTGTTAAACCTATTAAGTTACTTAAACCCCTTTGATTATTTCCAAGCTGCTGGATTCACCCACGGCCTTAACATTATTGCTAAGGAATTGGTTGTTCACAGGAGGCCAAACTGCACTGCTTGTGATGGATAACTCCTGTTAGCTTCAACATGAGCTAAGCACGTGCAGGCCTGAGGGTGGGATTTAACTCATAATTGCCCCTTACAATTATAAAAAGTCAAACTGGCTGGAGTCTGCATCTGTTACGGCACAGAGCACAGATTAGAATTTCTCTGCTCCTGCAACAGTTTTATGGAGCTGATGGTTTCATGTTTTTACAAAAACCATCAATGTAATGCTTCACTAGAGCAAGAAGCGAAACAGCTCCTTCATATCAAGAAAGGAAAAACAAATTGAAACCAACAGCAAGCAAGTATTTTTAGAAGAACACATTTAAAAGACAAATAAGCACTGATTTATTTTTAACACAATAATGCAAGGAGCTGTCTAAAGGCCATTTTCTTAGCCAAGGTCATTAGAGTCCTTTCCAGACACTGCCTAGGGACAAGTGAGGTTCCTTTTGCACTTGCACATCAACCCAAAAGCAGCTCCTCCCCTGCAGCAGCAGCTCCTGGCCAGTCCTAGTAAGGCTGCAACATGAAGCAGAATAACAAAACTGTTTTGAAAATGGGAAAGGACAAATAGCATGTTGATGGCATAAGACATTTTCTGTGGATGCTATTGAGGACATCCATTTTCTTTCTAGTGGCCAACCTATTCCTCGTGTCACCTATACGGAAGAAGAAAAGAAAACTTGGGGCACTGTCTTCAGGGAGCTGAAGAGTCTGTATCCAACTCATGCTTGCTATGAACACAACCACGTGTTCCCACTGCTGGAGAAGTACTGTGGCTACAGGGAGGACAACATTCCCCAGCTTGAAGATGTTTCAAATTTCTTGCAGAGTAAGTTTGAAACCTCTAAAAGAACAAAATGAAATGAAGGGCCTCAGCTATCAGTGGGGGTGGTGCTTCCAGAGAGGGATAAACAGTCCCTGATTTAGCAAAGGTTCCCTAAGATGTTTGGGCACATCACTTAGCCTGTGTCCCAGGTCTTTCTCTAATGCTTCTGGGGATACAATGGGACAAATGCTCAGATACTGTGCTGGTGGTATTCCTGGGCAGAAAATTGCCTGCAATTAAACTCTATTTAACATAAGGACATGAGAAACAACTGCTCACTTTGAAAATTTAAAAAGGTTAATTAAAACTTAACAAGAATACAACAAAAGGACTACATAAGGAAAAAATCGCAGTGCTGGGAACCACTCATGTGCATGACATGTGGCCGGTTCATCTTCAAGAGGGATGCTCAGTCTTTTAAACCCCTGGGGTTCCATCAGCCAGCCCTGGCCCCTCCCAAAGTCTGTCAGTCAGCCCTTCTTTGCCATTTATCAGTGGAGATGCTTTCTTGTCACTGGATTGGAGGTCAGGTGCTGCCATGCTGCCCCCCTGAGCACCCCCAAGCTTTTCCATTCCCCACTGCCCCATGCCAGGGACACCTGTGCAGCTTCTTTGTACCTGTCCTGGACAGCCCAGGCTGTGTGATGGCAACAATACAGGGGGAAAGGGAACTGTGGGGAGAACAGAGGACATCTAAACTACAATAACATAACTGTACAGCACTAAAGCTTTTCTTAATATTCACACAATAGTTATCTTTTAATTGTGAGAGCCAATCATCCCCTATAACAAGGAGATTAAAGAAAAAACCAAAACAACAGCCATTAAAAAACTTTTATAAGGCGTCTGGATGGGGACAGATCAAACACACAGCAGTTTTTAAGGTGCTGTCTGTCTGTCCCTTCAGGCTGCACTGGGTTTCGGCTGCGTCCCGTGGCCGGCTTGCTCTCCTCCCGGGATTTCCTGGCGGGGCTGGCGTTCCGCGTGTTCCACTCCACGCAGTACATCCGCCACGCCTCCAAGCCCATGTACACCCCGGAGCCGTGAGTACCCCGCCACACCGAGGGTGTCAGGCTGCTGCACACCACCAGCAGGCTCAGACCAGCTGGGAAAGCTGCCTGGGACTCCTGGGAACAGGGCTAAGGGAGAGCGGCCAAGGGACTGCTCTCTTCTGGAAACGTTTATGGAGACTTTCTAGTGTGTTTAACAGTCTGCATCCACTTCTGCAAGTTCTCCTGGGGCGCATGAGAGAGTTTTGCTTGTGTGGTGGCTGGGATGCAAGAGTGTGCAAGGGCACTTAGCTATTAGCACCCAAGTAGTGCAGCAAGGACATAACCCGCTGCAAGCAAGCTTCTGGCAGTAAGACAGGAGAAGCCCAGACTCCTCAGAAACTCAGAACCCATCTCTTTTTAATTTTGGAGTGTTTCTCTCTGTCCCTATCTGTTGGGGAAGATGAAAGAGGAAAGCCGTGTAACTATGATTGTCTGGCAAAAAATTTTGAGAATATGGAAATCATAAGCGAGATTTCCATATTTTGAGAATATGGAAATCATAAGCAAGCTTTGAGATTCCTTAGTTACTGAACAACTAGAAAACAATTGTGTGACTGGACTGAAGGTAATCCCCTTTTGATGAAACAACACCCTCTGCCTGCAGACAGGCCCAAGGGTCAGAGCAGACCCTACTAGCTTGGCAGAAGGGGTCCCAAGAGTAGTTTTTAGGGTTTAAAATGTAACATAGTATGGTAATGTAAAGATTCTTATAGGCTATAGGATGTTGTACTGGATTGGTTAGTGAGAATTAGAGTATTCAACATAGAAGATTTATTGTATTGTAACAGGAACCTCACTCTCTTACCCTTTTACTCTTTTACCTTTTTACTCCCTTACACTCTTACTCTCTTTCCCCCTAATCCTCTCTACCCCTCTCTTCTCTCGGGCCTGCTCCGAGCTGTGGCTGGCAGCTCCCAGCAGGGCCCTGCACCCAGGCCCTCTGCAATAAACCCCAAATTCCACAACCTGGCTTCAGAGATCTCTGGTCTCCATCCATCCCGACCGTCCTATGCCCCCGACGCTCCTACACCTATCCGCTGTCCTTTTGCACTTGCCATTTTAAAAACAGATTTGTTATTCTGCTTCATATTGTTGCAATTCTTGGTTTTTTTGCTTCCTGCTTTCCACAAACTCTTTTTCCTTTCTTTTATCATTTTTTGATTATTCTGATTTTCTTTCCTGCTTCTGTTTACCCCATTGTCAGGCTGAAATGTCTTTTTTCTTCCTTTATTTCTTTTTTGGACATCTTATCCCCTTCCCATCTCACCAAATCACTTGTCTGTATTTGAAAAATCTAACAGTCCCTGCTGCTGAGGGATGTATGATGCAAAAGCACAGAAAACCCTGGTGTTTGCAAGCATTTCCACCACAAGAATAATTTCAGAGCAAAATGTTTTCCTATGAATGATATCTGCTGGTAGGAGCAAATGCACTGTGCTCTCGACAGTGTGCTGGCTCTAGGGCATTCTTCCAGCATTGCTGGACTTTTCCTGAATCACAGTTATTCATGTTTTCCTGCAGTGATATTTGTCATGAGCTGCTAGGACATGTGCCTCTCTTTGCTGATCCCAGCTTTGCTCAGTTTTCCCAGGTAAGTTATTCAGTGGTTATATTATGTATATAATCAAACACACAGTAATTCAGAGGATGATCCAAGAGCTGTGAAGGGTGGTGCAGATTCACCTTTAATCATACTGTGTAAGAGTGGCTGAGGTGGTTTATTTATTGCTTGAAATCTGGACAAAATTCACGTAGGTGAAAACATAAAGTCCAGCTCCAAACACGATCTTGTGTGAGTTGCTTTTTGACAGACCCTGTGAAGCCATCATTTTAAAACCTTCCTGCAGATGTTGATTCTTCTGAGTGAAGTCACATAACTCATGAGTCAGATGGATTATTAACTCATGATGATATTCAAATGTTAGAGAAAATGGAGATTTTGTTTTGTTTTCTGTTAAAATGACATTGGAGGCTGAGTGAAGTGTGGAGCTGTCTCAGCTGTAAGCAGGGGAGAAGGCTGGAGAGGAGAGTTCTTTTTGGGAGTGTTAATGTCTCTGGAAAAGAAGCCAAACCCTGGTGAAGCAGTAAACTTTTGGCTGCATCCTACCAGAAAACATGGAAATACACAAAGAGAGAAAGGCATGAAAACAGAAAACTTGAAACTGCACAGAGAGAAAGGCATAAAGGCAAAAAGATGATGGATGGATGGAAGGAAGGAAGGAAGGCAGGAAGGCAGGCAGGAAGGCTTGATGTAACATCTCAAAAGACAAAAGTCAGTTTGATCTCGTTAGCAAGTTTCCAGTATTGCCTTTAGGCTTTGCCCTTTCCCAGAACTGATGTTTCCTCCCAGATAAGCCCTGTACCTTGGCTCACAAGGATTTGACATGGTGATAAACTGCTCTAATGCCTTTGGTGTGTGTGGGGAGAGCCCTCTGAGTTCTGCATTATGCAGTCCTCACTAGAGCAAATCAAGAAAGGAACCATGTAGTCTCATGGGTCTGTCTTTTGAATCCAACTATTGCATGCCTCCTGGAAAAATCTCCATTAGCTCCCAAGGTATGAATAAGCTCTTTCAAATCATGCCCTGTCATTCAGAAAAAATAGCTCATTCAAGGCTCCAGGAAAACTCCTTTAATCAGGACCCATCAAAACAAAGAGAAATACATAAGGTGTGTAGGTGTGATTGATTTGCCTCCTTTTGTCCCTATCATTCTCTCAGATGTTCATTGTAGGCTTGATCAAAAGCCTGTCAAAGCAAGAGGAAAATTTTATTTGACCTCAATGGGCTTTGTACCAGGCACAAAGGATCATGCCTTGTAAATGACATTTGGACAAGACCCTTTGTTCATTTTTGGAGAGATTTCTGGTTTAAAATTGATCTTGCATGATAGGAACATGTCCTGTAAACATTTGTGTGTGGTAGTAGGCAATGGTAACATTTAAAATGTGAGCAATTACATAAGATGGGCAGGAAGAATGTTTGCAATAAACAGCTTGAGGAATAATGGTTTATTGTTACAGGAAATTGGACTGGCATCTCTGGGAGCTCCAGATGATTTCATCGAGAAACTTGCTACGGTAATTTAATAAATGAGGGCTCAATTTTCCAAAGCTCCCTGTGCTGTCTTAATTCTGCTGCCACTGAAGTCACTGATAGAACTCCCATAGAGCTGAATGGGATCAGAGTGAAGACCACGATTGGAAAACCCTACCCTGAAACAGTTGCACTAAAGGAAAATAGCTTTGGCACCCCTTATTCAAAGTGACAGTTGTGATTAAACACAGAAGCCCAAACGAGATTTCCTCCAGCACAAACATATTGGGCAAGAAAAGATTGTATGTTGCTACATCCCCACGGGAAATTTCAAGAGGCAGCTTTTGTAGTTATTTCACCTTCAAGCATCTCTTCCACTTTGCCAGGCAGGCACTATCTTCTGTATTCAACACAGATCACCTGGATACCTACTCTGAGACTACTGAGACCCAGAGCTGCAAACTTTGAATAAAACTGGGGGTGTTGCTCTGAGATTAGTGCCCCCAGTGCCAAATGAGGAGCACCTGGGCAAAGAATCGCACCAGCTTTGACACTTGTGATAGATGGGGTAGTTTTTTCTGAGCCAGGGCAGGCATCCCTTCAAAAGGACAGACTCATGAGTCAAATTAGGCCACTCACCACCTTCCTTCCCTATCGCACCAACAGCCTGGTCACACTGCTGCTGCAGTCAGATGCCCTGTGTGAAACAGGACTCAAGCTTTTCTAAAATAAAGGTTCAAACTTCCACTGGGTTGGCCAGCCAAAATAAAGCTTTATTGCTATAATTTCATTGCTCCTGCTGACAAAGATAAGCACAGTAAAACACAGCTTTGTTTGTCATGGAACTGAACTGATTCTCAGGCACAGAGAATCTAGTACTGTGCTTCTCTCCTAGGAGAAGAATTTCAGTCTGAAGGGACATTTATTGCATTTATTCACCTGAATTTGACACACAACATATCTTACATAGAAATGAAAACTCTAAATGTATTCAAATAAATGGTGTACTTTTTATCTAGTAATAATAAGTTTCTGTCTCATTTTCTTTCCAGGTTTATTGGTTTACCGTTGAGTTTGGACTTTGTAAGGAAGGAGATTCCCTCAAGGCATATGGTGCAGGGCTGCTGTCTTCATTTGGGGAGCTGCAGGTGTGTTCTAGAAAATATTTCAAATGTGTTTATAATTATTCAAATTTCTTTTCTGAATATCTTCGGGTCTTTGGTTTTGCTTCATAATTTGTGCACAGAAGTAGGATGAAATGTAGTACTTCATTGTAGATCTCTGATAAATGTGTAGGTGTATGGATACACAGGGAACTCACAGCTCCTTCTTTCCCAGTAAGTGACATTATCACTGTATCCCACAGGAGAAACTCTTCCCTGTCTGAAATGGAGGTGCTCTTGATTTCTTTCACAGCATGTTCAAGCACTCTTACACTGAAATTAATTTCTTACCTTTTTGTTCATAGTATTGTTTGTCAGATAAGCCTGAGATTCGGCCTCTTGCCCTGGAGAAGACTTCTGTGCAGGAGTACTCTGTTACTGAGTTCCAGCCCATCTACTACGTTGCTGAAAGTTTTAAAGATGCAAAAGAAAAGCTAAGGTACTCCAGTCATTCCAGAGAAGAACTCACTCTTGCCTGCTGCAAATACAGAGGATCTCATTGCCATAATGGGTCTTGGGTTGCCAATCATGTTTTGAGAGGCATTAGAAAAATCAGTGCAACGCTTCATGATAATAAACATTTTATATCCTCAGAATCTTGGGCAAAAATGAGTAGTAACAGGAATATGCTTTATGCATGAAACCAAGAATTTGTGCTTAGTGTAACTAAGAGCTTCATCTGTCCAACCAAAATGCAACAAAGAAAGTTATTTGTTCAATTGCAGTGATACTAACATTTAAAATCAAATCTGACTAATTAATGCAAACCAAGTAACTTCACCATTACTAGCCACTGGGGGTTTGCCTTGGTTCACGCTCAGCTTATTTCTCACTTGGAGATGCCACACACAGGCTTGTCCCAGACCTGCAGTCCCTTGTCCTTCTACCATTCAAAGATAAATTATTCTACATCCCAAGATATTCTCCTGCCTCAGACTCCTCAGCTCTAAGGTGTTCCTAGCTCTCTGCCCTGCTGCTTCCTTAGTTGCCATAAATCTGCAGCTTTTCTTTGTGCCCTTTTCTCTGGGGAAATACCTGGGAAAGATGCTCTTCTCTTCTGGGCTGTGCTATTGATATCCTGCACACAGCTTCTGTCTTCTCTGTATATACCCCTGACCAGCAAGCTCCTTGAGGAAGTGGGAAATGCTGCAACAAAATACCTTGGAGCTTTTTTTATTTGCTTCAGTGACCAAATTGAAAAAAGGGGTTAAATTGAAATAGAAGTTCTGGGGTTTGGTCCAGTGCCTGTGTTAGAGGCTTGCACATGGACATGTGTGTTTGTGAGTAATAGAATACCTTTCTGAGAAATTATTCTGAGACTGACCTAAAAGATCTCAGCTTAAGGCATTCATCTTCTAATTGACATTTTACCTTCACCTAAGATTTAGAAAAGCCATCTTCTAATGTGATCTCTCCTCTTAGAAAAACTAGACCAATGCTGCTAAGTTCATCATAACCAATGTTTTTGGGTATTCATCATGTCCAATTCATCATAACATTTTTTCACTGCCACACCTTGTGGCCTGTTCATACTGGGTCCTGCTTGAGACAATGTCCTTAATAAGGTTAATAATAAGGCTTAAACTGAAGAAGCTCTGTGAGGGTGGCATCCAGCATATTCCACTGTTCTGGGCGTGTGGGATTTACCCTGCTGAGTCACAGTCTGTGTAGTGGGGCTCCATAATCAACTCCTGCGTGCTTCCCTTCCTCTTTCAGCAATAACTCCAGTAATACAAAGCAGATCTATAAGCCAGTATCCTGCTGGGGTCCACAAGGAGCCTGGAACAATAGCCCTGACCGTCTCATCCCATTCAGAGCCCTTCTTTCTGCAGTACTGTGGTTATGCAAATTAATATTTTCCCAGGACACCAAAATCTCAATGCTTTTGACATGGAATTAACTGTTTTGCAGAAGAAGATGCTGCTTTACTCGAATAACTATAGTCTAGCTTTTAAATTACCTGCAAACTACCAGGTAATTTAAGAGCTAGACAATGACAAAAGTTTGGTGCCTCCTTGCTCCTTGGCAAGCCAGGATGATGTAGATCCTTGACCTTAATTCCCCAGAAAATCAGACTTGGATTAGAATTCCTACCTTTTGCACTAGTGACAGGAAAATGAGGTTTTCAAGCTTGGTAGATCCCAGTTGCTACATAGTTGGCCTATACCAGGAGCAGTGTTGTCATGCCAATAGCTTAGTTCTGTTCAGAAAAAAGCCCAGAGGTGATAAGGACAAATGCAGTTTCAAGTGTGTTGTAGGTCTCAGATCAATCAGTAGCAATTTCAGTTATTTCTTCCCATGGATTTTCTTATCCCCCACAATCAACAAATGCACACACCAAGAAATTAGTTAGAGAAAAAATAAAAATTAAACTGTACATTTGTTTATGTTTTTTCCCCTCAGGAAATTTGCTCAAACAATCCCTCGTCCTTTCTCTGTCCGGTACAATCCCTACACACAGAGGATTGAAGTCCTGGACAATGCAAAGCAGCTGAAGAACTTAGCTGACACGATCAACAGTAAGGAACTGCACATTTGTTACCTTGAATTCCTCAAAACTTGGTCAGAAATAGGAAGCACAAGGCAGATTCCATCTGGTTGCGTTTTATGCTCTGAGCCTATCCAAGATAAGGCAGCACATATCTCCTTTCTCATGAAAAAATTAATTCTAGCCAAGCTCTAACAAGCATTTCCACTTGACTGTAACTTGCTAAATGTGAAAAACCCAGATTTGGGGGAGCTGCTAGGAAATGGCAGATGGCCTTGAGGTGGATCCTGGCTGTTTTCAGTAAGGAAGAGAAGGAGAAGCCTGGCTTTGATCACATTTTCCCCCTCACATTGGCTAGCCTGCTGAGACCCAGCTCCTCTGGTGCTGTGAGCCAGCCTTCTGTGGCTGATGAAGGCAAAGGGATGACTCTGCAGACTCAGCTCTAGTAAAACCTGAATAAACATGTCCAGTTCAACACTTCTGTGCTCACCTTGTTCTGTAAGAGAACAGCTATAAAGGGAAAAAAACACGCAGGAGTGTTAGAATGGGCTGGTTCTGGATTTAACTGCTCTGATTATTTCCTTTGCAGGTGAGATTGGGATCCTTTGCAATGCCCTCCAGAAGATCAAATGAAGATTTGCTGTAGCTTGCTTGTGACTAGAAGCTGCCATTCTTGATCTAGCCTCAGTCTATTATCTTCCAGTGAACTGCATCAATAATTATGTTATATATCTTAATTATTAGAGATTAGCAGAGAAACAGACATCTATGGGTGACCCTCAACTCTTCTGGCCTTCAGACACCAATCCATTTTTTTTTTCACTAGTGTATTAAAAAATTACGTTACTCCTGGGAACCTGGGGGAAGTCTGCATATGTTTTGTGCCAAAGGTTAGCAGAAGGAGATCTTCACCATGCAGAGCATAATCTGCTGCATCTGTGAGGTCTGGGACCAGGGATGGGGTGTCAGTGATGACCAGAGTGATCCACCTTGCCTTCTCTCACAGTCACTCTCCACTCAGTGCCTCCCAGTTGTCCAAGGTTCCCATGGATCTGGAACTCTACACCTTCCAGGGTATGCAGGGAGATCTGTCAGGGTACAAGGGGAGATTTCTCTTAACAGGCAAACTCACAGTGCATGGCTGATGTGTGAAGGCTTGAAGGCTACATGTTTTGTGTGTGTCCTTCCCTGAGAGGTGTCTCTTAACTTTCTGGTCTCACAGCCTAGAAGGTGGGTACCAGCACCTGGAAATGGAGAGGAAGTGCCTTTTATAATGCAGCCTGGAGCCTTCCAACTCCTAACCCACTGTGTCCATGGCTAGAGTCCCCACAAAGCCATGGAAGGCCTGGGTCAGCTTTACCCCAGTCTAATTGCCTTCAAACCCAAACATGTTATCTTTCAAGACAAGTCCTAAATAATGACACCTTTTTGTATCTCCACTGCCCATCTGAGCTTTAATCTCCTTTTTTTCTTTTGGTGAAAGCAGTTTTAATTGTCCTGGAGTGTATCTCAACTGTGCCAGCAAATGGAACCAAAGGTGGCTCCAGTTTAACTCAACAGCTGAGCGTGGAGAGAGAAGAGTTTTGCTGTTCAGGAAGCTCTTTCTGTATTTATCCAATAAATTTCACTCAATCAGCATTAAGTGCCCTCTTGGACTGGTCCACACTGTATAATTCTTGTAGCTCCCTGGTTGGAGGAGGGAACTCATCATTGGAACATTGGAGCAGAATGGAGCAAGGCAAAGCTGAACTGCATTTCCAGCTTGAAGCAATTGTGCATCATGACACTAACATGGCTCAGGGGTCACATTTCTGTCAGAAGATTGAAAGATGGAGAGGGATTTGAAAGCCCACGAGTCTCATACCTGTGATAGTACTAATTTTGCATTTATAGTTTGAAAATCAATATGGCTTTCATGTAAGCATCATCCTTTAGGAAGATAGAAAATACAGTTATTTTCATTATGTATATGGTAGGTAATAACATTAATTTAAGGACACCAGCTGGAATCCTTTTCAATAGACATATATTTATGCAAAATGGTATAATTTTGGTGCTTTGAAGTAACCTTTTTTATCTCAGTATCTTTTTATTCCTTTTTTCCTCATCACAATGTCTCTCTAGATCTTTCAATCCCACTTGACATGTATTTTCAGTGTGAAAGTAGCCCATATTTTTCTCTCTTAATATAATAGGACCCATGAGGTAACTGTATACTACAAAGAGGCAATTTCATCCCAAGGGGAAAGTCTTTCAAACTAATCCTCAGACAGCTTTCCAAGCTCCTCTGCTTCTGGCTTGAATGACAGCAGCAGTAGTTCTATAGTGATATTGAGAGCTCAGGATTCATGTTCTTCTTTTAAGTACAAGTGGAATAGTTAGAGAATATTGATGTCACATGTCTGATTCGCTGTGCCTTAATACAGGTTTAAATGAGCAATAGCTCCAGCCAAAGCATCATAGCATGGCTGCTCAGCAAGAGATGAGCAAAAATTAAATGTTCAGCATTTTAAAAGCAGAGGAAATGTATGGAAAGTAGATTTTCTTGTAGAACAAATAATCTTGTACCTAAGTACTTTAAATACTACAAATAAATCACATTTTAAATAGTACTCCTTAGTGGGTGACTTCTTATTTCCATGCCTAAAGAAAGTTCCAGCTGTGTAGGAAATGCTTTTTGCATTATCAGACTGGTGTAAATCCTCCTTGTATGGTAAGCATCCAAATCAACCAGAATTAAATACTCAGGTAGGAGGTAATGCCCATCTGAGGTGCTCCCCAGAGCAGGAAAAGGCTCTCCTGGGCTGGTTGACAGTCACTCATCCAGCCAAGATTATGGGATTTCCTGATGTGTGCCATTACTTAGAAATGCACAACCAAGCCAAGATTCCTCTACATTTGCATACTCCAAAGTCTTTGGTACTACTCTGACTAATCTACCCCAAGCTAATCTTTTAGGTAACCTTCCTCACTTCTATCCCACTGTGATCACATTTCTTGGTGTCCTCATCCCCAGCTCAGTTCCAGGTGCATAAAGAAGCTTTTTGTGAGGCCCTTTCCTTCACAGTGACCTCGGCCCAGGTCAATGGCTGTGATGGAGGGACACCAGTCTGCACTGGGGGACTCCTCTGGGTACCTTAAGATGCCTACATCTGACAGCAGTCTTGGAAAAGGGACATTTTAGTCCGCAAAAAATGCAGAAATTGTTGAAAAAGGGATTAAGCACAGGAGCAGCCCACAGGAATGCATTGTTTTTAAAACTCCCTCTGCTACTTCAGACTATGCTGGCTGCTCTCAAAGACATTTTGATGTCCAGATGTAACCACCTAAATTAACCTAAATGAACTAAAAATATTAATGCTGCATCCATCTCAAATGACTGGCCCTCTGCTCATACAGGATAAAGATACCTGAAATGGTATGAGATAAAAAAAAGGGCAGATTGTTTGTGGTGATCAGATGTGGCCTTCTCCTGGACCAAACCTTGCCACCACTGCTGCAAAGGGAGGCCAGAGGGGTGGCAAGGTTTGGTACAGGAGAAGGTCCAGATCTCTGGACCTGCGGGATGACCTTCACAGGGGCTCTGCCACACTGTAACTTGAGGTGTGAAGATATGGGCGCTCATATCCCGAAATAATTCTTTTCATGTCAAGTGTAATGGAAGGGAAGATGTGTCTGCCCTGTCAGAAACCGAGCTAAATCCCCCTGGAACTTTGAAGTAACCTTTTTTATCTCAGTATCTTTTTATACCTGCCATTCAAAAGAAAGATGTGACCCTGGTCTTTTTGAGAGCCTATTTCACTGGAGATAAAATGGTGACAGAAACAGGTTCCAAGGGAGGAATGTAGCCTGGGGGCAGCACTCTGCTCTTGGAGGGGTAGGATAGAACAGGTTCAGATTCTGTGGGAAGGAAAAGCTCAGAAACAGGCAATGGATTCTGACTCTGGTTGGAGTCTCTCTGGCACTCTCAGATCTGTGTCTGTGCAGAGGAGACAACACAGAATGGGCTGTGATTTGGGAAAAAAGCCCATTGGTTCACTGGGGATGCAGAAAACACAGAGAGAGTCTCAGTGAGGTGAGACAGAGTGGGGATGAAGGACAGTCCCAGGCTCTGTGCAGGTCAGTCCAGACCGGGAGATGTAAATGGACCTCAGGCTAATCGATTGCCTCTCCACAAAGGAAGCCCTATCCAGGGCTGAACATCTTGCAGACACCTTCAAACAGAGAAGGAGGACTGCACTTTGAAGTCCCCAGGGGAGGAGGGCCATCTTGGCTCTTGCGCACATCCTACGCAGGCGGCTTCCCTTGATGTGCCTGGCACGGCCACCATAAATGTCCCTACACCCAGCAGCCAGCCCGTGTCCCTGCTCCTGGCACCTGTGAGCTCACCACACACTGACACACTGCTTCTGCAGTCCCACCAATTCCCCTGGCCATTGCCCCCACGCCCCCAGGCAGTTTCCACTCAGTATCTGGCTGCTGCAATCCACTCCCCTATCTCCCAATGAAGACTGATCTGGTGGGGATGTCAGGCCCAAAAGAAGAGGCCAGCAAGGAGAAGGAGATGTGTGGCATACAGTCACTGGACAGCCAAGGCAGCCTGGACTCCAACAGGGAGGATGACAGAGCATCTCTCATCCTGACCCTCACACTCTACAACGTGAGGAAGACTGAGCTCTCCAAGGCAGCCAAAGTCTTTGAGGTACAGACCTCAATATTCCCTTCTTTGCTGAGCCTCTCTTCTGTCTCTACTGCCTTCATGTCTCACATCTCTCCCCCTCTCACCCTTCTCCTGCTCCTGCCTGCCTTACACCTCATTCTGCCTTCCCCCTTTCCCCCATCCTGGTTTTGTCCCAGCTGCTCAGAGAGGGGATCTGGTCTCACGGAGGAGAGGGAGAGGGCTCTGGAGGGGGGAGCACCTGGGCACAGTCTTTTAGAAGAGTCACCATTTCACGCAAGGACTGTTTAGAGCAGATACCAATCAGCTGTTTCTTGCTAGCAGTTGTGGTGGCCAGCCTTTCAAGCACTCAGACTGTGGGGATGTTAGAAGCCAGTGAATTTTCTCTGCATATTTGGCAGGAGATACAAAGGCTATGAGAGCTGTGAACCACACGGGCATTATGTAGTCTGGACACTTGAACTACCCCTACCAGGTGCTCACTCTTATCTGGGAAAATGAATAACTCCAAATAAAAGTATTGTGCCTGTTACTTATTTCTCACCATTATTTTATGATTATGGTGCTATTATGCATCAATAGATCTGCTTTCATTCTGGCAGGGCTTTAAGTTACCCTGCCACTCATTTGCTATTTCTGCACAGATGAAATTCTACAGTCAACAGTATCTCATCTTTCATCACTTTCTTTCTCTCCCCAGTGCTATAGTGTTTAATCTTTAGCTCTGTCTGTATTTTAGCTCTTTGTAAACCAGATGTTATTGGACTTCATTGCCTAACATGTTCTTCTAGTTAATCCCTCTTTTAGTCACCTTTTAAAGACGTTGTAGAAATGTATGTAGACTTACCTGGATTTTCAGTCTTTGGAGAAGCTTCATCATACCAACACTTGGCTCTTGCAGATGTTTGAAACTCAAATCTATCACTTTGAAACCCGGCGAGCCAGAGAGCCCAAGAACTCTGTGGACGACCTTGACATTTTTGTTGAATGTGAAGCTCACAGTGCTGATGTTGGTATCCTTGTCACCTCCTTAAAGAGAGTAGCAAAGGACGTGAAAACCAGCCGAGAAGACAAAGGTAAGAAATGTATGCATCTCCTAGTGCATTTATTTTAGAGTAACTTTTTTTAGTTTTAGCTTCAGCTTCATAATAGTAATTCAATTTGTCTGGAAAGCCAGTGAGTGTGCATTCATTATTTGTCTCTGCGTGGCTGCTTTCCATTGCCATTGGTGCAGAAAGGGAGGCACTTCATCACAGCCAGTGGAACTGAGGTGAGAAATGCTCCAGCAAAGAGGGAGATGGGAAGGACAGAACAGCAGAACAAAAAGCTGAGGAGAAGCTAGAAACTCCTCAATGACGGGAAGATTTTGTGCTGAAAGCTGTGCAGAGAACTGATCCCTTCAAGACAAACACAGAGGCAGAGGGGTATTTTTCCTGTTTGCAGGCAGGAATGGGTGAATACAGCCCTTGGAGACCTTTGGTACAATCCTGAGGATGGCAGATGAGGAGGCTGAGGGTGCAGCTCACAGACTGAGCTCTCTGGATGCAGAATTGCCACGGGGTTCCCCTCTCTTGCCAAAGCCAGACAGATATTCCAGAGCACTTTTAACTTCCACAGTACTGTTTGGGCACCTTTGGGTGTTGTTTGAAATTCTCTGTCAGGCTAACATGAGAGGCAGCCCTCGTCAAGCTGCTCTCAGGATCTGTGGGCACATGAAAAGGGCATCACTGTTATCAGGGAAACTGCAAAGCCAAAGAAGGTTTTGGAGGTGAAGAAGAATTTCCTTAGGATTTCCTTGGGATTTGAGAGGTTTCAGATGTGCCAGGACTTAGAACTACAATAAAAACTGTTAAAAGAGGGTGTGTTTATGCTTTTTTCTGTAGGCAAGATGTGTATGGGGGCACACTGGGGCAGCTGTGATCAGATATAGGTTTTGAGGGGATATGGAAATAAATGGCAGGAAAGGTGCCTTGCATGCAGAACCATTGGTACACCAGAGAGAAAGGCTCAGAAAAAAATTCTGGGTGCACATGGGGCATCTGTCAGACTGGAATTTCTTCCTATTTATCACAGAATTGGTTGTAATGCATGAAAATTACATAATTTCCCCAACATCCCTGGATATTTTTAGATTTTTACTTCTCTAAACTGGATGTTCTTAGATCTTATATAATACAGCAAAGGTTAAATTTACCATTCAATAGAGAGATTTTGATGTCATGTCCAGTATGCGATTAAGGTTTCCCCAAATGGACCTTTCTGAGCTGTAACACAGAAAGTCTGATTACAGCATCAATCTGACCTTGGAAAGCAATATCAGCTTTGTGTTTTTCCAGCAATTCTTTTTTTAAATTAATTTCTCATAAATGCTGGCATCTAAAATAAAATTATCACATTTTATTTTCATTTTAGTCACTGGAAAACCTTCCCACTTCATGAGAAAGAAGCTGCTTGGAAATACAGCTAAAGAATAATGTTGCTGGAAAAAATAATGAGCCAATAGGAAAAAAAATTTAAAAATTCTTCTTCACCTCTTTGGTCTCTAGAAATTTTATAAATATCAAGTTTTCTTTTTAAAATATTGTCTAACTTTTAAAGGTATTAAAATATAAGACTGCTTTTTAGACAAGATCCAAATATATTCTTAAATCCAGAATGCAGAAATAAATTTGTTGTCCTGTGTCAAACAAAAAACACATTTGTTCTAAAAAATATTTTTGCCTTTAAGAATTGTTTCTACTAATTAAAATTGATAGATTATCACAGCAAGTTAATTTCAGATAATTTTTCATCCAATCTGCCAGTTTGGTCAGCAAGCAAGTCAACTACTAAATGCATGACAATTATGATAACATGCAGATATGAAAATTCTTAGATATTGATGAAAAGAAAGTTTGTAATCTTCAGCACAGTTTTTATTTTTGCTCTAAAATTTATTTGATTCTCTCTCACTTAACTCTTTCTGCTCTCTCTCCAGTGCCCTGGTTCCCCAGAAAAATCCAAGATCTGAACAAGTGTCACCATCTGATCACTAAATACGACCCCAGCTTGGACCATGGTCACCCTGTAAGTTTAACATTACTGTAATTTCATTTTTAAAAGAGAAATTCTCTGTAGGGAGATTGTTGTAAGGGAAACTTCAGGAGTAAAGAAATACTCATGGAAGAAGAGGAAAAAAACACCACAGGGGCAGATAAAAGCTCATCTTCAGTGGCATTGGGGACTGCATGTGTCCCTGCAGGAATGGACCACAAAAGGGTTTTACTGTAACATATTTATGTGTGCCCTCTAAGCCATGCCCTAAGCACAAAGTCCGGGAGAGGGACATAAAAATGCACTGTAGAGTCTTGCTTTAGTGATGATAGTGAGGCAAAGTACTGGGAACAAACAAACAAACAAACAAACAATCTAACACTTATTTGTCATCAAAGTTTCCCAGCTTTAGTGCAGATGAAATGTGAGTTAGGCACAGACACAAAAGGGACCCCAAAAGGCCATTTGTCCTTTGACAAGTCAGGACACAGAAGCTTTTTATTCTGTCAAGCATCACATAGAAGCAATCCATGGAAAGCACAAAAAGAAGAGATATTTTTCACTGAGAAATGTAGTGAAGATGTAGATGTGTGTCAACAGAATCTACAAGGAAGATTTTTTCATTCCTTTCTCTATATGGCTGAATTCTATTTAGTCCCTTTCATTAACCTAAACCAGGTTTTGTTGTGAGCTATGTACAGTCCTGTGTAATATGAAATGGACCTTTCCAAGTCTGTAAGTCTATCTTCTATTTTTGAGAATCACTTATTCAACTATAATGCTCTAGGAGAGCTTCATGTCCTCCTTAACCAGGACATCTTTCATTTCCCTTATTTGTTTCTGGTACAAACAGTCCAAGTGTTTGTAATTTTCCTGAGCTAGCTCTTAGGCTGTTTCTCATTAGACAAATGAACACACATAGGGAATTCTTTGAACTGGACTAAGCTCCCCTCATCCTTTGCCAAATAGAAGGTATGAGCACTGAAGAGGTTGAGAGAAAGCAGCAGTGGTGCTGAGTTAATGAAGTATTGAGTGGGGATAAATCTAAATTGCAGAATGTAGTGCAATTTAGAAATACCTAACAAGTTGAAAACAAGTTACCTCAGGCACTGAGCATCACTTGTCTGTGGCAGGAGAGGGTGCAGTGTGGGCTGATTTACCAGGGCTCAAAAATGGAGAGGCTGGAGGAAAGCACAAAAGAAGCTGATGCACAGGGAGCTCAGATTTTGCAAACACATTTCCTACCAAATGGACAGTTTGGGTTGTTTCTCTCCACACCTTCAGTTTGTTCTTTGCTGGCCCAAACAATCAAACTGGCATCACTGTGACACCAATTTCTGGGCTACCCTGTCAGTGGCTGCCCAGAGGGTGGGTACAGGGACAAAGCTGGGATGTCACAGCATCAGTGTGAGTCTGGCCCAACAGCTTTTCCTGTGTTTTGCATGGGCTTGTTACAGCCACCGACAAGCACCTGAATGAACACATTACCCACAACACATGACAAAATAAACATGCTCTCAGGATCCAGCCCTTCCCTCAGGTTCATGCATACAGCACTCATTAACAGCAGGGTTGCTGATATTATTGCTACACTAAAAATTTTGTGAATAAACCTAAGGGACAAATTTGGCTTGCAGTACACAAAGTGGTTCCAGTAAATGCTGAATATTTTAGAATAATAAATATTTGTACAGTGATGCTGATCAATGCTGTTTTATGAGTTATATTAGCACACAGTCCCTGATTTCAGTTTTAATTCCTAGTATGAATGATGTAAAATTAAAAGGAATGTGATTCCATGTCTGTGTGCATATACAATATCTGGCAAAGACTGCCTGAAGTTTTAATTTTAGTAAACACAGAAGGAGCAGAAAGAAAATGCTGGTATTCTGTAGGTAAACTTCCCCCTTAAACAGATATCACTGAGTCTGTCCTTATCACAACACAATAAAAAAATGGGCAGGAGGATTGTGTGGGGATCCTGCACTTCCCACAGACCCAGTGGTGGTTCTGATGGTTTCTACTTATGCCCACAGATCTCTCATGATGTAAAACTTTTTTTCCTGATTTTTTTCTAACCCAGGGATACTCTGACCTGGAGTACAGCAAGCGGAGAGCATTCTTTGCTGACCTGGCCTTTAATTACAGAGAGTAAGTACAAAGGGAAAGTGCAATGGCCCACACTGTGAGACTGCATGTCCAAGACATGTCAGATATGTCATATTTTGTCCATGGATCAGTGGGGCCACTGATTGATGTTGTTTGAGACAACAAAATTCAGCCACAAAAGCTTTCACTCCCTATGGAATAGACTTTAGTGATGACACAGCAAATACATTTTAAGACAAAAATCTTAAGATTGCATTCACATTCGCCAGTCCAGTGCTTGATTTTTTTTTAGCAGAAGTGATTGCAATATTATTTATTTCAATTTTCAAGTTCCTTTTAGGACTCAGTCCTGAGCTGAGGCTGATGTTTTTCAAGGAAATTTGAGGAACGATATTTACGAACATATTTTTGATGGTGGAAAGTGATTTGCTATTTTTGTTATTTGCTTTTTTAAATGTCTCTGTCTATGCACACTAATAACATGAAATGCTCTCAGTTCTCATGCAAGTGATGGAAAATGTTTCTACCTTTATGTCAGCAGAACTACACTGCTTTCTGATGGGGTTAATCAAAGGTATAAGTACACGGATTATACCATGGATTTTCAGCCTCATGGTGTTCAAGAACTGGTGGAGGCAAAAAAACCCCTTGGAAACGGAACTTGAAATCTTAAAACATGTCATATTTCTTCTCTTCATTACAGAGGAGACCCTTTACCCCACATTGAGTACACAGCACAGGAAACAGCAACTTGGTGAGTTTGGTACTTATGGTCCAACTGCTGGGCCATTCCACAGCAGTCCCAGGAAAGACTGGCAATGTGACACAGCTAAAACCTTTCTAATATGTTCTTCATCCACCCCTCATTTTACTCTTTGGTTAAATGTCATCTTTTGGTCATTTGTTTTGCAGAAAGCCATTCTCAGGGCTGGCCTTAACTATTCACTTTCTAGAGCAAAAGGCATTTTCCTGACTGTCTCCCTGCCTGCAGATCCCAGCAGGATATCAGGAGCCAGAAAACCTCTGGACCCTATAGAATAACTTCTTCTGACAGACCTCTAATTCACCATAGCTATGGTGCTGGCAGAAATATCACATTTTCAAACTCATTATCAGGAGAAAATGCCCACTCACAGCACAGAGATTCACTCAAAGGACATGGCTAATTCAATGTTCACAGGACAGAGGAGCCTTGCTTGTTCTCCTTCAAGTATTCCTTGCTTTTAACATGAATATGTAACATTTTCTAAACTGAAGGTAGAGGAAATTTTGAAATACCTTTCTAATACACATTATTTACGCTATAAAAGGGCCTTAGATAACATATAAATATTGTATGAAATTATAGTAAGTTACTGGTACAAGGGTGCAGCATTTCTTCACTGGGGCTTTGTTGCTCCTGAAGGTCTGCCTCTCCAAAAAAAAAGACAAACCAAACCAAACCAAACCAAACCAAAAAAAAAAAAAAACCAAAAAACCAAAAAAACCCAAAAAACAACAACAAAAAAACCAACCAAACAAAATACCCCACCAAAAATCCACAACCAAAAAAAACACCAAAAACCCACAAACAATGAATTAAACAAAATTAAGCTTTTTTTTTTTAAACATTACGTGAAATATGTGGCAGATCTAAAAGGGAGCAGAGCTCTCATTTCAAATCCCTGTGTTTCTACTTTTTTGCCACTAACTTTAAGATATATCAGTAAGCAGCAGTAATTCCACATTTGTATAATACTACAAAGCATTAATATGTCCAAAAGTCTCAAGGAAGAGCAGAGTCCTGGGATTGTGCAAGGTGCCACATAGGAGAGAGTCTTTGTTCAGAAATTTAAATGGAAAGAAGAACTAAAGGTGGGGGAAAGGAGGAATGAAGACCACATTTTCTAACTGTGCACCTGAAAACCCTGTAACTTGAGTAATTTGCCCTAAAATCATATGCAAAGTTTATTCCAATGCCAGGACTTGAATCCATAGAGCTAGATGTCTCATGCCAGAACCTCTCTGGCATCCCACCTCTTTCGATACTTTATTTTAAGTAAAATCTACTTTGCCACAGAAAGCCACAAGCACATAAAACCCTTGCATCCAGCTCATCCAGGAGGACGTGCTTTATTAAGCTCAAGTAGGTTTTTATAGCATCTTTCAATAGTCAAAGATTGATGGTCAGTGTCATGCTCATGATTTCTACCACCAGCCAACAATCTTGGCATGGGATGGCGTGCGGGAATGTCGTATTTAAGAAAATTTAATTTTGTGTTCCTTCCTGTTTTTCTCTTTTACTGCCAACCTTCGTCATTCCAGCTCTTCTCCACCTCAAATTAGACCCATTGTGGCAACAGAATAGACTTTTAAAGGAGTGTCTGCCCATTTCCTTAAACAGCAACCCAGGTTGACTTGTTATGTGAAGCTGTTCCCAAAATTAGCCTTCCCAATGGTTATCACAGCCCCCCGAGGCTGTGCCCTGAGGTCAGCTGCATTACAGCACAGCTTAACTGGGCTGAGCAATTGCAGGGGAAATTTGTAGCACAAACTAAACTAAATTCCCTTGGTGTCACTCTGAGGAGCTGCTGGACGCCTTCAGTTTGCAGCCACGTGGTATAAAAATGAAAACCAAGGCAGTGAAGAAATACGACTGTCAGAAAACAGGGGGCACAGATGATCGGGGCTTTTGTTTTCAAAGCAACTTCTTGGAAGGCCCTGAAACTAAGCAGTCAGAGATGCCATATGGGCAAAAGCTGTGTAAGAAAAATGGAGAATTCAGGAGAAAATTATGGGGATGCACCTGCCACATGTTCATAATGAAGCTGAATATTGCCACTTTTTTTTTTTTTTTTTAATAAGGAAACTTATGTAAAATTATGTTATTATCTTTAAAGTCTTTCAAGCATCTGGCTCCATCTTTTGTTAGGATGCTGCTTTCTAGAGTGTTTCATAAAGTTTGCTTCCAGCAGTTCTTTCATACCTGCTCCTCTCTTGGTTTTGGAGAGTTTGCTTGGATTACTGTCTTAGAGGAGCACTGAGCTTTGGGTAATCCATCCCTGGGACTGCCTGAATTTCTGTGGTAGCCAATGTTTGGGCACCCAGAGCAGAATGACACTTTGATAAAGGAGACCAGATGTGCACAAGTGTAAACAAGGCTGCTCTCTCTGGGCTCCAGCCTGGGCATGAACCCTGTGCTGGTTCAAATCCCACGCAACCCCACGAAGCCAGGAGCATTCCATGAGGAAATAAGCCAGGGCAACACTTGAACTCCAGTCCTCCTCATTTTTTCCTAATTCCTCCATGGAAATGGCCCAGTCTCCTGTGGCTTTTGCAATAGTGACAGCAGCCACTGTTTCCCTCTGTTCTTTCAACATTTTTTCCTCCTAAGGTTTTCCTCCCCCGCTTCATTCTGGTTCATTATTGCTGCCACACTGTGTAAGACATTTGTACAAATAAAGAGCCATTACCAGGGACTGGCTATCACCTCCATAGCAACAACAGCATCACAAAAAGGAGAATAATCATAATAATAATAATGGTTTTAAAAAAAAATTACAAAACCAATGAAAGGTCATTTCCCATACCCAGCATTTCCAAGAATGATCTCAATTTTCATAAAACAATGTTTATAAAGTTGTTGAGACCCTAGGGCCATGTCTGAACAAAAATAACCATTTCTATAAGGTTCTTTGCCATCCTATTACTACTTGCTTATTTTGCAACAGCTAAATATATTCCAAACCACAACTCTAAATCCAAGTACCATCAAGCTTGTGAGAAGCTTAAAGCCTGTGCCCAAATCAGGTTAGATGTATTATTTTCAGCTTGTCTCTTTTTGTATAGTGGGATAAATACTTCAAGAAGCTGGCATATATTTCAAATATATATCCTGTGCCAGGCATTTGGAACTGCAAAAATACAAACCTCTTCACCTGTGCAGATATTACACTTCAGTATCAGAAAAGATGCTTTTCCCAGAGGCTTTTAAGAGGCAAATCGAGGCTTCAGGGTGGAAAAGGAGGGACCAGCATGCCAAGTTGTACCCAAACACAGAAAGGAGGGGAACACCTGATTCATCCCTTTCCTAAAATGAGTGACAGGACATCCCACATTCAGGTCTCTTCCTGGGATTTCCCTGGTTCAGCTCTCTTCCTGGGATTTCCAACACACTCAGCAAGAAGATGCCTAATCAAGAAACACTTCTGCATCATTATCAGAGTTCTGTAATATTAAAGGACACCTTCTGAAGGAAAGGTGAAACAAAAAGCCCTTATAGTTTGCTACTTCCAACCAGGACCAGCTTTCAAGCAACCAGCTGTCCCAAGCTCACATTTTTAGACCATGACCCCCATGCCAGGGCTTTACCTCTCTCTGTGGATGGCACAGGTAAGTATGGCTCTATTGAGGTGTCTCACTCTGTCCAGTTTTGATTTTCAGGAGAGAAGTCTACAGGAAGCTGAGGAGCCTTTACCCCACCCATGCCTGCACCCAGTACCTGGATGCTTTCCAGCAGCTGGAGAAGCACTGTGGCTACAGAGAGGACAACATCCCTCAGCTTCAGGACGTCTCCAGATTTTTAAAAGGTCAGTCATTACAAACCATGGTTTATTCTGGGGTTCCCTGCAGGTATTTGTGCACCACAAACCATTTCCTAGGAGACAAGCTGGTAAGCAGAGCTGATGAGCTCCAGCACAGGGCACTCATTCCAGGCACATGGAATGAAACCCAGCTGGAGGTTTGTGTGTGTTCTGGGAGTGGCAGCAGCTGGGGTGGCACTACCCAGCTAATCCCTGTACCAGCAGCACTGCAGTCACAGCAGACACTGCTCAGCACTGTGGGAATCCACAACATCAGAGGGTTTTGGGAGAGCTGCAGAAGGCAGGCCTCAGAGACAGCAGAGCTGTGATTAGAGCTAAGCAGCAGCCATGAGATAGGTTAGCAGAAAAATTATTTAAAAAGTAGAAAAAACAAGGACAAATAGAACAATATTCTGTGTATTAATGCTTGTCTAGAATAACTCCGTAAGCTACAGAAAAGTTTATCTAGCAAGATATTAGGAAGTTTGAAGCTTAATAATGGAGCTCCGTGCATTGTGTTTTAAGGCTTACAAGTAGGTATTGTATTTGAAATAAGAAAGCATTGTTTTAACCAAAGGTACCTGTGCTTATAGTGGCTGGATGGAACTACTCTTAATATGCTTTTGCTTTGTGTGATTGGTCAAAAAACTTATAAAGTAAGTTGTAACATTAAGTTCTTAGTCTGCTGCCTGGGATGTGAGCTGATGGCATCTTCCCATTGTCATAACCATGTAATGAGACTGCTGATGGAAAATAAAACAGCTCAAGGCACGTTCCACAGCAGCCCCACCCCATTTGTGATTTGTACACAGACCCCTGGCCAGAGATAAACACGACTTCTACACTGCCTTTTTGTGGGTTTGCCTCTGTTTGATGCTCCTATAGCCATGCTGATAGCAAGACCCAAACACAAGCACAGGTACCTACCTCTCAAGCACGCTTTGTTCCTGATCCAGCAGGCAGGATGCGGATGTGTGCTGGAGGAGATGATTTCCAGGAGATCCTGCTGGTCAATCAGCGGCTGCCTTGGAACAACTCTGCTTCCTTCTGCCTCTGTGGCACCACTTGTCACACCAAACCCTTTGGTGGCTGACAGGAGAGCACAAAGGCAGTGGTGCTGGTCCATAAAGGCATGAAGAGGTCATCTTAGAAAAAGGACACACAAGTTTGCCAGGCTGACTAGCAAGGAGCAGAAGAGCAAGGGGGCCTGCATTGTGAGGCCACAGGCTGCATGGATTCCCAAGGGCAGGTGCTTTGTGTAAACCACCTGATTATCAAGAATTGCTAATGAAAGTTGATCTTTAAAGTCTCCTCCTCCGTGAAAAGGTGTGACAGAGAGAGGTCAGCTTATCACCATGATGAAATACACAACAAAAAACATGGCTTAGCTTTAAATAAATTGTACTTAAATACTCAGAAAATCAAGTGTCCTGCTCCATATAAGAGTAGGGGGTACCCCTTAGCTTAAATAAGCTTTCTTTGTCTGAAGAGTTTTCTAAGACTTTGGCATTTCTCATGAAGATTCAGCTGTTTGATGACAAGGTTTTTATTGCATGTTTAGTGTGAGGGAAGGGAGGGTTGCCATGTTGCCATGTGAAAAGCATCTTCCATGAACACCCTTGCACCCAGCTGTAGGAACTTTTCTGTGTAGGCATTATGTATTTTCCCATGTATTCTCACTCCTATTCAAGTACACATCTTACTTCCCTCTTATAAGAACTGGGCTCATAAATATTTTTTCTCTTGAAGTAGTTGATCTCCTTTAATTTACACAATAGCTGACAGCAGGGAGCTCCAGGAATTATGCTTCTGACTTGATTGCCACAGATATTCATATCCTTTAAGTGTATCAGGTGATTTCAAAGTGGGAGAATTTAGGATAGTGTGAGGCTATGCTGCCATAATCCTATTTGCATTGCTCTTGTTAGTTGACAGGATTTGATTGCCTGGAGTCTGCTTACTTCCTTTACAGGCTCTGGTTCTAAACATTCCCTGTGTCATAAACAAAACAAGACAAGCTAAACAGCAACTCTGAAAAGCATGCCAATAATGTTTGAAAAGATGTTCTCAGTGATTTTCAACTCATTTGCAATAAACATAAAGTGTCTACTATGAGCTAATTGTATGAACTACTTGGGAATGAGTATCAAGCATTCCAGAGAGATTTTATTCCATCCTGAAATGGACAGCTAAGGAAAATGTAGAGCTATTCATAGTTCTTGAGACCACTGGTCCTACCCTCATTAAACTGTAGATTAAAACTGGATTACTTTAGCCTACAGGTTATGCATGAATGAAACAAATTTTTTTCATAAGAGCTGTGTTAACAGCTAGACACCATTAAGAGTGAGGAAAATGTTTTAGTCCCGTTATGTGAGGCTTTGAATGGGTATCTTGGCTCTCTTTCTTCTGACAAGGTTATTTCACTATGCAGAATACTTTTCAGAATATCATGAATATTGACATTATTGCAAGGCCCAAACTCGGTCTGAGTCAGAAGCATCTGCAAGGTCTAAAATATGACCAAAAGTTCAAGCATGTTGTTAAGGGCATTGACTGAACACCTCCTAACTGCTGTCAGGTTTGGGGCATTGATCAGTTCTCTAGGGAGCTTATTCCAGTGTTTGACCACCCTCTCAGAAAATAAATGCTTCTGAATGTCCATTCTGAACCTCCCCTTGTACAACTTTGAAAATAATAAACCATGGGAGGCAGAGAGAGACAGAGAGAGGGAGATAACCTGGAAAGAAAGTGATCATGTTAAAACCTGCCCACATAGCCAGATAAACTTCCATCTTCTCTTTAATTTAGCATTATCTGTGAACATAAGAAAGCAACTCCTTTTGATTTGGTATGAGATCTGTCTGTTATTACCTATTAGTGAGGCTGGCTTGAAGAGAAAAGGTCTGTATACTTCATAAATATTTCACAATTACTTAAAGGGAATTAAGTAGTTAACAGTGTGATCACTTACACATGGCAAGCATTTTCCTAAAGGGTTAACTGGATGAACCTAGGCACATCTTTCTTTCTAGGAAAGATGTTTGGATTTAGGCAGTCATTGTGCTCCACAGCTGGAAGAAATTACAGCCAGTGAACTCAAGCAAGCTCGCACTACAATGCACAGGCTGCCTGTATACACCAGATTTTGGGCCAAGAATTAAGAATTAAGCCTTGCAGATCACTTTAGGTCAACTGCTCGAGACCTTCTCTGCACTTTGATTTCCCAGATCCTTGGGCAGCAGGTCCAACCAGCCACAGCCCCAGTTCTCTGCTGAGTGCAGGTTTTGTTGTGCAGTCATGAACCAGGAGTTCACGTTTTGCAGATATTACCTTCAGCAGATAAATTTTTCCTGGGGCTTTTCAAGGCAACTGGCCAAGTCTGTTCCATCAGCAGACTGTCTGATTCACTGGCCTCTGTTTAAAAGGACATCTCAGGGAACACAAGCTGTGATTTTCATTTTCCCTCCTTCTCCTCCAACATGGATGCTAAAACTATATAAATTTCCCTAGGCTCTTTCAGAGTCTTTCGAAAATTGAGTTACTAAGGTATTGGTTTTCATATAATATATTTTTCATCTAATGTAATTTTCACTCAGAATTCAGCCCAAAGATTACCAGATTCTGAAATTTTCACATTCCTCTGGATTGGACCAGCAAATCGACAAAGGTACATACATAATCCCCACAAGTTTATTATTTTTTTTAATTGTTCCTTTTTGAGGCAGTTCTGTACTAATTTACCTTTAAATTCAGTGGAGCAATACAGATATCTGTGGCAAATGCCCACCACCTAGTCTGTCACAATGTCAGGAAGAAGCACTTGCTGTCCTCTATTTCTTCATACATTTTGTCATTTCTTTGAATTTTTTGCTTTTTTTTTCTCTGGGTGTTTTGTTTTGTTTTGTAATGGGAGAAGTACTAATAGCCTGACAGAGTAAGACAAGAAATTCTGGAAGAAACATGAAAAAACAAACCAAAACAAATCTCATAAATGGATTGGTTTCTGGGTGGGATTTTTTTGTTTGTTTTAAAAAGGAAAAAAAAGAGGTTATAGGCTTCATGACACAATAGAATATGGAAGAAGAATTGAGAATAAAGCCATTTCTGATTTTTTTTAAAATGCAGTTTTATGCTTTAAAGAAGACGAGATGTCATTTACGGGAGCTGAGAATGAAACACAGATTTTGAATATAGGACTTCAAAAAGATTATCATTGGCTCACTTTGAAAGCGGTGATTTTCAATCTTCTTAGCTTTGCAGACCACCAGCATGTTTCACATGGACATGCAGAGTGTGTGTTCTGTTGGCCACCAGACTGGTTATTTTTTTGGTTATCTCTCACAGTAATGCAGGGTGCTCTGGGGTAACACTGGATGTACAAGCTGAAACCACAGTGCAAAAGTGTTGCATCCTTCTGTGTCCTGTTCTGTGGACATGTGCAAAGCAAAACACCTATAATCACATCACTGGGAGGCTGTGCAGCAGGTTCTAGACAAAAATAATGGTAAAAAAAAAAAAGCCAAGAAAGAAAAAAAAGAAAAAACACCAGTGTTGGAATTTTAGGCTCTTCCTTGTTCCAAGGTCAAGGGGAGTAATACTAGGAAATGTTGTTTTTGAAGTCTCAGTCTGAAGTTTATTATCCTTATCTATTACAAACTCATGAGGTGTGAGTTCTCCCTAACAAGTTGAGAAAGTGCCCTAAAATGGTGTTTCTTAAAGGCTATTTAAGTCCTAATTACCCAATAAACAGTTGACATCTATATTATTTATGCTTCTAATCTGATTATGATCACCCAAAACTCGCAATGTGGACGTCTTTAATCTAATTAGAGAAAATCATCCAAATCTGTGAAAAAAGGAAGATGAAGGTGAAGAACAATTTGCCTCCATTCTAAACCCTCCACCTTGCTTCATATTTATTTCTATATTCTAAAACCCTAAACTCTAAGTTCTCCACCCTGTGCTATTACACACTTCTAGCCAGCTACACACCTGTAATCTCAGTGCCATTAATCAATTTTGGAAGCCTTCTCCAAACAGCCTCAGGTCGAATGCAGTGTTCTCTTGTGGGTCTGTCCCTTTCAGCACAGAAAGTTTAAAATTCCCAGCATCCAGGGTTCCAACACACCAGGTGCAGGTCCTGTTCTCTGGTTGATTTTAAGGACCATGTGAGACCTCAGATGCACCCCTGTGGTGTGGAACGTAGAGAACTGTGTGTATTTGTGCAAAAATGTGCATTGGGGTGGGCAGTGCTCTCACATCTCGTGACTCTGCTGTGTGACTGCCCACAGGATGGATGGACAGGTGATTCCATGTTGCAGGAACTGCTCTTATACCAGTTCATGCAACAGGGGCACATCAGTCATGATAAGCCAAGGTGTGCCCGCTATGCATGGTGGAGGGAACTATTCCAACAGAGCAGGAAGGATCCCTGAAACTGCTTAGCTAAAGTAAACCTGCTGTGTGGTTAACCCTAGAAACAGCTGAATTTGGTGTCCCTTCCCTTTGCAGAGAGGACAGGTTTCCAGCTGAGGCCAGCTGCAGGACAGCTGTCTGCCCGCGACTTCCTCGCCAGCCTGGCGTTCCGTGTCTTTCAGTGCACACAGTACACAAGGCATTTCTCCTCTCCCATGCATTCCCCAGAACCGTAAGTCTGATGGCCTGACATAATTCCATCCTTCTGAGTGTGTTGGGGATCATTCTCTTGGGACTGGCTCTGGAGCTCCATCCAGTAGTCTGCAGAATAAAACAATTTGAGAAACTGGTAGCTGGAGAGCTGGAAGGGGAAGTCATGCATGAGAGGGTGTGGTGCTCTGTCTCTTTTGCAAAGCTGTCTGGAGAAGGAAAAGACTAAAGAATATCTGGTTTAATCTTTTCATCCTGCCTTCAGTTACCATCTGCTGGGGTTTGATTTCCTGCTGTGAAACTCTCCCAGTAAGTGCTGGCCAGACAGCAGCAATTACATTTCATGAGAAATTACAAGTTCACACAGACGCTTTTGTTGTACGCTGGGACAAAACAGGGACCTTCCAAAGATGTTGTGACACAGAAGGTTAGTGCCCATGCCATCCCAAGGAGACAATAGACAGGGGGCAGGAGGGAATGCTCTGATCCTTGCAGAGCCAGGCCAGGTGTGGAGGCAGCACTGTGGAGCAGCACTCACACCAGCTCCCTTTGGGGTCTGCTGGCTAAAGTTCCTCCCAGGGAGTTCATGAAGGGCAGGAAAGGAAGCCTTTAACAAACAACAAGGTCACTTCTTTTCCAGAGACTGCTGCCACGAGTTGTTGGGTCATGTTCCCATGCTGGCTAACAAGGAGTTTGCCCAGTTCTCACAGGTAAGAACATTTTCTGCTGACCCTTTAACAGCAGTTCTGGATAGCAGGCCAGAGCACCTTAAATACATGCAGCTCACCATGCAGTGCAGTGCTAAGAGTGGATTGTGCCTGAGCCATGACCTCCAGGCATGGTGGGCTGGAAGCCACCTGGGAGATGCTTCCTCCAAGGGAGTGGTGTCACTGCTCCCTACAGACCCGGTGTGAAAGGAAGGGCAGGCAGAGCTTGTGGGGCTTCTCTGTGGGAGGGCTGTGTCAGTCTGGGTGTCTCTGTGGGGCTGGAGGCTGAGCCCTCCTCCCCTGGCTGCCTGTGCTCCACCACATGAACCTACACAGCTGCGCCTCCGAGCTGGGCCTGTCCCTGGATGTACATTCTTGTCTCACAAGAAACTTTAATTGTGGCCATCACCATGCCATTCATCAGAGTTGTTTTTCCCTTTACAACTCACCAGATTCTCACAGCATTGCTCACACTGGTGAGGAGGCTCCAAAAAGCAAACAGAGCTTCTTTGTACAATAAGGGGCTATTGAGTATGAACAATCAGTGTCAGACCCAACTGAACTCGATGACCTCTCATAATTAAAGACTTCAGAACTTTGAGTGTTCCTCAAAACCATAGCAGAGGAGGAGAAGACATCTCATTGTTCAGGCTTATCAATCAGTGGCCAGTGGGGAAACTGGGGATAAGATCAGAGGGGTAACATGATGTAGGTCCCAGCATGACCTAGGTCCCTGAAGAAATATCTTTAAAACAAACTCAGTTCACTGCATATGATGTGGTTTCCAGTTGTATCAACTTAAATACATGCCAGTTACCATTTTGATCCTAAATATTGGTTATTAACAGAATCAAAAGTGTAGTACCTTAAGCACCCTAGTCATCTATAATTTATTCTGGAAGAAACCTATTCAGTTCAGTTCAATACTGGAACTTCAGACACATTAAAAATAAAATACTACAGCAATTTCAAAGCTTTCAATTTTCTTCTTTTCCTATCCATAGCACAGACTATACAACATCAGATCACATTCAGTGAATTTTCACATTTCACTTATTTGTCCCCACAAAGTATTTTCACCATTGAAATTCACCCCATGAAAATTCTTTTTTGCCCCATTCAATATGAGACAATGAATGGTGAGAATACCCTTATTTTGTTTGTTTGTTGCATGATATGGCTCCTGGGATAGCAAAAAAAAGAGACATCTAGAGTTTCCTATTGTGAGAATAACATTTAACAGGGAGCGCAGATGAAAGTAAACAGAATCATCCCTGCACAGATCTGGCCTGCTCATAAGGGCTGTCAGACAGAGTGAGGGACAGAAAGGTAATGGCAAAGACAAAACCCACCTTTGCTGCCCTTCCTTCTCATGCCTCCCTGTAAATTTTTGCCTGCTGTAGATAGCCCAGCATTAAGACAAGAGATGGTTAATTTTACACACAGTACACTGAGGATTAATCACTCATCTAATGTGGCTCCCAGTGGTATGTAGCTGGGGGCCAGGGAGAGGTAGGCATCCTGGAAGCCATGGAAGGTCATTTTGGGTGACAAAAACAATGACTAGTTCATGCTATTCATGCTAGAAAGGATGGGGCCCTCCCCCTTCCCCTCTTCTCTCCCTTGGGCTGAATAATCACACTGGTGTAACTCTGTCTGCTTGCTTGCTTGCTTTAGGATATTGGACTGGCTTCTCTTGGATCATCTGAAGAGGAGATTGAGAAACTGGCCACAGTAAGTACAGATGGCAGTTTAATATCAGAGGCAAACCCCAAACGATTCCCTGCATATCCCTTGCTGTGCAGGGAAGGCTTTTTGTGCCTCAGATTGACTGCAGAAATGGGAGCATCAGCAAGATTGTCCCCTCTCCTCCACAGGTTAGGAAGGTGCTGGAGCAGGGACCGGAGTCCCTCTAGGGGAGCCCAGAATGGTGTGATTCCACCTGAGGAAATGCTTGCATTTCTTGGTTTTATAAGAATATATTTCTTAAGCTAAGGTTTTATAAGTTCAGATACAGGATGGTCCCAACTCACATTCCAGACACAGGATGGTCCCAACTCATATTCCAGACTCACCTAAAACATTAGATATCCAGTGTGATACCTGTATTTTCTCCTACACAAGATGCAGAGAACCATCACAATTTGGTTCACCTCACATTCATTAACCCCACCAAATAGGTGAGCACTTAAAAGCAATTTGGGAGCAGGTACTGCCATTCAGTTCTGAGTCACTGGGCTCCCTACAACCATCAAAAGTATTTGCACAGCCTCTTACTGCCATCTTAACTTGTTCTGAAAGTTGTCTGGAGGCCAGGTGATCTTTTTTGTGATAATGGCACCCAATTACCAGTTCTGGTGGTTTTTTCAGAGACTTACCCTCACCTCATTTAGTACAGGTAGGGAATGAGAGGGGAATGTCACTCCTGAAGTTCCTCACCCACTAAGGAAGGAGGTGGCAGCTCACCCAAAATCCATCTGCACATATCCATCCTTGGGTTAGGAATAAGTAAAACCACCATTATTTCTGAAGATTGCAACAAGTGCTGAATCCTTTGTGACTTCATCCAGGTCCTGGACTGGTGATGTGAGGAGACAGTGACAGTCCACATTTCCTCTTCCACTACCTGGGTCTAGAGAGGCTAGAGAGGGATTAAGATCCATGCTTTTGCTAGGGTTAAAAAATGCCAACCCATGCTTTTGCCAGGGTTAAAAAATGCCAGAGAACTTGCATCATTCGCCAAGAGTTGGTGAGACTGGGTTAAGACCTGTGGTTTATAAAGCATTCCTCTGCAAGCACCTCCTGATCCTGAACTGAACAGGCCTAGACAAGGATAAGGTTAAGATCAGAAGGATAAAGGGTCTCATGGCTGAAAGTTTCCTAGCATTATCTATGGTTTGGGGAGGTAGAACAAGGGTACCTTTTTAAAGGGCTCCCTGCAGTTCAGGGTCTGTGAGAATACAATTTTGTAAGTGCCATTCAAGTATTCTGAACAGTAAACCTATTCTGGATTAACATCCCAATAGCCAAATGTTTAAAATTTCTATACCTAATCTAGGCTTACTCTTTGAGCTCCTTTTCTAAAAAGGGAAGATAGAGGAGAACCTGAAGTGTATTCATTACCCTGACATGAAATCTAACATGAATTCTAAGATTTTCTCTCGAAGTCCCTGTCATTCCCTGTTCTTCATAAGGAGAATTTTGGTAACTAGCTTAGAAGTTTCTCTAAAGAATCTCAAAATTGTTGCTATGGTCTAAAACATTTGTAAGACAAATTTTGAAATGCCATTATTTCATTCAGCCCCATGACTTCTCTAAACAGGTGAATGGATGCACCAGAGATGAGAAACTGCCAGAGTGCCACTAATACATTTTTTTAACTCTCTTAAAACTGTGAGAGCTTGAAAGAACCTCACTATCCAAAATCCAAATACAGGATATCTTAAGAAGCACTAAAAAGACTTCCATCTCCTCCCATGTCTCATTTTGCAGTCAAAAAAGCCTCCTACAAAATGAATACATACTAAAAAGAGTTTTCATTGTGAGATAATAAGAGTCAAGATTATTAACAGAATACAAACGCATAATTGTTTGCTGAAACTCAGGATCTTGCAGAAGGAAAGATCCTGGCATGTTTTTTCTTCAGTGATAAATTTGAAGACTAAAACTAACTCATCGAAATGAAAAGGCGTGTAAGAGAGGGCGAGAGAAAGAGGCACAATGTATGAAAAAGGCAAAATAGACAGAATAATATAGAGCTTTACATAGTTTTACAAATTGTCTGTGGTTCTTTAAGCAGGCTCCTGAGAATGCCATACCTATGAAGCCAAGGTCTGTCCCTGTGTATGAGGCAGCAAAGGGCTCTGTGTCTCTGAAGGAACCTTGAAGAGTTGTGAGACAAAGCCATACTCTTGGAATGCCTCATTTTCCATGTTTTCCCTTTGCACAATGCCTATCCAGCTTCCCAGGGCATCAGGCTGTGTCCAGGACTTTGTCCTCCGCTGTCATTTTCCTCAGGTTTTATAATAAGGGAAGCACTAAAAGCTTGGCAGAGTCAAGAGTTGCTTTCACCCCACTGTTGTCCAGCAGTAAGGGAAGTGTGTTCCTAAGGATGCTTTTATCACAAGAAAAGTCCTGAGAATTTTATCTTTGTTTTCTGCTGGAGCATGACTAAGATATAATTGGCCCAATATGGACAAAGGCATCCTTCAATTCTTCTGAATGAGATCACGCAGACAAAGGAGGAGGGAGACTCTCCTTTCAAGCACCTTTGTAAAGGTATTGAACCCTCTGCCAGGATCTTCCTGTCCTTTTGGGGACTGTGGTGGAAATCTGACAGCTTCCACTGACTGCACTGAGGCTCTGGGCTAAGAGGTTACAGGGTAATTAGTAACATCTTCCAAAGAAATAAAAGAACATAATTTTATTTACCCATGTATTATCACTCCAAATTTAATTTTTTTTTTAAGTGGGACAACAAGTTCTGAAAAATTACATGTAAAGTTTAGTGTGTTTTATATGCTGAGGGAAAAACATATTTTCTTAAAATATGCAACTATAATATTTGAAGACAAGGGTATTAAGAAATTAGCACAAAATAAAATTAAAGGAAAGATGAGAAGCTTTAAAATTCCTGCCTTTTCAGATTCTTTTTCACAAGTTGTTCTTATTCCCAGCTTTACTGGTTCACTGTGGAGTTTGGCCTCTGCAAGGAAAATGGATTGATCAAAGCTTATGGTGCAGGACTGCTTTCATCTTATGGGGAGCTGATGGTATGTGTCAAATGTTGGAAATATTGAAAGACTTCTATAATCCACTTTCCTGAACTCTGGTAAAAGCAAACTATGTTTTTCTACAAAAATCAGTATGATTTAAAATTCAGATTTTTATTTTGCAAATAATTCTCCCTTCAAAGAAGCTACAGGGGAAAAGCTGCTGTGGTATTGTACCTGTCTTTAATCTAAAAAGATGAAATACAATGTAAGCAACCACCCCATAAAATATTAGATTTGTTTCTTCCTGCTTCTGCAGCTGACTTTGACACAGGACTCAGGTTCCTTGCCGGATTACTCACTAGAGGGCAATATTATGCCTATTATGAGCTTGCCTATTTTTCCATGCTATTGTCATTCACATACATATGAACCAGAAAGGCACCGATTGACTGGACCAAATGAAGTGCAAAGAAACAGGAAATAGCATGGACACTGATAAAAAGAAATTGCTTTGGTATTTTTCATTCCTAAACACATTTCAAAACTTATGTAAACTCTAGTTTTACATAGATCAAAATCTGCAAGCACAGGTTTCATACTGCCTTGCTTAGGTAGATTTACTGTAGAAAGAAGATTTGTACACTTTTAAAGAAAGTGGGTTTCCCCTCCTTTGACCAAACAGCTGATAGGAGAAGTATTAATTTCTCATTAATTTTGAAGATTTCTGATGCAGGTGATCACTTTTTAATTGCAGAAGCCCTAAACTTTTATCAGTAGGGCTCAAATCCTTCAAGCTGTGCAGATATTGGATGATATTTTTTAAATTGGTAAGAGCCAAAGGAAAATAAATACCACTCTTTTCAAGCATTTTTATAAACCAGAAACCTTTTTTCTCTTTCATGGGAGCTATATTTTGTGTTTAACACATAAACTCAGCAGCCTAACAGCCAGATGCATGATACATTCACATGGAATTGTGGCTGGATTAGCATAGCTTGGACTCTCTGAACTGGAGATGGTTGGGTTGTCATGACAATAAACATTTTACAAAACCCTCCCAGTTGTGTACAGGTCAGCCCACTTCCCAGTCAATTGGCAGGAGGGAAAAAAAACAACATTTTGATATCCCTCAAGGCATTTCAAGTAGGAATCCCCACAGAAAGGCAGATGAAATTAACACAGGGAAAGGGGATAGACATCAACCTTCACTTTTAGCACTTGATGAGTTTAGCATTGCTTTTCCTCAAAACACTTGCAATTTGGAGATGTTTGTGAGGTAACTCTGTGGAGAGCTTTCTCTCCTGATAAGCTGAAAGATCTGCATGTTCATTAGCCCTCTAGAGGAATAAACATGACTTCCTTTCTACAGAGCAACCTGATCCTGGCCTGATTGCTCATCAACTTCACACTATGTGCTGCTGAAGCTACTAAGGATCTGGGAATCCTTCAGTGCTTCTTATATTCACTGACAACCAACAGGAAACAAACTTGCTGTCATTTACCCAGTAAAACCAGAAATGTCCAATCAAAGCACAATTCAAAGCCAAATTTATTCTACTCTGCCTGGCTTAATACTTCATGGTTCTAAATCAAGTTCATTTACATGTTCAACAGGATACTAAAGGGCAGAGGTAATCATATTGCTGATATTTATGTAGCTTTCATAGAAATACGCATGACAAAATCCATCTGATGTGGTCACTTCCTTTTTCTGATTAAGGTTTATTCAAATGAAGGTAAAAATCTCATCAGAAATGCTCACTTTTGGTGTCTGGAGACAAGCTCAGCAGACTTGTACTCTGTCTTCTCTATTTCCACTCTTTTCCTCCTCAGGCACCAACAAGCTCTTCTGCTTTTGGTTAAAACCATAGGCAAGGACTGCTTGTGCACAAAACTGTGCTTTCTATATAGAACAAAAAAGTACAATCTCAAACTCCTTACCTCTGAGCCTGAGAGGGAAGTCCTAACTGTTCCTGAGCTGAAAAATGGCAGTTTTTTATCACTACTTTTATCACTGATAATTGTTGGGTAAAGCAACTGGATAAACTTTTGATAAAGCTGGGTCTGCCTCTGTGTTCATCCATCATATCAGTGAAAATACATGCAGGAGTGATAGCATCTATATTCAACAGGTAATGAATAGGATTATCCCCCTTTCAGCATGTTCTTCTTTTATGTAACACCTAAATCAGAAGATGGTCAAGCACCCTGCAGAATCCCTTTGTGAGCTCTGCAAGTTCCTCACTGTGCATCTCCTGGGACAATGGCTTACTGGTTCTGTGCAAGTCACCCTGAGCTCCTGAAATTTGTTGTACTCAAGTTAATTATATCTATAAATTTAAGTGCTGAAGTTTCCTTCTTTAGCTGATTTAATATCATTGATTTTTATTTAGAACAAAGCCAAAATACAGAAATATTTCCATTTATTCATTCTAATCTGCCTGTGCATCTGATTCTAACTTCAGTGTAGGCACTGGCAGTGTGGGTGAAGTGCTGAGGTCCAATGCCTGAGCACCTGTTAGCAAATTGCAAACCTGTACCAGCTGCTTCTTTTATAGCTGAAGAGAGAAAATGTGTATTGCAGTGCCTGTTTAGAAATAAAGCAGTGTCTAGACACATCTGTCAGAGAAGATGAAGATTGGAAGACAGTGAGGCTCATGATAGACTTGAGTTTATTGCTCTAGATAAGTTTTGTTGCTGCTTGGCAGAAAGCCATTATCCAACCTAATAATTATCTGCCAGCCTTCTCAGTGGGACCAGACACACACTCCTGCATGGACGTCCCAGACTTGATTCCCTATCTTTTAGCTGATCAACATATTTGGCACAGGCAGTGAAGTTTTGGCACTTTGCTGGCAAGGAACAGAGCAAATCCTGTAGGAATCTCAGTGTAGGTTGTGTGTTGAAGGAGGCACCCTGCAGCAGGGAGGGCTTTCCTTGGGCCTGAAGACTTTTAGGCCAGGACCAGCAGAATAATTCAGCCACCAAGGAGGGAATAAGGGCATGAGTTACTAAAACAAGAAGATAACAGCTAACCAGTGGCAGAGGGCAAGCAGCAGTCATCCAGCTTATGTTATATGAGAACTGTGCATCAGCAAGAAGCCTGGGAACATCCCTGAGCTGCAGTCTGTCCTGACTGGCTGTGGGTGTGTGACTGTAACCAAGGGAACCACATCCTGGCTATGAAATTCTAAAACATTTCCCTTTTCTACACAGCACCCACTCCTACCAGTTTGAAGCCAGCTTCAGGTAGATGAAGCTGTACAGAACTCAGGGCATAATTTGGGGGTAAGGCAGAGGATGAGAGGAAGAGCTAGGTACTCTCTGCATAAGTCTTGCACTTGAATCCCTGTTATCTAACAAAGCATTTAGTAACAGCAGCTAGGTATCAGAAGGATAACCATCCCCAAGTCTAAACTGAGCAGTTGTAATGTGTCTGACTGCTGGCCAAACTTGCCTCCTCTGAACTGTAAGAATTCCTCCCCAAAAGCTCTCAGTATTGCACTGTTTATTTCACTATACTCTGTCAGCTGTTCTACATTATCCCAAATGCTTCTTCTGTTAACACTCAGCTGGACTCTGTCCTACATACTGTAAAATCTTATGGCTCATACCACAATTCTGGCAACAATCGGTGCTCCATATGCTTTTCTTGCAGCACACCCAGTACTTAACTTGTAGAGGCCTTTAAGGCCATCCGGTTTCAAGCTGAACTTCCACTGAAATCAATGGGATTTCAGTTCTGCTTCAACACTGACTCTATAGTGGGACCCCTGTCAGGTTTTGAGTTACTGAAATCTTTTCCCATTCGTTCCCCAGAGCTTCTAAGATTCTAAGAGCAGCCTCATGTTTGTGTATACCAACCATCTTAGACTGTATGAGTGCTATCCAAGGTTTACTCTTCAATTACACACTGCAAATGAAGAGCAAGAAAAAGACCATCTTTTATATATTCTCGGGAGTTTTGGGGTTTTGGTTTTTTGGGTTTGTTTGTATTTTTTTTTAAAGCCTGGTATTTATTTCTGCACCAGTTATTGAAATGTCTAAATATGTGCTTAGGAGCACTGTCTGAATTTTTCCAACTAGAAGATTGAATTGAGCAGCATCACCCACTCTTACCAGTTATTTACAAGTAGCACCCTGAGAGTTGACATTTGGATTATAAAAGGGTGAAGGGAGTCTCCTGAAGGCTGGGGAAGAAGAGAGAAAGGGAAAGAGACAGATCTCAGAGAAGGCTGGGTACTAAAAGAATGTCCCTAGGTGAATGGGGCCCACTGTGCAGTCTGAAGGTGAGAAAAAGGGTCTCAATATTGATGGGATGAGTTCCTTGCCTTCCCAGGACTCTGTGCAAGTAAAACTGGCAGCTGGTTTAAAGGCATTTCCAATATTTGTAAACAGACTATGTAGATGTACCTTTGACTGCAGTGTGGACAGAAGTGGCTTCTATAAACCTCATATTTGCCTGGGGGGGACAATGTAAGAGAGCTGGAGAAAAACATATAGAAGAACCTCTATGGGTTCAAAACTGCAAAGGTACAGATGCAGTAGAGTGTTTATTTATATATTGGATTTCAGGGAAGATTTTAGGTTGCTATACTGGCCTGGGAGCTGTGCATAAAATACCAGAAACATTCTGCCTTCTGATCTTCATTGCAGCAGGAAGCATGAAATTTGTGACAAGGGCTAGGGGACTCTGAAGTAATGCTAGACAGCACTGTGAAATTTCTGTGATACTATCTGAAAAAAAACAGCATGATATTTTTTTCTTCTGGATATTTATATTTTGGGGGTGGCATAGACTTTCCCCTCCCTGTCTGAGGACATGGCTGTGCTATCCAGTTGTACACCACTGTAATACAGGCAATATATATATAAATATATATATCTCTTCTTTTATCTTAAAAAAATCTTTATTATTTGGTTTATTAATTATTAATTATGAAAATTAGCTCTGACATATGAAAGAACAGGACTTTCTATTACCCCTAACTATTTCCCAAAGAGAATTTTACTGCCCAGCAGGGACTAATTATTTCTCTGTTCATTCACCTGCTCTAACTGGTGCTGTTCCTGCTCCAAAGTATGCATTGTCAAACGAGCCAGAGTACAAGCCTTTTGATCCAGAAGTGACTGCAGTTCACCCCTATCAGGATCAAGCCTTCCAGCCTGTCTATTTCATTGCAGAAAACCTGGAAGATGCCAAGGTCAAGCTTCAGTAAGTAAAGTGTTTGTGGGTGTTTTCATTGAGGGGCACACACTGGACTGATTCTTAATCTCAAATACTTCTATTTACAAATTATTGCAACAACTATGGCAGGCTATCTTGCTGCATCTGCATAGTGGCTTTTGTACCACAAAGTAAAGCTTATCTCAGAAAAGATTCACAGAAACTCAGAATTTATTTTTGCTATGCCCTGTCCCCTGCTTCATCTTAACAATGCTTCATTTTAGCACCTTCTGAAGTAAATTCTGTAACTGAGCTGTGAGAGTGCAATCCCACCCTGTGTGCTAGTCCACACAAACAGGAGGTCATGAAGAACTGATTTACCCAAGGTCACTTGGAAATTTCATAGCAGTCTCTGCAATTAACAAGGATCAGCAGGGGGCTTGAAAACAAGGTTGCCTTTCTGCTCTGATTATATCTGCACAAGAATCCAGAATCAGCATTCACGGGCAACCTAATTTCTACAAAGTAGCTGTCTGCAACCTAAATAACATGATTTCAAATTAGCTTGAGGTGTTTCTAAACACATTTCCTTAACTGTGCAATGTTGTACAGTAAGGATGTTTGTTTCTTTTTCCTTTAAAAAAAAAATAAGCAGAGCTTAAATTCTGGCCTTCATCTCCAACATTTAGAACAACATGACCAATTCTGGCTGGAGGCCAGGATGTTGGTTGTGGAGCTACTGGGGAGCATGCAGGAGCTGAAATGAGGAATTTATTAGAGGAAGAGAACCTGAGCCAGATTTCTTCTCTACTCTCTTCTCCTCTTCCCCAGAAGCACTGTCTGCTGGGGCTGTAGCCATGGCTAATTAGGCTCATCATCTTAAATCTCAATGTTCACATTAAATTTTTAATACGTGTAAAAACGTGGGTGAGAATTCCCTGGCAGAAGAGAGGGGACTTGCAAAGCTTTTGACTCAGGCAAACCTGCAAAGAACGTACGAGGACAAGGAATACACCACTCTCAGGCATGGAGCTTTTTCATACATTTTTTTCAAGGCAGTTGCAGAGCCAAGGCTGCTCAAAATAACTGAAAGCACAAGAATCTGTCAGCACGGAAAACATAAGGCAACATCAGTACAGGGGGTTCCTACCAGCGTGCACTTAATGGAAATATTGTAGAAAATGGCAAGCAATCGTGTTTTTTCTTTTAATAGAGACAGAAAAATAGCCCAGGATGCCTAGTATCAACAGGTTTTTAGAATATAACACAGAAAGAACTGCTCCAGGTTATTTCTTGGAAGTGAAGGCGGCAGACATGCTGTGCTCCTGCATTCCTCAGCTTGTGGTTGTAATAACTCTGAGTTGTGTGAAGGCAGAGCGGTGAGAGCACAGACGGGGCCCGGCCAGCCAGGCTGACACCAGGCACTGCAGAAATTTGGGGCTACAAGAGGCTCAAACTCAGCCAGGCAGGCTGACACCAGGCACTGCAGAAATTTGGGGCTACAAGAGGCTCAAACTCAGCCAGGCAGGCTGACCCAGGCACTGCAGATCTCTGGGGCTGTGAGGGGCTCAAACTCAGCCAGGCTGACACCAGGCACTGCAGATCTCTGGGGCTGCAAAGGGCTAAGCCCTGGGCAGGGTGTGCTGCACCAGGCAAAGCTCAGGAGAAGCAGTGAGGAGGTTTCACAGCAGCCTCTGCTCCATGAGCGCACCCTGAGAAATGAGGTTCTGCAGGTTTTGCCCCTTTTGAAGCAGAAGCTCTGTCCTGTCTCCCCACAGGAGCTACGCCATGAGGATCAAGAAGCCTTTTGCTCTGCACTACGACCCCTTCACCAGCAGCGTAGAGGTTTTGAACACACCACAGAAAGTCAAGAGGGCACTCCACCAGATAAAAGAGGAGCTGGAAAAATGCTGCTTGGCCTTTGAAAACCTCTCTTAAAACCACAGCAGTACATCTCACCTGCCACTGAGATGCTTTTAGGTGGTGCTAGCACTTGGAGGCTTAGTGATGAAGTTGTACTCACAGGTAGAAATGTTAAATGCACAAACCAGCTTAGTTCAAGTAGTCTTTTCACTGTAATTTAGGCTGCTGACTTAGATAAAATAATAAGCACAACCCAGCCCAGTTCAGGTAATCTTTCCACTGTAATATAGACTGCTGACTTAGACAAAATAATGAGCTCCCGCTTAAAATGTTTCAATCACAAACAAGCCTTACTCCAATTTTTGGTAGGTGATATGATCATACTTAGGTGTATTGGGACTCTTAAAGGTTTTTTTTCCTTCCCTTGCCACGTTTTCAAGTTATCTGTCACAAAACAGCATAGTAACTTTTCATCCACACAGTGTTATATTTGCTGTCTTAATGGCACCATCACAACCTCTTAGGCTGGCTAGCTCCTTGCTGCTAGCAATTAGCATCACCTATTGCCCACAAGCTGTGAATGGTCCCCTAAAAATATGCAAATATAAGAGTTTGTTAGAGGACCACTTCTGCTCACTATTTAAGTACTCATTCAGTAGCCTTGAAATACAGCAAGATAATTTCTCGTCACATTTAAGATCACAAAATATTTGTACCTTCATTGAAAGAAAAGGAGGAAAAAAAAGGACCCAAGTACTCTGGCTCTGTCACATACAAGGATGCTTAATTTGAATGGGAAATCTAACTTCTAGGAAGGAAGTTCTTGTCTAAGGAAACATTTGTAAAAAGCCCTTTAGCAAATCGGCTTCCATTGCTTTTTTCAGGGAATTCAGATTCCCCTGGATACCATTAGAAATCTTTGCCTCTTGTTGATGTCTAGATGATTGTAGTAATGATCAAAAGCTCAAATCTATGGAACACCTGATGGAAAACCTAAGATCAACCACTAGCAGCCATATAGCCTTGCTATAGGAAAAATATCTGGTATGTTCTACAACTCATCTCGTCTCCCTCTCCAGCTCCTAAGATGTACCTGAAATTTATTTATGTTCCACAGGTCACATTTCCCAGAATCAGTCTTATTATTGCCCAGTCCAGACTTTCATGCTGTTTGTGTCCCCTTCCTTCCTCTACAATGCACAAATAGAGGAAAAGAAGATGATGCTCCAGACCAGAAGGGTTCCCTGTCCGCTCAGGGGCAGCGCAAGTAGATGGGGTTGATGTAGGTTACAGGCATGGCATGAGAAGGGAAAATGTGGATCTCATGGCTCAAGCTGGGTGATAGTTATATACAAATGTAAAAGAATATTTATCCTGTGCCACTTAGAAGCTCTACTTATTTATTCAAAATTGTATTTAGCACGTGGCTGCCTCGTCCACTGCTACCCACCAGCTGCCCAGCACCCAGTGTACAGAGCTCTGGGGAAAATGTGATGTGGTTTGGCTCTTGATGGAAAAGGAGTTATTAGAAAATGAGTTACCATGAGCTGCTCACTGTGGGATTGGAACACGTACACAGACACCACAGAGCAATCCACAGGCTGTTATTTCATACAGACCTTATCTCACTTTGTCATTTTTCCACTTGTCAGGCTCTATAGAAACTGTCTTATTGAAAGTTAATAGAATGCTGGTTCTTAAAGCTCCATGTCTGCAGCACTTCCAAAAATTTTTCCATGAGCAGCAATATCCAGGATCTGTGGATCTGCTGCAACTGCTCCGTTTTATTAAAATGTGGTGATGCCTGAAAAATTTTGAAGTATCTTGGCAAAAATGACTATGAGACCCCCTTCCTCTTAACAGAAGGAGCATCCCAGTCTCCTTTTTTATTTTAATTTGTTTTAAAATTCTACTCCAGGAGAACACTTGCATATCATAAACCCTGTTTTGCTAGAAATTCAGCCAGGGACAGAGCTGAAGTGAGTTCCTTTGCTTCTAGTATATTTCTGCTGTGATAGGGGATGATCTCTCAGCATGCTTTTATGGGTTTAATTCTACTTATCCTGCTCATAAACACACACACACAAATACCATTCCTCCTCAGAGCAATTTGTTTCCTTACATATTGTAATAATTTATCTGTCTGCTTCCTGCCAATTGGTGCATAGGCAAAAATATTTGATAGCTCACAACAGATTGTTTTCAGAAGTATTATTTTCATCAATCAGTCCTTTTACAGTGAAAATTAAATCATGTGCTCCAGTTCTGTGTGTTTTCCTTCTCTTTCTTTTTAAGTGGAAGATAATGCCAGAGCGGAAGAGCTATCAAAATATTTTCTATAGACGGACTCTCTGGGCCATAGGGTCTTTTTCATGTATTCCCTCTGAAAGGGCTGAATGTGGAATTTAGACTTGAGTTTGGCTATTACTCAGAACAGACCTATATTTGGAAGAAATGAGAGACCTGATGGATTTGTTTTGCCCAAGGCCTCACACTTTCTTTGGAGGGACTCCAGGCCCGCCCACACATCCTTGTCTTTTCCAGGTCCTGTAGCAAGGAGAGAAAAAGAAACCATTTTGGAGCCAGATTCTCCCACCCTTACACATGCTGAGTAGCACCCAGCCTCTCAAGCAGTCCCAGCAACAGCACTGAGCCTGTTTGAGGTGCTGCACACAGGAAATTTTATCAGCAAGATTATCAAAACCACTGTGGGTGTACTTGCTTTTTCCTCGCCTTAGTGATGGTCAGCTGCCACACAGGGCTGGGGCTGGCTGCAGTGAAACTTGGTGAAGCTGCAGAACTAATGGATTTGGCTACCTGAACTTTTAAGATGAGTAAATATTTTTCCAAAGGATGTAAATCTTTCCCTCCTTGCTCAGGCAGAACCTACCCCAGGCTAGCCATGTTTGACACTCCCCTCCGAGAAGGTCCAAATTCTTTTCTTTTGATTCAGTGGAGTGACAAAACAAAAGCCTTCAGGGTTACATCCTTAGGAGTTACACTGGTCATTTTCTGCTCCTCCAATAGTCATTCTTTCATTTCCTCACAGAAGCCAACAAGTACCTTATCCTCCTGTCAGTCTAAGGCAGTAATGATGGGAAAGGCAGTGATGGGGCCTCCCGATGAAAATAATGGCACAGAGGAAAAAGCACCAACCAGTACAAATATGTCTTTTTGTCAGTTTGCATTTCAGCAGTTTCATATTAATCTTGCACAAAAAAGGTTCCATAGCCAAGTAAAACACATCTTGTGACTTGAAACTGAACTGATGAACTCCCCATGGGCCCTTTGCTTATCCCGATAAACTTATTTTTCCTAGATGGAGTGCATTTAGAACCAAATAGTGTATGTTATTAAATCTGTATTGTGCTTTTCAGTTATACATGGGAGAGTTAGTAAATTCAGTTTGTGGGTTTGGGTTTGTTTTGTTTTTTGGCTAACCAAGTCTGTCCTCTACCAATTTTGGTCCACCTTCAAGCCTCCAGCTGCTTCACTGCTTCCCTGCAGATTTGCTAGTGATGCCAAGGGTACCACTGTGTTAGGAGAATACACAGTTATGCAATTTGGGGAATTTGGCAGGACAGCAAGGGGAAATTTAGGCTGGCCTCCCACCCACTCCCATGAGAAACAGTATTGTATTACAAGGCAGAGCTGTCATCCTCAGAAAGACCTTCTCAATCACTTCCCTCTGGTTCCCTTAGCATTTTGATCTTTGTACTACCTGGTGAATATAAACCCTTCTTAACCACTTCAAGAAAGGCTGGGGTGAGGGGATAAGCTGAAGGAGGGGTGAGTAGAGAAAAAAAAAAAAAGTAAGAAAAAAGAAAAAGGCCTTCCAAGAAAGGAAACCTCATTACCCTCAGTCTTCTTTGTCTCTGCTGAGCCACTAAGAAAGAAGAAAACAAATCAAGCTTCCATGGAAAAGATAGTGTGTTCCCAAAGAAACCTACATCACTAAATTCTTCCATGTACAACTTCAGGCCTGAAGATTTCCTTACAGCCATCCTGAAATGCCATAACTCCCCCAGTGAATCATGGCCACCAATTCACTGTGCACAGAAGTGTTACATGACTTCTGGAGTCAGGAAATGAAGCTACCAGGAAAAACCCTGCAGCAGCTTTGCCTTACACACCTACTGCAAAAACAGAAGGCTCTCCAGAGCCTGCTTCCTTAGATATCCTACGGTATGGAGAAATTCCAGTTGGCACAGAAACAGAGGGGTACAGACACACATCCCCAGTAATCTCAGCCACCACTAATCAGGAGTTTATACGTGGGCTCCCAGATTTAGTCAGAGGACATTAGTTTGCAGCATTCTTCAGCTGGCACATGATCAGAGGTTGGCAGAAAGGCTTGTTGGCTGCATCATATTAAATATACATTAGGTTTGGGTAAAGCTGGTGGCTGAGGCCCAAAGTGAAAGCAAATCTCTGGCACCCTCCCCCACCATACAAACTCCCCAGGGGAAAGGAAGAAAGACTAGAAAAGGAGCAGAAAGGCTGACAACTGGCAGAGCAAAGGCATGAGGAACAGAAAGGACCCATAGATATGCCTGAAACATGCATAGGCTGTTTCATTGTATTTGAGAAACATTTCTGTCTGAACAGGAGTTTTTTAGCATAAAGGACACAGTTTTGTACCTGTTAGAGTGTGAAGGACTCAAGGTCACTTAGGATTTTTTAACCTTGCCAGAAGAATGTTAGCTTTATCTGAGGCATTTCACTTTCAACATGTGGTATAAAAGATAGAGAACAGAAAAAGAGATCTTTAGAAAAGAGGTTTTTAGGTGGTGTGTGGAAAACAACACAAACAAGAAGGGCAAAAAGTCTTGTGAAGAGTCTAGAAAACATCTTATGGAACAGCTAAGGCAGATGATATTGTTCAGTATCAAGAAGAGGAGGCTTGGGGGTACCTCATCACTCTCTACAACTCCCTGAAAAGAGGCTGCAGGGAGGTGGGGGTCAGTCCCTTCTGCTGTGCCTGCTGTGAAAGCACAAAAAATGACCTTCAGCTGAGACAGGGGAGAGTCAGACCAGATATCTGAAAGATTTGTTCCCTGCTAGGGTGGCCAGGCATGGAAAGAGGCTTCCCAGGAACGAGATGGAGTCACTGTCCCTGGAGATGTTCAGGGAGTGGATCTGGCACTTGGGGATGTGGTTTAATCATTCAGGAGTTACAATGGTAGTGCTTACAGTGGGACTGGATGACCTTGAAGGTAACTTCCAACCTTAACAATTCTATGATTCTACAATTCTCTGAAAGCTGAAGCTGACAAGGCCTTGCTGCCTTGCAAGACACAGGAGTCCTAAATTTAGAGTGAAGGCCGCATTAGGAAGGAAAAGGGAGCAGCTGGCCAAGCCCTGCCCTCTCAGCAGAAGATGGTAAAATTTTTGTTGCTGTAACTGTATGCCAGATGCTGTCTTTTACCCTGTTTAACCATTTTGTCAAGAGCTTTTTTATTTCCATTGGTTTATAATGTTATTTATTGATGCCTTTGATTTGTGCTTGCAAAAGGGGAAAATTAGCTCATTAAACATGAGAAAGTTCAAGATTATTTTCCCAACATTTTGGGTGGAACTTGAACAGCACATGGACAGTTTTAAACACAAACCTGGCCCTTGATGAGGTAATTAAGACCTGGCAAAATGGTTACACTTGGGTAAAGAAAGTGACAGCTACTATTTGATGTATCCAAACCAAATCTCTACTCCCATCCACAACCAGTGGTGTTCATCTTCAAGGTACATCTTCCACAGCATTAACTGTGATAGATTTAACATAAACACCTAAATATAAAACACAACACCTAACACTTGTCATGTACAGTTACTAGAAGAATCCTGCCTAAAAACAATTTTGGATGCCATTTACAATGGCGTGTTCTGTTTCAGCTGTTGCTGGAGCTGTGGAGTTTGGGCATGGCATGCAATAAAACAGGATGTGCTGCTGACTTCAGTGAAGCCAGTCTGACTGATCTCACTTGCAGACTCAGATTCAGCAGCTAAATTTCTGTTGAGCAGGCTAATAGCTAAAATGTGGAAGTAAAAATAGAGGATCCATTTACAGTCATATCACTGTGCAGATTTAGTAGTTTCTTAATATATTTACTAAGAAAAAAACCCCCAACTGTCAGTACTATGAAATATTTCTTGAAGTGGTAGACTGCAGACTTTAGATACTCTGCTATAAACAGACAACTGAAATGAATTCATAGAAGGAAAATATCAATTAATCTGTTAATTAAAAAATGCTGTCTTTCAATAATATCTCGCAAGATGACACAGAGGATCAATGTGTTTTGTACAAGGCTGTTAGGAACAGTCTTAATAGAACCTGTAAAATAAAAACAAAGAAAAAAGAAAAAAAAAAGAAAAAAGAAAAAAAAAGAAAAAAGAAAAAAGGCCTGTTTTTAAGTATTTCCTGAATGAATCCCAAAACTGATGGGTTAGAAATGGAATGTGTGTTGGATGATGATATGAATTTTGTACAGTGTTTAATTCTTCTACTTCAGACATTTCAATTTGGTTCTGACTTTTGAATTTGTTCATATTTCTTGGTTTAACTCTGAGTAAACACAATTATTTAACTCTATTCCTGTGTCTCTAGTGTCCTACAAAGGCAGGCTTTGCAACTGAATCTGAGGTTTAGCCCCTTTGTGAAATGCTATTTGAGGATGGGGAGGAAGGAGTGTTGTAAATGAAACTTGCTAGTTGCTTAGTAACTTTCCTCCAATTATAATCCTTATCCTTGGGCAGAAAACAAATTAAAGGTCACCAGAGTGGGTTTTCTGTGACAAATGTGTCATCCAATATTGCTATCTTGTGCATACACAGTTTGGGAATAATTCCAGCCCATCCCTAATGTGGTACTGGCCTTCTGATGATATTGGCTGTCTGGGAAATTTCTCTGTACATCATTAATTTCTGTACTGCTATATTACTCTGATAAATGGAGCTAAAGATAGATTAGGAAAAGAAAAAATTCATGGAGAAAATTGACTTCCTATTGCCTTGACATCTCTATTTGTCCAAGAGCTAGACTGAAAACATGAAGCACAGAAGCAATGATGTCATTGCACAGAAAGCTAGAGAACACATCACTCTTTACTGCTTAAATGGAAAAGATGGGTTCTACAAAGAATTTCCTGATGAACTTCTGCAAATTCTTCCTCACATTCTAGAAGTTTACCAAAGCCTTAGAGTGTTGACTAACAGCTGAAGACACTAAAATTATTACAGAGGACTGTGGGGCCCTGTATGATTCATACCAGCGGCTTAGTTCTGTATCAAGCTGATAAAAAGTGGTATTACAACAAAATTTCAGAAGAGCTGTCTTAGGCTATGCTAATGGTGTGCTATGGTGCCTGAGAATTTAGGCTAGGAAGTTCAGGTCTTTTGCTTTCTAATATAACAGATTTAATATTGTGAAATCCTGTTTATACTGGTGTGCAACGCAGAACAACATAAATTGTATCATTTAGGAAACATGGAGTGAGAGGAAATATTTTTTTACACAAGGGGCACTCATATAAGTGAGGAAGAAGGTGCTCACGTAGCTGAGGGCACCAACGAAAACCACCAAGAGCTGTTTTACTCTGAATTCCTCCTACAACACCATCACAGTCTTCTGCTGGCAACTTCTCTGCAGAGAAACAGGTTCAGCTTTTGTCACATTAACAGACTTCCACCCTCAGCAAACGAGTTATTTTGAGCATGACATGAAAATCTTTTTCACTAACAAGATCTCGGTAGATGAAATTAGCACATCCTCAAGATGTGTCCTACACAACCTGTTACTCCACAGCAGCTCTGCTGTTTCACACCATTGGTCAGTGGAAGAGAAAAGCAAAAGCACAGCAGGTGGGAAAAAAATGGGAGTTCTGAGCAGCAATTTTGCTGTGCTTGGAGCAGAGTGAGGGGTGTGTGATCTGTTCCTGAATTAAAGGACCACTCTCACACACAGCTGGAGTGGAAGAGTGCCTGCAGTGCATATTCTGTTCTTCATGCCTCAGGCATATCCTGTGCTTATGCCACATGAAAAAATAATATATACTTTGGTCTTGCTGGACAAGCTGGGGACAGAGATGAGCTGTGATGCTTCAATAAGTTTCCTTGGGCAACAGGAGAAGTAGAGCACAGAAAACTGCTGAAGAGAGCATGAGCACTCACTCATGTCCCACAGTAACTGTGGGCCGAATGTTATCCTGAAAGCAGAACCAAAAGATAGAAATGGTTTTCGTCTCTGCCAAAAAGGGAAAATGAAGTTGTACACAGAAGCATTGCTCCTATCAGAACTGTGCCTGGAATAATAAATGTGTCACTGTACAGAATCACAGAATTTGGAAGGAACCTCTGGAGATTGTCTACTCCGACACCCTACACAGAGAGGGTCAACTAGAACATGTTGCTCAGTATTGTGTATCAGCATTGAATATCTCCAAGGATAGAGACTACACAAACTCTCAGGGAAGGCTGTTTTAGCATTTGACCATTCACAATAATTAAAAAAAAAAGCTTTTAAAATTTGAAAGTAATTTCAGGTATTTGATTTTTGTGCCCAGTGTCTTGACTCTTTTCAGCGGATACTGCTGAGAAGAGTATCTATCCTTTTTACTGTCTCCATCAGGTATTTATACAGATTATTCAGATCCCACTGAGCCTTCTCTTTCCCAGGCTCAAAACAGACCCAGTTTTCTCAGTGTCTTCCTGTACATCACATGCTCCAATCCATGGATAATCCTCATGTTCCTTCATTAGACTTGCTCCTCCATATTTTTGTCTCATCCTTGTGGCTGTGGCACTCCAGACATTGTTCCAACACTGCTGAGCAGAAAGGAGAGTTCACCTGACTCCTTGTGCTGCATCTTCCTGCCATCCAGGATGCTGTTGGCCACCTTTGCTTTGAGGGCAGATTCCTGGCTTGTGGTCAATCTGCTGTCCCCCAGCACTCACAGACCACCAGGTTCTTTCTGCCAAGCCACTTTGCAGCTGGTGGATCTCCCTGGTCTGTGCTGGAGCCTGGGGCTAATCATTATCAGGTGCACTGTTTCACCAAGATTCTGGTTGTCCCATATCTCCAGCTAAAAAGCCATCAGTCTTTTCCAGGTCTCATTCAGCAGCAAGCCTACATCCCACTCCCCTGCTCCTTTCTTTTTATTTTCCTGTAAATACACTCCTAGAAGCCCTTCTTGTTTTCCTTTACATCCTTACCAGATCCTACTCCAGCTGGGCTTTAATTTCCCTAACCTCATCCTTGCATGATATAATGTGTCTGTATTCCTCATGGGAGATCTGAAACTAATTCCACGTCTTGCATGTTTCTTTTTTTGTGTTTGAGGTTTGTCTGGAGCTCCTGTTTCATCCATGCAGGCCTCATGGCATCTTTCTTTGGCTTCCTGTCTGCCAGGATGGATCATTCTTGAGCTTGGAAGTGGCAATACTGGATTAAATGCTCAAAATTTCTTATGAAAATGTAGAAAATGGGGGAGGTGAAAGAGAAGGAAAGCAGAAAGGATTTTACTTCCTTCCTCTAAGGCAACCTGTAGTCATGTGAGAGACCCAAGTTCACATGCTTGCTCCAGCAGATACCTAATTTACCTTGTGAAGGGGACTGCTCCAAAGGAAGAGCAATTGAGAAAGGCTTGTTCTGGAACATCAAAATATATTCTTTGGATGTGGAAACCCTCAGTAAGATTTTGCATCTCATCCCGCCCCAGAATGTGGCATTGGCGTAAATCTGGAACTCTGGCCTGTTGACTAACGGGAGGTCAGTTCCCCAAAAGCTTTTATCTTGTACCAATCATAGAATCATTAAGTTTGGTAAAGACCTCCAAGATTCAACCTTTGACCAGCTGTCACTGTATCAACTAAAGCACAGCACTAAGGGCCAGGTTGAGTTGTTCCTTGAACAATTCCAGGGAAGTCTTTGGCACGTAAGAGATGTCAGAGAAACACTTGTTTTACAAATCCCTCTCTAGTTAGGTGTGAGGAGGAACATCAGACATTACATCTGATTGTGCAGAGTCTCAGATGTTCAGGGAGATTCCTTCAGTTTTAGTGAAAAGGAAGATAATGTTTTGAATAGATCTTCTCTTGGAATCTGTTAAGTGCCATGAAGTACTAAATCCTGAAGGCATGAAGAGGATACCAATAATATTCTTATTAACAATATATTCAATAACTTGACTTTTAGGTGGCTTTCTTATTTCTATCCTTCCCTGAAGCACAGCACAGAAATTCAAGAGAGCTGCAGCAATCCTGGAATGTGGAGAGAAGACCACGGAGGTGTTGGGACTCCAAGGCAGCGCAGTGCCAAGGGATTTGTCAGTGCAGTTAGCAGGTGGAAGCCAGTCAAGAAACTTGTGAGAAGCTCTGAGGATCGTGGTTAAGAGCAGGCAGATCAGAAGAGTTCCTTTATATAAAGGCATTGGTACTCCAGTATAATGGGAACATGATTTCATCCTACTTGCTTCCCTTTATATCCCGCAGGAATACCATACTGCCGCATCCCTTTGCAGGGCACCCCTCACTTCAGAGCTCCGGCAGATTTCCACAATCTGCTCGGTTCTCCTGGCTGATCCCGAGGTGTCTCGGGCTGGGGGATGCAGGCTGTGCCGTCCTTGGGCAGCAGGGTGCCCATGGTGCTGTGCTTGTCCCCGTGTCCCCTGCGCCGGTCCCTCCGCGCTATTTACCTTCTGCCCACAAGGTGGTAGCGCAGCATCAGATTAATGGTGTCAACGCTGGCTTGGCTGAGCTCCTGCCCTCCTACCTGACACCTCCCCGCTGCTGGATAAAACTTGGGCAATTTTATTCCTGCTCGCTAACTTTCTAATGACAGAACAGCGTGATACATCTTTAAGAATAAATATTTGAGGATATCTATCCATTCTATTTCAGATATCTATTCCATGTCCCAAAGGGCTGTGTGGAAAGAATGAGTGATAGGGATAAAATCATGTAAGCCAGCCTGGAGATTTTGACTTGTTTCCAGAGCTGGGGAGGCCAGATATTATCAAATGCTGCTCCAGGGTGATGAACCAGTGTGGGCTGCAGTGGTCCCTATCATCACACTCGGGTGCTTGCAGAGTGTGACAGATTGTCCTTTCAAGGCCCACCAGAATCCATGTCCAGCAGCTTGTAGGACAATAAGCTGGGCATCTCTCTAGTGAAATATTTGAGCTCTTTTCCAAAACTACTTTAAGTGACAGCTTTGTCCTTGGCACTACTACTGCTGCTACTGGTTTCAGGCAGTCCCATCTAAAACCTTCTCTGACTTTCCACCACTTGCTGCTACACAGCACACCTGGCAGCATAACTGTGACAGATCAGGAAAATACTTTGCCATTATTATTCCCTCCATTATTATTTCCTGTATTATACAAACTGCTTTTCCTCAAAACCAAATTCCAGCAGTGCAATGGTGGTTCAGGAGCTGCTTTGTCTGTGCCATCACAAAGAAGTAGACATTCGACTCACAGCAGAGGGTCACAAGCGGGGAGAAACACATTAAACCAGAGCTAAGCCCATTAATCCATTTTATCATGGACCTATGCTTAGTTTCTGATGGTGAACAAGTTCTCCTGCTAGCATTTGTGTCTTATTTTTCAGTCTGCTTTACTACATGAGGTAATTTTCCCTTTAGAACATGTAATTCCCCTTAATGATACAGAGATAACTACTTAGAAAGTTATTTAATAACAAAATATCTATTCATTTTCATGTCATTATTAAAATAAAGCAAATGAACACCTCATGAGGATCCATACATGCTCAAATCCTCTTCACAGAATTAGGTCACAAAATAAAAATAAATTTTAAGAGTGTTTTTGTGCAGTCCCCTGTTCAATAGAAAATCAGAGCAAACCCTTTGAGGTGATATCCTACCCCAGCAACTTGTGCTCAATTCTGGGATATGTAACTTAATCAAGTAGTGATTTTTGCTGGAGACAAAGAGGTAGGAAGACAGCTTTAGCTCTTAATTAGTGTGGTCTCTCTCATCATATCACATAAGTTAGGGCTGATTAGTAGGGCCCTATCTAGACTGCCTAAATTGCTCTCTCTTTCAGCAGATCACCAAACAAGGTGTCTCTAGCCTCAAAGCCAGGCTGCTGGGCTTCCTACACAGGGTTGACAGGACATGGTGTCTCAGTACCAAAGAAATCAAAGGAAGGTTTTCAACCTGGCTGGTACCAAAATGTAATACTGGAACAAAATTCCCTTGTTTGAGTTTATTTACCAGCAGTTCTAGGTGGTCTCCCACCAAAGTGCTGGAAAGTCCTCCTCAGTGTCATGGTGACTGCCCACAGCCCTTACAACCAAGACGAAGTCTTGCACAAACTACGCAGGCTCTTTGTTCCCTGGGGCATCACTTCATACCATGGGGCTGACTGCAGCCCTTCATCTCTTACTGTAACTGTAGTAGGAGGCCTTTATTTATGTCAGAGTACCCTTACAGTGTGCTGATAAAGTATTACAAAGTACTCCAAGGAATGGACATAGCTGTCTCCAAGAAATGGAACTGCTGTTCCAGTCTGGTGAAAATATCCAGTTGAGTGAAAATACTTGCACTGATAAAAACAGTTCTGCCAGCATGATCATGCCACTATTGGGGATCTCACACTCCTGACAGACATAGCCTGGCAGGAATCTGGAGCATAGATGGGACCTAGATCAAATGAACAATTTGGAGTTAGAATCATATAGCAATGATCCTTTCAAAATGCTTTTATTTACAGAAAACCTCAACTGAAATAAAGTCTCTTAACAGGAGGTCTTGATTACTTTTCCATTTCCAAACCACACATCATAATGGGGATGGAATGTGGTTACCATAAATTGTTGGTTTACAAATCATCACTGACTTGTTAGCAACAGCTAGGATGTTAGAGTTAGAGCAACAGTTTGGATGTGATAAAATAGCAAGGGCCCATTTTTCATGGCATTGTTGGAATGAATATAAATGAATTCTTCCCAGAGATTCATTGTGGTGGTTGTGGTAAATAACAAACTGCATATTTCCTGCTGATGTTGAAATCAATGGGAGTTTTATTATTGGCATCAGGAGAAGCAGGATTTGACCTTAATAGAAAAGAGAAGAGGAAAAAGAGAAAAGAATGAGGAAAAGAGAAGAATGAGATGGAGAGTTCTAAAATGATTAGTGCTTCAGCTGCCTGGGTGGAGGCACTTCAAAAGAGGAGTCTGAAAAGCAGAAAACTGGGGCCCCTTTTGATTTGGATTTTCTTCCAAATTTTCCTTTGAATTCTCTGTTTGTGAACATTGAAACTGAGGAAAAACCAGTAATAGTCACTGCTGAAAATGCAGATTTTCAAATTTTCCTTTTTCTTGGAAATGTTTCTGCCTCTCTAATGGCACTGAAGGGTTCTCCTATTGAGTTTTGGATGAATCCTTAAAAAATCTGCAAAGGCATTTTTTCAGGGAAGGCTGCATAAACTTCCTTCCATACTTGTATTTGTGTCATGACACAGATCACTATCAGTCACTTTGCCTTGCTCAAGTAAAATACATATTTGTTAATAGGCAGAATTAGAAACCTTGCCTCTGTCATAGAGGTAAATCTTTACGAGAGAAATTCTGCATTAGAAATAGAGAAACTAAGACCTAGCCCAAAAGAGGTCACTGCTCTCATTTAACTTAAAGGCTAAGCTATACAATAGACTAAGACTAAGCTATACAAATTCATGAATTTCTCCTCAAGTACTCTATAAAAATAGAGTAAACCAAACAAAATAATAATGTATGCATTCTCACCATGTAGAATGACACATTATGAACTTTCCTTATCATGTGAATTCAAAGCACTCACCAGCATCACAATTCATAAATATACTTGTTTGAACATTTAAAAGAGCAAAACCTGGTCTTCTAAGGTTGACAGAAGAATTTCCAATTACTTCACAGAGACCAGAAGAGATAACTAGCTGAGTAAAATTAATATTAGTGATGTTATGTTAGTCTATATTAGCTGAACAATTAGTCCTTGCCCACTTAGATTTTAACACAACAAACATAGACCATCCTTTCCAAACTGTAGATGTCCTTAAAAATAGCTAATGGGGGTTGCCAATAAATATACAAAGAGTAAATTCAAAGAATAATTCTGCTGCCCAAAAGAAGTATCTGTCCATTTGATTGATGTTTTACCCTTCAATACCCACAAACTACATCTCCTGAAATACAAGTCTATATCCAAAAACTCTGCTCTTTATAGTTCATCAAACTACTTCTCATGCAGTTATGCAAGGCAGGATGACTTTAACCTTTGCAAAAACCCCCTAGAATTTGCAGTATAAATTAAATGGGTTCTAGTACTTGGAAAGGGAGAAACCAAGCCCAAAACACCTTTTTTTTTTTTTTTATTGTAAAGGGCTAATGGAGTTCATTATTTCCCATCTAACATATTTTTTTTGTTATCTATGCAAAATTTTCACTAGTTGCAATACAGCCCTTTAAATAGCATATGTTGTCCCAGTCAGATGAGGAAGGTTTGCAAAAGAAAGTTGTGTCTAATAAATGTAATTTTTCCTTAACAGATTCAGACACTGTTGAACTTTTGCATGTAGGAGCAGATGATCCAACTGAGATTATCACAGGAAATCCAAGAGGAATTTAATCCAATCCTTTGAACTTTCAGTAAGATTACTTAACTGTGAAGTACACAAGGAACTATGTTGACTATTGTCGTATTTGGCTAAAGACCCCTCATTTTACCAAAACCTTCTCTAGAAAATGATCCTTTATCCCCAGAGTGCCTTTGCTGTTGGTTGCAAACACAGTTGAGACTGATATTGAAGGAAATGCTCTACTTGAAGGAAATGGAGTGTTCTAGAAAATCCTAACCAGTCAAAATCTCACCCTCCCAGAGCAAAAGGTAGTTCGTGCTTCTCAGAAGATGCACTTAAATTTATTAGCTTCATTTAGCTTTTGCCTGGACAGCTTATCCCTAATCTAATCACTGGAGTACACAAGGTCTCTACTGCAGAGGCAGCCATTGCCCATTTCACTAATGTAATAAATTTGTTTCTCATTCCTCCAGAGTGGAACAGAGGTCTTGGGTCCAAAATAGCAAAATGCATGAATTCCACAACAGGACAGCTTTTTCTTGTCAGTGCACTGCTCTACAGAGGATTTCAGAAAGAAGCATTTCAGCTTCACTACTTTCCCCTGATCACTGGGATGTTCAAAAGAGAGGCATTCAAACTGGTATCTTGGAGGTGTGTGGTCTTCTTTTTTTGGAAATGGATTTGATTGCACTAGATTGAGTTAATTACTGCGACTATTCACACACTGAATAAGTCTGGACTATGGTTTTACTAGGTGGTACAATTTCCCAGACTCATAATGAATAAAGGTACTGCTATTAGAGGAATTTCTAAATGTTTCAACATTTCTCTACGTGGCAGATGGAATGGTTTTGCAATGTAAACTTATCTAACCTAAGCTGCCTTGCTTGCACACCGGTAGCTGACTCACTGTGCCAGCAAGGAGCTTAGTCAGGGCTAATTTGCCCATCTTGGGAGAGTTTTGCAGCCTCTGCTGAATTTCCTGCTCCCATGACCAGAATTGCCCTGCTGGCACTCATCTGCAGCTGCAGGCCAAGTCTGCCACCTCCACGTTTCAGTGGAATCACAGCTCACTCAAAACTCACTCCTAAGACGTCCTAGTATGTGCCATACTAATACCAGTTAATAAAGTACTTGCCTGACCTACATCAGTTTTATTAAGAGCAGAACAACACAAAAAAAGCAGGCTTGGGACTCCAGGAAATCTGGAACAGAATATTTAGAGGCTGTACAGACCTTCCATATCAAAACAAGTTGTCTTTAAGTGCACAAAAATTCAGGCATAACAAAGTCATTTTACTTAACAAGGTGTTTAGGTTCAGTTTGCCCTAATTCTGTGCTTTCCATATGTTTATTTGCCAGTACCTGAGCAGTTCAGATAATTACCGTATTTCAGGATTATCCTTTTATCCACAAGCACTTCCACATCCCCTTTCAACTACACTTTTCTCCTCGGACTCAATTCTTGCTTAGGGAATGCCCATATTTCAGCATTCTGGGGCTTAAGAGAAATGTGTGAGTGCTTCTTAAAAGCCACAATTAATGCAGGGAGCTACTCCCAGTCAAGCAGTGGGCTGGGAGGAGAGCTCATTGAGACCTCACGTTTGAGAGGCACTGAGGGAGGCAGCCAGCACAATCCTAAGGATGCCCAAGAAGTTGACAGACACTGTAGAAACTCCTGTGGAGATCAGAAGATGCTTCAAACTGAGTGCTTCTCACATCCTGCTCAATGGATAGAATAGCAACTGTTCAGGCATCTGGTAGCCTTTGGCTATGTGTTTCCAAAGGAGTGTGTGGTGCTGCACACTGGTCAAACAGCACAAAGGCTCCTGGGTCTGTGGTTTATAAACAATGCACAAGCCAGAATGTGGTATTTGGAAAGCTGACGTGTTTCTAATGTATGTAGACGTTGTTGTAAGTAATATCTAAATTATAAACACTCCCCTCTCCTCCACCTTCCGAAGCGAGTCCAAAGTACCAATCCTTGCCAGGGACAATAAAGTAACCCAAGTTTGGAGCTTCTCGGTCGAGATAGTTTTGAGTCATGACATTTCTTTAAAATAAACATCAGGAAATTGTCCAAAAAGTGAGATCACCCCACTTTGTAAAATATCTTTTTATCTCCCAAATATTTTGCCTAGTATCAGTCACGTTTTCCTGGAAAACTGTGGTCTGACATAGAAGTTTCCCTGTGCAATTTCAGGTGGATTAATTTCAGCTTGACAAAGTCAGGGTGGGGTTCAAAATCAACCTTAAAATGGAAGATCTTGCATAAAGCTAAATTATGGAAGAGCTTCTCCATCTCGTATTTTCTCTCAGCCAGCTCACAATAACTGTGCCTCTACTACTGAACATCTGAGCCAAAAAACAGAAAGACAAAAGCCAAAGCCAAACCAAAAGACAAGAAGCAGAGACAGCAAAGAAGACAGAGAAAGAAGAAAACAAAACTACCTCACATAAAGACCTTAGTCTGAAAGCCCAAAGATAAGAAAAATAGCCTCTGTAAAAGGCAGTTTCAACATTAGGAGATGACAGAAGCAGCAGAGGTGGCAAAGAACCTAACATGACCTATTGTCAAGAAAAATGATTAAAATAAAATGGGAAAAATATGGCAAGCTTGACATTTTAAAAGGAAAAAGTAATTTTTAATACTGAGAGTATGCTAACCAACAAAATACTCAGAAGTTGGACCAGATCCATATCAAAGTAACTCAGCCTATAATGACATGAGGATCAAAAAACACCAAAACACATAATAAAGATACTGCAGAGTACTTTGTCTTTCATGGAGCAAGCCCATTCCTACCACCAAATAAGGAAAAAAAGTTAAAAGGAGTTCAGCATAATGATTACCAAAAGGGAACCATAATGGATGGGAATGGGCAGAACTGAGAAGGAGAGAGGAAAATGGGCTGCAATTAACAGTAGTAGTGAGTGAAAAAAATGAGGCAGCTGTGTATGAGACTGATACCTGAGAAAAATCGGTAGCAAACAATTACATCTTGAAGAAATCCCCATATCTAAATTTGCTGAGAAAGATAGTATCTCACATCAGTACAACTAATGTTAGGAAAAGAATAAGCATGTCTTCAGAAAAATAGATCAACCCTCAGGTGTGAAATGGGGAAAGGATTTGAAATGCCCTGAAGGTTGTTTGAATTTCCAACAATACAACTTGGTATAACAAGCATACCACCACTTCCCACAAAATTAATTTTGCCTGTACGCTTAATCCCTCATAGTTATATCAGTAAGTCACTAGGAATCCCCAGAACAAAGAGTCAGATATAAATTGATCCATCTGCACTGAGTAAAGTGATTGCACATCTAATTTCATCAGCTGATAAACCACTTCAGGATCTGCCCAGCAGCAATGCTTGGTCCTAATTCCTTGACAGGGAATGCTACCAAATATGCTCATCATGTATCTTTGCTCCTATTGAAGAAAAAGGAAACCTTAACCTGTCATTTTGGTGGGAGCAGGATGAGGCCAGCTTTGAAAAATCATACCTATTTCAAAGAAAAATTCTGTGCCTTATAGATATAGCCCATCATTGAAGAATCAAACACCAGAGTACATGAATAAACTCCTTTTTTGTGTACGCAGCATCAAATATTTTTCACATATCTTCATTAGACTTTGAAGTGTATATCAAAAGAAAGGAAATGGAGAACAGGAAAGGAAAATTATCACTATCTATTCTACCCAATGGCAAATAGAAGGATCAAACCCTCAACCAGGTAAAGCCTACTATGTCTTCAGTTTGCACATTTATACAAAAGGGACAGCAACCTTCCGTCCCCAGAAGCAAGCTCTTTTTCTTCTTATAGACACCCCATTTAATCTTGGAACATGAATAATAATCCTGAACTTCCTGCATTTTACCCTAGATCTACTGCTGTCAACAATGGGAGCATTGAAAGAGGAAGGCATAGGCACTGGGCTAAAGCTTTAGGCTAAAAGATCTAAGTCCAAGCCCATGTCATTTTCTGTGTCTGAAAAGTGCCCACAATTTTATGGGTAGCCTATAAAAACAACTGAAGTAATTGTGGTGGTCCTACATTGTTTAGATTGTTTTCTTTCCGCTCCCCAACCTCGCAATGTGAACAAAGCCGTGACAATGATCCGTGAGAGCTGGGGCCAGACTCACTACACAAAACTTAGCACGACCTGAGAGCCAAAATGCAAAATGCAGCCCCAAACACCTCAGGGGTGAGGTGAATTCTTTGTCTATACTGTATCCTAAATGCATCCAAATTATTCCAGCATCCATATATCTATGCGGACCACTTAACTCCCTCTTGAACTCTCCTTAGTGCTTTAAATTGCTTGTCAGCCACATGTGAAAATATCTAGCTCATCTAAAATTTACATTCCAGGGTTTTCTATCACTGATTTCTCTCAGCAGTAAAGTTTCTTCTGATCCCAGTGCCACTGAAATGGTGGGGCTGAATTTTGCACAGACACACAGAACTGTGTGTGGAGCAGAAATGTAACGAGCCCCGGGTCAGAATTTCAGCAGTCCCTTATTTAGGGCATCAGCATGGGGGAGGGCTAGCTGAGATAACAAGGTAATATGATTGCTGCTGCTGGCAGGAGCACGGATGTCAACATTGCCTCTCCTTTTCACGGAAACATACCTGGCTTTATGAAGAATAGGTTAGCAAATATTTTAATACAAACAGCAACCTCAGCAGAGCTGCCAAAGCAGGCTCCAAAGAGACTGACTTGTTTACAGTCTGGACCAGTGCCTTAAAACCTGACGTGCTTATTCAACAGAAAATTAACCCCAAAACGGGTATCATCATTACTGTAGGGAGAAGCTCCAGAAAGATAATATCCTCACTCCAGCTGAACTCAGGACATTGTCCACTTTTTATCACATCCAGTGCCCTTGTAGTCATTCAGAATAAACAAGCAAATAAAGAAGTGAGGTATATCACATATGATAGCTTGGGTCACTGGGACTGCATAGTTGTTTGGATCCAGCCCAACCTCCTGCCTTCACTTGAATTACTACTGGAATCTAACTTCTTGCATTGTTTTAAGAGACTAAATTGTTCTCTCTATGTACTTTGGTCATCCCAACTCAGATGTTATCTTTTCCTTTCCCACTCTAGTTTTTGGCCACAAAAAATATACATAGAGTGCTGAGAAGAGCCTTTTTTTCCCAGCTGCAGAGTGTGTGTGTGTGTGTCTATGGTACTGTTCTCCCCAAAAAGCCTTTGACCAAAAGTGTCATTTATGAGGTCATTTGTTTAAGATGTTACTAGTGATCCTCATGAAAATGAATACTGCTATAGATTTGACCTTGGAGGCAGCATTAGTAACACCAAACTGTTGTAGGTTAAAAAGGAGAGAAAAAATTGTTTCCAAATTTACTGTAGATATGCAGTGACGGGAGAAACTTTCACAGGGAATGGTCACTGCTCTGGAAAAGTCACTCTGCAGAGGTGTCATAATCTTTAGCTACCAAATTTCTTGGAAGATGGAAAGACTGATCCTGGAATTATTATGCAAAGGCCTGTAACACTGGATTTACCAACAGAGACCTCGGTCAGCTTTCATTGCATAAGTCAGTTCATTTTGAGCAACCCCAGGGGGGAACAAGAGACAAAGCTGAAGAGAGACAGGTATGAGCCAGGGCTTTCCTGTGTGACCTGGTGCCAGAACTATGTCTGAGACCACACATTGCCCAGCATCCCAGTTCTTTATGAGAAACCGACCTCAGACCTCCACATAACCTGGAATCTAAAGTAACTGGATTTGGATTTCATGCAAGACTTCATTTTTCCTTGCAAAACTTTTACTGAAACTAGAAAAAATTGGTTTTTTTCCTATCCCAGACTATTGCTATCCCAGACTACTAGGATAATACCTCCAATATTAGGAGACAGCTGTTGTGATCTAGAAGAAAGGGCGAACACAGGGAGTTATTGCTTGGGGTGGCCAAAGGTGGTAATAATTTGTGATGGCCAGCATGGAGGGACATGACTTACTTCCTTGTTTAGCTGCTCTTCCAGTGAATTTGGAGCTGGGCATGCAGGTTTCTGCATGCAGCAGCATGCCATTTCTTGGAGGGATGGAATAACAATCCCTGTCAAAGTAGTGAACTCTTTAAGAATGCAAAACCAAAGCAACCTGCAGTTATCAGGTCACAGGAAGTTTTGTGGATTAAACACAGAATCTAGCTGGGATTTGGTGAGAACTGAAAGCACATACTCTCTTCCACTGAAAATACCTGCCAGCCCCTCCTTCATGCTGAAAGTGGAACAGAATGCAATGAGAGCTGAAAGGTTTCTCACAGTAACCTACTTTTAGGCTTTTTTAAAAATTGCATCCCTTTTGTAGAATTCTGTAACTGTTTAAAAACAAAACCAGAAAAAAAAAACACTGCATCCTCTTGAGTCTGTATTTTTAGAGTGCTATCCACAGAAATTTGCTAGAGCCAACCCCACTAAATTCCTTACAATTGTCCCACAAGGGTGGTTCTCAAAGTGAAAAAGGAGAAGAATGCTGGCAGTTTATGTAATGTCTTTTTCACTTATACAATCTGAGAAGATATCTAGGAATTTTAATGGTGCATGAGTGTCTGGTGACAAGAATTAGTCTGGAGAGCTTTCTCTACAAATTCAGCCTTGTTTATGTGCCTGTCCTCATCTACACCCTTGCCCCATCTCTCTCTCTGCTCCTGAAAAGACAAAGAAAAAATAAATTCTTCTGAAAATCAATCAACTAGAATGCAGTATTGAACAACTGGAAAAAAAACCCAAAAAACCCCATAGATTTTATAAGAGCTTCTTCTGGGTGTGTTTTGCTTGAAACAAATGTTTGCCTACTGAAAAGTCTGGTTGGGTTCAAGTGGCATAGTAAAATGTTCCCTAAATAATCCTCACTCAATTCCCTGCCTTTCCTGTAAGAAGCCCAGCTTCTTTAACCTTTTCTATCAAAATTCATGAGCACAGTCCCCTCCTCTCACCCTTGCACCATACTGAATCTGTAATTCTGGACCTTGAAATGCTCAGCTTGTACCTTCTTGCTGTTAAGTGCATTAATGACTCTACACCTGTGCTATTTTTCTTCCTCACATGTCTGATACAAAATGTTGAGCATCCTTGTGACCTCTAAACATCCTGCACAGTTCTCCAACTCCTCTTTATGTGATCCAGACTCATCTCCACCTCCTGTTAGAAAATCCTGTGCATGCACCTGGCTTGATTACATCAGCATATCTGCACACAGCTGAGCCAACACATTTCAATGAATCTACTGCAGATGCAAAAGGAAATTAATACCTTTCCTTCTTTCTGCAAGCCAACAGTTGCTCCACCATGGTATCAATCTGGCTTTAAATGAGAGTTGTGTATAAATGCATTTCACTGCTACCTGAATGCCATGATGTGGAGCTGGAAAAAACCAGCCTGACAAGATTTTGATGGTGGCCACTAAAGCATAAAACTATTTAATTTCACCATGCTTAAACATCACATTATTTTGGTGTTATTTTTTTCCTGCCTTTTTTACTAAATGAAGTAACCACATATTCCAGGAGTAATATGTGAGTAAAGAAAAAGTTGTATGAGACATATATACCACTCCCTGAAAGCTGCTACAGAATTCACGTTACATGCAGACAGGCCAGCAGTTGTATTTCTCAAGGGCACTGCTACACATACGGCATTTTTCAATATTATTTTACTGTACATAAGTAGGTGATGCCTCTTTCTTTAACCTGGACAATGAGCATGCAGGGAACACCAGAAAGTCACAAGGGTCATATAAATGAACACACACAGCAGCACATTTGATCTGTAATCCTGAGTTTCACTGTGCATACACAGACTTTTTTCCTTCAAGGGTAGAGGGCTAATGGATTGCAAGGTTCTGTAAATAACTTCTGACTTCTGCTGAGCAGGAGGAACCAGTGAACAGAAACACGTGTTCATCACAGGCACTGGTTAGCTGAAGAGAGCAGCACTGCAGGAAAACAAGTGTTACTAGGAATAAAAAAGTCTGCTCCAGATTCTTGTTCTGAACTTGACACCAAAGTACCAGGAAAGTCTCTGTGGGAGAGTTTGGAAGACTCCAATTCATGTCTGGTGGAGCAAACAGCAGTTGTAAAATCTCAAGAGATGAGGGCCACCCAGAGTGTGTCAGTTTATCAACTGGACAGCTGTGGTGTGTCTACAAATGCCAAACCATAAGCACATTGGCAGGGGAAGCAGGAATTGTGGCCAGCACACAGAGAAGTGGCTCCTGAGTTTCTGAATTGCCTGCCTCTCAGAGCACACTTATGGCGCAGGCCAGCCTGCCAGCTCCAGCAAGGCTACTGTGCAGCAGCCCAGGGACATAAACACACCTCACACCTGGCTCCACAGCCTTTGGGGAGGGCTCTGGATTACAGAGGATGGCACTTTGGGAATGCTGCAGCACTCATCTCAAGTCTCTGCATTGGACAGGGCAGCAAGATAACAGTGTACAAGGAAAGACCTTATAGCCTTATTGCTCTCTAGCTTGAGAAACAGCCCTTTGGGAGCTATGAGCAGCACAAGAAAGGGACTTTCTGGTGGTGGAGAAACCACTGAGAGACTTGACCGAATGCTCTGGGATCACAGGCCTGGGAGCAGAGCAGTAAAGCCACCTTAAGGCACCAAAGTTGTCTTACCAAAATAAAAAAAAGAGACCCATGTGTCTTCCGTGCAAGAGTCACTTGTTGCTGATGGCCATATTTTCTACCCACTGGAAAGCTGAAAATCAAAACAAATTACTCTGGAGACGAAGGCAGAGAATTGTGCCTCACAGAGAAATTTGGGCTACAGGGACAAGATAACCAATGTCAACAGCAAATGTCCAAAGAAAGTGAACATGGAGTAACAATTGAATGAAGCGTTATCTAAAATATACATGGTATTTTATATCAGTCTTACTTGTCCTTAAGATACTTTATCAGCTGTAATATTTATGATTATTTGTGTTTACAGTAATAGCAGTAGCAGCATTAATGTATCAATGGGCTGTGAAGAGATAAACTCTATTCCTAGAGTATTCCTAATGGAGTTCTAGTACGTCCTAGAGCATTCCAACTAACCCATTCTGAAGTCATTGACTAGGGCTTAGTTTGTTAGGATTTTAAGCTCCTAACACTGGAAGGAAGGGCAGAAGATTATCCAGGCTTCTTAAAATCCTCTAACCAGTCCAGTGTTAGGCAAAGGCAAGGGAAAATGGATGCTGTTCCTGCTGATTCCCTGCTATCTTCAGGTCTGGCTTCATGGGCTGTTGGATATTCTGGCCAGAAGCTTCCTCTTGCTTTTCTCTACTTTCTTTGGAGAAGAATACAAACCAGCGGGCTGGGATGCACCTTGGAAATGCCTGCAGCTCTTCAGAGGTTAAGGGAGAGGGAAGGAGATTTTTAGGAACTGACAAATGATCCAGCTTGCCTCTCCACTGACTTTGCTTTCCTTGTGAAGAACCAGTGTCCCAAGAATCCTTGAAATAACATGGACACTTCATCCCTGCAAATATGGAGATACAGCCTTGGGGTACTATATCAAGTAGGAATCAAGAACTGCTGGTGCTGGATCCTACTGATAAAAGTTCACAGCAACTACTCAAATGTCCCAAACTCCAATTTATGGTGACTATCATGACCACAACATAGAGAACAACACAGGCTGATTTAAATTTGTTTCCCAGAGAGATGACGAATCAACATGAAATCCACATCAGGTGGGTTGAACTAAATGACCATTAAAGGTCCCTTCCAATCCAAACCATTATATGATTCAATGATCTCTGAAGTTTTTCAATATGCATTCTGGAGGTAACAATTTGAGAGATGGGCATTGGATCCCATTAGGAAGCAGGTGGTGATTTGGGATATCAGGGAGCCTCAGGCTGTGTGCTACTGGGACAATGAGGGGACCCCTGACTGTTGTTCTGTTCCTCCACACCTGCCAGATTTTGTGTGTATTTCTTACTAACTGACCCCTGGTCCAGGCAGCTCCTCCAGGCTGGAGGGAGGGCAGGCAGGGCTAAGCAGGGTTAAGCAGGCTCCAGCCCTGGCCATGAGCACAGCTGCCAAGTGCCACTGCCAAGGAAAATGTTAATTGCCTAAAAAACATGGTCCTGCCACCCAGCTGATAAATCCTTTCTCTCTGTGAATCAAATTCTTTCTCTCTGTGAATCAAGAGGATGTGGGACCACCTGGCATAGGATGACTCTGGTCATCCTAATCCCTGGATCTCTCATCATAATGACAGTAAAACATGAAAAAGGGGGAAAAAAAACCACCGCGAAACCAGCCTCACTTGTTAACTCTTTACCTGTAAATGCCACGCCTATTAAAAGAATCTTTTGGCTACTGAGATCAGAGTGAGCAGTCAATTTTGCCTAACAAGTGTGAAGAGGATGAACTTCTCCTTTGAAACTTTTATGGGAATATCCAAGCACTGTCTTGCAAAAGAAAAAAAAAAAAATCTATTTTATTAGCCACAGTGCATATCTCCAGATCTTGTTAGGGCAGCTCCAACAGGACAGAAGGGGGAAGAGGTTGATGATTAGTCATTAATGAAATGCAGCCACAAAGAAGATGACAGCTATGACTCTAGCATGTTATGCTGAAGAAAGGGAAGCATTATTGTCATTCCAGAAAGCTTTGGCAAGCCTCCCCTCTGAACACAATACAATTCTGACCACCCACGTGTGGCAAAGATGTGCTGAAAATGAAGCAGGTACAGGGAATGGCCACACAGCTGACCAGAACCTGCCTTGTAGAAGAAGGCCTAAACCAACTGGTGGTTCAGCCCAGAAAATCAAAGGCTGCTGGATGTCCCAATGATCATAAGTTCAGCAAACAAGAAGTATAAAACTAGACAGAGAGAAGAAATTTGAAAATCTAGACAATAGCAATGTCAGTGGTTGCATATTGTCTAGGACTAAAGTTAGGCTGGAAATTGAAAGGTTTCAGGTTTCTGTAAGAGTAAGGGGAGCTTTGGTGCTCCTCTCCCTGCAATTCCCACTCTCTGCTGTTCATGGTTTCACTGAGTGGCTGTTGGTGTTTTCTCCTATGTAAATATGAGCCAAGATTAAAAACTGGCTGTCAGCCTCCAGGTTCCATGGTGCCCAGGCAATCACATTCAGTGAGTAGCAGCTGTCCTTCTGTGCACTAGGAGTGAGCAGGTTTTTCCCTATCTGTTAATCCATAGCAAAGCCAAAGGGCTCACATTCCAACCCACTCTTTAACACAGCATTCAGGTTTACAGAGCAGAGCAACACCTTTTTTTTTCCTTAAAAGAAACCCCACAACTGTTAATGGCAAAACCACAATGTTTTTCCCTATAACAATGAAAAAGACATAAAGAAAACCAGACTTTTAAGAAGGACATATAATTCAACAGAAGCACTGAAGATGAGGCTGGATACTTTAAAATTATCCACCTTCCAATACAAAATATGTTTCTTACTAACTGCTTCATACCAAATATTAAAATATCATTCATCCATTCCACGCACTGCTTTCATCTATGTCACACATTACAAAATGTAATACCAATGATAAGAAGCCATCAACAGCAGCTCCACTGCTCTCAATAAATCTGCTTTCTACTCCTCTAAGAAATAACACCAAGATCTGGATTAATCTTTAGTTATTTGCAGTAGCAAATCCTTATCTGAAGCCTGAATTCTGGAACAAACTCATATAAACAAAGACTAGTGTAAGAATATTGAAATGCATTTTATTTATCTGCATGGAACATGCTATTTTGCCCATAAACAAGAGAACTGTCATATTTAAATATTTCTCTAGTACAGTCATAAATCTCCTATAAATGAATGTCTGAGCTCTCTCTTTGAACTTTATCTTGCCTTTACAGAAATGTATTGTCTATGTTTTGGTCTTTTGATTCTTTTATTTTTTTTAGTTGTCTGCTTGCAGTTCTGTTTGGTGTCTGTCTTGCAGTTATCTGTGACTCATTGAGTAATCCTGTGGTACAAATGAAGGCACTATGTGTACAAACATAGGTATATAGGAGGATTTACACTGGGAATACTATACACTCATCATACTCATGATACTCATCATCCTTATCCCAGGTCTAGTGAAGTCAGAAGCAACTTTTACTCACTCTATTTATTTTTAATTAAGCTTTCTAAAACAGACTTTTTTACCCCCTCACATCAATAGAGCTGAGGTGTAACGTAAAACTCAGAATGGTTGTTAGAATGTATTCCATAGGTCTGGTGAGATATCTCCATAGCTTAATAATGTAGAAAAGAATAGAAAGAAAACAAAATGAAAATGGAATTTCACTAGAGTCTACTGGGTCTTAAAAACCTAGTACTGGAATCCAAGAATTTCACTCACTGGGCTGTGGTACTATTCAAAACACAGCAGCAAAAAGTTAAATGGTGATACAGTGCCATTTTTTCTATACTGCACTAATAACAAAAGCCTGGAAAGCCAGCCACTTCTGCAGGAAGGTTCTCCTCTAATCAGTACATTCTGTACATCTCCCCTGAAGTTTCTGAAATTTCTATAGGGAGGTTACATTTTCACTTTCTCTTCTGCTGTCCACGATCAAATATTAAAGTGCCAGATGTCATTGCTGGCCATGAAAGGATTCATATGTTCATAAAATTAATGGATAGCATTGCTATGAGACAAAAAGCTGAAGGAGGGGAAAAAACAACTCTATTAACAGCACCAGAGAAATGAAATTCTCAATAACCAGTATCACTGCAAACCCTGTTTCACCACAGCTTTTAAAAGGGCTGTATTGCAAGACATTAGTCTTTGCCAGAGACAATCCCCCTCGTTATCCGAGGCGAAGCCTGCAGGGAAAGGTTGGACAGACTCTGCTGGCTCACTGAGGTAAGTGCCTTGTTATCCATTCTGACATAAAGGAAGTGGGAGGGATCCCCCAGAGAAGGGCTCCAGAAGACAGGGGAAAAAATCTGGCAGAAGGAGCCCTGCAACCAGACAGGCCTGGGGAATTGGCAGAATGTATGTGAAATTATTGCTAATGCATGGATGAGCAACAAAGAGCCCAGAACAGATGGACTCTTGGGATCCAGCTTCAGACCCAATAGGAGTACCATTGCCCATCCTCTAATCCCATGCCACCCATCCCAGGCACTTTGAGGGCCAGTGGGATTCTCTTCCGATGTACTTGAAGCGCATCCAGCCATTGTCACTTTCAATACCTCTTTGTAATGTCTGCAGCCCCAAAGTCGCCCTGTAGGAAGCAGCTGCTGTATGAAAAGGGAATGAGCTTCCACTGGAAAAGAAACAACAACTTCTGCTATTGAAAATAGTCATTACTTCACCACTCAGCATGCTAAAACATTAAATACAGGAAATTGTCTCTCTCAAATCTAGTATTGCTAGACATATCAAAAAATACATAGAATTTGCAGGGATCCATCCTTGCTACTCTCAGTTTAAAAATCAGCTTGGATCCCCTGTGAAGGAAGCAATCTACTCTATGAGTACATCTAATGACATAGAAACTAGCAGCAAGGCCAGTAGTCTGCAATGAAGAGAATCATGAAGGCCAGAAAATCTTCATTAAGCAGCAGGTCATTCCAATGGTGACAATCATGCCTTCTATGGAAGACCAGAGCCCAGGACAACCTTCAGGCACCCATCTGTGTGGGTCATCAGAAAAAAATAAGGTGATGCAACAGAAAACCCAGCAGACTCCTAGATCATCTCAAAGGAATATTGTTCCTACAGCATTACTGGTGCCTTATCGTGACGTGGAGATCTTTCCAGTCATGCTCTCTGAGGAGTATTTACCTCAAAATGGTTATTGCAAACTACCACAAAGCACAAGCCAAAAACTGTGAAAAAATGTCAAAAAGAATTTTCCTCAAAAGGCACTAAAGCCTGAGTAAGAAATCCTTGCAGTTTTCTTTTCATCCTTTTCTTTTGGCCATGTTTTTATGTCTTTTCCCTGGACATGTACTGTCCTAACTCAAAGCCAAAGAATAAATAAATGTATGTACACATATGTAGTAGGGTTACTGAATGTTGAGGAGGGGAAGGAAAATTTATCAGGTCAAGTTTTCAAATCAGAACTAGATCTCCTCCTGAAAGATACCATAGCAATCAAAATGAAGAAATATGCTAAATAAAGCAATTTATAGGGAATAATTTATGGCTGGGATCATAGAGGAGAAGCTTCAAATGAGAGGGAAAGATCCAATACAGGTCCAATACAGCCTGTCTCTGACAATAAATGCCTGGTTAACTCTTTAAACCAAAGGGAAAGTGCACTGTATCAAACTCCCAGAGCTCCTTTCAGGCTCTGCATTTGGCAAAAAAATGTTCTGATAGTGTTGCTCCTCAAGAAATACAGAACAGTTCTTATGGGAGAAGCAGCATCTCTGAGCCAGGATGTGTCATTTCCTCTGCATAGAAGGTCTTAATGGGAGCAATCTTTGAATCATTGATGTTCTGGGATACTGCAAAAAAGAGATATCTCAAAAGAGAATAACTTGCATTTAAAAGAAAAGGAAACTAAAACACACCACAGACTCCACAAACTTCCATATTCCCCTGAAATACTTGCTATAGGAAATCTGATTAAATGAACAGAAGTTGCTCTTTCTGCTCTTCCAGAATTAAAATCTGTGAATTTCTATTATTTATTCACTTTTTCATCATTAAATGTGTAGAGAGGCTTAAACCTCAGAAAGCTCAGGAATATTTTTTTATCAAGAGACAAAAAATAGTTTCAGTTTATTTACATAAAACACAGCAACTCATCTCAATATTTCTTGCATCTGATCTCTATCACTTCTAAGTCAAGGGCCAAGTCTGTAGTGGGAAAAATAGAAATCACTTTAATCTATACTGGAAGAAATGGATATTTGTTCTAGTTGACAGACTGGCAGGAACTCAGTAGAACAATATAAAAGACAAATCTCATAGAAGGTTATTTATTCTTATTCAACCACAGTACAAATTTCCTGATGAAGCTGGAGGTCTGGAATGCTTGACCAGATCTCTGTGAACCTTCTTATTAAGGTTGAAATTATCATGAATTACTGTTGTACTCATTAGTGGAAGTTCTCAGAGACATTAAGTCACCTACTGGCTGACCTTCTGAAGTAGTAGATTTACAAAACTCAAAAAACACCAATATCAGCATTTAATCACTGAAGATTTTTATATAAAGCTTGCCAAGTTAAATCAAAGGACTGAATATATCAGTCTAAGAGACCAGTATTCACACCTGCTCAAAAACCTCACTATTGATTAAACTTTGCTAGCTGGGTTTCCTTTTAATAGATTTATGCCAGGTTAAAAGTGACAGCAATCCCTGATGGTATCATGCAACTTCAATAATTTTTTAAAACACAGTTCATTTTTGCATGCAGGCAGATAGCCAAAAAGAGCATTTGTGTTGGGACTAGAAGCATTTGAAACATCAGTGGCTAGTTTTTACTTACATCTGAGAAAATGACAGTGTAGGAAAGTTGAAGAGTGCCAAGGGTAAAATCTCAGCCATGCTAAGGTTAAATGAAACCAGAACTTCTACCCTGAAGAAGTTTTTTCAGCAAAAACTCCCTCAAAGTTTTGTAACAATTAAAGTGGTGTGGTTATGACAGTTACATACATCTTAACAGGCAAGAAGCTTGCATAAATGTTTGAGGGTTTGGGATAGATTCATTTGAAAGTAAGTAACAAAATTGGAGCAATTATTCCCTTTTCTTCCAGATCTCAAAAGTTCAGGCAGTAGCTGGAGAAGATCAGCTCTGACCCTTATTTCCACCTTCACAATGTAAGTTCTAAGTGCACCAAAGAAAACAGCACTGCTCTTCATTATGGTGTCTTAACAGATCCGTTCAATAACTAATCACATAGATTTCCTAGTGATTTTCCTTTCTATTTCTTTTCCTCAAAATGCCTGGTGTAACTCTGTCTTTAACTTACCCATAACAAAATAAACACGACTCCTCTTCCCTGCTGTTCATTTTTAAAATTCTGCAGCTTCAATCTCATACAATTCTCTGGCTTTCAAGCTACCGGCAGAATTTCCCTAGATGTGTACAGCTACAGCTACAGTATATTTTGTTCTTCATTTGTGTTGGACATGAAATTTTAGTTTGGTGTTATGCATTATGGAGAGTCTGGAAGGGAAGGTTGTTCTCTTTGCACTTGGCCCTGAGGGTTGGCAGCAACACTGCAAAATGACTTTATCCCCAAACCAGATGTTCAAGTTGTTTTAATAATATCTTATGTTTCCTTCACAAAATAAAACAAAAACTCACTGTATCAGAATGTTCCAGTGTTACAGCAATGGGATTTTTGCTGTCTGCATTTTGCCCACCAGATGGTAGCACTGAAATGAAATCAGAACTTTTCTTATCTAAGCACTTATCACTTGGTTGGACAAAATTCTTCCTTTGCAGCAGTGGTAGGATTTAATTGCAGGTAATTCCCTAGGGCATCTGTATCCTACAATCTTCTGTATTATCTGATACAAAACAAACATAAGTAAAATGGTGTAAGATGGACCCTCTTCTTTCATGGATTAGGTGTTATCTAGTTTACATCCTTATTTTTTTCTTCTCTATTTCAATTTTGTCTCTCATCATTGTAAAAGAGACTAGCAGAAGGAATGTTATTCACATAATATCATGGCTAACATTATCAAATTTTAAATTCAGTAGAGTTGAGAACAGCATTGATTTTCCATGAAAACCTTGTTCTTGGTTCAGAGAAGGTTGAAGGCAACCAGAGGACTGTTAAAAACACACACAGAGTGCAATGTGTTGTCTTAGAGAGAAGCTACTTTTTATCTCTATGTTTCCTGTTTTGATGTCTTATTCATGGACTAAAGATGCTACCCTGGTTCACTTTTGTGATAAGAACATTGCTCAGATGCTGTGGAGGGCAGTTTTTCTCAGCTCATAATGGATAACAGGCAGCACTGGGACCAGAGGTAACAAAACTTCTACCTGAGATCCTTCAAGCACATCTGTGCATTTAGGCTTTCAGAAAGAAAGAACTTTTAAATATATCTAGTGAATTCAAATTCTTAGTTTTTGTTTTGAATGCTCCATTCAAGTTTCATCATTAGCAGATTTTCCCAAGAAGAAAGGCTTTATTGAAAACATATTTTTTCACCTGACTTAATTCCAAGCTAGTGACTATCTAGTTCAGGCTTAAGCACAGTACCCAAATTCTATAGGAAAGCAGTGCAAATATTTGAGATTTGAATCAGGACCATTTTCTATTCAGAGGTTTGTTCTTTTCCAAACTTTTGCTCTGTGTAAGTGGCCAACATATCGTTGTTTGCAGACCCTTATCTAACACCATTAAGTTGTAGCAAACATATTTTTAGTCCACAGGAAGAATCATTGTCTTATATTTCTGCATGAAAACAAGGCTCTGTACTGAAGATGAAGCTGACAACTCTCAAGTGCTGCAAGAACAGGTCTTCATGAAGTCTAGCTCTACCAAAATTACTGATTTGCTGCATTTCTACGGTCTTGTCTTTTACAGGCACTGTGGGCTGATGGCATATCATTAAGAAGAACTCTTGTATTTAGTTTAGACCTTAGCATTTTGTCTCCTTTGTTGGGGCAGACCTGTCTAAAATTAAAATTCTTGAGAATAAAACTCCAAGGAACACATGGAAGTCATGAGTTTTCTGGTAGGATCAACACAAGTCCCTGAGGTTTAAATGTAAATGCCAAAAAAAAAAAAAAAAAAAAAAAGAAGAGAAAAAAAAGGGCTAAGAAAGCTTAGCAAATGGTTTGGTGGAGAAGACTACAAATGTCTGGTAAGTATCTTGGTACTATACCATTTGAGGTAGCTGCTGGATTCCTGCCAAGCTTTGAAAGTGAAATGAACCTAGAGTACAGCAGGTTTAAAATATTTTGAATCTGTGCCATCAATCTGGAACTTGAGCAGTATTACTCAATTTTCCATACTTTCTTTCTGAACCTGGCTGCACAGTAAGAAAATTTGAAGTGGTTTTCTATAAACCTGGGTGGCTTCATGTTTTTTTATATAGAAACCATCTGAAGTGTTGTTTTCCCTAGGTTTTGACCCCAAACCAGGCAAAAGTTGGTCATTTCAGCTGAATTTCCTTTTGAGGTTTTGGATTCCTTCCAACCTTAAGCTCTCATTCAGGCTGTAGAAGGTTCATATGTGCCTTCTTTGTGAACCTGCTGAGTTTACTCATCTCACACAGTCAGCACTCAGAGGTTCTAAGTGAAGGGAAAAGATGTACAAGGAGCAAACAGATCAAGCCTGTAGTCCCTCAATATGCAAAACTTCCATTAATTTTGTTGAGAGAACCATGCATGGTGCAGATCTAATCACCCTTCATCAGGAAGGGTGTTGTCACGGGACAAGGACTCAAAGTTCAATTCCTGTCTCTGGTGCAGACTTCCCCTACAGTTTTGGACAAGTCAGCCAGGGTAGAAATCCAGGTCATTTGGAAATGAATGGCAAAATTCTTATTGACATGAGGGCAGGGTTTCATCTTAATCTGCTTGCATTGGAGCTCTTGATCTCTCACCTGAAGCCCTTTGCTTCATCTCTGGTTTCGTCCCAGCCATTTGTGCTACAAACTGAGCAATCATGAGTCTCTGCACACTGCCTGGGTCAGCAGGAGCTGATCTCAGGTGGGGCCTCTCAGTGCTCCTGCCATGCAGATGACAGACAGTAATAAATGAGGAGCTCATGCACTTGACCTGAATGGAAACAGATGGAGAGCACAAGGCCAGAGGATTTCACTGGACAAGATCACAGCACCGCATGTGCTCCATTGTTAAACTCTCCAATGTCCTGCAAACATGCAGGATCTTCCTGCAGGCTCCCCTTGCTAACAGGGCAAAGCAACACTTCTGGCACAACAGAAGATTGCATTCATTGACAGAGTATTCACATTAAAAGCTGTTTTTAAACAATAATTTCTGTTAGCTGACTGGTTGAATCCAGGTACAGGGGTACAATTTAGGTAAGTCAGTAAAACAAAACCATTTTTAAATACATTAATTATAATTTTATAAAGCAATTTTCATCAACATCTGGACTTTAACAAATGCTATCAGGCAGTGAAGAAAGACCTGAAAGCTGTGTATTTACTTCCAAGTCTAGTTGTACCGAACATCCAAATACCTCCATCAGATCCTCTGCCAATTTTCAGATTCAGCATATGCACATTTCCCACTAGATCCATGTTTCTTCTAGACTGCATGTTCTGCTCACAGCAGCATCATTCACTACATGTGCTTTGAATACAGCCATTACAGTGGATGATAAATAAGAAACACCAGCATTCCAGAGGATGATAAACAAGTAGCACTGTCCACTCCCATGTCTGATGTTCTGCCTGCTTATAAGCACAGAAAAGACTGCATGTGCTATCACCTCTACAAATACAGCACTGATATTTTCATCAGAGTGGGCAATGGTTCCAGCATATCCAGATACAGCTCTAGCTTCAGTTTAGCTCCCCTCCTCACCCCAGATTTATACCCGCTCTTCTAGTTTTGTGGTTTCCCATTCTTTCATTGCCTGGAGGTGCTTCTACACTTTTGTGTGTACCTTGTCTCTTCCATTTCACACGCTTCTTCCAGAAGGCTTCTAACTCTGCACCTTTTTCTATCTAAAGATAGGTGACCTTGTTCTAAGCTAAGGAGCAACTGCATCCTCTCTTTTAAAGAGAAGAAACAATGCACTCTTTGGCTGCATCCATGCTAGTAAACTAAATGTGCTAAGGAATGTTCCCTGGCCCACAGCACCATCTGGCACAGAACAGGCTGCCTCAGTCCCATTCACTTCCCTTACCCGCCAAGCTGCCTCCTGGGAGCTGCCCTTGGCATGCACAAGCTCCCCAGCCATATTTGGGAATCATCTAGGACAGTGCTACCTGACCTGGGTCACAGTGTGGCCAGCATCCATGCTAAAAATGTCATAGCAAAAAGTGGTCTTCAGCTCTCAGGAACATTCCCTGGCATGGCTAGATTTGCTAGAGTCAGTCTAGGCTTGATTCCTGTGCTGTTAGCTGAGCACACACAGATGACACTGTGCACAGCCACATCCTTCCAGCTTCTGCACACCAAATCCTCTAGTGATAGGGATGGATGTCAAGCCAGCAAAGCCAGAGGTACAGCAGCATGGACAGGGAGGGAAAAATAAGATTGCCTGCAGTGGAATAAACAAACAACAGAGGAAAAATAAAAGGAAAAAAAAATTGTTTCATTGCATGCCTTTCACCTCAAAATACTCCTCAATTCACTGTTACATTTCTCTGAGCTCCTGATTCTTTTCCCATCTCCATATGTTTTCTGCAGCCCCTGCTACTTCCTCTGTGATCTTTTTCCTTCTCTTCACACCTACTCACAGCTATTATTTCTGAATAAAATTTGACACACATTTCTCAATTCATTACTTTTCTTTCCTATGTTATGCCTCTCTGCTTTAAATTCTCCTCTCCTACATATTTTTCCTCCTTCCTCAAAACTACCAAAAAGCTCCTCTGTTTGATTAACTTACTCCTTTGAATTTTCTTTCATATCCTTGATTGCATATTGCTCAAAATCTAGAATAATTCTTGGACTTCCTCCTAATCTCACAGTTACTTGTTGCCTTCTCTTGACACACTTTTCCTGAATTCATCCTTTACAATTCAGGATACCACAAAAAATCTTTCCTGTTTCTTTCATAATCATAACCCAGTTCCATTGACTCTTATTTCAGCACCCCTTGACTCTTCTCCCAAACTTTCCATCATCCATTCTCAAATAAAAAACAGTAAGGGAGAGCACCTAAGTTATTTGCAGCCAAGGGGAGCAGAATAGAGTTTATTACACCAATGCCAGTGGTTTCATCATGGTGGGATAGAACTGGTGCTTGCCAACTGGCAGGTGAGGAAACTTGGCAAACCAGGAGATTCTGCAGTGAGACCTCAGGGAGAGCCTGACCTATCCACAGCCTGACACCTATTTTCACCCAAGACCAGCAGTCATTTGCTGTCCTTCTTTGGGGTGCTGCTCCAGATGTGCAGCGAGCATTCATGTTCATTTCCATTCAATCTGTGGATTATGCTGGTTGATTCTGCCTTCCCAGAGGCACTGACTCCTCTGACTGATATCTCACATTAACTGAGGTCCTGAGTCAGTAAAATATTTAAGCTTGTATCTAAAGATATCTCTGTTCAACAGTGAGAACAGCTGTACAGAGACCCAAGGTGCCTCAGGCAGGAGTTCACCTGCAGCAGACTGAGGTTCAGCACAGACAAAATGTCAAAGCATCTACCCAGGCCCTTGTGTTTTGCAGCCTCAAATCCTGGTGCCAAAACCAAATGTTTCTGAAAGAGCCCAGGTATGTCTACATGGAAAACCAGCCATTCCTGTTGAATGTTGCTTTGTGAGGTTTGAAGAAAATACAGAGCACTCCAATAGCTCTCCAGTCCTTATTGCACAGTGGCAAAACTATCAGTCAAGTTTCAAGGGGTAAATGACAGCATCTGCCAGCCTTTGAAACCTCACAAACAAAAGGGAGGTCCACAAACACTCCCAGAAGTCCCACATTTGTTGGGCACAGTAACTAAGCTCAGGCAGGAATAACTGGTAACATGCTATGGTCTGCAATCTTCAGGAAAACAGAATAATCTGATAGTCTGGAAAAAACATTTTGACATTGTTCTTTCATATGTGGCTTGACCTATGAAGCTTTTGTCAAATTTTAAATTAAATTTCAATTTTTGAGCCCATTCTTCTTCTGTGGACAAAATTAATTTTATTCAGCAGGAAATCTAATCTGCAAATTTTAAAATATTTCTCTATTTGTAATGTTGGAGGCTTTTCAAAGCTGAGAAATAAACAAGCAAAATCCCCCACAAAACAAAGAAAGAAAATCTTAAAGAAAATTTCAGGAATGAAGAGCCCCTAGACATTGCATTTACATTGCATTCAGAGGCAAAACAAAGTAGGGAGCAGGGAGGGAGGAAAAAAGTATTAATAGAAGAACAAAATATTTGTTTCCAATTGAAAAACAAAAAAGAAAATTTAGAAGAAATTGAAAGCTTTTCCTGAAAGTTCTGGTTTTGGAAAAAAGCCATTTTATATTGAAATGTTTTACTCCAAGTATTTTTTCCGTCAGCTCTAGAGTAAACTGTTCGAGTTGAACTTTTGCTTCATTAGCTGTTTAGCAGTTTCAGGGCAAATCAACAAGACACAGACAAGTCTTAGTAATCACCCCAAGTATTCTTTTGTGGTCCAAACAACTTAACTTTTTTTTTCTTTGTAGGATTTTACCCCTCCTCTCAATTTTAAGAGCATTTCATAGATTTCATTTGATCTCTCTTGGTCTTTGGGCCCTCAGAAAAAGATTTGCTGAAACTATGTGATAGAAAATTGGGGATTTGGCAAGGAAAACAAACAAAACCAACAACTTTTCACAAGGATACTTTCTGTAGAGGATTTTCTTTTTCTTAAAAAAAATATTAGAAATGCATCCAATTTTCTGGCCTGAATTCTTTAAAGGAAAAGGATTTCCAACAGAGCTACTTAAATAATTTCAATGGTGAATTTTGGATAACTTTTATAAGTTAAAGAATGTGTTTCAGCAATGACAACTTCTGTAATAAGTCATGCTTTCTTATTTTTATAAGCAACAAAGTCCCAGCAGCAGAGATCTACTGAACACCCTCCATTTCAACTTAACTGGGGAAGAGGTCTCAGTCATGAGACCAGGTATGTACAGGAACAGCTGCTGGCTTTGCACAGACCATGGTTTATTTGCAAATAAATTACTTCTGTTGCTGGTAGTGATACCAGCACACAATGGAGGGGTAAGAAATTCTGAGGGATCGCAACAGACTCAGAGCAAACCCTCCTGAGATAAAGTCAAATGTGACTTTCAGAATCACACAGCTTATACAAACTGTTGACTGCAAACTCTGGCAGTCTTCTGCTGCATTCACTTTGTGTTGCACTTGTTCTCTATTGTCATTAAAAATTATGCCAAAGAAAATTTCCAAGGAACCTGGGGACTGCATGCAATCTGAGGAATTTCAGGGTGGAGTTAAATAATTTACTTATCAGGGCCTAAGATCTTATGCTTGGCTGGTTGCGCTTACAGAAGTGTACTCTACAAGGATGGAGAGCCCTGGGAAGGTCAGCCTACATCCCAATTCCCTCACATTCTTTCCCCTCAGCCCCAACACATTTTGTGTTATTTTGTGTTTATTTACTCTTCTCATACTTTGCCCAGAGGTGGATACAGCTGCAATATCGCGGTAAACACAGTGCCTCAGTCCTTCTTCCCAACCTTCAGATCAGCCACAGCCTGGATGGTAATAGTGAACAGAACAAAGCAACATTCTCCCTCAGAAAGAGTTATAAACCCTTGCTTCTTTTGCAGATACACAAAAGTTTAAAGAAGTGAGAGTTATGTGCCTTTCTTACTGTATCGTCTCATTGCAAACACCAAATGTTTATGATCTCTCCCACTTGCTTACAGATCCTTTGGGACTTTAACAACCCAGTGATATACTCACTTCAGTACCCAACATGCAAAAGTCTTGTCTTTATGCCTATGAGTGAGACCTTCACTCAAAACTTGGTATTCTTTTTTAATCAAGGGCATGGAGTTGCTGATCCCATCTTGCTGATTTCTTTGCTTGTAGCCTGAAACCTTTTCTGGCTCCCTACCCAGCCAGCCAGCACTTATTCTCTCAACAGCAATAATCACATCCAAATTAGATTTGCTGTTAAAGAGCATCCCATTTCTTTCAGAAACAGGAAAAATGAAAACATGTATAGGAAAGCCTTTATTCTTATCCACAGCAACAGGATGTGGGGTTACCATGGGTCATGCAAGCATATGGTGCAAAAGGTGAATATTTGTTGAGAATCTTTGCTGTTGAGATCAGACTGTAGAAACTGCATTTTCTCCATAAGGGTTTAAGCATTCCTACTGGCAATGGCTGCTTAAATTCACACAAAAATTTGATTTTGGGCCCACCGCAAATACTTATTTATTTTGGGTTCAAACATTGAACCATCTCCCACTAGCCTCAAGGAACATTTGGAAGAAAAAGGTCACAACTTCTATAATTCTAATCCAGAATACACTTCCTAGGTCAGAGTTTCACACTGTTTCATCCCTCTAAATCAAGGAGTCCCTAATCTTTTCTTCCTTTTTATACCCAACCACTTTTGCTCTGAAAGTCGCAGGCCTACACAGTGACTTGGATAAGAGAATTTGGGTTAGTCTCTCTCCTGTAGATATTTCTGATAAAAGAGTTTCTGTTACTAAGGTAAGCTCTAGGCACTGGGAGAACAAAGGGATTCTGTACAATTACCTTCTCTAACATACTTCTTTAAGCACCTCTCTCAAAACCAAAGAACATTATGAAGTCACCATGTGGTTCTGATGACTTCCTCTCAAAAACATCCCAACAAAAAGTAACCAAACCAAGAACTAGAAACAGTATAAAAAGAGATTACTAAAAGAATTAGAAGCATGGGGTAGCCTATGTTTGAGAAGAAATCTAGAGCTCTTCAGCCTTGAAAGAGACAAATGGGAGGGAAAGACATGCAAGAGCTTCTATAAAGTCACTTTTCCCACTGCTCATAATGAAAAAATGAGAAGTCATCAAAAGAGTTTTAAGTAACTAATTGAAGTAAATGAAAAGTATTTTAATTAAGAAGGCACAATTTAACTGTGGAACCGCTTCATCACTTCTATTTACAAGGAGAAAATACTTGACTAGAATGTTGGGCTTACACTTTATTTAAAAATAAAATTTTTCTTTAAGGGTGAATGTATACACCAACAGAAAGTATGAGACTTCAGAGTTCTGCAGCAGACCATGAAAGCACACTTTAAAAAGCAAGTGTATTGGAAAATCCTGCAGCTGTCTCATTACATTAAAAATACTGATCAATAACCAAGGAATGTTTGACATGCAATAATTATGTCCTAATATACCTTGAAAATTTTTTAAAATATTTCTAGGCAAAGTCATTTGCCTGAGAGCAAATATTTGGATCTGAGAGCTGCCACAGACAAAACACCACTGAAGAGTTAAATCTGACTGGTTTTGTTTTTTTTTTTTCCAGATAGGTACATTGCTTCTTTGAAAAGGGATGTGAAGTGCCAGAGGAATTACTGAGTTCATTCACACAAATATTTGTGGTAACATGACACCAGTAGTACTCTGTGAGTGGGCACCAGTAGATTGCCCATTAAGAGAGCCCTATTAGAGTCTGGAAGGTGGGCAAAGGTTCTGAACTGCAAAGTGAGCATCTCAGCCTTTAATGCTGTTCATAAAATCACTGCTTATATGACTTATCTGAGGAGCTGCTGAAGGATTGTTTAATTCAACGAAAGAAAATATTCTTTCAGCATTTTAGGCCTTGCAACGTAACACAAAGGAGTGTTGGTATTTTCTGGCATTAGCCATAGGATATGGGCAGGGTCATTAAAGACCCAGCCACTGGATTTAGTAGCTAAATTATATCCAATTACTCTCCAGATATTTTTTTAATCTTGGAAAATTATATAAGAAAAGCAATGTTTCAACTCAAACTAACAACTACCATGGATGAATTCGAGCAATTAGCAAAGAATTAATCAATAGCCATCTAAAAGAAGACAGCATAAACTCTCAGAACTCCCCACGATCATACACAATCGTGTAGTGATGACTTTGAGATCTCTGTCAGCAGTAATCACCTGTGTTCCCCATGGTTTACCATTGCCATGCACTCTGAGGCTCATGAGGCTGCCCAACCAACTCTTTAGGTGGGAGCACTTCTGGAGGTTTCTGTGAGCCAATTCCTGTGGCTCTCCCATTTCTAAGGGCTGCATTGGCTTTATATTTGTTCTCAGGAAACAGAAAGCCAGTGACTCCTGAAATTCTCTTCTGAGAGCATTTACCATCATGAGTGCTTACAAGAAAGGGCATTGTTACCATCATAAACTTATTCCCTCAACAGAAGTCCCATGGATTTGCCTGAAAAATGCTCTGAGACATAAATGGCAACTATTGTACATTCCTGGAGCTCGTTTTCTGCCCTATCTGTCATTCTTGATGTATAGTACTTCTGGCTAACCACAGTTAACCACCTTTGGTTCAAGAAACCCATTACATTCTGGCACTGAAACCTCTGTTCTTCTGCCCTGAAGTCTCTAACATCATCTCTGTGCAGCAAGATGTATGATGTTTTGCAATAGTGCTCAATGTGAATAAATTTGTTAAATGCTCCAGAATATATTCTCATAACCAAACTATTTCTGCTAACCCATGCAAATATTCATAAAAGGTTGGCTGAAAAAACTAGAAATTTGTGGACTGCTGAATACAATTGGTTATTAATTCATCTGGAATCCTATGGGGGGGGAGGGGAGGGAAAACATACAACAAATTCATAAATTGTTATTTTCTGAGATGTAACATATAGCAATTTAAATTTAAACAATACCTTTCTCATTAAAAAACAATGTAATCCAAAATGATGAATCAAAAGCAAGCAAGATCTTCCTATTGTTTCAACTTTTTGTTTGTTTATCAGCATTCTGTTTCTTAGAAACCTGTTAATACTTGAACTCTGATAATGTACTCAGGTCCTTGGAGCAAAGAAAGCTACACATTATGAGACCTAAGGAGCAGAAAAGATTATTTAAAATTCCATTAGCACTTCTCCAACAGTCAGCACAGGGACATTTTGACACTACCTAGTGACACCCTCCTGATCTCAGCATGTTCCATTTCACTTCCAACACCTTTGCAAAAATCTATGCTTAGGCAAGGATCTCCCTGAAAAGAGCCCTCATAGACCACTCCATGCTTCCTCTCATAATCATGCATATTCTAATCATGCCCTTTTCAAATTGAAGGCTTTTATTTTATCAATTTTGTGATAAATGGACACTTTCTGAGGCTAAAAGGGTGATCTGTGGAGTAGTTTCTATCACATAGATTCCCGTGGTAATATGGTCTGTTTTTACCTCAAGTGATTTATAAATTTGTACATGAAACCACTCCTAAATCAATCCAATAACCAGCAGTTGCATTTTGCAGTCTGAGTACAGCTCTATCACAGTCAAATCTGTGTGTCAAAAGGATATGTCCCCAGATCATCTTGTTCCAGAAGTGCAGCCTCTAATCCACATGAATTTGTCTCATTTTGGACCCTTTCTTAGGCAGAAAAAAAAATTAGTTTGAGCTCCTCTATGGCTGTCCCCTGAGCCTTTCCCCTTGTAATCACAGGAATGTTCGCTGTCATCCCCTAGCGAAATGCTCAGGGGAATATTCATAATAAATCAGGGAATAGGTTTGCTTAGAAATATTAATGAGGCTGTGAATCTCTGGGTGGCCTCTCTCTTTTGAAGTCCTTCCACTTGCCCAGTTACCTTACTGATGTTCAGTCAAATTCCTTTGTCACGACACACAAATCGTGGTAGGTTTCCTAAATAACCAGTCTTACTCATCCCAATTGGATATTAGTTCTCACTCAACTTAAGGCTTCTTTTTTTTTTTTTGCTTGGCATGCATTGCATAGATTTTTATAACACATCATAACTTCTGTCCCAAATAAGCACATCATCAATCATTATTTCCAGTCAAAGAGATTTTGGTACATCTTATGTGTCAGTGGAATCCTGCAATGAAAGCACTTCAACTTATCTGCCTGAGGAGAAGATTCTAACTCAACATGCCAACACCAGAGCCTGATGGAAAAAAAAAATTAAAAATTAAAATAATTTAAAGAAATAATGTAGATTTGGCCTTTCCAGTTTTTCTCACAGGCTAAGAGATTACTTGATAGCTTTGCCCCCCTCTAAACATGTACAGTGGCCATACCATCACTCAAGTTCACTGACTTCTGACTTCATTTAGCACATTCTAAGTCTGCTAAGCGCTTTAATTTTCTTCCACAAGGCTCTGAAAGGATTATTTGTACTGTATGAATGTTTTGGCACAATACTAGGATCTAAATTTTTGTGTTGCATCCTTGGTACATTTCTCACCATTAAAAGATAATTATAACTTATACAGTTATAAGACTACCTATGCCCCATCCAGTAGACCTGCTAAACAACTTATGGTTATCAGAATGGCATTCAGAATGGCATGTTTTAAAAGCTGAGTGGTGGTCATCTAGCTTTACTATGTTGGTGTGATTTTTGTCACTCAGATGCCTATTATCTTTGCCGCATAAAAATAATTTTGCTGTTTTAATACTAAGTAACCACTAACCTCTCTGTTAACTGTTAGATATTTCAAATACATTATTTTGAAATTGACTAAACAAACATGGCTGTTATCACAAAATTATTTTGAAGAAAGCAGATATACCACAACAGAGAATAATCACATCCCATAGGTGCTCCACACCCAAGCTCCCACCACTCTTCGAAACAGAATGCACAGAAACAGATTTCAACTCACCTCTCTTCCCTCTCAGGGACCTTCTCATCCTGGTTCTTGAAAACTGCATCTGGGAAAGCGATTTTCTCTTGCTCTCTGCTTGCCACAATAAAGCACACAGACCAGCTCAGCAGCTCCTGCTGCCTCACAGAAGTGTTCTTTAGTAGGACACTCCCTAGGAGACCTAGGAAGTCTGGAGGTTTTCAAGACCAGACTCAATAAAGCTCCAAGCAACCTGGTCTGATCTCAGAGCTGGCCCTGCTCAAGCAGAAGAAGAAGATGTCTCCTGATTTAGTCCATTATTATACACTTCAGAATGTGTTCAAGTTGTATCTCCTTCATTACTGACTTTAGAGAAAAAAAATAATCATGACAATCCTCCTACAAACACTCCTAGAAGCCCCATCTTCCTCGGGGTAGTCAGCCTTAATTCTCCTCCAGCCTTAGAACTGCAATCAGCTGTGGATATCAGCAATCTGGTGTCTGTTAAGGACGTGTCAATTAAGATGTTATTCACAGGTGTATCCCCTTTGAACAAGAACCATGGCCCTCTTCCTCTGATCACTGACCCATTATTATCATCATTCAGACTGCAAATGAGATGGCTATTACTTCCTTTAAACATTTTTGCATCTTGGTTTTAGAGTAGAAGCATCCCAGAAAGCAAGGTCTGAAACAGAACGTGAGATTACAGAAAAGTGGTCTGAAAGTCCCTAAAGGACACTTGAAAACATATATGTATTCCTTGGTTTATATCAAGGATATGCTTTATATCAAGGATATGGTTTATATCAAGGATATAAACTCATATATCATGGATACCAATGCAAATTCTGACTCTGCTGATCCCAATTGGAAGTCACTGAGAAAGTCAGCTTTCCCTTGCCCAGGGAACTTTAGCCTGATAATATGAACATGCCTTAAAACTTTTTCAGATATGATAAAATTAAACCTGCATTACATATCTGCAAGATTAATCCCTAAGATCTAAACCATGCATTTATTTCTGGCCAGAAATGTAATAAACTGGACCAGAATCTAAAATAAGATCTAGAGCTAATAACTCCCTCCTGAAAATTCATAAATATCTGTCCATATTTGAGCAGTTACACTGAACCCATTATATATGCCATAACTTCGACTTTTCTACCCTTTTTGGGGAATCTGATTCCAAATATGCTACTCATTCAGGTTGATGGCTGTCCTAAACAAAATTGACCCAGTTGCAGAGTTGTTGCAGATCAGAGGTCTTGCACATTGGAATAGAGATACTTACATGAGAATAACCACTCACAGATATTGCAATGTGAAATCAAGATTGTATTTTTCTTATGTACAGTTCAATGTCTAAAATTATAAGCTTTCAACATGATAAATCCTATAATTACAGATCCATAACTTTTTTCCATTTAAATACGTTTTCGTATTGCATTTCTGCTTACAGAAAGGCATAATTTCCCATGTATATTCCCTATGTCTATACCATCTAAGTATGTTTGCATGGTTTTTTTTTGTTTTGTGTATGGAATTTAAATGCCACAATGACAGGCAGATCAGTCAAAAGGGAAACTAAGATAGAAGTGTAGCAATATATTGTCCCAAAAAAAACTCTTTTGCAAACAACTTACAGACCTTAACTTCCCAAAAAAAGCCAACAATAATTCCCTCAAACACAGAATCTTGAGGTTAAAAAAGATAAGTCTAAATAGTGGTTTCTTACATAAGATTCAAGTCTAGCATACCTTATCAGGGTCAGTATTTCTATGTTCTGGAAGTATGAAATATTTCCTGAGCATAATTGCTGTAATAGGTCTTCTTCTATAACCTCTATATTTAAATGCTGATAATTCAGCTCTATCCTCCCCTCTAATTCTTATTTTCATAATCTCAAGACCTTGGTCTGGCTCAGGTTATAATTTTAAACTCCTGTTGGAGCCTCATTTTGAGCCTCTCTTAATTCTTAGATGAATTTTATAACCCCTAATATCACTATATCTACTGGGGAAAGCAGTGATTTACTGTGACCACTCTGCAAAACAATAATCTGTGATTCTTAAAAGAATCATGGCTTGATTGCCTCTGTCTTCTTTTCTTGAGACTTCTTCTGGAATTAATTTCCCTCCACTCCATGCAAGCTCCTCTCTGCTGAGTGATTACTCCACATATTTATTTGGTCTTTACCTGGCTACCTCAGATATGAGAAATAGCAGCTGGCCTTGCAAACTCTAACCTGTTGTATCAAAGAACCAGTTCCACTGATTGCATTTTCATTTTTATACTTTTAGAGTAAGTCAGAAATTCCACAAAGATGAGCTGGTACAAACTCCGCTGTAAGACAGGTCTTGTAGAAAGGATTTCTTCAGTGCGAATGGAAATTATAATTCCTCACTATTGATTTAGGACATACTTTTTAGAAGAGCCCACATCCTCCACTCTGACCCCACCATCCAAACCCAACTTTCAGAAGACTTCAATATTTGGAAGAGTATTTGTTGAATATCGAAGTCTCGTTTCTAAAACCAAAAAGTCATCGAGAGTTCCACATATCTAGGAAAAGTTTTCATGTTCAAAAACAAATGCATTGCACCACCTTAGCAGTTATTATTTTCAAACAGATGTGCTTGCCTTTTTATGGATACTTCTTCATATCTTTACACAATTTAAAAAGACTGTGATTTCTTAGTTTGGATATCCAGCTACTTCATGGCCAGCACCAGTGTCTTTCCCTGAGACAAGCAGGGGACAAGGACAAGTGGGTGCAGAGAGCAGAGCCCAGCTGGTACTGAAGGTAGAAGGTTCCTAAAGCCTTAATGGGACACAATATAAATTTACAATGGCACTGGCAGCAGGGGGAGGAGAGGTAACCACAACTTCAAGCTCTCCTTTTTCCAGTCCCTAGTGAGAGAGATTCAAGAGTGAATTTTTGGTCCTGTTGCTGCCCAGGACCAAGACCACAGCCAAGAAAACCTGGCTGGCTATTTGTCTGCAATCACAGTGGATATGTGCACAGTCCAGCACCCACTTATCTCCATTATCTGACATTTAGTCAGTCTTCAGTGCTCCTCTTGAATTCACAGCCATGGATCTTCAATTTTCCAGTAGACTGTCCATCATTAACAGCTCACTGAACATAACAGGCCACCAGTGTCACCCTCCTTCCACTGTGCAGTTCCATGATCAGATAAAGTTATATCTCAGTTTTATTTCCTGTACTCATTACATGCTTTTTTTTTTGTCATATGCTAGACACTTTACATTATTTCTTACTTCTCTCTATTTTTGTCTCTTGTACATGAGCTAAGACAGCTGCATAAGGCAGCACCAGTATTTTGTCACTGTAATATGGTGTTCCACTCTCAAAATCACTCCTTTGGAGAGCCCTGGGATTCTGGCAGACACCATAAATTACCGTTTGGTCACATCCACACCTCTAAAACAGCATTCACAAGCACAGCTCATTATGGTATTTGGCTGAAATGCCCCATCTGTCCTCACAGTCCAGGCTTTTAGCATACCCTAAACTGAGCCAAATCCAGTCTGTTTTTGCTGACAGGTAGTCTTACTCCCAAACTTTTGCTGCTCAATAGACAGTGTTCTTTTTTTTTTCCGATCTATTTGCACCTCACAATTCTAAAACCTCCCACTCTTCCCTATATCGAAAGTTTGACTCAGCCCAGAAGTGCAAGGATTCTTTAATCAAAGAAGAACTGTCTGGTGCATAAGGCAGGGTGGCCAGCAAGGCTCATTCCACACTCTCTGAGGAAGAGATCTGTAATCTCTGAGGGAACACACAAAACTTCAACAGGCTCCAAATGAAGGCATTTCTTGACCCATTCCTTCATAATTTCTGACCACAAGCACCCTCCCTTCAAACAGCACAGGACTTGGGTCAGTGATGCTCTCAGTCTGATCTTTTACCAGACTGTGAAGATAGTGCTGGTGTCACCTAGTCCTACAGGGGTGACACTAAAATTAGTGGGTTTCCATGCTTATCTCTGCTCATGGCAGGAAAGCTTGCCCCTATAACTCTTTATTCTACCTTCCTTCTTCCCTGTGTCTTGACTACACCTTGTTAGCTGGTTCACATCAGCCAAAATGAACTGTTTCTCCATGATTATGTGCAGTAAGTACCCCAGTACTCTCTACCTTTGAGACCTTGGAGCCTTGCTGTCTGACAACCCCCTACCACATCTCTGGGTCTCAATGAGCCTTTCCAGAGAAGCAACCAAGACATTTGAAGAGCAGTTTACCAGCATGAGGAGAAACGAGCCCAGGATGAAAAAGGGGAAAATGGCATCATGCGCTTAATATAGGAAGATTATTTGCCCTCATGTGTCTGAGAATTCTCTGGAACTAGTAAGGAGTTTAAAAATCAGGCTTGCTGGGTCCTCAGATAATTGTTCTTGAAAAAAAACAAACCCACAGAAAATAAAAAGAAGCCTCTTGAACTCTAACCCTTACTTCTGCTCCAACATGCAAAGTAATTAAAAAACCAAACAATAATTAAGTCCAAAGTGGTCTTTCTGTCATTTGGGCAGGTCCCTTTTGTCTGCTCAGCAGGTACTTCTACCTTCACCCTTTGTAGCTCTCTGGGATTCTGGACAGTGCCAGAGACAGCTTTGAAGGCGGCTCACAAAGGTCTGGGGACTGTAAAGCATTGTCTATAGATAGCCTAAGAGCAAGGAAATAGGATTTCTGCCAGTAATTTTTGCCCTGACTCTTCCAGAAACCTGGCAGTAATCCCATGACATCAATTTCTGCTCTGATCAATGGCATCTCACACAACCTTATGTACTCACCTTCTTCAAGTATTCATTTAATATTTTATCAACCACCTTTTATGTTTCTCCCATGGCCAAACAGGATTTTGGCTCTTGAGCGAACAAATCTCATTCCTCTCTTTCACTTTTTCCCCTCTCTATGATTAACTTCTCCTTGCTCGCCAAGTGATGCTGTTTCTCGTGCCACAGGCTTCTCTAAATTTCTGTGATCTTTGCTTTTCCACAATTCTCTGACTTCTAAATCTCTTATTGCTGCATAGTCCTGTCACCAACACCTCCCTAACTTCCCATTTTTTGCACACAATCATACTTATCTTCATCACCTCCTGCAATCAACACTTTGCCTCAAAGGTCCATAAAGAGTTGGAAATTTTTGTATTATTGACCAGAACACAGAATCTCAGCCTTCATCAAAGTACTGTCACTCATGAAAGCATTGCAAGGGCTCTCAAAGCACCATTAATGTCCATTTTCCCCCAAATGACAAGATTTTTATTTAGAAGTGTTTTATCTAGAGACTTCTTCAGAGATGAATCATAACAGATCAATAGAAACATACTCCAGGAATAGAAAAACTGAACTCCTTTGCATTTCAAAAGAATACAGAAAGCCATCTTTTTCTTCCAGCTGAAAAACAATATGAAATAATTTTTTAATCCCACAAAATTAATGCCATAATATTTTTCGTTTCATCTTCATTATGATCTTGATGACATGTAAAAGAAAGTTTTTGTGATCCAAATTTCAAAGTAGGACTTTATAATGAGGGACTTGATCAACCTATGAGATAGACTTTGAAACCACAGAATTAAAGTGAAGGAAATGGATGAAACACAGTTCATTAATACAACAGCAGTCAATCAAAGTGATGAATCATGGGTTATAAATTCTTCTTAATTTTTTTTAAATAATGCAGATTTCCTGGGACTTGACCTTATTACACTTTTTTTTCAGAGATCCGGCAACATAAACATGAATTTAAGTGACTTGTGACTTGGTAAACTTTTCTGGACTGTAGCCTTAGATTTTATTTGCTTGTGAGTTCCTCATCCAGATTCTTCCAAGAAAAAAGAAAAACCTAAATAAATCAGTTAAACCACACAGTTTCAGGTAAAAAAGCTTTAAAAGAAAAACAGGAATTGCATGGTATGCTAGTGGAATGCACTCTTAAAGGATCAAGGTGGTATGTCACTCACACCAACTTACGGTTGCCTTGGGTAATAAAGGATTAATTTTCCCTCTCTTGGAATGGACACATTCCATAAGATGTTCCTGGCCTTTCATTACCCCTGGAACATTGAACACTATGAGGTGGAACACACCAAGCATCGTTCCTTTGTCTTGGAACAAGAGGAATGGAGGCATGTGCATGGGTTAGGCTTTCCAGGGATCTGCTAGAACAGCAAATCAGGATGCACAGCAGCACCCAGAGTGACTCAGGAGCAGAGCAGGGAAGGCACTACTGGTGCTTCCTTTCTCTCTATGAAAGGAAAACACAACTTTGTCCTTTTATGGGAAAAAACCCTTACTGTGTACACAGGTGCTGATCCAAAGCCACTGAAATCAACACAAATATTTGCATGGTCTTCAGAGGACCCTGAATCAGACTTACAGGCATTTGCTCCAGCTGGCATGCGGAGGGGGAGGCAGAGTGAGGTTCCTCATGGCTCTTTGCTCTCCTGTTCACCCTCACAGGTGAGGAGTTCCTGCACCACCAGCGCTCAGGCTGGGGCCACTACCTCAGTAGTAAAAGTGGTCAGGGAACAACAAGGGTGTCAGATAGAGAAAGGGGGGAGGGATGATGGAAAGCTTGTTCTCCAGTTGTGCTGACTAAGGATTGTGCTTACTTCTCCCATCTGATCACTACAAAATTATTTATAACTGTCCTTGTGGGAAAATACAGAAGACAATAATGAATGCTATACAGCAAACAGCTGAATCACAGTGTCCCAACCTCACATTTTCCAGCCCTTGAACTCAGCCATCTACGGAGTGCCAGAAACTAGAATGCATTTTTATAAAAGAAAGTGCTCCTATCTATTAGGCAGCCAATGTTTGCCTGCCATTGGCTGCTGGAATCATAGCTTTCATCTAAATTAAGAGTGGTCACAAATATTCTCATAAACTCAGTAGTCATCCAGCTGTGTGGTGGGAGCTGACAGCTGTGTGACACACAAGAGTCAGAATAGAACTGGCAGGTGAGCCAAGGAAGTTTTGGCTGTCCTTTGGAAGGGAAGACTTCTACAATGTTATTTAAGCTTTCTCTGAAATCAATTGCACTGCAGTGACACAAAAAAGAAAAGCGTATTTCATAAGTCTTATGAGCCAGGAGGAAAACATCCTGTGAGATGGACTTTGCAACCTCAAATTCTAGGTCTGTTTGTTAGCTAAGTGTTAAATTCAATTGTGCAATCAGAAAATAGGGCTTAAAACCTGATTCCTAAATTAAAGAGCCCCGTTCTCCTGTTTGTAAGTTCTCATAGTCCTTCCTAGCTGACTGCCTGCATTTGCTATCACCTCAGCTTTAATGCTCTGTGTTGTCACCTGGGTTTCCTCCCATTTTGTTACATGACCACTTCTAAAACTGTTTCCAAACAGAGCTGTTAACCAATAACATGGTTCCCATTTATCATTTAAATAAGCAACAATTTGTTTAATATTAATGGATTACCACGTTTGTCCAGGGAGAAGGGGGACAGAGGCTTTGCAGGTGAAGTTTGTCATTAAAAACATTTCCCAGCTGATGATTACTGAACTATTTATAAATAGTCCTGTAGGACAATTGTAAGGTACTGATGAAGCAAGATCATCCTGTAGATTAGATGTGCCTTAACCTTGCCCACAGATTACCTTCCTGTGAACCCCATCATGCCTTTTTTTAACCCTATCCTTCCCACAAGGTAATTTTAGATTGCAGCCTCAAATATCCACGGGGAAACAGTTCCAGCAAGATTAGCATCTGGGGTGATGCATCCAGACACATCCAGAGCTATGCTGGACTGAGGGAAAGAAGAGGGATAGGAGGAATGTTTTAGATGTGTGACTAACTGTGGTATCCAGAGGCATGAGGGAAAGAGAGAACATGAAAGTCCAGCTGTATCTGTAAAGAAAAGGAATGTTCAGACGCAGATGGAGCAGGAAAAACTTCCTGGAAAAAGGTACTTAGTGTCAGTTTTTCATTACAATGTTTGGGATGCAGCTTTTTACCATTATTGAGTTCATTTGATTAGTTACAATTACAAGCCAAAATTAATAGCCCTAATTTTAAGCAATCTAGAGTCAGATCAAGCAAACCAATCTACAATCCAGGAAAAGGCTGCCTAGGGTGGCTCAGTAAGCTGGAAATCACAACAGACAGATAGTGATATTAAATCAGACTTAGTGTGAGTTAGTCTTTCAGGCCTCTACCAAGTCTGTGACCCTATGGAAACCTCAAAGTACGAGGTGTAGGTGTTATAAAATGTGCATATAGAACAAAAAGGCAATTATAGGGCAAAAGGAGAAAAATATATCCTCTCTTCTGTCTTTCAGGAACCATATCAGATATCAGAATGCTGGTGAGAAAAAAAAATATTTGTTATGCTTCAGAAAGATGTAGTACAGACATCTCAGTCCAAGAGCACAAACCTGTCACCATGAAAAAGGAACTTAAGTTTTTTTGACTCCACCTCATCCCACAGCCTATAAATTTTGGGACTGAGGTTCAAGGTGCCTATATATCTTTAGGTGTATCTGTGAAAGAGGGCAGGAGGCAGAAATGCTGATGCAAAGTTATCAAAATTCCTCCATGGAGGAATACTCAGTGCACTTTAGGGACTGAGTTATGCCAATTCTTCCTTTAACCTTTGCTGTGAAGAGCCTGTCCCTTCTGCCTTCTCAGATAAAATAGGACAAGATTTGCTATCTTATTTCAAAGTGCTCTGATCAAGTATAACTGTTAATTAATACACAGAATTAAGATACTGACAGCAGTCTATTGTGAATAATAATCTTTTCTCAAACTTATTACCTAGTTGTTGGCTTCCCACATTATAAAATAACAGGATTGATATAGGGTATAGGATATAGGATTTCACCCTTTTTAAATCTTTCTTGAAGCATTCAGATTCAATCACTTAGGATCTATGCTTCATTTTTGCAGCCAAGAGCAATAGCTTCTTTGTCCTGATGTTCATTCACTTGGAAAGCCACCTTCTCATGATTTCATTTGCCCAAGCTCTGTTAGCAATACCCATAACAGGAAATTTTGGGGTGGTCACATTTGGAGGCAGAAAAATGTGATTTGTCCTCCAAAGGACTCGAAAAGTGAAATATTGTAACAGGAGCATGTTATAAAACTTTGACAATTTATATATAAAAACCAAACTAAAATGCCACAGGGGCTCAAGGCCAGCTTGGATGGGGTTTTGAGCAAGCAGGTCTTGATTGCTCCATGGCAAAGGGGGCTTGAGCCAGACGATCTTTCAGCTCTCTTCCAATGCAAAATATTCTATGATTCTATAAATTAAGTCATGACAGTGGTCAACTCACTCAAATTCAGATAACTGTCAATCACTATAGGTTAGATTTTTATTTTGTCTAAATTATAATTAAAGTTTGTAGTAAATCCCCAAGAAGTTCTGCAGGGTCTGTGTAGCTTTTGATCCCTGCTGTTCATGGCTTGTTTACTTCCACTGCAAGAGAAGTTGTCATTCTTCACATTTTTCTGTCCAGCACAGATCAAGAGATGTTTTAATATTAACTCTTCCTTGGACCATGAAGTAAGGAAGATATCCAATGTGGAAGCACATCTTCATCAGAGATATCTGTAATACCACCTTCTGGAAATGTACAGTTTTAGTCCTCTTTCATGCTCCATATTCTTTTGAAGAAGGATAAACAGAAAGGCAACTAAATTATCATCCTCACAGAGAACATTATCAGCTAAAGGTCAGTTTAGGTGATGCTGAATTTTTCCGCATTTTAAAAATAATAATTCCATATGTTTTACTTTTTATGCTTGCTAAAAAGCAAAAAAAGCAACTAAAAAACCAGCCGGTGAATCCCCCAGTTTTCATTTTGACACAACCAATTAAATTCTTAGTTACATAAAAAAGAAAGAAAAAATGTGTTAAACTTTCATTTTCATCATTTAATCCAAATGAACAAAATCAAACTAAAGCAACCCCTGGCTGCTGCCACAGGACTTTTGATAACAGGTTATACCTAAATCAGAGGCTTGAAGGAGCTCAGCTGAAACAGCCTAGATATTCCTACAGTCACCTCTGAGTTTTTGGAGAAATCCTCCTGTGGCTGCTTGTACAGTGGCAACCATAAATGTTATTCAGACTTGAAAAAACTTTATGGGCAGCAGGAATAGTTGAACACTGGAACAGGCTGGCAATCCTCTGGCATTTCTGTCAACAGAGAATCATAACAATAATGCAGAACAATATCTGTTCTGAATGACATGTGGCTCACCTGGGTCAGAAGAAATTACCTGGATGGCCAACATATGGCTGTTTTTTCAGCCTATTTTCAAATATTTCTTTTGTTTGAAAAGATTGGGGTTTTTTTTCTGCAAACTTCAGGTTTGTTCTGGATGTGCCTGTGTCTGCAATGTCACCTGCAACACCAACCACATAGAAAGGTCAGGAAATAGAACTGGATTTCATGAAGCATGAGTATCCAGTCTCCTGAGATCACATGCTTTCTGTCATATGATCTTTCTCTCATAAGCCTCTTGAAAATCATCACTAAACCACACAATATTCTTTTTCTACCTTTCCACTACCCTTTTAGATGCTAACAATACAGAAGTGACTCAGGCAGCTTTCTAGTTCTTCAGTGCAGAATGCAAGAGGAAGGAGAAACCTACCAGCAGTAGTACTGAAAGGACAGTTTTCTAAGTCTCCAGAGAAGGAGGATGTGTGCCAGTCTGGCCCCAAATGTGAATGGAAATAGAATAATTTATCTCAAATGGATTATTTGGATTGCAGGTGAATTTATACCCATAGGTCAGTTTTACAGGTGTTCTTACTTTGAGAGCAGTGCATCAAAACCACAAGCTCTTCTTACAGGCTTAGATCACATCATAGGCAGTAGTAGCTCCCTCAATAGGATTGGTCTGTGGCATTGTAATTCAGTGTGTATCAGCAATAAAATGAATAAAAAACCCAAATATATATATATATATATATATATATATATATATATATATATATACACATATATATATATATATACAGAACATATATATATACAGAATATATCTACAGAACATATATATATACATATATACCAAATATATATATACAGAATATATATATACAGAATATATATAGATATAAACAGAACACATATATATTATATATATGTTCTGTGTGTGTATATATATATATGAACAATCCTATGAAGAAATCTAGAGGAGGGAAGGGTTCACTAGGCTACAATTGTGGTTTAAAAATATAACCTGGGAAGGTGTGTTACTTCATCATTTTAGCCCTGCTGAGTTCTAGAGAAATTTCTCTGCAAGTCTATAAATGAACAAGGAGTATTAACATTTCTGGAGGAATCTAGGACAGACTGAAAATGAAATAGAAAATAATATTCCTGTTAGAGAATCCTTCACATTCCTAGGTGAGGTTTGCATTCCCCATTGAATTCTGCAGAACTTTTCCATAAGAAGACAATACAAAATGAGTTAATAGGTACATAGAGTGTTAGCCATATTAAAACAAGAGTAAAAATGGGCAGGTATCCAAACTAAATTCTCTGCTGATGTAAAAAATCCCAAATCAACTGAACCTGATTAATAGTAAGTTAGGAACCCACTCAAAATTATCTCTCATTGGCTCAGAAAATATTATCAATATTTATTTTTCTCCCCATAGACTGAGTTCATGTAAGTTGAAATTTTAAGGGCAACAGAGAGAGTTGAAGCTGACATACTGTCTATTTAATAGACAGGATGTAAGCAAATAAAGATTTTGCAATTAATTTTTTTAATCACAAAAGATGAGATTCATTGGTTAAAGTCTAGATACAGGGTGCTAAAACATAGCATAAATTCACAACCTCCTTGTGCCATGCTGCTGTTATATCTCTAAATTAAGTGGCACTTGGAAAAGATGCTCCTTTGACATCATAAGAATATTTGATTCTTGAAAATGTTCCTGAGCCTATAGGAGAAATAAAATGAAAAAGCAGAAGCAACAATACCCTGATGAATTCACTGGGACAACTGAGAAACTAAGCAATGAATATAAATTCAAAACTGAAAGACCAAAAGAGGAACAGGTCCTGTACCCAAACTCATGGGACTAATCCATCCTAACAGTCCAGGAGTTGCCAAGGGAAGGGAAAAATGAAGATGAGGTGCTGGCAATGGGTAGAGAAAGATTTTGAAAGCACGAATACCAGAGTGTTAGATGAAAAAGAATTTAAAGGCAGTGGGAGTAAAGTATTGGATCACAAAGGGGAAAAAATGGGCTGGGGAAGAAAGGCACAGAAAAAACCATCTGCAAGCAGCACTAGTGATGGGGAGAAAAGAAGCAGGAGACACACACCCAGGTGCAGCATTGCCAAGCAGCCCAAAACAAAACCCAGCATCGTTCGTGTGGGGATTTTTCCTCGCACTCGCTCTTCAGATCAAAAGGAGAGCAGCAAGGCAATCTGCTCTTTGCAAAGAGCACTTTCAGCCAAGACAAGGAGAGTGCATACACTGGAACATCTGTTCCAAGAAGCCACTTGAAAAATAATCTTATAATAGCATGGGGAAAACATCTGTGCAGCATGCACCAGACCACCAGTAGTGCAGCAGTAGAGGAGGAGAAGGGGGAAGGAGGACAGGAGGGAGTGAGGGAGACAAAGTAGAACAGGATTAGGTCAGGGGCAAGTACCCCAGTGAGGGGCATGACCCACATGTGAGGAAACTGCTCGTTTGGTGTCTTTTCTCTTCTAATCCTCAGCAAGAGGCAGACAGATTTCTCACCCACTGAGCTGTGTTTATTGGCAGATATTACACAACATGTGCAGCTTTGAAAAATCCCAAACTACAATCAAAGTGTTTGAGAGGCTGCACGGAAAGCTCCCTGTCCTTGGCCTCTCATGTAACCCCCACCCCTTCTTCCTCAACTTGCTTTATCTCTGCTGATAGTAAAATAAATGTGCTTGATAAACAGCCACTGCTAGCTCAGGTGAGGAGAGCTAGGAAGCCAAACCACTTTTACACTGTTAGTGTATTTGACTTATTGTGACCTCAGTAAAAGAGAGGTTCACTTGTTTGGTTTTCACCTTCAGTCTCAAAGCAAACAAATTCAGCAGAAAAACACTGTAGCCATCACACAAACATGCACACACATGTGCAGTGTGCATTGTGTTCTTGGCTTCTCCCTTCACTCTGTTTTATTTCAAGAGAACAGAACCCTCAGAGCTGCCCCACACAAACTCCTGTAGCATGGCAACAGTGAGGATATTTCCCCTGAGTACTGACACCTTTTGCAGGAGATTTATAAGGAAAACAGTGCCAAGTTGACTGATCCAATGTTTAACTCTAGGTTCTCTAAACAAGGAGAGCCTTCCCGAACATGTATCTTCTTGGCAATGAGAAAAAGAATCAACAAGTGTTAAGCATGAAACCTCCATACAAACATTTAGGTGGTTGACAAGGCACATTAAATTTAACTGGGAGCTACTGGAGGTTGAAGAACTCCTTGTGTACATGTAGGTAGCTGCAGCCTTCACCGCCAGCACAGGCAGGAGGAAAAGGCCAGTATCCCTATCCCCCACATAATCAGCCTTCACTGTGGGAAAGTGATAGGGCAGTGAGGAAGTTTGAGTTATTTTAGAAGCTGGTTGTTAAGCTGAATTAACCAGACGCAACTACAAAATAGGTAACTTTTGCCCACATCAGAAGTGGGCAGGAGAAGATGTAGCAAAGGACATATTAGGGCACAACAAAGAACCAGATGGATGTGTCCACTGAGGGATGCACAGATGGGATATTGGGTAATTAGATTGCTACCTTGGAACACATCCATGGTCAAAATTGTACACAGTTACAGCTGGTAAAGTGTACCATGCAAAGATCTTCCTTATATCAGTCTTAGTGCTGCTCTAGATGCTCATCACCTCTATAACATGGCTACAAAAGGCAATAAGAAAAGACACCAAAAAAATAAAAAAAACATGCTGGGCAATTAGGAAGAGGAGCTAGTAGCATGATGGAAAGGAAGGCATAACTTTCCTGCAGATTACAGACCAATAAAGGTCTTAGGAAGTAGGCAAAATGTGAGAAACCAGGAAACAGAGGATCAACTTTTTTTCTGTTTCATTCACAGAGATTCAACTTCCTTTTATGCACCACTGTTATGTTACTGGTGCAAGTCTTTCTTATTTCTAGCAATGCTCTGAGAGCTTTGTTTCAGTTGGAAGACAAGATATTTATTTATTCTTTTCAAATCTCAGAAGTGTAAAATGGAAGGAAATTGTTTTCTTGTCAACACTCATATTGGCTCTCAAAATGGTTTTATCAGTTTAGCTTCTGCATGCCAATGCAAACTAATGCATGTATCATAGGTTTACACAATAATAAGAGGAATAATCCCAAAGAAAGCTGCCTGGTTTGCTTATATTAACATAAAAATATATTAGGTCAATACAATTCTATTTGGAGTGTATGAATTGCTACAGAAACAGCTAATTAAAATCAAGATGATTTTAATCAACCAATGTTGATTAAAAACAGTTTCACTTCAGTCTTTTCTTTTGTGGACCACAAATCCTGTGAACTGAGGTCATTTCCAGATCAGAGATGTGGGAGGGGGAGTCAGAGGAAATGAAACTGAATATATGGGCAGGAGCACACAATAAGGGCGTTGTAGGTAAAGATGAGCAGCTTGAATTTGACATGGCAAGTGACAGGAAATCAATGGAGTGCTAATGTGTGGGAGGAAATGAGTATGACTTTAGCAGAAACATTCAGGACAGATGTGAGGGAGAGAGCAGAGGAACCATGGGGCCAGACAGGAGAAGATTACAGTAACCAAAGCAAAAAACATCTGAGACACTGACAGCAACCTATTTTGGGAGTTTCCTCTTTTCTCACTCAGAGACAAAAGTTGGGTGAACTGTTAGGTGTTATATGATCTCTAGGCCTCTAACAGCTCCAGAACTAATTTTTTCTTACAATGTATTGTAATTGTGCCATGAGTTCCAAACAGAGAACATCATGCAAGGCTGTATCTCCCTTGTTCCCTAATCTCATTCATCTGCACGGTTATCAACTGGAATATCATCCAAGACATAAACATTTTGAACACCCTACCCTCATTTAATTAATAGAAGTATCAGAAATCCCATTCTTCAATCCCTTGGCTGGGAAGCACTTGCTCAGGGCCAGCCACATATTTCACCAGCATTAGTGTTATGAGTGTTTTCCTCTCACTCTGAAAAAGCTTTCCATTAACCTAATGACCAATATTCCATAAGTCTGCATTTGGCAATCTCCCTGCACAATACCTCTAATGAAGCCTGAGCTCTGGCATGATCACCTGCAGGAGGAAATAAACATTTCTCCACCTTCTTTGTATGCTAAAAGAACTCTAGAAAAATGGGGATCCAGAACGAGATCCTTCAAATCTTGACAGAAGTGTCTTATTTTCAGAATAGTCATGGGTGAGATGCCTCATTCACCAAAAATTTGCAGAATGTTCTTTAAATTGGCATCTCTTATATAAAAGGTGAACCTGCTCCCTTTCTGAGAGCAGCATCTTCTTCCATAGCCCCCTCAGACTGATGTGGCACAATACCACATTGTAAGGGTGCAACCAGTAACTTGTGTGACATATTTAACAAAAAACAGGGCAAAGAAACATGGAAAGGTTAAGCCACCAGTGGCACATGGCTTTGTTCCACAGGCAGCAGCATTTCTCCCCAATTGCACAGCAAATTTGCTTGTTCAGGACTGCCTTCCTCACAATTCATCAATACTTTGTCCCCACAAGCAGGGCAAGTGATTTATCTGCTGGCATATATTTAGAATTGTCTCGCCTAAACATGAAAAGTATTGTAATGCTCAACAAACAATGTCTTCTTTGCATAATTTAAGAAATCCTTTACTGCTTTTTTTTATCCATCCAGGAAAAATATGGGTTTTATCCCTACAGATACGGAGCATATCAACTAAATTAATATATCACTGGGGGTTTTTGTGTCTCGAAATTGAGTAAGAGGACAGAAGTTGAGCAGAATGTTTTTACCATTAGCTTTCTGTAATATACATAAAATTGCCACTGAAAAAAAAAAACTTGGTTGATTAACAGAGAAAAAAAAATATTATTTAACTCCAATAAATCTATCAAACTTTCATTCCATACGTACCTTTTATTTTTTGAGATATTAAGGCAGAGGGGATTGAAAAATATGCAGTTCTGAAGTATGCAGTAACATACTAAATAAAATTTTGAATCAATTCGCTCAGCCAATCATCACTCCATGTTTTGAACCTTTTCATCCTACTAAGGTTTTATTAATGGATTAAAGAGTTGTAAATTTTCACAGACATTCAATATTTGACTGTAAAAAACAGACTGAGTATAAAAGAGAATACAGCTTTTCACTCTTCCACTATGATCACAAAAACCTAGGCCACCTTATGATTTTTTGGAACTACTTTAGATAATCTCCTAAGTATCAGAAGAGACTACAGACTCATCTAGAAGAGCTGAAGATGGTAGATTCAGGGCACTGTAATTCATTAGATGGCACTTATCTTTAAATAAACCTAAAGTCCAGGTTCATTTGGGCTGAAGAAGATGGATAACAGGTTGCAAGGCTGTGTTCACAACCCAGACCCCTGACAGATACCACTGAGTCTGCCTGATTTTGGGAAAGATTAGGCTAATAAAATCTATAGGCATATGTAAGAGTAGACACTGACCCCAGAGGACTGATGATGAGTTTCTTTCTTCTGAGACTCTCAAATGTAAAAAGCAATTTTTATCAGTTCTGAGGGGCTGAGAAGTCAGAATTAATTATGTTATACCATAAGACTTGTTTCTCACCTAAGGAGTGTGTTCAAGAAGGTCATAAACAGGAGATTAAAAGGTATTAAGGGAGGTGCCAGTGCTAATAAACACATGCAGTATGTAGGGACAACAGCCTAAAAGTCTCTTTGGTTATGGTGAAAACAGTGAAGAGAGAAATATAATTAGCTTCTATCAAAAGAAAGAGTTTTTCTGATCCTTTAAAAGGAGTATACGTTGCTAGAAGAATAATTTCCAGTGGGCAAAATTGCGTAGAGATCTTTCTCTGAAGGGCAATAGGTCTCTGTGTTGTCATGAAGTGACCAAAATGGTCTATACAGTTGGATCAACAGTTCTCAGAAGACACAATTTTTACTCCAGTAGGTGAATATCAAAGGCTTCCTGTTGTTCCTGATGATTTTGTGTCATGACAGGAACTCAGCATTGAGTTATTCTTACAAACACACTTCTGAACCTCTTCAGGACCAATACAGCCACAGCTGCACAAGCAAATAAAACATCTCAGGGTCCCTTTTCTGTCCTTTAGAAGGAATGGCATGCTCTTGAGAGCAAACTTGTGCCCTCATAGCCATGAGCTACCCCAGACCAGGTGGTTTTATCCATACTGTTTTCTACAAACACCCCCTGGCCCTTACTATAACCTCAGCCACAACTGAGTGCTATTTTGGAGGATATGGGCTGTCATGCAAACTGTGCAAAGGTGTGTGCATCAGCCAGACACTGGATTGTAAGAGAATGTAGCCAAATTCTACATCATGGCCCTTTACAGTATCCCTCTACAGATGGAGCCTGTGGGACCACTAAGTCATGAAAGTTAAAAAGCAAGGAAGAAACAAGAGACATTTATTTGAAGACTTTGGATTAAATTATCTTCCTTGAACTCCCTATGCACTGTATTGCACCAAAGGAAAACTACTCAGACATTAATGAGAAAAAAAGGCCTTCCAAACACAGAGTCCTTGCCCTCTGTGTTGCCCTGCTGGTGTCTGAAGAAATCCTCAGAGGTTCCCAATTAAGTTCAAGAGAAGACACTGAAGATCTTTTCTTTTATCTGAGCAAGTGAAAGATATGGAGTTAGTGGAATCTCCAGAATAAAGAATCATTAAAGAAGATAATTGCTTTCTGAAAGCAATTATCTTCTTGACAATAAGGATTCTTCCTGACACATGCCCTCAACACATGTGATGGGAAGTGCAAGCAAGAAGACCTTGTCACAAAAGAGCCATGTGGGATAAGGGACTAAATTGTTCTGAGGCAGAGAACTAAAAGGCTATTGGAAGCCACATGGCTTAACTCAAACTGAAAATCTCCTCTTTTCCCTGTTTGCCAAGAGGAAAGTTTTTGGCAACAAAAAAAGTCTAGGAAAACAAAGAAAATTGCTAAGTAACCAATGAACAAACTAACAAGCAAAATGACAGAAAAATGATCACAAGGCCAAAAGCATTGCAGCCTGTGATGAGAGCAGAGCTACATCTGAAGCCAAAGGCAGTTGAAGCAAACCAAGAAAGAAGAAGCTCACACCACTCTTCACAATCTCAGTGCAGAGCACAAAATAGAAATAGGGCATGGATATGCTGTGTAGGCAATCCAAAGGCAGATAGCAATCTGGTTTGGGAGCAGAAGGCACTTTATCATCCCCCAGTAGATACACACATGGACCAATGCTGAATGGAGCAAGATGGTGTTTTAATATGATATAAAAAGACTGAGTTCTCCCTGTCAGTGTAAAACAGAATGCAACCTTAAATATGGCCTCACAGTGGCTCCACCATAATTGCTTGTTCCCTGCTGTGTTCCCCATACAGCAGACCTAGTACTGACATCTGGTACTAATTTAGGGTTCATCTGTTCTACAAAAACAAATATATTGTGGGGCCTCCTTGCAGCAGGCTTGCCCCTCAACTTGGTTAAACCACGTTCCATCTTGTAAAGTAGATGTGACATAACTGTTTGCATTTTGGCCCTGAACCACGCTACAGATGTTGCAATGTTCAAGAGCCTGAAGTGGCTTAAACTGCAACGCTTGGGATCTTCTAGGAAGCAGCAGCAATTCCAGCTCCTTTAAGAGAGTGGCATTAACCCTCTCCCTCCACTCCATAAGAATACTTCCATGCTGTTAAATACACAGATCTGCACAAATCTGACACGAGGCAGTTTAATTTTGACCATGTTTTAAGATGCTCAGGTCAGAAAATATTGTGGGAAGTTTGTCTGACCCTGCACATAAACACATTTGCTATTTATGTGTGAAAGGTTGTGCACTGCACTCTCAGGGAGAGAAACAAATTCATTTGGACTTAAACACGACAGAAATTACTTTTGAGGCTAAATGAAGGGCTGTGTGAGATACACAAAACTTCACAGAAAGTACCTGAGGGGCCCCCACCTGCCTTCGCAAAGGATTTATCCCAAATGCCTTTCTGAGCACCTGAATGTTAATTAACATTTCATTCTTGAACATTCCAATGTGTACATCCCCACTTACTGCTCCAGGGACTGCATGCTGACAAGGCTGCTCCAGTTCCAGTTATTGCAGAAACTTCTCACGCTCCACATGCTGTTCATTCTCATGTGGCATTCTCTTTCACTTCTTTCGCTCCAGCTACTGTTTCTCTTGCCAAAAAAGATTAGCATAACCTTCAAGAAAATCTGGCAGAAGGTCACGGTCATTTCAGGGAGAAGTAAACAGAGTGAGAAAAGCATAGAATGGAATTACTAGAAGAGTGTAAGAACTCTTTGCCCACTATGTAGAGGCCATGCTGTCAAGCAAAAATATATTGGTATTTAAATCAGTTTAAACTTACGTAAACTCTGCTAGATAGCTGAGAAGTTGCATGGGTCTGGAATTCAGCACTGCATTAGGCCTTAAAAATATTCAAAACCTACAGTCTTTTACTCAATACAGATTGTTTTTCTATTAGTCGGGGTGTGAGCAGCAGAAGAAATAATTTGCAAATATTTGGAATGTTTCTGTTTGTCATTTTTAAATCAATATATATATCTTGCTATTCTCCATAGGGTTTTTCTCCCCCTCTTATGTAATTGGTAAAGCAGATTTTTATTTTTCCTCTAAGAAAAAGAGAAGTTGATCATATCAGTCCGGGACTTTTTCCAAAAAACCTGGAGGCAGTGAGGTTTCCATACACCAGGGCCAAAATACAGATGTTTGGCCTAAAATTGGTTTTATTATTTTTATTTTGGATTTTGGAAAAACAAGCACACAAGTCTCCGCAAAAGAACACAAGTCCCCACAAAATAACACAAGTACATGTGTTCTCTCTATTACTCTGGAAGAAAATGTAGCAACCAAAAGGAACAAAATGAGCAGGCCTGCTTTCTCTAAGCAGTTCTTTCAGACATGGAAAAACCAAGCAGGCAGAAAACAAGTGTAATGAAGGGACTGTGACCCCACAAGAATGCCCATTTTTTCCAAATGAACCAAACAGTCTAATAAAGGATATTACCTTGCCCATAAATCTTGCTTCTCAGAACATAAAGGCGTAATGATTTCAAAATGCTCCCACAACAAGGAGTAGAACCAAGCCATGGAGCAGCCAGGGCGACAAACAGGCAGAGACCAAAGGCAGAGTTCAAGCAGTAGCTCATGGTGAGAGGAAAGGGCTGGATATATGGCCCACTAAAACCCTCCTGTTTGGAAGTTTCATGAACAATTACAGGAATGCACTTCTGGTTTTCACACACACTGCCTGAGGTGTGTGCTCTTCCTCTGGTGTTTGAACTTGGCTGACAACTCTTGACACATGGTGGGATTGACTTGAACAATGAATAAAAGCTAGCTGAAACAGACACTGTGAAATATAAATAGAGGAGTCAGCAGCAGAGTTTCCATCAGAATTTGCAGAACAGTGTTTATAAGTTTTGCTGTATACATGTGGTTTTGCTATAGCAACAAAGATGAATAGTCATCATTTTCTGTGACCAACACCAAATCTAGTATTATCTGTATCCTTCCTTATGAATAGAAATGATTTCACCTCTACATGAGGTTCACTGTGGTAGCCAAAATGGGGAAGGAATTTGTGATACTGAAGTTCACATACTGAGCACATGTGGGATTCCCCAGTGGATCAGCTCAGTCAGTATCACAGCAAATCCTCCAGTTTCCCAATGACAAGTAACTGACACAAGTGAGAAACTAGAAATATTGGTCTGTTTTCACTCTACATTTTGAGAGTCTCTAAAGTCTATTGCTCCCAGCTGGAAGAATCAAATAACTACCTGATAGTGTGTGAGGCATCAGAAAATAACAGCCTGTAAGAACTAATCTATTCGTTTAGCAGAAGGAAATTCAGAGAGCTGATGTTCAGCTCAAACTAGAGTACACAAAAGTGCCCCAGAAATATCTTGGGCATGTGCCTAAGATGTATTTCACAACAGGATGATTTCTCCCATCCAACAGGAAGCACTAAAGGCAATTAAAGAGCTTTGAAAACATGATTATTTATTTATTCCAGGTGATTTTTCAGCCACTAAAAACATTAATCAACCAGGCAGCTGAGGAAAGGATAAAAAAGCTACCTTAGCTGATACTTTAAAAACCTTAAACCTCTTTTTTTCAAGAAAAATTAAAAAGCAGACAGAACACAATGGAGTTCAATAATAGGGGTGGTAGGTGAAGAGAAGATTTTGGTTCAATAAAACAGCAGGGCAGCCTCTATAGAAATAAAAGATTGCATGTTATTATGGCTTTAATTTCAGCAAAATAGGTACCAGGGCTCTGGTTGACAGATGAAGTAGTCAGGAAGACTTAATCTACTCAAACTACATGAAAGGAGAGAATCATGATGACAGAACAAGACATACATGTCCAAGCACATAGGCCAAATAACAACATCATTTTTTATGACAAAACAAAAAGCAAATGAGTATGCTGAGAGGTAATATGAGCACTATTGTGTGGAGTCTGGAGAGTCAATAAGGGTAGTTGGAAATGGTCATGTAGGAGAAAAGAAATTATGTGATTAATAATAGAGAAACCTGATGGGGTAAGTCCAATGGATTTTGGAGGATTGTATTTCATGTCTAATGTGTTCCATAAAAGCTACAGTGGAAAATCAGATAAGGTGGTGGTGATATTTTGCATCCAATGTCCTGCTATATGATTAGAAAGTCAGAGATGACTGAGTGGGCTCCACAGTGTTTGTGGTTAAAGTACTAATTGGCTAAACAAACAAAATCAAACTAGAAGGTCTCTTCAACAGCTTACCACATTTCACAAAAGTAGAGGAACTTCCCCTCAAAAAATCGGGTTGTTAAGAGCAGAAAGGAAAATTCTGTTACCTAAAGTGACTTTCATCCTGCAGATCCTTTTCTCACTCTACACAGCCAGTGCAGACTTCAGAAATTTCTAGAAGTAATGGATTTTTTTCCTAACACAGAAACCCTGCATGGGATATCAAGTAACTCAGTAATGTCCATTATCAATTACTCACCATAATGGACCTCATTATGATAAATAAGGAACAGTTAATGGCTTTTACAAAAATTGAAAAATTGAAAAATTGCCCAATGAAATGAAGTTTGATTTATTTAATGCAAACAGGATATGTCACCAACCTGAAATATCTCTTGTTGGATCTTTTAAAACCTGCAGGTTTTTGAAACTGAAAGGAACAGTTGAGTTTAGAGTTGGGAAAATCCATTTAAATGAAAAAGTGTTAAAACAACTGGGAATTTTTCAGGAGCATCTTGCTGAATGCCCAAGAAGCCAAGATCCTTCAGATTAAAAAAATATACTTGAGTGAAGATCCTCTTAGTGAAAGCAAGCACATAAATTTTGTATTTACACCAATATTTACACACAAGTACATAGTACATGTATGTGCATGTATGCATGGAGAGGGAATTAAAAATAACAATGAAATTAATATAAAATACAAATAGAAGTAAGTGTGTAATGGGGTTAGTAACTCAAATGAATAAGTTTTACTAAATCAACAAATTTTTAATGATGAGGCAATTAGAATTATTCCAGAATCTGAATAATAAACTCAGTGAATTAATTATAAGTTAATAGCTAGGTTCAGACAGTGGGATGGTGAAGTGGGATCAAGGAAAAGCAGGAATGTATTTCAGTGGAATTTGGAAGGAAACAAGCTCTGTAGCTACTTCTGAATGTATTATGATAGATCAAATATTTAGCCATGCATAACAAAGGAGGATGTGAGGTAGTCTCTGTGACAAATAAACATTAACAAACTCAGATATTTTAGGTTCAAGAGTTTTACATCAACCAGCTGAGGAGACCTTTAAACCATTAGTATAATTTTCTGGCAAACATTAAATGGCAATAAATACAAAAATTAAAGAAGACTGGAAAACTGACAGCATTGTCATTGAAAGAATCTTGTTGTTAATCTGCATTATTCTGAGAAAAAAAAAAAAAGAAATTTACTAAAGCAAAATACTGACAATTTTAAAGGTTATCTCAGAATCAAAATGTGAACTTCAGACATCTGAATAGTGAAACTATTAAAAGTATCAATGATAAAATTATTAAAAGTATGAATAACCTGGCCTTAGAAGATAAAATCAAATGAAAATGAAAAATAAAATCACCAGAAAGAATCTCATTGATTGTTATAAAGATAAACAAAATAGACATATAACCCTTACAAAGGTGCTGATGAAAATAGGTGCTTCATTAAAATAAATATCTGAAATTCACATCTTAGTATTATATAGCAAAGACAGTTAGTTTGAATTTGAAACAATAAACTGAGACTCAGAATGAAGTACCAACTCCAATAATTACATAGTAAAAGCATAGATATTTTTCCATAGCCAATCCAATAAGATGTTCTGTTTCTTTCCACCCTTGCCTCTTAGAAAATGTAAGGGCAAATTTCAATAATCTAAGCAACATCTACCTGGAAAAGCAGATAAAAACTGGTAGTAAAGCAGATCAACCAACAGGGCTTGTGGACAGAGTAACATGTATGAATCTAAATCAGTGTTCTGTTGTGGCACTTAAAGCAAATACGCCATTTATCCTTGCTTACTAGGCATCAGTTCAGATTGTGAAGCCAACCTACCAGTACAGAACAACTGCTGATGAGGTGACTGCATTATTGTGAGGTCTCCCAGGTTGTACCAAAGAAACACACAGTAACACAATGCCCTGGTGCTGCTGATATCTAAAACCCTGCATCAATTCTCATACAATATAAAATGAAAAAATTTGTCCATGTCTTTATGTGGCTATTGTACATTAGCTCTCATAACTGTGCAACTGGACTTCCTTTATCCAGCTTTTCTGCTGCCTCAACATCCCATCTTTTTCACCTGATCTTGATATTTTTGTCCCTGTACTCAGACTCTTAATCATCCTCTCTTCTATCACATTTTAAAATGCTCCTATCACATTCTCCTATCACATTTTAAAATGCTGTTTTCCCCAGTGCCAAGGGGAAGTTCCTCAGATGAACCTCCTAGATGTCCTCTAAGCCTCCAAAGACACAGCACCTCTCAGCCTGCACTTGGAGAGGCTCAAAAATTCCTCCCACAGCAGGATTCCCCAGCAGAATCACCATGGCTGGTTGTACAACAGCTTCTGGGTCTGAGAGAATTGTGATTCCTTGAGAGCAGGAAGGGCTGGAGAAACTGTGTAAACAGTAGCCCGTATGACACTTTTGGTCCTCTTCCAAAATCCTGCTCCCTTGGCCACTATGTATGGGCCAGCTGCAGGAGACACCAGAGAAGAAACATCAGCTGAATCCTGATATGGATCAAATAACAGAACATTATGGGGTTGGAATAGACCATAAAGATCCCCCAGTCCCAAACCCTGCTGCCATGGGCAGGGTTATCTCCTGCTAGACCAGGCTGTCAAGGCCTCACCCAGCCTGACCTGGAGCACTGCCAGGGTTGGGGACAGCCACAACCCGGGCCTGGGCAACCCATTCCAGTGCCTAGCCATCGTCATAGTAAAGAATTTCTTCCAAATCTCTAACTTGAATTTCCCCTCTTGCAATTTTTACCCATTGCTCCTTGTCCTATCACTACAGTTCCTAGCAAAGAGTCCCTCTCTGACTTCCCAGTAGTCCCACTTAAGACACCAGAATGTTGCTGTGAGGCCTCCATGCAACCCTCTCTTCTCCAATCTGAACAGAACCAATTTTCTTAGCTTGTCTTAGAGGAAAACTGCTCTAGTCCCCTTATAAACTTGATGGTCCTCCTTTGGAATTGCTCCAACATTCCATGTCCTCCTTTTGTTGGGAAGACCTGAACAGTGCCCAGTACTCCAGGTGGGGTCTCACTCTATCCTAGTACTCAGAAACACCCTTCTGCTTCCAAACTGGCCCAGGGAAGTGATGCATGTCAGCAGGATTTACACAGCAGGGCATCTGCTGGGGCCTTTCCAGTCCTCTCAACAACTGCGGTGTGTAAGAACTGCCACACTGGCTTTTTTAGGGTTTTACTCCTCAGTGGACCAAGATATCTTACTAAGGAATATCTGAGTGGTGGCCATATTTGCTACCCTTTTTTATTTCCTATTCATTCCCAGCCGCCCCCCAATCTCTCTCTTTCTTCATCATCTGGCAACTTATGGGTCATGTTTGCCCTCTCAGGGAATAAAAATTTGTTGTTTGAACACTTTTGCTGACACATTTCTGTTCAGCTGCAGGTGTTCCTCCCACTCAGATTTTTGGCTGTCGCTTACAGCTACATGCCTGGTCCATGGGCTGTTGAATAGTGGTCCCTTTCTGACTTTGCAGGGGAATAGGCATGCAGAGAACTTGGCTCCTGAATGCTCTGTGAGTGGGAGGATGGAGTTGGTTGCTGGGACTGAGGAGGTCCAGCTGTGAGGACCTTTAGGCAGGGTATGCAAGCCATGGGGTGTTAATGGCCCATCATTAGACTGCAAGGGCGTAGCTGCTCTAGGAATAGGTGCTTCAGCCAAAAGCATAAACACAGGATGGATTAATCATTTCACTAAAGTAGCAAAAAAAATTTGAAAAAGGGAAGAGAAGTAGGGAAGCTCTTGTTCCTGTAGGGGTAAAGGGCTTCCTATTTGAAGGTACCTTTCTGACCCACATTGTCTAAGACACCTGTGCTGACCCATCTGATTATTCAAAGTCATGCAAAACCAATACTGGCTTTATCCAGCTCCTCTTCCCTCACACCCCTTCATCCCTTGCCATCTGCCAGTGAAATGAAGAGGAAGCAATGCCCCTCCTCTCCTCTCTTGTTTTCTTATTTCTTGCTTTCTGACATTTTTAATCCATCTTGTCAAAGAGCCAAAATATCTAGAATTTATCCTATCATTCATTAATAACTTTGCCTCATCAGTGGAGCAAAGAAAAAAGTGTTTAGCATTCAAAAACACAGTTAAAAGTACCATTGTAGTATAGTCATACAGGTCTACTTGAAAAAGAACAAATATCTTCAATTTTGGCACAGTTTTGAAGTATTTGACTTTTCAACTATAACACACTTGCAACATTTTTAATGTAATTTCCTGAAATTTATCTTGTAAACTAGAAGTGTGACCTGAAGTAGTCTATTGGTCCTCGTCTGAATCACAACTTTTAGAATCACAACACAGGCATTTACAACCTGAGCTAATGCAATAAACAGCAGGAGAAGAAACTGAGAGAGTTGGAAATGACCTTTAAAAATAATCTAGTTCATTTCCACTAGGGACATCTTTCACTATCAATTTGCTCAAAGCCTCATTCAACCTGACCTTCAACACTTCCAATGATGGGCCACCCACAACTCCTCTGGGCAACCTGTTCCAGAGTCTCATTACTGTAATTGTAAAAAATTCCTTATGTCCAAGTTAAATCTATCACTTTATAACCACTGCCCCTTGTACTGCTTCTAATACCTTGGTAAAAAGTCTGATTTGCTAAAGCAAATTGCTTAAAGCTACGTTCACTAGGGAGGTTCAGCCTTAGGCTCCACTCTTTCTTTCTCCACTCAACCTTCTCCATGACATTTTGGGAGCAAGAGTAAGATTATGGTGAGTACTATAGGTAGTGAATATAATTGCAGAACAACTGTACTTATCTGTGCAATGCAGACACAGCCAGTCATTGCAAGCCAGCATGGAAAACAGTAAAATTTTGCATGGTGTGGATGTTCTTCATGCAGTGTCCTGAAAACAGTGAAAACAGGTATTTCCTCAATGAGATTGAAGATGTTTCAAACAGTATAAATTGCCCATCCACTGTCTGAGCAAACTAAGCATGCCTTAGACACAGGGAATATTCATAAAATGTGTGGGGAAGTTTGTTAACAAAACTCTGCTGAGGATGTGTAAATTAAGACTATTCAAATAATTATAAGTTATCCAAAACTGAACAAATTTTCAAGGGCAAGTAAATGATCTATCCCTAAAACTCAAACCATCCTTCTCTCACACAGCAATTCCCTGTTCCAAAGTCTATACTCATGATCATCATTGTCATGGCAACAAGTGTAAGATGATGCGTATAACTTATCATCCATGAAACTAAAACTTAAAATGAACAAAACCAGCTCTGGTCAGACAAGGAGATTTCAACTCCAGCAGTTTAATTCTAGCAAAGTTAATAGCTATTTTTTAAAAAATCACCTTATAATGGAAAATGTCAGAATTTTCTTGCATACAATGCTGCTATCATGTCAAAAGAGCTTCAGCTATCTGTATAAATTTCTGCAGCATGCAGCTAAGTGACAATTTCTTTCATGCTGTACAAAACACTAATAATTTTGTTCAATTTTTCAAATCACAGTGTAGAGCATTGTATTATTTGATATTTATTTCTTCTTACTGTTTGTAGCACCTTGGGTACAAATTTGGGTCAAAGAGAATCGCTGGCTCCAAAAGGACAGATTGCGTTTGCAGATTCTGTGATGAAAAAGAGTAATAGAGGTGAAAGGCAAGGTGAAATCAAAATGGAAAGAAAAAAAAATTGAATTAGAATGAATTTATATGCCTCAAAGACATCATAGCAGATGAAAATATGAGAGAGAAGAAAGGAAGATAACTTAGTCTGGAGTATTTACAATTTCTTTTTGAACTTATCAAACAACTTCATTAAAAAAAAAAAAAAAAGTGGATTAGTTCATACCAGCACATTTACATCCAGGATTGTTTTCATCCATTTGAATCTGTTCAAAGATGTGTTTAAAAGAGCCAATGGTCTCTTCATACATTCTCAAGTCCTACATGTAATTGCAGTCTCCGACTCCAAACCTGTGTATTTGTCTGAGTCAAAGGTGTCTTCCAGCATATAATTCCTGTTATAAAGTTTCTCCTTTTTTTTGAAAATAAATCAAAACAAATAACAGAGAGGAACTTGCAACTGAATCACCCCACTTGAACAAGTCTAAATTAACAGTAACTAAAAGGAACTCATAAAATTGTGAAAATAAGGCCATTACTCAACTGATAAAAAGATAATTGTGTCCTCTTATTTTTCCATAAGTTGAAGTGGAGTAAATCTTTGGCCATTTTTTTTAACTGACTGAAGAGATTTCTTTGAGAGAGAGAAGTTACACAGTAATTTTCCCTTGGGATATGTAAGCTTGAAAATTGATATAATTTCATTTTCAAATAGAGGAAGAAGGGATGAGAGTTTTTTCCCACTTATTACCTTGACAGTTTTGTCTTTGTGAGCTTACAAATCAACTTAATTATGAAGTAGCATTTTGTTATTACCAAATTAAACAACTAATAAATGAAAAGGACTCCTTTTTATGCTATCAATCAAGACTGTCAGCTGAGCAAACCTAAATAATCAGAATTAGCATCCTAAATAATTACAAATAAGTCACATATCTAAAAAAAAAATTCTAAGTCACTTCAGGAAATAAAGTCACATCACTCTTATAAATACCAGCATGAGAAGTTTCACAGCCTAAGTCCACCATAGCAAAAATATTTGACTAAAGAAGCCTTGAGTCATTAGTTCAGATTTCAGGGAGTGCATGACAATTATTTTGAAACCTGAAGCAATACAATAATAGATTGCTAATCTGAAGTCAGATTTCATACTTTCCCTTTAGTGTCTTAAAGATAGGTATTACCTTAAATATGCATTATATATATGGGTGTTTAGAGCTTAAGAAATTATCAATCATCACAAAAAAAACCCAGTATAACAGATATACATTGCAAGGGAAAAAACCCTGAACTTCATGTCAAACCTCAAGCAGGATTTCTTGTTTAATTTTTATTTCTAGTTTCAGTCACTGAATAATCAATTCAAAGACAGGAATCAGTTTAGTAAATATAGAATATATCTAAACTAGAAATATTCTCCTAGAATATACTCCTTGAAGTACAGAACTGGCTATATTATGAAGGCCTAAAACACATGCAGAAAGTAATCAAGACTGGCTTGAACCTCATATGGTAACGGTATTTTCAGGTAAATGGTATTTCAGTTCAGAATTTTCAGTTAATTAAAATTAGCATTTATTTGAAGGTTTTTAAGTAAAAAAAAAATTAATTTATAATTAATTACCATTTATTTGAAGGTTTTTAAGTTAAAAATATGATAATATCCAGTCTTGTCTATGTATTCAGATACAGATAAAAATGGGCAATTTTGACAATAAGCTTGATTAAAACTAGGTTTTAGAAACATAATATACATGATCTAACATTACTGTTAAGAAATTGGAAACAAAGGAATGCACCTGTCTCCTAAGCAGTATTTTTCAAGCTATATGATGGTTCTGTAACAACAGAGAATACTGGCAGAAATATTTTTCAAGGTATCTGTGTAAATCTCACCAGTGTCAAGTGAAATGTACAGATAAGGGTACTGGCAATGAAATTATTCATATACACTCTTTCTTGTATCAGTGATACAACCAGAACTAATATCAGAGCTAGACTAAAATGTATTCTCAAGGGCTTTAGGAAATAGAAGGCAGTTTAATGTCTGTTGCTTGAGAGAACAAGTGAAACCCTCTCATTTATCTGTCTCTACAATCCACTGCGCAAGTAATTTTGCAAAAGATGCTACAGAGACAGGATTGAAAAATCAGTGCAGTGCATTGGTGTGCTGGTTTCGAGTGGAGTAGAGTTATTTTTCTTCACAGCGGTTGGTATTTTGGATTTGTGCTGAACACTGGCTTGATAGTATGGAGATGTTTTTGTTATTGCAGAGCAGGGTTTGCACAGAGCCAAGGCCTTTGGTGCTTTTCATGAGGCTGGTGAGGAACTGGGGGGAGCACAGGAGATTGGGAGGAGACAGAGACAGCCCAGGTGACCCAAAATGACCAAAGGAATATCACAGACCATATGGCATCATGCTCAGTGGATAAAGTGGAGGGAAGAGGGAGGAAGGAGGGATGTTTGGAGCGATGGTGTTTGCCCTCCCAAGTCACCATCACATGTGATGGGGTCCTGCTCTCCTGGAGATGGCTCAACTCCTGCCTGCCCATGGAGAAGATGACTTAATTCTTTACTTGTGTGCACAGCTTTTGCTTTCCCTGTTAGACTGTCTATATCTCCACCCATGAGGTTTCCAGCTTTCACCCTTCCAATTGTCTCCCTGATCCCACTGGTGAGGGAGTGAGCAAGGGTGGGGCTTGGCTGCTGGCTGGGGTTAAACCATGACAATAGGGAATGATTCCAGGTTGATTTTTATGGAAACTAAGGGCAAAATGCTAATCTCCCTGACATCAGCAATAAATGTGTATTTGATCTCAAAGAACCTTCACCTTTAGCTGAAGCCTTCGTCCCCTGCAGCATGACTACAATAATGAGTGGCAAAAATGTGCATCTCACTTCTGTCTGCATCCAACAGGAGACACCAAAACAGTGCAGATAAAATTGTACCCCAGGTGAAGGGATAAATTTCTCCTTAATTTCTAGTGAACTTCTCAATTAAGGTTGATTCTAATGGCTCTTTGTATTGTACTCAAGTTCTGGGCAAAGTTCTCACACACCAAATGAAATTTCTGAGTTCTTTAAGTTGCTGTAGAGATAATAAAGCATTCTTGTTGCTGCAGAAAATTCAGCAGCAGCTCAAGGCTGAGAGACTCATTATACAGTAATAAAACTCATGAGATGATTATTTAAATCTCCTAATATCCAAACTCTTGGAAATCTAGGAAAGAGCAAACCAAGTGCAGGTTTGACACTTGCTCAATTATGGCTTTTAAGTCATAGATTAGATCCAAGCATTCTAAAAAGGAATTATTAAACTTCAAATCTAAAAACTACAAAATTTACCTTAAAGTGTCATTTGAAATGGTCAGCTAAAATATACTACAATACTATGGTCCGAAAGAATAGGAGGAATACATTATGGAGATAATGTATTCCACACTTTTACAGTATTTTCTTTTTCAAATACAAAAAAACCCCAAGAAGCCTTAAAAACAAACCAAAAAATCATACTTTCAGGTTTTTGAGGTAGAGGTAATTTCTGAAGAATTTGCCAAGATGTTCTGCAGGTTTTTTGCTGGTTCTGCATTTTAGCAACAGAAGCAAAAATGATTCCTCAACAGTTTAGTGGAAAATCAATTATAAATTATGTGAGGTACCTCCAAAATTTTCCACAGGAATGGGAACATATCCATTCATTTTCTGTAAAACAAAATGGAAAAGTTTCCTGCAAATGTCTTCCATTTTTTCACCTCAATTTTAAACTAGGCTCAATTATTTCATTTGGGCTAAAGACATCTTTTAACGAGATGGTTTTGTTTGGTTTTCATGTCATGTTTTCCCATTTCACTGAGGTGGTAATTTTGCTTAAGTAATGCCCATAAAATCTATTATCTTCAGTCTTCCTGAAATAGATTATCCTTAGCAGTGAATACCACAGAGAGATTTTGGATATCTGGATAACACAGATTGTTTGAATACTTATTTAAAAAAAAGAAAAAAACCAACCAAATTTCATGTAATGTTTGTTAGGCTTTTGTTGTGTGATGAACAACAGAAAGAGGAAGGTGAGAATTTCGTATTTCAAATTGCCAGAGAAGTATAAAAGTCTGGAAATATGGAATAAATTTATGTGCCTTGTCTGCCTGAAGAAATAGTACTCATTCAGGTAATCTAAATATCTATTTTATGAACATTCATAGCCCTCTTCAAATAAATAAAAATCCAGTTCAGTTGTAATTGGAGTCCATTTAAGCAAACAACAACAAAAAAATTAAGTTACTTCCTGCTTAAAAATGAGCTTCCATTTTTTTAATTTATCAAAAAAAAAAAAAAAGAAACCAAGTTAAACAAAGAAACAAACAAAAAAACCTTATTATTAAAAGCCCTGGGTTGTTTTTTTTTTTCCACAGGAATGTAAAAGAACATTTTAAATACAAAACAGGTGAAAATTAGAGGGCTTCCTCCCCCTCCATTGATCAAACATAGATTTAGATTTTTTATGTCATGGACATGAAACAAGCAAGAATCCATGCAGTTCATATGCCAAATGACTTCGTATTTAGAAAATTAAGCATTTGCCTTGACAGGTCATTCACTTCAAGTGTCAAGAAAAGGAAGGAATTGCCCTGGTGTTTAAAATAATTGATTCAAAAGCAATTCTCCAAACCACAGGAAAATCAGCCTGCACTCTAGGCCATGAAGGCAGCATAATTTTCCAGGTGGTAGCCTACTCTTACAAGTCTACTCTTACAGCTTCAAGTTTTCAGGCACTGAAGAGTATCAATTGTCACCATCTACCCACTGCCTCCACTAGCAAAAATTAACAGAATCCTTTGGTTCAGGTTTAATTTACTGCACCTATTCCTTGTCTGGTGTAAAAACTGTGCTTTTCAATGCCATTTCAAAGCTCATTGTTTTTTGAATACTTACACTTTGGGTGACTTCAGTAATATTCTTCCAACACATGTATCTAAATTCTTGTTTTGAAAAGAACAAAAGTCAGGGATCTGCCTTTCTTCAGAAATTAAAAAAAAAAAAAAAAAGAAAAAAAGAAGAAAGCAGCAGCTTTTATTAACTCCAGACAGAATAAAAACAACCCTTTTGCCTAGACGTCTCAAAATGATGCTATGCCTTAAAGTTCCTTCTCCAGATCATCTTTCATATTCCACCTTTTCTAAACTTGTTGTTAAATCCCTGATCCAGGCCCACATCATCTCATTTGGGATTCACTTTATCCAGCTGTGGTCTGCTAAAAATTTATCTGATCTAAACTACTTGTATTTGCTGTCTATATATAGTTAGGGTGTATACACTGATATGTTCAGAGACAAATTTATCCCAGCCCAGAACAGAGGTCTCAGATGGCAAAGGCACACACAGAGCCTGGATGTGAAGGTCTGGACTCAAGCCCAACCCAAAGGTTGTGCCTGGTTTCTGGGGCTGGGTAAACAGATTAGCATTGTTCATACTGATTAGAAAGAAGGCAAAAGGGATTAACAGGGAAAAGATTAAGTTTTCATTTATCCGTATCAGACTTGAGGTAATATCTGGAAATAGGTAGAGAGAGATAGTAACTAAAGTCAGTAAAGTGAAGCACATTTTAAAGTATATGCTTGGAGTGTGACCTTCACACTATTTAAGTCTAGCATTATTTTGCAAATTCTGTGTTTATTTTCATATAAAAATCATATGGAGATATTATAGTAAGTATGATCACTATCCAAAGGACAACTACTACAACACAGCTCTCTCCTCCCATTCTTTTCTATTGACATCCAATGCCCTTTTTAACACTTTAGAAAACAGATTCATGTGGCTTTCAGGAAAACAATGTTTTGGTTCTCTGCTAGGCAACAATATGCGTAGTTTCTCTCAATGGTTTTCTTTTAATTTAATCATTGTCACTGGCATGTCTCCTGTGTCCTACCACTGAAACTGCATCATTAAGCTGAAAAAGGTCAACCATAAAGTAAAATTTTAAACTGAATTAAGCACCATTCAGTTATATTAATCTATAAAAAAATGTGAGAGACATTCAGCACACTGAAGACCTATCTAACCTTTCTTTTATCTTTCCTCTTTACAAAACTCTCACAGACTGGTGTGTCCCAGAGGTCTTTGTTACATTTTCTGTGTCTATTGCACCTCTAATCCATTGTGCCTCTTTCAGTGGCCCTTGTTAAGTCTTAAAACCTTGAAATGACACAATATTTCAATAATAAGACATTTATTTTCCCTCCATCCAGAAGAAGATTGAGCCAGTGGGTTTTTGAGATGATCTATGCAAGACTGACTTCATGGAGAAATTTTTACCCATGTTGTCCCTGGGACAACACCAGGACTAGTAAGTGCAGAGTCATCTGCAAGTGTGTTAATCATCTACAGAGCACAATAAAAGTTTCTGAGACAGCAATTCATGAAGCAATAAAGATCTGTGCAGATCTAGTTTATCCAGCAGCCAACCATCTTCTACATGAGGAGCTCAGAAAGAAGTATTGGAGAGCCTTTTTAAATTCAGGCCTTAATTCAGACCTGTCTCTTTCTTTAATACTGAGCCTTGTTCTATATTGGAATATACAATATTGCATCCACAAGTGTTGGTACAGACAGTTGTAAGACCATGATCTGCTGGACCTCTTTAATCCAATCAGATCAGCATGAGTTATTTCTCAGAGAAAGAAAACTTTGGATCAGCCTTGGTACCTGAGGTTAATCACCCCAAAAACCTCCCCGAGACCATGAACTTTCCCCAGTAACCTTAGTACCAGTAGAAAATGTTCCTTTACCACCTTTGTTACGCAGGAAGATAGTTCCTGGAAATCTCAGAAATATTTGCTAAGCTTTACAGAATTAGTATGATGCTCTTCAAAAGTCCTGCTTTCAAATAAATGCAAAGCAATTTTTTTTTCCACTTCACTCTTCAGTGTATAAAGCTCCATGAACTGCAAGACAAAGTCTAATTCTAGAATAGCTTCATTACTAGAAGAATTTTAGTAAAATTACTTTATCAATATACTAAATTACAGTAGTATTGGTAATTTATTAAAGAATACACTAAAGTTTTTTCCCAGAAAATTGGAATTTGTAATGCTTTGTAGGGTGTTAATTCATGATTGTTCATGGACTTTGTATTGAACATACCTCTGTCTGAATTTATCCCCAGAAAAGCAAATGGGAAGGCTGAAAGCTTAAAGTTCATTCACTCTGTTATGCAGAGCATCTCCCCTGAAATCAAGAGAGTTTTGTTTAAGCACTGAGTTACTTATTTATTTCTTGAACTCAAGAATATATTTATTTTGTTTTCAAGTGGAAGGCATAGTACAGCTGACTTTTGGCCATTCTCCATAAGGCTAACACCATTTCAGCTTCTCAGCTTCTTGAAGTGAGGGAAAATCTAGCCTTCTGTTTATGTGACAGTGATAATTATTGCTTAATTAATTTATCAAACAATAACAGCAGACAGCCTCAAAAGAGGCAAATTCTAACACATCCCCAAATCATATACTCAGCATAATGCCCATCTGTGCAAATCCTATAGGATTACATCCTATCAATTTCTGCATGAAATGGAAACCAATCCAATGGTATTCTCTTGTCAAAATAGGTAGGCAGAGATGCTTCCAAGTAATTTTTTTTCCCCCAACACTTACATTTTCTTTTAATTCTTCCATCAGTTACAAGAACCAAACTGAAAATAATTTTGTTCTGAATCAGGCAGCAAAATCAGAGCTCCCAAGCTAATCTGCCTCCCGTTCCTAGTGCCCCTTTACCCATGTACTCAACTCTTGATATTTGGTTCACCAAGCAGCTCCTTTCTCTCTCTCTGATCCCATCACCTCAGACTTGTTACCTGAGGGCCACTATTTCCTCCAGGTAAGGAAAGGCTCCATCTTTTCCCCCACTTCCCCACCTCTTCTGACACCGCTCAAAATTGTTTTGATGGCAACTTTGATAAAAATTAAGTTCATACAAATAATTCAGCTCTTTGTGTCTGGCATAGCCAGACACAGGCTACTAGATGAATCCTCTAAAAAGACTTAAAATCATCACAGCAAAAACGAATTGTTCTTTAATCAGCTTCCAAGAAGCATTGTAGAACACTTCCAGCCATTAAAAGCACACATCTATGCCTAGATACAAGAACCACCATCCTAAGAGAGCTTTATACCATGTGAAATGGGACTTCTCCATAAAATATTTAATAAACCCTACAGAAGTAAAATAGCTGATAATGGACTTCATCTGAAAAGCTGTGAAAAGAGGATTTAGTCATTAGATTTCATTGCTTTGTGACTTCCAAAACAGATTATCCAAACAACATAGCTGATTTTTTCATTCATTTGCAAAAATAATTATTTCCATGACCACTGAGATGAATAGGTTTAAATTCTCATTGAAACTCCTGAAAGGTCTATGTGGATAAAGAACTACTGTAATTATAAGTACCTATATAGCATTTAAATATTGCCAATATTACTTATACCTTCATCCTTCGTGAATTATTATATGTAAAACCTCTCCCATATAATCTAGATATTGAAAAAAATCTTGTTCTATATACATACATTCTCTAAGGCAACTTCTCCTTGCTTTATTCATCCCAAAGAAAGAAATGTAATAAAATTCCAGCATTCTACATAATGGCGCTTCCATAAATCAGGCTGGATTTTACCCTAAAGTTAAAATGATGTAAGTCCCAGAAGAAAAAAAAATAATATAAAACATATCCATCAATCAATAATAAAAAATCTCCTTAGTTTCCAAAGTCTACCTTAGAAGTTATGGATATTATTTGGTTTCTCCTTATAAAGCTAGACATTTCTCTTAAACTGAATAAGAACTGTGAATTTCCTAAAAATACATATATAATATACCAGAAAAGGTTGAGGAAAAACTAAAATCCCTGTGAGCTGAAATTTAATAGATTGCAGTTTGTTGCTCCAAACTGTTTGTGGTCAAAAGCATTTTAAAAGCATAGTGTTACTACATGACGATTAAGTCAGGTTTTCTTTCCTTTGTTGGTTGTTTTTGGTTTTTTCCTTTTTGTTTTTTGGGTTTTCTTATGTGGATTTGTTTTGTTTTGTTTTGTTTTGTTGGAGGTGTTTCAGGGGCAGGGGTGTGGGGAGAGGGTTTTAAAATCTCTAGTGTAATGTTTTACCAGGAATTCTCACCTTTAGCAAGTCTTACATTAACCCAAATGCCAGATGTTAATTTCTCTAGGCTGTTTTTGTGTGCCTGCCTTTCCTGGAGCACCATGGCAGCCATAAGCCCAGTTTCAGGGGTTCTGAGCACCCAAAGCTCCAGTTAAATCAGGGGTGGCTGTGGATACTGGGTGGCCTTTAAAAACAAGTTATAAGGCGATGCTGCTGACATAGAGAGAGAAGCCCTGGAAGCTCCAAGCTCAGAGAACACCCATTGACTCATCTGGTATTTCCATACATGAAAGATTGGAAAACTGCTTTCTATTCTCAAACCTTACAAGGTTCCTGGACTACATTCAGCCTTATTATGAATTCTCTTAGTTTCCATCTCCCAAATACACTTACGCATTTTAAAGTAAATTAAAACTAACCTCTGTGGTTTTGTGCACTTATGTGCGTCCATACATAGACACACACATTCCTCTGTACTGTACTGTATTTTGAGGGAGCAAACAAATTCCTTCTGCTACTTAGAAACCAGCCCAAAAGAATGGAAACAAGACAAAAAAAGAGTTGATCTGTCACCTGGAGATGCAGCAAGACAATGACCTTAGAATTATTTACCAGCCACAATTCACCACTGTCATTTTTATGAGATTTTTGAACTTTGAAAATCTGAAAAAATGTCCTCTCTACCAGAACATCACCCTGGTTTTGACAAATTCCCAGTCTGTGAAGTTTTGTTGTTTCTGCAAAACCATACAGACTTAAAACTTAAGTTTAATGGTGCTTACACCAATTACTAGAAAAATACTGTTTCAGCCTGGGATTTCAAGAGCCCTGTGCACAGTTCTGCTAGCCACCAAAAAGGAAGGAAGGTGGAAGAAATAGGCCATGTGTTTCACCATGACAATCTCCAAATGTATTTAAAATGCCCCGAAAAAAACAAAACCAAAAAAAAAATACCAAAACAAAACAGCTCAACTTCTTTGCATTGTCAGAAAAGCACATGAGATTTAAGGGGTAAGTATGTGGATCTTATAACAGGTGTGAAAAATTGAGGTCCAAAAAGATGACAAAAAAATTAACACTTAATCTGCCAAATGCCAAAATTTCCCAACTGACTTTCAAGTGTAAAAAGGTATTGCTTCTCCTTCTTGTTAAAGTGAAAGCTAAGTCATACAACAAAGGAAGAGAGGATTTATACAGGTTTAGTTTAATGAAGGGATTTCTCCTCTAAATATAGACCTTACACAATGTTCTGAGTAATCCCTTGTAGACAGTGGCTGGTGGAGGTAATGCCTTCTAGAAGCTAATTTTGACCATTCTAGAACTTAATTTTGACCATTCTGCATAAGGCTAATGCTGTTTCAGCTTCTCAGCTTCTTGAAGAGGGAGAAAAACTGGCCTTCTATTTATGTGACAGTGATGATTATTGCTTAATTATTTAATGTATAAAATTAAAAATTAATGGCAGATAGCCTTAAAAGAGACAGATTCTAACACAACTCCAAATCATATACTCATCACAATACCCACCATCACAAATTATATCCTATCAATTTTTGTACAAAGTAGAAAACAAGCCTAACAGTATTCTCCTGGCAAAAAAGGTACAAAGGCCTTAAAATCACAGGTTCTAAAATTTCTTCTATCAAACTGCTTTGAAATGCTGAATTACACCTTCATGACAATATAAGGAACCAAGCAAATCACAAACAACAGCTGTCTGTCCAAAAATAAGTCAGTGTCTACTTCCTGGATATAAAACAAAAGCTTTTGAATTACAAAAGGGATGTCAGCAAAGTTTTTCCATCAGACAGGGAGCAGATCAGCTGTTCAAGATTTTTTCTGACCTCTTTGTCTACGGAATTCTTCCTCTTATCCAGCTTCTCTCCGAGGCTGTATGAATGAGAATTATACGTTCATTCAGTGGTAAAGAAAAATGACAGGAACATAGTGTCAGGAGGCTGGGCAGAGTGAGACTGCTGATTCAACAGCCCCCACTCATGTTGCATTGAAGGGACCATAAGATCACTCTGTCAGAAAAAAGTGCATGGCTTGATGGTGGGGTAACTCTTGGGTTTGGAACTTTCTGTTGCCTGCTTTTATAGGGACACAAGCAGTACCCATGGATTCTTCAAGATCTTGTCTTCTACAATTTTCCTTCCACTGATCCCCTCTTTCATTTCCTACCACAGGTTTCTCCATGCCTTTGTTTCTCATGACTCCAGGTTCTATAAATGCAGGATCTGATCCATCAGCTTCCTCCTCAAGGAACAAGCATGTGGATACATATATATTTTATTCTGCAGGCAGTCAGTGATGCACAGAATTGGTGAGACAAGGGTTTTTCTTCTAATTAATGCTTGTGTACACGTGGGGGATAAAGAGCATTCTAATGAAAGTGATTTGACTTCCAGCAATACTCTTCAGCTCTGTGACCTGAGAAGTCATTAGGAGGCAGGACTTCACATCAACAACTGCACATGGACTTATTTTGTTATGTGGTGTAACGTTACTCAGACAACCAAAGACCATGGCTTTAATATGGAGATATTAAATAGTACTTACTGGTGAGATAGGCAGATTTTGGTCAATGTGAATGCAGTCGGTAGCATAAAAATATTTGACCATAGAATTATTATTGAATCAACCAAGGAAAATCAAATTAAAAGACAAGAAAAGAATTTCTGGTGAAAAAACCATACCTTTTTTTCACTAAACACAGGTCTTTCATATAAGTAAAGCAGAAAGCAAAAAAATACAAGGAGATTTTTGTTCATTTGTTCACCTTCAACATTCAGGAGGACAAACAGGCTACAAGTTGGATGTGGTATTGACATAAGAGGTATCATTCTAATTGAAGTGGAACACTGAACTTTTATTGGAGAACAAGAGCGATGAGTGCCGAACGGTGACTTTCTGTTTAAAATATTTGGAAGACAGGCTCACACTATGACCTGCTTCCAGTTTCCAGTGGTATTAGGGATGAAGCCAGTATAAATCCAGTTGTCACAAAAGAAAAAGTTATAGTATATATTAAACCACAAAAAAATACTTTCAAATAACATTAAGGGTATGACTTAAGCCCACAAAAGCCAGGAAATTCAGAGTTAGGGCTGCAACTCTGTCCTCAACTCACCCCATTTTGTTTAGGTATTGTAGGAGATATGAAGAGAGCTACCTGAAGCAGGATGGTATTGGTTTACAAGGGATGGCCAAAAATTTAGTATTTATCTGCGCTGGGTAGGGTTTGCTTGTTACACTAGAGCTGACAAGGCCTTCTCATGGAGGGGAAGACTGTAAGACAAATAAACCTCTTCAATAAATGTTAATAATATACATCCCTTTACCTGATTGGCTTTGTGATCCACGTTTCTGGACTTCAGACTGGTGATTCCTTTTGGAGATGTCTGCTGGGACTCATAGGAGTGGTGGACTAACCTGTGTCACACATACATGTCTGGACTGAGTGATCACAGTGACTGATGTCAGAATATGCTGAAGGGAGAAACAAAAACACCAGTGAAGCAAAGTGGATTGATAATTAGCAATGAATCTCTAGTGGAAAATATGTGACTATCTGATAAAACTGAAAAGATTCAACAAGAAGGACAATTAAGAAAAAAAAAACTGGTTAAGATATGAACTCAAGAAGCAACTTGAAGTAGAAAATTAGCTACAAAAGTGAGTTGAAGGAGACTTTTGTCTGATACCCAAGAAAAATATGACTTGTATCAGTCTGACTTGAAGGTGTAATGAAAGAGAAACAGAGAACACATGCACATGCTTTATTTAGCTACAACTATGTCTTATGCTTGCTGAAAGTGAAGAGTGACTGCTTTCTGGAGCACCTAAAGATTTAGCATGTTTGCTATCACAAGCTTAAAAATATTCAGTGTTTTCACCAACTGGATTTTGGCCAACCTTTAAATCATTCTAGTAAATATTATGAGTAATTCCTGCATCCCTGCAAATATGCATACTTCATTAGTTTATCTTCAAGATGCATTATATTCTGAGGTGCAGTTATGTGGAAAAATGTACCTTTATGCTGACTTAAGGGTACCTACTCAAGGTTTTCCTAAGTATTGTTAATTCAAGTGACTTGTAATTTCTCCACACTCTTAATAATGTAACCAAAAAAAAAAAAGTACACCAGACTTCAGAGTTATTTTCTCCACTATTTTTAAGGCAATGGAAAACAACGGGTTTGGGTCTAGTAGATACCCTGGGACTGCAAATCCCTTCAATCCCTCCACTGCTTTGCTCAGGAGCATCAGGGACTTTATCACAGCAGAATCATTTGGTGTCTGGTCCCCAAAGTTCACTCAGGTGAGCTTTGGTTTCCAAAAATTCATTCATGCTTTCCAAAAATTCCCTCATGCTTTCCAAAAATTCACACCTTGAGTTACTTTAAGGTTTCCCAAGTATTTCAAAGAGCCGGAATGGGTCTAGAATTTGCAAGAATTTTCAAAACTTGCTGAGTTTTAATTCCATGTTTCTTCATGTGAAAAATCCAGCAACCTGTGATTCCATGCCTTTTTTACAACAGTCATGCCAAATAGCTCCATAATTCTTGGGCCGCACTTTGTATTTCAATTTCAAGACATGGCATAAAGATTTAATACATGAAATACACTTCTTACAATCTCTCAATGCCAATCTGAAATCGTGGTGTTTACTACTATCCCAAAGCACATGCCCATAGTTTAATTTCCTCACTCCTTGAACAAATCACGCTGCCATCTATTCATTAAAATAACATAAATGAACTGACAACTTTAGCTAGTGTTCTCTCACCCATGCTCAGAGTGAAAATGATGGAAGTACAAAATTGATATAAGTCTTCCATTCACATTTAGAGATAAAGTATGAAACCTACTCTTCCCATAAATCCAGACTAATTCAGCTTTCAGAGCTAGACCTGAACAGTTGCTGAAGAATAGGATGATTTTCTTTTTTAATTTAAGCCTACAGGTTTGCATCAGATCCTGTGGATCTGCAAAGAAAGGCTGAAATAGGCAGACTTTACATAGTTTCACTCCAAAGAAAAGTTTTCTCTGTATTTGCTGGAAATCCAGCCTGTTTTGCCAAAAAGATTTGCAGTCCTCATTAAAATCTATGAATTGGAGTCAATTTGCCAGAAGTTTTGTAATATTAAACACACACCACAAGAGATATACTTTGTAACAGCAATCTGCATTACTGTCATATGGACAATCAAGTTTCCATATACCAGCTGAAACTCTATGACATTTCATGTTTGTCTTGTCAGCCAGCCTCCTTCACATGCAAGGCAATATAACCTTTCTCCTACTTTTTCCTTGAGACTTAAGCTGGGTTTTATTAATTTATGACTGAATGTCTGAGAGGACACACCAAGTCAGCTACCAAGACTTAAAAAAGCTTCTGTAATTCAACCTGTGCCTGAACATTCCTGTTGGATGACCTTATATTTGCTTTGAGCTGAGGACATCCTCCATGCTGTAACTGTTGCTCTGGTGGTGCACGATGCCTTGTTGAACTAATGTGACTTTGCTGTGAGCCCTCAGCCCAACCATGCTGAGCCCAGCTCATACATAGCAGTTTTTCCATGAAACCCATGAAAACCTGTTTTCCTGTTTTCCATGTCATTGGAAAACAGATCTGAGCTCAATTCCTTACAGAGAGATTTTCATATGCAGTAAAATTAATTTAAATTCAATGTGACGCCTTCTGAACACAAAAATATTTGAACTTTAATCACTAACTCACAGGAAGAAAATGAACAAGAGTTATCTTACTATAGCATATTCTGAAACATTAAAAAGCAAATTCATTTAGCTCAGGACAGTGTTCTCACATGCCACCTTGAATTCAACTAAAACTGTTGAATTCAAAGTTCCTTACAAGCCCTAAGTACAACCAATGTTCCTTGAAAGGGCTGCAAATATTTTGAACAAGCCATGACCCAGTTTTCAGCACAGTTGAGCCAAACTATTTTTGCTGTTTAAATAAAAATAACAAAAATGCACATTTTTGCATAGTTTCAGCACAAAATTCAGGGGGCAGAAAGGGAAGAACTGTGGGCTGAGATGAGTTTCACTTTACAGTTTTGGAACAACCAAAATTCAGAGCTAAATGGGCATGGTGAGTGCATAGAACCACAGGAACCAAAACCAAAGAAAAGGTTGGGATGCAATGTTATTACAGCTTTTATATCTATCATGGTAGCTAGGTACTCTCTGGCCCCTATGGCAGTAGAATTTGAATAATGCATTTTGTAGTGATTTTTTCATGTGATTCTCACCAGTGAGGCCACTACTAGAATAGTAGGTGTAATTCTTGATGTCCAGACTTAAAACAAAGATGTTAAAAATTTGTGCAGGACTCAGAAAAGCAAAATAAGAATGAATCATAGCATGGAAAATTAGTCATAGAATGACAGAACAGAACAGCTCAGTCTAGTCAATTTGTCCAAGGATAACTAGATGACCTGATAATGACTTATTAGTGATTAAATAAGAATAGTTTTGGTAGTAGTTTTGTTTTCTGGTTTTTTGTTGTTTTTTTTTTTTAATTAAAGAAGATAAATATCAAGAACGAACAACTGGAAATTGAAGCTTGACTAATTGAGAACAAAACTAAGGTGCATGTTTTGGATTATCAAGATAAAAACAACTAACTCACGAGTGTTATGGTGAAGTCATTCACCACTTTAAGTCATTGAATGAAAAACAAATGTCTTAAACTGTTTTTCCTAAATCCATCAAAAGGGGCTTAACACTAAGGTTATTAAGACAAGATTTAGAACAAGATTGTGATAACCTCAGTCACAAGACATGAAAAACAGAATGGAAATATTCCCATAAATGTCAGTACATGAGATCAACAGATGACAATTCAAGCTGAAATTTTCTATTTCTCTGAAGTTTATAATTTTGGGTTTTTTTTTTTCATTCTGATCTAAATTCCATCAAAGGTAATGCTACTTTTTCTTCTGACTTGAAAATGCATAGTGTAAAATAAATTTGAGGAGTTTGGAAAGACTTGCCTTTATTGCCACAAAAGCTGTCAACTGTCAAGAAGCTGGCTGGTTTTCTCCTTTAAATTATTTTTCATAACAAATTCTTTAAACAATAAAAATGTTAATAATAGTTCTCAAATAATAATAGTATGAGGTGATTTTGCTTTGAGAACCAAGCAACCATGCATGAAGCCAGACTAGAAGTCTTCAGAAATAGTCTTTTATGCCCTATTTCTTGCAGCATTATTCCTTTCTTCCAGAAATATTACAGAACATATTGCAAACTGACTGTCACAAACAGAAGAGGAGGGAGAGCCCCCTGTTTTATCCATCTGTGAATTGCAACCATCCTTGAATGCAACACAACAGAGTTTCCCAGTGGCTTGCTTATCTGAAATTACAGTGAGTTTGAGGCAGTTAGCTGGATTAGCAAAAGAAAGAACATGTAGGTAATTTCCAAACAGATATTGTTTTGTTGAAAAATAGTCCAAAATTTTACACTTGCTGTCCCAGGACGCAGCAGGACAACTCAAAACCAAAGCGTCAGCTAGTATGGAAGTAACCTGCTCCACCAGCAGCTGAGAATATTAAATCAAAGTGAAGCTAGAACATAAAAACTGTTTTAAAAGAGGGTTTTTAGTGACACACTTTTAGACTCAGCTCCTCAGGATTAAGATGTTTTCCCTTTGTGTCTTGCAATGAGACTAACTAAGCTACCAGAGGTTAACATGGGACAATGATTCAAGTTATGCAGTCAATTGAACAAAAGTTCCTCTCAAATTAGTGGGAGTTCTGCTCAGTTGAGGGACTCAGAATTTGGCCCAGCAATTAAGTTATTCATTTTTAGCCCTAAGCATTCCTCTTCCTCAGTGGAGTGTGCCAAGAAAACTAAAAAACTGAACAGCACAGAAGTGGTATTAAACTTTAACAATGCTTAGCACTGACACAGGGGGGAATATCAGAGCTATTTAGAAACAATGGCATGATCTCCAACTAGAGCCAGAGAATTCACAGGATATGAAATGCACATATGTGCTTTTCATTGGGATCATCCCTTGCTCTATATGCTGAAGCTCTTCCCATGCCTCATGCTCCCATGCATAGAACTTAACCTAACCACTTAAATCTCTCTGAAGCTACAGTGAGTTACCTGCCAAAGACTGTAAATGCCCAGCTGGAAAGTGAGCTGTTTATTTCTTACATATTACTCAACTGAATTTAACACATATCTAGTGCTTATATTTAAAATATAATTTAATTGAACTGTATGATAACTTTACTTGCTTTGGCCTCAATTCAACAAATACTTAATATCTGTCTAATTTTCATTGTGTAGCTAGGTCTCTGATTCAGTTAGTCCACCGTACATAACACCAAACAAAGCATGACAACACTATACACAGTAGCATTTATCAGATTTAGTTTAAAAACAAACAAATATACTTTCAAAGGTTTTAGAAAGTTATTTCTATTTTGCAAGGATTATTTAATCCCACAGTGTGGGGTTTTTTAAAATATTTTTGACATTTTAAAATAATTTCAAGCTATTTGCAGGCAGCAGTAAAACAGCATACTTGACTGACTTACATGTACCCACCTGTTCGTTTTATCCTCCACTTGAAATTTGGGGAGAGTATACTAATTTCATTTTTCCAGGCATATCTGGTTTTTGGGGTTTTTTACATAAGCCTGTATAACCTTGAAATTCAGGGAAATACTTTAACCTTGAAGAAGAACTGTGTAAATTCCCAACTGAGATCTCTCTTTCACAGAAAATATATCATAGATGATCCTTTGGGGATTGTCTTAATGGTAATTCTCACTTTCAAGTGCTTGACTTTGAATCCATACTTAAATTTTTAAAAGAGAAAAATAGGGAAATGGCAACATCCATAACATTGCTCTATTCTGATACCCACAAGTCATGGATGGGGCTGATGCACCCTGCTGTATGGCACAGACTACTATGGTTTAAAAAAGCAACTGAGTTGATCATTGCTTGCTCTTATCAGTTGTTCTTTCCTTCAGCTCCATTTATTCCCAAATGCATCATGAATTTGCCAACCAGTTTTGGTCTCTCTGGCCCAGTCTCCCAGAATCACCAAATTTTTTTAGTTGGAAAGGGTCTTAAAGATGATCTAGTTCCATGCCCCTATCATTGGAAGGGACAACTTCCACTGGATCACCCCAACACGGTCTTGAACATTTCCAGGGATGGAACATCCACGTTCCTCTGGCAATGTGTTGCAGTGTTCCAGTGCACTCATAGAGAAGAATTTATTCTTTAATTACCCTCAACCTGGACACTACAGCTCCAAGTAAGCCAGAAGAGCTGAACTGAAGGGTACAGCAGTGTTGCACTGGTAAGACTCAGATGATGGCCACAAACGTTAGCATGGATACTCCCATAAGACAAGGAAACCTTATCTTTTTGTTCTAGCATGAATACTCCCATAAGGAAAACTACTCTTTTTGTTCTCCTTGCCTAACTAGTCCTTGGATTTACCAGGTTAGATGGGTAGGCTTTTTCACTGGCTTCATTTCATATAACAATGTATAAATTGTCATGTGACTATTCCTCTGTAGAGAATTAACTGTTTTATTTACTCAATACAGCAAGGTGAGCTTTTCTAGAGTGTGATTAATCTTAATGACAAGTTACTTTCAGAGACCCCCACCTAATAGTCCCAATAATATTTCATTGATTATTAAAGGGAGTCTAGTTGGTCAGGTCAGTTTCCAAATTTTACATCATAGGCATTTAAAATAAAATGAATTCCATCCTCTACAGCAAAATTAAATGTGCAAATCAGCTGTCCATAACACAGTAAAGGAAATACAGGCATAACACAAAATCTCTATGAATAGCCCAAATAATTTTAAAGTAGCAGATAAATATCTCAAGCAGCCTGTTCAAAAGTTGTTGACTTTTACCGACCATGCCTTATTCACTAATCTCTACTATGACAGGCTGCTGACTGAATTTAAAGGTTATATATCATCAATGAAAAGGTGAGGAGGACATGACTGCTAGCACTAATTAAAGATAATTCCAGCTGCTGCCTGTATGAGCTAACATTCCCTGTCCCTGCCATAGGTAAGCAACCTTACTCCCACTTCTGTGCTACCATCTTCATGGATATAGTGGAAACAGTGGAATTAGGAAATTAGTGGAATTAGGAAACTAATTCAGCTGAAAAGTTAGTAGTTGTCATCTGGATTAGTTCTTTCAAAGTCAAGAAGCAGGAATATGCCACCATTGTCTGGGGATAGGTGAGGTCACCACTTTTGGCAGAAGCATCTACTTAGATCATCTTCAAGTGATTGTGAAAGAACAACCTTAGCTGCACGCAGAGTTAATTCTCATTATCTTCTGCATTTCCACAGCGTGTAACCACTCATTCTCAGATTCCTGCTAAAATGCAACACTGAGTGTCAATTTTTAGTGTCTGAGATGTCATCTGACAACAGGGGAAGGACCAAAAGAGCACTGAAGAGGCAAAAGACTTGGTGTTCAAGAGTAAACAGAATCAGACCAGTGGAAAACTTCATTTTTAAGTGGGAAAAAGTTAAGTGAAGAAAACCTGCTTCCAGAACATTTCAGAATATCTTGAAAACTTGGTTCAAAACAGAAAGAAAGCAGACATCCAACATAAAGATTCCCTTTTGAAAAATTTTCTATTCCTGTTACAAAACACAGGGATTCAGATGGAAAATAGCTGCGATTTTTCTTCTGCGTTTCTTAGAAATTTTCTCAGAAAATCCGATTTGAGGTGGATACACATAAATGAAAAGTTTTTTACATAGTTAAACTTTAGCTACTGAAAACAAGACCTTATAATGAGATACATCTGAAATCTGTAATAGAAGCAGTTTCTCCAGTACCAATAATAATAATTTTATTGTAGAAACCCATGTGTGAAATCTCTGGTGTGGAAGTGAAAACCAAGCTGTGCAGCAAATACTGATTTTTTAGTGTTCTTTCTGTAGGTGCTACATAAGCATCTATAAAATATATACACAGAGTGCTATACAGTAATAATAAAAATAATAAGCAACTCCCATGTACTACTCATCCTTGAAAATATGTATAGGATGCAGAATAACTGGAATTCACAAATAGCCCTGCAAGTTAAGGATATGGGATTTTCATGGTGCTGTTGTTTATGAACAAAAAATCTACCCCTCAGAAATAACTTCTAACTTTAGCTCTCATGTCCAATAAATAAATATTTATTATTATTAATACATATCACAGTTCTTTTCAGAGTGCCCAGTAAGGCACTGTGTGGGCCACTGAAAACATAGCCCTTATCTTCAAGAGCTTATAGGATTAAGTCTGACCTATTTATCATAAAGATACTGATCCCTATATTCATAGGGATTTTCTGGAAGTAGTGTTTTAATTGCATGTTTCTCAAGAACACATATCACTTCAGGATCTTGTAGGTACCAAACTGGTAAAAGGAAATTTACCACACACACCCCTCTAAGCCTGATGAGGGCCCAAGAGCTAATCAAAAACACTACAGGCCTTTTAGCAACAAATCTGAATTAATCAAATCATCCCTGCTGTTTTTTGTTAATGTTTGGACAATCTAGCTTTTCTGCAGAACACTCTCGCCGTCTGAGTGGAGGACAGGGAGCCAGAAACTCCTTGAGTTTTAATCCTGGCTCTGACACTGATTCTCTCTGCGGCTTTGGGCAAGGAGTCATTGTTCTATAGTAAAATGCTTGTATTGGCAAGATGATGAACTACTACTGTAGATGATCTAATAAAATTTTTCCATCTTTAATTTCTATGATTCTGTAATGCTAACATAAGTTTCAGCCCCTCATCTGAATAGAAGAGATAAATATTTACCCAGTTTGCCTTCATGCCAAGAAGAATCAAAGTTACAGGATGCAAAACTCCACAGAACTGAAGGTACAGTGCTTGATTAACATTTTGTTTAGTACCTTGATAATAAATAACACCTATAGGGACTGTAAAACAAGGCCAGATTGAATATCCTTCTTTCCACTCTACTAATCATTGTCTGAGCTGGGTTTTACTGGAAAATTCCGTCTCTAGCTATCTGTGTACCTCTATGTTTTGTTTAGGCATTGCTTCAATGAAATTATTCTGAAGAGTAAAGCAACCACTACTAAGTGGTGAGCTTTTTGTTTTCTGGAAAAGGTAAGGAAACAGGGTAAGAAAAAGAGGGCAAATTTCCAAGTATGATACTTATGCCAATGCACACAATGACAGGGTCATTGTGGGAATGCCTGCATTTCCCAGCTGCTACCACCAGCTCAGTTGCACCCACTGGTTGCTGACTTAAGATGAAGATTTTTGTGGGAGGATCTAAGCTGACCTAGGGAATTGACAGAAGAATAATATATCCAAGATAATCCTCCAAAAGTGCAATTATAACAGTATGCTTCTGAAAAATGTTGTTTAAAATTTCTAGGTTTAGAAAGACAGAAGACATAGAACTATAGAAAGGTTTGGGTTGGAAGGCCAAACAACTAGACAGATGGTGTAGTTCCAAACCCCCTGCCATAGGCAGGGACACCTTCCACTAGACCAGGTTGCTCACAGCTCCATCCAGCCTGGCTTTGAACACTGACAGGGATGGAACAGTACATAAATAATCTTGCACCTGTATTCACTGTGCAAAGAACACCAACCTCAGCAACCATTGTAGTTTACAGCTATGGACCCCTCCTGCCATTTCAACCTTTCACTCAAAGGTGGGACTGCTGCTGATAATACATAATAAATCTTGCTCTTCAGCTGTACAACACTGACACATCAGATGGAAAAAGACAGAAGAGTAACCAGAATAAGTTTCAGTGAAGGCCAGTTACAAGCAGACCTCCCTAAGTACTTTTTCATTTTCCTAAGACAGTGAAACCTGGCTTGCTCACACCAGACAGTGCACAGAGACAACTTACAGAACTGGTTGCTAGGGAGTTATATCAACATTTGGCAGGGATTTCCCTCTCGTTGTTTTAGCAGTATATATTGTTTTTTCCACAATCTGTATTGATTTATTTCCTTTGATAAAGGACAACACCTTGGCCCCAGATTCCATTGCTACACATCATAGCAAGGTAGATAAGGAAGGGGGATCCTTGCTTGAGCTGTGGGCAGCAAGTAGTTGGACTTGCTTTATTCCACAGAGAGTAAACAAGAGACAGCAATACAGGGAATGTGGTGGAGATGCACAGGGATAGATTGCTGTCATTCCAGGAGGATATGGTGATCTGCAAGATGAATGTTGCCACACAGCAATCTATCAGACTGGCAGGGGTAAATGGGGAGATGAAGATGATTACTGTCTCTCTCCAAGTTACATTGCATTTTGGGTTTCTTTACAATATGCCAACAGCCAGAGAGCTACCCATTGCAATCCAGTGTCTATCTTGATATGAAAATACCAGCAAAGATAATACATTGCTCTTATAATTCTGCCAAATTAATTTTCAGTGCATAAGACATGCCTTTGCCATACTATTTTATTAGATTAATGATTTCTGTCAATAGATATCTGCTGCCTTAAATTATTCTGTAACAACAAGACATTATTATGAAAAATACGTATAATTACTGTTATTTACAGAAAATATTGGTGGAGTTGTTAGGTTAAGCAATTGGGACAATTACAGAGGAATGATTGGTTAACCAATTATCACATTTTCTTAGAAATGAGTGCATAAACCTCAAGACATACCACTGTTAAAAGCTATTTCAGCCACTGGAAAACAACTAAAAGACATCTAGAAACCTCTGGAAAAGGATACCCTTCCCCCCAGAAAAAAAATTTATTTTATGCAAGTCACAAGAAAGTTATTATCCAAGCTAGGTCGCTGACAAGAGATGTTATTAATGATCCCATTGAAATTATTAATGCATTTAACAATCACTTTGCAAACTATAATATTATATCCTGGGAGAATACTGAATCATGCTGGTTACTTGGATGAAGATCAAATAAGCTTAGGATGAAAAGATCAGACTCTGAGAAAGTTTAGAGTACTTTGCGATTAATAAAAATTAAATGCCAGAACTACTTGATTTGCATTTAAATCTACAAAGGTGTTGACTGGACTTTAGCACATGATTTGGAATTACACAATGAAGCACACCTCTGCACACACAAAATATTAACATGGATACCATACAAGGATGGGTCTTCTGCTATTTATATGAAAATATTTTATATGAAAATATGCTAGAGGAATGTTGTGCACTAGGGGTGCACAAATGAAACTTCTCTCCAATTCACAAAATGGACCTCACTGCAACACTTTAGTAATTGTAAAACATCTCTCGATGATTTTTGAGTGGTCTTGGGAATCCAGAGACTTCCCAGATCACTGGAAGTTGGCAAACATTGTCCCAGTTTTCAAGAAGGGCAAGAAGGAGGACCTTGGAAACTACCTGTGAGGCCTGTCAGTCTCACTTTGGATTTTTAAAACCCAAAGAAATAAGTTTTCAAGTTTTCCATATCTATGAAAGCACCAGTGGGAATAAAGTAGTGTTAAAAGAGACAGCCTGCTGCAAGAAAAGGGCTATTCAGCACTTAGTGAAACATGCAGTTAAATGTACTGCTGAAGACAGGTACTACTTAACTGCATATTAATATCCATGCTGAAATGAGTGCTGAATTAAAAAGGCAAAATCCTCTAAAACTCACATATAAAATATCTAAGGTACAAACACAGTGCCTCAGGTATTTCCCTCCTTCATGCCTACATTTTCTATTCTTTATCCATTCTTAAATTGCAATGAATAACCAGAGATAATTATCACATCTCTGTAATGACAGAGAACCTGCACATGCTAGGATAGTGGCATAATTTGATATTTATGAAATGCTTCTTTATTTATGAAGCATCTGTCTTGAAATTTAATTACCACCACCACAGTGTTTCATTACAATTCTAACACAGATTAATAATGAACAAGATTCCTACCCAGGCTATTAAAATTTGAAAAACGAATACCCTTTGATGAATTCAAAGCACCACCTCACGCAGCTACTGTATGAAAGTCTTAGTACTTTTGTTTATTTTTCTGTTTCCTAAGTCAGTCAGAGAGGTTAAACTAGGAAAGCAAAAGGCTGGAAAAGAAACAAAATGAAAGAGGGACAAGGGAATGGGTGTGTGAAAAGTTAGGGAGGTTTAGAGCAAAGGGCTCACATTACAGTGCATAAAGGGGCCAGAGAAATATTAAAAAAAATATGTTTATAATATTGGACACAGAATTAAAAAAAAATAAAATGTCTAGAGAAACAACATAAGAATAGATAGATGACAGATGTGGGTGGATGAAGAGAGAAAAAATAGGAAAGTCCAGACCTTGTTTGCATGGAAGTCAATAGCAAAGCACTTGTTGACTACAGCGGGAACTGGAGAGGCCCACAGTGAATGAAAATTCATTCCCACAGGGCATTCCCACTGGCATTAATAGATGAATGAACACACATGGAGAAATTAAAAGCTGGGAGCAGTAACTGAGACCCAAGGAGACACAGATCAGAAGACCTTCCATCAATAAGGCTGTTGGGAAGGGAGGAGCCCTCGGCACACCACAGGAGTGAGGGCCTCTGAGACCCAAACTCAAAAGCTCTCCCAACTTCAGCCACCAAAGATTCAAGAACCGGGATCTTCATGTCAGTTTTGGGTTTTGGAAAGGTCTCTAAGTGTCAAGTTCACCTTTGCTCACAGTAATTGGATGTAGAAACAGCTGGGATGGTTTGCCCTGTCAGCTGAGATTGACTGCAGTGAATGGACTGAGGGAGCTTTGGGCCGGCGTGTGCAGCACAAGAACTGGTGTCTATGGGGAGGGCAGCTCAGGGTTTTTGAACTGAGAACCCAGCTTCCAATCACCAAAAAGTTATCTATCTGCTTCATCTATCCATGCACTTTTACTGTGCATCTTGCAATACGTGGTGTTCTCCTTAAAGTCCTACTTTTTTCATCTTTTTCCCCTCTTAGTCACAGGAAAAAAAATAAAAAGTTGACCTAAGCATTTCAAAATACAGACAGATAAAATGAAACAAAGCATCATTCTTGGAGTGTTCTACTATTTTTAGGCTATGACTTCCTTAATCCTTGCCATAGGGCCAGTTAACCTACTACCCCCAAGTCCCATAATTTGTTCATGAGCTAGCAAAGATTTGTTAACTCACCAGCAAAGTATGTGTATCCATTCCCCCCTAGTGGAAGAGAAAAGCCTTCTGCCACTACAGATTACTTTGTCAGCTCAAGTGCTAAACAGCTGTGTCCAAGAATCCAGACCCACTGAGGATCCACCATATATGGCCGGATTTAATGCCCTGTTGTTTTTTGGTCTGATTTTTGTTCCTGTGTTACTGCATTGCAAACTGCTTTAGGAAGCTGTGAAGTGCCTCCCTCATGCACACACAGATACAACCAAAGATACTCACAATGTGGTTCTTCAAGTGAAGCCAGGTCTAATTCAGTGCCTGGTACTCAAGGCTGTCTTTGAATGGGGATATCTACCCAGGTTTTGCCATGAAACCTAATATTGAGACTGAAACATGCAGGAGGCAGAAGGATCTCCTCAAGGCTAGAGTTTCCCTTGGGTAAACTGATTCTGCTTCAGCTCCTAGGTGCAGTTCTTAGGTGCTGCTGGGAAAGTCAAAGAATCTGAAATTTTCTGAAGTGGACAACATGGCTGCTCTTTGTCCACTCTACCCAAAAGAATTTGTGCAGCCCATTTGCCTTCTTTTTGGACTAATTTATGCATGTGTGTGTCAGTGTGACACTCAACGAGGGAAAACTTTACATGAAACCACACAGCAAGTGTACTGAGCTCTCACTCCTGTAACTGAGATCAATGAGACCAAAGAGGCCTCAGGATGAGCTCTACTCTCCATTTACTTTGTTCTTATAATGTCAACTAAACTGTCAGCCTGGCCACTTCATGTTCTTTCACTGTTTTATCTGCAGTCTGTCATGGTTCTGTGATAAAAAGAGTCCATAGTGGACAGGACTGTCACTAAGATGAAATCGTTCTGAGCTCCTATAACACCTTTCTGTTTCAACCCAATCTTGGAAACACCTAATCTCCATAAGAGTCTCAATCACCTCACAGCGTAACAAGAGTCTAAAATCCTACTTCTGATTATTCATTGAGAGATATGTCACTATAAACAGGGCCTATTCAATCCAACATGCTTTCCTTAGCCTAATTTGGCTCTAGAAACTCCCATTTTTATCTATTAAAAAGCTTACTCCCACTGATTTCTGTTAAAACCTGGCTGACCAAGAAGGTTTGCCTCCTGTCAGGCAACAGCCTAGTCAATATGCCATCCCTTAGGGATGTAGGAGGTCTCAATTTTCCCTTTCTTCTGTGAGGTGAGTCATACTCAAAACTTCCACACAATTGACTTTGGGGAATGCAAGGAAGGGAGGGTAAAAACACTGGTTCCTTTTGAAACTCTGCCACAACATGAAAGGATGGTGTTCATAAACTTTCTGGACAAGCTTTAGGCTCCAGACAACAGCAGGACTGGATCAGAAAGCCCCACACTCCATTGTAGGTTTTTCATAATTTTTAAAGGACTCCTCATAGGGAAAAGCAGCAAAATAGATATTCCCTATTTTGTGAAGCAGTTGTTTACTCATTTCCTCCTTCATTCTCAACTACATGCCCTAGCCATTAAATTAAGAAATAGTGATTCACCTTGTCTTCTTTCTTGCCTTATTGAGTAAAATTTGTTTTAGTGCACAGTGGAATGGCAGTTGAGCACACTTTTTATTCCTCTATCAGAGTGAGAGTGAAAATAATGAAACCTGGACTTCTAAAATGTCAAATGAATGCTTAACTAGTAAACTGTTGCACAACCAATAACACAGTAAGAGTAACCTGAAATCCTTTCCTGCCTCCTCCTCTAGTCAAATTCTGAAATAATAATGTTCCCTGCTCTTTACTGAAAGCAAGAACTTAGATACTTCACCAAGGATGAGGGATAGACTTCTGTCCAAAGTGCATGGATGTGTGATCTCATACTCTTGAGTAAGATTTTTAAGATTTTACAGTGGAAAGATTTTAGGTGCACTTTTCCTTTTCAATAACCCTCTACGTGTCTACTCAACCTGAGAGTCAAACCACATAGCCCTCTGAAATATCTTTACCCTTCCCTTACATCACATGTGGAGCTTGGGCATGAAACTCCAGGGTTCTGAAATCCTGTCTACAGTCACAAACTCTCTTTGAACTGATCCACTGGCACTAATGCACGAGCCCAGTGGAAATATTTCTGTAAAATTTCTATTTTCAGGACAGGGTGTGGATGGCACATAATAAATAATTTATACAGTCATATATTGAAAAATGAGACTGTGAAGAACTGCCAAATAAAGACTAATCTTCAATAAGCACCATTTGTCATAATCATTAATGAGGCTAGAGTTCTGTAGAAGAAGCAGGCTGCCTAATTAAAAGTGCTATGCAATGCAAACTGGTATTATGTCATATCTATATACAGAAAGTAAATTTATGTTAGAACAGCATCTTCACTGTTTGCAGGTCCTATTTTGCTCACATCCTTTAGTAAGGTTTTTTAAGATGTCAGTTGAGACAAAGAAAAAAATTGTTGAAAGTCGATATAAGGTTGACATGCAGACATAGAACATCTCCATATGTCTACTGTGTAAGAAACAGACAACACTGTACTGCCTGCAGGTGTTTAAAAGCTGTCTTGGATTTCTTTTTCTTCCAATGATTTAAAAAATATATATGGGATGAACCATTCGTTATAATTATTATATTGCAATAGAATGTTGTACTACAATGATAATCTTACTCACTTACAGAGCTTTCATGAAGCTTAATGGATTTATTGTCCTGGTCTTGCTTTACGTTCTTTTGAGACTGATTTTTATAAACTGTACACAATTAAGACATTAAACAGGTCTCAAAATTTTCCAATAAAAATATTTTGAGAAGTACACACTAACACTGCACACACTATGATTTTAGCTTAAACCTCAGAACAATACTCTTACTGCAATTTCTTATGCATTTTGCCCCAGCCCTGCCACTCCCCAGGCTATCATTTTCAAATTGAGTGTCAATGATTCCCAGTGGTCTTTATTAATACTTTTTTTTTTTTGAAAGACCAAAGATTAAAGCCGAATCCATGAGCTATTATCAGATGGGAAATATTAATTTACTAAAGCATCTGAACATTTGGAGTAAATTTGAAAACAGAACCATCTGTTATATAAACTAATCCAATAGACTCCACACTTTGTATAGCCAGCTGCTGTCAAGTAACAGATTATGAAACCAAGCAATAAATCTTAATTCAAAAAATGTTTCTCCATTTGAAATGTTTGAATTTTTTTTTTGTTTTGTTTCTTGTTTTAATGTAAACTTGATGCAAGTTGGCAGGATTCTCTGAGCTTTTGGGGCTCTAGCACTCACTCAGATCCCCGTGGGAGGCTGTGGGTGCAGTCTCACAGGGTCAGCAAGGCAAGTCCTGTGATACCAACCTCCTTTGTTCATCAGCCACATGTGACAAAAGCTGGTTTTGAGATGGGTACCCCAAAGTGACAAAATTCAAAACAAGGATGGCATCTACCCTTTCCAGACCAGTCAAAATAAGGAAAATAATATTTCCTACAGCAAGGATTTAAATGAATAGTTCAGAATTCTATTCATCCTGGGTTTCGATCCCTGCTAAAGACAAAGACCCTTTGTAACAGTCAGCATTCAAATGGACTCCAGACAAAGTTTCCCTCTTTCTGATATGATGATTATGGGTCCAAGTAGCTGCCACCAGCAGATGATTCACACCAGATGCCAGGAACCACTCTGTTCACAGCAGCTGGCTCAACACATGGAACCTGACAATTCCTGCATCTAACATCACTAAGTCTGTCCTTTCCTCTCCTCAATGACATGGCAGAGAACCCTTATCCTTCTAGTTTTCAGGACTGGTTTGTCCACTCTACCCACATCACAACAACCCAAAAGAATTTGTGTAACCCATCTGTCTTCTTTTTAGACTAATTTATGCATGCATGCGTCAGTGTGTCACTCAATGAGGGAAAACTTTATACCTACATGTATAATGTATATTTTTATAAATAAACTGAACAGAATTAGTCCATCAGGATCCCAAACCAGATATGTTCCCCAAGTACAATAAGTCTTTAATATTTGATTCTTAATACCCTAATCCAGAATTAAACAAATGTCACATCATATTAGAAGACAAATAGTATTTTTGGTAGTTGCTGTGAAAACATTTCGTGTTGCTCATTTTTGTCTTCAGAGTAGAACAGCTATAGATTTGCCAACTGGTGCAAACATGTTCCTATGTATTTAATTAATTATGAAACCTGTGGCAAAATGTGGACATTAGTAGCTGAGGCACTGCAAATTCATTGGGCTTTAGGTTGCTTTGGTTTAGCTCGGTTTGCAGCTCAGTGTTATAAGACAACAATCAGATTACACAAGGAAGGAAACTTTTCAAAGCATTGAGTTGATATACAATGAAAAGAAATTAAAATACTGAAAGAAACTTTTAAACTCCTTACCTACTCTTCACCTTTGTTGGAAGAACAGTACATTACTTTTCAAGGTCTTCTGCTGCCTTCAGGTATCCCACCTGAAAAGTGACATATTAATTGTTATGAGCAAAGGAAGCAGGCTCTTTTCCTAATGTGACATATCTGATCATATAATTGGAAAAATTCTATGAAACTTCATACATTAAATGGAAGAACTATACTGCTAACAGAACGCCTTCTTTTTTTCTTCCATAACTTCTTTACTTCTCTGAAGTAAAGGGTGCCATCCATAATCAGAGACTGATTAATCTATTCCAGCATTCACCAAATCCTTTAATCACCCAGACTACTTAATTCATTGTCCAAGATAGCCTTTGGAATACAGTGTACAACTGTATTTCACTTAGGGGAGCACTTTCTGGTGCAATAACATCACTGGCAATCTAACCATGTCAGTGATTAAGTGATTCAGGGTTATATCATCCAGCCATTTGTCACCCCTGCGTATTTCACAATTAAGCACAAAGTTCTAAGTTTCTAGCCCGCATGAATTAGGCACAGTCTATGAAAACTTTTCCAAAAGTTTGCATATTCTTAAAAATTCTAAATGGCAAGAATAAATTGCCAAAGGAAAACTACTCAAAGACATCTGTTCTCCCATCAATTTATTCAACAATCTCCCGTTAGCATGTACACCAAAGGGAGAATAGGCTCTGCAGAATGCAAGAAAAATGCATTTCACTAACTAAATAAATTCCTTTATATATTGTGGCAAGACAAATAAATAAACCCAGAGATTTACAGACAGCCACCTTGGCTGACATTTCAGAGAGCTGGAGCCTTTAGCAATATTTTTTGCTTAACTCCATCCTAACAAAGCCCTATCTCTTCTCCCAAAACCTCATTTCTCAATTCTCCCCTGCTCTCCTATTTCAGGCCCACTTCCCAGTTTCTTTCTCTTTTTCCTTCCAAGGTGTGATTGCTCTCTTTGCTCCCCAAAGTCTTCTTCTTGATTGTTTTTCTCTGCTTTAATGAGTCCAAGGCTTCGCTCTACTCCAGAAATTGCATTTACCCTTTTTGTTCCCAAGCACATCTGTCTCCTCCAAGCTTTCTCTCCTGTTCTGACCTTCCTGCACTTCAGGACATTTTTTGCCAAGTTTATTTCCCCTCTGTCTCTCAAGCCTTTTTTTTATTTCTCTATTTTTTTTCTACTCATAGTGCACTAAAACCATGCCACTATTTCTTCTTCTTTTACTTTCCCTTTAGCAATGACAAACTAAAACTTGAGAATTCAGATTAGTAAAAGCAATAAAATAGCAGTCATTGTCCTGGTTTTTTTCAACCTAATATGTAGAGCAAAGAGGGAGGCTTTTAAAAACTGATCCAATCTGGACATGGCTAAAAACAGTAGCAACTTTCAAGGTTCATCTGTGATATTTTATGCATAGAAATTAATATGGAAATGCCATTTGATATTAAACTTATATTTTCTAATCCAATAATGAAATATTCAATGCTGAATGTAGTAATACCTATTTCTATAATTCAGATTTGATAACGTAATATTATTTAAATGCTAATGCTTAAAAGACTCTAGTTCTATAGGCTTACCATTTTTTTCATGTATCCTCTGGCATATGATAAAAATTTAAATTTCTACTGACTCTAAAATGAACAGCATTTCTACCCTGTCCTTCACTGATGGACATTACTAAAAAAATTCTGTTAAGATTTTACTATTCTGATAAAAAATTAACATTTTATGGGCTATTTGCAGATTACTTTAAATTTTACTTTCTATCTAACAAATAAATTAATTTTCACCAGAGGAGAGGAGGTCCTTCCCTGTTCTCAGTGATGCTAATAATTATTTAGCTAGTTGATTCACTGGAGACAGGATTAGAATGTAGGGCAACACAACAGATATTTCGTATTTAAATTCATTACTTTCCTAGTGCTCTATGCTACATTCCTTAGCCAAGCAAAACTCCTACTGACTTCCTGTATGAGGTCCATCTTTATTATTTAGCAGATTGACAGAACCAGAGTGGTACCATCTATTACAACTGGCAAATAATATTTGAATTCATCTTCCTCTTATTCACAGGATGACTCATTCTGTGTCGTACACAGTTCATTTTTGATTTATGTAAGATGTACATTTTAACATCCTTTCTGAGACTCAATTATTTAATCTATTTTTGTCATTCTATTCATTTGCTTATTCAAGCCATTTTGCATTAATAATCAGTCTCCATTCTTCTTCATTATTTGGTATTATTTGGTATAATGGAGTGTGTGCCAACTTTGACTTTTGGATAAAGCTTCTGGATGAGTGACACATTTACTGCAGAAAGTTAAAACATATAAAACTTCAGACAGCAAAAAAAGCAAGATATTTGTAGAAGTACTGTCTAGTTTTAACATCATAATTGTGACTTGAGCCAAATGAGTAATAATAGTATACTTTACCCAGCTATTTGCCTCCATACAAGAAAAAAATGTTATCCCAAATAAGTTAATACTGAGAGCTAGAAATGTAGCTCTATTCAATTTCTGAAATACTCCCTAGGGTATCTCACAGTGAATGGGAGGTGTTACTTTAGCAGAAGTCTTATTTATTAAGAGACAAAATATTCTCCACCTTATTAATAAGTCAATATGTGTGGTTTACTTTCTGTTGGAATGTAGTCTCATGAAAAGTGAAGAATGCTCAACTGGTTCAGACTTCTGCTTTGCATGTCGTGCATATGGTTTTCTGTAAACAACCGAATGCCAGGACAACTGTCAAAACTTTCTCTAGAAGTGGAAACTAAATGGGCTTCTTCCAAAGAACCACCCTGGCCATACTTCTCTGCTGCCTATGTGCACAACCAATTTGTCACCACCTCATTGAAAAGGTCAAGGTTAAATTCTTGTGATTTTCTGGCAGTTTTGGTCACCTAAATCATGACAGTGGTACTCTGATATCCTAGACTTCATAGTTTGTGAAGAGTGTGTGGACAGTGTAGTTCTTGAAAGTCATTTCACAGAATGAGAGAATAATTGGGACTGGAAGCAACCTCTGGATATTGTCTATCAATAAAAATAAAATCTAAAAATATCAGCTGTTCTCCCCTTACACACCACCCTTTTGGTTTGAGTAGTGTCAACTAATGCTCCTTGTTCGGTACTCTGTTCCAAGAACAGAGATTCTGCAATCTCTGTGGGCAGCTTCTTCCAGCCTTTGAACACACACTGAAAACCTCTCTCTTATTTTACCTAAATGTATTGTGTTTCAGTTTGTTTCCATTGCTTCATATCTTTTAACAGGACATCAGTGAGAAAAACCAACTTCATTCTCACTCCTTCTCCCCCTTTTCTGCTTAGAAAATATCCCTCTAAGGCTCTCTACGTTTACCAATTCTAGCTCTCTGTCATCCCCATGTCAAATGCTCCAGCCCCTAAATCGTCCCCATATCTTTTACCAGCATGTACAACAGTATCCTTTCTGTATATAGGGGAGCTCATGACTGGAGTGGAAAAAGGGGAAGGGTCACTTCTCTCCATCCTCTGGAAATTATTTGACTAATACAGCCCAGAACTCGGCAGGCCTTTGCCACAAGGTCACAATTTTAACTCATAGTCCACTTGTCCATCAGAATCTTCAGGGCACAAAATTCTTTTCTGGAAAGCTGATTTCCAACTGGTTGGTCTCCAGCCTGTGTTGGTGAATGGAGCTATTCCTTTGTTCTAGGTCCAGCCAGGACAGGGTTGTATTTTGCAGAAGAGGGAATGGCCAGGACCCCATGGTTATTCCAAACCACCCCAGGTGGGGAAGGGAATCTCTTCTGGGGAGGAGGGGCTCCTTCCAGTGGGGTAAAGCATGGCAGAGGGGGCTGTGTGGTAGGCCTGGGAGGGCCAGAGGGAGCCGAGGGGGAGCGTGGCAGCAGGAGCCATCTGGATTGCCTATGGATTGGTGTTAGCGAGCAATAACATTTTCTTCTACCCTCTGCCACTAGCATTTTTGCTATTTAATAATTTCATTACTCCTTCCAGTAAATTGTTCTTACCATGAGCTTTACCTTTTGTGCCTACAGTTCTCCTCTCCAGCCTGCTGCAAGGAGCAGATGAGAGGTGCATGTCTTGGAGTGCTTTCCGTGGGAAGAGTTAAGATGGAGAACGCTGTTTCTAAACCATGAAGCTTCACAGGTACAGGACTTTACATTTCTCTTTGTTATAAATCATGAGGTTTCTGTTGACCCATTTCTCCAGCCTGCCAAGGTCTCTCTAAAAGGCAGCACAACCATTTTTTGTGTTAATCACTCTAATTCTGCATCATCCATGAACCTGCTGTGTGTGCACTCTGACCCTTCATCCCGATCATAAGTGAAGATGTTAAACAGTTTTAGCTCCACTATCTCAGTCTTGGAGCACCTAAATCATGACTACCCTCCACTACAGCTTCATGTTGCTTCCCTTTAATCCACCTCACTATATCATCCAAACTTCACCAGTTTGTCAATGTAGATATTATAGGAGCTATTACAGGAGTGCTGAAAACCTTATAAAAGTCAAAATAAACAATATCAGCTGCTTTTTTTTTTTCATCCTTCTCAAAGACAGGAATGTTTTTGCTGTCTGCCAGTCCTTGAGAGTTTTGCCCAACTGCCATGACTTTCCAAAGATTTTTTTAGAGCAGCCTTGCATTGACATTGGGTGGCTACCTCAGCACTCTTAAATGATTATTTCCTCGTCAGTGTTACACCACATTTAGAAAACTATCAAAACATTCCTGTTGCTAATTTATATGTATATGTGGAAAACAAACCTTGAATTGTGTGACAGCTGTGTTTTCTGATTTAGGTTGCACAGGTAAAGAATTTAAATCTACTTCGGGTGATTCTTGCACTAGCTATTCTTGGCAAAGCCAGTAATTGTTTATTCTTCCTATTCTTCTTGAGATGATAAGAGCATCACCTGAGTTTAAATAAATCATGAAACAAAAGCAGAATAAAGTCTGTTTCACTGAATAGGTGTCATTTATCTTAAATTGTCCATGGTGGGAAAGGATTAGCTGTGTAAACAGTTAATGAGAAGAGACTTACTTGCCTACTGCAGGTTAAAGAAGGGAAGGAAATAATTGAATATCAGGTTAGCAGACTCTCTCCTACAAAAGGGTACACTTGGAAGGAATAGCTACTCAAATCTATGATGCTCATTACAACATTGCTGGCCATTATTGGAGATTTCTGTTTGGCATCAGAAAGATACACTCACACACTTTATCTATAACAAGGTGTCAAATTCCAGCTAAGAGAATTTTTTTTTTCACACAAACCTGCATGAATCAGCTGCCTAATACCTAATCCTTAATACCTAATCCTTCCTCATTAGCTTAATACATACATCTCAAAGGCATATGTCCTGTGAGCAAACCCAAATATATTTTTCTAAGATATTAACAGTAATATCTTCAGCATAACTGATTTCCAATTCTTGCATGTTTAGCCCATGTCACTCTTTCACATACCTCTATATGCATTCATTTTCTGTCTGCTTCTGCAATTGGAGTTCAAAAATTCTTACCCACTCCTGGTCACACCCAAGAAACCAACCAATGATACGCACAGTCTTTTAGAGAAATATATGTTATTTTCCTTGGTTTAATTCTGTTATTCCAGTAATCCAACACATTGTCCCACCATTGACAAAATGGGCATACTTTTGTTAATTATTGCATCTGCATATAAATCAGCTTGCTCTATAAGTTTTACCAGGCCTTCATGTTTTTTAGAATATCTCAATATAGACTCAGACGCACCATCAAGTTGCTTGACAAATTATTTTACAACACATTATCTTTGTTTGCCAGTTCACTCTGCCAGAAACAACGGGAAATTACTGTGACTTAGATCACTGCAATGAAAACAACTAAAACTGAGACTCATTTCTGCTCAGGCTAGAGGCTAAGAAGACCCACTTGGATTTGCAATAGCTCAGCTGACAGAAGACAGCATGTTAACACACCATAACTTAATTTGAAATCCAGGTTGATTGCACAGGACTGACTACAGTGAGCCTTCAGCTGTGCGCTGAACATACAGGTCTAACATGTCTGTTTGAAAGCCCTGCTTATTTTCATGTCTTCTGGAATATTTTGTGGGGGAGAAGATTTCATCCAGTCTTGAGCTAAATGCCAGTTACTAAACTAGTGACCTGGAGTGTCTTCTGAAGCACGGAAGTGTAAGATTGATGATATTAACCATATATTTAGACACACATATATGAACAGAAATGTACTGATGCTATTTGGGTTTTGCCTTTTTCTTTTATATATTCTCTGAACTCTTCACAAATACATTTGTAACTCTGTCACCCATTGTATTAGTAGCTAGTTTTCCCAGTACTTTTCCATGGCCTTTCCTAAGCAGAAAGACAGAACAAATTCCAGAGCTCCAAGCCCTGGGAGGTGCAAAGCCCCACTCCTATCTTGGTTCCTCCTGGGAACAACTCACAAGAACAACTCTTGAAGATCCATCCTAATGGACAAAGTACAACTGGTGCTGAAGGGAGGCTCCAGAGGAGAGGCTTGACCTGGGTGGGAATTTCATCACCACTTGTCCTCCTAATTGGTGTTTTTTATCAATTACACTAATTTACTAAAACCTATAAATGTGTCCTCATCCCTGTAGGGGTGGGCTTTGGTGGACATCTTTCTGTAACTGCCTCTGAAGGCCTTCATTAAATATCCTCTTTTATATTACCTTCTTGCCAAAATTACCTCAAGTTTCATTTCCAGGCTGGGCAAAAAGGCAACAGTACAGTGGCTATTTATTGATTGAAGCTCCCCAAAACATTTCCTGTCCTTCTCACAGTCCCCTTTTCTCCAGATATTCAGTGCAAATCATTATGTCAACAAATTTTGACTTGACAGTGGGTTAATGGTTGGACTCAAAGATCTTAAAGATCTTTTCCAGCCAAAAAGATTCTATGGTTATTGAATTTTATTATCTCTGGGATCTTTCTGCATAATAGTATGTGTAAAGAATTCCCCACAATGAAGCATATTCCATGCATGATTGAGATGTTTACTAGCACAATGTAAGCTAACAAACACATAAAATATGCATTGAAATGTTTTAAAGTGGGAAATTGTTGTAAGTTTTAAGATCACTGTTCCCAGTTGAATTAATTTTGAATATTCTTTTACTAATTAGAGGAAATTCTAAAAGTATTAGAGCTCTTAAGTTCTGTTTGGCTAAAATTTCATGCAGTGGTAGGTTAAACCTTTTCAATGATCTCGGGATTAGCCTTAGCTTTCAAAGCTCATACAAAGGAAAGTTCTATAGTCCTTTCATCTGAGATGTTATTTTCTTTAGGATTATGAGATAATGCATCTGGAACAACATTCATTCATCCAGGTTTGTGGTTCAGTTGAAAGTCAGTCCAAATTCCTGTAATCACAAGTGACATCTGGCTAAACATGCACTTGGGTCAAGTTTAGACCTCAGCCACTATAAAGGGCTGTGGTTAAGAGACCATGCTCAACTTGACACCTCCCAAACAGCGGAATACACTCTCAGTCCCCACCAACATAACAAGTTAGAGTTACATTTTTAAATTTTTTTGGTTTTTGTAGCTCAACATTTTCTTTCAACAGCTTTCAAGATTTTTTTTTAATAAAAAGATTTTCTGGTGTTTGTATGGTGCTTCCTACAAGAACTTTGGCTAAAAAAATGTTCAAAACCTACACATGTACCTGATGTCTCCTAGTGCCAATCAAAATATGAACCAGTATTTCAGAGCACTAACCAGTAGGTCCAATGGCAAGAAGCAAGTTACAAAATACAAATAGGGAATTTATGAAATAGAAAAAAATTGAACTAGCTGGAAGGTAGAACACATAGCAGAAAGCCTATAATTAAAAATCAACCAAAAATTCATCAGTTCTTTAATCAAGTTGTAACAAAACTAGGGAACTACTTATCTGCTTGCACCAGGTGTTTCAGATGAGACTTAGTGACAGGACTTGGCTTCTTTGATTCTCATTACCTATTTTCTGTATGAAAGCATACTGGCCCTCTGTCATAATTATTTTCCTTGGCTCTGAATGAGAGACTGAATTTCATCTCATAGTTCCTCCAGGGGCTGGAACTGGTCAGTCTTGCTTACATTTTTAAGGGTTCAGAAAGAAAAATTACTCTTTCTGGATCAACAACACTGATAAATCTCTTTCTGCATCTTACATCACTGTAGAACTGACAATTCCAGTCATCTCATTTAGCAATACTCAATTTAACACTGCTCTGTTGAGTAAAGGCCACGAGAAAAGTAAAGTAGATGAGTATATCTGTCCAAAATGTATCTGCCCACAGTGTTAGACTTCCAGTGAATACCTATTCATGTTATATGGCAGAAGTTACACCCATGGCATTCAATGATCCCTCATAGCAAAAAAAAAAAAAAAAAAGAAAAAAAAAGAAATTGTTTAATTAAAAACAAAGCTTTGTATGCCTCATTCTGCCTGAAATTCATTATCCCAAATCCGCAGTATGGTAGAGTGAGTAAAAAGCAGTGAAAAGGAGAATTAATGCTAAAGGATGCAGACAATCCAAGAAAGTGCACATCAATAAAAGCAAAGAATAGCACATAGTACAGGGGAGTAAAAGAACTTGTGGTGCACTGAAAATCATATAGAAGGAGAAAAAAAGGAAACCATAGGACAAGAAGAAGAGTGTCACAAACTCACTCTAGGGTGAGTAGCAAATAAAATTAGATACATATTTTATTTAGGTTTTGCTGGGGGATGAGGAGATTGTAACATCTGATTCAGCTTGACTTTGGACAACTCCTAAGCTATTTCTGCACTTTTCTGCTTCTAAAAATCTGTTTTTGTTTTGAACATGTATATTTTTTTATTCCTTGTATGCTCTCTATTGCTACTACTATTTTTTAAAGTGGCCCCTCTTTGTTATTGTATTTACAGCTCCATCCTACTCCTGCCCAGGGCACCTTTTTAACTGCCTCCTTTTCCCTTTGGCTCCAAACTGAAAGTAACACCTACACTGTTGATGGCTTGGTCATGGTCTCATAATTACCCCCAGCTGTTTGTCCAGGAGGCTTTCTTTCTGGAATTATAAGTTGTTTGTACATTTTTCTATTGGTCAGACATGGAAAAGCCTGTAATCTGAAATAACTGCATAGTAATTCATGTATTAACCAGGTCATCTTCTGTTTACATATAATTTCCTTTTAGCATTCTCTTACTTTCTCAAAGATAAGCCTCAAGTTCAACACTTTTTTTTCATTAAGCATTTCCTAAAGGTTTTTCTGGGATTTGGTCCAGCACCCATTTATAACAGCTTTCAATATATTAATATTTGGTAATACTGCAAATAGAGTTTCACGTGGAATAAAGACTGCCCAGGCAGTGTCATTGAGAATCACAACTTTTTTCCCCCCTAAACTGCAGCTCGAGTTCCTTGTATTGCTGCATGCAAACCAAACAGGTTTGTGCATTAAGCATTTACAGAATTTTATCTAATAGTCCTTGGAGTCATTCAGTCTACCATGTGGGATAAATGTATAGAGCGATATGGGGTAGAATGCTTAAAACTGAAATGATACAGAAGTACATAACTTGAGTGAGTTAAAACTCTTCCTGGTCAAAATCAGTAGTTTACACAGAGTTAAATACCAGCCATCCAACATTAAGGCTATGAACACATTCTTTAGCTCAAATTCTCTATCTTTTCTTGTCAGTATGATTAAAGGCTCAGATTCAATGTAACTGATGTCTAAGGAACTTTAATTTTCCTTTGATAAACTGACAAAAAAGTAATTTCTTTAATCTTAATCCAAAGGGCACAATGTTACAATGGACTCCTTGTGATTTTCACCAAAACATGTGAAAATCTACCTCCAGAGCCCTTTACTAGAAGCCACTACACATTCTGCCAGATACAGGGCTACAGGCAGTGGATTAGTCTGGAGCAATTAGCTATCAACACTTGGTAGTTGTTTCTGTGGTGTGAGAGAGGTATATGAATAATTTCCTATAAAGGTAAAATAATAATTTATTCAGAATCAATCTAGGTGGAACAGAGGGAATATGAGGTAGGAGAGCCCAAGGCTCTGCACATTAAGGATGTGTTCTCCTAATTGGTTTTGGGGGAGTGTGAGGGAGTAGAGGAAGCATTTGAATTTTGGGTTATACTAATTGCACTGCTTTTCCTCAAAGTCCTGTCACAGTTGTCTGGACAGACACACAGACAGTATTAAAATATTTTGTGCAGAGTAGGGCTATACTGCTGCAACCATTATAAGGGATCTGAAGTCTATAGCAGAAGTGAAACTGGAATTTGTAACATACCAGTGCTATAACATGGAACCACATTTCTACCCCTGTTCTGTTTCTTCTCCATAAATGCATACATACTCCTGAAATGTTCACACTCACATTTTCTGTGGATATGTAAATGGCACATGCAACATCTGTATTTTAATTTGTTGCCTCTTATATTTTGTGCATTGCTCCATTTAAGAAGAAATATATCATGACACAAGTTGGACTCGAAGGAATTCATCATGTCTGTACCGTCACTGGAATGAAATGTCTCTTTCTCCTATCCCTTGTTCCCATTTTCATTCAAATTGGACGGAAGAAACAGTCCTAGCAGATTCAGCTTGTCAGCTATATTACTGGTAAAAATCTGTTTGGAAACCAGATTCCTCCACATGAAAATGTGTGTGTTAATTAGCCCCTTTTGTGTCAGCCTGCTTCTGAGCCAAGTCTGAAGAGTCATTTGAGGGCACCGAATGTCTGTTCTGAAGAGAGGCTTACGCGATTGAGAGTGTCATGACCACTTGAAAAACTTTCTTCAAGGATGAGAACTTTTCTGTTGGCAACATGTTATCAGGAACATCTAGTCCAGCACCATCAAGGATTTTTCTGTTTATTTTAAAAACATGCAGACACTACAACTCCCTTTGGTTCTAGCGATACAGGGAATTGAGGGCAGAAGAAAAAATGCTCGGAGAGATTGATCTAATGAACTAAATGCAATTTATCATGAATAAATGTCTGGATTTAAGTGCCACAAGTTTACCTATCCACTCCTGCTCCATCTGCAATGATTTTAATCACAGACCAAAGCCAAGAAACACAGCTATGACTTATGAATTTCAGTCCCTATTAAGAAAACTGGCAAGGATAAACTCAGGGGTGTTGGTCAGGCTATTACCAGCAGAAAGAGTAAAGTGCAAGGGTATCTGCATGATGTGTGCCCATTTTTATTAAAAGCCTGTACTCATATACATTCTCTTTTTGGCTTTTGTGGCAAATAAGGACCAATGTTTTCCAAACCTTCCTGACTTCACTGGCTGATATAGGGTCCCAATCCTCCAGACTGAACTGGAGTGAACAAGGCAAAATGAACCAATTTCCTAACAAACCCAGCAAGTTTCTTCATTCCCTTCCCCCACACTGAGCCCATGCACTCACTTTATCTTTCCCACAACTCTTGTCTCAAAGAAGCTCAAGGGTTATTTTTTTTCTCCTAACCACCCTGAACTGCATTTCTGAGAGGACACTACTTCCTTCCATTCTCAGCAATTTCAGAGGCTGCCAGAGGCTGCCCCTCTTCCCAGAAGTCACTCACAAAGTCAACAAGCAGTTTACCCTCTAACTGTTTTGATGTTGGCCTGCCTTCCAGCAATTCTCAGTTGGCACATAGTCTCCTGCAGACTATAATCAGCTTGGCACATGTTAAAACACCCATGCCAGGGCCATGGCCAGAACGAGTCAAGTCAACTGCTGTGTTGCAGTTACAGTTTGCCTTGTTACAGTTTCAGCAACACACTCAAGACCAGACTCTCTGACTGCCCACATTGTCTAGCGCTTCACATCTCCTTTATGTGAAACTGAGAGCCTTGCAGCATTAATGTCAAGAAATAAACCTTAAGAGAATTTTCCTCCAGCATGCTCTGAATTCCTTACACAGCTTGGATGATCTGCATTCCTGCCAGCCCACCCCAGTTCTCCAAAACATCACGGCTGACACAGCACTGCCCATCCTGCCCTCATCTCATGTCAGACTGGTTAACCCCTGTAGCTCTTCCTAAGATTTGTCCTTTCCAAAACCCTGCTGAACAGACCAAACTCACTGGCAGGCATTTTTTCCTTTTGGAGAGGTGTGACCACGACATCTGGGACAAGAAGAGGAAGTGGAGTACATCATTCCCTGGGAGGGGAAATTCAGGGAATCAGATATCCAGGTCTACAGTCAAGAGGATGCAGTGGAACATCTCTCCTTTCCACATGGCCACTGTTTCCTATGCAGGACATTCTGTTCACAGCCATATGCAGAAAATATGATAGCAGATATTTTTTAATGAACACTCAGTGGAGAATTCAACAGCCTGCATGACAGAGAAGGCCAATGGCACTCACACTTTGCCCATTGTTCTTTCAGAAAAACATATGGCTGTTAGGGGATGAAATTTTTTCTTAAATACTTTGGAGAAAAACAACCTTGTCACTGCATGACAGGTATTTCAATTTTCTGGTTTTCCCTGAACTGCAAAATTTGCTAACACTATAAAAACATCAAAATAAGGCAGCCCATCAAGGGCATAAACATGATATAGTGCTTCTAAAAAAAAAGTCAGTGCTTAATCTGACTGTGATTAATATGGGTAGCCTTTTTATATAGATTCTGTCTGTATTAGCAAAAATAATTTTATGCCTTTTGGGGAAGAGTGTTTGTATTTAACAACTGAGAAAAAAAGGCCCGTCTTTCATATTTTACAATATTTTACAACTCTTTTGTAAGGCTAATAAAATCATCTTGAATTGTAAAATAGAAGTGAAATTGAAAAACAGAAGTGACTTTTACATTTGACCAAAAGAAGAAAAATGTTTTTGCTGTTTGCAAAGAGACTATTACTTTGGCCTAATGCCCAATATATGTTGATACAGATGGTATATCTCCCTTACCTTGCAAGAGCAGTATCCACCAAGGTCAAGGTCTTCCCTGTATTCATACCAACAGTGGCAATCCATGCACTTTACACAGCATTTTGAAGAGCTCTATAGTCCTGAGTGATCCTTATAGCACTCTCCACACTGCCAGTCCACCTGCTTCACAGGCAATGCCTTTGTTTTTGACTAAATTGGAGGAAATCTCAGCAGATGCATGGCACCTGTTCCTTGTAGCTAAATTCTTTGTAGTCACCTCATTGGGGATGCTGACAAAGCAGGCCAAGGGAAAAACAATGCTGCTTTCCTGTTCTGGGCAGCAGAATCGGCTGCCCTGGAGCCTCCTGCTCCCTTCCTCACTGTTCTTCAATGTCCTGGACAGTAGCACAGTCACAGAAAGGCCAATGGCAATGCTGAAGGGCAGCAATGAGAAGGCTCCTTTAGGAAAAGCCGGGTGATGGATCACTGAGTGTTTAGAGCAAAGAAAGGAGGAAGCATCCTTACAAGAGCTGACTGCATGGCAAGGGCATCCTGTGAATGGGAATGGCACGGCTGAAAGTCCTGTGGTCACCTCATGTTGTCACCTCATGTGGTCACACGTTCATTGTGGTCATGTGTAGGTCCTTTGCCTGAGATATCTTCATTGCAGAGATGATCTGGAGAAATGCAGAAAAGTACAGAACTATAGGAATCTAGAACTCATTGTGAACTTCCTTCCTTTATTTGTCCTGGAGCAGGAATGTTTCTGGGCCATCTTACCTGCTCCTATTTTATGCAGGAATGAAAAGCCCTAGAAGAAAGTATTTCTTGCAGTACATTGTAATAAATAAATATAATTTCCAGCTACTACTGCAGCATACACTGACATGTATAATGCTTCTCCACCTCCAAATTTGCAGATTCTTTTCTTTTCTGGAGCTATATTCTTTAAGATAAATGTTTATTTAACATTAGTAACAAGCCTGGACATGTCTATTTATTATAAGTTTAGTAAAATGGACCCTTCTTATTGATGAGGCATTAAATGTCAAGTTTATCTTGGATGACGCTTGGAAATGTAAGCAATTAATAAATAAATGTGTCTTTTTTTGTTGATATAGGTCACTTAATATTACAGTTTATCAAAAGTCAGTGATTTAATGGTATGCTTGAATCTGTGTGTGGTTTGCTTTCTTTTTTCTCCTTTGATACTTCTGGTATTAGCTCAATTTCAGAGTTCCTACAAATTTACTGTAAAAGATCTCTTTGACAATGAGAGAAGAAGTTGCCAGCCATGCCAATTATAGTGATTTTGTGGTGTGGGACTTGAGGCCACTGGGAACTAAAGATCCATGCCAGAAAAAAAAAAAACCCCAAGCTTTTCTAGGCTTCTATGTTTCTTTCACAATTGTATTCACATATCCAATTCAAGCTATGGCTCAGTAGTACGTTATCTAAAGAAAGAGATTAGGTTCACATCAGGACTTTTCTGACTACTTGATATCAAGCAGGGATATTGAAGATTTTTTTTTTTTTGCCTAGAAAAGTAACATCTGGAACAAATAGAGTCTTTAACTGATTATCATTAACACAATTGTGTTGTGTTCTCAAAAAGCTATTAAAAAGTGTTAACATGGTTACATCATGAACTTCAGCTGGTTCTTATAACACAAGATCAACTAATGCCAGACATGTACACATATGGATATTTAATATACTGTATTGTAAGACAAGATTCTGAGAACATTTTCATTAATATTAGGATTACTTACCAGTTCAAGCAGTTATTTTGAGGACAGATTTCACTACCCATATAACTCTGAAGAGTATTTAAGCTCACATGTAAAGATGTTAACAGTTCTGTGGGTAGTAAGGAAGCAAGCAACCACTATGAATGAAGAGAAAATCCTTTTTTTTCCTTTTTGTCAAACTATTCTGTCTCACCTGTCATTCAAATAATGCCTTTTAAAAAGTTGCACATGTGACAAAAAAAATCAAATACAGACTTCATTAGATTCAATTATGTCAGAATGTTAAAAATATCTCCCTGTATAAAGCCCAAGTGGACCACGACAGCGCTTTTCTCACTATGCGCATCTTTATGTACCAGTGCAAGACAGGAAGGAAAATAAAAATAAAAAACAGCCATCTGCAACTACAAGGAAAATATGGGGGACCTAGCACCTGTCATAAACACCTGGTTTTGGCTCTGGGAGAATAAAAGTGTTGGTTAATCCATTTGTTTTTAGGAGACAAACCTCCTTGACAGAACTTCCCAGCTGTATCATGAGCACACTCTGGTCATTTTGTCACATATAGCAATGGGATAGCCAAAGGCCAGGTGCTTGCTGAGCTGTGAAAGCATTCCATGTGTTTGGAATGAAGGTTCCTCTAGACTCCTCAGCTCACCTGAAGGCCAAGAAAACCCAGTAGTAGTTAGCAAATACAAGGAATCAGTACTCAATGCTTCTGGACCACATTGGATTTTTTCATGGGCAAGGTCATGAAATGATTGCCTCCAGGAAGACTGAGACAAATAAAAATTCAGGAGGCTGTTTCTCAGGCAATCTTTAGCCAGTGAGTTCCCAGTGAACTACATAAGGACAGTGATACTGAGAAGGAATTCTGAGTTCCCCAGCTGAGATGTGCATTTTGAGCCTCCAGGCATGACCATGTTGTGAGACCTTCCCAAAAAGGTGATATCCAAAAAATACCCAAAAAGGGGGTGACTGGGTTGTCTGCACAGTGAAGCGTAAGCAGAGCTCCCAAACTCAACATTGTTGGTAAGTATGGCACTGAACAAAATACTGGTTTTCCAGTGTTTGGGCACTGCATGCCATGTGCACCCACAGAGAAGCAATAATAATTTTACTAAATAGTAATAAGATACCGTTTTCATGGCAGGAGGAGTAAACTGTGAAGAAAAAAATGAGTTCCATGCTCAAAGACCAAGAAATTATATATCTGGCTATTCAGAAGGATGTTTTGGAAGCCTGGAAAGTGGTCTTGGAGATGCCAAATATGTGCTCATTCAGGTAGCCTTGAGTCCATACTTTTTGTCCTATTACCGAGCTAGAAGTATTTCCAAAATCATTCAATTTTCATTCAGGAAAGAAATGGAATGCACAGTGAGGAGCTGATGAAAGGGTTCAGGTGCAACTATATCTCATTCCTATCATATCCTGCACTTTATTTTTCAACCATAAAATCCCATTATTTAATTTAGAGTGAAAGGGATGTTATTTTTATGCAGTAACAATGTTATGGATTCTTATGATGGAAGAAATGTAAATAGGTAAATATTTTTCCAGTAATGAACAGAAGAGTAAGTTTAAACATATTGCAATATGACTAGAATCATATATAGCTGTCACAACAAAAAAGTAGACAGAAAAACACATAGCATACTCTTTGTCTCCCTGTAAACAATGTTTCTGGAATAAGAATAGAAGAAAATTATAAAAAAACTATCAGTAAATATTAGAATAAAAGAAACAAACTTCATGCACCTATCAGAATAATGTCACCTTCTGTAAAGAGTATCCAAAATATTTTTAGAATTTTAAAAAAACAACTGATTCCAAGCCAATATGTTCCAATCTTGTTAAAGTCCACGGTTCAATTATAAGTACTGAATTGTAGGGCTTCTAATACTAGATAAAAGTATTCTAAGCATACATGACACAAAGCTTCAAACAAAACTCAGCGTGCCTGTTAAAATTTGCTGGAGTTTTGACAGGTTAATTCTGTACCTGCAGTCTTTATGCCAGCTCACATAAAAATTGCCTTCACCCCTATGTAGTTATGAAGAATGAAATACCATGTCTCCTTCTGCAACCAGCACAAAACCACATCAACACTGAATCCTGCTCTGCCTTATTAGCTGAAATGTGATCTTGTGTTCACAGCTGATCTGGCTCAGACTTGTGATTCTGAATGACCTCGTCTCATACAGATCCCCTACAATGAGTATAGCCACATAAAAAAGGTCTGTTAAAATATGAATCATCCACCAAAAGACAGAAAAGTATAAAAAATTCCCAAATAAATATAAACATTGCAAAATATAGGTGGATACTCTGCTTACATGTACTCTTTCTTTTACGTCAAAAGGAAAAAAGAATGAAAATAGAAACTTATAAAGAATGAGAAATTTTAAAATCAAATACTAAGCAAAGATATTTGCTCCACTGATAAAATCTGCCACATGGCCTGCTAGGCTTTTCAAATCTCAAAGTGTTTTGAAACATTGATGATATGTGATGATCTCAAAACTGCACCAATATTCAGTTCTTTACCATTATGCTAATGCTCTTGACCATAAAAAGAGTTTTCAAAAAGCAACATTTTTTAAGGAAGCAATAATAATCTTTGATGTAGAAAATATCCTATGTAAGAAAAAAAAAGCAAGAAAAATAAAGATTTAGGAAACTGAAATAGGAGAGCTGTAAAGTAGACATAGAAACAGGAAAGTCCTGTTTAAACAGATAACACAAAATACAAAGTAAATGTGCTCTCCCTTCTCTTAATCTTCTGTGAGGAAAGCTAAAATTCCAAACAATGAAAGAAAATAGCTTAAGATTTATTTCTCTTCATCATCTAAACTTCTAGCCCATGATACTCCTCACAGGACTTGCCCTTCTTTAACAAAGTTAAAACATGTGTTCTTACTTTCTTCTTTCTTTTATCATATTAGAAAACTTTTATATTCATGCTTTTTTTGCTTTTTTTTTTTTTAATCTAAAATTCTAAATAACACAGAAGGAAAAGAGGTTGAACTATCACAGAAAGTGTGCATAGGATTCAAAATGGTCTTGCCAATCTTGAAGGATGGTTACCACCTACTAGCACCAAGAGAGATCCAGTTAGCTCTGCAGGTGCTCATTGCCACTGAAAATCACTCCAGCCAGTAACCTTGGCAGAAAAGGTTTTTTTGCTGCACTAAGGCAGGTTCAGAGCCTCAAAAAAATGTTATTCTCATAAATCCATTTGTAGAACCAGGACCTTATTCTATAAACCAGTCATGTGTCCATATTTAGACTAATGATTTGTTAATAAATGCTTCCCTTACATCCTAGGCATTGGTGTCTGCCACTTCTTGGGATGCAGTTCCCTTTCCAGTGATATTTCAATGTCTTTAGAGATGTTACTCCTGTCTTACTTAAGTTTGAATAACAGCCTTACTTTTTTAAGCAGCATAGTAATGAAGAATAAACTTTAATCTACCTGATTGTACTTGTATTGTACAGCAATCATTCCAGAAAAAGTTTTGTGAAGTGGGTCTTTGACAAGAACGCTTGCGAATGGTGCAATAGAAAAAAAAATAAGAAAATAAGTAAAAGGAAGCATCTGTTGGGAATTCTTCCAGCTGTGCTTAACACATTTGGAAGATGACAGAGACATAATATGTGCAAGGCTAACACAGTAGCTTGTCACTTCCTATAAACATGCAGAGGTGTTCTTTCAGCCATGATAACGTTTTCCAAAAAATACATAATATGACTTGCTCTGCTTTCCCTCCATGGGTCTCAAAGTAACTATTATTCCTATCTCACAGAGACAAACATGCAACTGGTTGGAGAAATTACTCAAGTGGCTCAGGTCATTCAAAGGTAGGAACTGAAATAACAGCCAAGTTCAATGTAACCATATTTAAGATCTGTTGGAGATCAAAAGTGCATTTTTGTTAGTTTTAATTCATTTACATACAGGATGCCCTGAAGCCCAGAACCACAAGTTTGCAAAATTGGTCTCAGTGGCCTAAGCTGCCACTGCCTTTCAGAAAACCTAAAACCACATCCAGTGACAAAATAACATTATCAAAGCACAGCAGATAAAAATAAAGGGTGCAAAATACATCAAGCTTACTAAGCAGATATTGCTCAGAACCACAAAATCCATGCACAGGTTAAGATCAATCAGCTATAGTTCAATGTACTTCATATTTTAAGATGAAAATAGGGGAAGGAAATCAGAATTGGTCATTTGATCAGACAATTCTGTTCAAAATGGCAATGAAGTCTGTTATAGAGAAGCACTCATGAATCAGAGTCGATATAGCCCTTATTTGGAGTAACTTTGTCCTTCTGTGGGCTCTTTTTAGTACTTAAATTATCCAGTAGTTTCTTGATGAAAGCATAGTTGACCAAAATCTAAGAATCAGAATTTGATTAGGTTGTTTATGGGTCTGGGTTAATTTTTTTTTCCATTAGCTTTCAGTGGTTTGTTCAAAATAAACCAGAATATCACTATATCAATAAGCCAAACTAGAGGTGACTGATTTATCTGTAGCTTCTATTTGATGAAAATATACAGAAAAATGTCAGTGACAGAGCTCAGTATTTGAGCATACAGAACATATTGGCTTCAGTCCACAAAACATTGTGTAAATTTAATGGGATAAGCCCCTTCTGAGTAGTAAATCATGGGAGTGAAGAGAAATGAGCCCAGAAGAAATAGTCCTAAAACATACAATAAGCACCAGATTAATTGCAAATTAAATAAATTTTAAATGGTCAAAGCAGATGTTCTTTTTTTTTTTAGAGATATCTTATTTCATCTCCAAATAGAGTTTGCTTTTAAGTAGAATAAGGAGCAGTATCTGAAGTGTCTAACTCATGCAAATACTCTTCAGGCCAAGATACAATAGATGGGCATTTTTGTCATTTTCTTACACTGTTGGCTTTGTATGGACATACACAAATACACTGCTTGTAATAAAATTTATAGTATTCAGTTCTCTTTACAGTTTTTCCTAAGTCAGCAATTAAAAAAAAAAAAACACATAGGCATTGGCATTCATGTGTCTAACTTACAGAAAAAGCAAAATACCATTAAACATATGTGCTAGACCATATTCTATAAAAATCTGTGAGCACATATTTAGCCTTGATGCTAATGATTACTCAGGGAAAAAATTAATATGTCTCTACATTCCACCTAAATGTGGAAGAAACAGTTCTAGGAAATTAAGGGAATATATAAGGTTATGCATTCTTTTTTCTGTGACAGAGGCACTTAAATGAATCACAGAAATCACTCTTCATACACATGTAAGTTAATGCTTGCCCATCTCAATTCCCACTTATTTTACCTTCTTTCTATGAATGCAAGGACAGAGCTTACACAGTCATATGTCCTAAATTTTTCTCTTTCCTAATTCTGACTTTTTGCTGCTTTTAGGAATAGGAAAGTAAGCAAATTTTTGAGCAAAGATGACCTATTCAGGAATTAATATTGGGAAAGTGAGAGCAAGACTACAAACAGCTAAAACTGGGAAATTCCAGTTTAATGGAAAATGCTGGTATTTTGATTATTCTGATTCAGAACAAACTATTTCAAAATTTCCCACAAAGCAGAAATTAAAAAAAAAACTTTAAAAAATGCTCTCAGAAATGTTGAAACACAATTTTTTGAGCTTTTTGGTTTTGTTTGTTTAGTTAATATTTTGATATTTTGTATTTTTCTACAGTCATAACTATAGCTCATCTCATGACACAATTAATGCGTAGCTTCCATAATATAGTATAATTTTTCAAAATTTAATTGTTCAAATTGTGAACAATTATAACCAACAAGAGTTAATGTATATTTCATTTGAGTAGGAAAATAGGATCAATATTTGACTTTCTATTACTCACAGCACATTTGTTTCAGAAAGAATGAAAACGTCGTGTTAATATAAAGTTATCAAAACAACAGTTACTTGAATTAATGCTGTACATTAAAATTTTGAAGTAATTTTATCTTGCTCATCATCACAGCATTTTCACCATACACCATCAGTTTACATGTCCATGGATTAATTTTGAGCTGTTACTAACATCATTTTTTTTACCACTGCTACCTATAAGCCATAATTCTGGACTTTCTCACACATCCAACACTCATGTTTTTCTTGATCAGCACGAAAATTTATGTGATCCTCCCTAAAACTTAATCATGAAGCTTGCACTCTCCCTGTTTTGCCCAAATGAGAAACTGTTTTTCATGGCCCTGCTTTCTCCTTGGTGTCTTTTCAGTACTGACAAAGCAATGACAGCTCAGTCTCCATGACCTCATCCTTCCCATCAAATTTGTCACTTGTATTTCATCTAGGGATGATGCTGCTTGGGTCACCATTACAAAAGGTGTCTGAGCCTTTTTTAAAAAAAAAGTTCTTTAGCTCATATCAACTAGCAAAATTTTTTTTTTGACTTCTGAACTTTTAATTTGATGAAAGGAATTTTCCACCATACATTTGACTAATCACTGACTTCAAAACAGAATTCCATATTAATAAAATACTCCCCTTCACCTCTTCCTGCAAAGACAAATTTGTCTCTGCCATTTTATATAATGAAGAACAGCTGTTTGCCAGCCACTGGGTTTATTTGCCTTCTTCCATCCTTTCCTAAACCATGCCCTATCACCCTCTCAGTGATATCTGTTATAGTGGTGATATCTGTTACAGGGGTTCTTTCTACCAGAGTGGTTCTGTCTTGGTTTTCTATAGGAAAACTTGTAATCTCAGTGTGAAAAAACAGACAACAGCTACAAATACTTGCATTTGGTAAGAGTGATCTAACAGAGAAGAATGCACAACAAAGGCACACTGGTTCAGGTGTTTTTAGACACTGTGGCAATGTTGCTACCTTTTAAGAAAGGATTTAGGTAGAGACAATATATTAATTAGGATAATTGCCTATTTTTGTATTTGCTATCTTCTATAAAACAGAGTTGTCCCTGGAAAAACTGACACATGAGATCTATAGCATTAGAGCATGTTAGTGAAATCATTGGAGTAATAAAGAACAAAATATGAGGGTCAGGACACATAAACACACATAAATACCTGATTCCATCTCTCACACATTTCATATATCTTTGTGGCTATTATAACACTGAAGGTTATACTTAAGAAGCCAAACAAGGATATATATACTATAGCATTTTAATGTAGAATAGCTACACACATTCCAAGTAGAAAACTGTACATCTTTTGTAAATACTTTGAAAACTGCCATAAACTCTGTAGTTTACAGGTGCATTCTATTTAAGGGAATGTATACGACTGCATAAGCAAGCAGTCACTTATTCTAAGTGGTTTAAAAAGTTATTAAATTTAACAAGGGAGAAATGAACCAATCTCCAATAGTTAACTGACTGATATGCTGACCAGAACACTATCACCAGCATAGAAGCTATATTTAGGAAACTAGTGATCATCAGATCAGTATGACCTAAGGGATTTTTAATTTTCTGTTTTAAAAAATGGTCTTTGTGAAAAAAAGCACTGCACCAAGTCTAAAAATCCCTAATGGAAACCTATCTTGAATCTCTTCTGTTTTCCTGCCTTTTCAATACCACTTTAAAACAAGAACCAAAAGAAAGAAGTGAAGTGGGACAGATCCTTAGGCTGGTCAGGTGTGTTGAGAATGGCACTGTGGAAATAACCAGCAGTAACAGTTGTTTAGAGACACTATGATTCTCTGATTACCCTGAGAGCCCAAAGCTGAGCCTTCAGCTGCTTGCTGCTCTCATGACAAAGAGAAGCCTGCTGAAACCATGGAGAAATCAAACAGTGAAGAGTGAGGAGTGTTTGAAGCCTGGGCAGCAGGGAGGTTATGGAGGAGTGTATTCCTGCTCTCATTTAGGAAGGGAAAGGCAGAAGTGTGTGCACCCATCTGTTGTGCTGCAAAAAGAAAAAAAATAAAAAAGGTAAAGATTATAAAGATTATCAGAGCTTTCTAATTTGTCTTCCCACATTCTTCTCTAAGGCTAGTGGAGTGAGTGATACATGTCCTGCGAGTTGCAGCAGGCTTCATCAAGGTATGTGCAGAATGGTGCCACCACTCAGTGACCTCTGAAGTGCAGAGGGGAGGATAAAACAGAGCAGAACATGAAAACACAGCACCTGCAGTACAAATGTGTATCAGAATACCTGAAATATCAGTATTACCTGAACCAAGCAAAATTACCTCCAAGCCCCCTGTGCTTCTGCCATTATGGTACATTAGAAGAAATCCCTTCCAAAGATTAATCAGCTTAGCTAACCATACACTGTTTAAAAATGCACAGAGCAGAGCATTAGCCATTCATGGAGGATACAAATAACTAAATGTGTCCTTTCTGCCTGGCAAGCACCCTATAGTTCAAGGTGGATCTGAAAACTGACAACAGATCTGGGCCAACATGGTCTCAATTGTTATTTTCAATAATAAAGTACAGCTAACACCTCAGCATGCAACCCTCACTTAGGGGAAGCAGACAGGGACAAAATGCAATGTTCTGAAAGAGCTTTTATGGAATTCATGCACTGCTTGTGACATGTGTTTGGTCTCTGGAGCTGCAGCCTTGTCTAGCCCTCTACTTTTAAATGCCATCTTCCAAACTCCGAGGGTAACAAGCATAAACTGTGTCTATAAAACAACATCACAACTTTATTCTCAATAGCTAAGTATTGAAATGCAAGCATACATTATAAATAGAAAAACAGCTGGCTTGGAGCACATTGCAAGCCACTAACACAGTTGAGGGATTTGAATGACATCATAACCCGTGAGAGCATGTTGCTGGCCAGCTGGTGTTATTTATAATATACTCATAATTGAGGAAAAATAAAAAGGCAGAAGTTAGGTATTGCAGAACTAATAAAGTTGAATTCTGTCTTTCTCAGTGTCATTTAAATTGTCATCAAAAGAAATTTGAAGATTATTACTATAAAGGGGGGGGGGGGTTATCACTTTATAATTACAACAGCAGATATAAGATAAATGTCATGGAAGCCCCCCAAACTGGGCTACTTGATTACTCTGTTCATAGTACTGTAAGTTCTAGGAAATTACATTATTTCTCCTGTGTGGTTGTTGAAACATCACAAAGCTATTTTGCCCTATTTACAAGTAGTTCTCAACAATTCTGTTATTTTTAGCAAATTACAAACTGTTGTTTTAGGGTTAATCATGGAGAGAGTTGGAGGTTTTAATTGGTAGTCAGCATATAGGCGTGCCAAGTTTAATAACATAAAAACACATTAAGGGAAAAGTAGATAACTGCCTGCCTGCCTTTTGTTACTATATAAATAAAATACCTATGCTGCTATGCATAAATAAAATGTGTGTTTATGTATATACACAAAGGTATGCATATATACAAACATTGCCCATACATATTTAAGTTTTCATATATTTGAAATGCAGATACACATAAATACAAACGCTCACACACAGCTACCTGAAAGTTAACCAGAATACATTTTCTTATTTTTCATGGCAGCACAAGCTCTTTTTGTCTGCTAACCCCTCAGTCACTAATTCACATTCTTTTAAAGGGAAAAAAATATGCTTCTGTGCTCTAGTTTTAAAATGCAAAGGTATGATGTTATTTGTCACCATGCCCAAAAAAGTCCTTACTCGGTAACTTTGCCAGAAGAGGGAGAGAGAGAGAGGCAAATGCTCCCCCAGCTGTTTCCTGTCTACAGTGTCTGTGTAATGTAGATAAATGTGAGGATTTTCTCTAAATCCCTCTTCTGTTTGCTAAATCTCACTGTCACTGCTAAAATCAGAGCAGATAGAGCCTGCGCAATGGAATAAAGTCCTCAATATTGAAATGTGACATTGCTCTCAACATCTCACATCTCTCTGGATTTCTTTTTTCTCATCATTACTGCTAACAAATTCATTTCCAGACTTTGCACTTTCAAGAAGCAATGGAAAAAATCAACAGTCTTTCAACACAATTAGTTAAGTGCTGCTTGTGTGATTTCTTGAAGGTAAATCTTTATTACTATTTCAAATAATTTTTTAGTTTTATTTTGCTGTGTATTGTCTGCTGCTGGCTTGAGGAGTATTGTGCACTTTTCAATAACATTATTTTAGAACTGAGAATTATTTATAAATTGCTGAACATGCAATTTTATGTGATCTGGAAAATGGCTGTATGTAATAGTTGCAATTACATAGATAACTGTAAGGGTAAACTATTGCAAATACCTGTCTTAAATTTCACTTCTATTCAGAGAACTTTGTAATATTTCAGTTATGTCATTTTTAAAAGGTCCACTTACATCACTGTCTATATTGTTAATTAATGCTTCTGAAAACATGAACTTTTAGCTATTTTCTGCAGGTGCAGGGTTTTATAGGAAAAAAGGTACTATTCACATGTTAAGTTTCTGCAGTTTTATTATACACAATTATAGAGAAAACGTTCATGCTTTCACAAGGAAACTTTTAAGGGATGTTGTCACTGCAGCAATTTTCTGGCAGCATCGTGGCATTTACTTGGTTTTTGCTTTCATAAATTAAAAGTAAATGAGAAGTTCAGTTTGTTTTCTACATTAGAAACCAGCTGCGACTCTTGCTGACCTTGCATATTTGTACAGCTTAAGCAATTGTACATAAAGAAAATGGAAATTCCTTTACATGTTCATCTCCAAGTTTTCCCTTCTAGGGAGGGCTTTCTCAGGAAAGTTTGCATGTGAAGTTTGATGTTATGACCCTATAATTTCTGCGCAATAATATAAACTGTCTTAAGGTAAATTTGACTTCAGTAGGTGCATTGACCTCTGTTTCTGTCAGTTGGCTCAAGTCCAACTTTCCATTATCTGCAAATTTATATCCTTCAAGAACTTTTTTTCCCCTTAGTATTTTGCAAGGATATTTATGGAGTTGAAAGAATTATCTTATTTTATTTGCTTAGGGCCTAATATTTTTTTTAAGTTGCTCTTACACTTAAAACACACTTATCTCATTCCTTAATGACCTAATTACAGATCTGAAATTGCAAGAGATGAAATCATTCCCTTAATGTATAAATGGGCATCCTTTCCAATATACTTGAAAGAAGAGGGGTTGGAGGTTTTTTTAAGTATTGAGCAAGGCTCTAAGAGACATAAAAGTAATGTGCTAGTTCCTCAGCTGTGCATCCTGCCAAGCTTCCTTGGAATCAATGGAACATATTGATTTAAGTTAGCATGTAGCCCAGATTCTTTTCTCAAAGTTAACAGTATTTAAGCCTTGATCCACTCCAGAGTATATATGCTTTATTTATATAACAATTACCAGTGAATACTGATATTTCATAATAATTGCACATTTCTACTATGGCTTGATAATCAGGCCCAGCCCCTCTGGAATAAAATGTAATTTTGAAGATATAACTCTTGATTTCTTGCTGTAGCATATAGTCTCCAAAAAAATGTTGCCTCCTGCACGATACTTATAATTCTTGCAGATGTTCTTACATGTTACTGAAATGACCAAGCATGTGAAGAATTCTTATGCACAACTTGTGTCAAGTGATAATTTGTTAAATGAAGGGGACTTACATAGAGGAATTAAGAAGCGAATGAGATGCAGAGTGTTCATATATGACATTCCTTTGTAGTGCTACTCTTCTGGACTACTAAAAGAGCAATGTAGCAAAAGCTGGCTATTTTACTGAAAAAAAAAAGAGGAAATTCCAGCTGTGAAAATATGGTCAGTCATTCTGTGCAAGTAAAAGAAGTGCTTAACCAGGCTCATCTTGAACCTGTATTCAATTTCTTAACGTAATTAGATGCTTCAATAAACCCCACCCACACGCCAATGCGTTTTCTTTTAAGCTCTCAACTTTCTAGTCAGACTGGGGATAATGTAAGTACCCTGCTTGATTGTAGAGAACCTGCAGCAATATTGGATTACAACTCTGTATTTCCTTAAGAATATTCCCCTCAGATATAAAGGGGTACTTGGATTTTATCACAGGCATATTGAATCAATTAATGTTGTGTTTAATTAAAATGATGAAGTAAAGTTAAAGTTTTAAACTGTGTTTTGGAATTTGCTTTAATGAAACAGTACTTGATTTATCAAACAATTGATTGAACCTCAGAAACATGTGAGCCTGTTTTCTTTTCTGCAAAGTTTTTACTTGTTTGAAAGTTCTTGACTGCTGTTAAATTTGGAGATAAAGTTAGAAATTCTCTGTGGTTTATACTGTGCAGTCTTTTTTGGCTTCCACTAAAGGAAAAACAGTAGATAATCTGTTTTGTCGTAGTTCAGTGCTGATATTTATCTGAAAATGCAAGCCAGCTGAGAAGTCTTTAAAAATAAAAAATTGTTAAATGTCTAAAATTTATGTTTAATTTTGGACCAAATGTTATACGAGAACAAATTGTTAAATACATAATGTTCTTGTATTTGTAATGTCTTTCAGCTTTCTGAGGCAGTGTGCTAAACAGCTTTCTGCTTTACCTCCTCAGAACTGGGAACCATCTTAAACTGCAGGTGCATCACATTTATCTTATAAATTCAAAATATGGCAAAGGAAAAAAGAAATTGTTGTTAAGATATGGAATCATTGCAGGAAATAGTGCCTCATGTTATCATCATTCATTTATAATCTGATTTTTCTCCATCTGCCATTGAAGTCATGATCATGCATTTGAGCTTGTTGGGGTTTGCATGGCAAAGTTGGCTAAAGACACTTGTGAATGGGAAAATAATTTTTTTTTATGGTATATCATGGGATTTAAAATTATTCATTATTTTTACAGTGGAAATAAGAGACTCATCCAGCAAGGCACTAAGATCTCTTGCCAAGAAAATAAGAATTCTTAAAAATTATTGACTAAAAAAGGCTCAATATCACACTGGATCAGATCCCAATTGATCAGAAAATAGATAACTACATCTTTTTTTCAAAAGTTCAGTGAAGAAATATTAAAGATTAAGTGGTCCCTGAACCCCTGAAAGAAACTTTAGGGAAGATGAATCATTTTACTTTCAATTACTTTGCACTAGACTGCTAACACAAAGCAGTTTTAAGCCAAGTTTAACTCTATGTGGAAGACAGATTTTTAACTTCTTACCTGACTGCAATGCTAATGTTAACCTTAAAAGAGAATGAAATTAAATGCAGATTTACACCTTTCAAAACTATCATTTTTGGCAAGTGATCTAAACAAGTTCAAAATAAGCATTAAGCACATTACTCAGTGTCCTGCTACTCTACGTAAATAGCTTTTCTTAATATTAAAAGAAAAAGCTATCTTCTTTGCATGTTGGGTAAGAAATTGGGTGGACATAAAGGGATACAAAAATAAGTGACTAAATGGATTGGTGCAATTTTACACCCATTGAGAACTGGTCTTTCTTTGGTCATAAGTACAGGAAGATAGTTTGTAACCAAATGTAAATGAGAAAAGAATTATCACCTCTGTATTAACCTCATGGCCACATCTGCCTATGAGGGGATAATGAAGGTCGATGAAGTATAGCTCCTTAAAACAAGTAAAAATAGAAATCTTTAATGTTTTAAAATTCACACTCCTTTTAATTTCTCAAATGTTTGCCTGCTAGTAACAGGGAACTGAAAGAGTGAATGAATGTAGTCTTCAGCTACAGAAGATCCCACATCAATTCCTGTAACTTTGGCAAGTTGAACCTTGCAACATTTTTGGTTTTTCCTGGTGTTTTCCTTTCTAAGGTGGCTGGAGAACTGTGGTGTACCAATAATGAACTATTTTTCTCTTGGGCCAAATTTCCTTACAGCAAGATTAGAGTCATTTATTCTTCTGACAATGTTGATTTTAGTTTAAACAGCCTTTCTCCATCCTATGCCACCCCCCCATTTCTCACAGTACATTGGCAGGCACCTGTCATATTCCCTCTTAGCTTACCTGGTCTGAGACAAACCAATTCAAGGTTGTTTTCTTTATTTATATTATTCCAGGCTTCCCTTTGTCTGCCTATTCCACCCTTCCATCTTTTGCTTTCCAAAAGCAAATATAAGTCATAGATACTACAGGGTTCCCTAACTAGATGTGATTGTGAGAATTCACCAGAATAAATAATCAGTTTCCAAAATACATAGACAAGGACATGTAGGCAGTTGCAAAATCATGGGGAGACATTTCCTGATACCATGCTTATTGTCCAAGAAATCACAGTACATATTCATTCTCATTCACAAGTGTGCAGGAGTCATTTTTTGTAAGACTCTTTGGGGAAATTCTGACACTGCTTCTTCTTCCTTGGCAGGTGAAGATGCACACTGCGTCCTACATCCATTTCTTCTACCTTGGCCTGTGTTTGCTTACCTTAACCAGTTCTGTTGCTGCTGGCCCAGAGACACTCTGTGGTGCTGAGCTGGTTGATGCTCTTCAGTTCGTGTGTGGAGACAGAGGCTTTTACTTCAGTAAGTCCTCCCTTTCTTTCCTTTAACTGCTAAACACTTTCATGTAATCCACTGGAGTCTGCAAGTGCTGTAGATTAGTTTAGCTATGATCATCCAGGCTGCCAACTAGGACTGGTGTCTTATACCTGGAAGATGCTCAAGCCTTCAGTTACCATAAAGCCTCAGTGAGGAATAATGTAGTGCCTGTGTTAAACCTCTCTTTCTGATAAAATTTATTTTGAGACTTGTTATTATTTTTCAACACTTTCCAGCTGTCGCTATTTCACCTGCTGTGTTCCTGCTTTCCACTGACCTGTCACTGAAATCAAATGAATGAGAGCAAACACCAAACCCAAGACACTCATGAGGCAGAACTACACGTACCTGTTATGTGAGACTACTAGTAAACACTTTAAGTACACACTTTTTCATGTTAAAAACACACTAAGCTTCAACATCTGGTGTAAAAAAAATGAAGAGCTGGAAGGCAGCAAGCAGAAAGTTACTGCATCCAAGTATCCACATGCTTCATCATTTAAATACAGGTGGAGGGAAATTCATGTGTGGTGAGATAATAAAGGCTAACACCAGTACAGGCAACAGATAAAGTTAACTCTGCAATAGTGAGGATCAAGAAATACTCAGCTTTTATGTAACAGAAATTTATTTCTGATTTTCAGCTATTTGCCACTTAAAGTTAATGAAACTTTTAGTTAGGAATATATTCATTCTGAACACATTCAATAATACATTTCTTCAAAACATGATAGAATTTGTGCTCCTATAGCCTCTGAAGCTAGCATTTACTTTTAATAACAATATGTATTTCTTTGATTTCCCTGATATTCCTTCATGACTGAAGCTTCTTGTCTTCTCTGCTAACATTTTTGTTTTTCTGATCATACCCACCCTATTCCTATTTATTTCTATTCATGAAGTCACTGCTTTAAATGTTTTCTCCCTGCTTGCAGTAAAAACAAATTCAGACACTTGCACTTCTAAATTACAGAAAATTCTACCTTCTTCAACATATAAATTGTAGAGATTTTCACTATCTTATTGGCATATTTTATTAAAGTTCACTTTTGGAACCTTAGTTTTATGTATACAAAGTAATCCACTATTCACAAAAGAACCTTTCTTTTCTGTATTTAACACTTCATCTCCTGTGAATAAGCACCTACTCCAGGGTGCTGTTCAGCTTTGTATTCTGGTGCTAAACACAGCATTAAAAGTACTGGAATCTCTCATACAGGAATTTACATTTTCCTACAAACTCATCAGGTGCTCATTTTTACACCACAATCTGTTGCATTTATTAGCAGCAGAGTTAGGGATTATTTGAGTGTCCTACAAATGTTTTATTGCTGGAGTGCCTGTAAAGACTGTCATCTCCCCCTCTTGCTTCTGCACCAGAAAACATTGAGACAATACATATAGAACAGCAGAGCAACTGTTCTTTTACTGTGTATGAATCTCAGGTGTTTCTCTACCAGCAAAATGTTTGCTGCTGGTTCAGAGACCTCTCATGCTTGCTTTCCACAAGAGTAGCTGTTATTGCCCAGCAATCATACATACTGTTAGGTGTACTTTGTGATCCTCAAGGTAAGAGGTCATGTGAAATGCTAATCGTTAGCAATAATGCTCTTTGCTTTCAATCTCAGTTATTCTAGGGTTTCACAATCTGTTTCAAACCTCTACCCCAAGCTAGGTCATCCTTAATTTCAAATACCATGATGGGCTTCCAGTGTTTCAAAGGAGATCATTACCTTTGCAATCTTGACCTTTATCTGCTGTCAGTTTAGACTTTCTCTCTAGTCTTTGTTGCTTTCTGACATTCTGAGTTTTCACTAAAAATAATGTAACAACACTATAAATGTCAACCTTGTTGTCTGTGGAAACCTGTGGAAGGTTTTACTTATGAATGACCACCCCATTTTAGGAGTCTTGCACAGTTGCAATCAATAGCCTGCAGTTGCATCATTCAACAGGAATGTTATGAAGCTGACATGTATGTGGCCCCTTGGATGCCAAGTAATGTGTGTGCTCTACCTGGCTACTTCTTATTTACGAGGAAGAAATTGAATCTGTTTTAACCCTCTCCCTCTTATTTGTTAGAGTTCAATCAAAAATACAGAACTAGAGAAAAGTAATCCCAGTAACATTGGTAAAACAAATTGAGATCCTCATATCAAATGTACTACAGAATGCAGCATACTATTAGAAGTTAAAAATGTTGCTTGATTTCTTGGGACTTTTTAAGAACGCCACATCATTTGCAGAGGTAAAAACCCAATGAAATTTTTATTTTGTTGCAAAGAGTATGTCAATAAAAGTAGTATTTTAAGCCTTCTTTTCTCATACTCTGGTTCCTTTAAATAAAGTATAATCAATGGTAGTATTTGCCTTTAACTTGCACAGGAAATAGCTGTCAGGAATTTTTTTTTTCTTCCATCACTCTGTATTTCACTAGAGACTTCAAATATAAAGAATACCTTTTGGCTGAGGTGGAATTCCTGGTTCTGAGTCAAGGTCAAAGCTTCCAAATATTCCTTGGGAATTGTGGGTGGAAGTGAAGATAGAAATAATTGTATTACTTTCTGTTGAAACTCTGTGCTTCCCAGCCACAAGGATGTATCTATGGCTAGGACTGGAAGACAAAATTTTCCTTTATATAGTCTACTCTGCCCAACTTTTTAGCTATAAAAGGAAACTCCTTACAGCTTCTGAGGAGATGCCCCAGCTGCTTACCGCACACAAGGAGAAGTACTGATTTCAAGAGAAAGTAAAATGTGATTTCTACCACTCTCTGTTGTCTTGAGATTGACTGACAAGGAGCATTTTTCAAAGATTTTTAAGGGAAAACACAGCACAAATCCCAAAATTTAACATCTGCTTTTTTCCCTTGGTCATATTTAACTCCAACCAGCACTGGATACTCCTCAGGCAGCTTTTTGTCTCCTATGATTTAGCAGAGAAAAGCAGATTGTTGCTACATTTTACCTAGGGACATATCTCTAGGAGAACTTCTGTCCCTCAGGTTCATGTGTGCTAGGTTTTGTTAGAAGAAGATGACAGAGAACCTGGCCACAGCTACAAAAGTGGCCACACTTAAACACAGCTTTTCTCAGTGTTTCTCCAATCTCAAAACCTCTGGATCCAAGAGTCATGAAGCCAAGTGGGATGGCTTTGACATTCACTTAAATTTTAATGTCCAGAAAGGTCTACCATGGTACGCTCATTACAAAACAACACTGAGAGGAGAGAATGTTAGAAAAACTTAAAGGAGAAATTACAGGAAACTTACAAAATTAAAAGCCTAAGAGGGGGGAATTTTTTCTTGGAATAGTCTAGTCTTATCACAGAAATTTACTTTGTAGATTACTCAAAAAAAAATCTTCATAAATGTTGAATTTGACGAACAGTCATTCATTCTTGCTCATGCTGTTTTCTCAGGGCCATTACTACCATGAGATCTAGTAGTTTGTTCTAAGGAGAAAATACTTTATTCTTTTTTAATCTTCTCCTTTGAAAATATACCTTTTAAAATAAATACATAGCAGTCTTGCTAGCAATACACAATTGCCAATAAAGAAACAGATTTCTTAATTCCTTAAACATTTTCAGTCTTCTAATTTCTAATGCCCAAGTTAGATGGCAATACTTATTTGAAACCATGACAATCAACATTCTGAATTAAAACCCCACCTTTTTTTTCTGTTAAAAACACTGCTTTAGTCTTTTGGTGAATCTTCTGAACAATCACTTGCATAAAAAAGCAAAGAGCGGAATTTGGGTACCTGAGACACTGGAGTTCCTCTGATATTCTTCAGAGAATGACCTAGCACATGCTTCCACGTGTAAAGCAGTGAATCCCATAAAAGATGGGCTTTTCTGGCATCAAGCTTAATGTTCCCTGTGTCAACTGCATTGAGGAGAATTACTACAGATTTTTACTACTTTTTTTTTTTTTGTCCTCTAAGACAATCAAAATTGTGTGCTGTCCTTGGGAAAATCCCCAGCTGTGCACAACGTAAGACTATTAGTTTATAATCATCAGAAAATCAGGATAAGCCTGTGAATATAATTTTGGGTGATGAGAGCTGTCATGAGATTCCTTTGCTTTGTAGAACTAAGGTATATGTGGAGGAATTACTGCCTTAGAAAAGAGGAAACAAGCAGCAAAGCAACAGGCAATTACGTTCTGCTTCTCCCATTTCCCTCTAGTTAAGAGCTTCTTGTTTACTTCAGGAAGTCTGCTTTTAAGATGTTATTAAAGTTTCTAGGCCTGTCAAACCTATCAGCATAATTACAAGAGATGGCATGGCACTCAGTTCTTTAAGTACTCCATACCTGTAGGAGCTATGAGTCATTAGCTCCTCTCTGCATCCCTGATTGAAAGGAATGTTAATGTTAGAAGCCCAGCAGAGGCATGCTGAAAAGCTGCCACGGACACACACAGACTCTGGTGTCACTGACAGTCTCACAAATCTTTGCAAACATGTGCTGGTCATCTTGGCTGTGTCCATACAGCAAGATCTGAGAGTGTTTTTGAGTTCCTTGGTCTGGCTACATGCCCCATTCACGTCCAAATATTATATCTATGGAAGATTTGAGCGTATTCTTCTGTCTATCCCTAGGTTCCTTACCTCTTACCCTGGAAAGGAGCTCAGGTGCGCTTTAGCCAGGTCTGCAGGGGCAGTGCTCAGGGAACCAGAACTATAGGCTGCTGATGGATCAGTATAAGAAAGAAAACAGTTCTGGCTTCTGGAATGATATCACTGTATAGTCAAACAGCTGGCACAAGTTTTCTGTGTGCTTTGTTGCCCCTGGTAGTAAACATTGAGGAAGGTCTCTGAAAATAAGCCAGTCTTTGGAAGAATTTTCTCATTTTTTACCACATTAAGAAAGGGTAAGGAGTTGTTCATAAAGGTTAACCTCAGTTTAGTGAGGTTAATCTCCTTAAGTTACCTCCTTAATAACAGAGAGAGGTTCTGTCTTCTTTCTCCATGGATTGCAGAGTAAGTCTAGGAGGAGTTAGCCTCTGATAAACACTAAATTTAGTCCCTGCAAACAGGTCTCTGCAGCTAGTTCCTTAGGTCACCAAGGATTTTATAATTTTTCAACCTTTTCCTTAAGAGGGACTGAAATAGTGATGATAATTTTAATGAAGTGACTGGAAACAAATAATTGATCAAAATTTCAACAAGAAACATCTCTGTAAAAAGTGTCTACTATCAAAACCAAATTAGTACATTTTCTCCAGAAGTTCAGTTTATATATGTCCTTTTTAGCTGGTGGATATTAGAGATGTTAATGCTTTTTATGATGTTTACCTTTTTTTATGCACTAGACCAAGCTTCAAATTTGGTCTCAAATAACAGAAAGCTGTTACTTGACATTTGATTCCCTAACTGCTAGATATGTATTTAATACATAGTTTAGTCTCATGTTGGATAAAGCCACTCAAAGAAGCCCTTGGCAAGATCAACATTAATTCTTGGCATAGCTACCCATCTTACTTTTCCACTGAATCTTAAATACTGAGAAAAACCCTTCCCTGACTTCAGCTCTGGCACATGCTCTGTGCAATCAGACAAAACTTTTGCGTATGGACCTCCTTGTTTGTTCTGGTATCAGTAAAGCATTTGTGATTTTCGATCAGCAGCAGGAGTCACAGAGTGAATCATTCCATTCAGCAGAACCACATGCCCCATTAATTAAAACCTTTTGCATTTACTACCTGGGCATGGAGGGCATTCCATGCACAGTGCTCATTCCAAAGGCAGAAATTCACAGAGCCATTTCTCTAGGGCTCATTCAGCACTTTAGCTCTTAGGCACCTTTCAAACCCTTTCACATTGCTGAAAATCAAATAGAGACTTGAAGGCACCTCGGTGCTTTGCTAACAAAGGATGGATCTGGCCTTGCTTATTAAACCACATCCAAGCTTAATTGTTCAAAATATGAAAACAAATGCAAGAGATAACCAACAGTTAAGTAATTTCTCAGTCTAGAAATCAAGACAAATACCACAAATGTATATTTAGTGAAGAAATTATGCTAAATTTATCTCTGGTAATAACCACAGAAACTTCTATGTCAAGAGGAAGGAAAAGCCATTAATGCCTACTTTCTGCGTGGTGCATTTAGTGCAAAACCATTATGAAAGATAAAGCCCAAATTCTGGGTCTAACTTTTAAGTAATGACAGCCATATTTCATGTTTGCATCACTAAATGAGGTTCTGAGAACAAAAATTCTAACGCATCCATAGTCTTTGGAGGGGCATACTATATAATGACCAGTGGGTGAGTCCAGCTTGTGAAAAGTTACTTAAATTCCTACAAAAATACAGCCTAGTCTGAGATAATTTCCGTGTTTTCTGATTGAATCCCATACACAAAGAAATTTTATGTTTTCAATGTCCTTACTCTTACTAGGCAGAGCAGAATGCATTTGCTTATCTCATGTTAAATCCTTTAATAGTGAAAACTTGAATAGCTTCCTTTTATCAAAGAAACTTTCTAGGGCTCATGTGTCTCTTGCCTTTTTTTTTCCTTGCGTCTACAGCATATTTAAATATTTCCCATCTTATTCTGAAATTCAGCTGTGATCCCAGTCTTCCCATTTATGTAATATATCTCTTCTAGAGTAAGAGGATGCTTCCAGACAGCAGGCCCTTCTGCTTCCTTATGTGCCCATAAAAGTGTGGAAGTAGGGAAAAAGTGTCCTGTTAAAACCTTTCCTTTGGGAAATTATGACTCACACAAACCTGAAATTATATTATATTTTTTATACATAACTATTTGTTTATATTGTTTGTGTCTTTGTGTATTGGGCAGAGATTTACACAAGGCTGAATATGCAGAAAAAGGAAGGGGTTGGCTCAGGCCATTCTGATTCAATCCAGCTCAGTGAACTGTTTTCTTTCTGAAAATAAATATTCTAGGAACACCATTTCTATCTCCAAAAAAGTAAACACTTAATACCCCCAAATCCTATAAACAGCAGGTTCTAAGAAAACAAATCCTACTGAAAATTGGTTTGACTTGAAAAGAAGGTTCATTAACAGCCATATCCTTCTAAGGCCATGGATAAAATCATAAATTACGCACACAAACTCTGTATTCTAAAGAAAATTTTAAATGTATGGCTTATGCACGGGTATAAAACATCTAAGTGTCATGGAGAATATTGTAGGGAAGGTGTCATTCTGCTTGTGGATCTGAAAAAGATGAGTACATTCCTAATTATGTTTGCAGGCTCTTCCAGACCACATATAATAAATCCAGTTTACAAGAAGGATTTGTTTTTAGACTTCCATTAACTATACTGAAGGTTTCTTTTAACTCAGCCCCATGAAAACGACTGGATATGAGCTTCTACTCTTATAATGAAAGCTATACAGCTTCTTTTTGTAAGTCTTCATTGATTACTTCAGATTGCATGAAAGCTAATGAGGATATTTATTTTAGGTTAACATAGCAAAAAAAGTGAATATGCTTCTTACCTTGAAACTTCTGAAGATAAATAACAATATTGTTGCAATAATTTGTTTCTACATCCCCCAAATTCCTGAATTACTAGTCAACAGGTCTTCCATGAAAAAAACTTAGTTTTTCCTACGTATTTGAAGTTTTATGTTTCTTTCCATTAAAGTTTCCAGCCTTTTACAGACATATTTAGTTTGGCAGGAAGAATCTGGTGACTCATAGACTGTAGAAATTTGAGAGCAAGCTACTGAAAATGTATCTAATTTCTTCTTGTGTAATTTGGGAGCAAGCTACTGATAGTATGTCTAATTTTCCTAGCTTAATCAAATGTATTATTGGCAAATACATGTCCTGAATAAAAGCCATGTTTATTTCTGAAATATATAGCTAAGATTAAATGCAAAAACACCATATATATTTGCTTTTAGAACACTTCTCATTTTTTGTTCTAATTGTTTCTGGCATTTCTCTCTAAATCAATGGGCACTGAATGAAAAACAGAGGCACTAGTTGAAACAATTTGCATTACAATCCTACTTATATTTTAGAATTCAGTAATGTAAAAGCGTTCCTTATGTTGTTTTTTGTGGTGGTTTTTTGGGTTTTTTTCATATTTTCAAGAGAGGATAGAGGTGTAGGAAGCATAGGTGCTGTTATTATACCTTTATAATTTATCTAGAGAAAGACAGATGTATTCAAAAAGATCTCATCTGTATTTTATGCTGTTGACTATACTGTTCCTTTCATGTCTTTTCAGACCTTCCTAGATATACATCATTTTAGTTTGTCCAAATACAGAATTAACTTGCTGAATGATTAACACTGAACAGAGTGTGACCTGAAATACAGAGATTCTGGTTCAGATGCAGTCCATCTATTTTTGGGCGCTTAAATGAAGATTCTGAGTTAGGAGTCTACTCAAGCTCATCCTGCAGTCAGTGAGAGGACTAAAAAACTTTCAGGGCTCTCATTAAGTTATGAATTTTCCCTAGGACACCCTTTTTTTTCCTCCACTAAATTAAGCAAGGAAGCTGTAGCAATTGTACTCTTATGCTCGTTAAGTCAGTTGGGTAAGGACCCTCCATTGGAAGCCTAAATTTTGGCAGAATTAATCTGTTTAAAACCACACAATGAACTTCCATTTAGAGGTAAAGATGCACTCATACAGATCCCATTTTAGATCAAAGCAAACCCAAGCTTATTTTAGCTGCTATGGTGTAGTGCAGTTAAGCAAAGACCCAGAAAGCGCTTTATGCAGGTAACACCAGTTAGAGCTGCTCCTCTAGCTCTTAAAAACTCCCAGGCTTTAGTCTGACTAAGTGTGAATCCTGTTGGAGAAAGCACTCCAGTTGGACACAGTAAAAGTGCAAGGGAAAAGCTTATCTATCTTTTCTTTCTTGATAGAATAGATAGAATATACTCTTACATGTTATAGCAAGTAAAACTCCTTCATGTTTTATTTCTGCAAAGCAAGGTGTACTTTTCCACGCATAAGTAATGAAGCAGTTTTTTACACTGGTGTTCACACCAGATCATTTCTATTCCTATGAGTCTTCATTTTCCAGTAGTTTTTAAAGAAATTGAGACAACAATAATGTTTATAACCTACAGAGGCAGCTAAATACCAGATGTCATTAAAGAGGGATTTTCTCTTTTAGAGGGCTGTGCCTTCTATCATGGTATCGTCATGGAGAAAGACACAGAATGATGCTCAAGTGAGATACTCAGGCAATGAAACATTCACAGTTAGGTTGGATAGGGCTCTGAGAAACCTGATCTAGTTGAAGATGTTCTTGCTAATTTCAGGGGACTGGATTACGTGATCTTTAAAGGTCTCTTCCAGCCGAACCTATTCTATCACTTGGAAGATTTAAAATATAGCTACTGCTGACTTAATGAGCTCACCTCTAAAAGCAATAATATGAGTGAACTAAGAATCCCACTGGCTGTAAACCATTCAGTGAGTCGAAACAACACAAAGCATCTCTACCTTCCTCACACCAGTACCCCTCCTCATCCAAGATAATATAGAAAAGCAAAGAACCACTTCAAAGACGTTGGCATTTCATGATCTTCTGTAAAGTTACCTCTTTGCAGAGAACAATAGTCACAGTAGTTAAAATTTCCAAAACATCTATGGGGACAGGAACTGCTCTTTAGGTTGTTTGGACATTGATAATCCTTTTTCAGTACACATATTGTTTTGAAGCAGAGTAAAAAACAAGCACTAAAATCAAGAAAGAATTATTTATGTTTGCTATGAATAAATATGTATATGACATAGCTTATTTCAAGGTGCTCTTAGTATTGTGCGTTGTACTATTCCCAGCTGGTTTGGCTTGAGGAAATAGGGGTAGAAATGGTGCTGTCACTTCACATTTGCTTCTGCATTTAAAAGACACAAAAAGGGTGTTCTCAAAAATTATTTCATACACCCAAGGAGTTCCACCACCATTTGAGGAATTACAAACACTAGGTTTAATGTAGCTATTCCAAGACACAAACATTTTAAAACGTGGAATGGTCAAGAAAATCTGTTGAATTAAAAAAAAAAAAAAAAAGGAAGACATTTTGCAGAATTTCACCCTTGTCTTTCTTTCTGGAAAAAAAATAGAATTAAATTCTACAACTGCAGCTACAATGGCGTTAAGTCAACTCCCCTAATTTTTCTTTCATAGTCATTTCATTTTAGTTTTTGAAAGCAATAGGACTTGATGCAATAAAATACAACTATTTCCTGTTATCACTAAGATGGAGACTAATAAAATGAACAGAATTCGTAAGTGGTGATATTCTTACTGTCTGCTGTCCTTTTCAAATAGAAGTTTTTACTCTGATATGAAACAGATGAAATTCAGATCTGTGAAAAAGGACAACACTTTTTTAATAAATAAGGCTTTCCCTGCCCCCATCAAGAATCAAATAACCTGCAACAGATTCTGAATGCAAAATGATTATATTATGAAACAGGTGGAAATATCTTGTTTATTTTTTTATTTTAGGATCTAATGTTTTTAAGGTGTATTTCTACTTTTGCATGTGGCAAAGAGAAAATGTCAAGGAAAATCTGATATGTAGTATAATAAAGAAGGGACAAAGCCAAAGCCTGAAAAGGAGAAAATAGTAATGTTCAGAAGCGAGGCTGGCCCTATCCAGGAGTTTCTTCATAATCCAAAATTGTGATTCCATGGATACTCACTCATGGCTATCTGTTAACTTCAAATGGCTTTAGTTCAGATCATTGACGATAGTAGGAGTTAGTCTGAGGAATTCTATTTCATGGGCTCTGTGCTATGCTCACTAAAGAAAACATTGATCACTGATTTTCCTAGGTCTTTTGGCCATAAGTGTCATTACACCACAAATATTTTCCCTTGACTGGATTCCCATTGCTTTCCTACTAGTCACCTGTTTTTCCTAAGAACTACCCACTGAACTTCTAATATTTTTCTTTCTGTGTATAAATACAGCAATTAAAGGCCTTTTTGAGCAATCAATAGATACCATTTGCTCTGATTTGAAGAGGGTACACGCACATACAAAAACTCCACATTTTTAACATTATTCAGACCAACCCGAAAGTTTGTAGTTTAAAGATCATCTATCATTCAGTTCTTCATAGAATCATGGAATGTGCGGAGTTGGAACAAACCCATCAGGATCATGGAATCCAACTCATGACCCTGGAGAGGACACTCCAAGAGTCACACCATGTGCCTGAGAGCACTGTCTAAATACTTGAACTCTGACAGCCATGGTGCTGTGACCACTTGTCTGAGGAGCCTGTTCCAGTGCCCAGCCACCCACTGGGTGAAGAACCTTTCCCTGATAACCAACATAAACCTCCCTTTACTCATCTTCATGTTGTTTCCTCAAGTCCTGTCACTGGTCACCACAGAGAAGGGATCGATGCCTGCCCCTCCTCTTCCCCTCACAAGGACTTTGTAGGCTGAAATGAGGCCTCCTGTCAGGCTTTTCTTCTCCAGGCTGAACAGACCAAGTGCCCTCACCTGCTCCTCCTACAGCTTCCCAGGGCCCTTCACCATCCCCGTGTCCTCCTCTGAACATCTCTAAGAGCTCAATGTCTGTTTTACACTGTGGCACCCAAAACAGCACCGGAGGTGAGGCCTCCCCAGCCCGGAGCAGAGCGGGACAATCTCTCCCTTGCCTGGCTGGCCATGGTGTGCCTGATGCCCCCAGGACAGGGCTGGCTTTCCTGGCTGCCAGGGCACTGCTGGCTCGTGTTCAACTTGCCATCAACCAGGACCCCAAGCTCCCTTTCTGCTCTCCAGCCTCTCTCACACAACCAGGGTTGCCCCATCCCAGGTACAGACTCCAGCACTCACTTGTTAAACTTCATGTAGTTGAGGATTGCCCATATCTCTAATTTGTCCAAGTTCATACATAATTGTTTGCTAAAGTGCCTAAATCAGTCTTGATTTTGTGGCAGGTAGATGGCTACATGTAAAAGATTGAAAACTAACTTTTGAGAAGTCTTACTCTATTTTCAAAAAGCAGCATGAATCTCATAAATAGCCAGTGAGACCTTTGAAGGTCCTAAAGGCACATGAATCAGATTTTTAGGCATCAAAGAGGCAGACAGTCAAGAGATTTTTCAAAAGCAGTCATTACTTAATTTCCACTAAAATCAATGATAGGTAAACCTAGGCAGGGTTTTTTTGTTTTATTTTACTAATCCTTCCAGGCATATGCCTGTGTTTTTAGTTGCCTCAACATCCTTGGAAATACAAGTCAGGGTCCTTAGCTACTTGTCTAAATTTTGCTTATGGACCTTATTGAATACTTTTGAAAAAGTTATCACTATTAAAAGCTCTTCAAAATGAGAAATGAGAATTGGCATAATGACTTGTCTTCCTCTCTGACGTTAAACACACTAATACGCTTAGTATGAAATCTTCTTATTCCTAGCATAAATATGTGAGGCATCAGATGAAAGCTAATAATTTCCCAAGCGAGCTAAAAATAATGATAGCTGAATTTGAATAAATATTCTAAGAGGCATTCTGGAACAGACAGTGGTTAATAAGTGCTGTAAATGCTACCTTTCTACTAACCTCATTTGCAAGATGCCAAAGCCTAAACATGCACCACAAACAATACTGGATGAAAACCAAACAGGAGAAAAATTATAATCACTGCAGAAAGTTGGAGACAATGCATATCATATAATTTTCTTTGTCTTCTAAGCCAGAAAATTTAATTCAAATTCTCAAAAAATTCTTTAGGATGTCTTATTTAGGAGTTTCAGATAGTGGTGGCTTAGACCTTGTCTCCACTGCAATGAGACTGACTGCACCTAAATTTACTGCAATAATTCAAAGTACATTGCAATATAAGGAATAAGTATTATTTAAAAGTATAACTTTGTGTAACAACAAATAATACAGGAATATGTAAATTAAACTCACTTGAAATCATGCTACAATGCAAACAGAGTTTAATGGAAGAATCAGTGACTGAAGATGTGTCTAGGAATTCCTTAAAATCAGGGAATAGTAATCCTTATTTTGGTCACAGCCTGTGAATTTCATGTTATTATACGTAAGCCCATCACTAAATTACTAAAGCATTTAACAAAAAATTGTATCCACAGTTATGCAGACCACACACTTCTCGGGAGAAGGAAAAGAATCAGTGTCTTCATTATGTAATAGGTGGTCTCATGCCTTATTGACTTCCAAGATCCAAACACTGTAGACAATAAGAATTAATATTTTCCTCATAAACTCCTTTTAAGTGCTCATCATAGAGGTATTTGATTGCAGCCTTCAGACAAATACATTATACAATACAATAGCCCAGGAAATCATCTATTCCTCCAAATATTTCTAAAGGGTTTTTTTGTCCTAGTGATTGCATATCCAACTGGAGATGGCATTTTTGTATTTTTGCTAGAACTTTGCAGGTTCAAAATAGAATATAAATGTCAAAGAATTTAACCAAGCAATAGAGTGAAGTAGTACTTTCCCTTTATACAGGGAACAATGAAGGATAAAGACAAAACCAAAGCTGCAAGTGTGCCCCTGCCTCAAAAGCAACTTTAGCATAGACTCTATCCTACCTGAACTAAGAAACTACCAAAGCACTTTTGCCAAAAAATCTGGAAAAAAAGCAACATAATCCTCCTCTGATTTCGTTCAAATCTAAACACCTTTCCAAAGGCTCATTAGCTTCTTTCTACTTTCATTGGAGTAACAGAAATTGCCTCATTCTTGTGAGCTGCAGAAATTCCAGAGCACCTCCTGTTAAGGACAGCAGCAAAGCTCTGACCAAGAACAAGATTTGCTGCCAAGTGTCTAATGATAAACAGAAGTCAATGCAAAAACATTTAAAGTGTTAAATTATTGAAATCGCTTGGTCAAGAGATCTGATTTTAGATGAACAGGTTAAAAGTAATTAAGAGAAAACATAAAATAATTAAATTTTCTTTTTAGCTAATGAAGGACTCCATGGAAGGAGATACAGAAAACCCCAAATCTGCTCACTAAAAGTTCATCAAGTACTGTAGTTGTGTTAAAACTTCTCAGAATTCACAGAATTGTTAGGGTTGGACAGGACCTCTGGAAATGATATAGTCCAAGCCCCCTGCCAAGGCAAGGTCACCTAGAGCAGGTGACACAGGAACAAGTCCAGATGAGTTTGGAATGGCTCCAAAGAGGGAGATTCCACAACCTCCCTGGGCAGACTGTTCTAGTGCTCTGCCACCCTCAATGGAAAGAAGTTCTTCCTCACGTTGAGGGGAAACTTCTTGTGTTTCAGTTTATGGCCTTTGCTCCTCATCCTGTTGCTGGCCACCACTGAAAAAAGTCTGTCACCATCCTCTAGGAACAAACGTCTGAGGTATTCTATAAACATTAATGAGATCTCCGCTCAGTCTTCTCTAGAATAAATAGACTCAGTTCCCAAAGTGAGATGCTCCAGACCCTGCATCCTCTTTGCCATCCTGCACTGCCCCTTTTCCAGTAGCTCCTCAGCTCTCTGGTGCTGAGGAGCCCAGAATCTGACCCAGCACTCCAGATGTGCCTCACCAGGGCCAAGCAGAGGGGGAAGATCTGCTGCCTCAAACTGCTGGCCACGCTCTTCCCAAAGTACCCCAGGATACCATTGACCCTCCTGGCTGCAAGGGCACACTGCCAGCTCAGAGTTTCCTTCTAAACCTCCAGCAATTTCCTGTCTTCTGTAGTGACATGAATGAGGCTCATCCACGCAGGTAGTCAGTTGAAACTACCAACTGGATGAGGAGCCAATCAAGTGATTTTACAATGTCAATGTTTAGCAGAGACCACCAGTGCATTTCTCAACAGTCACCATAAAAATTCAATATCTTTCACATGCCAAACCTTGTTTGCAATGAACAGTAATCTACCAAATAAAAAGCCACTTGCTATGTCACCTGGGTTCCTTCCTCTTTTTTTCATTCTGCATCACGATATTGTACACAACTCTTGGAAAACTGGGGGTTCTGAACAACCTAAATAGATAAATATGATTTTTTTTGGTCAAGTAAACTGGACCCAATTTGACTTTTTTTTTTCTCCAGACAAAGGAATTGATAAGCTGTGATTGCCAAAATGCCAGCATAGATGGATAATATCTTGCCAAAGTATTCATTGTAGTGTTTCCCTATAGTCTCAGAAGATGGAGAGATGGCTTGGAAAACTAAAACTTAATTTGTATCAAAAGTGGATTGTTTTCTTTCTGGAACAGCTACAACCACAGAAAACTGAAACATGCAGCTGAAACCTGAAAGTCCCATCATTTCTCATTTTGAGCCAGTACTAAAAACTCACCTTTCCTTTGAACTGCCTCTACCTCTTAAGTTTGCATGATGAGTTAAAAGCACAGTCATAACGCAGTTGTAAAGGCCTGCTTTGAATTCTTTCTAGACACATTCAAGCCATACTAATTTAGCTGATGGCTGCTTGATTTCAGTGTAGCCAGTGAGAAAGCAAACAATCCAATGACCCCAAGTTCACTGAGATTGCTGGAAAATGAAAACAAGAGTTTTGGAAGGCCAGTGCTTCAACACATAAAGAAATATATTGAATACTTCAAAAGATATAAAATTCTTAGAACTGTTGGACAGGCTTCTGTGTGTGAACTTTCCTGTCCAAGTGGCATTGCTAAATACCATGGCACCAATCAGAGGGCTGACATCATATTGTTGTGTAACTCATAACCATAGCAATGTCACTTCTTAAAATGCATTATATGTGCATTCAGCTTCTTAAAATCTCAGCTGTGTCAGCTATTAAATAAAGTACAGTGCAGGAGATTTATTTTGAAACATGAGCTCTTTGTGCTTTGTATAAAGGAAACAGAAAATATAAAGCTTGCTAAGCCAATGTTAACACTGGAAGTTTGGATTCAGACGAAAGTCACAGAACAGGTTTCATCACCAATCTAGTTCACAATGATATAGTCTAGTAAGAGAGCTAATAGTGGTCATTTTAATGGACAGCAATACACTTGGGCTTTTACATTACAAATGGGCCAAAATGCACCAAAATATATGCATCAATAAAAAAAAAAACAAAAACTCATAGCACACCCTAATTGCTGAGTAATGATGCAGGTATCAGGCCAAGTGAGTTTAATACAGGTTTGGTCCAACAACTACAAGCAATGGAGAAAAACATGTAACAGAAATTGGGAATGTAATCCTCCTCTCCTTTATTTCAACCCTAAGTGGCCTTCCAGAGAAACATTATCTTCTCACTGGAACAACAGAAATTGCCTCATTCCTGTGAGCTGCAGAAATTCCAGAGTAGCTGCTCTGCAGGGCAACAGCAGAGCCCTGACCAAGAATAGTGCTTGTTGCCAAGTGGCTGGTGATAAACAGAGCTCAGCACTGCCAGGTACTAGTAAAGGGAAAGACACGTACCCCTTGCCTCTGGTGACATGTGGTGTGGAGTAGCTGCTGTTATCGATTATCTGTCCTTTTGGAATATCAGCATGTTGGAGCTATAAACCAGAGGAACTAATGCTGGTCTGATGGTGCCTTTCTGAGACCACAGTCAGCAGCAGTGGTGTGATGCAGCCTTTGCCTTCCTGGTAATCCATCAAGAGGAACATCAGCACTGTCTTTATGATGCATAAAAATATGAAATAAAAGCTCACTGTGCCCCTTAGGCTGGCCTGTATTCAGTGAGATTTGAGGCTATGCTTTCAGAAGATAAGGGATGATGTGTTCCATGCAACATCATCTTGGGTAGACAGTACTACAGTTTCTTTGGCAAAGATAAAAATACTTGAATTTCTCTGGTAACCAGACGACCGTCTTGCTTTTCAACACCAGGTAATTACAAATGCTACTTACAGTGCACAAGACTTCTGGACACAGATTACTTACAGAACCAAACCCACAGTCACTTAATTGATACGCTGCATAAGATGATCTTGTTGCTAGCCAATTTCTCAAATGTACAGAAAATGAATTTATAAATTTTGAAACCATGAAAAAGAAATTATGAGATGCTGAAATGTCCAGGAGTATGCAGTTATGACTAGCACAGTCCCTTTCTGTGCATTCCAAGAATCCAGAAATTAGACTTTATAATGTGAGAAGCCTAATTGGTGTAAATCATCTTCTATATTTCAGAGAACAGACAAAGTGTTTCTTTAGATAAAAAGTAGATAAAGAGTAAGCAGGGGGGAGGGCTAGGACTATTTCTGGCTATGGGACTAACTGGTTTACATAACCTTGAACCAACTAATTTTATCTGTATTTGTCTAACTTTCACCACGTGTGAAAATGAGGCAACAATGTTTATTCACCTTTTAAAACTGCTTTTGAAATCCCCTGAGTCAGGTAACAATTCAGGTCCAACGAAACACTACTTTTTAGAAGCTCACCCACATATAACCTAAATACTGCAAGGGTTAAAGTTTTAAGCTAATAGTCACATTGCAGTACTGATGATAAATTATAGGTAATAGCCTATCAAACTTAGGAAGACAGTTCAGTAAATACAAAAAAAATAGATCTGTTTACATAAGGGATACAAATTGGCTGCTACTTTCAGTCTAGAAGTTAATATATGCCATATTACTGCAGAGAATCCTGCAAACCCTTTTAAAACAATGTTATAACAGTTTACATAAAACTTAATGGCAAGTTAAGTAGATCACCCCAGCAGGCCCTCTGCTTACTGCAGGAATATGGCACAGAGTTCATAGGTTACTTGAGACTCATTCTCCCAGCCAAACGAGTCAAACAATAACACTTTTAGGCACTGAAACACTTTTCCTCGGTTTTCAGCAGAAGCAGATGTGGGGCTGACTGCACAATGAACAAAAAGAATACTTTGAAAAACAGCAAAAACACAAGCTCAGTTTGTAGCTTATCCTTGATCTTCCTTGCCTTTCACCTTGACACTAACTTTCTAATATTACCCTCCTCATCTCAAGATCAGTGCAAAGCTTCAATAACTTGAAGGAAGCTAATTTTTTCATGTTTGCATCAGATTTCCCTTCTAAACAAATTGGTGCACTTTTTCAATCTTCATTTTACTTTGGGGTGTAAGTTCTGAGTCATCATCATTTAATTTTCTCCAAGCCTCCAGCTCGTGTTTTCTGTTTTTCTTCCTGGATGTGTCATAACAACTAAATTGTACCACCCCAGTAAAATGGTGAAGCCTAGCACACATCTGCCAGCAACAAAATACTGAGCTCTCACTCTAATTCCCCCACACATCCCACTTTTCACACTTCCTTCGCATCCTCTCAATAAAGTGGTAGAGCCTAGTAAGCAATTTCTTTTATTTTCCACAACATTCTGCCAATAAATCAAAAGAATTACCTCAGAAAAGATCACACTTGCCTTGCATGCTCTTTTCCTAGTCCCATTTCTATCAATATTCCCATGAGATTAATTTTCTGAAGTCGGTGACTTCCCTGTAGTTAGGATATCTGTTGGTTCTGGGTCAATGCTGATGAGCTGTGAAGGCATTATTTTGCAGAACTGCTAAATAATTTTGACTTGGAAAAATCACATGAGAAAATTTTTACTGTTTCAAATTTAATAGAAACTCTTTTCAAAAGCTTCCAGTATTCTTAATGTTGAAACAATAGAAAAAAAATATCTTAGTCTGAGCTTTGAGGTATCCATCATGAATTTAAAGGAGTCAATACACCAGTATATTTCTCTAAAAACATTCCTTATACAACAGATTTGCACCAAGGAGAAAAGAAGGTGAGAATTAGCAATAAGGGAAAGGTGTTACAAAAAAGGCAGAAAAACCTCATCTCGAAAGGGGTGACAACAATGAATCAGAACAAAATGTAATTTAAGACTGAGGAGCCTTTAAAAGTTGCTCACAAAGTTCTGTGTTTGGCAGCTACCTTACCTGAACTAGGACTTTGACTCCTTTGAGGGTGAATCATGTTTGAACCAGGTTTCAAGGACAGTTCTGCTCTCACCAGCATGCAGCACATGCAACCTTGTCACATTTTCCTTACCAGGTCTGGCTTGGGCAGTGACTGCCCCTGTAGTAGCCATTGCACATCAGTGGACAGACACACAAATATCGATTTTGCAGCCCTGGTTGGTGCAGGCTGTGAAGCATCCCTACAGAAACACCCACACCATCCCACCTGACCACAAAGCAGCCACACCTTGTTTAACTCCTGTACCGGTAGATTCCAAGAAAAAACGTTTTTAAGAGAAACCTCACGTCAATGTTCAGATGGGGAAATGTCAATATCAGGCAGCAGGTTCACCTATGGCAGCTGTAACAAATGACAGCAGCCACTCTAACAGCAGGAAAGTTGCTAGATGATAACTCATTGAAATTATCATGAAGGAAGAGTAACAAGAAAAACATCTGAACCAAAGTAATGTCCAGGGGGGTTGGAACTAGATGATCTTTAAAGTCCCTTCCGACCTAAGCCATGATTCCTTTTTGCCTCTTCCCCAGATTCCACCTTCACATGGTGGAAGCACAGAAGTTATTCAGTAAAACAGGCCTACACTTCAGGAAGGAGGGGGTTACATTTTATCAGGGGCAAAATCATACAGCTTCCAATCTTACTGTCAGAAATGACTCAATGGTTTTAGCTGCACCTTTTTCTTTCCAACTCCTCAACAAGAAGGAAACAAAACACCTCATGAGCCTATACAATATGCACAAAACCTCAAATCCAGACAGTTATGGTTTGGTTAAGTTATAATAGCATTAAGGCAGAGATTAAAATTAGCAAATGTCAGGCAATCTGGAGATTAGGTGTCATGACCTGCTCCAACAATTAGTGGCAATATTAACATGCCAAACAGTCAGAATTTATGTGCATGATTACCAAACTTTGTGTTCTGTTGCTCAGATCATGATAGTGGATATTTAGTTTGTTTTTGCAGGGGTATTTAATTTTCAAACACTTATATGCACTCTGTGCAGTAAATCAGGATGAATTGCTCTTTAGGGGTTGGGCTGCCCCCCACTGACTCCAGTTTGAGCTATAGCAGGTGCCATATAGACCCTCCAGAAAAGCTAATTCTTCATCTTTCTTTTTCTCCATCCACTAAATACAACTTAATATAATTGTGCCAGAGCAATGAGACAATAATGAATGAATTGTCCATGAAGAACTCTGGAGCGTTTTCAGCAATTTCTGTGAGGAAATGAGTCAAAATTAATCTGAGCTAGATGGAGGATATGGTACAATAATATCTGTTTTCTTTTGATTAAAATGAAAGAACAAGTGTCCTGACACTGATACTTTCTCTTAATCCAGTATGGTATCTAATGTGAAAGTTTAAAATATGAAATAGTAAATTAAAAATGTTTGTTCTAGTAGGAAACAAGTACTCAATAGCTACTATCAACTTCAACACAAAAATTTAACAATATTTTGAGTTTTTAAAGACTACATTTTTAGCAATTTTACAGCCTATCACTTTGAAAGACCTCGTGGATACTTGCCAGATGTGATACAGTGGTAGAGGAACTCCACAGCAGAAAGCTTATTTATCCTTAGATCACCGCACTCTTTTCCTCCCCAACCAGAGAAATGATTTCTGAATTTCCTAACGATCTCGCAAGATAAACATTGAAAATTAGTAGAGCTAGAAATTACTATATTAAAAGGAGCATTATATTCTTTAAATCTAGTGCTAAGAACATAAACCTTTCCTAAGTCCTACTTATCGGTGCAGTGACGTCATCCTGGAGTAGGAGACAGATAATCTTCCTTGTTGCTGCTTTATTGAAGAATGGCAAGGAGTCCTGACAAATGTGCTGCCCATCGTGCAGGGATGTTTAAATGCAACCAGCACTGAACAGTCTTTTACATAGGATGGAACACGTTGTGCATATTAAAACCCATGCACTGCTTTCTTTATTTCTGGCATCCTTTCTCCCTACAACACAGGAATATGTTCCAAGTGTTTTTTTTCAGTGCTTTGTCTCTGCTCTTTGCCTTTTCCAGCGCTTCTTCTCTGCTCTTTGCCTTCACTTCACCAGCTGTCACTCCAGTGACATTTCCCAAGCATGAAGCTGACATAGAGCAGGGCAGAGCTTGAGTGCTAAAGCTGTGGAAAACAGTAGCAGTGTTTTAAAATATCAACACAACTCAGTGTTTTGGGAACAATTTCCAATATTGTTACTCAAACAGACGCTGTTTTCTACACAGCCACTCACGCTGAAGAGAATTCAGTTATTTTAGAAATTAAAAGGTTACTGAGCCATAGCACACAGCTATTTAGTCAGTAAATCTCAGGTTTTTCTGCCATAACACTTCACTTAAATTAGACATTAAGAAAGCTGAATCTGATTTATACTAATAAATTTCTGTACAGAAAATTAAGGAAACTATTAATATTGTGAAAAAGTGGACAGATAACAGAGAACAGGACAGATATTTGAGAAGTGTTTTGCTTCCTGATTTTCATATCTTCTCTACATATCTATCTTCATATCTTTCTCTATTTGAAAACTTAGTTTTCAACTTTCAGAGCTGTATTTACAGGCCAAAATGACCTGAAATTCTAGTCTAAAAGAAAGGTCAAGAATAGTTATCATATGGGGGTGCTTTCTTCCAACAGTTAAGCTTTGTTCTAATTTTCTAGTTCTTTTATGTTATCTGATCTACTGTAATCCAAGGTACAAATACTGATAGGAAAGACTACTGCAACATGCAGAGTTAGCACAAGCATTTTCCTCAATCTACAGAAAACACTAGTCCCCAGTACTGAAATTAAATCAACTCCTCCACTCCAAATGCAGAAAGACAAGTCCAAATGATTTTCAGTAGTCTCCAACTATCTTACCTAATTTTAGGAAACATTTAAGGTAAGATTTGCACTTTATCAGCTGGCTTGATTATGACATTTATTATTCTCATGAGTACCTTTAGGCTGAACAGGGAGCAAATCTTAACTTCTCTTTGCCCAGAAATAGTTCTGTAGTGTTTCTATTCTTCCCACCTTATGTGCTAAGAAGGAGAGAAAATCACCACAGGCCAGTCTGACACTGCTCAGGAGGTGCCGGAGTTACAATATGCAGAAACAATTTCTGTGAGGGGAAGACACGGGAGCCTGTTATGTCCTGAAATGCAGAAAAACCCTTGCACTGCAGTGTGTTTTCATTGCCCTGACCTGTAGGTGCTGCCACACTGCTAAGCAAGTGTGAAGGAGCCCTCTAGTGTGAATAAGAAATGGACCTACAGCCCATAATTCACACACAAATAACACAAGAGAGCAACAACTACAAATAATGTCACTGCCAGTCCTCCGGTTTTCAACAGCACACACTGCCCAGCAGATTCAATAATTAAAAACCTCCTGGATCTCAACCCTGAAGTCAAACAAACAAACAAACATATATATCATAATGTATGACTGACCATAAAGATAGTCTTAATTGAACAAAAAATCCAAAAACTTGAGAATAATGTAGAAAAATACTGCAGCCCTTGTCAGATAAATATTTTGTTTAAATTTTTCAATAGACCTTGACATTAAGAGCAAATAATATGAACAATTGAAAGACAGACAGCCTTTTTTAAAACCCTATGTACTGGGGTAAAATTTATCAGTTATCACAGAACAATTCAAATCTTCCAGAGAAACAGTCAGTTTGCACTATCATACAACCATATCCAGGAAATTCCAGTGCTCAGATCTATTTGCAAGTGGTAGTATGGCAAAAGATCACAGCCATGCAAGTAGACAGAGAAAGACAAAGAGAGGAAGATAATCAGTCCAACACAGGTCATAATGTGCATCTATTTCTGTATAGAAACCTTTTGGTTTATGCTTTGTATCACTAAGATTAGGAAAAAAAAGCAAGGATGTTGTTTATTTTATTGTCATCAATTCTAAAGGAAACATACCTTAAATGTATCTGGTTTAAAGCAATACTCTTCTGAAGCTGCATAGAGAAAGTCATAAGAAAGAATTTATTTTTTGTGGGTTTTGTCTTTAGAGTGATCACAGTTGATTGCATAGCAGTTTTATGATGCTGAATGGAAAGTCAAAACAACTATGAAGTTTAAATTGATAGCAATATATTTAATGCCCTGCTGTCTAACTGCTAGAGGGATAAACAAAGAACACCTAGAATTCTGGAATGAGTTTAGGAAATTCATTAGAAAAGTTTTGAAATGGTATCAGAAGAAGTCAAGAAAGAACACATGAGAGACATATGCAACAAACAGATTATGAGAAATTGCAAATAATTAAGCCTAATCACCAGAGATTCAGTTTAGGTAATCATTTAGAAACAAAGAAGAGAAAATTCAGACCCATTTTAGACAAGAAGAATTGTGGAAATGACTTCATTGTACTTCCATTTGGGATTTTATCCTGGATGCAGAAATGAAACTTTTCTAAATTTCACAAAGGGGGAAAATGAGTGAACAGCCATGCTTACTAAACTTGCTGTACTTCTCACTTCTGGAGAGGCTGCACAGCCTCCTTGGGTTATTTTGGTACCTCCTTTTCTGGCAAGCAATGAGGAGTTTAGAGGAATTTGGAAGAAAAAAAACAAAGGAAAAAATTAATTCAGCTTTCCCAAACCACAAAAAATTCAATTTAATTTGGGATATCTTTAGCCCAAATTTTCAGTGATATTTTATCCAAAAAATCACTCTCGATGGAAAGAACTCTGAAAGGTTTTGCTACAGAAGACCTGAAAGAAAGAAATATTGTATGCTGGCATTATAACTTCACTACAACTGTATAAAAATAATAGTGCAGGAGGTTGTATTTTTTCATTTTTTCAATGACCTTTGAGTGGATAATGACAAAGTTGATTTGGACATGTTATTAAATGAAAATCAACTACACATCTAAAATCTGAAAAATTATTTAACCTCACCTGGGCATTCTCTAACTCCTTCAGTTGTACCCAATCAGATAGAAGAAGCAAAGAGGAAAAAAATTCAAGGAATTGGTGTTTAGGTGGCTTTCTTGTGTGGAAGCTTTGTTCTCTATGCCATTTGATTCAGTTTATGTATATGAGTACCAGATTTAATTGTAGGATTAACTACAATTACCTACTTAAGGCCAGTTATCTGAAAATATTTATGATCTTATTAAGTCAAATTTTGGGTACTAACAGGATATGCCTGCACATCATTTTTGCTTGTACATCTTAAGTCTTAATTGGAATACTGGGTTTTTAATCTCAAATACAGCTAAGTAACTTGTAACCTCAGAACTAAATATCTAAAGACACACACCAAAGATATCCATACTGATGTCTACATCCAAGACAAAACAGAATCTCTGCTTTCAGGTGATCAAAAGATTTCTTCAAAGTCCTGCAGGCTTTGAGCTTTGTTAGCGTGTAAAGGAATAAAAAATGAGTGATAGGTGTTGAAAACCTGCGAATTAAAACGGGCTGTGATTTTTGATAACCAACAGGAGATCCTTTAGAAATGCATTTTATAGGAATTACTTGATTCTACTTTCTCATTTGCTCTGACACCATGTAAGCCCTCCACTGGCCAATGATGCCTAAGACAAGTATTTTTTCCACAATGCTTTTTTTAAATAACCACCATAGATCCTGAGCAGCGCTAGGCTCAGACTGACAAAGTGGATGACATGATGTGAAAAACATTGGCCCAGTACTGGGAAGAATGATGTTGCAGACAAAATACATTTAACAGGACTTACAGAGTCACCATTAAGCTTACACATTATGGCGCCTGTAAGAGAAATGCAAAATTCTACACACTTATAAGAATACTTATTCATCCTACTGCTTTTCTGCTGAACTGGAGTCACTTGCTTAAATAATTGTGGATGTTGTGGCTCAAGAAAAGTCAGTGAGTACCTAAAATTTAAAGGCCAGATCAACATTGCCAAAGCCCATTTAAAGTTTATAGTATTCCCATATGACCCAGAGAAGAAGCCTAGTGAGGCAAAAGGACGGCAGGATTGCAAAATAAGAGAAGCCATTCAAAAACATCTTTTAACTGATGCAAAACTTTCAGTCATTAATCAGACTAAAGTTGGAAAGAAAATCATAGAAGAAAGGAATAATTCTGGTTACTTATAAAAACTTCTCTTTTAATGGAAATGAACTTTTAAAACCTTTGAACTTCCCTGAAAAGGCCTCTGAAACTTAGCAAGTGAGAACTGAAAAAAAATTTGTTCAGAAACTACATTCCCTTTTAGGAAGCGTGACCACAGAGAACATTGTCAGCCCCATAAAAGAAGGATTGCATCCTCTTTGTTTCATAAAACAGCTTTACTGCTTACAAGCACTGCTATTTTCAAGGATCCTACAGAAACTGTAGTTTTGGTACTTAAGGTGTTATACTGGAGCTAATTTCTCCCTGCGCTATACCAGTGTTCCCTTATAATCCCCCTGGATGTCTTCAGCAGTAACAGGGTGAGCTGGAAGGACAAGGAGAGCAAATGTAGTTTCATCTCTTATTCAGCACTGACTTCTTTTTCTTTATGTTCCTTTCACTGGAATTGATTTTCCTAGCTCCTACTTGCAAAACTGAATCACTAAAGGATGGAGCTTCAACTGGTAGTGTGAGTGAAAGATGAATGAAATGGGACCATATTTTAGCTAGTTTTAGTTCTAGTTTTATTTCCAGCCACAATACACTGTCCCTTTCTTATCCCAATGACCTCATCCTCACTCCCTAATGACTATGTACTCCTCTGGAAAGTTTCACTTTTCTTTTATCTCCTTTGACAAATTTAACAGGAGCATCATGACCTCAAACGAATGTTTCATTTCCAGATTATATTTTAACGTGTCCAACTGACTCAAAAATTATGGTTAAAGGAAGACAGGTATATAGTTAAAGCCTGATGCTTATGTTGATGTAGATTCACTTCCTGGCAGTGACACAGCCTTCTCTTGTGCAAATAATTGATAGTTAGATTCCATATATATTACTCAAATTATGGTCTTATCTTTCTCTCCAAAGAGCTGTTGTAATTTAGGATACAGTACTGTTTAGCATCACAGAAGAGAAAATAATCTGTCTCAATCTTTCTGTCTTCATTTCCTTTCTGAATGTAGCAGTTAATTTGTACTTTCTAATCAGGAGTCTTGCAAGTCACTCTTCGCAGGTAAAAGCTTCCCAATATGGCCAAAAGTAGCAGACAATTTTTTTTTTTTTTAAATGATTCACATCTAAAGTGTTGGCTGTAAGAAAACTACATGCTGGACTTTCACCAAAAGCATTAAGTCATCTGACCATGCTTAAAGTAACTTCTGGAGTAATTAATGTCATTGTACAGAAAAGTTCAATAACAAAGTCTAAAGAGGTTTCAGGACTTCATAGGTACAAATCTGAATCTTGTTCATTCCTTAGGCTCTATTGCTGCATCACTGTACAAGGTTGGACACTTTTCCCTGGCAAAGCCCCTGGCAATGATGTGAGCTCAGAGCACCTTAGAGCAAACCCACCAAAGTTAACAGAGTCAGTGAGGAGTGAGCCAGGCCCTTACTGGCCTTACCTTCTTTTCCCCTCCTACTTTCTCTTCTATTGCCACACCTTCAGAACCATTAAGGATGGAAAAGACCTTCAAGATCATAGAGTCCAGCCTTTGACTCCATAACACCTTGCTCACTGAACCACACCACAAAGTGCCTACAGGTTTTCTGAGCGCTTCCAGGGGTGGTGACTCCACTCTCCCCTGATCACTGTTCCAACACTTGACCATACTTTTAGTGAAGAATTTTTTCCTGAAATTCCACCTGAACCTCCCTTGGAACCACTTGAGGCCATTTCCCGTTTTCCTATCATTTTTTACATGGAAGAAGTAAAAATCAACCAACCCTCATCTCCCTACAGCATCATTACAGGTGGTTGTAGAGAGTCATAAGGTCTCCTCTGAGCCTCATTTTCTCCAGGCTAAACATTCCCAGCTCTCTCCCTCAGCTGCTCCTTACCAGACTGGTGTCCCAGACCCTTCCCCAGCTCCATGCCCTTCTCTGGACACACCCTCAATGCCTTTCTTGTAGTGAGGGGCCCCAAACTGAGCACAGCACTTTGAGTGTGACCTCACCAGGAACAGAGGGACCACCCCTGCCCTGCTCCTGCTGGCCACACTATTGCTGATACAAGCCAGGATGTCACTGGCCTTCTTGGCCATCTGGCTCATGTTCAGCTGCTGTCAACCAGTACTTGTTTCTAATAAGGAAATTAAAATTCTCTACATGTCTGGTAGGTGACATTAGCCTGTGCCCACCTACTTAATCCTCTTTTAAGGACTATTCTGTAGAAATAAAAATTAAAATTGTAATGTGTGCCAATACATGCACTCCTGGACAATGGGAAATTTATTAGATGGGACTTGGAACAGCCATTCCCATCTTCTGCCTCTAACCAGATGATGATGATGTCAAAATGCAAAATCTAGAGTACCATACTTGCCTTTTGCTACTTGCTTTCATTTCTTAGCCTACAGCTGAGAAAGAGTCACTAAAGAGCTAAAAATTCTGATTACAAAGTGCAAAGCAATGTACTGCATGTTATGTGGTCAGTGGCATTGACCACATATCAGTCATTCTGCTTCACACTGTACATCAGTATCCTCTTCTTACCTCCTTCAAGGAATCTCAGCACTTCCATTCCCTGCAATCTCTTTAGATGCCACTAAGGCAATATTTACTTACTGAACTTTAAAGCTGGAAGAAAAAGCAAATGTTCAATACCAGCATGTTGAGAAGCCTACTAAGGACATTGGAAATCTTTCCACTGATTTCAGCAGACCTTGGATCAGGTTATACACAAGTAACTTCTGGCATCTGATTCATCAAGACATAATCCTGACTGCACTAATTTACCAGTGACTTCAGCAATGCTACAATTTCACCCAGTCATATGGCTTCATTGTTATTAGTTTGGTAATCCAAATAAAACTCAGTTTTACACTGGCTTGGGATGAGAAGGATAGGACTCTATCATGACTGCTCCTACTTCCACCACACACAAGGCTAAGCAGTAATTATTTCCTGTGAGAGCATGTATAAGGGGAGAGGATGCATTTTCATTATGGATGGATATCTGTATTATCATTGCCCTCAATACACTTTAATATTCAGATGTAGCAATGACCTACTGGCTCCTAATTATCTTGTCCTAAACCCTGATCAATCTGGCTATTCTTGCAATAATGAATTTCTCTTCAGCAAAGCATTTCCCTTGCCAAAGTATATATTTTTTGGCAGCACCTGGCAATTTCCAGCCCTGGAATCTATGTAGGCTTGTGAATTGTGCTAGGTCTGCAAGGTTTTCACCCTCCAGAGTACTGGTTTGGTGCAAAATAAAACATCATATTGTTTCCCATTCTTTTTCCAGTTGGTGTTTTTTCCTCAAAAATATCTAAACACTGAAATTCCTGCTTCATATCCCAGCACAACACTCAAAACTGTAGTGCTTTCTCTTCACACATTGCAAAAGGCTTGGGAATTACTGTGTGAAGCAGAATGGCTCTATCACATGCTTAATACACTTGATGGCCTCCAAAACATCTATTGCACAGCAAGAGCAGAGTACAGCACTCCTGTATGTGAGAAGAAAATGTTATAAGTGCTGTACTTTGAAAATAAGTTTAGGGGAAGAGAAGAACTCCTTCCCAATTCTACAATGAAGGGAAAAAATGTTTCTGAAAGGATATTTCTATAAGAAAAAAATATCATTTAACTCTGAGACAGACTAAATAAACACAATCATACAAATAACAAATTAAGATGTTCTGGAAAAAAGCTACACTTGTCTCACTGACTTTAAAGAAGTGAAATAGTTATTTTACTCTGCATTTGAAATATCAAAGAGCTGTCATCATTTCAAAAGGTGAAGTTTATAAATCTCACTTATTCAGGAAAAACATTCTGTGAAGTCCTGATAGTATTGATCTATAAGAGAAATCTAACTGAGTGTCCATGTTTTCCAAGTCTTACTTGCTAGGATTTCAGAGCAAAGAGCAAACAACTTATTGCATTGGACTCAGTAGTTAATACAATCTAGAATTCCACAAAGCAGTAGCTGTAGTGCAATATCTCAACATTCACAAATGCAGATGCTTTCATAAAGATTTTACTTGTGCATACTGATAAAGCTTATCCTCTATTCTCATGCATATTAAATTAGATTTCAGAGCTAGGGCATTCATTCATTCAGCATTTATAAATGCTAATATATGCTCATTCTGATGAATACAAACAAAAATCAGTCTAAGCATAATAATTTTTTGCATTAACAAAACATTGAAGGAAAATGGAAACTAAATATTAAATATTGCCACTTCAAAATGCTTGCAACTTATTTACATTAAAATCAGATTGCCTACTTTGCACATTTAAACCTTGAGGTATTTCTGGTAGGGGACTTTACAACAATCCCCAAGATTTGTTATTTGCTTGTTTGTTTATTTTCTTGTTTGTTTAACACTTCATAGAAGTATCAAAACCCAGGCATTTCCTGCTGATTGAACATTGACTCATAATTTCTCAAATATAGATGAGAAATTCCAGAGCACCCTCAAGACGTATTACCAATATAACACTAATCCATTTGTTCAAGATTACAAGGAGATGAAAAGTGATGTCAACAGTCTCTTATTTTGCATTTGAAGGCATTTATAATGCAAAAATAGATAGTGCTAGACTAACATACAGAATTTAGTCAAAGAGATACAGAGATACATAATTAAACAGCACACTGGCTGGCATGCTCTTTAGAACAATTTGTCATATTTAATTATTAAATTGGAAATTAAAGAGAACAGCTTTGTACTCCATCAGGTGCATACATTTCGTGACTTAGGACAAATAATTTTTAATTTAATTCATTTTCCTTGAGTTCAGTTTCCTAGAAGAAGCTGTGCATGTATGCTAAGACTGGATCAATTAGCTTTATCTGTAGCTGATGAAAGACCACAGTTTCCTTCAGAGGATAAGAATAAATTTAATTTTAAGCAAAGCTTAAATTCGATACAGGAAAAATTCAATACTCTCAATACACACCTTCACAGGTGATTTCACTGTGTTAAACTAGATCCCTAATTTTCAGAGACCAAAGATGAGCAAGATGCATCTCAAGCTCAGCATCCCTAGCCTCCTGTGCCACCATATAAGGCACACAGCACATGCAATTCAAAACCTCTCCAAGCATTAGCTCCCAGTCTGGATCTAGCACACAGGAGGTTCTTGTTCAATTACTGTGCTGTAATGCAGCAACACAAACTCTCAGCCACAGGAAAATCCTGTCTGACTGACCTCCTGCCTTACAGGATGCTCCCATACATCCTGATGCTGTAAACTGCTGTCTATGCTTCCAAATTGCACCTGACCTCAATGTTTTGATGGAAACATTTTGAGTTTCTTGCTACAAGACCACAGCACTCTAACAGGTCAATGGCCTTTCACCATGCTTTAAAAGCTGCAGTTGTATCTGAAGATTGACTCTAATACTAGATTAGATTAGATTAGGATTAAGAGCACTGTTTTTCAGATTTATGATGTATTTCTGAATTACAGTCTACATGGCACGCGAGTTCTACTGCTTGGCTAAAAAGACACAACAGCAAATACAAGGAGTCACATAAAAATTCCAGAACACATAACCCCAGGTCTTTCCTAGAGTCCTAGATTAGATTAGTTTTGCTTTTATCCTGGACTATTTCTCATGTAACTTCTGATTTTAATACTACAACAGCAGATTATGGTTCTACACAGAATGCCTAGATAACCTTACATCTGAAACTTCTGTAGTCCACCTACACCAGTTCTTCTCCCATTGAAACCAGTGGTAGAGCAGATCCAGTGGCAGCAACAGGAGGATATTTTGGAGGGATAAGGAGGAACAGAAAGAAACCAAGTGTGAACAAGTCCTGCTGAATTACTCCACTGACTTTGCATCCTTTAAAGGGAAGTGCTGTTAGTGGAGAAGCCAGCTGTCTAACTATTGGAATCTATACCTTGGACTGCTTTCAGGAGACATCACTGTGACTGGACTTTGTATCTTCTTGTTGTGCACTGAAGGCAACATCCACTGCTATGATAAAGCAGATTAAATAACAGCCAAATATTCTATTAAATAAACTTTGACCTACATTATATGAAATCCTTTTGAGCTAGCCACTGACAGAAAAGGAAAGAAACCTCCAAGGAAATCAGCGTACATCAGCAAAAAGGAATTCCCAGGACTGTTGTATGCCCACAGGCAGCCCTTTGAAGGTTGAGTAAATAGAAGGAACTTTTGACAACAGCTGGAAGGCTGCACTCAAATTATGTCAGAAAGATGAGAAAGAACTATGGTCTCCCAGTATAGTGACACAGAAGGTGCAGTCCATACTGAAGGCAGTAATATTAAAACAAAAATGAGGAGGAGAAATTACATTAAAAATGCAGAACCACCTGCCATTTATTTACCAATATGGGCTCTTGTCTAGAGAGCAACTGAAGTGCTTAGTTATATCAGTCCCTATGCAGGAGAGCAGTGAGGCATGGGCTCACTGTCTAATATGTGATTTAATCCAACACACCACGTAGGAGATTGAACATTTGCCTAGATCTAAGTGCATGCTTTGTTAACTTGATGAACTGGGACCATCTGACCCTGCAGTCCTGCCAGAACAGATGGGCCCAACAGTGATAACATCTGTAGAAGTGGTGGTATCTCCTTGTAATTCTTTATCTCATCTTTCTCTGTGATAGCATCTTTGCATACTGCTGCACTTAAAAGGTCAGCAGCAATTTAAAATCTATTGCTTAAAAATTACTTTAGTTGTCAGATACTTCTCAATTATGATTGTAGATCATGATTGCTGAAAAGGAATATTTTTTTCTCTTAATTTGCTCTTTCTGTTGTACAGCACATTAGGCAATATCACACTTTCTACACACTTTCTATCTTTCTACATCACACAAATTTTACGTATAATTGATTGCTTTGGTCTTTGGAAAGCCTTGGGAAAACATTTATCAGAATAAAAAATTCTGACTTTTCTAATACTAATGTTATCTTTATGTCAAGGATGAGCATTTATTATGCCATAGGATACACAAATATTTAAGCCTGCAAATAAGTGAATGCCATGTTTCATAGCTGAAATCATCACTGGTGTGATAGATATTCCATTCCTATCTTGTTACATGTCCCACACAAGCTTTTTGAAGAGCTATTAGACATTATATAATCCTTCATAAAATTATTATTCTGTAAGAAAAATACATAGACATCTTTGGTCTGGCTACTCTAAAAATGATTTTGAAGTACTCAGAGATTTTCACCAGAAAGATTCCAGGATTCAGGATTTGTATTAACTACTTATGCGTATTTATGATGGTATGGAAAAATGTTGCTACTGATTAATAACTAAAGCAGGCAGCAGGAATAAGTTAGTAAACCTATCAACTTTATAAATTATTAAATTTGGACATTGAAGGGTAAAATAACTTGAGCAGAAGTTTTTAGAGTTTACTTGCTTATGAAAATTTGACAGACTGATAAAAGAAAAGGAAGGCTGACTAATCAGTTCTTGTACCTACAGTTCAGCTGGATCTGGCACCTGCATATCCAGGAACAGAATTTGCCCTTCCATGCTTTAAATGGGAACAAAACCAAATGTGGCACAGCTGTGGGCATCCTGCAAAGTCATGACACTCCACTTTTTATCAGGAGCGCTCAGTTTTAAAAGCATTAGGCTAAAACAACCTGATTGGCAGATTTCAGGAAAAATCTCTAGGGAAAAGCTTGTATTTCATATTATAACTCAGTAAGGGAAAATAATCTGGGGAAAAAAGAAAAAAAAACCACAACAACAAAAAAATCAAACCAAACTCCACATCTTTAGTATTTGTAGTACTTTTCAGTGATACACATAAAACAACACGCACACAGACACAAACCAAAATATTACTGTAATCTACTCCTGGTTTGCTGTACTTTTTAGTCTTATGAAACAAATAATTTAGCAGGCAATGTACAATATAGAGGCCTCCGGCGGATTGCAGTATACTAAGTAAGCATGTTTTTCTTTTTGTTTAATTTATAGTCCCTGGGGAAAAAAAAGACATTTTAAAAGCCTGTTTCCTGGGTTTACAAATCTCATAGGGATAGTTAGTTCTTAACTGGCTGAATTGCTGGCTAAAATGTGAAACACACTGTACCACTAGAGGTCTTTCCATCTGCTAATATTCTAAGGCCTCAAGGGTTCTTCACCAGGGAATCTCCATGTTTAAATCACAGGGAATAGTAATATGTAGAGCTGTCTTTTCAAATTGACAACTGCAGGACAAACAGAGGGATATCAACCTAGACTTTGCTGTATAAGCATTAGGGGCAATAAGTTCCCAAAGAGAAACTGAATATTCATCTTTTTTTATGTCCTAAATCTTAATTTAACTTGAGTAATTCTTAAAATGTAAACTCCTGCCAAACTCTGTGAATAACAGATTTTTGGTCTCAGTGATATAACTGAGAAGGAGAAGAGAAAAAAAAAAGGCAAGAAAAGAAATTGGTAGAGCTGACTGAATTGAGTTACTTCATGTTTTGGCTCTTGGCATGCTTGTCTTTTTTTTCCATATTTTTCATTTCTTAACCAAAGTGGATCATTCTGTAAATGGAAACGTTTAATGCTGAAAATGTCAAAACAAAACACTTAATCTTTTCAGAATTTTACTGTCTAAAATCAAATTCTACCAGAATTTTAAAATAGATGTAGTAAGTAAGCAACTACTTACTTTTTGTGAATTTATTGTTCCTTCATTTCTAGTTAGTCATAACAGGGCAACTGCACATCCGACTTGGTCATGTACAAACAATCCCAGGAAATAATGGATCTTTAATCTCTGTGTAGGACAGCAGAGAATTCAGCAGTTACTAAGGAAATCAAAAACCACAGCAGGAAAAAAGACAAAAATACAAGAGCGTAAGAGTTGTATGAATGAAAACATTGACGTTTACTGGAGCTGAGTGAAAAATGCAAAATATTTGCCAATTAAGTATTTTCCATAGGTGGCTGGTGCAAATGCAAAGCACAGGAAAGCCATGCTATATCAGTCCCATTTCTTATCTTGTGCAAATCTATGGAATATAAAAATCTTCCACTTTTATCTGTTCCATCAGCCTTCCTATTTCATCGGTTACTTTGCTACTTTGATTCCTGCTTCCCACTTTTTAGCTGGCAGACCTTACAGCCTGTGAGTGGTACACAGCATTTCCACTTTGGAACACGCACTGACTGTACACAGGACCTCAGTGTAGCCTTTTTTATTAGAAAATACTTGCCTACAACACTGTTGTGATCTGTGGCATTACACTAGCTAAAAACAACAGCTGGCTCAACAATCAGTTTTCATACAAAAGCTAAAAGGTAAATTTCCTTTGTAAGGTGTGCAAATGGCAGATTTCAGCTTCCTCCCTCTCCATTTTTGAGGCTAATGCAGTTCAATAAAATATTTTAATAATACTTTTCTAAGAAGGCATAGATTTGCTCAAATGCTTAAATAGCAACCACACATAGAGATGAAAGCTGTCCATTTCCAGGAATATCTGGAAAGGGATATTCAAAGGCAGCCTCTACAATGGCCACTGGTGATTCAGTTAACATAATACACCTCAATGACATGACTGCTCCTGGGACCTTTGCATTTCCTTTCTAACCTCAAAACTTCCCCTTTGTGTTTTGAACAGGCAAGCCCACGGGGTATGGATCCAGCAGTAGACGCTTACACCACAAGGGAATAGTGGATGAATGCTGCTTCCAGAGCTGCGACCTGAGGAGGCTGGAGATGTATTGTGCTCCGATAAAACCGCCCAAATCCGCGCGCTCCGTACGCGCCCAGCGCCACACCGACATGCCAAAAGCACAAAAGGTAGGTCATGCTGGCAAAAATTCCCATGAGCAACCAAACCACACCAACAAAAAAAGAGCCAACCAAAAAAAAAAACCCCTACGTATTTTAGGGAAGGAAAATTCTATCAAGCATAACATTCACATTCTCTGAAAAAATCCCTTCGCCCAGGATTTTTCTCCGGGGAAGCTGAGAAACCTCAGAGAAAAGGAAAACAATTCTTATCTCATTTGCTTCTCCTCTGTTTTGCTCATGTGGAATGTGTTTGGAGATTGTTTACCCACAGGTGGTTGTTTCATTGGACTCTGCTGTGAGTTGTTTTGACTCACTGGCCAATCAGGGTCGAGACTCTGGAAAGAGTCGCAAGTTCTCATTATTAGCTTTTTAGCACTCAGTAAGTATCCTTTCTGTATTCTTTAGTATAGTATAGTATTCTTTAATATAATATAGTATTATAAAATAATAAATTAGCCTTCTGAGAGCATGGAGTCAGATGCATCATTCCTGCCTTCGTCAGGATGTTCCCAGCAAATACAATAATCAAGGCTGGTAACATAGAAAACAATTGGTGTGTTCTGCCTACTAAATTTAGTGGAAATCTGGAAAATATTTGCCAAGGTGGGAAATAAGTGGGAAGTGGTGTTTTCTATCTCATCTCTTAGAACACTGAATAAAACACAGAATTGCTAAACCAGTAGTTGTGAGGTCTTATCCTGCTACTATAGGGTAGTAAGTGACAAGTACCTACATCATCCAATCATAAATACCACCTAAGACTTCTTTCAAAAGAGAAACTAAACACTGAATGTTTGACAACGCATCTATGCAGAATCTCTTCACTCATCCTCCCCTCTTAGGCAGAGGAAGAGTGGGTGCTCAAGAAGGAAATCAGACATTATGCTATTCATTTTACATTTATTTAAATGAACACATTTTTTTTTCTGCATTATTTTTACCTTTTTTTTAATTTATCAGAACTAAATTAAATGGATAGTCACAGGAATCATTGCAAACTTCATTTTACCTAATTAAAGTTCAATATATCTATATATTCTCCAAGCCATTTCCAATATTGATTGGTATTATTTATAGAGTTGTGGAGTTCTGAGTATCCAGATTTTTGTTCCTCTGATACCAGATATACTGTATGTATGTGTACTGTATGTATCAACAGAGCCTATAGCTCAGAAAACCCATTTTAGACTAGGCTACAATTAAGCTCATGTTCAACTATCTCTCCTGTTTGAGGTCTGAACATCTGTTTTACATATTATCTGTCTTCTGCTGTAAGTCCCCCATGATTTATTTTATTACTGTTGACCCTGTCTGTCCTACACACATGTTGGCACCACTCCTGCAGTTATCTGAAAATTTTTGCTTACAAGACCTGGAACCTAAGATTTCATAGGAAGTCAGGAAACCAGTGCTGTATATTAAAATCCTTAATATCAACTTTATGAAAAGAACTATTGTAATCATTCCAGCATCCATTCTTTTCCATAAGTCAGTTCATAGAATGGAATCCTTTCCCCTTCTTTCCTCAAGAGTTTTCCAAAAATCACTGTACGTGTGATCCTTCCTGGGAAGTATCACCTTGAGGTCTCAAAGGGCACACGGGGCAACAAGTGAAAACTTCTTCAGGTGGAGCTCAACTGCAGAACCCCCTGTTTTAGGTTTATTCCTGTCTGGGCACACAAAAACTCAAGGAAAGCTGGAGAGAAGAAAGCAGGCTTGGCCAGGAACCAGTGTGCTCCTTCCCATGCTTGTTGCTAAGGAGATGGATAAAACATTGGAGTAAAGGAGACAAGATACCTGCCAGCTCTTTGATGAATCTCCACACCACTTTCCTTGGAGGACTAAGGAATGATGTCATCTTTAGGCAGCTGTCCTCTTCCCAGTTTAAAACATAGGCAGGAGAGCACTGTCTTTTACAGACAGGAAAGACCTTGTATCTCTCTGCAGCATCAGGGGAGGTAGCACTCAGGAGAGGTACTGGAAGAAGGAAAAAAATAAAAGGGAGTTGTTATTGAGTAATTGAGAGAGCATAGCTGCTGAAGAAATCATCCTGGAAATTGAAAAGGGAAAAAAATCAAGAGGTGAAATGGACAGTAAAAGGACAATGAGGAGCACAAGAGAAAGAAAAAGGGTGAGGGAATTAGATCAAAGAGGTCAAGAAGATGTAAAATATTGCAAAACTGAATGAAGCAACAAGCATCCCAAATAAAGGATGCAATTTTTAGAAAATTAAATTAGAGATAAATTAATATAAAAGAAAACACCTTTAAGGAAACTGTGCATGAAAAGAAACATGTTGAACAGAATAAAAGAAGTCATAAATGCTTCTCAATAGGAACTTGGCAATAAAAATAACAAATCTCATGGGAAATACAAACAGATTTTAATTTTTTTCTGTGGATGAATAAATTAGTTTGAGGAAATGAAAATACAAACAGGTAGGAGAAACTATTATGCAGATTTCTGATAGATAAAAGGAAAGTCCACTGGAGGGAAGAGGAGTTCTGTAGGAAAAACCAGTACTTATCCTCATTTAATTTTTTTCTTTCTCTTTACTTTTTTCAGTCAGTTGTACATGCTACCATTAAGTAAGACAACTGCGTTCAAACTTTTTTTGGACACACTCTCCCAGGATGAATGAATTTAGCTAGTTCATAGTGCTGATTTTAACTAAAATAATAGACCTGCTTAAGTCAAATTATTTTTCTGTTAAACAATGTTTCTCTCAATATGATATGCCATATATGAGATCTATATCTTCTTCATAGAAAGTGAATATATATACCTATGATTATATAAATACAAGCTCTTCAAAATTTTCATATTTAAATGCAAGATGTAAGGTAGGACTTGGTGCAATACATAAGAGGTTGTTCAGTTCCTCTCAGATTTCATGGAGAATCAGTTTCTTATGCTCTTCATGTATTGGATAGTCTTTGTTCAGCATCTCCTCAATCTTTTTAAATGGTAAATCCAGGATTTGGGGTTTTGGTTTAGTGTTTCTAGTGCTTAAGTGGTCTATTTCCTCAGTTCCTTGTGCAGATGGTTCCTGCTAGGCACAGTTTGGTAGATGATCCTAGTTCAGAGGATTAGGGATCTTCTCTTATTTACAGTTTCAGTATTTCTGCTGGAAAGCAAAGTATTGGTTTCTCCTAGTTACACATTATATTTAGAGTTTTAAAGTGCAAAACAAGAGCAAGAAGGGGAGTTTAAGTCCTGTCTTCGGTGTCATGATACCATCTAGCTTTTCTTTTGTTTGTTTCTTCCTCTTCTGAAAAATGCTTAAAGTTTAGTCAATTATCCTTAAGTGAATTAAATTTTAACAGCAATTTGGAAAAGAGCTATTGAGTAGCTCTTTGAAAAACAACTGCCCTAAAAAAGGAAACAACTGAGCAATTCCCACAACTGTACACATGAGGAAAGATTGTGACCTTTTCAAACGAAGCAGTGTCACAGAAACAATGTCACAAAGTCCTTCTAAATTCAAGATTATGAAGTACCTTGAAAATTACTACTCAATAAGAAGGTTGGTGAGGCTGATTTAAAATTCCAATAAAAAAAGAAACAAAAAATAATTTAGGTAGAAAAGGACTCCAAGAACATTGAGTCCAGCCATTAACTTAGCGCTGCCAAGTCCACCAGTAAATCCTGTCTCTAATGCCACATCTACATATATTTTAAATAACTGCAGGGATAATGACTCTACAGCTTCCTTAGGCAGCCTTTTACAGTGCATAACAATGTTTTCTGAGAAAAAAAGGGTTTCCTGCCATCCCATCTACACCAGCCCTGGTACAACTTGAACTTGTTCATGAGCATAGTGCCATGTCATCCCCTCACCACCTGGGAAAAATGCATATCTAGATATAATTTTGCTCTTCCTTATATTTGCAGTCCTTTTTCTTCTTTAGGCCTCATATGTGAAAAACACACATAAATATATATACCAACAAAGTATGAATAGGAGGTGGATTTTCTCAAAAATGCTTTTCATATTTAATCCAATCTTCAAAATTTAAATAAATACTGAGTGGGACTAAGAGAGAAAGGGAAAAGATACTAGTATTTTTAGTTTAAGAAAATGCCATTAAGAAAACAGAAAAAGTATTGCAATATTTCTCATTAATTTTTCTAAGACTGGCAGATTCTTTTGTAATTGGCTCAGTATCAACTCAGATACATTCACAGGCCAAAATATGCACCACGGCACCAATCCTAATTTCTGTTGAAGCCATGCCACATTACCAAGCCAATGACTGAACTTTTAGGTGTAACAGATAGAAGGACTTGGCCTTTTCAGAGAATTATTTTCTCCCATTGCTTGCTTTGCAGCCCTGTTTTTATGTCAGTGATCACACTGCCCACAGAACTAGAAATCTTTCAGAGACCCCAGAGAATTCATAGCTAAGGTATCATGCCTGTTACTACAAACATTAGACTTTCCATTTATTACCAATAGAGCTAGAGAACTTTCAATGCCAATATGAGGTTTGAATGTCTGCCCTAATGGAATAAGAATGCTGCTGCTTGTGCTGCCCAGTCCCCTTCCAGCTCAGTCAAATGACCATTGCTGAGGCAGTTGTTATCCCACTGCTAACGACGCCTTATCTCCAAAGATCCATGCTGAAGGTGATGGGCTAGAAGTCTGCTCCCCTGTTCTTTAGCTGACTTATAAATTGATCACATTTTGCATCTCTCATCTTAAAATTATTATTGTCTTTGTGTGGGTTTGAATATCAGCTCAGAGAAGTTTTATTTCCAATTACCTTCTTCTCAAAGACTTGAGAAACAAACCAAACTTTTCTACACCAGTACAAATGCAGGTCTGAGAGCCTAATTCAGGCATTCACACCTGCTTTTGGGGTCTGTGCTTTTTTTCTCCTAGTGGTCTCAGTATTTCATACTTGAAAAGAATGTGTTATGTGGATAAAAGCATTTGATGGCATGCATGCTACCACCAGTACACATATTGGTAGTTATCAATCAACATGCTGATTCTGGAGAAGGAAGTGTTCTAAAACAACCTGCCATCTTCCTTCAATTTCAAAGCTAGTTCTTCCATGACAACTCTTTTTCCACCTACATGTCATGATCAAAATCTGTAAGTGAAACACTCCTGCTTTATTTGAATGATAAAGCCATTTTAAAGTCAGACAACAACAGTAGCAGAGAGAATTTATATTTTCATTTTGGAAACATACAGTTAATTTTCAATCCAAATAGACTTTGAAAGTCACTGCAATGAAAAATGAATTTTGTTTCATTTTAAGGCTCTCACTGTCTATTCTATAAATCAAATTTGTAATCTTAAAGAATATATGACTTTTGGCAAATAAAATGAAGCATAGAGCTTTTCCTATATGCTGGTAAACTCTCTTCAAGGAGGAGCACCTAGGGTCAGCACTGAGGAGAATATTTTGTTTTGTTGCTGTGTAGAAAAAAACCCCTGGGCATATGAGTAAAGAAATTCCTGTTTTCGTAACCAATATAAGCACTTGTAGAATAAGTCAGGATCCCTAGTGTTGGCAGACTCCTGTGAAATGCTGCAATGATGATTTTAATCACTGAAAATTTAAGGGTTCACCCAGAATGAGTTTTCAGGATGAAAACTAATGTATAACTTAGGAAAAAGTGAAGGCAACAAAGGTCATTTTGGAAAAGCTGGAAGAGAAACAGGCAATGAAAAGAAAAATATATTCTAATTTAAGGATAAGCAGAATTCTGTTGACATTTCTGATTCTGTATTTGATTGATGCTATTCTACAGCAATATTAGCAAAACTGGATGAAGACAAGCCAGCATCCTTCTGAACTGTTCACAGAAATAGTGCCTAGATGATTAATATAGTATATAATGGCATATTCCTAACAAAAACATTTCTTCATTATGACTATTTTGCTGTTAACAACTTTGGCTTGTCAGTGTTGATAAATCCTAGTTTGGCTCAATGTTTAATACTTGGTGGTTGTATAATTAAGTTAACAATTACTAGTTCTGCCTAATTTTTGTTTTGCATACTAAAAATAATAATTCCTCTCATATCCATCAGATGCCAATACAAATCCAATGAAAATTATAAGCTCTCTATGAGTTCAAGTTTTGTAACCCTTTGGAAGTTTCTGATTTGCTTTATTTTTAATTTAATTTCTGATTTTATTTTTAATAGATACTGAAGGGAAATGGAAAGGTTATAAGTAGAATAGAGTTTTTAAGGGAAATTACTAAAAACCCCCACCAAAAAAATGTTATTACTTTAAATTTTAGAGGCTCACTATTTTTAGGGCTTAAATAACAGCTAATGCAGCAGTAGAGCTGCATACACATGGCTTCACCTTTTACAGAGATTTTGGTTTTTTGCTTTTCTTAGGAAAAAAACCCCATAACTTCACTGAACTAAGGATTTGACTTGTGATGAGTATTATAAATATGGAGAGTCACTCAAAAATTCCAGCCTTGGTCTGATACAGAATATACAGTCTTGGGCCTGATTAATATTTACTAGAGTGGCAAACAAGGAAATCAAATTGAAATGTATGTACCACCCCCATCGCTGCTGCTGCTGGCCTGTGTGTGGAATGACAGAGAACTGAGGGCATTATTCACTCCAAAGCTCTCTTTATTTGCCTGGCACATCACCCTTGTCTGTTTTGAAAATACAAATAATATGGCTGCAGCTTCTGCAGCAAACCCACCATTTTTTTTCCTCCTCAAGGTCTTATCCAACAAATCTATTATGCCATCTGTGCAATATGCAGTTAGCAGAGCAATTTTGAAAATACCTGGTACCAAAGCCCAAGAGATTCCATAAATTCTGCAAGTTACAACTCAAAAGTTCCCTGACCTACATCCCTCCTTTTGCAATTATCTTTGGGAAAGAAAGGGAATCTTTGGTACCTGCTGTACCCCTAAAGTCTATCCAGGTTTCAGCAGCAGATGTCTCCTCTGCCAAGATCAAGAATGACAACAGTGAAAGTGTTTATGTCTAGGAGAGCAGGGGAATTCAAGTACAGAAGTTTTGCATAGTTAAGTTCTCTGTAGATAACTGAATTATTGATTAAAACACAATTACCCAGCAGTTCCAGCACTCTGGACAACTGTTTTCTTACTGTTATAAGTTTTGTGATCATACAATGTATTTAAACCTACCTGTAATAAATTTTTCTTTCTAAACTTTCAGGAAGTGCATTTGAAGAACACAAGTAGAGGGAACACAGGAAACAGAAACTACAGAATGTAAGAACATGCCATCCACAAGAATGAAGAATGAATGTGCCATCTGCAGGATACTTTGCTGTAAATAAATTATTTGTTAAACATTGGAAGACTTAAAAAAACCCCTTTGTTTTAAAAAGCTTGATGCAATTTCAACCAATGGGCATTCTCCCAGTGAACAATGCAACTAAACATTCCAATATTAAGTCTTTAGAGAACAGAACATTTTAACCAGACCAGAGCTAAAAAAATTCTGTGGTTGATATATTGCTGTTTGTTAACCTGTTTTAAATGTCCTGCACGAAAACTCTTAAAGTCCTGTGCCCCTCAAAAGCCTACAAATTTTTGGGCTTTTGATGGATCCAATTGCACTAAATTAACCTATGAACACTGGCTGGTGGAGTCATTCATCAGCCTTGTCTAAGTGGTGGTTTTTTTTATTTGCACTTCTTAACAAGCAACAGGCTGTTTGTTTTACAGTGTCTGAAAACATTGTTTGTCTACCCCTTCATATTTGCACAGTTTGACATTCCCAGTAACAGCAGCAGTAAGGTAACATATACAGTTTTAAACATCCATTAATTCCATCTCTGGCATTTCAACAAAATATGGGTTATAGATGCATTTGTTTTAAGACAGTTTTATTCTTCCTTCTCTTGCAAATTTTTTTTGCAATTTGTGAGACAAAAGATTTTTAAAAGCAGTTCAAGCATACATAGGCTCTCGAACCAGTAATGATTCTTCCAGGTAATTATTTTGTAACAGTATAGGTAACTTCTTTCTTCCTCCATATAATGCAGTATGTAAAATTTAGCATATCAACAATACACATATATCAAACAGTATGTAAAAAATCTCTGTTTTATAGTACAACGGTGCTATTTTATAGTTTGTTACATGAAAGGGTCTGGCCAAAACGGTAATAGGTAAAAGCAAATATGGAAACACCAAGCCAAAGATTAAATAACAAATTACTTGCAAAAATATTCAGCTTAAATCAACTAAAATGGCTTCAGATTTCAACATGAAAATAACTTTACCATCTCCAAAAGAAAATGCTTGTTTCCTCTTAGATACATGAAGGGTGGTATTTTGACATCTGATTATGTGGAACACAAACTCATGTGTAGGCACAAAGAAGAAAATTTGAAAAACACGTGACTTCAAAGAGTAGTCCACCAGGGCCTAAATGTTTCTGAAATATCAGCATTCTGTTCAATCATAAAGGGGTACTCAAGCCCCCCTCCATTTTAATTCTTCCCACAACCAGATGTGGCTTACCTGACTGTGAGTTGGGCTGCATCTCTCTGTAAATCAGAAAAGCTAATGTAATCACCAGATTACTAGTGTAGAATGAGTCCTTGAGGAGAGATTACCCATAGCATCCTTACACCCTCACGAGTGCCATTCATGTGCTCTTGTGGGAGTCAGAGATGCCCAGATAATCCCTGCCGTGTAACTTTGACAGGCCTTGCAGAGGTTCTTCCTTGAATAACACCTCTGCTGTATTTCTGTAAATCAGCCCAGTGTAAATTTGGGATAAGCAGCCAACAGTGTCCCAAGGTGAGCATCAAACCTGTCTGTGAGAGAAGGGAAGGCAGAGGAAGAGGGAGGGAGGAGGAAGGCACTGTTCCACCCTGTCCAAGAACCCCAATGCAGTCCCATTCAACTTTTCCCCTCACCGTGCTGCATGTGGTAGGCTCAGGCAAGGGATGAAGCATTTCTTGGTCAGCTCCAAAAACAGCATATGAAGGGAGCAGTTAGGGAGGTGGCAGATTAGATCCATAAAGGAAGTATCTCCTTTTGAAAGCTGCTCAAATCTGCCCTACTTTCTACTGCAGTATCCCTTCTGGAGAAGGAAGGGCTTTAAAAGCAAAAGAGGGAGTGGATAACTATTGACTTAAACACAAGAGAAAGTTCTCTCCAGACTGCATATGTACAGCTCCTCAATAGTCCCTTGTGAAAGAAGTAGGAAAGGTCATAAAAGTCTAACAAATTATTGTAGTTCCTTTTCTATTCCCATAGAAAATTTGTGGTTTGTATTTTTAACAAGTGCAATGTATTCCTATACAACTCTTTAAACCCTCTGCTTTCTGTGAGATGGATGTCTATATGCACAATAAGCTGCCATAGCAATGTAAAAGTAGAACAGCAAATGAATAAAAAAAATATGTCACAGCTCTCACCGACTGAGATAGTTATGTTGAAAAAGGAAGAAAGTAAAGAGAAACAGATAGGGAAACTAACCTAAATTATTTACCACCAATTCAATGAACAGTGTTAGCAATTCTGATACCTGTCACAGCTCCTACAGGCCTTTTTTTGGCAGGGGGGATGGAGAGGGAAGGACTTTCTTTAGTGGCTATAGGAATTCTGCAATGAAATCTAAGAACAAGCCATTATTTTGATGTCACAGACAGAATATATATTTCCAGTTCAAGCCCCATGACCCTTTTTGTCCCCTGTCTCTTCTGAAGTTCTAAGGGGAAGAGGGAAGAAAGGTGTGAGGGCAAAAAGCAATTTGAGATATCTGTGGCAGCAAGTTTCTTTGTAGATAACTTTTTTACTGATGTGCTTTTAACTGAATAGCTATACATCATTTTGCATTAATTCCTGCAAATTAATTCAAATTTTTGGTCTTATCTTGGGATTCACACACTCACATTCATGCCACCATATTTCTCCTGTTGAAAAACCATAATTAGAAAATGTCACTCGGAGACAGCAATATTTATCACAATTTGACAACTGCCTAAACAAATTGGAGCAATTCTTGAAAGCAGCTAAAATAAATACTGAATAGCTGCAAACTTCAAAGGCAACACTTTGCTTCACTAGAGAATAAATGAGATCACAAAATGTGAAGTAGCTCCAGCCCCACAGAGGTGAGAAATGCATGGGTGGGGAATGCACTTTGTATAAGAAATCTCCAGTCATAAGGCAGGGAGCACATGGTAAACCAGTTAGTTTGAAAGATAAAGCATTAGCTTAATAATCACAATAAACCCACTACTTAAAGAAGTTGAAGCATTAGCTAAAGCATCTCCCTCCCAAATGTACAAAGCAGTCTGCCTTGAAAAACTTCTAATTAGAGAAACTGAAAGGTTCAGCTGGATTTTTAAAAGCACTCCAGATATTTAGGAACAGGGCTCCCACCAGATGCTATTGATTCTCATAAATCACCAAAATGCTAAACAAAAGCACATTTCTCATCTTTCCCTATTGTTTAATTCACATGACAAAGATCACAGATCTCTGCTTTCTAGAATAGACCTAAAATTCCAACTATTACACAGAATACCACTGAAATGCATAATTTAAAAAGTGAATTAAGCCTCATTATTTTCAGTCAGTCCAAAAAGCACTGCAGATCTAAACCCACTTCAGTTAGTATCTCTCTTTCATCAAGGTAGCAAAATTTAAGTCTCATCTACATAGTAAACATAATTAGTCATTAAGAGTTTAAATTTAAAAATCAATAAATTCTTTATTCTGCTCAAAATGTAGTTAGAAATGCACACTTCCATGAAGGACTTGTATGAACTTATTTGCACCATTCAGCCAAGAGAGACAAGGAAATCAAAGCCTGGGCTAGTGCATCCAGTCCTGGTAGACACATGAAAATAGCCCCCTTTTTTCCCAAGGCAGCTTACCCTGCTGATCCCTTTGGTAAGACTGAAGGGTGAATTAGTGGTAAGTTTTCTTTACAAAAGTCAATTCCACACACAACTAGGAGCACCTAGCTGCCCCTGAGCTCCTTGTTCTCTCAGTACCAATGGTTAAATTTGATTAATGAAGACTTCAGGCCAAGCCCTATGTCTTCTTGGCTCTCCATTCAACAAGCAAGTGCATGATATGACAAGATCAGAAAAGTGTATTTGCATATTTGCTTTACCTGTTACTGATTTGGCCAACAATGCCAAAGTGGTGCTATTGTTTTGTTTAAGAAAGTACTTGACTAAAATATAAAAGAAAGCATAAATATTTTTTTAATGTATGAAAATTACATAGGTATGGTTATTAAAATAGAAATAAAACTAGCCATAACTTTTCAACTTTTTGTCACTCAAAAAACAGCAAAGTAATCTTATGTCGATGCAGGTGGGTCAGGAATAAGAGTCAAAATGCCACAAAAATTCATAGACTTCAAATGAAATTCTGAATCCTTATTCCAAGTGAGATATTCAGATGAAGAAAAGAGTTAGAAGTCAGGGAACTGAAAGCCTTGATGTGACTGAAAGCTTTTCAGATTGTGCAAGTCCTATATCATACCAGAGATTTTTAAGCCACACTCTAGTCTGAAATCAGTGTAGAGTTTGGCTTGGTCAGTGGCATGATATGATTGAGATTTTCACTGTGCACACGTTTTCAGTTTTACCTAATTACTTTCTTACTCATGGCACATAATCAAAAACTTGATGTTCTTAAAACTCACAAAAGATGCAAGCACATCTGAAGTTAACAAGGAATGAAAAAAATTATTCTTAACAGGAAATTGTTGGTTTTTTTAATTCTCATCAGTTCCAAATTGTGAGAAAAAGTTGAAATATATGGCTAACAGTCTGTGAATTATTTTTCTTTTATTACTTTATGTGGTCACTATGAACAACCTTACGTGCAAAATTTCACATTTCATTTTTCTGTTTTGAAATTATCCTATAGGCCAAATAGAATACTTATGTTGTTCTGTTGAAGGTATAATCAATATATTTAAAATGTTTTATTTTTAGTCTGAAAAGGAATAGTAATAATTTATTTGGGAGGGTCTGCTTATACTGGTCCCTCTTTTTAGGTTACTGGTCAGTGGAAATTAGTCTTCCAAACACCCAGCTTCTAAACAAAACCAATGTTTTTCCTTCCTCCTGCTCCACCCAGCAAACTTAGTTAAAAGACTATTGCAACATAATTTTATTGTTTGTCTGTTTGTTTGGGAGGGTTGTTTTACTTTGATTCACTTTGTTTTGATTCTGGGGGCAAGGGATAAGGAGGAGGAGATGAGTGATATTTTTTTCTCTTGGGTACAATCCGCATAAAATAAAGAATTTTTCTTAATGAGATTACTAATTATCCAATTCATGTGTGGAAGTGGCATTCAGTAAAGCAACCAGACTAAATTTGTCTTGAAAGAAGGAAAGAAAGATTTCAACACAAAGTTGTTACCCATTCTACTCCTACACTAAACATGTTGCTTGTGACAGCACTGGAATATTTTACTGGACTATAAATGCCCAAACACACAGTATCTGATATATATGATATATAGAAATCTTCTTTGACTTTTTTTTTTTTCATAAAGGGTGTTATGGGAATGCCAGAAATTTGATTCCACGTCATGCAGTAATGAGATTCCATTCTGGCAGAGGCCAAAATAGGAAGGACCTCCCTAATGGTTACATTAAAATGTTACAGTAGCTGCATAAAAGGTGTTGTTGTGTATATATACACATATACAGACACATGTGCATATATATGGGTATATATAGACAATGCTACAGCGTATGCATGTCTATGTGCATGTGTGTGTGCACGTGCATATTATGATTTTCTTTTTCCTGTCAAGTAAAATTTGAAATGCTTGCTTTTTTTCTCTTCAGATTTTATGGATTATATTCAGTAATCCAACTGGAATCTAATTTTAGAAGAGCATTGTGTAATATGGATGTCACAATTTAGGTCCTGTCTTTGTTTTTCATACCTAAAGAAATGACCAGATATTTAAACTCTAAGACACCTCTTCATTGTCATCAGGCAAATAAATTTATCTGTTTAGATATGGATAAAAAATACTAACTCTGAGGGCCATATTATAAAAACCTGTATTAAAATTTTATCTTCTATTTCATTTTTCTCCATAAACCTTCTATTAAGTGTGTATTTTTAAGCGTAAGCAGCTCTTCGAAGTAAGAATACTAGGTAATATAAACAGAGCAGAATGATGATTTCTATCATCACCTTAACTATTATTTTTGCCATTTATATGGTTTTTGTAAGAATAATTCATCCCTCTCTACAGCAATCTTAACCATATCAGAAGTGGAAAAGGCTTAGCAAATTCCTTATGCCCCAAATTATTTATAATAATTCTTGATTTCTCTGTGTTCTTCAGTAGCTTTTTATTTTGCCAGCTTAGCTCACAAAAGTCATAAAAAGCACCAGTGTGATACTTCTGCTGCTAAACATTCTTTCCTACAAATATTAAACATGCACTCACCTAAAATATCTATATATTCACACTTCATTGAAGCTCTTAAGAAACAAAACAAGTACAGCTGAGAGATAATTTTTTGCACCATTTTTTAACTAAATCAAAGGCATTTCATTTTATTGTATTTTCCATTCATTAGTATAATTTCATTCCTCTAATGCAGCAACAAAATACCTGCAGAACAAAAAAGGACTCTATGCTGACAAATTGGATCATGCTTCATGTACTCATGTTAAAGAAAAAGGTTTATTCAGATAACTAGATAAACAACTGATTAAATGAAACTCCTATTTTGTAGTGAAATATTTAACTTCATAAATTTAAAAATCAAATGAATGTTCCACTCTTCCTGGTTGACTGGCATTAACCTGATTTATGGTGTGAAAAAATCCTCACTTCAACAATGATCAAAGACAAAGGATCCAAAACAGACTAAAGTTTTATCAATTAAGAGGTAAAATGTCCTTATTTTGTGCACAGCAATGAATTATATCCTATTTTTTTAAACTAGAATTTCAAATGCAATTGATATAAATACTGCATAAGAATTATGGTTCTCTCCATTATCTCCACTTAGAGACAAGTTTGAATATAATACAGCACATACAAGTGAGAGCACATGATATACCGTGTGATACACTCATATCTTTTCATGTATTACCATTTCTAAGGAATTAGTCCAACAGAATTCTATAGAAATCCTGTGCAAGTTGAAAAAGATAATTCTCACAAGTGTAAAAAGATAATAGTTGCCTGATTAAACTAAGTCTCATCAGACATGAGTCATAAAAGGCTCCACTGAAAGGAGATTGGTACTTCATTATATTCTGAACAGCTTCACCTGTAGTCTGACACCTCTCATTGCTTTTGTCAGAATGTGATGGTTCTGTTTCACATTTTCTTAATCCTTGGAGTCTTGAGGTTGAATATTAAACATGTTTATCAAGACCAAGGATGCCAGGAAACAAAATGAAAGTAGAAGAAGCAGCACCACCTGCTGCTGATAATCAAATCCTATATAAGCTTTCTTTTCTCCCAAATTACTGCAAAGCCACCCAGAATGCTAAACAAAGAGATTAGTAGCACTTGCATTTCAGGACAGCCTTTCCATAAGGAGTAACTGTCCTCTCTTTCTTCAGTGTTGGACCTCAATTGGTATCCTGACTAAAACTGGGGTTTCCATGATGCAAAGCATGAATGTGGATACATGAGTTTCTGATTTCACTACTGAATAATCCTACTATTAACATTTCAAGTCATTATAACCAAACAGTGACAAGTGTTAAGTGTTCATTTACTAGAAACCATTTAAATATCTATTAAAGTTCTAACTGGATTTATTCTTTCTTTTTTATTTTCTCGTGCTTACTCATAATACAATGTCACTACTTGATGACAAATAATATTTCATACTGTGTATGTAACATCATTGTGTTGCAGAATCCCCCAAATACCTCAACAATGTCTTTGTTGCGCTATTCTCCCCATCTAGCACTTATAAGCTTTTTTAGTAACAACCAATAAATTAAAAAAAAAAAATGGAGCTCTTGATATGTACAAATATAAAAAAAATTCAAGAAGTTTTGGTAGCTTGCAGTTCATGTAATGCCATCTTGACCATTCTCTTCCCCTCTCTCTATGAGCTGTCTAGAACAGTAAACTTTGCTCCATAAATAATAGTGTATTCATGCTTTTAAAGGCTTTTATATGCATTTATGGTAGGTAAAGGTTGGAAGAGGTAGTTGACTGATTTTCACTTTTATCTACTTTGATTTCAGTAAAGGGCTTTGTCACTCTGTATACATAAAGGCTAATGCACCCTTTGGTTTGTAGAATGTACTGAAATGTTTGCAACCCTCTTGGTATCAGGTCCAAAATGTGAAGCATTACTGTTGAGAGGGTATCTTTCTAATGTATTTGTATGTATAGTTTACACCTCTGTGAGGTCTAATAAAGGATTATGGTTAATAAAAAATGTGTTGAAAATTCATCATCCACTCAGATTTTGCAGCAATTTGCATTCTTCCTTCCTCTTCCCTGGCATATACATTTCAATTTTCTCAGAATACACCAAAATCAGGACATACCTTAGCAGGGTGATCAGGCTGCATTCATCCTAAAATAGAGCTGGCATGGAAAGTGGCTCAAGGGCCTCGATGAAAGGAAGTGTCAGCAGATGAAATTATGGAATCTATAGATAAAATTGATAGAAGTGAATGACCAGGAGCTGACTGTGTTCATGCACAGAAGAACATGATTGAACTCTGCTTTACAGAGGTCTCTCAAAAGCTCCTCACTACAACAGAAGTAAGTGGTAGCCAGTATCTGGCTTGTCTCTCTATCACTTCTGTTCTCAAGAACAGAATCTGTGGGTAGGTGAATAAATACTATATGAAAAATATGGTATCTTGTAAGAAAAAGAAGATTGTTGTGGGGTAAGCTTCAGAAATCCATTGGGAGTTCTTTTTTTAAAAAAAGAACCTAGTCAAGGAAAAACAGAGTGATCTGGTATTTCCTAAATGTTTGTAAATTAGGTCCCTCATCCAAAGTTATTTAAAACCTAAATTGCCATGCAAAGAGAGGCAAGTTCTCCATACCTGCACAGTGCTGATTAAAAAGCAGAGGAGGGACATCAGCGGGAATGCCCAGTTGATAGTGGAGTGGCACCGTACGTGAAACCTTGATGCAATCTGTTCCAGCACCCTCAGTGTTCAACCTTTCCCTAAAGGAGCAGGAGAAGGGGTGGACAGTAAGAACTCAGTTTATAGGTGATATTAAGGCAATCAGACTGATCAGGCATGATGGTGGTAAATCTAGGCAGACCATTCCCAGTTGTCAACTTGTCCTTCAATGTGCACGTCCACAGCTCATGGCCCTCTCAGATGGGTGCACTATTGGCCTTTTTCAGCCACTAAACTCACACACTTTCCTTAATCTTTCCAAGATGATTGAGAACAGCCTCAAAACACCACAGTGCAGCCCCCTTTGCACCCTCCTATGTATCCCAGGTGTTCCCAAACACTTGTGTATCTCCATTTGGCTGAAGTGCTTCATAATTCCATCTACTTTATTTATGGGAACTGCTCCTCTCTGCCAGTGAGCTCTGGTGCTGGAAGGCTTGAGGACAGCCTCACCATGGCAAAAACTGACAAAAAAATGCCTCTGGTCTGGGAAGTCCCAAAATTGTGAATCAGTGGAGGGTAGGACTTTCACTGCATGTTGCCTTGTTCTGGTATTTTTCCCTAGATATTGATTTAGGCTAAAGGACAAAACAATTTACTGGATTTACCCCATTTTATCTTTACTCTGACTCCTTGTGTTTTAATCTTGCTGTCATAGTAGACATTCCAGATTCCAAATGCACAATCTCTAAGGGCACAATCCCTGAAGTGATACCCTTCATACAAAATTTTCTCTATTTAAACATTTACAGGCAATAATGCTTAAACCCATACTTTTATCCTTATTGCTAGTTGAGCAATTTAGGGAGATTTGGGGTTAAAAATAATTATTCAGCAATATTCAACACATTTTCATTTTTACATTCTCATGACAAGATTCAATCAACAGAGATCCAATGGAGAGTTTGGCAGTACAGCCAAGGAAAAGTGTAAAAATCCATTCTTTCTAATCTTAATCACAGCTTTTTAAAGCTGTTAATCCTATGTCTTCCATTGTACTACAGGTTTTTAATCTTACACGAATTGTAAGATTACAATTGTTGATATCTACAACTGGATGGTAGGCTATGCTAACACAAGCAAAATAAGAACACAGATTGAAGAAATGTACAACAAATTACTAACAGTTCAGAAAAAATAAAAACTTCTGTGTTCAGCCCCTTTCTTCAGTTGTGTGCTTCCTCAGACACAGAAAAATAAATTTATAGGTATTTTGATCTAAGAATTGTTGCATATTAACCAAACCTGGAAATGGACTTGGAAATCATCTTATTTATTGCCCTAACTTGAAATAGGTTTTGGATCACAACTAAAGAAAAAGAATAAGTCTAGAAAACCATTCCTACATGAAGGCCAGCCAGACTTATGGAAGCTTAGTGAAAATTAGGACTATCAACAGCAGCAATTAATAATGTCATGGAAGACAGTCTTATTTTATTAGTGCAAGTTTATACTGAATACTAGAGAGAACTAGACTGATTTTTTTTTTATATACATGGACAACTTCATTAAGCTAGATGTACCTTTACCTATATTTTCATACAGCTTTACTTGGTTTAAAAACCCTTCATTCTTACATTATTGCCTAAATTTTGGCTCTTACAACTTCTATCTAAAAAGTGTGTACAGGAGATATAACAAGTAAAAATATGAAGTGGATTAGTGGTGGTTTAAGCCAATGTCTCATCTCTGTGAAAAGGAGTTACTTCTGAGCAGTGTTTTCCTAACTGAGAGGGTGGCAGAGCTATTAACATTCCCCACATGTTGTTCGATGCATCAGCCGTACATAGATTTTCTGCCGGAGTTCTGCAAAGAAGTCATTTGTCATCTCTGTATTTTGACAACCAAAACACTGAGAAGAAATTGAACAGATCAGGAAGAGAAGTGTTAGTCAAACTGAGATAAAACAAAGATTAAAGCTGGATTTTCAGATTACCACTGGGCTGGTTTTGTTTGTTTGGGGAGTGCTTGGACTTAATCTTTAATAAAACAACCATTTCAATTAAAATGCACTGTCTTTGTATCAGACTCCAAGCTCTCCAGGACTTGCTTCTCAGCATGTGCCCTCTCCACTTAGTAATGTTTTTACTCTTTTTGTTTTCTTTTTCCTTCTGTTCCATATACCTCCTATTCTTGCTACATGGTGACCTGATGTCTTCCCAGCCCTTGCAACAAAAAAAGCTGGTAAAGTCTACTGATTTGGGCATGCTGAGAGATAAAGGTTTGAATGCCATCAGGCTAAACATGGAATGAAATCAGATCTCCCATTGATTCTGCACATACCTCAATTAGCTTAAAATTTGCAGGGGGAGGAGGCAAAGCCACAATGCCAGAATTTTTGGGGTGCCCAGTGCTACACCTTTAAGCATGCCCTCAGCCTCTTATGGCACACAACATAACTACAATCACTTGAAGATATTTTGGGTTCAAAAGCAGATAGAGCAGGGAAAACCAGTTGTTTCCACAGAGAAGCTGCCAATTTTTTTTTTCCCAGTTTTTGTCTAGGTTTTATTATTTCAGATACATTTTTAAGTTTCTGTCACATCTAGAATTTTTATTCTAAATCAAACGACAGAGAATCAGTCTCTTACCTGTATTTGAATTCATATGGTTTTTATTAAAACTACCTGCCTGCAGAATCCCCACCAGAATTGGTATTCATACTGTGCAAGGGGGAGAGTTTTCTTCATTTCACATTCTTCAAACACTTACTTTCCAAATAATGCTTTGTATCATTGCCTCTCCTGCAGATCTTCATCTGGATATTGTTATCGTTGTTGGTACTTCCCAGCTTCAAACATTTTTTTGCACACATAACTTCTAGAGCCTAATCAGTCAGTAAATTTCTTGGTAATTTAACATGCTGAAAACAAGCCTGTACTGCTTTAAGCACATTCTGTTGTTTTTTAGCAATCAATAAATAAGCAATTGACTTCAGACAAAACACTTCAAGTAGCCTTTTATGCAAATAAATCTTACTATCAAACATATTTCCTGCTGCTTGTGTTTTGTTTAAACAGCATTTCTCTTTTTTTATCCATCTTTTGAACTTCATTCAATTACTAAATATTCTCTGCCATGTCAGCCAGAACCACTGCACCAGTTAATATTAAAACATGATTTCCTATACTTAATCTCACTTTTTGCCCTACCTATCTCACCATCCATACTGTTTTGAATCCCAAAATCAAAATAATTTAAGGCTGAACTTGCAGCATGCTAACTGCATCCAAGGCCTCCAGTGAGTCAAGGAATTTCACCAGCACCTTACAAACTTAGATCTCAGATTCAAATATGGACACTTCTGCTGCCCTCAGAGGTAACCAGGGCAAGAGACATCCAGGTTCTCCTTTTTAGGCTTTTTAAGCTTTCCAAGTTTACAGTTCATGTTTTTATACCCTGTAGAAAGCCAGAGTCCAGCAAGTCTGGCTCTGAATACTTCTGTAATTTTGAGGATAAAGTCAATCTTCTTTCTAACCATCCTATTCTGAGACAGACTGGAACTTTCCTGGGCACTAAATAAAGAAATTCTCCGGTTTGAATGATTTCTCTTTTAGTCTTACTGCATTTCCATTTCCTTTCTAAAAGGAAGCAGACTGGTTCTTTAAACTTACTTATTCTAAGCTCCAGTGCAGTAACAGAATTACCAGGATGAAATGCCATCCAAGACTTGGGCCAAGATTCAGTAAGTTATTTTAATCAGTACATGAATATATACCATAAAGAGGTCCATTTAAAAAAACCCTTCTCAAAAATGAAAGTGATATTGATACAATTATTAAAATTTTTCCTCCAGAAATATTTTCCCCTGTGAGTTTATTAATATAGATATATTATATTTTTCCTTTATGAACTCATGATATGCCTCTTGCTACTTCAACAGAAGGCTTTGCAATGAGTTTTATTCTTTTTCAACTTCTCTCCTTTTTTCTTCCTTCACTGACATTCTTCAACAATATTTAATACGTGGTATATTTAAACTGTATTTCATTTAAGGATTTTCAATTACTATATGTCTTTCAGATAAATTAAAATTCATAAACTTCAGGCTTCCTATATTTCATATAGCTCAAACTTGTCGCCCTGCCAGAGTAAAGCTCCCTTGACTAGATTTTGTTTGGCTAGTTTCCATTCATGCTATCTTACTTTTCTCCTTTCCTTTACCTTCTTCTATTCCTTTGTCGGATTAAAAAAAAAAAAAAAAAAGAAAGAAATCCAAATCAACGCATTTATTCTTTGATTTTTGATTTTTGAAGGAGCATTCTCAAAGAGTAAGGTTACTCAGTGGCTCCTAGCACCATGAAAATTTTTAATTTCCGTACACATTTCTGTTTACTTTATTCAAGCAGATCTTTACTTTTCAGGTAACATTGTTCACTGAGGAGTTGCCGCCACCATTTTTTGGAGTCAGTTTCCTAGAAAGTGTGTATATAATCACATTAAGCTAATACAATATAGAATCATACAATATTCTGAATAGGAAGGGTCATCAAAGTGCAGCTCCTGGCCCTGCACAGGACAGCACCAAGAATCACATCATGTGCTTGACAGCACTGTCCAAAACCTTTTTGAACTCCAATGACCTCCCTGGAGAGCCTGTACCAGTGCCCAGCCACCCTCTGGGCGATACACTTTTCCTGATTTCCAGCCTAAACCTCCCCTGGCACAACTTCATGGAGTTCCCTCAGGCCCTGTCACCAGAGAGAAGAGATCAGTGCCTGCCCCTCCTGAGGAAGATCTAACTGTAAGAAAAGAACATTCTGCAAATGTGTGATTGAATTTTCATCTGAAACTAACTTTCCAGTATCTTGATAAACTATTGCTTCAGAAAATGGCAATTAATATATATCCTGTCCTAAAACTATCCTTGCTGGCATTATCTTTAGCATCCATCAGTACTGGAAGCATTTTCCTCTTTACTCTCTGCTCCTTTTTCAACTGTTGTGTTCTGTGCAAACAAGTTTCTTGGTACAAAAAGTATCAGTGCTAAACATTCTTCCCCATCCCTCACATTCGAATAATTATCCATCCCTCCTCACATTCCAACAATTATCCATCCAGAGAATCTCTCAGAAAATATTTTTCACACTATATGCCTACTTGTGTGAGAGTAAACCTAGGCCATGAGCAAGAAACTTTGTCTCCTCCTTGCAGTGCTTTCTATTTCTTCAAGCTTCCCAGCAGCAAATAAACACAGTAACTTATTTACTTAAAGCTGAAAATTTCCAAAGAATATTTTGTAAACCTCCTTCATTATACCTCTTACATTCCCAAATGTGATAAATGAATCACACTGTTTTTATTTTATTATGGATTAGACAGGATGACTTCCCAATATCAGTCAGCACAATAGTGTCAGACACAGGTAAATTGTCCACGGGACCTTGATTAAAAAAAAAACAGAATTAATCCATGACAACACAGTGCTTTTCTAGTATCTTGTGATTTCTTCCTGACTTGTTATATCAGTTTCTTAAACTCTTTCAAGCTTTAGAGAAAGCAAGAATCATTAGATGTATGCAGCACATGCTTGTGCAGATGAGAGATTCTCCAGCTGCACAAAAACCTGACTTAATGTGCAATATACAATTTGAAAAGGTTATCCAATCTATCAGTGCAAACAGTGGAACAAAAAAAATGCAACTTTTATTTGGAATGTCTCTTCTATTCTAAAACATTTTTTTCAATATTTGGCTAAAAAGAACCCATGATAATTTATAGTACAGTGGATTCTTTCCCCCTTATCCAGAAATGTCTGTTATTTGCCAAATTTTCGAATCTTCACACAACTACAGATGCTTCTCAGGAAGAGAATAAATCTGCAAAATTTTAACCTAAAAAGTTTCAGGGAACTGAAAGGACAAATGCAAAAATGTAAAAGCTAATACATAATAGTAAATACATAATAATCTATGACAAAAGCCCCTCTAATACTGTCAGTTTAGAAATCTGTTGTGTGGTACCTCAGATTACTGAAGCCTGAACACATTATCAAGGTGATACGCCATATAATTTGAACATAATAAAAAAGTTAACAGAAACTAGCACAGATAATTATGTTATGAGATCATGGAGGAATAATTATTTTTGCTTCTGGAACATATGACAGTGTTTTTCAGAAGAAAATTAAGCAGAATTATCTTCTTTTTGCATCAAACAAAAGCAAAAGAATGAATTCTAGCTAATTTGCTAAAAGTCAGATAATTCAAAACAAAATCAGGAGCAGCACTCAAGAATTCCAGCACTGGTTTTATACTCACTGTTAAAACCAAATACTTTGCTGCAGCCATTCTATTATTCTAGAGTCAGAAAACAGAGCATCAAGTGTAGGATAGACCTGATGAGAAAGGAACTGGCACCAAGAGTGTCAGCTGTCAAACACTTAGAGGAGCATTTATACAATGTCCTTACCCAGTTACAAAGAGATTATCTATATTTATATAGATCTACAAAGAGATTATCTATATTTATATATCATGGGACAATGCCAATTCACTAATTTAAATCTATTGCTTATGTCTTTAGGTTTGCCTTTAATCATTGCTAATCACTGTTTTAAACTCTTTATTTGCCAAAAAAATTAATCTGTATGCTAAAACACTTACATAAAGTCAGCCCAGGCTTTTCAGAGTAACTTCAAAAAAAATTAAGCTATTGCATTCATTTGAACATATTGTTAGATCAACATGTCAGATATGTACATATATATGTATATAAAATAGATTTATCTCACTTATGATGCTGTACAAGTTAAGTATGAAAGTCTCAGCTGTTGGAATCTACCAGACTGAAAATTCAAAAGGTGAAGGACAGTAAGGTGCTGTTTTAACATGGGCCTAGAAATCATACTGAAACTACTTAGTACCTTCCTGAGATATTAGAGTCCTTCTGAACAGGTCTTTAAACTAAAACAAACACAGTTTTCTACAACCATTGGCAACATTTACCATGCACTAGTTTCAACTGCAATCTGAATTATATACCTAGCAATAACAGGTTTATTTTTACTATTCTTCTTTCCAAACAGAGTCTCATTGGTTTCCTGAAAAAAACATTGATAGAAATTCAGCTATCAAGAGAAATGGTAAAGGGATTTTGTCTCTGACAATCACTTGAGAAATTTATGACTACATGGGATCAAAACACAAATTTAAATCATGAAAGTAATCAAGTGATATTGAATTACAAGAAATCAGCAATGGTTACATGTTTCTCAACCCTTTCTTTGCCAGTAGGGCTGCAAAACAGATTATGCTGTCAAAATGGCAAAAACTTCAAAAGAGAAAAAAATCCTGAGATAGTTCAAGAAAATAAACCAATACATTATGAATTGCTAACAGAGACCCCTCTTCTGACCACCATTTTGCCAGTAACATTTAGGAATCTTGTATTATAAGGGAAGCAAGATCTTCACACAAGCAAGCTGTAACAAGTACACTTGAATTTACCAGCTGAATAAGTTTTCAACTTCAACTAAAAAAGAGAATTCTTAAATGAAGTCATATAGTCAATACAATTCCTTCAGTCTCTGCAGAATAAAACTTTACTCATATAAGAGGAAAGAATAACAGGCAGCTCAAAAATGACTTACCAAAACCAAACAGAGGCAATTAAAATGTAAATATTCGTTAATATTCCTAATGACATTCACAGAGGATTTTTATGCTTAATCAAATGAGATTTGAGCAGTTTTTGAATATATAAAATTCAATACATTAAATTCACATAATTATTTGTCGTGCTCTCTGCTCAGAAGACCAGGATTTTGCTTATTTTAAAGGCTTAGTAAAGACATCTCTGTTTCCACACTGGATAAAGAAGAAACCAGTAAGAGAATGGAAGCATATCATCATTGATAGAAGAGAAACATTCACAGAATCATGAAATGCTTTGGTTTGGAAGGGTCCTTAAAAATCATTTAGTCCCAACCATCCTGCCACAGGCAGGAACATTTTCCATTATATCAGGATGCTCAAAGCCCCATCCAGTGTTGCCTTGAACACTTTCAAGGACAGGGCATATCCTCAGCTTCTTTGGGCAACCTGTGCCAGTGCCTCACCACCCTCACAGGAAATAACTTCTTCCTGAAATCAAATCTAAATCTACCCTCTTTCATTTTAAGGCCATTCATCTCACCTTAAATTCAAGATCTGAAGAAGATCAAATTTATAACTAAGAAATTATAGTCCCAGTTTTCAGATGACTGCCAACTTATACTTGGAAAAGTTGCTATGAAATATATCAAGAATTTAAACTTGTCCTTGTAAAAAATCTTTTGTTTTGAAGATCAAGTGTGACTTTTGTGTATTAGCAAAGCAGCATTTTGAAGAGTAAACACTTCTTTCAAACTCCTCATTTCATTGTTCTAGAGGATGCAGAAGAGTTCATCCAGGGCAGAAATTTGGAAAAAGAATGCCAGCTGACCCAGTTACAGCTTTAGGATAAAACATCTAAATTTGGTTGTCTATATAAACAAATACATGCACCTATCTCTATAGAGTTTTAGACATCATGAAACACTAAGCAAGTGATTTCTGGTTTCTGCTAACTTTAGCTTCCAACTTTAGCTTAGCATCTGCTTGATTCACTATAGAAAAAAAGTAAGAGGAATTTTCAAGAAATTTCTTTCTCCACTGTGGTGAATGAGTGCAAAAGAACAACTAGGTGTAACTCTTGAAAATTCTTGTTTTCAGGCCTGGCTCTTAGACAGTGGAGAAAAATGTCCTCTGGAAGTGTAATATTTATCCTGCCATAGATATGATGAGCTATTTTAAATAACAATGCTTCATCTCCCTATTAGCACAAAATCTGCGACTGAGAAATCATAACAAGGCTTCTCATAGAGCAATTTAGAACACCTTATCACTCATGCTACAGATTCAAAATTACAATCTCCTAGAGATATTTTGTCACATCCTAATACAAAAACACCACAGTAAAGAAAAAAAATGAAGAAGGCTGTTATATTTTGCACATAAATTTCACTAAGCAAGGAGAAGTATTCTTCACCTTTAGCAAACTAAATTTAATTAAATATTTATTTCATTTCCAATGGAGCCAATTCATTTTAAAATGCACATTCAAAACTAGGGGAGGAAGAATAGAAAATGGAAATAAAATACAGCAACTTCAGAAGCATTAAGGCTTCCACTGGAATGCTGTGCTCAATTTTTTGCATAAAAGTCCATAAATGGTCTTGAATGGAAAGCACCAAAGGGATGCAAAAATAACCACTGGTCTAGGAAACATGACATACAAGAAAACACAAAAAGTTTGGGTTCTTTCAATCTTGGAAAAAGATGACAGAGTAAAGGAAACACATAAAAAGACTGTTGCCTTCCATTAAGTGCATTGTCTGACAGGCAGGTCATATCAATGAATCTATACAGCACAGATAAATTATTAAAAAATTAGCAAAATATCACAGATATGCATAAACTTGTGTTCAAAATTCAAGATTCTGCACATTTCTATTTAATTCTTCACGGAAAATATTGAAACCTGCTTCTGGTGTAAATTTTGAAATCCTTTATGCACACATCATTATGCAACATAATTTACTGGAAATTAGAAATAATCTACTTACAATTCTTTTTAAAATGTTCCTCTAAACTGTAAATGTATGTGACACAGAAACGTTTATTTTACATCTGACAAACAAGAAACTATTTCCTTTGTGCAAGACCAATAGCTGAAATTTGAAGGAGGCATAGATTTCAGATTCATGCAGTACCCTTTCTATGGCTATATTATTTTAGGTTCTGTCTCTGGAGCAAATTCTCAGCATAGACTCAGGGCTATGCACAGCCTGCAAAATGTTTGCCTCTCAAAAATGAAATTCTTTCTTAAAAAAATGCATGGTTTTGGTGACTTATCTTTCAATAACACAAAAACCAAGGCAAGTTCTCTAGCTCCCTAGCAATGAAAATCCTAGGAGTTTATACACATTTATTACAGTGCCAGTGTGAAAATATTTAAAGTTAGTAGGGCAGTTAATAGAGTATTTCACTGTTATATTTTTTTTTACTAGAAAAAAAAAATCTGATTTCTCCCCTTGGAATTCCACAGATGTAAAGCAGCCAAAAGAGAAAATTTTTGTATAATACAGAATTAAGGAAAACCAGACGGGAAAGGAAAATCAAATATGCCGAGTGGAAACCTACAAATGAGAAAGCTTCAGCCTGCTCTGAGCAAAAGAGAGGAGCAGTAACACCAAGGAGACAACAGATTGAGAAACTGAAGCATAGGGAACATTTGCCAGGGATGACCAACCAGGCTATCCCTAAGGATAGAAACTTATGCAGTGCACATTTGGTTTCTCTATGCCTTGATTTTAACCAAGTCTTTTTTGCTTCCTTGCTTTCAGTCCTGTCTTTTTATTCCTCTTCTAGCTCCCACCACCCCAGTTTGCTCCTTAGCTTTACTTCTCTAACTTTTTGCAGCAATTTTAGCCTCAGCATATTCAATGAGCTTAGTTGAATTTGGCACTCACCTGATGGTTTAAAGTGACAGAAACAGAACTTTGAGAAGGTTTGGAGAGAAGCTGCAGCTCCCTGACTTCAGTATAGCTGAGTGTATGACAGCTCAAATGTGATGCAATTCTGACTAATGGAATAATACCACTCATATGTTATGTGCAGTAGATGAGAGCAGCTCAGAATAATTCAATTATACATTCCTTATATTAAAAAACTAACAGTAATTCAGCTATAAGCCTGCCCAAAAGCACCATCCAAAATAAAGTACGATCAGTTGAAACCCCTTGTATTAGTGGAGCCAAAGAATGGTTTCAGGTTGACTGGTGTTTGGTTTTGTTTGTTTTACTAGAAAGACAGAGCATGACTATTCTTGTAAAGCAAATATTTTTACAGTCCATCAACCTTGTAACAGATAAGTAAAAAACAAGTTGGGGAAAAAAAATCTAAAATTCTCGTGCATGTATTCATGGCATTCAATTCAGAGAGAAATCAAGCTTTTCAGCTTTGATGTCTTGTTTTGAGACTGGTTAATCCAACACATAGTGGCTCTCTGTACAATTCCAGCTACAGGTTTAGCTCCTACATATAACAACTGGTGAAGGCACTGTCAAAAGAAAATTCCTGAGTCTGTGTACAAGAATAAACTGGAAACTTATCCTTCCCAACATTATGAAAAACACACTCATGATATGGCACTGAGCTTTAGAGTGCTAGCATTCCAAGGCTCATGCACCAGGCAACATTCCTGTCAGCCAATTTTGCATGCCAGATGTCTTAGAGGAAATGAGAACCTGGAAGGGAGAAACCAATAGAAAAAAAAAATACTAGATTTATTTCATGAAAATATGATCAAGTTCTTTTAGTACAGAGAAAACTACAGATCAAAATCTGAAGGTCTTAAACTAAGCAAAAATCCCACTACAGTCAAGAAATTTACTGATTATAAATCATAGATTTTGGCTCAATATGATTGGTGCAAGACAAGACCTGTAGTATCATGCAGTTAATGAAAATTTTATATGGATGTCCTAACATTTCCCATAATCACTAAGCTCATAAACACATAGGGAATAGGAAAAGGGAAGGGGGGAGAAAAAGGGATTTTAGGACTTTAAACATTAACTTAATCATATTTCTAAGTTTCTAACTTAATCAGGTTTCTAAGTGAAGCTGTATTTGATAAATGAAAAGGTTACCTAAAAGTTAATAATAAGAAGAGCACATGGGACCAACAATAAGATAGGAAAAATATCCCTCTATTTCCATAGCTAATCCCAGAATGGTTTGGGTTGGAAGGGACCTTCAAGATGATCTGGTTCCTGTCCAAGGGCAGGGGTACCTTCCACTAAACCAGGTAGATCAGGGCCCAATCCAACCTGACGTTGAACTCTTCCAGGCATGGGACATCCACAATTTCTCTGGACAACCTGCTCCAGTGCCTCACCACTCTCACAGTGAAGTTTTCTTAACATCTAAATGGAATTCATGTCTCTTCACTTTCAAATCAATCTGGAAAAACAGTGAGGATGCTGTATCCCTCATCCTGAGTACTTGAGTGATACCTTGATATATTTCAGAGTAAGGTGTTTTATTACTTACTTTTATATCCTACTATTTGTATTAAATTATGATTCTTTTAATTCATACTTCAATGAGAAAAAAGTGTGCTACTAGTGATTGTTTTTGCTGCTTTCATTTGTGTAAATTTTGCAAGAAAGAAAGTCAAAGCCTTCCACACATTTCTGCAGGATGGGATTCTAAGATGCTTGACCAGAGTGAGATGCCTCCAAGTAAGAAAGAACCTGAACTAGAGTAAAAAAACCTTAACATTTAGCACTTGTTACTCTATGTAAGCTCCGTGAAAAGAATTTTACTGATCTGTTTTATTTGAAGTCACATTTCTTGTCCCTCACTCACCTTTACTGAACGACAGTGCATAGAGAAGACTAGATACTAGTGCAAATTTGCAACTAGTGCAAATTTCCTTAAAAGTTACAAATCAATTCAGGGGAAAGAAATTTTGAAGAAGGAAGGCTAATTAAGAATCTTGTATTACTGAAAAAATAAGTTAGGAAAAAACCATAGGTAACTACTGTCAGTGGTTTTGCAGTTCAGAAAAGTTAAATTGGAGATTGTTATTATTTATTTTCCAAGGTAATGCTGACACACTGGAAAGGGCAGAGAGAGAAAATGCTTTTTGGCAATTTTGAGGGAGTGAAAAAAAGTCTGTCAACCAAAAGGAAATGATTGTATGAACAGGGTGAGCTAAGATAAGGTTTTTCTAGTGTTGTTTATGTGAAAGAACATGCACCTTCTGATGGCAGAAATCAAAATACCTTTGAAATAAATGTACTTTGGTATTCCACAGTATTAATTACAACCACTGCACCTTAAACATTACACAACTGCAGACACTAATTCTTTTCATTTTTTAAACTGTAATGTGAAATATTTGATTATTATGCACACATTAGGCACTAAAATAACATGCAGAAGTCTTAGGAAATATTTTAATATGGAGAGGGAAGAATGTGATGATTTTAGGATAAGCATATCTATAATAAAATTATCAGAAATACATCAATAAGGAATTTGGGATAAAATTTAGAATTGTATTTAAAACATTTAAAACATAATTTCTTCACCTAAATAAAAATAATTTCCAATTTTTGACATGGGAAGAAAGAGAGAGCTAGGATCAGTTATCCATGAGAAGAAAGGTTCAAGGGAGAATGTGCATAAATCTCAGATGCAAGGCACTACAGAAGACTGAGCCAGGCAATTCTCCATAGTAAGCACTGAAAGTTAAAGAGAGAACATAAAATAAAGGAAATTGGTCTCATACGTAGCAAAATCCCTTTTTAAATGTCAGAGAGTTGAACACCAGAACAGGTTGCCCAGAGAAGTTGTAAAGTCTTCACCCTTGGAGATGTTGAGCCCACCTGCAAATGGGCTTGGCCTCCAAAACACTGTGCTGCAGTTGATTCTGCTTTGAGGAAGAAAGTTGATCCCATCTCCCACCTCAATGAGTCTATGCTTTTGTAACAGAATAAAATAAATTACGTTCCTTTAAAAACTATAGCAGCTAATTAGAAATTATAGTAGCTAATTAATTATTTCAATTTATATTTACCAAATGAAGTGCAATAGAAGTATTGATACTTTAGCAAGAAGCGGATAGGTGGACAAACCCCAACAGCAAAGTTTGCTGTGCCTCTTTCCAAAATGACCAGCCTCACTCATTCTACCAAGAGCTATGAAAGCAAGAATTATTTTTAATTTCTAGGTCTAACAATTTACACAGAGATGTCATCTTACAGTAAGTTCAAAGCAATTTTACTACATTTGATGGTGTTATTCAACACTATCTGCAATGGGTTTGCCTTAGCTAAATGAAGAATATGACAGAGCATTGAGATAATCTAACATTCCTTTGTCCCATAAGGTCTCTATTACAGTTTCTTAGCTATTTTAAAGCATTAACTTTTGACCATTTTGTACCTGAACTTCCCCAAGTTTATGCTGGATTATTATTAAAAAGAGATAGCTGATTAGCTAAGACAGCAACTGCCTCTTCATGATACATATCTTGATGTCCTTGCCTTAAAAATGGGATCCCACTCTAACATAAGAACAAATGAGCAAAGGAAATGCCAACAGCATGATGCCTTCTAAACGTCCACATCTTTTTGGGTTTATTGTCAAACTTCACAGAAATGTAGATGGGTAGCAGGTGCTCAATATTCCAGAAGAATTATAGGTGGCCAAAATGTGCCAAGATGTCTCTTTAAAGAACATTTACTTGTGTTACATCCATGTAAATCTCCAGAGTGAAGTGTATCAAATGTAGACATCTTATGTCAACACAAAGATTTAAAGGAACCAATATTTTTTCTGGTATCCCTAGCAAAATAAAAAGTAATTATAGAGAAGAAAATTAAAACTATCCATGTCATGGAGAATCATCAAAATGAACAAGAAGAATATTCCATTGCTTCAAAGAGGATGTTTCATATTTGGATTAACATACACATTCCCACTGTGGATGAGCCTTTCCCAATAGTTTTTAACATCTTACTTGACCTACATTTAAAACCAACATTGCAACGCTCATATTCCCGTGTTTGCAAATTAATAAAATTCTCCTGCAAGTTTCTAGTCCCATGTCCTTGAAAGCACTTTGGTGATGAAGAAAGCAGTAACCAGCTGCTGCTTCACAGATGCTGAAAAAGCAGGGAACAAATGATACTGATTGTAATGATATGTTGCAAAAGCAATAGCAGTGGAGCACTTCTGTTGAAGACAGCCTTCCTGTTAAACAGAAGACCAAGCACAGACTCTTCCTCTTGTTCTGTACAATATGACTGCTACAGATTGCAAATCTCTTAAAAAGCCAACAGGGTTTCTGACTAAAATTGAAAAGAAATTAGAAATCCAGCTAAGGGCCAAACAATATGAGCTGAGACTCCGGTGTTAGTGGAAATTATATAAAGCTTTCAGTTAGCTAGTAGGACATGGGAATTGCAATCAGACAACATCCAAGTACAGATTTCTTAAATTTAAGTTAATTTACTAAAGTTATTTTATTTTCCTTAACTTTCGCTTGAGATTCTTTTCTATTGACAGCTACAAATCTTACTTACTTTTCTGTGTCTTAAAAGATATATTAATTTATCTTAAAACATACAAGGATACTTGATTGAAAACTGGAGGTTTTCTGCTGCCCAGAAAATGCTAGCATTAAAAACAAATTCCAAAACAAAACAAAAAACCAAAAACAAACAAACAAACAAACAACAAAAACAACAAAAAAAAAACCCAGGAAAATAAAAATCCAGGGTAAGAACAATATAAATACCAATCAAGAGTTAATTACACTATATTTCAGTTTTTCAGTAAAGAAAAAAGTGTTCTGGCAGACTGTTTGTCTGCCCAGACTAAAAACATAATTTGACATGGTGAAGAATTAAGTCATCCTAAAACCTTGGAGGAAATACAAGATGTTAGCCATCTTAGGAGAACCAAGTAATTTAATCTCTTTGTCAAATTTTAGAGACTTGGAAAATACTAACACTGACAATAACAATTAACATCTTTTTAAAAACACTATTTACACTGACTCCTTTGTGAAGCCTTTCAAAATTTATTACATTTTTATAACAAAGGTAAACATGGAACGGGTTATTACCTAAGTGACAGCTCTCTGAAGAATTATATAACAAACTGGGATTAGTGAGTTGTTAAACATAGATCTTATATTCTGTAAAAAGGAAAATGAACTTTTGGAATTGATAGAGTGGGTAGGTAAACCATTTTATAGAAGAGAAATTCACTTTCCTTGGTGATAGATGATGACAAAGTTTGTACCATCTCTGAATAGTCAAGGACCATTGGCTAATCTACAAAGCAACATATTTAATAACAAAATGGGAGGGCAAAAAGTGGGAATAAGTGAACATTTATTTCAGACAAACTCAAATACCAAGAAAAAAAACATGTCACCAAAGGGCATGTAAAGAATTTATCTGCCTATTTCTTGGGCTCCTAGAACCTTAATACAAACTACAACTGGAATTTTTCATTTCTGAATGTATATTTAATGCAGTTGATATTGCACAAACCTGATGGAATCAGATGCATGACTGAGCAACATCCTCACTGGGTCTAACCTATTCAAGAGGAATCCATCTGATAAGAAGGAAAGAGCAATATTTTCTGTAAAAAAAAAAAATTGAGATTAGTGTCAAACTTGACAGGTCATCTTTTTAGAGCTTATTGGAGTCCAAGATGCCATTATTGTAGTAGTTGAATGCCAAATCAAGAAAAGAACTCCTCAACCTTGTTGTGACTGAGTTATGTCACAGCTGGGGCAGTTTCAATCTCTTAACACTTCATACACTGACTCTGACAACAGCTAAAGATCAGGGTGAACCTTTGGGGTGAAACTCTCCTCTTTATCCCTGAGAGAAACATCACCTCTCTGTGCTGTCTGTGCCTGGTTTTGGATAGGTCAACACTACATGAGCCTCCCAACATTAGATCAGCTTTGGTGGTTCTGCAGGTATATTTCCCTTATCACCAAGCCCAAAGGTGCTGCCAGAGTTTCTAAAGACCTTGGCAGATGCAGACAGAATCTGAGGCCTGATTTAAAGTCTTTTAACTTTCTTCTGCCTCTCAGTAGCCAAGGACTGTACTTGGCTGTCACACTGTACTAGATACGCTTTGAGGGGGTCACTTGACCTTATAATCCTCTTTTCGTGACAATCTTTTTTTTTTTTTCCATTTGCTGATTGTATATGAGATGCAACAAAACTTCAGTGACCTTAAATAATTTTGCTTCTCTCAGGAAAATTCCACCTTGGTAGCTACATACACCCACCAGCTGAAGGGTCCCAAAGCATGAGCTCCTTCTTGTTGACTTAGCTGTTCACAGGGGGAAGTTGGTTCCTAAATTCTAAAAGGAAAACAGGCTGATTAAAAAAAAATGAACTCTGTTTTTCAAGCCCATTACCTGCTTTCCATTATTTAATTGGCATTTCCATAGAATTCTTTTTTGCATGTATTATAACTGCAGATCCTGCCTCCTGCCTGGGGACCCAAATTCTCATGCTACCATCCAAAACCAGACCATGAAGTAGAAGCAGCTGGCTCTCAGCAGAAACAAAGGACTGCTCTGACAAAGTCACACACAGCAACTCTAAAAGAAACTTTCAAAGGTAGGTTTTTTTCCCTTATGATGGTCAATTTTAAAATGCTTTCAAATACTTCCCCAACTGCAAGTTCCTTAGTACATTTTCATAAAAGTCAAGATTTCAATAACAAAAGTTCACTCATTATATGTATATATATATACATACATACACAATTAATTTTAATTCTTATTGTATCTGGAATTGTTTGCTGCTTCAATCGATTCTTTAAATTTTAAGCCATTTGCTTAGAAAAGGTTATTATGGGCAGAGAAGATAGACCTCTAATGCCTGCATCCAAAATTTAAAAAAGGAGGATGTAATGAGTCAGAATTATGAGATAATGCAAGAAACTAAATCTAATAGTTGGGTCTACATTCTAACTAGAGTTATTTGAATTATTTTGGCACAAAATATGGCTAAATATATTATTTATTATTTGTCATAACTATGCATTCATCTGGAAAAGAGATATTAATGTTTCTGGCACGAAAAATTCAAAATCTCAGACAATCCTTCCCCTACAATCTTTTTCAGTGTTTTTCCATCACACTGAAGTCCACATTACTGCAAGAAAACAAATATATTATTCTACTAAGTACAAAATAGCCATACTTAGTGGAAATGTCAGCTCTTCTGACTAGCTCTTTATTGTTAAACAGGAAAAAAATTTAGCTTTCAACAAAAAAAAAGGGGGAAAGAAAATAAACCTCTTACTCTCAATTACCAAATTAAATACATTTCTCATCATCATCAAATAAATAAAATGCTCATTTTTTTTTTTGCTATCATGCTACCATGACAAATAAAATTAAGTGATAAGAAGCAAAAAAACAGTCCATGAAGAAAAGTAGTTTCATCATTGAGATCAAGTAGTATCACACTCATAAGTCACATTTAGAACCTATAAAAAAACTGGTGTGGATTTTCTGTTTCAGCAGCTATTCATCTGAAAAACTCAGTATTTTAAGAATGCTTTCTTCTTTCTTAGACTTCTAGTAACTTTCTAGATTTTTGACCATCATCCAAACTCACCAGTACATAGCAGCAGCAAGTAGCTACAGAGACGTTCGTATCCTTTCTTGTAAAAATAATATATTTAAAAGTCATAGTAACTTCAGTAGGAGTAATTATTTATGCTTCCAAGTTCTGTGAGTTTACTCAAGTTCCAAAGACATATTTTTGGACTATACTTGAGCACTTTTAAACAAGATTTGGAGCCCAGTTTTGATCCAGTCTAAATTTAGATTTAAGCAGCTCTGGCCTACCCAAGCTACACTGATTCAGGCTGATGTAGTAAAGGTTGTGTTTTGGGGGGTTGGGTCACAATTTTTGTTTTCCTGTTTAACAAATTAAAATAGTTTTTAAAAGAAATCAGCACATAAGCATATTATAAGAGATGCTAGAATGATGTGTTTAAAAGTGTTTAGGCTAAGGTAAAAAGGCTGACATATTCCTTATTTCATGCTCTATTTGGCTGCAAGCACAAAAAGTCTCCAGGAAAAAAAGAACTAACCATGATAGCGCTATGAACACTGGATAGAATAAAAGTTTATGAAGTTTAGAGTAAAAAGAACTGAGAGGTTGAAATCAGTGTGGGGGATATCCTTTCAGTTTTTCACAAGACATGAATCTGAAATACATTAATATGTAACAACTTTCAGTAAACAAAACTCTAGATGCAACTTTATCTAGATTCAAGATGCTGAACTATCAGCTGCTAAATTAAGTTCACATCTATTTATACTGATTATTATATACACTATCTATAATATAAATATTTTATATAAATATATATAAGTATTATATATATAAGTAATATATTTATATTTAATATTTCCCATCTAGAAAAAAATCATAATATATGGGGCTGTTGCATCAATTTCAGTGTAGGATAATCAAAGCTTATAACTTTGCAAAAGAATTTTTACCTGTATTTGGCCAAAGTATTGGAACTTACTTAATTTACAAAATCTATATTTCCATGGGATGGACTCTAATTTTTTTTTTTAATTTGCTCCCTATAAATGAAATCACAGTCTTTCTTCTTCACTTCCAAATTAATGCTTGCTTTCTTTTAAATAATCTCATGTGAAAAACTAGATACATAGTGAACTCGAGGGAAAGACCTGCGTATATCAGAAAGCTGAGTTACACTTCTCATATTCCCAGTTAAGGCTGCCTAAAAAAGCAAACACTAAGTCAGAAATGGAGGTATGCCCAGTCTCCTTAAAATGGTACCTCGCCACATGAAGGAACTCAGGGTTAACTGAGGACTAACTTTATTTAATCACCTAACAGCATTGCCACCATGATCATACCAGTCCATTTAGCCCATTAAAGCAACAGAAAATGGAAAAGTGGACTCTGACACAGCAGCAGCAGAAGCATCACTTGATCCTATTTACACATGACAACTTTGACTTGTAACCCAGCCCAGAAGCAAATGTGCATTTATCACCAACCTAAAGCCATATTCAAGGTATAGGGTTGAACTGTGGGGGGAAGGCCACAGTTCTGCTTGCTGCCTGTGCTGTTTCTGTTCAAAGACAGAGGAAAAGTTTCAGAACTGACTCAGTACCTTTTACCAGCACTAAATTCATATTTGGAAAAAACAAGACATAAAAAGGCAATGACTATAATATGCTAAATGAGAGGCAGTACTCTAGGCCAACTATTATTATTTTTGCCTTCAGGCTGCAATTCTTTATGCCACTAAGCTTCTGGTGACTCACACCACCATATTGTACCAACAATGCTCTCAAAATGCAAATTGCTAATGACTTCTTTTAGCCCAATATAAACCTAAGAAACAAGTGCAATTCAATGCAGTTCTTCCAGCAGTGCCATAAACATCTTTGCACAATAGTTTAAGCTAATGGCACTCAAAGTTTTATCTTATGCCTAAAGCTATTGTCATACTGAATAGCTATAATATAATCTTTGGAAAAGAGCATTAGCATTCTTTCATAAGACACACTGCTTCACAGAGTTAACATACCTTTTATATACTTGAATGAGTATCAGAAGAACACAACAAATGCTTTCCCTTTCTAAATAGATTTCTATTATTTTTAAGACTCAGCCATTTTAAAGTATTTGCCTTATTGTGAGCAACAATTTCTGGGAAATCAGCCAGAATACCCGATACCTGTTGAATCGGGAATGAACACGAGGAATTAAGAGCTCCGTGTGTAGTTGCAGGACCTTGATGTTGCTATGTTAATGGAGACATGGTATGGTGTCTCATACATCCACAGTGTTGAAACAGATGGAAACAGGCTCTTTACAAAGGACAAGCCATGAAGATGAGGCAGTGGAGATGTCCTTTATGTGACAGAACATTTGGACTGCAAGGAGGCCAATCAGAGCATTAAAGGTCAGCCCAGTGTGGGTGACCTTACATCGGATTTCTGCTCCAGGACACCAGGCAAGGAAAAACAAGCACATCAGATCTGCTGACACCTAGAACAAGAACTCTGATCAGAGGTACTCTTTTCACTCAGTGAAAAGTAAAAAATATTCCAACAAGACTAAACAGCATGCAGATCACCTCACCCTTAGGCCACAGGTGAAAGACTAGCATCCCACTAATTTTCTGCCTTTTCCCCACTATTTTCAGATCAGACAAGGTTAGGTAATGCATTCCGTTTCTATTTAGATACAATGTCACACCACAAGTACATTTCTCAGTGAATAATCCGCAGGTGAATAAATTACTTAGGTCTAGTAAGGCACATGTAAAATATGCAGTGCAAATGTGCTCATTTCTCATCAGTTTCTGGAGCCAGGCAGATATAAACCTAAGAAGTGAACAGCATGGTGGGTGCCAGAGAGAAGTAGTTGTTCCTCAGCCTTCTGCTAAATAATAGTGTTTTCTTCAAATCAGTGTTAGATAGTATTACATTAATGCAATTTTTTTCTTTTGAGGGTAAAATTAAATGCCAGTGACAAGAACTACCATTCACCATCACTCTACTAAATTTCCCTGATTACATATTAAATTATTAAACTGGAATAGAAAAAGGCCTGTTATAATTCTGCTGTCAATACCACTGCAGTATATTACCTGTCCCAGCCACAAAACAGCAGTTGATGAGCAGATGCACACTGACATTAAAAACCATTTTTAGGGACCTTGATGGCAATAGAACAGTGTAATCCTTGTAACATGGAGCGTTAACACAGCAGCACTGCTGCAAAAGGCAGGAGTTACCAGAGTTAATCACTGGTTCTACTGTTGCCAGGAGTGTTAGAAATGGGGTTAAGTGTTTTGTTGTTATAAATCCGCTTCACTTTTTATTTTCTAAACAGGATGAAGCAAATGTGATTATTTACAATCTCATTTGCAGCAGTTCTTTGTCACTCCTTTCATAAATAGTATTTCTGCTACTGTAGTTTCTCACTTTCAGAAGCACTTGGCACAAATACAGAAAAAATTCTTAACAAATTATTTTTATGGATGTGTTTATATGTATTTTACATGAAAGAACACACTATAGCAAGTGTTCTACTTCAAAAAGTGATAATTGTATATCTGTGAATGCTTCAGACAGACCTGATTTTGATTTTTTTTATTTAGTGCTTAACTAACACATTTCACCTCTCAAAGTGGCAAATGAACCCCATGAGTAAATTACACAAAATCCAGTTACCTTATTTACCTCACCGACACCACTGTACACCTCAGAGAAGAATAAAATAATTAAATTACATTATCTACCTCAAAGCTTCTCTTACTAGCTAAATACAGGCACAGCTCCACTTTTAAACTTTGCCACTCATAGCTTAAACTCCTACTACTGAGTTACTCAATGCCTTATTAGTTTAGAAGGCATAATTCTCCAAACTAATAATATTTTCAAGGATTTTAGATACATTGTGATAGAAAAATGAATTTCAAAAGAATAAAATGCATTCTATAATTTCCTAGTATTTCTTCTTTGCAAATTTATCCCCACATATCCCTTTTTAACCTTTTAATTCATAATCTTAAAACTATCTCAGTATTTGTAACCTATTTAACTTAAAAATAGGTATTGTATATATGGGCAATTATAAAACCCAGTGTTTCTTCACTAGCCTAGAACTAAAACAATCTAATATCTATTTTAACACTTTTGAAAGTGAATTTGAAATATGGTAGAATAATGGCAAATTACTAGAACAGATACAGAAATTACACAGAGAATTTACAAGCTTTATTACACATACAGAGAAAAAAAACAAACAAAACTGCCAGAAATTATCAGGAAACCTTAAGACTACAATGCTTCTTATGAAAAATACAAGAATTCTGTATTGAAGAGAACATCCCAATTCTAGGAATAAACAATACACAAGCAGTGGAACATGTTACACTAATGAAAAAATGACAATAGACATTAAGAAAGACTAGGCTGTAGAAGTGAAAGAATGGTTCTTAGCATCTGGAAATATAATTTTGTATGTTGTATGCCAGAAACAAAATCAAATGTAATACCTCTTGCATACCTACCTATGGCAAACGAAAAAACAGCAGAGTTCTAGTTATTAACGCTAAAATTTAAAAATATAGCCTCTCTTCACTCCAAGGAGTTTTGCCTATATACAAAAAAATCAAATACTGGGCTGCAGACACACTCTCAGATATGTTGTGCACGCACCTAATTGCCTTTGCAGGTATTTCTCTGTTTACAGGACACATTTTCCAGTGGGTGAATATGCAGACAGTCCTGCTAAAAGAGGATTGTCAGGCAGTTACTGCAGTTCAGCTTCTTGCCTTAGTGCAGCCATTGGGACACCTCACCAGACAAATACAGGGACTGCACAGACTGCAGAGGGTTGATTTCTCATTAGTTTTGTGAATATCAAGCATCACATGAAAAACTATGTGACATACTACACGCTGATCTAAACTTTATGGCAAAGTAGAGGAAAAAAATATGGCTGTATTTACTTTTATCTTCAATGCTTAAAATGATTTGCAAATGAAATCTCCTTCCTAACTGGAAAATCTACAGGAACAGAAAGCATGCCATTTACTATAGATGTTTATATGGACCTCTGATTAAACTTTGATTTATCTATCAAAGAAAGCATTGATATCTCACTTATTCCCAAAAGCACAGGGCCATGAACTTCCTGAGTTCACTTCCATGAACTTCCAGACTTATCTTGCATTTTCAACTCAACATCAATTTGAAAAGTGTATTTCTTTCCTAGGTTCTGCAAACAAAATATCATTAACGAAGATACAGTTCCAGCACTCTTTATTTTAATTTAAAGACTAACCAGAAATATTAGGGAAAAGCACACCATTTAAAAGCAAGTTGTGTTCATAAGAAAAGTTCATATAAAAATTAAGGAGGACAATTTTTGTGAAGGTGAAGAAGAAAGAACCCATGGTCCTCTTTGAGCCTACAAAAATAATGTCAGATATGCAGGCACAAAATACTATCAGTAAGTACAGAGAGGTTCTGTTTTCTCAGCATGCAAGGGTCCCATTAAGAAAGGACTTAGAGATGAACAGAAAAATAGCAGAAATGAAAAGAAACACACTTAGTCAAACAAGAAAAAAAATATAAGCACTCTTCTGCAAATAGGACAAAGCATATGATCAGCTTGAAAGGGAAAAAGCTACGTTTACTTCACAGTAAAGCCTTTCCTCATCAGCAAGGTCTGCAAGCCTCCCTAAATCACCAAGTAACCTTACAAGCTCCTGACTTGATGCTCTCACTCAGCAGCAGCTGGCAGAAAGGATCTTCTAGGCCTTCCCTTTGGAATCCCCCAAGGGCATGTGTTCTTGTGCCCAGAGTAGTGAACACAACCCTTTCCTACAAACTAGAGTGCTCACAATTACAACCAACACTTACACACTTACCTGGTATCTTACTTGCCTTTTAGAAAAGTAGCCAGCTGTCTCCAAGACCCAGTATTGCCAGACACAGGAGATGCAACATAACAAAATTTATTACTGACCTTTGACTGCATTATCTATTTTTGTACACACTTTGTCAACATTAATGTGCTCAGCATTTGGGAATTCCAATAATTGCTGTTCCTAATTTCATAAACTACATGACATTTCTCCATGTGAATTTCCCCCCCAAACACTGACTCTAGCCTGAGTTCTAGTCCATCACATGCCAACAATATTTGTTTATTAAGCCTGTGACATTTTAACATGCAAGATGAGATATTTCATTGTCTGACTAAGCTACAAATGTCAGGGCAAAAAACCTCAATGAGACTCATTTTTCAGTCCCAGAATACTCAAAGAAAACTAATGTTATTATGTTTTTTAGTACATGTACTTGTACACAGATGGTTCTACTTTAATGAAAAGCTATTGCTGATCAGTACAAGTAGTATTTTGGATTTATATTCATTTTCTACCTATGAAGTCTTTTGGACTACTACTAATTAAATATTCTGTTTGGCTTTTTGACCAAGGAATAGAAGAAAGATGCATTCAGACCTTTTAATTCTTAAAACAATTGTTCTTTAGCAAATGGTGTATAGGGAATGCATTCTATAACCCCACTTTTGTATGGTATGGATTTGACATTTGTGAGACCCTAAGACCTCAGCCTCCAACACATGAAATTTCTATATGACAGAGACCCCCCTATGTTTGCAAATTATTGTAAATCTTGGCACAGACACACAGGTTACAAAACACTGCATTTTCATTTGCAGACTTAATTAAATATTTATCATACTTTTCAAAGTAAACCATGAAATACATCATCCACATAAACTTCTTATATTGGTATTTTAAACTATAATTCACAATTACTTTTAACATTAATAGTCCCTACTATTTCTCTACCTTTTCACTATTCTAGTTCAATACCTGATGGTCAAATTCTACTGTTTCCTAGAACAGGTATATGTCTAGGTCTAATTGTAAATTTAACTTCGGTCATCTCTTCTGGCTGATAAAATGCAAACTGATTTGACAAGCTTCATCTCTAAATTATTATAAGAAAAAAGAAGTTAGTGTTTAAAATTGGAAGGAAACGTTACTCAGCTTCTCTTGATAATTAAAACCAATTTTTCATTAAGCACTACAGCTCTCACAAAAATATGTAAAGTTAATGACAATACCTAGCAAAATGTAGAGCTTGATTATTTCTAATGAAAAATTATGTAAAGAACTGCAATTAAGTCATCGGAAGCATGATTTTGCATAATCATCATGTGGAAAATACTGCAGGGATTATCTTATTCAATATAATCAATGTCATATGTAACTGTTTAGCTTTTGTACCCATTTTAGGATGCTGATGATAAACAATTTCCTTACCATTCTAGAAATGTTTGACTGTTTATGAAAGAAAACTCGACAACAGGAAAAAATCTAGATGATTGCAACTGACACATTTTCCTAACATAAAAACACTGTTGGTTTTTTGGATTATCTGTGACTTCATCTACAAAAATACTCAAGAGATTATGTAATCAGAAATAATAGTGCAAGGAGAGGGCCAGAAAAGGACTAATACATAATTGTGCTTGAGCAGCAGCTTACTATCAAAGTACCACAATAATGCTTAAAAACCTTTTTTCCTCTTTCAACTTACATATGCAAGGAGGACATAAAACAGCTTGGCATCTAACCTGGACAACTTAATATCTTAAAAAAAGGTTTTTAACATATTACCCCACGACTTTGAGAACAAAAATATTTAGTTTATAGACAAAATTACATATTATACATAAATCAGAAATAAAGTCAGATTCAGAAGTCAATTATGGCATAGTCTTCATACAAAATTGCCCAGAAGCATAGAACTATATCATATGAATTAATTTCTCTTTATTTTCTTCAGCTTCTGTTTCTATTCGTACTCAACAGTTCCACAGAATGTAATAAATACGAACTTGCTGTACATTCACTAAATGTGAAATAAATTTTAAAAACTCTCTTCACCTCTTTCCACCAATGAATATATGGCTAAATGTGTGGCACTGCATTTCCCACTAACAAATATAATGTTTCCACAGTCAAAAGCCTTATGTTACATTTTCTGGAATGTTCTATGGCTTTATTAAATATAATAACAAAGTATGTTAATGCAATTACATTTTAAAATAAACATGATAAATGTGTATTAATTAGAACCCACAAATAAGTACTGAGAAAAGTTAATGGTTAAAACTATTTGTGCAGAAAGTGGTGATATTGCAAGGCAGATATTTTTACTTGCAAGACAAAGTTACTTAATCACTTCAGGTTTAAAATACTTATGCTAAATGTTAAACTCAGACATCCATTAAATAAACTAGAATAATTTTCACTATAAAAGATCAGAAAGAAAACCAATTCATTCTGATCACTTACAGATAATGTTATTAAACTTGTTTCTACTCACTTTTACACTCTGAAGTGTTTTTATTGAATATTATAGATTATTTGCTAGATGAAATAATAAATCAGATGGACAATGCAGGTTAAATAGATATCTGCTGAAACAGGAGATATAAATGAAAGTTAAACTAATGGCATACTAATGTTTAGGAAAATCTAAATTTAGCAAACATGCTCCCCTGTGGTGTAAAACTGAATTCAGCAATTCTGGATTCCTCTTCTCACCCAGACTATCACATGGGTTTGTCCCAAGCAGAACTCTAACCAGAGCAAAGTTTATTCCTCAGAAATTCAAAGTTGTGATCTTATTTGTCCGGCTCTTTTCTTCCAGGGTCCTGAACACCATTTTATGGTCATTGCAGACAAACCTAAGACAATCTTCATACCCAGTTCCTAATTTCTGGCACCAAGTTCATTAGAGGAGTGCTTTGCCTCATCAGGCCTTAAGTCAACTTGTGTCAAGTCATCATCACTGCACTCCCAATATCTCCTGGAATGTGTGTGACTTGCTCTGTTGTCCTTCTAGTAGGAAGAAATTTATAATTTTACATAAAATCCAATCTTAAAACCTGATTGTTCCTTGCCAGAAATTGCCTAACATGTTTATTTAAAATGAATGTTTGCAATTACAGATGGCAACTCTGAACCAACAGGTAGTGGTCACCAAACTTGATTGTGACTGCGTATTAGTAATATCTTACAAGTTTTAAACTAGCTCAACTGAATAAAATCTTAGCAGTTCAGAAAAATCGCTAACAGCTGAAGATCCAATATACACCAATATTTATGCACAAAATATATAATTATTAGTAGCTCAAATTTACACATATTTTTACTTTGGTATGGGTAAGCAATGGGTAAATGTAATGTTTGCCTCATGCTTTGGTCAAGAAAAACATTTGTCAAAAATATACATGAGATTTCAAGACTGTAACTACATAATATATTACTACATAATTAAGACAATGGTGGGGTGGGGTTTTTCCCCTCAATAGTCCCATTATGTTGAAGGGCTAGTTGGTTTGCAGTGTGATACTGTAAACAAGTCTTCAATACATGGTAAGGAACATTCAGATCCTAAGTACAACAACACTGGCAAATCACAATAGATCTAGAAGGTTCCATGCAAAGTAGCAAGTCTTCTGGCTGAAACTGTAACCCTCATTAATTCTTTGCATACATGTAGCACTTCCACCTATAAAAATCATCATCTTGCATAGAACTATCATAAGTACTCAGCTGCCTCATACTGGTAGGTAGAGCATAAAGGGCAGGAACCCTTGCTCACTTTATCACTCACAACTCAATGGCCACAGCAGGCAGTGCCAGCAGAAGTGAGAACAGAGTATGATATGGGAAGTGTGCTGATAATATGTCAGAGGATCAGTCATGCTGTCAGCAAATGATTATTCTTTGAAAATGAATCAATGTGGATGCAAGGATGAATGGCAGACAGCATCCACCAAAGTGGTGAGACAGAACAATTTCAGCTGCAAATAATACTTCTAACCAAAACCTGGCTACAAAATGAATGATCAAGATGAAGTCCTAATGTTTGGAAAAGGTCATTGCAGCACTACACTTATCAAAGAAGGTAGTTCTTTGTCATCATCTTATTGCAAAAGTTCCATACCTTCTCAGTGATTTCTCACATGCTGCTCCTCATAGCACTGACTCCTTCTTCTTCATAACACGGCCAACAAACTCCATCTCCACAGCACAACCAAAAAACTACAAACCTCTCCTCACCCAGCTAACCCACTCTTTTGTAGCACTCACCATTACTGGACACAGCTGTGGCCTGTTAAGGGCAGGGCTGTTCCTAATCTTTGGTGATTAGCACAGCTGCAACTCCTCAGGTGTGAGAATGCCTTCTGCACTATCTTTATTTTCTTACATTCTATCCCTCCACAGTTCTTGTTGATTACCTTTGGGAAAATAACACTTAATATTCAAGATATGGGGCATGTAAAACAAGTGCTAAACATAGGAATATCCTAGTCTAACCATTTTAATTTTTTGCTTGGAAATAACTGAGTGTTGTAAAATACAAAACTCTGGCTAAGGTAAACCTTTTACGATCCTATATGAATGCAAATAATGATTGATATTTCACTGACAGCAGTGCTGTCTTCCATAAAAGACATCTCTGATTAAAACAGAGCACCAGATCATAGTTAGAATAAGATAATTTAAAGCAGGCTGGTTTTGCTTCTAATTAAATCACATCTGGTGTAATTCTTTACCTTGTGGCATTGTTCTTTGTAGACCTTGATGCTCGTCTGTCCAGTGAACTGCTGCCACGGCTAGCAGTCCTGGCGCCAGTGTACACAGACTTGTTCAAAGCCTGCAGAAAGGCTGGATAACAACAATCCACCCATCTGGATTGTCAACACCAAAGAAGCAGACATCTGCCAGAGTAATTTGGCTGACTCCAACAGGCCCTCATTTATGGGAATTACCAGGCATGCTGGCATAGAGGGATGTGGTATGTCCAGAAACTTAGTTGATTTCTCCTGGACAGCTTCCATCAGAATCTCCAGTGTGACTGCCATTCTGTGCAGGAACTCTTGAGAGCTTTTATAAGTATCTGGCTGTACTTTTGAGTATCAGTGGTAGCACAGTCTCTTCTGCAGACAAAGGTAATACACAGTAGAAACTGTATGATTAACAGCCTGCAATTCCTCTTCCTCAGAGTCTGTGAGACAGATGTTTCAATCATACACAAAGTTCACATACTTGGGATGAAAAAGCCATGACTGGAATTGATATAACAGAAGCAAGTACAATTTGGTTAGATTGTTAGCACAGATAATAAAGAAAATACATTCAAGGATACCAGAGTCACTAAATCATAACGTGACTCCCAGTCCTTGGACAGCAACCACAAGCATTGCAACAATTAAGGGAACACACATATTGTCCCATTCTCTACACCATTGTGCTAATGCCATATGAATGGCAGGAGTAGCATCACACAATGGTTTGGCTTGGAAAGGACCTCAAAGATTATCAGGTTCCAACCCCTTGTTGCTAGAGTAAACAGTAAAGAGCCAAGATCACAGACTGGTATGGCAAACCAGGGAGAGAATACCTGGTGGGTCCTTGTAGGTTTTAAATTTTACTTCACAATAACAGAATTAAAAAATAACTGCTTCTTTTTCCAGAATTCACGAAGAGAAACCCAGACCCACACCTTAGGTATGTGGCTCAGCTTACCATGTGAAAACTATACTAGAACATTTCTGTGTGTAAACACCTCCGACTTCTGTGTTTATTTAAGGAATATCTTACAAAATAGCATATCTCAAAAATGTACCTGACATCCAAAACAGTGTAAAAATATTTCATGGACTCATAATGCAGCATTATTATTCCATAACTACCAAGATTCCACACAACTGAGGCTTATACTCTGTCATAAGAAAAAAGCATTAGTAGAAAAAATTCAGATGAAAATGCAATTGTGTTTAAATGAGACTGAAATGTAAAAATAAAAATAAACAAAAACAAAGAACTATACTTAAACAAAAAATTTGACATTTTTGGTAAAAAAAAACCAGTAAATTATTTTGATTTTGGTGAAGTGCCAATTTACTGAACAATTGCTCTGCTAAAAAGAAATAGAGCAGAGTTGGATTCATTCCTCTTTCTACGTGAGACCTGCATCTTATCACACAAACTGACAGAGGATCCAGCTCAGTAAGAGAACCTGGACTGACATGTGTAGGACAACTACATCATCAATAGGATTCATGGATAATAGGAACAATATTGATAGCAACATTCATTTACCTTACCCAGAACCCTTTCAGATAATAGCAAGGAGAAGAACTGCTGCTCTGCTCCTCTGAAACACCAGCTGTGGTCAGTCTTACCATCACTGTGTACCAGCAAGAGCATTCACTGCCCTTTAAGGGTCTTAATCCAACAATGGTTCCTGCAACATTGGTAAAGAGCTGACAATAAGCAATATTCCTAAAAAAGTTTTCCTACCTTCATGTTAGTTATGCAAAATAAATTACTCCCCTCAGCACTATCAAAACCATATGAACAGTAATGGTGAAGAGTAGAAATCACAGGAATTTTTGCAGGCTTGCACAGGATAGGCAGCTTCAAAACCTCTCACAGACATCCTGTGCTCAAATGAAGCTCAAAATTGCAGTTGCACCTCCTGCTTTTTCCTGTATTTTTTTCTTGGCTGAAATCCTCTCATATGCCTGCAAAGCAAAGGGGCCCAGTCTTTTTTATTCTCTTTATTGTTCTCATAAGGAAGTTCCTGCTGTTGGTTACAGAATAATTGAGTGCGCCTTGTCCACAGGCATTTCTCTCATAAATGCAGATTTTTACATGAAAACAGAATATTTCACTATCACCACTGGGTTTTTTTCTTAATTAAGAAGCTACTATGGCTTGAGCGATCTCCCTCTTTTTCCTCTTTCCACCTCATTGATTAATTGGGCACCCTTAATAGACTTACACATGGATTGCTTTGCAAAAGGTTCTTCAGAAGAAGAAACTTAGGGAGGCAGGAATATATTTCGGGGGGGTTAATTTGTTTTTAAACAGTGAATAACTTAATTCTAAACATAGTTTATTGGCAAATCTTTCCTACAAGAACAGACCATTTTATATAATAGAAATAATTCTAAAAAAGGCCAGACACAGTGACCAATATGTTTATCACTAACTTTGCTAGAAGAAACTATGCATAAATTGTTCTCTGCTGCTGCTGCACAATTCCTTGAGAAATACTTACATTTTTATGTACTTGCTTCAAATGAAATTCTGAAGTGCCTTTCAAAACAAACAGCAGAAAATATTTTTAAAGTCTCTCCAACTGTGAAATTAATTTGTAACACAAACAAATATAACATTTCATTCTATAAATACACAGACTGTAATTCAACAGAGGGCTGAAATGGATACCTCGGATCTTGGGCAGAAATCTGGTAAAAATAATTTAGTTTGTGGGGTTTCATCCCCACCCTTTTCTCCTGACACATTTATAGAAGATGACTTTAAGGTTCTCCAAATATTTAGAGCTGTGCTCCTGCACGAGTCCAGAGCTGATCTCTTATTGCAACATTGTGGCTATTTCATGCTAAATCAATTTACTGATTCCAGGTGACTACCAATTCAGCAGGAGGAACAACAAAAACAGGGCTAGGCAAGAGTCTTAATTTCCTACAATCAATAATGAAGTGTGCTAATTACCTCTTATCTGCTCTGTGAACTGCTGACACGCTCTGTCCAGTTTTAGCACAGAGAATCTCCACTTTAACACCTGCTTGTTTGGTTTTCTGGGAAGGGTTTGGAACTAAAACACTGAGGTATTTAGATAGAACACACAAGAAGGGACTAGTATTTCCACAAATCAGACTAAAATACAGCTGTTTGTATAAAATGTGCAAGATCCAAACTAAAAATAAAACAAACAAATCCCGTTTTAAAATCAGAAGTAGTAAGCCACTGGGCAAATTAACATTGACCAATTGGTTTTGTGCTATTTTAAGATTGACTAAAATGATTTATTAAGGTTACTTAAATAGCATCTCTTGTATTGTGAAGTTTTTCAATTCTGATAATAGAAAATAATTGAATTTATACAGCACATACCTGCTTCATTTATTCTTCAGTCATTTATTCTTCCTTCTACTAGGAATTAGGTTCAAGCACTTGAGCACAGCAATTACAGAAGTTATAAGACTAAATGAAACTATTGCCATTGTTTTGTAACCCAGTCCTAGAAAAATTCAAAATGAGTACAGAGAAAGTCCAGGCACGTTATCACCTAGATTTTATTTACTTACATATACCACATGAGATTTCTAATGTTAAGAGTTCATACTTTGTTGTAACAAAGTAGAAGCAAGAAGAATTTCTCAAAGTAATGGTTATTGTTCTGAAAGCACTACTGGGTTAATAATACTATTTATAACTTTTTAAAGTCCAAATAATGGTAAAACATAGAAAGTGATGCATTAAAACATTTTAGATTTTTACTAAAATTCTAAGTTGCAGGAGGAATAAATAAAAATGTAGATGTCAGAGTGCTAGGATTTCCAAGGCATGAAGAGCTGTACACAACACATACATTGCATATCTGCAGGTGTACAAATGTTTTCTGCTTGTTCAGAGCAGTTGATAAGTCATTGAATCTACAGACATGTGCTCTGGATTTCCTGGCAGCCTAGTTAGAAGCTTCTACTCATTATCACTCACAATCACCTTGGATCTTCAAACCTTAAAAATTAACAAATACTTCAAGAAGCAGCAGAAGATCCTGGGGCAAGTACCATAATTTCTCCCTGACAAACATATTCCTTCACTGACATCAGCTTGTGTCTCATAGTAGAAAACCAGCCAGATGCTGTAGACAGACAAACTGAATGATCCAGGTCAGCTGCACTTTGTATTAAATGACAGAATCATTAGAAAGTGAGCCCTGTGTGAGATGCTGCACACCTGGGGGTGCCAGAGCTCCAGAGGAGCAGAAGCTCCTGCCACCTACCCAATTACTGGATTGATAACTTGTTTCCCGACTCTTAGACCAATATAGGAAAAAGAACAGCTTTCTGCCACCACAGCTCCAAAGCATTCCTTCTCTGTCAAGGCTGAGCTAAATGAAAAGTACCTCCAAGAGAGCATACATGGCTTTTGCTTTATTAATTGAAAAAACTGTACAAATAATCTGAGGGAAAAATAAAAATTATTGGATGATAAGTATTAAACCACATACAATCAACTCTCAAATCTGTCTCCTCTGTAGCCAGGCAGTTAAAGTCAAAGGAAAGAAAACACTTCAATTAGCCAAAGGCAAGTACAAGCTCTACAGCAAGGAAATGAAAAAAATGATAAGCAACAATTCTGTTTATGAGAGATGCTTTGCCCAGAAATGCACTTTTCTCATTTGGAGAAAAGAGAGAACACCAAAAAAGTTTCTTAGTCAAAATCTGCTTAGTCCAGCATGACATTCTTTCCCATGAAATGTCTTACCAAGAAGTTACTTTGGCAAGGCAGGTGGTTTTCCAGGAAGTTCAGCAGGGAAGAGTGGCCAATTTCCTGGTGCTTTGCCTTGAATAGCAGCATGGTCCCCTGCCCTAAGCTAAAGGATGAAACATGAAGCACTAGCTAAGAGGCACACGGCCAACGGATGTGCGGTTTCTGTCACCAACACTAACAGATTAGCTAAATTTCAGCTGGCCCTATTTGCTTTCCAGATAAGGCAGAAAACCCCAAACCAAACAAAAACAGCCAACAACAACAACAACAAAAACCAGCCCCACACAACAACAATGCAACAGTAATGTGCAGAAACATTTATATTTGCTTCCAGGGTAATAAACACATTTCAAATGAAAAACTGAAGTTTACTTTTCTTTCTACATTCTTAGCAAGCATATTTGACTATATTATATTTGTAGCAGAGAAAGGTCCGCTTTCAGTAAGAAAACAAAAACACAGGTAATTAGGTACTAATAAACATTTCTAGCCATTAGCTCTTTGGTATAATGCAGCTTGACATAACACAAATTAATTAGACATCAAAACACAAATTAATTATTTCGGCTTTTACATGGTAGCAGTCTAAGTCATCATCAAATTTCCAGAATTTCAGCTCTTTTGTGAATCCAGTTTCACAACCATGATGCATCACACAAGAATCCCTCTTACTTATGTAGATTAGTTACTCTTCTTAAATTGCCTTAACCAGAGGTAAGGCTTTATAAACAACTCAAATGGACATCACTTTTTCTGTGAACTTTGCCATATTGATCCACCAAAAGAAACTAATCTCTTCTAAAAACATACAAAGAAACAAATTAGGTATGACAAAGAAATGTTTTAGTTCTAAACAGATGGGATTAGAAGGATTAGAGAAAAGGTTACTCCTTGATATGAGTCATTTTAAAAGCATGAACTCATCAGCCTTTGAAGTAGTTTCCATTCAACCTGTAAAATATATAAATTGTGCCATTCCAGAAATGGAAAACATAATTATTTACCACTGGAAAAGATGTCTTAGAATTAGAGAAGTGCCAAACTTCTATGCAAGCGTTAAATTACTAAAAAATGTGCATCTCATCATATATCCTAATTCTCTCCCTTCTCTCTCTTTTTTCTCAAGGTTTTCTACTCTCAGTTTCAAAGTCTCTGCAAGAGGTAGAAGATGAAGATATGTTGCTTGCTGCATTAAATCTAGGAAAAACTCTACAAAATGGAGATAAAAGTATGAACAGAGGAGCTATACCTTTGCTGAAGTACTACAAGGCTGAAGACAGCAGTGTTTTCAATGATAAGAATGCTGGAAACACAAAGTTTTTGGTGAGTTCAGTTTTAAATTTTGGCTTCATTGTAAAATTGAAATTCATTTATACCCCTTTAGAAAACAAGTGCAACAATTTAAATCAATAACCAGGTAAATATATAAAAATAACAGTTCAACATAACATAGTCAAGAAAAAAAATTCAACTCTATATCTCTAATGCCAAGATTCTAAATGTGTAACTTGGAGAGTTGAATTAAATCTGATTTTCACAGACAGTAGCCAAAACTTGGAGGATGGGGGTTGGGGGGGTAAGAAGAAATTGATATTTATATTTGATGATGTCCCTATATGCAGCAACAGGTTTTTAACTTTGCCAAATGTGAGACTCATTATTCAATTATATCCATTAAACCAATTTAGCCAAAGATGCAATACAGGTTATAAAGATTAAGGTACGATTTTGAAACATAAAATAACTGCCCTGTTGGAATATAAAGAACAAAATGTGATACAATTGACTTTAAATAAAGATAAACCTCTTGTCTTCCCTCAAAACAGGATAGAGGTTCCAGGCATGATTTCTTCAATCATGTTATGCCAATCAACATAGGTAGAAAGCAACTACCATATCCTGCACTGAAGGGAGCCATGGCTTTTCCAGCTGACACTGAAATTCAAAATATTGAGTCAATACAGGAAAGAGAGACCACAGATGAAGAAAATTCAGCTAAATTACCTATTGGAAGAAGAGATTTTGACAGTAAATATATTTTATTTTTGCACAGAAAATTATTTCATTTTGGTAAAGTACACTGCAATGTCAATAGAGCAATTTGGTAAAGGTTCATTTAGAGACTACATGACTGTTATGATTTGGTGCACGTGGGAGGGAGCATTTGTTAAATTAATATTTCCAGAAGCCATAAGAATACTGGTTCTTTGATGATTGAAATTTTCAAGCTCTTTTTCTCTCCTGCAGTCCTCAGGTGTATGCTGGGAAGAGTCTATCGACCTTGTTGGCAAGTGTGAAAACTACTTATCTCCACCACCTTCTCTGAACAGTAAACATTTTATTCTGAATTTAATGTAATTTGAAGTTACTGAGTGTTGGTGTAACTGTACATACACATCCAAACTTAATTTCCCATTGCATTGTAGAGAGATACATAATTCATTACCAAAAATAACAGTGTAATCATTAACAATGTACTGTTGTTAAAAAATAAAATACTTCAGCATAATCCAGACTTGTAAGCAATTGTCTACTATAATATACAAGCTACTTACAATTATTTACATATGAAAGGAAGTAATTCATAAATTTCACCTGTTTTCTTGCAAAATTTTACAACTATCAAGATATCATGTATGTGAAAACAAAAACTTAGAGCTGAAAAAAGCGAGTTAATTTTGCCTGACCAGCAATCAACTTATTCTTACTTGCACTTTTGGTCTGTTTTCTTTTTCCACCAATTTTGCTGTCCAATTCCTTCTTAGAGCTGCTTGAAGTCTTCAGTCTTTTAGTATTTTTTTGCAAAGATGGTTCACTTTCCTTGTCACAGATTATTTTGTCATTATTCAAATCCATCTGTTCATTCTCAGAGTTCTTGTTCCTTGGCTGACAACTCAGCTTTCCCATTTCTGTATAACTTCTAGTCTGGTGAACACTTTCAGAAATAGTTCCAAGCCCTGGTACATCAAGACATGAATTTGGACCTTCTGTCATGTAAGAATATCAAAAACATATGTGAGGAAATAAAAAGTTACCTGGGAACACACATCCTTTTTCTATGAGGACTGCCATGTTATTTTTTTTTTAATCAAAAATAATGTATTACCAATAAAACAAAGCTATGCTTGTCATTGCTATTAAATTTGCTATGTGCTCATAAGTGCATTGCCAATTTAAAATTACATTGCTCAAAAACATGTAAGAACTAACTTAGGGAAGTGGATTTATAACTTTAAGATATTGGAAGAGAGGGTTAAAGGGCATAAAAATTTTATATATTATATAGTTTGTACTGCAGTAAAACAAATTTCCCCCCCTTTTAATGGCAAAAATATAAATTGCACTTGGCTTACTTTTGTAGAATAAGAACAGATATGTCATATATGCAACATATATCACTTTTTTACTGCAAGATAGCATCAACACACTTTTCAAACATTTATATTTTCAAAGCATTGGCACTACAATTTTATTGCAAAAAGATTTAAGTGGCATATGAGACATGGAGAACAATGAGACATTTTTGTTCCTTTTCTTGAAAATATTTGAGTTATGCTAAAGGCTTTTTGGATAGCATTTAAAGTATTACCCATCATATTTATTTATTCAATCCTACCACAGCTTACCTGTGGGCTTTCCAGCTTTTAAATGTTGCTTTGGTACAGGATGTTTGCAGGATGGAATTGCACGGGAATGCTGGCCACTCATTTCACTCAAATCATTTTTATATGTACAGGCAAACTGTGATTTAATTGAAGATTGCTTCATCTGCAAAGACCAATCTACTATTAGCTTCTATAATTTAAAAAAGTGAAAGACAACACCAGCAAGACTTTTATAATAATGAGCTTTACCATTCCTTTCACATAAAATACAAGAAAAATTGATATGCTCACATAAAAAGGAAAATTAGATATTAATTTACAAGGCATAAGGGCTTTCAAGAATAATCATTTATTATTCTATTAAAAGTACTAAAATAATTCAAAACTATTTTTTCAGCTCCTTCAGAAAGGTACACATTAACTCTTAGACTTCAAATTAAAGTTTTCTGTCTTAAGTTAGCCCTGCCTTCTGATAGACTCCACTGTTTTGAGTACGTGTTACTAGGGTCAACTTTCATACTTCTGCAGCTCATCATCTGTACTTCTATATGAAAGGGGAATATCAAGTATTATTTCAGATTTCCTGTTTATTCACAAAACAAAGCCACTTCACCACTGAATGCCAATGTCTAACTCCTCATTTGCCAAAACAAGGCCATTTAGCTTAAGTCCCAGGTATAATTTCCTCAGCTTATTCTTAAGTTACAGCTTCACATCAGCTGAGAATTTTGGGTCAAGCATTGTATTTTCTGTACAATTGACAATAAATGGTATAGGTTCTGCAAGACAAATTCTGTCCTCACTTCCATTTGAAAGTGCACTGGATTAAATGAATTATATTGAAAGACATAGCACAAAGCGGATAACTACAACTGGATTTTTAGCTAATAATTGCATCACAACAGCACAGGCAAATTTAAATCCATTTGAGCTGAACAGGTGCTTCAGTAAAAGCATCAGAGAAAAGAAAAAGTAATAAGCACTGTAACAAAATAAATATTACTACATAAATAGATAGCAGGAGTGATTCGTTGAATAAAAGGTTTACAGACACTTTTCTGATTAAAAGGTTTGCATTATGCAAGTCTACTTTTCTTCTTAGCACAAGCAAGATTAAACATGCAGTTCATATTTGACCCTTAGAGATATACTTTTCTTCTAACTTAAGTTCTCAAATTTAGACAGAAGGAAAGAGAATAATGTTCCCAGAAACATTCTTTCACAGAGGACATTATCCAGAAAATTCAGTCACAATTGATGCCACTTTGATCAGATCCTGCTTTCCTACATACAGGGTAACAAACTGGAGCTTATCACTGAGATGCAACTTAGATATCTCTTCATGGTACTGCTGTTGGCCAAGTGAATACACTGAGTATTTGGAAAAAAATACCTCATTCATTTACAGAAAAAAGTTATTCTTTCTGGTTCAATACACCTGGACATACATAGTTTTAATTTAATCCTCAGTATTCCCTTCAAGAGTCAAAAATACCAAGTTTTCCCTGTTGTCTATCACTCCCAAACTGCAATTTGTTTGGGCCAGATAACAGACTGGGAAAGAAAAGGAGATTTTACAGGGCAAGCTAGCAAGACTGACTCTCAAAAACTCAAATATCTTCCTAGTGTTAATCTACTTTATACTTTAAAATATTTACCACAAAATAAGACTACATACAGAGATATTTACAAGGTTTGTATGCTTCAAGATTATGCCTCAGCTCACTGACTGTAAGTGGAATTATAGTATATTCTGAGTTGGAAGGGACCTACAAGAGCCATCAAGTCCAGCTCCTGGCCCTGCACAGGACACCCCAAGAATGACACCACATGCCAGAGAGCATTGTCCAAACACTTGATTTCTGTCAGAATTAGTAGCCCAACCATTACCCTAGGGAGCCTGTTCCAGGGCCCAATCAACATTCAGGTGAACATCTTTTTCCTAATATCCAACCTCAACTCCTCAAAAAGCTTCAAGGCATTCCCTTGTGTCCTATTGCTGGCCACCTGAGAATAGAGATCAGAGTCTGCACCTCCTATTCCTCTTGTGAGGAAGCTTTAGACTGTCTATGTCATTATATTCTTTTCAGAAAGTGTTTTGAAGGATAGAGCACCTGTCTAATTTAAATTTAGTGACTATCATATTGTACAATTACAATATTAAGGAGATACAGGACTTGCATTTCCTTTCAGCTCCAGGTTACTGTAATATTAATGAAAAATATTTTCCAGTACTTGATATGTTTTTGAAAAAACTTCATTTTAATCCTTTACAAATTCCTCAATTCTGAATTACTGTTCAGTAAATGACACACATCAAAAATTATGCAACTTCAATGGCTTTCTGTCACATTCATATTGCAAGAGGCAAATAAACTACAATTTTGCAAAGTTGATTAATCTATAATAAATACAGCATGAAGAACATAAAATTTGAGAAAGAAAGTCTGACAGTTACCATTCTATAACCAGCAATTATTTTTTTATAAACAACAGCATTTCTTTTTACCATTCCCATCTTTCACTTCACTAATTCACTTTGTAGGGATTAAATATGTGGAGTCAACAGACAGAAGTCAAGCTCAAACACTGAAAAACTCACAACATAAACCCATCTGTGTTTCAACTTCACTGAAGCTTGAAATATGTCTATTGCATCACATACCACTCAGGCATTTGCAAACAGGACACACAAAGCTCTACCAAATCAGACTGGATGCTAGAACTAATCTAGAGGGTGCATATAGAGTGTAAGACACCTTTGTTGAAGTAGTCAAACTTCTCAACTAGTCTAGGAACATATATTCACTAGTATAAAGAACTGTGCTACAGTTCCATACTGTATTACATTGGTTGAAGTAGCAATAAGCACATTTTAACAGCCTGAAGGCAGCAGAAGGGAGCACAAGTCTAGCACTGAATTACAAAGTAGAGCTTCCCTGGAATGTTTTTAAGAAGAAAGATCGACCTAAAATTTACTTGAAGCACACAATGAAACCTGTCAACAGCTTGAAAAAGCTCATAGAAAAAAATCTTTTTAAGTTCTTTTATATTAAATTCCCTAAAAATCACTACTTTAAGAGCACCACTCCAACGACCCACAGCTCTGGAAGAGAAAAAATGTTGGGAGATCAGTTTGCTGCATACAAGTGGCACACAATGAACTCAGTCTTACTATTCCTTCTCCTCTTCACAAGCAAGTCAGATGTTGCTCTTATCCCCATATCCCCATAAAAAGAAAAGTTCTGCTGCACTTCAGAAGAAAAGGTTCACTGTTACCCCTCTTCAGCTGGGACAAAGTAGGACAGAATTTACAACTGTTTCAGCACAGGGAGGCCAATTAGAAGTCCTAATAAGCACATAAAGCAGTACATTCTCCCACCTTAACATCTGCATCTAGAGAAAGCTTTCAGTTGTTCAAGATGCCCATATAAAACATTTGCTTTTATGTGAAATATTAATGGTGCATGCTCTATTTATTTCTAAAAGTTAGATTATAATCTGTTCCAGATCTCCTTCCAGCATCTGCATACAGACAGTACTGCCAATATTTAGTCACTAAGAATGTTGAGATTTGGTTTTTATGCACTGGAATGGCATAATAGAATTTGAAAACCTACATCAGTAACAACAAACACATGTTTTTATTTTCTAGCCAAACAACTAGAGTACTATTTGGAAGGGAAAAAGAGATAAAAAGAAAACTTATTTTCTCCATCCTTACCCTTGTCCTCTAAGAAAAAAAAAATATTCAAGGTAAGTTGAAAAAGGAAGTTGAAAAAGGGAAAGGAGTAAAAAAGGACAAGTAACAAAATAATAAATTATATATTTGCCAAACAAAGGTATATTATTAAAAAATATCCTGGATATCTCAGGTAGTAGAAAGCTTTTATTGTTCTACAACAATCAATTTTTTTTTAACACAATATTGTACCAGCCTTTTGCTATCCCGAAATAACCTGCTACTGTTTTGAGAACATAAGCCCCAAATCACCTCATTATTGGCTTTCAAATAAAACTCACAGCTATGGATACTAAACAAAGTAGTTTGGGGGTCTTGCAGAAATAAAAGTGGTATTTTCTACACAAATGTGGCTTATTGACTGACACAAAGTCTTTCCTCAGATTTTGTGCTGAACATGTAACCTTTTCATTCTATTTACTTCCCTCCTCTACTAAACTGCCAATCAACTTTGGTGTTCTCCATAATTATATTGCACTAAGGAAATAGACATTTTTAGCAACAATAGATGAGACTACTACCTGAAGAAGTTTGTTTTCTCTATTACTATGGCTCTTCTGTTCACAATTACAGTGGGCATATAAGAAAACTCTTGAAAACTTCCTGTTAATAGTTTTCCAAGTCACAGTTTATTTGTACTGGAATCACAAATAGGCAAAACAATTCTCTCAAGTAACAGCATTTAGAGAACTAAGCTATGAAAAATAACAGCAGTGCATGAAGCTAGATATTAAGTCATTTTATAGACATATGAAAAAGTCACATGAGAACGGCAAACCAAGATTTTTGCTTTTTTCTTGGAAGGATTTCTATACACAGTAAAATTACAATGAACTTCAAGCATGCCAAGATTTGTTAGAGTTCTTAAGCCACAAATTCTTCTTAAAACTAGATCTGCAGCTATGTTCCCAATTGGAGGGAAATAGTGCCTCATATAGGAAAGGTTGTCTCCGGTTACATTAAGAAAAAAACCACACCAAACTACTGAAAGTCCTTGCAGCTGTTTCAGGGTAAGTCTGCTAACAGTGCAGCAGGCTTTCTAAAACAATATATCAAAAGGCCAAAACAATCTTAACTTTGCAAAAAAAGATCTGTTACACTCTCATATATTGCACGCTTACAGCCTAATAACTTTGATTCTTCAGTTTTCAGTTCTGAAGTTCTCAGTTCCACTCAATCCCATTAGTTCAGGAACAGATTTCACCTACAACTTGAAGGTCTCAATATTTTGCAGTGCAGAACACAGATGAAAATCTTATTATGCAACTTTTTTTTGTCCTAAGTAGCTCCTCAGGCTAAACAAAGCACGTTATTGTAACAGGCTGTTCATTCCCCTCTCACACCACTAAGCAGAGCTTTAATAACCCATAGAAATCTACAAAACAACTAGTCACTAACAGGGTTTCTACTCATTTCACATAAATAGTAATATGAGTCAAAAAAGTAGACATAAGGCTGGATGAATCCTTTTCACATAAAACAACTCTCTCCTGTCCAATGAAGCTTCTTATGTATTTCAATAAAGCAGACAAGTGACATAACAAGGACAGCTGACAAGACACATAATTCAATACATGTTCCACAGACCTTTCTGAATTAAAGACTCCCTCTACAAAACACCATTCACCAGAAGACACTTCACTTAAACAACAGATAAACTAGAAACTAAATTGACTCCCAAAGGAAAAACCAAGTTTCATATTCTTGTTCTTACCTACTTCTGCTAGAGGAAATGAAACAATGCAACATGCTTGTTCCCCAAACTTCTTTCTCATCAAGCCATAAGAGCAACAGCTTTGCTTCTGAACAAGTGCCAATATAGTTGGGTGATATTTCTGTGTTTCTTCCAGTATTTAATGAGGATTGAAAGACGAAAAATATTTCTTCATCATTCACTGTTGCCAGGAATTTGTTTTGGCACAACGGAAACATCCACAAGATTTATTTTATTTCTGAACACCAATTCCAGTTCATAGCTACCTGTTTATTTTATCCACTGTCCTTATTTTTAGATACTAAAACACATAGTGATGATGTGCCCTAGGTCTAAATATTATCAATCTGCATTCCTCCATATAATTCCACAGAAGTTGAGAACTCAGATCCTCTTAAGGAAAGAGGGGAAAACAAATTTTTATCTCTTGCTTCTTTAAAATTTTATTTTTAATTAAGGTGTTTCTCTTTTTTCTTTCTAAATTTGCCTAAACTTCTTCATTTAGATATAGGGACTGAGCATACAACCAAACTAAACACCACTATTGTATTTTTCTTCCCTTCTCAAATATCATGGAAAAGGTAACTTTTATAGGATAAGTCCTAATGAGACATCCTATAACCACCTAACACCTATCAGAGGCAGCATGGTAAAAAGGCACTTAGGACAGTCTTTTGGAACTAAAGTTACCATCACATATATGGCAAAAGAAACTTTCTGAAGGATCACAGATATTGAGAAGAAACATTGTTTTGCTATTCCCTTACTTAAAAAAAAATCTAGTATCTCCTGAATCAATTACTAACACGATGCATAGCAAAATTTGTAACTGTGAATTTTACAAGCAACCTGTACACATTTCAAGATGTTTGCATGGAATAATAATGGAGACTGACATCCAGCGTAAGGTGGTAAATATTACTACAGCACTTGAGATCTACAGCTATTGAGAAGGAATTCTCTCTGCTATGTGCTCTACAGAAAGGACAGAGTAAAATTTACTTCTACCAAGAGACATTACAATCCTAGACAAGACATATATGGTTTCACAGCAAAAGGAACTGAAATTAGTCACTGTAATGGGCATTTATCTCCACAAAAGGCACTACTAAGATGTGGGGAGAGGTTGATTTAAAGGTACTGAAAAAGATTTGAAAGGAGTATAATGAGTTCTGCAGATATGTATAGGAAATCTCTTCAGCCATAAGAAACTGTATAAAAGCTAAAAGGATTCAGCTGAAAATTAGCAAATGAACAACAAAGACTGGTACTGCAGGCTGAATATAAGCAAGGACATAGCAAAGCAATAAATCAAATAATGAGTGGATTCAGGCAGGCTAAAACAAGTAGCTTATATGTACTACAATTTAAAGGAACAGACTGGGATGGAAACAATAGGATGGCATCAAGTGTCTAATCACTTTAATAAAAATCTTTTGAACAGTAATCTCAGTGAAGGAACGTGGGCTAAAGTTGCAACTATCAAGTCTAAGAAAAACATACAGCAGCACATCAAAAAGTAAAATGAACACCTAGTGAATTACACTTGAGTAGATATAGAAAAAAATATTCCAGAAATGCCATGGAGTGAAAATAAAGCATGTAGAATATCTTCTTCAGTGTTATAGAAATACACCGGGAAAGACAGACCTACCACCTCAAGATCAAGAGCTGGGTATCCACAGGATAGTGTAGAATTAACAGAAGATACCAATTTTGACAAGAGGGACACTTAGGTCACTCAATCTGAATTGTTGATAGATGAAGTTTTGTTTGTAGATGTATGCAGTTACAAAGGTACAGAAAGAGAAAAGAAGAGAAAGATACGGACTTAGAAGGAGAAACATGCAAAAGAAATTGTAGAAGTTGTTAGAGACGTAGAGAGAAAAAAATAAAATGAAAGATCAACATTTTAAGAAAGAAGTAGGATTTGATATGAGAGGGTGGAAATCAAAATGGACGGCAGAGAAGTGAGTCTTAGTTATAAAAGTCGTTGGTTGTTCAGCAACAACCATTTTAGTTGACTCATATTTTTGCTTGTTTCTCTTAAAAACATGTAAAAACTAGCAAATGTGTCAAATGTGACAGGTAATTACTTTTAGATAATTTCTGCACTTTGATATTGAACACAACTGTTCGTGTATCCAATTAAAGGTTTCACTAAGAGAATTATGTATTTCAACAATTTTTCAAACACCATGACACATTATTGCTATTTGATGAGTAAAGCTGCAATTTAAATAGGTTGTTTACATAAAATATATCAGATTTTTATCATTTTTTTCATAATTTGCCTATAAGTTTTAAACTAAATTTCACCCTAATTAGTGCATGTATCCAAAATGCTTGTCCTTGACCCAATACACAAAAAAGGACTCAGTATGAAGTCAGAGCATATTTAAAATGCATGCTGAAAATACTGACAGTGCTTTTCATTTTGATGTCTTTCTACTTCTTAGACATGTACTATGTGTTCAAGTTTATCTAATGTCCAGTGAAAGATATTTTTCCATTGTGCTGTTCTAAAACCAGTACTGATGGCTTAGAACATCTCTTCCTAACATGCTAATTAGATTTGTGTTTTTACATATCAGGACTAAATCTGTAAAAATATTATGCCATTACTTTTATTTAGCTTTCTGTTGAAATACTGCAGAAGACAAGCTCTGCCTCCATCCATAGTCCCAACACTCAAGTTTGCCAATTTTAAGGAAAAATACTTTGTAAAATGCAGTGCATTGAAAGACAGCAATTTTCAGAAACATTGTTCTTTTGAATAGAGCCCCTCACAACATCAGTGTGCTCCTGTAAAGTTCCTTTTCATCTACAAAACATTAGCATCTTTATTTTATTGTTCACTAAGCAATGTTATAGAAATGTCCTCAGAATGGCACAAATAAAAAGCATCAAAAGAAAAAAAAGCAATGAAATCATCATTATTACATTTTTTCAAAGTCTATTTCATCAGAACTAAAATCAGGTGCCTGTATTCAGTTTAATCTCTGTTTTCAGATAGCTTGGTTTATTTCTATGGTCCTGAAATACACAGATAGGTAAATGAAGAGAGATTAATTAGTACACGTTCACTGAGAAATCTTCATTAGGAAATACTTTTAAGTTTAAAGCATCTCTCTTCTGGAGTTTTAGATATTTCTATTCATATTACAATACCGCTCTAGCTGGGCCAATTTCCTCAGGTTAATCACAATTACATTTCTTTAGCTATGGGACGAAAATCTCAGAAACCTGGCTGAATTGTAACACTGCTACTATTATTTTATCACTATTATTACAATGCCTCTATATTTGCATAGCAATTCCTACAGAGTACCTTAATTACTTTTTCATCCATTGATTTCAGAATACGTTGTTTAAGAGGTTTTGGAGAAGAGCCACTGGATCGTGCAGGAGATCTGTATTAAAAAGAGAAGTATTTAGGATATGTAAAAGCAATTCTTTAATAAAAACTGTTCTCATATCAAGTTCCTCAGAAACAGAAAGGCAAATACCTTTACTCTCCAAGCTTTACCTTATTTTCTACTTTCTTAAGGAACAACATACACTGTGACAACTCAAAAGAGCACAAAGAAACCAAACCTACAGTTCCAATTTCTGGTACTCATTTTGCAGTGTGTTTCCAATATTGTAGTTCTGCAGACTACAGACTACTTAATAGTAATATTGTTACTATTATTATTTGTAATTCTAATGATGATCATCTAAGCCACCATTCTACTTCCACCCTCCTGAATAGCATCTGGTTAACATTCAATATAGTTTTTCACATATTTCACACAAAATGTTTCCACTCTCTTACACATCATTATGTAAGTAGTTACATCAAGGAAAAAATTTGATGCTTATAATGAAAAAAATTAATGATGCATATAAAGGGGAATTTTTTGGTCTTGAAATAAGAACTAATCTATGCATTTGTAAGTAATTTCTTCTCTGTTTAAGGTCATGGCAGATCAATGTATATATGAGGACATTCATATGTTCTTCAACAATAATTTAATTTTTATTTAGCTCATTTTATCCAATTTTTCATAAATAAAATTTGATTTATTTATCTTGTTGTTTATGTTATTTATTTCTAGCGTTCTGTGGTGCAAAATTTCTGCCAGCCTTGCAATGGTTCTCCTATTTTAATTGTCAAAATTTATAGCTTCATCACATTACTGTCAACATTATTGTTCTGGTTCATGAATCCTCCCTGTAACCAATAATTCTTTGTAAGCAATATTCTTTGTAACCAAATTCTCAGCATCCTGTTTTTTCAACAGCTGACCTATGACCAAATCAATCATCGCTGCTTCTTCAGTCCATGGATAGGTGAGTTTCCATGTCAGTGCCTACAGAAATGGGTTTTGGGGTGTCCTTCATAGAGTTTGTGCAGCCCAGAAATGCACTATATCAAAAAATCCACGTTACAAAAGTATCTAGAAAATACTAATGAAGATTCAGAAAGCTTTTGAAAACTCAAAACTGTTCTAAAATTGCTTTCCCTTTACACCTAATCTCACAGCAGACTGCACGTTGGTTATTTGTTTCGTGTAAGTAACAGCAATGCTTTGTTAGACTCAGATCCCTAAAAAAAGCACAAACAAAGTAACACAACAAAAGCAACCTCCTAATACTTACCTGAAGAGCGTCAAAACAGAGGTGATGCCACACAAATTTAAGTTTTCATTGTCACACAACAGGTCTGCTTTGTTCTGGGTAGGAGGACTGACAGCTTCTTCATCCAGAAGAACTAGCAAGACTTTTATAGTATCTCTGCCACAATAAGCAGTGCCATGATTTATGGAATGCAATTTTGGCTGAAAGTAAACAAAAAAGGAACATAAAATAGCAAAGTTCATCAAGCCAGACCAATAGTTCAGCTCCAAAATCAATCTACATCAGCACAAGGTGTGAGAATCCCTTCCTTCCCTTTTGAAGTAAGGGGAATTTATGCAGAATTTCTCCATGGGAAAATTTTTCTCATCCCAAGTAGTTAGTGGAGTTTAGATCACTGACAGCTACATGTATACACTGATGAGCAAGTCACACAGAAAAATATCTAAATCTATGCTGAAACTGTGCAGCAGAAATGAACCTCCTATTTTCTGGTACACAAACACATCCTGGTGAAGTCCAACCATTCTGACTAACAATCTGCTAAAGCAGTTGGTTAAAAGTGAGATTTCCATCAAGATTTGACAACAGAGGTACGTGGCACAATTTCCTGTTGTTTGGGTGAATTCCCCACGATTTTCCACTAGAATAAAGAATTCCTTACAGAAAAAACCAATCCGCATCTGGAAGTGCTCAATGCAACAGTCAGCAGTACAGATGGAGAAATCCATAGCCACTGTGGGACTTAAAATATCTTGAAAGTTGCTATATTTTTCTTTAAAGGTACTAGGAATTCCACAGAGAAATTTAGGGCTTCATACACAGTGGTAGTTATTTAAAAACTATAGGCTCTCTTACTCACTAATACACAGAAACACTGAATACTCTGACTTTATTCTGAAGGGCAAGACAAGCAATGAACTGCATTTATCTAATCAGTTAACTGCTTTTAAACACAGTCTTGAAAAGATCAAATTCTATTTTTCTCTCTATTTGATTACATCAATTAGTGTATGTAGCTTTCAAGAAACCATAGCAACACATGTCAGTCAGCTACTATAAGTTATAATCAATAGCTAGAAATAGCAATTACAGAAATGGATGTTACTTGGCTTTACGGAATTGGCCTATTTCAGTACCATTTAATTTCCCCAAAATTTATTCTGAACCTCTTCAGTCATTACATCACCATAACAGATTTTTATTAAATGTCATGTGTGCCATTGTGAATTTGTCTTAATGAAAGAAGTACAAACTTGGCATCATCTTGACTGATGATACACAAAGAAAAAAAAAAAAATCTTTGGAAATAACTTTCAGAAATCTCAAGTACTACAACACCAGAGGCTCACTCTCTGTACTAGCCATGGACAAAAGTCCAAGGCAAAATAAGAATTCTAGGTAAGACAACAAAAAGATCTCAGTAAGACAAGAAAAAAAAAAATCATGCTTATAAATGAGTCTAATCATGAAACAAATTATCTTTTTAAAATAACAGTTACAGCCAGATTCTAGTAGTAATTTTCTTAGGAAGAAATAAATCATAATTCCTATTAATCACTTGTGCAGTCTTCAACACAAAATAGTGCTTCCTGCTGCATAAATTAATAACTTCTCCTGGAGCTCTAGATTCTTATAAACCAGGTATTTGGAGGAAAACTGAGCAATGATGGAAGAAAACTGCCACTGCCAGGAGAAATGCAAATATTTTTCTAACAAAGTTACACTTTTCAGGTACATTTTATGAGGAAGCAGCTTTACCAGGAGCTAGTGGAGGCATAATTTTCACCGCTACACTTAAGATTGTCTTTTAAATTTGCACTCAAAGAAATTATTTAATCTCTTGCATAGGGAAAAAAGTCTAACATCCTTTCAAACCAACTTAAATTGAGTATAGATCATTTTTTCTGAACAACTACAGCATCAGGGGGCTTTCTTATTAAGTGAAATCAAAACAAAATCCCCAAGTTCTATGTAAGAATCAGAACAAAGCATTAATCTTTGCTGTCCAGAGATCTTAATAGAACAACACAGATGCTCTAATTTCTAATAGAGTTTGAATTAATTTGGAAAACTTATGGGACTTTCTAAATTTTGCTTTCTCTTTTCATTACAAAAGGTAACCTGCCCCTCCATATGTTTAGTGACATCCACACCAAGTGGTTCCTCCACACCAAGTTCCACTAAAATATGCCATTTGGTATCACCATCTTAGCATTTGTCTAAGCTCCCTTTTCCACTCCTCAGCTCTCTGAATCATATGCTTAAGGATAATTGCGACGAATTTCTATTTTAACAATTTTCCCAGACTTCACTTATATCAACAAAAAGAATTCCCCACACCAAAATAAACACAACACTGATAAACAATTTAGACACATGCTACCCCTCATCCCTCCACAATTACAAAAAAATAAGTCTCCCCACAGTTATTCCGTTCTCTACCAATGTTCAGTCACATTTGCCCATTACCTCTCTCAACTACTGTCCTTATTTCTAATTCCTCAGGCCCCACAAAGGACTGTGCTGGCTGACCCTGGTTATCTGCCAGGTGCTCAACAAGCTGCTCTATCCTTCCTCCTCCTAAACAGAATAGGAAGTGAAAAAACCTTGAAAAAATCTGATGGAAGTAAGATGAGGACAGATTGTTCACTTACACACCATAAACAAAAGAGATCTGACTTTATGAAATTAATCTAATTTATTGACATTTAATCATAATGGGATCCCTTTCTTCTTCCCAGACTCAACTTCACTCTTAACTTTTCTACCTCCTTCCCTCAAATGGCACAGGCGGATGGGGAATGAGGATTGCAGCCAGTTCTTAACACTTTGTCCCTTCTGCTGCTTCTCCCTCACACTCTTCCTCTTCTCCTCATTGTGGAATACCTCCCATGGGATTCAGCCCATATTTTGGAAAAGCAATGGTGAATTTCTCTGAAGAATGAAGTTTTAATAAAGTGTTTTTTTCTGGTTTATAATGATCTACATGATTTTTTAAAATTTTGTTGGTAACACAAGTAGCTAAACAAAGACAGAACTGATGATAGTTATCATTTTCTCAGATGGGAAAGAGAAACAAATAGAAGAACATGAAAGGGAAACACAGCAATAGACTGAACAAATATTCATAGCAAACAGAAAAATGAGGATGAAATATATATCCAACATACTCAGCGGAAACACACATTTAAACCAGATTAACTAGCCAATAGGGTCTGGCTGGTTTTACCTGTCTTAAAAAAGAAAAAGGATACTGAAGGTTTGATTAAAACTTGTTAAAAATCTTTTGCTACCATGGCATAAATCCAATGCCTTCACAAAACAAAGCATCCTAACAATCCTAAACACATTGAAGGTGTCTATAATTTTTTTCTCATTTGCTAGAAAAACAAATGACATTAGATATCTTATACATCAATTATAAAAAATAAAATAATTAAAGTTGGTTGATTTTTTCATCACAAAAAGATTATAATCTAAAACTGAGTAGATTCACAGTACATGAACCACAAACAGAAATCTTGTATTATGCCCTCAACACCTGACTTACAGAACTTCAAATATCCTGATTCCTTCCATGAAAACAAAGTCATTAATAGTTTCATTACTGTCTTGAAACACTAAATGAGAAAAGCTTACACATGATTGTTTGGGGCTTTAATTCCCTTCCCACTCCACATTCTACCATGCTTTAGATTTCTTACATATTTAACCTGACCTTGAAGGCCTTACCCTTTGAAATACTTGATGCTATGCTAATTAAAAACTGTGTATTTTAATAAAAAATTACTGATACATGTTCTCAAATCTTCATTCTACTTTCATGAGGTTCTTTTGTTTGGAAATTTGTTATAGATTTACTGCTTTGAAATTAATGGCAAATCTGACACTTCTAAGTATCTACATTTATAATAACTGCACAACCAAATTAAGCTTTGAAGAGTATTTTACGTGCAATTTTAAGGTAAGAAATTTAGTTTATGTAAATCAGTTCTTTGATATCCACAGTGTAATCCTCAAGTGTAAGTCTTTCAACAACAGTGTAGAGGAAATGACTACTTTTATACAGTTAAGAAAAAGATTATACTCTATAGATAGTCTTTTAAAAATGTAAAAGAAACAAAACAGGCAAAAGATTTTTGCTTTCTTATAAAGCTAAACAGCAAAAAGAACAAAAGAAGTCCCATTACCCGTGCTGGACTGACTCCAGTAGTGCTAGCAGTCGAGGTTTCCTGTTGTGAATCGATAATATTTTTAATCTTCAAATCCAAGTCTTGTACAGCTTCCTCTACTGCCTGACAGAAAGGATCCCCATTGCTTCGGCCTTTTATCAAATGCATCTTCACTGTTGACAGAATTCGCCCCCCTGCAATTCTGAAAATAGGCACAGGGTCATCTCCACATTAATCTTGGCAACACTTGAGTACACCTATTAATGCTGAACATTGCCAGCCTTCCCTGCTCATCAGAGAGAGCAGCTTTGATCTTTCAAATCAAACAGCAGCATAGACGTATTGTCCAACACAATAGTTTGCTAAAAAAAATAATTATAAGGTAATGAATTCAGTATTTAGTAATACTCTGAGCTGCAATACAAAACTAATGATCCTCCTTAGAGGTTCAAAGAAAAGTACTTTCTTTAAACCGGTATGTACAGTTTTGCTCAAACTGTTAAGTGTAAACAATTTTTTTCACTCAAATATGCATTCCTGTTTAATATCCCATTAGATTTGAGTTTCTGTGCTTTGTAAAGGTGCTTCAAAATCCCAATCTTCTTTCAGTTTTATTTAAATAGATAGTGATTAGACCACATGAACTTCCCTATTAGCTATAAAGGCACACTCCATTAATCGCTTTCTTCAGCAAATGCGTCCGATCATTTAATTAAGATTTTGTGAAAAAGAGAATAAGCTCCTTGAGTTAAAAGCTTAACAATTTTTTCCAGTACCTAAACAAAACACTATGTATGTTCTACTATTGCTTTGTCTTGGGCAAAGAAAATAAAGCATTACAAGAACCACTCAGCTCTCTTATATAGTAATGCATCTCTTCCCCAGTTTTTTTTTTTTCCTAAATAAGGTTTGCAGTTCACATCAAAGCAGAAATGAGCTGTTTTGAGCTGTTATTGGTACCTACAGTAGAATTTTTAGTACATTTATGTACATTAGAACATTCATGATGCTGCAAACGACAGTTCTGTCAATACCCTAAAGAAATGGCTTCATTACTTCAGGCCATACAACCAAGAGTGATATGACTCAGTTTTCAACTTCCTCCATCCTTACTGGTTTCCTTCATGCTCCTGCCAGCTTACCCTAAAAGAAGAACTTGCAACTGCAAATGAAGATGTATTTTGTACACATAACATTCTGAAGATAAATTTTAGAATTCCAGTTGGGAGAACCTTCATCAAATGAAACTCTTCATGTTTACATTCATATAAAATATAAAATAATTGGGCAGAACTAGATAAAAATAGGAATTGAGTCAGAGGAAAAATAGTTTGTTTATATTGTTTCCACTTAAAATACATGGAGGGAACTGGGCCAGAGATCTTAATGTTTTGGCTTATTCTGGCTGAAAAAGATTCCTCTAAATAACTTGAAAAATCTGACATTAACATGAAACTTTAGGGGGGAATTGCTGTTGGGTTTTTTTAAACAGGAAAAAAACAAATATTTCCACACAAGTCTCAACTTCAACTTTTACAGACTAAAGATATTACAATTCACATTAGATTTGCAGGCTTCATTAAATAGAAAAACTTATGCTTTGAAGAAATTTAAGCACAGTGTATGCACTTGGCCAGAAGAAAAATCACCATGTCCAGTCTCTCTGTAGGCATGTCAAGACCCATCCAAGACCCATTCCAACTGTTGGAAACGACAGTTTAAAAAATATAAAAAAAACTATTGTACCACTTCTCGAAACCCCACAATTCAACCACACAAGAATTAAAAGTTCAAAGGGAAGGAAAAAAAATCCACTGCAAGTTGTCAAGAGGTAAGGGGATAGAAATGTTGAAGAAGAGTTCTGTTTCAGAGATGCATATAGGAACTGCAGCCAAGTCTCCTGATGATTCTTGCCAGACTGATCTGTTTCCCTCAATCCTAAACTTATATTTTCCAAAATCATATCCTCAAATGAGAAAAGTATTGTATTAAATGAGAACTAAACTTAGAACTTCAAGACAAATAAGCAGGTGAAGGGATTGACTTAAATTCCCTGTTAAAATCTGGTTCAGTTATTTCTGTCTACAGATATGTTGAACTTACTTGTAAATAAGTAATAAATTTATCATTTCCACATATTTATACCCATATGTATCCTGGAAGAAAAAAATATTGTTATAAAAATAGTACTGGGCACTAGCGCAGTTAATTAACATAAGCATGTCCTTAATTTAAATGCTTTGCTCTGCATGTAACTCAATTATAGATTCATAGATTTTCAATGGGAAAAACTAACCTTTCACAAAAATATTTTGTTTATTGTTTTGCCTCTATTGCCCAATGCCAACTAAAGATATTGGCTAGTAAAAACAAAGTTCATTTAATCTCTTCTTCTCCCCATATTCCTTCTTTTCCAGAAAAGAGCTCCAGTCTCCTATCAGATATACAGGGTACTAACTGGAGCAAGGAAAAGTTTATTTATACTTCAACTAGAATTTATATCAATGGGCCAAGACATAAAATGCTGATTCAATGTGTGTGGATTAGCACGGAAATGCCATGCCACAGATTATGCCAATTTACGCCAGAACACAAGTTGTGTTATGTCACTGCACATATATATATTTTTATATATATATATTCATATAGATATAACTATAAAATGCTGAATCTAGTTATTAGATCCATTTCTAGTGAGGTTCAAAAAGATTAAAAGCATGATAAAAGGACAATGTGGTAAAGAAGCACCTGGGGTGTTTGAGATTTTGTTTATTTTACAAAGATAACACCCTATTATAGATTGCTCTGTTATTACTCTTTCATAGATTTATATTACTCAGAAGAACAGTTGAACTTGAATGAACTTTAAAATAACTGATATAAAAAAAATTTTATAGGAATAAAATAAAGTTGGAAACTGCTATCCACTTTGCAGCCCCTAACAGCTAGAAGGACCACAAAGGTTTGTTTTAAATATGGAATTACATGGGCATGTCTTAAGATAATTTTTACAGCAGAAAAAGAACTTTTGTTCTTTTTAATTCTGACAGAGAAGCAAAAAAATTATTTGAATTCAAGAATGAACTTGATATATTAAACAAAGCAATGCCATTTGTCTAAGGCAATTGGGAAGACCTTATCCCTTCTAGTCAGTGCTCCTGCTAAAAGGTTTTCTGTGATGTTCCATTCAGATCACAGGTTACTGAGATAAGCTACTCTAGGATAAAGTGCTTCACTATCATCCCATCCAGTCTAAACTGAAGGAGGACTCTTATCAAATCCAGTCAGAAAATAGTCATCAGTTGCCACAATGGCAGAGATTGTAAAAAAGCATTTTTTAAGAGCTAGTAATATGATTCTGTTCAGTCACATGCAACATTTCTTTGTTCAAAAGGTACAAACTGAAAGAAAACTCAACCAGAAAACCAAATTCTTTTTCTATGATAGAAATAAATGATAGAATAGAAAGGAAATTAATCAGTGTCATTGTAAATGAAAAAAAAAAAAAACCAAACACTTTAGAAACAACCACCTTCTTCCATCCAACAGAATGTTTAAACACAGATGCCTGAAGTCATTAGTACAGTAGCAAATCCAAGTGGATCCAAAAACTGGATCCAAATGAATGGATCCAGTCAAGTCCAAATGGGACCATCAGCATGAAAATTCACAACACAGTTGATTTTAGATCAACAGACAGAAGGAGTGGCTTACCTTCTTCAGCTTTCTGAGCACTAAAAGAATAGACAGCTCAAGCAGAATTCACCTATCTCATAGCTAGAGAAAAACAATTGTCTACATATAGATAAAATGAATCATATGTTAAAAATCCATTATTTGCACCAGGGCTTCTAAAGAGCTTAAAAAAATAGTGCAATGTAAAAACTCCATTTGTTACACAGGCACTGGCAAATCTGATCTTGTGTCACCAGTTCCTTCTACTAAAAAAATTGACAGATCTTGTGCCCCCCCTGAACCCTTTTTGCCTTACATCATCTCAGTCCTAACCTTACCTTTTTCTATCTCATTTTTCTTATCAAACCATCTTTCCTTATGTAGAAGTAACTAATTTATAAGAAACTAATAGCACACTTTGTCTGTTTTGATCCTACTGAGCTTGTCATATAAACAAGCTCCTCTGCTTAGCAAAAATCTAAATTACAATGGCAAGAGCTCTCCCTCCAGAACTCAGGACTTGGTGTGAAAAGTTACAATGCAGAAACACTTTTATTTATTTTCTGAAAATACATCTTTTTTGGATAAGACTAAAATAGCAAAAAAATGGATAAAAAATGTTGAGGATATGGACAATATTCAAAACCTGATAAAAAGCAGAGTCCTGAGGTCTATTCCAAGAACAGAAAAGAATATTTCAAAATTCTATTTTACTAAGGTCAACATTGTCATTCATTCATTTCAACTTCAACACAGGTAAAAAATAGATGACAAATATTTAGAAATCTGACTTAGGTACTGGGAACAAGTGTCTTAAAAGAAATCACAAACACCCAGTAATCACAGGGTGGGAGGAGATCACAGCCTTTTTTCCTTGTTATGGATTTAAAAGATGCTTTAGAACTTGACAACAACTGCTGAGTTCTCCAATTTTTTAATTTAGAGCTATAGAAAGAGAGCAGCAGTAATTCCATTCTCAAACACAAAGCAGCAAGACGTCAACTAGAGCTCCATTTACCTGGGTAGAAGAATGAGACAAAATGTGTCTAGGAAGAAATACTATACAAATGTTTCTAAAGGAGCACTAACTGTGCTTTTAAAGCAAATCTAAAGGCTTATTTCTTATAAGCTAAATTTTTTAAAAATTAGTAGTTCATGTTCATTTAGATTTCAAAATTTCAACAATAAAATCCTATCACAGATATGATTTTATGTTTATCAACACAAAATCATAGATTTTAAATGTATCTGTAAAGGAAAAAACTATATCAAAGCACTCACAGTACTTAAAAATTCCATTTCCAAAAATGTATGTATGATTATTAATCTAATTCTCCAACAGATATCAAAATTAAGTGAAGACTCTTCCTTAGAGCCTTTGGAGCTTCACAGATTATTCTATCTATAACAAAAACACAGCAAAAAAAGAAACCTGTTGCAGAGTATTTTTCCATCTTGCTGCTGCTACTTTTGCTGTATTGGCTAAAATTTCTCATTCAGCTCATTGGAAGAAATTAGAGCAACTCTTCATATTCTCCATCCCAAGCTTTGCTACCCAAGTCTGGTGACAAAGTTGCTATAAAAGTAAACAGTTTTCTTCCTAGAATAAGTCTTGATGAGCAGCCATTGAATTCCCTGTGAGAAAGTTCTAAAAGGCAAAGGCGCTCAGGCAAGCTGTTATTAATCATAATAACATAAATTATATTATACTATAATAATATTACAAGCACAGGACCATTCCATCACAACACTTAGGAAAATATGCAGAAGTATCAGCAGACCAGTTTGGCTAAACAGTGAACTGATGACAGAGCTTGAATGCAAAAGGGCTTCACAAAGAATGGTGAAGAAGGGACATATTACAAACGATCTAGAAACATCACCTGGGCATTTAGGGATGTTATCAGGAAAACCAAAGCTCAGCTGGAGTTGACAATTACAAGGAATGATAAAGGAGCTTCACCTGCTGAACAAAGAAAATGAGGCACTTTTGCTGAAAGGTAGATTTTGTAACAGTGGGGGCACAGATAAAACAGAAGTACTGTGTGCCTTCTTCACCTCAGTCTTTACTAACACTCTGATTAGAGAATTTTTTCAGAAAAGAGCTGCCAGCAGTGGAAGAAGATCAAATCAGGCTTCACTTGACAGTACTATGTTCAAGAACATTGAACCAAATGGACTGCATCCAACAGCCTTAATAGAACTGGCAAATGCCCTCATAAGAGAACTTTATATCATCTTTGAAAATTCAGGGTGACCAGGGTGACAAATGGAGAAAAGCAAACAACTGCAAAAAAATCAACAAAAAAAAAAACACCTTAAAAAAACCCATAAGGACAGTTTGGGAGATCACAAGTTCATCAGACTCACTTTGTTCCTCAAGAAAATAATGCAAAGTCTTCTAAGACCACATATCTGGACATATGAAACATTAGGTGGTAGCCAGTAACTATAAGGATGCAGTTATCAAATGTAAATTATGCCTGACTAATCTGTTTTTCCCTTTAACAAAATGACTGGATTTACAGACCAGGGCAGAAGGGTGTGTGCCATTTCTCTTGACTGTAGCAAGGCTTATCAATACTGTCAGAGAATACTCTCAACATAGGAGTATTGATGTTACCGTCTGGATGGATGGACAATTAGAGGAGTTAACAACTGGTTGGATCATCATGCTCAGAAGGTATCAAACATATTGTAACAATGGAGTAACATAAGAGCCTATCCTGAAACCTGTTTTTTTCCTATTATCTTTGGCAGTGACTCTCTAAAATTACATGCTCATCAAGTTTGCAGATGACACCAAATTGGATAGAACAGTCAATGCTCTTGAGGGCAGAGCTGCCACGCAAAGACATACCTGAACAGACAAGAGGAACAGGCTGACAGGAACCATATGAAATTCAACAAGACATGCAAAGCCTTGGAAAGGAATAACCCCTTGCAATGATACAGGCTGGGGAGCAGCTCTATGTAAAAAACCTTGGTGCATGTTCAGCAAGCAAGCTGCAAGCCAGGAGCATGCCTTGGCAGCAAAGAAGGCCTACAGTATCCTTGGCTGCATCAACAGTAGCGTAGCCAGTAGTCTGAGGAATGTGATTATCCCTCTCTAATCAGCACTCATTGGACCAAATTTAGAATACTGTGTCCAGTTTTGGGCCCCCAGTCCAGGAAAGACACTGATAAACTGGAGCAAGTTCAGCAGAGGGCTGCCAAGCTGGTCAGGCAGACATGCCCTGTGAGAAGCAGCTTCGGGAACAGCTTGTTCAGGCTGCAGAAGGGAAGGCTTCAGGGGGACTTACTAACAGCTTTCCAATACCTACAGGGTAGCAAGCAAGAAGATGGAGCCAGACTCATGTTGACAGACAGTGAAAAAAGACAATAGGCATAAACTGAAACAAGAGAGATCCCAACTCAATATAATTAAAAAACCCCACAACTTTTCACCGTGAGGACAAAAGCAGTAGGAATAGGCTGCCAAGAGGGAGATTAAAAACCTCCAAGGATAGAGACTGTACAAAACTTGTCTGGACAAAGCCCTGATTAACCTGAGCTGACTCCATAATTGACCCTGCTTTGAGCGGGATGTTGGACCAAAAACTTTCTGATGCTCCTTCCAACCCAAATTATTCTATAATCCCAAGTTTAAGCAATGCTATATACAATGTTTTGCATATGCTTGCACAACTTTCCAGCAACTTTAGACCACAAACCTCCAGGGCTGTGCGAACACTGTCCAATTAACTCAAACATTCAGCACAAGCCTAGATAGAGTTCAATTTGTTTTTTCTTCCTGAATACTACTGCACCTCGAGATGCAATCACCTTCCCAAAGGAAGCAGATGAGAAACAGCATTTTCCCTGTCGAGGGGAAGCAGAGAGCACAAACCCTCATGGTGGAGGCGAGCTGTGCGATGCTCCGGAGGGCTGTGGAGGCTGCAGGGGCCCGGGATGCGGAGCCGCTCCGGGGCGAGCGGGCCCCGGCTCCGGTGTGAGCTGGGCGATGGTGACACCCAGCGGCCGCTGCCTGCGCCGAGGGCAGCGCCCAGCTGAGGGGAAAACATGCTGCCAACCTCCCAACTCTGCCACTCTACAGAATTAATGGGGATTTTAACGTGTATGTATATGTACACACATCCCCCCGTAGCAACCACCAAGCACAGTAACCAGCATGACTGCTTCTGTCCCCCAATTTTAAGTCACAATTTTTAAACAAACTTGGGAAAAGTAATTTCAGGAGTTCTTCCGGCCTAAAAGAAAAGCGTTTTCAGAATGATGGATTAGAAGCGCAGCTTCTCATTTATACCAGCAGGAAAGAGTTTTCAGATCTTAAAGTGTATAATCATCCATTTCGCTGACAAATACAACATTGATATGCTCCTTGTCAAGAAGCAGGTGTAAAAAAGTAGAATATCCAAGTTTTCCACTGTCCAAGTCTTATATGTACAAATCTATAAAGTTTTAGCATTGCAAGTTTCACAGCACCCTCAAATGTTAATGAATATTCATGCTACTGATTCTTGAAAGATTAGTGATGTCTTCTAATATTAGACATCTAAAGAATGAGGAGAGGCAAACAGTTTCAACATGCCAGAGATTTTTAGGAATGTTGGCTTCAGTGAATACACCTTGAAACTACCAAATTTCATTTTGTCTTTCCATTTCTCCTGCTATCAGGAGTGCCATATTTGAACCAAACCATCATAGTTGCATTAAACTTCCACTCTGTTTGACAGATTTCCCTTTGTTCATCCAATCTACCATTCACTTTCTTAGCTGAATGATGGGGAGATGAGAAACACTTTTTTGTTACTCTCCATAGGTTAGCAGATACTCGGTTGCACAGTATCTCCCAAGTTCAAAATATTCTTAAGCACTTCCCACCACTGTCCAAGATCTTCAATTTGGTTTCTAGATTCCCAAAGCAAAGGAACCAGGCAGATGAAGAAAGCCTCTTTTCAACATGCATCCCCACAGTGACCCACCATTTATTTGACTACTTTGTATTTTGTGCAATTACAAGCTTCATAAGATGCCCACTGTAACAGAATTAAACCTAAATAACAGATTTCTAATAATTAAGTAGAAAACATGGCATTTTTCTTGTGGCATAGCCAATACAGAGACCTGGTTAATGCAGGTTGGCTAATCTCTGCATCAGAGAAAGAGCAATGCTGCTGACAGGTTGTCTAGTTTGCCCTTGGATTTCTCAGTGGGTTTCTATAGATTAGGTAACTCAGGATTCTGCTGCATTGCTGCCTTTTTACCCCCTCTGGTCCTTACTTTGCAGCAGTAACAGAACAGAGAAAATTCTTTGCACAGAACTGGATCCTCTGGAACTCCCAACAAATGGCACATGACAGGCAGGACACACAGTCCTCATCCATGTGACATAGCAAACACTTGAAAACATCTATAGATACACAGATGAAAAACATATTTTACATTGCCAGGATACAAAGGCCACATGGAATTTGAGAGATGCTACAGTACAGCCACGTTCCACTCCTGGTCAGCAAGACAAACTGCAATACTTAAATGTGTACAGCCAATTTAACAAGATTTATACCCCACAATAAATGGCACAGCAGGTGCAGCAGGGAAAGCTACACAATAAATATCTGAATGCTAAGAAGCATTTCCAAGCTCTAGAGAATTCACCCATTGAGAAGCTGATAACTCCCAGCAACTATCTCACTATGATTTTTCTCACATTTAAACATTCTCTTTTAAACAGAGCAGTAATTAACAAGATACATAATTTTATGCCACACTTTTCTGAACTGCATTCACCTGATACAGTCTTTTCATCCTAAAAAGTTCATGCATATACATATTTTTCCATTTCTCATTTTTTATCAATATACAGTGCCAGATATGATTTAAAGAAAGGAAAACAGCATATAGTATATGATGAGCAAATAGTTTTCTTTAATCATCAGCAGAGACAGTATGTCTCTGGCATACAGGATGTGGAAATGAAAGAATAAAAAACAGAATAAAAAAGACAAAACTGCAAAACAACTTCAGAAATACTTCCCACTTCCAGCTTCAATGGAAACTGAACATTAACTTAAATAATGCTTACTTATAATATTTTGTTTTCCACTGTGAGGATTAGATTCAATTTAAACTTGAAAAAAAAAAGATTCTTTAGTATCAAGGACAGAACTATTATAGCTGATTTGCCAAAGTTTTGTATGGAAAAATTACTGATTATAAATGACAAAATTATTAATTTCTATGAAGCTTAAGAAAATAGCTCTTCTCCCTGTAATAATGCCAGTACTTACCAATTCAAACCCCTGTATTACAGCTACACTTCTCTAATTAATCACAGATTTATAAGCCTGCCCAAAACCCTAACTTCAGTTCTTCAAACACAATCAAAATCAGCAACTCCACCAGAGTCCCCCTAAGAAATAATTCTTATGCTTCATTTATATAGCTAAAATGGAAGATAGAAAAGGCTAAATAATCAACACTGTCATTTGTTAGCAGCAATAAAGACTCCTTTACAGAAGGGTAAACAGAATGAAATGACCAAAAGGAAGGAATTAAGCAGCAAGAAGTAAAGCACATATCAGTTTATGTACTTACCAGACTCACAAGTTGGAAAGTGTGTAACTTCATTTACAACTAGGGAAGTAACCAAACCACCATACATACATAGATTTGATAAAAATTTAATACAAAAAAACCCTCAGAAATTCATAAGCTTACCCCAATTGTTTTTCAATTAAATTTTCAAATTGGGTATTAATTTTTTTAAAATTTACTCTTAATTTAAAAATTTTGTTCAAGCACAAGAGAAGGAGGGGCTCACCAAGACAAAAATCTATTACCTTGTATTTAAGATTTCACCAACAATTTCCTGCAGCTTGTCAATAAAATTAACAAAGCTGGAAAGCCCTTTTACATGGGCTCTTAAAGGATCATACAAAGAAGATGCAGAGTCTCTTCCTCCAAGTTCTATGGTCCGGATAAAAGATGTTGCCATCTATTAGGAGAAATAACCAGAAATATCAAACTACAGACAGACATGGACTGTACATACATTGAAATGAGCCTTTCCTACAGGTCTGTAAATTATGTAAAAGCTGGCTGATAACTAGAAGGTATAACTAGAAGTTACGGTGGCTGATAATAACTTGAAGTTTGATTTCAGGGAAGAAATAACTTCCCTGAAATCAAACAACAGCTCCTAATTGCAAGCTCCGTACATCTCAATATTTGCAAGGTCAAAACTTAAATTGAATGACAGTATTTAAAAAAAAAAACCACAAGCCAAAGTAAAAATAACCCAAACTAATTTGATGGTTACATCAGCCTTTTGAAAGTTTAGGACAAAAATCTTATTAAATCATCAAACAAAACTCCTTTGTGGTTGTGGCTTTCAAACGCTCCTCCTGGCCTCACAAAAACTGCTCTTATATTCAGAGGGCTCTCTATGACCCAAGGACAATTTAAAATAAGCATGTAAATGTTGACTTCAGCTTATAACAATTTTCAGAGATGCAAATAATGTATATTTAAATCTTATCAGAAATAATGACAGCTAAGGCTTCTGTCATTCTGAAAGTGTCAATATATTTTTATATGCTGTAAGATAATGAAGATTTGCCAAAAGCATACCTTAGAGTACAACCCCCAAAATTTTAAAATAACAGTAAGAAAAAACCCCTAGCAATTTCCCAGGAAGGTGAAAGTAAGGATAATAATCCAATGCACTTGACACAGATGCAGTAACATTAATTCTACACACAAATTTTAATTTCAGAGTACAGAGCTAAATCATAAAGCTCTTAGGGCTGGAAAGAGAAAAACTGGAATTACTCTAGCACAGAAAGTAAACCTGCCAGTATTCCTGTCTTTGTGCTCAAGATTTCCTACGGATCAAGTACACAATTTGTAGGACTTTGCCTTCCCAATGGAAAATACTCTCATTTTCAGGATTTTTTCATGACACAGATGCCAGAAAAGATGACTTTTTACACAGCAGAGAAGTTTCCCCTCTGGCAACTGTGAAGAAGACATGGTAAATCCAGTCCAAACACATACAGCTTTTTATACAATGTTCACAGAGCATTAGGAGCTAAAATAATTAAACCTGGAACTGAGATTTCACAACTTTTCCATATTTATTCACCCATAATGCGGCCGCTTCAGTGACTACATACCCATACTGTTTTTAACTCAGACTGCTGTTGTGTGCACTGAGGTTGCACTGCATGCAAAATTTAATGACTATTTTAAGTATGAGGGACTACAGTGGTTCTTTGGAGAAAGAATTCTTATTTGCCTTATTTCAACTATTTTTGAGATGGTTCTTTGCTGACAACTAAAGCATGATCCCCTTTTAGAACTCTTGAGAGACACACAAACTATTTTTACTGTCCACCTTGAGATCCCATGACCAAACAAGAAACTGTTTCTTCCCACAGAATCTATTGTCTTTTTAGCTTTAAAATCCTGTTCCTGGTGGTACTCGACTCAGCTTGCAAACAGTGTTGCTTATTAGATTAAAGCCATATTCTCTGTTTAGAGATCTAATTTATTGGCCCTGACTTCCAGGAAGATTCCTTTGACAACACATACCAGAAAAATGGACATTTTTCTCTCCTGTGAGGCATGTTTGAGGTTAGTGAAGGCTTCTCTACCAAGTCCTCTGTCAGGAATATTTAGAATATGAGCCAATGCCAGATCATCCTTAGAATTCACCAAAAGGCTTAAATATGAACAGACAGACTTCTTTGCCAGGACTGCCACCTGCATGAGAAAACATCACACAAATTGGTCCTCCTGCTGCTGAAAATAAGGTTTCATTTTATTTTAAAGTTAATTAGACTTCATTAATTAATGAACTGGTGTAGTTTTTGGAAGAGTATGAATTCATCTTGCATAATTTCAAAATGCTACTTTATGCATGAGGATTCTGGGAGTCTTGATGAAAACAAACATGATAAGTTAGAATTGCATACATGGTACTTGAATATTCACAAGGTGTTTGAGGGTTATTAAACTGTTTATAAATTTCTGTTTAGAAACCTCCTCATAGACATCCCTTTTCTATCTCAAAGCAAATACTAGCACCATTAAACCATGTAAGTTTAGGGGAGAATTTCAGCTCAAAAAATATTTCCTTGTCCAGAAATATTTTGAGTTATACCCAAAAGATTGCTTTGAAATTGCCATTTATTATGAGAACAGCAAGTTTGGAAATTACTAAAGCTCCAGCATTTCAAATACTGTGAGAAAGTACCCAGAGATTCTTATTTTAGTGGTTGAAAGGGTAAAGGGAGAGAGTCCTCAAGGGCTCTGTTGGGACAGCCAAAACTTGTTTGCTGTGCTCCAGCTACCACTACAGTGGCTGTTCAGATTTCTTCCATCTGTTAGGGACTACAAGCTAATAAAATGAAATCAAAGGAGAGTACTTCAGTTATTTAATGTGCAGTCAAAACAATGTTTGAGTGATGGTGTATTTGAAGAAAAATTTGTTCTGCATCAAGTGCCTGTCATGCTGGACTGCCTTCCAGAATATAAATTTCAGCACACAGCCCCATACACACCTAAAATGTACTCAAGTGATACAGAATTTGGATATGCAGGTTGGGTTTTTTTGAACCCAGCCACATGGGAATAACAGTCATTGGAAAATAAAACTATGTTATATTTCATCTTTTCAATAGATACAGATCATCACAAGAGACAAAAATAATTTTTACCTTCACATGCTCCTGGCCCTGTCTGTTGATTCGTGTAGGAGTAGAAAGAACAGAACCATTATTTTCTTGTGCATTCATTACACCAGAAATAAATTCCAACAGTTGAACCTTTAATAAAAAGATGATAATAAACTTAAATATGGAGATTACTAGAAAGAAAAGTGGGTTTAAAACCTGGTGTAAAGCTATCTGTCACTTTGCTAGTGTTTGAGGTCAGCAGAGTCCTTACAGTCTACTTTTAGTTTTAGTCTTTTGAAGTACAACTGTTCTAGTACAGAAATGAAGTGCAAGATTAAAATGAACTTAGAAATTATCTCAAACAGTTATGTTATACACTTGCACTAAAACCCACTGCTTGCATTTTGGAGAACATTAATATGTTATGCCAAGTTCAGGAAGACCTCATTAACCCATCTAAGCGCTCTGTCTTCCCCATGAAAACCAGGAGGAAAAGAAAAACACATTAAAACTCCCAAATAAACAAGAGACCTGCAATAAACTACAACAGAGCTGTAACTGAGTGGCTGAACTAGAACTTCTGAAAAAAAACCCTTACATGCAAATACATATATTATACAGAAGTTTTTTAAAAGAGCATGGTGTTTTCAAAACAGTAATCATTGAAAATATTTTGCCTGCACATCAACATACAACCAAAACTCCATGGCATGTTAATTATTAAGCTTTGTTCCAGTTCTATCAAATCTCTACAGTTTATTTCTCATTCCAATTTATGGCAAGGAGTCATTTATTCATAGAAGACTTGTGGTACCTCACTATCCAGCAGGACGATAGCGAAATAATTTTTGAGTGAATTTAAAATCCCTTTACAAAAGTAAATTAATTAATTTAAACTCAAAGGCTACCCCAAAGGTGTGAATAATCCAGAGCTCCTGTGAATAATTAGAAGTATCATAAATCCATAACTGGAACCAAAAATATGTCACAACAACATAAGAGGTCAAACAAACATAATACTTACAGGGTATATGCTTTCATCTTCAGCTAAAAGACCAAGACTACAGCACTTCTGATATATGTCTATTAAATCTAACATATTGCTTCTTGCTAAGAAGGCATGATAGGCTTTTTTTACATCAGCATAATTTTCAGGTTCTTTCATGTTTTCATACAATCCCAGTTTGTCATGTAACAAATAGTTCCATGTTTCCAACACATCACTGAGTGATACTGTGAAGTCTCCACGGTGCTAATAGAACAAAAAGAAAAAAAAAAAAAGGCAAAACCAAAAAGTTTCATATTCAGCATAGTTTTGAAAACAAATTTAAAGCAAGCTGCAAATATACAAACAAACATATATTTGAAAATCATTATAATTTAAATTGATCAGAAACAAAGTCTCACAGCTTTGCATTGACAGCTGAATATTGTTATAGTCTGTCAGTATTTGTTCCTGATCTTTAAAGTACCAGGCATGTATGAGAAAAACACAGTGAATGTTGCAGGACTACTTTTTGCATAAAGTTCTTTATTTGCAGAAATAGTTTTCAGCATGGCAAGCATTTACTTCCCAAAGGGAGTAAATATGGTTCCCTTACTTTGCTTCAAGCAGTAAACTGGGAAAACACACATCAATTTTTAAAAAGGAGCTTTTCTTTCTTGTGCTAATACAGTTATACTTTATCATAACATTGATAGTGCTGCTACACAGTTCTAATAAATGCATTAAAGCCATGCACATCCCTCTGTTACCACTACTGTAATTAACTATGCAGTATAGACTACATTATTTTGGTGAAAAATATCAGATTTTGTTCCATGTGCCCCTCTGCAATCTCCTCCAACCACTTGCTCTTACCACCTTCTCTTTCATAACTTGTCCTCCTCATTTTTGTCTACACCCTGCTCTTTAAATTGAGTACCAGTTCCCAGCTCCTGCTGGTAAACTTTTGTCCACACTTCTGGTATCTAAAGCACTCCTCAATATGTGGCAGCAAAAAAAGGTGGTTTTCACCATGTAATGTGAGATAAGTGCCCTGTGACCAAGTAACAAGCCCTGCTTTGAACTGTCCATAGTGGCAGATGGCTCCTGTCTACAGCAAAGGTTTAATTCTATTTCATGACATTTCCACATTAAGCAAATTAATTAATTACTTATAAACACCATTAGCAACAGAACACATTAAATATGAAAACATGAGGAATTCTAATAATTTACGTTGTTGCAGCCCAAATGATCCCTCCTTTGGGTTCTAACACATTTAGCACAACTTTCTCAATACACCTTGTTAAATACACAATTCCAAAATCCTTAAAGTCAACTATTTTGATATTGCCTAGGTGAAGAACAGGGAGAGTAAATTAAAGAACACTCACACATATTAGCTTCAAAGCACTTTTCTGCCTCATTTGTGCATGGGTTATGACAAATCAGCACTATGAACTTACATATTACCAGAATGTTAAAACTGCATATGTGTTTTCTGAAAAGCACCTGATTTTCATTTCAGCCCCTCAAAAAATTAAACATACAATCATATTATAACTCAATTTAAACAGATCAAAGCAGTAGTAGATGGGGGAAAAAAATGTTGTTTTCTCACTTTATTTTGAATCAAAATCCTTCAGGAGTACCAAGTTAAAGTACAACTTCATAAGGTATCTAATAAATCAAAACCTTTACTCACCAGATCAAGGGCCTGCAGAGATTAGCAAAGTTTATGTTAGTGCTGCAAAAATATTTTAAATCCAAATATTGCATTCCAGATATTAACCTTTGTGATCAAGCATTTACTGTGATGGCATATTCCATTACTTACACAGTCATTTTGTCAAGTCTCTGGTTTTAAAATTAATTTAAAAAATACTGTGGTGTTTTGCAGTGAGCATTTGTCAACTGGCTAATAGCTTAAGGAAGTTCAAAAAGTCCCATGTTTTCATTCTATTATAGGCAGAAAAAGTATTTCATTTCATAAGACTAGAACCAATACAGTATTATAAAGTATCTTCACTTCCTGGTAATACATCATATTAAGTTACCAGGGGACTCTGGTTTTAGAATGTCTGAAATCCAGTAGCAACATTTCATGCTTCAAGACACCATTTTTTACTATTTTGAAGGTATTGTAACTTTTCTAGAGCTAACTACATAGCAAATCAATATCTATTTTGACAGCAAATTGTTTCAAAAACCAGAAAGTTGTGCATTTCAGCACCAAAATTTTGGCTTCCACCTTCCCCAGACAAAGGCTCACCAACCCTTTTAGGAATATGTGTGTAAAAGACTGCTTTAAGCACCACCTCTGTGTTGGGTCTATTCTTTCCAGGCATACTCCCAGACTGCAGCATTATTTTCTGGCTTTGTCCTTGAGTTGTGTGTCCTGGATTGACAAACAATATGTATTTTATTTACCCTCTGTTAGAGGTATGACAGTTGTCTTCTGTTAAGTAGGTAGTTTTTCCTTATGTCTTCCACAAGCACTCCTCCCTTTGGGGAGACATCTGCTGATAAGAGGCCATTGAATGTCCCTGCATGATTGATAAGAATTACAGCATCCCATTGGGAGATGTTCTGCCCAGAGGGAGGAGCCAAGCATTCCTAACTGGATATAATCTGGAGATTCTGGAACACCAGCACGGCTTCTCCACTGGATTTCCCAGAGAAACAGCTGCCTCTTCCACTGGATCTTCAGAGGAAGACTACACCCTTCTACAGGATCCCTGCTCCAACAGAACCACACCTGACACTGCAGGAAGGCTGCAGCCACAATTCCAATTGGACTGCTACCAACACCCTGACCCACAGGGTGTCAGGTTGGGTTCTGACTCTGTCAGTGTTGTTTTAGTTTACTGCATCATTTATTTTATTTTCTTCCCTAATAAAGATCTGTTATTCCTGCTCCCATATCTTTGCCTGAGAGCCTCACTTAATTTCAAATTTATAACAATTTGGAGGGAGGAGGTTTGGAGTTTCCATTCAGGGGAGGCTCCTGCCTTCCTTAGCAGACACCTGGCTTTCCTCTCTTAGCAGACACCTGGCTTTCCTCTCTTAGCAGCCTCATCACAATATATTACAAGCAACATATCACATAAAATTGCTACAAAGTTAGTTAGGAGTATCTCATTACCAAAAGGGAGACAGATAGAACGGTTTAAGGGAGTAACACTTCAAAATCCCACATTTTTCTGCATTTGCCAACATGGAAACAAGATAATTAGGGAAATCATTTGAAGAAATACAAGACACCAAACAGAACACAATCTTCTTCAGTCAGCACGCAAAATGCACTCATGGAAGCACAGAAAAAAACTAAACCACATACCAAAACTGCTTTTATGCAAAATCAGAAATATACAAACACAAATTTCAAAAGGGGAGAGATATTTCTAAAATAAACAATGAAGCAGTTTTTCCTCCAGTATCAAAGTTCTTATTCTAGAAGAGATTTACAACACATCTAAGTCTGAGAACTTAAACTCACAGATTCTGGAAAAATAATTGTTTTATACACTTCAGTTCCCCATCCCAGTAGCTAAAACAGCCATAGACTGAAAATGACAGGTGATTATTTGACCCCATAACTCATCTACCCCTGCTGATCCACAGGTACAAACAATCAACTTAAAGCAATTGCTCTCAGCTGAATTTCATCGTTAAAATTGTTATTACAATTTCAAACCTTGAGCAAGGTTCTTCTTGAAAATGTTCCTAGATTTTAGGTCTGTACTAATCAATCTAGGTGAAAGGTACTTGCTTCCATCACAGATCTTATCCCACTTGTCTTTATGCCACATGGCTACAACTGTGCCACAAACCAAAGCATTTTCCGAGCGATTCAGAGCATAGATTTTTTTTTTTATTTTCATCCCTGCTGTTTGATTAGGGTTTATCACACTTTTTGCTACCCTTATTCTGGTGAAGTTTAAGATTAATAGATTATAAAGCTTTTAAACTTCCCTAGAGATCTCCTAAAAGCTTTGTCATCTTTCATTTCCACTGCAAATACAGGTACCAGTTAAAACAACAAATCCACTACAATTTTCCAGTCTCCCAAAGGAAGAGAAGTGTATTTTGGTTGTTTGTGATAGGTTGGATGTGTTGGGGTTTTCTCAATACAGTCACTCAATAGCCTGTTAATGAAATTATTTTTATTGCAGTAATTGACTTTACCAAAATAGATTTCCATTCTACAGGTGCTAACAATTCAAAATTATTGTATTTAAATCAGAAACCTAACAAGGGACATGCCCACAACTGGAATACTCTGCATCTTAGTTTGAAGTTTCAGTGCTGGACAAAATAAACCAGACAGATTTTGCTTTAAGATTGTGAACTTCAAAATGGATACCATCTAAAGAAGTGCTTCAGAGGCAGAACATCCAAATGCTAAAATAATTTTAATCCACATATGCAAGCCAAGGTTTGTCTTATTAGACCAACTAGTATAATCAGAAAAAAACATATCAGGGCTTTGAAAACTTGTTCTTTCTTCAGATCTGAAGGAGAAGCTAAACATTTCAAAATTAAATTAGTTGAAAATAACTGCTATAATTTTTGTTAGAGCATCTCTGAAAGAAAAGGTATTTCTGGAAGAGAGGAATATTATCTGGAAGAGGAAAAAAAAAAGGATAAAGTAGAATAAACTAATTACCTCTAGTGGAAGAAGAAAACTTACTGTAAGGAAAACAGGGAGCAATGAACCATAACCTTTTCATGTCTAACTTTTGGCATACAGTAGAACAACACATTTTAGTTCCTATTTTAGAGGTGGCTTTGGAAAACTGTTTGCAGCTTTCCCTTGAGAATCACAACAAACATGACAAACAGCAATCACCTCCATATGTAGTTTTGCATTAATGTCTTTTACCAGTTTTCCAAGAGTTAATGTTGATGCACACTGATTTTCTGGTTTTAACTTATACAGGTATTGTGAGGACACCAGGCTCCTGGCTGGAATGTGTTACATTCCAAAAAGTACAAATTTAGTTTCTTGGCATTCTAATATCCTTACTGTAATGTTTCTGACAATGGGGGATGACTTAACCAGTTTTATACTTAATGTTTAGACATGAGATACCCCCAGTCTGCACATTTTAGACTCCAATTTTTTTTCTGATGCACAAACTGAAGCAGGTTTTCTGTTTGTTTGGGTTTTTTATTGGCTTAGGGATTTCACTTTGATGTGGTTCTCTTGTTTCTGGTATGTTTGTTGATTCGGTATGTTTGTTTTGGTTTTCTTACACTACAGCTTTGTGCTACACATCTGACTTACTATGCACCACTGGAGTAAGTCTTCCAAAAACAGTCAGTATTGTTTTCATCAATAATTAGGTTAATTAGCCTAAAAAGGTATCTTTAGGTTATTAAAACAAGTATTGCAATAGTTCTCCTTAGATGAGACACAGGAAAAGGCCTGATTGTATATTGCAACTGTTTCTGGTATGTTTCAGACATCCTCCAGCTCTGACAAGCCATAATGCTTCTTTCAGAGACACTTTAGGGTTACAATTCCTCTTCACCGTTTGACATTTCATGTACACAAACAGAGAAAGCCATAAAATCCCTACTGGTACTGGGCACACACTCACAACTTACAGGTCCCTACAGAAATTCATTCAGAAATATTTTTGGAGCACTCTGAAAAAAAAAATGCACCCCAAATGCCATAGTTCTCCCATGCTGGTCTATAGCACAAAAGAAACATAGGATGGAAATAAACAGAAGTGACATGGCCAGCAGAAATATACTAGTGTTTAAAGTCTGGAGCTCAAATATGCACATAAAGCACTTCCATCCTCCCATCTGTCTCACAGTTCCTTTTTCTAAACCCTGCTTCAATAGTGCACTTGACCATATTCATTTTCTTGCCTTGTTGCATCTGGCTCTCAGATACACCTTGTTTTAACAAACATCAAGAAAACAACCAAAATGTCATTTCAAGTTGGTGCCTATGGTTGGAAGATACTGAAAAGAATGCTAACCTGTTTATTGACTTCAGCCATGGACAGTTGTAACGCCATCAACATGCAGTCTGCTCCACATACAGTAGTCCTTTCAGAGTTGGAAAATAAAGGCCATTGTCTTCTGAAACACTTCACCAAGTGTAAAATTTTTTGCTGGAATGAAACCATTGTCTAGACTAGAAGACTGATATAATCAAGAGAAAAACAAATACAACTATGCCAGAGGAATATGCAGGTCTTCACTTCCCTACAAGCTGTGCAGACCCTTTTGTATCTTCTTAAAGACCAAGTTCCCAGAATAAACTCTTCCAACTAAACCAGACTTCCCTCACTGTGACAGAGCAACTATGAAGATAAGGGGTTAAAAGTGCTTATGTGTGTCACGCCTTCACGAACCCCTTACTTTCCTTGTACATTATGCCAACATAAAAGAATGTTATCACAAATATGAGTCTCTGTCTCCAAAAGCAGCCTCAGAGTGTCTTCAGTACTTTCTGCATTTGCTATACATTTGGATGAGTGTCTATGAGGAGGTTTTAAACCTGGAAAAAAAGAGATTTAATATTTATAAGAGTTACTAACACCGACGATTCTAAACACTTTTGTTACCAATATAGTCTTATCCTTTAAAAAAAATGGGTTTTTTTAATTCTACAACCCATTATCTTCTCTAGCAATAATTGGAATACTTCATGCTTTGGCCTCTCACATTTGTCAAGACGAGGTGCACGACAATGTAACAGAAATTCGCCTTTAAACTTGTTCTTTTCTGAAACAAAGTTTCCTAACACTACAGGAGCAATACCCATTCCATTGACTTCCAGAAGACAAAACGCAACTTTTGACCTTTTCCCACACAGCTGAGGCAGAGCCCACAGCGCGTTTGTTTTTTGTTATTGGCACGAAATGTACCAAAATGAGGAAGCATGGCCAAGGGAGGACAGGGGACATGGGGAAACAAGCACGACTGCAACAGCAACTTCTCACTCTCCAAAACGCTTGAAGGGGACACTTGACTTGACAGTGTGAAAATGACATGTGGGTCACAGAGGGTGAAAGTCAGCGTGGGGCAGAGTAAAACCTCTCAGATGGCTTTTTTTTCTCACCACCCTGCGAGCTTTCCGAGGGGGAACCATACCTGTCGCTCACACCGAAACAGCCCGAACTCCCTACGGAGCCGTCGCTAACACCCAGAAGCCGGAATGGGCATTACCATTGCGGCCGAGCGGTCCGGCTGGGCCACCCCAGGTCCTGCAGCCATGCCCTGAACGCTGCCGTGCCCTCAGCGCTGCCGCTGCCGCTGTGGCCGGGCCGGGCTGGGGCGCGGCGGCCGCGTTCAAATCCGCCGCGCGGCCCAATGGGCGCGGGGCCGCTGCCCCGGAAGCAGCCACGCCGCTGCCGCTGCCGCCGGCCAGGGCGGGCGCTGCCGGGGAACCGTGCGGGAACGGGAGCCGGGGACGCCGAGGTGCGTGTGGAGCGGGGTTGGGGCACCCCCGGCCCGGGGGAACTCGGGCAGCCTGGCTGGGCCCCGGAGGGAAAAGGAGGGAGTGGGAGGGCAAAGGATGCGCAGGGATGGGGGGAGGTAACGCGCATCCACGCGGTCTGTTTGCCCTAATCGTGCTTCCTAAAGAAATGAAGGTAATGATACTCTTGGTGTTTTCAAGATGGTCTGTTGGCCGATAATTCGGGCTGAGAAAGCTTGGAGAAGAGTTTGAGTGGAGCACCTTTCACCATCTCAAGTGGCACTGCAGGAAAGCTGGAGAGAGACTTTGTCAGGAACTGTAGGGATAAGACGGGGAGCAATGGGTACAAACTGAAAGAGGGGAAACTTTATTTACATGAGAGGAAGAAATTCTTTCCGGTGAGAAGGGTTAGCCACTGGAACAGGTTGCCTGGGGAGGATGTGAATGTCCCAATCCTGGCAATGTTCAGGGCCAGGTTGGATGAGGCATTGACAGCCTTGTCTGATGGAAGATATCCCTGCCCATGGCAGCAGGGTTTGGGACTACATGATCTTAAAGTCCATTCCAACCCCTTGACATTGTAAGATTCTATAATGGCTTGTGTTCATGGGAAGCCTTGGAGGAAGAAAACTTTTGATAGAATTAAAACTTGCATTTGGCTTTAGGAGCAAAGCTATGCAGATTATACGGCTGAAGTATTTACAGTAATATAGTGGACTGTTGTATGAATTAATACACAAAAACACAACTATGGAGAGCCTCTCTGTGTTTGAGGGATGCCTCTGTCAGACCTGGCTGGCTCCCAAGCAAGACATCCATTCTTGGATGCTGAGATCTTCCAATCGTTTACACACCAAAATCTGTCAAAGGTCTGAGATTTCAAGCTGGTTTTCCACGTAGTGTGTAGTTAAAGATCTGATTTACCAAAAAGACATAAACTAACATCAAATCTGTACTGAGACCAAAAGGAATTGATTCTGAAATCAATTGTGTATCTTGGCCTCTTGTGTTCTAGCACAGAATCCTGGTTTTCATGAAAACTGTTTGAATGCACAACAGTATTTTCATTTAGTTTTACAACCTTGGTTAACTTAGTTTTTACTTAGACACAGTCTGTAAAGAGGTAGAGAAGTGAAGAGAATTTGAAGGTAGCAACATATTGTTTCTTCTCATTTGGTTGAAAATGTTAAAATGCTGTGTGTGACTCTTTTGGAGTGTGTGCATTGCTTGGTTTTTTTGTATTGGTCTTGATTTGCCAAGAGTAGCACAAGATCTGCAGTTATTGCAAGAATGTATGTTAGTGTAGTAAATATTTTGATTGACGAAACAAACAGGCTACATCTAATAAGCTTAAGTGCAGCTTTTGTGTTCTTGAACATGTTATAGGAAATGTTTATTTGCTCTGCCACAAATACTTTACATTTTTTATTCATGCAATTTTTTTTAAATTTTTGTGTAGGAATGTGGATTTTCATCCTGAAGAAGACATCACTTCCGTGATACCTTGACTTAGTTGACTGAAAATGAAGCAAGATTCTACAAGAAACACTTCTTACACTGTGGATTGTGAGGATTATGTGCACGTGGTAAAATTCAATCCATTTGACAGTGGAGATTCATGTTCCCTCATTGCTTATGGTGGCAACAATTACGTGGTTGTTGGGACTTGCAGATTTCAGGTTCGTTGTTTTTGTCAGATGAAACTAACATGCCCCTGAAACTGACTTTGCCAGCATCTCTACTGCAGGAAGACTCTGGTCACTTTCCTGTTTCCTCCTCTCCCTGTGGTAAACAAGGGAGAATTTTACTTGTTTATTACACTAACAAGTCTAGGATACTTGTATTTCAGGAAAATATAAATATATATAAGTACATAACGTAGAAATATATATATATATGTATATATATATATATATATTTATGTAAAATACATGTTGGTATATCTGTGCTAATTTTGTATGTATTTCTTTATAAGAACGAACTGTAGAAATACTTACAAATTTTTTTTCTCACAATTGTTTTTACTGGATCTCCCTCACAGACTGTTGGAAACGGTAAAATTTCTAACCTTCAAGTTATTTACAGTTCTATTGTGAAAAATTTTAAAATGGAAAATACTGAGTATCATATATTTTTATACTGAATAAAATGGGGCTTTTTGCCTAGATGCTTGACAATCATTTGAAGACAATTGCTTGGAATTTCTAAGCTTTTTTCCTTCATCTTGCTTCTTTATTATACAATATTATTTTTGTAATTTGTCTACTGTGATTAATAGTGTAGCTGATATTTTTGTTATTATTATTGTTGTTATTCCCCATGGTCTTACTGTTGGAAATTTTCTGAAGAGCACCTAGTGCTAACCGCAAAAACATACTGACATTTGTGTTGTTCACTACGTTGTTTCTGGTGTAGGCCTTGAAAAGGAAGTAATTAACATTTTGACAAGCACTGACACAAGGTGTTTTTCTATAATTTTCATATCCTCCCTTCCCTTCCACATGTGGAGTCAATGAGTATTTCAGAGTAGGAGAGGAAGATGTTATTCTTTCTTCCTGTTGAGAAGCATTGAAAAACTGTGGGTAATTTCATGCATCCTCAGCTGGGTTCTGCTTGGCCTCTACATTATGTAGAGAGGTTCTTTATCTTAAAGCAGAATTGTGACATAGAGAAAATTGTGTAGGAATATCCTTTGAGGTGCTCCATTGGATGTTCTGAAAACTTTTAAAAGCTTTTTAGAGGTCAGCTTATTGACAGAGTCCATAATTTATTGACAGAGTCCATAAATCTTGTTTTATTTTTACTGTTACCTGGTGTTCTGACCAGTGGTAAGAATAAGCAAGCTTGTATTTAGGATTAGATGACAAAGGGCACCTTTTTATCTCCTGCTGTTTGAAAAGAGATTCTCTGGAAGTGACAGCATTTTTCCATGGTGTTAACTCAGAGAGAAGACAGATGAAATTACATGTTTGCTTTTGTTCCCATTGCTTCTTCTCACTGCAGTGTGTGCTAAATTAAATTGCCATGCTGTTCTAAGTGGCCTTAGTTGTACAGACAATGAGCTCAGCATCTTCATAGCTCAGTTCTGATTTTTCTGCTCTTCATTGGCCTCTGGCTTGAGACTGCAATCTGTCATAATTTACTCATACTTTAATGTATTTCTAAGTACTTAAATATTTCAAGTTAATGCTTTCTGTATGTTCCAGGTTTTCACTTTGCAGGTGCTATGATCTGAAAAGATCCCAATATGTGTAATTTTGAAAGCCCTTTCATTTTGTGGTTATCTGATTTGTTAGAAGTCACCAAGACCTTGTTCTGAATTAGCTAACTGCAATATTTCTGTAGGAGGAGGATGCAGAAGTGGAAGGCATGCAATATAAGACACTAAGAACATTTCACCATGGAATCAGAGTTGATGCCATAGCATGGAGTCCTGAAACTAGACTTGATGCTATACCTCCCCAGATAAGGTACTTGACAATAAACAACTACAGTGAATCCTTGTCTCTTACCCGTTTTCCCTAAACCCTTAATATTGGACTCTTCTAAGCTTATGAGTGAAATCTAATTCCTTAGAAATCACTGATGAATCTCTGAATTCTTCAGTATTTATTCTTATATCCTTTTTTTGTTCATTTGCTTGGTTTTTGTCCTCCTTGTTGCCACTTGACCCTCTCCCTACTGAACAAGCTGTAAATAATATCTTTTTAATTATTTTTATGGACCTCAGACATAGTTTCTTTGTACATCTCAGAGAAACCATTTCTTTTAAGAGCTTTAGTGAATGTGACATCATTTGAATGGCCCCCTTTATAAAGCTATTTGCACTGATTTGCTTCACATGTGCTGTGTTTCAGTGTAGGTAGATACTATTTGTGAAAGCCTTTGAGGTGTAAATCTAGAAAATCTAGAAAGATAGTTAGCTATTAAGTGTGAACTTCTGAGTTAAAATGTACTCAGTAGTTTGTTTGAGTCTTCAAAATTACCATAGTTGCTTACTGCTCAATTTTTATGCAGTCTTTTAGATTAAAATATGTTAAATAGAAATTGGTTTCTGAATTTTATATTTCGGTATTTTAAAATACTGATAATGAGGGTTGGTTTTTGTGCCTTACCACTTAACTTATTCAAAGGAAAGTTTCAGCAGCATTTATGAGAGATATTTCAGGTAATTGGTAATTGATCCAGATTTGGCTTTGTAAAAATATCTGAATAAGTATTCTTGGCACTTGATGCACACTGTTTTACAGATAAGCTCCAATTATAACTCTGCTTGTGGCCAAAGCAAAAAAGTTAAGATCGATGCTTTTGGGGTTTTTTCAAAATATGGTTTTTTGTTTGCATTTTTTGGTTTTTACATTTGCCTTTTAATCAGCTTTGAAGGAAAGCTGATTAAAAGGCAACTGTTGCAATGTTGATTGACTGATGAGCCTTTTTTTTTTGTCTGTTGAGTGTAGGTTTTGTACTGCAGCTTCTGATAGGAAGTTAAGGCTGTTTACTTCAGACCTGCAGGACAAGAATGAATTTAAGGTAAGGGCAGGTAGTGTGATTTTTAAAAGATTATTTCATTTTTAGTAAAGTCTAATCTTTAACTATCCTTCTACTCCACTTGTGAGAGATCTTAGGTCCATCATCTCTAGGGTAATAATTGTATTTTAAGTACCTTTCTGTCTTCAAAGTGGGAATTTCTGTAATTATCACCTACATGATCTTCTGATTTCTTCAAAATTCTTCCTTTGAAACAATGTCCCAATCCAGGTACTACTGTTAATTAGATGTTTGTGCTATCCAGTGTAAAGATTTTTGGTGAGGTCTTAGCTAACAGTAAGCAAAGCTAATTAATAAAAAAAAAATTGGGAGAGATTTTTTTGGGAGAGATTCCTTGGCTTTTACTGCTTTAGAATATGATAGTGCCTCTTTTGATGAGAGTGGCTTATTGGGTATAAAGGAGAAAAAACCAGATTTTTATTTTTGGTGTGTTAATTTATATTAGTAAGACAATAAGATTTGTCATACAGAAATTAAGTGAATTGTGGATGTAAGTTATGTGGCCATACTGAGAATGAATAAATGAATAAGAAATAAAGATGGATACTACTAAATGTCTTGAAAGAAAATGCTTTTTGTGTTGCTTCATGCATGCACATACTTTTAATTTCCTTCTTTTAGTGTTGGTCATACATGATTTTGCCACTGAGCGCTGTGATAACTGACATAGTTAGTCAGCTTGGTGGGATTTCTGACAAAATAGTTCTAAAAGTTCTTTATGATGTTTGCTTTTGAGTTGATGTCTGTCATTCCATATTAAAGTTATATATTTGTGTAATATATACAGTTTTGTGAATTTCAGACAAGAAGCTTTAATGTTAATGCTGTGAATTAAATCTTTTAACTTAACAGAATGTAAAGTTTCTTTAATAGTAGTTAATGGATCGATAATAAGTTGAAATAATGAAACAATGGGATAAATTTGGTACTACAAACTCTAGTGAGCTAAATTCAACATCTAAGTTCTAATTTTTTAATTTATTTTTGGTTAATAAGGCCACAAGAAATAGTGTGGTCAGCAGGAGGAAGGAAGTGTTTATCCCTCTGTACCTGGCACCTTGAATCCTCTCTTCAGTTTTGTGCCACTCAGGACAGGGAAGACATTGAGGTGCTGGAGCATGTCCAGAGAAGGCAGTGGAGCTCGTGAGGGGCCTGGAGCAAAAGTTCTTTGAGGGAAAGTCCAGTTGGGGTTGTTCAAGCTGGAGAAAAGAAGGCTTGGGAGGGACCTTACAGCCTCTACAACCACCTGAAAGGAGGCTGTAGCCAGGTGGGGGTCAGCCAACAAATGTCCCAGCCAACAAGTGATAGGACAAGAGGAAATGGCCTCAAGTTGTGCCAGAGGAGGTTCAGATTGGGTATTAGAAAAAAATTCTTCTGTAAAAGGGTGGTCTAGCATTGGAACAGGCTGCCCAGGGAAGCAGTGTGATCTCTGTGTTCACCTTATAGATTTGGTGCTTAGGGATGGAGCTGGCACTGTTAAATTCGTGTTTGGACTCAGTGATCTCAGAAAGATCTCAGAAGTCTCTTCCAACCTTAATGATTGTATGATTGTTTGGTGCATATGCAATACAAATGAGAAGTGTTGGCTTGAATTTAACAGTAAAGCTATTAGCTTTGTTTATGCCAGCTCCACCACTGAAATTAGCTGTCCAAGAACTTTAGTAAGGATGTACTCTGGCTGAGGAAAAAGTAAAAATACATACTGTATTTTATATGGGTCTAATGTTAAAAATAATCAGAAAACAGCTAAGAATACATATTATTACCTGTTAGTGAGGAACTCATTAACAAAAAGAAAGAATGTGGACTAGTGTGTTTATGTCAGTAAAAGTTGTCTTTGAGACTCTCTTCTGGGGTTTTTTGATATAAAGTGTGGAAAACCATTTCTGGTAATCAATTAATTTCTTATATCTGGACAATTATTGTACTCTAGATTTCTTGTCAGGAAAAGTAACACCTAACTCTGATTTAAAGCACATGCAAAATCCCAGATGTTCACAAATTCTGGGTGAGCTATGCTGATCTGGCTTTCAATAAAGTTTGATACAGTGGCCTCTTATTAACAGTTAACTGATACCTCAGAAAACCTATTTCATAAACCTGAGGTTGAACTCATGACGAACATGTGGAAAATTTTGATCTATTATATGGTGCACACTTGTGACACATGGGATCTTCAGGAGAGGTCCAGACCATGGAAACACAGCTGAAGGAAGTATGTGACTACGTTCAGGATGTAATCTCTGAACATTTTGTCTTTTATAGTAAACAATTAGTACGTGTTGCTTCTGGAGGGATAGACAGAGTAACCTTACTCTGTTTTCCCCATGGAAAAACTGTCTTGATGTAATTATCAACAAGGAACTTGAAGCACACTTGAGTTTTCCATTACTCTGTCGACACAACTAATCCAAAATTTATGGGCTGGATCAAGCCCAGAACAAAAAAACAAAAGGTAAAATATGCCTGATGGATCTTCGTGAAACCTTTTTCTTCTTTTGAGGTTTTCATTTGGAAGTGAATTATGGCTTCCTTGTCCTGTTTCAAATTTTGCTTAATAAAAAGCATATTTCATCAGAACTGTAGAAGTAAAATGAGGCAGGATATTTGAATTCAGAATGCTGAAAATTGTCAAAAGACTTGGCATTCTGTCTAAATAGTTTAGCATCATCTTAGGGCCTATTAGTTCTAGTATAATCCATTAGGCTTTAATAAAATAATGGAAAAAATATTGGAAAAAAATAAGTTGGCTGCTGAAAATGTTTCTGTATTGAATTGATGAGGCATTCTTAAAACTTTTAGAGAGGGGGATTTAGTTATTGTGCGTGCTTGAGATTTTCTCTTTTTTTATCTGTTCTGCATTTGTTCCTCAGAATAGCTACACTTAAAGGTGGTGTGTTTTTCTTTGAGAAAACTGTGGAGCTTGTTTTCATTCAACCTTGTTTTCCTCTGCAATCTCTCAGTCTCATGCTGTTATCAGGAGGATATTTTTGTCTCATTTTTATGATACCTTGCTGGGCAAAACAAAAGCAGCTGTGCCTTGAGACTTAATCAGTGAGACTGAATAGAAGAGGGTGGAACAGATACATCTACACGTGGAAATTTGCCTGGCTTAAAATTTTGTGAGATTTCTTTCAAAAACACCACAGGTGTATTTAATGAGAGATTCAGAGATCAGAGTTACTTACCAGTAGAGTTCTTTCATGTAGGTAGATCATGCATTCATTGCCTGGTCATTCTCCTCTTCCATTCTGAGATTTACTATCTTCTACCTTCTAAATTCAGTGGTTGAAGAAATGATAAAAAGCTCTGGTGTGAATCTCAGATCTCTGTCAAACAAAAGCATCAAACTGACCTACAAGGAGTAGTGGGAGGGATCTTTTCACCTGCAGTATGAATCTACACACGAATTAGATACTTTAAAGAAATCCAGTTACTGATAAAAACTGTTTTTACCTTGTACTAAAATTATAGTTTTATCTTAACACATATCTTTCCATTAGCGGGTCTGTTAAATACATTGGTGGAACAGTCAGCTCTAAGGTAAAAGTGTTTCTCTTTTCTGCTTGGCAGACATTTGATGGCCACACAGATTACATTAATGATCTGGTCTTTGCTCCCAATGAAGGTCAAGAAATTGCAAGTGTAAGTGATGATCACACCTGCAGGTATGCATTTTGTTCAAAACACTATTGAAAAACTAGTATTGGACTTATTCTATCTGTGAATTTTTTATATGCCCACTTAAATAAATAAGTACTTATATTTTATTTTTTGTGTACCTTCATGGCCCTCTAACAAGACTAGTCCATTAACAAGATAAGAAATGGACTATTCTTGTTAACTTAAATTGTAGGCTGGCTTTTTGTTGTGATTTGTGGGTTGTCTTTTTTCAAAGCAATATTTTAAATGAGCTAGATTCAAAATGAAGAAAACCTTTGTCTTGGATTTGCATACACTATTTTCCCCCTTCTGGGATAGGAATAAAATGAGAATAGGAGAGATCAGACACATACAGCTCAGTGCTGAATTGTACAGACCTTCTCTATGTCTTCTGTCGTCAGGTGGGTCAAGTTTAAAGTCAGTGAAAGTAGAATGTGAACTTGTCCATCTACCCAGATGTATTAGCCTTACCAGGGGGTGGGATGACATTGCCTGAAGACAGCACCATCCTAATGCAGTGGTACTGGCAGCTCAAAATACCATGATTACAGCTGCTTCAAACCCAGGAATTTGGATACTTATAACTGGAAGTAGGAGGGTAGCATGGCTGAATGCTTTGAAGCCTGCTGGGTAAAGGTTTTTGATGCAGGAGTTTGTCCTTGTCAGAAGGTCACCCATGTTCTAGTAATGTGCAAGAATCTGTCAAGCTGCTCCTCTTACCCCTCCAGTGCAGCTGGAGAGGTCAGGAGGGCTGTGCAGGCTTTCAGGTCATTGCAGTAGGGCAGCAAGAGAGTTGGGAAAGCATCATCATCTTTGACTTTCTTTACTCTGATGAGTAGGCAGTTTTTCCATGGATGGCTAGTCAGTATTTCCAACAAAATCATTAGGAATGAATAGTAGAAATGTATGACTTAGCTGTATCTTCTTCTCATTGATTTCGTATCCTTTATTTCTTTGTTAAATCTAAACTCATATTTGGCTTATTCAGTAAAAAACTGTTTGACTCTGTGGCCTTTTCCTGTTTCTTTTAGGAAATGCTCAGCTTTCCTGGGATGAAAGAAAAGTGTTTTAAAACCAGTTGTCTAATTGATACTAATTTAAAGGGAATTAAAATGTATGTAATTAATATATACTAACAAGATCGCAGCTTAGTACCTGTGAAAGACATTTTATGCCATAAACCATAAAGTCTTTGGTTAAAAGCCATGGGAAATAAGTAGGATTTTTTTGGCTACTTGAGTTCTTATTTTTTCCATTCATGCATGTGGGGCATGAAGATTTTTTCTATTGAATTTAAAAGTTACACTTTCAAAACTAATGGAAAATGCATTCCTTGGGACTTACCAAAATTATTCTTTACTTACTCTGTAATTTGCTTCAGTGTTAATGTAAGAAGAGGAATAATTCTTCTGTCTGAACTGAATTTCTCTCCTGAAATTGTTCTTAGGAAACAAAATCTGCTAATACCTGTGGAATAAAGTTCTAGAACAATTAGTGCAAGTCTTGAGTTCCACTTTTAAGTCTGAATAAATTTTTAAAACAACTTCTCAGTATGTACTGACTATATACAAGCATGGTTAGGTCTTCCATGGTTTTCACTCAAGAGAAATTTTAGGTTTAAGTTCATCGGAACCCTCTAGGGAAGTAAGATTTTCAGTTTTCACCCACTAAATAGTCTTGCCACAAGCTGGTGCAACTGTGACATCTCTGAGTGGAGTTCAGTCATTTTGGCTGGAGGACAGACAGTGTAAGTTGGATACTGGTTATATCCAAAGTTCTTACCTTTAAGTTGCTGCTGTGTCACTCAGGAATTCTCGTTTCTTGCACATGGTCTTTAATGGCCTTGGTCTCACAACTCAAAACTTTTTTGCAGCTCTGAAGTAGAACTGCACTAAAAATAATTGCAGTGGTCATCTGTGTTATGGTAGCTTTAAGGAATATTCCATCTAACTTCTTGAAATGATAAGGCAGTATACTATAATTACCATATTCATGTTACTATTCTCCAGTCACTAAAAGTTAGTACATTACAGTTTAAGCTAGAAGTTGTTTTTCAGTTTTATTGCAGTAGAAAATTCTGAGACCTTTTTTCTACTTGCCACATTGGCAGGCTTGTTTGCCTGTGCCATCTTTCTGCTTGGTAAAAACATCATCTTGTTTGAGGTGGATTTATCCTTTGCTCTAAGCCATAAATACCCCTTCTAACTAACATACCCTTTGCCTTCTTTGTTATCCAGTAAGACTGGTTCAGCAATTCTTCTATATCAAAACTTGCTTTCATTTCTATTCCTCCTTGAGATTCTATATTCAAAAATCTTTCTGCCAAGCATACATATCTGTTAAATTTCCTTGTCAAACTTTCATCCTTCCCAGCAGTCTAGTAGCCTGCACAGATTCAGATGTGCAAATGATTTCGTTCTGATACTTAATGAAACCAAAAAATTCTGGGGAATGTTTGGAAAACGCCACGAGTTCAACTGACACACTCCACTCACTATTGGTGGTTAAAGACCTGGTGTTTCTGGAATTACTTAATGCAAAATGCCATCTTATCAAAACCCACTAATCTCATATCCATGCTAAAAATGAACCTCTTGACTCTCAAAAGGTTAATTCAGTCTGATTGGTAATCACCTCATACTCCCTCCTCAGGTGGAACTGAAAGGTCTGACAGGTCAGACCCTTAAAAATACTAGCATGGCAATTTCTTCTGGTCATCGAGTGCTGGAATGGCTTGTATTTTGAAAAGCTGAAAAAGACTCATCCATCCCTTTCTCTCCCTCACTCTCGCTTATTCTTAAACTACATCCTTTTCCTCTCTTTTTGAGTGCAAAAGAGTGTATAGTTGAATTATCTTCCACGTTATCTGTGACTGTACTTGCTTTTTGATTCCTTTCTGAGTTCTGTTCATTTCCTTAGGCCATGGCTCACATCGCTTCATAGAGAACTTTGTTAATTCATCAGTCACTCTGAAGTTCAGCCTTCTCTGTTGCATGTAGAATAAATGCCAGACCATGAGAGGATTAGTTTTGTTCTCTAACCAGGGATTAGGGGGCAAGGTTTGATGTCACTGAAAGCTAAATTAACTATAGTTTTAGAATGCTTTGTAGTGTTTCATCTGGTTTTAAAGGGGTTTATGTGTAGCATATTTTTTACATGGTACTCTCATGCCCTAGGTATTTTTTGTAGATTTTTCTCTAGACAATATGAAGGAAAGTTAATGGTAACTCCTGGGTTTTTCTTTTTGTTTGTTTGTTTGGGTTGTTTTGGGGTTTTTTTGGTTTTTTTTTTTTTTCTTTTCTTTAATTTATTGCCAGCACACATTGCACTTGAATCTTACCTTGATTATTCAATAAATATTTCAGTTTTTGGCTATGTTGAAAAGTGGTCATTATCACTTATTTCTGCCTCCAAAACTATGTTCTATTTGCATTTTCCCATTCCTAGTGCAGTCAAATATGGATTTCTGTCAAAATTTTTATGAAAGTTGTCATACCAAAATACTTCTTCTTTCTGAGGTATGCTGGTTACATTTTATCAAGCTAGTTCTGCATTACAATTTATGAAAATAAACAAGTCTTGAATTGTTTTCAGAGTCCAGTCTTTGAATTTGCACACTTGTATGCATCTCTGTATGTAGTCTTACACAATTCTGTTACATTGTACAGCCACAATGCATTAACCAGCTGGTTTTGGACAGTGCAAGAATTAACTGGTCTCCTGTCAGCTTAAAAAAAAAAAAACCAAAAGCTTTCTGGGTCAAATGTTTTGAACATTATTTCAGTGTAATCTTAATAAACTTTTCATTAGGAAGTCTTCAAAATATGAGGATGATGGAGTAATTTCCTTTGTGACACATTATGGCTTATGTTAAGAGTAACACAGCCCTAGAATGTAGTCTAGTCTATAAATTGTTTTTAAATAGAAATCATTACCTTAGATTTGTTTAGAAGTTTTTTTTATATTTTAGAAAGCCAGCAGCAGAATTGGTAGTTGAGTTTCTCAGTAGCAGTCCTACCACAGAAGCATTTAGTGTTATATCCACATGGGGAACAATTAGCTGGTAGCTCTCAACGGGCATTTTTTGCTCTGGTTGAAAGGACAGAACTGAAGTGTCACTTTTTTTTTTTTTTTTCAAAAATGCTGCATGGTCTCTGGTTTTGCATCAGATAACTTTAAAGGTATTTCAGTAGTAGTAGTAGAAATGTGTGTTTCTTGGACTTAGCTCTATGTGTGCATGGCCTGAAATGTGTACTAGTGAAGAGGAGATACTGCACTGCTTCTCCTGCCTCTACCAACTGCAGTGTATGATTGCAGCCCACAGTCAGCAGTGAGAAATATACCAATCTACTGATTGCATATCCAAGTAGATATTACAAGAAGCTAGAGACAACATGTTTTCTAATGCCAAGATCTGAAATACTCTAATCACTAATTCTTTAGAAACAGTGACATTTCCTTTGATCCCAGAAGAAAATGGTGAACATGGGTCAGCTTTCTGAAGGAATGTTTGTACATTTCTTCCGTGAAAAGACTTCATAAAAACTTAAATATTACACCTTTCTCTTGTTCTGACCAGACAGAGGAATCTCTACAATTCTGCTTCAGCCTTTCATGTCCTGCCTGGTACCCTCCAGATCTGTGATAGCCAAATCCATATGGAGTTAGCAGAAGATCTTAGAGAAATCCAGTGTTGGTTGTTTGTATTCTCTGCAGTATTTCCCAATCTCTGCACTTTCATGTTCCTTTTCTGAGATCTTCTCCTCACTCCTTGTGCTCAGTGAGGAATAACTTCATCTCTGTGTGATCTCAGGAACAGGAAACTTGCCCTTCTCCATAGTCCTCTTGGCTTTTCAAGAGTGATAGGATTTTACTCGCACATGAAATATGTCTGATGGAGATATAAAGAAATGTATTAGATATTAAAAAAAAAACCAACAAAACTCCTGTTGATTACAGGAGTAATCTTTGAGTAATGGACCAAGTATAGTTATCATGCTTTGTTGGAATCAGATGTCAAAGTTTCTTCTAGCCCCCACCACTCACTAAAATTGTTAGAAATCTTTTGTTGGAAGAATTCCCATTTTTACTTCCATCTTCTGGGGTTTTGAGAAATTCCTGAAGATTGTAATCTGGGTTAGTTCATTCATTATTGCAACAATTAGCAGTTGGTTCTGCTAGTTAGAATTATTCATAATTCAGAAAATTAGAAGATAAAATAAGGATCATTTCCATTGCCACAAGTTTTCAGAGTTCTAATGAGGTACTTTGCCAGCTGTAACAGAAGTCCACTGTATGATGACATTGCTGCACATATGCATCCATTTTCATGCATACAAGATATAATATAGTTGGGTAAATGGAATTTGAGTATCTTAAAGGCATTAGATAAGTGCAGTTTTCATTGGTTTGTTAGTTACAGGATTTGAGTGACAAGAGAAAGGTATTAGTATCTCAAGAATTTTCTTTAACAGCATTTGCAACTGTCTGTACTTGAGTTGGTTTAAGTTTTCTGAGTACTGCAGTAAATAATTTCTCAGTCCTTAGTTACTCAAAAAATAATTATTTTACTGAGAAGATTAGATGTTATTTTTGAGACTATACATTAATCAAACTTATTTCAACTGTGTTTATTCAAACTTTTTTCCACTAAATTTTTGTGGATTTTTGTTTAAATACCAGAAAAAAATGCCTTAAGCTCAGTGACAAGCCTATGCCACGATAGCTGGTTGGAAGAGAAGTAGTAAGAGAGTGACACATTGCAGGGTTAAAAAAGATGTTTGGAGAAAAACAGACAGTTATGTTAGTTTGGTATAAAATTATGGTAGTGTTAGTAAAGTTTCAAGAGCTTTGAATGGGAGACAAAATCCTCAGTCTTTTTGGATTGATTTATGTGATAGGAATGTGGACAAAATGGGGAGACAGCATCTGTAGCTGATTTGGTTATGATTACCGAGTAATTTAGGAGTTGAAAATCAGTTTGGCTAAATTGTTGGGGTTTGCATGTTTTTTACTTGATTTTTTTCACAAAGAAATAGTGACAGGAGTTAATTGAACACATATGTAATTGTATAGACATGATGCATTCAGACAAGGATCTATCTTGATATGTATCGCCTGGTTTGTGTTTTGAGTGTTTTGGGTTTTTCTTCCCCAAAACTAAATAATTTTATCTTTGGTATCAATAAAGAAAATATAAAAGAGGCTTTTAGCCCTTCTCCTCTCCATACTGTTTGTTACTAACAGTCCTGCCATTCTTACAAAGTAAAAACTACAAATTGGGTAACTTTATAAATAACAAAGTTATGAAGGTAAAAAGCATAAATTTCTGTCTCAACACCTAATAACATCACTCACTTCAGGGAAGGAAACATAATGGCATATTCCTTCTGCCAAAATGATTCACCATCTTCTCTTGTATCATAATTTTCTCCCTGCACAGTAAATACACATGGGGAGTGTTGATTTGACTTGGACAAATCTACAAGGCAAAATTTTTGGCAGTAGAAAAAAGTATTGTATGTTTCTAAATTACCTAATCAAGTAGATATTTCATTTTTTAAACACTTGTCAGGTTTTTGTTTTGACGTTTTTTAGTAAGCTCACTGATTCTTCAAGATTAGAGACCCTGTGTTTTCTACAGGGAGAACAAATATTTGATCTTTTGTGGTTTGGCATAAGAAAACAACATTGTTCATTAAATATATTTACTTTATTCCCATATATTTTGTCTAGACTTATGATGTATTGGTTAAGAGTTTTTTTAAATCTCTTAAATATAAGCCTCTAAGCACCCTGGTGAGATATAAACTGAAAAAGTCTGGAGGAAGTCAGCAAAAATCCTCTAGAATAAACAATAATAGTACGTAGCCACTCATCTAGCTCAAAAGACTGGGCAGAACACTACTTTAAAAATTGGCTGTTTCTCAAGTTTTGCATGTCAGAGAGGAAGGATATATGTGTATGTTTCAGTGTCCAAATGTATATAAATAACATGTAGCCTTGTGGTTCAGACTGATGTTCACAACTGTGATGTCTTTGTCCTACAACTGAGTTATGGATTTTGTAGGAAAAGAGGGAAGTGAGCAGTGGCTATGAGGTAAAATAGTCTCAGTTTTGGTTTTGTTGCATTTTAGAAACAAAGTAGCTCCATGGCTCATTACCACTCTTATTGAACGCATCCAAAGAAAACTCACCCATCACCTAACCTAGTTTTGGTGTTTCCGCACTACACTTTCCTGTCCATCCATATTGGCCAAATACAGTTGATTCTTTAATTTTTTTATAGTTGCCAGATATGTACTGTAAGTGTTTCTAAAAGAAAAGGTAGAGGTGGCACATGCAATTTACCTGTTGAAAGCTCTCCAAGACCCTTTCTTGGTTAGTGTTACCTCTGCCACAGATCCTTCTGTTTGCCTTAGCTTCATTTCTGGTTTCTTATATTTCCATTACTCAATCTTGTTTTACCAGGAAATACGGGAAACTCTTAGATTAGGCAGCCAAAATACTTTAATAAAGGGCCTTGCCCTTTACATGGCAACATGAATGATTTAAGTTGTTTGGTACCTCATTTTAGGTTCCTTGTATCAACTGGACCAACACTGACATTCCTGCTTTGTACTGCCCCACTGCTATTTATGGTATAGTACAAAGGCTGTAGTGTTGTCTTATGAAAAGATGGGAACATCTCACTGAGATTTCATGTCTAGATAACTTAAAATATCATATCATTTGAATTGTTAAATAGAGGCTCTGCCTCGCTCATCAATGTTAAAATACATTATCTGTAGCACTGGCCCTTTCAATGACTTCTTCAAATGATACAGCATGAACACTATTTCACTTGGTCACTTCCTCTGTGAACACATTGAGGCACTGAAAGTTAATGTATTTCCAGTCAAATGGCAATAGTTTAGTACTTTACTTTTTCCTTCTTTCTTTCTTTTCTCCCCAGGGTCTGGGATTTGGAAGGAAATGAGAAGGCCCATTTTGTTTTACGTTCTTCTGGAATGAGTGTTTGCTGGCATCCTGAGGAGGCTTTTAAGGTTGTGGTTTTCTCCCTCACCACCTTTAAAATAACAGGAGGGGGGACACACCTAAAGTGTGAATCTTTGATGCTGTAGTAACATTAAAGTTTTAGGACCTAGTTTACACTGTAAGTGGATATTGGTTGGATCTGCTAATGTGCAGGGACTGTGAATGAATTCTCATTGCCATTCTTGTCATTTTACCCTCAGTCCCTTACTCCTCCCATCAGAAATATTCCTTCTTGATTAGGTACATCAGTTGTTGATAACTATTCTGCTGATTGCTTATTAACTGACACTTACCAGAGAAGAGCTCAAGTTTTCTCAGTCATGGTAACACAGTTCACCAATAATACAGACTCTTTATAGAACATGCCAAGCTTTGAAAAGTATCTGTTTGAAGTTAACAAGAGACATTTTTGTTGTTGCTCTTGCTTGAAGTGTATGAAATATGTTCTGAAAAATCAAATCAATAGACTGTGATTTTATACTTATCTCATTATTGTACTGGGGAGGATTAATCAGCTGGGAAGTACCCAAATATCCAGTTTCATTAATGATCTAGTCCCTGCAGTCTTGGATTTATTATTCCTGTTGTGCCTATCAATAACTGCCTTAAGCAGCTACAAATGGTTGTTTGGGTTACCACAAAAGCACATACTTAAAACAGAGAAAAGCAGTCAAATAAGATATCAAAATATTTACACAGCAGCAGGGAATGAGGATCTCTAATCTCATCACACTTTCCACCAATATCAATATCTGTCCTTACCAAGAAAGGAAACTGTTAACTAGGAAAACTGTTGATTCAGGTGGCATCAGAATTTAATGGGTTAGCTGCTGTTTGCTACTGGGCAACTTTGTTAGCACAAGAAAATTAATAGATTTTCCCAAAAATACTGCAATAGTATGACAGTCTTAGTTATTAATAGAATGTCTTTCTTTGACCATTATCAGAGACAGGCACGGGGTTTTTTGGTTGCTTTTTGTTTTTTGTTTTTAAAAAGAAAAGCCCATTTCAAACGCTCATAAAACTTGCTGGATTTAGTTCTTGCTGAAAAGCTTATTGCAGGTCAAATTGCTTACTGCAACATGACCTTTAGTTTGCAGGAAAGCATGTTTTGGTGACAGTTCAGTTTTTCCAAACAAACTGGTATTACTGAGTATTTTTTTATGCTTCTTTGGCTTTCTGAAAACCATTTCTCCTCATTAAGAAAAATCTCATGTGGGCATTGGAACGGGTTGCCCAAAGTGTTCAAGACCAGGCTGGATGGAGCCCTGAGCAATCTGGCCTAGTAGTGTGTCCCTGCCCATGGCAGAGGATTGGAACTAGAGGATTTTTAAGTTCCCTTCCAACCCAATCCTTCTATGATTCTATAATTGAATCAGGAAGCTCTTTCTGCAGTACTTAACAACTACTTGAGTGTACTGCTGTAATGGGAAAAGTTTAGATAAAATACGTTGCAAACTGTTAGAGGATGAAGTAAGAGTTGTTATATAAAATCAGTAAGAGTGGTTACAGATTTAGGTTGGAAAAGACCTCTAAGATCCTCGAGTCCAACCTTTGATTGAACACCATCATATCAAATAAACCACAGCACTAAGTGCCATATACAGTAATTTCTTGAACACCTCCAGGGATGGTGATTCCACCACTTCTCCAGGCAGCTCTGTTCCAGTGTTTGACAACCCTTTATTTTTTACAGCACTGTGTGTCAGTTGGTTCTTTGTGCTCAGAACAGAAGCTGCTGAATGTAAAAATAATAACTTTGGTGGTTGTGAGCTGGTGTTTCTAACCACCAACATTATACACATAGATATCTATAGACATATAGAAATGAAATAATGTAATTATGTGTAACGGTGTAGCAATAGTATAAAGTTGTAGCAATAGTATAAAGTGGTTTTTATTTATTGGTTACAGAGTGTCCAAGAGAAAGTTTTCTGGTATGAAGTGAAGAACTGTATTTCATTTAGTATTATTAATATTTATTTGAATGTATTCTAAGTTTTTATAGAGTAGAAAAAAATTAATTTCTATTACATTGTAAGTTTACCACATTCTATTAATTTCTTTTAACAGCTGATGGTGGCAGAGAAGAATGGGACAATACGGTTCTATGACCTGATTACACAGCAGGCCATTCTCTCCCTAGAGTGTGAACAAACACCACTGATGTCAGCAGACTGGTGTTTAAAAAATACTTTTAAAATTGGAGCAGTTGCTGGAAGTGATTGGCTGATCTGGGATATCACTCGCTCCAGGTATTTTTATGCCCATGGCATAGATGTCTTTATTTTCCTCATGAGGAAATGCAGGTACTTGGCTAAAAAAGCATGGCAGTGACAGAATCACAAATGGATCAGGTTGGAAGGGACCACAGTGTGTCAGCTGGTCCGACCTCCCTCCTCAAGCAGGGTCATCCTAGAGCACAAGGCACAGGATTGTGAATATCTTCAGTGAGGGAGACTCCACACCCCCTCTGGGCATTGTTCCAGTGCTTGGTCACATGCAGAGTAAAGAATTTCTTCCTCATGTTCAGGAACTTCCTGTGCATCAGTTTGTGTCCACTGCGTTCATCCTATTGCTTGCAGCACGGAGCAGAGCCTGGCTCCATCCCCTTGACACCCCCCTCCAGATGGACCTTGATGAGGTCCCCTCTCAGTCATCTCTTCTCGAGGCTGAACAGGCCCAGCTCCTCCAGCCTTTCCTTGTAAGAGATGCTCCAGCCCCTCACTCATCTTTGTAGGCCCAATGCATAAGCTAAATAAATAAGCAATTATCAGGAATTATGATATTGATGCAAACCGCTCCCTTTATTTGTTTCATCTTTATCAATATTTTATGTTAAAAATGTAACATTGCCTTTTTGTCCATTTGAGATAGTATCTCGCTACTGTTTGCTTTTCACTTGTATGTGTTTGTTAAAATTTCATTCCAAGTCATAAGTAGATAACTATTGATCCATAATAAACTGGACAACTACTTCAGTTTTCCTACTCCAAATTGAGATTAAAGCTGCAGGAATGCTCTGGTTTTCCCTCAGCTGCTTCACAGACAGTAGACAATGTGTCCCCTTCACTGTACTTTTACTACTTATAGTATGAGCTGTAGTTGTTTGAAAAACAGTTTTTTACCTTGAATGTCTGTTTTAGTTATCCACAGGATAAGAGACCTGTCCATGTTGACCGAGCCAGATTATTCAGGTATAAATGTCTTGATTTATGGGGTTTATCTGTTTAAGTCTAGATCTATGCAAACAGTTGTGAGTTTAGTAACCTAGTTGTGTCTCACTTAAGTCATTTTTAGGGGGACTGGGTGTATAAATTTTGTGAAATTTGTGAATGACCCACATTTAGTATATATGTGTAGCATTCATGTGATACTTTTTTTTTTTTGTTTGTTTTACAACACTCTGCATGTGGAACTGTGGGTAGGGAATAATATACAAGCTAATTCACTAAATCTGTTTCTCTGCTGTTAGCAGAAGACATGACATCTTCATAGTTAGTCTCAAGGGAGAGAACTCCACTCTGTGTGCACTTCTGCTGCTATGACAGGGGTATTTGGAAAGAATATTCATTTTATTCATGGGTGGATTCATTTTATTCATAGGTGGTCTCGAGTGAATGAAAATCTGTTTGCAACCACTGGATATCCAGGAAAGACAACTACTCAATTGCTGGTTCATCATTTAGGACACCCCCAGGTAAATTTTTGACTGGAGTTGCATCTGTTCTCCTCAGATCAGACTCATTTTACTTAGAAGCTACAATTAAAAACTAGCCCAAACCATTCAGAACTGCTGCTTGGTGTACCCATTTTATTTTATTTTGGTTTGTGGCATTCATGCTAAGGAACAAAAAATTGGTGCATACTTAAAACTGCTATTTTAGAAGAATGAGACAATAAGAGATGTTTTAGCTTGGTTTGCCATATCAGGTCTAAGGGGAAGGAAAACACCTTTAACCTAATATTTAATTAATCTGGCAATATTTCTAGTTCTTAGGAGGCTAAAAACACCTAGTGGTGTATTTTTATATATAATTTTATAATTATATTTTAAATCATTAATGAAAATGCAAAGCATAGGAAATATTTTGATTTTGCTGGAGTCAGTATATATTTGCAATGCTTACAATAAAAATATTACCTCCAAACATACTAGTTATGAATACATTGAAATGACAGAAGTAATTTCATTTTAAAAAGTTTTTAAGTTTGATATCATGCCTTTATAATAATAGTGTTTATGCTAATGTAAAGAGTTGAAACTATTTGTTATTAAGGAATATTTTGCTATAAGCAGCTACTGGAGCTATGTAGCAGGGATTCACATTTTTCAGTAAAATTTCTGTTGTATTTTAACTATATTTGTTAAGGAGTATTTAATCTGCTAGTTTTTTGTCTATGCAACTTGATATTTGCAGTTTAAAAATCATTTATAAGGGAAGTTGTATTGATGTTTTTCTCTCTCTTTGTTTTTTACAGCCCATCCTTACTGGAACTGCAGCTGTAGGATCTGGTTTGACATGGCACAGAACTCTTCCATTATGTGCAGTTGGAGGAGACCATAAAATTTTCTTCTGGGTTACTGAAATGTAAAATAATCATTTGCCTTCAATATGAAGCTTGACAGCATAATGCCTTTTTTCTAGTAAAATGAAGAAATTTACTCTTTGTGACGGTTTTCACTTGAACAACAGAAGAAAGAAGAAAGCAAGATACAAATCACTTGTGTTTGATTTTTAGCTTGCAAGTACAAGAGCTTTTGAAAAATTGGTTATCATACGTCTTGGTTATTTCTATTAGAATAAAATGTACTTTTTAAACATGGTATTTGGTGTGAATTTTTTTTTCAGGAGTTTTATAAAGAGATTTTGTGTCCCAGCATGTCATTCTGATAATCTCATTTAGTTAATAGAGTTCAAATACCTGATATTGTGCAGAGTACCTACAGAAAGAGCACCTCTCAATATTAACTTTGCCAACCATGACTATCTTATAAGAAAAAAAAATGCAGTAGTGTACCATGATAAAATGATGTTCCTGGATGTTTTTGAATAAACTAGTTACCACTACCAGTGAAGAAGCTGATGGTAAAATCAGAATGATAATTTGAAGCAGTTTTATTCTCTAAAGACGACTTTAGGCCTGTCAATCAGGATAGTGAGGTTTTTTTTCTGCTTACAGCCTTCTACTTCCAGTCTTTACAGGAATATCAAAGGCATTCTGCTTTGTAGAAACATATTTTTCCTGTCATTCCCACACAAGACCCAGAACAGAATTAAAAGAAGAAGACAGAAAAAACTCCTGTCTTAAGTATCTTTTTTGCATACTTTTGCAAGTGAAGGGATGTCAGGATGTTTCACTAGTGTAGCAGCTCCTTACAGCATTGTAGCCCTCCTCATTAGCTGTAGTTAGATTTTAAAATATTCGTTTGGTTGTTCCTATTTATGTGGGACCAGTTCAGAAGTAGGACATCAATAAGTGAAATTACAGTCACCTTTTGAAACCTAGGACCATATTATATTTCTCATAATCCTTTATCCTTGAGAGCTTTTGCTTTCCAGCTGGTACCAAAAATTACCTAAAATGAATATGAAGTTCCTTATAAGCTGCAGTGGACTGGTGTGTGCCTAAACTGTAAAATAAGCAGGTATTGCAAGGTAACAGTGCTCTGTTTATCTTGTATTCATTGTCTGAGCAGAGATAGCAGCTTAAGGGGAGGTTTAATTCACTTGTAGCTAAGAATCTTTGTGCCTCTGGGTGGAAGGATTGACCTGAGGCACTGTTATCCTTTTGGTGTGTAATGGAATTGAAACAGACGTGAGGTTTTCTGTCCTCAGAGAAAACTTCACACAGCTCCTGTCTGTGCAGAATATATCCACTATACTCAAGACCCATACAGACAAGGGCAATATGCAAGGGTATGTGCAGGTGCACTCTTGAGTCAGACTTTTTGGGTTTAGAATTGCTTAAGACCCAGGAGAGCAAAGAACAGAAATTCTTTTGTTCTGTAGTCAATTCAGAAACCAGGATGTTTGCTTTTCATACTCTGTTTTTAAGGACTACTTAAAACTGTTTACACAGGAATGATCTTGCCAAGTTCAAGGCTCTTCATTTTATACTGGAAAGAAGTACTATGGATATTTAAATTAATAAATAAATAAGAAAGCAGCTAATGTCTTTTGCATGTTCTCCATGCTCTTTTGTACAGAACAAAATAATTAGTTAATCCTCTCATGTTGCCTCAGCACAGTACTTGGAAAACTGAAACTTGACAAACCATTTTCAGAGAACTGAAAAACATTTATCATTTAGTTTCCATTTTCTTTTTTTTTTTTTTTTAAGAAACCTACATAATACCTAACATTTGTATTTCTCAGTCTATTTAACTGTGAAGGGTTGATAATTTTCTGAATTGTTTGCAAGGATTGTACAAATTCTGGCACACTTAGATTATTGAGATTGGAGGGGACATTGCTTAAATTCACCATGGAGAAAAATTATTGATGCAATATTGGTTTCATAGAGAAAATTTTACTAGAATACCGTTTGCAAGCATGGATTTAGAAGACTCCATGGGAAATCAAGCAAATGGTAATCCACACTGATCTTTTCAGCTGTTCATTGGACCACCTTATTAAAAACAACTATTGCCCCTTGTGGAGGATCAGGTGACACCGTGTCTGGAAATTTTTTTGGATCAGCTTTTTGTTTCTGTTTAACTTGTCTCTCTCAGTTGTAGAGCTATTTGAGTTCTGGGCTGATTCTAACCTGAATGTGGTGTCCTGGGACCTGTAACAGAATATAAGCACACAAGATGCATATCAACATTGTAAGCTTCAGTAGCACTTGCTAGTTTTTCTCAGCTTGTGCAGTTTTATTTTGAAGTTAACCTGAGGCTCTGATTCTGTGCAATATATGGAGCAGATCAGTTTCAATGCTTTTTAAATAAATGCCTTTTCTGTGTACCCTAATCACAAGTCAGGTATTTTTTACCAGTGATGAAGATACAGCTCTGATCAGTTTTCTGTACACACAGCTTTTCCACTCCAAGCTAGCCTCAGCATCTGAAAAGCTGACATCTTCAAATACTAATGTTCAACCAAACTTCATTTTGGTAACTCTTAAACACTCTTTAATCTCTTTTCCTTCACTGGAAGGTGGAGCTACAGAACAGGGCTTTTAAATGACAATACATATATGTACACATGCATAGGGTAAAACTGCCAGCAGTCACATACTGTACAGTACTTATTCCTCAGTCTGACATTTATCATCCAGCATGGGTGCTGGTAAAAAATACATTTTCAAATTGTACACACTATAAATCTGGATATTATCACTCAATTCTTTTTTTATAAATCCTCTCCTTAGAAGTTCAGGCATTTATATTTACAGCTAAACAAGGTAGTTCAATTTAAACTTTTTTAAGAGGTTTTGGAAAATATGGATCATTTCCTCCCTTCTGTTTTTCACTTTTCATACCCTGCATTTCCTAACTCCAGCTGGGAGGAAAAACTGCTGTGTTGCACTTTTCTATGTAGTATTTTTGGGCAAATTAAAAGCAGGAAGTACCAGAAAGTTCATAAAATAGCATATTCTTGGGAGATTTCTTATCCAGACCAAGACATTCAGATAAGATCTGGCTATGCATTTACATTAATTTTCAGTGCCATTGCCTGGAAAAAATTTATTATAGACACTTAACGATAAACAAGATTAATTCTTCTCGAATATATTTAGTTGGAATTTTAAGGTAATTATAAACAAATAACTCAAATTAGTGCAAAATAACTCTTAGTTAAATAAACAGCTCTGTTGCCCGACACAAATTTGAACAACTCCTGTAAGCTATGGATTGAAAGCTAAACCCACTGAATTTTGTAGGTTAGTCTGCTGCTCATCCTTTGGGAGAGGTGAGAAATTGAGCCAACAACATCAGTGCTCCAAAGCTGAGTATGAATCAGAAGATGTTCAATAATTCAATTAGCATGGACAAAAATAACTTTGCTATACTATCTTGTAATAATGTAATAATGACATGCATATGACAGCAGGTTAGTAATAAATACATTGTGAAAGTAATAAAGCCAAAAAAGCTGTTTCAGTAAATAATTGACAAAATTATGGCAACTGGAGTAATAGAACTAAATGCTCTGTGTAAAGCTACCATTGATTCTGTATATGGATTTGTAGAATGTTTTGGCAAACTGTGATGATTTGGAAGTAAACTGAGAATGTTGGTAAATTTTAAACCAAAATTAGCATAGTACACTTGGGATTTTGTCTTCAAAGTATTGCAGTAATTAGTGTGTCTTTATTCATCTCATCACAAAAGAAGTTTCCACCTGATATCCTCAGACTATGATGGTTTCTTAACTGTCCTGAATTTAGGAGGGTTCATTAAAGGCAGCAGTATTTAGACATAACCGTGGAGAATTTCCACTAAATATGGAAATCCACTACAGTCTCTTTGGATTTACTGCTGTAAACAAGGCCTCCAGATCACCCCAAATTTGTCTATTTCGTAAGAACCCAGAGCCATTCAGCGCTCCTTATTTTGACTCCCCACATCCAAAGTGTGGCACTTCCCCACCCAAATTATGCGTGTGAGCACAGGAACAGTTCCTTCACTGGCTTTTCTCATTATTTCCTTGACATTTTACTGCAGGGGACGACACTTCCCAAACACCACCATGCAGCGCCCTTTCCTGAGGCCTATGGAGGGCTGGGTGTCAGTGTGGGGCAGTGAGGGGCATAGCCGGGTCCCTCAGCGGCTGGCAACACTTGCATCGCAAAATGCAAAAAAAATGCAAAAAAGCGGGTGCCCAAGAAGGCAGCCCAGGAGCTCGGGGTTCATCCCCGGGGTTTATCCCGGGGCACAGGGCTCCGTTCCGGGACTGCGTTTCCCAGGAGGAAGCGCGGGCAGCGGGCGCGCCCCGCCCCGCGGAGCTCGGCGTTTGTTTCCGGGCCGAGGCTGCGGAGCGCGGCCGAGCTGCGGAGCGGGGCCGCACCCGGCCCAGCCCGGCTCGGCCCAGCAGCATGGACGAGGACGGGCTGCCCATCGTGGGCTCCGGCATTGACCTCACCAAGGTACGGGCTGCGCTCGCCCGGCGCTCCGCGGCTGCCGCTGCTCCTGCCCGGCTGCGCTGGCCCTGGTGCTGGGCGAGCCCCGCGTCCCCCCGGCCCGGCCCGGCCCGGCCCGACCCGGCGGCAGCGGGCGAGGGGAGCTCCCCGTGCGGGGACGGTGCCGCCCTCGCAGCGGGAACGAGCGGCCTCTGGTCCTTACCCTGTGTGTCCAGCTGTTCTCCTGCAAGTTCTGCGATAACTTCGTATTTAAAGACTAAGCCGTCTCAGACATCGATCTGGGAGGCAAATCCTGTGTAAAGCTGTGTATTAGTTTCTTTAAATGTTGCAGAAACTTTCTTTTTCATCTTAGTTTTCTCAATAGAGAGCGTAAAGGCAGGAGAGCTCCAATTCACCCATGATTCTTCCATGCTCTATGCCACCCCACAGATTTCTTCTGAAGTCATAAGCAAATGCAAATTTCTGCTTGGCAAATTTTGGAACCACAGAATTGAACTTCAGCAGATGCTGTTGTACAGTGCGCAGGATGAAGGCTCAAGATAGTAGCAACAAAAGTCTCACAAAAAGTCAGGATATTTTAAGATGGCCATAGTGGATTGTGTATTGAATGCACTGATAAATCAGTAGCTAAAGAAGAGGTGAAGACCAGAGAGTCACTGTATTCACCAAAAAAGTGCAGCAGAATCTTGGCTGCCAATAATATTCCTTGTAAATCTTCCACTTAAATCAATGACCATTTCATAGGCTGATTTCCATTGGGAATGTTAAAACTTAAACCAGTTGTCCAAGGTTATTAACCTTGAGGCACTAAAATTTCATACATAAACTTTTCTGTGCAAATTCCTGAATCCACTCCTCTGTAATAGTTTAAATAAAAAAGCCAACTCTGTACTGCAATATGACCACCATTCTTTTTGGCAAACATAAGATTCTGCATTTTAGTCTGAAAAGTATGTGAGCATCAAAACTGATTTGGAGGATAACTTTTGGTCATTTTAGGGTAGTCTGGATGTGCAAATGAGAACCAGTAGGGCAGCCACCAAATACTTAGATGGCAACATCACTACACTTCAGTTTTCGTCATGGCATTAGTTGTAAATGAGTTTTAGTATGGCTGGCCAAGTTTGTTTTTCCTTCTGATTTTCAGGAGTATTCACAATTTCATCTGAAGGTGTTTTCTTTGAGATAACAATCCTTCATTTCTTGGGTCTTGTTGCCTTTTCTATGTGTCCTGTAAATTCTCAGCTGTCATGTTAGTAGATTTTTAGTGGCAAAGGATTTGTATCAATGCATGTGTGTATGTATGCATTCATAGCAGGCACACTTAAGACAGATTTCCAAGCAATTTCTTTTAAAAATGTGCATTTTTAACAGATATTTCAATCCAAATGTGAAACTTGACATTGATGTGTAACCTAATTTTCTTGCCTTTTTTAATGCAGGTTCCTGCTATTCAGCAGAAAAGAACTGTAGCATTTCTAAACCAGTTTGTGGTTCACACAGTGCAGTTTCTCAACCGCTTTTCTACTGTTTGTGAAGAGGTATGTTTATTATTTTCCCAGCTGGCCCTTGGTACAATTAAAAGAAATTCAAGAAATGGGAACCATTCATTTAAACGTTTTTGATGCAGTAATACTGGTAGCCTAAACCAAAACTGTACTCTGCTTTCTGTTGAAGGTTTCTCTTTAGTAAGTGCTCAAGACAGAATTTTTCCCCAAGGGATCCACATGAACTCCTGATTGTGCCACACTCTCCTGTTTTCTTAAACTTTTGCATTTGGAACAGTCTTTGAACTTCTTGATACAGGGAATTTATTCTGAGCAGCTTCATCTCTGGCTCTGATGTTGTTATGAAAGAAGGATGCCATGTTTTTGTGGTCCATCAAAACTTACTTTCAGATTTTATCACCTTTAATTCAAGAGAGTCGTACGCTAAGCACTGAATGCAAATAGTTTTTTTGCTGGAAAAAGGACATTTTTGGCAAGTGATTAGTATAGAACATGAAACCTTTAACTTCAGTTTCCTGCAAAAAGAGAGAAAAATAAAAATATTTAGGATTAGTAAGTTTATGTGACTTTAGAGTCAATGGAAATACACCAACAAGATTAGAATTGTCCACTGAACAGGACAAGAGTCCTCCTTGTAAAAAGGGTGTTTTCTAATGTGGCTTTGAGGGTAACCTTTTTGTCTTTAGAGGTTTTTTGTACTTTGTCATTAGTTTATTCAACAAAGAATGCCATACAGCTCTAGCCAGCTGAGCCAGAGCAGCAGTCAAATCCAATTAGACTAAGCCATGTAATCTGAGAAATTCTGTTATTTGTTGCTGAAGTTTAGAGCCAGACGTGTGACAAGTATAAGATTTGGATATTACAAGAATATATGGAGCTTTAGAGGGAAAAAAGTAATTTTTCCTAGGTTTTTGAACTTCTTGTAACTTGATAGGTGGGACAGTGTGGCTGCCTGATGATGCTGTTGTCAGTTGTCCAAGAGTCAGTTGTCACCTGATATCAGAATTCCCTCTTCCACGGGCCCTCTGGAAATCAGAACACATATATTCAAAGCCACCTTGAGCACACAGCAGCACTGTGAAGTCTGCCTAATAAAACAGTTATTAGTTAACCGAAATGTGCTGTTACTCAAGAGACTAAATAGTTGCTTTATATACTCCTTGAGAAGTTTTTCGTATTCATGAAGTACAGAAGTGTTTTTAATGTGAAAGGTCGCAGTGTAAGTCAACAGAAGCCAAGAAACTCAAAATCAGAGCTGACACCATCCTTAACTCTAAATTTCTTGGCTCTTGTCTAGTCAAATAGACCCATAAAATTACATAATTGTCTTTTGTACATCTTTCCTCCCCCTTATCCAGTTAAATGTAGAACACATAGTTCCTTCCAATAGGAGCTGACTCCTCTTCGTGAACAAAGGACCATCTGTAAACAAGTCAGTGCTCTATCCAAAAAGACTAACTCCTGTCAGTCTCCTGCTTTTTCTAGCATATTGGCAGAACTGCCATTTTCTTAGGGTGTTAAAGTTGTGATCCAGAGCCAGGCAGAATCTTGCCAAGGTGCCAGAAAGCTGTCAGAATGGTACGTATCTGCCAGCCAGCACTCTAGCCAACTTCACTTGGACAGGTCTGGTGGAGTATGGTAGTGATTAGTTAAAAGACTGGCAGTTCTTATGGAGTAATTTAGAAAAACTTAAGTTGTATGTTAAAAATAAAGTCAAAATTTGATTGAGGTGCACCTGGAGCATATAAAGTGTCTGGTTAGTTCTGATTCATTGTGGATTTTGACTGTATAGAACTTTGAATCACCTGCTGTATTAATTATCAGATTTTCTCTTTGTATTTGCTCAGTTACATACACACACATCATCTCTTTTCATCTTCCACATTTGGAAAAAGCTTTGAAGATCTTTCAGTAACTGGGAGAGTACAATGTGTCTACCATTATTCTCCAGTTGCCCAAAGTAATACCCTATTTACTTTGGCTTTCTTTTGCAAATAGTCTGTCTTCATTTCTGTCATTATATGGGAAAACCAACTGCAGAGTAAAATTATTTAAAATTTGTACTGCTGTAGCTACTGTTCTAAAAAGGGTTGTCATTGCTTCATTCATTTCATAATGTGATAATCTCATTTACACTGTACTCTGCCTTCAGCAGGGAGAAGTTAAAAAATGTGATTTTTTTTTTTAACTAACTGCAAACTCTTTTATATGTCCAAGTGCATAGGGAAGTGTTTTCACATCCTAATTGTTTTCTGTTGTAGAAATTGTCAGCACTGTCTCTCCGTATCCAACAAATTGAAACCACACTCAATATTCTGGATGCAAAGGTTTGTATGGATATGGACTTCATCTTCTAAGAGTGACAGCCTCCTAGGTTATGTGAACTAGCTTCCTTTTTAGAGTCTGAATTGAGCAAATAAGTTTTCATAATGATTTGAAGGAGCCTGATACGAAAATTCTGATATCAAATCCTGATATCAAAACTTCTCTTTTTAACTCTCTTCCCTAGTTAATGCCTTACTACTTGTACTGTGTAACATTTGAATATGTAATTGGTACAGAAGAAAGGAAACAAGAGTACCTAGGGGAAAATTTGAGTTTTTTAAGCATGTGTAACAGGAAAGGAACACTTTTTTTGCAATACAAACCCTAATAAAGAAATTCTTACCCCCTTTGTAAAACAAAAATATCTTTGTATGTTACTGGACTCTAAGGACTTCAGCTGATATAAGTAACTAGGGAGAAGCCTTTGAAATCCTTTTGATATTGAAATGTGACCTGGACTGGATCTAAGTTAATGTAAATTAGTTTTATTTATCTTCTTTAGTTGAAATGACAAAAAGATATAATCTGTGGTCTTAGATAGGAAACATAGTATATCATTTACTAGGGAAAAAAACCCAACAAGGTCCCAAAGTCAATCAATCAGCAACTATAAAATTTTAACAAGTTCTTTCAATAATGATGGAGGCAATTTCAGTTGGCTTTTCTGGGAGCAAGGGGGGGGGATATTTTGAAAGCATCCATTAAGATCTTTGTGGGGAAAAAAATAGTGTAATAATACAAACAGAGCTTACTAACTCTTATTTATTTCAAAATGTTTAGGAATGATCTGAATTGATGAATAATTTTTGCAGAATTCTTCATAATCATGTTAAACAGAATTTCCTTCAAATAGATTTGTGGTGTGTTTAATATCCTTTCACATAATTTCCTTTAAAAAAGTGAAAGATGTAGAAAATCCAAAAATTTGTAACCAGTCTCCCATCTGTTAGGTGATAGAGCTGTTCTTGCCATGATTTCTTTCACTGTAGGAGAAGTAGCAGAGATTGCATGGCTCTCATGTGGTTGATAAATGCAGTAGCAAAATGCTGGGAAGGTGTGGAAGCCTTTCCTGCTCTGCAGCCCTGTGTTAACAGTGAAAGTTTTTATTGTAGAAGGCAGCTGGATGGAAAGATTTTTTCCCCCAGTCAAAATTCCAAAACAAAGGGCAGAAAGTTACAATTTTACTAATGTAAAACCTACCTGGATAGTAAGTGGTAAGCAGGGTGCTGCAGATTTTGTTGTACATGTAGTCTTATGAAGTGCTCATTGCTTATTTGATGATGTTTTTTGCATTTAGTTATCCTCAATTCCTGGCCTAGAAGATGTCAAATTTGAAGTGTCCAGTGCAAATGTGAACAGTGTTACAAATGGTCCTGTGGCACAGGCTGCTACAGATCCACAGACAGCTGGATCACCTCAGCCTGGAGTAAGTAATGAGGCATAACTCATACCTTGGAGGAATAGAGTTCTCCAGGTCAAGTTTTAAATGTCATTTGCAGTAGATAGAAGGAGCAATTCTATTGGAAGTGAGCAATCAACTGTAAAAATCTAAGAGTAGGCTTTTCTCTACTGGCACTGTTTTAACAAGTGACTTAAAACAAAAAAAGGCTATACCCTTTATTAACTGTGTGACTTAAATAATTAGAACTAACTTAAATCTAGTGCTAAATTTCTCCTTCCTTTTCTTCAGTCACACTAAAATATGAACAGGAATTGCATCAGGGCGCTGGGAAGATCATGAATGAAAATAACAATTCAAATCACATCATTGCAACTCTTTTCTCCTTTCTTCAGAATGTGAGCTTTTAGCTCAAATTGGAATTTCTAGCATGCTCAATTCTAAAGAGTTTATTACATTGAAGGTTTTCTGTATATTATCCTCCATGTACAGTAAAGGCCAGCTTATTAGTAGCAATCAGCATGAAAATATGATAAATATTAATTATTAATATACTAATAACTTGTTGTCATTTGGGGGAATTTATTGTGTGTGGTTGGTTGATTTTTTAACCCAGACATTTGAATCCCATGATCATCACTTAACTAAGTGAGGCTTTCAGGCCCATTTGTAGAAGGAGTTCTTTTACTGGTTTCCCCTTACAGTTTCTTGTCATGGAATCCTCAATTCTGATATCTGCTCATTTTCTTATTTGGTGGAAGTTGCTGTGGAAAAGCAGTAGCTGGAGCACTCTGCTGCTTTTGCCTGCCTGTCAAAGATTGTAACTCTGATTTGCAGTAGGGGAGACCCTGGACAGCATTGCATGTTCCAGCCACATTAGAGAATGACTCACCATGAGTTCATTTTCCTTAAGATGTTCCTCCTCTCAGATATAGAAATATATAAAGTATATTTAAGTATATAAAGTTCATATATTTCACACTTTCAGGTGGTTAGTTTTGTAGAAAAAATTACAGTTTTCTGTGTTCTTTTAAAACTACTAGAACTTCTTGTCATTTTTCATTTCATTTAAATTAAATACTTTCAAGGAATCTTTGATTTCATTACATTATCCTTTGAGTAATGATTTATACTCAAAAGTGTAGTTTAGAAGTTACATGAAAAGTATGAAACCTTTGTCAGGGAATCAAATACTTTGAGGAAAAATGGCATTGGACTACTGGGGGAGATGTATTGATATACTTCTTATAAATATTTTTTATTAAAAGACCATTTATATTTAATACTGTGATATTTATTAAATGTAACTTAACAGGGTTATTAGGGCCTTTCTGGTTTTTTATGTGTTGTTCAATAACTTTAAATTGTATCTAAAAGTAGAAAGACACTCTTGTAACAGTGAACAACAAAAGAGCTGGATTTGTGATTTCTTACATCTAGGAAACCTCTAATTTTGTGAGTGTGGATCAGAATAATCTTGATGAAGAAGAGTTGAAGAATTTCAGAATAATCTTGATGAGGAAGAGTTGCACTTTACCCTGAAATACCTAGTTTTATTGTTTGGAATCTCTCCAGGGCTGTGGTGTGTGCACCTAACCATTAAAGGGTTTGTTCTTCACATGCAGCAGAACAATACACAAGAAGAAGGTTTGCAGAAAACAGAGGTGGTAACAGAAAATGTCACAACTGTGGCCAAGGATCCAAGATATGCCAGATACCTCAAAATGGTACAAGTGGTAAGTCAGTTCTCATGTCATTCTTTGGCTAGCATGTTATTTTTTGGTGGAGTGCACCACACAGCTGTAAGTGAACCTTAAATATCTGAAAATATATATTGCAACACTAATCTTTAAGGTAGGATAACATCATAATATTCTAGCACATCTTCTCTAACAAATGAATTAATGTAATATATTCCCTCAGACAGCTTCTGGCAAGATCTTTCTACAGAATTCTGCTGGTAGACTTGTGAAGTGAAGTGTGAAATGTGTAAAGGCAAAGTGATATTAGCCGGAGGCACAGAAGATGCCACTGAAAGTGGAGTTGTCCTGGCAAATTGGAGTCATTCCCTGCATACAGACTGATTACAGCCTGATTTTACTGGAGGGTACTAAATACAGCTTTGCAAGTATAGTCCAGAACAGGAGTACTTGATATCTCTGTAAGGACCAAAATAGAGATACAAGGATTACTTCACTATCTGGTTCCACTCCAGTTTCCTGTTATTCATGATGCAGGTTTTGTTTACATCTTTATCTGTGGTCTGTGCTACAGATAAATAGGAAATAAATTATTATAATCTCAATATTAACAAGTGTGAAATCTAATGAAGAAATGAGAAGTTGAATGGGAGACTATTTGTGATATTTTTAAGAGGTCGTTTCACATCCACAATCTCATTAAAAATGAGATTGGAAACAAAGAGTTTATTTCAATTTATTTTCAATTTGTCAGGGGAAATTTTCCTCTAAAATACATACTATAATTCTGGAAAGTATGACTATGTCATAGTATTAATAAAATGTTGCTTATGTGAAAACTAACTTCATGGTTTCACTCAGTCTTCAGAGAAATTATTACAATTGGTCTGCTTCATTCCTTGAATGGTGTTCCAAACCTTGTTTTTCACTTGAATCACAAATTGGAACTTTATGGGTAGCTCATTACAAACTATTTGGAAAACCTAGCAGTGGGATAGTAGCAGAGAGTAGAACACTATGTTACTGTATTGATTTAATGCCAGACTTCAAAGTGGATTTGAAACTGCTGGATGGTCTAATTACTTTGAATTTTTTTTTTTTTTTGTGACTGCTAGAGGAGTGAGATCTCACTTTCCACATTTCTCCTGTGTACTGGCAGTTCCTGGTGACTCCTCTGCCAGTTGTAAACAGTGTGGTAGGAAAGTCAAACTAACATACTACAAATTAATGTGTGTTTTTGTATTTGCCAAATTTGTCTCCTTGTCCGGTCAAGTATTTCAGTTAGTGTCATTTATTTGCCCAAATTAAGTTTCTAGCTGAAGATTTTTTTGAGCTGATAATTTATTTATTACTCACAATGTTTGTAGTATAAAAGAGCACCATTCTAAACTAAAAGTAGCTCTTCCATGAAATTGTGACAAACTCATTTGGTGGAGTGCAATTGAGGATACTACATTCTTACTTTTTAAAATTAACAACAATATTCCAAGAAATCACACAAAAGCAGTACCATATTTGCGGATTAAAATTTAGGAATACAAAGTAATTGTATTGCCCTGATTGTATTATAAACAGATATAGGTACAATCTTAATTGTTTTCCTTCAGATAAGAAATCTGAAAGTGCATTTTGATTAAACTTCAGATTAGTTTTGCGGATCTGTGATATATGAGGGTACTGAGAGGATTTTTTTCTCACAGATTTTAATGCACACCAAGTGTGAACATAAAAACAACCCATTCCTAGAAGTCCTATACCAAATTCCCTTTGATTGAAATCAAATAGGAATTTTGCCTTGCCTGATCAGACTCAATTCTGTTTTCACCTGGTTTGAATTGATGGATAAACAACTCATCAGTGACTTCTGAGATGGGGAAAAGTATCCTAAGAGCAGTGAAGCAGGGGAAAAGTTAGTACATTAGTACAAGATGGTGTGCAGATACACAATCCCTAGTGTCCAGATCTATACTAGAATAACTCAATTTTTAAGCCATCATGAAATACTCAAATAAATATTCAAAATATTCACCTGTGTAATGCACATTAGTTGTGAAGTAAAGAGATATTCTTTTATTTCAAGGTATTACATTGCAGCTGCTTGAATGACCTTTTTTGACATCATTTCTGATAAATTGCTACAGCTATGTACCTGTGTGTGTGCTGTCCCACAGTGCTCATGCACAATCCTTAATTGTGGTTCTTACCTTGGAGCTGTCACTAGAATCACATTTTTCTCTGGAACATTAGTCATGACTGCCCTTTATTTTAGCCCTATTTTACTTGCTTTTGGACAAAAGATACTAGCCCTGCACCACTTTTCATTTAGAATTTCTTAGACCACCAGTAACTTTGTTCCTTTTGAATCAGAAATTGTATCCTGGTTTGGTTTGGGTTTTTTTCCCATATCCTATATTGGCATGGAGTGATCCAGATGGTCTTTCTGATGGTTTCCAACAGGAGATGGCAAAGCAACAAGTTGCCTTTGAGCAACTATAGTGGAAACACAGGAGCAGTTTGTTGGAATGGATCTCGTGAGAGGGCGTGGGTCTTGGATATGTGATCCAAGATAAGAGGATGTTGAGGTGTTGATGAATAAAATAAGGTGCAGAAGCTGTGGAAGGACTTGCAGTGAAGGGAGGGAATTTTTTTAACATGTACATATTTGGCTGAAATCTGTCCACCAGTCACAGAAGATTTAAGCCTGACACAAGATTCAAGCATCTGTATTCAGAGAATTCACTTTTAAATTGTACTTCTGTTCTCATGTCCTGTTTGCCTTTTTCTCCATGCTTTTTAGACTTCTCCAGCTTTTAGCACTGCCTTACAAGATCCTTCTGGAGGGGTAGCAGATGCACTTCCCTGGTTTTCTCCTCTGTCTTGGATATACCTTCAGCATGCCCAAGTCTTTCCTAGCACAATTTCTCTGCTGTCTTTGTGCTACTTTGTGCTTTCTCCACATTCTTATCCATTTAGATAATGTCAGCTGCATAATTTTGTGTGCACAAATTGCAGGTATATCTATCCAGTCTTGGTTCTTCTCTCCCTGCAGCTTTCTCTAGATGTTTTGCCATAAATATAAGATGGATTAAACAGGCTTTTAATCTCAATCATTTCTTGCTTCTAGGTTCATATTGATGGGAACTGAGATTAATGTTCCACGCTGTTGTTTGACAAGTGACATGCATAAATTTATATGAAAGTGTGGTTTAAAAGTACCTGTGTTATTTATCTCACCTGTTTGTGTCCAGTAGTTTTATATTATTCTTCCTCCTGCTACACAGGGTGTTCCTGTAATGGCAATAAGAAACAAAATGATTTCCGAGGGGCTCAATCCAGATCTTCTCGAGTAAGTAATTTGTGACTCCCACTACGGCTGCAGTGCAACTGTGTGTTTGAAAAACTTGGAAAAACATGCTTAGAAAAGGTTGTTCATGGTGTTCTGGGCTATAGCAGTGACAATCTAGCATCTGACAGTGTGCATTTAGCAATGAGGACTCAAATAAAAGGTCAGTAGCCATTAGCAGTGCCCTGTGTAGACTATGAGATTTTTCCCAGGTACTTGCTTTCAACACTCCAGTAAGAAAATGTCATTATTGTAGAGTAGTAAGAGCAAACTCAGGCTTATTTTGTGGAATGCTTGAGGGACAACACAGCTGTTTCCAGGTTCCCTCAGTAGAGGATTGTACACCTTGACTTTAAAATTGACAGCATAAATTGAAGTCAGCAGTTCATAATTTTGGCTGTTGATTGAGTTAATCTGATATGAAGAGTGCTATACTAAGAATAGATAGTTACTTTCAAAGCTTCTTGTCTGGCCATAAACATTAATTTGTCTTACTTTATAGTTGACATTTAATTTAGTTCTACTGTATTATTTCACAGAATTTGTTAAACTGATTAAAGTATTAACTTTCATTCTTACATTATAGACACCAAAATGTTTGAAGTATTTTTGCATTCTTTTCAGAAACTGTCAAGGTATTAAAAAATCCATTTTTCATTTCCAATGAAGTCCTTTTACATTTTGTAAAGGCTTATTCTGAAACTAGCTACTTGTTAAATAAAATAAACCTGAAGTATCATCATATCATCAGTCACTTTAGCTCCCAGTTACTTCTTGGTCTAGATAAGCCTAAAGTAGTTATTCCTCAGTTGTTTTCTTTACTGATTGAATGAGAAATAAAAAAAAAAGACCCTGTGCAAGTTGGAGATAAGTTTAGCAAATGTAGGTTTTCTATATGTGTGTTAAATGTATTGTATTTTTTGCTGTGCTTTCAAGTCCATATCTTTCTATAAATGCTGCTATTTCTTCATGTTTGGGTGGATTTTTATAGTAGATAAAACAAAAAGATAATATGTTAAAATTTGAAAAGCTGTTTTTAAAAAGTATCTGCTTTTGGATTGCCTATGTTGTGTTAAGAAATAAACATTATTATTGTGGATTGAGGCTCACAGAATATAGATCTCAAAATCCATCTTCAAAGATCTGTGCAACAGTAACGCTTAGTCAGATTTTCTTTAAAATGTTACTGGTTTGAAAACTAGTTACAGAAAGCTAATTATTTGGCAAGGTGCATAATGTGGAACATGTTAAGGTATCAGGGGTGACTTTTCAATTTTCTTGCTTGTCATGATGCTGTAGGCTTCTTCCTTCATATGTGTCTTGCCATTCACACTGCATTTCTTGGGTCTTCAGCTTCCTTGGGTCTGCTCACTCAGTCCCAGAGAAAATTAGGAAAATGTGCACATGGCTGTGTGCTCAGTCACTCACTGCAGACTCCCCCAGCTCCTTGCTATTGGCTGAGCATGGGTTATTTGTGGCTGTAGGTGTGCTAATTCTAATGATTACAGTATTGTTTATACACTCTCCTCTTGGCTTTTCCACCTCTCAACTTTCTACAGCATTTGTTAACTGCCTGTTCTATCAAGCTCCCAATTTACTTATCTTTAACTTTTGGTTCTTATCCTTCCTCTCTTGTCTATCTTCAGTTCCAGAAGAGTTTGTCCCACTCTCATGAGTTAAAGGAATTCAGCATCATCTTCCTCTTGATAAATGAGAGGTTTTGCACTAGTCTCTGCAGATCACGTCTTTGCACAGCTCTTCTGTTTTGTCATTACCACAGCAACAAGGAATAATATTGTGAAGTGGTATTTGCATGAGAAAGCAAATGCTTTCTTCATTTGTTTTAGAGGTGTGCAGTGGGGAGGGAGAAGGGTCTTCTGCAGTTCTTTCACACACTTCTCATCTGTGCACCAAAAATGTTTAGGAACACTTTAAAGTTACCTTAGGGATTCCCAACAGAGAAATTACACTAAACAGAACTAATGTTGGAAAAGAAATTCTATACTCCCAACATAAATAAGAACAGGATGATTAATACAACTGTCAGCTTACTTTAAAATGCAATATTTTATCCAAGACATGTTAACTGTCATACAGGAAGTGAGGTTCTCTGAATGTCATTTTCCCCCAAGTATAATTATGTTTGTATTTTCTACCTCGCTTTCAGCCTTTATCAGGCTCTGTATTGCTTGAATGTCAAATTCATTACATACTTAGGAGGGAGAGTCCATGGAGAGCCAGCATCTTCAGGCAGTAATGTTAGTTAGTCTTTGGATGGCTTGCTTCTCTCACCTTCATTTCCAGTAGATTCCCCAAGCAAACATTTTGCCACAGTGTTAAGATCCATCCTAAATAATCTCTTTAAAACTAAATACAAGAGGTCTGATCATTTGTAGTCAATAAAAATCCCATGGCTGCTCTTGCATGTCAAATTTAACCCAATGTTCTAGCCAAATTCCACTCTGAGTAATTCTTTTTTGCTTCACTAAATTATTCCTGCAGTTTTAGTTGGATACAATATTGTTCATTTCCTGTCTTATTTTTTTCATGTACTATTTACACTGCTCAATGGTGTACAGAATGTTCCTTTCAGCCCAACAACCTCTGAAGATTGAAAAAAAAATTGAATTAATCATTATTGCCTGCTTTCAACTCTTTCTACAAGTGTTTGCCACTTCTTAATGATCTGTCATCATTTCTGATGGCATCAAAGGCGTGCATTCACTCTGATGTCTACAGAGTTCTGATGTCCAGTGAGTTACAGTTTCTAGTGTTTGCCTTCCAGTTGTAGGTGAAGCAATACCACCAAGGTGTGAGTTTGTGAGCCATAAACAGTTGATGTGTTAAATGTTGTGGCAATAAAGTGCCTGCAGTTGTCGTGCAAGGACGGTGGTGTTACGTGCTGAGCCGCTTGTGCTCTCAGCTGGATTTACAGCACAGAATGTTTTTGTTCCTGCAGGACCCCAGATGCCCCTGTGCCTGCCTGGGGAGATGATGGCAAAGCAGAAGAGAGTTCTGATAGTGAATCTTCTTTCAGTGACTGAAGAGACTGATTCCAGCCTTTGGAAACCTTTGTTAAGTGCTCATGTGTTTGGAGCTTTGGCAGACAATGGTTTTGTGTGGATCACACAGATGATATGGTTTGTCTGATGGTGTTTTTAAGAACTAAGATCCTCCATGTTCTGTTCTGGAAAGTTTGAACAGGCAGCATGTTTCAACCTGCACCCTTCCCCCATGAAAATGAATCATGAGATCCTTGCAGTTTTTATGCTGCATCATATCAGATTCATTTCTGGTCCTGCTGAAATTACTCCATAGGGCTCTAAGAATTCCACACCTCTAAACCTCCATTTCTCTAAAACTGCATTCTGGTCATTGTTAGATTTTCTGTGTAACACATTTAACCTACGTTGCCTTCTTTCTGCCTCATAACTTAAAGGTAAATTACCTTTGGAAAATGAAAGTGTTTCACTGATAAACTGTACCTTTTTTGCAATATCCTGTGTTTGCAGTGATGCAGCAAGAATTACATATAAGTTAGCTCTCTTATGGTGATTGCAAATCAGTGATACTCAGATTGAGAAGAACTAAAATACATGTAAAAATATATTAAAACCCATTTTTAATCTAATTTCAAAGCAGATACTGCTATTCAGTGCCACATTAGAGTCTGTATGAAGCTGTTAAAGGAACTCCTGCTCTTGAAGGGTTGATTTATCCAGTTCAGGTTGTGGTGTTGTAGAAAGGTACAAACGTGACAAGGTTGGTTTGAAAATGACACTGGGGAAAAAAAAGCAAGGGACTGGGAGATCATTAATGGAATGTGAGATTGTGAGATTCTGCTATGTGGGTCAGTTGAAACCATTTTCTGACTTCATTGGCCTTACTCAAAAGAAGCTGTGGCTGAACAGTTTGCTTAGGATGAGAAATCACCTCCAGTTTGGTGCCTTTGCTGATAATTTCAGCAAAGAAGCTAAAATTCAGGTTGTATAAGGATAAAACTACCTTGGCACCTCTTGAGGCACTCATTGAGGAGCAATATAAAGAAATGCCTGATGTGCCCTGAAGATTCTCCTCAGAATTACTTGATGTACTCTGTGACTCAAAAATTTCATTAAGGAATCTTCTTTAATAGTTTGTTCCACATGAAATCCTTCACAATCTGTTTGAATTCCCCAGATTGTTGTGATTATACCAGAATGCTGTGTGCCATGCAGTCATTAACTTTCTGGTGTTTCACATTCTTGCTGTGACCAAGAGAAGACTAAAACTGAATCTCCAAGTGTGTAAGTTTGTTAGCCTTTATGACTGAATCAATACCTTCTCTCTTAGTTATTTGTGCCACTTCAGTAGGTTAATTAGGTTAATGCTTTTATTTTCCTGTGACTTAAACATGGCTCCCATTTCAGCCTAGCAGACATATTTATGCTCTCCATAACCTGTAAATCAGAATAATTCCTGAACCCCTACAAAAGTATATATGCACTAGAGAATGTTGAGAGATGGTATTTCAATGATGGGTTAATTACCATTGAACACTTAAAAATGTTCTTCATAGGTAACACTTGGTAAAATACAAAAATATTAACATATTAGCAATAAGTATTTCAAATGTAAATGTGATAATGTTATTTCAGAATGTATATATTGAAACACTCATGACTTTTTAAAATCTATATTTGAAAACTCATTTAAGCAGTCTGTAAAATAAAAGCTATACTTTGTAAACCAAAGTTATGGTTTCATTTTATTCCTATATCTTGTTCTAAACAAAACGAAAATTCTTTCAAAGCCTCTGCAATTCATGTTTTCTCCAGAACTAACTTTGCTGAAGTTGTATCACCCTGCTAGCCTAAGGGAAGAGTTTTGGAAATTGGGGTTTGGAGTTAAAGTTAACCCATGGTGGCACTGACTACAGGAGAACTGAGTATCCCATACCCACTGTTCTAAGAAGCAAATTTGAAAAGGACTGAAATTAATGTGTATTATATGTTTTGATCCTTTTGAACTGAGGTGGACCTATGTAAGGAAGTAGCATGATTTAAAGAGTTGAATTGAGACAGTAGTTTATTGTTTTTCTGAAGAAACAAACAAGGTTAACAAAAGACTTTAAAGAAGGTATAGCTTCAGTTTAACATTCTGAAGAAAGTTTTTGTGTAAAATAATTTTTGTTTGAAAAAGAAACCCTAAAATTAATTGTCTTTTACACCACTGCAGATACACTTTTATGTGAAATGGAAAAGAAAGCCTCTGGCCTACAGACACTTGTTAAAATAAGGGATAATTAATCAGTAATTGTATCACAGAACAACAGTTTCATTAATAGAGATTATGAATTTAACTGCTTAGGAATTGGATGATCTTTTCAAGGTTGCTGTTTACTTTGGAGTACTGCAGTGTTGGTAAACTTGCAGAAACATTAAGAAAAATCTTGCCACTTTGTCTCCTCTCCCAGTTGAGTGGTAACTAAATCTAAATGTCTGAATTGTGAGGAACCTGGGGGGGGAAAAAAGCTGAAACCATCCCTTTTTACATGCAGTGTCTCAGCATCCATAGTGCTTCTGCTGCCTTTGAACCTCTGAACACTTTAGGCTCTTCTGCTCCTAAACACGTCCCTTTGCTCTTAAGCCAAATTGAAATCTCAGATGTTTCAGCTTACACGAGGAGCTTTTAAGTGTGGGAAGGTTGGTTTGAGGCTGAATTATGTCAGCTGTGCTGGTGCTCCTTGATGTGCAGCAGTTTTCTAGAGGGGTGTGCTAACCCAGAGGGCTGGAAAGTCCTGAACCGCAAGCTGAATACCGCAAGCGGAGAATATTCCAAGGTGCTCGTTATTTGCCATCTGTTTTGGAATAGAAGATGGAGGGAATATTTCAGCTTGGCAGCACAGTAGTCAGATATATGTCATTCTTTCAAGGGAAAAAGTCCATTTTTAAGACTTTTGTTTTTAAAAGCTTCCAACCGCAATGAACTTTTAAAAGATACGGTGTACATTAAGAAGTGTCAGTAATACACATCTAATATGCACAAATTTTGTGTGGATTTGAACTCATCATCTGCGACAGTATTACAACTTGTAGGCATAAAAAATACTGCAGTGTTGCTGGAATGCAACTGAATGCATCTGTTGATACTAATTATGTACTACTGGTAAACTAAATATTCTTCATTTAAACAAACATTTTTATCACCATATTCCTCATTTTGCAGGTGAATGGGAGTGCAGAATGCATAAAGGTCAGTTTCTTAATGGTATTACAGGCATTTTAAATGAATGTAGATGACCTTAGACTAGATGCATGTCTATTTTGTAAGTAAAACCTCAAAACCTGTCAAAGGCAAAAAGAACATCTGGACATGATAACTTTATAGTGAAGTCCTGGTTTAGCAGTTGTAATCATTAATCTGTTCCCTCTCAAGTCTTCTGTTCAGCTACATTTGAAACGAAAATTGGTGGTTCTTTTTCCAAGCTGAGTCTCTTCCTCTCTCTTGTTTTTCTTTCCAGTGTGTGTTATTTACACCAGTGAGTAAGTGTATAGTTTGACGTTCTGTGAAAAAAAAAAATGTAACAAACTATAGCCTGTACTTGGAAAAAGAGAATATCACTAAGATCAGCACTTTGAGCTGTGTGTGATCAGGTCAGTTTTGCTTTCCATACATAGCAAGAAGCTTAAATTCATCGTGGGCTCAGTCTGTCTGGAGATCCAGTTTTCTCTCTGAAAGCCAAACAGAGGAAACAGTCTTACAATGGATTTGTCTGCAGAACGGGACATGTATTTTCTTATGCTTCTGAAAATTTGGCATCCTGCTGTCTGAAATGCCTGCACTGGCGTCCAGAGTGTTACTCTCCTGATGCTTCATGTGATGGTGTCTCCATTCAGGGCACTTTGCAAAGCACAGGCCAAACAAGAACTGCCACATTAACTGGGGCCCTGGCTTGCTTAATTGTGCAGTTCTGTCTGTGCTACAAGTGATTGCTAGGTTCCTTAAGGGAAGATGTGAGGAGCACCACAGTGTTCCTGCAGTCCCTTCTCCTGCCACCAAGACTTCAGCCACAATCAGAGATTGATGTTCACTACAAAATTTTAAATTTGTTGGTGCTTCCAAAAATAATTTCATTAATTTGGGAAGGTGTGGGTATTCCTGCCTAGTGTTTGACTCACGTTGCTAATACAATATTGTTTTAAGGGAGTACCATGGGCTTGTTCATTATGAGGGTAATGAAGCAAAAAATTAAAATAATATTCCTCATGCCATACAAAAAATGAGTGACAAAAACAAGCTTAGCATTGGATATGTCACATTCTGAACAGACAAGTTTGAATACCCATAAATTCAAATGCACGTCATTGGGCAAGGAAAGATGAAGCACAAAGCACTCCCCTTTTATTTGCCTTTTTTTTTTTAAAAAAAAGTTAGGTCTGTGTCTTGACCTTAAACTAATGGATTGTTTTCTCATTCGTTATATTTCCCATTTTCAGGTTAATGGGTGGAAAGGAAAATTCTGAATAAACATTCACTTTGCAGACAGTTAGTTTTCTTTGCTTCAGATTTCAAAACTGATGCTCTGTCCCTGAAGGAATGACATTGTAAATGAATAGTATTCTCTGATTTAGGTAGTACACCCTTTGCCTCTCAAACTCTTATGTATTCTAGAATATGAACTAGAAATCCCTTCCTGGGTTTCATTATGGCCTCATGCCCTGGTCTGTAGAATCAGAATTTGTAGTAAAATTCTAGCCCAGTCTTTCATTGAAAGGAGCATGTATCCAAGCGCTGAAAATACAAGGCAGAACAAAGGGATCTGAGAGTAATTTTTTACATTTATATTACCAGTTATTTTTATATTACCATCAACTGTTTGGTAAACCTTATCCTTAAAGCCACTTGTAGTGGTGAGAGGTTGAGTACATGTGAACCAACCTGCTATGAAGAATTGGACAGTGGAAATAAACTTCCAATGCCTGTTATAAATAATAGCTCTCCTAAAAACTGTGATGATCCTTTTTGCTTTCAAGCAAACTATCTCTAGTGTTCAGTCCATGCTCCCAGCAGATTGCATAATCCTGATGTGATTTCCTATATCTCAATCCAGGACCTGGGGAATCCTTCCTCAGTGAGAGCCAAACTGTTCACTATTGATTTTATTGATTTCTCTTTACAACTTCCCAACAACTCTTTGAAAAAAGAACAATTCAGCGTGCTGAGGCGATCCTTTGGTCTTCTGGATCTAGTTCACCTATTTTTAAAGTAGATCAGAGCTAGGGAGAGAAATGAACAGAGAAATCAAGTTGTCTTTTTCTCAGCTGTTTCATCATTTGCTTTTCCCTCAGGGGACAGCCAGTATTTTTGTAAAAAATGGATTAGGTGAATGGTTCATAATGCTTTATCATATGTTTGTTGTGGTTTAGGAAACTGATGTTAGAAGCTTGCCTGCCTGCACAAAAGCGTATGTCAAGAAGATCATTTCAAAACAGCTGAATTCAGTTAGATTATCAAGGGTGGGAGTTTATTAGTAATATTTTTGTTACTGTAGCTTCTCCCTGCCTCTTACTTGGCTTTTGTATTTGCTTCCTCTTCTGTTGTAAGTGTGAGGCTTTGTTGCTGTTCTTTCAGCCTCCTGGCATCCTTGCTCTTCAATCATTGTTGAGCTGGCCTATTGCCATATTTGTAACCAAGCTGTATTTTGGGCTCTCCCATTTTACAGGATAACTCTGTGATGCTTTCTGCATATTTCAATTGTAAAAAGTGTTTAGCTTGATTTACTGTGGAAAAACCATCACTTTAGACACATCTGTCCTAAGTTTCCCTCAACTTAGAGAACCTGTTGGCTAGTTTCAGTCACACTTGGGTAGGGATGAGAGGAAGGCATCCCAACGAGTGGGGTTCTTATGGATTTGATAAAAAATAACCAAGTAAAAAGGAGAGATGGTGTAACAGCATTTGAGCTGAAACATCCCTAGCTGAAGCCTTCTTGTACCCCGAGTGATCCATGCCACAAGAGGTGTTACCCAGTACCCCATTCATGCTTTTCCCCTGAGACTGGGCCTTTAACCCCTCCGGTTACAGCCCTAAACCCAACTACAGGATGGTCACCTGGATTTTCTTTATTCAAGCCATGTGTCAATCAGCAGAACACCACAACACTGTTTCATCCTCAGTGAGGTCTGACTAGCAGATAGAACCCGAGGTGCAGCAAACAGAGCTTCCTTTTTTCCAGTAACATTTTATGAGCATAAGGCTGTGTGGACTGTTGCCCTGCTGTAGGAAATGCACAGGTAAACTTGCCTCTTAGAAACCAAAGCCAGCCAGGCACATGCTTAAGCTTCCTAGGAAGTCAAATTCTGTTCGTTTCCCTGAACTTCTTGCTCTAAGTTACCAGAAAACATTTCAAAATGTGACCAGCTTAGATCAGGAGAGATGCCATGCTTTTGTGGTGACTGAAGCCTTGGCAGGGAGGACAGGAACAATAGGACAGTTCTCTTTGGGACTTATTTATATTGTGCTCACAAGTGGGCCATGTTGTGCTGATGTTGTGTAAGGCAATCCTGAGGAAATCAGGTGGGAGTACAAACTTTCCTTGTGCCGTATAAACAGAGTGTGTTGCATAACTGAACTTGTCTTTCTGCTCTTAGGGACATTTTTTCCATTTCAGTTATGTGTCTATAATGTCACACACAGCAGCCCACCCTGCACTAGCTGTTTTTTCCAGGACCTGTCCCTCCTGGGCATCCATCCCTTTGCTCCATCCCATGCTGTGACTCTCCACAGGATGTCCTGGCATTGCAGTGAGCCTCAGCCACCAGCAGCACCAAGCACAGCTACCCATGGCTGGCCCCAGCTGGCTGCTGCTCCCTGTGTTGCTAATCTCACCTCTCCTGGGGCCTGAATTGCTCAATCTTGCCCAAGCATTTGACACTGGATTCTTTTGTCAGATGCCTTTGCCGGGACAGTGTGCTAAGTAATGAATGGACAGGCTGTCAGGAGCAGGCTGCGCCAGATGACACACAATGGGGCTCTGCTGACCCAAAATCTTCACTTCAGGAGCTGTGAGCCCCACCTTCCCCTCAAAGGGCTTCCTTTCTGAAAAGAGGTTATGGTTTGTGTGTGTGCCACAATAAATGCCACACAATCAGCTGAGCCATGCCATTTTGGATGCCATACTTTGGCCATTTTTCAGCAGATATCTTCCTTATCACACAGGAATCACCTGCCAAGAGGAATGCCCTGTCATACAAGAGAAATTTAGGATCAGCAGTCATTTGCTTATCTGTTCCAGGTTTTGCATCTGTCAGTTGCAAGCAGTCCTCACCAGTGCATTTCATATCCTTTCTTCAATGCACCTCAGCTTAGCTAGAGGATAACAGCATTTCTGATTTTAGATTTCATAGCAAATTCACTTTAGTAGCAGTCTTTACTTAATAGTTTTGCTTGATCTTTTTCTGTCTAGCTTACATAAGCAAACAGAGTGAACTGGGGAGGAAAAAAAAACATTAATTGATGCTTAACTTCATTATGGACAGAATATTTATAGTCAGATTTTGAAAGTTTTTATTACATGAGCACTTTCACGTCACAAAGATAACGAATCCACACATGCACATTCTCACATGCACACTCCTAACTTCCAAACGTGTTTATATTTTCAGTTCCAATTTGTAACACTTCATCTGTTCCTGAGCTATGCACATTCTTTATTTACGTTCAAGATCCAAGCAAACAAAATTCCTTCAAACATCTTTCTGAATCAGAGAAGGAATGACTGGGGAAAAAAAGCAAAACAATTAAATTCTCCCCCATTTCTATGAAAATTTTACCGAGGCTTGTTTTGTTACATGGTGTTATAGTGAAAACAGATGATATTTGAAACTTGGCTTTGAAGCAGGCCTCCCTTCAGCCTCCACAGGCAACCAGACATTCCCCTTCTGCACATCACTTCCAACAGCTCTTTCGTGCAAAACATTTCCCTGTTTATCCTCCAGACAAATTACAATTGCTGCTCTTAAGTCATCTGTGTACTAAGAAAAAAATTATATGTTGTCAACCCCAGACCCCACTCCTCTTTCTAGACCCTTTCTTTTGTAAAGAATGGAATTAAAAGAAGAGGGAATTAATTCTTTGCACTTCTTTCTTTTGCTTTAAGACGCTGGGGTGGCTGCAGCTTGGTGGACAGCGCAGTGAGCAGCAAACACAATCAGCCCATGCACCTCCTCTGATGCCCAGGCTCAGGGACCAGAGCTCCAGCAGAGCATTTACCTCCCCTAATCTGTGTTCCTTGTAAAAATGACTGTGAACTGTTCAGCAAAATGTTTAGCTTGTTTTGATAGCTGCACTAAATTGTAAACAAATGGTAACCGCATGTTATTCACGGCAGAATAATTTTGCTTTTTTTGGTTTTATGACAGCATTTACACAGTATTTTTTTGCAACCTTAGTGACCTACATGAGGTTTTTTGTCCACAAGGACTACTCTTTTTCTTTAAAAACAAAGAATTAACAAAATAGATTATGGCAGGTTTGGTTTTTAACAATAGCAGCTGATAATTTAATAGAAACCACTCCCAGTAAACTTCTTTGGTGTTTTCAGAGATCAGAAAATCTCTTGCTGCTGTCCCAAGGGTCTTTAACAATACTGAGTTGAAGTTCATTAAGCCAGGCAGTGATGGCAATACACATTACTATTCTCCATAATTCCTGCCATCACAAACCATTTTCTGGCTTCCCCTCACCTTGCTCTGAAGTGGTTTTTCCTTTGGTTTTTTACTCAAGGTTTGGGAAGAAGGGGGTACATTGTGATGAAACCTTCTGTAAAATCACTGACAGCATCACACTGCAGTTACAGCTTTGGTCTATTTGCCTTAAGGCACAAGCCAAGAATAGATGGTTCTAGATCAGGAAAGAAGAAATGGGGAAGAAACCACTTAAAAGCTTTTCTCCTCCATTGAAGATTCCCAGAAGAAATCACAGATATGTTAGGTCAGCCTTACAAAAACCGTTCTTTAACAAAACACAAGTAAAAAGAAAAAAACAAGACCCAAAGCACTAGGGTGTTCAATATCTGAATTATTTCATGGTAGTGTTGGGAAAGCAGTAGCAGAATAATTTTGTGGTTTGGTTGTTGTTTTCAAGACAAGACAGCTTTGTAAAGTTGCATGAGAGGGAACAGAAGCCTCTTGGTTAGGATTTGTAAATATAAAGTATCCTAGGGCTGCTGTCCCTTTCCTCTTCTCCTGGATCATTATTCTCAAGAAGCCACCTGTAATTATCCTTGTAAATTGCCTGTGCTGCATGTGAAACATGGAAGGAAGAAACTGAGGGAAAAAAACCAAAACAACAAAAATCACAAAAAAAATTGTTGAACGAGACCCAGTAAAGTCTGTATTTTTGAAAATGTTTGATTTTCAAGGAGGGACATCTCCAATTCTTGATCCTCTAGTGTATGAGGAGGGGAAAGTTACAGTTGCTTTAACCACCATCAGCTCCATTTTACTCCCAAGATGACATGCTTAAAAATTGAATTTATAGTTGACTGCAAATAAAAGAAACACCAGTGCTACTATTTCTCAGTGTTTCACTCTGGGTTTTGTGTCTTATATGTAGAAGCTTTTTCAATAAAAGATAAAGAATACATCACAAACAAATGGAAGCAAAAAGCTTCCTTTTCCAAATAGTTAAAGTCACTAAGATTAAACAAAGGCTAAAGTTCAGGGGTCTGACTTAAGAGTCTCTTTTATTTCTACTGCCCTTAGTGTTTTGTCTTCCAGGCTGTCACATTTTTCATTCCTTCTAAACCCTTTCAGCATGACATTAATTTGCATAAACAGTCCCATGGCAATGGCAGGAATAATATTTAGGTCTCTAAACCATAGCTTTTGTCCATACTTCCCAAAAGCATGTCAGCTCTGAGCACAGCTGGTCAAGATGCCACTTGTGGTTCCTGCCAGCTCTTACACTGTGGTGGTGAATCTGAGCTGGTTGCAGCAGCTTGACTCAATTTTCAATTCTTTTTTCTTTCATAGGAATGACTGGAATCCCTGGAGAGGAAAGACTGACCTGCTCCTTTTGCTTCCTCCAGCTCCTTCTTGATGCCTCACTGATTTGCCTCTGACTTGCTTATTCCCCTCTTTCTATGCTTCTCCTCATTTCGCTGCGTCCATTTCCTGCAAAAGGTCAGAAAAGGATTTATAAAAATTTCAGATCCACTTAAAGCAGATTTTTAGACCTGCCCAAGTTGAGCCAAAAGTCCAGATCCATAGTGGTGAGGAAGGTTTGGAGTGAAGCTGACTTTGCAATTCACATTCCAGCCCAGAGAACACCCAGTCATTGCACGCTGATCACCAAGCATTCTTGTTGTGTGGAGGGAGCAGAGCTAGAAAACCAGACCAGAGGGTTTTCTCAAAGAATTTCAAGACTGGTGGTTGGCCTCCTCAGCTGTATCTCTCCTCCCAGAGAGGTCCAGCCCCACCAGAACTTTACAACCTTCGGTAAAATCTTTGTAAACTCAACTTTTCCCATTGTGCAGTGAGCAGGGTGCCCCTGGTAGCCCCACAGCAGCAAGGCTGAGAGGGGGACAGGACCTGTGCAGCAGCCCACAGCAGGGATTTCCCTGTCTATTTCTTTCTGCTGAGCTCCCCTCAGCTTAAAAGCATCAAAATACCATGTCCAAGAATCGTGGAAGTAATGGCTGCCCTGCACCACCACCCAGAAAGATAAAAAAATTGGAGCTTCCCTATGGAATATAGATCATAACTACAAAAATCAAAGCACAAATAGCACAGCACTTGCAGAGGAATCTCAGATTATACAGTTGCACAGGTAGCTTTAACACTGACAATTTTCAGCTTGCATTTTTAGGGGAAAAAATGCATAATGGTCTCAAAGCCCAGTTTTGGCTTGAAAGTGTAATACGTATATGCAGCAGAGACTGAGAGAAAAGGGTTGACTCACTCTTCTTGTGTGAGCAGGGATAGTGTGGAAAAGACACCAAATAGCACCTAATAAAAATAGGCAGTGATGCATATAAACTAGATGTTGGGACGAGGTCTGCTAAAACTTTATTTTCTGGCACTATTAGTACACTCCGAAAGTCTGTCTGAGTATTGGAGGGGTTTCTTGACAGAAAACTGAAAACTCCAATTGTAATAAAAGGAAATATTTTTCTGACAGAGCAGTAAAAAGGTGCAATATCTGATGCCCTGATAAATATACTCAGTTACCACAGGCACCTACAGAGCATCCTCTAAACACATTTTTTTGGCTGGTGAAGTGGAAAAATGGGCAAATTTAGGATTAAAGAAAATTCTCTTCCACTTTGAATGTCTGGAGAGAGCCTGAACGGTATAAATTGTGTATCTTGGCCATCTCCAAATATATAGGCAGGCATTTGAGGCAATGTGTTAGAACTGCATTTCCTCAGAGGCAAAACTCAGTTGCAGCCTTCAGTAAACTTGTACTTTTCCATCTGACATGGTTAGTGACTTGGATTCCTGATGAGGAAAAAGAGATAGTAGCAAATAATAAAATACAGAAATGGTGTTAATTATTGGGACATATGCCCTATATGGTAGGAAGTTTTCTCTAATTGGTTAGGTGGAACCATGGAGATGTGAGAAATTAGTGTTTCCCTTACAACAAAACACACAAACAAACAGACAAGAGGTCTACCAAAAAAACTGTCAGCATGACTCTGCAATAACTTCAGTTCCACAACTGTGAAGACGTTCATTTATGTTTGTGCAGCCATTTTGTGTTCAGTGAGTTTCAAAGATTTGATGGAAAAATTTAATGGAAAGGTCTGGGGAAAAAAAAAACAAACCACTTTTTAACCAGTTTTCTGGGCTTGAAAGACTTAAAGCAACTTGCAAGGAGGTGTAATTGATATGTATGAAAATTTAAAACAATTATTGTTGCCATATTCCCTTTAGAATATTTTTGTCACATTTCCTTTAGAAAATCTTTATGGTCAGTCAGAAATATTTGTGTAAAGCTGTTAATATCAATTTAATTAAGATAACACGGATTTTATTCTCTTTATGCTATACTGTGAGTTGGTTTGGCTTCCTTTTTCATCCCAATCCTGTCTTAAATTCAAAAAATAGGAGTAGAGACACTCATATTGTTCTACATATGTAACTTTTTGTAATAATTCACACTTAATCCAGAAGCATCTTATTACCAAAGAGGAACTGAATGATGAAGAGAGCCCACATTGTGTCTCATATTTAAAACATGCATGTAAGAAATATCTAGTCATAGAATCACAGAATGGTTTGTGCTGCAAGGAACCTTTAAGATCACCCAGTTCCACTGTCCCTGCTATGGTTAGGGATGCCTTTCACTAGACCAGGTTGCTGAGAGCCCCATCCAGCCTGGCCTTGAACTCTGCCAGAGATGGAAGTGCTGTGCCATTCATCTCGTGTGATTTTCCCTGTTTTAAAAGCTGCCAGTCTTTCTAGTCTTTGTTAACACCATCAGCCTAAGATCTGCAATATCTGCTCATTAACTTCCCCAGCACCCTTACAGTAAAATAAAAAGGCTTCTACTTGCAAAAGAAGGGCTTGGGTTGCACATGGAAGGCATTTCTGATGGACAAAGTTCTGCTGATTATCGTGTTCATTCCTTTTCTCATCTATGTAGTAGATTTTTTTGCCACATGGGAGAGAAAGCCTCAAGAAGAAATTGGAGCCCTGTGTGTTGCAGGTATGAACTTTTTCATCCTTTCCATCACTTGCTGTGGTCATACACCCATAATGGCAAGAGAGGAGGAGAGAGAGCAACCCAGACCAGCAGCATAAAAGTTCTGTGAGGTCCCCAGTAGGGTAAGGGTGAAGCAGAAAGTGTGAGATCCAGCTGACCAAACCTTTGTCCTGCACCAGCACCTGTGGACCTGTGGCCAAAAATGTTTCTGGCATCACCTGTGACTGCTCCAAAAATGTTCTTGGTATCATCTGTTTTAAAAGAACAAGTATAATAATGCCTGAGCTGTGGCAGAAGTGCAGATATGCTGCCTAAATAGAAATTACCACGTCTGGCAGCTTCAATATAGTTAGGTGAGTATATGACAAAATATGAAATTCTAGATGTCATGTGAGGCAGGGGCTTTCCTGCTGTCAGGTCATTATAAAGAGCTTTAAAAAGTTATAATATTAGATTTTCATTTTTGTTTTCCTTAAATGTCCTAACTGGGCAGCATTCAGTTCCAAAAGTGTCTGGTTTTGGTACAAATGACTCATAAATAAAAACTTACTGTAGAAGCTTTAAAACTGGCACATAGTTTTCCACAAAGCAAAGTCATAAGGAACTTACTCTCAAAGTGGTGCTACAGATACTAGAGTGAATACACAGGGTGACTGGGGGAGTGGGATGGAAGATAGGCAACCACCTCAGAAAACTGAATTTAAAAGATGCTTTTCTGGGTTTTTTTCTCTCCTTGTTTCTATGTTGTTTCTTTTAGAGGGCAATCTGTCCAAAAGTATTCAACACTTCACATTCAATCCAAACTAATTCAAATTTGAAATACTTGCATTTCTTTGTTACCGTTTGAATCAGAGATACAAACGCTGGATCAAGGACACGTGTGCTGAGAGGTGCCAGCAGAAATGTGGCAGACAAGTCAGCAGGGAAACTTTAGTGATAGAGAATCAGATTTTGCTGCTTTATGATAATAACTGGAGACTGGAAGCAAGCCTTTGAATAATTTCAGATTTTCCACATTTCAGACTTTTCCAGCCAGTTTATGGTTCCTGTACTTTAGCCTTCTGCTAAAAATAACAATAATTACCTCCCACTGATTTTAATCCACCAAAGGCAGGAGAGGTTGGAGTCCTCCTGCAAGCAGGCTGCAGGGAATTGCCAGATTTTGAGCTGCCATTTGGTCTAACTTGCAGACAGCAGAGCTGTACCTGAGATTTATAGAGCAGTTGTGCTGCTTTACTAAGCTGAGTGTTGTCAGGAAGATGCTGGAAACAGCAACAAGGAGCAAGAATGGGAGCTGAGAGGGGAATAAATGCCAAGTCTTGCACTGTAACAGCCTCCCATGCCAGGACTGCCATAGTGATGAACTGAAGTGAGGATGGAGGCAGCAGTGAGGAAGAATGGCTTTTTATTCATGATGCCCAAAAGTGGCTCCCCTTTGGGGTTTTTGTCCTTCCTGTGCTCAGCTTTCCCAAGTGGCATGAACCTTTCTGACAGCTGGGAGCCCACAGGTGTCTGTCCCAGCCACAGCTTTATGAGATTCCACTGGAGACAGCCCCACATATCCATGTATACATATCCATCCATCCATCCATCCATCCATCCATCCATCCATCCATCTCACAGCAGGCTGCTCTCTGCTCTGCTGCTGCCACTTGAGACAGAGTAGAAATTCTCCAGAGTAGAAATCCATTTTGATTTAGGTGAAATGTACATCTTTAAGTCTGTGTAGCCTGACTGCAAGGCCTAGGCTCAAAAGAAACTGCTTCAATGAAGGACAGAGATAAGGGACAGGAGACAGAGTGTGATAAAGAGAGACAGAGACTGCTGTGAAAGCAGGTCAGCCTGACCTAGGAATTCATTCTGATAAAGAAGAACTAACAGCAAATATCACGTGAAATTCACAAAAATGAATATGTATGAACCTATTGTGAAACTGTATGCATGTGTATTTGAGAGGGGATAAAAAGAGACCTGAAGTTCCCAGAGGTACATATGCCTTTTAAGGAGAGCAATCTCCGCATGCGTCCAGTGCTGTAATAAACACACTGATTTTACAACTTTCACAAAGTTGTGGAGCTTTTGGCTATCTCTGCAAAACACACTGGCCATTCAGGTTTTCTGCCTCTCCAAAACCGCAGCTGAAGCCCTGTTTGGGTGAGCTAAGATGAAGTCAATGTAGCGTGGTTCCATCCTTCCTGCCGCTGCTGGCCTGGCCAGCCATGGAAACACCTGTCCTGCTCCATGTGTCAGCAAGCCTGTGGAAAACAACCCCACTGACCTCTAACTTCAAAGAGACTCGGGGAGCAAATTCTCTTTCCAGTTAAATGGAGTGAATCGCTCAAATTTTCATTTCTCAACTCTTGTATTTGCTGATCTGTCAGCATATTAACATTTGAGAAATACACTCTGTAGACTGTCACCCACTTTTTAAAAGAAATTGCATACACAGTGCAAAAAAACCCCTGTTTTCTCCAGGTAAAGCATTACTTACCTATGAAAAACCTGTCTTATTTCTAGAAGTTTCCTGCAGGTATTTTGCACTAGTCAATTAGGCAGCAAGGATAAAAGAATGTGATCCCTGAACTGCATGCTATGGATCAAACTCAGTGAAATACTTAACTGACTGCACAAAAAAAAAATTCCTCTTATGAAAAAAAATTGAGAGAAAAAAACATTCCAAGTCAGTAATAATTTAAAAAATTAAAGCAATGAAGTATTGCCAAACTGCAGATCTTGTCAGGAGCCTGGACTATCAGTGGTTCTGAGGATTGCTGTGATGACTGGTGGTACACAAATTCCCCTTGGGAATCGCTTTTCCAAATCACAACTCAAATTATGACAACTTTTAAGTCCAATTTGGTTTCTATATAGCAGGCAGAACTATGATATCACTGTGCAATTATTCACATGTTGTTTGGTTGATTTGGTTTTGTTGGGGTTTTGATATCTCTGAGGAAAACTGACATTCTGTGTGGTTTTTTTTCTGGTGAAATGAGAGCAGTGTCTGCAGCTAAGACTAAGTATGGATTTACTTGGATATGGAAATATTGATGGGCTTGGCTTTCCTTTGAAACCTGAAGAATGCTAAGTCAGCATTGTGACAGCTGTGCCTCTGCTCACGTTTTGAACATACTTTGTTTTGGATTCCTGGGCTTGACTGATTCCTAGCTTCATATTTAGTTTGCACTTTGAAGTTCATGTTACCAGATAGGTGTTCCTGCCTCTTTTTTCTCCATTTTGTTATAAATAAACAAATCTCAGCATCATACAAAGTTCACAGAGTTAATAGTTTTATTTTCTTCATTTGGCTGGCCTGTCTAGAGAAAAATTCTTGGGTTTAGGTGTGTTCTCTCAGAGTTAATGGATGTTTCTGCCCAGATTGGTGCCACTTGTTCCTCAAAAAACCCAAAGTGATTCCTGTAAAGGACATCTTTCCTTTTTCATCTCATGAGGTGTAGCCTTGTGTTATCACCCCAAAAAATCCTCCCTCATTCCCAGGGAAGACTTTCCTTGACTTTATTAAAAAGCCTTATGCAGTACTTTTCTGTTCTAGGGAAATAAAATGCTGGTGGCTGATGGTGCAGATTTTCATAAGAAAAGTTTGTCACCTACATTATTTTGCTTCTTTGTGACAAGAACAGAATGTTTGGCACTGAATGGCACTGCAACATAACAACATGAAACACAACAACAGTGAGAATTTTTTCTCTGCTACTGCCACCCTTGTGCAAGAAGACTGCAAATCTGTTTTGTGAATGAGGGCATGAGTTACTCTGTTCACAGGGGATGCCTGTGTCTCATGACCCTCTTCTGAGACTGCAAGAGAGCTTAAGTGCTGGGTAAAGGAGAAAGGCAGCTCTACTTTTCCGTATGCCCCCCCAAAAAGGCAAGATTTTAAGCCCACCTGCTTAGCAGCCTTCCAGGGCTTCTTCCACAAGAATATTGAAGACTTGCTGCCCCAAACAGCCTCAGAAGACATGAACTTAGCAGTTTTCACCCTGGCAGATAAAAGAATTTTTCCAATCTAATACAATCACAGTGTTGGTCTGTGGAGTTTGGGTATGCCAGCAAAGCTGATATACACTGGATTTTGGCTATGTGTTCTCTAGTTTTTTGCCTCCATCCAGTATAATTTTAAACACAGGACTGATGAAAAAAAAATAAATAAAAAGGGAGAAAACAACCATTTGGAGATTTCATTTCATGAAACCAAGACAAGCTTCTACTAATTAGATTACATCTGATGGAGCAGCATCAGTCACAAAAAAAAAAAAAGCTTTGAAATTTTCCATCCAGGAGTCCTAACTGTTGGATCTGGAGGCATGGTCCAGCCCATATTTACATAGTTCTGATAGGTACCTATGAGGTAAGATGTTTTTTGACACTGCTCCAGCAGCCAAGTCAAATAAGGCGTCGCATGTGCAGCTGGAATGGCAAAGAGAGCTGTCCCAGACTTACAAATCTGCAACTTTATGAATGCTGAACCCTTGTCCTGCCAGCTCTGCTGGGCATTTCCACACTGTTGCCATGAAGGTATCAGCAAGCTCTTTAGGGAAGCCTGTAGTTTTTGGCAGAGTGTAAATGAATACAAAACATTTTTTGGCTTTGGCTCTGGGTCTTCTTGCACATGAATACTTGTCATTGGTCTTGCTGTACCTGGAGCACTGTTTCTGGATAAGAGGTTGGATACAATGATAAATGAAGTGCCAGCTGTAATTTTCTAATTAACCCAGTGTGTCAGGGTGAATAGCTCAGGGACATGGTGCCAGCTAAGCTGATCTCTGTGATACCCTTACTGTTATGTCATTGTATAGTACAGGTAGTTTATTCTTTCCAGGAGAAGCTCATGTTTATTTGTGTTTCACAGCCAAGTACAGAACTCATGGCCAGCCATTCAAACACATGTAGGGGCAATGATAAACCCATATAAATTTGTACAACTGGAGCCAAATTTTCATTGATGCATTCAACTGCTTGACAGGTGATGACGAACAGGAAACAGAAATTACATGTGCACTGAGAACTCCAGTCCTCAGTAGATGAAAGTAGTGTTGGTGACCACTGATTACCTGCCTCACAAGTGGCTCTCAACCTAAACCAGTAAGAATTAGGGCTTTTTCTGCAAATGTCCCTCTAAGGCATTGAGCAGATGAGCATGACAGGAACAGAATGTGATTTAAATGCAAGCAGCACGGGAAGATTCCACAAGATTTTGATGTTGTTGAATGAGTCCTCTTGTAAACAACCTTCTTAACATGGCAGATGCCATGTAACATGGTTAGAAGGTTTTGTTTTCCTCCTTAGGCCAAATTTCCCCCTCCTCCATGACCCCCAATGTCTTTTCCTTCCCCTCCAATGAACATGAAAAAGACAACTGCTCAGCCTGGTTCTCCATCTCTCATAATTGCACCATTATCATGCATAAGGAACCCATTAATGTGGAAGGGGTTTTGAAACCAAAGCCTCTCTTTTCAGAGCCCTGATCTAGGAATGCTTTAAGGGTGTATGCCAGCTCAAGAATCAGATTCATTTTGGTTCTGGGAATCAAACCACAGCCTCTGAAAAACAATGGAATTCAGGAATTCATGTCTTGTTCCAGAAAGTTAAGCAACAACCTCAGTTTTTTGCTAAAAGAAGGCTAATAAGGCTTGATGTAACATCAGAGGAGCTAATTCCGAACTAATAACAATACCTAATTTTTGAACAATTCATCCTTTACACAAACAGCTTCTCACTTCATAATTTTCTTTCTTAGGGCCTTATTGTGGAATATCCCACAGACAGATGTCCTGCTTAGCAGGACACCCCTCATATTCCTCCAATTTCCAGCTACCTTTAAGTATTTACTGATTTGAGAACATTTCACCCAAAGAATCCTCTCTTTCTGTGTGAGATGCCAGATGTCAGCTGCAGAAAGACACACTGTTTTGAGGACACCTGGGCAGTAGGATGATGGGCTTAGCCATCCCTGCCCTATTTGAAACAGCACTGTCCCTTTGTAGAAGTAGATGTGAAGAAATAATGAGCTGTGTACAAATCAGTGTGTCATGGGCAGAGTTGAAAGGCAAAGGAGAACCAGTTTTTAGTGCACCAGCAGAAGAATTACCATGAACAATATGTAGAATGAAAAGCAGCAGCAAACAGGACACTATATCAAGGGAATAGACACTTCCATTTATATTTCAAGTTTAAGAGGATCCATTATAAAAACAGTTGCTCCCATCGCTGTAAATACAGATAGAAGAAGCTCCCAGGTACTTTGACTTTTATAAGCAGCCAGGAATTACCAGAAGTACCTAAATCATTCCAGTTTTTTCTAAATCTTACATTGCAGCCCTAATAAGTGCTCACAGCTAAGGGTGTGGGGAAAAAGATGACACCAACTGAAATTCTTTAAAAATAAGCAGGTATAAAAACAATGTACAAAAAACAACAGTGAGGAAAAAGGTGACAAAAATGACTAGGTTTCTGAAAGGAACTTGCACTGGAATTCACATCCTGTTTGCAATTTCTGCTGTGAACTTCAGCCTCTATAGCTTCCTGCCTGTACCCTGCACAAAGAATGTCTGGTGTAGCTGTAGGCAGCCCGAACAAAGCCAGCTCTGTGTGCCTCTTCACACTCAGCATTGCAAAGCAGAACACCAGCAGTAAACTAAGTTGTTTTAGGAACAATACCTTATTTTCTAGTGAATCAGCTGGCCTTTGTCCAAATTTGTGCAAATGTAAGATCAGTAAGGTGGTTAAAAAAATATTTTACAATCCTAGGAAGTTAAAGGCACTGAAGTGGCCATAAATAAATGTTAAAGAGTAAAACTAGATGTTGGAAAACAGACTCTCCAGATATGTTGGACAAGAGCCTATAAAAGCCTTCAAAAGAATTTTCTTCAAAACACTATGAAAATTAACAGGAAACTCTCTATAGGAGATTTCATAATCATTATAAAGATGTTGTTTGGCACTTTCTGAATAATGTTTTCTCTTGTTTAAAGAAAATGATACTGAAAATTCACAACAACCCAAAAAGAAATGATAAGGGCAGCAACAAACATACGCTAGGGAGTGTGTTCAGATTAGCAATATTTTCTGTTAACCAGTGTTTTAGCAGTAGACCAACAGAACAGTCTCCTGTGTGGAATATTTCATAGATGAGCATTAAATCCATAGGCTTGGTTGGGTGAAGTATCACTGCACATTTGATTGATCCTAATGCAGGCCAGTATAAACACTGGTAAGAAGAGCTGTCTTCACCCTTTTCTGCTGGAATCTCTGTCCTCCTGATCATCAGCAGATGTTTTAAGGCTTCATTACATATTATTTGGTGGGTGATCATTTAGCTTGAGGCTCTTCCTGTTGCATCAGCATGGTCCTCTTCCCTTTATGTGTCCCCAGATCAGCACTTGTCCATTAGACTGACCAGAGATTCACAGATCTGCATCTCTTGTATTTCCAATTTCACTGGCTTTCTTTTTTTTTTCTTTTATTTTTTTTTAATCTCAGTGACAAGCACGGGGCTCCTCACTTAGGTTTTAGTCTTCCCATCCTTCTTTGAGATGTATTTCAGCCATCACTCAGCTGCTGGGAATGGAGAACCCATCTCAATCAAGCAAATCCTCCTTGCACCCACAGTGACACCCTGGGGACAAAAGCAGATAACCACAACCATCTTGTGTAGCTCACCCCTCACTGTTTCATTGCAGAGACTCTGTTCCTCTTCTAGTCTGTGATTTTGCTGGCAAAAATCTCCCCTGTGTTCCCTGTGGGACTGCCAAACAATCTGGTGTCTTCCCACCACAAGCTATGTGGGGACCTTTTACAAGCAAGAACAACCTCCTGTTATTCCAAATTCCACACTGAAAATCCACAGAAAGGGGAACTCCTCCTGCTGCATTCTGTGAGCAAGAACCTCTTCTCCAGGTCCTGGGACTGTGGTTTCAATATGACTTGACTCCCAAGAAACCTATCAAAGTATTGATCCTTAGTGTCCAGAAAATGGCAGAAAAGTGCTCCCTGATTCCTCTGTGTAATTTGATGTCAATTAATGTAATTATTTACAGGGTAATAACACGGTCTCTCTTTGTTTCTTTATTTCCACTGAGGCCAGAGTTAAGTGTCATGTTCTTTTCCACAGACTTTGAGGCAAAATCCTGCCTTTTCCTGCCCCTCTTTTCTTATACAGGGACTCCTCTCTTTCTTACCCTTTCTCTCAGCTTCCAATCTTTTGCCCTGTTTCTGAGTCTGTGTGCCAAAACTGCCCCAAACACACAGGAACTGCTGCTTCTGCATCACCATTACACAATCCAGATGAAAACCCATCTCCAGCCGCCCTCGAAGGAAAAGAATCACTAATTCCCATTTTGCCTTGCTGCCTAACTGCTACTGTGATTTATGGGATATTTTCAATAACCCATCCACGGTATTGTGAGGATTTTGGTTTCCGAGACTTCTGGTTTTTCCTAAACCTCTTTTCCAAAAGAGTTATGCGCAAAGGCAGAGTTTCTGCTCTTCCTAGAAATCCATGAGAGACTTATCTGTCCCCAGTCTTGAATTTAACTGGGTGGTTTGAGGATCAACCCCTTTTCATCCTTCAACCCTACTCAAGAAGAATCAGTTGTCTGCTGGACTGCATTTTTACTCCAGAAATTGTTTTTTATTTGTCTGTTTGTGCACTTTTCCATGCTGAATTTTTATCTGACAGTGCAATGAACAGTTTCCAATCCTGTCTTTCTTTAGTTTCCTCTCACTCCTCTTTAGTCTTAACATTGTTAAATATTTTTGCAACCAGAAGGTATTTTTGGAGTGAATATACTGCCATGACTCTCTGTTTTCAATGGCAACGCTCAGTGCTGGCTGCCACGAGCAGACACAAGATGCCATGTAAAACTGCAAGTTGATTTTTAAAAAACATGATTATATAATGTTGTACCATTCCTTTTGGTTGAAATTCCAGGAAAGTAGCGATCAGGATTTTGTATTGCCTACCCTAAACAGTAAGCATGTTTTAAATTCAGTTCAAGACTAAAGAACTATGCTGATACAGTAATAGCCTTCAAATTTTAAAGCTGTTTGGCAAGGAGGGTTACTGAAAAAATGTCAGCTTCACCCTTTGACAGCACTGGCAATCACCCTTTAAAATCTGCTATAATACTATAATTACCCCAAATATTTGGTTTAAACACTTTTAAGCTAACCAGCCATGCCAGCTGTAGGCAGGATCTCAGTTGAGAGTTGATTTTGGTCTGCAGTCAGGTCAGAGAGCACCCATGACTTACTACCTGCATACGTTCAAATTCCCCAGACATCAGATTGAGACCACAAAATGGAGGAAAGCAAGGCTAATTTGTTGACTGTCATGAAGAAAGATGATTTCTGGAACAGAATCACAGAAACCACATCCTAATACTAACATACTGGGAGAGCTGTTTGCCAACACAATTTGTGTGAATTGAGTATTAGGTAACACAGAAGGACAGAGGACAAAGGGAGAAATAAGAAATGGCGCCATCTCCGTGCCCCCAAAACCCAGAGGAAGCCAAGCCAGTGGAAAGCTTCCACAATCCGGAGAAGACAAGTGCTTGCTGAAGCTTGGATCCTGCTTCCTCACTTGCTTCTAAGACTCTTACAGCTAGTTGGGGATGCCTCAGATCTTGTCACAGTGCCATCTGCACACGGTTGCACTGAATTTCAAATTAAATGTCATTGGAGGCTTAATTAGAACTATGTCCTGTTGTACTTGTGATATTGGTTCTGAGAACTCAGGTTTAAATACTTCACTGTGAACTCTCAATTTGTGTTTCTTCAGTAAAAAACAAGCTGGGTTTAAGGAGCAGAGGCAGAGCAAGCAGAGTGTGAGCTTGATGTCTCCTTCAAACTGCTTACAGGGAGAAAACTTGTTTTCCAAATCCATCCTGAGATTACTCTGCTGACAACAGAATCTAGCCAGGAAACATCCCCAGACTCTGTGAACAACATATGCACTTGCTCAGCAGAGGAAGAAATATCAACATTTAAAGTCAGTAGAAGCCTTGTAATTTGATTTTATTTGATTAAAGTCAAGATCCCTTTTCTTTCAAGTGAAGGTTCTTATCTCCTGTTGAATTTGTATCATCAAAAGCTAAATAGATCTAAAAGGCTAATAGATAAGAAAAGAGGGCTATTTCATCTGGTGGAATTTCTGAACATTACATTTTTGCTTGAAGCCCTATGTCAAAATCCTTTCTAAGTAGTAGACAAAATTTTATGTGTAATCCCATAGAAATTTCAAATGAGCACAAAGTTGCATTTATAATTTTTTAAAGGGTAAAAAACCACACAAATTATTTTATTATCAAAAAATCCTCTTGAATTATTCAAACCAGAAGAAAAACCTCCCTGCAAACCATCTAATGTTTCAGCCACCTGATGCAGTGTGAGAGGAAGGGAAGACACTTCTTTGCATGGAGATCCATCAGCTGTTGACATCTCTAATAGAAGCAGAGCTACAGAGAATGTTCCTGCAGGTCTCATCTTGGAAGTCTAAATATTCATCAGAGAAATCTTCTTTGAAATGTACCTATAATGAATTTTATGAGTGTGTTTTGGGATAGTGCTGGTGGACTAAGTTCTACCATGTTAAAGATTTCTATCAATAATCTTCACACATACTTTGTCAGAGCACTTTCTATATTTATTATTTTTAAAAATCTATGCAACATTTGGTGGGAGTTTCTAGAGAAACATCCATGCTGCTCAGCATAGTTTATTTAAGACTGTGAATGCTAAACTTGCATCATTCCAGGTAAGATAATGTTTGAAAGCCTGCATTATTGCTGCACTTCCTAGAAGGCAATGCTAACTGTTTTGTTAGGCAAGGAAATAACTGGAGAAAATACATTTTACATACAAAGTGCATATTTAAATAGATGCAGCAGCTACTTTTGAATTTTTTTTGCAACCATGCATGTCACTTTTTCTGGGTGCAGACTGGCTGCAATTTTGAAATGTTAAAATCTTGCTCTCTCTATATTGTTGTCTCATGAAAACAAGATCTATATCGTTTCCTAAAGCCCCACTGCAAACTGACAGTGCTCTGCTGAAGCAACTGAGTGAAATGTACCTTCTTTGTGATAGGGTAGGAAAGCTCCCCAGGAGAAGTGGTGTAGTAATGAGAGCTGGATGTCAGCATGTGCCAGTGATAACTGCAGCAAGTGGCTCCTTTGACTTAGACAAATTAATTTGAAATTGAACTTGCTATGAAACTACACACGGCAGAAGCAAAACATATTTACTCAGATGAAGGCAGGAAGGGATGGCAAAGAAACTTAGATCTGACTTGTTTTCCACAAAGGCACAATACAAAACTCATTTAACTGGGCCTCCAGACAACTATTAAAATCAGCTGAAGCTACCTACAAAACTACTGCACTTGCTTGCCTGAACGTGGGAAATAAACCCAAATCATGTGGGCTGCTAGTGCCATCTATTGTGTATGGGGAAAAATACAGATACCACATGTAGGACTTGCCTAATTTCTCCTTAAGATGGGAGAAACACACTTTCTAAATTATATTACCAATCCAAGATATAGCCAAAGCTCATTAAATAACTGTGGTTGTTTATAAAATGCAGCATGTGTGTTTATTTCTGTGTATTGCAATTACTGCCAGGCCTCATCATGCCACTGCTGCTTGTGTCTGCAGGTGTGACTATACGGGCACTGGCACTCACAAAAATGCAGTGAAAGACAGACCCAGCTCTGACAGTTTTTAGTCAAAACTACAGAGGTTTTATACATTAAAGCCTATTTCTAACTGCCTATATTTCTCCCAAATAAATGGATATTAACTCATCTTCCAAGGAAACAAACATTATCCCTTCTTAAAATACATGGACCATGATGCCTTTCACTGTTTCTTAGAGGAGAGCAGCTCTTCCAGCCTCTTCCAGAGACAATATTTCCAGTGGACATTGTAAACCATTGAGAACCAACCTGACACCCTCTGCAGTCTTCAAACAGATGCTCTAAACCTTGAAGGCTTGTGAAAATGTGGTCAATATTAACACTAAGACTGTATTTACAGAGGAGTTTAAAACACCAAGCTCTTGAACCTCTTTACAAAATTCATGCTGGAATGTCCAAAATTCACTGATGTGTTGCCACAGTCCCTCTAATCAGCTTGGAAGTTTTGCTACCAGCATTAAGATCAAGAAATAAATGCCTTGCCATCAAGATTGTTGTACTACTGTCAAACAGATGTTGCTGTCACAGATAAGGCAGTGTGCAAACTGAGCAGGCCAGAAATTAAAGTTTAGCTTGGCTTATGAGAAAAGCCAGTGATAAGGTCATCACTAGCTTAGTGCACACTGGAAGGCAAAGCAGAGCAAGAACAGTGTCCTAAGAAAAAGGGGGTTTTAGGTATTTTGAGTTGGTAGAGTTTCATCCTTACACGATCTGTAACTGTGACGGAGACCACTACAGTGGTATATCTTCAGATATACCACAACAGTGGCATTTCATCTGCAGATCAAGCTGCACAACCTAGAAAAATCCCATTTTGCACTTCTGGAAGCAGTAGAATGATTTAGCATAACCACTAAAAATAACAGCAAGTATCATGTGATTTACTGGAGTTTATGCAAAAGGAATTTCTCAATCACTCCTGATGGGCTGACAAATAGAGAACATCATGCAGAGTAGATGATGAAAATATTTCTAGCACAGCTTCCAACCAAAAAAAAAAGCTATTTCTTGTTGCTAAGAAATATAAAAATATAGAAAAAAGGACCCATAGCAAAGCAACAGAAATGTGCTGTGACATTATCTGTGCTAACCTCTAGAGATCACTTGCCTGTAAATCTTAAAATGTAGTATTTAACAAGAGTCAGCCACAACTAAATTATACCTTGCTAGAATATTGTTTTGGCAATTGCTTGCAACTTGTCAACTCACATTTCAGCTGAAAAAAATACTTAAGCTGTTGACTGAAAATCTGCTTGGATTCTCTGCTTGGAACCAAAGAATAATCAAAATGTTTTCAATAGTTCTTCACTGCACAAATAAAAAAATAATAATCCATTGCCTCTATCTGCATGTCAATGCAAGTTGAGGTCTTAGGCCTAACAGATTTAATAAAAGGTGCATTCTTTTGGTCATTAATATAACTCATATTAAAATGTATCACAATAAAGCTCAGGAAAATGGGAAGGATTTCATTCAATACTTGAATTTACCTCTTGACTTCAGGGACTAAGGTGATCCTGATTCAGCCACTTTCTCTGCAATTTTTTTTCTTCCCTTTAGGATACTGTAAGCACTGTAAAGGTTGGCTATCATTTAAAATAACAACTTCTTGCTTCTTATACTTTATGAAAACTAAGAATAAAAAAAATAAAAAAGCAATACAAAAATTAAAAAGCAATAAAAGATTTAATACACAATGCACTAGGAAATATGGTCTTTTCTTAAGAGAGCCTTGAAAATAACGTGATGTTACTTTTTGTGGTTGATACACATTTCCTTTATGATCTTCACTTGAACGAATGTGTGTCCCTTACAGGATACCCAATCAGCAAGACATAAGGTCCTTCCTTCAGTCAGTACTAGATTTGATTTTTACCTTGGTTGTAGCTATAAACCTCTGCAAATAACCTGAATACATTGGAAAGCAAATCTTCCAGTGAAGAACAAACACTATTACTGTTTTTATCTGGAAGAATTTATAAACAAAACATCAACTCTTAAAGTTGTGAAACAGCTGAATTTAATAGTTTAAAATACACATTAAAAGAAATATTAACAGATGACTAATCTTAAGACATCACTCTCCAAACACACATTAGTTAGTGGATATTAGCAACTGAAAATCATCAATATTTCTGCATAAACTGTGATAGAGTGTGGAAAATGTAATTTTCAGAGAACATAACTCACAACCAAGTGATTAATGCACTGAATGGAGGTGGTGAATCAGTACATGAAGGAACATTTTGCCTGCAGATACTTGTAACATCTGACTTCTCAATTAGTTCCTTTCCATGTCTTTCATTATAGAAGAAAGTCTATAGCAGCAAATATCTTCATTCCAGATGCTCTCCAGGTTTGTTTTTAAATTTATTTTTATGTATCTAATACTAATACATTTATTTCTAAGTACCTGAAAACTACTGCCTCTTCTTATTTTCCATTCATTCCCAATACTTTTTTTGACACCTTCTTCACTCCATTGTAGATTAAACCACAGGCTGGAAAATTCTGCTTTATATTAACAAAATTGCAATAAGATTTCTGTTTATTACATCATGCTTAAATGTAAATTTACTTTCTATTCCCACTTCCATCTTTTGTTTCCTGTGGCCATCAGTGCATAAAAGGGAAAAAGGGGTGGATTTTTACATCATGTACTGCAGTGATGATTAGAAAACATCTTTCAAGCAATATAGTTTAAATTTCTCTTAGGATTTGCATTTGCAGTGCAGTGCCCAGTATCAGAAATATGTAGCATAGTGTTGCCATCTACTAAAATTTCTTTAAACAAAGATGTTCATTCTTGCTCTCACCATCTTCTCCAGCCCTTTGCAACTTAACAGTGTAGGAATTCAGTCCAAGTGATTTCCATTGCCTTTACACTTCTCTCTTTGCAAAATGTACTTTCTCAAGTTTAAAACTAATGCCACTGATCACACTAAAGCAAATTAAAAAGTACAGATATGTCCAAAATGGAAGAGCTGAGGAGATCAAGTCCTTGAGTGATTTTCTGGTGCTTCTAGATATTGCTTTTATTACAGTATTTTTAATACACCAAACCATATAAAAATTACAAAATATTGCAAAAAGTCAGGAGGAACCTTGCTCCGAGTTTTTAAAATCTTTTAGTGGTTGCTGGTGCAGAGTTAAGGGCATGGGCTCTTAACACAACCTCATCAATCCTTGTGCATCTTTTACTTTTTCTATAAGTAAAAAGAAACTTAGAATATTCATCAATATAAAATATTGTTCTTTCACTATCACAATTCTTCATGTATTTCTGTTGATATCCTTACAGAAAATCTCTAAAAGAAAAAGAAAGGAAGATCAGCTTAAAATAAAGAAAAATAAAGGAAGATAATTTAATTTTACAGTTCTATGATATAAAGTACAGGAGATGAAACAAAGCAAAAGAAAAAAGTGTTAAAGTGAAATAAATACTGGCGGAAAATTAGAAAAAATTATTATTTTTCTTTGAGTGTGGCATTTTTTACTGAATTAATAATTTGGTTTTCTCTGAGCACTGGTCATGACAAAAAGACGATAGAATCTAAAAAATCTTTCTGTCATTGTCAAACACTAACATTGGATTAATGCTATTTCATGGCCTGTAATTTAAAATGGCCACAATTGCATTTTATTTAATTTCATCACTTTCTCTTATTTTCATAATATTTATATTTAGTAAAAGGGTTTTTTTGTGTCTGAAGCACATATATCAACTAAGGATTGTTGATAAATATTGTGAGAATTACTGCATTGTCCTGCAAATCTCTGTCTCCAAGGGAAGAGTCTGACCTTTGATGAAAGAGATGCCATCGTATACATGGACATCAGAGAGTGATGGACTGGCAATAAATACCTCCCCCCAGAAATCATGCATTAAGTGATACAGACATTTTGGAATGGTTCTTCAATAATTCTGTCAGTTATAGAAGGCAATTATAAACCTTTAAGATCACGTGTTGTGTAATTTTGAACAATTTTTTTTTCTGAAAGAAGTGGTTTTTTCTGCTGAATCTAGCTTATTTTATTTTATTATTTTTTAATTTTTTTTTATTTTATTTAAGGAAAATCCCTATAGCCATGGTCTATTCAGTACTAAGTCCAAAGTAAACAGACATGGAAATGTTTGCTATTGTTTAGCAAAATATATGTTAACTCTGAATCCAGCTACTCAAACCAAGCAGGTTTTGTGTCAATACTTTTCCAAAAATTATTTCATATTTTTTTGCACTGTGAGGAAACATAGAGCAAAATGTGTAAAGCATCAATGATTGAAATGCTTTGGATTATTATATAAAATCCTTCAGGCACAAAGAAATTAAGTTTTAGTTGGATCATTTATTTTGTTATTATGTCACCTTTAGAGAGCCTCTTTCTACAAAAAAAAGTGGTAAATAATTGACTGCTATTAATTTTCAAGATCAAACACATCGAACTATTAAACTGAATTTTATGTTTAATAATCAAGGGGGAGAATATTCCTTATGTAGACAGAGATCATTTCTGTGCCTGGTAACCTTTGTTTCTGTATAGCTTTGATGCATCTATCTAGGTAAAGAATGATAATTTTCTATTACATTGTTATATAATTCACAGCACTTAGTCACTGCTAATATATGTAGATACCAACCTGAAAATCTCTAATGAATGTTAAAAAGAAGAAGATGAAACCAAAGGCCACTGTCCACTCACAGATTGCACTCATAAAATGGTAAGTATAATCCTGATGGAATGAGATAGATAACAAATTGTCAGATTAAACAGCTAAATAAAATAAAGGTGAAATGATATAGACATTTCCTTCTGTTAATTCAACAAGTAAGATTTATGACTGGTCATCTCTGTTGTATAAAATTAAATTCACATTTTGTTTTTATAGAATGGTGAGTAAATTTATCAAGGTGCATGTGTTACATTGTCTTGTGCAGTACCATTGAAGGCAGTAGAAGAAAAGCACAATTAGCACAGGATCAAAACAGAGGTTGAATGTAATATAATCCTGAAAAAATTCAGTTGTTGCATTAAGATTACTGATGTGCCCATGCTCCAAGCTTTCACTCAGAGCCACTGAGCTCAGCAATTCTGACCAAATCCTTTCCATGTTTTGAAATGGAGAGCCACCCTCAATGACAGCTCCTGACAAGACTTTTATTTTAAACTGTTATTGAAAACCAATGTCACATGACACAAACAGAAAGCAAAGTGTTTCTTAACATGCCATCACCAAAGATGCCATCTGTTTCAGTAATATTATTTTTTCCTCTTTGCATCACATAAAAACCCACAAAATCCCCAAAGATATTATTAAGATTGTCTAATTTGCAAAGATTTATCTCACAGCTGCCTTGCCACTGTTTGGTTGTAGTACATTTGCTAAGTGTGATATTATTAAGCTCTTCGAGCAGGATATACTCTCTGCATTATTTAACTTTTTTTTTTAATACCTCCTTTTAGCAAAATTTGCCCAAAACCAAAAATTAGTTTTCAGAGTTTCATTCTGAAAACATCAAAATGGATTCAAATACCTAAAATTAACTTTAGGATATTTTAGGTCACAGTCCAAATATTAGTGACAGTATCAAAGATTATTTAATAAAGAATAATAAAAAAGCTGAGAAAAAAGCCCTCAAAAACTACAGAATTAAATTGGTCCACTTATTGTTTCATGTGAAAAGTTAATTTTCAAGAAAATTGACTATAAAGGGAAGTAGAACTAATTACCAGATTTTTTTTTGTAGTCTTTTTCTATGGGAAACTCTCAAGTTGCTGGTCAAAATGAAAGTCTAACTCTTTCAAGATTGATCACCCATGACAAATTTTCTTACCCACACCGCAGACATCTTCCTAATGAAGAAGTGACTGGAAACCAGCATTGCACAGATCTGTTCATGATAATGTGCTATTTGAAGTCTCTGGCATGTCTGTAGTGCTTTAAGATAAATATAACAGATTCCCCAAATAATATCACACAAGGTAAGTTGGCTACCTAGTAAGATTTTACCTTTTCACCTGGAGTCCAATCAATTTTTGTCATGGAAATTTTTGAAGCAAACACAATCACTGGGAAACACAGTGTAAAGGAAACTATGCAATATCAGTGAGTAAAAATGAAAATGTCTGCTTAAAAAAAAACAACAACCAAAACTCAGACAATCTTCCCCTTCTGTAGTACAGGAGACCCTGAGCAGCCAGAATATCAAATCAAGGTATTAAGAATATAATTAAATGAATCACCTTATTACAAGGCAGGTGGTAATAGCAATTAAACCACATTTCTGCAAGAATTAAGGTTTCTGTACGTTCTTTTAAAGTATAGACAGTAAGGGAGATACTCCAAACTTAGGTTTCACATGCTTCTGTGAAAAACACTGGAACATTGGTTTTAAATATACTGAAATAAGAGATAAAGCTTTTTAGAAGCTCCCAAAACTTATTTTTATGCTATTGATGATGTCTCAAAATGCTGTATTATACATATTAGAGAGCCCTAAGTAAAGAGTGTGACCTCGTTTTTATTTTTTATCAGCAATGATTTAACTTGAAAGGAAAACCATGAACACATAAAGGGAAAACCATGGCATGCACCATAAAGGATACTGGGAATGAAAGCAATGCATGATATGGCAGAAATGGCCATCCTTATGTGGCACACAAAGTAAGTGTTCCATCGTGGGCAGGACTTGTAGGAGATTATAGACTGAAGTGTGATGTACACAACACCCGAGCCAAAGGCCACCAGAGCTCCTATGTCATGGACACTGGGAACAGCCAGCTCCTGGAAAGGGAATCAGCACACTGGTTAGCTGCTATGACCTGAAGAAACTGGCAGGTAGCGCACATGAATGTAAATTTCCTGCACGACACACTGATTAGAGGAACTAGACTGACTACTAAGGGAATAATTTCTAATTCCAGCTTTGCTCTGGTCTCCTGACTTGAAACATCACCTGACCTTGAGCAAATCTCACATCCTCTTCATGTTTCAGTTATTCTATTGGCAAATAGGGATCAGAATGTACTGTTCACTAGTTGTGCATATACAGTGAAAAGACTGAAGGCTTGCAAGCCACCATTTCCAGCTTCTTGGGCAATTAAGGATGCTTGAAAATCTGCTAGATCAGATGCTTCTTAGCTAGATTAGATCCTTATTATGCTCAGAACCCTTTCCACAAACTGCCCTTAACATGGAAAGCAGACTCAAAGCAGAGGAAATAGAACTTAAGTGAGGAAGGACTTTATGGACTGGCAGTGAGACACAACAGAGATTAGATAAGAACCATTGTTATAACTGTCAATGAATCCCCTTGGAAACATTAGGATCAAAGTTTCTGCATCCCATTCATCATCTTCCTTTTAGGAAGGAGCTGCCTAAAAGGAAGACTACTGAAAACATAAAGCACTGACATAACTTTTGAGATATTCAATGGAAGCAACACATAGAGACTACACTATTCATAAATTATTTTGCATTCCTGATTTGTCTTTTCCCTATTGAAGCTGAGTTTGGTTTCTATTTCAGTCAGGCATCATCCAACAATTTTTTTTTGTGCCACATATAAATCTTTTCAATAAGAACAGGGATATTTTAAAGTAAAATATGATTAGAATAGACTACAGTGCCTGTGGTGTTTGCAATCCACACACACTGCCTGGATGCAAAGCTAAAAAGGGCAAGTTACATCTTAAGACAGAGAGGTTTTTTTGTCTGAAAATGCCATTTCCATTACATGTAAAACTGTTCTGGCTGTTGAAGGCCCAACAATCTTTATTTTCAATTTCTGTGTATGTCATCATGTCACTATATAAGCACAATTGTATTTAACAAAATGCTCCAAGGTAGACCATCCTTTAAAAGAAATAATGCAGCTGTTTCCACAGATTTTAAGGCAGTATCTCAAGCCACCTGCCAATTAAACTTAACTTGAATCTAGGCTGAAGCTTTCAGTGCAATTGCCCTAATATTTGTGTCAGAATCTACCTTATTATACACTTCCTCACTAGAAAAGGTGAAATGAATAATTTGTTTTGGTATTTTTTCTCCCTATTGATTTTCTTTCAGACACTGAGTGGGAGAACTTGGGTTTGTAATGAGATCCTTACTTCTGGCAAAGTAAGCAGTAGTTTTACATGTCTCTATCAATAGATAAGACATGTTGTTATGCCTTTTCCTACAGACTCAGAAGTTTAACAGGCTGATATTGTGCTCAATTTTCTAATCTAAGTCAGATAAGATTAACTTATTTTGTAGAAAATTCTCCTGGTGAGTATGCCATCATTCAGCAAAAAAAGCAGATGTTTTTGTTAGTCTGACTTATTCTGCCCTACCTGATTATAAGCAAACTAAACTTGCAATAGCAAAATTTTTTACACTCAAGTTTTCACAGAAAAATATTTACAGAAAAAAAATCCATATAGTACAGACATGTTACAAGACAATCACACAGAAAACTCCTTAATGGCATAACTGCCCAAGCAAAAATTCTGTTGTATAGGGAGGAAACAAGTCTGTTGCTGAAAAGTTACTCAAAAAAAGGCAAAAGCAAGACACACATTCTAACTCCATTTTCCAAGGGTCTATATGGGGAAAATGTTAATCACTGTTATCTAGTTTAAATTTTTAATGGTAAAGCAATCTTATTTTATTTTCATTTTTGTTATGAAATTTATGGTCATACCTGAAAAGTTGCAACTATGCCCATTCCAGTGCAGCCCATCAAACCCACACATAATGTAAACATATTGCATGAAGATCTAACAAAGTGTGATGATTCATTTTGCTTCTCTATTAATAAATATCTGATGTACATTGTAATTGAAGCTGAAAAAACAAAAAAAAAAGTTTTGTTCAATGATCACATATTGATTACATTTTAAAAACCTTTTCCTGTAATACATGGCATGCAGAACAAAATTATAAACATAATTAATAATACTATCTTTAACTCTGCTGGAATGAAGAAGTTAATTCAGATGAACTTTGAGGTGGAACTTCATTATCTTTGTCTTAAAATTGCATATTATTTCTATCTAGAACTGAATGCACATCAGTTCAAGAAAAGCACAAATTTAAATCCCATTCTCCTGGGTGTTTTGGGCACAGAGGCATTGCTATTCCACATTAGGAACAGATGTTACAGGGAGATAAGAACCATAAGCTGCAAGTGGGAGGCCTTATTCTGCTCTGAGATGCAGAACTACATCTTGTGCCAGAACTACATCTCCTTCTGATGGATGGTCAGAAGAATTAATTCCTTTTTGAAGAGTCACTGCATAAAATGCAGTTCACTCCTGGCAAACACCTGTACTGAATTAGGAAATCATGGTTCCTCAGGATATAATAAGCTGTAGACTGAATTCCACAGTTCCATGACACAGGACACAGTTTCAGCCTATGTACAGTTGGAAAAAGAAATCAGGCAACTTTGCCCAGGCACTGTGAGGTTACATTAAACACTACACAATTGTGAGCTCTTATAAAAGGTAAAATATGTTTACTTTGCCTTAAGGCCGTCATACAGAGATACACAGCTCTTGATCCTCCATCCTTTGAAAGGCAATAGAAAATGCCAAACTTCCTGATTCACATCAGTTATTTTGTAGAGAAGGAGGCACATTGAGGAGAAAACCAGGTGTTGCTTCAACACTGTTCTTCCCTTTACTGCAGCATCTTAGAACCTGAGGTTTCCCTGCATCAGAATTTTTGCAGAGTAATTATGCCATCTTTGCTCCACTTTTATTTCCAGTGTGCTGACTCCTTTGATAAGGTGCTCTGAAGAGACACAAGTGCCTCTGAGCCTGCACTAACTGCTCCTAAGGACCCAACACTCCAGGTATTACTTACATCCATCTGATATTACCATTTGACTGTGGAGAAGTTTTTCTGCAGAATACTAAATACAGTTCTGTAATTAAAGCAGGCACTAATTTTCCATTAATTCTCATTTCTTCATTCTGTTCAACCCAAATACCTTATACATACCTAGAAGTGCTGAAATATTAATCATAAAACCAAAGACACCGCTCTCAGGAGGTTTAGTTCCAGTGTCACTAAAGCAGGAAGAGAGACAAATTAAAAGTTAATTGAGACCTGTGAAACATAAATGAGACAATTGAAATCCCATGAGAAGTAGAACTCATGTGAACCTCTTCTGTGTGTGTAAGGCAATTTATCTTCTTCTGCACCATTTGTAGTGGAGAATCCTTCTTTTCAAAAAGAAAGCATATTTTAAGAGTGTATGCTTTGAATTGTATTTCTTCTTTTTCTGTATGCAATATGCAAAGATGTGACAGACCTGTACTTTGCTCATGAATGGCATGATTCCATAAATGACATTTCAGAAATAATGTTTCTTTTATCCGCTGAATTAACACTGTGGTAGAGTAAAATATATCTAATGGCAGTCACTATCTTAAGATGTGAGAGAATTTGGTTTAATTTCTTTAAAAGGACTTGACCCTATGAGAGAAATTGTGTTCCATGCCCAGGAATGTTCCTAGGAACTGTTTAATTTACTAATGCAGATACAGCTTAAGAGTACTCTATCTCCAAGGTGTTGTAAGTCTCTTCTGATGAAACACTTCACCTTTAATTAGAAGTTCACTGGGACAGAGAGAGGGAGCATGAGTGTGAGAATATCTACAGAATTTATATACATATCTAGATGCACGTCTATATAAATGAAAGATATAATGTACACAAAACATTTGTTTTGTAGAGAATGGAACACCTTCACCTTAGAGTCCTTTCCCCTCTTTTCCCTACATAAGTGCAAAGACCTAGCCCAGAGAATGCCCTTTCCTCACAGAATGGACATACTCCTGGGAGCATGTGAGCTCAAGCAGAACTCTTCTTTGGAAGGTGAATACCCTGTTGAAAGAACAGTACTATGATCTTGTCACCTCTTTCTACTAATTTTTCTTCCCTGATGTTCATTTTTTTCTTGTTTAACATACAACCAGTTGATATCTATTTGATCAGGTTCTGTTGATCAAGCCAATGGAAAAAATCTAATTCTTCAGTCTTTACATAATTTTAGTGTGAGCTAAGTTTCCAGTTACTGGGCAGTACCAAGAGGCAGAATAGTGTGTTTGAACATAGGCACCCAAAAATTCTGCTATCAGATATGTTGTGACCATGTTCACAGGGGTCCCAGGATGAGGGAAGAGACGAGGATGTGACTCCATGTTTCAGAAGGCTTGATTTATTATTTTATGATACATATTATAGTAAAACTATACTAAAAGAATAGAAGAAAGGATTTCATCAGAAGGCTAGCTAAGAATAGCAAAAGAAGGAATGAATTAGAAGGGCTTGTGTCTTGGACAGAGCCCGAGCCAGCTCACTGTGAGTGGCCATTAATTAGAAACAACCACATGGACCAATCATAGATCCACCTGTTGCATTCCACAGCAGCAGATAATCATTGTTTACATTTTATTCCTGAGGCCTCACAGCTTCTCAGGAAGAAAAATCTTAAGGAAAGGATTTTTCATAAAAGATGTCTGTGACAATATGTGAACACATGAGGGTTTTAGCTAATGCCAAAACTTAGTGGACACTGAACAAGGATTCTGAGAACAAACCTTTCTCCTGGAGTGGGAGTGTCAATCTGCTGGAGGGTAGGAAGGCTCTACAGAGGGACCTGGACAGGCTGGATTGATGGGCCAAGATGAGTGGTAGGAGGTTCAGCAAGACCAAGGCCTGGATCCAACACTTCGGCCCCAACAATGTCCAGCAGAAAAGAACCTGGAGGTGCTGGTAGTCAGCAGCTGAAAATGAGCCAGGGTGTGCCCAGGTGGCCAAGAAGGCCAGTGGCATCCTGGCTTGTGTCAGCCACAGCGTGGCCAGCAGGAGCAGGGCAGTGACGGTCCCCTGTTCTTGGCTCTGGTGAGGCCACAGCTCAAGCGCTGCTGTGAGTTTGGGCCCCTCACTGCAAGGAAGATATTGAGGGGCTGGGGTGTGTCCAGAGAAGGGTAGCAGAGCTGGAGAAGGGTGTGGAGCGCAAGTCTGATAAGGAGCAGTGGAGGGAGATGGGGGTGTTTAGCCTGGAAGGAGGCTGTAGCCATGTGGGGGTTGGCCTCTGGGTAACAAGCAACAGGACAAGAGGAAATGGCCTCAAGTCGTGCCAGGGGAGATTTAAAGTGGATGTTAGGAAAAATTTCCCCACAGATGGGGTGGTTAGACATTAGAATGGACTGCCCAGAGAGGTGGTGGAGCCACCATCCCTGGAAATGCTAAAGAAAATCCTGGACTTAGGGCCATGGTCTGGTTGACATGGTGGAGTTCAGTCACAGGTTGGAATCAGTACCTCAGAGGTCTTTTCCAACCTTTGTTGATTCTGTGATTCTGTGTATAATGAGACAAGTAGGTACTAGCTAGGGATATTTTTTATGTCATTTAATAAGATGAATACTCTTCATTCCAGCAGTGAGGCTGGATTAGGTTTCAGCACTAAGATTCTGGAGCTACCACTGAGTACAGCCAAAATGACCTCAGCATGAATGCTCTCCACACGCAAAAGAGAAAGCACTCTCTACTTTAGCAATCACTCTCAAGGATTTTGGTAATTTTGTGAAGTTCAGGACAGAAGAGTATGACCATCTCAAATGACTTGATTATTTTAGAAATTCGTATTTGCTCTCCAACCCCTCTATGTCATAGAAGGATTTGTTTAACAAAAGTTGCTAAGATGATTTATCAGAAACAGGAGGAAGCTTAGGATAAAAGTAGGATTTTTTCTATGAAAAGCTCATGAAAAAAAATAGAGAAAATTCATATATTTCTTTTTACTAGGTTGATTCCAAATTCTCAGACAACAAAAGTTTGAACCAAGCTTTTTGACAAGTCTTTACAACTTGTCAGGCATTGGGAATCCCTATTCACCTGAATTTTCTTGTTGTAATGCTTTCTGAAGACTTGCTCCAGCTGGTAGTCTGTATTAATCTTGTTTCTCTTTTAGAGTGAAATTGATGAAAACAGTAAACTGTGTCTTTTTGTTTGTTTGTTTGACACACCTGAAAATCATCTTAATTTGTGTTTCATTTAGCCCATTTTTTAACCTTGAACTTCATCTTTTCCTTTTGTTTCTGGAGTGTTTTCATTAGCACAACAAAGGAGCACATTTAAAATGTGGACCACTTGTGACAATCTTCAAGGACTTTTTCAAATCAGAAACCACTCTGTGGTAAGCACAGGACTGTAATCACTTCAAAGCTTCTGAAGGGCTTTAGGTGAGCCGAGAATGGAATTGGCACACACATAGAAAGCCATTTGAAGTTCTTGGAACACATTGTAGGAGCAAACCAAATAACCTGAAATTGCACTGAACTCCATTTTTTACCAAAGTATTTTCTCAAGATAAAGGCTTATAGGTGATTTTTGCTGTTGGGGATTTTTAAACTCAACAATCTTAGATTATGTTGTAAAGAAAATTCATACCAGGAATATTAAATCACAATCTATTTACAAAATACTGCACTGGACTGTAAAGGACACAATCTTCTAAATGCTATATTTTGCATTAAAAAAGCTAAATGAATACTTGGATTCATATTAATTTTTCTTTAAGTCTGCTGCTTTGAAAAAAAAAAGATTAGCAAAAGAAGTATCGGTGACAGTCCCCTTGTTTTTACAAAAAATAAAAAAGGAAATGGCATATTTGAAACAAAAATGTGCTGACTTATTTGAGCTGGTGCATAGGTGAGTTCAACCTCCATGGAAAAGATGAGGAACCCTGTATGAAAATGACAGCATTTGTGTCCCAATCTCAAGCAGAAAAATTTTAAAAATGAACAGTCTTCGCAAGAGTAGAAAGACAAGAAGGTGAAGGAGACAAGGAATAAATATTTTAGACCCAAAAGACTCCTCGTAATTGAGTTGTCTTCAGAGCCATCATAAACTATTTCTCTTCAAACTGAAGTCCCAAATTTTTAAAATAAGAAGATTCTATTCCACCTACAGGGATTCTGATTTTTCCAGAGGTACCAACTGGTAGGAAATACTTTCAGGAAAATTTCCTTTACTCTTTCACTGAGAATTCAAACAAGCAAACAGCCATCCCAGCAAATCCAAATTGGTTTGGATTTTGAGCAGTGTGAGTAACAGGACTAATTTTGGCACAACCTCATCATCTTTTAGGATTCAGCTGCTAGAAAACACAAAATCATATTCATTTTATCTACCAGGAATTGTATTTATATGGTTTGTTTGATGGGACATTAGCACAACCTCAAAGACAAATTTAGGCGTGGTCTCTCGCTCTAACAGCTGCTACATTGTAAGCAAATAAAATTAATGTTTCTTCAAGGCATACACAGAGTACTTGGGGAATGAGTGTAAGAATTACAGAAATGTTGAACTCAAGTATGTCAGTATTCTTCTCCTTTGTGTAACTGGAATTTCCCCATACGAGCTCTATTTAATTTTTATACTTCATTTTAAGATATTGCACAACTGAAAGGTTGCAACATTCTTCCTCTTTTTTTAACACTCTTAGTTTTACTAAATCACATTCTCACTCACATGATTCATATTCTTAGGCTAAAGCAATGACCTGCAAATTAAGAATATGAATATGGTATGACTATTGTCCTGAGTACTTAGAAAAAACCTTGTATTATTCTCAAATGCATCTTCTATGAAGTTCTTATGCTTAGACCCCATGCCTTTAGAATTGTTGCAGGTGCTTCACCAATAGTCAACATATTCTTAGTCCAAATGTGGTGTTAAAAGGATGTAACATAAACAAGGCTTTTAAAAAGCTTTACCAGTAAATGCAGAGAGACCAAAATGTGAGTGGGAATCACTGGTGCAGCCTCTTATGTCTTTGCTTTGTTTAGGTTTTATAGGGCTTTTGGCTTTATGGACTTTTATGGTGATTCCATAGCTAAAGGATAAGAACAATGTTTAGTGGGAGCTATTCCATTAAGTTGATATAACTGTGGCAGCTGTGATACATTCCCTGGAGTTGTAGAGTTGTGACTTAAAGGTTTGCTCCCTCCCTTTTAGAAAGAATGACACAATTAAGATACCTGGGCTGTCAAAAACTTAACTGCAAACAAAACTATACATAAAAAACCACATCCCACTCTCTCATGTATTTTATTCTATGGCATGGCTTCAATATAAGAAAAATGATTTCTCAAATTTCTTACTACAGGATCTCAAAATACTTCTGAATACAAAACATGTACAATTTTATCAAATTATTAATTTTTGTTAGTTAACACTGGAAAAATTGCACTGATCACAAGCACTTTTGTGTTAGTAAAGCTTTGTGTGTAATCAAGGATGAGCAGTAGGGTATTTGTTCAAGTACAAGAACAAGGCTTTCCAAGAGCTTTCCAGATTTGTGAAGAGAGTCTTAAAAAGTTTTGCTAATATAAATATGAAGCCCAACTTTCTCTAGCTCAATTTGAATGAAGCTCAGCTATCTTGTGGGTTGTGGTGTCATTTGCTCTTGCCTATGATGACAAACCCTAATTTTCAATCACATTTTCTTCTATGTGCCAATCAGGTTAGCAGTCTTCTGAAATTCTGCATGCCCAAAAAGTCCTTCAAAGTATTAGGTCTAGATGCATCTTTGTCACAGACATCTTTTATGAAAAATCCTTTCCTTAGGATTTTTCCTCCTGAGAAACTGTGAGGCCTCAAGAACAAAATGCAAACAATTATTATCTGCTGCTGTGGAATGCAACAGGTGGATCTGTGATTGGTCTCATGTGGTTGTTTCTAATTAATGGCCAATCACAGCCCAGCTGTCTCAGACTCTGTCGGAGACACAAACCTTTCTTATTCATTCTTGCTTTTTCTATTCTTAGCTAGCCTTCAGATGAAATCCTTTCTTCTATTCTTTTAGTATAGTTTTAATATGATATATATTCTAAAATAATAAATCAAGTCTTCTGAAACATGGGGTCAGATCCTCGTCTCTTCCCTCATCCTAAGACCCCTGTGAACACGGTCACACATCTTGAAAGATGTATTTTATAACCTTGTTTAGATCTTCTGGCTAAGAGAGATACATTTTATAACCTTGTTTAGGTCTTCTGGTAAGAAAGATATATTTTATAACCTTGTTTAGATCTTCCAAGAGAATCAGAGACACTCTTGGATTTCTGGCTAACCTTCAATCTATTGAGAGATAAATGCTAACATTTTCATAGTTTAGATTTAAATGTTAACATAAGCTATGCATAAAGAATTATTTACACAGAATTGCACTTAAATGAAAAAGGTTAGAGAAAAAGGATGCCAGGCATCTCTTTAAAACCTATTGGTCCTATAAAGAAATATAAAAAATGTGTGTTTGTGGGGATGTGTTTACTGCAAAAGCCATCGCAGGGCTTTGAGTCCAGTCACCATCTGGTGCACTTTGGCCTAGTTCTGGACTTATACAAACAAAATTACACTTCCACCACGTAATTGTAAACATTTTCTAGCATCAGGCCTGCGTTGGCTGCAGCAGAAAACCTCCATGTCCTTTCTTTCCATGGTGTCTTCAGCGTCAGTGTCCTGTGGCTCCCAGCGGTGCTGGAGGTGTGATGGGTGCCGGGGGTGCCCAGCGTGTCCCTCTGTCACAGGGAGGCCCCTGGGGACCCCAAATTCCCTCCGGGGAGCCCCTCAGGACACCTCCCACGGTCTCACACACGCACGAACCCCGCAGCTCCCCCGCCTCACCTGATGTAGGGCACCAAGGGCTCGACGTGCCCCGCCAGCACGGCGATCACATAGGAGATGATGAAGGCGGCCGAGGACCAGCAGACGAGCAGGGCGGGCACGAAAGCCACGCCGGGCATGCAGCACAAGAGCATCGCCCCCGGGGCCGGGGCAGCGGGGCAGCGCTCACGGCCGGGCACCGGGGACTGCCTGTCCCCGCCCGCCCCGGGGATGCCCCGCCGGGAACGGCGCTGCTTTCCCTTCGCTTTCGCTTCTCCGCGGCGCTCCCCGCCCCCAGGAACAGCCGGGGCCCCTCCGCCTGTCCCCGCTGCGCGATCCGCAGAGTTTGCGGCCGCAGAACTTTCCCCGTGTCCCGGGGCTGCGGCTCTCGCACCGCACACGCCCCGTCCGGGCAGGGAGGCGGGCGGTGAGATGCTGCCCCGACCGCTCACCTACTGCTTGGGCCTCCACAGTGTTCTTTAAAAGGCCTAAAAATGGGTCCATTGGGCTCTTTGCAGCTCATATTATATGTGCTGCAAAGAGCATATTACATGGCTCTATGCTGATATTTACTATATGTATTTTGACCTATTGATTAGTAGTATTGACTACTAATGTAGTGCTGTATTAACGTCTTAATAATACGGTACATGTAGTCTTGTAGTTAAAAGGTAACTTTTGCAGTTAAAATAAGACCTCTGTAAGTGGGATATTTTTTAAAGAAAGGAATGAGGCACTTGCACCAGATAGCAGCTGCAGGACACTGAAATCTTTCAGAGAAAAAGAATTTATTGCCCGCTTATCAGAAGAAATGAACTTCTTCTTGCCTCGAAGGCAGTGTTAAGATTAAGAAGTTGACACTGACCAGACAGAATCCTGTGTTTCAACAGAATTTATGCATCATGTATGAGGTGTATGAATATGCAACAAGCTATTGTTTTTAAGCATTAATCCTTTGTTAAGGGGGTCCTTTTGCAGGCTCCTGCTGCCCAGAAAAAGGTACTTGGATGTCCATAACTCTTTGTCTCTATTGTTTCATATTGTCCTAATTCAATTTGTCCAAATTATTTTTACTGTAATTGTATTACTATTTTTATAAACATTTTATTACTATTAAACTTTTAAAACTTTAAAAACAAGTGATTGGCATTTTTCACACCGGCACAGAAACCAGGTCAGAAACTGAGCCAGTCCCACTCCAGAGTCCTGCACACACCTCACCCGCCTTGGACTTTCATTTCAAACATATAATGTAGCCTTGGTCTCCAAATTTCCCCTGAAATTCACTTCTCCACATGCTTAGAGGGAACCATAGTTTAATTCATAATCATGCTGTGTTCAGCATTTTCACTTTTGTTTAGCCTGAAGCCATGGACATTCTGCCAAGGGTGTTTCTGTTTCCTTTGATTGCTTGCAGTTATCAGCCCTCCAAACCAACATCCAAACTCGAGGTCGCTGTTCTGCTACAAAGATATGTGTGTGCATGCTCAGCCCCTCTCCCTGAGAATGTATTGAGGGTTTTGCCTTCAGTGCACATTCCCTGTGCTGGATGCACACAAGGTGAGTATTTGCCATGCTTTGAAGGCTTTGGGAATGGAGATAGAAATTACATAAAAGGACCAGGGATAGTATATCTTAATACAAGTACAGAAAAGTAATTAAAAAATTATTCAACCCCTAAGACTGGAGGTAGTTGATGCCCTTCTTCTTGGCACTAGTAAGTTGCTCATACTCTTAACATACAAATTGAGCATAACAGTTCACACCATGCCCCAAATTCATACTTCACATTTCCACAGCTAATCTGCCTTCTAGTAAATCTGAGTGACAGAAATTTCTGACTGAAAGAACAGGTCTATTTCTCTTTATGTTAAAGGTGCAAAAATAATGGAAGGGAGATAATGTTTGAGCTGTCTTAATATGCTGGTTAAAAAAATTCTATGTAATCATGCCTCAATATCAGGTATCTTCATGTTTTTTCCTCTTGAAACAGAAAATTAAAGAAATAATATACAGAAATGAAATCTAGTCTCTCTGGTAAATAAAGGGCAGAAACATGTTGATGGTAATTATATTTATAGCAGTAGAATTTTAATTTTTAGTATATCAGTAATTTAGTTTTTTTGTTTGGTCCCTCGCAAAAAGAAGACGGAATTCACTTTATTTTACTGCATCAACATTTAAGTCACACTGTTGGAAAAATGTTCCATCCACAGTTCTGCAAGTTCCTTGTACTACCTTTAGTTTTGCAAGCAGTAAATAAATTACTCTAAAGTGTGAGTTGAGTATTTACATTATTCACATGACTTTTTGAAATGCCTGAACACTATTTGGAGTGAAAGAAATGGACACGTTTGGCTCAAGTAGGTGGCAATTGACTGTTTGGTGATCACTAGCAAAGGCTCTCGTTGCTATGTAAACAATTATTGCAGCTCACTTGATGTTTCATTTTCTTTATAACTTTATTGTAAAATTTGAGCAGTGATCTTAAATAATTTTTAATAATGTATTTTTAATGATGCATAATTTTTTAAAGAAGCATGTTCTTTAAAGATCATTAGAAGCTGCACAGAGTAACAAATGCATGTTACTCACGAACTTGGGGAGAGTAATTTTATTTACTGGACTTGAGAACACTAATGTGCTATTTCAAAGACAGTCTATGTATTTTAATTCATTTTGTTTTCAATCAGTTATATTAAAACCCTAGGAGTATCGAAATATAAAATAACTAATAATGGATTTTAGTACAGCTTCATGGGATTATTGTGGATGGAAAATTAGATATGAGTCATCAGCGTGCACTTGCAGTCCAGAAAACCAGATTTATCCTGGGCTGTATGAAAGCATGGGAAACATGACCAGAAGGCTGAGGAAGGTGACCCTGCCCCCCTGCTCTGCTCTGCTCTGATGAAACCCCACCTGGAACAATGCATCCAGCTCTGAGGTCTCTTGCACAGGACATGGACCTGTTACAGGGGGTCCAAGGAGGGCCACAGAAATGATCAGAGGGATGGAGCACCTCTCCTTGTTGGAGAAAGGCCAACAGAGCTGAGGTTGTTCAGTCTGGAGGAGAGAAGGCTCCAGGGACAACACATTGCATCTTTTCATTATTTAAATGGGGTTTAGAAGAATGACTGCTAGAGACTTTTTACCAAGATCTGTAGTGACAGCACAAGGGGAAATGGCTTTAAATGAAAGAGAGTACGTTTAGATTACATATTAAGAAAGAATTCTCAGTTCTGAGGGTAATGAGACACTGTGACAGGCTGACCACAAAAACTGTGGATGCCCTGTTAAAGACCAGCCTGGATGGGGCTGTGAGCAATCTTGTCAAATGGGAGGTGTCCCTGCCCATGGGAGTGGGGTTGAAACTAGGACATCTTTATGGTCCTTTCTGAACCACACCCTGCTATGATTCTATGATTCTGTGGTTTACACAATGATCAGACTACTTCAAATTAGAATTATTAGAAAAATAAATATGTCAAGGTGGGCAAATAATAACACGTCCATGTCAGTGATTTGAAAATATATGAAGGTAAGGAAATAATAATGGAAGAAATCTAAAATAGCCTATGCTGCTGGTTCTTTATCTCCTCTTTTCTCCTTCTTTACTCAAAATATGGTTTTCATGGACTTTATATTTATTATAAATGAATATTCTTTATAATACATGCATTTTACAAACTCATTCATTATGGAATTACCTGTAACATGAAAGACCCAGTTAGAAGAAACTCCTTCTCCAAACATATTGGTTTTTAATATCTCTGCATGGGTTTTACATTAAACCTGTACAGAATAGTTACAATAGCATTTACTTCCCTGATTTGGGAAAGAACCTGCTGGAAGATGGAAGGATGGAAGAACAAGTGAGACAAGAAAATGGTAAACAGTAAAAGTTTGGAATGAGAGCAAGAGAGATGCAGTTCAGCTACTTCTTGAGATCTGTTGCTACACACAATCACTAGGGAAAAAAGCAGTCAATCTGTGAATGTAATGCTTAAATTCTTTTACTAAGAACTGGTTATTAACTGGTTTATTAACACAGGTTGCACCAGAAATACATTTACAGAAGGAATCAAATACACTACCTGTAACTTCTTCAGATTACTGTGTGAAGAGTTCAAACTGGTTTGTGGTATCTCTTCACTTCCTCTTTGGTCATGTGCCAGCATCTGTAACCTTCCGTCTGTAATAAAAGCATGTGTAAACTATTTTCACTTCTGACAGGAAGTTTGGAGCAGTAATAGTAACAATACACAACTTCTGTGAAGTCTTAATGCTGTGAGGCATTTGTGGCATGATGTTAATATTTCTAAAAGGTAATGGGATTTAGTTATAAGGCAGTTTTCAGGTGTTATTGTTTAAGAGATGGTTTATTTTGCTCCATTTATTTTGGGTCCCCCCTATAGATAGCTAGATTATATCTAAATGTCTAACAAAAATTCAGAAAAAAGATGTCTTAGCTGTCAAAAATATTGGACAAGTCAAAAGCTGACAGATCCCTTAAGAATGAAGAGAGGTAACTACTGGGTTGAAATTGTGTCATTTCATCTCTCCAAAAAACTCAAACCAAAGACTCAAAAAACAAAAACAAAAACAAAACCAACACTCCAAACCCAAAACCAAATAAAACCAAAAAACAACCAACCAATAAAAAAAAAACACCCCAAAAAACAAAAACAAGCAAGCAAAAAAAAACACCGCACAAAAAACTACTACGCGCGCACACACACACACACACAAAACAAACAAACAAACAAACAAAAAAAACCTAAAAAGCCCCAAAAAACCAAAAATGAATAGAAGTAATGTCTTGCAATAGAGATGAAGTGTGAAAAGGTTTATTCCAGAATTTTTAGAGAAAATTAGCTCTCAAAATGTATTTTTTTTTACTACTCCATGCTGCGTTTTCAGTTAATCCTTGGGTGATGCTTTTTCAAATAAAACGTTTATTGGGAGAAATCTTTGTTTCCAGAATGCATGAGCTGCAGACTGACTAGGGCTACAAAGAGCAAGAGAGAGACTTTAGCTGCAGATGAACCATTCTCCAGTGGCTTTGTTGTCCTTCCCTCTAAATGAGGTAGTAAACATGCTAAAGCAGTTAGTAGGGTAATTTGGCTCTGGCATTTTGAGAACTTTGGCAGTACATTTTTGTAGAAGCACATTTTTAGTGAAAAGTGAAATGGGAGCTTTTTATGTGGCCTTGTCATCTGAAAGAAATACCTTTGCAGTTTTCTTAGGGGTACCCAGTAGCTGGCAGTAAGTTGCTTGCTGAAGATTAGGAGAAAGTAATGAAAATCATGACCTGAGTCAAATTAGAATGCAAAGGGATTAATGAAATCAGACTCTAAACAGAGAGAATTTGATCAATCCTAGGAAAAGCTATCAAGAATATATTTTTTTCTCAACTTCAGAAGTGGCTAATGATGTTGAGAAAAAATGTCCTGGAAGTGGGGAGTACTCACTCCTGAAAAATCAGATTCTATTTCCATATGTTAATATTGATTTGCCAGCACAATTTAGGGGTGTTGGTTTGTCTACCTTTACTGCATCATATTGTTAAATATGGGGCACTCAATTATTTCTTATTATTCCCTGTATACCCTGCTTTGCACATTGCTGTCTGTATTCCTGGTTGCTTCTTTCATGAGTTTCCTTTTTCTGTCTTTCTGTGTCTGGCCACAGAGGGAGCTGCTACGTGTGCTCCAGGGGAATATTGTGAAATCTGTTTATGTTGAAACTGCTTGATTCCAGCTGATACATACAAGCAGACATACCTAGTAAAATGTAGTTTTACAAAACATAAACATTGTGTTCAATTGTCTTTTCATTTTTGACAAACTGTTCTTTCCATCCTTTCTTGGCCTTTGTCCATGTCCTTCATAGTTCTTCAAAGGGTGGTGGTGCATAGCAAATTTGTTATGGCCACAAATAATATGAAAAAAAGGCAGAATTGTTATTTTTCAGTAAAAATGCAGTGAAATCAGTATCATGAAGCATAAACAAATGCTCAGCTTTGTAGCTGGCAATGATCACTGTGATAACCTGTGGGGCATCACTGCTTCTCATTTGTTTGAGGAACTTTGGATTGAGGAACAATCCAGTCCCAGAGGAAAGATCATGAACCATACCTGTGTCTTGTCTGTACCAGCTCCTTCACACTCTTGAGCAGCAGTTAATGGCTGGACTCCATGGTCTTAGAGGTATTTTCCAGCCTAAACAATTCTATGTCTCCATGTTCTGAAATAAAATAGATATGAAGAACAGCTAATGTGGCTTTCCAAAAAAAGTATTGTAGCAATTATTCCCACTCTACTCTCTATGTAGTCTCTTAAGGATTTTTAAACATAAAAGTATATTTTTAACCATCAGAGGAAATTGTTCATCCTAAAGAGATCCTTTAACTATTCAATCCTTCTGTCTGATACTGTCATCCATATCAAAAGATGGAGAGCTAACTAACCAAAATTAGATTCTCTTCTAATGTTCTGAGTCTCACTGCTGTGATGTAAAAGGTGCATGTTATTTGATAGAGCCACAAAATCCTACTGACCACTGTAAATCACTAAAAGCACCTCCACTATTTTCTGCTCTGTGCTGCTGAGTGGATTTAAAAGAGTGTCCTGCCCATTTCAACCATCAAATCTATACAGTCTGTTCTCTGTGCCATTGCAACCTGGTAGGATTGACAAAAGATGATAAATTCCATCACTATGATGAAACAATGCCATCAGTATACTAAAGGCTCTGTGTTTCCAGTGTTAAAGTAAAAAAATAATACCTTTTTAACCTTTAGAATAATCAAACATTTCATAGAAGCAGACCACTGTGAGAAATTCTATTCTACCCTATTCTATTCTGCTCTAGTTAAAATGATAGCTAAATATCAAGGATAATGAACTCCATCTGTATATTTTCAAAAAGAATGATGAAAATTAGTATTTATAAAATAAGGTTTCATTAATATATTTCCTAATATACATAAAATACATTAAATCACGGCCTGGGGAGATTTTCCAGGATATTTCATCCATTTCATTAGGGACTTTGGAAACAGGCATACACATATGAGTTGGTTTGAAAGCCTCTGTCTATTTAAATTTTAGTTTACCATTGCTAAGAGCATATCTCTTTAAAAAGCAAGGACTTGCTATAAAGAAAACCAAGGACAAACACCCTAACACCCCAACAAAAACAACAAAAGCCCCAAAGCAACCAAAACCAAGACCAAAAGCCAGATTCTGCAGAGTTTCAAAAGGTTTCTTCTGGCTTTCTGCAAGCATTTATTATTTTAGTTTGAAGTGTGCAGGAAATAACAGATCTTTCAGAGTAAAATGTTGGTGAATATTATGTTTAGAAAATCTGATTCTGCTGCCAGGTGCACATGCTGCCTCAGCTTCATCTAGATGCTCACTTTCAGAGATTTTTCAAATGGCATTTTTCCAGTCCTTTGCTCTCTAGGCACAGCTTTTTCATCTGTTTCTGAGATACTACTGTTTTCTCTATAGTTATACCTCATTTTTACCAGCCATGCTCTTCAGATGATTTTAAATATTCTTTCCAGTATCTGCACAAACAGAAAAGAACTGGAAAGGGTAGGAACTGACTGATGTTTCAGAGATAAATTTTCTTTTCAGTAGAGAAATGGATATGAAAGAAAAAAAAAATCCATATTTTATGAAGTGAATTTTCAAGTAAAAAGTCATAAATGTTGCCTGCATATGGGTCCAGAGAGTTGGGAGCTGAACATCTGAGGGTTTTCAAAAGTACTGAAATACTGAGCACAATTTTTAAAATCTCCAATTTGCAGCAGTACTAAGTGAAAACTCTCACTAGCTGCATATAATTAGAATGCATTTGCTCATGAGTCTAAAATTACTTTAGACTAATTAAGAGATAATCCATTACAAGACACAGCAGCGAGGTCTAGCAGTGTCTCTCAGAAATCAATCACTTACATTCAATCTCTATTTTAGAGGTAATGCCCGTGGCATTGGGTCTCACCAAAGCCTAGGAGCTCTATAAATGGTGAGTCAAAATGAGATTATGTGTTGAAGGATAGAACACTGCTCAGTCACCATCTTTTACTCTTTTATGAGTGACTAATGTGATTTAATTATTGTATTTGATGGATAGTGCTACCAAACTCACAGTGCCATACCCAGCTGTTAATTCCAGTATGCCTAAGGCTACTGGTTTAAATTTCAGAAGCACAGATATTATAGTTTTTTGGGAGGGTGGAGTGGCAGGGAGAGAAGTCCTAGAAGGCCCTATTATCTCCCAGTTCCTTTCCATAGAGAGTGCTTATTCATATCTTCAAAGCAGTGACAAACTCTCCACAGGCATGTCCCACTACCCCTCGATTCTGAACTTTTACTTGCCTGATTTGAATGCTCACAAGTTCAGAGCACTCACAAATGAAGCCAAAATCCCCAAGAGTGACCTGATGAGCCTCCAGAGTACTATGAGTTATCTCCTGTATTGTGAAAATTCACATTTCAAGTGAAACAGGCATCAAACTTGCTGAATTTTGTCTTTACCTTTGTGGTCAGTAATTTTTGCCTCATAGAAGTGCTACAAGTTTAATTCATGTTTATTAAAGACACCATACAGAGACAAATACAGGAAACCTGTGTTGATGTTAATTCTCTTTTTTCTAGAACAAGATTCATGAAATGTCTAGTGAATAATATTCTTGACTAACAGAAAAGCTTGAGATGCTTGGTTGATTATTTCAGGTCTTTTGCCTCAACCAAAGATAATTACACTCTTGCCTTGGATGTTTAGCTCCTAATGTTCTCCTTTCCTAGCAAATGAGAACACAAAAGACCTGGAAAGAACTACTACTGGATGATTTCCCATGTCCAGTAAGAAGTTCTGCCTTCCTCAAGATTTTGAGGATTACAGAATCTTCATCCCTGTTAAAAGAAAGTAAATATTATTTTCCTTGTCAAAGTAGCTTCTACCCTTTCTTAGAAAGGTCTAATTGTAAGAAAAACATCAAAAATTCAGTTTTCTAAGAGCTAAGAGAGAAAAAATATTGGTGGAGACAACTTGCAGAAAATCAAGATCAAGTGTGTTTATAAGTATTTGGCTGCTTATTTAGATTACATCATAATCCACAGGAGGCATGCCTCTGTGTTAAGTGCTGCTGTGTGCCCCTTTGAGTTAATACAAACACAAGAACAGTCAAGCAGATCATTCCAAGAGCCCAGTGATTTACATGGATAATGACTTGGCAAGGCCCCTAAGCATATGTTGGATTATAAGGGCAGTGCCTAATTTTTACATATCCTGACATCTAGTGGAATTTATTGCTCCTAGCAGAATATCTGTGCTCATTTGCATCTCCAGTGACTGGGAGAAATGGAGAAAGTTAAGTGTTCTGTTCTTGTATACAATTATCAAGTTCTCACCTGGAGAACTGCAAAAACAGTGGACTAGATAAAATGTGAAAACAGAAGAAATTAGCCTGAGCCCTGCTGCTTTCAGAGACATGCCCACAAAGACAGCTGCAAAGGGATACAAGGCCCCTCATCTGGTTTCTAGTTTTAAGCTTGGAAATAACCTCTAGAGACAGACATAGAATAATCCCAGTAACTTTGATAGATCATCTCAAAAGTTATTTGAGCCTGCATCTGTCATGTGTACCTTAATAGCTTGCCATTTATTAGCAGCTGAGGGGGGCCTTGTTTTCACCCCTATTCCATGCCTTTCAGAATCACAGAATCATCAAGGTTGCAAGAGACCCTTAAGATCATCCAGTTCAACAATCAACCCACCATAACAACCCCTAAAATGCATCACCAAGTGCCACATCCAGATGCCTCTTGAACATTTCCAGAGACAATGGCCCTAACACCTCCCTGTGCAACTTATTCCAGTGCCTCACCAGTTATTCAGTGACTATTTTCCCCCCTAATACCTAATTTAAACCTCCCCTGACACATCTGGAGACCATTTCTTCTCATCCTTTCACTTGAGACATGGCAGAAGAGGTCAACTCCCAACTCACTGCAACATCCTTTCAGAGAGCAAGGAGATTCCTCCTGAGCCTCCTCTTCTCCAGACCAAACAACCTCATTCATCTGGAATAATTAAAATTTTGATGCATGTGATGGCTTTATCACACTGGTATCACATGAAAGTATTTATTAGTCTATATAAATGCATCATGTCACAACTTGTACTAATTATTAATCCAGGTCTTGAAGTAATTCAGCTTCCCCTGACTGGTTTTCTGCTTTACATTGGTGACATATCTCTCATTTTCATCTTTTCAGCAAAGTCAGTTTCATTTCTGCAGTTACACTGGATTATTGACGGGAAATAGATTATTTTTGACCATAAATAGGGGTTTTTCTCATAATCTGCATAAGTGCTATACCTCAGTTCTCAATGAAAACCTCAGTCTGCTGACTCAGGATACCAGGCCATCACCGGCACAGTGCTGTGGGTGGTGGTAAAGAGGTGCTACTAGGCAGTAATAATAGCTGAGCAATAATAGTTTATTAATAATAATAACAGCACAGTGCTTGAGCAGGATGGGCAGGTGAGGGAATATGCAAAGATTATATTCCCCTAGGATAGAACACAAAGGAGAGAAAAGTTTAGTTGGAGTCTTCTGTGTACCAAGCCTGGGAGGCTGGGTTATCACAAAGGGCCAAATAAATATTATCAGGCTGATAACACACCATAGGGAGGAGGAACACAGCACTATGAGGGGGGTTCTGAGGCTCTTCAGGTAAGTCCTGGTGAATTTTTCATCCTGTCCTATGGTCCATTGTCAGGAAAATCCACAAATTCCAGAGGTTTATGTCCAAAAAGGAGACAGAGGAGCCCTGCAATTTTATTTTAATAAAGGGAGAGTCCACCAGGGCACACAGCCATGGGATTTGCTCTTTTGAGGTTTCACCGGGCACAGCCTCACAGCCTCCTTTTATCCTAAACTCCCAGCCACACGTTGTTCTCATCCTCTCCTCACTGTACAGGGAAGGTACAGCCTTCCAGAACTGCCTACCACATATTCCCCCTTTAACCTACTATTTTACCCCAAAGTTCAGAAACTCAGGCTTGAGCAGACTCTTGTCTGTTCCAGAACCTAAGCTGTGTGGGCTCTGCAGCAAACCTGCCCTAAATCAGGTGGGACATTAAGCCCCATTTCAAACACGTGAACACCCATCCCTACACCCAAATTGTTTGTCAGGAGATTTTCTCTCACCCTGGAGAAAGACAAATGCTGTGACACTAAAAAGTAAATAGGAGGAGGGCTCAGTGGCTCTAGAGAGACCTGCCAAAGAGCCGTGCTCCCTTAGACATTTCTTAAAGCACAGCCATGTGTAGTCCTCCCAGACTACCACTGTGTTAACAGTCTGGGACAAAGTTCTGGAAAGGGTCAGGCATTGTTACTTCCCACAGGAAATACAGGATCACAGGGGCAATGGTTGTGACTCTGAAAAGCCGCTGCAGGGAGTTTTAAGAATACTCAGAAGACCTTTGGATGCAGCGATAGACTACAGAGATGGGTGCTACTATGCCTGGCCTCTTGCAGGCCTCTGACACCCCCTCATTCTGCTCGGGTGTGAAAAATGCCAATCACTTGTTTTTAAAATTTTAAAAGTTTAATAGCAATAAAATGGTTATAAAAATAGTAATATAACTAGAGTAATAAAAATTTGAACAGCTGAGATTAGAACAATATGAGACAATAAGAACAAAGAGTTACAGACAGTCTGGGTATCTTTTCTGGGTAAAAGAAGCCTGAAAAAGGAAACACGTTAACAGAGGATTAACCCTTAAAAACAATAGCCTGTTGCATATTCATACATCTCATGCATAAATTCCATTGAAACAAAGATTCTGTCTGGTCAATATCAACTTCTTTCTCTGAATCCTGATGGCATCTTCAAGGCTGAGCGAGGCAGGAAGATGTTCGTTTCTTCTGGTAATGGAGCAATAAATTCTCTTTGAAAGACTTAGGTGCCTTGTGGCTCCTATCCGGTGCGAGTACCTTATTCCTTTCTTAAAAAAATATCTCACATATATAGTTTCTATTTTAACATTATGTTATAACCTAAAATTATACTTAACACACTACTTAAAAAAATTAATGCAGCATAACTTTCTAACATAATATTCATTTTAATATTTGCGAAAAACCAATCATATAATAGGCATTTTTCACATATGGCCACCAGCGGTGCCTCTGTCCGATCTGTGTTTGACAGCGGCGATGGCAACTCTGTAGGAGTACTGTGTAGGTGGCTGGACTTGATGGCAGAGTGTAAGCTGTCAGAGAGATGCTGTCAGCTACCGATTGCTAACTGGTTTCTCGTTATCTTTTTTTCTCAAGAGCTGCTCTTGAAGAACTCAGTAACCCTCTCTAGCCTGATTCGCATCCCACAAACCCATCGCCGCACTTCATTCCTGTGCCGTAACACGCACGGACCGCTTAAACTCAATCTCAGCCCGCAGCTCGGCCGCATCAGCGCGATGTCCGCAAGCCCTCAGCGACGGAAGGGCCGATTCGCCGCCTCCGTAAGGCGCCGGCAGCGCCGCTCCCTCCGCGAGGGCCGGGCCGGCAGCGCCGCTCCCTCAGCGCGGCCCCGCCGCCACCGCCAGGCGGCGCCGGGCGCTGCCGGAAGCGGGGCGGGCTCTGGGCCGGCGGCCCCGCCCGGCGCAGGCAGCGCGGGGAGCGGGGCCGGGCCGCGCCGGCCGTGCGGGGCGGCGGCCGCCGGCGGGCCATGCTGCTAAAGCTCCTGCAGCGCCAGACCTATACCTGCCTGTCGCACAGGTATGGGCCCTGCCTCTGCCTCGGGGGCCTCGTCCTCATGATCGTCTCCGCCCTGCAGTTCGGGGAGGTCAGTACGGCGCCGCGCCGGCGCGGCGTGGCTGCCCCCCTTGCCCTGCCTGCCTCCCTCCCTCCGTGCCGAGCCGAGCGGTGCCGGCGGGACAGGCGCAGCCCCGCGGCTGCACGGCCCCGGGGGGATGCGGGGCTGTTGTTCCTCGGGGGAGCCGGCTAGCTGCGTTGTCCCGCCAGCAGCGAGGTGCCGCTCCGGGCGCCTTGCGGTGACAGGTCCCGCCCATCGCGGCGCCCTGAGCCCCGCTGGGCTGTGCCGAGCCGCGCCGCCGCAGGCCCGCCGTGCCCGCGGGGACGGGCTGGCTGTGGCCGCATCCCCGAGCCCCGCGGGGGCGGGCCGGCTGTGCCCGCATCCCCGAGCCCCGCGGGGGCGGGCCGGCTGTGCCCGCATCCCCGAGCCCCGAGGGGAACGGGCTGGCTGTGCCCAAGGGCACGGGCTGGCTGTGCCCGCATCCCCGAGCCCCGCGGCCGCTCCCAGCGCCGCCCCGGCCGCACCTGTTGGGCTGCGGGGACACTCAGCACGCCGGGTGTCCCTCGGGGCTGAGTCGGGGTCTGACAGGTGACACAGCCCTGCGTGCTTGGACAGCTGCTGTTCGCTGCTCTTGTGCAATTCTTTAACACTTCCCTCATCAGGTGACTTATCTGTGGTTTTGAGTCTTTCAAAGCTTGTGCTGGATGTCACCTTTGCACGTAGACTGGGAGTGACAGAATCTCGCCCTTCTCCGGGGTTTGAGCAGTTAAATGTATTCTCCCTCCAAGCTGCGCAGGAGAGTCTGCTTAGCTCGCTACGTATTACTTGGTTCGCTCGCATTATTTTGTAAATGATGCAATGTAATTGCGCTTCTTCTAGATAGGATTTTGCACGGATGTGTTGAAAGTTTAAATCTTCCTTTCACATTGCACTGTCGATTTGGTAAGTCATCACTGAAGGGATGTGGAGAGGAGAAAGTGAATCCTACTTGAGTGCAGTGTTTGTTAATGTAGTGAAGAATTAGGGAAATCAGGTATTTTTGTCAGATGGCAATGTTCAATACAAACAGACTGGAATTTCATGATTTCTCTTCTCTTCTCTTCTCTTCTCTTCTCTTCTCTTCTCTGTTTTAATTTGATCAGGTCTATCAGATACAGGAAAAAATAAAACAAAAAGAAGAGCCCTTAAGAGTATTATCTGAAACTCTTGCGTGTACCACAATCAAAACTTTATTTTGTGTACTAACTCATCTTTGCATAAAGCACTAATCTCTGCTGTCCTGTAGGGACCACAAGTGCCTGGAACACTTCAAAGGCATCAGCAAATTAAGTAATTGTAAGACACTCACACGTGCCTGTTTGTACATGAGTATCAACTTGGATTGGTGTAGTTTTTGTGCTGCTGTGAAACTGACATCATTTTACATTTCTTCAGAATGGGGATTTAAAACACAACTTTAGGATATCATAGAACTCTGAAGGTTTTTAAAAATATTACAGTAGTTGTCTTAAGTTATGGCTGATTTTGGTAAGAATCAGTCGAAATCACTGCTCAGATTTTCCTGCTAAATCTGAGTTTGCTGCTTCCAGTTCTTTCAAAGCTACTTGGAAAGCTTAGCTACGATTTAGAGAGTGAGCAAAAGAACTGGAAGATTCATGTAGGAGTAGACTTTCCAAATTATATGTGAAGAAGAAAGAAAAGTGACCAGTAATGTCTTTAAAAGAAAAAAGCAGCTGAAATATGCCAATGAAACACCTGCAATTTTTTTTTTCTTTCTAAGAGTGGTAGATAAGCCTGGGGAGAGATGTTTACATGCATCTTGCTTTTTGCCTTTGTATTTTCTAAACAGTGGTTGTTCAGTGATTTAGGAGGGACAAGGCTTGTGAGAATGAACACCGTTAGACCTCTTCGATGACTATTGTGGGAATGGGAAATATTTCTCTTCTTCAGCTCAGAATCTGCAAGGCAGCAACTAATAAGAAACTCTAAAGCTGTTTGGAAAATGAAACCAAGAAATCTTGCTAGAAATTACCAGCTGAACCACTTTTAGCCATCTGCGGGAAACTCAAGCAATAAAAAGCAGCGTGAGGCTGCACTTATCAGACCTTGGTGTCTGAACAGCTTTTGCAGTTCTGCTTTTCCCACACCCCCAAAGCCAGATTTTTTTATTTGTTCTAGTAGGTAAAATTAGATCTGATGTCTTAGGTTCGTGCTAATACCAGTATTACTGGTGGAGTAAAAATGGATGGTTAGGGCAAATAATTTGAGGTTGGTTCTCACAGCCAGAAGCTGCAAATTAGCTTCGTTTGAAGGAAAACCTTGAGCTCAGTGAAATAACAGGGCATTGAACATGAGTGAGAAATTTTTCTGCAAAAACGTACAGGGCAGCCAGGTCTAAGTCAATGCTGTAAGATGAGCTTTAAGTATTAGGGAAGTTTGATTATAAACCCTTCTTGGGCATCCTTCCGTAGGTGGCTCTGCTGTGTCAAATGCTTTATAACAGAACATGCCAGAGACATTGTTATCATGTCTGATACAGTATCTCCTAATAGGCAGTGTTTCTCCCCTTTTTAATGTTCCCCTGGTGGATTTGCAATTCCAGTATGCAAAGTGGAAGCAAAACAGCCTCTAGGCATTATTGCACGATGCATGCATAATGTGTCAGGAGGAAACACTTGCAGGGAAAAAAATATATCGGGTAGGAAGAGTTTTTAACTTTGTTCTTTACTGTGTTCTTGAGAGATCTGTCCACTTCTCTTTGGCTATAAGTACACAAGAGACAAAGAAAAATGCTGAAATGGTCAATGTTGTTCTTCTGGAGAGACATATTATTCATATAATATGTTCTTAAACACTTCTGCATTTCTTTGAGACACAGATCAGTCACAGTGTGTCAGTGCATCATTATCAGTAGGAGCAAATGTTTCCACATGGATATGAACTTGCAGTGTGCACTGTATTAAACCTGGCATTTGGCAGAAGGGGTTAATGAGTTGTGCATTAAGAAAGTGTAATAGTGTGTGTTTTTAGGACCACTCCTGACCTTGGTATTTAAGGGAGGAGATTTTTATGCCTGCCTGGGCAATCTGTGTCCTTTGTGTGTGCTGATGTGATCTTGGTCACAAAGAGACCATTTGCAGCTCCGGCAGGATTTGGGTGTGTGCTCTTGTCACCCAGGCACATGATGGAGCTGCCCTGCTCTAGAGAATACTTTAATTGGCTTTCGTGGCAGTAAGGGTAGAGGGATGTGTAAGTTTTTGGAGGGAGGACGGTTTGTTTATGATTTTGAAGGTGACCTTAGAGAAATGGTATATTTCATAGTTCCCACAATACAAGAAATTAACAATAATAACAATGAAATCTAGGGACAGTGGTGTAAAGTAGGTACTGTAAGTGCTATGCTTTCCTGGTTTTCTTTCTTTTTGTTTTGTTGTTTTCATTTGTTTGTTTTGGCTTTTTTTTTTTTCACTCTCCAGTACATAGAAATATGTACTTATCCCAGTAAATTCAGCTACTGTGCCTTCAACTCTAAAACAGCACAAAACGCCACTGTAGTTTTCAAGGTTTGACTTTCACTGTAAAAGCTATCATAGCAAGTTTATCTCAGAGGAGAAAATATATTACTTTTATATTACTTCTATCTCAAAATACCTGGACTTCTTTATTATGTCAAAGCATATTTACCACTTTTATTGTTGAAAAATTGTTGAAATTTTTTTTCCTGGCTGTTTGTCTGCAAAGCTCAAATTTTGGAGATGTTTATACTTCAGTATATCCTGTATGAGAATACAAAAAGATGAACAAAATTGTGCAGGGGTGGGTGTGTTGGGGGTTTCCTGCTTGTATCCAAGTGTATTTGATTTAGGTCTCAGTTTTGGGAAAACATTCCTGAATTTTTAGATGGTAAGAAACAAGGGGGAGATGACCTAAATAAAAAGTAGTTTAAAAGGAGCGTACATAAGTCATGAAGTCCTTTGTTGCACAGAAAAGCAAAGTTTGTTTAAATTAAGTATGCTCTTCAGTTCTGGGTCTGATTGCTGCCTCAGTGTCACAATTTAGTTGGGATTGTGATCTGCTCATTTGTTCATGAATTCATAGATCGATTGGAATGAAATTGGTTGTGGTTAAACATTTCAAAATGTGAAAATTAAGTGTCTAACAGGTGGTGACATCACGTGGTTTTGATTTTTTTTTTTTCTTTGCAGGTTGTCTTGGAGTGGAGTAGAGACCAGTATCATGTTATGTTTGATTCATACAGAGACAACGTTGCTGGCAAATCATTTCAGAATAGGTGAGCTATATCTGCAATTGACATTACTGCACATCTTACTTTCTAATGAAATATTTAAATAAAATATATTAGTTGGAGTAACATACTGTTGAGTAGAACCTTACTGTATGGGCTCTAAATCTGCAGCAAATTTTCAGCTTAGTGAGTGCTTAGTTAATGCATAATCTCCCAGTTTGGAAGATCGGCTTTTGAGAGCTCTAGTCATATAATAAATTTACATTTTGATTATGTTTAATTCACCCAGTCTCTAATGAAGCATCAAAATGATGACAGTGTTAACAATGAAGGGAGGCCATGACATGTTTTCCAAGTTAAGACAGAAAAACATAAATACTGTTCCTATGTGCTTAATATTTCAATATTCAGCGTTTCTAGAAGTTATTTTTAAATTACCTTATGTTTTTTGTGATGTCTTATGGGGATCATTTAGCAGAGAAGTCACAAAGCTAGTAAGAAACTTTTAAAGGCTGAGTGGATGGGAGAATCTCTCACAGCAAGTGGGAAACCAAGTCATTTGTTTCAGTTGTGTTAACTGCTACATGACTTCCTGTGGTTTCAGCTTTCATGTCTGAATAGCCATGGGGTCTGTTGCTCAGGGAGTAAGTGTGCTGGGAGTTGGTAGGTGGAAGAAAGCTTTTATCCCAGTCAAGTGTATCAATATTAAGAGTCAGATGATATCTGCTAAGTAGCTAACCCTGAAAGCAGAAGCTTTAATCTGCCTTGAGGTTTGTTGCATCATGGAACAGTAGAAATGATCAGATCAATTCGTCACGCTTTAGTTGGTGTGAGATAACTCTGTAAAATTCATTGCATGGTGTTGGTGAAACTGGAAACCTTCATAGTCTCTTCTCCTCCTTTTCTCCTCCATTTTCCAATGGATGACAGATAAAAGCAGAGTGATGCAGCTCATATGGATTAATAGCTTTGTGTTTACATGTTTTAGCAGTACTGAAGTGAAACATGGCAGTTTGGTCCTGTTGCTTCTGAAATCCCTGACTTTGTGATAATTAACTGGGGTATTTTTATAAAACCATTGACTTTTCCAAAACAAAATCACAAATCTTACTGTTGTGGTGTAGATATAGCCACTTCCCATTTCTGCAGTGTTTCCTTACTTCACTGTGGTTGTGCAAGCACTCCTTTATAGGGTTCATTTCTGAGGATTGTGAGCAAAACATCCAGTGCCTGCTGAGGAGCTGTTGGATGCCTGAGCAAGAGCTTAAGGTTTTTATGGTGGCTGCTTAAATTATTCCAGTTCACCAAAATGCCTTTATCAAGCTTATGTCAGGAGTAACAGGAGTAACTTCACTCAGGGAAGTTTGCTGTGATATTTGTGTGCAGCTACCACTTCCTTTAAAAATTCATACCAACCAGAAGTCTTTGTGGAGACAGTACTTTCAGGCATTTGTTAACTTTTAGATGTCCCTTGTCAGGGGTTCAATTAATTTTTATTATCAAACTTTACAAATGCAGTAATGGACCCTGTCTTGCAGCAGGCACTTGCATCAGTGGTGGTTTGGTGGAGTTTTTTAGGCTGTTGTTAATGCAGCATACAGAGCTACACATAAAATAAGGACTTCCAGATTGAATCTCGCTTGTCCAGTGATTTTAATCAGTTCCTATTTTAGAGTTAGAGGAAAATACTCAGAATTGGAGAACAGGAGATTTGTTGGTTAGAAAATTAAGCCGGTGTACTGCTCTGTGGAAAGTAAAAGCTGCACGGCCTTTGGGAAATGTTAGTGGGCCTTCAATTGAATTTGAGTTGTGTTGTTCTCTAGGAGCTTTGCAGTAAAATTCTCTCTTCTGAAAAAGCCTCACTGTGAATTGTAGACAAATTTGTGTATATGAGCAAGCTCCTTATGATGATAAACTCCAAAAGCTCATCACAAAAACAATGACATCATTAGTAACACCTACTGAACACTGTTCTCTACCAGTCCAAGGCAGACTTCTGATTTTGCCGTGGAGTTTAGCAATAACTTTTGGTTGTTTTTCTTTCTGGTTGCAAACCCTTGGCATCCCAACTGTGGCACCTTTCAGGCAGCCACATCAGCTGCTGAACCTGCTTCTTATATTGCTCAGGCTCTTACACAGCTTGAAAGAATGCACTAGAAATCCCCGGGCTTTTTACCAAGGCACTTTGTCCAAACCATTTTTGAAGACTAAGTTTTGATATGAAAATAAAAAGGGAGAAAAGGAAGGTAAATAATGGAGTTCCATGCATGAGTGTCTGCATTTTATTACTCTACTTGCAAATGGCATAGTAAGTATAGTTTACTTACTGTAAAGTGTAACTTTGCTATTCCAGGATGCCCTGTTTAAAACTCAAAAATATATATGGAAAGATTTGAAGGAATAATCCCTAGCCATTAAAATGTGCAGCCTAATTTCAGTATGGTGCAGGAAGTGAGAGCTGTCAGTGCTTGGCCAGCCATTAACTGAGCTGAGTGGGGCTGAAGAGAGGAAGAGATGTACAAATCAGGGAGCAGGAATAGCAATGCAACAGCTGAGTTACTGTTAGTGCATAATTACAGAGCTGGAACAGGAGGGCTGGGAGGTTTATTATGAGCATCTTAGACTTCTACTGTTTACAAAGAGGCTCAGCAAGGTTAGAGATCACCATATGGTAGCTTGGGAGAGAGCCAAAATCTGCTGTACTCCTTCAGCAGCAGTGGATGTTGAGACAAAAGTTTGTATTCTATCCACAATCTCAGCTGTGGTGATGGTTCTCTGATGTAAACACATCATGGGTATGAGAAATTCCTGCCAGGAACTGTTCCCCTGTCCTGTCTGGTGGGTCTGGTTTTGTCTTCAAGCAGGATCCTGTGAATGTTTTTAGATTTGCAAGTTAAAATGGGTACACTTTGTAAAGAGAAAAATGTAAAAACCCCAATAAATTGTTTGGGAGTCTCCAAAGAATTTTCTAAAATGATGATTTTCTAGAAAGGTGTTAAGATAATTCCCACTTGGAATCAAATTGAACCCTTGAGTCACATCTGTTAGTGAACTATAAGTTAGTCATGTCAAAGAGGGGAAATAGCTGATTAGAACAGTGGCTGTAAATAGTAAATTAACTCAGGTCACCTTGGGCTTAACCTGTTTGCCAGAGTGCTGTTTCTGATGAAGCCCAAAAGTATTAATCTATGTGAAGGAAACACAGCTGCAGAATTTGAGAGAGAGTTGTTGAGCTTCTCTGAACTTGAACGATCTGCAAAAGACTCTGAATGTTAAAATAGTGTTTGAGATCAGTACTCATGAAGTGTAGTACCTGTTCTTTTTAATTTTAAACCATTTTACAGCAAAATTCCATTGCATACTTATTATGTGACTCTGCAAAGGGGTGATTGATGTAACACACTGGGGGTCACTGATTATCACTGAAGGGATACCAGGGACAGCCAAAGGTGTTACAGAGACTCTGTCATAAGAAAGCATGAAAAGACTTTATCATTAGAAATCTACAGTTCTTATAGAAACAATGGCAGGCTTAAGACTTGATTGGCCTTTAGGAATTTTTCTCTCACACTATTGGTGAGCTATGAATAGCACACTCTGGAGAACTATATCTATAAACAATGGTTACAGAAAGAGAGATAATAATTGTTTGGATTATTTGCTCTAAGTTTCCCACAGCTTCTACACAGCTTTCCAAGATTTTCCTGGGAAAACCATGATGTCTCTCTCTGTTCAGGGGATATGTAATTACTACACATACTTCTGAAATTACAGTCTCCCAGTGTACTTTAGGAAGCTATGAAACCTTTGGCCAAGTCCAGAAAGGTACAGACTTAACAGTGTTAGCTTAAGTTTGTACAGTGTTAGTTGGAAACAACAAATTAACTTGAGATATCTGTTTTTTGTTATTATGTTTGATAAATATTGCTTTCTGAAGCAGTGTGTGCTGTAAAGGTGCATTAAGGAAATTTACTGAGTATTTGGATAAATTTTAAGCAATTAGACTAGTGGATCTGCAAACAATTCACTTTTTTTTATTACTGATCTGTCTCTATTGCCACTGGTAATGAGGAATGAGCTTGTCATGCCAGCATTGATTCAACTGACCTGCCTGTATCTAGTAAATTCCACTGAGGAAAAATACTTTTCCTCTGTGGAATTTACTAGCTTTTGACTGTATGTAGCATAGTGTAAAACCAGGAAATTACACATTATATGTGCTATGACATAGAGATACACTTTTAGGACATGGTAAAGTGGAGAGAGGCTTCACAGAAGTCAAAATTGCCTCATACCATATAAAGAGCTGGAGTTCTTTCAGACATACTGCTTTATTCAGTGAGGCCTGCCTGAATGAGCTCTGCACTTTGCCCAGAAGGCTGAAGGTTGGGCAGTTTTGAAATCCTCTGACTTGAGTCAGGTGCTTCCACACTCCTTTCTGAGCTGTAGCATTCCAGGGACTGTCAAACCAGTAATTTAACTGCTCACAACAAATGCAGAATAGCTGGAAGAGCTCCTGCCATCCATTGAATTTCTACTCCTCTGGAGGATATTTTAGTTCAAAACATACCTGGTAAATGAACCAGAAGTTAGTTATCTCTGGAGAAAAAAGTGAATTAATTGAATAGAAAGGTAATTTGGATTCAGTAAATGGAAGGGTAGCCTCCTGCAGATGTGAGACTTTCTGGGTGATGCTGCTAGGGAAGGCAGCACTGCTGCTGAGATGTTCAGATTGTCTCAGAGTGCCCCAGCATTATCCTCTGAGTGTTGCAGCTGGATTAGGAACATGGGTAAATTGAGTACGAAATGTTCCTGCCCATTGTGCTGTGACAAGCTGCTGGCTGACCTTTCAACAAATTTTGTGCTTCAGTTGTTGAGTCTGAGCCAGTAGAAAACAAAGCTGGGTGCAAGCTCTAGCATGGCATGCTGTGCAAGGGCAGGTGGACACAACACCTGCCTGCAACTTTGTTTCTCTCTAAATGCTTTTGGAAGGATGCAGGAGGTGGAGAGACAACATCTTCAAACCTCTTTAATGCTGAGGTCCATGTGGTCACAGGATGATGTTTTCCAATGTTTGCTAGGCCATCTACAGTTTAGGAAGATATTAAATAGCTTGACACTAGAACTTTTGAAAATAAGAACTGGGGTATCCTCCTGCTATATGGGACTCAGATTCACCCATGGTGGTAGCCTGGAGTACCTTGGAGAGGAGATTATCATTAAAAAAGTAGGGAAAAGGTACCCAGCCTCCTTCCTTCTGCCTTAAGCATGCTAGGAAGTGTGTAACTCTCCAGAAATAGCTTCAGGATATTCAGTTGTGTCAAGAATTAATTTGTCTGCCGTGTCTAGAGTCTGAATTCGTGTACCCAAATTAGATTGTTGTTTTATGAAATGCCCTGTTAATATAATCTAAGAGACATTCCTAGGATAGAGACCTGGTCCTGCTGAGATCTTACTGGCTCTGTGCAATTAAATAACAGTAAGTGTGGTTTTAGTTATGCTTCATGCTGTCCTGCCTGAAGTAGTTGGTGAATTAAGAATGTTCTCAGGTCTTGGTACTGACTTGAAAAATATTTGATGTGTTTGCAGGGCCATGAGTCTGAGTTAGTGAAATTCAGAGGATAAAGTTAGGATTTTCTTTAGTTACTGAACAGTTAAAACCACTTTGTGTCCCTTTGGTTGATGTCTGTGCGGTTTTGTCAAAGGCTTGTGTATAATTAAGGCATGATTATATATATATAGCTGAAGAGAGTCTTTTTGCTTTGTCTTGTTTGGAGCCCAAACACCAAGTATTTCCCTTGTTAGACAGAAACTGCTATTGTAGGGTGCCACAAACACTTGTAATGTAATATTAAACAGCTCATGTAGCTTTCCTTTGAATTATGTAGGCTTTGTTTACCCATGCCAATTGATGTGGTGTACACCTGGGTGAACGGCACAGATGTGGAACTGATCAAAGAATTGCAACAGGTCAGGGAACAGATGGAGGAAGAACAGAAAATAATGAGGTAATAATCTTAGATATTTTTTCTCTTTAACTGACAGCAGCAAGCTAATACTGTACTAGTTTCCTTTGTTGTTATTTTTCCCATGTTGCTCAACATGAAAATTAAAAGCTCATTTTCTCACATGTTCATTTGATTATTGCCAAAACCTTGTTTCAGTTCTACTTTTAGCTGTCAAGTACTGTCTAATTAGAAAATAGTTTAAGATAAGCATAATAATTAAGGCTGTCCTGTCATGAATTTGTAAAATGCCATGTGGAAAACTGTGTGCTGTGTATGTCCTTTTGTATTGATTTCTATAACAATTTGTAAATAATAATAAAACTATGCCTCAAATATATAACCTCTCTTCATCCCTTTTTTCTCTCCCCATCCCCCTGGTATCTCTTTTTATAATGGGCTTCATAAAATCTGAAGCATGTTTCTTAAGTTCTTGTTTTTAGATAAGTTAGATTCATAGTCTCACAAATACTGAGACTGAGAAATGGGAAATAATTTATGCATGTTATAAAGGTATGAGCTGGCCTTTATCTGTGGAAGCAAAGACATGTATTGCTGCATTTGTTGTAGATTTTGCTATAGAGTTCTGCAAAATTACTGATCTAAGCCTTCAAACACAGCCTGCTGCAGATGCCTTGGATTATGTCTTGTAACCATTAATTGCATTTTTGATAAGCAACTCTGCTCGCATAATCTGTTTTGAATGAACTAATCTGGCCAGTAAATATGCTAAATGGAAGGACAAGTCTGTATTTTAAAGATTATAATAATTTTGTTCAGAATAATGAGAAGCCCGCAAGTTAGTGGATTGATCTCATTTTTGGCATGCTATGTCTTAAAGTTTAGGTTCAATTGACAGTATGATCTCAAGGGAAATTCTTGATTTTTTTTTTCTTACCTAAACCCTGGAAATATTAGAACTTTAAATTCATTGACCTTAAACATACACAGTCTCTGCTCTGAAAAGCTTTCAAATTTATGCTGATATTTTCCTAGCAGCTCATGTAGCTAATATTAGTTGGCTTAGCTTTGTCATCACTCATGCTCTGATTCCTGTTTCAGGAAGGGAAAATCACATGTTTTTTTCTGTTACACTGATTTGGAAAGTTGAGATTAAGTTTACAAATAAGACTGGTGTCTGTACCATGTTTCTGTCTACAGGGACACCTGGTTCTTTCCCATGTAGACCATTTTTTTCATGTCCTTTGAAATCAATGAGCACTGCTATAAAAAGAGCTGTTTCATAGACCTTATCAGAATATTTATGGTAGGCAAAACAATCAAGTCAACCTAGTTTCAGGTCACTTCATTCTGGTTTCTTACAAGTGTTTTTCACTTTTGATAAGTAACCTAACAATACTACTAAGTAAGTTAATAACATAATAATAACCCCATAAATTCCTGTTAGAAGAAAGAGTCCTGCTGCCACAATTCTCAGCACAGCCATGAAATTTTGAGCTCCACACTGCCCATGAGCAGTGAAGGGCACGTGTCAGTCTGTCCTCACCTTGGTAAGGCCAATGGCAAGGCCTTGGCAGCTTTTTGTCTGGGTTATTGGTGTTTTGACAACGTGTCCCTAACTCAATTAACAATCTGCAATTAGACTAATTGACAGAAACACTGTCAATTCAGTGTTTTTTAATATCCTTTTTTTAACTTTGTAATAGGGAAATCCTTGGAAAGAATGCAACAGAACCAACAAAGAAGAGGTGAGTTTTGGGATTTTTGGGCATAAATTGGAATAAATTATATTCTACTCATTGTTAGCTGAGAGCAGATGCTGGCTGGGGGGTGGTTCAGTTTTCTATACCCTATGCAGGCTTTTCTATGTCACTTCAAGAGCTGAGATAATGATAATATAATTGCTGAAAAAAAGTAGTGTTATTGTGACACATGAATGAGCTTCTGGTAACAGTTTCTGGAGTTTGGAACACAAACCCCTGACACTGTTTAGGATTAGCTCCTGTGAAAAAATTTTCATGCTTTTGAATCATAAAACTCCAGGTACATATGTAGTAAAAACTCAATGATGCTTTCACCTGCCATTTGCATACATGGCCCTGCAAATAATTGTCTGTAGAGGGTCCATGCCTCTTGTGGCTCTGCTGCCAGAAAGCAGCAGGACCTGGTCTGTCCCAGTCATTTAGCTTGGTCCTTTTGTTATTTAGAGATTTTTCTAGAAGGTCTCTTCTATGGGCAGACTTGGAAATCTTGTAAACTTTAGAAAACACAGTTATGGGAATGAACTAAACACTACCAGTCAGATATTTGCCTTCTGCAGGAAGATAAATGTGCTCATCAATAATTTCCCCTTGCCACAGCAAATGTTATAGTCAGGTTTTACAAAAACTTTTCCCATTGCATCCAAGATTGATTTTTATTTCCAGTTTTCTAGTGGTGTTAAATATTCCTTTGGTATTTTCTATAGTGAGAAGCAGCTGGAATGTTTGCTGACACACTGCATCAAAGTGCCCATGCTTGTCCTGGACCCTGCACTGCCTGCCAACATCACACTGAAAGACCTGCCATCCCTTCATCCTGCTCTACAAGCTGCTAACAATATGTTCTTTGTAGCAAAACCAAAAAATCCTTCCACCAATGTGACTGTAATTGTTTTTGATAGCCCTAAGGATGGTAAGAAGCTCTTTGTCAGATTCCATCCAGTTTTCTAGAGCAAGTCTTTTAAGCCGCTGTGAATTAGTTTTGGGTTTTTGTTTTTTTTTTCTCCAGTACTGGCTTCGATGCTGATTTTCTGTTTGACTTTAGCAAGTCATTCAGTGTCTCTTCCTGCCCTCAAACAGTTTCTCTAAATGATGACATTAATGATACTGCTTGCTTACCTCCCAGACAACTGATTACAGATGATTAGAGTTCTGTGCTTTAGAAAGCTATTGCAAAACAGGTTTGCTATCTGAATATCTGTGTTGCTCTGATAATCTCAAGAGGCTGGGGTTTAGGCTGAGGAAGATTAGTTTTAGAAATCCTCTTTTAATTGCTGTGAAGTCTAGTTTGAATAATGTGCAGTAAGTTCTGCCCTTGTTCAAAGGATTGGCAACTGTAAAACAAAATTATTCATGTGTTTAACATCCTAGGTCTTGGAGCAGGTACGAGTTTCATATTTTGTTTAATATGTAGTGCCTGACCACTAGTACAACCACTGTTCTTTTACCACCAAGAATTATTTACTATTTGTAAAGACAACTTTTCATACTATTAATACTCCAATATATTTAATTTGCAAAATTATTTCTTGGTTACTATGATACAGAAAAAGAAGTGACTTTATACTGGAAGAAGTTTTTGATTTGCAATTTTATGTATTCTAGTTGAAGCTGCCCATTCTGGAATGTTAAAAGACAACAGCAAACAGATAGTGTGGAGGGGTTACTTGGTATGTACTTTGACAATCTGTTGATTACTTTTTGTATGTGTTAAACATTCTGTACATTTTTAGAAAGTTTCTGTGCTATTCTCTTTTCATAACTCAGATGTAGTAAAAAGTGAAAGCTTTCAGAGTAACCTTTATTGTTATGTGAATTATTCTACCTTTACAATGATGTTTATAACCTGTTTTCTTGTTTTTAGACAACAGACAAAGAAGTTCCAGGTCTGGTATTAATGCAAGACTTGGCCTTTGTTAGTGGATTTCCAGCTACCTTCAAAGAAACAAACCAGCTACGAACAAAACTGCCAGAGAGCCTGTCCTCTAAAGTAAAACTGGTAAGGCTCTGGGGGAAAGAGTGCCTTAGTTGTACTGGCCTTTTGGAATGGCCCAGGGGCAGAATCCCACCCACCTTAGAGATTTAGGATATTTCTGAGAGTAATCTGGGGTATTTTGCATGTTTCTTCCCTGAGTAGTGAAGAGTAGCAAATAGTGATTCAAAGAGTTGCCTGCAAAAGACCAATTGTCCATTCTGTGACTGCATGTTCTTAGGCATTACATTTGCTAGCCTACAGCTGATTAAAAGGCAGCCTTATCAGTTTCTCTCAGCTGTAGAATTCTAGACCACTAGCTTGTTTAATGTGACAGACTTTTGTTTATGTAGTTTCTTAGCTTTTGTTCTTCCCTCTTAGCTCTCTTGACAGTAGCAGCACTGAATGCTGCATTTCTCTCTGCCATGTACTCTGTAGGGTCTGAAACAAGTTGCACTTTGGCAGACCCAGCTGCAAGGCAGCAGAAAACAACTTGTGTGATTGCCACTTGGTGCCTTCTGTTCTCCCCTGCTATTTGGGCACCTCTTAAAGTTACAGTACAGTTTAATGGATAGGTGGAACCTTAAGAAATTGTTTAATATCGCTGGCTTTTGTACTGGAGAGAGATGTGATTTGTGAGGTGAAAAGGATTGAGGCCAAGGAGTTTGTGGAAGAGGAGGAGTTAGCAGGGGTAATGGGATGGCAGTAATTTGTTCTCATTAGTCTGATATACACCTGTAATATGGGCTAATTCACTTTATGGCTTGTTCTTGGTGCTCAAATGAGCATGAAGTCCTTTTCCCTTTTTTTTTTTCTTTTGGTAGGCTGGGCTAACGACTCATGTACTCTGTGTAATTCCTTTCTTGTGTATCTTGTGTAATTCCTTTCCTAGGCTGGTCACACTCCAACATAATGCAATCTGAAATTCTTTCTTGTCTCAACTTGTGTTAGCTGACTTGGGGCCTTGATAGAGGCAGAAAACTTGCAGAGTAAACACATTTGTGCCTCTCTTGCTACATGCCCTAAAAAAAGTTAATAGAGGGAGTTTTTAAGCACTTATTGAAGCTTAAATAGGTATTTTCTTTTGACTTTGGATGTCTAGTGTCACAGCAGTTAAATAACAGAGGATATTTATATGGTTCATTGCTGTCCAGATGAACATAAATGCTGCATCTCTGGGATGTCTAAGATATGTTTCCCATCTCCTTGTGTGTCTTTATGGAAGTGGCATCCTGTGCCTATTATCTTTTTATATGATTTTTCCTTGCCCTGACTTCGTTGTGTTTTTTAATTTGTCACTGGTCATGTGTCATCTATTTGTGCTGGTTCCCTTTTCCTTGATGTGTTCTCTGTGTGTAAATGTTGCCACTGTGAATGTTCCTAAGAGCTCCTCTTCTGCAATTTGGTTAGGCAGATACAAACACTGTTTATATATACCCATATAAATTGTGTTTATCTGTATAAACACAGTTTTTTCTCAGGTGTCCACAATATTCTGTGGTTTTCTTTCCAGTCATCTTTGCTGTCTATTTCTTTTCCTGGTGGATGCTTTAGAGCAATTTGATCAGGATTATTACACCCTGTATGGTCAGAGAAGTGAATTCTTTCCCAACCAGTCCTCTGTTCTTGATAGCAGCAATTCATGTATGTTATGACAAAACTCATGTATATGAAGATAAGAAATGTTTTATTTTCATGCATAAAGGCTTTTACATCAAGTGTGGATGTGGCTATTTCCACAGAAGCCTTTGGTAGGTTCTGAGCTCAGAGTCAGTTCTTCTTTCAGTGGATATGGTAGGTGGCCAGTAATGGCAAACACAGCCAAGTGTGGTTTTCTTCTTACCAAAGGGAGATGCTAGGTTATTGCTACAGTTAAGTAGAAAAAAAGGGTGATTATTTACAGTCTCTACTGACATTTGCAGCACTTCCTCTCTTGTTATCGTTTCTGGAATCTCTGAAGTGATGTGAGATGCTTAGTGGAGAAAAAGAAAGTTGCACCTGAGCTTGAACTAGACTTTTGTCTCATAGATGCCTCCTGATGCTTAATGGGTTTTTGTGTGCTTTAAGTGGCTGTGTCTTACTTCAACACCACAAGTAAAGAAATAATAATAAAAGCTTTGAACAATGCTGCTGTTAGAAGAGAAGAAAGGTGAGAAAGGAAGGAGTGTAGTTATTGGTGCATTTGTCTTGCATGTTGATAATGCTGTTTTGGTTGCATTGCTTTAAAATGCATTGGTTGAAATAACTTCTAAGCCCAAGGAAGACCAAAACTTGTTCATCTAGACCAAATAGTTCTTCTAAAACTGTAAATATCTGAGCAAAGCAGTTGAACTCAACTAGAGGTGATTAAAATATGAAGATTCATGATATAAGGGATCTATTTTCAAGGTGAATTCTTTCTGTTAAGTTTTTTGTACTTATGACCTGTACTTATGTACACTGTAATGTAATGATAGGGGAATTTATTTCAAGATGAAAGTTAAATGGCAGTGTGTCTGCTGGTCACATTTTTTGTTGTAGGTCGTGTGTTATGACAGATGAAATTGAAAGTGATATTTGACAGCTTTTTGTTGTCCATGTGTTCTTAACTGAGTGTTAGGAAGCCACTAGATGGAGGTGTTACTCTGGTTGTGCAGCTGATGGCTGCTGAGCTGTTTCTTTAAGACCTTACCTTGGACCTATATGTGAGGAACAGCCAAATATTTCATTTTCACTTCCCCCCTGCCCCCAGCCTTAACTACATTTCTAAAGGAGACTATTACTCAACCTAAAGAGATGCTTGTAACTTAAAAACTACATCTGTTTAAGAACTTGATTTGTTTGCTTTTGGTTTTGTTGAGGCGGTCATGCTCACAGTTTTTCACTGAAATTGTACAGAGTAGTGTACAAAATTTTTGGAGAAAGTAGATTTTTTTTTTTCCTTCAAGATTTAATATCCTGATTGCTTCAAGGACAAACTAAGAGCTTGTAGCTCTCCCTCTTTGCAAAATATCATCTCCTTTAATCCACATGAGCACACACATACATAATATAGAGAAGTTAGAAACTTAGGAATGTCTTAATGACCTTGTCTTACTAATGGAAGTAAATCTGCATGGGAACTGCAGGCACAGTGATGCCTCACTGGAGGATGTGGAGTTTGGGATCCTTGCTGCTGCTCATCAGTGTTTCTGGAGCAAACAGGTGGCTCCAGGAGATGGTGTTATGATCACACAGATGTAGCAAGTAAACTTTGTAGAAAAAACCCTAAGGCATTGCATTAGTTTTGACTCAGAAATTACCTTCCTACTATGTCATCTTAAAAAGACCTGTCATCTTTAAAAGACATGAGACATTTGTAAAGACAAGAGTGGTTTATATTTGTAAAGCTTTTTGTAACTCTTCAGCATATGCTTCCTTTCCCTTGCTATGTAGGCATACGAGTTTTCCCAATATCCACACTGGAGTGGGAAAAGGGGAGCTTCTTATTTCCTTAATAGCCAGCTTTGGTCATTAAGAAGATAAGGTGTGATAATTTTAGGAATCTAAGTCCCACCTCAGAAAAAAAAAAAAAGCCCTTGAGGCCTCTTACCTTGAGAAAGTGGAAATGAAGGTGTTTAATTCTGCATGGGGTGTCTGAGCTCATCTGGCTCCTAGTCCAGCAAGCTAGGAGTGAAACATGCTGGCTCCATGCTGGAGAACATGCATTTCAAGCTCTCTGGTGGAGATAATGCAGTTTTCCTGTGCTGTTTTCAAGTGTGTGGTAAAAATGTGTCCCAGTGATGGTCTGGGTGTGTGCCTGCAAGGTGAGTTCTCACCCCACCTGCCTTAGCAGAGGCTCACCTGGTCACACTGACTCTCTGCATCTACCTTCTTGTTCTTCTGTTCTGTTTTGACAATACCTTTGGATCTGCTGACCTGTTATGGCAGGATGAAGATGTTCTCTGGAAGGTAATATTTTAAGGGAATGGGTGATTGCATCCATCCCTACAGAGAGGAGGTTGATACCTGTGAGATGTTAAAAAATCTGCCAGGAGACAATTTCATTTTGTATGTACCAGCAACAAAATGCTTGGAGCAGAACTTGAAATTTATTAGAATTTAATTAGTTATTTCACCAGATAACTTCACTGTAGTCTAATTTTATTGGTAGCCTGCTTAGGAAAAGACTGGTTTCTTCAGCAGTTATTACTGGAAAAAAACCCACTTTGATGTAATAAAAATGGTCTATTCAGTGCAGGGGTTAGCTAAACTCTGATGCTGAGAAATGGAACATCTTTTTCCACTGCTTCCTGTATGTGCTTGGAATATTACAAATTGAAAACTACAGCATACATGCTATGTTAGTGGGGGGTAAATGTTTGTTCTAAATCTAAGTAGGAGTTTGTAGTACAGGTACTCACTTTGCTGAGTTTGGGGAGCAAGTTAAAGAGAAACTAAATGTTCTCACATGCTTTCAAAGCTCTAACATGGTAATATTTTTGGTTTGTTGTATGTATGATTTATGAGAGAGATTCTAAGGGACTGTGTGACACTGTTGTATTGCTAAATAAAGCACATGCCCAGTGCTGGCAGCTTTGCAATCTGCAGCATTTCAATGCTGATATTTTTGGAGGTTGCTGCCTGCAGTCAGTAACCATACCTCAGCCATTCAGCTACTGAAGCCATCCTTTCCACCCATAAGTTCAGATGATTCCCTGGAAGGTCTGAGATTTATCAGATTTTTCTAATGACAGGCCTCATAAGTCAGATTGAAAGATCTCAAATAGCGCATGAGTCAAAGCATCAACAGCTTTAAAATGTCACAAGTGGAACAGCTGGTCTTGCTGAGGGAAGGGCTCCTAACTCTGGGACAGGTGTTGTTTTAAAATGAGTAGAAAGGATCAGATTTAAAAAAAAACAAAACCACTTAGAATTGTTACGATGGGAACTGTGATTTTTTTTTGCTTTTTTTGAACATGATTATTCAAATTTGATAGCTTATGAATTGCATTTACACTCAAAATTTGGTAGAACTGGTTGTCTTATGTTGCCTGAAGGAGTAAAAATTAAGCATAGCATCAAATAAATATTAATGATTAACTGTGTTTATTCTTAATTAGACTGTTGAATGCACACACTTGGAAAATGAAAGTGCAGTCCTGCTTTTAGCTTGATTGGATCTGCTCATCTTACTCTGTATGGTAAACACAGCATTTATTGGGTTATGCCATATTCCAGGGAGCTGTTTGATGCCCTGTGATCTGTAACCTACACTCACTGTTAGGGTGTGCAGTGCAAGCCCTGATCCTGTGCATTACGAGATCTGATATACAGACTTACTGGTGGCAGGAGATGAAAACAGCCAGCAGATCAAACAGTCCACAACTAAGAAATGACCTTAGCAGCACATTGGCAACCAGCACTAAGGGCTTGGAGACCCACATGGATTAGCTCTGGAGCCCTTTGTATCTCAGATTTCAGAGCTGTAGGTTGAACTAACTGTAAACCATTCTGAATGTTTCACACTTCTGGCAGTGACAATACATCAGTGCCCTAATTTTCTGGGAAGATCATTCCTTGTTTAAGATGGGGGAAAAAAAGGACAGTTATTTCCATCACATAATAAAGTGTTGATAAAACATGAATTCTGTTATTGGAGTGACAGAGAATGGATAGGGACTTACTGTTCATTTACTCCTGAAATATTTAAAACATGAAAAAGTTTACCATTGCTGGATCATTGTCTAAAGAGACATTTACTTTGTAAAGTGAAAATTAAACATAATGTTTTGTATCTTTAAATGTTGTTTAGTTCCCATTTTACTACTTCTTGTTGTGTTTTTATGAAATTGTAGCTCTTTAAAAGCAGTGCTTACCAGTCATTCTTCTAAGTAACTCTAGTAAAAATAATACAACAAAAAGATGGAAGAGTGCTGCTGGAGTTGTTTTCTCTGCTTGTATAGTTGCAGCTCTATTCAGAAGCCAGTGTGGCTCTCTTACAACTGAATAACCCCAAGGGTTTCCAAGAACTGAGCAAGCAAGCAAAGAAGAACATGACTATAGATGGGAAAGAACTGACACTTAATCCTGCTTATTTGCTGTGGGACCTCAGCTCTGTCAGTCAGGTGGGTAAATTCTCTTACAGCAGGTAAAAACTACAACATTTCACAACTGCAAATAGAGGCTAACTAGTCATTGACAAGGAACATGGGATTTTTTCCAGAAGCTTGGAAGTATTAAGAATGAAATATTTATTAGCTTGTAAGAAGATACCACAAGAACACTGTCCAGTTCTCAAATAAGTGGGAAAGAAGGATCAAACACTGTGATATTTAATTTAAGTTTTCATGTTCTCTACTAAGTGAAAAATGTTGCCCTCTGCATATATTCTGATAAAGCTGTGTGTAGTAAAGTCCTGAAAGGCTTCACTGATCCTGACTGGCAGATAAGCACACTTCTTGTGTGGGGAGATAGAGGGTTTTTTGAACAAACATGATTGTCTTGTTCCCAATATATTTCTTAAACATTTTTTGCTTTGCAGCATCATTTATGCTGAGGAAGTGCTAGTGGCTTCTCTTTCAAAAATGTTGTAGTCCTGAAATGCAGATGTCTGTAAGGAAAGGAGGTTTACTTTAAATGCTTCTGATACAATGAAGGATGTTTGGTTTAAGACCAGAAAATTAAATAACATGGTGTCTGTTTCAAGATAAGATATTCTTTACTCTTTGGGGTTTTCCTTCTGCTGGAATTTAATTTTTAACAGTAAATGTCAAGTGGCATTGTTAGTGTGCCCACTCCTGAAAAGCTTGTGGTCTGTCTTCGTATCCTGTGACCTGGGCTTTTGGGGAATTCTTCCTGGTTAATACCAACCCTGAGCTCAAACTTTATATTTCCCCATGTTGAAATTAGGGTTAATTTTGTGAATGGGTACCTAGCCAATGGCTACTGGTGCTGCTAAAATGTTTTCAGTCATTACTCTTTTGTGAATGTGAAAGCTGTGTTACTGTATATATTAGAAAACTTATGTACAGTGTGTAGAATCTGCAGTGAAAATGGTAATTATTAAACATTCAACTATTTTCTTAGGTTTTCTGTTTCATTTGGGCTTTAGAAAAGTTCTTTTTAGGCAGCCTTACTTGTTGGTTTTAGGAGAAGTCATTAAGCTTTCATAAAAGTGAAAAGAAGCATGTTCCAGTGTCTAAAACCTAATTTTGTTGCCTAACTGATAAGTTTCTAACTGAACAGTTTAATAAAAATATATGGAAACATTTGGCTATTTGATAATGAATATTAGGCTAAGTTCTGTTAATTTTCTCCTGCTTAAATTCTTTAAAATAATAGAGCAGGGGATAATTGAAGAGCAGCTACATCATGACACTTCCAGTATATCTATATTAGGTGACATTTATATACAGCTCATGATGCAATGTACTTGAAACTGGATTTCTAAAAGGTGATGTTACTGGTTTGAAATGTAGGAGGGGGTGTTTTTTCTGCTTCGTTCTTCAAGAACTTCTTTTAGTGTGGTCAGCAGACATCCTAATGATACCAGGTGCTCAGCCAGTGATGTCAGAACACTGCATTGTTCACCTTGATAATTTGGAATAATGTGGTTCTTTATAAGAATAATGGTTATTATCAACGTACTTTTTGTTTTTGAATTTCCAAGTCCTGAAGTGCTTATGCACCCATATGCCAAAGCACAGTGTCCTTACCTAGCTGGATCAGAGCTTTAGTGTCCTATTTAATACCTAAGAAAAGATTTTTTTCTTTTTGTAGTCCAAGCAGGATGAAGATGTCTCTGCCAGCCGCTTCGAGGACAACGAGGAGCTGCGCTACTCCTTGCGGTCGATAGAGAGGCACGCGCCCTGGGTGCGGCACATCTTCATCGTCACCAACGGGCAGATCCCTTCCTGGCTTAACCTGGATAATCCTCGCATAACTATAGTCACACATCAGGTAAAATTCAGCAGCACTGCCACTCTGAAAGGGCCAGCAAAGATATCCTGTTTGATTTGAAATGCAGTTATTTGGATGAAGGTGACAGCCTCTTCCCTCTCTCACCCAGGGTTTTATCAGGTATATCCTATTTGGGCTGAACAGATAGCTGAACATATATCAACCCTGTATTTAGTACACTCGTTCAAATATTGAGGCTTCAGCTAGCATATGCCCATGTCTAATTTCCTTACAGAGTCTATTTATAAAAACCTGGGGAGAAGAAAATGGAATCTGAATCTATAAACAGTCTTTCAGAACCAGTAATAACCTAATAAGCTTGTGTTGAGACAGGATGGATTACAATTACTGGAACTAGGAAGATGGCTACAAAAAAAGTAGCTATGCATTCTCAAAATGTTATTTAAAAAGGGAAGAGAAGTCCTTCAAGCTTCCTGAATAAGTGAAACCAAATCCTCTAGGGGCATATTAGAAATGAGGAGTAATTCTGGTATCTGAACATGCCATAGGAATTCTGCACAACCACAGTGCTAAAGAGCTACTTATTCAACTTGTTCTGCTGTCTGCTGGTGAAGTTACTTGAAAAAGATGGAGCAATCCTGACTTTTTGAATGCTGTGACAGGTTCAGTTTGCTAGAAATTTTGTGCAGCCTGAAATTAATGAGAATTATAAATGTGTACTCTGAGCCTGGTCCAGTACTCACTGAAAGGAGTGTGTGAAAATTTGTGACTTCATGAGCAATCAGGTGCAATTTCTTAGTTAAGCAGAAGAACTAAAAATGGTTTTGTGTGGGAAAAAAAGAGTTATTCAAGTATTCTTTTCCTTTGCTTTAATATCTTTTTTCTTTTGCATTTATCCTCATTCTTGATATTTTTTTTTTTAGTAGATAAGTATCAAGTATTTGTGTACCGGACTGAAACAGTTTTTGGTTGTTGGGGATTTTCTTGTTTTAGGAAATATTTCAGAATGTGAGTCACTTGCCTACCTTCAGTTCACCAGCTATTGAAAGTCATATTCATCGTATCAGTGGCCTTTCTCAGAAGTTTATCTATCTCAATGATGATGTTATGTTTGGGAAGGATGTTTGGCCTGATGATTTTTACAGTCACTCTAAAGGTCAAAAGGTAAGCCATTATGACAAGATATTTTAGCAGAAGTAGAATTTTTCTTCTCTAATGGTAAAAGTGAAAAGAATGCTACTTTGAAAAGGAGAGCATTAACTCCCCCTTTTATTTCTAAAGGTTCACTGTTCTTAACTAGAGAACTGTTGGCTAAGGTTCAGGGTGTGGAAGGCTCTTCTCTGTATTCATATGTAAGCTGTGTTTGTAAGATTAATTTTTCATGTTCACTTCTACATTAGTGTGGTTATAATGGTTCCTCTGTCATGATTCACTTTAGTTTCAGTGTTATTCTCTAATTCTCTTACTTCCTGTTGGAGCACTGGTAAGACTGATGTGGTGTTTGGCAGTTGCCAGTCCTCCTTCCTTGCAATATTTTTTTTGGTGGGAAATACTCAAAACAAACAAGAATTGTCTTTTCTGTGGGAACACTGAGGTCAGATGACATTTAAACTGGTCCTAAGTTTACCATTAATTGCCTCTGTTTAGACACCCATAATATCTTTGCCCAATTTGTATATAATCGTATGTATGTATGTATATATATACACAATGTATATAATTGCTAAAATAATGTATATTGTTCCAGGTTTATGAATGTAAATTAATTTAGTCTTTCAGTAAACCCATTATCAACAACTGGGATTTAAGCAAGGAAAACAGGCTGAGGAAACATTAGCAATAGTTATGCATACACACTCTGGCTGCCAGCAGAGTTTTCATCCATTAGCTTGATCTACAAGACTGACATGGAGGAAGAAAATGAGGATTTATGTATTATTCTTTCTATTAAAGCAGTGGGTACACAAGGCACCAGAGACCAATGAATTAAACATTTTATGCAGGCAGATGTGCACACTAATACAGAAGGGTTGGGCAAAATTAGTTTAAGCTAGATTAAAATAACTGTTTCAGTACCTGGGGATGTTGGGAGGCTTTTAGTTGTTTTAAATTTTTTAGAATGGAGGGATATAACTGCAAAACCATATTGTTACAGCATCTGTATTGTGCTTTAGTTATTCATCCCAGTTGTGATGATGAAGTCAGCTTAGGTGCAGTGTTGTTTGTGATAACCCTATCAGCAAGTGTTACTGTAGGAAAACGTGCTGCTAAAATCTTTGAAAGAATAAATTCTAAAGGAAAATTTGTGGGGTTTTTTATGCCTCCTCAGATGAAAGAACACACACATGCACACTTTTTTTTATCCTGCCAATTCGTAGGATTATTTAAATCATAGAGGATGAGATGCTTATGTTCAACATGTGCTGTTTAGCTTATGACTAGTTAGTAATGAAGAAAGATTTTGAGTCAGGAGAATGAGTGAACTGCAGAGCTATTTCAGATTTAAGTTCACCCTTCCTATCTGAGAAAAGAGAAGATATTCATTTTAATTGGAATATGGTTTGTAGAAGTTGATCTGGGAAGTTCTACTTTCCAATTCTGCCTGTTGCTGCTTTGTTCTGCCTGTATGGCCTTGGGTATTCTTCAGTTCTTCCTTCCCTTTGAAAGAGATAACATTTGCTTTACAGACAGTGGGGTTTGAATTCTGTTTGCAAAGTTCTGTGAAATCTTAAGGCACTGCACACAGGGAGACATTACTTTAAATCTCCATATTCAAAGAAACAAGCTCAGTTGACTTCAATTTGCCAGTCCTTGTCTCAGACTTCAATGTTGTTGCAGGTGTACTTGACTTGGCCTGTGCCAAACTGTGCTGAGGGGTGTCCTGGCTCATGGATTAAAGATGGTTACTGTGACAAAGCCTGTAATAACTCTGCATGTGATTGGGATGGAGGTGATTGCATTGGTAAGACAGCAATGTTGAGTTTAGGAAAAGTGAGCTGTTTGTTTTTCCTGACAGGAATAAGTCTGTAATTTGTCTTTTTCATATAACTGCAGTATTTGCCTCCTTTAGTAATAAAAAAAAGTTGACTTACAGATTAGAACCTTATTTATTGCAAACTACAAATTTCTATGGAGAATGACAGGAAATAATAAGGCATAGGATAATCTTTCTTTAGGTATCAAATTTGACTAGCTGAATGGAGGAGTTTTGAAATTTAAATTATTATATATTAAGATGCTAAATATATTATGTATATTAATATATAATATTGTATATATTAATTATTATAATTATATATAATTACACATTATATATACTAATACATAAAATAGTTATATTATTTTATATTAATATACAGTAATCAACACTATATTACAAATAGTATTTTATATACAACATTTTATCTAAATAATATTCTATATATAAGAGAAATAATATATTATAAATAGATATAATATTATATTATTTTATTTTAATAATATATAATAATTAATATATTAATATATTAACTTATTTATTAGTATACCAAGTATTATATACTTGGACTCATAATCCATATAATTGATTGTGAAGCTGCCCTATTAGTTCCTGGACCAAATTTTCAGGACTGCAGTGTAATAAAATGAAGTGGTACTCCCAAATTGAGGAAGTGATGCCTTTCTAGGAGACTGCAAAATCAAGACTGCAAGCACAAGGAGTAGTAAATCAGTTTTCTGCCTGCATTTTTGAAGTTAAGATATGTTGACACTTAGGAAACAAGTGAAAAGGTTATCCTAAGCTTCTACACTGAATCTAAAATCTATAGTATGCATAAACTCTCAGAAGTCTAGTTAGGCTTTGCCCCTTTTTAATTTCATTGATGATTGTTTAGCCTTCAGTCTAGCTTTAACATGGTGGCCTTAGTGTGCCTTTCTTCAGTAATTTGAAATTCTTACTTCTGGTGGGTGTTTTGTTCCCTTTTCTCTAGGTAACAGTGGGGGTAATCGCTATGTTGCTGGTGGAGGAGCAGTTGGAGGCATTGGGAATGGCCCACCATGGCAGTTTGGAGCAGGAATCAGTGGTGTTTCATACTGTAACCAAGGCTGTGCTAATTCCTGGCTAGCAGACAAATTCTGTGACCAGGCCTGCAATGTCCTCTCATGTGGATTTGATGCTGGTGACTGTGGCCAGGGTATGTAAAAAGCATTGCTGATGAACTTCCTGTGGGGATTCTCTTGAAATGCCTGACCTTTCCTGGTTCATCATTACTCTCAGACTGTACAATGTCTGTACAAGATCTCCTGTACAAGCATCTTTACCTGACTAAGGACAGTTGAATTGATTAAGCCTGCAGCAGTTAAGAAGTTTCAAGAACCTTTCTAATGCTTACAGTGTGAGTTCAAGTCTGGCTCTGGGCTCTTGCCAAAGGCTGCTTTGAGTCACAAGTGAACTTGTCTGAAGTTCATTTGGATATGAAAGATTAGCAAGGAGTGAATAAAGTGATTTAAAGTGCTATCTGGTGTATGCAGGAGAAGATTTTTCCTCTTTGGAAGAGCAGAGGCTCACCTGAATTTCAGCTGGGACAAATGTGTTTCTGGTGATTCTGTTGCTAGCAGTGAGGTGTTGTTCCTCTGGGAGATGACAGATAATCTGTGTTCTGATGTGAGAGGGAAAAGTTCCTTTCAACCTATCTGATTTTGAAAAATTCAAATCAAGATGCAGCACTGTAGCAGCGAACTCCAGCTGTTATAACATTACTCTCCTAAAATGTGGCAGAAATGAAATTGGGACAAGTTGCTTATGACTAATAGATAATTTTAAGTGAGGTGATAATAAGACACTTTAGGCTCTTCAAGTAGAGATTGAAAGAGTGGTGAATTATCCTGGCTTTTAGAATTAGCATGGGGGTGTCTGGTAGCATTACATATCTGAGTATGTTCTAGTCATCCATTACTGAAGATAAGTGAGCAAGAAAACTAGAGTAAGTGTTCTTTCACAAGCTATCTCCCTGTTAATATAGTGACTGTAGCTGGGCATATTACTGTTAAAAAAGAGTGAAAGATAAATGTTACACTGAAAATTGACATTAATTTGTTTTGTTTGTTGTTTGGGTTTTTTTTTTTTTTTTTCCAGATCACTTTGAGGAGATGTACAAGGTGATGCTTCAGCTTAATCAGACCTACTATGTTATTCCCAAAGGTGAATGTCTGCCCTACTTCAGCTTCAGTGAAATAGCCAAGAAAGGAATTGAGGGCTCATACAGTGATAATCCAATTATCCGACATGCTTCAGTTGCTAACAAATGGAAAACTATCCACCTAATCATGCATGGTGGCATGAACACAACTGTGATCTATTTTAACCTTACATTCCTAAATAAAAATGATGAAGAGTTTAAAATGCAAATAGCTGTTGAAGTTGATACTAGGGAGGAACCAAAACAGAACACAACTTCCATGCAAAAATCTGACTCTGATTTTAAAAGTGTAACTTCAGTACCAGAAGCTGAAATGATATTTGAGGATATTCCAGAGGAAAAACGCTTTCCAAGAGTCAGGAGACATAGAAATGGCACAAAAGAGAGTGTACCTGAAGAGCTGATAATCCCATCAGTAAATGTGTCTCATCTTCCTGAAGATGTCCAACTAGAACTGCAGAAACTGGACTTAAAACTCCTAAATGGTGATATAACTCAGAAAGGATATAACCTATCCAAGGCTGCTCTCCTGAGACCTTTCCACTTTTTAAGCACAGCAAAGAGTATTGTAGGCCTGGAAAAAATGGGCATGCATAATCATTCAGAAGATCAGAAGAACCAGAGCAGCTGGGATAAGCCTTATAAAGATGTAAATGATGACAAAATAAAAAGAGTGAAAGCAAAGGAAGAAGTTCCTTCGAGGCTTATGGGAGCAAAGGGGACTGTAGTGACAATGAGCACAAATAAACATATTTATAAAGTACAGCCTAAAGCCACACTTCCCTCCCAGAGCATGGGGAAAAGAAATGAAACTCGAGAAAAAGTGTTGAATGCACTCATATTAAGGGAAACACAGAAATCAAAACATACTGGGAATTTGAATACTGGAGAAGACACACAGGGGATGGAAGGAATAAAAGAGCAGGAGCAGATGGATGCAAATATGAAGGAGGGGCCAGTGGGAAGAAAATTACAGTCTTATGCTGGAAGTTACCAAGGCTTTTTGCCATGGGAGAAAAAGAAGTATTTCCAGGACCTTCTTGATGTGAGTATCTTAATGTCATTCCTTACTGGAATAGTTGCATCTTTCTGCATTTATTGGAATGTTGTTCATATGATTTATACATTTGAAATGTGCTTTGCTTTTGAGGCAAATGCTGGGATTTTTTTTTGAAAGATACCTTTCACATAAAACGTGACTTGTTTATGATCTGGGCCTCTCTTAGCTAGGTGGTAAAAGCCAAATAGCTATTTTTGTTCTCTTTCTGCTACCTTTTCTTGATCGAATTAATTTTTTGTTTGTTGTATGTTGTCACAGGGCTATTGCTCACACACATAGCACTATAACAGAAAGGTAAATTTCGTTTTGATTGCATTTATGCAATTATGGATTCAGGTTTAAAAAATGCAGAGAGTAGGTATAATGATAAATAATTAAATTCTAATAGTTAAATTGAAAGTCTGCAAAGAAACTGCTTATCTAGATTGTGTCAAGAAAATGTATAGGAAATTTCCTCTGCTTCCATCCCAAGTTTTTTGGCAGTTTTGAAAAGCTCTAGAAGACAAGATATTGCACTTCAGTTGGTAGCAGCTGCTTCACCCTATTTCACATAGAAAAGGGCTGTGTTTTAAAAATACCCTCCATGTTTATCTGAGATTGAATTCTGCATGAAGAATCTTTATATTCATAGGATTTCAGTTTATCAAATGTGGATGAATAATCTTTAAAAAAAGGCAGTATTACAAATAAATCTGATGACAAATAGGGCCCTAAGTGTGTGTGAGGTGTCAGAGCACAAATATTATGGGAAGCCTTTTATAGAGTAGTTTACCTCAAAGTATGAAAGCTTTAAGCGAAACTTTCTTTTATTGCTTTTTAAAGGAAGATCTAAGAACTATGAAGAAAAACATTAAAAAATTCTCTTACCAGTTTCAGGTATTGAAAAGTTGGCAGCTGGCTGAAATATCATTTTTTCTGTGTCTAGCGTTTTCTGACTTTTTCAGTAATGTAACCTAGATTTATGTCTGTCCTGCTCTTTAGGAAGAAGAGTCATTACTCAAACAAATGTCATACTTTACTGAAGGTAAACATTTTGGAAGGCAGCTGAAGGATACATTTGCTGATTCCCTTCGATATGTCAATAAGCTGTTAAACAGCAAGTTTGGATTTACATCTCGCAAAGTCCCTGCTCATATGCCTCACATGATTGACCGTACTGTTATGCAAGAGCTCCAGGATATGTGAGTGTGCTTTTGCTTGGAAAAACATCAAACTGTGGGAAATTCCACCTTTCTGTTCCTTTGCTGTAGCCATTTGCAGTGTGCTAATGGCTACTGATAAAAATTATATTTTGGAAAAGGAAAAAAGAAATTTATTACAGCATGATAGTTGGGATACAATGAGATTTTGAAATTCTGGATAAGACTTTATTTTTAGGTAAGGAATGTTTTCTTCAAGAAATTAAGAGTGCTAAATAGTTTTCATTCTAATCTAGGTTTCCTGAGGAGTTTGACAAGACATCATTTCACAAAGTGCGTCACTCTGAAGATATGCAGTTTGCTTTTTCATATTTCTACTATCTTATGAGTGCAGTTCAGCCACTGAACATTTCTCAGATCTTTGATGAGGTTGATACAGACCAGTCAGGCATCTTGTCTGACCGAGAGATTCGCACACTGGCCACGAGGATCCATGAACTGCCATTAAGTTTGCAGGTACTCTTTCCTTGCTGAATAACTTTTAGAACAACTTCAAATTTTATCCTCGTCAGTAACATTTGGCAATTTTTAACTATTACCTGGAAAATATAGCATTGTGTTCTAATTATCATTGTTTGGTTGTTTTTTTCTGTGGAGCTTTTGATTCCAGGAGAGTCAAGTATGCAGCTTCAGAAAAATGGCTCACTGCTGTCTGAGTTCAGGCAGACATTGAGTTTGTTCAAAAAAAGTTCACTGCCAATAGTTGGATCTTGCTGTGCTTACTGTAGTTCCTGCACATAGTAAAAGATAGTTCTTGCCCTGAGGAACTTGTGGCCTAAAGAGAGAATTGAGAAAAAGAATAGCAAGGAAGTCTTACTAGTAAATAGTGTGGATAATGTACAAAGACTCATGCTTCTGTTCTTTTAGCAACCTCATAAACAAAGACATGGGTTTTGTAGGACTTGCATTCTTAAACATACAGATAAGGAGAAAAATGTGCTGGTTTTTCTTGACAGAGAGGAAATGACTCAAACCAACGAAACAATTTGTTTGTGACACGGGGCTCAAAATTGTTGGCATAGTCAGAACACAGCTCTGCTTTAGTGCATTCCTGGCCTGTACCTTAATCAGAAAATCTTCCTGTCCTTGCAGCTAACTTTTCTGTTTGTTTGCCTGATTTGGGATTTAATGTGCCAGTGTTGATTTGGGAACTCTGTACTGTACTGAAATTATTAGTAAAGGTGTGCTCTTAATTTTAAATGAAAATGACATTAAGTCATACCCTATCTGGTCTCAATTAAACTCTGTACTGAGCATTTGCTTTATTTTAGAGGGAGTCCCACTGACTTAGCAGTTACTGAAATGGGATCTGCTGAATATTAAGTCTTCAGTGGACAGTAGCATGGAAACTTACGCAGTTAACATGAAATACATTTGTGCACCCTGCATTTTTGAACTATGTCAGTGAGAGAATCATTAGGATTTTAAATTTTTTTCCCCCTTTCTTTCTGTTAGGATTTGACGGGTCTAGAACAAATGCTAATAAATTGCTCTAAGGCTCTCCCTGCCAACATCACTCAGATCCATGTTATTCCTCCAACTCAGGAAGCATATTATGATCCAAACCTGGTAAGAAACATTGATCTTAAAAGGTGCTTATTTTCTTTCTTGAGTGTGTATTTACTTTACTTTAAAAACTGGTTTGATTTCTAGAAGGAAAGTATTTACAGAAATTACTGCTTAGTATGTACATGAAGTATTACAAAATGAAAATTTTACAGTCTGCTTCCTAACTTACTAACCCTTAATTTTCTTTAAAAGCAGAGAAAAGCTGAGATTTAGGATGTTATTATAATTGGGATTTAAAGTCATCCTTGTTAAGAAAATTTGCTGTTGCAAACGAAAAAGACAGTAAGCCCAACACCTCTCTGACTAGAATTTCTTGATAAGTCTTTATCTGAATTATAACCCATTAAAAAAACACCCTAAAATCCAAAAATCTCTGTTGTATTTTACTGAGAATGATGTTGCAATGTTTTTGCTAAAAAATAATTTGTAAAATAGGAAATTGTGATGTTACGCACCATTATTGTTTTGTTTTTTCCCTCCACAGTTGATAAAAAAACTGTAGCTTTTGATTCCAGGAGAGTAAAGTATGCAGGCTACTCTAGCTGTAATACAAGTTTTCTTACAAAGTACACCTTTATAACACTGTGTAATCTTCAGTAACCCATAATCTAAACAGTGTTTTCTTCCAGCCTCCAGTGACCAAAAACCTAGTGACTAATTGCAAACCTGTGACTGACAAGATTCGTAAGGCTTACAAGGACAAAAACAAATACAGGTATGTTGTGGCAGTCCTGTGAAAAGAGATGCTTTGTGTTGTGGAGCCATAGGAGGAGGGATGCATACACACATAACCCAAGACTGAGTGTGTGTGCTAACAAGTCTTAGCTCAAGCTATTTTAACAGTAGAACTAAGGAAACGTACTGTTGTTAACTTATGTATGTTTCATTGTGCAGAGTGATGTGGGTTTTTTCATATTTTGCTTAGTGGACTAAATACTTCCATGTTACTTTGTGTCATCTTGGGCCATTTCCTCATTTGTGCTGGACAACAGTAAGCCAGAGTATGTTTGGGTGGCTAGAGAGTGAGTGCAGTTCAAGTGGCATATCAAGAAGGAAACAGCCTTCCTGTACCTAGAAGTTGTAAATCTACTTCATACTTCCTTCTACTGAAGCTTAAAAAAAGAAAAGAACAGAAAAAAGCATTTTAACTTTAACTACCTTGCGCATGTCCTGTGAGATGGAGGAGTGACAGTGGCATGAGCTTTGTCAGTGGAGGAGGGTCTCAGGTGAGACTTGAAGCCTTCAGGATACTTTCTTATATTAAGATAAGTGAATTGAAAAATATAAGTGTGGTATCTACCACTAGTAAGACTGTTTACCTGGAGTCAAATTATATGCTTTCTCTTACAATTCAGATCTATGATTGATAGGTAACACCTATCTAATAAATCGACAGAGAAGTGATTCTGTGCAAGAGCATGAGCTGAAAAATTTAAATGTATCAATAGAAAGCAAATGGCAAATTTTAATGAATGTTAGCCAGTCAGGTCAGAAATGTTGCTCAATAGTATTAAGTACAAGATTGATATTTATTGAACCAGACTTTAGGCTGTTTTATTAATGTATAAATATTATTTCAACAATAAGGTTTGAAATCATGGGAGAAGAGGAAATTGCCTTCAAAATGATTCGCACAAATGTTTCTCACGTAGTTGGTCAGCTGGATGACATACGGAAAAATCCCAGGTATCCTGTTTTGTGATTTGTGTGAACTTGTGAGATGGTTTTAATTTTCTGATTTGACTCTTTAAACTTTTTTTTTATTATCTTTTTTTTGTATTTAAAAGATAATTTATTATCATTTAAATACAAAATGATAATAAATTATAATTTATTATTTAGTATTTCTAAACTGTGTGTTACAGGGTAAGACAAATTTGAACCAAAAGGTACTTCTGATTTTTTCTCTTTGACTGAAGCTGACTCATCTCTCTCTTATGCCAGGGGCTATCTCAATAATTTATTACATTTTTATTTACCTAAAATCCTTGAAAACTTAGAAACTTCAGCTATTTTTAAAGCTTTCCTTTTTGCTATTCTAGAGGGCATACCATTTATATTGCAGGCAATTTTATTTTAAAGGAAGAACTTTTTGACCTGCTTTATGCAGGTATTTTACACTAGGAATTAGCTGTGGGTTTTTTTGTTACTAAATCAGTTTTGCATATTGATTGTGCTTTCAAGCTCTTTTACTACATGGAAAGAATCTTGCTTCTGTCTTCAGAAAACCAGTTTTCTGCCAGTTTAATGAGTCTGGCTGCAAGAAGAGGTCTGACAAGTGTCAAAAGGCAGAGCAAGGAGGAAAGTAGAACCAGGTACCATGGGCCAGGGAAAGTGAAGCCTCTTTGGGTCACAGAAAGCTGCTGGGTAATCTCAGCTGCCTGTAAAGCTATAGCATAATTTGCATTTGTGGATAAAAAGTAGATTCCTACTTTCCTCTCAACATTTTTGCTGGGTTATTTATTCAGAAAGGGAAATGCTAGTCTTGAGGCATTTTGCAGCTGAAGGAAGTTTGTATCTATTGCTATTCTTTCAAAGAGTGCCTTCTGGCTACATAACTCCTGCATTCCTGTAGCCACAATGATCCATTTTAAAAGAAAAGTAGGCAGTGCTCTAGCTCATCCTGCTGCTTTATTTTCCGTCTGTATTTCTTTATCTGCTGTCTACAAGTTGGTTTTTTTAAAGTTAGGGGTGATTTCAAGTCTTGTGAGGCTCGGAGAGGCCTGAGCAACATAAGTTTCTCACCTTGAGTGTTCACAAAGTGAGGATTTCATTACCTGGACTCTATTCCTGTGAAGAACAGTGCAGTACTGTAGTCTTACCTTGTTAACAAAGGAGAGCTGGCACAGTTATGTAGGCATGCCATTTCCTTCTCTTTGCCATGTTTTACTTGCAACAAACCACTAATTATAACTAGTCTCTAAAAGCAGGTTTTTAGTGCTTGTCTTGGAATGAACTCAAAATGTCATTCACTTACTGATCTCCCAGAAATGTTTGGTTTACAACCTTAAGGCAAAGTGAGTGTTAATTGTCTAGGCATCAATTCTGCAATATCCAAAGAAATGTCATGTTTGGTTTCTTTTGGATGAATTTAAACAGTTTTTTCATTAGAAAAGAAAATATCCTCATCGATCCTGTACTCTGCTGTGTGTAGCAATCTCTGTCTGTAAGCAGTATCTCTTTTCCATGAAGCTAAACAGGAATGTACACTCTAGGAATACAGCTACTGCATTCCCAGGGCTAATGAGCTGCCAGTCCAAGGGATGAGGTCAGGGATAGTCCAGAGTTAACTCCCAAAATGCTTAGAGTGTAGCCATGATTGCCATAACCAGCTGCTTTGCACAATATTATTTGATACAGGAGATACAGCCTGCTTGTTTTTGGAGAGCCATATTTTATCTTCTCAGATGTAGCAATTTGAATGCCTGGTTGTGCCCTGGATGTAATTGTCTAGAGCAAGGTGCCCAATTATGCCAGATGCAGTAGCTTGCCATTCAGTGTTAATTCCCTGTGTAGGCTCATAGACAAGCTCCAGAGCTCTGCTTATTTCCAGATTCCTGTACAAGTCTGAACTTTGCTCTTTGGGGGAGCACACCACACTATAGAGAATACAGCTGACCAGAACTGCTTATTTACAAAGGTTAGCTGTGACAAGGCATATGTCATCAGTTTTGATTTCTGCCTCTGGGGAAAATGCAGGAGTCTTGTATCTCACAATAAAAATAAAGCATGTAGCCTTGCCCAAATGTGGGAAGGGGGATTTTTGTTGTCAAGCACCAGGTCAGAGTGGCCAAGAGTACATAGCAGGCCAGCACACTAGCTGCTGCTTTAGTTTCAATTAAATAAATTGTCTGTGATTCAACAGACCAATTTATAGACTGTTCTCAGTAAACTAAAGCTTAGGTACCAAGCTTTGCCCTCTCTTATACAATCTAATATAGTTCTGTTGATTTTGTCTAAAGAATTCAGCGTGCACACTAAAATATTAATAAGTTACTATGTTTCCCTCCTACAGTGGAGCTCACTTTGTTATTTAAGAGACTTTACTCATGATAATTCAGATGTATAAAAATCCTTACCCAGATGGTAATGCTGTGTTCAATGGGCTCTGGGATGGTGCACACTCTAGTGCCCATTAGATGGCAGCATTACATAATTAGAATGTGGCCTGTACTGGATTCTTCTGAGGTTTTGACTTGCTGTCAATCCTAGTCCTTTTAGAATTAAAATGAAAATAATTTAAAATAATGCAACAATAAAAAATATGTCTGTTTGGTTTTAAAATGATATGCCGTCAATTTTGTTTCAAATGATTATTTTATTGGTTTGGCAATGCCTTTCCTGTGTTATCAAGGAAATATTCTAACAATGTAATCTTGTTTCCTAGAAAATTCGTTTGCCTAAATGACAATATTGATCACAATCATAAGGATGCACAAACAGTGAAAGCAGTGCTTAGAGATTTTTATGAGTCCATGTTTCCCATCCCTTCCCAATTTGAACTGCCAAGAGAATATCGGAATCGTTTCCTTCACATGCATGAACTCCAAGAATGGTATGTACCACAAGTTCTTTTCAAGTTATTCTAGTGCAGTAATATATAATTACCTAAGATACTCTTAACAAGCTGGTTTTCCCCCAGTATTGTCATGAAAGATTTAGCAGTGAAAATAGCAGGGTGAGATTTGAATGGACTAAAATATGAGATCTGCAAGATTTGGGTTTTTCCAGTGCTTAAATAGTCATCAATATTTTCTAGGTTCCTAACCTACTGCAAACAAAAGTTGTTGGTTTGTTCCTTTTGTGTGTGTGGTTTTTTTTAAATAAACCAGGAATTCTAGCTTTCTTTAAATGTAAAAAACCCCCAAACCATTACTATATTTCTGACTAAGTGATTTTTTTCAATCTGTCACATAGCAATAACCATCTGGATAAAAATCAGGAAATATATGTGTGTGTCTCATTTTTATATAATATGTGAAATTTTTGTGTGTGTTTATCTCTTGCCATTTTATAAATAACAACTGAAGAAATTGGAGTAGCTGACTTGAGAAGACAAGCAAAACATTGACAGATAGTGACAAAAATGACACAAGACTAACATAAGTAAACCTGTTGCTGATCAGCAAATCATGAGAAGTAGCTGTTAATAAGAAAATAGAAAGCAGTAGAGGAACTCTGGAAGGAATCAGAAGGATTGTAGGCGTGCTGTAGTGCTACAAGCCCTGCTGTATTAGTGGCAGAGGGAGCAGGGGCCAAACCCATTTAGCTTTAGAAATTCTGCTGGAGGAGGAAGCACAGTGTTGGCTCCCTTTTAAGAGACCCTCTATCAAGTCTTTTTGTAGCTTCAAAAAGATGCTTTATTTTGTCTTGTTTCTAGCCAAAGGTGATTCTACCAGGGTCTGTTAAGGCAGATTAAAATGCTTGTGGAAATCAAAGTATTTTCAGAATCACAGGACAGCATAGGTTGGCACAGACCTCAAAAGATGATCTGGTCCAGCATTTCATGAGAAAAGGTTCTTAGATGAGACTGTCTCCTGCCAGCTCCCAAGTGTCCTGGCTACAGGTATATAACTGTAGCACGTAAGGGAATTGCAGTTTGGTCAAAAAGGATATAGTGTGATGCAAAACCACAGTTGCCACAAGTAGATGTGGCACTTGGGGATGTAGTTTAGGCCTGGACTTGGCAGTGTTAGCTTAACAGTTGGACTCAATCTTTGAGGTCTTTTCTCACCTAAAAGATCCCATGATCTAGAACCATGAGCAGTCTTATCTTGGAAGCTTCCAGTGGTGCAGACTCTACTCTGTCCCTGGGGAGACTGCTCCAGAAATTATTGTTTTAACTATAAAAAAATTTCCTTACATCAAGATGAAACCTCTCCCAGTCCAACTTGTAGCTGTTGCCCCTTGTCCTCTCTGTGGCTCTTTGTGAAGAGAGAACCTATGTCCTCTTTTTAGTCACCCTTTTAGAACTGGAAAAAACTGTCATTGCATGTTTTGTGGAAACTCTATAAATATTTGCATTTATGATATATGAAGCTGTTTTTCTGTTTCCTTCTTTCTTTCTCCAGGAGGGCATATAGAGACAAGCTCAAATTCTGGACCCACTGTGTTTTAATAACACTTATTCTATTTACAGTCATCTCATTTTTTGCTGAACAGGTAAAGTTAATGTCTTCTTATCAAATATGTATAACACTTAACAGATTGTAGAATCTTCAGAATAACATTGGATGGATTTTTAAATAGGTTTTGAAGAGTAGATAGGATTTTCCCTTCATAAAAGAAATAAAGATGTTACATGACTCATTAATAGGTTGCTTTAATTTTTAAGTCACCATGTTGAGATTCCTTGAAAAGAGAGTCATATGGGGAGAAGGAGACTGGCACCTTCTCAGGTGCCTTGTGACAGTAAAGTCCATCACCAGTGTGCTAAATTTGGATGCTCAAATTCAGTAATTGTTTCTGAAATTCTTGGTCTGTTAACATGGATATTGGTAGAAGTGTATAGTAAGTTAAGAGGAAGAAAAATTAATCCAGAAGGGGATCTTAAGTTTCTTAAAGGCGTTATCAAAACCTCTTCCCTAAGTAATTGATTGCAAAGGCTCCTACTGAATTCAAAAGGTTTTGAATCTGACTAAAGGGGAAAAAAGCCTTGACTTCTGCAAGCTTAAAATGGCTTTCTTGAACATGATTAGTCCTGCTAAACTCAGAGGGAGTCAATGGAACAAATCATATGGGTAATTCTTTGCAGGTTGGGGCCTTAAGTAACACTTTCCGTGGTCTGATGAAGAGGGTGTAATTCTTGAAAGGTTGGCTTTTGATTATTATTTTTTTCCCACCTGTAACTTTTGCATGACTCTTTCCCTTGATTTTCAGCCTTTTTTATAGATTAGAAAACTCCATTAGTAACTTGGTTTTGGAAGGGGATACTCAACTCAGTGGTACAGTTAGGAATCTAAATACCATTTTAAGATGCCAGATTTGTGCTGATCTTCTAAAAATAGAATGTAGTCTGGTGTTAATTTAAATACACAAATTACCTTTTAAAATAATCAGAATACAGGCATGGTGTATTTTTTCACTTTCTGCTTGTATTCTGATTATTGAGAAGTCTAGTGGAAATGTGCACATCTAATAGATGAATTGGAGTAAAAAATGCCTTTCTGGTATAATCAGAAAAAAAAGTACAGTAGTGAGTATTTACCATGGGTGGTACAGATTTGATAGTGTCTAGGATGAAAACCTGACCAGCTGTGGACCTTTAACCCAGCATAAAATACAATAAAATACTGTATTTTTTTCTCTCCTCAGCTAATTGCACTTAAACGAAAGATTTTTCCAAGGAGAAGGATCCAAAAAGAAGTTGGTCGTGAACAAATCAAAGTGTAGAAGAGCTTTATTTTGGAGATCAGTCTACCTCAAGCTGTGATTAAGCATTTTAAATGTCTCTCTCATAAGTGTCTTTTCTGGTTTGCTGTTTAACTGTATTGATATGAAGAAAAAGAATCATGCACCTACATTTGAATCTCTGCAGTACTCTTCATGATATAAAGGCTGCTGGAGCTGTGACAATGCAAAATAACAACAACAAATAATTGCAGGACACCTGTACATAGGCAGTTTTCAACAGATCTTACTTTACAACTCTTAGTTCATGGCCATGTTATCCTTTTTTATAAAAAGGGTTACCTAAACAAATGTAACTGCATTTATTGCAGTGGATGTTGCCAACTAGATAAAATGTTGGAAGGAAAAGTTGTTTGGGATCAGCTTAAGAAGTCCTTGATCTTGCATTCCAAAGCATTTTGCAAATTTCTGTCATTGCTGCTTTTTTTAGCCTTCTGGGGAAAATTGAGAATTATGTAACTTGTCATTTAAATTTAGAATACATTTATAGATGTTGACATTCTTTAAAGCACAGTGACAATTCATCTCTCTATTTGTAGTGTATGATTGGGATTTGAAAGAAAGGTATGTTACTAAAAAATTACACAGTAATAACATCTAATGGTTTATTTGAAAGATGTTTTATATCTGGTGTATTATAGTCCAAAGAATACACAAAGAAATTGTGTTATTTCTTGGTTTGATTACAAAGAGAGGTGGTAATCAAAGGAAAATGATCAAGGTAAAATATTTTACAAGCATTGTAAATCAAAAAGCAAAAGTGCCTCTATATGAATGGGTAAAAAACTTTCAAATTAGAAATGTATGGGGAGCAGTGTTTCACTTCATAACAATATTTGTACTGACATACGAAGCTGTGGTGTTTTTAAATTTCACGGGGTTTGGCCCTGTATTTTGCTGAGATATCAGAGTAGCGTGGTTAATGTGGGAAAGGTTACTGAATCTTTTCAAGCAGAAATTTTTGGTGGTGTATCTTCACTTAATTGTATTAGCAGTATTCAAAAACCATTAATTTTTTGTAATCAGATGATGTACAAAATGTATGTGCATATGTACTGTAAAATACTTGGCTTGCTTTGAAATTAACTAAAATGTGATGAACCTTTTGTCTGCCGTTTCTGTCTCAAAGTCAACCAAAGCTCGCATGTTTTGGCAAATTAGCCAGGAATCTGTATGAATCTTTGCGTCAAAATTTTTTATTTTTTCCGTTAAGAACCTTGCAGCTTTATTGATTTAATAGCAATTTGAAGCACGGCTCCGTTTTCAACGCGGGATGAAGCTGCTGAGAAGCGTGAGGCTCCTCGGGCGCTGCCCGGCCCCGCTCCTGAGGGCGGCGGCGCCGCGGCCCGGCCGCGCCCGTTCCCGCCCTTTCCCGGCCGCGGCGGGCGCTGAGGCGGCGGCGGAGCCCCGGGAGCGCCGTGAGGGCTGCCCGGGACCCCGGGGCTTTGGGACCGGCGGGGCTCCCGTTGGGACCGGCAGAGCTCCCTCTGCTGCTAAGGGAGGTGCGAGCAGCGCTGTCCCTGCTGCCTGTGCGTCCCCTCAGGCTGCAGCTGACGGCCCCAGTCTCCCTCACTGCTCTGAGGTGGGTCACCACCGTGGAAAGCCACGCACAAGCACCCGTTTGTTTAATATCTTTTTGGGGCAGGGTGGGGAAAAAAAAAAAAAAAAGGTGAGTTTGTCTAAAAATCATTGTTAAAGTATACAGCTATGGATTGAAGATACTCAGATCGGCTAAAACAGGTACCCACAGGGGATGGGCGGGGCCTGCTTAGGCTTGTGAGGTGGCAGGATTGTTTTGCACCTGCCTGAGGGGGACTGAGAAGTTTTGCTTTGTAAACTGATTTTTAATACAATCAAACTGATTTTTAATACAAAGAAAAGTGTCTGTGTGCCAGATAAAATAGATGCTTGCAGTTTTAAGTGCCTCAGCAGCACAGGGACAGGCACAGCTAGACATTATGGCCCAGCACTCTCCGCCTTTACATCATGTCCTCAACAGTCAGTAGTCAAAAAGCAGATTAAATCTTGAAATTTTCTGTCATTTGAGGATAATTCTAATGCAAAGGCTTTTGATTTTCCAGTTTTTTCCAATAAAGAGGCCTGTTTTTCAAGAGACTTGTAAAATCTAAAATTCTACATACTACGTAGAGAAGCATCAACCTCAGAAAAAGCTTGGTATTAAAAAGTACTCTTTCCTTAGCATAGCGTGGCCATGTTTGTACAGATCCATGGAATTTGGAATTAAACAACTTTGCCACAGCTATTGACAAATAACTAAAAATTAAAAAACCAACAAAAACAGAAATGGGAAACTGAGGTGTGTGAGAGAGTTGATAAATCTACTAAAGTAGATTAAATAGATTAAATTTACTAAAGTTAATAAATGAATAACTTTCTAAGAGGGTAGTCTATGTGTAAAATGTTTGCCAGTGTAGAAATGGCACATTACAGAATGCAGAGGTGTAATAGCTATAAAGAAAGATAAATTGGAATCTGGAAGTTGCTTAGGACTTTAAAAAATGGCATAAGCATATGTATATTTGACTTTACAGTGTGGGATGACTTGTAGGATCACATTGTTCTTATGGTTTGTCATTCCTCTATTTTGGACAGTAGAATATTGGCATAGCTTTTGGGGAGTGCAGTACTGGATATGACAAAATGTGTAATAAACCTTATGGAAGCTAAACTGGCAGACATCTTAAGAAAATGGGTACTTTATTCCAGCAGAATCAAGTATGTTCCTAATAGCCCTGGCATTTTTAACATGTTTTTAAAAGCATCACTGATGGGTAATGCTGTGGAATACCTCAAAACTAAACCAGTTTGACTGCTTGCATATCTTTACAGGTGCAGACTGTTAAAGAGGTACCCATAATAGGTGCAGGTAAGCATGAAAACATATTTATGTTCAGTTTATTGTGGAGGAAGTTATGTCACAAATACAATATACTGTTTCAGTAGGGAAAGATCTCACCATGGCACCATCAGGAAGAAAGCATGGAGGAAAAGCTGGTAAACCAGCACAGGAAGATCAGACCATACCTTCTTTTGACTTTGAGGAGGAAAGAAAAGAACTGAGTGGATCAGAGGAAGATATTAGAGAAGGTGCTTATATGAAATTTTTAGGACATTTGTAAAATGTGAATTTTATCACATTTGTGATTATGAAAAGAAGGGAAGAACTTCTGAGTCAGCCAGGGACTGAGCACAGCATGGTTTATAATGCCAAAGACCCCCAGGCTCCTACTGTGTAATTTTGATTGGTAATTTTCAAAATAATATAAATATCTATTTGTGATTTTTCTTTTTAAAGGTGCAGAATTACAGTACCTTTTTTACAGTAAATTCAGATTGGACTCTTATAAATTTTTATGTTATTTTTAGCTTTCTGATGATTGCTAAATTGTGAGTTGAGAGTAATGGTGTAGAGAAATTAAAACTATTTGGGCCCAGGGCAGAGAGCTCAGAGCAGTGCCAGCCCCAGTCTGCTTGCAGAATAATTCTCCACCATCTGCCAGCTCCAGACTCAGAGTTACAGGAGCTGCCAGTGTTGCTCATGGGCACTGACCATGAGACATGGGCAGGGAATTGGCATTACAGAAAAAAATTTACACTTTTAGTAATGTGAACAACCAACACAAAATGTATTTTTGTAAATATTTCTATACTCCTCTTTAAGGTGACATACCAGTAATGGACAAGCATGGAAAGAAAAGACCTCTGGTGAATACTCATGTGGTTCCAGATGATGTGGGGTAAGGTTAGATGTTTGGGGGCTTTTTCCAAAATAAGCTGGTCTTAAATAGATACCAACTTCAGTTATTCACTATGCTTATTTTTGTCTTGTTTGGGTTTGGTTTGGGTTTTTTTTGGTATTTGATTAAAAAAAATCAAGTGACAGATAATACAGTAGTGGTAGGTAAAAAAAGAATTAAAGGCATTTTAAAACTGTAATTCTTCCATTTCTTGTAGTTTCTATTGAACACGCAGAAAAAATTGATATATTTGTGTGTTCTTAAAATTTCTTTTAAAAGGTTACTTGTTTAATTGTTGATAATGTAATTAAATCCTATTAATTTTTTTCTTCTCATTTTAATTGCTTGAAGATATTACCAATACTTTAAATGATCCACATATTGCATGAAAAAGAAATAATTTTACAGATAAATCTTAATTTAATATTCATGGAGAGTGAATAAATATTAATCAAATTTAATATTAATGGACAGTGTAAATATAATAAAAAAGTACATGCTTAAAGAGTTTTCAAGCAGATTAGAACGGTTAGGTTGAAGATACTGTTTTTGCTGCATTGTAACACTGCTTTACACACTGGTGTTACCATCTTAAAGATGCTGCAAAAACAACCCTGAAATTATTTGCCTTGGGATTTTTTACTGTGCCAGTCATTCTGAGAAGGACTTGTTTTCATTTGGTGTTCCAAATACCCATTTTGTTTTCTTTGTTATAGGGAATAATCAATTTTATTTACTGACTCCCCTTACTCAAGGCATGTTAAATGCCTCTTTATATAATAGTGCCTCTTTACTGGGGAGTAGCTAATAGATTCTAGCATTTTATTCAAAAAAAGGCAAATTTATCTGAAAAATAAACCTCTCACAGGAGAAGAAAAGGAGTAAAATTATCTTATGGCAGTGGCAGATCTGTTACTGCTTAGAATAATAGGCATGTGAATAAAATTAGTTCTAAGCATATTCAACAGGTCTAAAGTCAGAAAATGGGCAAATAAAAATCTGAAACACTGTTTTGTAGGGGTGAAGTACAGAATATGTTGGAGAGATTTGGAGGTAAGTACATTTACATTCTAATAAATAAAATATAGTGCCAGAGTTGGCAGTAATGGCTCACCATAAAATAACTTTCAAAACTTATGTAAAATGACTAGTCTCTGTAGCACTTTTCAGCATTTCTGAATAAAGCCAGTTTTCAGGAAAAAAAAAAAAAAAAGTTATATCTAAGCAGAGCAGAGGGAAAGAAGAGGAGGGAATATCTGCATATAAATGAGTCACAGCTTGTAAGTGTACATAATTACAAAGGAAAAGGGAAAGATGCATGAGTGCTTTGGATAATCAATTCCAGTTTTAAGATGAAGTTTATAAGTAGTAAATATATTGTAGAGAAAAGGGACAATAGCAGTTTGCTGTTGTTCTCACTCAGTTTTTTGTTACACTGGCATAGAGGATACTGGGGATGGCAAGACTTGAGTGAGAAATAAGGGAATTGTAAATGTTAATATAAGCAGCAAAAGAGAACAAACAGTTCTAATTCTAGCAATTATGGAAGTAGAGTTTAGTTGTGATACAGAATGAGAGAGCAGTCTGTACTTAGCACTTCCAGAAATACAGAGAACAGGGAATTACAGGTAAGAGAATTTCAGCAATCAGAAGGAATGAGAGTTTCTGGAACAGCCAGATAACGAGGGTCAGTAATGCTGCTCATCCAGTGATGAGCAATTTGTGTGTGTCACTCAGCAGGATTTAGTATAGTTATAATCAGATCCTCAGGTGGCTTTACCTAGTTAAATTACCAGCTGAATTCTAGATAGGATACAGATATCTCTACAGGATAGAGAAAAAATACTTTTAACATTTGTAGAAAATGAATAATATCCATCACAGAGTAAGCAAACATCAAAAAGCCATGGAAGGAAGGGAAACCATCTTAATGCCAGCATTGCACATTCAATAACTGAGTAAAACTTTCATTGTATGTAATAAAAGAAACCTGTACAGAGTCATTACTTGCATGTCAAATTTAAGGTGAAAGAGAAGCTTGAGTAACTTCTTAATCCACAAATTAGAACTTTTGGCTGTCACAAAATTAAATATTTTGTATTACATATTAGAATGGTATTAGAGATCTGGCAGTTCAGATAAAAGGAGGATTTCAATGCTAAAAAGTTATGACTGTCTGTAATTTAAGACTCAAAAAAGGAAAAAAAGGAAGGATGGAAAGAGGGAGAATGAATGGATCAGAGAGAGGATGCTGTCTACACAAAATAGTGGGTTTGGCATTAGCAGAGACAGATGCCTCAGCAAATTAGAGAAGTTTGACAGATGTTTCCTGAAATCTACAGTGAGAAGGAAAATAAATTACTGTATTAATCTTAAGCTGTGACTTGATAAATCTCCAAATGTAGATTGAGGTGAAACAAATACAGTAACTTAAAAACTACTGTCTCTCTGAAGTATAAAAATAGTTATTCATTCATTCAGTATGTTCACAGGGATAGTAACCACATACTAACCTTAATTTATTTCTGAAATTCAAGAAATTGGCATATGACTCTGAAGCAGGTGTTGGTTAGGGCATGTGACAGGCATAAAGAAACAGCATTCACAGCAGTGCCACCAGCAGGCTGAGGGACATCACCACATCAGATCACACCAGCTTCTTGTTGCTAGAACAAAACTCATTTGCTTCTCCAAAGTGTAACTCATCAGCCTTTTTAATGCATTTCCAGTATGCCTAATTTCTAAATGTTCTTTGGCTTTCAGCTGACATTAACAAGGCTCTCTTAGCTAAGAGGAAACGATTAGAAATGTACACAAAAGCCTCACTCAAAACCAGTAACCAGAAGATTGAACACGTTTGGAAAACGCAGCAGGAGCAAAGGTGACCTTTCCTCTTGGTTTCCAAGCCTGTGGAATTAGATTCCCTTCTGGGGGACAGCATGGATAGCTGGTCTGTCACCCTGCAATAGCAAGCACTGTATCTAATGTTAAACATCTGCTCAGGGCCTCTGCTGCCTTCCATTGTGTCCCCTTTGTTAATGTGGCAGTAATGACTTAGCACATTCTCTTTTGAACAGACAAATTTAGGATTTGGAACTCTGAGAGCAAGGCACAATCAAGAGTAGAGCTTACTTTTATCTTTATGGAAAGTGACCTTTGATGTTATTATGTATTTTAAAACAATGTGGGAGGGGTTTTCCCCACTTTGGAATTTTTTGTTTCTGCCTGAAAACTGTTCAGTAAAACTTTAATATCATTCTGGTTAAGAAAGTAAATAATTTTCACCTTCCTTAACATTCCTCTCACCTCTTAAGGCATATTTAATTACTACATCTGACAGAGATAGAGCAAAGTGAAAAAAGAGACAGTTAAAAACTAAGTCAGCAATGCTTGTAACTGTCTTGGTGTTGTCTACATTTATTTGTGTTTGAAATTTGTATGGACAAAATTTTAAGAAATGAGCTTATCAGTTCTGCAATGTAAACACCTTGTGTTAAAGCAGCCACCTGTAATTGAATTAGAAAACATGGTAAATCTCAGAAAACCTGACACTGTTAGGAAGAAGAGTTGTTATAATTTCTTTTTAACCAGTATTTTGTGGGAGTCTCTATAGATATATTCCACATCCACCCAGTGTATGTGTGTGTTCAGTTTTTCAAAACATACAGTATTGAAATGGGGTCAGATGTCAAAGTAGCCTATTTCCTTGTCTATGCCAGCTTTTATTTTATTCCACATGTATGTTGAACCTGTAGCATTTGTCATACTTACAGACAGTGTCTGTTTACAGGCAGAAGCTCAATCATGAGTTCTCCCAGCAGTTCCTGACTCTGTTTCAGCAGTGGGATGTAGATGTGCAAAAGGCAGAGGAGCAGGAAGAGAAACTAGCGGTGAGTTTCCAGCATTGTGTGAGCTTCACTGTATTTTCCACAAGGAGGGAATATTGTTTCTATACTCAAGAAATATAAAAACACTTTATGTTGTTTAAGTTTGGAAAGAGAGGTGCATTTATAAACTTCATTGCAAGTTTATAAACACTGTTAAGTGATGCCCTATGCCAGCATACAGCTTGAGAAAAGCAAGGACCATTTAAGGAGAAGACATGTGCCATTTCTCTCCATCCATAGTCTTTGGCTTCAGGGAACAAAGGAATAAAGGAAAGTAGTTGTTTTTGTAGCATACATTCCTTAAAAAAATGCCTGTATATAATAAATGTAAGAGAATTTGATCACTGAAAGAGGACAGGAGCTATACAATGGAATGTAATCATGTGCTGTTGCTCTGTACTTCCAACACAATTTGCAAGGCTCCCTTTTCCCTAGGTAGCACATTCCTCTGGGGTACCCTAAGAAGCTGTGGGGCATAGCAATCCTCATGGGATTTTACAGGGATAATTCAGGTTGCAAGAGACCTCAGGAGGTGACTTGGGGCTTAATCCAGTCTTCAGTCCTACTTTAATAAAAGCCAGGGTAACTTTTCCAGGCAGAGATCCACATTACAAGGCACAGATTTCCAATAAAGGCAGATTTCCTGATTCTGAAAAATGAAACTGGTGTGCTCTCCAAGCACTCTGCTTAACAACTGATGGAATTATGTTTTTCTTTTGCGTCTGCTTCAGAATATGCTTCGTCAGCAACAAAAGGTTTTTCAACAGGCAAGAATAGTTCAAAGTCAGAGACTGAAGACCATTAAGCAACTCTATGAGCAGTTCTTAAAGGTAAATCTTTTTCTTGGAAAGCAGCTGATCCTTACCACTTAAGAAAGCTACATTAATTCAGTGTTTCAAGCTTAGCAAAGTAAATTAGACATACTAGACAGCAAGCAAAACCTGTTTAGAGTACAACCACACAAAAATTTTACTTTTTTAATTAAAGGCATTCCTCACAAGAGAGAACCTTCTGTGCCTTACTAATTTTCATGACCCTTTGCTGTAATCTATCCTGTATGTTCATGTCTCTCTTGTCCTCAGGAGTCTGAACTGGACCCAGCATTCCAGGTGTGGCTTCACCAGCTGTCAGTATACAGGGCAGATTCAAGTCCATCAATTTCTGACAAACCTTAATTTCAGTTCAAGTAATTTCCTAGCTGGTTTTGAAATTTCAGTTATGATAAGCTTGGTGTTTGGTTTGGGTTTTTTCTAAGCATGGTAGTTGATAAAAATAAATCTGAAATGGAGCAACTTTTAGTTTAAAAAAAATCAGAATTTACTGAATATATTACAGAAGCATTAATAAATAACAACTGTTCCAAAATGTCAAAAATGTCTTCATCAAAGAGGAAAAACTGAACAGAAGGTCAAGTATCACTTTGATTTTTCTCCTCAAAAAAGATCAAAAGGTAGAAGTCAAACCTCAAATAAGCTCAAATAAATACAAATTAAGGAAAATGCAACTAGACACATACACAGAGGTAAGTGTAATTTTATGTAAAAAAGGGAAGATAACCAGGGAGTTTTATTTGGCTTATTTGGGGAGAAGTGTGCAAAGAAACGCAGTGGGGTTTATACTCCTCACTTCAAGTCCAGCAAGGCTGTCATATTGAACCCCTAAAATTCTTGACAGATGTCTGTTCAATATCCTCTTGTAGAATTTTTATGTTATATGAAATTCAGAAAAAGTAACTCAGACCTCAGAGAGGCTGACTGGAGGGCTCTGTCCTCTTGCCAGGGTACACACTGTGCAAACAGGAGTGCAGACTGGGGTATGAAGTCCTCTATGATTCCTCTGCCAAGTTTGTGACAAACTCATCAATTATCTGTGATCACTGTAAAAATTAAATTGTAGTATGAATAATTATTGGTTTGTTTGGTTGTTTTAAATTGAGTGCTTGACATTAAGGAGTTCTGAATTAATATTATCCTTAACTTCAGAGCATGGAAGAGCTGGAGAAGAGCAATGAAAATCTTCTGGCCGGTGCCCAAAATGAACTTCGCAAGGAAATGGCGATGTTGCAGAAGAAGATTATGATGGACACGGTAAATATCAGACTATGAAGTTAGCTAAATGCAAAAATAGAACATTCAATTAAAAGTCATTTGACATTCATTTAATTCAAAGGAATCATATTGATACAACATTTGTTCAGCATTATCTCCTTTTCTTGTGACAGCAACAGCAGGAGATGGCAACTGTTCGCAAGTCTCTTCAGTCCATGTTATTCTGATGGCTCAGTGGAGGAGCAACTTGTACCTAAGTAACACGATACAAGTACAGGCATTAGAAGGATGTTGAGATTTAAATGTTTCAAGGTTCCTATTAAACTCTTTCCTGGATTGTTCTAATCTTGTCTGTTCAGGTTGTAAGAACATATCTTAGTAAACTTCTGTTACTGGGGGGCAGTATGGACCCCAAACCGTTCACTGTCTGTTCAGTTGATTTTTAAAAATTTCATATCCACTTCCACTAGCACTGGACTTTAAATAGTTTCACTTTTTTTTACCAAATTGTAACAAGGGGAAAAATTAATGGAACATGCATTTCCCAGATTTTACATAATAACTTGAGGCCTTTAGGTACATTGTGCAAATAGAAGCATTTCTAACAAGCTGCAGATTGTCACAGTTTCAATTAGCCTGCTGATATATTAGCTGTTATAAAAATTCACAGAGTATGGCGTAGCTCAGACAAAATTGTTTAATGATGTGCATTATGGTAAATTAAAGTAAATTTTGTTAACTCTTTTGCTAGTCTAGACATTGCACTATCTCTGTATTAGTATGAGATTTATAAACTGCTGTAATTTGTCCAGAAAATGTGGGTTTTTTTGAGTTAAATTATGAGCTTAATATATCCACTCAAGTAACAATAATTAAACATTATGCATTTTGGGGTCTGCTTTCTGTAGAACCACTGCTAGAAGAAATTTACCTCATCTATTTAGCACAGTCTATTACAACCCTTTGAGATGGAATATTATTTTTTGCAATTCCAAATGACTAGCAAATTAGGGAGACCTGAGTTTTAAGAGTAAAGCATTTATCTTTCATGTATCTCATTACAGTCAATAAGTATAAACTAAACAATTGGCTTAGTGCACATGCAGTTTGTTTTTACAGAAAACCATTACACCTGAATATCTACTTTTAAGAATTAGATAGTTGCCAATATATTTAATGCTTTGATTCAATACAACAGTAGATAAAAAAAACATCCACACACCCACACACACCAAATGTGATGTTGTCACAATAATGTGTTTCAAAACCATACTTTTCTTCTCAGCCTACGAGCATTTTGAGTCAAGTCATTTGATGGTGGTTCTCCAGGTCTGGAAGCCAGATTGGTGATGGCTAACTTGCATTAGCTTCAGCTGTTTGGTTATAATGAATATAGAACTCCTTGTTCTGCCCCTGCCAGAATTCAGGACAGGAGCAAACATGGGAGTTACACTGCTACACTGATGCATGGGGGATATGGGCCTCTCATGGTAACCAGTAACAATGCTGCTTTGTCATTACTGAGTCTCAGCCCTCTTAAGGCCAGTGACAGGAGGCTATGAAACAGGTCACAGGTTCTGCTTTAGATCTTCAACAGGAGCTTATTTGTTAGCATTACCTCCTGCTTCTGGTTTTATTTGTTAGTATTGAGTCATGGTTCTGGTTTTCTGAGTGATTTCTGCATTAGTCTCCTATTGTCCACATACCTCAATCATGTCCTCAAAACTACTTATACCTGCTGTGCCATTACACAGTTTTGACCACTGTGGAGAACTCACTCATTTCACTCCTAAGATATTGCCTGTGTCTTTTCATCAGGAGGTAAATTTGCTTATGTATTCAGCCAAAGTAAAATGGTCATTATCATCTTCTTTCCTATTTGACCATGGCCTGGGTTCAGGCTAAATTCATGTGCAGATGCTGTGTCATTTCCAGCCTCAAGTAGGATTCATTCTGAATTTATATTAGTCACTGGGAGTTACAGGCAGTAACTGTTACAGTTACAGATCCTCAAAATGATCATTATATTCTTCTTAGGCAGGAGGGTGGTGGATGCTATTTTATTTCCTGCAGACCAGCAGACAATACACCCCTTTAAAAGTTCCTTGAATGCCTCAGAAAGTGTTTTTGAACTAATTAGCAGGTAGGAAGCTGCTCTTTAAAACAAACCATGGCATTCTTTATTGGATAGACAGAAAGGACTTCATTAACTCAGAAGCTCAGGTACATATCAGTAACTGGAAGGAGTAATGCACACTTACATTCAACAGCTTTTTACATAAACCATATTCAAGTAGTATCTCTTGAAAGGAGCTTATGTATGGGGTTTGTGTGCAAGTAATCAATTTTTCATTCAGCTTTTCTAAAATGGCAACAGCCCTCTTGTTAGATATTTTATGTTACCCAGGGGGTCTGTTCTTAAAGGAAGAAAGAAGCAGATATTGGGCCTGAGTTCCTGTTTTGGAGAGTTTTACATTATGGTTCAGTTTTGTGCCCTTTTGTTTGGATAAAGTACAGTAGTAGCTACAAGACAATAGGATCAATTGTAAGGTAAATGAGCACAGGGATAGCACAAAGACCAGAGAGGGAAATACAGAAGGGTGGGCTGCAGTGCTGGAGCCACAGGCTTTGGAGTTTATCAATGAGCTTTGTCCTTCACTTGCATAGGCTCACAGATACAAGTTAGGGTGCCTAAAGTCAGTCCTGTCCTTACACAGCTACCTGTAGTCTAGAAAAGGATGAAGTACAATGAGACTGACCTTACTGTGACCACAGAACCAGAAACTGGCCTTGAAGGAAAGTGCAAGCTCAAGTTTCATGTGGTAGCAGTAGGTTATGTACTTAGATACTAGAGAATGCATGAATTCTAAAGGCACTCATAACAGTACTTTGAATCAAAGAAAATTTTCCTGGAATACCTCCTTTATCTACTGATCCAACAGCCTGTTCCTTAGAAGTACCAGAGGAGAGACTGAGGGATTTTTAGGTCATGGCTGCCTCCTTTTACCAGTCTTCATAATGCAGGATTGAATTCATTGGTACATCTGACAACCACTTCAGAGCAGTTCTAACAAAACTTTAGAAGCTAATGCTACAAGATTAGACATGAAATTCCTCTTCAGATTCTGGCTGGTAGCACCTTGCTTTGCATCTACATTCACCAGAAGAGAAGTACAAAATTAAAGTCACCTAACAGGAAATGGCAATATTTTCAAATGTATTTGTGGTCTGAAATGCAAGGAAATACATATTGGTTCAAAAGTACAACAGCATCTGCAGAACTTTGTACCTACTAATTCTAACATCTGGTAATGTCTGAAACACAGTCAACTTTCTCATAAAACTTTTCTTCAAAAGCTTTATCTGTCTTCCCAAAAACACAGAGACTGCTTCATTCCCCTAACTGCTTCTTCTCTTGTCCTTGACCTATTTAATCAGTCATTATGGTTTTGAACCTGCTCAGGAGCTTGATGAGATGAAATTCTGAAGACATGTATATGAAGATGAGCGGCAATCTGTAGGCACACACCACTGGCATATCTCAGCATATCAAACAAGGATATGAACTTCAAAAGAACGAAACAGAACAGGTTAAAAAAATCCATTTTTAAAAATTGTCCCTACTATAAATATGCTATACTTTAATCAGAATTTATCCAAATGACAAGCATAACATAAATACATCATTGTAACATATAGCTACAGGGTGGTCTTGTTTAGAATTAATAAAACCATCACAAAACCCCAACATCCTAACAGCACTAAACACTTACAAGATCTGTTAAAAACCATTTGTCTGCAGTTCACAGAATGACTTTAAAAATCCACATGGACTAAAGCTAATTTCAGGAGAGATTTATAAATTTACTTTCATTTCTCTGTTCCAAGGAAAGCAAGACAGTCAGCTCCCAAAAACATATTTACTTGGTGCCCAGCACTCCTTCTGCAGTGACAGCAGCAATGTGAGCAAGTCAGAAATGGCAGAGCAGAATGACAGGGACAATCTCAATCCATTCCTTAAAGCACGGCCCAAACCAAAAATATAAAACACTTACCAATGCTATCCACAAAACAATATATTCATCAATGAAACTGTTGAAGTACTGGTCCAAAAACAGAAGTCCTGGCCCAATAAATGCAGAGTCCTGAAGACAAATTTCACTTTTTGTCATGTGAGCCACCTATGTTTGAAAAAAATAAAAATTAAAGAGTGCATCCCTGCAAGACTGGTGTAACCACCAGCAAACAGGCATCACATTCTTGCCCAGCAATGTCCTCTTGGATGTTACATCTATACCCATGCATTTCAGCTATCTGCAGGGGCTCCCCACTCTCTAGTTTTCCAGCACTGCATTCAAACTTTAAGACTTTGCAAATGTATTACTGAAAAAGCATCTGGCTGGATTACTAATGTTGGTAAATTTGTAGTAAGGCAACTTTTTAAAATCCATTGAGGAGTGTTTTATGTACAAAAAAGACAGACTGAAAAGACAGAATGGAGACAGAAATGTTTCTCTCTTCATTTTAATGATCACAGTAAATTCTTATTTCAGATAATTAAAGGAGAAGCCACAGCACTATTAGTAATGCTTAAGAGACCAGAGTTAGGATGTTAATGACAGAAAGTACAATTCTAGGAGTAAGTTAAACAAAACTGAAAATCCTAACCAGTCCATTCAACAGCAAATATACATTTTCATCAGTGTCACATATAATCTCTCAGTAGAACCCTGAGTCCAGTTCAGTGTCTTGATCACAATGAATCTGGTAATGCTGGAGCAAAGCAAAATGGGAAAACTCTTCCCCCTGATCCAGTAAGTGTTTAGCCAAGAACCAGGTTAGTTTTAGGAGGTTTAGGACTGACTTACCACCAACTTCTGCGAGATTTTGGCATTCACAAGCCCAAATGTCAAGACATATAGGCAAGAATGTTTTTCAAACAGCTGAGTTGTAGACTTTTTATAAATTGTAGTGGCCAGTGTGATAAGCAGTCCAATGTGCACCGCTGGTGAAAGAACACTTGTTCCCTAAGATACAAAAGGATGGAAAATCTGTTTTACACTTCAGTCACATGATAAAGTCCAAGTTTTATACATATTTCAAATCCCATTAAATAAAACCAGAGTTGCCAAAATTTGTCAAAATCCATTAGTATTATGTCACTTCTCTTAGTACCCTTTGCAGTACCCTTTGACCACTAATCAATTTTTTAGGAAAATTCACTGCTGGTTCCCATGACAGAAGAAATCCAGTAACAGGCAGATAATGAACTTTGCTTTAGCCATATAACACTCACATGCCTGTCTGCTTAAAAGCTTAAACAAATAGAGCCCTTATGGATCACCTGAAACATAATAAATTATGGGCATAAATTATTCAAACCTCAATTGAATTTTTAGAGCAACTTACTGCTATTGTAGATCCATTCTTTCCAACCCCTCCACCAAAAATGACACGGAAGTAATTGAAAAAAGAAAGTGCTGTTCCACACAGGATGCCAATAACTGCAAAGAACTTCAGCTGTAAGCCCAGCAAAGGGACCTTACCAGAACACAAAAGAAACGAAACCAAAACAAACAAAGAACAAACAAACCACAACAAAACAAGAGAAAAATATTAAAAGTTAAGCACACAACACCTTTTTTAAGGAGTGATTAAAGCAGTCAATCTTACCTACTAAACAAATGTTTTATTTGAATCCTCACTTTCCTGGGAACAAACTCAGGACAACAATATTTAAAATTTGTTTCCTTACTAAGAAAACAAGTATTTTTTGTATTGCTTAAACTCATCTACTGAGTACTTAAGTTCTGTTCTTGAAATTCAGCTAGATCTTAGTCTGCTCCTCCTTAATATGTTCTTCAAATATTTTCACCACACAAGCAAAAACATGACAGACTACTGCCATCAATCACCACGATATGGGAGCAGGAAGAGGGATAGTTCCTTCTATTCCACTGGATAAAACAACACTGATCCAAAGGAAAAACAAACACCATCTGCCTGCTGTGTGTTTTGGCATGTTATTTGTATGCTGTATCTTTGCATATCATGGGACTATGATGAAAAGTCTCCAGATACAAATTTCAATTAAACAGTTACCTTTTGGAATCAATTGCAGTGTCAAGGAAACTTCCAAAGGCAGCAGAGGATTTTGAAAAGAAGTAATAAATGGAAACTGTTTACTACATTTTTTGAATATATAGTTTTTTGTGATACAGCATAACTACAACAGATTCTAATAGTGAGGAAAAAGTTAATCATAATTTAAGTTTAATGCACCTACTTTGTTTTCCAACATGAAGACAAGCTTTTTCAAAATAGAAAAAAAAAGGCTAGGAAAAGGTAACAAAGTGTAGCTAAACATTCCTTAACTGCTGAGTAAACTTTTGAAATAGTTTTGATTTCTGTTGGTTATCAATAGTATAGAAAAGTAAATCTCAGCTCTTTGCACTATAACCAATCAGAATGATAAATTTCTGAGTAAAAGCCCTAGAAAGCTGAAGATCTTTAGATACTGTCCAATATAGTGCAACTTTAAAGATCAGAATAAAAGCTACAGATATGGAAATGTTTTGGGACAGAAAACAATGTTTTAAATATAAATATTTACATTTACATGGCTGTGATGTAATTCTTAAAAATCAGTACACCTGCATCGACACAAATATGGATAACTTAACCAAAACCCCCTGGCTTCATCCCACAGTTTCATTAAATTGAAGCATTTATTCCTAAATTTTAAGATAAATTGTTTAACTGAAATGTATGCCTTACAATAAAATATACAAAATATATAAAACCAGAAAAAACCCCTATTTGCTAAAGCTTAAGTATGTGTGGAGTACTAGCTCCAGATCAGAAGTTTATATGTGGCAGATGGGGTCTTTTTTCCTCTGTGTAGCTATAAATCTGTGCACAGGGAGTGACACCAATAGATCTAAGTTAACTATGGCATTAAAATGACCAACAGTTGTACAATAAGCTAAAACAACATTACACAACTGGGAGGTGTTGACAGTACTTGCACAGAGCAGCTTCAAATACCACGGGAACTGTGGACACTTGACAAGATACACAACAGGAACTCTGAGCATTTAACAGACTCACCTTATAGTCCCATAATCCTGTTCCTCCATAAGCAGTTATCAAGAGCAGCATTGCTATGGTGATCTGAACTTCAGTTACATCAATTCTGTGAAAGGAGAAAAAAAAGAGATTTAGTTCAAGGACTTTTTGCTGTAAGTGTAAAGTGTGTGTGGAGGGAGGGGGAAATAAACCCCCCAGTAACTATTTCAAATGATATAAATATATACAGAATATTACTTTCCTTGACTGAGAAAGCTACTCTATATGGGGCACACATCCCTGGCTAAGATTTAAAATGAAAGCTATACTCCTTTTTTGAAGAAAACTACATATAATTTTGAAAGGAGGACACTTTAATGAATACACTGTTAACTACTGGAGAATTCTGTACAAATTTACAGACTTGTTGATGTCTAAGTGTCAAATCAAGGTTTAAGGTAAGCTCATAGTAAAAGCAATCAAACATTTCCATTAAAATCACAGCAAATAAAAGCAGACACTATAACGAGCAGGCTGGGAAAGAAGGGATTTCTTTAAGCTTCATATCATGAAAACTTGACAGATACAGCCTGCAAAACAAGGGAGGACTGAGTCAGTGGATAGGTAAGCATTTGCCATATTTCTGAGAGCATATAACTGCTATCTTACTTTCCTCCATAAAAGCTGTTTTAGGAAAGGTGGCCTTGTATTCCCTATGAAGTCCAGACTCCATATTTCACCTTTTTTTTGTTCTGAGAGAAGACAGACAACTCTTTATTTTTCTATTTAATTGATGAAACTTCACATGAGGCCAAGGCTCAAGGGAAAAAAAAATCAGTACTTTTTAAGCTTTAACATAAATAATGAAAATAATGACAAAAAAAAGTGCATATAAAAATTACCTTTTATGGTACCAAAAGTTTGAGACAGATATCTTATTTCATACAAAAGTTACCAGCAAACACTGATAATGAATGTTCAAGATTTCCTTTAGCAGTTGCAATAAATTTGCTCTTTTAAGGTATTATGGCCAATGGGTATTGCTACTTAGCACATGACCTATTGCAGAGGAAGCAGAGGGTTTTTAGAAGAAGACAGCAATCATCTTTTGGGTAATGGAAAACATTTATCCGAACTTGATAATCTCAGTTAAAACTCTCTTCTTTCATCAGAAAGATGGTGATAAAATGTGCTAAATTTCATCACAATCTTGTGACTCTTAGAGGGTCCAGAGTTTAAACTACAGTTAGATGACAAGCTGAGGTGCTTTAAAGCCAAGAGCATGGGGAGTCCTCTTCTCCCTAAGGTGTTGCATTCCCTCAGTTTTACTTGCTGCAGTGCTCACTGGACTGTCAGGTGAACCAGTCCAGCCTGCCAGGGCAGTGTAGGCTTTTCACCTTCTGCCCATTTAATGAAGTGGCTTGAGGTCCAGTGACAGTGTCACAGGACAGGGGGCTGGGAGTGGGCTCTTCCTTCTCTGCCAGGGATGAAGTGTTACATGCACCCTGCCATTGCTGAACTTGCTGCTTACCTTTTGCAAAAGCACCATGTGCAAGTGTTCAGAGGTTGCACTCTGTACTATTAACACCAGGATTTCTAATCTGCATTGCCTTTGTTGTTGCTTGTGGTGGGAGGAGGCTCAAACTTAAAGTTGTGCCAAAGTTTAATACTTAATTTCACAGTGGCTCGGACTGTGGGTAGCAACAGAACCCAAATCAGAGCTCAAAGACTTTAGTCAGACATCTGACAGTGTCACATTATTCAGCTCTCTGATCCTTCCTGGCCATCAGCACTAGCAATCTCATTTGTGATTTATTTCTAAAATTTAGTGTTTCTAAGTGAGAAATAGCATCAGTGAAAACTTCCATCCATCTTATTATGTACCATCATATTTAGAGCACTATACTAATGCCTTCTTCACAGCTCTATGTTTAAGGGAAACATAATTGGGAGCCTTGAAAAAAAAAATGACCTGTTTTCACTGGACAGAAATAAGTTATCTCATGGAAAAGTTGTGTCTGTTTAACTTTGAACAGTAACCATGGAACAGCAGGTCATTCTGAGCTCTTTGTACACTATCATTATGTTAAAGCAGAAGTCACCAAGTTTTTACAAAATCTTTATGTGGTAAAGGAATCTCACTGCCTTCCTGATGTGGGGAAATCATTCTCATGCTTTTTGCAAGAATAAAAGGTACAGAAAAGCAGTCATGTCTGCAAAAGGCCAGAGCTCATGGCATAGTGCACCTCCCTTCAGAGCAGCCTCCTGTCCTGGACAGAAGGTATCCTATTTCAGCCATCACCATAAAGCACCTATTTTTATTTACAGCACAAGATGTCCTTAAAAAACAATAGGATGTGTAGGCAGGCAGAAGAATTACAGTGGTAAATGTAATAATGTGGTAAAATGCATTACCAGCAAGTCAAAAAGAGCTCTTATCAATATCCCAAAGACAGCTGCATTTGGTGCAATGTGCAGGGATAGCTGGTCACCAGCCTGTGTGCCTGCTGATTGGCTAAGGCACCTCTGGCAGAGCAGAACTAAGCAGGACTATGTAGAGGTGATTTAGCAAGTGACTGGCATTAGCAGGACACCCTTCATGTATCCCTTATTTTCAGTTCTGCTGCCACAGAAGTCTCAGACCTTTTCCTCTTTTCAGAAGTAGTTATACTAAAGTGAAGCTCACTCCTTAAAACCAGAAAATCCGTGGCCAGGCACTACCCAAAGTACAGAAGTGTGCAGCAATCCCTGCATTATTAGCAGTTAAACTGAAATTATTGTCTTCTACATTAATGTCATGACATGACTTCTCCTCCTATGCTGCAGTGAAACAGATAAAATTTCTATCAAGTCATGAACAGCATCACAGCAGTCTCCAGAACTGGCCTAACACAAAACCTAAAGGATGTCAAAGCCAGCGTGAGCCAGATTTTAAAAAGGCTCTCACATAAATGTAGGGTAATTCTTCAAGCATTGCCATAGATCCGTGGAACTCCCTGAGGATGCTATGAGAAAGAGTTCATTCCAAGGAAGACTGAAAATGCCTATGAAAGGGAAACCCATTAGCAGGAGAATTTCTCTAAAATGCATGTGGTTTAGAGTTCCCTGGGGCTGAAACTGTTATAGCTGGGAGATTACAAAGGGAGGTACCCAAATGCTTGCTCAGTCCCTACTCCTACACAGGGCACTTGTGTGCAATGTAAACAAGACCTCCGGCCTGAGCCTGCACAGTGCTTGTATGGGTTCTGACAACAAATCTGCAGAAAAAAGAGCCAAATGCATGCAAACAAAGCATACAGAGCTAAAAGCAGCTGCTAAAAGAACAGCAGAGTTCAGTATTATGCAGAGTTTCAAGTTGTTGTCAGGTAAAACACAAGTCTGCTGGATTGAAAGGGAGATGAGAAAGAAGGTAAGAAAAAGAGAAAGCAGGGAGTAAATTAAGAACAAACTGAAATCAAGGAGCAGCTAGCAGTCTCAGACATTAAGCCAGATGTAGTTCTAATGATACCTACTTACTTTCCAAACCTTAGTATGCCTGATACGTATGTCTGCCAGTGAGCAGAATAGAACATGAACAGTCCCACAAAACAACAGAAAAACAACCAGTCAGGATTTGATCCTAGTCGGATCGCTATGCAGGATCCAAGGACAACAAATACTGCAAAGCAGAAATGAATATGTTAGTCATATATCCTCTTTGCTTGAAATTAAGAGAAATTAATTATATAAATAAATAAAAACACAAGAAATTTTACATCATTCTAACAAAGTAATGCTATGACTGATAATTTACTGAGTAGCTGACCCTCAGGGGCAGTCCTGGTAGGAGAAACCAAAACACAGTATTCCTTTTCTGCCAAGGCAGGGCCCTGCCCTCTGGCCTACAGTGGCTGCTCTCCCTCCTCCTGGCCTTGCCATCTCGTGTTCTTTGCAACACCAACAACTTCAGCTGAAGGGCCAAGCTCAGGGAGACTGGCACCTGCACTTCTCTGGGAAGTGACACATAAAGAAGCCACCAATTCCCACAGCAACTGTCTCAGCCATTGAGCTTTATGGAACTACAGGCACTGGCACCAACAGCAGCTCAGTTATGGAAAGTGAAACTCAGCAAGGCTTGCTTTTTAAGGACTCCCAACTTCTTTAAGACTACTTCTTCTGAGGAATATAAATTACCCTTCTTGTAAGTGCCAGGCTGGATGCCCTATTACCAAACTGATATTTTGGCACCTTACTCCTAAAGGGGAATACATGAGTTAAGTAAGAGCAGAACACATCTTACCCAACATCAGCCTAAGGAACTTCTAAAATAGCCCCTGTTACTGGCCAGGGATGCAAAGGTCAGGAGATGGAGAAGTTATCCTAAAAAACGCTGTTCTGAGCAGGGGTTTGGACTAGATTATCTCCTGACGTCCTTTTCAACTCCAACAATTCTGTGATTAATCAGCTGCTGCTGGAAACAGGCAACTTTTATAAACTAGGATGGGTGACAGTAAATGGAGGTTACCTGTGGAAATAGAGTCGCAACCATGATCAAAGAGCTCTCCAAGGGGAGAACTACTGTTTGTTCTTCTGGCTTGCTTCCCATCAATGGCATCCAGAGACTGGTAGATAAAAAGTCCTAGTGCACCCAGGAGGTAGGCCCAAAAAGGTGCCTGAAAGAGATTCACATAAAAGGTCACCAGGTAGTTCCCAATTTCTTACCTGATAATCTGTTTTAATAAAGGTAAAATAATGTTCATCACAAAACTGTACTATATTGTACTATTTCTTATTTAATGGACAAACCAAACATCTTGCACTAATATCTACATGGATTGTAGTAACTACTGTAATGAACTACTACACCAGTGGAACACAGGTCTTTCTATTTATTTAAGCAAAAACAAACCCAAAACTTTGGCCCTTCTTCTGCATCAACTGACCTTCCTTTCTACCTTAAACCCACAGTGTTTCTGTGATTAGTTGCATTCTTTGTGCTGGAAAATGTTATAAAAATAAAAATCATCTTTAAAAAAGAAAGTAGTAGCAATGCACTTACTAAATCTGTCAGCAGTTTGTGTCACAGACACGTAGATGATTTGCTCATATTTACAACATACAGATATAAAAACCCACTAAGTTTTTTACTAAAAAAAGACTTCAGCCTTTAGGGAAAGATATTTTTTCCAACACACAAAAATTGACTACCTGGGCACTTTGGACAGGGCTTAAAAAATTAAGTAATTCACAAAATTGAAGGAGAAACTACCTACTTAATATACATAATCAGTTTCAAACCAAGCTGCTACATTAACACCACTGTTAGGTTCAAATGAACTGTTCTGCACTCATTCCTTTGAAAAGCACTGTTTTCATATGCACAGTCAGCCTGGCTACATCTAGGAATTAGGTTTTGTTTAAAATTATTTCAAACACCTTTGGAACAAAGCACAGGCAACATTTTTACTTCATGTAGTTTCCAGTTTCCAGTACTTCCCTTAGCATTCAGGAGTACTGTTCACGAAAACAAAGTCAGGTAAAAATGCTGGCAATGCAACTTGCAGGTTAAACAAGCAAACACCCAAAGGCAGGCACAGAGCTGAATCCTTTCCCACTCCCTGCTTAAGGACAGCTGCTGTGGTGCTGCTACACCTCTGCAATTCCTCTCCTGCAGCACAGATTGACCAACATTTGCCCATGTATTTCCTAAGAGCAGTAAAGGCTATTAAGCAGATTAGACAGCAGATCAGATCTCAGTGTGCTGAGATTTGTCCACACTCAACTAAACCCAGTGTGACTGCTGGGGAAGAAAGGAAAATGGCAGCAGTAAGAATGCAGATGAGGTGCAGCTGCTCCTCTAGACATTCTGATGTCTCATCACCATTTTACTAATTGTCTTGAGCTAGAAAAAAAGCTATGCCTCCAGTTAGACTGGTCACAAAACACACTAAGCAGCCACATGCTTAAGGAAAGTCCAGTTCTGAATAGCATTTTTGCTGTTATTTAAGAATTCCTCATGTATTTCAGGCTGGCTGAAACACTGTTATCAAAGTCAACTGCTTGGCTGCTTCACCCAGCTGTGAAGGAAAAGACAGCCAAAGCATCAGGAACTCACTTTAGGTGCAAGCTCTGGATTTATATGCAAATGAAAATCTAGAAAACTTTAAACATTCTTCAAAACTGGCAACCCGTCTCCTCCCTTAATCCAAGGAAACTAAGAAAAATTGTTATCATAGATCATGTAGGAAGCCTTAAGCAGGTGAAAGAGGATGAGCAAATATTATTATTCCAATGGACATTGCAAAGATCACACTGTAGAAATCCAGGTCAAGTGAGGACAGCAATACAAGTTTGATGCTTAGTGATGGAATTAGTTGAGTTTCTTAGGTTTATTCTCCCTTTTAGTTTAATTAATTAAACAAAGGAATCTTGTCTTGTCTTGTGGGGTGTGGTTAAACCAGGGAGGAATGTTTTAGCCACCTTTTCAAAAAGTTTCACTCCTCTAATGAAAGTGAAAGGACAGAGCCTGTGGAGAACAGCAGGTACCTGCAGCTACCCCAGGACTGAGGATCCCCAAAAGCACCACAGAGAACTCAAGGGTCTCTCATGGCATGAGCTTACTTGGTCTCACACTGTGCAGGGGTCTGCAGCTCCACTTGTGGAGGTCTGTACCTCCACTTGCTCTCCACCCTTCAAAAACAGAGGGCTGTCAGTCATTGCTCAGGTACTTCAGAACCAGGACTTTGTTGAAGATAATTTTAGCTGTGATATAATCCACATACTGAAGTTACCAGAGTACATACACTGGCTTTCAGAATAACTATTTTACATGGAGAATAACAGAGAATCTCAAACACAGCAGCTCCAGACCAATGAGCAGAAAGGCCATGAGAAATCACTGGTTGCACTGCTGTCCTTTAAAGGAGTGTTTGAAAGACACAGCCAATTTCATCAGCAGTATTTCTGTGAAGTGCCACAAAGGCCATCTGCAGTGTGAGGTGTCCTTATGGTGACAAACTTCCATTAATTATGAAAAGACAGCTTGAGATCTACCTTTAGCTTCTTGCTAAAGCAAGTGTAACACAGTATATGCAAAAATAAATACATCAGCTTTAACTCAAACTTCTCCTATTAGGAGCTTTTTTCCAGTTGCAAGTTATGGTACAGCTATGATCATTCAGACTAATCCAAGTCTGTTTGCATTAGCTCCTACTGGGACAAATCAAAGCAAGAGTCCCTCAAGCACTCTGTCTGCCCCTTGCTGATCTGGACAAAGGGTGAGCATTTTCATCTGTTTCCCAATGAGGATCATCTGTATCCATTAGCACCTGTAGCAGATGTATCAGGATCCCCCACGGTTAAAGAGAAAGGAAAAAGAATTCTTACTTATGTTAGTAAGAATAGCATATGTCAGAGAGCTTAGAAACACTATCTGGAGCATTTAATCCCTAGGCCTTGACTTCAAATTTAAACCAGAGTGGTAAGAACCAAAATTCACTTGTAATCAACTATCATTTAGCAGCTCTAATGTTTTAATTGGTAAAACACAGTTTTCCAAATCACCACAGGTTCCTAATAACCATGGATTTTCTCTGATATCCACCCTCCCAATACAGCTCATGCTGCTATCTCCTTTGCCTTCTCTCCATCCAGGGATGTCCCCTGATGGCTTCCCACACTGGACCCAAGTAGCTTTCAAATTAGAGAAGTGGGAGCATCTGAGAATGCTGACATGGCTAAGCAGAAAGGTCAGGAGGCTCCCAATAATCAGCAGCTTTTCACTGATGAGGTGTTTATTACCTCTGCCCAAAGTTATATCCTGCCCAAGCAAATGCATTATTTGGCCAGACCTAGGTGCTATTCTCACAGAACTAGAAGAGAACAGAAACCTGAGGGGGAGGAGGCAGGGAGGGAGAGGGGGATGCTCAAAGGGGTGTCTGAAAATGCTACAGCCCCAGAATTCTGTCACACACAGATTCTATACAGTAGAATTGGTCATCTGCTAACCCAGAGCATGTCAAAATAAAGCCATGTACAAGAAGTGTTTGACAGGTATGTGTGACATGCCTCTCCTTCAGGAAAAAATGGGGGTAGAACAACAGGCATTTTTCTACTCCCATGATTCCACCCCACAAAAGAGCAGGGACATCTGCAAAAGACTACATGTGTCAGTGAAACCTCTTAGAAATTGTTTCAAGCACAGCTCTCAAATCCAGAGAATTCAACAGGCCAAGCTTGTGCTGTATTTAAAGATTCAGTTCCTTAATTACTCATCACGTTTAGCCATAATCTCACTTCCTCCATCCACGCCTAAGAGTGTTGCCCTAGTTTACATGCCACCTCTGTGGACCAGAGCCAGAACAGAGGGAGACATTCTGACTGGACTTCCCCCTAAACATGGCTCATTTCCCACGCTTCTGTTCAGCACAAACCACTGTGCAATTGTACTAACAGCAAGAAGAGGGAAGGGGCTGTTCAAACCTGAGCTACAGCAGGGAAGACAGCATGGATGAAAAATAAAATAACCAAATAATTATTTGTACCATAGTCCAAGTGCATTTCATGCATACCAAGGACTCTCTGCATTCCTTTAACATCCTTGTCTCTCCAACAAGCCCTGTCTGAGAGCTCTCATCCTTCTGTGTCAGGATTCCTGCTCTCCTTACTTCATGCCAAATAACCTCCTTCTCCCATTCACAACTGACCTGTTCCCCTCTTGTGGGTTTTGGCTGAATCTCCCACTCCCCTCAGTGCTTCACATTTATTTGCCAAGTCAGGTAATGCTTTTTCCTTCATGCTCTCCTTCCCCTGCCCCCTACACACACATGCCCTGTTCATACCAGCTGCTCCAGTTTAACTTCTTTTCCGCTTCTCTACTCTGCCACAAAGCTCAGCTGTGTCCCTGCTGTTTACATAATATCATACGTGTCAATATCTTCCTTTCATTCTGCCCTCTGGCAGGCCTCTTTCATTTTAAAGATGGTTCAGCTGTTTGGTTGGGTTTGCTGTTGTTTTTTTTTTAAGTTTTTTTGAAAGAGAGAGAGGCAGAGACAGCATCTCACCAGTGTTCCTCTCCCTCCAAACAGCTGAAAGCAGAGCCAGGTAAAGGCACTCAGACCCTTCCCTGCTCTGTCGCCCTGGATATATGGCTTTCTAAACAGCACATTTAAGCAAGGTATAAACTTTCCCCTTTTATAAACTCACTACACCATTTCTTGAACAATCCTACAGAGCTAGCCACCACAAGCCTCCCTTCCTTCCCTTAGCTCCCTGAAGGAGAACCCTTGGGCCCCTGCCCCCTTTTCCTATCACTGCCCAAAAAGCAAATCCATAATCCATCCTTTTCTCTTCTTGTCTTCCTCTGTTCCCAGCTCTTTGCTTAGATCATGCTGTAAGTGCTACAAGAATTATTTTCAAATAGTTATAATTCAATACAATCTAATAATTACATGATGCACTTCTGTCTGAAATTCTAGCTTCTCAAACCATTCTACAATTACATGACTTTATAAAAGAGGGCAGATTTAGACTAAATATATGAAAGATTTTTTTTTTTATGATGAGGGCTATGAAACACTGGCACAGGTTGCCCAGAGAGGTGGTGGATGCCCCATGCCTGGAAATATTCAAGGTCAGAATGGACAGGACTCTGAGCATCCCAATCCAGCTGAAGACGTCCCTGCTGATGGCAGAGAGGCTGGGCAGGAGGGCCTTTAAAGGTCTCTTCCACCCAGCTATTCTATGATTTTAGAGGGACCTGTGGCTGATCTTGAAGGATTACCAAAGCCAGACCCCTTCACGAGCAACCATGAAAACAGAGGATCAAAGTTCCCTTTCTCCTTTTTAAGAATGTAATGATATTTAGTCAGTTTTCTTCCTGGTTTGCCCCAGAAAGGGGAAGGATATGCAAGATTCCCCTGCAAAGCCTTATGAACTGACTAGCTGCTTCAGAGTCTGCTGGCAGTTAGTGCAAAACAATTCACTTATGGTGAATTGTCTTATGGTGGGGATGAAATAGAAATCCTCACCTAAAAGGTGCTCCTTTTGCACTCTAATGCACCAGATACACATTATTCTTACTTAATGTCAGCAAGAGTTTTCATTCCTAAATATTTCCCAATGAGTGTCAATAACAAAAAAAAAAAAAAAAAAAAAAAAAAAAAAAAAATTAGGAACACAACCCAGGCTGCAGACACAGTGAAAACAACATTTCAGCACTCCACAGAACATGAAATGTGCAGGTGGTGTCCTCTCCACCACCACACCTGGATACTGTTTTTATAGATTGCTGTCCTAAATTACACAGATTAGGAAAATAAAAATGTGCACCTGAATCATGGTTACAATAATGCCTGAGGGGTGCACCTTCTAATTTAGCTGTAAATAAGAAAGTTTATGTTGAGACTTGCACTTAGAGGAGGCAGTGATACAAAATTCATGTTCCTGCTAGGCAAGGAAATATTACTGAAGCAAACAATATTTTCTAATTCCAAAACATACTGTGCCAGTCAGTAACAAACAGGTTTTCAGTAGCTGCTGATACTGATGAAGATAAAAAGGATAGTGTATAGAAAAATAACAGCTCCATGTTAGGAGAACAAGAGAGCATTTTGTGGTTTGAGACATTAATTTCATTGGGGAAGGGAAATCATGGAAATCACTGCAATAGGACAAAATGTAAGTGGAAAATACAAACAAGTTCAGAACAACTAATTCAGAAGGCAAAATTATGAGGTGGAAAGTGTCTGTGGGGAAACAGATCTGTGAGTTGCTTTATAGTAAGTAACTCAAACAGAATCCCTTGCAAAGAAACCGCTAAACCACAGTCTTCTGGCAGCTGGAAAAGTCTATATATACAGGTGTATATATAATGGAGAAAGATCTCATTTCTAAGCATCTGTTAGCCGCTGTTCTCTGAGGGATTTCAACTACCAGTCTTGTTTTGGATGGTTTGTACAAATATCAGGACTTTTGTGTTTTCAATAAATGCTTAACCAAAATGGCCCACTTAAGATTGACTAGGGAATAAGGAACAACCACATAAACCAACTGAAAAGAAACACCCGACACCAAAACCCAAACGTGCTTCTTACTTTATCCAAGTCTTCTATTCAGGGCTCCTACCTGTGAGACTATAACAATGTTATAAACAATGGGTGTTTGTCCACCGTGATGTTTGTCCAGGTGATTGAGATACATTCATGATAGAAAGAGGTGCTGTTGAAGTGCACTAGGGTATTAGTTCAGTCTGTGATTTCAAGCATCTTTAACATAATTGTCAGCTCCACCCATCCCTTCCAGCCAACACATCCCAGTCAAAATTACAAAGCAAGTATTACAACAGTGCATGCAGCACCTGTCAGGGTTGCAACAGCTTTAGCTCTTTCAAAAAGCCATCCAGAAACATGATCTCAACTTAGGCAGAAGACAAGCTGAGTCATTAAACAAGCTGGAGGGAGCATGATGCTTCTAAGTGACGCAGCAAGAGAAAATCAGGGCTGTTCTCACAGAGCAGAGGCAACAAACAAAACAACAGGATCCACACTGCATGTTTATAAAGGATATACTGATATCTGAACACAAATGTGTAGTCCAAACTACAGCTTCTTATAAAATCCAGCTAGTAACAGAGAAGTTCCTAAAATCCAACCTAAGTTTTCCTGGAAGGAATAGTTCCCTGGATATCTGCAACACAACTTTTTTTCTTTTTGTACAAGAGTCCCCAAAGGAAAAATAACTTGGGTAAAATTTACTTTCTGCTTTTAGTTTTGAACAGCAAAGAGAAAAAGCTAAAATGAGCATTCAGACACATAGCTGGCACAACTGATATTTTCATCACAAAACTAAGCTAAAGGTAGCAGTACACAAGCATTTTAATTCTGAAAGTGGGACTAGAAGACCATCTGTAGTTACCAACCATTCATTGTCATCTTTGTCTTCTCTTTTACTGCCTGGGTGCCTATACAGGGTGATGTGTAGCAGGGGAGTGGTCAGGGTGAGACCAAACCAAAGCTAATTTCGATCTGGATCAGTTTCCTGATATGTCTGCTACAAACACCTCTGCTAACACAAAGGGCACAGCAACTAGAGAAAAAGTAATGTTCTTCTGACAAGAACACTCACCAGGGTAAAGCTATGGTATTAAAAAGTCCAAACCAGCTGCCAACCTCTGCTGTTAGAATTTAAGCCCATCAGAACACAAGAAAAACAACGGCCACAAGGTATTTTACCCAAGTAATTGGGTAATACCAAGTATTTGGGTATTTTACTCAAGGTATTTTACCCACATAAAGCAATTTCCCTCTGCTATTTTCCACTCTAACCACCATAAAGACTCCGCAATGGGAAACTTGCAACAGGCTGGGAGGCTCTGATGGAGCTCCTGAAATTGACTGAGAAACTGCAGGCACTGCAGGTCAAGTTAGAGCAGCACCTGCCCACGATAACAAGCCTGTTTTCCTTCCAGAAGTCAAAGCAATTAAAGTTTCCCACACAAGGAGGGATACATTTGAGCAGCTGTCAGCAAATTCATCTGCTCCCCAGCCCAGCCGCAGCTCTGATGCCCAAGTGTCTCGTGGTCCAGCCTTGCCCTGCTCCTGGGTACATCCCGCACCTCCATCATGACCTGCCGCTGTTTCTACACCCACGGCCCCTGTGTGACAAGGGGGGACATTCCCTACCCGGCCATGGAACGCAAGATGGGCTGTGTGGGAGGCGGGGGTCCCCGTCCCAGGTGAGCCCGGCCGTGCCCTCCGCCCCACAGCGCGCAGTGCAGAGCAAGCGCCCGCCGCACCAAAGCCGCGGCCCCACGGGGCCCTCTGGGCGGGGACCCTCGTCCTTCCACGCGATCCCTACAGCGTTTTGCCATTCCAAATTTAACACCCATCTCAGGCTTGACCCCTGCTGCCCCACAGGGCGAGCCGCTCCGCTGACTGCTCAGCAGAGCCCCGCAGCCCTGCCTGAACCCTCCGTGCCGAGGGACGGGCCACGCGTGTCGCTGCGGTGGAGCCCGAAGTGCCAGGGCACCGCACCCGCGGCGGGCACGGCCCCCGGCTCCGGGCACCGCCGGGAGGCACTAGCCGGGCCGAGCCGAGCCGAGCCGCGGCTCCCGCGCCCGGCTGCAGCCGCGTCGGGCGGTACCTGCTCGGTGGCGCTGGGGCAGCAGGCGATGAGCGGCAGCGCCGTCAGGCAGTTCAGCAGGAGGCCGCCCAAGGTGATGGCGTTGGGCGCCAGCCCCCGCGGGACCTGCTCCACCAGCCAGCCCCAGTAGGGCTGCAGCCACGGCTCCAGCAGCGAGCACCCGGCCGAGCTGTAGCGGTGCTGCTCCAGGCGCTTCAGCTGCGTCGGGCTGAGGGGCGCGGGCAGCGCCCAGGACACGGCCATGCCCACGCCAGCGGGACGCATGGCACCGGGGTCAAGGAGCCGCCGCCGCCGCTCGGGGCGGGGCTGAGCAGAGCCGGGGGCAGCGGCGGAAGAAGCCGACGCCCAACAGCGCCTTGGCCGGAGGGGAACGGCCGCCCCCGCCTCGGTCAACGCGCGGCGAACGCTTTCGCCCCCGGCTCGGCTTTGGCTCCTTGGCTCCGAACGCGCGGCGCTTTCACGGCCCCGGCCCCGGAGCGGGCACAGCTCCCCCGGCCCCGCCTCGCCGTGCGGAGCTGGGGATGCCCGGGCGGGGGGAAGCCCTGGGTCGGGGCGGGTGCTGCCGGCAGGGCCCGTCTCGCCGCCTCCGCAGGCCGCGGGCGGTCAGGGCCGGGGCTGTCCCGGGCAGAGGCGGCCGTGCGCGCACCTCTCAACCCGGCGGGGTGAACGAGTGCCGCTCCCACCCGTGATTTCGGCTCACCTCCCTTTCACAAGTTTTATCATACAGAGGGGCTGCACGCAGCAGGTGGCCAGAAGGATTTTTGCTGGAGCAGAGCATGAAGACAGGGTTTGAGCAGCAGGTGACATCCCTGCTGCCAGCAGGACAGTGCCTGCAGGGACGGTGGCCCCACGGCATCACCCAAGGATCCCTCCCCATTGCCTGGGAATTCTAGTGTTAACATGTCGTGGAGCAACTGCACGCGGTGTTACACAGGGCTTTCTTCACATCCCTGACTTGCTTAGAGAGGATGCTTCAAAACAGGTGTGCCTTTTGAGAAATTGTGGCACATCAAATCATTTGAATTGGTCATGTGAAGGGTTGTAGATGCATTCGTGAATGTCCAGGAAGGTGTGTGGTTTCTGGGTGAGGCCGAGGAAAAGCTGTGTAGCTGAAGTAGAAAGTGAAAAATACAACATGCAATGGTGTCTTCTTAGTATTGAAAATTCCCTTTTTAAGTTACTCCACTGTGAGCCAGAGGGTGCAGCTTTCTGTCCAGACACTGCAGTTTCCTGGACAGAGCTGCTTCCTATTATTCAAAGGGAGCTGATTCACTTCAACTGATAAAGTTATAATGTGTTTGAGTAGGTTTCTCTATTGCAAGAGTCAGGAATGCTTGGCACATGCTAAGTGGTGATTTCCAAATCCTACGGTGCGCTATGGGCATTCCAAGTGCTATGTCATTCATCAGCTGATTTAATTTACAGATCATTAATAACAGTGTGATGCAGTAATTGTCTTTAGAGGCCAAAGCAGAGGGGATAGGAACTGTTAGTAAAGGAGAATATATAGTCTGGATTTACATATAATATAGTAAAGAAAGGCTCAGTACAGCCAACTGGAGAATGGCAAAAGGGAAATCTGGCAGATTCACAACCAGTCAGATCCCCAGTCCACTGGCATCACTACATTTGGAAGAAGGTAAAACTCTGTCTCATTTAATATTCTGTGCACCACTGTGGTCAATGAGCATAATAGAACTGGTATTTATGGAGAGATTGCTCTTTGGATAGCTGGAGGAAGAGAGAAACTGGAGAAAGAAGTAGAGGGGAAAGTAACTGGCAAAGTGCCACATTAGAGGAAGAAACAGATTCCCTACTGAATTTATCACTGGGCTTGAGGAGCTGTTTGTTTTAATTTCAAAAGCATTCATCCACAAAGCATAGAATAAGGGAGCACAGAATTTTAAGTCCAGTGTGTTTAGTCTTCTAGTGCTTCTTCAGCATTCAAGATGCAGTTTTGCTTCCAAAGCAGCAGCTTTACCTGTCAGTCAGGAAAGCAGGACATGAAAGTCAAGTGACAGTAAGTACACTGTGCTTAAAATAGAATGCCTTTTGCTCCAGAATCTTAAAATGCAACAAAAGACTTTGACTAAGTGAGAGTCCCTTCACAATGCTCTGTAAAATGTACTAATATTACACTTTTCCCCACTAAAAGGAAGTTCAGGAAGTTTAAAATATTTCTTATAAAAGGAATACTTTAAAAATTCTGACTCTTCATAAAGACCTTATTAACAGTATAGCCTAATTTAAATAATCTTTTAAAGATTATTTGTCTCTTTTTTATTCCTCTCCTTTATATTTGTGAGATTTTTTTTCAGTAAAGGAAAAGTGTGCTGGCAGTAGCTGTGCTCTTTTAATTCACATGGGTAACTGCAGTGCCCATGTCAAGATCCACATATAGAAATTTGAGAATGTAGCGGTATTTCTACATTTATATACCAAATAACCTTGCATGGGCAGAGAAAGCAAATAGGAGCCAAGAGAAGACCAGATATTTTCTTCTGGCTTCATTAAAAATAAACTAAAATATTTTAGATTAACTTTGATTCATCTTCGTGTGTCTATCTATGTGTGTTTACATGTATTTGCTGCCCTCTGTTATTTCTAGGTCTCTTTGAGGTTCATTAATTACCTGGAAATCCCTGTAGCTTTGGAGAAATTTCTTTGGAGTATTATGTCACATCTACAGCCTGATATTCTGTTGCTTCTGTGCCTCTAAGTTGCTTCTCCTGTAGTGGCTGTTTGGCATCTCTTTATTTTCCTAAACTGCTATTAGTTGCTGATTTCATTAACATTTTCCTAACTCTTTGGGTTTGGTCACTATTACATCCACCAAACATCATTCCTGGAGAATCCTATAGGGCAAATTGTCATAAACCAAAACTTCTCTTTCTATTATTCTCCCAATAAGGTTCTGCTGCCTGTTTTAAATCACTAGAAATCCCTGTCCTGTCCCACACCATCCAATAATTTCTCTGAAAGTCGGTTAACTCTTGATCCAGAGTGGTGGCTGCTCGGTGTAGCCTGGATTTAGAGCAGGTTAATGCCCCCTCCTCTCATCCCCAGCCCGAGGGGGTGCAGGGGGAGGAATTGAGGGCAGCTGAGTACAACGCTCACTGTTCACACAGGGAAAAGGAGCTTAGGTCAGCTTGTTGTTTAACAACGCTGGCATCTGGGAGAAATTAGAGTGGCTAATTCCATCCACAGAGAGCCTGCAGAAGCTGAGGTTATGCTGGGCTTCCAGGTTGTTATGTGTGGGATATTAAGACTGAGGAGGCAGATAAATGTAACCTTGAAGCTGTAAATGTTATGTATACAAAGTGCAGGTTGCTGTGTGCTTCATTTTTGGTCTTACCGACAAGCAGAAACTCACAAAAACTGTAGCTTTTGGTGCTGAATATAACAGACTGATACTGCTTTAAATGTGGGCCATGTACTTAATGCTTAAATCTCTATGGCATTTAATCAAACTGACCTTCTCCTGCAGCTTTCTGTGCTTCAAAATACATGAAGGGAATCTCAATTCACTGGTGAGATACAGAATAAACAGAAATTATTAATCCTGTATGAAATGCTTTCCCTAGTAGTTGTGTTGCTTTCTTTCACATATAGGTGTGAATGAATGTGTAGGAGAGGATTGATTTTGGCAGGAGCAGGGTGAAATGCAGGTGAGGTGTGGAGTGGTGTCCAGGATCACTGGGAATGCAGAATTGCTTCCCTGCACAGGTAGCACTACAGAAGAAATCACTAAGATAAAAAGTGAGAAAAAAGTATCTATCTATCTATCTATCTATCTAATCGATCAGAGTAAGATTTACAGAACAATGTGAGAAAATGCACTCAGATCCCCAAAGCGAAAGAAGTGGGAGCACAGCTGTGAAAACACCACTTCAGGTGTGGCAGTTCAGAGTAACACATTCTGTTTTTATTGCATAATTACTGACTGCTGCGTGTTTGAAAATGCGCCGACATCAAATAAACATCTTGTGGTGTACTACTGAGCTAAGTAGGCCTTTATCTTTATAAACCCTAATTGGAGATCAGTCATTAGCCAGTGAGCACATAACCTGCCCTGTTTGTACAGCCAGAGTGAGAATTGGTAAATAAATGTCAGGGCAATAAGGAACTGACAGCCTGGCCAGGATATTTGTGACCTTGTGTCTCTCATGTTTCAGGATTTGCTGGAGACTCGGGGACAATCAGCCCCTCTCCTAAAGAACTTGGATTTTAATGGTGCTGGAGTTGGAGAAGAAATGGAGCTGTTCTTCCTTATCTCAGGCACTTTTGCCATGCACAGTGAACTCACCATTGCTATGTCTGAGTCCCTTTTCTGATGTGATGGCTATTAGAGCTCCATGAATTACTGGGGAAAGGGAGTGGAACCAGAATGGTGAAAGCCGTCATGGCTGGCATTTATCACATATAAAATATTGAAAAATGCACAGATAAGAAGTTGCATGTATTGATAGCATTTATCCCCTCACATTCTGTGCCATGTATCTTAAGGTGTAAGCCCACTGGGCTGCTGATACTGTAAGTGGAAATAAAACAAGAAATGTGGTAAAATGAGACAGAAAAAAAAGTCAACAAAAACTTAATAGATCTTAAACACTTCATGTTTATTGTACATTAAATAAAACAATTTCAGTTAAGTTGAGAGACCAGTGGGTTGGATTTAGGAAATCAAAACTTCTATAGGAAGATATGTTCAGCTTAATGATCATTAATTACATATGCATTAGTTACATTATAGTAAAACCATATTCTGTTAAACAATTCTCGGGTGAATAAGGTACATTATCAGAGGTATGTATTCCAAGGATCTTATTGCACATCTACTGGCTAATCCATGTACTTCCAGTCTGAGAAAGATATGCTTTGTACCACTGAGAACAGACTGACTGCTTCCTTGTGCTTGTTACACAGCTTCCCCTCTTTCCTCATTAAAAACCAGAACACGATACCAAACAGAAAATAAAGCCGAACATTACAAAACGCGTGTTGTCTTCAGTTCATTTCATTTCAACCTCAAAGCAATCCATGCGTAATTCTTTCTTTTCAGTAAGAGCAGGTAGGGAAAACAAAAGGACAATTAAGGGGAAAAAAAAAAAAGGTCATAAAATCCCCCACCGCACATGTTTTTCTGTCGTTGCAAGAACTAAAATGTTATTATTCTGCTACCAGCTTCCAGTGCAGTGGAGGAAGCTCTGTGGATGGACTCTCACTTCCCTTCAGTTTTGTCTGCCTGCACTTCACGCATATACGAGTCAATGATGTGCGGAGGCACTCCATCCATTAATAGCTTGAAGAATGAAAGCCCACCTACAAACAAGGAAAACAGGAAAATCTTCAGGGTGAAGGTCCCTGGAGCAACAGCTTTGCACCTTTATTCTCTGGCATAAGTGACAAGGTTTAGTCAGTCCCTGTTACATATTTTGAGATGTGGTAAAATTCAGCCCTGCTCAAAAGTCCAGTATGACATGTACCCATTATTTAATTGGTATTCTACAGACTTTTCCTGTCCTCTTGTGCAGGGTGAATTTCATTTCTAGGGCATCATATATTCAGTCATTTATCTCACCACATGCAATAGTTTATGATGAGCTTCACTTCAAATAACTCTCCTGGCTTTCCATCACGCTGGGTGGAGTATGGTCAGAGATGGAAGTCAGTGCAGGGGGAACAACGTAGGAAACACTGACCAGGATGAGTTGTGAAAAACATGCAGAGATATTCAATTCCTTCTAGTTTTGAGTCTTAAAATGGTTTCTAGGTATTTAGCAAAATATTTACCATGTTGCTTGAAAATGACAAAGTGGGATGACATCCATGAAAGAATCCTATTTTTAAAGCCAGGATTTCAGATATAGTGTCCAGAGAGAGAGATGATGAAAGCTGAAATTTTCGTCTGCTGGGGAAGTCTGAGGAATCATTCTAGATTTGCTTTTAAATTCACTTAAAAATTGCATTTTTTATTTGGGCTATTCAGCCTGGGGAAGGGAAGGCTTCAGAGAGACATCAGAGCACCTTCCAGTACCTAAAGGGAGCTTATAAGAGAGCTGAAGAGGGACTTTTTACAAGGGCCTGTTGTGACAGGACAAGGAGCGGTGGCTTCAGACTGGAAAAGGGTGGGTGTGGATTAGATAAAAAGAAGACATTCTTCACTGTGAAAGTGCTGGGACCCTGGCACATGTTGCCCATAGTGGTTGTGGATGCCCCATGCCGCTGATGTAAAAGCCATGAAAATTAAACACCGATATTTCTGTTAGTTTCATTTAAATTAGATGATGTTTGGAAGAAACAGTGAGAGAAAGATAAATATTTTGCTAAAAACTTTAGAATCTGCCTTTTCTCTAGACAAAGGGTGTAAATTGCTTTAAGAAAGCTATATACCATTACTATTCCCTTTACAAATCTGCATGAATATTGTGCTGTGCAAGTTGCAAACCACCCACTGACAGCTGCACTTACCTTCTGAGATTTTTCTGGAACACACCAAAAGTTTTAAAGCAAAAGTACATTGTCAGGGTGAAGATAACACACTCTGAATGCTCCAGCTAAATGCAACTGAGCTGATACTTACATACAACATTTATGCTGAGTACAGATTTTTAAGGACTTATAACCCTTATTAAGACAAGGATTATTCAATTAAAGTGCTATTAGTTACTAGTGATTATGAGACTGTGCTGTCTCATTTAATGTCATCATTGTGGCAGAAGTGTTCGCCCCCAACCTTAGGTAGATGCACAATACAGACCAAAAGGAAAAAAAAAGAAAAAAGCATGCTTTTTGGCATTCTTTCAGCTTTTTGGCATTCCTTCAGCTCATGGAGTGCAAGTCGAGCTACAAATCATTCATTTTTAAAAGAAGTTAACGCTGAAATAAATATTTTGTTTATGTAGAGGCATATTCCTATAAAAAAATAACTTGCTGTAAATACATAATGCTGTTTTTATTACTTGCATTTTACTTGTACTAATTAATCATTCTAAGTCATGCACTGTTAAATTCCATTGAAACATGCACCATTAGAAGGTATGGGATGTACTACTAAGAATTACCATAACAAGCAATTACTAAAATCTGAATTTGTATGCCATAAAACCATCATGCTGCTAACTTATTTAACATTTAACTTATTAACTTATTTAATTAACTCACTTATTTAACATTTTCATTAAGTGACATAATGAAAATCATGCCATACTAGGCAGACATTGTATGACGTATAAACAGACATAAGCTTCATATGCAAGAACCATATGAAAGCTTACCTTAGATGACACTATACATTCAAAAATCCTTACTGTGTAACTAAGGGAGAGAGAGAAAGAGAAGTAACAGTTTAATTGCAAACACAAAAGTGGAGAGAAAATGTTGAGTGAAATTATTATTACAATTATGTCAAAGTGATAATTTAATCCTTAGTCATGTAAAATATGTGGGAATAGAAGCACATGAAGAGTAAAAGGTAGGGATCCAGTTCCACTTCAAAATTATCATTAATATGTAAAAGCTAGATTAATAGGTACAAGTAACTATAAAAACCTCTAATTAGTCTCAAGTATAGATTGGAACCAAATTATAGTTATGATAAAAGTTTCCAAATGTAGCTTCAAAGAAGCTAACACATACATATATATATATATATAGAGTATTTTCCACCAGGGGGAAAAAAAAGGCACACACATAACACTGAAGAATATATATATGTATGTTGAAACTCTGTAAGGCAAAATAATCAAGTACAGACTAATTACATACCTGTGCACTATAGTATGTACTATGTCATATATCCATATTTACATTACTAAAGCATGCTGTTTACTCTGTAGGAGCCCTTCCCTTTAATTAAACATTTTTACTCTATAAAACACCCATATATATATATATACATTTATCTATGTGTATGTCTATAAAAATACTGAACTTTTTACCTATTGTAGCCTTTTAAGAAAAATACCCCAGTAGTTCCAAAGCTGTGGAAACATTATCCAGTCTGATCTCCTAATGTGTTTTAGGACTGAAATCATAAGTCTATAATACATTGCAGACCAGTTTCTGGGCATCACTGTCATTTTAAAACTGCACTGTTAATATTCTGAATCTGGGCAAGAGTGCAAGGAAAGAGGCATTTCTACAGAAAGAGTCAAATTTTCTGAACCCTAACGAACTTGAATGCAAAATAAACTGTAGAAGAAATTAAGTAAGTGAAGTTAAATTTTCTGCTTGTAAGTAATTGAATCCAGATTTCATCCTTAAAATTGGTAGGTTAAGTTCAGGCATGAACTTAACAGATTATCATTCTGAGCACTAATTTGTAATCAGAGAGTAATGTGCTATAAAGAATGCCTGTTAAGTGCAGCAAATGACTTTATGATACTTCTGGTCTTTCAATAATTCTACAAACTAATTCAGAGCTGTATTTTTTGAAATGCATATTTCTTTCTGTTGGAAAGATCTAAGTGTTGTGGTCAAATATATTCACAGTGATTAAATAATTCTTTATAGATACATGTACTTTAATGAAATATGTCTACAACCTCACTAATTTTGTTATTAAATAGCCATGGTTGGATATTGTCTTGATTAATTTGGCCTTCTTTGCTCATGTGACATAGACAATGTATGCCATGAGACTCTAGCTAGTTGAATCTAAAAAAGCAAAGAAATACACACTTAGCATGCAGAAAAGGCATTTGCATGTGGAAAGAGAGGGTGGGAATGAAATGGAATGTCCAGAGGAGTACGCGCATTGTAAACCTGATTATCCCCCGCCAAGCTGAGTGGTTCTCCTGGGTTAATTACTCCATGATAGATCACTGCAGGATTAGAATATTTATAGTGGTATTTATTTGCATTTGAAATTTTTCCCAGTTGATCTTAACACCTTTTAAAAATAAAATCTCTTATACAGCAACTTTGCTATCACCAACCTATTATTAGAGTGATCACCAACCTTTATTTCAGTTCTAAGATAAATGTTCTCCAAAGCTGTCTTTTCCATGATAAAAGCAGCACAGCACCTTATCTAATTCTTTTCATCGACCTCAGTGAAGCTGATAAGGAATAAGTTTTTTTAGTGCTTGTAATGGGCGATTTAGAGCCAAATTTAGGGATCTATTTCAACAAACTCAAAAGATATATACAGTATTTTCTGTAGTGAGATTCTGCATATGTTATTATCTTTCAATATAGATGAGAAAGAGTCATCTATTACATGACTTTTTACACAAACACATTTACCAATAAAAGCCACTAAATGTGTAATTGTACTGAGTAGTCACCTAACTTCCATCTTTAAATTCACTCAGCAAAACTTAAAACCAAAGAACAAAAGATTGAATGTCTGAAATAACATCAGTACATGAAAAACCTCTTATGAGGACAGAAAAAGTTTTTATTATTTTAATTGTGCTTGTATGGATCACTAAAACATTTTCAGGAAATGAGCGCTACATTTAGCAACAGCTAGGGGGGTAATTTTGCACTTAAAATAGTGTAAGAAAATGGCTAAAATGTAGAAAATTGTAGCATACTGATAATATTCATAGCCAGAATATTCCAATATTATGCACACTCTGAAATCCTAGGCTGTTCAGATACTTTTGGGGCTGAGTATTTATATAGGGACAATAAATTTGTGTTCTCCAATATTTCAGAGATGGATGGCTAAAAGTAATTCTAGCCAGCATAAGGAAATACAGCTTGCTACAATAAATACTCTTGCACGGCATAGAGCTCTCTAGCATGACTTACTAGTAAGTCAAACCTACTATCTGTAGTAACAGCACTGTAGCTTGTAGGCTCCCCAGATAGGCATGGGAGCCTTGAGCCTGTTAATCTTATTCAGACAACATTCAGTTCTATCTCATCATCTTACAAATCCAGACTTTGGTAGTCTGACTTGCTGGAATAAAGCTGAACTGGTTTAAAGCTGTACATATGAAAACAAAGACACACACACACACTGCAATTCATTTCCAGTGAGTCAGAAATCCGCAGGTCTCTGCTCTGCATCAGCATGGTGAGCAGTCATCTGGGGAGCCCTCCTAAATGAACAAACAGGCTGGGAAACTTAAGAGGATGATAAATCAACATGTAAGTCAATAGAAGAGAGAAATAAGGTGTAATGATGACTTTGTACTTTGGCTGTTTATGAGTAATTTGCTATATTTGCCTAGAGCAAATGCTGAGCCTATCCCAGTTTGCTAAGCTTCAGCTGCTGTGTTCACTTAGCAACATAACTTGGCTTTTCAGTATAAAAAAAATAGAAAAGTAACTTTCTCAGGTGTTGAGGTCTTCTGTTATGCTGTGAAATAGAAAGTTTGCTTGTGATTAAAGAAAGCAATCTTACTTCCATGATGAGGACATCGCCTTTTAAAGACAGTATCTTAAAAATAAAAAATAAAAACTAAGAAATGCATTATTCTTATTTTCATTACATTATTTAAGTGTTCAACTGAACATAGACAAAACATTTATTGAAATGTCTGCTTGCTTGCAAATCTGAGCTGTGGGACAAGATACATCAGAAAATACAGAGAATGGAAACTGAAATGCGAAATAAACAGAATGCAATCCATAAAAATATTAAATGTGGTTTTAATTATAGACTAGCGTGATGGCAGTAATGTAATTAAAGCCATAATGATGTCACCTAAATAACCTCTGAATTCCTTAGGTGGACACTTCCTATCAGCTGTCTTTAGGCAGTTTTCCTTACTTCTAACCTCAGAATAATTTTTCGAGAAACAGTTTATTCCACAGTTGAAACTAAGCCTTTGGCAGGAATTAGTCCAGCTAAATATGACCCTATCTTTTCCTAGGAAGTAATTTTCTGAAAAATATGGTCCTGATATTATTCATTAGTCATCCTATCCAAGTCCTGTTGCCATTCATGGTATCCCAGTCAATTCTAAACTACCTGAAATTCACAAAAATTTTCCAATAATGGAAACAGAACAAAAGAAAGCAACCAATATTATTTTGTCCTAACAGAGATATTGATTCAATCAACAGCTGAACTAGGGAAAGCTGAACTCCCTTTTGCACTTGCCTTGCATCCTTTCAGCTCTGTAGACAGTGCTCAGGCAAAGAGGGTGTTTGCAGTGTTTTGGAGCCCTTCTTACCTCTCACTTCCAGTTTGCAGTCCACCTCTGCCTCTCCCAGCTCGTTGACAGCTCTGCAGGTGTAGGTGCCTCCGTCGTAGGGGCTGGGCTTGCGGATCTCCAAGGTGCACACGCCTTGGTTGCTGAACATCCTGTACCTCGGGTCATTCATTATCAGCACTTTGTTTTTCATCCACGTTATTTTGGGCTGTGGTAAGGAAAAACAACAGCAACAACAACCAGCCAAACAAGCAACAACAAGAAAGTCCAAATGCACAAACCTGTGAACTGAAATATTTTACCCCCTATTTTGTGGTGTCCAGTTAAAGCTGAGTAATCCAGAAATGATAAAAAATAATAAAGTAGTGATAGAAGGGAAACTGTAAATCTTAAAGATAAGCATTGGCTGCATCATCTAGCTTTTAGCACTTTTTATTTTCAGTGCTGCTCTTATCAGCTAATTAAAGTCATAAGTACAAGCCTGTTATCAATACAAGAACTGTGTAATGATAGCAAACAGCTGATGATTAGCTTTTGACATCCAATTACTCTGAGTCAATAGGAAAAACATATTTTTCCACAGTAATTTGCAGTCAGAAACTGTGAAGATGAAGGGTGAACAGCACATGGGATTTCTCATTTTACTAGGCCAGTTCAGTTTCTCACACTAAAAAAAAGATCTCAAAAAGACACAATTCAAAAGAAAGTGCAAGACACATTGTGCAGTGGGTCTGAGAAACAACCTGGCACCCACAGCATTCCTGCAATGTGCTTACTTAGAGAATAATTAGCTCTTTATAGAGCTAATAGAATATAGAATAATTATGGTTTTTAGTAGTAAGTTTTATTGCTATATTAACTGTACAGCTGTTGTCAGTGAGAGTCCCAGCAAAGTCCTGGGAACCTTTTCCTGAGGTTCTGCCCCTTCACTGATTTATCTGTGCATTAACTATTGTAGTGCCTGTAGCACAGGCAAGCAGCTCCTTTATTTTTGCATTCTTTAGAACCCACACCTGTCTGTTTGCTTCAGCCTGGTCTGTGAGTTAAATGGTAAAAGTTGCATGTAATTTTCCCTGTCAGGTTAAACTCTCTGGTGTTTTCAGTGCTGCTGTCAGGGCTGTGCTGTACCTTGGGGTTGCCCCTGACGCTGCAGTTCAGGGTGGCGTTGTAGCCAGCGACAGCAAACGTGTTCACCAGGGGCTGCGTGAACAGCGGCCGCTCGCTGAAGTCAAAGTCATCGTACACCGGGTATTTGTACACTTTACCTGTGAAGGGAAAATTAAACATTCATAAAAAGAGCCTTGGCAGGTAGTTAAACACCCAAGTGTATTAAATGCATAGAGTCAGTTCTGATCTGCACTGCTTTAGGTACAACGTGACTCCAGTGGCTGCGCTAGCAGGGGAGGATGGAGGTGGGTCTGCACAGTGATTATAGCACCTGATTATGCTATGGCATTGATGTCTGAGAGCTTCTCTTTGTTTCCTGTGCAGGTGGTACACAAAGCAATACAGGTTCATTCTGTGTCTGTGCCTGCATGCCACAGAGCAGAGCTGTATGTATATACATCCTCCATATACTGCAGGATGCTTGTCTTTGGCAAGCCTTGTTCACTCTGCTGCCAATTATTTTTTACAGTTTGCTCTGATTATAAACTGTCCCTGTGTTTAAAAATCTATTTTTCTTTCTGTTTCAAACAGTGCACTGATAATACAGTGAATGGATGCAGTTTCTGAACAAGGAAAACATGGTAGAAAAATGTATTTTCTCACTGCCAGTTTGTGTCCACTCTGCAATGGAGATTACCACCAACAAATCCTCTTCAGCCACACATTCAGCTGGCATTTCAAGTGGCTGGACAGACAGACATCTATTCCTGTGCACAGGTATCATTATGCAGCTTTGCTTCACTGAAAGTTGATCCAAGCTTTCATACTGACTTCTCTGCAGCTTAGGCCTGATATTTGCTCTCATGAGAAGGGCAAGTAAGCAGTGCTGAAAAATAATTCCTAGAGCCATTCTCTTGTTCATGACTCCAGAGTCTTTCAGCCTGGCTGTGTGGGTTGTACAGGTTTGTGTCTGTCCTCTGCATCATGGCAGTCATGTATTCCTTTCTTTCAGGCAAACTGCTTTGATTTTCATCCTGTAAGCTATTTGTTTTTAGAATTTCCTCTCCATAGGAAATATTTGTGATTTTTAAGTTTACAGTGCCATTTCCAACTGACATCTTCTGAAATGTCATGATTTTTGACTGCAGAACCAGATTTTGCCTAGCCCCACCTTCAAGAGATGTGAATCAGGGGCTATGCTTTTCTGTTGCATCCTGCCTGAAGTGGAGGGAGTGCCTGCACAGCTGATGCCACATCTCCAGAGGAGGGCAGTGACCTCCTGCTTCTAACAGAGCTGCTTTACTCCTCTCCAGCTCTTATCAGTGCATATGTGCCAGTGGTCATGTGGTGAGTCTGAGATCCAAGACCATAGAAAATGTCAGATCATGGGAGAAATGTCCCACTCCTGATTAAAAACAGTGACTATGAGCTATGTGGACAAACCAAGAGGTCTAAATAGGAAATGTCCTTGCTGTTGGACCTGGTCTTGTGGCTGGGAGTATCTCTGAACACTTTAGAGACACGGCCTTTACCTCAAGCCACCTTCCAGCCTCTGAGCACCCCCCTCCCCCTTGATGAGGCATGGATAATTAACCAACCATCCTTTGCAATCAGAGCACTCTCTTTGGTCATGGTTGCATCCTCACTGAGGCCACACATGTTCTCAGCAAAGACCCTGAAGTAGTACTCGTTGCCTATGACCAGCTCGTTGATGGTGGCACTGGTGCGGTGGTAGTGCTCGATCACGGTGAACCACTCCTGAAAGGACAGACACACAGACACACAGGGTCAGCTCTCCCCCATGTTGGGTGCCATCTGTAAGACCATGTCTGTCTGGGCTCTTTTGGGTCCAATCCAGGTAGCTATGGACCTTAGCCCAACGATCTTACATAGACAAAAGCAAAAGACTGGAAATGCTCTTCTCCACATGGGAATGAATGTCCTCTGTTTATTGACTTGAGAACCACCAGATGAAAAAAACAGCATGGGAGGAGACCAGCCAGCTGCCTTTAGGGGGTTTTATAGCTGAGGGAATGGGGGGCAGAGGATGGGGACCAGAGTAAGGAGAGGCAAGGGGAGGGACTGACCAGGGAATAGATCACCATGGAGTATTGGGCAGAGGGATGGGTTAGGGAGAGACCATGTGATGGGAGAGGGAAATAGCAAACCACATGATATAACAAAAACTATTCCATATAAAGACTACTCTGTGCAAATCTCTAATAACCCAGTGCAAAACAACAACTAAAACTATTTAGTGCAATACAACACTCCCCAGCACCCTGTGTCACCCAGACATCCATTGGAAGGATCATCAAGCTTCTGGGAGCAGGTTCTTCTTTGAAGAGAATGCAGCTAACAGTAATTAATAATGAAATGCAGCTAATCGTAATTAATAGTGAAATGAGTGATGATGGCAGTGCAGCAGAGCTCTCTGCTGAGCAGTCAAGGCCGAGCCCTGCTGAATTGTTACACTGGCAGCTGGAAGGGCTCATTTTAGGAACTGCAGGCTTACAAAGGTTGTGCTGTGTGAGAAAGGCAGGCTCCCTCATTCCTGATCCACACTGCTGACAGAGAAAGTACAGTTGCAGATAACAAAACTGCATTCCCTTGGGGAAGGCATTCTGCAGTAATATGCACTCACAAGAGGCCACTGCACTAATCTGCCCTCTCTGTCACAGGCTGAGTGTTCATGAGAAATGTTCTTCTGTGCTTGTGGTCCTCTGATATCTAAAGGCCAAGATGGGCAAGTGGGTTTCAGTGCTTCAGTCTTGCAGCAGTAACAGGATGTGTGAATTCTGTCCTATTACACAATACCTAAACAACAATCTGAGCTGAAGGAGGTGAATGCTAAAAATGCAATTAATACAAAGTGCAATTTGACCACAGCAATGTTTTTGCTTTCCTTTACTCTGCCCTAAATAGTTTTCTTGCTTTTCTAAAGATGAACTTGTGCTGAGTTCCCTGTACCACAGTCTGCATTCATATTTGGTCAACATTAAGAGCCAAAGTTCCTTTGGGAAAACAGTTTTTTTGTAGAAGACCAGCTGTGCCAGAATTGCAAAATGCACCACCACAGATATGGTGAGGAAAGTGACCTGAATGATCCATTTCACACTGAACCCTAAATGCTGCTTGCTGTTGTTACTTTCTCCTTATCACAGTAATTTAGAGGGGAAATTGTTCTGGTCACTGTTCCACAGACCCTATCTTCTTACAGTCTCAAGAGAAGGAGGAAAAACAAAAAAAAAAAAAGAAGAAGAAGGATGGGAAGGAAAATAAAGAAAATAGAGGCATAGGAAGAATTAATTGATCAGATCATGATGGAGACCAACATATTAATGTGTGGGATAAGAGAGGACAGCAAAAGATTTTCTTGGAGAAGGCAGCTCCTTAAATATTGCCCTAGATTTCCAGTGTTTAAATTTGCAGTAAATGTTAAATCTGAGAATCTGACTACTGTCTTTTAAGAAAGTGCTGTACTTTTTTTAGTACAGTTTAAAATTTTTTTCTTAAAATTTTTGTTAGTTTAATGAAAATAATGAATATTTCTGTATTGCACTTTTCATCAGTAAATTTCAGAGCAGTTACAGAAGTACCTATGTACTGTTTTGCCATGGGTAATAAAGGAGTATCAATGACTTACACAGTGTGACATTGCTGGTTTGAAAACAGCAGCAATGGAACACTTTTTTTCTGGTAGCAGCTTACTAGATTCAGAATTAATATTTTAAGGTTTTATTTTCTCTCCTGAGGCAAAGGAAAAATGCAGAATTACTTCTCTTCTTCCCATTTTTAGTCCTCCTCTTTGGAATAATTTGAAAATATTTCCACTTCTAGGCTTAGTGAAAAAGACTTTTAGAACTTTTAGAGGGTCCTGAAGAGATTTTTCAAATTCTAATAAATTAGTGCTTTGTCCACCTACATACTTTGAAACATGCAAAACTTTTTGTTTGTAAAAGGGAGAATTCATGAGTACATCCAGCTTTTAAACATCTCCTTATTACTTACCATACTCTTCTTATCTGCTTTTTGAATAGTGTACCCAGTAATGGCAGCATTGCCATCATCTTTTGGTGGCTTCCATGATAAATTCACATTCTCTCCCCAGACATCCTCAATAGTCACAACCTCTGGTGGGCCTGGGCGATCTGCAACAAAAAAATGATACATTCTGCTTTTTGCTTTCTCTATCTTTTTCCCACACACATCTTCCCATTAGTTTGATTTCTCTGTCTTTCTTTCAAAAAAAAAAAAAGTCAAAAGAAAGATATGGTTGCAAAATAAAACTTTCCAAAGTGAAGGCATGTCAGAATTACAATAAATTTAATAAAGTTGTGCTGCCAGTTTTGCCTATTATGTATTGGAATAGATAAAAATGAAAAATAAATGTGCTTTCTGGTCTGCCTTTCCTACTTTCAGCATTTCGGATTTCTTCCACACTGCATTTGTGACAAACATACTCTGAATTTGCTACCATTACTGTCTATGGGTACCACTCAACAGGAAAAATCTTGCATCCTGGATAGACAAGAACCTTGAGAGGCTTAACAGAGAAAAAAGAATATGACACATTCCAACAACCCTATCAGGTATGGAGATTTCCTGAGAGACCCCAAACCTACAGCCAAGTAATTGAACATGGAGAGGAATCGCTGCCAAGAAAGATGGCAGCATTCCCATTTCCCGTGGCCTTGGGAAAATGGATCTATTTCCATTTCTCCAAACATACCAACGATCTGAATGTCTATGGTGGCTTTGTCCACCAGGTTCTCCACCTCCACTTTCATGTCGTACTCTCCGGAGTGGCCCCGCTCTGCCTTCCTGATGAAGATGATGGTGTCCTGCTCCGTGTTGCGGATGTTGATGTCGTTCTTGTCGATCGGAGAACCGTTCTTCTCCCACGACACTTTCGCCCTTGGTTTTCCCTGCAAGGAGCCAGGAAACAATTTCGGTATGATTTTTTTTTTTTTTTGAGAGAAAAGGGAAGAGAAGGAAATGGGTTTAATTCCCGTTTTTTTTCCCAAACAGGAAGTAAAAACTGTCCTGAAATATGACCGTGTTCACAGGGGTCCTAGGACGAGGGAAGAGATGAGCATCTGACTCCGTGTTTCAGAAGGCTGATTTATTATTTTATGATATATATTATATTAAAACTATATTAAAAGAATAGAAGAAAGGATTTCATCAGAAGAACAAGCTAAGAATAGAAAAAGAAAGAATGATAACAAAGGCTTCTGTCTCGGACAGAGAGTCCAAGTCAGCTGGACTGTGATTGGCCATTAATTAGAAACAACCACATGAGACCAATCACAGATGCACCTGTTGCATTCCACAGCAGCAGATAATCACTTTGTTCCTGAGGCCTCTCAGCTTCTCAGGAGGAAAAATCCTAAGGAAGGATTTTTCATAAAAGATGTCTGTGACACTGAAAGAAACAGAATTATTTTTAAAATTATACGCCATTTAGAGATGCAATCATACCAATTCACCTAAAATGTAACTTTCTCTCCTTTTTTTTTCTTTTTGCTCAGGAGACTGAAAATATTTGCAATTTCTCACTATATTGAACAATTATCTCTCTGGTTAAATTGACAAATAATTTCCAGTTTTCTGAAGGAAAAGGGAGAAAAAATAACCCACAGAAAATATAGAACAAAGTATTTCACTCTCTGGAAATGCTTACATTCTCTACATTGCCAGTGAAAGAGGAAAGTAATAGATTCAACCTCCAGGGATCCTAAACTCTCTTCTTTCATTACAAAGGAAGTTGTAATAGCTGCTAGGAAGGCTGGATTGATCTCTTTTGAGTGCCATTTTTCGTGTGTCTAAGTGCCCAATACAGGTACTTAAAGTAGAATGAATTTCACATGCTTTGCTGTGGAATTTGCCTTCCACAGGCAAACAGTTTGCAGGTGCTGTCTGAAAAGGGTAATCTCACACCATTTTGAACACCTTATCTTACAGAATAACCTAATACAGAATAAGGAATAAAATATTCCTTTATTTCTCAAGAAAAATATATCTTGCAGTGTATTGCTGATCAGGCTTTTATGAGGCTTTTAACAGCCCCTGTGAAGCTGAGTTATGCCCATCCAGTATCTTCAAATGTGCAGACATGAAATAGAAATGAGTTCTGCCATAATTCTTTTATTCAGAAAAAGGACCTTGCAAGGAGAGAGGCTGGTGCTGTTTAAAAGGTATAGGAATGAAGGTTAGCATGATGCTGTGGGAAAACTGGTTACATATTTTAGAAATAGTCATTTTACAGTTGTGATCTCAAGGATTTAACAGCTGCAGTCTGCCTGCTCTTCCCCTCACTTTTCCTCTCATGGCAAGGAAGTTATTAAATGCTACTGTTCCACTCTTGATACCCATATTTAACTGCTTCCAATGCAATCCCTTTGTATTGTGCAATTGTCTCATGTGCAATGTCTACCGTGAAGATTTGTAAGTGTCCTTTGGATGTCAGATGACCAATCAGTCTGCCTGAGTGAGTTACCCAGTTCATCACTTGGCTGAACTTAATTTGTTTGAGATGATGAACCAAAAACATTCAAGCACCTCTGTACTTCAGAGTACATCCACATGTGCTTAAGGTAGCTGACTAGCCAAAGTTACAGAGAAATCAGTTAAAAAGAAAAAATATTTAAAAAAAAAAAGGCAAAAAAGAAAAGGAAAAAATAATTTTTCTGTCAGTATTTTTAGTTCTTACCTGGAAAGGAATAACAAGATTCACAGTTTCTCCAACTCTTCGAGTATAGGTTTGTTTCAAGTGTCTTGGTAGACGAATCTTTGGAGGTTCTGAACGAAACAAAAGCTTGTGTTAAGCACTAATCTTCCTTTCTAACCAAGGCAGCACTGATGTGTATCAGTATAAAAATTAGACAGTGTGGTCTAAAATTCCCAGAAGTACTAATGAGTGAGGTGTCTTAAATTTCTTGGTCCCCCCAGTGTTGCATTCAGGACACCATCAGCTTTTATAACACAAATGCAATGATGGCATTACAAGAGGGAAGCTTAGAGGAACTTTTAAAAAATACCATCAGGATCAAGTTCTGCAGAAAAAAAATGCCCTGAAAAACTGAGAAATAAAGGCTCAGAAATGAAACAAAATTATGAATTATTCAAAAATGGTTTCATGATTTCTAGCCACCATACAATGGCTTTGTAAGGCCATATCATCAGTTAACAATAATAAGCAAATATTAGCCTTAAAAAAACACAGATATTAGTATGGAAACAGGGTGTATTTGTGGGCAAGTGTAGGCAGCAGGATCTTACCTATCACTTCCTTGACTAAAATAGGCTGTGGGTGGTACTTGGGCTCACTCTCACCAGCAGCATTCACAGCTTTTACTCTCACAAGGATTTTCGAGCCAGTTGGAAGGCCATTGATGGTGAACTTTGTTTTGTCTGTCAGCTCTGGGTTAGCCACAATCCATTCATCAGCTGGTTTAGGGAAGTGAGGGGAGGAGGAAAAATGCAAAAAACAGGGAATTATAAATACATCCACTGCATGGACAAAGAAAATTACAGGACAGTAATAGACTTGTGGTTTTATTTTTCTATTTTGTTTTTCTAATTATGCTGTAACACAATGTAGATTCATATTCACACGTAGGAAGAATGTTTCAAACCCTACAGACTTTCTGCTAATTATGTATTTGTATATTCATATATTTTTATATATTTATATAATTATGCAAATCTTATTAGAATATGGCTATAATTTAAGTGTACCAGAGAGAAAAATGGTTAGATTTTTAAATTCAGCTAGAATAAAACAAGGGGGGAAAAGAATGTATTTGCCAAAGCACTCATCATTGCTTTAACAGCTTCCTTGAAGAGAAATGGGTTTTGCAATTAATTTCAGCCAGTACTGAGTACCCTTGAAAGTATAACTGAGAAATAAAAGAAACACAGAATATTTACACATTGCAATGAAATGCCATCTCTCCTCATGCCTTTAAAAAAAGGAAGGCTGTGTCAGCATTATTCACATAATTACAGCATTCTGGGATTTTTAATCCTACCCCCAGGTGGTCGCACGAAATTCATGGAGTGATGATAAGAGTACAGTCTTTTCTAACAGCTTCCATTACAAACCATACTTTGTTATCCACCCTGTCCTCCCAGCACAGACTGCCCTGACACTGCTGGGCACAGGAGCCAGGTTTATGAACAGGCAAGTCAGGATCAATACCTCCCACACCATGTAAAGCTAGCACTGTGAAATGGGCAGATAAGACAGAGAACTGTTATCAACTGAGAGCCCTGCAGAACTAGCGCGTAGTGCTGTGGCACATTTTCATAACTGTCTTGCTTTTAGGAATTAACTTTTCCTTCAAGCTTCAAGCAGAAAAGGATTTCAATCAATGATTGCTTCCCAAGTTTCTCCCCCTCCCCTTACACCTATGCTACAGAAAATTCCATAGACTGTTGCCCCTAAAATTCACCATCAGGAATTTATCTTTAATTTATGAAGAGAGATTTTCTTTTATTAAAGAAGACTTATATCCTTTGTGGAATACTGTACCTTCCAGGTTAAAAGGTGGCTCCCCCAATTCCTCAGACTGATCTGTCGATATACCTTGAGAGAATCCATCTTTAAAATTAATCAGAGACACCCACTTTCACACAGATGGAGCATTTTGTCAGTGGTTAGCAATTCCTGTTAGTAAGTATGCAAAGATAGATGCTGGGCTTTACAGATTTAGAGAACTCATGTTTAGGGAGAAAAGAGATGGAAAGAGGGCATCCAGATCACAGAATACACAGATGCCCACAGGAAAGATAAAGGATGAAAGAAGACGAGGATATAAAGTTCTATGAGTTTTTTGGGCCCCAGAAAAGCCCTAGAAATATGAAAGGAAGGAGACAAAAGGAACACTTGGAAGAGAGAAATGAAACAAAATGATGATGAGAGAAAGTGTAGAAGGAGAAGAAAACACATTGTAGAAGAGATAAGAAAATCAGAGATAAATTCTGAGTAAGAGAGACAGAAAAAGAAGAGGTCTTGGAAAAAAACTTGGAGGAAACAAAGGAAGGGAGCACATTTAGCTAAAGGTAACATAGATAGAAGATTAAAGAAGACCAGACCCATGGATGGTGACAGATATGATGTAAACCCTAAGGCTTTATTCCCTGAACAAAGTTATCACTGTCCTGGATTTCCTGTAATCCTGGAGCTGTCTATTTTCAGGATAATAATAATATTATTCTAGTATTTTAGCATGGTCCTGGATGAGTACACTGACAGAGGTCTCAGCCAACAGAAAGTCTCTGAAGTACTTATTTACTGGCTATAAAAACACCTGGGGAGCTCTCTCTCTCCATATATACACATATATATTCTATATTCATGTTATTCACAGCTATGCAATGCTGGGTCAGGATACTCATGATGAGACTCCAGTACTTCAGTAACATGCATGGAGTGTACATAGGTAAGAACTCCAAGAATCCACCATGTTGATCAAGTTATGTGGTTCTGACTAAAGGGAAATACCAGTTTTGCAAAGCCAAACCAATGTTTATGATACATTATTCTTCTAAATTATCTTTATATATATATTTTATCTTCCTACTGTCAGCTTGTGATTCCTCCTAATGATTGCTATGTTAAGGAAGACTCTAAAAAGCCTTCTTGAAAACTACTTCAGTGACAACAATGAAAGAATGGAGAATGTAAATACAGATGAGTTTACAGACAGATAACTAGGAGAAAAAAGAAGCAGAATGGATATAGACAGTCATAAAAAGTATCTTGAAATTAAAAAGAGTTATTAAACATTACAGAAAAAATTAGTTTGAGGCAGAACAGGGCTGAGAAAAAAGAGGCACTAAGATATTGCAAGAAAGGAAAAAACAAGTGAACAGAGAGAAAAAAATGAATAATCCAATAACATGACTTTTAAAATTGGTATTTTAAAATTGGCGTTTTCTACTTATCTTGCTTCTTCCTAAGCATTTCATAACATATATACATAATGTCAATTGTGTATATATAGATGTATATGCATATATAGGAGGTATATATAGATATACATAAACACTCAAAACTATGTAAAATACATTGTACCCATTGTATTTTAACTGAGGTGGGTAACAGTAAAATGACAGACTTGGCTGCCATTTTGTTGTATCTTCATGTGTTTAAAACCTATCTGGAAAAAAAAAGTAAAGAATTTGTTCCATTTAACAGGTATACAATGTTCTTCTAACAGCCCTTTAAAGACAGATGTAGAAGATTCCTTTTCAAAGCCATACTTTGAATTAACCTGTCTGTACTTCTCATCCTCTCTTATCACTTGATTGGGATATCACTAATATGAAGCACTTTTAACTTTTCTCTTCCATTCTACCCAATGCTACACAGAACACAATATACAGCATACACTGAAGTCCTCACATTGACAGTCCCCTTCATATCCCCCTACACCTGGGCTGTGCAGTGGAAACAGAGTCAGAACACTGTGCCTTGATGGGAGACTGCACGCTGACTCACTCTGAGCTGTTCCCACAGCTCCCTCCCAAAGTACAAGGAAAACCCTTCCTACCATTCCAGCTGTGTCTGCCTTCAGGGACTCTCCTCCGGGTCTCGGAGCTCCTTGCAGTCCTGCTCCTTAAAGACATTCATCTCAACACTACCAGATGCTGAGTGCTCCTGAGAAAAGCCAGGGGTTGGTCTTCACAGCCTCTCCCCTTTGCCTGGGAGAGGGCTGAGTGCACTCTGATGCCGTGGCACCTGGCCGCGTTTATGACCTACTGTTCTCCTGGATTTTCTGAATCTGAAACATGTGACGGCATCAATGACACGTTCTGTCCTCTATTTCTTGTCTCCAGGCTATGGACTGTGTTCATGGAGAGCTTCCGTTGAAATAAATGCCTCTGTGAGAAAAGGTGTTCAACCCCTTGCTTGATTTTCAGCACAGTTAAAAGCAACAGTGGAGATGAAGATGACTGTGTGCCCTTCATCCACATCCACAACATTGCTGCAGTTGGTGGTGTGGGTCCCCAGAGGCTATTTGATACTTACTTGCTGGTGGATTTGACTTTTTGAAAATAGGCTTAATTTGATGCCAGTTCAGAAGAAAATCTGCTGGAAAATACTAAGTTTCTGCTGCTTGATCACCAAAAGACTCTTAGTTGTAAAATATCATTTTATATTTCCCTATTCCTTCTTGTTTTGCTCTCAAAAGTTAATTCGCTCTCTTTATCTTCCTCCTTCAGTTCTAATATATTTCTGTCTTAGACTGACATAGCTAAAGATCCCCAAGACTGCACTGAAATTTTGGAGAAATTAAATATCTAGACATGGATTTTGCATACCTAGATGACTTCTGCAGGAGCTATTGATGAGGCTGTCTCAGTGTTTTCAACTGGCACTTGAAGCTATTAATATGTCAACATAGGGATTACCACACCTGGGTATTAGGGACCTCCTGTCCTTAAAACCCAGCCAACCTGACCCAATATTTTGGGCCACACTTGTAGCCATTATTTCCTATGCCTTCATCCACCAGTGAACTCTTTACTGCCCTAACTCTCATTTAGCACCTGAAAGAGGGGAGTTATTAGCATGGTACATGGTACATTACAACAGATTATATGGGTTTTGATTTGGATTTCAAATCAAGGGTAAGATATGTCGAACCACAATCAGGGGGTGGCGTCTGGAATACAAACCAAAGGAAGCCTGACCAAAACCCTGCTCCTTGAGGTTTTCTGCCTGATTAGTCTCTGCCTGACAGCCAGAGTACCTGATACCTGTAGAGAAAAAATGGAGACAGTCTCACCCACGTTCCCTGTGGGTCAGGCACCCCGGGTGCTGTCACTTACTTCCTTCAAAGCAGTATTCCACCACGTAGCCGTCCAGCCCTGCCGCCCCGATCTGGTCCGGGGGCCTCCACTTCATTGTCACCGAGGTGTCGGTCACACTGTCCACTGCCAGCAGGGTTGGGGGGCTGGTGACAGCTGCAGCAAGCCGGGAGAAGGCAGAACACTGTGTTACCGTGGAAGGTTTATGTTTATGGTCTGTGTTTCTCTGGTTTAGCATTGCAGGTGGCAGGCTGTCCTGCCTACCAGGATGATTTCTCATCTGTCACTATAGGACATGAAAGTACACAAGTGCACACACTGCTGCTCTCAAGGTGAAGGAAAAAGGGAAGTTTACTTTCTGACTCTTAACATTTATAGTTTTCCAAAAGTAACAGTGGATTGGAAGGTGAAAGTGCCACCTCTCCAGTGACACTGGTCAAACCAACAGTCCATCAACTTTCTCCTCCTCCATAAAAGAATGCAAAACAATGAGTTATTTACAGAAAGTGTGTGAGAAAGTTTGTCACAAGAATGTACACATCAGAAGGCTTAGAAAATCCTAAAAAATCAGGGCGACATCCATCATCCCTGGCACGTGTTTGCCAGTTAGGACCACACTAGGAGAAAGCAGCTACCTCATGCCATATGTGCTCACAGCCTGACCTGGAGATAAATTCCTCCTGCTGGGGAGAGAGAAGGACAAGCGGCTGTGGCTGGTAGAGCAGAGAAGTTGGGAGCAGCGTATTCAAGCTGGGAGCAGTGTATTCCACCTCAGCAGCTGCATTCTGGCGAGAAGGGAGCATGCTGGAGCTGTAACAGCTCCCTCCTTCCTCCTCCTCTGCATTCTGGGGGTGCTGCTGAGCAAGGGGGGAACCTTTGCTGATCTACAGAACAGGACAGCTTTCTTTTACAGGGACTTGTGCTGTGTTGGTGTTTGCAGGGGTCCAAGGATAAGGGAAGAGATGAGAATCTTGACGCCATGTTTCAGAAGGCTTGATTTATTATTTTATTATATATATTATATTAAAACTATACTAAAAGAATAGAAGAAAGGATTTCATCAGAAGGCTAGCAAGGAATAGAAAAGATTGGGGTGATAATAAAATCTTGTGACTGACAAGAGTTTGAGACAGCTGGACTGTGATTGGCCATTAATTAAAAAAACCACATGAGACCAATCACAGATGCACCTGTTGCATTCCACAGCAGCAGATAACCATTGTTTACATTTTATTTCTGAGGCCTCTCAGCTTCTCAGGAGAAAAGTATCCTAGCCAAAGGATTTTTCATATAATATGTCCATGACACTTGTGGTTGTCACCATAGTTTGAAAATCTGTTTCTTTATATGAAAAGGCCACTGAGTTAGCCTGTCACTGTGGGCCTTCTAGCTGTCACATTAATAAATAATTATATAATTAGGTGATTTTGATAACATATGAATGGTTATTTTCTAAATGCATACCTATCTCTGCATTTGTTTACTTACCTAAAGGAACAAAGGACTTGGAGGGCATGCTTGGCTTGGACATGCCAATGGCATTGACAGCAAACACACGGACCTCGTAAGCAACACCTTCAATCATTTTCTTTGGCTCAAAAGTTGTTTCCTTGCACAGTTCAAAATTCAGCCTCATCCACCTGGAGCTTTGTTTCTTTTTCCTCTCAATAAAATATCCTTTTGATCAGAAAAGATTTTATCATAATAAGTGAAGTGGCACAAAGGTCAGTAATAAAAGGTCTATTTTTTTACTGTCCAGTGACAATTTTTTACCTGGATACACCTCGATATTCCCTCCTAGCTTCAGAGTGATAATTTTCCTCATTGCAAGCTATCTGAGAGTCACCTATTTGCTTTCAGAGCCATACATGAGCTTCTTTTGGACTTTAGAAGGCTGCTGTGTTTATTTCAGAGTGAAAAGGGCCTGGTCCTACTGACCTCTGGGCCCCTCTAGCCTTCTTCTTGGTTTGGTGTATTTATTAAAAGATATTCCATTTTACTCAGTAAATTCTGAAATTTCCTTCTAACACAAACAGGCTAATAGCAATGCCAAGTTTGGTTTTATAAGAGGTTGTCTTTCAGCTAGGGGACATTATAATGTAACAAGATAGAAAATGACAAATCTCAAAGCATTAGAAAAACAGGAATTTGATAAAGTCAGAATAGGTAGAACATTCTAGCTACTGGATATTCCCAGCACCACTTTCCAGGGCCTGGGCTAAACTCTGATCCTGCTGCATCCACTGTTTGGTGTTTGCTTCTTTTGTCTGTATTAGAGAGTCACCACAAAAAAAACAAAAAGTATGTACCTAAAATGGGTGATCCCCCATCATTTGCTGGAGGTTCCCAGGTCATAATACACCAGTCTTCACCCACCTCAGTCACATTTGGTGCCTGAGGAGGGTCGGGAACATCTGTTGAAAACAAAGTAAATATTATTTAAAAAAATCTTTCATCTTTTTGCATAGGATGAAATTAAAAATGTCAAATAAGAAACAAATCTAAATTGTTTTTGAGGTGCAAAAGGAATTCCTAATGAGGAGAGAGAGTGGGGGGGAAAATAAATTTAGTGGATCCTGGCTGGTGGTTAGGAATGGATGGATGCCAAGGTCTTTTGACAAGGTCAGACACTTGAGAGGCTCTGGAGGGCCTGTGCCAAGACAGAGCCCACAGCCCAGGGAGAGGGGAGAGCCAGGAGTGATCGGGACAGCCTGAGCCAATCAGAGCAGTCTGGCCCCTATCAAAGCAGCAATAAACTCCTACTTAAATCCCTTCCAAGCTCCTACTCCCTTCAGTAACACCCAATTCCACACCAGAAAATGGGGAAAAATAGGAAAATGGAAGTTTCCTGAGACTCTACTGTGACGGTGTTCACAGGGGTCTTAGGCTGAGGGAAGAGACGAGGATCTGACTCCATGTTTCAGAAGGCTGATTTATTATTTTATGACATATATTACATTAAAACTATACTAAAATAATAGAAGAAAGGATTTCATCAGAAGGGTAGCTAAGAGTACAACAGCAAAGAATGATAACAAAGGTTTGTGGCTCAGCTCTCTGTCTGAGCCAGCTAAGCTGTGATTGGCCATTAATTAAAAACAACCAACACGGACCAATGACAGATCCACCTGTTGCATTCCACAGCAGCAGATAATCATTGTTTACATTTTGATCCTGAGGCCTCTCAGCTTCCCAAGAGGAAAAATCCTGAGGAAAGGATTTTCCATAAAAGATGTCTGTGACACTCTACCCCAGTGGCATGGCTCATGGGCTCTGTTTCACACGACTTACCAACGACTTTGATGTTGATCAGAGCTGTGTCCTCTCCAGCCTCATTCTTTAAGGTGATTCTGAAAGGACCCGAATCCTCCCTCTCGGCTGCATCAATGACCAGGCAGCTGCTGTCTGGGTAGGATTCTGCCCGGATTCTTCCACTGTCTGTGACCATCTAGGAGCCACAGAGAGCAGAGGAAAAAGTCATATTGTCTGGATTTGAGTGTCAAAATACTCAAAAATCAAAATTTGCAAGTAGTACAGGTCACTTCAACAAAAATATTAAAGCAACTATAAGAAAAACCACACCAAACCTCAGCATTTTAGTCACCTAATGATGAAAAAAATGAAAAAATAACTAAAATAAGTAAGACATGATAACTGTTTACTCCTCATTGCAACACAAAGGATGAGGCACTAGGCTTCTCCTTCGAGGTAGAACACACTTTTGCCAACACCATGTATCATTAATTTGATGGAAAAAGAATAGCTGATTCTTCCAAAAGTCAGATCAAAAGGAAGTAGTTCACTTTAAAGGTGAGAGTGATTGTAATGGTCAGTAGTTTCTCCTCACAGATTTCAAATGCTGTCTCATATTTTGGAGGAGGAGCTCTCCTAGAGTAATTCCCTGTTTGGACAGGACCACAGTGGTGACACTACAATTAATATTTCAAAAATAGTGGTCACAGATTGGAGCAGATAGGTTTGATGAATGCACCAGTGGTAAAATGTCCCAGCTTCTACATTGCTCAATGAATATTTAAATGTGAAAAACAATTATTTTGGTATTTACACAGCTAGGGATTGATCTAAGCAAAAGTTTTGCTTTAAGACACCAGATGCAAAACCCCAGCTTCTCAGTCTATTGTTTCATTTGAGACTTGAACTCCATTAGAAATTTATCATTCATTTTCCAGAACCAGACCATATCATGGCTTCCTGCCAAAACCAGGTGGCTATTCTGGGCATGGATTGTATGGAAGAAGTAGCCATTTGGTAAATTTTCACAACTTTTCTTCTGCATCCAATATATCTTTCTCCTCTACTATTCTTTATAGTAAGCCCATATCTTTTTTCCTTATTAATTTCAGGCTTTCCTTAGAAAGACATAAAAATACTAAATAGTATTTATCTTTATTAATATTTAACCTTCTTTTTTGAGCAATGAGCATTTTTAAATACAAGGCATCTCCCCCTTATTTTCTGCCATTAAAATAAATTTCTTCAAAAGGCTAAAGATTATAATGAAGATTATTTTAACCTGGTTAAGCTAAAGAAACATCTACAGTGACAATGTACCTTGTCCCCTCTACTCCAAAAGACTTTTGGAGGTGGTTCACCAGTGATGGGGATCTCGAGTCGTAGTTTGTTTCCTGCCACGACTGTCACAGTGTTATTTTCCCCAAGACCATCCAGGTGAAGTTTAGGAGGATCTGAAAAAGGAGAGATTGTCCAAGTTAGACATGCAGCTGCTGCTCTGAGAGCTCAGTGACCTGAGAGGTCTGCAACACACAGAAACGTGCTCTATGTTTTATTTTCTTGGTATTTTTAAGCAACTGGGTTTTGTTGTGAAGAAAAATCTATTTAAGGAAATAGCTGCCTGATGAAAAAGAAATCATGGCACCATAGACAGTTTGGAATAAAAAGACCATATGAAAAAACACACAACTGTTTCCCTGAGGCAGAATTATGTATATTTAGGTAACTTCTGAGAGCAGTTTCCTCTAAGTGGCTCTTGAGAATTTCAGCTGTGGGCTTTTTTTAATGGCACATTTAACCACGCTTCAACCTTCACTGTCCTTACAGTTTAAAAATTTATAAACCCCAATCATTTTCTGAAAACAAAATTATCACTGTGTGTATGGAGAGCAACTGATTAATATCCTCTTGCATCTTTTTTTAACATATTAGAAATATAACAATGGTCATTCCCCTCTAGTACCCCTTCCCTTTTCATTCTGCCTAAATCCCAGCAATACTTTTTGTAATACAGATATTCCACATCTCTCAGGTTCAGTTAAAAAAAATGTTTTCTAAAACTGGTCATTTATATTGCTCTCCAAGTTGCTGGTTGCAGCTAGAAGCTGGTGAGGCATTGCTGTGGGAATAGTCAATGCCCTGTTTCATTTTTGTTTGAAGGACTGGGATCACTTACAAGCCTCCTGGTTTGCTGAATGAATCAAATCTGGGCAGAACAATTTTTCCCTCTAGATAGCATTTAATGTTTTTAGTGAATAGGTAAATATGTGCTTATTCTAATCCTCTCTTACCAAATCACATTTTGCAATGTTAACAAGCCACTTCTTAAAGACAGCAGTGTATGTCTGAGAAGTGGATAGAGGATACAAAGTGCCTGTTGTCAGGGGTATTCACACTGCTTTTAGTTTCCAAATGTCCCAGGAAGATGTTCTGTACAGGTGCCTGTGCAGTCTACTTACCCACAATATGTACTTTGCATGGAATATTAATGTTGTAGGCGTCTGGCACAAACATGTATTCACCCTCATCATCGACAGCAGAAACTGGTATAACAAATCTGTGGATCCTGTAAAAGAATTGAGAAAGAAGTCTGTGTAAATTATGTTTGAAGACTGCTTGAGGCTATAAGAAAAAGCCTGTGAAAATTTTAGGAGATCTGTGAAAGTGAGTAAAATTACTGACTAAAAATCCTTTGCTTGTTGCTCAGTGGTGGTTTAGGTGATTAAACACTGCGTGCTTTGTACAAAATATTACCGAGACAACCACCAAATAAAGTAACCAATTCTAATATTGTTTGTTTGAACACAGAACAAGGAAAATACAGGAGTGTAATCTCTTCTACACAGGGATTCTATGCTGCTGCCCTTCAATTGCAATTTGCTTGTTTAAGAAAAAATCTGCAGGTGATCCCATTGTGGGAATATTCTGACTTTTGTTGGACCATCTTTGTGAGTTGATACAAACAGGAGCTATGAGAAAAAGAGGCAGAGAAAGGAAAGAGAAAAGGAATTGTATATTTTAATAATGTCTAAAAATAATTTTATTTTTCTGCTTAATATCCCATACCAACAGCAATGGTAATGGCAAGAAAACAGCTTGAACTTAGGTGGATCCATGATTTGATTATTGTCCTCCACAGCCAAAATACACAAAAGAAGATTACAAAATGAGCTTAAAGGAAGCAAGGAGACATGGCTTTTAAAATGACAGAAATAAATATGTCTTGAGGGACAGAGGTTAGGCTTGATAAGCAGATAATTTTTAGCGAGGTAACCACATATTGGCACAACTCCACAGTGTCATTCCACCAAAAGCCACGTCAATACACAACAGGCTTACCTTCCTTTGTGATAAAGCTTTACACGGTCACTGGCTTCAATCAGCTGCCCATTTTTGTACCATTTCCCTTCCACATTCTCAGATATCTCACACTTCAAGTGGATTTCCTGTCCCAGCCTCACAGTCTGGTCTTCTAGTGCAAGTGATATCTTCAGAGGTCTCACTTAGGAACACAGAAGCAGATGCATTAAAAAAGGTGATGGAGCTCAGTAACCATGGGGGTGCCAATTTGTACAAAATAGTCAAGAGTAGCATGAGTATTACAAGTAAAAATGTTCATTTATGCACAATGCAAGATAATTTAAGAGCATGGACCAGATAAATTTTGTTTAAAGACACAAGAACTTTAAAGAGGTACTGCACAAACAAAGCTGAGAGGATTACACAGTCCTGTGCTTGTGCCTAGGTTTGGCTTTCCTGTAAAAACCTGAGAGGACTGAAGAAAAACCAGATACTTCCCTTGAAAATTCACTTTGTTGACCTATTGTACCTTTGGATGGACTGCTTTGTTTTCCATATTAATGGTGTGACAGGAAGTTAACAAGCAGAACTAGTTCATGGCCTGCTGTTGGAAATAGTTTCTAAAGGGAAGTTTTCTTCATTATTCTGGAGATTCACAGAAAAAAAAAATTGCTGTGGGAGTTAAGTCTCCTTTTTAACTCCCAGGGAAAGGCAAGAAAATTGTTAATTTCTGTGGCACATGAATTGGAGAGCAAGGTGGATGATACTCACAGTCAACTGAAAGCTTGGCTTCTGATTGCCCTCCAGTTGTCATTACTGAGTAAGTTGCAGTGTCATTTTTGGCAGCTTCCTCTATGACCAAAGTGTGTTTTTTACCCTCAACCTTAATCCGATACCGAGATTTGGGATCGTTGGAAAGTTCTACACCATTTCTAAACCTAATGGAAAGGAAAGAATTTTTATTTTTCCAAAGGAAGTCCTGTGCAAGTAAGGCTTCCACGGATTGAAACTCTAAGAGGAGACTTTATAAGACTGTAAGGCACTAGAGAAGGTTAAACAAACTCATCCATGAATGTATAAGGGTGTTTTTGGTGTTGCTACATTTTTAATAAGGTTTTATTGAGATTTTCTTAACAATTTTCGAGTTTACTGTTTTAGGAAAAAGCTGCCCTCATTTTTGCCCACGATTAAAGGCTTCTGGGTTTTATTTTCATGGAAGCTGTTCAAAGCATGTCTCACCATTTCACGTTTGCATCATCCTCAGACACTTCACAGCTCAGCTCAACTCGTTCACCCACATAGGTACTGGTGTCCTCCAGGCCTTTGGTCACCAAAATTGGAGGATCTTTGGAAAGAAAAAATTACAGATTTACGATCTGAGAGGGAAAACCAAGTGAAAGAGATTTTCTAAATCTCGCTATAGAAGGCAGTATTATTTTCAAGTTCTAATATGAGTATCAGTACAGCCTTTTCTGCCTTAAATCAGAAAATTGCTCTTTAGAATGCTAGTAGGAAATTTGCTCAATAAAAGTATAAATATACTTAATTGAGCAAATAATAACTCATAAATAAAAGTATAAATTTCTTCCTATTAATACCTGTTTTGCTTTGATAATCAACACCTTAGGAGCAAAGAGACTGAAGATACAGCCTCCCATTCATAAATGCTGATAGAGTATTTCCTCAAATCAGTGCAAATGGAATGAAAACTGGCTTCTAGAAAGCCTCACCTGAGGGCACTTGGACAATATCAGAGTCCAATGCACAGTACCAAGCTGAGTGTATCCCCATTTCAGGGTTTTCACTAAGCTGCTAACTACAGGATGAGAAAAAATAAATGGCCAGGGATCACAGAAATACCAAGTGATCCTAACAGCTGCTAATGCAAATTCAAAAATATACCTAACCAGATCCTCCCTGATAATTTCTGTTGCAGCCAGAGAAGCCACACAAATTTAGGGCAGGTGAAACAGCACCAAGCTGACAGAGTTACCTCTCACAAACAGTTCTGTGGAGCATTTCTCATCACCAGCTGTTACGTAATAGCGAGCATCGTCTGTCATCGTGCAGTTATTGATGAACAAAATTCTCTGGTTTCCTTTGTGCTCAAAAATGTATCTGTTTGGACAGGAATGCAGCAAAGACACATTAGCAAAACTTCTGGACACCTTTTGTTTTATGTAGAAAGTGCTGTAGGGATTTTTAGAGGCAAAAATACAGGGGTTTACACAGTACTGGGAAAATTGTCCTTGGAAGCAATTTCCAAGTTTCAACAGAGCTGTCATAGACTTCTATAAAAAAAAGAGCTGTGGTGTAGAGTGACAATGAACTGCTTTTGGCCTGTTCCAAGATCCCAGGTCTGGGTGATATGAAAAGAAGAAATTAAAAAAGTAAAAAGAAGCTGGAGTCAAATGATGGCAAATAAAATGGAGTCTGAAACTCTAGATGAGTAAAGCTGAAAATAACCAGTAAGAGGACACCATCACTCATTCCAACATTTTTGTGAAGTGTAATAATAGCCAAAGTTAAGAGGTTAATATTATTGGTGGGCCAGATGGCACAAGATATCAGTAATGGGATAGGGGATTTTGGTAATGGGATAGGGAGCCTTTCACCTTTATGTCACCAGTTTAGATCTGCTCCAGGTTTGTAATGACCAAAGCTCGTTAGCATCTGACAGCTGCTTCTGGTAGAAATGCACTGGAGCCCTCAAGCCAGCCCCTTCTGCTGGGGAGGAATCCATAGAGCTGCCTGCAAAACCCCTCTGAATTGCTCATGCCAGATACAGGGGCTAAAGAAAAGGTACTCCATTATCCATTTTTTTTGTCAATCATGAATTTTAACTAAAATCCTTTCTTGATTTCAACAGAATGAAGGAAATCTGCCTCATTTCTGTAAAAAGGTCTTTTGTTAATTACTACATTTTTTTACTGGACAGAGGAAAAATTGTCAAGGACTTTGTGCTGCTGAGAAACATTGGATAAACATTATACTGTTATGCACATCTTCCCCAGGTGTGTCTGAGTGTGGAATGGGATTTTCTGCACCGGGTTCTAAGAGCTGGTTGTGACCACAAAAATTATTGGGATCAACTTCCAGGCACTGCTCTGCATGTACTCAAATGTCTGCACTTGCACTTCTAGGAAAAGCCAGAAAATAAACCAATTTTCAGGTGAAGAAACTTGTGTACACTAGACCTGTTGCTCATGACTGATGGCGCAGGCTGTGACTTCAGGGTGTTAACAGAGTAGTGTTAGATGAAACAAAACTCACACCCCTTTTCCTGGGGTTTATGGGTAAGTGTGTGATGTAAAATCTCTGCTCTTAGCACAAAATTACTGTAGAAAGATTGTGTCCCCCTCCAGACACATGGCCAAGGACAAGTGATTTATTTACTGTCAGCGCTTCCTCATTTTTGAAAACTACTGAGTAGAAAACAGCACCACACATTTTGAGGATCTATAAGACTTTTGTCTTGAGATAAAGGAGAAAATCTATATTACATTTAGCCTACAATGTACTTTTTTGGGTCCTGAGCAACACAGCATCATTTGCATACTCTTCACATCTCATGAAATTCAGCAGTAAAATTGGTACAGCCTGAACAAAGAGATAGAACTGGGCAACAAACTTGTCAAGGGAGGAGATGTGTGTCCATTTTATTGCTCACGTATGCTAAAATCACTTACTTTGCACTTGGTCGTATCTCTTGGCCATTTTTATACCACTTGAGCTCCACTGTTGGATCTGCTAGCTCCACCATGAATCTGACTTTACCTCCTTTGTCCACCTGGTATGCAGGATCGAGGCCTTTGGCAAAAGCTGTTGTGGAAGTCAAGATTTATTTTAACATGAGGTCAGGAAACAAGAACATGGATGCTGAAATGACATTGCATAAATCTCAACAAAGCTGTCAGAATACATGCACACAATGTTATACATCACGAGATATTCTCACACTGGTCTGGATGGAATCATCTAGAAACACTAGAATAAGCACAAAGCTGTGCACAACTGGCTATCCTGACCAATATCAAGCTGGCATCTCTTCAAGACTTTGCAGTGTGACTGTATTCCAAATAGGACCGGCTAGATGCATAAAATGAAATAAATAAATAAAAATGAATGTGTAGAACCATAACATATGTTATGATGTGAGGAGAGAGGGTATATCAGGATTACAGCTGGATTTGTGGAGGACTTCACCCACATAAAAAGGACACCTCCAGGAAACCACTGACACAGGAAATGTATATACTGCATTCAGTTCTGAAATGCTGCCCAGGAACAAGCAGATGCCACAATAGTGTAATTGTATTTATATGTGTGTGCAAACATGTTCTGTGGCATAACATGTATTTCATATACACATGTGTGTGGATGCAGCAGCCTGATCAGAGAGGAGAAAACGGGTTTCGTTTTCTCACAGTGGACTTGTGAGACTTTTTAGGGAATAGTAGAAACGATGATAATTTCTCAACAACCACCTGCAGGTGGTGTTTTTCTACTCTGTTTTTATGTTCCTCTCAAGGACTGTGAGAAAGATGTTTTTGTTAGCTAGCCAATCAAGTAGAATGTGCCAAATCTGTCTATAAAAGAGAGGATTTTTTGTATTAAACACACTTCTCCTGCAAACCAGCCTTTGAGTGAATTTGTGTCATTTCTGGCTCGATGGTGACACATGTATATATATATTTCTGTAAGTCATTACACCTCTCATACTATTCAGTAGGGTTGATGGGGACAGACAGGCCTGAATGTCCTCACCCAGTGCAGGGTGGAGGGTCTGGCGAGGACATTCTGGGATTTCTGAGCAATGGAGATAAAGTGCAAAACGAGATTATGAAGAGCAGACACCTTTTGCTGCTGTGTTTGGAGTGACCTCTGTTTAGAGCAGAAGATATTGATGGTAACAAAAGGTCTAATTTCTGTATTGCCTGATCAGGTTACACCTTTCCACACACCTGGGGCACATTATTCCAGATGGAACCAGTGTTTGTCTGAGAGGGAGGGGATACTTTAGGTAAGCCCTGAGCTGGATAAAGTGTTTATGCTTCCACCATGGACCAGAGCTTCCTTCTGATTGACTCCTTGCAGGAACGAGTTGTAGTGTGAAAGTTCTTTTGTGTGGAAGTGAGGCATATTTGGGTTTTAAGGCAAAGGGTTGTGTGTGAGCAGTGAGCACAGGGATGAGTGTGAGCAGTAAGCACAGGGATGGCTGTGTGTGAGCAGTGAGCACAGGAATGGCTGTGTGTGAGCAGTGAGCGCAGGAATGGCTGTGTGTGAGCAATGAGCACAGGAATGGCTGTGTGTGAGCAGTGAGCACAGGGATGTGTGTGAGCAGTGAGCACAGCAATGGCTGTGTGTGAGCAGTGAGCACAGGAATGGCTGTGTGTGAGCAGTGAGCACAGGGATGTGTGTGAGCAGTAAGCACAGGGATGGCTGTGTGTGAGCAGTGAGCGCAGGAATGGTTGTGTGTGAGCAGTGAGCACAGGGATGTGTGTGAGCAGTGAGCACAGGGATGGCTGTGTGTGACCACAGACCCCACAAATGGCTGTGTGTGACCACAGAGCCCAGGGATGTTCTGCCCCATCCTCACCTGCGCTCTTCTTCACCTCCCTGCGCATGCGCTTCAGCCGTTTCAGCATGCCCCGCAGGTCGGTGATGCCGTACTGGAACGCGATCTTCTCGTACTCGCTGGGGTTCGCGTTCTTCAGCAGATCCCACACGTCCACCTCGGGCTCCTCCTCTTGCTGCTTGACCTCCCTGGCGTTAGCAAAATAAAATTATGGGGGAAGAGTCAGTGAGGCTTAATCAAACCATAAAAAATAGGTGAAGCTGAACGTATGGTGAGGCTACAAACATCTTGGCCAAAATTTGAAGGCTGCCATCATATCTTTTTTATTTCCTTCCATATGATTGTAGTACCTCAGGATGGCCTTCACTCCTTACTTTACACTTCTTCAAGGCAGAATTTGAATGCAAGTTTTAATTTGACATTTTCTGATACAATCACTCATGAGAATTTTTATATTTCTTCCCAAAAAAATACATTTTGAAAATGTAATAGCATACAGGTTAATTCCACTTAAATCAGTTTTATCTGCTGTAACTTGAGTGGAATCAATCACAATTTAAGATGGCACCACTGGGTCTAATCTGTACATCTCAAAATTATATAGAAATGTTTCCAAACCCTGAGTCCCTGTAATTGCTGCTGTGGGTGACTGGTGACAGGACATTGAAATGCAGGGGAATCTGTGTCTGTTTATAGTTACACCAGTGTTTCGCAGCATTACTTAAAGTTGTCAAATTAATAGGAACTGGAGATTTCCACACCAACTTGGACTTGAATGATGGATCTGTTCACTTCCATGTGTATCTCGGTCTTAAGAGCAGGAAATGTGTTCAGAGGCCTGTGTGAGGAATCACCTTTACACAGAAGTTTTAGTGCTGTATTTACTGTCTGCAACTCCAGGCTAAGACAACCAATAAAGAGAAGTATAATTATTTTTTCAATGGCAGCCATTAAATGATAGACTAATGAAGGCATCCTAAACAAAATTATATTTTTTCAGATTGACAGTTTAGCTCAAAAAAAGTGAACTGCTAGAACAATACTGGAATTGATGAAGAAATCTAGATTTTTTCCTCCTGTAATATCATTATGATCAGACCAAGATCATTCCAATTCAACTTAGCTTGTCTAAGAAAATCAGTACTTTTGAGAGCAGAGGAAGAAAATAAATGCCTGAGAAATAAAAAAATAACAAGTTTTTAAGTGAGGCACTGTTAGACCTGAACTTTGTGGAGTCAAAGAGAGGATTTTCTTTGACATATACAGAAATAGCACTAAAGACCCCTAAGAATCTCTGCATGGTTGGATGAAGAACCATGGAAACCACTTTCCTGTTTAGTCCATGAAGTTTATTCATTTTCATAATATCTCTGTAATTTTAAAAAAGAAGAGAGGTTCTCCCTGGGCAGTCTTTCAAATAGAATAAATCCGAGACAGCAATGTAAGTTAGACAATCTCAGGTATGTAATTCTATAATTTGTTCCTTTTATCCTTTCCATCCACTCTGGGGGAATCCAAATAAAGCTCCCCTTTAAATCAGACAGTGGTTGAGAATGAGGATACTGATTTTTAACCAGACTGGAAGACTCAATTTTAGGCTCATTTTGCTCTTGCATAACTGGAAAACAAATTTTGATGCTTAGAACAAGCCAACTTTGTTCTGAGACCTCAGTAGTTCGAGCTGAGGCCAAACAGAGCAAGGTATTTCCTGAGCAGGCTGACTGCTGACCTTGCCATGAAATCACTATCAGATCTCTTTCCTAAATATGTGCATTTTGTTGCAAGATGTACTTGGGAAAAAACCCCAAAGAACCCCAAAAAAACCCCAACAACAAAACAAAAAAAAAAACCCAAAACCAAAAACCAACAAAACGAGGACCTAAATATTTGAGTGACTTTTAGATCTTGTGCCTCTTGGAATGTCATGGTGCTACAGATCCACTGCATTGACAAAGAATATCCAGTCATAGTGTGGCTTACTGAGATAAGTACTGATACGTCTGCCTGCCAACCAGCAGAAAATTAGAAAGTAGACAGTATATTGATTGTATGCATTTAGGTTTGTTTTGTTTTTTCTAAAAAAAACATGTTTCAAATAGTATGAACCAAAATGGAAAACTTCTAGGTCTTTCCTTGGTCATACAACCATAAAAAAAAGAGAAAGAATGCATCTCCAACATTGCCTGTTGTAAAAATTGAAATAAAACCATGGATTTGTCTTCATAATAATGGATGTTAATATCCAAACACATGGATATTAATATCCACACTGTGGCTTAATTAACAATTTTATTCAATTAAGCTCAGAAATATGAGGTTGCATTTCAGGGCCTGAAGCAAGGTGAACCAATTTGACCAAAGTCAAATAATGGTGTCTAAAAACGAATTATTTGCTTTATCCATTAAACACACAATAGATATTCCATGTTTATAAGGGTGGACAGTATTTATCTTACAAATCTTAAGAGTTAATTGTTAGTAAAGTGATATCATGTCTCTTAAATCACATTTATCTTTCCCCAAAAACACCAAGAACTCTCACATGCATCTCTCATGTTACTGTGGAAGCACCACACAGGCGGTCATGAGAACTGGCATGGCAAGATTAGTAGGATGAAAAGACAAACTGTAGGTCCTAATTAGGGATGAGAAGATTGAAAAAACAAAGACCTGGTGTGTTAGAATTGGTCCAGGTAATTCTTTGTCTACTTTCAGTTTGAGCTTTTCCTGTGCGCTTTAGTTGCTTAAATGCTATTCTCGTCCTCATAGCCAATGAGCCCTTTGTGACCCTTTAATATAATTAATACTACAGATTTTCCTCCTTTAGAGTAAGTGGTAGATGAGAAAAAGGATGTGATTCCTTTTTCCAGTTCTCTGTGATTAGCTGTCATTGATTTCCATGGCATATAGAATTTCTCTGCTGGATTTTAAAAGATGATGAATTAACGATCTTGTTTTAACCAGGTGAAAGACTAAACTGGGTTTAAGATCTGTGACCACTAGAGACATAACTATCATAATACCAGATTTTCAAGGCAAATCACAGAAAAATGTACCCCAGGTTTTTCCATCAAACCATTTGAGCTAAATAAAACATGACTGAGCATTTGCGTATTGTACATATTAAAAAAATATTTGTACATATTTAAAAAAAGCTACAAAGAATTATACCAATATCTGTGACTTGAAAGCATGATATATGATTTTTTCATATCAGGATGCTTATAAAATCAAGTGAGGGTGTACTCACAGAGATAAATTTAACCCTTGCAGGTTTTTTCGCTGTTGCACCAGACTCAATTTTCTGTACTGCTCATCCCTGTGTAGGAAATTTCCCCCCTCTGCTTTCCATGCAAACACAAAAGAAATAGCAAGTGAACTAAATGTTATTGGGCTCTTTAGGCTGAGGCTCACTTCTTTTCCCAGCACACTCAAATCTGAGGTTTCTTTCCTGCACACTTAGAGGTAAAAATAACAGAACATTTGCATATTATACTATGAGAATAAAAACCAGTTAGAAACATTAAAAAGCTGAAAGGTCACAAAATCCTTGAGGAGTTATTAATGTACACCTGACTGTTTCTGTGGGTGAACCTAATGGTTTGCAATTCACACCTGCTCACTGCACCACTTGGTTCTCACCTACGTTTCAGGAGACCACTAAAGTCAAGTTCTCCTGCATCCTCTTGTCCTTCACCACTGTTTTTGACAGAAAAAGATCAAATCTTTGTTTAATACAGGAAGACTTAGACAACACTCATTGCTCTACACTTCTCATACACTCAACACTGTCCAGAAACACAAATAATTGTATAAAACCAACACAAACTTGTATGCTTTTTCACACGGATTATGTTTCTGTAGGCACTTGTGAAAAATAACACAAAGGTTTGCATTGCTTCTTCTTATACTTTGATGGCAAATTTTTGTAACTGAGTACATAAATTTGCCAAGGTTTGTGTTAGATTTCAGTAACACAAACAAATGGCAGCTAGTCAACACAACCAGCTTTGTTTTTCATTTCTGTAGTGGACAAAACAAAGGGCTTGTGCTGATCTTTTGCTGTGAAAACAAAACAAAGATTTGCATTGCTGGGTGATGCTTTTAACAATGCATAGCTCTGTCAAATACTGATTGAAAAGTACTTAACCTTAAAGATTTTACCTTTCCCTAAATGAAGGGAGAAAACAGTTATAAAAAAGAATAAAAGAGTACATTGTCCATTTTTACAGATAGAATCAGTCCTATCAAGGTGCATTTCTTTCTATGATGTGATCTTTAGCAGAATTAACTTATCATGGAGCACATATAGACAAAAGAAATGTCCTAAATATTTGTAAAAAGGGAAAAATAGAGCAAATATTAACTGAAATGAAGCCAGTGTTTAATCAAGATTTTACATGCACGATATTGCTAAGAAAATCAGAAAATACTGAGGTATTTTCATCTACTTGGGCAGAGTAGTTACTGCATTTTTAAAATGTGCTAAAGAAGGAAATGCACCTTGAACGTAATATCTTTTCTATTTATCTTTAAATTAAAGCCCCCTAAATAAAAGCAGTTACCTCTGAATTACAGCTTTACTTGTAAATTAACAAACTGCATTCATTATCTGTTTGTAAAGTATTTTCATTCTATATATTCTTTATATATTTCACCATAAAGAGATGACATCTATACTGGTTAGAATTGCTACTTTATCAGAAAGATAACAAACTTTAAGACACAGTGATTTATCTTAGATTCTCTGTGCTGTCCTATTTGCTGGTTTTCCTTATTGATGGTATTTACTGTTAGATAACAAAGCCAGATCCTGTCTTCTTGAAATCAGTGTGAATTTTCTCTCTGCTTTTAATCAGTGCAGGACTGGGACCAAGAACTTTCATATTGTGGCTGACAGCTTTCAGGAAACATGCAGTAGAATATTTTAGTGAATGAAAATACATTTTAAAAATTAAAATACATTTTTAAAAACCTCCAAAGAAACATATTTAATTGACTTAAATGTTCAATTTTCCTTTAAATTAATGACACTTGTAATTTCACAGTAGGGGTACTTAATATCATGTGTACTATCTATGTGTTGGAACTATTTCATTCTAACCACCACCAATTACTCAAAATCCCACTTCTTTAATCTATGCTTACAAATACAGTTTTATAATTTATATCAAGTACAATTGTCTGACACAAGTTCTGTGCATGCTATCAATGTCCATTACTGAGGAGCTGGATAGGATCACTGAAGTTACCTTCTTTTGAAAGCAGATCTGATGTCAATAGATGGAGCAGCTTGGGAAGATTCTATGAAATAACAGTAACACAGGAATTAAAAACACAATTATATGTAATAATTTATGTAACGAGTGTGATTTGGAATATGAAATGTGTTGAGTTTCCTGCTGCATGACCAGCATTTGTGCTTCCCCTTGGCATTAGGTTCTGGTATCTGCAAAGATGCTCAGAGTTAAGTGTATAATTTCTCTGAAGTACTTTCTGCAGTTCTGCAGAGATTTGTTTATCTGGTGTTTTTCTCCCTTCCCCTGCCTGCCTTATTCCCAGGCTCTGGCCTTTTTGTCTCCTCATTTCCTTTGCTTTCTCCCCTGCTGGCATCTTGTTCTCTCTCAGTACACTCAGCATCAGAGGAAGGAGACAGAGTCAATCTCCTCTGCAGCTACAGACTCACATTTATTGTCAGGGCAAGGAGGAATTCATTCCCCATGTGGGAATTACCCCTGTGGGAATTACCCCTTTGGGACAGCCTGGATCAGATTAAATGGTTCTGATCCACAGACAGTGAATGGATGGAGCCAGGCTGGCCCCCTGCCTTGCTGACCTCTGAGCTCACACACAAAGCACTGAGTTTTGTGTGCCAGAGCCTGATTTGAGTTCAATACTGGTTTTACCTGCCAGCTTATCTGACACATGGTATTTATTCCAGTATTTATTTAGACAATAAATTACAGACACAAGAAAATTCTCTGAGCTCTATGCTAAAAGCGTTCACTTTAAGTATTATTTCATTCAAAGGGTCTGAACAAAATGAAGATTCATTTCAAAAAGGAAAGAAAGAAAAGAAAGAAAGAAAAAGAAAGGAAGGAAAGGGAACGGAAGGGAAGGGAAAGGAAAGGAAAGGAAAAGGAAAAGGAAAAGGAAAAGGAAAAGGAAAAGGAAAAGGAATCCTTATAAAGCTTTACAGATACAAATGGAACCTTACCAGTGACTTCAAGGTCAAAAGAGCAGCTATCAAACTTGTCCTTGTAAGACACTTCACAGCGATAGTTCCCTGCATAGTTTTCCTTAGCTTTGATGATCTGCATCTCAAATGTATGAATCTAAAAATCAAGCACAGTCATTCAATAATGTGGGGAATGCATTTGCACAAAGCAGAGGTTTAAACATGAGTCTTTCAGACATGCACCATAAACATGGAACTCAAATAATGGGCTCTGAAAAGGTACTGGAACCCAGAAATGGCATTAGAAAACTTTGATTTCCCCACCATTACTTGTCCTGAGTTGGGAGAGCAGAAAATCTGCTTCTGCAGAGGGTCAGAGATCACCACTGAAGCCAGGGTTAGACTCCACTGCTCTTGAACTTCTACCTGTTGTCTTAAACTGATCTTTAAGCTCTCTTTGGAACTTTGCCCCCATAAGAAGGAAAAGTGAAGACACACCTTGGTGTGACGCTCGAAGGACTCCTTCAGCTGCAGGTGCTTCCCCGCTTTGCTGGCCAGATCCATCCATTTTCCTTTAAACCACTTAACGTTTGGCTTTCGGAGAAGATCTTTGGCTTCTACTTTGGCTATAAATGTAATATTCCCACCTTTCAGAAAGAGAAAAGAATAATGTAGCTGTTGAGGAACACCTGGTTGGTCAGTTGCGTCTCTACAAGTTCCTTTCACTTTTGTTCCATTCAGCCACCATGTGTTCTACCACAAAATTAAGAGTCAGATGGAGTCACACAGACTATGAAAGTACTGCAGTGGTACAGAGGTTAATGATTTTGGGTCTGAAAGCTTTCTGCTGCTACTCTGCTGTGGGAATCTACAAAATTAGAGGGTTTTGGGAAAACTGCAAAAGGCAGGCCTCAGAGACAGCAGAACTGTGATTAGAGCTAAGTAGCAGCTATGAGATAGGTCAGCAGAAAAATTATTTAAAAAGTAGAAAAGCAAAGACAAATAGAACAATGGTCTGTCTATTAACACTTGTCTAGAATAACTCCCTAAGCTACAGAAAAGTTTATCTAGCAAGATATTAGGAAGTTTGAAGCTTAATAATGGAGTTCTGTGCATTGTGTTTTAGGGCTTACAAGCAGGTATTGTATTTGAAATAAGCAAGCATTGTTTTAACCAAAGGTACGTGTGCTTATAATGGTTGGATAGAACTACTGTCAACATGGTTTTCTTTGTGTGATTGGTCAAAAAACTTATAAAGTAAGTTTTAACATTTAGTTCTTTGTCTGCTACCTGGGATGTGAGCTGATGGCATCTTCCCATTGTCATAACCAAGTAATGAGACTGATGCTGGAAAATAAAACAGCTCAGGGCATGTTCCCAGCAGTTCCATCCCATTTGTGATTTGTACGTAGGCTCCGGCCGGTGATATTCTGCATAGGATCTTCTTGATATATCAATAACAGTGCAGCCAACAGTATCAAAAATACCAGGTTTCTTCCCCAGAAACTGTACCTCTTACTAATATGCTCAGTAAATTATTAGATTTTGAGCTTGTTTTGAATTAAACAATTGGGGTTTGCTTCTCTGAATACAGTCCTTTTGCCCTTAGAGTGGAGTTCCCATCCAGCTAAAACCAGAGGCAGTATTGCAGCTGAGGGCAGAAGCTGAGTGCCACAGAACCTGCCCACACCATTCCCAGCTCAGCCTCTGTCTCTGGGAGTGGATTTTGTTCCCAGGCACTTACCAACACTCACTGTTCCACTCTGAGGTTTCTCGATGAATAAAGTGGATCTTTGGGCATCATCATCACGCTTCTCTGACTCCTCTGGAGCTCCTTCTCCAAGAGACCATACTGAGATGCAGAAAGAAGGGGAAAAATCAGTGATCTGAGGGTGTTTCACTCCCTCCAAAGTACACTTACCTGAACTTCCTAAACTCTCTAGCCCTAGCACCTTTCTCTTCTGATGTCCTGAAAGACATGCAAGCTTTTGTTCACACTGACATCCATTGCTTGGCTGTCACATTGTGTACAGTTCCTGCAAGAGCGCTACCTCTGTGGTGATGGAAAATGAAACTCAGGGAGGAAGAGAGGGAAACCTGATCAGCCAGGACGGGCACTGAGCAACTTGAAGGGCACCAGCATTCAACCATGAGTGCTTTACAGAGGGGATGCACAAAATCAGCTCTTTGTTTTTCAGAAGAGATGGAGGTTCTGAAAACACAAACAGCTGGAAGCACAAAAATCCCTACATCTGATGCACAGTTTCAGTGGATCTATCTCAACCCAAAATAAGTCCATTGTACAAGCTGGTTCTTCCTCTATGTCTGCAAAGTAGGGCAGGAATGAAGCTCACTTCTGAACTTTCTTCTTTTCTGCCATGACAGAAGCAGAGAATTTAGGGATCTGTCAATACCATATCCTGCCATGTGAATTTTATGTGATATTTTATGGGAAAAGTAGTTTGTCAGATGAAAATGATTGTGAAATGTGTTCAGACACAGCAGCTTCCCTTCTGGAAAATGGGACTTAGGAACTGAAAAGGAACAACAGTACTGAGAGAAGCAGCAAAAGTGTGCTCTCCCCAGGGCAGAGCACTGTACCAGGAGGGCCGTGTGTCTCTGGTCTGTCTATCTGAACAGCCCTAGCTTTGTGTTATGCCATTACATCTTGTGTAAAACCATGGTCAAAACTGATTCCTAGCAGAAGGTACAGGGAGAGAAAGGCAGTAAATGCCTGTCTCTTTTCTGCTTACTTTCTGCAGAGAGGCAAAGCTCATGTCTCATATTCCAATCTGAAGTCCAAATGCCACATCTCCATTTTTTGAGGAGTTATTGCCAGTACAGAGGGGAAACTAATTCAAGTTAGAAGTCAGAATAGTCTTTCTGATGTGATTACTGCTGTGGGAACCTTTTCAACTCATGAAAATTGTTACCACCCAGAAACGCCACACAGTTCATGGCAACCATGGGAAAATGCAAACAAATTGGTTTTATTATCCTAAAGCCTATTATGAATTTTAAAAAGGTATCAAAATACCAGATAGCTTTACTATAAAGTGTTAGTGTTTCAGTCAATTGTGGGTGGTGTGCCTAGCACCTCTGTATATGCCTGCTTGTACAATATTTCTCACAGGTGAAGACATTGATGTATATACACACATGTATGTACACAAATATACACACATACATGGAATGATTTACACAGACATAAATGAACACAAATATATATAGATACAGATCTATATATACTCTCTATAATCTAAAATTTTAGATTATACCACTCAGAGATGGCAATATATGGAAACAGCATGAGAACAAGTGAAGGTTACTGGTAGCAAGAGGATGAAGTGATGATAGCACAGGATCTGGTCACGTGCAGCAACAAACCTAACACGCCACGGGGTGAAATGGAAAAAGGATATTAATAAATGGAAAAATGGTATTAATAAATGGAAAAAAGCTTACACAGAGTCATTAATTTGGTACCACATAAAGAAACACCTAAATATTATCATCACCTCTAGATATTAATTAAACAAAGAGAAGGAGGGGAGGGTTTGACGCGGGCTGGCATAGGCGGCTATGCCAGGTCCATAACCATGGTTGAAGTACCAGCTGCTCATTTTGTTCCAGAGGCTGCAAATCCTGAAACCACCAGAGTGGGTGCAGTGTGGGTTACCTGCCAGGGTAGGAAGAAAGAGGTTATGATGATTTTTGCTAAGTTTTCCCCACCGTCCTCTGAGGGGTGAGAAGAAGCCATTCTCCTACAGTCTTCTGGGAGCTGTGTGTGGGATTCCCAGTCTTCTGGGACCTGTGTGAGGCTGGATGTAGGAATGGAATTCCTGTAGGCTGAGGAGGAATGGAACAGCTATGTATCTATCTATACAGACACAGATATAGATAGATAGGTATGTATGTATGTGCCAAATACATGTCCTGTTCTGTGCAGCACAGCCTTCTCGCTCCTGGTTCAGCTGCTAGAATCTTATTTGCCCTGGTACTTTGAAGTATTTCAATAACTACAGTTTGCTGCTGTCTAAACAACAGAAATAAAGTATTATCTTTTAAAAATAAAGTCTAGAAAGTATTTTTATTATGTAATTTTGGGAGTGTTTCTCAGGAGGTCTCACCTGAATCCTTTCTTTCCGCTGGCTTAGACATCCCATCTGAAAGGGAAGAGCAATTTAGATGACACCAGCTCAGAGATCACAGCTTTACTGGCCTCAGATCACTGGGATTTTAAGAACATTGATTCTTCATACAAGAAGATTGGACTAAATATTTGGGACCATATCCATGAGGAACTACTTGAATACCAAAAAAATGTGAACAGCTAAGAAAAAACCCCAGAAATCTTCCCCACTTTTCTCTAGAAAAATCTAAATTAGTTTAATTCCATTGAAGAGTTTCTTCAGAAAGGTTACATGAGGCTGATGTTTTTTCTATGATTTGTGTAGTGCCAGGTAACAGAGGAATTTTCATTCCTCAATATTTGTCTGAGGGACAGTATTTTGATTATTTAAACAGTATACTTATTTATCTGGAGTTGCTTTTGGATCTACTAACCAATATTTTACCTTCCACTGGGAGATTTACTAAAGACCTCAAGAAAAGACTGGAAAGGGTCTTAACTGATAGAAGGGTCTTGTACTTCTGAACAGAGATTAATAAAATATAGGGCACTTTAAAAAATTTTCTAAGCTGTATCTTTTGAGTTCAGTCTGCCTGTTTGGACTCTTTCTTCGTTAATATTCAAGAGAAAATTACATACATACATACACACACAAAGCATTATCACAGTCCTAACCTGCTGGTGGAGTACTAACTGAGGTGTCATCTTCATCTGTGAAAAGAAATACAAATGAAAAAGCACATGAAGAAACTGAAAGCACAGGCGATCATCTGCTTTAAAACAACTACATGAAAATGTAAAACCTGCAAAAGAAAGGGAAATAAATTGCAATATTCAGGAGCATTCACAATGGAAGATTCAAACTGATGAGAGAAGCTTTGCATAATTCAGTAGCTGAAATGGTAAACCTTGATGTTTCAAGCAAGTAAAGAACAAGATGAGATGTGGGCTGTGATCTATGATTAAATCATGAGTTTATATGAGAGCTGCGGAGTGATTCTGTTTGTTAGAGATGTAATCCACAGTAATTACAATAAGAAAGCCACAATGAAATGAAGGAGAATCACATATCTAACCTGAGGAAGATGTCATTTCTCTGATGACCACGTCTGCAATTAAAATGTGCACCACATATGCATTCAGCATTATTAAATCAAGATATGAAAAAGTTAAAACTAGTCCCCTCTATTTATACTTTGTAATTTCTACACTATAATATTAATTTAAAGTGCAAGGAATACACAACTCATTTTTTCCTCATATCAAGAGGAGAATAATTTTAAAAAAGGAAAGAATTATTATCACCATGCTGGATTTTCCTTTTGATCACACCAAAAGTTGACTGTCATGAAGTATTAAATTGCTACAAGCAGTTGTTACTGAGATATTTTAAGATGTTTAGTCATATAGAATATGTTGAGGTTTATATTTATAAAATATATAATGTTTTAAAATATTTTATATATTTTATAAAATATATATTATATAATTATATATTTATAAAATATATAATCTATTTATAAAATAGAAAATGTTTAGTCATATAGAATATGTTGAGGCTTATATTTATAAAAATCAGAACACTAAGAAAAACAGGAAACTGGTGTTCAATGGAAATACTGTAATCATGATTATTAGAAAACCAGAATAAGGTAAAGACCATCTTCACAAGAGTCTCTTTGAATTTTAGATCTTGACTAGAAACCTCAGAGATCAGCTTTGATAAAAATAAGCAAAAAGTCCTTAGTGTCTTAAAATCCTGATGGTAAAAAAGTAAGGAAATAACCAAAGTATCCTTTAAAAGATAAAAATAAACTAGATTTAATTAGGATTTAATATATAAGTTATATGAAGATAACATGTTTTTATACAGGATGAGAAAATAATCCGTAGAACACTTCAAAATGGACAACAGAGTTAAACAAGAACACACATCTTTCAAGGTCGTCTTTTTGGGGGTTGGATTTTTTTATGTCTTGTATTTGTGTTTCCATAATGAAATTTTAAATCTGAAGTTATCCTTTGATTTTGACCTTAAAGTTATAATTTATCAATATTTTTTCAAGGAAAAATTTCATAACTATGACAAAAGCACACATGAAATATAGTTGCATTTTTATTAACACTGGCAATATTGAATGTTTGGATTTGTTTAACCACTAAAGGCTAATTAAAAGTCTGTTAATAGAATTTGTTTACTTCAACCATAACATTTTACTCATTCCTTTTTAATGATTCATCAAACTTCATTTTAAAGATCCCTTGGGAGGAGGATGAAAGTTGTAAAAGGTTTGCCTACACATGAAGGATTAACGTGTTATCTTGCAAATATCTTTTCTTATTCACAGAAAAAAAACCCACCAAGAATAATGGAAGAGTTCTCATGAGCTGCATCATCCAATGCCACAAGCAGATGTTGAAAATGTTGATTTTCAGTAAAAGCACAGTAATGATTAAGTCATGTCAGATGTTTTAACATACTGCATTAGCAGCTAAATGGATGCAAGGCTATGTGCTTCCACTGCAAATATTTCTCCATATTTCATGAAAGCATTAATTGTACTTTCAGCTCTTTTGGTCAATGATGTCACCATTGTGATTGATGATGGCTCAAAGAGCCATTTGACTGAAAAAAAATAATTAAGACCAGGATAAAACATCTGATGTAATGCATCCTACATGATGATGTATGATAATCAAGTTATGAAAGGACCACTCAGTTTTCTCTTTCATTTGATCATTTGAAAAAGTAAAAAACCCAAAAAGAAGTTATTAGTTTTGCAGGGGGATTGCTTGGGTTTCTCCAGGGTAACCTCTCATTTTTCAAACAAAATGTTAACATCAAAGACAAACAAAGGAAACAAACAAACAAACATGTCAGAAGTATAAGGATGAAAGTATGAAAACACTACATGCTGGAGGGTTTGTTTTGATAAATGGGTAATTATCAATCCATCATTCCTTCCATCTCAGGCTTCTAGGACTAAATGGACTGAATTTGGTTCAGCAGCTACAGCCAATTCAGTTTCTGTGATGAATGATTGTTTATGTTTAAATAAAGTCTATTTGAAGATTAGAAAAACAGCAAAATTACCAGATCTGTCAGTAGAACTATGATCATTAATTCACTACTCTTATCTTCTGCAAGTAAACTTTTAATGGGGTATATTTATCAATCTCTTGCATGATAAGAGTTATGGGGAAATCAATTGATTCATTTGACAGCAGGCTGATAAGATGAATTACTCTATAGAAAACTTTATTCTTTGTCTATGGCACACTCTCATTAACATATAGGGTAATAGTGTTTATTTTTCTTGTTTCTAAATGATAACATTAACTGTGGAGCAGACTGAGCTGGATCAGGAATAGATTCTTCAGGATGAAGGCACTTTCCATATCTCCAAAGAAGCTAATCTAAACACACTTAGTGTAACCTAAACATTAAAATTTCCATCTGCTGGCACATCAAATGTAGAAATACATGTCCAAAATAAAGAAATTACTGATTTATATATGAGCGGCTGGTATCAAGAATTTTAGACCTACTTTCCCCTGGTTTGAAACATCCCACACAAAATGGAAGCTGCTATTCCACCATCAGCCACATTGCTGGCAAACTCAACATTGTGAAGGAGTGCCAAAAAACTATAAATTGTATATTATTTTATTTTTCTATTTTACTGTTCACGCTGAAATCACAGAGCACAGCAAGACTGAGAGTTTCATATTTAGTTGACTTCAATTACCAATCTGATTTTCAAAGGGAGTGCAGCAGTCCCATCAAGGGGACTTGGCACTTTGGAGATGGTAAATGAAGCACATACCCACAGGGGGGAGGTTTTAGTAGGGAGATGAATGGATAAGTGAAACCTGGGAAAATGCAAGGATGACACATGCAGTGAACATTTTAGTAGATGGTTGGAAGAAACCTAGAGGAAAGCTATTAGTAAAATATACAGAAATTTTAGTAGCTCTCTGAATGGCTGGATGGGACCTAAAAAAAGGAATGAGCAAATTGATATTAAAATTTTACTGTTATTCCAGCAAGTGGGAACAAAATTATAACATATTCAATCTGTAAGATAATGCTAAAATTAAAAACAAAGACACAAGCATTTAAATTGAATGAATATATGACAATGTAGTAAATTTGGAGGATTTGTGCTGACTCACTTTGTTTCTCCAAAAATAAAAAGATGATCACATATATCCTGAATTTTTACATCATCATTATAGATCTTTTAAAACAGGTTTATTTTATGAAAGAAAATTTTATGTTTACTGCTCTGAGGTACTAATTTACAGGAAAATAACCATGAGATACAAAGAATTTACCAGATACAAATACAGATACTAATTTACAGGAAAATAACCATGAGATACAAAGAATAACAGTTTTTCATTTCATAACTTTACAGTGAACACAAAGAAATATAAATATGTAATTTCACACAGACAATACATACCAAAAAGAAATAGAACAGTAAAACAGACACACAGATAGGTATATTCTATCTTCCTAATATCAGTGAATATTTTCTTGGGGATGAGTTGGAAATGATGGACTATAGGATTTACATGGGGTACCAGGATTTCTTTGCTAGATGTCAGGTTCCAGCACAGTCCCATTTCAGGTTCCTGCAGTGTCTACAGTCTATCTCAGAAATTATCAGCAAACAGGGCACAATATCTGGCACACAAATATTGCATAATTGCTGTGGAATTCAGATATGAAATGTTTCCATTTTGTTTCCATTCAGGGAAATACCTAAATCTGCTACTTCTGAAGATGCAGCAAGTCTTTTACGTATAGCTAATATAAAAGCTAACATCTAGCTGATACTGTCATATTTTCCTTGCTGAACTGTTCAGTTTCAAGTGTAAATGATTCTGGACATATTGGAAGAATGGAACCTTTTCCCTTTTTGTGACTTATGCTCACCATTATAAAGTTGGTTTTTTGTTGGTTTTTTTTTTTCCTGGCACACAAACCTGAAGGAATAAATCTATGAAAATACATTTTCCCTTATTTGGTGATATTCTGCAGAAAAACAAGAGCTGATAGGAACAACTGCTCTGTAACTAATTTTTAAAAGTATTACTACTGAGTGTCTGGCAATGACATCTCCTTTGCTTTGCAGAGGTGACAGTTTCACTGGAGCATGGCAGAAGGTCATCTATCTATTAATATTCAGACTTTCATTGGAATTTTAATGGAAGCAACAATTCTCCATAGTAGGATCTCAAAGTATATTTTTTGGTAGCAAAATCCTCCCAGCAAGTTTCTCTTAGGAGTAATATTTTCCTCCTAGAAAATACTTGTCTCCTTCACTAAATTCAAAACAGAAACATAATAATGTATAAGAAGATAATAGAAGTTTTGGATAAGTTACCTACCATGTTTTCATTTTTATTCAGTGAAATGTAGGCTTGTAAGCAGTGAGGAAATCACCATTCATGTTCAGTTTGGGAACAAACATTTTTCTCATATCCAAATTAAAGCAAGCAGAACTAACTGTTGAAATAGCTTGAGGCAAGACTTTCATCTTTTTTCCTATCATTAGGCATGCAAATTATTTCTGAATTGCATTTCCATTACCAAGTTGACAGATTTGATTACTCACACAAAATTTTGTGTGTCAAAATAATTGCTCAATGCAAGGATAACTGGCAAAATAGCATGCACTGAAGCCTGGTTCAGCATTCTTATTTTCAAAAGGGTACTTGAATCACACATTCTCAGTGTTTATATTTTGACTCCGCTGAGAAAAATAGCCATGCATGCCTTTGCCAAATAAATCTGCAAGTATCCAGTATACACCCAGTCTGTCTAAAAGAGAGGATTTTGTTTGGAAGACAGCAAAAGCCAGAATACATTTTCAAGCAAGCCATTTCTTGATTTGCCATGAAAAAGCATAACCATGCCAGATGAAAAGCAAGCATTGCATCAGTTGTAAGCATATCTTGGTCTGCTTTAGCCTTTGATCAGAATTAAGTTTAAAAAAAGAGATTATTCTTCTCAAAATAACCTGACGGGGTGTTTGATTCCTATTTTGGGAGGGCTCCTACAAAAAGCAGAGAATTTGGCCCAGTTCCCTCAAAATGTATCCTTCTAACCAGAAGAATTGACAGCAGAGCTAGAATCTAATCTCAGCAGCACAAAAATATGTGCTAAAACTGGAGCTGGTTATTGCACACACTGCTGGTGGAACATTTATCTGTTTGTTCACAGCAGACACCACAAACAGACTTTTCAGAACCTCTAAAGAGCTCATCTGCTGGGCTCCAATGAGGACAGAAAGATTAATGTGTGATTTTTAAATTTCCAATTTAAAAAAATCTGTGGGGCTTTCTGAAAGGTATAGTATCAAGTTTTTGTGGTAGAACAGAAAGAGCTTAGAATGACAGCAGGACATTGTCCACTTTATTGAAAAGCAACCAATGTGCACAGTATCTGATTTTTAGCAAGCTTGGTCAGGGGCGACAGCCAGGCTCATTTAAACTCAGCTTTCTGCTCATGCAAATCACTTATAATTTGATCCATTAATTGAACAGTCAATATAAATACTGTTGCTAAAGCATCGGTCTGGTTTGCAGAATTTTAAAACATATTCATGAGTATCATAATTTCCTTGGGCTGGCTAAGTCATGCAGAAAAAGGATCTAGGAAGCCTCATATCACACTTCTGAAATTTAGCACCAAAATTCTGAATTAAAGCTCAAACAATCCAGCATCAGAACAGCATTTAGTTTTCTTTACTGCCCATTATTAAAGTATGGTTTCAGACTTACCTTTGCCCTTTTCATTTCCACCCTCCTGTGGTGCTTTTTGTTCTGTGTAGGAAGTACAAGTATAGTTTTGAGAGGATCTTAAAGTAAAAAGAAAGACTTACACAGGATTTAAAAACGCAGGTTCTGCTAGTATTGGAAAAACAACATTAAAGAATGATTGATATATGTGTATATGTAATATACAGTTGCAATCCTATACAACATTTTACAACCTGTGCATATCAATGCAATTTCTGTGTTTTGAACAAGACAGTTAAGATTGATGTTCTGGGACTCAGTGGAAAAAAAAAATGGGTTTTTAGGAGCAGCAGTTGTTAGTCTCTTGTTCTCAGGATAATTTGCAAAAGCTTTTGAAATTAGTTACATGTCATTGTTAATTGGAAAGAAATTGGATCATGACATGAGTTACTGCAACTCAGTTGATCCTTAAGAAAAAGCACAGAGTGTATTGAAGATATTCTTTAATTCTTTATCATCATCTTCATCATTATCCACATAGTCTTGCTGAGACTACTTGTGTTCAGTTTTCTTGTTCAGAACTGCCAGCCTGTCCTCTACTCCAAGCAGGTGAATTATTTTTGACCTCATCTGCATGAGAAAACTTGGACTGTGCTTTAAACAAAACAACAATTTCCACTTTCTCTATTTCAGGATTTGATAGGATTCCTATTGGTTTTGGTTTGCTACTTCATTCAATCTGGAATCTTGTCAAATCATGTGCTGTCTTCAAGGTATAAACACTCAATATCCTGTTGCCTGTGAGCAATGGCTTTCTCTGGCAAACTTACCTGTCAGCTGCCTGACAGAACATGGCTTTGGGTGATCCTAACATTGTCAGGATGGAATTAAGATAATTTTTGTTCCATGGAGAAAACATCTGCAAGAGCCAGTTGATACCCTGATTATCCTGATTTCTTGTTCACATGTGTGTAGCCACTATGTAACTATGAAAATTAAAGCTGAAACTTAAAAGGAAACGCCATATTCTGGTAATGTGACAGACTCATGGATGCTTCTGTCTAGATTCCCTAAATTCCCAAATCCAGCTGTCAGATTGTCCATCTTGGCCAGATGTTCCTTTTTTAATGGGACTTTTGCTACAGTAACACTTCCTTTTCCCAGTAGGAACTGGGATCAGGAGATTTCAGTGATCGTAGCAGATGGTAGCATGTCTACATATTATTTGAAAACTTCATCAGTCAAAGTGCTCCACACTTGTGGCTTGACACTGAGATCTGGAAAGACCTCTCGCAAAAATTTCCTGGTGCAGTTCAAGGTGCTTGGTTATGTCCAATAAACTATTTGTAAGTTATAAAATTTGGAATTTTGAAACCAACGTCCCTCTTTGTGTTTTAGCACTTGATAATCCAAGATGACAATGACTGGCATGTCCAGCTTAGAAATATCCCAGTTTGGTCTGTACCTAATATAAAGGCCTAATGACACCCTACTTATTATTTAGACAGGTAAGGAGAAAAGAAAGGAGGTTATTGAAGTGATTTTGTATTTAATCCTGTGCTTTTAAATAGAAAGGAAGATGGTAATTTTTTGAAAATGTTAATAGATATTTGTAATATAACGCTTCAAAGATGCTATTCCTCTCTGTATATAAAAAGCTGTTTCTCATTTCAGTTCTACTTGAAAGTTAAGATTGATTAAAAACATGAATTCAAGTACAAAGTATATCAGGTAAGACCCTAAGGGTGAAATTAATTAGTTTAATATTAACTGTACAAATTTTATGGTTGAGTAAAATATCATTAATTAAAAACCAATTAACTTTCCTTACAAATATATGCAATACGAAAGAGTTCATCACATAAAAATAATATGTGGCTAATTTAACCATGAAACTCTTTGTGGCAAATGATACCTTTGTCATTTTTTTAATCAAAATGTGTATTGTTGAAACAAAGACATCTTCAATCAGGCTTATAAAATGCCAGCTATCAAGACAGTAAGTTAAAGCAGATTTAACACTTGTAGGGTATTTGTTCTGTTTGGAATTGCTGTTTAGGTTGCTATACAGAGAATAATACTCACTAAATGGTTACATTGGACATGCATATTGTAGATATATGTATTATATATCAACTTTTTATATCTATCAATGTAGATATCAATATATAGATATATCTACATTATATAGATAATCTACATTATCTGAAAAAATAACTGAAGTTACTCAATGGCACAAGGCAAAGGCTTGCCTGCCTTTCCAGCTCCACTAAAGAGAACTCTTGTGCTTTGCAAAGTTGCAGCTTCACCTCAAGCCCTCATCCTTATGAGTGAGCTTCATCTCACCTAACTTTGGCTTCCTGGAGCTCAGCCACCCCATTCTAGACAAATCAGACTGCTCAGGGCAATTCCCCGCACATGGGTATCTAGTGACATTTTAGATAGGATACCTGGGAAATGCCCATTGATGAGCATGCGTGACCCAGGACGTTCTCCACTGGTCAGATGTGGAGCTGCTGAATTACTGAGACATGATTCATAATTTTCAAAGGGCTAAAAGTAAGGGCTGAAATGAATCCCATGCTTGATTCTGTCAACTTTACTCACAGTGTACTTTTGAGGCAAAATGAAAGGGAATATTTTGATAATTAGATGCTGCCCAGCATCAAAGAGGACAGCATAATTTAACCACATAATTTAAGTAGACATGATTTACCTGTATTGTGAAGGACATGTGCAATATTAAGCAAACAACTAGTCACTCACAAGCAAAACTTGAGTCTGAAAAATCAGTATTCAGGCAAAGTGAAGCGAGGATATCTTACTTGGGCAGGCATTTTTACTTTTCTTACTGTCCTCTTACTTCTAAAGAGACAATGAACACAAACCAGTCTCATGCAAGTGTTGTTAGTGCCACAGCTCAAATCAGCATTTTTTACACTAACCTGGAGGTGGCGGTGCACTTTCATTTTCAGTTTCTGAAAAATGAGGAAAGAAGACAGATATTGAGCTTCAAATACAAGCAAATATTCTTCATACATTTGGTATATGTTTGTTGACTTTGAGTTCTTTAATATTTAAATGCAGTTGTGAAATTGATTCTGCTTTCACGCACGCAACGTGTGGCAACTTCAGAGTGACAAGGTCAGAGATCTAAAGCTCTTGTTAGGCAAAGAGAATTTAGTGAAATTGTTTAGTGTGGAAATATTAATGAAACATTAATGTGTGGAAATATTAATGAAATATTAAAGATAATATTAATGGAAACACAGAATCATTTAGGTTGGAAAAGATCTTTAACATTGAGTCCAGCCACTAACCCAGCACTGCCAAGTCACCAATAAACCACATCAAAACCACATCTACACATTTTTAAAATTCCTGAAGGGATGCTGAGTGCAGTTCTCTAGGCAGCCTGTTCCAGTGCTCAACAACCCTTCCAGTGATGAAATTTTTCCTAATATCCCACCTCAACTTCCCCTGGCAGAAATTGAGGCCATTTCCTCTTGTGCTACCATTTATTACTTGGGAGAAGAGACTGAGCTCCACCTGTTCACAGCTTCCTTTCAGGCAGTTTTAGAGAGTGATAAGGTCTCTTCTCACTCATGTGCAAAATTAAGCAAAATTTCCACCAACTGAAATAATATCAGATATGATTTTAACTTTGAAGTGGGTCCATTAACTTAGGGGGATTCTGAAGAGTGAAAAGAGACCTTCATCTCATTTTCAACCACACCATTAGATCTAGAGTTCAATAATGTTCAGTGCAAGCAGAAAGTAAAAAAACACCAAAACATCACAGTCTGGTTGCTCTGAGTGGAACCTGCAGTATGTTTGGGCTTTCTTATTGTCTTTCTTTCAATGATGATTTTTTAATGTAAATCACTTCCCTTTCCAATGTGTGATACACAAACCAGGCTTTTTATCTTATTTAAATTATATTCTTTTGGGATTGCATGTTCTCCTATCTAAAAACATAAGAACAAATTGACTAGCTAAAATATATTTTTAAAACAGAAAAGGAAGCTTATTTTCAACATTTAAAAGCTTTAGGAGTTTAGACATGTTGAAAACAGCAATATTTTTTGGCACTATCATTGACTTACAGTTTAACTATTTATAAAAAGCAAAGATGTAAAAAGTTAAAACCCTGAACTGTAAGAGTAGATCGCTCTTATTAACCTTTGTCATGTTATAGACATTAACCCTTGGTTCCCCACCTCAGGAAAAAAAATTAAATCTCTGTCACATAGAAGTGCTGGGAAAGCTATTCCTTTATTCTCAGTTCTAAATATAACTAAAACACAATTCTCATTCTTAAGAAATCCATTTAATGCTTAAAAGGGAGGAATATTTTTAGTGCAAATATAATTTTAAGATGTGTATGTGAATTTGATATGGTTTAGGAACATACACAGATAAAACAGCAAATCCTTGTTGAGGTTCCAAAGGGAATCCCTTGCTACAAGGAAAGAGCTGGTGTTGTATGTTCTGATCACAGTACCCACCACACAGAGTGTAAGGAAGTATATTAAGGACCAACACACAGAGTGTGAAAATAATGAAATATCTTTACATAGATTCACTGCAATTCATTTTTTCATGTCTAATTACTGACATACTAAGTTTATTTTGTTTGCGGCCAAGAAAAATATGAAAAATTTTCATATGAAAACATGAAAGTTGTACCACCAAGAGAATGTCTGGGAACCTTTTTGCTTTGCTGCCATGATATTTCTCACTGATTCTGCTGAGAGTAAAAATTTCCGCTGAGACATCATTGTGGCATGGAAGTATGCTTCTTGCATGGAAAAGTAATACCAGAAAATTATTGATTGCATAATTTTCCTTGTGAAATTTAATAGCTAGAAACAGGGAGTATTCTTATGAACACTGGATTAGAAAACGAGTTACACCAACGAGAATGGAACTGTAAGCCAGGCATGACCACAAAAGGGGTTGCACATGGCCAAAAGATTATGTTGAAGTATTTCCCATGTCTCTGGCTCACCAATGAGAGTTGCAAACTTATAATTAAAAACTCAACCAATATAGCACTTTCCACTCTCAGATGAAAGGCTTATGAGACTTTTGAGGGACCTGCCTTGAATTTTTCTTTCATTTTGAGAGGTATTCTGTGGCTTCACCAACACTGCAATGCTGCTCAGCAATCACATCTTACAAGTCCTGCATCACCCAGCACAGACCAGACCTGAAACATTATTATTATTATAGTGTACATCTCATCTCATAATTGCAGATAACAAAAGGAGGCATTCAAAACCTGAGCACTGTCACAGGCAACCTACTCTGTTGGACCCCGTTCCTAGCAGAGGGCTTGGACTTCACTTTCTCCAAAGATCCATTTCCAGTCTCAGCTATTCTGCAATTCTGTGATGGGACATTGACTGAAGCCTGACCAAGAAGTCAGCAGTTTGTTTCCTAAACCATAATTTAAGGCTGTTCAGGTTACTGCTAAGAAAACTGGGGCAAGAATGGAGCTCAAAGGAGAGACCTGAAGTATAATGTGGGAAGAAAAAAGAAAATGGGAAAGTTCCAGGCACTGTGGGTGGCAGAGACATGGGAGATACTTCAACATAATCTTTTGGCCATGTGCAACCCCTTTCATGGTCATGCCTGGCTTGCAGCTCCGTTCCTGAGGACAGCCAGGAAAAAAACCATTAATAGCTCGGAGTAGTTTCCACCTCCCCAAAGAATGACAGCCCTCTCTGGCTGACCTCTGCAGCAGGCTTGTCAGCCAGGACAGGGCTCTGCACCCTCAACCAGCAGCTCATGGCTGTGCTCCTTCTCCAGGAAGCATGCTCCCTGGAGTCCCCTCATGCCATTCCCTCGGCCTGTTGCCTAATATGGTGCTCTGCCCAGGCATTGTCAGGGTGCTGCTGGTGGAGAAAACCTCCAGCATGCAATCCTCAATCCCTTTGGAGAAGTGCAGTTCACTGGCTTGCAATGATGCCTCTTGAGCTAAAGGGGAAAGAGGCTGCTGAGGGTCCAGTTACCACTGGATTGACACCATAATGTCAAGTGTGCCCTCTACAGAATAAATAAAATTAATTTCTGCTTCAGAGTTTCTGAAACAAAAGGTCTCTTCTTTGCAGTTCTTTATTGGAGAACTGAGAGTGTTGTATTTCAGGGGGTTGTGCTGTGCTAAACACAGACCTTGGGTCAATCATTGGCTGTGAAACTGGTAATGCTCCTGATGTAATTCTGTGTAATTCTAATGCCATATGTAATTCTACAGCAAGGACAGGAAGGAACTGAGCAGTCCTCTCTCTACATGGCCACTCAGAAAAGATAGTGTATTAAGTGTAGTTAGCAAATAAGATAAAATGAAGGCACAACTGTCACTTAGATAACATCTCCAGAAATGCTTTCATGCCTCAGCCATGTCATGAGATGCATTCAGGATCCAGCTTGACACAGGATATGAGCACTTAGTAGAGCCAAGACATTTTTATGTGTAATTTATAATTATATACGCACGCATGCATGCTTGAAAATCAGCAGGAGATGCAACTTGACCCATTACCAACAATTTCCCATCTCTTTTCCACATTTATCGTGTTCAGTTTTTGAGGTAAAAAAAGACTTAAAATCTCTTGCTGTGTGTATATAACAAAGCTTAAAGCTCCACTATATTAATTGATGTGCTAAAGTTATGAAAACACTAAAGAACCATGTTAAATTGAGGCAGCCATTATTTAAAATTTCAATTCCATTTTAGGTCTGGTTGCACTGGCATCTGACCTGCCACAGCCAGAAGCAGCTTTGGCAGGGAGCTGACATAGTGATGTCAGTTTGTGTGTGGTGGCCAGTTCTCAAGGGCTCTGGATTCCCACTTCCACTGGCTTTCCTGGCAGCACAAAACATAGAAACTCCCTGACATCACATATATTACCTTTCACACTGGAATGCAATCATAATGAGGCATGATGATGGTTCTAAAACAGCCTCCAGGTCCTGCTCTAAGGTTGTGCTGAAAGAAAATATCCTGAGGACCTGCAGCTCAGAGCATTCAAGAACTACAACCTGTCAGCAAGCACACTGGGAATGAAGTCTGGCTGGATAACCTGGCCATCATTCAGCTCTGTACTCACGGCCAGCTTTGTTTTGGGTAGGCTTAAGAACTTTCAGTGATTTTGGAAAATGAGTAGTGGGTGGTTTGTTTTTTTTACCTTAGGTAAGTAAAGGAAATGACCTTGAGCGTTAAATCAGGGCTTGCACAAAGCCTAAAGATAGCATTTCACTGTCATTGGGCTGGAACATGCACAGGAAGGAGGAGGAAAATCTCCTGCACTAATTTCTCCCTGCAGTTCCATACAGATCAGTTACAACCCAGCAAAGAATATCCAAGGGATTCAGGATCTCACCCAGTCTGAGCAGAGGACTCGTCCCCCATTTCCCTGGAAAGGAAAGCAGGACTGTGGCTGCACCATCATGGACACAGGTATGATATCTGTCTTTGCAACAGCAACATATCAAAGAGACTCTCATATGTCAAACAACATGAGGATGGTCACTTAATGCTTTTTGTCACAAAGACCTGTCACCATCAGCCTGTGTCAGATTTTTAGTAGGTGGATTAATCTTGAGGGATCAGACCAATATAACTGTTACGTAGGCATTCCTGAAGTGCTGACTCTGCTGGTCAGACAGAAATAGACAAAATGCTGTTTTGGGGAGAGAGCAGGGCTCGCCCCAGCCCCTGAGCAGTTGTTGTGTGTGGGGATTGTGCCCTGTGCCCAGCCCCAGCAGGATACAAGAACATCCTAGTGGCACCAGGCTTTCTCCTGAGGTAGATGATCCACTGGAAGAGGTGGGCAGGGAAGGACTAAGGATGTGGAACAGTTGCTTGGCACACCTCATGTCCAGATTAGCAGCAGACAAAAGCAGTAAAGCTTACTCCTTTCATTCCTTACATTCCCAGTGGTCCAAAGAAGAGAAATGGCTCAAAATGGTTGAACAATTTTTTGTGGATCACTTCAGCCAAATCACAGTGGCATCAATGATGTGGGTAAAAGCCATAGCCTCAACTTTTGGGAGACAGGAATTTACTCAACAAACTATAGAGATTACCAGAACATGGTAATCTCTATAGTTTGTTGAGTTAATTGTAAATTTACTTAACCTGGTAAATTTCCCATTTCATTGGGAAACAGTACTGTTAGCAGACCCCAGAAAACAAGCTGGAAAAGAGAGGACTTGGTTCAGAGTCACTTGTAATCAATAAAAGTGCATTCAATTGGACTTAAATTGGAATAAATACAATTATTACTAATTAAAATTTTTTAAAAAGAGAGGAAGGCTTATCATTCTGCAAAATCTGAGCACAGTCATGCATGCAGGTTCTGCCTGGTGCCTCATGAGCCTGTTCTCCGCTGAGAAATAATCTGATTTGTGTGCAACTTCCACAGACAATTCCCAGTCTGAGCAGAAGCAAGAAACTACAATACCAGCTGAAATCATAACCTTATTTTATGAATACACATGGACATTGTTATTTTTAAAATATACCTAGAGAAACAGCTCTAAACAGACATTGGTCCCAAATCCTGAAAGCAGATTTGTTCTAAAGCACTGAAGTAAGTTAGCTCTGGTGTCTGATTGGTGCTTGGTTGGCTGGCCAAATGACTATTATTGTGGCCAACAGTGTGACAGAGCCAAACTGATACATTTATAATGTATTTCTAGTTTCTCTTTCCATTTCTACTCTTGGATTGTACAAGATAAACTGCTGGGTTTGACTTGTGATAGTGCTTAAAAGTGAAAACAACAACCTTCCATTAAATACTCCCTCTTATTGTAACAAAGTGAACAAATCAACATGTTCACTGAAGATGAAGTTATTTTGTATTCCAGCAGCTAAAGTCTCACAGTCCAGTATGCACATTTAGGTAGGGACTGAAGAATAAGTAAAATTAACAAAGAGTTTGCTTGAAAATGTAGTTTGGTGTATGATTAAAATCCAAAAACCCAAACAAGCCCAAGGATAATAACTAATCCCAGCATACAAACTCTCTGAGAGTAGTCCCATTTCAGGGCTAATTTAAATGCTTTCCATCATAAAGGATTTTATGGGCCACCAGAGCCAATCAAACTGTCACATATTAAGTGTAAGAATGTTCCCTGACTTGAGGAATGAAAAACTGAATGAACAATTGGAGCAAAAGCCTGGTAATAGGGAATTCTGTGGAATGGACTAGACACCAAATAAATAGTTTACAGATCCACATGAGGAGCTGCAGTACAATTGGTGAGTCCAGATTTTTCCTTCACTGCCATTCATAGTTATAGATGTGCACAAAACAATCATTGCTCATTTTGAGTGCCTTTGCTGAAATGATGCTGCTAGATCAAACCTGACCATATGTAAACTTCCACTCATTTCTTATGCTTTCACATAGGAATTAATCTTTAAAGAACACTGTAACCATGACCTTGAACGAAAGAAATTTAATAAAACATATGTTTATATGTCTATAGTCTTCTAAGTATCTTCTTTTTCAGACTCACAATTCCATGTGTACTGTAACAGGGATCTGGAAAGCTGCCAAGCACTGACAGTATTTAAGATGGATAGGTGAAGTTTAGTGGCTATAGTCTGGTTATCAAGTTCCCATGCATTCTTAAACTCATTTTTAGCCTACTCAGTCCACAAGGCACCAGGATGGAGTAATTGAATTCCATTCTATTTCTGTGATGTCTTTCTTCTCTTACTTTATATCAAAGAAAATAACCCATAAAAGTTAGTTCCTGAGCACTTCCTGAGCAGCTAACAGAAAAAAAATGAGTATCTGTGCTTGTATCTCACAATTCACAGACTAGCAGTAGACCACAATTTTAGTGCCAAATGTTGCTGAAATCTTTGACTAAATTTTTTTTGCTGAGGTTTTGCAATCACAGTTTTCTAATATATTTCATCATTAAACCATACCAAACCAAAAATCTCAATTTGTGGGTTTTTTTGGACTTCCAAGACTAAAATTTTGTGATGCTATCTAGCATGCAAAATCTTGCAGATAATGTTCTGCTTGTTAACCACTTGCCAGACAAAAGGGTTTTGCTGAAATGTGCTACAGTGTTTAACAATGTGAAGAAATTCAGTTTACATTCATTACTACACCTTCGTGAGAAGACTTTGTCAGCACACCTGTACTTGCAGAGCCTGAGAGTATTCATGGGAACATTGATTTATCGTTAATTCCACATCCCAATATGTTAAATTTTATTTCCACATTTGGAAATAAAAACAGTCTCTTTTGAAATGTCACTGCAAAACCTGTTATACAACAAGGTATATGCAATGAATATACTTTGCAACTGAATGTTGCTGAAAAAAGTTCTTAGTATGCATTTTCCTCCTAAAATATGCATAGTGAAAATTGTGGAAATCCCACACAAAATCAGCTTCTTCCTACAAACGATAGAGAGTCTCAAATTTTCCTCTATTATGGCACTATCTCTGTTTCTATACCACCAAGTTAATGTGAGCCTGAGATGATTCACAACTTCTGAAATTCTGCATTCCTCACCTACCTGTTCTCAGTCACCTGAGCCATTCTTTACTGCTGCTTCACATGATGCACCACACTATCCTGGCTCCAGTGAAGCAGAAAGGAGAAAGCTGCCTGTGCAAATATTGCCAACGAGATGGGTGCTTATGTCCAAAGGACAGGAGCAGCATTCCTATTTTTACCTTGTAAAACCAACAACAACAGCAACAAAAGCAGTCCTGAAACTGCAGTGAGCTGGACTTGTGAATCTCCCAGGTTTGTACGTGCAGTGCCACACCTGAGAGCCCTTGTTCTTCTCAGTATGAAGTGAGCTGGACTTGTGATGCTCACAGGTTTGCCCCTGCAGTGCCCTTGCCATACCTGAAAGCCTTTGAAGCTCTTCTCACTCTGAAGAGAGGCACAGACTCTTGGAGGAGCTGCAGGTGGGAGCTCTGCAGAGCCACTCATCACTTCCCCAACCCAGCTGTGAATATTTAATCTGCCTTTTTTAATTTAAAAATCATTGCTCAGGTCTGTGGAGGGAGTTCTCCCTGCGCCTGGGGCCGGGCTCGGTGCTGGCCCTGCAGGGGGCGATGCGATCCCTGCCTTGGGAAAAACCTGGGATCTGCCTGTCCCAGGGGACACCCAGCCCTTGGGGATCTGCAGGGACAGGGGACAGCCCAGCACAGAGAGACAGGTGAGTTCCCTGCTCAGGAACTGCACTGAATAAACAGAAAATGCAGGAGATCGGCACAGTTCCGATTTCTTTCTTTCCACTCCTTCTCCAGCCACGGGAAAGTCTTCTTTTAAATAACCCAAACCTAAATAATCCTTGATCTACATGTTAACCCACTCACCAGAATAGTCTGATCCCACTTTAAAGTATGACAATACTCAGTTTCCTATCCTTCCTTGCAATAATTCCTTGATAATTTTTCTCTAGAAGCAAATATTTTCGTTTATCTGAGTACATTCCCAAGGGCAAATTGAAAGCAAAAGGCACCACAGTGTGATACCAGACATAGAAGTACAGTGACTAATGCTAACATCCATCCTGAAAGCTTCAAAAGGTAATAAAGTAGACAAGGTTATTGGATAAAAAATTTCATAAACCACAGAACTTCTGCTTAGGAATGAAAGCAATCCAGTCTTCGAATTTAACAATAAACTTTCAATGGCAGTTGCACTTCTAATTATAGGATAAAAGTCAGCAACAAAGTGGAAAGGTCATTTATTTCAAGAGATGAGTACTTAACCACTAATGAACTTCCTTTCAGATTGCCAGATAATTTCCCAGCCTGCTCAGGGAGGATTTTACCAGTTTGGAAAAATGTCTTTAGTCTTGCTCAACCCAAAACACAACACGGTTGTTTTGCTGAGCTCTCCTGAAATATTTCGCTGTGAATTAAGAAAACAATTTGCAGTATTGTTTTATGGAAATCACATTATGGATCTGGTGCTCTGCATAATTGTAGTGAGCTCCACAAATGGCTGCCTCCTGTTTTTCAGGGCCCCCAGAGCAGTCCTGAGAGCCATGTGATTGTGTGCAGGCAGTGGGAAATCATTCCACACAGGGAGATTGACCCTTAGGGAAAATGATGACATCAGCATAAATCTGTGGGAGCATGAATTCATGCAATCTATCTCCTTTCAGTCAGTTCCAAGGAAACACTTGGGACATGCTGATGGGTTTTGTTTTCACTAAAACTCAGACTAAAACAGTTCAGCGATTTAAAATGGGATCCTGCTGGCGTTCCCATTCCATGGTTTTTGTTCACAGGCTTTTCTTTGATGCTCAGGGCAAAACCAGACACTCACATGTTGGGATTTGCCAAGGATTGAGTCCATCAGCTTGTGATGAGCTCTTTATCAGAGTAATATACGCTGCAACCGGGTCTAAACACTGTCACGACCGCATCCAAATACCAGATAAGAAAAACATTTGCTAAACTCCCTTTGACAGTGGGTGACAGATAATCTGATACTCTGTGATCTTTTCAAGAAGGAAGAGTCTTCTCAGACTTCCTTCAGATAAGAGCACCCTCCTGCCATCTGCAGAGCAGCCCTCAGCCTCCTCCAGAGGGGCAGAGCCTTGCAGGAGGGGATTGTAACAGGAGCCCTGCTGGGCGCCTACGTGATCAGGGACTGTTCCAAGCCCTCAATCACTAATAACCCATTACTGCTTTTGCCCTGAATTTTCTACCTGCCCAATGCTCGTTTTCAGTCATCACACTTGTGGAGAACACCTTACTCAAGAGGGTGGTAGCATCCACTTTTTAGTTTGCTAGGGGTTACTCAAACTTATGGGCTGCAAAATTCAGTGGCTACTGCTTTTTGTGAGTTTCAGTGTCCTGTACGTACAAGCAAACTGGATTTGTAATTAAGTTTATAATTAAGGTTTTTTTAGTTTTAAAAAGTAAACTCCAAACTGGCAACACAGAAAAGCTTTGTATCAGAGTTGCAGTATTGCTGATAGTAAACACTATAAGAATCAGAAATAGACTAAAACTCAGAAGCTTGCTTCTTTATTGGGATTTTTATGTATTGACTTATGCAGTTCTCTCTTTTTGTAGGCTTTTTGTATGTAAATATTTATTGTTGCTCAGATTCCAGGGATTCAGAATTGAGAACTGAGGAACCTTAAGGAGTATTTTGCACATGTGGAAAGAAAGGACTTTCTGTGGGTGAAAATTTGGGAGACCTACATGAAATCATGTATGTCCCTTTGTAGTGCTTACATATGAAATGACAAACATCCCTCAGTGTTTCTACTTTCAATGTTTTCTACCTCTCAATCTCATCCTGCATCAATGGAGATTACTGTGAGAACTCTGTGCCTTCACTTTAATAAAACCAAAACACTTAGCTCTGCCTTTTGGGAATGTTTGCACGCAGCAGGATGTTTGCAGACAAGCTGTGGGGGTTTGCATCAGTAAATCAATAAGTGATATGTATGAGAGAAAGCTCTTACAAAGCCTGACAGCAAAATGCATTTATAAGATGCTGTTGTGAATTACACTCACAGCTCACGGCATATGGTTTCCCTCCAGCTAAAAAAGCTGCTGGGTAAGAGAGAAAACTTCATTGCAAAACATGGAAATGCAAAACAAGGGCAAAGAAAAAGGGGCACAGGACAGAGGTCAGATTTCCCCTTTAAAAATAGGGCTAAGGAAAGCTTAGATGAAAGATTAGTAAGGCTGGAGGGAATGCCATGGAAAAAATGTCATCAGGCATCTGACCCTCTGTGCCTTCACCGAAGTCTGCATCTGTGGGGGAGTGGCAGCCACAGTCTCCATTGGAATTACACTCTTCTTTGGGTCTAAAATAAGGTTTTTGACCCAGATACTATGTTCTTATAAAAACACAAGATACCAAGCATGCTACAGTGTGTGTATGTATATCTCCACTCCATCTACATGAGTATCACAGCATGAGACCCAGAAGCTATTAGTCTATAAATTATTCCATCTGCATGGCATTTCTCACGTGGCTGTTCCTAGATGTCACAAGCCACAGATATTCTCCCCACCACCAGGAGTAAGGGCTTCTGTAATTTTTACAGGAACAATGATTCAGTGGCGCTGGAAATGAAGAAAACTGTTGAAAAGGGATGGACGTGCAATGCTGTGCACATCGAGGTGTGCAAATGGTTTGAGATGTTTCATTTCAGTCCAGAAAATAGTGAAAGGTTCTACCACACACACTCAATCCAGCTCAGACTGATTGAAGGAAGTTTTTCCTCCTTCTTGTGCTGTTGGAACTGGTTCTAGGGGCCATAATTGGTGCATTTCTTTTCCACAGGAAAGATCTTAAGGCAGACAGCTATAAATATAAACACAAAAACACCTGAAAGTTGGAATTCAACAGCTGTTCAGAGTTGTTTTACTGCTCTTTCTAGTCCACTAGCACATTGGAGTAGGTGAGTATCAAGGAGTAAGACCTCTCCCACCAGCTGAGCCAACAAACTTTTCATTTGGGGTCTCTTTCAGTTTTAACTACATTTGTATTCAGTTAATTTTGTCACAGCTTCAGGGCTTTGAGAGAAGGAAAAATCTGGAATTGGCTTTTGGACCAGATTTGCAGGTTGGCTGAGCAAAGCCTGACTCCCCTTTGAGAAAAAAGTAATTCTGCTGTTGTGTGAGTTGCTTTTGCCCATCATGTTCCATCCTGTCAGTTCAGTACCTGGAGTAAATGTGTCTGCAGTTAATGTCTATATACACAGAGCTAAGATTTTTACAGAAATCTGTAGGAAAAGGGAATATTTGTCCATGGTTGACTGCAATCTCCTCTTGGCACCTATGACCAAAATTAGGGAGTTATTCTGGGCCTGCAAAGACATGATGAATGTATTTTAATACAGACCCATCTCAGGAAGCATCATGCTACTACTGAACAATGCTTTCAATGCTTCCTGAAACCACCATTGGAGCCTACAGAGAATTAAATTAGAACAGGACTTTTTGTCATAATCACTTGATCAAAATAACTTGCTGGAGCCATCACATATAAGGACAACTGCCCTAGGAAGTAGATCACATGCTATTTTCAATTAGTAATAGGGCCAGGGAGAGCAAATTATGCAAGAACTATTTCCTAATCTCCAGGGAAGGGAGAGCAGTGACTGCATTGACCATTGCTGTAAGATGGATTCCCTTCTTGCTGCACAGTCTGTACATTTTGGGACCATGGAGAGGGCACGTGGAGGGACTCTAAACTCTGAAATGGGTTATCCAACCATGCTTCCACCTTCTGGCAGAAAAAACACACACACTGACCTACTGACATTTGTCATATTTGTGACAACCTTTCCTGAAACAAACAATTCTGTGGTAAGCTTCACTCCATCATGCAATTTTTTAGGATGGTGGATTTTTTTTTTAATTTTTGAACTTTTCTGAGACTCTGTCATATTTGGCTTTCTTTCAGCAGCCCTTCAACACTACTCCAGGAGGTCTGATGTCCTGAATTAACATCATATTTGTGACAGCCTTTCCTGAAACAAACAATTCTGTGGTAAACTTCACTCCATCATGCAATTTTTTAGGATGGTGGATTTTTTTTGAATTTTTGAACTTTTCTGAGACTCTGTCATATTTGGCTTTCTTTCAGCAGCCCTTCAACATTACTCCAGGATGTCTGATGTCCTGAATTAACCCTCACCTAGCACTAAGAGAAAGCAGGGCATGCAATATCTCATTATTATGACATCTAACACCACCACGGTGAAGTGCAGCAGAGACCACAGGTTATTCTGTCACTTTGAACTGAAAATACACATAAAGACACTTGGCCAACCAGCAGAGAGGGTTGTGGATGTGGTTGGTGCTCAGAAGAGGCTGTTCTAAGCCATGTGGGTATAAGGCCTCCCCCATCACTTAGTCTAGGTCCCACTGACTCCTGTGAAGATGCTGACAGCAATACAGGCACAGGTAATGGATGAGGGAAGTCAGAAAGAAACACTCCCTTTGGTGTGGGCTGCATATTTTAAGGTCTGAGATGTTTCCAAGCAGAAATATGTCTTCAGAATTTCTGTCCCTCCAGCATCTCAGGAAGTGGTGAAGATAAACAGAAATTTTCACCAAAGCATTCTTGCTAGAATGGTTTTCTAGGGCATCACATCCTGTTGTACACAGAACTGGATTTTTACTTTAATTCACTCCCTTCTCTAAGCTACTTCATCTTGGCCGAACATCTGCTAGTTCAGTGAGCTCTAGGAGCTAAGACCACACCAAAAAATGAATTCCAGGAATGGGAATTCTTGGAGTTTCCTAAATCTACATGTGTTTTGTTGAACACTCTGTAGAATATTCAGAAACACTGAATTATTTACTTAAAAAGTGGTTTTTTGCCCAAATATCACTGATGCAACCAATCATTCATCTAACAGCATGGAGCTGCTGGAGGAAATGAGAGTAAGCTTGTATAAAAAGGATGAAGATGATTTACTATTGATTTGAACAGGAGTGCAGCTTTCTGTTTCCTCTCATTAAAGGAGAGCAACAATTTAATTCTGAGTTGATTGAAACATTCAGCCATGAGATAAAATATATTGGTAAATATATCAATATATCAATATAAAAATAAAACAAGTAAAATAATCAGGTTCTAACAAATAACCAAAAATGGCAGTAGAACCTTTTTTCAGTGGCATTATTTTATTTTTATCAATGCATGAAGCAGATAATAGACTACAGAAGGGTGCACTCTTCTCTGCTCAAGGTAACCTGAGCCTAATGTACTCCCTTATTTATGGGGAAGAGCATCTGAGTATCACATGCAAATAATAATGGAACATAACTCTCTCCTTGGCTTCTTACAAACCTACCCAGTGCAGAAAACCCTTAAACAGCAACTGAACAAATTGTACAGTAGTCCTGCATTCTTATCCTTATGGTGCTCAGGAAAAGGGAGGCACATGAATGTGTCTATGATGAGAGCTGGGAGTCCAAGCTGCCATTACAATCTGTGGGATTTGATTGTTATTCACCTTTTATCTCACATTTTATTGCTGCTTATGGCTGAATTTGCATACACACACAGGTGACCAAGGCCACTGGGATCCTGTAGTGTGGCAATCCATTTCCTAGCTGCCATTCCATGGTGTTGCAGGCCTCCCACGGGTCCTGGGTCATATCTGCCAGCCCAAGATGGGTGTTCTGTGTATCTCAGGGCATCTTACGTGGCACTAGGGCACCTATGTTTAGGCAATTGCTGGCAGGTCAGCTGAGCAGCAGCAGACTGGGCAGCTCTGACTTTAATGCGCGGCTGACTCGGGGGGAGCGGGAACACCGAGTTCACTGGCACATCCTTCCAGCTGGGGATCTGGTTCCTAACCCAGAGTTCTTCTGGGACAGTGTAAAGACCATCAGGATCTCTGCAGGGTTGCAAAGTCACCAGCATTCTCAATGGACTAACATGGACATCCATCTCAGGCCACTCCTCTCGTCCCTCACGCTGTAAACACCGGCAGCTCTTCCAAGCAAAGGAGCAAAACCTCCCGGTGCCATAAAGTGAACCATGGTGGAATGATGGAAAATGGCTTCAACTATCCATTCTCTAACAGCAGTGAAAAAGAGAAACCTTTGTTGGAAGTCTTCAGAGATAGCACTTCCCATTTGTGGCTGAGAGCAGCGAGAGTGGACTGGGTGGGACACGAAGGGGCTGTTTCTCAGTCACACAGTTCCTCAGACTCAAGAGATAAAGCTGCTTGCAGTGGGACTGAGAAAACTCTAATTACAACTGAAGTTAACAATCCTATTCACTTGTCTTGTCTGTCATTTTACAGACATTTTACATTTTACATTCAAGACAAAGTCACTTTAGTGCCTGACTAAGAGCAATTTTTTTCTCCTTTTTCATTCTAGAGCAATTATTAAACTAGGACCTCCAATTTACTGGAACCTCTGCATCTCCATAAATGATAAGTCTAGTATTCATCCCTATCCCAAGGGAAATTTCTCCAGGTAATTTATTTTCCAACTTGATTTGCTCTTCCCCTTTAAGGAATATTCTGGATGTCCCCTGATGAAACATGAAATAAATTCCAGGACTTATTTTCCAAGGACTGTTGATGTGTTAGGCAGCTAAAAATGCTTTCACAACTGAAGTCCCCCCAGATCTCTCTGCTATTGTTTGGTTATGCAACCACCTTGTTTGGTAGTCCCCTGAAATGAATATGAAAAAGCTCATTCGGTTTTTCATGGAACAGAGGAGTACTGTAGCATGGTTGGTTTTTTTAGAGCTCTCTTAAAGTGATATATTTAGGAGGTATGAGGGGAAAGAACAGGGTAGGCCTTTATTTATCTTCCCAACAGGTGCAGTATAGGGAGGCACAAAGATTCTGTTTGCTAAATTCAGTTTTGCCAAGTACAAAGCGCTCTCTTATCTGCTGAAAGGCCGTTCCCTGCTTTCCTCCTAAGCTCAATGAGCTTCTCATTTTAGTGTGGCAATATTAAATTATTTATTCTTGGGCACAGATGCACTGTTTTTCACACAGGGTGGACAAGCTTTTCAACTCAAGTACGAACAACAAGTAAGTAAGCTCAAGTACGAACAACAAGTTATACGAACAACAAGTACAAACAGCAAGTAAGCCAGATCAATCTTGCATAATCCTCCTTCAGCAGTATTGAAGTCAATGCATTGTAGGAGGAAAAAAAAAGTTATTGTAGTGTCTTCAATTTACACCATAATAAACCAAAACATAATAGCCCAAAGATAAATCATGGTCAATTTTCAGTCAAATTAATTTGATTGAAACTTAGCAGCAATGGAGGGGGAAGGTCAAAGCATGAACCTGAGATGCTCTGGTATCTCAGAAGGAAGTGTGGGAGGCACACTGAGGAGTTAGCAATAGGAGGAAAAGGCAATCTAAGAACAAGCCGTGTCCCAGTGTTGCGTACAGTCTGTGCAGGAGGAGCTGCTCCGTGGGGCGCAGGGCGAGAGCACAGCCCACCCTCAGGGATATGATTACAGCTCTGGGGCGTGAGTTTGCTTTCCATTTGGGGAGGGCTTAAAATTTATTAGCTGGAGGTGATGAAGAGAAACTTTCTGAAGAATTGAGGGGGAAAATAAGATAAGAGGTTAGGGTTTCACTCTTTCGTCATCCACCAAAACTCATTTACCTGCGATTTGAATATGGAGCTTTGCAAACGACACACAGGGCCCGACTTTGAGTGCGGTTTGGCTCTGAGACTGAGAATGAAGGAAGTTAAAAATAATGGGAATGCATTCTGCAGTCAGTGCTGCAGAGGGGCCATGATGATGGCAGAAGATGGATGTATGTGTGCTTTTCTTTTGCATCACCATGCAGCGAGGAGAGAGCAGCTGCACTGCCCATGTGGTGCCATATAAAATGGTTGTACAGGTTTCTGCATGGAAAGCACCAAACAGTGCTGAAAAATGTTCACATGCTGGGATCTTGAATTTTCAGGAAAAATTGCAATCAGCAGTTTTAATTTTGACACAAGCCAAATCTGTATAGTGAAGCAGAATTCCCATTCATCTTCTTTTTCTCCAATGAAAAATTGTCTAACGTTGAAAATATGATATTAAAAGAAATCTGACTTTAATTACCTCTTAAACTTCACACTTAGATTATTTTCTCACTGGAATGCTGCTCTACATATCTACTTATATGTTTTATATGACTAAGTGACTTGTTTGACAATGACTGTTATCTTGACACACCAGACACTTGTATTATTTAGAATATGGCAAATATAGTGCAAACATAATGATAGAAAAAAAATCTCACAATGAAAAAAAAAATTATGTTTCAAACCAAATATAAGTAAATGTTGTTTCTGCTGGGTGTCTTCATGGAGAGCAGTGTTGCCATATCTCTAAAGCAGTATTTATGTCTGTTTGCCTCCTTTCATAGATTGCTTCATGTTTTACAGATTGTTCTTCTAACAGACAGTATATGCAAGTAGTTTTCTTCACAACTTTTACATCTATGCTATTTGTAGATTGAATAAAATTTTACTGAAACTCTGTCTAAAGTAGGCACACTGATTTTAATTTTGATTCCTTGCCAAAATGTGGATGCTCCAGGCAGCATCATTCAAGCAGAGCTTGCAAACACTTAGAAAGTGAAGTTGGCAGAGAGTTGATAAATGCTTTGTCTCAAAATTTGGAACGGTAACTTGTGGCCATGCATTATTTCCTAGATTGGGGAGAATAAATAAGGCAAATTTACAGAGCTGCCTACTGGGGACAGACTTGCACCTGTCTCTGTGGGACGATGCCCACAAATAGTTTGAAAAGGTTGCTCTTGAGAGACTTGGCACTTTTACAAAAGCGTGTCCAAATGCCACGGCCTGTGACAGCTTAAGAGGGCACCTAATTAATGAGCAGCTCTTATTATGAGTATTGGTTAAAGGAAAGGGGGGGAGAGGAAAGATTGACTGAGTGATTGCAATAAATTGCAGGAAGTAATTATATGAGGGAGGGTTATTTTGTTAGTCACCAGGAAAGCTAAAGGCTGTTAAATTTAAATGCACTGGTTTAGGCCTTTGGCAACTCAGTCACACCCTGGTCATCCACTGAGATCAGTTAACCCATTGATGCAAACTTCACCTTGCACATAAATTTTGAGCCAGCTAAGACAAAACTGTCCTACAACCATTGACCATCTACTACAAAGAAGCTACAGCTGATCTTATTCACAGGATTTGACTTTTTAGGAGTAACATGAAGGCCTTAAATAATTAGTCATGGAAGCCTGTTTCTGCAGTGACAAATTCCATCAGGCTGAAGCTCTCCAGCAACCTTCTCTAAGTTGAGTGGTGTGTTTAATTTGGTGATCCTATTTGTTAAGAGCTCTTTGTGAGGCTACACTGTCACCAAGTCAGGAATTTTCTCACTTTGTTAATCTAATAATCTTAGAATAGCTCAAAGAGCGCTTGGCCTGAAAAAGAAAAGCCTGGGAGCTTGTTACAGCGCTGTCCGTGAAAAATGAAGCTATGTACTTCAGGGACTGCAGTGATAAAAACCCACACATCTGAGATTTTCTAAACATTCAAGTGTTAGCCAGTTTCTGATTTCTCAACTACTTGCTAGTGTGTGCTGTTTTTAATTTGCAGGACCCATGGAAATGAGGAGTATGGGATAAGTCAAGTAGGTTGCTTCTGCTGGAAATGGCAGAAGAACCATGCTTAGGTGCCCATGAGATGCAGAAACCTTAAGCCTCTTTTTCCCCCTCCATTTTCTATTGTAGTCCTTCAACAAGCTTGCCAAAGGTTTCTCAGACAGTCCTTCCTGTGGTAAGTGGAAGGATTTCCAGAAGGAAGGACTTTCCAGAATTAGTCAGTCCAAGATTCACCTTCATTGATTAATTTTCCTCAACCCTTGATGCTTTGGAAATGACCATGAGAACAGGCATTTGATGACCATGTGAGGCTCTGAATTCTTACTGGTAGAGCTGATATGAGTAGAGCTTGTACGAGTAGCAGTATTGTACTATTACTGGTACCAAATTCTCCTGCCACAAATACAGTAGGTTCTCACACTTACAATACAAGTACTGTTAACAGCTCAGGGGGGCTCTTATCAACAAAAAAATCATTAGGAAGCAGCGAATCCTTGAAGTACAATAATATAATAATATAAACCTGTTACTCCCCTGATCTCCTGGCTGCAAATAAACTGAGTGCAATAAGGAACAACCAGTGTACAACTCAAGCATATCACTTCTCCAGAGCTCTCTTCTCCTTGTGAATTCTATTAAGGCAGAATGCTTCAATAATTTTTAGGTCCTGAATATTGACTCATTAGAAATCACCTTTGTTACACTCTCAATATAATGGTTCCACTCTCAATATAATGTTGTTCAGAGCTGCTGAACTTATTTTGTAACACAAACACGGAGCTGCATTGGTAATCACTGCACTGGAAGAACATCTTTGAAACAATCTAATTTTAAACAGAATAAGAAACATGAGCCTCCAACCTAATTTTCTTCAAAGCGCATATCTTTTGAAAGTGCTTAAATATTTTAGGGTTGGGGTTTTTTTCAGTTGACAGGCACAGAATGCATTCTGATTAAAGTGTATAATACCCAGTCAAATAACAGATCAAATAAAAAGGACACTTAATACATGTGTAAATAATTTGAATTACAAATAAGACACTCTAGAAGGGGCTTGGCTCTAGGTTTGATATGGAGGATTAGGCTCTTGTATTAATACGTGCACTTGGTGTAGCTATTTTCAGAAGGAGACTTCATCTATCATTGTCCTCGAGCCCTGAGGAGGGCCAGTGAGTAAAGTGATCACACTGGTCTGTCAATACTGCTTGCTTCAGACTTAGTCGTGCAAAAAGTTTAGTTTGCATGTGTCCCCCAAAAATGAGTAATGTTCCTGACAGTTACTCTGCTCTTACCTTCCACAAAACCAGAAAATATTTCAAAAAAATAAATTTTGAAATTTATTTTTATTGAAATATTAAAAAAAATAAACCTTGTAAAATGTTTGTAAAGTTGTTCAAAGCCAATACGACTGACAAGTCTGTCTTAAATAAAAAAAACCTATTCGAGCTACACACATCAGCCTGGAAGATCTTTCAAGACTGATGGGAAATAAATGCTAATTAATGACTTCTATACTTTCCATACCTTAAAGATTAAATTCAGGTTTTCATTTGGGAATGCATTAGTGAAGCTGTGTGTATAACTTTCATTCACCAATATTTGAAAAACACATACAGTCTGCATATTATGGCTTTGCAAAAGGTCTTTATATAGTCAATATAAAAAAATAATCACCAAAAATTCTTACCAAAACATACAGATTTGAAAGAAAAACACAAGAAGAGCTATAGAAATAATGTAAATAGAAGAAGCTTATTTAGCTTAAATTTTCAAAATGATTGAAAAATCAACATTAGCTTTTAAATAAATTATTAAATAATAGACCCTCAATATTTTTCACCTTTTTCCTCAGTCTCCAGTGGACAATTCTGTCTCTCAGTAGCAGACTACATACTCAGTTTCTTTGCTATGAACTTAATAGCACCACAGAAGGGGCCAATATTACTGGCTGTAACTATCCTTCTGAAACATAAAATAACAATTTCTGTAATGTGGCAAAATACATTATTCCAGTTTGAGCTGTACAGAATAACTTACTACATTCTTCAGACTTATGCATTTAGATGTATAGAGTATATTTTCATCAGAACCATAAAACTGTTTCATCAGCACATCCTTCCCATTCTATAACTATTAGAAAACTACATGAAAAACATATCCATGTCCTGACTCTTTAAATCTTAAGAAACGCCTTTTCCCTCCTTTCCAGAGTTTAGATAGCTTAGAAGAGAGAAACCACAAATTGCACTACAGGAATCCTGTAGTCTTTAAAAAATGAATACAGCATTTGCCCCGTCAAGTAGCTTCTCAATATCCATTCAAAGTCATGTTTGTGCTATAGCCCTGCCTGAAAGTCATTTCTTAGTCTAAAAAAGATCAGTGATCTCTAAGGATTTAGTGATGTTATGTGGCTGTTGTTCCTATTATCATCTGTGGCTGATGTCTGCAAGGTGGTCTCAAAGGTGTTTCATGTGTGCACGCACTCGTAATTCCTGTCAGTAAGAAACGCTCAGGTAATGTTCTGTCATGCTTACCATCTTTCTTGGTGGGTTCTGGCATTGTTACAAGGATTCTTTATTCCCAGAGAGTTTCAGCCTTTCAGATGCAGCCAGTAGTAGCCCCAAGTCCAGCGGAGAGTGTGTGAGATCAGTGTGACAAGCAGAGGGTAAGAAGAATTCCTCTGCTTTATATACTGCGGCTGAAATATCAATCAAAATAGCACCTCCTCTCTTTTCAATGCAAACACTTTGAAAATTGACAGTTATGGGAAACCCGTCACATCTGTTGTCTGCAGCCTCTGCTCCCTTGGCTTTTGGAAGGAATCTCTGCTGCATTGCATGGGGCTGATGAGAACATCTATAACTTTCTAAATTCAGCCGCACAGCTTGCTCTCTGCGTCCCTCTCTGTAACTTGCAGACACGTATGCACACGCAGACAGAGGCTGAAAAAGTGACTGCCATGCTGTTAAAGAGCCCCTCCTGCCTGCAAAACCTGCAGGAAATGCCTCTATGCATTTATGCCTCTTCCCACAACATAAAAGTGACAAGTAGGCACCAGCAGCGTGCCTGCAGTGCAACATCATTTTTTTCCTTCAGGAGAAGATGGTGTGCAAAGACAGAGTGAGAACTAGAGTGCCTCTCAGTATTAATGAAAAGTATTATTGTACTGCTGTTTTTAGCAGTGAAGATACTCTGTATTTCCCTTCTGTTTACATATGGTACATTTTCTTGGGTCCTTTCCCTGTAGCCACTCTCATTTTGGCATTGGTGGAGACTATAATGTGCCTTTCAGCATAAATAATTAATTACCTGGAGAGATTGCTGCTGGGAGTTGAGATATTCTCTCCTCCACTCATCCAGGAGATCCAGCACTGCCTGCCTTTGCCAAGCCAGGAAACCAGACAGAAGGAATGGAAATCCAATCTGTAGCACACACACAGAACCACTAAACTGAGCCACTGGGTTGCCCTCCTCTTAGACTCCCACTTAAACTGCAAACATGTAGGCAAGAGAAAGGCAGGTCAGAGTCACTCATAAAGTGAATCAGAGGGTACTAGGATTTGCTTTCTTTATGCTCTTTTAGAATTTTGAGACAAAAGTGTAATAATTAGCACAATAGATGAAGTGGTCCTCAAAGGTTTTGTGCTATTGAAGAACATTTTCATACCATTAATCAGGTATCAATAAGAACTGGGCTACTGGAAACATTGCTCAGTGGATGAATGGAGCCAAATGTTACAGAAAACCTATCTTACATCTTTGGATAGGATTGGGAGATATAATAGCAGTCATGAGCCTGGTTATTTTATAGCCAATGCATGAGGGTCTCCTCTGCAATATGTTTTTTTTCTGGTTATTTAGCCCTTTTTATAGACATCTTATAAAGGATGGGCATTTTGTTCCTTTTTTTAAAAGACTATCATCTCATTTTTTCTGCTCTACTCAATGTGGTGCTTATTTGACTGATTCATGTGCCTGTGAAATATAGAGATAAGCAAGACTTCTGCCTACAAGAACTTAAGGGGTATTAAAGCTATCTTCCTCCTTTATTTCACACCACTATCAAAGTAAAACCGCTCATATCACTGAAATAATTCCTGTCCTTGGAAAGGAAAGAACACTGCCCTGGAAAGGTAAGTGGGGGTTTGTCCCTCTGTGTGAGTGGGGTGGCAGCAGTATGAACAGACTTAATAACATGTCAGAGATCACTTTTTATTGTTCCCCTTTCTCCTGCCCACATCCAGGCACTGAGCTCTGTGGTGGCTGGAACCAGAGCAGGATGAGGAGCAGCTGCTGATGCTCTCCAGCCTGGTGTTTCCTCAATGGCCCTTTGTAAGATGCAAAGATATTTTGCTTTGCATTCCACCCATCATGTGCCAAGAGGTGCTGAGAACTATGCTTCTGGAGATTCCTGCTAATACAAACAGGATTAAACTATGGTCACACTCCAGTACTGGTGGGTTAGAAAGGACCTCCACTGCAAACACACAGTGAGAAAGGATTGGAGGCAGGTGCTTATCCTTACAGCCTTAAAGGGCTTTCTTTACAGCAAGAGAAAGAAGGATATCCAGGAAGACAGACTCTTATTCATAATCTTCCTTTAAGCTACTAAATAAATCAATACTGAGATCATATTTGCTGGACCAAGTGGAGGTGTGTTCTCATCTGCATAGCAAAACTTCCTCTCCATCCTTAAATTGTGAAGCTGCAGTCAGAATCTGTACAGGGAATGGTTGTTGGATGTGCCTGAGTTGTGGACCAGCAGCCATCTGAAAATTTGCTCATCCTTTCATTCTTTCCTATCCTTACATTATACTTGCATAATTCATTGCATTTCATGTCATGTTCTCATTTACTCTGATAAAACATTCCCGTGCTGCAAGTTTCTTGTAATGTAAATTTTAGTGGTATTATTGAAGGTGCTGCTGAGGTAGAGTTAGACTGTGACATCTCAGTGTACCTTAGCACTAGCAGTGACAGAGAAAATAGATAATTTCCTAAGAAAGTAATCCATATTTTATTTGTTTCAGGCTAATTCCCAGCTGAGTCCTTGCCTCAAGCACCTACAGGTATTTCACACTCTTTTCGAAGACAACCTAATAATTTCAGTTTATTTTTCTCCCTGCACAAATATGGTCACAATTCTTATACTTCTTTTCCACATTGGCAGAGTCCATGGTAGTCATCAAGCTTGCCTCATCACTGCATAGAATAGATGAGTTAATTTTGGCCAACCATTGTCCAGGTTGTTTTAAGACTGCCAAAAGAAAAGAAAGAAAAATACTGAACAGAAGGAAATTCTTGGTGGTGATTTCTAAGCTTTTGCTTCTTTGATCACAGAGATGTCTAAACATGCTTACAATTATCCATCCTCACAACCTGTACCTTCTCTGTTACTAAATGCATTTCTCTATTCATTTTATGAAGTGTAAATTTTTTACCATTTTTTCTTGCCATCCTGCTCTGATTCCCTATGTATGGTAACCACTCACCTGATTTGCTCACACCTCACCTTGTGAAGAGCTGGACCAGGAGAGGAAGCAGTTGAGTCCTCTGTGCTGCACACGTGGTTTCTGAGCAAGGGAAAGGGCCATGAACCACCTCTGGAATCAGCCACAACCCTGTTTACCATATGACTGAGCCAAGCCTTCATGGAAATTCTGAGGTGGAAAGAACTGAGCTGCACCTTGTTTCTAGCCCATCACCTCTCGTTTCTGTACCTCAGCAGATAGAACCAAACGCTCTGGCACCCCCAGCCTTCCTTTCATTAACTCACACTATTGCTAAAGCACCTCTGTTTGCTGCCTCATGTCTCTGGATGGAAATTTCCCTTCTCATCACTTGCTCTCTTCTCCCTGCACACATTGCCTGGTGCCCTTGTGTTTTACCCTTCCCAAAAAGTGAACGTCTCCTGAACAAAATTTATCCTCAGCACAGTGTGGATTTTGTGTACCACCATAAGAGCTCTTCCTCCACCACCTCAGGGGCCAAACATGTAAAACTCTCTGAGCCTTTCCCTTCCATGCCTGCCTCAATTTATCTTCTGTGGTCTCTTTCCAAAGCACGACTCTCCAATTTTAACTCTCTTCAGCTCCTTGAGCAGTTTCCAAATGGCTGCTAATCAGGGCATCAGATAATTAAATCATTCTCTCCTGTCTGTTTTTAATAAATTCCCTTGGTCAAACACCAGAGCTGTATTTGCTGTTGCAGCTGCTACATCTGCATCAATAACTTCATATTTGCTGCTATTTCAAGGACTAGACTCTCTCACTTCTGCTTCTATTCCATTAGGTGCCTGTCTGCTTGCTGCCAGAGAAAAATCTTCATCTTGTCGCTGAGCCAAGGGATCAGAACACTCCCAGAAGTCCTGAGAGACAAATCTTTCGCCAGAGTATTTAACCAAATAGTAGCCATGTGATTTAGTTTTAGGTAGTTCTGTGAGGAACAGGGAGTTGGACCTTGTGATCCTTATGGATACCTTCCAACTTGAGATTCTCCATTTGAAATTTCTCCATTTGAAAGTTTCATTGATATTGAGAAAAGCTGATCAATTGAAATAGGAATGCCAGGCAAAATGATCAGTATAGATGAGAACAGGAAAGGATTCCTAATCCACTAATATGTGTTTATATTAAAAAATAAACACCATTCTCCGTTTGTTCTTAATAAAGAATCCAGAGTTTTGAAGCCTAATATAAGAGAAAGCAATTCTTCATCAGCCTTAATATCTGGAGCTCTGGAGCCTTTGGGAAACAGTTACTTACAGAGCCCAAGAATGAAGGATGAAGGACAAAAAGCAGTAGCAGATGAGCTTCCCCTCCCATCAGGAGTAACACATAAACACATTTATCCAGGAAGACACTGGAATTAGGTTTGACAGTGTCCAAGCCCCATCCCAACCCCAAATTCCCCTCTCATGAGGCAAAAGGATGGTCAGAATGGAAAGTTTCCTTAATGCTCCATGTCTGCAGCAGAATTGCACCATAGTGATGACATTTTCTGCTCTGATTCTGCCTTTGCTGCATGGGCTCTTTGAAATCATATATAGGACATTATAGATTTTGGTGAATTTATTTATTGCTATAAGCGATATTTGATATCTGATGAAATATTTCTTTATTTTCTATCATAAAAAGTAAAAAATACACTATTTCAATTTGTACCATGCCGGCTAAAAGTGAAAAGCTAAAAGCATTCAACCAAAAAATGCCAACCAAAAACAATGCAGAACTTCTGTTTTTGCAAGGGAATAATGTTGTGTCTTAGAGCATCTGCTACCTTTTAAGTCCCTATCTAATTTGTGAAGGCATTGCTTTTTGTCTGGTATCTTAGCTGAACTTCCTAGTGTTGATGAAAGACACCTGGATTTACCTGGCCAGCTCAATTTAATCACAGCCTTGCACTGTAGACTTGCCAGGAAAAAAACCTCTCCTACCCTGTCACGCACCCTACTTTTCTTCCATGTAAATGAGACATGACCTTTGTTAAGAAATACTTTCTATATTGATGTAGCATCCACAAATGGGGCCTTACTCTATCTAGCAAGATGAGGGAAGATTAAACTCTAAAGCCTGCACTGGATTTTTTTTTTTTTCCAAGGCAGTCGGCTTGGAGGCACTTCAAGGCATGTTCAAGATGTCGTTGACAGATAAACACCACTTGCCAGCTTTACCTTCTGCCTTACAACGACCCAGAGGGTGACATTACTGTGTAAGCAACACATGCCCCATGGTGTCCTGTAGCAGTCAGAGTGTTTCCTTTCTGACAGTAAATCCCAGGGCTCTGGGGCACTCAGCACCAAAGTCAAGAGCTGCTCCCTAGGTCAGGGCAGCAGGAGGAGGAGGAGGAAGGAGAACAACTTCTTTCTGTCAACTGCTTGGCTGGATCAGTCAGAAAATGTTAGGGTGAGGGTTGATAAGAAAGGAAAAGCGATGGGAACTTTGCCACTGCTCTTCAAGAGAGGTAGACCTTATTTCACACTGTTTTTAGGAGGAGATTTGAAAGATGACTGTGGTATTTTCTGGGTCCCACGTGGCAGGAAAGAAATGATGAATCTGACTGCATGGTCTTAGAAGGCTAATTTATTATTTTATGATCTGTATTATATTAAAGAATGCTATACTAAACTATACTAAAGTATAGAGAAAGGATACAGACAGAAAGCTAAAAGACAATAATGAAAAACTCGTGACTCCCTCCAGAGCCCTGACACAGCTGGATGTGATTGGTCATTAAGTCAAAACAATTCACATGAAACCAATGAAACAAACACCTGTTGGATAATCTCCAAACCACATTCCAAAGCAGCAAAACACAGGAGAAGCAAATCAGATAATTATCGTTTTCCTTTTTCTCTGAGGCTTCTCAGCTTCCCAGGAGAGAAAGTCTGGTGAAGGGATTTTTCCAGAAAATATGATGGTGACAGATAACCATGCAGCCAGGAGAGGAGAGAGACTTTGGAGCCCAGGTTTTTGTCCTTGCTTCTACAGGTGAGACTGGGAACAGTTCCTCACCTGAGCTATACCTAGGTAAGCAAGACCCATGCAGGGTTTACATGCTCCAGTTCATTGGAATCTTTCTGATTGGGAGTGCCTGATGCAGGATATCAAGCAGAGGGTTCTTTGGCCCTGGTTTGAGCTCCTCATTAAGCACGTGAAGTTACCTCAGCTTACAAAGAGCACATGGTTGGACCTAGCAGATTATGGTGTGTCCAGCACTGGCCAAGGAGGCCTGGGATGAGGTAAACATCCCTTCACCATTGAAAACCAAGACCTCTGATCTTGGCTTCTCTCTCAATTTTTTTCTTTTTTGTTGGTTTTCTGATATGCATATAACATTTCACCGCTGAAGCTGGTGGATTCATTTAAAATTATTTTTATTGCTTGATCAGTCTTATTAGCCATCTGAAAAATATCAAAAATGTGGTTGTAGAAATTTAGCCTTAAAAAATCCTAAAATCCATATAACTAGCTCAGCAATAGTTTCACATATTTTCCCAAATTCTTTTTTCTAGGTCTGTTTCCCTACTGGTTACTTTTAACATGTTCCAGTTCCAATATTCTGCAGGTACCTATTGTACCCAAAGATGCACACCCTCCATGATAGGAAATGCTTGCACAGGGCCTCCAAATGAAAGTATTAGAAATACTCTGATATTTTAAAAAACCCTTTTATTTTATTTAATTCATTTTATTTATTCTCCTTTAGAAATTGAAATCTTTTAGACTTACAAGTTTTACAAATTCATTGAGCTAGATGCATATTTAAGCTATGCAGAATGAATATATAAACCATCTCAAAGTTCATTAACATTCAAAGAAAAAGGTACAAATCCCACTATGAAGTGGCTGAAAACTTTGCCATTAACTATTTCATAGCCTAGAAATACTGTGAAAGTGGCTGTTCTTATTCAGATTACCACCATATCAGGTAACCCTTGCATTATAATAATCCTATGAAAGAACTTAACAGAAATACATTCAATTTCCAGGTGTCTAAAAGACCCTAAGCATCTTCCTTAACTGGAGCATATCTTAGTTCTGTCTTGGTAGATTTGGGTTGATATCCCAGTCTTTTAGCCCACAGCTCTCATCACACCTTCTTTGCTTCCTTTGTGAACTTATGGAGTGTTCACCAGTCCCACTTTGCACAATGGAACCTTAATCTTATTTGCTGCCATGATGTATTATTCCTATCCACACTGCCTGAAAGATACTGCTGCACATGAACAGATGGAATAAAAGGTGCCAGGTGCTGGGGCTGGTATTATCTTTTTCTCTATTAAAACACTTGTTCTTTAGCACAAGTGCAGTGTAGTTATAACAGTATAATACCTTTGGCTGATTTGTTTGACATATTCATGGTATAGTTTGACATATTCATGGTATAATTTCCTGATACACATCACCCAGTGCTGCTGTGGACTGGTGCAGTCAGGATGGGCCCATCTTCCTTTCCCTTCTCTCTTCTTCTTCAGGCAGGAGGCCTTCTGCCCTTGCTTGTGCTGGAGCTGTGCAGGATGAGTCAGTTCTGCTGGCTGGCCTGAGCAGATCCTGCTCTTTTGGAGCAGGAGGCACTTTATTTCTACTGAAGCAATGTCCTCTATCAGCCCTGTGATCACTGGATGTGAGGAAGAGGGAGCACATGGCAGGAGAGTGGGACTGTCCCTCCTAGCTGCAACCTACACACACATAGTGTTAAGTTTGACAGGAAATTATATCCTCGTTGTGTCCAAGCTCCACAGTTTATAAACATCCACTTCCTATTCTGGAAGATAATAGAGATAATGTGTGAATTATTGTATGCTGGTCTCTTAATTCCAAAAACATCTGTTTCAGGGAGAGATTATATTTATCCAAATCTTTATTCGTTTGTGTTGCATGAAAAAAGTCAAATTTCTTTCAAACTTCAGTGGACCACTGGGGGGTCCTATTGATTCACTGAGGAGAGTGAGCACAGCCTGCAGGAACTCAGCTGGAAAGGCAGGACTCAAAGCAAACCTGCAACAATCAGACATGAATCTCTGCCTTGGTGGAGGCCTTCACCTCCTCACTAAAAGCCAAGGTTTATTCACTTTTTATCATTTGCTTTGTGAGCTTGGCCAGCCCTCAGAGCTTTGTAGCTCCCCTTGAGCTTGACAGATGTTGGTGATTTACCTTCTTCCTAAGTACATTATGTGATGAGAGGAACAGCATACTCCCCTTCTGCACTAAGGGATGTCATCTTTTATGTGACACACTTAATCTGAATGGCTGAATGACAGGAATGTGGTGGCAGCAGCACCCCAGCTGCATTTATGAGCACCTTTTGGCTTTAACATGAGCACAGTGCCTCCCTGCACTAATATTTCCTAAGCCTTTGTAACCTCTGTTCCCTCTGAGTCAACACTGGGCAGTGATGTCTTTTAAATGAGTGATGAGGAGATCTCCTTGGGGAAACCCTGTGTACAAAAGATTCTGACTCAAAGGTTTTGGACATCATCCAGCATTAATGTTAAAGATGGGCTGTAACTCAAAAAGTTACATGCATTGGTAAGATTGAAAATTAAAAAAGACTGTTAGAATCAGTTAGTAAGGACACACTGCATTAACTAAGCTGCACAAACAGCCTGGTGAAAGTAGGCTAAACAGCCCAGTTAAAATAGTCTAGAAAGAATATTTTATATATAAAGGAATAAAAACAGATAAGTAATGGTATTTGAAGATCCATGTGAGATACTGGGTCAAAGACAGGAGCCCAGAAATGTGATTTTTGTCCTTGACTCCTAGTCTGAGGCATACGCTGCTTCCCAGATCTTAAAAACCTGGAAGAGAAATCCCAGGGGGATACATTTCACTTTTGCCCTGGGCTGCACATATGACATTCAGAACAGGCACTTGTTTTGGCCTTTGGGGTGAGATCCCTTGTGCTTAAGTTTTGCTGAGTGCAGTGCCAGCTTCTGCATCTGAACTCATCCTTCCCAGCCCTGGAGTCTGTGGGGTTCTGGTCACAGGTCTCAGCTCAGCTGCTTGGAGATGATCTCACACTGAGATGATCTGAGAGTGCCCTCTGGTATCCACCACAGCCTTCCATTGCCCCTGTGGAGCATTTGGGTCCTCAGTGCCAAATCCATCTCTGTCAGATGATTTAGCAGCTGCAGGCACCCCTGGTGCCACTAGACACCTGTCCTGAGGCACCACCTCTTATCAAATGGGGTTTGGAGAAGGGAATTGTAGGATAAGGTAGCTCATATTTAGGAATTTGATGGTGGTACCCCTTAAAGTGACCAGCCCACATGTCAGTGCTCCAGTGCAGACACACAGAGAGCCCTTCCCAATGGATCTTTCACAGAGATTAATGATTTTGAGACATTTTTAGGCTCATAAATGCAACAGTATATTGGATACCCAAAAGTAAGGCCCTCATGTGTTATTCCCCTCAGGGAAATAATGAGGAGCTCATCTCAGCTGTGTACCAAACCCCAGTGCTTGTGCAGGTTCTCCCTGAGCAGCCACAGCAGCTCAGCCCAGCTCTGTTTCACCCTGGCTGTGACTGTGGCACCCCAGAATTGTGTGTGAGCCAAAAATTGTGTGTGAGCCAAAGTCTTTCATCTGTGCAGACACAATCCACTCATCTCCACCTCTTCTCCACCTCCTGGACACACTGCTGGCACATCTAAGTGCCCAGACTTTACAGTCTGGGCTCTGACTGCTCCTTTCTCAAAGACACAATGATGCTTTGGGGCAATTTTTAAATTTCATTTGTATGCTTCATTAAAAAAAAAAAAAAAAGAAAGATGGTATTGCAGGCACTCTTCTATGGGAAAAGTTCTTCTACTAAAAATAAATTCTTCCTGCTCAAGTTAGAGCCTGAGGCTTAGGGTATTAGCAGTCTGGAACCATAACAATACAAACACATGAGAAGCCCAAACAGGGTTGAACAGCATTTGTGCACTATGCCATCGCTGCTTTCTTATTACCAGCTAAATTACCCTTCTGGGATTTCTTCAGCAGGATTTTTTCCCTGAACATGAACTGCATAAGCAGGAAGACTCTGTGCTATCTACTGGCATCTTTACATGCATGACAAACCTTTATTCCCCAAGAGTTAAATTTTTAAAAACTTGCTGTTGTTTGAAATATATCAGCAGTAAACTGATCATTTAGATGGTTGAAATTGTGTTTCTGTACAAACTTCTCAGGCAGGCAGTGGCAGTCCAGCCCTTTCCCTGCCCAAAAGGCACCAACCAGAGTCCCAGACTGTTTGGTGCAATGTTTCTTCCTCATGAGTCTTCCTCATGAACCACTCCTATGGGCATTTTGGCCAGTTCAGCTAGACAGTGCTCAACACTGAAAATAAACAGGTATGCCAGGAGAGCTTATACTGCTTAATAGTGAATATGAAGAGCAGAATTTCTAATTCTGTCCTCTATCATTGTCACCCTGAACAATCCAGTCTCTGCTGTAATGTTCATACCTACAGAACTGAGGGAAATGTGTGAAAATCTCCATTTCCATTTGTCAGTGATGATGTAAATAATTTAACGGGGAGAATCCTCATCACTTAAAGATGTTGAGCCTGACAGCTGGAGTAGACATGGCATCCTCAGGAACTGAGCAGTTTATACAGTGGCGTAGAAAGTCAGCATCCTGTGTTGTTCTCCCTGTTGCCACACAAGCCTGTGGCACAGCACACAGGTCAGTTTTATCCTGATTTGGGAGTTGTATAAATATCAGGATGACAATCTTTGTCTTGATACTCAGATGTCTGTAAGATGTCTGTGTGTACTGGCACACACAGCCTTAATTCAGAGAGAGTTAGTATTTTCAGGACAATAAGGGCTTAAAGATTATTTTAAACAAGAAAACAAAAGATTCATGAACTGCAACTAAGGTGTAATTCTGTTTCTACAAGAGGTCTCAGAAAAAGAGGGAGTTGTGGAAGAAAACATTTGAGTGTTGTGATAGGTAGGATGAAACAGATGCAAGCAAAGAAAGTGAAGTCTGGATTGTGGCACCTTCAGGGTTTAGGAGAGCAAAAACATGAAATGCAATTTGGCATGGAGAAGGAGCAAATAGTGAAAAATTCAAAGCAACATAAAGTACTAAAGACTGGAGGGATTTTGTTGATAACTTAAGCCTCTCTAGGGTTACAAAATGAGGTTAAAGCATAAGGAAATATTTAGCCAGAAGACCATATGAATGACTGAACAAGTGAAACAGCTCCACTGTAATGATACAACCAAAAAGTTCAGTCAGCCACACAGTTCTGGTGTAAGAACACACATTTGCACACAGGTCTGCTCCTCCCCAGGCACTGATCCCACTGAACCTAGCAATGGGAATTTAGAAAGAGGATCTCTGGGAATTCAAAGAGAACTCAAAAATCCATCGTACTCCAAAGAAACTCTTCTACCCTCCAGGTAAGGGTGTAATTTCCTAGCACTTGCAGAAAAGAAAGAACAAGGGTGGCCAGCTCTTGATTCTTACAAAGGAAGAAAGAGTTCTGTCCAAGAAACTTCTGCTGTCTTGACAAGTGCCCATTTTTCAGAAGTCTAAATATTTCCATCCACAGTTACACCAAAAAATAAGTGTGTATCAACCACTGTGTTTTCAGATGTTAAGGAACATCCAGTTGCTCATAGTTAGCCAGAAAATGACTTAAAATTATTTTAACCCTCTGTATGTTTAATTCTTTAGATATTAAACAATATTTTAACCCTCTGTCTCTGGGATCTCATACCAGCAAATATCACAGACTAAGTGGGCTCTGACACAATGCAGGGCTCTAGTATACTCATAAATCTGGTTTCTAATCCTGCCCTAGACACTAAATTAACCTTTCTGCCCTTAGCATTTTGTATGGAAAAACTGACGGACTTATTGAGGAAAGGTCTACTGTAAATAATACTGGCCCTTAATTTTGTCACTATTTAGTAAATGGTGCTACCAGGAGCCAGCAAGCTCACACTAAGCACTATTTTACTTACTCAGCAACTAAGAACATATCAAAGAGCAAAGTGTGCTTACTGAGATGACTGGGGGGATCAAAATGTGCTCTCTCTCCTCCTTAATAACAGCATAATACCTAAATTTGTAGTAATCCCTATCTGGGATGCCCTTTGGACATTTGCATATGTGTCTCAGATTACATTTATTGAGCTGCTTAACAGGTTGCCCATACCATTTGATAAAAGCTTATAGTGCCAATAACTGAGCAATTATCTTACAAAACCTCATAGCTTTTTGATATTTTCTCTACGGCAAAGCTTACTGGAGTGTGCCCTTAGATTTTGATGGGTGTAATTCCCTATACACTGTTCTTTTATTGATGGAATACTGATGGAATAATCCATCACAGCTGCTTTTTAAAGTTCTCATTCTCTTTTTTGTTGAAGCAAAATCTGAATCTGCTACCTTGCACGTGCAGCTCATGACTTGAACGCAGTTCATCTGTCTCACTTTCCCAATCCTCACAGATTTCTGTTTCACAACATTTTATGCAGTGAAGCTGCTGGAAGGAGGCACTGGAGGAAGCTTTTCTGAGTCAGTGAGGCCCTTCAAACCCTGATTCTGCCACGAGCAGACCTGCACGCCCTCCAGCACATTCTGCAGCGAGCACTGAAGAATGAAGAAAAGGAATAGGTTTATTGTCAATAGTAGAACACGGGTTATGCCTACTTAAAAGACAACTTTTAAAACTTCAGTTTTCCTAAGCTGACCCTTCAAAATTAACCGGATTTATCATGAACAATTATTTATGCAATTTCAAAGTGGGATAATTATGGTGCATTGAACATAGAGCAGACTCGGGCTGCTCACTCATCTGGGGAAGATGATAGTGCCCAACCCAGCTGAGCAGGTTCAAACCTACCAACCTCCCTTCTGGGGGATGCAGCTCCTTTCTCCAGACCTGTCAGTGAGGCATATTTTGGCTCAACCTTTCCAGACACCTCCTCCTCACTGCCATTGCCTTCCTGGAGCTGTCACGGAGGTTGTGTTGCCCTGGCAGTGTCCCTTGGCACAGCGTCACTCTGACTCATCTTCCATTTCATGGCAGGCTCTGAAAACAGCTGCAGCTGTCAGAGGCTTGCTGTTACTTTGGAGCATCACGATAAAACTGTGCTTGCTAAATTATTCTGGTAAATGCAGCTTCCATGGTGTCAGAAGAAAGGTACAAAAAAAAAAAAAAAAAAGAAGAAGTTTTTTGCAGTGCATTATGGGCACAATTCCCCAGGCACGTTTGACTTTGAGCAATTGCCCAGGAAATCATAACCACAAAGCAAAAGCTAATACCCTGTTGCAGGGCAAAAAGAAAAACAACTTAGACAGAAAATATAAGAGAACCACAAAATATAGTGTAATACATAGTGTAATGCAGACATCTTTACAACTTAATCTTTTGCTATTACTAGAATTCATTTTTTCTGTGCAATGGGAGCACTTAATGGGTATAGTATTTTTTCCTTTAGTTTGAAATTTTTTTCTCAAGAGTACAACAACAGGCAATACTTCTTACTTCAGCAATATTCCTGGAAGCCTTAACATCCCAGTTTTAAGCATGGTAAGTACACATTTTCATATTACTCAAATTTGCAGATATGCACACGCAAGCTCTGCAAAATGCTGTCTCTGTCCACGTGTTAAAAAGAGCCCCATGCACAATATCAGCACCAAGTGAACACATCAAGTGTGTGAATAACTCTGTTTGCAAGAAGATGAGTGCACTGTAGGTCCTGCCATGTAAACTCACCTTTTCAAAGGACACCTGCCTGTATTTAAACTGGATAGTGGCAGCAGATTTAGCCATGGCAGGCAGAAATACAGCACAGGCTGCAAAACCCATACAAGAGGTTAGCCAGATATTTGGAGGGGTTTTGCAGGCTGTGCAGAGCTCTGTGTTACTGTGGCTATACTGTAATCAGTCCTTGAAACAGTTCTCCTAAAACTGACAGCCATGCAGTCAGATTTAATCTCTGAATATCTGGTGGCTCAGCTCTAATCTGCTGTTTCTGAATTGTCCTGAATTGTCCTGTCCAGTCACAAATCTGTTTCCACCACCCCAGCCAGGAAATGAAGAAATAGAATAGGTGTATTGTCAATAGTAGAACTCAGGTTATGCCTACTTAAGTGACAACTTTTAAAACTTCAGTTTTCCTAAGTTGACCCTTAACTGGATTTATCATGAACAATTATTTATGCGTTTCATAACATGAACAAATTTATGCAATTTCAAACTAGGATAATTATGGTGTATCAAAAATGTTTCTGTTTGAAAAGTTCTTCTGAAAAGAACTCATCTTTTACAAAATTGTTGAAAAATAGTACAGTTGAAAAGCAGTACAGAAAAATAGTAACTCTTTGTTGAAGAATACAAAGATTCCTGTTTAAGTTTGGTATTTTAATACATTTTTTGCCAAAGATAGTTCTGCCATTCAATAACAGCCATGGGTTCCCTTTCTGATTGATTTTTGATGACCACAAAGACTGAATCTCACTTTTTTTTAATAAACCATTTTCCTCAAAACAAAACAGTGTCTCAAGACACCCACTGCAGTGAGGGAGGAAACAGAATTTAGCGGTTTTTGTCTGGGACCATTTTCTCAGACAGAATTTTGAGACAAATGAATGCAGCTTTATGCCAATGACCAGAACCAGCACAAGCAATGCAAAACTGGCTGGCACCAAGAGGTGAAAATGTATGGAAAACCCTCCTGGCAGTGTGAAAGAGGAGGTGGCACGCGGAATAAAAAGCTAATTTGATTTTGACTGCTACTTGCATTGCAATATTCTACTTCTGTTTATTTTTTTTAAGATACCAGAGCTTCAGCTGGCCCAGAACAAAGCCGGAGGCTCAGGGCAACGTTCTGCTCTCCCAGAAGCATTATGCGCAGGCAGCCAGTTGACATTTATGTTGTTTCAGAGTAATATATCACAAGGAGAACGAGCAGTTGCTGTTCCTGATGATGTCAAGGTGATGGCACGATGGAAGTCTTCATGCTATCCCTGGAATCACAAGGCAGGAGGCCCCCACTGTCTGGGCAGCCTCAGGCAAGGGCTGCTTTGCATAGGAGTCACTGTGCTCTTGGAAATCAGAGAGGACATATCTGAAGTCAGATAAAACAGGAGTGGGTCCAAGCTTTTGCAACAGCCCTAGGCTTTCCTGCATGCTGTTTTAAAGGTCTCTTTAATTTGTGTTTATCTCTTTATTCCCCGCTGCTGGCTATGGCCAGAGCTCTGGAGGAAGGACAGCTGCTGTTTCCCTGCTAGAAACTAGAAGCACATACTGCGCCAAAAACACAGGATTTCTGTTTAATGAGAGGCTCTGACAAGGCTTGAATAATCACTGCAGCTTTGGCACTTTTTTAAAGTATAACTAGGCATTGTCTGGCTGTAAGTGTCAGAGGAAGGAGCAGCTTTTTGCACACAGTTGGGTTCGTGGATTTGGGGAGCAGCCTCGGTAGGGCCAGCTCGGAGCTGGGGAGGAAGAGACAGAAAGTGCCTGGCTCTGCCCCTCACCACAGCCTGTCCTGCAGGGTGGCTAAGCTAGCATGAGAAAGCACATTAGTGACAGATTACTGCCCCTCTTCCCTGTAACTCCTCTGGAAGCAAGGGTGATGCAAGGAGGATCCCACTGCTCGGAGCTCACAGCTGAGCTCATCTCCCACCTGCTCCCAAGAGCTCTGCACAAACGCTGCATCCTAATCCCCTAACACCAGAAAAAGAGAAAGGGGAAAAAAAAGATGGAAACTGACTTTGTAGAGAGATGGACAGCACAGCACACCAGTGATGTAAGAGAATAACAGCAAGAGATTTAGAATTCGACAATCAATTCCTACAAGGGTATAATGACAAAAAAAAAAAGAAGATGTTGAAGAGGTGATAGCATAAAATTATTCGAGCAATAATGAAATATTGTTGAAAAGGTGGTAGCATAAAATTATTCTAGCAAGACTTCTGCACACGTTCAGAAGAAAGCCCAAGCTTCTGCAAATGTCCAAAGTTGGAAAAGAGACAAAGGGAAAGAACAGAAATGTTGTGATCATTAAACAAACCAGAAAGAAAACCTGGGTAACTCTAGATCTGGCAGTCTGACTTCAGTTCCAGGTAGGATATTATCAAAACCTGAGAGGAGCATCTATTTTTACTTGGATAAAGCAGACAAAGATATTGGCTTAAAGCCAAGGGGGATTTGTGAATGAAACAACGCCAAAGAAATCTGATAGCCTGTTTTAATATGGTATCTGAGTGGGTGGGTTTTCATAAAAAAGATCTGTGCCCTATGGAAACAGCTTAAATAATGCCTGGATAAGAATCCAATAAAGTGACAAGCAAACGCTTTGCACACATAATGTGTCCTTACAGAAAAGTCCTCGTGCTTCTTTCAAGGATATCTTTTTGCTCAGGTGTTTCCTTCATAACAAGACAAAATGGATTTTGATCAACATAATTCAGCAATTAAACATGGGATAGACATAATAAAAGAGAGTAGACCCTCCTGCTTGACATTTCTACCTCTGTCTTTCTTTTCCTCTCCTGTCTCTCTCTTCCTTCCATCCTTCTCTTTCACCTGTTCTTTTTCTCATTTTCTCTTTCTCTTTCTCCTTTTCTTTCTCTCTCCCCTATTTGCCCTCTCTCATACATGCTTTCCATATAAACTCCTGATTTCATGCTTCCTTCCATTTTGTTGGAATGCTGACCACAGGCTGCTGAGATGAGCTACATTGAAGGATCACGCTTAGAAGAACTTAAAAGAAAGAGAAACTCAATACTGAGTGTCTCAAGAGGTGGAATCAGGGCTTAATTTACTAATGAATTAAAGCCATGGATTATTATGTTCACACCAAAATTTTTACTGGCATAAATCCATGGCAGCACTGAATCAAAACTGCATCAGAACAGATCTAATCCCCTCCGCTATGGATGGGATGGGCTCGCTGGAAAGTGTTTCTTGGCAAAATCAGGCAATAATCTGGACAGAGCCTATACAACGTGCCTGGACAGAGCTACAGCAAGTTTGGTTTCCTTTTCCTTATGCCTGGGTTTTGAATTCACAACGAGAACCAGACATGGCTGTTCTTGTGTGGCATCAAAAGAAATTGTTCTTTCTTTCCATAAGCTAATAAAGCAATGGAATGGCATGGTAATGTCTCCTCTTTTTTTATTTTTTGTTCAGATTGGAAGATATTAAAACCACTTTGATTTTTCCTTGCAGTTCTAGGGGAGAAAACATCAGAAGCTGCATGCCAGGGAAAATTCAATTGAAAAGGAATGTTCTGGTCCCAGCTGCTGCCATGGCTCAGCCATGGTCTGGCTGCTCTCCCTTCCCCAGGCTCCTCAAGCAAATTGTGATCTGTGTGCCATGGCACAGCTTCATTCCCCACCCAGAGCAGGGCAGCAGCCACAGGCAGTTCCCATTCTCTCTGCTGTGCTCTGCTTTGCTGTCTCCCCCCTGGCAATGCAAGGCCACTGCACCTGCACTTGGTCGAGATCCAATAAATTTTATCAAATCTTCTTGAACAACTGAGCTTCTCACATATCTACAGCTTCTCTGACACAACTTTTTGTTCTAATCATTTTTCACAGATGGATTCTGAGAGCTTTATATATTTATAATTCAGAAAAATCTCCAGGATTTCTGGATGCCTCTAATGGCTGCATGGATGGGACCACAGGCAAAATTTCAGAATAGCAATGTTATAGTTCATGTACTCATGTCTCCATTAGCATACACAGCAGACACAGAGAGAAAGGTTATGGAAATTCTAGAAAACCCCTTGAAATGTCATCATTGCTTATGAATTTGTATATGGAAATCTAATACACAGAGACTGCCTGATTAGGCATAGTTCTGTGCCTCACTACTGCCTATCAATGTCTTTGCCCTTTAGGATCTAAGGATGGGGGTGAAAAAAAGAAGGAAAATGGAAGGATGAGGTTCTAAAATGGTCTGTGTCTGGCACAGAGAATTTAATCCCTGCTAGGTCTGCAGAATGTATTCAGTCCCTTCTCTGAGCCCTGTGTAGAACTGCAGAGAGCCGACAATGAGACCTCCTGGAAGCACGCTCACCCAGGCTGTTCCAAGTGCCAGTTTTACTTCCTTGAGGACAATCCTGTGGAAAATTGGCTGTAATGGCTCTCCATGGGAATGAGTATGCTGACTGGAGCAACTGTTTGAGGGCAGTTCTCCCTGCCCTGTGCCTAAAGCAGGAGCCAGGGTGAGAAGCTGTCACAGCTGTAACATGTGCAGTGGGACATGAAGGAAAGGTCGCGCTCCCTGCTCTGGTGTGAAGGCACAATTGCCTTCCTTGCTTGGCAGTTTCAGAGCAGGACTTGCCACTCAGCCAGAACTGAGAGCCACAGTCCAGGCTAGAGGCTGAGCTGAGCACTGGATAATTCTCCATGCACGGGGATTTTGTAGCAGAAATTGTGAGTGAAGCCAAGGACACAGTAAGACGGCAAAAACCTGAAGTTCTTTCCCCTTCTAGAAAATCTTGCAAACACTTGAGTGAGAAAGAATTGTGAACCACACAGGTATGCTGCATTTCCCCTCTCTGCCAAGGCTCACCTGATAATTTTTGAGCATCAGAATCGTTCATTCAGAGCAACCATCGCTTCCAGAGACCAATGGTGGAGATTAAATCCTCAGATTCAAGTAGGATCAGTCAGTTTTCTGAGCTTCAGCCCAGAGGTGCCTTCCCACATGACCAAGGCTTCAATCCCAGCTGATTCCCAGCTGTGCCTAAGCAGGAAAAGCCCTGCCAGACTCAGGGCAGCCTCCTCCTCTATGTATTGCATGGCCTTCGCATGCTGTGGAGACAGAACCTACATTACCCAAAAATTCTTTCCTCCAGCCTCAAATTTGAGAAGTTAATCTCAAAGGTGGCACTCAGTACCTATGTTCATACAACTGTGCCCTTACACCCAGCCAAATAAAGATCCCTATCCATAGGTGCATGTGTCATATGAATATTTAAACATATTTATCATTGGATGTTCAGAGGTAAACAGAAGAACCACTAAGTTTCTAATAGTCTTCTCAGAATTTTATTTCAGTTTCCTTCAGCTGGAATTAATTCAAATTTAATTAAATAAATACAGTAATAATTTATTTAATCATTTTCATAAGTTTTGACACCTTTTTTCTTGTACTTACAGGTTTCAATGTTTATCAACTGCCCCTATCCTGCAGTTTTAACTTAAGTTTACTTATTATATATTACTCCTATAAATTATTTGCAATAGCAAATGCTGTAACATAAAATTATAAAAAAAAATATGGCTAGAATGAATCTCAAAAGATTATTTCATGCAGTCCCTATGCTAAGGCAAAAGCACCTACCATTGCATGATTCCTGGGGATTTTCCTAACCTGACCATAAACACCTCCAGGGCTGCAGGATGTGTACCTTCCCTGGAGATGTCCTGCATTGCTTCCCTGCCCTCACACTCTCTCAATTTCCCCTAACACCTGAATTGAATCCTGCTTGCTAATTCACCTGGTACCATCAAGGCAAATGCTGACTTTTAGGTAGCAGAAGGAATGTTTTCAGGGAAACTTTCAGGGAAACCATGGAACAAAGTAATGGACTCCTTATCTTAGCATTTAAGAAATTCCTTTTATATAATTTTTGTAGCTGGAGAAAAAGCCTGAAACATTCATGAGGATTGCTTTTTCTGAAATTTATGTTATCACTGGTGACATGTAATGATGAGGTTGCAACAACCTCAATAAGTCACACAAGGAAATTAAAAAGAAATTCACACAACTTTTAAAATTTATTAACAAACCATCATCTGTTTTATTCCTGCAGGATTTCCAGTAGTTATTGTTATTACAGATGAGACCTTGATACCTAATAACACCAAATGTTATTTTGGGCATCCATTCACATAATACTTCTGTAAGAAAGAGCCATGCCAGATTACCAGTGGGATGTGATTTGATATGAGCAACTTATCAAGAACTGACATCAGTGTTTCTATTTTCATTGCTGAAAAATTTCTATACAAAGCTATAAAACATTCATGTCCAGCAAGAGGAAACAGATGAGGTGTGCCTTTCACACAGATATGTGGTGCAGTTACTGGAAAAGGGAAAAGTTGATCTGGCGGCATTGCTAGCACACTGAGCACGGAGCTGTCCTGGATCAAAGGCATCCTAAAACTTTCTCCAGGCCCATCCAATGTCAGACATGAGCCCATCCTACTGAAGGCTGGTAGACAGGGAGGATAGAAGCTTTTGGAAGGACTGCAGAGAAAGAAAGAACATTAGCAAGCACTGGCTGATAGGAACGTGGGACTAAAAAGGGCCAAAATACGAGGGATGACCATAGAGGAGGGAAAAGGATGAAGGAAAAGGAAAAGTTAGGAATTATGTTAACAGCACACTGACCTGAGCACACACTGGCCTAAGGTTCCTTGCAGAAATGCCATGTATATGAGCTCATGGGCACTGTTAGAACACTGCCCTAATTGCTTTATACTGAAACAGGAATCTTTCCTTCCCATAGACATTTGTGTTCCCAAACCTCTGAAACGAAGCTTTAGCAAAATTAAGGAGCTTCATTTGCATCCTATCTGTCCTTCCTGCTGTAAACACAATAAACCCAAGGTCCCTGGGCAATGGCTTCAAATGGAGCTCTCAGCTCCCTACAAACCAGAACGTGTCAATTAGCTGGCATCTCACATTTTCCTAAAGACGATAGCAGAGCAAATTCTTCTGTGCATGTCAGTAAACCCATCTTTTAAAGCTAAATCTTAAATGGCATTCAAAGAACATGAAAGGAATATTAACGGCTCTATTGCGATTTAATTTATGCCTTTTTTTGCAGCAGCAACTCATTCCGGTGATCATAAAGTCATTAACCTTTAAAAACTCAAGATTTAACCAAAAGGATTTAAAGGGATTTAGTCCAGAATTTTACAGACCTTGCCAAAGTGTAATCTGAAGTCTTACATTTTTGTTCCCATCTTCAGCATGCCAGAGCCTGAATCATAAAGCCAGCACTCAGCATCTTGGCCGTGGGTCAAGAGCAACTGAAGTCACACGCAGGGTGAAGTGGTGAAGGTGACATTGCCCCTACCTGGCTCACACCAAAAAAGCACTGATCTCTGCAGCAACCTCTGAAGGGCTTCAGCTCAGAAATTTGTGACAAAGGCTCTGATTCCAGGTTTTTCCACAATCTTTTACTATTATGAGAAAGTTCTCACTCCTTTGAGGTCAGTGAGACAATTCACACAGGCAGCATTATTCAACTCTGTCAAATGTTTCAAGGTTCATTTCCTTAATTTGCAAAAGGTGTTTACATAAAGGGTGTTACTGCTGCTGGAGAGTTTTATAGTCTGCAATACAGAGATGTTTGTATCACTTACATAACATTGTTTATCAAGCCAGAGTTATCTTTCAATAACATTGACATGACAAAAATAATTACACATAATTTCTGAAGCAGTTATTCAGAGAAAATGCTACACTATGCCACTACAGAAAACCAAGTGTGCATTTTCAGAAAACTGTTCGTTATAATTTTAGAACACCTTGTTGTAAAAAGCTAAAGACACCCTCAAATTTGAGTTTGACAAGTCTTCTGCACCATATTTTAAACACTCAATAATGAAAGAGAATATAGGTGTTGTAGACTTACCATTATTTAGATATCAAGACTTGAATCCTGTTGAAAGGAACCAATATTTTTAATATTGTATGTTTCAAAACAAATCATAATTCTCTGAGCATAAATTAAAATAACTAAATGAAACAAATCAGTTTTGTTTCCAGTTACCAGGTAAAATAATTTTAATAAAAGAGATTAAATTGATTTATTATTAGAAGCTGATATTCAAATTAAATTAAATACTTGTGACATTGCATTTTTTTAAATAATTTTTTTAAAAATAGGTTTAAAGTTTCAATAAAGCTACAACTTTTAGATTATTATCCACATCATCTAAATACTCTGTTTAGTATCCAGAGTAAGAAAGTGTCAGAAAAGCCTGGATGGAAATTCATCACTGACCTGGGACATGCAGTGCTGAGTTTTTGATCATATGATTGACAACTGGCAGGAGCCTGCATTGTTTCTCTGTTACCTAGTGAGTATATTTGCAAGGTATTAGGAGCACAACATGTGTCAGTACTGGGCAAGAGAGAAAAAGGCTGAAAACCAAGCAGCAATAAATATTCCTATCCAAAAGAGTGCTTCCTGACAACACTGAGCTGGAGAAATAAGTAAATGCAAACAATCAAAGAAACAATCAAATTTTTAATAACCCTCATTCTCATGGAGCTGGCTCTGAGCACAGACTTCCCAATGTTCTTGTCCCTAAATGGAGCAGACAATTCCCAATCCCTTTTGGAATTTGAGACATCAATTTTGTGACTCCTGGGCCAGACTAGTCATAACAAGATAATTAATTAACTGGGAGTATTCGGATCATGATCAAAGCAGTATGTGAAGCCTTTGCATGCCTCTTTTTGAAATGCTCTGATTAAACATTTGTGACTCCTCTGGGACTGGGTAAGAGCTTCTGCAATGCTCCAGCTACCAAAAAACACCAAAGAAGTGGTGCTATCCTCACCATCAAACTCTGACAGCCATTCCTTCACCTTTCCCAGATCCTGTCCAACACAGGTAAATCATAAAAAAATTTAAAAATAAATTCAAAGGGCTACACAATATGGAAATTATTTTCATGAGCTACAGTTCACCTATCTGATAAACCACTGACACAAACAGGTGAACAGCAACAAATAGATATCATATTAAAGGGGTAGAAAGGGCTCAAATAGCCCATGCCTGTCTCTCCTTCCATTTCAATCTACATAGTAAATCTAAATATTCACCATTTTGGTGTCCAAGAATCACACATAAACTTTGATGTGCATGCATATTTACTGTCTTAATAAACATAAATTATGCAAATATATAAAAACTTTAAATACTTTGAGCGCTTGAGTTAGGCACATATGTACGCCCCAACTGTTTGAAAATCCACATGAAATAAGTGTAATATTTGGTTGTGCAATCACATAAATTGCATTTCTTGAGCTCCTGACCAGCTGGACTGCATTTAGCCAGTGGGTCTCCTCTGACCAAGCCTGTGCCTAGGACTTACATGAGTTTTCCACCATACAAAATTAATATTTACAGATGGAAATCCCTGCTGGACTGAGGCTTAAGCTACCTTCCTGGGAAGTACTGCTGCATTCCAGGCCTCTGAATATCTTTTAACAGCTGCTGTTGAAAAATTAACTGTGACACAGTGGGATGAAGGCACATGCTCATGTCCAGCCCCAGTGCAGGCATTCATGGCCTGGGCAGATGTGGCTGTCAAATGAGGGCTCCTCTGTTTCCAAAAGGTCCAGTCTCAGGCTGATGAGCCATTTCTCTGACTCAAACCCAACATCTGTATCTGGAAGCATAAAAAACATAAGAGTGGTAGAGCTTTGCCACTGGCAGGCAAGAAATTCACCTTCCAGTCTCATTAAAAGATCATTATTATAAGAGCTTAAGGAATTTTAAGCACTTTTAAAGGTGTCATTTTTTTTCAAGTGAACTGGTTGTTAGTTTTTCTTGCCATTGAAATGAGTGGAGAGATTTATGGCAGGTGGCAACACCTTCCACACCTTGCGCTGGAGGCTCAGGTTTCATGGATGTCTGACTGCAGCCAAGTAGCGGGTGGCAAAAGTCGAAATCTCAGCGAAGGGGAAGATTGATGTGGGTACCCTGGAACACCTGCTGCTGAAGCCATTAGTGCTTGGGACACTCTCCTGCCTGCTCTGAGGATGGTGTGAACTGTCCTCCTGCCCTTTGCAGAAGGAGAACCAGGCCCTTACTGGACAAGATTAATAGGAGCAGGTCTGCCATTGATTGTGGGCTGCTGTCCTCACCATGTCAGAGGGCAGGGCAAGGGCTGAATTACAGCTACCCAGGGACTCCAGAATATGAGTAGGAATCAAACTGACAGGTACACACTGGAAATTAAAGCATGCTGGATCTGAGGGAAATCAATACAGAAATCAGAAAGACTTATGTTTCCAGTTACTTGCAGCCTACAACAGTCCAAATCCTGCAGAGCTGTTTCATTAAAACATTTCTTTGCTTAGTCCAGATAAAGAATTCCTGCCACTTTGACCACTGGCAGCATACTCATGTAATGCTTATTCCAGAGAAATGTGGATTTCTCAGAGAGCCAGAAAGAATAAGAACTTACACAAGGAGAAAAATAATAATGTAACAACAGGGGTTTAAATTTAAAGTTTGAGAAATAGTTCAGCTCTGTAGACCAGAGCTATGTAAGAAGTGAATTTTTTTGCAGAGATCAGAGAGGGAATTAAATTCTTCCCATATGCCAAACAAAACCCTGGAGAAGCAGTTCCTTCAGCCCTCTCTGTGAGTCAATAACCCCTTGTAGTGGATGAGTTTGCCTCATTATGAAACACGTTGATACTTGTATAGAAGATGGAGTTCTCCTCACTATTCTGCATCTCTTCAAATGTGCTGAGTTTCCAACAATCTCAGATCTGCCAGGTTGGTTCTTTTTTGAAGACTGTTAGCTTCAGCATTGCTGGGTACAGACTGTAAACATAAAATTTAAAAGCTTAAAAAACCCCACCAAATTCTATTACTATTATATTATTATTATTATTATTATTATTATTATTTCTCATTGTTTTTAAGCTATCTCCTGTGTTTTCTGGATTCAGGATGACTAGAGAGGTTAGCCAAATCTGTAAAGAATTATATCTTCTGATTGTCATTGAATTTTTCTGCTCTAATGAGGCAGAAAAGTCTACCTAGATCCTCATATCTAGTACACACTGCTAGTACTCTAAATAGATTTGCTGAGTTTTCATTTCCTCTGAAAGAAAATCTTGTATGGCTTCTCCATCCCTCTGCTTGGAGATCCTACCCTAATGATTAGCTACATTCCACTTTGAACTGTTATTAATATTCCCCATATGTAATTAAAGCCTCTAATTCTACACAGAGACATCCTGACAAACAAGCAGCTGTCTGTCTTTTTTACTTCATTGTGGTTCTTGAACTCTCGGCTCAGGTTATGTGTTTCTGGAATGTCAAATAAGGAATTCACTTTTCCGTCCATCAGTTTACACTCTGTGTGCAGTTTGATGGCATCTTGCTAATACAGCCTGGTTGCACTGTAATTCACCTTATAATCCATTGTATCAACACTGACTGTTCAATGTGTGACTTCCTAACAAGGTGGCTGGTGCCTCTTAGGTGCTGGGTTGCCTTGGGAGAGCTGCATTTTAAATTGTATGCCCAGCATCCAAACCTGCCTGGCCTGGAGTTCCCAACTGTCATAATTAGATATAGATCCCTTCACTGGAAAAAAAGCAAAAGAAATGCTCTGCTCAGGCAAAAAGGTGTCCATAGGACAAGAGGAAATGACCTCAAGTTGTTCCAGAGAATGTTTAGACTGGATATGAGGAAATATTTATTCACTGGCAGGGTTGCCAAGCACTGGGCCAGGCTGCCCAGGGAACTGGTTGAGCCACCATCTCTGGAGGTATTTAAAAGACATTTGGATGTGGTGCATAGGGACAAGGTTTTGTGGTGGATGTGGCAGTGCTGGGTTGGACTTGATGATCTAGAAGTTCTTTTCCAACAATCTTACAGTTCTATGGTTCTACATTTCAGTTGTTGAGTTAAGCACAAAAAGCCTGTGCTGCCTCCAGGTGCGCTGCATGAGCCACTGGGGCACTGCTCGCTTCTCTTTTGGGCACTTTCAGTGCATGGATTAGATTATTTTATTGATTTTGCTTTTTTTTTTTTTTTTTGATGCCTCAGAAAGAGCAGGAAATTGGATCAGCACATGGCAGGCCTGACTGTTGGCTGCAGGACAGGCTCTGGATGCTGGAATTCTCCTCACCTCCCAATGATCCATGCACATCTGACCGTGTCTCATGTGTCCCCTGCTCTACCTGCAGATACCATGAGGATATCAGTATTTTTACAGAGCCCTTTGAAATCTACCAGTGAAGGTGAAGGTGATGCAAGAAAAAACAAGATAATATCATAAGATAGGCACTGGGCTGCTGGTTGATGCACATTTATGAAGCATGGATGAGTTCACAGGCACTGCTGCCAGTTTTTGGTCCAAATTACGCCACAAGAAATTCACAGCAGATAAGACAGCTAAAGGGTGGGTGAAATAAGATCTAGAAAGGTGGTAGGTTTCAGCAGAGGTTCTCACATAGGTGGAAGTGAAGAGAAGTGTCTGGGAAGCGCCACTTGCCAGCTGGAAACTCACAGGGAACTCTGCTGGACCCAAGAAACCCAAGAAAACGTTCCTTCTCAGCCAGCAAACGCCCTCTGCTGTCATTATTAACAAGGGATTTTTCTACACTCACTATTCAGTTTGCCAGGTTTTCTGTAATATATGTAAGGCCTTAACCACAATGTTTAATGGAATAGTATGGGAAATTTTTCAGTCTGAAATGCAGAGTGAAAGGAAAACTGAAGATTATTGTCCAAAAAAAAAAAAAAAAATCTAAAATGCAAATTTTGTTTTCTGATCCCATACTCAGTCCAGTTTCTTGATCAAATCTGTTCATGCAGACAGCAGCAGGCACATGCAATCTCACTGCCCTTAGCTTAAGTCATGGATGTAGGAATCTGCTCCTGCATTTTAGTGACAATGAGGGCTTTTGCCTTGACCTTCTCCATAGAAAAAAGTTTGGAAATCAGGAAAATTCCCATTAATGGAACATAACTAGAAAATAGCCTGAACAGCCAGCTTGAACTTCAGTGTTACCTTACACCAGTGAAGTGTTTGCAGTCAGTCATCTATAATTTAATCTATGATAGTTTAGATGTTACCAAGAGTGAAGGGGCAGCTCTCACTAACCAAACAAAGAAAGGAAAAAAAAAGTATTAAAAAAGAATAATACACAGTTTTGTTTACATGTGGCACTGAGGATGCTTCAACAATCCATGGGGCAGTTTCTTGGGAAAAAAAAAAGCTAACTCTTGTTTGTAGTATTTTCCATTCTTTTTACACTCACTAAGCAATGCACTAATGGTCAAACCACACATGCAGGTCTGTGATATGTTAGAAGACATCAGCCTGTTAGTAGTGTGGATTGTTCTCCATGAGACAGCCCCTTCTGCATGGGATGGCAGGGCAGTCTGACCCATCTGCCACATCTGGTGCCTGACAAGGTGGAGACAGGTGGGTGCTCAAAGTTCTGCCAAAATTAAAAACTTCCACTGGAGTCAAATTTAAGCCAAAATAAATGAAATCAAATTATTTTTCATCTGGAAGCTGAGTATTTTACCTGGTTTTCGTCCACTGAACAGCACACACATATGTAAGTACTGCATAGGACAGGCAAGATGGGGTAGATAAAATGTTGCTGAAGTGCTCTAGTGTCACAGGCATATTTTCTAAAAAATCCTTCCATTAGGATCTTTTCTCCTGAGAAGCTGGGAAACTTCAACTTCTCCATATTTTGCTGCTTTGGAATGTGATTTGGAGAATTGTTTATCCAGCATGTGAAATTGGTTTTACTTGATGACCAATGACAGCCACCTGTATCCATGTTATGAGCAGTCACAAGATTTTATTATCATTCTTCTTCCTTTCTTTGCTATTTTTCCGGCCTTCTGATGTCTCCTTTCTCTCTTTCTTTTAGTTTAGTTTTAGTATATAATTTTCTTTTAATATAATATATATAATGAAATAATAAATCATCCTCCTGAAACATGGAGTCAAGATTCTCATCTCTTTCCTCATCCTGGGACCCCTGCAAACACCACCACACTCTTACTCTGCCTCCTTCACAGAGTCTCTGAGGCTCTTGGTGTAATTTCTGCTTGCAGGAATCCTGAAGTGTAAATCAGAAAGATCAGCTTTATTTCTTGCTCATGCATCATTTTGGCTGAACCAGGTTCATTTTGGAGAAGACACTGAGCTTCAGATGTAGAACTGACCACTGCCCAGGGCAAATCTGTGATCTGCTGCCATGATGTGCCTGCTTTAGTTTAGTGGGTTTAGTGTCACCAAAGTGTCACAGCAATTCCTGCATCTGGCACAGCTGGACCTGGGCAGGTGGTGGCTTCCAAAGGCTCAGTGCTGCTTCTGTCAAACCTGCAGCAGTGCTCTGCTGGAAAATGAAAATACCAAACACGGTGAGGAAGGAAAAAAACCTAAAGGGACACTTTTAGAACAAATGACCTGGAGGCCTGCAAGTGTCACTGTCCCAGTGTGAAAAGCTGTCCACTGGTGCCATCTTGTGGGTCCAGAGCCACCCCCGTGCCACAGAGGCTGAGCTCACTCCACCGAGGTCCAACTCTCCCCTGACTTAAAGCCTGGGTCTCTTTTTAGTGCTCTTTAACGTGCTTCATATTTCTAAGAGCAAACATCTGTCCTCTTAGCAAAGGACCAACCCTGAACCTTGATTTTTGCTCAGGCAGCATTGTGTCTACTACATAAAATGACAACCCTGTACAAGTAAACAGGAATCACACAAAGGGCAACTATCAAAATCAACGAGTTTCATCAAACATATCAGCCCACCCCACCATTTACAGCTCTCCACAGAAATTATTTTTGTCTTTATTAATATCCAGGCCTACACACTGCAAAATGCAGAAGTTGGAACTGAAAGCAATTGAATGGAAATATTGCAGCACAAAAGACAACTCCTATGAAGATACAAGCTGATCAGGTAACAGAAGTGTGAGAAAAAGTAGGTTTATAGGTATTATCCTGACATAAGGGTCCACTGTTCTCTTTTTGCCAAAATTTAGTTCTTCTTCCCCAGGAAGAAAGTGTAAAATTACTGAGCCTTTCAGCTACATTCCCATTTAGAAAAAGAGCTGGAGAAGCGAAATTTTATTTATAAAGTGATAACACCTAAAATAAATGGCAAAGCTATGTTTTTTAGGTCAGTACAGAACTGCTGAATAAAAGTGGAGCTCCTCATATTAGTGGGGGAAGAACCCTACAAAACTTAATAAAAAATTAACCAAAAGCACAAATCTTTATTAACTCTCTCATGGTCCCAATGAATCCACTGCCAACAGTAAAATGTGCACCTGGCAATCCTAATACCACATGTCAGGATCTGTGCTAAGATATGTTAATTTAAGTGATTAAGGATTAACAACTTGGTCAACATGACATTGATGAAAAAAGCAGACAGCAGCTTCCTGCAGTTGGCAAATCTCTTTCCTTTCTAGCTTAGGGATGCAGCAACCGTGGTACAACATCCCCTAAATTCTGATTGCAGATGTGCATAAAACTTACAGTGAATGTTGTCACAATGGGATCTTCAATGTCCACTAACAGACAAAAGCCTTGATCCTATTCTTGAATATATCAGCTTGAAACTGCAGTAATTCCTTTGGCTAGCATCATGGAGAATAGAGTGTGTTCTATAGCTGCTGGATTTCTTCAAGAGGCAATGACTGTATATCACTAACTTCAAAAGGAAAAAAACAACTAGGCCAATATAATTTTTTAACCTTTCCTCTTCATGTGTTTGTATGATATCTTAAAGGAAAAGCTATGTACAGGGAAGAGTTTCTGTGCTGGAAAGCATTGCAGGATAACAAAGGCATGTTCATGTGACAGGCAAGTCTAGCTGTTAGCGTGCTGTAATGCATAACCATTGTTGTACATGTAATTATTGTAACTGGTCCAGTCATCTGCACACTGATATTCTTGATTAGACTGAATGTAGGGATGATAAATTGTTTCTTTTCCCAAGAAATAAGCTGGAGCCAGTCTCTTTAGAACAACAGCACTGAACTGGTACGTCAGCTTCCTACGGATCTTAATGATTTCCCCTGTTCTTCCATAATTCCTCAGTGCTCTGGCCATCTTCTGGTAAGTCATGATCTTGCGGTTCCCCTTTCTTTCTCCCCACAGTTCTGCAAGTTTCTCCTTGTTTTTGGAGACAAACTGGAAGACACCATTTGGCTTATCCACCCACTGGATGCAGTTTGCCATGGCTGGATCATAGAGAGACTCATGGAGGTATTCAAATAGTCGAAGCTTTTTTCTACCTGTATGAAATAAATCACAAAATGTCAGAACTCAACTCATGTGTCACTGTCATATTTTCTGAAAAATCCCTTTGCCAGGATTTCTTCTCCTAGGAAGATGAAAAGCCTCAGCTTCTCCTGTGTTTGCTGTAATGTAGTCTGGAGGTTGTTTATCCAAACTTGTGAAATTTTTTTACTTAATGATCAATCACCATCAGCTGTGTCGGACTTTGAGGAGTCAGTCACGAGTTTTTCATTATCATTCTTGTTAAGCCTTCTTTCTGTATCCTTCTCTTTCTTTAGTATAGTTTTAGTATGGCATTCTTTAATATAATATAAAATCATAAAATAATAAATCAGCCTTCTGAGAACATGGAGTCAGATTCTTCATCTCTCACCTCGTCCTGGGGACCCTCACAACCTCAACACTTGTGCTTGTTTTAAAAGATGATCAGTTGTCTTTTTCCTGGAAAGGTCTTACAAGCAAAAGCAGAGCTAAACCTAATAGGTTGTCCCAAATTAAAAGATCAGTATAAACTGTTCAAATCACAGAGATGTGAGCAACACAGAGTCATAGGAAGGGACCCAGAAGGATCATCAATTCCAACTCTTAAGTGAATGGCTCATGCAGGGATCAAATCCACAACCTTGACATTATCAGCACCACGCACTAATTCTGAACGTATCTGTGGTGACAGAAGGGGATTTGGTCATCAGAGCTTCAAGAGAAGGTTATGTGGGGATTATAACAAATATCTGGTGACTTCACTGTGTGGTAGGTCTCAGAAGCATCAGTCTGCAGACACATGCTATGCAGGTGCACACTCAAGGAACACACAGCAGGAAATTACAACCTCAGAGAGGGCAGGAAAGAGGTTCTGGAGAGCCAATCTGAATGTTTGAATAAACGGTTTCCCTGTTTATTCAAAACTCGGAGATTTTGAGATGATGGTTTTGTTGGGTTTGTTTCAGGAATGTTTTGGTGATGCAAGCTAGTCTCTGATATAAGAAAGGGTAAGTGGGTGAGCAGGAAAATCAGGTTAGTTTTTAACCAGAAACCTCATGTAATCAATAAAGAGCAAGATCTTCTGGTAGCCTGTGATGTTGTAAAAATCTGCAGAAGTGTCAGTTTGCATTCCCATGCAGAAAAAAGCAGGCTTGGTACTGAAATATTTGCCAGTTAATTAAGTGCTTCTCTCCACAGGCTCAGTTCTCAAACTTCAGTTTCCTAGTGAGGCTTATTTAGTTTCACATAGATCTTGTAGATTCTACTCTATGAAGTGTTTCTAGTTCCCTTCCCAAAGCCAAGGGTGATCAAGAAGCTGCTGGAAGGAGGAAGAATTTAAGATTATCAGACAAAGAGGAACATTTTGCAGAAGAGAGAATCTGTGCAGAAGAACGTCTTCCACTTTAACCAAAGTAGAAATGAGCAGCTGCACCTAAAGTTCATAAAGTCTTGTCTTGTGTGGCTATTTTAAACTAGGAACAGGGGAAAAGTGACAGTTGCTAAGGAACACTGAGGTCAAGCCAAGACATCTGTCAGGGATGACAGTAACTCTGTAGCTGGTGATAAGGAAAGAGGAGAGAAGTAACAGTCAGATTGGGAAGAAGAAGAGCCTGAAATCAGAGGTACTTTCCAAAAAATTAATAAAGTTTCATTATCTAAGTAGAAATTGGCCTGTGGCCAGAAGGACATATTCTAGTAGAAATACACAGAGATTACTAAGGAGCTGAAAAGGAAACCTGTGAAGGACAGTGCCTTGTCACAGTGGGCACTTCTTAGTAGGTAACCCCCTTAGGTCCCCTCCAACATGAATTATCCTAGAAACTGATGGTAGAACAAACAAGACCAAGGGAAAATGCATGGACTGTGGACTAAATTTCTGCTGGAAAAGAATAGTGTAGCCATGTGTGCAGCAGCACTTGATTTAGTGCTGTTTGGCCTCTCAGTTCAGTGGTCATTTCTGCCCAAGTTTTTATTCCTAGACACATCACCTTTAGCTGATGCCTTTGTTGGAGAGGGCTAATTTGCTCTCATGTGTTTATGCAGCTGTGTTTGCAGAGCCCAGCTGTTATCTCCAAAGTGCAACGCACCAGTTTCAGATTGGGTCAGTTATCAGATCTCTGTACTGTATCTCATTGCATAAGGCAGTGATGTTCATTTCCAGGCCCTAAACATCAGTCCAAGCCAGCAGGTGAGTGCCTGCAGGTTTCTTATGTGGTGATTGGAGACAAGCAGGTTCCTCCAGAAGGTGTTTCAGAGCATCTGAATTAGATTTCAGTCTGAATGGTCCTGAAGCCACCTAATTGTCTCAGGGAAAATGCATCCAATTCAATTCTGAAGTGCCTCTCTTGACTGCCTCCACTGCACTGAGCATGATCTCAGATCATGGAATGGTTTTGTTGTGACTGAACTGGACTTTTTCAGAGGAAGCCTATCTCAAAAGATGCTTTCCAAAAGCATATCTACATATGAAGAGCTCTGAAGAGTACCCTTCAGAAGTTGACCAGCCTAAAGACTGCCCTAAATAAAATTTTGTGAAACAATTTAAACACAGAATTTGGGCTCTCAGTGCTGATGGTTTTATCTACAGATCTATTCCTAAAAAGCCTCTCTACTTGCTAGTGTACAGAAGATCTCTTATGTCTCAACAAGAAACTAGGTGGACTAAATTCATCCAGTGCAGTGAAAATAGTCCCCCACATCACGGTTTCTGGCAGGAATATCACCATGGACACAAAGAAATCTGTAAGAAGGCATAAAATGACCTCATAAGAATAGTTAATCACTGCAAATATGTGCAGGTTGTCTTCTGAAAAGGAAGATTGATGACAGTGTACAAGAAATAGCAACAGGAAATGAAGTTTAACAGAGCAGTAATAACTGAAGGTCAAGTCAGATACTGACATGTAAAATTCCCCAATGCAACCCTGGATAAGACTTGGAAAAGCAACAATTTCCTGTTTGAAAGGTTTTCATTTGCAATGGTGAATTTCAGCAATCTGAAGTTGAAAACTGCAGAATAGATGGTGGCTACTCTTCCCACCATCCCAAAGAATCTATGGTAGCAATAGTAGTAGCAGTAGTAAATAACAGTAGTAGTAGTAGTAGTAGCAGCTATTAAACAACAGAGACCACAGTGCTCAGCATCAATGGGCAGAGACAGCACCAAAAACTGACACCATGTGGTTAAAGCTGAGAAAAGGGGATTTCAAAAACCCAGCTAAATCAGGAAGCTACTTCAAAAGGCCTCATGGTCAAAAGTAGGTACAACAGCTCAGAGTTGAAGCTATGAAAATAAATCTCATCCAGCAGCCACAGAAAGAATGCTGAGTTCTTCCCCACCAAAAACATAAATAATGAATGCAATAGAAAAATGAAGTACTGCAATGACAACATCAGACAACCAATTCTTTGCAAAATAGATGCCAATTCAAGTAAACTCAACCAGAAGGAGCAGGAAAATAGCCATAAAAATGCTATTTTGCCATTAGAAGTGACAAAACTGAAAGGTGATTTGAAAAGTAAACTAAGGCATAAAATCCAGTGTGCAAAAATATTCATGTATGTGAAAAACCTTTAAGAAAATTACTGCTTATTGGGCCACATGAAATAAAATATATGGTATAAATGGATAAAGATGTTATTGCTAGCTAGATTTACTTATCTGCATCAGACTTCATCCTAAATGATTTTAAGTGAAACGTATCTCTGGTTTGATTTTCCATGTGGTAAGCAATGATGGAATAACTTAATAATAGATTTATCATTTATTATAATCTTATAAGATTTAGCAGATGGAAATTGAACACTAGTGTCCTAGTCACTAGTAAATGTTCACTCTTTTTTTTCCCGTTGAAACTTTAAAAAAATAGGTAAAAGAGAAAGAATTATTTGCTAAGAGGTTTTTTAAGTAACATAAATTACACATCAAGATATGATCTTTTTACAGACCTTTCCCTGCTTTTGGCTGGCCAGCAGCAGCATGCATCACTTGACTTTCTGGAGTATTCTGCAGTGTATGGTAGACAGTCTCATCTCCATAAAAATCCGCTGCACTGTTCTTCAGGAATTGAGACAATAAAAAGTTACTAACAGAGTACATTCTCTGAATTAAAAAAAAAAAACCCAAAAAAAAACCACAAAAAAAAACCCCAAAAAAACCAAAAAAAACCAAAACGTGGCAAATAATTGCCTGAAGCCTTCAAAATGCAACTTTTCATCGCCTCACCCATGAGAGACTTTTGTCAGCCATGAAGGCACTCAGTGTAGTGTACCAGTAACAAGCAGCACAAATTCTTGTCCAGGGGCAAGAGCTGCCCACCAGAGGAGAAGCTGAGAGGGAAAACAGCACAACAGCATCACCCTGGACCTTCAACCCTGCTGCTGGAACCAGAGCAGAGCAGCTCCCAGAGCTAGGAAAAGACAAGGACCACCTGGACAGTAGCCCCTACAGACTCTGTAGTTCCCATGCTGGGTTGTTGTTAACCTGCTGGGTGAAAATGGGCTTTTGTGGAATCTGCTTCCCTGAAATGATCTCCCCTGCAAAATTCATTTTCCATCACTCCTGGAGACCACATTCCCAATGCTTTTATATGGACTCTAATGGCTGAAGCTGTGCTCAGATAATGCTGCTCTTTCCAGAACTTTTAGAACAAACTGCTGTTGGAGAAATCAAAGTCATGGCTCTTTTTCACAGCGGCAGAAGCCACATCAGTGTTGGAAGTTGTTGTTCTCTGCCTGTTCCCAGGTAATATAAAGAAACCTTTTAGCCTATAACTAATTCTCTGGTAGGTTTGCTTGTCATCATATTATGTGATGAACCACAGAAGAGCATCAGAAGCAAACTGCTGACTCCTGAAAAGACATTATTAATCACATTTTGCAAATATTTCCCAAGGCAGTTTCAATTGAATCATGCCTGGCCAGACCAAATTTCTGTTAGTGCTAGCATAATTATTTGTATGAGAAATCCCAAATGAGCAATCAGCCTTCCAGTTATGTCTGACTATTGTTAGAGGTGAGCTCACTCACAATCACGTTTCTCCAGCTGTACCCTTGCTCCTCCACAGATGGTGCTGCACAGTAACTGGGGCTTGCTTGGAGGTGGTGGTGATGGTTGATCACAGCCAGGCAGTTTTTATAACCTGGGAATCAGGAGGAGGGAGCAAAAACCAAGTGAGTAATAAAGAGAGAAGAAGGAAAAAAGAAAACCACAACAGCAAATAATTTGACATGGTGCTGGGCCTGTCAAAAAACATTCTAGATAATAAAGTGTCCAGAGCCAAGATGTTCTACATCAGTAGGTTATCCAGCAAAATCTGTACTGCTGCTGCTGATCACACCCTTGGACTCATTTTTCTAGCCCTCACAAACGTGGAAAAATGGAAAGCAATTTTTTTAAAGACAAAATGTCAGATATTTCACAGCATCATGAAATTTTTTGGTTACTGGATAACAGAGGGCCATACAGACCACCAGACATAGGTGGTGGCTATCCAGTATGAATTGGATAAGACATAGGTGGTGGTTATCCAGTATGAATTGGATAAATATAGACTCTAATTATATTAATACACCTAGAAAGGAAAAGGACTGTCAGGCAGTTCTGCAGGCCATTAGTACAATGCAAGTCAGAGTCTCCAGTGGTGAATGAAGTTAAGGAGCATCAGAACATCTGCAGAGCCTGAAAGAATGACATAGAAGGAACCCAAGAACTTGTGATGCTTAAAGAAGCGGAGGAAAACACCAGACTAAAGACATTTGAAAAAATTACCAACTTCAAGTGGTCAGAAGAAGATATTGGAGGGTATGGGTACATCCATTGCAATTGGAAATGTGGGTGCAGCTGGGGACAGACTAAACACTGCATTGCAAGGGTTTAATAACTCCATCAGCCCTAACAACATATGTAAGGAAGAAGATTGAAAGTAATTAGATATAGTGAATCCTCCTGCATGTGTAAATTACCAGTGCAGTGGAACTAAAAAATTGTTAACAGCTGAAGATACAGCCCTACTGGTCTTATTTACATTTCATTTTATAGTAGATAATATGTAACTCAACTTCCTCATATGAAAGGCATTTCACACAAAAGACATCAGGTATTTTTTTCTGGGTATAGAGGGTTTGTGATGCAGCCTCATATTTTCCTTTCCTTGCATTTCTGCTTACAGTGTAAAAACAAAAGCACAAATTTTAAACATTATAGTAATTTAGTTACCAAAACCTTGCCAGAGCTGGAACAATTTACAGTTTCCTTGCATTGTAGGTTTTGTACAGTATACAATGCTTGAAGTCAAGAAAAACAGTTTTCTATTAATTATCCAGACTCGAACGATCATTCCTGCATTAAAATATTTACGGTTATTATTAGTGCACAAAAAATTAAATGAGGAAATTAATTTCACTTGCTGATCTTTTTTTTTTTTTCCTTTTACACTGGGATTCATGGCATAGCAGAAGGGCATTTTGAAGTTGAAACATTAAAACTGGGAAAAGGCTGTTGCACAGCAGTCATATATCCTCTGATTACAGGAAAAGTGAGCTCAATGCACCTGGGCTGCTGCTGGGAGGATGGTAAATGGGCCCATTCCAAGAGTTTCCCTGTGCTGTGACCTGGAAGATATTCCCCACACTGGGCAGTACTCATGGAGGGGTAAAAACCCTTCAAACAAATTTCCTCCTTTTCATCCTCAAAAAACAACCCCTTAATCCACTTCTGGGAACTTACTCCCCCACCTGTGTGTTTCAAGTGTGCTTTCCTGTAAGAAAGGAGCTGGGAAATGCAGTAGAAGGAGGGTGTTTGTTACCTGGTGGACACTGCATTTCTCTGTCAGAGTGCTGCTGCAGCACTTCTAGAGCATCCTCAAAAGCCTGGCCCAGCACGTCGTGGTCAGGAAAGCTCTGCAAGAACATTTTGCTGTCAGGACCCAGAAAAAAACCAGGCTGGTTCTTGTCAATCATCCTATTTATTATCCTAAATAAATACAGTGATGCTGTAAATTACACATCCTCCTGGAACTGATCTCTGGCAGGCACCAAGGCATCACCACAATCTTTTACTATTATGAGAAAGTTCTCACTCCTTTGAGGTCAGTGAGACAATTCACACAGGCAGCATTATTCAACTCTGTCAAATGCTTCAAGGTTCATTTCCTTAATTTGCAAAAGGTGTTTACATAAAGGGTGTTACTGCTGCTGGAGAGTTTTATAGTCTGCAATACAGAGATGTTTGTATCACTTACATAACATTGTTTATCAAGCCGGAGTTATCTTTCAATAACATTGACACGACAAAAATAATTACACATAATTTCTGAAGCAGTTATTCAGAGAAAATGCTACACTGTGCCACTACAGAAAGCCAAGTGTGCATTTTCAGAAAACTGTTCGTTATAGTTTTAGAACACCTTGTTGTAAAAAGCTAAAGACACCCTCAAATTTGTGTTGGACAGAGTCTTCTGCACCATATTTTAAACACTCAATAACGAAAGAGAATATAGGTGTTGTAGACTTACCATTATTTAGATATCAAGACTTGAATCCTGTTGAAAAGAACCAATATTTTTAATATTGTATGTTTCAAAACAAATAATAATTCTCTGAGCATAAATTAAAATAACTAAATGAAACAAATCAGTTTTGTTTCCAGTTACCGGGTAAAATATTTTTAATAACACAGATAAAATGGATTTATTATTAGAAGCTGATATTTAAATTAAATTAAATACTTGTGACACTGTATTTTTAAAAAATAAGTTTAAAGTTTTAGTAATGTTACAACTTTTAGATTATTATCCACACCATTGCAAATACATTTTTAAAGGCATTATAAAATGCAAATGTGTTATTGCAGACATCGAGTCTCAGTCAACATAACTTCTAATTTGCCCAACCTACATTAAATGCATGTGTTTGTCCTTTTGGTTCATAGCCAGTTGAAAAAAGTTTAGAATTTTTTCCTAATATAGATTAGCATATGACTATATGAACACACATAAATACTCAGACTAATTGTGAGTTCCAGAGGCAAATTTGATTGTTTAATAAACAGTGGAAATAGACACATTTTCGGCCAGTTTAACATGAACAATATTACACAGAAACACATCTTTAGTACCTCCTTTTTAATTTATATTTCTTAAAGAAAACCATAATCAGATTTTTTGTCTTGTTGATTTTTCCCCCATTATTATTTACATTATTATTTCAAAGCTGTAAACATAATAATCAATATATTACCATTTTACTCATTAAATACTTGATTGTTGTGTGTGTTGTTTCAAAATACAAAGAAGAGACTGGATACACAAATATTAATGAGGAAAAATTTTATCCAGCATTAACTGTGAGTGTTCTAAGCTGGGAATTTTGCCTCAGGTAAGTCTGTTATAGGGTACAGTCAAAATTTGCATAAGTGTTTTTAAATCTTGACAACTATATGGTGGAATCCTAGCAACTCACTAAAATCAGTGGGATATTTCTCTCTGGGTACAGTGCAATAAGTATTTGCACCATCTGATCCAAATCTATTCTAAAACCAGAATGGACAATGTCAATAATTTAGCTGCAATGGTGGCCACAGATTCCTGGGGCTCTGGGCTACAGAAATTAAATCTGCTTTGTAAAGATCCTCACATATTTTCCCCACAATTTTAAGTAACTCACTTGCCTTAAAGCGATTTTTTCTAACTCAGACTCCAAACTGATACCTTGACAGAACATCTACAGCCACCTCAATGCTTTGCAAAGTCTTAAATGCACAAGTATAGGCAAGGCACTGTTGAATGGTTATATCACTTGCATCAATGAATTCGTACCAAAAAAGAAAAAGGCACACCTTTAGCAAGCTTTAAAAAAAAAAAACAACCTGGGCACTTACCTAGAAATTCAGTTCCACACACAAAACAAGAATCTGTCTGGTTTTGGAAGTGAAAGAAAGACTGAGTTCCCACAGCAAAGGGCTGGCAAAGGGGCTGCATTAAATAGCTGATTTTAGGGAAGTGTTTTGCCTAGGGATTTTTTTGAGAGTATAGGTACAGTAAACTGCCAGCATGTCCCTTCATTCTGCACAAAAGAGGGTGATTTATACTGAAATAAATGAAATTAAATGTTTTAACTATTGTCTAAAACATGTGGGGTTAAAGCATGGGGAGCTTTTGTCTATGGCACCTTCTAACAAGTCTGTCACTGGTATCGTGGTAGGATGAATCTAGGGCAGAATTCCACATCCTTTATCTGTCCCACACAGGCTACACTGGATTTTGAGCTTTTATCTGAACCTTTCTGTTAGCTCAGTGTAAGGAGTGGACCAAACTAGACCTCAAAATAAAAGTTTGAAGGAATTTCAGAGTTCTGCTTCAAGGCTCGTGTTTGTAGCCCATGCCCAGCATTCAGACAAGCTGTAGTTGATGATCTGCCAAACACTTTCTGAGCAGCTCCAAGACATTCTGTTTCATCCCACAGGAACAGAACTCTGTGTATTTCAGCTCAGAGCTTCTTATTGCTGACAAAATCTAGTCTGTGCCATAGCTCTTTCCAGCCAAGTCTTTCAGAGGCACATTTTGCAGAATTTCCTTGGCATTTGCCACAAAACTGCTGTAAAATAGTAATTACCTCTTACATTATTTATGTATATTTTCTCAACCAAGAAACTAGAAAATAACTAGACTTGTTATTAAAGTTCAGTGAAAGAAGTTTGAACCCACCAACCATTTCTTGCTGGTTTCACATACAAGCTGCCTTTTCAAAATTTGCACCAAAAAGTTTCAGGATATATTTTTTTAATGAAATACATTAATATATGTATGTATTTTTTTGAAGTTCAGGTTCTATTTTGCATCGCTTCTCTCCTCTGACTTGGGCCTATAAAAGAAGATTGACTGGCAACCAGAGGGGACAAGGAGGGACTGTGACAAGGAGAGGAACAAGGGAATGAGGGAACAGCAAAGTCAGAGGACTTGGAGATGCTCCATAACTGAGCAGCCACAACACCAAAGAGATTGTGGCCCACAGAATGACCACAGTGGAGTAGAGAAAACTAGTAAGAAGGAAGCAGCAGTGGAAGAAAAGGGTGAGAAACAAGGATCAGCAGAGGGAAACCACAATGTCTTGACCCCAAAACCCTGTGCCACTCATTGCCTCGCCAAAGGAACTGAGTATAACCTGTGGAGATAACAAGAGGGGAGGAGATGTGTCTGGAGTGCAGCTGAGCCTGGGAAAGGGGAAGGAAAAATATTTTAATGTTTATCTTCTTTGCTTCCCAATACCCAAATCAGCAACAAAATATATTATATCAATAAGTTATGTTACATTGCCAAAGTGCACAAGCAGCGGTGAGAGTGGCTGCGTGCACCAAAGGAGGGTGAAGGTCAAGAGATGAAAGCTCTTTTGGTGGTTTTACCACCACTAAAATGATCCATCTTCCCAAATCAAACTGCTCTATTGGAAAGTTCTTGTTTCATATGAGAGGCTACAGCAGAAGGTAGGCAGCTCAGCAAAAGGTTTGTTTTCAGAGGGAATGGGAGAGTGCCATAGACAGCACAAACACACGGCATAGGAACAAGAGAAAATGCTGCCTCATAGGGGAGTTTTAAACTCTGGATGGGAGAATGGATTCCAAATAAAAATCTGAGAAAGAGAACTTACTCTTCACATCTTAATGTCTCTATCTTAAAAAATTGATGTGCCTGATAAAAAAATTTGAGTATCTGTTAGAAACCACATTGAGCTCTTCTCCTTCCTCCATGTTTTAAAAATAAACTTCAAACAACAGAATTATTGTTTAAGTTTCAGAAATTTCTTCTATCTCTGCTTAGCATAAAGGATACCTCACAGTGATAGTATCACAGTAGAAGCATTTTTACATCTGAATAAAACCCAGTACCAAATAGTGTATTACAGCACTTGTTAGAGAGTTTGAGAAAGCATAAAGATTCTTGCATGAGGCATTGTTCAAATATAGAATAAAAAGAAGTCCTGCCCTTCCTAAAGGAATTTAAAACTTGAAATGGCAAATTTTCTCACCCAGCATTTGTAGATTTCTTGAAGTTTTTTGAACATCAGACAATTTGTCACTGCTCAAATTACCCCTCAAAATAGAGGGCACTTAATAAAAAAAATATCCTCAATGTGACAGCCACAGAGATTTTCTGTGTTTCCATACTTGTTCTGGCCCTTGTCAGATGCCTTTGCCACTATTATTCTGGCCAAGCAACGCTGTAATAACCTTTGCCTTGGGTGAAAATTCACAATAATTACACCACCACAGATATTGTCTCCCTGAAAGTGGAAAAGTTGAGGGATCACATGCCTGTGCTCACCTCCCGAGTCTAACCATGCTGACCAGTGAACTTCAAAATCTTATGCTCCATTCAAGGCTCAGAAGAAACTGGAAAGTTTCTTGCAGCAAGGATGTAGCCTTTGCTCAATGCAGGAGATGCTTCTTCTTTTACATGTAGTGTGCAATAATAATCTAGGCATGAATATCTCACAGTGAATGAGCCTGCAGTCTGAACTTCAAATTAGTGGCCTCAGAAAATCCCTGAATTCCAATTCCTAGCCCTGGAATATGAAGAAAATTCTCATTTACAAAACCCAACAAAACAACCAAAATCAAATCACCAAACAAAGACAAAAAATAAATGCAGCTTTTTGCTAGCCTCAGTACTATTGTGTACCACGATTTTGGTCAGATAATTTAGAATGGAACACAAACAAAAATACCCCAAATAAAATGAAAGGGAAACATAAAAGCAAACAAAAAAACCAATTGTGGCATCATATCATACTAGCAAATCAGATAATGAAACTGACTTTCAAAGTCTCCTATTTGTGTTGGAAAAGTTTAGTCTATACATTAAAAACCACAGTTTTTTATTATTTCAAGTACCAAAAGATGAGGATATATCATAATTTCAAATTTCAAGGCCTCACTTGCCTTAGAAATAATTCTACAGATGAGAAAGTCTCTACAATGCAAAATATAGACTTTTATTATAATTGGTGGAGTTATAGTATTGTTTCCTTAGCTGGTGGAAATTGGTATAGAGCCACCAAAGGCAAAGAATCAGTGATGATTTCTGCAAACAGAGGTTGACACCATTATTATTTTCACTACAGTAAGGGGAAACATGCTGTGCCAGCCTTAATGTTGCACATAACTCCCTGAATTCCTGATTTGTTTTACATTTTTGTCTACCTTATAAAGCATTGCAGTGGGTTACCAAAAGAATGTCATTTTGGCATTTTAATTCTCATAAGAGCTCTTTATAGTTATTTACTGGGCCTTATTTTTTGAAAGAGCTTTGCCCAAACATTACCTCCAAATAGATAAGATATTGAAAATGTTTCACAAATTGAATTTTAAGTCTGAAATGAGAGATTATCTCCATCAGACTAATTTCCTTACCACTAAATATGAAACACTTGCATGTCCCATTGGAGGCCAACTCAATGTGGATTGTAAATGATGATCCAACCTTAAGATTTATTTATTTGGCTAACTTTAGAGCTGTAATAGATTTCACTAAGAACCATTGAATAATTACAGTCATGAAATTAGGCATTGGGATAAATTATTGCAGAGGTTAGGTCTAAGCATGGAATTACCTCTTCCAGGGATTAAAAAGAGAAAATCAGCATGGAAGCTGAAGCTGCATGAGTGGGAAGATCAGTTTTTCAATGGAAAAACCACATCTAAAGGGCTTCCAGGGATCAACAAGAGAAGATCAGCATGGAAGTTGAGGTTGCATGAGTGGCAAGATCATCTTTTCAATGGAAAAACCACATCTAAAGCCCCCATCTTACAGCTAGAGCCAGTATATTGGTCCAAATGCTCATGTCAGCAAGGCTTCTCAGGGAGCTTCTTCTTTGGCTTCATCTAACCAAAGGAAGTGAATTTCTGATGGGAAACTCCGTTGAGATAGAAAACCAGAAACCACAACAGAAGCAAAAGGAACTAATCACAAAAAGTGCATTGGGGAAAAATACCAGAACCAGCCCTAACTAAAAGAAGACTCTGAAGTGAAATATAAACAAATAATTTTGATTCATTTACAGGTATAGTGAGTACTGTCAAATAGTGGGATAACAAAAAAAAATAATCCTTCAGCAGAAAACTATCAGAGCAAGATGGGAATGATATGACAGCATTTCATAAAACTAGCAATGAATAATGGGAAGAGTTCTGCTCTAGATCTTTGCAACCTATACCATTCTATTCCTTGATGATTAGAAGGTGAGCCTGGTAAAGGATAAAAGTGAAACCCTATCCCTGAAAAAGAAAGCAGATAGAAAGAAGAACACAGTATTTAAATAACCCTTAATAGTGAAACTGGAGAAGCCAAATAGAAACTAACAGTTTTCCAAGTAACTGAGCTATTCGTGGAAGAAACATGCTTTCAGATTTGAGAGGCACTTAGATCCCACAGGATTAATTCAATACTCCATTTTAATTCCCCCTAAACCATAAAGCTGAGACTTGAAAAATGTTAAGTCTAAGTGACAGAGCCTTTTCAGCTACAAAGAATGGAAGGAAGCAATTGTGTCTGTTTCTGGAAAAGTTGGAATGAGAGACATATAATAACTGCTGTAGCATCTGCAACCATTTAGAATTAAAGACCTGAAGCAGACATATAGAAGCAAACAGAATAAATGTAACAGAGTTCTAACATTTTTAAGACAAGATGCATCCCAGGTTCAGGCAGACAGAGCATATAAGCATCTATTGAAGCACTGCATCTGTAGCTGTTGAACAAGAAAAAAAAATCAACTTTCATCATTAAGCAGGCCCTAAATTATATTTAAATCCCTTGGAAATTACCAGCAATGGAAGAATATGCCCATAAGAAAAAGGGGTAGAAATAAATCAACAGGCCAGCCTGAAATCCCCAAGTTCATTGAGGATAGAAATAACAAGTCACTATTAATGAAAATACTGACATTATGCATTAAAAGAATACAACATGCTGACTTTACTATAAGAATACAAGCTGACCTTCACCTGAAATGAAATGCAGGATTATAGCATAAGGCCTATGAAGTGTGTTTATTTCATTTATAACTTCAAAATAGGCAGAAATTGTATGAGACAGTATAAAAGAAATAAATTTCCACTGAAAAAGAGTGGGAAATGTTACGTTTTCTGCACCATCTTTCACAGAAAATGCACAATTTCATCAGAAGACCAAGAATTAGAAAAACCAACTGTATATTGGCATTAACCTCCTGAAAATTAAAAAGAGAAAATATTTTGGGCCTTCAACCAAAACATGAAATATTACATAGGAGTTTTACACAGCTATTCCTGCTGCAGGTACTTTGTATTAAATAATTATAAACAGGATACTCTGGCAGGCTGGACCAAATTCTGCCACATGCAACAGGAAGATCAGCAGCCCTTCCCAAGCAGATCCATTGCCAAGCAAATATACTCCTATTTTTTCTCTTAAAGAAAAATGTGGAATCATTTCACAGTGCTGAGATGAAAAATATTAGTCAAGCCTTGAAGGCAGATCATCTAAAATGAAGGAAGCTGTAAAGTTGTGAGGAAGATGGTAATAAATAGTTGTGAGATGTAACCAGTTGACAAAGTTCACTTAGAAATGTAAAAATATATCAAATGCTCTTGAGTCAAAGTAGTTAGAATACAAAAACTATTAATAGCCATTCTTGGTGTTATAATTATCATATAACAAAAACCGAAACGAAACAAAAATCCAGCACATTCTGTCTTTGAAGGGGTAGAATAACATTGGATTTCTGCCAGAATTCTAGATTTTAAAAATACTCCTTAAGGAACTGCAGAGCAGTAAAGGAAATTCTAAAGAAATAGAATTCCTGTCACTACTAAACTCTGACGGTGACTGAAAAACAGCTGTGCCAAAAAATGGGGTTTTATGCTTTGATGAGGCAAACAGTGATGTGGGCATAAAGTGCTATGACTAGCAAATAATGCTTCCTATATTACCAGGAAAGGGCTGAAGAAGTACTTAGACTTTGGGGATTTTTACAAACTAATGTTAAAGAAATCCTGTATCTTGATGGTAAGGTAGGAGACATGTCACATAGTAAAACAACTTCCTGGCCTGGAATCTTTTTTGAAAGAGGATTTTTCAAAGCTGAGTGGTTTTTAATTTTTTAATTTTCAATTTCAAATGAAACTGTCATTTAACAATGGCTTCACACTCTTTTCCATTTCCCTTTCAGATGCCTGCATTTTGAATTATCATCGAATTTAACAAAAAAAGCAAGAGGCCTGGCAGTTGCACCGTACCTTGTCTTAGGTATATCCTGAAAATGTCCTCCATGGAATTCCCCCAAAACACATCTATGTGATCTCAGTGAGTTTAGCTCACTAATGTTTTATGGGATGTGTCTGCTAAAGGTAGATACAAAAGAACATTTAAAATAATTTTAAAATCAAGACAAGGAATCCTTGATAAGCTAAGGCTCCTGACTCTTTATTAAGCTGTTGGGCAGCCAAGTGCATGGTTCAGTCATACATAAAAATCTTCAATAAAGGCAGGAGAGGCTTTGATTTATAGAGACTTTTTTAAAGATCACTTCAAAGATATTTAGAGCAAGGGACCCAGTTTTAGAAAAAATTCAGCTATAATCTTAAATTCACACCTAATCAGAAGCAAATTTTAACTTAAAACTGAGCAGGTGTTTAACATGCCTAGACAAGTTGAGGTCCTGATAAATGGAGTAAGAGGTAATGCTTTGCATTATAGCTCCCCAAAAAGATGCCAAACACCTTCCAGAAAGAAATAGAAATAGGATTCCAGAGAATAAAGCCTGCAAGTTACATTTTTAACACAATAACTCACATGAGAATGACAAACATGCCACATCAATCTTCAAATCAAATGATATTTTTCACCTGCCATACTTATCTAATTTTAAGACAAGTTCTTAACATTGCCTGTGTAAAATATGTATTGAACAACTTTCAGATTCAGGGAATACAGAGCCTACTCAGTTAAATTAAGTGCAACAGCAGCATTACATATTTCACATGTACACCTTAAGAGGTCAAACTTTACTCCATCCCTCATGAGGGATTTATAACACCTTGGGGGATAAGGCTGATTCTAAATATATGTCGAAAAAGGTCTGTAAACACAAATAATGACAGAAATAATGGAGTAGGTGTTATGTTTTTATGCTACTGTGTGTCTCACATTGAACATTTATTCAGTGTTAACTTAAATGCATGGGAGGCAGAATGGCCTTGTCCTGAAAAACATCTTCTTTAGGACTCTCTATTTATGCTGTTGAAGTGTCACAGTCACAGTACAGTTAAAGAAACACTCACAGTTCAAGAACTGTTTTTTTGCTGCTCTTTCAGATCAACTTTATCTTCTCCCGACACCTGGACAGTGCTGAAACTTCACAGGATGAGCCTGACTGGAACACAGGCACAAGAAGGGATAAATTTAGGAGGAAGCAGTGCCAGAACAGTACCAGGGATTGCTGTGTAGGACACCAGGAAGGGAACTGTGACTGAAAATGAGAGGAGCAGAAGATGCTGGTAATTGAGGCTGAGAGCTGGAGGTCATTGTAATTGGAAGGCGACGGCACAGACACTGGCTCTGAACTCCAGTGTGTTCAGTGGAATCATGGGGAAAGGTGCCAAAAGGAGATTTAACCAGGATTTGAGAAGAGAGGATTGGAACCTGTTTGACAAGAAGATAAAAGGAAGGCTGAGATTCATATAAGAATCTGCACTAATTTTGTGAGGCCTGTGTAGGATTGGGGAGAAGAAGCTTGGACCAATATGTCTTTGATTGAGGGGGCCAAGAAGAATAAAAGCCAGTGGAAAGACTGAATTTTGAAAGATAAGGGAAGAAGGGAATAAATGGAGGGGGAAAGACTAATACCATCTTTCCACTCCCAATCTCCCAAGTCTACAGTGAAGGCCAAGATTTCACTTGGACTGGGAATGCTTCCCGGTTGCACAAATATTGGTGAAATTCTTCAGTGAAGCAAGAGGACAAGAACTGCTATTGCCATCACCCCACAGTTAACTCTAATGGTGGAGATGCAGGTGGCAGACTGAAGGGATTTTTATTATGCTAAGCTCCTTTCAAACGTTATTTTTGTTAACTAAGGCATCTGAAAGTGGGGCATGAGGGATCCTCTTCCAGGAGAATATGGGAGTAATCCTAGGGCAGAAAATATCAAATCAAAACATAATCATCTCCCTTTCCTCCTCCATGAATGTATATTTAACATTTTCCTTTGAAGGCCTCTGTTTTTCAATGTGCATGGAATAAATTCTGCACTAATAGTTAGTGGTCCTGCTCAGTAAATGAGATTATCACATGCAGAAACCATGCTGCAGAAGCTATAAACTGTCTGGTGAACAAGGGAGGGAGAGGATGCTCTCCAAGTCAGAGCAGCTGAATGCTACCCTGGAGAAGTGGGTTTGGGTTCTGAGCCTGCTTCTACCACAGAGTTCCCAAATGATGGGAGGCAAGTCCCTTTGAGCAAACTTTCACAGGTGTTCACTTGCTGTATGTTCCTCATTTTTGGGACTTCTGGCTCGAGACCCCACCATCAGATTTGCAGAAATGCTGAACAGGACCAGCTGCAGGTGCAGTCACAGAGTGCTGGCCTGGCCCCACAAACGGCCCACAAATGCTGAACTCTCCAAAACAGGAGTTCTTGGGTATAACAGGTCAAATACACAAAATTAGTGGGTGATTTCCAATTTATTCTCATTGCGCTATCATCCCTGTAAAGCAGGGATAAAATATTTTTTCACATCACCATGCACTTATAAATGTCTTAGTCCTTATGTAGCATTCACATGTTGTAATGGAGGAAGTATAAAAAAAATCTATAAAGAAGTTAACAATTCTCTCTTGAAAGAAGTATCTATGTAGTGAATAAGGCTTGGGGATGCAGACAGGATTGAAATCCCACAGGTTGATTAGCCACTAAGAGACCACTGCCTATTTATGTACTGAATGAAAGAAAGAATTTTGTAGCAGAAACTGCTAGTTATCATGTCACAATAGTGCCACAACACAAATTAAACCTACCAGTCAACTTAATTCACTTTTGTTGTAATTACATTTTTGATTATTTTATTTGCAATCTTAATACCCTCTTAAAGATTTCATGTGTACAAAGACAGAAGGACTGGGGATTTTTACTAGTCTGTTACTGTAGAATATAGTTTCATCTTCCTTAATAAAAAAAATAAATCAGGGGCTTCACCAGAGGTGCTTTAAAAGCAGCAATATTTTTTCCCCAAAATATTTTGAAGACTTTAGACTCTGATAGATGTATTCATATAAAACAACATTTAAAAAATTGTAATGAGCTAAAAATTCCTTTCACTCAGTTCTCAGATATTCAATATTCATCTCTAAAAATGACTAACACAACAAAATCTCAGAATAATTAGAAGCAAAAAAGACATTCTGCATGATCAAGAAAGCTGTAGGAATGGGATCTCTGGGAAAGTTTGGAGTTCAGACACAACAAATACATTGCTAGTGTTCCATTTGTGAAATGGTCTGGGCTGATCTTGCTTTGTGGAAACTCCAGCTGGTTATGGGATGCAGTTGGAGCTTGAAAGATGCCTGTGGCTAAGAAGCCAGAGATTTGGCACATCTGCTCTCCATATTTCATGTTTTCATTCATTTTCAGTAGCCCCATGCCTTCTAACACAAACATGACATAAAAATTTTGATATGTGTAGTGCAAGATCAAGCAATAATTTTATATACTGATGAGGAAAGAGAGAAATAAGGTCTTTTTCTTTTAATAAGCAAAATTAAAAGCAGAAAACCCAGATGTCTGCATTTCCCTCTGTGTTATCATTTCAGAATGACCAGACTGTCTCTTACTCATTACTATTTACCTACAGTTAAATATTAGGCATCAGTGATAATAAATCCCACAAGTGGCCTGTCAGTGTTCTTTCTTTTGCTATCTCAGAACAGAGTGATGAAAAAAAAATTTGCTTGAGAAAATTACACAGACCAGTAATAACTTGGAAACTGAAAGGCACCAAATGAAAGGAAAATAAGCCTGAAAAAACATCATCAGCTTTGATTAAAATAATCACTGTTGCAAGCATGGAATTCCCATGAGAATGCTGGGAAATTGTAAATCATAAATCTACTTTTAGAAGACTTATATGACTCAATATAATGCTTATTGAAAATCAGTTCCTCTTTTTTTAATAGCTTGCTAACATACAGTAGCACAATTCTTGCAGAACAAAAGTTACACATGCTACATTTCAGCAGACATATTACTTTTATTTTAAGAGTCTTTCAAAGGTGTTACACCAAAAATACACAGAATGTATTTTTATACAGAAATTATAAAGTAACATTGGTAGATTGCACTTGTGTGGCAAGAGGGTTGAAAAAAGGGCTAAAGGCAATTTAGCTGATAGCTATGGTTGCTCTGTGTCCATGCAGAAAACTTGCCTTGCACAGATCATCCACAGATAATTCATATTAGCCAGACTGTCTTGCTAGCTGGAATGGGGACCCAGGAAAAAAAAAACCAATCCTCTCTCATGTGTTATCATTCAACAAAAAGGACCAAAAACGCAGCAGCCTTCTCTGAAATGATGCTTTTTTCTACACCAGCAGTGAACTGTGTGTTACAGATCATATTGGCTTTGGTCCTACTGGAAGTACTCTTCTGCAGAATATCTGATTAATATCTCTGAATACACTCCCAATTCACTGCTACACTTCCAGTTAAACTCTACACTCTTGAGTATAATGTGCAAGAGAGGTCTCCCTTTACCAAGCCTCTGTTTGAATTGTGAATCTTGGGCAGATATTTAAGACAATGTGAACACATTAGTTACACATCCAGTGCACTTTAGCAAGAAGCTTTTCAAAGCACCTGACTGTTGCTTGCTTTTGATGGAATCCTTTGTTCCTCCAGTTTATCCCCTGCCACCACAGGTAGCTGCTGCTGATCTCCAAATCAATACCCTGAATCCTGGGTGATGTGTCAGCGCATGAACATTTGTGAATTTAGCTGATGAAAACAGAGAAAATAAAATGAACTCATAGAAGGAAAAGTCACAAGAGAACCTTGGCAAATTTTCACTGTAACAAGGAAGTCTCAATGAAAAGTAGGGACTAGCAGCTGGAAAATAAAGCTAGAAGTTTCTGATTTCTTGCAAATGCAGTTTAAAGAGGTTTTTTTTCCCCCCCCAACATTTCCTCTCCCATTTGCAGCTGACTGTCATCTTCAAAGGCTTTGGGCAGAATGTCTGAGAAACACACCCTCTCCTTTTGAAATCTATTGTCTGTCTTCTCCTATGGTGACAAAGATCCTGCTTTTTCCTTGGTGTGCTCAGACATTCCAGGTCTCACACTTGGCACAAAGCCCTGAAGAGCCTCCTGAGGCTCAGGGTGTCTGTGGATTACACTGTGGATGTTTCTGAAACAGATGTCCGAAAACTTAGCTGCTTGTGGTTATGAGTGGCTAGAATTGAGGATCCCTTCAGTCTTGTTTTCTCCATCAGTTTGACCTTATAAAAATAACAGCCATGTAGCCATAATATAGCAAGGGTTTTTTGAGCTACTATGTTCAGATATTACATTTTCATTCATAAGTATTGCCTGATGTAATGAACATATCTCTATCATTTCTATCTTACTGATAGAGTAAGTTCCTACCAATGGAATTTCATATTTTATTTCCAGCACAGGATGAAACATCACACAATGAGGGCAACTTCTGTACTGTTGCTAATTGTGGTGCAGAATGAAATGTGACAGGATTCAGTAACTGTCCTGGTCTCTGACAAGTTACTTTTTCTTTTTTACTCACCAGAAACTTCGACAAAGTGATGAGTTTTGAGCTGTTAGGTCTGAATGCATGATAAGCAAATCATTGTGATACAAAGATAAGCGGTTGGGTGGCAACTCCTACATTAAAGAAAATAGAATTGCTGTTCATTATCTGCCAACAGGGAGGTCACTCCCATCTGAAAGTGGAATGCTTAAAGGAAGAATTAACAGACACATTGAGATTCAGTATGTTAGAACTGTAGATAATGCAGACAGTGATAATGCAGTGGTAAATGCAGGAAAACTCCTGTGAGAGCAGCAACTGGCTTCTGACTTTGGCCAATTCACTGCTCGTTTGAGGATCACTATGGTTTTAAAGGAGTTTCTTAGGGGGTTTCTGAAAGGTTGAGAAAACCAGTGTGCTATATTATGGGTATGTGTGAATACATCACCTTTTTGAGGGTATGAAAAAGAACAAAAGCATAAGGCTTTTGACATTTACACTGTGACCAAGTAACAAAATGTTCAACAGAATAAGACTAGAAGTGTGCCAGTGACAAATAACAGCATCATTAACTATACTGTAAATACTCAGCCCCAATTTTTTTTTCTTTTCACAATCAAAACCTTTTGGAACTTATGTAATAAACCAAACTATACACAATACAATTTTTTGCATGCTATATTAGGCTACTTTATTCCTATAAAACAGAAAATTCATCCTAGATCCTGCCCAGACTATACTGCTTACATGCGAAAATATATGTTTACATTTCTATCCTGAGGCAAGAGCAAAAAACTGAGGATTTATCCTGCTCTTTGCAGAGGCTGCAAGATCCCTGGGACAGCCAACAGCCCCACAGTCTGGTGCTGTTCACACACTGCAACAGAACCGAGCTTCCTGATTCTTGCTTTCGAGTTGTGGGTGCATGTGTTACCTGTTGGATGGTTGATTTTTAGGTTAGCATGTCACTGGAGGCTCTTGCGATCCAATAATGATCCATATGCTGTTAATTAGTACAGATTTCAGAAACACTAGCTGTAAGTGAAGAAATTAGATAAGCACACAGAAAGAATAGGTTGATGGAACTGATTCCAACTGTACAAGCCCAAAGACTACATGGTCCTCACATAAAACACAGTTCTGAGGAAAGAACAAATTAAGCGTGGAATCCCAACAACTCTTGGGATAAATTCTACCAATTTTGACCAAGGTGGATGGGACACCTATACTTAACCCAGAAAAGGAACATACATAAATTATATGTGTTTGATAAAGAGCAAATACAAAGCGATTATAAACCAACCAGTTGCAGACAAAAGAATGGAAAGTTTGGCTGGGTTTAACCATGTTGTCAGACCAGCACCGGGACAAAAACTAACCCTCGATTAAATGTTTAAATGTAGGTTGTAGTATTAAAATGTAGATTGACAGGCAACCAAAAACACCTCCAAGCAAACATATAAAGAAGATATTCTGTCTTCTTCTGCCAATTTTCCTTACCTCAGCTCCCACAACAGACAATGTAAAGCTAGAAGTTTCACCATGCTAGCTGGGAGAAAGACTGAAACACGTGGATGGGGTGGGAAGTGGAGGCACCATGCACCATAACAACAGTGGATATTTTAAAGATGCATATGAAAATTCAAAGGAAAATCATAAAATTACTACATTTTGAATATTGATGCAAATAAGATTAAGAATTGACGCCACAGTTCAAATTAACACAATTATCCATGAACTGTTCCTAAAAATAAAGATATTAGTTTAATGACTGACACCTGCTAATTATTCCAAATTAAAGTTTTCATAGCACAATACATCAGATTTTAACAAAGGTTAAATTGCAGTACCTGAAGTCCCACAATTATTAAAACACCACAATTATTAAAACCCTACTCAGCTCTGAGTTCAGCAGCTGTTCAGAATCTTTAGGAACTGCTTAGAGGGAGCTTATTTCAGGACCAATGTGCACAGCCGTCCTTACCTGTAGGCAGAATAGTTTATATGCAATTATGCTACAATGGCATTTAAGAAAACAGCCTTACCTTTAATTTAGAGTATTTGAGAGGTGAAGAGGAGCCACTTGCCCTAGGTGCCCTTCATGTCTAATGGCACTCAATTATACAAATGAAAATTGACTTTTCTGTTAGCTGATAATTCTTCTTCTGAAGAAGAAAGTACAATTTTGCCTATATATAATTCACAGGTGGGGAAGTTCTATCAAATCAAAGGGGTACTTTTATTCTTCCTGAGGAACATGCCACAAAACAAACTGCAAGAAACTTGTGTGAGAAAGAATAAGCTATGATTTATTTTGGGTATGAATTCAGACATGGGAAGGTGCTGTAATTCAAAGGCATCTCTGCAAACCTTCTCTCTGCATCAATCATTGCTTGTTTTCATATTTCTACTTTTGTTCTCCATGAGAAAGAGACAGAATGATAGAGCCTCAAAAATCTCACTCAGGAGTTCCTGCAAAGCAGGAACAGCCATGTGAACTTCCCTGTGATACACACACCAACACTTTAGAATGAATTTGCTGTAAAGCTACCTGAAAACACCCCTCCAACCCTGATCTTACACTGCTCTTCTTTCTCTCTATGTAATGTTGACATTGATGTAATCATTCATACCAATTTTAAAATTAAAAAACTCCCGTATTTCTGACAAATGAATGGGGTTTTTCAGATGCATGAGGAAAGAAAGTGCGAAAGGGAGATACAGTTGAAACAAAGCTACCTGGACAGCACAGTGATACAGGGACAGATCTTTAAGATGTAAAAAGTTGGGAGCTGGTTTGATAGGACGGATTTTGGGTCAGAAAAAGTAAATGAATGCTGGGGAGAATGAGAGTTATCAAGTACAACGCTGCTTCGGTGTTTTTTACGGTGCTAAAGGGTTCCCTGAGTTTTGGTTCAGTCAAGACTGATTTCCTACTGATGAGGCAGTATACAGCTAGCCAATAATTTGAGATCATTAGACAAAACACCAAAATTAGGAGGCTTCCACCCTTATTCTCTTTCAGTGATGAAACAGCTGGATTTGGGTTTGGACCAGATGACCTCCTATGGCTTCTTTCCACCTCAGCTGTTCTGTGATTCTGTCAATCACTGCCAGTGCTGTGTGATCTCTCTCTTTGATGTGCCTTACAGGTGACCATCAGTGACAAATGTGCCCATCTGCAGGTCCGCCCCTCAGGTAAACACTGTCCTTAGGAAGAAAGGATGACAAAGACAGTGCAAGCTATGGAATTACTTCCATAGAACAAGTGACACTCCAGCCTCTCATGCTGTCTCCTAAACTGTGAAAAACACCAATCATTTGTTTTTAAAATTTCAAAAGTTTAATAGTAATAAAATGGTAATAAAAATAGCAATACAATTAGAGTAATAACAATTTGGACAATTAGGATTAGGTCAATATGAGACAATAAAAACAAAGAGTTACAGACGGTCTGCGTAGCTTTTTCTGGGCAAAATAAGCCCGAAAAAGGATACATGCTAACCCTTAAAAACAACAGCCTGTTGCATATTCACACATCTCATACATGATGCATAAATTCCATTCAAACAAAAGATTCTGTCTGGTCAGTGTCAACTTCTTCCTCTGAATCCTAACGGCATCTTCAGGGCTGAGCAAGGCAGGACAAAGTTTGTTTCTTCTGATAAGGGAGCAATAAATTCTTTTTCTCTGAAAGATTTAGGTGTCCTGTGGCTGCTATCTTGGTGCAAGTCCTCTCTTTAAAAAAAGTGTCTTATGTAGCACAATTTCTATACTAACATTATGTTATAACCTAAAACTATATTTAACACACTACTTAAGAAAATTAATACAGCATAACTTTCTAACATAACACATATAATATTAATTTTAATATTTGAAAAAAGCCAATCATAAAATACGCATTTTTCACATAAACATTTGCTGATAGACTGCCACAGGCAAGATTCAGATAGATCTCTCGGAGCCTGAACCTGTACCCTGACTGAGTAGAGCTGGTTTTCCATTCACTGTGCTTGTCTAGATTCTACTTATTGCCATTTCCTTCCCGATCTCACAGGGCAAGCAGGAAGTCAGACGAGACAAAGGGAAAGCCACAACAGAACAGGACTGGCAAAAGAAGGAAGGAGGCAGGACTTTTGTTCAATGAGAACCACCATCGGTGAGAGTCCCCATGCCTTCTACTGCTAGTCTGACTGAAATGATGGCACTTTGCATCATTGCTGTGCCACCATTTAAGGCATGCTTCCGAGTGTTATGAATAAGAAGCTTGACTAGGCCAATATTCAAGCAGCAATCAATTTATTATTTGATATGGTAAAGTATGAGCAATATAGTGCTGGGTACAGTGGGGGAAGTTTTCCCTCCAACTGCACACCGATAATTGATGGTTACAGGTATTTATAGGGGTACTCATCAGATTTTTTCAGCAGTTTCTATTTCCAATCTTTTACTCATCAGCAATTTTTATTCCAAATTATCACATCACAATTCTAAACACTATTGTGATTTTAATTTCCCAGGATGTATCTCAAAGGAGTATCCCCAGATGGTGATGGTCCAGTTTCCGAAAGAAGAAAGACTGATCCCATCTGGTGGGGTCCAGCTCCCCAGATGTGTGTGTGTCCACCTTTTAATTGCAAGGACTATAAACTCATAACAGTGATGTCCAGCTTCCCTTGGTTGAAACCATAAACCCTTGAGGTGATGTCCATCTTCCTTTCTCAAGCTGTTTTTCTCTGCTTCAATAAGGCGTGAGATAAGCATATTTCCTTTATATATATTCTAAAGCTATAGTTTCAAGGATACAAGTAATATTCTAAAATTATACTTCAAAAGGTTATTATTGCAGAGCTTTTTATGGATTAAATGCAAGCAAAAAGCAAGATCTTTAACACCTTAATTCCAATGCTGCTAAATCAACCAGGGTTAATTGCAAACAAAAGATACGTTCAAAGGCCTTTTCCCATGCTTTATTTTCCTCGGTTATTATTAGAATTCACAACTATCCCATTGTCAGTGTCCACACATATCGCAATCACAAGTACACAAGTCGCCTGTTTGTATCTGACACGAAACACAGCTCTGTATCTCACATGAGTGACTGTGAAGCAGAACCAGGAGTGCCAAAATGACCCAGACAAAGGCACTTAATTAAAAGATGGGCACCCTTCTGAAGAGTTTGGGAGTTCCTAGAGGATGAGGACATTGATGGCCACACTGATGCCAAGGCTGCTGTGCAGGCTGAAGCAGTGGTGTACCACCGTGAGCACTGTAAACAGGACAGCTGTGTGTCCAGATGTGTGACCATGACCGAGCTTTAAATTTAGATATCGAAACGAAAGGACTGTGAGAGCAACCTTCACGATATATCGTCAGAAAAGTGGCACAGGTCAGAAACCATAAACTGAGATGTTTTTGACGGCCGAATTCAGACACTAGCCTTCTCCCTGTAACTTAAGGCGGTGAAGCTCCATTCACCTGGCTGATGCTCCGTTCATCCCTGCGCCTGCTTTTTCCTACAGGAAATGTGTGACCTCCCAGCTGGTGACATGTGATTGAAAACAGTCAATACATGCTAAGGGTCAGGCAGAGGAGGGAGGCGAAGGGCCGTGCCCCGGCGCCGCCGACGGCTCACCCAGAGCAAGGCACTCCCCCGCGGGGGCAGAGCAGGCTCCGGGCGGAGACAGCCCCGCTCCCTCTCGAGCTGTTTCACTTTCGTTTCCGTTTCCGAGGCTTTCCCGGGCGGGGCTTCCCGAGAAAGCCATGGCGCTGGCGGTGCAGGCGCTGCGGGTGCTGTGCTCCAGCGGTGGCTGCCTGGAGCAGGGCGAGCTGCAGCGGCGGCTGCCGAGCCGGCCCTCGGCCGAGCAGCTGGCGGCCGTGCTGCGGGACGCGCGGCGCTTCACGCTGGTGCGGCGGCCCGGCCGGGCGGCGGCGGCAGAGGCCGAGGTGGCCGTGGTGGTGGCCACCAGCCCCGTGCGGCTGTGCCCGGAGCACGTCGCGGGCTGCCCGGGGCACTGCGGGCAGCTGCACATCTGCAAGTACCACCTGAAGGGCTTCTGCCGCAACCAGCTGGCCAGGTGAGGGGCGGGGGGCGGCCGCCATGGCGGGGGGCTCGGTGTGCCCCTTCAGGGGAAGGAGCTCTCAGTAAAGGCCTTTCCGCGTCGGAAATGCTCATTGCCTGTTTTTATTTATTTGCGTGTGTGTTGTTGCAAAGGTGGCAAACACAGGCGGTGCTTTCACAGCAACACTTCCTTCCCGGCTCATCACCCTGACGCTTTCCTGCCCCGTGGGCAGGGCCGTGCCAGGGAGAGCTGAGTGTCCCCTCAGGTCCCTGTGCTGTGGGACCCTGGGCACTGTGCTAGAGCTGAGTGTCCCTGCACGTCCCTGTGCTGCAGAATTTAAACCATGATGAACTTTGTGGTACATCCCTGAGCTGCGAGACCCTGGGCAGTGAGCTAAAGCTGGGTGTCCCCTCACATCCCTGTGCTGTGGGACCCTGGGCATTGTGCTAAGCTGAGTGTCCCTGCAGGTCCCTGTGCTATGGGACCTTGGGCAATGTGTTAAAGCTGAGTGTCCCCTCACATCCCTGTGCTGTGGGACCCTGGGCAATGGGATAAAGCTGAGTGTCCCCTCACGTCCCTGTGCTATGGGCCCCTGGGCAATGTGTTAAAGCTGTGTGTCCCCTCACATCCCTGTGCTGTGGGACCCTGGGCAATGAGCTAAAGCTGAGTGTCCCCGCATGTCCCTGAGCTGTGGGACCCCGGTGGATGCACTCATCGGCTGAGAGGGGGTGGTGCTCTGGAGCTTTGTTGGTCTTGTGGTTGTGAGCTGCAGGTCAAAAACATGCGGATATTGTCAGAGTGCACTGAGGCTATAATGACTGTGAATCAGAAGGAGCGTGGCAATTATCCTCAGAGTAATTATGTAATCTGCTTTGCAAATCACATAATGGCTTTATAGATGAGCAATGTGGACTTTGGTGTGCTTTTCCACTGTTCAGTGTAATGCCCATGGGGTATCAAAATAATGCCAGTCATTTTGATCTTGGGTTTCTTGAGTTCTAGGAAGGGATGCAAGTTTGTTCACAACTTCCACTCAGACCACAATCTCCGTGTTCTAAAGCACTATGGACTTGAGCATTTAAACCATGATGAACTTTGCCAGCTTCTGCTTCAAAATGACCCTTCCCTCTTACCAGAGGTGAGTATTACTGTAACAGCTTCTTAGTCTTGTGTTTCAGTGAGCATCACAACGTGGAAGAGGCTTGACAGATGTGGAGATATTGGTTGTCAATTTAGTTAGCTTAATGCAAATCTAAAAATAAACCTGCGTCCTCTGTTCTTGCCTGTGATGGGTTGACCCTGGCTGGCAGCTAAGCTCTTGAACAGTTCCTCACTCCCCTGTCACAAGCAGAGGAGGTGAGCATTAACAAGAAGAACTAAAGTGGCAAAACCTGTGAATGGAGATAAAGACAGTGTAGAAAGGGGAGGAAAGCAGGGGGAAGTGTTGCAAAGACACTTCTGCTTCACCACCTCAAAGCAGACTGATGCCCAATAAATCTCTGAGCAAGTGCTACCTTGTAGGAAGGACCCATCTCCCCTTTCTTTCACCTTCCCTCTGTCCCCTTCCCCACTATTATTATTTTCTTTTAGAGACTGACATTAGGTGGCATGGAATATCCCTTTGTCCAGTTTGGACCATTTCCTAGTTTTGGCTGGAATAGAGTTAATTGTCTTTCTCGTAGCTGATACAATGCTGTGCTTTGCATTCAGGGTGAAAACAATGTTGATAACATGTTTTAGTTTTTGCTGAGCAGTGCTTGCTCTGAGTCAAGGACTTTTCAGCTTTTCACACTGCCCTGCTAGCCCATAGCTTCAGAGTGCACAAGAAGCTGGGAGGGAATGCAGCCAGGACAGCTGCCCCAAACTGGACAAAAGGATTATCCAAACTGGACAAAAGGATACTCCATTCCATGTGACATCATTCTGAACAGTGGAGCAGGGGGGAGATGGCCCAGGGGTGGTGCCACACTGGTGGGGACTGGCTGGGCTTTGGTCAGTGGTTGGTGAGCATTGCATTGTGCATCTCTTGTTTTGTCTGTTCTTTTATCATCGTTATTATTTCCTCTTCGTTTTATGCCATGTTAAACTGTGTTTATCTCAGCCCTGCAGGGAGTGAGCGAGAGGCTGTGTGGTGTTTATCTGTTCTGGGTTCAGCTGAGATTGAGTTAATTTTATTACTGGTATCATAAACAGGGCTGTGTTTTGGATTTAATATGAAAATCACGTTGGCAACCCACTGAGTGCCTACCTTCAGTCCCAGGCCTCTGCAGCTCTGCCAGTGAGGAGGGGCACAAGGAGCCAGGAGGGAGCATGGCCAGGACAGCTGACCCAAACAGACCAAAGGGATGTGTTATCAACCCTATTTTGGTCCCAAACCCAAAACATAGTGTGGTATGGTCTGCTGTGAAGAATGTTAACTCCATCCCAGTCAGATTCAGTACCTCTTAGTCAAAAAAACTCCAAAACTAGAAAATTAGAGGTGTGATTTCGAACTAAATCCCATCTTGAGAATGTCTGTAAGAATGTTGTCTTTTGAAAGATCTTTCTAAACATTAGCGGGGCAAAGGAAAAGCAATCAAGTAATCATTTGGAAAACAAAAAGAAATAAGATATGCTTCTTTCAAAAGCAAATGTATGCACATTGTAGCCGTAAAAAACCTAAAAAACATGGATTCAAACAGTCTAAATGAGCACATTGTACTTTGAGGTTTAAATTCCTTTTTTCTTCTTCCCAAGGTCTGCTTGCATTATAACAAAGGTGATGGACCTTATGGGTCTTGTTCCTTTAAAACATCCTGCACCAAACTTCATGTTTGCCAGTACTTTCTGCGGGGTCAGTGCAGATTTGGCAGCAGCTGCAAACGGTCCCATGACTTATTAAATCCAGAATGTTTTGAGAAACTGGAGAAACAGGGGATGAGCTCAGACATTATCAAGAAACTACCTTCCACTTTTAGAAACATGTATGACATAAAAAATGGCAACAGGAGCATGTGTGACATAGAAGATGCCAAATCTTCACCATGCAAAGGTAAATAATATCATCTTTTGAATACATCAGAAGAGTCGTGGTAGTGAATTTAATATTTTCACTGATATCATTAGGAAAACTGAATTTACATCTTGATTTGTGTACAAAGATGGACCTTGTATTATCTCAATGACAGAGATCTTTGTCTTGACAAGTGAAGTCAAGAGAGGTTCCTGAGAAACAGAGTGCTGTTGTTTATAAAATTCTCAAACTTGGGGTTAAAGAAGTGTAACAGGAGCTGGAAGTAGGGAGCTCTATAATTTTGGAATTTTTTTAGGTAAAATACGTAAAGGTAGAGATCTGTTTAAGAATAGGAGTGATTGTCTGATTATAAATTTTTTAATTGCTTTTCTGTAATGTAGCGATTGTCTGGCACAAGAATTCACAAACAGCACTATCCTAGTTATTTCTTGGAAATGTAATATTTTTTTTGCACTTTTCTTTTGAAGTTCTTTAGAATTGTAATTAAAGTATAGTTTAGCAGGGAAAAAAAAGGATAACAGAATGGAGAATTCAAGTGTGTATGCTCATCTCTGCTATTCTGCCTGCAGTTCCTTCTTCCTTTCCTTAATGTGCTTTAATTTATAAAGTATCAGATTTTGAAACTTTGTATTTTATAGCTGCCAGTATGATCAGCTGTGTGGAATGCACATTTAACTCAAGTGCATCTGGAAGTATAAAGGATTTGGGTTCCGTTCTCGTTTTGTGGGGATAGCAAAAATCTGTGTCTGAGGAATTCAGCAGTTAGAGGGAAATCAAGTTCAGAAAGGATGGATACAGGGAGGGGACTTTGAGTATACAAGTTTATCAAAGGCTTCCTTGTCTTTCTGGGGCTGAGTGCAGTTAGGTGGTTACAATCATTGCCTTTAGGCTTCTTTCCAAGGACAGGAGCACTTTTAAGAGGCATTGTTGATCTGAAGTGTGTTAATGGCTCCAATTCCCCCCTCTAGATGGAAAACCCAGCGCTAGACGGGATTCCTCAGCTTCAAAGGAGGATGAATCAGAACAGATATGTTTACATCATCTCTACAGAGGTTGTGGCTTTAAAGGTAGGTTGTCTCAAGTATCAGTACAGACTGTGTCATGTCCAGCCTGTTTTTCTGTTGTCATAAAGAGGGAATGGTAGACATCTTTCACAGAAAGGGGAAACTTTCTGTGAGTTTATGTTTAGTTAAATCTCACTGCTGCCTTGACTGCTGTAGGAAAGTGTTTGACCTGGCACACCAAACAAAGGAGATGTTTTGTTTTTCTCTGGAATCTGCTTGTGCTGAAGATTGGCTACTCCACCTGTGTTTACCTAAGCGATTGCTGAATGATAAGAGTCACATTTCCAAACAGGAAAGATATGAAAGATACTGTGAATTCTACATTTTTTCTTCTCGTACTCTTCTATTCCATCTGTCTTAGCTGTCTCCCTTTCAAAATGTTCCAAGGTGTCCAGGAACAAGGCTGCTTTGCCAGAATTTTTGTTGATTTTTTTGTCATCCTTTTTTTTTTCTTGATGTTCTTGACCTGTGTACTGAACGCCTCCTTGTATGAAGGTGTGGTGCAGTTTCTCCTTGACTTTGCCTGGAGTTAAGTTTCCTTTTGTTCTGCTGTGGAAATTAGCTTGGTGTTTATGCACATGTGCACTGGTGATGTCACCTTCGCTCCTGTTGAGGAGTGACTGCCCACTGACACTTTGAACTCTTGTAACACTCTGATACTTGGCTCACTGCTACCATTGCTCTTCTGGATCTCTTGGAGACTTACTGAAGGGCAAAGGACTTTGAGACTAAATGAATGATGTCTGTATATTTATCAAAAGAGGGGAAAGGTGATGGCTGTTAACTGGGTTGTGTTGGAAGGTGTGGGACCTAGACATGGTATAAATACTATGGAATAAGTGGTGGATACATCCCTGCTTTCAGCTGGGACAGAGTTAATTTTCTTCCTAGAAGCCAGTACAGTGCTGTGTTTTGGATTTAGATGAGAATAACATTGATAACACATTGATGCTTTAGTTGTTGCCAAGTAGTGCTTACCCAAAGTCAAGAATTTTTCAGCTGCCCATGTTTTGCCAATTAAAAGGTGCACATAAGCTGGGAAGAGCATGGCCATGACAGCTGACCTGAACTTGTCAAAGGGCTATTCCATACCATTAGAACATCATGCTCAGCATATAGACTGGGGAGTTGGCTGGAGAGGCTGATTGCTGCTTGGGAAGGGGCTGGGCATCAGTCAGTGGGTGGTGAGCAAACATGTGTGCATCACTTGTATTTATTGGGCTTTGTTCCTGTCTCACTTTTTGTTGGCTTCATTATAGATATACAAGAGTGTATATATACATATATGTATATGTATATATACTTGAGCTTGCTATATTGTATTTTGTTTCAGTTACTAACCTGTTCTGATTTCAACCCACAGATTTACCCTTTTCCCATTCTCCCCATCTCACTGAAAGAAATGGGAGTAAATGGCTGTGTTGTACTTAGTTAGCATCTGAAGTCAAACAGTGACAGTCCTTCTCCTATCTTACAACTGCTGGGCTTTGGATTTTTCCTCAGTAATACCACTTTGTGATATAGTGGTTAATCATAAATACACTTTTTTCATATTTATTAAATAATAGCCTTGTAGGAGCCTGTGATCATTTTTTGTCTCTTTGAGAATGATCTGCACAATTTAAATGTGCAAAGAGAGTCTAGTACATACAAAAACTGAACTTCTACCTAAGCCCAAAAATTCAAGAGTTGCTTGCTTATGCTGAAAAAATTTTGAACTATTGCTTGTAATGGTGCCATAGGTGAACACTTTCCTGCCATCTTTGAAATCATCAAAAACTATCCTTTTGATGATTTCACCAGCTGGGTACACAGCCCTAAAATGTTGGAGTTCTCTCATAGCCTGTCAAAATAATGCATCTCCTACTTCTTTTTCTTTTTAAACTTTTACAGAAAAGTGTATCAGAACCCATTTTCACTTGCCATATCGATGGCAGTACTCTGAGGGTAATACCTGGAAGGACTTCGCAAATATGGAAGAAATAGAAGATGCATATTGTGACCCAAAAAACGCCAGGTATAAACTCCTATAAAAATTTATAATGTTTGGAGTTTGTTGTGTTGTACCAGATCCTTAGTGGCTGTAAATTGCTGCAATTCTAATGTAGTCATTGCATAAGTAGTTTTATTTGACATTCTTCTACTGACCTCACTTTGCATGAGATTTGCTCCTTGCCTCCCCTTTTCCCACTGTCCATATTGTGGAACTGGCAGAATACCTGAAGAAAGATATATATATATATGATAGATAGATAGATACATAGATAGATAGATAGATGGATACATACATACATACATACATACTCTTGGGAGCAGAGCATGTGAAGAATATAGAAGTATCTTTCAGAGTTTGGAACTGGTTATATAGGACAGAGTATTGAAACGGGCTCATGCCAGTATGCCACATGCCATGCTGGAAAATTACCTGTTCCTCTTATGTTACAGGCTCTTTGAAGCCCTCCTTAAGTTATGTCAGTGTTCTCTTTAGAATATAGCTGGTCAGCAAGGAGAAGGCAGTGCCTGTTTTCCAGTGTTCTGATTTAGGAGTGGGTTATGATCATTGCCCATAGAACCAATGTGGGACATAGTACTGTAATGCAAAATATGTACAAACACATAATAGAGCTAGCACACAGAGTTGGGAAAAGTGCAAGGTGCAAAGCACACATTGTAGTGAAAAGTGCACCTTTGTGGTCTGCTTTTGGGTGAGATTGACTTAATTTGTAGTGGGCTTCTGAATCTATGAGTAAAGCTTCACAAACACTTCTGATTTTTTTCCCTCTTTTTTTTATAGATTTGATTGTGCTTTTACTGAAGAGTTCCTTTTCCCATTCAGTATCTCTTTTCATGACATGTGCTGTGGGTTGAAAAAAGTCAGACGTCTTTCTACAGCCTCCTCTGTGACCAAACCCCCTCACTTCATCCTCACAACAGAATGGATCTGGTACTGGAAAGATGAATATGGCACGTGGCAGGAGTATGGAAAACAAGTAAGTGTGGAGAAATGGAGAGGATCATAACACTGGGTGACAAGTGCAGAACTACTGAAAAGTGCACAGTGCTTATATCCTCCCCCTCTCTTGTCACCCTCTTCCTCTCACTAATATAGATGGACATTAAAGGCCTAATGGGGTCTTTTCCCTGTGATTTTGATTGGTTCAGGTGGGGGACTGATCACTGATGAGTCACAAATATTATCAGATAACTATTCACTGAGATAGGATCACAGTAATAATACATTTTTTCCATTGCTTCTGAGAAAAGCCTCCTTCTCTGAAGTTCCAGTGGTACTCTACCATCTTGCTTGGTCCAGTTGGTGAATGTGTCACTCCAAATCAAGGATTTCTCATATGCTGATCTATCTTGCAGCCAACATACATAAGAGAGTTGTTGGTTTTTAGACTTGCTTGTCTATAACAGACCAGGAGAAACTTTTTTTCTCTCTATTTTTGGTGTGACAGGATGATCTCCATGCAGCTGCTACTGTCTGCAGTGATGACCTGGAGAAAGCTTATTTGACTGAAAGTTCTCCAAAGATGACCTTCAAAGCTGGAAGACATGAATATGAAATAAATTTTGTGTGTAGGTTGCATTTGTTTTGTTTTTCTGTTTTGTCCTTCCCTCCCAGATATCTTGTGGTTCTGAATTATTACAGGAGATAGAAGAGAGAAATTTGGACTTTGAATTGCAATGCTTACAGAGACAGAGTTTCTATTAAAGTTCTCAGGATAAGAGCTGTTCACATAAGCAGAGTGACATTCTATTCTTTCAAAGCTTTTATTTTTGAGGAGTTTTTGTGCTAGGTTTCAAGATATCTGCCAGAAAGTCCAAGCATGACACTGATGCTGGCACCAACACAAATGCTGAGGAACTTCCAGAAGACTTGACAAGCTAGCTTCTGCTCTACTTTAATCACTGGTTTGCAGAAAAAAACCCCACTTGGACAAAATGTAGGGTCCAAACAATCCTTAGCATTGCAAGATTATTGCACATATTTTCTTTTCATCCTGTCTGGAGAGGCTGAGAAAACACCTTGACTATGTCAAAGTAGGAAGAAGTGTTTCCCAAGAGTTCAGGAAATATAAGCCACTGTGATGGTACTGTCCTCTCTGAGCTGTTGCTTTTGCTGGCATCTTTTTCAAAAATTATCAGAGAATCAGCCTGCCTGGACTGTCAGTTTGGTGTAGTTGTCTTTGATCCAGCTTTTCATTGCTATCTCATTCTGCATGAAAAAAAGCCAAACACAAAAACCCCAAACCAAAAAACCAGAAAGGACATGTTATGTGTTGTTTGTGATTCAATCAAAAGCAATACTGGGAAAACTTGGCCAGCTTAGAAGTGAAAATTGCATAGTGAGTCAATCCTTTTTCTAAGGTTTGGGCTTTTTTAGTAACTTAGGCAAATATATGCAGTGTAGATGTCTTTCAGAACTTCATTTCTAGGCTTGGTGGTGTCAAGAGGTGTTTTTGTTTGTTTTTCTGTGTATCTCTCTCTGAAGATAAGGCCTCATTGTCCTGGCTGGTACTGACTCCTAATTTTTAGTATGATGTCACAGTAGCTGCAGAGTTTCCAAGATGCAGAAGAAATGCCTCTAAAATTCAGGTTGCTCTGACATGTTTCTCTTGGTGGCCAATAGAAATAAATGGTCTGTGATAGATGTTGGGTTGTGTTTACAGGGTTTGAAATCTACAACTAAGTGTAGGAAAAAAGTATCTTGGTTGCAAAATGAGGAGGAGGGAGCCTTTTTGTCCATGTTTTTGACAAAACAACTTGGTGACAAACGTAGCTGCAGTGTGAAGGCTTTCAAAAACATCTTTGATTGTTCATGGGATTTCGTTTGGGTTTTTTTTTCCCCAGCCATGATGCAGAAAAACCTTCACTACAAAACAGAGAGGAAGATTTGCAGGAGACCTAAATTTGTCTCTCAGGCAGAGGTGGAAAAGACAAAAGCCAGGTAATCACAACTGCTCATTCTGAGGTGATGGGTTTAGTGCTTTGTGAATGGTGAATCCTCCATGGGTGCAAGTAGGATGAAGAAGTAGCTGCTGAGGCAATTGTGAAAGGGCCAAACTTCCTACAACCATGTCTGGCCAGGGCAGTGTTACAGCCTGGCCAGCAGTTTTCAATCAGTTCAGAAACCTCTGTGGTGAAGAAAATTTGGGCTGGGCCACAGGAATTGTGGAATGGTAGGAAATAATTCAACATGTAGCAGTGTGTTTATGTGTACTAGCTCTTTCTGAGATGAATAATTTTCAAAGCTAAGTGCAAGTTCAGAAAAATTCTTTTGAGAGCAGCCAGACAATCTGAAAGGAAAGCAGTAGTTGTTACAGGTAGAGCAAAAGGTGGGAGCCTGCAAGGAGATAGAGCTGCATGTAACAGCCAATTTTTGCACATTCCCTTGCAGCACACACTCCTTGCTTAAACACTGAAAAGAGCAGCTAAGCACACTAATTAAAATTGGGGTGTAAGTACAGGGGAGGGCTGTATCTATCCTGTTTCAGTCACACTGACGTGATACTGGATGCATTTGTATTTACCTCCCCATGTCTATTACAGCTTTTATATATACATTCAACTCTGCAAGAGAAATCCAGATGTGTTGAGTTTAGAGTATCGATTTCTTATTTTCTGATTTGGCATCTTGCTTTCTGACATAAGTCTTGACACGATGACTTGGAACAAATATTTTCACGTGCTGAACAGAAATGACAGTTTTGAAATATTTTTTGATATGTTCAGTTGCCTATATTCTCCCTAAGCTTGACAAAAGTGTTTAGTATAATATGTACATAAAATGTCATGTTTAGTTTTATTTTAATTGTCTGTTTGTAATGTCTTATAATCTACAGGGGTGTTAAACATACAGAAGGGTTTAAGAACATTCCAGCTCACTGGGACAAATCTGCCCTGCCTGAACTGGGATTCAAGGTTTGGAGCTTTTTAGTTTTTTCTTTCTGTCAGTTTTGTCATGTAAGGTTTGTTCCATCACAAGTTCATGGTTTCTTCTGGCTTTATAAATGACTGTTTCTATGTAGCATAATACAGAGGTAGTGCTAAATTTAAACCTGATACCACACTGGGCAGACTTGGAGGTGAAACTAGACCCAAATTTAAACAAATGGTGGCAGTAAAACTGTGGCAGCAGGGACTTCCACTGTTACTATTAATCCCTTGGCTTGGCAGATTTGCTGTGTTAACAAGACTGGTACTGGTGCCCAAAATACACAGTTTTGATGTTCCAACATGTGCTGAAAAGCATCAGAGGTAAATGATGCCTCTGAGCTTCAGAGCAGCCCTTCCTTTAGCTGTAAGCTGTTGTATGTCTCTGGAGAGCTGCTCTGAAACCAGGGGAGTTCACAGAATGGTTGGGCTTGGATGGGGGAACCTCTGGAGATCACAGAAACCAACTCCCCTGCTAAAGCAGGTTCACCCAGAGGAGGTCACACAGGATTGTGTCCAGGTAGGTTTTGAATATCTCCAGAGAGACTCCACAACCTCTCCGGGCAGCTTGTTCAGGATGGGATCTTTTATTATTAAGCTTATTATTATTTTATTCATTCCAGCGAAGTAAACTTCTTTACCTTTGTAACTCACCCAGTTAATACATGTGTGGCATACTTTCTCTGACTTCCTCTCTGCTTCCACCAGCTCCTCTGTCAACACTAGTAACTGTGCCTACAGAAAAGGTATTATCTGATGCTCAAAAATCACTAACTTGCAAAATGCAAATCCTCAACAAGTTGTCACTAAGAAACAAGACTAACATTGACATTTTTTATGTTCCTACGAAAATATGCAAGTAAGCTTTGCATGCTTTCAGAACTGTCATGTAAGGAACTGATTTTTAGTAGTGGGACCATGTTTCTCCCTAAAATTGTTTGACTAAAGCCTCTCCAATTGATTTAGAAACAACAGGCAGTGAGTGCACTTTGTGTTCACTAGCTGTCAGGAGTATAAAATAAAAAAGATTCTCTGGTTTTCTGCAACATAAATTCTCAATTCCTTATTTATGTGCTCATTTCTGCCAAGTATTTAGATACTGTTTGATGCATGCATGCATATCTGGACCCAGATACTAAGAGGGGTTGAGTGGCTGCACAAAAGCATGCCAAAGTAACTTTTCAAACTTTTCCTTGCAGCTGATTGAGCTTGACTGTTCTTCTGAAGAATACAAGAAAGTCAAAGTGGACTTTCAGCGCACAATGCCCAAAGCAGCTATTAAAAAGATCTGTAGAGTTCAGAACCCATCCCTCTGGGAACTGTATCAATGGTAAGGGTAAAACACTGCTCTGGTGTGTGTGCATGGTGTTTGTTGTTTCTGCAGTTAGCTGTATGTGCTGTGCTAAAGATAGAACGTGCATTCCTGAAATGCCTCTGCCACCACTCTCCCACTGAAATACCTACCTAGTATCAACATTTAGATAAGAGGTATCAACAAACCCAAAGCTCAGTCAAGACACAGAGCTTAGAACAGTCAGATTCGGGGCTGTGTGGGAGGAATCCTTGCTCCTGACTTCTGCCAGGCCTGTGTCCATGACAGCTTCCTTCCAGTGAAACCTTGAAGCTGGTAATGAGTCACATTTAGCACAGTGTTTTGCAGCTGGTCAAAATTGAAACAGCCTTTAAAATGAAATGCAAAACTCAGGGAGGGCAAACCTTAATAGAAACTTCTGTGTTCAGGGAAAAAAAATAACACTGAGATTCCTCCCTCTCTCTTCAAAGGCAGTGAAGGAAATAAAACCTTTGTAGTAAAGCATTTATGTATAATGTGATGAAAACAGGTTTGTATGCCCAAATTAGGCCTTACTGTAAAGATTTTCAGAATATATTCTGTGTAAAATTGTTTCTGAGTAGCTGGAAACTGTGGGGACAGCCACAGCAAAGGTTCTGCTTCTCATTGCAGGCAGAAGGACCTAATGCAGAAGAGCAATGGTGGAAAGGCTGCAGATGAGAGATTTTTATTTCATGGGACCAGTAAAAAAGACATTGATGCCATCTGCCAGCAAAACTTTGACTGGAGAATCTGTGGCCTTCATGGGACAGTCTATGGCAAAGGTTGTTCTTCAGCTCCTTCTGTAATCCTTGACTTGCTAAAAATTCTCAGTACTCACTGCAGAGGGCTCAAGTTTACAAGGTGGTACTTGGCCAGTCCTGGGCTTCTCTGTGTCATGATGTGGGACACACAGCTGAGTTTCACAAGGGTCATTTGGAGCTAAGGCACTCCAAAAGGCCTTGGCCTCTGTTGTAGGGATGGTTTCTGCTGGACTCCAGGCTTACTGCTGTTCCAGTTTCTCCCAACTCCTACAGAAAAGCAGCCTGGCTTTTTTTAGTCTGGTTTTGATTTTTTGGGGGGATTTTTTGTTTGTTTGTTTGTTTTTATTTTCTTTTCCCCCAAGAATCTAAATGCCATTCTGGTTACAGGTTTTTTGCCTTGTTAGCAGATTATATCCTTCCATATTGTCCTATGTACAGGAAATTACCAGCACATCAAGCTGAGACAGGCTGACTGGCTGACTACACACCTTTCTGCCTGAATACTTTGTAACTCTCAGAAATGTTAGAGGATCACAGTGTGTTTTGAGCATGGAAGGGACCCACAGGATCATCAAGTCCAGCTGTGCTGATGAATATTAGTAGCCTCTGCCAGGAGAGGAATTGTGGTGATGATGGGGGAGCTGGACATCTAGGGTTAGGAGGAAATCCTTTAGAAGATTATGATAACGTTTTAAACATTGGTTTTTAATATGTGTGCTGTGAAAACAAAAAAGTGCATAGTGGTTGTTTCCACTAAGAGGGACATAGAGGCCAGGTGAAGGCTTTGGAAAGGCTGTTCATGAATTGCTTAATGGGTTTGTTTATTAATTCATTTTCACACAGTATCACTTTGTTCCTGCTGCTTTAGTGTCTGACAAACTCTGTCTTGCTGTCTCTTCTGCAGGCAGCTATTTTGCAAGGGATGCATCTTATTCTGACAACTACTGTGGGACAGACTCAGACACCAAGACCATGTTCCTGGCCCGAGTGCTGGTGGGGGAGTTCACTCTTGGGAGTTCTCATTATGTTCGGCCTCCCATGAAGGACAACCAAAAATTCTATGACAGTTGTGTGAATAACTCCTCCAACCCTTCTATCTTTGTCATCTTTGAGAAGCAGCAGATTTATCCAGAGTATCTCATAGAATACCAGGCATCAGCAAGATTTCTATAGCAGGAAAACCTGTCATCCTTATGTTTAACTGGTTTAAACAGTTTTTTAGTTTTGACTTGAGAGAGAAAAATTGATTTTGAAGAAGCTGTGTGATCAGATAGGTGAGTGTTCAGAAACATTTTTTCTCTGTCTTTTCTGTGTAATAGAAAACAAGGCATAAAAAGACACAGAGGATGTTTTAGAATTTCTGAAATCCTGTTTCTGTATCCTATTTGTAGCAGCTTTCACATTACCCTACATTATGGGAGCCTTTTATAAATTTATTAGAAGAAATTGCTGATGGTTGTAGCATGAGGATTGGCCATGACTGCCAAGTTTAAACAGTTTGTAGTTATTGTTTCAGGATAGATTTTTACATGTGCTCATTGGTCAGAGGCACTATCCCTCTACCTGTTTATCTTTTAACTCAAAACTGGATAAAATACAGTTTTTTAGTAATCTATCTCCTGTAACAGTAGACATTCAGGTGTTTGCAACTGTGATTGTACAATCTCTGTGCTCAACTCATTGCATAAATTCATAGTAGCACTCTTCTTTTTTGTTCTTACTTAATCTGCACCAACAAAACCTCAAAAATTAAACTTGCTTGTTGAAAAAGAGCAGAGACTTATTTTCACTTGTTGAGTTTCTCATTTAAAACAATTACCAAAGATACAAGCATAACAGAGGTTGCTTGGTGCTGTGTAACTCAGATGATTTACTGTATCAAATAAATTCTGTATTTCATGTCTGAGAACACAAGTTTTTCATGACTTTCACTGTGCCTACAAACACAAGAGTGCTGACAGGTGCTGTGGAGGAAGCAGAGGAGGCAACTCACACTGTTATTTAATACCATACTTAGGAGGGAAACATGCTGCTTGTCCTGCTTGATTATCAGTACCTTGGTTCTGTGGATGAACTTTATGGTTCCCTTAGAGCTGCTGGGAAGGATGGTGAGTGACTGTCTCTCATTAGCTGTTCTGCCTCTTTGGGTGCAGGAGATTCACAGATTTCCTGTGTAATCAAGCTGTCATTGGACTTCTTTCAAGAAAAACATGCTTACCTAGGAAGTTGTCTTCAGCCACAGAGCTGAAACCTTTTAAATCTGAAAATTAGATTGAATATTTAATTATTCATATCAGAAGAAGATAATAGGGTTGAGCAGTCAGCTTACATGTGTGCAATCAAAAAACTTGAGCTATCAAATATTTTTTTAAGAATAAAGTTGCTGATGCATAGATACTTTATCATAAGATCAACGTGCTAAAGTAGCTATAAGTTAGCTATACTGTGCTGCAGAAGCCTTGAGAAATACTTTCTATATGACCTAAAAAAGCTCATCTTCAGCTACATTCTGTATATTTCTTTTTAACTCATCTGGATGATGACTGACAGGTGTTCACTGGGTAACTCTTTATTACTTCAGCACTGTGAGCCAGGAGCCTGGCCATGAATAGCTGGAGTAAGGCTGTGCAGACCCCCTTTTTTGTAAACTGCAAATCTAGCAGCATATCTCCTATTTGTGTTTAAGTATCTCCTATTTGTGTTTAATCCCTCTGCAACACAGAATAGGGACAGGTAAATTGGCTGTATTATTTCTTTTGAAAGATTTGTAATAGAACATAAAGGATAAATCTAATGTCAGCAAAAGAGCTTGTCAGCAAATAGTGCATTCCTTGAGGAGGATTACAGTTATGTAGGAAAGATTTCCTGTCTGTTCAGAGTAAGTTTTTTTGCCAAAACAAAACCCATGTTCATCTACATGTTAATAGCAAATGAAAATACTGGTTGTTTGAATTTCTTCCTCTGAACATAAGCAGAATTTCAGGTAAGAACTAGGATAGCTAAAGACATGTTAATCTTCTGCCAGAACATTGAAACAAACATTCTTTTTCAGGCAAAAAGTTGAAATATTTTTATTGATATTTTTTATTGTATTTTTAAAACTTCTAACTTGGTTCTTGTATGTGTATGAGTGTAAGTAAAACAGAGAATAAAATTCCTGGTTGTTGTACTTTGTCGTCTGTTATTTCTCCATTATCACAGAAAAGAAAAGTTACCATGTTTTCCACTTTTGAAACTGCAGGGGTAACATTCTTGTGTATGGTAAATAAACAGGTACTCAAGCCAGTAAACTCCTTCTGAGGGTTTCCTCTCTTTCAATACTGAAATCACAATATTTCAATACACTTGTAAATTTAGAGGTTGTTGTTAAGCAGTAGGAATCCCTCTACAGCTGTTTGGGTTACATTTTGAAATGAACACATTAAAGAGATGTTTGCATTAAACCCAAACTTTAGACAAAAAGTAACATTGATCCTCTTTTCTGAGTGAGGAGTATCTCTTTTGGCTACTTAAGCCAAGCCACTGAGCAGGAAGAGTGCAGTAATGTGTCGCTCACTCCCACACCATGTGAGGAGACAGATAAGCTATGAAGGTTGTTTCCCTTTTTGGTACCAGGTCCATCCTGGCAAGGCAGACAGCACAGCCAGCAGAAGCCAAACAGCTTTGCTGTGCCAGCAGTGGGGTATGGAGCACGGGGGTTTGTGACCCCTGATTCTGCTGTGCTGGAGAGGGGCCTGGCAGCCAGCCAGAGGCAGTTCACTGCACCCTTTCATGAGGAGTACCTGGAGCCAGGTTTGTCTTGATTTTCTGACTGGATTTTATGCTATGTGGGTGCCAAAATCCTGTCTAAGAGTTGGCAGCAAGGGAGTGGCATTATCCAGTTTGGATACCTGCAGCCTGGCAGAGCAGGGGCTGGTGGGTGAGAGGAACTTGGGTGGATGGCAGATAGCAGGTGCTCAATGCTGCTGGGCTTGGAGAACAAGCTTTGCTTCCAGGAACCAGGGCTGCCTTAGGGCCAAAGGGCAAGTGGGAATTGCAGAAATGCTGCTTAACTTGGAGTTCTTCCAGCAGAAGATCCGGGTGGGATGGCTGTTACATGGGCAGCAGAACTGCTGCTTCCCTGTGTGTCCAAGGATAGACTTCATGGCCTCCAAAGCTCCATTGCACTTCTTGCTTCAGGCCCATCACAGTTTCATCTCTGCATGCAGAAATCCTAGCAAATGGGGGAATACTCCCTCCTTGAAAGTAGCCACAGCTCCCTGCAGTGCAGGGAGAAAAACATCTTGGAAACATGAGATTTTTCAAGGTCAGAAGAAAGTGAGTGGGGCCAGTATAAACCAAGCAGTGACAGACAGTTTATAAGTCAGCTTTAAATTCTTTTACGCTGCTTTCTGCTGTAAACACGTGGAAGAGTCTGGTATCAGGTGAAGCTATGTCCAGGATGATTAACAAAGGGAAATGAAGTGATCATTGCCTGAAGTATCTCACACAGAGAGGAAATTCTGCAGTTTAATGCCAGGTAAAACGAGAAAGTTCCAATTTACAATCCATGAAGCATAATAATTTCTGCCACCCAACTCTGTTTTTCTAAGAATGCTATTTTTAAAGTACAAAACTGTAAAGCTTTTTTTCTATCAGCAGCTTCATTAAAAATACCATTTCATACTGACAGCTTTCTGTCATCATTTACAAAGACCAGAAGACATATTTAATAGAAGCTTTCCTTTACCAAGCAGCCTTTGCTTCATATCAGCTGTCAGAGAATGACTAAAACCCTTTTGTAACACAGACGTGCCCAATTTTAAACAAACTCACAGCTCAGCAATGCAAGACAACACACTTGCTGTTTCTGAGGAAAGGAATTTTAAACCAGCTTCCTTGTTCCTTCCTAGCCCCAACTGCTGCTGACTGAAGCATGTTGTACCAGAATGCTAAACAGTTACCATTACTTAAGGATATAAAGTCATGTTTTGCTATTGCAATTATAAACATAGTGCTGGGGGTGGGGTTTTTGTTGATACTGTTTTGCTTTTGTTCTGGAGGGGTATTCGGTAGCTTTATTTTTGTTGTTTGTTTTTTTGAGGGTTTTTTTTTAAATGAATTCTAAAACCAGCCCTGCTCAAGATCAGTTTGGGACCATGTTATATAGGTGCTATAGGTGCACAAACACACCGTGATTACAGTGATATTAGCAGTTTCTGTTTTGGACAGCTGCTGGCAATCTAGGGCCCTGTTTTCCTGGAAATGTGTGCTTGCAGAGGCTCACTGATCCCTGCCACAGCTCACTCTGTGGGTGTGTTGCTGAGCTCACACAGCCAGGATGAGGTCCAGCACCACTGAGTGTCCTGGTGCAATGTCTGCAGTGTCTGGTGACTGCATCACCAACCATTAATGAGAAGGAACAAACGGCCTGGGGCTCTTCCTGGATTCCTGGAAAGTTGGCAGGCTTTCTCCTGTCTTCTCTAGCTGTCTGTCTCAGCCTGCATGTAGAACAAGGGTTGATGCACTTCCAGAAAGCTGACTTCAAATGCAAAAATAATTTCTCTGTTCCACAGTGCCACAAACTGACAGGTGAAAACACATAACACTTCTTAACCAGAAGCCTGCAGAATGGTTGAAAGACACTTAGCACAGACTCAAGTGAGTTTGCTTGAACACATACTGTCCATGTTCAATGTGGATGCAGCTGAGAAAGACTCTTGGTTCATTTTCCAACCCTGTAAAATGTGATGCACAGCAGCAGCCACTTCAGGACTGCTTTTTCTCCCTGTGGCATCAATATTTGGAATTATGTTGGTGGAGAGGCACCTCAATGCATCCCAGTCATACCAGTTTGATGCCAGTGCCAGCAAGAGATGCACAGAGCCTGGAGAGAGTTCATAGTTCAGCAGGAGAGCACCTGAAGAGGAGCACAAAGGAATTCCAGCCCAACTTTAATTCCTCTCTGCAAGTATATGCAGCATGCAGAATAAAAAATGAGGCTAGAGATGTGCACTGCTGCAGGTCTGTGATCTCACTGGCCTCACACAGACGTGGTGGGATGGCTCCTGTGACTGGAATGCTGGAATGGAAATGTACAGGCTTTTGAAGAGGACAGAGGACATGAGAAGGGGGTGTCACCCTCTGTCAGTGACCATGGAGCTCCATCTGGGGATGTTGGAGGAGCTGATTGAGACCTTACAGGTCAGGATTAAAGGGAAGGACAAGACATCAAATAAAGCTTGTTAAAATTCAAATATCACTTCCCCCAAGATCAGGAGTCATGCATCCCAACAAAGAGGAAGTGAGGCAAAAATATCAGGATACCTTAATGGATTAGTAAGGAGCAAACAAAATAAGAAGTCTACAGAAGGAGGAAGCAAGGCCAAGGTAGCCTGGGAGGAGTACAGAGAAATTGTCTAAGCAGTCAGGGATCAGGTTAGGAAACTAAAGCAAGTCCTGATAGAAATAAATCTGGTCAGGGATGTCAAGGGTAACAAAAAAAAGCTTCTACTGGTGTGTGGGTGATAAAAGGAAGACTAGGGAAAATGGGGGCCCTCTCTAGAAGGAAACAGGAGCTCTGGTTATCCAGAACATGAAGAAGGCTGAGGTACCCCATGCCTTCTGCCTCAGTGTTCACTGCTAAATGCTCACCACACCACCAAGCTGCAGAGGCAGAGAGCAGGAAGAAGAATTTATACAAAATCATGGGTAAGAAAGGGAAAAGATTGATTTAGGCTTGGCTTATTTTGTCAAAAATTAAGCACACAACAATTTTCTGATTCATGTAAGAAATACAAACAAGCCTTTGACAGATGACTTCAGATGGAATAAACTTCCTGCTTATTCTGGGAGGTGAGAAGGTTTTAGGCAGGGCCCATCCACCTTTTTTGTCAACTGTGTATGTAAGCTACACAGAAAATCAGCCTCCGGCACACTATTTCTCGGAGGGGAAAATTATGCATAATGTGTAGAACTAAGGTAAATACAGCATGTTGCTTTTCAAATAAATAACAATCACTCCATCAGCAATTCATATAATCAGTGTGTCTGTAACAGGGCACTTCTGCTTAGCATGCCGGAAATGCTCCATGGAAAAAGGAACAATTCCAATACTTCCCCAGTCAGAGCTTCACCACTGCTGCCTATACAGTTCTGTTAAAAAATTTAAAAAAAATACATATGAAAGAGAAGAGACAGTCTTTGAGGAACAAGATCCAGTAATTTGATCAGTGTTCAGGCAGCATGTGGGAAGAAGGCAGCAAAAGATGCTTGCTGGAGGAAACTCAGGGACCTAGCCAGGCATCAGTGAGCAGATGGCTCCATCCTTGCAGTGAAGCTGAGCAGTCAGTCTCTTCCTCCTGCTGCTGCAACACTTCTCTGCGCACATCACCAAGAGATGCTGTACCTAAGGAACCCTCAAGCAGACTCTGTCAACCAGGCAGAAAGTCAAGACTTAAAAAGAACCAAAGGTGCCTCCTTATTTTTAAAGTGCTGCAAGAGTTTTTGTTATATACAAAAATTTTAAAGAAAAAAAATAAGAATAAATGATTTTTTTAAAAGGGTCTTGGGTCTGCACCAATCTCTTCTCACAGTTCTGTTGTTGTGGTTTAACCCCAGCCAGCAGCTCAGCCCCTCAGAGCTGCTCATTCACGCCCCCATAGTGGGATGAGGGAGAGAATTTTAAGAATGAGAAAACTCATGGATTGAGATGAAGACAGTTTAATAGGTAAAGCAAAAGCCACAAACCAAACAAGGAATTAATTCACCATTTCCTATGTGCAGGCAGGTGTTCCACCACCCCAGGAAGCAGAGCTCCAGCAGGCACAACAGTGACTTGGGAAGGCAAATGCCATCACTTGGAATGTCGTTCCCCTTCCTTCTTCTTCCCCTAGTTTTATGTGCTGAGCATGGTGCCATAAGGTGTGGAATGTCCCTGTGTTCAGTGGGGCCCAGCTGTGCCCCCTTCCAGCTTCTTGTGCAACATCAGCTGTGTGGCAGGTGAGGCTTTGCACAAGTGTAGGACAGAGGAAATGTGAGGAGTGGAAACTACAATTGTTTTGGCTGGGAAGATGCATGTGCACAGTCACACAGCTTGAAGGGATCCATGTGGCTGCTGCAGCTGGCAATCAGACAGGTTCCTTCCTGAGGGGTGAGGCACTTGGGACATGACCTGCTCCAGTGTCACAGGGGTCAAGAGAGCTGCTGGGTCTCATGATCCTGGATCCCACTCCTTTGCCACCAGCTCTGGTGCACACATGCTCTTAATTTCCTTGATTCAAGATAGACAGAGGTGGTGCCAATTGCAATGTTTGGAAAGGAAAGGCCTCCCCATGAAGCAGATGCAGTACCAACAGCTTCCGATTACCTTTAAATTTACTCCAGTCCTCCTGCTTGCTTTAAATTCGTATCTTCTTTGTCTCCACCTTTCCAACAGCAGCTCAACAGACAGAAAAATGGCTGTCACCTCATTTCTTTGGTCTTAGCTGCTGGAACTTTACTGGTTCATTCTTCTGTCATGTCAATGGAATGTGCCAAGTGCAAATCGTTAATCTAAGTGTATTTAAAATCATTTCAAAGCATAGAGGAGGTGCAGCTTCTCTGTCTTTACAGACACAGGTGGAGATTAAGCATTGTACAGGGGCCTCAGCTTTGATTGTTAGTGGAGTTCATGAAAAAATCCAATGCACTGCATCCCAGGTCTTCTGCTGTAATTGTGGTGCCTTTGAGGCTTTCTCTAAGGACTCACAAGTTCATGAGAAGGATGTGTCATGCACTGAATTGAAATTAAAATCTACTGTAAATTGTGGAAACTGAGCATGAGGAAAGCATTCTCACAGATAAGTGAAAAGAAGTGTGATGAACAAAAGCAAATGAAAGTGGAATGCTTCTTTGTAGATACTATTCACAGCAATTTGAAAACATCCAAAAAAGGCTGTGGAGCCCATTTTAAAAAGTGACTGGAGGCTGTCCCACAGGAGAGCAGTGAGGAAGCACCTACTGACCATCAGTGGGACTTAGGCTCATACCTCATACCTGTCCTTGGAATTTTGAAAAACAATTATACCCAGTGACTCACTAACAAAGGCTCTCATTCCAGGAAGCTCAAGGATGTACATTCCCTTTTAGCGAGATTCCAGCACGATGTAGACTCCATTTTTTGGTCCAAGTGTGGCTTTTGATTTGAGCTGCAAAGGAATCTGAAAGAGAAAAGAGCATCTTATGTGCAGTTGTGTTTGTTTATGTGTATATGACACCGCCACATACAGACAGACATTTTTGCTGGAGGACCAGTTCGTACCAGGATCACTGTGGAAGCTGTAAAGTGCTTGTTTTACAGTCAGCTGTGGTGGTGTAATATCAAGTAGAATTTACAGCCAGAGGCTGAGGCAGTGGTTACCCAGGAATGCTGTAGATTTGAACAGAAAGAAATTAACTCTATAAACTCTAGAGCTGGGTGCAATGTCCATAGAAATAGGCATATACCAAAGTGCTGAGGTCCTGTGAAATACGTACACACATTCTCACCCTCTATGAATGATGATGTTTTGCCTGTGGCCTTGCCATACTGCTCTCCACTAAGGCAGGGCTGTGTAACAGTCCTTTTGTTGGAAAAATTATGTATCTGAAATCACATTTTACTTAAAATGTGCAGTACATGCCTGGTCTCTCCTTATTATGGAAGTGTCTCTGGCAGTTTTCTCAAATGAAGAGAAATCACAAAGGCAAACCAGTTGTCCTGCCTAGGACACACTGTCAATTCCCTCAGGTTAACAAGTGTGATCTTTAAGCCTCTGCATGTACAAACCTCAGTCTCTGGGCAGGTCTTGAATTTAAACTTCTGCAAAATCCTCAGCAGAGTAATTTTTGTCTCCAACAAACCCATTTTCATGCCAAGGCAGCCACGGGGTCCTGCCCCAAAGGGCAGGTATGCAAAGGGATGTCGTTCCTTCTTGGCCTCCTCTGTAAACCTAGAAGGTGCAGAGATGGAAACCAGTTCAAGAAACACTTTTTGCTCAATTCCACGTTTTAATTTAAATCTCAAAAGCTGGTTATTTCAATTGATCTTAATGGATAGGTCTTGGGGACTATTGATAGATTATGTCCTGACATCCCATGTAAAAAGATAATTGACTATGGCCATCAGCCTTTGTCAGCTGGTGACTTCAGGAGAGGACATGGAGACATGAGTTTTATTTCCAATCTATCTTTAATGAAAATCTCTCATCTCTTTGGATTCAGTTTCCAAAAACTTTGGACAGCTAAGGTCCAGAGAACTCATGCAGGGTAGAAAGATATGAGAAGTAATACAGGCTAATTGGAGCTTTGGCAAAAAAAAGAATATTGTGTATTTCCCCTAATTCCATCCCCATGCTTTGAAAACCTAAATAAGATTGAGCCACTACTCCAAAAAGTACTATAGAGACCCCTAATTTGAGATTGAAGGACCATTAATTCATGTACTAAGCACTGTTGCATAATCAGATAATTCTTGCCTTGCTCACCCCCATATATCAGCCTGGAAAATTTAAAACCTCCCTTGTTTTATTTCTACCACCAACTTCAAAATGAAATATTGGGGGAGGGAAAGGGGAAGGCTGCAGCTGAATTATTTTATTTCATTTTTTGTTATGCTCTTATTTTATAATTCTTGCTAACATCTGAGCAGAGTGTTAGTACTTATGGATCATTCCTTGGGGAAGGTTCAAAAGGGAATTAATCTCAGATTCATACCAAACAGCACTGTGTGAATCAAGGGGACTGCAGCCCCTACTAACCATTTCACCCTTTCATACTACTGTTAAAAGTGGTGAACAAACAATTAAGAAAGCATTTTTAGATAAGCATTGCTAAAAATACCCACCCCAGACTTCCAGTTGCTGCTAAGATTCCTCTCCAACAAAATCTCTGGGCTTCTCTAACCCTGGCATTGCTCTTCATCCTTCTCTAACCCTGGCATTGCTTTTCTTCGTGGCCAAAGGATTCTAATGGAGCATATGCCTAGATTTGTTCCAGAATGAACAATAGAAAAATCCATCTACACCACACATGTGTTGTCCTACTGGCAAAGATGGTTCTGGGCTGCCAGCCTCACACCCAGTTGTTTATGGAGCAGGCACTTCTTTTCTAGGTAAACTTCTGAATGTAGTGGTAGCTTAAAATGCATCTGCCCACTAAATAGTTTAAAAATATAGCTGCCCACAAAACTAAATTGTGCTTCCACACAGCTCCACATCAGCTGAAACTCTCCCTGTAAACTCAACCCAGCACCTGTAACCCAGGGCAGGTACAAAACCACAGCTTGACAGGGTTTCCCTTGCCCACTGAAGATATTGAATGCTCCGTGTGAAACCATCTTGCCCAGCAAAAATCAAGGATCCTAACTTACAGACAGGGAGGAAATGCCCAGTGGGAGATGGGGTAGGTTCCCCACTCACAGAGTACCCACACTGTCATGTTTCAAGTGAAAAGAGGGCTCTGAACCAGCAAGGAGCTGGATGAGTTTCCCAGGTACAGCCAAGCCTGTCCCACTTCAGAATTTCAGCACCCAGAAACAACATCATTCACAGGATCTGATTTGGAAACAGGTCTGAAAACCTCTGTCCCAGTTCAACCTTGACCAAACCTTGCACCTTCTGTGGAATACACCACTATCATCACTTGTCTGATTTAGTGGAAATAACATGTTTTTATGGTCTAAATAAAACTGTGCTCCTCTTGGTGGAAAAGCTGCTTTGGATGAATAGTGGGTGACTGTGGCTGTGAGAGTGCAGCAGGATCTGGTGCCTGCAGATGTTGGAGTTCTGTGCCCACAGGCCCAAGTAAGGACCTCAACCAAAGGGTGAAAATACCTCTCACATACCTCTCAGGAATGAACTTCTCAGGTTCTGGCCAGAACTCAGGGTTGTGGTGAAGGTGTCCAACTGCAATTTCAATGACAGCTCCAGCTGGAATATGCTGCCCCAGCACTATGCAGTCTTTAGCTGCTTCCCTAGTGAATCTGCAACATCATCATGCATCCCAGACGATTAAAAAAGGTTAAAAATACAGCAGGAGAGATCTATAAAAGTATCTGTCTTCATCTGACCAAACAATTTCTGGGTAACACTTTCTCATAGATAAATACAACAAGTATTGCTGATGCCAGTGTCTTCTCAGGTTACAATCATCTCCACTTAGAAGTCCATAGCTCCAGCCCAGGTGGTTGACTTTTGCCCTTTTCACACGAAAGCATTTCTGGTTGTTTACTGTTTTCTAAAGCATGAACTGCTAAACTGCAATTTTATTGTTGACGTTGGGTTTAGACTCGTTTTTTTAATGAAAATTGCTGATGAAATGTGTCAGTCATCACTAATAACAGATAGAAGGAGTATGCTGGTTTGCCTCCAGGAAAAAAAGGAGAGTAAATATAGCTTTGAGTTTTTTTATTTGAGAAGCTCCCCCCTGTTGATACAGTACCTGAAACTCAGCAAGGGATTATTAGTTATATTAGTTGTAATATTATATTAGTTGTAATATTAGGGCTGAGTGTTCTGCTGCTACTCTAGAAATACAACTAAGTCACAAGCCTTGGAAAAGCACATTTCACATATATTCATCAAAGACAGGCATGATGTTAAAAACAAAACTCTGCTGCTTTCTCCCACCCTGTGGTGAGAGGTGACAGAGGTGTCCTTAGGAACCTCATCATGACAAGACTGAGAAAAGCCACCGGCCAAAGCCCAGCTTGTGTCTTACAAAAGATTGTGTGGGGGTGTGCATGTGTGGTTCTGATCCAGATCTTTTGGTGCTTGGGTGGTCACTACAGACCCCAAATCAGCCCAGACCCAGGTGGGTGCCCTGCTGTCTCACTCTGGGAACTATTCCCTCACCACCTGCAAGAACAGGGGAGAGGCAATGTGCAGGAACTTCCTTTGCTGCTTCCCACACTCTGCTAAAAAGTTGAACAAAGATTTCAGCTTCAGGGCTGTCAGTCTGGTATCATTACAGAAACACATTCTTTCCTTGCTGTCACCCATCTCCCTTTCTCATGGACAAATAAATAACAGAGGCTCCAAACCTGGAACAAAATACTGGCATTAAAAATACAAACAGACAAACAAAAAAAAAAAAAACCCAAAAAACCAAAAAACTTTAACAAGCTATCCTTCTCATTCTTACATGAACTTGGTGATAATGGAAACATGAGTTCTGGGGAGAAAGTTCTCTGGATAGTAAGTTCATAAAAAAATATGAAACCAACTCATTTCATAACAAACTTGGCTGCTACTGATTTTTCACTGAACTCAGCATAATCCTTGTCATAGGCAATTAACATCTTTCAGCAGCCCCGAGCTGTCCTATCCATTCCACATCCATCAGAGTAAAAGCCAGATCAATAAACAGCCCTGACAACACCAAACAAAACTTCAGAAGAACTTGTTCTATTCTTGTTCTGTCTCCCATCTGACAAACATGGATTGTTTCCCAGTGATAGAGCCCAAACTCAAAGACCCCTGTCACTTTAACCAGTTTCCACTGGTACCCCAAGTATAACACAGTAAAACCCCATCATCTCATCCAGGAGTAGATATCTCATATTAACTCTCTGAAGAATCCTGCAGATACCCATGAAAAAAATTTTGACTCTCAATCTTGGTGAACATATAGAAGAGAATATGATTTTAAGCTTTTTTCATTCTAAGGTGCTTGCAGTCATGGGTTAAATTTTTCAAAAGCTCTCACAGCAAGCTCAGCTTTGGCTTCTTTCCAGTAATCTGAATTTTTCCCTGAGCTTCATGAGAAGCATTGCAACTGGCTGATCTCTTTGAAAAAATTGTATTTCTTAATATTTTTATTTATACTTGTGATAACTTGGAGCTTTGAGAATCAGTTTTTGAATTTCTTTTTTTGCTTGTTTTCAGTTCATCAATATAGAATAAGTCATGTGTGACTTGGGACAAAACTTTCAAAAGTTAATGGATGTTATCATTATTTAGCTCTATTAGTATAAAGCAGTGCTAAGTGTAAATGGGCCAAAGTTAAACAGAAATGTAAAATACAGCTTGCAGACTGTGCAACCCTTCCACAGATCAGGGCTGTAACAACCAACAGAGCCCTGATGGGGATGAATTTTGGTGCAAAACCCCAAAGCCTGAGGCACATGGAATTGCAGCCTCTGGCTTTCTCTGGCCAGACCTGCTCCAAAATGGCTCCATCCTCCAACCTTGGGGGATGTGAGGAATGGTGAGGAAGCAACCTTGGCCAATTCACTATAAAAATGTGCTTTAGAAATACCAGAATTTTCCAGCTTTCCTTCAACAGGCCGCATGATATCTTTCAAATGCACAAAGCAGTATTGATGTTGGCACAGAGACTGAGAGACCATTGGTCTTCCAAGAGCAGATTTCCATTTCACAGAGCCAGGGAGCAATCCTGTGTAATCAGAAGGGGAAAAAACCATACCTGAACGCAGGTGGGTACATGCGCAACGTCTCTGCAATCACCATGTCCAGATAAGGGAGTTCTTGTACATTTTGGCAATCAGGGACCATCTGAAAGGGCAGGACAAAAGGAACAATTATGTTTTCTCACATGTAAGTGCCAAACTCATCCCAGATTAGCTTTTAAATCATCTATTTTTTCCTGGGCATCTTTCCTGTAGAAGAACTCAATGTCTCATCTAAAACAGTAAATGATAAAATTATACAAAAATGTGGGCAGTAATTAAATGTGTGTGTAACATTCCTTTCATCATCAAAACGCTTTGGTGCACAGCCCAGCTGAAGGTATAATAATAAATCAACTTGCTAGGAAGCATTAAAAGCAGGTCATTACAGAGAGCATCAATAGCTGAAACAGAGCTATTGTTTCACACATGTACCAAAATCTGCACAGGACCCTTGTTCCTTCCCAAGGGCAGGAGGCTCACACTTTGTTCACAGAACAGCAAGTCCTCCAGTTACTCTTGTTGATGTTGGAACAACCCCTGTGCAGTTCCCAGCTATAGAAATAAAGCAGGGTGCTGGTGCTGTGATGCTTGTGGAGGGGTGGAGATGGCACTGGAAGATGTTGGAACCCCCATGAGGAACAGTTCACAGTGGGAAATTGCTCTGCTAAGAAGTGAGGTGCCAAGGTAGAGCTCAGATCCCACCTGGCAGCACTGCAGTAGTGCCTGAGCAGAGAAGCCTGTTTCCTCCAGCCCCTGCTTAATGGTGCTTAATTTTTCACAATGGTCAATGCCTAAGCCCACGCCTTCACAATCCTACAGAGTCATTCAGCCCTTGACAAGGAGTGGTGGGCACTTAAACCCCCACAGGGCTGTAGCTCAGAAGACTTTGCCCTCTGACTGGCAACAGACAGACAGTGAGAGACACCAAACAGCAGCACTGACACGACTCAGCACACAGATAAGCAGGGAATTTCTTCCAGTTACCTTCCTTGGGAAAAGGGCATCTTCCCTGTTTTATTCAGTGCTCTCAGCAGAGGGCAGCCAAAGTATATTGAATAACCTCATCAGGAAAGTAGAGTTTTGTTTTAAATTAGAGCATCTCCTAAGGACTGACACAGAGTAAATTGGAGAAAAGCACAGACGTCAGACTAGACTAAACCTTTTATGAAGATTTGGGGCCCCTGCCGTTCACAAAGGGGACTGGATTCCATCCTCCCTTTATTTACTACAGCACTTTTCATGTATAATGCATATTTTATTGAATTTTCATGCAAAAACATATGGTACATACTGAAAATACTAAGCAGAGAACAACTCCAGATGGCAGGCAGAAAAGGCATACAATAGAACAAGGATACCTTGCTGGATTAGGGTATCCCACTTATTCAGCACTAAGCCACCATGCACCATTTCACATTAACTGATCTTTTCTAGGAAGGAAATAGATACATTCTATTATCCCCATTTTCTGGCTCAGGAAAGAGAAGCAGAAGCAGAGAAAGTAATTTGCACAGGCTGAGGAGAACCAGTGTGTGTGCTTCTCTCCCAGGGGAAAAGATGCAACTCAGCTTGTCAATAGATGAAGTATTTTGTCAGTATATGACAAATATTATCAATACAGGAAATATGGACTGCACTGACAGCCTTTCAGTGCGGCTTTTATCTTGTGGTGGTGCCTGCTAACTCCAACCTTTGGCTTAGGTCAGTGGTTATCAGACAAAGGACTAGGAGCCCAAAAGCCACATGAGAGCGATGGCTGACATCTGTGTGAGAAGCATTGCTCCAATAATTCCAGCAGCTAAAACCAAAGCTGGGAGAATGATTTTTATCACCCTTGTTTTGCAGAAAGGGATCTGAGGGCTGCCTAATTTTGTGGGGGAAATCAGAAGCAGAGGCTGGAAATGCAGTCTCAAATTTCAGTTCTTCATGGCACAATTTCCTTTCTCCATGCCCACAGAGGTGCTCCACTCCTCAATGCAAATGCATGCTGTGGTTTGCATGCTTTTATTTTTTCTGCCAGTTTTACAATTATCATTCAGAACTTTCCCCTCACCTTTTTATACTGCTGTCCTGCATCTCTTTGAATCCTGAGTCAGCATCTGAGTCCTGTTCCTGCAATGCCTCCTGATTTCATGGACAGGCTGGCTGAGAGGAGAGTCCAGGCTCGGAGAAAATGAGTGGTGGAGCCAAGAGCACACTGAGATGTGTTTGATTCTCTGAACCATGCTCTTTCCACTGGGCCTTCCTGTCTCGCTCATAATCCCCCTACTTACTTCTGGAGTCAATAATTAAGATAATTATATGGTAACCTGATATAATAAGTAGCCACTAAATCAAACCATACATCAACGAATAATATAACACTAAATTACTGGAGCTTTGATTTGCTCTTTCAAATAGCTTCTATACCTTCAGGGGATTAGCAGTTCAGAAAACAAAACAAAAGGTGTAAAACCAGCTAATTTTCCTTAGAAGAAAATTCCTTTTGCTTACATAAAGAAGGAGGGGTCAGTCAAATGGCAGCAGAGTGAACTCTGCTATCATGAGAATGACAGACACATCAGTCATTTCCTACATCTGACGCAATTTAATTATTGGCACTTCCATGCTTTTAGCATCAAAGTAGCTGGACCTAATTTAGTGGTTGTTTGCAAGGTCTGACCTGCAGCTGCGTAAAGTACACACAAGCCAAGCATCTCTATTTAGGAAGGACAGTTTGTTGCTTTTTTTTCCCCTTTCAAAGAAAATATTTTCCATTTGTTTTTCCACTCCCTCTCTTAAAAATATGCCTTTAGCCAAGCACATTTCAAAAGAACATAAATATGCTTTTCTCCCTAAATGTCCCTATTTATATCTATCAACTGCTGGCAGGTTTTCTGGGGTGAAGATGGTGTTGTGCAAACACGCCACTTTAACCCCCTGGAAAAAAAAATTGTCTAGATTGCCTTGTACTCAAGATGAGGCAGCTTTTTTCACTAAGAAAGATTTCTCTCTTTAACAAGAAGAGATGGGGGTGTGAGGGAGGATTGCATTTAATAAAACATCCTGTACTTTAATTTTGCAGCCACTGCTTTGCACAGCAGTTTTTCTTATGCTTTGCACAGCCTTGTAGTGTCTTTTCCTGTTGAGGTGGAAGTGAAATGGCCATGTAACATCTTGTGGCATTTCTCTGCATGCATGTTTCCCCAGTTTGATTTCTGGAGGTGAGGTGGTACACCCTTACCAATCCCAGACTATTCAATCACTTCTGGCATCTAGTTTGGCCACAGACTCTCCTTTATGACTGACAGAAAATCACAAGCCTCCATTACGTAGAAAAAGATGGGAAATTAATTCTTCCTCCCACAGAGTACCCTGAGGTGAAATACCAGCAGTGATTATAAAATTGCCTATGTGCTACAAGGATGACGCTTGTTTTAATCCCCATATAAACTCCAAGAGAGATAACTACCTTCAGATCCACCTCTGCTTTTCAGTATTGGTTTTAGCATTTTCTAGGCAGGCAAACCTATTTTTTACCACCGCCCTCAGTTAACTTTTAATTCCTCAATGAACAGCAAGGGAATCCAAGTGCTGACAGGAGCGGTCTGGCCAATTTCTGCTGCAGTTTGAGATGTTACTGCTCCCAGTTGCTGGCTCTTCTTTGCTGGCTGTGGTTGGTGTCACCACAGCCAAGTCAGCAGAAGGGAACATATGCCTGCACCTCAGTTGCTTCCATACAAGGTCCAGCATGAGCCCATCTTCAGTGACAGCTCAAGACGAGACACTAACTTTTCCCCAAAGCAGCTGATGATCATCCTCCTCTACTGCCTCTGTTTTGGGAATGGTAATTCAAAGTACACATCAGTGAATAAGAGATTCCCACTTATCCTATTGGCCATGCTCTAGTGATGCTCAGCATCCAGAAATAAAAAAAAAAAAAAAATCAGAGAAAATTTTGTGCAGCTGACAGTGTGATGTGCACCTGAAATCAATTTAGAAGCAGAAAAGCCTGCCGAGACCACATTCCTCACAAGGAGCACTGCTGAGTCATGGCCTGATACTGAACCAGCTGAGGTTTCTGAGAAATTGCAATCCAAATCCAATGTCTCGTGGGCAGATGTGGCTGTGACAAAGTCCAGGTCAGAGAGATGCCATGCAAATCTGCTTTAAGCAGATCCATGAGTTACCTGTGTATGCATAGCTACACATGGGCTCTCCCCCAAAATGCAGCCTTTGGAAAGCAATAGGATAGGAGTAAAAAAAAAAGCCAGTATCACCCCCAGGTACCCTCACCCAACTCCCTTTCAAATTGCCAAAAGGGCTACTCAGACCACAGCCATTCACAAACAGCTCAATAATGTTTCTTGATCCAAGGCATACAAAGCTGCTGATAGATCAAGCAATCTGCCTGTGGTTTTGACCTCTCTTTGGTCACCTCCAGGAGCTGCTCATACTCTAACAGAACTAGAGCCTGTGTGCCTCACTTGGCCTCAGAGAGGGGGAAGAAATGCAAGAATGTGAAGTACAAGAAAGTCAAATTAGGGTTACCCCATGACACCTTTAGCAACAACCCTGTCAGGAAAGGAAAGGTGAGAGACTGGACTGCACTCAAAATGCAGATCAATGATAGAAAGGGGTGGGATGGTTTAACATATCTGTCTTTAACTTGCTTGAAGCAAGCTCGTCTTGTGTTTGACCACTTCCATGACAACATGCTGGAACTCCTGTAAAGCACCAACCTAAAGCATCCCTACAATCTCAGGCAGCAGGACAGGGACAAAGCCAATGAAGTAAAATTTCTTAACTTCATCCCCAGAACTTGGACCAAACACTTAAAAAATGCTAAAGGCATTCCTCATGCAATACTTACTGCAAATTCCCCTCTATGTTGTCTGCACCTGCCAGGTGAGATGTGTCCCTCAGCCAAGGCACCAGCAGAACCAGCCCATGCTGCTCAGGAAACAGGACCCTGAAGCTCCAAAGTCCCACTCTGACAGACAGATCATGGCCTTAAGATAGAGCAAAGCATGCCTAAAATCACCAAGTGTCTGTTGGCCACTTCCAGTGACAGAGACCTACAGAACATTTTAGCAAAATATTAAGCTCTTGACTACAGAATTGAGGACAAGGTTCAGGAATAAAAAATAGGACAACAAGCCTGATTTCCAGAATTTCCAGACAAAGAGACTTTCTGAGCATCCCAGCACCTCTCAAATCCTTAGAGCACACCTTGGTAGCACTAGAGCCTCTGCCATCAGCATTGCTTTCTTACATATTCTCAGAAATCAATATTAAAGTTCTCAGCTCCATCCCCTCTAGCATTTTTCCCCCAGAAGCAAGAATAAGCTATCCAAACCACATACTCCCAAGACTTCCATTTATTTCTTTGTTCCATGCAGATTACCTGCCACCTCTTTCATCTGCTTGGGTTGTTATTCAAATGGAATTTTGTCAGGCTCTGACTCCCACACTTGGTGGCTGCTCACTGGGTTTGACAAAGTTACTTTGCTCATTGAGGCACATCTCAAGATGTGTCAACATTCAGTGCTTCGGACACCTCAAAACAAATTCCTCCTAGCTCCTCCTAAAGACTGTGAGTGCCAGGTAAATTTAGTCTTATAGTTTTTTTGTTCAAACCACCTGCCAGTCACACTCACCTCTAAGACCACCTCTTTCTGGTTCACTGCCATGCAAGTCAACTGACCATTCACAGAGGAAGGTGCTGATTTTCAGGCTGGGTTCAGAGCTGGTGGGAAAGGCTGGAACACCAGTTTTGCACTGATAACCACTTTACACGCAGACCTTGCAGCCAAATTCTCTCCATCACTTTGGTGCAAATCCCTGGGGCCATATCAGCATAAGGGAGAGGAAAATGCAGTTCTAAGGATGCACCAGATAGTGCTGAGGAAAGAGCCATAAGGTATAAGGTTACCCCAATGTCAATTCACTTTAATGTTACTTTGCTTTTTAACTCAAAGAGTTCAGCTCCTGACAGAAGACAGACCTACACTACCTCCAGTAGCTTCCACGGTGCTAAAAGAAGGTCTTTGTAGCATCACTGCTCACAAGGAGACTTCTGTGAGATAAAAATACTTCCTGAAACTGAACAGTGTCCCAAAGCCAAACAGATAAACATAAAAGCTGAAACCAAAACAGTCAGAAATTCTCTTCCACCTACATTACTACTGACACATGGTGATCAGCAAGAACATAACGTGTGCCATCAGGTAGAAGATCCAGAAAAAGGAAAGTCAGGAAAAAAGAAGAAAATCTCTAAGGAAATACTTTATAAGGCAAACTACGAATGAAAAGAGTGGAGAAAACAATCTGGTTCTATTTAGATTTTGTAAATTTGTTAACTTCATGTAGTCTCGGATTGCCAAGAGAAGCGTGTGCCCTCGAATCAAAATTTATTAAATAAGTGAGACTAGATGCCTGGAGTGCTCTGCTGTCACAAAGGAAGGTGCAGCTCCCCAGTGTGATGATACTACCAGGCCAGGCAGTGTTTTGGACTCTCACTATGCTAATTTTTATTATTTTACTTAGGCTATGTGGGGAAGAGTACCACCCCTCTAGAAGTGCCTCCCTACCTGTATACAATGTGTGCCTTGCTCCAGCTATGTGTGATGTGGTATAATCCCTGCCCATGCATTGCAGCAGGCTAAGATCATCAGAGTCACACAGACTGCCTCTTTCTTGCCTCCTTAAAAAACACTCAGCCCCCAGGAAATCTGCCCCGGGTTCTCTCTACAGCCCACTGAGGCTCCAAAGTCTCTCTTTCTACACTTGTGTAACACAATCAAAATTTCTACTTGGGTGGCAGAAATGCTGAATGGTGAAGGATCCCGGTGGGAGGGAAGCAAGGAGGAAATTAAACAGGAGAAAGGACTGCCAGAGGCCCAAAAGGCTGAGCAAGAGAATTATAAAACTGGGGTAGGTCTGTCTGAAGGGCATGTCACCAGTCCAAAGCACATTAACCACTGAAGTTCGTGCAAGACTTAATCCTTCCTGCTACAGAAGTGTCCCTTGATGGTTGCTGCAGATCTACAGGAATAAAGAGGAGGGATTTTTTTTTTCACCTCTCAGTAGACATTCATGGTATCACATAAGAGCCAGATGATTTAATTTAATCATTCCTGCTCCAGCTGGTATTTTCTGTATGGAGGTGACAGTGCTTTAAATTAGGGCCTTGCATATAAAAGGTCCGTGTGTTTAGTTTAATCAAATGTTTATTTCCTCACGTTATGTTTATATTAAAAGACATCAGCATGAATTTTCATGCTGAAAATAGAGCCTATCTTATGGTCTACAGGCTGAGGTTACCTTTGGTTGTTCTTCATCTCTATGGCAGCCTTATTGACTGAGAGGTGACTCAGCCCCAGGCACGCAGTTTGGGGAAATATGCTCTGGAGAGCACAGTCCAACCTATGAGAAGATCAGAGCTTTACACAAAATAAATTATTTCTGTAATTCACCCTTCTTGAGCCAGTGGCTGCTTAAGTCACTGGCTTCAGCAATTGCTGGATGAGACCTTCTCTGAATTAGTAAACAGGAAAACATTCGTAGCAGAGAAACGGCAAGATTCTCTCATCACTCAGCATAATTATCATTTGTCCCGACAAGGGCAGGTCAGTTTTAATACCATACAACATTTATGCAGTGCCTGATGCCTTGGAAACATCTAACCCACATTAGGTGCAGTAGGACAATAATAAGACTTCGCTTTTCCATAGTTGTTTTTCCCCTGAGGCTTGTGAAGCGTTTAGCAAGCATTAATTAGTTGGTCATCTTCCAAACGTGTGTGTGAGGTGCTCCTGGTAAATAATCCCTCCCCTACACACAAGGGGCCAGCAGAGGTGCTGAAAAATGAGACCATCAATTTACAACCTTAAGAATTGAGCACCCACCAGCTCAAGTCTTCATAACTAGCCTGATTTTTATTTTTCAGCCACAGTGTGACTCCTATTCATAAATTAGCAAGTAGTGCTCTGAGTGCATAGACTTAAAGTGACCAAAAAAGAAAGAAACCCATTGCACAGCATTTAAATATGACTTAAACAAAAAGGAGCCTTGTTTGCTTTCAGCTGCCAAAATCATAACTCAAGATTCAGCCTGTCCTTGAGAAACTGATGGTACTAAAAGCACAGAATGTAAAGAAGTGCTTCTGGTGCCAAAGCTCCAATTCCTTGCCACAGCCTTCTGCACCTCCTAATATCCTAATACACGTAAAATTTACTGGTAAAAGCCACATCCAGTCTTTGCACTCCAAATTTTGCGTTTCTACAAGGCACAAAGGCAAAGTTTGTTCCTGTTGAAACTTCTCACAGTTTAACTGAAAATATGAAAAATGCACAAAGAAAGTGGAAAAAAGTATTTTCTAACCAAAGGTATTCAGTGCCCTTTCCTCTTTTGCCCCCTCTGGAAACCTCTGACTGCCTTGGGTACGACAAAGCAATTTACAACTGGTACATGAGAAAATTTGATAGCACTTGAAACAGTTTTTGTGTTTTCTTCCTCCAGTGCATGAAGAAGATCTCTGAAAAAAACCCCATGACTTGTCAGCCCAAAATGCACTACCCCAAGCTCAGTGGGGAGCTGGCTGTGAGCAGGGGGATCTGCTACCATGACACTAACATATGACAAACTTCTCTAGAAGTACAGATAAAGCTGTCTGCAAAGAATCCCGGCAGATGCCCATTCAAGGATCTCTCTCCTTTTATTCCCTGACTGTCCATCTGGGAACACAAAAATTTCCTTAAGCCTGTTCATGCTTAGATTTAGTGAACACATCGTGGTGTCATGTTCTGCTGCTGTTTTGTGTCTTTGCTCTCCTCTACCCTTTGTAGATCAGCATGGCATCTGTCCATCTGTTTATGATTTACTTCTTACAATGACTTGGTCCTGATTACACTGATAAGCATAGTAGGTTATTTGAGGGCCAACTGGACCTCTGTAATGACACTCAAACTGTACCCAAGTTGTGGGAATGCTTCCAATCAAAAAAAGGCCAGTGGAAAAACTCCACTGGACCCTCCCCAAGGGCAGCCTTCCTGTCCTTAAGCCCAGGAAATAAAACACAAAAAGTTATTTTTTTATCTGGAATTCTTTTGCAGTTATCAGTGTCCAAGTGATCCAGTAAAACTGAAGAGAAGACAAGAAAATAAACTGAAGCCTGGGCCTTTCTGACATTTGAAGATGCATATTTGAGAAGAGATCATAAAGAACAGTATTCAGCTCAGGAGGCCACCTGTTCCATGGTCTCCTTTAGCACAGAGGCAAATCCCTGGGGACACAGCCTGGAAAGTGCAGCTGTTTTTAGGGGGCACCATGTGCTGCCAGGGGCAGTGCAGCCCTTCCTCGTGTACTGACTCACTGGCCCTCGTGAGCTCATGGAAACGAGGGGGAACAAAAGCACAACTCAAAGAGCTGCAGGATGAAGTCACAGGGTCAGCAGGGAGAAAATACAGAATGCATTTGTAGTCTGAACAAGGTCATTTCCAGCATGTTTTAGGATGATATAAAGCTTTACAGGGAAGGCAAATGGAAAGTATTGCTCACGATTTCTTCTGCTTTATGAGTAAGCTGCTTTGGCCTTTATTTATTTATTACCTCACAGTTCCACAATGGTCCTGGTGTGAAGACCAATTTGCTGTTATTTCTCTCTTTCTTCTCAAAGATATTTTTGCTTCTTAAACCTGTGCCTGGCCACATCACTAATTTACCTCTGTATTTCCAAGAATACCCCTATTTTTAAAATTTGCAACACCTCACTTCTGTGCTGTCATTTCACTTACCATGGCCATGTTACCTTAATGCCCAGTATTTTATCCTTTATTCTTATTTTTCAAAGCTCAAAAGCATCAAGTCTCCAAAGTTCTGGGGTACAGGAGAATCTGGCCAACACAGTGTCACCCAGCCCTGACAGGGAGGCCCCTTGGCCTGGACACCACTGAGCCACAAAGGTGGCACCCACAAATTGACACATTTGACAGAAACATTCAACACAAAAGAGTGCTTTTAAGCCAGAAAAGTGCATAAAACATATTGTTCTGCAGGGGGTTCACTAGCAATTTTACCCATACAAAATACCTCATAAAGAATGGTATACTCTGCCTTTTTATCATGAATTGAAGCACAAAGAACTGTAGGTATCCATAGATGGGCTAACTTGTGGGGAGGGATTTTCTGAGTACCAAGACAAAACACAGCTGTAGGCTTTTTCTGTAAAGGGCCTGTCACATACACAAGAGCAGCTAGCATATTACCAATCCTGATTGCTCAAACATTATGAGAAAGGTCCCAACATACTTTGAAATTGGCTGTAAACCACATGAGATTTATGACAAATAACAGTATTTTGAACTTCATATGCCTTCTGGCTTCTGAACTGGGATTCGTGTTTTCAGTCTTACCTCTTTAACTAGAAACCTTTTCTCCTTTCTTTTTTTTTTTTTTTCTACTGGTTGTCTCTTGTTTTAATAATGAAATATGAGATTCTGGTTATACACCTGACTTCAGTGTTGAGTGATTTGAGAGAATACAAAACAAATAACAGAGACTCACAGCCTGATGGCAGGATGCTGGTGATATTCCATTTACTGAGCACCATGAGCCATCCCTGCCTGCCCTTTGGCCATCTGCTGCTAGCACTCAGCTAGAATCATGCAGACTTAAAAAGAAAGAAAAAAAATCTGTAAGACCAGGAACTTCATGTGAATAAACATCAGACAAGCACGAGCTGCCCCTCAGAGTACCCACAGTACAGTAGCACACATTTTGGGGGTGTGTGAGGGGTGTTACTACAAAAGGGGCCTCAAGGATTAATCATCTGATTCTCTTCTGAAAATGCCAAACTTGGTACCTTGGCAAAGCTTGACACAGAACGAAATTGAAACATGCAGACAAAGTAATTGGGGGGGAAACTGCGCTGAGTTTATAAATAGCATTTTGTTTCTCCTGAGCACTGGGGAGGGAGGTGGGGAAGGGAGGAGGGGAAGTGAGGGGGAGAGAGGGAAAAGAAAGATAAATTCTGGTTGTTGCTGTCAGATGAAGATCCACTTATCTATGGCAGAAGCCCAGACAGCTGCATGACTCTAAATGAAGAAATTTAATTAAACAGTAAAAAAAATTAAAATTAGCAGGGAAAAAAAAAAAAAAGAAAAAACTCAGGACTTCTTCGTTCTCACACCTACCCTGATGTATAAATAGAGACTATGTGATGAATGAAGGGTGCTTATTATTTCTTTGACTTCTATGTGTATAAAGAAATCTACAATACTCTCTAGTGAACCAGCAGGATGATCAAAAAGCCAATGACATGTTGTTGCTATTCCAAATTTGCTGCTCTGGTTTAAACCACACCGTGCAACATTTTGGCAGCCCAAGTCATAGTCCCATACATATAATACTTATTTCACACAAAAACAAACAAAAAAATCCCCACCAAAAAATCCTGGGGAAAAGTTGGCTCAATTATGAATGGAACAATTCTGGAAAGCAGATTACTTGGGATCATATTTTGCCAGAGCTACACCTCTCAGAAGAAATGTGCTGATAAAAACTGAGTGGATGTGATCCCCTTTTGCTCCCTTGCATACTTTGACCTGCCTTCTGCCAGCACAACTCAGAGCAACCTCACAGCTTTTCCTGCCTCAGCTCCCAAGGTATTTGCGACACAGCTCAGAAGAGCGAGAGCATCTTGCACTTCTGTCCATATCCACTGCTTTTGCTCACACATTCACTTGCTACTTCACATTATGGCACAGTAAGAGAGATTTGTATTAGTACTCTTGGCCTTTCTTCATGTGCATGAAACACATGTGCATGTGTACTTTCTGTAACACATCCACCTATTTGAAGCAGCATAAAAATAACTAAAATATATATATATTCTTCAAGTCTCAGAAGATTCAAAGTGTCACTGCTGTGAAGTCAGAAAATTCATTCCAAGTCCTATTTATCTAGGTCAGGATGTGGGAAGACTTTTTTTGTGCTCTGCATATGCACGTCACCGCTTTTGCTCCTTGGTACCGCACAGGCTGGGAGCTGCAGAGCCAGGGAAGATGACAGCTTGCTCCCTGCTTCCAGTGGACTTGATAGAAAATTCCTTTTTGTGTTCCTTATAATGGAGTCTTGTCTCATTTTTGCCACTAGAGATGCTTTGGTCAGTATATTACAAACGCCATGCTGACAGTGCCTATGTGTAGTTCTGCCTCAGTGCCACATCACCACTGGCTCTTCTTTAAAGCAGAAGAGAAGAGCACCCTGCAAAGCAAGGAACAAGCTAACAAAAGGCTTCATTTATCTCCAGCTGATACCAACATGACAGTGGGAAATACAGGGTCAGATTCCAGGCACATTATTGCGACAGCAGGAGGAGTGTGGGGAGTAGCCCTTGTGTGGAAAACCACAGGGCCTGCTAGCAGAAGGTCAAGTCCTGACGCAGCTTTCCAAGCAGATTTGGGGAAGTCTTTTCCTCTCCTCCACCACTCTTAATAAATAAGACAGATAAACCCTAATCATGTGGATACTGCTGGCATGCTCAGAGGACAGCAGCATATGACGCTCGTGTTTAAAGTCTGATCATTACATGGTATTAAGAACAAATCCCCTGCTCTTAAAAAAATAAAAATGTCATGAGTGAGGTAAGCCCTTGAAGATAATACTGATATTATACAAAATAAAGGTAAATCCTGAATGGAAAACAAAATTGTGGACAGATTACTAGAACAGAAATTTTACACATTCTTTCTGTGTAAATAAAGAAGTGAACTTAACCTGCCATTAAAGTGTTGCTTTACAATGTGCAATTGGTGGGGAAAAATGGTTGTAATGTGTGTTGTACACTTATCCACACACCAGCCACAAACCAGCAAAGGAACACACTCTTTGCCTACCTTTCCATGGAAAAAATAGCTGCAATTTAAAGTTTAAGGGATCTGCACTCAAGATTTATCTGGCTATGATGTCCTTGGGGTCCAAATAGATGCTGAGATCCATGAGAATTCTCCCTGCTCCCTGCACCTCTGCCCTCTCAAATGATGAACTGGGAACCATGCAGGGAAACTACTGCTGCTATTAGACTTGTGGAAGAGGAACTGCACCAAAACTGCTCCCAGAGCAGACACCAGGATGGGTTCCTGCAACTAGTGTCAGGATGCAGAAGGCAGGCTTGTGCTGCTCTTCATGTCCCCTGCTCCCCCATACTCAGAGGGTTGGACACTGGGACAAGGCAGTGCCACTCCACTGTGTGTGGTTCTACCAGCACGTCTCTGCTCTGTCCTGGATGGTGCTTTCCTATTTTAATATTTTTTCCATCATTAAGGGGTTTTAATTAAGGGGTATTAATCAGGTGTCCCAGGAATAGTGGGGCTTCCCTTTAAGCCAACATTACCACAGTGAGGGATGGAGCCAGTGTTTTGCTTGGGGCTGCAACACTCCCTGCTCTCTCAAGCTGAATGATGGCTCATGTTCAGAGGGCTGTGCACAACCAGGCTCCACACAGGATGCAACAGGCTCAGCTTGGTGGGAAATGCAAAGGACATAGACTCTTCTGTCAGCTTGACTTGGTCTTAATAATGTTTAAATATCTGAAGGTCACTAAATTAGAGTTCAGAAACTTGACACAAAGGCCTCTCTCTAAGATTATCTAGGTTTGCCGAAGTAAGACAACAAAAGAGAATAAACCAAACAGAGCAAAACCAACAGCAGCTGCTGCTGAAATGTTATTCTTCTCATTAAGCCTATATGCTGAGCCTATAGAGGAGGCAGCCCTTCCTGTCTCACTTGCTGACAGTTCAGTATCAGGGCACAAAGGCAGGTCACTGTCCTTGGCGATACAGTAAACAAAGATAAGAGCTGAAAGCAACAGAATATTTTTTTAACCCTGATAATTCACTCTGTATGAATTCCATTGTGGAGAGATTTATTGTTTACTCAGAACTCCTCAAAAGAGCTCCTTGAGTATGTGCTGGACACAAAACACACATTTCAGCTGAAGGCACTAGCTAGGCTTGCTCAGGGCATCTGCTACCTGTCCCTGGATTCCTGTGTGTGAAACATTACTGAACCTGCTGGGAAAATGCAGTCCCAAACCTTTGTCCAGACCTGCTTGCTACCCTGGGCTAGGAATTTAAACAGATGCCTTCAACGGGCAGCCATGCTCATGGAAATGCTTTGTCAAGATGCCAACAAAACAACACATTGCTTTCCTTCTCCACTTGCAAAATGTCTGCAGCAGAGCAGCACAAGAGGAAAAATCATTGGTATATTATCTGACACTCTCAGAAGAAGAAGGATCAGTCCTCCCTCTGCCTGGCCCAAGTCAAACTCCCCATTGCCTTCCCTCCCCTGCTCATTTCCCCAAATGCAGACACACCACACCACTACAGGGGGAGGCAGGAGCAGACATCTTCACTGCCAACAGCAGAGACTGCCTTATCTCCTCTGTGTAATGGCTCAGCAGCTTAAAGCACAGAAAGAGTTTAAACATTTGCTGATTAGGAGAGTGGGGCATCAGATGAGAATTTGGGAGCTGTGAGTGCCGCCACAGATTAGGCCATTTAATCCCGCCACAGCTCCCCTTCCCACTTGGGAAGCAGAAGTAAAACCTCTCCTGCTACTTGCCTGGGACCTCTGAAAACTGCATTTGGTAGTCTTGTCCCAGGAATACCAGGCATAATTGCAAACCCAATCAGATTAGATTTAGGCAAACTACCCTCCAGAAGAGTAGAGACAGGACTGGACGAGCAACCGGGGATTTCTCACATTTGACTGTCCCTACTTTTTCATAAGATCTCTGGGTTTCAACAGAAACAGCAATCTCTTTTCAAGGAGGACACAAGAAGGTTTGTTGAAATGCTATTTTTTAACATGTGTTTACTGAGGACATCCTAGGATTGCTAGAGATGGATTACCTATAGCCTTGGGCTGAGCTATAAAGTGGATTGTGAGTTTAAAATGTTTCTTTTCCCTTTTCTGAAAGAGCTGTTAGCTTGGCTGTTGCTAAAGTTTCCAACAGTGTTCTTGGGCTTAGCTTTTGTAAGCTGATCTCAGCTCCAAAACCTACATTAGGTCTTCCCCATTCTGACCAGCCCCTCTATATTTCTCTGAGCAATTAAGAACTCTCTTTGGCTCTTGCAACACTGCAACACCCACAGGAGGTACATGTCCCTATTCCTCTGGTGCGTTTTCAGATGTCCATATTCCCCTGGTGTGTTTTCAGATCCCCACTACTCTTGCTCAGTGGGTACCAGTTGCTCTATTTCTTGCAGCAGGCATGTACTTGCTCTTTTTCAGCTGTTCTCAGAACCTCTTTTTAGCAGCTCTCTTGCCAGATAATCTGGCAACTCAAAGTACAGAAGCGAGTTCTGTTATCTGTTCCAAGGGAAGTTTTTCCAGGAGCACTCAAAGATGCCAAAATCATGGACGAGTTGTTTACAAAGGTCAGTACACACTGCACCAGCATGCCAACCAGCTTCTGATACTCTGGTCAGCCAGGGTTTATCAATGTAAGTAGTGGATCTTGTTGGCTGTAGGAAACTCATTTCATTGAGCCCAGTCAGCCCACAAACAGGAGCTGAGTGGCTGTGGAGTCCTGAAGAAAAGAGCAGTAAAATGAAGCCATTCCAATGTATTGTTGTGGTCTCATGGAAAGGGAGAGATATGCCAGCTTATGGTCATCACAGCCAAAACACACTGAGGGTCTTATCTGCTGTCTCCTACTCCTCGTTCCAGGTGCTTAAGATGAGACGGGCCCTCCACTCTGTGCTATCTGTACAGCATGCAGCATGTTAGTGTTGATGTGCCACCTGATATCTATCACAGCAATATGGACTGATTGGTACAACGTGGCTGGGGCTACACCTCACTTTCAGAATTGGAGGAAAATTCAAGCACAGTCCACTAAAAACCACTGGATAGCATAACAAATTAGGAAAACTCCATGTCAGCACAAGCACACTTCTAGTGACCCCTTTCCGTGGACCAACTTATCCAAACAGAGCGAGGAGAATAAACAATATTACCAGGACATTTTTGCCAGAGAAAAAGAGCTGTATCTATGCTATGGCACATCTCAATGCAGAAATACAATAACTAAAGCTGGTTATGAGTCCTGGTAGGAGAAGCAACCACACAGGGCATCTGTCATTTGTAAATGTGAGGCTGCTAAAAGCAGCAAACAACTTCACATCCAGATTTGAATATGGAACACACACTATACAAACAGGTAGGAGCCCTCACTGTTACTGAGGGGAATTGCTCTACCAACTCTGCCTGTTCTCATGGATCAGCACTGGAACATGTGCCCCATGCCTTCTCTGCTATTCCTCAAAAAGGGCTTGCTTCTTTTTAAAAAAGAAACAAAACTGAAAACTTCAGGGCAACATCTGAAAAAAACCATAGTAAATGGATTGATAAAATTTCTTCAGCTTAGGTACGTTGTATGTCTATCTCTGTATAGAAGAGAAATTAAAGCAGCTCCCTTTTAAAAAGTGGTGACAGAAAAGAGCCACAGAACCCATTGCCTGATGGTAGACTTGCCTAATTTGGATAACAGACTGTTTTTGAATTTGTGTATCAGACAAGAAACAAAATAAAAATATAATTTAAAAGCATCAAACTAAAGACACTTTTACTGAAAAATGAAGTTATGTTGATAGAAGCATTTATATGTTTGTATACTTCCACGTATGCTAAAAAGTTGCACGGCAGTAAATGCATTGGTTTCTATGTTAATAAAGCTATCAGCTCTAGCTATATGATGTGTATAGATAAGTATAGCTATATACACATGTGTACACCCACCCACATCCTGTTCTCCCTTCAACACCATACACAGAAATTCACTGCTCTTTTCTGAAAGACCAGCCATTTCTGGAATATGGAATATGGAAAGAGCAATTTATATACAGTATTTTCCAACAAAGATCTAATTTAAAAACAAGAACAAAAAGAGCATAGATTATAATAAAGCACCCATCTACCCAGTATTGACTAAAGTTTTCTATCACAAGGCACTTCAGAAATAAGCATCAGAGTCCCACACCACGACATACACTCACACAAACACATATGCGTGCACACATGCACACACAAAGGCAAGACTAACAGTTATTTGTATTTCCTACTTTGAGAGACAGGAAACCTCCCTTTGCATCTGCTTTTTTCTCACTAAGAATAATAATTTTAATTACAGACACTTGGCAGGAAGCCAAGCTTGATTTTTTTTTTTTTTAATGACATCTGTCTAAGCATTTTTAAACTTCCTGCTCAATGTAACTTCCTTCATTTTATAGACCAACACCCAGTTACAGCAAAAAAAGAGAAGGGAGTAGCAAATGATTTATTCATTTTTCGTGTTAACTCTTATCAGGTATATCAAGCAGTTCATTGTTCTGAGAACTGATGGTACAGAAAGCAGATTTACAGGGGGAATTTAGGATTCAAGCAGTCTGGGAAAGGGAAAAAAACAAAAAAGAAAAACCATGCATGGAAAAAAACCAACACAGTTGTAACTTAACCCTAAAACAACTAAAGGGTTCCTGTTTCACAGACTATTTTCCTCAGTTGGGCTAGGCTTTTTTTTCAGGGGGAAAAAAGAGAGGGTTGAGAATGGGGTAAGAGTTAGGGCAACATTAAACACTTAAAGCATCCTCATCAGGCTATGTTTGCCAGCTAGGCTGGCTTGGCACCAGGCAAATTTCTGCTCCATCAGTGAAGCTCCTCTGGGCTTGGGCAGTGCCACAGAGGCAGAGTCTGGACTCAAAGTCCACATCCCAAGCTGGCACAGCCTCCTGCCTCAGTCAGGCTACTGGGACAGGAACAAGGAATCCTGAGCACCTCTAACAAAGCTGACTGCAGAAAAAACAAACATTTCATTTTCAGATGCTGAGCAGGGCTGCCTTCCCTCCTTTTCCTTTCATTCTGTCATTACTCATGGCTCACACGGCTGTATTGCATGGCTTGCTGTTTTCCTCCTGCACATGGGGAGCTGAGAGGTGAAAAAGAGGGGGCAAGAACACTGCCAGAGAAGGAAAGCTGAATAATGCAGAAGCAGGGAAAGGAGAGAATGCAGCAGCAGAAAACAGGAGAGATGAATTCAAAGTGAGTGCTGTGGGATGGAGGGAAGGAAGCAAAGGCGGATGAAGGTGGCAGGGGAGCCACCCTGCCAGTATTCACAGCTTTTCAGGTAGCTCAGCCTTCCCCTGGGATTTAGCAGGGAACCACAGCTCCTGGGCTAGGAGAAGGCTGGGGTCGAGGCTGCACTGGAGCAGGGAGCAGGAGAGCTGGTGAGGAATGTGGAGGTCCTTCTGGCCACTCATTGCCTGCTGTGCTGGAGCTCAATCCACAGGCAGGTAGCCACAGCTGGCTAACAGGAGTCCCAGAGGGATGGGATTTATAACACACATCAGAAATGCAGCTGGTGTCAGCTGTAAGAGTATCTGTCTCATGCTGGCCCCACTGCTGGGACACAGGTGAGCCTAATGAATTGTTAATGCCTCGACACCAAAGCTGCATTTCCATTCTTTGCTCCAGAAAACCTAGATTGTATTCTTTTGACTTGCATGTTTTCTGGAGCAAGGTAAATAATCGTTCAGGATACACGAACAACATAAAACAAATGGCCTGGGAAAATTGAGTCTCCCTCCTGCACTTTTTACTCTGTGGAGATGTAACCTACAGCCACCCTGAAAACATTGCAAAAGTTTCCATGTGATTTTTAATTTCCTGATCCTGGCTGGAACCAGAACTGTGAATGCTGCAAGCCTCTGGAGGAAAAATTGGTATTGTCAGATTCTGCCCTAATTTTCCAAGATCCAAGGGTTTCAAAGAATATCTCAGCTCTTTAAGTGTTTGGAGACCTCAGTCTCACAAGTGCCTGACTGCCTTCTGACTTGAGTCAACACAGCTGGAAAATGGAGTAAAAAAAAAAACCAACCCTGAAACCTCACTGAAAACCAGATGTTGCCATTGAGCAGAGCTACTGTGTTAATAAAACACTAGCACCCCTGCACTCCCTGCAACAAAATTAATAGCCCTAATACATTTCCCAAACTGTGCTTTATGCCAGAAAGAAAGCAGGAGAAAATCTTTTTATGGCTTGAAGGGACTGTGGAGAGGTATGGTTTGGTGCTGGCACCAGGATTACAGTGCAGTGGGAAAGGTCTCTATTTTTACGGAGGACTGGCTGTGTCTGCCATTTGGCAGGAAGCGATCAGGACCAGTGATTGCAGCATTATTGCTGGACATGAATGATGTGTCACAACACAGGGCTTGGTACAGCACACAAATGTTGCTGATGTGTGCCCAGCCTTGTGTGCCACACAGTTTAAGCAGGGTCAGGAGTTTATGCATACCCCTGGGGCATACACTATTCTCCAAGTGGTACTCCTATTGTAGCTGTAAAAAAACCCCAAAAAACCACAAAAAAACCCATCTCCATGCTGTGGGCAGTAAAATAAAGTTTTTTGAGCTGTTTTGCTTAAAAAGTAGTGGAGTTGCTTTGCATACTCCCATCAAAGTTATTTTTCTATCAACTGCAAATGCCTCACAGGATGTAGATGCGTGATGTGATATGGTGCATACATAGCCAAGCAGGAATGCAAGCAAGAACTGAAAAGCAACAGTGCTTTGTGTAAATGCCCTGTTCCATCCCATCCAGCCACCATCCCGTTATGAGTCACAGGGGGCCAGCTTTCTGAGGCCACCAGGATGTCAACAGTTGGAGAAAACATTTGCTCAAATGCCCCTGGGTTTGCTCTGAGAGCAGTCACTGACATGACCTCCACAGCCCTCTGCAGCGGGAGCAGAAGTGCCGATTTGTTAGCATGCAACTTGGAGTGGCCACAAAGCAGAGAAAGCTCATGTCTTTGGAGGAAAAAGTTGACCTCTCTCCTTTCTATTGTGCACAGCATCCCCATCTTTTCTTCTCCCTTGGCACAGCAGATAAAGGGTCGTTGGAGCTGATGAGGAGCAAGACAAGACCCACACCCCAAATGGGCACAGCCCGTGTGCCTCAGGCCCTGCACAAGCAGACTCATGTCGGTTTGGTGTGGACCAGAAGCCAAGAGAAAAATGGGTTTCACCCTCCACACTGCCCTGTTGTGATGGTGCCCCAAGACCACCGGCAGTACTGACGGCTTTTAGCACTAATTTTAGTTTGAATGGCTGATATGACTTAGACTGCTATGAACACCAATGTCCTTAATCTGTGTGGGTGGCTTATGTTTAGCAACGATAGCAAAAGTAAAGCCAAATTAAAAGTGTAAATATGATGAGGTGTTTCAAATGCAGGGATGTACATTATAAATAATGTGTTCTGTGCTCTGGTGCTTAACAAAATAAAAATATGGCATCTTTCACCTAATAATCTCCAGCCATTTTTAAAAAAAACAGATGGGGAAGCTGACTCATGAAAAAGGTAAAATGTTTTGCATAAGGTCACAGATCACAAATTCAGTCCTAGAAAAAACAGTTCCTTAAGCTAATTCCCTTGCTTTGTCACCAGATTACATTGGCTACAGTACACTTGAGCAATAAATTTGACTTAAAAAAAACTCAAGGGCATTAGCAAATTATAATTAAGCGCACATTCTGCAATGAGATGAATTGTTTTTATAATAAGAAGCAGCAAAAAATAGTGCTTATAAGTTACACATTGCAGGAGAGCATTACTCCTTCTTAGAGACAACAACAAATACTTTTGGCAGATTTTGAAGATACAGATGTGTGTGTATGCCTGTGCGTGTTTAGAATACAGTAAAAGCAATAACAGCCTGGCTGCCCTCTCTGCTGTGCACCTTGATGGGGAAGATAAGTGATACTAGAATCAGAAAACACTTCAGGGCTTGGCTTAATACAAAAATATGCAGTATTTTTTGCATTAAGGCTGCTAAACATGTGAATTGTATTTCTTGGAATGGGTGATATATGCAGAAGCCCCAAAGAGGCACCAACTGTCTTTGATTACTGCATAAACTGCATTGACACTCAGCTATTGTTTCTTTGCAGTTGGATGCTGAATGCAAAATCAGCTATGACATAACATATTCAAACTTTGAATGAGATGCTAGACTGGGACAGCCATCATAATTTTTGTGTATGTGTTAAAGGCACTGAGCACACAAAGTTCTCTTTCACATTGGTGGAGATTGCTGGTGGTTGGTCCCTTTAACAAATTTAAGCAACTATTTAGGTGCTTAAATATAGAGTTAGGAGACTAATTTTGGGCACCTGTGACTGAAAATACCACTGCTAAATACTATTTGTGTAGGCTGATGCTGAAATACTACCATGAACTTTCCACAATGTCACAAAAAAGTAGGAGATATACTAAAATTATAATAATATGTTCTCTTCTCTAATGCCCTTTACCTGAGAATCTAAAACACCCATTAAAATAAATATAAGCATGCTCCATTTACCACATGAACAGCCTGTGGTCTTAGAGCAAGGCAGAAGTTAAGAAAGAAACAAGGAGCTCAAGTAACATTAGCCAACTACCACTTCCCTTTCCCTCTCTGCTCAGAGGTAGAGGAACACCAAGACTCAGCATGCTTCCTGTGGTCCTTCTGAGGAAGCCAAGCATTGGAACAGGTTGCCCATGGAAGAGGTCAAATCACCATCCATGGACATATTTAATAGACATGGCACGTAGGGACATGGCTTAGTGGTACTCGGCAGTGTCAGGGTTATGGACTCAATGATCTTTAAAGGTCTTTTCCAAAATAAATTCTCTGATTCTATAACCATGGATACCATGGTCAAGCCTGAGGGCATGCCAAAGTTGAATCAAAAGGTAACAGCATTTCCAGCTTAGAGTTTACAAAAAAACCCTCCTACTGACAAAGGAAATTACTCCATTGCTCACTGTGCTCTTTCCTGGTTCGTTCCCCTCAAACCAGCCCAAGGTACCACCTTCCCCTGGCAGGAGGGCTGGTCAAACATATGCTTCTGCAGATGATCCAAGTGCCAGCTGGCACAGGGTAAGAGTGGCAGTCATGCACAAAAAGCCTGGCCCACATCTTCTCCTGCCTCTGAAGATGCTGCTATCTCTGTCACCTGCTCCAGCTCTTGCTTCTCCCAGCTAAGCTGTGAAATGGTGGCTCTGTGTCCTGACTTGCCACTCTGCTGGGCAGCCATCTCTCTTTTTCAGGATTACTCACTTAGATGGGTGATCACCTGGGTGCAGCTACTGGGAAAAGCTTATTACAGCTTCTGTTGATTAAGCAGTTAAAATACATACTACTATATCAATCTAACAAACAAAGCCCATGTTGTTCTTTGATACACTGACAGCACCAAAGTGACATTCATCAGGTAGAGAAGAGAGCTAAGGGACGTCTCAGCAATCATTAACTTTACAGCTACATGACTTCTAACGCACTCTAGAAGCTTGAGACACAGGGGTTTATTCCCCCTGAAATCTTACTCTCTTCCCACTGGAGCTGTACAATCACAGTTTGACTGCCAGGAGCTCACAGCCAGAGCTGTGTGCAGGCTCCCACTCAAGGTCATGGCTAGCACCTCCCTCCTGCCAGGAGGCAGGGCTGGGTGTGATGGGCCTCCTGCCAGAGGTCTCTGGGACTCTCCCTAGGTCAGTGGAGGGACAGTTGCAGTCCTGCCAGGCCATCTTTTCCCATTGCAAACCACCTGGGCTCTTTCTGTGGGAGCTTTAGCTCTGACTAGTTCAGGGAGTGAGAAAGCAGACTTGTGCATTTAATTCAACAATCTGAGAGGATACACACCCAGTGCTAGATGCAGAGGCACCCTCTGTACCTGGGGCCAGGACAAACCCCTGCCACTACAGCAGCATGGCTCAGAGAATGCACTGAGTCCTCATTAACAGTGTGATAAGTCTCACCTCATCTGGAGAACAGCGTGATGGACAGAAGAAGCTACTTTCTCCCAGCCCTGTCTTTGCCAGTGGTTACACTGCTGCTGAGCCAGCTGGCTCTGATAATTCAATCCCAAATGGTGAGCCTGAACTCCCCAAGTCCTGTAGGGGCTCTCAAACAGAGTGAGGAGTGTGCTGCACACCAGTCCTGCATGGCTTTTGGAAAGCACAGTGCTGGTCCCATGGCATCTGGCTATTTGTGCTTGAGGCAGGGCAGTTTGGGGTGATGGGGATTGCGGATTGAAAAGGGTCAGCCCTCCCTTTCCTGCAACCCTCTCTTCTGCTCTCTCAACCTCCTCCATGAGCAACACACACAGACCCTGCTCAGTGACCAAAAGTGCTCCAGCAGAAAGACTGAATGAGACAATGAAAAACTGCTTTTGTGAATTCAAAAACCCAACTTCTAATAATATAAACAGCTTGCCTTGCTGAAGCAGCAAAGCCAGGCATTGATGGGTATGTTTACTTCCATTTCACAGAGGAATTGAAAGATCATTCACAGCAGCCTTTGAACAGATGATGTTTGAGGTCTCTTTGTGCTGCTGGGGCTGCCACTGTGGGCACCCAACAGCTGGAATGGAGCTCTGGGGGTTCAGACCTGCCTGACCTGCAAGTTCCTCTCACCTGAATGAACCCCTGAGCCTGCAAATTATTAAATCCTGCATTAATTAATCCTTTTTTTTACTCCCACCACGAAGTGGGCTCTTATCTCTAGAAGGGTGAGGTCCAACCCCAGCAGAACTTTACAACCTTCTGTAAAATCTTTGTAAGCTGCATTTGTAATCCCCATTTCCCCCCTGGGGGATACAGTGCCTCTAGCAGCACCCAACCTGGCCCCACAGCAGTGGGAAGGAGGCAGGACCTGCCGAGCAACCCAAAACAAGGTTTTCCCTGACCACTTCCAAGCTCATAAAGACAGTATAGGGCATCATGACCTGAGCATGAACATGGCCCACTGCAAAACCTTCCAAAGCTCCTTTACAAAGCTTTTTTGTTTGTTTTTTTTCCCCTGTTTGCCAGCATATTATAACAAACTATTCTCTTCTTGTTTACAATATTTGAGTAATGAATAAGCTGCATGGTTTTGTTTTGCACGATAATTCTTTCTCAAACCTCCATTGCTTTGTTTATACATGCATGCAAGCAAAAGATCTGCCACAAAATTGCTGCTGAAATCTTCACCAGTTACAAATATCAGAGCCACCTCTTGTACCACATGGAAATGTCATATGGGGCTGGCTCTCACAGCTGAGCTTCATTCCAGTGGTAAATAAAGTTATTAATACTTCAGACAGCATAAATAGCTGAGTATCTATTTTTAAACATCTGTAATTATCAGTCTGCTAACTAATAGTTTGCTCCTTTAGACTTCTCCAAACAGGCTTAACTAGGACACAGACAGTATTTATTTCTCATTTAATCCCAGCTATTTCAATTGCAAAAAGCTGTCTGCAAAAGGTGACTTATTTGCAATGCCACAGTATCTGTCAATATGTCATTCTGATTTAATATAGGGCAGGTATGCTTTATTATGCTGTGGCCATTTCATGATACTTGCAATTACAGAAATAATAGTGTTGATCTTATGAATTAGAAATAAATAATTGTTCTTTTAATGATTGATATCCACTGAAAACAAGATTATCTTTAATGTAATTGAATAATTAGTTATTGATGAATGGCTCATGATTAATTACAATTTACCTGCCTTAGCAGGATTTTAAAGATCAAGTATTCATTGTTTTCAATGACAATGAAGAAAGAAAGAATATGACTGTTAAACTTCATGATTTCAACACTGTGTTTTTTAAAAGTAGTTAAAAGATCTCAAAAACATTCCTTATACATTAAAATCAAAGCCTGCCTCAGCAAAGATGGTAGACCTCTGCCTCTGGGCTACACATCCCTCTCCTTTGTGAACTCCTGAGCCTGAGGCTTTGGGGCAGGGTTTCAACTGGTGCAAATCAGCAGAGCTCCTGTGAAACCAGTGACACATACAGAAAAAATCAATTTAATTGGGCATTTGTAGAGGTCACTGAGATAATTTACACTTTGTAAAGAACTTGGATGCCAAAATTATGGCATCAATGGGAAAATACCAGCTAAATAGTTAACAGTTGTCATCTAATCAATCAACAGTGGATGCACAAGGATTGATTTATTTGACACTCACATCACAGTATCACATCTACCTTAATAGTATCCAGGAAGGGAAAAAGGAAGTGACCATGTTCACACATGTCAACATCTTATGAAGACAGATGTTGCTAAAAGCCTGGCTCGGTTTTATCCCTGCTGCTTTCATTTCTGCTTGCAAAAGGAAGTATAAAGGAACTCTGACACTGGCTAAAGCTGTTCAGAAATGTTTTCAGGCTTACAGATGCTATATACATTATTTTTCTTAAGACATCCATTCCTTCATTTTGGCTTGCTAATCAGTGTCCCCATTCTTAGTGGTCCTTAAGCAGCCCAACAACCTCAGTGTGTTTTCATGACAGAGAGGAGGAATGTCAGATTCATCACCACAGATCTCACCACTGGCAGAAAAGCAGTTCACTCATTTAGCACAAAGCATCACTGGCTTTTTGTCTGTAGCCAAGAATGAAAAAGTGATGGGATCCTTTCCAAGAATATATGAGAGGATCAACTTCATGGAAAAAAAACGTGTGAACACAACACAAAAATCACTTAATCTGGCTGAAAAAATAATCCTGATGCAGTTGACTCAAAACCTCTCTTAAAATTCTTTCTTTTGTTTTGCAGGACAAGTACTCCTTATCAAACCTGCTCTATTTCCTATGTTTGGATTGAAAGTATTTCACTATGCTCCTTTCTTCCCCACACCCCCTAAACACCAATTCAGAGGCACACCTTGTCCCTTCCCTCCCCTTGCCTCCCCAGAGCATAATTTAAAGGAAAAAAAAAATGTAATTTACAAGGTGGAAGTAATATAACAAATGATGCCTTATGGGGAAACCCCACTGCTCTAATAAAGAACCAGTAGGATCTTGGGATCATTCCTTGTTGGGGAGGGTTAATGGAGGCCCTGCTCCTTTGCATCACTGTATCAAACTTGACATTTTTAAAGGAGAAAGCACTCCCCACCACGACATAAAAGGTTTTGCCCACAGCACTGCCTATATGTGCCTGTGCTCTTACAGTGCAAAGCTAAAGCATAGGAAGTTATAAACCACTCTGCAGTCACTGCCAGCAGACAAAGGACTTTCTTCAGAGAAAGGCAGAGATTGTGGCAAGAGTTAAAACAAACCGTTAAGATTGCACAGTTCACTTCATTTTCCCTTAGGAAACGGAAACTTCCCTTTCATTCTACTCCTGCTCTCCCTAAATTAAGTTCAACCCACTCATATAAAAGAGCCACAATATAATATCCTTAAGGAAAACATATTCCAACTATTCTCTTCTTGTTCTGTGAGGTGCACTGCTCCTGTCTGAAGACCTTGGAGGTCAAGGCTGTACTAAAAGAGCAACCAAAACACACATGAGCCTGGACAGTTAAGCTAGAATCCTTTGCAGCAGCTGTCAATGGGAATCCAAAGGAAGCCTTATATAAACTGATGGCTTTAGGGAAGCCACTTTGGATTCTATGATGGCAGATTCAACCACAACCTAATGGGAGCATCCTGGAAATTAAATTTTCAGAAAAATTAGCGCTCAGAAAAGGCCCTCATTTTATGACTTGCATTGATTCGGTAAGCTGTGAATATATAATTTCCCACTCTAGTTTAGAAAGATTTCACTCACTTTTTAAAGGTTAATGTGAAAATGAAAACCATTAAAAAGATATCTGCACTCACCAATGCACTAATAACAGCTTTGATCATTAAAGATGAGTTTTATTTAACAAATGCCCTGCTACTGCCACGACTTGAGATCTTGATCTCTTTTTCTTTCTTCCTGTGATACATTATAATTGCAGCCAGTGATGTTTTAATAGAGGTTTCTAGTTGTTGATGAAGGCTTGGGACATCTTCTACGATCCACAATATGTTGGTGCTCTGTGGAGAAGGAACTTCGTGGATCTTTTGAAATGAGATTTGAGTGTCTGCTTCCTCATGAAGGCACATGCTATGATGACCCATGTGTTCTTCCTGGGTCCTTAAGAAAGGTGTCTAATAAATCTAAGATTGCATTTTCCCTTCTTACCATTTCTTAAACTTTCTTAATCTGCTCAAGGCACACTGGAAATCTGAGTATTTGTTGGGGGTCCTAATGAGTTCAGTGTTGTTTTACTGAAGAGAAATGGCCCACCCATCTTCTTTTCCTGTGTTAGGAAAAGAGTCAACATCTCTAACATCAATACACAATCTTAAACCCACATTGTTTTGTCAGTTTAAGTACACACTGTAAGCTTTAATGAATCTATGTCCCATCAGGTTTTTTGAACATCATACACACAATAAAATCCAGATTGAGGGTGGGAATTCTCAGTGGTACTGTAGCAATAATCACAGGAATAAGGATTGCAGTGACATTCCCTCAGGAAGTGTGCTTTGCTCTCTGGTTCCCATACAGCAGGGATGTGTAAATTATTCAAGTGCACCATGCAGGAAAAGAAGGCTTGTATGAAAAAAAGTACAATTGTTATTTAAGAAGAGAAGGAAATAATGAAGAAGGGGCTTTTTAAAACATATCCGTATTTTTTTAACAAAGCAACAAGTTGAAATTTACCCAGAACTATTTACTGGGAAAGTCTTTTTTGCTTGTTCTATAAAAATAGGTATTTTTTAAAATCAGAAACACCAGAAACAGAAGTAGAAAGCAAGCGTGAGGGAATTACAAGCAAAAAAAGTAGATTTAAAATATGACAGTAGCCACAAATCTGTTCACTTATCTCAACAGCACAAAACTCTTTAAATTATCAAAGTTCATTTTACTTGAGCTTGCCCCCATAATATACATTTCTCTGCTTGTTCTGGCATGCAAGAGAAAAACAGAGAATTACAATTGACCTGGTACAAACCTTCAAACCAAGTCCATGACAGCATTTACAAAGCTAATGCTGTGTGACATGGTTAGCAGGTCAAATGAAAGCAAACCAGCAAGTGGAAGTAAATGATGTAAGAGAATTATTTAATTTGGGGAGGTAGAACAAGACTTCAACTGCTGTGTTGTTGCCTTAAAAATAATGCTGAATGGATTCAGAACTCTAAATGGAAGAAACAAAACCTGCCAGCAGCAGCTGCACTTCACACTTGAGTAGCCACTGGGGAAACCAGGGGCAGGTCCTCAGCCAGGGTAAATTGCCCTCACTCTGAATGGGACCTGAATTCAGTGGGAGTCTATCTGTTCACCGGCTTCAATGAGCTGTGAATTGGACCCAAGAGTGCCAGGTTTCCACCATTTCAGAATGCTCTCTTCCTCATTAAAATGTACTTACTAGTGACAGCAGCCAATGTTAACCTAATGAACAAGGAAGTTCATTACTGACAAAAAGTGCTAATGCATTTTTATGTACCACTCATGACAAAATCATCTTTGAAGAAAGCGGAGCAAGTTCCTCACCCCTGGCTGGCTTGGACAAATTCCTCATCCAAACATTATGGAAGATCTCCAACAACTGCCTTGCAAGCCTAAATGCAAGTACCACCTTGCTGGGGAAATTTGTGAAGTATCAGTGCTGTGAAGATTTTATCTGGCGTTTTCCTGAAGATCCTGTTTTCAGTCAGATTTCCAAAGTCTCACAATATACACAGTAGGTGTAGCCTTTGCTCTGGTGAAGCTGAAATAAGGAAGGGTGCTAAAAGGATGTTTTGGGGATTTTTTAGCATACAATTTTTAAAGACTATTTGATTCTACCCCCTTTGTTCTGAAAACCACAGCAAGTTTCTTAAAGTCTTCACTGCAGTTAAGGCTACGTCTGTTGTGGATGTACCAGATGAGGCAGCTGTGAGCCAGCTCAGAGCAATGCAAACCACACCAGAAGCAGAAAGGTCAGTGAGAGCTGAAATTCACCTGAGTAACTACAGAAGGGCTCAGGTAATTAACTTGTCCTGTTGTCTGAACCATGGTTACTTAGCTAACCAAAAGCTAAACAAACCCTTTCTCTTGGTTATGCCACAGCCACTTCATCACACACACAGGCTGTGTAACTACTGAGAGCTAGATGAGCACATTGCAGGGAATTTTTCAAGGCATAAATACCTGTTTGTCTCCTCAGCTACCACTTCAGCTTTTAAGAACTAGCTGGTAAAATGTCTGTCCTGAATCTTCTCTGTCCAGCACCCTGTCAAAACAGTCATACTTTTACAAGCTGAGCATAAAATGCACTCAGATGTGCTTACCTCAGAGCTGCATAAGAAGGAATTACACAAAAGACATACTCCAGGGCACCAGGCTCACCAGCTCCTGGATGGAAGATGAGTGATAGCAGAAGTCTGTAAGTGAATCTTAAAAAGAACTTGAGTCACCTCAGGACACCTCAATTCAAGCAGCCCCCGACAGACTGCAAAGTAAGAAAGGATTACTGCATCCAGACACATCCTTCAGCTCTCCAGCATGCTTTCAGTATGGAGCACACTGCAGGCAAAAGGAACATTATTACTGTACCACACAGATCACACCCTGAAGCTGGAGACACCTTAAAAGACCTCTGGTCATATTTTTGGCTTGTGTACCAATAATAAGGAAAGAAAGATACAAACTCTTTTAAATACAAATCCAAACCTTAGCTCCACCCTCCAAACACCAAACCCTTAACCAGCACTGGAAGTATTAAGAATGTTAATTGCTCTACATCTCCAAGAACTCAACCTCCTGAGAGCATTACATGAAAAGATAATTCTGGCTACCATCTCACAGCACTGTACTGAGCAAGAAACCCTCATAACCTGCCATAAATGGAGAGGAAATTCAGCATTGCTGTAAATACCATCATGTCTCTGAGCAAAATCATAATGACAGGCACTCTGGTCGGCTGCAGTTTACAATTGCATGAAATGGGGGTGTGGGTAGGGTACTGTAAAAAATAACAGGTATACATTTCAAAACAGAGAAACCCATTATTTGCAAGGAAAATGCAGGCAAAAGTACTGAAAGGCAAAGTGTATTGATGGAATCTTAAGTCTCTGGGTGTTGATCTTATTATGCTAGATAATTACTTTATCCCCTTATCCACAATGCCATGTTTACTTAGCAGGCATTAAAAAAGGAGGAGAGGAAAAAGGGTAAAAGAACAAAACCTACAATGACTGAAGCTAAATTTATACGCACAACAGAGACAGATAAAGCATCCCAGGGGACCTTATCAGTTTTACACAATAACCAACAGGCTGTTTCCTGTATATAGCAGCTTAAGGTCGGCGGATGTTTATTAGAGGCAGAGGGGAAAGGAAATGCAGTATCTTTGACTGACACAGCATGGATATATGAGAAGTGCTATTTATGCTTTTGACTTGAATGAGAACCACAGTGACTCACAGATGTCTTATACTTAATACTCCCATTAGTGCTCCAGGAACACTGAGCAACTCTGTACCAAAAATGGGGGGCTTGTTTACTGCTCCTGACAAGACATACTAGAGGGTAGGAAGAGTTTAGGCTTCTTCAATCCATTACCATTCTTCAGTTAATCCCTGGGATAGATGAACCTCTTTTCACCCTCTTTGATTTTTAAAAAGAGACATTAATTATTAAACATTTGTATGGTGTCCAGTGGGAATCCAGTCTGGGTTAAGGCCACACTAAATACAGCTCTGTGGTGTGCTAGGGAAATCAGCTGTCTGTGTGCTAATTCCTTTCATTCCTGGAAGCCTTGGGGAAACATGAGAAGAGAGGTAGGCATTTGGTCCACTGTTTTTCTATGAATCAAGCTAATACATTATTGAAGTGGGAGTTTTGGAAACACAATGGGCATGGGGGGCAGGGATATCTTGTTTAACCACAGCTCTATCTCTGCTGTGTGGCTGTGCTGAGAAGCTCAAACCAGAGGTGGGACAGCAAGATGGAGCGATTAGGAACATACTGAGGATTTTACCAAGACCCTTTTCCAGAGAGGCCAATAGACATTCCCTTGCTAACACTGCGGTGAGCTCCAAGAGAAGGTCTGAGGAGCTCCACTGGCACAAGTTACCTCTGCACAGAGCCTGGGGGACAGCCATGGGTGTAATATTTCAGATTCAGAGATGTAACAGAGCACACAATTCCTCATATTTCATGAGGAAACAAAGCATATGGACAATCACCTCAGCACAATGGGGCAACTAACTTCTTGATTGGAAGAGGGGAGATAAGAAGTCAGTGTCTGCTGGAAATTTGAAACTAAAGGAACAATATTTCACTATAGAGAACATGAACTACCCTGTTGTACGTAAAAAAAAAAAAAAGTTTCTTTTGCTTTCCACTCCTCTGTAAGACAGCAGAGAACAATGACACTTCTCTTCCTTGTTTTTTAAACACCAACCACTTCTCACAGTCCTGTACAGAAAAACCAACAGTGGTCACACTGCTCTTAGGGCTTTACCTGTCTTGACAAAGGACATGACTTTTTTTTGTGATTCCAAACAGAACTGACAGACTCCCTGAGATCAATGGCACAGGATTTTCCAATTCCCAAAAGCCCCCAGAGGGACACAATGGCAAAGGCAGCAACAAGGCTGAAATGGAACAACCAGTCTTTTCCTCCCACCTCCAGGACAGCACAGGCTTGCAAATAAGAAAGGGTGTATGCCACAGGTCTAGAGGGGGTGTGTAACTGGACACATTGTAAAACATCTGAAAAAAAAATCGCTGATTATTATTATTATTATTATTCTCTGCAGAAAACAAAAAAAAAACCCCTTCCTCCATTACACTGGACAAAAAGACAAATGGCCACCCTTTGCCCCAATTACCTTCCACAAAAAGTTTATTTGTAGAACTGCACACAGTTTAACCTTATTCTAAGACACGCTGATGCCAACCTATCTTCTGGATATGAATCATGCTTCCTCCATGGCGGAGGTGTGTGGAGGGGAGGAAAGCTATAGCTGAACATTTTTTAAATATTTCAAGTAATATTCACAATAAATTGGATGAAAACTTATTTGCCTCACAAGAAGGACCTCTGCTCTAATTAGGAACACTGACTTCTAATCCTAATTCCTCACTTTGGAGTTGCGTGTTTGTACTACGATCCATGTTTGCCCTGGATGCTCAGGGCGTTTGGTTTCTGCAGGAGGTTTCCAAAGAGAGCTCACCTCCCACCCAGACATCCTGCAAGGGGCAGCCAAAGATCAGAGACTCAAAGGGGACACTGGTCTGATACTGGTATCACTGTGTGCTCAATGCACACAGCTCTCCTGAAAGCCTGAATCTCATTCGAGTGCCTAAACGGAGGAAACTTTGAGAGAAATCAAGTACAGTTAGGCCCATACCTTTCTTTCTCTGCCCCACAAGCTGGACATCACCTGGGTAAAATGGCAGCAGGCCAGCTTGGAATAAGCAGCATGGTCCATAAATACTTGATCCAGAGAACAAGTACTCCAAGAGCCCCTGCCACCACTTATGCCCTGACAGTCCCTCTAGATTCAAGCCCCTTGTGGCTTAAGCCCATCTGGATGTCAGGTGTCCACCAAGGTTTTTCTATCACTCCATTCTTTCACTAGATGGGGAGGGAAATATAAGGAAAGGCTTTTGGGCCAAGATAAGGACAGGGGAATCACTCAGCAATTACCATCACAGGCAAAGCAGACTCAACTTGGGAAAATTAATTGAATTTAATACTAATCAAATCAGAGTAGGATAATGAGAAGTAGAACCAAATTTTAAAAACACACTTCCCCCATCCCTCCCTTCTTCCTGGGCTCAGTACCTTAGAGCTCCCTACCTGCACCTCCTTCCCAGCTGTGCAGGGGGATGAGGAGGGAGGGTTACGGCTGATTCATCACACGTTGCTCCTGCTGCTCCTTTCTCCTCAGGAGGAGGACTCACACTCTTCTCCTCCACCAGCATGGGGTCCCTCCCACAGGACACAATTCTATATTAAATTCTCCAATGTGAGTCCTTCCCACGGGCTGTGGTTCTTGACAAACTGCTCCAATGTAGGCTCCTTCCATGGGGCGCAGTCCTTCAGGAACAGATTGCTCCAGTGTGGGTCCCTTGCAGGGTCACAAGTCCTGCCAGCAGACCTGCTCCAGCATGAGCTCCTCTCTCCATGGATCCTGCCCAGGAGCCTGCCCCAGCTCAGACCTTCCACAGGGTCTTTTGGTCTTTCCACAGCCTCCTTTGGGCACATCTACCCACTCTGGCACAGGGTCTTCCACAGGCTGCACATGACTCTCTGCTCCCCCATAGATTTCCACAGGCTGCAGGGCACAGCCACCTCACCATCATCCCTACCACAGGCTGCAGGGGAGTCTCTGCTCTGCTGCCTGGACACCTCATCTCTCTCATTCTTCACTGACCTAGCTGTCTGCAGAGCTGTTTCTCTCCGTGTCCTCACTCCTTTTGTCTGACTACTTCTTCTATTGCACAGGCTTTGGTCACCCCTCTTCTTAACTCTGTTATCCCAGAGGCATTACCATCATCACTAATGGATTCAGAACTGGCCAGCACTGGATCCATCTTGGAGCCAGCTGATGTTGGTTCTGTTGTACATGGGAGGAGCTTCCAGAAGCTTCTTACTCTGTAGCCCCCCCCCACTACCAAAACCTTGTCACACAAACCCAATAAAAAGCCTCACCTCTGCTCTAGCATCCTGCATGGACACCTCTCTAAAATTTAGGCCAACATTTGTACCATGGAAAGCCACCAAGCAAATGTTTGGGGAAAAAAAAATCTCTTCTCAATTGCAGATGCCAAGCACTGAGTGGAAGCCAGTCCTCTGGCTGTTTTGGAAAGGGAAGGCAGGTGGAGACCTTGACCTATGGAGCAGTTAGCTTTGGCTGCCCATCTCCAGCTTTTCCAACAAGGGGAAGCAATGTATGTCTCTAGCTATGTCCAAGGGCTCAGCCTTGAGGAACACAAGTCACCCAGCAGGAACAGCACTTCCTGACCCTCACAGGCCGGCTTTGAGTAAAAACAGGGATACACTGCATTGAAATGATTGAGGTTGGAGATGGGAATGAGTTTGCTGTGAATCACATGGCTGCAAAAAGGGTATGACATGCACAGCCTCCTGTGTGGCACGAGGGAGGAAGACAGGTATTGCATGAATTATGAGTAAAGTGGGACAATTTAGAGAAAGTTTTAACTTTAAAAAAAAGGGGAAAAAAAGAGGAGACCAAAAGCCATTAGATACATAACCTTGTAGTCTAATATGGCCATAAATTAACAGCTGCACTATATTATGTAAATTTATGTTAAATTATTCACTACCTGTCACCATATCTCCATAAAAAATCTACATACTGACATTTACGAAAAATGACATCTTCTGATAATAGTTTTGCTACGTATTTCAGTGGCTGCAATTGCCTTTTAACCATCTTGACTGCTGCTGAGGCAAACACTATTGAAACAGAGATGCTTTAGGAGGTCTAATGAATTCATTAGTATTCACAGATTCACCCTCCAGGAGGGCACTGTCCATGTAAGTCAGTGTCCTCAGGCATCACACCGCTTCCTTTAGCTTCAGAACTTGCTGGAGAGGAGCCAGGAGGGATCACACAGGTCCTTCCATCTTTCTAGCTATGAGCTGGAATTGGATACCCTGTAAAGAGCGTGGCTGCACCCACCCAGTGGGAATGTGCTGGTCACTAAGCACAGCAGGGCCACGTTGGAGGGGCCTTCTTCACTCGTAGGAATCAAAATCATTATCCAGATGTGAAAACCTGAATCAGAGCTCTTCTTGAGATAAGATGCTTTATGAATCACACCAGCTTTGAGATGGACCTTCAGCTGCTTCTGCTGACTGGGACTGACACACATAATGGGGTGCCCCAGCAACCCTGACTGCAGTGAGGCACAGCACACAGGGACACATTATCCATGCTTATTCTAAATAGGAAATACAGTGAGTTTGGGAACTGGTGTGTGTCTTACCCTCCACAACTTCTGAAGCAGTGGTGTCCTTCCCCACCACTTTGTAATTCACCAGTTACAAAGGCAGTTTATGATGTGGCTTCACATAGCCTCACACAGATTTACCCACCCCACACTGCCACTCTGCAGAGATGGTGAAGCCTGAACAGCAGGCTCTGGCTGTTGCCCTCCTCCTGAAGGGTCTAGGCAAGGAGTTCTGGCTCAGCCCTCAGTCAAGGAGGGAATCTGACTGGTTTCACCATGCATTTGCTGGCTGACCTCTAACATCCAGCTAAAGCACAAACAAACCTGCACCCACAGAGCACCTATTTGCTACAGGTGTCTCTGCTGGGGCTTAAGGTGACAGCAGCAACTGCAGTTCACTGAAAGACTTCCAAGGATTCACTTTGGAGCAAGCCAAGGATAAGGAAAAAAAACTCTGTAGTTCACTAGATATGGAAAAGAAGGTCAACTTCTTCTGCTTCTTCCTGATAAATATTGAGTATAAGCTAAGAAAAGAAGCAGAGGGCAAAAGATAAAAGAAAATTCAAGCGCCCTCCTATTAAGCCAAAAATAATGCTATAAACTACTAATGTACTTGCAGGGCCACTGTCCCTAATTTGACCTTGCAGTTCTACTCAGAAACATTAAGCCAACATTTCAGAGACAGGAGAAAGGAAGAGGGGATAGATGTCAAAGAAAGAAAGAAGAGAGGGAGGGAAGGCAGGGAAGGCAGAAGAATAAACAAGCTTTTGCAACAGCAGGAAGCTCTCTCTTAATTCTGAGATAATGAAATGCTTCTAACCAGGCCCAACTGCTGAATATTACAAGAGCCATCATCTCATGTGGATTGCATGCAGCTTTATTTTCTACTCCCCTGCATGGACTGAGTATGATTCACAGCACAGTCACAGGAAACAGTCATTACTATTTATTTGGAGTGAGATGAGTGACTGCTCTAAACAGCATCAACTGCACCTGCGATAGTGCAGAGAATCTTTTTTTATTAAGCACACCCATGCCCTCTTTTTTCCCTTCTGCTCTTCAATATTCTCTTCACAAAGAACATTTCATTTCAGTGCTGGCTGCATAGATGAAAAAGGGAAAAGGCAAATTTACAGCAATCGTTAGAGAAGATGCAGAAGCATGGCAGCGAACCCTGGCTTCACCCCCTCATCTGCACAGAAACATCCCCACACCGTGCACATGCCACAAAAACAGTCTGTACACAAAGAGAAAGAGACAATTCACGAAGTATAGCCACTCATAATAAAATTATAATAATAATTGCCTGGCTGTGGGTGAGCCTGCTTGCCCCCATTTTGTACATTTGCTGCAGCTGGAACATGTCAGAACACCCTGAACTCCCTCTGCTCCAGACAGCCCTAAAAAACAGCTCATCTTCCTCAACCTCTGAGCAGCTCCTCTGTTTTCTTTACAAGACACTGCTCACAATTTTGCTGCAGCAATTTATCTCTGGCTGCACAGCGAGGTGGGCAGCCGGCTCCCCGGCTGGCTGCTGCTCTTTCTCCTGCCATACCTCAGCAGCTGATGCTGAAGCCTCCCTGGCCCCCACACACTGTAGCTAGGAGGTGACAGAGCCTCAGTCAATTCCCATAACACTTTATTCTCCCCTTTAGCAGTCTCTGCTGATGAAGGTACTCTTTAGACTGCTATTTTGAATTTAACACACAGTTATAGAGGATCCAGAGCACTCAAAGCACAGACCTCTCTCTCCTCTATAGCCTTTATTGCCCAAGTGCATGCACCTGATGTGCTTACAAAAAATGTCCTTGCTGGTAAAATCCTCCTAAAATGGCTCAGGCTCTGTTTTTGCTGGTTTCAGGCCAGCAATAAGAAGCAGCTAAGGCCATTTCATCCCTCTGCTGTAGGTATCAGTATCTCAAGTACCTGCATCCTGTGATGCCATTAAAAGCTTCAGGAAATTAAAAGTGTGGGTTTTCTTGTTTGTCTAACAAAGTAAGGTACTTCACAGTATAATGGATTGCTCTTGAAAACTAATACTCCTAATAGCAGCAAACAGATGCACAGACTGGACTGTTTTATCCATATTGAAGTTTGGTATTTATTTTTTGTAAATTATGCGTGGTCTCTGGAGCGAGTGTGATTTCAGATTACAGCAATTAGGGGAACATTCTATTTTTTTTTCTTATTCTCCTATGTAATCATTCTGATGCCTCATGTGACTGACACAAAACTAGGAGCAGATCAGAGCCCAGCACCTTCATGCATGAAAGGTTGTGGTGAGATCAAAAATACAAAGGGGAGCATAAATGAGGTGCAGAGCTTGGAAGTGAGGACAGATAACAGAGGGAAGAAGGAGCAGCAATGACTTTGTGGTGATTTCTACTCTGTTTACAGTACAACAGTGTGGTAATCACCTGTATATCCACACCCAGATGCTAAAGCAATTGGTATAGATAAAAAAAGATGGTGCAAAAAAAGCAGGTTGGGAGAGTTAATACCTAAACCACTAAAAATGCTTTTGACTCACTACTGTTCCCAGCCATTACATCCCATGCTGTATACTTTTCCCTAGCTGGTATTTAAAAATCTCTTAGTACTGCTTCTCTCACCACCACCTACCAAAGGATTACTAAAAGATAACTTACTTTCCACCTCAGGTCTTAGCAACTGTAGTCCCTGCCCTGTGAGGAGAACAGCACAACATTCTTCTCTTTCTGTCAGAATGAGAGATCTGCTCCACCATCAACATGCAAGATGCAGGAGTGGCCAACCAAAAAGTAAGGACACTCATTTCATTTTTGCAGAAGTATATAGAAAGTGGAAGCAGTATTATATCAGGCAGGTGAGAAATACAGCCCGGAGTATTAGGTCTTTCCCTGATTCCAAAGAGAACATTTTAAATTCTAAGGCAGGAGGATAACCAAAGGCAGTCCAAGTTATGCCACAGCTTGTTTTACAATATAGATATTAGCTCACTAGGCACTGATCCCAAACTCTTATCACTTCACTTTTGCCTTCAATAGCCATTAGTCAAGCATTACCTGGGGACAGATTCACCTCCTGGTTACAGCATAGTAAACCCCTGAGCTGACAAGGTTATTCCATATTTATACCCCCAGAACTGAGAAGTAGGTCTCATATTTTATTTTCTTTTGGCAGCTGGAGGGAGCTGAGGTACAACATGGGAACAGCCTCATCGACAGGAGCAGCACAAGGCCTGCATGGAGGGGAACAAGCTCTGACCCAGCTGGGAAAGGAGCTGCTCCTCATCCTCAGCCTGGGGAGCGTCCCAGGGGACAGGCCACTGTCACACCAGCATGGTGAGGGCTCCAGTATCCATCCATTGCACTTGCCATTGCTCAAAGCCTTTCATCCTCATCACTGTCAGGGTGCAGCCTTCCTTGTCAAATTATTTTAAGTAAAAGCCAGGTTTTTAGACAGAAAGTGCTTCTTGACATGTGAACTCTCAGCCCACAAGCAGAGTGAGAGCCACAAAAGATTCACAGGCTCCTCCCTCTCCCACAATGTTTAAATGATTAATTAACAATTTCTAGAAAGCAATTCATAAAAGGAAAAAGGGCAGATTTTCAAAACTATCAGCTTGTAAATTAAGTAAAGCCAATTCTCTGCCAAACCCTCTAACAAGGTTTCACATTATTTGTTTTATGCTTTCTAAAGATCTGTCCCTAGCCTAAATCCCAGCAGGAGGAGATGCCACTGGAGTTTAATTACACTCCACCTATGGGAAACATTCAAGAAACAAGGATCTGAAAAAAACCCCTACAACTTGGTCTAAAAAGGGGAAAAAAATAAAAATGAAAACAATAATCTGATTAAAGCAATGATATGAATGTACTGTACCTCCCAACCACAGGTTTAAAACATTATCTTCTTACAAGTCTCAAGGCAAACAGCCAAATTGTCTTGTGAAGCAAATTGAATAATTATAACATCAATTTACAACACATATTCAGCATTCAGGCCTATGGCTCAAGTAAATAGTTATGAGACATGGCATTTTAAAGGGTTTTGGTGCTTTGTTTTAATTTTTTTTTTCTTTTATATGAACTAGACATGTCACATGCTGTGCTGAAAATCTTTGATTCAGGACAGGTTTTACCTTAGAAATAAGCTATGGTTAGTGTTTCAAGGGATTAGCACATGGCGTGTGCTCTCCTGGCTGAGGTGTGTGTGTGTTTGCACACCACTCACAAACATATGCTGGCCCCCAGCAGATGCTGAGGCACATCTCACCCTGGCCAGGAGGGTGGGCATGAGTCAAGGATGTGCACAGCAAAAGCAGAAGGGGGATGCACTGATCCACAGCACAGGAACCTGCTGCCATCAGCACAAGTGTGAAGGAGATGGAAAGAAAACTGCAGGCAGCCTCCTCCAGGTATCATTCTTTAAACCTGGGAAACCCATCTAGCTGAAATATCTTTCTCTGCAGGAATAGGGCAAATGACTCTTGTGCATTCAGCTGGGACAGCTGAGCTGTGGACTAGGCAGTGGAGGAAAAAAACCACATTCTAAGCTGAGAGGGAAAACTAGGCATTGCCACTGTCCCCCCTTCTGGTACCCCCAAATCCCCCACCTCAGGGTTCTGTAACTGGCCTTGATGAGACCCAACCGCAGCAGCCAGAGAGGAGCTCCCACGAGGGGCTGCAGAAGGAGCAGTGAGCAGCACTGACTGTCTGGAGTCAGCACCATGTCCTGCCGTACACAACGGAGAGACTTGCCACTAAAGAAGCACTGAAATATTTAATAATTCGAAACATTCAAGTGCGACAAAATTATCAATGAAACTAATTAAGAATCTTGAGATAATAAGCACTGATGACAAAATGTTCCACTCTAGTGCCTGCCATCAGGCAGTCAGGATTTATAATATCAGTCATTTATAAAGCTTATATATACCCTGAAGGATCTCAGTGCACTTTCAAAACATGTGCCTCCACATCCACGTAGCCCTGCTCCCCAAGGTGACTGAAACTACTCATGCATACCAAGCAAAGGTTCCCAATTAGGGGTGAGGACTTCAGATGATGACAACAGAAATGTGACTATAAACGACATGGTGAGCAGAGAAGCTGGGAAGAGCCAGCTGTGGTGTCTGCAGGGCCAGGTCCTGAGGTCTCAGCCAACCCAGCTCTATCACAGGCAACCAGAAGGGCAGGCCACAGGAAGGTGAGACAGCTGTGCACAGAGCAGACTCGGGGAGGAAGAAGGTCATGGGTTTGATAAAAAGAACAGGGCGCCAGCGTTTTATGCACTGGGATTTTTCAGCAATTTAGGACAGGAAGTGAACCGGTGTCAGGCGATCAACACTGCAGATGTGTCTTTAAGCAGCCAACATGTAAATGGGTTTTGGCAAAGATACCACAACTAACAGTCTTTTTTTTTTTTCCTTTTTTGTGAGAACTGCCATTTTTAGGTACAGTCAGAGAAATGTTGCCTTCTGCCTGCTACAAGCAGGTGTACAGATGTCGACAGCGAGTTCAGGCGAGTGCCAGGTACTCGAGATCATCACTGGGTATGTGAGCTGCTCACCCATCCCCAAGCTTTTGCAGGAGGCAGGTTCAATTTCCCTCTGAGATTTCCAACGAGCTGGCTCTCTAGCAGACCCTGTCTGTGGGCTGAACTGCTCAGCACAGCCTGATTTTTGTTTTGTGTTCGTTTCTAAGTTGAGGCACCTCGGGCAGGCCAGCTCCTGAGCGCGGTGGGTCGCTGTGAGTCAGTCCCAGGAGCTGCCCACCAGACAGGCACAGCTAATCTGGAATGACGCCTGGTAACTGCAACAGCTAATTTCAGACTCAAGGCACCAATTTCCCAGTCACTTTGTAGCTACACTCTGCTACCTAACGGGTTCTTTGCACAATTATCGCAACACTTAGTAAGTTATTCATTTCCGAGAGAGCTCAGAAGCCTTGTAAATTATTTTCACTTTAAAGAAAGCAGACATAATCTCCTCTGGAGGATGTAAATAGCAAAGTTTCTCACCCATATTTTGTTTATTATTAATGTTTGAGAAATAATATTATCTCATCATTAGTTAAAAAAATAACTTTAAAAGAAAAATGTAGCAAACAGGCAAGAATTTAAAACCCAGGTGCACATGCCATTGTGGCAATGGCATGCATCAGGCATAGGCAGTTTGAATATTTTATGCTTCATAATTTTTTTCTTAAATAATTAACTACCTTTAACTAGTGATTGTCCAGCCCTACCCCTGCTGTGGGTTTAACAGCTCTGAGTGTTCCTTTGGTGGTTCTGCTTCTCCCTGCTACAAATCCAGGCTGTCTACAAGCCCTGCTTGACTTTTAGGTTAGAGATCTGTTTCCTGCCTCATCCTGTAATGGATGTAAATCCATTTTCTACAGCTTTGCCCTCTGCAGTAGACTCAAACAGCTCCAGTTAAGATCTCTAGTGTTCACTGGCTGGACCAGCATTCAGTCCAGTATCTCTGAGCACAGTGGAGAACCCTGCTTGCTCCAGCTGGGGATGTGGGTTTATTTGATTCTCTGTTTGCCTCTTGCAGTGCAGAAACAAAGAGTTAAAATCCCATACCTTGGTTTGATTACTGCATTGCTGACAGAAATGCAGATTTGGATGAGAAGACAAGATGTACTGGGCCACTAAAGAGTTGTACCCTTTGGACAACTAATTGAAATTAAACCTGTTCTCCAAAAAGCTTAAAAAAAAATGTACTTCCAAAAATGATACCGAAAATTATCTATAATTATCATCTCATAGCATAGTCCAGTGTTGAAGGATATACAAGTGTACTTATATTTAGATGCATAAAGATGCACATGAGGGCTTGATAGTGTCTCCCAGTGCAAAAAATTTGCTTAGAATGCTTAGAATTTGTATATCTGCATGTGCACAGCAAGGGTCTAATGGCTACCACATTTCTCTGCAAAGTCTGAGTGTAAGTGGGATTAAAATCATTACTTCCTTAACCTGAAATGCTAAAAATGCAAAGGACAGTATTCAGATTTCTATTCAGTTTCAAGCAACCACTATAGTAATTAGCTTTGACTCGATAAAAGATCTGGTAACAATGTTTTCCTACAAAACAAAACCTTAACCCCCAACTTGAGCAACACTTCCCATCTATTTTCTCTTAGTGCATTTATAGAACTATAGAAACAGAGAATAAATACATCAGCAAAAAGATCTAACAATGCTTAGAAACACTTAACTGCAACAACTACAACACTTGAAACCTGAAGGGCACACTGAGCAAAACCAGGTCTGTAAAATAAGCTCAGTAAGATTTCACACTGGTGGAAAATTGCTTTTAGAATGCTCTATGCAATTCTAATACCCACATTTTTCCAAAGGATGTTAAAAACCCACAGGAGAACTTCTGAAAGCAGGCACACATCCCGTCCAATTTCTAAAAGAAATAAATAATTTTTTAAAATATAAATCATTTTAGGAACAAACAGTTTTAATACAAGAAAACACTAACAGGTGATCATTGTGGTTTACAGGTAATATCCTAATCTTTATTTTGGAGAAGGATAATTAACTTAGGAGAAGAGATTAAACAAAACTGTGCTAAATTCATGAGAAATGTTTGCCAGAAAGATTCAGGTAAGAGGGCAGGACATATTCCCAGCTATTTTTATGCAGGATGTCAGGACTGGTGGTGAGATGAACCCATACAGCAGCAATGGGGATCAAAACAGAGCCCAATTTCAAAGGTCACCAAACATTTAAAAAGTTCACATCTGAATGTTTTGGCCTGGATCTATCTGTGGTTTTTCTTGTAAAATCAGAGCTAGGAAAGAAAGCAGGACGTTCCCTTAGCACCAAGTCTCTGCGTCCTTGCATTGTTCTCTCATTTAAGTGCACTGCTAAGGCTCCACTGATAATAAAAGATTGATTTAAAAGACCATTCCACAGCCTAAGCAAACAGTGAGCCTGGCTAATGTTACATATCATATCCTCTTGTCATTTACTGCTACTCTGTGTGTTTACTGTGCCTCTCACTCCCCCTCAGTACCAGCCTGAGTGTGCAGCAGAGCAGCTGCTCCTCCGGGGTTGATGGCACAACTGCAGCTCTGAGCCCAGCAACAGAAGCCTCCTGATTGATTGTAAAAGCACAACCCTGCTCTCAGTTAGGCTCTGAACCAAAACAACCTCCTCCCAAGGCTTTGGGTCAAGTCTTTGCAGATTTCCTAAATGACAGGCACCTCCATGTCACAAGGTGAAACTTACCTCTGGTAAGACCCAAAATTTAATCACATTATCTGCATTCCTCTATCAAGGTTCCTACTTCAGTCCAAAAGAGATTATGAAAGTAGATGGTGTGAACAAAAAAAGAAAAAAAAATCCAAAAAATTGTATCCACTCCATCTTGAATTTCTATCAGAAAAGCTATTATTTTGCATGGATTACTTTTCTTATGGTAAATTCAGTACACAGCATGACAAAAACATCCATGCTCTTCCCATTAGTACAGGAGGAAAACTTAATGGAGTGTGTTATATTTTGCTTTGTCTTTCTCTTACCATTTTTTGAATAACTGGTCTTGCCTTGTGCTCCTAGCCAACATGATGAGAGTATTGTTCCTTTCCATCAAACAACTGGACTGTGAGAACAAAGAGGTGTGTTTTTGGAGCCTGATTCTCAGTTTCTCTAAGGTCCTACCAAGGCAGCAGAAACAGGCCTTAGCACAGTTGCAAGCCCTCTTTTGTAAAACATAACAGCAGAAATGAGGCAATGTTAACCCTGCTGCAGGTGAAGGATGAGGCTGATGTACACACACCTTGATGGTCTGTCTGTTCCCATTACAGGAACAGGAAAGAGAAAACAAATGTAAACTGAGAATCTGGCTTGGCAGTTACCCTGGATACAGTTTGTAGGATTTATATGTTTAATTAGGGCAAAAGGTAGAAACCTTCAGAGTCATATGAAAACAATATGTTAAGCAAGGTTTTGCCTAACATTTCTAGAACACCAGAACTTGCAACAATGGAACAAGAACAATTAAAAAGATTACTAAAGCATTTTGTTTTGCTTGTTCTTCTTGGGATCCTTTATTTTCAAGGATGTCAGGAAAGACATTTTATGCCACCTAATTAAAACAACTTGGGAGGGTTTTGGTTTTTTGGTTTTTTGTTGGTTTTTTTTATTATTTTTTAACAGATACACTGATTAATTAATACAAATAAGTCCTGTGTCTTTGGTTTTACACAATATTAGACTGCACAGCAACAAATTCCTAAAATTAATATGTATCATTTAATGAATTCACAGACAATACCTCTTTTTCCCCCCACTGCAGAGTGAAGAAGAATGCGCTTAATAGGGAGTACTCAAAGCACTCTTTAAAACATTTTGTGTTTCTGTCCTTGCAGAGGGTGATGCATGTGCATCCTTCAGTTTGTGCACATTAGTAGATCTGATGACTTTTGTATTTTGGATCTTTGATGAAAATCACTGTGTTTTCACTTATATCTATGGGGGAAACAGCAGATGATCTTGCAAAGAATTTCTTGTGGGACGTAAGTTAACCGGAATATATAAATACTATTCCACGAATTCTCTATGTCCTAAGACAAAACTTTTGAATTGTCTGTGCCTCCTGAAGAAACAGGACCATTAATATTACAGGACTTGTAGGTACTTTGAGAGGTTAATATTTATGTACCATTTGGATGTTAACAAATGAAAAGTGCTAAAATATCCTAGACTATTTAGAAAAGATACGGTATCTTTGCTCCTGCTGTGACAAGTCTGCTGTGCTAAAGTGGTACCAGCTTACCAAACCTAAAGAACAGAAAATCAGTGGTGTGACAGTTACTGCTCAGGTTAAACATTATTGAAACCTGTAGGTAAAGCAACCACTTGATTCTGTAATGGAGCTTATCTGCTTGTTATATTTATCCAGAGGGACTGGTCAGGAGGATTACAGCCCCTGTGCAAAGTGACTGGCAAGGTTTTGTGCACAGCACCTGTGGGCAGAGTGGTTTGTCAAGGCAGCGCTCTGCACAGAGCTGTGCGTTCAGGGAAGAAGTAAAACAATCAGAAAAGGAAAAAAAAAGGAGAAATGAAGCACCAGGCACCGTCTCAGTGCAGCAAACACAGTCTGGTGAGGGACTGCCACAGTCCAGGCTGCTCCATGGAGCTGTGAGAGCAGGAGCCACGTCCTGCTGCTGAGTTCCTGCTGGGATGGGCAAAAGGAGAGTGTGCACAGTCCTTGTAAAGAAGTAGGGTCACTTCAAAGATATTTGGCCCTAATCCAAACAACCCTGAAATTTCAGCCAGCAGCTCAGCTCACCCCAGGTGAGCAATGTAAACAGCCAGCAAATTATGACATGGCACAAAATCTGACAAATGTTGGCATCTTTCTCAGCTGCCAACATGGCCACATCCACAGAGGCGCGCCTTTCAGTAGGGGAGTTCAAATGCTCCTTTGGCAAGGGATAAAGCATGCCTGGTTTGCACCCAGATTGTGCATTTTGTCTCACACTGAGCTTGCTCAGACAACAGGCAGTATTTTAGGTAACTACTACTTCTTGCTCCTCAAATTTCCATAGAAAATTGTTGGCAGTCATGACTTTCTTATTACAGAAGGTATCAAACCCATACAAAAGTTTTAAATTAACGAGCTGTTGGGGAAAATCCGCAAAACACAACCTGTGACACTATCTGAAGACACCCATACAACTGGTGTCAAGCTGTGCCACTTAAAGCATGTTTTCAGCACCCACCTAAGACAGCCTGGCAGTGCATATTTGTGAATTTATCACAGGCAGGGAGTAAAATGCTTTTAAACATCATCGTATTTCCCCAGTGAATGTTCCTCCCAGCAGGGAGCTCTGCTGGCTGGTTTCTACCAGGCACGTTGAGCAAGATCACTTCTAAATAATAACTTCTCCCACAACTCGATTTCCTTGCCCTAAAGCCTGGTGACATGTATCTGAATACTGGATGCCAGCACCAAAAAGTACCCACAGCTCAAAGCAATATGTGCTGGAGCTGTTTGTGATGCTCTGGGTCTGGCAGAAAGCCAGCCTTGGGGTCAACACATTCAGAGACTTTGGAGGTAAAATCCAAGGAGTTTGAATATTTCTGGAACACACATCACAAGAAAAGCTGGTTGTGAAGATGTACTTTTCTAGAGTGGAAGGGAACAGCACAAAGCTGGGAGAGTGCTGTAATTCAACAAACTGCAAAAGAGTAAATGTGCCCTCCTCCCCAGAAAAACAGTCACCTTTGGGTGAAGGGGCATTCATACAGCCTGAAAATTGTGCAGTGAAATTCAAGTAACCCCTTGTGACTACTCCCCCATCTTCCCTGATGGTGAAACAACATCAGAGCTGTCTGCTGGTGGTGCTTAAATGCTTGTGTTTTTCACATTAGGGAGGCAGGAGTTTTGGACCCCCCGATTCCTATACTTACATACCTTTGGAAATTAGCATAAACATCTCAGCTGGCTACCAATGTGATTAAGATGTGCCTCCACTTTGCAATTTTTTCTTTGAAACAAAGCAAAGGCTTTCGTCTGTTAAGTGAAAATTCCCCAGTGGAAACCCCTCTCTCTTTCCCTCCCATTTCTGACCCCATACCGGGCACTTTAATCTAATTTTGGTTTGAGGTTTTAGAAGCTGAAGGCTGTTTCTGAAGATCACTGAGGGAAAAGAAATCACTGGGAGGAACACTACACTTTGAACTGAATGTCCCTGGCACAATGCATATTGGAAAAAGAAAGCACTAAGAACATTTCCCAATCAATGTAGCTGTATTTTTCACAACCAGTTAGAAGAAATGGAAACCTATGGTAAATAATGCTGCTTTGTAAAAGTCCAATTACCCTGAATGATAAATTGCCTAATTATTTCAGCTCTAGAATCTTTCCCAAGTTCTTTATCCTTTTTTTTTTTGTAGTCACTGTCTGCAGAACAAGAGCGTTTGACTGTTACTAATTAACAAGAGAGAAAGATGCAGGACATTTAGTAAATTCTCTTCTGTTTAAATCCATGTTACATTATTTTTCCTCACCAAAGGGGGAAAAAATGTAATAATTTATTTAAAAGCTGCTCTGATGGAGAAAATTTTTCTCCATGACTACTCTGTGATATTAAAACAGTCAGCTTTTGTTTTTTATGCTCTCTAGAATGCCAAAAGATTAAAGGCACAGCAAGGTTAGATTAGCACGTCGAAATTATCTGTAAAGTTCTCTACTTATCAAGCTATTAAATCTAAATTCATGACTGCACAAAATCATCTTCTTATTGTATCCTGAGTGCACATGAACTTGGATGAAACAAGTTCCAAAAAGATAAAGCTTTTAAAAGTGTTTTGTTCCAGTTCACTATGCATTGACTTTCTGACATCTTGTTTCTTCCTTTTTCCTTCATTTAGATCAACAACAGCAGCAAGGGTTTGTGGATAATAGCCCCATGTTCAAACTTTTTGACTTTTTGGCTTTCTCCTTTAAACTCAAAGTGTAGATAAGAGTATTGAAAAAGATATTCAAGTTTATTCAAAACCTCTATTGAAGAAGATCAAAATCATCTTATTGTATTACATTTTTAAACCTGATAGTATGTAAAGCATTAAAAAACAAACAAAACAATGAAATCTTTTTTCCCTCCTGCTTATTAACAGAGTCTTTTCTGAAATCCATTTTTTAAGATGTGTGTAAAAGCAGAATGTTTTACATATAAAATAATATCAATATTTTGTTGAATTCTGAAAGCACAGCTTCCATACAGGTGGAAAACACTGAGTCAATGGGGCCAAAGAGTGAACTGCTTGCACATCATGCCTTAACGAGCTATGCCTCACTGACAGCCAGGGAGGATAATTCCTTGGACTGAGAAAGTAATTGAGCTCTCAGTCTCACTGCATCTGAGCCCTGACTAAGGATGGTAAACATGCAAGCATCTATTTATCTACTCAGTCTTGGTTAAAAGCCCAGCATTCCAGCCCATATAAACAACTGGCATTTCTAGTGTAGAACAGTTTGAAGTCTCCCCTGACTGAGGCCCCAAATGCCCATCCCAGTGGCTACTGCAGCAGTGAAATTCCACTTCTGGCCTTACTGCATAGAAACCCTTGTGGGGCACTGACCAAAACATTCAAAACATGACCATGTTACACTGACATACAGGTTGGATTTTGTTGCTTCAAAGGATTTGATTTTGGAGAAGTCCCATAACTTCTGTCTTATGAAAATCAGACATCAAATTAGTTAGTAATAAGTAAGACTACAACCACAGACAGTTAACTTCAGCCTCTTCAGGCATCTTATTGGTAAGATCCCTTGGGAACAGGCTCCACAGGGAAGAGGGGTTACAAGGATCCCTTCCTCCAGGCTCAAGAATGATGCATCTGAACGAACAAGAAATTGTGCAAAGGGGGCAAGAGACCCACATGGATGAATATAGAACTCTTTTCATTTCTCAAGCAGAAAATATACAGGAGATCCAGGGTCAAGCCACTTAGAATGCATATAAAGAGGTTATCAAAGCAGAAATGAGACAAGGAAGGCCAAAGTCCATCTGGGGGCCAAAATTAAATCTGGCCAAGAACATCAAGGACAACAAGAAAGGTTTTTCAAATATATCAATAACAAAAGGAAAACAAAGGCAATAGGCATAAACTGATGCACAGGAAATGCCACCTGAATTTGAGGAAGAATTTCTTTACTGTGCAAGTGACCAGGTACTGGAACAGATTGCACAGAGAGGGTGTGGAGTCTTCCTCACTGGAGATATTCAAAAACCATCTGGACACAATCCTGTGCCACTTGCTCTAGGATGGTCCTGAGCACCCCCTGTGGTCCCTTCCAGCCTGACCCATTCAATAAATATTAGTGAAAAATTGTTCTGTGACACAGTAAAATATATTAACTGATTTGAAATGGAGCAGTCTTCAGACAGGATGTGTTTCCTACATTCCTTTGTGTTTTCCTGACTACTCCCTTTGCACCAATCTTTCAATCTGGTTAAGTGAGGAAATGTTCACTCATATCACTGGTGGAAGACCACCACATTTCTAGAGCAAGGGCACACCCAGAAACAACACCTTTCCTTTCTTTCCATGTTAAAAGAAAAGCATAAGATGAAGCAGGGCAAACAATACAAAAGCCAACTCACGCTGATTAAAAATAGCAAAATTATATTGTAAGAAACAGAAATTATTTAAATACATATGTTCTGCTAGGGTGGTAAAAAAGGGGGGGGGGGGAAGGGAGAAGAGGTCACAAGAAGTTCAGTCTACCAAAAAACTGCTTTACATAATCATGAAATGCAAACTAGTTTCCACTCCTTCTGGCACCAGCTCATTCAGCCTTCACTTCAAATGCTTATTGACAAATAAATGGACTGGTTGCTTCCTATTAATGCTTCCTAATTTATGTACACACCTGGAGGAAAAATTCCATTTTGACCTCACATTCATATAAGCTAAGATCATTTTTAAGCTATGAATATGATGAATACAATTTTAATTTCTTCTTGGTTGCTGCTGGGGATTTGCTGTTTCTTAATAAATTAAGCATGTGTTCTCCTCAGCTCAACTTTTGCACCTCATGCATTTAATACCTGCAATTCAGGAATTTGTGTGAAACTTCCAGATGAAAGACTTTCTTCTCTTCAGTCATCATTTATTCTCTCCCTCCTTCTCTCTCTCATGCAATCACAGGTGCACAAACAGGATTTATTTTATCTATGTTCCCCAATACTTCTCCTTCTCTTCCTTTGCCCATAGACTCATACAATGGTTTGGCTTGGAAAGGACCTTAAAGCTGATCTAATTCCAACCCCCCTGCCATCAGCAGGGAAATCTTCACTAGACCAGGCTGCTCAGAACTCCATGCAGCCTGGTCTTGAACACTTTCAGGGATGAGGCATCCACAGCTCTGGGCAACCTGTGCCAGTGCCTCTCCACCCTCACAGTAAATAATCTCACCTAAACCTACTCTCTTTCAGTTTAAAGCCATTGCCACTTGTCCTGTCACTACAGGTCCTTGTAGAACGTCCCATGGAAAATCCCTATCATGAAAGTGGCACTTGCTTTCAGAAATCTCAAGAGACACTCTTGTCCTTGCAAGGTAAAATACTATTAAAGCAAGATTTTACCCCTTGGTCTTGAAAGCCTCTCAGAAGCTGAGAGTTCAGTGGAGATTCCTGCAGCAGATGAAGATGCCAGGGCTGGGCCAACACCTTCATGCCCTGGAGAATTTGCCTTTCAGTCTGGGGACACAGAGGGGTCTCATCCCAAATGAATGTTAACTAACATACAGCTTGAAAATGCTTCTCTGCTTAGCTTAGTATCTAATATTTCCCAGGGGACAAGTTCCTGCCTGATGAATGCAATTGGCTGCTAATGCTGAGACACAGTCTGGGGTCCTGACACAGATGTCCAAAGCCACCTTCTCTCATTTTTAAGTTCTTTTAAGGCCCAGATGGTTTAGCTTTTCTAATTTTTTGCATTCAGGTTTTGCCTATTGATAGCTGTCTCTTTCTTTGCTAAGTATTTATGATACAGCAGCACATAACTTATGGAAACTTTCAGTGCCTAACTTCCATGACAAAACAAACAAAAAAATAGTATAATATCTTTCTCCTACTTCACATTGAAAAACTCCTGAGGGGAAGACAAGCTGCCCCTCAAAGAACAGGCACTTACACCTGTGAAGGCATCCCCATTCCTGAGAAATCATGGCACGTTCACCTCTTTTCCTACCACGTGGCTTGCCTGGTGAGAGAATGTCCCTCCCAATGTCATGGAGAGGAGCAGTGGTGATATCTTCTGTGGTTTAGCTTATCTCCTTGTTTCCTTCTACAAGGCTCAACTGCCCAGTGCAAAAATGTCATCTACCAATTCTTCCTGGGACTATGTTCCACCCTGCACCTTATGATGTTACCTATCTGCAGCTAAAAGGTTAACACTGATATGAATATAAAAATTTATTTGACATGGCTTTGATATTTAGCTTACTTTATTCCTGAAGGAAGCTAATCACCATATACAGGGGCAGTTGGGAGATGAATCCTGAAGAAAATTGTAACAAGTTTCTTGCTCAGCAGTGGTATTTTTTCCTTAAATTAAAAGCAAATACACTCTTTTCTCCATAAAATCCTGAAATGTAAGGGGGGAAAGGAGGGGGACAAGGAATAGCAAGACATGGAAGATGCATCCATTTACTTTCTTTTTAATCAAATCTGTCTAATCACATTTAAAGCGCTGCGTTATTAACATCTTTGCCATTAAATGTTCCATGTCAGTAGAAAAATTTATTCTTTAACATGAACCCTGCAGCAGTGATAGTGGGTCAATTATTATGAGGATGGCAAAATACCAAGAAAATTCAGGGGTGAAAATGAGTATCTGTCTAGCATACATTACCTGAGACTCAGTTTTGCTCAAGAATAGCAATAAGGCAGAGCCACTGAGCAACATGAAACATTGCAAGCAAAAGACAAATTAGTCTTCATGGACAAGTGACTGATAGGCCTGAACAAATGGAAAAATAAAAGGCTTTTTTTTCCTCTCTTTCCTCTTTTTTTCTTTTTCTTGGGTGAAAAGGGGTAAATGAACTCTGCAGTGTCAACAACAACACGAAGTTCTTTGAAATAAAGGAATATTAATCATCTCAACAACAACTCATTCCAGGCCACATAGAAACACCTATTCTCAGCTGTGAAAAGGATTTTCCTAGGAAAGAAGTAAGGTTTGGACAAGTCAAGGAAGAAGTACAATGTCAAGATATAACTAGGGTTTGAAACGTGGAATTTGTTCCTATAAGCTAAGAGTAGACTTTCCAAAATAGCAAAGCCAAACCATTCCTAAAAGATACCCAGACTTACCAATTGATCAACTCAACTCTTTGCATATCATAAACAGACTGACTCTCAAGAAAGGCTTTACTGTCTTTGAAAGTCTTTATCTCCTTTGGAGACCAGGCATCTGTTGATATAGTATAAGAACTACAAACACGAGGCAAGCAAGGAGAATTGCTCTCATGCAGCTCCTGGCTGCTCATGCTTCAGCCAAAGGGTGACTGTGGCTGCCCTACAAAGCACAGGAACAAGCAACATGGATCTTCCAGACAGGCCTCCAGGGCACCTTCCCTGCTGGGAGGCTGCCTGGGGTGGAAAGCAGCCTGTGCAAAGAGATATCTTCTAAGGCTTTCACAGTGAGAAAACTGAGCCCAAGCTTTTCCACCTCAGTACCTGCTCCCAGCATTTGAGCCTGGGAACAGGTTTGGAGCAAAGTGGACAAACACTTGGCAAGATTGGACTCAAGGCTTTTCTCATGATACCTCTCTTTATACAGCAGAGACTCAAGATGTAGAGATAACAAAGCCCTGAGTCTCAAAGGTGCTTAAGTGGCTGACATTCCTTATGAGTTAGAAGTCAAAATAATCTCTGTCCAAGAGAAGTGACTTTGGGTCTCTTGAGTCCAAAGCTTGCATTTCAAATCAATATATTCTAGATACTTACAGCAGAGGAGAAATGTGGGGAAAGGCTTGTTGTCTTCTCCTAACTTAGCAACCTTTGACTGGTATGCACAGAAGCACCATGGGATAAGATAAATAACTGATTTCAGACATTGAGCAACTGCATGAAGATCTGCAGAAATAGAACCTAACAGTACTCAGTCTCTACAAGTTTAAAAGCATTTCTCTATTTGATTAAAAAAAAAACAAGTGCTGACAGCTGACATTCGTAAATGATGGGAGGCTCTGCAACACTTTCTTAAACAAATAGAGCAATCAAAGAGTGTCATTTCATTCAAGAGAATAAACAGCAACAACAACCAATACAGTTTGTGCTTCCTGGTTCTGTATGTTTTGTGTGTGTATGTGTATGCATGTATAACAGCAACTCTCTTCTGTAGACTTTTTTTCTGTACACTATTTACAATTCAGTCTCCCTTGATAAATGCAAGCCTTCACTGTCAGCAATATTTCCTCAGTGAAGCTCAGTCTCTGTAGTTGGGAGCTTCTGAGAGCACAAAGCCTTGAGATACTGCATGAAAGGCACCAAACTCATGCAAATCGTTGTAGTAATTCCCTGACAGTGACATCTCTCTGACTTTCACCTCTCATTTCCACTAATGCTCAAAGAAAACCGGCTGTGCTACCAAGGAGACTCTCTGCATAGACTGCCTAAAAATCTAAAGCACTCAATCAGGCACAGAAACACCATAAAAATGGTCTTACCTCTCTCTGCTCTAGAAATTTTATGGGAAGGGAAAATTTTGAAATGGCAAAATCCCTTTTCAAGAAGACATCTCCATTAGACTGCAGAGGTATTAGTGAAAGAGCTTTTCAGTGTGAAGAACAGAATCATAAGCCAGCGTAAAGTTCAGTACAATTCCACTCAAGCCAGCGAAGACAATAACTCCAGATGAGCAAGTGCCACACCCAGTATGATGAATTACAGCCCCAAAATTATCGATCACAAATGAGGAGTTTATGCATCAGTTCAGTTCAACCTGGGCTATTCACAACTCACTACACAGAGCAGTTAAAAAGGAATTAATCAGTATTGTTTCATAAACAAAACTATGGATTGCAATGACTTTGGAGTAGCATCATTCAATATTTTTGACATGAAAGTACAGATGAAACAGTGTGGTCAATATTTTCAATAAAACCTATTGAAAATATTCCTGGGTCCTAAAGCTATACAAAACCAAGTCTTTATAGGAACAGGAAGATGTCTTCATATCAAAGAAAAATCTCCAAGTCTCCATTTAAATAGAGAGACAGTATAGCAAGACCTTGAAGTTTCTTTAAACTTTACAATCTCTAGACAGAGGTGAAAATGTTGGTAACTCACACCACCAGCACTGAATTGTTACACTAGTACTTTGTGTGGATAGGAAATTTGATGGAGTAGAGACATGCTGTGTCTTATCCTATTCTTCATTCCCCTCACACTGATGTTTCTAAATGTCATATCAAGCAGTGATAAGTAAGAGTAGTACAAAGCTTTTTTAAAATAGAATGGAAACACTGTTAGTCTTGCAGCCTCCAATGGATGTTTTATGGTAATAGCTGCTCTTTCATGTATTCACTTTTATTTACTTCTCCTGACTCCTGTGCTCTCCCTCACCTTTGTCAGGGCTCCTGCAAGTATTCCTAGGCATCAGCAGCAAGGAGCAGTGAGCTGCTACTCTGTCCTTCACCAGACCTGAAGCCTCACATATCAGTGCAGCAACACATCTCAGGTTCTGTAATGCTCAGTGCAACTTTTTCCCTGTGGTTCTTTAAGTAATGTCATGTTTTTACAGATATGAGCTAAAAATCCCCCAAAATTGTAGCACCAAGTCTACCCATTAGTTAATGCAAGGCTTGGCTGTTTATTACTGAGAATAGGCAGTAAATTATTCCTGAAGGTGAGATTAGAATTCAGGGATCTCTTTCTCCAGGCTTCTCTATGCTCTGCACCATCAGGTATGGATTTCTTTATTGCACGGAAACAGAGAAGATCATTCTCATACCTCTTTTGCCCTCCTTAGCTGCCCCAAGCATGCTGGCTTTTCCCCCTCAAGAAAATGACCTAGTTTCACTGGTTTAACCTGAGGTGTTTACTTTGCAACAGATCAGGAGCACATACCTACAGCCACTCACCACATTCCACCTCAGGGTAACAAAAAACTTCTTATGAGAAGTCAGCTTGGTCACCTATGCTTTTGCACTCTGTTTTGTGACATACTCTTCCTGTCTAAAATTGTGCAGTCCAGTAAAACAACAACACAAAAAAAAATATAATTGTGAATGATTCAGGCTTGAGAGCAGGGACAAGGAAGGGAGAGAGATTTTAGCATTTTTAAATGCTAAAATGGGAATAGAGGAAAAAAGAGAGGCCTCACATTAAGGGAATCCCCAGCATGGAAGATGTGATTTTTCATGCCCTAAGCTCTGAGGCTTAGGACAAAACACACAGAGCAGCTCAGAGCACACAGTGGCACTCAGAAGCAAGTGTTCATATGCTCAAAATGAATGTGTGTGCTCCAGGCTTTCTATGGTTTTGCTAAGCACACACACACAGACAAACAAAAATCAACTTGTTTTTACAATAATATAATCAGTCACATGTGCAAAAACTGTTCCTAAATATTTCTTGTGAAGGGCTCTTTAAAACCTCTGCACAGGGATCATTTTTGACTGAAAAAGGTAGTTGAAGACCATGGGTGCATTCTTTCTCACTTGGTGAATGTGGATAAAAAACATCTCTTTCACAACTGTATAGCCTCTAACAGTTCAGGGATGGTTAGCCACAAACGTTGTAAAAATAATCTGGTCTTGAAATAGCAACCTTTCTCTTTTTTTCCCCCATGTCCTCCCTTACTGGTACATACCAGGCTTGCTTCTCAGCTGATGCATATCACCATACCTGTACTAATACCAAACATGCACCAGTTTAACCCATCTGAGGATCTGACCCCTCTCTGCTGTCCCAGATCTGTGGTCTCTGCAGAAAGCAATATTATTTTATGCAGACACAGAGGTAGGCGTCCTGCCCCCACTAGTTCCTATTTAACTCTCTTTTCATCTTGTTTATTTTGCTTTCATGGTATCAAAGCAAGCTGCACACCCAGCAACAAGCTTGCAGCAAATAGGTGCATCTTATTTTTAGCAGATTGCCCTTCACAGGGCACACACTACACTCCCAAGGGATTTATGAAGAGGGTCAGGTCAAAGTCTTTATAATTTGAATTTCTATTTGTGTGTTAGAAGAATTATGCTTGTCTTTTCCAGGACAGTTGGAACACACACAGGGATTCAAAAGTAGTATGGGAAGATACAGTGTGTGGTGACAAGTAATCACCATTCAGTATTTTGTGTCTCTGCTTCCCCAGAGATGAAAAGTTCTGCATGCCCTTTCCCTACACCCTAAAGACCCAGACAGAGGTGAGGGGGCAATGTCCTGTCCTTACAATAACAGAGTCCAGGGGCTTCTCCTGCCTGCCAGACTCTAAAATAGGACAGGTGCCTCTTCTCACTTTGAGGCAAAGAGACACCATGAAGCCTCAGCACTGAGCTGTCAGTCAAGAAAAGACCTAAAATGTCCTTTAGCAAGTAGATGAGGCTGGTCCTCGAAGTAAAAAGAAAAAGATGACAACCCACGACTCACTCAGACACTGTTTTCTGATGACACCTGCCTGGAAGTGCCATCTCCACAGGCTGTGTGGAAGAGATTGGCAGCGAGACCTCCCAAGACAGCTCTGAAACAAACTTGGCTGGACACAACAGAGCAGGATAACATGGTCCTGTCTCCTCTGGGTATCTGGCTGCCAGGACTGGGACTAGACACTTGCAGCACCTAGCTTGGTGTTTCTGCACCACACTGCAGCAGCCTGCACCACGCCTGCCCAGGGATCTCTAACACAACATTCTCAGCTTTCTCCACCCCCTTTATGCTCTCCCAACGTACCACTGTGCAAGACAGACAAATTAAAATCTCAGCAAAGGCAGGGTTGTCTTCAAGTACAACACCCTGAGCCACCAAAATATTGCTGTATGCCCAGATGGCCCAACCTTGCTCCATTACTGGCCATTACAAGGTCATCATGCTTTGTGTTTTTGACTGGTATGCCAAAAAGCTGGAGCTGTGCCTGTCATTTATAGCACCTTTTCTCAGATGGCTCTCACACGTCTTTATAAACTTTGGTAAATGAGTATATAAATCACTCTGTCCACCACCAAAGTACAATCATCTCTGGGATGATACACAGCAGCTGCTGTAAAATCAGACTGCAGCTCCACTCCACAGATTAGGGCAATAAAACATGCTGCATCGGCCAGCTGAAATGGATGGAGGACAGAAGGGGGACGAGGTAGAGGACATTTTGCAGTTATAATTACCTGAGTATAAATTTGGCTGAAGAGGGTACTGTGTTGAATACTTGCATATCTGCAAATCAAAACAGTCTTCCACTACATGTCAAAACAATCTGACTGTACCATTCCCCATGTTTTGGCCTTCTAAAGCCCTTCCTTTGTGAAAATTGCAGAGCACCTTGATCAGAGCAAAGCTCATGTGCTGAGTACAAGCAATAACCTAATCAAATTTCTTAGCAACTGACTTGATAACTAACTGAGCCTGTAGCTTCTGTGTCCCTCCCTTCCTCTCTCTTGCATGACAACTGAACACAGCATCTATATATACCCAGTTCTAAAATAGCTCTGCTCCCGTAACTTGCAAACCGTTCACATAGATCTCATTTTCTAGGCTAAAAGTAGTTAATTGCAGTCACTGAGGGGACTGAACTGCTGCACCCTTTCCCTTATTCTGGGATGGGCTCCTTGGGCAGTGTATTGTCCCCTCCTGCCCCCCTGCCAATCGTGAACTGTTTATAAAAGGAAATCTTTTGAGGGATGGGGCTGCACAGATCAGATCTACAAATTTCCTGTTATCAAGGACTGCAGATGAATCATTATCCTTCTCTCCCTCTCTTCTCCTTGGCCATATATGCACCATCTAAAGTTAAACCTGACAACTCAGAAAGTACAGGAAATTTACTTGAAAGGTTCTTCCAATCAATATGTGACATGGGACAGCATGGCTTGGGATGAGGATACCAGTTTGAGTTGAGCCTCATACAGACTTTGTACAGAGCAGAAATTAATTTGAGTGCAAACACTCTGCATTGACTAGGGAAACTGCCACAAGTGTCCCTAGCTTCATAAATCCTCCTAGATAGTGCAAAAGCTGAAATTATTAGCAAAATATTAATAGAGAACCAAGAGAGTCAAGAATTAGGCATTTGAATTGGATTATTATTGAAATATTACTAATATTGATTATTATTGAAACATTACTAATAGTGAATGGCAGCTCAGTCAGACCATACACAAGCCAGGGTCCATTTCGTTCTCCAGCTTGAACCAGACTCACACCCACATGTGAACCTCTTGCACTGACTCACACTGCAGTCTCCAAGTGCACAGCAAGGGCTCCTTTAACTGGAACTGGACCAGACCAGCTGCTAAGGGAAATTTGTTACACACAGAGCTAGCCTTTAATACCCCAGAATAAACTACTGAGGTGCTTAGAGAGTGTACCCAGCAGCCCCCACTAGCAGCTGTGCTGGATGATGAGTCTTTGCCTAAAGGAGGACACTTTTTGTCCATGTAGACATGGCCATATGCCTGGGCTTCCTATGTGGAACATCCTTAAGGAACCAGCCAGACAATGATTGATTGCACTCAGATTTCTACACACTTTCATGGAAATGTTTACTATTTCACATGTCCATTTACAGAAAGATGTCATATGAATGATATCACACACCCATCCTGTAGGATAGCTCTCCCAGCAATTCCCCTTTGGTTTCCTAGGCTGTCAGCTTTCAGGAACTGATGAGGAGATTAACCATATTTTCCTTGGGGCTGCATAGTAGGGGGTTCTGTGTGCAACTCTGGCCCCAGCATTACCCAGTAAACTGCCCATACCCCAGGCCAAGTTGCACCTTCACACCTTGGCAGGCCTTAAGGAAGTCAGCTGAACTCACCAGACATAAGGGCACAATTAGGCCTGCCATGTATGAATGAAACAAGTAAATAACTCCAGCTCCTGGAAACAAAAATGCCCTTGGCAAATACAGATAGTGGAGAAGTCATTTGAACACATATAAGAGAATTTGATACCATTATTTTTTTAAGCTTAAACATATATTCTGCTGCTAGAAGAAAAAAAAAAAAAAGAACATTTAAAACAAGACTTTGAAGTTTAGGATTTGTAAGGACACTATTTATGCTCCCACAAAGACCAGTAAATAAAATTGACCACAAAAACAGTAGAAACACTTGTACAAGAGGAAAAAAATAGATACGTGTAGTTTTAGAGCCTGACAACAGCTGGTTGATTTCAATAATGTAAAATATTTTTTAAAGGTTAAGCATTCACCATGACACAAATGTTCTAGGCCATCTCTTGTGTTGATACATTTCCATTGCCTTGCTCCCTGCACAAAGCCCCAGAGCAGCACATCATACTCACATGTTTTGCAGAGAACTCATCGACCTCCCGCAGCACCTTCTCCTGGCACTCCGGGTTGGTGGCCAGCAAGTAGGTGGCAAAGGACAGCGTGCTCGTGGTGGTCTCGTAGCCAGCAATCAGGAACAAGAAAGCTTGGCCTGCTATCTCATCCTCTGTCAGCATCTTCTGAGCCTTTTCAGATGGGGCTGTGCCAGCCAGAGGCGCCTCATCCTGTCTGGGAGCAGCAGATGGGCTGAGCACAGCCGAGCACCCGGCTGCCATGGCTGAGTCACAGGCGTCAAGCATCCACTGGAGAAAATCTCTGCGCCTCTGCAGAACAAGAAACATGAGGGATGGGTCACAGAGCAATGCCTTCCATGGGGGATGGAAGCAGAGAGCTACTTCCTATTTATAGTGCATGCTTGGCTCCTACAGAATGGCCACCAGCCTTTCAGTGAATGAGGAGGCTTCTGTAAATCAGCTGGAAATGCCATAACTAACAGCCTGTCATTGCTTTCTTCCCAGTGAGGTGAGACTGATCTGCCCCCAATTCACAAGAGGTATGTTATGTACCCTCCACAGAGCACTGCTAATGGCCAACTCTTTTATACTTAGGCTGAGATCTTGGCAATTGCTGGGAATCAGGGGACTGACATAGACACGGTACATGCAGGCCCCATGTGCACCTCCAGATGGAGGCAGCACAAATCATGCTTGGAGGAGCTGGTCCATCTGCTTGGATGCACCACCCTCATTTGTTCTTATGGTCCAAAGCTTGGAATTCACCACCTAAGTTTAGGGTTGCATTACTTTCTATGCTAGCTTAGTGTGACAGGGCTGAAATGTAATCTCAGTAAATCAGGACATCTTTTTATGAGAAAGTACAGTTATGAACACTTGTTACAAGATAGTCTTTTTTAAACAATTCTTAAAGAAGATATTTGCAGAACCATATTAAAACTGTCAACATTCCACTACCATAAAACCTGTTTGGGCAGTTTGTTTTTGCAAAATGCCCACTGAATGATCCTACTGTTATGAGAACTGTTTCTTTCACACTTATTTCTGACACAGAAGCCCTAATAAACAGACCTATGGCCAAGAGTGAGCTGACTCCCAACCAGTGTGGCCAGCAAGCTTGATTAGGCTTTGAAATATAACCCAAAAGGTTTGAATTGACTTTTGCGAGTGGGCATAATAGAATTGTGCTGAACCTAAGCCATAAGACTGTGTGATTGATTTTCAATTCCTCAAATACCAACAGAATACATGATAGCTCAAGGACTTAGAAGTGACTGCAGTGCGAGAACATGACAACTTGGGCAGTGGGATGGACAAAAGAAGGGACCAAGTTTTTCTTCAAAAGAAAAGAATATGCTGTAAACTGTATTTTTCTGTTAAAAATTAATCATTTGAATGATTTCTTGGATCTGATGTTTGAGAGATAAAGTAGAAAAAAAAAGGGCCAGAGAAAAGGGCAGGCAAACAAGATAAGAGTAAGGAAGAAGTAATTAATTATAAATGTCAGACAACTTAATCAGATTATTTATTTTTCACATGACATGGGAAAAGAGAGAATAAGACAAGAAAACAGGAGAAATACTCAGTGTCCTGTGCTTAGCTCTGCTGCCAACAAACTGTTCTGATCGATCTACAGGCAGAGAGGAATGGTTATTTTGGGGTTTGAACAACACAAGGGATTGGCACCAGTCCTCTTTAACAGCTCCTTCCCTCCACCCTAGAGAACCCTTCCATTGTGCACCTTGTACCCAGTGAGCATCTTGCACCCTGGTACACCCAAAAATCAATGCTCCAGATAGCAGCCAGTGCCTGCTGAAGGACTCTGCACATTCACCAGTCAGACTGAATCACCTCCAAGGCAAGGGAGATGTGCTTTTCCACCAGTAGGTGAAGGCACACAAAAAACCATTACAGACATTGTGCTCTGCAAATGAGCTACAGCTCTGAAAACACTTCCTTGTGCCTAGACTGAGGCACAATTCCCACCAGCATGATAGGATACCTCTGCTCCATTATGTTCCTGTAGATTGGAGGAAGTAAGACTTCATGCAGACTTCAGCTGTGAATAGCTCAAAATCTTGTTTAATTTTTCTGGCAAGGAAAAGTTTGTTCTCATCCTGAGAGTTCATGTATTGCACGACTCAGAGTCCAACTCTTTGGCATAGCCTGTGCTTCAGGGATTTCCCTGATAGATATTTTTCTATGAGGCCATTTTTAAAATTGAAAAAACCAAGCAAACAAGGAAAAAAGAAAGCAAACCAAACCAACCAAAAAACAAAAGAGAAAAAAACCCCACCACCACCAAAAAAACCCCCACCAAACAAACCAAAAAACAGAAAGCCACGAGAGTCCAGTTCCAGTGTGTTCATTAGTGTGTGGATAAACCAATTCAAAGTAGCAATGAACCACATCTGTGGAGACAGTCTCTCTATCTGCAAGACTAGCCACCATCACCTAAACTATCTTCATAACATAAAAATGTATAATTACATTCCTATTCAGTGGAATTGTAGCACTGTAGCCTCCTGCAGCTCAAAAGGTGTAACATTTGCTATGGTTCTGCATCCATCCTTCTCTACTGTGAATTTCCTTGTAAACAAACTCATTGCCCTCTAAGGGTTTTCTGTTCCCAGTCAGGAGCTGTTAGATGAGCCTGGTCTCATATTTAGACAATACACTCTCTGGAGACCCTGTAAGATGTTTCTCCAGCCTTAAACAAAATCAGGTCCTGGCCTTATACAAAGCATCGGGTTATTGCTGTGATAGCAAAGTAATAATCATAATGACTACTGAATAAAATTTCATTCATGAGAATTTTTGCTGAAAGCAAACTTAATGAATACCAGCCCGAGTGAATATTCCCAGGAATGTGCTCTGAAATGCCTCTCTGGCCATTTTGAGGAGCTCTTTTTATTACTCACGTAATATATTTGGTTAGGAATTTAAAAGCTTGTCTTGTTGCAGAATCTGTCTTTAAGGTCATCCTATCCAGAAAAAACTGGATACCTGATCTGTGCCATGTAACTTGCTCTCAGGTGAGCAGGGGTTGCTAAGAGCAATGGCTTCATAAACAAACCTTGCAAAAACAACATTCATTTGTAAAAACAACTTGAATAATAGTGTAATAGTGGGGGGGGGGGGGGAAGCGTAACATTTGAGAGAAGCAAGCTTTCTTCCATGATAATTTTACACAGTGGAAGGAGCTATATTTCAGCAAAGCTTCTCTTCCTTATGCTTCGTTCTGCTTTACTTTAGGCATCAGTATAGAGTGCCACATAAAAAAATCGTCCTCAACCCAAGCGAGAGAAAAGATTTCCAGGGTTATAACAAGTCATAATGAAACATATTTTTTTCCGCGCCATCAGGATGGAAAAATTGCTCTGATTCCAAAACCCAACAATGGCAATAGAGACAAATACTAACATAAACCCAAATATAATTGGATTGTTAAGAGCTAGAAATAAGGAAAAAGCATCTCATGAAAATTCACAGAGGGGAGGGGGGAGGTTCCTCCACTTCAGCTGACAGCAGAAGGAAAAAAAAAATTTAAAGTTACATTTTTTTCTTAATTTAACAACAGACCAGGTACTTACAGTGCCACTGCACAAAAACATTCTTTGGTCATCACATCCAGCTGCTGGCTTCCTTTCTCCATCAGGGACATTTGTTTGATTTTCCTCACAAAAAGCAGAAGCCCATAATAGCCTCCATCCTGTCCTCTGACACTTGCATACTTATGTTACAATGGCCTCAGAAACAAATTCCTGCCACAAAAGAATGGCGTGCTAATGCAATGGACTCTTGATTTGCCCCTGTACAACACAGAGCCCATCATTAGGCCAATGATAATTGAATGGAAAGCTAGGGTTTGAACAAAACCCATATAATTTGAATGCAGTGTGGGACAGGGCGAATGTCTAACTCGGAGGTGACACAGACATCCCCTCTGAAATATATAATAAGACAAGCTCCGCTTACAGCTTCCCCAAGATAGACACCTTGCAGTATATTTCCTGACACCAGTGTTCTGGGCCGTATCATTCCTCTCATTAGTCTCCTTAGGCATCACCTGGCCCTGCACAGAAGCGGCTCTGCACGGAGGCGGAATGAGCGCGGCGCCGGAGAAGGCCAGGCCACCAGAACCCATCTCCTTAGAGCCCCACATTTCCCTTCACAGAGAAAAGCAAGGCACAATTCTTCCCAAGAATACTCTTATCTCATTTGCTGTGCCTGTGTTTGTGCAAAAGTAAATTGCAATATGGAGATTGTTTACCCAAAGTGATGGTGTTTTGTTTCCTTGGCCTATCAGGGCCTATTGTGTGTGTCGGGACTGTTGGCTGACAGTCACAAGATTCTGTGCTGTTGGGTGCAAAGTTAAGTGCTTAGCAGATTCAGTTTAGATGTAATATAACATAATATAATAAAAAATAGTATAATAAAGTAATTAATTAACCTTCTGATAAGATGAAGCCAGATGCATCAGTCCTCTCCCCCTCGTCGAGGGGTGCCTGCGAATTCAGTACCTCCCCTCCTCACATCACGGCTCTTGAGCCTCGCAGCTGTCAGAAGGAGAGAGATGTCCCACTCACACATGAGATGCAGCATGACTTTTCTCACAGCAGGCAAGGGATGGCTCCAGTTCTCTCCCTCCTGAGCAGGGAGTTGTGGTTTCATATCTGAGGCTGATGTGCCAGCTGACCTTCTGGCAAATTCACCATGCTTTGGGGATCCAGGGGATCTTATCTCATTTGCTGTATCTGTGTTTGTGCAAAAGTAGAATGCAGTATGGAGATTGTTTACTCCAAGTGATGGTGTTTTGTTTCCTCGGCCTGTCAGGGCCTATCGTGTGTGTGTGGTGGGACTGTCGCTGACAGTCACAAGATTCTGTTCTGTTGGGTGCAGTTGGGTGCTTGGCAGATTGAGTTTAGATGTAATATAACATAGTGTAATATAAAATAATGTAATATAATAAATTAATTAATTAACCTTCTGATAAGATCAAGTCAGATGTACCATTTCTCTCCCCCTTGTCAGGGGTTGCCTCTGAATTCAGTATCTCCCCTCCTCACATCACCACAGCTGTCAGAAGGAGAGAGATGTACCACTCACATACGAGATGCAGCATGACTTTTCTCACAGCAGGCAAGGGATGGCTCCAGCTCTCTCCCTCCTGAACAGGGAGTTGTGGAATCATATCTGAGGCTGATGTGCCAGCTGACCTTCTGGCAAATTCACCATGCTTTGGGGATCCAAGGGACCCTAGGGTCATCCTTTTGGTAGAGAGATTAAGCTGTTCAACTTCTCTGCAAGCTGAAGTAAAAAATTACTTAAAGAAAACTACCAAATACAAGTTTGAATTTTAGTTCTTAATATTTTATTTCAATCGTGTTTTCGGCAAATTATACTCAAATTTTATACCACTCTGATAGTTCAGATCTGCATTTTGAGTTCAAAAGAGCCCAGAAACACAAAAATCTACTTTATGATGAATCAAGGAATCCAAATAAATGACATAATAGGTCGATAGTCTGTAAAGCACTTGCTGTGGTGTAAAAGTCATGCAAATGTGATGCTGCAAACATAAAACCAATCACAATAAAATGTACAGACCTTCCTGGTCTTTCTCAAATGCTCTGATTCAAACTCAAAATGATAGATTTCAGAATACTTATCTATCAGTTAGAAAACTCACATCTCATTTCAGGAAATTTGTACAAACACTGCTAAGTCAATGTATATCCAGAAAGCTTTCTATAAATTTGATTTGGCAACCCTCTTTTTAGGTAAGACAAGCCTGTGTCACAATGAAGTTATCAGTAAAGCACTGCAGTTGCCACCCAGATCCTTTTGAAAAAGAAGCACAAAATGCTGTCCCACTAAAACTGTCATTTTGCCAAACATCTTTGAAAGGATCAAATTCAACCTCTAACACTTGCTGGATTCATTTGGTTTCTCAGTGAAATCAAAAAAAGAAAGCCAGTTTCTCAGTCAATATATCCAATTCCAAAACATTCCAGAGAGAGTGTTCGTTTGCCTTGTGCTTGAACACAGAAGCTCAAATCAAATGAGAGGCCCTCAAATTTTTATGTCTGAAGGTTGAGGACATGGAGCTCTCACAGGTGATACTCAGCTCTGCAAGGACCTGGACTCTATTGGACTGCAAGGTATGGCCATTGCTCAAGAGAGGCTGGGAGACTTTTCAGTCTGGCAGATAAAACTCTTTTGTTTCATTTGTTCATATCAGCAGAAGAAAACACTGCAGTGTTTTTATTGTGAATGGACTGAGGGTCTGAGGGCAGGAAGGTCCTACAAAGCAATATAACTTGCACTTAAAAAAATGACTAAATGTAAAGCAAAAAATAAAAATTCACTGGGTGCTGATTCAGAAAGTGGAGCAGCCTTTTGCCAGTCTGCTCTGATCTTAATACTTATAATAAAACCCCAAGCTGAGAAGATTTTGTATAACTTTGGACTTGCTATTTTCTTGCATCATCATCATCATCACTAATCTTACATACAATTTTTTGACAGTAGTTCACATCCATAAGATAACCCTCTGAGCATTTAATAACTCTGCATTTGATGTCAGAAGCCACAGCAATGCCTTTGCTTGCTGCTTGAAAGGAATGTGTCCCTACAAAAATGTTGCATGAAAGCAAAATGAAAGCTGCCCCCAGGAGGGGCAGGCTCGTCAGCAAATAGATGAAGGCACCTGAACAGAAAGTGTCAAACATGGCAACAAGACAGATCTTCTCCACGTGACCAATGTTCTTCTAAAAAATAAAAAATAAAGCCAAGAGTAAGCCTGAATTAGAATATGATACGGATTTTGTTGGCTGAGTTTGCCACTAAAACTGCAAAGTGGCCAATATGATTTACTGGTTAAAGCACTGCCCTTCCACAGAAGCTGAGATGCTTTAAGCTGCACTCCCTCTTTTGCCAGTAAAGCAGAGTTATAGCTGGTGCAGCTTCTCCATCTGTAAAATCGGTACAACAGACATCAAATCTTATAAAACACCGTGAAGAGAAGCTAATGATGATCTCAGAAAACCGTTTAAGACCTAGGATAAAAACAGATTTACACAGACTCAAAGAGTTTAAGGCAAAAGCATCATCATAGAGGAGAAGGAGCCCTGGAAGGAACTCAGCAAGTTATCTGCTTCATCCCCTTGCCACAAGGCAACATCAGCCAAACCAGCACTGACAGCTGTTTGTCTAACCTGTTCTTAAAAACCCAGCAAACCCTGACTTTCCACAGCGTCCCCAGGCAGTCCACCCCAGCACTGGACCTTCTCAGTCACTGCAGAGGTTGCCCCTCCTCCAGTGACTCACCACAGATATTGCAAATCATTAGATTTCACCAGCTACATCCATAATGTCTGTGACTCCACAGCCTGTACCTGTTTGTGATGTGTATGCATATATATATAATTTTTTTAAAATATATCTTTAATAAAGCATCTTGACAACATAAAAATCAAACTGCTGAAAAACACAAAATTATTTTCACATAGTAGTGCCTCCACTCATGGAGGAGAAGAGAGCACAGATTCTGGTGGTTTCTTTCTCAAAAATTTTCTGAGCTTCAAAATGCAGAAGTAAAAGCATTGGTAGCAGACAGAGGGATTAAGCCTAATTCAACCCAAAAATACAGCTGGAGGGAATTCTTAAAACCAAGATTTTGTTAGTGACCCACATCCCCTCAGTTTATACTGCTGCAAGTGGCACTAGAGGGCTCACATCCTGAAAGACAGCAGCCTCCTTCTCCATATGGTCCCACACAGACCAGGGATGAAAATCAATTTGAATTTCAGATCGAACTGTTCGTGAATTAAGAGAAAGAACAGAACTGTTTGTAGTTGGTATAATCTTAATACAGGTGTTTACAGCTCTTTCAGCAGCAGACTGATTTTTAGATCCTAGCCAAAAAGCCAGGTTTGGCTGGAGTGCTGTGTAAGATACAGAGATACAACAGTTATGGGTGGGAAAAAATAATATACACTCCTATTTGGTTGTTTCATAAACTGTGTGGGCCCACAGAGAAACCCACCGCTTTCCTTGAGGGCTGGAAACCCTTCCTGTAGCTATTCAGTGTAAAATCAAGGGATTGTCTGCAGCCTGGTCTATTTACACCTCTAATGAACTGGCCACTGTCTCTGACTCTGGGCAGCTTCCCCCTAGTACCAGGCTCAGGTATTTAAGACAAGCACTAAGTTTTTCACCATGAAATTCAGTCTAATGGTAATCATGGAGTTTGTGGCAGCTGCTTGGCAGCTCTGCCACACTGGGCTGGCAGTGTCACAGTGTGGCAGCGCAACAGCATAACCAGCACAGCTCCCCCCATCACACACACACACTTGGGGAAGGATCAGAAAGCAGCCCAAAATTCAGCAGCTAGAGAGTCCCATCCAGCTTTGCCAGTCTCTGCACTGTGGTGAGCAAAAGACATTGGCAGCAAATATCAGTGGACAGCAACCTCCTCATTCTGTATTTGCGAAACATTCAGGATAACACCACTCTGATAATGACTCCTGGCATTACTGCAATGCAAACAATAAATATTGGATTTGCCTGTGTGGTAGCTGAGCTTCCCTTGCCCCACACGTGTTTTGCTGCTCGAAGGGGGAGGAGTGACATTATCAGAATACACAGTGTGGAGAGATAAGAAAAGAAACGACTGAGTGATGGGGGAAAGAATAGCTCAGGCCAGGCCCTGCCTTGCATGCCAGCACGTGGAGCAGGCACCCATGCCCAAACCAGCAGCAAGCTGTGCACCCTAACTCACACTGCATGCATGCATCCCCTCCCAAAGCTCATCTGGCCTCCCACCAAACCATCTGACACTCCTCCCCTCTGTTATTTGCATGAGGAAGGGAGGATGCAGGAAGGGAGTGTTTTAGGCTAAGTGTCTGACATCCAGAAGCTTGACCCTCTGCTGACTCAAATTGCTGACTAAAAGCTGTTGTTGCAGGCAGCCCTCTGTTCTTTTCCACTTGCCACAGATTACAATTTTATTTGCTTAAATTAAATTCCCAATTAATAATAATTTCTTGCTTTAGCAGTTGACTCACATTTAAGAAAATGCACAGGAATCTCATTATTTCTTTCTTACTCTTTGTTCTTCCAGCCCCATATGCTCCTTTTAACATTCTTGCAAAGCTCCACCACTCACTTTGAAGAGCCATCAGGGTATTTCAGGGCCATTCGGGGAATTTACTGCTCACATCCTGCTCTCCCTCATTTTTCTCAGGGTTTGTTCACGATCCTTTCTTTCTGCATCACACAACATATAGATTGCATATGTTCTGAGGGAAGGAAAAGCTCATTATTTGGTTTTGTGATGCCCTTAAGTAATTTCAGGGAACAAAAAAAAAAATTTTCTTTTAACTAAACTGATCATGGTTTTGAGACTGACATAAATGGCATGTACTGCTAAAAAAATAAAAAGGTACAACTAATGTTATTCACATTCTGTATTAACAATATGGGGAAAAAAATTGTCATTATCACTTCTTCAAGCAACCGCTCTCCACTGCTGGCAGGCAATCCCACTGCCAGCTTATCCATTCATGATCACACCTACACCCTACATTAGGATTTATCCCAGATTTTCAGCTGTATTAAACTGGCTTTTACCTAAAGTACATAAATCACATCTATATCTGACTCTCATGACTTGTGTGCATGAAGGGATACAGGATTCTAACACAGTGGGTGAGAGCACTGGGAAGGAAAGGATTATTTTCAGCTACCCAGTGACCAATAACAAACTGTGTTATCCTCCACAGCTTCATGGGTGCTGGGTTCAGTTATGGGTTTTATCCAATAGATGGCTCCTCAGTAGCAGGAAGGATTCTCCCCCTGCTCTCCTTCCCTTCACAGAGTTTCAGTATGACTTTCTAATATTTACACAGCTATTATCTTGCAAATATAGGCATTTTGTGCACACTGATAAACACACAGAAGCAGCACGTATGTGCGAATTAAAGAACAAAATAAAAATTAGATGACATTTTATATTACTGCCTGCCACTTTGTCCTCTGCCAGAACAGAGGTGCATGAAAAATGATACCCTGGAATGCTTCCTAAAGTCAAACAAACAAACAAAAAAAAATACAACTATAGAAACATTAACAGCATGCCAAATACAAGCTGGTTTTCTCCCCAAATATATGAGGACATCTCCCACATCTTACATATCCCTGACTGAGCAATACTTAAGGAACTTAAGCATCATTACTACTCTGTCAACAAAGGATTTTTCACAGGAAAAAAATAAAATCCTGTGTGCAATTACCGATACAATGACCCAGGAGGGTTCTGTGTAATTGGCAGGGTGCAAGTTAACATCACCATGAGTAAGGTTAACATTTCTGAGACAGTGAAAATGAATACATTTTTGTGGTTTTACAGAAAAACATAATTAGAATAACCCCCAATATATTCAGAAAAATCCTGTTTATGCCATATAGACACTTCTCTAAATCAGAAGAGCAGTTCCCAGTAATTTCTGTTCTGAGATCTATCCTGCATCTCAGTCAGATCTTGTCAAGATCCTGTCAAAACCTTGTGGTAACCCCACTTTTGGATTGTGACCCTCTGGTCCAGCCACATGATAAAAGAAATCAGAACACCCACAATAAATAATAAATTGCATAGCAGCCAGATGATGGGTGTTTAAATTCCCATGATTAAACACTTCAATGGCTCACAAGCACAAGCCCCCTATACCTGCTGTTTGCACCTAAACTAATATCATTCCTAATAATAACCTTTATCCTTGAAATATTAAGCTGCTTTGAAAAGTGGGGGAAAGGTATCATTTTACTACAAATATATAAATATGTAGCATCATAGCATTAGCACAATTACAGCTGTAATAACTGTCAAGAAAAAAATAACTGCTTCATCCCTGTTCAAAACTGAGCACAATCACTGGTCTCATTTCAGCATTCCAGAAGGACTTGCCTAATTCCATGCCTCAAGTCAGCTTTTTGCTGGCTAAAACCTGGAAAATTCAAACCAGCTGGCAACCCTGGTTGCTCCAAAATAAGCTCAGCAGCAACATGCCTGACCATGGGGCTGTGACACTGCTGCTCCCCTTTAGCCCTGAGCAGACACCCCAAGCAGCCCCCCATCCTTGGTGTGCATCAGGCAGAGAAACAGCACGTGGAAAGGCAGCCTTATGATCTGGTGATCCCTCTTTGGCTCTTTGCATGCTCAAAGACATTGCTCTTTAACTGCATGGAGCAGATTTAAACCCTGGCCAGTCCCAGTTGTGGTGAAACACCAAAGCTCCATTTTCCCACTTGGCTCTCTCTCCCAGGACACTGCAGCCAGCCCCAAAGCCAAGCCTGCAGACTTTGAGCCACCTTATCTCTCTTTAAGGGGCAAATATACAGGCATGTCAAAAAATCAGAGTTCACAACTGAAATACTGACAATCATTTTCACTGTGGAGCAGTTTAAAAGAGGCAGCAGTGATATTCATTAAGCTGTTAATAATGGATTGTGGCACAAAGCAATTTATCAAGTTTCCACTGTAATTAAAATCACTGAATATTCGGGCACTTGCAATGCACCTAGCTCTCCCTGCTTCTGAAGCTTTACATTTTAATGTGAATTATAGCTCCCTCTCCCCAGAGAGCTACTAAAAAGCCCATTTTAATTGGTATGTTTTTAATTGAGATTACATTATTAAAAAGTGTAAATTTCTGTTGAAGAGAGAAAGGAGGTGCTCAGCTCCCCTTTAGTCTCTGTCTCCCTTAGATATAGCTTGCTTATCCCAGCAGGAGGGAAAAATGAAGGGTAGATGCTGTGAAGGAAGAAGAGAAAGCCCTGAACACTCACAGGCTGTGGAGCCAGGGCAAGGCAGCATTGTCTGCCATGGATGCAGGATTTCCTAGGTGGATTTTTGGGAGGGAGAGGAATCACCACCACCATCCAGGCTGCTCTTAACAAAAGGCAGAGTGAAAACACCAAGCAGGGATTCCTGCCTCTTAGCCAGCTCACACTGAGTGCACATTTCAGCAAGCCTCTCCTCGAGGTTAACAGTGAGAGACAATCTGTTGCTTTCCAGAATAAGTAACTCCAATATTAAATTCTCCTCAAAATCCACATACGGTCATGAGTGGATGGGGTCTAGTGAAAGCCTGTGCTGGTTCCAGAAGGCTGGGGAAAGGCAGGGAGAGGCAGCCCCTGGGGCAGCCTGGACAGGGTAGCAAGAAGAGAAGTGCCCCAAGCAAACAACACCTTTGTGCACAGATAAGGACAGACTGACCACGTTAGAAAGAAAAGTGACTTCATGCACTTGGCATCCAAATGCTGGCCACTTAAAGGGTTCTCCTGCTGGCAAGATGGACTGTCAGTGCCTCTTATAAGTAGGAGTATGGATCTCCTAAGGTGAGTAGACATGAGAGAAAAGGGAGAAATATCAAAGGAGTGCAAAGTAGATGGCAACAGCTGAGACAGATCAAGGGAAAAACCTCCAGAGATCAAAACACACCAAAAGATGGACAAGATGGTTGAACAAGAATGAAATATCATGGAACAGCTTTTTCATAACTGCTTCAGAAAAGGTCATGCTGTACTGCAAAAGGAAGGCAGTGCGTGGGGCTGAGAGAGGTCACTGTAGGCAAACAGAGACACAGAGAGACTAAGAGACAAATTCAAAGATCACCCACTAATACCAGAAATGCTGCAACTCCCCTTCTAGTTCTGGAAGTGACTCAGGAAGGATGGTGAACCAACAGTATATAAAAGGGGGGAAAAAAGGATGACATGTGAAAGACAAAACTGAAATTGTTATAATTGACAGAGAAAGGGAAAGCTCTGATACTACAATCAGGTCATTAAATCTGTGATTTTTTTCTAAATTAGGAATTTAGATGTTATGCTCTATTTACACATGTCAGAGGAAAGCCTGCTTGTAGTAGGAAAGTACCCAACCATGCTATTGCTCTGAACAGCAAGGTAAAATTAATATATGAAATTCCTAGTCCCAGTCAATAGGCTCCTTGCAGACTGAGATCAAGAGTAAGTAAAAACAAAAAACAAAACTATGTAAACAAAGATTAGATCTTATTTCCCACCTTGGCATTAAAGACCACTGCTCTGCTGTGCAGAAAGGTAATCTCTAGATTAATTAATTTATGGCAAGATTCCTTTTGCTTGCTGATTTGAAAACCCCACATCCAGATCACAGATGAAGCAGGAAAAGAAAGGGCTTTCAGAGACCTCAAGTAGAATCTTCTGAGAAACTTGTGGGAGCACACTGTAAGGGTAACATAAAGAAGAGATGAAGAACAGTAAGAGAGATGAGTTACAAAAGAAAGGGAATGTGCACAATCTCAGGGTAACAATTTTCCCTTTCAGCTGAAGAGGTGAATGCTGAAACCATACCATGAAGGAAAACAAACAACAGGAAGCAGGAAAACATAGACTGGGCAAGATTTGCTTTATGCCAACAGAATCACAAAGAGAAACTGTGCTTCCAAGCCTACAGAAAGATGACCCTGAAAGACAAATTTAACACTGCTTAGGCTGGCTATTTTGCACAGATGAAAACATGCAGCAGAAAGGCCAGATTAGTTACTGATTTGCCATGTACCAACAGATATACAACCACATCAGATTCTACTCCGAGTGCTATAAAAGAAAGGCAGCTGGATGTGCTTTACTCCCTTTCCAGAAAACAGAGACCTTTTTCTGAGCCCTGAACACAACAAAGTCTCATTGGTTATGTGAAATTTCTGTGGCTTCAGCATCCAGGAACATTTCCCCACATATATCCAGTGACCCACCAGGTTGCAATAGCCCTGGTTCAATTATTTTCTCTGATAAGAGTATCATGAAAAGTTGCTAACTAACCAAGGGGACAAACTTTATGTCTAAGGTCATGAAAGAGCAGCATTGAGTACTAGGTATAAAAAGTATTAAAGCCAATGCCACATCCTCCTCAAACAGATGGCCTTTCAGAAAGATTTAATCAGACACTGAAATGCATGCTGCGAATACTCATTACTAGCACAGGATCAGGCTGGGACAAGTGGCCAGCACTGACGTTATCGCCTACAGGGAATTACCACAGGCATAAACAGGATTTGCAATGTTTGAACCTCACTCTGGATAGCAAGCACGGGGTCCCTTTGTGATCATAAAGGAGAGTAAAGCAAAAAATGTATGATGAGGTGAGCAGGTCTACATGGCAGAGACCCAGGACCTTATAAGAAGCAACCTCCTAATTTCTTTTGCTTTCTTATCCTCTTTTTCTCTTTTTTTTCCCTTGTGCTCATCACATCACCACAAAACTCAGTGAGAAAGGCCTGTTTTCTCTGGACACCACCTTCACAGCACAATGAGCCCTTGCTCACCTTATTTTACTGGACACATAAAATAGAGCTGTGACCATTCCATGCCCTTCAGTATCAAGAAGAGGAAAAATAGGATATCACCACAACAACCAGCATCCAGAAGAAGGAAAACAAGGAAAAAGGACTTTTCATCTCTCCTTCGGTGACAGGGGTGGCTTCTTTGAAAAAGCCGGCTTGCCTTTCAATTCTTTCCTCTTCCAGTTTTTCAGAGAAATTTTACTGCAAACATTATTTGAAAGACTCCTTAAGCTATCTTTTGACCTGGATTTTCAATAAACAGTATTTTAAGAGATTGATTTTACCATGAAAACACAACTCTTGAAAGTCATTAAAAACCTTGACATTACCAATGACTGAACATGTGAGTTTATTTATTTTGACTCTAGATAACAAAGCCTTTTTTCAGTGCTAAAGATCCCACCCTTGTCAAATAAAAGACATTTCTCATATGCTGTAGATTGGCAAAGCCAAATGTCCATCTTCACTTCCCACAACAGCTGGTGAAAACAAGAGGAAAATACAAGCAAAACAGAAGCACTTAAGTCCTTTTTCCTTTTAGCTCTGAAGGCATCGTGTTGGTTTAGTGACTTCCTGTGGATTAAGAGTGCTACAGGGAGCATCTGAACCTCCCCTGTTCTGCCCAGAAAGCACCAAATTTACAGTGTTTTTGAAGGCACTCTGAAGGAGCTCCACCACATATCCCTTAGAAAGTAAAGTTGGCATTTCCCGCATAGATACTCACACTTTCTTGGTGCTATCTGCAAAATCATTCTTGGCAACTGTGGATATGCAAAGACTTAACCAGATTAAGCACCATGAACACCCTGGTGCTTCAATTTACTTTCTGTCCATTAGCACAATGTTCTTGCAAACTGCAGCATACTCATCACCTGCACTTGGCACTGCTGAGGCTGCACCTCGAGTGCAGTATTCCATTTTGGGCCCCTCACAACAAGAAAGACACTGAGGTACTGGAGCACGTCCAGAAAAGGGCACTGAAACTGGAGAAGGGTCTGGAGCAGCAGTCTGATGAGGAGCAGCTGAGGGAGCTGGGGTTATGTAGCCTGGAGAACAGGAGGCTCAGGGGGAACCTTTTCACTCCCTACAACCACCTGAAAGGAGGCTGGACTTAGGTGGGGGTTAGTCTTTTTTCCCCCAAGTAATACAACAAGAGGAAATGGCCTCAAATTGTGCCAAAGAAGGTTTTCAATTGGATATTAGGAAAAATCTCTTTGCTGTTGCCATCTTATTGCAAAGCTCCCATACCTTCTTGGTGATTTCTCAGGGGCATCTCCTTGCAGCACTGACTCCTTCTTCCTCACAGCACAGCCAACATACTCCAACTCTCCTCACAGCAAAACCAACAAACTGCAGCTCCCTTCTTACCCAGCTAACCCATTCTTTTGTAGCACTTGTCTTCTTATTGGACACAGCTGTGGCCTATTAAGGGCAGGCCAGTTCCTAATCTTGGTGATTAGTACAGCTGCAACTCCTCAGCTGTAGGAGTGAGACTACCTTCTGCACTATTTTCTTACATTCTATCCCTCCACATTTTGCCAAAAAGGTGGTCAGTTGTTGGAATATGTTGCCCAGGGAAGGGGTTCAATTACTAACCCTGGAGGTATGTAAAAGTCATGTAGATGTGGCACTTGGTGGACATGGTTTAGTGGTGGACTTGACAGTGCTGGGTTAATGGGTGGGACTTAACAAACTTAAAGGTCTTTTATAATCTAAATGATTCTGTGATTCTGTGTGAGCAGTGCTCCAAGAAGTCATGGAGATGGCACTTTGAACCCCAGAGTGTAGCTGAGGTGCCTGGCATGTGTGATTTATGGGATAGGGACATCACTCCTGAAGAAGTGGAGATACACTGCAGTGCTTGAGGAAGACCAAAAGGGAATGGAGAGAGGTGGAGACATCAGAGAAAGAATCACAGATGCCAGAATTATGTTGTTAGGGCTGCTGCAGAGTTTGCTGGAGTGGGGCAGATAATATATACATGACACCATCTGCCCATTCCTTGTCTAGGGTCCATGAAGCACTCTGAGCCACAACCAAGGAGACAGCAAAACACTGCCTCAGAGCAAAGGGTCAGCAACAGCAAGGAGAGCTGCTTGTGCTTGCTGGCAGCAGGCAACCAAGCAGACATTTGCTAACTTCTTGTGGCCATAGTGCCCACAAAGCCCTGGGCTTCACGGGTGTTCTGGGCTGTAGAACTGGAACAGATGCAGCAGCAATGCAAAACTCATCCTGCACACCTCGGGGAGGCAAGAAAGGCAGCAGTCCTGTTACTTGTTCTGTCCTTAATCTCTTTTGAGCAGAGAGACTGCAGAGCTCCATTTCATACTGAAAGAACCTCAGCCAGACACTTCAGCCCAGGCCTGAAACCCAAAGATTGCATTTGGTAAGCCTGTGGTTCCCTCTTGGAAATATATCAACAGGGTGATCAATAAATTTCAACAAGTGCCCAAAAGTAATAGGGATTTCAAGTTCATTTCCATTCAAAGTTTTGTGGCTTTGTTATGTTTAAATGCTCACTTCAGAACTGCTGAGAAAGTTACAAAACTCATTACATCTTTAAGAAAAATAAATTTATTTTTTTTAAATTTCTTCAAATTTGGGAAGGAAGGATGACAAACCACAAGCAAATGGCTTGACTTTTAAGGTGAATAACTAAAATTCCTTTTTATATAATGCTACAATTTTTTTCCTCAGAATCACTGCATGCTGCCCAAGCACAGACACCAGATTTAATGTTCAAAAGTTTTTTAACATATTCTAGAGCAATTATATACTTCTGCTAAAAGCAGCAGAAATAGAGGTTTCAGAACTGTGTTCAACTCCATATTTAGCCCACATTTCTCTACATCTTTAAAACACACATTTACCTCTCCGGAAAGTCCACACGTCCACCTGACAAAGGTGATGGGATGATCAGACTGTGAGAAAAGCCCAGTGGAACAAAATTACAGCATCCCTCCAAGAGACTCAGAAAAACAAAAGGACCAGACTGATCCTTTGTTTTACTGACTTTATTAATCAATAAAATTAGATTATTTATCCTGAAACGGCCACCACCTTCTTCCTAACACAAATTTTGCTTGGTTTTCTACAAAGGCAAGAATAGTGCACACTATCAGAGGGTGTCTAATCCTCCCATCTGCTGTTTCCATAGAAAAATATTTACTTTTAAACATCTGTATTGCATTTACACAGTTCAAACACACACACATAGCTCCTGGAATGTACATAGTATTTAGCAAATTTTTAACTAACTTTTCTTTGTAATTGTACAGTTTTCCCTTGACAAGGAGAGGATCAGACTTTTTCAGGAGGATTACCTCTGCTCAACTCATTTCAAGCAGCTCTTGAATAAAATAGTTCATTAGTTCATGAAAAGGAAAGACTCCAGGGAACTACTGGGGAAGGAAGAGAAAAGAACAGAGTGTCACAGTAATTAGGTTTTCAGATTGTCGCTTATCCTCCAGAATGCAGGTACACACACACATGTCCCTCTTCCCCTTAGGGGAGATCATTGCATGTTTATCCCTGGGAATCAGTATACCAGAGATTAACACTCTAACCCAGCCATAATTTCCCAGAAAAATACTAAAAGCTACCTCTTCTTTATAGCAAATTTTCTTTGCTAGTTCATAGAGCAAGACAAGTCCATCCCCCTTTGCAAGTATTTAAATACCTTAATTTCAGAGTTACTCAAAATGAAGTCTTCTGACCTTTGTAGGCTCCCATGGCTGATGTTGAAAAGCCAAAGGACTTCCACTCACTAGGAATCCCTCATGCCTGCCCAGGTGTACAGGCAGCCTGGGAAAAGCAGAGCCACTGACTGGAGCTGCCAGTGATCAGGGAAAAGACTAGCCAGGAATGAGGATGGAAAGCAGGGAAAGCTGGAGGAGGTTGCAATTATTGACCAGAGGACAGCCTCTTTTGATCTATACCTGGCACAGCAGACTACAGAGCATTCTAGAGCCACACCAATTAAAAGGAGGCCAAATCATCACCAGGACTGACACCACTGTACAGTTTCTGAGTGGCTCAGGGCTCAAAGGGAAGCATGGCTCCCAGCAGCACAGCCTTCACACTCTTCTCATGTTGTTCCTTCTGTCTGCTCTGCCTTTGCATTAAAAGCACTCAAGTAGTCCATAGGTCTCCAGCCAGACTGAGTGAACAGCAAATTGAGATGCCAGTGAATAGTTCTGGTGATACTTTCCCTGTGCTTTGTCACCCTCTCATTCCAAATTGTCTTGAGAACACCAAGAGGCTGCTGATGGCCATGAGAAACATCATCAGATCTCTACTGGCCTGGCATTAGGGTTATATGACCTTGAATTACACATTCACAGCAGACAGTATGACTGGAAAAATCAGGAAATATCAGAGGAATGTGTTGAAACCTCTATGAATTCTCTAATTCTCCTTGCTAAAGGATATGTATTTTCAATAGTGGATTTTCCCACAGGTCTGTTGTGATTTTCCAAAAATAATCAATAGCCCTAAATTGTTACAGTACAGTTGTTATTACTATGGATTACAAATGAAATTCTGGACTTTCATCTGCTGACAGGGGGCTTAGTTTTAACCCACAGTTGCTGAAGGAGTCTCAGTTTTGAGCACTATGAAAGACTCCTTCATCTAGACATCATAATTTAAAAGAAACCAGTAGGTTAAGAAGGTGTAACAGGATATCAAAATAGCTCTAACACAAAAACAACTTGCATATCAGATTGTTAAATGAAAATCTATCAAAGTATCATTTATTGAAGTAAACAAATAGTCTATCTGCCCTGTCTTTGGAAATATTTTGCCTCAGGGAAAAATTTAAACCTGGACAGATAATCAGGGTAAGGTATTTGAACATTTAAATCTTGCTGGATCCTTTAAAGTAGGTGTTAAGTGGTGCATTAAATTTGTGCTGTTTCTTCTGAGCTGGGTAAATTTGCTCTTCTGTAAATAGTGGGAAGAGCCTTTTACAATAATTTGAATCCATGAATAAATGTAATGTATTAAAATTTCTAAAGTACAGGCATTAAATGTTTTTGTACATAAGCCAAATGAGTGGAATATCCAGGACTAGAATTATTTGAGTGACCACAGAAAGATAATATATAATTAAAATGACATCTGCACCACTAACCGAGGGGATGAGAGAAAGTGACATCACAGATCTCATATAAGCTGCAAGCGTATTATTAGATCTAAACCTGGCTGTAAAATTACTATCTACCCAAGGGATTATCTTTAGGCATTCAGAAGCATTGTTTCATTTACTGATAGAACAGGCATGATAACAGGCTGACTTTGCTTGTCACATTGTTTTTTGGCCTTTCTTTATTCTTTGTTCACATTAGCTGTAGATGAGAGGAAGACAAGTTTCAGCTAAATCACTGTCGTGGAGCTTTTCATTGTTTTACAGTTTGTTCCAAAGGCTTTTTTTATCCTCCCTCCCCCCTCCCCTAAGAAAAGAACCCCAAAGCATTTTTAATGGTGATAAAATCAATGGGGAGTAAAAGATGCACACAGTGTAACATCGAGGAGTGTAGCAAACTAAGGAATACCCATTGGCCTAATGCACCTCAGGGAGACCATAAGACTTTGCTTATAGCTCTCATTATTAGCACAAAGAACCACTGGCTGCTAGTTATATCTTGGCCTTATTAAAATTCAGTGCCAAAACTCCAACTGGTTTCAGTGGGTACATTTCATCATTTGAGACCTAGGACAGAGGACATAATTCTCATTCACATGCAGGGCTATCTGGGACACCTCTCTCTACAGATTTAATTTCTGCATGAAATTGAAAAAAAGCTGCATTTTGTTCTGTTTTACACACCATTTTTATGTCTCTGGCTAATATTATTTGCCTATATTTGTAACAAGACTCATGTGCCACCAACCTAAAACATTCAAAACTCTATAAGCAGATATAGAATATAGGCAGTGAAAAGGGGAAAAAAGAAAGCTCCCAACTTTCTGGTCACTTTTGAACAATAATTATACTGAACTGCAAAGGAGACTTAATTTGCATTAAGAAATCTGTCCCTATTAGTCTAACTCCTAGCACTTGAAATAGCTCCCATATGCCAATTTTGCCAACTAAGCAGAAGCCCAGGAGCAGACAGGTCTGCAGGCAGCCATGGAATTGTGCACACACTGCTAAGGCAAACACAGACCTTGCACTTTCCCCCACATTGTCCTGGTGTTGGGCAGCTACTGCCATGTGTCATCTCTCACAGCACCTCCCAATACCCCTCCAATAGATCCTTAAACCTCTGGCCCATCAACTACTGTAGCCTGCAAACAGGCTGCATTATGCAGATTTCTGCCTCCTGATCTTGTCACCACAATCTCGCTTTTTTCTGTGCTGTCCCTTGTTTAAGGGAGTGACCAGCACAGTGAAGGGTTTAGCCCATGATGGACCCCCTCAGTGCTACAGCCACAGAAACAGTCTGTGTTTCATTAATAACAGCTTACACAGCAACCACTTTTACTCCACATTAGGTTGTTTCATTGTTCCTTTTATCCTTTCATAATTCATACACAGAACAGACTTTCCATGCAGACCCTGCTGGCATGAATCTTTGATTTAAAGCCGTCCATACCTACAGCCACATCTGCAGCCATTAAGAGTTCACACTGGACCTGTGCAGTAGAAATGAGGTGCCTGCAAGCAGTTTATACACATCATCAGTGCCAGAAGATATTCCTGCAGCACTCAGCCTGGGCCAGGAACCTTGTTTATGAATCACCAGTTGTTTGTGGCCACTCAGTGGTGCTTACCATCCCTCAGATGAAAAGAAAAACAAAACTAACAAAGGTGGGCTGAAGAAACAGCAAGCAGCATGTAGTGATAAACTGCAACAAATGTACAAGTGAGACATCACTGCAGAAAAAGTCAAAGAGCAGCAATATATTTGAATATAAATTTAATTTCTTAAATGTGTCCTGGAAGTAATGTAGGGTAAACCAAAATCCATTTTATCCTGAGAAGTGGCAGCTGTGGGGTGAAGCTGTGAGAATAAGTTGGGAGGATCCAGTCCCTCCTGTGCTGTTACTCCATCAGCATTACTCTTCATCTCAGAGAGGCAAGAAGCATCTCTTACACCTCAATATTAACATCCTTCATGTGGATGTCGTGTGTTTTGTGCCAATTGTTATGCAAAAATTTGTTTCAGTTACCTCAAAATTGGAATTCTCACTGATATTCTTTGTTTCTCACTACACATCCATATTCCTCCATGAAAAGAAATGAAATGAAGCTTCATGCAATAAAAGAAAATGAAGTGGAATGCAAAAAAAATTAAATGAAAAAATATGAAAAGAAATGAAAGGAAACCTAAAGAAATGAAATCTTGAGATTTCATATCCTTTCATCAAATGAAAATTCATTTCATGAAATAAAATGAAAAACCAAATAATAAACTTAGATTAAATGAAACATCATGGGATAAAGGGAAATGAAATTTTTATGAAAAAACAAAGTAAAAAATGAAAATAATTAAATGAAACAAAGAAATTAAATGAAATCTTGGGATTTCATGTCGTGAATGAACATGAAATGAAAAGTCAAGGAATTAAATGAAATGAAATTCAATTGAATTAACTGAAATGAAACAAAGTTAAATTTAAAGAAATTAAAGGAAACATACCAAAATGGAATTAGATGAAATCTTGAGATTTCTTTTCCTTTCCTTTCACAAAATGAGCTTTCATTTTGTGAAAGGAAATGACATGCCAAATCAAAGAATGCAATGAAATTAAATTAAATTAAATTGAGAAAACTGAAATTAAAAAATGAAATAATTTGAAATGCAACAAAATTAAATTAAATGAAATCTTGGGATTTCATTTCATGAAAGGAATGAAATGACAAGCCAAGGAATGAAATAAGATGAAACTTAATGGGAAAAGAGGAAAATAAAGGAAAAATAAAATTAAATTAAAAGAAATCTTGGGATTTAATTTCCTTTCATGCTTTTTCTTCTTTTGCCCAAAAGAAACTTTTGTATCACAGAACCAAAGCAGAGGTCTACAGTCCAAATGTTTCATATATCAAAAATAGAAAAACTTTAATGAAAAGTGTATATGCCTTCACATACTTTATAAAACAAGACTGACAAAAACAAGCACAAAAAACTTCCTCAGAGTGCCTTATGTCCAAAAAAAGAGGTAACAAATGATTTGCTAACAATGGGCAGCCATTTGTTTGCACATTTCGGGTGGTATTTACTACCTTTCTGTTTAGCCATCTCAGCTCCAGTGGCTGCTCCAACCAGACACTCAGATTGTTCCCAAGTTCCAAAGCAGCAGGAACTGGCACAGGGCTCTGTCAAACCTGCTTCAGTTCTTAGGGAGAAACTGGGTTGAAACACTCAGCGGGTTTTTTCCCCCTCTGATCCTTGAGGAAAAGTAGTGTAGACATGACACATGACTTTAGGACAGGAAAAATACTCCATAGGCTGAATCCTTCCTTCTGGGTGTAGAAACTGGGCTGAGAAGTCACCCCAGATGCAACTTTTCTGCATCCTTCCTTGAAGAGAAATACTAAGAGCAGCAATATTGGAATGTGCTAACAATTCTGCCTGATGGTACATACTGCTAAAACTTAATCAAATTTTCACTAAACCACTTTGAATGTTCAGAGATATTGAGTTGGTTTTTCAAACAGAGGCTTATGCCACTTCCAGTTTTTCCTGAAAACATTTGCTTATCCATATATTTATCACAGAAATAGTCTTACCTGAGCTGCATCTTGCTGGTGTCTGTGGACAATTGCATTTTTTATGGTTTGTATAAAAAATTCATTCAGTTCCTTTTGCTTCTTGCTGGGAAAAATGCGTAGCAATGGGATCATTATGAATGGGAAAGAAACTGTAAGAGATTGCAAAGAAGAAAACATTGACTCAGACTGTGAGGGCATATAATAGTCATCCTTTCTCTTCCTTAATATTATAAAACTTATCAAGTGGGATGTGCTTCTTTTATGAAAACTGATTTTTCCTTTCCCTTTAGCAACCTGTGAGAGTGGGAAAAAAAAAAATATTCCCTTGGGAGATGTCCTACTGGCCAGGACTCCCTTTCCAGACAGATGCCTTCCAAGCCTGTTTCCACAATGCCTCAGGATTTTGGTTCAGATTTTTGGTGTCACAAAGCCACTATAACAAAGGGGAGCATTATTCCCCTACCTGCCCAGACAATTACATAGGGAAATTGGGGAATCTTGAACTGGCCCAGCAGCTTATAGCACCAACATGTGAAATTGGGTAGTTTTCATTCCTGTTCACAGCTCTCCAGCATTAAGGACCTATATGAAGGATTGGGGCTCTTTAGGGCCTCTCACAACAGGACAAAGACTATGGGGTTTAAACTAAAAGAGAGCCAATTCAGATTAGATATAAGGAAGAAGTTCTTTACAATGAAGTTTGTAAAACAGGGGCACAGTGCCCAGGGAGGTGGTGGATGCCCCATCCCTGGGAACATTCAAGGTCAGGAGGGACAAGGTTATAAGCAAACTGACCAGGTTGAAGACATCCCTGCTTATTGCAGAGGATTGGACTAGATGACTTTTTAAGGTCTCTTCAACACTCTTGTGTGATTCTGTTTATTTTGCTTCTCTAAACAGGCCACAGACTCAGGAAGTGGGATATGGGATATTATCAAAAGGATGGTCTCCACTCCATACTTTTATAGTCACAACCTAGAAACCTGAGTGAAGTCTTATATTCTAATAAACTCCTCACTAATTTATGAACAATTTAAGACTAACAAATCAATCACTGAAAAAACCCTGTCCTGCCAACAGGGCAACTACATTGTGGAAATTCTCACATTAATGAATGAGCAGAAAGAGAAGAATCAAGGAATCCAACTCCAAACATTACAGAAACTTTTCTTTAATGAAAGACCCACTGCTCTCAGATGTATAGGGGCACATTTCTGTCCCTTAAGAAATTGGTTACAAATCACATTTTGCAATCAGGTTAAATGTTAACCCCGGGGCAATTTGGATACACAGCTCCAGAAGGAAACAGTTGATGTGCTGTGAGTACAGGTGCAATCTGTAATGCCAGCAGGATCAGATGGGCACAGGAAACTGCCACTGTGCCACCTGATACTACTGTGTGCAGATAACGAGATGATAAAACCTCACAAGCCTTGATTATGCTGTGGCTTCCTCAGCTGTGATTCTTACTGCCCTTGAATTATCAGGATCACCACCACCATGAAGCCTAAGCTTTCATGCCCTAGAACTACATGGTTTTATACCCCACTCTTGCATTGCCTATCTATCAATCTAAAATAAATGTATTCTCTCAAGACACATTGAGAGAATACATTTATCCTTCAGAGCCGTCAGCCAGGCTGTGGACAGTGTTCAAAAAAGAATTGGGAGTACTTACACAATCTCTTTATACACTTCCACCTCTTTTCTTCAGTAAGTTCATAATGGGTGGGATTTCAATCTCTACTAAGCAAATCAAGTGCACAAAAACTTTACACTTTGGTCCCAAAGGGCAATTACTCTGTTTTAGTGAGAAGTTTATTAAAACAAGTACTGTAGAAACTGCAGGACCCAGAAACTTTCCTGTCAGAGGAACCAGAAGCATTGTGTTCCTAGAGTTTCATTAATGGTGACAAGACCTGTAGAGCATATGGTGGAAATCTCAAGAGTAGAAGTGGCATGTGAATGTCAGCTACAGTACTTCCTACTCTGGCTCCAGCATGAAGCAATTTTGCAATTTGAGAATGACTTTTATGAAATTACCACAAGAAAGTAGACAAATGTAGATTGTACTCACGGATTAGAATGAGAAGAGGCTTAAACAAAGACATTTCAAAGAATGTTCTGGAATTCTTAACAAAGGGGTCATCAGGATTCTTCTGAGAATCCACCTCAGTACCAAAAGCTACGCTACCAACGACATCCAAGGTAAAGCAGTTGTAACACCTGCATTTCATTGAAGAATGATAAATTATTATCTAAAAATCACATATCCATTAATATCTTGCTTCTACGAACATCACACAGAATTAATTTTTGCCACTGAGTTTCCTTTCGCTTTTAGACCTGAGCTTTGCCAACAAGAGATTTTTCCATGATTCTGACAAATGCTGCTTGATAATGATCACTTTTTCCAAACCTACAAAGTGAACATATATTCATACAGCTCAGTAATTCTACTAAAATTTTATTGAAAACTATTTAATTTGCTATGACCTAGAAGTCAAATGTAACACATCAGAGATGCATAAGCATTTTCTTAGTATGAATCCTAATAAATGAGATAATTCCTTTCTCATTTTTAACTGCAAAAGCCACACCTATTTCCAGTCCAGTCTAAACTCTCAGAGACAAGGGGTTCTTAGGTAAAGTTAAGGTCCTTAGGGATTTCCTCCTCCTTCTTCTTCTTCTTCTTCTTCATACCTCCTTTGTAATTTAACTCTGTGGACAAAATCAAGAGAAACTGACACCATGTGAAATCTGTATCTCTGCAGAGGAGCCACCAGTGCTTTGAGAACTCCAAATTATCTGTGGACCATGATCTAGAAACATCAGAATTTACTAAATGGCTCCCTGCATATCTCACCCTCAATCCAGCTGTCTTACTATCTTTATTTTCCCAGAAGGCTTTAGCAGCTCTATTAAGTTTTGAGATGGGTGGACTGAGAATGTAAAATATCCTTGGAATTTGATTCTTCTGATCTGTGGTGAAGTAAGCAATGTCTGTACTTCCATGATCCTTAGGAAAGGCTAATATTAATCTCTGGTGTTTTAATCTGAGTGAGCATGTATGAAGGGAAGAACAGGAGCCAGGCCCATTACATCCTGCATATGTGAATCAGTAATTCTATTAATTATGTGACTCAGTAATTGTGTAAATCAGTATTTCTAAACAAAAATCTTTGTGACCTATCATTCTGATCACACCAGAGAAGATTTAAAAGATAACAAGAATAATGCAAAACTCACTTCTTTTGGTCTTCAACTCTTACACACACACAAAAAAAAATCATTAGAAGTTAAAATATTAAAAGGGAGGGGCATTGCTATAAACAATAATTTCAGAAGGACTCAATCAATCATCTACCTCTCCAAGGTACTGAAAAATAAAACAACCTTAAAAACTAAATTTTGAGTTGTTGGCAAAACACAAAACAGCTAAAGACAACTAAGGTCATAGGAGGTTGCAGATAGGTCTTTTCATCCAAAAAAAAACCAGTTCCCAAGGCAATTCTGTAAAACTGCAGTGGAATGAGAATCACATTTATAAATATGTCAAACCTGCTGAAATGGTAGTATGGTAAAACAACTGGAAATATCATGTTCCGAGATGGTCAACATCATTCATTTAGACTTTCAAAGGGTCTTTACCAAAGTGTCCCTTGGGAGGTGAAACCCTATAATGGATCAATAGCTAAAAGACCACTCAAAGACAAAGGACAAATGGAAAAATGGAAAAGACTGGAAGGACTGAAAAGGTCAGTTTTCATCACAGCACAAGGCTAGTGTAATGTATCTTGAGGTTTCATAGCATCTCTTCAGCTGTTTATTAGAGAGATCTCTGTGCGTACACACACACACACACATTTGCATGTGCACATATACTTGAAAAAAGATTAATACATTGTGGCTAAATACCCATTTCTTCTGATGAAACAATATTATTTGTGCTGCTTTAGTTTGGGAAAATCATGAAGAACTTCAGAGGGCACTGACCAACCCAGCAAATGAAATGAAAGCAAAATGAAGCAAAAACAGTGCCTGTTAGAAAGAATGCATTTGCATTACTACCCAGGATCTTAGAGAAAATGCATCTACTCAGAGAGGGGGCTAGACAGTGTTGTGAACAGCTCAGTGAAGACCTCTGATGAAAGAGCAGCAGAAAAGATAATAGGATATTAAATGCATAACAAATGAGAGAAAATACAATATGGAAAATATTAAAATGTCATTTGATAAATCAACGGCGCATTTTCATCTGGATTACTGATCCTGCTGCTTCCCCAAAAGCTAGCATGCCATGAGAGGGGGTTAAGAAGAATGTGGTAAGAATGATTAAGTGCTTGAAAAAAACTCATATTAAAAAAAAAAAAAAAGCAAAAAAGTGATGGACTAGATATATTTGATACTAGACCAATTCTTATGTTTGTACATTATTGGCAGCCTGCAGAGAACAGACTGGACAGGGACTGACGCAGCCTTCCTTTGTCCTTCCAGCTGTTAAAACTTCAGTAAATAACTGCCAGAAATACATTAGATGCTTTACCAAAATTACTTTTCAAGTATGCAATGACTGTCCCAGGAAGAAAAGGCTTTTATCAGACACACCCTCCATTAAACTATGATCTCCATTTTTTAAAGTGAGGGAGGAAAAAAAAAATCTTTTCTACAGTAAGTGTGAATTCAGAATAACTGCTGCAATTGATTTTTTCCCCTCTTTTTTAATAATCTGCTACTAATTTTTGGCATGTTGAACATACCTCTGGATATCAAAAGCTTTGCCAGAATCTGCGTAGACTTTCAAGTTACACAGCAGAGTGTCACAAATCTTGTTTATCAATGGTGTCATCTGGAAAGGAACACATTGAATTGTGAAAAAGCATGAAAATGTTAAGAAAAAAAAACACCAAACAAAAATAATTATTTTTAATTATTTTTATCTGATAAACGTGCTAGAGCTTGCAGGTTCCTCTGCAGGTGTTGTTAGGCACTTGTGCATGGGTAAGATGAAATGTTGGCACTTTCTGCTCAAAATAAACCTACACATTACAGGGATGCCCTTCTCCAGCTCTGGGCCTAAATGCAAGAGGCTGTGTCACCTACCTGACCAATGGTCCTTGCCCCACTGTGGCTACATACACAGAGACCTATCAGGCAAAAACATCCCCCTCTCTGTTTAATCATTCCAATGATTTATCATGATCTTTATTTGCACTACATCACATTTAGGCTACATATGCTCCAGGGCAGAAGGAATAATGCTTTCCAAAGTCCTGTAAAGGCACTGGCATCAATTCTATCCTGCCATCTCTCAGTTTGAAGGACTTAACATGTAACTAGAAAGTGGCCCTGGATGCCACTACAAGCTGCTGAGGGCAAACTGCTATTGGTACACAAGGACAGGCTTTTCTCAAGTGGTGGTGCCATTAAGTGGACATTTGTGTGAATTTATTCATCTAAGGGTTTTTTCCAGTCACTGACACATGCTGGCCAGGTAGACTTAACCCCAGCTTGGCTGCAGCCAGCAGTGCAATAGTCTCTTCTTTAGGGCTTCATGGAAACCACAGCACAGGCAAACATCAAGGACTCATTAAAGTCTCACTTTCTGTCTTTTTAGCTTCCTGCATATGAGGAATCAGACACTGTAAGACTGGGTCTCTTCCCTGATAACACCAAATGGGGGAACAGAGAAAGGGGGCAGCAGCAATCCAGCCATGAACCAAAAGGAATTATATCCTACAGCTCTTTCCCATATAGACTACCAAGAGCAGCCTACAACTTAATACCAGGGCCTTGCCTCAACAACTATGACAAGCACCAACAATGTACACACAGAAACTTGCCTTTCCTTCCTGAACTACCTCCCTCAGCATACAGATGTCAACAAACACGAGAACAGACTTATCCTACTCCTCTGACATTCTTGTTACCAAAAAAGACTTACTGCAGCCTCGCAGCACACTCTGAGAGCTTTGCAGCCTGCCCAGCCAAGTCCATTTTGCTTGGCACCTCTACCTCTGTGAAACTGGCACAGCACTTTGTGCACAGGCACTGTGCCATCTCAACACATGGGCAAGACTGCACGCAGTCAAAAGGCCAACGCGGGAGCATCCAATATGTTTTCCAAAGGCACAAGGCTGACTCAAGAATGTGTCTAGCTGCTCTCAAGGTCCCCTGCCTATATGAGTGAAATTACATTGCAAAGCCAGGTCGACTTGGGTTTTGCACAGTCTCACAAGGCAGCTCTGGAGCCAGATTAGCGTTTGGTAAAAGTAGCTGTTACACTTTTGGGAGGTGCACACCGCAGTTACGTGGCAGCCTTCTTCACCTTTTGGCTTTCCAAAGAAAGTCCCCTGCAGCAAGCTTCTTCTCAAAAGCAGTTTCAACCAAATTAATACATTTCTGTTCAACAGATTGAACCAAGGTGAAATACTTCATAGTCTCTGGGTCCAGCCCCCCCCAGTGAACTGAACCAGCCAAGGAGAACAAAACGAAAATCAGTTTTTTAACAGGTATGATGTTTCTGAAACAGATGGCGATCATTTCAGATTTTCCTTTTATTGCCTTATTTTCTCTCTTATTCTTCATCACATCACCAGATCTGTAACCAGCCAGCTGGTTGCTATCACTTTTCAACAGCTGGCAGAGACATCAGGGGCACGTACGTCTGGCCAGGGCATCCCACAGCACCTCTGCACTTTGCACATTCCACCAGCCTCTAGAAATACTGCTGCAATTCGTTCCTAGCCATGAGGTACTTTTATTAGTAAATCTAACCAGGAAAACAGGGAGGGGGCACATGGATTTGATTTACTGTTAGCATGACAATAACAGATTCATGTCAATAAAACAATTATTTGTATATGAAAGCTACAGGGGATATCTAATCTGGAATCCTAGGTTGGGTTTGGGTTTTTTATTCCCCTGGGGGACATAAATTAGTGCAAGATTGCAAGCTACAAAGACCACAAACTGAAACATTCTTAAGTCTCATAACACCTCAAAATCTTTGTCTGATTGTCAAGAAAAATAAAGTAGCGTCAGGGGAGGTGAACTATACCAAGCATAGAAACTTGACATGTTGATCTACACTGCCTTGGGTATCAGTTACTTTCCATTTATTCTGATTTGCCAGTCAGAACATAAAACCTGCATAACCTGCCTGAGATTCAGTTCTTGGTGGGTAAATAAACCCCAGCTGCTTTGTGTTCAGATTGGCTGAGAGTAACAGGATGAAGAAAAATCTAAACAATATGGTCCCTGTAAATATTTGATCTGACAGTTATCTAATAGCAAGAGTAGCCCAGAGTCCAAATTTCTTTCTTTCTGCCAAAGAAGAGCATTTGGGGTTAGGGTTTTCATGATGCCAGGGGCTTTGCTGTATAAATCCTGCCAATATGCTGTTTGGCACGTAACAACAATTAGCTTCTGATTCTGCATATGCACAGTGCATGTGGATCTTTGCACTATTCAAAGGCATCAGAGTCACATTCCTCTAGTTAGATGTGGCCCTCAGTATTCATCAGTATTATTATTCCCCTCATTATTAGCATCCAAACTAAAAACTAGAAGGCTGGATCATATTCACTGTAAGCAGACACACTGGAGACTTTACTGTTCACAGACAGCAAGCAGAAGTCATGTTGGGGCTCTTGTCCCACAAATGTTATGAAACAGAAAGCAGGGAGAAGGAGGAATAATACATCCCTAACACAAGAATTGCTTCCCTTCCAGATTTCAAGTCCCTGAATAAAACCAGAAAAAGAGCAGAGTGTCAGAAAGATGTTTTGTGAAAGGATTTGTTTCCATCACTTGAGAGTGCAGCTGTGCTATTTCTGGGCACAACTTACCAAAATAAGCAACTCAACAAGATACTGGCCTGTGGCTCAAGTTTATGCACATTTCACATTTTTACACCAGTTTTTACATTAGTGATTTGCTTTACCTTACGTGAGCACATTTGCTTTGTTTAGCAACAACAGCAGATTGCAGAGACACTCCCAAAATGCCTTTGACCAATGTGCACAGACTAACAGCAAATCAAGGAAACCTTAATGCGTGGACTGTCAGATCTTATGTCCTAGTGGGACATGAGAGATCTCCATGCCTGAGAGTGACACTAGAGGATTTTTCTGCACTGTTCTGCCATGTTATTACAAGTTCTGCTTTATGTCTCCCTTTATTTGAAAGAAATGCCTCAACACAAACTCTACTTCACAGGTTATTTAGGACACTACTACATTAAGCTGTGCTCTCTTCTTTAATTTTTGTGTTCTGTTTTGTTTAAATGGTTTGTTAATGGAGGAAAGGATCCCTGGCATACTGATAGGAGATGACAAGACTACTGCAGCACCATCAGAATAAATAAAAATCAATAGGTTTTCTGCTGGTGTTGGCTGTAAAAGAGAGTAGAGCTATTTATCAAGTCTGACAAGGGGTCCAGAACTGCAGGATCATCATAGGCACCACAGCAAAAAGAAGAGGAACAAAATAAGAAATACTAAATAGGGAATCAAGGTTGGTACAGCAAGATCACTAACATGTCAGCTTGTTTCAATACATACCAGCTGAGGAGAGCATGACAGGAACACTGGGAAATGTTTCTATTACTTAGAGCCTCTAGGTATCATAATTCACCAATTCCTCATGAATTATATCTCGGATCAACTTTCAGTGATTGGTGTTGTTCCCACTTAACAGATAAAAGTTGTTTCATGCACAGAGAATTTAAGTAGCTTCTGTCAGATCACCCACAGGCAGTCAAGGGCAGGAAAGTGACATGTCTTGGGTTTCCTGTCTCCTGTCTCTCATTTCTCATTCTTAGTGCTCCCACAGCAGTGGAACTATGGGGTTCATTCAGGAGTCTTACTGGAAAGAGCTTATTATATTAGATCTGCTACCAGCTACAGTGGCATCTCACATGGATGCTCCCCAATCTTACTGCAGGCTCAAGCTTGTAAGTCTATTGCTTTATTCACCACCACTGTAGTATTTGTGTTCAATGCTATCCGGACAAATCTTCCTCCAGCTGGAGTGGACTCCTTTAGTAATCTTTACATGCTTGTTAGAAAAAGGGAGAACACCCAAGACATTGAAATCCATAAAAGCAACAGTGAAATGGTGCACAGCTTTTAAAGACAAATTGAGAAAAGAGAAAGCTGGAGAAGATGTTAAAAACTCTTGAAAAATGTTACTAAAGCAACTCTCTGCAGACACACAGAAATCACTATATTGGCTACCCAACAACTCTATAACCTCTAGTTTCAGTTCATTTCCTGTAACTTTGAAAAATTCAAAATTTCTGGAATCATCTTTTGATCATTTGCTGGCTGGCTGTTGGAGATATTTACCATACTACGGGGAAATTCCTCAAGCTCAGTGAACTTCTCAGTGACATCACACCACTTCTTAGAAGTGACAAGGGCAAAGCTCACCTCTGCCCACAGCCCCAGGTGCCTCTGTGGAGCACAGCAGGTTAAACCTTAGCCACACACATTAGCTCTGTCTGGAGCCTTGTCCTCCAGCAGCCAGGCCAAAGGGGCTTCTCACTTCTCACTCTTGCTAGCCCTGAAACTGTCCCTTCTTGAGTTTCTGAAACAGAGATATCAGGAACCTGGGTCTCTGAACTCTCTGTCCCTTGGTGCATCTTTGATCTGACATGATTGCTATGGGGAGCAGAAGGAATTGTTAACATTTGTTGCTCTGTCACAGGCTAACAGTTCCCAATTCCTTTAGAGCATCCAGACAGACAAGCCTATGTTTGGAGTGGCACTAGGGGTGCAGCACTCAAGGGGAACCCCTTTCCAAAGACCTTTCATGAGGTCTGCAATCCCTCCAGCATCACTGTGGAGTCTGCACAGAGGAACAAAGTTAAGGCACTCATCCAGAGTGAACAGAGTGGAAGACTTTGGTGTGGGATTTTGTCAAAGGAATTGATATCTTGGAAGGAGAAATAAGGAATGTCCTAGTAATATTTATAAATATGTATAAAATAGCATATCTAGGATCTTTTGCTATAAATTAGTACCAAATTTGTGTTTGTAATTCAAAGCAGAGAGGAAGGGTTTATTATAAACAGGATGTCTTGCAGATAATGCTGGATACTCTGTAGTATGGCCAATACTAGTACATGGTATTTTTGTTTCCATGCTGCTGTAAAGGTTCTGAGAGAGTACCAAATATGGGAGAGCTAAAAAGTGAGATCATAATTAATGAGCATTGATTTCCTTTGTGAAGTGTTGGTATGGCTCCTAAATTAAGCAACAGCAGGAAAAGCACATGGGCAAGGACTTAAGTTGCATTAACTTCAAATGCCAGTATTGCTAACATATTTGGGTAGAAAATGAAATGCAAGGCTGAGTAGCACATCCGTTCACCAGCGGTTCCTAATCTCACACGGGCTAACTGCAAGTGTCTGTCTGTGTAGGGATGGACAGACTTCTGGTGAAGGCGTGGGGGAGAAAAGCAAAGTTGAACCTTTCAGAAAGACCTGCCCCCCTCCTCTTTTTCCCACTTGCTGCTGAATGGGAGGAGAAAGTGACAAGTTCCAGGTCACCCTAAGCCCATGCACAGTCACACACCTTCCCACAGAGCTTTGGAAGAGGCAGCATGGGCAAAGCTGATTATCAGGCTAAAAATAAATGTCTCAATCCTTGCATGCAAGACAGCTAGCAGGCACTGGCCAGCCCTCCCTTTCACCTCCTACCATTATTCCTGCAGTCCACCTCCACCAACAAGCTATGCATTTGGCTTGGCCAGACCCTGCAGAGCCCAGCCCCAAAGCAGGATCCCTGGGGCTCCACTCCCTTGCCCTCACCTTGCTCCTCAGCCAAGCCTGCCTGGCAGGTGCTGGCAGAGGTTGCTCTCCACAAATTGAGGGGAGTGCAGCGTTATCTTTTGTTAGTCCATGAGCAAAGAGCCGATGACCTGCAGCAAGGCAGATTAATTTCCGCCAGCAAAATGCAAAACTCTGCTCTCCCCACCACGCCATGTGCAACTAATCGCTTGCATATTTAAACACCCTTGCCTTGCTGAAATTTCGTGATGGAGTTGGTGACAGAGCAAATGTCAGGGCGCATAACCAATGGCATTGTCAGTGGTGATTAATCAGCATCTCCGCCAGGCTGGCGGCCAATTAGAATTTACCATAATAAGGAGGTGACAGCCGGCGTTGCTAAGCGACCGCTGTCTGTGGAGCTGGGAGAGCCAGACACATTTAGATGTTACTGTGGATTTCGACAGCGGCATGTCAAAACAACACAAGCGTCTGCCCAGTGGAAAATTTTACAACCCAGGACTGGGCACCGGAGTGAGGCATGATTCTCTTTCAGAATAAAACATAGAAAGGAAGAGGTGATTTTGGTTTGGTTGTTGTGGCATTGTTTTTTTGTAGTTCTCCTTGAAAGAAGACTGTAGCCGGTCAATCATTTATATACATTTAATTAAGAGATATCGTATCACTGGAACAGGACTTTGTTACTGGGTAATGGGTTCCCATGGCTGAGCAAATGCTGATACATTTGTAGGAAATTAGCAGCAGGTCAGCACAGAGACATTTATTTTCAGTCAGAGGTATTTATCTGGCAATGACATTCTGTTCCAGTGACTTATTTTATTATATGAAAGGATTAAAGAATAAAAGGAGGAGGGAAAGGGAAGGAGATGCAGAAATGAAAATAGACTGACAGCAGTTCCTGTGTTAACATGAGAGTTGCTGACTCTGCACAGCAAGAAAAGCTATGTTCCAACTGGGAGCAATAACCTTTCCTGAACTTAAGCTTACTCCTAATAGGGCAGAGGAGAGGAAGGGGTAAGGGTCCTTCTTAAGTATGCTACACTTTCATGGAAAAACTGACTTAAACAGAAGAAGACAGAGAATCATATCTTCAGAAGATCTATTTGGATTTTCACCCATCTATGATCTGAACCATGCCATATGGAAGCTCTGCTGCATGTGCTCTTCAGGTCTAAATAAAGTGGCACAAAGTAGCAGGTTTTACCTATCCTTAATATGGACCTACATAAAGCAGATGCCTGCACAAGTCTTCTAAATTATGAAAGCAGCAATGTCTACACCTTACCTCTTTCAGTTTGGTATCGCTGAAGGCTGGGGTCAGGAGGCTCCGCACAAACTTCCATCTGTCATCACGAAGACAAAGGATGCTATCAAGCATTGGCTTGGATATCAACTTCGGCTTCTAAGTTGAAAGAAAACATAATTCAATTTTAACACAAATGCAACTACAGCTACTCAAGACTCTGGAACTTGGGAAGATTGCTCAGGAAAGGCATTGTACTGCTGCCCCATGAAGAGAGGTTCAAATCAGTCCCAAACACCAAGCTAAACATGGATGAGGCTGGAGAAAATTTCTCTTTTGCTGCACTCATTTTCTCTTGGGCTTTAAAAGTCCTGGACCAGCTCCTTTCTCAGACTGCTCCGGTTCTGATGCCCCTGGTGTTCTCCTGAGATCTCCTTCACTGAGCCCTGGCTTCTTCCCTATCTTTCTAAGGTGACTGGCAAGAGGACTTGTCAACACTCCCTGTTTGTGTGACATGAGTGCCAACGCACCGCATGCTGGTGTTGGTGGGGGACACCATTTCTGGTGACAGCTGGCATGTCAGGCTGTTATATGCATTTTAAAAGTCTTCAGAAAATATGACGATTAGAAAGCAAGTCCCAGTCCTTACTCTGTTTATAAGGAACACTCTCACTAAGAAGTTGTGGCCTGTGACTCTTATAGCTGCAGCAGTTGGTCAAATACAGCAACTTAAAGCACTGCTCCATGAAGTTCTGTACCAAAATGGCTACTGTGAACTTAGTAAATCTTGCCTGCTATCTAAGAAATTCTTGTCCAGAAAACAGTGATATTCACCAAGGAGTAAAAGGATATAAAAGACAAAAGAGCAAGCGCATCAGAAAACAACACACTTCTGACTGGAAGAAGAATCAGAAGATGTCCAGCCCCACAGCACAAAATATTACATCTTATACTATGTCAGAAGACATTTCCTAATTGTTCCTGAAGAATTGTTCCCCAATAACAGAGATTCAACAACCTCCCCACTCAAACTCTTCCAGTGCTGTACTGCTTTTACCATGGCAGCACAATCTCTCTCTCTTGCTGGAACTTTTGTCTTTGTGCTGTCCAGGCATAGAAGTCAGGTTATTCTCCCTATCTTTGCAGTAGCCCATACACACAGAAGGCTGTAACAACCACTAAACATATTGCAGCCATCTATCCCACACAACACCATTTCACTCAACACATACTTATCAGTCATGCTCTCTAGGACTGTTTGCTCAGTGTTGGTACTGTTCCTCTGCACAGTCTTGCTGATTTACTTCTTTCTTAAGGTACAGTCCCTGTGACCCAGCATGGTACTCCAGGCAATAAAGGATTTTATTCCCCCCTTCCAGGCTATATTCCTCTTATTCACCCTGGAATATTACATACCACAGCATGACACTGTACTCATGAACTGGTTTGTAGCACCCTGCAACTTTCAAACTTCTTTCTGAACAATCACTCCCTAGGAACTTATTCTCCAGCCTTTATCCTTAAAGCTGGTGACTCCCCATTCATATGCAGAAAGTGTCCCTTTGAACTATGACCATTCCCTTTAAGATTATTTGTGCAACTGGATATCACCACCTCAAATTTTAGCCCTTTCTTTCACAGCCTCTTTCATCCTTACCAGCTTTCTACAGAAATTGTTAACATACTCAGCGCCAACATCTAAATCATTAACAAAATTACAGAACAATTCTTGCAAAGAAGGCACCCTGTGCTCCTCCCTTGCCTTCCAACAGTGGACTGTTCCAAAATACATTTCAGGCATTGTACAGTAATATCCTCCAGAAAAACCACTCTAAGATTGATGGGTGTGGGCAGAAGGTCTACTCTTCTCTGGTTACCAGGAGGTGCAGAGACATTCATTTGTGCATGTGAGATCTTCTGGATGTTGCAGCAGCAGTACAGTTCCCCAAGTTATCAGTAGAAACAGTATCCATTTTACTGGGAGAGACTCAAACAAACCAATGATTTTGGCCATCTCAATGCCATCTATTGATCCCTTTTGTCCTCTGACCTTTCCTTTCAGTCCTTCTTTCATTACTACAGTGCATGAAAAATGAATTCTTACAACCTGTAACACACCTGGATACTTTAATATCATTTTGTGCCTCACTATTTCTGACTTTATTGCCATTACATGCTATTTTTTTATCTTTTTTCTTGGAAATCTGACCTACTTTCCACTCTGTAAAAAAAACAACTTCTCTTCAGGAGCCATGAAGAACTGGCAGTTTAGCTACACTGGTCTTCCACTGCACTTCCTTAACTTTCCTCCTTATTGAAAGAGTTTGCACTTAATATCATTTCTTTAAGGAGCTGCCAGCTCTCCTTAACACCTTTTTCCTTTACACTTGCCAAATTCTTACTACACTGCATAAGCTTGTAAAAAGCAGAAGCCTATTTTATATTGCAAACAGGCTAATGGGATAGTTTTACATTCTCAGCAACACCCTCTAGTATAGTAAACTAATGTCACTGGGACAACACTACAAACCAGTTTTGAGCAAAGATGAGCAGCTTTCAAGTAGAAAAGTACATATTAAACTGAAGGAAGATATTGACTTAGCTACTGTCATCAGATGACAACTGTAAAACAAAACAAGGGCACTTTTAAAATGTATGTATAGAATATTCTATTTTGTACAATAACAAGGAAAATCTTGGACAGGCTGTCAGAGTTGAAACATCTTGGACTATTTACTCTGAAGAGCCTCTTTAAATAAATAATCTGTTTTCTAATTTGTCAGTAGGTATCTTTCCTGAAGATCACAAGGGCAGCTAGAAAGAACATCACTCAGTGAAGCACTCCATCATTTGTTACAGATATTCAAAGGCACAGTGGAATCAGAACAAAGAGCCTCCAGACAATTGGAAAAGAGCATCTTCCTGTCAGAAAGTCCTGTATGCTACCCTCTGCTCCACAGCTCTTCTGTGCTGCTAGGACAGCCATTTACACTTAATCTTGACTCAGCTGGTCACTAAAGGAGTGCTCCTTGTATCTTCAGTCTTCATTTCAAACCCTGAGACCCAGACTGCAGTGCTCCTGAGTGCTCACTGAAATCAACAGGGGAAGTGCCTTGATCCTGTGAATGCATTAGTCCAAGAAATCAGGTCATTGAGTGCAGCCCCCAAATTAGCAAACACTCTCAGACCTGTTTCAACCACCAGCCTTCACTTCTGCTTTATAAAGTGGATATATCACATCACCTCCTCAGAAATGCTAACGAGACATTAACATTTCTGAGGCACTCAGGAACTACAATGAAAGAGCAGAATAACAATTCCCACAAGGAAATTACCAATTTTGTCTTCCAAGCAAGGTTTAAATAGCATACAGGAAAAAAAAAAAAAAAAAGAAAGAAAACCAGAAAAAAATTACAGGGCAACACTTGGAAAGTATTTTGCATCCAGTCCTAAATTGAAGGCTGCCCAAACTGTGCACTCTATAAGACAAATCTCTTTTGCAAGACAAAGCTCCACTTAGATAATAACAGATGTGATATAAATCTCACTGCATTTGTCTTGAAAGCAAATTCCCTTCCTAAAACCAAACATTCACCCTAAAAAGTGCTCCTAATTGCATAAAGACCGTATACAGCACATTCATAGAGGGACTCAGTTATTGAACAAAAAGCCTGCTAACTATAATATTATAACTACAACCCTAACTACAGCACTGCCTTTTTAGCACTCTGCTTTATGACAGCAATGCTCCCTTAACATCATTTTGGTGTGCACAATATAATATACATATAAATGCTGCAAGGAAGGAAAACCAGCTTTGGCCATAAATTATTTTACTCTGTATCTTTAAAACTGGGCACACAAAAATTTGTGTTTATTGGAATACCATCAGAATGACTGACAGTGTATAGCAGATTTCATTTATCAAGTTTTCCTTATTGTTTCTGCAAACACTTTCCTCCTAATTGCATAACCTGTGTTGCAGGTTCATATAGCAGGAATGAAAATGGATTTGGTATGAGAATGAGCCTGAAATATCTCAGTGAAAGATGAAGTGTCATCTCTTTCCAAATGGACAAAATGCTATATGTATGTAAAAAATCTTGAGCTTATAAAAATCACCAAAAAAATTACCATGGGAGGCAGCTGTAATATTTTCAGGGGTAGTATTTTGGTTTTTGGGGAGCAAAGGAGGTTGTTTTTAAGTCAAAGGCAATCAGGATTATGTTCCATCCATCATTATCTCAATACTGAACAACTGCTCTGTGCTTCTTTCTCCTGTGTAATCAACCATTTCTGGTACAGCAATGCTCCATGAAAACTACTGGCAGCATGGTAATCTCTTGCAGTGTACCTGCAAGTGCTGCTGAGTTCCCACATTCACAGACATGCCATCAACCACAACAAGGAAAATTGGATTGATTTGCTTGCAAACGAATCCTTTAAAACATTACTGCTTTTAAAAGAGAAAATGAAATAATATTTGCAGATGAGTAGCTTCTCTACAATTGATGCAAGAATTCCCTCCCCCACAAGGTGTTCCTCAGGATGACCCCTCAGACCCAGTTATTGGCTTGTTTGTCATGAGTCAGTTTGGCTTCCTCTGTGTTACTAAATAATTCAGGCAAGTGAATCTTTAGCTCTAAGGCCAAGTGGAACAGAACATCCCCTGTCCCCAAAGTTAAATCCCTTTCCCAAAAACAGTGGAAATATCCAAACTGCTTCTGGTCATGGCACATGTTCTTCTCCTGAACTGTGCCCAGGCCATGCCTGGGAGACAACTAATCAATACACAACAAAACTGTGCTAAGAAGCATGTCAAATGGATATCTGTAGGACCTATTCATGCACTAATATCCTGCCCCTGTTTTATCTTGGAGTAAAACTGCAGCCTTCTGTGATTCAAACAATATTTGCTCCTTTCCCAAGTTTGTCACTAGCAGGCTAGACTGAACCTCTGGCAGACAGCAATGACTGCCTAGAGCAGAAAGAAGGGTAACAGCACCATTATGCTCCCTTAGACACCTCTTATTTCTTTTGGCAGAAAAATGAAGGATAAAGTTTCCCCAGCAGAAGGTAGTTAATGCAGCCATGCACTTTTTAAGTATCCTGAAGAGATGAATCTTCAAAGAAGCTAAAGGGTACCTTCAAAGACCTTTAAAAGCCACTCACCTCCACAGAACTAGCTGCTAATCTTCTCCATGTGCTCTGACAACACAGTGAGAAACAAAACTCTATAAAAAACAAAACCTCAGACACTTTGTTATCTTAAACTTAGACTTAATCATAGCCCACTCCTAACAAAACCAATCAAAACCAATTTACTTCTACAGCAGTAAAACACCAGCACTCAGTCTCCTCAGATTCAAACAAGGAAATAAGCTCTACAGCACCCAAAATCCCAAATCCAAACAGTAACTCCAACACTAATTCTGGTATTAGTCATGCCTAGCAAACAGCATTTGCCTGCATGTAAGCTTTCTTCTAGTCCCACAGCTGTTGTGGGATCCAGCTTTAACTGGAATCCCATGCCCACACTCTCCTGAATTTTAGCCCCAATCTCAAACCCTGCGGCCCACACCAATGAGAGCCATTTGCTCCTCTCTCCTTCAGCCTTTCTTCAGTACCCAGGGGGATTTCAGTATCCAGAGTTAAATCTAACTCTGGGTTCCTCCACTTTTCCCATTTTAGGGAAATTTTGGGGGTAAATTCCCAGTGTGGGGGGGGTCATCCTTCTCCTAGTGGGGGATGGCTTCCTCCCCAAGGCAAGTTCCGGAAGCAAAGAGCAGAAGTGCTTGCACATCACTGGGTTAACTTGTTCATCTTCTTATTTTCAAAAAGGTTTAATGTCCTTTTCTTGCTAAAAAGGCCCTTGTGATTAGGCATTACCATCCTGTTTAAGAAATTGCATTTTTAAACTGAATTTAATTAAATGAAAGTTAATAAAAAATGTGATAGAAAGTTCGTAGCTTGAAGACAAGACACTATCCCCATGCCTCAGACAGGAATTATAATAAAATCTGTTCTTAAGATTACTCATTCAACTCCCCTTGACTGACAGGTCACCACCACCAGTTCAGCCAGCAGGTGGAACCAGCAAACCCATGAACTGCCCATATGGTATTTTATCCAGTCAGTGGCAGTGGCGTGACACTTAACAGATCAACATAACACTTGCTCTTAAAAAAGGCAACAGAAAAAAAATCCCTGAGATATCTCCAGGAATACATCCTACCAAGCTTGCAGTAAGTAGATCATGAAAGTGGGAAGGCAGGAGATGCCTCCATATATTAGCATTAAAGATTCCCTGTTAGTAAACTGATACAGGATATTCCTTCCAACTTCCTTGGTGTTTTAAGTCACGCTCAGCTCTCCCTTTATTCATGACATTCAACGACATATCGTGTGGAGGCTTTTGACCGAGCCAGGAAAGTACTGCATTGCATGTTTTCAAAACCCAAAACAGAGCTCATTTATGTCACATACCCCGTAGCTCATGGCTGTTTCTATCTGGAAGGCCCTTGCATACACAGATGTTATAGCCACATCTCTTCAAAGCACGCAAAATTTTTTCTCTTCATAAATCATCATCTCATAATGGAGCAAGACCAACTCCTCAGCCCAAGAGCCAAGCCTTTGCAGAGGGCAAAGGGCTGGCATTGCCCACTGAGGGCTGTGTGCCAGTGTGGGAGACCACGGGGCCTCTCTCAGCCCTCTGCTGTGACTGTGAGGGGCTTCCCATCCTTGTTAAATCCCAGGGAATCACTACACACAGGAGTTGTCTCTCTCTTTCCAAAACTCTATTTCCAAATCCTCAGATGCCACACATCCCACACTGCTGCTCCCAGGCAGCTGAAATCAATCTTTCCTTGCCCATTAAAATGATTTAATTTTAAAAATTTAAAGTTTAAAATTAATTTAAAATTATTTAACTTTCATGGTCGCAGATACTACTTCATAAACACATTGCTCAAAACCCTCCCAGATCGCCAGCTCTGCTAATAGTCTATTACACTTATGTCTCCTCTTCTTTATCAGTCTAAAAAAAGTTTGATTTTAGTATGTGTTATTCAGAAGGTGATCTTACAGCTTCAGAGGGGAAACAAAAATCACCAAACTTACTCCAAAACACTCATATTGCTTTGCAATTTCATAAAAGTGTCTAGTAAAAGTTTTCAGCTTAATTTGAAATCAACATGCCTGCAGAGAAGAGAAGAAAATGCCCATGGATTATCTATTTCATTAAGCTTTTAGGTTCTCCTTGGTCATTAAGGTTCTTCAAAAGAGTGTGACAGGGTAGAATTGGTTTCAGTGATTACAGCAATTGTCTTTCATTCTACTCTATAGATCAGACTATACAAAAAGGCATCTCCAAGCAGGTTCTTTTGTTATCAAGTCAGGATCTTTAACAACTAATGACTACTATTCCTAATTACCCATTGGAAAAATGGCACAGCCAACCCCAGCTTACAAGCAAATTTTTGTTTTTTTCCTGGCTATTTTTCCTCTCTGTGGCAAGCAGCCTGGAAACATCTGTTCTTGTCTCTGCAAACATTCTCTTAAGTCATGGTTTTGTCAATAGAAACCAAAGCGAGTCATTGCAGTGAGGTAAATATAACCATCCATAACTGCTAAAACAAACACATATGGCCTCCTGCAGTCTGACCCAAACTGATGCAAGTCACACGTTCCATTTGTTGGTGTAAGCAACGCCAAAATTAAGCCCATGCATTCATGAGTTTGCATATGGTGGTCAGTTTGCACATTTGGGATCAAAACAATCAAAGCAAAGAAAAAAGTACTTGCTCTTAATTAATCAATAATTTTGGTATTATAAACAAACTCAGGTTGTACTAGAGAACCCATACTCTATAAAGAGTTTCTGCTGAGAAGCAGTTGTTAAACATGTTTAAAGCCACTTTCCAGCTGACATAACTGGACTTTTTAATATTGGATAAAGTTATAAGACTATTAAAAGCCTCTCTGTTTATACACACTTCTCTTCAAGGAAAGGTTGAGGACCAGAAAGTTCCTTTTACAATATGTAAAGAGAATTTGGAAATAAAGCAGTCCCCCATAACTTTTGGTGCACATATATTCCCATGTTTTCAGTCATTGGCATATGTAGGAATGACAGGCAATGCCCATAAGAACGTTGGCTGGGTCTTTTATTTACATTGAATTCCATGCTCTGTTCATCCAGGGATATATCTGCAGTAACCTTAAAGCTTCTGGAGAATACCAAGAGAGATTGTAGGTACCACTCACCATCCCACTGCCTCTACTCTTGGCTACTGACTCAAATGCCTTGGGTGTGCAGCTGGATACCTCAGAAAAAGCTCACCAAAATGAGTACAGACTTATCCAAGCTGCCATGACAGCAGTGTAGGAAGGAACCTATACTTCCTTAAGGTTTCACCACCTTTCTTCTCATGGACATAATAACAAAACATATTCCAGAAGAGAGGTCACTACAGCTGTGATCAGGGATTACTCTCTTTCTTATAACTGCAGAGTGAAAGAAGTCATGGTAGCAACCCACTTTCAAATGATCACTGACAGAACAAAAGCCACAGTGAGGGGAAAAAGTTGTAACTCCTTCCTGTGGATAAGGATAGGAAGAAAAATAAGGAAATAAGAATAATGAAGGAAATAATTATTATTGCAGGAGTACAGGTTAGGGGGAGGGAGGGATGGTCTGAGGCCTCTTAGGCTGCTGAGATTCTCTAACTTCTCTTTCATGAATGGCCATAGGATTTGGCCTTGATTCAACAAATAAGGCTGCAAGTGCATTGTCTCAAAGAATCACCTATAAGTTTCTAGGTGGGGTACTTCACAGAGAGGTGAGAGGACTGCCTTGGAATGATTTCCAGTAGGTAAATGTGTGAAATTCTTTCTCTTGCACTCTGGTCAATTTGTCACAGGGGACTGCACTGGTGCAGCCTGGCTCCACCACTTTGTGATTCAAAGAACCATGTTTATTGCTGTTCCATTTTCTGCAGTGCCTGAGCCACCAGCCCATTTCAAAGGCACACATGAGGGCCATCTCCTCTCAAAACATCATATTCATAGCTCTCCAACCTTGGACAAGGTTCAAAACTGCTAAGCCTCTATTTGGTGATTTCAGTTGCTGAAATCAGCAGCTCCAAGGGATTTGAGGTACCTCAGAACATTAGCTATGGCTGAGCAAGAGCTTTAAATCTGTATTGTCAAATTAAGCTCCTCAAATAGGGGTTAAATGCTTAGGACCTTCTGGTCACTAGCAGAGGTAAGAGAGGCAGGTGAAGGGGAGGCTTAGCAATGGCTTAGTTTAAAAATATCAACTGCATGCAGTGTTTTTATTTGGAGAAAAGTATATATAAGAAATGTCACTTCTTCATGTGCTTCATATTTTATTGACAATTTTAGTTTGACCTCTTTCACTCAGGTGCTGCAATGCAGAAATAAAATTATATACAGGCCTGTGTAGCTTAAAATCTCAAAGCACCAAGAAACACTGAAAATAAACAAGTGGCTAAATAGCTAACTATGACCAAAGGTGGTAGACATTTCAAAGGGTTTCTACCAGTCTTCCAAGTTGCCATGTAGCACCTAAAACTTGTTGCCCAATACCCCATCTCCCATGTGACAACATCCTGATACACAAAATATACTACAAGTTGTCATTTATCTAATTTGAAACAGAAAATCTGGGATTAATATGGCAAACTGACGATCTCCAATATGTGCAAAATAACCCAAGAAAAAAGTATTTCACCTTCCCCCTCCAATGCCAAGAAGAAAATTTCAAAACAATGTCAAACAAAGCCAATAAAAGTTTTCTTGTGAGGCCTCCTAATGGTTTAAAAACAAAAAATGGGTTCAAGATGATATTTAAATCAAACTACTGGAAGAAAAGGGCTATTATAAACTAAAAACATGAATACAGCTTTCAGCTTAGGAAGTCAACCATGGGCAGTCAGATGTTAGGGGGACATTCTACAGGAAAGACTGCCCTACACTTGCTCTGCTCTTCTGCTCCTTCCCTAAGCATATGCTGCTAGTCCAAGGCAGAACACTCCCTGGCTAAATACTTTAATTTTTATGTTACTTTTCCTTTGAAAAGTCATTCAGAAAGAAAACTTCGGGTCAGCTGTAACAGCAGAATGACAAGCTGTCAACAAATCACATTTGCAGTACCTGCTCAGCTGAAGAATTTGAATTCCTTGCCTTCACAATTCTTTCTAATTATATTAAGTGGATATTTACACATCAGGGGAAAAAAAATCCAAATTTCACATACTAAGATTCCCACATCTATCTGTCAAAACATTAATGTATTTTCCTGATAGCAGTAGCTGCTTTTGTTCCTCATTTATTTGTCCCTCAAGAAGAGCTAGGCTATAAAACTTCCTCAGGAGTTGCACAGCACACTTTCAGCATTTTATTTTCCAAGATTTCATATTTGTGGTTATTGCCTAGTTTCAATCAAATTTTTAAAAAATCCTAATTTATGAAAACATGTTTTGACATGTTTATATGAAATAATGTTTGTGCATTTGCCTCTTACAAATTAATTTGAACATATCCAGAATTAAATGTTTGTCATAAGATAATTTCAACAATAATAAAGTCCTATTGTGCACAGATAGCATTACAGGACTTATCATGAGATCCCTAGAGCTCACAATTTCTGTAAAACAGCTTCAATTCACAAACCACCTGTAAGCAGACTGTTGCTCACATCACTCTCACTGATTTCTTCAAGGAGAGAAGTTGAAACACTCCTCTGAGTATCAGCAAGTAACTCATTGAAATAATTTAACAGTATCAGCTACTTTTGTATTCTTAAGCATTTAGACTTGCAATATGAAGCAGTGTGGATTACAAAACATAAAGCATGTCACCATATCTTGTTATCTTAAGAGTTCTAGGATAAGATAAAATGTTAAAAACAACAAAAACCCCACAAATTGGAGTCCACACCACAGAGGTCACAGATCTCTTTCTGGCCAGGCAGGCCTCCTTCAGGTGATGCAGCATTTAGGGGTTCTGTTCCACTACTCTAGCTTCAGTTTTAGTGCCATGACATGAAACCAGAGGGGTGGATCAGAACCTGAATTCTCCCCACTCACGGTGCCCCAAAAGCCAGCAGCAGCATTTTGGGCACACACAAGCTGGGAGCTCAGCAAACATACAGGAGGGCAGAGCAAGGTTTGGGATTTAGATTCCTTTTTATCAAGTGCCTGGGGGAGGAATGTGTGCCAGCCATGAGAATGAGACACCTGCAACCTTGCCCTGAGGATTAACCCCCGACAGCCAGGCACACACAGAGCAGCAATGAACAGCCTGGCTGGAGGTGCTGCCTGCTGGGACTCCTGTGTGAGAAAGGAAAGAGGCTTCACTCTCTGGAAGGACCAGGCACCAGTGAAATTGCCAGGCTGCACCCATGTTCAGCACACACATCACACTTGACTGCATGCACCCAGACTGTTATTTTCACTTGGAAATTAGAATCTGCACTTCCAAGGGCAGCTTTATTGATGGGTGGGAGTTGCAGCTCCCAACCATCAGCGTTGGCCAGCACAGCACACACTCCCACATCACAAGAACTCGTTTTGCATCTGTACAGCTGCTTCTCTCACACTTGAGGCTCATGCTGAACACCCCCAGCATCCAGCAGCCTGAAAAATAAAAGGGATGTTGAAACTGAAAAAAATAACCCTCTGAGACATGTCTAAAACCCTGCTGATTTTTTTACTTAGAATAAATCTTAACCCAAGGACAAACCGAAGTTTTTATAACCAAAAGTGACTGTCACTGCCAATATAAGATAAATGTTACCACAAGCATAAAGGGAAGAGCTGAAAAAAGTGAAAAAAAAGAGAGAAAATGAAAAAATGAGAGCTGCTCCACTTGACTACAAGGAGGGTAAAACAAATGAGTGCCATCTAGCAGCCAGGGCATTTAGAGAACATGTAATGTGACACAGTGAAACACCAGCTAGGGAGGGTACATTCCTTTTAAAAATTCAAATCAAATATTAAACAAAAGTAAAACCAGAGCTGGTGAGAGAAACTTAAATCAAGTCATGAGGCTTGCAAGAAACTGTCAATATTGCAAAATCAATTTCTTTCTCTAGGCTTTCTGGAAAAAAAGAAGGAAAAAAGTTCTAGAAACTACCTTTTATAGATGTTTTTGGAACAAAAAATTTTACCTCTCAAATTGAAACTACTTTTTATATTAAAAGCTGTAACTAAAAAAAATTATTTCAATCAACTATTTTTATTTTGGCTTTAAACTCTTCAAAATCAGATATGACATGAAAATTCTGTCTTCCACACATTTCCTAATCAAATCTCAGAAATCACTAGAGCAAAGGTTTTGTTTTTTAAATTCTTACTGCTGACAATATGGTATGCCATCAACTCCTACTGCAGTCAATTACAATTATACTAGGAGGATACTAGAGAGCAAAATAAAACATTAAGAAGTTTGAAAATCTTAGGCTTAGTGCAGTCCTTGTATCCTAAAGCAGATGCAGAAATGGGTTCAAATGGATCCAATTCTTTAGTTATGTTATCATACATAATTTTTCCCCCCACAGGATCTCTGTTTGATTTCTCACATTTAAGATTTCTAGAGGAAATATCCAGAAAGTTTTTAACATTGCACATAAAAACCCCAAAACCTTTCATGTGGAATTAATCAGTCACAAACTCAAGGTTCTCCCCCTTCAGACATAAAGCTCACATGATGACTTGTAGAAATTCTTTGTCATTTGTAGAGTTCTGTCAGCAGGGAGCGATAGCAGTAAGTCAGTCTCCTCTAATATTTTTTTGTTGAGTCTCTGTTTACTCAGATTCTTCAGGGGCTTATAAACTTAAGCAGTTTGGTCAGATTTTCAAAGTGGTTTTTATATCCAGCCCTTAACACTAGAGGGAACAAAGCCAAAGCCAAAGAAACAGACTCTGGGTTTATTTTCCTCACAATCGATAAATAACCCTAACTTTTCCCTAGGCATGGTCTCCAAAATAGCAAGACCATTTTGACTGAAAAATGCTAAATGGAAAATACTAATTGAAGCAGTTAAACTATGATAATCTACAGAAAGGGAAACATTGTAATGGGAGACATTGGGCAACTTTAATTATAGATCTCACCATTGCCTCTGCAGCTTCTTTGGAACTGATGAAATACCAATATAGGCCTGATGACATTTCAACTTGACTGAAGGTCAATGACTGGTTAAACTGGAATGTTTCTGAGCCACTGTTAAATTATTCAGAATTATTTTAGGAAAGCTGCATAAAAAGTGCAAGACTGCAGTTTTAGCTTCATCTAAATGCACACACTGAGAATGGAAAAGGAAATGGGGAAACTGTCAGTTGCAATTGCCTTGAAAAGGGAAAAAAATAATATCTTGTGTACCTTCAACTTAGAATTAATCTAGCAGAAGAGAAGACTGCAAGATAGTTCTTGTTTTTACTATTATTTCCCCAAACTCTTTATTCCAGGAGCAAGCATTAAAGGGAAAGAAGAGGAACGGAACATTAGTTCAGTAAAGAACGTAATTATTTTTGTTTCTGTTGCATAACGCCAGTGAGAAGAGGTTGGCAGGAGTAAATAATTAACAATAATAGACAAGGCCCATACTTTTGCTGCAGGACAGCTGTTTCCTGATCTCACTATATGTGTTGCTGAATGTGTCTGTGAGGCTAAATGGAGTCTCTTGGAGCCACCACCAAGACTTCAGAAACAGATGAAGGAACATGAAAATGCACAGTGGCCAAGTCTCGGGTTGCTGTTGACAATTGCTGCCCCGAGATGCGTAGGATGTCTCTGTTTCGGCCCGCGCAACTGAAGAGCGAGTCTGGACTCCACTTTTCGGTCTTGAGGTTGTTAATTAATTCTTATCTATAAAATTTTCTTTCTGCCCAGCCGAGATCTGTTCAGTAAGGCAGCTCTGAGCACTCTGACTGCCCCCGAGGCGGTGTTGTCCTTTTATACTACAAACTACATATATCATATTTACACTTAATTCCCAATACTTATCACCTATGTTAGACAGTGCACTTCTACTCCAGACCAATCTCAAAGTGCCAACATCACTGCAGAAAATGGAGGACAAGAAGAAGGAGAAAGGCTAGGCACGCCCAGATTCTTCCATCTTGTCCCCATAACTCTCATACCAAAAATCCTAAAATCTACATTTTCACCCTGTGATCATTTTGTCATTATACCATTCAAACCTGTGTGACTTTCATGTCCTCATACAAAGCTGGCAACTTGCTCTAAGGGTCAAAATCAAATCTCCAGGTGTTCTGGGCAGCATGCCAAGGTCTCCGAGCCCCCCGGCAGGGACCTCGGCAACTCTGGACACCCAGAGGGATGTACTGAGTTCCAACAGCCAAGTGTGCTCAAAGTAAGGAGCACTCATTACGCTGGAGAGCTGTGAGACATGCAGTGTAAAAACTGGAGTTTTACACCCCTCATCCTCCTCCTTTTCCCTTCTAATTGTGGTGAATCAAATGCTGACAAGACATCGGCAGCAGTGGCCAGTGTCCTGCGACTTCCCTTGCTCATGGTCAGGAGCTGTGCGTTCACAGCGTGGCGCTTCCACGGCACCCCCACAACCCACAGCAGCACCACCATCCCCTCCCAAGGCTCGGATCAGCCAGTATTTGCATCAATTATTCACAACAAATGGTGCCACGACACGTGGTTGCTATATAAAGGAGAATCCTGGCTAGAGAGTGAAACAATACCTGCCGACTCATTCCTCACTTGTGATCCTCCACACTTGTAGCTGTAGCACACAGTCAGCTCTGAGGAGCTCACAGTCTCTGAACATCCTTTCTCATGGAGGTTTCATTCTTGCAGAATGAAACTTACATAGTGTAGGTCACAAGCAAAAAAAAACCAGGGTGGCAGAAATTTTCACTTAGCACAGAGTTAATTGCTAGGTAGAAGAGAACTTTCCAGGCTGTGGTCAGAGGACCACTGCAAACCAGCTGCACCAATATAAGATGCTCCAACCCCATCAGCTGTTCACCACTCCCCCTCAATTGGAGATAACCACCAGTGAAATGGAGCTGGTGGAGAGCCCTTGGGAGCACTCATCTGCTTCAGGGCTAAGTCAGCCTGCATGGCTTTGAAAAAGCCCACACTGACACATAAAGATGAATTATCTTCTGAGCTGGACCAGGGAAGGAATGCTCATGTGATCCATGTTGCAGATCTTGCTGTGGAAATGGTGAGTCCAGTTAAGACATCTCAACAAAAATTTTGGTTGTTAGCACTCTGCTAGGTAAGAACATAATCATTATATCAAAAACTAAAAAATAAGAAAGGACCTTTCATACTTTTAAGTTCAAATATAAACATAAAGGCAGGCAAATGGATTAAGATATCTGTCTAAAGAGAAAACTATTCCCACTAGTTTGAAGATATAATGCTACCTTTAAAATACTTTAAATGAAGAGCAAAATCTTGCAAGGATTAGCATAATAATTACCCACATGTATCACATTAACTCTCACTGAACAGGAATGGACTTGTGCACACACAAGAGTCCCCAGACAGAACTATGACAGTCAAAACAAAAAACTTATCCATGGAAAAAAAAATAATTCTTAATTCTGAATCAAAAATGCCCATGTTCTGGCATAAGCTTTAATAGAAAGGATTCAAAATGAAATGGGGTGGGAACAGATTTGTGGCTGATGGAGTGAATGGGAGAAATGTTGCTCAGATGCAATCTCTGGCACTGGAAGTCACCACAGCACTGGGTGCTGGAGGCCTGGCAGATAAGCCAGAAGGAAGATTGCTGTCACTGCCTGTCCTGCTGTTCTGTTTTGAATTCTGCTGCTGGCCACCTTTGAAAGAGGACACTCAACCTAAGCAGATCTTAGGCATGATACATGACAACCATTCAAATATTACATACTGCCATATCACATCTACTCCAGTGCTGAACTAGCAGACTCCCAGTTATGTTCATGTAAATCACCTCTCTGTGCTGTGAAACATCATTTCTATAGACTTAAGAGGGTTCCTGTACCATCAGATGCTTCAAAAGGACTTTTTGTACATGAGCAGCTGAGTTACCTCCAAATGTGGTTAAAGACATGAAAACAAAGCAAAGTACTGGGTCTGAACTCTGCTCAAGCGTGTGAAAAGGCCAACTCGGGTGCTGTGATCTGAGCCTATGTCAATTCTGTAACAAGTGACAGACTAATTACTCTTCTAAACAAAAGCAGACTGGGAAAGGCAAGAATCAAAGGACATGACACTCTACTGTATGTCAAAAATAGAAAAAAATGAAGAAAAATGTAAACCAAACAACCAGTCTACTACTGTCAAGTAACATTTTCAGAAGTCAGAAATGAAGGACTGGTAAAAATCTGTGATATTGGACTGAATAAGTTTCCCAAAAAATATTCTCACAGGGAATGTCCAAAGAAGTAGGATAAATTGAATTTCCCTTTAAAAAGAAACAGCAAATCGACAGAAATCAAAGGTCAGGACCAGCAAAGACCAGCAAAAACTGCATTTGCACTCCACCTACTCATAACACAGTCAGCTAAGGGAAGGATTAGATAAGGAAGCAATAATGTATTTAAACAAGAAAAAACATTAATCAGACTTACGATTTCACATATTTTATCCAACAGTAAAACATGTTCTTTAAACAAGGAACACAGCCCTAAGAATAGATAGTCCTTTCCTGCCTGTAAGTGTTGTTTCCCTTCAATGTTATTATTCAGTATTAAAAAAAAAAAAAAAAAGTGCTGCAAACCCAGTAAATAAATAGCCAATGTAGGTTTGATGAAAGATTGGCTCAGAAGACTGCTTTTGGCCTGAATAGAAAGATATGCTTTCATCCTGTTTTGACTATACTCATACATTTACCTAACATAATTGGATGTAGTTAATATTGCAGGAGCCTTCAAGCAGCGCACATTTCCCTCATTAGTGGGTTTAAAGCCTTAATGATATCTCCTGTGCTGCAGAAAAGCCCAATGTAGGCTTCAAAAGTGATTGGCAAGTTTCAACAGGAGAAAAAAAAACTGGGGGAAGGGAAGGCAAAAACTAATAATACTCTGATCTTGTCCTCTTCAGTTGTTTAGAAAAGGAACTCTTGCAGAATGATTGAATAAAGAAGAAAACAGAGGTGAGGATAAACAAGCCAAAACAGATAATTTCAAAAGCTGACCTCACATTGACTCAAACATGCGGAAGGAACAGGGAGTGGGTAAAAAGGGGGAGTAACCCTTCACATACCTGCAACACAAAAATACATACTTAGTCCTACACAAACTCCTGATGGCACAAACAAGTGCATATGCACTGCATATTGTCAAATCAGCATCTTCCTGCACCTGCAGCAAAATCACCTTTTCGTAGTTTCATTATGCAGTATTTCCCACCCTCCCTTCAAATCCCAGTAGTTTGGCAGGGAAGCCTTGCATTTAGGAAACAGAATGTCACAGTGTACCGCTAACAAAGCACATGCAAAGGGTTTGGGGTTTTGTTGTTTGTTTGTTTTGTTGGGTTTTTTATTGACTAATTTTGACCATTTTCCAGGAACAGAAATTTCACAGGCTGATTTAGCTTCAAAAGAAGCGTAATTATGTACAGCTGTATTCAGTATTTCTTGACTGCCTTGAACAAGCAGTGAAAGGGAGATTTGCACACATTATCAGCCACTATCATTAGTGCTGTAAAGTACCTAATCCATCTGGTGTTGTGGTGTCTACCTAGGAGCAGGTATTGAGCCACTGATGGCTGCAGTATAACAGCAGAAAGGGAGAGGGCTCAAAATTAACAAAACAACACAGCAACCCAAGTTGTTTCTTGATGTTGAATTGTCCTTGGGTTTGTGCTCTCCCACGGTTTTGCAAAGCATTTTTATGTGTACAGGCATGGAGAGTGGAGAATTAAAAATGTAAATTTCATCATGTGGTTTTGCAGTCTTCACAGGGGAAGAGGTAGCAGGATACCATGGTGATGGCAGCACTGCAGCCCATTAATAAACCAGAGAAAGACTCAGGGATAGATTCAAATACTTAGACCCATGCTGAAAAATAACTAATTTCATAATAACTCCTGTGAAAAATAAGAGGACTGTGCATCTCAGCATCAGCTGTGGTCTCAACATGCTGACTCATCATTTCTCCATGGTGGGGGCAAGGAGAAAGAAAACTTGTTTTTAAGTCTTCTAGTCTCCTTACAGTCAACTGCATTGCTTTTATATTGCCAAGGTTTATGGCCCATAGCATCTGAAAACAGACAGCCCATGCTTGGAAAAGAGAAAAAGTGGAAAGTTTTTATTTTGTATTTCATCTGTGTGCAACCAATCCATTTCCAGCCCTTCACACAGGGAATCAGCCACTTTTATTTGCAATCTTACCTGGAAATGTGAAAAATATTAGTGCTCATTTACTCAGTTAGAGATTCATAACTCTTAAGAAAACAAATTCATATGACCTACCTACACAACAATAGGTTAGCCAGTTAAAATAGCAGCCTCACTGGAAGTGTGGCTTTCTCCAAACCCAGCTTCAGTCTGGCCCCCACTGCTGGGGAATGTGCTGAGAGCTTCCTCCAGGCACAACAACACAGGAAACCTTCCTCAAACTGCCTAAGCCACCACTCAAAGGAAATACATTGTCAATTAGAGGGTATCTTCAAGTCAGTCAACAGGACCATCCTCAAATTAATTAGACTTAACTACAGTCAGTGTTTAAAGACTGATCGCTGGTAAGCTGTTCTAAGGCACTCCAGCTTGCTGTTATTTGTATCTTCCTAAACTTTCACAAGTCTTTATTGAATACTCAAATGTTTGAGAAGAGGCTGTGCTCACCCTCTTTTCTCTGAGAGGCAAAGAGAAAACAAAGTCTCCCATTTAAGGGAAAATCCCAATTCTGGACAGAATAAACATACTTGTGTAAATACACAGTCATGGCCCCCTAAATTAAATGAGAAGAACGTGCATAGATGTAGGCAAATGCTGACATCCTTTTATGAATTGTGGAGCTGTGGTTTAGGAGTGGTACTCCCCAATTCTGTGCCCCCACTGAGATCCCCCAAACCATGCTGCCACCCTCCTGCTCACCTGCTTTCCCCTCTCCCTGCAGCAGGATGGAGAGGGGAACTGGAGGCAGGAAAGGTAAAGATCATGGGTTGAGAGAGAGCAATTTACTGCAACTAGCAGTGAGATAAGAAAATGAACAGTAACAGCAAAAATACCAGTGAGAGGGTACAGGAAAAGAAAGGATTCACATGGAAACATCCTGAAAATAAACAATACTGGATGGTTCCTTGAACCACATTTACTTGACCAGAAGGAACCCCTTCTCCCCAGCAGAGAATCCCTTTCCCCCACCCCTGGCAATGATGTGGGATAGAATGACCTCAGGGTCCTGGCCATGCCCCCTCCCAGCTACCCAAAAAACTTAACCCTGTCCTGGCCAGAAGCAGGACAGTAGGTAAGCAGAAGCAGGTGCCAGGTGTTCCAAAGGTAAAGACAAATGAGCTCTCCCACTTCACAGGACACAGGTTTCACTTGGTTTCCTGTTCTGAATTAGAATCACAAATAAAAATTACAAACTCGGGATGATGATCCTCAAATACACTCAATTAAATCTGATAATGCTAACTTTTCTACTTTAGCTTTTTTTAATACTTCAAAGAAGACACTTACTTAAAAGGGGAGAAAAAAGAGCTTTTCATTAAAACTTTTTAATCTGCATTTCTGAAGCTTCTTTTAAGAACAAACAAAAACCCTCCCATCACAGCCATTTGAATTAACAGATAAAGCAAATCCCAACCCATTGCCATCAGTCCTGAAGCACTCACATTCACTAGTGATACTCTTCAGCTGGAAATTCCCAATATACTCTTTTACATTTATTAAGGTGACAAAGCACTTCCTAAATACTTTGTCCTTGTGAACACAAGAATTCTGTAGCAAGGCCAAAAACTGAGCTCAGAGCTCCTAAATCCTGACCTAGAGCCCAAATCACAAAACCAGACCTCTTCTCACTGGGGTTTCAGAGGATCAGGTGGCTCACAGAACATAGTGTACTAATACATCAGTCCTTTTTTTAAGGGTAACTGAAGCCAAAGTCTGATTAATTTTACAGCCAAGAGCAGTGATCATTTGACAACATTAGTTTTGTGCTATTAGCTTCAGCATATGGGGAATAAGGGACAATTTGTTGTGCACGCATAAAAAGACTTGCACAGTGTGAAAGAAATGACCCTCTCAATATTTATTATTTTAATTTTCAAATGCCTACTGCAAGCATATGCACTGCTACTTTAAAACATTTAAACAAAACTGAACTTAATTGCTCAGAAAAATTAACCTGCAAGCTCTCAAAGCAAAAAGGGGAAAGACAAAAGTAAATCCTGAATTAAAAGTGATTTTATGAGGTACAGAAGGCAGCAAAATAGTTACACATATATTGACCAAGCTAGAAAGGTATTCTAGTATGTCTAGAAGACAGCCATGGAGACACACTTGGGAAAGAAAGCAGATGTTAGGGTTGTTTACCCTCAGTCCTCCTGAACCATCAGGTCCAAACAAGGATAAGAGCTCTTGCTCAGTTTCCTGGCACTGGAAAATCATTCAGGCATCTGGGCTCATGTGCCTGTACAACAGCACCCACAAATATGCAGTCAAACAAATTAATATTAAACAGAAAAGTGCCATACAGCCAAATTCATTCCCTGCTAACATGATTCCCTTTCTCTACCAGTGCTGTACCAGACAAGCTTTCAAACCAGCTATGATCTAGAAGCTGTATAAAACTGGTAGGCAAAAAAGTAAATCTTAATAAATTCACTGCTTGGACACCTTTTCACTTATCCTCCCAAGGCACAGAATGATGTTTGGAAGCACTGAATATTCTGAGCTCAGTGAGACCAAGGCTTATTGTACATGTGGCGGGATTGATGCTTGGATTTGTCCTACAAAGCCAGGGAGGGAGGGAAGAACATCTCAGCTCTGCATCACAAACAACTGGATGTTCAAGGCACAGCCTGCCACCAGGCATGATGGCTTCACTGCATCAGGAACTGAAATGCCACCGTGCCACGCACAAAGAGGCAGATTTTGTGACATTTCCATAATAAGATATAGCACAATTGAGGTCTACAGCGCTCTAGGGAATGGAATAGAGACTCAGCCTCTCCTCAAATCACAAGGAGATCCCAAATCAATATATGTGCATCTGTATGCATCCATAAATACACACAGATATGTATTCAAGCTCACACGCAGACACAGCAACTCCTCATGGGACATGCTGGCTCCAGAGGTGTTAGGCCAGTCACCTTCCATGTTCTTTATTATCCAAACAAAAAACAAAATGAAACAGGATGAAGGAGTGGAAAAATAAAATTTAAAAAATCTAAACAGAACGAAGCAGTGAAAAAAATTAAAGCACATTCCTCCTCTTTGCAGCCACAAACCCCAGCATGTATTTAAAACTAAATATCACAATCAAACTAAATCAAACTATTCACACACACGAGATCATCACGTGTGTACAATGCCATCCCACTGAATGGTCATTTTAAAGCATGGAAGAATGAAGACCTTATTTATATATATATTTATAGGTGTATATATATATATATAGGTGTATATATAGGTATATAGGTATATATATATAGGTGTGTGTATATATATATAGGTGTATATATATATAGGTATATATATATAGGTGTGTATATATATATATATGTGTGTGTGTGTATTTATATAAGTGTGTATATATATTTGTGTGTGTGTGTGTGTGTATATGTGATGTTTTCTCATTTGTTTGACTCATTTTCCAAGCACTGACTTGCCTGCTTGTCACACAGTGTCACTGGAGCTCCAAACCATGTGCCCATGCAAAGGTAAGCTTCCAATGAAATACATTCATCCCCTGTTTACAAACTGATTTCATTGAACTTTACAACAATAATTTCTAAGTAAACAAAGAAATTCACATGAAAGGATGATGATGGCATTAACACAACCAGAAATAATCCTAGGAAGTTTAACTTGAAGAAAAGAAACATTTCTAAACCAAACAAGCAAAGGGTACAGGGTCAAGGCAGCATGCATATGTTTCTTTTGGCAACACTCTAGAATTTTCATCCCTTATGAGACAACATATGAGCATGTTGGTGGGTTGATTTTTCAAAATAAAACTGTAAAACTGTATTTGTGAGAGAGATGGAACAAACAGCCCAGCCCATAAGCTGGTAAGACTCCAGGTTTGGATAGACAACTGAATTACCACTTTTTACTGAAAGCACATCAGTGAGGCTGATGCCTGTTCTCTGAAAGTCAAGGCAGAAGGCAGCAAGAAAGATCTTGCACATGACATGCATGTGATGCTTTACTTGCAAAAGGTGGAGAACACACCAGCCAGCTCCTGAGCTGAGCTGTTTGAAGCCAGTTCTAACATCCCAGTCCTGCTCTGGAGACACTTCACCATCATCAATCACTGCAGAGTCATTTAAAGTTAATATGTTGATTTCTGCTGACTGAGGTTCTGACCCAATTCACAGAATCACAGGATGGCTGAGTTCAGAAGGGATCTCTGGAGGGCATCTTGTATCAAATTTAGATAGAACTTTGGATACAGTAATATCCAGTTTTCTTTCCTCCAGCAAGAGACCAGAAAGAACAGCCAGTTCACGAATATGTCAGGCATCCTGGACCACAACTGAACAAAATGCAGAAAATAGGTTCCTTCCTACTTGGTGGTTGCATTTTATTTGTTTAATGCTCTAAGTAGGCCTGAAGCTTTATAGGTTTACCAAAATATAGATGATGATGAAACAGCTTAGTGTAAAAGACAAATTATATATGTGAAAAGAATAATCAGATCTTATGTGGATCAACTCAAAGATGAAGAGAAAGACTAGATAAGCAAAAAGAAAAGAAGCTCAAGCAACTCTAATTTCCTTCAAAAGCGATGCAAGGATTTTGTATCATATTCTCCTGGTACTTTTTTATTCTTATTTTTACCACTTCATTATTGTTTGCTGTTAATCCATTACTATTTTTACCAATGCAGCAGGAAAGCTTCTGATGAGACGAGGGAGATGTTTTCTTAGAGCGACTGGAACTGGTGTAGATTTTTGAATTTAAAAATGTCACTCTCCCCCAGCTGGTTGGCAGGTAGATTTAAGGATTTGGTCTGAATCAACCAATAGCTTCCACTTGTGACAGACACATGAATTCTGGCAGAGCACCAACTCCTGGCAAACCTTGGCTAGCCAGCACCTACCTTTGCCTCAGGGCTCACTGAATCCACATTTCTAGGAAATATTTTACAGCCATCTGAATTATTTCAATTATGGCCCAGGTAATGTTTCTCTTCACATTGTTCCATCTTAACATTCTGCTCCTACATTTTTAAAAGTGCATTTTAATGATTCTCAATTACTAATTGAAAAACAAATTTTCGATGCAGAATTAAAAACAATCTGAAAACAGATTATGTATCATTATCCCACCTGGAAGAATGCAACAAACATCATAATCCTATCTCACTTGCAACACAGTAATGAAGTTAAAAATGGTCTTAGTGCTCTTAAAAGGAAGCTTCTATTCAAGAGACAACACAGTTGTGAGAAAAAGGTATCATTTACTCCAGCACAGCCTTGCCTAAATGCTGGCTGAGGTTTCCATGGTTAACCTAAATTAAAATTAATTCCATATTTTTTGACAGAAGGTATATAAAGTAATTTTCATATTTTCTTCTTCAACTATAATTAAAAACATGGGAAAAAGGCTTCATATGCCTCAAGTATGAAGGTATATTACAGCAGACGCTTTTGGTTTTGAATGGTTCTAACAATTATGTTAATTGAGACTAAATTAAATGGGAAAGCAGAGTGTCATTATTGCCTTCCTGTGATTATACAGTTCACAATACACATACCCTGTGCCTACAAGGCAGTAACAGCCTGTGTGCTAGACTTGGTTACTTGCTCTAAAAGGAAGAGAACCTTAATGCAGATTTGATCTGCAGTCACCGAACACTTCTTTTGCAAGAATTATCAACCAGTAATTCAGAAACAAGAGAAGATGATGGGGGAATATAAAAGACTTTTATAGTAATTTTCAAAAGGTAGCCATAGGAAAGATGTGAAATATATAGTATCAGAGGGAAACATAAAATGAAGAGTAGTTTAGCTTGTGTTCAATGCAAGATCTACTTTGTCTATATAATGAGTGAGCAGAGAGGTTTAATGTGTGAGAAGTGCACAAATGGTCTAGGTCTTTCAGGATGCAGAGACAGGACACAAGATGCTTCCAAAAGAATCTTCTCAGCAGATTAAAACCACTCTCAATCCATAAGGGCCTTCTGATGGCTTCCCATAAGGGAGTCCACAGGTGCACAATCCCAGATTAAGGGCATCCTGCTGACGAGCACTCAAAGGCATGACATCACATTATGGAGAGCTTTAATAAAAGCTGTCAGAATGCACTGAATCATCATCATCCTACTGGCTTCTACCAATAAATCCACTGTTTTCAGCCCTTCACAAGTTTCTCATTGTTTCTTAATCAAATATGTATGTATTTTACAATTAATTTAAAAAGTGACAAAATAAACAGGAAAAAGAAGTTTTTCTACACTTAGCTCTTAGAATCAGTCCTGGGCAACCTGAAACTCAGTGATAATTTGTTAACATACAGTTGCTACAACTGCTACAGAGAGAAAAATCTCTCTTTGAGGCATTCTAGGTTAGATAACTCACATTTCACTCTGGTGGATGAAGTACAAAGCTTGATTTTGGAAATGCATATGGGGAGGTGGGAAAAGAAAAGCACAAGTGTGTTTTCTGAAGACCTGTTCAAACCCAGTGGTCTCACCTGCTTTCCCATACTCTCAGACTAAAAGACTTTGGGCTGAAATAATAAGCAAGCGCTATGTCTGGGCTGGAATATATTGGCCTAGTTTTGTGAACAGCACTGACTCCAAAGCTAGTTCTATAACCACTCTTCACTGGGAAAAGAGTTCATAAAATAAAGCAGGGGGATATTTTTAGCATTTTGAATTCTCCACTAGCAAATAGAAACCTTCACTCAAAGTAGATGAGCTTGCTTTGAATAATTTTAAAATATACAAACAGAAGCAACCCTATTAAAAGTCTTAAAATGACATTTATTCAGTCAATGTGATAAGAAAGAATTCTATTACTTGGAAAGTGCTTTTCTAACTCTCACCTTTCAATCATTATTTGCATACAACCCAAATCACATCTGAATAAATTCCATTGGCCTTCCTTACGTACTACCCAGCATTATTTATATTCATGTAGGATTACTAGTGTACAGGATAACCAAATACTTCCCCAGGAGACCTGACTGCAAATTAAAGAGGAAACAGCTTCCTGTGTGAAAACTCCAGAAGAGGAAAGATCCCCAGGTTAGATATGGAAAGACACAGAAACAGATGGCTCCTTATTTTCAATAAGTGAAAAGCAATGACTGGAAGAGGGGAGGACAAAGTGCAAAGTGAGAAACTATCAAAGATTGTGGCTATGTGAGAAGACCATAGAACAAGCAGATGAGAGCATATAAGATGAAGGAAGATCATTTGACTTAGACTCATAGGCATTAAGCAAGACAGATTTAGCAACCCTGCACAGGGGGAAAACTGTTAATTTTGCTAAAGTGAGAGCTAGGAGTTAAATTGTCTCATCTGATGTAGGGTTTCTGGTTAGTGGCAGGGATGTCACTCTGTGTCTCCACTCCTCATCAATAAAGGAGGACATTGCACAGAAAAGCCACAAATGATTCAGGGGACAGTCAAGTGATGAGGGCAAGATGTGAACCTGCAGAGACAGCTCTAGCTAACAGATCTAATGAAGAACAAAAAAAGGAGAGAGAGGGAAAGAGGACCTACAGTGACATAACCTACCCGAATTTTAGAGAGGAACACAAATGTTACAGACAGACCATGACAGGTGACACACAACAACAAGAAAGAGAGAGAAACCTCTGAACACAAAAGGCCTGGAGAGGAGGAAAAATTTCACTAACTGAGAAGTGTGACAATACAGAGAAAGACATATCCAAACGACCAGGCTGACTAAAGTTAAGAGCAGAACAACAGACAACAGACACTCAGAACAACAGACACTCAGAAATCTGAGTGTCCCCTCAAAGGAAAGATTTCTAGTTTCAGGGAAATATTATTTGATCACCAGTTACTGCTAGGTGTAGTGGGTACAGTCTATTACTACCAAATATCAAGAAGAAAAGCACAGGAAAGTTACAGACAGGAAGAAATAGGGTTCCTGCTTGGGGTGGAAGAAGGGATGGGATGGAAAATTTCTTCAAAGATAGAGAAAATGGGGGAAAGCCCCTTGTCACATATAAGGACTTCAGTCTAAGAAGTCTAAAAATAGATTCTTCCTTTTAAGTGTGAGCTATGGGCAGAATGGAGTAGTTATTCAGTTAGATATAGGCAGTCACAAGATGAAACTCATGTACCAAAAGAAGCAAGCAAAGGTGACAAGCAGTTGCAAACAGACTGACTGGTTGCAGAGAGGATCAGAGGGGCAGAGGAGACAGACAGCTGATCAGAGAAAAAAAATGTTCTCCAAGGGCGCAAAAAACCCTCCTGAATACATGTGAGTTTGTCTGAGCAGGTTTGAGTGTACGAAGGGCCCAGAGGGAAGCAGGGAATGGATGGGACTGAGGCAGCACACAGTGGCAGTATTTCCTTGTAAAATGCTGGGCAACTGCTGGAACTCTGGCCATTCACCCTCATTACTTGTTCTAACCACCTCCTGAAAATGAGCTTTCCAAGTGTAACCAAGAGCATATGTACAAGTTCTTGCTAACTCCAACTTCCTTCTTTGTTATTTATTATTTTCAGGTATGACTAATACACAATAGCTGTGGGAGGCATGTCCTGGTCCCAGGCAGACTGCTCCTGCCCTAAAGTCTAAAAGCACAAAACAGATCCTGTGTGGGAGAAAGCAAATAATACCATCTCCATGTCACAGGTTGAGAACTGGGGAAGAGAGCTAGTAAGTGATTTCCCCAAGATTTCTCAGGAACAGTGGCAAAACTGGATATTGAAACCCTCTCTTCAACATTCATCTGGTGCTTCAGTCACAAGGACATTGTGACTCTTCTAAGGACATTCCCTCTCATCCTCAGAGTGTTCTGGTAACAAGAATCTTTGACTGAATGTATATATCTTAAGGTCTCATTGAACCATGTGCAATTTTGCCTCTATCTCCAGCCTCCTTGTAGCCACTTTTGGTCTGAGCTGGAATTTGCAGTGCTACCAACTTCATCCACAAAGCCAACTTTTATAGGTACTTACAGTTCTGTTGGTGAAGTTACTAAAATCTGCCACTAAGATTTGCTTGATCATCTCTGGTGAGGAGACCACCACAAACATCTGGCGACCAATATAATACCTAGAAAGAAGTAAAAAATAATTTTAGCAGATGGTGACCACAGAGAACTATCTCCTTCTCTAAAATATCTCTTTTTGCTTCAATATACTTGCAGTGAACAAATATCACAGAAAATGTATTTCCTTGGGTAAAGCAATATCTTTCCAGCCTGTTAAATTAAGATGCATGGACCTGGAATTTAAAGGAAACAGCTTCAAATCTTTTACTGATTAATCAATACTCAGCCAACATTTTAACATAAAGGTTTACACACTCTTTCCTTACTCTGAATTCTGTGCAAAGTGATGTAGTATCACTAAACCAAACTGCAGAGGAGCAAAACATTATAAACCAACTGAAATAATCATGACAGACCTACAAAATTGCATTTCCTGCCATCAGCCACACGAAATACCTTTTCTTGGCTAAGCCCTGCCTCTAATGAGTCTTTCCAGAAGTTCCCCCTGTGTGACTGTAGTAAAGCACATTTCCACCACTTCTATTGGCACTGGAACTGAGTGCATCTCAGGCTCTGCATTGCTATAGACAAATCTTACATTACACTAATAGGGAGGGGGGAAAAGGAGGGGAAAAAAGTTTTACCAAGTCTAAGAGAATTAGTAAAACTTCAGAAGAAGAGGTGATAGGAGTGTCTGTGCCGGTACACCCTCTATCTCCCTGCTCCCAATTCAATACGACCTTCTGGGTCTTCACACCATTGAGGATGCTGCAGAGTCACTGGGACCTGTCCCAGCCCTACAACTTCCAGGGGTGCAGAGCTCCCTTCTCCAGCACCATTTCTTCCAAGGCCCACAGGCACTCCATGGCTGGCTGCTCTGCTGGGGGAGAAAAAGCACGACCAACAAGCAGAGGTCGCTTGCAGTCCCTGCCTTTGTTGATCACTGGACCAGAAAATCTATTCAGGACCAGAAAATCTATTCAGGCAGCACTGTCTTTTCTCCAGCTGGAGAGAGGAAGAAGAGGCTGGAGCAGGCACAGGAGGGCCAAGCAGCTCATAGCAGAACACAAGAGCAATACCACAGATGCTGCAATATGAGAGTAATATCCATGCCTAATCATTTAGGTACGATACCGCTCAGTATCGATATATTGTTTATCACCTGTCTACACTGCAACAACTGAATAGACAAGCAAGCCCTGGACTGAATTAAATATAGTAACTAGGGGTTCCCATGGCAATGAAGCTGCAGCAGCCTGATTTCTTCAAGGGCAAGCAAATTAGACAAATATCTTGATTCCAAAGCAAGGTTTCACAGTCCAATTTGACCTCCCTACTGCCCAAACATGTAACAAAAAAATGGCAGAGAAGAACACAATCCTTCCTTCCTTTAGGAAGGAAGAGATCATCTTTTCTTCTCTCATGGGTTTTCAGAGGGAACTTTTATTTCCCAAATGCAACCCACAGGTTCTGCTGGAACATTAGATATGGGTGGTGTGGTCTGTGAGGGTAAACCTTTTTCACCCCTCCCAGTTTGCTCAGTCACAGCAAAAGTAGCTGTCTGTAATGGTCAAACTTTTATTCAGAATCCTCATAGGTGCATAAAAAAGAGCTGATGCCTCTGATTAAAGAAAGTTTTGATCACAGATTTTAATAGAAGAGGATAATGCTCTACATGAAACTTTGGTGTGTGTTCTGTACCATTTTTCTGGCATCAGAGAGGCAACCCAAGCTCTCAAGGCAACGGCATGTGCTGCTCTGAACCTCCCCCAGAATGACCAACCAGGAATACTGACCTCTCATGCTCACACCTGGCTTTTCTTTTTCTCCCTCCAAGTTTAGCAAGTTCCTTGTCACGTTTATTGGTTAGTGACTGATAGTCCTGCAACAAACAGCTTTTCATAGGGACCAACTTCCTGACATCAGATTCCAAATCTGAATCAGAAACTGGTTATGTCTACCCAGACAGCTTAACTCTGACCAGCAAGGGGCACCTCACAATACATCAGGCAAAGCATGTGTGAGTAAGAGAGACACAATTCCAGTTTATTTCAAACCTGGGAAATTGCAAAGCTCCAGCTCCTGTCCACTGGGATTACAGGACGCTACTCACAGCAGGAGTCTTTATGTCACAGTGCACTTTGTGCTTGAAAGCATTCAGGACTAAAAATTTGGGACAGGAGCATCTCCTACTCAAGCTGTTTTTATGAGAAAGTGACTCACAAGCCAAGCTTACGCAAACAAAATCTATTCATCATCCTCCAACTCAGACCAGTCACCCAAACTCCCAGTTCTGTTTCCACAGCTAAGCTCTTTTTTATTTACTCTTCACTAACTTTCTAGCTATAGGCACCTGCTTCTTCTTTCTTTATGCAGTTATAAATTAGGGCAGAGAAGGAAAAGAAGGGGGGAAAAATCCCCTACAACTAATAGATTGAAAATGCTAGGGGAAAAAAACAAACAACAAACTACTTAAATTGATTTTTAAACTAAGTTCTGCCTTTTTTTTAAGGAATGACTGCTATAAAGCACACACATTATTGGATCTCAAACAGCAAAAGCTCTCTTCCTGCCTTTTTTTCATTCTCCTACTTTCTGTATACAATCTTTCTAACCTTTTCTGGGACACAAAAAGATGAGTCTGTGTATGAGCATACTTTGGAAGTCAAAATCCATAAGCCAAAGGCATTACTTCCATGGCCTTTCCCTGAAGTTAAGGAAAAAGGACAAGTAAAACTAACTGTGATACAAAATCACCTGAGCTATTTCATTCAGCAAACACAGGCTTGGAACCTGAAAAGCTGCCAGAAAGATGCTTAACTGAGTTTTAATATATTTTAAATCCTTTGCAGGATCAAGGCCTCAATCACAAAACAAGAGGCTATCTCCCAACTAGGTGTTTTGGATTTTTTTCACTTGTTTCAAAATAGCAAGTAAAAGATAAAATCCTCCTGAACAATAATCTATTCTTCCCAAGTAAATAACATATTCACTCCTGCCATGTAACTTCATTTTGATTCTGTATTACTGGATGAGGATATCACTAGTCCCACATAGACTTAGATTTATTATTGAACAAAACCTGATATTCTTGTCAGATTTTAATAAATAAGAGTTTGAGAAAAACAAAAGCCTCTGGCCAAGTACACTGCAAATGGATTCATGAATAATTTAGGACAGCACTTTTTATTAACCTTTCCTAGGTTAATCTTTCCACAGGGCTCATTCACTGAAGTCCTACCTTTAGCTACAGTACCACCACACTGCTTGACCCAACACTTTATAATATTTTCATCTAGGGTTTTTAGGGTGGAAAACAAATACTTGAGAATATCTAGCCTGCTCCTGCAGAGAAGCAAGAATTCATGCATGTACCATGACACCCTTGGGGAGATGCAACTCTGTCCTCATGGAAATCAGCTGTAACTCTGCCACACCAGCAAAAATAAATTTCATGACCAACACATGGAAGCAAATTTTCCTGTGTAGACGAGGCATTGCTTAATTAAGTTATGCTGCTGGGGCGATTTCTATTATATTTCAGTTTAAACTGCAGCCCTCCAGAACAGCAAAAGAACTTTGCATTTTAGACCAGTAGCTTTAGCTCCATTGGAAGGTGAGGCAGGAAAGACCTGATACCAGTACATAAACAGCTCAAGTACAGTGTGAGCTTGCTCCAGCAGATGAAAATGTGGATGAGGAGCCACTGTCCCAGCAGGCTGCTGGTGCACATGCAGCCCCCTCGTGCCACATCATCCCCAGCATGGCCTGGCAAAAGGCTGTCACAAGCATTCAGCAGAGAGCACAGGTCTGTTCCCAGAAGCTGCAAAAAAAAGTAGAGATTGCCAAAGGGCTTGCAGGTCAAGGATGTGGTTATGTCACAGAGCATTGAACAAAATAAGCCAAACTTCATCAGAAGTGTTTCAGTAACTGAAGAGGCTACAAACACCCTGCACACCCAGCTGCAGCAGTTTCACTCCTCAGAGCAGACAAGCACCCCTCTTAAGGCAATTCATGAGACAGACAGAGATGACTGCCTTGTGTTCAGGGGTCACCCAGGACGTTGCAGTCCTCTTTACAATGATTCAGTCATTCACTAAACACATCTTTTCTTTTATCCACAAGAATAAACAGCAATCCAGCAATGATATCTGCAGGTTTGCTCATGCACCACCATTGCTCTCTGCAGAGGTATGACTTAGGTGTCTCAACCCCACGCCCAGTGCCTGCCATGGCCAGGGCCACAGAAGATAACCCATGGAAGTAAGAGATGCCTGCCAAGCCCAGCTCTGAGCTGAAATAGGAGTGATGAGACAAGGGGCACACTGGACTGCCCAGTCCCTCCTGAAACACTTCAGTGATCATTTTCCTTCCCAGTGTTTGACAGAGAGCCCCCAGAATGCAGATTTCTGTTCTCGGATCAAAATCAGCTGCTTTTAACTTGAAAGACCAATTTAGCATCAGCGTTTCCATGCTCCCAAGACCATCCTGGCCACACTGCATGGTCAATCTGCTGCCCTCAGCATCTCCCAGCTCCTGGCTGTGCCCCCTGAGCAAAGCTCACAGCAACGTGGCCTTGTTGCACAGGAAAAGTGGAGAGCACACACAGTACCTCATGGCAAAGGGCCATATGTTTTTGTATAACATCCATGTGGGAAACACCTGCAACCCTTTCACCTTGTTTACAGTGCTGCTGTCAATTCACAGAAGACTTTGATCTTCCTATCTATTATCAGCCCCAATCATAAAACATATATATGCTGTTAGGAAATAAGCAAGGCTTTGTTTTCTATGCTGTGGTCTGGTTAAGTACACAAAGATCACCTGTAGAGCCACATGAAAATAGAATATTTTATTATTGCTATTTTCTTGGGGGAAGAGCAAAGAACAAAGGAAAAAAAAGGCAGTGTGGGCAGAAGGAGAGGTGTACAAAGACACAGAGATACAGTGGGAAAAGGCCGATTTCCTTAGGCAATTTTTCCTTAAAAGAAGTTCCTCGATTACTCTGCCTCTTTTGTTTAGAGACACCCTTCCATTGCAGGCAGAGAAACATAAAAACAAATAGCACAATGCTTGTTTAAAATAGGCCTGAAGCCCTGCCTTACTTAATTATTTCAGAGGCCAGCAAATTGATTTGTCATAGCACTGTCCCCTTTCAGTGCTCGAAGGCAATTCAGATGTGGTAGGACTAAGCAATATATAATGAACAGCTGCAAAACCCAAACACAATCTGCACAGAAAGGGTTAGCTTGGGCTGAGAGGAAAGGAAAGGAGGGGGACAAATTTGTCTAGTACATGAGTATTATTTTTATTATTTGTATTATTAGCAGGTAAATGTTTCCAAGAGCCCCATATCCTAATTTGACAGGAGATATTCATACATAGAAATCTTATTCTAGGCCTGTAGAGCCTAAAACTTAAATAACCTGAAATGACAGTGGGGAAAATAGCATCTTCCATTTTCCATCTGAGGGACTGGGGAACAGTCAGGTATGGAGGAGATGGGAATTGCCAGCAATCAGCTTTTTCTTTTTCCTGTTGACACCCTGTGGGAGCAGAGCTTCTCAGCTGCTATGTACCTGGAAATTGCATGCTAGCTTTTTTTGGGAATGTTGGGAACTAACTCCTCTGCCATTTGTTCTGCATCCTAGGCTGTAACTAGTCAGCAAGGTGCTTCCCTGGACTATTTTTACAAAGCACTCACAAGTTGAGTATCTCCAGATTAGAGAGCCACAAAACACCCATTAACATCGTAAGAGAAGGAAAACCAAAAAAAATCCACCCCAAAAACACAACACCCAAGAAACAGATGAAATTACTGCACATGAAAATGAAGCCCTAGTAGCACTAAGTCTCAGGTACAGAGAAAAGTTTCAAAGCACAACTCTACCAAGACACACACCTCATCCAGAGACTAATCCAACCCATTGTGTAAATTAATGAAAAAAAGAGGCATGGCCACACTCATTTCTCTTTAAGAATAAATTGTTCTTAATTTCCTTTTTTAATGAACTACGTTTCTTTCCATGTTGTGAAAGCTTTAAAAGAAGAACATAGGACTATTAATTTAATTCCTGGAGGCATTAAAAATATAATGTAACATAAAATGCTTGTTCACACATACTTCCTGCGCTGCTCTGTGCAGTTACGCACCTAACTCTTTGTCCACACACCTGGGATTTAAAATGCTATCTTCTACACACCAAGAACTTCTGTGCTATCTCAAACTCACACCTTGTCAGAAGGCCTCTGCCTTCTGACATGCTTAAGGAAGTACCAAAAAGAAGGAAGAAGATTCTGGGATTATTTATCTTCTTCCCACCACTAAAAGCACAGATATCTTTAAAGGAGTTCCTGCCTGGTCAGGTGTAGTAAGAGACTTGTGGTATGAAAGTTGTATATTTGAAGTTGACAACGAAGAGAAGGAGGGTTGATTGAGTTCATTATAATGCACAGAGTTGGTAGAATCTTTCAAGTAACTTATACCAGGGTACAAATGAAATCTGAGCATCTCTAACCTCAGGGTTTAGCAACTTGAGGGTGTCACACACATTTACTAATCCCTTCCCCCAACCAAGTGAGCAGTGCAGGAGACACAGGCTCTGTATGGCTGTGTTAATTCATTCATGAAATGAAGTAGATGACATTTAACCACATATAAGAAATGACAGAGATTAAATTAAGCTCACAAAGTGCCATGAAGAGGGAAAAAAAAATCTCTGAATTATACAAGCATATTCAGCAATCTATATCCATTTGGTTTTTGGAGTCAATCTGAGTCCAGACTTCAGCACAAATACAAAAACTCAAGCCCACTTTCAGGGGCTGGGGACAGAAGGAGCAAAAGGGATGGACAGGGATAGCAATTGTTTATTTTCTCTACTCAGGTGGGCTGCAGCAGAAGCTGGGCTCCAGGGCAGTGCAGAGCCACGGGGTTGTGGGCTGTGCTCCTCCACAGCCGGGGAGCTGCCTCTTCCCAGTGCTGGCAGGGGTTATTTTTATCCTGCCAACTGGGCTAAGATGATTGCCGCTGCCGCCGCTGCTCCGCGTGCTCGCATCACACCGCTAGCGCTGATTAGCTACATCAGAATTCCACTTCATTAATGCCAAATGAAGGCTGTAAATAAGGCACTGCTTTTACAGGATGCTGCTGGAAATGAGAAGTACTGTGATATTAATAAGCAGCCAGTCACTCCTCCTGCGTGGGTGCGTGGTGCTGCTGTGACAGGGTGATGCTCAAAGTCCTCACAGCTCTTCACCTTGGCAAGAGTGCCAGAACAATGTTTCTAATTCTTTTCCCATGGTGCTTCCCATCAAGTTGGGCTGTATTAGTCTGTGTTTTGTTACTTCTGTTTAGACTGGGGTATTTTCACCAGAGCTTGTTTTGTCTGCGCTCGCTAAAGCGCGCTCTGCCTGGCTGGCCTCATGTGACGGTGCAGCAGCATTTGTTTCCTGTGGGTTTCAGCATATTTCTGTGCCTGGCCTTTCTGGGGCTTGTTGAGATACAGCATGAGAACAGCCTCATCTCTTTGCACCTAATTCAGTACTAAAGTACTCCTTTGCCATACCTTGAGGGGAAAAAAACATTAAGTTACTTTTTCCAGAACACTGGATTATTATTTCTAGGGAAGGCTACCTCTGGAAGATAGCAAACTGTCTGTGTCTCCAAACTTTACTTGCTACTATGAACACAGTGTTCATTTGTATGAACTTGTATGAGCCTATTATAGTCAAGGGTGCTACCTATTTTTACAGTGGAATGAAAAGAAAAAACTTACAAGATGGCTGAGGAGGGTAAGCAGACAATGTTACTTAGTCCAAGCAAGGCTCGCCGTTTTTCCTTTCTTTTTCGTCACCACATAAGGAAGGGATAGGGATCTGCTGAATGCTTATCCTGATTTCTAGTTAGGTTCCTTTGACAGACAGGTAAGCAATTTCTGGGAAACCACAGGCAGCATTACCCTGGCAGGGCTAAAGCCATTTCACACAAGATAAATGGAGACAGAGCAGCACACTTGCAGAAGATGAGGGATACAACTGTGATGCTACATGAAATAATATGGCTGAGAGAACAAGTGGAGGAGGGGAATGCAATGCAGGGCTGCTTTCTAGCAAAGTATGGGGGACCTATCTGAACACACATCTGTGGAGCCAGGGAGGATCCTGCGTCCCAGAAAACAGGGGGGCATGTGTGTGTCACAGTGCAGGATCCAAGAAAAATCTGGGGACAGGAGGCAAAAGGAGAGGATGTGTGCGACCATACAGAGAAAAGGAAAAGGGAAGGTGGTCAAAGGATTTAAATATAATTTGTGATACCACAACATCACAAGGTACAGCAGATGATAAAGCAGCTTGACTACAATAAAAGCAGAAGTGTAATAAAGTTTATAGTTACACACCCATTACTAAACTTCATATAAGCAAACATTCCAGGGTGACTAAAACAAAACCCTTGTGATGTGACTGCTGCCTCTCAAAGTCATTCTGACCATGATAAAATTTGTGTTCTTTTTCCTCCCTGAGACCTGATATCAGGGTACACAGAAAAGCCATCCATAACTCTGCCTTTCTGCAAACTTCAACTCATGTGTGCTTTACTTATGATGGCCAGAACTCAAGTGTGACTGGAGTTCTTCACTTCTCCAGTTTGTGAGAAAACTTAGCCACTTTAGCCCTGAGGAAAGAAAAGGCTCTCAGAAAAAGACATGTCCTCATACATATCTTCAAAAGCAGCATTCAGAACAGAGACATTCAAAACCAGTAGGCTGTTTCTGTTTGTTCTAATTCTGTACTTTATCTTTCATTCCTTTATAGGCAAGATAGCTCATCTGCCTCCTGTAAATAGGATCAGCAGTGGTGGACAAAACAATATTTTATTTTTGAATGTATCTGAAATAAACATGTACATAATTTTCTTTCAGTCTACTCCTTCTTACTGGCATTTTGATCTTAAATCAATGAGAGAGTTACATTATATACTATACCATCCCTCTTACTACCTTTGCTCTGCTTAATGCAGATGCATGCATTTCTGAAAAAAACCTGTGTTGATATTAGAATATTTCAATTCTTCAATAATAGATAGGAGTCAATATACTGTTTTGGTTTTTTTATTTTCTTCATGAACATAGCATGATGGAATGAGTAAGCCAAATTGAATTTCATGTAACTACACATGCAACAGACCATCTTGAAGAATAAGAAGTGACACTTTGACTTGGTCATGATTACTAGCCTGAAAATATCTGAAGTTTAAGCGAGTGAAATGAGGGTTTCATAAGTGGGAAGGCACAAGCCACTCATTCATTTGGTTTGTGTGCAACACAGACAGCGATCTCAGTCAACAATGGACAGCCTTACTCAGGGAAGGAAAGGTTTGTCAGATGAGCCATGAGGGGACAGTAACTGGGACTCGCTTTTCTTGCACAATCTGCCTGAAAAAAATCTATCTAAACAAAGGAAAAAAAGATAGTAACCACCTACTAAGCTCTTGGGAATGGACTTTTTATGCTACAGCATACAAAATGCACACAGGAAAGATTAATTTTTTTACCTATAGCAGCACGTACTTCTTCTATACATTCTCAAGATAAACACAAACCCATTTATTTTGTTAATGCATTATTAAATGTACACTAATAAAAGTAATTTCCCAATGCTTGATGCATTTATCATGAAACCACTAGCAGAATTCTTTACAATAGAAATGCTAGCAGTACACATGGCCAACCTAAATTATCTAGGGAAATGGCTAATATCTGACCAGGCAGAAACATTAGAAAGCAGGGTTTTGTTATAGGAGAGAAGGAGAAAAATAGATGTATTTTCTTACAGAAAAATTGCAATGATAAAATTATTTTTAATAGAACAATGCTACAGCTCCAGGAAATTTTCCTGAATCAATTCAATCTGTGTCGAGCAGGACTTTAAAAGCCCATTAAAAATAACCATGATAAATTTCCTAACCTCTTTCAGTGCACCACACAGAAGACAAAGGAAATTGCAATTCAACAGAGATAGAAAAGAAAGAAAATAACAGAAAAACCTGATAGCTTGTGTATCAGCACTAACATCCTCACTAACAACAACCAGCAAATCTGTACCACAAAGGACAAGAAGAGCAGGAATGATGTGTACAGCTGACAATGGCACTCCAAAGTAATGACTTCCAGGAAAATCTATGTTATAAATGGACAACGTGCTGCTGAGAGGTAGTTGAGTCACAGCTTTCATAACATGGCAAATTATTTTAGCCTAAGAATGAATGTACCAAACCCCAGGGTGTGTATGGCTCTGGTAGGGCAACTATGGGGATTACATCCAACAAACAGCTAATATGCTCACCTGGTTTAAATTATTAAAACCTCACTAAAACCCATGCAGGTTCAGGAATTTTTTTCCTCCATATTTAATGTGTAGTCATGAGAGACAGATCATGTTTCAAACTGTAATACTGGTGAGAACACTGTCTAGTTGACCTATTTTCCATTTACCATGTTGTACATATCATCAGTTGTAAGAGACACACTTCCTTTGCTGCTCCCTTCTTTGTGGTGGGAGAAAGGGGGCAATTACATAACAAATGGCCTACACATCACTTTATAATGAAACAACCCAAATCCCTGGGGATGGAATAACACCTGTAGCCCTCCCTCCCACAGCCATATCCTTTCACCTTTGTTGGTCAGTCCTGTTCACCCACTCCTTCTGCTGACCCCCAGCCAGAGCACAGCAAATCCTACTGACACTGCTCTGCACATGTGTGAGCTCCCTTCACAGCTGCACTTAACAGCTGTCCCAGGCCCACATCTGGCTGCCTGGGGACATGAGTGAAAAGTAGACTCAAGAATAGACTCAAGAATTCCTCCTCTCTGCCTCAGTTATAGCTGCTTGGCTGCACACCACAGGATTCCCATGGTCCTGCTTAATTTCTGAGTCCATGTCACCATTCTGCCTTGCTATGCTACTCCCCAAACCCTCTGGATCTCTGGAGTCTGCTAGAGCGGTTTCCTAGAACCCTTGTCTCCAAACAGTTCAATGAACATGGAACACCAGTAGTTACGATTAAGATTTCTCAGAACAATTCTGAAAAAAACCAGCATTTTTAATTGCTCAAAGTTTACTTAGAAAAAGGGGGAAAAACAGTAGATTTGAAGACAGACCAATGTAAACACCTCATGTTCCTTCTAAATATAAATGTATTGGGCCAATTTCAAGCAACTTGATCCTCATGCAATGACAGAGGTATAGCAGAGATACAACCCTCTGAATCTATTCATAACCCCTACAAACGAAGCACAAAAACAATACAAGCACAACTGTAGTATGAGCCATCATTGAAGTAAATATATTGATCTATCAAAAATGATTGAAGACTGACAATAAAAGGGTTATAAATTCTTAGAAGAAAGAGAAAGCAAAAAGCACAAAACCAACCCACTGAAAAACTCCCACCTACATTCACAGGGAAAAATAGACTGGAACAATAAAACACAATGGCAGTGCCTGTACATCTTTGATAGCTGCCCCTCCCAAAAGCTGGAACAATCCTGCTATAAACCAAGCAAATGAAAATGTAAATGCATGAGCAATCGTCTGGGGGATTCAGATGCTTCGTGTCCTATAGGCAAAGAAGGAAGGGGAAAAAGGTAGGAAAGCACAAGAAGGCACCACTTTTAATATCTGCAGTTATTGATTATGCTCTTCTCACCTGAAGCCTTTTAAATCCAGCAGAGATGTTCCAGTATATAGGGAATGCTGGGTCAGTACTGCCAGCAACACCCCTCATCCTCTGACCCCAGTGTAATCTGCTGCTTCCACTCCTCTGGCAGCAGGGACAGCCTGTGGATTTCAGAGGTGCCAGCCATGTGAGTACAGAAATTTCTGCCTGCAGAAATCCAATATCCAAAATGGCAATCCCAGAAGAGGCAAAGACTGGGAAATACCCTGAGTGCAATGCCCAGAGCAGTCCCATGGCTAGGTATAAACACAGGGGGGTCTGCTCCAAGGCTTACAAATTGTGTAGTTGTTTAAATATTTTGCTAAAGAAATGAACTGAATGAAAATTTCACAAACTTCTGTTCTCCACTACTGATGAAAATCCAATGGTATTAGTTGCAGGATGAAAGTAAATAAAATGCCAGTGAGACAGGAGAAAATATGGGTCTGTAGTAAGAATAAGTTTAGGTATTTCATATATTAATCTTCCCATTTTTTAGTATATATCTCTATTTCAAAAATAAAAATTTAAATTACTTTAATGGGATTTAATATTTAAAAACTAATGCCTTTCCATGTGATGTCACATTACCATCTGACCTACTTTAACATTTGTCTCTGTACTGCACTTGGAGACCTACTTTCTGCCCCAAACATAGCTTATTTCCTACTGGTCTAAATGGACAGCTGGTGAACATATAAAATTGTTAGGCTGCTTTGGTAACATTTTACTTTGGCTTTTCACAGGAAGTATTTCATAAGATGTTCCATACAATAAAAGGTCCCAAAGAACCAAGATCCTCTCATAATGTCACTTTGAAAGACTCTGCAGCAAATCCCCAGAGTCCTTGCCAAGATCTTCCTTCAATAAAATAGATTCCAACATTGACAGAAAAGCTTGGATTATTGCTGAGTGATAAAACATTTGCTGCTAGACCTTACAGACTCAGAACATTGCTCCCAACTCACTCCTTTTTCTGTAAACTACTTTAAGAGGTCTGGGTATGTCTACAGATTTGCTGTACAAAACCTAATTTTATTCCAAAAACTGAAGTTGTAGAACTTGAGAAAGACTTAAACATTGGGTCAAGATCTTCAAATAGTCAAGAATCTATGCCTGAAATGAAGCTACACTGAAATAAACAGCTTGAAGGTCCAGACCACCATTTTCAGGCTGGTTTGAATGGGGCAGAGAGGAGATTCTGGGACAAGACTTTAACAAAGTTAGACTAGATAAAAACTCCTATGGGAGCGTACCCCAATAACTGCTGGAGGACATGGTCAGTCTTTTCCCTGATGTTTTTGCAGAGCTGCTGTGTCTCTGCAAGGGAGGTTTCTTTGACACCACTAAGCTTTTTAATTATTCTTGTAGAATTTTATTGGTATGACTAAAACAAATCCTCCTTCAAGACCAGCCCTCAGGTTTAGCCACTAAATTTACCAGAGGGAAAGAAAGATTCACAATCCCCAGGGTAATGGTGGCTCCGCTCATCCTATGTTCCCCAAGACAGGAAAAAAAGAATGAACATAGTAACAGCTGAAAACAATTTCTTCCTCTGCATTGGGGTATACTTTTGCCTATTGCCTGATGAAATCATACCCAGTTCAGTGCCAGCAGGCCTGACATAAAACACACTCCCCAGGAAAAGAAAAGAGGTGGTGCCTTAGGATGGTGCCAAACCAACAAAGAAAAAGGAGATAGTTTGTTCCCCTTTCTACTAATAAAAAGTAGTAAACTAAAATTGATCCCCAGACTAATAAGGTAGAGGGAAAAACTACCTATTCAGTGACAAAACAATAAAAAAGTAATGAAGAGATTTATGGAATTACATAAAAAACTTGGAATGACATTACAATTGTCAGGTCATGTTGCTGTTTTCAATTCAACATGGGTAAAAAAACCAGGGAGGAATAAAAATCAGAGCATGGAGGAAAGATAGCATAGAGCTAAAGACAATGGAGAGAAGTAAGAGAAAGAGAAACTCAGAGCAAATATTTAGGGGGTGAGGGAAGGAAGTATGAAAAACATACACAAAGCCTAGAAATCACGGTCATGGACGAAAAAAACCAAAACCAGAACAAAACCCAACAAAGTGGCGGCACCAACTGAACAACAACACTGAAGGCAGCACTTGATAGGAAGCACCTCTGTAGATACCTGGCAAAGTGTAGTCATCCTCACAAAGGAAAATACTCACTATTTTTAAGAAACTAAGTAACAGACATTCCAAATCTGTTCCTCTGCAATGCTTTGGCAGCCCAAGGGGCAGAGGCCCCATGAGGTCTTATCTAAGGGCTCCCTAGAACGAGCAGAGAGGGTCCAAGCAGCACCTGCATCCTGGGGCTCCTACGTGGTCGCATGAGCAAGGGACAGAGCCATGGATGCTCCAGCCTGTGCAGGAACATCCAAGAGCCTGCTGATCTGCAGTTTTGCTCTGCATCCTTCTCCAGACCCAGCGTGGGATCTGTGGAAAAGGGAAATCCCTTTTGCTCAGTGCTTCTCATGGCACAATACAGCAACAAGCTGCTTCTGGATTTCTTTGGGCTGCCAGAAAGAAGGGAAACTGGCAATAGGGAGTGACCTGGAGAGGCAGTAATTTGACTCTCCTGCGAAGTGACCAAGGCAGGCAGGAGAAATTCCTGAACTGAGCGTTAAAATTGATCTGCTTCAAAGGCTGCCAAGAAAGGGGATGAACACACACACACATTGGGAGGCATGATACATTTGCCTCCCTCTACATATAGTGATGGGAAATTATTCAAGAAATGCATTAAAAAATTACCATGCATGGTACTGGGAACACCACTTCATAATCAGATACATAGCAAGTGAAGTCAGAGACCATTAATAGCTGTTGAAAATTGCATATTGCATGTATCTGCTTTAGGTTTGCATCAATACTTCTGGAGTGCTGTAGGAAATTCTAATGAAAGCATTTAGTACGCACAGCAAAATCCACAATGCTGCTGTTTTCCCATACTTTCTAGGACTGATATATTGAAATGATGCCTCACATTATTCAGTCTTTTAGAAGCTCTCCACCTGCCTATTTCCAAATGGTGGAAAAGGGTGGGGTGGAAATTACAAGGTGGACTTTACAGCTTGTTAAAATGTTGAACAAATACAGGCTCCAGTAGATAATGAAGGTGGTAGAGCAATGTGAAATTGTGTCTTAGGAACTAGTTTTTGTAACTCAGAATATTTCCTCCCCCTTCCTTGAATGAGGATGACACATTGTGGTATGCAGGTGTAACATGATAAGAAGCAGCAATCTGTTCAGCAGTTTCATTCCCTTTAAAACTATCATTTTAACCATTAATTAGCAAAGAAGCAGGCAGCAGAGATCAAAGATCACCTGTGCTGTATATTAGCTGTAAAATACTCCTCAGGCAGCACATTTTCAAAAGAAACTTCACTTTTCAAATACTCCTAGGATGAAGCTCACCAGGACTGTGCTTCAACAGCTAAATGCTGCACAGTACCAGCATGCAAGGAACCAAAAGGAAACACTTCTGCAGGAGAAAATGGAGGTGAAACCTTCTCCTAGCCAAGGCTGCTATGTGCACACACACAGAAGCAGACCAAGATTCAATCACGTTCCTCAGATGCCTAGATATGGTACAAAGACCTGCTCCTGCTTCCACTGTCAATCTTAGGAGCTGGCACAGTTTTGGCCAATCTCTCAGAGCTGTTCCATGTCTGACCAAATCTGTCAGCGAAGCAATTCCGAGCAGGAGATGTTCTTCTGCACAAACAGTCATTAGCTGGAGCTATGGTCACAGCAGTTTGTACATGCCATGAGCACAGAAAAAGCATCAGGAACGTGGTGCAGGTGACAGGCAGGGTCCTTTGCTGCCTTGCCAAGAGCACATAAAATGCTGTCTGTCTCATATGGTTGGATATCACACTCTCTTTCCAGAGGTGTAAAAGATTACATCAGGTCTTTAACTTACATCGGCTCAAACAGCTGCAGTAGAGTCACAGAGGGATTAGATGGAGGAAAACTGGGGAAAAGCACAACAGTGAGCACATGCCTGCAGCTCAGCCACCCCAGGGCAGTGTCTGGAGCCTCAGAGAGGAGTGGGAGAGCTTTGCACACACATGAGACTACCACTTCACCAAGGGTTTCAATCCCTATGGCTTTGCCTGCACTGAGGGCTGGAACTGAAAAATTGTGATGGGCCTTTGAGTTCTGTCTGTGAATACATAGAACACAAATGTCCCTGGACCTCCCTGGGGCAGCCAGAGGCTACAGCACCAAATCAAGAACCATCACAAGCTCAAGTTGCATGGTTCTCATGGGAGGTCACACTCCACACAGCAGATTTGTCCATGGCTGTGAGGTGCTCATCAATAAATACCTTTACAGTACTAGTACACTAGGTATCAACTTGCAATATTCCAGCGACCTAAGTACATTTGAAACATGCCAGAGTTAAACTGGTCAACTAATTTACTGTAAATTTTGCCAACAATCTGCAGCCCAAGGATCTGTATGCAGAATGTAAAATACTCCAAGTAGTGATCAGGCAGCCACAAAAACGATTCCACCTGTAACAGTGGCACAGACTCCAGCTCTCAGAACAGTGTGGTGTGCCACCTTTTGGGCAAGTCTTTAGGCATCAGTCCCACAAAAGGCTATGTTTTCAGGTCCAATTAACTCCAGAGACAAGAGGAGAAACTGGTGATGTTATACCCCAAAGTAACTCCTAACAAGACTTGTTCCAGCAGCTTGATTTAACCACTGGAGCCAAATATAACCAATACCTATTTATGCTTAACTGTGGGAATTCAGATGGAGATCTAGCATTGTACCATGAGTTCTGCCCTGGAGTTTCTGCCAGGAGTATTGTTGGGTTTCAGTTCTTTTTTGGAAAACAATTTTTTAAAAATAGCTTATTATTTACAAATTCTCATAGCGATTAAAAGAAAGGCTCTTGAAAGTTTAACTTAAAAACATTAAGATTGTCCTATTGCTCTGCCCATTCATGCAATAATATTTTCCATTTCAGAGGGAATGGCTAAGACATTTTGCAGAAGAGCAACTAAATTGTCTACATGCAAAGAGAGGGTGGAGAAGAAATATTTTTCTCCCCATTAACTTCTTCCAGGTACAATAGAACTAGGAGTTTATGTGTACCAACAGCACTAAAAATATTTTTAAGGCACAAATGCAATTGGTTTTTTATGGCCCTGATTCAGCAAGGTAGACAGACTTCTGGTTAACTTGAAGCATGTTGAGCAATACCATTGACTTTAATGTGATTACTCATGTACTCAGAGTTAGGGGTTCTGCTGTACTGTACAATTTGCAGGTAGTTAATGGAAGAAAGAGATAACTCTAACCCACATCAGCAATTCTGGGGCTGGTCAACAAGAACCTTATCACAACGCATAAAGGAGAAAGCAGTGAGAAGGAAATAAATCATTATGAAATAGCTGACATCAGCCAAAAAATATACTACTCTTTAAGAAAACAAAAATCCAGGCAAGTGAGACTACCAAAGTTCCCTGTCAGGTTACATGGGTAACAGATTATGAGGAGCTTTAAACAGCAACAGGAAGCTTGCCTTTCCTGATCATTGATTGTCCAGGTATGATTTCTTCTAGCTGAAATATGAAAAGTAATTTATTTAAAATATCAAAAAAAGGAAGTACCCAAGAGAGGTGGTAAGTCCAGTAGACCCCCACCACCACCAGTGCAAAAGAGGAAATCAAACAGGACACGATTTTTTTCATAAAACTGAGGTATTTCTTTCCATAAGCCTTCCGAAACAAAGATGAGAATACTTTTCCTGGAATTACTTTTTCCACAGAAAGCAGAAAGAGGCTAGAAATAGATGGCTTAAAAAATTTTGTGACATTAAAATAGCAATAAAGACATTGTTTCTTCAGTTAAACTCAGCCCATGATGAAGACATCAGCTGTTCCCTGCAGGAGGAGATCCTGCCCTGTCCACCTTAGGTTTGTCCCAAGGTATTTGATGACAGCAGAAGGAAGAAAAAGGCTTTGAGTAAAATTCCACATGCCCAGATCCCAGAAATGCATGTCTCTCTTCCATCCAGAAAAGGGGAAAGCCCCAAGCCCCCACACTGACAAACCAGATCTTCTACTACAATATCTTCAGGCTTCTCACAGCAGGTTGAAGCTCAATGTCCAAGTCAAGACAGAGTAAGAGTAGGGTTTGACCTGCTGCAAGCATTTTCAGATGCAAAACAACATGAAGAAAGAGTGTCACCCCACAAATGGCACTGAATTTTAATCTGTTCTCATTCTTTGTTCATACACAGTGAGGTCTATGACCTCTTACATTCTTCCCCATGTCCAAATGCACTGCTACAGTCAAAGGCAGAATAAGTTCCTTCATCCCAGAGCAATCAACTGCCCACTTGGGGCTGTGTCATATTTTCTACAACCACTGGTAGTATGTTGTTGGGCCAAGAATATATTACTTATTTTGGCAGATTTCTTTTACTCCAAATCAGTTCTGTGAAGCCATAATGATGCAATTGCAGCAGAGCAGTCAAATGCACATTAGGTGCATATAGAAAGCAAAACTAACTCACTCTCACATTGTAGAAGTTGCTTTTCTGATTCCAAAAAACATGTTGTCCCTCTTTATTTCTCTGTCTGCTTTTATCACCTATTTCCAATCAGCAGCTATTAACCTACAATTGAAATGGAACAATTTTTGTGGTGGAGGTGAGAATAAAGCAACATAGCATTAATATTAATCCAAAAAATGAGTGGTGTAAATCACTAATTTCCACAGCAAACAGGGCTACTCTCCTACAGAACTCTTATGTGAATAGGGAAATATTCAAGGCATATCTTAGTAAGTATTAGTACACTGTTTTCCAAATAGGATTGTTCTCAACTTCATTTTTGTTATGGAGAAATAGCACACATATTTTAGAGGAAGCATTTTTATAGGATGTACTCTAAATCACAGCTAAATCCAAGATTTCCACTGATACAGGACCTCTTCAAAAGTCATGTCAGGCTTGGATTACCCTGTTTAATAGCAATGTTCCATCTCTGCTTTTGCACCAAACCAGAGCTGTTTATTTCTGCCTTGGCCTCCATCTTGGGCCACCTCTGTATGAAAACAAACAGTTTTCACAGCATAAACTCACAACTGATGACTATTTGCATTGTCTGTCTTTATAAAATATCAGTACCATCACCTCTCCTTTAGATTTGCACACAGGAGCAAAGGGAAAAAAAGCTTTTGTGACCTACAAAAGCCTTCCTTGAAATAATTCTCTCCGACTTGAGGCCTTTTGGAATGGAAGGGATATATTGTTTTGACTTGATTAAAGCTGAAAAGTTGATTTGACATCCTGTTGTCAAGGAAACCAATTCACACACAAAAGAAAACAGTTGTGATGGTATCATTCAGACTATTCAAGTGACCTTAGGAAGAAAAAAAGGCTTCAGTTCCAAAGATTTGTATTCAACTCACTTCACCACTGTAGAAATAAAGATCATTGCTCTTTATGCTTATTGGAAAGCAGTTTCAATCTGGGGAAAGAAAAATGCCACATCTTCTTCCATCTGCCAGATCCAATACTTTGCTGGGAATATACACATAAACACACCTACCATTTATTCGCCTGTTTCAAAGAACCACAGAAAGAATCACAATGAAGACTCACAGGGAAGGAGAAAGAATTTCTTTAATTGACAGGACTGTGATAAATACCCCCTGACACATGCCCCACCTATTGAACAGCAGCTTGCAAGCCAGGTTTTAAAACATCCTCCTTCAACTACAAATAGACCTTACCTTGAACACAGCATTGTTTGCATCCAGCTTTGTTTTCCTGGGAGACATGGAAAAACAGATTTTTTTTCTCTGCCAGCCCCCTAGATCCCTCACAAATTGAGTTTTCCATGCATCCAATAAATGAAGCTTACCACATGCAATAAATGAAGCTTACCAATGCTCACTCTTCCTACCTAGAGAATCCCAAAGAGTCAGAACTATCCTGGCTGACCACAACCACCATCACCCAGCTTTGCAGCCCCTGAAAGTCTCACAGAGGTTTCACTCCCAAACAGCCTGTAAGTGGATTGCACAAAGGAAACTTTCTATCTGCTCACACGCTGTAATTCTACATCTCTTTCTCCAATGACATAGCCTTGCCTGGCTGAGTGAGCAGACAAATGACTAAATAGCAACTTGTCTCAAATTCAGCTTAGAGAAAAAAATAAGCATGATATTAATAAGGAGGGAAGTATACTGAGGAATAAATGCCAGTGTTCTTACATTATTGTCATTTAAGGGCATCACACCAAAGGTCACAGAGATAATAAGCCTCAGTCACTTTCCATTTGTTACACAACATACAAATTGCTGCAGCATTAATGAATATCTTTCCCCATTCCTGGCCAGCCAAGATACTGCATTATTTCCTCCTAGACAAGTAGCTAACCCTTGGAATTCATTATTTCCATCACTTCTTGCAGCACTTTGTCCTTAGGGCTGAGCATAAATGCCACGAGGTGGCTGTGACTGAAGCATCAAATGCTTGAGCCTGACTTCTTTCTGCTAGAGCTTTTTTGCTGGGAGAGCATACAGAGCTCATTGGTATCTTTTGTAATCAAACATGTATACACACAGACATTTGTATGTGCCCTCTTACAGGTATCTTAAACTCCCTGCAGACCATGGGGAAAAAAAAAGACGTTTTCATAATTTGTGGATATTGCCTGATACATATATTTTGAAATAATAGTTATGCTACAAACACCAACTGACCACAACAATAGAAGATACCAGGGGACAACTGCATTTCCACTTAAAATGATGACAACTGGAAAGTAAGTAGTTCTTGGAACAGAAATGACATTCATGGAAATGTGGAAGGGCTTCTATGAAGGGATATTCTGCTTAAACCCTCTTTACTTCTAACAAACTGCTAAGATAGCACAGCTGAGCTATAGAGAGAGGAATGCCTCATTTCTAATCTGTACTTCATTGTATTTTAAGTTTAGGAATTTTGCATAAATATAGATAGCAACAGCTGAACCAAATTCATACTATTTCATAAACTGAGGGTTTTTTAAGATGACAAATTATTATTTCCACTGTTCACTGTAAGCATAAAGAATATGCAGATGAAAAGAGAATATTGAAGGCTGGTAGCTTTGTACAGTTCTGAAAAGGACTAAACTTTATGTGCATAATTAAAATAAGAGAGAGAAAAATGAAGTCCAATCCCAAATGCTGAACTAAAATAAGCCAAGAGTATTTGCTGCATGTAATCAAACCACCTCCACCTCTGTCCCCCAAACTGAAACACTGCACTCTGCATTTTGATGAATATCTTATCTTGGCATTTTCTCCTCTCCCACCCAACAAACTCAAAGAGCAAGAGCCAGAAAGAAGAAAGCTGACAGCCCTGCTCAGCTTACCCACAAACAGGTCCATACTCTTTTATGAGTTTTGTGTGGCTCTCCCAAAAACCCTGCAAGAAAGAAAAAACCACAATATTTTAGAGCAAGAAAAAAACCACAATATTTTAGAGTGGTTAGCAGAAGCTCTATTACACACTGTTTCTACCACTCACACCAAGTGGTAGAACCTGAGCCAGGAGATCCATGGTATTAACTCCTACCTTCACCTTTCTAATATTGTCCACAAACATAGAGTCTAGAAAGGATGGCTAGAAAAACAAATCCCAACCCCAAAAAACATCTGGACAGCCATGAAATATGTTTTCATCAATGTTTTATTGTCCAAAATTTGTTACCATTTCATGATTCAATATTTTTGAACTAAGTTCATCATTTTGGTCCTGACTCAATTTTTTCAGATATGCAAATGGATGGAAAACTTAACAGATAAATTAATAAGATGACAAGTATATGAATTACTACACAAAAGGGAAGCACAGGGAACATGGCAAGGTCATCTTGTTTTGGTTTTAGTCCCATTATTAAAAAACCTGAAACCTGCCAAGTCAAAGTTTAGCACAAGGCAGTCAGCTGGTACATTCTGCAGAATAGTAAGCAGATTTCTTTTTAAAATTTTTACTGTCTTCCATTTTCATAATTGAAGAAAATTCGTATCCATTTATCTAAATAAATACCTGTCACTATACTCAATTGTTAGTGTCTTAAATGAATTCAAATTGATCAATCTAAAGAAGGTGTGCAAAATATATAATATCCCTGAAAATGAACGATAAAATACCTGCTTTAATGAAACTGCAATATTTGAGGACCGTGCTCCATTGTGTTTGCAACTTGTCTATGGAAAAAGTAACTCATCTGATTGCATTAATCTGCATTTATATTAACAGAAGACAGACTAGCATGATCTATTTTCATTCTTTAGAGAAAATTCACTAAAAAAGTAGAATACTTATGTCTCATATTGAATCTTTCTTGCTTTTTACAACATCCCACAGTATATTAGCTAGAACAATACAACTACTGTAAATACATCTACTGTTGACATAAATAAATAAGCCCATGTAATGTGTGTATGCTTTGAGAGTATTTTGCCACACTAAGCAAAAGCAAATCTGGTAACCAAAAGTAATGATCTGACTTAAAACTCTTGGGTGCTAGCTTATTGTTCAAATTAGCAAAGCACTTGCCACCATCTGCAGCCCTCACAGAGTCCCTCAATTTTTTTTTTTTAATTCTTATAGTACAGTTGTGCTTGTTTTTTTTTTTACAATCCTGGACTTGTAACACTTTTATTCTGCAGGACAATATGTCCTCAGTTTAAGGCAAGAACTCTAGGTTCTCCTTTAGCTACAAAAACCACAGGATGACGTGTAAGAAAATACGCTGAAGATAAAATTATGAAAGAGGTGGATGACAGCCTGAGGAGAATGTATATTGCCTGAAAATAATATATACTCTTCCCTGAAAAATTCTTCACTCCTGAGGTAAGCAGAAAAGCCTCACACATTAGCACAGAGAAGCTAAGGTGGACAAAGGCTTTGTAACACCACAAACACAGACAGCTAACTCAAAAAGGCTTTTGCCTGCAGACACCATGGGAGGGGGAAAGGCACACACACATTCACACCGACCTGCATTTTTGCCACAGAGGTACACAGCCTGCAATTACTGTGATTTCAGCATTATAAGGGCTGTCTGCTGGTGCAAGGGGGAATCCTGGGCTCAGATTGTGCATGCAGCTATTTCAGGCTGGCCCTGCAGGCTCAGCCCACGGGCACACTGTGGCCACAGTGCCCAGGCTGCACAAACACAGTGACGCTTCCAGCACAGCTCGAGGTCACACCACAGCCCCACCAGTGTGCAAAGCACTGCTGTATCACAGCCCCACTGCTTGGGCAGGGCAGAGGAACTTCCAGCCCTGCGGGGCAATGCCAAACCAGGTCTGATCTCCAGCCCTCTTCCCTCCTAGGCTGAGCCTCCAGCAAGGACACCCACACTGCAGCCTGAGCCCTGCCTGCTCGCTGTGCTTTGGATTGCAGGCACGCACATAGGTATTGCACTTGCTGTACCCACCAGCTGCATTCCAGTGAGCCAGCAGGATATTAACATTTTCAAGAAGCCTAGGCTTTAAATGATTCAGTGGAAAAGCCTTCCAGAAAGCCAGCTTCTTGGAAGAGCTGCTTCTGGCTCAACTACATTAGAGGGGGGGTCAGGCAGAACACGTTTCAAATCAGATCTGTTAACCAGTAACTGGCTTTCCACCTCCAGGGCTCCTAAATAATTGCACTGGCTTAAAATTAACCACACTTAATTTTTTTTTTTTCCCCCTAAAGTGAGAAGCACTAGCCTGCAGGATGGGGGAAGAGAAGGAGTTGAAAAGCACCTGGGAAAGACCATGAGAAAGCATCCTCAGGAGTAAAAGAAGCCTTAATTTTCTACACTCCAGGACACTTTCCCATGCTGTGCAGCACTGCACACACATACTCACCACTACAGCCTCCACTGTTCACCCCTGGGACCCACTGCTGTCCTGGCCTCCTCCAGGGACTGGTGAGCACCTGGTAGCACGTCTTGTGGCAGCAGGCCTGGGAAAGAGAAGCCCACAACACACACAGGAGCCCATGGAGCTGTGGTGGCAGGACTGTAACAGGGCAGAGAGCATGTGCATCTATCCCTGACACACCACAGTATGCCCTTCAGCTGTAGGAAGCCAGAGCCTTAAAAAGGCCCCTCTGTTTGCTCTTGATAGCCACAAGGAAAGCCAAGGAACCTGCATGGTCTCAGAGTGAGGGGAAAGGCCCCATCCACGCAGCTCTGCCAGTTTTGCACCACCATCCCCAAACACACCCTCCAGCAGACAGGTACCCAGAAAACATCCTCACCTTCTCCCCTGAGTCATGCTTGAGGCACAGCAAGCCTCATAAGTGCTTTTGGTAATTTATTTACACTGGCTGAATTTGGTTTCCTTCAATCAATTATGGCAGACTTGTCCATGTTTTATAATTGCACTTGTACTTAGTATCTATGACATAACAAAGCACCTGCTCACAATCAGCTGCTGTTTTTACAAGAAAATGGGAGTAGACATCACCCATCTTTGCTTCCTTTCCTCCTATTTATCCACTGGGTGATCTGCAGTCAAACTCAGAAATGGCACCTGCTGACTTGTACCCAGTGGCCTTATGCTCCCTAAACCAGGAATTATAACTAAACAACATGGGGATTAGGAAAACAATAATCAGAGGAAAATGGAAATATATGTATTCTTCTGGGTTTTTTTGAAAAACATAAGGAAACAGAAAAGCAAAAACACTCAGTATGATGATATGACACCATGTGCATCAGGAAGAACTGTTGTGCATTAAACACTCAGTAGTAAAAATTAAAAGCATCGTTAGCAATGATGTTCCAAGCTTAAAAAAAACCACTTAGTGTTTTCTTTGTTTGGAAGCTGCAGAGATGAGCTATCATCATCAACTCAGAAAATGGTTGGGCCAGGGGGACCTGTCACGTGTGGCCCATGCAGTGAGGTACCAGCCTGAGGTCAGTCCATCATCAAACAGGATAATAGAGGGGTAGGAAAAGCTCCTTCCCCTGAAGAAAGCATATTTCACAGCATCTGGTATACCATGGAAACAGCAGCTCAAGTGGGCTGACTGCTGCACACCCAGAAGGTTCTTTGTTTACGTATCTGGCAGTTGCCTCCCTGCAGGGAATTTGCATTCTCCCCGTCCTCTGAGCTGTATCATCGGCTGCATCTGTGGATAGAACCACTCCCAAGGCCAAATCCTGCTCTCAGGGATACAGACACAAACCCCATGGATGAGAACAAGATCTGGGTCTGCACCAGACAAAGCAAAGTCTGGTCACTGCCAACCATTTTTCTTGAGATGCCGACTGTTGAAGATTCAGCTTGAGCTGCATATGTGAAAGGGCTGAAATTGCTCAAGTATCCCCTCTCCTTTTTTTTCAATAGACTCTGCCACTCTAAGACAGATACTTCAGCAATTTCCTCCTCATTGCATATTCACCTTGCTAGTTCTTCACAGCAAGGAAAAAATCTGCGGCAATGTCATCTTTCCTCCTGGCTGAAAATGGTTGTAGGCACTAAGCCAAAGTTTTCACAAAGAAGCAGTATTTCAGAGAGAAGCTATGTATTTTGATTTTTGGGGTGTTTAACATGAGGCATATCCAACCTATTCCTTTTAGTGGCTCAATACCTGCAGATCTCATGGCTTCAAATGGAAAATGACTCAGATTGTATGGAGGATGCTTTGAACATTTCAGCTTACTGCAGGTGGAAAACAAATTATGTGGTTTATGAACTTCACCATGCTCCTTCAGGGTCATGAGATAAAATGGTTTGAAGAGAGCCACAAAGCTGGGATGCAGCAGATGCCTGCTCCTGACAGTAACTCAAAATCTGGACTCCAAAATGGGTCCTCGAGAATGCAATGAGGGTAGCCCTTGAATTTTGCAGTGTACTGAGTGTCATAAAAGCTACTGAGCTCTGAGAAGATGGATGTGATGAGCCCATCAAAATTCACTGCAAGTGGGAAACATTACCCATGCAAGAACAGCCAAGGGAAAAGGCTTCTTTTGTTGCTCCTTTCTGAAAAGTATCAGATATTATCTGATGTCAGTCACTTTACCAAGGCACCCTGGATTCAAACTTGCGACTCAGAAGCCAAAGATGCCACATCCCATAAATAGTCCCATATATGCTCCACCTTTATCAACCTATATCAGATGTGATGTTCTGTTTCATTGTGATATTAATAATCACAGCATCATTGTTCATGTGCACACCTCATATCAAGAGATAAAAAAATCTATACAGTTGTTTATGGTACATAATGGCAATAAATATTTTTGCATCAGATTTTTAGCATTCAATGAGCTTTCACACATTTTTCTTTAGACCATCTGAAAAAGAAAATTGCTAATAACCTAGTACCCAAAATGATTTTTTTTAACACAAGCTAACATTTAATTAAAGTAACCTTGTATCAGTCTGCAACCCTCTTTGAAGGAATGACCCCAGACTGTACATCAGCTCCAGTAATAATCCTACTGAAATCACTAGGATGCCAGCAGACAAGAGGAGGAACACAGCATGGACTTCTAAGCAGCCTGATTCTGAGCTATGTACATAGTTTGTTTCCTTTGATCATTACCATTAATGGTTGTCCTCCGTGTGTAATTTGGTTTAATTTATGTGTGTGTCATTTCAGATTTTAAAAAACACATATAGCCCTTCTAAATTTATTAAAGGCAGCCTTCGTACCCTTAATAGTTATTAAGAGAGGTTAGTGTTATGTAATTAAGTTAATCTCATCTGTAAAGGCTAATTAACTGAACACTAATTGAATCTGCATATGAAAATTTGGACAATGTGTTCTCATTACACAATTTAAAAAAAATTACCTGAGCTAAATACCAAACAAACTGTAAATTTCTTTCCTTCTACCTTTTTAGATCTTTAATAAAAATTAAGTGGGCAGGTTATTTCTGTGTGCTGCATTAGTCCTTGTTGTCCTTAACAAAGAGCTGTTATCTCACTTCAGTGGAACAGCTTTAGTCCCTCCTTGAAACATGGCTATTTTCCCTCTTGCCTGAGCTCTTCCTTTCCCCCTCTGCCCTTACCCTGTGCCTTTCTTTGCCCTCTTCTTCTTCTGCCACCTCTCCTACTCAGAGAGGACAAAGGCTCTTGGGTTCAAGTCACATCACACAAAGGATAAGAAGGCATCCAGGTATCACCTTAACCATATCACCAAAAGGATCAGATGGCACAACACAACTCAGTCATGCCCATTCAGCACCCCATCTTAAAGCCACCTTGGCAGCTTTGGCAGGGTGCCACCTTTTTGCCCCCAAAGACCACTCAACATGGAAGCACTCATCCTTCTCCACCTTGGTGTGCGGACATTACAAAAGCAAGATAGGTTTTGGACCCTTTTCTGAGGTTTGCCTTTTCTTCAGACATTTACTGCTTAAGCCAGTCAAGTTTCCAAATGGGAATTAAGAAAAGCACATCATCTTTTCTGGTGTTTGCTGTTTCTCCCCATTAACCAGGTTAATGGCTGATTCTAATAGGCTGGTAACTGAAGAGTTGGAGGGAGGGGGAGCCAAGGAAGCAAACACACAGAGGAAAGCCTGACCTCAATAGCATGCAAGATTTCTTAGAGTTTCCTCACAAAACCCACCATATATCTTTGACATCAGAGTTGAAAGCACCTGCACTGCCCAAGTGGATGGCTGGATGGAGCAGCTCCAGCCAGTTCACAGTCCTTCAGGCACCCCATGGCAGCCCACTTCACAACAAATACTTAATGGAAAAGGGGATTAACTCCTTTTTATCTTTCTTTAGGAAAATAACATTTTCTAGGTGAGGGAACAATGAAAGACAAACACAGCTTTCAGTAATGGATTTGGTCTTGTGGCTGGGAAACCACTGTCACACCCAAAAGAATGAAAATCAGGATAAAAATCCAAAAAACAGTAAAACATCAAAGCTGTAGGGAAGTGCGTATGGACAGAGTAGAAAGAAAAGGTACTGCTAGGAAAGGAGGAAATCCACAGTTTTCTCAAGGGTCAATCCTGGGAAAAAGCTTGTTCAGTGTCTGGAGGACTGAGTTTGGCACAAAAGGGAGTCAAGGCTTCAGTGAAGGACATGGTTCTGAATAGAGAGATCCTTTTCTCAGCAAGCAGAGACACTGAGATTGTCATACCAGAAGAACTGGGTGACCTGAAGAACTTGAACAACTGCAACAGAGGAGAGTCTTTAGTTGAAAGCAGAGCTTCATGCCCTTAGAGAGAGACTACGTTAACTCCAAGAATTTCTGCAGTAGCAGGCGAATGCTTGAAAATAACACAGAAGTGAAAAACCTGGATGGACACATTAACCATACGATAAAGATGATGGAAAAAAGTATGATGGAAACTACTAATGTAGAGTGTCTGGGATAGGCTTTCTCTGGAATGCTGCATGTAAATTTGATGAGCTGCCACATTCAGAAGGAATGAATTAAAAATGGAACAACTGGAGAAAAGGGTTACAAGGATCTTTGGGGAATAGAAGGCCTGTCTTACAAGTCATAATTAGGAGAGTCCATTTTAGCTAACCAAAGGTTCGTTTTAGCAGACCAAAGGGAGGAGACATGCTCGCTGTCTAGAGCTGTACTGGGAGGAATCAGCAAGGAGAGAAAAATATTTAATATAAAGGCCTACATTACTAAAAGATCAAAGTCACGTAAACTGGCTGTGGATAAATGTTGCTTGAAATGAGATAAAAATTATTGACTATTGAAGTTGCAAGATTTTAGAAACCTTTTAGTCAGGACAGTGAGGACAAGAACCAAGATGTGGATACTTATTAAAATGAAGTGTAGGATGAATAACCCAGGTCATCTACACCAGCCCCTCCAGGAGATGTACAGTCGCTTCTAGAATAAGAGGGACTCTTCTCATGGAAAAGATTTACTACACATTCACATGTGCACACAGCATTCACACTTCTAGTTGACTCAACTTTCCAACTCATTCTCATACAGATATAGTCTCATACATTAATTTGGCATACTGCAATGAGATTCTTGCTTTCTTTTTGTCTCTTTTTTCAATCTCATTTCACTTTAGAGACTTCATTTCCTCAATATCCCTGGGCTGTTAAATGCCAGTCTGTCACAGGTAGGGAACTGGAAGTACACAAGATTAAGCAATTTGCCAAATGCCACACAAGAAGGCAATGGTAGAGCCAGAGACAAGCTGTAGGTTTTACAATCCTCCTCCTTGGTAGCTTACAAAAACATTCCTTCTCTGCCACAGAAACACAGACAGTATATGAGAAAGGAAAGGAATATCAACAAATTTGATCTGTTTCTGAGCTTTCAGGCATATCACATGCCTGAGGCTTTGAAGAAAGGCGTGAGGAAAGGAACTGTATATGCACGGCTGACTCTAAAATGCTTTAAGTAGAGGGAGGTTTCTTCCTCATCCAACTATTAGCTTAAGATTGAATTACTCTTATAGTATGCATAGCAACAAATGTAATTAGTCATAAAATGATCCAGACCCTCAAATTATTCCAGCTGCTGCATTTGATTCTCTGATTATTGCAATGATGAATTCTCCAGTCTGATTACACTGGCTAGAATAATATTTCTTTTTATCTATTTGAAAGTTACCTGCTGTTAGCTTCGACCTTGTTTATATCCACTATAGAGATATAATTGCAAACTTACTATTTTTACTAGGACTATTGTGTAGATAACATTTACCCCTGCTAGGCCCTTATTTTACTTCATACTAAATGTCACAGATGACACCTATTCAGGCTTCTAGGAACTTTTGTCCGAAACAGAAAACATGTCATTATGAAGACATGTACAAAGAGAATTACAATTTGTTCAATGTGTGTTCATGAAAGGCTCCATATGAGGTCTTACAGACTCGCTGCAGTTTCTGATCCTTTGATAAACATATATTTATAATAAGTCAAGAAAACAGAAGAAAAATAGAAAGGAGCAATGGATTTATTTCTTTTTTAATAAAGTATATAATTTCCACTAAATGTCTTTTAAGTTGTCTTCCTTCCAAACCAAGTGCAATTCTCTCCTGCACAATCTCTACTTCCATGTAATTCCACTGGATCACTAACCACCTTTGCTGCCTTAATATTACTGCATCCTCAAATTACAGCAGGAAAGCAGAGAATTACAGTGCTCTCTATAGGAGGGAGTTCATTGTACAATAGAGGACCACTGTAATGTGGATTTTCACTGTGAGCTCAATGTCTCAGATGGATTAGCATAAGCAATCAGCACATCTCACTAACGGTGAATGAACTTTATTCACTTTCTTTGCTGGTGTTCCTTAAGAGGAGGAAAACAGTCCTCTTCAAACATAATTCGAAGAAATGGAAACAACGTCTTGTAGGACATACAGACATGGTAGCTAAATCTAAGGAAAACAAAGATTTGGGGAATACTCTGACAACACAGCAACACACAACACAGTTTCTGGGGGCAGCGAAGTGGCATTCAGAGAAATGAGAGTTGACTTCTTTCACAAAAAAGGGAGGCAGGGACTCCTTCCTCCAAGGAGCTTTTCCACTTCAGAAGAGTGTCCCTTTCCTTCTCAGACCTATCAACAGCAGATTCCTTCAGACCACAAAAATGTCATTTTAAAGGATAAAATATATTAACCAAACCCAGTGTGAAAAAGTTTGTCTTGGGTGCCACAGACTGCAAACAGACTTTGAAATAAGCATTGGAAAAATTACACATCCTTGCGCAAATCTTGCACCTTGACCTACAGAATTAGGCTGACAATGATTAAGCTTTCTTTTCTGGTGCAAACTCTGGGCCATCTCATACTGCTCACTAGTGTCTAAGTGGACGCTGTTTAAGGGGGTTTCAAGAAAACCTCACCTGTGGAACCCAAGATTACTCACTGAGTGAGCAATATCTTGGCCTCCTCAGAGACATTCCCCTCTTAGAGTGTAGGGGTGTCTGCCATTGTTTGTGAACTGTTTATAAATCCATGCCACCTAATTTTCTGTGACCACCAAGTTTAAAACTATGAAACATACACTTAAGATAATCACAAATTCAGCTCTCAGATTTTGATCTTTCATTGTGATGATGCTGAGACACAGAAGAGTATCCAAACCAAAGCACACAGAGTCCTGCATCGAGGGAAGAGACCTGGAAAGATCACTACATGTGACAGACATTAATCATGCCAGTTAATGCATTACTGAAAGATACCAGGACTATTTCTGTATTTTAACATGGCCAGACAAGCTCAGCTTCCTCTTGCCTAATTCCCACCTTGTATGGATGGAGCTCTTAAGCACGAAAAGAGAAAAACATCCCCATAGATTGTAGTGGCCTCTGATGCAGAGCAGAGCAGGCTGCTATCTGCAGCATGGACAGGCCAGGCACAGGCATGACAGGTCCCTTTTGCTCCCATCTATCACATGGCACCTCTGAAAGAGCCACAAGGTTAAGGACAGACACGTCAGCTTGACACACACAGGGCTCGAGGTGAGCCCATACATTCAGCAGGGCAGGAGGGGGAATGTGCCTGCAGAGCAACGTCTTCAGCCCAGCCATGGAACAAACACTCCCAGGGCTTCATCCTGCTCCCAGAGCAACATCCACCAGGTAGGACAGACCTACCCCAAAGCACTATGGACAGAGACAGGCTGTAAGATCCTGTGCAGAACACTTTTATCCCTTTGGGAACACAACAAACTGTAGCCCCGATAGCCACATTACAGCAAGCAGTTGACTCTTCACCTGTTTTAAAATAACTGTTCTAGCAAATCTCCTTGTTTTCATGAGGTAAGTTACTCTCCATGCTCTGTCTTGAAGTCAAACACTGTTTAAGACCCAAGCCACCCATGTGGTAGCTTGTAGGATCTGAGCACAAAACCCAGAAACACTAGAAAGCCATATCAAGCCTCGCAGGAAAGGGATTAGGAAGAGGCAGACAGAAACACACAATGCCAATCTCTGTGTGGGCTGGAGAGAGGACTGCAGAGAGCATCAGGAGCTGATACAGCACAAGTAAACTAAACAGGAGGCTGGAGTGGAATGAGAATCTAGCAATCAGTAAGATCACTGGCTAGCACAGGATGTGTCAAGCACAGTCAGAGTTTCAACTGTGACAATTTCATAGACAGAAGAACTCAGGTTTGGAGGTGGGGATTCAATTGGCTCCTGTCAGCTATTCATTTCTGTTTCTAGATCATCACTCAGGGCTGGATTCTGCAGCAGCACCAGGAAAAAAAAAAAAAAAACAAAACAAAAAACTCCTTGTCAAGCCATCTGGGCTTGCTTCCTTTTTTAATGAATGATGCTGCACACCTGCAAATACCAGATATTTTCCAGAGGAACCAAGTCATTTAGCTGTCCTTTCATAACTGAATTCATCTACACAGGGGAAGGGAGAAAGGTGATTGGCACCCTCATTCAGTACAACACGTACACAGGCCTAGATGCTTTGGCATAAGGCACAGAGTTGAGGGCAACAACTCCTCCTCCATGTCCCTGTGAATTAACCACATCCCTGAGAGACTGGGCCACTGGCAGACAGTAACCACTGCCAGGCATATAAAACCACCTTTCCATCACATCCTCCCCATAAAGCTACCACCTGGAGGGACTGGAGAGGAAAACAGCACAACCAAGCTCCTGATGCTTCCATCATCTCAGATGGAAAACTATCAGAACTCTGTCCATCTCCTGCTTTTCTTATGCACACAGTACACCTGTACAGAGCAGAGGGTCTGCACATTCCCAGGTCCAAGAGGGTCACTTATTTTAGGTAGTGCTTTCAAAGCAGGGGCTTTCTTCTGAAGGTCCTCAAAGTAAAGGGGACTCCTGTTTGGTAAACAGTCAGATAAATTATGGGACATTTGAATGACTAAATCTCTCCAGAAGTAAGAATCAAAATAAAATTATGTGCAGTTAGAAGAGGTGCTCAAAGTTTAATCTGTCTGACATCAGTATTTTACCCACAGAAAAAGGCATGGAAGAGTGACCACTAAACAACACGACATCCATTCATGTCCTTGGAAGTAAAGGGGCAATCCCACCATACCACTGGGAATAGCATGGGGCACTCTACAAAAGCCATGGGGAAGCTCCTGCCAGTGCAATATTTAGCAGCAGTGCTAGCTGATCTCTAAACCCAGCTCTTGAGCAACATTAAATACTGCCATGACCAGAAGGAGAACAAACTCGAGATCTACTGCCAGGACCCCAAGGATTTTTCACAGACACAGGATGGCTTAGCTGCTTAACTTCACGGATTAAACTGGGAGGTTTTACCAATTGTGCTGGTTTTGGCTAGGGGAGAGTTATTCTTCTTCACAGTGGCTAGAATAGGGCTATGTTTTGGATTTGTGCTGAACACAGGGTTGACAATATAGAGATGTTTTTGTTATTGCTGAGCAGAGCTTACACAGAGTCACTCTAAAAACTTAGCTTCTTCATCATGGATTTGTGTTAATGCCTCCTTTTAACTCAAGATATAAATTACAGGGTTGATGTGGTAGTAAAGAGCAAGACCCAGATGAAGAGAGTATATATCAGTCCTCTGACTCTCCTACCAAAATTTCAGGCTAAAAATGTTATATGTACACCTCCTTACTTACAAGTAGGAAAGTATCTCTCTATATTCATAACAACCTCAGGTAATTATTTATACAACAATGTAGGATGCACAAGAGAACCAGGTCCCCTAAAATACAGGCAAAATATCTCAGCTCCTACAGAACAAGTCATTCCTAGAGGATGATAGATTAAATTCAATTAAAGGAATAGATATAAAGCACTGTCTTTAGAGCAGAGTTCCTCTCTCCCACAAATCCTTAACAGAGTAGCTGGACATTCAGTTTCATTACATGCCAAAATATTCGTGCCTTGTAAAGAAAGAGGCAGGAAAAGGAATGTTAATGACCTCTTTTTACAGTAGCTAGTTGTCAGAGGGGGTGGGAGAAAACAAGCCACACGGAAAACAATTGCCAATTTGTGGTCTTGACCATTTAAAAATGGATCCCAAAATAGTCTGCTGAATTGTTTCACCCGGAGCAAAATTACCCATGAATACATATGCATGCACACAAAAACAACATCTCTTGACGCAGTGCTGATGGTGACTGCAGTCAAGGAAGAAGCGTTATTGCATTCCACATTGTGAAAAGACCACAACGCAGTAATTATTCTGAAAGGTTTTCACAAAGCACAATTATTAAGCTAACATTATCCTATTATTGTTTGTTGCTATGGAGATAATATAATCAATATATTTTCTGGATTGATATTTTTAATACTACTAGCACATTGTCCAATATAGCAAGATCTAACTCAATGCATTAACTGATTTCAGTTTATGATTGGCAAAGTCTTGAGGCAATAGATTGCAATCCATCTCATGCCTATTATTCTATCAAGACACTTAATGTCAAAATCTCTGCTGCAAAAGCAAGTTTACTTGTTGAAAATGAGAAAAGGGATAACAAGTCTGTCCAAAGAGATGCAATCTTTTAAGCATGAATTTAACACCTATTTCTATTTTTCCTAAACCAAATGAAAATTACCAAAACCACTACAAAAGTAGGAGAGAATAGCAAGTTGGGTTTGGACTCTCAACTTAAGGTACTTATTCATTCCAGTGGGGATGTTTTGAGGCATTGTCCTCCTACATATAATATAAGATTTTCCTGCAGCAGCAGGGACTTTGGGAAAGTGGCATTGATTGTGGCACTGTGACAGAGGCCACTGGGTGCTGATGCAGTCCACAGCCCTTGTCACACCCGCTTCCTGCACAAGCTCAGGAATCCCTGGCTGCCTGTGCCCATGCCCAGTGAACACACACTTGGCTCTTGGTGTCAATGGGTGCTGAGGCAAAATTGTTACAGCCACAGCCCTCAGTTTCCTTGTCCATAAAACTGCAAACACCTTTCCTTACTTTCAAGTCTCCCTCTCCAGATGATAAGCTTTCAGTATACCACTATCCTAACACAGGAGCACTCCCTTGATAAGTCCACACAAACCCGAGTCTCAGACCTTTGCAATACTTTAATATAATATATTAAGAGGCTTCAATTCTGATACTGTTTTTCCAGTATGTTACCTTGCCTGTCAAAAGATGGGGTCATCATCATGAAACACCTTAAAGCCTTTTAACATATATTTTTGCTATAATTGTTCAGAGAAGGATTTTATCATGTTTTCCCCTCCCATATGGCCATACTGGGATAAGCTGCCTTTTCATCTTTTTGGTCACAGAATAGCTTGGGCTGGAAGGGACCTTTAAAGGCCTTCTAGTCCAACCTCCCTTCAATCAGCAGGGACACCTCCAACAGGATCAGGTTGCTCAGAGCCCTGTCCAAAATTTCCAGGGATGGGAAACCTCAGTTTCCAGAAACCTGATTCCTAAAGGTGACCCTATTTTTTCAGCACAGTATATGCTTAAGACAAAATTAAGTGCAGCAGGCTAGACTTCACATAACTAAAAAAAAAAAAAAAAAAAAGAGCCGTAGCAACATTTTGAAGTACCAACACCTGTTAACTCCTGTGACAATTCCTATGGTAACATTTTTGGGTACCAAAGCATAGCTTTAGCTGCCTTGGGTTAGACACCAGTATATAAGCATTTTGTCCATGGAGCATACAGATGCTTGATAAAATGTGAAATCACAGCAATTCCACCTTCTCCCTTCCCTGTAGGCACTGGATTGGGTGGTCTTGTCCTTCTATGTAAAATAGGCTGGGGCTCAGTAATGCAACTTTTGGACTGTCTGGAGGGGATCCATCAGGAACGATCATTCACAGATTAAATATGTTGCCTATGCAATGCAACACATCTGGTCCTTCTGGCCCAGGGGACAAGTAATGGAGTTAGGAATGCACATTCCCATCCCATCCCCTGCAAGTCTGCTGTGCTGACACTAATCCATGCAGATCTAGGGCTGGTTTGTGAGCCACCTCTGCCCTCCCTGCTCTGCCTGGCACAGGTCATTGTCTTCCATCACATTTCTCTGTGATGCCACTTGTATTCTAAATTATACTGAATTGCTGTCTGGGCACGTGCCACAGTGTACAAAATAACCACGTACATTGGGTTGCTTGTCTTCCCACCTTGTTTACTTTTATGCTGATTTATAAATGCTCTTTCTGCTGGACAGGGCTTAGACAAGCACACTAGAGACTGTCCTGGTTACAGAAAGGGTGTAGAGCTCCAGCACTGTGTGGTGTGACCGTGCTGTTATTCCATTGCTGTGAGGAGCTTTCAGCAGCAGAATTCAGGCAACTTTCTGTTCTCTCCCTTACTGGAAGGAGCAGTGCAAGGGAAGCAGCTTCTTTGGACTTTAATTTCCTCCTGGTGCTAAAACTAGCATGGATACTCATTCAAACAGGCTACTATCACATGTTTCAGCCTTAAAGGACACCATCTGCTAGTGCATCTTAACTGCTTAAGACACACCTCTCTGTCAAGTCTAAGGAAAAACCTCATTTGTTTCAACACAACGCCTTAGCACGCAACAGCCCAGAAATTCTGCAAAAATAAAAACTCATTTAGCTGGAGTCGGGCAGGGAATATCAATTTTGGTAACAGGAATGATACAATTACGTTCCTTAGCAATTAGTCTCAATAACAGACAGACAGTATCTCCACTAAATTGTCTGCAGGCCAGATTTTACCAGTCTCATTCATATCGAGCAGAGCCTACTAGCAAGACCCCCTTCATCTCAGTGCTGGGGGAATAAGATATTACTTAGCAAAAGTAAAGCAATCAGTGTCAAGCTGAAAATGCTGAGTTTCACCACACTTTGCTCTGTTAAACTCTGTAATTGCTGAGTACCTCTTTCTAGCCAAAGATTACTTTTTTTAGTTTGATCAAATCATAGAAATTATAATTATTATTAATCCAGAACACAGAGGTTGGACTTTGCCGTTGGAGAGTAACCTCATACATAGAGTCATGCAGCAGCAAAAGATGTGGCACTGAGACATCTGTTGGGGGGGGGGAAAGCCCCATCCCTGTGCTGCAGGAATTCTCCTGGAGCTCAGATTTGCCAGCCTACCTGTCCCTAGACACCCTATCGATCCAGGAAGATACTGGGATCCACCAACCTTAACTCCACAGCTTTTCCTTCACACATTAGGAACAATTTCTGTACCAAAAGGACTGTCAAGTACTGAACAGGCTGCCTAGGGAAGCAGTTGAGTCACCATCCCTGGAGGTATTTAAAAGACATGTAGATGAGACACTTAAAGACATGGTTTGGTGGTGGATTTGGCACTGCTGGATTAATGGTTGGACTCCACTTTTGCAACCTAAAAGACTCCATGCACAGCACAACCTTAGCGGGAACAGAGGAAGGACAGCCTTACACAGGTCCAGCCATGCTGCAAAAGGTTCTTGTAAACTGCCTTCTCTACTGCCTCCACAGCTAAATATAATTGAACCTGAAACACTTGGCCATGCTTGTGCAGAAAGGTGGGTTTGAGATGGGAGGCTGGAGGGGAAGCCTGCAGCACACGCTGCAGAGCTCCCTCGCCGGCTCCAGAGCAATGCTGTGCTCTGGGAGACAGGAGCTGTTCAAATGTTTTGACAGAACACGCCGATTCCTCGGGAATGTTTTTATTCTAGTCGATGTGCCAATTCCGCACAGATTTCCAGCAGAAAGCAGGCAGACTGTCTGGGTCTGCTGAATTAAAACGACTTCACCCAGAAAGAAGAAAAAGTTACATTTTCAGACTATTTTTACTCAATCCATCATTGTATTTGTTTTAGTCAGTTTGCCGGATTGTTTTCAATTTTACCTGCAAATTCCATTTTTTATCAGTATCTAAAGACAGGCCAAAAGGCATCAAAACACTGTAGAAATTGCTCAAGCAAAAGACCTCTGAAGACTTTTGAGACAATTTTGTTATGTAAACAATGCAAAGAGATAAACAGGGAAACCCAAAAATTAACCATGTTCTAACTAGAACTGCTTAATCTGGTTCTGCAAGAACCCAAAACCTCCATTTTTGCATTTGTGGTTGTCTTTCAAAGGCTTTCTTTTTTCCCTTTGCCTTAGGGAGTTATTTATAGGGCTATTATAATTTGAGGTCTGGTCTTCTCGTGGCAGGTCCTCCATCCAGGAAATGAAATAGCATTAGAAAATGAAATCTCACGTTTATGAGGTCTTAGAGATGGCTCCCTAGGGCACAGGAGAGGAAAAAAAGAGGTAGGGAAAAAATAAACACAAATATAACTACAAGATACTTGCAAGGTCCCTAATTCTACCTGTGATGAACTTTATGAGAACTCTTTATTAAAATAGAGACCTCTGGTATAAGGTCACCAACAACTTTTTTTCCCAAAAGCGCTCCCATTTCCCCTTCTCTGTGATCAAGTGCCTTTTCCACTCCACCTTGGCTGCAAGGTGCTTCTGCTCTAGATTGCCTTCAGAGGTGGAACAAAAATAAGGATAAATCAAGTGCTCCCCTCCCTCCTTCTGCCTCATCACACACTTCTCACAATGTACCACATGTTGCAGCATATTAATGGATCAAGGCAAATGTGTTCACATCTCTGCAAAAATCATGTATCAATCACAAATTTCTTATTCATACCCCTTTGTGCTTCATCCCTTATCCTGTCTGGGGCTTATCACCCACTGCTTCCTCTAAATATATGGAAATAAAAGTAAATAGAAGCAAATCAGGGAAGATCTTGGGGCTCACCATCCCCTTTCTCTGTGAGACTTCCCTCAGCATCTTTTCAATATCTATATTTTTACCCCAACTTACCTCAACAATAACCATAAAACAGTTAAATCAATTAAGGTACTAGTTAAGTAAGCAAACCAATATTACTTCTCTTATATTAAGTAGTTGATTAACCAATACCAAAAATGTAAAACATAAAACTCTAAAAAACAGAACAACAATAAGCTTTTCTTTTATTAGTACATAAACAGAGGTGAGAAAATTTTGATGGAATGTATTACATAAACCTATCTAATCATTCAAAATCCATAAGAACATTGAGCAATTAAAGGAAAATATAACTAAAGTCAAAATTGGTGATAGAACATAATTAAATTATCTACTCAATAAATTAACCCTTACACCATAATAAAAATATAAAAAAATAGGTGGGTATATATTATCATCATAACTATAACAAAACCTTACCTACTCCAATACATACAAAAGATAATGAACAAAATCAAAGGAATATTCATAATACAAAAAGAAGGGGGGGATGTTGGAATCCAAAACACAGGGAATTCTCAGAACTGTAAGCCTGTAAGCCAAAGCTTAGAATTAAACACAGGATTTGACCTGAAACCTTAAAAAAGGTTTCCAAATTTAGGTAGAAATGAGAATGTGGATTTATAGTTTAAAGCAGAAACACATTAAGAAATTTTAGAGTTTACAACATAGAAAAAATAAAAGTACTTACAAAGATAAACAAGAAGTTTAGAATACAATACTGTAGGTTTGTGTATTATAACATGATTAACTAAGAGAACTTACACTGTAGCATGAGTCCATAAGACAAAATATTTAAGGATCAAAAACATAAATATCCGTATTAACAGTGTTTTGTTAGTTAATAAATCCTTAAAAAGTCCTATAACTAGGGGTCTTATGAACCATGCAGTAAAAATGTAAGACAAACTCACCCTTCCTATCTATGTAGAAGATAAGAAAAATAAACCACATTATCTAAAAACTCAGAGGTCCTGTCTCTAACTCATTCAAAATTCCTTGAAAAATCCCCATATTTTCCCTTTTGAGTGGAACAGGAAAAGCACCATTCAGCAGAAGAATAACACCTATGTTTAATGTCCCACTCAACTTCGCAGAGAATATTTCAACCCATCATTGCACATGACTTCTTGTGGTTACTTTACCCTAACATTCACTAATCCTACCTAAATCAACCCAGGCATCATCTTGCCTATGAAAGTTAACAGTTTTCTAGACTCACAGAATCAAAAAAAGTGCCATCAGATATAATATACAAAACCCACAGAAATTCAGTAAACAGCAAATAATATTTTGCAATTACTTTAACGTTTATTTCTTGCATCCTTTATTATGAAAATACATAGTTGAGAAAATTTTGAAATATGCAGCTCAGTTTCTTTTTCTCTTGCTTATAATTTTCAATTTTCTTGAAGGAAGGTAAAATAAGTTACAAATGTTCAGCGAGTTGTTTTTGCTACCTAAATATTTAAAACTGTCCCATGGCAACTGCCCAAAGAACACTTGACTTTTCCCTCTGCTTTTTTATAACTCTCCTAAAATTCATAGATTATTACAAAATAACAAAATCTAAGCAGGAAAAAAGGCTAATAGTTAAAAAACAGAATGAAAAGTTAGAAAGTCCAAGGACAACCCAAGACTATAATTAATTCACTCATCCATTCATCAGTGTTGTATGATGACAAAGACAGAAAGAAAACACAGCAATTTGAAACATGTTTCTTTTTAAAGCACACAGGTTTGTTTAGGCTTTCTGTTGATTTTTCTTTTCTAAAAACCAACCAACCGAAAAACCACCCAGCCACAATAAAAACCCAGTCAAGTCACAAAAAACCCTGATTAGATTCCAACTCTAGTTGATTCTTGTTTCACATTACCATCTAAATTTAGACATGTGCCAAGGCCTCTGAGGCTTAGGAGAAACAGATTAACTTTTGAACTTTCTGCTTCTCCAATATGATCTGTCCTTTCTTACTCTCCAGTGTCTTTCTAGGCACCTCATGTTTCTGGATCAAGCTGCAGAAACGCTTACAAAAAAATTCAAAATCAAAAGCTCTCAAGAAAATAGCTTTTCATTTATTTCTGAGAAATTAGGAGAACACTGAGCACACAACAGCCAATTTACACTCGTGCCACTTTGCAGCTACTGAAGCCCTCACAGCCCTGCACAGTGCCCACCCTACAAACTCACCCTGCCTTTCTATCACCACATCCATTTGACTATAAACCATGAGTATGACCTCATTTCACACTCAGTACCTCTTAGGAAAAGTTATATTTCAACTCTACATCCTGCCTGGGAAGGGGGAAATTGGGAAGAACCCAGAAGGTCATGAGTCTTACAAAGCTACCAGGTGGTGATGCCATGCAAAGTGCATCACAGGCAACCAGAAGGCCGGCTCACAATGAATACCAGGGATTTACCAGCACGTGTTTGAACAGGCAGTTCTCCAAAGCCTTCTATTATTCATTTTAATAGAAAGCCTTGCAGAAACCAAGCCTAGCTAGATGCAGCAGATCGGACCACAACAGCTGTGCCTGCCTATTCCCAGAAAGGACAGGGAAGTATCTTGCTTGTCAACCTTTCAGGATGACTTGCTGTACAGAAAGCCAGCTTCTTATCTGAAAAGACATGTCATGCTGTAAACATTTCTAGTGGAGCTTGGGTTAGTAGCACTTGTAAGAACACCCTAATGAAAATAAATTGTTATGTATTTACCCATATGCTGAGGAGCATATGGCTAATGCGTTTAGACACTGCTAATGAAGTTAAGACACTGCTAAATTTGTTGGCTCATGGATAACAACTGTTCACAATACCCCATCTGAGCCTGCTATAATTTTAGCATTACAACTGATACCTGGCCATTATTATACATACTGGTCTTGCTGATATAGAAGAGCTGGATTTCAGGATGTGGGGGTTCTCCACATGTGATAAGAAAGTGAACAACACAGGATGCTTCCAAACTCCAAATTGACAGGGAACATGAGCAAATTACAATTTTATGTGAAATAACAGAGTTGCTCTTATTCATCATATCCCTGATGCTCTTGCTTTCTTTCCCAATTTCAAGACTTTATCTATTCCAACCCCTCTCCTTCCAGGCCAGTACAACTACAGGCAAAACCGAAGAGAAGACAGTCACACTTAAGAAATAGTCCTGCTTTTTCACTTTCACATGTAAAAGCCCATTGAGTTTACTACAGAAGCTATTGGAATCCTTCTGTTCAGACATCCTACTTTGCTGCTTCTCAAGATGAGGATCCCTGCTTCTTCTGGAGCTCAAGGTAAAGTCCAGTTGTGGCTACACTGGCTCTGCCTGTATGCTACTGCCTTTGCAACTGCACATTATCCCATTCCCCCAGCCCAAACACTGTGCAGCTCAGCTGTTTGGGTTCACTGCTGCTGCATGTCAGGCCAGAGCTGGCTTTAATTTAGCAGTACACCCTGCTTGAAGAGCAGGCTGCATAGCAAATTCCAGAGGGTTATGTGCAACCCTCTGGAATGTGCAAATGATGGCGATGAATGTGCAAATATACTCTCCAAAAGACATAACACGTGGCAAACCTCCCTAGACCATTCTCAGTTGTCATTTTAATGATTAATCTGCTGTCACTTGGGTAGTCATTTGGCAGCCACCACCCAAAACCCACCAGAGGACAGTGGTCAAGGATGGCACAGAAAAGGAGCATCCTTCAGCGCTGTTATCTTGGGGACCACCTCACTCAGATACCTTCATTTGTATCAGAACTCAGGCCTGGCATTGATTCACAGCCCCACTTGCTCTGTGAATGTTGCAAAAAAAAAAAAAACAAACTCCCTCTGGCCTTGGAGTATCCCAGTCCATTCAAGACAGCAGTGATATCAGCTTCCCCAAGCCTAACAGGCCCCAGAGAAGTTGTCCAAAATGTTTCACCATAACCTGATCAAAAAGCAGACCTATCTATTCCACAATGTCATCTTTATCCTCTTGCAGGTGGATAAAAGAGGCTCAAGGTGAAGCAAAACAAAGATATTTGCTTACCCAGAAAATAAGAAAGCTTTGCCCCAGTCAGATTTGCCCAAACAACAAGAGTTTGAGGAAAGCCAGGAGGAGACCAGGGTGTCTCTTCTCACTCACTGTGCTGCCACAGACAACATCACCCCCTTTCCACTTAAGAGCTACCAATTGCCTTAACCATTGCCTCTCCCCCCCTTGCAGCATTTAAGAAGGCAAGCATGAAGTGTGTCAAAAAGAACCAAAGCATGGGTTAAAGGATACCAAAACCATGATGGTGCTCATCAATGAAGTCTGCATCTCCTTTCTAGGGGCAACTGCTGAGATCTATGGGGAGCATTCACACAGCCCTGCACAAAAATAAATGTTAGAGCTGCTCTAGAAAAAAGCCACACCATTCCTTGTAATACAAAAAGGAATTGCTTCTTCACTCAAAGGAAGAACAGTATAGTGCAGAAGAGCAAAGGCACCTCTCATGACCACTACTACCTTCATTGCATGGGTCACCATTATTCACCTGTAAGGCAGCGATGATTCCTCCCCTTTTTCTATCACATTAAACCTACCAGGTGCTTTGTGCATCCTCACACTGTCTCAGGATCCATAAATGTTATTTAAAGTAGATGTCACATTCATAGCAAACACAGTTATGGGAAACTGCAAGTGCAAAGAGGACACTGTGTCTCTACAGAAGGGTCTCTGAGCTGCACACACTGCTCCCCAAACACCCTGCTGAGACCCCACCAGTGCAGGGACAAGCTGGGGTGAGCTACAGCACAGCTCTAGCTGATTCTCATCTCAAACTGAGGTCCAGCTCTTGCTAAAGGCTGCAAATAGCATTTAGTCAAGTGGGAGACAGCCAGTTGTCTCGATGTCTTGATTTCCTGCTTTAGGTTCCCACAAAGAGACACTGCACCAACTTTGTCAGGTTATCTGACAATGCTAACATCTGATCAAAGGTAACACAGACTATCAGATGCAACTAGGAAAATGCACATCTTTAAAGGGGAGAAAGACTGGCTTTATAGATGTAGAAATTTACACATAAACCCACATCTAACCCCAGGTTTTCTGTCATGTTGCAGACAGTGAAATGGCTAGATTTAGATCAGCACCACATACATGCTCATGCCTCCCAGTCTAGGGCAGTGGCATTCCCAGGATGTAAGAGAAGACCTGGATCACCCCAAGAGGACTGCTCTGGCAGTCAGCAGCCTACAGCAGATGCACACAGGCATCTGGGGGAGACAGACAGGTTGGTTGGTGACGCCACAGCCAACCTTTCTGGTTCCACACAAATAGCTATCAAGTTGCAAAACACACACTCCCTATCTCATTCTTCTGTTGTTTATCTGCACAAAGAAACACAAAACCATATGCAGGCTTTCACTGTCAATATAAGTCATATTATTCTTGTAATTCAATCCAGGTCCAGAGCCCGAGAGCTCCTTCTCCCCCCTTTTTGCTCCCCTCACCGTTTGCCTCTCTCCAACCTTGTTTAGGTTTGAATGCTGTGTCATTAAATTCCAGAGCAGTAAACACTGCAGCCTCTCTAAGCACCCACACAGTGCTTTCTAGCTAAAAATTAAACATGGGGCAATTTCATTCATGCAAGGACTCTGCCTTTTATTTTCCTTTACGTCCAACTTAAAGGATGCTTTTGGCAGATGCATAATGAAGGGGAAAAAAAAAAAATGTTTGCTCTCTGCTTCCTCCCTGCACTCCCCCCATTTCCACTCCCACCCATCAGCCATAAAACAACACAGCCCAGCCAGATCCCAAACTGAAAGCAAGACAAAGCACCCACACAACCCCCACTTCCATTCAGCAGAAATGGGCCGCTCCAGGGTAGCCCAGGATCTACAAGTAGGCCAGACTGGAATAAACAGAGTAAACAAAGGGTATCCTGTCCAAGCTGAGAGGGGCTAAAGAGAGGGATGCCTTTCATTAACATGCAAGGCAGGGATGCAAGCACACAGACAGTCAAAAGCATCACTGGAGCTTGCTAGGAGTAATAGGAAGAAAGCAGCACATGATCATGCCACTACTGAAAGGACCCAAAGCACATCATCACTCAGCTGCACATCCCACCTAGCAAGGACCAAAACAACCCACACACCCACCACCACCCCAGAACATCAGGGCAGCCCCAAAGCTGCTGCAGCACAGTGGGGCTCTCCAGGAGGCTGAGCAGGGAGCAGTGCACACAGGTACAGTACCAGGCAGCCAGGGCCGTGCAAATGTCAGAGCCAATGACATTTAAAACAGCATAGCTGTCATTTTAGGAAAGGAATGGGAAAGGGGGAGAAAAGCACAGCACAGCCACAGCAACAGGTCAAGTGTTTGCCAGAGAGAAAGGGGGATGCAAATTTGTGGCTTCTCAGTTTTCAGGGCATTTGTCACATAATAAAATAATTAGCCCGGGAATTGATAAAAGAGTTTGGGTTTAGTTTTTCTGCAACCTGCTGCTATAAAGTCCATAGAGATCCACGTGTGAAAGTCCATGCTGTGTATACCCCTGTGTCAACCATTACACAGCTATCAGAAACAACCCTCATGTTTTTCCAGACTCATAGGAAAAATGCAGCACATGGAGAGGTGAGCAAACAGTCAGGAATTTGTAGCAAAACAGCAGCCTGTCGGCTGCAAGTCTGCTCAGTTATTGGAAAAAATGGAACATGCTGCTTTTTTTAAGCAGCCTAATCATATTTACTATTACATCAGACTTACCCACCACAAATTGTTCTCATGCAATGGAAGAATTTTTAATCTAATATGTTGGACTCAGATAATTTCCCAGCTGCAGAACTGCAATAATTTCCTATCTTTCCGTTGTTGAGATAAGCCGATTAACTTGGATATGTTTTAGTTTCAGAGTGTGATTATCTCCCTTTATTTTACTTGAGAGAGAAGGGTGACTTACAGTAAAATAACTTTGTTTTCCCCAAGCCAGCTCTTAAATGCTCCTTTTCTGAGATGGAGATAAGTCTTTTCTGTTGTATTTTCCTTAGCCCCTTACTTTCCACACTTCCTCTCTCAGAGACACTACATTAACAGCTACTATTATTTTACTCAAAGAAAATACACTGTTCAAGAAATCAATGAAATAATTCTTAAAAACAAATAAAAATCTCATTAACAAAATATTTTCTTGTTTAGAATACCTTTGAAAGTTTATTGAATACCCCACAACCCAGCACTACTGGTAAAATCCTGCTTCCAACTGTTCCTTTGTTTTCAGGCACATTTAAAGAAGAAGAATTGCAAAAAAGAGGATGAGGCCTGAAGCTCTGATGACATGCACAGTACAGCAAAACAGGAAACTCCATTTATTTCAGTAGAAGTGATTTAGACCCAAGTAAGGGAGAACACAAGCAAACCCTTGAATTTATACCATTACAAATTGCAAAATACTGCTTACACAATCTTGGTGAGATTTTTTTTGACATTTAATGTTTTTTCTTGAATTCCCAGGTCATAGATTTACTCTATTATGTCAAAGGGACTTCCTCTCCTGCTTTATTTCTTTTCCTTGCATTTCTAGCAAACATATTCTAGGAGAAAAGCCTGAATCCATAAGATTACACTCTTTGGACTGCAAGGCTGCATATGTTGAAGCCTCTTGATTTCCTTTTATCTTCCAGATCTCACTTGTGTTTAGGGCTTTTCAACCTGTGTTAATTTGCAGACCAAATTCAACACTGGAAATGTATGAATTACACATATGCAGATTCCCATACGGCACATATCAATTCATTCCTCTTAGTCACCATTCATTAATTCCTTTGAAATAAATGTTCATGGTTGAAAAGCACGAGTTTGATGATTTAATGGGAGTGTGGCTCATGTGTTTTCCCTGCACAAGATTAGCAATACTAAGAAAGAAACAGCCTGTTTAAAGGGAGACTCTCCAAACAGCTATTTTGGTGGAATGGTTGCATAAACATGGAAGGTCAAGAACTTCTTAATGTTATATATGAAGCAACAGAACAAAAATGAACATTTTATTACTTCTTATTACACAAAAAAAAAGTATATAAAGTAAACCCAACCCCAAGAAGCCATTATTCATGCACAGCAGTGTCCCTCACAGCCAAGCCCCTAAAACCATCCCTGTTTCCAGTAAGGTGATGGGCAAGCCCTGGTTCTCACCTGTGGGAAAGACAAAGTGGACAATGTCCTCTACTGGCTGCAGTGAGGGCATTTGCATCCCTGAGAATGCTCTCCTAGATGAGAACCTGCAGTATAAAGGCAGGGCTCCCATTACTGGCTCATTGCTATGGGCACTATTCTAGGAAAGCAGATCCAGAAAAAATGGCAAAATACACGAGAGGAGGAAGAAAAGTCACCAAGATCCTGGGCTCCTCCCTGCCCATTCCTACTGGCAGTGAAAGCATGGTGTAGAAGATGGGTGGTGAAATGCCAGAGGGCTGGACATGCAGCCTGGCAGTGCTTGTGGCTTTGCACCACTTGGCTCCAAATCAGTTATTTCTCGGTATCCCAAGATACAATTTCTCAGCTACCTTTAATTTCTTTTTCTTTGTAAAATGTAGTAAAATCAAGGTTAACTTAAATCAGGCTAATGCAAAAGAGTTAACTTAATGAATGCTATTCTAGTCATGAAATTTGCCTAAGAGATCATATGATCCTTTTGGGTCAAAACCTTTACACTTCTATGCTGGCACAGGGCACTCTTATCTAAAACATACCAAAATAACTTAGTCTCTAGGCACCTTTACCTAACAGCAAGTGTTAGCAGGTAACTAATGACATCTGGATTTCACCACGAAGGAGCTACAGAATGAGGGGCTTTCTGCCACCCAGCTGAATTGAAACCCTAAGAGTGATGGTGAACAGGTCAGCATCCCATACCACCAGAATCCCTTGAAAGTTAAAGTCACCCTGCCAATTTCAGTTCAAATTAATCTAGAGAGGATTAAGTCTACCTTTTATGCTATTTTCTAAATGAAATCAGATGTGCATGTAAAACTGGCATTTAAAAGGGTTTTACCTAATAATGAGTCAGGTATTGACAGAACAATCACCATGAAGACCAAGGTAAGAGGCAATATATTCTCATTAATAATTCAAATCTCAGCATGGATATCGATGACCATGCACTTAACAGGGAAAACTGGGCAGTAGCTGGAGCTGGTCCAGATTTCCTGAAAAGTTGTTGGGCTGCAACAGAGACACATAGGAGAGATTTTACTGCAAGATTCAACGAGAGAAATGGCAGCTCCTCATTACTAAGGTATCTTGGACCCTCAGCAATACCACCAAAATGGAACAAGGAACAAAACACAGCATTAGCAGTCTATTGAAAGAGGATGGGTGAGAAAAATAAGGGAATAAAGTTTGGAAGCAAAATGCCACCACTTCCTCTTCTTCATAGCCCTAATATTTGGAGCACAGAGCAACAACATTCAGCAGTACCTAATTCCAGTTACTACTTGGGAGCAAGCAACATTAAAGGCTTGAAAATAAATGCGTACAACCGGCAAAAGTGCAAACAAACAGAACGGTTGTAGGAGCCAAAACCACTCAGGTCAAACCAGTTGGGGCTAGTTAACATAATCTGCTCTATTCACATAACTAAGTTTGTTTCACTGAGGGCATGAACTTTCTTGGAAAAGCTCATGTAATTAACTGCAGGAGTTTACACATTTTCTTTCCCTCAAGTTTACTTTACCCAGAATTAGAGCTGCTTACACACAACTGCTTCTACCAATTCATTCAAAAAGCTGAGTTTTGCTTGTCCTTTCCAGAGGGATGTGTCTGAAGAGGTGGTGCCAGTGAACTGTAGGATTCCCTTCAATTCCTCCTGCCTCCTATCCACTCTTCCCATCACTTTGATTGATACAGAAAAACGTATCCTACCTCACAGAAAAAGAGCAGGTTTCCAATGAAGGGAAGAGGTGGAGGATGTTGGATCCCTACTCCGCTCAGTTTGGAGAATGCAGATGTGGAGTACCTGGAAAAAGGAAAGGTAGGAAGTTAGTTTTGGATCTTGTCACAATAGGACTTGACACAGTAATTAGCTCAGGTGACTTCCCTGGATTCAGAGAGGGAGGAGAAGCTTTCTGTGCTGGTCAGACAGAACTGCCAGTGTCATTACATTGCTTGGCAGCTCCTCGGGTCACAAGAGTGAACGCAATGCACTGGTGCTTCAGAGAGGGCAGAAGGACCAAGTGACTCAAACACAAGCCTGCAAAATTGAGCAGTGGAATGAGAGCACTGCTCCTCTTCCCACAGAGGGTCTTCTAAGTCAGAAGTGACTCTCCAAAGCTGCATGAGGCTACAAATGAGACCAAAAGAAGCGTTTGGGGCTTGACTACTGCGGCACTGTTGGGAAAGGAACTAGACAGATTTTCACATTATTTTCTTCTTCCATCACCTCTACCTATACAAATCACAGAACAAAAATTCAAACCAGTCTCAGTTGTCCATGAGCCAAGACACTGTCAGTATATTCAAGTCAAACCTAGTATTTGGGTCAGATATGCTGATTAAGTGATTTTTTTAGAGCTGCCAGTCAGCAAATTAAACAAATATGAAAAATACAGAGAAACAAAACCCAGACTGAAAAGATTCATGCATCCCTTGTTACAGATGAAACTGTGGCATGTTGACAGGGACAATACTGGAAAAAAGGAAAAAGAAAACCCCAACCCCAGAGCCTCTCTTTTTCCTCCCCACCCCCTTTCTTAATACAAACAATGGATTTAAGTCAATGGACTTCAATTAGTGAAACCTGAAAGAGCAGGAGCTAGCAGCAGCAGCTTTGATTACCCAAAGACACAACATTCATTGCGCAGATCTGTTTGCTGAAATTTCCTGCAGCACAGTACTTATTTTCTTAATAGATTTTCTTTTGTGAAGGTATTTTACAAAAATCGTAATTAGGAGATAGAGGTTTAATCATTTTTAAATAGCAACCATTTTCTTTTTTTATGGGGTAGGACAAACCTTCACAAACACAAACTCCCCCACAAATCCAATAGAAATGATGTGTATTCAGTCTATGCAAGGACACTGTGTCAAGTATGACAAGGCATCATGGAGTAAAGGCACAGAAGTCAACATTTATTACACATTTTATACATATTATTGATTTCTTGGCTACTTAACTGCTTTAAAAAATATGAGATTTTCCTCAGCTAATACTCTTGGGAAAAGAAATGTTTTAACTTTAAAATGACAAAACAGCCTACATGATACATTTTCATCCCCAACGAGAGGAATTTTTTTTTGCTGCTGCTGCTGTTTGAAATCTTCCTGAAGTGTCTTTGTGTGATGGCAAAGTCCTCATCTTCAGTATGTAAACAGTGAAAAAGATTAAAATCCCTGTCATTGAAAACCTGTCAATTTTGCAGTATTCTATCCTGATGTTTTCACTGTAAAATACATGGCAGATCACAAAACACCAGGCTACAGTTACCTGCTCATTTCACCACACACCAGACAGTCTGCAGACTCCTGATTTTCATGTACAGCAAAGTAAAGAGTGACTGCAACAGAGGCTTACACTAGACAAAGTAAATGATGTGATCACCAAATCTTTTAAAAGGAAAAAAAAATAATGAGTGCCATTTCACAAGGAAAGAAACACAGAGACTGTGAAGACTATTTATACTTAGATGAACAGTTCATCATTGTCAGCTTCTGAACATTACTGGCAGCTTCATACAGCTGAGGATATGCTTTCCTTTCCCCCCTCCTAATGTGGTTTTCTCCACTGCTTTTTATTCAGTTACATTTGAAGCAGGTTTTAGAAAGGTAGGGAACAGCAGTTTACAATGAGATGGGAGAGAGTAGCAGTGTCATCAAGTTACAGACTGGAATGTAACAACAAAAGGGTGAAGCCAGCAGGAGAAAAAAAGAATCTCATCAATAAACATATTTAGCTCTACTCTGTGATTTTACAACATTTCCAGTGTTGTTGAAACACCTGATGCTTCAGAGAAAAGACAACAGGGTGCAAGTGACCAAAATCTGATGGGGCAGCAGGCACAAAGGAAGGATCTAACACTGCACATGTAGCCTTAACTTTGACCATTTCTAATGCAACAGCTTAATTTCTGCAGCCTTAAATATTAAAAGCTTTCCCCCATCTCTGCAATATTTCAGCTCCTTCTCAATATTTTGGGTGGGGGAGAGAGAGAGAGGAAAGAGTGGCTTATAGACTTCTTCAAAAAAAAGAAGAAAAATCGTCCTGTACAACAACACACAGTGAACACCAGCAATACATGAATCTGACAGCTTTGTGGCACAAACCTCTGCCTTTTGAGCCAGAAGAGGCTGATAGCTCAAACAGGCCAATTAATGTGGTTTGGTCACTCAGCACCTCCATGGTACACCCTCGGGCAGTAACTGAGAGCTGCATCCTAAGGGCACTGGGAAAACACTGTCCAGGTTTTATTGCTGGGATGGGAAGGTGGGCTAGAAACTGGGCAAGTGCAAAAAGGCAGGGTGGCATTGTAGGAAAAGCCATTTGTCTGGAGAAGCTGTACATGTAAATCAAACAGCTCCAGGCCTGCCTTATCACCAGGGGCCAGTTCTCACTCTGTCACTTAATACACTTCCACATTTTCACAAAAACTCATCTGGTATCAGGACCCCCCTGCTGTTGCTGTGGGTACACACTGACAGTGGAACCTCAGCCAATGGACTAGAAAGGTCAAATCAAATGCAAAATCTAGAAATAGAAGAGATACTAAGAGGTGACCAAGATAACCAAAGATATGGAACCACTTCTGTACAAGAAATAAGCTAACAGGCTATAATCTTAATTATGGGGAGAAAAGCAACCTATGCAGGTTATGACAAATATATTTAATATCATGCAAGGCTTAAAAAATAAATAAACAGCTATTACCCAAAAATTTAAAATAAAGTATGAAAATCCAAAAATTAATATTCAGGCAGCAGGATTAAAAAATAAACACTTTTCCAATAAATAAATACACTATTTATGGAACTCCTTACCACTGATGATGGTACTACTACCATCTACTCCAGAAGTGTAAAAAGCTTCAAAAGGTGATAGAATAAACTAATGAAGGTGGAGGGAGGGAATTCACAGGCACTTTAAGCTAGTAAATTTATCAAATGTAAGAGAAATACGTGGAAAACATTAAAGGAAAGGGAAGGAAATTCGTCAAACTTACTTATTTAATGAGGGAACTAGTCTGTAAGCTTCTAATTGCATAAGTGATTAGACTTTTATAAAACCTAAAAGATAAAACCCCAGACACTTCAGCTTTCTTAAGAGGAAGAGAGGAAGGAGTCTATGAGAAGTGAGGGGCATGAAAAGGATAAAACTCTGATGGCAGCAACATTTATTGGACAATCTAGTGCATTCTCACTCAAAAGAGAAATGTACCCTAATATTTACACAAGTACAGCTTCCTGCACAACCCTAATTTTAAAGCTTGGTATTACATTTTGAATTAAGTGACAAGACATCAAAAAGAACCAGAGGAACATCAGCAATGAAGTAGATCAATAAACAATTCAGAAACCCTTTGAAGACATTCAAATGGCCTCCGAGAGCAAAATGCTCTCTGTATATATTAAACACAACTGCTAAAAGGAAGTTAGCATGCCAAATTAATTCCTGTAGGCCAACATGGCAGATAGAAACTCTCAAAAATACAAACTTCTCTCCATAAAACACCATTCAAAAAAAAATTAAAAAAAAAAATAAAAAGAAAGAAACAGATAAGTTGTGAAGGATATATAACCAAGAGAACTACCCATCTGTCCAGCCAGGTCAGTACTGACAGAAAAATACAATGCTGTCTACCATTAAGGGTGATCGATTTGTGTAGCAGACACGATTACAGAGTTTCCAGTTCTGCACCGTGGAGTTCAACATCCTGTTGAAATTACCCCAAATTTCTCCCAATATAGAAAGTGCATCATTCCTTCCACATCTAAGTAATACACAACCTAATAACATCTAAAAAGCTATAAACTGGGACACAGAGATGTTATTTAATCTCATTGTTGAGAATTGGGAGCTGTGTTATTTTGCAAGACTGGGAAAACAAAGTATTTTGCTGAGATAATGGAAATCATTCCTGCCAAACGAGAGAAATCACCAAGCATTTTTACCTATTTGCCTCTATTTACTTATTCCCATACCAGATCCCAGTTAACACTGGGATGTATTTTGCTCACAAAGTAGTGATAAAACACAAAATAAAGGTAGCTTCCCCAGCATTACAATGATGGGTTGTGAAAAAAAATATATTCAAAATATACAAGCATCTCTGGGAGCCCAATCTCACCAAAACATCATCCCAAAGCTGGCTACAGACTTTCAGCTCTCAGCCCTCTCTGGGAAATTCTGCATTATGAATACTGCAGCAGGGTCACTGGAGAGCTGCCATCACATAAGTCTTCCTTCTCGTCTGCTCCTCAGAATATTTAAAGTAGAAAATCATTATCAGGTCCCTTTCTGACAAAGGAACACACACAAAACAGGTCGTGCAAGTGGGTGAGTGCTGCAGCCAAAGTGACACCATCCCAGAACGATACAGCCTGTGCTGATTATTACCTCCAGAAAGTGTAGTCACTGCAAGAAAAACCAAAACCAAACCACAAAATTAAATCAGCTGTCCATCCCCAAAAGACAGTCTCCCAGAAAACAGAAGAGAGAAAAATGGGGAAGGTAAATCCCTCTTTTTTAGTCAACACAGGCTGCTAAATTGCCCTTCAATTACCAGCAATACCTCTGGTGGAAAAGGAGGGATTTGTTGAACAAAAATACACTTGGATGTGTAGAATATCAAGCTCAGAGAATGGAATTATTACCACACCTCCAAAAAGAAATACTGAACATCCACAAGTGTGCCTCTAAGAATGAGCTGAAATTCATCTTCAAGAGACACTTTAGTCAGTTTGGGATAAGGAAATTTGAGTACTGCTATTTGATTTTCAAGCTCAACAAATCTGTACTTTTTAACCATGAATTTGCAGGGCTATAATAACAGTTTCAGGGATAATGAGAACTTCCATGTAACACTTGCTCTCCTTAATCACTTGCATACACTCACAGAGCCTTAATTTTGACATAATTGCACAAGAAAAAGAAAGACATTGCACACACTTGCACCATCTGCCTCCACATGGGCAGATGTTTTCCAGCTGCAAAACCTAAATTATCATAGGACATTATTTCATTGAAATATTTGCTAATACATCAGGAAGAGTGTGCAGAAAAGGCAAGATTATATGCCCAATATTAAATTTATGCTCATCTATCTGCTAACAATCATCTTTTAATCCATACTGTTCTGGTCTGTCAAGCAATTTCCTTCATGTCTCTTAAAAGAACTGATAGTCTCAAGAGATTTGTTGCAATAAGGCTTCAGGTTGTCACAGTGTATTTAAAGTTTTGGGGGTTGCTTTGATTTAAGTTCTAAAAATTAGCAGTGAATCAAAGCCAATTAAATGAAAAAGCCCAGGCAGAAAAAGCAACACTCTTCACCATATTCCAGAGTAGCCCTGCAAGAGACAGATGGTCTGTGCAGCAGGTCAATGACAATATTTCATCACCTCTCTCAGAGTGCAACCTCTTCACACTGGGCAGTGACTTATCCAAATAAAGAGCAAATGAACAAGAGTCATAAATCCACAGCTTCAGCCCTTTTTTGTTGGCTCAACACCTTTAAACAAAGCGATGGAGGTCAGCAGCAGCAGAGGCTGTTGGCTCCTTAGAGCAATATATATAACCCTGGGAAAGGTGGTGGGAGCTCCATCCTGCATGAGATGGACAAAGAGACATCCCACCACAAAGAGCAGTCTCCTCACCAGGAGGATTGTCCACAGCAGATCTGAGGTCTGGTGCATCCACGAGGCCATACCTGATGTCTGCAGGAACAGCTGGGTCAGAGCTGACAGCTAAGATCAGCTCATGTCCCAGCCCTGCTGCCTTAACCATACACAAAGCTATCCACTCACTCCCTAGGACCACTGGCACCATACCTTTATTAAGGAGTGGTTTATTCAAGTGCCTGCTTATCAGACTGACATTGTGGGGCATACAGAAGAAAATGGTACCACCTCAAGGCCATAGATGTTCTTTGTTTCAGCCAGGAAGACAGAAGTTGGCAAAAACAGGCGCATTGCTAGAAGCATGGTGTTCAGAAAATAGTAAAATTTCTTTTTTTTTCTCTCCTCAACTAATAACACCTCTTAATTTTGCAAATGGACGTCTCAATTAAAAGGACATGAAGTTTCAACCTTATCAGCCTTCCTAATTGCTATGCAAGATCATATCCTAGCGATGCAACTCCATTTGCAAACAACATGGCTTCAGTTTTTGCATGCATCTCAGCTGTTCCTACACCCCAGGAAGAATTGTACAGATGCAGGAAGTAGTTTCATCTTTAAATTGAGAGAAAACAGTCTGCTTAGGAGCCTGAGCATTCTGGGTTTTCATTGACATGAAGAAGGTAGTAATGGGCCACGGGCCCATTATTTCATAGGGCTGAAAAGGGCTTGCAGTGTTGTGGTGGTTGAAGTCCCAAAAAGTTACTTAGCAGCACATCAAGTAGTGGTGTAGGTGCAGGCAAAGCCACGCTGCATTCCCTCTAGAGCCTTCCAACCTCAGCTGCCTTTCATGTTTTATTCCATGGATTGTGGTCTACCACAGAACTTGCCTGGTGTCTGTTGCTGTCAGGGAACTGGTTTTACAGCTCAGCTCTTGTACCACCTTCAGCAACAGCACATGCAGAGCCACTCAGTGCCACCAGGAACCAACTGGCACAAGGTCTGCATGACATCACACCCTGTCAGGACAGCCCTGGGAAAAACAAAATTGCTTCAACAGGCTCAATGCCTCCCAGTGCTTTAGGGCCAGAAACATCTCCCTTAGATGAAGGTGAGGTGAGGAACACAGTCCCATCCCCTTTTTTGGGACCAGCCTGTCAGCATACATGTGGCAGGTACCAAAGCAGGGACAAAGTAGCTGGAGCAAACTCCAGGCATTTCCCCCTTGCAATCTCAAATGAGCTGTGGTGACAGACTGCAGGGACAGCTCACCTCCCTAGAGACAGGTCTGGATAAATGCTCAGACCTCATGATTACACAGCACATGAACTAATTCTATTTATTTTTAAGTTAACACCAAGGAGCCACCATCCATCTAGTGCACTGAAGGTGGCAGAGGTCCTATTGACCAGAGACATACATGATCAGAGCACCAGAGATCATTTCATGGTGCTCAGGGAGCCTGAATTAATGGTCCACAGCCTGACTTTGTTCTGGCATTTCCTAACTTGTGTGGGCTTGACTTCACAACCTCAATAATGTGACTTTATTGCAATTTTCTTTGCAAGTCCTCATTTAAAGAAAAAAAAACCTCATTAAAAATACATCATATTGCATCATTTTGCATCCACAGGGGTCATCTAAAGACCCTAGACTATGGCAGAGACCTTTGCCAAGTGAGCTAATGGAAGGGCTGATGGAAGAGGCAGGTTGTCTTTCACACAAGGGAGCTGTGAGGCACAGCCTGCCAGAGAGAGTCTCAATACTTCCTCAAAGAGAAAAAACAGCAAAATTGAAGAGTTCCCAAACCAAAAGGCTAGGTTTCTTTCTGGGTGCTAACGTCTTACTAGTGAGTCCTCATCTGCTCCTCTGGCACTATCTCCACACCCTGCTCTTCCTCATCCATGGACCTGTCACCCACTCCAGCCAACTCCTGTCAGGAATCTGCTGCCTGGTCAGACCTCTACACACACACAGGATGGGACTCTGCTTAGCAAAATCAGAATCAGAAACATTAGCTTAAAATTATATATCAACAGAAAAGATTCCAGTGAACGTGTGCTAACTGTAATTTTTCAAACACTTGCAATTTGCCCAAATTTGCATGAGAAAGGCAAAAAGTACATCCAGTGACAAAAGCCCACCTCCTCTCAGCAAATATTGAAACCCTGCTTTAAAGCTAATATAAAAATCAGAATATCACTTCTTAAGAATAATAGGATAATGAAAAAAACCTCAATCCCCAAGAGATGCCCAAAATAAAACCAAACATTTTTCTTCTGCATTTGTCTCAGAAATTATGGAGCTCATTTTAACTGAAAATTTTCAATAATTCCATCTAAGACAGCAGCCCCAGAAAACTTCAATCCTAGCTGCTTGGAGTTTGATAAAGCAATAAGCAATTTAAAATAGAGTTGCATAACAGGAGCATCACACAACCTTAATTTGTAGTGCTTGCAGACCCACCTATAATTAAGTAAGCCAGACTTACAATAAAGGAAGTGCTGGCCCTCAGTCTGAAAGCACACATAAAATCTCAGCTCATAGCTAGTTATTTTATGCAGGGTCTAATCCATTATAGCACAGGGGCGACAATGACAACATTATCTGACCCTTAATTACAGGAAAGATGTTATAATGTCTGTACATACCAGACAGCATATGATAAACCTGACATTAGTAATGGAGACACTGCCTGCTCCCCATGACTTGGAAACCAGGAGTAGTGTGATGCCACAAGGAGATCAGATCTTTATCTTTCTTGCTTTCAGGTTTTGACTACCCCCATTTCTCTCACCTTTCCATATAATGACAACTACAAAAAAAAACCCCACTACCATGAACTATTAAATTGTACTTCACACAGACACATTTAGTTTTCAAATCTTTAGGGTAGAGAGGAAGCACAAGCAGCTCTGTAGGAATGATCCCACGTCCTGGCAGGTGGCTGACCCAGGCACATGAAGCAGCATGGGAAGACCCAGTGGAAGTGAGACTGCTTCAAGGAGCAAATGACAATCTGCTACATCATGAAACAGCACTGGTGCTGGCTGCAAAGCCTCAGAACTGAACAAGAGCAGGTACCATACACGCATCTAAATAGTGCAAGTCCAGAGCTCTGCTTTGCTGCATGATTTAATACCACTAGAATTAAAGTAAAGGGTGTACAGAGCTCCTTTCATGAAAAGCAAAGCACAGCACTGGAGTCACCAGGGAGAAACATCATTAGTTTCTGAAGGGAAGAAGAGAAAATCCTCCCAACCTCAGGGCTCGTGCACACATGAACAGTGAGAGGAAGTACAGAAGTGGGGTTCAAAGCCTTGTGGCAATACAAAAAATAAACTCAGCCTCCTTTTTTCCTTTGCATCTTATTCAAGACTTCTTGAGTACCTGTGGACTGACAAGAGTTGAACTCACAGAAAAGACAAGCAATTCCATCCTTTCCATAATGTGAGTTCACCTTATAGAGAGACACAGTAGACAGAGCAAGGAATATCCATAGCATATTCCCTGCCCCAGGACAAGGAGAACACCTTTAGCAACCACAGGCATGAGACAGGAGGAGCAGTGAAATGATTTCAATCACCTTTCAGTGTGCCTGAGCAGCCTACCACCATCACCAGCCCCAGTAAGCTATCATGGGCCACTAACAAAGGCAGAAAATCGCTCCTACAAAACAGAAGATAGTTGAATAGATGCCAAACAAAGCCAAAGGAAAAGCAGAATTTCAAACAGACTGGATGAAAGGATTGCAGGAAGCAAACTTCAAGGAGATCCTCTGAACTTGAAAAACTGCCTAAAAAAAGCAGGCTCAAGTGTTACTCCCAAGTGCCATCCAGATTAAAAGCAAAACAAAGGCAATTGGGGTTTCCTGGAGCTCTGAATCACCCATTCAAGCCTAAGGAGACTGAGCAACTGACTACACACAGAAATAGCAACACTGGGTATGCATGAAATGTCAAACCCAGAGCAGAATGGACTGAGAGGTGCTTTACTTCTTTAATCACTGAAAAATGCAGTAACACTGTGCATTACTTGTAAAACAGCAGGTTGGATGGTTCAGACAGAAATAAACTTTTTAAGCTGACATGCTCCTCTCTCTGGGCTGTTGGCTATTTAAAAAAAAAAAGTGCTTGTTTCACATTATCTCATCTTTTGACTGCACTTTGAAGTCCATTCTGGCCATTTCTCCATGACAGAGACAAATTCCAATACTTAGGAATAATTCTCTTAACTTCATAAAGAAACCCTTGTTCAAGTCAGATCATTTTCATGTAGAGGCAGACATGGAAATGGCTTTCCTGGAACAGAGTTGATTTGCATTACTCGGTGTCATAGCACATGACAGCTTACTCTGCAGCCCACTTGTCTGGATCTTCCATAATCCAGACAGCCACAGTCCCCCCTCTCCATGAAGCAGTTGTGCACATGACAGGAAGAAACTAATTTTAATGAAGAGTCTTTGCTCTTCTATTGGTCCTGTTCTCGCTCAACCTGTGTATCTGGCAGGCTCCTGGATGCAATTTGTAATCATTGCTCCCTGCTAACAATGGAAAAGTCTATTGCTGTTGGCTGTCCCTTTGACTCGGGGGTTTTCAACATCTGACACAGCGCTGCACGAGTAATGTAGCGCACTAATCCATTAAAGACCCCCTTCCCAGCTTCTCTCAAAGGACCTGCTATTGCACCCCTGTCCCAGCTCACCCTCTCTCCTCCTGTTAAACAGCCTCAAACGCTCCTGGCACATGAAAGCAAAACGCTTTAACGCCTCCACTGCAAATTCACTGAGACAGAGACCATCTTTCCATTACATCGCACACCCTTCATGTGCACAGCAGAGCCCTGATCCTTGACAGGGGTTCCCTGCTCCTGTTGAAACAGAAATGATAAATAAATCATTAGCACCAGGTCCCCTAAAGCGGAGGGAAGTCCTGTGCACTGACACTCGATTACTTTTTAACTACCACAAGGAACTAAAATTCCACAGGGAAGTAAGGATGGCGAGTCATTAGCATGAGCGATTCACCTTCAAAGAGAGGCAAGAGGAGAGCTGAAGCCCAGAGAAGCTTCACTCTCTCTGCAAGCACCTGGGTGCAGAGCAATAATTTTTTCCAAGGCAGAACAAAGACACTAGATGATGACACACAGGGGTTTTAAGAGAGATTGGAAAGTTTATTAAAAAAAATAAAAGGGCTAACAACAGAACTAGGATGGAGAACAGAAGAGAATGAGAGCAAGATGTGTTTCAAATGACAAATCCTGGCAGGAAGCAAGAGGCTTGTTGAGGGAAAGGAAAGGGCCTCTTAGGCAGATGAAGTCTCAGAGAAGTCACCTACCTACTGGAGAGGTGACTTCTACCTACAAGATCTCAACACCACCTTGAGCAAGATACGAGGAAGAGACTCTGATATTGTGAAATACACAAATTCAACTGCAATAATTAAGGTATTTCTTTTCCTAACTAAAACAATGATTTTTTTAAATTATTTTTTTAAGGCTCATTACAGATCTGCATCATTATTTCCAGCTTTACTTTGTCTCCAAGGAGCTAACTGCAAGACATGAAGTTGGAAGCCTGAAGAAAAATACTTTTACTTATCTCTGGGGAGTTGAAGTTTAGTGCCTACTGTAAGAGAGGCTAGATAGGAAGATCCAATGATGGCCAAAAAAAAAAAAAAAAGCAATGAATAGAAAACTTTAAATTGGAGAAATATGAAAAAAGACACTTAGGAAAGCACTAGCAAAAACTGCTCAAACCATGTAAAGCACAGTGGTGCACAGGTCTAATACACCATGTGCAGCCTGGAAGAAGGTGACCCTTCCTGGCCACTACCAGAGCTCTGAAGATAATCTTTACTTTTGATGTCTTCCCCAAGTGAAAACTGGGTTGCAATGAAAAGGCCCACAAAAGGGGGTGTAGTCCCATACCGGCACACCACGCTGCACAGTGGCTGCTTTATTTACTTTGACACTACACTAGGAATAGCTAACTCAAGCTGAGATACTTTTGAATCCCTTAGGAAACCAAACTTCTATATTTATTTATATATCTGTATATTTACATTCATGTGCATACATACACACACTGTACATCTGTTCATTTTCCCACAGAGCAAAATTAACACTCAACCATTCTTTATGTTTTTACCACAAGGATTACTGTACACTACTGATGGGTTGTTCACTCTGAACATCCATCTTTAACATTAATCTAGCCCTCATAGGTGCATCTGCATCAGAGGTGTGGATGATACTCTGCTATGCATCATTCACATTATCCCCCTCCAGAAGAGGCTGATTTCCTCCTCTTTGGGGAGCTCCCTTACTGAACATTGCTCAAGGAAAGCTTAATATGCAAGGCTGAAGATCTTCCATGCTATGGTCCCACCAGCTCCAGTTAGTTTTGTTCTATTCTATTATTTGGGCTGCCCACTATAGGACCTAATCCTTCTCAATTCCTGATATTTCCAACCCATACAAAGGACCAGAGCCCATCCATGACTACACATTAGCCTAGGATCCTCAAGTTGGAGTGAAGGCTCCCTACTGTGGCAACCTCCCTGTGCTCAAGATAAAATAGGAAAAAAACCCACAAACCTTAATGATCCTCAGAAGTGAAAAGGGGAAAATGGAAGCTATGGGAGGAAGGAATTGGGTGGATGACTTAGTGAACTGGTTTAGAAGATGGATTGATTTCTCTTTTGCATCTACAGGCATCAGTATTCAGACAAAACTTCCAAAAATAAATTCTTGCTCTTATATAATAGAAAAGGTACAACTCATAACTGAAGAAAAAACAAGGCAGCATCCTGCTGAAGATTAACATTTCCAAAATTAAGTAGCATCACATAACATACACCTACCAAAATGGCTACAGTTATCTGCACCAACAATATTGATATATTGATCTTTAGCACTAGCACAATTCAGAGCATTTGAAAGACAAGCAGCATAATACCAAAATCTAAAGGGGCAAGGGGAAAACAGTGGTAACGATAAACCTGACATCATCCTTATGTGAAATAATGGAAATATCATTTTAGAATTCCATTAACAAAAAGTTTGAGAAGAAATAACTTAGGAGAACATAATTAAATGCCTTTCAATATTGTCAAACGAGCCTTTCACTTTGGGTTGAGATAGGTTTAGGGTTAGTTTCTTGACAGGTTTATGGGCATGGATGATAACTACAGCATCTGCTGGGGCTAGACCAATGTGCTAGAAACACAAGACCACCTAACATCTCACCTGAAAGACATGTTAGACACTACACAGAGAACTAACGTGACACCAACCTAGGCAAGCTAAAAGTGGCTCAATGCTTGAACACAAAATGGGACCCCTAATCATGAGGTATTGATCCACAGGACTCTTACTAGGAGGATTTACAGACATAGTTTCTTACTTACAAGTAAAAGAAATCATGAGTTCCAGCTACTTAAATCTGACCCCAGATTTTCTGTGCTAAGAAATGTGTCCACAGCCTCTCTGCAGCATCCTGCTACCACAGAGCTGTGGCTGTAGGCCATGGGACTTCATTGCCAGAAATCTGTTCCAGCAGCTGTTTGATAGCTACTGGGCACCAAACATCACCAGCAATGGCCCCACTCACCTGAACAGTCACCAATCCACCCTGGTCATGGCATTTCCAAGGGTACAATTCAGGCAGCAGGTCATCTACTACAGCAGGACGTCAGGGGGCAGCTGAGGCAGACAGAGAGCTGACTGCTGCTGGAAAAAGCTGCAGCCTTCTTCCTACAACCCACCAGCCCATACTCCCTCTGGCTGCTTTCTCTATGTTCATCTGATCCCTGCTCAAGCTGATGCAGCCACTAAACCAGCAAACTGTACATCAACCCACCACCACCAATCTCACCCTCAACCACAGCCCTAAGTACCCTGTCTCTGCCTTTTAAATTCCTCCAGGGATGGTGACTCTTCCTCTTCCCTGGGCAGTTCCAGTGCTTGGCAATCCTTTTGATAAAGAACTAGTTCCTAATACCCAACCTAAATCTCACCTGGCACAACCTGAGGCCATTTCCTCTTGTCCTATTGCCTGTTCCTTGAGAGAACAGGCTGATCCCCGCCCCAAGACAACCTCTTCTCAAAAAGGGGCCACCAGGTGCAAGTGAGGACACAACATGTGAAGCACTGGGGAAACAACTACTCTACTGCTACACAAAGAACTGCTCAGGAAAGACATGGGAGTAGTGGGTAGAGCTCAAAGGACATTTTGAAAGAGACCTAAAGATGGGGAAGGGAAAATAAAGCAAGCTTTTAAATGACAGTGCAGCATATTGAACAGAAAGTTGAGAAGTGCCTTGACTGCTGCCTACAATACTTACACTGGAACGAGCTCTAACAGCAAGCAGCTCCCCATCTTCCAGGACAAAGCCAAAATATTCACAGAGTTGGGTACACGCATTTCAGAAATGAAATCCTGAATTCAGATGCTATTTCCTGGGGCTGAGGGCATGTAAAGATTAAAAGAGTCTACCAGGAAAGCTAATGGACTCACTGCAGCTTTCGGCTTTTGGAAGAATCCTCTTAATTTCTTAAACAAACAACAACAAAGTGTAAAGCAAAAAAAAAAAAAAACAAAAAAAACCCAAAAAAAAACCCAAAACAAAACAAAAAAAACACCACACAGCACTTCCCCCTACAAAGTCTAAAGGAAAATACAGAGCCAAAACCCAGGAAGTCAAACTAGATGGAAACTTAGCTCATACTGGTCTATAAATAAACAAGTGATAAATTATTGCTCTAATTGTGGTTTGCTATCAATGGAAGGAGGACTGTTTTCCTCCTCTCCCATCAAGGAGGGATTTGTGCTACCAATACAAATCAGGGATAAAGTCATGGCACTGTCCCCTTCCACAGCAATACAGTCACACAGCTAAAGACAGCTGCAAAAAGATTTTGGATAGAAATTGCCCACAGATTATCTGCAAAGAGAAATACTTTGCCTCTTTGAATGGAAGCCTAAGCAAGGACACCAAGCCAGCTAACAATCAGCCAAGCAGTCCCAGACACATTTAGGCTTTTCTGTATTGAAATGCTTATTAGAATCTAGCATTTGTTACCTTGCCCTACCACACTTTTTCATGAAATATACTTCAGGACAAGTAGCCTTCTATCAAAAAACAGCACAAAAACCTCCAGGAAGAAAGACCAGTCTCTCTTCCTTCTACTAAATAAAGTGTATTTCGGGAAACAAACCATTCCACAAGTCTTTCACTCTCTTAATGAATAAGTAAAAAATAATTATCCATTAAAAAAAAAAAAAACAACAACTGGAAATAGTCATTCTTTGAAGAGAAAAAAAGCAAACTTCTTCATGCTCCCAGGGAACTATTATTATTAAAGGGCACAGTTACAGAGATGCCAGACCACAATGTAGTCACCCATTTACAAATCCAGCACGTCATCATTTGAGAATACTGTAGAACCCTCAAGATGTACAGAGGAATGAGCATGTGTGGATGTATGAACAGCTGTAAAGAATAATTTCCAACTTACATTAGCTGCCAGCAACCTAAAGCACCTTTTAAGGAAGGGGGAAAAAAGCAGAAAGAACCTAGCATTTCAAAGTTAGCCACTCAAACACACTCTCCAGTACACAGAGCACTTTCTAAGAGACATATTGGTATAGTGAATCTCTAACAAACTTTCCTCTCAATATAAACTGAGAAACAGCTCATTTGTCTAACCTGCTCATAATACTAGACTTTAGCCTCACCTTCAAAACACAAGCATCCAGAGGAAGCCATGTATATCCTTCAACACCCATGCTTGCGCTGGTTTACTACTTCAGGAGACACGGGCAAGCAGGATTAATTATTCAATTAGCAGCATGTATTGCACCTGAGACTTGTTACTATGGCCAGGCCATCTGTGGGCTTACACCTCCTGAAAATTAAAGTTGAGTTATTACTTTTCTCTCCTGACAGGTCAAAGGCAGAAGAGGAGCTGCTTTTTGATTCTGGAGCAAGTCTGTTTGAGCAGAGCTGTATTTTATGGCAGAGCACAGCCCTTTTTTTTCAGGTTTGCCTCTGGTTGCTTGAGCACTGGCAGAGGCTTTCAAATGCACCCAGCCTAACACAGCTTTTCTTGCTATGGAGCACAGCAGTAAAAGACTGGCCTGTGTTGTTAGAAATCAGCCTCTGAAAGGAAAAAAAAGGAAGAGTTTGATGGCAGTAGATGGGACAAAATTTGGGGACTGGCTTATCTGAATTGCTTGTGGCTCTGCTTACAAAAAAAAAAAGTTTTTTACAGTTACAGCTGTTGGCATGTTGGTCAAAGGGTGTCTGGGACTTGCCTGCACCTGGTTGGTGAAACATTACAACAGATAGATGGGAGATGACTCAGAGGCCCAATGAAACATCCCCAGACCAACCACCCGAGGCTGCTGTGGTTCCTATTGTTCCATTAGCAAGTTGTGGCTGGTGATAAAATAGGTTGCATCTCTCAAATGCTGCAAGTGTGTGGCAGCTTTTCTTTGTTCTTAAGGATAATTTAGTGCTTATGGAAGATGGCATGGCAGTTCAGGAAGCCAAGGAACTCCGGTATGCAGTAATTACAGCATCCATATTAGCTGCCCCAGCTTATCCACCTTGCCAGTGAATTGGATGAGGTCTTGTTTCTGTTCAGGCAGCAAAGGAGCAGTTCTGCACACAAATGGTACGCCACAACTCTCAGCTTACAAAGATATTAAGCAAAACAAACTTTTCTGGATTTAATTAAAAAACAACAAGAAATAACCCAGAGGCTGCATATTCCACATCACATTATCCCCACTTATTAGAAACATATTTCAGTGTTTCTCTCATTATAAAGGAGAAAAATTGTATAGTTTGCATTGCTGCCTGCAGCTACATTTTTAAAACTTGGGTGTCAAACGATAAAGTTCCTTAAGCAACACTCAGCTACCCAAATAAAGGGGCTCTCTCTTAATCAGATATTGAACAGAAATTCTCAAGAAACAGGGGGAAGTGGCCAGCACACAACTCTTTCTAAAGAAAAAAATAAATTATCAGGTTAGGTATGTGTATGTGCCCAAATATAGGTACCTGAAGGTAGCAGAGGAAGTAACTTGATCACACTAACTAGAAGAGTTGACAGAGACACCCAGATGAAACCTCTGGCTGCTGTGCCAGTACCACAGGGAAGAAATAACAATGCATAGAAGGAAGGCAAAATGTAAGAGGAAGCATGAGATGAACAATGAGGGATTTGTCTACATCTGAGAAAGGGGGACAGGGCTTTGAGAGAGCATCCCACCAACTCACAGGCCTGTGGGTCAGCCCTGAGAAACGCCGAGTCAGCAGGAAGCAGAACGCAAGGCAACAAGTGAGCTGCTGGGCTTGCCCTACCTGCTCTGTGTACAAAACTTCTTTAGCCCTCAAAAGCTGTAATTTGAAGAGCAGAGACACAATTTTCACACAGCTGAAACTCACAACTGTCTGTACCACGCCACCAAGTGCGTGCCTACACAAACCCCTAATTATCTGCACTGTCATGTGTAATTAGTGAGTCTGAACATGTAGTATTCATCAATATGTGAATGTTAGGCACACTTCATACATTCAATAGCACCCTGTGTTTGTACACAGGCAACTGCCAGTGAGTATAACTATGATCATACGCTGAAAGGGGCAAGCAAAATAAACAAAAGATTTAGTGTCTGTCATTTATGCCAGAACCATACATGAAGAAAAAAAGAAAATTTCTTTCTAAAATATATAATCAAGTGTTTTCTATGGGTTTTTTCTATGAAATAATTGGACATAGTGTTTCCATGGCCTGTGCTGAAGAGAAAAATTGAAGCTCATTATTCAAGCCTGCTGTGATCAATAAAGAGAAACATGAGGTCAGTCATGAGCAGCAGTCCTATCACATGATTTTTTAGGTTACTGTAACGTATTGTGCAATTATCTCAAAAAACAAACATCACAAGAGAAATATAAAGGTGGAAATGGAGGAAGGAAGCACATCTCAGCACACCTAAATAGTCTTTCATGTAGTTGAACCTCACATTTGCAAATATCTGGAACTACTCAAACACAAAACTCAGCATATAAAACCAGGGCTAACTGAACTGAAGCATGAAAAGCTGACTAAATCTACAACAGCCAGATCTCATCCATCTCTTTCTCTTATTCTGGATATCACAAAGATTGAAGTGTTAATAGCTGTCTTATTGACTCATTACCTTACAGCCTTTAAAATTCTGCATAAAAATAGATTTAAAAAAAAAAAATCTCTTATTCAAATCAAGCACATTTGACTGCAACTACATCAAACAGAGTCCCAGTTTTATCAGAGATATGCTGCTTCATGTCAGTGAGTTGACACAACCACGCGTCTGCCTCTGCGCTAAACACATGTGCGCGCAGGAGGAGGGGGACAGGAGGGAGGAGAGCACGGGCACATATGCAAACATGCTGTTATCTGCTTTTTCCCACTTGGGGGAACATTGTTAGCACTAATCAAACCTATAAAAGGGATAGGGACTCACTCAGCCACCCTATTTCAACAAGCTCTGTATCCTGGGCCATACAGGATGTGCTGAAGACCATGGGAGTTCCATCCCTGGCCTCGGTGGGGTTTGCATCTCTCACTCTGCACGTAATCTCCTTTGATATGGTTGTGTTAATTGGCTGTACTTCTAGAATAAAAAACTATCACAGAGCATGAGAAGGGCTGACAAAATCTGATTTCTGGAAAGCAGCAATAAGCTTCAGCATCATGAAGGCAATATACGGGTTTTGCCCTTGGTATAGAGGCGGTAGAGTGACTGGGGACGAAGCATGTGACTAATTTGGGCAACATGAATATTACTTGTTAATTAACAAATAAGTGATTTAATCCACTTCTTAAATTTACTGTGACAACACTGATCATGATCCCAACACCTCCTACTTTATAAATGCTTTAACCAGCTGTAGAAATGGACAATGCCAGCACGCCAGTTTCACCTCTGTGCTCAGTCATACTCCAAAACAATCTGAAGAAGCCCTTTTAACTCTGGCTTTCTCTGATGGATGAACATCCCTATGCAAGATTTTCAGAGAAGTAATGTCCACAGCACACTGTAGATCTGCATGAAAAAATGCATTGTCCAACTTGTCCTACTGTACCTTACCAATTAGTTACTTCTCCTGTTTCTGAGTAGAACACTTGTGATCACATCCCCCCAACATATGGTATGTACATATTTATCATATTTATAAATTATATACATTTAGTACATCATTAACAAATTATGTACATTATAAAGCATATGCCAAAATGGAAATTAAAAAAGGGTGAAATAAAGAAGCATTAATCCTTTTTTTTATAATTAGAGATATAAAAGTGTTTTTTTGTGCATGTTAATGGATTATTTTGAACAGCCTTTGGGGTGCATGCTCCCCAGTTTGGTACCAATCTACAGAGGTGACACAGAAGTCTCAGATAAGTTCCCTTCCCCTCTGCCAGTGAAATTTCAGTCTTTCCATACATATGCAGACCCTACCCTATTCTTCAGGCACAAAGCTGCTCATGGGTGCTGGGCAATACAGCAGATGTTTGCTTTCTGCATCTGCTGGCTGTCACACATCACACAACTGCTCCACAGTGCTGGCTTCTGCTCAGTGCTCAGCTTTCATGAGACTGTGCCTGAATTTCCAGCTATAATCAGTGAATTAAAAACCCCCTCCCCTTCAACATGGTATTTATATTCTGCAAACAGAATTAAAAATTTAAGTCTTCTCATCTTTGTTTTTATGGACTGAAAAATCACACAACACTTTCTTACATCTTTCATTTACTCTCTTTTTGTGTCTTGTCTGTTTTCTACCACAGGCATCAGTCTTCCTATCTTTTTTTTTTCCTGTTTCCATAGATATGAGAAAGAAATCTACAACTCTGCAGAAGTTTTCACAAAATCCACCCACTACGCTGAATATTTTGGCCCTTTTACTTCTTTGCTAACCACATTTCTTACTGGTCTCCTAAATAAATTTCCTCAAATTAATGAGCTTTGAGGCATGAAGACAAGGTTGTGTTAACTGAGCTTATTTGCACAGAGGAGCCAAATTCACCTAATAAGATGGAGCCCTAAAGTTTTATGACTTTATGGAAAGATTTAGATGCCTGCAGTCACAGGGGATTTGGCTCAGCATCTCAGGAGATTCCCAGACTTACCCTGACATTTTCTTTCCCATCCATACCTTTGACTTTCTTCCTGCTGTTTATTACTGCATTCTAAGCAGTGGAAAGCAGAAAACATGCCTTCATTTATATGTTCACAGCCATACCCATTCCTATATTTCACAAGCTATAAAAAAAGCCATGTCAAATTTAGCCCACCACACTTATTACCATTGCCAGCTGAAGGCAGGGCCTCCACACTTGTCCTCACACTGCCTGCTTTTCCTGTAAGCCATCCCCTTATTAACATCAATTGCAACTCCAGCCTCAGAGGTGAAATTAATCCCTGTGCAAAGAGCCAGCAGGTATCCTACTTCAGCCCATCAAAACAGGGCTTACATTAAACTCTAAGTAGCGTTTAAGTCATGTATTAAGCCTCTGTAGAAGGTGTGCTGCACTTTTACTGAGTTACATTTCATGCAAGCAACACCAGGAAAATGCACTTCAGCACTTAGGCACTATGCAAATATATATTACAAGGGAAAAAAGACTTTGACAGATAGGTTAAGGGGCACTATAATAGGAAACACTCAAATGGGGTTTTTTTCAATGCTGTTTTATTCTAGGAATTTGATCTTTTTTTGAGAAAGTTATAAGGGATGTGAGCTGATAACCTGTGATAAACACAATATGTTCTCAAAAACAGTGGAAAATATCCAGTGGAAAATACCTTCAAGGCTTCTTGAACTACATGAGATTCTAAATGCTCATCTGTTACTGACATACCAACAGGAACACAGTATTATGAAAGACCTGGAAAACCCCACTAATACCAGAAGCCAGAGTTCAAGTACAATCTTCCTTAATATGATTTTATAGCAACAGAGCTCCACTGACTTCCGTGAAAAAAAAAAATTTACCTGATAGGTTTTTAAAGGGAAAAAAAGTACATAACAGCTTCTCAAAAAACACTCTACAACCTCATGTTATCTATTTTGCTGTGCTGTTTTCTGTTGAGGATTTATCCCAGAGCTACAGCTGGTGTGACCCTGGGGTGGGAGAAGAGGCAACTACGCTGTTTTCCTATTGCCCCACATACAGCTGTGGTAAAAGTATGACTGCAGGACAAAATCCATAACTACCTGTGTGCCAAACTGACCACACACCCTGCCCTGTGTGCCACTGCAGCATAGCAACCCCACCATGCCCAGGAGCAAGGGGAGGTCTGATAAGGGAACCAGAGCACTCCAAGCTCTGATGGGTAGAGCAGAGCTGTACCCATCAAGGACCACACACCTTCACCAGTTAGCACCTTATTGCAGGGGTTCCATACTGTTGTCTCCTTATCCCAAAGGTTTCACACCTTCTTGGTGTTTCTCATGGGCATCTCCTCAGAGCACTGACTCTTTCTTCTTCACAAAGCAGCCACTGACTCCAGTTCCCTTCTCACCCAGCCACCCCCACTCTTTTATAGCACTCTTCTTCTCATTGCTTACACCTGTGTCCTGTTAAAGTCAGGCCTGTTCCTTATCTTTGATAATTGGCCCAGCTGCAACTCCTTAGGGGTAAGGTTACTTTCTACACTATATTTGTTTTCTTATATTCTATCCCCCTACATTCACCCTCCCTGCACACCACCACCTTGTACACAATCATGCACAGTTTATTTCTACAAGTGCATGATAGGAGCACTGGTATGAAAAGGTGGGACACATCCTACCCTGGCCACATGGTGCTTCTCTTCTGGCAGAGGGGAAGAAAAATCCAGAGCTCCTTTATTCACTTCACATCAAACAAAAGTACTCCTCCACCAAAGTTTGAGCTCACACTAGAGGGGTGACACATCTCTGCAGAGTTTCAGATTCAGGCCCAGCTTCCCATTGGCAAAGCCAGTGTCTGCCTCAGGCATTTCATTAACACAGGCTCTCACTGCTCCTTCCAGAAATGGACTCTGCTCAAGAGGACCAGCACAGCCTCCCTGTTTGGAAGGAGAAATGCCCATGGTGGTGCTTTTGTGGATGCACAACCAGGCTGATTAATCTGGGCTGGTAACACTGCACTGGTTACTGATTACAGAATTACTGCCCCTCAGTTCATTAATCACATTCTCTGCAAGCAAGAGAATCTCACTGATCCTAAAATAAGGGTCACCTGCATGTAAACAGTGAGAATAGAGCAGAATACAGGAGGAGTGTTGAGCATTTAATTTCAGTAGATCTTGTCCTTCAGATAAAATTTTCACTGAGTAAATTCATTACAGACAAGATAGTACGGGCACCTTCATACCAGTTCTAGATTAATTTACATCACTTTGGCTTCTTATGAAGGGACAGACAAAAAAGATTGCAAGAACTTTTCTCAAAATTACCAAAACCCACATGAAACTATTTTAATAATTCAGCATTAAGAACATCAAACTTCAATACAAACCTGTGCGGGATATGCATACCTAGAGGCAAAGAAAGTTTCCACAAACTGCTTTTCCTGTCCTTATTTATTTGCCAAAAAAGAAATAAAAAAGAAGGGTAAAACACAACAAATATGACTGTCCTGTTGGACTGCAGACACACCAGCATGACTGTGCACATGAAGTCAAACATTGTGTCCCACTGCCACCTCCCTCGAGCACAAGAGGCAGCAAGGGGACAGTCCCTGCCCAGCAGGCACAGGACAGAAGCCAGAGCTGACAGGACAAGAGGAGGCAATGACCTACAGACAGAAATATGCACGGATGTGGCAGAATTGAGGGTGGTGCCTTGGGTGAGCACTCTCCTTCACCAGACAGTAGCAAATACACAAAAAAGGCCTCAGCTCAAAGAACCCCACACCCTACATCCTGTGCTCCTCATATTTTCTCCATAAGCTCCCCTTCAGTATTTCCTCCTGCTCTGTTTGCATGTATTCCTCCTCCCCGTGCCGAGTGCTGCACGAGCCCATCAGATGAATGAGACCTTTATAAACCTCACAGGTGCTGTTGTGCCTTGCTGTTCATGTAAAAAATAGGGCAGTAAGCCAGGAAAGCCAAGTGATTATATATACCTTTAACGGGTTTAGGAAGGATGGAAGGGTGTGGGAGAAGGGGAAGGAAGGAGGGATATAAGTTTAAACTACAGCATTGTTTTCATGGATAATTTTGTTGGGGAAAAAACCCCAAAACACTGATGTGTATTTGCAACAGAGCAAATGAAAACAAGGCAAGTTTCTGGATTTTTTCAGCATGTGATGAGCTAGGTGAGAGTTGACACTATGCACACAATGAAAGAAATGCACAAAAGGATTAATCGCACAGCCAAACCAGAGCGAACCAGAGCTCCACAGCTGGATGAGAGTAGGGACTAAATTGAGTTGTAGCAAAAATATGTTAAATCAATATTAACCACCGACAGCAGGAGCAAATCTTTATTTAGAGATCCTTTATTTAGATGGTTTACACAACCCTCCCCCCTCTTTCCCTCCACACCCCCTGATCCCATACAGATGCTGTTTCTGAAAGGTTTCTCAGTACTGGAAGGCATGGCTGGAAGTGCACCAGCAGGTCCTGCTAAGGAAGGGACTGGTGAGGCAGGATTCATGCCCAGCTGGAAGTCACACCTCGGTGCTGCTGTGCCAGAGCTGTGAGAGCCAGCGTGGACACAGACACAGCACAAGTGACACCTTGGAGGGTCTGTGGTGGCCCCTCTGGGCAACTCACATGGGTGAAGAAGCACAAAGCCTCCTCCTTTTCCCATTGTGATTCCAGACCATGTCTTCTGGGTACCTGCCCCAGACTGCCAGGGCAAATGCCTGTGTTAATCATTCAACACGGGGGCCCTCATGGGGAAACACCTACACAGAGCAGCAGCAGATGAAACATCACCAAAATCTGTTTGCTCTAACACCAGCCATTTAATGCTAGCAATGCTTTTTCAAAAACAGCCCAGGAGGGGCATGAAGTTTGCATGAGTACTGTGTATCCCTCCTTGCAGTCCACATCATTTACATGGAGACCAAACATGCATCAAACTCAGTGGGAACTTGCCTGACTCCTTATGATCCAGGGCAGGAAAGGCACAGACAAGCCAAGGCAGCTTTCAGGCAGTGACAAGGCATTCATTGCTACCACAACTTTCCCCTCACTCTGTAATCACTTTCTGCAGAACAACTGAAATAAGGTTCCTGGAATTTATTACAGAGGACTCACTTTGTTGTCAATGCGCAGGAAGCACTGCAGCTACACTGGAGAGAGGAGATAGTTTCATGCTACTCCTTCTTCACACAAGTTCAATATAGTGCTTAAGGGCTAGCACATTGCCAAGAAAGCCTGAATTTTGGGTCCACTCTTAGCTCTGATGTGGACTTGTGCACCAGTGGCAAATAATTTCTCTGTGTACGAGCTCTCCCACCCATAGATGGGAAAAACCCCACTCTTGCAAGAATTCCTGGCTTTAAAAGTCTTAAAGCAAAAGGCACTGTATAAGAAGTACAATTCTATGCTAAAGCTCCTTTAGTGTAACTTCTCTTCCCTAAAGGACAAGCACTTCTCTCTTCTTTCTCAATCACCACACTCTCAAATCTAAACAGTTTTCAGTATTCAATTTAATTTTTAGGATCAATAACTTGGAAATGTGGATGAAACTGGTCAAGCCTCTCCTATGGCTTACAAGAAATACCTTGTAAGCTCTTGACATTTGTCATAAGTATCCATTTATCAAGTGTTATTAAAATATAATCTGGTTGGATGAGACAGACTGCAATCCAGAAACAAACCCAGGCAAAGCCTATGCAAAATTTAACCTAGATAGAATGTGCTTGTATTTGGACTTGCTACAAGGTGGGGTTTTTTTGACAGCAGGATTTTCTTGGAAGTGGAGAAGGAGGAAGCAGGGAAGGAGGTTAACAAAGGTATTTATAAACATGCTGGGTTGCCAGCTTCAACAGCTAAAATTCAGGACTATACTGCAACCAACAAGACCAGATGACACACACCTGAGCTAATGGAAGGAGCTTTCCACATTGCTTCAGTGCCCCAGCTTTTGAAAGCAAAGACCTGCGGGGGCTGGATTAGCTCGGCAAAATAAAAGTATACTGGGAATCTGAGTTACTTTTTGGGAAACAGAATTAACTTAAAGATATCTCCTCATTTCCCAGTGCTTATTAGCAAGTGGTATATCCCATCAACCCCACCAGTTCCCTTCCAGGCTGTGATTCTAGGAAGGTGTCACTGAGGAATGTGCAAGGTACAGATGGATTGCTTCCATGTTTATTCTTTTATTAGGAATTTGTTTCAGTGAGCACCTCTATCATAACACAGTCTGATTTATGCACACCTTGCAGCAGGGAAGACAAATGAACCAAATTTTCCACAGAATGAGATGACCTCATGCTTTTAAAGGAAATTTTATTTTAAGAATTTTAGTAAGGGACAAGACTTTGCCCTTAACAGCAAGCTGCAACCCAGAACCTATGTCAGTCCAGATGACTAACTACATTACAATCTATTGACAATGTCTTATTTCAAAGCTCTTCATTTCAAGAACCACCTTTATGGTTTACATATTTCTTGGTAGCAAGCCAGTAACTTGGGGCACTGGCAATCCTCATTCCCGCAGGACCAAGGTCGCGATTGCGCTTCGTTGGGATGTGGGATGGTAAAAGAAGACAAAGCCTTTTCACTTGCCTCTATGTGCGCACCAAGGAGAGGCTACTCCACTTGCTTCACAGCAATGGAATTTCAGAGGAGAAACAAATGAGGGAAAGGAACCTGCAGAGGGCTAGTAGATCTGCCATTTCGTGGCAGGCTCTGAGACCTGCTTTGGAGAAAAGACCCCTGTAGCAAGTAGACTTGCAGTCAGAGCCTGCAATGGAAAATGTAGATCAGCTCCACTGACAGAGGGAGGGAATGAATTCTTCCCCACACCCCTCAGCACTACGTGCAGAGATAAAGGTTTGCCCCTTGATGCTTAGCAGAAGTCTGACTTTCAAATCAAAACAGTACTGTGTCATCTGGCTGTCTGGGCTACACTGCACATGTGGCGTCTGCTTGATCCTCTCAGACTGCAGAAATGCTGAAGATAAAGTGTGTGCAAATAAAAATAGTTTAAAGAAGAATGCTGGTGATAATGCCCAGTTGTACCTTGTTGCTTCATGCTCCCAAACGTTCTTTAAGAGCTGCTCGTGCCTTACAGGGAAATGGGCAGCACTTTGTGCTTATAAAAATAACTGACTCTCCAAATTTCCTCCTGCCTAATGCTATCAGAGGAGACACTGGCATATAAACAGGATTAATATGTTCAAGGGGCTTTTTGGATCAGTAGCAGACTCTGATGCCAGAGACACCAATAGCTCGCTTTGTAGCACAGGGACTGAAGCAAAGGGTCAAAATGGGAAAAAGAACTGTCAGAATTATCTGTAGCCAAGATGATTGTAAGGTCTGGGGGCTCAGATTTCAGGGAAAATGAGAAGTATGTGACCCACAAAACCCTCAACCAGTCCAATTTCTATTTTAAATAGTGAAGAAGAATGCAGACTGTGTAAAGACACCTAGAAAGTGAAAAGAGGTGTGGTCAAGCATACCTTTCAAGAAAAGCAAGAGCAGTGTTGTATCATGTACAAAATAATATCTTACCTGTAGAGCTACCAATACCAAGAAGCAATAGAAAGAGGAAAAGACAAATTATCCAGCTCTGTTAAGGGAAGAAGAATACCGAAGCGATCTTTTCAAAGTCTCCAAACACCAAAATAATTCGTGTAGGTGTGCTGGCTTTGACTGGGATAGAATTTATTTTCTTCACTGTAGCTGGCACAGGGCTCTGTTGCGAATTTGGGATGGAAACAGTGTTGATAACTCAGGGATGTTTTGGTTATTGCTGAGCAGTGCTTGCACAGAGTCAATGCCTTTTCTGCCCCTCACACCAGCCCAGCCTCAAGGAGGTTGGAAGTGCTCAAGGATTTGGGAGGAGACACAGCCAGGACAGCTGAGCCCAAGTGACCCAAGGAACATTCCGTGCCATAGGGTGCCACGCTCAGTGAATAGAGCTGGGGGAAGGAGGAGCAAGAGGAGGATGTTGGGAGTGATGGTGTTTGTCTTCCCAAGCCACTGCTGTGTGTGCTGGGCCCCTGCTGCCCTGGGGATGGCTGAACACTCACAGGCCCATGGGGAATGGTGAATTAATTCCCTGTTTTGGTTTGCTTGCATGTGTGGCTTTTGCTAACCTATTAAACTGTCTTTATCTCAGCCCATGAGTTTTCTCACTTTCACTCTTCTGATTCTTACCCCGTCCCACCAGTGGGGGAAAGAGCAAGTGGCTGCTTGGGGATTCAGTGCCAGCTGGGGTTAAACCACAACAATAGGTCAACAGCAATAAGAAATAAATCTATGAGAGAGAGAATCACATGAGCCCTTCTGATGATGTGTCTTTCCAAAAATAACCATGGGCACTACTTTTGCCCCTGAACCCAAAGAGCTGAATAAGATTGTGTTGCAGCTGCACAGTCACATTGCAAGATAATACAGGATGCGAGCCAGATTCTCACCTCACACAAATCAGCAGAGCACTGCTGGAGTCACTGCAGTTATTTTGAACAGTCCCAGTGGAGGATCTCGCCACCCATTTCTGTGTGATATACACAGCTCACAAGCAGCGTGACCAGCTTTATTAAAGTTCATATTTTTCCAATCGCAAGTGTCTCACATGCTTCATTATTCAAATTTTATATAAAGAAACCATTAAGATCTCAAGGTGCCCTGAGGACCAATGACATTTTAAAGAAAAACTGTTAGAAGCAAGGCAATGAGTATTAAAAGTTGGGTTTTGTTGGTTTTTTTCCTGCTTTTTCTAGTTGGGTCAGGAGAGCTAGCAGGTTAAGGAGCAGGTTACAAAAGGCCCACTGGAACCATCTCCTCTCTTTCTTCTTGGGCGGATCAGAATGAATCTGGTTTATTTATTTTTTCCTGTTATAACATGGGTCAAAGTATCAAAAAAGACTGAGAATCACTGACCTCTTGCTTAAAATCTTTGGGCTCACACATATGACAAGCCTGGGCAGAAAAGGTTAAGTTCAAATCAGCTTGAGCCTCTAGGGACACTTTGAAGTACTTTAGGGTAATTGAAATTCATAAGGACCCCTTTAATGCCTAAGTAAACTAACAAATGCTTTTGGAACAGTACAGCATCCCCTAAGGAAAAAGAGCTGTGTAGTAATAATCACTGAAATACCCAAATAGTCTAAAAAAATAGCCTGATAAAAAAAAATCCTATTAGAGCTGCTCTCTTCCTTCAGTAAAGGTAATTGCTTTTTTTTTTTTTTTTTTTTTTTTTATGCTTTCAAAAAACAGCAGCCACCATCTTCCTCCCAAAGACAGTCTTCAAAGAGAAGTGCCATTCCTGGTAATTGGTGGCAGACTATCCCAAGGAAGTTAACCATTTAGGGTTGGACTGTGCTCTTGCTGCCAGATCCAGACAATGCCATGCTGCCCTGGTCCAGCCATTGGATGAACGTTGAGGAATGTAATTCCTCAAGCAGAAAGCAGAATTCATGAACAACATGCTGCATCCTGGCTTTGCCAATAATATACTTGAAAAGGAGTTGAATAAACAACTAGTTTGGAAGGTGAGCTCCTTCAGAACTCTACTGCTGTGTGTTTTGTATATGCACATTTCTAGAAGCAACAGAGGGAACTCTGTTGTATCTCCAGAAGAGAAACAACAGAATATTTTTATGACCAAGTGACCTATGACATGTTACAATTGGGAACCATGCTTCCTCCTCAAAACAAACTCTTCATGTTGTCCAAAGTTACACATAGTTGCTAGAAAAAAATAGAATAACTGCTCACAAACTTGAAATTGCATTTCCTAAGAGAAAAGATTACTTTGGGCAGGGAAGTGAAATTAGAGTATGTGATGCAACCACAGGAACATTATTTTACATCCTTAATTCTGTGTAATTTCAGAAGGGATCTACTGCCCTGACAGCATGTGGTCAGGAAGGCAAATTCCCTCTCCTATTATGTGCAAGGAGAAAGAATAGAGAGGCTTGGGTTTTTTCCATTCTCTACAGCAGTGTTAATTCATTTAGGACGAGGCAAGGAAGTTATACATCACACGCTGTTCCTGGGAAATCAGCATGACATTTTCTCACTGCCTCTCTTGCTTAACCAGCATTTACCCAAATTGGATAGATGTCAGGACAGCAGGCAGAGCCTTATCCAGAACACTGGCCAGCAGCTATTGGCTGATAGTGAATACAACAGCAGCAGCAGCAGTCCTCTGCTCCAGACCACGGGATCTGCAGAGCAGGAAGGTCTGGAGTCCCACTCTGGGACTAGTCCTGTCAGCAGGAGTTCTGACCCAGCCACCTGACACAGGGGACCTTGAAGAGGAGGAAAACAAAACAAACAGAGAGTGACTAGGTCATTGCAAAGTGGTAACTAGGGGGTGAATGATCCCCTGGGAGGGGAGTCCAGTTGGGGTTTGGGAAGAGCACATTACAGAGCAGAATCTTGAAGTGTGAGTGAAACAAATACAGCAGTTTAGCTAATTTTCTCCCCAAGGTAACATCAAGGCTTCCACTCCTTCACCTGAAGGTGAAAGCAAAAGGGGTTGGTAATAATGGTCTGGATCAGATTCCCACTTAAAATGGCCTCTAGAGAAGTACAAGTGTTTCACATCAATGACCAAAGCACCTGTGGAACTAATTGCAACACTTTGCCCAACAATTCAACAACTACAGTAAAGACCCTATATCCATATGCCATTAATGAAAGTCAAAAAGAGTGGACAATTAGTACCCAAGGGTGTTAATAACTGGAGTGGGGGAATTATCATTTTTGCTGGAGACGGGCTCCTGGTAAATTCAAGGGGTGGCTCGTAACTAGTTAAATTGTCTGGAGGAGAAGGATCCCTGCTTTGGCCAAAGACAGTAGCTAAATCAGTGGAAGGACTTCTAAGTGTGCTGGGTTTTGTACTTGTACAGTAGCACATGAGCTGCTCAAAGCAGAGAGCACAAACCCTGCCAGATGTCCCAGCCATCCCATGGCCTCACATGGAGCAGCAATGGCATGTACTCACAAGAGTTGTGCAACTCATACACAGGATCAGTGCGGGAATTATGCCCAGATTCAGCCCTGGTCATTCATAAATATGGACAGAGCACAAGTCCTTGGTTATAAACACTCTTAGATGCAGTTATGCAAGTGAGTGAATAATTCAGGCTTTCTTCCCAGATACAGCTTTATATTGAGCTATGTAAGAAGAACACAGCTCTACTCTGGCACAGTCTGACATCTCTGTACATCAGCCCTGTTCTCCAGCACAGCTTGTAAACTGGGGAGGAACAAAGTGTACAGAAAAGCCTACAGAAATGTGACCTCTCATGGCATCACCCTCTCCCTCCTGAGCACCACCCTCTCTCTCCTGCCTGCCTCCCACTGTGTGTTTACTTTTTGCCTTACACCAGGATCCCAAGAAAAGAGAAATACACCAACAGCCTGCTGGGCTGACACATGCCCACAGCTGGCAGTGCTATGCCAGCAAGACTGTGGCATTTTGAACTCCAGGGAGGGTTCAGCAGAAGCATGCCCATAGCCAAGTGCAGCTGTATGGGCTGCAGAAATGCAGCCCAGAGAGAGAGGATCATTGTGGGAAAGCGAACTCTAATCCCACAGACTCCACCACAACGCATCAAATCCATTTCAATATCACATATGCACTTCACAGGGTTGCTATAAGAACCAGATAGCTGAAAGTTAGAGGAGTTTAAATTTAACAAAGTGTTTCCATCTTTAGTAGAGCAGAAAATACTACCAGCATTCCCCACAGTTACCCAACACCCTCTACCGAAACACCATTTTCTCAGTCAGGCACCTCAGTATTGACTGACTTCCTTCCTTCCTTGATTCTCCCAATTTTCCCTTGACTGCACCATCTTTGAAATCCATTTCTTTGACTCATACTGTGCAATGACAGCATGTGTCACAGACAGAGAGTTCCATGAAAGCTCCCTCTGAGTGCAGTGAGAAGTCCCCTGGCAGCCCAGCCTCACCCTGCCCTGCTCCAGGACCCAGCTCCAATTTCCTGCCCTGCAGCCATTAAATGGTGCTGGCTGATTTAACACCTCAAGAATCACATGTGAAAATGCTCTGGCCATACCTTTCCTGCTATATGTGTGTGTATTCAATTTGCATACAAGCAATAAAGCAAGTAAACACAAAGTGCTCATTACTTTTCAAGGTGACTTTACTCAGCCTTTTAAAAATTTCCTTGGAAAAGTACACTATTATCTACATGCATCCTACCAGAAAAACAGACAGCAGCTTTTTTGCAGGTTTAGTTATTTGATCCCTGCGGCAACACACTCCTGACACAGTTTTATAGCACTCTGTGGAGTTTTCTAGCAATACTTCTTCCATCCCTCTAACAGACAGTGGAAGTGGAGCATGCCTCTCGCACGGGTGTAAGCATGTTTCCAGACTTTACAGCCAGCCCACAGCTGCATAACATTAAACACAAAAGTAAATTATCATTCCCTACTGCATTATATGAAAGGGCAGAATATAGCTAACTGCTTAAGCCTCTACATAATTCTTTTAACCTAGAAGAGAGAAAGTGCATGCTTTGAAAGCTATTTTTCTTTGAAATGTTCAACTAGGTCTGCTGCTCTAGGTGAGTATTTCACATAGATAGTGCTAAGCAGAAGAAATAATTCCTTCCATACTTCTTCATAATACAAATTCAGATATAAAACCACATTAGAAGTCAGCCTGATAAGGGCTCAGACAGGTACTTTACAAATGTTCCGCTGATTCCTTAGATATTCACAATAAAATAAAAAATTTTACTTTTTGCCTTGCTATGAATTTGGGCTATGTTTGGCCATTTTGCTTTAGTGTTGTACTATGTTAAGCAAATGTTTAGCAATTTGGTTTGGTGCTTGATAGGTAACCACAGCAAGAAACAAACAAACACAAGGGAAAAAACCCCAGAGCATTTAAATTATCCAATTTTACCATAAAACATCTACACACTCATGGAAAAAATAAAAAGCTCCCACCTTATAGTAATTTATTTTTCTGCAGCTACGGACCATTTTGTGGCCAGAGGAAAAGGTTCCCAAAAGTGTTTCTTCCAGAGCTTTGTGCATACTGTAAAAACCTGCCAGTGCCTGCAGAGACTGTTCTCCTGATCACTTTTTATGCCTGCACTGTGCAAATGCTACATACAAAGTGGGTGAGTGGGTTTTTAAAAAACAAACAGAAAAAAATCATAAAAAGGAGGTGCTTCAATTCTTTACTTCAATTTGGATGAAAGCTTGAGGTATTCTTTGTCCTCCTCAAAGAACAGAACCATTTCTCTACTAAACACAAAACATACTTTAAGGACCTGTAACTTGTTGCTTACTGTACACATGAAAGAGAGTATGATCTAACCTTCACTTCAATGTGTTTAAGATTATTGGGCCAGCAACCATCTTTTCATCTTTAGCTTAGCACTCTACTGTGGGGCCAGGTTTGCTTATCCCAAAGACAGTCTCCATGGAAGTGTTTCTTTATGGGGAGAGAAAGCATCATGGGATTATTTTTGCTTGACTTTATAGGGAGTTGTGATGACTCTCTGGATGCACCTTATATTTCTAATGCCAGTTCACATGTCTAATCAGCTTTAAACCTCCCCAGAATATACTCTCAGATCGTGTTCAGAGGGACACAACACTGGCACTCCACACTGTCTTCCTCTTTATTTTTAAATGCTTCTACTCTTATGCCTGTGGGGAAAGGAGACAAGCCAGCATGCCTGCAGAGACAGTGTTGTGGGCTCCCAGCTCCTGCCAAGCTCTGCAGCAGCCTGGATTTTTTTGCCTGGCTCCAACAGAGCTCTCAATACTCACCCTCACTGAGCACTGCCTGCTACTGCTGAGTTCACAAAGATCCCCAAATGAAGAGTTAAAAGCTGCACAGGAAAGTTGGAGCAAGCCTGCAAAAACATTTTGATAAGCTTGTGTGCAAGTAAAAAGGCAACAGTACACAATAGCCAGCAGCCCACGTGCTCTGCCCTGGGCTAGACATAAATTCTCCATCCCTCTCCTCTGCTCTAAGTGATTCCAGGTCACATCCATACATCATGGAGCTTTACTGTTGTGCTCAAGGTATTTAAACTTGGGGCAGGAAGCAGCTGGGCTCCAGTGCATGATCTCATATGGATCTGGGCACATATTTCCATGGGACCATGGGACAGCTTTAGCAGGCTTAATTTCTGCTCCATACCTATTTTTCTGCTGGGGAAGGAAATGCCATGTGGACTCTGGCACAGGCAGCAGAGAGCTGATGGCAGAGTATCTCCAGAGAGAACCACTGTGTTACAGAGATGTTGAAAACCAAACAGCTACCCAAAATTGAGAGAAATATAAATTTTAACTAAAAAAATAGCAAAGCACAGGTTCATCCCTGAGCAGAGCCAGACTGCAGGCAGTTTTACACAGGAGTGGAACCTGGGACAGACCTGGGTCCCACATTGGAGGCTTTGCTCTGTTTGCTTGACACCAGTAACGAGGGCTGCATTGCACGGAGAGGTGCAGAAGAAAGCAGGCATTGAGGAATTGGCACTGAGGATGGGAATGGGGCATCCCTCAGTCTCTGCATGCAGAGCCTGGGAGCCAGAGGCTCCTCTGCCAGTGCACACCATGAGTCACAGCATCTGAAGTCACCTATCTATCAGAAGAGACTTTGATCCCCAGTTAGTCACAGAATTTACTGGGTTGGAAGAACCCACGAGGACCATGAGTCCAGCTCCTGGCCCTGCACAGCACCATCCCCAAGAGTCACACCATGTGCCTGAGAGCATTGTCCAAATGCTTCTTGAACTCTGTCAGCCTCAGTGCTGTGACCACTTCCCATTCCAGTGCCCAGCCAGTGGGAAATACTCATTTTTATAAACTGACACCAGAATAATTAACAGAAGTGTCACAAGAAGTTCCCCTCATGCCTACATGCACACTAACACGCAATACCCAGTAAAAGCAGCTGTGTTTTCACAGACTTAGATCAAAGAGCCTGTGGATCAAGAAGGTCATGGTTTGGTTACAGTGTCTAAACAACTAAATCAGTGGGTACCATTGGGCCTGTCACCTGATCTCATTACCCTGATCTCACCAGCTCTGGAATTTAGTGACCTTCCCAGATCAATATTTCAGAAATGACTGAAGTTTTAGAGTATGCAGAGATTCTCTCCGAGTTGGCTAAATAATTATATCAAAAGTCCAGGAAAGGGGAATACTTGTCCCCCCTTTCCTGTTAGCATACATTTTTCAATTGCTCTGGAATACAGCATGCACACAGAGGGAGGAAGGGTTTTCCTTTGCAATTTGAATCAGAGTATTTTTTTCATTAGAACATTTTTGAGGTTTTTTTTCTTTAATCAGATTGGTATTACAGGCTCTCTTACATTTTTTTACCTCATGTTTTCCAGGACTGTGTAAAGATATATAAGAAACTTTACTCCCCAACTTTTTTTCTCATTTCCCCCTCTGTAAACACAAAGTCAGGTTCCTTGGCCATCAACATCCAATCACGTGCAACTGTATTTCCTTTTGCCAACTTTCATTGTAATATCATGCAAGCAAGGAGGAGGAAGCCAAGATGAGTTCATAGCCAACATACTGATACTACTTTGTTTTCTATGCACTTGACACATGTATGTCTGGTTCCAGCTCACCAAAAAAGCCTATACTGGCCACACGAATTAAATTAACTTCAGTTTCAATCTCCAAGTTTTGGGTTTCTTTTTTTGTTTATAATTTTGTTTTACACAGTAAAAAATAACCTACTTTTGAAAACTTGGCTAAGGTTTCTTCCTTAAAGTTTTATTAGTTTTGCTCCACAAGAATAAACCTGGCAACAGAATCTCACAGCTTTATCATGAATCCCTCATTATTTGGATTTTTCTGAAAGCATCAATATTAAAATTGCATGATTCCATAAGGAAGTGAAGTTTGGGCCCCAAAGAGCCCCAACCAGAGTTGGGATAAAGAGCCCCGACCAGAGTTTATTTCTAGGCTCGTCATTGCGTGGTAGAACCAAAATCAATCTCAAAGTCCTGAAACCTGTGAGCAAGTAAAGACATGCTTATGGCTGAATAGCAAAAGTGGGAGTCACCCCAGGGTTAGGGTTACCCCCACTCCTTGCCAAAGGAAAAAAAAAAATTCTGCAGAAAGATTGCACAATATTTTGGCGTTTGAATAATGAATCTAAGCATTCAAAACCCTGCAGTTGTTCATTCTGCTGATGGCAATGGCGTGCAAGCTTGAGAGGCTTTCCTTGCCACCTGGAAAGATAACACCCACCCCCAGCAGCACTGCACCACAAACTGCCATGCCTCTGAGATGGCCAGATGGCTGTCTCAGCAAAGAGACAGGTCTTGAAAAGCAAGGACTTGCGCCAGTGGAAAGTCTCCTGTTCTCCAAGAGACACATTTCCTGCCAGAGCTGCGAAAGATTCCCCCAACACTTCTGTTCCCAGCATTCACACACTGAACAGTAGGGATGATGATTATTTAGGAGGTTTGGCTGTTACCAGAGCATTCTGTGGAAGAGCAGTGACATTTCTACTGCTAACTAAGCTTCCCAAGCCTACCTACAATGCTGGGATATACAAGCCCTGAAACTGATTGAATGCAGTTAATCATGCTGGGACTGCCGCACTGCCTCGTCTTCTCCAACTTAAAGTGTATAAAGTGAATTTATTCTGCTCTGTATTTCAGAGTTCACACTTCAATTTAGAGCAACTCCATGGAGTTCAGTGGTGCTGCTCTTGCTTTACAGCAAGGTAATAAAGATCATAATCAAGCCTTCTATACTGCTAAGGTATTTCTTACTTGATCATGTTGGGAAAGGTATATTCCTCTCATCACAAAGGCATGCACAGCTAGATACCACGTTGAGTAAAGATTATTTCTCCTGATGTGGCTGGCTCTGACTTTAACTGGGGCATTTGAGCACTCTTACAGACTAAGCATAAACAACAAAATGTTCTTCAGAGACAAAAACTAATTTAAAGGAATCCATTTAACGTGTATTTGACAGGTAGAAGAATGCCGGTTGCTTGCTTGCTTTTAGATAGTGAGGTTAATGACCCTTCAAAAACAACTCCAAAATATGCTGTGGTGATATTCCATGAATAGTGAGGGCTGAGAGTTCCCTTTTAATTTCTTTTTTGGTAGTCAACAGTAAGGGAAATTATGGTTTCAGTAATATATCTCTCTCTTCTTGTACATGCCTATCCAAGTGCCAAACCTGATATACTAAAGCAAAGCCAGAGCTGTACCCATATTCACCTGTGCCACTGCTGAACTCCCTGTTCTACCCAGGGATTCCTCACACAAATCAATAACATCTTGGTGGTTTAAAAAAAAAAACATGTGCTTTCATATCCATGTTTATGAACTCAGAATTAAATAATGTAAATAATGTGTAAAAGTTCAAAGTAAAGGAAATGAAGCTATAAATGAAGAGCACAACAAATGAACTACTGAAAAGATACATGGTTCATGTCACTGCTCCTTGTAATATTGAAAGAAAAAAAAAGAATGGGTGCACACTTGTTAGAAACATGTCTATTAAGAGACACATTTACAAGAATCAGTGTTTTATACAACTTTCTTAGGCCAAATTTCAATTTCAGTTTATATGGTCCTTCACCAGGATAACACTTCGACCAATCCTCTAAACCAAAAGCTTTCACCTTATTCTGAAACACAGTCAAGATTAAACATATAATAAATTCAGGAGCTGAAGAAACAATGGACCAAAAAATGATGTATCATCTGGGGCTTCAACTGAGGACAATCCACATTTGTTTTTTGCTTCTGCAAATAGATTAACTCATTGCTAAAGGAATGACCCTAATTACTGGGTCTCCACTTTGAATGTTTTTTTAGATACAGCATGTGCAAAAATATTTTTAAGGGGGAGAGAGAGAGGGATGGAGGGCATGGGGGGAAGGATAGGGAGAGAGAGAGGAAAAGGGGAGGGGGAAATAGAGAGAAAGAGAGAGACAGAGAGATGTGCATAGGAAATGTAAACAACAGCCAGCAAGTAATTGAAAGAAATAATTGTTTCCCATTATCTCTGACAGGCAAAGCCTAGATTTAAAGTGAAATTGCAAAAACAGAAATTATGCAAGACGTGGTCTCCATCTAAGCAACAGAAGTCTGTTTCTCCGAGTGCTGCAGTTTCAGAGTTGAGTGCACTCATCTTGGGACAAGCTGCTAGCCAAGTTGGACCACATGTATTCCCACTAATTTTTTAACATTGCTAAAAATGCATTTGATTTTCACACAGCTGACAAACAAAGCTTTGTCTGAGTAGACATTGTCAGTGCAATGCACACATTTAATTTAAAGTATATTAGTCAATCTGAAAACTGCACTGTTCAGTGAGATAATACCCTGTAGTTTCAACAGAATAAGGTTTCATAAGCAGGTCAAGGAGAGGAAGGCTAGTGGGATACTAGTTTAAAATAAATAAAGGCTGTGAAAATAATTAATTACACCATGTACTACCAAAATCTCCTAATAAAAACAGAGCAGTCAGAACAGCATGTCTCAAGCAAAGGGAAGGGATCTGGCCCCAGGACTGTGGCCTGGCTGGCCACAGGAAAGTGGTCTGGGCATGCTGGGAGCTGTGCAGAGGACAGGCAGGCATGATCAGGCTTGGCAAGATTAGCTCAAGTGAAACATCGCATAAACCTGGTTGCAGAAATCACATCACTGACAATCTCCATCAATGTATCAGCAGGCTGAGCATTCAGAATTTTGCCATCCTTGTGCAGATCCCCAGCTGGATAAATAGGCATGACATGCTGAGCTGAGGTCCTGTGGCTCCAGCAGTGCCTGTGCTACCTGCAGCCACTCAAGTGAGACAATATTCTTATGTGGAGGGAATACAGCTGGCACCTACCTCCGACCCTGGCCAGATCAGCAATGCAGGAGGCGTCTCCAGAAGGAAGGAAAAGACGCATTACCACCATCAGAGGGTTAACTTAGATGGGTGGAAACCATGGTCTTGTCACTGCAGTTGGAAGCACTGGGATGTTTAAAGGAACTCCTGCTCAAGCAGAGACTGAAAGTTCTCCGAAGCTAGTAGTGAACTGGAGTTCTTCCTGTTCCATAGTTTTAAAAGCTTGTACAAATAAAAATAGCAAAACAAGCAGTGGTCTTGGCCCACCATTTAGCACCTGGTTGCACTTCAGCTCAGTTCCAAGCAGAAACTGCTAGAGCCTAAGGGTCAAGACAGAGCATTGGGAAAGTCATGATTGATTAAATGTTTAATTGGGTTATCATGGATCTTTTGATATCCAGCCCCCCAAAATTCTGCAGCACTCCAGAGCTGCTCTCCAGATTCAGTGTGACAGGACTCAGTGGCGTGCAGCTGTCAATAAGTACACACACTTCATGCTTACTTGCTTTGCCTAAAGTACAAATCATAAATAGTTGTATGTGACAAATTCCCCAGTATTGAACCTTCACGGCTGCCAAGCAGCATGCTGCAGAACAGAACAAGGAGGGCTATAATTTTCTTTTCTTCGTTTTGTTATTTGACCTTCAATTTTTCAGTTGTCCTTGGATCAGTCTGGAACTAAATATAGTCTTTTCAGCATTATTTATATGTTTAACCCAAAGCTCCCCACATGTGTCAAGGGACTATCACAATACTCTTCTAAATTGTTTTAACAGCTTATTTTAAATTGAAAAATGTCATTTTTGAAAAACCATTGTCAATTAATTATGATTCCACAAACTCCTACCAGCTCTCTTGTGTTTTGTAACAATTTGCTCACAGCCTACAAGACAAAGCCTCCACCTTGCTCAGAGAAAGCTCCTGAAACTGCCCAGCCCTTGAAAATGCTGACTGATCTTTAAATTAACACAATGATAATGATTTTGGCCACCAGCTATTTACAAATGCAATGCAATTTAAAATTAAAACCCCCATAGATGGATCAGCTGCCTCCTTGGGGATCGGCAGTCACAGGGGTTGAAACATCCCTTAGTTTGTGGAGATACAATTCATTATTTAGAATTAGAACCAAACCCCACCACATTCAAAGGAAGTCATTAGTGTTTGGTTACATACAGTAATTCCTCCTGAACTGAGCAATATATTTTTCAGTGAAAAGGTCTTTCCCAAGCAAGGGAAAGACAAAACAGTGACTGTAATGATCCCCTGTGAAACCTTGAGAAAGGACATTTTCTGCCTCAGGGGGGTGGTTCTCTGGTGTCTGTATCAGCTACAGAGCTAACCAAAACAACAAAGAGCTGGGTGGGGGGACAGGTACAGGGGCACACATGGACACACACAGTTTCTATCACGTAGGAGAAATTTCCCCTATATCATCACATTCTGCAAACAGCATCAATTTTCTTTTATTTACATAACCAGTGTGAGCAACTTCAGAGAAGGATTTATGGTGTAGCTTGGGTTTCTGTGTGGGTTGCTCTTTTACTGTATCAATATTATGTTTAACAACATTTTTCAGTTAGAAAAATGTCCATGTGAAAGTAGAAAGGTGGGAGAATTATGTTCTCAGGTAAGAAAGAAAAAACCCCACAATACTGTTTTATCACTGGTCTAAGCAGTGCAAGCCAAATTCAGCCTATGAATTTAAAGGGCTTTCACCAGTAAATCAGCTTAGAGCTGTTATTTAAGAGTTCATAATTCCTTGGATAATTAATGAGACAGGATGTCCATGTAAACTTTACCAAAATGGATTTGCATCTTACAGTCAGCTCTATAACTTGACCCTAAATAGTGTCACCCAGAAAAACAATCAGACACTGCTACTAAAAATTGGGACAAGATTTCCTGTTGTTAACCACCTCCTTTGAATCCAGATTTTCACAAGAACTAAGAGAACTAAGCACCTAAAATATTTCACTTCTGTGGGGGGGGAAAAAAAAAAAGTCAGCTATGTTACAACACAGCTTTCATTTCCTTAAAGCTCTGAGTTCAAGCTCCATAGATACTGCAAGCCTAAATGCTCAGACATAAGCAAATCATCTTGGGAAACACTTTCACAAATACAAGTTTTTTAAAAAAAATTATTCATGTGCACTTGTCAGTCAGGGAAATTTCTATTGAACTTTTTTTGCTGCTCCCTAACTTTACCAGGGCAATTGAGCAAAGTAAACAGAACTCAGTTCTCACACAAGTTTGAGACCCTGTTTTAATGATTCAGCAAACTCAGGTTTAGGGCAAGAAGCCTCTGATCAAAACCACCTCAGTCATACCACATAAAGAAATGATTTGGTAGAAAAAAGTTCTTTTAACTGAATTTTGTTAATAAGGAAAAGTGAACTTCTGACCAGGTACAGCCTTTGTTCTCCCAGTAGCATAGCAGAAATGGTATCAACTACTTGTCTTGCACCCCAGCTGAATATATCAAAATTGTCCCATGAGCCCAGCTCTGTCCCAATGAGCTCTGCCTCAGAGAATGATCTGGTGCTGATGAGTGAGAACCCCCACCCTGGTGCTGCAGTGACAGATCCTGGAGGGCTGGGGAGAGACTGCAGTTTTTCAAGAACACAGAACAACACATCAACACCAGAATGAAGATATACAAGGCAAAACCGAGGCAGTGCCATAAAATACACTCAGGGTCAACAGCTAACGTCTCTGTTATAAAAATCCTATTGGTTTTACCCAAGGTTATTTCCTTAGCTGCCAGGAGTCATTTGGCTAGAGATGGGATAAGGGGGATGCTCTGGGCACTGAACATGATCTCTCCAATGATCAGATCAGTTACATTTGGCTGCTTATTTAGAAGCTGTTTGTTCTCAATCCCTTGCTATGTGTTTATATATAAGTGCAAATGTATACATACATGGATCCTTGCAAGGTGTTTACATGAAAGCTCTCAGGAGCCCTTTGGATGTGAAACCACAATATTTTCCTTCAGTTCTAAACCCTGCTTTATCAAGATGACCAAAAGTAATGTTGCCAAATTTTACTGCCCTCCTGTCCCCTGGCTAGTTCCAAGTTCTTTCATCTCTCAGAGGATACTCTTTATGGCAAAAAGACAGCCCATTAACCCAGCAATGTTCAAACTTTTATCACCTTTCCCTGCCCCTGCAAGGATAGAAACTACTCCCCCAGGCTCCAGCCTAGGAATATCTGGCTTGGCCACCCTCCTCCTGCACAGAAGCACGTCTCAGGAGGGGGAGTTGAGCAGAAAGGTTCTGCTAAGATAAGATATCCCTGCAGCTGCACCTCTGCCAAGGGCTGACCTGGGACTATTCCCAAGCTTCTGGAGAGATCTTGCCATCCACTTTACCTACCAGCTCTTCATCCAGATAACCCTCTGCTCTCTCCCTTGCATGATCTCCTTCCATAGCACTTTGGGGTCCCAACCCCACCCCCCCTGCAACTTTTGGTCACCCACCTCGGCCTCTGAGCTGTTCACCACAGCCAAACTAAAGCAGAAAAGCAAGGTGTGCCATCAGCCAAGGGCTTAAATAGGCTGAAGGGGCAATTCCTGTTGTCTCCCAACAATCTCATGCCTGCAACAAGCTTTGTGCCCAGCCAAAAAGCTGCTGCAGCACTGGAGAGATCTCCTCACTGACACAGGGACACATGCAAGCACATACACAGAGCAGCAAACTCTGAATGAGATTTTTTTGTTGTTGTATTCTCATCTCTGCCATGTTTATAAGGCACTCAGCCTCCCTCAGATTATTTCTGTCCCTCATCCTCCCACAGACAATAGTCCAAATCCATTCAGAGGGAAGATGCAGTGGCTGGGACTGCAGAGCTCCTTCAGCATATCCTCCAGCATTGCTAAATTACACACTATTTAACAACCAAGCATCTCAATTTTATTAGTAATCTTATAATTACAGCATTGTAAAAGAAAAAAAAAAAGTGGGGGAGAGGGTTTGGTGATTTTTGTTGATTTTTTTATGATGAAGCTGCCACTATCTGGAGGAAACTTGTGCTTTGCACACACAGAAAGGCACACACGTATTTCATATGGTGCATTGCAAGCTGCATGGAATAGAAAGCAGCTGGAGGAAAATGGCTACAGAGAAATGGTTCTCCTGGGCATCATCTGTTGATTTGTTTTGTTTATAGAAGGAATGAGATTTTTATCTCTGCTCAAAATATAAAATGCTTCCATGGCACTGAGCTGACTGCTTGGCTATGCTCTCACTCAGGAACGGAAATAAAAAGGGGGAGAAGAAGGGACAAAAAAAAAAAGGTTTTACTGCCCAGAATCCCTAGCAATGTCAAAAATCAAATAGAAAATGTCCACCAATGACACAGTTAAAGCCTGAAAGAGGAACTAAGTTACCAAGCTACCATGGAAATAAAGGCCTTCTTACCATGCTTGTTAACAGTAGGGGTCTCCCAAAGCTGGAGAGGCAGGTTAGGGATAAACTACCCAAATCCCAATTCTGAAATCCCAGACTGAGTCCTGGCAGGATGAACCTATTTACATGGTAAATACACCTTACAGTCCTTCTGAGATTCATGGCCTGGGAAGGCACAGGTTCCTACAGCCCTTCCACCATCCTGTGCCCACTGTTAAAATTCCAAGCTCGCTCTGCAGCCTTGCTAGGGGAGGTTCCTCACTCCTCTGACACTCAGGATCTGAGGGTCTCTTTCAGTTAATAGCAGACAATATCTCTGTGTCCTAGGAGAACACCAGATGGCTGCTTTTCCACTCAAATTGAGAGCACTTCCATTCATATTAAACAAAAATTACAATCCAGGAAAGAAAATAAATTGTGAAACCACTGAATACTTAACTACTGCTAAAAATATAAACTTTTAAAAATTTTAAAACACAACTACCAAGAGACACAACTACCGAGAGACACAACTACCGAGAGACACAACTATACACTCTGTGAGAAATTACCTGAGGTCTAAAACTTTCTAGCAGACAAACAAATTTTAAATTACCATTCTTCTGAAATAGGAAAGGCCCAAGGTTTGTTGCCATATCTAGGAATAGGCCTAGTAAAACAGAGGGTTCTTTATCTCTGTACCACACCAGTTCCTGACTCTGAAGAAGGGATGCAAGTGAGCCAGCCAGACACATAGAAGTGGAGGCTGCTGAACATTACTCCAGAACAACCCTGTTTCACAAGCTACAAGAGGGGATCCAAAGCCTTTCTGGAGCCACCAAGAGGTGTTTGCTCTTCCTGAAGTTGTTGGCCAGAGCTCTGACTTGAATGGCTGCTGAGCAACTCAACCAGCAGACTCAGCTCAGAGTCCCATACTGAGTACAGTTCCTCATAGCATTCAGAGACATTAATCAGTCCAGTACAACAGTGTCAAACTCACTGACATCTATCCTAACATTCTCTATGCTATGTTTTGCTGTTATGAAGCTTATACTGAGAACTCTGTTGGGAGAGATTGCTTCATCTCAAGCCATGATGAGTATTTCAGAAAATCCTAAAACAGAGATTTGTTACAAACAGAGAACAAACAGATCATGTCAATATTTTAAAGATGGAAGAGGGCCCTTGCAGTTTTTGACCACCATCACTCTCTGTCTGTCATGCTAGCATGCAACCCACTGAAGATCCTTTAGCTGCTCCTTCCTGTCCCAGGATGGCTTTATTTCATGTCTTTCCCACATTTCAAACCACATGCCTCGACGACCTCTTCAATTGTTATAGCTCTACTGAGAGGGTGTTTACATAAAAGCTCTTTGGAGCTTTTTGGATGAGAAACCACAAACATGCATGCACAGATTACATCAGATTTATTGCCACCGAGCAAAGTAAAACAATACTGAGGGTTACAGGTTCAGAACTCTGCAGAGAGTTCTCATCCAAGAGCATTCATTCAGCAGGAGCTTGTGATCATACAATTACCAATTACTCATCTCCTCTAAAGTCTACTGCCTTTTCATCCTTCCCATGCCCCTCAACTCATAAAGAGCATCACAAGGTTTTTAGTGGCTGAAAAGAACTATTCTTTCCAAGGAAGCAGACTTTACTTTGTCCATGTAAGCAAGCACACAGACACTGCCCCATTTCCTACTCCCAACACACATCTCCGTTCAGCTCCTTTCTTCCAGCCTCAATTTGCCCAAACATACTTGACCTCAATCTGTAACAACCATCTGCAATTTCATCTGGAGTCATATTCTGCTGTTTCCAGTCATTCTTTCCAGTCTTTCCCCAGCCATTGCTGGGCATCCAGCTTCTATTCCTACCTAAAAAAATAATATTACAAGTTTTCCCTTTTCTTTGTTTGCTGCTTCCTCACTCCCCCAACAACTTAACAGGTTCTGCAGAACCATGAAAGCAGCACCTAGTCAGGAAAGAAACTACCAAAGGAATGGATATGAAGAATCTCCCTCATGCTAGATAGATGATCCCTTCATTAAAACTCTTGTATTCTTATTGACCTGCACATCACTCCAATCATAGATAGCACATGTCAAATAAACAAGGAAAGCTTAAAAGGTATTGTCACCAATGTAAGCAATGACATATAAAGCAAGGGAAGAAAGAGGCAGACATGGAACATCATTTTCTCAAGCTCCTCTGCTATTCCTGGGAAAAAAAAATAAACGCACATCCAAACTCAAACCAGAAATTTTTTTGAGCTCTTTCAGTTACTTCACAGCAGTTAGCATATACTGAGCTCATGGAACAGTAAATATTGTTTTCAATAGGGAAAAGAAACCAAAAAGAGAACTAGGGAGATAAGAGAGAAAAATCCATCTAAAGATTTTGGGTGTGCCAAGGGGAACTGATAAAAAACAATCTCTCAATAATATGTCAATATTTTAAAACATTTTTTAGACAGCTCCATTAAATACTATATAAAACTCCCCTACAGAAGAGCAAGGCATGGCAATCAAAGGCATAAATTACCTGTGAGCCAGCAGTGAGGACAAAACAAACACTGGTATGGATGAAATCTAATGCAAAGACAAAAAGAAGAGAAGAAGAATATGGGCAATTTTTTTAAATGATGGGAGCAATGTTAAAGGAGACAAGAAAAAAAGAGAACATAGATCTATATTTCAGCACTCTGAGGAGTTCTAACCTGTCAAAACTACCAACTGTTTTAACTTTTCATTTAAGAGGGAGCACAGGCAAGCTGGCAGGACACCGTGTGTGCTATCTGAAAGTGGAGTGACAGAAATCCACACACCTTGGAGCACAGGAGGAACATCCAGTCCCCCCAGTGCAGGGCAGCCACAGGAACTGCAGTGTGCACCCCTGGGCTTCAGGGAAGAGCTCATGGCAGTGCTTGAAGACTTTGCAGCAGACCTGAGAGGCCCCTCTGAGCCTGGTAATTAAATGCACAGACAGAACAAGAGACAGCCCCAGTGCAATGGCTGGATGGAGTGCTGCTCTGCTTGCAGAGCCTTCTCTCTGAGGAAGATGTTCACATTGCCTTCTCCCATCATCTACTTTCAAGGCACCACCAGCAGGGTATTAAGTTCCTTGTGTTCCTAATACTGTCAGTAGATGGAGGCAGGAGCTCCCAGAAGATAATTTGGAGTATCCAAAATCAGTTTGAGAGGGGCCCATATATCCCCAAGTTAAACAAAGTTACCTGCCCAAAGGCAAAAACCAGATCAAAAGTTAGAACAAAAATGCAGGTCCAGAAGAGCTGAGTGAAGCTCCAGAGCAGGCTCCCAGGCAGAAGTTGTCTGATGGAGAAGTCAGAGTCCTTCCCTCCCCTGCTGCTCTCTCCTGCCTGTGCAGCCCAGCTGAGACCAGACCCAGGCCATTCCAAGACCCACAGAAATTGGATTGCTCAGGGGCGGAGTCCAGCTCCTGTTTGCTCTTGAGCTATTTGTGTGCATTATCCAGCTTTGCAGCTCACTCCACTGGACATGGATCTGGAGACCACAGGAGAACACAGATAAATATACCAGTTTTGTGAAAAGAAAGCCATCCCAGCCCTGTCTGCCTTTACATACTATTAAGGCTCCAATCTCCACTCACTAAAATCAAACTATGCTTTAATTTGGGATTTAATGGGGAAAAGCATGAAAAAGTTCAGGGAAAAACAAAAACCACAAGGAATTAACAGGCTGGAGATTGAGTTTTTTACACAGAGTTTTTAGGATAAAGTGCACCTTCACAAAAGCAAAAAACTCAACAACCACTTGAGGGCCTTCAAATAAACACTGCTGGACATGTAATCTCTAAATTGAAAAAAAAAATGAGCAGAGACAGTTTCTGAGTTTTGCAGTGCAAAACCAAAGCTGCACAGCATGAAAGGCCCAACACTTGTCTGGATAACCAAGGGGTTATAACAGCCTCTGAGAGAACCTAGGGATCTGAAGCTGCAATAGCAACAAGAGAAAACTGTTCTGCTTCTTCCCCCACAAGTAAGATAACTTGTTTACCTAAAAGCAGCATAATCAGGGCACTGAGTGAACTTCATTCTGGATGATCAAATCTACACACATCTACTTTGTTTTCAGAGAAATAAAGTATTTAGTCATATGTGGTATGGCACTTCTCCAAATTATAATTCAGTAATTTATTCTCTTCCTTCTCCAGCTTACCTAGAGATGCTTGATTTAGCTCAAAGTCAAGGCCACATATTGCACAGCTGTGGGATCAAATTATGTTTGACACATTAGTGGGAATTACAGGTTTTCTTGATGTCAAACTGCATGACAAAGACAACTCAGAATCTTTTAGGTGTTCTGTCATCAACAGCAGTTTGCTGGTGTTTCCTGTTGAGTCAGATCCTTCTAGTTTTTCTGATGGGACATTCACATGAAGGGGAAGGAAGCAGAAGGATTTGCAGTGATTATGGCCATTTTAGGGGCAAAAAATTGGAAAAAAAACCCACCAGCTGGGGTTAACAGAATATTAAAAAACCCCAAAACTTCCCAGCCTTCTGGCCTTGCAAACTTGATGCTGGGTTCACTGCAAACTGAGAAGCTATAGTGATCTTTTGAGAGGCAAAAGTTGGTCCAAGATCTAGTATTAGGTGGCATTTACTTTAGAAAAAAAATAAGTTTTGGCTAACTCAACCCCAAACAGTAAGGTTCTCCAAAACCAGCATGAAGTTTTTGCTGGGGAAAGATTACCTCTAAGCTTTCCCTTTAGAGCCCTTTCCAAAACCACAGATGCAAAGTAATGCCAAACAGCAATGGTATTGAAGTCACCTGTAAGGAAATACTGCCTTGTTCTGAGATCAACTTCTGGTGTGGTTTAGTGCAGGTATGGCACCAACTGAAGAACTCTAACACAAGGGCCCCATTGCCTAGTATGTCCCCCATCCAACTGTATGCAAATGACTTTAGGTCAGAGGAGGAAAAATATTAAGTTTAGTTTTCATTCTTTTTATTCAGACTGCAATATCTTTGGGTCAGGACTGACTTGTTCTGCACTGGGTGGGCAGTACCTTGATCTAGGGAGACCCCAATCTCTTAGTCTCTATACTTGTCTCTAGCACAAGTAATCATTAATATTACTTCAATGTAAAAATGACATCTTTCTGAATTACTTAGCTTTCCAGAAACAGACAGGAACACCACTAGTTTATGTTTTGCTATGTTTGAAAGCATGCAATTAGACACGGATCTTACAAACATAAACAAACACTCCCATTCAACCTCCATGTTTCTAAAAAACCCCAGGTTTGTTTAGACAAGGGGTTGATAATCCAGTTTGAACACAGGTATCTGAATGCTGTGACAGCTTCTTCATAATGCTCAGCTTATGGTACATTAAACTTTAAAGCAAGATAAACTCCTGCTTTCATTTTATCAAACATCTACCCAGACAGCAAAAAGAAAGACACAAAGCAATGTTTGCAGCTACAACCAAGCATGGGATATCCAACTCAGCATATGTTTGAAATGAAAATGAACAATATGTTGCATAGATATACTACTGTATTTTTCAATTGAGAATATCACTGGGATTTGTAAATGTTAAACTCATTCTTCCCTTAAGAGTTTGGTTTTATTTCATGCCTAAAAAAAGCCCCTGAGATTCACAGAGATTAGGCAAATAGAGACAGCAGTGCCTGCAATTGAGAAAGAAAGTGCTCTTAAAAGAAACTGCTCTGATAATCAGTTTGGGTGGAAGAAATCACAGGGGAGGACACAGACAAGACATTTTTTAAGAGTGCTAAGTGTTTTTTAAGAGTGCCACTGGTATTACTGAACTTTGGTAGTTAGCCATATTATGCCTTTTTGTGGTCAATAAAGCAGCAATCTGCCTATCACAATAATAATGATGTAGCAACAGACATCCAAGAATCCATGATAAGAAATCTGCAAGAGACTTTTACCTACAGAGAACAAGTAGCAAGAATGGGGAGGGCAGCAGATGACTAAATCCTCCAGGAATGGGGGATAGCAAAGAGGCTCGAGCAGCCTCTTAATTTAACAGATTACCAAAAAAACAGCTATTCAAATCCAAACAGACTATGTACCAAAAAGCTTCATAGGTCTTTCTACTCCCAGTATTTCATCAACTACCTTACAAAGCCTCTCCTTAGAGCTGACTTAAGGTCATGTAAAAGACAAACACTGAAAGGTTATAGTTGCTTCCCCTGATTTAAAACTGACACATTACACTACAAGCATCACCTTCATATTACACTGAGGACAACGCATGAGAAATCAGAGATGTGCTATTACATGATTTGCTTAAAGAGTGATTATGTTCATTGTACCATAAACAACAGGCTAAAAATTATCAAATCGTCCAAGTTTCTAAGAATTGTATAGGGAAGATTCAAGTCTTTCTTTAGAGAGCTTGTTTCTAAGACTCCTAAAGAAAGACTTGTATCTTCCCTATAAGTTAATTTTTATGCAGCTGCAACCTCTGCTCCCCTTCCCAATCAACCCTTTCTTCTCTCCCTTTTTCATATGACCTCACCATACCCCAAAATGTGAAGAGATTGGTCTTATCACAGTTTAGCAAGATACCACCTGCCAGCTGAGCTGTGACAAATCCCAGCTGGCCTTACAATGCCCACACTCACAGGGACTGAGGCTGAGCTGATGGACAGCAGCTCAAGGCTGTGGTTTAAAGCACTGAGTACCCCCATCCATGAAAACTGTGCTAAAGGAAAGAGCTCAATAAGATGAGTGTTGCCATGACCACATTCCTATTCTAGTGTGCATTAGATCTTTTTACTCTCTCCTCTACGTGCAATTGCCTTCTGCTGAGCCTTGCTAAGCCTTTTACAGCCAACAAGGTGGACAAACTGCCTGTTCTTTGTACTCACACAACAGTTGACACAACATGACCCCAATCAATCATATGCTACTACCACAACAAAATTTACAACAGCAAATATTCATTCCTCCCTCTCCCCTGGATTGCCCTTCTGAAGAGACACAATCTTGGAAGAAAAAAGCTAAAAAAAGAATAATTCAGTAGTTATTAAAAAATTAGGAAAAGGCTTATAAAGAAAACCTCAAAGGAACCTTAAGAGTTATTACTTTATTATTACTCCTGCCACACACAACACTCACGTTTTCTTAACTCCTAGAAGAGACAGATAATCAGGTATGCAACATGATTGCAATAAAAACATTTTCTAGAATTAGAGGCCTGCATTTCTATTAGCAACCATTTCACACACTTAATGTTTAAATAATTCCTTGAACCCAAGATTTCATGAATAAAGGAAGATGTGAGCATGCATTGAGTTTACTGATTGTTTAAACACGCAGGTAGTATAAAAAATTTCAACAAAATAGACTCAAATTAGAAAGCTGACAAGTCTGAACAACTACCACACTTGCAGATGTGCTTCAAGACTTTAACCTTACAGGCTCAGGCACTGCACTTTACTAAGATGAACAGATGTGAACAGCTCAGTCCTTTGAAAGGCAAACCTACCAAAAACCCATAGCTTATTTCATTGCAAGCTTAATAATCACCAGCTTCCCACTGGAAGAGTGATCTGTAGACACCTGTATCTAATAAGCTACTGAAAAATAAACTTGAATCTGTAGATCAACAAGATTGGTTAGTTGTAACCATTTACAAGCATAAAACACTTTTCCCATATAAAACTTCTTCTTGATGCTTTCACAGAACTCACCTTCAGCCAGGAAAGCAGACACACTGAATGGGGTGTCTCTAATGTTAGACAATTTCCCACCTCACTGCTAAGTTGAGCTTTTTGAAACTTTCACGGTAGGCCCTCAATTCAGCAGTAACTGAGCACAGCCATGAGTCTGGTTTAACCCTGCAATTAGAGCTAGCTTTGTTAATGGCAAGACCAAATGTGCACTAAACCCTCATGTCTTAACTTCAAGGGGAGGAACAGCCTTACCTAAACTGAACCAGAAAATGGGGCCCTGGGCAAACACACACCAGACAGTGCCTGAGATTTACAAGGAGCAGTTCTGGGTCTCTGGAGATCTCGGCACATCCGGACATGAGCTATGTGGAAGTATCAGGTAATTTCAAATGATTCACAGGTGGCCAGACCTCACCAGCTGATCTGCTGCTTTTCTGAACTGTGGATGTGCCTCTGTCCTCCCTCTCTCCCTCTTGAGCTCCCAGAGATGTCACAGGTCTGCAGCTAAACAGCATGGTCTTAATGATCTAGAGCCACTGTTCTTTTTCCCAGTAAAATGCAGAGGAGGTAGGACTTGGATGTTTGCAATTATTTGGGCAGATCTTGTTAAGGAAGCAGGCTCACCCACCTATTTGCCACAGCAACACGTCAGATATAGACATGACTCTTTTTAGTCTCTCTATACTCTCCCTGAACACAGAAGGAAGTTGAACAAAGCTCAACAGGGTGAAAGAATGACAAAATGTATGCAAAGAGATCTGTCATTTACATTGCTACAACAATTGTGCTAAACTCACTGTGCCATCACAATTCTCTTCCTGATTAGCTTTGGATTTTTGGTGGATTTTTTTTTTTCAGCAACAGTCCCTGAAACCTTTTCTTGAACACTCATACAATTGAGAAAAACCCCATTATTTTACTGGAAGGCAGGATTTAAAGATAAATGCAAGGGAAAAGTCAGAAAAACACTCCCAGTTCAGCTAATATAATTTCTGAAAGAAATTGTCAGAACAGGGGGGAGGGTTTGTTTTTTTTTTCAGCACAGGTCACTGCATTGCCTACTGTGCTAACCATTACAGCTGCTGTTATTCTGATTTGTGTCTACTAGTCAGCGTGGAAAGAACAAGAGAGGAAATTCAAGCAGCAGTTTGAGTGTCTGTACACTTAAGCCAAAAAACAAGTGTGTGCAGCACAGCAGAGAGAAGAGGTCCAACAAGTATTTGGTTTCTTTTTGATGTGGACCAATGCTCCTGCTGCCCAAAGAAATTATTAAGAAACCAACAAATAAGTTCTTAACTTAGAAGATCATTTTTGTTAGCAGTTGGTAAAGCACTTACAAGACAATATTGCAAGGAGAGAATTCTCTAAAAGCACAGTGAGTTTTGTGAGTATTTATTGCACTCTCTGCTTCCAAACCAACTCCCCCTCCACTTCCCTCCTAGGAAATTACTTTCCAGTTTCCCCTCATGGATAAGACTCTACAGATGCTGGGTTTCAGCAGGTTTGTGTCTGATGTGTAACCCATGTCACTGCTCTCACTTACCAATACAGCAGGACCAGCAGGACTGCCAGCAGTGCCAGGGTGGCTGTGGTACTGTTCATTCCTGGGCAGGCAAGTGCCAGAAGATCTGCAGGCTCCATTTTCCTCCACTACAGCTGCAGCCTTGGGTGCTGTGTGCAGGGGAAAGCCTCCACAAGGGCTGATAAAGCCTTCCACAGCTAAAAGAATGACATCTGCAACAAAACAGGAACTGAGAGAGCAAAAACATGTCATCACAATCAGCAAACCTTCTCTTTTCTCATCCACTGCACACTCTGAGACAGACCTCAAAGGTTCCCTGAGTGGCAGAATGTAGCAATTTCCCCCCTCCCACTGTTGTTGACTGTCATGCTAGTAAATATTTACATACCCACTGCCTGAGACATCAGCGTTGCTGAATGGGTTTTTTGACCTAAAGTTTGGGAATCTGGGAAATGTGTGGGGAAAATAAATGGGGAAGACAGCCTGACCATGTTACAGATCATGGAAGAAAAATATAAAGGCACTTCAGGGTTGTCCTGACATACAAACAGTGGAGTTCTCTAAAGTAATTAAAATAGAGCATTTTTGCAATATGAAACTTCATTAGCAACTAATTTCAATGCTGGTTATACCTTGTAAGAATACAACAAAGTAAACTTTAAATTACTACAACTAAAGGGAGGAATTAGAGGAAAGTTGGTTTAATGTGACTTCTAGAATGCCTATAAAGAAAGACCAAATGAGCAGAAAACCCCAGGTTTTTGAGGGTAGCACCAGATCCATATGTCAGCATCTGTCACACAGATGAGTCCACACAGACAGCACTTGTTTGGCTGTATCATCTCAACTTCACAAGGGCTACAGTAAATTTTCCTGGCTCAGTGCACTGTCCCCCTTGGAGGCATCACTAACCAGTCTCTCCAGAGATACTTTGGCTACCCCTACAAATAGTTGTATTTCTAGTGTCAGGTTTAACACCAATATGGTCAAATCTACTATCTCTGCACTGTGGCACAGTGAGGCTGCCACAGCCCCATGAACAAACTGCACACAACCACCAAGTTTTGGCTGCAGTTCTGGAAATGGTTAGTTCTCTGTATATGAATTATTCAGCTTTCTTCCATATTTTCCTGCCTGTAAACCTCAAGCCTGTTTTAAGCATCTGATCCAGTCCAACTAGAAAGGTAAACCAAAGAACACACCTTGGAGCACTTCTACAGGAGAAGCCCACCAACCTGTTATACACTAAAATAACCAAATTCCACGAGCAAAAAAATCTTCAGGACAACAACATCAGAAGCAGCAGCTTGCACGTAAACACCTCAGCCCATGACGAAATTCCCTGAACTGTCCAGTATGGTTTGTTACTTAAGAAACTATAAATTCTCATATATGTGCTTAGGATGGAGTTTCCATCCATCCTAAAAAGCCTATCTGAAAGATCAGGAAATAAATGCTATACAAAAATGTGGTTTGTGAATCATATGGTAACCCTGAGAACCAGAAATTCTGTAACATCTGATTCTCCTAACACGCCTCATGAAGAGTGGTTTCTTCTCTGACTACCCCAAGACAATAGCTTAGATTTAACGTGCAAGGCTTCTCCAATATCACTGTATTACACTTCCTGCTTTTATCATAGAAGTTAATAATATAGGTATCAAAAAAGTAAAGTCTTTAACACAATGGAGTTTAATTTTAAGAAGATTTGGCTCTACTCTAAGTGAATCACTGCTATTTTGGTTCTTCATGCTTCACAACTGCATTAATTCCCTTCCAGCCTGAGATCCTTACAGAATAAGTAGAAGGTGTTAACCAGCTCATCAGCTCCACAGAATAGGGAGGAAGCTCACAGAAAACCTTGCTGCAGGTATTATCAACTCCACTGCTATTCTAGGTCAGTAACAGCTCTGCTGGTTTGCTGCTGCTGCTGGAAAGTTCTGCAAGAACAACTCCAACAAGATTTAACACCAGTGACACAAGGAATTAATCAGTGGGCACAAGCTAATCCCAATAACAACCAATCCTGTGGGACTTCCAGAAAAAGAAAAAAAAAATCAAACATTGATATGCATCAAAGTCTTTTCTAAAAGACTTTTCTTCTTTTCTTCTCTTCTTTCTTTTCCAAAAGATTTGTCTTTTCTTCTACCACAGGGGAAGAAGGCAAGAAATAATATTCCAATTTTACTTTATTGGCTTTTTAATAAAAGACATTTTTCTGCCTATAGAGGACAGATGTGCTCTTATTAAAATCAACTGCATGACTCCTATCAGCACACACAGGTCAAGTAGAGACCTCACTTGTTTTTTAAGGAGCACTGGAGTCTTTTCCCAGTCACACTGAGAGACAGGAGGTATGAATAGTTCTTAAACATATGCCTATGAAAGAAAATAGGGTCTCACACCAGAATCCAGTTTGGAAAAGAACACATAATTAACCTTTTTTTTTTTTTTTTTTTTTTTTTTGCTTTTCTTTTCATCCTTTTCTGCTGTTGATGGTGGGGTTTGTTTTGTTTCACTTTTTAAGCCTCATCACCTTGGTAAAGGATTTTAACTTGGCACCTCTGACCATGAAGAAGGGTGGCAAGCATTGACTCTAAAACCCACCTGGAGCGCTTCTCATCACAGACAGAGGCACTTACAGTTATTGTCTTGGAGCTAGGGACCTCAGCTCTGTGAAGAGTCACATAAATTCACATGATAGTTGTGAGGGGGGGAAAGGAGTCAGGGATGCAGAGAGCAATGAAAACAAGCTAATTATCAATCCAGAGAATTCTCTTTACAAGTTTTTTTACGTGAGAAATGTCACCCTAATTAAGACTCAATAGCACAGATATTTTGCACCAACCTCCAAGCCCCTTTGCGGAGTCACGGTGGGCAGCACGGTGACAGTGTCAAGGAACTACAGGCACAAAGTCCCCCCTGCCCGCAGGCTGGAGGAAGCCAGAGACAAGTAGCAGAAAGCCTTTTCCTGTCAGACTGCTGTGAGTCAGCAGCCGTGCCTGCATTTGCATCCACGAGGCTTCCCTCCAGGCTGCATCCACCAAGGCTTGCAGCTCCCTGACACGGGGCCGTCCACGCTCTTCCCTTCCGTGGCGATTACATTCCACAGGTCACCACCTGGTTCATCACAGACAGATGTGGATAAAAGCTGCACTGGAGGGACCCATCTCAGCCTCCGTTCCCCACCACGCAGTGCCTGGGAGCTCCCCAGCAAACACAGCAGGAGTTTGGTGCTGAGCAGCCCGGGCTGCAGCCTGCACACACACCCACGGCAGCAGCAGCTGTTAAACAAGGGCAGTGCACAACAGCATTCAGAGTCTGAGAGGCTGAATTGTTCCTCCACTGAAAAAGAACAAAATCCTGGCACCCAGACAATGCAGGTTTTACAGGAAGCCTCCGTGCCTTACCGCCTGTCCTGGGGTGACGTTATGATGCTTGTATCCCCATTCATCTGTTCTGTGCCTTTAAGACCGGCGCTGAAGAGTGGAAGTCTTGTTTGGGTTTCTCTTATCAGGGACACAGAGACGGGCAGTACTTGGGGCTGTTTTTCACTTCTTGCTTTCAGCTTGCTGCTTTGCTTGCTCTCTTTCCTGCTCTTGCTTCTGCTCTGCTTTGGCCTCTGCTTATTAGCTAGTTCTAGCTAAGCAGTCCACATCCCTTCCTGGACTGTTTCTCCTCTCCTGTTCCTGTGACCATCTCGAACCTGCTCCGGACTGGGACCTGGGAACACCGAAGGTTTGGCTGCAGCAGCTGCCCCAGCGCCGGAGGGACTGAGAACAGAGCAACCACCCCCGAAAGAGACTTTCTGATTTTGTCATCTTTCTCAGAGCGGTGTCATCGGGTATTGTTAATTTGGTGTGCTGGGGGGTGCTGTGTCTGGTAAATAAACAGGTTCTTTCCACCTCTCTCCAAGGAATTTTTTCCCGAACCGGTTGGGGGGAGGAGCCGTGTGGGTTTTGCTTTCTGGAGGGGCCCCCTTTGGAGATTCTTTAACAAATTTGCCCTAAACCAGGACACAGCCCTGAGTCCAGTAATATTTTCTGTAAATGCTCTTCCAAAACAACGCATTTCAACTTCTAAAGGAATGCAACTGTGGCTGTGGCCTCACCAATGCTTGACATGCACAAGTGTTGTTCCAACATGAAGTACAGAGTTTATTAAAAAGCAGGATTATAGACCTTCCCTAAATCACGTTAAGGATTTTGACCTGTCTTCAAAGCATATCAAATGGAAAGTGTAGTCTCATCTTTCAGGAGCTACTGACTACACCAGCTAGACAAACCACATACTCCTGCTAATGACCAAATTCAATTCCTCTTCTGCTATTCTACCTCATATATTTTAGGTCTATAATAATCTAATTAAGGCTGAGCCACACCAGCTTTATGATAGATGAAGGAAGTCCAGGAAGATGTTACATTTTAATTTTATAGCAGTTTGTGTCTATAGAAATTTATAGCACAGTCTTCAGATCAACAAAATTCTGCTACAGACAGCTTAGCCACAAAATACTGCAGACAAAATACCACAGAACAGCTTAAAAAAGAGATTAATCAGGGACTAGTTTATGAATAAGCTTTAACAAAGCCCATGTAACAAAATGTGTAAGTATATATGATGATAATTTATCTTAAAGTAAAAACCTTTCCAGAGCCAAAATGAATTCTCAATGTCTTTAAGGTAGACCAACCAAAAAAAAAACTCCAGAGGCATATTTCACAGAGGTTTTTGTTTCTGTTGTTTTTTTTTTTTTAAATTCAAAACAACCTTAATATCCAAAGTACTGGCAATAATAATGTATTGGAATAGAGGGATTTACAATGGCCATCTGTGACTTAATTATTGCTATCCCTGTTCAAGGATTGATTAAGCAGTTTAATCAGATGATTCTGTACTCCTGCATGATAAACTATGACAAACTACCCAAGAGACAGACCACCAAGGCATCAGAGCCTCCTAATAAACATCCTGCTCTACATTCAGGACAGACAGGGGCACCAAAAGGATACCATGAGCTCGTGGGAGATTCTTGAGTCACCTTGAATAAAGTCACTCCAGTAAAGTGGATCTCAAAGGGCAAACACAGTGACAGTGAAACCCCACTGAGGAGCCACTTTGATGACACTTCCGACAGAGCAGCAGAAAGACACACTTTTACACTTAAATTGTTTTGCCAAGTCAGAACCCGGTTATATTAACCTAAATGCTTCTCAGCAAACAGGCATGCAGTTTAAAATTCTAGGAAAGCTAAAATATTATGCAAACTTGTACTTCACTAACAAATTTAATCTCTAGCTGCCTAAAAGTTATGGCACTTCAAACACAGTCAGTATCTTAGAGTCCAAAAAACTCATTATGCTAACTAAATGTAGTGCCACTGTACTAAGTCCCCTCTAAAGCAACAAGCTGTGAGATATCCTAGTTATTTCAAAGAACTCCTCTTAGAAATAGCACAGATTCTGTGGTCAAAAGGAATGACAGTTTCTTCCTCTCGCTGTGAGAGTTTGGAATGAGTTTCTAAAATAAAGTTACCTTTGCTAATAGTGGCATTAAGATCTTGCAGCCCCTGTGAAATTCCAGAGAAAGCAGAAATTAGTGTAACATCTGCTGCCCATCACCAGGCATTTCTAAGCAAATTGACTTTATTAAATAATTGGTAACTTGTTTATATTTCTATAGCTTGCTTTAGAAACATTGATTGATTCAAGCAATCCTGTAATTTCATTGTCCTATAAACTTGACTGGAGATAAATATGGATTTATGTTCACAGATCAATAGCTCCACATTCACAGCAAAAGCCAAAAAACCCTGCCTAGACTAGTCTTGTAGTTGCAGAGAGACATATAAATGTTTGCAAAAACATTATGGTAAGAGCTGTTAAGTTTTAATTTTTTTTTCTGAAGCTTGGTTTTTAAACACCATGAAAAACACCTAACCTTCTCTGTCTAATTGAAATTGTCTAATTGAAAAGCCACTCTAGATGACAAATTCCAGGCTTGAATTCTCCAAATTATGTTTTGGTGCTGGATTACAGGTCAAAAGAACTGTGAAAAACTTAACAGAAATACCTTGTTCTATAACTTAATTAAACAAACTTATAGACTAACACAATGCATTTATCAGTACCCTGTCAAAATCCAAAATGACAAATGGGAAATGCACCAAAAGTCTCAAAAACCTTGAACCTGAGACAAGGTATAAAGAGCTATTCTTCACCTGAGGACTACCACTGTTTTTTTTAAATATCTCATGCTCCCAGAAGAAATTCCACAGATATGAATGGAGAATGTGCCCCTGGGTTGTGGCCTTCAGCCTGACAAGAATGTTGGAATTCTTCCCACCTGGGAACTGTGGGCAGTATCAGCTGTCCCTTTATGCCTTATCTCTGTCTAAAACCAGAGGGTTTGGATGCAATTGTCCCTCTGAGGTGAATAAAACAGCAAAAAGAGGGAGCAAATGAATGTTCTATGTATTAGGTGATACAAATATGCCAAAACCAGAGCAGGTACTACATCTCACAGCTGCCACTAGTCTCTGCACAGAAGAGGCAGTAAAGTGGCAAAAATGAAAAAGAAAGGTGGCAATGAAGCAAGTCAGACCAATACTATTGCCACAGCAACGGTTCTCACACCTCAAAAAGCTCAGAAACTCTTAGCTTGCATCCACATGTAGAAATGTAACCTGACTGCAAAGAAACACAAAATGGCAGCAAAAAGAATAATTGAGGAGCAGCAATTATTTAATGGCATCCACAGAACCACCTCTTTAAATGCAGAAAGGTCCCTTCACAGGACATTCTCCTGGAGATCACCAGGTGCAGGGTTTGGTGATGCTGCTCTGACTCCTGCAGATGTGGCAGGGGAAGCTTTAGCCCTGTTGCCTCTCTTGCCTTTGAAATTGTTCCCCATGACAAGCATTTCCAAATGACAGAAACTGCACTGTGAACAACCATGCTGAATATTCTGAGATGGCAGTAAGATCACAAAATGTGTGGGGCACTGGAACACACAAAGCTGGGACTGGAAGACACTTGGAACCTTCACACCATGGGGCAAACACAGGGACAATATAAAGTACCTTGAAATGCCTTATTTTCACTCTTGCCCCTATACAGAGTGTATCTGCTGCCTAAATGTATGCATCACATGATGAATAATTCCTGGTAGATCGTGCCAAATATTCCCAAAGGCTTCTTATCCCTCTGAAAGAGAGCACAGATAAGGAACATTGCAAATTGCAGCCCTTTGTACGTGGCCTAGAAGCACATGCAACATATGGGCAGCTCTAGTCTGGTTCAGCCCTTTGTGCTTTCCCATTCATTGGGTTTTCTTACTGCAGACTTTCCTTCTGATCACTTGTACACTAATTCACCAAATCAGAAATCCCTTCAGCTTCACTCTCAGCAGATATGCTGTAACACAGACATGCAGAACCGGAGAGGGGAGAGGAAAAAAAAGAAAAAGTGGAAAAAAAAATAAAATTATGCAATCACAAAACCAGCACTTCCAAACCTCAAGCTCTTTCTGAACTCTTGGTTTAGCTGAGTTTTTTGCTACAGTGCTGGCTGTTCATTTGTGCAATTGTGATAAATACAGGTTTGACTGGGGGCAAGGACTGTCAAGCTCCAAGCAAGGAAAAAAGTGCTCAGAAGCCATGAAACTCAAAGGATCAGGGCTAAAATACTAATTAAACTATTTTAATTGCTCAATTTAAAAATTGCATGTTTTTCCTGCAGTCTCATGGATCTGAGAGTAAATCTGTGATTTTGGAATGCATGAGGCTAGCAACACTTACAAAAGGGCATGAACCCAATAAGCTGACCTATTAGCCAAGGGAAGAAAGGTTAAGTGGAATACTAAATAACCTGATGTTATGAGTTGAAACAGCAAGAAAAACTTGATCTCAATGAGATTTCAATCCTGCTGACACTCCTTTTAACTTCATCTCTCAAAGTGTGCTGTAGTTGGGATCTGAGCCTAAAGTTTGCAGTGCTCAGCCTCCTTCCTACCTTCTGATGCCTTTCACCACATGGCAGATAAGCCCAGCCTCATATTGGAGCTGGGCTAGTACAAAAAAGAAATATATTTCCTTCTCAGGGTATGGGGAACTTTCTCCTCAGGTCTGTGTGTGGCAGCTCAACCTAACTAGAAATTCCCAGCGACACAGGGAGGTTGTGGTGAGCTGTAATTCAGAGGTCCCCAAAGTTGCATGAGTATTTTAAGGGTGTAGCAAAGAATTTTTGGAAGTCTGGTGCAGGTAGATTCTCCCTGTCCTCCTGTGATGCACTCAGCTCTGTGGATGGAGAGCACCAATTCCAAACATAAAATACTGTTTTTTCTCTCAGTATGTAACTCCAGTGAACCTTATTGGAGCACTGAGGGTACCCTGAGAAGGTTACACTCCTAAATGTGCAGTTACAGCTGTACTGCAAATGCAACATTACACGCTTTCTATTATGGTTCAAGACCACTCCACTCTTCAAGACTGTTATAAAGCTCAGAAAACAGGGGTTTATAATGGAAATGCTGAAACACACAACTCTAAAAACCCCGGCAGAGAGGAAATATAGCCATAAATTCAGCTTTTCTTTCCCAGCATACACATTGGCAAGTTATGAATAATAGGTATTTCTACACTTACAACAGACAGACGCACACACTGCTCAGGGTAACCTTTGCTGTGAAGGTGGAGGATGGAAAGAGCTCAGAGTGGAAAGAGCAACCCTTCATCTTGTGTTTTACAGAGTTACTGCAACTGCAATGATGGCATAAACCCAGCAATTGAAATTTAGTGCCCTGTGCACCAGCCCTGAATTTCAAATGCACTTGTTTTAGAAAGGGTGTGTTCTGTTTCTCTGGTCAGCAAGAAAAAGACATGAGCCCCCTCAAACTCCCGCAGCCTCTTTGTTTTTAAAAAAAGACTTGGCTGCTAGGATGCTGTTTAAATGACATTGCCAATCAGCTTGCTATCCCTTCAAAAACAGATATTCTGTATATATTCTCTTCTGTATATACTCTGGCCCCTATCTTCTGAACACTACCAAGAAGCAAAATTTGCTTGTAATTACTGAATTTGTTACTGTCAAAACCCTGCTCTGTTTGGCAAGAAGAAGATGGGCAGGCAACTGTACTACCACTGAGGCATTTGGGGATTTCTGCAGATATTAACAGCACCAGCAGAGGTGGGTCAATACAATCCCATTGGCCATATCATGCTGTGTGATTTCTGATGTGTATGAGCAAAGGAAAACTAAACCAACATAACTGCCGTTGGGGAGGAGTGCTGATGTTGGGTAAACAGGAAAATCCATGCCTGGTTTAAACATTGCAGCCTGGCTGCCAGGTGGGGAAAGGCAGAGCAGGGAATTCCATGTGTGACGGTGTTCACAGGGGTCTCAGGCTGAGGGAAGAGACGAGGATTTGACTCCATGTTTCAGAAGGCTTGATTTATTATTTTATTATATATATTACATAAAAATTTTACTAAAAGAATAGAAGAAAGGATTTCCTCAGAAGGAATAAGAATACAATAAGAAGGAATGATAACAAAGGTTTGTGACTCGGGCTCTCTGTCCAAGCCAGCTGGGCTGTGATTGGCCATTAATTAGAAATAACCAACATGGCCAATCACAGATCCACCTGTTGCATTCCACAGCAGCAGATAACCAATGTTTACACTTTGTTCTTGAGGCTTCTCAGCTTTTCAGGAGGAAAAATCCTAAGGAAAGGATTTTTCATACAAGATGTTAGTGACAATCAGCAGTGCCACTAATTGGTGGTGGTCTATGAGGGACTTGAAAAGCTTCACCTACAAAGCAGCCCATGAGATCTCTCCATTAGAGAATAGAATTTTTAAGAATTTGTAGCATTAAGAATGCTAGAATTTTTAAGGTCATGGATTAATTGGTAGAAGGTTTAGGACTTCTTACCAACCCCTCTAACACTAGCTCCATCATCCCCATTTCAGATCTGAGGGCACTGCATTTGACCTTTCTGCATGTTTGATCATGAAGGACACCAGCTCTTCAGCTTTCTGCATGACAGCAGCCCTGATGCCACGGTGTGCAAACCCCACACACCCAAATCTATACCTCTCACTCACCCAGAGCTGCCAAGCCTCTCAACAGGGAGGGAATTGCCTCCTTGTCCAGACCTGTTCAGTTCAGCATTTGGCAAATTCTGCAGAAACCAACAGCAAAGCCACTTTATTGCCATTAAAAGGGCAACACAATTCCCAGCAGAACTGAGAACTGCCTTTCACAGCTTCTCTTGGGTGACACCTTTACTAGAAGGGTCTCCTGTCTTCACTTTCACCATTTTTGTTTAAATAGGGTCATGCACCAGTAGCCTTAGCTAAAATCTCCCACTCTGCTCCCACATTTTTCAGCAACAGCTGAGAACCATGAGAGATGCATACCACAAATCTATGGTCTTCAGAATAATAAGTATATTATTCACAGGAAAGGACCACAGGGGTATAATTGTGTCATTGAATCAAGTCTCCACACACAGGGCATTACTATCTCATGTACACTTAGCCCTGGGAAGTCTGCAGTGTGTCCTTTTGCCAGGTATTTACCACAAGTTTACACTCAGGTGTAAGAAAAAGGACCAACAGCAAGGCTGGAATGGTTTCCCAGGTGCCTGCTTGCCAAAGATGGTCACTGCCAAAACGTTCAAAGTGTTTTACCTTACCCAGAAACCACACAAACCCATTTCCACTTCCTCTGCTACCTGACCACTGCTCTGTTTTATTAAGCAGCAGGGTAAGATGGAAGCATTTCCAAGGATTTTCAGTGTAGTGGTCTTAACAGCCTGAAACTTTGAGTTGCCTCAACTGAGTTGAACAAACAGCAGATACACTGGAAAAAGGAAATTTACACAGGCAGAGTCTATTGCAGCCACACACGCAAAACACGTACTGGTCAATTTCTCTCTACTAAGATCTCGAAACTCAACTTAAAAGGAAAAAAAACACTTAAAAAGCAAGCTTAAATTTAGCAAAAAGCTGGATGCTCTAAGACCCTTACTCACTAGAGAAAGATTTACAGCCTCTCTAGCGGAGTGGGATTCCTACCCTCACTTTTTCTAGGACTGAATGATAATTTATCCCACTAACCTTTCCCTGAAGGAGCCAACACATCCAGCCATGGCTGAGGGCGAGAATGGCACCTCTGCCCGGCCCCACACGCTGACTCTGCCGCCAGCCAAGCTCAATTCCGAAGCCTTTGCCCAAGGATGCGCCACAGGCACGGCCCGGCCAAGCTCCCCAGCCAAAACCACGGGATGAGGAGGATTCGCACCGAAAATCCCAGGAGATCCTTACCTTCGGAGGTGTGCCGTGCCTCCTGCAGCGGTTCCTGGTTGGGATGCCAGCCGCAGCTGCCCGGCAGCAGCCTGAGGACAGCAGCGGGGCGCGGAGCCATCGCCGCCTCCTCACAACATACAGGTGCTGGGACGGCTGCCAGGTAGAGCCGCGGGACTACAACTCCCAAGAACCCCCGCGCCTCGCTGCCCGGTCCCCTTCGGCTGCTCCTCGCCACGCCCTCTGGGGGATGTAGTTCCACCACCACCCCAGCCTCTCCGGCTCACACGCTTCCCCTGGGAAAGGAGGATTCGCGTGGCCGCAAAGGAAGCTAACACTCTGAGACCCTTAATCTGTTTCTTTTTTTAAAAGTCTATGCGTGTATGTCAGCATGACAAATGAAAAAAAAAGGTGCTAAACTCAGCAAAATTTATATCTCCAGCAAGGAGGAAAATGGGAACTTACTGTACTTCCAATTGTCTTTCTGCTTCTGGTGGGGATTCTTTGGTTTGCTGTGAAAGCAGAAGGGAAAAAGTGAAAAATAAAAGCTCATAAGCAAGTATTGCCAAATAGCTTTGCAAAATCAGATGGGAAAAACTCAAATGTTCCCATACACTAATTAGTTAATGACTGGCCTCCAGCCTGCAAATGTGCTGATACTTAACTGTATCCTCCACTGAAGTGAATGCAATTGAATCTCATACTCCAGTTGTTCCAGAAACTCAAGGCCTCTAGAAATTTTAAGCATGGCTTAGTAACGCTGAGGTTTTAAAAGTTATTAAGGGCTTATCCACATTGGGAGTTGCTGCAGAGTAGCTTCTCTTGCGTAAGTCCCCTTCCCTGTGCTGGACATGAATTTCACACTAACACTGCTTTATTCTGAATTAGTTTGCCCCATTCAGGCTTTCACAAGCTACCTTTGCCCAGATTGATGGACTCATGCAAGGTGAGCCTAAACTGCGTGTTCTGGTTTCTGGTTTTTTCTGGGTTTTTTTGGTTTTTTGGGGGGTTTGTTTTTTTTTTTTTGTTGTTCCAGCATTCATTTAGGCATTTGTTCCCAAAAGCTAGGCATTTCTTTTGAAAACTAGACATGAAGTTTCTCACACAGTCACTGCTGCCCTGAATTTGGGAGATCAATAGCATCACTAAATGCCATGAGACTCACAAAAAACCCCTTTGGGAGCATGGCCCTGTTTGCCTAACTCTGAATGTTTGTTTTTCTAACACAAGGCTGTGCAAATGAGAGAAAGTTCCCCTTTCAGAGTAAAATCTGCTCTTAGTAATTAGTCCTTGTGGGTAGCAAGTTTTACTTCACAGAGAACAAAAAATTCATAATCTGTCCAGAATATAGCAAAAGCTTTACAGTTTTTCCCAATTTTTATTAATTGCATATGCATAAAAAACTACCAACAGTGTTAATGTACAATGAGCCAGAGAATTTCTACCAAGACCAGTAGGTATTAAACCCATGGATATATCAACAGGTCACTTTTACTTGAGGTGAAGAAGAGAAGGAAAGGTCCAAAGTAACAGGAAATAATAAAAAATGAGTGGTGCAGGAGGTTTTAGCGTACAGACAGGTACCAGGGCCATCTCTGTGCAGTTGCAGGGCAAAATTTCTAAATGAAGACTTCCCAGCTGAGGAGCACAGGATGCAGAGGCAGAGACTGAGCCCTGCCAGAGCTGCACAGGACCCACACTGCTCCCTGATTTCCAGCTCTGACAAGCTCTGCATGGAACTGAAGGGAAGCTGCAGGATTTCTGCACCAAATCAATCCATTGGATGGCTTCTGGGTTCCATCTGTCCCAGGGAACTGTTCAGCTGCTTTGCAAGGCACCACAGCTCATCTTGTACTTCCAGAGCAAATTGGCAGCACATGAATAGCACACTTGAGCCATAACCCGGATAAGCCTTCCAGGATGATTGAGATTCTACAGTATGTGACTTTTTATAGTAAATTTTCATAGACTTGCTAGAAAAATGTGAGTTTTGACCTAGCACTTTTCATTCCAAGAGTTCTGAATAATCTATTTTAATGCAGGTTTAGAAAAGAAAAAGAAAAAAAAAGCATGTTCTTTTGACTTCAAGTTCAATTGATAGAAGATTTATTAATCACCATCATGCAATTTATATCAGAATGCCTGTATTAAAGCAGATACATGAAAGAGCTGGAATGGATTGCTTCCCAAAATCTTGTGGCATTATGAGTGGAGTTATGTTTGCTTTCCTTTTTTGTTTTGAACTCTCTAGCACTTGTTTGACTGAGACAATCTCTCTTATTAAAAATGAGGTTTAAGAGAACTGCTTTTGTGAATGCACAGGGTTATTACTTATTCCAACAGGTATTTTGCTCATTTCTGACTTGCATAACTACAAACACCATGAATAAGTCTATTGAAACTGCTAAGGTCCATCTAATGCTTTCATTTTCCTACTTCCCAAAACAACAATGCTCTCAGTCATCTATTATTTGCAAGAATTCACAGATAATATCAGAATAAAGAGGAAGTGTGGATAATACAGCACAAGACCCTCCTATTGTTTCACTGGAATAGGGAAATCCACTGGAGACTGAACTTTCTGTAAACATTGGCCTGATGCTGGCTGCCCTCCTTCCCTCCCTGAGGAGCTGGCTGCTGTGGGGAAGCTCAGCCCACTCCATTTACCTGATTGCTGTAATCCAGAGCTGAAAGACCTGCCAGATGTAAGGACCAGAGCAGGATGAACACAGTTCTTCTCCCCTGCAGAAAAGAGATGCAAATTCCAGGTGCAGATTGTTGCAGACATCTTGTATGAAAAATCCTTTCCTCAGGATTTTTCCTCCTGAGAAGCTGAGATGCCTCAAGAACAAAATGTAAACATTGATTATCTGCTGCTGTGGAATGCAACAGGTGCATCTGTGATTGGCCCGTGTGTTGTTTCTAATTAATGGCCGGTCACAGCCCAGCTGGCTCGGACAAAGAGTCCGAGACACAAGCCTTTGCTATCATTCCTTCTTATTCTATTCTTAGCTTAGCTAGCCTTCTGATGAAATCCTTTCTTCTATTCTTTTAGTATAGTTTTAATATAATATATATCATAAAATAATAAATCAAGCCTTCTGAAACATAAAGTCAAATCCTCATCTCTTCCCTCAACCTGAGACCCCTGTGAACACAGTCAAAGCAGATGATTTGCCAAAAGCAGAAGACAAGGCAATTGGAAAAAGCATTTAATGCCCATGCTGCCAGAGCTGAAAAACTCTTTCACAGGGGAGATGGGAACACCCTGCATCTCCATGAAGGGTGAATCCAATCCACCATGCAACTCAGGCTCATACATGGCAAAAGCCTTCCAAGTTGCTTTCACATTTTGAAAAATTCCAAGCTTTCCTCAGCCTGTTCTCCTAAACACCTAGTAGGCAAGGGAAAAATGGAGGCAGAGCCCAAAACAATACCCTAGCAAAGTGCTGAGCAGCAAAGCAAAGAGCCAAAGGTCTCCCATTTCCCCTGAACAACTTTCACAGCTGCACCCTGGTTTCCTGGGCACTTGGCTGAGGCAGCAGCTGGTGCTGCCACCTCCCCTCCATTCCCATCCATATCCCAATGTGCAGCCTTGCAGGGCGTTTCCATTGGGTTTGGCTGACCACAGGTGAGCAGGGGAATCAACTTCCCAGCCAGCAGACCAGGTGGTAAATACACGGCATGCACAGTACTTAATTTGTAACTTTGCTGATGTATTAGGGGCTAAAATAGAGGGAAACTCATGGGTTCCAAAGATAAGGGATGCTCTCCCTCCTGTGTCTGGGGGAGGCTCTGCTCCACATTGTTCCTGCCAGCAGATGGAGCAGGGCTGGCACAGGAAGGGTGAGCAGCAGCAGTGGGAGCCTCCCTGCCTCCATCCGCCCTGCCCCTCTTCCTGGAGCTTCTCCTGAGCTAGCCAGGCTCCCCTTTCCTGCAGAAGGTTTCTTGTTCCCTTTCCTGGCCAGCAGATCCATCCCAAAGATCTCTCCCGATGAAGGAAAGCTCCCTGCAGTGATGCCTGCAGAGAGCTGAATACAGCAATGAGGGCTGATGAGTATAAAAGCATCTATCTCTACTTCTCCACTGGTGTCTGCATGTCCATGCTCACATGTCCACAGCAGGCCACAGAGTGTGGCCTCTCACATGTCCACAGCAGGCCACAGAGTGTGGCCTCTCACATGTCCACAGTATCCACAGAGTTTGGCCTCTCACATGTCCACAGTATCCACAGAGTGTGGCCTCTCACATGTCCACAGTATCCACAGAGTGTGGCCTACTGTGGCCTACCCTGCGTGGACAGAGACCTTCTACACACCTGTGCCCACCTTCCCTTCCCTTTCTCCTGCACGGGTTCAGTATCCTTGTCTCCAGCTGTCAGAAGGTTTATTTTCCACTCCTGTGTTCCTGCTGAGTCTAAGCCAGGATCAACATGAAAGATGGATATGCTCATGTCAGGTCAGCAAATTAAACCTAGTGAGCTAAGAATAACCAGATTCCAAAGGTGAAAAAACAGAGATAGGGTGGAAATGGAGAAGTGCTGTTTTCCTGCTTAGCCCTGGGCACAGGAATTAATGGGAAAAAAACCCATGTAACCATCTAATTCCCCTTAGAGCCCTCCTCCACCACCAATTCCCCTTACCCTCAACACCCATTTCTTCATTCCTTTAATTTGTTTTTTTGGTCAGATTGTGAGACACAGGTCCTTCTGCAGCTCCCACACATCCTATGTGTTTCAGCCTTTTAAAGTCAGAGATAATCATGGTGGTCCCTTGATAAGCACCCACCAGAGGACATGCAGGTAGCAGGCCTCCTTCTGGCAATGCTGTCCTTCTGTGCACTTACAGTTAAGACTCAATGCTTACTTTTTCCATAGATAATGATATAAATATGTATGATATATATATATATGTGTGTGTGTGTGTGTATATATATATATATATGATATATATATGTAATGATGTATATGTATATATATGTATATTTACATATATGATATGTATATATGTGTATATATATATATATGGTAAATGTGGACAAAGTGGGTGATCCATGTGTCATTTTACCAATATTGCCCATGCACTGGCTTGAGGAAGGACAAGCAGGCTCTGATGGGTGGGCAGTGCTCAGTGAGCATTATAATCAGGCAGTTTAATACAGATGTAGTGCTGCTGGTATGGCATCATTCAGTGCACATGAAGGGACAAGAATACAGCAAACTATACAGAATAAATACTTTCTGGCTAGCAATTGTTACCTATTTGCAGGTAACTCCAATATCTACATCATATTCTTCCTTCTTTTGCCTTTTGGTTTTCATCATTCTCCTTTTTTGAATCAGTTCATTCTTTCTCAAGAGTTGGAATATTTTGTTCTTCTCTTTTTTTATTGTTGTTGAAAAGCATCTCTTTTGTTTATGTCACATATATGAACTTCACCATCATTAATTAAGACATCACCTAGTGTTATGCCCATAGGGGAAAGTCTAAGCTTTGTAAATGGAAAAGTACATCAGTGTCTCATTTGCTTTATAATAATCTACACATTTGAAGCCAAATGGTGGTTGTGTAGTCCTGGTATGTTCCAAAACTGCCATTATGGTGTAATTCATTTTAGTCTGTTATAGAATAAAATAGAGATGATTTGAAATCCTAAAGCTCATTCCTGAGAAAGGACACCAAGAAATCAGCATGAATTGTACTCTTTCTTACACTTTTTTAATGGCAGAAAGAGATTTTCTTGCAGAAAATGCCTTTGACGTAGATGTTTGAGCAATCTGCTACATTGACAGTAAAGAATAATATTTTATAAAGTTTTTATGGGGTATTAAAAGGCCAAGGTGACCAAGTTTCCTAACAGAAAAAGCAAAATATCTCAGGAGTTGCACCATCTGCACCAGAGTGACCCCAGACTAACTCACTGTGAGTGAGCATGTCTCAGTGTGTGTGTGTACACGTGTGTGTGTGTGCATTTCAGAGGGACATTCTTTGCTTCAGTTCCATTATAATTCCTTTAAATATTTATTACTGGAATGTAAATCCTGCTGAAAACTGAGGCCTCTGCTCTGGAAAAAATAGACCATCACCTACCACGGATGTTGTCACTCCAGTGAAATAGCCAAGTCCCGTTTGGAGAAATAAAAGGATTTGGTTATATAAACAAGTCACTGCACTGAATTGTAAGAGTGGGGGGGAAAAAAGAGCAAAAACCTGCTGACTGCTGGTTGAACTACTCCTTGGCTACGTGTGAACTGAGGTTGTGCAGATCTAGCAAAAGCAGGAGCAATATTAAAATGAATTGGTTATTAATAGTGGAAATAGTCCAGCAAGCACTTTTACAATATCCAGCGCTAAGGATGGCTTTGTTTTCAGATTGGTGTGTCTTTATTTTCAATGTAAAGCATTAATAAGCTTCTTAAGGAGATTGGGGATGGGAGAAAACATTGGCTGATCACCTTAAATCCCAGGAAAATAAAAAAAGTTCTCAGGTTGCTGGATGAAATAACAAATTAGAACAGGTTTATACTTCTTACAGTGCTATGAAAGCTTTACTTCTAGATCATTTCCAAATACCAGAAAGTTATTAAAATTCACAAAAGGAAAAGAAATTCTATATTTATATGAGTTTTAAAACTTATTTTGGGACTTGAGCTTGATACTAGTGTATAGGAGAATAAACCTGTAATGTGAAAAAGCTAGTCAAAAAGAGGAACCAAGGACCAGTTTAGCACTATAAACACTTGGGAAGGGATTAATCAAATAATATTTGGGGTTACATTTTATTCTGAAGGGTCAAAACTGGACCAGACTGCTGTGGAGAGTACCAGCACTTAGGCTCAGGTATTTGTATCACTTTAAACCCTACTGTCATTTCAAGGATATAAATAGACTTGGGAAAATCAGATTATTGGAAGGATTAAATTGGGATCAGTGTCAGTAATAATCTATTCCTTTGTGGTGACACCAGTTGAAACAGGGAAAGTTTGGGGGAGGGGAGTGACACTATACCAACATTGCCTATGGATTGAGTGGGAATGAGGAATACAAACAAGGGGAAGGAGGGTTAAATAGCACAGCTCTCGTGTGCCCAGCAAGCAGGGAGAGAAATCCTCCCTGGAAACAGCATTGCCCAAACACACTGCCTCACCAAAGGCCACTAACAGTGATGGAGTGCCAAAACACATCAGTCTTCCTAGTTTGTCAAGCTGATAAAGTCTCTGGGTGCTTCCACACTTCCAGTCCTACCACCCAGCATGCTCTAAGAGCCACAAAATCATAGAGGAATCACAAAGGAGCTTTATTTCCTTTTTTTTTTTTCCAATCACACTGCCCTCATCTTTTCCCTACAGTGTCACTCCAGTTATCTCCTAACTGGAAGAAATGGCAGCAGGTACCTGGCTGCCCTGTCTCTGAGGATTCTGAGTTATCCCAGGCTGAGGAACGTCCTTTGGTCTCCAAGCAGCAGCCCCTCCATCACCAGCCCAGGGCCATTACCCCATCCAGCCATCCCCAATTGCAATCCATGCAGGTGCTGCCTACATCAGAGCTAAGTGGGCTGCAGCTGGCCCAGGTTCTTTATCACTGTCCAAAATACATTTCTACAAGTACAATCAAATTTACTTGGCTCATTTGCATCCAGAATTAATTTGATAGTGGTGACTTTATTTGGTGACAAATTGCCCGCTGAATTTTCTTTCAACCAGAGTCATGTCAGCAAGGTACAGAAGGTACCTTGTGGTGGTTGAGCAAAGAATGCATATTTAGATTTGTTTCCCATGTTGTCTTTCAGAGAAAGTTAAAGACTGGGTTTTCAGTCTGGAGCTCTCTGAGTGAAATCCTGCCTCCCTGATAAGCCATTTTCTGCTTAATCTGAAGGTGATTAGAGGGCTGGAACACCTCTTCCATGAGGAGAGGCTGAGAGAAATGGGGTTGTTCAACTGGATAAGAGAGGGCTCCTGGGACACCTTATAGTGGCCTTCCAGTACCTGAAGGGGGCTATAAGAATGATGGAGACTGAGTTTTTAGTAGGGACAACAGGGCAAGGAGTAAGGGTTTTAAATTATAACAGTGTAGATTCAGACTTCATAAACAGAAGAATTTTTTTACAATGAAGGTGGTGAAACACTAGCACAGGTTGGACAGGTCTCTGAGCAACATGATCTGGATGAAAATGTCTCTTTCTGTGGAAGGGGAGTTGAAGCAGGTGATGTTTAAAGGTGCCTTGCAACACAAAGCATTCTATGGTTCTATGGGAAAGGGTATTTCCCTGGACATGAGTCTTTATCCTTCCACTGACCACTGAGTGGACAGTGCTGGGAGACTGGTGCATGTCAGGTCTTGGAGCAGGTTTCTGTAAATACACCTGACTATAAGCAAGATAGTGCTGAGAAGAAAGGAGTGCAAAGTTTCTTGGAATAAATAATGTTTCACTCATACTGCCCTGTAGCAGGAGCAAAAATCATAGGGTGAGCAATTCCCAGCACTGTTCCCAGGTGCTTTTCCAAAAGTTTGCTTTAACTCTGTACAGAATGAATTATTTGAGTTTTTTTACTGTTGAAGAAGAAATGGTTGATATTTGGAATCGTGCATTTATAGCTTTGTCTCTTCAGAGGCTTCCTCATAAAAGTGGTTCTTTTCACATTTCCCACTCGATTTTTTTTTTCAAATATGCATTTAAATTTCTTCCTCTATTTCTTTAGATGTGAAATGCAAGCCTCTGCATCTCCAAAAAAGCTCATGCGCTTCTCTTTTCTTTCAGTCTTTTAGCTTCCCACTTTTACTTCTGCTCAGTTAATTACTCATTTATAATTATTTCCCTCTTTATTTACGTGGGCATGTATTTTCCCATGTGGGAAGCTGCTGCTTCAGTGTAACCTGACTCCAGCCCTGCTGGCTCTCTCTGAACCCTCTGGCGTCGCAGAGAGCTCCCAGCAATGCAGGGGTAGGATCAGTGCCTTGCTTGGCACTTGAGCACTGGGTGCCCATTCCCTGTTTGCCAGGTACACCCAAGCATCTGGAAATGCTCCATCATCCCAAAAGAGCTCAGGTGGGGAATGAGGCCAGAAAACTCCGTGTGGGCAAAGCAGGAGGGGCATGAGCGACTTGGGAGGGTGAGGAAGGGGAGGGCATCCCAAGCATTGCAGCCTCCATCCCTTTATCTCCCTCCTCCATCCCTTCATCTCCCTCTGTCAGGGTCTCTAGCTGGTCAGAGTCTCTTTTCCCAGCCCAGCGCTTGAAGAAGGAGTCAGAACTCTTCATTTCTTGGTCTCAAGGTTGTTTATTGTATCTTATCTGTAAAATTCTTTCTCCTGTCCTGCTGAGGTCTGCTCAGCAAGACAGTCCAAGGCACCCTGCCTGCCCCCGGGGCGGTGTTATGTCTTTATACTAAAAACTACATGTACAATGTTTACAATTGCTTTCCAATACCTGTCACCTGTGTTTGACAGTGAGCTTCTACTCTAAACCAATCTAAAAGTGCCAACATCACAGCAGAGGATGGAGGCCAAGAAGAAGAAGAAGAAGGAGAAAGGCTGGACATGCCCAGATCTCTCCATCTTGCCCCCCTGAATCCCCATTCTAAAAACCCCAAAATATACTTTTTCACCCTGTGATAAATTCATTATCATTCTGCTTAATTTGTCATGGCTTGCAGATCTTCATTTAAGGTTGGTAACTTGCTCTATGGATCGTAATCAAACCCACAGGCATCCTGGGCTCTGTCCCAGGGTCTCTGAGATCCTTGGCAGGGGTCTTGGCTGCTCAGGACAGCCAGAGGGAAGTCCTGGGTCCTGACATCCTTCCTCCATCCCTTCATCTCCCTCTGAGGAAGCCAGGCTGGCAGCAATGGCACTTTGTGCTTCAAAGGGCCCCGACAAGCACGACAAGCACGTCACTGCTATTTGTGTAATGGGCTGAAATTCTTGAGCGAGCAGTGGTACATAAAGGAAAAGTCTCAGCATAATTACTGATCCTTAGAGCTTTTCATTCCTGAAAATTTGAGGGTAAGGAAATAGCTGTTAGGGTAAGTAGGGGATAAATGTTGGTTCATGGCACATTCCTTATTTAAACATTTTCAGCATGTCCTGGGGTTGCTGTCCCATAGGCAGGGCTTACCAAGGGTGCAGTTCTTTTCCTCTTCATCTCTAAATCACCAAGCTTTCTCCTTGGACATCAATTAGAACCATCAGAGCTGATTAAAAAATAAAAAATTACACAGATCTATCAAAATTTACCTTTTTTTGTTTTGTTTTGTTTTGTTTTATTTTTACATTTTAAAAACTGGTTTTGAACATTTCTTTCTTGAGGTTGTGAGAAAATTTCCCTTTAGCCTCCCACAATCAAGTAATAACAGAAACAAAATACATCCCCTTTTATATCCACATTAAAGAAATTTATGTCTGTCCCACTTAAGAACTAGCTGCTACCGTGACCTGTATTTTTTTCATGTCATCTCCACTTTCTTGTGGGTTCATATTCATTTCTCTGTAGTGGTAGAAATGGAGTTCCAGGCATGTGTTTTTCTCAGAATCAGGCTGAGACTGGATCTCCAGCCATAGCTTTGGTCAAGTTTGGTCAAAGGGTTGAGTTTGTCTGAGAAGCAAAGTGTCTCTTTAGAGCCAGTAGCCAGAAGAAATGAAGACATTCTTCTCATGCCAGCCAGGTTCCAGCAGCCCTCTGCTCCATGGCAGTTTCTTTCTCCAAAGAGATCAAAGCTTTCCATGCTGTCTGACTGGGACACCTTCCGTGACCCTGCACAGGCTGGGAAGCAGCACCCCTATTGATTTCTGCTCTCCCAGTTGACACAGTTTGCTGGATTTTGGAAAAACATTCTATGGAAAAGAGTTCAGTAGCAGCTGTTGTAAGGCCACAGGCTCTGTGGGCTCTGCTCCCAGTGCCACCAGTCACAGAGCTGGTGCCATGGCCAGCATGAGGGATGGAGCAGGATGTGATCTGAGATGGAGGCAGGGATACCAGGGGTGCCAGGTACAGCCAGGGGGTACCAGGGGTGCCAGGTACAGCTCACAGGCCAGAGCTACCCCACAGCAAAGCACAAACCTCCCTTCTCCTCAGGTGCCTGCATGTGAGCATGAGCCAGAGGACAAAGTCTCCACAGTCTCCCACTGTGGGTGGGAGGAGCAGAGTCCACGTTCCATAACTTGCCTGCTTATCTCAATATTGTGCCTGGCACCACGGTGCTGTAGTGATTGGAACCCCATAAATACCCATGGCAGATAGTAATTAGCACCCCATACATACCATCCACACATGGTCTTGCCACTAGGAAGCACGAACGAGTTTTTCATACCCAACTGGCTGAGCAAGCTTGAAGGTGAAAATAACAGGAAGATGTAAAAAACCCTGTTTGAAAACAAAGATCTTCCTTTGGAGTCAAACTTTTTAATGAAAACAAAGCCTCAACCAGCAACCTTGTACAAGTAGCCTTTGGCTCCAAAATGCCCTAAGTCAGTTTATATGTGGCTGATAAAAGGGTAGTTGATTGATTCATTACAGCCAAAGGCTCAGCTCCTAGGAATGCATGGTGCTTAATATTTTTTCTGGGATCTCTTTGATCTCTGCTGGAGGTTGAGGAGCAGGCTCCAAATTATAAAGTATTTTTGGAATTATATTGAGACCATTCTTCAGAAAAGTCACCTTCAAGTCTCCAAGATTCTCTCTGGAGACACAGGGATGGTGGAAAACTTCGTGACAATTTTATCTGAGGAAAAGGAATATGACCAGTCTTAAAGGAACGGTATTCCAATCACATTTGGACAGACACTTGAATGTGGACCTAGGACCTAAAGTTTTCTTCACATAAAACCTAAAGCACAAGTTTCTCTGAAGGTATGTGGAAGCAATAATAGATTTACAAATCTCTGTGGATCAGCTAGAGGAAGACAGGCATCCTACAAAAGGCACATGGGAGAAACTCGCCATTCAATGCAGTGTGTTAAATTCCACAGTGTGTTCAATTTGGGTTAACAACACACAACAGAGGCATGGCATCTGCTCTCTACCATTCCCCCTCTAGACAGAGCCCTTCCCCTCCCCTCTTGTACCTTAGAGCCCAGTGTGTCTTTCCCTATGTCCTGTCTGCCAGATCCTGGCCACGTTTGCCAGGCTGCTGGAGAGCTCCTGCCATCAGAGCAGTGGCTGAGAGTCTGCTGGAGCCTGGGGGTCTCCTCATCACAGAATATGGTCAGCAGGACTGGAACCTTCAGTTCAGTAGCTGAGAAGTGCTCTGACAAAGCAAGGAACAGAACAAGGAAACCTCCTTCAGCATAACTCTAATAACCTCCTCCTCAATACTGTAGAAACAGAAGACTCTACATTCAATGACTACATTTACCCGAGCATTACAAAATATTAAATAGCATATTTAGCAAAACAAGAGCTTTCAGGTATTCTCTTTGGTAAGGCAATTGTCAAGGGCAGAGCTGCCTGTCGAGTTTGTATCTGCCTTGAAACCTCCACTGACTTAATTAGGGTAAAATGCATGAAGTGTAGTCATTATAATCTGCTTTGCAATGACACAAACATATGAAAGCCATGTTCATATGACAGGAGTGTCCAGATTTTGCATCCCAGCCCTTGACAAGATTTGGAGGGGAGAAGAAGGAAGGAGGGGAGAAGGGAAGATGGTAAGAATTGCTGAGCTGATATTTCTAAAACCCTTGGAAACAGCCGCTACATCTTTCGCTGCCTCCACCCTTCCCAGCAGTCTCATTATGGTAAGTAATGTTGCACTTATTTGAAAACTCAGGTTTTCATGAGGCTGCCTGTGCAGGGGAGCCAGCAGCACCAGTGGTGCTGAAAATCTCTGCTCCCAAATGCTGAACCCCAGCTCTCGTGGCCCTTTGGCTCCCAGGAGCATCTCTGTTTTCAGGGAGCGGCTTGAACTTCTGCCTTAAAGTAAAAGCATATCATGACAGATACTCTAATCACAATGTCTAAATATAATACAGGGGAAGACAATTCAAGAGAGCTCAGCTACGCTTTTTAAAGCAACTGTCAGGAAACTGACTCTGTGGCTTGCTGCTTTAGAGTAAGATTAAATGAATCAGTCTCACCATTTGAATGCGTGGGAAGTCAGAGACAGCAAAGTGACAACTAAGGACAGTTTATTTATAATTGGGCCCTCCTTCTATGGCTGTTTGTGCACAAGGCCTGTGCACCAAGTACAAAAGTACCTGCCCTTTATGTAAAATTACTCACAAGTGCTACCTGTACGTCGGGTAGATGGCAATGCTGGTTTGGCTGATTACAAAGTTCATGTAATTATTGAACTGTCTGGTGATGTTTGGGAAAAGAATACAGCTTATTATGCAGCTGCTTCAAAAGGCTCTGACTCCATGGTCCTTCAGCCAGGAGTCTTTCACAACAAGGAAGAGCCATTGCTGCCAGGAGATGTCTGGACGGATGGCATGGGGACTGAGGCACCGTCAGTGCAGCCAGGGCAGGTCTGTGAGGGCTGGAGGGTGACACCAAGGCAGCATTGGTGGATGCTTTATGAGCAGGGAGCTTTGATATTTAAGCTGCAGATCCCCACTCCTTGGGCTAAAACTCTTCTGACTTTAACCCAGAGGTTTCCAAAACAAGGCTTGTCACCGAGGGTCAAGAGTGCTGTAGCTGCAGATGCAGTCATGAGATTGGGAGCAATTCAGTAGTTTATGGTACTGTCTGAATAATGAGCCCAAGTGGAGCAGCATCACAAAGAGAAATGGGAAGGAAATGCTAAAGGAAAAAAAAGGTGGGTTTCTCATCTCTACCTCCTCAGGATGTGGTCCTCATCTTTATAATGTCCTTCTGAGTGAGTGAAAGGCAAAATCCACAAATCTGAGATAAAGCTGCTGAGAGAAGTACCAGGGAGTGGCTGAGTCCCTTGAAAAAAGTGCAGCATTGCTCTTTGCCCAGCCTCCAGGTGGAAAAGTCAATGGAATGAAGCTGACCTCAAGCTGTTATTCCTCCCCACTTTGGCAGGCTTTAATCTATAGCATCAGCCTGCACCCCTAACTGGGAAATATTAAAATGACATTAAATATTAAGAGAGACAACACAGCATCTCTCGCGGTGAGGGAGCTCCTGACACAGCAATCTCTTCCTAATAAACTGCCTTGACAAACAATTTACTTATGTTCTTATTTCAATTAGATGAACTATATTGCAGCAGTAAGGGTGAGTGTGGCTGGGTGTTATTTTGAGAAGTAGTAAATATTTATTCCTCTCTCTCTCTCTCTCTGTGGAAGAGGGTGGGCAGCAGGGTCGCAAGACAAGACCTCATGATCACAATTTTTAAAGCTGTGCTAGTCACAGGTTGTGACTAACCAGCAAGGCACAATGCTTTTGTGTCAAACCTTCACCAATAGCTTGGCTTTTGGTACAGCATTAACAGTGGTGGACAGCATGGCCAGGTTTGCCTCTCATAGAGATCTGGGCTGGAAAAAGGGATAATATCCAGTGCATGGCCAAATAAGTGTTATTTAATAAATAAATAAATAACAATAAATGCTAGAAGAATTTTCCACCCCTGGCCAGAAGGATCCCACCCATCTCAGGGCTGTGTTGTGGCTGGCACTGCCTGTACCAAATGCACTCCTTGGCCACAGAGTCCCCAGATCCATGGTCAGGTCATGGGCTCAGACCTCCAGGTGAGCAAGAGAGGGGAGCAAGGACAGGGGAAGGACTGCTGGAAGGAACTGAGAAATTTAAAGCAAAGAAAATCTCCATCTCTGCTTTCTTGGAAACTTTGCCCGCAATTTCAAATATTTTCTGGAAGTAGACACGTGTGCTTGTCTTTGAAACACTGCTGGTCTGATGGCCATTTTGGGAAGGGGGATAATAATGTTTGACTTTGGAAAAGCAGCTGCTTTCCAGAAAATCCCTTGAGGCTCCGCACATCGCACAGGTTGGAAGCTACGAGGTTTCTGTCAGCACATCCCTACTTCTCCCTGAAGTATAGCACAGAAGATCAGCTCTGGCAAAAATGCCACAGAAAGTTCTATTACTTTAAGGTCACTGTGTTTGTTTTATAAGGCCTGACCAAAATTTTTACCTCAGTCTGTATGAGTTTTTTCCCTACATAATAAAATATCTCTTTGAAAAGGCTTTTTCAGAGGCTGAAGAGTAGAGGGAAATCCCTTCCCTTGTTGCTGAAGCCATGTCTGAGATAAAATATAGCTGCTCTTCACTGGAAAGGCCACACAATAGGATTTTTAAGGTGGAGAGTGAAGTGGAATAAATAAAGCAGAGCAGTGAGGTGGGGTACACGAGTGGGCCAGGCAGGCATTGCCAAGTGGGAATTTGGCTTGTAAATCATCCTGTTAATAACTCCATAGAGCCTGTAATGATAGGGAACCTCACCTAATGCCTCATCAAAAAGTCAACACACTTTGCAGAATGGGGCATCCCTCATACAATCCCCTACAGCACTTTACAGAGTGAATCACAGCCTTGTATGGAACTTTTTATTTGTGTTGCCCTTTTAATCTGAAATAGCCCCTTCCTTTCCCTTTGACTGGAGTTTGGGAATGGATTTTAAATAGGCATTAGTTATAAAATTTCAGATCCAGAAGCAGAGAATTTGGGGTGCAAGATGATTCACCACATGTGCTTCCACATCCCTACAGAAATGAAATCTGGAGAATGTGTGCTTAAAGAGGCTGAGACAAAGTGTCCACTGGGTGCTTGCATTTGTGTCCAGGGCCATCACAGCATCAGCAGTTCCAGCAGAGCCCCACAGGCTGGCAGGAGCTCAGGCTCTGCCCACGGGGCCCTGCTGATGCCACTGGCCATTAAAAAGGTTAAGCTGATGCTGGCAGAGACTGTCCCTGCCTTGGAAATGGCACTTTCAGTAAGACAGAGAGCGTGAGCCAAAGTTTAGGGGATACACTGATGGTTTCACCAAAGGGGGATGAGGAATTGCAAAGGGAAAACAGGGTAAAATGTAGAAAGAGATAATCTGAAAAATTTCCTGTTTAAAAATTTGAAAAAAAAATACTGGGGGAAAAAGAAGTATGGAAATAACTTTGTTTTCAGCAGGATACAAGGACTACATTTAATTTTTTGTTGTGTAGAATGGGAATTTTTTTTCCCTTGCTCTAAGTGTACCTTTTAATACAGCTTTACAGATGGAATAATTAACAAAGCCTGCATCACAAATGTGGTGCTGTCAGGAGCTAGGTACTGATGTGCCCTTTCCACTGCAGCAGGAGTGTTTCCAGTGAGCTCTGGGAAGCAGGAATCTCTCAGGAATTTCTCAGCACAGCAAATGCACCAGTAGGTGCTGTTGGTGATTTTCACCAGAAGGATTTTCTTCTGTGAGTTTTTCTCCCTTCCAGCCAAGGACAAACCTCTGACACTAGCCCACATTATTGTTTGAAGAAAGATTGAAATCTCGTGATTCTGACATCGTTTTATTTTTAATTTCCACACTGCAAATGTCAGGGGAAAAAATACCCTAAAAATTATACTTCAGAAAAGTCTATAATTACTTCCAATTAAATCATGGCCCTGGTTGTTTGAAAGACAACCACAGCTAGAATTTCATTATCTGATAAGCACTTTTCTTTAAAATATATTTCAAAGTTTCTTTTATTAATAATAAGAAGAAAGGGATCCAAGATCCTGCAACAATACCTGAGCCAAATGCAAAAGCTCGACGATGGGAAATTGTGTTTAACCCCTCAAACGGAGAGGCCACGTCATTTTTAGGGCATTTATTTCAGCAGTGCTCCTGCTGGGGAAGCAAGCTGAGCAGTGTGATCAGATGTGGTGTTAGGCTGGGCTGAGGTGACCCAGATCTCTCCTTCCCTGGAGCCCTGATCAGGCTGTGTGCTTGCACTGCACCTTCCCTCCGTCCATGGGACCCAGAGCGTTTTACAGCATCTGTCCTGCTTCTCTCTGCCACACTCCTGACTCCATCAGGGTGCATCTGTTGAAGCCACTGAGGCTTTATCAGCATCATCTGGTTTCACAGTGGGAATTGAGTCCCATCCCACTGTAAACCTGTGTGACGGTGTTCACAGGGGTTCTTGGATGAGGGGAGAGATGAGGATCTGACTCCATGTTTAAGAAGACTTGATTTATTATTTTATGATATATATTACATTAAAACTATACTAAAAGAATAGAAGAAAAGGTTTCATCAGAAGTCTAGCTAAGAATAGAAAGGAATGATCACAAAGGCTTGTGGCTTGGACAGAGAGTCCAAGCCAGCTGACTGTGACTGGCCATTAATTAGAAACAACCACATGAGACCAATCACAGATGCACCTGTTGCATTCCACAGCAGCAGATAATCATTGGTTACATTTTGTTCCTGAGGCCTCTCAGCTTCTCAGGAGGAAAAATCCTAAGGAAAGGATCTTTCAGAAAAGATGTCTGCCACAAGCCGGCACCATGGATCCATTTGTTACGCCCTGAAAGGGGCATTTACATCACATGAGCTGCACTGAGGAAGCCACTGATGCTCAGACTGAGTAAAAATATTTGAGTTCTTATAAAGCTCCACTTGCTGGTGCATGGGATAATTGTGCTGTAGGTTTTTGGGGTGTTTGAACTTCAGCTGTGACAGAACCATGGGTCCCCAGCCCTACTCCAGTGTGCAGCATATTTTCCATATGTGTGTCCAAAGATAAGGGCCTTCCCTCAGAACTTTACAAAATAAGCAGTCATATCCCAGCCCAGTTGCTGGCTTTTTCTGGTGTGCTTGGAAGTTCATCTGGATCATTTGCTGTGTGAAAGAGAGACATAAGGGCTGGAGGGAAGGGGCAGGGGGGATTCCACAAAACACCTGCCTGGCAAAAAGGCTTTCATGTGGAGGGATAGGTGACATGGCCTCAGTCACTAGCAGCAACCCAAAATCCCTGTCACAAGGAACAGGATTTTCTCCAGGTAATGCCAAGAGGTAGCCTATAACAAGTGTTTGCTAATGATGATCCTTGTGGGTCCCTTCCAACTCAGAATATTCTGTGATTAGCAGAGATGTAATGGACATAACATAGCAGGCTGCCTGGGCATCCACAACTTGCACACAGAACAGACATTCCTGCTATCCATGGAAAAATCCTTCTCCATATATTCCACATCAGAGTGGCTGCTCTCTGAGTTAGTCTTACTAGGTGGAAAGAAATTAAAAATTGCAATTGACTCACCAGTAAAAATATGTGAGTGTACCCAGCAAATGATGTAGATTCCCTCAGCACTTACCTAATAATTTTGCTTTTAATTAAACTGTCCATTCCCTCACTGATTTACATTTTAAAAGAAAACAACTATGTGTATTTCACTGGGAAACCTTCCCCTGGTGTTCAAAAAAAAAAATTTGCTTTGCTTAATGTGAAAGATTTGGGGCCTGATCCTTGTTAACAACTTGCTGCATTTCAGCTCCACCAAAATGAAGGTGAATAGGTATGAAAGATTGTCACTGAAGGGGACATGCTCACCATGAGTGCTCCAGCCTTTCTCTTCTGCTTTTTTGGGGGTTTTATTGTTTTGGGGTTTTTTTGTTTGTTTGTTTGTTTTGTTATGTTTTTGTTGATGGTGGTTTTTTTTAATGTACCATACAGTCTTTTATTAGTAAAGTTTTAGGCCCCATCTCTCCAAATAAGTAAGTGCAGTGGATGGGCACTGAAGCAAGCGAGCTGGGAGCCACAGACCCCCCAGCTTTGGGGGACAGAGGAATAAACTGCACCTCAGCAGGCACCTCTGGCAATGCCCCACAGGCAGGGTCTGGCAGAGACACCAAAGAAGAGGAGGTGATACCACCATAGCATTTCTGGCTCTGAGAGACCAAAGGGCATCTTGTTTCCACTCACACAACTCCCCTAAGATGGGAATGATGACCAAAATTTTAATGTTTTAAAACTCATCTCCCCTTCTTCTTAAACTCGTATTTCAAAATCTGTAATAATTTCTGAGGGAAAAATAAAAAGAAGCCCAAACTCTCTCCAATTCCAGCAAGAAACAGTAACTCCTGCTGCTCCCACTGCAATTAAGGCTCAGGTTGTTACCAGCAGGCCCCTGAGACACAGCAGTGAAACACCAGTTGCCTTTCTGGAGGAGTTACATGCCAAGACCACCAAGATTTGGAGCAGAAATGGAGATCCTTTGAGTGCTGTAAAAAGGGCATCTCTGGCTTAGTGCCTGCCACCACCACCTGGCAGCCAGGTCAGACACAGCTGGGCATGCTGCTGCCTTGGTGGCACATGGTGCTCCATGACACAGCTGAGCATGCCATGCACCTGCACCCAGAGCAGGGCTGGGTTTCTGGAGACCCAAATATGCAAGTGGAGAAATGACAAAACCTCCAGACGAGGCATTAAAAGGTGATTCTCCTGTGCTGGCTTGCCATCCTCCCACAAAGTAAAGGGGACAAAGGGAAGAGGTCGTCTGTTGAGGTGGGAAAGTCTTTCAGGACTCAAAATTTCAGTGACACCCCTGCAGTCCCAGGCAGGAAGAGAGTGGACCATGATGTCTCCAGCAGAATGGCCTTGCCCCAGGGCTGCTGCAGCTGTGCTGCTGCTGCTGACTGCTCCTGACAGGTATGTGCACACCACAGGCATGTTCACACCACTGGCATGTTCACACCACAGCTCTGGCCTTGGCTCAGAGACCCAGATGGCAAAGGCTGTAACATCCTTGCATGGATGCTCAGTTTTGGGGAGAACGGAAAGAAGATTGTGGGCTTAGAGCTGGGCCATGTCCAGAGTGCATCCCCATCTGTTCACAGCAGTGGGGAGGTAGAACAAGGGGTTAAGGGGTTGTACCCCCTTAGCTCCAATCACACAGCCCAAGTCCTCTACAAAAGAGTCAGTCAGGAGGAGGCCCCTGTGTGAGCTGGGGAGGAAAGCTGTGCCTGGCTGGGCAAATCCCTGCTCCCTCTATTCCCAGAAAACACCAGCATTGTCTGTGCACCATGTTTTCACAGCCAGTCCGGGGCTGAGGTCAGGACCTGTTTGAGCTGGGTTTTATTTACCAAATGTGGCCTCATTTGGTAACAACATTTAAAAACATGTAAGATCAGTCCTTGTTGGTGAAAACATGCCCATTAATTTTCCTATCTTTGGACAAATTGTAAGTAGATGAGAGTCTGTAATGTCCCAGGTGATACTGAACCTGAGAGACATTCAGGAATTGCTGTCCTGGACCAGCCAAGCAGTCCATCAAGTTCAGCACCTTTTCCTTAAGACAAGCAGATTAACCTGTGCTTTGAAGCCAACAGCTTTAGCATTTGCCTAAGTATGTCACACACAGGTTTGGATGCTCCTGTGTCCCCATTCGTGCTCCACCCACCAGCCACAGGGCCAGGGGCACCACTTCAGTGCCCAGGCCACACATGGTGAGTCCTGCAGACATCTCTGACGACCTCTTCCTCCTCTCCTTCTGGCAAGGAGTGGGTTTGGTTTATATTTGAAGTTTCTGTGTCATGCCAGCTTTGATGGATGTGGAGTTAGCACAAACCCCACAGGCTATGGGATGGCCTAGGGTGAAAGAAAGGAAGAAGGAACTCTCAGTGCAGTCTCACACAGCAAAGACTGGGACATCTTCCCCTGTTCTGCAGCTGAGGAGAGTGAGGCTGATGTGGTGACCTGGAGCCACGCTGCAGCAGAATGCAATGCCAAGAAGTAAAACTGGTTCCTGTAGCAGCCCACTCCTCTAGTTTTCTCCTCTGCTCTTCTCCAAGACTTCTCCAACACTTTTCCACATCTCCTCTTGTGTCTCCCCCTGCAGGGAGGCAGGCTGGGATCAGAAGCATCAGCAGCCTTGGAAAGCAGATAAGGTTCTCCATCATAAAGAAGGCAGCAGTGCAGAATTACAATGACCAGAAACATGTTTTAGTAAAATATGAGACTTTCATGCCTAGAGCTGAACCCTGAGGGTTGCCATAGCTAAATAAAAGAGGGACAGGAAACAAGTTCAAATGCTGTTCCTGCTGTCATCTGCACGCTTGCCCTCCATCTCTGGCCTGGACTTCCCCAGTGGTCCAGCTGAAGGCAGGTCTATTTCTTTCCAAGATTTAGTGATGGTTAATCTCGGGATCACTCTCAAAACGAAGCAGGGATGAGCCGGGAGCAGGTTTTGCTCCCTCTGCTGTACGTACTCCTCCAGTGCCATCCCAACCCGCTTTGGAGCCCTCAATCACCTCCACCAGCCCTGCGTGGCACTCCCTGACACATTTAAAATGTATCCTCAGCTTCATGTTGCAAACAGGATGCTAATGGGGCGTGAGACAGCTCAGCTCTCCCGTAGTTTCAGGCATTTTTCAGGGGAGGGAGAAAAATAATGCAAAACGCTGAAGATACCTTCCAAAGAAAGATGGCCCAGAGGAGCCTGGGGATCACATCCTCCTCAGCAAAGCCATGGGCATCCTGCTCCATCGGCCGGGCAGCATGGATGTGCCCTGACTGCTTCTGTCTGCCAGCCTAGGCAACCGCAGCACCCCGAGACAGGGGCCAGGCTGGCTGGAGCGCCTGGCTCGCACTGAAATCCCCCAGGAAAAGTTACCTCTCGCCTCGTCCTCGAGGCATCAGTGGGAGTAGCCGGGTGTTGAGCCCTGCTGCGACCAAGTGCTGCGGTGGGAGAGCTCTGGGAGGCACCAGCAGCAGCGAGAGGCAGCGTTTGGGGGGATCAGCAGGAACAGCAGGCACAAAGGGAGTTATATCTTCACCGGTCCAGTCCCAGACTGCTCATCTGCAAGGAGCTCCAGGCAGGCAGATCCAGACGGCTGCTAATGCAGGATCACAGCCCGAGGTTTTGTTTCCACCTTTGCCAGAGGCTTTGCATGAGTCTCAGCTTCCTTTGCCTGCGCAATGGGTACCTGGTGGCTGACCTTCCTTTGTAAAGCTCCTGTCAGGCAAAGGGGGTTCCTGTGCCTGCACCTACAGCTTTCCTCTGTGCACCGACAAAAAATGATGCTCGTCGGGTTGGTGCTCCTACAGCAAGAGCTCAACCGGAGAGAAGGATGATTTAAAATTAAAAAAACCGGGGGGGTTGGGGGGGGGATGGGGAGGGAAGAGAGGGAGGGGAAGAATAGGCTGTCAATCTCAGTTAGTAAACACTTCTTTGATGTGGTTCCTATCAAAAACAAAACAAAACAAAACAAAAACACAACCTGACTCCTAAAAGCAACAACGTATGTTTATTTTAAATGCATCCGCTAAATATTTACACTGCAAGTAAGCTGAACGAAAAAAAAAAAAACAAGATAAATTGGAACTTTTGTCAGTGAACCAGATTGTGAAATGCCTTGAGGGAACAGAAGATTTATTTGGGGAGAGGGGGAGAGGTAGGAATTTTCCACGCTATTGTAAAGCATGAGCACAAATTATATGATCCCCACAGCCAGCGAGTTGCAAAGCTTCAATCAGCTGCCTTTTTATTTTTTTCCTTTCCTCTCTTTTCTATAAAGAGGAGGGGGGGAAGACAGAAGTGTTTCACCAACTTCTGTTGACTGTTCCTTTTTTCTCCTGATTGAAATGTGTTGTTAAACAAGATCCCACATAATCTCAGCAGAGGGTTTCTCTCGCTCGCTCCCGCTCCTTCTGGGAAGCCGCGATCGGTGCCATCGGCGCTTGATTATTTGCAAACTCCCTTAGCTGCTTTTTTTTTTTTTTCCTCCTTTTTTTTTTTCCTCCTCTCCGTCTCGGTCTCCGTCTCCCTCTCTCTCCCTCCGTCTCTCTCTCCCTTCCTCTCACCCCCAGCGCAACTTTTGCAGGCGCCCCGGTACACGCAGCCATGCCGCGCTGAGAGCGGGGGCACGGCGCCAGCCCCCCTCCTTCCCTCCCTCCCTCTCCTTCCTCCCTCCCTCTCTCCTTCCCTCCCTCCCTCCCTCCCTCTCTCCCTCCCTCCCTCCCTCCCCAGCGCCGCCGTCCCGAGCCGGGGGGGCCCCGCCGCCCGCCGCCCCTGCCCGGCCCCGCGCCTCGCCCCGGCCCCGGCCCGGCCCGGCCCGGCCCGGCGCCGCCGCCCCCCGCCCGCTCGCCCGCCCGCCCCGGCCGCGTCGGAGGGCCGGCAGCGGGGCTGGATGTGCCCGGCTCCCCCCGCGCTGAGGTGGGCAGCGATGCAGAAGGCAGGCGGCAGCTTCGCCTCCGCCGAGAGACACCCGCTCAAGATGGCAGATGTGTGTTGAGTTTGGGGGGCTGCGATCTCGCGTCGTTCGTGGCGGCGTTGCCATGAATAACAGGCGTCCTTGCACCGATGGCCCCCATGTACGAAGGTAAGCCCCGGCCCGGCCCGCCCCGCCGGCACCCCTGGCCCGGCCGCAGCGGGGGACGGAGGGAGGGAGGGGGAGCAGGGGGTCCCCGCCGCCCGCCGGGGCCCCGGCCGGTGTTGCGGGAGGCGGGGGGCACCATCGCCCTCCCCGGCGCCCGGCGGGAGCGGGGCGAGGCGCGGGTCGCCCCCCGGCTCTGCCGGTGCCCGGCCCCGCGGTCCCGGGCGCTCGGTCCCCGGCGGGGGGCGGTGGGTGAAGTCCGTGCCGGTGCCGAGCAGAACAATGAGGTGGACGGAGCTCGCCTTGCGCCTCCGTGTGTGTGTGTGTCTCTGTGTGTGTGTGTGCCTGCTGCCTGCCTGCCCCTCGCCGCAGTTCGCATTCCCAGGACCGGCTACCCCTCTCCGCTCGCCGGTTTCCCGGGAGTTCCCCCCGCCGTGGCTCCTCTCCTCCGAGGCGCGGGGACTCCGCGGGCAGCGGCGGCGGGGAACGGGTACGGGGCTGCTGGAGCCTGCTGTCAGCTCCCCTGGCTTCTGCTTCAGTCCAGCCCGGGCTGCGGCGAGAAGCCCAAGTACCTCAACTTAGTTTCTTTCAGGGTAGAAAAATCACAATAATTATATATACACATTTATATCTCTGTGTGTGTGTGTGTGTGTGTATTTATATACGTCTGTGTGCGTTAGATCGATGTGTAGTACACGGTGTCTGTTAAAAAAAAAAAATTCAGAGATGTATCGAGGTTAATTTAAATCCCCTCGCGACGCATTTACCCTTCCCCGTCACCCCTCCCGGCTCGGCGCTGCCCGGGCAGCGTTACATAAAGCGGAGGGACATCCCCCGGCGGCCGCGCCATCCCGCCCGGGGCCGCTCGCTCCGTGGCGGCGGAGACCCGGGCGCGGAGGGGCGCGGGGGGGGACGCCACGGGGACACGGCACTTTGCTCCCCATGGCGAGGCCGGTAAAACTTATCTGAGGAGGAAATCGAGCCCGGGCTGCGGCGCCCGCGCGGAGGGCGCTCGGCGGGCGGTGTAAAGTTACCGGTGGCCCGCCGGGTTATTTCTGGGCAGCCCCGGGCTCACCCGCTGTTCCGAGTCCGGACCCCGCCGGAGGCGGGCAGACAAAGGGGAGCATTTTCGTTCGCGCACACGGCACGGCCGGCCCTCCCCGCGCTGCCTGCGGCCGGGCTCGGTGCCGCCGGAGCGCGGGGCCGGCGGGGAGCGGGGCCCGCGGCGGTGCCGGGGCCGGTGCCGGCGGAGGGGCCGCGGTGGGCCCGGGGTGCCGGTCGAGGCCAGCCCGCAGCGGCGCCCTCTGGCGGCCGCGTCTCGCCGCCGAGCGGCCCCGGCCCCGGCCCCGGCCCCGGCCGGGCAGCCCCCCTCCGCTCCCCGCCCCGCGCCCGGGCCGCCCCCGGCGCCTCCCCGGCATTGGGGCCCCGCCGCGGGAGGGGGGAGCCGCCACCGCCGCCGGCACCCGGCACGGCGCGGAGCTCGCAGCCCCGGCGCGTACCTGCCCGGCCCCCGCCCGACGGCCCCCGGGGCCGCGCCTGACGCCCCCGCGGTGTGACCGGGCCGGCGAGGCTCGGCCGGCACCACACCGGAGCCCCCCAGCCCCTCCCGGGCGGGCGCCGCCGGCCGGGGGGCTCAGGCGGCGATGGCTCTGAAGTTCTCTCCTCGCCGGGCCGCATCCGGCGGCGGTGCGGGGCCGTGCGGGCGGTGCGGGGCCCCTCGGAGAGCGGCGGCGCCCGGCGGGTCCGCACAGCCGGGGCGGAGCGGCCGCGGGGCCTGCGGTCAGCCCGGCCGCGCTCCCCTTCCCTCCCGGCGCGCCGCAGTGGGCGAGCGCCGGCACGGCCGCCTCCCCGGAGCCGGGCAGGGCAGCGCAGGGGAGGGGAGGAAAGACGAGAGGAGAAGAGGCCTCGGCCACCGCCGGGACGAGCAGGGCGCCGGCTTCTTCCTGAGGAGGGGGCGGCGGTGCTGCACCGGAGCGTGCGGTGGAAGTTTAGCGGTTCCTTAGAGCATCCTAACTTGAGCGGCGCCCCTGCTTCTGCCTGACTGGAAAAGAGAGCAGATGGGGGAAAATGCCCTGAAAGTGACCCGTAGAAACAAATTTCCCGCAGCAGATACGGATGGGTCTGCGGCCAGGCTCTGCAGCATGCCTTAAGCCTCAAAATAGGTGAATATCCTGAATGGCAGGAGCCGGAGATAGCGTAAAGGCTGACAGAAATTGTTTTATCTCTGTTGTGTTGCTGTATGCTTGCGGGTTAAATTGCTGCTGAATGGCTTCGAGGGAGGTGGAGGAGGGGTTAATGATTGTTTTTCGCCTCCTAGTTGCCGTGAGAGGTCCTTAGAATTCCCTGCAATATCGCAGTGCATAGATAAAAACTTACTTATCGCAGAGGATGCAATTTCCTCCTTGGAGGGAGGCAAGGACTGCCATCCTCCCCTGCGAGCCTCACGTTTGTGTGCACAAGCAGTTCGGTCTGTAGCCCGCCTCTGGAGCATCAGGTAGAGTGAGGGCACCGAGGAGAGCACAGGATCCGAGGGCTCGGATCGGCGCTGCCAAGGGCAGGCACCGCTCTCGGGTGGCACACATGCACGCCCACCGCCAGCACCGCAAGGCAGGCGAGGGGAGGTGAAACCGTATCCGCGCCGTACCGATTTCAGAACATAGGCTCTTTGACAGAAAAAGCACCCTGGGAGGAAATGTGACACCTCAAAGGCCTTATGAAGTGGTTCCAGTAGAAATTGAAGTGAGTGGTAACACAGAGCCCAGGCAGAAAGTCACCCAGCGTTCTTGACGTGCAGGTGAGGGTGGTGTGTGCTTGTGCAGAGCAGCTGGCTTAAATACCATTTCTGGGAAGCAGAATGGTGCCTCACCTGATATTAATAGGCGAGGCATGATAAATAAGTGACTATCTGGTGTGAAATCCTCTCCCACACACACTGAGCCAGGAGAATTTTCCCATTTGTTTTAAATAATTTGGACGTTTTGCTCTTACCTTCTCCTCTCCTAGGTTTTTCCTCATTTTTAAAAATTTTTTTTCCTGGTGGTGGAGAGCTTAGCAGCAAAATGAAGGACATAAAAATAAAACGAGTGAAACAAAACAGAAGTAACACTGCTGCACAATGTTTGACCTGGTTTTTAGTTTCGTTTGTGAGCTGTACAAGGAAATGAGTTGAGTTTCAAAGCAGACCTCATCAGGTGTAATCCTACATGGCCTGTGCTCCAGTCTTGCTAGTGGCTGCCATCCTTCTGAGCACCAGAGATGTGGCTTCATCAGGAGTGGCTTGGTACAGAGGAGCTGAACGGCTTGAGCCAGGCAAGAATCTGGTTCTGTGGCCCCTCTTCTAGGCAGTTTTATTCTCACCTGTGCACTCACCTTGTGATGTTTCCTACTGTGCAGAGAGCAGATCCAGGCTCTATGGTCCAGGGAGACCCCAGTTTAAGAGGGGGGTATGCCAGACAGCACAAGCTGTGGGTGGATTTTTGCTTAGGATGGGTGTCTCCAGCGATTTCCTTGGCGTCTGGTACCTGGCATCCTTCACAATTGCGTAAAGAGAGGTATTTATATGTATTAACCTTTATTTTCTAAACAGTGATTACCTCTGTTTTGGTTTCGTTCCTCTTCGCTTAGCTCCTTACTTATTCTTGACAACTTTGTTGCAATTCAGGGTGTATTTTTAGCAGCCACATCGGTAGTTTTCTATGTGGGTGGCTCATGGAATTAATCTGGGTAATATTTGTAAATTGCACCTCGCCACCGGTGCGGCTGCTGGAGCTGAGCACAGGCAGGGACCTGCCTGCACGCTATCCCTGTCACACGTGGGGCCGGGAAAGCCGGAAAGTCTGACCCTGTCCTCCTTGTGCATCAGATCCCATTTAATGCCAGAAACAGGCCAGCCCTGCTGGGCTTCGAATGCATCCCTAAATCTCACCAAAGCGCACAAAACTTGCTCATCAGGGAGGTGGCCCCAGTGAGGCGGAGTAAAGGTCTTTACCCCAAAGTTCATGCAGGGAGATAACTCAGAGACGCTTCCTGTTTATGAAATAATAACCAGAGCTAAAGCTGTGTCAGTGCTGGGACTAAAAGCCCGAGTTTTTATTTGCTCAGGATATGGCTATAGCCAGGATAACAGGAAGCCCCCTCCAGTTAAAATTATTGTTCTTATCATGCTGCTGTGTCTAGTGATTAAACAAGTTTGTGTAATGGGTGAAAAACGTTGTTTTATTTTCAGAAGGGGAAAGAGCATTGCTGGGACTAGGAGCTGGGGTGAGCAGACAAAGAGGCAAGCTCAGTTACTCACCACAGTCATCAGCCCTTGGACTCTGTGCAGTGCATTCCTCTTCGTGGCTGTGACAGGTGGGGAAGACTCACTTTGCTTCATTTGGACACCTCAGCTGGCCTGGGAAGTGAAATAATTTTCATTTTTCCATCACTGATTTTCACCATTGTTACTTACTGGCCAGCTTTACGTGGTGCTGTGAGACCACTGGATTTGGTTCCATCCCAATGGGATAAGAGTTGCCTGTGCCTGATGTTCAGTGTAGGTTCTTCTACTGGTGAAGAGCAGCCTAGAAACCTCCTTGATGCCTGTGAGGCTTCTGAACTTAAGCTCAGCCCTGGGAAGTTAGACTGTGTATTTGGAGATAGGTGATGGACTTGGGTGGCTAAATGAATAAGGCCTGATTTTGGCCACATCACAGCAGTGGTGCATAAAAACATGTGAATATTTGGTCAGGAGGACAGTGGGAAGTCAAATCATGACAGGATTGGTGACCTGGGCCTGGAAGTAAATCCCTGTCCTGATTGTGGACCTCACCAGGTGGGTCCCAGGTGATGGTGTCAGAGCTGTCCTGCCAGATGGTGAGGTCAGGGAAGGACAGTCACCTTCTGCTCACGCCAGACTAAGACACCAGTATGAGGCAGATGAGACAGCTTCTTCTAGCTGCAGGACTGAGGGCAGCTGTGATGGTGCTGCCCATGGGCAAGACCCCTGAGAAGAGTTTGCCAAGGCATTCATTCAGCGTTTGGCTTACAGCTGTTAGGGTGTCCCCATCCCTGTGGCTGTAGTGAACAGGTAGGCTAAGAATGGCTTGCTGGGCTTTTTTTTTTTAAGGTTCGATGCTCTTCCTCTCTGATCCCAATTTAAGAAGATATTTTCAGGTCTGTGCCTAAATTTAAGCTCACAGGCAGTGCTGCTGACTTCATTAGGATTGTTTATACCTTTAAAGCTGGCCGCACGCTGGAGTACCTTTCTGACTCATGGCCTCTATAGCCTAATCACTCCATTTATAAAATGAGGTTGTTTCCTCACCCTTACTAGGAAATTTCTGCCCTCTGAATGTGAAATATTATTTATAGGTCTTTCTCTTACTTTTGGAAGGATAACTGGTCGATAACAAGAAGGGAGAATTAAACATTGTTTAGAGAAAAGGTTGTTTCTTGAGCTGTTTACGTACCCTAATGTGGACCAAGGTAATTAACTGGAAGCCTTCTCTTTTGAAACTATTTCCCTTAGCAGTACAGAATTCACCTTTTCTTTTGAAAATAAACACAGATTATAGTTTCACTCCAGACATGGCATTTAGCATGTGTTAGTCATGGAGGAAGAGTAGAGGCATGTTACTGCTACCCCTCATTTACAGCATGGACTGCCCCTGATTACTGCCTCATTTGGCCATATCAGCAAATTGAGGTCCATCCTCAGGAAAGCACAAGTGCCTTTATTTTGGGACCACTCCTGAATTCAGGTAGCCTTCAGAATTGGGTAATCTTGATGGCAAAGCCACTTCTACTAAGACTTCCCCACGCACGTGAGTGGAGGAGCAGCCTCTGTCTCCGTAGGCCAGCAAAGGCATTTCCACATCTCAAAATACCTGGGAAAATCCACAGTCAGGACTAAATTAAAAAGCTATCTGTGCCATTAGGATTTGTTTATGGAATAGAAGTAACAATAAGCAGTAACAATGTGTATTTATACAATGCTGTAAATGTTCAAGGTGCTGTCTGATCAGGAGAGGGCTGTCTGATCAGGTCACTGACTGAATGATGCCAAGGAACAGTCTTTTGCTTACTCACAGAACATGTGCAGAATAGCCAAAGGGAAGCATCTGCGAGAAGTGAACCCCTTGAGCTGCTCCTGAGCTAGATTCTGATCCAGATCAGCAACAGTGTCAGTGAAACCCAGGGAGCTACACAAGGGGAAGCAGGGTCTGCACTTGATGAGCCTTAGCCTCTCTGTGTCGTGCTCTGGAGCAAGAGGGAGTTTTATCCAGGGTGAGGAATGCCATAGTTTGCTCCCTTGGTTTTCTTCAGCATCACCACTGAATGGGACATACATTTGGAGAAGATGAAGCTCATTCTGTTTACACATTGTTCTCTGTCCTGCTCACCTTCCAGGGCCTCTGCTGACATCTGTCTCTGGATGGACAAAGTAAGAGCAGCTCCTTCCCTGAAAAGCAGGAAAGGTCATCCCACAAGACATTGGTATTTGCTAGAGATACTTGGAAAACCATGAAGGGCAGCTGTCTTGTCTGTTCTTTATAGTTTTCAATCCACAAAGGTGCTAGCAAGACCTGGAGCAATGGTGTTACCAATGGCAGAACCCTGCAGGCTAACATCTCCTTTGGTGCTGAAGGCTGACTGGTTGGGCTCTGGACTATGCTGAAATGCCAAAGAAACTTACCTCTCACCAAAATCATTTAAATCATAGGAAATGGGCAAAGGAAAGATTTTTTAAAAGCAGAACGTCAAATGCCTGTCCAGCATGTTCTTTAACAGGCTTGCCCAGCATATTCCCCATGTATGGACAGTCCACAGCATGTCCAGGCTGTCATCGTTGTCCTTTGCTTTGTCACTTAAAGGATTTTACCCCCTCTGTAACTCCTCTCTGCTTCTCTTGCTCTGATTCATTGTCCTTTTAACTGTGGGTGTAGGAAAACTATTCCTTTGTCTTTGTCCCTCCTTTGTGTTCCCTAGGCTAAATCGTATCTTGAACACATTCTTCAGCTCTTTCTCTTGTATCTTTTCCCCTTCAGCTCTGACCATTCTCCTGGTTCTCTGTGCTCCCTTCAGCTGGTCCATCTCTCTCTTGAGTGGCACTGCTAGAGCACAGTGCTGTATTTGGGTGCTGTGCTGGCCAAGGAGAGCAGAAGTGTTCCTTTGTGTCTGTTATAGTCAGTGCTCCTGTTTGGTTTAACTTTTGCATTATAACATTATTCATCTCTTTGCAGCTTGTGATGTGCTGTGGCTCACAAATCCTGTCCAAGAAGTCTGATGCCTCATGAACCATTTTCTTTTGTATGTGTGGAGGTAGACTTTCCTACCTAAGTGTGTGATTTTTGATCTGTCCCATCTGAATGTCATCCTGTACCCTTCAATTTGTCGTGATTGTTTTCAGATTATCTAATTCCCTCGATTTTGCAATCCTGCTTGATGTCACCTGCCAATTTAAAAAGCACAGTCTCTGTTTATTCACCAATGTAAGCTTTGTTGTCAATTCTGCAGTCCCAAATAAAAAGTACAGAAGAGAAGAAATGGCTTCATATAATCCAGAAAGAGAACCTTGCCCACAAAATATAAAAGAAACTGGAAAACACACACAACACTTGGCATTGTTTTCATACCTATTCTTTTACTCTACTTTGGTGCTTTTAAGGTGTTCCTAAAAACAGTTGTATTTGCTGTGCCAAGCAAAAGCATAATCTTACTGTACTGGGCATGACATTGATGTGAAGGGGTAGATAGTTATCACCCCAAAGGGTTTGCATTTCATATAGATGCAGACACAGGAGGGTGCATCATAAAAATTGCTGGGACACTTTCAGGAGAGGAAATCAGAATGTGTGGGTTTTCCACAACGTTTGTGGCAGAGGTTGCTCTGGGAAAGGAAAGGGTGGGCTGAAGATTGAGAAGGAGTAAGTCAGCAGGTCAGGAACTGAGAGAGGCGTGGGGAACAAAGATGAGGGTAACTGACTGTAACAGAATAGAGGCAGATGATCCCTGGGATCTTCAGGGGCTGAGGCTGTCACAGCCAAGGCTGGCAGGAACGGAAAATTGAGTGAAATGCTGAAGATCCCATCTTGGACTGTTTATGCAGTTGCCCCTACTGACTTCAGTCAGGAGACTTCAGTCTCTCCCACTCTCTTCAGACTTCAGTCTCTCCCAGTTTTTTTCCCCTGGAGTTGTCTCTAACATCTTTGGAAGAGAAGGTGAGCAGGGACAGGAGACACTACCTGTACCCTAATGCTCACAGGCAGAATAGAGAATCTGTCTGGGGATTCCCCATCTGGAGCTGACACCAGAGGCAAAATTGATGCTGTGGCATTCGCTTAAAATCTCTTATCCTGCTCACCATCTGATGGGATAGAGATTTTCTGAAACACCAGCACTTCTCATTGATCTGAGACCCTTGTGGTTTCCTCCTTCTCTGCCATTGTTCTTCCCATGACAATTGTGTCTATGCAGGACAAATCTGATGTGCCATCCTCCTTCCTCCAAAATTCATGTTGAATTTTCCCTCAGCTGAGGGAAAATTTAAGGACATATGTGACTGCCCCACCCTCTCTGTCATCATGTCTGCTCTACTCTCACCATCAGTCAGGGTGGCCAAAAAAAGTTACAAACATGGAGACCCAGTCATCAGCACCTGAGCTCGTGGGTGAGAGCCACATGTGCATCCTCCTGCACATGGGTGTGCATGGCACATCTCAAGCCTGTGAGGCTCAGCACACTGTTCTCTCTAGTAGCATGTCAGGTGTGTCAGTATGTTTGGCAGTGAGTCTCTAAGGTTGTGATCTCTCTCTTGGGTGAAGAGAGCAAGAAGAGCTCTTTTTTTTGCTTATAGTTAGGGGTCAGGTTGTTTGTTTGCTCCTGGGTGTGATCCAGTGGATTCAGCACAGAGAGGAAGCAGCAGAGAGGAAGCGGTCCAGGAGGTTCCTGGAGTGTGTGGAAGATAACTTCCTGACACAGCTGGTGGGTGAGGAAGGCCAAAGGAAGGCTCCCTCCTAAGCCTGTGTCATGCAAACAGAGAAGGACTTGAGGTGATGGGGTGTTTGGAGACTGCTTTGGGTACAGTGCTTGGTTTTCAGTGCTCAAAAAGTGAGGAGGGGGCTCAGCAGAAGGGACTTCTGAACTGGGCAGACTCTGGCTGTTTAGGAGACAGATTGATAGAGTGCCTTGGGACAGACCTGAGTGACAAAGGAGTCAGGGAAGGTTGGATGTTCTCCAAGAAACAAAGCTTAAAGGCACAGGAGCACTAACAGAAAAACATTGAAGTGCTGGTATGTGTCCAGAGAAGGGCAACAAAGGAAGGATCTTGTGTGCGAGACTTAGGAGGAGCAGCTGAGAGAGATGGATTTGTTTAACATGCAGAAAAGGAGGCTCAGGGGAGACCTTATCTCTCTACCACCACCTGAAAGGAGGTTGTAATGAGGTGGGGGGCAGCCTCTTTCCACAGGTAACAAGTGACAGGACAAGAGGAAACAGCCTCAAGTTGTACCAGGGAAAATATAGATTGGATGTTATGAAAAACTTCCTTATGGAAAGGGTTTGTCAAGCGCTGGAACAGGCTGCCCAGGGAAGTGGTGGTATTTAAAAATCTCTGGAGGTATTTAAAAGATGTAAAGATGTGGTTCTAGGGGACACAGTTAGTTGTGCACTTGGCCGTGTTTGGTTCACTGTTGGTCTCACTGATCTTAGAGGTCATTTTCAACCTAAGGAATTTTATGGTTATGTTTATTTTTGCTTGAGGACATGAGGGTTTTTTCTAGTTACAGGTTGTAGAGGCATACACAGGATGGGGAATAGCCAGCAAGCTCCCCAGCTATTGGCTGCATTGATGGGATGTTACACTTCAGGAGGGAATGTTACAGCAGATGATGGAGCAGCTTGGTGGAGACTTGGACTCCAGCAGCAATACTCAGAGAATATCCAGTCCCAGAAAACTTGCTGAACAAAACAAGTTTGTTTTTTTTCAGGAAGGTCCTTTAGCTTGCCCAGAGTATTTTTACTTCTAGGCAAAATTTGTAAGCATTATTTATTTTTAAAGTGTGGTTTATATTCTGCTCTTGTCTGCAACAACTCCAGCACGTTGATGTATTTATCTTTTCCTTGTTAACACTTACCATTCCTGGAACATCTCCTGCTCAGCAGCTGTTTGTAGGTGGTTTTTTTTTCCTCTCCCATCATCTTGTACCTTTCCTTCCTGTTCAAGGCATCTATAAACCTCTTGTAGTGACATCATAGCTGTTTCCATAGCAACAGATTATGATACTAGAACAGAGGATAATATCAAACAGGAGGAGGAAGAGATAAATTATGGTGTTTGTGTGCGTGTGTCTGAGGGCTTGATTATATTCCTACATCTCTTCCAAGGATGTTGTCTGCCTAGCTTCTTCTCTGTTTATCTTACATGCCTTTTAAAGGTTAGGAAAATGTGAAGGAAAAAAGATCTGGAGGTCAGAACAATACAGGCGCATATTTTTGATGGTCTCTGTGTAAACCTAGCAGGCTGAGATTTATTTTTTTTACCTCTGGTAGCTCTCCTGTGTCTCCTGAGAGTAGTCTGGAGAAAACTTAGAGGCACAACAATCCCTTGGTATGGCATCACTTTTACTTTAATTACCAATTCTTCATAGCCACTAGCAGCTGGGATCCGAAGTCAAGGATCTCTGTGCTGCAGATTTTCCAAAAAATGGACGACTGTGACATGGCATTGCCATGAGAACACACAACTGTGTTTGAGAAGGGATGTGACAGGTGCTCAGATCAGCCAGAGGTGCCATGGGGAGAAGAGGAACAAGTACCCAGAAGGAAATTAGGGGGTCTGTGATTTCTAGACTGTTTCAGTCTGTCTAGAGAGTGGTCTGAGCCTCGTCCCAGGGTTAGCTTTGCACAGTGGTGTTTGTGGAAGAGCTGTGCCACGATGGGTTGTGGGCTGGTTTTTGACCATCTGTGTGGTTCTTTCCTGGCTTTGGGCTGTCCCTCTGTCAGGAGCTGACAGCAGCAGGATTGCAGAAGGGTGAGTGCCCACATTGCTCCATATGTACAATGGCAGGAAGGCTGTTTGCTTGAAGCAATAGGCTGGAGGAGAAGAATCTCCAGCTAAAATACATGGTGTTTTATTTTCTCCTAGGCAGCATTTAGTGTTGACAAATTCCACATAGATTGGCAAGGATTTTCAGCAGGTCTCTGGTTTACCTCCAAACAGTGGTAATTTCCAGCCATCATTGCTACTTTCCTATTTAGATGTTAGACTTCAAACGCTGGAGAAAAAAAATTCCAAGAAAACCGTCTTTGATATCCTCATAGCTCTGTGTGTGTGTGCAACCCTTAATCCTCCTCTTGTGGCAGAATTTCTGGGGAGTTAAACAGCTATCACTAGTCCTTGGAATATCTGGAGTAGAGTTGTCTCTAACTGGAAAATCTCTGGTGACACACTTGAGCTCCTTAGCACTGACACACAGATTTGATCCCATCTTGAGGCCCCGTGGTGCCCCAGGGAGGAGGGATCTGAGCCCAGCAGTGCCAGGTGATGTGGCAGCTTGCCTTGGCAATCCAGCTGGCTGGGGCAGTGTGCAGTGGTGCTCTCTCCATTATGGGAATTCACCACACAATGAGCCCTGGGTCAGCAGCAGAGCAGTGCTGGGATGAGGTGATGCTGCAGCTCCCAATGTGTCAGTGCACAGGAACTTTCTGGTAGCTGGGCAGGCTGCTGGTGTGCTTGCTGGTGATGCAGAGTGAGGGTTTTGGTCGAGCTTAGTGTTGCCAGGATGGGGAGAAGGTGGCAGATCACACCAATTTCCTGAGTCACTCAAACCCTGCAAGTTAGAGCTGTACAGAAGGCATGAGAGCACACAAGACCTTGGCAGGAATTAGTAGTTGAGTCACCTCAATGGGAGCTTATTGGGAGCCAGTAGAGACCACAGAGGGCTGGTTGGGTGTGCTTCCTCTGCAAGCACCCACATGGCACACTGGGCCAGCTTCAGAACAGGCTGACATTGTCCTGTGGGCAGCTCACTGCCACAATCAGTCCTCAGGGTGATGGAGGTTAGGGAAGTGGCAACAAGGTCCTTTGTGGAAAGATGAGAGATCACAACCTTTTCTGTGAAACCAAATTAAAACAAAAAGGCAGCTCTTTGCATGTGGATAGCATGGACAAACCAAAGACCTCATAGATCCTCCAAGTCTACAAAGAAACTGGGGATCACATTTTTTCATGACTACAATAAAAAAAGTCTTCATCTCTTCTAGCACAATCAGTGGCACCACCAGAAACCTGCCTTCCCCACCTAACTTCTGCTCTTCATTCTTTCAACAGCAGAATATGTGTGTGTATTTAGCAAGTGCAGATAAGAAACAGCCTGCAACCCCCATTTTAAATTAGCTGCACCACCTGGAAAGGACATGTGAGACCCAGACACCAGCATACCCATTGATGATGACAGCACCTCTCTTGCAGTGTCATTTTCCTGTCGCTTATCTGAGGCTGAGAGCACCTGTGCAATGAAAGTGAACCTTGCAAAAGCCTGTGCTGCCTGCGAGCACGTGCGAGTCAGAAGGGACAGCAGGTGCTGTTCTTGAGCACTGTTTGTGAGAGCACAGGTGGAAGAGTGTCTGTGTGTATGTAGAACTCCTTCCATGTGTGTAGGCACCTCCAGGAGTGTACACACGTGTTTGGTGTGGCTCTATCCCCTTTATCTATGGACCTGATTCTCCTTAGCGCTGTTACACCACTTTTCTAACAAATTGTATTTGTAGCAGGGCTCTTTTCCACTGCAGTGAATGAAGAAGGGAGATTTATTATAAATATAAATTAGGCTTTGTGTGTGTTTGTGAGCTGTCACAGCCTGTGCAGGAGGAAATATAAACAAGGTGAATGCAGGGTGTTTATGTGGAGTGATGCTGTGGCAGAGCATGTGTTGGCAGGAGTGCTGTCTGCAGTCTCTGCATAAGGGCTTGTGTTGCCGGTGTGAGTGTGGAACACTGTAAATCACAGTGTGTTCAGGAGGGGACACTGCCACTCTGCCTCTAAAAGGCAGGAAGAGATTTTTTTTTTTTCAAGCAATGTGACTTTTCAGGCTGAACAAAAGGGTTACTAGAAATCCACGCTTGAGAAAAATATCATTCCAGACATTCTGATGGAGGATGATCTGTGATCCACATCCACCAGCTCATCTCTATCATGATGCAGAAGAGCTGCATCTTCTATGCATCTTCTCCCAGTGCCAGGTTTTGGTGGCCCAACTGGACCAGTTCTTGGATATGTCTTTAACTCTGCTAAATCATCTCAGGTCTGTGTCTGTATCCTCAGTTATCTCAGTTTATCTCTGTATCCTGAGCCTTCAGCCAGTGGTGTGATGTCACTGGGGTCTGTATGCAACTACAGTATCCCCTGAGGAATCTGTATCCCTTCACATTTGTTTACTGTACCACTTACAATGTATCTAATGTAGGTGAGGCTACCTCAGTAAATGAGCTGTATCTTCTCCAGTATCTCTGCCGGTGGGCACCTGAATCCTGGCTTTGTGCATGCTCAGCCATGAGCTCAAGGTACAGAGTGTGGAGTTCCCCTCTTCAGGACCAGGCTTGGCTTAAAAGTTATTTCATGTTCCTCTAAAATCACTGCTGTTTCCCGGAGGAGCACTTGAGTCATTACCAATCCTTGCATTTCCTCTCAGCCAGGAAGGGTTGAAGGGGTTTCAGGAAGAGGATGCTTTATGAGGAGATGTCTGCTTTCCCTTGCCATGCCCTGTTGCAAACAGACACAGAGACTCCTGCCAAAAAGCTGCTGCCTGTAGAAAATAAAGTGTGAGGGAAAAAGAAGATGGGATGTGAGTGAATGGCAGGAGAGGGCATGATTTCAGGTGGGGATGCCTGATGCTTTTCATACGACGTACAATAAAGCAGATGCTTGTGGCAGCACTGATGGTGAGCTGGGAAGTGTGTTTCCTTGTTTCCTAGCCACAGTTGTTACCTGGCATCACTGGAGCAAGTTGCAGGTTTTCATGTGGGTTTTGTTGTGGTTGGTTCTCCTGTCCTTCTTGCCTTCATGTTATTGCAGGGCTTGTGAAGGGGGTGGGGCTCTTACTCTCCTGGTGTGTTTTGTGTCCTTTCCCCTGTTCCTGGCAGCTTCTTCTCCTGTGCCACCCCTCCCCAGCCCTGTCATGTTCAGGTGTCCTTGCTGGAAGGTGACCAGCCCCCCCTGAGGTGTTCATGGCCCTGTATTGAGAACGCGCTGACTTCACATGGGAGCTCTGTGCTGCATGTCAGGCATCCCAGCCCATGGGCTGGAAGGGTTGTGGTCACCCTGGGGCTCAAGGTGAGCTGTGGAGGGCCAGCAGAGATGTGGAGGAGGAAGAGGAGCACAGGCTTGATCACAGAAGTAAAACATTCTGTGGTTACCACAAAATGCTCACTGAAAAGATGGGTATTGGGAGTTACTTTGCTAGCTGAGGCAAGGGAAGCAGAAGCTTGTCCTGGTGAGCTCAGCCCTCCTGTTTTACCCTCCAGGGATGGGGGAAGGGCTGCAGGGATCAAGGTGCTCCCTATCCCCTGCTTAGGGTGTCTGGGTGGATGGACTGCCTGCCAGTCTGCCTGCAGGGCACTCATCCCCTTTTCAGGGGAAGTGGCAACCCAGCAGCATATGAGAGCTGTGAAATCCAACCCTGTGTTGGGACAGGCTGCACTTAAGCTCCGTGTAAGCCCTAATTTGAAGGTTTAGAGGGAGCTGAAGTGTGACACTGAACGCTGTGTGTCTGAGCTTCACCCTTCCTGAGCCACAGCAGCCTGTCAGGAGGGGAACCAAGGGGCAGGACAGCTTCTGCCTTCCCAGCTGGGCCAGGAACCTTCAGCTGAACTTGGTTCCAGCAGAAGTGTTGGATTTGGTTGGGTTTTAAACTGTAAATGTGATAAACCATGGCTGGCAGTTCTGACTGCTGTGGTTTGCAGTGTGTGCCCAAAGCTGTGCAGTAACAGGCCTGTTCTGGCAGTCCAGCAGGTCTGCATCTGTCTAGGTGTGTTCATGTCCGTAGTTCTGCCCCTGATAACTGCTTTTCATCTCTCCAGCCTTGTCACTGCTTCTCTCTGCAGGCTGGTAGCAGGTAACAGCACCCCTTGAAGGCTCCTAAAGGCCACATAGCCACTGTGGTGGTCCTCTGTCACAGGAGCCCCCCTTCCCTCTCATGCTTGTGTCCCCTTCTCCCCTTCTGTCTGGTGACCCCTTCTGTCTGGTGCTGATGGGGGGATGTGTGGCTGCCCATGCTGCTGGGGTGGGTGAGCTGCCCAGCACAAGGTTACTCACTGCAGGCTGATGAGGCTCACTGTTTCATCCTTTTTGATTTGCAACTATGGTTCTTGATTATTTATTTGTGCCAAGTATTGTTGATTTCACTTAGGGTCACTTCAGCAAGGCATGCCTTCGTTTATTTCAGAGTCACTGCTCAAAGCACAGCTAGAGTTTTAAGAAAGCCACAGAGTGTTCAGTGCTACACAAGGGCATGGAGGAGGATTTTGGCAAGGGGCAAATCTGTGTCCATGTAGTTCCTTGGCCCCCAGCATCGTGCCTGCTGTATTGCTGGGAAGCACAAATGTGCATCTGTGTGCCCAGACAGACCTGTCCCTGGGAGTGTCCTGTGACACAGTGTCCACCCTCCTTTCCCAGCCACGGTTGTGGGGCTTTGGCCAGTACACCAGAGAAAATACCACTGGTGTTTTTCAACCTCTACAAGAAAACAGATTGTTTTTAAGTCAAAGCTAAGACTGTAGCACTTGCTGGAGGCTGGAAGGTAACTGTAAATCCTGGGTCTCATTTGCACAAACACATTTGGTTCCAATCCTTAAGGGCATTTTCCCTTCCTCTGCTTATGCCTGTGTTTCAGAAACATGTAAATTTTGTTTGGATTTGTTTTTTTCAAAACACTGCAAAATGTGGGAGGGGGGCTTTTAAATTACATTTGGCACAGAAGGGATAAGGAGTATTCTGGATGCTCCACTGGGTTGGAATCCGTGGATGGTTGTCATTTAGGCTCTGTCAGTGGGAAATCCTGAGGAGACTGCATACACCAGAAGAGTAGTAGTGATGTTTGCAGTCACTTACAAGTAAGTCTGCTGCTCAGATCAGACCTCTCAGCTTTCTTCTGGCCCAGCACAGGAGGCCCCACACGGTGGAGCTTGTTTCAGGTGTGAACCTTATGTGCAGGGTCATTAGATGGATAAATGTCCTGTCATGTAAAGGGGTACAGGCTCTGTCACAGGTTGCCACAGGAGTGGGAGGTGACACTGGCCAGTCCAGGGCAGAGACCTGCAAGATGCCCCTGCTGCTGTGGCTGTCCCTTTTGTGTCAAGGTCCAGGAGTGAAGAAAAGGGGCTTGATTTATGCCCTGAGGAAGGTGAAGGTACAGATCTACCCAAGAGCTCAGGAGGAGGCAGCATGGCAGTGATTGCTGGCTTTGCTGGGGGTCACCAGTGATGGCACATTTATACTGCTGAAGGCCTCACCCCCTAGCAAAGGTTTTGCTCACACTTAGTGGCTGCTTATCAGATCTCAAAATTGTTTAAAAGAGCAACAAACCAGCTAAGACAGCCTGCAAGGTGAGGATGAGGCTGGGCTACCCTGCTGTGGTTCCCTCTGGGAAGGCAGGAGGACCGTGCTGGCAGGGGTGTGTGATGGGAGCTCTGCACCAATGTGGGTCATACAGTGTGTGTGCTTCATGCTCTGCTTCCAGAGCTGCCAGCTTGGTGTCTCTCACCTGCACTGGAGGAGGAGGTGAGGTTCTTTCCCTAGGAGGAAAGAACCAAAGGAGAGTTGGTGGCTTGTCTACACAGAGTCTGGCTGCTGTAGGAACCACCCCAGCCTGCCTCAGAGAAGAGGGAGAGGTTTGTGTCCTCTCCCACCTTTTAGCTAGAAGGAGTGCATGTGCTTGGGGGCTTCTGCATGCTCTCTTGCCATGCTGATGGGTTTCATGACACGACTTTTAGCACCTGAGGATAGGTGTGAAAAGGGAGGAGGTAGAGAAGTAGGAGGTGGAGGTGGTGCGAGTTAATACAAGACCCAGTGGGAAGCAGCAGCAGGCAGTATTATTTCTGTGATTTGAGCCAAAACTTTCTCTCTCTCTCTCTCTCTCTCTCTCTCACACTCATTAAATTACAACTAATGCAAGTAGCATTGTGAAGGAGGAATTTGGGAACTGTCGTTCATCATCCAATCGTTTGTAACGAATGTGCTGCTCAGTGCCATAGCCCATAGCCTTGCTGAGAAGTAATTCACTTGGTATTTGCAGGCATGACATGCATGCCATAAGAATTCCACTGTTAGCATTATGCCAGCATTAGTGAGAGGATGTGAAAATAAATGATGAGCTTTTGTTTTTCATGATTAAGTCCAGGCTTTTCGCTCATCTTGCTTTTTTTCCTCCCTGCATCTGTGAAAGGAGGGGCCCCTCTGTTCTTTTTGCTTTCAGATCAGGCAGGTTGTGCCCTCACTCTCCCAGATCCCCCATCTTCCTTCCAGACCAGCACCCTTTTGCTGCACCTCCAGCTGTCTCCTCCTGGGTTTGGAGATCAGCTGCAGCAATCCTTTGAATTGCTGTAGGGTATTACCACAGAATGATATGACATCAGAGTATTTTGTACACTCTCAGTATTTTGTTATGGGCCTACAGAACTGTTTTGCCCTCACCATCCCTCAAAGGGACCAAGCCTTGCTCTTCATGGTTGCACTGGAAGGTTCAGACTTCGGTGGTGGGTCAGCAGTTGGTACTCTCAGGTCATCCACAAGCCTTAAGTGACTCTTCTGTTGTTAAAAAGAGGGAAAACTCTTGAGACAGCTGTCAGTCTGAATGTGCAGGAGCAGAGCTGAGCAGCCTCTGTCAGTGGCTTAAAAGAAGTCCACAAGGCAGAACAAGAAGGATCTGTGACCCACAGTTGTGAGAGGCATCCCTGTCCATTCCAGCAGGCTTTCCTGTGTTTCCTCCTGAGCTCTCTATGTGCAAAGGACTTAAACATTACAGGGGAGTGAGGCAGTTAAGTGTTATTTATCCCTATTTTGGGATATTATCCCTATCCCTGTTTTCTAGTGGGGGTGGCTAAAGAAGAAAGCATCACAGTTTCAGAGATGACCCCTGTTTCTGAAGTCATCAATTCATGGGGCTTATTTAAGCTGTCACACAAACACCCACCTGTGCAAAATAAAAGACTTCTTTGGAAAACTGGGCTTAAATATCCCCATGAAATCCTTGAACTGAGTCAGTACCAGCTCTATACAGGATTCCTGTGCTCGTAATCTTATTCTTAATCAACTAACCCAGGCAGTCTTTCATGTCAGTGAGTTGCTGCTCACTCCAGTGGCCCCAGCCCACATTGGCTGTTCAGCAGAAAGCCTGGCTGAGCTGAAGGCAGATGGCAGGGTAAGAGCTTGTGCTGATCCTACTGCTATTAACTCTACCACTCCTCTGCACAGCAAGCTGCTCCCTTTGAACATCATCAGAACCGATTTTAAAAGCTCTGCGGCCCAGCCTGGTGTGACATAGCTCATTTTGAATAGCTCATTTTGTCAGAGAAAAAGATACCTCGGTAAACTTTTGAGTGGAAGCTGTCAGGGGTAACCTCAAGATGCTGGAAGAAGCAGCCGTAGGCTCTGAGGAGGAGCAGCAGCCAGCTGCAGGTGTCATGTTCCCACCTGAGAGGGGACATGTGAAAGCCAATGCTTCTTTTTCCCTCTGTCCTCTTTATTCCTGTGCTCACAGGAGCAGCGTAAGCACCGGAGCGTTCTGTGACGTTGCTTTGCACGTAGTGGTGGTTATGAAATCCAAAGCTGCTGGGTGGCTGTGTTTGTCCTACCCCACACCGTGCTGCCAGCACACCCTGGCACACACACAGTGACCTGTGCTGCATTGTGGCCAAGTGCAGCTGTGACCTGTGGGCCTCCCAAAATGTCTCAGGCCAAGTGGCTCCGTGCCCCACGTCTGCACTCACTGACGCGCAAACACGCACAGTGCACGGCCTTTAGCACCCATAGCTCTGGTGTGTGGCTCTCAACAGGTCACTTCAGGGCAGTTGCAGAGTCTTGGAAACAGGGAGGATGTGTTTCTCTGCCTGAGCTCCTCCACATGGTCCTCTCACAGCCCTTGAAGTGATGGAGTCCTTTCCACTGCGAAGCAATAACCTGCATTTGATTCTTCTCAAATTTTGCAATATGCATAAGTGGGGTGGCAGTGACACTGGGCTTGAAGCCATCCACTCATATTTACTTGTGATCTAAGACAGTGATTTCTGTTCAGACCTCAAAGGGCAAGCTGCTGTGTGATTTAAAGTCATGCTACCAGCAGAAGCATATGACCTCATGGTATGAAAAAGCAGGAGGAGATTAGCAAAGAAGTTTCTAAGGTACACAAATGTCCATGGGGAAGAAAAAATGAAACACATTAACAGAAGAGTCAGTCTGTCTGTGTAAGAGAGGGCTGGGGAAATGACTAATATGTGCAGCTTGATTCAGATGTTCCCTCTTTGATTCAGATGTTCCCTCTTCGATTCAAGCCCCCTCCTTTGCTTTCTCTACCCCCTACCTCGCCTTGGATTTTTCTGCCTTTCAGAAGAGAGCGAGCGAGGGAGAGTGGAAGGACTCAGTGAGGAAGGAGTTAAGGGAATGCTCACTGGGGATTATAAAACAGCCAGGCACTTGGAAACAGTTAAGAAGAGAGAAACAGATCTGCCAGGAGGGAGTGTGGCACTGGTGCCGGTGGTTTATTTTCATGCCTCCCTACACAGCAATGCAGAAGTCTCTCCTACAATGGGGACGGAGGTAAGGATGGTGGGAACGGGGTGAGGGTCTCAAGGTTAAATAAACTTCTCCAGCCCCAAGTTCACCAGCCTTCCCACTGATCCCCGTTGATGGGCTCTGCTCTGGATGTGGATTGTTCCTGTGTGGGTGGCAGCAGGTAGCGCGTACCATTGCCTGAGGGCATGGCCTTGCCCTGGGGGCAGGACATGGTGTTTGCATGTTGGATGTAAGGAAGAGTGTTCTGTGTGCTCTTGGCATCACCCTGGGAAGGTGGACACAACAAACTTGCTGTGTGCTCAAGCGCAGCACCAAGAGCACAGTGTGGGCAGGTCTGTGGGGATGCCCACGTGAGCATGAGCTGCATGCAGGGTCTTCAGTGAGCATGGCTGTGGGTGGGTGGGCAGCTTGTGCAAGCCCACCTGGCCAGGAGGAGCCTTCTGTCGTGCTCTGATGAGGTGGCTTTGAGTCACAAGGAGCTGTGTTTTCACTCACTCTGGATTGGTGCCTCGGGAGCCCAGCTGAGGCCTGCTGCACATCATGTCGGGCACCGGGCACTGTAACGAGGGCAGAGACTCCCGGTGCTGGAAGGAAAGGCTGACACAAAGGCAGTGTCACCTGGCAGACCTGGTGGCTTCAGGGCTGCCAGGTGGCTTCAGGTTTCCTCCATCACCTTCTCCACGTGCCTGGACTTGGAGCAGGAGCTAACTTCTTCCTAGTTAGGTCTTCTGTGAGCATGGCTGTGGGTGGGTGGGCAGCTTGTGCAAGCCCACCTGGCCAGGAGGAGCCTTTTGCCATGCTCTGATGAGGTGGCTTTGAGTCACAAGGAGCTGTGTTTTCACTCACCCTGGATTGGTGCCTCGGGAGCCCAGCTGAGGCCTGCTGCGCATCATGTCGGGCACCGTAACGGGGACAGAGACTCCCGGTGCTGGAAGGAAAGGCCGACACAAAGGCAGTGTCACCTGGCAGACCTGGTGGCTGCCAGGTGGCTTCAGGCTTCCCCCATCACCTTCTCCACGTGCCTGGGCTTGGAACAGGAGCCAACTTCTTCCTAGCGTGAGGGACACTGCGACTGTGATGGTGAGTTATGAAGTGACCTGAGGGCAGGCCCTGCCATCACCTCCTGGCTCCTCAGCTCTGTGTATGAAAAGTGGTGCTGTTTGCAGCCTCCTGGCAGCAGGAGCTTACAGGGAGTGACCTGTCACCCTTACAGTGACCACAGGGACAGCTGCGCCTGTGCAGAGCCGAGATCCATTTTTCATGAGGGAAAAAAGCAGATGAAACTGTTGGAACCCAAGTGTATGCAGAGGGGGTTAGTCACTCTGCAAGTGTCAGGGGCTTGTGAGGAAATAGCAGGAGTTTGCTGACTAATGCCAGTGATGCTCAAGGAGTAAATGAGAAATATGGAGGGAAAACCCTCTGTTTCTGAATTTGGAAGAGAAAAAAATAATGAGGGAAAAAAAAAAGGAAGGAAGATGTACAGAGTTACTAATCAGCCCCCAAAGTCTCTGACCTATATCTCCCTCCTTTCCCTGGAGCCATTCTTAAAATGAAAAATTAATAGAGAACAGCCAGGTTTTACCTCCAGGGTACTCTTCCAGGCTGCCACGTACTATGGGCTGGGATGAGTGGATAGGACTTTGGGGTCCCTCAGCACGATGCAGAAAGCAGACAGTCTCAGTCCAGGATGTTGCAAGGATGTCCAGAGAGACTGAAATCAAGAAGGTAATCTCCTCTCATGGAAGAATGGTCTCTGGCTTCAGGTGGTTGGGAAAAGGATGCTGAGTTGACACACTAGGTTAAAGCAGACCAAGGAATAAGGATAGTCCTTGAAGTTATTGTAACGTTAGCAATTGGAAATGGAGGTGAAAAGGGAAAAAATGTCTATCAGGTCATTAGTCCTCTGAGGGCAAAGTTCATTCTGTCTGCAGAATATTCCTTCCTCTTTTCTCATTTTTAGTTTTTTAATGAGGGAAGAGAATCCTTATTTAAGAAGCTAAAACCTAGGTTTGTGGACCAGGAAGTTTCATTCCCCAGTTCTGATGCTGCCTTGCTCCTAAAGCTTAAGCAAGTCACTTTCTTCTGGCTCTATTTTTATCTCTATAGGATATGGATTGTGATATCCTTTGCAAAATATTTTCAAATATTACTGAATATATGTTTTCTGAGGTGAGGAGGGCCTGGGCACTGCATTTTGTGTGCTGTGTGTTGTGCAGGAGGAGGAGGGCTGATGCTGAGGGGGTTTTGTCTGCACTGGAATAGGCTCTGTGCCCACAAAACACACCCACAGCTTTGGGCGCTGCTGGATTCACCCTCCCATGTGACATGGGAGGGATGGAACCATGGAGCTGTGGAGAGCCCTGAGAAGAGGTGTTATCACCCACTGTTGCAGCAGGGCTAGGTTAGCTTTGAGGACATCTGAACACATGTGAAAATCTGGGCCTTTACCATCTCCTTAGGTTGGATGACCTGAGCTTAGGTGCTCAAGGCTACTAGCTTTGTTTTGTGAACAGGTCTGGATGCATCATGTTGTCTTTGTTGTGGTCCTTCAGAGCCCATCTCCTTAGATCTTTGCAGGATATCTCACTTACTGTTGTCTTCTGTGATAAATATCCTACATAACCCTGAAGGGCCAGGAGCTGAGCCACTCCTGCTGCCTTTGCATGGACTTCTGCCTCTTCAATATTAGGATGCCTTATGCAGCTTGAGAAACTAGGTTATATAGCAGCTTTAATGGGGCTTTTTCCAGACACTGATTGACCTGATTCCTTGGACCAGCTGTTTTATTTATTAAGCAAAATAGAAGAAGAATGCATCTCCTACATAAATTTGTTTAATTGTGGAGAATGCTTAAACTATTTTTTTTTCATAAATTGATATGGGGTTCTTTCTTTATATTGATTTTGTAGATATTAATTTATGCACTAGGAATGAGGAAGATTTGCCTCTTCATCTAATCCTATTTCTAGAGAGAGATTTACTTAATGTGCAGTGTAATTTGTCTAACGTGCAACTTTGTATGTAGAGTGCACCCAGATTCAGCAGAAACAGGGGGTATAATAAAAGAGAGCACTGTAGTGCAGTGCTGTAAATCCCTCTGTAATTAAAAACACTAAATTAGTCTTAAGTTAGTGCAGTCAGGAGACATGACTAGCTCAAAAGCAGGGATATACAGTGAGAGTTTTCAGTGCAGGACAGAGAAATTTGGTCTGTGTTGGTCTGTGAAATTTCCTCTCTGTATGGATATGGTATGTATCAGGGGAAGGAAGCTGTATTCATTTGCCAGGAATACAGCTTGGGTGGCAAAGAGGAATTGTCAGGAGTTATCCCAGGGTTGTCCTTGCCTGTTCCCAAGGTGATGGAGGATCCAGTTCTGCCAGCTCCCACATTGTCTCACATTGTTGTCCAGTGTTGTGCATGTCTGTCTGTGTGTCTGTGTGTGTCTGTGTGTCCCGAGTCCTGTGCACAGTTGCAAGGTTGGATTTTAGGCTCCTACAGAAGTGTCTCTAAAATTACTTCATTGCTCTGAGGAAGGCTGGCACCAGGAGTTGCTTGAATTATTCCCACCCCCCCACCGTCTGTCTTTTTGTCTGTCTGTCTTTCTTTCCTGGTGCTGGCACAAATAAAATCACTGAAATTTTCAGATGAGCTGCTTTTTTTTCCTTATAGGAATTTTTGAATCTCCCTGCAAATAATCAGGGGAAGGATCAGTTTGTATCAATGTAATTTTCACTACCCCTGAGTACTGTCCATCTGTCTGTCCTATATCCAGCTTATGACCAGTGCTGCCAGAAGTGCCTGACACTTGCTTTCTCTTTCTGAGAGAACAGGAGGAAAGGTGGGGCTTATGCTCTAAGCAGAAGTCCCTGTTTGGAATTTAGTAACAGGACTTTGTTGTGCTTTAAATGTAAAAATAAATTGATCTTGTTTATCTGAACAGAACCAGGATACAAAGTAAGTTCTGGTTACAGTTTGTGTTTCAGTTTGACTTGATTCTGTTAGTCTAACATCTGTTTCTTCTCAGAAAGAGAAGAGAGAAAAGTGAGAAGAGAAAGAAAAGTGTATTTTATGGCAATGACCTGTCATTGAGGCCATCCAACAGCTTCCCTATTTTAAGACCTTCATTTTTAGTTGTTCACAACTTTACTAAACTTAAACTGTCTGGGCAGAAATTTTCTATGCAGCTACCTGCCTCAGAATGTATATTTAGAAAACAGCTCTTTTATACCTCTCCTGAATTTTTTCCTGATGCATGTTAAATACAACAAATGTACAAAGAAATGAGAAAGCAAGCCTCCACATTAACCACTCAGTAAAATTTGAATGGTATAAATGTCAGGGATACCACTTCTGCTATCTCTGAGAGCATCAGCCCAAAAGAAAAAATAGTTGTCACCACAGCCTCAACTGGCAAAACATATCTCTGAAGGACTTGTACTTAAGAGTTTTAATTGAGCATTTAAAACTAGTGGAAGCTTTTCACATTAATCTCCCTATGCTTTGCTTCCCTGCCCTTGACATATGGATAATGCAGTGTCTTACTTTATAAGGGCAGTGCAAAAATGCATTCCTTTATGTTTGTGAAACATTCAGTTACTCTAATGATGCATACTGTAGGAAAGGCCACAAGTAAATTACCAATTCCATCTGCAGAGCAGAGCATGGCGGGTATGCAGTAAACAAGTCTTGGGGCCACACCTCCAAAAGCACTGAGAAGATGAAATAGTAACTGGGTGCTCACCTAGTGAGCACCCCAGATCCTGCTGCACTGGGTGAGGCCAAGGTCCTTGGAAAAATAGCCTGTGATTATGTGATTAACAGCTCTGCCATGGCACACGGGCAGGAAAGAGGGTCGAAGGTTGCGCAGGCAGCCATAAAGCTGAGCTTTCCTAAGCCTTGCATTCCTGATTTGCAGCTTTAAAATAGTCTTGCTTTCACCCATCTCTGTTTTCTGTGTAGTTGTTTGGTCATGCAGAGTGGGAATGAGGGACAATAAACAGCTGTTGCTTCTGGGAGAAGAGACAGGAAAGCGTTTGGTGCTGTTTGTAGTCAGAGAGGAAAACTGGTGAAGCCTTCTATCCATACATTCCCTGTAGGAGCAAGTGTGACCCTCGAGACAGAAGTTCAGGGTTGGAGGAAAAACACAAATGAACTGAGATACCTTTTTTCCCTATGACAACTGTCTGGTTTATGCTGTTTTTCTCTAATAATGCTCTGTACCATTGAACAGCAATGCCACAAACAGACTTGCAAGTTATTTTAAGGAAGAACAAGTTCATGCCATTGCTTTTTCTTTGGGTCTTGTGGGAAGGCATTTCCTGATTTTACCCAGGGTACTCCCTCTCCTAGATCCTGCCCTGTGGAAGTCCCAAATGGTACCCTCATGAGACCATAATCTTTAAGCTTGGGAAAATGATCCAGACTTGACTCACAGGCAGAATCAACCCCAAATCTCTCTGCCTTTGTTCACTTTGTCACATTTTGCTTTCCTTACATTTGTGTTCTCCCCTCAGGTAGAGGGAAGCAGTGCTGCCCACAGCCCGTTGAGCTGTATGTGGGCAGCCGCAGGGGAGGAGAAGGCTCTGATTGAAGGTTTGCAGTTGGGATAGTGATAATGGCACCAATGAGCAAGCTCTGGGGTGGCTGTAGTGCACACCTCAGAAGTTTGCCCATGTCACAGTAGTATCAGCTGTTCCTTCTGCACTAATTTAGGATGGAAGTAATCCATCTCCAATCCTGTGGAGGAGTTGGGCGTGGAGAGCAAAGATTGCCATCAGCTGGGAGCTGTGAGATACAAGAAAGTTGTATAGATACCGTGACTTTAAAGGGTTACATACTCACTGAGCTGTTTTTGAGGAAACTTGCTCATTCTCTGCCTACATTATGAGTCAAACTAGGATGCACATTTTCTTGAAATCCCTAAACCCTTCAGCCCATGCATAAGAGCCTCCTCTTGATGTGGTTTTCATAATTGATGTTTGGCTATTTCACAGTTGCTTTTCCCCATGGAATTTCTCTTTAAAATGCCCCATATTTCTTTTTAATTTTTACTGTGCATGGCAAGTTTATATTTCAGAAAAAATATTCAAGCATAATTTTTTGTAAAGCTAGGATATCATTAGGGTACTTTGGGGAGGAAACTGCTTATTATTTGTGTTGTCCCCTGAGAAAGTGGTAACTGAAGTCCTATCAGTATTTCCCCTTCTTCTGCATGTGAATTTTCAGAAAGGTTTGTCAAGACAGACAGCAGTATTTGCAAGTTGCCTGTGGATTAATGAAATATTTGGAAACATGTGCATTATTTTCTGAGACTTATTTCTTCACACGGCAATGCTGATTGCTTATTCTGGGACAATGACCAGACAAGAAGGTTTTAAAAACAAAAGTAAAAAAAGAAAAGAATAGAAAATGTGTATTTCAAAACCTGAAATGGTCCCATTTCTTGACAGAACAGAAACAAAATGACAATTCTTTCAGCACTTAGTTGGACCTTTGAGATACTTGCCTAGGGAGAACTCTATTTTTCATATATTTATACTTCTTCGAGAAAACCATAATTGTCTGATATTTATATATACTTCCATCTTTTTTTTCCTCCCTCCTTTCCATGAAGGCTGGTTTTGGTGTTTACACCAAAACAATGTCTTTGTTTTCAGAGTTCATCTGCTCTGCTGCTCCTTTTCCAGCTGAAGTCACAATACTCAGTCTGTGACATCACTGTTGGCTGCCGTGACAACGGAGAATTTTCACTCCAGGTGGAGAACGTGCAGCAGCAGCAGCAGCAGCAGCAGCAGCCACTCTGTCAAGAGCAGAGAGAATGTTTTTCTGTCCATATTGCTAGTCATGGAGAAGGAAGGGAAGGAAAAATCTGCAAGAAAACCAAATGTAGATTTTCTGAATGTGCTGCTTGTGGGGTGGGCACAGGTACTGGAAACTTTACCTTCCACAGGATTTCTTTTGAAATAAGTTAACAACAGTTAACCACAGATTACATTTGTAGAGAAGAACTTGCTTTTCTAAAAGGGAGAATACAGTAGAGGGGTTTAATTTAGATTAATGCATCACTTGGATACCTAAATTGTATCCACAAGTTTTATGGAATTTTTTTTGCTTTTTTCCCACAAAAATTCCCTTTCAGAACCCAAGGGCAGATGATTAATGCACTGTTCTTGCAATGGAGTGGGCTTTCAGTGTGTGAATCGTCCTGATGAAGTCAGTTCAGAAAATCCATGTGCTTAAACTCAGACACAGGCACATGTGGCAGTAGTGTGAGGGTCTAGCCAGCAGTCCTAGGGGAGCAGTTAAATAAAGATTTTATAGAATATTTTGTGATGCAGACACTGTCTTGGAAGACACTTGTCACCTGGAAAAGCTGGAGTCTCTGGACTGGATCTGCCAGGAAAAGCAAACAGACTGGCCATAAACCTTTCCCCTGTGCTTTTGTCTGCCTAATTCATCTCATGGTTCACAGCCTTGCAGTTTTTGGAGGGTGAGGGGTGTCTGTGAGTGTTTGGAGGATTGTGCCTTAAGAGGTGACACCACAAGATCATTAAATAGCGGGGAGGAAAACAGGATGGAGAAATGGTCACTGTACCCATTGACTGTATTGCAGTGATTCGAGTGAAAAATCCACGTACATCCAAAGTGTAGGCACAGGTTCATGGTGTGAAATGGTATGCCCTGGTGGCCCACAAGCATGGGTGGAACAGTCATGCACTCCCAAGGCTGCCCTGAAGGGCACAGGCAGCATACAGGTGCCTCAGATGCACTTGTAGCATTATTTCCATGCTTCAGTCTCATGGCTGTACCAAGGACTACAGGAAAACCTTAAGCAGGAATAGGTGCTCTTGTTTCTGCTGCATAACTTCCTGGGCAGTGTGAGGGAAGCAGCACTCCCAGCTAAGTGCACTTGGAGATGTGCTTTCCAGAAGACCCTGAGCATTCTTTGCAGCCACATCCCTTGGTGACCACTGAGCCTTTGCTACAGGTGTTTTCTCCCACTCCCAGCATCCTGGAAAACCCAGGCATTTGCTTGCTCAGGGTCCAGTTTCCCAGTGAGCCCTGTTGGTCCTGCTTTCCTGTGGCCCCCCACTACAGCACTGCTGAAGCATTTCTGAGTTGTCACAAGTCAGGAGAGAGTATATTTTTCCAGGATTGCCTTGTAGTTTTAACTGCGCTGGCAGCCTCAGGAGAGTGCCTTTTACCTACATCTGTGTTTTGAGATGTCTTAGGATGGTTTGTTTGTTGGTTTGTTTGTTTGTTTGCTTTAGCACACGCTGGGTTGCTGTTGTGGCAGTCCATATGATTCATGTCTCGCGCAGTCTGACAGGTTTATTGTAGCTCGAGCGTGCTGAGCTGCGCGCCGCGGCTGCTGCTCTGCTCGTGCTTGGTGCCAGGCCAGCCCGTGGGGCCAGTGCAGAGCTCTTGGCAAGTGCCAGGACCCAGAGGGTGATGTGTGTGGGAGGGCAGCTCCCTCAGTGAGCTGCTCACCGTAGCTTTGGGAAGTGGAGAGGACATGAGAACACTTGCCTGGGCTTTATGTTTTAAAACTCCTCCAGGAATAGCATGTTCTTTGGAGCAGGCAGAGCAGAAAGCAGGAGGGTCAATTTTGGGATCTAGTGGTGCTGTCAGGATCCAGTTTCACATTTATTTTCTGTCTCTGCAGAGCATGGAATAAGTTAGCATTTCAACAGCTTGGAGTCTCTACTACTGAGCCTTTAAAAGACTAAATAATACCAGGTTCTTATAACTCTGAGACCAAAACCCCCTGGATTTTAGGTACTTTAATAGCTTCTGTATCTTTTTACTTGAGTTTCACTTAAACCTGTTTTTTACACCAGTTATACCTGTTTCTGTCAAGTGTTGCTCTGTCTTGTGGAGTTCATCATCCACTGATCCCCACCTGAACCTTTCAGCTCTTCTTTTTCCTTTTTTTTAAGTGGTTTTTTTTTATATTTTTGGCAAAGGAAATAGGAGTGAAGGTGCAGAATGCTGCGAGAAGAGGCACAGCGAGGTGAATACATCACGGCCTTGCTGAAACCCAGGGATGAGCTGGCGAGAAGAATCAAGACAAAACAGGAGTGACATCATTAGCTGGGAAATTTTGAGCAGTTTCATGAAAACCTGTTTGGTGTCATTTTGCATGTAGTCCCTGAGCACCATTTGCTGGTGCTTGGCCAGGTGAAAGGAGTGTCATGGGAACCTCCAGCCAGTGAATTTTCTGGATGAACCACAGAGGGACCTGTACTACAGATGTGCCACATGTGCTATTCCTGTAACCCCCTGGTGTTTCAGGGTCCTCCATGCTTGGCTCAGCTGTGGATTGTGGCATGAGCTCTGCAGGGTGAAAGCAATTTGTGCATGATCTGGGTTCCCAGCCCCTGAAAACTGGGCCTGTTTTTCCATGACAGCACAAAGAGAACAACTGTCCTGAATTTGATTGTTAAACTTTTGTAATCACCATAAAAAACCTGCTTGGTAAATACATTTTCTCTTCCCAAAAGCAACTGCCCCACTCCTTTTTGTTCTGCAGATAATAGACATAAAAATGAAATATGGACCTGTGTTCTTAAAAGGTCACAATTATTTGGTTGTCAGGGAGATTGCATATCGAAATAGGGCTTGTTAAGATTTGATGATACGCTAGAGGAATTGGATGAATTGGAACTTTGCTTCATAGAAGTTGGAAAATGGGCTAGGAATGTCTCGTGATCTGGAAGATGGAGATGGCCATCCCTTTTTCCTAATGCCTCTGGAATGGGGAAACTGGATGGAGAAGGGCTCTGTGTCAGGTGCAGGACCAGCAGCTGTAGAATCATTAAAGCTGGAAAAGACTTCTGAGATCCTTGAATGCAGCCTGTGACTGGACACCACCATGCCAACCAAACTATAGCACTGAGTGCCATTCCAGTCGTTTTCTGAATGCTCCTAGGGATTGTGACTCCACCACTTGCCTGGGCAGCCCATTCTGATGCTTACCCATCCTTTCAGGGAAAACATTCTTCCCAATGTCCAGCCTGAACCTGCCCTGGCACAACTTGAGGCCATTTTCTCTTGCCCTGTTGCTGGTTGACTGGGAAAAGAGACTGACTCCCTCCTAATGTGCTACAATTTCCTTTCAGGTAGTTGTAGTCAGTAATGAGGTTAACCCTGAGCCTCCGCTTCTCCGGACTAAACAACCTCAGTTCCCTCAGCTGATCTTCATAGGACTCACTCTCCAGACCCTTCACCAGCTGCATTGCCCTTCCCTGGACATGCTGCAACTCACTGTCTTTGTTCTAGTGAGGGTCCCAGAACTGAAGACAGGATTTGAGGTGCTCCCTCATCAGTGCCAAGCACCGAGGGACGGTAACTGCCCTGGTCCTGCTGGCCACACTGTGTCTGATCTGGATGCCCCTGGCCTTCTGGGCCACCTGGAGCCACTGCTGGCTCATGTTCAGCCGCCAGCCCAGCAGCACTCCCAGGTCCTTTTCCACTGGGCAGCGTGCTGGCCATGTTTGTCAGCTCTTGTTTGCTTTGTCCTAGTTTCATTTAAGGCATTCTTTGCCTGGCTCACAGTGACAGCTCATGGTGTCACTGGTCTCCAGCCCTTTCTGCCCAGTGCATGAAAGGGTTGCTAGTGGTGCTGCCGTCATCCACGTCTTAGCTGAGGATGTGATGACCACACATTTTGTACTCTTTCCAAGATTTGGCTGGATGACTCAGCTGATCCTCTGGTGACTCATTTCAGTCTCCCATGAGCCCAGGAAGGACTAAAGAGGGAAATGGGGCTATTTTCAGATACGAAAAATTACCAAAACCAAGGACTGTGTCCACAAAGGAGTACTGCAAACATCGAATTAATTGGGCATCTATACCGGGTGTAAACTTGCTGCTTCCCACGGAAACTCTTTCCACAGTTATTGTGCTTCTGCTGGATCTAGTTTTCAGTCTCCTCTTACTTCTCATCCATATGGATTTGGAAAGCTTTTAGTGAGTTTGAGTTCATAAGGTCTAATGAAAGTTCACAGGACTTTTTAGTACTAAATTCCCCTGGCTGCTTTCTTTTGTTTTGGGGTTCTTTTTTAATGGCAGTTTCCCCCTATCATTTGCTGAGAGTGTCACAGTTTTTCTAGCAAAACTCATAGGCCCACCCCAGGCCATTTTAATGCCTACGTTTTTCTATGACTATGGCAAAGCTAAGATGCCCAGTGTTCTCTGGATGTCCTAAAAGCTCTTGTGATTTCACCACAAGTTGTTACCAATCTGGTTTTTTTTTCTGGAACCTGTGGAAACAGTGGTATATTTGCTTCTTGTGAGAAAATCATCCAGAGCTTATTTTCCCAGAAACTCTTCTTTCCCCCATGACTCACTTTGGCCAGACTTCCATCGTTAGTCAAAACCCACAGGTGTGACTCTGGACAGCTTGGCTGCAGCATCACCGACACATTGGTGATTCTGAACTCATTGTCCCACTGCATCTGAGCTGAATCCTTTCATTTCATTGCGTAGGAAAAGGAAAGAATTGAATGTTCTGAGTCGAAAGCACATGGCTGCAAAACAGTTGTAGCAGTGCCAAGAAGATGCTTCTGAAGAGGTTGGGCAAGTGGCTGCGTGCTGCTGGAGGCTCAAAGTGACACGTCAGTTCTTAAATGTAGCATCAGGAATGAGGAGAAAGCTTGACAGCCCCTTTAGCTGGTTTGTCATCTGCAGCCATCTCTCCTTTCTGCTGTGGATTTTTGGTTCTGCAGGTTTGGTTTCAACAGCAGTGCTGCACAGCAGGTGCTCATGGCCAGCACTTTAACAGGGCCTGAGGTGTGCTCTGGTGCCTGGGTCTCTGCAGGGAGTTGTGCAGGGCCTTGAAAGCACTGAGCGATCTGGAGCAAAGTTACCCCAAGGGAGTGTTTGTTGTCCAGGCTGGCTGTGGGGTCCCCACTGCAGCAGGCATTTGGCCTGTGTCATAGTGAATCTCCACATTTAGCTTCACTCCTCTTCTATCATGCTCTAATTTTGACAGTGCAAGAAGCCCAGCAGCCATGGTGTTAAGCTCTGCAGAGCTGAGTAAATAAATATGTCAATAAATAATCATATCCTGCACAAAGGAGAAACCTGGGGGAGAGACTGATGGTAGCCAGGGAGTTCTGCTGATACAGGTGGAGATCTTTATTGTTTTGTTTCTCTTAATGACTTCCCTTGGACTGATTTCTTTTCTTTTAGAGCTTTGAGGGGGAGTAGACTGTTAGTGCTGTCCCTGAGTTTCTTCATCACACAAAAGGGCCTTATATCCTCCTTTCTCAGGTAGATAGCCTTTCCTGAGCTTCTGGGTGTTTACTCTTCAAGGCTCTGAAATCCTTGATGCAGTTTGTCCTTGTGCCTAAATCAGGTGGTTTTTCTGTGTAAGCAAGAGCTTTGTACATCACCTAGGCTGTCCTTCCTTGGCCAAACAGGCCTCTTCTCTGCACGCTGATCTGGCCTCTGTCCCATTAGACCTTGCTTAAAAATGAAGTTGATGTGAAGAAAGCAGGAGACCAGGCGTGCACCAGCCCCAGCAAGCCAGGCAGCAGTGGGGCAGGCAGATGTCCAGAGGCACTTCTGTGGGATTGCTTGGGGTAGCATCACTCATTTCTTTTGGGGATTATGAGATTCACTGCCTTCGTGGGTCATCTCAAGTGTTTAAATGTCTGTGTGTGCCTGAGTGTGACCATGTGTTTTGTATGACAGAGGTCAGCACAACCCCAAATATAGCAAACAGAATCACTGCTTCCCACAAATAAACCTTTCAACACCCTTTGGTCTCATGGAGGCTGCAGCAGCTCCCCATCAGTGTGTCTCACATGAGAGCCACTCTCCAGTCTCGAAGGTGAATGGGCCAAGAGAGGCAGTTGTTTTGGGGAGAAATGAGTCCACATCCCAATCCTGCACCCTGTGTCTCCATGGTGATTTTTGCTTTGGGCCAGCTGGCTCAGTCCTGCTGCGCCTGTTCTGGTTCCAGCTCACAGCCCGTTTCACATCGTGCCTTTCTGGGTTTATAGTCCTATTTGGAATGCAAACCAAAAGCCACAGGTGACAGCAAGAAAAGGTTGCTGACTGGTTTGACCGTAACTTTGGGGGTGTTTCCTTGGCCCTAAAGTCTGGAAGATGGTGAAAATGCTCAAGGTGTTTCCTTGAGGAACTGAAGGCTTTTGTCTGTGCAGGTCAGGTGTGATGATGGGAAGGCAGGTTATTTACAAAATTGTTGCAGCTCCTTAAACTGGAGGTCAGGTGGTTGACCTGCACTATCCTTTCTCTTCATTTCCTAAAACACCTCACACCCTCAATGTTTGAGAGTACTGTAGGTCCTGTGTTTGGTCATTCTTACTTGAAGGTGGTATGTGGCTGTCAGGACGTCAACAAATCAGTCTGTCTCAATTTTCTGTTTTGGCAGAGCCCTGTGCCCAGCTTCTCCACCTTTCTCCTTGCATCTTCATCTTTCTTTCCAGGCCAGATCTTGTGTATTCCATCCAGACCTCGCCAGGGGCTTGTTTCTCTCCAACAGGTCTGTATCCTGATGGAAACCAAATGAAGGAAGGGACCTTGTGAATAGGCAAACTGATGTTTTCAGCCCAGCTAGAGCTTGGTCTGAGTTTCAGAATTCATAAACAAAGCAGGGGCTGAATGTCATGCAGTGGCCTCTTTGCAAATAAAACAGTTAGGAAAAAATCCTGTGGGAGTGAGAGGCTCATCCAGATACTCCAGTGAGCCTTGCCCATGTCTTGCCTTCACAAGCAGTGTTGTTTCTAACAAGTGAGGTATGTGAGGTGCCAGACATTCCCTGTGGTTTCACCACACTTGCAGGCCAGTTGGAGTCATTGACATTACAAAGTTAATATTTACAGGTGGAAAGTCATCCAGGTGGGGAGACAGCCATTGTGGAAAAAGCCAAAATATCCTTTCCACTAGGCAGCTGTGGGAAGCCACAAATGTGCCAGTGCTGTGTGGGTGAGGGGGGGCACAAACAGAGCAGCAAAAGAAAACGGATTAATTTTGGTTCCTTTTTGAGAGGCCTTGGTACCCTTTCCCAGGAACTGATATAATGGAGGGCCAGGTAGGGTGGCCAGTGAAGTCTGGGGTCGGAAAGGTTGAGAAAGTCCTTTCTTTCCCCTGTTGGATGGGGTACTGTGGTCAACCTCTTTTTGGAAGATGAGCAGCAGAGACTTGAGCCACTCTGCCTTGAAAGCGGAGCCATGCCAAGGTCATCCTTCTTTCAGCTCTGCTTTCAGGATGTAATTCTGTTAGCAGGTAGCAATCAGAGATGCAGCTTGTTGGAATCTAGAGGCTCCTGCCTTACAGCCCTGTTTGGAGGTTAAATGCAGGGATCCAGACATTTGACTGGACTACAAGGCAAACTATGGCCAGTTTCACATTTACTGCAGAGATTATCTTGTGTAGCTCTACAGAGGGAGCTTTGGGTGCTGTAGAAATGCTGAAATGCTGTGGTGACTGTTTGTTCCACTCTGTGATGGTGGAGGACAGATAGGAAGGAGGAAGGTGCCCTGAACTCATATGGTGTTGCCAGACAGTCCTACCTTGCCCGTTGATGTGAGTAGCTGCTTTTGGACTCTTCCGGCTCCATTTTGATTTCAGGATGAGGAAATGTTCCTTGGTAGCTTGTTTTCCCCATCTCCTCTGGCTGTACCCAGTGCTTCAGGAGCTCATTCAAGCGTGGCATTGTAGGAGCCTCATCATGTCATGCCTCATTTTCAGTGGTGCTGTGGGTGTTGCCGCAGTCTTCAGCTCTTTAAACAGATGTGGTGCTGCTCGTGGGTTCCCCAGCAGCCTGCAGCACAGCCCCAGCCAAGCATTCCACACTTGCCTCAGCTCTGCTGGGCCTCTCTCCAAGAAATCTGAACGAGGGATTTCTTCAGCAAAGCATTTGTTAGACATCCTTCAGTGTCCTCCAAAGATAAAGCTTCAAAGCAGGGCTTCTGTCAATCCCACCTGTCTGATCTCATCTTTTTCTTTCTTTCTCATCCCATCTCTGACTCCCAAGCACACTTTCTTCTCCTCTGATCAGGCTCTTGGCAGTACTGATCATTTGGTTGTAAAACTTCTTCCTGTCTTTACTGACACCCACTTTCCTAAAATGTCTTTATGCTTTGTGCAGAAGTTCCTTCACATGCTCATGCAGACCTTGGAGGCTTTCAGGTGCTGCCTCTGCCTCCATCTTTATTGTTCACCACCTCATTTTGTTCTTGGGACTCCAGAAGTCCTCCCTGGCTTGGAGGACTGTTGCTCAGCAAGGCAGGGCTATGATCTGCCTTCTCAAGCCCCAGAGTCCCAACAGGGCACTGCAGACTTCCAGGTTTCTCATTTTATGTCTGGAGAGCACTTTGATGTCTTGGTAGGGTGTCTGCACTGTCATTTCATGATTTCTGTAGAGGTGACTGTCTTTCTGTCAGCTTTGACAGACATGGTGAGGGGTGTTTGCTTGCTGGGGTCTGGCTCTGTTTTGTAGACTATTAAATTGCATTCACTTGCTGCCTTCATTTGCTTTCCGCACAGTAACACTGAGGTATCCTGAAGAGAAGTTTTGCACTATTCCAACTGTACCCAGTTTTCCCATAAGAAGGTATCTAGGGGTTCTCTTTCAGCTCAGGGGAGCACTGACTGGACTGCTGGACCTTCTCACACCAAGACCTAGAAATTGGTGTCAGGTCCAGTCACTGCAGCATCTACAAGGAAGTGATGGGCAGCCTCTGGTGAGGTGTATTTTAACCTGTGTTCTCAGGTGTTGTATAGTTAATTAACTATAATGTGAAACATAAACTAGTCATGTGATTAACTGAGGAAATCTGTAATATCTCTTGTCATTACTGCAGTTCATTCCAGTGGGAGATGGAGGTGACCCTGAATGAATCTTGCACTGAGGTGTAATAAAGTATTCAAATGCAAATGTATGTATTTGTCCCTGAAATTTTGCTTCATGTGCCTAAAACCAGGGATATGTCAGAGGAGCCCACAGCTTGTTATTCAGGCTCATCTGCCCCTGAGCCCACCCCAAAAGAATGAGTAAGAATTGTAATGTTTCTAAATTACAGCTAAGAAGCTTTCAGTAGCCAGCAGAAAATTTGCCCTGGATTTAAGGAGTTAAAGGGAGAGTGAGGAAGGGAATAAAGATGGTTTGTGAGGAAAAACAGCAGTATCCTGAGTCACATGCCAAAATAACCTGATCAGGCCACGATGGGGAGTAACTGCTTACACCACCTCCATGCTCAGGAGTACTAAGTCCTGGTTGATAATTTTCATCATACCTATAAAGGAAAGTCATGATGTGCAGAATGAAGCAGGAGGCAGGGTTGTTGATGCTATAAATGCAGGAGAGGGACATGTAGGAGGTCAGTTGGGGTGTCGGGGAGATAAGGGATTTGAAGGTGATGATGATGAGGGTGCCCTGGCCATGGCACTGGAAGGATGTACTTTTTGGGTGGGGATGAGAGGGAAGGAGATAGATGTTTGGCTTTGTCAATTTGGCTTTGTTTATGGCTACTCTGTGCATTGGGAAGTTTTGCTTTTTCATTTGGCCACAAGACATGGATCAAACATGGCAGGTTGGAGCTGTTTGATTCCAGGTCTGAGGATGTGCTCTGTCACATCTTACATCTTTGAGAACTGCTGTGCACTACATTTAGAAAACTACTAATTAGGCTGAGACAGCTTTACTAGCAGGACAGGAAAAGCAGAACAGGAAGGCAGGGAAATTTTCACCTGGAATGAAGGCCCCCTTGACATCTCAGACTCACCAGGAACAGGAAGGAGCTGAGGCTGTTGAGGTCTGAGCTCTGCTTTGAGGTTGTCTCCAAACATTCGGCAGCACAAGGGAAAGAATTTGTGTAGTCTCCAGGGACATAAATTTTCAGGAGGTTCTGAGAGTGCAGTGGTGTTGGGGACAATGCCTCAAAAGGAGCCACACAGAGGCTGTGCAGAAGGGTGCTGTGCTTGAGACATGGCTGTTTTGAAGGTGCAATTCATTAGCCATACCTGGCAGATCCTCTTTTCACTGCCTTCTCAGCCTGGGCGTGTGTATGGGTTTGCAGGCATGTGCCTCTCTGGGGAGGAGTGGAAGATACTTATTTCAGTATTGTCTTGCGAGCATCATTTATATGCTGAACACACACCATGTGCTCTCTACAGTATTTTTCAAGCAGGCTCTGTCGTTCTGGCAGCAGCCAGGAAGCAGCCTCTGGTTACAGAGCACTGGCAGCTCTGCAGGTACTGCAGAAGGTCTGACTTCCTTCTCAGTCCCGGGCACCACCTTGGTCTCTTGCCACCTCAAAGGCCACACTTAAAAATCAGCAGTGAGTGCTGGGAGTAAACCAGAAGAAAACATCAGAGACTTCCAAACTGTTCTTTCTTTAGTCCCCAAAGTGTATTTTTTGCCCTTTGGGGTGACGTGGGTGGATAGGGAACTTTACCTCATTTGCTTTCCTGAAACCTGTTAGAAGTACAAGTGGGGCGGCTGCGTGATTTGTGTGTGCACGCAGAAGAGGGACATCTGAATTGTAAATAGCACCTGCTAAATTATTATTAAGTGAAAGCTGACGTGGGAGGAGTTCTCAGGAACAAAAAACCTCAAGTCTTTAAATAAAAGTCATTCCAGCTGTTTTAACAGTGTCCCCTGGCTGCACCCTACCTACTTCAGCTCATGTAGATGCTATGAGGAGTTATGTGAGTCATATCAAGGACAGGGAAGGCCCCATTAAATCCAGTTACTATCAGTTTTGTGAGAGCTTTAAATGACTACACTAAACTCATTATTAAAGAAAGGAACTATCAATTTTATTTAATGCATGGTGCCCAACCCTGATTCTGCTCCCAGCCCAGAGATTCGCTGTGCTCAAGGGTGATATAAAACTAAGACTTACACTCTTCAGGACATGTATTCAGCTGTTGTGGCATCCTGGCTTCATCCTGGCTGGCTAATAGAGGCCTCCCTGGCACCCATGCCAGGGAAGGGACCAGCTCAGTTGGAATTGCCACTTGGCTTAGTCCAGCCAAAGCTTTTGGTGGTGTCGGTGAGGCTGCTGAGCTGGGCTTCAGGTGGGCAGGAATGCTCAGTGGGTGAAGCTGCTCATGCCAAGTGTCCTCACTCCCTCCACTGCTGGCAGGGTGCAAAAAGATGAGGAGCCAGGTGCCAGCCTTGGGCATTCTGTGCAAAATGCAGCAAGGTGACTGCTAGGATCTTCCTGCAGAGAAGGAAAGTGATATGAGAGGCCCAGCCTTGCGCAGGAGGTTTCTTGTCAGACCTGTGAATGGGGGTTAAGAGAACTTCTCCCAAGTGAAACATCCCATTTTCCATTCCTCCACAGCTTATGGCCCCTCTGTCTTTCCAGGACCCCAGGAGCAAGAATAGTCCCTGGGGGTGATTCCCACTGTCTCTGAGACATTGGTGCCACTGGACTTGGGTGGTGTGATTCACCCCATTACTGCTGGCTTGTTCCCTCGTGGATATTGTGGCAAGCTGTTGTCAGCCTGTGTAATCAAAAGGCTGAAGGTGTAAATCATATTACAGGCTGTAATGAGGAATTTGATTCCTGTAACAAAACCATCCAACTTTTATTCACATTTATTACTATTCCTGCTATTGCCATGGAGCAAAAATCCTTTTTGAAAGAAACAACATGCCATCAGCACAGTTTTATTGTGTCCTCAGGAAATTTAGGATTGTGTTTTTCTCGCATTAACTGCACAGGAAAATTTGCAATAAAAATTACTTTTCTGCAGAAGCCGCCTTTTCCCATCACCAAGCTGTCAATCAGCCTGTAATTTCTTGGTATCGGACTGTGCTGAAGAACTCACTGAGTTATTTTCCTTACAATGCATGCCCTTAAAACCTCAAACATGAGAAAATAATTTTGGATGTAAGGAAGAAGATTTCATAGTTCTTTTTTTAGAGAAAAAGAAAAAACCTTTTCTGTGATGAGATGTAACCTCTGAGGAGGGCAGCACCGGCAGCAGAGGAGTCCGAACTCCTCGCTTTATCCACAGAAGCACTGCTTCTTTCATCCCCTCCGTTTTTGGGGTGAGTCAGTGTTTATCCCCTGCTCCTGTCCTCTGCTGAGGCTGCCAGCAGTGTTTCAGGGACAGCAAGGGGCTGGCTGTTGATGTGGAAACCAGTCCCTAACAACAACTCGTTTCACCAAAGGGCACAGGCAGCAGCCATCTGACATTGACAATGTTGAGTGACTGCTGACCTTGTTTTTAGCGTCAGCTGATATCGAGTGGAGCCCTGCCAGTTTGCACCAGTTGAAAGCCTGTCCCTTAATGGTGGCGATGATCCTGATTTGTACAGTGGCACTGAGAAAGTTGCAGCTGCTGTGCTTCACATCCTTGACTTTAATTTGCCATGCCTCAGTCTTTTGGTGTTATCTTTAGAGGAGAGTGCAGGAAGAACGTCTCTCCTTGTTCTGCGTCAGTCATTTTTCCCCTTTTCATTTTCTACGAAGAGAGATTGCTCAAGCACGCCGTGGAATGAAAGCCATAAAACTATAAATTACACCTCTGCTAGATCCACAATATGTTACCAATTACATCTGCCATATTATTTGCGTCCAGGGGGAAAACATACATCAAACCACCCCCTCTCTCCAGGCAGGTCAGTACTGTACTCGAAGGAACACTGTGATTCTTCTTAATCAGTGGAAAAACAAACATGGTTTTGGCTCACTCACACACAATCTTTGTGTCCAGGATGACAAGTTGAGTAGCCCTGCTGTGGTTCTCTGAGCTCACCACCCACCACATGCCATGGCATTCGTGACAGCATCGTTGCCCTGTGGAAAGGAGAGAGCAGAGAAGGTACTTCTCCAGCAGGGCAAGGAGCTGAAGGGTATCTGAGCATCCAGTTGCAGCAACCTTGGAAATTGCAGCCCAGGAGGTTGGGGGAGCAGGGGGTAAAAGGCACAACAGTAAACAATCCTAAATCCACTTAGAGACAGGAGTCATGTCTGCAGAGTGGAGCATGCTATGGTTTCTATGATTTGCAGGGCTTCCTTGCTAGACTGGGATCAGTGGGGTTTTGTGTGCTGTGTTCAAGCCCAGGGGAGGGTTTCCCCATGTGTCCTGAAGGGGTTTTCTTCTGCATCTGCTCTGTCCTCAGAAATTCATCACTGCTGAAAGGGTGAAGGCAGGGGTGCTGAAGCAAAGTGGAGAGATTGCTTGGCCTGTTACTTCTGAGTAGTTACTCATTGTAGGTTTTGGCTTGCCACAGCACCCCTCTCCTGAGCCCCTCCTGGCCTTTGGGCTGCTGGGAATTAAGTGGAAAAAGAGAGTTGGGTGTGTTTAGATCTGTTAACTTGCCTACCGAGCTTTGTGAGTGTGGAGTGACATTCATATTTTTCTATATGAGTAAGTTTATGCATGCCTGTGTGTGAGTGTGTCTATGTACACATGAGCTCCAGAAAATCTTCTGAAGAGGAACAGGGACTAGTGAAGTATGAGGAGACCAAGTCAGATACTGTCATGCCTCCACATGAAGAAGTCATCCATGTGCACTGCAGGGTTTGTTGTGGCTTTGTTACTGAAGCATTCATTCAGCTTTTAACTTTTTTAAGTTGAAAACAAGTCAAGGTTATGTTTGTGCTTAATAATTCAATAATGGTGCCAGCTCAGCATATTGTCTTTTTCTTCCCTAGTCATTCTGGTTTATTAAAAAGAAACACTGATGACAGATAGAAGGGTGAAGGAGGCTGTGCCTTTCTGCTCTAACTCCTGCCGGGTGCTGATTCCTTCCCCAGAAGTCCCCATGGATTTGTGTTCTTCACAAAATGTTTGTCCCAGCAGTACTATCCCTACCCTGGGGAGGGAAAGCTGGCAGCGAGTCAGGACTTAGCTGTCCCCTTCCCCATGCACCACATCTTTTCTTCTCTGAATAGGCACTTTTTCTGTTTCAGTGGAATATTACTCAGAATTCTTCAGTAAGTCTGTCTCAGTGATGCATTATTTTCACTTTGGTTATGAGGTTGTGGGGTTGTTTTTTGGTGGTCTGGGTTTTTTTAAAAAAAGATTTAGAAGATCATTAACTCTTCTGAAACCAAATAAGCTTGCATTAAAATAGGTTTTTGTCTTTCCTGTGGAAATAAAGCTATATTAGGAGCTAATTCTGCCACATGCTAATGTGTATGTTGCTTCATAAACAATGCTGTTCATTTCCAGGGGATCTGCTTCCCGGTAATGGTATTGTCACTGTGAATAAGAATAGATGAACAAAATTTTAGAAATCTGGGAGCACTGACAGCACACAGTGAAGCTCATGTTGTGTAACTCCCATCTCCAGTGTCCCTGAGCACAGACTAGCATTGTGCACAATTCCCACTCACAGAGTTGGCAAGCAATCTGAAACATCATCTTCTTCTGTTCTGGCTCCTCAGCTTTATCTGTGCATCTCCATTTGCTCACAGTATATCATCTCCTGGTCCCATCTTCACTCTGTGCAGGCCAGAAGGTACACAGTGGTTTTATGGGCACAAGTGGAGGGCTTAAGTCAGATCCACCAAACTGCTTAAGATTGGATGAGCCTGAGGATTTGAGATTTGGCTTCTGTAGTCAGAATACTTTGCAGTATTTGACATGAGTTCTTCCAGAGAGCTACATATATTCCTGGAGACAATGGGAATAGGAGTCTCTTTAGGCAGGGGAGGTAAAAATAACATGCACATTCCTGTCATTAAAAATGAAAAGGGGGAGAGCAAGAGAGCAGAAATCTTTATGTTGGTATAGTTCAATCTGGGGTAAGGATTTATTTTAGAGCATAATATTTTACTTGTGTCAAATACGTATTTCTGGAAGAAGTTGATTTTTGTGTGTGTGCATGTAATGTATCTGAAGCCTGTATCCCATTTCCCTTTCCTGCCACTGGGCAAATGAAAAAAGCTGGGGAAAGCATCTTGACACAGTGGTTTCACTCTGATGTTGTATTGCAGGTATGGCCTCGCATGTGCAAGTTTTCTCTCCTCATACCCTTCAGTCAAGTGCCTTCTGTAGCGTGAAGAAACTGAAAGTGGAGCCGAGTTCGAACTGGGATATGACTGGGTACGGCACACACAGCAAAGTCTACAACCAGGGCAAGAACGTGCAGTCCTCCCAAGCAGCCGCCGCAGCAGCCGTCAACGCCTCCCTGCAGATCCCCAACCCCAGCATCCCTTACGAGCAGACCATCATCTTCCCAGCAAGCACGGGGCACATCGTGGTTACATCTGCCAACAGCACCTCCGGCGTGGTCGCGGTGTCTGGGCAAACGCTGGGCGGGCCGCACAACCTGATGCGTCGCAGCACTGTGAGCCTTCTGGACACCTACCAAAAATGTGGACTTAAGCGCAAGAGCGAGGAGATTGAGAACACAAGCAGCGTGCAGATTATCGAGGAGCATCCGCCAATGATTCAGAACAATGCCAGTGGGGCCACTGTAGCCACCGCCACCACCTCCACGGCCACTTCCAAAAACAGTGGCTCCAACAGTGAAGGGGATTACCAGCTGGTGCAACATGAGGTGCTCTGTTCCATGACCAACACGTACGAAGTGTTAGAGTTTCTTGGCCGTGGAACCTTCGGACAAGTAGTCAAATGCTGGAAACGTGGCACTAATGAGATTGTGGCTATCAAGATCCTAAAAAATCACCCTTCTTATGCCCGGCAAGGCCAGATTGAAGTGAGCATCCTGGCTCGGCTGAGCACGGAAAGTGCGGATGACTACAACTTTGTCCGTGCTTATGAATGCTTCCAGCACAAGAATCACACATGCTTGGTATTTGAAATGTTGGAGCAGAACCTCTATGATTTCTTAAAACAAAATAAATTCAGTCCCTTGCCCCTTAAGTACATTCGACCAATTCTCCAGCAGGTAGCAACTGCCCTAATGAAGCTGAAAAGCCTGGGACTGATTCATGCTGATCTCAAACCAGAGAACATCATGCTGGTAGACCCATCCCGACAGCCATATAGGGTCAAGGTCATAGACTTTGGTTCAGCTAGCCATGTGTCTAAGGCTGTGTGTTCTACTTACCTTCAATCTAGATACTACAGGTAAGAGACTGGACTCATGTAACACTACTAGGAGAAGTATTTTACCTATGGGAATTTTCTTGCATTCATTTAAATGAGTGAGATTCACCCCTTAATTCTAAACAGAGATGGCTCTTAGAATAGCTTGTTGATGGTAAGAAAAAATTATGTCCTAACCTCTTGGAGTTTACTTGCATTGAAAACCATTGTAAGTTTGTAAATAATCTTTAAGTGGTGCAAAAATAGAGTTTGCCGGTTACAGTTTAGAAAGTCTTTCACTTCTATCAGTTTGTTCTCTCTGGAACTGTTTCCAGGAGAGGGGATGTCCACATTTCCATTCCAGGTCAATGGATGTAGGTTCTTGGTTTCAGAACTGCTTTAACCTAAACAGTCAATCAAACAATCTCAAATGTGTTGTCCAGTCAGTACTCATGTATGAAACCAGGCACTTAACAAGTGTAAGGCTGGCCCACAGGAAAACTGTATGAATGCAGAAGATGGTTTGTCAAGGGTTAGTTTTCACACAGGTCTAAATCAATGGGAGTCTTCTGGCTGGCTCTTAGCTCTCCTCCAGGCAAGTATTGTCAGTGATTGGGTGTTGGAGTGAGGACCTGTTGTTTGTTGATTCCCACTCACAGTGCTTTGTTACATGCTAGCATGGAGCTGTGACCTCAGCACAGGTGTGCCCTAAGTGAAATGTGTGAACCAGGTATATTCCTCTTCAGCCTGTTGAACAGTTTCATCAGAGCAGCCTCATTTCATAGCCCCTGGCAGGGCATCCTCACCCTCTGTCTTGACTCCAAGACACAAAGTCTCTCTTGCAGATGTTCTCAGACCCACTCTTTGGTAGCAGTCAGCTTGACTCAGCATCGTAGGGACCAAGAAAAGCAGGTCTACTGCTGCTTCAGGCGTGGGGGGAAATACAGAAGGGGGTGAAGGGAGTTGCCTTTAGATAACAGCTGAATTTAGAAATGTTCAGACCACTTTTTTGTTGTTGTACCTCTGTGAAACAAGGGCAAAGAGAGAAAATCCAATCCTCCTTCATGATGGATTTAATGAGAATCAGTCCTGGCAGCATCCACGGCTCATCAGATGGGTTACAAAAAAAGCAGGGCAGTTCATCTGTTTGTAAATAGAGAAGAGATCTGTCTCATACATGGTGAGGACTGGGGTTGAAAAACCAACATGAGTTGATAACAGTCCCTTTTCCTACTTCATTAATTTCACAGTGGCAAAGCCTACCTGAACTCTGAGCTTGGAGAGGGTTAATTTTCACAGGAACAGGAACTTAGTGTAGCACTGCAGCAGCTGATCTTTATCTGCTTGTCCTTTGCTCTGAAGGAGGCCAGGAAAAAATCCCCAGCCCTAGTTTATACCTTAGAAGAGGCTTATTAAATAAGATATTCTACCTGATGACAGTCCCATCCTCCAGGAGAGACATGTTTCTGTGGTAAATATGCAAAAGCTTTTAGAGTTGCAATTACCTGACAGACTAGGATAAAAAAAAGAAAGATAATACAGGCATTTTGTTGTTGAGTTACCTGTGATTCTGTGTTAGCAGCCTATGTCCCTAGCTGAAAGACAGAAGGGGCAGCCAAAATGAAATATGTGACAGAAAGCTGAAATGAAAGAGAAAAATGGTTCATTCTCAGTGACAAACAAGGAATATTTTTGTGGCAGTCTCTGGGGAGGAAAAGACTTCATAAATTTGCTTTTTATATTTTAAATGTTATTCCTGCCCAGTCTGAAGAGCTTGATAGATAGTAAGTTCTGTCTAATTCCTCCCTTGTTTTCCATGCCTGAATTAGTGGGAGGAGGGGAAAAGGCGTAGCAGCTCACCAGGAAAAAAAAAAAAAAAAAAAAGAAAAATCTCATTGGATTGAATTACATCAGCAGGGGGCTGCTGATTAAGCTAAATTCAAGTCATGAGGAAAATTTATGTTCTTCTTCATTTTCTGATGGGGAAAATACAGCACAGAGTAAAGACCCCTTCCACTCTAAAATGAAAGAACTTTCGTGCTAAGGAAAACACTGGGCTTTATAAAGATTTCATGTGTCTTCCATTTAATTTACACTTGTTCTGCTTGCTGGAGTATAAAGACAAGGGGATGCCTTCAAGAAATGGCACATTTAAGTTGGATGTGAAGGAAAAGCTTCCTCAGACCAGTGAAACCTCTCAGACTCTAAGCAGTCATGCTCAAGGAGTGACAGAAGCCCCGTGCCCCATGCATTTAGGGAGAGATGAAGCAGAGCACAGGGGACTATAAAGTACAGGCTGGATCTCAGCTGGAGATTTTTCATCATGGACTTTCACAGGCAAATTCCTAAGCTGTCTCCATATTTTATTAACAGCTTGCTTTTTCTTTTTCCTATCACTGCTTTTGAGAACGTGATGGCCAAATCCTTTGAAGGATTGAAAAGTGTGTGGGATCCTGCTCCTTCTCAGAGCAATGTAAGGCCTTTCCTCTTCCTGTAAATGATAGCCTCATTTTCTTCTCCTGAGCATGGAAGACAAAATGTCTTTAAGCAAACTCTGGGCTTTTTCTTGACCTGAATCTGCATAACCCAGCATAAACCAGAGAGCCCCATGGCTGCTTGCAGACTTTCCATGGGTGATTTGCCATTGCTGCTCTGTAATATGCTCTGAAGATGAACAGGATCCCTCAGCCCAGTTTCTTGTGGGAAGAATGGTGGGCAGATTGCTGTTGTGCTGCTGGCACTGCTCAGGCACCCTCAGGGGCTGGATGCCCCAAACCCAGAGCTGTTTCTGTCCCACCAGGGATGTTTCTAAGCAAATGGAAGGATGGTAATGGTATTGAGGTGACAGAGCAGGATGAAAAATATCAAAAATGGTATTAAAATGTCTTTAGTTCAGCAGAATTTAGCTCCCAGCCCTCTTAAGAGGATACAGCCTCCTCCACGCTAGATCTGCTGCCACAGGTACTACTCAGGAGATCTCTCTCCCTTGCTCCTGACTGCAGGAACCCGTGGGAGGCAGAACATGACAGCCTGAGGTGGGCTCTGCAGGAACTGCCCCACTGCCAGGAATCCCTCTCTGGGAGGGCAGTGCTGCTGTGCCTCCAGTGCCTGCTGCAGGCCTCCAGAGAAGGAGGAGCCCCAGCAGGGTCACACCATAGGCCCTGCCTGGTGTGACAAAGGACATCACAGCCACAGCCTGTGGTCAGAGCTGTTATCTGAAAGGGGGAGTGCTGTGAAGAGGATCATCCCCCTCCTGCCCACCTATCTGCAGCCTGGGTGCAAAACTTGCTGTGGTGCAAAGTGGCATCCTTAGTCTGTAGGGGGCTGGAACATAAGTAAATAAAGGTAGTATAGAAAGTAATCTCACCCCCTAAAGAGTTGCAGCTGAGCCAATTATTAAGGATTAGCAGCAGGCCTGATGTTAACAGGCCACACCTGTAGCCAATCAGAAGAGTGTTATAAAAGAGTGGATTGGGTGGTTGAGGAGAACTGGAGTCAGAGCTGGCTACTGTGAGGACAAGAAAGAGTCAGTGCCTAGAGGAGCTGTCTCTGAGAAACATCAAGGAGGTATGAAACTCTAGCAATATGGAACCCTTGCAATGTAATGACAGTAGAACTCTTGTACTATAATGACAACATTAGTCAGTGTGTGTAGGACCTCACTGATGGCCATCCAAATGTCCTTACTTAAGGGAGGGGTCCTAGCCTGCTCCCCTGGTCACCATAGTCCGTCATCTTGTCCCTTACCATCAGCTGCATCAACCTGGGCCTGATCACTGACCCTTCAGGGAGGTTTGTGGTGGTGCAGCCGTGGTCTGGAGGTGCCTGAAGGAGAAGGTGAAGAACTGAAGCTGATGCTAGAGGGCTGCTCTGCCCAGCTCTGAGTTCAGGAGTAGGGCTCTGCACTTTGCAGTTTTAGCCAGACATGCTTAAGCTAGAAGTGAAGCCCTGTTCACAGAGTAATGGATCAAAAAGCTGTGATAGCCTCTGCATCACAGGGTATATTCCTGGGATTTTATTTTGGTTCTTTTCATGCTGCAGTTGGAAGGGGAGATCATGGAGGTAGTTTCTATGATCTCCCTTTTGCAGAGGGTCAGAGGAATGAATGCCCAGAGAGATCCCTTCTGGGTTGATCAGCTGTGCATGAACAGCTTCCTGGGAGCACCCATATCCTGAGAAATACAGGGCTCAGGCTGCAACAGGTGGCTCTTTGTCAGAGCCCCATTCATGCACCCAGGTGGAAGAGGGGGTACAGCCCTCTGGGAGGCTGGAGTGGTAGAGGGAGAGGTGAAGTCATCCCTTGTTGGAACAAGAGCACTTCCCTATCGTGGGCTGGCAGTGTGGGGGTGCTTGGAGCACTCCCAGCTTTGTTACCTTGCCCTCTTGGCTTTTCTTTGCTGTTCAGCTGAAACAGCTGCTGTGTTGGCACCTCGGGGATGACAATGTTTTGCTAATTAATGGTGTAATCACCTTATGAGAGTTTCAGAATTTGAAAAATATTGCAGGTATAAAATAATGGCTGTCACCCCTTCACTGTTAGCGAATAAATTCAGGGTTGGTTCCTTGTTTTCAAAAGCCTTTTGGTATGTGGCTTGTCTGGCTTGGGTTGAGGTGTCTGCTTTGTAGGTAAGTGGCCTTTGATGAAATGTTTGGATAACAGAGATTGAGGCTGAGTACCAGTTTGAAGAGGTGTTTATCAGTCTGGTTTCAGACTCTGCAAGGAAACATGCATGCATAAAGGCTACGTGCATGTTGTCAACCACACATACAGAGCGTGCAGGTGTGGCTTTTAACTGGCCCTGCATGCTTAGCTGGGTGAGAGCAGGCCCTGAGGGGTGCAGGGGGTTAAACTGGGTCCCTCTTGCCACACATGGACATTGTGCCGTGTCAGGTATTGGTCTTTCAGCCATGCTGACAGGAAGCCAAAGCAAGTTAGATTTCTGAGCAAAGTCACAACGTGTTCCCCATTGTGTGACTCACAAATGTGTCATTCTGGTCAAAACTGCCCTTTAAATGAGGCAGTTGTAATGACACAGGGATGGGCTATGCTTTTTTGTTTGCTCACTGAATTGGCATCTGCTATGTCCTTGTACAACACTTATATTTCAATGCATTTGTATTTCAAAATCTTCTGCCATTCTGGACTTGCAAAAACAATTCTATCTCAGATTTGACTGTGTTTGCAGCTGTGGGAGCCACATTGTTCTGCCAGTCTGTTTCATTCCTACCTGCAACATTCACTGCTTTACTGACTCTGCCTGCCCAAGGTAAAAAGCAGGATGGTTTGAGGAGCGAAGTTTCTTGAGGGGACTGGAGTGAAACCAAGAAGTTCATTGCTGAAATTAAGCTCAGTTTCACTTGGTGACAATCACACCTGTAGGACTGCAAGCTTGTGAAACTGGCAATACATTGCAGATGACTTTGTGGAGGAAAGCAGACTTCTAACTACACTATTTTAAGCAGCTGTTAATTTCTTTCCCAAGGGCCCTTGGAATTTGAAGTTGTTTTTTCAGAATCAAAATTCAACAGGATTTTTTTTTCAAAGTCAACGTCAGATTAATTGAATCTCAGCTTTATTCACCCAGACTACCGAGTCTTGGAAAGCAAGAGACATTTAGCTGAAAGCTTTTGGCTTTGACCTACCTTTGGGATGGTCAGGCCAAGTTGGTTTTTGGTTTTACAGAACTCAAGCAAAGATAGTTCTTTGCTAAGTTCCTTTGTGTGTAAGTCATCTCGGAGAAGGGATGGCAAACCAACATTGTGCTCATGGTGCATCTAACTGGAGGCTGTGTGTCTGTACTCCCTACCTGGGGTCTAATTTAAAACAGAAAAACCTGTATTTCAGCCTAAACAATCTCCTCATACTAGACCCTCCCTAGTGTTTTCTCTGTTGAAACCTTCTTACTATTTCCCTAAGTATTTTTTATTTTGCTCTGAGCAGGCAGGCCAGCTCCTCCTGTATCTTCTCAAAGCTGGTGATATGCCCCTTTCCCTGGGCTGCCACAGCACCTTCCTGCCCAGCTCCAGCTGCTCTGAGAGGAGCCCTGTGTGGAGTCAGAAAGGCTGTCTGTCACAGGAGGGCTCTGTTTATTTATTAACCAAGGGAATAAAATATGCCCAGTTACGTGCCTCCGGGCTCAGGAAGATTTGTACCAAAGGTCTGTTTGCAAGGAGCCTGACAGGGAGCCTTTCCCCAGCAAAGAGAAGGCTCTGGTAGACCAAGGAAGGGAGAAGTCTCATGCTGTTTCCTTTTACCTCATCTGTGTCTGAGAGGTGGAAAATCAAATATCACAACCAAGTGCTGAGCCAATCCTTTCAGTCCCCTCTCCTCTCTCTGGAAACAGCTCCTGTATGGCAAAGATGGGGCGCTGACAGTAATTACTCCTGCACATCTCAGTTTTGTCTTGGTGGCTGGGAAGGAAGGAACCTCTGTGTCCACAGGCAGGGATCAATTCATGAAGGGTGTTTTGGATCAGAGATGAGTGTGTGAGCACAGCCAGAGGCAGGCACCAGGGTTGGAAGCAGCGCTCTTCCATCAGCTGGTGCTACCCCTTGGGTAGCAAACAAAACTTGGGGAGAAAAGGTAAATGTAATTTTCCCAAGGCTGCTGCAGCTTTTAAACTCATCAGTGATCCCCACAAAGGGAAAGGCAGTCCTCTGGGTGTAAGCAGCCCCATTCACCCTCAGGGGCAGTGCCCACAGCCCAGGCAGTGCTGTGCAGGCAGGGAGCAGGAGCAGAGCCATGGTGATGTGGCTGCTGAGCAGGGCTCAGTGGTCAGCCACCAGCTCTGACACAGGTCCTGCCCAAACTAGGGTGACTCACCTCATTCTCCTCCACATCACCTCCAGAGGGACATGACTTTAGAGCTGTGCTCCCCTTTCCCTCCTCCTCCCCTACTCCAAAACTGACCCATTTAGGCAGACCTTCCCTCTGAGGTCATTTGCACCACCCAGTGCCACACAGTGCCATGGCTGACCTCCCCAAAAGCAGTATCTTCCAGTTTGGAAACAAATAACACTTCAAATGGGGTAAGGAGGAGTTCCCAATGTGCTTTCTTTCAGGGCCTGCAGAGAGGAGGCAGTGTGCAAATGCACTTATTACCACCACCTGAAGTCATCTGGGTACTCTTAACCTGAACATCACAAATCTTCTTTTAAACCCAGCAGAGAATCCTAAAGTACTCTCTACCTTCTTTACTCTTGCTCTCAGAGTAGTTTCAGTAACATTGTGAGGATCAGGGAGTGACTTGGAAGTCACACTACCCCCACTTGTAGGATGGCTACAGGTGTTGGGTTTATGGGTTTTTGGTGGTTTTTTTGTTCCCTTTCTTCTTCTGCTACTGTTTGTCTCTCATCACCACCAAAACAAGCCTGTCACAGGATTTCCTGCTGTCTATTTTTCTTCTCTTAAGCTTTATAAACACAGTAAGTCCTGTTAAGGCAGGAGCCTGGTGAAATGATGTGAAAAATCAAGGTCACTCTTGTATTTACTGTACCAGGGCAAGCCTGAAACAGGTACAAATAGCCAGCTTGTGTTACTTGAAAAGAACTATTTACCTACAAGAAATCAAACCCTTCCTTTTGCAGCTATTGGCTGTAGCACTTCAGACACCATCTCTGTAGTACATAAAAGGCACGCAGTGTTTTGGTAAAGATACCTGTGCTCAGCTCAGGAGCTGGGATGTGACCAAGCTCAGTGTGGTGACAACAGGCTGCAGTGACAATGTGAGTGAAGGTACAACTCACAGGGCTACAGAGAGCCAGCAGCAATCAGAGCTGCCTGTTTGCCTTTGTGTGAAAAGCATAAAGTTTGGTCTCTGCTTCTAGCTGCTTACTTCAGTGGTTTTGTGTTTGCCCTCCTTTCTCTCCTCCCACTCCTCCCACACACTTTCCTCACCAAGGGCAAAGGAAGCAGAGCAGGGAGAGGGTGCTCTTGTTTGCAGCTCCAATGCCAAAACAGCAGCAGCAGCTGATAGGAGCAGTGGTGTGGTGACTACAGATGTCACTCTAGCAATAAGTGACCAGTGAAGGAGAGTGCACTGCAGTCACACTTATACACTAGTAGCTTTTACTGTGTCATCCTACATCTATTTCAATGTGTATTTGGTCAGGGCAGTAGCTGGCCAAGGGCAGAGGTGGCTCCTGAGAAGCAGGATGAGTTGAGGGGCTGTTGGGATGAGATTGGTGCTCCAAGTGTGAAAATAAAAGAATTATGAGCAGTGAGATTCCTCATCCTCTCCTGAGTATGCAAAAGCATTAGCAACACAGTTTGCACAGGATTTCAGGGATACTTTGCTCAAGTACCATGTATTTAAATCCTATCAGGTTTTTACCTCCCCCTGTACATTTGCTCAGTGCAGGCAAGAGATGTAAATGTAACATGGAGGAAGCTTACTGTGGATGCCTGTGCATTCATTAGGTTCACAAGTTTTAGGCCCCAGCACAGCAGTACTGGAGAGCTGAATTACACTGAAGAGCATTTTCTGGTTAGGAAGTATTTCTGCTCTGCTGCTTATTAGCAATGAGGTTAGAAAAGTGACTGGTGTTGGTTTATAAATGAATGAGTCGTTACCAGAAGAGAAAAATTACCTGAAGATGCAAAAACTAATATGGGGTTTTACATTCCCCAGCTTCAGACCCCTGAATGACATGACTCCAGTCCCCAGTTTCTGTCCTCTCAAACCATTTGCTGCACTGATGCCTCAAATTAGCCTAAGCTCATGTAAAGGCACCTTATTCTCAGGTGGGAGCTCAGTAGCTACCTCCTTCTCCAGGTCATGTTGGGTAAAAGGAGTAACTCTCAAGCAGCTGAGAGTGGTTATCTTGCTTGATAAACACTAATCTTGTGGCCTGACTTAAGCTGAGTTATAGCCACAGCTGTTAGCTGTTTAAGAGGGATGCTCAAGGAAAGATCCTTTGCCTTTTAGGCTAGATCATACAGGAGTTATTTGGTGCTTTACATGGAAAAAAGAAATGCAGAAGAGAGGCATCCATACAAGTATATATATATATATATATATATATATATATATATATATATATATATATATATATAAAATCTCTCGGCCGCAGTGAGAGATTCACAGTTCTAAGAGGAAGAAGTAAAAAGGGAGAGGCTCTAGGAACTGAGAGAGGGGAAGGGCAGAGGAGGAATCCCCTTACAGACCATGGTTACCTGCAAGTTGCTGTTCCCCATAAAAGGAAAGGTGTGGGAGGAAAGAAGATGAAGTTTCACCCTTCTTGCTCTTTGGAGACTTCAAGGCCAGAGATAGCCAATTTCCATCAGGACAGCATCCTCGTCTGTGATGGGCTGGAAGGTAATCTGTGAGTTCTTGAGTAGCAGCTTGACCTGTTCTTTTTGCTTATTGAAGGGCAAGGGTAATTGCAGACATTGTTTTACCTGTACAGGCATTGGGTCATTTTGCTTTACCTTTAATTTTTTGTTTTACCTTTATTTTGCCTTTGTGACTGCATGGGACAGTACTTAGGTGGACGTCCAGTGTCCAGGTTCTGTCCCTGCTTCTGCTGCTTTACATCAGCCAGAGAGTAGCAGATTTCTACCCACTAGTAAATCTAGTGTTTGTCTCCAAAGGCTTCTGCTCAGGGGGAGTGGCAGGGTAGATGTGGTGGAATTGATCTGAATCTAACTGAAGTGACTCTGACTTGAAAATTCTGTAGTTCAAAGAGTTGTGTTAGCTCCTTGTCATTATTTTGGTTTTTTGTCAACCACTGCCATTTGTAGCTGTTTTGGAGCAGAAGTTGCCAAAAGCAGTATAATACCCCAGGCCTGCTGAGACATGAAAAGTGCTGAAAGGTTTATGCTATCATCACTGAATTTCTACCTTTGTGAGAGGCTTGGGGCAGTTTTCAGATAACTCTGGTGACTTACACAGCTTTAAGAAGCTCACCAGCTGAAGCCTTTTGAGGATAAGAATTGTGTGTTCTAGCAGCTGATGCTTGTGCTCACTGCTAGAGGCAGACAAGGAGAAGTTAGCAGTGTTTCAGCTGACATCAGGAGGAGCTGCACTACACTGAGTTGTAACTGCACACAGGATGGTTGGATGGCTTGTGATAAACATGGTGCTGCTCAGCAGTATTTCTACCTGTACCTTCCAGTCTAGATGTGTCTGTGCCATTTACCTTGTGCTGTTCTCCTGGAATGCTGTGCTTGCTGAAGCAGGGCTGTGTTTACAGCACCTTGTGCACAAAGGTTTTTGTGGCTGAGGCCCTTGAACAAAAGGGTGATAGGGTATAACAGTGCATATGACAATGAGGGGTGGCACACGTGTTAATGTGACAGCTGGTGTACAGAAGGAAAGCTGATGGCCTTTTTTGGATTCACCAGGGTAAGAATTTGTGTTTCCAATAGTTGCTTCCATGCAGAGCTTTGCACTCAAAGTCTGGGAGGGGAGTGGCAGGGGGAAGGAGCATCTGATGAGTTAAGAAAAGTTTCAATATATTTAGTTTTAAGAATGTTTTACTTGCCAGTGGGAGACTGCAAACAGAGACTAGTCATCCAAGGAGGAAATAGAGTATTTCTTTGATGCTCACAAAAGTATTAAGAGAGGCAGATGAAATATAAAATGTAAACAGGTTTGTTTAGCTGAGGCTGGATGAATTTGCTGGTAACTGTGCTAAAAAGTTAATGATGAAATATTGCCAGTTGATTTCAGTAGGTAAAAGGAAGTAATGGTGACAGCCTGTATCAGAAATAAAAGCTTATCTAAGTGATCTCATCCCCATAGTTGTCAAAAACACAACTCGTGTCATTGTTACTGGCTTGTTAAATTAGTGGACTGGGTTCTGAAGGGCTGCATGACCACAAGCAAGAGCGGGAGGCAGTCATATTGCTGTTTCTGGAGGCTCATTTGATAACCTATCTCCTCTTGGCAGGTGTGTGAGGGAGCAGGGAAGAGAATGGCACTATGGGCTGGATTTCCCTTAGCAATGCCAATGTGGGTGCAGGGATGTGGTGACTCCAAATGTATTCCTTTGTAAGGAGGTCAAAGTACAGCTTGATGTGTAAGATATATAATGAGGGACAGAAAGAAAGGCATGTTAACTGTGTTGGAAGATAAGATTCTGTCTTTGAATGGATTCTTGTTATTTTTGCTGATGTTACTTTCAGCAAAAAAAAATTATGTTGAAATTATTCTTTCTTCTCCATTGTTTGGCTCTTGTTCTCAGCTTTGTTATGGCCACAAAGAGAGGATAAAAATGGATTGGCACAAAGTTGAGTTTCCTGTATCATTTAGAGTTATGTTTTCAGCCCTTAGCACTTTGGTAGGGTCTGTTCTTCATTTTGAAAATAGCAATAAAAGAGCAGAGAACATAAGAAAACACAATTCTATATTATTTTTTTTTCTAATGAAATTGTCAGTGCTAGCCTGAACTCTGCCTCTGATCTGTATGAAGTCCCTGAACTGTACCATTGGAAGAGAGCAGATCCAAAAGGAGAGATAAAATATCCATGTGCCTGGCTACTTTAGGAGGTAGTAAAAAGCTCCCGACATCTTGCTTGTTTTTAATCTGTATGTTTATGTCTACATAAATCCTTTGGGAATGAACTTTAAACATTTACATTGGATCTAGAGAATTACCTTCCAGCATCAGTACCTATGATCCAGCAAGAGTAACTAAGATTAAGTTTATGTGAATGGCCCTCTTGGCTTTCAGAGCTGTGAGTAATGTTAAAGATGTGTTGTGTTGCTGCTCAAATGGGAAATGGTGGTGATGAGCATGAAGTGGTGCAGTGGATTTGCTGTTTGTGTGTGCATGGGGAGATGGCTCATGTCTTGGGAAGAGGATCCATCTGCAGTGAGTGGCAGCTAAGCATCAAGACACAGCTGACAGCCCCCACCCTGGGCCACTTTGGTGGGGAGCTGCTGTTGAGTGGCCCTTGAACAAACCCAAGCCTTCAGCCCCCTCATCAGAGAAGGGAGGAATTGCCAGCTGCTTTTCCAGCAGCTCTAGGAGTGCAGCAGTGCCTGCCCCATCTAAGTTGTCAGGATCTTTTCCTAGCACCTTGATGCCCATCTCAGACTCTGAAGGGCAGCCAAAGTAGAAGTCAGAGAGGGGAAAAAGCAGCAGCAAACCCAGGATATGAGAGGTTGGTTCAGATTAAAACAGAGGATGGCAAAGCTCAGAGTTGCCCTAGATAGCCAAACAGATCACTCCTTGCAGCCCTAGCCTGTGGTTTGGTCTTACATGGGATTTGAAATGGTTTGTTTCCAGTTCAAGGTGTGTGCTTTTGAGCAGCTGTTGAGTTCTAGCTCCTAGACATACTCACAACTTTTATCTTAGCCTGGGGCTACAGGATCTGATTACTGCCCACAAATGACCTTTGAAGTTGTGTAAGAATCCTGTGTGCAGGATATAACTCTAGTCACTGCTTTTGGAAGAGGGCTGTCACAGCAGCACAGCGACAGCACAGAAAGAAGAGACCAGTGCTTGGTTTTCAGCAGAAAATGTCCCTGACTTGCTGTATCCCACAGATCAAATTGCATGGCAAGCCATGGCTGTGGGGCTATGGGGATGGCTCCAAACTTTGACTGATGTTTTCAGAGCCACAGGTATGCTCGGGTATCTTGTGAAACGGCCACTTCCATGATATTTCCAACCCACTTTTGCCTTTTGAGAGATCCACATGGTTGGGTTTTTCCTTCCCCACCAGGAACAGTGCATTTCCTTGACCCTGTGTTGCCTTCCCTGGTGTTTTGGAGCTGTGCCATGCTGTAGTATTTGCTGCTGTTGTCGGTCGCCCGGCCAGGCACTGGGGTTCATTTCTGCAGAATGCTTTGGGAGGTCTGCCCTGCTCTGACTGTGCATGCCCACGTGCCTCGCATCGAGCCAGGGTTCCTGCATGCCCACGTGGTGGCCAGAGAGCTGGCAAGGAGCTGGCATTGGCAGCAGCCCCCGTGGCAGCCAGAGGGGACTGGGAACCCTGGCAGCAAAGCAGGAGGCTGCTGTGGCTGCAGCCTGAGCTTGCTTTGCTTGAAGCTGGCACAAGATTTTCCAGCAAGGCCTTGGCTGACCAGGAGCTTAAAGGCTTTCTTATCTGTGGAGAGTGCCACAGGCTGGTGGCAGCCCGTAATTAATAAAGATACTAACCCTCCTTATGCAAGCAGGGGATGTCTCACAGCGTTACTAGGTAGTTGCTCAACAACAAGGCGTGTTACAACTAACCAGCTGGGACCAATTATGAAAGCCTCACTAATGCTAGCAAGCACTTGCCTGTTGGCATTGTTGGGCTGAAGTTGGGGAGATGAATGACTGCTGTGCAGCACACAGGCAGGCTCATGGTCAGGCATGCAGCTGAAGCACAAGCAGCACATCGAGCACACAGTGTCTCTGCTCTGGGATGTGTTTGCTGGGCATGGATGAGCCTCAGTGCCCAGCACTGTCTGTAGCCTGTGCTCCCAGATGCAGGATGGGGAGGTGCCCCCAGGGCTGCAGCAGCATCTCCCTCCCCATCTGCAGCCTCTCCCACCCCTTTGCTGCTGCAGCAGCTCTGACATGTGCCCAGTGCCTCCTCAGCTGCTTGCTATGGGTAGGAAAAGGGGAGGGAGAGGGGGAAGCGGGGGCTCCTACTTAAGGCTGCCTCATGAATTTTTAGTCACTACATGAAGATTTCAAGAGTGTGCAAATAAAACATAAAATGAAGCAAAAGACTAAGTGGCACAGCACAAAAGGAGGGGAAAAAAACCCCAGAACATTGAATCGTTGTCCAAAAGGTGCGGCCATTAGAGAATAATAATAGTTTTTGTGCGCAGTGCAGCTGGGGCCACAGTTGCAGAAGGAAGATCCTCAATGACCTGTATGATGGCTCTGTTTGTTTAATGTGCTAAAGCAAAGCACTGAAAAGCAGGCAGGGTCCTTGCAGATAGTCACAGGGCTTCTCTCTCTGTTCCTGTGTCTGTGCCCTCTTTCTCTGTGTGCGTGTCTTCATGCTCCAAATGCAACTAATCACAGCTCCGTGCTCGAGGATGCCTTCCGTTGTGCATCCCTTGTCACTGTGCCCAGGCACTCCCTGGTTGTTGACTTGCTATTTTTGTGATTTAGAAACTACAACAAATAATGGAAAGTCAAATTTTATTGTCTGTTTTTGTATTCTCTGTCCTTCAGAATGAGCTCAGCGTAATGACATTATTCCCACCCCTCTATCCTGACCTCAGTCTTTTTCTATCCATTTAGCAAATGCTGCAGTTTGCTCTGCTTTTAATGGGTGGGAATCAATGTGGCTTTTTAAAATTGGATTCTCTCTGCCTGCACAAACAAAATCAATGGTGTTATTGAGCATGTGCAGGCCTGTGTGAACAGGAGCAAGCCGGCAGGGTTTGCCACCTCAGCGAGGCTGGGGCAAAGCCTCTAGTTCACACAGGGAGGATCACTCTTTATTTCTCTGTCATTTTGGTGAAGGCTGATGAGCAGCTTGGTGCTGTTTAGAAAGTAAAGCCTAGGGTGTACTTTTCACCAGGTTAATAAGAGTTTTGAAGTGGTCAGTGTGAGGCTGTTAAAATGGGCTAAAACCAGACCAGTTTGAGTGCCTGGAGGAGGTTTGAAGTAAAATGAAGTTTAATCCAAAGTGTGCTTTATTTCAGTATGACTTTACAATTGGTTTTGACTTAACTTTTGGAGTTCTCCGGCCTGATTGGATCTTTGCTCTCAGAAATGTGTTTCAGGTGAAATAGGGTTTTGCTTCCTTCAGGCTAAGTATTTATATATAAATAAGCAGGATGGGAAATGTATGTTTCTATGTCTGTCTTTTGTGGCAGATTGAGTGTACTAATATTATGTGGGAAAGTTGACTGGCAGAATTGGTCATGGCCTTGGGAGATAGAGGGAAGGTATTCTTGGGATGGATGGTATTCTTTTTGGGTTTTTATATTTACTACTTCAGGTATGATCTTCAGATTTAACAGTATCAGGATTTTATTGCGTGATGTGGAAGGAAGGGGTTCTTCCACGATGTTCTCATGGACACTGAAGTGTCATCCATCAGATCACGAGGCTGTGGTAAATGATTTATGGGATTGTAGGAACTGGTAATGTGGAGAATATTTTCAATTAAAATTTAGTTATGGAGGGTGTATCATAATCCATGCTACCAGTGTTGTCTTGACTGTGCAGAGCACCCCAAAACGGCATATATTATTTGTCTCCGAGGGAACAGAATGGTACTACTGACTCTGTGAGATGGAACAGAGCAGTCTGCCTGCTGCAGCCAGCTTCAGACACCACTGACACAGGTTGGGTTCAAACTGATGACTTTAGTTGTATGTGAAAGACTCCAGAACCTTTTATCAACCTGCAGGGCCATTCAGTCATCTCTCATAAACACACATGCCAATGCTTGTTTTGAGCACGGCTTTGTTGGAGCACAGCGAGCTCAGTCTTTTGAGTGAGAGCAGAATTTTCTGGCTGTATGACAAAATGGGTTTTCTAATGCTCCTGGCAGCTGAGGAGCTCTGGGTCCTGAACAGGAAGGGGTGGCAAGAAGGGACCTTCTCCTGCTGACTGCACCACCAAACATGTTTGTTCAGTGCTCTATGTTTCCAAGATGAAATAAGAATTCATTTTAAAATGCTGGAGTAGTGATGAGATGAAAGGAAGATTTGTGTTTCTAATGTCTTCATATCTCCCCAAAAAGGGGGAAAACTTAAACTGGAGTTTGGTTCCTGACAACAGCTTCTGCTGGGGTGACTGTCCTGGGATTTGTTCAGTGAAATCCTCTGACTTTGCTTTTCCTGACCCACTTCTAATTTCTTGATTGTTTTTTGTTTTAAATACTGTAAATCCCTGTCACTCCTTGATTTCACTTTTAAAAGGGGGGTGGGGGGGGCACATTTCTAAGAACACAAGGAAATTAATCTCCTCTCACTGTCCTCTGGAGTGAGGATTTCTTTAAGGCCATCCTTCAATTGTGTGATTGTGAGTAGCCTGGACAAATGAGACAGTTTAAGTGTCCTGCGCTCAGTATAGCTCATCCATGCATACATTATGAAGTACACAGAGTAGCTATAAATGATGCACGACTCCTTTCTCAGTGCAGTGCGTGTGTGTGTGTGTACTGCTGGACCCCCTTTTTCACTCTGCAAATACAGTTCTATCCATGCAAGTAACTTGGTGATCATTAAATATTGTTTAAAAGAAGCTAAAAATGTATCTTTATTGGTTTATTTTCTAGCCACAGACAGCAAAGGTCCTACTTAATTATTTTCAAACGTTGGCAGGAGTGGGGTTTTCTGCAGCTTTGCAAATCAGTGCAAGAAGCTTCCCTTGGCTGAAATGTGTTCAGCAAAGGGTCCAGTCATATAGCAATTTGTTAACCACCTGATTTCCACATGTGATCTTATTTTTAATCAATACACTGGGGGTTTTTTCAAACAACTCAGTGTATTCTAGAATGTGCCAGGATATGCTTTTTCCTCTTCCTTTGTGAAGTCCCTGGGATAGATAGGTCATTTTTATTGTGGAGATGCCTCTGTTAACTATGAGGGCAGGAAGTTTGTCGTGCTGCTTCTCTCCAGTGACAGCAGTGTGCTGTGCTGGGAGGGCTGGACAATGTTTAGACCCAGGCAGAGACTTCCAAATGTCCAAGCAGGAGTTCTGCTCCTTCCCAGGCACTCCTGCTTTCCCAGGTTCCCTGTGAGCTACTGCAGGAATAGGTGGAATGTGTTGGCCAGTCTGTTTGTAAGGGGAGAAATAACAGCAGATTATTTTGTATTTTGGGTTGGGATTTATTGGGTTGGAGCCTTTATGATTAGAAACTCATTTAAAATGAAAAGCTAAGCTTTTTTGATGAATCCACATCTGAGAATTTAAAAAAAAAATTTAAAAAAGTATTGTCTGGAAGAGTCATCAAATAATAGTAATAAAAATGTTTAGTCTTCTCTGACTTGTTTTGATGTGGATAAGTGATCTCATATAAGGCTAATCAGAATGTGAATTCCCTCCAAAATTCCACTTCATCAAATTTTTTATGAAAAAAAACCCTACAACAACTACCCTATCTTTTTCTTCCATTCTAATTGAAAACCTGCCACCATGAATGAAATTAAGTAAATGAAATTGCGGGTTTGGCTTTATTGTAGCATTTTTGGTGGATGAAAAACCAATCCAGTTTTACTTTATTGAAAGGATAACTTTTGCTTTTTTTTTTAACAAAGCAAACCAAACCCTTATCCTCTTACTACCCTCCACACTGTATGCTTAAACATTCTTCAACATTATTCATTTTTAAAATTTCAATTTAATTTTTTTTGCAGTGGAGTAAAAATAATATGCTGCAGTCTGAAATAGAATTGTTGCTCTTCAACTTCTCAAAGCAGTGAGGGAAAATAGATCACACAGCGAGTTTTAAAAATCAGCCAGTGTGTGGGATATGCTACACTGAACCTCTTTTCAGAAAAGAACTGGATTGCAGCCTTTAGGAACTGTGTTTACTGTAAGAGAAACTGAATTTAGACCAAGCAAAGGATGTGGGAAGCACCAGCTTGGTACTGCTGTGATGGCTGCAAAGCAAAAAAATTAAAAAGAAAAAAAAAAGGCACAGCCAAAACAGGGATTTTCCACCATGTGGAGAAATTACTGGAAATGTCTGAAAACCATTTGTTCTGGGAAGGTGCATTCAGAGTCATTTCTGCTCTCCAGCAATCCAGCAAAGGGTTAAAAGTTTGAGCAAGAATTGATTGGGGAGAAGACTGTGCCACAATGCTAAAGACTCATTTATTGGGAGTGCGTTATACTGCTTACTGTAATTGCAAGAAATTAAAAGAAAGCAAATTAGCTGGGAGCTTTTCAGAAGTCTTCCTCCTTTTGCTGACGTTAATGAGATTTTCCCCGTACCAAAGCTGCATTAATAACTTCTGCTGCGTGGCTTCTGTAGGAGCCGCCGCTTACAAAATGAAACAAACCCGGTGTGACAGCGGGCTGGGGAGCAGGGGGGGCCGAGGGGACGAGCATGGGGGGCTTGAACCCTTTGGATATGGGTTATAGAATTGCAAATCCACGTGTGAGAGGCATGGATGGATGAGTATGGGGTCCCTGCTGCTCCAGAGCGCGGCTCTCCCCACATCGTATTGTGTGTGCTGGCTTCAGGTGGGAGGATTTCTGTGAGTGGAAAGTTTATCTAGTAAAGGGAAAAATGTCACAGGCTGTTCTGAGGGCTATATTTATAGCCAAGGCATTTCCAGGAAGGCCCATTTCCTAAACTGGGGTGGAGGTCGAGGCAGAAGGGAAGGGCTTGATCGGGATCAGCTTCCGTAACAGGAATTCCAATCTCAAGCAAGAATCTGCTGCTTTCCAAGAAACTGGGCTTTTCCACAGCTAGCAGAAGGGATGCTTCAGAGGCAGGCAAGGAGAAGAGTGAAATTATCCGCATTTGGAGGCCCCTCTGTGGGGAAACGCTGAGTTGCAAGTGAGTTGCATTGCAGGGAAAGGCTTTCAACAGAGCAGGAACCTGTTCTGCTCCTCCATCTGCCCCAGGAGGGAGGTGGCCGACAGAGTGTGATCCCTTGGAAGTGAGGCACAGAGGAACTGGGATCCCAAAGTACTTTTGGGATGAGGAGAGTGGATGAAAGCAGTGAGGATGTATCTCTCTTCTAGTGCAGTCCTTCCCTGTGAAGGGATGGAAAAATACCTTTGTTTTTCTGAAAGCTCATGGATGCAAATGTTTGTTTATGGTGGGCATCTCTGTAGCTATGTACACACAGACCTAGTGTATACACACACGAGTGCATGTTGAGTGGGAGTAATATTTTGTAATTTCTAAGGCACTCCTACATGAAGAGACGTGAGTGCCTAAGAAAACATAGCTGAAAGCAAAATCAACATGACCTAGTAAACAACAGCTATCTAGCACATGTGTGCCTACTGTAAAGCAGATCCTGCCTTCCTCTATGGAAGCATATCCTGTGTGGGCTCTACATGCTTTCTCAGACAGTGAGAGAAGCCAGCATCATTTTCACTGAGAACTCTCTGTAAGATTTTACTGAACTTGGATGGTTTTTCTGCAAATTTTCTTTTGCATTATTTTGCATTTAATACCCCAGTGTCTGACTACAACAAATTGACCCTTAACAGCTACAATGCCTGCTTTGTGTGAAGTGGTACCTGCTTGGTGAGGTGCAAGTGGATCTGGTTTTTGGCTGTTGCTGCTTGGCACAGGGACCTTTCCGATGCTGTCCTGTGGGTGACAGCACAATTTGCAAGTTATTAAAAGTTGAGGAGGATTCAGCACATCTTATTCCAAAAGTTTCTAAGTATTTCATGCTTGTCATCTAAAGCAGTAGTGCTTCAAAACAGCAGGGGAAAAAAAATTACATATTGCATATTTATAATACATGATTGTTGATATCTGCTGACATTTATCTCTGCTCTAGAGAAGAGACCGGATAACTCGTTTGTGGCAGGGAAGCTAAATGTCATAACCAGGATAGCCTGTTACAGATGTGTATTAACCCTTTCCATTAATTTTCTTAATCCTTTCCTGGGCTACATGAAGGATCATGTGATAAATCTGGCCTGTGCTTGGCTTCTGCCACATAAAGGGAGGCATGAGAGAATTTGCACAGTTCTGGGTGCAGGCACAGAGATGTGAAACATGAAGTTACTCTCAATGGATGATGGCAGGGAACAAGGAATGAGTCCATTGCTCTGTGTGCCTTAGCAATCAGTGTGGCCAGGTGGGAGATGGTTTGGAGCGCAAATCCTTTGTCAAGGACCCAAGAGCCATGTCTGGGACATTCCAAGGGTGGCTGATTTGGACTAGATCTTGTTCAGTGGTGAATGCTCATTTGTGCTCATCTGAGACAACTTTGCAGTGGGAGCAGCTGAGATGTTTACCTTGAAAGTGCCCAACTGAAATACTGGTGTAGATGCACTCAATTGTTAGTTTGTTTTCATCAAGTCTTATAATCTGCCTTTTTAATTTGGGGATTTTTTTTTTTTGTTTGGGTTTGTTGTTGTTGTTGGGGGTTTTTTTGTTTTGGTTTTTTTGTTTTTGTTTTCCGGTAGGACATTGTACCTACCTAAGAGAATCTGGGTTTTAACTTTAAAAAACAGCCAAGCATTTCTAGATCTACATGTTATTGCAAAAAAGGAGTTTGAAAACAAGCTAGATATAAAAAACTGAGTATGTTCCAAAAAAAAAGTTGCAATCCATTATTTGGATGATTAGCAGGTGACTTTTTAGGTTATTTTTTCCTGGGAGAAAACCTTCAGGAACAGCCTGGGTGGAACAAGAATACCTCTCTGGCTCTCCATGATATGGAAGTTAGAGGAATTGCTTCTCGCTGATTTAAATCCATGCATCTCCACTGCAACAGCTGTGGAGTTATTTGTGGTTCAGGTTCACTGAAATAACAGCTCTTGGAAAATCTGCTTTCAAAATTTTCCTGAGTTCTGAAAAGGAGCTGCTGAGGAAGTGCAGAGTATGTTTTTTTTGGTTGGTTGATTGATTGGCTGGCTGGGTTTTTGGGGGTTCTTCTGCTTTTCTCAGTTTTACAGAACAATGTCCCCTTGCCTGGGGGATGTCCCAGGACCAGTGGTTTTGCTGCACCTTTTGCTTCGAGCAGGCCCTGGGGTATCCCCTGTGAAAAGGGATTTGGGGTGGTTTATGTTATTGCTGGCCCTGGTGCTGGTGAGTGGGAAGCTGCCCAGGTGGGCATCCTTCCTCAGTGCACAGCTGCCCAGAGCCTCTCAGATTGCTAAAATCCTCAGCATCCATTGAGGGGAGAAAGTGAGCAGAGCCAGGGGAGAAGGTGATAAGCCCTGTGCCAGGAATCCCTCAGGGTGGGGTAGGCAGGTGCGAGACAAAACCCTGGTGCAGGAGAGAAGTTCAGCATGGTTGTGCCTGCTCTGTTCTTTTCCTCCAACCTCCTTGTTGGCAAGTGCCAAGTACCAAACCCTCCACTGCCTCCCTGCACTTGCTGCTTCTCTCAGAATTGTGCTTGTAGTAAGAAGGAATTGAAGCAATGAAACACAGAAACCACGGGCACCCAGGAGGGACAAAACCAGCCCACAGTCACAAACCAGTTGGGAAAGAGGGGTTTGGATGAGCATGGTGTTGCTTCATCAGTGCACTGGCCATCCCAGGCAACACGTGGCTTACAACCCAGAAGAGAAAAACAGAATGGGCTGTAGTGGCTTTGAGGGATGTCACTGTGGCCTGGAGAGCTCAGCCAGGCACTAAAGTCCTGGAGAAGGAGAAGCAGGCTGGATTACCATGACCTGGATCGTGAAGAGATTGCCAGTGATTTATTAAACACATAAAATTCCCACTAGGTTGTTCTCCCTTTCCTTCCTCCCTGCTACTCTGAAAATGGGGATTTCATGTATAAGGTCTGGGGGTTTGTACCTTCCTTAAACAATATAGTAAATCCGAAGTCCAAAATGCTTTCTGTATAAGCAGATCACCACCCATCTGCTGATATAACTTCTGGAAAAAGTGTATGTTATGGCCAGGGTTTTTAAAAAATATCTCTACATACAATTTTTAAAAGGTGTTGGTAGTTCAGACTCAAAAGGCCTCCCAATTTCTAACTGCCTGGCTAGTTCTCTGACTCAAAAATCTAAATGCATAATATGAAGTTAAAATATTTTGTACATGTATTAAATACTTTAAATATTCAGAGAATTTTTCTTTCAGATTAAATACTTCAAGTGAAGACTAACCTGAAAGAAATAATCATATACCATTGATTTTTTTTTTTTCTATGTGTGAGGGCAAGTAATTAATAATTTGTATTCTCTAAATAATTTCTAGTGTGTTGCAGTGACGTAAGCTACAAAGCAATACAAGCTTTAGCATCAAACTTCAGGAAGAGCACAAGTAGGGAATGGGTGTTCACTGAATGAAGTGAATCTGTATTTTGAAAATTCCCAGAGCACTTTAGAGCTAATGCTGAAAAGTTAAATGTCACAAAAGGGTGTATTTGCACCAAAGAGAAAGGTGGTTCCCTCGGCCTTGTAACTCCATTAGCTTTGTTGAAGGCAGTGTGACTGTGGGAAGTGTAAATCCAGCCTTAATTTGGATTAGGCATCTTGTGCATTCAAGACAAGCCTTTCCACATCTGTAGTCCCTATTAATTTATTCCATTAATAGAGGAATACAGGTGAGGGTTCATGCTGCTCTTGTCTGCCAGGCTGAATGGCAGCCACTCCTTATTTTTGTGTCTTTGGGATTTTTTTCCCCTTTAATTCACGTTTCTGTCTCAATAAGGGGAGCACTAAAGAGTGCAGCCCATCACAGCTGGAGCAGCTGCCCACACAGCTGGGGTGTGACTCTGCTTGGTTTCACTGGTTTTCACTTTTGCTTTTCACTTCATTCTGGGATGAGCACCCACTCCTTATGGCCCCTGTGCTTGCTCAGCTCCATCCATCATGCTGTGATCCATAGGGTCAGGAGGGAGGTCTGGGGCTGTTCCCTGCTGCTTTATCCACTCCCATCCCATGTCCCAGCAGTGACAGTCAGTGCTTTGTGGTCCACACCAGCACTGCAGGAAGGTGGGCATGCTGTGATGGGCCACCTCCCAGGCAGCATTCTGGACAGGAATGCAGTGGCACAGCCCCTGTGGAGGTCACCACGGGTACCAGGGAAGAGCAGGGACAACCACCCTGGAGCAGGGGGTCTGGGGTGGCTTCTGAGGTCAGAATTGGTATCAGTACTTGGAAACACTTGGAGAAAAAGAAAGCAAGTGTAGGATGTGAGAGAAGCTCAGAGGCAGAGATAATCTGCAGGATTAGTTTTGTCAATTAGGAGAGAAAAGGGAAGTAATATAGATGTTGCAAGTTTATTCAGAAGTTTTCAGTCGGAAAGGGCCCTGCCTAAATCAAAAATAGCTTCCCTTTACAGAACAGGCTTCCTTGCTCATTCTTCATGTATTTATATCTGACTTGGGCTGGCTAGATGGACAAAATGTTCTGTTCTTATTTCCTCTATTTTTTTTACTCCCTGAACGAAGGCAGCCATCAAGTGCAGGAGAAGTGAAGCCACGGGAACTTGCTGTGTGTGCCACACCAGGGCTGTCCAGTCCTCACCAGCTGGGGATAAACACCCTGTTTCTAAGGCAAGAGCTGGCACTTGATGGGAATCTTTTGTCTGTACCTCTGTGCCTTTGCCACCAGGCAGGGAGAAAAGAGCTGTTCTTCTGCCTTTTTTTCTGGGCTTTTTGCTTTTTTAACAGAGAGCATCCACCTCTGCTGTGGTGGAAACCAGGGCAGAGGTGAAGGATGGTGAGACCAGCAAGGCCAGTGTGAGGTAACCCTACAGGACTGTGAAAGACTGTGTGGAAATCTCCCCCTGACTTCTATCAATTAAGGGGAAAAGGGGAATAGTTTCAGCATTGCAATTAAAAGAAGGTAATAGAGCCTGATTTACATTTCAGAATGTATTAGCTTGGTTTTAATTGGAAAATAATTTGAATTGCAAGTGAAATAATTAGATTAGAAAGTCGCTCAGCAATTTACTGCTCGTATTCCCCAGAACTGGACTCATAGAGTACTGTTAAACATTAAGGGAGGTGCCTTTGATTTCCTTCTTTTTTCCCTCTTCTTCACTCCTCTCCTAATGAATTACTTTCTGGAAGTAGAGGCACATCTTCATTAACAAGTGTGTTTTATGTCTGAGTTCTTAGCTGGTTGCAGGCTCTTTTTAGAGGTAGGAAATTTGTGAAGACTTGTGAAAAAAGAGCAAGGGGAGTTACTCTGGATTACTCCAAGCCATTTATTCTGAATCTAGGTTGTAAAAGAAAAGTAATTGTCAGGCCCTCCTCGATATCCCTTCCTGAGGTGATCAGGGTCATTCTGTAGTTATTAATTGCAGGAAAACCGGCACTGAAGACATGCAGTGCCTGCAATGAGCACATCCAGCAGCACAGATGTGTAGTGGTGCTTCATTTCCAGAAGGCACAGCACATCCCCAAGTACGCTGCAAGCCAGGAGCCCTAGTTCCATGCACTTGTATGCGTGAGTGAGCCCAGCCATCATTTCCCTCCTCCTGGCTCTGGGGCAAGCACTCGGGGACGGGGACAAAGGCAGGCTGCAAAGGGTTTGTGTCCCTGACAAGCACACAGGACTGCTTCTGTGGTTACTGGGTAGTGCTAATGGTTTTGTGAGATTCACTCTTCTTATTAGAAAGGAAAATCTTTTCCATCCCTGTTGTGGGGAAGTACACTGGGGAATCATATTTGGGGAACTTACCTATTGCTGCTTATTAATGTTATAAATCATTGTTTACTGGCTGATAAAAACAATCTGTCATAAATTACAGGTCTCAGAAAAAATCCTCACAGATGCGAGACAGAAAGCAATCCATTACTGCTGCTTTTTCTCATTTCTTCTTTGATAGACCCCAGCAACTGCGCCATCAGCCTATGTTTATTTCTAATTATTTATTTACACACAAAGCCCCTGCCTTCTCTTCCAGGTCAAGAATGCTTCTTTCACTTGAGCGATAACTTAAAACCAATTTGATTGGCCATGAAGAGTAATTGGACGTCATTTGGAGAAGCAATCCCTCTCCATAATCCATCACTGTTGTCACGCTAGCCTGTATCTGAGGCAGAGCAGTGTTCACTCCTGTTGTTCCTCCAAAGCAGAGGCCCCTTTTCCATACTGAGTCTTTTCCAGTCTCTGTTTATTTCTTTAATGACTGAGTCAAAAGCAGATATTGTTAGATAAGTGTCTATAAATTATTCTGGCGGCTTTGTATAAAGGCACGTGATAAATTTTCAGCAAAGAATTTGTTGCTTCTGTAGCCAAAATGTTGGTGCCAGACTAAATGGGAAGATTGCATATGAGACACCAGTTGGGCTGCTTCCTTGCAGCCTTTCTTCAGGTGGGCACAAGTCTTGTGGCGATGGGACGATGCTCTGGGCCCTGACCTCTTCACCAAAGCCATTATCTGCTCCTCTTCGCTCTTTCCTCATCCCCTTCAGTGTGTGCAGTCCTGTCTTCATTCTTGGGGGGTGGTGTTTTCTTTTTCCTTCCCCCCCCCTTCCCCCCCCCAGCAACCCTTAACCCTCTGATTTGATCTCAGAAGCTGGAAGCTGTGCCAGGAGCTCTGGATGTGCTGGTGGGATTTCACATACCTGTCTATTCCCAGTGGTGGGATGTGACTGGGATATGGACCACATGGGGTGAGGATGCTGCAGGTGCCCTCCTGGAGCTGGGCAGAGCCAAAGGAGGTCCAGCAAAGGGCAGTAGCAGGGCTGTGTCCTGAGCCTGTGGTTCCACCATCAGGAGCTGCTCCTCCTGCCTTCCCTGGCATAAGCACCATAACTCAAGCCTCACAGTATTGCAAACTAGGCAACAGTTTGAATTCCCGAGCTCAAAAGCTGCAGATTCCTCCATCTTAAAGAGCTATTCTTCCATCTGTAAGCTGGGAGCTCATTTGATTTTTAAATTGTGTTTTCCTGTTGAAAGTAGAGATGTAGGGGAAAGGCCCCCATGGCAGGACCCTCACCTCCAGCAGCAATGTGCACACATTGTAGCTCCCATTAGTTCTTGTCCTCTCCAAGTGGATTTAACTTTCATTTTTAAATGGCAGCATTTGAAAGGCATATAGGGCTGAGCTAACCATGTAAGTAATTAGACTAGGAATGCAAGCAGAGGGGGCCATCAGCGCTCATTATTTAAGAGCCAGCTTCATTATTTTTACTGCTTGGATGCTTATCTTAACATCAGCAGCTGCTTTTATTTAAAGGGGCTTTGCCTTGCAGACTTGATGTGCCTTGCTAGGCTCGCCTGGAAGGGCACTCAGAGATTGTAAGCCTTCCTCAGAGAGGTGAAACCAAGCTAGTTTGCTCCAAAAAAGATTCTTCCCAGTGCTGAGGTTTCCAAAGTATTTACACCCTGTGCAGGCATTGTGCCCCTCGCTACCTATAACTGTGCTCCCACCATGATAAAAATAAGATGCTCTTTTGCAGCACAGGGTGGTTTTTTATTAGGTCAAAGCATGAAAATTGTCCTGGGCATCTAAAATTGGAAGATTATGAAGTCTGTAGAGAAAAGCAGTGTCAAAAAACACTGTTGCAGTCCCTGCACCAAAGTGCTTGCAGTTAAATACCCACCTTTGGTACCAAGCTGCCGTTTAATCTGACTTAATATAAGGGAGCTGATGAAACTGCACAGTCCAGGGTGAGCCCAAGTGCAGTGGTAGCTTTTATTCTGACACCTTTTATTGCATATGCACGTGCCTAGAGCTGTATTTTGGTGGGACATTAGAGAGGGGGAAAATAATGCAATATTATTGTATACCCAGTGGTTGTACCAGTGTGCTGCTGCATCCCTTCCCTGAGCCCTTTCACTCTCTCCTGGTTTTTTGTCATCATTGTGTGTGTGGTGGATGCCTGGGCTCTGCTTCTGTGTGTGGCCTATAGATGAGGGTGGGTCATGAAGGAAGAGGGATGTGCTGCCAGTCTTCAGTAGGAAAGCCTAATCCAAAATGCTCAACTCCTTTGTGAGAGGCTTTGAGATCTGTGAGCATCTGTGATGCTCTGGAGTTCTTCTTGTGCTACCCAAAACCACCTGGAAGTTTGAAGACCTCTTTCAGGAGGTGGGTCTGACTGTTCTTTCAGCAAACCCCTGGGTGCTGAGCAGTGCATTTCTCCAGGCATCTCGGGAAAGCAGAGAAGATTATCCTTTACCTTTACCTTTGCAGTTTCCTGCATGCTCTCTGGTCTTTCTCCTGCAAATTTGTGCCCAGCCCGGCAGAGTTAAGCGCTGCTGCGTTGCGTGCAGGGCTAGTTTGTTGCCATGTCAACTGTGCATGTCATTTGTTTACATTTGATTTGGCAGAACATTTCATGATAAGCACCAAGGCCTCTGGCAAGTTTGAACTGGGGGGTGACTGGGCAGGGGCACAGCAGGATGGGGAGCGAGGGAGAAGGTCTGTATCCATCTTCTGCTGGTTGCCCACCACATCAGCAAGGGGAGCTGCTGCCTGGGACCTTGTCACTGTACTTTCCAGGAAAATAGGAACAGGAGAAATAAGTGTTGATTGCCATATTAATATCGATAACAGCGTACGTGAACTCTCAGGTGGCGTATTGGAGTTTGACCCATGGAGTGTGAAGCTTATTTCACAGCCTGTTGCGGCCAAGGTTGCCACAGCTAGGTGATTTCTGTGATCCTGCCAAATTCCCAACAACCAGATCTTGATTGTTTTCATGTGTTAGTCAGGGATGGGAAGAGATGAATCTTTACAGGCAAAGACCCGTAATTTGAAACAAATCTGTGACAGACTTTCCTGAGGACTTTCCCCAAGTAAAAAGAATACCAGGGCTTGGCCCAGAGCCAGGGAGAAAATATGTCTGGAAGAAAATCTGCAAAGACTGGAGTAGTATGTGAGCTCCCGAGTCAGTGCTAAAGCAATTCAAGAAAAGTAGGTGCAAAACTAATTTTTCAAAATTCCATCAATGACAGTGGATTGACTTTTTTTTTTTTTTGGTTGTTGCTGGGGGTTTTCTGTAAACAGAAGCAGTTTGGGAAGAGGTTGGTAAAGCATGAGAGATTTTCCTCCAAAGTACTTCTGACTGTTTGGCAGGGATGTTTTTCTCCCATATTTGTTACCTGATCAGGAGTGGTAAATTTTCACTTTCCTTCTCAGTGCTGTTCTTTGCCTTCTGCATGTGAAATGCACTGTTGGTGCGATTGGTGGGAAACAGATTCAAGATGCAAGTGCTGGGAAACTGGAGAGGTGATGAAATTCTCCCCTTCTAAAGAGAAAGAGATTTAATATACTGTGCACTAGTATGAAAAGCCAAGCTGGCCTCCCTGGTGGCTCCACAGGCAAGGGCAGGGGACAGCACAAAGTCTGGGATCCCTTATGAGATATGTGCCTCTGCCAGTCCCTCCTCTGGATGCTGGGTGAATCACAGCCTCTCTGGCAGACTGCCTTCTGGGGAGTTTTGCTTTCAAGAGAGAGAAAATACCCTTCATCTGCGATTAATGTCCAAACCACCCAGCAGTACCTGAAAGACTGCGGTGCCAGGAGCGTAGCAGAAATGAGCCGTGGGCCGGCGATGTGTTCCCCCACTTTTATCTCTGCCACTCTGCTCATTGCTCTGGCTTGATTTTTTACATACCTGTGTGTGATAGCTTGGTCCTGAGCTCACCAGGTTGTCTTCTTGGGGCAAGCTTACCCACGCGCCCTTTGGTGACAGCGGCTGCCTGAGCACTGCTGCCTCTCTGGAGCATCAGAGCCAGTCTGCCCTCCCCCGATACACTGAGAATTTGTATCACTTGTCATAAGCAGCAGGGGAATTGGGGTTTGGGGCAGAGACTGGTTAAAACAGCAGTGCCACCAGGAGGTGTGTCTGGAAACCAGAGCCCCCACAGCAGCCAGGCTGGGGCTATGCTTCCTGAGCTTTGCATGAAGGTGAGACTCCAACTCTGCTGGTGGTACTTGCTCTTGATGTCTGCCTAGAGCTGCACAGGAGTTGCCTGTGTTGGTATCTTCTTTGTTACTCTTCTCTGTTCATCGGGATGTCTTCCTCCAATCCAGAACAGCTCCTGGTTGGGATGCAGGCAGGGAAGGTGGGCGGTTTGGTAGCATGACCAGTGTTGGAGCAGGGGTAAAATTCCTGTTTCCTTTTTCATCTTGCATGACCTGGAGGGATCATATCTAGGTAAAGAGCTAAGCCAGCCCTATGACTCTCTTGGCTTTGGCCTTTCTAGGGCTGCCCAACTGTGCCACCAGAAGTGACAATTCTTGTAAGGTAGGTCCAGCCCTTGGCCATTGACCAGCCATTTGTTGATCTCCATTCAGGTCTTGAAACAAAGCACTGAATAAAAGCCTGTCAGGTACTACCAACATGTGTAGGGTTCAGTCTAGATCCCAGCTTGTGTAAGGTTTGTATTGGGCACCAGTGATAATTTGGTGTGCTCCAGTTCTTGCTTTTCAATTTTCTACTCAAGGGCGAGACTAGGTGCTTTCCTCAGAGCATGAGATTCTTTAATTTTAGACACGAGGTCTGGCACCCTTTGTGGCAGCCAGCTGTCTTCTCATTTTCTTAGCAGTGCTTTCATTCTTCTGCATTGCAAGCCAGCTCTTCTTCTGTGTGGGATCCTTCTCACCTCAGCCCTTTCCCAGTTACATAAAGGAAAAATGCTAAAAGACTGGTAGCACCAAAATTTGAAAAATAAAAATAAAATTGTTGAGGCCCTTTCTGACGTGATGCTACATGCCAGATGCCTGCCTATGGATATTTATAAATAAAAGCCCTGCCCATGGAGCAGGCATAGAACTGTAGCATTATCTGTAATAAAAAACAGTATGTGGGATAACAGTACAGTTAACAGCAAAGTAACACATCTTGAGCTTGAATCAATGATCACCAGAGACAGGATGTTGCTTTGTAAATATTTCAGGTGTTACATTGTTTTGTAACCTTCTTCTCTCTCTCATTTTGAAGTTGTTATTTGCAAAAAATCTAAAACCCAGTGCCTGTAAGAAGCATGTGGAGATAACTTGTACAAGCCCTTCCTTGAGGCTCAGTGATGGTGTCAGCTGTAGGAGATGCCAGTAAGGGATGCAAGGTGTTCTGCTCCGTTCTTTCCTGAGCTCCAGCTCCTTGGAGACTCATGGTTCCTGTGCTAAGAGCAGGGACATGTTGTTTCAGTATTTATTGGGCAAGACAGATGCCCTCGTTCCTTTGCCATTTCTAGCAGATGAGCTTTCCAGCTGGGAACCTCATTTCCAAATAGTTCCTCAACAAAAATCACATTCCTTGGACTGCTTGTTCTCAAAAAGTGCACCAAGTGACCTTAATGCGTTCTCAGCTGTCCTTTACAGCTGAGTAGTATTTCTGAATGCAAGGTCACCAATTGCAGTGATATTCATTACTATTAAACTTGGCACTTGCACTCAAAGATGATCTTTTGGCTAACATACAAGGCTGGGACAAAGCAAGTTGTTTTCTTGTTTGCCTCTTTTTACTTGTAATTATTTTTTTGCTACATCTCGTAGGCTTCCCAGCCATAAAGTGGGATTCACAAATTGCACTTGCCTTACCTGGGTATATTAAAGTTTAAAAAGAGAATCCAGCAGCTGTCTTCATGGAAATGGAAAATGCTTGACTTTTTCTGATACCACCCTTACCCTAAGGGCTGACCTGCTGGCTTGCTTCTCACAGATGGAGTGAAATGGAACCTCATTCTGCTTGCAGGCAGCTGTGGTAGTTACCAGCAGCTCTGAGAGCACCCTTGATCTAGATCCTGCTCCAAGGGGCCAGACAACAAATGTGTCAGAGTAAAATTTTCATTCTGTTCATTGTCTTCAACACTCTTGGTTGAAATACTTCTTCACCTAGTCAGTGTTGTACCTGGGGACCTGTTGATTGCCAGCAGCAATTAATGCAACGCAGTGCTAGGGAAGGAATGGAAGTGATTGACTTTCAAATTCAGGGTTTCTGTTTGCAGGCTGCTGCTTTGGGGAAAACCTGTAACAAGGCTTCTGTCTAGAAACTAAGTATATCTGATGTGAAATACTAAACAGAGAAATAATGTACAGGAAAGCTGACTCTATTCCTTTAAGTGAGCAGAGTTGTACTTCTAAGTCCACTTTAGAATTAGGTTTTGCAAGACAGAGCCTTAGATGCTTAAGAGGGCAATCCTCTCAGCATCCCAAAGAGAACATTGCAGCCGCTAATTAAGCCAAGTATTAACTACCTTATCTCCTTGATGAAACTTGGTAAACTCTGCCCTGACAGACGTGCACACATGGCTTTCTCCCTGGAAATTTGGAAGCTAAGACATGCTTTCTCTATCATCTATATGATTTATTTTTCCCCTGGCTATTCCTCTGGAGTTGCAGCAAGGCACTGAACCAAGTGCAGCTGTCTTTGCGTTGAGCTGTATTTGCATAGAGCTCTATTTGCATGTTGGCTTGTGCTGCTGTATAATATTAATCAGGTATTAAAGGAGAGCAGGGAAGGGGGAGGGGCACGTTAAGATTTCAGTCTTGTCGAAGCAGGGCCATGCAAATATGTTTCCTTTTATCCAGAATTAATGACTAATATGTTAACGGGCCTCAGACTGGGGTTTTGCTTGCTTGGGAAAGATGTCTGCAGCAAGAGGCTGTGTTTCCCTTCTCTGTCTTCCACACCCTTGAAGACGTGAGTGGGTTTGTCCATTTTGGATGGAAGCTGCAAGACTGCTCAAGCAAGGAAATCTCTCTGTTTACAAGCATGCATGTCTCTGGAAATAAACGCAGCCAGTAGAAAGCCACAGCATGGGAATGAATGAGAGGGAAGCAAGGGGAAAGGGGGTGGGGGCTGGAAACAAAGGAAAAAGTGTGGTGGCTATCTTTATAATCAGGGCTTTATAAAGTTACTCTGTTCTGAATATGTGGATGATTACAGGGGGGGCAGAATTCCCATGTGTAGGAAGAGAGGTGCCTTAGCCCCAAGCAGGTTTTGCATTACCTGTCCTTGGGTTTGGTGGGCCAGAAGTTTTCCAAACCTAGCTTGTCACTTGTGTAATTGCCTCCTGTGCTAAGTCTGAGTCAGCTTTCCTCAGGGTGCTGTCCAGCTGAACTGGGCTGGCTTATCCCAAAGTCTTGGTATTTTAACTCAGAATGGAAGGATGGGCAAGCTGGGGGTGCAATGCTCCTGTCTCCATGGTCAGTTCATGCTGTGAACATTTTGGCATTAACCTGATATTCGCACAAGTGGCTTGGTGGAACAGTTTGCTCTTGCTGTGGGGATTGTGCCATATTATGGAGGAAGCTCTGTTCTTAATCAGTGCAGAAGCCGTGAGGGGAAAAACAAGTCTGCAACATCACTTGGCAACACAATTATTATAATAGGGTTTGCTTCTTCCTACACTGCCCAACTGAATTATTTTCTCCATATGGTGGAGCTACTCTGTTTTTAACTGGTTCTTCCTGCCCCTTCACCAGATGGCTGTTTTTCTGCAGGACCTCTCAGCTCTTGCGCATTGTGCCTGCCTTGCTGAGCTGAGAGCAGGGAGAGGAATTCTGGTGAAAGCAGGCTCAGGACAGGTCCTGCCAGCTCTGCCTGGTCAAGGGGAAGGAATATATCTGGTGCAGGATCGTAGGCATCAGTGAGATGAATATTCAGTGTTACCTAACAGGATAACTCAGAGCAAACATCCTGTTTATATTTGGTGGTGGTGAGATTTTGATGAGATCAGGGAGTTGAAGGAGCTGTAAATGGGCTGCACATGGGAGTCTTTCCCTTCTTGGTTTCCAGCTCATTTCAGGCCTGACCTGTAACAGCTCATTGTCGTCCTTGTCTTGGGTGTTAAGCACAGCTTGACTAATACATTGCAATCCTGTCTGTCTTCTTGCTATTTTTGTCTTCCAAGGGCAGGGCACCCTACCTGTAAGCTTCTTGTTGCTCTCCACCTGCCAGGGGATCCTAGTCCTCCCCACAGCACGCCTCTGCTGCTTGAGTGAATCTTCGTGTTGCCGCAGAGGAGAAAAAAAAATAGAGACATAGAGAAATTCCAACAGGAGGTACAAAGGGGTTTAAGAAAGATAAATCACTACTGTAATTTACACTTCAGGAAAAAATAGCCTGTGTTCTGTCCATGCTGGACATCCTGCAACTGTATTCAAGGGCCTTCCTCATTGGCTTTTAGTCTGCTTCTCTACAAAAACAAGTTGTGATCACACAGCTGCTTTGTTCCCCTTAAGTTTTGAATCTGGTGAACAAGTTCAGCAAATCTGATGCAGGGGGGAGAGGTCTCAATGGTGTTGAGTTCTGCATGTTCCATGAAAGCAGGCAGCTGGGCAGGGCCCCTGTTGATGGATGGCCCAGAGGAAGGGCTGTGGTGTTGGCTTGCGGGTTAATATTTGGAGAATTGTCTCTGTACAGGAGCTCAGTCCTGAGACCTTTCTCTGTAGGAAACAGCAGAAGTCTTTCTCTGGCCTTTCCTTTCTTGATTTTTTTTTTCACTTGGTGGGACTTGAAAATAAAAATAACGCTTTTCATCTTCAAAGAGCTTTAGAAACGCCAGCTAATTAATTTTTTCCTCGTCTAGTGTGCTGCTTCAAGGAAAAGTGGGAAAGCAGGGATTTTTCTAAAAGTGAGTGAGACAGTTCCTCACAGGACCCATCTCAATTCTGAAGGGTCTGTGGCTATTGCTCCACTCCAAAACATGTGGCTCTGTACCATGTTGATTGTTCTTTGTTTCTGTAACAAATATGCAAACAATGGAATTAAAAGAAACAACCAAGAAGTGTCCTCAAGCACATATGCCCCAGCCTATGGATAAGCAATCAGCCTGAAAGAACTGTAAATGGGCATAATCAGGAGGGCAAGAAAATTCCCATAATTAAATTTCAGATTTTTTTAAATGAGGATACATGAGATTAGTAGCATTTTCTCATAAATTTTCTCGCAATAAAGGCATATCCTGTTCTTCTCTTGATGTCCCTGAGGATCTCACAGGTGGTGTCAAAACCAGAAGCTTTAGGCAATGTCCTGGTCACTCTTGAGGGTTCTCTTCCCTCTTAGTCCAACAAACCTTACATGGGCACAGTGTCAGTCCTGACACTCATGTGACAAAGTCAGTGTTGCCTTATGGGTTCAAGGACTGATGGATTCGCTGACGTTGTCCCTCTCCACGGGAAAAGGGAAGATCATTATAAACCAGGATCTGGCTGGTTTCTTCCAGCCTGACTGGGGAAGTCAGTAGCAGGGGAATGGATGGAGGATGTAGGTGGCTTTCACTCTCTTGCATTTAAATGAGCTCTGTGATCCATGTTTTCTGCTGATGGTAGTTTTGACTTCTGGTCAGGAGCAACACATGCCTTGTCTGTGTGTGGGATGGGTATCAGTGCAAAAAGCCAGGGCTGCTGGTGGGTTTTCCCTTGCTTTCAGCCTCCAGGCAAGTCTGGCAGAGGTGCCTGGATCACCCCCAGTCTCAGGGATGTGTTGTGGAGCACATTTCACACAGTGAGTTAGCTCAAAGGGCAGCAGATCAGCAGGTGCCATGCTTTGGGTTTTTCTTGGCAGTGTGACTACACCTCCTTGGTTTTTCTGGATCCTTCCTAATTGTGCCAAGTACTTTGCTGTCAGGATCCTAAGGTGAGCATCTCCAAGCTCAACAGCATCAAAGACACTGCAGAAGCTTTCGATCTAGGTTTCTTTCTCAAGAGAAATTCTGTTTTTAATTTCCTCTTGAGTCTACTCCTACTGGTTTTCCAGGGTGTTTCTTTTTTCATTACCATTTTCATTACCATGAACTTCTCTGTGGTCCAAAACAGGACACACATGCAGCTCTGTGTCTGTTGTTGTGCTGGCTTTTGTCATGCTGATCTTTTGGTTTTGTCAGCAATTTCTTTTCTATTCCACTTTGCATCAACCCTGAGTTCTCTTGTAGAAATGATTACAGTTATAAAATAATGATTTTAGAATTGTTAGAACAAAAATTATTTGTAGTTTTTGGTGGGACAGGAAAAAAGGAAGAACAGAAAATACTTCTCAGTCAAGCAGAAGTTTTCCCTATTTTATACATATTTACTATTATTCTACAACTGAAAAATCTGGATCCAGAAATACTGCAGAAGGACGAAGTGGTGATTACAGAATACATGTTCTCAAAGGAAGCTATTTTAGGTTTCCTCAAAGCAAAAAAAAAAAAAAAAAAAAAAAAACCCACCAAAAATAAAACCCCTCAGGCTCCCCTGATTCAGGAACGTGATGCTGTAGTTTGAGTAGAAACATATCAAGTTCCATGCAAATTTGTTGTTTTCAAATCATTGTCTTGCACTTCCCTTGCCCATCTCTGCATAACTCTGAATTTGCCTGCTCGTGTTTGTTTGCATAAATATGCAATAAATTAGTCCAGAGTGGCTCTTGAAGCCGTGGTTGTGTTTGCTGGACTGGTAGATAAAAAAATTACTTTTTTTTCCTCTTTTTCCTCTTAAACTGAGAGATTCAGATCGGGCATCAGGAAGACACAGTAAACAAGGAGCCTGGCGTTGCTGTTTTTAGACAGGCACTGCTCAGAGTAGGATTGCACTTTCGGAGGTGCTAAGTATGTTCAGCAATATTGGCATTTTCTTTCATTTGGATGAAGATCCAAGAGAAATCTGAGCCCTTCATGAATGGAAGCAGCCTTCCCTCATATGCCCCTACATTGCTTCTCCCTCTCACTGGGCAGATGTGAAGAGCTGCATCCCTCCCACCTCCATCCCATCTCAACTGGATATGGAGCTGGTTATTTGCCCTCTCTGGTGAAGGAAAAGCAGGAAAACCCTTCAGCTCCCTCTTCCTGGCCACGCCACCCTGCGGAGATCACAGAAGTTGTACCACTTAATCCTGTTGCTGCTGTAGCATCTTGTGGGGCGGCGACAATGGGCATGAGCAAAATAGATAATTAATAAAGCAGCAGTGGTTGGCATTTGCTGCCTGGCGATGGGTGGGATGCGGGGAGAAGCGGCAGGGTAATTATAGATGTGAAAAATGAGGCAGGAACACGGGGTAACCTTTCTAGGGTAGCTGTCCCGGTGATCGATGGGCCTACATTGTTTTCTCGCTAACCTTTTGGTGAACCTCCCCTTAGAACAACAGGGGAAATACAGTTATTCCCTTCCCCATCTTGTTTCTTGGTAAAGCACTTGTGCACCACCTTATTATTGCACCCTAAATATTGCTGTGTGCTGGCAGTAAATCACAGGTGGGCACTGAGCTGCCCCTCAGACAGAGCCCTTCTGTCCTGCCCCGATCCAGCTGGAGGCTCCTGCCCGATGTGCTGCAGGCACCAGCTCTGTCACAGCCCCAGATAAACCAAAATGACAGCTTTCCACAACTAAAATGGATGTCAGGGGAGCTGCAGGCATAGAGCTGGGGAAGGGTGCAGTAAAGGTAATGAAATGTACACTAAGGTTTTCTGATGGAGGGACAGGGAAGGTCCAAGACATTGGGGCAGTAAATTCACGGGCTTAGAATTGGATGAAAGTGTCTTTCAAGGGAGACTTTGGTCCATTTGCATCCCCTGCTGCTTGAGCTCTTACCTATCAAAGCCAAACCTGCTCTGTTTTCAGTAATTTTTAACACAGCTCTCATGTGGTGAGGTTTCTGAGAGCTGCAGGCAAATTTATGAAGCCTGAACTCCTCAGTCAGGAGGAAGAGGGTTTGGTTCAGGCATTTTGGGGGGAAGCATATGATACACACCAGATAAAATTGCAACATGTAAAAAAACCTGAAGAATGCCAGGAAATGTTCTTGAACCCTGCAGTTGACTTAACAGAGAGCTAAATGTTACAGGCAGTCACAATAATTGAAGATAGGAATGTATACATAGGACAGCCCCTTCTTTCAAGAAAGGGTGGATCTTTGCCTTCATGTCCTGGGAAATACTCTGGATTGTTGTATTTATTTCTCTGGAATAATTACTGAACTTCCTGCTAGCCAAAAGCATTCCTGATATATGGGGATTTCTTCGCCCTTTACAAGGACAGCACCGGCTTACAAAACAGTGAAATTAAAAAATGACATCCGTACTGCAGTGAGATCCAAGGACAAATTAGAAGTTAAAGTTAATCAGATGGGAATCAGTTCAGATTCCCCCTGTGTATAATGGAAAGTTTCTTTGGTATGATTTTTTTTTTCCCTGCAAGATTTGTCTTTCCAAAATTTCTCTCATAGCCACCTTAGATTTTAATATGCAGAAAATGTTTGTTTTTTCAGAGGATCGAGATAGCTTTAAGAATTTGTTTTGGCAAGAAAAAAATGAAGCAGTAAAAGGAGACATTTGAAGAGTCCTAGAAACAAATATATGACTATGTGTTGACATGTTATGAAGGTGTTGGGAGCGACTCCTTATTTAAAATTGTGTTGAAATTTGCACTTACTATGGATTTAAATTCATCAGCTTCACACTTTAATGATTGAATTTAGGTTCCTGATTTGGTACAGAAATGCGTTAGAGAACAATTGAATTTTCTATGTGATGGTTTTAAATAAAGTATGAACTTAACTTTGCAGAAGACTTTTAAGACAAAGTCTTTCTTCTGAAGAGGTGCTTTTCCTTCCCACAAGCATCATGGTTCCTTTGGGACTATTTGCACACCACACTTGCATTGTTGATTGTATCCTGGTTTTCTGTCTGGCTCCACTGAGATGTATGACATTAATAAAGTCAGAGTTGTTCTTCTGCTACAACTACAAGGGCCCTCTTCCGTCTCTGAACAAGGGAGCAATTATGGCCTTTGGCCCTAAAAAATGGTAGCTGCAGGATCTAGACTCATAGTGGTCACCCCAGTGTGTCAGGGGTTGTGTTTTGTTCAGGTTTGGTTGCAGCTCTTGTCTTAGCAGCAAGTCCCAGAGCTTTTATTTCCAGGATGATGAGGGATCCCAAATTAGGCTGCAAGTTTTTTAGTGCAAGGACTGTTTTCTTCCATTTTTTTACATCATCTTGTACAGTAGGGCTCTACTTAACACTTCCAGATGTTAGCCCTAATATAAATGTAATAAAAATAAATGAAGTTCAGAGTGGATTTGCGTTTCTGCAGTCTGTGCTGTGCCCTGCTGCTTGTACAGGGGGCTGTTGTCACCCATTCCACCGGCTGTGCTGACTCAAGTAGGGCTTGAGTTCAAAATGGGAATTTTCAACCCTCTGCAGCAGAAAAAGCCGACTGGGGCAGCTCTGAGGTGTCCCTGCTGTTGCCTGCCATGCAGATCTCCATGTGCAGATGAGCAGGCGTTCCCAGGCTTTTCCTTCAACTCCTGCCTGGACCAAGCAGGTCCTCAGAGCATAGTCAGCGTGCTGTGACTCACCAGGCAGGGCTTAAAAGTGGGCCTTGGATTTCATGCACTGTTCCTAGCATGGCTGCTGTCTTGCTGGGTGGTATCTACAGGTCATTTTGACCTAAAATTTGCCTTACCTCAGTAATACCCATCTGTTTCAAAGAACCTTCAAATCCATGTATTATTATTATTATTACTATTATTGTTGTTGTTCCCTGCTATAATAAGGAGGAGTTATGGTCTGACAGATACAGCACACTGTTCACAAGGACCCCGCTTCTTTTCTTGGCTTTGCTGTGCTCTCCCTGTATGATCTTGGGCGAACTGCTCCACCAATCTGTTCCCCTGTCACCACACATTGTCTTAGATCATCAATTCTCTGGAGCAGACACAGTCCCTTAGCACGTTTTAGCATCTAGCATTGTGAGGCTCTGGGCTCTGCTGAAATACAAGTAGTTGCAGCTAATAATAATAATATTATTAAATCTGTGTGGCTCTTCAGAGATGAGTAAAGGGCAATGCTCCTTTCTCCAAGGAGCAGGCAGGATAAGTACTTTATTTTTGTCTTTGTCGTCTTCTATAAAAAAGAAGGGAGCCAGTAGACATGATTAAAAAAAGAAAAAAATAAAAGAATGCTGCAGTAATTTGATATTTTTAGCCTCAGACCTGCTACTTGTTCTGTGAAGCCAATCTTAGGATCACGGCCTGAGTCTGGTTTGTATCCGTGTTTGCCAGGGATAGAAGTCTTCTGGAGCCTTATATTGACAGTTGGCTCAGTATTCAGGCTAATCCTATAAAACCACCATGCAGCTTGGTGCAACTTTCTGTATTTGCTGTGAACAAAAGTGTCAGGAGCCTTGCAGATCAGACATGAGAAGCTTCACTTGGCCAATGCATGGCAAGGCTCTGGGCTGGGACGATAAGGGAAGGAGCTGAGTGTGGCAGAATGGCTGGAGAGAGAAGTCAACTTTTGCTTGTTTCTGTGTGCTGTGGGATTTTTTCAATTATTATTTCATTTCCAAAGAAATGCAACGGCAACAACAAAAGGTCTTAAATATTCAGCAGTGAAAACAATAGATTTGAAAAGGAAAACAAAAAGTTAGAGCCAGCTCTGGCATTGGTGGACACTTGGCTCTGAGGGAAGCGAGAACAGCTTGGATTTGCATAAATTGCATACTGCGGGTCAGAAAGCAGAGTCAGAATTATGCTTTCATTGCAGTGGCATGAATGGGAGCACATAATTGGCATTCTTCCCCTCTTGATCAGATGCCTCCTTCAGGGGATTTCTGCACCCAATACGTTGAGACTCATCCATTCACTGCCTGGCATGGATAGGGCTTTTGTTTTCAAATTATGATTTTTCTATTCTCTGATTTCTTCCATAACCTGGGAAAGCCCCAGCCCTCCCCCCCTGCGTGGCCCTTTGTTTGGGAGAACAACCAGAGGTCAGGCTGCGCTCAATGTGGCTGTTGTTGCATCACCCCCAGTGCGTGGTTTTGTGTTTCTGGCTCAGCATGGAGCTCTCAACCCCTGGGGGGATGCTCCTGGTGCTCCCTTTTGGGCACCTCCTCTCAAGTTTATGAAGTCCTGTAGTTCTGAGTGCAGAGAGGTGAATATGGTTGTGGTCAGTCCAGTGGGGCTTCCTCCAGGGGTGTACAAAGATGCTTGGCTGGGACAAGCTTATCAGGCTCTTGGTTGTACCCAGGGCCTGGATCTCTTTTCTATTATTTGGCTTATTAGCATTTTTTTTGCCTTTTGTGATTTCCAGCTCAGTCACAGCAAGGACTTGCTAGGAGATTCAGGTTCAGCAAAACACACGAGTGCAGGTTTAACCTGAGCTGCAGCCAGGGCCTTGCTAGGATTCAGGCATGCATTTGCTTCAGGTGATGCACCTGGTAAATGCTTCCAGCAAGTGCATGTGGTGCTGCTAGAAAATCACAAGGTCCATCCAGACCCTGGCAGCCACATGGATGCCTTTCCAGTGGGATGTCAGGTCCTGCTTATCCCCACTGTGTGGTTCCTTCTCAGCTCTGCTCACAAAGGGTTTCCTGTTTCATCCTGGATGCATGGTTGCAGTTTTCTTCCCCACAGAGCCACTTCTGCAGTTTTCTTCTCCACCAGACCAGGTGCCTCGTGCCCCTTTATTCTGTCCTTTTCTGGGACCATGACCACCCTGCTGTTGGTCTCAGATCTGTTCAGCAAAGAGCAAACAGCAACTAACGGGTATTGATGACTGAGGCCTGCTTCTTCATTTATTCACAGACAAATGTTTTACCCTGTCAGTGTTAAGAAATCATATTGATTGCAGAGATTTTTGTTTTATTCCTTAGGTCTGTTAGTCAAAAGGGCAATTTCTCCTTTAATGTCTTTCTGCTATGGGTTTGGTTCCACTGTACCTTGTCCAGAAAATATTTTATTTTCAAGGCTCAGGGAAAATGATCTTTATAAAATATAAACTATGGGAATTTTCATTCCCCTCTGGCTTTAGGAGGAGGAGAGCAGCTGGTAGAGAGTGGATGAGAAAGGCTTTATCTGCTATATTTTGGTTACTGCACTTTGAGTGATGGGTTTAATAATTGATAGAGCAATTTAGCAATGATCCATAATCCTGAAAGAAGCCTACGCTCCCCTCCCTTTCTGTCTCCCTCCCTTTCTCCTTCCCTTCGAGACTGACAGGCTGCTCTCAGTGGTTTTGTCTGCAAAATTTCATCCCTTGGTTTCTGTAAACAGCCTGACATGGGAGAGGGAGGAAAAAAAGCAAGTGTTTCTAAATCTTTTGTCTTGTTTCCACAAACAGCTGCACTGCTTTCTCCAGCTCTGAGCTTCAGTCATTTGTTTGCTCGCATGCTCTTGCTGAAGGGAGCAGGAGGTTTCCTTTAAGGCCCTAACCTAAATGAAGTGTGTATGTGCAATGTAGATAGGAGAGCAGAGAAGTGCAGAGCCTCCCAGCAGGGACCCTTCCCTCCCCGTTTAAACCCAGGCTTTGTTCATGGCTGAATCCAGCTTGCTTAGTCCCAATAAAGGTGCACAGGGATGGCAAGTGCTTGATATGTAAGTGTGGTTTGCTTCAAAGTCTTGCAGGATTAACCTATGGAAATTGCTTTTTCCTCATGTGGGTGGTGGCAGCAAGCAGGGGGATCCTATTGGGGTCCCTGATAGGTGTCTTTGTGACTCGCCATTTATCAAACTGGATGCAGACCCACAGCAGCACAGCAGGTTGTGCACCCCCTTCACAGGGTGGGGGGCTCCTGTGTGGGATGTCCACAGTAAGTGTGGGAAGAGAGGAAAAGATGAAGCAGGAAAAGGAGACAGACATAGTGAGCAAGAGAGAAAAAGAGCCAAGGTTATAGGTACTGAGTGTGTGCTGAGGCCGAGGCAGAGTGAGGAGAGGGAGGAGGAGCAGCCTGGCAGAAAGCCAGCTGTAAGCAAAGTCAAGTGAGATGTATTAAATTATGTTTTTCCATATGTATTACATAGATGCCAGATTGACAACAAGTTGTAATTAAGCATGACATAAAGTCAGCTATGCACAGCTGTATTATTCCTTAAAATTACAAGGGGTGAGCTCCCTTGGGGCACAGCAGAGTTCATGGATGCTCCACCATGGGAGGTCTCCAGGACAGGCTGGCTGAATGCTTGCCAGGAGTGACACAGGCATTGCTGGGATGGCCCAGGACTGGGGCAGGGAGGGACTGGGTGACCTCCCTGAGGTTCAGGCTAGCCCTGTCTGCCTCTGGCACTATCCTCTGGAGTATTTCTACCCTTCCCAGTCAGCACCCCAGTGGAACATGAGCAGTGGCCAGGGGTGGGTAGTGTACTCTGCTTCTATGAGTTATTTGCTATTAAATACCTTTAGCTAGCAATGAGAGGATCACAAGGCTTGGAAGAAATGGTTGTGTAACTTGCTCTCTGTTAAGACACAACTTTGTGCATGTACACTTGATTAAAACACCTGGGGACCTGCACCTGTACCACAGGAAACACTCCCAGCTGTGTAGGATTTCCCCTGTGTGTAGGAGGACCTTGGTGACCTTCCTATTGAGAAATATATGATTATTGGACCTTATAGAGTTAGAGAAGTTCAGGGCACAGGAGGCCCTGGGAGGTCATTTAGTCCAACCTGATAGTCAAGGTTGAGTCTTCCATGAGATCAAGATCAAGACTTCATCTTGCTGGGTCTCAAAAGCCTCCAAGGTTAGCACAGGGTCCCTCAGGGCAGCCTGTGCTGGTGGTTCATTGACCTGCACAGGGGAGGTGTTTCCCCATTCCATCCCCAGAGGGATCCTCAGTTTGTCATCTCTGCCTTCTGCTGCCCACCTGAGGGAAGAACCTGGCACCATTTTCTCCATGTGGCAGAGGAGGAGGAGCAGGCTGGTGTCATGGGCACCATGAGGTTGTTCCAGTTCACCCTCCCTCTGGGATCCCCATGCCAAGCATGGTGTCCAGATGTGGCTGGAGGTGGGTTACCACACTCCTTGGTTGGCTGGCCCTGTTTCAGGGATGCTGTTGGTCCTGCTGCTGCCAGGGTCTTCCTTTCTAGCCCCACCAAGTTGCTCATGGCCACTCCAGCTGAGCAGTTCCCCATTGTCATCAGGGGCCAGACCTGGCATTTCTCCTGGCTGTATTTCAGAAGGTCCCCATCAGACCATGCCTCCTGCCTCTCCAGGTCCCTCTGGGTGGCAGCCCTGCCCTCACATGCATGGCCAGGTATCTCCAGTGTGGCATCACCCACAAACTGGGTGGGAATGCACTCTGCCTCCTCCTCAGGTCAGGGATAAAGATGTTAAATGAGACCAGTCTGGGATAAACCCCTGTGGTACCTCACTGGTTACCAGCCTCCAGTTTCTATTTATGTTCTGTAACATAAACCATCACTGAAGGCTGAGTGAATCCAGCTTCTAGTTTTTTGAGCTGATTCAGATATTTTTTGAGGTGTTGCAGACTAATCTTGAGGGATGGGCAAGAGCAGTGTGAGCAGTGCAGTATTGGAGCTCCCTTCTAGTGGAGGTTGTACAGGTGGTCTGGCAGCCTTGGAAATGGCTCTGGTTACACCCACAGTCCTTACACCCAGGAACCAGGTGTACCTGTGTTTGACCTGTGAGATACAGAGCCTGCTAGGAGCCCTGTAGTGGCACTGTCCTTCCTTATCACTCAAACCAATAGATATATGTGGGTAAACGGTGTTCTGTGGCATTCCTCTGTGGTCCTTTCCCTCCCTCAGGAATAACCCTGTGCTGACTGGCCTCTCTGTGGTTGGAACTTTATGCTGGAATCTGAAAGGTGTAGTGTGCTTGCATATTTTGGGAGGAGTCTTGTCTACCAGGCCTGTCCCTTGCTCAGGAGTGCAGAAGAAATGCAGAAATACAGCAATGAGGGTGAACCCAGCATTGCCCTGCTGAGTGACACTGTGGGGCCTGGAGCTGCTCTCCTGTTCATGGGATGGGGAGTGAGCGAGCAGGAGCTGTTGGTGCTTGTAGGTGTGTTATGCTCTGGCCCTGGTGGCTGCCTTTATCACAGACACAAAAGTCTGCAGATGCCCAGCCCTGGAGCAGAGGATGGCCTTAGTCTGGGGGTCATCCATATTTGATGTCTGCATCCCTTCCAGGTGTCTGTGTGAGTGGAGAGGTGGGAGGGGTGAGGGAGATAGCAACTGTAATATTTTACTTCCAGAATATGAGCCTGTCTCCTTTTACATCCTTTCATTTAAGAAATTATTTGGAGTCTGAGAAGTACAGGGGAACAAAAAAAAAGGTTCTCTTTGCATTCCACCTCCATTACCTAAGAGTTAAAGGTACTCTGCATTCTACAGTACATGGCAATAAAAGGTGGACACCTCCACAAAATACAAGAGTCAAGTGAGCAGGTATGAGAGTCCATAAAGATGCCAAAGAAAGGGTTCATCTGAGAGGAGGATAGAGCTCCATCACTTGAATAAAAACTGCTTTGTGAGACACACAAAGGATGCAGTTCCTTGTCCTCACGAGTGGTATCTTGGTGCATGGAGGAAGCCTGAGCTCTGAGTGGGGTGAAGCCCTGGGTGTGCAGCTGGTCAGTGCATCCCTGCTTGGGCAGAGGAGCTCAGCTCCTGCCTCTCTGCCTCTGCCCAGGGCTTCCTGAGTGGAGATGTGAAAGCTGCTGCTTCCCAGCATTCAGGCTTTAGCAAGTGAGACAGGAGCTGTGTGTTCAGCTCAGAGACATCTTCCCTGGAGCTCTGTCTGCACTGCCTCCAGCTGCCCCCAACCTTCTTCTGGGAGCAGGAGCACTCTCTGCTCAAGGTGCCAGCAAGCATCAAGCTTTGAGTTATATTTTGTCTGAGGTTATACTTGTCCATGAAGGACTCAGCTGAGACTATCACACTTGGCCATGAGATCCTACCAAAGGTGGTAAATTATCCCTGAGGAGGGTAGTTTGCAGGGAAGTTTTAAAATTCAGAAAGAGCCCAGCTCTCGGAATCCGAGTCTGTGGAAATGAATTTTTTTTGGCATCTGTTTTTAATGTCCTGTGATGTGTGGGTGAAAAAGCCAGCAAGCTAGACTGGTAATTAATTTTCCTGACAGAAACACCAGACAATGAAATTACCCTGCCACAAAGCAGGGTTGCTAAAGTAAATACTCTGCCAGCAGCAGGCCTGAGAGCAGGACGAGGTCGTGTGTGAGGTGCAAGCAAATGATGAGGTGGCACTGCTGCCTCTGGGGACCTGCAGGTGCTGCCAGCACGGGGACCCTGCTGCCCAGGGCACCAGCACCAGAGCTCTGTGGTGTACACAGGCACTTTCAGCTGGGCTCCAAAGGATGGGGACTGACTGGACTCACTGCTGAGCCGAGGAGCAGGTCACCCTTTGCTGTCCAGGCAAGTAACAAGTAGGGATGTGGGAAGTGGGCATGGGATGGCTGCTTTTGTCCTAGAGATAGAGGCTCTTGGCAGGGCTCTTCAGTCTTTCCCAGGCTGGTGGCAAGTGGTTTCTAAAGCTTTGGTCTGTGCTGGTGAGGTTTGTGTGAGGAGTAGAACAGGTTGTGCCTGTGCATACAGAAGGGGAGGGCATTTTGTTGGAAGACATTGAAGGCAGCAGCTCATGGGAGAGGAAGGACAGGAGGGCAAAGTTTTCTGTCTTCCTTCTGCGTGCCTTGTACTGGAGGCAGGACTTGCTGTGCCAGGAGTGTTGCAGATGCACAGCCAAGAAATGGATGGAGAGCAGGAGCTGGGGATGTTCCTGCACGCATTGAGGTGTCTGGCAGCTGGCTCCACTGTGTGCTGTCAGACAGGATCCCTCACCACAATCGAAGGGTTTGGTGGGTCTGTGTTAAAAAAACCTGTATTGTTGGTACAGAAGATACTTCTCTGTGTAGTTATGGAGAGATCTGCTGAAGATTTCAGTGCTGTTTGGGAGGATCTGCTGCCACATGAATTGTCCTTCCCATTTATGATTGCAATACTTGAATGTGCACATCTTCATAGGGCACTTTCCCTTGTCACACAGTGCTAGCAGCTGCAGAATGCAGAAATCCCACACAAGAACTGTTGAAGACATGGAAACTGTTTTCTTTCCCTTTGGGAAAGAAAATTACACCTTTTTTTTTGCTGAGCTAAATCTGAGTGCTTTTAGGAAAACAAGGGTCAGTTGTGGAGTGGACTGCATGTGCATTTTAGGACCAGAGTTATTTAATGTAATAATTATCTGTAAAAAGTAGTGAAATGTTCAAGCATGAATAGACCACATACTGTCTTAGGTTAGGCTGCAGAAAAGAGCAAGGAGCATTTAAAGGACTTGATCTAGATTACAGAAAACATTATGCTAGATCAGTGCAGTACCGAAAGGCAGTAAACATTGGAAGAGAAAAAATGAGCTATTTCTGCATAATTCTATGTCCTAAATTAACTGCAGCTTCTCTGGAGGAAGGACTGTGTGTCTCAGAGGATCTCCCAGATAAAACATCTGCTGAAATGCCTTGTGTCACTCCAAAAGCAAACAAAATATTAAGCTTAGGGAAGACTGGAACGCGAAAGCATTCTGCAAATAGTGTAAAATAAGTCTGGGGAATATCCTGGTGTTTAACTCTTTCTAGGGTTGTTCAGCCTGTCTCCAAGCAGTTGTGTCAGGAAGAGGAGTTGCAGGGTCAGGCAGTGGAAGGGGATTGAAACATCCATGGGATGGTACAGTGAGAAGGCAGAAGCTGCTGCAGACATGGGAAAGCAAGGCAAAGATATAAAAGCAGCTTGTGGTAAAGGACAGGTGATGCAATCATTTCCATCTTCACCTCTAAACCAATCTATGTGAACACAAATTGAGAGGTGACAAATTTAAACCTGATGAAGGAAAATCAAGCTTTAAAAAGCTGAGTTAAGATGCTATTGAAAGCAGAAGGTTGCCTGTGGAACTCTGTGCCATAACATGTGATGGAAGTCAAGATCTCACCTTGTCTTAAAAAACTGACATGCTTATGTTGAAAAAGAGAGGAGTTGTATGTTAGATACCATGTGCAGAAGGATGTATGCATCCATAACTGAGAATAAAGAACAATATCCATCACAGTGGAGATTCAAAGGTATTCTGTCAGTGGACAGGTTATTTCATTACAGAGCTCATAGCATCCAGCCCCAAAATGCTTGGCATTGGCCATTTCAGGCAGGCAGAGCACTGCTCCTGGTGACTGCAGCTCCGTCTTTCTCAAACCAAACAGGAGGTATCTGCTCGTTGAAAATCTGGAATCCTATGTGGCATCCACTACCTGTTGTTCTTGAGGTGTCTTAGTGACTGTTTAATTAAGTTAACAAGACTTTTTTTGTCTTAGGGCCACTCCCTCTCCATGGAAAAATCACAATGATTACATGAAGGCTGGGAGAAAACCACAGCAAGTGGTGGCTGTGGTGTGTGTAAGGCAGCCTATCACCTAGATGTAGCCCCTTCCCACAGGCATTCTCACCATTGTTAGAATTCATGGAATGAGTGATGCTCTGTTTAGTTGCACTCTTTCGGTTTAAATAATGTGGACATAGATTTGTGCTTTTCTCCCCAATAGCGGAGTTGGAAAACTTCTGTGTGTAAAAAAGGAATTCTCTCCTTACTACTCCAGAAAGTGGGGCTTTCAGGTAAACCCACTTGACAGGAGACAAAAAAAAAAAAAAAAGAGATTTTGGAGCCTCAAATTCTAGGTCATCCCTTCTTGCAGGGGTCTGAAGGTGTTGGCAGCCTAAGTGTGGGGAGAGAGGAGGGGAGGTGTGTGCTGCATATGACAGCAGTGCAAGTAGTTTTTTATGCACAGGGAGTTTTCCACACAAAATCACATTGGGAATATCCCTACAGTCCACCCCTCCACTTGAGTTAGTGGGAGGGATCTGAAGTTGAGGCGATTTGTGGCTGAGCTCTCATTAGTGACCAGGGACATTTCCCTCACAATGTGGAAGGCAGGCAGGGAGAGGCAGATGGCTTTGAATGCAGGATTTACATAGTAATGAGATTCAGGTCACCATAGCTGTCTTTTTCTCTCTGCATTTTGTCTAGGTGTCGGGTAGTGTGTAGGGATGACAGGGATGACGGAATAGGGAGGAAAGGAGGAAAATTAACCCCTTGTTCATGAGGAGAGATTGCTGTTAGAATAAAAAGTTTGTCACAGTGGGCTAAAGAGGAGTAGGGTATGACAATGATAAGCACAGATGAAGCTAGAAGGGGTAAAGACTTTTTAAGTTTCTGACTTGTTTTTGTGGGAATGGCACAAAGAATTCTAACTTGAAAATCCCAGAATTTCCTGTAATTTTTATGTTTGGCGTTGCTGGTTTAAGAAGAGGTAGTTTGGGACTTTTATCATTACAAGTCTCCTAAAACTTGGGATTCTTGCTACAGAGTCTTTGCTTCTTTGGAAAAAAATCACCATTTTGCTTGGTTTCTTGGCTGAAGACTTGTCTTGACATGACTATGTAATAGTGTGATTAAAACATAATATTTTCCACTGCAATTGGTAATCCTTAGTATGATCTCACTAGTGTCAGATCTTATCCTGATGACAAATGGGGAACTGGGAACCATGGGTCCTATTTCGAGCTTTGCTTGGTGGCACTTGATTTGCTCAATAGCCAACCCCAGGCATTTCCAAAATATGCATAAGGGCCTGAGAAATCCCAAGGCTGTATTTAAAATTATGAAAATTTTAAATCAGTGTGTGTTTATTTTATCTGTCTTCTGGTTTTTCTTTCTTTATAGTTAGAGGAGTATGGGTGAGTAAGTTATTCTTCTGCTGTACATGCCATGACACCAGAAGCTGGGGCTTTAGAAGCATTGCAAGAACGGGAGAGAAGCTTTGGGAGATTCTTGTATAAATAGGAACTGTGTCATATAACTGCATGTGGACATCTAGGCAGAGGTGGGATAAGTAAGGAAGGTGTTTGTGTGATAAGGTTTTTAGTATGTGGAAAATATTTTTGGTTCTTTCACACAGAAGTTTTTGAAATGCAGAACGTTTGGGGCACATAGGCCAGGATTCATCTCATCTCACCTTGGCCACTGGAGCTGAGCAAGTTCATCTAACCTCATCCTACAGACCTTTTCAGCATCAGTGGAGATGGATTCCAACCACCCCAAGGCAGTGGGACAGATTGCCCCTGGAAGGGGAGGGAGCAGAGGTGCTTTGGTGTCATCTCCTGGAGCCAGTGAGCTGCTGCATTTTGGCTGTTTGGGCTGAAAGGGAAAAGGAAATCTAATCAGATGCCTGGGACAGACTGGGAAAGGAAGGCTTCTTGGCTACTTCCTCCTGAGGAAAAGGCTTAGGTCTAATAGATCTAATTAAATTATTTCTTTGTTTTATTGTTACAGCTATTTGTTTAAAAAGTCGGTAATCCTTTTATACCAGTCCTGTAATGATTATTTAATGTCTGGCTGTTTGTGAGCCCACGGAGCTGTGTGAACAGAGGATGCTTCACTGCAGGGGATCTGCACAGTTCTCCACAGGACAGCGAGCTGGCCCTGAGAGCCTCGACTGGGGGCTTGATTGGGTGCCTTCATATTCCCACTTGCTGGATGAAAGCAGGGGTAGTTCCCTCCTTTACAAAGTGCTGCCAGATATAAGGCTGTCTCTTGGCTGTATAAGGCCACAGTACTCCTCTGTAAGGCTAAATATTCACCGAGTGATGTTTGGGTAGCAGGCACTGTGCCAGTGACCAGTGAGTCCCTCAGCTCTGTCACAGCAGTGACACTTGTTGGTGGCAGCTCTGTGAGTGTCACAGTGGGCACCAGCTGCCCAAAGCCAGCTGAGCAGGTCTGCCCCTCCTTGCTGATGTTTTCTGACCTCTTTCTTTGCAGAGCCCCTGAAATCATCCTCGGTTTACCCTTTTGTGAAGCAATCGATATGTGGTCATTGGGATGTGTCATTGCAGAGCTGTTCTTGGGCTGGCCCTTGTACCCAGGAGCTTCAGAGTATGATCAGGTGGGTGTGGATATTGCCCTGGGTGCTGGTAAGTGCACACATCTCTTTCTCTTCTCCTGTCAGAGTGAGCAGATGCCAACTTTTTCACTTTGGGTAATGATGGATCTGTATTTCTTGCTCTCCCAAGTCAACATTGTCATTATGCACCTGGGTGTTTGTTCCAGGTAAACCAGTGTGCAGCTTGGTACGCTGGCTTTTAAGACCTGGCTGCCTGAGTGAAATCTCAATCAAGAGTCAATGCTGCCATTGACTGGAGAGCTCTGTGCATGTCCCTCCTCACTGAGCAGAGCAGGCACCCGTTCTCTGCTGTAACAGCAAGTGCAGCATAAAGCCTTATTTGTTAGAAGAAACTGCATGAACTCAGCTGCATTTCATAACCCCTTTTATGAGAGTGCATATTAAAAGCAATGACAAGAAGGAGAATGTTGGCATTGATGTAGGTTTCCAGTTAATATAAGCTGTCATTCCTTTTCTCCCTATAGGCTTTCATGCCCTTTTTGTAGTCCTAAAACCGATAATGCAGCGGCAGCTAGAGCCAGGGCTGTAGAATGCTTTGCATTCCCACAGTATTCAGGCTGATCTTAGCTGTCTGAAAATGCAGCCTGAAAAGGGTCTTTTTTCTTTTAGGAAATAAATTTTTTAAAAAAGGAAAGAAAAAAAAAAGGCAGGAAAATAAATAAGTTTTTCACATACTGAAATGTTTTCTTGACTTTTCTTTTGAAACCAGTATTTTTTTTAATCAGAGCTCTAAAGGTAAAATTTGGCAGGGGAAATAACTTGCAGCAAAGAGCAGGGCTATTAGTGACTCTAAAGGAAATCAAATGTAGCTGAGAAACTTACAAGCGTTTGAAAATCGCATACCAAGCATGAAAAGTAGATTTCTTTCTCTTCCCCATTGCACCCCAAAAGCCATAAAACCCACAGCTGGAAAAGAAATCACCATACCTTAGTGGCCAGCTTAACTGCCCAGCACAAAGCTTCCTCTGGTAAAGTGTGACCAGGCTCCTGGGGAGCTGGGGAAGGGATAGGGGCTGATCCTGGCTGGGATTGGCAGGATCCAGGTGCCTCTGAGGTGTGTGAGCTCTGATGGACCCAAGGAGCTGCAGAGCTGAGCAAGCCATGCACAGTGAACCAGGGCCTGAGTGCTAGGAAGTGATTGAAAGCACGGCTGCTCTTTATGCTTTTATGCCTTCACATATTTAATGTTTTTATCCTTCTCTGTTTCTTCTCTCAAAAACACTTTCCATTCTTGCCTAGCATTTTTGAGAGTAGGTGACTGGTTTTAGTAGTTTTGCAGAGTTTGCAGCAATTTTTGCAGAATGAAGCCATGCAGGAGACAGGAGGTGCCAAAGTTAAGGTTTTGTGTGGCACCTCAGGCATGTGTGACATTAGTCTTTAATTGTGTAATCACAGACTCTTTCTCCTTTATAAATAAATAAAAGTTTGAGATTCTGAAAAAAGAAATAGAGTATCTTTTAGCTGTGTGGGTGCCAATGAGGTCATGCTTGTGGATGCATCCCAAATAACGTCATGTAGTCAGTAGAGACAAGTACTTTCCATACCATCAGTTGGTTTGAGTGTATGTTTCACCTTAGTTCAAAGGCAGTCACTTCATAATCCTGTTTGGAACTTCAGGATGCTCCTAGGACAGACTGTGTGCTCAGGTGGAAGAAAACCAGCAGAAGTTAGAGAGCCAATATAAAATTGCTGAAATGACGTCCTGGAGAGGGTGCAAAGTGTTGAGACATCCCATTGAAATCACTGTGTGGGTCCTTCTCTTTGGACTTTATAAATTTAGGAACTTTCTTCTTTTCATCCTTAGGACTTGTGGGAGTGCACTCTAAGTGTGAGTTTCCAGTGATGTATGTGATAAATGAAGGGAATTCCATTCAGAAATTCTCTTCCTCTCATTCCTTGCACTGAGTTTTATGGCATGAAGTTTCTCTACATGCTACATCTTTTTTTGTCTGTTCTCTTGGTTCAAATGCCTCCTGAATTCCTTCAAGGAAGACCTCCAGAGACCTTCACAGGATGAACAGTAACCTCTCATCCTTGTCTTGCAGATTCGCTACATTTCACAGACACAGGGCTTACCAGCAGAGTACTTGTTAAGTGCAGGGACAAAGACCACGAGGTTTTTCAACAGGGATACAGACTCACCATATCCCTTGTGGAGACTGAAGGTAGGAAGACATTCCCTTGTTTCTTTTACCTTGCAGTTGTTGGTTGGAAGTGAGGAGACACTCAGAGCCTGAGTTTCTGCTTTTTGCAGTGCAGCACAGACATAGGGGTGGGTACTGCCCAAGGTAAAACTGCCATCCCCAAAATTTGGAGCCCATAATTCACCTGCTTGGCATTGTAGGAAATTGAAATCCAGAGTTGATTTGGAAATCTTCCTATTAGTAGTCAATTATTTGGTGCGTAGTGGGCAGACTTTGCTCTAATATCTAACTCATTGTGGAGGGGGAGAAAAAGGCAAGCATTTTAGTTCTACAGTCAAAACCTTGAGTAAAGCAGGTGAGCCCTGAGTGTCCTGTGCCAGGGGGTTTGGCTGCATGCTGTCCCCAAGGAGAGAGGCCAGTATGCTTCTGGCTGGGATGGGATGCTGTACCTCAGCACCAGGGTGGATGTAGGAGACCCACCGTAGTTGGGAGGACCCTCAGAAGTGAAACAAGAGATAAATCACCTTGTGACATAAAAGATGTCACATAAGCATGGTGGAGATGGTGTAAATGGTGTCTGGTCAGGCAGGATGGTCCCTGATGAGGACAGGATGAGGCACATGTGGGAAGTGGCACATAATCTGCAGCTGGTTGCAGGGCAGTGTTGGTCAATGTCTGTGTCCTGTTTTGAGCAGACGCCAGATGATCATGAGGCAGAGACGGGGATTAAGTCCAAGGAAGCAAGAAAGTATATTTTCAACTGTTTGGATGATATGGCACAGGTAAGAGCATTGGTGAGTAACCAGCAAGACTGTTTGCATGCTTTCCAGCAACACTAATAAAAAGGAATTATGCAAGTTCTCTGTGTATCCTATTCTGGGGCCAACTCCTGAAAAACACCAGGATTATGCCTATGAAATTCGCTGTTATGTGCTGCTTTGTAGGAGTGACTGCGCACAGTCACTCCTAGGGGTGTGTGTGCTGTAGTAAAGAAGCCTTGGAAAGTGGCTAAGGCATGTCTCTTGAGTGTGCAAATCCTGCATTTTCTCTTGTCTTTCCAGTGTTCTTCTGTATGACCACTGGCAGGTCACTTGCTTTCTCTGTGCTTTAATATTCCCATTTGTTAAAGGGAATAAAGTGGAAATATTCACCATGGCCACAGAAGAGTGTGCTCGCTGTAAAATGTGGCTGGCTGGGGGAAGAATGGGAAGTACTAATTCCCTGTGTCAGTTCCCTGTCGTTGTGAGAGCTAATCCCAGCATAACCACTCCTGTGACAGGAGTTTGTGCTGACAAACCAGTGTGCTAAACTGGCCCAACACTAGCACCAAACTGGAGTTTGTGCTTGCAAGGTCTAGACATTGTAGCAAGTAGAACATGTAAGCATGCAGGAAGGGAGGACTGGAATCTGAGGAGACCGGATAATTAATGAAATAATATAACAAGTCTTTATTCCTGGCACCTGATACATGAATGGGATGTTTCTCATAAACGTACTGACAATTTTTATGTGTTTTATATATTTTTTGCTCATAGGACACATAGATAAGTATCTAATGGCACAGCATATGATAAATACTGTGATTATCAGAGCTTGCGTGCTACCACATGGAAGCTGTTCATCCTCAGTGGAGGGTGACTAAGTGTTTCATTAGCCACTGACCCAGGCGAGCTGAACACTTAGGAGTCTGTCTGGAGCTGTGACATGCACCAGCCAGATGAGTGGCCACCACGGAGCCTGGCATGGTGTAGGAGCATCGGGGGGTAGGACGGTCGGGACGGACTGAGACGAGAGATCTCTGAAGCCAGGTCGTGGAACTTGTGGTTTATTGCAGATGGTGGGTGCCAGGGCCCTGTTTGGAGCTGCCAGCCACAGCTCGGAGCAGGCCAGAGAGAAGAGAGGGGTAGAGAGGATTAGGGGGAAAGAGAGTAAGAGAGCAAAAGCATTAGAGAGTAAAAGGGGTAAGAGTGCTAAGTTCCCGTTACAATACAATAAATCTTCTTCTGTGTTGAATATTCTGATTCTCCCTAACCAATCTAGTATAATATACAAATCCTATAGCATTTACATACAGCCTATGAGAAACACTACATTACCATACTGTGTTACATTTTAAACCCTAAAAACTACTCTTTGGACCCCTTCTGCCAAGCTAGTAGGGTCTGCTGTGACCCTTGGGCCTGTCTGCAAGCAGAGGGTGTTGTTTCATCAAAAGGGGATTACCTTCAGTCCACCACACCATTGTTTTCCAGTTGTTCAGCAACTAAGGTATCTCAAAGCTTGCTTTCACTTCAATCTCGCTTATAGTTTCCATATTCTCAAAATCTTTTGCCAGACAATCATATTTATAAGGCTTTGCTGTTTCATCTTTCCCAACAGCGTGGCTCTTCAGCAGCTGCTCCTTTGGACAGGGAGGCTGGCAGGGCGTGTGCTCCAAGGAGGAGTGAACACATTTTGCCGGAGACCTGACCATGTGCTCTTCCCCTTCAGCACTCACTCCTGTCCCTTCTCCTCTAGGTGAACATGACAACGGATTTGGAGGGCAGCGATATGTTGGTGGAGAAGGCAGACCGGCGGGAGTTCATAGATCTGCTGAAGAAGATGCTGACGATAGACGCGGATAAGAGGATAACCCCCATCGAAACTCTGAGCCACCCCTTTGTCACCATGACGCACTTGCTCGACTTCCCTCACAGCACACAGTACGTGGCTTTTGTTCCCCTTGGGTTTTGAAAAGGAGAGCTGGTTGTGGTGGAGACCAAGTGTATCTGAGGGGTTTTTAAGATGTTTAATCCCTAAGTTTTAATCTTTTCCTGCTTAGAAGAAAAAGATGATTGCCAACTCAAGGTTGCAAGAATTGTGTTGTAGGTGCTTGGCATTTAAAACGCTGCAGTGTGTGCTACATTAATTATGTAAATATTCAGTAATTACATATTTTTGCATTAAAATGCAGGAGAAATTATGCAATTAGTGCTGAAAGTATCAGTCTATTTCAAAGTAATATGGTCCTGATTGTTACTGGAGTAATCAACCTTATCTGCAGCGGGGAGCCGACCCTTCCCATCGTGCCAGGAGTCAGCTTGGGGCTGTTTGCTTTTTAAGGGAAGAGCTGATCTGCAGCAGGCTGTTTTACAGGCATAAGCACCAGGATGAGGAGTTCAGATTTCAGCTTGGTTGTTGTCCACCTGTGTCACCTTAAATACCACGTTCTGATCTCATCTGACACATGTAGAATGAGGACAGGCTCCACTGCCTGATGAAGATGAGAAGTCACATCTTCAAGCCTCACTGCCCTTCTCCTGAGGCTGCATCACAGAGCACAGCAGCCTGAAATTCAGGGTACCTGTCCCCAGCCCACTGCCCATGTCCAGTTCACACAGGGACAGGCTTCTCAGTGTAAGTGGAGAAGGCAGACACATAGTGGGAGTTTTACAAAGCATTCAGGACACTTATCTTGGAACATCCTGCTTTACAGCACTTAGCAGATCCAGGTGCTTTCACAGGCTGTCCCTTCCCCTTGACAGGAGAGCAGTTATTGGCACAGTGCTGTACTTTCATTGGGTGCTATTTGCATGAGTGTTTTAAAGGCTGTCAGGAGCTCAGGTGCAAAATTAAAGGAGGCTGCTTGAAGAGCTGCAGAGCAACAGGTAACTGTGTCAGCTCCCCTGCCTGTATGGGTGGCTGCAGTATTTTGAGTTTGTTTAAGGTAGCTTTCCCCCTTTGAAGGAGCTGTAGCTGCCTTTTTGTTACATTTATCACAAGATAAGAGCATCTGCTTACCAGAAGGTAGTGGGTGCACGATCTGTGTAGACCCAGACTTAGCCTGCACAGCCATCTTTGTGCATTGTTACCTATAAATAGATAGTAAGTGACAAATGAAAACAAGATGGGGCATGGTTGTGTTAAACAGGAAAAAAGTTAAGTTTCATATAAAAAAAATTCATGAATAAAATATGACAGCAAAAATACTGAGTGAGCATCATAGACAAAAGTCTTTTAATTTGCAGCAGTCCTTCTTTCTGACTGTGCAAGACCTGATTGTGTAAGATAGGAGAGATTCGTGAGCTAATGCATTGCCGTCAGAAATCTTTCCACTAACGTAACAGTCCATAACCACATCTTCATTTTTGAAGTGCTCACTTGTGGCTGCTCAGGCAAAGCCCCAGAAAGATTGAAAATATCATTGGGGCCAGCAGCAGTGAGAATTTTAGTCAAATAAAGAATTGAGCATCACGTCTCCGAATACCAAGCGTGTGCCAGCCGGGTGTGTAACCCCACAAGCCCCTCCATGCTGGAAACAGTGACTGGCAGAGGGAGCAGTAAGCTGTAACCAGCCTGGCAAGTGGATGGAGCTTTTGTCTGTGATTACTTGTGCTTTGCAGAATAGAAACTTCAAAGCCTTGAAAGATGCAGGGAGCTATAATCTCTCTTGGAAATAAATTGGGCAGCAGAAAAAGTGAGAATATATGGAAGCTGTAGCTTCTGGGAGGAATCTCTGCTGTGGCACGTTTCAGAGAGGCTGCAAGTTCAAGCAGTGCAAGAGGGGCTGTTCTGCTTTCTTACAAGCAGACAGCAAAGTGAACTTAGCTTCCCATTTCACATATTTAACTTCCTGGCTCTTAAATTGCTGAGTTGTCCTCTGACTTTGTCTGTTTTGCTTTGTCCCTGCTGTTTTTTTCTCCCACCTTTTTTTAAAGTAAAGCCAGAGAACTTGGTGTTGCATTTGTAGAGCTTACCTCTTGTTAGATAGAACCATTTGGTGACACACACTATTCACCATGTACAGAACCTATACTCCTCCCAGTGCCTTCTTCTTTGTGCAGGGAGAATTATATTTATACTTGGCTGAAAAGAAGTGATCCAATAGCTTTCTGTATTTATTTGATAAGTGTTTGATTTTGCTGGATGTTCTGTGACCAACAGGTATAGATCTGGAAGTGAATGCACATAATGGGCAGCTGTGCACAGTGTCCTGAGCCTGGCTTGTCTGCAGGTTGTTCATGGCCCAGATCCAGTTACCAGGGATATTACTTGTAGGATAAGAGAGGTGACCATTTGATTAAGAGACAGGACAGGGATAAAAAGATCTAGGTCCTCTTCATCAACCTTAGGGATCATATAAGGTTTGAAGGGCCACTGTTTCTTAAAAGTGATGTGAGGATATACCCCCTACCTCCAGCAGTTCAGCTCATTACACAATGGTCAGCATACAGCTGATTTTTACTGCTTAGAATTTCTCTTTCTTCATGTTTGGATAATGGAAATAAAATAATACCTTTGTACTTTCTGAGGTTGTGTTTCAGACTCTGAGGTCACATTTGTAAAACCAGTTATTGTGGAAGAATTGTGGAAAATCTGTACTGGTTTTCAGATATCAAAATGAGATTGTACTAAAAATACAGTGTTGCCCAAGTTCACTGTGTTGTTGTCTCTTAACCTCTGTATGCTTTGGTATTCTAATTACTGAAATATGGACAGTTTAATCTACCAGATGCCTGCTGTGCTCTAGCAATGTAGAGAGTATTTAATCTCCTTTACTGGGGCACAAAATAGGATACTTCTCAAAATTTCCATTGCTATATCAATAACATTTAAGGGAAAGACAGTGTAGAGGAAGAAGCTGTAATCATTCCCCCAGAGATCCAGTTCTCAGTGTGAGATAACCTCAGAACCAGATTCCCTCAGGGCACTAAGAAATTTGCTTTGGAATAACTTTTTGATATTAATTGTCCCATTGACTGCAAGAGGAGATGTCATGCTTTGAGATAAGCATCTGCACAGGCGTTTAGCCAGACAGGGGCAATGTTTTAACTGCTTAGCTGGACTCAGCTCTTGGTGAACAACTATTTAAAAGGAACAAGGATGACTTTTTTAGGGGGTCTCAGTGATCAAGAACAGTAAAATTTTTCCTTGCAAGAGACACATAAAACTATCTTTACGCTTACACTGAGGCAAAAAGCATGAGTTTTCCTCTCAGGCTCCATCATGAGGAAAAAAAAAAGTTTCTTTCTTTTTTGTTCTCAGTCTCTTTCAGTCTTGGTATTTCTTGCCCTGTCCCCTAAAGAGCAACAAATTTGCTTGCTTTAGTGACCTGTATTGCAGTGCAGAGACCCGTGGGAGCACCTGGGAGTCCCAGGGCAGCTGCTCTCATCTTGGCCTTCTTCAGTGCAGTGTTACTCTGACTCTCACAGTTAAGAGAGACCTACATAAAATAGCAAAGGGCTTTAAGAGCCTAGAAAGTGCTAAGCCTGCCATGGAGACCTATTGCAGGGCCCCTGTGATGAACTGTAACCTGTGTGAGTCGCTTGGTTGATTTTTCTGTGCCTTCCTTGCCCCCTTTTCCCCGCACAGTGTCAAGTCCTGCTTTCAGAACATGGAGATTTGCAAGCGGCGGGTGAATATGTACGACACGGTGAACCAGAGCAAGACACCATTCATCACCCACGTGGCCCCAAGTACATCGACCAACCTGACCATGACTTTTAACAACCAGCTCAACACAGTCCACAACCAGGTGAGGCCATCAGTCACAAGCAGCCAGGGCTTGAAACATTTATGTCAGGAGGGCCTAGAAGATGAAAAGCAAAGTAGCGTCCCATTTAACATGCCTGCCAAGAGATGGTGCCTTTCTGCTCTCCTTCCTTTGCTCCTCTCCTCATTCTCTTTTCTTCAGGCAAGCAGTAATCTTGTGACATTTTGTGTGACTGTGAAATGTTGCCCTCGTTGTTTATGTTGTTGTTGGGGTGATAAATCCTGCTTACTTGGGAGGTTGCTATGGGGAAAAGCTCATTAGTCCCTTAATGCAGCAAGCAGTACTTCACTCCCTGGGTCAGGCAGAAGTATTTGTGATCTTACAGCTCTTCTTCAAATTGGCATTGAAGTAAAATGAATTTAAACCCTCTGTTAACAGACACAGCACTGTAACTGTTCAACAAGAAAGAAGAGTTTAGTGATAATATTTATTCTTATCTCTCATTGCTTTTACTCCAGGGACCACAGTTGGTGTGGGGATCATGTGCATGTGCCCCCACTGTGAACACGTTGCACTCCAGTTTGGTGGGCTCTGGCTTTATAATCATGCTTTGTATTAGTTTTACCTGTCCCAGTGTTGGGGGGTGCTGCATTAACAGATTTTATGTGGCTAAGTTGTTTGCTGTGGTACTGAATTGCAAGCAGTGAAAGGAAGCCTTTTGGGAACAGGCTGTTCAAGATTCACTCTAGAGAGTGCAGGTGGCATTGTGGAAATGGTGTTTGGAAAGGAAGGGAGCTAAAGGAGTCTGTGTAGATGTGCAGGATGCTCCTGTGTCAGTGAGAAAACCAGACTTCTTGACTCAGGTCTTGATACATGTGATCCCAAAAGGTCTTTTAAAACAACTCAGGTAGGCACAGACAGAGATAGGTCATGACTTAGTGTGAGAGGGTACTAGTTACAAACACCAGTTCCCTTTCTAGGCTGTTTCTGAGATGCTGACTAAAGAAATGCATGCTATGTGCTCCCCTAGGCCCCAGCTGCAGGGCAGAGACACTGCTTGTACCACAGCTACTTGTAGGAAAGGCAGACTTGCTTTCATTTCCTTGCATTTCACTTGATATTAACATCAGCTGTTGGCTGGGGAGTTCCATGGTCATTTCTGAATTCTCATAAGGGGTGTGTTTTCTGAGCAGAACCAGCATGCCCAATGTTCCTAGAAGAATTGGCAGAAATATTTCCAGGAAAGATGTTTTAATTTGAACAAGGTCTAAGCCTTTCACAATTCTCTTCAACATACCACTTGTCTTGGCTTTCTTTTGTTTCCTGTCTCTGCAAAATATCTGGGGATTGCCTCTTTCCAGTTATGGCTTCTGAGACTACAAGTTCAGGTTGCTGCTCAGTGTGTTGCACAGGAGAGCAGATTGCCCTGCACAGCCCCTGCACTGAGAGGAGATGAGGAGGAGGAGAAAATATTTTGTTGTCACGTCCTTTGTGGCTGTGGAAGTGCAGTGTAGGTCCAGTGGCAGCCAGTGCAGTGCAAAATGCTACTCTCTGCTGCACTTGATCAAAGGCTCCTCCTGGATTCATACATTCACCCTGAGAAAATGTTGTCTGACCTATCTCCAGCAGTGTTACTGGCATATTTGGACAAGGGAAGGATGGGCTCTGGTCTGGTAATGTGTGCTAAGAACGTACATTTGGAGCAGTGGCAGAGCTGTCTAGTTGCCTGCAACTGTTAGACTCAGTCCAAATAAATAAAATTTTTAAAAAGTCTTCAGATTTCTAGATTTTTGCAGAACTCTGGGTTGATTTTCTTGGCTTTGAAACATCTCTAAATGGAGTTTCTGCTCTAAGAGATTTTAAAGACAATTCAAGCGAAGTTTGGACTTTGCAAGTATTAGCATTACCTCCTATTATGCCTTCTGATTACTTCAAATTCCAAACATAATTCAAGGGGCATGTGCCATCCTAGATACAAGGTATCTACGGGGAAAGGCCAGAATGGATTTTCCCTCTCAGGATGAAATTTCACAGGGTGTGGAGGTGCTGAGTCTGTTTTACCTAAGAAATGTGAGTAGCTTCTGGAGCTGTGTACATGACGAGTGAACAATGTGATTTGTGGATAGCAACATTTTCTGAGCCCATCCTCCTCCTGCTGCAAATCAGAGGCAGTTGGGTGAGATATGGGGCTGCAGCTCTGCTGTAGGGGATGTGCTGTGTCTCTGGGCAGTATGGCTGGAGGTCCCATGGCATGGTACAGCAGTGGCACGCTCGGGCAGATTGTGATCCTTCCCCCAGCACTGCCCTTGTCTCTACTCCTCAGCGTCCTGTTCTACCCCTTGTTTGCTGTTTCGGTTTGCTTTTTATTTTATCTTACACTACTTTACTTCATTATTTTTTTGGATTTTGCTTCTTCCAGCCTACCCATCTCCCTCATTTTTTTGTTTGTTTTTTTTTTGTTTTGTTTTAATTCCCGTCATTCCTTTAGACCACCAACCTGGCTCCCACCTCCTCCAGTGCCACTATTTCCTTAGCCAACCCCGAGGTCTCCATACTAAATTACCAATCTGCACTCTACCAGCCCTCAGCGGCGTCCATGGCTGCGGTGGCCCAGCGGAGCATGCCCCTGCAGACGGGAACAGCGCAGATCTGTGCCCGGCCAGACCCCTTACAGCAAGCCCTCATCGTCTGCCCTCCAGGCTTCCAAGGTAAGGGATGGCCTCCCCAGGCCTTGGCCTGCTGCTTCGTCCAGCTCTTGTTGGAAAGGAGTTCCTCAGTGCAGGTCATGTGGCAGAAAAAAGGGCTGGACGAGTAAATCAGAGCGGCAAGGTTATTGTTGCGTTGGCAGAGGATCTTGCAGGCACCTCTAACATGCTGCAAGATCTAAGGGGCTGGGGGAGAATATGTGGTACTTGTCATTCTTTGCCCTGAACAAAGTTTAAGGATCTTCTGCCATACTTTGGTAAACTTGAAAGCTTTCCCACACAATACCAATAAATCAGTACATATGTATGGAATGGGTCATACTGTCACATTTCAATGACTTCATTGCTGGAAGGGGAACTCATGAGGGTAATGCAGTAGGGAGCGTGCTGCTTGTGGATATGAGGGTTCTCCCCCATAACAGATGCCATGACCATTTATGAGGGCAATTCCCTCAGCTCCAGCCCTGCTGCAAACAGCTCTGCTTGTGTATACTAGTGGTAGGAACTATTGTCAAACAACTTGGGAGATGCTCAGTTTTAACCACTTGTCCTTCTGTTAACTTTACATGCTGTTGCAATTTGGGAAAACTTGCCAAGTGTCTGTAGGAAGTGATCTGAATAGACCTCAGTTCAGCTGGTGCAACTTCTGCTCTTCATATCTACAAGCCTGTCTGTGCATTAGTCTCCAGGCACTTGTTAAATGTTCTGCAAGATTATCAAAGCTCTTTTGAACTAGAGAAGTTTAGCTAGACCTCTTCAGCATAGTTAAAATGCATCTCAAGGGTTTGACTTCAGAAGTGGAGGATGTAAGAGACCATCCTCAGCTTGCTGCTTTGAGAAGGCTCCAAAGTAGAGGAGACAGCTCAGGCTGTGCCATGCACTGAGGTGCTGGAGAGGGAAGCTTCCCCCAGCTCAGTTAGGCTAATGTGGGGCTCAGCCAGCAGTGACTGGAGTTTGGGGTATGCTAGGGCCTTTCAAATATGAGTCCCAAGAAACTGAGGAAATCTGTCCCCATCAAGGCTGAGGGAGTGTGGAGTTCTGGATTCCCATCCCACTTTGGTGTAAAGAGAGCATTCTCGTATAAAAGAGGTTTTGGCTGATAAAGACCATTTCTTGTTGTTAAACCAGAGAATATGGGGAAGAGCAGCTGTTCACTCCCCTCTTTTCTTTTCTGCCTGTGCACATTGTATGCAATATTTCCTATGCGCTTGAGATACCCAACTCAGCTAATTTCTTATTGCCTTCAGAAATGTTTTTTCTGCACCCTTATACCCATATAATTTTTGTGAGCATTTGATGGACATCTTTGGGCCAGGGTGGAACAGGTGGCCACTCTGATAGCTGATTATTCAGAGGAACTGAACACTGCAATTTAAGTGGACATTGGGAAGTGCCTTTAGACTCCTGAGAGCCAGCCCCTGTTGCTGGCAGTGCTGCTGGTGGCTCATGCTGTCCCTTGTGTGCTGCTGGAACAGGGTTACAAGCGTCCCCTTCGAAGCACGCCGGGTACTCGGTGCGGATGGAGAACGCCGTCCCCATTGTCACCCAGGCTCCTGGGGCCCAGCCTCTTCAGATCCAGCCAGGACTCCTCGCGCAGGTAAGGAATGATAAAGGCACCAAGCTCAGCAGGTATTTACTGTGTTGTTTGGCTCTTGGAGGCTGAGGAGAGAAGCTTTCTCTGAGGGCCTTCTGTGGTGCAGTTTGGAAATTTGGGCAATTGTATATCGGTCTGCAGCTTTCTCTGAAATGTCAGAATCTCCCCCAGCTCTTTGTTCAGCTCAAAGACTATGTCAGAATTGAAAAAGCCACTGGAAAAACCCTTTTTCTTTCTGCTTTTCTACTGAAATATGTGGGAAAGCCTCAGGGAAAGCAGTGTCAGGCCTCTGCTGAGAAGGAACCTATAATAACTTCCTGCGTCCTCCTGAACTCAAAATCTTGGGGGTAGTTTGCAGCCAGGAGCTGGTGAATTGCATGCTGCTGATAAATACATTTCATGCTTTAAGTTTTCACCATTCTGTTTTATGGGGACCTCTGCTCATGAGGTATGAGAGAGATGTAGGAGGCAGAGGCATGGGCCCCACACTCAAGGAGCTCTCCTTGTCAGCAGTTCTTATTGGCACAATTCTCTGAAATGTTCTCACAGGAAAAGCATGGTTCCTCCTTAAAAAAAAAAACCAAACAGGAATAGGTATTACTGATTACAGGCACATCCTCAAGGGGTACCCCAGCTCCTCAGACCAGAGGAGCAGTTCATTCCTCCTTGTGCAGGCTTCAGTGAATCTGCCTCAAGTGTTTTTGAGTTGGCACCATGGTACCTCTGCTGATACCAGACAGGGAAAAAAAACCACCTAGTATTCTTAAAACTAAGTTGTGCAAGCTGGAAAAGATGACCATCTAGTTACAAAGGCACGTCTCCGTCTCAGGCTTGTTTGATCTGCCATGCCAGCATATTCATATGCAGTCAGGAGCCAGCAGACTTCATGGTTTACACCTGTGTGTTGCACTGCTGGGGTAAGACTGTTGGTGCTCTTGCCTTATTTTGCCAGCTGCCAGTCACATTTATCTGGTAAAGACAGATCAAAATGCAACTTGCAGCCTGTGTGATTTCCATCAGCCCTGCCCCTTCCCAATAGAAGAGCCTTTGTCAGAGAGCTGTCTGAAACATCAAACCAATCTCTGCTGCAGCCTGTTGTAACAACTGACATGGGCCACCTCCCTTGTTTGGTGGGAAAGAAGAGCCTAAGAGGCAGGGAGACAAAAGCCGTGGCAAAGCAAGGAGCAGTCTGTGCAGGCTCAGTAGCTGGCACCACTTGCTTGTGCAAGAAGGTAGTGAGTGAAGGAGGTCACAGAGCTAGCTTTTCATTTTCATGCCCCCACCATTCTGCCAGGCCTCCTGTGGGGTGCTGCCCTTTGGGGCTTGAAGGGGGTGAGGGCTGCATCTGAAACATCTCAAAGACAGCAGGGTCCTGAAAGATCTCACTATCTCCTGCTCCTTCTTTCTTCTCGTGGTGGCTTTGCTGGGCTCTATGCAAGTGAGGAATGTTTGGTGGTAAGCATTCACAGGTCACCAATTTGAGTGCCACATGAACACCTGTTTCATGGGCATTCCATTTCATACTTTTTGCTGACATCTCATTCACTGTCACTTCCAAAGGGGAATTCTGGCTGTTTCTGAGAAACACTCCTCACTTGCACCGACTTTGAATTTTTGATGCAATAAAGGAGAGGAGATGTGCCTGTTGCTGTGCCCGTTTGTCTCGCGCAGTGAGAAATGCGAGCTGTCTCTGAAGTCAGGGTGCTCTGATTGATGCCCCTGGCATCTGGTGTCCGTGGGCCTCGCTTGCTTCAGGCTGAGCAGCTGGCCTGATAAACAAATCTGTACCCAATTCCAGTTTCCTGAATGGAAAAACACAGCTTCTTTGTGATGCATTGTAGTCACATCTGATCTTGGCGGCTGCGTGTCGCTCTCCCAGCCGAGAGCTGTTCCTCTCATGCACAGCTGCTTATCTAATGCTCTTCAGCCTGGGTCATGCAACTGCTATGGGTGCAAGAGGGAGCAGTGCCTCCAGAGCCCCCTTCTGTCTGTGCCCTGCTTTCTTTGTCCCACTGATGAGGCATGGTGCTGCTCCTTGTGCTCCCAGCACTGTGAAGTGCTCTCAGGCTTTCTCCCCTTGTGCCCAGCACGTGGCACAGGTTTCTGTGTTTGCACTCCTCAGAATGCCTGTGGCTGGTAAAGCCTTACTGCATCCCAGTGCAGCTGGCATCCAGTTCCCTGTGCATTTTGTACAGGACCAGATGTCCCAGATGAGGGACAGAGGGATCCAGGCAGGAGGCACTGACAGAGCTTGAGCATCGTGTCTGGCAGCTGTGTGTCTGCAGCCTGTGGCATGGAGCTAGGCAGTGCAAGGCAGAGCAAGCAGCCTGCAAGATGCAGGGTCAGTGGCTCAAGTAACTTGTTTGTAACTTCCCTGGGTCTCCTTTCATCCTCTCAAGCAAGTGTGGTCCACATATTGTATGCACAGAGACCAGTGAAAGGAGACTGATCCTGTCTTTACTCACAGCTCACTGCAGCTTCAGATTTCAAAAGAGGCAAAGCTGTACAGTTTTCCAGCAGGCTTCCATGGTGTGACCCAGAACTCTCCCCTGGCCTTGAATAACACCCTGGATTCTTCATTTTCTCTCCTTTTAACTCCTTCCCAAAAACACTTCCTACAGAGGTCCTGCCACTGGCTTTCAAAATGTTATTCCATTAGTTGTTCCTGCTCTGTGTCTGGAGTACAATCTTGGTCCCTCCAGGGGACCCACAGCTTCTGAGGACAAGGGCCAGAGCATTGCTTCACCACCCCACCAAAATCTCATAGTAATGCAGTGACTGGGAGCAGGCTGCAGCTGCCAGGACAAGCCTTCCATGTGTAAGCACAGCACACAGTGCTGGTGGATCAGCCTAGACAAGTCTTATCTGCAGATTAAATGATTCAGTGGTCCTTACCTAATAAGTGAGGAATTTGTGCCTAGGCCCTGACACTGCATCTAAATTTATGCACTGCAGTCGGACAAGGAGCTTAGATTTGTTCCATTCCCTTCCTGAAAAGGGAGGAAGCAGTTCTGTCTGCAAGTAAATCCAGGTACTCCCCTGGGATTGACTTCGACAGTAGTTCAGTCTCCTCTTTTAAAGCAAAGCTGAGGCAAAAAAAGAAAAGAGAATAATAAGAAGGCTTTTTTCTTCCCTGATCTTTTTGTGCCTTTGCCTCATCCTTTTACCTGCTCCAAGCATCACCAGTCCATGGTTGTGGCTCCCTAGATGAAAGGCTCTCAGGAGCCTTGTGACTCTCCCTCCTTTGCAGATGTTGCTGACAGGCCTCACTATAGCAGCCTTTTCATGTAACTCAGCAACACAAAAAGTTACAAGATGATCAAACTTCAGAGTGGAATTGGGAAAAAACGTTTTTTTTGCAGGGTGGCTTGTTCTGGGGTTTATGTTACTGGGGGACGGGAGGGAATCGTGGGGACAGTTAACACAATCCTTGTAAGGGTGGGAAGGGGGACAAATGCATGCCTGGAAGAAGCCTCCCCTCAAATTTGGCCTCCTTAGCGCAGTGAGATAACACAACACAGACCCAGTACAGTAGTGCAGGTTGGGACTAAGGTGGGCTGTAGTTGGTACCCCTGAGTTCCTCAGCCCAGCAGCAAAAATCTTCCAGAGCCACATTCGGGCAGCACATAGCTAAGAAAGCTTCCCATTTCCAAAAAGCAATCATCTGACTTGCCTGGAGTCACTGGAGCAGGACAACCTGAGTCATGCCTGTGGCAGCACAGCTGGAGGGGTGATTGCATAGCAGAATGATGGCTCAGCTCAAGTGGCAGAGACTTTCTACCCTCTAAGAGGGGGGAAAAAGTTTGAGAACACATGGAGAGGATGGGTATGCAATGTGTAGCTGTGCATTACTTGAGAAAGTAAGCTGGCTGTATAGAAAGGGGAAATTAACAATGGAGCCATAGTGTCCAGCTGGTCTGGAGAGTCAAAATTAGAAGGCGCTAAAAAATTTGGTGTTTGGTTAGAAATGCCAACAAGTTTTGATCCCTTCCATTCCCTGTTTAACCTAAAACACAGCTGCTGCTTTGTATGGCAGAGATTTTTTTTGCCTCCTCCTTTGCATTCTCTATATTTATAACTATTCCTGCTTATACTGTGGTTTCCTGACAGTGACTGAAAGGTGGTAAAAGCTGTGTAGCATGACCATGATCACTGTTAGAGTCCCCAGATGAGTGTGGACCATCTCTCACATTCAGTGCTTTTGATGCTTTTTGCTAAGGAATTGCTTTCCCTCTGTCTGGCAGCAAGCATGGCCCAGTGGCACTCAGCAGATCCTGCTCCCTCCTGCCTGGCAGCAGCTGACCGGAGTGGCCACCCACACATCTGTCCAGCACGCCACCGTCATCCCGGAGTCCATGGCAGGCACCCAGCCGCTGGCAGACTGGAGGTAAACTGGGGAGGCTTGGAGGAGCCCTGAAGCACCCGCAGGGGCTGGAGGAGCCATGAGGGCTGGGGTTTTGCTAGGCTGCAGGGCTGAGGGGAGAAGGGCGGCAGCCTGTGACACTACGTCTGATAGCTGTGGGAGACTTCTTTGCTCCATGCCCTTGGAGTGGAACGCTGTGCCCACACCGCTCCTTCAGTCTGTTCCATGGGGAAAAGGCTCTGTCCTGGGAAGGCTGGGAATCCAACAGGCCAACACCGCTACTTCAGTCTGTTCCATGGGGAAAAGGCTCCATCCTGGGAAGGCTGGGAACCCAGCAGGCCCACGCCGCTCTTTCAGTCTGTTCACTGGGGAGAAGGCTGTCTTGGGAAAGCTGGGAACCCAACAGGCCCACACCACTCTGTCAGTCTGTTTCCTGGGTAAAATGCTCTATTGTGGGAAGGCTGGGAAACCCAGTATGCCCTGGAGAAGAGGGCACCTCAGTGAAGGGTGGTGGGAGGCTGCGTGGAGGAGCCTGCCGGTTGCAATCTCACCGTGTGCCCGTGTCCCCGCTGTGCAGGAACACGCACGCCCACGGCAGCCACTACAACCCCATCATGCAGCAGCCCACGCTGCTGGCCAGCCACGTGGCCCTGCCCGCCGCCCAGCCCGTCAACGTGGGCGTCGCGCACGTCATGCGCCAGCCGCCCGCCGCTGCCTCCGCCAGGAAGAGCAAGCAGCACCAGTCAGCTCCACGGTGAGTGCTGGGGCTCCCAGCCCGGCCCCTTCTGACCTGCTGGCAGCAGGAGTGATTGCTGACACTTGGAGGGCAAAACAGGTTTAGTTCCACAGCCAGAGAGGGATTAGATCACACATTCTGTGATGGGGCTCTCCACTGCCTCACCTCTTTGGTACCCAGGAGTTGTTTTATACCCAGTGAGCATCATTTTGTGTGGAAGGGAGTGGCTGGAGAGGATGCAGAATGGGAGGCTCAAGCCCTGTTCATACAGCTTGTTACTGTTTTTTACTGTTTGTTACTGCAATTACCCAGAGCCTTGTAGTTATGATTTTAAAACATAACCATATTCTCAGGTCAGTGTGATGCAGTGCCCAATTGCCACACCTGTTTTTCCCATGTCCTCTGGAAGAAGCACTCCTGAGGTGCAGTGTTGCAGCTTGAATTGCTGGTAGTAAAGTCCAGGGTAAAGAAGCAAAAAAGGTGTTTCCTTAATATCCATAGATGTTTAATTCAGCCATGCAGTCATATGTTCTCCTCTCAGACATCCACTCCCCCCCCACAGAGGTCCTGCTCTCCCTCCCAGGGGCCTCCCAGCTGATCTTGGTCTCCAGGCAGTATCAAGGTGAGACCCAATCAGGGAAAGGGGAGGGAGAGCCTCAGGAACACCTGTGTTCAGGCATAGGAACAGGAGAAGGAGCCACTGGGGTGTAACTTAGGAGTAGCCCCTCCAGGGCCTCCACAGTGCAGCACATGCACCTTGAGGAGGCTGCATCTTCAGGAGCCTGTGCCTGATGTGCACACGCAAGATCTGCCCTTTCAAAAGCAGTGGGGTGATGCCAGTCTTCTGACCTTTACTGCCACAGGGAGTGGAGGACTTTAGGCCACCTGAGCTCTCCAGCTCCTAACACAGGTCCTTAGCCCCTGTGTTCAACAGTCCCACCAGCAACAGACACCAATTATTATACCCTGGCCTTATTACAGGTATGGCAGCATAAACCAGGGAGCATTTTATAAGGTTATCTCATACAGAGCAGTCCTTAGCATCTGTCATCTCTCAGTAGGACCATTTGGCTCTCTCTGGAACGAGGAGAAACTCTGGGGTTTCTTGCACAGCTCGGATGGTAAGATGGTTGCAGTGCCTGTCGCAGCACTGTAATCCTGTTCAGAGGACAGGGCTCTTAAAGATGCATGTGCAGCTGCTCTGGAGAACATCCTCTGGGCTGTGCAACTAGCACACTTCTTTTTTAAAATCAAAAAACACAAAACAGGGGAGAGAACCAAAATGGGTCACCACTGGTGCAGTGGCAAAAGCTTGAGCTTGTGGTTTTCCTGGGTGACTGGACTGGTGCCAGAGTGGCTCTGAGTTCACAACCAGTTCAACTCAAGTTAAGAGGCCACTATTTAAATCCTTCCCATTTATCTGCTCTCTAATGTTGGATTTACTTTGGATGGGCTCCAGCTGTCTTAGTCTATTCATAACACAGAGAGGCAGCTCTGTCCCCAGCTAGCCAGCAAAAGAGAGTGCCTGTGTCAGCCAGTGTGCCTGTGCAGGGCCTCCCCTCTCCTGTCACTTCAGGGTGGGGTGGCTGTGTCCAGGAGGAATGGGGCACTCTCAGAGCAAAGGGATTCTACAGCTTCATTGACTGTGACTCTCTTTGTGCCAAATGAGGAACCCTGCTCCTTTGGAGAGGAGGGTACTCCATGCTGCTCATTGGTATTCAAAAAGCACTTTGAATGCTACTGTGCAGCCATTTGTTATGCAAAAGAGCCTGTGTAAGTTGGTGTAGTGTGATATACTGCCAGGATGACTTCCTTTTGATGGATGCCACCTATTCCTTTTGTTAGCTTTCGGGCCAGGCTGAACATGCAGCCCAGGCCCCACAGTAGAACAAAACCAGAACTTTGGGGTTTTCTTCTTTTTGAGTCTCCAGATGTTCTGCAATAGCAAAAAGAAACACGACCAAGAAAGGAAGTGTGGGAAATGAGTGAAATGGGCTTTAGTCAGTGTGCTTTGGTAAATAACCCCATCTGTAGACCCACACTGCACTGTTTGGCTGATAGTTTTGTGTTTGGATCCCTGATCCAAGTGTCACTTTTCCAACTGGTCAGGCAGGGAAGCTGAAGCAGGAAGACTGGGAATGTTTCTCTACTGTGTAATAAATATATTGTTTATTTCATTCTGAATTATAGATGTTGTATGCTGCTTCACACAGGAATGAAACTGAGTATATGTCCTCCCATCTGCCTGCTGTAATCCGTGGGACACCACTGTCCTAGAGGATAAAGTATTGAGCAGGAAATGTTCATTGAAAAAGATTCTTAAACAGCAATTCAGTTGTGTTTAAAAAAGCAATTGTCCTGATAAGTGTTTGTAGTTTTCCACAAGAAATTCTAATTTTATCTCTGTTTTTTTCTGGCGAAAAAGTATCTGGTTGTGATGCATCCATGTAGGATGGAGGAGGAAGGGATTATCATTTGGATGGTTCTTCCTCCTGTGTCAGCCGTGCTGTGCCTGCCTTTGTTCTGTAGGTCTGGGCTTTGTGGCTGGCCTTTACCCTCCCAGTGCAAGCTTCTGAGGCAGCAGTTCTTATCTGGAAATTTCCAGGGAAAGCAAATTTGAATTTTTTATTAAAAGAAACTGCTTTTCAGGCAATTACATGAATAAGTGATGCAAGGCACTGTCTTCTTTGAAGAAGTTTGCAGTTTCCCTAGACTCCATAAATCAGCGCTACCGACCCAGACACCAGGACTCCCAAAGCACGGCGATGGGCGACTCGATCATGCAGATTTGTAACCAACTAACACTTTTCCCCCCTTTCCAGCAATGCATCCACGTATGAAGTTTCATCCTCCCAGTCCATCAGCTCGCCCCAGCGGTCGAAGCGCGTGAAGGAGAACACGCCTCCCCGCTGTGCCATGGCGCACACCAGCCCTGCCTGCAGCACCTCGCTGACGTGCGGCTGGGGCGACGCGGGCGGCGGCGCGCGGGAGCGGCAGCGGCAAACCATCGTCATCCCCGACACCCCCAGCCCCGCCGTCAGCGTCATCACCATCAGCAGCGACACGGACGAGGAGGAAGAGCAGAAGCATGCACCCACCAGGTGAGCTGCTGCTCTCTGTGTGCAGGGGAAGGAGAGAGGGGTGTGGAAGTGACGGGTTTGTTGTTGTTGGAATGTATCCCGAGGTATTCAAAGTCTCTTTTTCCAGCCCCATGCTCGAAGAAGTTGGGATTCGTCAGCTCTGGTTTTCAAGGTTGTTTATTTTTTATTATTTCTGTTTTCTGACCTGCAGAGGTCCGTCTAGTCAGGTTGAGGCACACTGACCGCCCTCAGGGTGGTGTTACCTTTTTATACTAAAACCTACATGTACTTTATTTACAATAATTTTCCAGTACCTATCGCCTATGTTAGACAGTCTGTCTCTACTCTAAACCAATCCAAAAGTCCCACCATCACAGCAGAAGATGGAGGGCAAGAGCAAGAAGGAGAAAGAAGTACACACTGAGATTCCTTCATCTGGCCTCTTGAACTCCCATTTTAAAAACCCCAAAATTCTACATTTTCACCCCGTGATGAATTCACCATCATTCTATTCAAACTCTTGTGGCTTGTAACTCTTCGCACAAAGTTGGTAATTGTTTCCATGGGTTAAAATCCAAGGCACAGGTGTCTTTGACTGCATGCCAAGGTCTCTGAGCTCCCTGCCAGAGTCTCGAGTCCTCCAGGGCAGTCAGAGGAATGTCCTGGGTTCTGACACAGAAGTGGTTCCAGGGGCTATGTTTGAGGACTCTGCAGATTCAGGTGATGCTCCCTTCTGTGCTGTACATCTGCTGTGTTGCCTTGGAGAAGTGAAGTAGTCTCTCCTTACCATAGTATCTCATCTGTGAGAGGAAAGACCAGTTTTTCTGTCTCCTTTTTGTGGAAAGAAGACTTGAGCTAGCCTGTGGTGATGAGCCTCTGTAAGTTAGACATCTGTTTAAAACAAGGACAGAAAGAAGGGCTTAGAAGGAAGGGACCTTAAATTTGCCTTTTCTCTTTCTAAGTGAACCAGGCATCTTTAAGAGCAGTAAATGACATCTTTCATATGTGTCTTCCATGCTTTCTTTTAAAAGCTCTCAAAAACAGTGGTTCTGTCATAAATACTCAATAATGATAAATATATTGCAAGAGTTGCTCAATCTTGATTGTGTTGCCAAAATATTCTTGAATATAGTAAAAGTGGCAGAAACTGCTTTCTCTCTGACTCTGCAGAGAGGTATAGATGAGGATAGAAAGTGGGGCTGAGTTTGCTCCTCAGAGAATTAACTCATCCAAGTGAGCAGCTCAGCCCAGGACTGATGCCATTGTTTATCATCCCTTGTGGAGCAGAAAGAATTTAATTTTCTGGGACTGTCCTTTCAGCACCTTTCATCACATGCAAGTGCTCTGGGTTTCCCATCTGATGCCAGTCACAAGATGTCACTCTGCTTTATAAGATGTAGAGAAGTAGCTTTGCAAACAGCTGAATAATTATACCATCTCTCTATATTGGTAACTGAGATAGGAAACTTTTAACCTTATCCTTCCAGTGTTGTTGAGAGAGGATTATTTTTTTACTTATTTAGAACACACTCCATGACAGATTTTCCTTTAATCACCAGAGATACCTCTCTGTATCTCTGCATCTTTGCAGTGTGGTGATAAGTGAAGCCTGCAAATGTGCACAGAGCAGATGTGACACATTTGGCCTCCAGGAGCTAAGAATCAGTTTAAAAAAGCCATATGATTCAGGCTGGAATTCCAACATGCTTCCCAACAGCCACCACTATTTCCCATTCCTCTCTCTGTGCTAGTGAAACCACTGGGCAGTAAGGGCTCAGTGCCTCTCAAAGTCAGCCTTGCCATGAATGCAGTGGTTCACAGGACAGTGTAACATATTTCACTTTAAAAATAAATTTAAAAAAAAATTAAATTGCTGCAACATTCCTTGCTTAGATGGGGGAAAAAAGCATGTTTCCAGAAAGAGTTGCTTGAAGACCAGTGTGAAAGTCAGGGGCACTATAAATAAGGAGCCCCTACTTCCAGGGCTCTTCTGGGAAAGGAAGGGCAAGACAAAAGAGATGCTGAAAACTCAAGGGTCATGGCAGCTCTTTTAAAGCATGTTTACCCATAGTTCTGATTCCAGGCTTTGGGACATTGTGTGCAAATCCTTAAACTTACCATCTGGGCATCAGCCTTGGGTCCAGAGAGGGATGAAGGAAAGAGCTGGGATACTGGAGCACCTTCAGCCAATGGTTCTCTTCTCTGCTTCAACTTTGCTGCCATCTGACTAGTTTCTTTACTCAGCATCTCTCCAGAAAGAAGAGAGAACAAAGTTCAGGAACATGTCTAGAAACTGAGTTGGGAGTTTGAGGTATTAAAAGATTTGAGTCTGCTGAAGGGCTTGAAAAGTTGTCCTGGGAGCCAGACATACATAAACAAACTGGCTTTGATATGACTAAAACATATTCCGGACACGTTCCTGCCTGGGATCAGATCCCTGGCTACTTTGTGTATCCATATGGCATATCTATAGAGTGCCAGGGTGCCAGCATTCCAGAGAGGCCAGAGCTTAAGAGCTAGATTTAATTTTTGAGCCACATAGAAACACTTTGCATGGACATGAGTGAGTTAAATCTCCTGTGCAGATGTAACCAGAGCAAATGGAGAATCAGAGGTAGAGACACAGGTGAGAAACAGCATGGCCAGAATGAGAATTTTTTGGGTAAAGTCTCCAGGAGAGCAAAATCAATTTATTCTGTACCTCTTGACATGGGTAGATGTAAGACCACGTTCTCAGCTGGAGTGAGAGTGTAACTTCCAGTCAAGGAAGCTGTATCAGCATTAAATGCCAATGAACTTTGTCCCTGCTGAAGTTGAAGTCTTTCTCATTGAAAGTTTGTCTCATTCAGGAAAATGCCTCTAAGTTTTCTTGCCAATTTTTTGGCTCCAAGAAAAATGGGAGTGACAGTGAAGTATGTGCTTAATGTAATCAGGGCCCAAAGGTTCAGGATCTGAGTAGAAAATGAAACCATGCAAAGAATGCATTGTCTGGCTCATGTATGCAAATATTACCATATTGGGTAATAGCTGTGGTGTGGGGATGAAAATGCAAGGAATCACTTGAAACGTGCCATTTTTCACATCCTAGAAACCTAAGCTTTTTCTAGGTTAGAATATAGAAATCAAATGACATTTGACAGATCAAAGGTAGTTGCCTGATCACATCTTATTGATAGCAGTGTAACTTTGCATTACCTTTCCTGACATGGGATCAGCTCCTGGATTTGCTACAGCACCTCTTTCTTTTACTTCTTCTGGGGCTAGAAATTCCCCTTTGACCCATGAGACTAAAAATGTTTATTTTAGTGATTCCTCAGTGAAGAGGGATTGATTGTGAAAAGTAGTAGATCCTTTGACAATGTAAGAGTTTGTCAGTCTCAGTTTAAGAAGTACTGGTAATGTTGCTAAAATATGATACTGCTGATGCAATATATTTTATGCTACAGCTTGGATTTACTCAGACAGAAAAACCTTTCTGTAATACCACAGAACCAGAGGGAGCTTTTCTCATACAGAGAATGCACATTTTTTATTGGTGAAAGAAAAATCTGAAAAATTGTGATGTGGGTAGGATTTTCCTTTTCCTACTGAAGGGCAGGAAGCATTATGTGTTTATGAAATACCAGCTGATCAGGAAGGCAGGACAGCACATTTTTCATTTTGCACTGTTGGTGAGTGTAGCTTGGTGTAATCTTTATAAAATCAATAGTCATCTCAAAATGTTGGGCTCCTGTTGGGTAGAGGTGCAGGGAAGAGGTGTGAGATGAGCTCTGGAGCCTTGTCAAAGGGGGCCATCTACTGGGCCCCAGCCCTGTGCCTAAGGCACAGTCACTCAGCTACAGTTCAGCATCCTTACAGAGATGGCCAGAGATTTTCAGGGGGCAAATTCCTGATTAGAAAAGCCATTTCATCAAAAACAAGCCATTCTTGCTGGCTATATTGAGGGGTTTTTTTTCTAGTAATACCCTCAACACAGTGAAATCTGGAAGAGCTTCAAAACTACAAGAAGTTTTGACCTTTGTTTAAGGGAAGAAAGTGCCAGGAAATTAACTAATTAAGTAGCAGACTTCTTCTTTCTGGTTTAATGAGGGGTGTTGTTCCTTCAAAATGTAAGCAAATAATAGGAAAATTAAATTGAAATAGTCAAAATAAAAAGGGAACGTTTTTAGTAAGTGGAACTGTTTTTACCTGGTTTCTGCTGCTCACAAAGTTTTGCATGTGATATTTTGTGCTATATAACAGCAGAGGAATAATGGCTTATAAAGAGCATTTTAAGAACAGGAAACAGTTTTGTCACCCTGTTTGTTTAATGAGCTTGCACACTCTCAGCTCAGGATGCTTTACAGATAACTTTCATAGGGCAAAGATATTTCAGTGCTGTGCTGTAACACAATAACTCCAACTGTTATTTATTCTGAATAGAAGATATTAGGTCTAACCATTACTTGTAAAGCACTGTGAAGAGAGTGAGACAGAAAGCAGATTGATATTTGTTTTTAAAAATTTACTCCTTTTTAATTTCTCTACTTGCTCTTGCAAGGCAGTCTCGTGGACAGGGCAGCTGACCGATGGTGCAAGTGCAGTCACAGTGCACAGAGCACACTCTCAGCAAGTAGCACATAGAAGGGGTTAACTGCTCCCCAGCAGGCAGCTTCACCTGCTGCACTGGTTTAAATGTAAATCCTCCCTTGATTAAATATTTCTGGAGCTTAGAAGTGGAGAGAAAGGAAGAGCTGAGACATGGAGCAGGGAGGCACAAAGGCACCTTGGAATTGTGGCTGGCAGGGAGAGCACACAACGTCCTGGGGAGGGATGCTCTGGGCTGCACTGGTGGTCCAATGAGGGATATTTCTGCATCCATGCATTGCAGGAGGAAGGGGTGGAAAGAAGGGGAGTGGACGTTGTGATATGCCCAGGTGACCTCCCCTCCAAGCAATGAGTGCACTAGTTAAGGAAAGCATGGCTCTGCTTGAAACAAAACAATGATGGCCTTCAGCTGGGTGGTTTTGGGGATGCTTCCAAAGAGGCAGGAGAGCCCCTCAGTTCCCCACTGCCTGTGCTGGTGTCATAGGTAACATCCCTCCAGCTTGGTTTTCCATGGGATCCTGACAGTAATCACTGTATTTCTGGACAAGGCAGACTGACCACTGCTATTGTGTTGCCATGCTCATTATCTGTCTTTTCTGGCAGAAAATCCTCGTGGATTTATGGGGTTTTCCCCTCCCTGTGAAGATGGGAAGCTCTGTGGTGTAGTTTCTGTGTGAGTCTCACCTCTGTAACAGAGCATAAGCAAGTTTTTATTCACCTTGTTCACGTTGTAGTGCAGTGGTGGTGGAGCCCACTTTAGAAGACTCACACACAGAAATTGCTGGCAGGCACAAACCAGGTGTTTTTGTCAACTTGCTGATGTGCATGTGTGAGGAGCAAAACACCATTTGTAATTCTCTTTTGACATCCAGCCTATTGTGGCTGTGTTCTGCTGTGCATAGTAATGCACTGACTCTGCATAGCAATACACTGACTAACCACAGTCATTTGGTTAAAAGATTGCTGCCTTCCATCTCCAGAACACACTGACATGCAGCTAATACTTAAAATTACAGAAATAGACAGTAGCTCTGTCAGCAGACCTTCAGCAGCAGGACCTTTACAACCTGCTCAGCAATTCAGTTTATATGACTTAAATAGCAATGACACATGCTGTATAGCCTAATAAAATGGCCTCAGTGTAGTGCTTGATAAATATTTCTTACCATCACAAATTCACAAAGAAGGTGAGAGCAGATGAACAGGTCAGGATGGAGGCTGAGATAAAGAGAGGGGCACGTTCCCAGCACGGAGCTATGCATGGCATAAGATTTCAACGTGGGGAGACTGATTGCAGTTGTGGTGTGAGTTTTTGTTGGCTGACTCCATGCTTTCCTAGAATAGGTGGATTATTCTGAAGCAGCAAACCAAAAGGGTTGCATGTCATTAAGTTTTCAGAGCCCTAGAACAGAGTTTTTGTGATGTGAGGTAAAGCTAACATGCCCTGGTAGATACTAGGTCTAACCATATGCACACCAGTTCAAAGGTACAGTTGTGCTATGGCTTCCTTCATCCCCAAATGCTGGTGACCTTGAGAGCTAAAAGGCTCTCTTGCTACAGTGTCAGCAGCCCTGAAAGGTTTGTAGCTCTTGGAGTGAGCCATTTGCTGAAGAATTGCTCCCACTAGACCCCATTTGGTTTTTCTGTGCTTCTGCTGTAACTCAAGGTATTCAGGGGAAGAAAGATCCCGTTCCTACAATGCTGCTGCATTCCAAAATTTCGGGGTGGACCTTCAGCAAGTAAAAGTCATCTCAGGAGTTGTCGTCTCTGTTGTTGTCTTTGGCTATTGAGGTGGATTCAGCATTATTTTAGCACCTAGCTCAGCATCTTCCTTTCCTTAATTTCTATCACTTCTTGTTCTCAACATCTGTCTCTAGCGCCTTTCCACTAGCAGTATCTCAGGTGACCACCTTAGTGTCTTGCCGAGTGCCTGTGCATGGATGTCTTCCTTCCTTTTCCTCTATCAAGCTTCTCCTTGCAGGAGGGAATGGGGACCCTCATCCATCTCTGCTGGGCACTCCCAAGGGTGGTATATGTTAGAGAGCCATCTCCAAGACCTGCTTCCACTTAAAAGGAATGGTTGTGCTCTGTGTCTGCACATTGGACAGATATGAACTGGTTTGGGTCCAAGTTTGAGGATAAGCTCTTTAGGACCAGGTGGAAATGGGATACTACTCACAAACTAACAGTAAACATACAAAGCAATGCTAATTTTATCTGTGTTTCCCCCAAAAGGGGGGACACAAACCCTGGCAGTAAGGGTTAAAAAGCCTTCCTGGCTCAGTGCTTTTCATTCTGTGTGGATGGATTTGCTGCCACTTCCCCAGTCTTGTCCCTTCCCTCCTCTGGAGAATTTAAATACACCTTCCCACACAGTGCAGGCAGGCACTTGAGCTGCCCAGGAGCACAGACCAACTCTACAAACTATTAAATCACGTTTGCTGCTGCTTCTGTGCATGCAGGAGGGAAAGCAATTACCAGGCTTGGAGAGAGCTTAATAGGAAGGGGGAAAAGACTTTTAATAGCATTTTTGTGTGTAAGCACAATCATCCCCAAAAGCTGTGGCTGAGTTACAGGAATACAGTAAGCTTGCCGAGTAGGCAAGTGCTGTGTCAACAGGTAAAAGCTGTCAGTCCTGATAGTTTGTGAGCAGGGAAGGTGATCCATCAACCTGGGCCTCACACAGATAACTTCTGGGTTGCTGCAAGGTGGGAAGAGCAGCTGAGAGGGAGCTGGAAGGGGGAAAGCTGCTGGCTACCAAGAAGGCTTTGAGTAGGGGGAATGCTGACTGCTGGCCTGAATTTTCAAAAGCCTCCATTTTGGATTAAAGTGTATCTTTAAGCCTGTGAATCAACCGATTTTCAGCAGGAGTTGGGCCTTTGATGTTTTTGAAATTCCCACCCTTAATCTCTGGGGAAGGCTCTGGTACAGCAGGTGCTGAGCTCTGGGCACGTGTGATTAGTCCACACTGAGGACTTCTCTGCCTGCTGTAACATCCAGAAGTTGTTACCTTTCCTAGAGACAGAAATCCAGCTGCTTTCTATGAGACTCCTCATGTGCTTGAAATGATGCAGCCTGCTGAATTGAGAGGCTGATCACTTGGGCCCTCATCCTGCAAATATTTACCCATGGGCTTTAGCTCTGTTACAGGAATAGTCCAGTTGACTTTGGGAAATGACACATATTAGCAGTGCTGAGCACTTGCATAAGGCCTGGCAGGACCATAGCTCTGGTCCTTTTCAGATTCCCATCCATGCAATGAGTTAATACCCGGATATATGGTCCCTTTCTCTAGAAGTGTTTGGGTTTGGGGTCACTCACTTATTTAATCAAACAGTTATACTTGAATTTTTTATTGTAACCAAGGAGCTTTAACACTTTGAAGGAGAAAGATCCCATGGTCCTTGTTTTGACAAACCCTCAATCAAACTGGTGAAAAATGTGCCCATGCTAAAACAATAAATAGCACAGATTACACAGAAAATTACCCTTCCAGTTCTACAGCTCAACTTTCTCATGTCAATTGTCAGCTGAGAGCAAGTATTTCCAGTTCAGCAGCTCAGCCACTTAGATCAGGAAGGGACTGTAAAAGAACAGTTAGACCTTATCAGTTGTCAGAAAACTCTTTAGTGACTTGATTTTTCTTTATAAAATGTAATAACTGTCAGAGATAAAGAATATATCTCTCTTCCCAACTGGCAGCCAAGGGTAGCTGCAAAGGGCAAGCAGCGTGGATACTCATAAATGTGTGATTACAGGCCTTTCTGCTGATGGAGAGGGGTATATTGATGCAATATTAGTCATTTTTATTGGCTTAATATTCTTCTTTCATAGCAGCATATCCAAACTGCTACATCTTTCTTCACACACAGTCGTTGTCCATCTAAGATGCAATGCTGCTCTTTCCATTTCTAATCCAGCGCTCTCCAGCTCCTTGTGAAAAGTCAGAATATGAGGGTTTGCTGTTGCACATTTTCTTTGTCAATCCATCCCTGCCCAGGAAGGATTTCTTTCCAACTGTGCAATATCTCCCTCTCCTTCACTCTCATCTGTCCTGTTTCAGGTTACAATCTTTTAGGATGGCAGGGGCCTCTCAAAACATGTTTTTTACTGTGAGTAGAACAATGTGGTCCTTTGTCCTCCTTGGGGCACACCAGGACCCTGTGATGGTAGCCCAGGGAACATCTGTGTGATGGGAACTTGTTTGTGAATGCAGCAACCCAAGGTGTTCTGTAAAGGGAAAAGAAAATAGATTTCCAACCCTGAGTCTTGGAATACAGGGGGTGAGTTGCAGGTTGTGAATGCTGACAGAGAGACTTTGGGCCTGGGCAAGTTGAAGGGAACCCACCAGGGCTCCTTTAGGACTGTGAGAAATAAATAAGGCAAACAATGTCCTTGCAAGGAGACTGTTCTCAGTGTCTGCTCCACCTTCCATTGGGAAAGGAGCAGTGCTGAGACCGGGGAACAAACAGCTCCATCCCAGACTGAGACAAGATTAATCAGCTGTTCCCTGGACTGGACTAGCCAGACTGAGAAAATGGAGAGGACGCTCCATGGGAAAGAGATCTATCTCTGTTTAAAGTGCACACTCATGAAGTTAAGATTCCTTTTTCTCTATGGCATTTCTGTTCCTGTTGGGGCTGTTTCCACCATTAAGCCTAATTACTTAGCTTTTTATGTGCTATCCATTTCTTTTCATCATTTTAAAAACTTCAGTTGCCATAACAACATAATGCAATCAGTGAAACATAACAGCTATTTTCTGTAGTCAAGGTCTGTGCACTGTCAAGGATGTGAGCTATTTAAGCAAATCTTCACCATCCCCCTTCCTCCCTCCTCTTTCTCACTCTCTTTTTCTCCCTAAACAAGCTCATAACAGGAAGGAGAAACCATGAAGAATAATTAGACACAATAGCCTGAGCAAATCCCAATCATACTCATGCAGTCTGGTCTAATGAACTTCCAGCACTAATCTTGAAAGTGTTGATGTGCCTTTTTAATCACTTTTTTGATGTCATAGATAGATTAGTTGCAGCAGGACCTTGATAATCTACACTAGAGTCAGGAGACCCAGGCCTGTTCAGAGAAATTGAAGAAAATCAAAAGCATTGCATACTTTATTCATTTCTTTCTCATTTGTACCTCATTTTCAAATGCTTATTGAGAATGTGTCCGTTGTACCATCTTAGTAAATAGAATGGTGTGTGTTTTGTAGATTCATGGAATTTAAGCATGAAAAGTCATAGCATCTATTATTAAATCATTGCTGAAAGGCTGGGAGAAACCGCCACGTTTTTGTGTGGGTGGTGAGACTTGCAACAAAGCATAGTATAACTGCTGGGCTTCTACTGCACACATACATAAAAAGCAGTCTGAAAATAAATCTGGCAGTCTGGTTCAGTGCTATTCTAAGCAGTGTGAATATAAGATCTATCCACAACATCTTACTCACTGCTTGACCTCCATGAAGGCTTTCCTGGAATAGTAACGAGGGAGTTTTGAAGCCCAGGATTTGGCTTAAGCCGCCTCTCTCCAGCAGAGGACTGAAGGCTGTGCTTTGTCCTTAGGGAGCTCATCTGCCACAGGCAGAGCCTTCTAATGGTGTCAAGTTGATCACCGCCCGTTCACTCTTTCCACTTGTCTGCTTGTGTTGCAGCACCTTGTCCAAGCAGAGGAAGAATGTCATCAGCTGTGTCACCGTGCATGACTCCCCCTACTCCGACTCCTCCAGCAACAACAGCCCTTACGCCGTGCAGCACCGCACAGGGCAGAACAATGGGAACAGCTACGACACCAAAGGGGTTCCAGAGACTCACTGCAATGGGAACCCCCGAACCATCATTGTGCCACCACTGAAAACCCAGGCCAGTGAGGTGTTGGTAGAGTGCGATAGCCTGGCACCAGGTAAATTGCACCTTTTCCGTCAAGAAAATTAGTAAGAAATAAATGATTTATCTTGGAAGAATCTCATTGTTCAGTTTCATTTTGTTTGTTTGGTTGGTTTGTTTTCCAAAGAAACTGTGCTCCTGCACTTCTCTCAAGTGACACATCTGTTCTTGGTAGCCATATTGCATTATTTGTGAGCCCTGGTTCATTCAGGAGTCGTGGGTCAAGTGTTGGTCCCAGTTAGTTCTGTGCAAACCCGAGAACAGAATGCAGCCTTTAGCTCAACATTTGACATGAAAGGCACCCAAATGCAAGTGTGAACCTTTGCTGCCTTGCCTTTCCGTAGGCTTTCATTAAAACGGGTAAGAGATCGAAAACATGTGAATTTCATCTGAATTTGTTGATGTTTCTGGGAAGAACATTTCCCCAGGATCTTCACTGTGGACTGATGAGGTTTGCTCATCCAGAACCTCTGCAATGCTAGATAGTGTGATGTGTTGAAAAGGGCTTTATGGTGGAAGTCTGGCTCAAAGCTGTTGGCTTTGAGCTACCTGGCAGTCCTTGCTTTGGATGCACTGCTGGTGAACACAAAGGCTCGAAGGGCGAGCTCCCCACCAGCTCCTTCTCCCTCCCTTCCCACTCACCTGACGTTAGCAAGCCAGGGCTTTTTTAAGCTGTGCACACCATACTTTCCTTCCTCTCCTTGGGATTTGTACCTGCGTTGTACAGTTCTGCTGGCAGAACGTTGTCTCATGGTTCTGAAGGATCTATAAAGCCTGCTCCAGACCTGCTTTGGGTCCAGTTAATCAGGTTTGTTTGTCTGCCTCTAGGATAACAGGTCTCTTGTGTATATCAAGCCCTACTGAGGTATTCTGTTAATTGAGAGAAACAGTTTTCTTAACCTGATTCTGTTGTGTGTCTCCTCCCAAAAGCCACTCTGGAGGAGACTCGGTGAGGAAAAGGTAGGGTGAGCAATTAAACAATGTCATGTAAGCTACAAATGTGTTTCCTTTCCTGGCACAGTCACCACCAGTCACCACTCATCCTCCTACAAGTCCAAGTCCTCCAGCACCGTGACCTCCACCAGCGGTCACTCTTCAGGGAGCTCGTCTGGAGCCGTTGCCTATAGGCAGCAGCGACCAGGAGCACATTTCCAGCAGCAGCAGCCTCTAAATCTAAGTCAGGTAAGTCAACCAAGACTGATTTTGGTGGTGCATCATCCAGCTCTTACCTACCACTCCTCCATCGTGGGCTGTCCTGGTCCAGTCTAGTGGCAGCTGGAGCCCGTGTTGAGTTTCATCAACTTGTTTCTGCTTGACTGCAGACCTTGATCTTCCAGCTCAGGCAGCAGAGGTAGTGCAGATCACACCCCTGAGTGGGCTGGGGGTACTCTTCCTGTGTGCTCTGAAGCCTGATGGTCTAAAAGAGTGAGGGGGAATAACATGAGAGGGGAAATGCAGTGGCTCAGCCACAAAGGAGTGGAGCAGGAGCATGTAGCAAGGACTGAATTCTCCTTAGCTGTAAGTAACTGTGGGGAGAATATCTTCCAAGTGAAGAGAGTGCTTAAGCCTGGCTGTGGGACTGGGAGAGAAATCCCCATCAGGTGGGACAAGGCAAACCAGAGCCTCTATGTATATAAGTGACCTCATGTAATGAGTTTGATCCATCCTGTGATAAAGCTGGGCTGAGATCTGGACAAATCCCACTTCTTGGCAGCATGCAGTTCTTGAGACATTTCCCAATCTGTGATCAGAACTCTCAGGGAACTTCCCAGGAGCTGCAGGAAATAATGCCCTTTTCACATCCTGCACCTGGGGCCTCTCTCTTCCCTGAGGTGAGTTGAGAAGAGTAGGGAAGTTACAGCTCAGGTACCAGTGTTTCAAGAGGAGAAGGTCTGGAGAGCTCAGAGGACGGTGCTGGCATGCATCCAGAGCTGGATATTGGCAGAACTGTTTTTTAAAAGAAAAATAACTTGTTTATTTTGGAGAATGTCTGTTCTCCTTCCATATGCAGAGGAAATTTATAAATGTGAACAAATTTTAAGTAAAAGTGTGTGAAAATGGAGGAAGTGGGCAAGATGCGCTTTGCAAGAGTTGAGGAGGAGTGTGGCTACCATATTCCCACAGTGATGGCAGAGAGAGTACTTACAAAATGGATGAAACCATTTGGAAGAATAGAAGGAAATAGCATGGAGCATTTTCCTTCTTGTCTTCTAATTCCTGCTTTATTGGTAATTTAATACTCTGACTACAAATGACTGGGATAACTCCCTACATTTTTGTGCAGTGCAAGAAGACAACTTAAAAAATCCCTGGGGAAAAAAGTACATTGGTCCCTTCCCACTGCTAGAAGTTTCCTGGGCTCAAGTAATTTTAGCTAAGGACAATGAGGGCACCAGGCACCTGCAGGATCTAATCAAGCTGAGAGTTTTCTCCTTAAAAAATAACGTGGTTATTTTTACTAACCAAGGAAATCTTTAACTGCAAATACCCAAACTGAACAAAAATAAATTGCCTGTTCCAGGCATAGTTAGGCAATCTCATTCCCCTGAGCTATCTGTAGACCACAATTTGTCATCAGAGAGTTCACCAGCAAAAAACACTTGTTGCCTGAGCAACTGGACTTGAGGAAGATGTTGTTGGGAGCTGGGCATCCAAGGTTGTGTCTTTTGGTAGCTGTGTCGGCAGGTTGTAGCTCAAACTGGGGGACTTGCTTACGTTCTGGGGGTCGTTTTGGTCAGTGTATGAAACTACGGAGTTTCATACCTTGTCAATGTATGGGTTTTAATGGGCTTGTGAGGGACCCACTGCTGTCACTCGTTTTCAAGGGAAGACTGGCAATGCTGAGGGTGTCAGGAGGATCTCAGGAGAGTTTTCTGCGGTTGCAGGGAGGCTCCCAGACCCTTCTGAGAAGGCAAAGAGCCATCTCCTGTCTTGTAACCACCTCTCACTGTTGCTGTCTTTATCCAGGGCCAGCAGCACATTTCGACTGACCGCGCAGGGAGTCACCGGCGACAGCAAGCCTACATCACTCCAACGATAGCTCAGGCCCCGTACTCCTTCCCGCACAATAGCCCCAGCCACGGCACGGTCCATCCCCACCTGGCCGCCGCCGCCCACCTGCCCACGCAGCCCCACCTGTACACATACACCGCCCCCGCCGCCCTGGGCTCCACGGGCACCGTCGCGCACCTGGTGGCGTCGCAGGGCTCGGCGCGGCACGCGGTGCAGCACGCCACCTACCCCGCCGGCATCGTGCACCAGGTCCCCGTCAGCATGGGCCCGCGCGTCCTGCCCTCGCCCACCATCCACCCCAGCCAGTACCAGGCTCAGTTTGCCCATCAGACCTATATCAGTGCTTCTCCAGCCTCCACAGTCTACACTGGATACCCGCTGAGCCCCACCAAGGTCAACCAGTACCCTTACATCTAAACACTGGAATAAAGAGCGAGAGAGACGCGCCCGGCCCGGGGGGAGTGAGGCAGCCGCTTTTGTGTTGAAGAAGGTGACAAACTAACAATGCAATGGGAGGCCCGTGTGAAACTTGAACGAAGGAGACTTTAGGAAGAAAAGAAAAAGAGGAAAGAAGGGGGGAAAAACCAATTCTACAGTTTTTATTTAAAAAAAGAAAAGAAAATGGAAAAAAAGAACAGAAAAAAAATAAACCACAAAAAAAAAAAACAACCATTCTGCACCAAACTAGAGAGAAAGAGAGAAGGAGAAGGACCCTCCAGCGGGTCCTGTCTTTTGAAGAACTTCACCAATAGACTTTTAAAGGTTTTTTTCATCCAATAGTGAGCTACATTTAGAAATTTGTTGTCCAGAACACCTAAAATGAAATCCATTAGGTTTTTAATCCTCTAGGTATATGGATTAGAGATTTATCCAGCATTTCAAAGGATTTATACAGCAGTTTTTATATCTGAGAGTATACATAATTTTGGGGGCATTTTTAACAGAAAAAGAAAGTGGGTAAGGGAGGCGGTGGGTGGAGGACAAAACGTTGTCCCAGTGCTCTTAATTTGGTCCTAACACTGCTACACTTAAACACACTTGGACAAAACAGGCCATGCTGCGCTGGTTGAGAGTAGAAGCAATGGGGGTGTTTCTCCCTCTTCTTGAACACACTGGATAAATCCCTGAGAAATGCTATTCCTAAACAAAATCTCTGATAATGTATATTGGATTTCAGTTGCATTTTTTTTTAGGGTTTTGTTTTGTTTTTTTTGGAAGTGTTCATTTTCAATCCCTAGCCATTTTAGTATAGGAGGAGACATTTTAGCTGCCCCCAACCTCCTGCCCCCAGCCCCGGTAGAATGTAGCACTATACAGGTCATACCCCTTTTTACTCTTTTGTGTTGAACTTCAACGATACCAATAGACTATTCCTCAATGTGATTGCACAAAGAAAAGTGATATAACATAGGCATGTAACAATGTGATTGTCCAGGTGTGTGTGTGTGTGTGAGTGCAGATGCTGCCTTCTCTCTGTGATGTGTTCCTCGGCACAGCCATTACAACTGTCACAGTCTTAGTTTTACATCATTCCCTCGTAGTGCCTTACCAAACTACAGACGCGGTTTAAGGGTTTACTTCCACTGGTACTCCTAGAAACTGACTGAGGCTAGTTGGAATTTACTCTCAGCTCTTTTTCTTTCTTCTTCTTCTTTTTTTTTTTTTTTGGGGGGGGGGTGGTTGTTACTGCCGATTTTCTCCTGCTGGTGGTGTTGGGTTTTTTTTCTCACGTCGTCAATCGTAGCTCACTTGGCGAGGTGTTGGGGTGGCTCGTTGGGGTCAGAAGTGCATATAACTGGGTGTTTTGTCAAGCACTGGATGGGCTAGAAGCAACCAGGTTGGTTGTGAGGACCCAGAGGGTCTGGGGACTCATTTGTGGACTGGTCTGTTTCTGTCCTGTTGAAATAGCAGGTTTCCTCCTTGGAAACTGAATTCTCATTCTGCTGTTTGCCGATGTTCTCGATGGAGTGGGAGGACAGTGTCCACCCTCATCATCAGGTTGTCCTGGTCATGTGTCTCAAATGGGAACAAAAATTTAGTCCTTGATAGGGGGAAACACTAGTTGTTGCCAACATCTCTCACTGCGTCTGTTGATGAGAAAGGGTCAGGAAAGGGCTGGAGTCCCAAAGCAAGCATGAGAAAATCCAGTTGAGAGAGTCAATCTCAGGTTTCTTAAATGAAAAGAGTATTGTAATACATAGAGCCTTACCCACTCTAACATAGCTGTGACACTGTGTGCCTCCCCTGCTCTCTTTTCACCTACACCCCGAAAAACTGCCTGCAATGGCAGAGTGACCCTGGAACTGGAGAGTAGGTTGGTGCTCCACACCAAGGAATGCTACATGGTTGTTTTGTTTTCCAACAGTTTCTAAAGAGAGCCTTTCCTGTCATTGGTTTGGTTCAGCAGGGAGTTTCCCTGGTGATGGCACTTGCACTGGTGCATCAGTACCATCATGCCTGTGGATGTCCTGAGGAGGAAGGAGAGAAAGGAGTTTGGTAGAACGTTTCCATGAAAGCTGAAGTCTACGGGGGTTGCTCAGTTCCACTCTACATTTCCTTGAAACTAGAGCATGGAGTAGTCAGGTGTTTTGCAAGATGCTGGAAAATAGCAGGTTTGTTGGCAGGGTGGTGAGGGATGGGTTCCCTGAGTGGCAGTGAGGAAGGAGGCTCTCTCAGGTTGGAAAAGCTGACAGAAGGACAAGCACAAATACGTTGTTTTGCAGTAAGTGCTTGGCTGGCCTGGAAGATGAAGGGATCCTGCTACGCATAGGCTGCTCAACAAGGCCATTGTCTTCTGGCTAACCACCAAATAACCTTCCTGGTTGCTAGCTCTGGTTCCTGGGCTACTCTTGCACAGTTTTCTTCTCCTGCCTGTCCTTCATTCCAGCTCAGTATACTGTAGATGAGGATGCAATCTCCCAGCAGCCTATGCACCTTACCCCCACTCTTGTTTTGGAAAGACACGTCCCCTTTCGTCTGAGGCAGGAAAATAAAGCCCTGCTCTCTCTCTTGCATTCCTCTCCTCTCTCACCAGTTTGGGAGCGAGAGCATCATGCTGCTTATGTCATGAAAAGGAAAGATAATGTTATTTTATTGTATGGTTGTTATGATTATGATTATTATTTTATTATTATTATATTTTACTCTGGGTTTTAATTGCACACGCATTCCTTAAACTTTGTGGGGTTTTTTTTTCTCTTGTAGTTATTGTTGTTTATTTTATTTCTCTTCATCAGTGGCATTGGAAGGGTTACTGTGATTATGAGAACTGCAGGAGGAAGGAGAAACGAGATTATTCTGATGATGAAAACTCTGCCACTAATCTGGGGGAGTGGGACTGCTCAGTGAGAGTGGTTACAGCCTTGAGGAGCATGGCTTATCCTCTGGGTCACATCTGCATTTCAGGATAAGTCCAGAAACATTCATTCACAGGCCAGCACCTGCTAGCAGCTAACATAATGATCTGTCAGGAGAGCTGGATCAAAGGCAGGCAAGGACCTTGGTGGCCCAGGGTCCAGCTCACCATCTCTTAGTTTGAAAGGACATTTATATCAGATTAAGGCTTATTTGTGCTCCAAGCCATGATCATTGAGCCCTTGCAAACAACACAAGGCCACACCACATATTAAGAGTTTGGTTTTCCTAGAGGAGGACATGGTTGGATGGCTCTCCAGAGGCAGGGCTATGGAAGGAGGCACAGCAGAGCTGCAAGGATGGCTCTCAGACCCATCACTGGATAAAGCACACTGGCACACACAGATGGCATTAGCTGGGTAAAGCATGGCTGCAGACAGGGCAGTGTTCCTCACTTGCTCTTCCTCTCTCACTGAAGGCTAATTAGGTGCCCACAGGCCAGGGTGCTTGGTTTGATTTTTTTCTTTGTTTGTTCCTGTAGATTTTCCCTTCTTTTACAATTAGTTGTTGTGGAATTTCATTATGCTGTTCTGGTTGCTACAGTTTAGGTATTTATGGTTTGATTTGTATCACCTGCTCTTTTAGAATAGGGGGAAGCAGTGACTGAATTTGAATTCCATCAAAAAATTACAGGACTTCAGCAAAGACTAAAAGTTAATGATGCACTTGAGTGCTTTGCTAAAGAACTTCAAGTTAAATACTTGTTTATGTGCTCCTCCGGCCTAAGATCAGCAAAGCACGAAAGGTTGCAGTCTCAATCACAGTAGTGTTTTACTTGTATTAATTGCATTTTCCCTGTGTACCCATCTGGCCTGCTCTCCCACATGGGCTCAGATCTGATTTTGGGGGGTATTTGGCAGTGGAACTGTTACATCAGCACAGACTGGCAGAGAGAAGGGTTCCAGTGCATGTCAGAGGAGCCACCTTTCACATTGTCCATCCTGGAGCTGCTGGTCTGCCAGGCAGTTGTGGTGGTGGGATGCTGATTACAAGAGATGCACAGCACAACCATCAGATCACTTTGATGGTGCAGCACTGTGTGAGAGCTGTGTTTTCTGGTGGATGTTAGGGAGCTGAGCAACACCTCCTCCCTCACACTCGTATAAAGGAATTGTATGGATGAAGGTGTGGTTGGTCATTGGGGAAACACAGTCATTTCAGCAGAGGAAGTAAAAGCTTTGCGTGCTGTCAGTACCACACACATCATAACAGCCAGCTGGTTTTGCTCGCAGAGTCCTTTGGAGAGGAAATGGGATTGGCATGGTTTGGGTCAGTTGGTGTTCCTTGTGTGCACGGAGTACATGGTGTGGAAACTTGAGGGGTAGGAGAATGTTTAGATACTGGAAGTTTTATGGGTGGCTTATGGCTGGCAGAGTGAAAAAGTGGTTCTTTTCCCCATTATGTCCTCTTGCCTTCTGCCTGTGCAGGAAGCAGAAGGGAGCACAGACACTGTCTTTCCTCAGGAGGATGTTCTGTTGCCTGCTGTGAGCTCAGAATGCAGGAGGGAGGGTAGAGAATCACTGACATGAGCAGACTGGAAAACCCAAATGGAAGCAGATTCACTGTAGAGTGGTTAAATCCAGTCATTTGAGAGAACAAATGCAATTGAATCTTCCTTGGCAGGTTTTACCTGCTTGTACCAAACAAATTGGGCTTTGGCAGGTCTCTAATTCTCTCTCTTTCTCTAGTAGTTTTGGTGTAATACACAAAACATTCCAAGAAAGGGACACTTTTGACTGTGACATTTTTCCTTTTTTTATATATTCAAGGGATTGTGTATTGTAATTTGGTTTGAAGGCAATTCCATTAGCAATTTGAAGGGCAATAAACCTGTTTTTTTCTTTAACCAAAGATACTTTATTTTTTTTTACAAAAGAGAGAAAGAGACTCCCATCTACTCCAGAAATTAAATGAAGCCATGAGTCATGAGCACCAGGCAATGAGGATACACCGTGGAACTCAATCTTTGCATTCACTTTTTTTTTTTTCTTTTTCTCTCTCTCTCTCCAGTTTCTGACATCTTTTCGAGTAGCTAGCTTGATGAGCAGAGAAATTCACACTAAATATTGCTGCTATCCTAAACTGTAGGGGATGTCAAAAACTTTTTTTCTTCTCTTGTTATTGTTCACATTGATTTAAGTGTTTTAGTGGTGATATTGCAGTGTGCAAATGATGAGCTCTGTAGTGGAGATAAGCCTCTGGATGCTCTGCATGATTCTGTAGTGTCTCCTCTGGATTTAGGACACTGGTTTTGTTCTGTGGGCTCATAAAATCATAGAATATGCTGAGTTGGAAGGGACTTAGCAAGATCAAGTCCAACTCCTGGCCCTGCACAGGACACCCCAAGAACGACACCATGTGCCTGAGAGCATTGTCCAAATGCTTCTTGAACTCTGTCAGGCTTGGTGACCACTTCCCTGGGAAGCCTGTTCCAGTGCCCAACCACCCTCAGGGTGAAAAACTTTCTCCTGATATCCCAAACAGTGATGCTGTGGTCAGGCCAGGCACAGCTGGGTGTTGGACTTGGACTTGTGTTTTTCCATGGCTTTGCAATCATTGGAGATCCGCAGTGCTACTTGTGGGCCAAACCCTGGATACCTGTATGCAAGGTCTGCCCTGGGGAGGCAATACAGATGGGAAAGGTGTGGGAAGGGAACGTTTTCCCTCTTCCTGTTGACATAGCTGTCCCTACCGTGGTCCCATTTGCTGTGTGAGCTTCAAAGCAGTTGCTCTGTGGTCCTGGGCACTTATCCTCATCACCCTCCTGGTGCTCCTGTGAGAAGGACCTGTGTCCCAAGTACCTGGAATCCCCATCTTATTTCCCAAGGCCCACTTCTGTGCCTACAAATCATTTTTCTCCCTCCAGACATAGGGAGGAGATGGTTCTCTGCTGCTGAGGTTCCCCCACTGCCGTACTCCAACAAAGCTGCCTCTGATGATGGTGACAATTTCACCCTGGGTTGCAGATGCTTGAGTGAGGTGCTCAAAGAAATGGTGCCAGTCCTGTTGTTGGTGGCTGTGCATAGACTCCTTGCAGGGGTACTGCACTGGGTGAGAGGAGCTGGGCTTTCCACGCTGGTCTCCATCCCTGTGGTCCATCCTCCCCACCACTGCCTGTGTATTGCTGTGATGCCACCAAGCTCACCAGGCACACAGCGAGACCCACAGCTGGGGTGGCCCTGGACGGAAGGCCTGGCCATGTGCAGAGGAGCTGCTCACAAAGGCTCTGTGCTCCAGGGCTCCTTGTCCTCTGTGACAAATGTGATTGCCGTGAGGGACCCCAGAGGCAGGGGTTACCTGTGAGGAGCTGCTGATGCAGGTGGCAGTGTGAGAACCAGTCTGGAGGTAAACTGACCTGGGTTCTGCATGTGTCAAATGCTTTCAGTGGGAAGACGTGGTTTTAGAGCATTTGTGTGTGTTGAGAGTGAAATTTGAATGGTAGATTGGCTTGGTTCTTCAGAAGTCTTTTGAAGCATACTAGGAGGTTTTGTGTTCGGCATTTGTGGTTTGAAACTCCTGTTTCTCATTTACGGGTTAGCTTTGTCCTTCCAGTTTTAGCAGTGCTGCTATAACAGACTATTCATGTGTGTTTGAAGATAAAGTTTTTGTTTTTAATCTTTTGCTTATCATAGTTAATCTAAGAAAGGCAATACTAAAGGTATATTTTTTTCCAAAAATGATATTTTTTACTGCACTGATAAATATTGTGACATCTCTGTTCTTAACTCTTTCGCTGTGAGGGGAACTGTGTGCAGATTCACACAAACCTTGTAAATATTTGTGTGTACTTCTGACAGCCAGGGATCTTCCTTCCTTCCTTCCTTCCTTCCTTCCTTCCTTCCTTCCTTCCTTCCTTCCTTCCTTCCTTCCTTCCCTCCTTCCCTCCCTCCCCTCTATTTCCATTCTCATTTCCTTCTTCCTCTTCTTTCTTTCTTTCTTTCTTTCAAACAAGGTTTCCTCTTTGAAACAGAAAGCAATGGGGCAACAACGCTCAGCAAAAGCAAAGCTTATCCCACTTTCAGAACGTAGCCAAGGAGTTTTTGCAGTGCTGGCATAGAGTTAATATTGAAGCCGATGTATTTTGATTTTTCAGCAAGCTGTTTGAAAAGGAATAAGATGGATAGAAAAGCTTCGGTCTGGAATTCTGATCAGAAGAGTTACCCATCTATTTTATGGCATTTTTTTCTTATGGTTTCCTTTTCTTTAAAAAAAACCTTAAAAATTAAAAAAGGCTTGTTGCAGGCTTGCTTGCCTGAGCTCTAGGCTGGTTGGTGGCTGTCCTGGGAGTGCCTTGTGCTCTGGGACCGCTGGCTCCTTTGGAAGCAAACCCACTGATCAGGATTCTGGATTCTGATTGCTTCAATGGGTATCCCCCAGTACTGTGGGATACTTCTGCTTTTTTAAAAGAAGGATTTAAATACACTTACATTACGCAAACTGTGACCTAATGGCAATAATTACCTCAAATGTGGGCATTCATCCTGGTTTTAGCCTTTCTGAAATCATGTAGCCAGCTTGAACTTTGATTCAAAGACTCTGAACTCCATAAGGGCAGAATAGCGATAAATGCCCACCCTGGTCATTGTTGCTTGAGTGAATTCTGAAGACAGTGAATCTTTAAAAAGAAAAAAAAAAATTAAACCAAGGAATAGATTACTCTTTTATGTATTTTAATCAATTGTGATGTTAAAATGCACATGTAAGTATATATGTTTATAGCTACTGTAAAATGCTTTGGCCTTCTAGAAGATATTTAATGAGTCACATTTTAAACCAATATGAACTGAATAATAGACTGTGGCTACTTAAACAGTTTTCTGGCTACATTTTATAGTTACTACAGTGTTTTATAGTTTACATTTAAACTGGTACTTTTTAAGGGAAATCTTGTGTTTATAAGTGACACCTTCAAAAACTCAGTACAGCTGCCTCTTTTTTAATTTTGCCCGTTAAAAATAGAAAAGTACAAGTGTGTTTTTAATATGTATATTCTGTTTTGAGATATAACATAGTGTTGGAAAGTCAGTCCAGAGATGAAGTAATCCAATGTATTCCAAAATCTGATTGAAAAAACACTCCACCCACTTTGAAGATTTAGTTCAACAGATAAGCTATTTGTTTGTTTGCTTGTTTTAATAACGTGCTTTATCAGGCCTCCCTGGTTTGAAGCGGGGAGCATGATACAAAATTCACTGTTCTATGTAAGATCCTCGTTTGGATGAAGATACCCACATTAGGAGAATGAAGGATATTCATAAGAAGGATTGTATTGTACTGTTGATAAATCATTAGCCAAACAAATAATTCCTGAGTTAGTGAATGCTTGTTTTATTTGGGGGGGGGTGGGAGGGGGGTTGTTTGTAAGTGTGTGTTTGTGTGAGCCACTCAGAGGCAATGCTGTAATTTGGCTTTCATCTGTTCACCCCTTTCTTACAAATGATGCTCACCACCACAGAAATGTTTTAAACCAGTAAACAAAATACAAAGCTCACTCACCATCTCCTTGTCAACTCTGTTTTCTCAGCCCATGCCAGTCCCCATTAATGCTGTTCCCCACTGCTGCTACCCTGTACTTTGCATTTTGATATATCACATTCCCCACTCCCTGGTCTCACTTAGCTGTCTAGTTTTTTCTGTTGTGTTCTCTCACTTGGGTAATCAATGAACATGGTATAAATGTCTGCTGGGCAAAATGGTACTTTGAGGTCCCGAAAGTACAGGAACTGACATTTAAAAATATGTATATGTACATCTGGGCTTCAGCTGTGGAGCTGGGGTGTTTAGGGGAGGGCTCCTTTGGTGTTTGCACCGTGCTGTATTTGTCAGCTCGCAGCAGAGGTGGGGCAGAGGAGCAATCGGCGACGCTTTGCAGCTGGGCACGGGTGCTGCTCCCAGCACAATCAGAGCCCTGGGGCCGGGGAGCTCAGCCCGCCTCCTCCTCCTCCTCCTCCTCCTCAGCACCGTTCCCGTGGTTGCCATTCCTGCCTGGCCGCGTTGCCAAAGCCATCAGGTGTCACACGGGCAGCCAGGAGTGCCCGCAGCACTCGGGCCAGCTGGCAAACACCCATCCTCCCTCACTGTGCGCCACCACTCAATCACCAGGCTGCACTGCCCGGGCCCCTGTGCTCCCGGGCAGGGCCACACTCACAAATAAATGCCAGCGCACTCCAGGAGCCACAGAGTCTTGTTGAGTACCTTGGCTTGCAGCTTGTTCAGCAAGAAGGGGGTTCCAACACTGGCAACGCACATCCCATAGGATCCGGATGGTTACATACAGCACCTCTGCCCTCAGCAAGGAAAGAAAGCGCTTCTGCAACACTTCCACCTCACGTGGTTACATACAACACTTCTGGCTTTTCTTTTCCCCTGTTATCCCTTATGTGTTTGATTTTTTTAAATTTTCTCTCTATATATTTTTACTCTGTATTCTTGAAACAAAACTTCCACAGCTATTCCAGGGCACAACCATTTCAGGTGTAAAAAAGGATCTCCACATCCCATGTTTCACCAACAAAGCAATCAAGGCGTTTTGGGTACCAGATTCTACTTGGGCAGAACCAGAATGTAGCCTGTATATTTCATACCAAATCCAATTTCTGAAAGGAGAGAAAGTGTCATTAATAGCTTTAATAAAGGAGTGTGTGTGAGAGAGAGAAAGAGAGGGAGTGAGAAAGAGAGAAGAACAAGGGGCATCTTGGAAGGTGAAAAGTCTAGATTTCGGGTAGTTAAAAATGAACCAATGGGTGAAACTTTTTTTTTTTTTTAATGAGCTGTAAAATCCTTTTAAAAACAGGAGGGGTGAAATGGAGGGAACATTTTATGCCTTTCAACTACCCACAAGCCCAGCATACTCTGGATGGAAAGTGGAAGTTAATATACACTGCACCAAAATTACTAAGGGAAGGTGGGGGCAGAGCTGTGAAACGCTATTGCAGTCGCAAGGGAAAGATGCCCCTGCCCCAGCTCTGGATCCCAAATGGTTCTTTCTCTACAGCATCATCTCAGCCCAGTAACCCCACGAAAGCCCTGAGCCGTTGTGTTCCTTCACTGTACGGTTTCTGTAATAAGAGTGTTAATCCATGTTAATCTTTGTGAAAATTATTGTGTGCAACAGTATTTTCTTGTGTACTGCTTTTTACCTATGTGAATTGTCCCTTTTTGTTTTCTTTCTTTTCTTTCCTTCCTCTTTTTTCTTTTTTTTTTTCTTTTAGTAATATGTCTTTCTTCCTTTAAAAGAAAAAACAAAAACAAACTGATGTGTTGTAGACCTATATGTAACCTATTCCTTAGTCTCATATTATAGGTATGTTATAAGAATGGATATTTTACTTGGCTTTAGAATGTTTTACAAGAAAACTAATTCTTAACCAATCAAGTTCTTGCTACTAAAAAAAAAATGCTTGTGTTTTTCATCATGACGTTGTGTGCTTCTAATTAATAATCATTTTCGTTGTAGAAAAATGGAGTGAATTTATATTAGTCTTGGAAACTAATAATAGCATTGTAAATTTATGAGATGATTTTAACAGAAAATACATTATAGAAGAATATAGTTATTTTAATTGTAATATTACTAACTGTAGGGTGAGAAAGGAGGTCCCGTTGTGGTGAACTATGTTATAGCTTGTTATTCACAGTTTCTTTTTGATCATTTTTTCGGTCTCTGAGGTGAAACGAGTTATTAATCAGAATTTGTCAACTCACATATGCATATTGTATATGTGTAGAAATGTAATCACACTTTGTCTTGGAATTACATTAAACTGTTTTAAGTCACTGCAAAGTTTGTGTGTCTCTGTCTTCTCGCTAGTTAAAGTTTGGTCTGAACATGTGGTTAGTTTTCAGATACTATTATTTAATCTCCTCAGTCAGTTGAAAAAAGAGCACTAATAGTACCATTAATAATAAATACTCTTCTCTTTGAGGTAACAGGTTTAGATTTGTGAGATGTATTTTTTTCTCAGGGCAGAAGAGTGTCTGCATTCAGTTGCTTCACTGAAGCACAGGAGGCTACTCAGAGCTGCTGTGTTCAGCTGAGTCAAGAGCTCCCTGCTATATCCCACTGTGCCAAGTGGAGTGTGGTCATCAGCTGCAAGTGCAGGTCTGGATTTTCTTTTAGCCTGAGCCCTCAGTTCATTTGCTCCCTTTCCTCTCTTTGCCAAGTCCCAGCTGAACTTTGAAAGGCTTATATAGACATTAAATGCTGAAACCACCCTGTGTTGGTAATTGCCATACCTGCCCTTTTGGGCTGGGCTTGATTTTCACCAGGAGGTTTGCTCAGGAGCAGGCAGGAGGCATCTGCAAAGGGTGTCCTGTTATACCATGGTGTCACCTTGGAGGAGGCCAAGGGCTCCTCAGCAACTCTTCTTAACAGAGGGACAGTTAGACCAGCTTGGGTTTGCTGCTGGCCTTTCCTAACATGGTGACAGGGTTTCCAGCCCGTGGGGTTCATCTTGTTGGGTCAGCTTCTCCCTCCTCAGGCACAGCCAGAGGGATGCTCCAGGAGCTGTACTGGCTGCCCATGGTCCAGGGCCACACTCTGCGTTCAGTGCCTGGCAAATGGCTCCTGCAAACACCACAACTGCTGGATGGCCCTGCACAGCACTGCCAGGCGAGGGGATTGCCTCAGGATGCAAACCTGGAGTTAGCAGGGGAGGCTCCTTTATCAGTGAGTACTGGCACCCCGGTTTTACAGCCTTCTGTCTCATGTTTCCTTGGAATAAGCAGGGAGCACTGCAGAAACTGTTGCAGTGAATTTCTAGGTGGAGATGAAACTTTTGGTAACGGGAGGTCATAGACACCTTCTCCCCACTGCCTTAAACTGGCTGAGACCCAACTGAGCAATAGCAATTAAAAACTGTGTGTGTCCAGCGAACCAATTAAGTCAGTGTTTAATTTAAAATCATGTGTCCTATTAAACAACTAACAGGTAATTGCAGTGTTAAGTACTCTAAGGGAAATGAGGAGTTTACTGGGTCATGATATGAGAGCCATTCGTGAATGATCTAACATCAGCAACAGATGTAAACCCAGAACAGATGGTTTAACTAGTGCAGTTGCTCCATGTGTGTGTTGTGTTATGGTGTCTGCTTTATTTGTTTTTTCTTTTTAAAACTTATCAATAAAACTGTAAAAATTATTTGTCACTCTGTTGTCCAAGACCAAAACACGTTAAAAATGCATTGTAGCTGGAGAATGTACTTTCTGACCCTTTCTTTCCCAGGAGGGGAGAGCAGGTTCTCACTTGAAGCAGGTTTTCTTCTAGCAGAGCCTGCAGTGCCTTGTGAGAGGAAACAGCAAGGGCTTCAGCCACCATGTAAGAGGCTGGGAAGGGTCTTCTCCAACCACTGGAGCTGCAGTAAATGTCAGCACCTGGAGACCACAATCCTGAGCAACTGGTAAAAATTACCACCAACGAACTTGAGCAAATCCAGCTCTTTCTGGGCCACGAGGAATCTCTCCTGATGCTTTCAGTGTTCACCTTAGCTGGACCAGTTTATTCCAGGTGGGTATGGGTCTCTTAAAATTGGGAAGGTGGAGGGACTCATGGTGTGGTGCATGCACAGTGGTGCTGCTGTTCCTGGCATGTGCTGCTTGTGCTTTCCAGTGCAGTGGCTATGTTTTAATTTACTGGAGTCCAAAGTCTGCCACCTAAGTTAGTATTTATACATATAAAAAGAGTTTGTTTTATGTACAGTGCAGCTCTGCCCTCCTGATTCCCATTAATGTCAAATTAAACTGTTAATGGGGGTCTGGTAGAAGGAGAATGATCCTGCTCTGTGAAACACAGGCTGCTGTCCTTTGGTTACCTGTGCAAGTGTGGAATCTTCACAGCAAATCTGTGCTGGAGCAGTGGATCTGCAGCTTGTAAATTCTCATTCTCTGCTGGTCAGGCTGGGGCAAAGACACCTGCATCAGCATTTCCTGCAATGCGCTTTTTCCTTTATGTTTTCTCCTGCAAGGTGGCTGTGCAAATAATGAGCCATAAAGGCTGTTATTTAAAGGCCCCTGCACTGCACTATATATCAAAGGCTCTGCTCTTTGGGGCTTTTGCTCACAGGAAGGCAGCCACAAGAGGGGCTTGATGCACAGATCCACACTTGAATCCATTTGGCAAAGCAGCAGTTACAGGGATGGGAGAAGCATTCTCCAGGCAGCATTGCCAGCCCTGGGAGCCCAGCACCACCATTCCCATGGGGACTGTCACCCTTATGTTAATGGAGTATGGAGGTTCAGTGAAAAGGCACATGGGGTGGCTTAAGTACATTTAACTGCAGGCTGCATTTGTGCACAGGCTTTTCTAGGCACATCCAGACACGTGTGTATGGGGTGCAGGAGGCTGCAAGTCCAGGAGGCACCTGGAACACTTCCCATTTGGACTTGGACAGAATACTGCCTCGGGGGTGTGAACTCTTTAAATACAAAGAAGTCATTTTATTCCCCTTCCTTTTTTCCAAGCTCATTAAAAAAAAAAAAAATTAAAACTTGAAGTAGTGTGACAGAGGGAAAAAAAAGGGGAGAAGTGCAGTTTAAAAGAAGGATTTACTGTAATTCATAATACTGTGACTGGACCCTGCATTGAAAATTCTCATCCCCTCTTGAGAGTCAGTGCCAGTCTGAAAACTACAGAGGAGAATTCATGCTGCCAGAAAAAGTGAGGCTGCTACTGAATTGGACTTCCAATGACCGGGGTTGGGGCCTGACCAGCTACCAGGCTGCTTGAGAAAAGCTTGCTCAGTTCTCTTGAAGTTGTTTCTTCCATACCCAGATATCCTTGACCTGCCTCTCTCCTTCAGACATCAATAGGCCTCCTCAGGAGTTTATAGAGCACGAGTGACAGGAACAACAAAGGCAGGCCTGCAAGGAGACTGCAAGGAGGATTGAAGGTTCAACCACACTTCACCTGCATATGCCAGATTATTTGTCTGTCCTGTACCCTGTTCTTTGTGATGTGGAAATGCAGATGCCAGAGCTCTGCTCTCCTCTATTGGTCTGCTGGTCACATTTCCCTGCTTTATCCCTGCTTTCCCTGGGTTAGGATTACCCCCTCCTTCTTTTTTAATGACCCTGTCCTGCATGATCCCATTTCCTCACCTCTCCCCTTGCCTCCTTTCCTGTCTCTTAACGTAGTGCTGACCCCAGGGGCACAGAGGGATGCTGTGAGGAGATGACAAGAAAAGCAAGCCCCATAGGGCTGGGTTTGGGGCTTTTTAAGACTTGTAAATAATATCAGGAATGATGGTGTTTGCACCATCAGGTAGGTAAGGGCTGGAGACACTGCTTCCCATGACAAGATGTGTGAGGGGCTCTGGAATTACTGAGAATGATGGATGAAGGGGATGAAATGCTTTGAGAGCAAGATATGAGGGGAGATAAAAGACAGCTGAGGGGGGAGCAGGCTGAAGAGAAGTAGAAAATCGATGGGAGAGTGAAAATTTTTAGATGTTCTGAGTTTCCACTCATGCTGAGAGGGAGGCTGAAGGGGAAGGTTGTGTGCTCAACCCCTTGGAAAAATCCGGTCCTCTCGCCACCAGATTTCTCCATGCAGCCTATGGAGCGGGGTGTGCACACAGCAGATCACGGGAGTGCCGGAATGGAGTGTTTTTCTCCCGGCTGCTAACAGCGGAACCCCCGGGCACGGCCCCTCAGGGCAGCGGCCGCCGGCGGGCACCGGGCCCTGACGAGGCGGACGGACCCGCCGGCCGCCAGAGGGCGCCCGCACCTTCCCGCCGCTCGGCTCGGCTCGGCTCGGCTCGGGTGAGTGGGTGTGAGGGACGCACTGTCAGTACCGAGAAGTGAAGGGATTAAACAAACCCTGCCTTGTTCCTTAGCTGTTATTAAGGGGCACTGGAAAGTCGGGCTTGGCCAGCGTGCTGTGCATCCGTATGGCACAAAGTACTTCGGTGCTGGATGGCACTTTAAGAGCTGAGCACGGTGGAAATAAGGACATAGGGTCAAGGACATAGGGGTGAAAGAAAGCTAAATTGACATTAAGACACCTTAATAAGTAAAGAAGAAAACCCGAAGTGATGCAAGGTCACTCACCACCTCCCACCAGCCAGGCAAATCTCAGCCAGTTCCTGGGCAACCTCCTTGGAATCTCCCCCTTCTCCACAGTTTTATTGCTGAATGTGATGTTCTGTGGTATGGAATATCTTTTGGTCAGCTGTCCCATCCCAGCCCCTTGGCCACCCCCAGCCTTCTTGCTGAGGGTGCAGAGGGAAAAACAGGGAAAAAAGGTCTTGGCCCAGTGCAAGCACTGTCCAGTAATAGCTAAAACACTTCCATGTTAGCACTGCTTTGGACACAAATCCAAAACATGGGACTATATGGGCTGCTGTGAAGAAAATCAACTCCATCCCAGCCCAACTCTTTCAATGTTGTGAAAAACAGAGCTAGCAAAAAGGATTCAGAGAGCATACAATCACAAAAAAAAAAAAAATGCACTTACTGATTTCAGTTAAAAAAAAGTAGATGATACTAGAGGGAAAGCAAAAGTGAACAGAATATTCATTCAACACTCAGGGAAGGATATCACTGGTGCTTTTCTCTAGAAGGAGTCAAACACCTACCTTTGATCACAGAGCTTGCTTTTGATCACAGGCAACAGCCCTGTGCCTGCACAGAGGATATATAATGCCTGAGCTGGGTATCAAATATTAAAAGTTTTGACACATCTTGTGCTGGAACCATTGATTGTGATGTTCACAGCAAAATGATGGAGCTGCCTGAATGCAAAGTTTGGATAGCAAAAGGTCAGAGGGTTCCATTCATCCATTTCAGTTGCCCTTCCTTTCAATTGAAATGGGACTCCTTGGCTTCTTAAATCCATTGTTCCTAAGATGCTTTTGGCTACAGTAAGGGAGATGAAAGATAACTTCTGATGAAGGTGAGGAGATCTTTGGATTGTTGGGGTTTTTTCATAACTTTTCCCCATTCCTCAGTATATTTCACCTCAACTGCAAAGGTAGCATCCTGATTTCAGCCCCATGAGAAAAAAAAACCTGAGTGGAGAAGTGTGTCTGTGTTGGATTTTTCTCATAACCACTTCCAAAATTTTCAAAGGAGACCAGGCTTTCACCAAGAAACACTCTAGGGTTTTGAGCAATGTGAAAACACTTGAGAAGCCAATGATCTGCTTTGCAGAAAAAGTGTAACTTTTAAGGAGTCTCTGAGAACCAAACTGCTCTCAGTTTCCACCTTATGTTGAATGAAAATTTGGGGAAAATTTTTCAGAACCATGTATGACCTTACAGTGAAGGTTACAGAGAAACCTGTAACAAGGTGAAGGTTACAGAGAAGGGATCTGGGGTTTAAAAGAGATTTTTAATAAGGTACATGTCTCCTTGCCCTCTAACTATGTGCAGACAGTGTCACAGTTCAATGCACACACTTACTATAAAGCTGAATTTTCTGTGGCTTCCTTCTCTCTCACTTTTCTTCTTCCTTCTTTTATTTATTTTCTCCCATCATTGTGATTTTTCTCCTTGTGATAAGCAGAGTTATCAGTGGTCTGAGCTGGTCTGTGCTGAGCTCTCTGTAATTGAGCCATCTCGCCTCCTCGCCCAGGGCACTGTGTTTACTCTCTGAACTGTGAAGCAGTTGCTCTTTAGTTTATTATGGCCTTTGTCTCCATTTATTAATAGGTTTTCTCACCAAATGGCACTTGAAGTGCTTTGCTGAATACACTGACCTCATCTGAGACCAACTCTGCTGCATCTGCCCTCTGTACAGTGCAATATGTCTTTCTCCTGTGCTTCTTGTGCTCTGAAATATGCTCTTTATACAGGCTGATATGGCAGGTTACCTGGGTGGGACAGCTGCATGATCTTGAGTCTGTTTCCTTGTGAATAAGCACTGATTTCTTTCAGGATTTGTGGGGAAAATCTATTTTAATCCTCTGGTGAATCCTGAAATCAGAGAAAGTAGCTTGGTGGAAAGGAGCCCCACCTCAGCTCTGAAGCTGTGGGCTGCATGAAAGAGGCCTGGTGAGTGGAAAGAAACCCTGTAACTCCTCTGGAAATGCAAATGCTGCTGCTGTTCTGCAGGACAGAACCATGCTGAGCATCCCAAAAAGGAAGAGGAGTGCAAGCATCTTTTACACCTCCAGGGAAATGCAAGCACGAACTCTGATCTGATGCTAAAGAAAGGACTCCAGCAGACTTTGGAATAGGCCTGCAGGTAAGGAGAAATGATATAATTTGAACCTCACTCCTGCTAACAATCAAAAGGATTGTCACAGCCAAAAGGATTGTCACAATCAAAAGGATTCTGATAACAACCAAAAGACCATGCCATCATCAATCATGGCACAACTGTTAAACCTTTATACAAAGATTAGGAGCAGTGTAAGCAGGGGCAGGAGAACTTCCCAGCTCCACCTTTCTCACTCATCCCTTTTTTTTGGGTCAGTCTTTTTTTTGGTCCCTCTTGTGACCAGGGCTGTCTCTGGATCAGACCAACACATTGTGGAGCTGCCAAGGTGGTTCTGTGGGCTTGCAGATCTCCACAGCTCTCTCTCTTGCCCCTTACCCTGCCAGAACCCAAAGTCTGACACATGCAATAGCTCTGCAGTGTTCTGTAAGGGAGATGAAAAAGCTTCAACCCCTTCCCCTAAGCCTCTCCAGGAGTGAAAGAGAACCTGCTACTCTCTGAAGGAGACAGGGTAGGGACAGTCAGAGGAAGGTGGGGTCAGGGCACATTAAAGACATGGAACAGAGGAAAAAATGACTGGTGATAATTTTGCCCCAGACAAGGAGTCCAGTAATTGGAGGCTGGCTAGACTTAGTTCCTGAGAAAGTGGAGGAAAGCTTGTATGGATCAGTCAAGAAAGAACTAAGTGAAAGAATACAAATAATCCCACTGACAGAGTTTATGGGCCCTATAAGCAAACTTTCCAACAAACCTGATGTTTGTGCTTTGATGAGACTATGCATTTGGTTGACAAAGGAAACTGCCTAGTGATAAGACATCAATACAGGTTGTGTGAACAGCACCAAGAGGAGGCTGAATGACACACCTCAGGATAGCCAGTGAGAAGCCCAGGAGAGGCTCATGCAGATTAGGGTGACGCTGGAAGCTGTTTAATCCATTAATGTAACAATTTATTATCTAAATGCACATGAAATCACTTGCTAACAGCAGGGGTTGGCAATGAGTAGCAGGACAGAAGACAGTGATGCAGTCATGCAGAGTGATCAAGCATGGTCTGACAGCAAGGGGCTGCTTAGGCTTGGATAGCTGGGAGATGTGAGTGGGAGTAGACAGGGAAGTTTTAGCACGGTGGGTGGTGCTGATGAGTCTGAAACATTCAAGATCTGAGAGGAGATTTAGTCAAATGGGCAGGTTTTGATCCAGAGTGCATAAAGGGTCTGTCTTGCATCCAGAGACAAGCTCGAGGACACAAGGCCTCCATGATCAGGACCCTCTCTGACTCCCTCTCAAGCCTCCTAAGTAGCAGAGAGCCTTTTCCTCCCCAGTACATCTGCAGACAGGGATGTGAAGAGGACACTGCTACCTGCATCCCATGGCCAAGATGTCCTGTAGTGCAAACAGGAGTTGAATAGTTGCAAGCCCATGTGGACAGAAAAAGAGAGCACCTTCAGGTTCTGCTTCCTGCTGCTATTTGCTTGATTAACGTGCTCAGGTCTGCCAAAGGGGAAGATTGTGCTGTGTCTGTGAGGAGTAGGATCACTCTCTTTTTGCAAACTGATACCCTGTTCCCTGCCTTCAGCCTGGCAGGGGCAGGCAGCAGCAGGAGAGTGGTTGCCTGGGAAATATGCAGCACAACCCAGTGGGAGAAACAGCAGAGTCAAGTGACAGTGTACCTTTCTCAGGTTTACCTGTTTGTTGAGGGGTTTTCTTGGGTTTTGTTTTGTTTGCTCGCTTTGTTTTGTTGTTATGGAGTTGCTTCCTTTGTATGAGAATAATGAGCTCTCCCACTTGTGTGCTGCTGCCTAGGGGAGGAAGCACAGGCCTGTGAGGCAGCTGGCATGCTAAGTCATGTCATGTCCCTGCCAGCCAGGGATGGTTTTTTCCCTCCCCTCCAGGTTTGTTGAGTACAGCACTCACCATGTGAAAGAGAAGCCAGCAGTGCCTGCTCTGCACTGCACTGACCCAGCACACCTGGGGGCTCACAGCACTGACTGACCCCGCAGCTAATCCAGACAGCTCAAGAATATATATTTTTTTTCTACAGAAAAGATGTTTATTCAGCCAAAGGAAATCAGAACATGAGATGAAACAAAGAGAGAGCATCTGTACATAAGTCTTACCAGAAAACACGTTTGTTTTAGCAGTTCCACAGAGCATAAACACACCTGTTCAAGGTCAAGTGCCAAACCCAACTCTCTCTCAAAGACTGGCATTTTCTGACTCATCTCAACACTGCTGTTCATCCACTCCCTTTGTCTAGCTGTGCTTTTCAGCAGTTCAGTGTCTTTATTCTCCCTGGACTCAGGAGAAATTAACACTCGCCTGCCTGAAGGTATATGGGAAGATATTCCTCACTGTGATATTTGAAAACTGTATTGTTGTTGTTTTCTTCCTATTTGTTTCCCTCTAACATTCTTCTCTACAGCCTGACAGAAAAATAGCCAAAAAGAAAACTGAGATATTGTTGACGTTCATAAAAATAACTTGTCTTCTCCATAATTTTTTTTTTCCCACAGAGATCTTACTACTTCTGTTACAACCACCCCAAATCATTGACAAGTGATTTCAGCAGAAAAATATTTCAGGGATTTTAGTATGGTGCATCTTTCTGGGCTACATTGTTTAAGTGCAGTGCCTGAAACAAATGGAGCCAACTGGCCCAAAAGTCCAGATTTCCCAGGCTTGAAGTGAGGATTGGCACAGCTCTGTCCTGAGGTGTAAGCAGGTGGAGGTTCCAGAAGAGGCACAATGGCTCTGGACATGTGCTTGGTGTTTCCATGGTGGTGATTGTATGAGAACACCCTCTGTGTAAACATGCATGGTTTGGCCATCCTCAGAATCTTCCTGGTATGGCTCATACACACACAGAATAAAAAAATCCCTCAGCAAGCTCCAAAAATGAGTGTCTAGAGGAGGAAGGGCTGAAGCATCTCTCCCTCATCATAAACAGCAATTGTTTTATTAATGTGATCTACCTTGTTTGTCTCTCCCTAGAAGTATTCTCTGAGAAATGTTTCAGTTTCAGTATCTGACTTTTCTTTGGTCATCTGATATTTCAAAGTTTTGCAAGGTAAGTCTGCTTGCCTTTAAGTGAGCTATTGTTAGGCTACTTATAAAAGCATGACAATTCCCCTTAGTGGTGAATTATCAAAAGGCAGCCCTCTGCCCCATAAGCTTTTTGTGGCTTTTCTTTCCCTTCCTGCAGTTGCTGTGTTCATCCTCCCTCTTGGGCACACTGAGGAGTGGGATACACTGATAAAATTCCACTGAATTTGAGGGGAATACCTCAAATTACAAATTCTATTGGTGAGTCACCCTTCTGTCCTTCACACAGTCACCCTGATCAGAGTTGTATTTAAAGTAATAAAATCAGTGCAACTGTCAGAAGCTTTGAACCATCCAGGTGGAACACATTAGACCTTAGGGGAACATGCAGATCTGTAACTTGCCTGAAGGTACCCAAGTTTAACCTCCTGAGACTTCAGAATTTTCTCTCTGGCTGTGACTTCATCTAATTTATTCTCTAGTTGATGCAGAGTTTTTGCCTTCTACCTTCCTCCTACACAGTTTCCCATCTTTTGCATCCTCCTTTTTTTTCCTCATTATTGCTTTTGCTCTTCAGCTGCATGTTACAATAAAGTGTTCTTTTTTTCTCAAAGCATTTCTGCATGAGGTTGTAGGGAAGCTAAGGCTGTGGTGAAAGAAAAGATACCACAAATGTATCAAGTGTTAATTTAAATTACACTGCTGAGTAATTTAAAAAATAATATGTCTTATGTTAGTCAAACAATAGAGCATTTGATAAGCTGTCTGCAGCTGAGAGGATCATTTTCAAAGAGCTGTCCACCTGCAGCACAAAATTCAAGGACAGGAGGTAAACTTCATACTGAACTCCCAGCCAAGGATCCTCAACAGCCTTTCCTTTTCTTTCTTTGTGGTGGAGGTCAGGATGCAAGAGCTGGAGACCAGAACATTTGACAAGATTCTTTTTATCGTAGCAAGAAACAGCAAAATGGGAAGGAGGCATAAGGATGGCGAGGGATGGAAAAGATTGATAATTGTTTCCTTGGCAACTGAAACTGTGGAGCCTCATGCAGGAATCCCTGAGAAAAATCCTAGATGATCATAATGGTCTCTTCTGCCTTCAGACTCTTTTCCTGGCTAAGTTAACACATCCCAGTGTGATGCTGCATAAAGGGATCAAGTTAGTGCTAAATGGAAACCAGAAGCTGCATGGTTGTAAAAAATCCTTGCAAAGAAGAGAAGCACTGTTGTCTCTCTTTCATAAAATGGGGAACGTTTTATATTGCAAAAGATGAAAAAGATTGAATAACTTGGCAGGGATTATTAAAAATGTCTTTTCAACACAGAGGACAGCGACATACAAGTCTGTGCCATCTCTCACATCACTGCAATGAGAACATAACCCCCCTCAACTGAGACTGCACTGTCCAAGGAATTAACAGAAGGGCTAAGGGAGCAGGAAGCAGGTGAAGTGTTGCTGTTTAATAAGTGCTGTTTGCCCATCATGGAGTTCAGTGCTACTCAGGGCAGCACAAAAGGGTCCCAGTCCTGCAGTGTTCGGCTGCAGCAGCAGTGAATCTTCATTAGTGGGTTTAAATGTAAGAACTGGGGCATATATATGAATATTAATGAAAGAAAGATTGACTAACTTCATGCTATTAAAAGATTTCTAGTCTCAGAGAGTAGGTGGAGTCTTTTGAAAAATGTATCATTAAATGCGATATGTGATACACAAGAAGCTCTAAGAATGTGGATTTTGATCTTTTCCAATTTGCTGTTGATATAGCGCTTTGGAAGTGGGAAATGGAAAGATGCCTTCATTTGAACATGTTTCTTTTTTCTCCTCTATATCCTACATGCAGGTGTTTGTTAATGCAGAATTTCATGGCCATGCATTGTGGGGAGCCACTTGGCAGTGGGCAGCTAGTATTGATTTCTGCTCCAAAAATAGGGCATCAAATGCCTGTATATTTATAGATGTATGGGTGCATGTATATATATACACATATATATATGAATGGGTTTTGCAAAGATGTGAAAGACAGAGGAATGTTAAATCAGAATAGTAATTAATTACCTTGCCTGTTCCAATGCAAACTTTTGTGCTAGCAATGCACATAACAAATAAATGCTAGAAAGATTTTATACAGTTGCATATCTGTGAAAGGCATTCCTGAGAAGAGGCTGGTGTATTACTATACATTCACTAGAAACCAGAGATTTAGGGCAGCAGAATTTCCAGACAGTCATGTGAGAGTGAAGTGCTGCAGCATCAAGGCAGCCAGTCCACTTATTTCTGTCTGTTCAAAATGTTAAATAATTGCCAAGGCCTGCATTTGCTATCAGTTACTTCTTAGAGAGGCTTAATGAGAGGAAACCAGCTTTGTGAGTGATTCCCTGTGCAAGCAAGTGGAGATGTTACACGTGTCTGTCTCATGCTCTGCAAGGAACGAGCAATTGTGGCAGCTCTAACAAAGCAGACAGAGAAAATGAAAGGATCCTGAGAGAGCCAATAGATATTTTTTTTATTCTTTGACATCTGTGATGGAGATGGCTGGCATATAGCATAAAATGAAATTTGTTTTCCCCAAGACATTCTTCTGGGCTAACAGTAATTTCACAAATAAAATCCTGTGTCAGTAAAATGCCAGAGTGGCCATGTTTGCAGGTTCAGTGACAAGGGACTAGTGTAGAGCATGCCAGCTAAAATAAAATGGGAGAGTCATGCCTTACTATCTGAAGGATTACTTAAAGATAATTAATAACAAGGCTATCTATGTGTGTTTATCGGGGTGCATGATTATATAAGTAGTGTGTAAAAGGTGAAATGCAAAGGTAAAACCAGTGTGTTTGTTCTTTATTGCTCTCCTGCTTAAAAACTTACTGTTCTTTTTTTTTGTTTCCCTCTTTCTGATTATTTTTCCACCCTTTAACAACAAAAATATGATGTCTCCAGTTCTCCTTCTTTGATGAAGGTCATTTGGAGACCTGAATAATGATACCAGATAAATGTGTAGCTTTTGTAAGGAACAGAAATTTCACTGCCTGGAGAGGCAGCTGTTCCTTTAGGGCAAAAAAAGATGGAAGATATTTAAGGCAGCAAAAATGAAAAAAGGAATTTCATTTTACTATGTTGAATTATGGCTATCCAAAATATGACATCAGGGTTGAGATTAATTTCATGTAACATTGTCGATGTACTAAAAAAGCCCAGGTTATCAAAGCCTTCCTCTATAGACAAATGAGAGAGCCAGGCAAGGCCAGAGGCTGAAGTCTGCCCTATCTCATAAAGAAATGAATATTATTTCTTTCAATTCTCAACAAAGGAATGGAGTTTAGACGGAGCTTCAAAGAAATGTAGGTAGGTAACTTCAGTTGAAATGATCTATTACGTCTGTCCTGGTTGAATCAAGCAAGGCTTGTTCCCTCCAAAGTGGATGTAAGAATGATTTCCTCCTACCCAATAAGTCTGTAATCAACCAAAAGCACAGTAAAAGAGCACAAATAAGGAAATGCAGGATAGGTATTTCAGAGGAACAGGAAGAGTGGGATGTACTAGACCAGAACCAAACCCTGCAAAGCTTCAAGGAAGTACACTCTGCAGCATGGCACTATCCACATTTTTCAAGGTGCATGTTTTCTTTCCAGAAAGGCAGGTCACTTGGCCAGGTTAATTCATTAACTTGATTTGGGGAATGTAGCACATTGTCCCTGGCTCTTACAAGTTTCAGCTTCTTTGGTATTTTTTCTTCAAGTCCTAGTTCCTGGAGTCATATGATTTAATAAATCCTGGATTTTACCTAAAAAGAAATAAAAAGCTTAGGTTTTTTTTTCATAGGTTGTGGACTAAATCTCACAGATAGAGACTGTAAAGGCCCCAGAAAGGCAAAAGTAAGTAGTAAACCAAACCAAACCAAACTTACCAAAAGTAAGTACTAAACATCTATGAACTCGTAGCCAGCCTCAGGATATCTCAATACTCAGACTTGAGCACCAAGTTGGCACTGATGGAGTGTTAACATCATCCACTGCTTGCCTTTTAAAACTGTGTTAGCTCTGTTGTATACGTAAGGAAAAGAAAGATGTAACTCTCTGTATGGCCTTCCTCTTTTCTTCCCCTTCCCCTGTATATTCATAAAGCCACACTTTGCCCCACTTTGCAGCTCAAGAGACATTTAGAGGTACAATTATGGTGCAAACACAACTGGCTCATTACCACAAAAACACAACAAACCACTCCAGCTAAAGTATATGTATTGCAAGTCTGGGATGTTAAAATCAGATTTCCTTCAAGTGCTTTTGGTTGCAGACAATGAAAACAGCCTGTATGGCAGAAGACCACTGAAAATAACTTCTAAAGAAAAGTTACTTTTTTACAATAGCAGCATTTCATCTGATGTGCACAGACCTTGGTTCATAATTGAAAGTGAGACAGCCAAGGGAACTAGTAGGATTAGGTTATGGGAATTCAACTGAACAATGTTTTGCATTCAGATAATTGCATGAAATTGGGCTATTAGTGTAAGTTTTGTAAATGGCAATAAACATAAAACAAAGTAAAATATTCCCTGGGTATATATTCAGCTAATATGCTGAAAGAGAACCCCAACTACTTCAGACAGAGCGCAGAGAATTTCCATTAACTCTTCAGAGCTGTGTCCAAATATTGTTCTGTTTCACAGGTTCCTCAAATGGACCTTCAAAGGGAAACTCTTTTTATCAAACAGTAAGTAAATAAACATAATGTAGTAGTGAACTTGTGGTTTTCACTGGCAAGAACACTACTAATATGTCCTTCATCTGACCTTAATTTAACATTGCATAAAATATTGCTGAAAAGTACTGGAGGAGGAAAGAGTTTTGTCTCAAATTGCAGCTGCTTGCTCCAGTAGCTCTCCTAACAAAACTTTGGCAGCAGCTGCAGCTCGTGCCTTTTTAACTTCTTCTGTGGCACAGGATTATTTTGTCCTCCTTTGTCTTAACTTCTTGGTCGCTCCTTTTTGTGCTGCCTTTTCCCTTGGGACTCAGTGTTTAGAGGGAGCATTTACAGAGTTTTGGAGGCAGCTTTGACAAGGCAGCTCCACTCCAGTAAAGGGATCACAGCAGAAAATACTGGCCCACCACTGACTCAGGCTAATTATTCTAATGCTTTAAGCCCAGTCTGGGTGATGCCTGCTGCCATGGCACCTGAGAAGGAGGGCTGCAATTAGTCATGCATTTATCTTTAAGGAAGACTTGGCTGCTCAGGAGCATGTGCCAGCCACATGTCTCACTGCACTGCTGAGGCAAACACCCATGCCACTGATGTCTCTGTGTGCTTCAGAGGCAATTTCACATTTGCCCGTGCCTTCTCTCCCATTTTTGAAGGAAGGAAAATTATTTTAATAATTCTGTGATGATCATAGAATATGATAATATCAAATAGCCAATTAATGCATCTGTGTCACTAATTCAATCTTGTTCACAGCGTTTTTCAGCTTAAAATCTGTATCAGAGCACAGAAGAAAACACCAGATCAGCATTCTGTAATGAATATTAAACGTAAAAGACAGTTGAGCTTGAATAAGAGGTACCTTAGTAACACCAGAGCTTTCAGCTCATTTCTCTGTCTCTGAATTTAGCAGCAGAGTAAGCCTTTCATGGTATCTAATATTTTTCTCTGGATACTGCTCTGTGCACAGTCTACATGAGCCTTGAAATTCCAAAGGAAGAGGGGATTATTGCTGTTCTTGGAGGGTGATTTCCATGCTGGTTTATCCCACTGCCAGAAATTTTACCCGGAGGTTCTGACTCAGGTCTGGCTTTTTTGGATTAAATTATTTCTCTTTCAAACATTGTCTTTACCAAACTCTTCTTTTTCTCAACGATTAAGGCTTTTCAAGTGTTTTATGCTTCTCTATTATGCCTGCCTGTCACAAGCCTGTACAATGGTCTTTTAAAGTTTACTTAGGGCACAGCTGCACTGTGACACACCATGGTGCAAATATCCCTGAGGCAAAGCTGAATGAGCCAGCTCCAAAACTGGGATTTGTACTCTGGCTGTTTAATAGAGAGAGAGAGAGACAAGGACCATCTTTTCTGGTTCCCTTTGCTCTGTGTCTGTTGAATTTGATACAAAGGGGTCATGGTTTGCAGGCAGGGTTTGTAAGCTCTGCTTTTGGAACAGAAAAAAAGTAATGAAGGTAATAAGGAGTTGCACATCACCCTGACTGCAGTGTTCAATGCTAACCAAGGGTGTTCAGGTGGGGGACAATGCTGTCGGAGCAAATAATGTGAAACATGGTTTAGGAATCACAGAATTTGGGTCTCAAGTATAGTAATAGAAAGTAAGTTTCTTGCTTAACAAAGATTTGGATGGTGACATTTCACTGAAAGGTGGGAAAGCAACATGGGGAGAAAAGGTCTTTAGGGTGATATAAAGGTAGGGAAACTGTAGGAAGATGAATGTGAATGAAGAAAAAAAGAGTAGAGAACAGAAGTATAGGTATTGTGTGACAGCTATTGAATGGGAGGGAGCCTGGGGTTGGAACTTCTAGAGGGACCAGAAACCATCAACAGTAGGAAATCAAAGTAGATTTGAGGGAAGGGAAAAGGGCTGCTAAAGCATTTCTCTTAGGAAGATCAAGCTAGCAGCAACTGTCAGCAGGTGCAAAAGCTCACTAGAGGGGAATGTCATGGACAAGATTCTGAAAATGTTCCTTCCAGCTGTTCCTGCTAAAATCAGGCAAAGCATCTACCAATTGCCTGATTTAGTTATTCTTACTTTCCAAAAGACACTGATCGCTGACTGGTGAAACTTTTTGATCTGCCCTGTTCGTTATATAAATTAGGATGGCATTTGAATAATCTCTGCTATAAACTATATTTGGGCCAGACAGGAGAAAGCCTTATCGTTTATATGAAGTTCAAATGGTTTCTGGAATGGGATGGGAGATGTATCCTGAATTATAACGTGATAACTAGAAACAGATGTGGGGGAAGATTTTGCAAAGTCTGGGTATTTTTTGGGTGTATTTATTGACATTGCATAAAGTGACAGGAAAGTTCAATTTATTCTGTTTTGTGGGAGGAGCTTAATGGATATATGTGTAAGTGACCTTTTCAGTGAGCACTCTGTTCAAAATGGGATTACCAAGGATATATTTTTGTAAATTCACTGTACTTAAAAATTACTTTTGTTAAGTTAACACAACTAAAGCAGAAAAGATCTGGCTTGCTCTTTTTTATTTGTGTGTCATTTCATAACACAGTAAAATAATCTAAATGCTAATATGATCAGTGCTATAGCATTATTGTTATTACAGTGTTATTTTAAACAGGGTAAGTAAGCTAAGGAGAGATGGAATTATTTACAGTTGCTCAGTGAATAAGAATGAAGGATAGTTTGATAGAGCAAAATATATCTGTGGTGCGATAATTTCTGAATATGGTGTGTCTATGTGTTACAAAATGACAGATTATGAACAAAAAAGGATAGTTCAGGGTGAGGTTGGCTGAAAGTATGAAGGAAAAGTGACCAACACTTCAGACATCTATTGGAGGAACACTAAGCCCATTATTGTAATACATTTTGTCTGGAAGAGAAATGAATTTGAGATAAAAGGCTTTGGCAGGTAGTGAAAGTGAGGGAGTCAGGGAAGGCAATCAGAGTAATCAATCTTAGGAGGAATAGTATGAAGCTGTATATCAGAGATGTGTTGTAAACCCAATGCCAGAGGTCCAGGAACTTGATTAAGTTTTTGCAAGAGGATGACGAGTCTGTCAGAAAACAGAGATGCACTTGGGCAGTCTCTCTAATGTCTCAATGAAATTTGTAGTGGAAAAAGTAAAAGAAAGGCATTTATTAGACGACACCTTTTTTAAAATGCAAGGCTATTTCTCAGAGTTACCTCTGTATACTCATGTATTTCTCCAGCTTAGAAGCTCAGGATTTAAAGCAGAGGACACATGCATCTCTTGCCTTTTTACTTTTAATATAGGGAGAATCTGGTATTTGCTACTGGCATTTGTATGAGTGTTTCTGGTGCCAGTTCCCAATATCACTTCTTACACTGTTACAACATGAGACTGTACGGGAGAGTCTTGTTAAGCTCCTGAAATACAAACATTGATACTCTTAGAAGTATCAATGTTTTTTTTCCTTTCACTTTTTAATCTAGAAAAAATACTTTCTGGTACTTTCATTGGACTTTTCTAGAATGAAACCAGTCTGTTTTGAAGTTGGCTTTTTTCTCTTCTTGTGGCAGCAGTTGTTGCTACTGTACTTCCTGAACTAGTTAGAAGGAGCAGGGCAGAAGTAACCCAGAGCACAGGTTTGCATCAAGCAATCTGTGAGAATTCAGAAATAGAACATAAGAGCACAGTAAGACTGAGCTGTATTGTTCTCTAAATGGTTTGAGTCTTTTTTATGTCACATACCATGTGACTTTCCATAGCACACAGCTTTGCAGAGAGTGAAAGAAAACCATTAATTTAAAAAAAAAAGCATTCTCTGCTTCTTAGACACAAGTCTTGGTAAGAAAACTAGATGTCTGAGAGCATTGGAATATTTCAGCAAACTGACTGAAGGTCTTCACCAAGCCAGGCTAGAACACTGTCCTCAAATATTGTTTCAATGGGTAGTTCAGTGAATTAAAAATATTCATAAAAATCTATTTCTGTACAAATTTAAGCAGAAGCAAAAGAGCAGGAGAAAAAAAATGGTTTTTTTTTCACACAAATATTGTTCACAGAAGGAAAATATATCAGCAGTAGCTCTGGTCACTGGGTCCCAAACTCTAGAAATAACTGGAAGTTATATTACTGGGCAGTTGTCTGGATCTATTGGAAATAATGTTGATGATTTCTGATTCACTTCAGTGTCTCTGAACCAGGGTTCTGATGTGAAATTTTGAAAATTGTGTTTCTGGATTTGGATATTACATTTGCCACAAAAAGCAAGGTGATTGGAAAGTGCTTCCCGGTCGGCAAGAGGGTCTAATTTCACACCTTTCTTTCCAGCAAAACCCAGGCAACAAGATGTGAGCAGTTCCAAGAAGAGCCTTCTGAGGACGCTCTTGTTTCTATCACTGCAGTGTGGGTGCACATTTCCACAGCTGAGGATGCAGCTTCTGAAGTGTATATTCACTTCTAAGGTTCCTATCTAAAATGTTGTGGGGATTTTTCCCTCCTTACGCCCTTCACAAAACAAACTCTGAGTTTCCAGGTGAAGCCTGTCATCATTAATCTAATCATACTTTGCACAGCCTTTGATTTTTTTTTGCATCCTCAGCCTTGACCTAGTGATAAATCAGAGTAGCCGCCGCTGTAGGGGAAAGCTCAGTGATGTCAAAAGCTTCCTGGTGAATGTGCAATGGGAAGTCATTCAGCAGTAAGTAAATAACCCTTGCAAGTCACGCTGTTAGAAAAGATTGCTTCAACTCTTCCCTTGAGCAGGATATCTCATATCTTGCTCCATATCACCATGGAGCACAGCAGGATACCACAGGAAAGAATTTCTCACCTTCCAAGTCAGTTACTTCTTATGATAAATGCATTTGCAAGCTGCAGTGTAAAAATTAGTTAAAATTATAGCTGCTTTCACTTTTTGAGTTTGCAAAGTTCCACTATTTCTGGTCTGTTTTAATGTCCTAACAAAATGCAACATTATTTCAGATTTCTGTTTTAGTGGAATCTGAAGTGTCCTATAGGTCTTTGGGGGTTTTGTTTGTTTTTGTTTTTTATATTTATATAATTAACTGTCATTCTTAAGATACTCGTTAGAAGCATGTATGGTGTTTTGTGTTTGGTTTTTTTTGCTGTTCCAAAGGGAAAGGAAAAACACAGCCTCCACCACAAACCCCAGCATGTCATCTGAACAGGGGACATCTGTGTGAAGTTCTTGCTGGTTATTCTGTAGCATCTTTTATCTGTGCATCTGCAGTAGGTGAAAAGGAGATGAGAGAGAGGGAGAGAAGGCAGTTGGTCTTAAATCAGTGGGAGTCAGCTACCACAAAGATGCCAAGTTCATGTGCATAAATCCTGCCCTGGTTCATCAAGACAAATGGGTCAAGTAAATGTCAATCAGGTTGACACAAGTGATGTGGCTTTCCAGGACTGCAAAAAAATTTAAGAAACTAAACAACAGTACAAAAATCCTAAAGTTAATGTAATTACTAAGAGGAGTAGGACCTACAACTGCAAATGCGTTGCCCCAGTATGGCAAAGTATGGCTCTGGTGAAAGAAGAGGCTAAACAGGACAGAGGATCATCTGAGATTAGGGAAATTCTTTCACACCATCTGGAAACAGCAGCCCAAACCAGAGGATGGACTGTAGCATAACAGGTAACTGCCTCACAGCTCTTCTTTCAGTGCTGGTTACTGTTTATCAACAGGACTTTAATTTGGAGGTGTCTGCTGGAACATGTGAAATTTCAAGGGAATAGAGAATATGTAATGGAATGTGACAGTTCTTAAATTGCCCCAGGAAGCGGGCAAGTAACATAAATACCAGTTTGGTCTCAAAAGACACAGAAACTGGGGAACAAGAACCCAAATACAAGAAAAGGAGATTATTTTCGTGAACTGAACTCTGGGAACTGGAGCAGGAAATCGTGTTAGGCGAGACAGTGAATGAGTTAGTGGTGGCAGAGTATTTCATTATGGATGACATCTTAGAAATGCGAGAGAAGTCTCACACTTTAGTCTGGAAAGTTACCTCTGGATCTTGGTGAAACAAATTATCTACAGGCAATCTGAAATGTACGAAAGGCAGCATTAAGTGCTCTGTTACTAGAGGCACTGTTAGGACAACAGTGAAATGTGGTATCTTTAGGTGAAGATGATAGGCAGAGTCTGAAATATGTTTAGTAATTAAGCATTTCAAGGGTCTTAACTGCCAAAACACCCACAGAATGAATCTGAAGGAGAGATGGATTCCTGTCCACTTACTGAGGGCTAGCCTATTAAAAGAAAAAGAAAACCACATTTTGCAAACAGAAAGAGTATGTGACTGCATGCTCCAATGCCAAACATGCATGCACACAGCTGCTTACAATGAAGTCACATTGCAATGATGTGGGGTTTTTTAAGCTTTTGGTGAATATTGTTTAGTCTGCACTGCGGATAATTTGCAGGAGAGGTTAGGGAGGACAGGAGTAACTGAAAGAGATGGCAGCAATCAAGTACCTGGCATGGCTTGTATCCACAAATGGTGGGTATGTAATTACAACAAAAGGCTAGAGTGCTCTTTTGAGCTGAGCTGTTTTCAGGGACTGGCAAGTCGCAAAGAAAAAAATTATGTCCTAATGGGTTCTGGTTTTAGTAAATTAAAAGGAATATCAAAGCCATTCTTCTGTCTATCAGCAACTTAATGCAGCAGAAGTAATCCTCAGGCCCTGATTTTTTTATTTGCTCAGATAAAAGGGAAAAAAGGTGATGTGATGCAAGTGTTTCTGCATCCAGTTTTCTGTTAGATATTTCAAAAACTATGGGGCAGAGGGGGATTTTTCCTACTGTGGTCTTTTTTTTTTTTGCAATGTTTAACATATTTGCATGAGATTTTATACCTTAGATGTTTAATTTAGATTGAAGATATATGTTCTAAACACCCATGAAACATTCTGTAAAATGTCTCTCCACTGTACAAATTGAAAAAAAATTATATCTTGCTGACTAAGAGCGACTTTTAGAATGAAATTATAGGTCAGTATAGTAGAGGAAAATATTGTGCTAGAAGGCCTGAAATACTCATCATAGTTTATTGCTTTTGATAAACTGGCATCTGTGGACTTTTTGACCCTGAAAATTTGACCCCCTGGTTAAAGGGGGTTTTTTGAGATTTCCCACCCTCTCTTTACTTGTGATGTCTATATTGAGCCACATCTTCAGGTGATGTGATTTCAACTTTGCTTATTTCCATTGCCAAGGACTCACTGTGCTTTATTTTCCTTTGCTGAGTGAGTGTGATGTTCATTGTGTGATGTACAGGTATAGCTCATTGTTTTACTTCTGCATGTCAGCAAAATGAATCCTTCCCTCCCTCCATCTATCTCTGGGAGTTGTTTCTGTTGCAATGGATGTGTTCCTGATGAACTGATACCCTGGTTAATTGTGAGTGCAGCTGAAACATATGTGAGCCCAGCTCTAATCTGTAGTGGCATCTCTTCCCAGCTGTCCCTGGTTGGTGCTCCTTAGTGACTGTGTGCCCTGGCAGCCAAAAGGGCCACCCATGTCCTGGGATGGATCCAGCACAGCATCTCTGGCCAGTCAAGGGAGATTTGCTCTGCTCTGTGCTGCTGCAACCTCACCTTGAGTCCTGTGTGCAGTTTTGGGTGCCACAATATAAAAAAAGAATCTAAAACTATTAGAAGTCATCCAAAGGAGGGTCATGAATATGGTGAAGGGCCTTGAGAGGAAACCATAGAAGGAGCAGCTGAGGTTGCTTGGTCAGTTGAGCCTGGAGGAGACCTCATAGCACTCCACACCTGCCAGGGGGGGGGAGAAGCAGAGTGGCAGGCACTGATTTCTGTCTGGTGACCAGTGACAGAACCCAAGGGAATGGCCTGAAGCTGTGTCATGGAGATTTGGCCAGGATATTAGGAAAAGGTTTTTCCCCCTTAAGATGGTTATTCAGTGGAACAGGCTTCCTAGGGAAGTGATCACAGCACCAAACCTAACAGAGCTGAACAAGTGTTTGGACAAGGTTCCCGAGCACACGGTGTGTGACTCTTGGGGCTGCCCTGTGCAGGGCTCCCCTCACAGCTCGTGTATGGTTCTTTTACTGGTATGGTTCTTTTTGTGGTTCTTTTACTGCTGCACTCACCCCTGCTCCTGAGGAGAGCAGAGTGCAGGACAAACCCTGCAGTGAAGGATCCTTGTCCTAGAGTTGGTCTGGACCAACTCTAATGCTGCGTGGATGTCCTGCCACACAGCTCTACCCTCACTGCCGTGCCCGGTACGGTTCCAGCTCTCAAACCTCCGCGCACCGCCTAGGGAAGAGCCCAGCCACCACTCAGCCTGCCCTGAGGGCTGAGGGACGGGACTGCCGGCTTCCCGACCTCGCTGTGCCGCGGGAGAGCGCAGCCAGGGAGCAGCGGCAGCAGGGGCACCCCGCTCCGGGAGCACACAGCGGCAGCCCTCGGCCATCCCGGGGCACTCCCAGCGCCGTCCCGGGTCGCGGCGGGCGGGAGGCGCCGGGCGGAGCCGCAGCCGTTCCGCCCCTCACGGCCCCGCCCCGCTCCCACCGCCCCGGCGGAGGGGGCGGGCCGGGCGCGCCCCCGCGCAGACGCGGACGCGGCCGGGAGCGCGCAGGTGGCGGGCGGGCCGGCTGTGCGCGCCGCCGCGCGCCGGGTTCCGCCGGGGGCAGCGCGTCGCCGGCGGGCGGGGAGCGAGCGGGTGCCGGGTCCGGGCTGCCACCGCCACCGCCGCCTTCTCACACGTGAAGGGCCGTAGGCGTCCCGCCGAAGCGCCCCGCTGTCCCGCAGTGCGGGGGCTGCCCCTCCGCCTGCCCTCCGGGCGCTCAGCCGCACCGCTCGCCCTCCCCCGCCGCTCTTGGGAGGCGCCGCGGCGCTGCCCCCGTGAGCGCTCCCCACGGGGTGGGCGTGGGGAAGGGTGGGTGCTGCGGCGGCCTCCCGTCCGCGGGCGTCCCAGCCCCGCCGGCGGTGGATGCGCCCGGGAGGAGCCGCCGAGCCCGTCCAGCCCTTCCAGCCCCCCGCGGGGGGGACGCGGGGACCGCCGCGATGACTTGACGCCGGGCCGGGCCGTGCCGTGCCATGGAGGGGATGACACGCTTCGCGGTGGCCGCGGCGCGGTGGCGGCCGGCGCTGCCCGCCCTGCTGCCGCTGCTGCTCGCCGTGCCGGCGCTGCGGGGCTCTCCCGCCGCAGGTAAGGGAACAAAGAGGGCCCGGGGGCAGGTGTGCGGGGCCCGGGGCCGTGCCGGCAGCGGGGCGGTGCGGGGGGCGGCAGCGCCGGTAACAATGCGGCGGTGCCGGCGGGCGGGGGCCGGCGCGGCGCGGCCGGGGAGCCCCGCCAGAAAAGGCGCGCATTGTTCGCAGGCAGACCGCGAACGCTCCGGTGCGGGGCCGCGGCAGCCCGAGGCTCGGGGCTGGCACCCGACCCGCGAAGGCGAAGGAGAGAAGCGGTGCGGGGACAAAGGGGACAGCCGGCATTTGGAGCTCGGAGGGTGTCCTGTGCCGGGCAGCGGGCACCGCGCCGTGTGGCCTCAGCGCCCGGAGGTGCCCCGTGTCGGGCTGCGGTGGCACCTGCGGGGTACATGCAGGGCAGCCTGGCTCTCCTCCAGCTTTCGAGTAAGGAGGCATCGGGAGCCTCGCGAAACGCCCAATACGACTTTCCAAGCACTGACTTGTGCGTGGAGAGAACGGTTCGGGCTCCAGAGGGTGGTGTGTTCAGTAGGTGTTTCGGAAAAATCATGAATCAGTGACCCCTTTTTTTTCCGCTCGTCTTTTCTCTTGTGGCTCCAGGTATCAAAATTAGTCTGTAGTTAAGCAGACAGTTTAATCACAAAGATGTCTCATTTGGTTCTGGTCCCATAGCACTTCTTGGTTCATCTTTAATACTTAAAAAAATTACTAATAACTGTTATTTCATGGAAAGATACAGTTTTGCTGTGATTAGGTTTTCATTTTAGTAGATAACAGGTATAAAGTAATACATTTTACTCAACATCGGAAAGTTGTTGTTGATAAGTGGCAATAAGTGATAAGAGCCTGCAGTAACCTGTGTCATGAAGCAGACCAATTAGTGTTGACTCTTTTGTTCAAACACAGGAATTGTGGTGATTATTGCTGGGTGCTTAAGAACCCTTGGTGTTATAAAACGTGCTTATGTCTTTATAATAATCCTTTATTCCACTTCAGAAAGTAGTTCATGTTTTGGAGGTGACTAGTTAGCTTTTCAGAGAAGTTACACTCTCCTCCAGCTCCCGTCATAGCCTACGAGAGATGTTCCAGGCTACGTGAAAATTGATATTTCATTGTAAACTTCAGTGATTTTTCTTAAATAAAACAGATTTTGCATACAAATAGAAGGCAAAGCACTAGGTTTGTAAGTTGGAAATTTACTTGTGGTTTTTTGCCCCTGAGAATGGCTGGGTTTCTTCTGTATTTTCATAGTAAGTCATTGAAGGCTCTTGTTTGTTTCTCTGGTACATAGTAGCTTTTAATTAAACGTGGCTGTGAATTTCTGTAAACGTATGTGTGATTCTTGTGCATTCTTGTATAACTTAAAAACAGCAGTAGGAAAGTTATGTAACTCAGCCAGTGTTGGAGCTGCTGGAAGAGCGTACTTAGAGACAACAGATCTTGCCCAAAGTTCTGCTTTCCTGCTCAGTCTAGGGCAGGAGCCTTTAAGCCGTTTTGATTTGAGAGTCCTCTATGTTTTCAATTCCCGCTGGGTATGTGAATCATGTGCAATGAACTTGAGGATGCTAAGAGTGAACTTGCTCTTCAGAGGCTGCTTTTTTTATTGACATCTCAGAAATGGTCCATTGGTTGCAGAGATTTAAAGTCTGCAAGTTGAAGAGAGCAAGGATATTTTGTTCCTTTTTGTTAAGGTGAAATGCTTTATTTGAAAGCATGGCAGAAATTTGATTTCTCTTTCTGGGGTCCGTGAGGTTTAGAAAACACCGTCTTTATCAGAATCTTGTCTTAGTGTTGAATGTTTTGATGGTGTAATGGATGTTGTGAAACAGAAGAGCTGTATACTGATCAAATGCCTTAGGTTTGGGCAGCTTTCACTTAACTGATCAACAGATTTACAACTCTTGTGAATCTCTCTAGGGTGCAGTTCATTTGCCTTTCAGTGCCATATGGTCTTGACCAGTCTAGGGACAGCAAGAGCAAACTCCTACAGCTCTGAGTTACACAGAAGGAGCATACGGTAAGAGTGGAATGGCCACTTACTGCAGTTGAAATAGCAAGGACAATACTTAATAAAATTTAGTAGTTAAACAACTTGGGTTTTGGAATGCTTGATCCAGCTCCCACAGAAGTCACATGTTGCTGAATCAGGGCTTCAGCCTCTCCAGTTAAGCAGATGCTGAACCCTTAGTGTGTGGTTGGACACCAGTGTGCTGAAGGTGGGCTTGCCTTTGAGCACCTCAGTGATGCAGGGCCTTGGCCAGGCTGTTTGAATTTCTTGCTGCTCAGCACAGGCTGTGTTTTTGCTTTTGTTCCATTGCACAATCTGCACAACTCCCGCACTGACAATCAGGAGGATTTATCTTGTCTCGCTGCGCTGTTTTCATGGCAGGGAGGAGAGCTCTGTGTTGTGGACTCTGAAAAGATTGCAGTGAGTCTCCTCAGAGACTCAGGGACCGAGGGCAAGTTGTGGAGGTCAAGCAGGGAATCAGATGTAGCTGCCTTATGGGAGAGTTGCAGGATATTGTTTATTCAACTTAATTGCATTAGTCTGTTGCAAACACTTGAATTGGCATCACATCTCTTGTGGCCAGTTGAGCTTGTCAAGCTTGCTTCCAGTTCATTTTCACAGAAGACCCATATGGTTGGAGGATTCTCTTTATGACTGCTTTCTATGCTGTGCTAGCTTTATTTATGTCAGCCTCGTGTCTACAAGCTACACTTGTAGTCCTGCCAGAGGAAATGTGTTTTTTGTTTGCATGTTCTTTCAAGAAGTAAGAATGCTAAACAAGCTAGTGGACAGTGCAGCTTGTTGTTCAGTGATGTCTGTTTTGTGAGTGCTTTTTGTGAAGCAAAGTCTTTGACTTCTCAGGCAGGGCTGGGACTTGAAATACAGCATGGCTTTAGCAAAGCAGGCTTTGACCTACCTTGGGTGATAGATTTCAGGAACTGGGCACATTGAAGACCAGTGACTCCTTGCTGCAGCACAAATCTTTGTCTTGGGAAGCTGGTGATTGTGGTAAATGGCAGGTTCTGACATCCCAATTCTTGCTTGTCAGTTCAGAATGTGTGTGCGTGTGTGGGAGTTGCTTGGGAGAGAAGTGAAGCAGAATAGACTTCTTAATAACACAGTCTCACTTCAGCTGTGGGAGACATGGCTTTCCTTCATTTGAAAGTAAATCTCATTGTGGCTGATGTCCTAAACCAGCAGAGAGTCTCCAGCTCTGCCCATTGTGGCAGGCAGAACAAATAACACTGGTTGTGTAAGAGTTATTGTGGATGCTGTCCTTAAGTACCAGTGTGTCTCCAGCCTGGCCTGTTGTGGCATACAGCATGATGAATGCTAATTGCATAAGAGTTATTAAATACAGTGTGTCCTGGGAACCTGGGTATGAGGAAAAAAAAAGCTGCAAGGAAATGGTTATCCTTTAAATTTTGTCTTAGTTTAGTAAAACAGTAGCATTACATGAACTTAATTATGCAGTCAATTTCTATTTTGGCTCATGCAGAAGAATCCCATTCTCATGGAGTCCTTGTAAGTATGGACAGTTTTTCACTCTGGAGTTACCTGATATGATGCCTTTCTAGCTCCTGAAAAGTCACATATTTCTATGCTTTTTTGCAGTGATTGCCAAACACCCATGAGCTCAATAACAAATTTGATTGATACTCCCTATATGTACTGTGTTTTCAGCTGTTGATGTTACTGGGGACAGCTGGTTTGGAAGACTAAGGAAAAACCTTTTATAAGAGCAATTCATTAGTGGTGTCTTTTTTTTTTTGGTAACACATGAGATTAGAGGGGAAAGAAAAGATAAAATTGACTATCTGTACTCACATCACTCATTTGTCAGTGTAATTAATGGCATGTAAAATGCCCAAATAAATATGGGAAATGGGCCTAATTGTTCTAGATCTTACTTAAGCTGTGAGATGTGTGTAAGAAATATTTCTGTTTTGCAGTGGAGTTGAGAACAAACTTAAATATTTCGATTGAAATTTTGTAAAGTGTGCATTTAGCTATGGGCTGATGCTTTTTCTTCTTTGCAAAATGTCAGTTTGGAAGAGTTCAGCAACTTCTGATGTTGAGGCAAGAGGAAAACAATGGCTTCTGCTTTGAGTTCTGCCAGCTTCTTTTCTGAACAGCTTCAATACCCTTATGCTTTGGAGCAGTGCAGTTAAACTTTGCTGGATTGTGTCTGCTGTGAGAGGATGTTTTCTCCAGTCTTGCTTTGAAAGGGACTTTTCTGAAAGCTTGTAATCACTGAATCTAGGTAGACATGGCTACATTAGAGAAGATGATTTTTTTTTTTTTTTTTGTTGGCTGAAGCTTGAATATGGACTATTCTTGTGGGACCTCACCTACCTGTCAGTACTGACCTGGAATATATGTGTTGCCTGTGCAGATGTACTCAGCACTCTTCCCATAGTCCAAAATGTTAGGTGAAAGATTGGACTTTGCTGTGAATATCTGTCTAAGCTGCTCCAGAAGTGGGACTGGACTGAGCTTCAGGACTGAGAACTGAGACCTTACCTCCCTTGTTTTTAAGGCCATGTCTCTGTTATGAAATGCTCTGCTTTCTTTAGGGTGTCTTTGGCTTCTGCCTCCTGGTGCTCTGTTGTATGGTGGTCTTTGATTGCACCAGGCCCAAGGGGGCAAACAGAAATAAGTCCTTAGAAGGAGCCAACATGGGAGTTAGGTTTAATTTGGAGTAGGGTCTGAGGATCTCTCAGTCACTATTCAGCTTGTTGATGAGATATGTCCAGAAACCTGCAAGTTGTAGGAGGGGAAGAGACACAAATTGCTAGAAGGTTTGTCAGATGAAAGAAACTGGAACTGGCAGGGCACAAAGAGTGGGACGCAGGACAGTAGGTCAGGAGTGTAAAATAGGTCTGTAGATGAGGGAAACTGCAATGCAGAAATTAATCCTAGGTGAAGCAAGCAATGCAGTTTGATAGTAGGATAAGCACACTGGGAAACACAGATGGACTCAGTTTAAAAAAGGAAAATAAGCATTAAAAAAAATAGTGTTGAAAGGATGAATCAGAAGTGGGGAAGACAAGGGGCTGGGACAAGACTGGAGGAGATGTGACCAAAAGCATCAAGCTTGCAAATTAAAAATGGGAAAATGTGTGCCTGCTGCTCTGGGACACTTCCTTCAGAATTTGGCACAGAATTTAGGGCTTCAGAGTGTTGGTCCTTTTCTCCTCTTAGCCAGAAGCATGGTAATCTGCTGCTGCTCCTTAGAACATTTCATGAATGTGCATGAATCAGCCTTGTGACAGAAGTGTTTTTCTAAGTTTGTTTTAAGAACTGGAAAAATTCCTCCACAAAAATTGTAGCAGCATGTGAAGACTGCAGAGACAAAAATCAGCAAGTTGAAAATACTGACATTAAAATAACCTATTAATCCATACAGAAGTTTTAAATTTCTGTACCTGCAAGCTGTTGTACAGCTATGGTCACAAAGTATGTATCCATATTGATAATATTTATAGCTATAGAGGCACCTGCACATGCACACCTACACACAGGACCATCATTGTGCTCAAGGACTGATCCTGGTCTGGGGAAAAATGGGAACAGGCTAGCAAATGAAGAAGTCTGCAGGACTCCTTTGTAGCAAATGTTTGAGGTGTGACATGAAAGGAGGGACAGGGAAGTTCAAATAAAGGTTTCGCTGTTAATGTAATTAAATGCTGTCCTAGACAACTGAGTTGTGTTGCTGTTGCAGAGTTTCAGTGCTGCTCAAGTTGCTTAAACCAAGCTTCCCACAGGTGGTCACTAGCTGTGTGTGTTCCTCATTTACTGGATGTCAGACCTCTGGGATCTGTGTTGCAGAAATGCTGAGTGCTTCCAGCTGCCAAAGAAATCAGGGGAAGCTGTTCCTAAATAGATGTTGTGTCTGAAATTCTAAATACTAATTAATGTTTCAAATTAGGCTCTCAGAAGTTGACCTTGTTTCTTAATTTTGCCATTTGTAAAATGTGATTTCTCAGATGCAATTCCTCATTTGATTTTCAAGATCCTAAGGAATGTCCAGATGCAATAACAGTGAGCAAAGAAAGTTGGTCAGAAAAGCCAAATTTTTGTCTTGAGAACAGTAAAGATCCAGCAAAAGATAAACCTGCAGAACTTGACTCTACAGAGAACAAGTATAAGAAATAAACTAGTTGTTAGGAAATAGAAAGTAACAGGTGGTGGTGTAAATGATGTATTTACCACACTAAGACTTTTTTAGTGAGTTAGCTCACCTTAGAGATGGGAAGATGTACTATGCTGTATCAAAGTGCAGTAGGATTTTGATATTGGGTTTTTTTATAAATCAAATATTCTTTAAAAGAAATCATGGTTGCTGATGTTTGCTCACTTTGAGTTTTAGCAGTTTCAGCTACATCCCCTCTCTGTTTGCTCTTCATGTGCAAACTGTTTTCTAATCCTTTTAGTCCTTTTCCATTCTCCCCTCTGATTTAGAGAGGCTTCTCTTCTGTGAATTAATATCCTGTATAGAACTTGACTTGGCTTCAGCCATCTGGTCAAGGCAGCATGTTAGGTCTTGCGGTTTGAAATACATTAGAGGCTAAAATTCACCTACAAATACAGGCAAGAGGAGGGAGGAATGGTGGAAACACAGTAAATCAAGGGCCTGAAATCCATGCTTTTCAGTAAGGAACATGCATTATAGTGTCATACTGAAGGACTTGAAAACCTGCATAGCTCTAGGATGGGGACTGAACAATGCAGTAGTGTTGTGTTAAGGGGCCTGGTGTCTGTCCGGGAACATGGACAGAATGGGATTCAACAGGATCCCAGTGGTACTGGGCCTCGTGAGCACATTGGTTTTGAGCTGGGCAGATCCTGTGTGATAACTCATTTGTTTTCCTCAGTAGCAGAAGAGCTCCAGCTGGAATGCTGTGCCTAGCAAAGGGCCTTGTCCTTCAAGGAGGAGACAAGCTACTAGAGACAGTTCAGTTTGGGAATTGGGAATGTCTAATCTAGAAAAAATGCCAGGGGGACAGGACTTTATTCAAACATATAAAATATTAAACATAAAGGGAAATGGAATAAATAGTTGTTTATGTTGAGGATGAAAAGGATACTTGAATTCAAGTGGACAAGACAGGTTTTCTAACTGCTGATCTTTTTAACAGTGGGGATAATGAAACTGTGAATTGCATGGTTTGGGGCAATAATATAATGTGTCACTGAAGTTGACAGATGAGCTTGTAGAATGATCTGACAGAAGAGGGTTGTAACAGTGATATGAAGTACTTTGCAGTTCTGGTTTTGTGAGTTACTACAAATAACAAATAACAAACAAATGTTATTTATGTGCAGACTGCAGCTTTGGGACTAATATTAATTATTACTGAGGACTTTGGTGTACTGATCAGGTGAAGAAACAGTCTGTGGTTTTTATGTTGGTTGATTTTTAGGATTAACATTTTTTAAGCTTTCAGAGAACATTTTGTAATCCTTGTTACAGTGTTTTTATCCATGGTACTAACAGGCAGGATGAACACACTAACTTTCTAAGTTGTTCTCTGTGCAAGGTCAGTTTGTGAAGCATTTTAGAATGCTGCATCACTGAGAGGTTAACACTGAGACAACAGCTACAAGTAAGTGCTATGGATGTGAGTGTGCATGTCTTTATTCATCAACTGAATTATTACTAGCATTTTTATATCTCAGAGGTGGGATAGAGAGAGGTAGTATTGAACTCAAAACACTTTATTGCCATTTCTATGAAATGTGTAGTTGGTCAAGTTGGGCGCTTCTTCATCCTGGCACAGAATGTAGGATTTGTCCTTAGCAAAGGAAGTGATGGTGCAAGCAAGAGGCCCTGAGTGATGCAAGGCAATTGGGAGACTGGGCAAAGAAATGACACCAGACCAAAGCCTTCAGCTACCACGTTCTGTGTGCTGCCATCTGTGGGTCTGTATCAAAGGGAGAAGACAAATCTTCAGTTCTTCAGAAGCTGAGAGACATCAGTTCTCCCACCTGGCATCCTGAGTGGAGCAGCAAGTGCTGTAGGATAGCAGCAGGGGTGTACGGGCCAGAGCTGTGAGCTTGTTGGGCTGGGCTCAGGTGTGTGAAGTTCTCAGTTCTGACAAAGCTTTTCTGGGCAGTTAAGGCAGTGTGGAGCTGTCTTTGTGCCCTCTCTCTGAAATTGGTTACTGTGGCAGGGTGAGAGCAAGGGGGGACACAAACTTTGATCAGGAGGATACTGAAATAAGGAACAGCAGAGATAACGCTGGGCTGGAGCTGTGCTAGGAGTGGGTGAAATTGGGAATATAGATTTGGGTATCAGTAATGGAAGGCTGAGTTGGGAAGTCTTGTGCTAAGAGGAGGGCTGCTTGATATTGCAGATTTGGAGGGGTTTTTGTGGCTGCCCTGAATATTTGACTTGAGCATCCTCACTTTAGAGCTTGCCTTAGAGCTGTGGAGAAGGGCATTATCTAAATGGGTAGCTGCTAGTTTTAACAGAAAACTCTCAGATGTCTGGTAAGATAAATTTGAGAACTCTAAATGCACTCTGAAAATAAATGGTCATAGGAAAGGTAGATAGTGCCAGTAAAGATTTTTTTTCTCAAGCAGTATTGATACAATTTACAGATTTTGTTTTCAGCCTCTTTTTTTTTTTAATTCACACCCTCTTGGACTGAATTTCTTAGTGAATCTTTTGATACAGAATAAAAAAATTAAACTGTTATGAATTCTTATATGAAAAGAAGACTCCCATTTTTGCTCCCCACCAGTAGTGTATTGAGCTGGTATGTGGAGAGTCTCTAAGTAAACTTCTTTCCTTATTTAAAGGCAGCTGTTTAATGCTGCAGGGTGGTGCAGGGAGCATTTATTCTTCTAGCTGGGTGTGAACTTGATTAGATGTTGAGCCTGTCTCACCTTTTCGTGTGGCTCGTAATTCTCTTGTAAATAAATTCCTCCTCATGTGTGCAGATTGCAGCGAGGTCTGCTGAACCACAAAGCCACAAGGACACAGCTGAGCATTACTTGCAGACAAAGCTCCAAGCATTTATGGAGCAGACCCCTCTGGGCTGGTATCAGGTTACTGTTTGAATGTTTGTCAGCTACACTGGATTCTGCTTGGGTAACTCCTCCTGTGGTGGCTGTACTTAAAACTGAAGCTGCTGCTGACCTGGGACTAGCTTGTGTGATATATTAGGATAGAAATTGCACGTCACAGAACAAAATCCTGATCTAGAGCAGAAGTCTGGTTGGAAGATGTTTTCAATTAAAATCTGTCAGTGACCTTACTTCCTGTGCTTGTGGTGAAGGATGAAACAGATTTGGGCTTCCAGCCATTGACATTCAATTTTTAGAAGATGTAATTTGTTCCATTCTGAAAGAACAAAAAAAGATAATTTTCCTTTGTCTTCCCAGTGTGTATGTGCTTTTTATAGTAACTTAGTTTAAAAAATTATGTGAATGCTTATCAACATGGTAATCCAAGTTTCTCAAGAAATCTTTTCTCCAATATTAATACCAGCAAGAAAGTTTCAAGAAAATAAATTGTGTTAGTCTTTTTACTTTGTTTACCTCTGTGAGCAGTTACTTTGTTGCGTCTACCACAACCATGTTCTCAAAACTGTAAAATTTGTCAGGAGGATTAGGAAAGCTGAGGAATGTGAAATGAAAGTAAATCCAGCTTCTTTCTTTTTGAATTGACTGGATTCCAAGCAGGTGGTGTCACTTGAAGGTATAATCTTCTTAATGTTCTGGGAGTATTAGGAACTTAAAAACAAAACTGAATAAAATTTCTGTACTGACCTATTCTTGTGATTCTTTAGTATTTACCACTGCTATTTGCCATATGTAAAGTTTATGCAGAGAAATCAGGGGAATATAGGTCTAGAAACCTTAAAGAGGTTATTTCAGATTTTTTCTAAAATAACACTCAAGTGATGGTTTTGGTGTATTTTTTTAATGAGCCAAAGCCATCATTGAAACATGTTATTGATGTGTGAAACTGCACTAACAATTTAGAATGGTTGTTTATTTTATATTTGGAAATAAAACTCAGTCATTGGAGAATAGAATGCAGCCTTATGTTGGATCATATATTCAGTAAAAACATCTATGTGACTTAGATGAGATACTTCAGAAATATTCCCCCATACTTTCCTTCATTCCTAAATAGTATCAGCCTTGGAGGCCACATCTAAAACTTGTAATCTGTAAATATGAGTCGTTCTCTGTAAATATGATATGTAAATGTGAAAGTTAAGTAGCTTTCTAGATATTTTCAAAAGCAGAAATAAATATTTTACATCTTCCAAATGCAGGTGCAAGTGTTAATATGCTTTATGAAGCCAAGTGTGCTGAATTAAGTGAATACTTATAGCTCGTACTTCCATTACTCCTAATCAGAAATAACATTTCTAATGCTTTAGTGGACTTGGGGTTTCTGAAAATGTATTTTGAGATTTGATGCTTTTAGTTTTGAGAGAGCTGGAAAAAATGAGGATATTACCAGTAGGATGGAAGTAATGAATTAAATACAACAGCAGCTATTTGGATTCTTTAGAGTGTTTAAGATCAGCTCTTGTGGATGGAATTATTAGTAGGAGGACAGGTGAAAAGCACAGGTGCATGCTAAGTATAGTTTGTTGTAGACAGAGAAGGCAACCACCCAAACCAGCAGGTGTTTGTGAAACATTTATCCAGGCTGAGGCAGGTAGTGCTGGGTTATGCTCATAATGCATTAGTGTGTCTGTTTTGGTTTGTTTTGGGGGTTTTCCCCCTCCCTTGGGAGATAAGGGACAACATTAAATCAGGTAGTTTATTTTTCATGACTGAACAGTGCATAAAGGTTGAAGCCTATCTGTGCTGGTTTGGCCATATGAACTCTCCCAAGTTTAATTGGAAGTGCTGTCTCAAATTCTGTTTCTATTGTGCTCACCTTGGGAGCCACCTCATACAGTAACCTGAGAGCAGCTTTGCTCTGGTAATTCTACAGTGCCTTCCTTAGGTTTCTGCAGTGGGAAGGAGCAGGAGCACAGGCTGTCAGCAGGAAAGAGCAGGGAGCATGTGGAGTTCATGAGATGGGGAACCCCAGTGACTACCCATTTGGCCTGTCTCTAAAACCTGCAGTGTATTTATTGTGCTAATTTCAGTACGATTTATCTTGCTTGGAAACGTTATAAGGTCATAAGCTTGTTGATGCTTCCTGATTTGTTTCTGCAGTGTAAGAGAAATGGCATTATTGCTTCCTTTGTACTTCTGGGATTGGGTTCCTTACTGCTTCAAAACTGTTGAGGCAGGAATTTCCTTTCTCTTCCAGTCTAAAGAATATAGAGCCTTTAATTTGGAGCTCTGTTGTCTCAAGCTAGGTGGAAAATATTGAAGTTCTGTTTGAAACCGAAATATTTTAAAGGAACATTTATTTGTTTGGCTTTTTTCTGATTTGCTTTAATGAAAGAATATCAAAGCCAATGGAATATGTTATTAACAATAAATGTTGTGCATGTCTCAGACTCCTGTTCATGGTCTCTTGGGGGAACAGGTGGGGGTTTTCCTTAATGTGTCAGATATTTTTACACTGAGCAGTTAAAAAGGACATGCTAAGTGTATTTTATTTTTAATTAAACACTTATGTTCATGCAGAAATTGTTCAATGGCCGTGTAATTGAGTTAAGAGTAGCATGACTTGTGGTGATGTGGTCTCTGATAGCAATATCAATAGTCTTTTTGCCATCCAAAAAATCTTGCAGGCTTCCTCATACTATTCTCTGTTGGTGTTTATGGAAAATGGCACATTTCTAAATAAAAATCCTGCTTTGGTAAGTGGGCTGTTCATGAAGCAATCGATTTCTATTTTAAACAAGTAAACCCTCTAGATTTTCCTCTGTTTTTACACATTACAGCAAGTGTTATGTATATTTAATCAGAAGACACAGCAATAATAGTCAAAGCTAGTCTTTTGAGCTCAGTCTTGTTTCATATCAATGTTTTATGTTTGTCTGGAATGTTGAATTGTCATAAAATGTGCCTGTTCAAATAGAGACACAAGACCAGGAGATTTTGCTTCACAAACATGGTAATATAGTTTCTTCTAAACAATATAGTAAATGTCAATTACTTTTTCTTGGTGGGGGGGGAAGAAAATCCTTTTATGGGATGATTTTCTGAACAAACGTTCCCCTCTCTGCTTTCCTCAATGCTTCTCTTATTTCCCCCATATATTCTATCCTCTGTTTGCTACCTCCTGTGTCTTAGAGTGAAAGTTGCAGGGAGTTCCATCTTACCTCTTGCTGAAGACCAGGAGAAATGACCTGATTCCATCTTGTGTTGGTTTTCACATTCTGTGTACTTCTTCCAGGCTCTTAACAGCAGAATTTGTTAGGCATGGGTGGGGTTTTTTCTTCCTGGGGAAGGGAATACTTGGAAAAAGGGGGAGGAGGAAGAAGGAGGAGGATAGTCTCTTGCCAGACATGAATGATTCAATTTAAGATGTTTTGTTACTTCTGTCTTAACTTGCCTCATCAGTATTTTTTTTGGTATGGTTTTTGTATAGGCTATATTTGTTTTAAAGTAATTTATTGTGATATTTTTACTGTTCTGGTTTTGCCTTTTCCGCTTGAAATGGGATAGTTCTTAAAACCCTTAAAGAGCACAGTCATGCTAACAATTGTATTGGCACCTCTGAGTGAAGCAATGAGTATCAGGGGACAGAAGGGAGCGGCCAGAACCTTTCAAAACACAGCTGCCACTGACAGAATGGCACCACAGCTCTCTTTTACTCCAAAATGAATTTGTTAAGGAGCAACTCAGTTTGAACTTGCTTGATCTTAAATAGCCTCTCCTGTTGAGAAACCTTCATTTCAACAGCAACTCCTTTCTCGTTTGAACTGCATAACTTACTAGTAGTTGGTATGAATTGTTGGTCATTCTGGAAGTTTTATCAGCTGAAGGGAAAGTGGATCTTTGTTCACCTCAGAATACATAGTAAAAAAATTTCTTTAAGGAAACATTCCTATCAATGATTGAATTAAAAATGTCCTCTTGGTCCTCAGTCATATTATAATTTGTATAGAAATTTTAAGCTCCATAAATTGTCTAGATGAAGAATTTTCCCTTTTCTAGCTGACAGGTCTAGAGAACCAGTGTTGTTGCTCATGCATTTTTGTACATCCTTTTTTACAGTTGATGCCTTCTGTTTCAGTCCTGGCTTCAACACTTGCCCTAGCCTGAGAGTTATTTACTGTTCAGTCCCCATGTGACAGTTCCTTTCTTCACACTGTTTCTGCATGTGCTCTCCCTGTGCAGCCTCATGGGCCCAAAGCTTTGCCAAAGTGCTCAGCTTCCCTCCATCTGCTTGCTGCTCCTGCCTTGTGCAGGGCTAGCTGGGCTACTGGCTAAACCACTGCTGCTCTTGCATTTCTGGCTCTCTTCTATTTCTGTACCCTCAGCTGTCCAAAAAGGAAACCACCTTGCAGTTACACCTGTATTACTGTGTGTACAAATCAGGGCATTGCTAGAAATTTGTTCTGGTCTAACGAGCCGGGCTTGTCAGTAGGGCAGCAAACGCATGCCTGGGTGTTCTGAGGTGGATCCAGCACATCTCAGAGATCTCAGTGCTCCTAAATCAGCAAGCTAGGCTTTCTAAGACCATGTGAAAAGCAAGAAAATGTTTGGGTGACCCAATATGAAGTGGTAAAGGTCTAGCATCTGACTGGAATCAGGTGTTCTGTCATACATCGTGCTGTCTGCCTGCCACTGCTTAAGATGTTTTCTGCATCGTCCAAGAGAGAGCAAGCTTCCAATTAGAGTGCTTCAGCTTTAAATAGGTAGTGGAAATGTTTGTTTTTCTGCCTGACTCAATGTTACCATGTGAGAGACAGGATTTGAAAACACTGTCAATAGTGGAGACAAAATATTTTGTAATGAGCACACTCATCAATTCCAGCAGACTTTTGCAGTTTTTTTCAGCAGGATCTTGCTGGCAGTGGCTGCTGGTGGCAACTTTCCTGTGATCAGAAGAGTTGAATTAATGGTGTGGGGCAGCAAGAACACTGACAGGCAGCATGGTGGCACATCAGTTCTCAGCCCCTTTTGATGGAAACTCATGTATTTTACAACAGAAAATGCATGAGTCTTCCTGAAGGTTGTGATAGTGTGGAGGGTTGGAAGCAGAAAAGAATACTGAAATACTGTGGAGAAAAATATAAGCCATCATGTTGCTTACTGCAGTGTAAATGGTTTTTATTTTTGTCTTTGTGGTCTTTTTAAAGCCAAATGATACAAAACTCAGTATTTTGTTTAATTTGCATGTTGGCTTAATGATGGATGAGTGTCTAGGGGAGAGGAAGCCTCACCAGAGAAAAACTAATAGAAGTGGGATATTTGGGGCAGTGCATATTGTAGGTCACTTGAGAGACTTGTGTGAAACTGGAAGTGTTGCCTTTGTGGTTTTGTTATAATGATTTAAATATTATCACATGGATGTAAAATGTTAAAAATTCTAAAGCATCTCTGGCACCAAATTTAAAAAAATCGTGATTGCAGTTCTCAGTGGTGCCTAAAATGGAGGAGGACTTTTTTTGCCATAATAGGCTTTCTTTGAAAAACCGAGTTCCTGATATGTCCCTCCATAACAATGTAAAGGATTTAGACCTTTTGCTGTTTTCCATAGTTAGCTTCAATGCTAAAATTTTGTGCTGCCACCAAGAACTAATGCAGGAAAATTTTCCAGAGGTATATATTTCAGCATAGAATCTGAGTCAAATTTAATTTCATTTACACTGAGAATTTTCATGGGTTCGGTTCAATAACTATTTGAAGGTCAGTAGTAGGTGCTTCTCTGTCCATAATGTCTGGTGGTGTAGTCTTTGAGATACTCAGGGAAATAGGGAGATCCCTCATGATGCTGACTCTAGCAGATTCAGGCTCTGATTAGGGCTGGTTTATGTAAACCAGTTTGGGAACTGACAAGTTCTCAGTTTCCTCATCCCATGCAGAGAAAGGAGGAAAGGAAAAAAAACCAACCCAGAAGGCTCAAGAGCACCATACAAATCTGAACATGCTGACATTTTAAAGAAAACTGTGAGTGCTGGAAATGCCAAGTTTTATTAAATTTTTGTAGGTTAGATGAACTTTACTGGGACCTTTTTCGCACTGAAGGAAACACCAAAAAGTGGTTTTGCTGAGAAATGGTACTGTAGTGAACATTCAGATGTTCATAGCTTTTTTTTTTTTTTATTTTTGTTAATCCCTGGCCTGTTCCCTGTTGTAGAAATAGTGGTGTATGACACAAAATTGAGGAAAGGGTAAGAATTTAGGTGCAGATTTACTAGACTCTGTAAGGAAACTGTGGCACAAGCTTGATGTAGTGAGCTGCTTCTCATCGGTCACTTGAGTTCTACAGAGCAGGCATGAAGTAAGGATGCTGTGACATGTCCCAGATGTTTGGTGAAAAATGGTATCAATAGCTTGTCTTTTAATACACAGGTTTTTCTTCTTCCTAGACCAAGCTTGAGTCAAAAACACAGGTGCTGACTTTTCAGATAATTTGATTCTTCTGTCAGCAGCATCACTTTTTGGCACCCACAGCACAGATGCTGACGTACTGCTGGCATTTGATTACCTGGGGCTACTTTGTATAGGCTTAATGCCTTAAGAGTGTCATTTTGGCTTGGTTAAATACAAAAGTTTCTTTCACTTCACATGCACCCCAGTTTATGATGAGATTAACACTCCAAGAAATGCAATTTACCTCAGAAATGCTCAAAATGAAATAATCTCTGGCTTAGAGCCCTGGCAAACTGTCTTCCATGCCAAGGTCTAGTGTCTTTATTGGACTGGATCTAACCCTTCATGAATATATCTGGTGGATGTCATGAAATGCTTCTTGATGAAGGAGAGAAGGCAGTGTTTGTAAAATCCTCCAGCTTGTTAAACCTGGAAATGTACTGGATAAGGGGGGAGGAAGGGCAGAGGAAATGAAACATTTTGTACATTGGCTTAACTTTCTAGAAAGTGCATGGACCACAGTTGAATCCTGGCGTTACAGTAGAATAAAACATGGTAAATATACTTAGTCATGTGGTTTGGACTATTGTAGATCCCTAATGACAGAGGAAGGAAGGCTCTTTTTTTTTTTTTTTTATTTTTATTTTTATTTTTTTTTTTATTCCTGACTTGTTTAAAATCCTATTTAAGTGATTTTATTCCCCAGTAACAGCAGTTAATAGAATAAAACGATGGTGAGGAGAGGGAAGGAATCCTGTGCAGCTCTCTGTTGGCATTGTTGGCATTATCCAATTTCATATTTGCTGTGATGAGCAATTGCTAGCTATGTTTAATGAAAGATACCACAGACATTTTCACTTACCACAACTGGATTATTGATAGTGAGAAACATTACTGAGTATGTTTCCCCTTTTATTCTTCAGCTGTGGGAACAGGAGCATTCAGTTTTTAGGTTACAACAGCACCTGCATTTGTATTGAAGTGGTTTTAGCCCAGCTTAATGAATGAACAATTTAATATTTTGAGTATTGCCTCTTGTTTTATGATTATGGAAAGACCCACTATTGCAGCTCCACTGGTTTCTGTGAGATGAATCCTTGGGTAGCATTTTACAGGTGTTCTGTGCATTGTCATTTACACAGGGCTGCTGCAGTTCTGTCATGAACTATTACAAACTATCACCCAAGGTACCAGGCCAGTGCCTGATAAATGTAGCCCACTGTTGCAAACGTGAGAGGGATGTTTCTGATTTAGGGTTCATTAAGCTTGTCAGAGGTGTTGGTTTGTCTGGAGGTGTGAAAGAGACACGAGGTGACTTTCTGGATTGCAGAGATGTTATTGGGAGTTGGGAATAACTTGTCCTGTGGGAGCTGAGTCTTCAAAAGTGTACTCCACAAAGGTGCATCTGTTGTGATAAGGTATTAGCTTTAGATTAAAAAGCTTATTAAAGCCATTTGTTTAAAGATGCAATGGAACAGTCAACAGCATGTTATACCAAGCTTTGTTCATTAATATTTTGAGTAAAATATATGTAGGAAATTCCATTTTGATTGTTTTTGTGGGTAGACTTTTGTATTAATAGCTCAGGGAAACAGAACTGATTTCTCTAGAGATAAACAGTAAAGTTCTGTATTGCTAAGATGACAAAAATTTCTGAAAACCAGTCATGTGGAGCTGGAAGGGAATGTATCAGGAGGAGGAAGAGTTTGGTGAGCTGCTGAGGAGGAGCTCACTGTGCAGTGTTATGGTTGGGAAAACAGTTTAAATGTATGAGTGGAAGCTGGGAAGTTCTCCCACCTGTGTCATAGCTGCAAATGTCAACTGCTCAAGGAAGGATATTGATTAAGTGGGAATGGATCAGAGAATATCCCTGTGATGCTTTGCAAAGGATGGTTCCAGGTGGAAATGTCAATTATAGCAGCCTAGTTACCATGCTCTAGAAACAATAGAGATGTGACTTAATTTCTGTGTTGTGGAAAATATTAATTCTGTAGTGGAAGGGCTCTTGGACTAGATATGAGAGATTTTCAGTGAGGGGAAATTGAAGCTTAAGAACATTAGAGTGGAAGTTACAAGATTTGTAACAATGAGGAATAATTGTCTGTAGAGCAACTTACTGTGTTGGAAACTTTAAAAAGCAAGAGTTAATTTAGGCAAGATTTATGAACAAATTAGGCCAGAGATGGGGATGGAAGATCACATTGTCACTTTCTGTCCTTACAGGTTTCTGGCTATGTGCTGTAAAAGAGTGACATTGTGGAGTCTAATCATGTAGCATGGAATTAATTCTCCTTTCCCTTGACTCCAGTCACCTTCTATTGGAATAAATGGCAAAACGTGCTCCAACCAAGAGCATGGGACATTGCTTGTGTTTGTTTCCCTTGGCTGGGATTTAGAGATTTGATGCAAATTTTTAGTGGTTTGGAAACATTCACTTGCATACCAAAAAATATCAAGATGGTTGTGAATTGCACTAAAGTTACAGAACGTGACATTGAAGCATAACATGCAGCTTGATAAATAAAACTTTGGCTTATGTAACAGTTTGCAGTGTCATTCAGGAACATACAATGTTCTGGAGGGTGACAGGGCACAGGGTGGATGCTGGTGGTGCCAGCAGTGGGGAGCTGGAATGAGCTGGGTCCCTACCACCCAGGCTGCCTGTGCCTCTCCCTTCTTTTTGGGAGGTGCCAGAGAGGAGTAGAGGTGTTACACAGACTGTTGTGTACCCGTGCTAGGAAGGGCTCTGTGGGTGTAGAAGCAGATGGTTGTGTTTGGATGATATCCTGAATTTCCATGGAGAGTCAAGAAGGAAGAAGGAAAGGAAAAGAAGTCGCGGAGTTAACTTTTCCAGCAAACAAGAAATTCCCCAGAGATATGTGCCACCACAAGTAAGAGGTAGCTCTAGAAATAAAACTGGAAGTAGACCAGAGAACAACACGTTCTTCCCTTGTTGAGTGACTTTTCTATAGCAAAGGTTTAATTTGTTTGGAATATTTGTAGTATTTCTTTAAAAAAACCAAAGTGTACGTGTTACTGGCCATTATTATTTGTGGAAGGCCCCCCTCAAGCATATTTTGTACACTGACAATTGTTAGTGTGCACAGAGTGGTGAAGCTGGAGTGAGTTCAGCTGACACTTCTGTAGCAGTGGAAACTTATTAATAAATAATTCAGTGCAGCACTATGGAAGCTGATATCTGTGGTGAACAATCTCAATCATTTTAATGACTCTCTCTTGCTTCATTGCTCTGTTAGCTGTTTAACAGGAGTATTTGTCATTTTAATCTGTGATTGGAATGGGACAGCAGCATCTCAGTAGTTTTGTGTGGTTTTCAGCTGTGACCTTTGAGGTCTCTGTGATGTTAAATGGTAGCGTAGGGTCTTGCTGTGTTGTTCTGAGGAGAGCTCATATTCATCTTGTAGTTGCTGTGCTGAAGATGGCACCATCTGACCTGGACCCTTCAGGCCAAGCTCATTTACTGTTTGCTAGCTGAACTTGTTTGTGTTTGTTCAGCTCAGTTGTTCACTGCTGGATTTCTACCATGTTCAGGAATCCTTATTGAATTTACTGCTCTACAGGCCATATACAGCAGAGCTATGACTCTCTAACTTGTAAACTTTGAGTTGCTAGGAAAAGTTGGTGGTGATAGGTTTTCCCCTTCTGAGTTTGCTTTTGTGGGTGTTTTGTGGTCTTCCCCAGGAGACTGGGAAGTAATGGTTGAAAAATCTTGCTGTAATGATTTCTTGGATTCACAAATCCAGTTTTACACCAAATTTCAAACTTAGTACAGTGGTTGACTAAGAAAAGCAGTGATTGGGGAAAAGACCAGCTGGGTGAAAATGAGGGAACTTTTACAGCTTTTCATTTGAGAAATGAATGTGTCTCCATAAGTGGTTTTTATTGCTGATGTCCTTTATTTTATTCACAGAAAATGTGAACACTGAATGCAAGAATGTAAAAATTGGGAGGGGAAAGATGGTGTGGTTGAACAGGGTTGTATTCTGAGAGGTGAGGGCAGAGGACAGACTTGAAAAAGGCATGGCAGATAAAGGTGCAAATAGAACAAAAAGAGCAAAAAAAAAGAAAGAAAAGAGAATAAAAATAGGATCTTCAAAACCAGTTTGTCTAGGAATCTGTGTTCCCTTGAAACTAAATTAAAAGCCTCCATTTCTATAGGTAGGGGTACATTTTAGTAAAATTATTCAAAAGCTCCACTCCCACACCCAAAAACATTAATGTGCAAGAATTGTCTGACAAAAGATCTTGCCATTTATAGGAGCATTTGATGAGAAAAACTGCTAGTGTGGAAGAATCCAAGACAAGTCTGTGTCCCTTATGTTTCTCTTGAAATGCCAAAACTTAATTGTCAGTTAAAACCTGACAAACCTTTAAAGGTATGCTGTGTGTTCATGACTTAGTGAAACTTGAATTCCTGTTAAAGTGAGGAACTTGTGTTGCAATATGTTGCATACAGAACAGCATATTCTAAAGTAATGTAAATTCATGGAATATATATTATGTAAAGATTCATAATGTTGGAATGAATGGTGATGCTTCCATGGAAATTGTGGGGCTAGTTTTCAAACAAGTGTTTAGATAAAATCCTTGAACTGAATTCTCAAACCTTGCGTAATCACATGAGGAGAAAGTTGACTTCCATCAACCAGCTGCAAATTTCTTAAATGAGGGCAGTGATTCCACTTTGTGGTTGATGTTTCTGCTACTGTAAAGGTTCAGATTAATTTCTGAAAAGAGTTCTAGGAGGAGATAACATTTTACCAATAAAACTTTAATTCAGAGAGTGTTAGAAGTGTTTTCATGAGCAGTTTAAAAAGCACCATATGTTTTGATAGCATGCCTATCTACTTTCGTGTCTGGGGCTGTGTGTTTAGTGTGCTTTATCCACATGGCAGATCCTGGAATCTGTTCCTGCATTACTCCTGTCTCTGCTGTTTTGTAGCAATGGTCAAATTAATTCTTGTTACTCATAACTAACAGAGCAAGCTTGTAGTATTCATTTCTCTGATGTTTATTCTAGTTTTCTGCAATTGAATGCAGTATGAATACAGTATTTTCCAAGTGTTTGCCTAGGTTTTTTTAAAACCTATATATGCTCCTTGGACTTTTAACATCCTATGGCATTCATTATGTTTGGAGGGAATTTAATTTCTCGCTCTTAAACTTACTGTAGTTGATATCTTTATTGAACTTTTTAATGATTTATTCTGAAACATCGTAATTTTTACTTTAAATTCATCACATTCATCCTGCTTGTGGTTTTAGAAGCCTCATTCTCATAATTTCACTTCTGTTGTCTCTTCTCCAGTCTGAAAAATCTTACAGTGGAGTCAGCCTGTACCTACACTTTAATTTTCTGAGACACCTCTGTTTCTCTATTCTTGGGGTGATAATTATAACCATGCAGCACTCAAGATGAGATCACAATGTTTGCATATAGTGTGGCATAATAACACGTTTCTGTTCTTATTCTCAGCTCCTTTCCTAGGAGTCTTTAGTATTCTGCTTTGTATCTTTGACTTCTGATGAGCACTGAATGGGCATTTTAAAATCATGGTGGATCATATTTTACAATATCTTTTCCCAAGTTAGTAGTAGCTAATTTGAGCTTATTATTGAATGTGTAGGTAGGGTTTTCTTCCTTTCTTATTTTGCCTTCACCAATATTGGATTTTACCTAACCTGATGTAGACCCATGGCAGTGGAAGAGCCTTCCACTGTTTTTCAGTGTCAGTTTCCAGTTGGGACTTTCCTGAAACACTGAGGGCACACGGTGTCAACTTTGTCTCTCTGCTCCTGATCCCATTTTGAGGACGTTTAGCATTGTAGCTGCACCTCTCCTGGAAATATTTTTCCATTCTAAAGGTTTTAATTGGTTTCTGCTGGCACCTTGAACTTACTCCATAGTGGTTAAATTTAAGAGTTTTGACCAAGAGCCTTACTAAAGACTCTGAAAATCCAGTTTAAATTGTTTCAGGTGCATTAAGGTTGTGTGCAGACTGCTCTTCACTATATTGTCGCTGACAAGTGAGACACAATTTACTTTTACTGAAATTATTTGTGAACCTCTGAGATTACAGCTATTAACTTTTTGACAGATCATTGTCCTTAGTCCATCTGTGCAACACAATTGTGTAGCAGATCCAAAACAGAAATGTTGATGGATTATAGGGAACTCTGTTCTCTTGAAACTATCAGTCTGAACAAGAGTAATCTTTAGCTGGGTTTATTCAAAAAGCAGGTCATTTTGGAGGTACTCTCAGGATAAGCTTGGGGGCTTCTGTCTGCTGTCAATAAAACCCAACTCCAGTAAGAGGCTGTGTGTCATTGTTGCACACCCAGAACTTGGATCTATAAGCAGTCCATCTTGTGGGATTTACCTTTGAAGTTTTTGGCTGCTATCAATGGAAAGAAAAGTAATTTTACTCACTGTTTTGGCTTTCTTGGAGATTGGCAACCATTCACAAATGTTTCACTTTTTGGTTTATGCTATATGTATTTGCATTCAGTTGGTAAACAATTCAGAATTATTTGTACCCCTAGCAAAGATCTGTGTGAATGAAAATGATCTCTGTGTGAATGAAAATGTTCTAGTTTCTTTTTCTATGTGTATGCACAGTCGTGAAACAGCAGAAGTGAAGAATCAGTATGTTTATTATACCAGTTCTAAGGAGGCTGAGAATTTAGTTGAAATTACTTAAAAGCAAATATCTGGACCTCGGGATACCATGTGTATCTGAACTCAACATATCCTGTCATTGATTTTCTCATGTTTCTCTGATAGAAATGTTTATCAGTGAACTTAAGGATTGTATGGTAGTAGGCAACATGGCCCATAAATTTAAGATCCCACAAAATCAAGCTGTGTATTAAAACCCATGCATTTTCAACAAATTTTTGACTCATTGCTTAAAATCAATTAATGTGTGTTTAATAACTTTCCAGTCTGTCCTCAAGCAGCTGAGTTGATGTAATTCATCAGATAGTCCTAAGCGGTGGATGTTCTCTTGTGAAATCATTCTCTTAAAAATAGGGGGGTTATAGTTTTCTGCAACTTTTGAGTGGGCTCTTGATATAGGAAACCACTTTATCTTGGATATGCAGCATATGTGCATACATAGCATCCAAATCCTGCCAACTGTTGCTGTGGAGGAATTTTTAGGAGGGGGTATCTGGAGGAAGTGAAGCCATGATTTGTTGTCTGTTCCAGAATTATGTGCATAACATTTTTACATTAATATTAGATTAATTATTTTTGGCTGTACATGGTTTCCCATCGCCCTTGGAGTGGCCTTTGCTTATTCAGATGTAGCTACAGTTAGCAACGAAACCTTGTGGAAGGCTTGCTGCAGGTGTGAAGGTAAGTAGGCACTGGATTGTCATGCCCAGGCAGCTAGAGATATGCCAAAGGTGACAACAGCATGCAAAGCATTTTTAAAAGTTGTGTAAGCCACTCTAATAATCTCAGTTGTGAAGGCACCAGAAAGCTTGCTGAAAAGAATGAATATTTTCATTGTCAAGGCCACTTGTGGACAAGGTCTCGTATAATAAATTTAGCTGTCACTTTTATCTGTTCTTGCTTATTAACAAAGATTGGGAGAGCAGTATAAATGGTAGCCATCTCTACTCTTGAAATCCTCAGAGGAAGTTGTGTTCAGGGTCATGTAATTTCCTTACAAGCCATACACAACATCCCAGCTGATGTTTACAATCCTTGCAGATGACAGCAGGCTGATAAGCCATGCAGCTGGCTAAGGCAGGCCTTTATTTTGGTTAGGGCTTTTAAAATAAGTCTGACCACAGAGTTTGTGGGTTGATACTGTAGAGAGAGAAGAAACTAGGACTTTTTTGTTTTCTTTGGAAGTACTTGATATAAAAAATTCTCAATTTCTGTTTTTCCTGCCATGTTTGCTAATTGAGAGGAATTTTACTTTTTTTGAGATGCCAGACAATGCAAGAAAATGTGTGGTCACGTCAAAAGCGTTTTTCTATTCTTACTCATACTTGTGTGATGGAGAAGATTGGGGGTAAGAAAATACCTGACACATGAAGTTCATTAAAAAACCTTGACTTGCACATACGCTGACAGTTGTTTTCTGAAAATGGTTTGCATTTAGAATGTCTTTTTGGTCGCAATCTTGGTAGTTTTTTAGTATCTTGGCATTCATTCACAGTTTTGCAGGACCTGTCTGTATAAAACTCAAATTTTAGTTTCTGTAAACTTACATAACACACGAGAGAATGCAAACTGATCCAGACAAAATGTCCTCAAACTATCAGAGGTGTTCTGTTGTTCTGTCTTCAAGACCTTGCTCTTACAGAGCTGTGAACTGTGTCAAAGAATATAATCCATTTACTAAAAGAAAGATTAATTGAGTAGTACAGTTTGTCATTATTTTTTCCAGTTTCCACATAGCAGCCAAATGGAGCCTTAAAATTCTGGTGCAAGGAGACAGTGCCTGAAGATATTTTTCATGTGTGCCCCAACTGCCTGATATAAGAGGGATGTTACAGCACAGTTCCTATTTAAACCACATACCTGAAATTTTAAATCGTCCAGTGGTTTCTTTAGTGGAATGAAAGATTCCATGGGAGGTTTGCGGGAGCTGTCAATACTGGAAGTGTGACATAGCCATCTTCATGTCATGCAGTCTGTGATTTTGGAAGTAAAAAAGAAAATAGAATTGATGCAGTGCTATTCAGTGTTCTCATGATAGATGCATTTGTTGTTAGTAGTAAAGTCAACATACTTAGTGTGCAGTAGAACAACTGGTCTGAGTTATTTTTACAGGTTATTTCTACAAGTGTTGTGTATTTTTTGGAAACAACATTATTGTATTGACCCTCCTCTGTTGAGGTAAAACCAAATCCTGTAGTTCTCAAGGGTAGCAGACAGCAACTAGTTTGTAGGAGAAATAAGACTTGGACCAGTATCACGAGCTGTAATGTGGCTGTAGACTTGTTAGCTGTATTTATTTACTTCCCTCCATTTTGGAAATCTTAAGAAGTTAGTGTCCCTTGTGCATCCTATGTTCCCTCACTTACTGCAGAAGTATTACATAATGTTTGTAAAAGCTTGTCAAACATGTGCATGCTAATGGGAAAGTCTTTTTTGAAAGCAATATTTTTAACTGTCTGCATCTAGGATACCAGAGAAATTTCCAGTTAGGATACTGAGAACATGCCATTTGGTTCAGGTTGGTCGATGTTCTTTAGGACAGCAGCCCAGCAGGGTACCTTGCACCTTCTACACGTTCCTGTGTTTCTTGATGAAAGTACATAGATCAGAAAGGTATCATGAGAGAATCTCTTTGAGTATCCCTGGGTGTATAATGAATCCTACTATACTAGAATTTAAATATTAAGGTTAATTTTTCATTTATGTCAATGAACCTTTTCGTTATCTCAGCTGGGAATGAGCTCACTGCTCTGTATAAATATTATGAGACTTGTTAGGGCTATGATTGTTGCTGTTTAATTGGAGAGTAAAATGAAACTTCAGTGTTACCTAAGGCATTGACTTAGAGTAGCTTTTCTCATTAAGCTTCTGAAAGGTGCTGTTCCACTTGCTTTCCAAATCACACTGTTGATGACAGGGTTCTTAATTTTTACTATGTAATATATAGTGTATACTGTATAATAATTACAGTGTGCTGTTTTCCTTTTTAACCCCTGAGCAAGGAAACATTACGATTTCCCAGCTGTGTTTAGTAGCATGGGTTCCCTGTCTATATTGTTCTGTACCCTTAATATGGGAGATATGTAAGTGAGAGCTGTGTTTAAGTAGCATAACACTTGCTTCTGTCTCACAGTGACTTCTGTTAGAGCAGCTGATAAGATTATTTGCATAAATAGTGACTGCAGAATTGGGAACAAAAATGTGTTGATGGAAATCTCTTTAATTAGGTTGCTTGCTAGCTTATGGAGTGTAATTGAAGAACTCTGCATACATTCCAGGTTATCCAGCTGTTTAAGGTACAGACCTTGCACTGATGCTGAGAACACGCAGAGCAGCAGTAGTTTCAATGTTTGTGCTTCTGTGTTTGTGCTTTCTAAATGGACTTTTTCTTTTGATCACAAGTGACAGCTGTCCTGACTTGACCAAGGTCCCAGATCAGAGATGTCTCCTCTCACTCCCCTTTGGTGTTGCAGGGAGCATTTGGGGTGTGCTGCTGTGGTTTCTTACTCTGAAGGCCATGTGGAACTTCAGCTGGCCCTCCCAGAACTTGGGTTATAAACCCCCAAGCTTTGGAAGAATTGAATTGCCCCAGTATAAGGCTGCCTCAGCTGCTGAAGGCTTAGAAGTCTGTTGGCTGGGCTGGTTGCCCAACTGTTGCTTACTTTGTGCAAAGTTTCATCAGTCTGTTGGTAAGTGTGTGGTGGCAGCTGCTAGAGACTGAAACATGCCATGTTGTGCCCTTGCACAGTCAAGAACACCAATTTCTGCATCCTCTAGGGAGTTAAAACACAAGATAGCAATTGGAAAGAGTTACTGAGAGTTTCCTTGTCAATTACTAGGGCAAACAGACTTGAGTGTGTCACAGATTTGTAATATGTGAATCCTGAAAGATCCAAGTGGCTGTTTTGTTTTGTTTAGCAGAGGTTAGAGCTGGGAGTGATGTGGGGATTGCAAACTGTTGCCTGCTGGTGTTCCTGATGGCTGCCCTGCCTGTATCAAAGGCTCAGCTACAACAAGTTGGTACTTTGCATCAGGCAAAATGTTGGTCAGATTATACCCTGTTATAATGCAGCTGTTTTCTGATGGGGCGTGGAGTCAACAGATTGATCATGTGTCTTTAATACTGAACGTTTCCAGGCCTTCTGGCTTCATGACTTATCCTGAGTCAGTGAACCTGAAGCACTTGGGGCATTGGGGCTGTTGGCAAGGACAAACCAATTTGGCTTGAATTTAGCCGTTGTTTATATATTCTATACAGCTTGTGTGATCTGTCTGCACATTGTTATGCAAAACACATGATACTTAGTGAGAGCTTGTAACTGAATCATGAGGGAAAACAGGTAATGTTTCCATCAAAATATTTTGATGTTAATATACATGTGTATTTGGAAGAACAGAAGACACCGGCTAAGATTTCTTGTATAAATCAGTGTATCAGAATGATGGGGTAGCATAAGCAATTGCAAAACACTGCTTCTGTGAAATACTGTAGCGTCTGGAAATGTACTTTCCAGCTCTTGGAATGAAAGAGGAAGGGGACTGTGTCTGGCTAAAAGCAACATAAAAGAGGTGTCAATGGTTGTGTGTACAAGGAGGGCATAGAGTGATTTTGCTTTCAGGTCTATAATAAGCTTTTGAAATTAGGAAGCATACATAGGCTTATATGAAGTATATGATTTCGCTTTTTCAATTGACATTTGCTGGTAAACTACTTAGTGAGCCATGTCATTTACATCCAGTGTTGAAGACTTGTCTTTACATTTAAGCTGGAACCTAAGAACTGCTGTTGGCTTCCTCATGTGTTCCCGATGGTCTCACTTAAGTCCCTTAATGAGTCATTATGTCTTAAATTTCCAAAGTTCAACAGACTTATTAAAGAAACAGAATATTCTGAATTTTGGAGGATGGTTGTTCATGTTGCTGTGTTCAATACATTATGCTGCTGATAGTCAAACCTTAGAAGGGACATGTGCTGCAGAGCTGGCAGGCTGTGCTGAGGATGTGGTATCACCTGCCTACAGACCTGTTCTGGTCTTGGCCAGTGATGTTACTTGAGTTATGTAAATTTTAAGTACTAAACAAGCTGTGTGCTCAGCAAAAACTGATTTGTATAATGCACTGAAATGCTGGGCCAAAGAATCTGTGGTTATCAAATCTGATTGAAAAGGAAATCTTGCCCTATGAAAGAGAGTAATAAAACTTTTTATTGGTATTTTATGAAATACATAAAAATATGATGTAAGAGTTGTGTCCAAAACCACAAGACTCTAAAGTGTAAAAAGCTAAGACCAGAAAGTTACTAAGAGCTGTTTCATCTGCATATCCAGACTTGTGAGTTTGAGCTAAAGGGCAGATGGGGTATGGTAGGCCAATATAAACCAAGATCTTGCTTGTCTTGCTTGTGCTTTAGGAAGAGAATAGGGGTTTTGATTCCATAGTGACATCGGGGTATGGTTACATTAAATGCAAGGATTTATTGTACATAAACAGTTATGTTTGTGTATGGGGGAAGCCTTTTTGCAGTTTTGCTCCCATCTGCTATTTGAAAATTGCTTTTTGGGGTCCTCAGGATTCCTGAGAAGTAAAAATAAGCAGTAATGGATGTGGCATAACAGGGATCTCGTAGACCCTAAATACGTTGACACCTGCCTACATACATACATACATATATAAAAAATTGCTAATAGCAATCTTTAAACTGCATTTTTCTTTACAAAGTAGTATTGATATGCTACCCCTTTATCATGAGTCATCTGCTTAAATCTGACTTCCCTTAGCCTGTAGAGTGCTTGTTGATGCAGTGGAGTTTTCATTTTAGCGTTCCGCAGACTTTTCACAAAGGCGCGATTGAGCGCCAAGCACTGGCTGTCTGCTTGAATGGAATGCGTGAGTTAAGGCAATTTCCTGTTGCACGGAGAGAAACCTTAAGTAGATTTACTGAATGTGACAGGAGATGTACGCAAAAAGCAAATTATTTAGTACTTTGGAACAAGACACTGTGTTGCTTTGGAAGATTTGACTGAGCGACATGTTACATAACAGGTAATTCTGTAGAGTATTAAATGTATCACTTTGGGGTAAATTACCAACACAAAGGCAGTTTTCTCGTGCCTCTTTTACATGCTGGATGATAAGGCATATCAGACAAGACTCTTGACACTGTATTGTCCTGTTCTTGTCCAGTTTCTCCTGATGGGAATGGAGAAGCATGACACTGTGGTAAAGAAAAGTGCATCCAATTGTAGGTAGTATTTAATAAATGTTTCTCCGTTGTTCACGACTTGGTGGCTGTTACAGTCCCTTTTAATGGCAGGCTTGTTTACAGCGTCAGCTGTCAGAGCACCAGGTTGCTTCTGAACCAGGCTTTTGTTACTTTTGTGGTTTTTTTTTACTCCTGTGAAACGATTTTGCATTTATTCAATTCCAGGGAAATAATTTCAGGGATTTGTTTTTTAAATAAAATGACTAAATGCCATGTGTAGCTTGGCTAAACAGAAGCCAAGAATTGACAATTTTAAACACCAAAGTTGTGGAGGCTTCCCCTCACGTAGTACTGCTCATAAGTGAGAGTGGGCCATTGAAATAGAGAGATGGGGTGGAACAAGGAAAGTGTCCTTAGCTTGTGACTGGCCTTGAGGGAATTAGTTGCAGCACAACAGTCCATTTATAAAATTAAAATGAACAAGCAAGCAGTAAAAGATGTGGGGATAAAAGCATCACAGTAACCTACAGTGAAGCAGAGTACGTGTACGGGTGGAACACACAGGATATGAGACATCTTTTGCCACTTCTGTTTGTTTAAAACCTTAGCTAGAAAGTTAAAGCTCTCGTTTGTTCTTTCACGTCCAAGGATTTGCTAAACGTTCACATTTTGAAATTAATGGAAAATTTGAGTCTGAGAAAGGATTTGTCAAAGGTGTTTTCTGTTCTATTTTTTTCAATAGGAAAAGATTACTTTAGGAGTAAACACTGTGCTATTTATTCGTGTTTTTTTTCAAAACGAAAAACAGGGTGACTGTTCAAAGGCAATTTTGAGGTCATCTGTTATAAATAATTTTCATTTGAGTATTACTCTGCTGTATATGGCACACATTCCTTTAATTGAAAAAGTTCATCTTCCCATTTCTTGTGTAACTTTGAGCACTAGCATTGTATTTCGTACAAAATACAATGTATTTTGTACAGGCATGTGAAAGATGCATGCTATAGCAATGTCCTGGTAGAATTTTCCTCTTTTCAAGGAAACCTAGTATTTAAAAAAAATGGAAGCCACAGATGTTTGTTCACTGTGAACTATTTCTATTTTTCTATAGTTACATTTTTTTAACTATGCAGAAAAGAGAGGATGGTGCTGGCCTTTGAGATCAAAGGCAAAGAAGGCTCTCAGTCTCCTCAGCTCCATTTGGGGTGTTGCCAAAGGAGTGATCCTTCTGTTCAGGGGAGCCCACGCCTGGAATACTGGGTCCAGTTCTGGGCTTCCCAGTACAAACCAGATACAGGCACCCTGGAAAGAGTTCACCAAAGAGCGGCTGAGGGATTTGAGCATCTCCCCAAGTCTGAGAGGGCTGGAGGCTGTTCAGCCTGGAGACAGGAGGTTGTGGGGGCTGAAAATCAGTGTATGTTAGTGCTTGGAGTGAGGGTGCAAAGGAAATGGAGCCAGACACTATTCAGTGATGCCCCGGTGCAGGACCAAAGGCAGTGGGTACAAACTGAAGCACAGGAGGTTTCCCTGAACATCAGGAAATGCTTTCTCGACCTCCATGGTGATCAAGTGCTGTCACAGATTGCCTGAGATGGTTGTGGAGTCTCCAGCCTCAGAGACAGTCAAAAGCCTGAACCTGATCAACCTGCTGGAGGGGAGGAAGGCTGGATGAGATGACCTTTAGAGGTCTCTTCCAGCCTCAACTATTCTGTGATTACAGAGGTACATTTTGCTGTCAGCTAAATTGAACCATTAAACAAGGAGAAATTTGTCTTTCTGTTCGTGTTTGTTGCCTCAAAGCAAAAGAAAGCTTGAAGATGATAGTTTTCCTAGGAAGAGAACTCATCTCCTTTTTTTATCCACTTCCATTTCTTAAAAGCTTGAAATTACCATATTTATACTAATTTAAGGTTATGCCATGTGAAATGATGTTCCCTTTTAAAAGAGGAGTCTTTTAATTAATGTGTGATTCCAGTATGGATGAGGTTGCCAGCTGTAGATCTGAGAGCCCCAAAGCAGGCGAAGTAAAACCAGGTGTGGTAGTCCCTGAGAGGGAGTGGTGGAAGTGGTTGTGCTGACAGCTCTGCAACAGTGTTATCTCCTAAGGCAAAGGAGTGTTTTGGTTAAGAACTTCCTAAAATGTTGAGATGGATGGCAGTCCTTAATTATTTTGTGTGTAATTTTTTTTTTCCTGTGAGATGTGCATTATAAACTAAAGTTGCCGGTTTGGTTAGAACTGGGCAAGGGAGCATTTAAGTGTTTGCTCAGGCTGAGCAGCATTATTTTGACTTCAGCTCTCTGGAAGATAATGAGAAGTGAGCTTTCTGCACTAATACTTACTTACTTGATTTTATGATGTAAAGAAAAGAGAACTGTCGTGTTGCAGGGTTTTTTCCTTCCTTTGTCTTGTCATGAAAGTTCAAGAAGGAGAAAAGGACTGCAGTGCTTTGTGACCTGATCTAATGTGTAAAAGCCAGGTAGGGGGTAGGTTGTCATCTATGTGTTCCCCATCTTTCCCTGCTTTTCCTCCCAAGACATTTCTCTGGCACTCCAGAACTATTTTGAAACCTGAGCTGCAGTGAGTAATACTCACTTACTTTGTGTAATTGGAATAAATGAAAACTATATTTAGCATTACTAGAGCACAGTAAACACCATGTTAAGGAAGGATGTCTTAAGCTACCTGGTAAGTCATTCCTCTGTGCCTGAGGCAATGTGTTTCATCATTACTGATTAGAGTTTTGAACAATTTTGGTTCTGTATATGCCTGTGGAGTATGTGTTCTGCATCAGGGTGTAACCTGCCTCTAAAAATTATCTGTTAAAATCTCTTCTGATTATCAGCATGGGAAATAAAACATGGGAAAATAAAATGGTTGTGAACCCAAAGTCAAACCTTGCTGTACAGATACCTGATTTCTATAGAAACTACTTTGGGACTGAGAATCCATTTTGTAAATTGTGACTATTAAAATGATCCACATTATATATGAAGCTTTATGAAACACATTATTATATATGAAGCCTTATGAAACTCATCTGCCAGACAGCCTGGTGCTCCTGTTAATATGTTTCAGATACAGGGGGACTAATGCACAAACCCTAACACATAGGAAAAGGTAATGTAGATTGTCTTTGGAGTTTCTATAGCAGGCACTGATGTGGAACTGTAACTTCTGCTTGTCTGACTATTGCTGGAGAGGTTAATTGAGATATTGCTTGATATAACATAAATATTTCAGAGGTAGGCAAGGGATTCTTAGTGCTCTCTGTTCAGCTACAATTCCCAGTAGTGCCTTTTACATTCTTGTGGCTCTCTAAATTTGTCAGTTCAAACTCTGCCAGAAACTTCAACTACACGAAAATCACAGTTTTGTTCCTTTTGACAAGTGTGTTTATATTAACTGTACCATTGCTTCTGTAAATTGGTCCAAGTTGGTTTTTCAAAAACTAAAATATCTCAATTAATAAAAAAAGAGACCCATTTTATTTTCATAACTTTATCACAAATTCATGGCTTATGATAATTCAGATGGTGGGGAGGAAGAATCCTGCTGCTGCATGACTAAGGCTTGAATGAGCAATTAATTTGTAAATGTCCCACCCTACCTGAAGCATACTGGTGGTCTCAGCTCAGTTCCTAGAGCTCTGCTGACTGCTAGCCAGTCTTTTTCTGTCTTTTCAATTGACATTTGCACTTGAAAACCTAAATAATAAATCTTTAGAGAATAAGGGGCCCTGACACTACCACTCTCTCCCACCCATCACATGAGGTGAAGTTCCCATCAGCGTGGGGGCTAAGCAATTAATTTTGTAGATGCTTAAAGACTGTTTAAAAAATATTCATAAACTACATCTTGTTCAGCCATCTTGCTCCTCACTAAAAATGAACATCCTACCCTCTTCCAAAAAAATTGTCTAGTAATGAATTTATTTAGATAAATACCAGGCATTTGTCATGGCTTTTGTTAATTAAGGCGTTCTTACTATTTGGCTTTTCACGTGCACTTAGTTGGGTAACTTTAACTTCTGGTTTCTTCTTCAGAGGTCCCTTTCAGCTATCCATTTCCTGGATGTGCCATGACTTTGTCTGTAAGGGCTATATTGAACATAACATTCTCACCATACAAATGCTGAGGGGTTGAAGACCTGCGGATTTCTGTACCTCCCAACAATTCAATATCACTTTGTCAATGTTGAGTTCATGTTTGTCACAGTTATATGAATAAATGCTTTCATAGGCTGTCTCCCTCTTCATCCTGAGAGCCCCACTCTGAAGTACTTTTTTGAGTAGGAAAATACATCAAAAGCTCTGTACAATAAAAGTTTTCTGAGTGAAGAACTGTACTTTACTTTGTGATCTTTCTTGGAAGTGCATTATTTAAATGGAAGTTTATGCTTGCCTCATAGAACGATGAAATAAATTTTAAAGCAACTAGTGTATTTTTAAATGTACAATTACATGCATTTGACATAGGCTTTTCTGTAAATTCTTTATAATAGGCATTCTTATTAATAAAGAGTGTGATTTCTAGTTAGCTGCAGTGTAGTGGGGATAGAAATGCCCCCATGCAAGACATTGCTGATGAGGACTTTGCCTCGTGTGGTGGGTGGGAGAGAGTGGTACTGTCAGGTACTCCTTATTCTCTGTAGATTTGTTATTTGTTCTCAACTGCAAGTGCTAATTGAAAAGACAAAAAAGAAGATTGTGGCTAGCGGTCAGCAGAGCTGTAGGAACTGAGCTGAGACCACCAGTATGCTTCAGGTAGGGTGGGACATCTTAATGTCTTTCTGTCTCTGTCTTATGGGCATTTTGGCCCTGTTGCCCGTCCCAAGCAGTGATCTGAAGATGTGCACTACCAAAAGTCATTGCAGTGGGAAGCTTCTGGTATTGGAATGCATAGATGTTACATGGGAGGGTGGAATGAGCTTGAAATACCTTGCAGGGCTGCCACAAGTATGGCTCCAACTAGTCCTGAATCTTCAGGCCCTTCATCTTGATAAAATTCCTGAGAGCTTTTGAAAGTAAACACTACTGAGTTTGAAAATGATGGTGGCAGCTCGCAGGAGGACTGTGTCTGTCCCTGGTACTGCCAGTTCACCAGATCTTGAATTAAATCCAGTTCTAGATGCTCAATAAACAGGCTAGTCTCCTTCAGAATCAACTGCATTCAAAACTAAGCAGAACATTTTGGAACCTAACGGAGCTCCTAAGCTTAGTTAGAAGAGCCAAGTGCCTGAGCTGTGCAGCACATAAATGGTTTGTTATCAGGTTGAAGGGTGAGTCTGGGGAAATCCTTTATCCACTCTTTGTTCCTCTGAGCTGTGAGTGCAGTACCTGTATCAGGTGCCTCTCTGTTCTTCCCCACAGAAGTGTGTGTGCAGGATGCTCGAGATGTGTTTCAGCAGAACCAGGCCAAGCAGGTTCCAGTCTCAAGGGCAGTCAAAAGTCACAGCTAGAGAAAATTTCTGTGTAGTAGAAGCTGGCCTTCTCCAGTCCTTTCCATTTTATATTAAGGATCAGTTATGTGCTCTGAGACCGGATATTTCCCTAACCTGTACTTTTGTGTTGTTGGTGACACAGTGATGAAGCTAGGTGCAGCTTGTTTTTTCACTCTGTTCAAACTAGCAAGGTGTAAGAAATAGTGAATACATTTGTTTCAGGAGTAATTCCTAGGGGCTACTCGTGCTGCCTAAACTGGAGAAACTTCCACACAATGTGTGTGCTTTTTGCACTTTCACAAACAGAGAGATACAGACTGAAGCATGTTCAATGGTATTGACATTTCTGACTGAATGGCACTTGATCTTCTATGCTAGTTGTTATTGTTCATTGGTGGGTTTTTTTTTCTTCTCTCCATGAGTCCTGTTGAATTTTTATTCTAGCCAAGTCTTATGTCTGCAGCTCTCAGTATGGTGGCTGTGGAGAGTTCATAGGGGATTTTTATTACAACTTGGCAAGTGTATTTATTTCAGGAACTCTTTATCCTTGTTTCAAGACATGGAGAGCTCATATAGCTTCTGAAACTACTTCAGCTGGAGTCTGTTGAGGTAATTTATAACAAACAGGTAGTTTTGGTATGACTGTGTATGTAAACATAAGCCAAATAAATACCATTTCATTAAGTACACTTAGGTTAGATCAGATATCTTGACAAACTTCTTATCTTAAACACGGTAACATTTGTAACATCGTCTGAACCCACAAGATGCTAAAATATTTATTCTGAATATCTAATTTTAAAAAACAAACCACTTACTGTTGAATTTTATATTTTGCCTGAGCAGTAATGAGGTAAGACTTGCAGACTTTTCCATGACAGCCTTATTTGAGCACTAGAGGATTGGATGTAGCAGAAACCTGCTAGAGATACGAGCTCCCAGAGGTGAATGTCTCTCAAGCCTATTTAGGTTGTGTATCTCCATAACTTGCTAAAAGCCTTTATATGAATAAGAAATACTTTCATATACAGGAAGTCTGAAGGCCATGTGGTGCTAAAAGCATGGGCTTTGCCTGGCTGTCGCTTTCTTAATATCACAAATAGCCTTGGCACAGTCGCTTTCCTATATCAGAGCCCTGTGGCATTTCAAATAAGTATTGACTTGAACTTAACTGATTTGCCATTTCCTCTTCAGTATGCACTTATTTCAGAGGGAAAACTGAGCAAACTTGAAGTGCACAAGCACTTCCTTGAAATGGTGAAGGAAGAGAGAATGACTTTACTTTGTAGTTTATTTAATGTGTTTATGGGCTGTCAGTGCATTGCAAGGACATGTTTTGTATGTTACTGAATTTTTTTTCAACTTTTTTCTCATACAGCTCAAAAATACATTGGTATTAAGTCAGTTTAAAAGTGTTTTGGGAGTTTGTTCAAGTGTTTTTGCAGGTATAGCTTTGGTTTTTAAGTGTTAGAAGTTGAGAGCCATTTTCTCTTTTCGCAGGACTGCTCACTCTGTATATAAGAGGCCTCCCTTTCCAGAAAAGTCTTAAAACAGTTATGTGGACTGCTTAATAACAAAGATTGTAACTAATAAGGAGTTATTTACAAATGCAGGAAACTTAGGGATAAGTTTGTTTTAAGATATTTCCTTGACTTGTTCTATACCTGTCAGGCAAGACCATTTACTCTCTGTACTGCAAATATGGACTCTGCCAACAATGTTTCAAAAAAGCGACTGGCCTAGTGCCAGCACCATTATCCTGTCATTATTCTGACAATAAAGAAATGCAGATGTGCCCAAGTTCATACTGCCTGAAACATTGAAGAATTAAGAATGATCAAAGTACATCTGATAGGATTTTGGCGCAACTTTATCTCGGGGGAATCTGGAGAGGAGGGTGGGGTTGGTTTAGCTCCCTTTCTCGTCTGCTTATTGTATTTTAAACAATGCTGGCTCATTTTGTTGGTCATGGAGCTAGTGGCAAAAATGGACTTTCAGGTACTAAATTAATTTTATGAAAATGGTGTTTTATAAAATGGAAAGTTTTCCCAAGTAACGTTGTCTTTTGAAAAGTCTGGATGCTCATAAAACTGTATGTTCATAAAATACCCAAGCATTATGGGAAATGGTGAGACATCCTTATTCATGCTGGAGACTTAGACATCTTAGCACAACTAATGCTTCTTAGCTCTTCAGAGTGTCTGGAAGACTTCAGTGCTAGGACTCTTGGATTTTTCGGGCCTTGCTTTGTACCTTTCTAGTTGGTGGAAATTGCTCATACCACAGTTTAATCTAGCTGAAGATCCTTCACTTAAGCTTTGAATCTTGTGAGAGATTCAGCGTTAGAGTAAAAGTTGTTTCTTTGCACAATAAAGTTCATTTTAATGTTTTAAATATCTTGAGGTGAAGGCTGTGTGACTCTATCTGACTTTGCTCTTGAGGCAATGCAATAATATAACCTAAGTAGTGGGTTATATTTCACTTGATGTGACAAGATTGCCCTGCTTGCACAGAAAAGTTTTCTGAGCAGTGAAGTGTTGAAGATGCTTGGGCAGTAATTTTGAGCCTTGGTTGGCCAAGAGTGATATTTTGGAAGACCTGAGAGGTAACAATAATTGATGTAGACCGATAGCACTTTTGAAGTAAGACATGTGAAGCAGCTCTGATGCTGTTCCACTAAATGTGAGCTAAACCAGTGTTCCCAGCAAGGTGGAGCTGAGGCCTTTGTGTAGTATTTGACACTGGTGAGCATCTTGGCTTAGGTAAGGGAAACATTCAGTATCCCTGGAGAAGAGCCAGTTGTCTTCTTGTCTTTTAGCTTGTTTTACATCTGGGAAACATGAGAGAGACTCAAATGAAGTAATGATCTTGGGAAAAGAAATTGTGGTTAAGTTTTCATAGCAGTATGCTTCAGTCAGTACTTCTTCTAGGCCTATTGATTCCCAAAAATGGCTTTACAGAGGTGCCTTTTACAAAGGATGTAACCCCTGATTTATATCTATTGCTCTGATCAATAGTCACATCTTCCCAAAGTATCTGCTTGGCTGAAAATATTGAATAAACAATGATGGCACTGAAAGACGATACTTGATGTATTAGCAGGGGAAGAAAAACTGCCCCCACAAACACTTTACCCATTTAATTAGGCAGAAAATGAGTTCTGTTGATTGGTTATTAACAAAGGCTTTTTATTAATGTGATTGTTATTCCATTAGTAATTGGATTGAGAGAAGTTCTCTTTCAGTCTGCAAAGAAGGAAGAGAATACAGATTTTAATATTTGAGGTTTTGTGTATAAACAATTAGAGCTTAGATTGATGATTTACATAATGCTTTCTTGGTTTTTGAAATGCAGTAGGGAGAACCTCTCCATTATTTATTTCTTGCTGCAGGGTGGGGCTTCACAGTTTTAATTATCTTACAAACCACTTTCTAGATCTTTGTATTAGCAGTGAAAGATCTCATTTAATTTCTTGTTCCCTGTAATTTCCTAGTTTGCAGCTACAGGTGTTAATTATTGAGTTCTTTGTGGAGATGGCTGTACGTTTCATTTAAGAAAATTTATTTAGAGGTCATCTGTAAGTCATTTTGAGTTCCTTCTGGAGATTCACTTTTGCCAAGATTCACATTTTGTTGAGAAATTGGGCGACAGAGAGGGTTGCCAAACAAATAGCATGGGATGTCTCTCCTGACTGTCCAAGGCGTGTAAAACCTTGGAGAGAGAGAGCATTTCTTGCTTGTCACTTTGACCCTGTCTCCCTATTATGGTTTTTACCTTTATATTTTCCTTTCTGTGAGAGGAATTTGACAATAGCTGTGTTTAAAAATTGTTTGACATTTTGATTATGTCCAGGATGGCTCCGTGCAAAGCAGTCTTGGATGTTTGAAAGGGATTGTTATCTTTGCAGAGCTGCTCTGCTGCTGGTTCCAAAACCAGCACTCCTCATAGTCCTGCTGCTGAGCTCACATGTCCTGCTGGGCCTGTGGTATCCAAGGTTTGTGCAGGCTGCATTCCCTCTTTCCTCCTAACTCAGTCTCCTAGCAGAGGAGCTTAGATAGTCTGTGCATGGGCAGAGTAGAGCTGACCTACTGACAGAAAAGCAGCTGCCTCCTGACAAGTGATGCAATCTGTCTGCCATGGTATTAGCACTTACACAGTGTCCTGATTCATCAGTGTATTTTTGTATGGGTGTTTTTCGTATGGTATTTTTATAAGTGCAGGTACAAAGAACAGTAACTTTACAAGTCCAGAACTGGACCCCTCGAGTATTGTTTGCTTCATTCTCTGATGTTATTATGGTGTCACAGAATGGGTCAGATTGACAGTGGATCATCTGCTCAAGCAGGGTCATCCTACAGCACATGGCACAGGATTGTGTCCAAATGGTTCTTGGATATCTCCAGTGATGGAGAGTCCACATTCTCTCTGGGCAATCTGTAAAGAAGTAAAGAAGTTCTTCCTCATGTTCAGGTGGAACTTCCTGTGCATCAGTTTCTTCATGTTGGCTCTTGTCGTGTTGCTCAGCACCATAGAGCAGAGCCTGGTCCATCATCTTGACACCGTCCCTTCAGATATTGAGGGACATTGATGATGTCCTGTCATCTCCTCTCAAGATTGAATGAGCCCAACTCTGTCTTTCCTCATAAGAGAGATGCTCCAATCCCATCATCATCTTTGTCACCCTCTTCTGGACCCGCTCCAGGAGCTCCGTGTCTGTCTTCTCCTGAGGATCCCAGAACTGGACACTGCACTCCAGATGCGCCTCCCAGGGATGAGTAGAGGGGCAGGATTCCCTCTCTCCACCTGCTGGCAGTGCTTTTCCTGATGTCCCCTGGGATACCATTGTCCTTCTTGACCCCAAGGACACACTGCTGGCCCAGGGACAGCTTGTTGTCCACCATGACCTCCAGGCCCCTCTCTGGAGAGCTGCTTTCCAGCAGTGACAGGCCTCCAGCCTGATGATCAGACCCTCCCACAGGCCACACTGCCTGACCTTGCCTGGGACCATCTTGTGAGAGACAGTGCTGAAAGCCTTGCTGAAGTTGAGGTGGACAATATCCACTCTCCCCTCATCTATCTAGGTTGCTGATCATAGTGGGGAAATCAGGTTGGTGAGGCCTGATTTACCTTCAGTGACTGTGTGCTGACTACTCCTGATCACCTTATCATCTGTGTCAACAGAGACAGCCTCAGTGGAGAGGTAATTCCATCAAGCATCATTTTCACAGTGCTTTTAAATTCAGACCCTCCTAGTAGTGAGGAAGGAAGAAACAATAAGCACCGAGTTCTGAAAAGTCTGTCATGTCTGTGGTGAGAGCTGGGGCTGCAGAGGAGGCAGGATGGCTTTTGTAGCAGCTCAGCAGCATTGAGGATGTCTTTGTCAGTTCATTTGCATTGGGAGCAAAGAGCTTGGGAATACATTTTACATATGCAGAAAAAACACCAAACAGAAAATAGCAATCTTAAAGTCTTGAAGGAAAGAGGATTACTGCATATGTAGCTTCTCAATGCTTGTGGCCCAATTTTTTTTTTTTTACAATTTAAAGCAAGCAAATCTGGTTTTATACCACAATGTGCAGCTTAATCTTAAACAAGTTTGAGTTGAAATAAATCTGGCCCTTCTTGTGAACAGATATCACATTTGCTAACCTCCAGTCACCCAGGGCCTCGCTGGTTAGCCAGGACTGCTGACCACCAAATCACACCTCAGAAGTGATGAGGGTCTCTTAGTGAGAAACTGCCTATTACTTTAGTTAAAATATTGCTGCATCATATTTTATTCATTATTCTCATTAGCATGGCTAACTTCATGTGATATTTTTAGTGTTACTGAATCTTAAATTTTTTGAAGCTTTGCTGGTTTTTACTAACTAGGGAAATCTTGCTACTCTTCAGGGATTAAGGAGTTTTTTAAGTCATGGTAAATATTTCAGATCACTTTTCACTTGTGATGTAATCTGTTTTTTAAATGATGATATAAAGAATTTTTAAAAACCCATCTTTCATGCACATAATAATTTTAGCTTTCAGAGTTCTGATTTCAAGGCAGAAAGTCCAGTCTTGTCCAGCTGAACTTTAAAAAGCTGTCCTATTTTTTTCCTGTTTCCAGTGGGTGGTAGGCCCATATACATTAGAAAATAAATCAGGTCACATCTATCTCAGCAGCAAGCTTCACATGTCCTGTTGTAGCTTCTAGTTCAGCAATAAACCTGAAATGCTGCTAGCAAGTACCTAATGACTTGCCCCCAATCAAGGTGGATTGTAAGATGGAATCCCCAAAATGTAAAGGTCATTCTTGACTAAGAAAGTTACTCAGAAGATTCAGTGTGTTTTACTTACACTGATGGCTCAGTTTTCATTTGTCTAGATATTTCTATCTCTATATGTGTGCAGATGTATAAATATATCTTTAGTGTGTGCATGCAGTAAATTTTCGTGAATTTAAACATTTAGTATCTATTTGAGAAGTTCCTGCCATTGAAATATTTCTAAGTTTTTTTGTAAGTCAGTCAACTAAATATTTAAAAGATTAAGTTTTAGAAGTTATCACAGGCATCTTGCTTTGGTAGTTTCACTTCTTCCTTTCTGTTTAGTTGGAATTCACTTACCAGAGCTACATTTGCTGTTTCTTCTGCACCTCTGATATACTCTCATGTACACCACTGCAATCTAATTGCAGTTTGCTCTATAGAAGGACTTGAGATGAAAAAAAAAATCTGCATGACAATGTACTGTGTGTCATCAGTTCAGGTTTTTCGCTACTAACTGGATGATCAGTCTGACCTAATCTTGAAAATCTTGATCCTGACAAAAATACTGAGCTTTTGAACTGGGAACAAGGCTTAGTTTGAAAAAGTATGACCAGCTATCAGGTCTCCCATTGCTTTCCAGACAAGAAGTAAATTTTATGAAGTATATGTAATGTCATGACTTGTTAGTACTTTGCAGCAAGCCTGACTTAAATTTTAAACATGAAGTTTCATCAGAATATTTAAAAACCACTAAAAAGGAAAATAAGAATAATTTGCCTTTAATAATGGCTGGACTTGGAAGAACTTAAAATTTTCCCATTTTTGGCACATTGTTTGAATTAGTGAACCTTTACTGCTTTCAATAGACTGCTTCTAGTTGTAGATGTGCTATTAGCTAAAACCTCTCTCTTGCTGTGCATAAAGAAATGCAGATATATTTCATTTTTCAGTATCAATATCACTGCTTCCTCAGTGACTTGGATGAATAATATCCTGCCACTATCGACAAGGACTGAGCACAAAGTATCTGCAGCATTCTCCAAGCACAGAGCGCTGTTTAGCAGTGTGGTGTAGATTAATGCTGCAATTGCATATTCCAGATGCACAATCAAGACACATTTTTTGAATAGTGAGCAAAATGATGATCAGCAGATGCACCTTCCTTCATCCAGGCCCAGATGCTGTTCTGACTCTGTCTGACATGGCCTGAGATCTCCATGGAAAAGCAGATGATGATGTTGGAAAGAGGGGAGTTACATCCTATTCTCTGTTGGAAAAATTCATCCTGCTTTCAGCCAGAATGGGTTGCAACTGTTTAGCTCTAGATGAATTGCAGATTTGCATCAATAAAAAATTAATGACTTGCAGCTCAGTCTAAATTAAATATTTAAACTTCTCCATTGTGCCCCAACTTTATTGTTGCAAGAAGAACTTCAGTGTTTAAAGTTTGTCATTTGTATTGGGCAGGATCTCTTGTAAAATACTCAGTTTTTATGTAAAGATGCTTAATTGCCTTATAGGTTTCAGAATTAAAAGCCTTACTCAATTAGCTATTTGCTAATTCTGTTATGTGCACCAGAGCTGAGACAAACTACAATTTTGCTGGACAGTATCTGGCAGTCCTACTTTTGAAGTCATGAGCCATACTAAAGGCAAAGTATTTAGTATGTAGTCAAATATTTCTCCTCATGTTATCTCCTGCCAATAGCAAGAAAGGGAATTTGTACATATTTCTGGAGGCACAAATTAGATTCTTTGTTAGCATAGGATAAATGACAGGTTTGGTATATTTAGCAAATAAAGCAAATAGCTGTACATGCTTTTGCTGGTGTTCTACTTTTGTTCCTCACTAAAAGATTGTGGACACATGCAAATATTCTATTTAACATTTCATGTAACTTAGAATGTAAGATCACTTATGTTTGTAGTGTTACTGAACTGTTAGCACTACTGTCCACTTCTTGTTTTGTAACCAAAAGAGAGGGATGGCTTGTTTTGTAACCAAAAGAGAGAAATGGTTTGAAATGAAAAAACAAGTGATACTTATTCACCAAACTCTTTGCTGTATGGACATTATATACATTAGATTATTAAAAGATATAGCTCAGTAAGATCTGGGAATAGTCTTGGAGATTTTGGTTTTGAGGTGTACCACTTATAACCTGTTGTGTTCAGTCAGTATTTAATGTACTTTCTTCTGGCAGAGACCACTTGGAAGCTTGTAGGAAGAAGCTCAGTCTTGAACCAAATTACATTTTTCCAAGTAAAATGTAAGTAATGTTTAGGTTTTCAGAATAGAGAGGCATTTGAATGCACCGTGCATTTGATATATTTTGTAATCAGGTTCATTTGGGAAAGACGCTTTTTGAGTAACGTAAAATTGTGGTATCAGGTTACTGAAGTGCTGACTTTATTTCTGACCTTTGCTTCGGTTTCCATAGTTATGCATATTTACTGTTGCAGTTCCATATGGGGCAGCTCTAAGCTGCAGTGTATAAGAACATCTGGTTATGCAAGGGAGATGGATGCAAGTAAATTTCACGTGCGAAAAGACTTCTGCCTTGAACAAAAATTTGCATGTGGAGTTCAAGTATAGGATGAATTTTGCTTTGTTGGTTTTTTTTTTTTTTTTTTTACTTAAAGCATTTGCTAAAATAACATGTGGTTCTCATTGTCTAGTTCTCCAAGCGTTTTATTCTTTCTTCAGCATACATAACTACCTAGAAATCAAGAAACAAAATGCTCATCATCTCCTTAATCCCATTTTTAAGACTTGGGTTTCTTCTGGAGAGTAGAAGAATAGAAAGGGCTTGGAGAATGCCAGATTGCTGAACTTTCCTGAATATACTGAACAAAACCACGGTGATGCTGGGATCTGTGAATTAAACCTGTCTGTTAAAAGGAAAGCCCTTTGGACTATAGGAATATCAAAGTATTACTGTGGAGTCATGAAATAATCATGTAGGTGGAGGAGAGCAATCAGGTTTTACCTTGATTAACTCCAAGGGAAATGCTTTTGCACTCTAGGCAGTGATTAGTGTGTCTTTTGGAGGCACAGTGGCACTTCTTCGTGGATGAATTTAGACAGTAATAATTGGATCTTTTTGAGTAGGAACTGCTGTGGGTTTCACAGAGTGGTAACAAGCTGTGTGTGCATTCTGTTCAAATTGCTGTGTCTTCCCAGCTGAATGACTGTAAGGAACCTTTAATTTGAAACAGATATTTAAGTGAAAGCTGCATTTGATATATTCATTAGAATTATGTACATATTTGATATTTATGTAATGCTCAGAATATTCTTTGCTGTGGTAACCTAGGGTGGTGGTTTTTTATTTTGGTTTGTTGTAAGACTCTCCTGGAATCTCTTTATCAGCTTAAGGGTAGCATAATTGAAGTCTTTAATACGTTTAAAAAATAGAGAAAAATCATACTCTTTTATGTGATAAAGCTGACAAGCTGTTGCAAAACATGAAGTGCTGCATTGTTGAATATCTAGATAAACGTAGGTGAGTACATCTAAGTGGTGACTGTCTTGGATTTAAACATCTATTCTTGCTCATGTGGAAAAGTAAAGAAGAAAAGGGTGATGGCAAGTAAATATCAAGATTTAAGACTTCAGAAAACAATTTTCTCTCTCCCTTTTTTGTCTAAATTGTAGTGTGAGGTGGGAGGCTATTAAGGAAAAATACATAGTAGTTTTTTGTGCAGCCTTGGGGATTACATCTTGTTGTATCATCAGCACAGCTGTTACATTGCAGTACTGTGTCATGATTACATTTTACAGGAGGGGAAAAAGAATTAGATCAAGTGATCCTTTAAGCTCCCAAGGGTTTAACATTCTGTTTTAAAATATGTTATAGCTTTAAATATAAATAAAAATAAATAAAATTTAAGTAAATATAAATAAATACAAACAAAAAAGAATAGCTGTTTAATATTTACATTGCTGTCTTAATGAGTATGGGGAATATGAGAACCCAAAATAAAATGTTCACAATTTACAGAGCATTAAATGTAGGATATACAGAAGTTAATCTGGAGTTGGAGAAGCCTGTATGGCACTTCTGACTTGAGAAAGATTTCTAAGCCCTTCCAGGATGATTGCAACAAAGTGGACAAAAAAAACCCAAACAGGGGCTTTTTTTTTATCGTGTAAGTTTTTCTTGTTTTTATGATGCAGTGCTAGAGACTCTAGCAGGGCTAGGAAGGAAAATGATGGTGAAGATGAGTAGTTGTAGGAGCTATGCTCTAGAGAGGCTAAAATAACACTTGTGTGTTATCAGTTGTTGGGAAAAGTTTTAATAAGCTAGCATCACCCAAACCAGGATGTCATTTTTGAAGTTAAGTAGGGAATCAAAGGAAGTATCCCAGTTAAGAGATGAGCTGAAGGAGAGTGCTCTGAAGAGAGGATGGAGGTACTAGGAGGAAGTGCAGGGGTGTAAAGGGTTTGGTTTTTTCCTGCTGCCAGGTGTGTTGAGTTCAGGAAACCTTGGGGTACTGAGAGCTTCAAGTCAAAAAAATGCAGATATTTTATTAATATGCTTTTGTTCCCATGTTTTGATTTCAAGGTACTGATAAATCTACTGGATTTAAGTTGTTTGGGTTTTGCTAATGAACTTCAAACCTGTGTTCCTGAAAGCAGACTTGTATGTGGTTAATCTCAGCTAGACTGGTGGGCTAGCCAAGAGCAATTCCCTGAAGACTGTGGCTTGAATTTTCACTTAGAAACCAGCAAATTGGAAATGATTGGGAGTTTTCATGCCTGACGTGAGAACTGCAGGAAGATGCTGTGATAGAGCTTTGTTGATAACCAGGTCAGTGCTGAACCATGTAGCACTTGAAGGTTATATTGGTTGGCAGAATTTAGTTATGGTACAGGGAAAGTGTGTCAAGCATAGAGCTTGATAGGGGTGAAAAAGAGAAACAACTGCGCAATGAATCAATCTACCCAAATAGGTAAAATCCTTACAGTGGACTTCTGCATATTAAAAAACAAAACTGCATGTTCTCCTGTGCAATTTAAGTCCTAGTGTTTTGAGTCTCACTCAGTTTCCTTCATGGTTTTTCTCATGGTAAAGGCCAGATAATGCTTTATTGTGGCAGTGGTCCTAATACATCTCAATCTGATGTCAATGATTTGTTTTTAAATAAAATATGGAGAATGATCTCCTCTGAAATTAACCCTACCTGGTGATGGAGATGTCTAGGTTTGTGTTGTTAGCATATAGAAAAGCAAAAGGCAGGACAAATTTAATACTTCATTTACTTATAAATTATTCAGCACCAACAGCTCAGTTTTGCTACTATTAAGATCAGACATTCTTCTTACATTTCTCTAGAGGTAGAGCATAAGCTAAACAGATTTTGTCTGCTCAACTACATGATCTGAACCTAGTCTCATTTAATTTTCCCTTTTTAGGTTTTTCCTCTCTTTTTGGAGTTAGCTTTCTGTTGCTGCTAGGATACTGAGCTGGCTGAATTGGTTTACTGTTGCTGAAACAGGACAGCTCACTTGACTTTCTCCTTCCAGTGTTCTGAGTGTTGGCCAACATCACTTTTTCAGTGGTTCTGATGTACTTGGGACTCTCCACTGAGCCAGTTCATCCAACTCATGCAGCAAAACCATTTTGCTTTTGCCAGGCCTGTGCTGTTTGTAGGCTGCTCACTTGTATAAACTAGCTTTATTGTCGGACATGCTTAATACCTTTCAAAGCATTTTGCTGGAATAATTGTATCCTGCATGTTGTTGCCACTTTCAGAGACAGGACATTAAATCTGTTTTACGGAATTTTAGAATTTTCAGTAGTTATACTGACTTTGAGGAGCACTGCAGATCACCCAGCACAAGTGGAATTGCTGTTGAATTGTACTAATTATAGTACTGCTTTTTAGATTTTTAAAAACTGAGCACCAGAAAATGAAAAAAAAAAAAGTAGATCTGGAGTTAACAGCTACAGGTACACTCAAATAAATCAAAGGCTCTCATTATTTCATTCCTCAGTTTCTGAAATCAAATGCAGAAGGAGCAGGCTTGAGATGGAGATGCTTTTAATCAGTAAAGCACCAATTGTGTTTGTTTCACCTTCATACCTGAGCTTAGCCAGACTGAGCCTGGTGTCCTCCTGGTTTCTGTCATCTGAAGTCCTGTGCAGTTTCAGGCTTTACATTTATTGTGTTTGCAGTGCTTCAGTACTTCCGTTCTTGGCACCTCAATAAACATTTTGTGATGTTCCCTCTCCATCTCATCCTGTATGGTTTCTAGACTGCTGTGTGTAAGGAAATGAGGAGATTACATCCAATTTGTCTTTACTTGCTGTTGTTGTTTGTTGGGCAAATATCAAGCCAGAAATTATCCTTATGTTTAGCTAGCTATTCAGTTACATAATCAAGTGATAGAGCATCTCTCCAGTCTTGTTCTCTCCTGGGATTTCATCTTATCTTGCTGCTCCATGATGTAAAAGGGATATGTTTTTCCTTCTATCTTGTACTGGGTCTTACTCCTTGTTATCTCTCAGGAAAGAATTAATATCTTCATTTTTGGTTACACATGTGATTTTAAGCTGCTGCAGGTGGATGTGTGGAGTGTTTTAAGCGCTGTGATCTTCTTTCTATTCTCCTTTAAATGTAAGCGTAGTGCTAGTATTAACTGCAGGTAATAGCCTATGTTATGAAAAGTTCTATCACTGCTTAAATTTCAAGAGTTGATGCTTTTTTTAATGTGTTTAAAAGAAAAACTTAAATCCTAAACTGTTACTAATTCAAAATAATTGTGTTTTATTTCAATAGTTCAAACCATAGAATGTTAGAGGATCTAGGATTTTTTTAATCTGGTTCTTGTCACTGTAGTGTTCAACATATAATTGGAATTTCACCTAATTTCATTTTCACTTAGGCCAAGGTGCAGCAGACAAATTCTGACTTTCTTGTTCAGCCTCCTCCTCCTCTTCCTCCCACTGAAATGTCCTTGCAGAGATCAGAACTGTGCACTGAGAATGCGGAAATTAGTGCTGTGCAGCTGGTTAATTCATTAGCCTTTCTGATTTCCTTATGGGAGTTAAATTTCTGTTGGAAAGGAAGGAATACCACAGTGGGATTCTTGAATGCTGTGCTAATCAAAGCTGGCATGTAACTTGGGTCTCCCAAATCCTATATTTTTGAGAGAAAAGATCATTGCCCTACTTAGTCACAGTAGTGCTCCAACATAATTTTCTGAGTAATTAGAAATAAAATAGCCTACTATATCTTTTCCTGGTTGGGTCTTGTTTGATATTAATTAATTTATTTTTTTCAGCAGGCACTTAGCAGAGGCTTGGTATGCTTTCTTTGCTGTCTTAGCACATTCTCTTCAAGGGCTGATTCAGTTTTGCTGCTTGGTGTTTTGACAGCCTGACTCCTGACATGACATGGACAAAATGATGGTGGCAGTTTTGGTTTTATATAGTGTACAGATAAATGTTTTGTACATATGAGACTTGATTTGGGAAAAATGCCCATAGATTTTAGACTTCTGCCCCGCTATAGCTGTCTGTCAGTTCCAGAGTCTAACCTGTGCATTTTGAAGTTCAGGTTGTTTAGCTGGAATGTAACAGGAGCAGGAAAGCTGAATGCCATGCCTTTAGGCCGAGTCTGGCCTCCTGATGTGTTCAGGGGCCAGTCCTGTTTAATATCTTTGGTGATGATCTGGACAAGAGGGTCAAGTACACCCTCAGTTTGCAGGGAACACTAGATTTTGTGGGAATGTTGATCTGCTCAATGGGCCAATGCCAGCAGGGTGAAGTTCAGCAAGGCCCAGTGCCAGGCCCTGCCCTGGGGTCACAACAACCCCTGTAGTGCTACAGGCTGGGGCCCAGTGCCTGGATAAAGCTGCCCAATGGAAAAGATCCTGGGAGTGCTGATTTGACAGCAGCTGAGCATGAGCTAGCAGTGGGCCCAGGTGGCCAAGAAAGCCAGTGACATCCTCCTTGTGTCAGCAATAGTGTGGCCAGCAGGAGCAGGGCAGAGATGGTCCCTCTGTTCCTGGTGAGGTCACACCTGGAGTGTTGTGCTCAGTTTGGGGCCCCTCCCTACAGGAAAGGCTTTGAGGGGTGTCCAGAGAAGGGCACGGAGCTGGGGAAGGGTCTGGGACACCAGTCTGGTAAGGAGCAGCTGAGGGAGAGAGCTGGGAATGTTTAATATGGGGAAAACAAGGCTCAAGGGAGACCCCATCACTCTCTACCACCTCCTGAAAGGGTGGGGATCAGTCCCTTCCCCCAAGTAACAAGCGGTGGGACTAGAGGAAATAGTTTCAAATTGTGCCGGAGGAGACCTAAATTGAATATTAGAAAAAATGTCTTTACTGAAAGAGCAGTCAGCCATGGGAACCAGGGCCCAGTGGTTGTGATGGTGTTCACAGGGGTCTGAGGAAGAGGGAAGAGATGAGAATCTGACACCATGTTTCAGAAGGCTTGATTTATTATTTTATGATACATATTATATTAAAACTATACTAAAAGAATAGAAGAAAGGATTTAATCGAAGGCTAGCTAAGAACAGAAAAAGAATGATAACAAAAGTTTCCGTCTTGGACAGAGAGTCTGAGCCAGCTGACTGTGATTGGCCATTAATTAGAAACAACCACATGAGACCAATCACAGATGCACCTGTTGCATTCCACAGCAGCAGATAACCATTGTTTGCATTTTGTTCCTGAGACCTCTCAGCTTGTCAGGAGAAAAATTCCTAAGGAAAGGATTTTTCATAAAATGTGTCTGTGACAAGTGGTGGAGTTGCCCTTTCTGGAAGTGAAAAAAATCCATGTGAATGTGGTACTTAGGGCCGTGGTTTAGTGATGGACTTGGCAAGGTTGGGTAATGGTAGGAGTCAATGATTTTGGAGGTCTTTTCCAAACTAAATGATTCTATGATTTATCAAGATCCAGTAACAGATTGTGCAGAATTTAGCTTATGGTTTGGAAATATAAGTAAAATTTCTAATTCTTAGATGCTGAGAGGACTGACTAGATTCAAAATGTGCTGCTTTAAGTATCCAGAAATAACAATTCTCCAAAGAGGACTGCTAAGCCTAATTACAGATTTTCCAAGTCAAATTATTAAATAACTTAAATACATTAATATACACAGAATTTAATTGTGCACATAAATTAGGGCCAGAAGGCTTTGGAGAGTAATGAAGATGCATATTCTCTGTCCTTCCCTCTTATCCTGAGTGAGGCAGAATTTAGTGCTCTGACTAATGCATAGTGATGTATTCAGTTCCCAGCTAATACTTACATCTGACTCATGATCTCTGTAAATCTGAAGAGAGCATCTACCTTGTAACTCCAGCCCTCACTCCAAGTTGCACTTCTAGTTCAGTCTGCATTAGTTTTTAGTTTATAACCATACTCCTCTCCAATTTATTTTCTTTTATACATGTCACGTAGGATGCTCATTTTGCATTTTTATATTAATGAAATTATTTCTTTTGTGAAGTGAACAAAATGTTCAGTAAGAATGAGAAAGGAAATCCATCTTCAGAGGACTTGAAGCTGCAGACTGAAGTGTAGGCCATGCTGGAGCTGTGTATTACTGTTCCTCTATTAAGAAAGAAACCATGCTTACTGTCAAGTTTTTTGCAGCATTTAGAGCTGGAAACAGGATTTGGAAAAGGGCAGGTTTCTCAGAGATACAGGAATTAGTTGTAGTGGAAGAGGGAACTATCAAATACAGTAGTTTTCAGTGAAAATTTTGGTTTTGAGTAATATGGAATCTGCTATAGGACTGCCATCATTTCATGTGGGTTTTTTCTGTAATGGGAACAGGAGTCAGAATTGGAATAATGTAACGTCAGAATTTTCACTGTGTCATCATCATCATTGTTGTTAAGCAATTGTTTTAATATTTTCACTTAGCTAACAAGTGAATAATTGGGGAAAACAAGATTGCCTCTTTTCTCATTGGGTGGGAACCCATTATTTGGGTCGGGCATTTTGCTGTCTTTGGCATCCTGAGGTGATCCAAACACTGAAGGTTGAACCTGTACAGCTTTTCCTTCTTACACCTGTCTTGAATGGACTGACTTTGGGAATACATCTCTGAACTAAAAAGACATTGAGCCCCTCCAGAGAAGTACAGGGAAGCTGGAGTAGAGGCTGGAGCAGAAGTTTTATGAGGAGCAGCTGAGGCAACTGAGGGAATATTTAGCCTGGAGAAAAGGAGGCACCTCATCACCTTGTCTCTTCTCACAAGTGACAAGACAGGAGGAAATGGTGGCTTCAAGTTGTGCCAGGGAAGGTTCAGATTAGATATTAGGAAGAATTACTTAATTGAAAAGGTTGTCAAGCTCTGCAACGAGCTGCCCAGGGATGCCATTGAATCACCATCCCTGGAGGTCCTTGAAATACATGTAGGTGTGGCTCATAAGGACATGGTTTAGTGGTAGACTTGACACTGTTAGGTTCATGTTTTGACTTAATCTTAAGAGTCTTTTCCAACCTAACCAATTCTATGATTGTTTGCCAGCTTGAGCTTTGAGTCTGGAAGAGTTTGAGTGCTCAAACCCTGTGCAGAAGTAACTTGGAAGTAGGATTCATTTTTTGAAGTGATTAGGTTCAGTGTTTTGTGCAGCCAATTGAGAAACTGTCGTGACTAGGTGGATTTGGGGTTTCTGCACAGGACAGAACTAGATGGGTGGATGGAAGGGCATTGTGATCTCAAATAAATACATTTCATGATGGGCAGAATTTATGAATCCTAGTACCTTGACACTAGTGTTCTGTTTCCCTCTCCTCTCTTTATCTCTCTCCAACCAGGGCAGTCACAGAAGATCAGTGTCAAAGAGATATTTGAACTGAGCAAAAAACTGTACATGTGGTGCTATGTGTGGAACTGTGGGTATGCAAGTTTGCTAGCCACCTGCTCCCAAAAGGCATCTTAAAAGCATGATTTCTGCCTGAACCTCTCTCAGTGGAGAGAAGGGCAGATGAATGATTAATTTATATTTTCATCATCTCAGATGCTCATGTTCATGAAATATGAAAGTGGCTATTTCTGAGTTTCTGTTGAGTATGTTTTGAATTGGCTGTTGGATTCAGAAGTTAGTGGAGAAGGCAGAAGTAGAATAAGTTACTCCATACTCACTTAAGAAAGCAGGCTTAGTATAGCAGTTTTTAGATTATGGTCTGTGCATCGTTGGCAGCTGTTAGAAACAGATCTGCAAAGGAGGCTCCTGCAGTGTCTCCCAGAGACTGGGCTGGCAATCATGTTCCTCAAATTGCCCATTTCCAGTGCTGCCTTCTGACAGGAGGAGCAGCATGCTTTGCTTACATGTCTTTGGTTGTTACTGCTGGCTGGGTTTCTTGTAGCCTTCCTTAAGGTGATCATTTCACTTACTATGCCAAAGGCCCTTGGAATTTTTAGAGGTAGATCAGTATTGCTGCAGGCACCCCCAACATAGGGAATAATGTGCTCTGACTCCATGATTCAGGAGGCTGAACAATTGTTTATTAAGATATACTATATTACACTAATACTATACTATATTAAAGAGATGCTATACTAAAGAGATACTACAGAAGAACCTGCAACTGTCTGGCCACAGTCACAACACAAATTTTACCCAATTGCCCAATCAATCCAAACAACCCTCACAGGTGTCCAGTTAACAAATCACTCTTGGTAAACAATCTCCATAACTCATTCCACATGTGCCAAACAACAGGAGCAGCAAGTAGAGGTAAGAATTGTTTTCTTCTCTGAGCTTCTCACTGCCTTCCCCAGGAAAAATCCTGGGCGAGGGAATTATGTCTCTCTCTGTTCAGACAATGTGAATACCACAGGTCAGGATCTTATAAATTTTCACAAGAATATTAAGATCTTCATCTTGACTTAGGTTGCTGAGTGAAAATTGGGCAGTGGAGGGAGAAGAGAGATGGAGATGAGGATTTAAGTCTCCATAAAATCATAGCAGAGTTTGGATACGAGTGTTATGTGATTCCCGGTACTTTGATCTCTTGTGTGAAGACAGAAGAATGTGTTACTGAAATAAGAGCTGAGTCTCAGGCTATGAAATGGTGAAAGATCACAGCTTTAAGCTCAGCTGTGTAGGAGGGAGGACTTTCAGAAATTACCTTGAACATACACATATTAATATGTATATACTAGAGCTAATATATGTATGTTTATGTTTAATGTTCTCTTCACCTGCTTCTTCCATGACCTTTAACTGTTCATATTTTCATGGCATGAGATGCCTTCCATTTGCCTTCATCCTCGTGGTGATTTGTATAATGTGATATTTCAGAGACCTGGCAAACAGGAAACCACATCCCACGTTTCTGGGCATGGAAATAGAACTGGCAACTGCAGGTAGTGCATTGAGTGTCAATATTTTTCTCCTGTCTCCTAAAAGGATAACTGGTCCTTGACCACAAAGTGTGGTTACTGTTTTTTGAGTTAGTGCTGCAAGATATGGAAAAGTGATTTTTTGGGGGGTTTTTTGACAACTAGCATTAGCAGGGACTTCGGAGCACATAAGAAGATTGTGAATGTAATTACGGGGGTGCCTGGACCTTGAGGGTCTCGAGGAAGCTTTTTAGAAGCTGAATGGGTGCTTTAGTGACATAGCTACCTGTGAGGATGATGGTACTCTGGTTTTGTAAATACTTGTCATAATATGGCTGGTTTTCTGTATGTTTTTTGTTTCTTTATTAAGGAGGTTGTGGTTTGACTGAAATGTGTACTAGACCTGGCTATTTGTTTTTGAATAAGGTTTTCTTGGATGGAAACTTTACTGCTTACACCCCCCAGCTGAATTTGGTACTGAGTGTTCCAGTCTTTTAATGTAATTCATTTTGAGGAAATAATAAGCAAAACTACTTGTGGGTTAAAGATTTGATGATCTGATGGGCCAGAATGGAAAGTGTTGCTGGAAATAACCTCAGATGTTACTGTTCAATCTGTAGAAAGCTTACGTGGCCATATGCTTTTAGCTTTTTCCAAATCCTAATTAATAAAGAATGAACATGTGTATGTGTGTGAATGAATAAAATCTAGGATCATCTCAAGCTGAAATGGTGCCAGGTGGTTAACTTTGCAAGGAGGGAGAATAAGAAGCTAGAGGAAAATATCTTTTGTGTCTAGTTTCAGCAGTTCAGAATAAATTTAATTTATGATATTATGGCTGAGACAAAACTCCTGCCAGCACTTAGTGTACCTTTTATTGAACTGGTTTTCATGGGACAGGTATTGCCAAGGTCTGGAGTCTGGGTCTCTTGGTGCCACAAACCAGCAAGTAAAAGCAAAATCTCTTTCACCTGCTTTGTCTTTGAGCATCTCCAAGGGTTCCCTTTTTAACTATCCTGCCTGTTGGGGGCCAGTGTAGAGAAAGCAAACCACTCTTCTGTGATCCTAGGATGGCAATGTTAGAATAGCTCTATCTCTTAGGGCAAGAAGTGCATACACAGATTTTCTTCCAGTTTTACTTGCACAGGAAGAGCAGCCTCTGTTGCCTTCCCAGCTGAGGCTGAAATAACCACAACTGCTGCAGGTGCCAGAGCCTTGACCCTGCAGCACAGAAGTGAAAATGTCTGTGTCCATTTTTCATTTGAGTTTTGCAGGTGGAAGCATCATAATGGATAAGTTTGCGTGGGAGGGGGACAACTTCCAGTGCAGTATGTGCTTGGAAATTTATCTCACATCATTTTTGTCAGCAGTGATAGGAATTTGAGCCATTCCATAGCAGCAGGAACTGTCCTACTGTGCTCCTAATCTCCATTAGCAGGGCTGCACTGGTTGTTAAAATGTGTAGTTTTGGAGGCCCAAGCAGGTCTTGGGAGTGCAGCTGAGGATAACCACAGCCTAGGCTGCTAAAGAAAATCCTTTGCTAGCTGTAGGAGTCCAAAGCAGCTCAAAATAGGTTTTTCATTTGGTTTCATCCTTTCTGTAGGTATTGTGGGAAGCAGCAGGGGAGGGAAGGAGAGGATGAAATGGCCTCATGAAGTAAAGGGTGGCATGTTTGTGATGGGGATGGGTTGACTTTTTTAACTTTAAAATTGTATGGAGGTTTGTACTGAATGCTTTTAAAATGTCTGTGGTAATAACTAAGAAACTGTTACAAGTTCTTTCTCCTTTCTCATGTTGTAAGAAGATGTGGAAACCAATTTTGGGGAGCTGAACATCAGCTGTGATTTGCTTACAGGTGGAAATGCTGCTTGGTTTATTTGAGTCTTTCATAACATTTGACTTGTTATTCCCGTTGTAATCAAGGACTGAACAGTGTGGCCTTTGAAAGGGAATGGGCAATGCTGGAAGGAAAAAAAGAGAATTTGGAGGCTTGCCTCACTTGAGAAAGGTCCCTGACAGCACAGCTAGACAAGTTGTGCTTCTATAATGAGTTTCTGTGGTTGTTCAGAGATGCTGTAAATAACACATTCACCACAAAGGATGCACAACTGGTGAGTAAGTCCTTCACATACTGCTTTCAAACACTGCTCCCTTTCACTGCCAAGTTCTCAGTGGTGTGAAGTTGTTTGTATATGCTTTTATCCAGCTGAATACAGAACATATTGTTCTGTTGCTCTTCCAGTTCTACGCACTTTGCTTACTACCCATGGGCAACTAATGGCCAGTTAGGATTAGGGAATTCCCTATAATCACTGATTAAAATCCTCAGTGTACCTTTGAGTGTGTTAGTTTACCTTTTCCTTGGGAACTTCATGTTTATGAATATATTATATTTTTGTATCTACATCCATAATATACTATACTATACTATACTATACTATAATATAATATAATATAATATAATATAATATTTTTTATTTCACATATCCTGGAGAGGTACCTTTCTCAAGCAGCAGGAAAGTTTGGATGTTCATAAGCACAGCCTATTAAGGAAATAGGTGTGAAAGAAGTGTTAAAGCAAGAATCAGCTGAAATTATAATTCCTGATGTGGTTAACTTTTAACTGTTCTTGAAGACCTGTAGTGATGGAGGCTTCTGGATCATCGGGAGCAATCCTTTCCAATACAGACTGGCCTTTGGAAAACATCCTCATGGCTATTAGTGAATTGCTGAGTTATCCAGTATAGATGTGGAAAAGAGATTATTCCTCCTTTCTATAATTTTACATAAGCTTGAAAACAATTTGCATGTTTTATTCTGCACCTTCGCTTTAGACTCTAATAATTTTTCTTTTAGGATGATTAGTCCCAACTTTATCTCCGTTTTTTCCTCATTGGAGCACCTCTGTCCCTCCATTCTTGTATTTTTCCTTGGATTGTTTATAATTAGACCATATTTTTTTCCTTAAGTGCAGCATCTAAAGCTAGACAAAGTCACACCAAAAGCTCATTTAATTCATTTTCTAGTATCATAGCATGAGACTGCCCACTTGGGTTTGTGTCCCTTCCTGAAGAATCTTGTGCAGTCAGCTGGATGAGAGACACTGTTTCCTAAAGCACTGGGGGCTCTGCTTAGGATTGCTAAGCTGAGTTGTCCCACTGTGGTGGCTGCCATGTAATGCTGGCCCTGCAGGAGAAAATCTGCACAGAAAAGAAAATCCTTACTCCAAATTTTGAATAAGGCTCAGGTCATTGCAATTGGAAATGTTTAAATGTCAGGCATTTGAAAGCAAAGCTCAAGCTATCATACTTGCAGTGCTTTTTCTCTTTTCATTTTTATTAGCAGATTTTATCTGTATCACATCCTTTCCTGGGCAGTCCAGTATTAGTTAATGAACTGAATTCAATGTGTAGTTGAAGTTCTGTGTGCAAACCTCCCCAGGTTAGGATAACAGCACTTGACAGATGTGTGAATACCTGTGTCAGGTTAAAAGCAAAGGATAACCAAGCTCCTGTACTCCAGAGTCTTTTCTTTAGACCATTTTGAGCCCCATCTGTTCCACTTTAAAAGAATATAGAAAATTCCCTGTGTTTTTAGAACAGTTTATTCTAACTATTCTTTGGGGAAAAAACCCTCACTGAAGTGGTTTTTTTTTCTGTCCAGGGAATGGAGAAATTATGTTTGTGCCTATCTCTATATTCGGTCAGTTTATAGCAAGAGATTATTCATGGGATAGTGGGAATATTGCAGTGAGAGATAATGAGGCTGAATGTCCACCCTCAAGTGACTGTTTGTTATGGGGGGAATTGAAAGCACAGGGAATGAAATAGAGTAAATTGTAGCTCATAACTTGTGTAAGACTGACCTGCTTTCTTTTAGCATAAATAAAAATTTTATGTTAGCTTGACAATACAGGCCAAAGTAGTACAGAGTGTGTGTGCTGTGATCCATAAACAGTGGCCTTTTTGAAAACAAACACCTAAACATTGTGACTTGGGAAAAGCCAAGCTTTGGTAAGGGGAAAAAAAAGCCCTGTGCATGGTGCAGCCACTTAAATAATTGAAATGAACTTCATACAGAAGACTTTATTGGTTGTGGCTGCTCTTCTCCACAGGAAGGTATTTCCTCATGAGATAATTTTATTTATTTATTTCTATTTGAAGTAGTTGCTTCAAGAAATTTAATTTGGGGTGTCTCAGCACTTTTGGTGGTTTCTAAGGTGTGGGCATATAGTTATTATGTGTAATGTTATTTCTTGGGATCAGGTTATTAGAAAAAATGCATCAGCCGTCAATGAGGATCTTGAATTTAGCCCTTCCACCTAAGAAAGGGGAAAGATCCCAATGTACAAGAGCTGGGGTTGGCTCTTAAGACAATGTTTGGTTATACATGATGTGCTTTCCTTTAGCAGCCTCTGTCCTTTAAGGCAAGCATGGATTTTCTAACTTTCTAAGGGATATACAAAGAAGCATTTATGTACATTGTAAATACTCCATCACAAACAACTGATAACTTACTAGAGAACATTAGTGTATTTTCCCCTTTCTTTTGAACCCATTTCAGGTTCAAATAGGACTCTTCTGAGCAGTAAGTTTCTTAAGGCTGATACACCGTGAAAATTATCGCATTGGTGTTATTTCTTTATCCAATGTGTTTTAACAATACTGTGTATTTTATCATTATCTTGGATAAAAGTGGAAGTAGTTAATAATATGTGCAGTCATTTTCATTTCATTTTTGTTTGGAGACATTGTGTTGATAAGCCAGTTTTTTTGAAAAATCAACAGAAGAAGCCTGCAATTATTTTAAATTGTACTAAGCATGCAGTAAAGCAAAATAGCTCTGTGATCAGAAAGGGATTTGTTCTTAATCTTGGAAAATCATATCTATTTTCAAATTATAAAATGTGCATCAATCTTGTCTCTACTTTGTGTTCTTATTCTTTAAACTCAGGTCATTATTCCCCATAAAACTGAACTTTTGCTTTCCCACAGCTCTGTCTCATTACAGATGTAACTGAATTTATTTCCTTCCTCTGGGAAAATTCTAGAAAGGGAAGGGAAATGCTTTAAATTTGTGGTACCTTGTGGAGAACAGTGGCAGCCTTAGTTTCAATGCAGTGATATTTTTTAAGTAGAAAGGTTGTAGCTATTTGTGACATCAACCCCCAACTTCTAAATTCAGTTTAGAATCCAGTGGGTGGCTGTTTCAGCTTCTAAACATAGTTAGTGTTGTCCTGAGGTGTTCCTATGAAAGGAACCTGGTGCTTCACCAGATTCAATGTGACAATATCTTTTTAACTAGATAGATTGAATTAGATAAGTTGACCACATCATAAGCCGAAAAAAACCTACAGTTTTTCCAAGTTTCTTGGGAATCTAAAGTGTATGTATTTCAGCTTCTAAAATCTTTGTGTACTGTCCTGAGGGGTCCCACGTAATGAAAGAACTCATCGAACTTCACTAGTTTAAACTTCTGTGTTGTCCTAAAATGCAGATGAGATTGTGTCAAAACAAATACCAAGGTCTGAATTGAAGAGAAGCCTGTGTACTTCTCGTGACACCCATGCTTACTGTTCTGGATATTATTCTTTTTACTTGTCTTTGTCTTGGAGAGACAGCAGCCAGGATGCTTCTCAGCCCTGTTTCCCAGTTGCTTTCTCCAGAGTGCAGGGGAATGAGGTTGGTTTTAACCAGATGTGGGATTCACCTGAGTACCTTCTAAACCTGGCCCAGTTTTTTCATCAGAGACTTTTTTTACCAGTGCCATGTGTGGTACATGGACTGGTGCCTGTGGACCTGTGCTTGATCAACATGTGCTGCAATTTCCAACCCTCACTGTCTCATGTCTGCGGCTTTACTGAGCACTAATGGAGGGAGTTTGGAACCTTGTGCAGTCTTGCACAGTAGAGAAGTGGAGGGATGAGATGACCCAGGGAGCTAAAGGCCAGGAAAGGTCCTGTTAAGGACTTAGAGGGATCTTCAGTGTCATCATTTGCCTTGGTAGCAATTCCCAGCCAAGCTAACATGGTGCTGTACTGCAGGATCTTGAGTAGTTGTTGTCAGCCAAAGTGACAAGTGTGCAGTGATTATTTCTGAATGTGTCAGTCTGGCTGTTGTTATCCACCTGTGAGTGATGCCTTGCCCACTTTTTTCCTCCTTGCTGCTTTAAGGTAAATATGTTTTCTTGAATGCCTCTAACAAATGTCAGTTATAATACAAACATCTGTGAGCTGCGCCTGTGGCTCCTTAGTTTTTTAATGCTCAGTTGTTCTGAAATGTGTTTCAGTTGCTCTGCTGGTAGCCTTGCCTGAGAAAGGCACATGAATGGATCTGTTTCCCAAGATTGTTTCTAAATTGGCTGGTGTGTGCTAAGTTTTGGTAAGAAGAGATTGCTTGCCTGCCCTTTGTATTGTTGTTTTTCCAATTCCAATATATGAATGAGAAAGTTTTACTTTGCGATGTTTCTGAAGAGGTATTGTTCCTGTAAAACATGCTGTAAGCAGACTGCCCCATAAAATGTGACTGAAATGCTTTCCACTCCCATATACTTCTCTTGACAGTTGTTTTGTTGCCTTCCTGGTTCTTCTGTACTTAAAAAATATATAATCTATGCTTAGATTCTCTTCTTGGATTATCTATATATTCATCGTTTCCTCCAGCAGATCCTTTTATGGTTTATTTCGGCTGCTCTTAGTAATATAATGTTTACTCCTTTTTTCTTTTTTCCTGTTGTTAACTGAGGCTATGAAGTTTCTTAGGGCCATGGAGAAACTGTAGTTCTTATTACAGAATAGTCTTACTGCCATGACTTGGAGACTTCAGTATCCATAGCTCCTTTATGCTAGGTTTGGGGTGCCACACGGAGTACTGAGAAGCAGAAGACTCACACCTTATAATCCTGGGTATTTTAGTAGGTATGTCTGATAACTGGTGGTGTCACAGCTTCACCAACTTCTGTGCTGGGAAAAGAGGGTCTCACCTGGCTGGAGCTGGCAGAGCTGAACTCATTTGTGTTGGTCATGAAGTTGTTCCCAGGTCTGGAAGCTCGGGCAGCAGGATAATGTGTTTCCAGCAGAGCGCTCTGAGTGCACTCAGGAGGGCTGTTGGATTGCATTAAGGACGTGGAAGAAAAGGCTTTGGGCAGGTTTCATTTCTCTGCAGAAGCGAGCTACTGCAGTTTCTTTACTTGTCATCTTTGGAGCATGTTGCTAAGGAGAAAAGAACAAAAAGACAAGAATGAGTTGCTAAATCTTGAGATGCTTGCACAGGAAAATATTCTTGATAACATAATTATTCTTAAAGCCAGTGCAGTTCCAGAATCTCTAATAAAGATTTCTGCACTGAATTTGTCTATGTTTGTCGGAGAATGACTTAAAGAAAAGGCCATGAGACATAAAATTGAGAGAAAAGTATAAGGGAAAAGTAAGGCCGTTTCTAACAGTTCTCAGCCTTCTGACTTGTATAAACAATTAGACTCTCTCAGGCATCATTCTATAAACAATAAAGTTCTCAGCTTGTCTTCCCATGGCAAGCAGAACACCGTCCTTGGGAAGGCCTGTTATCCTGAGAACAGATGTAGAGGTTTTGGGAACACTAGTTTCTGTTTTAGTTTCTAGTTTCTGGTTTTGGTTTCTGTTTTTAATAACAATTGTAGGTATTCTAAAACAAAGGGAGTGGTTAGAAGTTTCTCTGTTAGCCTATCATGACATTGGATTACAGAATATTCATGGCGTTCGTTAGCACTGTTATTTAAGGTGATTGATTGATCAATAAAGTTGGAGTTCGATGCATTACCAGGATGGTCGTTCGCCCCTTCACTTCAATATATGGTGACCTCCGACCGTGATAGCGAACACCACGGGGAAGCGAACGCCACGCGAAGTGAAGACAGGTTCGGGTTCCGTAAGATCGAAACTGCAGCCGGAACGGCGAAGAAGCGCGGAGACAAAGCGGAGGGTAACCCGCCGGCCCGCGCCGCGCTGCGAGCGACTATACAGATAGGCTCGTCCGAGACATGCGGCCGCGACCTTGATTTGAAGAGCTGCAACGTGCGCACATAGGTATGGAAAGGCAAGCCGCATATGAACTTTTTATTACCCTTTTGCAAAAACGGCAAATTAAGGGAATAGATTTACAGAAAGATTTACCGGGTCTTTTAGCGTATGGCCTAGAAAGGGGGATCTTTATAAATCCTCACACAGTTCACGAATTGTCTGAGTGGCGTAAATTTGGTGATTTATTGTGGCAGGCTACGTTAGATGATGATAAAACTGCTAAGAAGTGGGGTAAATTATGGCGGGTCGTTAACACCGAACTGTTGCGGATTCAAGCTGAAAAAAGGGCTGCTCACCAGGCTACTGCCGCTTACGATCGTAACAAAGAATGCGATCAAGATAGGGAATTTGATAAGAACGCGGGAATTCCTCTTGGTCCCGCGACGCGGACAGTTTTATTACCTGCTTCACCGCCTCCCTCGGAAAGCCAGGCTATGAGTCACACTATGAGCCAGGCGCAGTCCGCCTCGCTGCCCGCCGCGCAGCCCCCCCTAACGAGCCAAGCTCCGCGGGGTGCCTTGTTGTCTGCTTTGCCGCAGGCTACACAGAGCACTTCTGACTCTCCCGTACCTGCTGCGTCTCAGCAGCTGGGGCCAGATACGTGTACTCCGTTCCCGATAAGCGATCAGCCGGTCCCTGGGTCGGAAATCGGCTTGGCGGCGGCGATTGCGAGGGAAAGACGGGACGCGTGGGCTGCCTTGGCCAAAGATGCAATTGACAAGGGAGATCAAGAGCTGATAAGTTCGGCTCGAGAATTGGCTTGTCCGGTTGTCTTTAACCCCCAGCCTGGAGGAGGTTTTCAAGCCACAATTAGCGCTCTTGACTGGAAGCTGTTATCTCAGTTGCGAGCTACTGTTAGTCAGTTTGGCTTTAAGAGTGAACCAGCTAAGCAAATGCTCGATTATATTTTTGACACCAGTATCCTTCTTGTTAATGATTGTCGTGGGATAGTTAAATTAATTTTTACCTACCATCAACAATTGCTGTTTAATGATCATTGGCGGATACTTGTTAGTGAGTGTGTGGCAGTTCAAAGACAGCCGGGAGATCTCTTGCATGGTATCACTATTAATGAGCTTATGGGGCTGGGGCCTTTTCTTCGTACTGATGCACAAGTTTTAATAGGTCCGGAAAAGTGCCGGGAGGCAATGCCGTTAGTCAGACTCGCGATAGATAAGGTAAAGGAACCAGGAGGGGTATCAGTGTATATGGGAATTAAGCAAGGCAAAGATGAGACCTTTGGCGCTTTTGTTGATAGAGCTGCGGCTGCAATTGAGAGAGCCGGAGTAGCAGAATTTATGCGCGAGGCTCTCCTTAAACAGTGTTGTATTCAAAACTGTAACTCTGCTACTAGAAATATACTTAACACCTTAGGTGCAAATTGGACTATCGAGGAAGCATTAGAGAGGATGGCGCTCATTCCCACTGGCCAGCAGGCTTTTGTGGTAGATGCACTTAAACAGATAGCAGTAGGCTTGCAAGAACAGGCAAAGTCCTCTCAGAATCAGGTATTAGCCGCTTTTGCACCTCTTCAAACGTCCGCTGCGTTTGCAACATCAAATAAAGAGGGCCGCACGAAATGCTGCGAAGGCACGGGCCGCTTGCGCCGGGAATGCCAAGCACCGAAGAAGCCGCCGCCGCAGGAGCCGAGCCGCGCCGCCCCGAGAGCCGCGCCGGAAGTGAACAAAGAGCATCGCGGGGGGAGCGACCGGAGCCGCATCGCCCTCATGTGTGAACTGGGGGCCAGATGTCCACGGGCGGCCAGTTGCTGCTTGGGAACAGTGACTGGACATCAGAGAGCAGGTGATGGAGGAGCAATCATGCTGTGCATTGATAGTTTTCGTCCTGCACACTCCTTAGCGGATTCCGACTTCAGAGTGCTTTTTCGAGCGGGAGCGTTTCTCCCTCTGCCCCGTAGCCGGCAAAAGCTACAGTTTAAGATCTAACAGCCGTAATAACTGTGACTCTTGTCAACAAAAGAAAAGATTCCTATTGCAATTAAAAGACTAGTGAAACTAAACAAACAACACCAAGGACTATTGCTGTCAGGATGTTTTTCACCTAAGTTAGTAAAGATCTTTTGTTCTCCCCAGCACAGACTGTAAAGCAGAAATCAGCGTAAAGGCCGATTTGGCTCGGCATTGGTTATGCTGTCTTGGAAACACCTGTATTACCAGAGACTTTGAACATCAGAAGCCCGGATGGCTGGGCCGGTGGAACATTAGACTTTAAAGCTGTGTTTTGAAAAACTTAAAAATGTTGAGATGTGTTGGATTGATTGTATGAGTGAGATGTTGTGAGTGTGTTTTTGGTATAAATGCTGCAGCAAAGACGTGAGAAAGGTTGTTTTAGTTGAGTGTTTTGGAATCGGGCCCGTGGGTGAGTTATAGTGAATGCCATATATTATTTCTATAGTAGGTTTTATCTGTTATTAAGTAGTTTAAGTTGGGTTATCAATTAAGTGCCATTAAATGTTAAGGTTAAGTTTGTTGAGCTTGTTTTCGGTTGGGTTCGAGGTCTTCTAAGTTTAAATTATATATAGGTTTGAGTTGTGTGAGATTTAAAGAAAATTAAATTTTGTTAAGTATTATTAAGTAAGTTAAGTTAGATTCTGTTAAGTTTGAATTAGATTTAAGTGATTTTACATGATTTGCAAATAAGTCTGTTAAGTCAAATATTTTAAGTGCCTTAAATGCATACTATCTTTTCACCACTCCAAATTAACAAAGGACTGAGAATCTCCCAGTTGATGCCATTTGAGCCAAATGACTAAAGGATTACAAACTGAAAACTGACTTTGAACATTTCTGGGAAGCTCATGAAAAAAGGTGGATGTGATAACTTCAAGGACAGAAAGAATCATTTTCAGGCTTTTTCACCTTCTCTCCAGGTTGCATGAATGAAAACAGTTAACAGCTTTCTTTTCTTAGTCCAATTACCACCTGTTGTGCAATGCCTGATAAGGCCTTAACACGCCGTTGCTGGACGACCAGAGAACTGATTGACATTATTGAATCATTATCATCTTTACATATACGAGGACTGGCAAAAGAGGACTGTTTTGAATATCACAGCCTAAATTGTGCTGCTTGGGTTGCACTGTTTTGTGGGAGTTGTGATCAGTTGTTACTTTTTCATTTATGGTGCCACACCTGTAATTATAGGCACATCTGGGAACATAATTGGGAGCAGGCACTACGGAATTAGACAAGGCTAAACACTGCTTCAGCTTCAGACCTTTATAAATCTCATGAGCAAAAATCTTAGCTTATTATCAGTGGGAGGTACAGTGTATTTTGAAAAAGGTTAAAGATCAAAGTGCTTCATATATAGCCTCAATAAGGTGTAGAAAACTGGTGCCTTTAACACAACATTCTGTTGTAGGCCCTATAAGAAGAGATCCCAATCAAGCATTAGATAATTGCAGTTCAGCTTTGATTACTCTAATTTCCAAAGGATGAGTCAGCATAAACAGACATGGGCTACTCTGGATTCATCTCTAAACCTGGAAATAGTGTCCAAACAGCTTTATAACCAGTGTAAAGGCTCTACTATTATGACACCTAAGATATTTCTAATTTGTGGAGATAGAGCCTGGAATGGAATACCAGCCCAAGTGCAGGGTGGATCTTGTTATTTAAGCAAGTTATCATTATTCCACCTCTGAGCACTGGTTCTGATCCTTCTCCACAGGATCACATTTCTGACACTGAGTGTCCTGTTTATCCTCAGGCCTTTGGTGCAGCTGAGCCCTGGCAGAGTGGGGTCTGCACTTCTCTTGACATCTGGTAATGCCTCCTCCACAAGAGTTTCTATGAGGAAAAACTTCACCATTATCTTACCTTGTTGCATTCAAAAAATAGTAAGATAATAGAAAAAACCTGCAAACTAACCTCCTTTCTTAAAAAGAAAAAACGGGGGAAATGTCGGAGAATGACTTAAAGAAAAGGCCATGAGACATAAAATTGATAGAAAAGTATAAGGGAAAAGTAAGGCCGTTTCTAACAGTTCTCAGCCTTCTGACTTGTATAAACAATTAGACTCTCTCAGGCATCATTCTATAAACAATAAAGTTCTCAGCTTGTCTTCCCATGGCAAGCAGAACACCGTCCTTGGGAAGGCCTGTTATCCTGAGAACAGATGTAGAGGTTTTGGGAACACTAGTTTCTGTTTTAGTTTCTAGTTTCTGGTTTTGGTTTCTGTTTTTAATAACAATTGTAGGTATTCTAAAACAAAGGGAGTGGTTAGAAGTTTCTCTGTTAGCCTATCATGACATTGGATTACAGAATATTCATGGCGTTCGTTAGCACTGTTATTTAAGGTGATTGATTGATCAATAAAGTTGGAGTTCGATGCATTACCAGGATGGTCGTGTCTCCCTTCACTTCAATATATGTTATACATGGACGGCTAAGCTTGGCAGTCTATAGAGAAGGTCATTTTCGTTTGTTTTGGTTAAGTTCTTGTATGGGTCTTATTGTTTGAAGTAATACTTCTGTTGCCTTCTTTCTAGTAATTTTGCCAGGAAATTGTCTTCTGGAAGTTCTATGGGTATGAATAATGACAGTAGTCTGATCTTTAGTGTTATGCAGTTGCTCTATTTATTACAAGGTAGGATGGTTTTTCAGTTTTTGGTTTTTTTTAATTTCTCTTTTTCCAAGTGAGGTCAAGGTCAATAGCAATTGCACATTGTAAAGAAAAAGCTTAGGTAACCTCTACTTAAATGTACATGAGTACTTCTAGAATTTCTGTTCCATCTCTTTGAATGTCCCTTTTCTTTGCATGTTTTCAGCACTCTTTTTGGTGAAACGCTTATTTTCAGCCTCAAAGGCTGGGGTAGCTGGGACTGTTCTGCTCTCTTTCCCAGCTTTTCTTTGAGATCTCCTTTTCCTGTGAAAATGCGTTGACAGATTCTCTTTCATGTGCCTTGATTTGCCAAGTGATACATGCTGCGAGTACCACTAAATGCCTTCATATCCGACTGAGCAGGAGATTTTTGGTATTATTTGCTTATTCATATACAACTGTTTGAAAAATTAAGCATGTACGGGCATATTGTTGCGATCTGGCCCCGGAGCAATGAAGTTGTTGTTCCGAGTTCAATACAGAGTGATGGTACCCTGCCAGCTGAAAATCTCATCTTCAGATTTTTCATCGTGCTTTTGTGTCTGCAGCGGAAGCCCTGTGAATTAGCCTCTCACAGGAGCTGCTTTCAGGTGCTGCAGGTTGGGACTTCCATTTATTCCTTGAAGTAGCAGGATTTTGGAGCAGCAAGCCTGCTGACCTGAGCAACTTAAAGCTCAATCCAAGGGTATTTTTCCTCTGTTGGTAGCGCAGCACAGTTAAGGATATGTGTCAATGAAGAGAGTCCCTGTGGATAACTGGGTTTCTAGGATACAGCGTGTGATCTGCTTTAATTAGACAGTTACTCTTGTCTTCAGGCTCTCTCATTTCATTGCTTGTAGAGATTTTATAGTGATAATGCAGTGTAAGAAGTAAAATTGTTTTGTTTTAAGGATATGGTTTTTTGCTTGTGTGCAAAATGCCACTCAGTGATCTGTTATCTGCACTAAAAAAGAGGCTAATAGAAATTTAATTAGTCTTTTCAAAAGCTTCCAGGATTTGCATTTTGGTGGACACTGCAGTGTTGAGTATAAATATCAAGCTTTTCCGTAGTCATTCAGTTGGATGAAAACTGACACCAGCTGCTTAGAGACTAAAAATCAAGTTGCTGTGCAGAAAGCAATTAAAAAGGGGGGGAAAAAAAAGGAAGTGGGGGGAAAGGAAAGCTTTTCCATTTTAAAAATGTGGCCTGGTTATCCCAATGAGCAAATCTGATGAGAGTTTTTCTTAGAATTAACATTTGTAAAGTCAATTCAAGTTTGTGTGTACTTTATCTCTAGCATATGGCTTCCCACACGATGATGTCATGTACAGCGGAGCGCCAAAAAAAGCGTGAATGCTCCCAGCAAAAGCTACACTTTGAACTGGGATTTGATGAGTGGTTTCTGTGCCTGTGTGTGCATGGCCAGACAGCCAGTCCTGTTGGAGCAGCGAGCTCTGCACGGAGGCACTGCTGTCCTCAGCTGTGGGTGATGGTCTGCAGGAAGGCACAGTGGCCATGGAAGGCTTCTGTGCCATGAGCATCTACTTTTCTCCCCTCTGAGATGTTGGAAAGGGAGTGAATTGTCACAGCTGATTTGCTTCAGAGGTGTTCTAGAGAGGGACTGCCAGCTCAAGGCATCTTGGTGCTGTAAGAGCTTCCTGCAGTTCCACAGGAGAGGGTTTCTGTCTCCTTGGAGTTTGCAGGTGTTGTGTAGGCACAGCAAACTCTTCTGTGCATGGGCTTTATTCCCAGCCCACTTCTTAGCTGAGTCATGGTTCTCCAAAGGTTGTAATAATGTTTGGGAGGTGGATCTCACTTTGTACTTGTGTTTATGGAGTGGATGGTGGGGTGGCTCACTCTGACCCCCTCTGTATGTTCTCCTGCCCTTAATGCCTGATCTCGTGGTCTGCTTGTTACCTTCTGTTACAGAAAGCTTTCCTTGGGTTGGACAGTTTTTGATCTCTTACATGCAAAACAGAATGTGTCACAGTGGTATGAAATAAAGAGCAACTGTGGGTTCTTTTTCTTTTAGTCTACCATTTACTGTAAACTACTACAGGGTCCTGTTGTGCTTCAGCAGTGGCTGTGTTAGGAAGATTCCTGGATCAGAGCATAGATCACAAGTTTCCTCCTGAGCTCTTCCATTGGCCATACAGTGGAAGTTGGAATCTCAGACTGCCTACAGGTCTTTAACATGATGGTTACTAGCAAGTGTCCTACAGAAAATTTTAGGGTGGCTTTAATGTTGGAGAAGGAAAAAAGTGCCAGTGCCTGCTGTTACAGGTTCATTGGTATTGGCTGCCAAATGCAAGAGTTCATGAGGATTTTGTAGTGTATGTTTTGCCTGGAGTATGAAATGCAGTTAGGCTGCCTTCTAAACCTCTTTCTTTACAAAGCCTTCATAACTCTGCTGGCCAGCAGGTTTGTCTTTGCCCCTTTGTGCTGTGGTGCACGTGTTCTCCTCGTACAGAGATGGAAGCTTGTGCTTATTTGCTGTGCAGCAGGGGGAAGTTCTTGTCTACTTGCACCTGGGCAGCAGCTGAACCACAGCTGTGCATGTGGGTGAAGAATGACTTTAAGGTGTTCCTGATCTTTTTTGGCTATGTATTCAAACCTGAAATATGTAAAAGTGATCATGTGTGTACCTAGGCACTCACTTTGCCTGCTGCTTCCTAGTAACACTTATTTTCCTCATAATACAGATTTTTGTGTCATGAAATTTTTTCATCAACTGCAGTGAGAAAGAGGGCTGAGACAGCATAATTTTTCAATTTCATTACTTTCTCTGTCTTTTAGCCTTTCAGGTGGTACAAGCAGCTTCATTAGTTAAAATTCATATGAGCATCTGGCAAATGGTGAGAGGATTCTTTTACAGTAAGACAATCAACATCTTTGAGAAAAAACTGTTGAGACTTTGTATGGTTTGTGTCTCCTGCTGCCCTGAGGATGCACTGGGCAGGGGTGCAGCATATGCTCCAGGGACCAGAACCTTCCAAAATCTGCAGGGAGCCCCACAGAGCAGCTGTGAGCTGGAGCTTGGGAAGGGAGGGACAGTTCAGGCCCCCATCCCTCCTCTCCCTGGCTTTTGTGTGCCAGGGGCAATTATTGTCACTGTTCAATCCGTGCTTAATGCCTCCCAGAGAAGAAAGCAGACAGCTTTTCGTCTGCACATGCTTCTGTGGCTGGTATTTTCCTACAAGCCAGACACCTAAGAAATTTAGTTAGAGGCTTACACAAGGGAGCTATATAAATTTTTTGCAATGACCTAATGCATACAAGCTCTTTTGGTGGAAGCTGTACTAAATCCTGTTAAATAAATTAGGAAGTTATTAAGTGTTAAGCTGTAGGAGGAAGAGTTAAGATTTTTTTTTTCAGATACATTTGCTTCTATCATTCTTTCTACCCTTGGGTGGTCTTGAGTCTTACACTGCATTCAATTTCCTACTTCCTATTTCTTGAAGAAAAAGTTAAAATATATGTTATCAAAAGCTTCTCTTAAATGAGATATGCTGCTCCATCCCATAATCAGGTAAATGTTTTAAGTGGTGAATATTCCTAGTGAGCTCATGGCTTCAATTTTATTGATTTGGGAGCTCCTGTTATATAGTTAGTCAGGAATTTTACCGTAATATTTGGAATGCATGTAGCATTGATTGCTTTTCTACCTAAAATGCATCTGTTTGAAACAATGGGCAGCAATAAAAGAGCAATTTTTCTCCTTGCCTTAAAAACATAGCTACTAAAATTTAATTCTGTTGGTCATTGTGTGAGTACACAGAAGACTTTTTTTTAAGTGATACATGTTTTGAACTGTTTTGCTGCTAGTCTGCTGGCATTTTCTGTTGTTTGCAAACTTTATTAGTCATAACTTAGTTTCTCAAAAATAATAGAATGAAAATTACTCGTTCTATTGTTAAGGTCTAATTTTTACTACAAGGAAAGATTTCCTATCTTTGTTGTCATGCCTGTACCTCTCTATGATTTAATGCTTTGATAATATGGAAGATTACTGACTTTTTAGTAAATACTGAGAATTGTGGTAGTGTACATTTGCCATATCTTATTAGCAGAGTGCAGTAAAGTGATGCAACTTTTTTGAAGTCACATGAGGCATCAGTGACAGGGGCGAGATTACATCTGGATCCTGCATTTAAAAAATACATGGAAATATATTTGTTTTAAATGAAGAATATAGAAAAGCATATCAGTATACATGTATATTATTACAAATATATATTTAAAACATCCTTTTTTTTATTTATTACAGGTTATAGAACAGACGTTACTTTTTAGCACTGCAGCTACAGGAAGGATGCAATCTGCATCCCTCTAATTGCTATCTGGAAAAACGACTAGTCTAGTTTCTGGTTTATGAACTTGTGTAGTTTTTTGGCATGCAGACATGGTATATTTTTGTCACCAAAGAACTCTGTGGACTGCAGCAGTCCTTTGCTGTAGTCATGAGAATCTTCTCTCCCTTCCAAATTCACTCATTGCAGCAGCCTTAGCGGGGCACGGCTGTGCTGCTGTAATTTCGGATTTGGCGGTTTCAGGGGTTGCTCATTTCAGTGATTGGTTTCATTACTTGTGACACCAGCTAGTTTTGGGGGGCAGCAGGAGCAGCAGAGAGCAAGGCCACCAGCAGATTTCCTATGTTATTGCTCCTCCCATGTCCCAGTGTCATTGTCTGAGCTGAGGCATTGTAGCGGTGCCATCTGTGGCCCCTGCCACTGGTGCTTGCCTTTCCTCGCCTTCGCTGTAGCTTGGGATCTCAGCTTTGTTCCCTAAGCTATCTATTCTTCTTCATAATGTTATCAGCCTGCTGGAGTTTGGCTTGTCTGATGTGAGCCCATCTGAAGGGGAATGGGGAACAGTCACCCGACAGTGACAGCTGTGCAAACAAACAAGTCAGCGTTGATGCTCATCAATAGCTTTGTGCAGCCGCGGCATTGAGATGCAGCAGAACATGTGCAATCTGTCTGCCTCCTTTGTCCCACGGCACAGCCCGAGCGGCCACTCTGCGCTGATTGTCATGCCATGGTGTGCCTTCCACTCCTTCCCTTTCTCCTTTGCTTTTCCTGCCTCTTTGTGGGCTGTCTGGCTGCTCCCAAACACATCTGCCACGCGTCCCATCTGCTCTCCCTGAGAGGCACGCTCAGTCCTGACAGGCGCTATTCAAGTGGTGCGCTGTTCTGTGGAGTTGACAGAAAACACTAATTTGTATTATTAATGGCGGATCACTAATGCTCCCTGCTTCTGAAACACTGAGCAAAGTAAATAGGCTGGAACACCAACTTGTAAACTTGCTGGTGGGTTTTTCAAAATCCTGCATGCGTAGGTGAATTTTTCTCATTTCCACTTACCGTAGGTAACAGTGTTGTTGCTTTGTCTTAGACCTTATAACTTTTTCAAGACACTGTGTGTTTTCCTTCCAAAAAATGAAACATTTATTTCAAAACTTGTGTTCTTTCCTTCCTGGCATCAGTGGCAAGATTCTTTACATTAAGAGGCAAGGCACAAGTGTGTGTGATGAAATAATTATTTACTATTCCTTTGTCTTTCAAGGAAAAAATATTATCAGACCATTCAAAAAGTTAAAAAACCATATTCTGAAGTCGGAAAAAATTTAAAGCCTTGCCTGTTCTGCATGTCTGTTGGACAGCTTAGGGTTATGCACTCAACTCTTCAGGACATCTTTTCTGTGACATTTACTTACTTGCAGCAGGATCTTGCCATGTGCCAGTTCCCCAGTCAAGCTGAACAAAAATACAGTGGCTCTCTGTGGGTGAAGGAAGATGGTGTGCAGCACAGGCATAGATAGGCAGTAGAGTTGTTTTTGTTGAATCACTTCTAGCTTTGAGTCAGAGATTTGTGGAGATACCTGATCAAAAGTGCAGTTACTAATTAGTGTGAGTATTCAGCTCTGTCTGGTCCTATTAACTGTCAGCTGTATTCACCATGCTCATTATGGAGCTGTCACAGCTGCCTTGTGTACTGCTGCAGAGATTTACAGCGCGAAGCTGTGGTGAGCAAGGAGCAACCTTCTCTGTTACCGTGTTTGTCTGCAATGTGGAATTCACTGTAAGCAAGGGTTAGGTGTCCAAAGTACCAAGCTGGGCAGGATTTTACAGGGCTTCCTAAAAGGAAATACACATGCGTGCAGGGAGAGAAGTGATTCATTTTGGCAATGTTTGGTCCATAGCCTTGTAAGTCTTCCTTTAGTAACTCCCTGCTTACTCAGAATGTCACAAAGAGAAAAGTAAAGGTTGGAAGTGCAAGTCAAAGAAAAGGATGAGGCCAGGGAGGCTTCTAGCAATGAAAAAAAAGTTGAGCAACTTTTGGTCAGCTAGCCAAGCTGTGTCAGGGTACATTTTGGTTCTGTGCTTCTTGGAAGCTGCTATGTCTGGTACTCATGTTAACTCCTTGTGAAAGCTGTTATTCCACGGTGGCTGCACTGCTCTGCACTGTGTCGTGTTCAAGCATCTGACCTCTGCTGAAGAGGTTGAGGATGGACTTGTTTACGTGTCTTACAAAGCTTTTACAAGAGGGTTTTTTCTTGTCTTCTTGTTCTTCTCCTGAGAGCGTTGTAAGGCAGTATATTTTATCATCATACTCCAACTAAGCATCATTAAGCTGACAATGCCTACAGTGAGTTTGAGGAGGAAAAAAATGGATTGGGACTGCTTGAGAGAATAGTATCTGTTATGCTGCAAAACGTTGTGCATAGGATTTGTAAAATAAAATATATAATCACAGCATTCACTTAGATGTAATCAGTGGTAAGCATTAACTCTCCTATTTGTGCTTTTCAGATCAGCACCTTCAAAATTTATCAAATCAGTGTGTCGGCACTTGAAAAGCTGTGTCAAGGAGTTTAGCAGACAGACCAGGGAGAAGGGAATAGGGACAGCAGTTTATCATCCCTGGAAAGTGGTGTTAGACACTGGGAAACAGATAGGTGAGCTATTCCTGCAGGACTTTCTGTGAGTTACTGAGTTCAAGGCATCCTCTAAAGGGTTACAGATGTATTTGCAGTTGAGCTGTGTACTGTATCACTTGGTCAGTGCTTTGTAATGTGTATGCTTGTTTTTACTTTAAACTGGTTCCTGGTGGTTTAACTGGATGTGATTCCTTCCCCTCCAACCTTGTTTAGGGGTGTTGCCAGTGGGTTCCAGCAGCACTGCCTGACACTCCCACATGAAAATAGGGTGATCAGGCATGATAGTTAACTTAAAGATGAACCCTTTGTGTGTACCCTTGAAAACTATTCTGCTGCAATTTTCCATGACTTCCCTTAATAATTCAGCTCTGAATGCTATTAATCCAATCTCAACATTTCAGGAAAGTAATCAGCCTTTTCTCTGCCAAACTCATCTGTTCTGGGAAAAGCTTATATACAGATCTTCTCTGTAACCCAAGAATGCATTTTGAGAGAGGAAAGTATTTTTTTTTTTTTGTTGAAATATGTGGTGAATTCTCAACTTTTTCTCCTTTGTGTTTGAACCTGGCCATTACTACTTGAGCTCTGCAAACTACAGGAGTGAAAGCTCTATTACAGGTGGCCTATAAAGAGAGCAATCCTATAGAGGGCTGTGAATAAACATAGCGATTGTGTAATGAAGCCATTTGTCAGTGACTGCTAACGGGCCAGCCTTCAGATGAATGGTGGACTATGTAAAAATAACATGTTACAAACATGTCACAACATGATAGCAAATTCTTCCTGTTGATACCAGGCCTTATGAAAAAGGGAACTCTTCTTCATGTCTCATGTCACTCATTTCTGGTATGAGAGGGAGGATCTGGTCCATGAACAGAGTAGATCTTCTAGTGACCTTAATATTAAGAAATAATAAAATCAGAGGAAATAAAGGGATATTAAGGAGAGCAAAACACCTAAAATTATGTAGATTTTTCCTCTGCATTGTTCCTCGTTACCCTTTCTGGTGTGTTTGCTTTGTGAGACCACTAGCTGCCATGGAGTGTAGCCTTGCCCAGGTAAGAGGGAGGCACTTTGTGCTCTTCCACAGGTCTCACTGGAGTGCTGCTGTAGAGACATATCAGTGCTTTGAGAGAAGCTTGTGTTGTCCTGTTCATTTCCAAGGAATGGAGTTTCACAAAAAATCTTACTATTAGTGCTGACTTGCTCATGGAGCGTTTTTACTTACTTTGTCTTTGCCCTTGAATTCTGGGCAGTTGTCTCCAGAAATATTCTATGTGACATTTGCTCATGGCAATCTTACTGCTTGTGCTGATCTGTTGTGTTTTGCCTTTTGTTTTTCTCTCCCTCTTGATTTAGATGAGAGATCCGTGGAACAGCAGAATTTTTCCTTTTTCTCAACGGTGCATGAAAGCATATCAGGCAGCAGGACACAAACGGCCTTAGCAAGGAGTACTTTGGAGTCCCAGGAAAGTAATTTGCTTCAAACAGTTTTATCATCAGTTACCACTTCCTTTGATGGGACTTTACTTAGCCAAGAAGAAACAGCCATGATTTCAGAAGAGAGAAGTATGCCGATGGTAGATGTCTCTGTAAGGAGCAATGAGGCATTCCTAAGTGATGATGAATTTATTAGCTCCTTTTCAAAGGCACAGTGGACTCCTCCCGTGAAGTCTTTTGCAGTTTTAACAGATCATCACTCAGTTAATACAGTAGAGCCATCAAGAGAAATGTTAGAAACTGTGTTGCTAACACCTTCATTGTCTGTCCTTTCTTCACTGTATGATATCTCAGAAACAGCACAGCAGAAGACTCCGTTGAGTGCTGTCCCTGAACGCAGCCACACTCTCATGGAGCTAAAGCCTTTTGTACCAGATCCTGAAATACTAACAGCAAGCAGAGATGTGCTGTTGTACCCTCCAAATACAGCTGTTTCTTTCACTTCCATACTTTCTGACAGGGGAGTTGTGGCACAGGAAAACATCAATGCAAGTTTAACAGCTCTGCCTTTTGGGGATGCTTCAGTGGGATCTCCTCTCCATCTCAAGCTGCTGGGTGAAACCAGCCCTGGGGCCCCAGATGCCACAGTGCAAGGTGCAGACCTGTATGGTGATGTTTACACCCATGTGAGTAGCAGGGCAGCAGAATCTCTCAGTCAAAGGACTTACCCCACTCCAAGCATTCCCTGGCACACACCAGCTTCAGCAGCCAGTGCTGAGCCTGCTTTTTATCCTATTAGTCTTCCACTTGTGTCTTTCCCTCTTGATTCAGCTGCCATTTCTGTGAACTCTAAGACAGTTCTTAATGCCAGCCTGTTTACACGTGAATTCTCCACTACAGCACCAAATTTGCCTGCTGGTTCAGAAATACCAAGTCAATCAGAGCTTGCCAGTGAGCTCAAGAGTCCAGTGCCTTTCACGAGATCCTACAGTTACTGTCTGTATTGTGACTCTGTTTCCCTTCTGCCAGAAGCAGGCTTTGCCCCAGAACACGATGTGGGCTCAGGCGATGATGCTGAAACTTTGTCCATCAGAGCCTCTGAAGTACAAGGCATAACTGCATTTACAACTATAATTACTGATGGGTATGACTTAGAGGAACCTACACCTGAGATTTTTGATACTTCTTTTCCATCAAGACCAGTTGTTTCACTTTCTTCAAGACTTGCAGAAATCCCTGACTCAAGCATGTTTTTATTGAGCACTACAGACACTAGAACACCTATAACAATATCTTCCTCCTTCCATCAGCTCCCTGGGGAAACATCACTGAACATCTCTGTTTCCCAGACCCTTCCTGTTCTGGAAACAATTTCATTGACTCCAAGTGCTCATGTGGAATTTCCTGGTGCCACCACTGCTCTGTTGGACTCTGCCATCACCCCCAGCGAGCCAGTCACATCGTTTGCAATCAGTCAGACAGCCTTGCTGGAACTGCCAGAATTAATGCCATCAGAATCTGTGGTTTTGCTTGGCAAGACATCTACAAGGGATGAATTGTCTTTAAATATTTCAGATTTTCCATCCAATCTTTTATCAACGCCGTTTCTTATTGAATCTAGCTACTTGTCTTTATCGCTGACCATGATAAATTCTTACTCTGTCATGCAAAGTGATTCATTAACACTGTTACCTCAGACCTTGTTGACTGGGACATCAGTACTTCCTGAGGATGCTACCAGCTGGGACTTAGCCACCACTGTCAGCTCTGCCACTGATGCCGAGGTTTCTCAGTTACATCTTAGCCAAACACCATACTTTCATTCCAATACATCGTCCCTTCCAGATGCACAGGTTCCTGAAATAATGCCATCATCAGAGTTTCACTCAGAGTCATCTGTGTTTCTGGAAGCGTCCTTGGTACTGCCAGTGGGCTCTGAAGTTGTGTTTACCTCAGCTGCCACAGGAGCTACCTCTCAGTTGGAGCCTTCCCTCTCCACCTCTCCCTCTGTGGCTCCTACCCTGGTGCTGCCCACTCCCGACACCCAGTCTGTTACCAGCAGCATCTTGCTCAGTGAAACAAATCTGATCTCTTCGTTTACTACCTTCCCAGCAACTCCTGTCTTAAACATATCTTCATCTCTACTTTCAACTGCTCTGGGTTCTGATGAGGATATTGGTGCTACAGTTAACCCCACGCTGCTTTTAACATCTGGCAGCAGGGGCAGTGTCCCCACAGCCATTCCTCCCACAGACCCTGACATCCTTGCATCAGATGCTGACACCATCAGCATAACACCCTTTCCTACAGCATCTCTGCCTGTGACCTCATCGTTTGCTCCCACACAATTCCCTCTGACTGCCAGCCCTCCCCCTGGACATGAAGTTCCATCAGGAAGCAGTGTAACTGCTGGTGCTGATGCATCTGCTCCTTCCACTGCTGCCACCAGTGCTACAGGCAGCCCAGGGACAGTCTCCTCCAGTGCTACAGGCAGCCGAGGGACAATGTCCTCCAGTGCTACAGGCAGCCCAGGGACAATGTCCTCCAGTGCTACAGGCAGCCCAGGGACATTCTCCTCCAGTGCTACAGGCAGCCCAGGGACAATCTCCTCCAGTGCTACAGGCAGCCCAGGGACATTCTCCTCCAGTGCTACAGGCAGCCCAGGGACAATCTCCTCCAGTGCTACAGGCAGCCCAGGGACATTCTCCTCCAGTGCTACAGGCAGCCCAGGGACAATCTCCTCCACCCCTCTGAGGAGCACTACTCCACCTGAAGTGGTGGCTGTGACCTCTGCTGTGACAACCACCAGGCAGCCGTACGTCTGCGACATCACCGTTCCCGACGCCTACTTGGTCACTGCAGGTAAGATATCCCCAGCATTTTCATTTTGGTTTGCAGAAGCCACTGCAACATGAACCCCTAGTTAAATTGCAGATTTTGGATTAACTAAGTGGACCTTATGGTGTAAATTTAGAGAAGGAGCTGTAAAAGCATTGATTTATCATTTACTGTTAAAAATAATAGAGTTCACGTGAACAAAGTCCATTGTGAGAGAGAGTTACAAATACATTACACTGCACAGAGAATGAAATTGTCCTCAAAAATTGCTGATACAAGTGTGCTGAGTTAGAGGCTGCTGTATCACTTCATTGGTTGTAAATGAATGTTACTGTCATGGTACTGTTCTGCCAAACTGTTTAATGTTCTGACTGAGTAAGTTTCTCCTTTCAGTTTTTGCTGCTGTTTATTAAAAAACACCTGCATGTGAGGTAATGTTGTCATATGTAAGAGCAGAATTGGTTTAAAAAAAGTTTGGGTTTTGCAACCATGTTTATAATTTCACCTTACTAGCTTATGTTTGTATCTTACCTCCTCCCATACTTACTTTCAACTGGATTTGGTGTGTTTGTAACCAGAAAAAGTGACATTAGTGTGTTTCAAAATTAATTGTCCTAGCATCTGTGTTTGCTTTTCTGGTGTTTTCCTGCCTCTTCCCAGCTTGTTAACAAAACAGTGCCAGCAAACTAATCCAGGGCAGCTGCAGAAGTGCTGCATTTTTGTGCTGAGCAATAGTTTTTACTCTCAAGACTTAGTTGCAAGAATTAAAGCAGAATGAGCATAATCTTATCCTCCAGATATGTAGGTGATCTAGCTGTGCTAGGGATGAGGAAGACTTTTTTAAAATGTAATTTGAGTACTTTTACTTTTGTAGGCAAGTTATTGATGGAAAGTAAATGCAGGATGACAACACAACACTTTGCAGTTGTTTGCTTAACCCACAGTCACAGTGTCCAGTGTGACTGTAACAGACATGACATCTATTGGGATGTGGGGATTTTAAAGCTCTTTCTTACTCTGTGGATATCCCTTTCATTAATTAATGTCATGTTTGCTTACTTTTTATTTAAGAGAAAAGTAGATGCATATTTTCTGTGGCTTTTTTCTGACCTTATCTGCATTCCATGTGTTGCCTACAAAACTTTTAACTGTGTTATGACAGCGAGCTCACTCCCAAGTCAGACCAAATATGCTGCTACTTTCCCATTTGGATGCCTCAGTGGCGCTCTAAAAGTTTCTTTTATCAGAATGCTAAAGAGATTAGCTGTGGAAAATCAAAACAAGAGAAAATAAACTTACAGTTCCTTAAACTTTACAGTCACTTTTTAGGATACAGTCACACCTTCACCCCTGTCCTTTTTGTTCATCTTGCCTGTTTGATGCAACTGATCTCACTACCTGCTTTTTCATGCACTGCACAGTTGAAAATGCAGCTTTGAATAAAAACCTAAGAGATGAGGCTAAAAGTATTTTCTGACTGACATTAATTTCTAGTGCTGGCCCGAAGAGCTGTTCTACGAAATGTCACTGAATCCATCAGAGAAGTGCTCAGAGTTCAGTTCAGGAGATCAGTAGAGCTGGAGGTAAGTGGTACGAAGTGTGTACAAGTACTCTTTGGTCAATATAATAGAGTAGGGGTTTAGTTCAAAAGCTAAAACAGTAATTCAGACAGTCCATAGATACTGTATCAGAGAGAGCTTTAAGTTAAGTGGTAGTCACGTGTTGGTTGGTTTTTTTTAAATGTGAACATGATGTCAACTTTTGTGCTTTTAGACTGCCATAATTTCCTAGGACAGACCTTTGTTGGTTTTGCTAGAGGTGAGCAAGTCACATCCAGAATCCACTGCTCACCTCCTTTGCCTGGTGAATTGAAACTGAAGAACTTTTACCCTTCAAAATACCTGTTAAGCAGGTCTGTTTGTTCTGCTAGCTGATTACATATTTGGCCCTTTAAACAAAATGAAACCTTCTGCACAGCCTTGTGCTATTTTATGTTATAAGTGAGACCATCAACTTGTATGGGAGGTGGTGGAATCCCAAATGCCTGATTTGGCAGATGGAAAAGGTAAGGGGAAAAATCAGGAGTGCAATAGTAAGATGTTATTTCTAAGCCTTCAGGTAGGTGTAACTCCTGTCCTTATTCCCCTCACAAGACTAGCTGTACTCTTGGAGGTTTCTGAAAGTTTTCTTTGATATTCAAGGAATCATTTTTGAACAAGATTTCAATATTGTTTTTGAACAAGATTTCAATATTGTTTTCTAACTTCCAATTGTTCAAGTTAGGGTTAAAGGCTCTGTTCCCCACCTCTGTGTCAAACCCTCTGAGAGGAAAAGACATAGGGGTAGTTTGGGGGTACCTTTGTTGTGTAATCAGATACTTCAGTGGTGAGGAAATATTGCAGTAGAATCATTGGTGTAGATGACTTTCAGCTGCACTTGCAGTTTTGCATGCCTGTATTCATCTAGTTGTCACAGCCCAGTACCAGATGATCTTTTGTGAGTCAGTGATCTCATTTTTGTTCTGTAGTTAACTCAAGTAGCAGATCATTGAACATAACTTGTGTTTCTCTGTGCACAGAATTGCTTGCTGCCTTTAATTTTGGTGTCTCCCATGATCACTGCACTCAGTAATTAAACAACTCCTGTCTGATGTTTGAGCATGTACATCTCTACTACTCAGTCAAGATAGGAGTGTTATAAATTCCTGCCAATGTTCAGCTACAGTGAGCTGCCTTTGTAAATTATAGGTAGTTTATGTCCTTTTAGCAACACCTGCTTGTGAGCTACTTAGAATTTTTTTTTATATGTAAGAGATTTTTCTTTTGGTTTGTAAATCATACCTTCAGTTTGTGCAAACTGGAATAGTCAAGAAGAAGTCAGATGTTCATAATGATAGAAACACACTTAATTTTCAGTGACCTTACACAGCTCATTAATATGGGAGCACTTATGTTCTTACTATTAACAGCAGTAGGACAAAATCCATTACTTAATATTTGTAGGTTAATTGGAACAAGCATTTGATATCTCACTTTATATTTTCCCCTTTAATTTCCTGCCTTTCATGCCTGCTATTGCCTTGTAAAGCTCTCAATAGGGAGAAAACTTCTAAGAAGTCCTAAGGCTTCTCAGAAGGAACTGTTTTTATAAATAATGCAGCTAGTCTAGCTTCATCCTTTGGAAAGTCTTTTTTATCTAAAGGAAAGACATCTTTGCTGAATCAGTTATGCTTATTCTAGAATGCTGCTATCATATGGGTTCTGCACTAAAAATAATCACTAGCAAATATGTTTTCACCTCTAACTGTGGAATACTAACAAAAATGTTGGTTCAAAAAAGAGCTGTCAATAACAGCAGTATGTTGAGTGGTGATGTAATGCAGTATTTTAAACAGAATTTCTCCATCTTGCTAAACTTAATCAATCAAACAGACCTGACTTTTTGTTAGTTGAAAGTACCTAGAAACCATGTGTGTATTTGCAAGTTATGGTAAAGCAGTGCACTTCTCTAAGCTGCTTTTTTACTGTGTCTCTTATTACAGCTCACAGATGTTCCCTCACTGTGATGTAATGTACAGTAAATCAGGAGACAGTCCAGTTAAATTTAACTTTGTAGTAATGTATGCTTTAAAAATAAAATCCATGGCTGTGATGGCTGTAACTGCTGCTCACTTTAAATAAGAAGCAAGTTTAGCAGTGAAAGGAGGATTAAAGCATTTTTTGCCCTCAGCTTTTTCAGTTGAAACTTTGGTCTCTGCTACTTTATTGTTCCAAACACTGTGAGTTGCTGAAGTGGAAAAAAGAGGAGGCAGGATCCTGCCAAATGAAAAAAACTTCTGTCACTTTTTTCTCTAGAAAAATCCTTACAGCAAAGTGAGAATAACCAAAAATTATAGTTGCTCTCAACATATTGCATCTACAAAAGAATAAGACCCCATTATCTGAGTAAGAGTCATTTTAGTCAACACTCTTATGTAAAGCTTATGACACTTGGGTAGGATCTGTTAGACAATGTTCTCTTGACTTGACTTGCACTGGGGTGTAAAGTAAAATAGTGTTGGCAGAGACTCACTGCCAGGACCCCTGGTGCCATTAAGTTCATGCCAGCAGGAAAAGGGTTTTTGCCAGCCTCATTTGTGCTTTTTATCCTGCATCTGGCATTTTTACCTTAGCCACTTGGTTGTTGTATTTAATGTGGGTTTGGTGTTGTCTCCTTAACCTACCAGTTCCCATATTCCCAAGTCAGTGAACTCTGCCTCCAAAGTGTGGAGTTCAGGTCATTGCCAGGTAAATGCTTCTTCCAAAGATGCCACCTTGTGGGCCTGCACTGGCTTCATCTCTGCTTCGTCACTGCTGAAGTTGTGGCTGGTACCATAGTGGTGTGCAAAACCAGTGAGAACTGCTGCCTCAGGATCCTAATGTGTGTAGAAGCAGAAGCTTTATTTATTTTTAAGACCTGTGAGCCTTTGTAGTCCATCTTCAGGAAGTTAAACACCCTCTGCAGGCTCTTTATAGGATTCTTAATAAGGTGGTGGTGAGAAAATCAGTTGTTGATGCTTTCTGCCAGATGTTTACACAGCATGTAATACAGTGGAGTATAGGCATGGATTAGGTTTTGGCAAAGGTGCATCTGATCAAGTATTTTAGCAGACAATAAAACATCACAAGGGACAAAGAAAAGATAAAGTCATGTTTTTTCTAAATACTCTTCTAGCCTTAGTAAACTGAGTCTTAAAAGCTTTCTGTGCTGGATGTGCTCTCTCTTGTGAGGGTAGCTTGGAATGAGCTAGGTTGTATCCTGGGAACAGCAGAGTTGGATCAGGCATTGCACTTGGGGGCCAGGGATAGCTTGACTTTAGGTGTTGTGAGAGTTCTCTGCTTCTGCTGAAGGTGTCTGCTTTTGCAATGACCTCCAAACTGCACATGGAGTTCTGTGTGTGCTTCTCTGGCTGTCTGGCCCAAGGTGTTAAAGTTAAAATACTTGTACATATTAATATAAGAAATCCATGCTTGTGTGCTTTAGTAGCAACACTCTAAAATGTGATGGTTCAGCCACCTAATTTGTTAGCATCCAGCTGTCCTAGCAGTAGAGGTGAAACTTCCAAGAGAGAGTTGGATGGATGGCTGGGTTTGTGAACCATTAGAGCTGTGCCAAGAGCAGCTATTCTCATTCATGAATCATGATTCCAGAGTCATGAGATGTGCTCATCTAGCCTTGATAACTTTGTAGGCTTCTCTCTGAATTAGCTTGTAGACAGCATCAGGCTGTCATCGGTCTGTTATTTCTGTCATATGGATGAGGCTGAAGAGAGCTAATTCTAGACAACCCTGCCATATCTCAAGCAGAAATAACTATTGTTTTGACTTGTAGTGGTTCTCATCTGCCTACCTCAAAATTACTGTTAAAAGTGGATTTTTATTTTGGATGTCCATTCTGGAGTTGCTGTTGCTCTTCTGATGCAGTGCAGCACAGGAGGGAACCAGCGTTAGCTGTTGAGCTGGAAAAGTGAATTCCAGGGCTGCTTTCCTGGTTGTCTGTGGGGCAGCACAACCAGGCAGAGATGGGGGGCAGCTGAGTTGGTTTGCTTTTGAGTCTGGAATACCCAACTCCAGTGCATAAGTATGTGCTGGCTGCAGCAAGCCTCTCTTCCTCAGCATATACTGCTCCAGAAATCACCAGCAAATTGTCACTGAGATTTGTAATTCTAATTCCTCTTTTCCTTGCCTTTTAAGCAGTCTCATTTGCAAGTAATGGGCAACTTTCTTTTGGCATGTGTTACCCATTTTTAACTGCTGTTTCTGTTTGACAAACTGAAGCTGCAGAGATTATTTCATCATGAGATAAAAGAATAAAATTTCAGATAAGAGGAACTGAAAGGAGCTGTGCACATTATTCATATCAAACAAATTTGAGTTTTATGGATCTAAATCCATTTAAAATAAAAGTTGGATGTTGCATATATTTGTGGGCAAAGAAAGAAGAAAGGCATAATGAGCAGCATAGATTATTTTTCTCATTTCCTTCTGCTGCTGAGGTAGTTTCTTTTCTGGTGGAGATGAGCTCTCTAAAATGCCTACATTTCAGAAGACAGGAAGGAGATGCTTGCTGTCTCATCTGAACAGCAGTTGCCATCACTTTACACTACAGCAGAAATACCAAAAAGGAGTATGTGGGTCGCAATTTAAGTGGCACTGTGGTTTTCTATAAGGCTGTTCCTGAAGCTGAAGGTATCCGACACATCCCTTCACCAGCATGGCACCTGCAAGGTGCTGGCATCCCTTCAGTGGATTTATCAGAAACTCTGGGTCTCTGGTTTACATTATTTATCCTGAGGCCATTGTGTTGGATATCCCAAAATACTTCTGAAGTGTGACTGCCACAGGCAAATAAAGCAAACTGGGGGAGTAAACCAAGGAAAGGAGAAAGTAATGGTGGGGAAACAGGTGTTCTTAGTGTTGAGAGAGTTTCTCTGAAGGAGGGAAGACCCTGCAATATGTTTAAATAAATAAAACACTTCCATTTGTTCTACTTAGGTGGCTGAGAAATGATGGATAAGAGTGTCTGCATGGTTCAAGGTTTATATTTAACTTGCAATCTCATTTCTTTTACATGATGTCTGAGGCTCCTCAGGGTTTTTAAGAAGACTCAAAGTCAGGACATGAATTGGAAGAGGAGAATTTTAATGTGGTAACTGTGTTGAAACAAGCAGATAGAAGTGTTCCCTGGGAGAAAATTTTCTTGACTGTCAAAATTATATCTAAAGAACATTGTTTATGTGTATTTTACTCCTTGTGAGCCACATATGAATGGTATAGGATGCATTCACTATATGGTGTATGACTGAAATGCAGAAGCTATGCAAGCAGTTCAGAAAGTAAACAGGAATTCTGTATGGAAATGTTATGTACACCAGGGGAATGTAGGCAAGGGGGAGTGCTACTATGTGGGAATGTGATCAATCAAGAAGTGCTGAGATTGGTGTGGTGTACTGCAGAGATTCCAGTAGGTGCACCTGGCACAGGGGAGTTGCCTCCGATGCACTGGAGCAGAGGCTGCAAGGCACAGCACTTGTGTTTGAGCTTCTGCTGCTCTTTGAAAAATAAAGACTGCATTTTCCTGCCTCTCAATGAGGTGGCTTTGAACTCCATGAGACTGTGTAGGTCTAAAATGTTGCCAGATTTAACATTGACGTGTTTGGGTTTTCTTAATTTCTGATTTTTTTCTTTTTTTGTAGGTTTATAAAATTTCCCCCAAATTTGCTTTCTTGGTGACATCTGGTCCCTTTGTTTACATGGCAATAGCTGTCATAAATGTGCTTGTGAACAGCAGTCTTCTTCGTGGGGAGGCCCCCATCATCCTCTCACTGCACCCTTCTTTCACTGTGCCAGACAACAGATTCCAGGTTCAGACAGGTGAGTTCCTCCTGACACAGAGGGGAAAAGGTGGCTTCCTATTGATTCACCCTTCTTCACTTGCACTGCAAAGTCGAGTCAAAACCTTCTGTTCTAATGTGAATCTTTATTCTTTTTGTTAATGACATAGTTTACAGGTCCATGGCAGAGAGGTGGTAAATTGTAAACAGTTAAACCCATCACTTCCTGGTTTTTTCAGGATTTTTTTTTCAGTACATTGCAAAATGACTGTGCTCTTTCTCTTCTCAAGGTGAGAAGATAAAGAAAATCCATGAAGCATTTATTCATAGAATCACAGTGCAGCTACTTTGTAATGCTTGTGTCAATTTCAGATTAAATTTATGTTAAAAGCTGCCTTTTTGTGTTGTTGTGATGTAGGAGAATTGGTGAGCAGGAGGATTGATTGCTCATGTATAACATGAGCAGGAGGATTGCTTATGTAGTACACAGCTTTCCAGGGCTGCTGTATTGCAGCAGTTCATGCAAAGTTTGACTGCTAATAATCTAAAGCAAAATAGTACCCATGTAATAGATTTTCAGAGTCAATGTTGTCATTTAAAATCTTCTTTGGGCCCTGTTTGCATAACACTGCTTGCCTGGTTGGTTGGCTGTGTAATGAGATAGTGACAGGGACTGGGCATACAAGCAGAGTTAATAAATGTCAATGTGGTACTTTTGCTCAGATACACTTTGTGTGTTGTTGTGCTGTGTTAATAATTGTATGGCAAGGCATCACTTCAACTATGCAGGTGCGATGTCTTTTTCCACTGCTTAACATGGTTATATAGATAGACAGGAGGTTGTATTTTTTGGGTTTGAACCTTGTATAACATTCCTGTTAGGATCTGTAAACTAACTGTAGCATTTCTTTGGGTAAGGCTATATGTGGAAATCCACAGATGTGCACATAGTTAAGGTCTGTGTGCCTGATCACCTTCCTCTACACTCACTCCTATCTTGTGCTCTTTCTTTCTCTCTTCTGAACTTAAAGATGTCTGTATCTAAATTTAACAGATAGCTCACTAAGTGTTTTGAAAGTATTAGACCAATATTAATGTGCATTAATGGATCCAATATGTAATCTTTTAGGCAAGCTAAATACTGTATTTCAGGCTACAAGAAAGAGATATTTCTTGCCCTATTTTCTGAAGATTTTCATGGATTGGCTGGGTGCCCAGAATTTCAGTGTGGCCAATTCAGTGGTCAGGTGAGGTGAAGTTAACCACATGTATATAGTGAAGGTCTTTTAGTGTACAAGAGGAAACAGTCAGTATTTTGTCACTAGTATCTAATTACTGCTGCAACCAGTCTTAGTGAGTAGAGAATTTACTGCAGCAACACAAAATGTATTTTTAATGTATTTTCATCTGGTGTTTCACTGAATGTGTCCTGAGCTTCATGAAAGAAGGAAATGATAGCCCAGTGAATTCTTTTGTTTTGTTCCCTCTCATGGAAGTACTTTTCTGTAGGAATAATTGCCCTTTGCTTTCAGTGCTTCAGTTTGTACCTCGGAACGTGGATATTGGATTCTGCACCTTTAGCCAGCGCATTGAGAGAGGGCTGACAATGGCGTTCCTGGAGGTGAACAAGCACCAGGAGTCCTACAACTTCACTGTGCAGGTGAGAGGATGAGCATGGTTTGTGTCTGTCCCTTTTCCTCCCTCCCTTTTCCTCCCTCATCCTCCCTTTTATTGTCTGGATGTGTTTCATCCTGACAATAAAATGAGTTAGGTGTTCTCTGGCTGTCTAGGTCATGTAGACCTACGAGGCTTTGTCATGAAGTCAGTTGGGAGTTTCCCCCTAAAAAATAATAAAGCACAGCATGTAAAAGCTTTTACAAGCTTTTTGAAAAAATTATCCAAGGTGATGGTTTATATCCAAAAGCGTTATTGAATATGAGAAGGTTTATAATTTCTCAAATAAAAGCTGTTACAGCCCTTACCAGAGTCACTCCCATCATAGTTTCCTATAAAAGACTAAGGTGTGGTTAAAAAGTTTTTGTTGGAAGAAAGCTTTCAGGTCTCATTGCCATACTGGAGACCCTGTTAGGGAATACAGAAGTTACATGACCCTGCCATCATGTGAGCAAACATGCTAGTTGCTTCTGAGGCCTAGAAATATTTACAGTATATGATGTCTGTGACAGCTGTGACTGGAACTTCACACATGAAAGGTATTGCACATGTGCCGAGCCCTGAATCACAGAGCAGAGCTTAAAGCTGCCTGGAAAGTCAGTAATTCAATTTAATGAGATCAACTCCCTCTTCTGTTTGAATTCTTAAATTTAATCGAACTTTGTTGTAATACCAAACTCAGTAAAAATTTTATTATGTTGTTTAACTGACACCATAAATACCCATCTGTTGTACACTAAAATAAATTCAGGAAGAAAAATGACAAATTTTAGAGTACCTAAAGTACTATGTAGTATATATAGAAGAGTGCTTAGAACTTCAAACACAGTGTCACTGCATAGACTGAGGACAGAACATGCAAAACAATTTCTTGGACTGTCAGCTTAGCCAACTTACTTTAAATACTTCTTATTTTTTGGAAAAGGTTCATCTACATAAATACAGTTGCTGTGTATATTGGTGCCACAAAAATACTTCTAAGATCTGGTGGGTTTGGGTGTGCATGGTGCAGGAGATTTTTACCATCTTACCAAAGAGAACATCCATTTTCAGAACTTTCTTTGCCATAATCAATCTCTTTCTTCTGTTCCATGCAGTTTGGCATTTATCTAAGACTTATTTACGACTAGATTTATTTTGCTATCTGTCTTGCTAGGTGGTTTTTTTCTCATCATTTTCTGGGCTGTAGCTGTCAGATCATTCTGGATTATGATTGACCTTAAAGGATGACTCTTTGAAGAGGAATTCACATGCAACTTTGCCTCTTCTGAGACTAAGCTGGCTGAACCAATCTGGAACAGATGTTCCTCTGTCTTGATGTGAATTGCCCCCCTCTTCATATAAGAGGAAAAAGAAAAGTCTGTCAAGGAAGGGAAGGAAATGGCAGTGATTTGATTTTGCTGACCCTGCTTCAATGCTGTCTTTTCAGATACTGAACATAACTCTGAGCAGGCCTGGGGTGGCATTTCGACAGGGCCCTGTGAGCATTGTCTTTGCCATCCGAGACAGGTACGGTTTTCTCAATGGGTCTGAAGTCAGTGAGCAGCTCAGAAACTTGTCCGTGGTGGAATTCAGCTTCTATCTGGGCTTCCCTGTGCAGCAGATTGCTGAACGTGAGTATTTGCTGTTATCCAATACTGCAGAATACTTCTGTCCAGTATTTCCCTCTGTACAGTTCTAAAATGATTTCTTGAATAAGTGATAATGCAGCTTCAAGTGCCTAACTTGAATCATGAGTTCTGCAGGGCGGATTTGTGCCTCTGCTCACATTTTGGTGTTACAGCATCTTGCTGCTTTTGTCATCATACTTTCCTTTTGTGCTGGGTCAGTTGTGCTTAACCTGGCTTCGTCAGTTCATTGGTCTTAGTCCAGATCTAAAAATAAGAAAATCACTTAGATCAGTATTGATGTGAGGTACAGTCCAAGGTGTGTCTCTGTGCTTATGACTAGAGAGGCCTTTGCTAATTCTCAGGAGTTTCAGTACTTTCAGGGTTGTGCTGCCCTTAACCGTGTCTCTGACTTCTAGAAACTCCTGGGACACTGGCTCCATAAGTTGATATTTGCCCAAATAGTCTGAATTAATTTGTCTATGCAGTCTGTTATGTTTTAAAGTAATACCTTTCTCACTTTTTATGTACATTTGTATGACAAGTCTTTTTTTCCAGACCACCGTCATTCTAAACACAGATGAGTGGGAACTGCCTGCATAACAGAGCTTGCTTGACACTTGGCCTTGACAACTTATATTAGATTTTAGATTTTTCAGATGACTCAGGAACATAAGCAAGATCATGGGAGAATAGTACTTGCCTTTTTTGCTGGTGGGTGTCACTGACACAGCCCATTAATTCCCCATTTCTCCTATCTCACCATGCTTTTTGATTTTTTCAGTTATTTCTGTGAGCTGTAGAGATGCATAACATCTGTCACAGTGAGTTTTACAATATAGTTAAACACTTAGTGGAAAATCAGGTCTAATAGTAGCTGGTGTTCATTATGCAGCTGTGTATGTCAGTGAAAATACTGTAAAGAGTCACTGTCAACAGAAAAGTTGCTCTCCTTCACAGCTTTCAATCTAGGTAAGATGATTGCACAGGATACTTCCCTATTTACTGGATGCACTCTAAACATACTAGTTTTTTGAAGCTTTTTATTTCATGTTTTCAGCATATTTGATCCCTCTACTCTCATAATCAATTAAAAGATGTATGAGGTTGTTGTTAGTGGAGCCAGGACCAAGTCTTGAGAATCCCTGTCCATAGATGACCAGCATTTCTTTTTATTTTTGAAGCCCCAGAGCATCTCACATTGTGGGCTATGGTCTTTATTGCTCACTGAATGCAAATAAAATGTTGCTTTTGCCTTGATTGCTTGAAAGACCCCTCTCTTTACTCTGTGTCCTCTCTTTTATGCATTTGAGCTTGAGTTTAGGTAGCTTTTAGTCTCCGGTAATATTTTTGGTGTTGAGGGATGCTTTTTTTCCTGTGATGTAAGAGCCTACATCAGCTCTTACAGCTTTTAGTCTTGTCCACGTATTCTGAAATTATATTTGTGCATTTGCAGGTTACCCCTTGCTGAGAATCCATCTTCTGGATTGTGCAATTGAGCTACAGTGCAATTAGGTGATAACAGAATTTCTACCAAGGCTGGTGTAGCTTGAAAGAGAGCCTGGTAAAAGGGGAAGACATTCCTGTTCAAGATGAATGTACATGGTTCTCCTTGGGCTTGGAACTAGATGACCTCTAAGGTCCCTTCCAAACCAAACAATTCTATGATTCTGTTTTCCTTTCCTGACGCTACTTAGGAAATCGGAAATTACTTTAGGGCTCGTGTGAGGAGCTATCCCTGTGTTTGTGACCTGCATGTGTACAGTGCCTGGCACTGGGGATGATGCCAGTGCCAGTGGAGCCCTGTGGTCACTCACATGCCAATTACAAAGCAAAGTGAAGTAGGATGACTGGAGAGCTCAAGATTTTTTGGAACTATGAGATCTTCCCAAAGATTGCAATGTAGAAAACATGAGGATTTGGTGCATAAAGTGTCCTAAATTAAGGAACATAATGTCAGCAATTGACTTGCTTGCTGTTAGAGGAACTCACATCTACTATAGATTGATCCCATTGTAGAACAGCACATTTGGGTTTGAACTGGTCTAGTTTGGTCTCAGTAGTGCTTTAACAGGCACTGTTCTGGAATACCAGCCCTGGTGCTATTTGGTAAGTTGGCAAAGTGGGAACACAGTTTCTCAGATTACTGGAGCTGTGGGTCCTTCTGTCAGCAAGCACAGAAATTATGAATGTAGTTCAGACTCTTTTATCAGTGAGGCAACCACAGCCAGTTATTTTTAGCTGTTCCTACGGTTTTTTACACTGCTGCTGTGACTGGATTTTGAGCCCAAGGGTTTTAGATCTTCAGATTCAGAGCCAAAAATCCTGTCCCAAGGCTCGGCAGCATTGGGCAGATCCTTCCTGAAACATCTTATCCAACAGACTGTTGAGGGTGACCAACAGCCAGATCCTCAAAGCTACTTTAGCAGGGAGATGCCTAAATGTTTTTGTTTTCTAGAGCATCTGTAGCAGGGAAGGTGTTACAACACCTTAGATTGATATACCTGCTTTGGTCTGTGCTGATTAATATACAAACCTTTGCTTTCAGTGTGATTTTTTTTCTAGGAATGTTGGATATTTACATGTAAACCATCTATATATGTTAGTGTTCATATGTAAATATAAAATGTTCCATGCCATACTGTTCTGTGCCATTTGTGCCTTAGTTTATCAGGCATGCTGATAAACTAAGTCACCCTAAGTCATACTCTTGGTGTTGACTTTTCTTTTTCCCCTAAGGACTCTGTGCATGATCTTGTATATTTTGTAGCTGCATCTGAAGAAATTATTTGTGGGTGAACTGAGGCCAGGTCTCAACCCCCAGCCTTGGGGTTTTAAGTTGATCATACTCAAGAAAAGCTACTTGTGCATCTCTACATCGTTAAGTGAGACCATGACATCAATATCCCAAATATGAGCCTTGTTCCAGAGTGTGTATTTGCTCCTTGGCACTTGTTCACTTTGCATTGCCTTTCACACACTTTCCTCTCAGGGTTTTTATTCACATAAATAATATATCCTGTTTATAGTTTTAACTGTGTGGTTTGTCCCTTCCCATTGTTAACACCAGGAATTCTTTGTCTGTGTTTTCCCCACTCACATAGAGTCAGGATCAGGAGTGAAAGTTGTTTGGCAGATGTGGACTGTTTTTTGCAGGAATAGGGCTGTAAAAATGGCAAAACCTGGAAACTTCCAGGCTTCCTTCTTTCTTCACAAGACTTCTAGGTGACTTGAGCAATGTGTTTCTATTCAAATGTCCAGTTTACACCGTTCTCATGCTTATTTTTCATTGTCCACCTCACAGCTCATGTTTCAGATTGAAAATTGGTTAGATGGTCATGACCTACAAGTCAGCAGAAAGAAAACCAACTCTAATCACAGAGTTTGGGTGCTAGTTCATTAAAAATAACAGGAAATTATATATATACTATCTCTTTATGGCTGGCAGATTTCTTGGTGGACAGGTAAAGGCTAGCTGTGGAGTAGATGGCAATATTTGCCTTCATGAACTTACCCTGACTAAAGTTCTTTGTTTTTCTCAGGACTTCAAGTCCTAAGAGAGTAGAGAGAGTTGCCTTGGGAGTTGATAATTTTTAGTTGTAAGTAGCACTTTGATGCATGTCATCTATTTTGGCTGTCTTGGAGATGTTGCAAGGCCAATAGGATAAATGTAAAATTGTATGATATGGTCCAAGGACTGCAAAAATATTTGGCAATTTTTTCTGGGTGGATTTTGGATCAGGTTTTAAACAGACACAGTGTGTTGCTATTGCCCACACCCCAGTATCTGCATGGAATCTTATTTTTCATTTAATGCCTTCTCATTTCAAATACTGCATTCCCTCCATGCTTTCTACTACTGCTCTCTGTTGATCAGAAATAAGAACGATCAGCATGACACCATTTCTGTCCTGCATGGTCCCACACATCTGTAGGAGAGAGAGATCCTAAGAACATCTGGCAATGGCCACACTGCCTGAGTGGTGTGCCTTAGACTGCTCTTAGTAGGTCTCTGGTGAGCAGGTGACCCTTTCCCTTTTCATTCAGCCCCAAATCGATGCTGTTACACGGTATGGTGCTCCAGGGCTCCCTGTTAGCATCTTCTAATGATGCCAGCATCTACTTCATTAATGCAGCCAGAGTCATTAGCAGACCAGCTGCAATCTAGCTAATAATTGCATTTTGTCTATCCAGCTTCCCCCTCAGAATAACAATCAGTCAGTGCTGTTTGTAATTGTTAGTTCCAGAGGACATCAGAACTCTTGTAAATTTGATCTTACTGCAGTACTGAGACTCCAGATGAGCCCAAGGTCTGTGTGTCAGTGAGACACTAGAGTGACCTATGGTATAAGAATTGGAACCTGGATTGCCTGACTTCTGACAGTTTTCAGCATTCTTTGTCAGGTTTTAGAACCAGTCGTAGCTGGCAATGATCACAGCAGCACATCTTCCTTTTCTATGTCAAGATTTTCTGCTCAAGTTGGTTTATTTTTAAGTTGCATTAATTCTGGAAAGTTTAAATGAATAGTCACCCAGCAATTTGCATGAATTAAATCATTTTCAAGTACTAATTAGAAAAAGTGTGAAGAGCACAGTAAGTATTGAAGCAAAAGACGATTTTGGATTAAAGAAGAAAAAACTCACAATTCCTAGGAGTTCAAAGCATGTTGGTCACTGGACGGTTTTTGATTTCCTTATCGTACTTTTGCCATGCATTGGAAAACAACGGAATCAGTTTTCAGTTCAGTTTATGCTTTTTTTGTTCAGCTTCCATCTCTAAATTGAAGTAAACAATTGCATGACTAGAGTAAATAGAATTTCAATCTAAAAGCTACAATCAGAAGAATCGAGTAGCAGGATGCCAGAAATAAATGGGTGTGTTTAAATGGACTCTGAGGTGGTTTTTGCTTGTCTGAGAGTTTTGGAAATTTAATGCATTGTGATCACTTGCATAGAAGGCCATTGTTTCCTGTTCAGAAAAAAAGGACCATGTTCCAACACCCTTCTGAATAGTAAGTCACAGAGTACCAGCCAGGTGGTCATCTTGAAGCTAGTGGTGCTATTGCTGAAAAAAAGGTGGAATAACCAAATTTTCTTTCATTTTTTCCTTCCAGTAGGAGTTAGTTATAAATCCGTGAAAATAAAAGGTAAAATGTAACTAATGATTTCACCTTAACCAAAAAATTCCTAAGCTTTTTAATGGGCAAAAGAATCAGATTTTTGGTACACTGACAGAGAATGGCTTGTCTACAAATTCTTGCATTATTAAATTAGAAAAGCTTCAATTTTCTACTTCCCTGAAATGTGGAGTAGTGGCAAACTAGTCCACAACTGTGGACATCTTCATTCTAAATTGATCCAGCATGGGCCAGGTCATTTAATTGTTATGTGCTGCGTTCTTTCTGTTCATGAAATGGTTTAAAAATTAACCTTTGTATAATGCTTAGCAAGCTGCATCTGGATTAAATATTTTGAGAAAGTTAAGACCATTCCTTTTCCTTATTGCCATAGTGAAGCTTAAGACTTCCCTTGAGGAAACTGTTGGCCCAGCCCCCATCTTCACTTCTTTCCCAACATGTTTTTACTGCTCTCCAGTGGAAACCTTGGGAAAAATCTTATCTATAGTGAAGTCAGTAGAAATTGACTGTTTTCCTTACTGCGGCAAGGATTTCCCTCTAAAGCAGAGCTTTTTTTTTTTTTTTTTAATTGAGAAATTAGGAAAACTTGGAGCCACCAAGCGGAGGAGAAAAGCCATGAGGTTTATCTAGAGCAGTGTTTCTACATGTGGTTATTTGTGGGTTTTGTAAATAGAACTGCACAAGTCTGGAACACAAATCATACATGTTTAGTTCTCTGCTTTACATTTATTGCTTCCTTGTAGTTTCTGCCTCAGAGAAGGTCTTATTTTCATCCTGAGACACTCAGGAGTTGCCTCACTGCCCTTTGAGCAAGAGTCTGATCCTGCAGCTAGCTCAGTGAGAGTCACAGCTCAGGCAGTGAGCTTTTAAATTCCTGGGAGCAATGACCCCGGTGCAGCAGCTTGGAGTCTTTCACGTAATAAATCTGACTGTTTCACTTAGCTTCTTTTTGTTAGAGACAAACTCAGCAGTGTACATTGGGAGCACTTCCCTTGCCATTGTGTCTGCATTGCCTCAGGAGCAGGAATGCATCTGTGTAAATAAGATGCTTGCTGACAGTATAAATTATGTAGTGGCTTCTGGTTTTGTGTATGTTGTTTAGAAAACTGTTCTTAAGGATGTTTTTCCTCCATTCTGCTTATTTTTCAGCCTTTCATTATCCTAAGCTTAATGTGTCCCAGTTGATGAAATCTTCCTGGGTGAGAACAGGTATGTATGGTCTCTGTGAGAAAGTAAAAGTGCAATTAGTTTTGGTAGTGGGATAACTAGCCTGCATAAATATCAATAGCTTAGGGGTGCTGCATTTTTATGAGGTAATAACATGTCTGAGCTGAATAAATTCTAAAACCAAAGGCCCAGTGACCTGGAATATCTGGGAAATATAAATCCCTGGTCTAGAATTAAGTACTGAAATTCCTTGATAATGCACACAAAGCACTTTTTGTCTATAAGGCAGTTCATTCTTAGTGAAACAGCTCAGACTGTCAGGCATAAAGTATCTACTCTGCATGTTGCCAATATGCCACATTGATTTTTAGGTACCTATTTTAAGTGAAAATTAAAATTTTATTTCTGTGACACTTTCTACCAAAACATGCCCAGAATAAAACAGAGTGAAAATAGATGAATTCTGAGTACCTAAAAGAGTTTCATCACATTTCATCGATCCCTTCTGATTCGTTCACAGAAGATCCCTCCCACCAAAGTGTTCTGAGTGTTTTATTCTGTAATTTACAGATGTGCTTGAGCTGTCACATTTAGGTGCTCAGAGGCTGTTGAGGTTGCCTTCCTGCTGTAGGTCTTACCTGGTGCTTTTAAGCCTGACTGGTGAGGAGGCTTTGCCTTCCAAACTTGTTCTTAGGGTGCAGGTGCCCCACTGGATCCACTCTTGTATTCCTACAGCTTTTATCACCTCTAGTTCACCTGTTGTATAGACTTGCTCTTTTTTCCAGGTTTTCCTGTCTCCTCCCACCAGTCACCACTTCACTCTTCAAGCAGGAGAGCAAATTGCACCTCAATTTCTGATGCCCACGTGGTTTGTTTCAGAGAAGAAAGATTTAGAATTTCAGATAATGCTCAGTGATGTGGGAGAAGCTCCTATGTGTGTATCATAACCAGTGGCATCCTTCCTCAGAGATTTGTGTTGGCTTTTTTGGCTCCACCTGCTCCCTCTCTTGCTCAGCCTTAGGATTGTCCATTGCTGCTGAAAATTCCCTTAGCTCCTGCAGTAAAAAAAGGGTTCTTCCAGCTCTGAAATCACATTCCCTTGGGTTTTGATAAACTTCTGCCTGTGAGATTTTGAAAGCCAATTGCAGCAACTTTTTTTTTTTTTTTTTTTTCTGCAGAGGAATTTTTTGTAGTCTCAGTTCTTGCAGGATTCTGGGAAGAGCTGGTAGACTTTGGCTGAGTCATTGCTTTCAGTCAGTGTTTTGTATTTTAAGGGTAATGAATCATGACATGGGAAAATGATAGAATCCATGCATGTAAAGATTTTTTAATATCAAATTACCCAGATATATGTGCATGTATCCCAGTAGTCATAAAAAGCTGGGATATACTCTCCCTCTGTTGTAGAATACAATTCATGCTATTAAACATAATTTATTGATACTGAAATCCAATACACAGGCAAGAACAGTTTTCTGCTTGGTGTATATAATAGCCTTAGGTCATTGTCTGTTTTGCTATTTAATTCTGAGATACTTAGTCTGTGATTGAATTTAGAAGACAGATACTGTTGATCTCAGTGACAAATCATGAAAATGTTTCCTTTTTCTGATATCTGCAGTGAAAGCTTCAAATTGAAAAAGTGGCTTTAATAGATTTGGTTTAAAAATTAAAAAAAAAATTAAAATTATATTTAATTGATTTTATCCAACTGGTGGCTTTTTATTAACCTCTAGACTTAATAAATGCGGAAACACAGAAAAAGCGGATTTTTAAAAATACGTATATTTTTAGTGGAGGAGAATTAAAACTGAATTTATTTGATGCAGTCAGCAGTGAGCTGGTTTGCTGTCCTGGAGGATTGTTCAGTTGGATCATTTGAATGATTACTGCTCCATTCACTCCACATTTCTCCAACTGGATGCCATCTTGCTAGTAAAAGTCCACTCCTTTTTTCTTCTTCCTTCAGGGATTCCTCTCAGCATTGGCTGCCCCAGTGACCCAGGGTACCTGGTTGCCAAGTGAGCAGGGCTGCAAACCATTTTCTTGTGCTGTGATTGGCATATTTGTTAATCTTATCTGGGCAAGTTGCACTTGAATACACAGCTTCATTCATGTGCTGCTGTTCTACTTTTTCTCCAGGACTCTGAACCCTTGCCCTCCCCATCTCCAACTCGGTACACAAGTGTTGGTACATCTCCAACACAACACTTTTGACTGCAATTAGTTGAAGCAGACAATTTAGACTAAGTTTTCTCTTTTAGTAGTTTTTAAAAATTCATTGGATGCTCATGATTTTATGCATTTTTAGAATTTAAATAGTTTCCTTATTATCCTGGGTCTGTCTAGCCTGGTTCAAGTTCCAGAAAAATCCTCTGGCTGAATTTTTTTCCCCCTCAAATTACTTATTTTGGGGGGAAAAAAATTCACTCCACATTTCTCTAACTGGATGCCATCTTGCTAGTAAAAGTCCACCCTTTCTTTCATCTTCCTTCAGGAATTCCTCTCAGCATTAGCTGCCCCAGTGACCCAGGGTACCTGGTTGCCATGTGAGCTAACCATTTTTTTGTGCTGTGATTGGCATGCTTGTTAATCTTATCTGGGCAAGTTGCACTTGAATACGCAGCTTCATTCATGTGCTGCTGCTCTACTTTTTCTCCAAGAACCTTGCCCTCCCCATCTCCAACTTGGTATCACTTCTGAACACAACACTTTTGACTGCAATTAGTTGAAGCAGACGATTTAGACTAAGTTTTCTCTTTTAGCAGTTCTTAAAAATTCATTGGACGCTCATGATTTTATTCATTTTTTTGAATTGAAATAGTTTCCTTATTATCCTGGGTCTGTCTAGCCTGGTTCAAGTTCCAAAAAAATCCTCTGGCCAAATTTTTTTCCCCCCCAAATTACTTATTTTGGGGAGAAGAAAATTCACTCCACATTTCTCTAACTGGATGCCATCTTGCTAGTAAAAGTCCACCCTTTCTTTCATCTTCCTTCAGGGATTCCTCTCAGCATTAGCTGCCCAGGGTACCCTTGCCCTCCCCAGCTCCAAGTCGGTACAGAAGTGTTGGTACATCTCCAACACAACACTTTTGACTGCAATTAGTTGAAACAGGCAATTCTAAGTTTTCTCTTTTAGCAGTTTTTAAAAATTCATTGGATGCTCATGATTTTATGCATTTTTAGAATTTAAATAGTTTCCTTATTATCCTGGGTTGGTTAAAGTTCCAAAAAAATCCTCTGCCTGAATTTTTTTTTTTCTCCCACATAATTTATTTTGACTTTTTCCCACCAAATGTTTCCCTTTTCCAGCAAGTAACCTCCACCTGAACGGGTCAGAATTCCCATTTAAATACAGGCGCTCTCGAGTTATCCCTGAGCTGTCCCCTGGCGACTCAAAGCTTGTAATTGAAGTTGTGGAGAAGAAGCTGAGAAGTTTTACTAATGAATGTGTTTTCTTGGGCTGTTTTCTGTGCCATGCAGTTCTCCTGGGTGTGGTTGACCAGCGGGTTCAGGAGGAAGTGTTCCGGGCTGAGATGGAGCGGAAACTCGCTCACCTCTTCAACGAGGCTTTGCTCAGAGGCAGGATCTGGAGACGGGCCAGCTTTGCAGGCACCAACATTGTGCAGGTACTAAGAGGGTGAAAAACAAAGCATAATAAATTACTGAGTCAGTTAACATGAGTGTTAACAAAGTGTTTGAGTTGACAAATGTAACTCAAAAGCATGCGTCACCTTTAGCTAGTTGGTGATACTTGTGTTTTGCACCTAAAATATGGGTGTTCTTTCAAGCACCACATATGTCTTTTAAGCTAAACATAACAAATGCAAATAACTGATTACTAAAAACTCTTGATGGCTTCATAGAAACAACAGTTAAAATTGTTTTACCGACGTCTTATTTTAAAAATGTTCTATCTTGTTTGGCTTTCATGATGTGCCTAGCAAAAGGAGACAGGATGATCATCTGAAAAACATTTATCTCCTGGGACAGCTACTTCACAGCTCTCTGATGTTTTGGCAGTGGTGTTGAAATACAAAATAGAGTTGTGTGGCTTGGTGCAGCAGTAGAGTAGTTCATTCTACCCCTTAACTTCTTACTTGTCACCGTACTCGTGGTCACAGGGTTGGATTTCAGGTAAAAATGATTATTCACACCAAATTTTGCACACATAGCAACTTCTGTTATCTGAATTCCAGTGCTGCTGTAGAGTTTTAGAGTCACAGGTGGATTTATTCACATTAAGTCCAAGAAGACTTTACTATTTAATTTAAAGTTTGAAATTCTCATGTGTTCTTTCTAGTCAGTTCAACAATCTGAAAGCCAAAGTACTTTTTTAATGGCTCATCTTCTTAAAAATTACCATTTCCAGCTAATTCATTGACAGTTGGTTTACCTCCCAGATGCCCTTTTTGCATTTCAGATCTATTGTCTTTATTTAATTTAATCCTATGGTTTTTGCTACCACTTAAATTTCCAGATGTTGGGATATTTTTACTTCTGCTTTCCTGTCTCAGAAACATCTGTTTCAGTAATAGAGGTTTTATTTTATTTTTCTTCTGTACAGCTTTGAATTGCTGCTAATAGGTGTCTGCTTCAGATCTCCTATTCCCAGCACCTCTTATTGCACTTTGTTCATTATGCCTTTGTCCTCCTTTTGCATATAAATTAAACAAATATTCCTTATGTTGCTAGTGAAGATGCCACAGCCTATAAAATGTGTATGTTTAGATTACACTTTTATGACTTTGCACAATAAAGCTCAGGTAGTTTATTTTTTCTCATGCACAAAATTATGGGCACATCCTTTTTAGATAAGGGGTGGTATTTTGGAAAGTGAAAATACAGCATTTTTTTCTTTTGACTTTGTGTTATGTACTGGGACATAAGATGAGATCTGCAGCTCGTGTTCCAGACAGCAGTGCTGCTCATTTATGCCACTTAATTAGTGCAAAGAGCCTGCCAACTGCTGGCTTTGGGCAGAGCAGGGTTCTGTTCATTACAGTCAGCACATCTTACCATCACAGGGCTTCTCCAGGTGCTCCCAGCCCACCCTTCCAGGTAGGGTTAGAGCTGAATAAAGGAGATGGGGAAGGAGAGAGGCTGAAGAGAAACCTTGCAGTGAAGTGTGTGTGCTGGGTGTGCTCACAACAGCAGGTACCTGCAGGTGCCACAGCTCCTTGGTACTGCCTTGGCAGGATGCTCAGGCAGGTAAGACAGCCTGAAAGGCTGTGGTGTGCAGCTGCAGTGATGGTGAGCTCCAGACTGAAGGATAGTTCCTTTCCAGGATGTTCCCCTGTTAGGTGAGGATCTTGTCCATAGATATCTGCCATAAACCTTTTACTGCTGTTGATTCTGTTCCTCTTAGCCAAGTTTATAAGCTGTGTTTCTATCTTCTGGGAGAGCTAATATTTCTTGTGCTCTACATTGACATTTTCCCATACATATTTCTTGCACACAAATCAGTGACTGCAATGATAGTAGAGCACAATGAAGTGAAAATAAGAAAAAAAGCTGCCAGCACCACAAGTGTTGCACAGTTTTAACAGAACATGTTTATATATCCATTAAAGACTAGACTCACATTTCACTTGCCTTGTGACCCTCTAGACTGGAGTTTTTCCTGAGGTGAAATATATTTATAGTGTATTGAAATGTGACATTTCTAAGCCCTGTGGAAAATCAGGACTGCAGGTCAAGAGGTGAAGCAATTATTTGTGAATGTTACTGCAGGCATATTAGTTTCCTTTCACGTGCTCAGGAAATAGAAGTGATACCTTTTGAGGTTTAGATTTCATTTCTGAAGGCATATGTTAGTGCCTAAGAATGTGAAAAATGATGCTTTAAGCCTGGGCACTCTGAAGAAGAGCTTTGGAGGGTACCCAAATAGCAGGCTTTCCCCTCCTGTTTCACTGTCTGTGCTGTTAACAGGTGGCACTCCACGATAAAAAGAGAAAAAAGTCTGTAACCATTATGTACAAAACCCCTCTGAAGCCTCAAACCTGGTTGTTGTACTTCTGATAGTCCCACTGATTTTTGTGTGATGTTGTATTAATATTTCACAGAGTAGGTCTTACATATTTTCAATGTGCATCTTCTATTGCTGCAAATTTGAAGGCATGTGCTTACTGTGGCTTGCATTGCATCTGCAGAGACCTGTGCCATATTTATATTTTAATATCTGCAATATATATTTTATTATATTATAGTTTACTGTAATAATTCTCATTACATTTTTTAGGAATTTGAGGGCTTAATTGTAGTTTAAAAACACAGCAGTAGGTAATAAAAAACAATTAATTTTCTTTTATTTCAACATGCTTGGTCCTTTGAACCTAATAGAAAGTGAAAAGCTGATCCTAGTAAATTAAACAAAGAGGAATGTTCTGATTTAAAGAACATGCTAGGCAGCATTTTATTTGCAGTGTGTGTGAGGAGTAGCAGCTTATGAGAGAATGCAGTGACTGAATTGAGCTTTTCATTAAAGCAAAAATTCATTCTTGTGTTTTTCTGCTGACAGCTTGTGTGTCTCTCCTGGCTGAGGAAAGCCTGTCTTGCTGTGAGGTTTTAGGTTTATAAATGAAGTCTTGCTATGAGTTTTTAGGTTGATAAGTGAAGCCTTTGGGCACTGCTGCTGCTTCACCTTTTCCTCTGAGGCTTTTGGCCCCTCCAGCAGCCGGCCCAGTCAGCAGCTGACCCCTCTTGTCAGGTTGCTCACAGCCTGCTTGTGCCTCTGTGTGCTGACCACAGTACAGCTTGAATTAAGTGCCCAGATACTAAAATCCTACTCTTAATAAGACAGAAAGAGGATTTTTTTTGTTTATTTTTTTCCCAGTATGATGAAGGAAGGCAAGAAAGGGAAATAATCCTCCTGCACGAGCACTGGAGGTTGTATGTGCATATCTGCTTGTTTCTCACTGGTGCTCAGCCTTCCAGACCCTGAAACAGCTCACCAGGGTTTCCTTGCTCCTTCCTGGATTCCTGACCAGGACATCCCTCTGACTGCCCAGGACTCTGAGAATGCCTTGGAAGCTTCCCCACCACTTGTATTTCCATGCCTGAAATTACCAACTAGATTTTGTTACCAAGGCAACTCTGTTCACTGACCTATGATATTCACTTGAAAACACTTTTTAAATTAAATTTACTGACACCTGAACACAGTTAAGCCTTTCCTCTGTGGAGGTTAAATGCACATCTAGTATCAACAAAGATGGTATCATTTATGTACACAGGAGTTGAATTAGTCTTTTCTTATTTTTTTCCCCTGACTTTCTGCCTCCTGCATTTAAAATTCTTCTATCTCTTCCCTCCCTCTGTCATCACTGCCAAATGTAAAACGCTTAAATGCTTCCTTACATGTGGGCTGCTTTGCTGGATGCCTGGCAAATGCTATTTGACTCTGCTTGCATTCTTATCATTCTCAAGGACAGAGACTAAAGCAGTCTGAAGCTGCACAAAGAGTGTAATTTGGAACCATGTGTCAGAAAACTTAGAATCCAGAAACTCTGTAATAACCAGGTACAGTGACTGTGTACCTCAATTCTATTACCAGCTTTAAAAGAGTTCAGGCCCAGTGTGCCATTTCCTGTGTTTCAGCAAACTCAGAGGCTAGTTACAAGAATCAGTAAGTAAAATTAAGTTGAAAACTGAGGTACTGGTATTGTCACAGGTACTGGGTTTATGTACAAATCTAATTATTTTGTATCTGCTTCTAGACTACCCTGCTAGTCACCAGCTTTCCCCGAACAGAAATCCATAACCATTTCAAACCATGGTTTTGAAATTTTGTCTGCAGCTTCTCTCTATGAAGCTTCTCTCTCTGTATGGTGTGAGCAGTCATAAAATATTGTGTATTCAGAAGAAATTATTTCAGATAAAATTTACCTTAAAATAGTGACCTTAGTTTATCAGCATTATCCTGCACGTCCACTGAACTTTTTTGTGCTTGTTCCCCTGTTCTGTATACTGTGTTGAAATACCTCCAGCTACTTCTTCCTGTCTCCACTCTCCCTGTTCTCACTCATCCCTGTTCCTCAACATAGGGAGCCAAGTGCTGTTGTTTAATTCTGTGTTAAAATTTGTCCAGTTTCCATTGCAACTTGCACTGAAATCCTGTCCTTCTTACCCTCTGCCTTTTCTAAAGGCAGCTGTGGAGAAGTTCTTTGTTAACCCATACAGGCAGCTTGGTTGCCATGATGTGGGTAACACATAATTGTTGGATTCTTCACAGGCCATAAAATATATGACAGCTCAGTTTGAAAATTTCTAGTTTTCTGTGATTCTCTGCCTATGCACGGAGAGGCTTCATGAAATTAAAACTAAGAACCCATTGATTTTCACTCCATGTGAGTTAGGTGCTGTTTGGGAAGGTTTCATCTGTGCTGGGAGCAGATACCAGTCTGTGTTCTCTGCTGCTCTGTGCACTGAGACCAGGCTGTGGCAACACCCCTGAAGCACATGTAATATAACATAAAGCTAAGGCATTTGTTAACCAATTGTATATTTGAGGTCAATGAAGCCAGATTTAGCTTTACAGCTGTCTGTTTAAACCTCATTTATTGATGCTGTTTTGTTACCTTCAGTCAGGGATTTGTTTTCCCTTAGCTGGTAGAAGAGGGAATGGTGTTCAGGTGAGCAGCAGCATCATTTAATGGGTCCTGTGGTCCTGTTAGCAGTTCTTTTTGTGTTTCAGAGATCTGCACATTTTTCTGCTCTATTTGTAGATGTGCTGTTTCTTGCATCAAATATGGCTGACACTGAAAATTATTTTTTGCTTTCACTTGATTTGTCCTAGAAGATTTTGATTTTTATAACAATTGTGCTTTCTTGTTTCATTTTTGTCCCCTACATATATATATATATATACACATATCTATATCTATATATCTATATCTATATATATATATATATATATATATATATATATATATATACACACACATCTTGCTGTTACCATTCCTAAACCAGAACATCATTCCTGTTGAGCTAGAAATTGGACTTCTTTCTTTCAACATTATTTGTCTAGTTGGAAGCTAGGAAAGAAAACAATATAAAGATTTGCTTTTGTAAGCCTCACATGCAAACATTTGTGTGTTTGCTTTACTGTAGGCCTATGGGCATTTTCTGAGATTATAATTGATTAAATATGTACTTTATAGCAGAAGGATAATTCTGAAGGAGGCAAAATGCATTGCTCTATTTATGTCAATTCCTTCCAGAGCCCTTCAATCTCTTTTAAAAAAGCCATGACAGAATACCTCCTACTGTTTATTGTCCTAATTCTAGTTTGAGCTCACCATTACATGGTAAATGGTTAAACAGAGGACAGTTGTTACATAAAAAGATGTAATTTTACAGGAATTCAAAATCTCATATGCAATGTAGATGTTTGATGGTTTGAGAGTATCTACAGGGCTTCCTCATAGCATGCATTCTTTTGGTTATTAATGTCTTTAGATGTAGGTAGGAAGAATTCCTTCCCACAGCTTTCAATACATTCCTTCCTGAAGAAAGGTGGATGCCAAGGGGAGCTGTGTGCAGGATGAAGGTGATTGTGAAAGTGCTTAAGTTGAAACAGAGCAAACAGTTTTATTTGATGCTAACAGAATATTCACCTGTGTAGCTACTTAACATTTAGAAAAACTGGAGCAAAGAGGTGTGTGTGTTATGAATAACAAGTCAAAGTTAGAGTAGGCATTTAGAAGGGAAAGTGCAGTCACACTTCTTCTAACCAACCATTGCTAAAGGCAGTAGAGGCTTCCAGGGTGGCACAGTGTTGGCATCTTTAGAGTGACAGCAGTTCTCTTACTTACCAGATGTGTACATTTTTATGGTACAAGTAGGGGGGAGGAAAAGGAAAGGTTAGCCATAAATATGTATTTTATAAGGGATCTTGAAATTGAAATAGAACTTCTCTGGAAATTTTCCTTTCAATTACAACAGAGGAGAGAGAGTATGAACTCTTAAGACAAAATGTAAGGGAGCTCCAAATAAATACAACTTCAAATGTAACAGCTTTGCAATTTCTTTCCAGATTGTGAACGTGTCACGCTTAGTTGGTGTTGATAACCCTGTGGAGCTGATCTACTTTGTGGAGGACCAAGATGGGGAGAGGCTGAGTGCTCTGAAGTGCTCAGACCTGATGAACAGAGTGGACATCCAGCGGGCTGCCATCATCCTTGGGTACCGCATCGAGGGCAGCGTTGCACAGCGTAAGCCGTGTGTCATCCCCACCTCTGCCAAGCCCTGTGTATCCACACCTCTGCCAAGCCCTGTGCCATCCCCACACCACTGCCAAGCCCTATGCCATCCCTACACCTCTGCCAAGCCCTGTGCCATCCCCACACCACTGCCAAGCCCTATGCCATCCCTACACCTCTGCCAAGCCCTGTGCCATCCCCACACCACTGCCAAGCCCTATGCCATCCCTACACCTCTGCCAAGCCCTGTGCCATCCCCACACCACTGCCAAGCCCTATGCCATCCCTACACCTCTGCCAAGCCCTGTGCCATCCCCACACCACTGCCAAGCCCTATGCCATCCCTACACCTCTGCCAAGCCCTGTGCCATCCCCACACCACTGCCAAGCCCTATGCCATCCCTACACCTCTGCCAAGCCCTGTGCCATCCCCACCTCTGCCAAGCCCTGTGTATCCACACCACTGCCAAGCCCTGTGCCATCCACACCACTGCCAAGCTCTGTCCCATCCTCACACCACTGCCAAGCCATGTCCCATCCACACCTCTGCCAAGCCCTGTGCCATCCCCACACCACTGCCAAGCCCTGTGCTGTCCTCACAACACTGCCAAGCTCTGTCCCGTCCTCACAACACTGCCAAGCTCTGTCCCATCCTCACACCTCTGCCAAGCCCTGTGTCATCCCTACACCACTGCCAAGCCCTGTGTCATCCACACCTCTACCAAGCCTTGTCCCATCCCCACACCACTGCCAAGCCCTATTCCATCCCCACCACTGCCAAGCCCTATTCCATCCCCACCACTGCCAAGCCCTGTGCCATCCCCACACCACTGCCAAGCCCTATTCCATCCCCACCACTGCCAAGCCCTGTGCCATCCCCACACCACTGCCAAGCCCTATTCCATCCCCACCACTGCCAAGCCCTGTGCCATCCCCACACCACTGCCAAGCCCTGTCCTATCCCCACCACTGCCAGCAAAGGCAAACAGGAGGGGTGGATTTACCTGGGCAGGTTATGGCACTGCATGGTGCCCACTGTTGCAGTGCTTTGTTTTTGGAGTGCTGCAGCTTTGCCACTGCTGAGGAAATGAATTTTAGCAGCCTTGCAGTGAGCTGTGCAGTGCTGTTTTGCCTCTCTGAGCTAAGTGTTGCAGCAGGGTCCTTAAGTCCAGCCTCGCTGCATTCACTGCGTGGTTGTGCTGGAAAAGCACAGTGCTGGCTAAAGACCTTCCTGCCATTTCCATGTCATCCTGCTAGGCCAGTATTTCTTTACAGTTTGCCTTGTCCAGGAACTTGCACAAACCCCACAGCTGGGAGTGCATGGGTATGAAATTGATGTTTCCTTTAGTTAGTGTATTCTAGTTGAATGTTTCCTTTAGCAGTTATTCTAACACCAGTTACTGCTTTGTTGTCTGAATTATTTTTTCGGTGAAAGATGTACACTAAGAGTAGTTGAGGCATTTATTTCTTCTGTGGAATATGATTGACCTTGGTTTTTCTTGTTTGTCCATCAGCAGTATATAAGTAATATGATCTTTTAATGAATATAATATAAAAGTAATGTGATTTTTTTACTAGATACCCATCAGAATAAATAGGATAGGTCATGTAAACTCATTTAATTACTTTATTCAGGAGGCTTGGTATATAAATAGTTAAACCCATTTTCAGTTAGTAGCGAGACAGAATACCTACTCAAAATTCTGTGTTACCTTTAAGTTTCTTTCCTATTTGTATCTGAGGAAGAGACAAGTATGATCTGCAAAATACCTCATTGGTATGAAGGTTTAATTACCTTTTCTCATTTCTGTGCAATATGGAGGCATGAGTTACATGGTACCACAGGGTATTTTGCCAACAGAGCAAGCATGTGTAAGAGATTTAAAATTCTCTGCAGAAAGAAAAGAAAGAAAATAGTAATAATTGTACCATCTGTATGTGTTTCTAAATTTTGTCCCTCTTTAAAACACTTGTGTACAGATAGGTCAGTAGCTCATATACATCTCATCAATATCCATTAATGGACTGTAATGCTGGTTAGATGGAAGTGAAAAACGATGCAAGAGTAAATTCTCTTTACAAAAATGATAAATGTTGAACAAACTCATAAAGTGTTCATAGCTTATAGTGCATGTTGGAAATTTTTATCTTTGACCTGTCATTCGAAAGTTCTTCTAAGAGTCATAGAGTCATAAAAATCCTTAAATGCTTCTATTGGAAGAAACTAGAACAAAAAAATAGAAATACTCTTTTTAACTTGAAAACATCATTTTTAGAAAGTACATCAATTTGATTAGAAATGTATTATTACTATGATTTTTTAGTCCCATGATTAACCACTGTGCAAAATTAACAAATAAAAGTTTTGTCATTTATTTCAGTTTATCTTTTGCAAGAATAACTTGTTTGATTACACTTCCCAGCAGTTTTGTTTTCTGCTTGGGGCTAAAGGATCTCACACACTGACAATAAAACAGAGGGAAGAAAAAAAGTAATCAGCAATGCAGAACTGTACACATTGTGGAGGAGGTTCAAATTGGTTTTGATAACAGAATGTTAAAGAGAAGAGGCAGCTGGTAATACTGTCTAAGGCAGGAAACAGGCAGCAATGTTGGAAAGTCTATCTTACCTTTGCTAGTGGTAGAATAATTTTTTTAGACCCCTTTCACTATGTCAACTTAGCTTTGGGTTACAGGATGATGTGACAGAAGAGCCATTTTCATTAGTATTTTAAGTACAGCTCTTCAGAAGGTGGGCCAGGACAATTGATCTCCTGCCCCATGCTTCCTGAGCCCTTAACTTACAATGGAATGGCATTTCCTGTGATGTGCAGCTGGTTTCTGATAAACTCCTTAACTAGCATTTACAAGAACATAAAAATACATAACCTTGAAGTGTCCTCAGTTGGAAATATAACCATGTAATATTGCTGTGTTCCTTTTCACTTTCCAGCTGTGGAGAGGCTGAAGGAGCCCACGTCAGAGACTCAGAACAGCAACCTCTGGATTATCGTTGGGGTGGCAGTCCCAGTTGCTGTGGTGCTCCTGATTGTTATTATTTTATACTGGAAACTCTGCAGGACAGACAAGCTGGAGTTTCAGCCAGACACAGTGAGCAACATCCAGCAGCGACAGAAGGTAAACGGGGAAGCTGTGCTGAGAGAAGCTGGGGTATTCTAAAAACAAAGGAATGTGAGACTATGGGGAGCACCTGGCATCCTTAACTAGCATGTGTAAACACAGTTTGAGAGCATTCCAGTTTAGAGGGAAAAAAAAAAAAAGAAGGAGGGAAGCAGTCTAATGATAGTTGAAGTTACGAATCCCATAGTGTTTTATTTATTCTCCTGGGTATTTGATATTGCATTAGATAGATCCATCCTTCTGAAATGTGGGCACTGAGGCTGAAAGGAACTCGTCTTTATCACTTCATTTCAAGGCTGTGGCTGGGACTAAATAAGAAGAAATGTACTGAGTCTTGAATCACTGACCTTGTTTTCCCCAGAAGGCTGAATTTTTCTTTGGAGAGTTTCTGCTAACCAAATCTGACAGCTAAAGTGCACCACCCATCATACATCATCCTGGAACTAGAATTTGCTAGAACCTGTCCTGGCTGCTATGTGTTCTGCCAGGGCTGTTTTTATTGCAATTTTGAGAACCTGTTGCAGTACTGGCACATAAATTAGTGGATCTGTATGTGCCTGCATAAGGAGCTTGTTGGCCAGTTGGTTAGGATAGTGAGAAATTCAGTACTCTTGTCTTTCTCTTGCCCAAGAGTGTAAATCAAAAAATTTGTGATCCAGGTTTTTCACAAAGGATGTATTCAGTAAAAAGAAAGATAAAATGTCTGAAAGGTTACTTTATTTTTACAACCAAAGAGAACCTATGTGTGTCAGAAATTCTTGTTACAGACTATACCTTCAGAAGCATTAATAAAGGCAGAGTAATCTGCCTGTGCTAATCCTGTGGTACTGCAGTCACATTCTGCTCTGTGACCTCGTGTTCAGTCACACAGTTTTCTCCATAACAAGCCTTGTCTGTACACCATGCTCTCTTTTCAAGATAATTAACGATGTGAAAGATGAGAGGACCAGAAAGCGCTCGCACTTCCAAAGCAGTCAGAACAAATCAATAGCAACTTCCACTTGTCTTGTGACTGAGAATTGTGTGTTGGAATCCAGGCTGGCAACAAGTGGTACCCTTTGATGAACACCACCCCCTGGTGCCTTGTTTCACCTCTGCTGGGGTAATATGTAACGCAGTTTTTTGACTGAGGAAGTTCCCCACAGTAGTTTTGACTAATTTGAGAAGGGTCATACAAGAGAGGGCTGTTACCCTCAGTACTCTGTTTGATCACTTTTTCTGTTCCTCTCTGCTAGCACAAGCTTTTTTTGTGAGGAAGCTGTTGGGTTGTATTGGCTGTAAGGCCAGAAACATCTTTCATGTAATTACTTCCTTTTAAGAAAATGGCTCAGTTGCTTTTCCCCACTGCTTCCACAGTACTCTTCATCTTAATCATTCATGAGTCAGAAGCCTCAAACTTGTTTATATGCAGGTCTCATTTTGGATTGCCTAGGGAACTTGTCACTTTGCCTTCTTTGGGGAAGTTGCTGTAAGCAAACTAGAAAGAACCAGTAAGGACATCCAGTTCCATCCTTGTGCCACTGGAGGTAAAGCAATAAAAAGTGTCTTAAATTTTTATCACTTTGCACATCAGGCAGCTGGAAGAACCTACTTTGCAGACCATTTCCTCCTTTCCCTGGAATAAAAGCAGTATTCTGGATTCCTTACTGTCAGGCTGTCATTGGGATTTCATGTCTTCAAACAGTGGGCTGGAATTCTGGGTCAGAATAGGGCGTATTTAACCACCACCAAAGACCCCCAGACAGTAAAAACAGCACACAAATTATTGGGGACATTTTATCTGATCCTTTAAAATTTTGCTCTGCCTTTTAAGATTTTCTATGTATTTTATACTTTTTATTAGAGTAAATGCAAATAAGTAATCAAAGGAGTGTCATCATTAGTGGTCTGGTATTTATGTCTGTAAACTCCATAAAAATGGACTAGGCTTCCTCTTCCTCACCACAGCCACATTTCCATTCTCTATTTTCAGAGCTTGACCTTGCTACTGAAGGAAGGTGAAAGCCTGCAATACATCTGTAAATAGAAAGATATTTAGATTAAAGATCTGAGTTTTTCTCTTGGAATCTATATTTCATGTTGTAAAAAAACGTAAAGATGTATTTATAGTGTGCTAGCTCTTCTCACTGCCATTAATATTTAACAAAAATTCATGTAAATATAGAGTTTGTCATTAGCATAGATATGACTGGAAATAGGAGACAATACTTTTCAGCCTTGTGATAAGTCTGTAATGTGTTTTGTGCTTGAAAATGTGTGTTGATTGGCTGATAAGAAACTGAGACACCTGTTTCTTGTTTGGCTGATACCAGATATCCTGCTGCTGGTGGATCTCCAGGGGTGTCAACAATCTTTCTTCAGTATCTTCAATTAGCCGCTTTAACATAGCAGTTCAGTGGGCAGCATAATGATCTGTTAGAATTTACAGTAGCAGCTGAGAGCAAATTATGTTACCTGTGACTTAAAAGAAGGGGAAAAGCCTGTGTGCTTCGTGCTGCAGAGACAAGACTAGAAGGATGGTTTCTTGGAACATGGAGAGAGAGAGAACTCTGTAAATGTACTGGAAATGTGGATTGCATAAGTAAGCCACTGGTTGTGCAGGAGCTTTTTATTCTTTGTTAGAATCTCTCTTACAAATTGCATTATCCTCTTCAGGGAGATCCTTAGACCCTACAAATTTTACTGGATTCCATATCCCCATGTGTCAGTCATATGCTTCCTTTCTTCTCTGCTCTCATTTAATTGTTTCATTCTGCTTTGAAACTCTTGGATTTTCCTGAAGCATTTTGGTATTCACTGAAACAATATAAGTTTTATTTTTAATCTTCTATATGTAAAGATTTACTTATACAGAGTAGGTGTGATTTCTGTGTTCCTATGAACACCATTACAAGTAAGTCATAAACTTCATAACTTTACAGTCTATCTTCTGATGGAGTCCACTGCTATTATCTGCTGGCAATTAGACCCTACATGACTTTTGGGTGTGTGGGGTTTGGCTGCTGGGGTGCACCTTGGTGAGGTGGGTGAAATACTCCTGCAAAGAGTATTTAGAGGGAGCCTGTTATTAAGGGATTTTTTTATTTATCTGCTGCCTCAGTGAATATAAACATAAGTACATGGGAAAGAAATCTTTTGTGGGAACTGATGCTAGCAAAGCCAGGTTGCATCATGAAGTAAGGAAAAATAAAGGATCTTGAAGAGATTGTGATTTGCTAATCCATCAATTTGCGTCAGAACAGGATTAATGACACCTGTAAAATGTTAGGTTTCCATTGTGGAGATTAAATGGGAAAAGATGCTTAGATCAAAGTTGTTTTTATGCTTCTTAAACTGAGAATTAAGGAAACAGGGGAGAGCAGTGAATCCATGCAAGATTCATTGGTCTGTGCAAGGATAATTCTTTTGAAGAGATGATACTAAGATATTTAAAGGGCACATCAAATATTCATGACTTGTTCTGTAAGCCATAGCATCCTACTGGAAATTCACCTTGATGTGACCTGGGCTGTTGCTCTGGATTAAGATGTCCTTGCCTTACAAAATAAAAAGATGCACAAGTGGTATATTTAAATAACAAGACTTTTTCTCTTGCCATTGCCTGTATCCACCTATATGCCTATATGCTTATATGTTGTTGCTTAGGGTTTTAGTGGAAAGTGTTTTTTGTACGGGTGATTAGGTAGAAAGGGTTTACGATTTGATTGTATTTGGGAATATGTATTTTTAAAAAACTTATGGCACTTAGGAAAGTTTGTGGGTTTTTTTTTGTTGGATGGTGGAGATATTGTTGTGATTTTGTTGATGACATTGGTGGGAATTTGACGCTGTTTGTTTTGCTATTTTACTTTTAGAAACTGGATTTTTGGAGCAGGTTTTTTGACTTCGTTTTTTTTGATGGTGAAGCTAGTTTTTAGGAGAATTTGGATGATTTTTTTTTAACATTTTTGCTGTTGTCCTTTTTTACACAATGATCTTATTAATATATTGTAGGTGTTTTGGAGTTTTACTTTTTTTAGTGTAGTTTGGATTAGTTTATGGCAGATGGTGGGGTTGTGTTTTTATTTTTGGGGTAGTTGGTTTTAGGTGTATTGTGCGCTTTTTTAGGTGAAAGTAAATTGAGGCTTGTATTTCGTTGTTAGAGGAATGGAGAAAAATGCATTGGTAATGTTTATAGTGGTGTATTATTTTGCTGCTTTGGACTTTAGTTTGTATTGGAATTTTAGTATGTTTGATACAGCAGCGTTTAGGGGTGGAGTTACTTTATTTAATGTATGATAGTTTACTGTTAATTTTTTTTTTTTTTGATTTATGTAAAAATTGTCATTGTCCCAACCTTTTGCTTGTCCCAAGCCTTTTTTTTCCTGCAAAGAAGCTGTGCCTTTTGTGGGCAACTGAATTTTTCTTCATGAAAAACTCAATGAACTTCTTTAATGCCTGAATCATCATTTTGCTCTGTACCTGTACTGGGCCTCTTATGTTTTTGTGCAAAACCACTTCTTTTCCCCAGAGAGCTAAACAACCATTTTACATGTTATCCACAATGGAAACAGAGTCAGCAGTATTGTTTCTTTCTCTCTGGACATCCAAAAATTAAAGTGGAGCTTGCTTCTCTAGGGGTTTCACTTTCCTTTCTGTGTTACAAGCATTTGAAGAAAAATGTCAGATCCCTTCCTAGGACTTCTCAGAGATAATTTCAGCTATAGACAATTATTCAGGGAAAGGCTCCCTGCCCTAATGGCAAGAACTGGACAAGCTAAGTGGCAGTTTATTTAGAATATCTTGGATGTTCTCCTGTAAAAGCTGGGTGTGCTGAAGTCATTGCTTTTGCAGTGATAGCTTTGAGTGGCTTGCTCAGTTCCTTGTGTATCCAAGGGCACATCATAAAACCCATGGGGAATGGGGGTTCGCTTCTCCAGTGATCCTTCTGGAGCCTTCTGCATGCCACTGTGCTTCCTAGAGACTGACTGTGTCTTTCTGGTTCAGTGTCCCTCCTGTTGGTGTTTACACCTGGCACAGGTGGAGTGTTCAAAGTCCTGCACCTCCTCCTGGAGCTGCAGCACAGGTAATGCCAGTGCTGGAGGGCAGTGCCAGCACAGCTCAGCTGGAGTGTCAGCATCACCTTGGGGACTGTCACCAGCCCTTGCATGTCTGCTCTCATCTGCTCACGGGCACAGGTAATGAGTCATGCCTGCTGCAAGATGTCTGAGAGGCACTTGTGTGGATTTTCATTCCCCCCCTCCAAGCAGGAGTATCTGATATCCAAATGTCATGTGTCAGGTGTAACTTTACACCTCTGAATTGAGAATTTTGCTTATTATTGTATAGTCCGTAGACTATCTCTTGGATGTTGCCAAGATCAGAGGCCAGCCCTGCTGGAGGCTAAATACTAGGCTTCTGCTCCTGATGCAAAGAATTCTTGTGATGTTTTGACATCCTGTAATCCTTTTGTTCGTCTGTCTAGTGTCGAGGCAACAGCTCTGCATTGCAGAAAAATTCAGTCAAAAGAGACTCATGTTAAGAAAGGCAGCTGACACCAATCTTATAAAAACTACTTGAAAACTGACATGAGTTTATGCATGAGATTCATGTTTGCATAACAAATACCATTCATTTCTAATAGCTACCTTGACTAACTATCCAAACTGTTGTCTTCCTGGGGATGGCATACAGGATCTCCTCCAGAGTCAATAGCTGGATTCTAACGAGGGATAGAGTATTCAACATCTTAATTACTTCTCAACAATGCATTTCTCTGATGGCAATTCCTCTGAAAGAACTCTTTTGTAGTAACTATTTTTCTGTAATGAGGATTAGCTATTCACAAGTGGTAGAAATAAAATGCCACACTTAGATATGCTGCTTATACAAATAGGTATCAAAAGTAAAATGTCTCCATCTGCTTTCTTAGAAACATTTGAGTATCTGTCTTGAGATCATTCCAAAAGGCCAGCTAGCCCAGATGCCACAAGGAAAAGCCTAGAGGGGGGGAGAAGGACAGGGCAAGTATATGGACTGCTTTGCCTTGAGTAACTCTTCAGCCTCCAGTTATTTCTGGCTAGAAGTGATGATATTTAGCAACCCTCAACATAATTCTTTTCCATGAAATTGTTTGGTCCTTCTGAGCTCACCTCAGCTGCTGGCAGGGGCTTCCACAGCATGTTACATGTGGAACCACATCATCTTGTTTCACCATACTTTTATCCTGCTACTTCTATGTTTTTCTTTGATGGCCCTTGGTCCTGATATTGGAGGGAAGAGCTGATTCCTAGGCACTTCATCTTTGCCAATCCTGACTTGCAGATCTCTGTCATATTGCTGTCTCTGTCATCTCTTTTTCCCATCAGAGGAACCCCAGTTTTCTAATCCCTTCTTTTGAACTGGCATTTGAACCTTTGATAACATGAACATTTTCTAATTCTGTTCCATTTGTTTTGAGAGGGGGAGAGTAGAATTGAATATGCCATTCAAAATGTAGGTGATCAGTGGATTTATGGAGTCATGTTTATATAGTGGTTGCTTCTCAAAAGAAGTTAAACAAAAAGAATCTGTTTTCAAGATACAGGTAAATGTTGTGCCATCCTAAGCATAATAAACCTCTGAGATGAGATTAATACTGGGGAAATAATTTTTTCTCTCCTAACAAAACATGATAGAGAATCTGCTGTGGAATTTAACTGTTTTGGGAGCATGGAAATGCACCAACATTAAATCATTGTTGCCTAAGGTTTTCATGTGCTACACACTTGTGTTTGAAACTTGCAGTTTCATTTCAGCAAGCAGAATATTTCTGCAGTACATGGGAATGTACTTTCTGTGCACATTAAACCCCTCTTAGATATATAAATATGTGAATCATTGAACCCAACAAAATATCAGCATGAAAATTGCTGACCTATGATCTATCTTGGAAGTCTTTAGTTAAAAGTGGTAGCACTTCCCTCATTATTTGTAAGAGGATGTGTTTTTGGACTGTGTTGTCTCTGTGCAGATGGTGAGAGTCATGTTAGAATGTATTTGTTTGCTTCACAAGTTTAGAAAAGAGTTCCCTTAATTTGTAATTTTTTATGTGTTGTGCTGTCTTCTCTTAGAGGTTGCAGCTGGTGTTGGAGTTATGTATGTGGACTTAGAGGAGTAATTGTTAACATAACCTAGGGATGAAAAATACCTGTCTATTCTATAAAGTTGCCAATCTTCTTCTAACTTACTCCTGACACTTCTCTCCAACCAGTGTGCAAAGGAACCTCACAAAGTATGATTAAGATAGTATCCACCCAGAGGCATTTCTGTCTGGGAAGGAAAGCTAAAACTGTGTGATTCAGGAACAAAATTCTGCCTGTTACAGCAGTTATCTCAGCAGCCTGTGGGCATATATGTACTCAGAGTTATGGGCTTTCAACAACATGATCCCTCTTGTATTTTGTGAAATTTACTGAGCTGTCATGGAAATATTAGTGTGGCATGAAGAAAAGCACAAAGGAGAAGAAGAGAGATGATGGAAATCCACGAGAAGAATCCGTCTTAAGAAAATATTTTAGGACAGGTGTCTTGAGAATCTCAGGGTTTATAAAGTTTTGTAAGTTTAGGGTTTTCTTTATTTGTTTTTAATCCTACTCCAGGAGCAAAATTCCTGAGGAGGTATTTTCTGTGGGATTCCTGCTTTCCTTACTGTTTGTTTGGTGGTAAGCAGTAAAACAGGTCTGGCTTTCCAGCAGAGGGAAGGATCAGAGGCTGTACATCAGCTTGTTCTGATTTCCTGTGCCACTGCTGGCTATACAGTGTGCAGCTTTTTCCCAACTTGATGGGAGAAACCCAAGCAGCTCTGAGCATATTTCTTTTCCCCAGGGACAGGTTTGCTCAACTGTTTTACCTATGCCCAGAAATGGCAATAATTGACTGAAATGCTGTTGTGATGACAAATGGGAAATGTAATTTGTATAGAGATACTTGATCCAAGATAAGCAAATGGGTGGCATTTTGTACCTGCAGCCTCTTTTTTGGCCCACAGGTCTCAAAATGTTGCTTCTGGTTTGAGGCTTGCCTCAGAGGGCATAGGCTGTCACCCCGCTGTAGGGCGAGGGTGGTGGCATCCCAAGTAAGGTGTAATAAATTCAGGGAACTGTCATTGCATGTGCACTTCTGTTTACATACAAACCCTTATTACCAAGTAAAGGTGTTTAAATTAGAGACTACTTTTTGTTTTGGTCCCTAAACATGTTTTCTAAACCAGCAAAAGTGAAGGAACCCCTCTTCACATTACTAAGTGATGCTTAGTGTTGGGCTTTTGTTTTAAAAAAGATTGGGTTACGGTACAAATACATTGCATAATATCCCATATCAGAAAAGAGACACAATGGCACAAAAGACACAAAGGACAAAAAGACCTCAAGAGATACAAGTGGGTCTTTTTTCAGTATTTTGAAGGTGGCTATGGAGTCAGAACTCTCCTTCTATGAGATCTCCTAATATGCTTCTCTCATGAATGAAGGGGTTTGGTGTCTTAAATCAGATATGCATTATTCTAATTGAATCACATGTATAAATTGTATGCATCCTTTGGATCCCTGGCCATCATCCCAAAGGGTTTATATCAAAGGAGAGCAATGCAAGCAAAAATACAGAGTTTGTATTTATGTGGAAAGCTATGTAGGAATGATAATAAAAAAAATGAGCTGAATAAGAAAATAAGAAAGGTGAACATGCCTCAGTACTTCTAAATTCTTATTTATTGGTAGACTGCTAGATGTTTTGAATATGTTGTGGAACAGTGACTGCAAACCATATGGATGTATGGGAAGAAGATATAGATGACTTTTTGAATGAAACACTAGACACATAATGAAAAAGAGTTAAAATGAAGAAGACTCCACTAAGCCCACAAGCAACTACAAATTCTTACTCTTTTTGGTGCGTCATGAGAGTAATGCAGGGAATTCACACTGTAACCCATGTTATGGTGCCCTGGGGATATGGACAAGAGTTTGGTGGTGTGAATGTCAGGTTGTGAAGTCAGTTGGCAATGTGCAGTAGCTTTAAGCTGTCCTAAATCACACTGACTTACATCTTCAACCCACATTAATTTTAAGAACAGTGTGTTTCATTGACTTGCTGTGTTTAAGCTTGTAGACTTTTTTTTTTAAAAGTTTCTTTATCCCGTAACATTCTGCATGCTAAGATGACAATAAGTTGTAGGTCAGCAGGACTTTTTAAGGGATCTTTGTCCTGTTCACAGGTGATGCACTGACACTAAAGCACATGCCTAGCTCCTCTATTTCCTTAGAAATGTATGTTAACAGCCTCTGCTCAATTCAGCTGGCTCTACAAGGAACAAGGCAAGACCATGGTATAACTTCAGTAGAAAATGGTCTTGATACATTATTCTTCATATTATGTCCAAAGTCAAATGCTGCTTGTAGGAACTACAGGAAGAATACTGAGTTAAGTATATTTCTTCTGCTTTCTGATGAAATTACTCACAGAACTGTTAGCAGCATTTGCTTTCTTGAAGACAGGTTTTTGACATTCCTGGTGTGTCTCTGCATCCAAAAAAAAAATATATTGGCAACCATTTTGTATTTCAGTGGCTTGAACCACACTGAAACTATTATCTGCTTTTATGCAATAAGAATTGGCTGAGGTGCACAGATTTTGTTGGCTTTTGCAGAAATGATTTGATTTTTCCATGAATTGAGCTTCAAATACTGGTTTGGGGTTTTTTTTTAATATTTCATTCAGTATTTAACAGTAGAATTAAAAACTTTCTTAGCAATATGAAATCATCTTTCTCTAAGATTTTGGCAGTTTCTGCATTTGTATACTAATTAATTCCTTATGAATTCAGTAATTTAGACATATTCATTTAGGTGGTAAGCTTCAGAGTAGTTTCTCTCTTTCTTTTTCACAAGTATATTAAAGACAAATTAAAACCTCTAACAACTTACATTTAAACCAAGAAATCTTTGCCAAGACTGATTTTGTGCAGTCCTGGGTAAGGGCACCTGAGGCTGGTGAAGAGATGCTCGTTTTCAGTACCTGAACAAGTAACAATATCAGCACAACTTAAAAAGTGCTCTAGAAAAGACACCACATTCTTTTCTTGGTGGTGATTAATATATGAGTAATAGATGACTGATCCACACACAGTGTCCTGACTACCAGTCCCAAGATGGGCAGAGTGATGCAACCTATTACATAACTTGATCTAAAGAAAGGAAGGAACTCAGCAGGTGGCACACAGGAATTTTTAAGAAAATGTTGGAAACACCTCCAGTCAGGAGTAGCACCGTTCATTTCACTAAGTCAGTGATCTGACTGTCTTTTTTTAAAAAAAAAAACAGAGTTGTGGTTCAGGGTCCTTCAGACACTTCTCACTGAAAGTGTGGATTTTGGCTGCTGTCATTTCTCAGTTAAGTCATAATGTTGTTGTGGTCTACAAGGAGAGGTATGGCAAGCATAGATTGTGTTTTTAAGAAAACAGAGCAGGCTTATGTCAATGTTATTTCTCCAGTAATAATCCTATTATTATTTCTGTTTTGCAAATAATATTTTTAATGAGTGAATTTATCATTTTTTGAGGACCATCTTTCTGTATTCAGTCACTTATCATGTTGTATATGTATGTATTGTCACATTTTTCTATCATGCTTTTTCATTCATGTGCAGAAACACATATATACATGCATACAATCTTTGTAGTGGCTGGAACTGCTAGTGCCAACTTCAGTTTTTTTAGCAGGAGATATCTAGAAATGTTTGTCTGTACAGAACTCTCTAAGACTTGAAACATTCAACCCATTTCCATTCAAGGATCAGTTTGATATTGAAACTATTTTTTAAGATGAGAAGAAGAGTTTGTTTTCCAAAGAACAAGGTTAAGAGAAAATTAAATGCTTGGTTTGAATTTTAAAAATTGTTGTGGAGAAGCTCTAGTGCACATTCTGGGCCTTAGGGGCTGTAGGTTGTTGAGGGAAAGAGAACAAGAAGGTTGTTTGGTGTGAGGAAAATGCTTTTGCTGATTATGTGAGGAGCTGCCAGTTTCTGGCTTAAGTTTTAAAAGTTTGGAAAATGTTTGCGTGGGGTTGACAAAGCCCTGTTATAGATTTACCAGTTAAATTGTCAGAGGTTTACACCAGTTCTGTGCTTATGAGGTCTATAGAGCTGTGCCATAAAGTGAGAGGGTTTTTCCTCTGTTGTGTTACACAGAGCTTGTTATGACTCCAAGTGTAAAGACTGATGAGCCTCAGGTTCTTGGGTGCTGTCAGCTGGCAGGAAGAGAGATAGGCAAGAGAGTGGGGCAGAGACAATGGTCCTGCCTGTCAAGGAAGAGTAGGACCAGCTGAGGAGTTTACCTGGCTCCAACTTAAGGAAAATATAGCTATAGGTTCTGTGGTGCCTGGGGTCGTGATAGCTGAGATTGGCCCGTCCTCTGTTGACAGCAAGTGTCCATGAAACCCTGAAGTCTGAGCCACCCTAGCTGTAAACATGCATAGAAGACTCATCTTGCATCCCCTTCTCCTTTCAGTGGGTGTTTGCCAGCTTCTGTGTGAAATGAGATGGGGATCCTGCTTTTGCAAATAATATTCTTACATTCTGCCCCAGACTATGCCAAGGATCCAGCAGGGTGGGAGAAACCAAGAGGGTTTCTGTGGAAGAACTGAATTCATGATGTTCTAACTCAAGGCTTTATTGCAATGCCTGTGTGTGAGAGGATCCAGTTGTGGTTGTTTCAGATAATCTAAACTGCCATTTCTTACAGTGGGAGTGCTGGTCTCTGCAGCACTGACAGCCTTTAAATTCAGCTGCTGTGTGGTCTGTCTGCAGATAAACATTCATGCATACATATGCTGTGGCACATGTGCCTGGACACATAAATATATCTGTGTCCATGACTGCTTAGATAAAAGGTCATGTTGGACTGCAACTACAAATAAGACTATTCAAAGTTTAAAAAAACGTGAAAATTCTATATTTTTACTCCCAAACTCAGTCTGCTGGAATGACTCCAAGATAGCTTGAAGTTCATGCTTCAGACATGCAGCAATCTTAGTAAAACCATCCTGGTAACTCCAGTATTCCTGGAATGTTTGTCTCTTCAGTTGTCCTTCCTCACCCTACCCATCACACTATTCAAAAAGCAGTGGTAATTTTGCAGATTGATGAGAAAAGGGTAGAGAACCACCAGGTTGATTTGTGGAAGAATTGTGCCTAGCACATGGTGTAGAACGTCATCATCTTTGGGGCTAAAGGGGACTGGAGTCTGTGGAGGGGAATGTAGTGAAACAGAGGATGTGATCATTGGGAAGCAGCAGCAGGGCTGGGCCACCACAGGAGGGGGGAGTGTGAAAGGGTTAAAAGAAGGGAAGCCACTGGAGGTTCAAAGGAAGAGTTTCTTACCCAGAAATATCTTCTAGGAGAATGAACATTACTGTGGACAGGCCCTAAGAGAGGTGGGGTAGCTAAGAAGTTTCAGTAACCAAAGTGGTGCAGGCTGGCCTGATAATTCTGACAGCAGAAGTGAAAAGTTTGTCTTCAGAAGTGTTTGAGGGAGGGGATGGGGATTTTTTAAGGGTTTTGGGGGAGAGGTTTTATTAAGTAAGCAAAGTCCTGAGGAGAAATGTTTAACATCTGGAGGGGAGAAAATTTCAGGAAGGCTTCACAAGATGACAAAGACTCAAAAAAATGGAGACACAGTTACACCTTCACCTAGTGTAGCTCCCTGGTGCCTTTTTGGATCAGTGATTGCAGTTATTTGCATAAATTCAATAACTAAATCACCCATAATGCTGATTTGAAGGGACTGTTGTGAAGCCCAGGACAAATGGACATAGCAGAAGACATCCAGATTTGTTCCAATAACGAGCTTACTCATTTTGTGAGAAATTAACTCCAAAACCTCAGCAGATAAACTGGTGGATTTTACAGAAGAGCTTTTATTGCCATCTACTGGCTTAAACAGGCAGCTTGCTAGAGTGCAAACACCATTTGGAAAATGTTTGCTTACTGAGAAAATATTTTGAAGAGATTGTTTCAGAATATTCCTTAGGCAAGCTTATCTTTGGCGTGGTATCAGAGGAGTGTGTTTGCAGTTAGCTGTGCTGGCATGCCAAGCTTTATGAAAAAGGGGTTCATTTAAACATCTGGAACCTGACGCACCCATCAAGGCACTCCAGCACTTGCTTCACTTTGCAGGAAATCAGCTCTGGGAGCACACAGAGGATTTTGTGCCTGTGGTGTGCAGCGGGTTTAGTGTTCATGTGCTTCAGAAGCTGGAGTTGTCAACGTTTCTTTCTTCTTTCAACTTCCAAATGACATAAAATTGAGTGGGGTTTGAGGAATAACTTTCTCTTAATTAGTTCTTCAGATCTTGCAGTTACTCCAAAGCCCTCAAAAATAAGCAGAGAGTTTGAAACTTGGAACCTTGCTTAAGTCTGAATCAAGTAATTGATAAGATGAGATTAACTTTTTTATAAATATAGTTATGAAAGTAAAAGGCTGAATTCTGCATCTTTCTCAAGCAAGATTCCCTTTGAATAAGGTCTTTAGGATAATTTCTCTAAATCCCAAAGCCTTTTGTATATTTCTCTGTCTGTTCAGTATGAAATTCCTAAGAGATTTTCAGTATTTTTCTGGAGGCATCAATACCAGCTGACAAGTCATTGCCAGGCTGCTGTATAAGTCAGATCTGCAGAGTGTTTATCTTTCATCAGATGAACTAGGTGTTTGTACAAGCACTCCCAGATTTGGGGAGCTCAAAATGAGAAAGATCAACAGTAACAGTATTCAAATTATTTAAAATCCTGCATCCATTTTGGCTGGAAGAAATGGAAATATGGCCTGATGGTGGTAGCCATTTCAGTCTGTACACAGGTGTCTACAGCCTTGGACTCATAAGTACACAAAAAGCTCTTCACATGATGATGAAATGTAAAGAAATAGCATTAAAAACCAGTAGCAGCATCAGAAGTTTGGTTTTTAACTACCTTTATTGATTTGGAATTTTAAACTGTGCATCATATACTGCAGTAAGGTGACAGAATTGTGGAGAGTTTCTTTTTCTTTTCCCTGGTGCTCTCGTGTTCCTTCCTGAGACTGCCGTGGCCTGACCATCCTCTCAGTGGCCATTGTTTGCAGATCTGAACCAAAGCCTTTGTACTCATTGTCACTCACTGTTCCTGTTTCTTGTCTTTGTTCTTTTCTCACAGCTACAAGCCCCCAGTGTGAAAGGCTTTGATTTTGCTAAGCAGCATCTGGGCCAGCACAATAAAGATGATGTCCTGATTATCCATGAGCCAGCTCCTTTACCAGGACCCATTAAGGACACAACCCCATCCGAGAACGGAGATGTGCCCAGCCCCAAATCCAAGACTTCCACAAAGCCTTCAAAGACTGTTCGACACAGAGGGAGGTCAGTTCACAGAGATAAAAACAAATTGCAGCAGACAACAGTTTATTAAGGGCTGCTGTATTTTTAGGGCCATTTCAGAACTGTTCCAGAGCTCCGGAACTCGTGTTTTCTAGTGAGCCACCACAGTTACACCTCACCATTCATTAGTACAAGGTTGTGAGAATTTAGTGTTCATTTTTCTTTTAAAGGGAATATACCCAGTTAAGAGGGGCATTTAAGATACTGCTGAGCTGACTGGAGTCAAGTCCTTGCTTGGTCACTGGAAACACCAAGTGTATGTATTCCAGTGCAGTCTCTTTGTGATCTCTAGCCACTAAGGCAGTGGATGGTTAAAAACAAATGAAAGCCACTGACAAAGTGACAAAGGTAATGTGTTCCCATCCCATTAATAGTGATCAATACAGGTATGAAGAGTCAGATGTCCAAAATTCAGAGAAGATGCAGAGATATTGTTATTTACGATTTTCTGCGGGGATCTTGTAGCAAATGAGTCTTATTCAGAAAAAGGAATGGTAATTCACATTTGCTGTGCAAATGGAGAAGGGTCTGAAACCATCAGCAGAATTTTCCTAACGTTTTCCAATAATCACATGATATGACTGTCCCTTGCTGGAAAAAATTGTTTTTGTAGGATACATGATGTAACAAAGCTGTGCAGTAGAGATGGATCTGTGCATTAAAAAAAAAGTGGGAAAAAATGGAACCCTGAGAAGATCCCCTCTGAACTACACTTTCCAGTAATAATTCTTCCTCTCCCTCACTCTCACACCTTTGTCTCCAGCTCTGCATTCCCTGTACTTGTATCTATGTGGTACTGCACAGTGAGAGGAAGAAAAAGGCAAACAATCAAGAGCAGGGTTGGATGAGCTTAGAAAGAAACTAATGGTGATTCTGACTGGGCTGCAGGTCTCTGCAGCACAGCTTGCTCCTCTGTTCAGCCCTCTGTGCTTCCTCTAAAGCCCCAGTTGTCTTAAGATCCTTGCTTCATCTTCTCCATGTGGGCTTCATACAGCTCTGTTTCCTGCTTCCAGATGCTAAGCTTGTTCACCCAAATCCCTGCAGGCCTTGTAAGTAGAAGACTGCCAGTGGTACAGTGGAAGGGGAACAAAACTGAAATATAATGGAAGAAAATGAGCTATACTAGTTTTGTTGTAGCTTACTTAAATTGAAACAAAGTAATATAAATCTGAAAGACAAGCGTTTCTGGGTTTCTTTTTAAAAGTTCAGAAGGAGCCTAGGACAGAGGTGATATGTGGATGAAGGGAAGGCATATGCAGATAAGCAAAAGAAATAAGTTTAAATTTGAAGTTGCTACTGTATTTTGTCTAGAATAATTCAGAAAATTAAGCAGGAGAAATTTCAGAAGCCAACATTGTTATGATAGGCTGTGGTAGGAGGCCACTAAGTAATCCAGGTGTGATGTGCCCTTACTGAAGCCATGTTGGCTGTCACCAAGCCCCTTCTTACTCTTCATGTGCCTTGGCATCATTTCCAGGACAATCTGCTCCTTGATCTCCCTAGGCACAGAGGTGAGAGTGACTGACCTGTAGTTGAGACACTTGAAATGTTTTCAGAAGAGAATCTCCCTCTTCTCCCTCATATTCCCTTGAGAACAAATCTTCCTTTAGGCTTAGCTATGGAGATGCTGCCATCATCTCCCTGCCATGCCGACATGCCCGTGTCAGCTTGTGATTTGAAACATTTATTCCCCCAGGCAGAAGTTGAAATGTGAAATGGTATCATACTGTGTTGTGTTGGGTTTAGCTGCTTGATGTTTTGTGAGGAAATACAGAGCTCAGTTCATCACAGTTCAGCTCTGGATTGTGTGTTACATGCCAGGAAATCTAGTGGTGATGGGAGTACACGTTCTGTGTCTGTAGGAAACAACAAACAAGAACAGCTGAGTTCAGAAAGCTCAGCATCCCTAGGCTCCAGCTGGGAGTTGGACCTGTTGTTTTGACTTGAGAGTATACAAGTGCATATTCCTCATCATTTACAAGAAACGGCTGATGTTGACTCAACTCTGTTTATGTTCCTATTACTTGGTGGTAATTTGGATATGCTGAGAAAGGAGTATCATGGGAAATGCAGAGCACAATGAGATGAAACAGAAAGTCAGTAGGAGATCTGGACACAGAGCTGCAGCCTCATACTCTGCTGAACCAGGACAAAGGTGATGGAGGTGATAACTCTGCACACCCTCTCCCCACAGGAAAAGATGCAGTGATGCAGATCTCTAAGCTCATTGAGGACCATTTATCCTCTTTTCCCCCCTATTATTTTTTTAATTGGGATGTGACGTTAGTATTACACTCCTGCAGATCAGGGCATTGTTTAGGGAGGAGAAAAAGGGGAGTTGAATTCAGAGCTGCAAGAAGTAGATTTAACTTCAATGGACTTGTCAGGCTGCATATAGTTATCTTAGTCTGGGTGCTCTAGGCAGGTTGATGTTTAGCCAAGAGCCTCAGTAACCAGTTCAGATATACCCATCTAGCCCAAGCAAATCCTGCGCTAATGAGGTTGGTGCACAGACATGTGCACACTCTCCATGATTAACTCCCTGCCACAATAGAATATGAGTGAAAGTGGTCACTAGAGACTATCACAAAGGCTGATCCCATGTGAAGAGACAGGTTTTGGTGTCAGGCAGTTGTGTGGGCCCTGTGTTTTTTCTATTTTTATACTATCAGAATAATTTTACAGCTGAAGTATTTTGTTGGGGAAGATCATGGTATTTTTATATATTGCCTACAAAAGCTGTGAGCACTGAGATTAAAATTGTGGTCTTTTAGATAACAAATGTTATTAAGAATCTTGTGACTGCATGGAATAAATGCATAAAAGAAGCATTTTTGAATGGCCTTACATTTGACTAGTCAGGGAAATATTCACATAGATTTGTATTGATAGCAAGAGAACACCAAGTTGGTAAGGCTGAATGTTAGACTAGTTACTTATGTGGGTTTCATATTCCTAATACAATTATTTTCTTTCTGAGAGGTAAATTGCTAGCTACAAATGCAGAGCTTTTTCTCGTAGTGTATTTTAAAGGAAAGATTACTTAATAATATTGTCACATGTGAATTGTGTTGCAGTCATTTTTCACACACAACAACACTAACATCATGACAATGAATATCTAGCTATGGTTATGTATTATACATTTACTTACAAACAGAGGAAAATGTTAGCAGACTTCACAAGGTGTTTTAGCACAGGATTCTTTGTGTGTGACAAATATGCCCCCTTGCAGACTTGTGTTACATGTTGGTTTGTTTGTTTTGTTGTGTTTGTGGCAGAATTTCGCCATCAGATGCTGAATCCACAGCAAGTGAACAATCCAGCGGGAGAGAGACGGGAGAAGAAGGTGCAAGGCCATCAACTGCTGCAAACGAGGGCAAGCCACGCAGAGCAGTGAAGAAGGGTTTGTTTCCTTTTATTTTCCCCTCCTTGTGTGCTCTCATGCTTTACTCAGGCTGAAGAGTTACTTTGGTGCTATAACTTTTCTAAACTCATCTTTGGCCGTTGATTTTTCTGCTCCTTGCCTCACGAAATCCCTTCATATTTGGTTTAGTTTCTTCTGTTGAAACTGGGGAGCTGTACATTCCTTTCATTCCCGCAAGCTTTTGAAACAAATGGCTTAGCAAGAATGAATCTTGCCTTCTTTTGTGCCACACACACCCCCAGCAAAACTCTGTGCAGCCAGGCCTCATTGACTCTCCCATGGTAGCAGAACTGCAGACAGTTACATGGGCAGCAGAGGTCACAGCAGGACTTCAGACCACAGGGGTGTGTCTGTAACAGTAACTTTGAAAAAGTGACATGAAAAAAAAAAAAAAAAGACACCAGAAAGATCAAAGTTTTACAAATGAGTTGTAATTTAATAATCAAAATGCCTGCATGATTGTACATTCGAAAGATCAAAATTCAGTGCTGCTGTGTAAATAGCACTGGTATTTTTTAATAAAGAACCATCTTGTTTCCAGTTAAAATGCCACTATTTTTCTTGGAAGTACTCTAAAATAGATATATTTTAGATGTAGATATATATTAGATTAATAGATATATATTAGATATATTTATATATTTGAAAATATGGGAAAATATCTCAGGAGGGTTTAAGTTCCTCCAGCCTATCTGACTTGAATTCTGTTGCTCTGTTTTACTGTTCTCCCATTTCTTTATACCTGGGACCTCCAGGTTCATCTCTTTTTTTTCTACCTGGCTTAAAACTTTATGTAACATTTAACATTTCCTTTTGGTGTAGAAATGTTACGTGTTGCTGCATCTGAATTACCTGGTAAAGGCAGCAAGGAGACTGTCTAAAATGTGTCCTTTCTACCTATCATGCCCTCACTGGGTAAAATGCACTATTTTTTCAGCATTTGGTGCCCCTAGTTTGCAAATCCTAGGGACTATTCTTAGCATTCAGAATTTGAGGCAGTGTCTGCAGAGAGCTCTCTACTAAATGGGAGATTCAGTTCCTTTTTTGTGCAGCTGAGATTTGGCAGTCTGATCCAAGTTCATGCATTTCATTCAGAAGTAAATGCAGTCATCTTACTGCTGTGGTTTTTTTCAAGTTGCCATTCTAGCTAAATTGCTTGTCATAATTACTGTGTTGTCTCTTCTTTTTCCTTTATGTTGTCAGGAGCAAACAGAGTGGGTAAGTAACCAGAGCTGGTAGTTGAGTACAAATATGAATAGGGGCGTTGGGGTAACTGCAATTATGTCTTAAGGATGGAAGAGTTATCTTCTGAGTCTAAGAAAATAAAATTGCTTTTGAGCTATTGAAGGACAAAAAAAGTCTCAGCAACACAAATTATAGTAATCCAGCACATTCTTCTAATTTTTTTCCTCCCATTTCTTTCAAATTATTGAGGAAAACATCACTGTGAAAGAAGCAAAACTAATGCAGCTGTTGGTCCTGAAATCAGCTTTGTAGAAACAAGTTGGAGATAATATTAGAATTAATGTAGGATTAATTAACTGGAGCCCAAGAAAAATATGAACTGAACCTGCAAAGAAACATAGATATTTTGTTGTGAACTCTTGTTTTCTCTGCCAGGATTGAGACATGGCAAACATAGGGCAGGAGAAAGCTGCTGCTGTCTTTGATAATGTATAACACATCTAGAGATAAAATAAGGATTGTGTCCTCTGATAGCACTGACCATCTTAGAGTAGCCAGCCCTCTGTCTGTCCTTCTGTGCTCTGCTGCTTTCCACTGGTGGAATGAGTCATCAGCTGCATCCTGGGGATGTCACCTACAGGGATACAAACAAACTGTGTGCAATTTATCTCTTAATTGCCTACTCTGGCATGGTTAAGCTACATTGGATGAGTTGAAGGATCCCATTGACTTTATCTGATTTTGGATGAGGCCTTATGCACCTTGGTTGCTGTGTCTCTCAAGGGGGCAGTAGCCTTTCTCTGTCTCCAGCTGTATTGGTTTTCATGTGAAATCACAACTTCCTGACATTTCAGTAAATGGTTTCAACTGAGGGAGCAGTGATGGACCCTGATCCTGGCATGTGACCAGACGGACTGGTTGTTAAAACATGATCTCACCAGTGCTGGGGTATTAAGTACCTCTCCATTATTCTTTAGCCTCAGCTGAATTATTCTGAAATCAAAATTTCATTCATGTAGTTCCATCCAATAGCTTTATAAGGAAGATTTTCTAGATGTGAATAAGTGTAATATAAGACCTTTAAAATGAGAAATTGTGCTTATTCTCTCTGTCAGAACTTCTTCAGGACCTCATTCTTAGGTTGGGTTAGAAACCATTTCTCCTTTTGTTGTATGTATACAGTGTTACTCTGTTTCTGACTTTGTCTACTTTTCTGTGCTTCCATCTTGGTTTGTATTTATAGACACATTGAGTGCAGACCCACAGAGAGGATTTAAAGGTCATATGCAGCTTATGAGGGGTTTTTGTGTCTATCTTTTCTGTAAAAAGGAGTAACATACTATGTTACTGTAGAGCCTTACCAAAATTTTTCAGTGGGACTTCTGTTTTACCAAATGAGCTTAAGAACCCTTTGCAGCTAAGAAGCTCCAGCCCAGCATTTGTTTCCCTTGTATACAAGGGAAAATTAGGGATGAAATTACAAAGATTCAGAGTGAATGCTCAGTGTAATTGAAAATATTGGACCTTTCTAACCAAGTAATACAAAAATACCCGTACAATTTTATGTTGGAGGTCAGTGAGCCTGGGAGTGGCTGATAGAGTGAAAAGGTGAGGAAAAAATGACTAATGTTTGGGGAAGATGGATGCAGAAGTTCAGATTTCTGTTGACTGCATGATTGCTCTGAGAGTTTCACACTAAGTCCTTAATATGTCTTGTGCTTCTCTCTGTGTGAGGCAATGCTTGCACACTTCTGAGAGGTGCATGAAGATGGGGCTGTGAAGGCAGCAAATGGTTAAGATGATACAGATAGCTACAGAAGAAAGATGGATGTGTTTCATTGAGGCTCTGTGTCTTGCAAAACATTTGGGACACAGAGGTCTTGAATGGAGCTGTTTACCTTCTTTTTAAGAACACTTGTACAGAGAAATCACATTTATAAATGATGCATGCCTTTTGTAAATGTGTATATTTGACAATGCTTTGATCAAGTCTGAGAAATAGGAATAGGGATTTTGCTTAACTTGTGGCCAGACTGCTTTCCAGCCCAAAAGTAGTGTGCTGTGAATATATAAAGCATGCTATTCCTTTCTTTTCCTGCTCCCTTGTTGTGCTGGAAGTGACAAAGAAGCAAGTCATCTATTGTGATCTTCCACAGAAGATAGGATTCACTCCTCTTCTGACCCCTCTCCTGCATTACCAGCACATGTTGCAACAGGATCACAGCAGGGACTGTTTTATTTCCCTTCCTGTCTGTTGTAGGTGGATCATGTTGATCAGCAATTGATTCTGTATCAGAAGCAAATTAGATTTTCCTCCTGATTTGAATATTGAGAACCACATCCCCTTATTAGAAGTCTGTGGAAAGATGTGGGACATAACACTGATGTGTTCCTTCATATGAAGGAGAGTCACGAGTCTTGATCTCTCATTGCTTGTATTTCATGGTGAAGAGCAGTTTGAGAATGTGGCTTTATCACATGGATAAGACAAAAGGTTATTTTGAAAGTTTTCAGTAGCTTTTGCAAGCCTCATCTGCATAACAGTTTCTGATTTAGGTCTAACTCAGAAAAAAAATTGCTAAATTTGTGCTTAACTGCAAATCACTGGGGTGATCCTGTAGGTTTCAAGTCTTTTTGAGGGAGATGACCCATTCCTATTGAAGTAATTAACTGTTGGCAGGACCTGGGTACACTTCCATGCATATTGGTTTCTATAATGTCTTTTGCTGATTGTATTCGAGTTGGTTTAACCTCTTCAAGAAACTACAACATGACAGTATTATTGCAGCTTGCTTATTATTATGTGACTATTTATCTTGTCACAGAGAAAAAAAAATCTGCTTTAAAAGCATTAATCAGTAAAATGTCTGTAAAATTCTTTGTGTTTTGTGTGGATTTCTAAGGAGTTTTTTGTTGGTTCCTGTATCACTCCTATCACTTAAGAAATGCATTTTGCATTGAGACATCTTTCATTGCTCTTTGAACCCCCATTTGAGCAATTTGCATCTCCTTAAGTACTGATGAGAGGAATCATTAGAAGAGTGTACTTAAACAGCTTTTTATGCAGGAAAGTAGATTGAGATTTTGGGGGTTTGCAAGTGCCAAGATCTTCATTTACAGAAATAAAGAGTGACAGCTCACCTTCTGGAAATATAATGGGAAAATGTTTATAATTTGCAAACCACGGGGTAAACTTGTTGTACACTAAATGTGAGTCAGCTGTAAGCCCTGTAGGGCAGATTAGACACAGATGGAAAACAGGGCACAGTTTTGTAGCACAGCATCTGTAGAGCTTAACACTTGACTGTGCTAACCCTGGCAGCACTGCTTCACTCCGTGTTGGTTCTGATCATTTAGGACCTCCTCAGACCAGCAGTGGAAACGAGCAGCACTCCTCAGCATCCATCTTTGAGCATGTGGATAGGATGTCCCGTTCCTCAGATGCCAGCAGACGTGTCCCAAGCAAGATCCAGCTGATTGCCATGCAGCCCATGGCAGCCCCTCCGGTCCAGAACTCCGTGCTCTCCGATCGGGTGGCAGAGACCAACAAAATCAATAAAGAGGTATTTCTGAAAGGGCTTTCCATGGTTTTGGAGGATTCTATGCCTAGCCAAGTGAAAAGTAGCCAGTTTCTTGTTATCACGAGTTCCTTGTAAATGCCTTGACAAGTTACAGGAATAATCCTGTTTCCATCCAGAGGAATTATCTGACCTGTTTTTAAGGGATGCCTAAACCAAAATTTAAACGCAGAGAGGATCTGGTGCTCAGGATACCTTTGTGTTAGGGTCCTTGTGCTAGTCAGCAGGACATGACTAAAAGACATGACTAAAAGACAAAGTTGTGCTAATTAATGTGTGTGAATTGGAACATATGGCCCACCTTGGTTTTCATTCTACACTATTCTTTTACTTCTCAGGACGCAGGATGTTGGTTTTAAAAAGTTATCTCAAAGCATTCTGGGGTGTGAATTTGTAGCCCAGTTCATTGCTTTCAACTTCTAATATGTTTAGCTGACAGTAAAGATACAAAATTTCTTGCTTTCTCTGAGGCTCATGTTACTATTAGCAGAATATGAGCGTGCCTGGGGCACGAAGAGAGGTGATGCACCATAAAACCTCATCATACACTGCCTGACAGTAGCATCTACCTGCATCCTGGTTTGGTGTGAGATGACATTTTTTCATAATTCAGAGTGGAAGATTACTCAAACCTGTAACTGAATTTTGATTACTCAAAGGTGTAACTTTGGCAGGAATCTGTGTTTCTCAGTACCTTACTGAAGAGAGGCAAATATATCTATCTAGGATACAGAGGCAGGAGGAGCCACAAAACAGAAATCTGTCTGTATGGGCAGAAGACATACGATTCTGACTATAAGCATAAAGAACAAGTCTGACTTCTGTTCTCTGTATGCTTTTATTTTTTCAGATTTTCATGAGAGAATACACAAAAATCAGTTTTTATTTGGTTCTTAATTTGCTGATGTGTTCCAGAACTAGTCCAGCACAGGCAGGGCAGTTGTTGCTAATCTGGTGCTCAAGTGTTTACCAGTGATAAGAATCAGAATAATTTCAGTGGGTTTTGGGCCAGGACTTACAAGTGCGGTGTTACAACAGCTTTACCCAGATAATGAGATGTACTCTATGAAATTTGAAAAAAGGCAGGAGAAATGCATGAAAACTCAGCCTGCAGGATGGTGTAAAGCTGATAGTGCCATGTTCAGCTGGGTATCTGGGCTTTTGTGTTGCTGCTGTGTTCCTGCATAGCATATGGCACAGCAGAGGCACCGAGTTGTGAGCTCAGTTGGCTCTTGAAGTTCTTGCTTCTTATGTGATGAAGGTCATTAAAGGGAAAGGCTGGCAGATATAAACCCTGTTGATCAAATATCTGTTTGCCTAGCCTAGCTAACTACAGACTGGTCAGTCTTATCTTTTCAGAGCAATGTTATGTCTGGCAGACAGGAGGAGTTTTTTGTGTTCCTCCTTTTATTAACAAACTGCCACTTCCCTCTAATTGCACCTGCTGTGCTGGCAATCATGCTGTGTGTAATAGTACATCTACCTGGGGAGACAATGGGGAGACTGCAAAATATCCAGGAAGCAAAGTGTGCTCATAAATTGTGTGACTTATTTTAGCCCTTCAGAGATTTGGGGGAGGGAGGCAAGGGCAGGCAGAGAGGTGAGGAGCAGAGCTTTACAGAAGAGCAGCAAAGTCCAGTTTGAAAAGTATATGACTACAAAAATATTCCTCTCTTTTTTTTTTTGTTTTTTCCCCTTGTCCTTCCTGCAGATACAAACAGCCCTGAGGCACAAATCCGAGATCGAGCACCACCGCAATAAGATCCGCCTCCGCGCCAAACGCAAGGGCCACTATGAGTTCCCAGTGGTGGATGACGTGGTGGTGCTTGACTCCAAGGAGCAGCACAGGATATATCGCAAGGCACAGATGCAGATTGACAAGATCTTGGACCCTGGAGGCAGTGTGCCTACTGTCTTCATAGAGCCCAGGAAGAGGTAGGGATTTCAAAGATGGAACAAACAGTTTTCTTCTAGAGTCAGTGCCCAAACTGCATCAAAGCTGTCATCTAAAACTACATCTTAACTACATCAAAACTACATCTTAACTGTCAGAGCTGGAAACCATTTTGATCACTAGTTGAGTTTATCTAGGTGAAAAGGATTGGGACACTTTTATTTATTTCAGTATATGCCACAATGTTTTGATTTCAAATTATGTTTTTACAAGTTCTCAGCAGTGAATTCTTGATAAATAAGCCCAAATGTATGAAAATAGTCTTAAAACAATTTAGTATTTGCTTTGCCATTTGTTTGAATAATTCTTGTGTGGTGTAGAGAGATCAGAATTACAATATCAGCACTAAAAAAGAAACCTGCAAGTAATATACATGCAAGTAATATAACCAGCAAGTAATAATACTTTTATAAAGCGGGGGGCGGGGGGAGAAGAATATGTGAAATAAGGAAAACCTTGAACAACCTAAAAAGCATGAAGATTCTGAACATTGAAGGCAAATTCACAAATCAGTGAGATTACCCAGAGGGAATACATAAAAGGTTATAAGGCACATCTGTCAGCTTCATAGATCTGCCTTCCTGGCCTTGTATTTGCAGAGAAAGTTTTCCCCTGTGTTCTGTTTCGGGCTTATGAGTACAGGCACTTTGTTCCTGGAGCGCTGGTGCCCAGTGGGTGCTTCTGGACTGATAGAAAGTAGCTTTTTTCCAGGGTGTGGGTTCCTCAGCTGGTTTACCTGGTAGGGTTAAGGTCTCTTTACCAAGCAAAGAGCCTGGTTGGTCTGTTCTGCAGCTGCAGGTGTGTCACACATTGGGCTGGGGAGCTGGAACACCAGGTTGCTGAATTTAGGAGGGAGGTGACTCTGGAGAGAATTTAAGGGAAGAATGGGATGTTTCAGAGAGTTGTTAATGAGAGTGTTATTAAGAGAAGCTTGAGGAAAGAGATTTAAGCTACCTCATGGGACTGGAAAACTGGGAAAGGGAAGAGAAACAGGGCTGAGGCAAGGATGACTTGGAGGAAATGAGCAGAGGAGTTCAAGCTTGAGAAGAAAAATTTCAAAAATAATTGTGATTACCTTTCTCTCTCTCTCTCTCTCTCTGTGCTTTTTGGTTTTTTTCCTGTTAAGTTCTCGTGCAAAACGTTCTCCCAAGCAGCGCCGTCGCCATCAGATAAATGGGAGTCCAATTGATGCTGAAAAGGACAGGTTAATCACAACTGACAGTGATGGGACATACAAAAGGCCTCCAGGAGTCAATAATTCTGCATATATTGTATGTATGTCTCTTGAATGGGAGGACTGTTCTGATAATGATGACATCTGTGACACTGGCAGGTTTTTGGCCTTCTGTTTGTGGTCCATATGATGTGGTTAGTTTCAGTCATGCAGTTAGCATGTAAATCAAAGTGAAATAAGGATTTCATTGACAGTCTGTCATTTTTAAGCAGTAAAATTCTGCTGAATATTCCTTGATATTACAGAGGCCAAGAACCAAAGCCTTGTTTTCATTAATGCCACTGTGTTATGCACATGAAAGTGTGCTTGGCATATTCCACAATATCTTGAACATAGTTTGACTCTAGTCCAATTTGCTGGATGTTACATATTCATATATTACAGCAAATTTCATCCTTTGCTCTTACAGAGTGGAAGACTCAGGTCTCTTTATGAGAAATTTTCTCATGTTTCAAATGCAGCAATTAATTATTAATGACAGAGAAACACATCTTTGTACTACAGTAACATGAAACAATTCTAGTGCAATGTCTTGAAAATTAATTTTGTCTCACATCTAAAAAAAGAAAGACACTGGAGAATACTTCAATCATATCCATGTCACAAACAGTACTTAGGCATCTTTAACCACTTCTAAGCAGATTCCATGAAGCCAAATGATAATATTGGAAGCCCCTGGACAGTTCTTATCTTTAAAGATGGTTTAATAATTTTAAGAATTTCACTGTTAGCTGCATATGTGGTCAGGTGACTCTGATGTCAATTTCTGCAGTTTCCCTTTGCCTTCAGACATGAGTGTGATGATTTTAATGTCATGCTGCAGTAGAATGAATTATCATCTGGAGCTGTTTAATTAAGACATGGCACACAGCAGGCTCAGCCCCTTTGGCATCTGCAGTCAGACTGCTCGGAATGCTAAGTTCCTAATAAAGTAGAGGCTTGTGCCTCTTGACGACTGATTTTGCAGTCTGCATGCAGTGGTAAGAATGAGCTCTGATAATAAGTCTGCTGCTGTAAAGCTCGTTTAATTTCCTCTCACTGATGAACAATAAGCCCATGTGGTAAGATCCCAGGTAGTAATTATGATGCATGCCTAAGGTATTGCTGCATTGAAGCACTTACATGAATCCCATTCAGGTGATGCACCCAAGTTCAAGCTCCATGCAGGTTACCACTTAGTTCCTTAACTGCTTCCTTTCTGCATTTTTCTAGGAGGTGGTAATTGTTTAATGTTACTGCTGGTGTGGTCAGTTATAAGCTAAAGACTGGATTAATTTCTTAGAACTGCAAAAGCTGCAAAGTGATAGATGTAGACAGAGCTGATTGGTTTTCTTCTGGGTGGAGAAATGCTCTCTGCATGACTTCATTTCGTGGTTGCAAACCACAAGATTTCTGTTACAGCTGAGTAACTCCTGCCCAAAGCTCTGCTGCCTTATCTGAGATCAGAGTCCTGTCACAGGCATCTTCTATGAAAAATCCTTTTTTAGGATTTTTTCTTTTGAGAAGTTGAGAGGCCTCAAGAACAAAATGTAAACATTGATTATCTGCTCCTGTGGAATGCAACAGGTGGATCTTTGATTGGCCCATGTTAGTTGTTTCTAATTAATGGCCAATCACTGTGAGCTGGCTCGGACAGAGAGTCCGAGCCACAAGCTTTTGGTTTTTTGTTGTTTTTTTTTTTTCTTTTTAAGCTGGCTTTCTGATGAATTTTTTTTCTATTTTTTAGAATAGTTTTAATATAATATATATTATAAAATAAAAATCAAGCCTTCTGAAACATGGAGTCAGATCTTCATCTCTTTTTTCATCTTAGGACTCCTGTGAACACAGTCACAGAGTCCTTCAGACCACACTGAATGAAGTGTTGGAGTGTTGAATGAAGTGTTTGGTGTTACATATGTGCATGCAGCAGCAGGGAGGGTAAGGGCACGTGACGTGATTTTGGTCAAGACTGTGTTGCTCTGCCTGAAGGCCCACAGGAGCTTGAAAGCCAGCTAGACCTTCTCTGTGGCTGCCCTTCACCTTCCTTCTGTCTCCTGCAGTCGGACCCAGACCTGCCAGCGGAGCCGCAGACGTCGTCCTCGGCGGAGGTGGGGAAGCTGGCGGGGCTGCCGGCGCACGCCGTGCCGCAGTACGTGCCCCCGCAGCCGTCCATCGAGGAGGCGCGGCAGACCATGCACTCCCTGCTGGACGACGCCTTCGCCCTGGTGGCTCCCAGCAGCCAGGCCGGCTCCAACGCCATGCCTGCGCCCGGGGGCTCCGCAGCACAGCCGGTGAGGAGCAGCTGCCAGGGGGCGGGGAGGGACCGCCTCGGGGCCGGCCGGGCTGTTGGAAGATAATACCAATCTGGCCCTTGCTGCTTGACCAGAGGCGGCAACTGTGGTGGTTTCACCTCAGAGACACCTTTGGCTGGCTTGATGTTGCAGCTGGGTGCTAGAGACAAGTCCAGGCATGCAGGAGCTCAGGTTTACCTCTGGTGGAGAAGCTTTAAGGCAATGGTGAAGGAGAGGAGTCCGTTCTGCTGGAGGGTTTCAATCCAGAGCTTTATTCCTGGCACACAGGCCTCTGAATCCAGTAACTGCTCCAACAGAACTCACCGAACAGCGTGGTTGCGGTTCCTCTTAACCCCGGGGAGAGGGGGAGGGAAGGGGTAGGGATCCCACTAACCACGTACAGGGGGGAAGTCTCAAGGGACAAGTGACACCTGGATGCCCCAATGTCCTCCAGGGGTGAAAGGCATCTTTTGAACTCTGCCAATCACTCAACGCCCTTCTGGAATGCCAGGACTGACAGACAGCACTCAGCAGTGGGCAAGGGAGGGGAAAGGAGAGGTAGCTGACACACCTGGGGAAAAAAACTACAGGGAAAGATCTGAGGAATCTGAGGCAAACCATGACATCACACTTCAACACTGGGCAGGTAACATCCCAGATGTTTATTTGGGATGCAGTTCTAAAGGCATCTCTGGGCAGGGAGTTAGCGCCGCTTGAGCCACGGCCATTGTGTTGTGCCCTTGCTGTCAGGGCTTAGCACAATCTAGAACATTCCTGGAGCAAGGAGAATTCAGAAATGCCTGTCACAAGATGGTGAACTTGCTTTCTGAGCTGTTTGGTTTCTTTTCCCTTTTCCCATCTAATTTCCTTCAGGATAATTTCAGTTCTTTCCAGTTATGATCTTTCACAACTCAGTTTGCTGTGTCTGAGTCAAGCTTTTTTTTTTTTTAGTATGTGTGGTAGTTCCTATTTTGACAATGAAAAAAGGAAAGTATTTGGCATAGGTCATATTTTTCAGCAGGATATCCAAAAGCTTTCAGGAAGTGAGGGATAGGGAAGCAGTGTTTCTGTGTATGATTTTTTTGTTTTGATGGAGCACTGAAACACATGGATAATCCTGTAAGTCATGATAAGTTCTGATGAATCTGAGCCCTGTGGTCTCTCTGCTGCAGTCTGATGCTGTTTGAGGTCAAAAGAGATTTCCAAATGCCAAGGTTGGCTTTTTGCTAAGTAGATATTGGAGCAGCTCTTGATCTTCTGCAAGTGAGAAAAAGTATTTCTGAAATTAAATTTTAAATCAAGACTCTGCTCGCACAGAAGAGACTGTAGCTGCTGTAGCAGTGATTCCCAGATCTTCTTGTGCTCCTTTGTTTGTAAAACTTGAATTCTTATGGCTGCCATCAAGTCCTACATACAGGCTTAGTGATCTCTGCCATTCATCATTTAAAAGGCTGACTGTGGAGTTCCCAAGGTATGAATTTTGATTTTAATTTGGTGGTTTTTTTCATTCTCCTGACAGAGATACATGGAATTTGGAATGACTCCGCCAGCAGCACCAGGTCTCCTACCGAGGTAGCTTTTTACTGATCAAATTATCATTTATTATTTTCCTTGCAATTACTTCAAGTTTCTTACTGGCACTGGTATATTATTATGCAAAGTACTGCATAAATGAGAAGTAACAGGAGTCCAGATCCAGTCTTTGTTATTTATTTATGAAGCATAAATGACATATGATGCTGTATGGAATCCAAGCCTCTGTTTAAAAGAAATGTGTTTCTAGCCCCCCAGCTATAGCAAAATCCTTCCAATATTCAGTAAACCACTGAGTATGAGCTTTTGGAGAGCTGAAACAGTTACTCAGATGCATGTAATTCTCCCAGTACTCTTGCTTTCATCTTGTTTCTGTATCCTCAGGGCAACGCTCACTCACAACAGCTTTCATATGACTAACAGATTCATTCTATTTTTAACCAAGTTGAGAATAAATGACAGAGCACAGTGACCCTCACAGAGAAAGTCTGCCTTGCAGCCCTATTATTTTAAAATCAGGGGAGGAACAAATTTTCCATCTTTTCCTGCCCTTGCCATGAGAGATTTGTGTAAAGGGGAGAAAACGTTTGTCCAGGTGGTTGTTAACTTCACATTTGGTTTGTGTGTTTTAACCACATGTGAAGTTGGACTCTTGAGTCATGGTACTCACTGGGGTGAGACTTGTCTCAGTTTCTCCAAGCTGCTGCAGCCAGGCTGGTCAAATGGTGGCCTTGTGCTGCTCTCTCATTGCCTTCTTAGAGTTCACTATGTGAGCTGAAATCCCACAGCTATTCATGTCATTCATCAGACTTCACCTGAACTCTTCACTGCCTTGGAAACTTGATGGTAAAATAACTGTGAAGAGCTTTCCTTTATTTATTGTTCTGCAACCTGATTTTGAGAAGGCCAAGTAGAAAAGGAGGAGTTCCTAAGCATCTTGCATAGTTCTTGGCTGGAGGTGACAGCTTCAGTGTGAGTGGAGCATACATGGAATGGCACACAGTATGTACATATTCAGGGAAGATATGATAAATTAATTGTGAAAGTGCTGTAGTCCATCTTAATACACCTGAGCAAGATAGTGTCTTCACAATGTATTTTTTTGTTCAAAAGTTTATCATTCTCTGGCATGGGCAGCCTGAATTTATGTAAATCACAGAAGTCCAAATGCTGGCTTTGCCATTGTCAGCAGAGTAAGTTAACAATCTGCAAAGTCATTGATCTGAACAGAAAGAATTCCTCTTTCTGTTCAAAATAGAAAGCTTCCTAAAGCTTGATCAATAGAAAACAAGTTGTCATGGTTGTGCTGTGGGAGTTATTCTCAACATCTGAAGATAATGATAAACAATTTGATAGAAGCAATGCCCCTGCTAGAGGAAGGAAAAATAACCTAAGGTCAATGTGATTAGGTGGCATGTATCAATGTCATAGTCCATTGGGTTAAATATCCAATGCATGGAATACTAGTTGAGTGAGCATACTGTTCTCTTCCCTGTAATAACACCATCAGCATCTTTAATGGGGTAGAACCAACCTGGGGAAAAAAATTAAATGTGAAAGACCTAGGTCACATAACAGCTAGGCAGTCATAAAGGCACAATGAACAGCTTTTGCCAGGAAATGGGTATTGAATCATGCAACAGAGATAAATATACTGAGCTAGAGTGGATTAGTAGTGTAAAATTGATTCTTGGAGCAGTATCTCCTGACTTAAATGACTGGAGATAATTTTGGGGTTTTTTTGGATGTGGAAAAATTGAAAGCTGAGTTTCAGTCTGGAAATAAGGAGCACTACAAAGCCTGTATGATACAGATGCAGAGCTGTATTTTGGTTTTATGCTCTTATGTTGATCCTTTGACTTTATAGAGAAGCTATAGGTATCTATTATAAAGAAGATTGAGAAGGTGAAGCCTTTTTATATGTGAACCTTTCAAGTGCAAACACATCAGCAATAAAGAATTTACTTCCCATCCTCTGAAAAATTGGCACCAAAAGAATACATTTGCAGTAATGTTGAGAAAATATTTTCTTTAGACAACATCAAAAAATTGTAGTAATTCATCAGCTTCAAAATTCCAGCTCAACACTGCAGGCATAAAGGGCCAGATTATTACATCCTTTACTGATTACAGTGATTAACATAACAGAAGTGATGTTGTTAAACATTACCTACCCATTGAAGCATTTATTTGAGCTAACTTGTGTGGTTGGAAATGGTTTCCTCTGGATCTGCTGAGTGGACAGATGGGGATTGGACATGAGGGACATGGGGAAATTTTAGGACTTGGACAATGAGATTGTTACAGCTTGAAGCCCTTTAACCTTCTCCGTCTTGTAACTCTGCATGCCAAATAGCTGGTACTTTTATTTACAATTACTTGTTGGTGCTTTATTAGGCAATTTATTATGTCAACTTTCTTTGCTATCTGGCTGTCATATGAAGGTGGATAGTTTTCCAAATAAAGCACAAATCAAGAACAGTCTAAACTAGATGCAGTCACAGGATTTTGCACTAAAACAAATGGGTGTAAAATTGAGATCTTGAGGAATGGGATACACTGCAGACTGTAGCCTAGGAGGGCTTAGATGCCATTGTGGTAAAACTCATCCCCAGCACGGAAAACTTATCCCTAGCCCTCACTTTGTGTAGTTCCATGTGCCTGAGCCTGGCTGCTTGTCTCACTTTGCTTCATTTGCACTCACACAAATAGTGAAGTTGGATGGACTACAGTTTCTGTTGTTAACTCTTTTTAGCAAATACATAACAGTGACTACCAGCACCAGCCTGATTGATAGGAAACATTAATTTCAGTAGACACTGCATTTCTTCATATGTGCTAATGCTTTGAGTTGTTTCACAAATCTTAAAGAGCACAGTTTTGAAAACTTCCTGAAAAATTATCAGGATACTTCATGAAGGAATATTTGTTCACAAAATGCACATGTAATGCAGCTTATGTTTTGGTTTAGACCAAAAGTGTGTGCCTAGAAACTGAGTAGAGTCAGCTTTGTTGCTGAGGTAAGCAGCTACATCACTGCTGAAGTGTTATTTTCTATTTTTTTTCATGGAAGATGCTTTTTTCCCCCAAGGAGAAAACATGATCTTAAGATCTGTCAGCTTTTTTCTCTGCATTGAGGAGACTGCAACATGTGAAAAATTTTACTTGTGTAAAATTTTGTTAAAACATGTTTTTCAGATGTAAATATTTTCCTCAACACTGAAGGTTACAATTACATTAAAACACCTAAAGAACCACTGTGCAAGGCACACCTACGTTGTTGTTTCTAATTAGGGATTTCACTTCTTTTAACCTTGCCTCTTCTTCCACAGGCAGAACTTTGGGCCAGGTTTCCTTCAGCCTGCAGAGCTGATGCACGGAGAGCAGCCACCCCCTGAGGTTCAGTACTCCTCCAGGGGGATGTACTCAGAGGAAATGCCGTCAGTGGCACGGCCACGGCCCGTTGGAAGCACTGCAGGTACACTTCACTGAGGTTAAATATGCAGGAAAATAACTGAGCCTTTCCTCTGTCTGTTCCTATGCCAAGGTCACCACTAAGGTGTCATTCTCCTTCAGCTGCTACATGTGATATGTGGTCCTTGTCCTCAATGCCCAAAAAAAGATTATCACAAAGTGAGGTTACCTTCACTTTTTGTAGGACCTTGCATTGCCTCTTTTTTAGTGTCTTACAAGCACTGGTTATCACAAAGTGTATTTTCACAAAACCCCATTTGCTAAGAATGGAAAATTACTTGTTTCAGAGATTACAATGTATGCTAACTTTCCATTTTGAACTAATTTTTGCATCCCAAATCAGCATGCTAAATAGCAAAATTTTTTAATACTTCTCTATATCCATGTTTCTTACTTCTCTTTATAAAATTGTGTGCATTAGAACAGTATCTCTTAGTTTTACATTGAATTATCTATTTCTGCTTCCCTCATGAAATCACCTTCCCTGATGTGGTTGAGGTAATTTTGATAGCAGTCACCAATGCTGTCATGATGGTAACATCACATGGTAGCTAAGCAGCCAACACTTCTAAGAATAAAATTTTGTATTGCTATGTAAATGTTACAGTTAATTTTGTCCCAGATAAATATTTTCTTCCTTGAAAAAGACTGGAAATATGATCATATACTTATGTCAGAAGCCCAGTTTTGGTAGATGCTCTCATCTCCCTGTAAATGTTAAATGAATAAGAATAGTAGGAGTGTTGTAACTATTATAGCTTAATGATCACTATTTTATTCTCTAATTCACACTATTGTCTAAATGTTAATATGTATTCTGCTTTAAAGTTTGGAGGCACTTAATATATTTAGTTTCTGTCCCTCAGCATGATTAAATATCAAACTTCTCAAATATTGGAGGGTTTTGAGAGAAAATAGGGAAGTGATCAAACTGTCCATCACGTTAATCACACTGTTGTTTTTGTCTTTTCCTCCCCTTTTGTGCATACACACACTTTTATGTATCTCTGGCTTAAATGTGTTTCATTTCTAATGAATAATGAAGTATTAATAGTAATTTTAAGAATAAAAATGTAAATGACATTTCCCTGTGGGAGACGATTAATGAAGAAGGAAAGCTGGCATGTTGTTACATATCTCTTGCAATTAATGGTGGCAGCTATCCTTGCATATGTTTGAAAGCAGTGGGAAGGAGGGAAGGGAAGGAAGAGGAGAAAGGAGGAGGTTGGCTTTCAGGCTGGAAGGAGATGCAGTGTGTTGTGACCTTCTCTTAGTTAAGGACAGCATGGTTTAATATTTAACCACAGAGCAAAGCTGAGAGAAGCACACTCTTACTTAGTCGTGTGTTTTATTCTTCAGAGCCACACAATAGGAGGCAGTCTGCAGAGTTAGGGTCTTGCCAGTGTGATGCAAATAAGGTGTGCCACAGGAGCAAATGCCCTCTCTTTGCTGCTGAGTAATTGGCATGAAAGCATTGCCAGAGCTTTCAGTAAGCACTGTTGGGAAAGGGCTGGCATGTTTTTGGAATGAGGAGTAACCCATGTCAGAGATGTGTTTATCTCAACCTCTTCTTTCAGTGCAGTGCCATGAAATGCATCACATTCACATGAACTGCACAAAATGCACATAACTTTTCTGTCTTCATTCCACACTGACAGCCTTCTTTCTGCTGATTTTTATTGACTGCACAGAAACAGAGCTCCATTTTCTTCTCGTCTCCCGCTTCCAACAAAGTTTTGTGTTATCATATGTCTGCCCTGCAAACTTGACTGTGTATGAAGATGAAAAAAAAAACCAATATTTGCTTTTAAGGTTCTCAGATACAGCACCTCACTCAGGTGGGAATTGCTAGCAGGATCGGAGGTCAACCAGTGGAGCTCCCCTCAGGCAGAGCAGGGCATGGCCAGCCGGGGGGGCCAGGGTGGCCCCAGTATCGTGGAGAGGATGAATGTGCTAGGCGAGATGCAGTGAGTACTCTTACACATTTCCATAGTTTCCAAAGTAGTGATTTGTTTGGGTATTTTTTTCTTGCATTACTGTTTGGAACTTTTTTTCTCCTCCCCTGGAATACTTTTAGTTGCTTCTCTGACATCCTTTGCTTTGCTCTTCAGACCCTTGTCAGCTCTTCTGACTTCTGCTTGCTGTTCTTTCACCTTTGCTTCTCCAAATGCTTTCTGTCATTTTACCCTAACTTTTTTTTTTCCTCGCTTGAGGCCTTCACCCATTAATTGCAGTTCATCCAGTTCTGCTTCTGAGCTCCAGCAGAGGTGGATACTGCTTTCCATTCCTTCTTTGAAATATGCTTCTGTATTTTGAGTTCATTGTCATTAGAAAACATTGAATTAAATTGTCCCAGGCTGCCATCCTATTCTGTATGCATAAAGATCTTTTATCTTCTGTATCAGTGCTAACAGCAGGAGTCAGGGAAGCAGAAAAAGGTTCATACTTGCCCATAACACTGGAGGTGTTTTTAAACAAGTTTCTTTCCTAGCCTAAGTCAGCAGGAGGTGGTAAATGAACACAGGCTCCTTTACCTGTGCTGCCCAGGCAGCCACGGTGATTTCATGCTCTTGGCAGCTGTGCTTGCAGAAGTTGACATTTCTGATTCAGCCAGATGTGTGAGGTTGAAGATAATATATGGCCTTGCCAGGAGAGAGACACTTGGCTGCTACCAGTCCCTCTTTGGTGCATTTGCATCCTGGAGCAGACTGACCTGCGACAGGTTTATTGCAGTACTCTTGAGAGTGACAACTTTATGCTGCTTCTTTTGCTTCTTAGTTTAAACTTTATTTTTCTGGTTTCTTCCTTGAGGAAAAAAAGTGGGATCTCCTCCTTTTGCATATTTAGGGCAGTGTGTGTTCACACTACTTGATGTTGCTTTGCAGTATTGCATGATCATGACATAGCTTTGCATAAAGGAAATGCAACAGGATGGGCTTATCTCTAGATTTTGGTGAAATTGAGTTGCCTCTACTCCAAGTAAACTCAAGAGGAGCAGCATCAAGTTTTTGAGAACTGGGTATGCTGTTTAATACTATTCAAAAACTTCAGCTGTCAAAGCTGAAAGATCTGTTTCCCTAATTTAATGTGCATTCTGTGCTTGAAACTCTGGCATTTGAATGGAAGATCATAATTTCAGTTTACATCTAAAAGAGCACTTGCATGACAGATCTTAGTGTCTCAAGTTCTATTTTCAGAGACATCTCTGGGTTACCATTTATTGACCTTTCTTTACATTTGTCTCTCTTTTCTGAAAATGGCTTTTCTACATCTGTGTGCATGTTCCTGTTCAGGTCATTGAAATCCAGGCTGGTTTTCTTTTGGTTCGTCTCAGTTTAAAGATTTCCTCAGCTTTGACAGCATTTTTTGCTCACTGGTTACTGCAGTTCATATGTTACTGCAATGTGAGTTTTTTTCAGTTTGCTATTAATAAACCAGCAAAAGGAGGAGATAATGAACTAAAACTTATTTGAATTTGGTGTCATGCAGTTGTAGGAGAGCTCACGTATTGCCTGAACTTTCTTTTTCCTGTGAGCAATTTGCAATTTTATTTTTTAAAGGATTCTTCTCATTAAAAAATAAAAAGAAAAAAAAACCAAAAACACCCCACCAAACAAACAAAAAGTTGTCATCTTGTAGCTTTCTGTAGTTGAATAATTACCTTTGGAATTTGGATGTTTCAATCGGACAGAGCTCTAAATTTTTCTTTCCTCATTTTGGCAATGAGGCTTTACTTAATGATGGTCATGTTCCTTGTGGTGCATTATTCAACTGATCCTATGCAAACCTTGTCTTACTGTTCCCTCATTCTGAGCAAGTTTCTAAAATTAAACTCTGCATTCAGGATGATTGAAATCTGGAGCATTCTTCTTGCACACAAACTGGACAGGGATCTGCATTTGTCTTCCTGCAATAGTGCTTTTCCTCACAGCATCCTCACCCCTTTATTTTTCCTGAAGTCAATACCTGATTTTCTGCTAGAACATGACCTCTCACTTGTACCTCCCAGCCCAAAGCCAGTGTGCAGGGTGCCATCAATTCCCTTAATTCTCCATCCAGAAGGGCCAGGGCAGCCAGGAGAAGGACAGCATTTCCTTAGCTGACACAAAATACAATCCTGAGCAGAACAAATGAAACCTGGCTTCTTACAGATGGGCTCAGTGTCTTGCATATCTGCACTTCCCTCCACCACTAGCATCACCTCCTACCCATCCAGAATCCCCTGGAACTTTCCACTGTTCCCCTAAGCCTTCCTGCAGGTTTCCAGTGTTTCCCCAAAGATACTCCTATCCTTTCACTCTGTTTTTCTACTCAGCTGCCCACTCTAGTGTGTCTAAAAAATCTCATCAAACTTAGTTGTCCCTCAAGTCCCTGAGATAGGCCCGGTGAGATCCATGCTGGCTAAGAGATCCAGCTGAGCGCAGCCTAACTTGACTTTTCTGCCACTCAGATGCAGATTCAATGATAACAAATAAGCTTATAAAAAATTAGATGATGTCTAATTAGTTACCTGGTTTTGTGAACTTTATCTATATGTTCATACATTCATATATACACAGGTATGTCTGGGTATATATTTATACATTTAGTTCAGTTGAAATTGGCCAGAGTTCAACGGGTATTAAATGGAGATCAACAAATTTACACTTTCATCTCATAAATCTTCATTCCTCAAGAAGGAAGATTCAATAAAATATTTTTGTCAATTTTTTCATACTGCTGTTAATTATCTACAAGTTTTTAGGGAAAAATATAAAATGTATAGCTATTATATAGAACTATATATTTTTGCATATATAATGTCCTATAACATATCTTTGTGTGTTTCTGTTAGTAAAGAAATCTTTAAAAACCAGCAAAAATTATTTCAGATGTTTTGCTCCTATTATTTTGCTGTTGTAGGTTAGTACAGGTTAGGTTTCTAAACCAATGTGGTATTGAAGTTTTACAGGCCTGTTTAATCCTGATGCTATATGTGAAATCACAGAAACACACCCTTTTCTATTTCTGAGATATTTAAGAAAACCTTGAAAAACTTAGTGTTAAAAATAGCCACTGTGGTCATCAGATTCCCTAACTTCCCTTAAGAAACCATTCTTATGGTGGTAATTTAGTGCAGTGTGAGATTGCAGCTGAATCACACAGTGCATTTTAATGTGAAAGTAACCTGAACATAATTTAGGTTGCTGTTAAAACTCATGTGTCAAGGAGTGTTTCCTTTTAATATTTTTTTAATGTCATCTCTTCCCCATAAACCCACAGAGTACTTGTCAGGTTTGCCAACTCTAGACTGCATGTATGAATTAGTTTCAGGTTTCACTGCCAAATGAATAATTCTGAACAATCAGGAGACCCATTCACTCCTTTCTGATACTGAAATCACCTCTCTTTAATAAGAAATAAGGCAGGATGTTACTTGGAAAACCTTTACCTATCATTCTTCTATTAAAGCCTCTTTCCCCCTTAATCTGTCTCCCAGAATTAACAGTATAAAGGAGGAGTGCTGTATGTGAGCTGCACAAGAGACTCAGAATCTATTATTAATTCTTCTTTATACAAAATGGCTTAAATTTTATTTATTTGTATTATGAGAGATGTTAAGGAACTTGCTCCCATGCATTTTTTTGTGTTCCCTGCACACTGCTGCCACTGTCACTGCAGGTTCCCTGTATCCTTCCCAAGCTCTGTAATGTCTTCCTTCCCCTCCCCCTTGCTCCCAAATCCTCTTCTAGCTGACCTTGCTGTCCTTTCTTTCCCCATCAGGCTGCTCTCTCTGCTACTCCTTAAGGCTTGTTCCCAGACCAAGGTAGTGCTCACAGACTTGTGGTGGCTGTGCTCTGAGCCTGCTGCTCCCCCTGCAAGGGGATCACCTTGCTTTGCTCCCACCTGTGCCTTCCAGTCCTCTGCGTCCCCTGTTCGGTTCAGGCTGTCTCCCAGCCTTCAGCAGTTCGAGGCAAGAGGAAACACTTGCTTCAGGGTTGTCAGCTGGAGTCTGGATTTTCAAAATGTGCCTTGTTTGTGTCCGTACTGGGAGTTGCTGCAGTCGCCCTGTGTACTGTAAATCCATGCTTTGTTTTAGTGTAAGCAGATTGTCTTGCAGAAGGACAAGCCATAAACTCAGGCTTCTGTTCTCTGTCTCTCTTGTTTTGTTAGAAAATGCACATTACTGAACAAAGGCAGAATTAACCCCTCCCTGCCCTGAAACAATGATTGTCCCTAAGCTGGGATAGCCTTTCTCAGATACTGAGTATGGAAAAACCTAATCTTTCAAATCCTAGTAGTTTTCTTCTGCTGCTTCTTCTGTTGACAGTGTTTTCCTGGGCACTGGTCAGTCACAGGGTCCACAAAAGTGTACAGTCTGAACAGACAAAGCAGGCAGAAAAAGGGAAAGTGGAAATAGTAGTATCTTTGCTTATAAATAGTATGGAGAAATGACAGCCAGGGGAAAAAGTGATTTGCCTGCTGTCTTTTAGGAAGTTGATGGAAGTGGATGGTAAGAGAAGGCAATTCTGATTTACAGTCATGTGGGGTTTCTCCCCACCTCCTTCCATTTCAGTTCCTAAACATACTGTAGATTGGAAAGGGGGGGCTCTCTGAACTTGAGGCAGTCCAACAATTTTGTGTAAACTTGTTGTTTTGTGCTCCATAAGAGACATCACTCATTCATGTAACAGAAGAGCCATTGCAGCAGATATAAGCATCTCCATGTTGTTTTCCCCCTGTTCTTTGCCTTTTTGCTTTCTTGTCTTTTCTGGGATAATCACATTTATTCAAAAAATACAATAATGGTTTCTCCCTTTTTCCAGACGCATATGCATGGACACCAAGAATATTCCTCCTCACCAGTATTCCAGATGCAGAGGACTTCAGCCAGGCAGCCCTCAGCTCCTCCTGCTCAGCTTCCACACAACAGCCTTCAGGGCCAGGGCCTTTGCTACACCACCAGTTCCACTGAGGACCTCCAGCCAGGTCACTCGTCAGCCTCTCTTATCAAAGCAATTCGAGAAGAACTTCTGCGGCTCTCTCAGAAACAGACAACAGTGCAGAACTTCCACAGTTGATTTAGCATTCCCTTGCAAATCTGCCAGGTATCTGCTTCCTATGGAAGCAAAGACTCAGAGGAAATCAGCAATGTTGTTCTCACAAAGGAAGGAACTTCCACAGCTCTGTTGACAGCACTCTGGAAAAAATCAAAAAAGGCAACAGAATGAGACTCGTAAGGAGAGATGGGGACAAACAGGGTAAATCATCAGTATCATCACAAGTAATGTTAATTAATCTGCTCATATTACGGTGCTCCTCTTCTCTCTTTACCCTCATTCAGGCTAACACATAAATAAAACCATAGGTCAAGAACTCAGTACTCCAGCAACAACAACAAAAAAAATGACAACTACGTCCAAGAATGATGGACTCCTTTTTTTAAGGAAGTAGGTGAAGTTTTTAATGAACTGAGATGACATTTTGCAAGAGATTACAAGTATTCTTATCTCTCCAGTGCGTATGGGGAACTGGTTTGTGTTGCTGTTCTGCAGGATTGCAAACTGTATCAACTTAAGGGTCTTGAAGGTCCAATCTCACATAGGAATCACTTTGGTTGTCAGGAACAATGGGACTGCTTAGAAAAAAAGTCTGTATGAGTTACTTGTATTAAACTGGAACAATAATTGTTACAGCTCTGTGATTCTGAATGGAGCTACCCTCTGCACTCTTCCTTGTTTTCCTTCTGGTGCTGAAGCTTCAAGTGTTCCTTCATCCTCAATGTTTGCAAAGTGAAACATTGGCCTTGTATAATTAAGAAAATATTTGTAGACTCATTCAGGCTGGAAAAAGAAAGCAAAGCATCCAAACAGAAAGGGCTTGGTATCTAATTTGTTTAAAAATTACTGAAAACTGGAAGGGGAATATTCAGCCACAGATGAATTTGGGGAAATGTGTGTGTGTATATCTTTAAAAAAACATATTTGCATACTAAATGCTCTTGCAAGACCAGCGATAAACTATTGCCACTCTGTAGTTTGCTTTGTGGACTGAAACCAATCCAGCCTGACTGGTACGGGGTCACCAGCATTATGTTAGAAATTGATGTCCTAAATCATTGCTTATGTTTGGATCTGAATAATTTTAGTGGAAGTCAGTGACAGTTTAGAGCATTAACATAGGCTTAGATTTGCAGTTTTGAGACAGTTTATATATTTATACTTGTTTCCACTGTCCCTTTGGACAAAGGGTAAGCATTATCCCCATGGTAAGGATGGTACGTGCCATGGAACTGTTTTGTCGCTGTTTTTTTCAGAGTTTTTATTTAAAATTAGCTACGAATTTACTAATATTGGCCATTGCATAACTGTACCTGACATAATACACACGGACATTTTGCTTAAGTCACGATTGGTCAAAGTGTTTTCATTTTCAGGTCAGAGTGAGCTAAAACTGCTAAACTGGCACAGGGATGGAGGGCAGGCTCAGTGTTGGTGAGGAGGCTTGGGAGCCCTGCCCTAGGGCAATGGACAGCAGGAGGATTAGGTGCTGCAGTGTTTCAAACACGAGCAGATGGCAATGCTCAGGGTTCTGAGGAGCAGAGATCTGCCAGACAGAGCACTGGGCAGCCAGGCAGGGGCTGCATTTGCCTCATTTACTGGGGTAGAAATGGCAGTGGGGAAGTACAGGTGCCATAACACCGGTGTGGTGTGGTGGTCCTTGGCTGCCACGTCTGCTCCTGGCTCCAGTGCACGGTTCAGAAAGGGCAGCAGGACTAAGTCTGAAATGAAAACAGCTGGAGGGATGTGGTGGAAGACGTCCATCCCTTATGCATGTCCTCCACACCTTATTCCTGAAGTGTGTGCATCATACTCGCGGCTGAAACCAAAACCTCCGTTGCTCGCTGCTGTGGAAAAAAAGATGGTATGTTTCCCTCTTTTCTAGAAAGTTCTGATATTTTTCTGTTTACCTGTGATCATCAAAATGCTGTATGAAACTGTTTTGAGGGACTTAGAGTAATGAAGCAGTGTAAATTAATTTCCAGTTCCCTGGCCTATGTGTGAAGCCCTCCTGGGCACCGGTTGAGGTTTGAAAGGAATCAGAACACCAGCACAGTTGTAACAGCAGTACCAACAGGTCACTATGATTTGAGTTTTTTAAGTTTTTTTGTGTGATAACTCAAGGATAAAAATAAACATTTGTTTTCTGCCAACTTTGTAAACATGAATGTTGCCAATACTTCTGCAAAATGCCAGGTTTTGAAGAATGAAGAGTGTATCAGGCAGTGTTCATTTGGTCGTTTTGACAGCACTGAAGACTGACTGTTGCTAAGTGTTCCCATTAAAACCATCTCTTTCAGACGCCACATCCTTCTCCAGTTTAATTCTGTAGTGAGTTCAGACCGATGCTTATAAAAATATTAGCACATTACTGTAACTTCACTTCAAGAAAATGTGGTCTTCTAGGAGGTAAATTAATTTTGTCTGGTTCCAGCTATTCAAGAGCAATATGTTCTCTGTGAAATGAGAGCTTTGAAATTTAGAGATACTTAAGCCACTTCTCATTCTTTTTTTTTGCTAGTGATGGTGATGATGCTATTGTGAAATTCCATCTTTTTATATTTGGATGTGTATCATTTCTCTTTTCAGTCCATAATCTTATGAAGAACACAGGACAAATATGTATTTGTAAATAAAAGAGGCTTTCTGATGAAGAAAACTCTCTTAAGAACTTTAAACAGGATAGTAAAATATAAGAAAACTGTGTTTGGAAGTTATGTCCTGATCCAGTGGAGACCTGATCCAGTGTCCAAAAAATTGGTATGGCCCTGTCTGTATCTTCATATAGGAAGAAAAGTAACATCAGTTAGCAGCCACCAGTTCCAAGAACAGCCTTAACAAGGGAGACCCACTTTTTTTGCAACTACAGGAAAAGCTGTTTTTTTCATGTGCTACAAAAGGATTCTATGGTATGCATGTGCCAGGATGTGTGTTTCCACTTGGAAATTCTGGGGGGAAAAAATCTGCAAGTTTCTGCATCCCTGTGTGCTTGAGTTCTTTTGCCAGATTTTTTTTAAATTGCCCTATTAAAAGGCAAGAGGGTGAAACCAAAGAAACCTTTTTCCCCTGAAACTTAAAGCATCCTATATTTAAGTATCTGCTAATGAATCTCCTGGTTTCTGTAAACATCAATCAGATGAAAAGTTGGTACAGGCACAGAAAGCTGTTACCAACTGTTGCATCCATTTCTATGACTAAACCATCTGGTTCTTGGAATCCTCGGGCTCTTCCCTTTCTTCACAATTTTCCTTGACATTTGTGTTTAGTCTCTGTTTAGTTTGGCACATAGAAGAACTTGGCGAGATGAGAGCTACATAATTTAGCATGCTTGGTTTCCTTTTCGTGGCCAGAGAGTTGACCTCCAGCCTCCTTCTTAGCTCCAAAATTGTTGGAGCTAAATGAAATGTTACAGAGATTTTTCATACACTCAGTGTGGAAGGTGGGGCATGCTTCAGTACTATAAAATGCTCTCCACCAGGATGGGACACGTGGTCCTGCTTGTGGCTGTGGGCTTTTGATTCAGGGAAGAAAACCTTGCTTTTAGGAGGAGCAAAATGGGCTGGAAATGTTAAAAATGGCCACTCTGGAGCAGGAAGTGGAATTTTAGTGACCCTTGGCAATGTGCTGTACTTGCAGTGGTTTGGATCAGGCTCCTTTCAGTGGCTGGGGAGCAGCAGTAAGTGTCAGCCAAGGTCTGTGTGTGTCACCCTGCACCAGGAGGCTGCTGTGGTGCTGGCTACCTCAGTGTGGTGCACATTTATGGACACAGGTGAATAACAGAATGATTCACCTAAAGTGCAAGCTCCTACCCAGCCAGTGCCTCTGAACTGCACCATGAACAGCAGGGCTATGGCATTATCCTAGAAAGAGGCTGTGTACAGCAATCTTAACTCCCCAAGAACCATAACAGCTTATGCTGTTGTTAGCTCATGGCTTGAAAACACATTTGGTGGATTACATGAGGAAGCTGGGTGTATGTTCGAGCCCAAGGGAAGTCACCAGTTGTGTGATGTGGATGATGGTAGGCAGCTGAACTCACTTTTTTATCTTTTGCCCTCACTACGTTCCTCACTTCTCCAGCTATCATAGTTTTTATCTCAAGGAAGGAATATGCATTTTCTGTTGTGTGCCTTAACTAGCAGTTTGTTATAAAACAGGTTTCCGGTCCCTGAAAATTCTCTATTTTGGCCAAGAGCTTTGAAGTGGCAGGATGAAGAACATGTGTGCCTTTGAGGTGGGGACATGTTGTGGGCCATATTTTTGGGCATTATATATCTTGTCAAGGAGGAGCTGACCTCTCTTAGCTAATGCTGTCGTGTCTGTATAGGATGTTAGTATTGCCCAGCCAAAGCATGGAGCTTCCTTCATGTATTTTAGCCCAGAGGGTTGCTACATTAGAACTTGAATATTTTTGAACTGATCTGACTTATATACACAATATGTTGAAATGCCATGAAGGGGCAACAGTCTAGTAGAGGTGGAGCTTTGCAGGTGTCTCCCTTCTCCCATTTAGATAAAGCTGTGGAAAATCTCAAGTACTTTAATCTTTGCTCCAGAAGTTACACTCTCAAGGTCATATTGTCAAATCGGACAGGAAAAGTCACAAGTCTCTCACAGCTGTTTTGTTTTTCAAGCAGTTTTCAGACTTGTAATACTGCATTGTTTATGTTGTGGTTTATTTCTGGATGGTTGTTGCAAACTAGGAGTTGGAAATTAGCTCATTGAACATGTTTGATTCTGGGATAGAAACCCGCAGTGAGCTTTGAATTCCACAACAGATACTGGTGCCACAGATGACACAAAATAGGCAGAATCTGGAGTGTAAGGATAAGAGGGGTTGGTTGCTTCCCAAGAATGCCTATATTCCATTCCTTGGCAATAACTAATGACAATAAGTTTTTGAAATCCTAGATTTTGTAATGACTTTATCAAAATTGCTACAGAGTCCCAGCACAAAGCCCCTTTCTTATGAATTTAACCTCTGTCTTGTCTGTGTGTTTCATGTGGGTAGGGAGCCCAGATGCTTGCCAGTTTTCATTCCTCTAGTGATTTGGCAAAGTGTAATCATTGTAAAGTGCAATTGCTTAATATGTAGCTCATTCTGTAAAACCCCAAGGATCAAGGCAGTGAGTAATGTGAGTCATTACCAAAGCAGTGGTATTTGAAAGGATGAAGAGTTGTGCATCAAGTACCAATCTTTTAGGCTCAAATTCAGAATTGTTTAAAAATCACTAGTTGGATGTGATTGATATTATCTCCAGGCAAATTAAAGCAGTTACCTGTAATGCTGTGCTGCTGCTTTTCTCCTTTGTTATTGAAAGTGCTGCTCAGTTACATGTCCCCAGTGCTCTGTTTGTCTGTCTGAAACACTTGCAGACCAGCAGCTTTCCCAGGTGCCATCTGCATCTCTCTTCCCTTTCCAGGCACTACTTAATCATCATGACTGAGATTCAGAAACTTGGTGCAGAAAATAGGAAGAACTCTGCTGATGTGGTCAGCAGTGCTGCTATGGTTCAAATTTGTGAATTCTAGTCACAGGGTTTTTTTTCCCCAGCCATTCAGGTTTCAACAATTTTCTTGGTTTTCTTTATACTAAATCATAAGAGCTGGAATAGTTTTTTTTTTTTCATCTCATTCCAGTGAGGAACTTTTTGGTCCTGGACAGACAATAACTATGAATGACTGGAGCATTAACATTTCCATCATCATCTGGAGCTATAACCTTACTTTGTACATGTTTGGAGATGTGTAATTGCCTCTACCAGCCTAGTGCCATGAGGTTGTGTGTAGCAGTTTGATGGGGCACCCAGGTTTAACACAAAAATGATTTATGCATGCTGATAAATCAGTGGTTACACTTTGCCTCCAGGGTTTCCTGTGGGAATAAAAATGACAGTGAATTCCTGAATTACAGTGAAAAAACCCCAAAGAACAAAACAAGGCATGTGCTGGGTGTTTGTGTAGCTCCCTTGAAGTCAGCAGGGGTTGGACAGCATTCCACTGGTTGGGATCCACAATTAGAGGTAATAAATTATGAGTGATATTAAGAGCACGAAACAATTCACAATAGATGTGAACACCAGCCTTCAGCTCTGCTCATGGACTACTTTATAAGGCATTGTACTGTATGGTCATATATATTTAATTTGTGCTTTTGTATGTTTAATTTGTACATCAAAACCAGACTACAGCCTTCAACTGTGACTCAGTTGCTCTTAAATGAGGGTTATAACCCACAACCAGTGCTCCTGTATGTTCCCTGGATAAAATTATTCCAGGAAATGTAACAGCAGACTACAGATCATCTTTACATTTTAGAAATCAGGTATGTATAATCCATTTCTGCCTACTAATTTCTGTCTTTATATCAATGTCTCAATTTAATGCTGCAAATTTTTAATTCAGTGCTTTCTGTAACTGGAGAAGCACTGACAACACCATTAGGGTTTTTCTCCTTCTTTTGCAAAGTTTTGCATTGTATTTGTGATTGCCCTTAGGATCAGTACAGCACATGGTGTGTACCTCAGAGAGTCCCTTTAAAATAACACTTTGAGGGTTTGCCTTGTAATATGTAGAAACAGATAACATGTTTCCATTGATAGCCTTGGAGCCTGTGGAACACTGCCACCTTGTTCAGGGATCCCAGACACACCTGGGAACAGCAGTGCCTCCATGAGATTCATTACAGCACTGAGTCTTTGTAAGTGTCTCCATCAAGTGACTGGAAGGGGAGCAGCTGTAGATCAAACCTGACAATGTCAGATGTCAGAGTAGGTGATGCAGGCAGAAACAACCCTGTCACATCAGATCAGAGGTTTACAGGTCACTGATCTGGAAAAAGTACACATTTCACAGCAGGAATTATCTGTGAGATGTACTCCATTTTTATACTTGATTTTGTGGAGACTTGGGTATCACCTCTGAACACAGGCACACAAAATCCTTGAGGGCTCTGCATTATGACAAAATATGGATTTTTTTCCTTTTCCCCCCCCATTGGTTGAGCTGGGAATCCTCAAAGGAGATTGCAAGAAGCAAAACCTGAGGTTTAAGTCTACTACAACCCTTGAAGGTGTCTGCACTATTTTGGAGAGTGTGGAGAATGAACAAGCTGTACTTCTAGAGGCGGACAGCAGGAAGCCCCACAGTTGCCCAGCTGTTGTGTAGCTCTTTGTGGCTGTTGCTCTCATAGGACATCTAGAGCTTGCATCACATGCTGAAAACCCAAAGACATGCAAAACATGTCTTTGAAACACGTTTCTATGAAACATGTGTGTTATGAAATATATCCCCTCAAATATGAAGGGCAGTGCCATATCCAGCAGGCACTTCTGTGTTCCCAACCCAGAGAAAAATGTAAGAAGAGATCTGCAGAAGGTAGACATGAAGGCAGTAAGTGGAGATTTTTTTCATAATATCTTTCACATTGCTTTCACATTTTTTTCTGTTATTAAAACTAATATAACAGGAAAAAAATTATGTGTGTAGGTAGAAGACTTGTAGTACATGAGTGCAATGGTTTAACTGTCAAATCACTCTTTATATTTTGGTGTTGACTGAGAGCCATTTGTTTCTCTAAGTTTGTACATAAATGAGAGGGTTTTGTTGTTTTGCTTGGTTGATTGGGGTTTTGTGGCAAGAAGTTGAGTGTCTCCAACACTGAGATTAGTTGTGTGAAAATTACTTTTAATTGCTGTATATTGAAATGTTGAGAATTGAGCCCTTCCCTTTCAAACTTCCTTTCCTGACGTGAGCATCTCTTCAGCATTTCACCCTGAAAGAATTTTTGTCTGAAGTGATCATAGTGGTAGGGAAGGATGTCTTTTCTTTTCCTCAGTGTCTGATTTGTCCCTGTTCCTCTTGATGGAGGCTAGTTGATAAGGGACAGCTGCCCATCACTTTAAAGTGACCAAATTGTCCTGATTTGAAGTGTTACTTGTGCCAGAATCAGTAGGAAGAGTCTTAAACTGATTTCTGTAATTTCTCACTCATGAAGTTACTAACATACTGATGAGCTGATGGGAGAGAATAATTATTTCTAGCAGATAAAGATCTCCAATAGTGCTTTTTAAATTTAAAAGTAACTTTTTATGTTTAATTTCAGTTGATTTCTAGCAGGTTTGCTAACCTTGTGTAGGTATAGGTAGGTTTAATGCTGATTTATTGAGATAGAAATAAAAGTGGTGCAACTGCACCAAATCAGAGTTTGACTGCAGTGAGGCAAACCCTCCTGCATGAATACATCTTCTGAGAATCCTGTTTCTAACAATTTTTAAGCGTTACCCATATAAACCATTCAGTAAGAGTCTTTCAATCAATAAAAGTGTTTATTATCTTGGATAATAGGGACAGTTTTGTGCATGAATTGGATATGCTGCTTTAAACCTGCTTGCCACAGTTCAGCTTGGCTTAGTTTCTCAGGCAGGTGAAAGCTGAAAAAATACAACCAACATTCAATTCCTGCAACACATTTCACATCTAAATGGCTCTGGAAAAATTAGTTTTATTTTCAAACCAGCCCAAACAATCCCTAAGTTTCCATAATTCTTCCCATTATCAGTGAATAGACTTTTAAATATCGCAGGTTAGTGAGTGAAAAGGCCTCGGTAAAGTCAATTATTACTTCCATTTACTGATGTGACCTGGCTATAGCTTAGTAATGGCTGTGGTAATGTTGGTGCTCCAGAAAGTAGCTTTATTTGCCCACTTTCTGTGTCAAACTCATAGATGAGGCAATGTGCTATGGGCTGGTCACCGGTCCCTCAGCCTCTCCTCTTGTTGCTGTGCTCACAGCAAGCACGAGAGGGCTCAGAGACAAGTGGGGGTCTTGTACTGTGGCGGGGATCTGGTGGATTACAGGGACTTGCCTGCTCCACACCTTGGCTGGCAGCTCCAGGGTGAAGCCTCGGCAGCTGCCCTGCCTGGATCTGGCCTTTTTGGGCTGGAGGTGTTTTCCCTTTCCCTTTTGTTTCTTAGCAAATGTTTGAAATGTTCTGTCAGTCTGCCCAGTGCTGCTGCTCGCTGGCTCTCTCTGCTTCAGGCCACCAAGTATTTGGGTTCATCAGGCCTGAGCTTCATGATCTTGTCCATGCAGAGCAGGATGAGGGTGAGGAACCAGAGGCTCCAGCCGACGGCCGCTGCGATCCACCCATAGTCGTCCATGCCCGAGGGGCAGCACGTGGCTGCCTGCCTGCAGAAGGTCACATCTGGGGGAGCAGAAGTGAAGTGAGCCCATGGGAGGCCATGTACATGGCAGGTTTCCTTCACCAGAGAGGGCAGATGGCTTCTGCCCCATCACTCTGCCTTGGCATCTTTCCTCTAGGCCTGGCTCTTAAGCTGGTGGATGACTCTGGAGTAGTGGTGGGACCTCGGGGTGTTTGGGGCTGGGTCCCCCTGACATGGGTGTAACTAGCACTGACCCCATGATGCAGAAGGCTGAACCATTGCTTTATTCCTCTATACTCTATTAATACTATATTCTCAAGAAACCCATAACCCCTTCTAGCCTGTCTGATACAGCTTTGACCTCATTGGTCCAACAACTAAACCACCACCACCCTTTGGTAAACAAATCTCCATAACACATTCCACATTTGCCTGGCAACAGGTGCCAGCAAGTGGAGATAAGATTTGTTCTAATTCTTTCTCTGAGCTTTCTCACAGCCTTCCCCAGGGGAAATGCCTGGGGAGGCCTGTCCCTGCTGTGTGTGGCCAGGTAGGGCAAGGGAAAGGGGCCTTCTTGGGAACCCCTATAATGCCTGCAGGAAGCTTTAGGACACAATTTGGCTATCAATTAGTCTGTTCAAAGTTATGAGTCTGTCTCAATGTACCCAAGATATCACACCATGACAATGGAGGTGTCTTAGAAATGCATCCTAGAGGCTGACCCACAATGGAAGACTTGAGAAGGGATAAATCCCTTTCCAGAACAGCCTCTCAGTCACTGTGCAAACTCATCACCCAGCTTTAACAGGTAGGAATTATTTATGAAGACTTACTAAGACACAATGGTTCGTATTCAGTTGTTGAAACATTGGAGATGTCTTCAGCTGCTGCCAGAAGGAAAGCACAGGACAAAAGCTAAGTTGGATTAGAAAAGTGATGTTGGGCATCAAGCAGGAAAATCTGAAAGCCATTGGCCTTGTAGAGGTCTGTAGGGTGAAAACAACTTGAAGAAAGTAAACATTGCTGCATTAGGATGTGCTTCCTCATCCCACCACTTTTAAGCCCAGCTCCAGAGACTTGCTGTAGCAGCATCCCTCAGGAGCAGGTGAATCTCTGCACCTCTGCCTTGGTGGGACCCTGGCTGAGCCATTCTCTGGGAGCTCACATAAACCACTGTCCTTGCCCAGGCTGCAGGGGCAGAATGAGCAAGCACGGAAAGGGGAGACACCACTCAGTGGCATGGAGAGATCCATGCCCAGCAGCCTCAACCTCTGCCTCCTTTTACCCTTGGAAATATCCCAGGGTGCACAGGAGTGTGGCAGAGCCACCTTTGGGGAGCTCAGCAGGTCCATCAAGGCCTCAGTGGGGACCTTTGGCTTTGCTGCAGGTCAGAGCATCTGAAACTGCTCTGGCTGGACTCTGGTTCCTACCATCATGGTAACCAGCTCAGGGTGGAAAATACAACATCCAGAAATAAGTCAGGAGGGAGAGGCCTGGAGCTTTGATGAGGGTTCTGCCTCTTTATCCTGCTTCCTACCCAGAATCAGCACACACACACACACACACACACTCTGACACAACTCTGTAGCTGGTGTCCAGCTCTCCAAATCTGCTCATGGTGTCACAGGCCAAAACCTCCTTAGTCCTCCCAATGCTGCCTTGCCCCTCAGCATGCTCCTAGGATCAAACCAGGACAGCTGCAGGATGTCTGCAGGGGTGACAACACAAGCTGCACTGGTCCCTGTGCATCTGCCCTGCTACAGAAGGAAGGGGATCAGAGAAACAGCTCTTCCTGTGCTGCCATGAGCAGCACAGTTCAATTTCAGCCAGGTAGAGTATCTTCTGCACAGACATGAAAATGGCCTAGGGAGGCTCCAGTAGTGAGAATTCCTGCTGCATGGAGAAGCCCCAGTGTGCTGCTGGCCCACAGACCAGGCAGAAGCCATGAGAGAACTGTTTCCAGTCAAGGCATCACTGAGCTGGTAATTTGGAATGTAATAGAGAAAATCAGCACCAGCTTGATTTCACCAAAGAGTGCAAAAAGTAGCTCAAGTTTAGTGTCAGCTGAGGAAAACAAAACAGAATGAGACACATTTGACCAAAGATTTGCTTTGAGTTTGGTGTTTTCCAAGGAACAGCAAGTAAACTGAGGTTGTCCTGTAGGACATGTTCCCCTTGGGGTCACCTGCTCTTGCCCAGCTCTGTGTTTTGAGCTGACCCACCATCAGCAATACCAGAGCTTTCCCTGTGGCCTCTGCCATGCTCAGAGGAAGCCCCTGGGCAGCCTGCTCCAGGGAAGGGTCTGAGTATTCCCCATTCTTCTGTCTGACTCTGTAGGATTTGCAGAATGACCTTGGCCAAGCCCATGGTTTGTTTCCTCAGTTAATAAGTACCTCACAGAAGAAGCATTAAAACCTGTGTATGACCTGTGGAAGGAAGTACTGCAGAATGCCAAGTGCTGTTTTGTGTTTTTAGATCTTGCAGCCCAAAGAACAGGCTGGCAAAGCCAGCCCACCTTTAAACAGCTGGCAGCTCTCATCTGGTATACAAATGCTGATATACAAATGCAGGCAGTAGCGGAGCAGCTCGCAGGTCTCACTTACATTTTGGGTTTAGGCAACTCCTACAATTAAGGTGGCACCAAAGCCACATTTTCTGCACAAAGCTTGTAATGGAAGTTAAATCAGACTTACATGATCCTAATGGATGGTATTGCAGGTGGTTCTTTGCCTCAGCAAGCAGGAGAGGGCCAAGAAACTGTGGCCTCTGTCTCCTTGCCATTCAGAGGAGCCACCTGCAACTCAGTCACAGTTACAGTGGCTCTGTAAATAACTGGCAAAAGAACATCCCTTTACAGTGTGATCAGTCATTCTCATCAGCATTAATTAATTCCAGCTCTTTATACTTTTTAGGTGAAGTGAGGGAGTGCCCCCTTATTTTTTAAAGAAAAAATTACTGCCAGTACATGAAGGCATTGAGAGTGGCAGGGGAAAAGGGCACAGAGGGAAGGGAAGGGAAGGGAAGGGAAGGGAAGGGAAGGGAAGGGAAGGGAAGGGAAATACCTGCATAGCAGGAATCCCAGAGGGCAGCGGTGAGGCAGAGCACAGCGAGGGCTGCCCGGGGCTCACAGGACAAGGGCTTCATGCCGAGGGTGCCACTCCAGTGTCCCCACAGATCAGGTGGCTGTCACTGTCAGATCTGCTGCAGCAATCCCTCGGTGAGCTCCGGGAGCCGCTGAGCTGGGCAGAGGGTGGAGCAAGGGAGCTTCCTGCTGCCAGGACACCTTGAACTTTCCTGCCACAGCCAGGTGAGCAAAGAGAAGGGCTCTGACCAAAACAGCTTCAGAGGGAGGTGGATACCAGGAGGTGGCCCCTGGAGGTTAAATCTGAAGGTTTCTCCCCAGGATACGATGCAGCTGGAAGGAGGAGAGGCCTCCAGAGCCAGCCCTTCCCAACAGGGTCCCAGGCAGTTTCTGTCTTTTGAATCCTGTGAAGATGGTTTAATAGAGAAATGAGCAGAGGACTGGAGCAGAGGTTTTGTCTCCCAGTCTGGCTATTTTTTTTTTTTTTTTTTTTTTGCATGTTCACTGGCTTGACTTCCACAGTGATGCTTTTTTGGAATAGCTGTGTGGAATCCCAAAAACCAGCAGCATTAGGTCTGCTTTTTTTCTTTCCTTTTATCCACCACCCTCTGTAAAGTGATTTTGGAAAAGCTCTTCTTTCTTCTCTGGTGGCTATTTCACCTTCTCGTTGGGATGTGCCAAGCAGGAGCTGAGCCTTCCTGCAAGCACAGCTCTGTCTGCACACCAGGAGAGATGACAGAAAAATGAGGCTGGAGAGCAGGAATTTTTCTGCAATCCTGGCTGGAAAACCTGCCCTGAAAAATGCATGTCTTGTTGTCCTGCTCTGATGAGCAGCACACTTTGCACACTTCCCCAGGGTGTCGGCTGTGCTTGCTCCTATCTTTGACGTGATGATATCCTTGTTAGAGCAAACACCAGGCATGAAATCAGGCAGGAAGGCACTGGGAGAGGTGAGCTCTGCAGGGAGCAGGCTGCTGGTGCTCTTCTGCAGTGCTCACTCATGGCTTTGGGTGCTCCTGTTGGAAGGGACCTGTCTGGGGCCTGCTGGGGATTTGCAGATATTTTAGGGCAAGGCATGTTGAGCAGCAGTCCTTGTAGAATGGAGAGGATTTAACAAATTTCGCTTTTCCCTTCCATATGGCTGAAACCCACAGGAAAGGACACAACAGGCTTCCTACATGAATGGCACACACCAGGGTACAGCTCTGCAAAGCTGTGAGGTTGATCTGGTCTCCCTTCATTTAAGGAAAACCCTGCCCAGTGTTTCTGTGGGGTGAACCCGCTTGTCCTCACCACCAAAAATGCTCTGCTCCCATTTGGCTGTGAATATTTCCAGGATGCATCAGGACAAGGCAGGCAGATGTTCCCCAGGCAGAGGGCACAGGGAGCTGCAGGTGAAGGCAGGTCAGCTGGGACGGGCGTGTGTGCCCAGCCTGTTTTCATGTCAACACTCCAGCAGTGCTGGCAGAGCTGGAGCTGTGCTGGCTGGTCTGTGACAGCCTCCTCCTGCTGCTGCTGGGATGCACGGCCCGGTCCTCCTGTCCTTTGGCTGACACCCGAGGCCCTGTCCCCTGTCCTCCAGCTGACACCCACAGCCCTGTCCCCCTGTCCTTCAGCTGACACCCATGGCCTGTCCTCCTATCCTTCAGCTGACACCCCAGGCCTGTCCCCCTGTCTTCCAGCTGACACCCCAGGCCTGTCCCCCTGTCCTTCAGCTGACACCCAAGGCCTGTCCCCTTGTCCTTCAGCTGACACCCAAGGCCTGTCCTCCAGTCCTGCAGCTGATACTCCAGGCCCTGTCCCCCTGTCCTTCATATACCTGACGTGTGGCACAAGGTGAGTCCTGGGGCTGTGACCCAGCAGCCACCACCCTCAGCAGACAGGAGTCACAGCAGGAGAGATGCTGCAAAATGCTCAGAGCTGCTTGAAATTCACCCCTGGGATAATTTTCATCTCTGGCTTTTTTCAGTGTCTCAGTCCTTCTGTGGAGGTTGCCTTTAATTTGTGTATTTTTCTGAGCTACCTGTTGCATCAAAGCTAAACTTTAACTCTTTAAGTGGGAAAGGTCCTGTGCTGTCTGCCAGATTTGCCTTTCCCTTTTGAATTTCTCACCTTCTGTTCCCAACTGAAAATTGACCTGGCAATTAATTTTGCAAAAGTAAATTAATTCAGAAGTACTCTATGCAGCACAAAATGCTTGAGGAGAAAAAAAAAAGACAAAACTGATCTGCTATTGCATGAATGATTCAATTTTTAATGAAATCTCTTTTGAATTTTAACTATTAACTAAATACTCTTTGTCAGCTTGTAGGGAAATGTCCCCATTTCTAAAGGATGCTGAAAATGCTTTTGCACAATTAATATAATGTGTTTCTTTTCTCTTCCAAAATGTGTTCCCTCCGTGACTCAGAAAGGGCTGCTCCAAAGTCTCCTGAAGCAGAGAACAGGCTGCGCTTGGCTTCAGTGATTTTTGGATCAGGCTGGAAATGAAGGCTTTGCTTGATAAGTTCAGACACAATGGGAGCTCTGCAAAATCATTTCCTGACACAGATTTGGATTTGTTTCATTCTTCTTTGTAACGGGTTTATATTTCAAGGCTGTGACTGCCTGAAGAGCGATAAGACACTCCAGAGCCTTCCCTTGATTTCTACTCCCATCTCCCTCCACAAGGATGGCCTGGCTTGTGAAGCACAGCTGCAGGCCCTGCAGAGATGCTGCTTCCTTTCCTTGGGCTCCCATTTTCATGCAGTTCTCAACACAAGACTCTTTACTCTAAAATTAGGTCCTTTTCCAGCTCTCCTTTTGGAGATTCTTCCACAGTGTGTAGGGCTGGGCAGCTTTCCCTGATGGTTATGGAGGAGGCAATAGCTGCTGTTGTGCCACAGAGAACTTCTCTGGTGACCCAAGTATTGCCCTTGACACATCACCAGGTGTGGCTCTCAGAAAGTTCTAACCTTTATCACACACATACACGCTCACTCTGTGTGTGTGTATACATATCCTGTTTACATAGGCAACTGGTTTATGTTTTTCATTCCAAGTGAAATCTGATTGCTGCTGGGAAAAAAAAAAGTTCAAAATCTTAAACCTGCTGCCAATAATTTGTCAGAATCTTAAACCTGCTGCCAGTTGGGGTGGGGGCCAATTTGTTTGCTGTCTTCATTGACGTGAAAAAAAAAGCCATCTAAGATAAAGATACCTGTGAACAGGGGGGTTGATTTTTAAAACTCAGACAAAAAATGTCAAGACCACAAAGGTTTTACTCTTTAAATGAAAGAAGGGGAGAGGGGATGTGCTGTCACACAGAGGAAAACAAGTCTTGTATTTAGGAAAACAGCACAACCCTGCCCTTTGTGTTGTCCAGTCCAGGCTGGGGTTGGTATTAGACAAATGTTGAGCCTGTGGCCCTGCTGTGACCTCATGCTGCTCATCTGGGGACCCCAGGGAGAGGGCTCCTGACCAGCCAGGCAATGAAGGGCTCGAAGAAAGGCTGCCTTCAGCTTGGCCAGGTAGAGCTGCCTGCACCAACAAAGAGCCCACTGATGGGGCTTCTCCTCATGGCCAGCCATCATCATCTCATCTGCATTAATAGGATTATTATAAAATAATGTTCTTACTTCCACATGCCAGAGGCATGAAACAGGATATGCTTTCTTCTCTCTCCTCTCTGCTTCTCACCCAGGAAGGGTGGGGGAGGGCAGCAGAGAGGTTTTATCCCTGCTCACTCCTTGGCCAGCAGGATGGGGCAGCCAGCTTGGTGCAGCTTGCTTTGGGGATGGAGTGTCCTTTGGGGGGCTGGGGAAGAGCAGCAAAGGAGCAAAGAGGAAGCAAAGCCTGGTGTCATCAGATGAGCAAAGGGGGAAGAATGTGCTGTGGTCAGAGGTGAGGGGAGCAGCCTGAAGAGCTGTTTTGTTTTGTTGTGTCAATATGAACCAGTTTGGAGCTGAATGATGACTCCTGTTGTTTGGTATCACTCCATGGGCTGGAAGGCAAAGTCCTCCCTTTGCCACACCAGCTTCTCCACAGCCCTGTGGGGCATCCACACAGTCAATGGCAGTGACTTCACATCTGCCTGATCAAGGAAATGTCCAATTTCCCAGCAGAAGGTGCTGACCTTCATCAGCCTTTAGTCCCTTGCTTTGGTAGCACTGACAGAGAAAGCAGAGCTCACCATGGACAGTGGCTGGTCCAGGAGAAGCACAGAGCAGCCAAAGGGGGTGGGAGCCCAGGGAGCCCCACAGCCAATTCATCTGGGGGGTTTGCTGAGCAAAATGCACGTTTCAGGCCCACCTGTCAAAAATACCTTGTAGTTTTTAATATTTCCTTTTTAGGTCACATAGCTTGAGACAGAGCAAGCTTGGACTTGAGCAAATGGCAGAACCCTCCTCACCAAGCTGACCTTGCGAAGTGGGACAATGTTTTGTTGCTTTTGAACAGAAAACCCCTGCACTGGGAAACCCTCTGCTGTTACTTGTTTTTTGGCAGTGTTCCCATGACTAACTAAACCCTTTGGCTTGTTGGGCCAGGGTTACTGGGTGCCTCCAAAGGAACAGGTCTGAGAAAACATTTCTTTAAGGGTGCCTTACTATTTTATATAGCCATGCATTTTGATTAGTTCTTATTTTGGGAGTGTGACTGTGTTCACAGGGGTCTTAGGGTGAGGGAAGAGACGAGGATCTGACTCCATGTTTCAGAAGGCTGATTTATTATTTTATGATGTATATTATATTAAAACTATATTAAAAGAATAGAAGAAAGGATTTCATCAGAAGGGTAGCTAAGAATAGAAAAAGAAAGAATGAATAACAAAGGTTTGTGGCTTGGACTCTCTGTTTGAGCCAGCTGACTGTGACTGGCCATTAATTAGAAACAACCAACATGGGCCAATCACAGATCCACCTGTTGCATTCCACAGCAGCAGATAATCATTGTTTACATTTTGTTCTTGAAGCCTCTTAGCTTCTCAGGAGGAAAAATCCCAAGGAAAGGATTTTTCATAAAAGATGTCTATGACATGGGAGGGAGGTTTTTTTTATTAGTTCTTATTTTGGGAAGGAATTTTTTTCCTGGGCGCTAGATTTAGTACTTTCCCAGCTTGTCTTTTTTTCATCGAGGTGAAACCCTGCCTCATCAGTGGGAGATAAGCCCCTGGTTTTAGGAGGGACCAGATTTCTCTCTGGAGCCCTTGCTTTAGTGGCTGAAGTGGCAGAGAGTCTATAAAGCCCCTTTTGCCCGCCAGCATTGGTTATGCCAAGGGTTGGGAATCAATTTCCAAGGGTTAACAGAGCCCCTGCCCTCCCAGCCCTCTCCCTGCTCCGTGGCTCTGCCCGTCCCCCAGCGCCAGGAAAATCATTAATCTCCCGTTGTTCCCCTGGCCTTTCCCGCACTGCCTTCAGCGAGGAAAAACCAGCGAGAAACAACGCTCAAGCTTTTCCCCCCTCCCTGCCCGCTGAGCCTCCATCGGAGCTCGCAAATGCGGGGCCAGCGCTCCGCACACGGCGGCTCCCAAAGCTCCCTCCGGGTGCCGGGGCGGTGACAGCCAGGTTGTCCCGTCTGTGGTCAGTCCCGGGGCGGTGACAGCCAGGTTGTCCCGTCTGTTGTAGTCCCAACAAGCTGAGCTGCCACAACACGGAGGTGGTGACCGAGCCCGACATGGTTCCGTCCCGTCCCCCTGGGAGCTGTTTGGGACACAAAGGGTTTCCCTTCTCTGGTCCAGACCGGTTCTGACCTTAAAAGCAAAGGTTTGCCGTGCCCTGGGTGGGACGGGACATTGGCCAGGGCTGCCCTCCCCTCCCGGCAGAGCCGCTGCGGAGCCCTGCTGTCACTGTCGCTGCAGAGCGCTGCTGTCACTGTCACCTGCGCACGGACACCGGGAGAGACGGGGACAGCTCGGCGCTGCCCTGGGGACAGAGAGGGCGGACGGAAAGGAGCGTGGGGGCTCACAGACAGGTAAACCCGCGGTGGCAGACCGGTAAACCCGTGGGGACTGACAGGTAAATCCAGGGTGGCTCACAGGTACACCCGTGGTGGCTGGCAGGTAAATCTGTGGTGGCTGAGAGGTACACCCGTGGTGGCTGACAGGTAAATCCATGGTGGCTGGCAGACAGCTAAACTCGTGGTGGCTCACAGGTGAACCTGTGGTGGCTCACAGACAGGCAAACCCGTGATGGGTGACTGCCAGGTACACCTGTGGTGGCTGACAGACAGGTAAACCCCGGTGACACCTTCTGCACCTGCTGCCCTGCCCAAACCCAGAGCGCTTTCATGCGCTTCAATGGAAAAAGCAGCAGGGGGGAAATGTGAAGGTTTTCTCAATTAACTGTTCTTCTGCCAGAGCAAAAAGTGAGAGTAGGGAAGGTGATTTTGACATTATTGCAGGCCAGCAGGTGCTTTTGGGCAAGCCTCCTGCATCTGTAGGAATAATTGAAAGGCTGGAAGCTCTGCCTTCCTCAGAGTAGATGTTTCTTTCATTCATGAAAGTGAGCTTTTGGAGATTTCCCTGACAGATTACCAAGGAAGAGTAGAACCCTGGCTTGAAGCAGCGTAATTAAGATATTTCTAAATATTTTATTTGAGTTGTTTTCTACTATTTCTAAGGATTTAGCACCTTTTTTTTAATTGAAGCTAACTGCAGGTTTAGAAATACAAACTGCTTTAGATCATAGTTTCTTCACACTTTTCAGTCTAAAGAAATTAGGATTGGACACTTTGATGGTCTCTTAAATTTTTTTATTTACTCACCACAGATTTACTTTGCATGAGTAGTGAGTCTCTTGCAGCTTTTGTCTTTTTCTTCTGTGAAAAGTACAGTTTGCTGGAAAATGTCCAACCAAGTTTAAAATGTATATATTCAATCCATTTAAGTTGGCACAGGATGTTTTCATTTAACAAGCTACTAGTTATCATATATTGTATTTTCAGCATCCTAAATTTTTAAATTAATGGGTACAGAGAGTAGGAGAATTCCTAGAATATTTGAGCAAATACAGACCTGTGACTATCATGCTCCTGTTAAATAAGCCTTTAATATCTTGAAATGTTTCTCTTATATTTAAGATTAATCTTTTTGTATGTTATAAAGAGAGTTCGTAGAATCTACAACTTATTTAAAAAATGTTGAAAGATAAGGTTCATAGAGACAGAAGGGGTTAAAGACAATTGACTTGCTACCCTTGTCAACAAGTAGAAGTGAGGTTATGAAGGGATTTTGTTTTGTTATTTATAAAACATGCACTTGCTACAAAATTAAATGCATGCAAGAAGTGTATCTACTTGCATGTTTTTCTCTGGAAAAAGATAATTACTGTGTTTGTGCATGCTGATCAGCTAATTTTGTGTGAGAACAATTAAAGACAATTTCTATGTTCAGGTTATTCAAAGTAAATAATAATAAGTATAGAGATGATGGGAATTTTTATGCAACACATGTTGTTTTATGCGTTTCATTTTGAAAACAATCCTTTATGGGGAAAAATTCTTCTGAAATCCTAAAGGTTGTTTTAGTTTAAAGAAAATAGTCTGCTCTTCTCCCCACGCCCATATGACATGCTCCAGATGGGTTTGCAATGTTCACACTATCAATGACAGTGACAAAAAACCAGCCAGGCCTCTTTCACTTGTCTAATTGCAAGGTGAAATCATTGGGGTTTGTTGCTTTGGGTTTGGGGGTTTTTTTTTGTCTCTGTGTTTAAAGCAAAGAGAAATTGGGTTATTTCCAATCACAGCATCCAAAACCAAATTACAGAGCCTGAGTGCAGTGGTCTGGAGTGCTCAGGTCTAGCAGGAGACAGGGCAGGGAATTTGCTCATTATTTGTCATAGGAGAGTGGTGACTCTCCCCTTTCCCTGTGGAACACACATTCCTTAGCATCTCTCACTGCTCTGGTGGCATGAAGCCTCGTGTGGGTCCAAGGAGGCTCTTAGGAGGGGAAGAAACCCTTTTGGGGGATGTGATGGGCAGCACTGGGTTATCTGCCAGCACTTTGACTCAGTGACCCCGATGTTCCTGCAGAGCTTGGCACCTTCTTGCACCTGCCTGGGCAAGGAAGAGAGTGCTGCTGCTGCTGCCACGAGGAGTCCCAGGGCCTCCCAGGCCAGAGGAGAGCGGGCAGGATGGCCTCCATCTTCCGGAGTGAGGAGATGAGCCTGAGGCAGCTCTTCCTGCAGGTGGAGGCTGCCTACTGCTGCGTGGCTGAGCTGGGGGAGCTGGGGCTGGTCCAGTTCAGAGATGTGAGTAGTGCCTGGCTGGCGTGCCGAGCTGTTGGAGAGGTGCCCCGGGGTGTGCTTGTCCTTCCCTCAAAGCACTTGGGAAAGATGCACCTGTAGGGAGGCCAAAAAGTCCATGGTGAGAGCAGGATTTCCCCAACGCGGGTCTGAAACCCAAACATCCTGCCGAGACCCCACCCATCCCTGAGTCCCCACCCAGTGCTCTACATGCCCTTAGAGCCACCCTTTGCATCATCAGGACACAGAAGTGTCTCCATGAAGGCCCCTCTGTGACTCTTGTTGTGGGCAAGGCCACCAGGTCCATAAGTAACCCAGTGGGATTTCCCTGCCAGCAGGACAGCCAGTAGTGTTTGCCATCCACACCAAAGGCACTTGTTCTCTGCTAATGTTCAAAAATGAGCACAGCACCGTGCAGCCTTCAGCCCCAGGCTTGTTTTCCCTCCTGTTTTTAGCTGAATGTGAATGTCAACAGCTTCCAGAGAAAGTTTGTGAATGAAGTGAGAAGGTGCGAATCCTTGGAGAGAATCCTGCGTGAGTAAATGCTTGTCAGATGCAATCGGCTTCCTGCCAACTGGTGGTGTGGGATTTGTTTCTTTAAGTGCTCTCACACTGGGGAGCAGAATTAGTGGCAAAATGGTGATGTTTTCATCTGAGTCCCTGGAAATGTTTTCCATGCGTCAGCTAATTACCACTTCACCCCATATGGGCAATAAATTTTTGGCCTTGTTTTGAAAATGGTTAACTGAACTTAAACCTGTTAATTAGCTTTTATAAAATCACAAGATAAATCTGGGGCTGGTCCAGATAACCTCTTACACCAGTGCACCTGTTGTTGGCACACACTTCTGGCCAAGGGCTTCAGCCTTGGGATAAGTCCTTAAAAAGCAAGCAGCAGAGCTTGTGATTCCCACTGTCCTGTGGATGTGTGTCCTGGGAGCTCTGCCCATGGTGCCCACTGTACCCATGGTGTCAGCACCTGGCATTGTTGGCCAAGCAGTGGAACCTGAGCTTTCTGTGTGCCTTACTCACTGCCCCAAATAAAGGGGGCCATGGGTCCCCACTTGTGCCACTGGGAATGGGAGTGGGCACTGTGACTTCAGAGGAAACAGCACCTCCACTGAGAAAGGAGGCTGGGGGTGTTAATTCCTTGGTGGCTGTGTATAAGCGCTGAGATGATGGCACTCATGTATCAATTAATCTTGTCACAGCTCCACAGGATGCCTTGGTCCTGGCTGAGCAACAAGCTGGTGACAGGATGATGCACCAGGGATGATTCTGTGTTGAGAGTTCTGTGCTCTTTCCTTGCAGGTTTTCTGGAAAATGAGATGGAAGATAATGTTGAGATAGTCAAAGGAGAAAAGTACCCAGAGACACCCCTGCCTCGGGAGATGATTGATATGGAGGTACAGAATTTGGGGTGGAGCCAGGAGAGGGAAGGGTTGTGCACAACAAGGGATGTCAGTGTGATGTGCTCAGTAGAACCCTCCCTGTGAGGAAGAGTCTGGTGCCTGAGGCTGCCACAACTCTCCCTGCCCAAGGAGAGGCTCCCCAGCTTGCTGCCTCAGCACTTAGGCTGAGGCTGGTCCTGCTGCCTGTTCCTAAAGGAGCCCAGTCTTTTTACCATGTCCTGTGAAACATCCCTATGGTTCTCCATATTAATGAAAAAGTATTGCTTTCACAGAATGCCTCTTCATCAATAGGAGAGAATAAAAAGGGTTTGGTGTGAGAGAGTAAGAAGGGTTTGGTGTTTTACCAAGAGACCAAGATGTTAGAACCCACTTCACTGCATAAAAATCCCAGGACTCCCTGTCCTGCTGGGAGTTTGGTTGTCATGCTTGGGCCTGACACAAACACTTGGGCCTGGCTTTTGGATGTGCAAGGGATGGTTTATTCCAGCCCAGCTGGTAGCAGGGCTAGAATAAAGATTGTTATTACTGACAGGGTAATTTTAAAATGCTGCATATGAAGGTGAACTAGAAAGGAAAGTCAAGCTTTCCAAGGGCTTCATCTTCACAGGAAATTTGGTTTCCTGGTGTATTCCTGGCCCCATGTCATCACCTAATTTTTGGTCTATGGCTAATGAACCTAATGTAGGTTGCTTTTGTAGTCAGTACAATTACAGCCAGTCAGTCTGGGGTGTGAGATGTCTGTGAGGAACCACAGAGATGCCCAGCCAGGCTGAGACACCTACACCACACACACCTCCCTGCCTGGGCTTGGGTCTGGGGCATCAGGACTCCAGTGCCAGAAAAGAACAGCACATCCATCAGGGAATGTTTGCAATGGAAAAGTGATGCACTGGCATTGATGAATATCTTGCTACAAAAAGTGTTTATCAAACTATTTGTTGAATATTTCTGTACTCTCCCTTGAAAAAAAAAAAAAAAACACAAAAAAACCCCCAAAACTGTTGTTTGAGATTTGGCATCAGCTTGGAAAAGAGGCACTGATCTGCTTCAGAGTTTTTCTGGATGTGCTTGGACCCTAAACAGACAGTGCTGGAGAAACTTGAAGCTGAGCTGCTGGAAGCCAACCAGAACCAGCAAACATTGAAGCAGAACTTCCTTGAGCTGACAGAGCTCAAACATCTGCTGAAGAAAACCCAGGATTTCTTCGAGGTGAGAGGCCTCTTTGCTCTTCCAACAGAGATGTGGAAAGTTCTTTAAAGTACTTGCACTTTGATTTGGTGTGTGTTGCTTTTAAAGGTCTTTACCACAAGCTATGATGAGGTTTGCAAAAACACCTCAGTCACTTTGGAGCCTGCGTTGCTTTGAGAGTCAGTGGGGCTCAAAAACTTAGCTCACAGATGTCTTTGAAAATAGCATTTATGTTTTCCATTGCTAAGATAAAGCTTAGTTTTATTGGTTTTCCTTTGGTCTTATCTTTATAGAAATCTCCATGGAAAGCTACCTTTGGGGAAAAATTTTTAAGAGAAAAATGTGAAAATAGTTTTCGAACTGGCAATGCTGAAGAGTGTTTTGTAAAACTGATGTTTTCCAGGCAGAAACCAATCTGCCAGATGATTTCTTTAGTGAAGACACATCTGGACTGCTGGAGCTGAGAAGCACTCCTGCTGCTGCAGCTGCCAAGCTGGGGTGGGTATTGGGGATGGCCTCCGGCTTGGCCAGACTTCCCACCTGTGCTGCATTGCTGTGACACTGGCACAGCTTCCTTCAGCCTCTTAGCAGAGGGTGCTCACCAGCCTCCTCTGCACAGCTGTTTCATGAAGATAAGAGAGTGACTGTCCTCAGAAACTGTCATCAAAACTATGGTCAGGTTATAGGTCAGGGGACAAATGGACCTCTGCTTCCAGGCCACCAATTCCAGTGATCCCTTAATAGGTATTGACTGAGAACTCCTCTCTGAAGGCACCTCATCCATGGCTTCAGGACTCAGGCATCTGGTCCTCATGGATGAATGTCTAACCACAGAAAAAGCTATGCTTTTTTTATTGCACTGGGCTGCAGTCTGATGCTTTCTCAGAAAAGGAAAACAGGAGAGTAAAGATAAACCAACACTTCAAAATTTCTACCTCCTGCCTCTGCCATTCAGACACTCTCGTTTTTGTGACTTTAGGCATCTCTCCATTCTTCCATTTCTAGCCAGAATTTTCTCTTCACCTTCACCTGTTGATCTAGGAAAGTTGTTTTGTTTTTTTAAAGAAAGAGCCATAGAATAAAGTCAGTGGATTGAGATAAAAGCCAGCCTTGAGCAGGGAATGTTTTCCTAGAAGTGCCTGCAGCAGCAGACCCCTGGCTAGCACAGACTAGAAAACAAGGGCTTGTGAAATCACGTGTGCTACAGGCCTTAAAAGGCATGGAATGGGCTTGTAATTAATTTATCTTGTAACTCTGCTCAGATTCACAGCAGGGGTAATAAAGAGGGAAAGGATGATCCCCTTTGAGCGTTTACTGTGGCGAGCCTGCAGGGGAAACATTTACCTGAGGTACACAGAAATGGACACCCCCATGGAGGACCCTGTGACAGTAGGTACCAACCTGGTTGTGCTTTCCTTTGCCTTGTGTCCGAGGGCAGCCTGTAGGGCAAGTGTGGGACAGTTTGAGGATGGGAGAAGTTTCTCTGACATTGCTTTCTCCTTTTGCTGCTGTTGAGGTGGTTTCCTTTTCCCTTTCCCTCAACTGTGGGACAGTTTGAGGATGGGAGAAGTTTCTCTGACATTGCTTTCTCCTTTTGCTGCTGTTGAGGTGGTTTCCTTTTCCTGATGCACACGAGACCTCACAGGGCAGCTGTATTACAGAGACCGCCATGGAGGTGGACTGTGGCTGTCCCCACCTGGAATTAGCCATGGAGGGTCAGTTTCCCTTGGTGTCTTTGGGGTGAACCCCATGCCCCAGTGGAGCTCTTTCCCCTTTGCTCCTTCCCCCATATCCCAGAGCTGCTGCCCATGCCTGTTTCCTGAAAGAGCATTTGAGGAAAACACTGCTGATGGGAAACTGGGGATAGGGGATAAAAGCAACCAGTGGAGAGGATGCCAAAAAAAAAAAGATGCCAACTTTTCTGCACTGGACTTTGGGTGTGTTAAATTCTGCTTGAATTGTGTGTTGCAGAGAGAAGAGGTGAAGAAGAACGTGTTCATTATCTTCTATCAAGGAGAGCAGCTTAAACAGAAAATCAAGAAGATTTGTGATGGGTAAGGCAGGCCTGTGGGCAAGCCACAATGACTCCCCTAGAGGTGGTAACTGGAAGTCTGGGCTGGCTGAATTTGGAGCTCGATTTCAGATCTCCAGCTGTCAGCTCTGCAACCAGCCTCCCTTCCCCTCCTCAGCTCTGCTGCTCCTAATCATGAAAGACATCCATCACCTTGGCACTTGGAACTAGAGATCCTACATTTTCTAAGGTGGCATACAGCTCTTGGGAGCTTCAGCTGCTAGGTTTTTTACTTGGAGCATCTAAAAAGGGATTCTTTAAAAAATACCCAGCACTCTTCCCCTGAAAATCAGGGTCCCTAACTTGAGGACTGGAAACATGGTAATACTCAGCTTGCTCTCAAGCCTTCCTGCATTTCTTCATAGAAAGATGATGCTGTAGTTTATTCAACTCTTTCCCAAAGCCTTTGAGCAATATCTGTGTAATCAGAGACAGAGCCCAGGAGAGAAATGAAAGCTTCATACAACCTGACTTGTTTCCACCCTGTTAAGCATCTTGAAAAGATAATTCAGGCTGAATATTTTGTTACTCTTTCATAACACTGATGACCAACGAGCTTTGTTGCAGTGTAAATCAGATTTGATGAGAGAATCTGTCTGCTGTCACCAAGCCCATTTCAGGTACAGCTCCTCAGCCAGGCAAGGCTAGCCAAGAGCCTGCAGGGAGAGGCTGAGCAATTCCTCTTCCCTGACATCTGCACTCAGGGCAGGCCTTTCCTTACATCCTGCCTTTCATCAGGGTAAAAGCAGGTGGATCTTTCATCCAGCTGGCATGACTGACTTCAGTCCCAAGAAGTGACAGAGCCCTGGGGTCTGTTAGCAATTCCTGCATTGCAAATGGGGCCCTCCAAGGTACCTTCTATGAGCAGTGCAGGGCAAGGACCATCCAGAGGGAAATTCAGCCCTCCTGAGGTGGGTGTCTGTCTGTGAACGTGTCATGGACATGAGGGAAGACTCCCAGCTCTCATCACTGATTTCTGAAGCTCAGGCATACAGGGAGTTCTGCCATAGCCATTGTGCAGGATCAGACTGCTGCTGCCAGTGGTCTTTGAGTTTTCAGCAAGCCTCATTTTCTTTCTGGATTAAAATTTCCTGTCTATAATAGAATCATATAGCAATTTGAGTTGGAATGAATTTTAAAGATCATTTCAACTCCCCTGCCATAGGCAGGGACACCTTCCACTATCCCAGGTTGCTCAAAGCCCCATCCAGCCTGGCCTTGAACACTGCCAAGGATGGGGCATCCCCAACTTCTCTGTGGCACCCTGTGCCAGTGCCTCACCACCCTCACAGTAAAGAGCTTCTTCTAATATTCAGCCTAAGCCTACTCTCAGTTTAAAGCCATTCCCCCTGTGTCCTGTCACTACCTGCCCTTGTAAAAGGACCCTCTCCAGCTTTTTTGTAGGCCTCTTTAGGTACTGGAAGGCTGTGGTAAGGTCTCCCTGGAGCCTTTCCTTCTTCAGTCTGAACAACCCAAATTTTCTCAACCTTTCCTCATAGTAGAGGTGCTTCATCCCTCTGAGCATCTTCCTGGACCTCCTTTGGACTTGCTTCATCAGGCCCACGTGCCTTTTATGTCTCATTTCTTTGCCTGCTTTTTAAATGCTGTTCAGACCCCTTCTCCCCTTCTGCATGGGCAGTTGTTAGTGGGGAATGCTTCCCATTGGATTTTCCCCTATGCCTTGCAAGTCACCATGTCATACATTTAGAACTGGCTGGGGTTGCCCATAGAGTGCTGCAAGTTCTCCATTTTGGATGCCATTTTTTTCCACCTGCAGCATTTAAAATTCCCTGCAGTCAAAAGCCAAAGACTTTTTTCCTGGCATGGGAGTAAAAGAGCAAGCAACACAATGCCTGTCAACATATTCATTGTTGATGGACACCAAAATCCCCCAAACCATAGGCACAACCTTCTGCAGCTAGGGCTCAGGCAGTGCTGGAAATGTGAGCAGATCCCTCAAGGGATCAACCTCAGGATCCAACAGGGAGGTTGTGGATGCAAAGTTTCTAGGAGCTAGTGTTGCAGATGTGTGTGGTGGTAGATTTGTAGGAAGGAACTTAGACTGGTTTCTCTCAGGCCCTTGTGACTGAAGGAAACTACACCTACCAAAGACAAATCCGCAGAACACTCTTTGCAGTGCTAATGAAGTCATCTTTCATGTTCCTTCTTCATTTCAATTTTTTTTGGTTGTTAATATGCCCATCTATACAGATGTTTTCCTGTGTGGCAGATTTCTAAATGTATTAATCCTCTGGCCCTCCTTTTGTGCTCTGTGGGCCATCAGCCACCCCTGGTGCCCAGACCAAGACACCTTAGTCTGGTCCACCTTTAAGGCAGGCATGACTACACCTAAAGCAGATGGCAGTGTCGTTCCAGCCCCAGCAGGATATTTCTGGTTAGCTCTAAGTCGTCATTCATGACAAGTAAATATCCTGCAAAAATCATGGGACTGGTCTGAGCCAGCCTCCTGCAAGGCAGGCTAAGATTTGTTTGCAGAGCTGTGTGCCTCAGGTTTCGCTTGTAGTCCCTGCTTGACTCTAATTGCTAACATTAGTCTGCCAATTTCATGAGCATTAAGTCCATGCACAAATTTATTAGTGAAAGGTGTAGAGGGAGCAGGAAGGAGGAAAACGTAAGAATTTTTCTTTTCCTCCTTTTCTTGCGGCTGCCTCAGTACTAATGTGAATACTAAGCTGAGTTTATCAATGTAAGGATTCCCTGCTGAATTCTCCTGGAGCTTTCAGAGATGTCTGTGCCATTAGGGCAAAGCTGATACTCAGTATGCAAAATGGCTGTTAAAAGATCAAAGCAGCACTGCTGCAATAACGTTATTGGGAGTGGGGGAACTGTACAGCATGGAGGAATAGGCTTTCAAGTTTGATTAAAAATCCTTATTAAAGATGAACTAAGAGCTGTGAAGAATAAGAAGATGGAAATAATTAGGTAGGGTGAATAACCTTTGGAAATGAATACCAGGTGTTGAGTGAGGAGAAATTCAATTCTGGAAAGGGAAGTTTAGCTGAAGAGCACGTGCTGTCATTACACACAGCTCTGGGCTGATCTCTAGGAAACTTCAGCATGTTCTGTTCAATTTGCAACTGTACTCACTTGTACGTGTGCTGGAACTGATTTTGTAGAGCAGGTGGTAAAATATCCTGTGCTCAAACAAAGCCAGAGAATGATGCTTATCTGTACACAGAGCCTGTACATTTTTGTCTCTTTAACAGGGATAGAACCCTATGACCCTGTTACGTCTTTTAATTCATCTCATGTGCAGAAAGCCAGCCCTTCAGCAACCCTTACTCAGCATATCCACAGCAGGATGGTGGAAATGTGTTGCCTCAGGTCAGGGGCAGGAGATCTCTGCTCTGCAAAGAGGAAGGATCTCTTCCTGCAGATCTGATGGGCAGTATCCAAGTGGCAGGGGTGGCACATGCACTAGATATCATTGAACAAGCCAAGAAGTAACAAAAAGGAGGGATGTCTGCTATTTTAGCTACTGCAGCGCCTCAGCTCAGCCCAGGCTTGCGGGCAGAGAGCAGCAGCAGTGCACCCTGTGGCCTCTCAGGTCCGGGGGGAACTCCTTGTGCCTGCTGTTGTGCATGAAGAGTACTCTGGGACCTGCTTTGCAGGCAAGACAGGTAGCTGCACACTTCTCAGAGAGACATGCAGCTCATTTCTAATTGTCTGTGCTGGGATCATGTGGTGTCCAACAGTGCAGTGTGCTGTGCTGGTGGAAGCACCTTTGCACCAGAGTGACCTGCAGCTGTGATAGAGGAGGTCGAGTTCTGTGCTACAGCTGAAGCAGTACCTGCATGGAGCTAAGACTTTCACTCATGTTAGAATCCAACATTAGTCCTTCTTATACCATACTAAACAAACCCACTGAATCTTCCAAACAGAACCTTGGGGATAAGCTTATAAAAGTTTTCATACTGGTTATCTAAGCTGATCTAACAGACATGCTCTCAGGTGTTTAAAACCATTCCATTGTTCCCAAGGTGTCTCGGCAAACAGGTGGACCAGAAGCATACAGCCATTCTCCTATTTTATCCTGAAAATACCGTCCTTTTGTTTGCTTGCTTGCTTGTTTGTTTGTTTTTGCAGGGTTATTTACTTTATGCAGCCTGCCCGCACAAAGGGCGTTTGCTTGCAGTGCAGCAGTGGCTCAGCTGATGCCCTCTCCCAGTGCCTGCAGGAGGGTAGTGCAGAGACAGGCACATGGTATTTTTCCAACCTCGGTGCAACAGGGACATCTGTTGGCTACTGTGTTAGCGACGCTGCCTTTGCCAGGGTGGGTTTTCCTTGAATCTCAATTCAAGCAGCTTGTGGACAGAAGGGAGGTGTCTGCATGTTAGTGCTGACCTCTGTATGACATCAGGTCCTTGTATCACCTCAGACAAAGAGAGTTTTTCAGCTAGAGTAGGTGAGGGGATCCTTATTCTCATCAAGGGATGAAGGTACCTATTTGCACCTTTCTGCGAGACCAGGTGCAACTTTGTGGTATGTGAATATACTGCTGGGTCCGGAATGAAGTCCAGTGTCCCTGCCTTTGAGCTGAGAGTACAGAGGAAAAAAAACTCAGTCAGTTTTTATATAAAATTTACATTAAATAACAAGTATTTTTCAATTCTCTCTTACTGAGGCTAGATTTCGTGCCACAGTCTACCCTTGTCCAGAGTCTGCCACTGAGCGCCGAGAAATGCTTGATGGAGTCAACACAAGAATCGAGGATTTAAACACAGTGAGTGGCAGTGGCTTCACTGAGGACTGAACCCCACAAGTGGGACCTGCCCAGATATTTGTCCTGTCTGAAACCATGTTGCAGATCACACAGGTTGTCCTCCCAATGCCATATATCATTATCTCCATCATTCACTTATGCAGCAGCACTGCAGTGGCCACATGATGCATGCAGGTCCCAAGACCATGAACTGTAGTTCTACTCATGGGTGTGATATTCCCCAGGTTTGTGGCACAGAGCTGCCTGCCGGAGATGCCAGCTCGAGAGCATGTGGTGAGATGTGGCCAGTCTGTAAGGGAGAGGAGCCAATCCCACTGCTAAGTAACCCCCAGTGGTCTCCTCTACACTTACAGTGACTCAGGACCATGCAGGGAGAGTTCTTGGTGAGCAGCACTGTGCACCTGGTGTTGAGTGATCCTGTGTCCACACCTGCAGATGCTGCTCTCCAGGATACCCCACATTCATGCAAATAGTTCCTTTCCATCAACCCTCTCCAGTTAACTGAGCAGCTCCTGCCCCCTGTGCTTCCCTGTCTTGAGTGTTGCCCTGTGTTATGCTTGCAGGTGATAACACAAACTGAGTCCCACCGCCAACGACTGCTGCATGAGGCAGCAGCCAACCTGTGGGCCTGGGGGATCAAGGTGAAGAAAATCAAGGCCATCTACCACATCCTGAATTGCTGTAACATCGATGTCACCCAGCAGTGTGTCATTGCAGAGATCTGGTTCCCAGTGGCTGATGCTGACCGGATAAAAAGAGCTCTCCATCAAGGAATGGTAAGAGAGCAACAGTTTGGGTCCTTGAAGCTCTCACCCACACTGAATTGTTTATATGTTGAGCATATGTTCAGACAGGTCTGGTACTGTAATGTGTTTCTTTTCTAAGTTGAGGTTGTCCCGTTGTCATTTGACCTTTCATCTTTTGACAGAGCTTAAGGTCAACATTAAATGTTAGCAGGTTTGTGACAGGCCCTTGAGCCAGAAGTGGTGTTGTGGGGCCAGTTCTTCTATCCACTCTGTGTCTGTCCTTGTCACTGTGTTTGTAGGAACGCAGTGGCTCCACAATCGCCCCCATCCTCACTGCCATACACACCAAGATGTCACCACCCACCTTCAACAGGACCAACAAGTTCACAGCTGGATTTCAGAACATCGTGGATGCATATGGTGTGGGCAACTACAGGGAGATGAACCCAGGTGAGAAACACTCAGCTACATGCATCTGCTTTGCATGAGCCAAAGTAAACTTTGAGCTCTGTCACTATCCTAAAAAATGTACTCGCTGCTGATTGAGAAATCTGAGCCATATTGGAACTGTTTGGTGTATAGGCATGGATTTTCTCAGGCAAAGAATTTGGCTGTTGGTCTTCAATGAATGATTATGATGGAAATAAGGAACTATACAAATATAGGATGGAGAACAAATGGTGAGGTAGCTGGTCTGAGGAAAAGAACTAAGCTTCTCAGGAAAATGTAAGTTGAGCTCACTGTGTTGAGGCAAAGACGGCCAAAAGGACCTGACAGAAGTTTGAAACAATGGTAGAGAATTTCAGACCACTGAGAATTAATGGAAACCTAGAAATGGGGGCCTATGTGCAAGGGTGAGATTAACTCAGATTGTTGAGGCGGAGAAGGTTGAGAAACATGATAGTAACCTTCAAATACATTTTTGTGTTGCAAAACAGAATGCAGTTGTCTACTCATGGTGTTTATTATGGTGAGGTAAGAAGCAAAGGATAAAACTGCAAGGAAGGTACAGATCATGCAACTGAACATTCTTTGTGATAGTAAAGCCAGTTCTGCACTAGATCTGACTGCCTGGTGTGTAGGGGAGGAACTGAGGAGGCCTTTTAGGGCAGCACCTGTAAGGAATGGCCTGCTGGAGTGGACTGCTTCTTTGATGAGGCCTTTTTGTTTAGAGAGAGCTGAGCTTCTTGGCCTTTCCCTCCTGCAGCTCCCTACACCATCATTACCTTCCCCTTCTTGTTTGCGGTGATGTTTGGGGACTGTGGCCACGGCGCTGTCATGCTGGGCTTTGCACTCTGGATGGTCATTAATGAGAAGAGCCTTCTGGCCCAGAAAAGCACTAATGAGGTGAGTACCAGGGGTGACTCTATCAGCATAGGGAAAGGCTCATCAGCCCCACTGGATAAAGGGGACATCCAGCCTCCCAAGGGCTGTGGGGATGGTTCAAAGATACCTGTGAGGCAGAGGTTGGCATTCTACCTACTCATACACCCAAGGGACCTAAAATTTTCTATGAATAATTGTATATACACAGACTAGTACAATCATGTCTGCTGTTGGTTGAGGCCCTCAGACTGATGGGCCTGCAGGTACTTTGGTCACTGGCACTGCCTTCTCCCCCTGCAGATCTGGAACACCTTTTTCAGCGGGCGCTACCTGATCCTGCTCATGGGCATATTCTCCATGTACACTGGCTTCATCTACAACGACTGCTTCTCCAAATCATTCAACTTCTTTGGTTCTTCCTGGCACATCATCCCCATGTTTAAAAATAACACTTGGAAGTAAGTGCTAAATGTAGGAAGGAAGTAAAAACACACCAAATGGAGCATGTAGGCTTGGAAAGAGAGACTGCCTGTGTGGGGAAGGGAAAGGCTCCCTGCTGTGGATGCAGCCATGAATGAATCAGAGGTTTTGTCTGACACACACAGATGAACTCGCTATTGAAATGGAAATGCAGAGTCCCTGGGAACACGCCTGTTTGTTCAGGCACTGATGTGCATAAAAATCTGCAGGTGTCCAGGACTGATGCATAGAGAATTATCAGTGTGAGGGAGGCTGCCATTGTGTGGGGCCCATTTGCATGCACACAAGTGCAGGATAACAGGTCACAGAAAGGCTGGAGTCAGCTACAGATATCCTGTAGTAGTCCTCAGCACACCTCACATAAATATACTGTGGGCTGTGATGGAGAGAGTAGGCTGCAAAGGTCATTTCCATTTTTCTCTTGTAGTAAGGATGTGCTTCTAGAAAATACAGTGCTGCAGTTGAATCCAGCAACCCCAGGAGTCTACTCTGGAAATCCATATCCATTTGGAATAGATCCGGTAATTAAATTAAATTGCTCTAAGATAATTTGTATTTCAATCCTGTTTCTGTGTATCAGGTACATCAGTAGCTCCCTGCACTCTCTCCTGAAGCTGTGCTTTTCACTTCTTGCTCTTTGTTCCTTACATAGTTGTTGTGGTTTAACCCCAGCCAGCAGCCAAGCCCCACCCTTGCTCACTCCCCCACCAGTGGGATCAGGGAGACAATTGGAAGGGTGAAAGCTGGAAAACTCATGGGTGGAGATATAGACAGTCTAACAGGGAAAGCAAAAGCTGTGCACACAAGTAAAGAATTAAGTCATCTTCTCCATGGGCAGGCAGGAGCTGAGCCATCTCCAGGAGAGCAGGACCCCATCACATGTGATGGTGACTTGGGAGGGCAAACACCATCTCTCCAAACATCTCCCCTTCCTCCCTCTTCCCTCCACTTTATCCACTGAGCATGATGCCATATGGTCTGGGATATTCCTTTGGTCATTTTGGGTCACCTGGGCTATCTCTGTCTCCTCCCAATCTCCTGTGCTCCCCCCAGTTCCTCACCAGCCTCATGAAAAGCAGCAAAGGCCTTGGCTCTGTGCAAACCCTGCTCTGCAATAACAAAAACATCTCCATAATATCTACCCTGTGTTTACAAATCCAAAATACACCCCCAAATCAGCCACCATGAAGAAAAATGTCTCTAACCCAGGCAAAATCAGCCCATTCCACCCCTTATTCCACAGTATTTACATCATGCTCAGGTACCACACTATTCAATACAACTTCATTAACCACCACTCACCCCCCCATTCATCAGTCCTTCTGATGCTTTCCTTTAGCAATTAGCAATTGATATATTGCTAACAGGTCTGCACAGGCGGCAGCACAAAATAGTAAGCAGGAAGGAAGTTTGATTTTTCTGGAGAGTGGTCGTGTGCTACAGTTTCTTTTCTGCTGAACTCTGTTTCCTTACTTGAGTACTTAAGCCATTCCAGAGATTGCTCATCAGTTTGAAGGCAAACTTCCAAATTTCATGCAGTCTATTTGTTGCATGGAATGTGAATTAAATGGCAGTATTATTTAACTTAGCCACATTTTCTTCCCTGTGTCCTATTTCCCTTTTTCTTGTTGTTCTGTCTTTATCATGTATTGAAATGTACTTTTTCACATCAAGCTTTCCTGCTTCAATCTTCATATTAGTCAAATAACCCCCATCCCTGCTGGTTACACTCTCCTTTCAATTGGTCACCCAAACAACTCTGTCCTCCCCTGGTTCTCAGAGACATTGACCTTGTAGTCAGTTTTTTATAAACTCAGCTCTAAAGTGCTGCACAGGATGTGGGCAGTCTGGTTCAGAAAATCATGTCAGAAGCAGCTGAGTTTTCTGCGTGTTGCCCTAATTTAGGTTGACCTAGACCTCTTCCAACCTGGCTTCTTCCTGTTCAGGAGTGTAAAAGTCCAGGATGGGAGGGAAGAATGGCTGAACAAGTGCTGGAAGGAAAGGGGTGGATGGGAAGCACCAGCTTCCAGATAATCTCTGAGATTATCTGTGTCGTCTGCCCTGAACGATGGATGGCTCTTTGCATTTTGCTGGCATGACTGAGGTGTGTCTTGGAAAAAACTCACCCTGAGATGAAGAAGCTCAACAGTCTCTTCAGTGTCCAGGGAAGAGGCAAAGCATGTCAAACAAACATGTAAAAACTAAGGTTTCGCCCTCCAAATAATCCTTCTCTCTTCAGGTACTATACTTAGTGTCTGAAAAGTGGTGTCTACTTACTGTCTCTGAGGACAGAAGACTTTGGGGTCTAGGAAGTTTGAGAAGAAAGGAGAAACAACCCTGAAGCTCTGTAGCATACAAAAGGCAGGACTTTTGAGAAGGGATGTATGTCCTAACATAACTAAAAAGTTAGTGCAGAGAGGCAGACAGTAAGCTGATTTCCATGGCCAAAGAGTTGAAAAGAGTTTTTTCTGTTCAAACAAAAAGTTTGATAATGCTCTGTCCTCAGTGCTTCTCTGGTGAGGGTGGAACTAATTTTAGTTGCAGCAGGAGGGATTTTCTCATGCCTTTCCACTTTTGCTAAAGATGATGACTCAGCCTAAGGACAGGGAATGACACAGAAAATATTTAGGTTCTGCTACCAGCCTCTGCAGAGGTTTCTGGAGGAATGAAGCAAAGTCATAGGATCATTTAAAATCCTTGTTATTTCCTTTGTTAAACAAGTTTAATACTTTATATCTTTTAGGTTAATACCTTGGCAGAGTGAAAAGTAATAAAAGGAACATCTAGATTTCTGTGCATACTCCTACCTTACTAGAACTGGTAGGAGTAAATCAATTGTGCCAAAGCAACAACTTCCACAAACCTTTTATTGATCAAACACCTGAAAATCTTGTTCCTCTCTCTCTCTCCTTGTTCCTTTACCCAAAGATCTGGAATGTTGCAACGAACAAGCTCACTTTCCTGAACTCCTACAAAATGAAGATGTCGGTTGTCATAGGGATTGTGCACATGGTTTTTGGGGTGGTACTCAGTCTCTTCAACCACATGTAAGTTCATTTCAGCAACCCTGTTGCAGCAGCAGCAGCACACAAGTCCTCATCACTAAACTGGTGTCCTTCACTGAGAGAAAGTCATATTTTGGAGGGATGATTTGAACTTTGACCTTTCCCTGGTATGGGTAGTAATGTCCCATACACTGGCTGACTCACACAATGTTTGATAAACAGTGCTAAGTCCAAAGGACATAACATGCTAAATCCAAAGCCATAACATTGCAGGTATTTTCTTAAATAAACTCTCTTTTTAACTTACTTTCTTATATTCTGCAGAAATATTGAAACACACTAAATTAAAAAGATGTAGCACCTCCCACTATTGACAACTCTTCTCTTGAATGACAAGCTCTTTTGGCCTAAACCAAAACACACCAAAATCTTGCAGAGCGTGTGCATTTTGCCTAGCTTAGCAGCTCTTGGTCAGGATTTGTGGGTGTACTCATTACATTTTGCAACAGCAAATAAAAAATGGTGTTAGAATGCAGGGGCTATTGTGTTGAGAGACTCTCCAAAGCTGCAGTGTATATAGTGACCTTCAAGGGCAGAAAGTGTTCTATACCTTTCTTGGCATATAATAAATTTATATAATTGTATACCTTTATATTATATATAAATGTATATATTTTGTAGTATATATATTATGTTACCTATATATATATATTATTTATTATAATTATATATATACACACCTTTCTTGGCATATAAGGTTCAACTTTGTGAATAGGACATTTTTTGAAAATTGTCTTTTACTTCGGTGTAATAATCTTTTGAGTTGCTGAGATACTGGTGGGTCAAGTATAAAAACCTGAAGATAATCATTATAACAGAGCTTCTGTATTTAAACAATGGCTTTCACTGATAAAGCTTGTAATTATGGACTTCTTTCTTGGCTAGTGATAGTTGTAAATTTGTTAGGTTATTTTCCAGAAATTAAGTACTTCCATACTTGGGTGTAAACTTGTATTAATATCTAGTGTATTAACTCTAGTTTTCTTTCCTGATTCTTTCCAGCTACTTCAGGAAATATATAAACATTGTCCTTCAGTTCATTCCAGAGATGATTTTTATTATCTCTCTTTTTGGCTACCTGGTCTTCATGATTATTTTCAAATGGTGCCGGTTTGATGTCTATTCATCCCAGAGTGCACCAAGCATCCTCATCCACTTTATCAACATGTTTCTGTTCAACTATGGTGACACTTCAAATGCTCCATTGTATGTGCATCAGGTATGGATCAAGCAGCCTGAATCCACTGTAGTTTTGTATTTGCAGTGGGTGTTGTGGAGAGTGGGCACAAAGATACAGGCTCAGAAGCTCAATCACAAGTGCCAGTCACAAAAGTAAAGTTTATTCTTCTGGTATTTGTGTTGGTCTTGTCAACAGGGAGGGGAAAGCAGCTATTAATCAGTGATGCAGAGGAAATCCTTTCCTCGTGTCATTCTGGCAAGAATAATGATGCAGTGGAAGATACTATTGGGGAAAAAAAAAAATCAAAGTGTGACTAGAGATACAAAGCTGTGTATTGCAGGCATGCTGTCCTGCAGTCTGGTCACAATGCTACAGACATCTTCCTTTCTTCCTATAAGTTCCTATTTCATCTTTGGAAAGCTTTAATACTTGACATTTTCACTTTAAAAAGTAGAAGTAGCTAGAGGATTTTCTGGCAGCTTTTTGTCAGAAATAACTCCTCTTGGGAGTTCACTTAAAACAAAAAAGGCAAGCAAAAAAATATCCCTCAAGAGGAAACTTGCTTTAAAGTCATCTCTATTTATATTCTCAGAACATGGAATTTTTTTCTTTGATTGATTTTACGTCAGCAGCATCAATGAATAATCTGCAAGCAAGTGCTGCATCCAGCTACATGTGTGCAGCCACATCCGTACAGTTGCACACTGGGCATTCCAACATGAGCTTAATTTTAGGGACAGCTGGTGAGTCAGAACTAGTAGACAGCCCTAATCAGCTTCAAGAAACTTGTTAAGGATTCAGGAAAGTTTGGAAAAACACAGTCTTCCCAGCCTTTAAAAAGTCTTCAGATAACATTGTGCTTTGTAACAACCCAAAGCTTTCCCAAGGTGGCAATTTTTTTTTCTTATATTCCTGTCCCCCTGCCCCACCAGGAACAGAATGGGCCATCTGCCGGGGTAGTCTGAATGAAAATATTGTATGAGCCCAGTCATGAGGTGATCAGACATCTGAGCCAGCTTTAAAAAAATGCAGAAGTTGTCATTTAAGATTTTCTTTGTTTGTTTTGATGTTGCTGTTTTCTGAATGTACCAACAGTTTTGTCAGGACAGCAACAGGGGTGCCATACTGCAGTGGAAGAACACCTTATATTGTGGGGACAATCTGTTACCAAACCCAAGCTATGGGGATTCAATTCCTTCTGGAATTGCAGATGTGGAGTAAATCCAGGGCAAGACTTGAATGACCTGGCTCTTACTGCGGCCTTTCTACACTGATCAAAGCCAGGCAGCCTGACTGACTCACTCAGAGTTAGAACATTCACTTGGGACACTGAGTAACCAGGTTCAAGTCAGTAGCATGAGATTTTGATAAATTAACCCTTTTCACCATGAAAACCTTTTATCTCCAGGTCTTCAACCATCTCTAGCTGAATGTGCTTTCTGGAACCTTAATCACTATACATTTATTTTCTTATGCTCACAAGCAGAGGATACACAGCCAAATACAACAAATACAACAGAGAGTTGAGTTGTATTTGTTGTATTTAAAAAATCGCCATTATATAGACTCAGGTTTCTAAACATAAACTTAGTTGGCTAAATGAAGTAAAGCAACTTTTTGCTCTTGTTTTGTCTTTTAGAAAGAAGTGCAGAGTTTCTTAGTCATATTTGCTCTGATTGCTGTTCCCTGGATGCTCCTCATTAAACCTTTCATCCTCCGAGCCAACCACCAGAAAGCACAGCGCATGGTAAGGGATGTGAGTCAGCTTGGGGGGATTCAGTACTGCAAAGGCAAAGCTGGGGGGACAGACCCCAAAAACTCTTTGCAGTGATGTAGTTCTACATTTCTCTGAGCTCAGGTTTTCTCTGAGAATTTCCAAGTGTGCTTTACACCACATATGCCCAGGACGTGTATGGACATGTCTAAACCATCTAACCTAGAATCAGAGAACAGCTAAATTTGGAAGGGATCACTGGAGGTCATCTGGTCCAAACTCTCTGCTGAAACAACATTAGCTAGGGCTCATTACTCGGGTTTGTGTCCAGACAGCTTTTGAGTATCTCCAGTGAAGGAAGCAGGAGCTTTGCTGGCAAGGACATACCCTATTTGTTAAGCTGACACCAAGCTCTTTTACCTGCTGTATCCAAAATCAAAGAAGATTCAGAAGATTGAAGTGCTGGTAAAGGAAAGTCAGGGAAAATACCTCAGTTATCAGTCCACAATCTCCACTAACCATTAGTTTGCTCTCTGTAGAAATGGGGGATCTGTGAAAGTCCTGGCCATGGAGAGAGCAACAGTGCTTGAAGGAGAGGTTTGATTTAAAAGCTGTTGCCTGCTTTCTGGTAGTTCTTTCTTCCTTAAGTGATTGCTTTCACATTAACAGAGCCCTCCTTCCCATGGGCTCTGTGGTTTGCCCACAGCTTCCCTACACACAGCTGTGGCAGCTGCAGCTTCCCAGCTGATCATTAATTCTCTCCATTACTGCACTAACAGGACTTTACTTGTCAGTCAAGATTTACTTCTCTTTATAGTTAGAGTTAGTGGCTGGAGTACCATTTATAGGGCACAGATGTTTCCATTTGAAGAAAGAGATGCTGGTTTTGCTGCTTGACCTTTTCCAACCCAGTCACTTCTGACCTATAATTGAAAGCCAGGTCCCTGGGAGACCTTTTCAGCCCTGCCTCTGCACTGTAATTTCTTATTTTGTCATTCTTCTGGGATTTGGATGAAGGCTTGACATGGCTGACTCCATCTCCTGCTTTTATGCCAGGAACATCTGACAGGTTTTACCCACCTCCTATTGTGCTCCCATATTTCTATTCCTAATTTTCATATGTTAGCTGTCTGATCACATCCTCCATTGCCCTAGATTTATATGTTTGCAGCAGAGTCTGTTTTCTGTGCTGACATTCAGGTAAAGCAAAGATAAAGCTGGTGTGACAATCATTATTGCTGTACTAGGAAACAACATGTTGACAGGAGACCTTTCCCGTGAAACCTGCTGGAGGCTATAAAGGGTGACAAGGCAGAACCTGACAGAAGCCATGAGGTCTCTATTTGGTTATGCTGTATAATAGGACTATTAAATCAGGCTGTTCAGGCCTCTAGAAAAGTCCTGTAAATAATAATTGTAGAGAAGTTGACACAAGGTTTTTGCCAATTTAAAGCGAATCAAGAGCTTTGAATTTTATTTCTGCCTGTATCCAAGAACTGTGTGACCTTCATCAAGTCATATGATCCTCTCAGGCTTCGTTGCTCTTTTGCTAGACACTAATTCCTTTGATTTGCACCCATCTAATTGGGATCGTCAGCTTTAAAAGTACCTCAGTTTCCTTATTTGCTGAAAGTGATGGGTCTTCTCATGGTGGGATCAAAGAGTGCATTGTGACACTAGAAACTAGATACAATATAGTTGGAATCACTGGAAAATGCTCTAGGATGGAAAACATTTAGGTATTATTAGCCATTTGGTGGGAATATTCAATTTCTCTTGTCCTTGATGACTGTTGTTGAAACTCTTTGTGTTCATGATATAATCCTTCATCTGTTACCCATCATGAGGTTATTGAGGGAGTTCTGTGCCATGGACTTCTTCATTTTGGTATCAACCAAACATACTGCATTTTGTTTCTGAAAGCTCCGTTCTCAAGCCATCTCAGGAAACTCAGGAGGTGAAAATGAGGTAGATGTCCCAGAGACCAATCACTCCAAGAAAGCTTCCCAGGGAGACCACAGCGGTGGCCATGAAGGACATGAGGGTGAGGATGAAGAGGTAAGAAACTTTGGGCAGAAAATTATTCAGACAAACACAATAGTAGAAGACACAAAGTCAAGCAGAAGACCTTTGCAGAGTTGCCAGCCCTTCTTTCTAACAAGATACCAACACATACTGTTGTAACAGTTTGTGTTTTCAAACAGAATAGGATTTGAACTTTCATTGAATTAATTCCTTTGAATTTTTCCTTTGGTTTTGCCTGGTGGTGGCACACATATTTACAAACCTCAAGCTTTTACAAACCTCAAGGTTTTGTTTCCTCAGGGATGGTTGTTCACTTCCACATTGCACCCAGAGAGGGTCAACTCTTTCCCAAGAGTCAGTGAGCTTTCCTTCCTCTAAATTGCAAAGAAGTAATTAAAGTTGGCAGCCAGAATTGTTGACTAGGGAGAGAATCCTTCCTTTGGCAGATATTGTCAAGAGCTTCTATAGTAGGGAACAACACAGGAGAAAGTGACAAAAATATTTGTAGCAGTTGGGAGCATCAACAATATTGAGTGTGGATATGGCTGGCTGTTCCCAGTCAAAGGGAATCTTCACAGATTTGCTTATTCATTATTATGAGATACAGTTATTCAGTGATATCTCCCAGAATGTGTATGCCCAAAGGCAGATAGTCTGAAAGCCCCTATTTTACATAAGAATTTCTGTCTTTATAAAAAAATGCAGAGATTGGCAGCAAGTGGATTGACATTTAAGGATTTGAAATTGTAAGAGTGGAACATGAGCTGTTTCCCAAACATTTAGTTTTCACTGGAATTGTATTTCTCCACTGAGAATACATGGGAAGATCATACAGAACTGACACTTTTCAGAGCAGTCTCTTTTCCTGGGAAATACCTTTGTGTTGCTGAGGACGTAGCAAGGAAAGCAGTAAAAAGAGCCTTTGGTGGTGTTGCTCTGCTAACCAGAAAGCCCTCAAGTGAAAACTAATAAACCTTTTTTGGTTTTATATGTTGTTTCAGTTCAATTTTGGAGACATATTTGTCCACCAGGCTATCCACACCATTGAATACTGCCTTGGCTGCATCTCCAACACAGCCTCCTACCTGCGACTCTGGGCGCTGAGCTTGGCCCATGCACGTGAGTGATTGTCCCCCTTTAGTGTCCTCGCCATGCTGGTCATGGGTTCTCCTGGTGTTTGACTATTCCTGAAAATTTCTTCATGAAACCCAAGCTTCTCCTTGTGGACATTTATGTGTGAGGATGTTTTGCTTCTGGTTAGATCACTGCAAGTGTTTCATGGTGGGCATCTCAGTTTTCAGAGGTGATCCCTCGCAGCTCTGACTGCATTCACTGGCTGGGGCAGTTTCCTGCACTTTAGCCACCCCTCTGGCACGATGGGAGGTGCAGTCCACCTGTGTAGTCCAGTCCATGGAGGTGAAGGCAGTATGGGAGCCATAGCTGCTTTTCCCAAGGAGTACTTGCTGTAGCCTTAAGGTACGCAGATGAATGTCAAAATTAATTGAAATGGTAATTTTGAGTCTGTTCAGCAAACAAGAGAGAAAAGGTCTGGCTCAAGAGCTTCTGGAATTTGTCATTTTCACTGGGATTTTTCCCAGAAACATTCAGTGGAACATCACATTCCATGAGAAATGTACAGCATTTCAATGTCTTTTGTCTTGGTTTATGATAAAAACAGATGCTCAAATACTAGAAATTGCCTCAGGCTGGAACTTAGATTTTTCAATGTTTCTAATTTTTCTAAAATGCTTTTTATTAATATTGCTGAAATGCCTCTGGCTAGGAGTTGCACCTGCCCTAAAGAATTGTGCCCACAAAAAAAGGAAAACAGAAAGGGGTGGGGAGCAAGGAGTGGGCCTATGATGTGGCATGCCATGGATTGACAGGGCTGAGCTGTACTTCTTGGCACAGAAATGAGCTTACTAAGAGTGGGGTGGAAGTTGGTACACATGAGCTTTACATGGAGAACAGATACCCAAATAAAATAAAGCTATTAAAAAGTTTAGCAAAGAGCATACATATTCTACAAACTGGGAAAAATGGGTGAGCTGGCAGGCTGCATGCTATGTCTGTCTGTAGCTGCTTCTCAGCATTGTTTTCCTTTTATTTCCTTCTGCAGAGCTGTCAGAGGTGCTTTGGACCATGGTGATGCACAATGGGCTCAGCAGCAGTGGCTGGGCAGGCCTCATCGCCATCTTCATCATCTTCGCGGCGTTTGCGGTGCTGACGGTGGCCATCCTGCTGGTCATGGAGGGGCTCTCGGCCTTCCTGCATGCCCTGCGTCTGCACTGGTACGGGCAGGGCGCCTCTGGAGCTTTTCCAGATCAGGCTGTGGGAGGGAACAGGCTGTGGGAACAGCTGGGCACAGTGTCAGACATGCTGTGCCAGTGCTTTAGACCATTGGTTCTCTTTGGCAAATGAAGTGAGGGAGACTCTTCCAAAGGGAGCTCAGATCCCTGCTCTGACCTGCTCCCTGGAGCAACCTGCTTGTCCTCCTGCTCCCGTGGTGGTTGTCAGCATGTGAGGCAAATGGCAACCTGCAGTTCTGTCCTGGTAACCATGCAGAGCCACTGAGGCCTCTTTGTCCTGCACAACAAGGCCCGAAGGCAGCACAGCCACACCACTGGCTGTGTATCCCACCCAAGGATCTAACAAGGCCACTGCCAAGGGCAGCAGGAGTTCAGCTGGGAGTGCAAAACCTGATGAAAACCTGGGTCTCTGCTTGTGTCATCAGCCCAAGTTGAGCTTCAGGCTGCTTAGGCTTTGTGGCAAACCAGCTCCAAGTTAGCCCCTGTCGGCCTTCACTGATCATCAGGGCAGGCAAGGAAAGTGATGGGGACCCACCATCAGCACATGAGCAAGACCAAGGTAACCAAACACCCTTCACCACCACCGTAACTCAGTGTTCTACCTGAGCCCCAAGCTGTGGCCTTTTTCACCATGTCCTAGCACAAATCATAAACGCTGCCAAACCATGGTGCAGGTGCTTGTCATTGTGCAGGGAAGAGGAAGTGTCTGTCTCCCTCCAGTATAATTAGCAGGTGGTTATCCCAGCTCTCAGAGCTTCTAGAAGCAGGTTTACCAGGCAAGGTTCTGCTCGTTGGCCTCATGATGACATTTCCAGTCCGGCTCCACAGAAAGTCAGAGCTGATGTGTGCCATGTTGCAACCTGGACTGCATGTGTCTCACTGCTGCTCCCATAAAGGCCTACATTCGCAGCTTAGAGTCAGCAATTTTCTCGTGGCCTCACTTTTCCCATGGTTGCAGTATTTCAGCCTCTTGGTCCTGCCTACAGGCAATACTGATGCCTCCCTCTGCTCCTCCCTAGGGTGGAATTTCAGAACAAGTTCTACGTGGGAGCTGGGTACAAATTTTCTCCATTCTCCTTCAATCACATCATCAATGGCACTGCAGAAGAGTAAAGCCAGTGCATCACTGCTTCCCTCAGACCTGCCTCTGTTTCCTTGTGGTGGCTTACCCACAGAGTAGGATAGATGGGATGAAAGAGAATGGGGCATGGCCCTTGAAAGAAGAGCTGCAGATGAATATGTCCTAGCTGCATTCCAATATACTGCTGTATCAGCTAAGAGATGACCAGTATCAGCTGGTCTGGCTGGAGCCTTGGCTGAGACTCCATTGATGTCTGCAAGTACCTGGTCCTCAGCATTTGATGGGGTCAGCTGCCTACTGCTTGGTTGAAAAGAGGAGATGCAGCTTTGGAATTAAATTGGTTATTAACAATCGACTCACATGCGTTCTGCTCCATTTGCTGCCCTGTCGTTGTGGTATATTTCTTTCCAAGGAAAATATGTTTTGTGTGTGGTTGATCATATGATGTAATTAAGTCCCTTATAAGATTTCAGCCCTTCATTTAGCATTCAATGCAAACCATCTCAAAGACAGATCGTATTGCAGACTTGCAATTTTCTAAATGCTTTACTAGAATAACCCCCTTTTTATCTGATTTGCTCCAGGGCTTGACAGCACTGGATTATAGAAATGTACACACATCATCACTTAACAAAAGTGTTAGTTTTGAGCTGTGTAAACAAAAATTTCCACATTGGCAGCCATTTTATTTATCTCGATTGACTTGTTTGTCACTGAAGATGCAAGATGTGCTGTATTTTTCAAGATGGGTTGGTAAAGCAGATTGTGCAGAAATGCTAATATCTAATGAACAGAAAGAAAAGTGGAATCAAAACAGTTGGCGTGAATTTGAAGTACTGATGTACTGTAATCTTCTGAAATATTCATGAATTACTAATCCTTCAAACTGAATAATGTTAATCATAACAGGCTATGATTTTTTTAACCCTGAACTATGTAAAGAAAACAGAGTACACCAAGGGATTTGGAGTGGACAGTGCTCCCTTCCAAGGGGTGTGATCAAACAAGACCTTATTTTCAAAACTCACTGCCTTGATATCCAGCTGCACCAAAAAACTCACATGGGAGTGTTCCCAGCAGGACACACAATGTTATACTCCACACTGGTTATGTTTCTACAGTAGTCAGGCTTGAGAGTCAGCTCCAGCTACAGTGGCAGGGGAGAAAACACAGCCCCAAGCCAAGCAGCAGTCCCAGTTTTTCCCTTGGGGTCTCAAGAAGCCATACCAACCTTTTCAACAGCTTGGGCTCGGAGCAGCAGCTGGAGCTGAGAAGAGGTGGGCACAGGAGTGTGTCCATGACCCATGCATGGTCCCAGGTCACCAGCTCTTTGGGCATAAGTAACCTATGGCCCAGGAAAAACCTACACAGACATGACTGCAGATGGTGTCACAGTTGCTCAGCATATGCACATCACCTTTGTTTCTTCCTTCCAGCCTGTTTTGTCTATTCCTACTCAGGAGAAAAGCTGTCTTGCAGAAAGAATGGCCAAAGTAGTTTGATGTGTTATCAAACACAGAGAAAAGAATTTGCTTTATGAAACGGTGGGTGAATTTTCTGCACAAACACATATTTTATCTTAATTGCAGTCTTCCATGTGATTGCAATGTAACTGAGAAGATGATTACCAGCAACAGATTATCCGTTCCTTTCAGAGCTTCTTGGTGTTTTGCTCTTTGTCTAAGGCTTATTTTTTAAGCAAGAAAAACAAGTTATCCTTTGAATACCTCAGGTGACAAGGTGGTCTGTTGTTTACTGTACAGAACAGCAACTCAAACACTGGGCTTAATTCTGTATTCAGTTCTCTCTCTCTCTCTGTGCAACCAAATAACACAGCACAGCATTTGTGATACAGGAATGATGCTTCCCCACTCCACAAGAGGACCAAGCCCACTAATATTCCAGAAGCATTCAGATTGCTGAGAGGCAGGGTTGCACTGATACACTTTGAGGAGAGGTCTAGGTTTCATCTGGGTTCTTTTTAAGAATTCTTTAAAAACCTAGAAATGTTCCAGAGAGTGCTTTGCTTTTGAAAGGTTTTCCTGCAGAAGATGAGGATTTTGAAGCAGAGCAGTGCCTGCCTGTTCCCTGCACAGCTGCTAAGCTGAGTGGAACATTTTGTTCAGCTGGTTCTGTGGATGTGGCCATCAGGTGTGGTCAGGTCGAGCAGAGACCATTGTTGTACACTAATAGACCTTCTTGGTGCAATAGCACAGTGTCTTTGGCTGTACTGTACCCAGTGCTGGAAGAGCTGTCACTTGGGGTTACTTGACCCAAGCCAGGACCTCAGCATGCCCCTCTGCAGCAGACTGAGGATCTCTGCCTGTAGGGAATGGTGGAGAATGCTTCTGAACCCAAAGCTCATCCCATTGTTAGGGAGCAGTTTGTTTCTAAGAACTGGTGGCATGAGTTTAGTCATTTTGTAAGGAGCAAACATCAAACAAAGCTCAGTGAATGACCTTGTAGAAAGAAAAGGCAAAGAAAGGAAGTCAAGCAAACTGTTTTTAGTCACTCACAGCCATTCTTTCCTGAGTCTTTTATTCCTTCTTGTGAGAGCCTTCTCACCTCTGTGTGCCTTCCCACCAGGACAACTTTGTGATGTGGAAGATGAAAAAAGCTGGGTCTCAAGTTGTTGTCCAGTCTCTTACGTCCTCTGGACTGGTGATAATGAACTAGCTTTTGGACTGACGTTTCAGAAACTCCAGGAGTCAACAGTTTCTTGGGATTCAGCCTCTGGCTTCTCCAGAAAACAGCACTTACCTCAGTCTTTACCTATACAATGGCTCTTCATCATGTCCTTGGCCAGCATGGAGACCTTTCTTTTCTCTGTCCCACTCTTTCATTTCTCCTGGACCTTTCATGCATTTCCATTTGTTCTTCACTTTGATCAGCCTTTGCCTTTCCATGGCAAATAAGTAGAATACCATGAGGTGGTTGGAAAAATGTAACAGACATAGTATCCCTTTGTGCAATCCCAAACACCTGGGCCTGAAAGCTCATCTTTGTGGCTTTGAACTTCACTGGAATTTTGGTCATTTTTTTCCCTTCTTTGCTGGGGACCTGGAATGCTGAAACATCCACACCCTCCTGTCATTGCACACACACTGTTGGAGTTTTTGCAATGAAAACATAATGGTATGGATCTGGCAGCTTGGATGGTGCAGCTCATTGAGCAGATGCCAATAACAGCTGAATATTAGATATTATTAAGAAGAAGATATAAAATAAAGCTGTGAGATAGCATATGTTGGCTGGTAGCAAATATCTTCCAGATGCTTGGAAGGATGAGATTCAGCTTGGGAGTTACTTTGATAAAACTATTGCACTGTTGCCACCAGCTCAGTGTATGTATTCAAAACAGAAGGATTTTGGAAACACTGAGTAGTAAAGGTCAGCACATACATTCCTAGTCAAGCTATCATGGCACTGAGATTTGCTGCACAGCAAGGCTGGGATCCCTGTGGCAGTTTAAAGCCATGGATGCTCCCTGCATTTTGCCACCCCATCAAGAAATTCAGAAGGATGAAGCAGACCTAATTTTTCTGATGGTGCTGGTGCCTGGGTTGGCTTTATCTGGCCTAAGAAGAGCTGGTGGCTGCAGTGCCCAGGCAGGGGATGGCAAAGGTGCCTTACATGGGCACTGAAAGCTGCATGACCAACCTCTGAAACCTATGAGCTAAGATCTTGCTGGTGTTTCAATAATGATGTGTCCCAGCACCCTCCTTCCACCTGCTTGGAGTCATCCTCATAAGAAGAGATGAGTAAGCAGCAACACCTGTGGCAGGCAGTGCCTGTGAAGGACCTGCAGATGCAGTGAGACAAGCACAGGTCAGCACCCTGCCTGCAGCACCTACTCCTGGGTGCTGGAGGTGGGTGCAGAGGGACCTGCTTGTGCCCAGCAAGGAGGAAACCTGACTCCTGGGAGCTGGATCCCAAACAAAGAGCGCTGCCAGCACTGTAAAAAGTAAATAGCAGAGGAGAAACAGTCAGAAAAGAGAAAAGGTCTTCTCCTCCGAGCCTGAGACACCACAGAGGTAAGAAAGCTTTGCTAAATACAAAATATTTAGTAAAATCTTGCTTAATATTGGGGGCATCTGATCATTTGTGTGATCAGATAGCCCCACTCTCACCTGCAGGGAAAATTCTCAGCCAGAGAAGGTCTCTGACCTTACTGACAGAGTTCCCAGGTGGTGTCACAGGCAGCACTGCATGTTGTATGGCCTTTGTGCCTCACAGCCCTCTGGAGAGGGTTCACAGCATCATTCCAATGGGTCCCAGCAGCAGTTTCACTGTACTCTTGGTTGTTCCCTTCAGCTGGAGGATTTTTATTTTCCCTGCCAGCAACAGCTTTGTCACTGCTGTTCTTTTGGCTCTTGTAATTGGTGTTTAGTTGGATTTACAAATAGAGGGAAATGTGTGACTCCCTGAAGATAGACACTAGCTGCTCCATCAAGGCAAACAGGGCTGTGAAGGTTTGGATGAGCAAAACTCAGGTTGGTAGGGAATATTAGGAGGTTTACTGTGCCTGCACGGATTTCTGGTTTTATTTGAGGTGCTGGAGAGTGTGTCCCACCTGCTTACCAGCTGCTCTTTGTGGTTTTATTTGTGGCAGAGACTAGTGTGGTTCTCACATTAGGTGATACCTGCTGCCTCTGAGGTATCTGGGTGTTGTAGGATGCTGGAGGTGGCCCTGCAGCCTTCTGCTTGAGCACATGACCCTCACTGTGAGTTCTGCACAGCAGCACCAGGGACTGGGGTTCCCTCCCCTTTTGTGGAGGAGTTGTGGCACTTCCCAGAAGGAATGCCCATAGCCCAGAGCAGGCACCAGTGAAATGCTCCAAGACCCCTCAGCAAAGAGTAGCAGGGCATGCCAGCATCAGCATGGGTGGGCAAAGGCCCAGGCCTTGATGCTTGTCCTGCCACCACTGTGGGCTGTGCCTGCCACAGACATTTTGGGGGAGAGTGTCTGTTGAACCTGACAGAGTGTGATGTGGCAGCTTAGGGCAGAATGTGTTTGCAGGTCACAAAGGAACAGAAAAGGAGAACAGGTGCCCAGATTTTGTTATTGCAGAGCCTTTGGCAATTCAGACACACAGTAAATCTTTACCATTTCCCATGGGCTCTTCTAGGCACCTTGTTTGGTTTCTGCTGAGCCAGTTCCACTTGGAAATAGTCCCTAGCTGTGGGCCATCATAATCAGCTGGTGACTCTGTGGCACTGCTGAGAGACAGATGTAACCAATATCCTTTGCATATTCTTTGGTGCTGGGCTGTAATGACCTGTGACAGCAAGGTCAGTGCATGTGACCCAGCTGACTAATCTGCCATTAGTCCTTAATGGCCTCCTTTTAACTGTACCTCAGTATAGGATCTGGGTGTCCATGCTGGAGTACTGTAATTCCATGCTTTCTGTGTTCCTGCTGCCCTCTATCTCAAAGGGAATTTTGTATCTCTCATTGAGTGCTCTCAGCCATTAATTCCCTCCAGCTCTTGCCCTTCTGCAGCTTGAACACAGAAAGCATGGAATTGCAGTCTCTGCTGGTTGGCTGTGAACACAGCCTGGGCCAAGCCCAGCACTCCTGAAGGGAGGTCATCAAAGGAGAGGGGGTCAGCAAAGTGCAGATGTGTTGAGCCCCCCCTCTCCAGTGCCTGAGCATGCACTCAGCAGGAAGGGTTGTGGGTTTAAGTAATCAGCGTGTTTAATCCCTGTCCTGGGATTAAAATGAGTTTTTCTGATGAGGAAAAGCAACAGTGGTGAGGCCAAAAGATCTAGTGCTGAAAGCCAGAAACACTGGCAGAAAAATCCAGCTTCCATTTGCAATCCAGAACACTTGGCTGTGTTTATGGATGCCCTGAGAGGATGGAGATTAGTGTGCCAAGGGATGAGGCAGATGGGTTGGTTTGCAGCAGGAAGCTGTGTGCTGTGATGGTGTTTGCAGGGGTCCCAGGATGAGGGAAGAGATGAGAATGTTGACTCCATGTTTCAGAAGGCTTGATTTATTATTATTTTATGATAATTAAATATTATTTTATGATATATTATATTAAAACTATACTAAAAGAATAGAAGAAAGGATTTCATCAGAAGGCTGGCTAAGAATAGAAAAGGAATGATAACAAAATCCTGTGACTGACTGAGACAGTCCAGACAGCTGGACTGTGATTGGCCACTAATTAGAAACAACCACATGAGACCAATCACAGATCCACCTGTTGCATTCCACGGCAGCAGATAATCATTGTTTACATTTTGTTTCTGAGGCTTCTCAGCTTCTCAGGAGAAAAAGTCCTAAGGAAAGGATTTTTCATAAAACATGTCTGTGGCAGTGTGCTGTTTGGGTGAGGAGCTAAGTGCTACCCCTGCCACCCTCAGGGTCCTGGGGTTAGGGAGCTGGCTGGGTCCCCTGGCTCTGCCTCAGTGGGGGTTCCCACCACACTGAGCAATTGCAGAGTGCAGCACCTCTACTCAAACCCAGCTCCACTGGGGAGCCTCCAACAGGGACAACCACTACTGGTTGTATCAGGTCTTGGCTCCTGGAGATGCAGCATCTTTTAGAATGGCACTGCATTTCACTGCCCTCTGGCCTGGGGAAGCTGTCACATGCTCTCTTGTCTTAGCACGTCTCCAGTCTTCCCTAAGGCAATCCCTGGACTTTCCATAAAAGCAGCCAGTGTGATGTGATGACTGATGTCTCTCAGTTAACTAACTTACCCTGTGATGTTTCTATGTGTTTTTCACTAAAACTCTAATGGGAAGGGACATCTTCCAGTAGCTGCATGAAACTCATATTTGACTGTGTGTGAGAGTTTCCACTCCAGTGTGAGAAGCTGCCTTGCTGCTTTCTTGTTCAGGTGACTCTTGTGAGATTTCACAGGTAAATCCTAGCTTTGCCTGCAGTAACAGCAGATCCCAGCAGGAGCTGAGAGATGGCCACTGCACCAAAAGAGGCAGAAAATGCTATTGGCTTGGAGGAAATCCACACAGAGAGAAAAGAGCCACCAAAAGGTGGGTTTCTATTGACAGGACTGGAAATTTGGGTCCTTGTTTAGCTGGGGTAGAGGGAGGGTCCTCAGTTGTGCCACTCCAGCCACTGAAAACCTCTGTACATGGAACCACAACATCATCATCCTAAATTCCCCTCACACCACACCTACCAGGCTGGTAGCTGCTGCCTATGGCAGTGGGAAGAGCTGAATGGCTTGGCTTTTCTCAGGCCTCTGCTTTGTGTAAGCACTTCATTATATTGGTAATTTGAGGATTCATTTAATTGGAATAATTTTTGAAATGTTACTCTGTTTCAAAAGCATTTTAAATAGTACAAGGTTGTCCTTCCTCCGTTTGCGCCGGCTGCTGTTTCAGCCCTGCCACCAGGACATCCAGGGGCTCGTCAGTGGACATAAAGCTGGTAGATGTTTCCAGGCTTTTTCTGGTGCAGTCCTGCAGGAGCATGAGACATTTTTTATGAAGAGGAGGTACAATTTGACTGCTGATGGGTTCTGTGTCTTAATTTTCTTTTCATGTTTAGGACAAAAGATGTTTACAGTGGAAGAAGCTGTGGAAACCATTGGGTTTGGGAGGTTCCATATCATGCTTTTCCTCATCATGGGCAGCACTGGGGTAGGTATCTGCAGCCATCTATGCTGGCCTGAAAAAAGCTTTCTTCTCATTTTTCTCATTGCTGTGCAACAACAACCATAGGCACATACTGCTGCCAGCCCATTTTTTCCATACATACCTTCTCAAGCAGGATTTCTGCTATTTTCATCCTTAGTGAAAATAGATTTTGGTCCCATTGATATCAGACCCATTTCAGGGCAAAGCTGAGTGGGCTGGCCCAGAGCATCATGGTTTGGTCCCTGTTGTGGAGCACTGTCAGGACACATCTTCAGTTAGGGCCTGAAGGTTAGGTTCAGCTTCACAGTTGCACTTTTCCTGTCATCCCCATGGCACCCAAATCCTGTGCAATCTGGCTCAGAATGCCAGGCATCTTCTCACCCCTGGCTACCTGAAAAAATTCATAACTTTCAGGGTCTTGGGTTAATTGTGTATCTGTTTTGGGAACTTGGGCAAAAGCTGGAGGCCAGGCTGGGCTAAAGATGTAATGAGGGTCTATCCATGAAGATTGCTCCAGCTGAGGTTAAAAAGTCTGAAGCTGTGTGTAACAGCTCATTCCTAACAGAAGCCAGCACTGGGGCACACAGTCAATGGAGCAATGATGTTTTTAACCAAAAGCAGTTTTAAGAGTTCATGTTAGATGCCTGAATCCACAGCTAGGTACCCAAGCAAGCAGCTTGGTTTCCAGAGATAGTTGAAGATCTTCTAATAACCCAGCAGGATAAGAGTCTTCTCTGCCAAGGATGACTCTTTCCAAACTTCCCAGATACACAGTGTACCTGTACCTGCTTTCTTGGTGTACCTTTCTCTCCTCCCTGTCACCCAGATCTCCTAGGTCAGGCACAGGTCTCAGACCACTGTGGAGGTACCATGGCTTCACAGGACTGTTCTGACGTGGTGGAACTGCCATGGCTACAGGCCCTGTAGGACTGAGAGACTTTTCCCTGTGGGCTTCTTGTGGTTTCCCTTCTTGCTAACGCACACACTTGTTCCCAAAGGTGGTTGAAGCCATGGAGATCATGCTCATAGCTGTTGTGTCCCCTCTCATCCGATGCGAGTGGCATCTCCAAGACTGGCAGGTGGCTTTAGTGACAACAGTGAGTGACTCATGTTCCCCTAAACAGGTCATCCACCATGTGGTCATAGTCATGGGTACCACCATGGGTTTTGGAAAGCACATTTCCCAGCAAACCAAACAAATTCCTAGGGCCTCTTTACAGTGACAAGAACAGCGCCACAACTGCAGACATCAGAAATGAAGCTGATGAGAGCAGATGTCCATGCCCAGAGCAAGTAATGCCAAAGCAAATCCTCACTTCCACATTCTTATTTTGAGAACCCTGCCACCCACCCCCAGCTTTGTGGGTTGCAGCAGTGAGTGCCTACACAAAGGAAGCCACCCCCTGAAAGCCTCTGGGTTCTGGGCACCACAGTTCATTCTGCTGCCCTGAGAACGCACAGCTCAGCTGCAGCTCAAAGAGCAGAGCTGCCCCATGTAGCTGGGAATGTGCCCTCCACAGCTGTGTTCCAATCCCCCGCAGATGGTGTTTTTTGGCTACATGGTGTTCAGCATAGTGCTCGGGCTCCTGGCTGACTGCTACGGCCGCTGGAAGGTGAGTGACTGCTGGGGGCTGTGCATCCTTTTCCTGCGCTCCACAGGAGCCATGCACCTGGCTGAGCCTGTGCCTCAATGACCCCAATTCCTGCCCTTTTGCAGATCCTGCTGCTCTCCTTCCTCTGGGCAGCCTATTTCTCCCTGCTGACCTCGTTTGCCCCATCCTACGCCTGGTTTGTGTTCCTGCGGGCCATGGTGGGAGGCGGCGTGTCGGGCCACGCGCAAGGGTAAGGCTGTAATGGAGGGGCTGCAAGGGGAAAGGGACCAAATTCCCACATCACCTTCAAACAAAAAGCCATTCTGTAATTTCACCAAATCCCAGTCAATTGACCTAATTTGCAGTTCCCAAGGGCTCCTGAGGCCTGGAGTAGAGGGGGCAGCTGGTTTACATTAAACTGGTGACAGAGGGATTATTAAGCACATATAAAAACAATTAGGCAGGTAACAGATGAGTTACCTGTCTAATTATTTTTATGAGTAAAATGAGTAAAGGCTGCTTCCTCCTTAAAAAAAAAAAAGTCACAACAATTCTGCTTAAGTAGAAAATTATTTTTAAATTATGTGAAATGTTCCCACTGAAATTAAGTTTTTGTCTTGTTGGAGCAGGAAGGACGATGTGAGGAAGAAAAATTCACAATATTAACAACCACTTCTCTAGGGGCCTGGAAAAATAGGGGTTTTTTGTTGTTGTTGACTCTCTTATGGAAACAAATGAAATATTTCGGCACCATCCTCTTCCCACCTCTCTCTCCCTGTCCAGCTAAGGAAACAAAATTCACACTGGGGAGCTTGAGAGATGCCTGTGCCACGAGCACCCTGCCCCAAGGGCATGCCAAGCATTTAAAAGTGGGATAGTTTTCCTCATTTCATGGGAAAAAAGCCTTTACTAAAATGTTCATTTCTATGAACACATGCCTGTGCTGACACCTCAGCCACCCCACAGGACCTTCCCATAGGTTTCCTGATGTATAGACTGCATTGTTTACCTGCTTGTATCCCACAGCCATGGGCTGGAAAGGATTCATGCCTTGTGTTTCCCTTGCATGTAATTTGGTGCTGGAGTGGGAGGAATATTGAACAGGGATTCCTTGTCTCTGGGTGCTCAAGGTGGAAGAGGGATGGTAAAAGGGGTAATATTCCTTCTATGAGTTGAGCTGAAATGTTACTTGATTTGTATGGAAATTCTCATTGCAACTGTATTTCTACCTTTTTTTCCCCTCTTTTGCTAGACTTATCATAAAAACGGAATTTTTGCCCACCAAATATCGGGGATACATGTTGCCCTTATCTCAGGTAAAAGTGAGCACATCACTGTTTTTTCTGTCTCCAAGTCCCAGGAGATTACTTAAAGCCACCCAGCAGTGGCTTTAAGTACAATTGTATCCACAGCAAAGTATTGGTTTTTAGCTGGAGCTAATTAAGACTCCCTTCACTGTCCTTCCCCAAATGTTTGTCTTTCCCTTTTTCCTCCCACCCAAGCCCAGCTTCTCAGACAGCCACAGGATGGCTCAGTTGAACCTCAGCATTCCCTAACACATTCCCCCATCTGTCCACAGAACTGGACTGGAAGGGAAGAAAATAAACGAATCATTGCCCTGTGTTCATGTTCTAACCCCTTGCTTTCCCTTGAAAAGGTGTTTTGGTTGGCAGGATCCTTGTTGATCATTGGCCTGGCATCAGTGGTGAACCCAACCATCGGCTGGCGGTGGTTGATCAGAATTGCCTCCATCCCTGGCATCCTTCTCATCCTGGTGTTCAAGGTAGGAAGATCTCCACTCTCCACCCCCTGCTGTACTGCCAGTGCCCTGATGTCTGCCCAGGCACCATTGCCCTCCACTCCCTTCATTCTAGGGCTCTTGTGTTCTACTTTCTCCTCTTCAGTCCTCTCACACAGCAGCTTGATAAGGTCCTGAGGTCCTGGCGGGGCTGCAGACAAGCTTTTGGGAGATGCCACCTTGCTGGTGATGGCCTGGCTTTACTGGTCTGCTGTAGCCCTCCAGCAGCCCAGGTTCCAGTGTCCAGGCTGCCAGCAGGACCCAGGGATTGTGGTGATGGGCCAAGAGGAAGATAGGCTAGCTAGCATATGAAAAACATGACAAATAATACCTTCAGTCTAATGCTGGGCACAGCACACTCTTTTCAGCCTTAACATTTTCTAGGGCTGAGGAAAGTGACCTCAGTGAAGGGTTCACAGAGTGCCAGGGTAAACTACAGTTTCCCCAGGTTTCCTTCTGCTTCAGGAAAACCAGTCTTGGAGAATCTGGTTTGTGGAGGATGGTGTGGAAAATCCCTGTTTGCAGTGCTCATGGGCACTGCAGTGCTGAGCCTTGGCTGCTGGGGGCTATAGAGATGGAAAAGCTCTTCCTGCAGCTGGGTGAATACACATTTCCATCTGGGGTGCTACCTGGGCAGGCAGATGTAAGGTTGCTGTGAGTGTACAGATGTATAACCTGGATATTTAGTTTCCCTGATTATTTTTGCCAGAAAACTTGGATAGCTGAAGTGTGTCATCCAGGGGAAAAGAAAAGACAGAGTTAGTATACATACCTTTAAAAAAGGGGGCCTTTAATTTACATTTGAGTGAAATAGATGTAATTGTTTATAATTTAATAGAGCCATTTAATTGAAAACTATTTCATTTTGGAAAGAGCACCAAATGCTAGTAATGAGTTACATTTCAACCACTTCTTCCTTTTTATTAAAATGGCCTTGTGCCTTCCAAGACTTTTGCTTCAGCAAGTAATATGTGCTTTGTCTGATTTTAGAATGTCAATTAATTCAGGATTGTTTTTGTTAAACGTGTGTCTTTGGCTTTCACCTTTCACAAGCACTTGACTCAGATCAGGTGGCAGACTCCTGGGAGACAGACCACCAAATGGGATTGTTGGGCAGGGTGAGCCACTCAGCATGGGGAACAGGGGGCTGGGGCACACAGAGTACCCCAGTGACCACCTTGACCATGACCAGAGTGACCTGTGACTACTCTGAGAATAACCACCTGTTCTTCATTATCACCTTGTCCACCTTGACCCTGCAACCTTGAGAGTGACCACCTGAATCTTGTGACCACCTTGTCCACCTTGAGAGTGACCATCTTGACCCTATGACCACCCGAACCTTGAGGCCACCTGGACCCAGTGACCACCTGGACCTTAGGGCCACTTTGACCATGACCACCTTGAGAGTGACCACCTGACCTTGGGACCACCTTGACCACCTTGAGAGTGACCACCCCGAGAGTGACCACCTGGACCTTGTGACCACCTTGACCATGACCCCAAAACCCCAAACCCAAAATACCAAAACTCCCAAATCCCAAAACCAGAGTCCCCAAAACCCTATCCCCAAACCACCAAGCCTCAAAATCCCCACACCCAAAAACTTCAAAATCCCCAAACCCCAAAAAACCTCAAATCCCAAACCCAAAACCCCAAAACCCCAAAACCCATGGCTGGGCAGGGAAGGACAGACAGTATGCTCCAGCTCATGAGGTGCCCTGTGCCAACCTGAGCAGGTTCCTGGGCATGCTGTGAAGCTGTGAGTAGGACAGGAGAGGTGCAGAAAGGCTCCCTGCTCTGCTTGCAGTTCATCCCGGAGTCGGCTCGGTACAACGTGTCCACGGGGAACGCGGGGGCTGCGCTGGCCACGCTGCAGAGGATAGCCAGGATCAACGGGGCAGCCGTGCCAGAGGGACACCTGAGGGAGCCTGCCCAGGTGAGTCCAGGGATCCAGCCCATCCGTCCCAGGAGGGCTGCCAGCATCTGGGCTTCAGGGAGGGAACGGGACTGCCAACCACATCTTGCTCTGCCTCTCTCATCCTCCTTGCCTGATTTTTTTCCAAACAACTGCTGAAGGTAGTGATGAAGATGTCAGTTTTCTTTTGGAGAAATGTGACAATGTTCACAGGGGTCTCAGGTTGAGGGAAGAGACTAGGATCTGTCTCTATGTTTCAGAAGGCTTGATTTATTAATTTATAATATATATTGCATTAAAACTATACTAAAAGAATAGAAGAAAAGGTTTCATCAGAAGGCTAGCTAAGCTAAGAATAGAATAGCAAAGAATGATAAAAAAAGCTTCTGTCTCAGAGAGTCTAAGCTAACTGACTGTGATTGGCCATTAATTAGAAACAACTCTATGAGACCAATCACAGATACACCTGTTGCATTCCACAGCAGCAGATAATCATTGTTTACATTTTCTTCCTGAGGCCTCTCAGCCAGCTTCTTAGGAAGAAAAATCCTAAGGAAAGGATTTTTCATGAAAAGATGTCTGTGACGGAGAAACAGTAACCTTGGCCTTCATAACTGAATGGAATTTTTTGCTCTTTTTTTCTTTGCTGTGAAAAATTTTGGGCTAAGAAAATATTTGCTTTCTTTCCCTACTGGCAAAGCATGCTGTTCCTTATTTCCCGCCCATCCTGCAGGGGTGTTCCCTCTGCCATGGGATCTGGGAACTGTCCCTTGGGGTCTCTCCCAGTGCTGTGACTGGGCAGGCTGCACAGATCCCTGCCATGAAGTCAACCCAGCACTCCCAGAGGCTTCTCCAAGCCCCTGGCCTGGCTTGTCCACTGTGTCCCAGGACCACAGATCCTGAGTGTGGAGCCACAGACCAGCAGGAGAGGGTCAAAGGAGGGGAGACCTTTTCACTGATAGCACCACCTGTACCTGTAAGCAGCTGAGCAGCTCAGGAGTGGATTGCTGCTGGACTGAAATGCCCAAAAACAGTCCAGGGGAAGTCTCCCCCCAGACTTCTCCCCCTCTCATCCAGTCTGGGCCCTGCTGAGTGGTTGGTGGGAGGACTTAGGTGGCTCCTTTGACCCCCAAGACAGGAAAATAAGACAAATCCATTGTTCAGGGCCTCAAAATTATTCAGCTCTTTTAAATCCCTTTCCTGGATCTTTTTTCCTACATATTCAATCCCACAGGCACCGAGTATTGTCCTTAGCAATTCATGCAAGATACTGCTATTGTATTGGAATTAGTTAGGATTAAAGCTTGCCTGTAATTTAATTGAATTTATGTAATGGACCCACACTGGATGTGGGAAGGGCTGTTGTTAGTTTTGCCCTCTCTCAGGCTTAACCAATAATTAGGAAAATAAAAATAAGGTCAACCCACACCATCCCTGTGAACTTGTCTCCCCTCGGTGGTGGGACCCTGGAGGGCAGCAGGCCAGGCAGGGCCCCCAGTGCCTGCCAGTCTCTGCTCACTGGCACTTCAGGTCCCCAGAAAGATGTATGTGCCCAAAAGCTTGCTTCACAGGCAGAGCAGTGAGAGCTGACAGAAGCCCCAGCAATGCTGGCCCCCCAACAGCAACCAGGGCCCCTCTGGCACCATCACGGTCACAATGGGACCAGACTGCTCAGATCTGGGGGTCCTTGGGGGCCAGGAGAGCTCAGGATGTTCTCTTCTCCCCTCCTCCATCCTTTGCAGTGCAGCTTCCTGTGGGTTTGTTTTGGGAAGCAAGGCTTTGCTCCCTGGAGGTTTGCTGGGTGCTGTGTTGCGCCATGTGTGACTCTGTCTGTGCCACAAGCAGCCTGCGGACAGGGGGAGCACAGGAGGGCCTGGCATGCCAACTGCTCTCACAGATGCCTTTATAGAAACTTCTATTTCTATTGTATGATTTTCAGGAAAGAAGGGGAAGATTCAAGGACCTCATCCACCCCAAATACCTCAGAACCACTTTGCAGATATGGATCATATGGTAAATATTTTTTGTCTCTTGCTTATCAGCTCATTTTCTTGGTTGACAGTGTGCAGGGAGCAGGATTCTCCCATTGACTGTGCCTTTAACAGGACACCACTCTGCCTCTGATGGTGGCAGGGTGAAGGGACATGGATCACCACAGGTTTGTCCTGTTTTAGAGCACACCTCAGACACCCTGACTTGTTGCTGTTAACTGAGGCAGAAAAGGGCTGGACTTCCTGGATGGTGCTATGAGTCCTTCCTCAGGACAGAGCAGCTCCTGGGAGCCATGGGGCAGAGCCCACACCTGACTGCAGTGGGACCAGCTGTGTGCCTGCAGCCCTCCTTACCTGCTTGAGGAAAACTTATTCTCCCCAGGGATGGCCAAAGGACTGCTGAGAGAGGGCTCTGACAGAAACACATTCACCATTACTAGTGCTGCTCCCTGGGGGGAAATTAAGGCTGAGGAGACAGGTTTCATATGCAGTGTTCCCAGGAGCTATATGCAAGGGTAATACATGTTTCATTGGCTTTGCTCTCTGGGATGGAAATGTATAAATAATAGGTCTGTGGGAACCCATCAACCCAAAATGTTGTGAAGCCAGGCCTTGAATTTTTTATGTTTCTTTTCCCCTTGACTTCTATGAATGTTATGAAATATCTTTTTGGTTTTTTATCTTTCTTTGTCTCCTAGTTGTCCCAGGAGCTCCTGGTTCATTCTCAGGTCTGCATTTCCATCCCCCCAGCATTCCCTGCCTTCCCAGGTGGCCCAAATTCTGCTGCTCATTTCTGAAACTGCCAGGGGGGATAAAAAAGTGAAAATTACTTTTCAGCCTGCTTATGATCAGGTGTATTCTGAATTACTTGATAATGACAAAGCAAGGCTGCCCTCACCTGGGTCCCCCAGGGGGTCACAAGTCCTGTCAGCAAACCTGCTCTAGCATGGGCTGCTCTCTCCACGGACCCACAGGTCCTGTCAGGAGCCTGCTCCAGCATGGGCTTCCCATGGAGTCACAGCCTCCTTCAGGCACCCACCTGTTTTGGCATGAGAACCTCCAAAGGCTGCAGGTGGATCTCTGCTCCACTGTGGACTTCCATGGGCTTCAGGGCACAGCTGCCTCACCATGGGAAGCATGGGAATCTCTGTTCTGGCACCTGGAGCACCTCCTGCCTTTCATTCTTTACTGACTTGGGTGTTTCTCACACCAGAGATGTTTCTCAAACATGTTCTCACTTCTTTCTCTGGCTGCTGTTGCTCTTTTCCAGTTCTAACAAATGTTATCTCCGAGGCACTACTGGTATTGCTGATGGGCTCAGCCTTGGTCAGCAGCTGGAGTCGGCTGGCATCAGCTCTGTTGGGCATGGAGGAAGCTTCCAGAAGCTTCCCATAGAAGCCACTCCTGTAGTCCCAACCCACTCCCAAAACCTGGCCATGCAAACCCAATACAAAGCTGAACTATGAGCTGAGGTGAGGTTTACTGAGAAAGAGCAGTGCATGGACATAGGAAGGAGGGGAGTGCCATGCCAAGGGTGACCAGTGGCCTGCTGGATGCCAGAGCCACCTCTCTGCTCAGGCTAAGGGGCTCCATCATGCAGCAGCAGAGTGTGGTCACCAATTGTTGCAGTGTTGTTGTGAGGGTCCCCAGGACAAGGTGAGAGATGAGAATTGACTCCAAGTTCTCAGAAGGCTGATTAGTATATTATATTATATTATATTATATTATATTATATTAATTATGGTATATTATGGTATATTATATTATGGTATATTATATTATGGTATATTATGGTGTATTATGGTCTGTTATATATTATGTTATGGTATATTGTAGTATATGATATTATATGTTATGATAGTATAGTATATGATAGTATAGTATATTATAGTATAGTATAGTATATTATAGTATATTATAGTATATGAAAATTATATACTAAAACTATACTAAAGAAAGAGAAAGGAGACATCAGATGGCTAGACAAGAATGAATAATGAAAACTTGTGAGACTCAGAGTCTGACACAATTGGCTGTGATTGGTCATTAAGTTAAAACAATTCACACAGAACCAATCCAAGATGCACCTGTTGGTAAGCAACCTCCTAAACCACATTCCAAGCAATCAGATAATCATTGTTTACATTTCTTTTCTGAGGCTTCTCAGCTTCTCAGAAGAAAAATCCTGGTGAAGGGATTTTTCACAAAATATGACAGTGACAGCAGAGATTCCAGGGCACCCCAAACCGTCCCCATCACAGCTGCACCTCACTGCAGCATTTCTCCCCACAGGCTTGGCATCGCTTTCGCTTATTACGGCGTCATCTTGGCCAGCGCTGAGCTGCTGGAGCGGGACCCCGTGTGTGGCTCTGCAGCCCTAGCACTGCAGGACTCCAGTGATGACTCTGAGGAGAGCCACAGCCCCTGCCACTGCCACTTCTTTGGGCCTGCTGCCTACCAGAGCATGATCATCAGCACAGCCGGAGAGATCGCACGTAACTGCTTCCCCCATCCCTGCCCTGCCATTCCCCTCTCGCAGTGCTCACTGCAAAGGTTTGAGCTGTGCCTGCACTTGGTGACAGGGAATGACATGAAATGGGCACTGCTGGCAGCTTCTGGGATATACGGACCACAAGCCTGTGGCCCCTGGCTCAGCAGGGCACTCAGTGGGGCACACCTCAGGCTGGGTTGTGGGCAGAGTGTCTTGGTTTGGAAAGACAGGAGTCTGCTAAGGAAGGCAGGAGCCTCTCCTGAAATGGAAAGTATAAACCCTCCCCACCTCTCCAAATTGCTATAAATTTCAAATTAAGGGGCTCTCAGGCAAAATATATGGGAGCAGGAAATAACAGTTCTTTAATAGAGAAGAAAAAAAAAAAAGGATAAAAGAAACAATGCAGTACACTAGAACAACACTGACAGAGTCAGAACGTAACCTGACACCCTGTGGGTCAGGGTGTTGGTAGCAGTCCAATTGGAAATGTGGCTGCAGTCCTCCTGGAGTGTCAGGTGTGGTTCTGTTGGAGCAGGGGATCCTGTAGAAAAGGATGTAGTCTTCCTCTGAAGATCCAGTGGAAGGGAGAGGCAGCTGTTCCTCTGGGAAATCCAGTGGAGAAGCCATGCTGGTGTTTCAGAACCTCTGGATTATATCTGGGTAGCAATGCTTGGCTCCTTCGTCTGGGCGGAGCATCTCCCAATGGGGTGTTATAGTTCTTATCAGCCATGCAGTGACATTCAATGGCCTGTTATCAGCAGATGTCCCCTCCCAGAGGGAGGTGTGATTGTGATCACTCAGAGAGAGAGAGATAAGGCAAACTGCCCACTTGAACAAAAGACAGCTGCCATACAGATGGTAATAGAATACATCTGGCCTTGCAAGCTGGAACAGCAGAGGGAGCAAAACCAGCCAGGCCTGTGCTGCTCACCCAGTCATGCCTTCCTTGCATGGCTCAGGACAGACATTGGTGTCCTGGCTCAGCACAGCCAATTTCAGAGCAGCACAGGCTTCACCATCTGAGGGGAAGGGTGGAACAAAAGAGACATGGGGCCAAATCACAAACTTTGGGTGCAGGAGGAGAATTATAGTGTTTGTGCATTTTACTGGATGTTTGGTAGGCACCAGGTATCTTTGAGTCATACTGTGTAAGGTCTGTCAAGGCAGACAATCATTGCAGTTTCATCAAATATTTAATGGTTTTCCTTTTTATTTCCAGTGAATCCTGTGAACATTCTCAGCATCAATCTCCTCGGAAGACGTCTAAGCCTGTGTATTACCATGGGATGTACAGCTCTATTCTTTCTTCTCCTTAATATCTGCACCTCAAGGTATTCTATGGGTGTTGTTTGAGGGTATGCAATGCTGAGGGCAGGAGCTCTGGTATTCTCAGATCACCAGTCTGTCAGGCCAGTAATTCTTGTAGGTCTAAGAAAAGCCTCTGATAGGCTCTCCTTTTCCTGGGAAAGCCTGTGGCAGCAGATTCTGTGGTGCAGTGGTGTGCAGAGGGGCTCACTTGTACTTGTACTGAGCCCACATGGCCTCCCCTAAGCATCCAACAAGCTGCTTTCTGGCACAGTCCAGAAAATTAAAAAATGTGTGAACAACATGCACTGGAAAGAAGTTATATTTTTCATTCCCTGTTTTTCTCCTTTTTCTTTCTTTCTGGCATCTCTGCTGATGCTGCTTGGTGACATTAACTCTGTCCCACATGGCTTTCTCTCCAGGGCGGGCATGGTTGGCTTTCTCTTCATGCTGCGTGCCTTGGTTTCAGCCAACTTCAACACCATCTACATTTACACAGCAGAGGTGGGTTCTCCTTGAGGTATGTTGAGCTGCTTGGAGGTTTCAAATACCGTTTGTGTATACCCAGGAATGCTGCTTGCTAGCTTGTGGACTAGTTAAGAGTCACCTTCCTAGATCTCTGGCATCTTGGCTGCAGTGTTTTCATATGCAAGATAAAAGAAGGAATCAGAAAACCAGCTTGGAGATGACAGGAGTAGATGGAAGAGGAGTGCCCTACTACGCCAGCTGTTACTCAGCTCTTAAAAAATATTATTTTTGAGGATGTTGGGTACCACTGTCTTCCAAAACCCACAATCTTTCCCCTATTTACCCCCACAGTGAGAAAACAGACTACCACTAAAAGGAACATTTTCCAGCACTTAAGGGGCTGTATGAGGTAGTATATGGGGTTCTATCTATGTTTCTTTTCACTTAATGGAAATTGCTATGTTCTGTCTGCAAAAGGTTTTAATCCTTTAAAGATCTTTTCTTTCACACAACTTTGGAGCCATGAGTTCTGTGAGTTAAGTTTAAATTGTTTGGTTTGGTGTTTTTTGTTCTTTTAAAAAAAAAAAAAAAAGTATGGTGTTAAATGGATTTCCTTGTTAATTGATTAAAGTGATCCAAAGCAAACAGAAGTAGCTCCCTTGCACTTTTAATAGTGCACTGTAATATTTAAACTTGCACCTGGCCTTAATACCACAATTTTAGCAGTTTTGAATAAGTTGCTGTTGATGTAAAGACCATTGCTGTACCAGCCAAACCATAAATCAATTCTAGTCACAATTTAATCAATGATAAAAATCTTTTGAGCCAAGTGCCTGGGCTATTCTTTAATAACTTACTCAATTTGCTTGGCCCAGTAAAGTATTAAAAAAGGCTTATATGAGTATACTTGCTAAAATCTGTGGATATTAAGAGGACTAGAAGTTCAATAAAATTCACATTTAAGTGTTTCATTGGCACAGGTGTTGGGGAAGTGTGAAAGATAACACAAGGCATATTTTTCTAAGCCTATTTCTTACTGGGATCTGTTGTTCTTTTTCTTTCTTCTAAACAAAGATGCTGTTGATAAAAATGAATAGGCAGACTTGAACTCTGCAGACAATATCTTTGCTTCCTGCTTCCAAGTTACAGGAGGGCCCAGTAATATAAACAAAATTTTTCCTTTACCATCCAATCTAACCTCTGTGATTTTGATCATAGGGCCAGGAAATGAAGTAGTGGTAGTGATGCTAAACAAATGCTAAACAAAGAGGAATCACAGCCAGCTTTGACTTGCCCTAAAACTTTACTTGGGGCAAAAAAATGAGATATTTGTAATGACTCAAATGAGGCCCAAGGGAGCTTTTATTTCTTTTCATATCTTATCCTATTAGCTGCCCTTGATAACACAATGGGTCTCTCTGATAAAAAGTTTTAAAAAGCTAAAGGAAAGTACAGATATTGCAGATTGCTGTTGCACTAATCCAGTTTATTTCTGGCCTGTTTTAGGTTTATCCCACCACAATGCGAGCGCTGGGGATGGGGACAAGTGGGGCATTGTGCCGTGTGGGAGCAATGGTGGCTCCTTTTATATCACAGGTAATAGCATGCTTGACAGTGTTGGTAGACATTGTGCTGAACATTACCATCAAATACAGAGATGTCCCTGAAATTCATCCAAAAAAAAAGGGAGGATGTAATCAATTCCCTCCCAACCCCATATACAGAGTGCTTGGGTGGTCCATGCCAGATGCAGCTTTGAGAAACTCTCATCACAGAGTTCAGCTCACTAGTATTTGATACTTTCTGAAAGCTCTTAAGGTTCACTAGATACTGTTTTTTCTATTGTGGAGTTGATAGTGGAACCCTGGAAAAAGTTAAAGATAGAATCTAAAATGTTAGGCTTTGTGCTTTCCCAGATCAACTGCACCTGCGTAAGCAGTATGATAAGTTATATAATTGTTTAGTAATTAAATGTAATTATTATATAACCATAAGAAGAATAGTGAGAAACTATGTTGGAAATTCAGAGAGGGGCTAAATTTATGTATACAATAGAACAATATAAGTTTAATAATTGACATGAAAGTTATGTAACGATAGAGTATAAAACATGATCATTTTGGATGTATGGTCGGAGTCAGATTTGGGTTGAATATACCCCGATTCCCAGAGCTCTTAATAAAAAGCACCGCATATAATCCCCCGTGATTATGTGGTTTTGAATGCTAACAGAGTCTCTCAGGCACTTGTGACCCTTTGTCCACTCTTAATTGCTATTTAGTGCCAATCCCCCACACCAACGAGCTGCTGTTTGATGGTCTTTGACCTGCAGGTTCTCATGAGTGCCTCTTTCTTGGGAGCCCTGTGTCTCTTCTCCTCTGTGTGCATCATCTGTGCCATCTCTGCAGTGACACTGCCCATCGAGACCAAGGGCAGGGCCCTGCAGGTGGGTACCACACCCCAGGAGCTCCTGTGGCTCCAAAAGCTGTTGGGGACTTGTGATGATGCAGCCAGAATCCAAGCCCAGCTCTCCTGAGGTTTCTCAAGCCTGACAGCCACTCACAGGAATGTGCGGAAGGAAAAGCAGCTTGAACCACTGCTATCCCATTTGCCCAAAGCTTGCTTCTTGTGAAAGAACAAGCCGGGCTCCCTGCCCCAGCCACCTCGTGTCAGTATGTGAGCTTTAGCTGGTGCAAGCCCCTCTTTACGTCTCTCTCCAATCCGGACTTGAAGGTGCAGCTTCTCAGGCACATGCTCTGCTCTACCTTTGCTGCAAGGAGAGAGGACAACACACGCACAGAGCACCTAAAGTACCAAAGTAATTTCTTAATCAAATTCAAGGCCCCTTCATCAGTCCATCAGCTAAACACTTGTAGTCAGTGTTCTCTATAAAGCAATTAGCCAAAACACTAAGCCCAAAGATTAACAGGGAAGGTTTAAATGTGTAAGTCACACCAGTTTAATCAGAGGAGGTGGTGAGCAGTCCTGTGATTCCAATAAATTCATCTACACCAAAATGGAGATTTTCATGGCATGCAGCAGCATGGCCACACCGCTCTGTGTCTATTCAATTTCAACATTCTATTCACTTCACTTCACTACACTACTATTCTATTCTATTCTATTCTATTCTATTCTATTCTATTCTATTCTATCCCAATCGATTTCATTTCAATTTCAACAGTCTATTCTATTCTATTCTATTCTATTCTATTCTATTCTATTCTATTCTATTCTATTCTATTCTATTCTATTCCATTCCATTCCATTCCATTCCATTCCATTCTATCCCAATATAATTCATTTCAATTTCAACAGTCTATTCTATTCTATTCTATTCTATTCTATTCTATTCTATTCTACCCCAATCGATTTCATTTCAATTTCATCATTCTATTCTATTCTATTCTATTCTATTCTATTCTATTCTATTCTATTCTATCCCAAAAGATTTCATTTCAATTTCAACAGTCTATTCTATTCTATTCTATTCTATTCTATTCTATTCTATTCTATTCTATCCCAAAAGATTTCATTTAAATTTCAACAGTCTATTCTATTCTATTCTATTCTATTCTATTCTATTCTATTCTATTCTATTCTATCCCAATCGATTTCATTTCAATTTCAACATTCTATTCTATTCTATTCTATTCTATTCTATTCTATTCTATTCTATTCTATTCTATCCCAATCGATTTCATTTCAATTTCAACATTCTATTCTATTCTATTCTATTCTATTCTATTCTATTCTATTCTATTCTATTCTATTCTATTCTATTCTATCCCAATCGATTTCATTTCAATTTCAACAGTCTATTCTATTCTATTCTATTCTATTCTATTCTATTCTATTCTATTCTATTCTATTCCATTCCATTCCATTCCATTCCATTCCATTCCATTCTATCCCAATATAATTCATTTCAATTTCAACAGTCTATTCTATTCTATTCTATTCTATTCTATTCTATTCTATTCTATTCTATTCTATTCTATTCTATCCCAATCGATTTCATTTCAATTTCAACAGTCTATTCTATTCTATTCTATTCTATTCTATTCTATTCTATTCTATTCTATTCTATTCTATTCCATTCCATTCCGTTCCATTCCATTCTATCCCAATATAATTCATTTCAATTTCAACAGTCTATTCTATTCTATTCTATTCTATTCTATTCTATTCTATTCTATTCTAGTCTATTCTACCCCAATCGATTTCATTTCAATTTCATCATTCTATTCTATTCTATTCTATTCTATTCTATTCTATTCTATTCTATTCTATTCTATTCTATTCTATCCCAAAAGATTTCATTTCAATTTCAACAGTCTATTCTATTCTATTCTATTCTATTCTATTCTATTCTATTCTATCCCAAAAGATTTCATTTCAATTTCAACAGTCTATTCTATTCTATTCTATTCTATTCTATTCTATTCTATTCTATTCTATTCTATTCTATTCTATTCTATCCCAATCGATTTCATTTCAATTTCAACATTCTATTCTATTCTATTCTATCCCAATCGATTTCATTTCAATTTCAACAGTCTATTCTATTCTATTCTATTCTATTCTATTCTATTCTATTCTATTCTATTCCATTCCATTCCATTCCATTCCATTCCATTCCATTCCATTCCATTCTATCCCAATATAATTCATTTCAATTTCAACAGTCTATTCTATTCTATTCTATTCTATTCTATTCTATTCTATTCTATTCTACCCCAATCGATTTCATTTCAATTTCATCATTCTATTCTATTCTATTCTATTCTATTCTATTCTATTCTATTCTATTCTATTCTATTCTATTCTATTCTATCCCAATCGATTTCATTTCAATTTCAACAGTCTATTCTATTCTATTCTATTCTATTCTATTCTATTCTATTCTATTCTATATCCCATTCGATTTCATTTCAATTTCAACATTCTATTCTATTCTATTCTATTCTATTCTATTCTATTCTATTCCAATCGATTTCATTTCAATTTCAACATTCTATTCTATTCTATTCTATTCTATTCTATTCTATTCTATTCTATTCTATTCTATTCTATTCTATCCCAATCGATTTCATTTCAATGTCAACATTCTATTCTATTCTATTCTATTCTATTCTATTCTATTCTATTCTATTCTATTCTATTCTATTCTATCCCAATAGATTTCATTTCAATTTCAACATTCTATTCTATTCTATTCTATTCTATTCTATTCTATTCTATTCTATTCTATTCTATTCTATTCTATTCTATTCTATTCTATTCTATTCTTCTTCTAAAGAATAGAGAAAGTATGCCGACAAAAGTCCCAAAAGATAATAATGAACCTCGTGCCTCTCTCACCAGTGTCCTGACTCAGCTGGCTGTCATTGGTCATTAAGTCAAAACAACTCACATGAAACCAATGAAACAATCAGATAAACAATCTCCAAACCACATTTCAAAGCAGCAAAACACAGGAGAAGCAATCAGATATAATTGTTTTCCTTTTGCTCTGAGGCTACTCAGCTTCCCAGGACAAGAAATCTTGGCGAACTGATTTTTCATAAAATATGATGGTTACAATAGGCTAAGAATAATCCGTATTCTTTAGCAGCCATATTCTTAATAATCCATATTCTTTAGAGCATGGCAGGTGTTTGATCAAACTAGTTTAGGAGGGCTTCCAAATCAGGATTCAAAACCCATCTCTTCAAACACAGGGATCACCTGTCAGAAGTGAGACCTTTTGGACTTATCCAAACATGTTATTTTCCATATCCATTCCTGTTGGGGTTTTATGCGCATTTTATTAATTTAATGTATTCTTTTTTCTTTCCCCCTTTTTAGCAAGTAAAATGAGAGCGAATGTTTGATGTTGGATTGGATAGGAAAGAAAAAACACCCCTGGAATCTGTCACTTCATGGGAGCTGCATTTGTTGTTCATTGCTTGTCCATAGCGTTTCCATTATAAAAAATGCAACTGAACAGTGTAAGAGCTATTATTTGTGTAAACAAATGATAAAGTTCTCAAGGACTTGTTTTTTCTTTTTATTCAATAAACAGATGTTTTCTACCCTTCCTGGGAAGTAAGATGAAGATTCTTTATTTCTAGTTCTATCAATAGTGACACTACATACATAATAAAAAAGAGGAAAATCATTGAGTGAATTGAGGTAACGGGGGAAAAAATACACAAAGCAGATGCAGTCTCTGCCATATCAGCTTGCAAGGATGTAGTACTTTCCTCAACTTTTTGTGCAAATACCATCTGTGTGGAAGCAGTAGAATTTGGATCTCAGTCCACACTGCAGTGATGATTTCTGATCATTGTTAGGGTGATATTTAAGACCACAAAATGAAAGGTGAGTCAGATTTTTTCAAGTGGATTATTTGAAGAGAGAGATTCTCAAGCAGTTTACAGCATACAGGTAAGTAACTGGATGCAGAGAACTTCACTCTTCTCAGCTTTTTCCACTGTGAGAACAACCTGAGAGTGACGTTGGATCTTTAGGACTTCAGGTTGTGGTGACAGCACCTCTTGATTTTTTTTAATTGTCTGCTACTGTATAATCACTGATTCTACAGTAATGTGCACTGATCACACTTCTGTTGCTAGATTGGTCTCCATCACCATTTTGTTCTGCTTCTTTACTTCTCTTTATTCTTTTCTATTTCCTGGTACCCTGGGATGGTATAGCAACTCTCTTCAAGTAGTTAAAGCTTTCTGTAAAAAAAAAAAAAATCAAACCAGACAGCAACAACAGCAATATTAAAAAAAAAAAAGAAAACAAACAAAAGACTCTGGGCAGCCTAAAAATCCACCACATGATCGGAAGTTAGTTATGTCAAAGGCCTGCTGCAAACACAACTGAGTATTTTTTGGGAGTGTCCTCTATCTTTCAGTGTGCAGTGCCACCCCATGACAAAGACAGGTAGGCAGGATCTCAGCAGGTGAGAGGCAAAACCAGGCCTTTTTCTCATAGCACATGTACACAGCAAAGAGGCACAGAGCATCTTCAATGCACAGAACTATAACAGGGCCTGATTCTGTTGTTCTGGCTGTCAATTTTGTCTTGCTGAAAATTGCTCCATATTTTAATAAACCACTTGCTGAAGGCTCTGCTTGATACAACAAAAAAAAATCTGCAAAATCAACTCTTGGAATTAGCATTTGGTAAATTATTTATGGATATTTTTTTTAAAATCAAAGTCTTTCATATCTAAAAATCTTTCAAAATCATGGAGTGGTCTTCATTATCTGTTTATCCCTTAAAAAAGAGGGGTCCTTCCATCCACAGCAGCTCCTGACCATGACTGAAAGGTCTGTGAGTGGAAGACAGGAATAGATGGACTCACAACTCACCTGGAAAATCTTGCTATCTTTTATTGTTTGTTTGAGTTTTTTTGGTATCATGATGTGACAGGGTTTGATACTGAGAATCATGAAGGGGCACCATTTGTGTTGACATAGTTTTTTCCACTCACAAACCAAAAAAGACTGCTAGTGTACATTCCTTAAGCTTTATTTGCAACATCAACCTCATTATACAGTTGAGACAATAAAAAAGTAACAAAGCTCACATACACCCAACAACAGCCAAATATTACTTTGTTACAGAGCATCTTTAAAACTTTTTAAGCAAAAACATTTTACTAAAGCTTACAGACAGTTGTTTTAAGCAATTACTAAAAATACACATAGACTTACTTCACACAATATTTACTAATCTTCTTTCTATTAACAATACACCATTATTAAACTTAAAACTTTCTACTATCTTGCTAAATACATTTTTGTACAATCTTAAAATCTATCTTGACCAAGCCTAAAACTCAAACTAGTGTTTCATATCTTTTATTACTATACCATTATAACTTTTTCTACCTTCAAATTAAAAGACTAAAACTATTTATAAGTTTCTCTACTCTTTCTGTTTCTAAAACCTACATTTCCCAAGTTTCTAAAAACCTTTTTTCCTTTACTATTTCCCCCAACTCTGACTGACTTTGAAGCCCCAAATGCTACCTGTGACCTGACCACAGGACACTGTGGGAATGAGATCTATTTCCTGTGGAATCTGACCATTATTCGCATGCTGTTCCACCAGCTAACAGCAGGAGGCAGAAACCATGCCCGATTTCTCCAAAACCAAGCTGCCAGCAACCAGCACCCTGCACATCCTTACAGCCCCAAACGCCACCTCTGAGCTGATACCCAGACCCTGGGAAATGACTTATTTTTCCCAAGGAAAACAGCCTCCATTTGTGGCCACTTGCGCTGGGTGAGTGGGGTGCCAACCTACAAATTTGAAAACTTCACTGGATTTCTTCAGAACTAAAGCTGACAGAAACTAGGACCAAGGATTGCCTTACAGCCTCAAATTTCAACTCTGAGCCGATACCCAGACCCTGAGGAAATGACTTCTTTTTCCCATGGAACACAACTTCTGTTTGCGGCCATTCACACTGGATGATAGTGGGGTGCCAAATTAAAAATTTGCAAACTTCTCTAGATTTCTCCAAAACTAAAGCTGCCAGCAACCAGCACCCTTCAGGCCCTTACAGCCCCAAATGCCACCTCTGAGCTGATACCCAGACCCTGGGAAATGACTTATTTTTCCCAAGGAAAACTGCCTCCATTTGCGGCCACTTGCGCTGGATGACAGTGGGGTGCCAACCTACAAATTTGCAAACTTCACTGGATTTCTTCAGAACTAAAGCTGACAGAAACTAGGACTAAGGATTCCCTTACAGCCTCAAATTTCAGCTCTGAGCTGATACAGAGACCCTGGGGAAATGATTTCTTTTTCTCATGGAAAATGGCCTTCATTTCCGGCCACTCATCCTGGATGATAGTGGAGTGCCGACAAAATTTGCAAACATCGCAGGATTTCTCCCAAACTAATATTGCCTGCAACTAGGACTCTGGCTGCCCTTGGAGACCCAAACACCACCTGTGACCTGACCCCAGGCCACTGAGGGAACAAGATTTTTTTCCTATGGAAAATGACCATTTTTTGTCTCCTGACACAGCTGGCTGGTTGTGGGGTTCAGCCTCCTAAAATTGCCAGCATCGCACAAGCTCTCCAAGACAAAAGCTGCCTCCAACTGGCAGTCTGACTACTCTTGGAACCCAAAATGCCACCTCCTACTTAACCCCAGGTCACTGGGGGAAGAAGATTTTTTTCCCTATGAAAAATGACAACTCTTCATGTCCAGTTGCATCTTGGAACAGGGGGGTGCCACCTCCTGAAATCACTAATATTGCAGGATTTCTCCAAGACAAAAGCTGCTAGCAACTAGGAATCCAACTGCCTTTGGAGCCCCAAATGCCAACTCTGAGCTGACCCTGACACACTGAAGGAATGAAGTTTTTTTTCCCATAGAAAATATCCACCACTCACATCCAGTCACTCTGGCTGACAGTGAGCTGCCGCCTCCTAAATTTGCCTATTTTGCAGGATTTCTCTGGAGCCAAAGCTGCCAGCAACTAGGACTCTCACTGCCCTTGGAGCTTCAAAGACACCTCTCACCTGACCCCAAGACACTGGGGGGTATAAGGGTTTCTTTCCCATGAAAAGAGGCCACTGTTCCGGTCCAGTTCCATGTGGCCTTATTGCAGGTCTACTCAAAAACACGAATTGGCAGCTGCATGTGGATACTTGCAGGCAGGTTTAGGCCACTTTAGAAAGCTTCAATTCCTGTTTTTCCAAGGTCCCATCACAGATAATGAGCTTTTTAGAAATCTCTTCAATGGCGCATTAGAACCCGAGTAAGAAATTCAGATCTAACCTTTTTTTTCCTTTGGTCTCACAGCCCAAATTCCAACAGGATAGACATGTCCCTCCCCTTGGAAGGCAACCTCTGCCTTCCCCAGCTTTTGGTGACCTCTGTCTCCATCCTCCCACATATGCTTATCTCCCTCCTCAGCAGGGTTGGCTTCTTCATCCTGTGGAGCAAACACAGGGACAGTCACCAACCTGCTCATCCCAAACCTGGGCAGCACAGCAACTGGTGGAATCCTCTGGATGCCCCTATGCTGGGCACTGAAACAGGGGGTTGGAAATTTAACTCTGGGCAGAAACCAATTTTGGATTTACCTGGGGTCTGCTTGTTTGGTATGTTAACTTGTGTGCTCACAAAAAGGCCTGCAGAGAGAATAAAGGAGACTCGAATCAGAGACTACCCTGAAACAGTGAACAAAGCTCCTATTCCCACACCCTCTGCCCCCCCAAAGGCCTGCTGGGGCTGGACAGAGCAACGAAAACATCTAAGTTCCTACTAAAAATTTTCCCCTTGTGCCCATAAATGCAGAGAAATCATGGCTGCTCTATCCCTGGAAATGTCCAAGGCCAGGCCAGATGGGGCTTGGAGCACCCTGGGCTAGTGGATGGAATGGCAGGGAATGAAATGAAGTGATCCTTAAAGGTCCCTTCCCACCCAAACCATTCCTCAATTCCAGGATGATTCCATGATCTCTCCCCGTATTTATTTTGCATCATTTCCTTTCAAATTTGAATTCCCAAATTCAAATGATTTTTTAAAGGAGTACTTTAAAATTATTCCAGCAATATGAAGGGGGGCATCAAACACACAGGAATCATTCCTACACCCATCCAATCATTATTATTTGGAAACCTATTCCCTCATTTCTGTCCTTGTTTTCCTTTCCTGAAAAACCTCATGATCCCACAGTTTCTCTGAGAGATCTACTGGGATTACTGGAAGCTTTGTTCTGTCAGAGAGCCAGGAGAGTTTACAACACTTGTTCTTCTGTATCTTTATAATTTAACCAGCTTTCCCCCAAAATGGTGTTGTGGGAGAAGTTTGGAATTACTAGAAAAGAATCAGGGTCACCTTTTTTCCTCACTCTTTTCCAACTACTTCCAAATTCTTGGAATCACCCTCAAATGAGGCCGAGAAATCTACTGTGAAAATATCAATCAGAGGAACATCTTGAAAAGAGAAAACATGCAACAGCAGCCAAAACAATCCCATTTCTATTCTTACCTGGTCTCACCTTCCCTTTGGGACAACCAGGAAGAACATCTCCATCATGGATTTCTGACAGGAAAAATCTCACAGCTCCAGGCTAATTGGCTCCTCCCAAATCCAGGCCAGCACTCCAGTGGGTTCTAAAGAATAAACAACAGGCAAGACCATTTCAAGGCACACACCATGAGCTGGGTATCACATTCCTCACTGGAACTGAGGTATTGACACATTTCTGTGACAGCCAGAAGTATCTCCATTTCCTCACTCTTCCATTCAGGAGAAAGAGACAACAGAGCCCTTAAACACCCAGCATATAATCCCAACAATGCAGGGAAAACCACCTCACTCTGGGGAGAAACATCATCATGCCCAGTTCTGGAAAGTTCCAAAGAGCAGCACTGGAAACATTTCCAGGCATGGAGCCTCCAACTCTGGAAATGCAGCTCCCAGGCTTCCTTCCATGGGAACCCCATTCTTGCCTGGCACTGGGCTCAGGGAGAAATCCCCACCTGTTTCAGCAGCCTGGCACACAGCATATTCCATGGACATCCCAGGAGGGTGTCCCTGACTACGGAATGGGGGTGGAACAGGATTATTTCAGGAGTTTAAGGCAGATTTGAGCCGCTTCTCAGCCTGCAGTTCCCAAACCATGTCCCCTGGGCTGCCTTTCCCACACCTCACTGGGAAGCAGTGGCTCCTCTCCCTGCACAGCCAGTTGCTGTGCCCTTCCAAAAACCATCAGAGGACACAAGTGGTCGATTCACTGTCTGCTCTGTTTTCCATGTTACAGCACTTCAATGCCTCCAGAGTCAGACAACCAGGATAAATCCCAGGTTATAGGCACTGGCACAAAGCAGCTGCTGCACTGGAAGGGACAATTTTAGTGGCTCCTCTCCCCTTAGCTGGGAATTCACTGCTGCCAAGAGCCTGGCAGTGATCATGGATTTAACATTTCCTACAGATTAATCCCCAACATTCACTTCCAAGTGCTGCTGGAGCATCTCTCCAGGGAAAAAACTGTGCCCAGTTTCCCAGGATGGATGGGAGGCTGCCCCTGATAAGCTGAATCTCAGCAGAACTTCAGTAATTACTGAAGCTTCTAAAACAGGGACTCATTTCCAGGTCTTAGAGCAGCTCAAATCCTATGGCTCACCAGGATTCCTAATAAAGTGCATCAAAAATGTGTCTGTGTGGAAGAATCTTCCCTTAACCCAGTTTCAGGCTCCAAGGGCAGCCAGAGTCTAAGCTGCTGGCAGCTTTGGTCTGGGAGAAATTGTGGGTTTTAGTGGGCTGGCTTGGTGGGTTCTCAGAACATCACAGCAGTGGCAGCAACTCTGTCTCACTATCCCCAAGCCAAACTCTTCAGGTAAATGCAGAGATGGAAGACTGTGCTGCCACCACTTAGGCAGGCCCCTCTTTGCACAAGTTATGGTGCAGTTAGGATTAAAAGAACTGTAAACAATTCTTCAAGAAAAGTGCTCAAACTCCTCATTCACTCCTTTTCTACTAATAACAAAGTCAAAGCTGATGCTCTAAAGCAATTTAAGAGCACTAGAAAATCTAGTATGCAGCGGTATTTTACCACACACAGTTCTTCTTGCTCCATGGATGTGTTTGCAGTTGGGAAACTGCTCATAGGAAGTTGGGTGGTTTGGGGTTTTTTTAAGAAAAAGAGATATTCTGCCTTTTTAAGAAAAGGGGCCATCTGAAAACAAATGAAGTCCTCTAAATTCAAAGGAACAATGCATTGAGTAAAGCTATGGACAATTGTTCACTGATCTCAAGCTCTGTCCCCCAAACAAACAATGCTGGAAAACTGGTAACAATAGATCAGGAGAAGGCTGAGGTCCTGAGCAGCTTTCTTACCTGTCTTCAATGACAGCCTCTCTTCCCACATTTCTCAAGCGGATGGACAGCAGGATGGGGACTGGTAAAGCAAAGAGTTTTTACCCTGAAGAAGCACAAATCAGGTTCCCTTGACTCAGAGGGTGACACCTCTAGAAACAGAAAGAAAAGAAGGCAGAGGTTATTGCTGAGCTGATTGGAATAAATTCCTAAGTCCCACACATGGGAGAGTGAGTGTTTCCCATGGCTGCCACACCCTGGTGCAATGTTTTCCAGAAACAGCAAGGTTTTCATCACTCTTCCCAGCAAAATCTGGTATTCCAGACTTTGAACCTAGGTATTCCAACAAAATGACAAATCTGCTTTCCCAGTACTATTCATTATACCCTTGGGTCTCTTGGGAAGCCAGCACAAGCAAAACACAGCAGCCCTAGGAGGGGAAAACACAGTATTTCATATTCTCTTGTATAGGTAAGAAACAGTCATGGATTTTGTTTAGCTCTCCAGGGATTCCTTCTCCAATGTTAAACGTGGCAGTCCATAACTTCTGAGCTCATCATCTGATGGATGATGTGCTTGGAGAGAAATGAACCTGAAAGCTTTGTATAGAACTTTGGCATTTTTCATCTCACGTCATCTCACGGGTGCTGCTGCATCTTAAAATCCTTTGTATTCATTTTTCTACAAAAGTTTCCAAAGGATTCAACTTTCTGAAGCCAAAACAGGCACTGCAGAATAACCAGTGTTTCAGGGGCCCTCTGCCTTGCTGTTACATTGCGGTTACATTTCATACTTGACCAGGAAAAAAGGCCAACAAATATATTCGTCACTGCTTATGAATATCCACATTATAGTCTTATGACTAATTATCTATCTACTGGCAGCACTTCACTGCAAACATTTCAGATCAGAACCAAGAGACTTAATTTTTTCTCTTGGCAAGGGGATGGTTGAACTGTCCCCCCACAAACCTCTGCTGTTGTTATCTTATTTCAAAAGTTCCATACCTTCTCGGTGATTTCTCACGGTCATCTCCTCACAGCACCGACTCCTTCTTCTCAGTGCAGACAACAAACTTCAGCCCACAGCAAAGACAACAAGCTCCAACTCTCTCCCACCCAGCTAACCCACTCTTCTATAGCACTTGTCTTCTTATTGGACACAGCTGTGGCCTGTTAAGGGCAGGCCTGTTCCTAATCTTTGGTGATTAGCACAGCTGCAAGGTGTGAGATTGCCTTCTGCACTATTCTCTTACATTCTATCCCTCCACACTCTGCAGAAATTAAAAAAGTACCTCAGATCAACAGGTATTGCAATGGTGAAAATTATGCCAGTCCCAAACAGTTGTGTAGCCTGGATGGGATATTCCTACTCCATACACGGGATTTCCTGTGATCTATGGAAGCAGAGCAATTGTCCTGTGAAAAGCTGCAGTTGGGTGAGAAGGACAGGTAGACACTGCTAGGTGCTATATTAGAATCACCATATAAAACATTGCCAAAGGTGCTGTAGGTTACAACCCCAAAACTGCTTTCAGTAGTGGGGAGAACCTGCAAGACAGAGGATTCTATCTTAGCACAACACATGGGATACACTTCCAAGTCTCGGAAGAAATGCTGTGAAACTTTTCGTTTGCCAGAGACAAAAAACTTCCAAGAAGCTGGGAAGAAAGACAAAATGCTCTCCTGAGGGTGAAAGAGATGGTTAAAGACTGCTTTCCTCAGTGTAAATGAACTAAATCTAAAGCAGGACTGTTCCAAATTATTCCACCACAGCCCAGGAGAGGGACAAACCCCGCCGAAGTTGCATTGAGGTTTAGGTAGTCAAAAAGATAGCAAAATTTAACTCTAGTCCAGGACACCTCCCATTATTTCACCAGCTGTTTTAAGAGAATATCTTTTATTACTCATGCTTTTTATGGGAGTCCTTTTTTTTCTCAAGAAGCCTTGTTGAGAGCATGTTTGCTTTCAAGATGCTACAGGCTGTTTTTGAATGGCTGCTCTAAATTGTCTAAGAACAGAATATAGCTTCCTTCTGTCTGAGGGGTGAGTAGCTTTAAGAGGCTCATATTTCTCTTAATGCAGCTGGACAGGCTTTCTTTCAGCAGAAGCAGACTTGAAAAAGTGTTTGCTGCTATATCATCTCATTTTATAATCAGAGATTGCTTCTCAGAAAGAAATATAAAGCAGTAGGCAGTCTAGAAGGAAAAGGCTGAAACTCTGGAGTGCAAAAGCATTGAACACCAATATTTGTGAGGTTTCCCTTTGGCATGCTCAACTGAAAGGATGAGAAACATAAACATAGGAAATTCCAATGAAGCATAAGAAAAAGCATTTTTTACCACAATAGTGGTAATGCAGCTATGTTGGCTCATTTAATTCTACCTTCAAGATGAGTCAAAGCTGGAAGTTTGGATTAATTTTAGATGAGGATTTCTGAAAACCAAAAGAAAGCTCTGAATGCTTTATGTTCTTATTCTGTCGGCCAGCAGAGGGAGAAAGGAGAGAGGAAATGGAAAGTCATTCTTGATTCTCTGTGGATGAACAGCAATTCTCTATCATACAGGCACCAGGACCTCACAGCCCGAGGGCCAAACTTCTTCTGTCAGAGCTAATGTAACAGATAAAACCACATGATATTTAGTTATTGGTTTACACTGAACACACTGAACATCCTGCAACGATGCTAAGGTCAAGGAGTGAATCTAGCTGTAATCTGCCCTGGCAGCTGACCCATGGCTCTGGAAAACTGCACTTAGCACATTTTTCCATACACCTAGAGCTGCATCTGTTGCCTTAAAGTCTGTGTTTCATTTAAACCTTTTTCCCCCTAACAAGACTGTAAAATGATCAAATGTGCCCCAGCCATTCACAAGGTTTTTCTCTGATATAAAGAGAAAGAAAGCATTTTTGGGTGTTTACTTCCAGCAGCTATCCCTGGACTGAAAGGAGACAGGTGAGAAGATCAGGCCCTCACCCCAAATTTTCATTGCTTGCAATATTTAATGGCAGAGGGAAAGAGTACTGTCCTGAAGCCCAACCAATTGGCAAAGTGAGGACCTCATGAGGGGTTTGTTCATGTGCAATACTGATACAAATTCACCTCACAAAAGCTAAATCTGCATCACTTCTACCAGAGTTGCATCTCTATGCTGCTTTTTATATAGCAGCAGGTTAAAAATGCTTCATTTAGTGATGAAACAATAAATTGGAAGTAATTGATGGACAAATACAGGAGAATAAGTTATAGTTCAGTCTAAAATTAGATCATCCTTGTCTGTGTCCAGTTTCAAACACAGTTATCCACTTGGCTCTGGCCTGATGGCGCGCCAGGGTGAGCAGGATCCAGGTCACACAGCTGCTCCAAAGCTGCTCTGAAATGAAACTGCACAAGCTGCACCAGACATCTCCAGCAGCCCCTCTTCCACTCCAGAACTCCATTTTGGTAGTTTCAATCGAGTTCTGCTCTCAAAACAATATTTCCAGAGGAGCATAAATGGTGTTGAGTCCCAAGTGCAATTTTCAGAGCTGAATGTAGGGCACATAAAAGCCACTCAATGAGCCTGCAGTGACACAGAGCTCTCTATGTATAACAGCCTCAGGAACAGCCCTTTGGAAAAGTTTTGCTAAGGCTTGAGCCTGGTTTTTGATTAAGATGCCTGTGAAACTTCTTTCTGAGGTTTGTAACTTGCCAAGCGCACTTAAGTAAAGTTATGTAGAAGTAACTGTAGAAGTAACTTTTCTAGAGGTGAAAAATGGTACACCTTCAGCAAGTCTTTCAGGAAAAAAATGGGAAAATGGGAAAGAAAAACACGATAGAGATTCTCTCTCCTTATTTTGTCCTTTTAACGTGTCAGACTCCATACCCTGATGAATTGCATGGCAAATGAAGAAGCACGTTGTGCACAGCTGAAAACTGCAGCACAACCAAGGATGGAAGGGATTTTCCTGAGATTAATCCAAGCCTTAAATGAACACCGAGACGTGCCCACGCGGTGGCAGCAGAGGAAAGCGAGCAAACAGCCACAGGAAGCCCCAAGAGCAGCATCAGTAACCTGGGCTGAAGCTAACAGCACACACCTTCAATATTAGGGTGATCCAATGTGCCGAGCATCCATGACTGCCCAAACCCAGTCTGAGGTCTAAATGGCACTGAGATAAATGAGCACATCCTCACCTGGCACTGCTTGGGAGCAAAGCTGCCCTAAGGAGGGACAGCAGATGCCTGAGTTTGCAGAGCACCACACCACCAGCCATGAGGGTGCCTTTCTTGAGAGGGTATAGCAGTGCTGTGATGGCCCTGACGAGGGGAGAGAGTGATGCATCTGACTCCATTGCTATCAGAAGGCTAATTAATTACTTTTTTATTCTATATTATTCTATACATCTAAAACCAAGCACTCAACTCTGCTCACACTGCACAGAATCTTGTGACTGTCACCCAACAGTCCCAACACACACACACACGCTAGGCCCTGATGGGCCAAGGAAACAAAACACCATCACTTTGGGTAAACAATCTCCATACTGCATTCTACTTTTGCACAAACACAGGCACAGCAAATGATAAGAATTGTTTTTCCTTTCTCTGAGGTTCAGAAAATACGAAACCCAGAAATATTCTTGGGAAGAATTGTGCCTTGCTTTGCTCTGCGAAGAGAAATGTGGTGACAAGAGGGTGGTGAGGGCCTGGCACAGGCTGCCCAGGAAAGCTGTGGACGCCCCATCCCTGGAAGTGTCCAAGGCCAGGCTGGATGGGGCTTTGAGCAACCTGGTCTAATGAAATGAGTCCCTGCCCATGGCAGAGGGGTGCAACAAAGTGGAGTTTTAATGTTTCCAAACCATTCTATGACTGATTTTCCTTCCTGCGCCTCACAGATTCTCCCAACACCCAGCAGCACCTGGAAGCCAGGCACAGATTTCAGCTGGAAACTGAGCAGCAAGAGCAGGCAAAGAGCAGCAAGATTTGCCAGGGTTTCCCTCTGTACCCAGAGGTACAAACACAGTGAGGTCTGAGCAACGTGCCCTTGGCCCCTAAGGAGTCTCTGCTATTGCTTGTAACTCTGGGAAATAAAAATCTCAACTTTAGGGAAACCTTTGGCCAAGTGGGATGGAAGAGCTGATGGGAAAAAAAATGCACCAGAACCTGCTTGGCCTCACAGCCTCGTGTGGAGACCACAAGACAAGGGTGGTCCAGATTGAACCTGAACTGTCCAGCATCCTCCACGCAACAAGCTGGCACAACAGCTGTTCCCCAGCTCCTTCACCTGCATGCCCACACTCATCTTCCCTCTTCCAGGAAAACTCTTTCAGCTGTCACAGGTCAGGAATAAAGAAAGAGGAGCTTAGTAAAAACAAAGGTGGACAAGAAAAACCCACAAGCAAGAAAATGATGGTTTTCTAGTCTAGAAATATGTGGTATAACTGAGACTGTTCTATCTTTTTAGAAGTATCATCTCTGCTTTCCCTCTTGCAAGCTGGGTGAGTGCATTCTTCCTTCTGACTCACCATCTGGAAAGGCTCCCATAGACAAACCAGTCCCCAGGTTTCTAAGTGCTGGTGAGCCAGGTGGATATTTCCAGTCAGGCCACCTGTGGGGTGATATTTCCAGCAGATCTCCCAGGGATTACAAGGGAGGAGCAGGACATAGCATTTACTTTTGCTAACTGTCACGATTTTACCTTGGAGGAAAAGACTGTACTGAATTCCACCTGAGCTAGAGAAGAGAGTGATGGACTAAGGAGCTCCTCAGGCTTTTCACAGGAGCTGTATTTCCTGAGAGGAACTGCTGGGAGAAGAGAGGGACATTTACAAAGGAATTCAGGCCAGGAGCCTGCCATTATAATTTGCTGTAGTGAGCAGACATCTATCCCTAAGACACTGACTTCCAGACTCCAAGTCCTTAAATCTGGCACAATTCCACCTGGCTGGTCAGAGGCAGCAGCAATTACCCGTCACCCTTGAACACAAAGGGGGTAATGCACGGTGAGAGCATTTCTGTAAGATGCCTGAGACAAGAAAGTGAAAAGAGCTGGATCTTTAATCTATCTGTGCTTTGGAACCACCTGAGAGAGGCAAAACATGACTGGACATAGCTTAGGACAGGATAAGTCAATTAGGACAGGATAAGTCAATTAACAAAAAACATCCACATCACTAAGTACTTTGAATTTTAAAAGGCATTGTGAATGGAAGAGGAGCCTGTTCCTCCAACTCTGCTGAAGCCCCAGCTGATTTCTACCTTATATAATCACCTTTTCAATAGACTGGATGTAAGTTAGCATTTACTAAGCCAGAAACCACTATTGTCTCCAAAACTGCAAGCTGAAATTATTTATGCTACCCTTGACATGCATGAATTTCAGGACCTGCTAGTCAGCAATGGATTTTTGCTGGGATTTTTTACAGAAATATGGCATTTAATAGGTCCATTCAGGACTAGCAGCCAAGCAACTGTGAGTTCCTCTTGAGCAGGCAGGCCCAGCTAATTTCAAAATGGATTGCTCTGTGAAGGAAGCACAGCACTTCCCAGATCACAGAAATGGTTTACTGGCCCAAGTCTCAGATAAAATAGTCTCTTGGTGAGAAGCTGAACAGCTTTAAAATGTGTCAGAAAAACCATTAGGTGATAAAAATTCACAGAGCAATTTTGCAAAAGAAAAAGCATAAATAAAAAGGGTATAGTTTCTCTCCCAGACTTTCCTGTGAGTCAGCTGCATTCAAAGAGATGTGCCACAGCTAGAAATGAGCTAAAGGCAATTAAAAAGTTTGGCTGCCTGTGTCAAGCCTTCAGCTTGTACTCATGCACTTTAATCAGAAAAGCAGCAATTACATAAACAGTGCCACTAAATTAAGGGAGAGCAGAGAGTGCAGCCAGCATAGATCAAACCCTGTATGGGTCTTGAGAAGGAAATAAATCGCAACTGATCCTAGTTGGTGTGTGAGAGCATTCATTCTGCACCCAAAAAAAAAACACAAAGAGCTGGCTCTTGCAAGGAAATGTAGATGCTAAAACACAGCTTCCAGCCAGCACAGGCAATCTTACTTCAAGGATATTCTGCTCTGCTTCTGATTTTGTAAGGTTTTAAGTTATGGCAATGTTACAAATTCTTCTTGGAGGCCTCTCACATACCAACATGACAGGCTACTTGGAGTGTAAAAAGGAAGAAATCTGAGCCCCAACATTAACCACAAGATATTCTGGGGAAAAACGTAATCAAAATTTCACACCACTCATCTTAACCCAGCACTAGGTAAAATTTTAAAAACCGCTGCTTATAAAAGCAATAGCTTGTAGTTTCTTGCTTAGCTACTTTTAATCCAAGAGAAAATAAAAATCCACAAAGAGAAAAACTAATCAGGAGAAAATCTCCATTGCAGTGAGGCAGAACTTCCATCTCTGATAGGACAACCAGCTTGGTGCAGTGAGTGCAAAGAGAAGGACATTTCTGGCAGCATCAGGATGGCTACTTGATAAATTGTGATGAGAAATCTGTTTGGGATTTCACAGTCCCATTTCTTGTGCCATAAAAAGCCATGTGCAGAATTCAAACAAATGTAACTATTGCCAGGCAGAAACCTTTCTTCTCCCATGACCTTAACAGACAACCTCCAGAGCCAGGGACCCAGAAAACCAGGAAAGCCTGAGCTGCAGCTTGGGCTGGTGCAGGATTTGGTGGTCAGGAGAACCTTCTGCTGAATTTGAGCTCCTGCCTTGACCCTACAGTCACATGCAAGAGTTGCAGCTGGTACAATAAATACTTACTGTGCCCTCTTTAAGCCAAAAACCATCAGTGCACAAGTTATTTCTGAAGGGAGGAATCAGGAGCAACATTTGCAGCGTGGTAAAGCTTCTCTCCTGCAGTGAAGAGCTACTCTGAAAAAAAAAAAAAAAAAGAGCAAGCAGCAATGCTGTGTAGATTAATTTATGATTACCCTTGCTTCAAACAAGTCTGGGACTGCAGAGAAGAGCTCATTAGAGTCCACACTAATGGGAATTACTTGTCACAGTTAAATTATGCAACTCTCCTTTCCCCCAACATCTACGCCTCCTTCCCCAGTACTGCAGTGCCTCTTCCTTCAAAAGATGTAAATAATTCTTGGTTCTGCTGCTCCCTTTCCCTCAGGGGTATATTTAGAATATAAGAGCCAGACTCACTTGTAAAAAGGTGGGGAGGGAAAACTCCTCTGCACAAAGCGCTGCACCTCACCCTGAATTGTGTGCAATGCTTCTCTTACCAAATGCCTCTGCATCAAACAGATGGTTCAAAAGGAGACCATCCAACGGATCTTCAGGGACAAAAAACCCAGCAGATACCCACATGCATTTCAATACTAGCTCTGCACTGGAAGTCCAAATTATTTTACATGATGACACTTTCCTTAGCAGGCCAGTAGTTCCATCCCTGGCACCCAGCTGCCCATTTCTAGGTCAGAAAAGAAGAAATGTTCAGAGGAGTATTAATTGCTGTCCTTCAGCTTTGCCAGAAGCTTTCCTAACCCTCTTCCTCCAGTGAAATTTAAGGTATAAAGTCCCCTCTGGAAGGCCAGGGGGTTCTGTTACTACCACAATCATGCCTGGGAGCCTGGTTTCACCCTGCAGCTCTGTCCATCTCCCAAGGCACGGGGAGCACCATGGCTAGGATGGGGCTGTCACCTCACTGGGCAGCACATCTGTGGGAACCCAGGACATCCCTCTGGCTGTCCAGGATTGCCAGGAGCCCTGCCAGGGGGCTCAGAGACCTTGGCACACAGCCCAAAACACCTGTGGGTTTGATTATGACCCCTGGAGCAAGTTACCAACCTTAGATGAAGATCAGCAAGCCACAACAGTTTAAATAGAATAACAGTAAAGTTATCACAGGGTGGAAAAGTAGATTTTAGGGTTTTGGTATGGGGGTTCAGGAGGCAAGATGGAGGGAACTGGGCGTGTCCAGCCCTTCTTCTTCTTGGCCTCCATCTTCTGCTGTCATGTTGGCACTTACAGATTGGTTTAGAGTAGAAGCTCACTGTCTAACATAGGTGATAGGTGTTGGAAAGTAATTGTAAACATTGTACACGTAGTTTTTAGTATAAAGACATAACACAGCCCTGGGGCAGGCAGAGTGCCTCTGTCTGTCCTGCTGGATGGACCTTGGCAGGACAGGAGAAAGAATTTTACAGATAAGATACAATAAACAACCTTGAGACTGAGAAATGAAGAGCTCTGACTCCTTCTTCAAGTGATGGGCTGGGAAAAGAGACTTTCTAACACATCTTGGGGTCACTGTGACCAGCTAGAGACCCCGACACAGATCCTCTTTGCAGGTGTGAGAAGGGGTGGCTGGCACATCAGGAGCCCTGAGCACAGCCTTCCTTCTGCCCAGCTCCCTGCCACAGGAGCAGGCATGGCAGCCCATCCTGCCCCCACTGCCTGGAAGGCTTCAGTCAGGATGTCATTCCCCTAATGCCACACACATTTTCACAACAGGAAGCCTCCCTGCTCTGTGATACAGCACTAAATTGCAAACACTGAGCTGCTCTATTTGCACAGCTGAAGACACATTGAGGAAATCACATCTTTAAGCCAAAACCCCAACAACATTTGTTGTGATGATGGCAGAGCAGTTTTTTAAAGTTGGTTAGAACACGACATGTCAGTCATCAGCAGCAGCAGCCTGACAAAATACTGCAATTTACAGCTCTGCTAGTTCAGGGGAACTATTATTTTTGTAAGGACTGAATGATGTTTTCTGAACTGAGCTAGAATATGAGGTTTTCTTTCCAAAAGCAGCATCAGATGAGGATAGGAGAAAGAAGGGTTTCTTTTAAGCAACAAATACACTGGTACTTGGTACATCTAATAAATCACAAGTTGCCCACATGATCTTTTAATTGTAGCACCAGAATGAGCTGGTGTAAGGGCAGGCTGAAGTTCTTCAGCCATTTAGCAGCAGATGGCTGCCAGGTTCACTGGTTACATGACACCACATTGCTTCATCACACACACTCTTATGCTTGTATTTCAATATTTATGTGGACTGTGATAAGCAACACAGAGATGGAAAAGAGCCTGCTCTCTTCTGTTTAAAACATGGATGTGTGTGTACTGCACAGCAGTGCTGAAAACAGAGGAGATGGAGACAGGCAGACATTTCCTGGCTTGTAACTCATTGATACAGGCTGATAGGGCTGAGCATTAAAATCCTTCTTCACAAACACACTTCACTTCCAAGTCTAGTTTTTAGCTACCAGTTCACAGGAAACTTTGAGTCAGCCACCACCTTTCCCTCCCCTAAGAAGGCAAATCTAAACCCTTCCACTTAAAACAGAGAAAAAAACAACTGTTTGGCAAGTGGAATCGTGTCATTATGGCCCCCTTGACATCAGAGCCAAGACTAAGAGCTTGGCATAGATAAATCTGAAACCTCAAAGCATATTCACAATGGATAAGGCAGCACACCAAGTTCCAGATCAGTTCCTTTCCAGCAAGATAACACTGTAGCCAGAGCAGTCCATCCTAGCTCCCCGTGCTGCTGCAGCAGCTACTTCCCTCTGGTACATCAGATTATCCCAGAGGAACAGGGCTGCCAATTCTGTTTTGACAGATGAGCACCACTTGTGTGCAGGACTTGGCACTAGCCATGCACCCAGATGCTGAAGGATAATATTTCCAGGGCACCTTTCAGGAACTGAATAGATACGAGCACTAAAGCACCACAAGGATTACTGCAGTAAAAAGATGATTTCTGAAACACGGTGCTCAAGTCTGGACTTCCAAAGAGGGAGGGTTTGGAGGGAAGTGACCCCATTCCCAAACATTTACCCAGTACACAAGACAACCTCTTCATTGAGGAAAAACACACAAAGCCCCACACTGCAATACTGGCCAGCTTGCCATGCCTGCCAAACAAGCAGCTGTGGCCACCAAGAGTCTCCCTGAAAAAGGAGAAGGAGATGGCCAGAGTTTGTCAGACAGGCAGAGACCAGCTCAGTGCTGCACTCAAACCTCTCCTGGCAGAGGGGCAGGAGCTGTACTGAAGGAGGGGTGGTACAGCCCTCTTCAATTTGCAGATGAGGGGACAGCTTTCTCCTCCCCAGACACTGAGGTGCCCCAAGGAGACACAGGCACCATGAGGTATCTGAGCAGCAGCAGGGGTGATAGAGGCCCTGGGCATTGAGATACCATGACAGTGATCCCACCTCCCCTGAGTCCACTGCCCTTTGCTCAGCCTCCACCTTGGCTCTGCCTTTACCAAAGTTTTCCACTGCCCAACAGAGCAGACAGCCCGGCTCCCAGGTGAAAAATATTTCACACACTGCAGGCAGCATTCAGGGAGCAGGGGAAATCTCTCTTGGCAGTGTTCCCAGTCTGAGCTGTCACTGCCCTCCGTCAGTCACGGGTGCTCCTCCATGTCAGAGTAACCCACGCTTAGTGCCAGCTCCTGTCTCTCCCCATCCTGCTCAGCATCTCACAGCAGTGTTTGCTGCAGCCCCAGCACCTGCAAGCAGGTTGCTGTCACAGATCTGCCAATGTTGGAAAGCAAATTCCCATCAACCCCAGGTACAGCTTTCCTGCTCTAACTTCTGTCAGCCCACTGCTTTTCTTGCTTCTTAGCTCACTGCCTCATCTCTCCATCCCACCAAACATCTCACATCAACACTGCAGAACAGATGAGACAGAGCTTTGATAATGTGCTGGACTTGTCCCTTGCTGTACTTGCTGGATGCCTGAGAGCACTGTTTTAATGAATCACAACAGGCTTCCTCCTGGTGCCATTGTCTGGGGCCACAGCACAGTCAAACTGAACATATTTTGAAAGCTGTTTCTAAGAGGATGAGAGATGGGACCCTCCAAAGAGACTTGGGTCTGGGGACTTGAGTGAAGACACTTTCCTCAGGCAAGTTTGACCCAGGACATCACTCCTTTGGTGTAGAAGCCTCCCATCATCAGTGCACACAGAATAACTGTGGAATTTTCCAAGAGGATATGGTGAAATCCATGTGCTTTACAGCCTCCTTATTCACACACACTGTTCTCAGGCACTGCCTCTGCTCAGACCATATTTCCCCATGCTTAATGTTTGTCTTCAGTTCTTCTCCTTCCCTTCCTCCAGGTCCTGCCCCAAGCTGTGCACAGCAAACTGAAAGGGGCAACTGCCCCCAGCTCTGTCCAACCTGTCCACTTTATATATAAAATCTAAATTATATGCCACAGCAAAATATTCCTCTAACAAGAATATCCTGGGGTTTAGACAATGGGTACAGACAACTTAAAAGCTTTCTTTTGAATTTCAGCTCCTGCCATGTCAGACATTAATTTACTACCAGCACAGAGGTGCATATTATGTTAGTGCTGTTCATACCAGTCTTTATGGAGGGAGGAAAAAAAAAAAAGAGAACAGCTCTCTAGGGACATGCCTGCTCATTTCTGGCTCATTAACTTTAATGTCATATACAGCTCTGACAGCTTGGGAAGGCAGCTAGGTGATCTTTGCTATTCTCTAGATCATGTCTAGCCTACACTTATACCTTAAAGTCACATTCCTGACCCTGTGATTTAAACAGACAATAAGTAGCAAGCCTGCCCAGAGGTTTGCTGTTCATTTCACTCTTAGCATCACACACAAGCATTGGGCCCTTGTCAGAGTGTTACCACAATCATTAACCCTGGCACAGCTGCATTGGTGGCACTCCAAATGGCACCTGATGCAATGGGTTCCTGCAGCCCTGGGGGTGCCAGGCCAGTCCCAGGAGGAAACCCACCCAAACCAGTGTGTGCAAGCAGGGGGGTTGACACCCTTCACATTTGACAACAAGCATTTTTCCCCTGAGAATTTTTCTGTCGACATTGGGCAAGGAAGAAGGAAAATTAACATCTTTTCTGTCTAAACCTTCCCCATAATTCAGACAATGCTTTTAACATCTGCTGCCAAACAACTCTCATGCTTTAACACTTACAATCACAGGGTCACTTCTAGAAATACCAGTGAGGTCCCAGTGTCCTTTGTGCTGTGCTGACACAGAGCCTTAACTTGTACTCTAAAGTTTTGCTGCTGTTATGATCAACACAGAGAGTCCAGATGTGGGTCAGCCTCTCACCTTCTGAGCCACCAAACCTCAACACGGATGGAGCCCCCATCAAACCCACAGATCTGATGAAACATTCTTCACCTATGCCACCATCACTGGGGTATCCCATAAAACAGAGATGAAGGTTCAACAGAGACATGGGGTACCTCAGCCTGATATGATTTACCAGGTACCCAGCAAAGTGCATACTCCATCTCTGCTGCCACCACTGCCAGGAGGGTTTGAGCTGCTGGGGGGCAGCTCTGGATGCATGCAGACCTGTGGGAACAGTAAGCCCACCTGTTTGCCAGGATTGACAAAATGGCTCAGAAATGTCTCTTGCCCTAGCAGGATGTGTACAGGCTGGCAACGCCCTGGGTAAACAGCTCTTCGCAGATTTTTCAGGGAGCTACGTTCTGCAGGTAAGAATAATTTCCTCACTCTTTCAGTCAAAATGGTATTTATAAAGCGTTTCCATTACAAGAAGTCTTCACTTTCCAAAATTAGTTTGCCAAAGTGTTTCCAATCATCTCAAGTAACAACAGCAAATTAAACAGTACATAAATAACCTGTATCACACACCCACCAGCTTCCACTGATCACAAGGGGCATGAGAAAGGAAAGGAACAAAACTGGAAGTGAAGAATATTTACTGTCCTCCGAAACTAGTAAAGCAGAGGATGAATCTGGGGGGGGGAGGGAATAAACTTTAAAAATCAAATAAATAAGTCCACTAAAATCTTGTTATTGGTAGAGCTGGTTCAGAGAAACCTTCTGAGAATATTAAGGTACAACACATGGCTCTGCTTGCCCTCTTTTGGTGGTGCTCTGGGTTATGTCATGGGAACTGACCTTTTCACAGTGGGCTCCCTCTACCCCTTCTGTGTGCCCCAGGACAAGGCACAACCATCTCATAAGGGCAGCCAAGCTCTCAAGCAAAAGTTAGCACAGGTGGCTTAAGCTGTTTATTTTTCTACTTCCCGTTTAGTGTGTCAGGTTGCAGACAATGGTTATTAATTAATTAATTAATCAGAGGTCAGTTCCATGTTGAGACCAATCATCCCTTCCACCTTTCTTAAACAAACACAATCCAACCCAAAAACGAGTTTAAATAATCACTCATTCCTCAGGGATGTTCCTGTGCTCGATTTGGTGGCAGTGCAAACTGCAGAGATGTGAGGACACCACCCATGTGGGAGTGAGCACTGAATTGACTTTCTGCAGCTTTGGATACATCACAGCATGGAAGAGTATCTTGGAATGATCTCAGACAGCAGCTTAAGGCAAAGCACGTCCAGCAAATAAACATTTTTATAGCAGCAGCACTGCTCTGTGGCTGCCATGGTGTAACCCCAGCTGGCAGCCAAGCCCCATGCAGCCACTTGCTTGCTTCCCCACCAGCAGCATCAGGGACAGAACTGGGAGAGTAAAAGTGAGAAAACTTGTGGGGTGAGATTAAGGAAGTTTAAGGAGTAAAACAAATGCCATGCATGCAAAGTAACACAAGGAATTAATTCACTACTTTCACAAGCAAGCAGGTGTTCAGACATCCCAGGACAGCAGGACTCCATCACGGGTAATAGCTGCTTGGGAAGACAACCATCACCACTCCAAACATTTCCTCCTTCTTCCCACAGCTTTACATGCTGATCATGATGCCACAAGGCGTGGGGCATCCCTGGGGTCACTCAGGATGAGCTGTCCTGGCTGTGTCCTCCTTGTGCAGCCCCAGCCTCCCCACAGACAGGGAGGTGTGAGAAGCTGAAGACGCCTTGGCTCTGTGCAAACCCTGCTCAGCAGTACCAAAACACCCTTTTCAGCACAAATCCAGAACACAGCCTCCTACTAACTGCTGTCTAGTGAAGAAAATTAACTCTACCTGAGCCAAAAAAAGCACAGTGGCACATGTGAATGGAGAAGGTACCTCATCATTTTCAGAGCTAGGGTTGGAAATTCACCTTGAAAATGTGTGTGTGCACATGAAAAAGCAAACAGATCTATGCTGATGGTGCTGCAAGTCTGGTGCATTTAAATGTTAGAAATTTAATTGCTGTGCTTTACTTCTGAAGCCCAAGACAGTTGCCCAAGCAGATGTGCTGATTCACAGAGCAGCGAGGAACACAGGTAAGACAGCAGAAAGGAGGATGGGGAAGATTAGACGTGGCTCAAATAGCCAGAAAGGCAAAACAGTTTGCTTCCACAAAACAGAAGAGACAGACTGGACACATCTTTCCAAGCTCCAAGTTTCTCTGATCTGAGGGCTCAAAGTACTAATTTGCTTAATGATGCCAAGGCAGCTCTGCTCTTCAGAGAGAAAACTGTCCATCCATGTCAGCAGCTGTGCCCTTGCCTGGGAAATGAGAGAGTGAGGGAGGTTTCATTTTGTCCTTAAGCTCAGAGCCCAATTAGCTGCATGGGTCCCTGGGCCTGTGGCAGAGATGGAGGCTGGGGAGGTGGGCAGTGCTAACAGCAGCACCTGGCAGAATTAGTGCCTAACCAGGGGAAGAAGCCTGAGCGAGATCATAGAAGCATTAACAGACTGAGCAAGGGGCCAGGGGGCTCTGGTTCTGTAGAGCAGAATGCAAAGGGGCAGAAAGAGCAACAGCTACAACAGGAGTCTCATTTTTACAGGTGCACACCGTGAAATGACTACAGTCCCTAAATCACTACTTAAGCATTCAATCATCAACACTCAAGATCTCAAATAGATCTCTTCTTATTATTGGCCATTTCTCTTCAGAACAGATGGATTAATTTTTTTTAAATAGAACAGCCATACTTTAGGCTCTACTTCTCAATCCTCACCCCAAAATCATAACAAATTTACCAGATGATGTTTTCTGAGTAGAGCAAGTTGAGAGAAAGCCTTTCATGGCTACTACAGCCCTTTGAAGGAAGGCCACTGTCACTGCTGAACCTCAAGATTTTATGGGACAGACAGGAGTGTCATCACAGAAGTAGCCTGTTGCCTGTAAAAATGACCAGAAAGAGATGTGAACCTTTTACTCTTGAGGGCTGTAAGGCATAGCCTTTCAAAATGCACTGTGAGAAAATATTCCCCTCCTAAACACCCCCTTAATTCAAAATCCTCATGTCATTCAGCTCTGAGCTCATGCATTAGGCTGCAGACATGGCCAGAAGAGAGCTGGCTGTACTTGTAACCAGAGTGGTGGCCTCCCTCAGGCAGACAAATAGCTACAGACACCCCCTGTTGTCGCAGACATTTTTTCACAGAAATCTTTTCTTTGGAGTTGTGTATCTTCTGGGAAGCAAAGGGCCCCAGAAGAAGAATGTAAACAATGATTATCAGCTGCTGTAGAATGCAATAAGATGCACCTGTGATTAGTTTATGTTCCCATGTTTATAATTAAGGGCCAATCACAGGAGCAAGCTGGGGACAGAGTCCCTGAACACAACTTTGTTATAGATTCCTTCTTTCTTTCTATTCTTAGCTTAGCAGCATCTGCAACCTCTGTTCTTATTCCTATTAGTATAGTTATAATGTATTATATATCATATATCAATAAATCCAGCCTTCTGATCAAGAAACAAGATTCTCGTCTTTCTCTCACCACCCCAGCGACCCACTCAGGTCGCTGTAATACCCTGTAACCACTACAAGTCACCAGTGGCAAATACCCATCGTCTGCACCACTCTGGCCAGAAGAAATCCCTGCCCTGACAGGCAGCCCCTCCCTCAGGCTCCTTTGTACAAGACACCATGCAATGCTCACAAGACTGCAGGGCATCCATATCCTCTGGGAAATGAATCACTTGGAGTGTCTTGTCGCATTCACATTCTCTGAAAAATCCCTTTGCCCAGGATTTTCTCCTGGGAAGCTGAGAGGCCTCAGAGAAAAAGGAAAACAATTTTATCTCATTTACTTCTCCTCTGTTTTGCTCATGTGGAATGTGTTTGGAGATTGTTTACCCACAGGTGATTGTTTCATTGGATTCTGCTGTGAGCTGTTTTCACTCATTGGCCAATCAGGGCCAAGCTGTGTCAGGACTCTGGAGAGAGTCCCAAGTTTTCATTATTATTTTTTTAGGCTTCTCTAAGTATCTTCTCTGTATTCTTTAGTATAGTTTAGTTTAGTATTCTTTAATATAATGTAGCATCATAACATGATAAATTAGCCTTCTGAGAACATGGAGTCAGATCCATCATTCCTTCCTCCATCTGGGGGGAACACAAATACAATAGTGTCTCACATAGCTGGCAGCTGGCACTGAAGAACCTTGTATTCATAAGTGTTTTAACAGTTTAAATTTCCAGTCTGTGCTTTTTCTCCTATGTATGGAGGATACTTGTGCAGCTTCCCTTTCCCCACAATGTCCTACATAACCAAGTCAGCAGTTCTTCAGTCAGGTTGGCACCTCCTCCCACCCAGCAGAGCTGCAGGAGAAGCCCTGCCTGCCTTGGCCCCTCTCTCTGACCTCCTGCCTTGTATTTGGCACACAGACTTGGGCACACACTGCAATTTGTCCTCCTGCAAGTTAAAGTCTGGGAAAGAGCATCCTGCACAGACTCACACAGCGCCAGGGCACAGCCATGCCATGATTAGGACTTCACACCCAACAGGTTGGATATTACAAAAGTATTTCTAGGAAAGGAAAGGCGATTAGGCCAGCTGACATAACTCCAAGTGTTAGCAGAAATCCCTCCAGGAGCATGGAAGTGTGCCAGGTAAAAATCCCTTGTCCATCAGCTAAAAAAACTTGGTTAAGCTCCCCCTTTACTCTCACCCCAGCATTAATGTGAGCTCTCTCTCACCTAGTAACTCTTTGGTTAGCCCAAATCCCTCACACACCATCAGCTGGCCATGACAATTAGACAGATTTCTTTGAGTCCAGAAAGTTCAGGACTTCAGGGGGAGTAACAGATTTTAATGGGGCTACAAGTCTCCTGTGGCAGCTGCAGCACAAAGCAGAGAACAAAGTCACAATGCTGCATATTTAACAATTGGCTCTTATTTCCTAGGGATAGCTATCAAAATGTGAGCAAAGGCAAAAGGGATTGTAATGCCCTTTAAAAGGAGAAAAGAAAAAAAAAATCAAAGACATGATACTGGTCCAAATCTATTTTGGTCATATTATTCATTACTTCTGAAGTTAACCTTTCATATGGTTTAGAAGTCTCTGGTATTGCCACATGAATGAAAATTTATCTCTTACCCTAACTGGGCACAATAAGGGAGGAAGAAAGGGAAATAGATGAAAGTGCCAGGAGATTTTTAGCACCACAGTTTAGCGTTGCTATTGTTAGCCCCTCAGTTCAGGCCTCTGATGTGCCCTGTGGTGAGAGCTTAGCCCAGAGCTGCCAGGCTTGTCTGCCCTTTGCTGGAAGCAGGATATTGGCACCCACCAGCTCTCCTAACCCTCCCTGAGGAACGTGCCCAGTTTTTCCAACATGCACTGAAGCCCCCATGGATTCATCAAAAGCCACACCACAGAAAATCTGTCTGCAGGTTTTCACAGGGGAGTTACAAAAGCCAGGAGAACTTGGATACTCACCTGGTGGCATTTGTGTCTCACAGGGGTGTCCCAGGGACTGCATGGTTCCCTCCCAATCTGGAAGGATGACATCCATGCCAAGCTCATCTCCTCAGGAATTTTTGGGGCTTTGATAGGTTTTGCCCTGGGAAGAATAAGAATGTAGAGCATTAAATTGATTTTTAACATCAAGTTTTAAAAGTACCTTCACTAGGTACTAGAACGATTCCTATTTATGACCCTCATTGAAACACATGGATCATGGCTGAAGACAGGCCGAAGAGCAGAATGTTAAAATACTCATTTTAAAAGTTCCTTTGGGGAAAAAAGTGCTCAATTAGATGGCAAACCAATTAGGAAAACTCCCACATCCCTATGTTGCCAGGCCTTGTTCATTATAATCCTACAAAACTCAAATTCACTTTAGCCTTGTTTCCAACTTCAGCATTTTTCCCTTACTGCCTCTCCACTGATAGGTACTTCCCTTGTTATGCACATTAAATTGTTTTCTGGTTACTTTCTGTCTCTTTGAATTTCCCAGCCTCCTGCTCCCCTGTCATAACATCATCCTAAAGTTCTAGCTCATTCTGACACTAAAGTCTAATTCTGTGTTTTAGCTCCTGGGTAAAAGTCATTTAGTTTAGGTACAAGCACCCACAAACTTCTGTTATTCACCAGCTCTAGAGAAGGATGGGGAGAAAAAAGAGGAGCAAACAGGCTGTTTCAATATGTTGGCACATAAATAGGCATTGAAATTTACTCTAATATAACCAATCTTGAAAAACTGCCAGCCATAACAAATGCTATTACATAGCAGTGAGTCTGTGTGCTGGAGGATGCTCCAGGGAGCTGTCTGAGACTCCTATTCAGGCAAAACTTTGACTGATGGCCCCATTTCTGATAGTATTTTCCACTGTACTGCATGTAAATAGTTATGATAGCTCAACTGCTATTCTCAGCTGTAATAGATATACTTTTAGAAATATTTGTGTGCTTTTACAAATGAGCTCTTGGAAGAAGATAGTTGTGGAGTGCTCCAAGAGCTCCTTAGCATCTCCGCTGTCTTTCCCCCTCTCCTGTCCTTTCACTCCCAACTCAGAGTTAATTGACATGCTAAACTGTAGACTTGGTGGGTGATGGGTGTTTTCTTGATGAAAATTATATTCCTAGCATGTTCCATTACCCTAATAGTCTTCAGCATGAGGCATTGCTGCTGCATTTGGTAACAAAAATGTTGTTGTTCAAACATCAGGGAAAAACCACTTCTTCCCCACACCTGAGAGCTATAATGAACATGCACATCCATTCAGAAGTGAAACAGGGCCTCTTCCCTAGAGCAGGAACCATCGCCACTGCTGTGATGTTAACAGCATGAGGGCCTACACCAATAATTACTGCCACCCTGTTCTTCTAAGCCTTCTCATGTTTACATTTTTGTAATGGAGTTTCTCATGCAGTTTTCATGTAAATAATGATTGTTCTGTATTCCTTTCTGGAGGAGGAGAGAACTGATGGACTGTTAGTTTGACCAGTGTGGTTGGAGAGGTGGCAATTTCATCCTCCAATCCATGGTCACTTTTGGAATTCTATAAATATCAGAGTTTGGAAATAAACGTGCCTTTTTTGCCTTCGACAACTCAGCATGAGTGTTGTTCATTTTGTGTCCTATTGCAACAAGTTACTATCCAAAAACTCTCTCCAGAGGATTCGCTTAATTTTGAAAATATTTGGAGAAACATGTACACTAAAATTCACCTGCAGCACCCCCAAAGGCTGGTGCTGGATTTCTCCACCAGGCTTTGTCTAACAGCAGATCAGTGTGGATACCTACAGAGATTCAGGTCTTCTCTATAACATCTGCAAACTCAGTATATTAAACACAGACAGAGGTAGAATAAAGGGGGATGAGGGGAGGGAAGGGAAGGAAAAAACCCACAGTGAAATGATGAGGAGATGCTGGGAGAAGGAACACACTCAGCATACCAAATAAAATCTCTGCAAGAGCAAGTTTCTTGATTTTTTTCCCCATTCCTTTCCTATTACTTCCTCCTTCCCCATTTACCTTTTGTGCCAACAAGTTCCAGTTAATTCCTTTGGTTTCCAAGTTGCTGCTTGATACAGCACTTTTCCCCCTTCCTCCTTCTCCCCTACACTGTTTACAGACCCTTTAAAACAGGAAACAAAGAGCATTTCCTCAGTGTATTTTAAAATGGAATTACCTTGATGTGCTCCTGCTCCCTGTCTCACTGCATTTCCAAGGAGATTTTACTTAACTGCACAGCATCCTGTACACATGCAGATAGAGAGGCCCCCAGAAAGTTTAACTTGCTAGTAAACAGCATTAAAGTTCTCACTTTCTTTTAAGTTTGTGCATTGGGTTTATCCAGACTACTGTCCCAGTGATGGGAGTGCACCTCAGCAGGGTCAAGGTGAGGAAAATAAAAGCCTTCTGTATGGAAGTTAATACATTTGTTGGCATGAGGATTCACACCCAGACCCCTCAGTGTCATCCATTCCACCTCCAAGAGGCAAATCATGCAGCATCACTGTCTCAGAGAATATGGAGGATGGGGCTCACCTTTTCTTCCTCTCTGTCTCCATAAATCCCAAGAAACTCCTCTTGGCAGTTCAGTGATGATGTTACTGAGGGATACTTTACAATAATCTTCGCCATGCCTTTCAGAGACAGGGAGAGAATCTAAGAGCACTCTGTGCTTCCCCCAAATGTGATGAGGAAGGAGCAGATATAAATCCCTGGGGCTCTTCCAGCTTCACTTCTGATGCCCATTCTGTGGATAAACGTGCGCTTCAGTGATAAAAGCATTAGGACAAAACAGTAAGAGCTTTCCACAAAACCTGGAAGCCCTGCCCATGATTGAAGAGAGTCTAGCAGGTCAATAAAGTTACTGAGAAATGGGTTTCCAATATTTAGTTTTCTTCTCTTATTTTTTAAACCTATTCCTCCCCTGCCCCAGAATTACTGGACTTTGTGGAAGCCTGAAGATCCTGATATCACTAGCAAGAGCACAGGTATTTACTGGAAAGGTAAAAATTATGAGAAGGCTTAACCTGCATATATAATCTCTCTCTATATATATTTTTTTATAAATATTTAAAGCCCATTCTGAACTGTTGGATCATTTCTTGGGTTCAGCATTCAAGCTGGTACAAGCCTGCAGGAGCTCCTGAAGTGTGCATGATCACACAGCAGCCTTAACCTTGGAGACCCAGGCTAGGAGCACAAAGGGGTGAGGCTGCCAGGCCTTAGAGGAAAGCAGATTTGCTTGCAAATTTGCCCTGAGCTGTGCTTCAAATCAATGCCTGGAAAAGAGATAAACAGATACCTGGGGGTAAAAGACCTACCAACCTCAAATACTCACTGCTGAGGAAGAAATGTAATTTTTTTTTAATTGACCTTGTGACCAGCTCTTGAGAAGAGTTATGAAATATTATAATTTTGTCTAAGAAGTCCCTGATTCCCCAGAAACACAGGAGAGCAGCTCATGCCAATAGCTTCATGTACACACAGTGCATCCAGATTCAGCACTCGTTAAATAAGAGACCAAATCAACAGGGAAATATTTGGAAGCATCTGAGTGGTTATAACAGAGCAGGAGGAGAGAAAACAAGATCACTAATGAGAACTGTGTGTCCCTTTAGTACCAAGCACAATAGGGTTGTTTGCCTCCCAAGGCAGCAATTTTTTAAGTCGTACCCTCCACAGAGCAGCTGAAATTCTGTGTCAGTGCTCTCCCTCCCACACCAAGGTTTGATGAGCTCTCTGCTCAGATGGGATGCTGACACCATGCTATGTCTCTGTGCACCTGCACAGGATACCAGGAGTGCAGGGAGGGAGGGCTGAGCCCTCCTGCTGGGGAGAAACCCTTCCAGTGCAGAAGGGAGGGAAGGATAGGAGGAAGGAAAGGAAGGAAAGGAAGGAAAGGAAGGAAAGGAAGGAAAGGAAGGAAAGGAAGGAAAGGGAGGAAGGAAAGGGAGGAAGGAAAGGGAGGAAGGATAGGAGGAAGGAAGGAAGGAAGGAAGGAAGGAAGGAAGGAAGGAAGGAAGGAAGGAAGGAGCTGTGGTGGGAACAGCTCTGCACAGCAATGCTTGGCACAGGGAGCACACAGGGAAGGGGCAGGAGCCTAAAGTCCCCCATAGAAGAGAGCTCAGCCCAGCTGAGTCACAGGGAAGGTGCCTTTCCTCACCCAGAGCTGGCTTCAAAAAAACCCAAAGCTCTTCCACCACCCCACTCTAGGTTAAAAGCAATGAGTCAATCACACAGTTTTGCACAAGGGCTCCTGCACACACCCAGCACTTCTGGAGGATGTGGTCCCTGTGCTGGCAGCAGGGGACAGCAGGGAACACCAGCGTAGGCTGTGTGCTGCAGCCTGGAAGATGACAAAGCCCAACAGGCTGAGCCATAAGGGCTCGTCTCTAGGTTCAGTTTAAAAGTGGTTTTTGCTGTCAGGTTACTGAGCTTGCCATGACTTTGAGCTCAAACATGAGCAGCTCAGCTGAGACAGCTGCTGCAGGTTGAGCAAGAGCCTTTTGCACAGTTCCATCCTCTCCTAACCAGCCCTGAGCTGCCAGTGATGTCCCCACAGCTGGTGGCTGTGCAGCACTTCCCTGTAGAGAGAAATTATCCCCACCTCTGTCGGAACCCAGGACATTCCTCTGGCTGCCCTGGAGGACTCGAGACCCTGGCAGGGGGCTCAGAGACCCTGGCACAGAGTCAAGGACACCTGTGCCTTGGAATTTAACCCATGGAAACAACTACCAACTTTGTGTGAGGAGTTACAAGCCACAAGGGTTTGAATAGAATGATAGTGAATTTTTCACAGGGTGGAAAAGTAGAATTTTGGGGTTTTTAGAATGGGGGTTCAGGAGGCAAGATGGAGGAATCTGGGTGTGTTCTGTCTTTCTCCTTCTTCTTCTTGTCCTCCATCTTCTGCTGTGATGGTGGCACTTTTGGATTGGTTAAGGGTAGAGACAGACTGTCTAACACAGGTGATAGGTATTGGAAAATTATTGGTAGTAAAGTACACAAAGTTTTTAGTATAAAAAGATAACACCACCCTGAGGGCAGTCAGTGTGCCTTGAACCAACCTGCAGGTCTGAAAAAGCATGTATTAGATAAGAGCAAATAAACAACTTCAAAAACCAGAGCTGAGGCATCCTGACTTCTTCTTTGAGCATGGGGCTGGGAAAAATGATTTTTTAATACCTTGGGAGCCATTTCAGCAACAACAAACCCAACACACCTCCTGTTGCTCACCACTTTGGGGGGCCCATTTTTATCTCAGAGATGAGATGTGGAGCAGCAGCATGGGTGCCAGAGGGAAGAGGAGGGAAGCACAGGCTGCCTGCTGCCCAGCTGGCTGCTGCACGAGGCTGCGAGCAGCGCCGGCAGCACGGCCCTCCTGAACAGATTGCTTGGAAATCCTGAGCAACTGCAGTCACCAACTTGCTGCCAAAGCTCGTGTCAGCCAGAAACTCAGGGCTACTTCAGCCTTTTCATCATACTCCCTCCTACACAGCATTGGATGTAGAGAAACATTTGGATGCTTAATAGGCAGGAGGAGGTGCGTTACTAGGACAGGGCTGTTTGCTGGGGTTTAGAAGCAGCAGTGAGCTGACAGTGTCTCATCCAAAACCACAGCTCTGTTTAAGTAAAGTATGTGTAAAAGAGATTCAGCACAACCCGTGGAAGATAAAAAAGCAATGCCTTATTTCAAGCATGGCAAGTGTGGCGCTGTTTGAGGGTCCCCAGGACAAGGGAAGAGATGAGAATCTTGACTCCATGTTTCAGAAGGCTGATTAATGTAATATAATATATTCATACTATATCCATACTATATATATTATAATATAATATATATAATATATATAATATATTATATCATATTATCTCATATTATATTATATTGCTATACTAAAACTACACTAAAGGAAGAGAAAGGAGACATCAGAAGGCTAGCAAAGAATGAATAATAAAATCTCGTGACAGACTCAGAGAGTCCGACACAGCTGGCTGTGATTGGCCATTAGTTAAAAACAATTCACATGCCGGCTAAACAATTCTCCAAATCACATTCCAAAGTAGCAAAACATGGAGAAGCTGAAGCTTCCCAGCTTCTCAGGAGGAAAGATCGTGGCAAAGGGATTTTTCATAAAATATCACAGAGAGCAGATTAAGCAATGCATCCAAGCACACAGGAAATCTGCGCACCACTGGTAACAGATCCCTGCTCCTCTGCTTCCCACAATAGGAGGACAATCATACAAAGGTCAGATAAAGGAGCCAGCTACCTGTGTACTGAAACCTTGAGTCAATATCTCATTCAAAGAACCCTCAGGGCTTTGAACCTTTTGTATGCAGGCCTGTGTGAGAGCTGTGTGCACTTTGGGAAAGATTTACACTACCGAGCTGAGCATCTCTCTGCCTCCATCGAGTGCCTGGCCAGAGAGCCTTGACTGCCTTCAGCCAGTTGTGCCAGATCCAAGGGGATGGGCAGCCAGCTCCCAGCTCATCTATGGGAATCACCTGGCTACCACACAAATGATGACTTGTTTTGGTGGTTGGTTTCAGCTTAGGAGAACATCCTCCCTTAGTCAGCATCTGAACTAACAGTTCTGTCAGGTCACTGTGGGACTAAGGAAGACACCACAAGGGAGAAAGGCAATTGCAGCACAAAGCAGGGGAGTTCAAGTGTTCATCTGATCTGAGAGTGGATCCACAGCATGCTCTTTCCTTTAATGTATACTTTAATTTCCTGCTCCTAACTGCACCATATTTTATTCAGCATGCAGGGAAAAAAAAGATGAAATTTATTCCTACCAGCAGGAGTCTTCCGTTTTCTGCTGGCAGCAATAGGAAAAAATGTAGGATGGGCAGAAACACAAGCACTCTGTCCAGGATTAGGTTTTTCCTCTTAAGAAATGACAAGGGACAATCACACCTATTCGTTAACATAGCTGGCTGTATGTGTGCATATGCAGGGAAGGAAGAGGGATAAAACTCTGGAACACAAAGATTTTGCATCAGCAGTTTCTCGGGGCAACTACTTCGAGCCAAAGGGAAACATTTCTCTAGAATGACTAATTAATTTATTTAACATGTGAAAAAAGATACTTGGAGCTATGTCTAGAACATTTCTGAAATCTCTCAAATCCCATCAGATTACACAAGATGAAGTACTGGATTTTTACATTTGCCAATGAAACCAAAAAGCCAAATTGCCCTTGACCTGAGCAGGCTCAGAAGAAAAGAAACTTTTGGGGAAGAAGAGAGAGAGCTGGTGCAGGGAAGCAGAATGCCAATGCTGGGTTCACATGGAATATTTCAAACAGGTTTTTCCCCCCCAGTTCTCTGTATGAGAGCCCTCCAGTTTAAGAACAGGGGCCTCTTCTTTTTGTCAGATGCCATCACTTTTGTGCAATCAGTGCTTATTCACTAGCAAATGCTACTCTTTCTCTGGCAAAATTTATCCTGCAGACTTTTGAATATGGTGCTAATTATATCTAGATACATAAATGCACAAGTTCAGTTCAGAGCATTTTCCCAAACTCTCCTGCCCATCAAAGTAGGTTGGAATTTCCACAGGCAGCTGCTTTTTACTGAGAGAAGTATCTGTCCAAAGTTTATACTCGATTTGAGAGTCAGAAGTGTAAAACAGAAATCTGATGCTTCTGAAACTCCCATTCTAATTTCAATTAAACTTTGTTTAGGGGAAAGTGATGAGGAAAAAGAGGAAGTGGAGACTTGCTGGAGGAAATCACCTAGATTTTCTTTTCCTTCATCTTAAGTTGCCTTAAAAAGCCTACCAGAAAAAATCCCAATGCACTTGGGATTTTCTATACACAGGCATTATATTCAGGACTCATCCCATACAAAGACAACTCATCTTTCTTCAGCATTCCCATCCAGCCCAGGAAAACCCTCACCCTGGAACAGACCCCTGGTTTCTTTGGGCTGGCTCATCCCTACCCCATCTGACAATGCTGTCCAGTGTAAATGCTCCATCTGCTGTGCTGCAAACAACAGGGCCTCCAGAACCATCCTAGGAACCAAGAGAGAGGACCCAGCAACCTCATTTGGCCTCAGCACTGCTGCAGGTAACAAGAGAACTGTTGGAACCCTATTTTCCCAGAAAAGCCCTGCTGCAGGAACTGGGAATGGAGCTTCTGGTGCCACTCAGCAGCAGCCTGGACTGTTGGATTGGGCCATGACATGGAGCATTACAGTCAAGGACAAATCCTCATTTTTCCTCTTCACTTCCAACCATCAATAAAAGAGAACCACTACAAAGATATCACTAGACCATTTTACCACCAAATATGAAAAACTCACCTATTTATCAATATTTTGTAACATAAGCTTTGTCTCCAACCCAAGAAAAACACCCACAGTCAAGAATTTTACACTACATGGATGACTTACTCATTGCAACACCAACTCAAAAAAAATACAACAGACTCAAGACAGCATCATCACTGAAGTTCAAAATAAAAGACTAAAAATTTCAACATCAAAAATACAAGAAATCTCACCCTAGCAATATTTCTATTTCTATCACTATATTATACTACAAGTACGTTGAAATTATCTAAAATGACCCCTCATAAGTCTTACAACAATATATCCTTCATAATTCTATTTCTTTAAAATATTTAATCTTATTTACAAAACCATCTTTTAAAACTTATTTTTAATTCTATTTCTGTCTAAATAATATTTCTAAATCAACACTTCTTATCTCAAAATTTACACACAAATACATACTATATAAACTTTCTATTAAACTCTAAAAATTCTCTACAAATTCATTTCCCACATGCAACAAAGACACTGATTTAAAGGCTTGGTTACTGTTGAATGAGGACTGAGCACAAGCTGAAACAAAGTATGATTGAAGTGTGCTCTTTAGTGTTGCACATAATTTATTATGATGCCATAAGATTGTGATATTGAGCAGAACTCACATTTTAGCTTGACAACACCTCCGTCAGAATTACTTTGCCTTTTCTTTACTCAGCTGTTCTTACCCTCTTGCCTTGTGATTTTGGGGAGATGAGTCAGTTCTTCAGCAGTGCTACAAGAATTTTATAAGAACACAAGTCATAGCTTACCTTGACAAAGAGTGCTGTGAAAAGGAGTTCCAAGCAAGTGATAATGGGAGGTGTTTCACTGGGATCACAGATGGGCTTTGGGATGAGCAAGTCCCCTCCAGCCTCTTTGCCTGTGTGACCCACAGACATTCACATGCAGGCATTTTCAAGAACATTCACCTCTAATGTTTCTTCCCCTGACAGGAGTCCTGCTCTCGCCCAGAAACAAAGCCAGCACAAACAAAGGATCCTGGCAGTGATCCCTGCAACGTAACTGAAGCTGTGATTTATCTCACAGACTTCATTCTCAAGTACAGGTGCTGTGTCTGCTGCTGCTGCCTAGCTCAGCTCCCATCTGGCTGGGAAATAAATGAGAGGTTAGGTCTGGGCAGAAGAAGAAAATACTTCTGAGAGAAATGTAATTTCAGCAGCACCAAGGGAAATGCTGAAGTCAGATCTCAGCATGCCTGAGTGGGGATGCAGCCCAGTGCCCTTCACCTGTCTCACCTGTGACCAGGGCAGACAGGAACAAGCTGCCTTTTAAGTGCAGCCTGAATGGACACTTGTAAAGGAAGAGGGGAAAACGACCCCACAGATTCTGACCAGCCTCCAAAGAGGTCATGAAAAGAAATTTTAAAAAGGTACAAGGACTTGGAAAAACAAATTCCCCGCCTCTCCAGTCAGTTGAGAAGACTACTGAGACAGATTACAGGGACCTCCAGAGACTAAAGGGAAGGCTTCACTGTGCAAACACAGGCCACTAAGGTTTTGCAGAAGCCTAGTGTGAGCTGCTTGAGCTTCTTTCCCACATGTATTTCTTCCTCTTCCCTATTAGGAAGAAAGAGTCAGCAAGGTTTTTATAGACAGATATATTGCTGGGCACAAAGGGAGTAAGATGTTGAGGGTACACAGTCATCTCTGTTAGATTTTAAGACTTTTTACTGCCAGTAGTAAGGACCAGGTATAAAACATACTTCCTTACACTGCAAGTTAGCTGAATGAAACCAGAGTTACTGGATTTCAGTCCTCATTCTTCAGCCTGCACTACTTATCAGTCATTTTGCCTTGCTGCCAACACTTTTATCTGTACATATAGATCTGGTTTGAGAAACATTACAGGGTCAAATACACCAAAGTCAGCACTTCTGATGGTATTGCTTGGGTTTTTACCTGTTTATTGACTCTGTTAGAGCTTCACAATGCTCTCCTGCTGTCACAGTCCAGTGAAAGGGTTTATTGGACCTGTATGATGAAATCAAACATATTGATATGATGATATTGATGTTTGATGAAATCAAACATATTGGAGTTAGTTACAGCCAGCCATAGAGCTGCCTTACTCAGCAGTCACACATCCCTTCTGGCTCTTCCCTAACTAGTCACCTCTTCCCAGGGCTGCTGAGCAGGAGCTCCTCATGGTGACAACTGTGTCCCATCAGTTCTGATAAGAGAGTCCAATTAACTTCAATGGATCTCCTACAAGGAAAACCAAACTCTTCCCATCTCAAAAATCAATGTTCACAGAGAAAGGGCAGATGAAAGGTTTTGCAGAAGACAAAAAGGTGTGAATGTAATTTATAGCTGTGCCCCCAGCCTGGAGGAGCAGGGGAGTGGACAGCATGGGGAGACCAGCAGAGGGGGCCTGGGAACATGCTGGTCACAGCCACAGCCACACACAGTGGGCAGGCTGGTGACAGCCTTGTCACACTCCAAGCAGCTTCAGGGCAGCAGTGAGGACAGCAGGGCAGCCTCCTCAGTCCCACTAACGTGCTTGAACAGTCACTGGGGAGCAACTGGGGAAAAAACCATGGGTGTCTGCACAGGAGATAGAAATCTCTCCATACCTTGACAGGCAAGTCTTGTTTTCCTGGATAACCTCACACCATGGATGCAGCAAGGCCAAGGATGTAGGAGAGAGAAAATTTGTCTGCTCTGTCTGGAAGTACTGAGGGTAGGAAAAAATCAGTGAATGAAAACTCGAATGCTAAGGATTAGCTCCTTCAGGGAGTAGTGAGGCTCAGGTACTCAAGAGGATCTCTGCCACACTCCACCCTGTGTCCCTGCTCCCAGTGGGAAGCACAGGCAACAGAATGGAGATGATGTACCACAAGTATGGATATGAGTGATGGAGTGTCGCAGACATCTTTTATGAAAAATCCTTTCCCTAGGATTTTTTCTCCTGAGAAGCTGAGAGGCCTCAGGAACAAAATGTAAACAATGGTTATCTGCTGCTGTGGAATGCAACAGGTGCATCTGTGATTGAGCTCATGTGGTTGTTTCTAATTAATGGCCAATCGCAGTCCTGCTGTGTCAGACTCTCTCAGAGTCACAAGCTTTTGTTATCATTCCTTCCTTTTCCTTGCTAGCTTTCTGATGAAATCCTTTCTTCTATTCTTTTAGTATAGTTTTAATATAATATAGATCATAAAATAATAAATCAGCCATGGGAAACATGGACCCAGATTCTCGTCTCTTCCCTCGTTCCTGGGACCCCTGCAAACCACCCAATGGAGCACCTATGAATCACTTTTCATCCACACAAGTGCACAAGAGGGGACTTGAGGTCAGAAAACAAATGCCTCAATGCATAATCCTCTTATAAACTAGAGGAAAGAGCCTCAGACTGAATCAACTGAGCCTAATTGAATTTCTGTACCTAAGGGGACATCCCGAAGATACAATATTGGTGCAGTTAATCCTGAACCTTCTCTCCTGCCCCCTTTATTAGAGGAAAGAAATAATAGCTCTGACTTGGGTCTATAGCTGTGGCTTGTCCCTTCAAACAAAGTCCCCACTCTGGAAGGCAAAAGTCTCAAGCATCAACCATCTCAAAAAACCATCTCAAGCAGCAGCTGGCACACACTCATGAAAGTAGGAAGCAACAAAAGCAAAATGATCCCCAGGATCCAGGCTCTCCTCTGTAGTGAGGTTTTCAAAGGGCATCTCAGACTGACAGAATTAGCAAGATGACTTTTTTCAGGTAGCAGATGTTAGGCATCTCATTTTTCAGTGAAAATAAGAAGAGAAGCACTTGATTCACCTCCCTTATTCAGCAAAGGGAGCTCTGCTACAAGTAACTATTCTGCTTTTAAGTTACCTTGACATAATGCAGCAAGATTAGCCAGAAAAATAAACTCAGGTATTGAAGGATAGCTGCAGATGAAATCCTAAGACACAGCAAGCATCTCTCTACTAACAAATGAACAAAAGTGAGCCAGGCTCTAAACTCTCTGAAGCTGTTCTCCCCATCACTTTGAAAATGTTACCAGCATGTATTCCCTGAATTCAGCACTGGTTTGGGAGCTGAGAATCCACAGAGATTACCTGCAAGAATGAACAAGAAACTGTATTTTCAAGATGAGAAATGTCATCCTGTAAGCACCTGTTGCTTTAGCTAATTTAGGTTTCTAAAAAATCCCAAACCATAAAGACTTGGCAACTTTCTGATTAGAAAGCAAGAGAAGCCAGAATTAATCTACCATACTTATGCCACATGTACATAAAATCAATCCTAATTTTTTTACAGAGGAATTACAAGCAGTACTCAACACACAGTGTGAATGCCCCTCATTACACAAAGCAGAATTCCAACCTAACAAATCACACTTGAGAACTGAATTTGCCACCATCACAAGCCAAATCTCTGTAGAACAGACTGTTTGTCCAGGTTATGGACCCAGACAGCAGCTGCCAGACTTTTCTCCCTATTGAGAGCATTCAGCTTGCATAACATCTGAAAGTCTTGTAGCTGCAGCTGGACAGGAAGATTTTTTCCAGAGGAGGTTTCATGTAGGAATCTGAATTTCTGATGGCAAAACTGTGCTGGAAATCATCAAGGGAAATGCTCCAAGATGCTGAAAGTTCTCCCATGGAAGATTCCAGATCCAAAATTGTCAGCCTTGTTCCCCCCCACTTAAACAGTCCTTTCCAATGGAAACCAGATTTCTTTGTGGAACTGCAGTGCAAATACCCATGCAAACACATGCAACTAAATTACCACCACAAAACAGATTCACATGGACCAAATGAAAAATAGAAAAAGGGGGAAAATAGAACCCTTAGCCAAAGATCACTTGTCAATGGCAAACCCATGACAGTTCAAGCTTTTTATCCATCTCATTTGGTAAAAAGGAAAGAGCACCAGGGCCTGCTTACTCTACTTTCTAGTTAACACACAGGTCTGTTAAGAGGCAACCAGAATTCAAGGCAAATATCCTCACTTGTGAGCACAAGACTGCTTTTGACCTCAAGAATAAATACCAAGGTCTGTTAAAGTGAGTGTGGTGCCTGGAATCTGTTTTTTTGAAAAAAGGCCATTGCAACGTGCTTTCTTTTCATCCAAGTAGGAAGTACATCTGGAAATACAGAAATTAAAAAAAAAGAAAGTGAAGAACATTTCTTTCACTGAAGATTTTCATATTGATAGAACTGAAGTGAGAAATCAAAAAATATTTCCTTCTGAAAGCGTGGGCAAAAGATGCCTCAGATCAGCGAGTTTTTCATTAATGAATTTCAACAGAACTACTTCAATTTACTCAGAATCCATTTCAGTAGGATTAAACACCCACCACCAGCCATCCTTTCATTCTGCCTTTCTTTAGACATTAGTCTTTTCCAGTGGCACTTAGAGCAAGGCTCTCAGGCAGTCTCCTGGGAGAGAGCAGAGCCCAAAGCCAGGTGCAGCATCCCCCACCTGTGCAATCCCTGGGCTCTGCAGCACGGCCATGGCCCCACAGCCAGCCCTGCACGGGCAGCAGGCTCTGCACGGGACAGCGAGGCCTTGGATCAGGATGGGGAATCTCTGTCACTGTCACATTCTCTGAAAAATCCCTTCACCAGGATTTCTTCTCCTGGGAAGCTGAGAAGCCTCTGAGGAGAATGAAAACAATAGTTATTGCTTCTCCCTGTTTTGCTGCTTTGGAATGTGGTCTGGAGATTGTTCACCAACTGGTCATTGTTTGATTGGTTTCATGTCAATTGTTTTAACTTAATGACCAATCACAGCCAGGTGTGTTGAGGCTCTGGACAGTCATGAGTTTTTCATTATCATTCTTGTTAAGCCTTCTGTCTGTATCCTTTTTCTATTCTATAGTATAGTAAAACATAGTATAGTAAAATAAAATAAAATATAATAAAATGAAATGTGATATAATAAGAATAAAATAAAAATATAAAAAACATATAAAATAAAATAAAAACATTTTAAAATAAAATTAATAAAATTAAAATAAAATATTTAAAAAATAAAATAATTAAAAATTAAACCATTAAAGTAAAATAAAATAATAAAATAAAATTTAAAAATTAAAAATAAATAATAAAAAATGTAAAAATAAAAAAATAAAAATAATAAAAATAAAGTAAAATAATTTTTAAAAATTTTAAATATCAAATAAAAATAAAATTTAAAAAATTTAAAAATAAAACAAAAAATAAAATTAAAAACTGCAAATAAAGAAATAAAACAAAAAATAAAATTAAAAACTGCAAATAAAGAAATAAAAGATAAAATTAAAAAATATAATAAAAATAAGAATAATAAAAAGAATAAAAATTAAAAACAAAAGAAAATAAAAATTTAAATTAAAATAAAATATTTTAAAAAAATTTTTAAAACTTAAATAAATTGAATACATTTTAAAAAATAACATACAATAACATACCATAACAGAACATGCTATAACTTACCAGAACATTACATACCATACCATGACATACCATGACAAACATACCATACCATACCATACCATATATGCCTTCTAAGAACACAGAGTCAGATTTTCAATCCTTCTTCATCCTGGGAACCCCAACAAATACCACAGGACCTCCTGTGCCCATGGCACACCTGGCCATTACGACAGGCAAGACAAAAGGACAAAGCCTCAAGGCTGCTGCAGAAATCCTTCCAGGTGTACCAAGTACCATGGTACCACACAACCTGTTTTGGTGATAAAACATGCCTGTTCCCACAGGATTTCTCATTAAAGTCTGAAACAATTAATTCTCACACAGCTGGTTTGCTTCTTCCTCACAATAAATAGTAACTGCATCATAAATGCAGTCCAGGCCAAATTCCACAGCAAAGTCTTCCAACTGCAGCTGCAAAGTGGACAGGAAAGAGGGGATTCTCAGGACTGAAACACTTAAACTTCTGCAACGTGGGCTGGGGGAAAGCTAGATTTTGGAAAAATTAGGCAAGACTTCTCTTGGTGAGTGTGTCACAGTTTTTATGGAAGCAGTCTGGTGGCAGTCTTGGTCTGACTGCTCCTTCCTGTGCAGGGCTGCACACAGGTCTGCAGGGGATGATGCTGGCCTGAGCTTTGTCCTAAGGCATTTTAGCTGTCATCTTCACTGCAGCACTCAATGCCTTGTCCTTCTGAAAGGTCAGTGCCCCCTATGGAATGCCCTTCCAAGAGCTTTTCCCCCAAGCACGGGAAGTGTGTGATTTTCCATTCATTGATTTGGGTTTTAATCCCAGCTACAGGTTCTCAGAGCAAGAGAGCAGCAGCAAAGCAAAGCAAAGGTCTCCATATCCTCAGGCATCCCTGGGTTTAACACAGTGTCCTGGCTTAACCAAAGCAGGCAATGAGGCAGCACACAGCCACCTCTCCCTAGACGAGGGAGGGAACTGGGGAAAAATAAAGGAAAAATTGGTGGGTCTGGGATAAGAAGAGTTAAAATAAAAAATTATAATAATCATTGTAATTGGAGACAGCAAAAAGAGAGAGATAGGCATAAACCCCAAGACAGACAAGTGATACACAAGGCAATTGCTCAGCACCACTGACCAGTGCTCAGTCCATCCCTTGTGGAAACCCAGGGCACTGGGAATATTCCTCTGTCTGCTCTGGGGTGCCCTGACCCCCAGGGGAGCACTGACTTTGACCCTCATTCATGGAGAAAGTTTCCTAGACTTCAAGATAGACTAGAATCCACAAAAGAGTGAAATAGATTATGGAGAGTAGTGTAGGTGTGTCACTTGGGGAGAAATTCAGGTTTGGGGATTTTTAGTACCTTGTGGATGGAAACAAGATGGAGGGCACAGGGTGTTGTTCTGAGCTTCTTCTTCATGATTCTTCTTCCTTCTCCTTCATGGGTTTGGGTGGCATTTTGTAATTGGGCAGAAAAGTCTGCATTGCAGCTCTGTGGGATCAGTTATTGGGTTAAAAGGGAAAATAATCCAGGTGTCAATTCTTAATTGGACAGTTCAGTCTTAAAAGACCTTGTAACAAGAGACTGTTGGCCATTTTGTGCCTTCCAATGAAAAGCTGCCCAACTCACAGTAGTGAGACTGTTTTACTGATAAGAAATGATAAACACCTGAGTCCAAACATGAATTACTGTCTCAAGTACCTTCAATCCAGACCCAAAAAACCCAACAACTAAAACTGCCACAATCGCTCAGCAGTGACCAGCAGCTCCCAGCCAGCTCCCCCTGGTTTATATACTGGGCTCAACATTCCATGGTATGGAATATCCCCTTGGCCAGTTCAGGTCAGCTGTCCTGGCCCCGCTCCCTCCCAGCTCCTGGTGCCTCTCCTCACTGGGAGAGCCCTGAAAAGTCCTTGACTCAGGGTAAGCACTGCTTAGCAACAACTAGAGCATCATTGTGTTATCAGTGCTATTCTCATCCTAAATCCAAAACACAGCACTGTATTAGGAAGCAAATTACCTCTAGATGAAACCAAGACACACTGGGTTTTTTTCTCCCAGCAGGGCAGGAAACGGGGCTCACACTGATCTTGGTGGGTTCTTGCTGTCCACAGGCTGTATTGCTTGATGCAGCAGGCAGTAACAATGAAGAGATGCTGCTCCTGGGAGTGGGGAATGGTGTCACACAGCCCCTGCACAGAGAGAAGCAGGCACTTCGGTGTGACCGTGTTCACAGGGGTCTTAGCATGAGGGAAGAGACGAGGATCTGACTCCCTGTTTCAGAAGGCTTGGTTTATTATTTTATGATATATATTATATTAAAATATACTAAAAGAATAGAAGAAAGGATTTCATCAGAAGGCTTGCTAAGAATAGAAAAAGAAGGAATGATAACAAAGGCTTGTGGCTTGGACTCTCTGTCCTAGCCAGCTGACTGTGATTGGCCATTAATTAGAAACAACCAACATGGGCCAATCACAGATGCACCTGTTGCATTCCACAGCAGCAGATAATCATTGTTTACATTTTGCTCCTGAGGCCTCTTAGCTTCTCAGGAGGAAAAATCCCAAGGAAAGGATTTTTCAGAAAAGATGTCTGTGACACTTTGGTATGGAATAAGCAGCAGTTTGTGGGTGGGTTGACACTGCCATGAGAAAAAGGCTGATTCTATTGCTTGCAACATGCTCTCTACCTTCCCTTTATCCTCAGACCTGTGCTGGACTTCCAGGAAAAGCTGTCCTGAGATGAGCCTGGTGCCTACAGGTTTCAAGCACTCACACCAGTCCCAGCCCCCCATACAGGAGTTCGAAGGTGATGTCTAATTGACAAAATGTGCCCTGCAAAAAATCACTGACCTGGAAACTTGACAATTTACAGTCTTGTGCATCACAGATGCTTCTGGCAGGATTTTATTGAACTGCTCCCCTGAACAGCTCTCAGCACAGTGCAGCTTCTCCTTTTATTACCTTTACGACCATACTCTGCTGGACCTTCAATGAGCCAGTGGCACTTCATGTCCCTGGGATCCGAGCCAGGCTAATTAGCAGTATCAATCTTCCCCTCTTCCACTAACACTGTGATACTGCCACAGCCCGAGCCTGAAACACTCAGACAGCACAGAACACAATATAACACATGGTACTTGCAATAAACACAATTCAACAACTTGATTTTTAAGGGAGCCAGGCACACTAAGGAGAGTTGTTATTTTAAGGGAGTCAGGAAGGAGAGGAAAAGTTTCTATAGCATCAACAGGGTCACTTGCTTCAGAGCACTTATGATGGCCATGAAGGTGGGCTACAGCCAGCATTGCTTCCATCAGAAACAAATGTGGTCTGGTCCAACCCTGCTGGCAGAGGGGCTGGGAAGAGATCCCTGCAAGATTTACCCAAGGAGGACAAGGAATTAGTTTAAGGATGGGCTAAACGTACATTTATCCAGACAGATCTCCCAGGGGTTCACCAGGCTAGATCCCACAGGGAAGGTCTTGTCTCAGATCAAGAGGAGAGGCTATTTGACTTTCATTACCTGTAAAATATTTAGAGGGGGCACAGCAGCCAGGGAGGGAAAAAGGTTATGTGGGGTATTGCAGTACAGGCACAGCTGGCCAAGGCACAGGCTAAAATACTGTAGCTATTTCAAACAAAAAGGGCTTAACACACAGCTGAGAGACACCTCAGAGGAGAATATGCAACTTCCTTCCCAAAGTCCTACTTAAAAATCCCAAAACTTTCAGGATTTGTCCCACCAGCTGTCCCACAACGGGCTCATATTCATTCAGCCTCCTCAGATATGACATGGCTACTCCAGGCTCATTTTTAATGAAGCACTACTTGTATGCCAGCCTTCCCTCCCTCTTCTATGGGCACTTGGTGTTTGCAGATCCTGATAGCTCTGCTTTATAAAGGATAACACCCACTGCATAGCCACATGGCCTCTGCTCCTTGCAGTCACTGCTCCCAATGAAAGGCACTTTCCTGGCTGCAGATAATGTCCCTTTGAAAGCATAACCATTAAGGATCCCTAGGAAAGCTGCAATAGGTTGGGTATTAGTTAATACCAACACCTTAGCTTTGATGGCTATGACAGAAATAACACCATCTTTTTAATAACTTGTAATTATCTGCACAGAAAAATACAAGTGGCCAGTGGGGAGTCACTAAACCTGTGCCCAGCTACAAAAGGCTCTGCCAATAAGCCACAGCACTTAATGTCATGCCCCTCTTCCCTTTCATGTATTTGATGAGGAGATAACCCCTGATCAGCCCTGCACACTGCTTCAGGAGCACAGCAGCAGTTCAGATTTCTAGCTGGCAAGCTTTCAAAGCAGACTTTTAAGAGAGCAGGGCTGATATGCAGCACTCAAGGGGCACCTCACCAAACTGGAAGGGCTGCATTCAGCCAGAAAAAGGGCAGCTTGAGGCACCTCCTGCTTTTTCTTCGGGGGATGCAAGGGTCAGACTTGCTATTATAGCATGGTTTCTGAAGGGGGGCTTATCTGTTTAAACCTTTGGGTTTGCCATGCCAGATGAAAATGTAGTAAACCTTCCTGCTGATTCAGTGTCTGAAAATTGAACAGAGCTGCTGTGGGTGGAGAGGAGGGAGGCAGCATTAGCAGGGCCATTTGGGTTGCTGTAGTGCTAAATGGCGGATAAAACCTCCCAGTACTCATAGCTGCCCTGTGCTGGGCAAAGAAGTCACAAATGCAGCCACCTGTGAGAAGATTGCTGCTGAGCTCTGCGCCGTGGTGCCTCTCACAAGAGTATCCCATCCTCTGGCACAACCTGTGCCAACAGCACCACACCAGTGTGCGGGTACCAGTCCTCTGACACACAGAGGGGCCTCCACAGTCACCCTGTCCAAATGCCACTGAGCAGGAAAGGTGACATTTATTCCTGCTCCAGCAGTCCCAACCTTTGATGCTATTCCATGACAGGCCATCTTTTCCACAGAAGCCAACACAACCTTGTTTGCTTCTCCCTGTCATGGGAACATGGCACCATCCCTGCTCATTCATTGGTTACCATCTAACCCAAACCCCACAAATCTAAACTCTGTTCTTACAGTCCCCTGACCTGACTTGTAGTTTGGCCACACACAAACTCCTTTTTTCCCATGAAGAATGTAAAACTGAAAGCCATTTTGCCAACATCAGCTGTGGCACTGATTTGAAAATATTCAAGGTAGAGAGGAGAGGAGGTTCTGAAGCTACTGCTTGGTTGGAAAAATTCATTCATGCAAGTACATCCAAGAGACAAGTGACATCCTGACCAGCAGCCTACCCTAGGGCAGGGCAAGTATGAATACTGGGAGATTTTTCCCTGTTCATGTTGTCAGGACCAGCAGAGAAGAGTTTGGCACTGAGCACACTCCTCTACTGCAGTGGCACTGTCTGAGCAAAGGTATCAAAAGGCTTGGGTGGGTGCAGGGGGAGGGACACCAGGTGGGAGCTGCCTTCTTTCCATCCTCCTGATGGCATTGCCCATGCCAGGTTCCCTTGCCCACTGCCTGCAGTCCCATGAAGGTCCTCCCTGGTTTCTGCACCTGCAGAGATGGAGGTGCTGCTGCTAGAAATGCCCAGGGCAGGTCTGGGGAAGAGCCAGCATCAGTGTCCTGCTCACATCCACATTCCCACTTGTGTCTGGCTGTTCCTGCCTTCATTATCCTGAAGCTCCTTGTAAAGCCCTTGCTCAGCACAGTGCTGACAGCACTCTCAGTGCTGTTGCTCCCCTGTCTCCCCAGGAGAGGAGGAGGTTTGCAGGTGGACAGGACAAACCTGCTGCCCACAGGAGCCAGGGCAGGAGAGCTGTCACTTGGCACACCACACACAGCATGAAGCCCGGCACCAGGGCAGGTCCCTGCCACTCGGATCTGGCAGAGAATGAGGGGCAGCTCCACTCCTGCAGGACAGGAGCAGGGCCCCCACCCTGAGAGGATGGCTCTGCAAGTGACAGTCTCCAACATGCACACATGAACATTCACAGCTGAGGCAAAGCCCACGCGTCCCTGGTGCCCTCCAAGGTCTCCAGCTGCAGCAAAATGCTGATCTGCACATCCCTGCAGGGGCTGCTCCTCTGACAGGCAGAGGAGACCTGAGGAGCCAAGGGGTGCTTGAATACTGCCTTTGGTGGGAAGCACCTTCTCTTGCATTTCTATTTGAGAAAGTCTCCTTTCCTGTCACCATCACATTTTCTGAATAATTCTTTTTGCCCAGGATTCTTCTCCTGGGAAGCTGAGAAGCCTCAGAGAAAAAAGAAAACAATATGATCTCATTTGCTTCTCCTGTGTTTTGCTGCTTTGGAATGTGATTTGGAGATTGTTTATCCATCAGGTGGTTGTTTGATTGGTGTCATGTGAATTGTTTTTACTTAATGACCAATCAGTCCAGCAGTCTCAGACTCTCTGGTCAGTCACAAGATTTCATTATCATTCTTTCCTCTCTTTCCTTGCTAGCCTTCTGATGAAATAATTTCTTCTATTCTTTTAGTATAGTTTTAACATATATATATCATAAAATAATAAATCAGCCTTCTGAAACATGGAGTCAACATTCTCATCTCTTCCCTCGTTCTGGGACCCCTGTGAACACCACCACAATGTTGAATATATATATATTATGCCAAATTGAGAATATATACATGCCAAATTGACAGGCAGAGATTAGGAAAATTGAATGTTAATGTAAGCAGAAGGATACTTGGGAAGAGGACAAAAGAGGTGGAAGAGCCTAGCAGAGACAAGAAAACTGGACTGCCTCTCTCACTCTCCTTGGAATGACTCAGTGCTTGTGAGAAACTCTTTATATCTCTCTCCCCAAAGACCAGCACTGATCAGATCAAAGGACTCGTGTAGGTCATGCAAAACTCAAGATTCAGCTTGGCTCAATCCAGAGTCATATTGGTCTGCTTTTCCTTGACACTGAGAGAAAAATGGATCACAGTTCCCCCTGGAAGCTTTGATGGGGCACTGGCAGTGCCCAGCCTCCAGGGCAGCAAAGCAGGGATCCCTGTAGTTTCCACAGAATCTGCCCAGCCTAGAGACACAACTTAACCACAGAGCACAGCACACAGGCAGCCTTCCTCATTGCCCACCAGGATGTCTGAGCCCTGAAGTGAACATTTCTTTGGTCCTACAGCCCCTGCTCCTGCCATTATGGCCAAGCTGTAAGGCTATTGCCACCTCAGCCAGTGCTTTGGGACATGACGGACAGACTGTCAGACTGTGTTGGCTGATCTGCCATCTGATGGCCACAGGCACTCACAGCCAGTTGGCTGCAGCCCTTCCTGTCTCTAGGAGACACAGGGAATGCCTCTGAAAAGATTAGGAAGTTAGAGACTCGTGCCACATCCTTAACTCTATGTACTGGATTGCTGAGCAAACTGTATTCTCCTTGCCATCTGTATGGCAGTTGTCTTCTGTTAAGTGGCAGTATTCCTTATCTATTCCACAACCAATCCTCCCTCTGGGGAGACATCTGCTGATAACAGGCCATTGAATGTCACTGCATGACTGATAAGAACTATGGCATCCCATTGGGAGATGCTCTGCCCAGTGGGAGGAGCCAAGCATTACTAACTGGATATAATCTGGAGATTCTGGAACACCAGCACGGCTTCTCCACAGGATTTCCCAGAGGAACAGCTGCCTCTTCTTCCACTGGATCTTCAGAGGAAGACTACACCCTTTTACAGATCCCCCCTGCTCCAACAGAACCACACCTGACACTCCAGGAGGACTGCAGCCACAATTCCAACTGGACTGCTACCAACACCCTGACCCACAAGGTGTCAGGTTGCGTTCTGATTCTGTCAGTGCTGTTTTGGTTTATTGCATTGTTTACTTTATCCTTTTATTTTCTTCCCTAGTAAAGAACTGTTATTCCTGCTGCCATAGTTTTGCCTGAGAGCCCCCCTTAATTTCAGATTTATAACAATTCAAAGGGAGGGGATTTATATTTTTCCATTTCAGGGGAGGCTCCTGCCTTCCTTAGCAGACACCTGTCTTTCCAAACCGAGACATTCCAACACCCTGAAGCTGCCTCCATAGGCTCTGCCTTTGCCTGCAGAATACTGGAAGCAGGAGTTAATTCAGTTTTTCCTTGGTGGGCAACAACCTTGTAGCCTATGGCTAGCTAATGACCCAGGGCTGTGGCCACAGGAAACCCATGGCTTTCCAACAGCTACCTGAGAAGGAAACAGCACCCTTGTAAGGGGAGCACAAGGACACAAAGCAGTCTCACAAAGCAACACAGGCAGAGGCAGAGCCAGAGCACAGACCCAAAGGGATAAACTTCTGGGACAATTAATCAAAGCCTAGGACAAGAATTAAACCAGCTGTGCTACTTCAATAAGAATTAAAGGCATCACTGAGGGGACATTGAGTCTGCAACCCTGCAGTGTAGTCCTGCCCTGGGATCTGGGGCTGGCTTTCAGTAAAAATAAAATAAAATAAAGTAAAATAAAATAAAATAAAATAAAATAAAATAAAATAAAAATATTAAAAAGAAAAATATAAAAATAAAAACATTTTTAAAAGTAAAAAATAAAATAAATACAATTTAAAAATAAAATAAATAAAAAATAAAATAAATAAAATTTTAAAAACATTTAAAATAAAATAAATAAAATAAAACTTTAAAAAATGAAAATATAATAAGACAAATTTAAAAATCGAAAATTAATAAATTAAATTCAATTAAAAAATAAAATAAAAAATTTAAAATGAAACATTAAATTAAAAAAAGAAATTAAAAAATAAAATGAAAAAATTTAAAGTTAAAAATAAATATAATAAAAATAATTAAGAAATAAAATAACATTCAATAACATTCAATAGCCTTCTAAGAACAGCCTTCTGGGGCTGGCTTTCAGTAACAGGGCTTTCAGCCAGGCTGGTTTCACATTAGCAGCAATACAGAGGATTCCCTGACTTCCAGCTGCAAAATCTGGGAGTTCTCTCAAATGGATAAATGCATTTCTTGTTTCACCTGCTATCCATCAAGCCACTGTTTGTACCTGGGAAGCTCAGAGCTGCCAGGAGAGGTGCCAGCAGATTGCATTGCTGCCAGCTCAGTAACAATGCTTCACCTTGGTGCTCACAGAGCCTCCATGCCATTTTTGACCTTAAAACATCAAGCTCAGCTTTGGTTACCTGCAGTCTGGGATCCTAAAAGACACGTGAGAAGCCTTAAAAGCAATGAGAACTGATTGCCAAGTCTTTCTGGCCCCATAAATCATCCTAATTTTGTTATTGGTGCATTTAAGGAGATAAGCAGAGGCCTACATCCAGGAGCTTTATGGTGGTTTTAGGCAGCTACACGTAGCTTAAATTAACACTAGACAAGAGTGTGACTATTACAGGTTTTCTACATATTTTATAAGCAACATAATGTCACAGTTAAACTCAGTGCAATCAGCTCCAGCAGGGTTTCCATTCAGCATTTCTTTTAGCAATTTAGTAGACAGACTCACTGTGAGGGCAGTTACCCAATGATCAGATGAACAGTGGATCCCATCTTTAGCAAAGGCATCTACCCTCCTCTAGGAATGCAGAGTTTTAGTGCAGGGTGGGACAAAAAAAAGTCCAGTAGTTGAATTATTGAATTACCACCAGGCTATTTCACCCATGCATCCTCTGGAGATGGGAAGTCCAGGCAGCCTGGCAGGCACTCACTTTGCTGTGTCTGTCTGCCCCTGAAGTGTGGCCTCAAGCGTTTTGAATCAAGGCATCAAGGGTTCAGCATGAGCCTTTGCTTCAATGCTTTCAAGTAAATTAAGATTTATCTTTTTCCCACTCAGGGAAAACCTTACTTTCATTTTCTAATCACTTCCAGCCATAAGTAACAGACCCAGTAATGGCACAGCTCAGCCTCAATCCCAGGGGGCTGTTTACTGGGAATGGAAAGCTCCCATGCTTCCCAGCAGAGTCTGACACCGGGACTGCCTGGCAATGCAAATGCTGCAGGAATGGGAGCACAGCAAGAGCACTGACAGCAGAACAGTGGAGAGTAAAAGCACTGGCTAGATTGGCATGGAATAGAGAAACAAGGAGGTGTTTCTATTCTTTTAGTATAGTTTTAATGCAATACATATCATAAAATAATAAATGAAGCCTTCTGAAACATGGAGTCAGATCCTCATCTCTTCCCCTTCCTCAGACCCCTGTGAACAATGGGGTAGATGCCTTTGCTAAAGATGGGATCCACTGTTCATCTGTCCATTGGGTACCTGCCCTCACAGTGGGTCTGTCTACTAAATTGCTAAAAGAAATGCTGAATGGAAACCCTGCTGGAGCTGATTGCACTGAGTTTAACTGTGACATTATATTGCTTATAAAATATGTAGAAAACCTGTAATGGCCACACTCTTGTCTAGTGTTATTTTAAGCTACGTATAGCTGCCTAAAACCACCATAAAGCTCTTGGATGTAGGGCTCTTATCTCCTTAAACTGGGGTCCGAGGAAGGGGAAGAGATGAGGATCCGACTCCATGTTTCAGAAGGCTGATTTATTATTTTATGATATATATTACATTAAAACTATGCTAAAATAATGGAAGAAAGGATTTCATCAGAAGGCTAGCTAAGAACAGAAAAAGAAGGAATGATAACAAAAACTTGTGTCTCAGACAGAGAGTCCGAGCAAGCTGGACTGTGATTGGCCATTAATTAGAAACAACCACATGAGACCAATCACAGATCCACCTGTTCATTCCACAGCAGCAGATAATCATTGCTTACATTTTGTTCCTGAGGCCTCTCAGCTTCTCAGGAGAAAAAATCCTAAGGAAAGGATTTTTCAGAAAATATCATGGAGGTGCCTCATTATGAAGGTTAATTTGCACATTGAAATTTTTATACCACAGCTACTTTCTCATTATTTAACATTAGTCTTCAAAAAGGATGCTCAAGTTGAGCAAGAAACAGATGTGAAGATGACTCGTCTGCAATTGCAATATAATGGGTTATAAAAGGGCTGGCAAAGAGGACCCTTATATCACTGTCCCTGCCCATTAGGAAGTCTTGAGCAAGGCTTGTGAAGCTGGTCTTGCATTTAAAGTACAGAATTCAACGTGACTCCTAAGAGTGATAGGGTAGTTGCAGCACTGTGTCTCCTCCTGCCTCAGAAATGCTTCTCTGCATGTCTGCTCAGTGAGCAGGGTCCTTGAGAGACAAACCCATTTATAATGGGTGGCTGAGACACTTAGAAGAACCACGGTGGCATGGAGATTTCCACACCCTGGGCCAGACTTGGAAAGCTGTGCAAAAAGGACTTTTCTCTCCCGAGTGACCAGCATTCAATGACTCGAGGATGAACAAGAGATGGGATCTGCCTCTCCTCCCCTTTCCCATGAAAAAGAGCTGGGATCTCCCTATGCTCCCCTTTCCCAGAGAGGAGGGCAGCACACAGCAGCACAGGGCTGCCCTCCAGGCTCCAGAAACAAATCTGAGCTGCAGAGCATCCTCTGGGCTCTCCTGGTCAGTGGGACAAACCCCACACATGCACACAACTCTTCAGGCTACATAGAAGACATGAAAAAAAGAATGTTTCTCAGTAAGACAAGACCCTAAATGCATTACCTCAGGCTCTTCTGGCAGGTAGGGAATTAATGAGACAAATCCCAGGTGGCACAGCTTTCCTGACTCCACGTCCTGGGGTGAATTTAGGATGTCTGTATCCCCAGCAGGTTGTAATGACATCACCAGACTGCTCCAAATTTGCCCAAACCAAGACAAATACACTTTTTGGTGCCCAACGTGTGGCCCAAGAAAGTGGAAAAAACACCCTATTATAAATGCCCCAAAACCTCATACATTTTAAACATAAACTTCCTCCGAAATAGGTATTTCAAAAGCCCAAATAAACATTTAAAATAACAACTCTAAAACCAAAAAACATTAAGCAATTAAACGCCTTACCTAAACTATCAAAAAACCCATCTACAATAAACTCCTAAAAATTACAAAAGAACAAATACCAATTACTACCTCAACAATACACCACCACCAATACAACTCAAATACCATAACTCTATCTACAATATCATCTAAAATAAGCTTTAATTAACAACACAAAAAAATTATTACCAATTCAATAAACCCATAATATCATAATTCCCATCCACAAAATAACCCAGAAAAAAAACAAAAAAATCAACAAAACTCTCTCACCCTTCAACAACCCCATTTAACCCATAGACAAATCTAAAATAAAATAAAAATTACCCATAAACTATCATACCTTAAATAAAACAACTCCACCATTACTATACCAAACACATTAAAACTCCAACACAAAAAAAAAGTCCAAAACAACACAATACCCCACTATTGACATTGCCAATACATTTTTCTTCATTCCTTTAACAACAAAATACACACCTCAATTTACCCTCACATTAAAAAGTGTGCAATACACCTAAAACCAACTACCCCAAAAATAAAAACACAATCCTACCATCTACCATCAACCAATTCAAACTGTGCTAAAAAATAAAGCCAAAACATCTACAATACATCAATAACATCATTACATGAAAAACACAACAAAAGTGTTTAAAGAAATGATCCAAATTCTCCTAAAAGCCAATTTCACCATCAAAAAAAACAAATTAAACAATCAACTCAAAAAAACAATTCTTAAAAATAAAACAAACAGCATCCAATTCCTACCAATATCATCAACAAAATCACAATATATTCAACAACCAACAAAAACTGCACAAACTTTCCTAAACTCCTAAAAAATACACATTCCTAAAAACAACCACATTATAAACCCTCTCTACCTAACCTAATCACCCACAAAAAAGCCACTTTCCAATAAAACCCTAAACAACAACAAACCTGCACCCAAATCAAACAAAAAATCCTTCCTACACCAGCCCTGAATGCAATGAAACCCAAACCAAATAGAAAAAAATCACTCTACAACCAAAAACCATCATGTAGCCTAAAATCTTTAACAAAAAACACTGAAAAACTCAAAATCAACCACTACAATTTTAAAAATCAAAATTTAAAAATATCTAAAATCAACTACTCTCCAATTAAAAAAATAGCAACCTATAAAAAATCCAAACCACTTTTAAAATAATCAGCACTAAAATACAACACCTTCTGACAGCCCAACTGCCAGTCGTAAAGGAAATATTCAAAACCAAAATTCCCTCTGCTCACCACACCGCTAATAGCACATAAAACAAATCAATCACCCTCAGCACACCACACGCCTATGTTAAAAACTAAATCACCCAAAAAATTTAATAATAATTACAAATTAGCCTAAAACCAAAAACTTTAATCTCATCAACAAAAAAAACCAAATAACACATACTAAAAAACCTCCACCATACAACCAACAAAAAAAAACAGATTACACTCTTTTTACTAATAGCTCTGGTCATGTTATGAAAATAAAATAAAAAAAAAAAACATATACAACCCAACACAACAAGTTACAAAAACCACTAAAAGAAAAAATAAATCAAGTCAACTCACTAAACTAAAAACCATTCAACTAACCCTAAACATTACTTAAAAAAAAGCCAAAACTCTACCTCTACACTAATTCATAGATAATAACCAATACTCGATTTAAAAAAAAGCTAATTAACCACACAAAAAAACAATTTAAACTAGTAAAAAGTAAGAAAATATTACTACTAAAACAAAAAAACTACCTATAAAAATCCACCATAAAAATACCCTTGGCCCCAAAAATACAACCTATAAAAAACACAAAAAACCAAATCAAAGTACAAAAATAACTGTCAAAAATAAACTTAAATAAAAACACCAGAAATTATTCCTAACTCAACAAACTCATAGTACCTCCAATGATCAAAATAAAAATGCTCCTTATAAGCAAGCACAAAACCAAAAACTCTAGCCTTAAACAATATTTCTCAAATTATCCATAACTATAAAACATATACTGCCATCAAACAAACCAAACAATTCAAAGCCCTAGAATATAATAACCAATAATCTAAACAGAAATAAAGCCAAACTAATTAATTCCATTGCACTATCCCAAACACACCAAAACAATCATTCCATGCTCCCAATCATAAAAACCACCACAAAATAATTCAAAATCTCCCTTGGACCTCACACTACACCCCATAACACCATCCTGAACTTTCAAAAACCAATCCTTTAAAAGCATAATGCCCCTCAAAAATTCAACCAAACAATAAAATTAATTTCAAAAACAACCTCATCAACACCTAAACTAAAAACCATAACATGCAGTAAGTGTGTCATATCCCCTACCATACACCAACTCCAAACAAAATAAAAAAATACAATCAACTATTAAAAAACACCTTAAAAACATTCAATAAAAAATCTTTCAAAAATTAAAAACATCAAACAAAAGCCACCTACTTAATTAACACCCAAAGTTTCACCAACCAAACCCTACATACAATAAACAAAAACTAAATCCCAATAATACATATCAAAAATGTATTTAAAAAATCAATTTAAATCAGCTCTACCTTAAACACAGACAAACCCATTCATAAAGTTATGTTTACTCAAAAATCAAGTAACACATAATAATACAAAAAGATAAAACAACACAATAAATACCTCAAAAATATAATTATTAAGTAAAAACCATATATAAACATCACTTTTTACTTAATATTACTACCATTATCTATAACTATATAATATATATTAGATAATATATATGTGTATATAATGTATGTGTTTACAAAGTTCAAATACCTATTAGTTTCAGTAGGAAATTAACAATATAGAGATAAAAAGTAGAACGTTCCACAAATGAGACTTTCTGAGTTTGTCATCTCTTTTAGAGCAGCAAGAAGTTTTATTGTTTAATATTGTTCTTTTCTTTTTGTGCTAGTGAATGCTTTGCCTTTAAATAAACAGATTTTTCCACTTTTCCCCAAGGAAATATTTTCCCCAAGCAATTGAGAGAGAGGCCCCTTGACTCTGCTTTCTAGAGGAGCCCTTCAGAAGCTTTCTCCCACATTTGCCTCAACCAAGACACTCCAGCTTGAGCTGCAGGCTGAGTGCTGGAATTGCTGAAGGCAATTCCACGGAGATCAACGAAAACACAGAGAAATTGCAGTTCTGTAGAAGAAGCTGATGTGTGCAAAGCTGAGCTCTCCCCTCAGGTACTTTCATCATGTGTGTGTGCACAGCCAGAAAAAACCCCAAATTTAGATTTCATCCAGTAGCCTAATTATTCTTAATGAATTTCACCTGGGACTAACAAAATTAAGAAGTGAAGCAGGTTGTAATGACATCACCAGACCTATCTAAGTTTATTTTTAAAAGCTTCTATGCCTGAAGTACTTAACCTGTGCCGGTGAAGTCACCATCTGAGATGTCCCTGAACAGTGAAGTCACTATCAGGGATGTCCCTGAAGGGAGCTGGCCCAGCCCTCAGGCTCAGCTTTGCTCTGGCCCACAGAGGAGACACAGCTTCCTTCCATCTTTGCTCTGGCCCACAGCCCAAGGAGACACAGCTTCCTTCCATCTTTGCTCTGGCCCACAGCCCAAGGAGACACAGCTTCCTTCCATCCCTTTTGGCACCAGCAGTGCCTCAGCAATGTGGGCAGGGAGCATGGGCACAGTTTGACTTAGGGACAGCTGGCTCTAATTAAGGCTTTGATGCTTCACTGAATGTGCAGCTGGAGATAAATCTGTGACAATCCCACCTATGTTTTCTAGGGAAAATGCCTCCAGTCCTCCCCCAGCAGGGAGTGACACACACAGTGACAGTGACAGGCTGGCAGACCCGTGCTGGGTGGGGGAACAAGGGGTGCTGCTCCTCTGGGCCAGCCCAGAACACAGCCATCACCACCAGGATCACACAGCAGAAGTGATCCACAGCACTTGGGACACAAGGAAAAAAGAATTGCAATTTCCCTCACCAGCTGGAGGTCTGCTTCTGCAGGCTGGGGGACAGGGCTTGTGTCAGGCCTCTGGCTCCCCTGCTGAGGACAGCAGCTATTCCTCAACTCATTTCTGCTGGCCTGTGTCTACACTCTCTAAAAATCACTCTTGAATCCCTCCTGTCTGATGCCTCGAGGAGGGGTCCCCTGCCTCTCCCAAGCCAAGGGATAAGATGGCTAGTCCCAGCCACACAAACAGAAGCAATGCAATGCTCATTGTGGAAACCCAGGGCACTGGGAATATTTCTCTGTCTGCTCTGGGGTGCCCTGACCCCCAGGGGAGCACTGTCTTTGACCCTCATTCATGGAGAAAGTTTCCTACACTTCAAGATAGAGCTAGAATCCACAAAAGTGTGAAATAGATTATAGAGTAGTGTAGGTGTATCACTTGGTGAGAAATGTAGGTTTTGGGATTTTGAGTATGTTGTGGATGGAAGCAAGATGGAAGGCACAGGGTGTTGTCCTGGGTTTTTTCTTCATGCTTCTTCTTCCTTCTTCTCCATGGGTTTGGGTGGCATTTTGTAATTGGGCAGAAAAGTCTGCATTGCAGCTCTGTGGGATCAGTTATTGGGTTAAAAGGGAAAATAATCTAGGTGTCCGTTCTTAATTGGATAATTTAGTCTTAAAAGACCTTGTAACAAGAGACTGTGAGCCATTTTGTGCCTTCTAATGAAAAGCTCACAGTAGTGAGACTGTTTTACTGATAAGAAATAATAAACACTTGAGTCCAAACACAAATTACTGTCTCAAGTGCCTTCAATCCAGACCCAGAAAAACCAACAACTGGTACCCCCACAGGTCATGGTTTAGGAGGTACTCACACTCTGCTTGGGTGAGAGCCTGGAATAATTCACTAGAGTCACCACAAGACTGAGACTGGATCCAAAGTGATACCACTCCCTAACTTTGGAGCTGATGCCCTCTGTGTAGGCTTGAAGGTCATGCTGTATGATGAAGGTTGGCAGTAGGCATTAGAAAGCTCACCAGTTCTCACACCACTTATGAGAGCACTAGAGCACCAAGGAGCCCACAACTCCCTCTGCTACCCAGACCACCAAAAACACTCTTTGAGCTCAGCAGTGACCAGCAGGACTCACCCCACAAGGTTCTGGGGATCCCTGCACAACTCCTGCAGCATTCCAGGCTGTAGAGGGGCTCAGCTGCTTGCTGCCCTGTTCAGACCAACCTCTCTCTCTGTCCTCAAAGCACCTGACCACTGCAAAGCCCAGGCACAATTTTCTAAGCCACTGACCTGGACCAAACTCTCCCTAGTGCTTGGTGCTGACTGGCTTTTCCAACAAGAGGCTGTGGTGATTATTGCTAGAGCAGCAAGTCCACTAGTGAAGCAGAAAATAAACAAACTTTATCAAGGTGGTCAATGGTGGAGAAAACACCATTCCCTTAGGTGGTGAGAGAAATAACACCAGCAGCAGGAGCAGCACCATACAGGAGCAGGGTGGGAGGAACTGCAGTTAGCTGGTTAGCCCATCTCTTGCCTCAGCAGGAGAGTGGTTTTAGCACTGGGTTCATTACCAGCAGCAAGTTACCCTGAACATCATCATTCTCCTGCCTGGCTTGAACCACTTCACAACCAGCTAGTGCCTATTTCCCTCTCCCACCTAAAAGACATGAATTTTCACATGGGTGTAGAACAGGCCAGACAGGGAGTTATGAAGACATAAGCCACTGCAGGAGGATGTGCAAGAAGGGTTTGACCTGGTGCCCTAGGGAGAGCAGTTCCCAAGCTCAGCAGGACCAAAATATTTGTCTTTCTTTCACAGCCAAGGGACCACATGGCAGCTGGGCAGGCTGCACAGCAATGGGTCACCCACCTCAGCAGCCAAGAAGGGCTCTGGTGAGTAGCACCTACACAGAGAAGCTATGAGAGGCTCCCAATCCTCACACAGCTACAGCAAAGGCAGCCTAAATTCCCCTCACCAGGGCAAATACACCAACCTGTGACACTGACTGGCTACTTTCACCTTTTTGGTACCTCAAAAGAGCAGATAACACCAATGGTCACCACCATAAACCCCACACTGGGGCTCACCTCCCCACAGACAGGACTCACCACATAGAAGAAGGCACACAAGCAGAGGAGTCCTGCTCCCACCACAGCTCAGGAAAAGTGACCAGTGCTGGAGCTCCACCTCTCACAGGAGGAACCACTCAGCTGATGAGCCCTTTTAATGGCTGTGGTGTCAATCAGTGTTAGCAGCTGAGGCTGCAGGGCTGCAGCACACCTGGGTTTGGAGGCTCTCTCACCATGTCTCACCTGTTTGGAGTTTACTGCCCGTTTCCATGGGCAGCAGCAGGATCTCATGTCCCCCCACTGTCATCACTCCCCTTCATACTACAGGGCATTTTGGACACACCAGGATGGCAGGAAACACCATGGCATGTGTGCAGGGCTTTTGATTCTCTTTCAGCTCCATTTTCAATAGAGGTGTTTATCACCATTACTATCCCAAGTGAACTCAAACCCTGGAGGCATGCAGGAATGTGTGCCAGGAAGAAGGGATTTACAACAAAATTAGTTTCTTTTTAATCTCAGGTTTTTTCTCTTTGCACTCTGTGGATTTGTTTGACACATTCCTGACAGAGGCATAAAGCCTGACATGAAGAGCTTATGTCAGTATAACATGTTCAGTCATCAAGGCTGTGTGAGCACCAGCCCACATCTTTTCTCATGCTCAGGCTCCACAAAATGCCTGCTCCAATGTTTTTATATGCACAGACTCAAACTCATATGCTGCACAGTTGCTCCTACATGACCAATAACCTGGAATTCAGAGCATGTAAAATAAAATATAAGTCAAGTGGAGTAAGAAACTTCAGCCTTCCACCTCCAGAACAACGTGTTCATGGCTGGTCCTAAAGAAAAAGAACAAAACCAGGCACAGCACCTACTTTTCTTACTTTTTATATAAAATAGACATTTACATACATTTTCTTCTGCAAAGACTTCGAGCATAACTCCTTGATGTGAAATCTAGCCATAAATCCCACTGTGAAAGAAGCAAAGACTTTGCAAATTCCTGCATCACTGACATACATCCAGCTGCTGCTAAGAATGAATTTATTTTTAAAATATTTCCAATCCACGGGGCTGTTTTCTTGTGGTTTTGTTTTTGTTTGGTTGGTTTTCTTCTTTCTTAAAAAGATATGCACAGCTAATTTAAAAAATTAGATACAGAAATAAGAACCATATGAACAACAGGCAATGCAAACAACTTCTGCATGAGAGGAACACGCAGCGTGACATTCACTTCAGGCAGAGATTTCTACAGTAATACAGTCGTGTTACAGCTGTAACTTTTACAGAGGATACCACTGGGGGTATTTTCCAGAAGAAAAAATTCTCAGCAAGTCAGTACAAACATGGCAATGAACTTTTGCACAAAGTTATCAAGGTTACCTGAAGCAACTTTGCCACATTAAAACACCAGTGAATGCCAAGCGCTGTTTTTTTTCTTTTTCTTTTTTTTTTTTTTTTCTCTTTCGCTGCTGGGTTTAAATGTACATGAAAGCAAAATGGTGCATTTTGAAATTGCTGCAAGAGACTGAAGGTTGGGGGAAAAGCCCTCTAAGGGCTAATGTTTTGAAAGATTGTGCATAATTGCATATATGAAAGATAGAAATTGAGCACTTGGTCAACTTAATCACATAAAGATTGAAGAGACTTAAGCATACACCAGCTGTTTCAATGACCTGGAGGACAAGTGGGGCAAAAGACCATATAATAATATTCTAAATTGCTTAATTAATAAATTAGACTGACCATTATCTTCTTTCACCAATATTGTACACCGTATCTGGCCTGATTTCTGTAACTGTGGAGAGTTACAGAAATAGTTTTTAGATCATTTTAGGGGCATCCAGCCTCGCCTGCAAGTTAGGCTCTTTATTTTGAATTTTTTTGACTTGTACATCTTTCTACTCCCATGCATGCATGCCCAGCCCCTTGTCCTCCTCTGGAATGAAGGCCATTTGCACTGCTGCATTCACTTACTGTTTGGCCAAAACAAATTGCCTGCACATTTGTAGGAAAATCTAGTCCAAGAAGTCCATGAGAGAAAGAAAATACCCCCCACTGCATCATTTATCCTGGGGGACAGAAAAGGGATGGAAGCAGAGAACACTGGAATTTAAATAAGCAATAAAATAAAATCCATCAGCTGCAAATATTATTCATGGGGAAAGGAAAAAGCAACACAATTATTATGTTTCTCATTTAGGATTAAAATGTACAGTGAGTACATCAGAGTCCTGTTTAACCAGCTTTCCATTAATTCTCTGCTTTAAAATTAGTGAGCACTGAGGTTTATCCAATGAAACTTGCAGAGAGCATGAACTCTCCCCCACCAGGCAGATCTGCAGCCATTTATTAATCTGCAATCTCTGCTAACCATGCTGAGCACTGCAACTGGTAGAAAACAATGTATTTATAACTCTTTGTTTTAGAAGCTGTGTGATGCTGGAGGAAGAGAACATTTCCTATGATTAATTAGGATAATATAAAGTTATCACAAGGTAAGTTGCTTGATTTACCTTGCACAATTGCATTCCATGTTGGTGGAGGTAACCCATTTCATATTATACTCCATTCTTTGCCTGCAATAAACCTTTGACATGATTGATGCCCTGAACAAACACAGCACTGCAGCATGGGTGCCAACAGGACAGGGAGTCAGCTCAGAGCTTCACAGGGGTTTAACTGCTTTGGTAGCCCATGCTCTGAGCCATTCTCCCAGTCTGCTGCCAGTTTGCAGCCTGTCATCCTGCATAGATGGGGTATAAAGTGCTGGTCCAGGAACATGGGGTTCATTATTGAGCTCTCCTCTCTGCAGAACTACAAACCCAGCTCCAAGGTGTGGAGGGCCGGCCTTTGGGCACGGAAATGCAAACTGCTGCCACTGGCATTAAAATCCCTGCCTATGTTCATTATCAGCCTGGTTCAGGCAAGCGGATGTGCCTTGCCTTCCAGTAAACCACCTCTCTTACTGGGGCATCTTTCTCCATTTTCTCCAAGTAAGACAGTGTTGCACAAATGGTAATCAATCCTTCTCTAGCATCTGGGAGGAGGGCATCCAAAGCTGCATTACACTTCTATACATACACAAGTTTTAGGAGGTCAGGATGGCTTTGATCAGATTTTAGGACAAGCAGGAGACAGTAATTTCTACCAGGTCCCTCAGGAAAGACAAACTAAGATTTATGCTGAAGTTAAAAACATAAAACTAAGTCTTCCCCCTCACAAAGCATTGCTATAAAAAATACAACTTCTGTATTTGAAAAAATATGTTTCATTGGCCACTATTTAAAGCCACAAACTGCAGTGAGGCCTGTATAATATATATAGTATTTATTTAATACATCTTTTGAGGCAAAGTTGATAGCTGATACACATTTTTAAAGGAGGCACATCTCCCCCCATGCTACCCACTGACCTTCAGCTGGCTGCTGGGGCACTCTGCAGGTGCCTCCTCCCTGGGGGCTTTGCATGGTACCCCTGTCAGGGCAGCACCAAACACTGTTCTGCCAGCCCCAAATTCACTGCAGCACAGCCAGCCTGGGCACACAGACCTTTGGGGAGCTGTCCCAGAGACAGGCTCACCTTGGGGACAGGTATAGAGCTTTCTGGTCCAGCTACCTCTGAATATCCCAGCAAGGAACCATCTGTGACCTTGCAGTGCATGTTGGGGAGCTGATTGCTGTCAGAGGCCATTTCAGCTTTGGTGTCCCCATCCCATGGCACTGTGCTGGCATGATGCCACCTCCTCCAGGCCATCCTGGCAGCCCAGGGGCGTGCAGATCTACTGTGTGCAAGGCAGCCAGCAGAGCACCTGCCCTGGGGACCTGCAGAAATGAAATGTTCAGCCAGTCCACAGCCACAACAGCTGTGTGAAAAAACAAGAGAGGGGTGCTGAGCCAGCCCCAGGAGCTAAACCTGTCCCTGGCCCCATGAAGTGAAGTAGGCTGCTTGGGCTGGGAGCAGAAAACTCAACAGTGAAGCAACTTGCTTGTTCTGATCTCAGTGCTCCCCTGGAAGCTGGTTTGGAGGAGAGAACCCAAAGATTTGTGGTGCCACCTCTTCTCCCCAGCAGTTTTTCACTGCTGCCCAGCTGTGGCTGGCTGCTCTCCTTGGCCAGTGGGGCCCATCCAGCCTGGTCTCAGTGGATGCACAGCCATGGCTCTGGCAGGTCCATAAACCCTGACAGGGCAGACAACTGCACCACCTGGGAGCTCCAAACACAGTTGGAGTCACATCAATAATTCCTCAGTAACCTGACCATCACCTGTGCAGCAAGACACTGTTATTGCCAGGCTTGTCAAAGGAAGCCAGCACAACCTCAGCACATGGCTGAGCCATCCCACTGAGGGAACTTGGAGAGTGCTGAAGTGCCATGGACAGCTAAATCCGGGCACCACAGCAGTGCCAGGCTTTTCCTGACAGATGTTTTTTTGGGCATTGTACACCTACCTGAACTGTACTAACAATGCCAGACCCCGGGCTGCTGGCCACAGTCAAGCTCAAACAAAACAACTTTTCCAGCAGTTTAGTGCTGCAAGAGGAACAAACTGGTGACTGACCCTGGTGTCCAAACCCAAAGGCAGGAAGCAGATCCCATTAATGCTCCCTGGGAACTGGTGCAAACCCCAGTGGAAGCAGCAGAAGTGCTGCTATTGCAGGGCCAGTGTGGTCCAAAGTGCTCTGCAGTCACTTAGAATGAGAGGGAATTATTCCAGCATGCCTCATTGGTACTCCCTTTTCCTAATATGAGTCCCTTTTCAGACAATATGAGTCACAATGCCCAACCTTCTGGTCAGCTGTGAGGGATATTGCCCAATTCATATAAAACAGAGAAAATATATATTAATTATTTGATTATTATAAGTTAAATAAATAAAGCTCAAAAATAAAAGCCTCAGTTCTGAAGAGAATCTGTTTTCCCACATCAGTATTTAAAAATATAGATTTATGACTGATCAGCTATAGGTCATTTTCTGTATCTCTTAGGGGAGTGGTGAGAACACTTTGGCCAAGTATTTTGTCAGTGTTATCACCATGATAAATGGGCTTTGTCCCTGCACATCCATAAAAGAGCCTCCTTCGTACCTTTCCAGGCTAGGAAATGTTCCCTAATCTCCCTGTGGCTTTACTTTACCTCCTATATTGATTAGATAGGTTGTTTGTTTTCCATACTGGGGACTGAGCAGGAGGACAAGTAATCCTAGAGCTTCCCATTGCCTTTGGATGCTTCAGTTTTTTTCAGAGTAATAATTATTTGGCCTGGAGGGAGAGGGCAAAGGGTAAAGCCATATGATATTTGACAAAAGTGACATCATGAACCTGAATTACCACAAAATTATTGTCTAATGAATAAAACATTCAGGCTAGGTTTTCCCTCAAAGGATCATCTGTCCTACTTGTAGAATCATCCTTCCAGGGTGACATTTAAATAGTTTCCCCTTTCTTTAGAGTAATTTTCAAGTCCCATTTGGAGCTGTAAAAGCGACCACCATTTCCTCAGCATTAACCCCTTGGAACCTTTTTTATGTGACCATTATGACCATCTTTCCTGTCTGCAGCACTTGCAATGAAGCCCATCAGTGGTGCTCTACATGGATGAGGTGAGCCTGTGTGTGGAGGAACAGGAGGTGCTCCTTCACCCCTGCTGCAATGGATGAGTGCCTTGTCTCCATGGTTTCCCTGGTGACAACCAAGATACTGAAGGTGCATGTCCCACCCACACTCCTGGTGTGACTAGAACAGCCTAGGTGTAAATCTTGATTAAAGGAAGGTTTTCATTCATGCTCCAGCACATCCCACAGGACCCAAGGATCCCGTAGGATCCTGTAACTTTGATTGAACCTAAGTATGCATTCCAAGTTTGCCTTCCATAATTCTGAGTCCTATCAAAGCTCTTTCAGCATCACTTTGAGCAACAGGCTTCCACCACACTCTTCTCCAAGGGGCAAGAGTGTCCTCCTGCTGGTGACTGATTGCTATGTTTGGTCTTTCTCCTGGACTTCTTGAAACCGTTTCTCCAAGCGATCCAGCTTGGCCAGATTCTCCTTCAGCAGCTTGCTGTTTGGAACCAGCTGCAAGGCTTTCTCGTAGTAGTCACGGGCAGTGATGTAGCTCCCCTGCAAAGAAAATGAGTGGCAGGTCTCATTCCCATTCCACACAGAAAGTTTGTTCCCAGGGTGAAGTGAAAAACAAGACACAGGGGAAACAGAGTTTAAAAAACCTGACATTGCTGGGTTACAAAAATAATTCTTCTTTATGAAATAGATCACCAAATGTGCTGTTGACCTAAATTTGATGAAACTCACACAGCAAGAAATAGATTTACTTTTTTTTGTTGTGTTGCACTAGAAGAGTTAATTTTACTCAGCAAGAGGATAGCTTAAGGACATCACACAATGTGACTCGTTAGGACCCAAATCATAATGATATGCTAAAGTATTCAAAAGAATAAGCAACCACAGGGCAGGCTGCCTATTTCCATAATTTCATGCCAGTATTCTGCATTAGACATCTTTATTAAATTAGTTAGGTAGAGAAGAACCTTAAAAGTCAACTCAGGGTGACATTTTTCTAAGGTAGGTCAACAACTGAAGCAGGAAAGCTTTTAAGAGGAGAAGGTTGTTCCTTGCAGCCTGCACTCTAAAAATACGAGATCTGCTTTACCAAGCCACCTGGTTGGGAACTCCAGCTGGGGTGAAGAGACTTCCTTCCTTTTTGGATAAAATATGTCAAGGGACTTGCTGTTCACAAACATGCAACTCTTGTCAGTCTGAAACCAATTTAGCTTTCTGTCCTGTGTAGTAGTGTCTGCACCTGGCAGCTTAAGGAAAACCAAAACTGTCATACCTTGATGTGCTCAATGCCTCCCATATTCATCCAGGCCTGTGCTTGGTCTGGGTTGAGCTCCACAGCCCGTTTATAGCTCTACAGAAACAGGAAACATTTCTAGGTTAGGGGTCTGACTCTTCAAACAAAACCAGTGCTGGAGGGGAAAGAGAAACAGTTTCCTCTCCTGAAGCCATTCAGAATGGAATTCAAATTCCTCTCATATCCAACACATAAAATGAATTTCAGTTTCTTTGCAGAAGAGGCACAGAACGTGCTGCTCCATGGCTCAGCTCATCTCACAGGTTTTCCCTGCCAATGTGTGCTTTTCCTGCACTCTGAGAGGAGCCAACCTGCCACCCTGCCCCCTGCACCACTGGGGTCTCCTGCACAGCACGGTGATTTCCTTAGGAAGTGCCAAGCACAAGCCCAGCCAACTACAAGCCATGTGATTGCTCTTTATCTGCAAGGCTTTAATTTGGAGCTGGCAGCAGACTCTGGGACAGCCACTTGTGTGGAGGTCTCACAAGGACCTGAGGGCAGTGCTTTCCTTCCCCACTGACACTGAGAGGGGGAGAAGAAGCCATTAGGACCTTCTGGAGTCTGTCAAGCAGCAGTGTTTTTACACTGTCACAACAGGAAAGGATTTTCAAATCAGGACTAAACGTCTTTAGGGATATTGAGAATATTCAGAACAGTCCAATTAATATTTTCTGAATCAGAGAATAGTGGAATGGTTTGGGTTTGGAGAGACTTTAAAGATTATCTACTTCCAGCTCCCCTCCTACAGGCAGTGACACCTTCCACTAGACCAGGTTGCTTCTGCACTATTATTAATGCTAACACAATTTCTGAGCTATCAAGCATCCTTCTTCACAGGATAAGCCAACCTCCCAGTTACTGGCTTCTGAAGTGATATATAACAACATGGTGAGCTCTCACAGGTCCCCAAGCTTCCAGCTGAGCCACCTGGAGCTGGTCACTGACAGCAAGAGGGGCTGGGGCTGGATGGAGCTAAGGTGAATCCCACCACAATTCTGTCCTTAACCTCTCAGAGCAGGGAGCAGTATTTCCTTTGAGGAATGAGGAAAAAAGTTGCAATTAAGTCTGGTAAAGTTAGCTGCCTCATAGCTTTCTCTGTATCAGTGACAGACTCTGAGCTCCTAAGGCCAACAGCAGCCAGGGTGTTGCACCAGGGAGTTTCACACACAAGGAGCAAACTCTGTCTTTTACCCTATAAAACCACCGGTAGGTCTTAGAGCAGTCATACCTCGAAAGCCTTGTCAAGGAGATTCTGTTCTCTTAGCTGGTTTCCTTTAGTGAAAAAGAGCTCTGATATGACTTTTGGATCCTTTGGTTTTAGCTGAAGCGCTTTTTCTATAGCTTCAAGTGCCTGTGAAAAAACAAGAGGACATTGTGTGCCTTCCATTCAGTGCCTTCCCACTTCTCATTCTTTCCTCACCACTATGGACTACCAGTTTAAGAATCACCTTCTTCCATCCCTTGTTTGCCCCACATCATTAACACACAGGGAAATGAGATTTTTAAATGCCTGTGTTGGAACCCAGGACATCCCTCTGGCTGTCCTGGAGGGCTTGAGCCCCTGGCTGGGGGCTCAGAGGCCTTGGCACAGAGCCAAAGACACCTGTGCCTTCGATTTTAACCCATGGAGAAAATTACCAACTTTATGTGAAGATCTACAAGCCACAAGAGTTTAAGCAGAATGACAGTTAGTTTGTCATAGGGTGGAAAAGTAGAAATTTGGGGTTTTTAGAATGGGGGTTCAGAAGCCAAGATGGAGGGATCTGGGTGTGCCTTGTCCTTCCTCTTTCTTCTTCTTAACCTCCATCTTCTGTGTGATGGTGGCACTTTTGAATTGGTTTAGAGTAGGAACACACTGTCTAACATAGGTGATAAGTATTGGAAAATTATTGTAAATAAATTACACATAGTTCTTAGTATAAAACACTAACACACCTCAGGGGTGTGCAGTGTGCCACGGAACAACCTGCTAGACAGACCTCAGCGCGTCAGAAAAAGAATGAATCGATAACAGAAAATAAACAACCTTGAAAACCAGAGCCGAGGAATCCTGACTCCTTCTTCAATTGTGGGGCTGGGAAAAAGAGACTTTCCAACATCTCAGGATCTGAGACAGCCTAGCACTGATGGGCACTGGGGCTGACAGCAGCAGGAGGTATAAGTGATAAGAAAACCACACTGCTTAGCTTCAGTCTTAGTACATAAATAAACTGAAGGTTTTAGTGAAGAAATAATCTATCGAATGTGCGCTGAGGCACGTGGCTTCTCCCCAGAGAGACGGAGTGTAAAACTCAACCTGAGCCCCGTGTGTGAGCCCTTGGGACAAGGCTATCCCACAGCATGGTACCTTGGCATAGAGCTCCTGCTTGCTGTAGATGGCTGACAGGAGGCGGTAGCACTCCAGGCACTCTGCATCCTCGTTAAGGATGTGGTTCGTCATCTTCTCCGCCTCCTTCGTCCGCCCCATCATGGCCAGAACCTGAGCCTGTAACAGAGCCAGTGTTACACTCTTGAACAGCTGTCCCAGGGTGATGTTATGATGCTTGTATCCCTGATGCTGTTCATTTAGGGGATCCCTGGGGGCCCCCTAAGCTGTATGTTCACTGGTAGCAGCAGGCAGGCAAGGAGACTCCACACAGCTTCTGAGGGTGCTCATTAGGTGAGGGTTTATTTGGGGTGCCACCTCCAGGAGCAGCATGGTTTCTGAGGGAGAAGGGGGAAAGGGACAGGGAGGGAGAGCCTAGGGAGAAAGGACCAAGAGAGCAAAGGGCTAAGAGAGATTCTCATCTCCCTCGCACAGTTTAACAGGGAGATTCAAAGTGGGCACGGAATAGACCTGAGCCAATGGATTACAGATCCATGATACTTCAGGGGAGGATCACACACTTGGAATAAACCCTACATTTTGGAGGGGTGAGACAGAGCATACCATTTAACTAAAATGTAACACCACATATCCCCAGTCAGGTGTTCTGTTTATGCTGGATATTATATTCTGTACCTGAGAGCAAAGGTGGGGAGAAGAAGCAGCAGAGTTTTGTTATCAGGGACTGGACTCACTCCTCCACAGTCTGCTGGAACACTGTTGTTTTCTGGGCATGGACAGGGCAGAACACCACGCTCCTTTTGCTTTTTAGTTAGTTAGTTTAGCTAGCTGAGGCACTCCTAGCTTTCCCTGGCCTGTTTTTCTTTCCCTTTCCTTGGAACCATTCGAACCTGCTGCAGACCAGGACCTGGGGAAACACCAAGAACACTTCGCAGCCTGCCAGGACCTGCTCTGCAGCCCTTCCCAGTGCCAGAGGGACTGATAACAGAGCAACCACTCACCAGAGAGACTTTCTGAATTTGTCATCTCTTCAGAGCAACAAAGAGCTTTGTCGTGGGGTATTGCTCATTTTTTGTGCTGGGGAGTGCTTTGCCTATTAAATAAACAGGTTCTTTCCACTTCTCACGAGGAAATTTTTCCCGAACCAGGTGTGGGGAGGGGACGGCATGGGTTGGCTTTCTGGAGGGGCCCCTTTGGGAAGTTTTCTCCCAGATTTTCCCTAAGCCAGGACACCATCTCAGCCCTCTGCCCCAGGCTGAGTGGGTGCTGCTGCCCTGGCCCCCGCTCACCAGCGCCAGCCGGGTGTCCTTGCTGGAAGGCTGCAGCGCCGCCGCCTCCCGGTACACCTGCAGCGCCTCCTCGTAGCGCCCCGTGTTGTAGTACAGAGCCCCCAGCGGGGACAGGATCTCCGCCTTCCTGGACACCTTCAGCGCCCTGGGGGTGGGAAAAACGCAAGCTTCAGTCGTGGGAGGAGCAAAGAGGAAGAGCGAGGTGGGCTTGTGGTGGATGGAGAATCAAAGCTCTGCTCCATCCCAGCCTGGGAAGGACAAATCCCCGGGGGAGGGATGAATGTGCTCACAGCAGTAATCCCACCAGCCAGCTGAGAAGGAGAAGGGGAAAGAGGGGGAAAGAGGGAGAAAGAGGGGGAGAAGGAGGGGGAGAAGGAGGAGAAGGAGAAGGAGAAGGAGAAGGAGAAGGAGAAGGAGAAGGAGAAGGAGAAGGAGAAGGAGAAGGAGCCACCTTCAAAGTGCCCTCAATGAGCCTGCAGCAGGGGTGGGGATGGTTGACAGTGATGAAACCTGGGCAAGGTGAGCACAAATCCATGTAATACTCCCACCCAACCCATCCTGCTGCATACCAGGATTCAGAGCCTGAATGCTGGAACACTGCTGGGAAGGACCAGAGTTCCTAATGGTGCCAAAGGTTTGGTGCTGAGCTGTGCAGCACTTCTGGCTGTTCCTGGTGCAGCAACCACAGACCACCTTCCAGCAGGCTGGGAGTTGTGCTAATACAGCCTGCTCCTGCCACCGAGAAACCTCCAACTTTATCAGAGCATCCCCCAGCCAAAAGCAGCAGTGTCCATCCTGGGGGCTTGGGAATAGTCCAGGGATATCAACACTGCCTGAGCCCATGCTGCTTTTCCAAGCACTCCCCAAAACCAGCCACATCTATTGCAGACAGATGGAGAATGAAGGGAGGAAACCCCACACATGCACCAATAAATCCACATAACAGAAATTCTTTAGCAGAGACAAGCCATACAGAGCCAGAAGGAATCCCTCTGTGTCCCAGCCCAAATCCTCACCTTTTGTACCACACTTCAGCCTCTTTGTTCTGCCCCAGGGAGCGGTGAAGCCTGCCCAGGTTCACCATGGCCACGTGGTGAGCAGGGCTCAGGAGGATGGCCTGCCTGTAGTGGGACATGGCTCTCTCAGGAGACCCTAGAGAGGAAAACAGCCATTAAACCAGAAAAAACCCTGTGCAGCAGAAAAAACCTGTCTCAAACTCAGCACATGGTAACATTCTGGCTTTCTTTCTTCTATTGCTCTATGCATGGTGTCATGGGGTGACTTTATGATGCTTGTAGTATCCCCATTTGTCTGTTTAGCCCAGAAATAAATTTTGCATCTTTAAGACCATCTGAGAGTGAAGGGGGAGAAAGAAGGGCAGAGTTTGTTATCAGGAACTGCACTTGCTCACCCACATCCCTCTCACAGACTGTGTTGTCTGCAGACAGCAAGATAGGGCTCTCCTTTGCCTTTAGTTAGTTTTTAGCTTGCTGAGGCAGAGAAGTTCCCTGGACTGTATTGTTTTTCTTTTCCTTGGGCCTGTTTAACCCTGCTCTGGACAGGACACCCAGCAGAGCTCCAGCAGCTCCAGCTGTGGGCACCGGGCCGGGCCTGGGCCGTGGCATTTCCAGCCCTGGAGGGACTGACAGAGACTGAGTGAGCTGAGCTACTGCCCACCAAGGGACTTGCTGAGTCTGTCATCTCTTTTGGACTGGCAAGAGGTCTTATTGTTTAATATTGTACATTTTTTGTGCTGGGGAATGCTTTGCCTGCTAAATAAACAGGTTTTTTCCACTTTTCTACAAGGAAATCTTTCCCCAAACCAGTTGGGGGAGGGGCCACTTAAATCTGCTTTCTAGAGGAACCCCTTTGGAGGTTTCCTCCCAGATTTGCCCTAAACCAAGAGAGCATGGAAACATTTTGAGAAAGAAATCCTGCCTCAGCATTTTGAATCTAAGCATAAGAGAAACTGCTGTCCAAACCAAGATTTAATCCCCAATATTCAGAGACAATCCTGAGAAATAGATTTTCTAGGGGTGGGTTTTTTGCAAGTTAAGGATCCAGTCACAACAAGATGACTCCTGACTGAAAGCACCCTTTGATCATGCAGCAGTGGGGACACAACCCCTGTGCTAAGGACAGAGCCCACCTCAGGGAAGGGGCTGGGGCACATATGCCATCTTCTGGTGGAGCATCCTTTTCACCCTGGCCCACTGGAGAAATGGGCAATGAAGAATGAAGAATAAAGAACAAGCCCCCAGTATTCCCCAAATACCACCAGAACTGCAAATAGTTTCAGCTCTCTCCAAACAGAGATTATTCCCTCCACCTCTGCTGTGCTGCTGCTCTGAGCTCCAGCTCAGTCTCCATTTATTGCTCAACAGGACTGGGAGTAGCTGTCAGGGACCAGCTAATTCCCACTCTGGGCAATAAATCCCAGAGCAGAGGTGTCCAGGTGGTTGTTTTGGAGCCTGCAGGCACCATCTCTGTGCTGCACGGGATCCATTGGGTGGCACTGCTTCACTGTGTGAAAATGTGCAAGGTCCTGCAGCCCATGACATCACCAACACCACAACAAAACACAAGCAAAAAGAGAGGTGCAAGATCACTACCCCAATGCATAAAGTTCCACATTTAATAATGTCTTTTTATTTAGCTAAATAATGATAGAAGTATAAAGTTCCAGCATTACAGCAATGCAAATATTGCATTTTTAATCCCAGGGTGATTTAATTGGCTTGCAAACTCCAGACCAGATAATCTCCTGATGAAAACCAATACTAAAAGAGCTTTGTCCACACCAAAACTTTTCAGTGTTGGCATTTTTTTTAACTGATTCACTTCACAATGTATTTAATTCCATTTCAAGCTGGAAAACAGATCTCAAAAACAGCCAGTGCATGTTGGGGCACTGAACATGCTGCTGTGGGAATTTTGTTTTCATATCTTCACAGATCTAGTTTTGTTTTTTTTTTTTGAGACCATCTATGTAACTAACATATACACTGGCACATCTCAGCATGTCCTTTACAGGAGTGAGGAGGAACATCTGTGCAGAGGTTTAGAAGTGTTGAAGACTCACCCAAGGCTGAGGACATGTTGTTCAAGGTACCACTTTTTCAAAACATCCAGCAGCAACCTCAATCTTTCCCCACCACTGAGCAGGCAGATGTTTTTGAAAATTATACCTACAAAACATCCTGGGAAGCAGCTGGGCACGCACTGCAGCCCCTCAGCCAGGCAGCTCAGCACACAGGGGTAATGTGCATCATTAAGGGAGACACACTCAGTGTCTGTGAGCACTGCAGAGCTGTCTGGAGCTGTGGCTCCCCAGAGCTGGCACTGGCTGCACAGAGCCCTGTGAGTTAATTGCTGTGGTGCTCCCCAGCATCTCCCTGTGCCGCCGGCACAGAGCGCAGCCGCTGACAGGCTCAGCAGCAGCCCCTGCCTTCACGCCTTGCCATGCCTCTAGCAGGGTTATTGACACATCAGCCCCCAAGGAGCAGGAGTCAGTGGGATTTTTTCCAGTTGTTTGTCTGTAGGGAAGCGTAGGAGGAAACCAGGAAATGATAGTTTTGACTTTGGCACAGTACGAAAGTGCAAAAAAAGAGAAAGTGCTCTGCACTGCATTTGAACCACAAATTTTGGCAGGAATAGGACAGTTTATCTGGGTTGGCAAGCAAAGATGAGTACAACATGAGAGGGAAATTACTCAGGAATTTTTATTATTTGCAAGCTTGAATTTTGCCAGGGCCCAAATTCAGAACCTGAACCTCTCTTGCTAATGCCATGATGCCTCTTTTGATTATGAATATTGATTCTGGTTTTGTATTTGTTTCACACTGGTACTACAGAGGGGTGATGGCCAAGTGTCAGGTCAGAGGCAGAACAGCCAGTTGCAGACTGACAGACACCATCTCCTTTCTTCCCAAGCACCACTGGAACTGGGCATGTGTGATGGGGAAAGAAGGGGTGGCAACCACACACTTCAAGCCTACACTGTTTCACCACTGAGTCTTGGCTCTGTTCTGGAGGGACCACAGTGAGACAACAGTCCCTTTCCACCAGTCATTTGTCAAACTTAGCTTTGCTTATAAAGCTGTCAATAAAAGGTGGCAATTAAAGTGACATTTCTGTTGCTGTTATGTGAATGCCAGAAAGTGCCAAGTAAGTTGGATGGGAACCAGAAGCCCAGGAAAAAAGGATGCCATTACAGAGCTCCTCAAAAATCAATTCACCCCACAGTGTATAAGGTTTTGTTTTCACAGATTACTGTGGTTTAAAAGCCATGTTGCTTTCTATAGTGGTGGCACTCAAGCCTTACAGTCAAAGAGCTGCTTTGTCACCAAGTAGGGCTGCACATGCTCCAGAGACCATAATGATCCATTTGTGTGCCTGTGATTTGATTTGATGTGGCCATGCCTTGCTGGAAAAAAAGGCAGTACTGTCAGGGTGCTGCCCAGCTCACACTGAAGAGGCCAAATGCCTGTGTGAAGATGGTGACAAACACTGAGGGGAGCAGGGGGGCTGAATGACGCCCCTGCTGCACAGTGCCTGCACTGATAATGAATTCCAGTGTGCTGTGCCCTCTCAGCAGCACAGGGATATTTATTTCCAAGCTACCATGGAGGTACATCTATTGCCTTGGAAGCTTTTGACACCCTTTTAGATGTGTACTGCTGAATAAAATAAACCAAAGCAAAGCAGACAGAGAGGGAAAAATCCCGTGCTCCCTCTCACTTACCAGTGTCAACCAGGAAAACGCCGTAGTTGTTGTGCAGGTCAGAGCTCTCTGGACAATTCTCTATGCCAGCCTTATAGACCTCCTCAGCCTCCTTGAGCCGTTCCTTGAAAGAGAAGGAGGTTTCTTAGGCATGGCAGAAACTCTGTCAGCACCATTTGCTGCATTCTGGGACAGCTCCATCACTGCAGGGGAAGCCTGGGGAGCCCACACACCCACCCCACCTTCCAAGAGGCCAAAATTTGACCCCATGGCATGGATGTGCTATAGAAGCCACCTGGTATCCCAGAGCAGTTCAGACAGCTTCCCCCCATGCCTCTGCTACCCATGAAACACCTGCAAAAAGTGGTGCCTGTGCAATGCCAGTGGAAACACCTGGAAAAAGTGGCGCCTGTGCAATGCCACTGAGTCCCCAGCTGGGTGCATGCACAGCCAGGAAAAACACAGCAACAGGGATTGGAGCTGGTTCTGTTGAGAAAGATCTGTCATCTGGGAGAGGATATGTTCTAATTTATTTGTTTAATGAGCATCTCACTGGCTAACTTTTCCCCTCTGGAGCTCTGCTGTTCTTTCCTTAAGCAGTGAGGAAAATACAAGGAATGAAAGCTTGCTGTGTGTGATGGCTAGGGAGTGAGTGCAGGGGGAAAAAGGAAGCAGGAGAAAGATAGAGGGTGGTGAAAGAGCAGGGAAATCTGACAAATTCAGAGGGTGGTGAAAGAGCAGGGAAATCTGACAAATCAAATTAAAACCAGGCATTGTCAGTGTGTGAGGTGGAGTTCACTGGCACTGATGGGACATGCCACCATGCTGATGCCCCAGATGCACTGAGTTCTCATTTTGCATAGATTTTCAGGGAGGTTTGCTGGCTCTGAACATTTCTAGAAAATACACATCTTTTCTTTGGAAACACCCTGCCTACAGACAGCATCCTGCTGGCTGGGTTCTGTCTAGCCTGAGCTATGGGCAGCCTGGTTCTGAAACAACAATCAGGCTTCTCCTGTGGATCAAACAGCAACTAAAAAAGGTTTCCACTTCCCTCCACAGTCAGACCATGTGTGCCCACTGCCTGCATGTTCACCAGCAAGGGTGCCTTCCTTCCCCCCACCTCAGAGCCTGGCTGTCAGCTGAGCCTCCAGCACCAAGGATGCTCCTCTCAATTCTTCCCCTTCCACTGAGCAGCACAGCCCTACAGCAACAAACTCCAAACCTCCCAAGAAAGCAAATTCAGCCAAGTTCACTGAAAATTTACCTCCTTCACTGAGGAGAGCCTGCAGCTCCCATGATGAATCCACGCTGAAATAAGAGGTTGCTCCACTCCCAGCTATGGACTGTCCTCAAAGCCTGCAAATGGCTGAGCCTCCTGGGCTTTCCCTGGATTTAAAATCTATACCTGACAGCAGCTTTTGCTGCACAGCTGCTTAATGTGAGGAGTCTTTTCTCACCTCCTATCTCAGAACTGGAGAGCTGGAATAAATTGCACTGAAAGAGGATGACTTGATCAGAGAATCACACAGCCTGCCACAGTTAAGTCCCTTCACATTTACATGATAAAGGTCAGCCAGCAAAAAAGATAAGTGTGCAATAAAGCACAGAAGTACGTTTTTAAAAAGTGCTTAACTTTGGAAGTTTTGGATAAATTGATGTGAATTTGACAACATTATCCTGCAGAGTCAGGAAAAGTGTAGTGATCATCAGAATTGACTAAATTGAAGAGCAATTTTTTGTGCATATTTTCTAAGATTTATGTCTTACTTTCTTTCCCTCTGCTTTTAATTTTCAGCCAATGAATGCAGCTTTGTATGCCTGTATGTCAGCTTATTTTATTTACTGATCATAAACCGAATTTTTTAAGCAAGGCAGGGCTGTGTTAAACTAGATTTGAGTGTTCCATGTCAAAACATTCACCAATATCAAGCATTCTAGCACTTTCATGGTGGTTGCATTGCTTTTTTGGCACCTAACATCCTGACCCTGCATGCCTCAGGCTCATTGCCCAGTCTAACAAAGTGTTTGCATTAAGCACAGTCAGAAAGTGGCAAGGGTGGAACCTGCTATTCCTGCCAGAGCTTTCCCTCCTCACAGCCTCTCCTCTTCTCAGCAGAAACAGAGCTCCAAGTTCATCAAGGCTAGATTCTCATTAACACTTAATAATGCCACTCCCAAACCTTCATGAAACATTCATCGACCTCACAAAACTCGGAAGACTGGCATAAAAAATGTATGAGATTTTTATGATATTAAAAAAATTATGCATATGAGAATCTTTCAGTTGAACTCCAGGGTTTTTAGGTCTGTTTTTTATAAGGCTCAGTTTTTCAGTTTGGTTATGCCTGAGTAGGCTCTCCTCTGCAGCTAAGTGGGTTATAAAGTTTCTTTTTCTAAGAAACCTACACACACAATCAGATGAAGCTAGGGCCTGAGAAGAGGCACCAAGTAGCACAAAATGATGGATGAAACTGAAGCTGGAAACTGTGGGGAACCAGTGTTAGAATGTTGTGAAAACAGGCAGCAAAAATGTTTGATTTCTGTTACCAGCACTACTGCAGTGATCACAGAAATCAAGGAAAACTGCAATACATTGCACCTGAGTTACAAATCCAAGCAGAAAGAGCAGCCAGAAGGGCAAGCATTTTTAAAGGCACAAACAAGCCAAGCTTTCCATACAATACAGCAGTGGGTTTTTGTCAGCTCTGGCTTCAGAATCAGCTATCAAGGAGAGAAAAAGGCAATTACATGAAATTACAGGTTAATTCCCTGGCATCCGAACCCTTCCTCTTAGCAGCACTTTTTACAGGGATAGAAGGTAAGGAACCATAGGCCTGTTTCAGATTCATCCCCTTTAACATGGGGGGAACATGCTGTGCATGGCTGTGCACCCACCAAGACAATCCTGGTGCTATTTCTCTCTGTCCACACATTTCCCTTTTAGCCTTGGAGCAAAGCTGGAGAAGCAGAAGCTGTCATGGGCACCTCATGCAAGTTATTTTAACAAGGCATTTAACATTATTATTTAACCCCCTTCCTATCACATCCCAGCAAGAGGGACTATCATCATGATATTTTCTGAAAAATCCCTTTGCCAGGATTTTTTCTCCTGGCAAGATGAGAAGCCTCAGCTTCTCCATGTTTTGCTGCTTTGGAATGTGATTTGAAAAACTGTTTACCCAGCATGTGAATTGTTTTAACTTAATGGCCAATCATGGTCCAGTTGTGTCAGGACTCTGGTCAGTCGTGGGTTTTTATTATTCATTCTTGTTTAGCTTTCTGATGTATCCTTTCTCTTTCTTTAGTACAGTTTTAGTATACAATTTCTTTTAATATAATATCATATAATAAAATAATCAATCAGCCTTCTGAGAAACTTGGGGTCAAATTCTCACCTCTCACCTCATCCTGGGGACCCAACACCACAACAAGGGATCCAGCGGTGCCATCCCCAAAGCGCAACTGTGATCCATCCTGTAATGCCTGGCCTCACAGATACCCCTACAGCTGTCACACAGGCTCTGGGCCACAAGGAGACGCAAAAATACTCCTTGGAATTTTTAGCCATCTTCAGCTAAAAGTTTTTATTGCTCAGACAAAGTGGAAAACCCAACACTGAGAAAAATGAGCTCCTGTCATCATCCTTTGGGCTGAAGATGCCAAAAGCTCTGCCTGTACCCCTGGAGGCCACGGGTAGCAACAGGTACTGTAGGACAGACCCTGATGGACCCTGACCATCCTGTGGTCTCCAGGATGGATGTGTGAGGCAGGAGATGCACAATCAAGCAGGCATCTGCTGTGGCTGATCATGAGGAAGTGTCAAAAGTCTGCAGAAAAATCGCTGCTTTCTGAGAAAATTGTACTAACTATCTTTTTTGCCTACCACTTACTCAAGTCACAAGAGGATGAACAATCCATATGTAAGAGAGATGAATTATTGCTGGACTTATTAATGGCATTTGTTTTGGGCAGAAGGTCTCAGGACTCTATAATGGTTTTACTGCTCTGCTGACCTCGCAATCGATCGTTCTAATTAATAATTTCAATTAATGTTAAAACCAGGTAATAGTGCAGAGGACTCATTTTCTATACTTGCAGGACACTCTTCATTGACAGGCTTATTCAAAGCAGGGCTACCATTCAACAAGGCTTGTCTTTAAATTCAGACACGATATTTTGAGATCCCTGCAGGTAATATTGATAATATTTGAAATTCTCTTAAAAGGGAAAATAAAATAAAAATAAAAGGGGAAAAAATTAAAAGGGAAAATAAAATAAAAATATAAGGGAAATATTTGAAATTCTCTTAAAAGGGAAAATAAAATAAAAAGGGAAAAAATAAAAGGGTAAATAAAATAAAAATAAAAGGGAAAAAATAAAAGGGAAAATAAAAATGGAAAATAAAATAAAAATAAAAGGGGAAAAATTAAAAGGGAAAATAAAATAAAAATAAAAGGGAAAATAAAATAAATAAAAGAGGAAAAAAAAGGATGCAATAACAGAGCTCCTCAAAAATCAATTCATCTTTCAGTAATTCACATACATCACAGGTGAGTTTTGCAGAGTGCCTACATCCTTGAAGAAGATTAAACAAGACCTCTGCCTACAGTTTTGCTGAAATTCATCCCCTTCCCTTACACAGAGAAGATTTCACTAACCAGAATAATGGAAAACAGCAAAAGATACCATTTTGCTTTGTCTATATTTATATTTTAAGAAAGCTTCAGCACCCCATCTATGGAACAATTAGATCTGAAAACTGAAGGAGGAAAAAAATTCAGTTTTCAAAAGGTTTGCAGAGTTGTGCTGGAGTTGTGCACTTACAGGGACCTTGTCATCCACCCCCAGAGCCCCAGAGTGGGAGCACAGCACAAATCACAGCATCCCTCACCTGCTGCTGCTGCAGGTGTGCAGGGAAGGAGAGCTCAGTGGTCCCAGTGTGGGCACTCACGCCCCCATGACTCCTTCTCAGCTCAAGGATTTTGTTCCTCAAGTTCTCTTTTCCTCTGTGGGGACAGCATTTCACCTCACAGAGATGTTGCAGAAATAAATTATCTAACTCCAGCGAGTAGGGAGAGCCTGAGTAATGAGCGTGGGGAGCAGGCCTGGGAGGAAATGAGTAATCCTGCCTGCAGAGCACAGCCTGGGCCATGCACAGCAAATAAGGCCTGGAGGCACCTGAACCACAAGGTTAAATAAAATATTGAACAGCCACTCATTAAGAGCAACATAAAGCCAGGGAGCTTTCCCACCTCGTGAGCATCTACCACAGTAATCAGGGCCTGTACCCTCTGTGTGTGTGTGTGTGTGTGTGTGTGCGTGCAAGGGGCAGAACCTGGGCTGCAGAGGCCACCTGGTTTGTGACAATCCCCAGCTCTGCAATGATTTATTATGCAATCTCCAGGCTATCTGTGTAGGCGTGTGTGTGTGAGGGGAAGCTCGCCTCTCCTGCTGTCACAACATCCAAGGTGCCATGGATTAAGACTTCTCCACAGAGGCAGGGAGGGGATTTACTCACAACTTCAGCAGTGATTTAATTCAGAGCCACACCACGTGGGTGCAATTACTCACTGTGGATGAGTTGCCTCCCATCCTGGAAAAGCCATCTGCAGAGCAGCCTGAGAGCTCTGTGCAGACAGCGTGGGCCCACGCCTGCCACCATGGCTGAGTGAGGTGCAGGAGAGGCTGTGGCAGCAATGCAGGGTGGGAGGTGCAGGAGGAGCTGTGGCAGCAGTGCATGCACACCAAGGCACAGGACCTGAGCCATCCCTGTTACCTGCTCAGCCAACAGCGAGGCCAGGCTTGAGTAAGCATCTGCAAACTCTGGGCCGTACTTAATGGAGTCCCGCAGCAAGATTACAGCTTCCTCCTTCTTCCCTTGGGACCTGCAGGAAGAAGAGAAAAAAACCAGAAAGGAATATTCCTGTAAGCACTTGTTGAGGTTATCCCACTGATTAACTACTTTAAAGAGAAGTGCAAGTGCCCGGCTTGCCCTTTTCAACAAAGACTAAATGATTCATTCGCGCCTCCTCTCCACAATGTGAGCACCCAGCATTTCCTCAGGACAGAGGATTCAATGAATCAATACACTCCAGTATCTGAAGGGAGGGCACCAGAGGATGGAGGCACTGTGATCTGGGAACAGGACATTCCCTCTCACTTCAGTAGGCTGGAGACACTGAAATCCTTCATTTCCTTTACTAAAACCTTGAGGAGACTCTGCAGTTCCTAGGCAAGTGCTCTTACAGATCCACTTGCAACTCCATTATTTTGAAGTTAAAATATCTCCAAGTTAAATGTGCCTGGGATCTCTAAATAATTCCTCAGCAAGTCGATGATTAGGCTGGAGGAGTTCTGTCCTTCAGATCCCAAGGATTATGAACAGAGATAGCTGAAAGATGGCTGTGCTGATGAGCTAGGTTTTTTCCTAGCATTGCTCTGCATTTATTGCTATGGAAAATGGAAAAGATTTCCCTAACAAAAATCTTGGGATGTTTATTTATTTGAGCTACAATTTCTCCCCTTTGAAAAATGAGAAGGTTTCCTGAACAAACATCTAAGGATGTTTAGCTGGGCTGAAACAACATTTTCCTTGTGCTGGGTGTACAAAGAATACGAATAGGAGGGTTTAGAAAAAGAAACAAAGGGCTCTGGGGAAACAGAAAATATGTGAACACCTTGCTGCTTTGGCCTTAGATTTCATCTGAGAGGCATGGTCAAGTAACCAAATCTTGTTTATAAGGTGCAAATTTCAGCTGATAATATATGTGGCTTTGCAGATTTTTCCCCTTTCTAGTTGTGTAACTGGAAGAATATTTTGCCTGTGCATTAAGCTAAGTAAAACCAGTTGTGCTAGTCTTTTTCTTCTTCCAGTGCTGTTCCACATAAATTACACGAATGAAGCAAAAACAAATAAAGAACCACTTTTCTCCTACACTAATTAAAGTCTAGCTAGCTTGTCAATTTATAAAACTTTGGGATCCCTTGGCTGGAGTTTCATGACACACATTTTTATAAATCAAAACCAGATGACTGCTTAATAAAGGTATTGATGTTTGGCAGAAAATGTAGGAAATGCCCGCTACAGAAATAAAAGGATTAAGTGATCCACTCAACAGCAGTAAAAGTTCCCATTAACCACAAGCATTCACTCTGAACATGGGGCAGCCCTCTTAATTACTCTTTCATTCCAACATGGCCTCTTTTTTTTCTCCATTTGAACCAAGAACAATGTTTGCCTCCTGAAAGTGGGGGTAAAGAGGGAAAGATTATGGCATCTTTTTATGTGACAGACTGAATCACATTAAAAAAAGCAGATCCAGTAGTTTCTCAGAGGGCTTAGGCCTGCAAGATACCAAGTGCTCTGGCCAAGCACTTAAATGTGTACTTAACTTTTATGCATGCAAGTTGAAAATTAATTACTGGTTGAAGTGCTTTCCTGGCTCAAGGCCAACCCTTTGCAGGATCAAGGCCATCTCATATAAAAATCTCCTGCAATTTGGGAGAGCACAGAGCATTGAAAGAGCAGTCCAATGCACTAATTTACCATAAACTGGGGATCTGGAGCAGGAATAGTTAGGTAATGTACGTCTTCACTGTGATAGAGAGAAGAACAAATTCATCTGACAGGAGCAATCTGTGACCACTTAGTCCAACTTTTTACCCAAATTACCCTGTTTTACAATGCCCTCTCTTGACTCCCTCTCCCACCTGAGCTCACAGCCTTGCCTCTACAAACAGCATGCTCAAGGAACAGCTCTTTCCACTGAGAGCATCTCTCCCATATTTTTGCAAGTTGGAGAAGCACCAGGTTAAACCACCCTGCCAAAGCCTGGCAATGCACAGGGCTGCTAGCACTGGAGCAAATTTCATGTGCAGCAGAGAGCAACCAAGGGATTAGTGCTCTAAAGGACTTGGTAACCTTCATCTTTTATTTTGTGAAGTTATTGAGACTGTACTAAAGCCTGAAACACAGAAATCAACAAAGGCCCCACAACTGTTTGAACAAATTTTTACCAGGATACAGCAAAGCCAGAGCCAAACTCTTGTAGAGGTGCACAATGACAGGACAAGGGGCAACAGATGCCAGAGTAGGAACATGGGACATCCTGATTAGATATCAGGAAAAGTATTTTTCACCACAAAGGTGGTCAAAGACCAGAACAAGTCACACAGAGAGATTACGGCGTCTCTGTCCTTGGAGGGATGCAAGATTCAGCTGGACACAGCCCTGAAAAATCTGATCCAATCAGACTTGCTCTGAGCAGCTACCTTGATCTCCAAATGATCTCTATGGACCCTACCTTATAATAACAACCTAAGTTATTTTTTTAATCTACCGTAAAACTTAGACTGCCAGAGTTTGTGGAGGTTTTTAACCAGTCTCCAATGTTATTGTGATACTGAGGGATAACTGCAGCACTTCATGAGACACAGAGTACCCTGCAGAGACCATTCACTATCACTCAACATCACCCCTCAGTTTGCTGCTGAAGGAAAGAAAGGAACATTTCACTAGCTAAAAGGTCTTAAATCTCAACACATTAATTTCTATCTGATGTTTTCCAGATAGATAGATGGATGGATGGATGGATGTTTTTCTATCTATCTATCTATCTATCTATCTATCTATCTATCTATCTATCCCAGACAGTTCCACAAGGCTGTGTCAGCACACTCACATCAGAAGCCTGTATCAGAGAGGGCAGACAGTCCTTCCTCTTCTGAATAAATGGCTTTGCTCAACTGGGACTAAATCACAACAACAAACACTCAGGACACGTTGTGTGTTTCTCCACACAATGTAAACTCAAGATTCAGTGGAGATTGTTTCTATGCATTTCATTTTCCCCTTGAAAATGAAGCCATAACACTCTCAAAAGCTTCTTCATAAGGAGCAGGGTACTGGATATTGCAGTGCTTTAAGTGTGGATTGATACACGACCACAAATAAGAAGGTCTTGTCCATTATTCTGGCAGCAGAAAGCTGATATTGATATTCAGCTTTCTGAAATCAAAGATTGATATTCATTTCAAATGTTCATAATATATTATTTCTTGTCTCTTTGCAGAAATACCCACAGTCTATAAATTCATGAGGTATTCTGAACAATATTTATCTGTGTCTCAACAAACCTGAATTTATACAGAGGGTCAAATACTCAAAACAGAAGAAAGCAGTACCAGGCTGCTCTGTGCCACTGATCACACAGACTGTGAAAGCAGAGAGATTTCTTACTTTTAGGTAGACGTCTTCTAGGTCTATTTTAAGTAAGAAATCTGCCAGCATTGTTTAATTATCTGCTCTCCAATATTTATATTAGGCACAAAAATGATGACATACAACTTTATTTCAGGATATGTAAACAAAACCAGAGGTTTATTCAGCCATTACCCTGCAATACTTCCTGAGAACATTCATCTTCTGGCACATAGCTGTCTTCTTTATGTGCAAACAGAAAATGGAAACATCATTTTTCATCTACGACTTCCACAGAAAATAACTTATAAATTCCACCCTGTGTCCTCAAAACAGTTTTTACTCAAGTTTAAATCACAAGCAATGGATGCTTAAATAGCTTATTTGCATGGAATAATGAAGGGCAGATTCCCACATGGCAATGACAAACCCATCCTTCCAAAATCCTGGACTTCCCTTCTCTCAGCACTCCAGAGGAGATGAAATCTAGGATGATCCATCAGATTTGCACACTGTGAGCAGGATGGGTGCAGGGAACTCAGCAGAATTCAACCGGGGCATCCCCATGCCAGACAATTTCATTCCATGTCCCAATACAAGCTGTGCTGTTATTGGACATGCCTTAAGTGTTGCACATCTGTCCCCTCCTGATCTGCCCCATGCTCTGAGGCCTTTGTAAAGAGGACAGAAAATGCTTTTATTGCTTGACCATTTATCTTCTCTCTGACATATATTTAAAAATCAAAACACTCTTCATAATGTCTCATAACACAGCCAGAAAGTAATATCTGTCTGTAATATTCTGCAGATTTCCATTTTATTTCATTTATTACCCATATTAAACTAGATTTAATATCAGCAGAATATTGGCTACCATATATGTGCACATTTTTATATATATATATGAAAGGATAATTGTAGACACAGGTAGAAAATATAAATAAAGACATTGTTGTAAGAAAGGGAAATGTGAAACCTCTGCCTTGTACCTGTCTGGTCATCTCACAAGGTCCCTCATGCTCCAGCATGGCTGATATTCTTTGCTAAGCTGCTGGATCATCTAGGAAAGGTGCTGGCCAAAGGGTTTGGGATCCTGTTTTAGGGGAGACATTCATATAGGATCTGCCCACGCAGCACCTGCTTTATGTATGTGCTAATTCCTGCACTGTGAGCTCCACCTATTTTTTAGCAGTTTTTTTAAAACTGAGCAGGGAGATGAAGGCACTCAGCTTCCAATACAATTAACACAAGTGCTGTGTGCAGATGCACTGCATTGTTTTGGAAGCCTAAAGGAAGTTTAGAAAATGGGAGCAAATGGAAGTGGGGAAAGGGCAGGAGGACCCTGAGTGCTTGCTTTTGACAAGTTTAGCACAAGCATCACACACATTTAACACACTGCAAAATGTGGCACCACAGAAGGATGCAGAGCACATACAATCCAGCAGGACACACAATATCTTAGGCATCACAATGTGAAAAACATGACATATTGCACAGAAACCAAACAACATTTCTAAGACATTTTCCCTACATGTCTCCTTTGTGCTTTTCCAGTGCAGCAAGTCCAGTTTTTATCCATCTGCTGGGTCACAAGAGCCCTTTGACAGGCCAGATTTAAGCATAATTGACTTGAAATGTCCCAGCGCTTCTTCTGGCTCAGATCCTTTGTATTAATATTTTACATTTTAAAAAAAATCTCCAAAACGTAACAGAGAATAGTAACTAAGGTACACATGATGGATTTAAAAGACAGTATGTATTTTTAAACACCATTGCCACCTAAAATTAATTTCAATCAATCAAATTTGATGAATAATACAAAGACCTTTCTTTTCTCTTGTAACAAGACTGTACCACTTTCCTTCCTTATATTTCCAGTAAACTTTCTATTTAAGATTACTCATTTCCCATATTCTAACCTCAAACCAACAGATTTACTTGTAAAATTATTCTGATAATTTCTCTGCTTCTGAACAGACCAGGGAGTTCAGCAGCCCACTTAACATCCTTTATACAAATCCACACTCAAAGTTACATTTCAGGACTAGAAAGACCAAGTTTTAATGACACAGTGCCACTTTAAAACCAGACCCACACTAAGCCTGTCACAGTTTAACCACCACTGTCTGCTCTAAAAGATTTACCAAGACCTATTATCAGCAAAATAAGGGCAGTTCATATCAGAAAAATGTACTTTTACTGCTGTAGTTTATGCAGTTCTGTCAGCAAATACACCACAATATCCTCACAAAACCAAGGACCTTTTTGCTGGTGCTAAACAGAGATGTTTTACTTTTTATAATCGAACCCTTTGCAGATCATGGCTTCTTGTACAGATCTAAGTTTAGTCTTTAGATGTGGTTAGTCAAATTAATTTGCATGATTATGGTTGTCTGCTATTCTCCTTGCTACAGGCTGACACTCTAAAACAACAACAAGTGAAGTAATGAGCTCATCAACTTGTTTTTAACTGTTCAGGGATGTAAACCAGCCTTCCCCTCAAATCCAGACCTACCTGCTCTGCAGGGGAATGAACTCTGCTGCTCTGAGCATCTCACCACAAGGGGTTTATGCCCAAACTATACATATACAGCTAATGAGGAGAAGTGGGAACTTGAAGAGAGGGATTTTTTGGATATGTGTTATTTATTAGCTTGGCATCTGATGCCTACCTTTGAACAATACAGCTTCCTCGCCTGGAAATGTTCACACATCTCCACCAGGATGGGGATCTCAGGTGCCTAGGTGGGTTTAGGCAACTCATTTCTGATACCTGGAACAAATGAATTTCCTACAACTGGAACACACTCGTGAACAGCACCCGGAGTGATGTGGCACAACACAGAGGGATATCCACAATAAACCACAACTTTGTGCCAGCACTTTTGGATGGCACTAAGAAATGACACCATTTCTTCACCAGCTAGCAGAAAAAACTACTTTGGTGATGTGTGTAGGGGCAATGTGAATATTCTTGGTGCCACACCTGCACTCAACTTACTTGAGCAGGTTGCCGAGGTTGAAGAGAGCTCGGTTGTGCTGGGGGTTGAGCTGAAGGGCCCGTCTGTAGTAGTCCTTGGCCTCCACCACGTCTTTGGTCAACGTCCCCAGGTTGTTGAGAGCACTTGCATGACGCGGGTACAGCCTGCCAAAAATGGAACAGCAAGTTACAGATGCTCATTCATTAACAAATAAAGCTGATGTGGCTGACTCTGCCACCAGTGCTGTTTGGCACTCAATAAAGGCAAGAATGTCAGCCAAATAACCCTGTTTTCCCTTAATTTGCTGCAGGTCAGTTGGGATCCTAGGGACCTTTTCAACTCCCAGTCAGGTTTCCTATGGTTCCTATACATCTCCAGGGCAAAATGGAACATTTGGAAGCAAATGGAACAAACTGAAAACCTATCATACCCTTCAAGCAAAAGACATAGTGACTAAAGCAGCCTGAATGTTTTTATTCAAAATGCTTTTGCAACAAGCAAGAACTGCCTTGTCAAAAAATGTTTCCATTGGAAATAGGTTTTGATACACACAGAATCCAACACAACACTGTTTAAAATTATTGTTGGGTTTTTGACTTTTTTTTTCACAATAAAACTGATAAAAAAGTGCAAAAGGAAACCTGAAATCAGCTGCTGAGCAATGCTTTCAGGACCAAGCAAAATGGTAAAAGAATTTGGAACCAGACTGCTTGGGAGTATGAATTCTCTAAGCTTCTTGTAGCATTTGGTTCAGCACAGTTCTCCTTTTATCTGACCTGTTGATCTTCACATCTGCCTGTTTCAGTTACATCACTGAGCCCAATGCATCTCTGTTAAAATTCTCCACGAATTAGGCAGCAGGTCATGGTCCATGCAGCAGTTTAAATTCTCAAAGTTCTGCTCCTACATTAATATTTTAGTCTGTAGGTCTTTTGCCAGAAAACTCCAGAGGTGGAAGTGATCCAGAGCTTGGTGAAAGCATCCAGGACCCTTTGTCTGATAGGTAGGTGAAAACTGAGGGTCATTATGATAAGGAAATAAATTTTAGACAGACACCCACAGAGGCCCCTGGAGACCAGCTGTGTGAGAAGGTGTGAGGCTCTGAGACCAAGGCATCTGACAGTTCTTTGCCTCAGGTCCCTGATCATGGGAAAGTGATGTGGAAAATGACATTAAAAGTAGTTGGCCATGAAAGCACAGGGTACAGCATGAGAAGGGGCATTTAAAGGTAGAAGGGATTAAGATTCTCTAGTATAGCCCGACTAAAGTTTGCAATTGTTTTTAAATTCAAGACTTTCCACTGTGGGTATTTTGCCTGGAGTTTTTCACCATGTCAGTTCAGCCCTAGGATTTTCTGTGCTTAAGTACCATGAATAATTTAGCATTTTATACACTTCTGCAACATTTGTATCAGTCACAATTTCACTCCACAGCTCATAAACTATTTTGGCAAGGTCTTATTTGGGGGTGAAGCCGGCAGCATTCAAGGGAGCTCTGGGAGAAATGGGCATGAACCACTAACAAAACCAGGATGTTTCCTACCATTAAGTAAGAGAAAAAGCTCAAGTCCTTTTTTCACCTAGCAAACAAGGACTGCAAAGCCACACATTTGAGGAGAAATTGTTCAGGGATGCAGCCAGGTGTTTTTTAAAAACTTGAATCTTGAACAAAGAACCTCTTAGGGCAAATGACCACAGGCTCAGTCGTTTCCCATTTCTTCCAAGGGACTTTGACATTGTTTTGGACCAAGAAAAAGGTCTTGGAGTTAACTTTTTCAGCCTTTTTTACCAAATGGCTATGATAAAAGTGTGCACTACTTCTGTCAGTACTCACACATAAAACAGCTCCAGTATTTGACATGAAGTCACCTGAGTTATGAGTGGGCAAAAGGATTTCAGACAACTCTTGGAAAAGTCAGAAACAGATTAACATTTTACAGCCCTAAACCTGATGGTTTTTCTCTCAAACGTTCAGAAATTAATTCTGTTCTTGGCCTTTAGTGCTCCTGTGGCATTTTAGGCCCAGGAGATTTGCTTGCACCAATTTGGAGTGGAATGAAAACTCAAGATTAAAAAAGGGAATAGATTTCACCTTTAAATTGCACAGTTCTGACCAGCAGCTCCATAAATACACTTCTGAGCTCAGTGCTAAAACCTCCCAACAGCAAATCACAGGATGCAAACACATCTCCCATGTATCCTGGGCTCTATTTCTTGTGTTTTACATTTATTCATTACATCTCATTGCCCTTTCCAAGAAATGTAAGTGAAAACCCAGAACCTCAGCAAGCACAAATTACCTGCTTGGCATCTGGCCTGAAGAACTTATGACATCTTCAATTTTACATGTCTGAACAAAAGTTACCAGAAATTCTGACCACAGCGAGATAAGGTGGTGCTGTTGGGCTTTGCTGCTAGGGTTCAGCTCTTTCATTTCTCTCCAGATATTTTATTTGGAATATTACTTTTTTATGGTGGTAGAGCAAGCTGCCACTCAACTGAGTTCAGCAGAACAACCAGGCCTAAGAGAGCATTACCTCTGAGAGCCAGAGTCTGAGCCCATGACCATCCATGCTGTTACAGAATCATTGAATGTTTTGGGATGTGAAGGACCTTAAAGACCATCTGTTCCAATGCCCAGCCACTATGGACAGGGACTCCTTCTACCAGACCAGGATATTCAAAGCCCCATCCAACGAGGCCTTGGACACTCTCAGGAATGGGGCATCCACAGCTTTTATGAACAGTGTGCTCCAGTGCCTCAACATTCTTACAGTAAAGAATTTCTTCCTAAAATCCCATCTAAACCTGCCCTCTTTCTGTTTATGTTGCTTTCACACCACCCTCAAATAGCTCCAAGGAGTGGTCCAGGCCTCAGCCCAGATCAGGGTTTGGTCCCAAAAGCCAACTTGGACTTGGCCACTGTCTCTCAGAGGACACAAACATTTACTGAATACTTCCAGGTCCAGTTATGCCAGTTGACCTCAGGGCCAGAGAATGTGCACCAGATCATTTTAAATTTATTAATATGGATATTGAGTAAAGGACTAGCAGCCCTATTTAAACTGCCCTTTGTTCAGGCACACCCACTGCTGTTAACAACAGTTCCCTGGGAGTAAAAACACAGCAGAACAGTCTTGTGGCAGGATTTATGCAGGAACACAAAACTTGACCACAAGCTACCAAATGAAGCAACATTTACTCAAGAACTTTCAAAATTGTTCTGCAAGACTTGCAGATACACCAAACTTGTTCGATTTTTTCTTGTTGTAATGGAGGGAGACTCATTTACTTCTCCTGTTCTGAATTATCAGATTTGTGCTGCTTATCAAGACTTCTGGAATTGATCTCAACAAATCCTGATATTCAGTTTTAACTTGTTATGATTGTAAGTTCTCTAATGCAAACATTGTCCCTTCTCCATTCTTCATTCATATGAAGAATGTATTTATTTCTTAGAAGGCTTAGAAACACATACCAAGGCAGGAAGGTCTCCAATTAACCTGGAGTCTCTGTGCCACAATAATGGCAACACTCAGAATCCAAACTTTATTTTATACGCCATCACTCTGAATATACTGGGATGCAAAAGATCAATTGTTGGCTTATCTAGCTTGTTTTGCAACTTCTCTTAAGAAACAAAGCTTTTTATCTGGACATATATAGGGCTGTGTTTTCCTTGCCACCACCACTGACAATGGTAACAATCTGCAGGCAATATCCTTCTTGCTATGCATCTGATTAGGTAGAAATTCCTCTAGGCTTCACCTAATCAAATGCAAGTGCTGCATTATTTATGAAAGAAAGCTGAATTTCATTAAACTTATTCTACAAGTAGCAGTTCATGTAAGAAATCAGTTTATCCTTTCCTTTAGAATTCAGAATAATTTTCTTTAAAAATCTACATTCAAGGATAATTATAATAGAAGTCTTGAAACAGCAAAATTATGGGAAAGCAACCTATAAAAGTATATTTTAAAGCAGATGGAGATTTCATTTCTAAAGAGAAGACAAGTGGGTTGCTTCCTTGTTGTAGAATGAATAATTCAAATGATTCCTCCAATGCTGTACCTGCAATTGTCAGAATAAATTTCAGCAGCCTTCCCTTTAACTATTACAGGTATAGACTGCACAAGAACTCCTGTTAGTGATTATCCCCACTTCTTTTAGGTTAGCAAAATTCTCTCTAATACCACTGAACAAAAGCCCTACTGACTTGCACAGCCAAGAGATTTCCAGTTTCCCAAGACAAAACCAAGTATAAAACATACACAATCATCAAAATGCTGATGACCATTTATTCTGCTTTTTCATTTAATGCCACTATTACCTGAAACATGAGGGTTTTTGAAAAAAAATTTGAAGGGCTTTGTTTGGCTCCACATCTGAATTACAAGACAATTACAGAAAGGAGAGAAAGGGATGAAATTTGTTGTCATGACTGCAACCTATGATCCACCAGGAATTTTAATTCTTTTAATTCAGATTGAGAGAGAGACCACTTAAACAACTGGCAAGCCCTGCTCACAGCCCTGCCTGGTCTGGTGCCAGGGGTATTCAGGGGGAGGAAGGCATCAGTGCGACAACTACCCACTTGCTCCTCAGAGCATTTTGTGGTTTTTGTACAGCCATTGCTGTGTGGATTGCAAGCAGCAGGGGATGGGGCCAGACTAGCATGCAATTAACCTGGAAAACTACCATGGACAGCACAGAAAAAGCTGTAATGTCATCTTTCTGGGGTATGGGCAGCCCCCCACAACCACTGCACGATAAAAGAGGTTATTGAAAGCAGCCCAGAGACACTTCTCAGAGCTGGGACAGCCCTGACATGTCACGTGAGGGTGACTCTTCCTGATGCCCTTTATCACTCTCCAAGGGTTGACAACAAGCCTGTTGAAAGCACATTCCCAGTGACCTACAACATGAGTTCTTATAACCATTATAAAACTTGTAAGCAACTCTGGTCATCATTAATCCAACAGCCATGCCATGGCAGCAGCAAGACAAAAAAACTGCCTGCATCATCTTGCATAATATTCAAAGGGAGTCCAATCATATTAATTTATTTTATAAATTAAAACAATAAGTGAAAAATAATTTTAAAAATTAATTATTCAGTTGGAGAGATCTAGTGTGCCTGGTTTTTGTTAATCTATCTTTTGATTAAATAATGCATTTAAACTTAGCAGTCACACTGAGGCAGCTGTGGTAAGCCAGCTCCCTGTGCTGCCCTGTTACCCCTCTGTGGCCAGAGGAGAGGAAAGTCTGAAGGGCCACAGCTCTCAGCACTTCTCCTCCACACAAGAGGACACTTCCCTGACAGCCACTCTTGGCTCTCCTGGTGCCTGTCCAGCCCTACCACAAAGCTCAGCATCCATGGGGCTCCCTGCAGCCATGTTAAGCACAGGGACTCAGGCCTTAATTACCCAGGCCCCATTACTTGCTGGCAGCATGGCAATTTGCTTTTAAGGCACATTTTGCCCATTCCCATATATACTGTAATTATTGGCATTGTTTTGCCAACTAAAGTAAGAATGTTATATGAATAACGTTTCTATCTGTGCCAAGTTTTAATACTGCCCATTTTATATTTACTCCAGCATACTATTTCAAGCCAATTTTGCAATTTTAATATTACATCATACTCATTTTCATGTATTTATGTAAGTTCTCAATAAAGTTCTATGTCAGGTTGAATTAAAACATGATCTGATGTAATTCTGAGACCAGTCATCCTTCTGGGAACAATTCTGCACTGGCAACAACTCAGGTCATGGCCTCATGATGGTGTGGCACCTTGTTTCAAGAGCTGCTCTACATGATGGGGAGATGTGGATGGCAGATCCTGTGTCTTCCTCAAAAAGGTTTTCAATTTGCAACATTTTAATTTAATTCAAGGAAGGAGAGGTGATCCTGCAATATCAAGCAGCAGCAGTTATTTTTTTTTAAGTGTTCTAGCAGTTGCATCAATATTTCCTCAAAGGCAACACCCTTCAGCTTGGCAGAAGGTTTGTGGCAGGCTGGTATTTTTTGTATTTAAAAAAGCACCTGGAAATCCTGTTGAAAGTCAGGCAAGTGAGAGATCTGATGCTTTTAGGTTCCTTTGAAAGCCTCAGGCATAATCTCCTTCAGTGAAAGCATGACAGAGCAGCGCGACTCGCGGCTGTACACAGCACAGCCTGGAGCTGGGAATTACATCACACCCATTTCCACACACCCAGGGGCTCCTGACACAATGCCAGGCATGAGACAGGGAGTGCTGCCATCCCAGGCTGGGGCTGGGGGCTCACAGGGCATCCCTGAGCAGCGCTGTGGGGCCTGCATGGGCCAGAGAAGTCAGTGCAAGGTCATGCCCAACCAGGAGTGCCTCCAGCAGGACCTTGATCTAACCTGGGATCTCCAGAGGCTGAGGTATAAATATAGCAAGTGCTGAATCACAGCCAGGGATCAGGGGAAGTAAGTAAGGTCCTGGCTTTATGGCTTTGATGCCTTGTGAAGGCTGACCTAGAACAGAGGCTAGGCACAGCTAAAGAATAAAGTAGGGATTTATTAGAAGGCCTCAGTGGATGCATCTTGGGCAGCACAAGAGCCCAGCCAAGGCTACACCCCAGATGAACCCAAAATGGTCACAAAATGCATGACCAGTCACAGGGTCTCACACTTTTATAACTTCTGGTCCATTGGCATATTGCTGTTTATTGTCCAGTTACAGCTTTAGCTTATGAAGTCCCCTCCTGCTTGTTTTTCTCTCTTCAGTCCACATTGTTTATGCTCTTGGGCCTGAAATTTGGATCATTTGTCCTTGGTCCCCAGCTAGAGAAGGAATTGTTTTGTTTCCCTACTCTGTGAAGAGAGCTCACCATCCCCTAATATGAGGCTCAGAACTACACACCAAAGCAGCACAGAATCTGAAAAACAGAAAAGCTGAAACCCAAGGCATCAGCTTCTCCCCCTGCCCATCAGCCAGGGAGAGCAGCCCACAGGTGCCCTGCCACCAGCAAACCCTCTCAGCAGAGTGAGCCTCCCAGGCTGAATTGCAGAGCACCCTGACACTGAGAGAAACCTCTCCAGGACAGAAATGGGAAAAAAAAATAAAGAAGCTGAATAGATTTAATCTGTACATTGACAAAAGCCTCATGAATTCTTTGAGCTTGACATCCATTAAGGAAAAAAATACCCCAACCTACAGCAATATCCAAAAGCATGCCATTCAAATAACCAACCAGTAGCACCCTAAACAACATTATAATTTATAAATTTTCAAACTTGGGCAAGGGTAGAAGCCTGAGAGTTAGAGTTGAGGAGAAAAAACAGGATTTTAAGTCAAACAATATCACTGCTAAATATAAATAAATAAAATCTCTCTTGCTAAACTTGCATGTTCCCTGAAGTGATGAGGCAAACACGAGGTTATCAAACAGGGCTGTCTGCTTGTTCTCTCACATAAAGAATTTATGCAGGATCGACGTAGTCCTGAAAATCTCAGAAATCTCAACACACCCAAAGCCCAGCAAAGGACTAATAATTCACAACATGCCTGACTTATAGACAATGCGAACAATGCAGGCAACTCCATGGAGCCCACAGAATCTTGAGGGACCCCACAGCAAACAAGAGACCATAGGGTGAGCCCTTCAATCAAACATGGCATGAGGGGACACGATAACAACACACTCTCACCAAAGCAGATGGGGGTGAAACCACCCAGGTGCCATGGGAAGCTGTACAGCCCCAAACTGCACAGTTTTCATCAAAACAAGGACAGCAGGCTAAGAAAAAAGCAGTGGCTGTGGGAATGAGTAACCAACCCTTAGATTTGAGGTTACCATTAGCCAAAAGTGAAAGGGTAGACTTGGACACGTGCAAAATACAGTCACAAGTTTCTCTCTGCATACCCCACAGGAGAATCAAAACAGATCCTCAAAAATAGTCAAAATAGATTTCTTATTGTCCCAATAAGGAAATATTTTTAATTAGGGGAGCATTTTTCCTTACCCAGATTTTTTTATCAGTCCCCAATACATAAGAAGGCAGAGCTTTCATGCAGTTCTGAGGAAGGCCATGGAGTTGGCACCCTCAGAGATGATGGGGGCTTTTCTCTAAGATGATGTGTTTGAAAAGCCAGCAAGTCCTTGAAGGGCAGCACAAAAGGACCTGCAGCCACAACAAGACACCAGGTGTAGGAAGGGATCCCACCACCTGTAACCATCAGTGTGCAGGGCTGACACATCCATCTGTCCATCCCAGCAGGCACACCCAGCTCCCGTGGCTCTAAATGCACACACACTGTCTCTGCATCATGGCTGCACTTATACCAGTTCTGTTTCCAAGTAAATAAAAGCCTGTGCATTGATTGTTATTTGGTTACTAAAAAGCAGGAAAACTGAGCAGAGCTGGAGCAGCCCTCAAAACAGGCAGGGATTTGCTGAGAACAGGTTCAAAAATAAATTACACTGGCTGAAGTAATTTGGCCATTGTCCCATGCAACGTCTTGTAAAGGCCATTAAGTCTCTGATTCAAATGACAAGACAGCCCTTCCAGCCATCAATTACCACTAAAACACTCAACAATTCTGTCCAGCTTCAGGACAGCCACCACATCCCTACCCAATACTTCTTGAGCCCACTGTCAAAGCTCAAATCAGAACACTCCAAGATATTCCCAACTGCTTGGACATGATCCACCTCCAGCCCATAATATCCACTAACACAGAGCATTACCTGAAATCTCTATGAAGATGTTCCAGGCTTGCTCCAAGGGCCTGACCTAAGCAATATCAGAGTGTCAGAAGGGCACTCAGGGTTTCAGGAGCAAGAGCAGCCACAGCAAAGCAGCAAATGCACATTTTTTACTCACTGTAAAAACAGGCTAACAAATGGTGCTGGTATTTTAATTCTTCCCAGAAATAAATCACAGATGGTATCCAAGGCCACCTGCAGTCCATGCTGAGAGGCATTTTAAAGGCAAATACATTGACACACACACATAAAGGGCTGTAAGAACACAATTTTTTTTACTGCATGGAGAGTGCAATTTAACAGAATTTAAACAACCCCAGACATCGTTGATTTAAGATATATAAAAACCCAGCAGGAAGGTATGTGGGAAAGCTTAGGAAGAAACCTGAGTCTCCCTTACAGCATTAGGGCTTTATTTCTAAAGTGTAGTGAGGTGAAAGAACAGCCTTGCTTTTTTCTTTTCTACCCATTCCAGAGCTGCTATGAACCAATTCTGTTCCCTCAAATGAGGGATACAGATAAGCTGCTTACACTGTTTTCCCTTCTCCATCTAGCCTGTGTTTGAGTACTAACCATGATTTCATGATCCTTACGGATGCCACAAACCAGCATTCCCCATTTCCAGGCTGTATGCAATGCCCTAAGATGTATTACTTGCAAGCTCTGCGAGAGCCAGACCACACAAGCTGCAGGACCAAGTGTTTCCATGCTGGTTTCCCTGCCTCCTGGCCCACTCTCTCCTCTCTCTCACAGCTGAACAGCAGAACAGCTCCCTGAACAACAAAGAAAACCAGTCCAAGACTTCCTACATCCCTCCTCCAGAAGATGCCACAAGGGGGAATGGAGGTTTCTGCATGGCAGGCTGGTCCCCTCCCTGCTCTGTTTGGTCAGCATCCTTTGGCAGGGGAAGCCCAAGGAGAGCTTGTGGCTAGGAACCTGTTGATGGACATGAACACACACAGAAGGTAACACTGCAGCACTCTCAGGTACACACCAGTGCATTTATGTAAATAAATCCACAGTATCCCACTGCACAAGGTCAACACCTCCTGCAGGACTCTGTACTGTCAAGTATACTTTAACATCCAGAAGACAAACATGAATTTTTAGATGATGACCTTTTCCCAGACACAGAAATATAGCTTGGGTAGCACAGAACTACTATTAGCATGTTTATCCACCCAACTCCAGCAAGGAACTCAGCAATCTCCCTCAGCCCCACCCGCTGATGCTCACATTGATCTGCCTTCCATGGGAAGCACTGCCCTGGAAACAAACACAGAGAGGGATGGTAAGAACTGCTCTGGGAATTAAAATGTTGAATGAGTGCAATTGTAGGAGGTGAGGTGAATCATTTTTCTCCCCTCCATTGTTAAAAGGAGATTGATTAAATTGATAACGAATGTTCACCAATTGGGTTTTCAGGCTCTGCTGTTTTTCTCTCTCTGCATGTCAGCCCATGCGCATTGCTGAAGAGCAATAGAACAGTACCAACAGTAACATCAAGCACACAAGGCTGGGGAGAAGCAGGACAAAGGCTTGGTAACTACAAACACAGCTTAGTAACTACAAACACAGCAAAGCTGTTCTCATTCAAATATGAAGAATAACTCTGATGTCCTAACATCTTCATTAGGACATCAGATTTGTTCTTCATATTTGAATGAGGTTGTACGACCTCATATTTTCACTCACAAACAGGGGACAAGTGGTGAGATAAATTTCAGATAAAATCAGCCCTGCTTGATCTCCAGGAGCAGAGGTTCTCCAGAATTCCTAACAACAGCCACAAACCTGCAGCAGAAGCAGCAGCAAGAGCGTTAAGGCCAGCTTTCAGAATAGCCATGGTTGACTCACATCTCAGATGGACTATTTCTGGCCTTCACTTTCTGAAGGAAAAAACTCCAAGGATCTCCTGGGGTCACTACCATATGTCAGGCAAGCCAGTGAAGCAGTCTAATCCAGCAGAGTGTTTTTCTTGTTTTACTGTAGGTAAGCTGAAAGGTTTATAACCCACTGTACAATTGCTGAACACCAACTGTTTGTTGGGGCTGTTTTACAGGCTCCATTTCCATTCCCCTTTTAGGAACTACATATAGGAAGAGATTTTCTTTCATATAAAGAATTTTGTTCTTTTCATTCTCCCCATCTGTTGGAACCCAGGACATTCCTCTGACTGCCCTGGAGGACTCAAGACCCTGGCAGGGGGCTCAGAGACCTTGGCACGGAGTCAAAGATACCTGTGCCTTGGATTTTAACCCATGGAAATGATCACCAACTTTGTGTGAAGAGTTAGAAACCACAAGAGTTTGAATAAAATGACAATGAATTTATCACAGGGTGAAAAAGTAGAATTTGGGGTTTTTAGAATGGGGGTTCAGGAGGCAAGATGGAGGAATCTGGGTTTGTACTTCTTTCTCCTTCTTCTTCTTGTCCTCCATCTTCTGCTGTGATGGTGGGACTTTTGGATTGGTTTAGACTAGAAGCTCACTGTCTAACATAGGTGATAGGTACTGGAAAATTATTGTAAATAAAGTACACGTAGTTTTTAGTATAAAAAGATAACACTGCCCTGAGGGCAGTCAGTGTGCCTCAACCCAACCTGCTGGACAGACCTCAGTGGGTCAGAAAGACAATGTATTAGATAACAGCAAATAAACAACCTTGAGAACGAGAGCCCAGGAATCTTGTCTTCTTCTTTGGTCTCAGGGCTGGGATAAAGAGACTTTCTAACACCTCGGGGTCATCTCAACACCAGAGACCCTTTCACCCGTCTCCAATTCAAACGTCATTCTCCATTTTTGCATTTCATTTCAGTGTTCATTTCCCTCACTCCTGGAGAACATAATTAGATTGCACTAATTACCCAAGTCCAGCTAGGTCAGGGTGTTTTGTTACTGGCCTCTGGGCTGGGCTGAGGAATGAGTTTTCTGATGGGCCACCTGCAATGGTGATTGTTGGGACTGATTGCCAAGTTTGCCTTGGAAACCTGCCCTGAAGTTCCACTGACAGAGAAAACACATTATTCTCTTTCACCACTTTTTTGCCCTGAAGCTAACAGAGGTACACCAACATTTCCCAGCAGCGAATCCCACCTGTCTCTGAAAACAGGAAAGGGAGCAATCAAAGCATTGGGGATCAACTTTCCCAGGATTTAGCATCCATTGCTAGTATTTCACTAGGTAACCTCTGTGCACTTCAGCATCCTTTCCTGTCATAGATAACTTTTATAAAAAATCCTTTCCTTAGGATTTTTTCCTCCTGAGAAGCTGAGAAGCCTCAGGAACAAAATGTAAACATTGATTATCTGCTGCTGTGGAATGCAACAGGTGGATCTGTGATTGGCCCATGTTGGTTGTTTGTAATTAATGGCCAATCACAGTCAGCTGGCTCGGACAAAGAGTCCGAGACACAAACCTTTGTTATTCATTCCTTTCTATTCTTAGCTTAGCTGGCCTTCTGAGATGAAACCTTTTCTTCTATTCTTTTAGTATAGTTTTAATGTAATATATATAATAATAAATCAAGCCTTCTGAAACATGGAGTCAAATCCTCATCTTTTCCCTCAACCTGAGACCCCTGTGAACACTGTCACACTTTCCCACAGTTAAAATTTCCCAGGATTTAGTATCCATTGCTAGTATTTCACTAGGTAACCTGTGTGCACTTCAGCATCCTTTCCCACAGTTCCAGCTTCCCAGGAGGAAGGTGTTGCTTTGCTGAGCAGACACAAGGCAGCCAGCACTGCTGGCAGAGCAGGAGCACATGGAAGTGCCTCCTCACCTTGGTGGAGTTGGTGGAATGGCAAACTGCTCGCATTCAAGCAGCAGCGTGCAGACTGACAAGATCACTTTTTGTTTACTAAACAATTAAACTCATTCACCAGAGATCAAGCAGAGCTGCACTGTTGTTTGGCTCAAAGCTGGAATAGTGGATGAGCCATCACCCACTGAGGCAGTGCAGCTCTCCCTTTCCCATCTCCCAGGAGCTCCCAGGCAGCAAGCCGTGTCCTTATCGACTCCAGCTCCTTATTAATTCCCTATTGATCTGCTCACTGAGCACTAGGCAGAAATAATATTTTTATCTTCTGTGCTCCTGGCTGTGCTGCCATTGGATTTGAAGCCTCCCGAGTAGCATGGGTTTTCTGTAACCTGGGGAGGATGGATCCACCCACACTCACTGGGAGAGCAGGCACTCAGTGAGGGGTACCTGTGGGAAATCATGAAAGCTTGTTGTGAGAACACATACCTCAGCTGCTGGTCTGCCTACTCCCTGACATGGAAATTTACAGAGTGGTAATTCATCTTTCCAGGTCAAGCCAGTGGCCAAAAATACCCTGAACTACCAAATTCTGCTCAGGATATTACAGCTACTGCTTCCTTCTCTCTAATTATGGAGATTGGTCCACAATCAGAGCAGTGTGTGAGGAGCTGGTGCCAGTGAGGATGGGGAAACAGCTCTATAGATACAGCAGCTGTTTTCTGGGATACCTGGGCATGCTCTGGCACTGTATCCACCTGAGGCTGCCTGTCCCACACCCAGCAGCTTCTCCACTCCTCCAACACAGCCAACAAATGCAGGCAACACAGCTAAGAGAGGCTGCAGGGCTCACACACAAACCCTGGCACTGCAGGAAGGGTCTGACTGTCTGAGGGGGAAACACAGACATCACAGAATCTCATTCTCAACAGAAGAACACAGTGCGCTCCTTACTTACACCGTTCTATTGTTCATTACACAGGCCCCAGATAATTTCCCTGTGCCAGAGGGGGAAGAAGGAGTAAATATAAGGAAAATGTAAGTGCAGAGATGCACTGTGACAAGAACAAGTAGTGCAGCTTCCCAGTGATGGAGATTTCCAACTCCTGGCCTGCACTTTTGGGTCAAAAAGGGAACGTGCAAGGCGAGTTTCACTTTTCCAAACTGCCAGCTAATGCTGAAATTACTGAAGCAAGTCTAGTGCTAGCACCAGTGAGACACCAAGCACCTAGAGAAGAGCAGGGCTGGCTCTGTGGGGCTCCCAGCCCCAACAAGGCTTCAGATGCTCTATAAACACCACCAGCATGAACAGAGCTCTGTAATACAGTGGAGAAAACGTTTGCAATCAGCTCTCAAAACAGACTCTTTCATAATTGAAATACTGCAGAGCAGAAAACAGCATTATAATTACAATAAATGGGTGCTGCTGAGTTAGAGAAGATCTTTTGTCTGCAAATCCCATTTACACAAGCAGAGGGAATGGTGGTAGGAGCAGTTACATTACCCTGTGCACCCCACTGCAGGGCTTGGATCATTTTTGTCAGTCCCTCTTCTTTTTTTTTAACTTGCTATGGGCTTTACTGGTAACTTAGAAGAAGTTCAGAGACTAGATACAGGAACAACTGAAGGACTGCAAAACTTTGTGATGCTGAAAAAACCAGCACCTATCAAGCAGCAGGTCAAGGGAGGAGTGGATCACTCTACAGAAAACTGAATTTTGGTAATGGGATCTTCAGTGTGGCATTGAAAGGTATAAACTAATTCAATGACTGGAAGCTGATGTCAAACAAATCAGTCTAAAAATAAGGGAGGACATTTTCAACAGCCAATGTAATTAACCTTCAGTACCATTTACTGATGCTTGTGCTGGATTTTCCATTGCTGGAAACTTTAAAAAAATAGAAGGCTTTTCTAAATGACTTCCTAAATGCCCAGCATGGCAAAACAGAACAGGATGTTGCTCAAAAAAGCTGAAAATCACCTTCACCCAGGTTCACTCCCTCCTCAGTGACAATGAACTCCTGTCCTCGCAGGTCAGCCTGGGTGGGCTAGGAGCCCTTGGAGAGCTTTTATCATAACCCTGCCAGCTGGCCAAAAGACAAAGCATACATGTAATTTCTGGAGTTTTCTGTCACATTACATGTCAGGAAAGAACATTTCTTCCACCTCCTGGCATGCCCTATGGAACTGGGCTCTGCCCTTGCTGTCCATCAGAGCCACTCTTCACCTTGCCTGTCCTTTGTAAACATGCTTCTATTCCTGAAAACACTATCTGTGCCCTCCATGCTTGTCTTCCCTTGCCACCATGCCATCCCCCCAGCCCTTTTCCTTGCATTCATCCCCCAGAGGGGCTTGTCCTTTCTCCCAGGTCCCAAGAAGCAGAGGGGAGAGGTTTGGGGATCTAGGGTGAGCTGCCTGGTGCACTGAGCACTGCCTGGGGAGCAGCTGAGCTGCAGGAACAGCAGGGAGGAGCAGCAAGGCAAGGGAAGCTGCTCACAGGGAGTGACCCCATCTATGTGTGAAGGGAGGGTCCCCCACAGGTACCACAGGACGTGTCCCAAATTACAGCCCAGCCCTGGGCCCTGATTTACCATTCATCTACAAGCAAAGCAATTCATCCTGCTGCCTCAGCTTCCCCCTGCACAGAACCTCAGCAGTGATATCTGCGCTGCTACTGCACAGGAGCATTTTCAGGATCAATTAGTTTAGCATTCATGCAAAGCTCTGTGGACAGAAGCCTCAACACAAGCAGTAAGTACCATTATTGTTACTGCACTTCAGATGGCTACTGCACTGACATTTTCCAGGCATGCACCATTAACAATTTACAAAGATAAATGTGCCAGGAACCTGAAAATGCATTTAGGACAACTACCTCCTGCTTACCAGCACACATTCAGCTGTGTAAATGACACCTCATCCCTCAATGTGTAGCTATGGTAACATTTCTATCTCATGTACTGAAGTGCACACACACACACACGTGGAGCTGGAGGGAAGCCAGGCTACCTCATTTTATGACACACAAACACCCAGCCAAGGAACTTTCCCAGGCTCCCAAAGCCAAGCTGCTCCCATGGAGCCAGGGATGAGGAGCAGCCAGCTCACCCCATGCCTGTCAGGAAGGAGAAGGGTTAACAGCAGGAGCTCCCCAGGCCCTGAGGGACTTACTTGAGAGCAGTTTTGTAGTGGTAGATTGCTTCAACATTTCGGCCTTGGTCTTTCAGGAAATTGGCATAGTTGTAGTGCACCTTGGCGTTGTGGGGCAGGGTCTTCACTCCTGAGCTGTGAGGAGGAACAGAAGCAGGACACATGAGCAGCCAGGTTACCCCACCTCCCCTGGGCCCACCCTCTTCTGGCAGTCCCTCCCTTCTCCTGAAAAGCTTGCTGCTGATCCCAGCACCTCAACACCTCCGGTGCACTGGTGCCAGCACAGCTCATGTTTGAACTCCCAGCTTGTCCCCCGTGCCAAGTGCCCGGGGCAGACACAAATGTGTGGCAGCAATTCAACTCATCCTGGTGGCTGTCACTGCAGGCACTTCCAGCAGCAGCACTGCAACGCTCCCCGTGGCCAGAGGCTGCTGTGTTCTAAAATCTGAATTACTAAACTCAAAGACCAAACCCTAAATGGTTAATATTTAGAGGGAAAGCATGCAGTACTTTCTAAATACAGGGTCCCTGCTTAAACCTGAGTGTCATGAAGCATCTTGATTTAAAGCTGGCACTGCAGATAGCAGAAAGAGGGAATCTTTTCCTGTGCATCAGCCACTAGATGGAACGCATGGCATACTCCCAGTACCAGCACATGTGCACTGCTTAAGGCTGAGCAGACTGTGCCCAGGAGGTGAGGGCTAATGGGGACTCCAACCCTTAGGTGGCAAAACAACACTATGGCATTATGATGCATGACTGAGGAATATCTGGCTGCACAGCTACCCCATCCCTCCCCTCTGTCTCCCCTGCCACGTGTAGGCTGAACTCAACATTTGGAATTTATAATGAGGGCACAAAGACAAAAGCAAGCATATGCTTATTCGCTTAATTGAGAGCACAGAAAGCAAGGTACACCTTGCACAGCCAGAGGAAATGCTGTTCCAAGGTTAAACAGAGAAAGAAATCACAGGAGCACGTACACTGTGGAAACATTTCCCCTGCAAGAATCCAGAGAAGTCAGTGCTCTGTTTAATGGGGGAATCCTTTCCAGCACATAAACAGGGGCTCTCTGAGGAAATGGAAAATAAGGATGGATGAATCTGTTCATGTAAAAGCAGACAAAGTGCTGTTTCTTGCTCACAAGCAGGTTCCTGCCAGCTGCTCTCTTCTACTCCCAGCATCTCCAACCCTGCTACCTCAGGTAGGAAAAGCAAGGACTAGAAAATTGCCAAGTCTTGTTGCTTTGCCTTGTCTGCCTCTCCCATTGAACTTTGGTTAGCATGGAAGTTCACTGTAATGAGACAGGGTCACAGGCAGCCCCTGCTGTGGGGTGCACACCCTCTTCACGGGAAAAATGCACCCACAGCTGCAGAAACCCTTTGAGGGGGATTTCACTGCAGAACAGCACTGTGGAATTGTAAATATGGTATTCTTTTGGTTATCTGCAGCCAGTGGCATCCAGTATTACTAACACCTACTTGTGAGAGCTTCCAAAGCTTCGCCCACAACTGCCTTGCAGAGTTCAGCTCAACACAGCCACGGTTTGCCTTCTAAAATTAAAAGTGCACCTTGCATTTGGCTTCCTAATCATCAGGTATTTCCAAATTACTTACTGGGAGCACTACAGGAATAAGACATTTTGTGACTAATCGCTGAATTAAATCAGTTAATTGATGCTATTCTTAAGAGAATGATTTTCTATATTAGTTTTCACAAAGATATACTGCACCAGCAGCAAGTAATGTGTGACTGCTATGGCTGTGTTAATTTCCATTGGCCTTGGGAGCTATTAACTACACACTTACAACCTCTGGGCATTACTGGAATATTAATTCTTATACAGAGAGGGTTTCATTACATCAGCATCAGCGTTACAGGCACAGACACGGCACTCAAAACTGCTGCTCTGTCAGAGCTACGTGCAAGGAGCTGCTCTGCTCCAGCCTCTGCTGAAACAGAACAGGCTGAGCTAATGCACCAGCACTTCAGTTCTAATGAGATACAGTAAAAACAGCAAGATACATACGTTTAAGTATTTTAATGCTGGGCTGTTTTCCTTTAAGTAGAATTTATCACTAATTCTGCTGGTCCCATTTATTAGAACATCACTAATAAAGCTGCTTGCATCTGTGTGCTTCTGCTGGTGGCAGGGGTGACAGAGGAAAGGCAGAAACGGGTTTGGGTTCTTAAGATGCTCTTTTCTGCATCACACTGACCTATTTATTCTCCTCACATGGGCAAGGAGGGGGAATGTTTCATTTTGCAAATGCATGTAGCAATGAATGAAACTGCTTGGAGCCTCTGTGCTGGAGGAGGCAGCAAACACAGCTCTGGATGCAGAGGGGAATTTTCAGGAGAGTTGAGGAGTTAACATTCCTGCCAACTGGTTCCTGACCAGTCGAGAATGCTGTTTGCTCATTGACAGAGGAAACAATGATGTCCACAGTGAAAGCCAAGAAGGAAAGGGTGGAGTATAAATAACAAAGCAGAACAAAATGTTTTTCCATTTCTGCTTCCCACAAGCTCCCAGTCTCTCACAATTTCAATATAATTTTCCAATGTGCTTTTCCAAACTCTCCTGTTTCCCTGTTCCCCAGCCTGTCATACACATGCCCTCCTGAAAACCTACAGCACCAATCTGGCTCCAGCCAGAAACGAGCCCACTGACACTGGACGTCACTTCTCCAGAGGATTTCCTTCTCTTCTGATTTCTACGACAGCAGTAAGCAACAGAAATGGAACATAAACAATAGGCAAACCTTTTTACGTAACACTTCCTCTCCAGGGAAAAACAAAAACCCTATTAACCATAAATCAGGGAAATTAAATGCCACTGGTATTTTCCAACCTCAAATACCGGCATCATCCAAGTTCCACTTCAGCTGTGATCGCCTCTCTTGTTTTCCTGAGTGTGTGTTCTGCTCTACAAGGTGACTGGGTGCAGGGCTGAGGCTTCATTGATTTTCTGTGACATCCATATGAAAAGTGCTCACTTTAGAAGAACATGAGACCACTCCTGCCTCAGCAGGAACCCTGGGAAACCTCTGGTGTCTCCTCTGCTTTGGGAATCATTACCATCCACAAAGATTCTCTACAACAAATCATTCTCTGGATTAAACAAACAACCACCTTCCTTGGCCTCCTACCCTTGTACTGATTCCACAGATATCTGTGTTGGGCCATATTAAACTGTCCTGTAGAAGATGTCTAAAATGCAACAGGAATCGCTCTTTTCAGCCCAGCCAGCTTTCAGAATTAATAATACAGCAGTAAATGCCACTTTGGGGCTGAGCAGTTTTTGCAGATTCCTGAAGTCAGCAGACCTGGCTTGGGAGGGGGAGCTGCTGACTGAGAAAGCATCATTTTTGTACAGTTCCTTTGCTGGTTACAGCTGGGTTTCCAGGCACTGTCACAGACGCGGGCAGCCCGTGCGGACGCTTTCCAGGAGCAACAGGAAACGCGGCAGCTCGACAAGCCTGGAAAGGTCAGCACAGAGGATGCAGATACAGCCCACAGCTCTGCCCTCCCTCTCCCTGGCTTTGGACATTAACACTGACCACAGCTTGAGTGTGACCTTCTGGCCTGTGCACTCACTCTAGAGGGCAGTTCCTTAAATAATTAACAAGTGAGTTGTCCCTGATCACTTGCCTACACAGTGAGACAAACTGCTTGGGGATTCTAGAGATGTCTTGGAATAACATGCCTCAAATATCTCTCTATGTATTTGGCCACTTCTGATACTTGTCGTTTATTTTCATTTAGCCCTTGCACACGTGCTTGTGCATGTATGTGGAGATGCATCGTTTCCTCAGACAGCAGCAGCCTCCCCCACACTGCTGCTTTCAGCCAGCATCCAGCACGATTTCTCCTCCCACAAAACTCGGTCCCTGGGCTGAAGATTGAGTGGCCACAGTGGCCTAGAGATGGCAACAGTGTCACACAATGTCAAAATGCTGTCAGTTTTAAGAAAGGGATGGAATGGGGTACAAGCACAAAGCTAGGAACACACAGAGTATACAAACATCTCCTGGTCCAGCATAGAAAAAGCATATTTAACAGAACAGGCCTGTAAAAACCAAGGGAATCAAGACAGATCAATCCTGCAGAAACAAGCAAACAGAGGCACAAAAATTGGAGGTGAAAGGAAAAAAAAAAACTGAGAGGAGAGGAGAGAAGAAGTAGTAATTAATTAAAGCAGCAACTGCAGAAAGAAGAATGAGGAACTAGGATTGTAAGTAAAGATTCTCCCAGCACACACTTCTTAAAAAAAAATTCAACACACACAGAGAATACCAAGTAGGTTGATTATGTCTCCTTTCCCACATGTATAGATTTGCTCTGTATCCTCCTCCTGCTCTGTCCATTAAAATTTATTGTTGTTTTGCATACCTCCATCTACTTTTCTCTCCTCTCCTCATCAGCCTCCTCCTTCTCCCCACAGGGGAGATCTCTCACTCCTGGAATGACATTATCTTCTTGCTATACTATTCTTCTCTTGCATTTCCTTCCCATCAACAAGGAGGGTCCTACCAGATTACAGACTTGTGAGAGATGTGTAACACCTATCAAAGAAGATCTTAAAAGGACAACAAAAAGGCCAATAAGGGTAAACAGCACAGTGAAGACAGCTATGAGCAATGAAAACCATTCTTTAAAAAGGAACAGCTACAGAAGGAAAGAGGAAAAGAGAATAAACGTCAGCCAGTTAAACATAAACCATAATTAGGCAGACCAAAAGAGATTTAAAGAAAAACTTGCTAAAGCTATCAAAGCTAATAATGGAATACATCAGATAGAGGAAACCTGCCAAAGATCCCCTAAGGCAAGTAGATGATGGAGGTCTAAAAGTAGTGCTTAAAGAAGAAAAGACCACAGCAGATGAGCTAAGTGGATTCTCTGCACCAGTGCTGCTACAGGGAAATCTAAGGAGCTGCCACACAGGAGCCCTTCCTCACAGGGCAACACCCAAGCACTGTCTCTGACTGGAGTGGCAGTAAAAGAGGCTTTAAAGTAAATCAACACCCAGAACAGTTATGAACCCATTGGGCCTGGCAGAATGCATCCAGAGGAAATCACACAGGCAGCTATTAGCTGCGGTAGGTAGCCTATAATTTAAATGAGACTGGCACTGGGGGAATGGAAGTTGATGAACATGACTTCATTTGGCTCCAGGGAAGGGATCCTGAGGGGGAGGCAGACCAGAAAGTGTGATTTTCACTTCAGGTAATTTGGGGAAAACCATAATAAATTGTAATTCTAGCACATTTCTGGATAACTACAGTCCAACAAATAATTAGCCTTGCAACTGGAGGAAGAAGTTATTTGGGAAGCTCTGTTGGTGTTTTATAGACTCAACAGGTACATACATGTTATTGAAACTATGGAAAGCCTTTATATATTTATATATATTCCAAATATAGCCCAGTCAATCAAAATCACATACACCAATGTCGAGCACTTAAATGCCCCAAAGGGAGTTTTTAATATAAAATCCCTCACTGAAGAATTCCAATTTCTTCAAGGCATCATGGAGTAAGAGGGGAAGATCTTCTTATGAATTAATACTAAGCTGAAAGACAGCAAGCAAAGAGCATGACTGTGTGAACAGTTTTTACAGCTAGAAAAGAGTACAAGCAGGGTTTCCAAGAGACATGCGATGGCACCTGAGCTACTTCAGGGGCTCACAAAGGAGCTTGAAAAGAGGGGACACGTTTGCTGATGACACCAATGTGAATCACACTGCAAGAATTAACTACACCTTGTTGCAGAAGGAACTCACTGTATTGAAGACTAGGGAAAAAGATGGCACAAGAAATGCAGCGTTGGTACAGACACAAGCATCAGAGAGTGTGTACACACACACTCTAAATCTGCACACAGATTGATGGCTAAAAACCTGGTGTTTCCAGTCACAGCAGGTATCATGGAATTTGCATTGAGAGTGCTGTGAAATTATCAATCACTGCTTAGGAGAGGTCATAAAAGGCAAGCAGAAAATTATGAACTAGTAGAAGAAGAGCACAAAACCCAGAAAGCAGCCCTATGTGCAAAGGTGGTTCTGGCCCCTTTCTCAAAAGGATGGATTAGAGTATGAAAGTATCCAGAGAAGACTGACAGGAGCAATCAGAAATGCAGAACAGCTTCCATGTGAGGGGAGTACAAGACCAGCTGACTTTGGCATGAAAAGCAGACAGCCTCAGGTGAGGGCATGTGGCTTCAAGGCATGGAAGTGCCTTTATCTAAGTGACAAGCTGATGGCTACTCACAACTCATTCAGCACACCAGAACTAGGGGACACCAACTAGATAATCAGGCAGAAGGCTCACAGCACACAGGGAAATCTTAGTGTGCACACTCTGTAATTTAACGACAGAGCCCAGCGCACAGGATGCTGCAGAAGCCAAAACTATAAATAGATTTGAAAAAGCAGTCAGAGACATTATGGAAGAAAAGTCCATCAGTGGCTGTTAAGAGCAAAAATAGCAAGTAACTCCTGACACAGGAAGTCTTTAAACTGCAGATTACTGCAAGCTGGGAAAGAACTGGAGAGCAGCATTATTGTTGCTGGCCCTGTTCTTACAGTGCTTTCTTCAGCAGCTGCTGCTGATTGCTCTCAGGGGCAGACCACAATACGAGGTGACCCAGCAGGAATTTAAGAGTTCTGCCATCCCCTCAAAAGCCTGGGGCAGACCTCTCTGCTGGTACTGTCCCCAAACTCCTGAGCTGCAGAGGGAAACAGCTGAAGCTAAGGCAGGTAAAGGTGTGTCAGCTCCAGCTCAGAGCTGCACTGCAGCAGTGGCACCATCCCAGAACTGGAAGTAAACAGTCACCCTGCTTTGAATGGAGGCTGGAAGGACAAAATTCCATTTGTACCCAATTAAGCAGACATAACCTTATCCCTCTCTTCTGCTACAGACCCCATAGCACGCCATACTGTCCCTAGAATGCTCCTTACTAGCAGGAAATGCCCTCCTGTCACCTGCTACAGTTTAACATCGTCATTCTTAAACCTGGGTGACCACAGCTGTGCACAACACACCATAGGATGCCTGCAAGTCTGCAAATGGAATTGTCAGATTCCCACCTCCCCTTCAGTAAGAGAGTGATCCAACCTGGAAACCCTCCTGATTTCCTCTCCAAGTGGCCAGGTTTGGATTGCTGTGTGAGTCCAGGCCAGTCACCACTGCTAGAACAGCAAACAGGGATTGAGGGAGCCAGCAGGGAGCTGAGATTGGCTCAGTGGGTCAGTGTGCTGTTAACAGTGCCCAGGTTGTGGGTTTGATCCCATACTTCTGTGGACCATTCACTTAAGAGCTGGACTCAATGCTCCTTGTGGGTCCCTTCCAACTCAGAATATTCCATGAATCACTCAGAGGGGAGAAAACCCAATTCCAGATTTTTTAAAAAACATGGAAAGTCCCATGGAAAGAGCTCCAACCACTTCAGCAGTGTTTGCTGAAGACCAAAGGGTACACATAAAAAACAATTTCATACTTTCAGTGCTGCATAAATTAAACTTTGCTCTGGCCAATCAGTTAGGAAATAAAGCTCAACCTGTGTGCAGATCACCTGCGCTTCTGCAATTACTTCACAATTAGACAACTGCTGAAAGCAGCTGGAGGCAAATGCAATACATTTTCTAGCAAAACACAAAATGAAACAGTCTGTTTCAATTCAAGAAAATACATAAATGAGGCTGTTAACAGAGCTGTTTGGCAAAGAGTAATCAAATAAAATGAAATATGGTACATTAAGTTTGGCACTTTGTGGCATTTTATTTTTGTCATTAGAACATTGCTAAAGAAATTTCAATATATTCAGTAGCGTTACTATGGCATTCTGGAGTGCTGCAAAAAACCTTTGCTATGTCTTTAGAAACAAAAGCATAATGCTATCATTAAACCTACAGAATCAAAGTTATTTAAAACCAGCATGTCTTAAAAATGTGATTGTCAGAACCAAAGTTTGTCCATCAGCACGTAAACTGCTGACACCAGATTTTGCACAGTTGTCACACAACAGAAAGTGCTATTTTATGGTAATAAAAATGTTAATTAGATCAACACATCAATAGCACAACTTTTTCTAAAGAAAACTATTCCATGCAACAAACCTACTTTAAACAATACAAAAATGCAAGGATTCTCCTGTGGTCACTCCTACCTGAAAAGGGATTCTCGTGACAGCCAGATCTCATTCTGTTTCACGGTCTTCCAAGAGAAGAGCAGCAGCAGCAAAGCAAAGAGGGTTGGAACAGTAATTCTCCATTTATTTAGCCACGTAGACAGCTTTTTTAGACCGTGGACAAAAAGGATGCAGTACCCCATACTGTGGGGGAAAAAAAAAAGGAAAGGCAAAATGTACCTAAAGTTATATTTCAAGTGTCTGGTTTATATGCAAGACCATCCACTATTGCATTTATTATACAATTACAGGGGATTTTTGGACTAATGATATTTTCTGGGCTAACAAACTTCAATTCAACAGCAGTTTTCCTCAAGTCACTACACAATTTCCAAATTAATCTAAATGATAGACCCGGATGCCAAAAGTACAGTCACATACATAATATAACCCAGCATAATGGTAGCTTACACCAGCCACAGAAGGCAGCTGCTTTTCTGAACAGCAAGCTAGGAAAGCACCATGTAATAACAGTAATACTGAGCACTACTGGAGCAGTGTGGAAATGACAGGCATTTTAACAGGGGGAAGTCTCCAAACAATCCCAGTGGTGGCTGCTATTAATTCCAGTTTACAAATTGTGCAGCTGAGGCAGGAGAGCTGCAGTCAATGCTGCTGCAGGAACAGGTGACACAGACCACCAAAAGGGACAAGTGCCTCTCTGGGTCCTGCACTTCTACATCAAGGCCAGTCCAGAAGAGCTGAGATGGGCTGGCAGATCCTCCTTGCTGCCCTGCCATGAACTGACACACAGCCATCTCCAGCCCCCAGCACGTCCAGGGCTCTCCATGAATAACTACTGTGGCATTTTCACAAGCCAAATTTGGACTGAAGTCTTACTCCTGAATAAATTTACATCAATTCAGTAATTATTTACCCTAATTCAAGGGCTATGTTAATTCCTCCAATGATGTCCCTCTGAGCTGGAAATTCAGTGCTTTTGGTTGCTGTGCTTTGTATCACTAATTCTGCTTGTAATTTTTTACAAGGAATTTAAATTTCTTTTGCTCAACAAATTTCATTAGCTTATCTAGAACTCTTCACGTTACTCAGCAGCTGATTTAGTGTTAGACTTAAAACCTATCTTAGTCCAGGCAGCTCTCCCTGATGAAATAAGGGAGCAGAAGGCTCTTGAATAACACTTGGGGATGATCAATAAACAGGGACAAAAGCATAGCCCTTCCCAAACACTGGCACACCTTGAACCCCAGCTGAATCCACATTTAAAGGCAGGCAGATCACTGACAGATCACTGCACCTTCCCACACTCTGGCCAGACCTTTACAGGCTTTCCTGGTCTGTACAGAGATGTTGAAGCAACCTCCAAAGTAAGAAAAACTAGGAACAAAATTCCCCTGTCAGAGGTGACCTTGCAGGCAAGCGTGCAATATGGTGAAAGTCAATGTGGAAATCAGAAAAAGGAAAATGCTCCATATTTAAGGAGCTCTCTGTGTGCTTCTTGGCATGGTTTCTCTGCCCTCCTGGAGAGCTGAACATTGCTATTGCTTAGGCTTCACAAGGATGGAGAAGGACAAGAATTCTTCCTCTCACTCAGGAAAAAACCTGCCTTTGTTGCACAGGATTTGCATCACTGCATTGTCTCTGGAACAGTACAGGTGCCCTACAGAACACTGAGAGAACTACAGACATATGAGGCAAATCCAGAGACAACATCAGATCTGCTGATCATTCAGAACTCCTTCACTGCTGCTTTTGAGCTCTCCCATTCTTCCGAAGTGGTTACCTATATATTTATGTCAATTATGCTTGCATTTTGCTGTAACACATTTCTTGTTGTGCTTATGCTGATTTTCATTAACTCTTGTGCACATATGTATTTATTGCACCTACATTAACTGCAACCAACATTTAGAACCGTAGAAATATTGATGCCAAACAATCTAGCCTTTATAGTTATTGAACCCTACTTTAAAACCTCTGAAAAGCTAACATCAGTAATAATCCCTCCCTTTCCAACAAGAAATGCCTCAAAAGTCTGCAGACGGTTTTCACTCTGCTATTTTTCCTTTCCTCAATTTTATCCCTCCCTTGGAATTAAGTATTTGAAATAAATATTATTTAATTGCTTTAGCACAAGGCCATTTTCAAAGTAATTTCCCTATACCTTCACGTATTCAAGAACAGACCCTTCCTACAGAAACAAAAATGCAAAAGTCAATGTCTTGGTATAAATCCTGTCCCAGCTGTTGGGAATTTCTGCCTTAGCAGCAGTACCCAGTCTGAGGCACAGTCAGCATCACATTACACATCCTCCAGACCTCATGATCTGCTCTAAACAAAACAGAGTGTCCACACCAATGCATTAAAGCACTTGTCCAAAAACCATAATTATATTACTATTGGTTCCTAGTTCCAAAACCACATAATCTGTCATACCTCACTTCACTTGTTTCACCCTAGACCCAACAGTCCCAGCACAGAAATTACCTTTATCACAGTGACCATTTTGAACCAGTGAAGCACCAAACCTGCAAAGATGGAGCTGCTGCAGCAGCAACCTGCCCTGACAGTCACTGCACCTGGAGAGCCCCTCCCACCCCAGGTTCATCCCTCTTCCCTTGATCCCGACCTCACCAGGCTTCAGAGGAGCCCTTTGAAGCTGCTCTGGCTTTCATGCAGCCAGCAGCAGCCCCAGCAGTTGTACCCTGGTGCAAAGGGCCCGCGCAGGTGAGGCTGCACTCCAATGATGAAGGGAACCTGCCAGGTAATGCCTCCTCTGTGGTTAATTCTGCTGTGACCCTGCCACTGCCTACAAACACAGAGAACATTTCCAACAGATTTGCTTTTCTTCTCTGAGTGATGGGGGACTTGACTCCATATCAAATCGGGTTTTACTCACACACAGGAAAAAAATAAAAAGGAAATTTCTCAAAAGGACCTTTCATCCAAGACTTGTTTGCTGCTTGAAAAACTTATCCTTAAGTACTACATTCCACACATCTCTGTAGCTAACTGCACACGTATTTAGGCTGCAGGGTTTTGGGTTTGTTTGGTTTCTTAGTTAACTCTAGCATTTCCTAGGGAGGGAAACATTTCTCCTGAAGAGCTTTTCTCTCAGCCTTGCCACACAAGCACTTTTCTGAAATACTGTGTAGCAAAACCAAAACAATAGGAAACAAGCAAAATCCCCAAACCACTTTCCTAAATCCATGTTCCACTAGATTATTGTAAAACTGCTGGGCTTTATTCCTCTTTTTTTTTTTTCTTTTGGCTTTTGTAGGATAAGCAACAGCCTGCTCCAGCAGTGAGAAGTCTATGCTACCTTGGTCCCTGGGGTCCTGAGATACAGCCCACCAAGTTCACGTGGGCTCACAATGAGCATGCATTACAAGAGAACCTGTAACTTCAGGAATTCCATGAAGCAGCAGAAAAGCTGGGCAAATGGACAAACAGGCCAATGGTTTCATGGTTCCTCACTGTTTCAGACCCCTGCAGTATTGAAGCGGCACTTTGGGCATGCCCTAAATCACAGCAAGGGCTGAGGGCCAGGCAGCCCAGCAGGGAAACCCTCTGTGCCACTGCCAGGCTGCACACAGGGAGCTGGGTAATGACACATTTTTGTCCATCATTTCTGTGCTTTGTGAATATTGTTCCACCTGTGAGGAAGCAAAGTGAAAGGAGGCACAAGCAGATGGGAATGCAGTGGCATATAGACCTTATTTCCCATGGTGCTCTATATGCATTGCCCCATTAAAGCTAGAGCCAAAACAGCACATATTTAATATTTACAAACACATCTTGGCTAATTAGATTGCAAATACAACCTCTCCTTTGGCCATTACAGCTCCTTTCCCAAGGCAAGGCTGTTCCTGAGCATGCTTGCACACAGCTCTGCTCTCTGTGGATCAGGTTTCTCCCTTTTCAGTAAAAGTCAGGAATGGTTTCACTGCATTTGGCTCTTGTGGTGATGGCATTTCATCAAAGCCACATGTGCCACAGCCCTGGATTATCAGGATGCTCAGCTATAGCAATCTGCCTGCAGCAGAAACCATTTTACCTCCTCCAGAAATTGCTTGGAGACCTGCTGCTGCTGTGGAAAACTCCTGAGGAGCAAGGCATGTTCTGGTCATGCTTTCTCTGCTGCATTTTCCAGCTGTGGCTTTGCACAGTGCATGGTCAGAGCAGGCTGAGAACTGAAATTCTGAGAGAACCAGCCTGGACACCAGCAGCTGCAGTTCCAGCCTCTTCTAATTCACCCAGGTAGGGCAGTAAAAAGGAGTTTAAAAAAGGTGGGAGAAACTATGCAGAAAAGATGCTTTCCTCACACTTTTTAATGGTAATTTTGTGGATGTCAAATCTTGTGAGCTAGCTGCTTGGGGTTTTTTAAAAACTGATTTAATCTCAACTACACAAATGTAAACTTGGAGTAAATCCACTGATTTCATCAAAGCAGTTACTCCAGATTTCATAGCTCAGCCTAGATAAGAATCCAGATGCATCCATGCATACATATCAGTTTGGGAAAGAGTTGCCTACAAGCAGCCTGTGGAAGCATGGAAGAAACACTGCCACGTGCAGGGGCTGCTAATGCAACAAAAGGGATTATATCAAAAGTATACTGAGACCAGAAAATGCACTTGGCTTCAACATTTCACCCAGGAGGCTCTTTCTGGGCTGCAAAACTCCTTCTTGATTTCCAGTACTTATTTAAGATGACTCCCTCACCCTCCATAAAAATCAGCCCTCGCTTCCAAGCTGCTCTGAGGCAAGTTTAACCCTTGTGCTCTTGACTAAATGCACGGTGCCCTTCAGAGAGCAGCCAGCACAGAAACACTCTGCCTGCTGCCAGTTCCAAATGCTGAACACAAACACTCGGATTCTCTCACTTTTAGAGCTCCCCACAAGTTTCTAAGCCTTGGCACCACACATACATTACCTGGCACAACACACTTTACATGCTCCTTGTGAAAAATGCCAATCACTTGTTTTTAAAATTTTTAAAAGTTTAATAGTAATAAAATGGTTTAAAAAATAGTAACACAATTAGAGTAATAACAATTTGGACAAATTGAATTGGACAATATGAGACAATAGAGACAAAGACTTATGGATGTCCAGGTACCTTCTTCTGGCCATCCCGAGCCCAAAAAAGGACACACATTAACAAAGGATTAACCCTTAAAAACAACAGCCTGTTGCATATTCATACATCTCATACATGATGCATAAATTCCATTCAAACACAGGATTCTGTCTGGTCATCCTAAACTTCTTCCTCTGAATCCTAACCGTGCCTTTGAGGCGGGAAGAAGTTCATTTCTTCTGATAAGAGAGCAATAAACTCATTTTCTCTGAAAGATTTAGGTGTCCTGTGGCTGCTATCTTGCTGTGGGTCCTTTCTTCAAAAAAAGTATCCTACATAGCATCATTTCTACTTTAACATTTTTTATAACCAAAAACTATATTTAACACACTACTTAAGAGAATTAATACAGCATTACTTTCTAACACAACACATATAACATTCATTTTAATATTTGGGAAAAGCCAATCATAAAATACATGCATTTTTCACACTCCTAGTCCCAGCTACCCCAGTTCTGCAGCCTGAGCAGAGCAGAGGCACTGAAAGGAAGAGCAAATGCAGCTGAAATGCAGCTTGCAGGCAAGGCTGTTGCTGCAGGGGAAAAAAGACAGTTCATCCCTGTAAAACTCATCGGCTCTGCTCACACTTCTCTAATGGAGAGTAATTGATTGCAAAAAGCACGCTTGGCATGCCCCGGGGGCTGCTCCTGCCTCACTGCAGCAGCCACGTGTGGAACAGAGTGCTGGCAAAAATCAGCACAGCCACGGTGGTTCTTTCTGCCCCAAAAAGCACTCAGGCACACAGCTCCAGCCATGAGCTGTGCTGGCAGAGTAGCAAAGATGCTGTTTTATGAAAAATGTCAAGTTTTTCAAGGTTGGAGCTGTTTGGGCCAGAATGAATTCTGGCCTTTTTAAAAGAATGTTTCCATCTGGAAATAGAGTGTACGTGTATGCGCATGCTAGGTTGCACTTGGGTCATAAAATCATAGAAACATTAAGGTTGGAAAAGACCTTCAAGATCAAAGAAAAAAAAAAACCAAACATTTTCTGAATCACCCAAAAGATCCAGAAACTCAGCAGCTGTGGCACTTCCTGCAAACTGGATCACCTGGATTCAAAGCACTGTGCCAGGTCAATGTCAGACCTGGGGATGCAGGTGGATGCACATGTAGGGTTTTGAATCCTCAAAATTCACCAGCCATGAGAGCCCATGTGCTGGTCTGGAATAACCACACTGCACTGGCCCAGGTTTGCCAGAAATGCAGAGAATTTACCTTGCACTCCAAGTTTGCTGCTGGATTGAGACTTGGCCTCACAGCTGGTACAAAGATAGCCTAAACCCAGCAAGTTACAGGCTAGAAAATGTAGCAAAAGTGCAAGCATGGCCTAGGCCAGGTCCAGATCAAACTGCCACCACCAAGTGCTCCAGCAGGGTTCAGATCAGCACCATTTATCCCAAAAAGGTACTGGGGTGTGTGGCAGATAAACCTGGATGTCCCAACTCTCAGATGGGTCTCCCCTTTCCAAAGGGGCACTCTGGGCTGCTCTCCCCAACCATCCTTTTTGTTGTCCATCCCCTTTTGACTGTAAACTTCATCTTGGGTTGGAGAAGTCTTTTGTTTCTAATATTTTTGTCTAAAGCTTCACTACAGTCAGCACACCTTGGGTTAACTACAACAAGGTATTTTTCACAGGATGATATGAGTATCAATGTACCAAAACTTGCTCAATCAGACAGTACTAGAAGGGAAAAATCCGTTTAACAATCATGTTTTGGATTAAATGTCCAAAGACAAGGAGGATGTAGGGTGTGTCTGTGCCACAGAGTAAGCCAGCAGCATTCACTGGCACTGAGTTTTGGGAACAATAGGAAAAGCATTGTTCAAACTGCCCCTCAATCAGTAAGGCTGACATGAAATTGGTATACATTTTCTTGGTCACTAGAGGTTCTGAAAGACTTCAGGAAGACCATCAAGATATAATAGTTGCCAAAAAATCCCACTGGAAAAAAAAAATCTCTACAGCTCCAAAGTATCAGTGTGACAACCAAGAACCAGTAACATACTTAACTTATATTGAGCCTGCTGAATAAAATACCAAATTTTCACTGGAATTAAGCAGGCTTTTCCTGGAATAAAGTCTGCGGGTCATAATACAAAGATATAGCAAACTATAAACACTGGAAGAATATATCTAACTTGGAAAGGTACCTTATGAGTTAGTGCAAAGACTTTGTCACTGGCTCTAAATTAAAATCTATGTAGGCTTGTACTAAAGGTACTTAGACATGATCAGCCAAGTAATCAAAATGATTTACCTATACTAGCAATGTGATCCTCCAGGCAGAATGTGATGTAATTAGAGAAAATGCAGGAACTTCTCCTTATTAGAGAGAAAATATGGACTAAAAATTAATGATTTCACTAACCCTTGAATAGCTATTCAACATTTGGATGCATTTCCACTTCCTTCCAAAAAAGTCACATGATAAACAATCCCCTTCATTAGAGTGCTGGAGTCCAAGATTTCACATCCAACAGATTTCTACCTGAAATATTTACAGGTAATACAGAAACCTTCCAGGTTTCTAATTCCTATATGAATTACAGAAAGAAAACATTTTATAAATGAAAAATCCAATATAATTCTATGAGGATTCCACAGAAATTTCCCTACATCTTATATAATTCAGTGGAGATGGGTCTGTATGCTAGATTTAATTTAAATACTGTCATAACTTCTGGAATTCCATAACAGGAAATAATTTCGCATGCAGTTCCATCACAAGTCTCCAAAACCTCCAAAAATATAAGAATATTATCTATTAAATTTCACAATTTAAAGGCCAATGTATTACCTTGTAAATAAGAATTCCACTTTTAATCAACATGGCCAAGTAGATTACTTCCACAAGATGACATTAACCTATTATTTTAAAAACCAATATCTTTACCTATCTCTATTATTTTCAAGAGCAAAATAAATGCATTTGAAGGTTTTCCTTTAGCTTAATCTATCACAACAAAACCAGAAATCTTTGCACTATAGCCATTAGTGCCCATAACTCCACAAAAATATAGCTTTTTCCTGTACATGCCCAAAACACAACACATTTCTCAAAAGCATGCTTTAAATTTAGTTAAAATAACTCAATACAGCAGCCTAGACCAAACATGCCATGAGCTCATCTTTTTCAGCTTTGCGGAATCATTTCAGTTTTTTATTCCTACATCTTGACTGCCTTTTGCCAAAATATATGGCACTGGCATCTCAGCATTTCTTGCCTGCATTAACAGAGGTTGGCTGCTTTGATTTCTCCTTGCAGTGTTTAATAGGGATGGGGCAAGCCTCCAAAGGCAGGAGCTGGAGTTCAGACACGCATCTGCAAGAGAGCTGCTCACAGCATTTAGCCTTTATTTCTCCTTTATTACTGAGAGCTCTCTCTGCCCCCTTTTGAAGGGCAGAGAGGAGTTATTAGCCCTGTTCCACAGATGGGGAAGCAGCACTGGGTCACTTGCCCCAGCTGAAGTCCCTTGCCTTCAGCCACTTTTTGCAGAGTGATGCTCAAATTAATACCCTGCAGGGGACACAGGCATCCCTCACAGGAAACTCAGCTGGGGCTGCACTCTGGCCTGCTGCCAACACATAATGGTCTCCCATTTCACTCCCAGTGCCCTCAGGTCTGCACCTGAATTACAGGGAATATAATCCAGCTCACTTCTTTTGAACTTGGGCTGCCCCGTGGCCCCCGCAAGAACGGCAGCAACAGAGCAGGCAGTGAAATCATGTCTGTTCAAGGAAACGGAACAGGTGTAATTTGGATTCCATACACAAATCCCAAATGATTTGTGGGCTTAACATGAAAACTGCCAAAATGCTTAATTGTGTCATTGAATTGAGATCAGGGAGAAGATAAACTGGCTCCACTGAGCCAGTGAGACTTTCACTGCTGGCTTCACTGGGTCAGTGTTTGACTCCAAATAAAAAGAGAAGCTTCTTCTGTAAATCAGATGATCCTTTACAGGATCTGATCTAATACTGAAAGAATTTGGAAAGACAAACAGAAATTCAGCTCCTGGTGAACTTGTAGCTTCAAATGACAATAAAGAAAGGAGTGGCACAGGAAACTGAAACCCCATTGCACAACTGGTCTTTAAGAAAATTAAAATAGTGTGGAGTACATGCTCCCAGGAGAGAAGCACCAGTAAGTGCCATCCCCAAGTGGTTGCCTTGTAAGCACTGGGCACTTCTGCTCAGAAATTATCAGGTTCATAAAAGTCACAGATGATTCCACCACATACCAGGTTCCTTTTTCCCCCCCTCCAATTATATAAGTTACTAATGTTTGGGATTACACCAGCTGGAAAAAATGCATTAGCACAAACGATTAAAAACATGGTCTCTGCTTTGCTACAGCATGAAGAAAACTTTACCATGATGTGTTAATTTCTTGAAAAATACAAGTGGGCTTTTTCCTGGGTGATGGCTTTCTTGCAGATTTTTAAGATAGATGGTGAAGCAAATGCCATCCTGTATACAGCAGTGATCTCATCTCCCAGTATTGTCAATTAGGGTTGCAACATCAACTCCTGATATAGTGAGCAGCTGGCCAAAAAACCTGACAGCAACCTGTAATTGCCTGTGCTGGGAAAGAGTAACTGTGCACCCTGCAACCCATTCACTGCAATATCCACCAGGAACAAGTGGCCATAAAAATGGGGCAGGTACCACTGGATTGCCTGTTGCTTTCAGCAAATTGGAAATAACCCACAGAGTGATGTTTTGGGTGATTTGTTGGTTCATTTGAGGCTCTGAAACCAGCTAAAGTTGTCCAGTTATGGCACAAGAGCTCAGCCAGGAGCCACAGCTACCAGGGAGCAGTGAAAGATGAGCAAACACAGAAATTGCTCTGGTAGGAGAGGTCTGGTCCCATGAGGTGAGGGCAAGCCCAGCTCTGTGGGAATGTCAGTAGAGCAGGCAGCTCCTGGACAGCCCAAGAGTTTGCATTGCTGCTCCTGTTCCTGCACACTAAAGGGCCACAAAGGGGAAGAGCTGCTGCTGCTGCCTGACATCAAATTGCTCAGGACTCAGAACAACTGCCTGCCCTCAGTCATTCTGCAGTTCCAAACAATTATACTGTCTGTGGGGTTCTGAGCAGCATTTGTATTGACATTTTGAAGAGGGAAAAAAACTGTAATTTAAGTCTTTCACTGACTCAGCTTTTTAAGTGATGCCACGCTGGAAAACTGGTCTAGAGAGTGGTATCCTGTTCATCACTCCCTAGGTATTCTACACCTTTTGACCTCCTGAAAACAAGTTTTCCCACCTTACACACAAGAAAAAACAAACAAGCCAAATTAAAAGTTAAAAGACAATAAATTGTTTTCCAACTGAGTTTTTCAACCTAAAGTAATACTATTATTAAAAATACCTAATTTAAACGAGTAATTCCTAATTTAAATGAGTACGTTTGTAACCTTCAAATGAAAAATAAACACAAGAAATATTTTCTCCAAATATTTCTGTTTAGCTGAACACAATTAAAGAAAACATCCAAGCATTCTGACGTGGTTTGTATGCTTCTCCCCTGAGGCAGGGCTGCAGACAGAAGAGGAATTGTTCCAAATACCCATCAATCCCCAGAAGGCAAGGCCCAGCCACATAATTAGACACTGAGCAAAAGGCTTATTTATTTCTTCTTTCTATTTATAATATCTTTTACATAAATCCTTGGGTCCTTACTTAACTTTTATTGAAAAGAAAATGCTTGACATTTTCCCCAGGTACCTACTGAGCACCACTGAATCAGGACTTCAGGCTGTGACACACATACTCCACTGTCCCATCCGTAAAAATGCAAGTGCCACATCCATAAATATTAATAAAAGGCTATTGCTTGAAACAGAGAGAGCAAAGTGCCTTCCAGAATAAGCCCAAAAACATAGATCACCAAATCCTCTGAATCTCTTTGAGGACTTTTGTCTAAATAAAACTGCATGGCAACCTCTGACTTGCTGAGTTTTAGAGACTGAAGGGCAAAGGAAAACCCCTTTTCAAGATGTAACTTGAGAAAACTGCTACAGGCTGTTCTAAATAAAGAACACGAGCACTTCCTTAGCCATCCTTACTAAATTGCCATCCTCCTGAGGGAAAAAGCAAAACAAAATCACATTGTTTTTGTGTTGCCATAGTCATGAATGTTAGCAGAAGTCCCCCTCACCATCCCTGCAATTTTGGACCTGGAGGATGCCAGAGATGCTCAGCTCTGTCCAGATCATTTGGCAAGGAAGTCCCCACCTTTGCCATGCACTCCCAGGGTCTGCCTTCCCTTTTCATGCCAGCTACCTGCCAGCCTGGGCTGGGAGCAAAACCAAATGTTGCAAAGCAGGACAGGAGTGATCTAAGCCAAATATGAGATCCAGGGACTCTGACACAGACTTAATCCTTCTGCCTCGGTTGTTCTAATTGAAAAAAAAAGAAAAAGTAGCAACTATCAATCACCTACTTTGTAGGTCATATATTTGCAAAGCCCTCAGGGAGATGAAAAGCATTATACAAACTATATGCACACATGTTAACGCTGATTAATTTTCTCTGTGCAAACATACCCTTTTTTCTTCTTCATTGCCCCTCCTCTCATTATATCAGCAGCCTCATCTGGGGGAGGACGAGGAACTGCTGACAGCTGAAGTATTTTCCGCAGTTGTTCTTTTGAGATTCAGAAATGCAACCACTCAACACAGCCCTGTGTTCAGCTGACTGTTTCCTTAATAGCTTTGCTCTTTCATGTGTTTCCTCATTTTCTGTTACATGAATTTAAAGCAATCTGATTTCCAAGTTAATTTGAAATGATGCAGGATCCATTAGTTGAGGGTATCATTTGCAAAATAACTCTGAGAGACAACTTTCACTCACTACACTTTCAGGTGTGCCCTCAGCTAACAAAGGCAGGGCTAGTGATGTGAACAAAGTCAGCAGAATTCAACCTAAAAAGCATGTCTGTGTACAGAGGCACAGGGATACAGCCCAACTGCATAAGAGCCTTATAACACTTGCAATAGCTCCTCCACAGCCTGAGGTTTACACCAATGAGCAGCTTTTTTGGGACAGTGCTTACACCAATGACAATCAGAATATATACAGCTTTTCAAAAGACTATCTGTAAGCAGTTTTCTTAGGATGTTTGGCTGCACAATTCATGAGGAATAAAATTTAAATGTTTTGTGGAATAAAACTTCTGTTTCAGTTGTCACAAAGTAAGCCAGGGTGAAACTGAGGACTTCTGTTTTGGCACCAGCTCTGCAATGGCAGTTCCCATGTGATATAACAGAGGCTGCTCCCCTGCACCAAGGGTAGAATTGGGATTTCTAACTTGTAGCATCCAAGACAAAACATTTACTTATGGAATAAACTACACTGGCACAAGTTTCCCAGAGCTGCTGTGGAATCTCCCTCTTTGGACTCAAAGCTGTTTGTACCTGGTCCCAGACAACTGGCTCTGCTTGCACAGGGAATTGGGACCAGATAACCTCCCAAGGTCCTTTCCAGCCTCAACCAGCCTGTGTTTCTGTCAAATGGGCAATGGTTTGGTGCATCTTGGATGGATGGCCTCTGAGTGTCACTGCAGCCTCTGGTGTGGACACTGTGGAGATGTCACAAGCGACACCTCAAAGCTGTCCCTGCATAAACACAACCAGAAGAACCCAGACAGCTGAAGTGGCAATTGCTAGAGGCTGGAAGCTGAGGGGAAATTCAGAGCACTGGCTGAGGGATGGAGAAGTGGCTGGATTTTCCTCCTCCTGTCCACCAAGTGCAAATCTCCACGCTCAGATGTGTCTGCAATCAGTAGCTTACAGGCAGGAGCCCCTGTGCATATACCACAACTGAATCCAGGAGCCTTCTGAGACAGCAGAATTCTCCCTTGTATTTACTGACCACCTAATGGAGTGGGAAAGCTGAACAAGAACCCAATAAAAACATGACAGGCTAATGTTCCAGCTGCTGTCTTTAAGATAAAATCATTAAGGAATTTAATTTGATAATGCTACCAAGAGTCTTGGAGGACAACCCTCAAGAAACAACACCTCATCTCTGTATTGAGCTGTGTCAAGCACACACACACAAAAAAAACCTGTGTTTAAAAAGAAAAGCAAGGATTCTGAGTAGCTTTGCTCCTGCCAAGCAATCTGCTCTCAGCTGACTATAAAATCTCTCATGCTGTAACACCAAAACTCCCAGGCAGAGAACACACTGACTGGCAATATAATGTTTGAAGTACTTAAAAGGGAAGAAGCAATCATGCCTGCTTTCAGAAAATGAGATGGTGGTCTCATTAGCAAAAAAAAAATTCAATTGCAATAGTTACCTCGGCATGTAAAGGACTCGCTCTGCCACCACAAATCCCACCCTGAAGAAGAGGTTGCTGGCTGGGATGAATGGGAAAACCAGGAACAACAAGCCAACCAAAACTTCTTTGTGTTCCAGTTTCTGCAATAATACAAAATTAAACAATATCAACTAAAAAAATCCAACTTGATTCACCTCTAACTTCTTTGAGGGTCATAAAAAAAGCAACTTAGATGAACACTTGGCATGTTTTGCATTTGAAAGAAATTTTTACGAGACACTAAGTTTATATATTTATGCACTCCTGGTGCATCTAATATGCTCAGAAAGTGCACAAACACTACCCACTGTGTCTATTATTACCCTTGGTATCTTTCCCAAGGTCAGCTCTACTATATGCATGGCACAGCTATCACCTAAGATATAACTCATATTGGTAATATGTAAGTACAGAGTTGTGTGAATGTATACATTAGCATGTCTACGACAGTGTGACTCTATGTAAATACACAAATGCATATCACATGCATACACAGAGACTGCTGTGTTCAATCCTAAATGTTTACAACAGAGAAAAGGCTGTTCAATCAGTCACATTTTGTGTAAAGAAAACTGGCCCTAAGTGACACGTTAATGCAGTCATTTTATCTCTTTCAAGGAAAATATCTACACTTGAAATGATACTTTTGCACACAAGGTCTCCACAGTCATACAGAGTCAGAAATCTGAGACATGTTGCATGCTAAAATTAATGTTTTTCACTTGAGCTCAGTTAATGCCCTCCACTTGTACTCACTTTAATGTTAGCTGACTCTTTGAGGAGGAATGGGATTACCACATGCAATTCCAACCAAGTGTGATCCGTGGGGCCAGACTGGGGATGCCGTGGCCGCTGTCCTGCCATGGAGAGACCCAAGCCCCCTGAGCAAGCTGAGCTTCAGGCTTAGCTCCACCCCAAGAGGGTAAATCAGCTCTTGCTTCTCAAAGAGTGGCACCAGGATAGAAGTGTAGCTTCAGGCCTGTTCAATCACCCAGGCAGACATCTGTGCTCTCCTGGCTCAGACGCTGTTTCTCACTGTCTGCAGATATCCCGAGAAGCTTTGTCATGCCCAGAAACAGATGCAACAACAATCACCTAATGGTTGCAGCACTCTGTAATTGTAGTGGACAATTTCTCAGTTTTGGAGAGCAAATTGACTTCTCTTTGCCAGAGGGAGCTACATTTAGAAACGTTCAACAAGATTTTTGAGTAGAGAAATGGAGTCCCATCAATGATGAGGGGCCAAGCAGTACAAACTGTCCTGCTTTTGCACAGACTGCAACTTGCCACTGGCCTAGAGAGTGGCTGAAATTCAGGAGTTCTACTACTGAAATATATTTATCCTACTCTATGGGAAAGACAACAGGTCTTTTCTCTGGGTACCAAAAGCAAGGGGACAAGTCAGGAGGCTTTGATGTCCTTTTGGAGGAGCTAAACCACAGGATCACAAAAATGTGCACGGATCTCCCCTGGCTCAAAGATGAATCATGAGGCAGAGAGAGGAGCAGAATTCACATCTCCAGACTTCTTTATCAATCTGTGTTTTAAATAGCACCACAGTTATCTATAGTACTCCAATTACCCACTTTTTCAGTATCCTGGATTCACAGTTACTAGTGCCTACATGCAGTCACAACAGCATCTAAAGTACATTATTTTCAGAGCTGAAGGAGACATCACTCCATATTGATGATGAGCAGAGGTGCCTGGTAATTACAGCAGAAAATTGAATTTGGATGGAAAAAAGGGATTAAAAATTTCTTCTCAACTCTGAATCAAAATTACCAATTCTTGCTCAACTTCAATTTCCCTCCCCATCTAGATCTGGAAATATATTCTATTTTTCTCCTGAAATGTGGCTCCCCCTTCCCACTTTGCCCAGCCTGATCATGGTGCCCATCTTCTGCTACCACTCTACCCCAGGGGTTTGACACTAAGGACCAGGAGGCACAACAAGGTATGTTGGGCCAAATGCAACGTTCTCAGCCCCCAAATACACATTTGCTTTCAAACAAACCAGCTATCAAATATTTCTCCAGTTGTTGATCATTAAATCAATAACTGGGAAAACAATCTCTAGTTAAACATCTCTAGGAAGGACATGGTGTTATTCAAGGCTGCAGCACTGCAGATAAGCAAAGGAAACTGAATGCTAGAGAAAGACAAATAAAACTTGTTCATCAAATGACAAAGAGGGAAATGTGGGAATTAGCTCAGCTGAAGGATCAAATGGCTCTGCATGCCCTTTTTCTCCCCAGAACAAGTCACAGCTCCATGCTAATGCCATTGAGGGCTGCCAGCTCAGTCCCTTGGGCAGGGCTCGGAACCCAGCACACACAAACCAGCCCCATGGAGCAGCAGATCCCTCCATGGTGCTCCTTATTTCTGCAACAAAAACCACCTGGCAGTGCCCTTTTTAAATCTTTCCATTAAGGCAGAGGCCTTTGGGAAGAGCTGGTCCTCAAAGCCAGGCTTCAGCTGGTTCTGTGCTATGTGTGGTGGTGCCCGTGAGCCACTCATGGGGCTGCAGGAGCAGAGGGCAGCAGCACCTCCCATGCAACACAAGCCATGGGAAATCCCCTCCATGTGTTTTTCTAAATAAAACAAATCCAACCTATACATAACCTGTTGCATTTTCCTGGCAAAGAAATAAAAGAAATATTAGGACCATTTCTTTGGTTTAGCCCCTTTAGTCATATGATCCCACTTGAGATAGCTGAGGTAAAGGTGTCAGAATCAGCATCTTCCAGGTGCCCAGAGCAGTAGTAAAAGCTTTTAAAGAGTAATAGGCAATTGTGTTTGTCTTCCTTTCTGCTTAAAATAAAATAGCTAGGGCTAGAAATTATAGATCACTGCATTCAGAGACAATTCCTTTCCTCTTAAAGACAGTGTTTTCTTTTGGAAATACAAAGCTTGTCTTTCTGTCACTGTAGTCTCTGGTGGGGGGGAATCACCAAACACATTTTAATTAACTTCAGAATGATTTCTCTTGTCAAAGACAAACCAACTTCAAATCAAAATAGCATTTGTTATAGTAAATAGCTTGGTGGGAGGGAGGAGTTTTGAAAATCATATCTAACTCATCACAATTAGGCCTTCATTATACTGTAACAAAAAAACCCCCACCAATAAAACAACACACCAAACCAAAAACTGATTTAAAAAAAGAGCTTTCTAACTTTTATTTCACAGACTTATCAAACAACTAAAGAAAACTATTTCTCCCAAGGGCAATGCAAAAAAAGTGTCCCACTGTCTCAAACAGAATATCAAAGAATCACTCCAAGGTCAAACATGATCAATACAGCAATAAATCTCAAAAACTGCTTCCTTAGCAATGTGGGGGAAAAGGAAGAAACTCTAGAATTTATAACTGAAGAGATCTTTCCATTTTATATCCCATATTCCACTAAAGCACAAGTCTTGTACAAGGCAGAGCCCTCTAAGTGTGAGTGCAGGAGGAGCACAGATCACCTCAGCATTACTGCCATAACTGTGGCCTTGCACCAGTGAATTCCTTACTCTTGCCCTGGAGGAGGCATGGTCAGAGGTGCCAGATCCATGAAGTCTGCACTGTGCTGACAGCACTGATGTTCACCTTGCCTGGCACCTCCAAGGGCTGAGGCACCGGAAAGCAGAGCTGTGAGCCCAGCATTTCTCCTGGCTGGACTGAGCTGCACCTCAGGGAAGACAACAGCTGGGCAAACAAATGCAAGCAAATTCCATTCTGTTCTACCTCAGAATGTTTCTGAAGGTGTTTATACATGCTTGCCTGTTTGATGGAAAGGCAATCAAATTGGTTTAATTCCTTTCTCTGTTTTATTTGAGAATGAGACAAGTGTCACCTCTCCACCATTTAGATCCAACAGCCCCATGGAGTAAAGATCTCCTTCCTACCAAAGGCATCAATCCCTGTGACAGAGAGCTCTGGATGGCCCGGTGCAGTGAGATGTTCTGCTTGGAACACCTGACTGCATGTGCAGAAAGCTGCATCCAGCAAAGCTGGTAGTGCACAGCTGTACCAAAGCAATGATTGCTATTACACATTTTCAAACCCTTCCAGGCCTGAGAGGTAAGTGCATTATCCATCAAAAGAGACACAGAGGCCCAGAGAAGCTGCATGACTCTCTGCAGACCACAGACAGAGGATGGCACTTCTTCAGTTTATTCCTAACATCCATTTGTACAATCCCTTAGTGCAGACTGCACACAACCCTGCTTCATCTATTGCTGCTGTGTCACTCTCTCCAGTGGCTCAGCAATGTGACTCCTCAGCAGCCTGCACCAAACCACTGTGAGCACCTCACCTGGCAAGAGGTCAGCATCTGCAAACACCCACTCCTGCACTTTCCACATACACAGCATTAAAGATAAAAGGGATGGTGTAGAAGCATGTCAAACTCACTCTCCATTCATGCATAAGGTGATAAAAAGAAAGCATTAAGCTAATCAGGAATTAACCCTAGGGATTGATTCCTTCAAAGGGAAAAAAATAAATCTCTGTGGTTGTAAAGCTGACAGGATCTGTGGGTGTTTGCAGGTCTCACCTGGCTGGTGCACACACAGATGGGCCATGGCAGAGCTGTACCACACTCCATGCACCATCAGCATGCTCTCCTTCAGGACACAGCAGAAACCTGGATGGGACACACATACCTTGATCTACTGTGAACAAACAGCAGGGCACTGTGGTTATTTCACTCTGCTGCCTGTGCCACTGCCTCCAAGTGAATGATGCCAAAAGTCAGGTGTCAACAGATGGCCTGAAAAACTCAAGCATTTGGTAAGCAAAAGGCAACTTACCAGCTTCAAAACTGCCTCAGCCTGTCTTAATCAGCTTGCTCCTAGAAAAAGAGCCACAAATTCTGTAATCACTACACTTTATTAGGAGTTTTATTTTCTCACCTCATTAAAATAACAAAAAAAAAATTAAAAATCAGCATCTTGAGTAGCACCAGCTACTTGAATGCCAGGCTTAGTAACTTGCTCATTTCCTAAAATAACTAAATTTTTCTTGGTGATCATCTAGTTTTGATAGAAATAGCCAAAGATTTCTAATGCTATTTTGATAATCACTGCTGACTGTGTATTAACTACCTGACACACTGACACTATTTCAAGCATTTGGCAACAATAGAAACTACATTCCAGTTCACCAGCAGCAGCACCTCTTCAGGAACTGGTGCAAACATACACCAGAAAGTGAAACATAGAGTCCGAATCTGAAACCAAAACCCTAGAAAGGAGCACTGGCTTCCTCACCCAGGATTATCTGAAGAGAAATCCTTGGCAGACATCTCAGACTATCCTAACAAGATCATTCCCTCTGTTTCCAGAAGGAAGAAAGTCCTGGTCTGTACCAGGTAAAACAGCACAGATTTCAGAAATGCTGAAAATGCCTATAAACTTTACCTGCATGAAAATTGTGGGTGCTCAACACCTCTGGAAATCAGACTTTCAATTATGGAATTAAAGCAGAATGCAGTCCTTTCCCATTCCCATAACAGGGCACAGAAATATATCCCATAATATTTCATATTTTATATTAGCATCTCAGAGTAAAATTTTGATATTCACTATTTTCTTTTTCCCTGTAGAAGTCAGCTACCCATCCATTCAGTTTTTTTTTAAACCTGTGTGTTTATGGTCTTTCTCACCCAAGTTTCTGAAATTCCCTTAAAATATAAGCTCATTTTCCCAATCCTTAATCTCTGCAACCTCTAATTCCACTTGACAAGCCCATTTGAGCAGGATGAAGAAGCACACAAATCTTTGAAAGAGAAGTGGAACATTCCAAAAGGAAATAGAAAAATCAACAAATTGCTCCAGGAATTAGAATAATCCTTTTCACCTTGTGGTTGCTTTTCATTCTGTGACTGCAGGCTGCTTGACTAGGTGGGGAAAATAAAAAAAAACCCACAAAACAGGTAAAATTCAATGCACAAATTTGCAGTACTTAAAAGAACAATCTTTGGAAAAGCAACTTGGTTCATGGTGAATTTGCTCTTGAGAAGGTAACATGGAACAAGAGGAGCCTAACAAAAAACAAAACCCACACAGCAGCTTGGAACCCCAACGTTTAACTGAGGCCAAGCAGCCACAATGAACACTCATTACCCCTCCCAGCTGTAAATTTCTTACTCCTCATTTCACCTACACTCTCCTGTTCACCCCTGCTACTGTGCCATTTCAAAACCTTTCAGCTCTGAGTGGGCCTTGAAACACTGACTCAAATCAGAATAAGAAAATGGCAGAATAAAAGGAGTAATTCAGCCTTACTATGCTGAAAATGGCAGACCTCCCTGCCCCCGTGATAATTACCTCCACCACCACGCTGCAGGCAGTGAGAGCCCATTTGGTGAGATGCTGAACATATTCATAGGGAGCCAAATCAGAGCTGCTTCAAGCTGTGGTTATATTTACTCTGAGCACCACGCTCCAAACCTATTTCCAAACATCCACCGCGCAAAAGAAAATCCGACGCACAAGGTGTTTTGAGAGTTCTGTGGCTGCTTTTTTAACCCAAACCAGCAGTCACATGCAGACCAAGGCAGCTTTTCCCTTCTAGTCTGTCAGCTGGCACAGAGAGCTCCCTGGGAAGGCTCCCCTGCTCCTGCCAGCCCCACCAGGGACCTGCACGCTGCAGATGCGGCTGCAGCACTCGATGGAGCAGAAATGCAGCACTCAGTGAGCCCGGGGTGCCCGCAAGGGGCTCCCCCCTTCCTCCAGATCTCACTGAACACTTTCTGGCTTATTACTCTCCCCCCCTGCAGCAAATATTAACAACAGAAGCAGCACAGGAAAAAACTCGCTGCAAAAGGATTAAGAACATCAGTCCTGACCTTCTATCTGTGTGGAAGGAATTCAAGTGGCCCTCAGGAAAATGAAAGCAGGATTTATTTTAAATGGACCTTTTATGGAAATGACTGTGGTTTCCAGCTCGTCAGATAGACTCCATCAATAAATAGCCTTATTCACCTTGCTGTGCCTTTGAAGCAGGTATTGTTCTGGAAGTGTTGTGGCATATAAATTTTGCTAGGCATACTTTCTAACTATGCTGGTACTGCTGTAGAATATTAGAAAAGGCAATTGTTCCCCAGAAAGGTCCATAAGCTGTGATTTATTAATGAAATGCCAAACCTGGGAAACGAGGCAAAGGTCTCATGAGTGCAGGGTAAAGTAAATAGCATGACAAAGTACACATAATGAGTGCTAGCAAAAACAACAGAAATGTGCACACAAAGAGAAGATGCAAATGCATTCCTCTCCTGGATGGTACTGAACATTGTCAGCCAAGAAATTTAGTCTGAAAGTCACTGAAGAATATGCTCAGATGCTATCCACACATATAATCCACCAGATAAATGGCAATATGATGCCAATTACAGCACGAAATAAAGTCATCACAATATGGTATAAAATGCCTTGTCTTGGCTAAGAAGCACCATGCAGGGAAATTCAAAGAGGCAGCATCACCTTTAAAATTAGCTCTGAAATAAAAAACAACCAACTGTAGCATATGAGAGATCAGGATAATACATATGTCAGTCACATGCCATGAATATAACCTGAAAACCATCACAATTTCCTGTACCATATGTAGCCACATCACACAGGACAGCCAAGCACGTTCTCTAAAAAAGTTATATATGTTTATATATATATATCATATATCTATTATAGTATATTATATTTTTTTTAATTGATGTGAAATGTTAGTAGCATTCCCTCCTCAGACATGAGCAAACTGCTGCACATCATTATATGCTCCTGCTGAAGGAGCAGAAGGTGCTGTGAGCCACCAGAAGGCACCTTTACAATGCTGGTCACGGGCACAAATGTGTGAGGGCTGTCAGTATGAGGTGCAATACACTCCCACACTCCCCCAGATTGCCCAGGTGCAAAAGCCACTGCTTCAAGTCAGTTTTCCAGATCACCCTGCTGAATTAGCCCATTACACACACGAGTTTTCCCACTATCAGCCCTCCATATGTCAGGTACCACAGGGAAAATGGAATCCCGTCCATCACGTGCTGTGCACACATACATTCACAGCTAAAACTGTGGGACAAGCTGCTAATTAGGCAGCGACCTAAAAATGCCATGCAGAGTGGAGCTTCAGACATCTGAAGGGTCTTCCTTTCATGGTCATTGAATTATTATGACGTGTCAAAGAAATAACTGTCATCCTGATGATAATGCCAAGAACTGTCCTCCCTCCAGCTCACCAGGTGCTGCCTGCATCTTCCAGCAAAGAGAGGCAGTGCCATGGGCCCTTGGCTACCCCAGTGGCCTTCTGAAGCACCAGATTATTTCTCTGACCTTGTGACTGGCATGCTCGACATCCACTGAGAGAATGCCTCATCCGTTTCCTGGCACCTCTGTAATCCATCTGGAAGTCACACCACAACCATTCCTCATAGCCAAGGCTATCTTTGACAATGAACAATAAATAAATGTCATCCTCTTTTCCCAAATACTAAAATCCCTCCAGGGTGCAGGCACTTTCAATAGCACCCCCAGCCTTTGTCACATCCTCAGCACACTGCTTGAAGCCTGTGTGAGGACATTCACTGCAAAGAGTTGAGCAGAACAGGTCCTGCTTGGGGAGCTGCTCACAGGGAGCTCTCCAGCTGGTAAGTGAGAGGATTCACACTACAGAGGAGAAGTAACCCAGAGAATGGAAGTTATACCCAGTTAACAAAGCCAATTTTTTAAGTGACCTCCTCATAAGTAAAGAAGAAGACAACAGTAAAGGATGATCTCAACAAGCAGCATGAGAAGGGAGGCTTCTCTCTCCAAACAAACTGGAGAGCTGCCTTCTCTTGTTTCTGCAGTTTCCATCACTAAATCCCCATCTAGTAACAGACATGTTCCAAGGAAAGCACCCAAGGGTAGAAATCTTCCACTGTTTCTCTTTCTGAGGTATAGCAACACTCACAAAATGAAACAAGAAAGCTTTGTGCCTTAGATGTCCTTTATCAGCACCACACACACATGCCCAACAGAGTTATTACCCTAATCACAAACGTCAACAAATTAGCCCTGGTTAAAATTCAATGACAACAAAGGCAGAAATCCAATCCAGGCATTCTCCAATTACAGTCCACACAAAACATTCTGTGAGTCTCCTGTGAGTTTGTGTTATGGATGCACACACATCACCTCTTGCCACTGAAAATCAGTTCAGTGTTCACTGGACCAATGTCTTCACTGCTGCCAAAACAATTTCCACCATTTCCATTCTCTGTGCAGCAGAAAGGAAAGCAATGGTGCCACTGAGAATGAATATGAGGTTTCATTCTCTCTTACCCCTGCACACCTACACTCTAAAGAGAGAGGCACACAGACTGCATGCCTGTTCACTCTACAATCATTCCTCAGGAAATTACAAGCTATCTCTTCCAGGTGAGACCTTGCAATGAAAAAGGAGAGAAAAATGGCTGCCAAGACTGTTCTGTGTACTTCCAAAAGAAAGCAGAACATCTTACACTTTACCAAATGTGAGAAATCAACTGATACATCTTGTGCTGCCTCGAAGCTGGAAAGCACTGAGTAATAGCTTGTCTGGGGCTGGACTGAAGAATGGTCCTTCCTGGGGGAAGCAATAACCTATAAAAGGCCACTGCTGCTGCATTTGGACAGATGCTTTCCTAAGAACCCAATACAATGAACTGTGCCTGCAGTCCATGTGCCCTGAACTCCCCTCTCCCTGTTATAAAAGGCATTGTTTGAAGTCAAATGGCATCATTTATTTCCAGGAAAACTGCTGCTTCCTGTTTGCCTTCCTCGGTAATTCATACCACTCAGCCCAACACAACCACCTTCATACCACTGAAGGGCAGTACCACAATTCAGAGATTGTGGGAGTTGTTAAAAATAAAACAGAAATTCAGAAATGTGGAATTTCCTGAAAAAGAAAATATTTCCAATTATACTTCTAATTATGTACGCACATATGTGCCATCCCTCCAAGTGTCGAAGGCCAGGTTGGATGGGGCTCTGAGCCACCAGGGTCTGGTGAGAGGTGTCCCTGTCCATGGCAGGGAGGTTGGAACTGGATGGTCTTTGAGGTCCCTTCCAACCAAACCCTTCTGTGATTCCATACCAAGGGCTGAGGGAAACACATCCAAGGTGATCCCCAGGAACCATCACCAGCTCCACGCTCACAGCAGGTTTGCTGGAGGCTGCAAGTGCTCATGAGAGCTCTTTGTCAGGATGGTTCTAGTTTTACTGTATTAGATACAAAAGCAGATCATTTCAGATCCAATTCATCCAGTGTTTGGGGTTTTCAAGGCTAAACACAAAGGAATCTTTAAGATGAATTTCAAAGCCCAAATTCAGTGCCCAAGTTTCAGTGCCCAAAGAGCAAAATTCATGTTGTTGAACATTAACAGTGGTCAAGAGCAAAACTGAACTTCTCACAAAAAAATTACAATTTGCAGTTTCAAATTAAACAGTGGTATTCATAAATCCAGAGTGAATTGTTCTTTTTTAAAAAGTAATAAAAATATGATAAAATCTTTTTCAAGAAAACCAACAATATTAATCCTACATATAGTTCTGACAGCAGGAGAAGAAATAAAAAGCAAATAAAACTTCAATGAACATGGAATAAGATTTTTCAGAAGTCTGCAATCCTGGGCTAATGAGAATTTTATCATTAACTTTCTTGAGAACAGGATTAGGTCTAATACAAACAGTTCTGAATATTTCTAGCAGTGAGTAATGAAGGCAGGATGAACACGAGATGATGTACAACCTGCAGGTAGAACTGGTGAATACCTAATAGGGTGTTTTCCCATATTTGCCATACAGCATCTGTGAATGTATTATCTAAATTAATAACTCTGCAGTCTCAAACTGTTTTGGTTCATTTTCTGTTTCTTATCAGGAGCACAGGGAAGACTACCAGGGTAGACTGAAAATGTACATGACCTGCACATTTTAGCATAACAGGTATTAAAAACCTGACACCCTTCAACTATGCTTTTCAGCCATACACACATTTTAGGAAGAGAAACTTTTGTACTATTTCCAAAGTGACTACTGACACCTCTCCTAAAGAAGCCACCACAACTCAACTGAAAGAGAAACAGCTTGTTACTCCCTATGATCCACAAAAAAGACCCTTCCATGGAAGTGCATATCTGACAAGGCTTCTACAACCTCACTTTCACTTCTGCAATATGATTAATGGTACCTCTGAAATGCTGAATTGGGAAGTATGGCTTACCAACTGTATTATTTATGCTAAAGAACAATTTCCAGGTCATTTCCAATTTCCCACATTCCATTACTCTGCTGACAAAAAAAATCTCCTCATCAAGATGTATGCAATGTTTAGGTTTTAGAAGCATAGCAAAAGTGCAAATAGAGGAATCGATTTTATTTTCAAAAGGCTCTGCAAATGACAGTTCCCACTCCTGTTTGAAGTAAGTGACAAAAAGCTTAATGATTATGGGAGAGGCAGAGATGCTTAAAAACTTCAGTGGGGTTTGGATCATTAACAATAATTGAATGCGGGAGTCTGGGCCAAGCTCTGCCCTCAAATCAGACCAATTAAAGACTGAGACATTCAACTAGAGAGACATTTTCATCAGTTGAGCTTGCCTGCTTTAGTTATTACTGGAATGATTTTTCACCTCACTCCAGTGCATTCCAGAGGAAAACATGTGCTTACCAACCATCTCATCTGAAGACCAGGAAACAAAACACTTTTTGAATTTTTTTTCTTTTTAGGTTGTATTGCATGGTTTTTGGTGTTACCTTGAATGCAGCAATGCAGTGTAGGCTGAGCAATGTCATCACCAGCAGCAGGAACAGCGTGGCCAAGTTCCTGACATCCCAGATGGACTCCACCAAAGGGATGCTGCCCACCTGCCAGTCGTAGCACAGGGTGATGGGCGCCAGCAGCAGCCACGCGTTGAAGGCCAGAAGGTAGGAATAAGTTAAAAACCTGCAAGTGAAAACAGGTCTTGTAATACAAGGAATGACTGCCAGCACAGGAAACATCTTCCTTTGGCATTTACCACATACCACACAGGGGGAGGAAACAACAAAAAAAACTAATCACCACCAACAGGCAGCACCACACCTCTCTGCAAACAGAGATCTACCATAGGTGAGGGGCACTTCAACAGGTCATTTGAAGAAATAAGATCAGCAATATTTACATGTTTCTATACACTTTGGAAAACTAACAGAACTTCAACTCCTATTTGAATGTTAGATTTTTGAAGTGACTTTCTGCCAGTTTAAACAATAAATTAATAACTACACAGGTACATACATATATATTGAACTTTTACACACTTCACTGCATCACTGCTGCAATACAAAATATCCCTTTAGCTGTGTTTAACTTACAATTTAGAATTTCTTCTATCTGCACAGCCTGGAGCAATTAAAGTCAGACCCTTTTCTCTTTGCAAATCAAGGAACAGGGAGAAAATACAGAAGAAAGGAGGGGCAGAGTGATTCTTAGCTGATCCCATCACAGTCTCTTAGGGCTGGGGCCAGATTGCATGAGATGTGCCACAGAAGTGATGGGTAAGTAGGGATTTCAAATTGTTGTAATCTTCAATAACTGTTATTCTCAATAGAGAAGAAATTAATGGGGAATGAAAATGGGGAAAGTGCTTCCCTCTGGGAAGTATGCAGGGCTTTCAAAGGACTAAAAAAGAACAGCATGTGTGCCACTGGGTTAAAGAAAACAAGAAAAAAAACAAATCAAACCAACATCCCTCTCTGCCCCAGGCTTTTGCTCCTTGGCATCTACTTGCCAAAAAGTGCATCTAAAGTTGAAATAGTTTTAAGTACAAGAGACTGCAGATTGATTATTCCAATAATTGTGAAGTCAACCATGTAAAATTGTGACAGCCTTCAAAGAGACAAACCCATCCTTTGCTTGCAAATGGAATAGTCCAAATTGTACACAGCACCCACCAAAAATGGCAAATACTCAAAAAAAGGAAAGAATTACATTCCATCCTGCACAGGATTTCTTCCATCTGAGCGTGCTTCGGCAGCTGTTATCACACCCAGTTGCCATGGTACCTTGCAGGTTTATTAAAATGGTAACAAAGGATGGCAGAAATGTCAAGGCATGTAGACAGAGGATTGTCTCACTTGCCAATTACAAACATGGCCCTTTGTGGTCAAAATGCAGCCCCTTACAACAGCACTTACAACATCAGATTTGTGGCAGAACGGTAGGACACTGAAGCTAAGTGTGACTCCAGGCAGGAAGTTCCCAGATGGGTGTTGGGCCCTGAATTTATGTGAAAACATACTTAAATAACTACAAAGTGAGGGTATCAGTTTCTCTTCTCATCCAAAAAACAAATGTCTCCAGCAGCACAGTGACCCAAAAGCAAGGAGGCTTACTGAGCTGGAATGTGTCACTGTAAACAGTCACAGAGGCACATTCTCATTTTCCCACAGATCCTTCTCAACTCCCAATTCTGGGAAGTGGAATATTCCCACATTTTTAAGGTTTTCAGCCATTTGATACACCTCTCTTCCATCCCCTGCACTTTCCTCACCTTCCCACCCTGAGGTACTAAACAAAAGGGAAAGAAAGAAAATCAATCTTCTCTTAACAGAGGCAGCGATTAAAAAGCCAGTTCCTATTTAAGAGAGCATCCCTCAAAAACATAACCTAATTTTGCTCAAACAATTCTTAAATTTTGATTGTTCACTCTTCCTAAAGAAACAAATGTGTTTTCTAGTCACTAACCCTTCTGGCACACATTACAGAGAAACACAGCAACACAAAATCCTCTGAGAGTTAATCACACCAAGGCACTCACTCGTGACATTCTGTGTGCCCTGACCCACCTCTGCTCAGCCACAATAAAACACACTTCTCCATCACCCTCAGCACATCAGCTCAGAAAAGGCTGCCAGCATTTATTTACAGCTACTTACTTCAAAGCCAAACTGAGATCCATTTGGCTTTATTGTTCGAACAAAAACATGTCTATTTTGATGAATCTGGATAGTTTCATGGTATATGATACTGTTACTATAAGTATGTACATTTGACAGGATTTCCAGAGGCACTGAGTTAGTTTTGCACTTGATGCTTTAGGAGAGCCCAGTTTTTGGAGGGAGTGTCCTTTTATGCCCTGGCATATATTAACATTTTCACCAGGCATCACAATATTCATAGAAGTTTGTATGCAAGCCACAACACACACCAGAAAACCCTCCCCTGCTTCCTCAGACTGGGCTGCTGGGTAGGAAGGAACAAGATGACATTTGGGATCTCTGCAGCACTGCAGTTAAGGACAGACTAGCTGCTTTTCTGCATCTTCACTGATAAGGCAGGAGCTGATAGATCCTTACACAGCACAGAATAAATAAACAGTTTGCTGCCATAACAAATTGAGTCCACTCAATTTCAGAGGCATTCAGAGTAGCCAGATCAGTGTGAATTCATGCATTTCTGCTGGAAAGGTAGGACAGGCTGCTGTTGAAGATGGGAATACAACTCCAGGCCACTGACTGACGAGGACAGGTTTGTAAACAAGTGTTTATTTCAAGGGCTTGTGAGGTTTCAGTCCTCCTTGGGAGCCATGTGCACAGCTTGGTGCCAGAGGCAGCTCCCAAAGGAGAACCATCGCTCCACTCCACCATGGCAATAACTAGCCCTTAAATACTCCCTTCCAACAGCAGTGACATATTTTAAAGCCTGTGACAATCATCACCACCAGTGTACAGTCAGGTGGCTGGTCTCTGCAGACACCCTCCCTTGGCCACATCTCCTGGCAGAGCCAGAGCTCCCTCTCTGATGGTGTGTTCTGGATTGCAATGCAAGTTGTTTTCCATTACCATCTGTATGGCAGATTATCTTTTGTCAAGTGAGCAGTTTGCCTTATCTCTCTCTCTGAGTGACCACAATGACTCCTCTCTCAGGAGGGGACATCTGCTGATAACAGGCCATTGAATGCCCCTGCATGGCTGATAAGAACTATAACATCCCATTGGGAGATGCTCTGCCCAGAGGGAGGAACCAAGCATTGCTACCCAGATATACTCCGGAGGTTTTGAGACACCAGCACAGCTTCTCCACAGAATTTCCCAGAGGAACAGCTGCCTCTTCTTCCAATGGATCTTCAGAAGAAGAATCCATCCTTCTCTACAGATCCCCCCTGCTCCAACAGAACCACACCTGACACTCCAGGAGGACTGCAGCCACATTTCCAATTGGACTGCCACCAACACCCTGACCAACAGGGTGTCAGGTTGGGTTCTGACTCTGTCAGTGTTGTTCTAGTGTACTGCATTGTTTTTTTTATCCTTTTATTTTTTTCCTTTCCCTATTAAAGAACTGTTATTTCCTGCTCCCATATTTTTGCCTGAGAGCCCCTTAATTTGAAATTTATAGCAATTCGGAGGGGTGGGGAGGGTTTACATTCTCCATTTCAGGGGAGGCTCCTGCCTTCCTTAGCAGACTCCTGTCTTTCCAAACCAAGACATGGTGCATGTGACATTAGCAGTTATGGTACCGAGATCCATGGAGGCACTGCCTGACTTTTGGAGGCACTCAAAGCCTTCAGCAGGCTCTGAGTCAAGCAGAAGTTTGGATATGCCTTCAGCATTGGTAGCCTGTCCTTGAACATGATGGATGGCTGTATAAAATAAAGCATTTCGAAACTATCGCTATTCTGTACTAGGAACAGAAAAATAACAAGATGTTAATAATAGTTACTGACAATCCAGGGCTGTTTTTTATTTATGGCTCTCAAAAGCAGTTGATATTCCTTCTCATCTATGTGGCTGTCCTATCACAAGACTAAGGAGAAAGCTAAACACAGGAGAAAGTTTGGAAGAAACCTCTTACCAAAGCCAACACCTCAAGGAACTAATTTGCAAATTTTGAAAAGACTTAAAGATTCTGAAATCACTCCAGGAGCTAATTACATTTCAGCAGCCTACCTGCAAATGGCAACAAGAGTATTTTCTTCTAATTAGTTGACTGAGTGAATTACATTTTAAATTAATGATCTTCTTGATATTGCTTCTAGTGTCTGCCGGAATTCCAAAGGAGAAAAATTCCTGCCTGCCTCCCACTCTCTCAGTTAATCCCATGAAAATCAGGGTATTACTGGTGAGGTGACTGAAGATTCTGCCTCTTAACTGGCAAATAGTTTTCCCCCAGGCCAGGTAACAGCATTTGCATTGCAGCAATTTTTTTATTTGCAAAATGAACATGGAAATCCACATTTCGGTGGGTTTCAAGTGTTCTTTTCAATTCTCATCATCTCTGGCATGCTCAGAAAAACACAGTTCCTCCTGTAGGTAGCCAGTGTTGTCATGGCAATCCAGTTTGTTTAGCTTTCATTTTTTTCAGTTTCAATGTTCTGTTGCATGCTTTGAGATAAATACAGGATGATTCATATCTAGAACTTGTTGCAGAAAACAACTATCTGAACTGATTGTTTCTGCTGCAAAAATGAATGCAAAAGGGTACAACTCAAAGCCACAACAATATGACAGGAAAATACTTGAGGAATTGCTGTAATAGACACCAAGGAGCTTGGAAAAGCCTTCATCTCAGCTCTGCCAAACCCAGGCAATCAGAGCACAAGGAACCTGAGACTAGGTAGAAAAAAATACAAGATTTATAGAAATTTATGAGGCGTTTCCTGTCTTTTCTGATTTTGGAGCAGTTTAAGCTTTCTCCCCACAGCACCCAGGGATTATGGATTTCTTTCTAAAACTGTGCTACAAGAGTGATCACAAAGCTCTGCCCATGTCCCACCAAAGTTGCATGGAAAAGTGGGGGCCTATATGATAACAGTGATATTTTATATATATATATAAAAAATGTGCATTATATGTATATTATACATATAATTATAGACATATACATTATAGATTACATGTATATGTAATAGTGATACTATTTTTTTAAGTGCATACTGTGCTGCAACCCACCAGACACTCAGTTCTGGGCAAGCCCATCCCATTCCTTGGCAAACAGCCCTACCCACAAAGACCCATCAGGGTACCCACCTGCAAGTGAAACATCTCCCAGCACTGCGGATTTTAGCAAAGCAGAGGCAAACCATTCTCCTCATTGGGGAAAAATAGACCTCTCTAGAAAGCAGGTAGTAATTGCACTTAACCAGTACTTGGGGAAAAAGGAAGGGAAGGATCTTTCTTTATGGGGGGAAGAAAGGTGGGGATGTGAAACAGAAGCAGGAATCCAGTTTTTGCCCTTTCAGAAGTCACAGAACCTGTGGTTATGCTCCTCTGACACGACCTGCACACTGCCAGGCACTCAGGGAGATTTCAGTTCACTCTAAGGGTAAGAAGAGCTTTTTTATTAGGGAAAAGAGCTTCTCATTTGTATTAACAGCTGAACTGATTTTAGCTCAAGGCTCTCTTCATCCTCTTACAAAGCCCTAAACCCAAGTGTGTTTGACAAGGCAGTTCACAATAATGCCCTCCTAGGACACATGTGGCTGCAATTATAACCAGGTGGTGGTATTTCAGATATTGCCTTCAAATTGGAATATTTACACTCCCCCTAGGGAACTCCCAGCCCAGTCATACCTTCCCACAAGAGTTTATTTTTCTGCTCTGTATATTGTCAGCCTGAACATTTTCTTTTCAGAGCCTTAGAAGAAAAAAAATTCCCACTCTGTCTATCCAGCTCATTCAGAGATAGTGGAGTGAACTACACAAACAAGCAGCAGACAGACAAATTCCATTTAGCATCCAAATGTGAGTATTAGACAGAAAATACTTGTAACCTGTGTATTCCCTTTCATCAAACCTTCTGCATTTAGGGAAAGCAGCTGCCAATCAGTAGAGGACAGGAGTAGGAAGGACAGACAGGGATAAACAGGGAGCTGCAGCTTGATGAATAGCCAGGTAACTCCTCTGCAAGGTGAGCTTGTGTGCACCAGGGACATGGGGAAAAGCAGACATGCTGTCTTCTACAGCTACACTGCCTGAAGGGCTTTACTCTGTCTCTCTCAGTTGTTTCTACTCTGTGGCTAAGAATCTGAAAAATACCGAATTCTCTAAGAGAATTTGAAACAGTGAAAGCCAAGCCTCCTGTCAGAATCTCAGTGCTGGAAAACCTGGGACTGACCTCACAGTGTTTTCCCTCTGAGTGTGCTGTGGGTGAGGACATGCCTTGTGATCAAACCTGACCCTCAGCTCCTCACCAACAGCAGCACGTTTCAGTGCCATGCAGCCCAAATTCCCCTGCAGAGCCCAGCAGTGGGCAACTGCTTCAGGAGAGGATCACTGAGGCAGCAGCAGATGGAGGGTTCTGTGAACAGCCACTGAGATCCTCAAGAAATTAAAAACCAGACCTCATAAACTTGCTGGGGTAGTGTTTCTGGAAATGGCTCACTGTATCCCACAGCATTGCCCATTTGGTGGGAGTCAAAGGGATGTTCTGGGCAGGCTGCTTTGCCTCAGAGGCTGGCCACTCTCTACCCCTTCTGTGTGCAAGGATTTTGGAAAGCAAATTCAGACACAGACTCTGGCAGGGAAAGCTTGTTGTGTAACCAGCACTTGCAGCAAGCACAACAGCCCATTGAAATGCCTATCAAATCCCAGAGCAGCACTGCCAGGGTGTGCTCATCACACCAAGAACACTTGGATGGGAGAGATGCTGAAACCTTTCCTGTGGCTCTGGGAGTGCCACCTTCTCTGCAGAGTGGCCTTTGCATTGGAGAATCATCTCCAAGCCAGGCCTTCCCCAACTCCCAACACCCACTGGAATAAAGACTACAGTTTGTATAACTTAATGTTTGGGCTGTCTGGCCCCTGGGTAGGCATGACAGCAATTGTTACCAACATTGCTGTTCTCCCTTTTGTTAGAAGTGACCCCTCACTGCTGGGTGCCTGCAGGTATTACACCTAGGGCTGAACTTAAACACCTTTGAGCACACAACAGAAAGCACTGACAGCCCAGGCAGGACCTCACCACCCAGGCAGCGTGTGCCAGCCTGGCTGAGTAAGAGCTGGTATGTCACAGGGGTCTATTTTAATGCTGTTTTCTAGCCTAAGGTCCATGAAAACTCCGTATCAAAGTAGTTGCTACACTTGACTTCTATTTCCTTGGCAGAGCTGGCTGGCACAGGGACCCATTTTCCCAGCACAGGTCCATGGCTTCCCTCTTGGTAGTTCATTGCCTTTGAAGTTACAACTGGGATGATTAAATGCAATGCTCAGAAAACAGTCATAAATCTCTGTGAAAAGGATTATGTGCCAGTTTTTATGTATAAGCACTTCTTCAGCTTTCTGCAGCACTGAATTCTCATTTACCTGATTGAAACAGCAAAGCAATACAGAAAGCCAGCTTACAGAGAGAACAGTTCAACCACAGGACAATGTTATCTCAAGGCAGTCCTAGCAGAAATGCATTAACTATTTAAGGAAGCACCACAAATAACCTGCTTCACGCCCAGGGTGATCTGCCACCAGAGATCACAAGGCAAATGCCAGCAGAAATTAATATAACTCGACTCCCAAAGACATAGCCTTTTTTAAAAACCAGACTTTTAATTAGAAATTACAGGTGAAATTCAATCTGTTTCTCACAAGTTGAGACATGCTGCACAATGGATTTTTCCCTTGTCTTGCCACAGTATTGGTAATAAAATCTGTTTATCCAGAGGCCTCCTACTTCTTTCCCCTCAAGAAGGGCAGAAGAAAAAAACATTGTGCAAAACATCTGAAGCATGTCAGCCCTGCACTCAGCACCCCCCTGACTCTGGAGCTGCACTTTTGGTACACTGTTTGCATAAAGCTGGGTAGCCCTCTAAACCTTTCTAGCTACATTCTCCCTCCAATTCTATCTGATATAAGCAAGACTGTTTGAACAGAGGTTTGGGATTGGTTTTTCTATCTCAAATATTGCTTACCCATTGCAGATTTTGAGATCAAAGTGTGTGTTCTTTAAGGTAAGGCCACTGGAGACAGTGCATCCTGCAGTGCACAACAGCCTGGATGGACAGGCTTCCATGGCAGGGCTTAGGAATAGAAGGATTCCCAACACCTTCATTTCTGCCTCCACTGGGAAAGGCAATGACAGACACATCCCATCTTCTCAGACCACCTTTGCCAAGCAACACATTGAAGGCCATGGAAATGTGGCTCTCATTTGTGCCCCTAAACTTTGAGGTATTTGGGAATATCGCTGGTAATTTTAAAAATAGTAATTTAGTGAGTATGCTGAACAGATGACTGTTTCTAAAGACTGAAAAACTGTCATTATTTCAGCATATTATGCCCTTCAATTGTTAAATGAATCCTTATCTGTCTACTTTAATTTATACATTTGTGTTGCCCAAGATTGGAGACAAGTTACATAGAAGACATAGGAATTTTCTAGGGCCAAACTGAGCCACATCAAAGGTCCATCCAGCAGTGACCAGAAGTCCATGCCAAGTAAAGCATAAAAGATGATAATTCTTCCTCAGTTCCTAACTGGAGTTTCTGAGTTGGATGTGGCCTCTGCATATTTAGTAGCATGGATTTCTTATTTCAGCTTGGCAAATCTCTCTTTGACCCTGCACAAACGTTCAGCACACTCCTGGTGTCCTGCAGGAAGGAGCTCCCAGCTCAGCTGCCTGTTGTGTGTCACTTCCCTGGCTTGCTTGGAACCTGTCTCCTCTTAGATTCCTTGGATACACCCTGAGCTCTACATGCACAGACCACTCACACCCCCAGTCCTCCACTCTAGGCTGTATCAGCTCCAAGGGATCACAGATTCTGACCTCACAAGTCACTGCTTTTTCAACCCCCTAGCTGACTCCTACCCCTAACGGTGGCCCCAATAAACCCTGCCAAAGTTACAGTGCTCCATTGGGTTCATCCTGTGTCAGCCCATACCCCAGCTCCAGATCTAACTCCATGAACTTCACAAAGGCTGCCACACATTTCCAAACTACTGTTTTTCTTTTTTATTCCACTGTTATCAGCCTTCCTTCCAGTCCCACAGAGCTGGCCAAGTCTTAGAATAATTTTCAGCTCTGTTGAAAAGCATAACATTTACCCTGGCGAGACATGCACAAAAACCACATTTCTAGCTCAAATAAAGACAACTCTTTGAAAACAAAAAACTCCCATTTGTGACCTAAATAATCTTCAGAGTTACAAAACAACTTGCCCACTGCCTGACTCTAACCCTTGCTTTGGCTACAGTAACGATGTTACTAACCACTTCAAGAGCACTACCCAAAACTGATCTTCCTTTTAGTTTCTGGTCTCAACACCAAACTTAGCTCTTCCACTGCCTTCTTCCCAATTCAACCCAACTTGCAGCTAACATCTTGGCTTCAGTGCTATATGTTAATTACTGCCTTCAAAACCTTGTTAAAAGCTTCCCACAGCAGCTCTTCACATGGTGCTGCTACTGTAGCCGTCCACAGGTGAGGAACACACCCTGCTTAGGAGTGTTCCTCACCTGTGGAACTTGTTAGGAGCTTAGGAGCTTCTCTGAAGCTGGACCATAAACACAAACATTTCTGCAGTATAGTAGCAGGGTGTCTCCCAAGCAGGGAATACCTGCAATGATCCAGTGATTTCAGAAGGCTGAACAATTCCTTTATTAAGCTATACTATATTATACTACATACTAATACTACACTATATTCTACACTAAAGAAAAACCTGTGACCCCTTTCAGACAGTCACAACACAGCTTTGACCTCACTGGTCAATCAATACAAACAACCATCACCAGAGTCCAATTAACAAATCACTTTTGGTAAATAATCTCCATAACACATTCCACATGTGCCAAACAACAGGAACAGCAAACAGAGGTAAGAATTGTTTTCTCTTCTTTCTCTGAGCTTTCTCACTGCCTTCCCCAGGAAAAATCCTGAGGAAGTTGTGCCTGCTGCTCTCTGTGAAGAGAGCTGTGACCACACCTGCAGCCCTCCCCTGGATTCATTCCAACAGCTCCACGCATTTCCTGTGCTGAGGACCCTGGAGCTGGATGCAGTGTGCCAGGAGGGATCTGACAAGAGCAGAACCATTTTCCTAGACCTTCCTGGAACCACACCTATGCCCCTGGAACCCTGCTAGCTCCACTTGTTATCCCAATCCTGTACTTGGGATGAGTGGCACAATGCCAGCTGGGCAGCAAGAGCTCCAGCTTTGACCGTGGCAGATAAAATCTGAGATGAGAGTCACAGTTTGAGTGAGACAGAGGAGGAAGGACAAGGTTTGCTGCCAATCCAAGGGTCAGAGGGTGCACCATGGGCTGTCAGTTCAGAGATGGTCACTGGGTCCCAGTGTACCTGCAGGACTGACACTGAGACCTGCTGAAGGGACGGGTTTCCTGAATGGAGGATAAAGCCTTCTGGGTAAATTGGCTAAAATGAGGATTAAGATCAAGCTCAGCAGAAATGGAAGAGCTGGGATAATTAAAGGGTTTTAGAATCCCTCCAGAACAGTAATACTGCTTTTTACTGGAATGGATTTCCTTAATTAGGTTTGGAGTGGGTAGGTGTTGCTGGACTGCAGGTGAAGCCGGGGCTGCTGCTGGGGCCAAGGGAGGACCTCAGCCAGCAGCACTCTGACTTGTCTTTCCTAAGGCTGTTAATAAAATCCACAGTGCCAGTGGTAAAAATAGTCACTGTTTCATACCCTGAGAATGACTTGGCTTTTGGGTTTAGAAACCCCTCCCCTGTCATTACAAAGAGGCAAAGAGACAAACACGCAGAGGAACATGTGCAGCACAGAAGAGGTAACTGAAATTAGGCCAGGCTCGTTTGTGACCTGCTGACCCCCATCTCAGCATAAACATATCAAAAAGGGACAGCAACAAATCCTTCATGCTGTGCTGCACTAAGTCTGGTATTAATAACTCCACGAGAAACAAACACGTCAGAGCTTTCCAAACAAGACAATGTGCTTCCTGGAAGAACTTTTAGCCCTGATGGTAACGGGAGCTGTTGCCACGTTATCATAAAGGTTCCCCAAATGAGATCCAACCCAATTCTGCAGCAGATGTTGAATAAGGATTGCTTGGTGTTAACCTGTGTCTAAGCTGCAATTTCACTGTTGGAATGAGGAGCCAGCAAGCCAGAACTGACACATAGGAAGACTGCTCCCATTTTCATTTGAGACATCGGGAAATTCCTCCAGAAGGCTCCAAAGTGTCCTTCAGTAGCTAAACAGAGCAAACACTCATGGCCCATCCACATTCACTGCTCAGTCACTGATACTACACCAAGAAGCATGGTCACCCCCTTTTTATACAAACTTCAGCTGAAGCCAAAACTCTGCATGCTTCCATCCCACATTTCAGGAGCAGCCAGTTTTAAGATTTAGGATTATGCCTCAGTTACTGGGCTTTCCAGTCCTGTGCTCAGGCAACTAAATTATATTCTTTGGGCTTTGCATAATACTAAGCACATATTTTTCAATAAGAAAGCACCTGTAATACAACCCTACAGGACCTGCAATGTGCTTTGGGGTTCAAATAGCTTTGGTTGCTTTCTATTCCAAGAGACAGAGAGCAATACAAAGAACTAAGTTAAGGAAACACAAAAGGTTTTTTTTCATAGGAAAATGTAACATCCAGACCACACTTTTGAAAGCTTCTGTTTGACTGCTGCCATCATACCTTGTCAGTAAATATGGTGAGAATGAGGCTGGATTGTCCTGCTCTGAAAACATTGGCATGGAACCTCCCATTATCCAGAGGCGGAAATACAGCACGAGGATCACCTTCAAAGAAGAAAAGAAGAACACCTAAGTTAGAAATGCACTACTAAGGAGAGCTAAGGCCTCCAGCAAATGTTTTGTTGTGATAGCTCTCCATGCTGTGCAAAGCCAGTCAGCTCAGCAGTTTAGGCAAAATTCAAGTTTGCCACCTTACCCAGGGTGACAAACCCTTGGCACAGAGCACACTGTGACTTTGTGTGTCCCTCCTCCTGTCTGCACTACTGCCAGCAACTCACACATCTCAGCACCCACCACAAGGGCAGCACTCTCAAGGACAAATCTGTCACTCTGCTGCAGCGTAGGCTGCAGAATTTTGCTGCTGATCTCTACCTAAATGCAGAGGGGAAAATCACAGGTGATGTCTTAAAATTCTTATCATTTATCCACGCTGGCATAGGTGTAAGGACAAGCTCCATCAGTGCTTCTCATGCTGCACAATCCTAATTCCTAGAAGGATTTCTGAAGCTGCCCCTCCTTTACCTTTCTGAAGCTGCCCCTCCTTTACCTTTCTGGTAAGCACTTGTCAAGGGACAAGCAAGGGGACCTGGCTCCTGGAGCAGCACAGGGAGCTGCACACCCAGAACATCCCCATGGAAGTGCTTGTTTTCTCCTCTGCAACGTGTTGAGTCCTGTGTGCAGCACATCAAGCACCAGTTTTTCTTACAACTCTTACCTGCACTGGCATTAACAGCATGTCACTGACAGGGCAGCCCAGTGCCACAGAGTCCCCTGTATTTAGGGCAGGAAATACCTGCAGATGATTACATGGCTGCAAGGGCAACCACTATAAATCAAAAGGTTTGAAGTGGAAACACAGTAATATTCTTGTTTCTGCACAGCTGAATTTTTCTAGAATAATTCCCAAGTCTAACTTTGTATTAAGATCTACCATGAGAGATTTCTGAGTCTTTTGGGATGCCACGATGCATTGCTATTGGTCAAGTCCATTCATACTTACATAGCTTATCACCAAAGCAGCTCTCTTCAAAAAAGGCCTCGCAGTATACAAGAAATTCTGGTTGTTATTTGCAGTCAGGTAGCTGAAATACAAGGAAACAAATGTTTGTTGAAGTACTTTGGAACACTAACTCATTTTTCAAATGGAGAAAAATGTGCGCATTGATTTAACCACCCTAAATACAATAATAATGACATCACTCCAACTCTTGAAAGGTCTTTCCACATAAGTAAAATATTGAGACTAGTTCAAGTAATCCACACTATAATACATTGCAGTTCTGCCATCAAAATCTGGTCCTGGTGTGTTTGTTCGTTTGGTTTTTGTTTGTTTGTTTTTAAATCTTCAATTAACCCCTTAATCCTCAGAAAAATCCCAGGTGTGTCTCAATGAGATTGCTGCCTTCAGACTCCCAGAAGACTAGACAGAGACATGTTTTTAAAAGGTCACCCAAATAGAGCAATTCAATTTTAGACTATGATTAAAATGCAGAAACTCCTTGTTCCCAGCTCTATGCTCAGTCTCTAGAGAGGAGAATAACTATCTAGCAGAACTGATCCTAAGCATTTTTTGGGAGTGTATTCTGCACATTTAAGTTTCATCACAAGCCTGCTGACAAAGTGCTATGATAATTAATTGCACAGAGAGAAACACACACGTGGCATACTGTTGTAGGAATGTTCATAAAACCCTTCCTGTTTCTCAATGAGTGAAGTGAAACTGTATTTGGAGCCAAAACTATGCATTTATTTTAATATAGAATAGAAGCACTTGCCAAAGTCTAAGGAACTTTCTTACTATAACAAACAGTGCCATATCCATGGCATTAATTTCATGATAATTCTGTGTCTGTTGAATCTTACAGATGCTCCATCATTGTAATAAAGCAATAACAAAAAGAAATACAGAAGAGACAACAGGAATATTTTAAGCATATAGTAGGTAAAAAAACCATCGAAAAAATGACAACTTATTTTAAGACGATATAAAGTCAACAAAATAAATTCAGAAGGAAAACCTTTCCTTTACAGGTTCTTCTGTATGACATACAGTCAGTATCAGGATACTCTATTTAAATGATTTACAAAAACTGCAGTTTGTATTGCAACACCTTCAAGCAAGCTACCTTTCCAAGCATGAAATCCTCATATGTTTCTCCTGTGAACATGGAGCATATAAAACACATCTTATTTCCTCTCCAAATTCCTTAAGACAGTCTATCACCTGACTGCTTCCACCCTTCAAGTCTTTGAAAAAACAAGACTGAAGCACTTCCTAATGCAGCCAAGAGTCTATAATACCCAGGGTTTTGTTCAAATTTTCTGAAGTAGGAAGTTTGCAAGCCCGGTCACCATGGCAAGATGAAGAAAAGATTACACTGCAGAAAAAAATCACCAGGGCAAAGCCAGCAAGAAACAGAGGCAGCATTTACCAAGATGAAAGAAATACATCTGGATGCTCTGTACAAAGGAACTGCTCTTCAGAAAGCCTTCCCTAAGTACCATGCCTAAAACTAAGGAACTAAACCACACAGCATAAAGCAAGCCAGACAACTTTCAGTCTTTGGAGTCTACCAACTGTGAAATGTTGACATTTAAGCACCAAACCTGACTCAAATGTCAGACTAGTCTACAAGGGCTGAATGCCTCAAAGTGCAAAGTTTCTGGAGTTCCCACTGATTTCAATCAGGGTGCAGCAAGTACAAGGGAGGTGAAACCAAGCCTTTAGCTTTGTCTCCCCATGAAAGGTCAGGTTGGCCTTCAAGTGCTCGCCACGGCCCAGCTCCAAACCCACCGGAACCAAAGGGAGAGCCTCTCACTGACTTAACAGCATTTGGACCAAACCCCAGGCTTTTGTCCCCTACTGAAACCCTTTATGAAACTCAACCCCCTTGTGATTGGCAGCAGGAAGTGTTTGGTTGCACTTTGTTTACATTTTTATGTGTGGAGAGAGGAGAGCCCTCTATTCATCACACTGCCTGACTCTTCCAGAACCTGTTTTCGCTCGCTTTTACTTTTAACTCTCTGCAACACTTTAGGCAGGAATTTTCCATTACAAATGTTTGCTTTAGGTAGAATTATTCTGGGAAAAGATCAACTAGCACAGTTCAGCTCTTTCTCCAACGTTTCAGTTACAGACAGAGGAGCACTTTTATCAGTGTCAAGAACTCTGCCAACTTCATCCTTGAGAATCAGCATCACCTCACACCAGTGACCCAAAACTTGTGAGGTGGCCATTATCTCAGGCTGTTTGCCCTCCTCCAGAGAAGCCACCTGTGGTTAGGTTGTTCAATTAAAAAGTGAAACTCTTCCATTTTGAGAAAGCTGCTGTCCTGAAGTCTGTCTGGAAACCACAGAAGATAACACGGTTCAATGCTCAGCAAGCCTGCTCTCCACCCACCAGATTGACCTGCAGGAGTGGCATAAAGGACAGGTCACACTCAGTGCCTCAAAGCTTTAGAAGAACCACATGGATTCCCAGAGTACCTTCCTGAGCTACCACTTGTGTCAGGGAAGGTAGCTAGTGAAACATCTCAGTCTGGTGCAGGCGGAAGAACAACATACAGTTTGTGTAATGAAACCAAATGAACTGCAAATGGGACATGGATGAGTGTCCTGGATTGCCAAACAAATTGTATTCTATTTGCCATCTGTATGGCAGCCGTCTTCTGTCAAGTGGGCAGTTTTCCTTATCTCTTCCACAACCACTCCTCCCTCCAGGGAGACATCTAGTGATAACAGGCTATTGAATATCACTGCATGGCTGATAAGAATTACAGCATACCATTGGGAGATGCTCTGCCCAGAGGGTGGAGCCAAGCATTGCTACCCAGATATAATCTGGAGATTCTGGAACACCAGCACGGCTTCTCCACTGGATTTCCAGAGGAGCAGCTGCCTCTTCTTCCACTGGATTTCAGAGGAAGACTACACCCTTTTACAGATCCCCCCTGCTCCAACAGAACCACACCTGACACTCCAGGAGGACTGCAGCCACAATTCCAATTGGACTGCTACCAACACCCTGACCAACAGGGTGTCAGGTTGTGTTCTGACTCTGTCAGTGTTGTTTTAGTTTACTGCATTGTTTATTTTATGCTTTCATTTTCTTCCCTATTAAATAACTATTATTTCCTGCTCCCATATATTTTGCCTGAGAGCCCCTTAATTTAAAATTTATAGCAATTTGGAGGGGGGGGGGTTTACATTCTCCATTTCAGGGGAGGCTCCTGCCTTCCTTAGCAGACACCTGTCTTTCCAAACCAAGACATTGAGCAAGTTTGCTAAACGTCAGTAATACACAGCATGGAAAATGCAGAGCTTTTTACATGTAAAGTTGCAGCAGATTTTTCCACGTAAAATCTCAGCTTGCAAACATATCTGAGGTTACACTGAACTTCACTCAGGCAACTTTAAGATCAGCCAAAGCTCTTAATTTTGTATTTAGCTAGGAGAAGCAAAGAAATCACTATTTTAGGAGTTAAACTGTTTTATACCCCTTTTTAACAGCTGTCTTGTAAAAAGCCATTCACTGGTCACATTTCCACACATTTACCAACCTCTCCAGGCTGCCAAACACCCCTCTGTTCATGGGAACCACTCCCTATGACCTGCTCCACCCCAACCAGCACAATTGTGGTACCCCAAACATGCCAAAATACACACACACATGCATTCACTCCCACATGAGAGTGGGTGTGGGACAGAGTTAGGGAAGGTGTGCTGATGGCAGCACCACACAGCAACATGCTGCCTCCCAAGTATGCGATCATTTCAAGGTGTGGGTCTTTCAGATCTTCCTAAAAAATTATACAATTAGAGGAGAAAATCCAGCTCATCAGGTTCACTAAACAAGTGCAAGAAGAGCCCATTTGGGCAGAGGTTCCACTTCCACTTCATGCCAGCTTTCCCACAAAGCAACCCAGCATGTAATTACCTACTTGCTCTCTTTTAAAAGCCTTTCAGGAATACTTCCCAAAACAACCAGAATCACAACAAACAATAAATCCAAGAAAAGCTTAATAATGCAGGGACTTCTCTTGTGTAGTTCAAGCAGAGGCCAAGACAGATATTTGGCAGTCCCAGCTTCCTGAAAAGCACAGCTCATCCTGGAATCAGTTACATCACCAGGGCACTCCGAGGCTTTATAATTGAAGACAGCAGGGTAGGTGGCCCAGTAAAATTCAATATGGCGCAGTTTATAGGAACATCCACTTTGCTGGTACCAGATGGACGCTGGGTTAATCAAAACAAACTTCTCTAAGAAGCAGGCAGCTTTTTTAATTTGCCTGTGCCATTGGAGGCACCTCGAGCTCACAGAGCAGTGTGAGGCAGCTCCTCAGCTGCTGTTCACTGCCATGGCTCTGGGAGCTGTTGCAGACCACTATTGGAAACAGGTTTATCCCACACTGCAGCTGACTCAGCTCTGGCATAAAATGTGAGCTTGCTCTGGGCTCTCTTTGAAGGTTTTCTCAAGGGAAGCGAATAAACAATTAAGATCTGTGGTGGACTCTCCATCAGGAATGTCTAAAAGACCAATATAAGTTTGCAGCAGAACAAGTGTTGGTATATCAAGAAATTGTTTTGGCCAGGTCACTTCACTCTGAGAGGATCACTGCTCTCATTTATCCTCTGCTTAGGAAACAGATCCACTTCCCACCAACAGCCAGAGTTTTGAACTAGCACTTTCAAACCCCAAATACTACAGGAAGATATTGGAAGGATGAATAAAAAAAGCAAGGCTGTTCTCTTACTCCTAATTCTTGATAACAGTAAAACACCCATAATCAAGAACATTTGTAAACTTAGAAGGGGATATTTTAAGTGCATGTCAAAGCTCTAGGTCATTGATAGATGCACATCTAATCCTAAATCAGCCTGACAGACTCCCCTGCTAAGAATAAGCAAGTTTTACAGGAGCCACATTCTGCCTATAGAGACCACCTTACTTTTCCCATTTAAAAAGGACTTCCTTATCACCTGTTCAGACAGCTGCATCTTTTACTGGAGAAGTATCTTTTCCACCTAGCTCAGCCTATAGTCCTCCATGACGACAGCACTTGAAGAGAAAGTGTATGTGTAAGTGTGTGTGTGTATGTGATATCCCAGGGAGAAGACAAGAATAAAAAATCCGTCATGGAGTAAAAAGAACGGAGTGGAATAATAATTAAAAAAAATCAATATATTCTACCACATCTGGATATTTAACTTGCTTAAAGTACTTGTCAATCCAGGAAAATAAAATACCAGTCATAGCTGCAGGTTTTGCAAGGGAGAAGAAAAACCCTCCTGCTTTCTTTCTTTATGGGTAGTCCTGACCTTGCCCACAGCATGTGTGTGGCATCCTTGTTCCTTTTCTCCCTGGAGAGCCTCAAACCCCAGCTACCACTGCCCACACAGACCTAGATGCATAAACACACACAAACAGCAGCAGTTTTACTGACTCTTCTGGGAGCCATGGAGAGGTTTTATGAAAGTCACAACTGTTTTAACTCATTTTCACTGATAATGTCATGTATTCTTTGTGTACATTTTCAGTTGTGACCGTATTTGGAATTCTAGCCGTTTACTGGGGTTTTGGGGAAGGCAAGGGCAGGGCATACACAGCAGAGAAGTTGATCCCACTCATGGCTTTTCCTTATTCTCTTAGGCAGTACATACTTAATTCTGTGTGGGATGAAAGTAGAGGAAGAAAACTGGGAGGAACAGGGAGAGGAGGAGAGAGAGGCACAGTGAGGGATCAGGAATAGAAAGAGAAAAAAGGAAAGTAGCAAAATGCACTTAACAGATCAAAGACGTGACTGGGAACATGAAAAAGGGTTTCTCCTCATACCAGACATTCCACCCATGCAAGGAGGAGACAAAGTGGAGGAGGGCTAACAGGAAAAATAAGACCTCATCAAAGTATGGCCACCAGATCTCAGGAAACCAAAGCACCAAGGCTGCAGTTTCAAGCTTCCATTGATTTCAGCCATTTTATTGCCTCTGCATCACACACACCTGAGGCATGGGCTCATTTTGCCCTCTCCTAGCCCAGTGAAGGGCTCCTATAGACATTTTTCAACTAACTGCACTGACAGCAGCTTTGGCTGCTCCCCACACTGAGCGACAAATCCCTATTTAGAGCTGCTTGTGTTTTTGACAAGCTTTATGCATTCAGGCTTAAAATTTTCTAAGAGTTTATGTTAAGCTGTAACTATTTTCTTCCTCAAAAGTATCAGGTAAAACAGTTTAGCTTTTCCCTGAAAAAAAAGCTGGAGAGATTTGCCCATGTTGGCCAAGTTCTGAAACCACTTTGTTGGGAAAACTTAGTGGTTCCAGTTTGGAGCAGGGATTTGCTGCTCAGTAGAGGGACTGCAGAGGTGCTGCTGGTTTTGATTTCAGTGACAACTGACTGTTTCTGAGCACGTGACAAGCCATGGGAAAAGATGTCTATTTGCAATGCTCACTAGAGACCTGCAGCAATTCCCCAGCTCTCCAGACCTACCAAACACCATCTAGAAGGAAGAGCATCAGACTCTCCTTGCATTGCTCCTGCAGAGCCATTGAGGTAGGAGACCCTCTCCTGCAATGCCTGTATCCAGCCTGGAGACCATTTGCTTGGACTGCAGAGGGCTGAAAACATGTCTGAAGAAGAGGCTATGACAGTATGTGTTACAAGGAAGAGAGGGGATAAAAGGAGAAGAAAGAAAGGCAGGCACAAATTGAGGGGTGTCACAGACATGTTTTATGAAAAATCCTTTCGTTATGATTTTTTCTCCTGAGAAGCCTCAGGAACAAAATGTAAACAATGATTATCTGCTGCTGTGGAATGCAACAGGTGCATCTGTGATTGGTTTCATGTGGTTGTTTTTAATTAATGGCCAATCACAGTCCAGCTGTCTCAGACACTCTGGTCAGTCACAAAATTTTATTATCATTCCGTTCCTTTCCCTTTCCTTGCTAGCCTTCTGATGAAATCCTTTCTTCTGTTCTTTTAGTATAGTTTTAATATATCATTTTCTTTTAATATAATATATATAATAAAATAATAAATCAGCCTTCTGAAACATGGAGTCAAGATTCTCATCTCTTCCCTTGTCCTGGGACCCTGTGAACACCACCACAGAGGGGAAAAAAGATGAGTCAGGAAAATATATATGGCAATATTCAGACCTTTGCTGCAGTCAGAGATCCAGTGCCAGCATCCAAAAACTCTGCTACCACTGGAGCTCCATTCCCTGGTGTCCCAGTGAGCACTGAGGAGCTGAAGCAGAGGAAGCAGGAGAACCCCTGCTTTCCCCAGAGCAGCTCCCCTTGCAAAAGCAGCTGTGCCTTCCCTGAACCAGCCCAGCAGGAGCAGATGAACCCAAAGCCACAGAGGACCCCAAGAGCCTGATTGGTGCCTTTGTGGGTGCACAGGGCAGGCCTGGCAGCACTGGAACACAGCCAGCCCCAAAGCACAGCACCACATCACTCTGCATGCCCAGGCTTGGGAAAGGGGCTGCTGGCACAGGCAGGGAGCACAAGGTATCTAAAACACTCCCTAATCACAAAATTCTCTCTTACCTGACAGCTTTTATAGGAAGAAAGGAGGAGGTTCTCCTCCTCTCATGCACAAGGCTCAGTTATCCTGAGTGTAAATTATTGAGGTGTCCCTGGGAATCAAGTGTCCCAGTAAAAATTTACAAACAAGCCATAAAAGATGTGGCAGCCTGCTGTCTTGCTTTGATGCTCTCTGTAAAGGGTTTCATGTCACTAAACACACACTGATCCAGCTAGCTGTTAATTTACAGAAGGAACCATGGTAGCTTTAACATTAGAAATGTCCAATTAGGGGATTAAGGATATAACTTTTTTGCTGTTGTCTTTGACAAGGATGCCAATAAGCAAACTTTTAAAAGGAAAACAACCTAAAAGCAACAAAAATATGCAGAAAAAGGGCACAGAAATCAATGTCACTGGTTTTGGTGATCTCCTTTCTACTCCATGCATCATCCCTAAAAATGGGATAGGCACTGATTAAAGGCATAGGGGTGGGTAAGAGTCAGCTGGTCCCAATTCCAAACCTGAAACAACTTTTCAAGGAATTTAAAATATTTTACTGGTACAGAGTTTGACTTGAGGAAGGAGGGGAAGAAAGAAAATGTTTACAGGCAAAGCTGCTCTCAATCAGGGCAAATGCTCAGTTGTGGGTTGTTAGGTTTTTTTTTCTTAAATATCTTTGCTCAGCTGAATTATATTTTATAAGTCATCATTTGGGGTCGGGTCATCCCCCAAAGAAACCTTTTGGAAATGCTTGGAGAGGCACATAATGTTTTAGCTGTGAGCATTTCTGGTAAATCAAGTATAAGGGGTAAGCAAAAGTCTGGTTTCAGAAGGAAATATGGGCACAATTTGCAAAGAAATGCAGGGAGAAGATCACCTGAACCACTGGGAAATGTAGCCTGAAGAGCATTGCTTTATTTCAAAACCTACTTGTTTGGAATTTTTTTAAATTCTGACATTATTCACTTGTAATCTGAAACGACATGTAAAATGCAATTTAAATCCATATTTTGCACTTAATCAAGGAGAGTGGGAAATCAGGCATTCACAATTTGAATCCTTGACTTTGAGATGTCAGGATGAAAAGAAGAGCAGTCATCAGACTGCTGTGATGGGGAAGGAGGACTGTGGACCTTCAGGACAGTAAAACAAATGCCTATGGGAAGATTGGTCCCTTTTCCAAAAACTTTTCCCATCCCTGAGCTACTTTAAACACAGCTTGCTGCATGTCAGTACTAAATACCTCAGAAGGAAGGTATTTCCTTTCCAGAAAACTCCTAATCTGACATCTTCTCTACCCTGTCCCTTTGCTTCTGTCAGATTAAGTAAAGCAATCTGTAAATATGCCAAAGCCATCTCTAAATACAAAATAAATGGTACAAAACTCCAACCCTCCTCACTCTTTTCTCTTTGGAAAAAGTCTGCTATTTTTAACATCCTCAAAAATAGCTTGTTCTTTTTAAACACGAATGACATGAGTCTGTTAGCAATATAGTGAGAATCAAAATAACATTCTTCTGAGCTGATATCCCTTCAGAGAAACTTTTTGATGTGTGCAATCAAATGCAACTCGATGCCAAAGTTTTACTGCAACACAGAGAGAATCTGAAAGAAAACAATTCAAACATTGGCAGTCAATTACTTCTTTTGTCAGCAGCCCTGTAAGTAAATTGTGCCTGTGCTATTCCTGTTGGCATGAAATACCAAACACTGTACTTCCAACAACTTTTATCTCTGTTGCTTTTCCCTACAAACATCTACAAATCCTTCAATTCTTCAAATTAAAAATGGACTGGTTCTTTCATCACATACATTGGTGGTTCAGTTATGACAGGGTTCATCTGTGAAAAATAAAAATTAAAATCTGCAATAGCCGGTGAAGATTAGTGGCTCACTTTAAATGGATTTCCTCTGCAAAGCTATTCTTTATATCTCATCTAAGCAGATAATAAATGGTAAAAGCCAAAAAGCACATCAATAAAAAAATAATTCTGAAACTTGGCAGAATTATAAAAAATAATTACATTTTATCCTATTTTGACCATGATTCAGTCTCATCTATTGCCAGAAAAATAAAACCACAAACGTTCCAGTCTTCTTTAAGTCACTAAGATATATTCACTTTGAACTGCATTGGCAACTTCCAAAAAGTAAGCAGTAGCAAGAAAACAACATGATTTTGTAGTCTCCATTTCCACAGAAGTGGGCTTAAATTCTGAAATTTAAAAGCCTGGCAAGCATGAAGGATCCTGCACAGTTTCTCACAAAAGTTTATGGAATATTGCACTCGGCCAAAACTACAAGCAGCCTCTGCCTTGGGGATTTTGCCACAGCCTGTAAGACACCCCCAGCCCTCTACAGGATGGGCTGGAGCTGACAGTGGGTAGGAACACCTTCCCACCTGGCTGAGAGCCTCTGCTCCAGGCACCCCTGCCAGAGGCACAGCACCCACCTGGATAGAGGGAAAACACACTGGGAACCTTGTTCAGGACTTGTTACCTTCCAGTGCTGCAACAAAACCAGCCCAGAGACCCCTGTTGGATTTACTCACAGGAATTTGCATCAAACTAAGAGATTCTTTTTCTTTCCTTGTTCTCCTTTAAGATGTGAGCTGCATATGTTTGATCCTATCATTAAACACAAAAAAATAGCCTTTTTTGAATAACTAAGTGATAAGTACCAGCCAGCATGACTAAAATTGCCAACCAAGACAGAGAGCTGCTGTTATTTCTGGTTTTGAGTTATTGATTAAATGTAACATCCATAAAGCAGCCATCAGAATTGCTATTCCACAAGCATTCCTAGAGAAATAAAGACTTATTCCAAGTGCCAATCACATACACTCCTGTGGTTAAAATGCAATTAAACAAGTAAAGGATCTAATATACCTAACAAGCCAGACAAAAACAAATAATGGGAAGCTGAACTGAGGAGTAAAAACAAAGGTAAGGTTTTTTAAACATAATTAAAATTTGGGAAGTGTCAATACAGACTGGTGTTTGTAAGTCATTGAAAAACCTTTCAGGTTACACCTATATGTATTATTTATACTCAGGCAAAAGGGCTCTTTTACAAAATATGTCTCAGGGTAGGAGGTTGCTGCAGTGTTTCCTGAGGAACAGAGAAGCAGTGGAGTGGAGTATACCTGTCAGAGCTTACTCCAGGAAGCACCAGCTCACCCAAGTGCACTCTGCTTGAGCAAAGCTATTTTGCCTGCTTCAGTTTCGCTTCCTCCAACTGATAGCTCAGGGCTACGATGGGGAAGACACAAAAGGGCACTTCTCACAAGGGCCAGAAAGAAAAGGGTTTCACAAGATGGATGGAGTGAAACAAGGCAAAGCCTTGATGAACACATTGTGCTTCAGGCAACTCTGTAAAACTCACATTACAAAAGTCACCGTAAATGGCCTGCATGAGTTTAAACTCTTGCCCAAACCATCCTGCTGCTTCACCCCACCCACCAAGAACACCTCTGCCCAACTCAGCGGTACCTCTTACAGAGCCATAAAGCCCTGCTCTCCTTTTTTTTTGTTATTGAGGGTTTTTTAACCCTAATGATCTTGTTTGAGAGCCCAGAGCAGACCCAGGAGCCCCTCCCTTTGCAAGCAGCCACCTGACAGCACAGCAGAGCAGCTGTCTCCAGAATTAGGACAGAGACATCGAAACACACAGAGGCAAATTGATCCCATCGATCTCTCAGAGAGCTGAGAAGCACACAGTCCTCAGAGACCTTTATTATTTCACTCTGCAATGAAAGGGCCTGGCAGTAAACTACAGAGAGCCATTTTATAAGCTAGGAGGGAAATGATTATAGAACATTACGGAACTGAAGCAGTTCAGGGATCTTCCAGCTGGTTTAAATTATTTGGCTTCCTTACAAACATATTGAAAGGGGGGGAAAAAAAAAGGAAAACTTCTGAAGGTCAGCCATGAGTGCTGTAGGTACCCCATGAAGCAGAGTTACCAATTTATTCTCAAGCATTTAATGTAGAGATGGGAAAGGGGAGGAAGGAAGAATACTGCATCCATTTGCAAATATGGATTAAGGAATACCTGACACAAATGAGCAAAATAAAGAGAGGGACCAGAGAGCAACACAGCTCCCTGGCCCCTCTGAGCTCCACTGACCACAGCAGGCAAATGCTCAGGTATAAATCTGTATTTCCCCAGCAAAGTGCTGAACTGACCCCACCCTGCCCTGGCTCTTGCTGCTGAGGGAAATACCAGCAATTCCCAGGAATCCCAAAGAGAACAGGAGCTGATTCTTTGCCTCCTTCATTTGGTTTTCCTGTTTATTACACAAGCTTAGTTATTATATGTGCCATACTGAGAGTTTTGCGGGGTAGCAGTAACATATCTAAAATGCCTGGAGAGGAAAGAAGTGTTTGCTTCAGTTGAAACTTTTCAATTATTTCAAGCCAGATTTGCAAATACTTTCCCCAGCCCCACACTGCACTTGTGTAAGCTCCACAAGAAAAACACATGGAGTTGCATTGACCAGCCTTCAGCAACCCAGGCTGGTGGGAACAAGGAACATCTTAACAGCTTCCTTTTTCTCTTCCACCCCTGGGAGAAGTGTGACTGTTAGTGAATCTAGCTCTTTTTCCACATTTCTTATTTAGACTATGTCCAAAATAGAAACAAAACCTGTTGTTCACTAAGAAATTATTTCTTTTCCTTTTCCATTTTGGGGCTGATGGCCAGCTGTGGGGCTGGACCTGATGCAAACTTGATCAGGATCCAGTGTCTGTCCCTCAGTAAAATCTGCAGACAGGGACTGTGCTGCACCACATCACACCCCTCGCCTCCACCAACCATCTCCCAGCTGCACACAAGCTCACTTTAAAAAATCAAACCTGCCAGGCACCTCATTTATTTCAATTTCTCTTTCTCTCTTGGTGATCTGTCTTCCTGACTCTGCAAGGCCAGATCTGATAAAAATAATATCAGCATCCAGCATGTTATGGTAGAGGAAGTCAAAACCCTACAGACCCCATTCCACTCTCACTCCTGTCAACAGCTAGCTCTTGCTGACCTCACAGCAGGAACCATAACTTCTTTCCCCTTCTTTATGATTATTTTTTCAAGCAACGCCTGGTACAGAGCCAGCACTTGATGAAGAATGAGACAATCCCACCGGGTGCTATCCATCTGTGTCCTGCCAGCATTCCTGGCACTGACCAACCCAGCATCCAGGATTTACAGTGCTCAGTAAGGACATCACAGCTCAGATCACCAGCCCCACCCAGGAGGGGATGCTCCCTCTCCTGTCCTCTCTGCTCTGCCTTGGACAGCCTCAGTGGGGATCTGACAGACCAATCTACTCTCACAAAACACCCCGAGGCACACACACTAAAATCCTGATGGAAGCTGCTCCGAACCCTGCAAGAACAGTGGCAGCAAAGGGGGTAAAGGCTGATTTCCTTTTAGTGAAGGGAAATGAGCACCCCATGTGCCCTTGTCAATCAGCAGTGCATGGGGAGGGTGCTCTCCTCTGAGTCATCTCCTTTCTCCCCATCAGCAACAGAGATTTCTCTGTTGTCCATGGTTTATCATCTCCTGTGGACTCAGTTCCCCCAGACCCCACACTGTCCAAATGCAGCTCAGGCTTGATAAAAATAATTAAAGTGAGTACAGGAGAAAAACATCTTTTGGATCTGGTATTTCCTGTGCACAAGAGTGCAAGATACTTTCACCTTTTTGGCACACCTGCCTTTGAGTTCACAGCAACTGATGCCAGCTTTGATGGAAAAATATCTTGCTGAGCCTCAAAAAGCACAGGGTCAGCTTTCCCTTTGCTGCTCTGTGGGTCAGTCAAAGAGACAGATTCATAAAAGGAAAAGCTTCTGTCATCTCACAATAGCAGCACACAGACAGGCTGCCTTCTGACAGGAGAAAAAAATAAGATGACTACAAATAACGTTGATATGGTAACACATGTTTAAAATCAATAATGAGAAGGCCAGAGGAGAGCTTATCCAGAATCCTAAGTGCCAGCCTGTCTTACAGCACTTTGGCAGAGGCAGCTCTGGAAAAACAAGGTGGAGATACTTGCTTTATGGCCTGTCTGTGTCAATGCAATCCCACCTCAGCCATCTGCTTCAGCCAAAACCCAGGGACCAAACAGCTCCTGAGATACAGAACTGGGGCAGAACTTTGGGACCACACAGCTCAGGTGTGTGGGGGAGCACCTGGCTGCCCCACAGCCCCTGAATCCCTCCAGAGCATCCCCCCTCAATCGCTGCCATGTTCAGCATAAGCTGCTCTGCTGGGCTTCTCCTCAGACACACATTTTGGGAACTGTCACCTCTGTCTCTGTGGATGCAGGCAAGATGGCCAGCCTACCACACCACCTATCCCAGGGCTCTCCAGGAATGTACAGACATGGCTGAAATCAGAAGTTTCAAGGATTTCACCTCCAGAATAGCAGAGTGAATTAAATCAAACAATCCACAGCAGTGCCTAGCACAAAAGAATGGCAACATCACCACTGGAAATTAAATGGGAGGACACAGCACACAAAATTCCTTGTGCTCTCTAAAGGAGGATCGTGTATGTGCTTGCTACAAGGCACCTTCAGCAGCAAGCAAACATTTTGTAACAAGCAGCTTTTCATCCCAAATGGCTTCCCTGCAATTTCCAGAAGCACCAGTTATCCAGCCTCCCAGATGTCCTCAAGCTGCTTCATGGACACTTTTAAAAGCAAGCATGTGGAAAATGCAGAGCTGTTCCCATGATGAAGCTAACCACTCCAGAGGAACCACAGATGTGACTCCTGACATTCCTAACATTGGTTTCCATACCTGTATTTTGTAATCAGTCAACCATGCCAAAAAATATCCCAAACACTACAGACACCTTTCTTACATCTGGGTCACCACTGAGAAGTGGGTGAGCTCTTCACCAGTTTTGTCCTGCTGCTGATTTACATTCTCAGCACTGTGGTAACACCCTCAGACAGAGACCTGCTTCAAAGCATTCCTAATGGAGACTGGGAAAAAGGGCATTCCCAGTCAGCCTGACCTGGCAGAGTTCATACAGGACACACTCAGCATCCTTACCCTGCTGTGGACTGAAAGCAATCCAGAAGGTTTTGTGGCTCCCATTCCTTGCTTGAAAAAGGCATCTATCTTCTAAGAGAACAGCTGACACGTTTCAAAGCTTCCTTTTAATTTCTATTGTGAGAATACAGAATGGGAAGGCTGTGTAAGGAAATAGTGTTCTGGAAATAAACTAGTGCAATATGAACATTGTTCCTAATGATTTCAATAGGGATGACTCTCACCTTCAGGAAGAAAGACACCCAACTCCACTACTTTAAAAAAAAAAAAAAACTTTTATCAGACTAAAATTTCAGATTATGTGAGTTAAAGTAAAACAAGTTTTTTTATCCCACCAAGTTTGGGCTTTCTACCTGTCTTTTTCTAAACATAAAAACCTGTTAGATTTTTTTTTTCCTAGACTCCAAGGCATACACTTTTCTCCAGGAGACTGAACCACTGCCAAAACCACACTGCTATTCAAGGATCTTAACACGCTTTGCAAAAACATTAATTAAAACTCACACAGCAAGAAGGGAGCGAGGCAGGATCTTTCATTTCACAGCAAGGAAAACTTCACCACCAAAAAAAAAAGGGACAAAAAGATTTGAGAACATACCAACAGCCTCAGAGAAAGCTGTGCTGCAGAGGGGATGCTGGGAGGGCAGAGAAGTGCAGGGAGAAGAGTAAAACCCAGCATTTTATCTCTTGGCAGTGCTTTTGCTAGACTGCGCTCCTATTACGCAACATTAAGTTGGCTGAGATTGAAAATAGCGATTCAAGAGTCGGTTTCCTTTCTCCTGGCCCTCCTCTGCTTTCTCACCACACCTACACAATTGCTGCAGCCAAATACAGCATCCACAGCACGCCAAACAAAGCAGTTGCTAATTGTCGTCTCTCATTACAAGGACGGCTCATCTGCACTTCTTTGGAGATTTATCACGCAGCCATTATTCCTCTCTGCTGCATGATTTCCCACTCGAGTGTGGCAAAATAAGGCAACAGCTATTTAAATGCAATTTGCAACATGGTCTGCCTGTATCAATTTCTTAGTGTCTTCTGGGAAGATGGTACCTAATCCATAAATACACATCCATTTGCTTAACCAATTTGTGGACAAAAGAAAAGTAGAATTGAAGGGACAATTTCATTTCTACCGGATTTTACACACTCATTACTTCATAATTCACCAGCACCATTCCATCAAAGTGAACTAAGGTTAGGAAAGCCCTTAAATACATCCTTACCACCATGGCAGGGCTAGAAAGGAAAATAAAGGGGCTCATTGACATAATTTGCTGCTTTGTAATTGTTATTTCCCTTAAAGAAAGCCCCAAAAGCAGTTCTTGGTGACTGCTGGGTCCTCCTGCAGGCAGAAAAGACAGGCTGCAAAGCTGTGAGTTCAGCAAAACAACAATGCTCTCCTGAAGGCAGCAGGTCAGAGAACACTGTGATTCTCTATCCAGAGGCTGGCACACATCCTAAGCAAAGGTTCTGTCCCCTGGAGCCACCCAGAGCCAGCACAGCAATGTGGGCTGGAAGGAGCAGTAAAGCAGGTGAAACTGGGGAGCAGGGCTGCTTGGCTTCTGCTTCTTAACATAAATAGCTCCATATAATACATTTTAGCAAACCAGAATACCAGAAGACTAAAGAAGGAATCTGTAACCCCTCACATTTGTACATTTTCAGCTCTTTGGGCCTTAGTACAGAACTGACACCATGGCTGTTACTCAGAGCAGAGTGTGGCATCCATGCATGAAGTCATCTCTGCCTGACACCAAAGCTCCTCCTTGCAACACAAGTGTTCAGTCTTCACATCAGGTCGAGAGACTGTACCACAGAGTCTGTTTTTGTTACAGAAAAGAATGTTTTCAGATCAAATTTGTTCCCAAAACAAAGGAATTCACCTCCCAGCGCCTGCCAGGGAGAGGGAAGGACAACATTCCTTCCTCTGCTCTCAGGAAATTACTTACCCAACTGCTGGGAGGTGTTAAGAAGACTGAGTCTCTTCCTGATACCAATACTGGAAGGTGTCAAATGCCTTCATGTCACTCTGCTGTCAGAGCACCACACATCCAAGCTCATGCACAAAGTTTATTTTGTCTCCTCTGATCCAGAAACACTTCAGACCACTAATACATGCAGCTCCAAGTTATTTCCTCTCTGGCTTTTTTCCTTAGCTAGGAAGGAGCTGGTACCACTGCTGAGTGATGGGTGCCTCTTAGAGCTGGAGAGCCTGCAGCTGATGCCCAGCAGCTGAGGAACAGAACAACCCAGCCCACAGAGGATTTCCCTCATCCTGCAGCACCCTGAACTCCAGCCCATCCCAGAGCAGCTGCTGCATTGTCCCACATGTCCATGGAAAGGCCCTAGCCTCACCTCATGGCAGAAGAAAAGTCTGTGAGCCCTGGGGCTGGGCTGAGCCTGGGGATGACTGTCCACACATCTTGCCCTGGAGATTTAGCATCCCCTTCAGACTCTCCAGCCAAAAAGGACCAAATCACTCTTGTCCAGTAACAGCCAATCTTTCTATGGGACTTCATGGACAGAATTCCATGGCAAAGACAGAACAGGCAGATGTCACTCTGGGAAGAGAACCCTCTGGGACCCTGAAGTACACTGCTACCAGGAAGGGAAGGAATTATCCTTTTCTTAAACCATGAACATGTTATCTCTGCTCACAAGCTAAATCATCCTCACAATCCTTCAGACTCTGACATAACAGGCAAGCAGCACCCTCTTGGCATGGCAAAGGCAGCCTATCCAACACTCACAGAAAGGGAACTGGGCTCTCCAAAATGCTGGCACAATGTAAGCTGAAGCCTCTGGGAGACCAGAAGAAAACAAGAAGCAGCAAGTTTCTTCCCCAACATATGGGGAAAGTGTTGGTATTTACATTTTGGTCCAGTTTTAAGTTTCAGTTCTCATCTCACCTAGACTTGTTTTGCATTAGTGTACAACAAGGCATAAGCACAAGCCACTATACAAAATAATTCAACTTCATTTTTCCTGCATGCCAGTTACCAAGATAAAGCAGGAGGCTCTCTCTAGTGCTCCACTCATCTATAAAATTACCTTAAACATATGTGGTGGGGATCCTTATGGCATTTTTTTCATCCCTTACATTTGCAGTTGATGTTTTTTATTCTGGGCTTTCTCAAAATGGTTGCAAGTCAGAATGAAAAGCTTAAGTTTCTGAAACTGCTGAGATTCTCATGGCACTAGACCAAAGGACATAAATAAAAATGAAAATATGCACTCCAAGCATACATTTCTCTTTGGCAAAAGCAAAGGCAAGTTCTCTGGAGAGTCTCAGCCATCCTCACTGCACAAAACCTACCTGGACAAAGCCAGTAAGAAGGTTAGTATGTTATTTAGTAACAAGAAGTAGCAATTCTGTGTCCCCTCTACAGAAACACTTGGGAAATAAAGAGCTGTTGCTGGATTCTTAGACTTTAACCCCAGTTTGGTACCTCAACAGTCCCTCTAGTTCTGTGTGCCCACACATCACCATGTAGGCAGGAAAAGGAAGGAGGATAAAAGAGAGGCACAAACATAAGGGCTTACTGAGGCCTTTAGGCAAGGAAAGGAAAGCTTTCCAGGCAAGCTTGTCAGACAAATAGCCTTCCAAGGGGAGCCTTGGAGACCATCCAACTGGACACACACAGCACTGAGCCAGTCTGTGAAAGGAATTACATAACTGGCTGTGCATGATAAGAGGTTCTGTGTCTGATAAGCCAAATAGTCCCTTACCACCTGATGTTCATTTGACAAAAGTGACCATTTGCAGATTATCTCCTGGATTGTGCTGGTTTCCATAGATTTGGGGCTTTTTTTCTTTTACTGAGTCAGAGAGTAGATCTCCCTTCTGGCTAAAGCCACAGCAAGTCCCATCAGAGAAGTGGTCCAAGAAAATCAGCATTAACCAACTGGGACAGGCCTTTAAAACCAATGATCCAAAATCCACCAAGCCCAGTTTAAGAAGGTGAGAAGAATCTCCAGAGGGAGGTTCAGCGAGCTGGTGAGATCTGCACTGCCAACCATCCCACTCCCTAAGCCTGCAAGCCTTACCATGAGGATACTGGAGATGTGGAAACCTCCTCTGTGCTGAGCACAAACACAACTACAGCAATCTACACCAGCTGTTCTGCTGCACTGACCCAGTAATCATCATGATTATGTGTCCCACTTACTGGGGGACTCTGCTACAGGGATTAGCAGATTGTGATCATCACACTAAGCTCTGCTCACAAAAGCATTAAATGTAAGGACCTAAACGTGCAAAATAATTTCCTGATAAGTACCTCAGTGTTTGGGTGCCCAAGAGAAGACAATTCCTAACTGGCTGAGAGCATTACCCTGCAAGTGATTGCACAGGGAATCCCATATCTCAAAAGCTGGCCCTGGGAGCACCATCTGGACTCCCTCAAGAGCCCTGCAACATTATCCAGTTGAAAAGGCTTTGCTAAATCCTTTCACACTGTCTCCCCAGAGCATTTCTCTGGAGATACTGGCAGCCTATGGTCTGGAAAGGTGCAGTGTTCATGGGGAAAAAACCAGGCTGAGGGCCAGACCCAGAGTGGTGGTGAATAGAGTTCTGTCCAGCTGGGGACTGGTCACTGGTGGTGCTCCCAGGGCTCAGTGTTGGAGCCAGCTCTGTTTAAAACCTTTATCAATGATCTGGACAAGGGGATTGAGTGCTCCCTCCATCAGTTTGCAGACAACACCAAGCTAGGAGGGAGTGTTGAGCCACGAGGGCAGGAAGGACCAGGACAGGCTGGATCAATGGGCTGAGGCCAGCTGTGTGAGATGCAACAAGTCCAAGGGCTGGGTGCTGCTCCTGGGCCACAAGAAGTCCTGCAGTGATGGGAACAGCTTGTATTGAGCTGGGGGTCAGTCTCTTCTCCCAGGTAATAAGTGATAAGACAAGAGAAGTGCTGTTAAGTTGTGCCAGACAAGGTTTAGATTGAATTTTAGGAAAAATTTCTCCATGGAAAGTGCAGTCAGACATTGGAATATGCTGCCCAGGAAGTGTTCAGAAACACTTTGGGGTTATAGTTTAGTGGTGAACACTAAACCACTAGTTTAGTGGTGGTGCTGGATCAATGGTTGGACTCCATGGCCTTGAGGGTCCTTTTCAACCTTAATGACTCTATGGAAACTAAAGCTGTCTTCAAACACAACCCTGGAGATGACCACTCCATGCTGAATTCCCAGGACTCTTGCCTTCCCTGAAGCTTCCTCTCATGTCCTGACAGGATTAGCAGGGGGACAAGAACACACTGAATCACCACACTAAACCAACATCAGCAATCACAAACTCTCCTGTCCTCCCATGGCAGGGAGACATCTTTTGTCAAAACATCTGCCTTGAGTTTGATATGGAAACAGCTCCTTTTTCCAAGCTCTCACATTTGTTTTTTCTTCCTTAATACTTTTTTAAGTAAGATACTAGATATAAGATCTTCCACCTACTGAAATATAAGCTTTGGAGGCAGAAAACACTTCCAGAAATTATCTTAAGAATCTTAGTGAACTTTATCAAATCTTGAGTCATCTTTCTTTTCATACAAGTGTGCACTTCATTACTTGGTAATGGAACAGTAATTGCTCTTCAGTTATGCAAGATGCACCTCTAATTTGTAAGGGGTTTCTGGAGAGGTAATGACAGATGCTTAAAAAAAAATCAAATATGAGAATAGGAAAAACTGTTATGTAAAAGATAATGGTAACCACAGAGTAGTCTGACAGCTGGGTCACAGTCTCAGTGGGTATAAAGGCACAATGCAGATATTCTGGTCTTATGCATTCTTAAACACTGAACCTGATGCCAAATTATTCATATTACTCTGCACTTTAACTGAATCTCACAAATGAAGCATCATCTGTGTGGGTCAACACCTGACAGCCCCGTTTTTCTAACAGCTTCCTACACACTCTAGGTAAGGCTGCCAGCAACTCTGCAGAAGGCATTTTTCCCCTCTGAAATGATGCTTCCTGATTATAAAACATGTTGGATATGAAATAAAGGCATCAATCTATCTATTTTCTGGTTTCTAAAAGTAAATTCAGTGTAAAACCTGCTAGGAACTACATTGTGAGGGATAACCTCGTGTTAAAAGGGATGATCATTATAAATTTCCTCCACTCCCTTTTCCCCAGCTTTACCCCTGTGAGCAGGGGCTCAGTGCAGCATTCAAAGAGCACGTGTTGGCTCGCAGCCCTTCCAGACAAAATGTCAGCTCCAGAATTGGAGCACTTGCGCTTGCTGATGCGTGGCAGCGCTCCTAAGATCAGGAGCAGCACACCATCCAAATGTCATCTGTGTGTGCAGATGCAAGATCAAGTGCACCTCCTCATATGACTAATTTTCCAATTAAGATTGAAACACTTTTGTGCTAAAAACACAACAAGCACATGGGAAGAGCTTGTTCTTGCTCCACAGGGATTTATTATCAAAGATACGCTGATTTTACCCTAATCTAGTTGGTTTTACCCAAAGCTTTTACAATATGCCAGTTTTGCACTGCAAAACATAACTGCATTTCACTGCTTTCAAGCAGCTTAGCATGACATCCAAAGGAAAAAATTCTAAAAAACAAACAAAACAAAGATTGGCAAATGCTTAGAGAGCTTGCTTCACCCACTCTGATCTCCATGCCAGTGCAGACACATTATTAGCAGGACCCAACTATCTGATGTGAGACTGGTTCCAATCCAAATACATAAACTGCATCACAACAGCAACTGCTGAGTGGATGCACCCAGAGGAAGCCCAGCCTTCTGTCTGTCTGGAAGAACAATAAAACAACAATTTCAGGCTGCAAAACTTTCAGCAAGGAGAGCCCTGTTTAATCTACTGGAAAAAGACATAATGAGATGCAGTGCTTGGCAGCTGGAATTAGACAGATCAAACCAGAAATAGGGACATTTTTAACAGTGAGAATGGCATACTGCTGCAACCCTCCACCTAAGGATTATTTCAAATACTCCCTCACATCAAGTCCTTAAAGTCAGGGCTGTTGACAGATGTGTGACACAGCTCACAGGGAAATGCAGGCTTCCTGCAGTCATTCTTACATGGAGTTCTGTCTCTTGCACCATGCTCTAATTCAGATTAGATGATCATAAATGGTCCCTCTTGACCTTAAAAATCTACAATGATGCTCACTCAAGTAATGGTAAGAATTCCTTCAAGGAGTTACAGCTCTGCATAAGCCAGGGAGATCACAAACTGTGTGACATTTCTGCACCAATGGCCTGTGTCACTCCCATCCCACACAAACAGGCTGAGGGCCACAGGCAGAGCTGGGCTGGACAGCTGGCAGTCAGGAATCAAAGTCAGTCCCTTGCTCTTGGGTTAGCAAAAGCTCAAAGAACTGTTAAAAAGCCACCATGTACCTTGAAGAAGCACCTCCCCTCTAAAACATCAGCTGTCTGAAGTGTCAAGGACTTTGAAAAGAAAGAAAAACTGGTCTAATTCACATCTCCCAGCAAAGGGTTGCTGCAGTGTGGTCTTTATAAAAATGGCACAGGAAGGATGACAAAAAAAATCTCTCTTCCCCAAATAACTGAGCAAATCTAAAATAGTTAATCCTGGAAACATTCTCAAAAGATTAGCCATGGCTCAACTAACTTTAACAATGATAATTTTTAATTTAATTTAAAGTTGAATATCCTTGTGCAATAATGGCAGAGATGAAGGACTATCAGGGAATAATCTTGTTTACAGATCAGTGAACTCAGAAAATTGCCAAGGCACTGTGAAACATATTCCTTATTCACACCTCATAATTAACTAAGTGTTCGGCTGCAATATTAAAGTCATCTTCCTCATGAAAGAGCTGCTCATTTGGGCTGGTAGGCCACTGAGGGAGTCTCATTCTGTCCTGGCATTTCCAAACTCCCAGGAAAAAGCACCTTCAATCCATAAAAACAGCAGACTCCCAAAGAGTAAGGGAAGGCAGAGAAAGCCTTTGGTCCATGACAGAAGCACAGCTTGTGCAGAGAAAAAACCCTCTTCTCCCCTTCTTTAGTGCCACATGGGAGCATTTCTCTTTTAAAGGCAACTGAAAGAAGAAAATAGAGTTCTCTTAATTAATTCACATTGAAAGGCACTTTTGATGGAGTCCGGAGGCCAAATCAGATCAAAGTAAATAATGCCACAAACAGTGACATGAAAGCCATGGGACAGCAGCTCTCATGGCTTGCACTGTCTAGATTTTAGTACTCAAAAGCAACAAATGCTGAAGATTTCAGCTTCCAGGAAAGCAGAGGATGACAGGGGGCTCTATCCTTTCAGAAAATTTTAAGAAAGGAATTGTCAATTTGCTGTGAGGAAAACTTTTGTTGATTTGGGAAATCCTGGATTAAGTCTCTGCTTTAAGTCACATTTTATGTTTGTGAATTTGGGCAAATGCTCAAACTTTCTGCCCTTTGTTTTAGAGAGGTAATGCTTCTCCCTGAGTGATAGAGCACAGACACAAGGGGATTGTGCCCTTCTACTCAGCCCACAAGCCCTGCCCAAGGTTTCTTTGAGATATTACTGATCCCCAAAGAGCAGTTAAGAAGAGAAGGATATACTGCAAACCCACACCTTGGTAACTGAGATCCAGATACAGCAACTACAAACTTCCATGGTGCAATCTCTGGCCCCAAAATCATCCTGGCTCATCTCAGCTTAGCTCAGCATCTCACTGCAGCCCTTCCCTTGTAATGGGGAACAGGCCAGGCAGATGCAGCCAAAGCCAGTACACACAACAGAAAACACAGTAATAAAATACACTCACATTTTTCCATTCTGATTTTTACTGTACACATTACCTAAACAGACTCCAATCAAAACAAAAGAACAATAAATTAAAAAGTAATGCCATAAATCAGCACCAAAAAAAAAAAAATTGCAGCTTGTGAAAAACAGAAGTAAGAATGCAATGAATAAAAATCTGAGTTCCAGCATGATATTCTGAGGCTTTCCCTTCCTCTGCCCATTTCCCAAAGGATCTAATAGAGATCAAAGAGGTACAGGAAAGGGTAATAAGGCTCATCAGACACATGGAATGGTGTCTGCGTGAGGAGAGAGTCAAGAGAACAGGGCTCTCCACCCTGGGAGGGGAGCACACACAGAGGTACTGTAAAATGATGAAGGGCCTGAGGAAGGGAACCAGCAAAATTACTTTCTACTTCTTATCACACAAAGTCAAAGGGTTCCCAATGAAATTATCAGGTTTCAAGCAAACAAAAAGATTCTTTTATATGGTGTGTAATTAAAATCACAGTACTCCCAGCAACAAGAGGCCCTTGAAGCCAGAGGAGAGAAGAGTTCTAAAAAGGAAATTAGGCAACTCCATAGAGGACAGGTCCATGGAGAGTCTTAAACACAGTGCTCCAGATACAGCATCCAGACCCATGGACTCTAAATCAATGCCTGGCACACGTTCAGCAGCCACAGTAAGGAAAGATAACCCTGTCCTGGCCCCACTGCCATTCTCTTCTCTGTAATCACCCAGTAATGACCATGGTGAGAACACTGTGCTAGATGGATCCCTGGTTTGATATGGTGCTCCCACAGTGTTCTTCTGTTTTGTTAACTATACTAATAGGAGTTCAACAGACAAATCCTAACCTAAAGTAAAACAAATTCTTTGTTGGGTTGTTTTCTTCCCTTGAAGAAGCATCATGCAAAAATTCCTCTATTTACATTAATGCACAGCACCTCACCAAATGCATGAACATGCCCTCTGGCTGGAAAGCTATCCATCACCTCCCATGAATGAAGGAATTTCACTTTCCATAGTGAGTAATTCCATGATGGAGATACCACTCAGGACCACAGGCACGGCCATGACAGTGAATCCACAGTGGGCCAGCCAAGACCAGCAAGGAATGCTGATCATCACAGACTGATCAGAAAGACCAGCATTAGCAGACATTTAGACCACAGACCAGGTGACAGCTTTCTAAAATAAAAACTCCTGATGCTTTTACCAAAAACATTTGTATTGTAAAATTCCTGATGCTTTTACCAAAAACATTTGTATTGTAAACAACTCATCTGCTGAAATGAATGTTTGATATAATTAACAGTGGAGAGAACAGGAGACAAGAGGGAGAACAACAACAAATTAACTGAGTTTACTGCCAGAAAACAAAAAAAGAATATCTCTGCTTCCAACTTTTACACATAACTCACAGCTGCAGTGATAGAAGGTGCTGTCATGAGATTAGGCAGAGATTATGGTAAATGTAATTAAATCAGATAATACCAAAATATTCCAAGAGACCCCGAGGCCATCATTTTACACCAGCTTGGTCTCTGCAGAAATTCCTACATGGCCTAGAAGGAACTGTGTGTGTAACAGTGGTGTATGAGGGGATAAAGCTGTGTTTTATGGAAGGATATAAAGGTAATGTTCCATCTCCCTTCCATCTCTAACTGATAATTACTCTTTCCCTGAATTTTATTGTGAACAATCAGTGGAAAAGTTTCTTGTCAAGCTTTTCCTGCTAATTTTCCTCTTTGGAGTAACACCCAGAGGGTTTGTTGGCATCTTTCACAGATGAAATGGAACAGTACTTTATTCCATACTTTTTACACTAGCACAACCAAAGTGCAACCACAGTTAGTTTCAAAGTAATAATTTTATGTTTAATATCTCCTTATGCCAGAGCTGATTTGCAAAACCAAGGGATTTCACAGGTCACAAAAGAAGGGATTTGAGCAGACTTCAGCCCTCAGCCGAAGCAGAGGATCTACAGCAAACATGCTGCAAACCAAAACTTTAAACAGAGGGAACAACTGCATTACCCACATGGAAAAAGAATGATAATTTCTTAAGACAACCTAACTTCTAGAAAGGAGGTGAGAAAAAAAAGGAAATCAAAACAGCCACCACAACATATTCCAGTTGGAAATTATCATTTAAACCACTCCATGATCAGCTGTGGCAGGCAATGAGAACTCATGAGGCAAAGCTGGGTGCCACCAGATGCTGTGAGACCTGTCAGACCTGGAGAGCAAACACACAACAGCAGCATTCCAACAGCCCAAGCACAAGCCTCGCCTTTCTCAGCTTACTTTGGCCAATTTCTGAATTTTAACACGGATGTTTGGGAATGTGGAATGCATTTTACAAGAGTCCCTTCTGCACTGCAGTTTCCTGGATATTCACATTCTGGAAATTGCTTAAAAGAATAGAAACAGAAAATCTGTATTTCAAAGATCAAGAGAGGAAAGTGTGTTCCAGCCTTTCCAAGCCAAGTAGAAGATTAAGGTTTCTAATGCACTCGTTGGAAAAGAATATTGGGATAACTGCATTAGAAATGTGAAAGAGGATTTAATACTCTACTTTAGATTAAGTTGAAGATTAAGTTTCTAGTCAGGGAAGAATCTGTTCATCTTGGAAAGCATACAGGGAGGATGGGAGAAGCATTACACATGCTAGCAGATTTCTTTTTAGACTTTTTAACCAAATATTAAATCTCAACAGCTACTTCATATTAAAAAAATCAAAGTAACCCTTATCACACAACCTAAACCATCCACATAAAGTCACACTTGATGAGATTGGTGTCTCTATTTTGAGCAAATGATTGCTTGTATCAGCCTGTGAGCATTTAAAGCCAAGTAACTTAGTCCTGAGAGTCTGCTGTCCCTCCCTTAATACATGCTGTGATTACCAGGCTCACAGAGGAAACAGGGACCAGCTTGGAAAGCATCAGTCATTAATGAGGTAGGTAGGTACAGCTGAGTCCTTTACTCCTGAGAACAGCCTAGAAGTTTCCAAAAAGATGTCAAAAAATGTGCCTGGAAGTCAAAGTGTAAGAGAGAAATTGTTCAATTAGATTTGCTACCCTGGGAAATACCTGCAATAATCTCAGTATCATCCATCTTCAGGTGTTGTGGTTGGGTATTTTTTTTTTTTTTCCTGGGTGACTGAAATACTGTTCTGTGCCAAACTAACCCAGATTTACTGCAGGGAAAATGACCTTGCAAGCCATTAGGGTTTGTTCCTGTTTCTCAGCTGCTGTTAATTCTTTGACAGTGGTTTACAGGGCTTTCAGAGAAAGCCAATGGACACGGGCACGCTGCTGCTTCAAACGCTGCTTTAATGAGACTGCCAGGAACTGTGAATAGAAAGGCAGTCCTGTGAGGCAAAGGGAATGAACAGAGACTCCTGTGAGTCAGCTCTGGGACACACAGGCTGCACCTACAAATTGGGGATTTCCAATTAGCAACACAGGGAACAGAAGAGGCTGATGTACAATGAAGTGACTGCAACTGCAGGGCTTAAATGCTGTTCCCATTAATGAGAGAAAAAAACCTTCTCCCTCTGCACACGAATGAATAAGCCATCAGCATCTTTCAGAAGATGGGGAAAAAAGAAACCCAAAACCAGTCATTAACTTCTCCCCCTGATTCTTGTTTTGCACAGCACCATTCTTTGTCCCAGGCACAGTTTCCACAAAAATGGATTTTCATGAACTAAATCAAAGTCTAAAGAATCTTTTAAGGACTAAATAATCTTCTCTAGAGAAAAAAAAAAAAAAAAAAAAAACCAAGCTAGAACATGTTAAGTCATCATCAGCTAAGGAAAGTAACATCAGACTCAGTCTTGTCCCCTTTTTCTGACATTCAGTGCACATGAAGGCAAACTACTTCAGTTTATTTGCTGCTTACTGAAATGAACTGGGCCTCTTGGTACTGTCAATATAAGGAGAAATTATTTACTTTCCTCTTCCTTCTAGGAAGTACTTAAAAAGAGGGAGAGAGGTGTTTTTCTGCACTGCAAGAGGAGTGCTATCCAGAACAGTGGCTGAAACAGATCCAACAAAGGGTGTCAAATTTAAAACCAACCCTCTTCTATTCAAACAACTGCATGCACAAGTGCCTACTTTTCCAGCCACAGGGAAGCCAAGAGTGAGATCAGCTGTGGCTCCATGCCACCCCAAGCACCAGAGCAGAGCAGGCTCCTGGCTTCTGCCTGGCTCTCCATGCTCCCTCCTCCTCAAACCCAGGCAGAGAGCACAGGGAAAACTCCCAAGTAAAAAATCAGTATATTAGCTACAGGACAGAGGAGAGCTGAACCCCCAAAGCTGGAGAGATGAGGTCAAAAAGAAACTGGGCTTTGCAGCCCATAGAGCAGAAACCCATGCAGAGGGGAGGAGGAGATAAGCAAAGAGAGTGAGTGCTGAAAGCATCCAGAGGGACCTCACCCCCATGCTGGGCAGAAGACTGAACTGGAGAGTTGGGAGGAGAGGGGAGCACAGGGAGGACACAAAAGGCAGTACAAGGACACAGATCAGGGCCCCTGAATTGGCTTGGCAAGGACTTAGGGGACAGGAGAACAGGAGGGACCTTGGGAGTGAGACCAACACAGTAGCTCTTGAGGGAAGCAGCAAGATCCAAAAGGCAAAGCCTGAGGAGCAAAGACCAGAACAATTACATGTTAAGGAAAAGCAAACAAGAGAAGAGATGAGGACAGGCTGCAGCAGGTGAGGCAGGGCAACTAACTGGAGAGAGAGGAAGGAAAGGGCTGCCAGAAGAAGCTGCACATGCTGGGCTGGGTTCATTCCTCTCCAGGTCTGGAAGGGAACATCGTATCACTGTGCCTCCTCAGTCTGCACATATCTAAAGGAAGAGGTCCCTCACCTCTCAAGACTGACTCCTATAGAGCACAGTGTCCTGCTGCCAGCAGACAGTCTGCTTGCTCAACCAGCACATGTCCATGAAGTAAATACAAAGGTGAATCCAACTCAACATCCATGTGGTTCCCCACTATAAAATTTCTGGCTATTCACTTCACTTGTTCTGAACAGTAAGGAAGTTACACATGCAGAAACTATGCCAAAAGCACTTTAGAAGATTGCAGACCTATGTAACAAACTGCAAGGAAATACCAGCACTTGGTGGTGTGTACACAGAGGAATTACTGAGAAGCTGTAAATCTGTCTCAGAGCAGGACTTGAATAACATGAAGTAAATAGGGCATGGGGCAATGTTCTGGACCAGGAAAAAACAAAATATCAAATAGTAACTCATTAACTGATCCCCATCCATTCTGGGCAACAACTCCAGCAGGGATTGTGAAAAAAAGAAAAAGCCATGTGATAGTGTAACTAAAGACTGTCACAATAAAAACACACAAGGAGGCCAAAATTAAAGCAGATCTTTCTTATCTGGCTAGTGCATATTTTGCAGCACAATGAGGTCTAAACAAGCCTTTTTCTGCATTCATGCAACCTTAGTCATCACCATATCAAAGCAGTGCTGCTCTTAACTAAACTTCAGTCTGCAAGCAATGAGTTCAGTTACTTGTACTGAAACAGCACTTGAAGATTTCAAAAAATAAGACACATAATGGCACAAGCATGCCTAAGAGAGAATCCTTGGCTTTGTTTGTCTTTTGGGAGGGGGACAGAAGACAACCAGCACATCACACAAAGGGAAAAGCAGCATGCATTACTGTGCCTCATCCTCCAGCACATGCCATGGGAACAGAGAGATGTAATTATTTCCCCAAGATTACACAAGGGTTCTCTGGAAGACAGTTCCAGGGCAGAGCATGTAAATCCTTGGCTGAATCCATGGCTGTAAGCACAGGGGCACCCACAACTCACACGTTTCCAGACTAGCAGAGCCTTCTGGTGGCCTCAGGTGCCATCTGTGCATGACAATAAATATTGTCACTGACTGCAGGGGAATTCCTGGCTTTCAGAAAGAGTCACTCAGCATTTCCTACACAGACTGTACAGACACAGCAGCAGAGAGAGCTATTGCTCCAACTCACAATGGAAAAGCCACCTGAAGAACTGAATTCAGAGAGGAACAAACCACAGGCCAAATCCACCTCTGCAATCCACCTCCCCAGAGGCAGCCAAACTTCATTCATAACTTAAGCTTACTAAACAGCAAGAATGACAGAGCCTTAGCAAACCTGCCAGAATTAAAACAACTTGCAACACCCCAGAAGCAGCATCCCACAGATCCCAGGATAGCAATGACACTTACCTAATCTGCCATCTTTCAGCACTCACTGTGCCTCCCCAGGCCTTGGGACTCAGGGCCCTACCTGCCTTTTGGAACAAACCTGTGTTGTTCAATTCTCAATTCAATTTTAAATATAAATTAAGAGGAAAAATAAAGAAAACAGCCTATAGCCAGTGACAATGCAGCACTTCCTTTTCTCTGCTTTCACACAGAGCGAGTTCATACCAACCTTTGCTCAGAGCATCACAGACTAGGAGCTGGATCCTTTATTTGTAACATCTTGCAACCCTGAGGACATCACCAGTGACAGAGGAAGGAAAAAGCCTGGGCTGGCTCTACTGCTTAATGCTCCAGATTACTTGTTTTGCTTTCCTAAAGAAGAAAAGCATTTTGACTGCCAGGCTCCCAGACGTTGCAGTAAGGCAGAAAAATCATAAAGAAAGGCTTCATAAAAGCAAGCCTGTTCTCCTAACATCAATGGCTGGCCTTGTCAGGCTCGCATTTTGCAAGTTCGCATGTGAAAGCAATTCTGGTGTGAGCAGTTCGTTAGCATAACAATCTGCTCCTGGGTGAAAAACAACCTGCACCTGTATAAACTGGTTTTAGATAGAAAAATGACAACTATCTCTCACAAACAACTTTTCCTGCACGTACACACGGAGGGTTGAAGTGACCAATCAATACAGGGTGACAACTTGTTACACACCAATAAGTAATTGGCAAGAAAGCTACTGAGCAATTGGAGTCACACACAAGGTCTGGAAAACTCCATAAAAAGGAGTTATGTGAATAAATGGGGTTTTTTTTCCCACCATGAAGGAAATGGAGTCCATGTGATTTATCCCCATACCCAGACCTTTTTCACCACAGACAATCCCAAACTGCCCTGGAATTTCTCCACCAGCTTTTGCAGGGTGTTTGCAAAGCCCTTTAACACTTCCTTGCTATTTTGCTGTTGCATGGCAAGGAACTTTCAGGCCAGAGACAAGGACCCAGGTTTCCTGCCTCATTTTAGTCAGGGGCAAATACACAACATAAACAATAGTTACATCCCTGCTGCTTTTCTCAGAGACACACATTGGTTTTTGCTGCTGTGCTTTGCACTTGAAAGTGACCACCACTGACCTCCAGGGTGGGTAAGTGCAACTGGGAACAACTCACCAAAATTTAAGAAAGTTGTACCAAAATTTAAGAAAGTTGTACCCCATCTAACAGGAAGTGTTTTCCTCTCACTTTTATAACCCAGGCAGTTTCATACCCACATTTTCCTATCAAACACTTTCTAATAAATTGGAGAAAAGGTGAAGTTTGCACACATGAAAGCCCACATCTGGGAAAGTGGTCACACTGCTCTGTCCTTATCAGTTACAAATCTAGAACTGCACTGTGTGGCATGGGAAAGGAACAGAAATTCAGCTGACACTTCTGCTTTTCAACAGTAATTTCATGTTTAAGCAGAAATGTGCTATACTCTATACTATCATATCAGTCAAAAAAGAAAAACAAATTAAAAATCACTGCTACATAAAAGATTGGAAATAGAAGGAGGCAGTAAGGAAAAGCCAAGCAATTGCTGCACAGTCCCACACTGTGTGCCAGTGCCTTCCCTCCACTCTCCCTCTGCTCTTCCCTCATGCTGAAGGACAGCTTCTGTTTCAGCTCAACCCCTGACCATGCACACTGCACAGGGACTCAGGGAAGATAAGGTATGACCTCAACATATTTTTCCTCACAGTCTATCAAACTTAGGGCCAGCACAGACATCCCTGGAATGCACCACATTCTGCAGAGCATTTCCATCTTCCTTCCCTTGCTGCTGTAAGAGGGAACAACAGCACCACCAGTTTAGCCATCAGATCCCATTTATCCCTGCTACAGTCTTTAGGATTTCATTGGATTTTGGATCAATGGGGTTTTGGGCCTGGTTCCCACAATGTTAATGAGTAGTGAGCTCCCACACTCTTTTACACACACAACACAGATTTAAAGTGATGCTGTTGGGCACAGCTCCAGGTACACCTGCTTTTTCTGTAACCTGGCAAAAAAATTAAAATAAAATACATAAACTAAAAAACCTACAAAAAACCATCACGCAACTGTTGATACACATGGAAAATAGCAGCACTAATTCCAGTCTATGGTCCACTGCAAGGGAAGAGTCTCACCACCAGCAGACACAATAAAAATGAGCTTCTAGGACACCGAAGAGAAACAGAGATTTCAGTTTCAAAAGTATGCAAGCTGTTGCGGAGTCTTGTTTTCCAAGAAGTTTAGACTGCAGTCCCCAGCTATTTATACAGCTCAAAACCCTCAGAGTGATTAGGTGGCTTGGAGGTGCTCATGGGCTGGACCACATTTAGCAACACAGAGTGTGAGGCACATAGAACATGGCATAACCAAAACCAATTAAGAAAAGAAAAAAGGTTTACAAATAGATCCCAGTTTTCAGTGGCTTCAACAAATCATGAAAAAGAGAATGAGAGATGATTGCCATTGACAGTGATTTTCAACAGGACACAGACCACACCAGAGTGAAAGCACTGAGGCCTACCCCAAACTCAAGTACAAGCCTGACATGAAAGTTCCTGTCTGTCCTTCCCCATTTATATCATATGGAAAATTATATCACATACACTCACAAGCCTCCTTCAGGTTTTAAAACTCAGGGAGGTGGATCAAACCCACAAGAGACTCTAGTTAGCTCATCTCAGTAGCATATGCCAGCATTCCCCAAAATTGCAATAAATAGTGGTGATAAAACCTACAACTTCCTCCAGACTAACTCATTCCTTACTCCTAAAGGCAACTGGGACTGCAACCCACATATTCACTGGATAGCTGAAGATAAGAGCAAGTGACAATGAAGAACAAAAATATCTCTGCATCAAGAATTTACATAACTAGCTCCAGTTACTGCCAATTAGACCAATTCCCTTAATTCCTCCATTACATCTTCCAGCATTTTTCGGTTGCTGTAGTAAGAAGAGGTACAATAAATTATTATTAAATAGAAACCTACTTGATCACATTACAAGTACTTAAAAGTATAGATTAGCGCCCTGCTACTTTATTTTAATTAAAACCTTACAACTAGTAACCTGGTAGACTAAATAAGATACCTGAAGCTACTTCACTGTGCCAAGTCTGTCCACCAATTTTGGAGCCTCTGAAATATTTAAAGCTTTTTCCCCCCATCCTTTTGCTATGCAAGAAGACCTACACAAATCAGACAAATGTGAATTACAAGGAAAAATTGCATAATGAATCTTACAGATTCAACAGCAACTTCATCTTTTCTTTTTTCTTCTATAGCAAGGATTTATTTTTTTAAACACAGAATGTATTTTAATAGAGAAATTGTATTGAGTTCTTCCTGCTTCATACCATATAATATGTCAAGAGCACAACTCTCACAGGCAGGCATCCCTCTCAGCCACTGGGACCAAGCCAGCTCCACTCTGGGCATCCCACAGCCAACTCTCACACAGCAAGCCATTGCAAGTGTGTTGTACACAGCCAGTCACTTGAGAAGAGAGCAGCTGAGCAGCTCACACCACCACGAGAGCCCCTTTTCAAACAGAAAGCAGCTATGTACATGCAGGGCTCGGTTTGCCATGTGCACAAATCCTTCACAACACTTGAAGAGGCAGCTGCCAAAAAGCAAATGCCAATTGGCAGCGTGGAGGAGCTCGCTCCTGAGCCATCCCACGTGCACAGGCTCTCCAGCTCAGCTTCTGCAGCCTCCCCTGAAGAGGCTGGGAGGCGAGGGGCTTTCCCTTTGTGCAAGAAAGGGATGTTCCCAAAAGCGGGGGCAGAGGGAGGGTGTCTGGAAAAAGTACAAAGCAAAGGAGGGGAGAAAGCAGCACAAAAAAACAGGAGTGAAAGAAACAAGGAATAAGATGATGGAACAAGACAGAAAATGCTTTTTATATTAACCTCCTGCCCCCTGTTGTGGGCATCAGTCTCTCCCTAGTAGCAAGCACCATGACAAAAGGAAATGGCCTCAAGACACACCAGGGAAGTTTAAAATTAGATATTAGGATCATTTTCTTCACTGAAAGGGTTGTCAACAACAGACTGCCCAGGGAAGCAGTGGAGTCACCATCACTGAAGGTATTTAAAAGATGTGCAGATGTGGCATTAGGGACATGGTTTAGTAGCAGGCTTGGCAGTGCTGAGCTAATGGCTGGACTTTATAATCTTAGACATCTTTTCCAACCTGAACAATTCTATGATACTATCCATCAGGGAATATAGGACAAATACAAGGATCAAAGAGAACAAAAACACTAACATGTCCTCAGATATTTGTGGGATTCACATTCTCTGAACCTGAGAAAAGCAGCGAGAGAAGCAGAGAAAAGAACGATCAAAACAATTCTTCTCTCATTCACTGCTGCTGTGTTGTGCCAAAGTAGAATGCAATATGGAGATTATTTACCCAAAGTGATGGTGTTTTGTTTCCTTGGCCTATCGGGGTCTTGTAGATGGATAATTAGATGACTATTGTGTGAATATTAAGAAAAGCCTTAGTGCTGTACAGTTATGTTATTGTAGTTCAGATGCCCTCTGCTCTCCCCACAGTTCCCTTTCCCCCCTGTATTGTTGCCATCAGACAGCCTGGGCTGTCCAGGACAGGTACAAAGAAGCTGCACAGGTGTCCCTGGCATGGGGCAGGGGGGAATGGAAAAGCTTGGGGGTGCTCAGGGGGGCAGCATGGCAATACCTGACCTCCAATCCAGTGACAAGAAAGCATCTGCACTGATAAATGGCAAAGAAGGGCTGACTGACAGACTTTGGGAGGGGCCAGGGCTGGCTGATGCAACCCCAGGGGTACAAAAGACTGAGCACCCCTCTTGAAGATGAACCAGCCATGTGGTGTGCACAAGGGGCAGTTCTCAGCACTGCAACTTTTTCCTTATGTAGTCCTTTGTTGTATCTTTGTTAAGGTATAATAAACGTTTTGAAATTTCCAAAGTGAGCAGTTGTTTCTCACAAGGGCCAAGCATGTGTGCAGACTGTCCATCAGCAGACAGTCACGAGATTCTGTGCAGCTGAGTGAAGTTGGGTGCTTGGGCAAATTCAGTTTTAGACATAATATAATATAGTTTAATCTAGTATAGTAATATAGTATAATAAAGTAATTAATTTGCCTTCTTAATGCAGCCTTGGTCAGGTTTCAGGGTATCCCTGGCCAGATAGCACAGTTCTTCTGCTCAGCACAGCCTGAGTTCCCAAGCAGCTCCCAGCCACTGGCTACCTTAGCAAGTTTTGATGACATCAGATCTTTTGTGATTATCAGCTCATTTTGTGATTTCAGCTCTTTTCTTGCTAAGGGCCTTTGGCAGACACAGGGAGAGAGAGGAGAAGGCTGTGTGAGGTTCCACAGGGGTGGAACCTCATGCAGCCTTTATTGAGATCTTCTGTGAAGGTTCTGAGGGAGCTCTTCTGCCAAACTGGGCAAAAGTAGCCCTTTATACAGGTTTCAGGGGTTTTAGGAATTGTCCAATCGTAAGGGTCAAAGGGAGGTGACCTATAGTCTTACAGAGAGATAAGCAAGGGTCTGGAGGCTAAAAAAGGAGCTTCCTAGGTCCAGTCATCATAACTCAGCATTTCCTATCTTAGTCTGCTGACCACCAGACAGGCCTTGCAGGCCCTCTGCCTGCTACACCTTCTGATAGCCATGGAGTCAGATGCATCATTCTCTCCCCATCATTGGGGTTGCCCTGATTTCCAATAGATATACTCCTCCTTTCTCCCTTAACCCTCCTTCCACCTCCTCCCGGTAACACAAGAACAACTGTTGTATTCATATTGTTATTATTACATTTTTAGAGTCCCATACCTTCAGGGCGGTTTTCTCACAAGCAGCTCTTCACAGCAGTGTTGTTCCTACTGCTTCATCAGGGCTCCTCCAAGGCTCTTCCCAACCAGCCAGCCCACCCCCTTTTATCCCAGTTATCTTCATTAGCCACAGCTGCCGCCCAATTAAGGACATCACAGCTGCAGCCCATTTAGAACAACTGGGACTGGGGCAAGGCCACTTATACAATACATACGTTTTACCAGGACTCCTACTATAAACACCCACAGCAATTTCAGGACAAAGAGGGCTAACACAAGGTGAAGGGAGCAGGGGTGTGCAGCAGTACCTGCGGATGGCCCAGATGGCCCTGCAGGGCACGGGCAGGCTGGGCTGCTCGCGGGGCCCGGGCGGGTGGCAGGAGCTCCAGGCGCCGCGCTGGGCACAGCGATGCTGCTGCTGCTGCTGCTTCCCGTTCTCCCGGCCGGACAGCGATGAGCCCCACGGAGCGGGCACGGGCGGCCGGGAGGGCCTCTGGGGAATGGCCCCGTTCCCCCTGAGAAAAGGCAGGGAAAGGGAAAGAAAAGGATGTGAGGACTTGTACTCTGTGCACTTTTACTCACCAAAGGTTGAACGCTGTGAAATCGGCACAACGCTGTATCAAAGTGTTAAAAACGAGAGCAGGCTCCTGGTACTAAAGTGACTTCAGGTTTTATAATAAGAAAAAGAAAGGCCTGAAGCATGGGGGGCCCAGGCTGAGCAGGAGTGCTCCCATCGGGGATGCTGCAGCGCCGTCACTGGGGATGTCCCAGATGGAGCAGCACAGATTCAGTGGGTCAGAAGCCCCATTTTATCCTGGTTTTGTCCCTTTGGATTGTTTACTTTTTGGATCCTTCATTTGCATGAAGGTTTAAGGCACTGGATTGGCCCATTACAGTTCTGTCCAGGCTGGCTCATTTCAGTGGGGGGTGCTGCACTTTACTGAGGTGTGTTATGGTATATTGCGTACTGTATTTCTTATAACTACCCTTTAAACCTCTTTTACAATATAACAACCAAACTAACAGGATTAACAATAAGTTAATAGTTGATAATTAATAGTTAAAAGTTGATAATTTAACAATTATCAACTATTTTACTGTCACAGACAAATTTTATGAAAAATCCATTCCTTAGGATTTTTTCTCCTGAGAAGCTGAGAAGCCTCGGGAACAAAATGTAAACAATGGTTATCTGCTGCTGTGGAATGCAACAGGTGCATCTGTGATTGGCCCATGTTGATTGTTTCTAATGAATGGCCAATCACAGCCCAGCTGTCTTGGACTGTCTGGTCAGTCACAGGATTTTGTTATCATTCCATTCCACTCCTTTCAAGCCTTCTGATGAAATCCTTTCTTCTATTATTTTAGTATAGTTTTAATATAATATATATCATGAAATAATAAATCAGCCTTCTGAAACCTGGAGTCAGGTCCTCGTCTCTTCTCTCGTCCTGGGACCCCTGTGAACACCAGCATATTACAACAGTTTCTATTTTCAGTTTTCTAACCTATTTTTAACAAAACTACAACAGACAACATTGCTTTAATCCATAAAAAAAGCCTTTGTGTGCTGAGAGGACAGTATTTAATGGTTCCTAACTAGAGCTAGAGACTTGACAGCAAGAGAAGATGAGCACTCCTGTATCACGCTGTTCTCTCGACCTCTGTTAAGATGGGAAGCACTGTGGTGTCACTCCTAATTTTTTGCTCCAGAAAACAAATTATGTTCCACCACTTTTAAACAGAAAACAAATCTGGAGAGGTTGGAAGAAGGAGCAGAGGAATTTTCAGCAGCACATAGAAGGCTGTTTGTTTTCTGCTGCCCCTTAAAGTCAAATGCAATCATAAAATCTTGAGCATCACAAAAAGATAAATGCTCAGTACAAGCAACCAGAGGAGATATGAAAATACAGCACATCTGGACTAAAGAGCTCCATTCCTACAAGCTAAATGGTGCCACATCTGGCCAACTGGCCACCACTGGAACAAAAAAATAGCTTGAAGAGACCCCCTGGAATGTGGGCCTATGAAAGGGGGAGACTGAGGAAAGGAGGGAGGAGGAAGGCACAGATTTTCCTGCAGTTAATTAACAGTTGTGTTCCCTTTAGCCAGGCAGCTCCTGAAACAGCCTGTCAGGGTGTAAATACAAGTGTTAACAAGCAAGCTGGCTGTCAGCCCCCAGAAATCTCCCTGGCTCCTTACCCACCAGTCACACCATTAGGAACTACTTATCCAGTGAAAAGAGGAGGAATCCCCTGCCTGCTGATTGCCAGTGCTGCCACAGGGCAGGTCTGAAACTGGTCTGTCCCCATGAGGGCCTGGAGAAAGGGCCACAAAGGGAGGGAAGCCAGGATGCTCCCGAGAGTCCCCCTTCTCCTCCCTGCAGCTGCTGCTCTCACCTTGTGCCAGCTCTGTTCATTTAATTCACTGCAGAAACACAAATTCAGTGTCCCTTTTATAACCCAGATGCACACAAGCTCATGTAGGGTGTGACAGGTTCCAGGGCCGGTGGGCAGCCCCAGTGAAAACACAAATAAATGATATGAGGAGCAAGACCTCCCATTCTCATGAGCAGTGAGCTCTTATGGGAGAAAAACAGATAAAAACCATATATAATGGTTAAAATAAAAATATTCTAATAAACCAAGACTTCTGACCGTGAATGGAGATGGAAAACAGCATAGTTATTTGTGACACTAAGTAGGTGAGGGGTACAAACTTGAAAGTATTTTATTTTTCTCCTGTGACTTCTGAGAGCTGCTAATTATTCCAACCAGAAATGGATGGGTATTTTCCCTCTTTTTCCATTCTGAAAGGATGGATGAAAAAATATCAAACCTGGTTTTACTACTAAACATTATATAACATTTCTAAACACAAAGCATTGTGCCAGAATAATCAAACCAACATTGTGAATGGAAGGAGTTAAACCAGAGAAACTTCAGGATGTTGATGCTTCAGTCAGAACTCCCACACTAAAAATAAATGTTAGTCTTGCCAGGGTGAATTCAGCATTTCAGGGGTCAGTTCTTCACATCTGGTCGATTTACCCAACAAAAGTAATCAGGCAGCAAAAGGGTAACAAAAAATTTAAAATAAAAGAAAATTTAAAAAATAAAAAAAACACAGAATGCAATTGTGAGTCCCTCCAAATTTGTCAAATATCCATCTAATTCAGCAGGGCAAGTCCATCTCCCCCCAGTGCTGCATACCATAATAATACATATTTTAGACTAACAGGTGAAAACACCTGAAAAGCACCATAAGCATAACAAGTTACTTACAATTTGAGTCCATTGTAGGAGAGGGAAAAGAAGTCATAAACCAAGCACACACCAAACACAGTGACTCCAGTTTCTTTCACCAGCATTGCACACGTCCCAAGGAATAAACTAAGCAGCAAAAAGAATGGGGAGGCAGTGGGAGGGAAATGTTCCCCAACATAAAGCTGATCCACACTCCTGAAAAACAGAATTGACATGAAATATCTTAACTTCTCTGCTATTTTCATGTTTCCTAGTCACACAAATACTGAGACACTTTTCCTTAATGCTTTAAGATGGCTGACACAAACATGTCAAGACATGAACAATCTAAAATGAGAAAAGGCTTAGCCACAGGACAGGAAGGGAAGATGAAAATATGGGGAGCTGCTGCAATTTTTGGTGCACAAGAGGTGAAACAAAGACAAGCAGAAAAATAAAGTAGACTTGAAACAGTCAGGGGAAGGCAAAGTACAGGGAAGGCAGGAAAACACCTGCTTTCTGTCATGTGGAACACACATGCTTAATTCTCCTTCTGGGACAAAAAGCACTAGGCAAGCAAAAATTCCTCCATCCCACCCACAGTCCCCTGAGTCAGAGGTGTGTCCTAATCACTAACAGACTGGGCAGCAAGCCCCTGTCACATGGGAGAAGGTAGGAAAGAGCTGAAATCAAACAGACAGATTCCTGTGGGGTCACTGTGCTTCACACCTTCTGAAAAAAACAGCACCGTGGGTTTGCAGCAGACAGCCCCACAGGGATATCAGCAGTTTCTCCCTGTAGCTGTGATGACATGGTGCTATTTCTGAATGCAAACAATGTTATTTCAAACTGCAAATAATGCAAAAGGTGCAGAAACCCCATCCAAGGCAGCTATTTCTGTATCTACCCTTGTTCAGTTCCAACTTTAGAACACAGAGCAGCAAGCAGTGCCAAGTTTTCACCTGAAAAGGATGACTAATGGTCTAGACACACTCTTAACTCTCTCAGACCAGGTGCTCCAGAGTCCCACAGTCACAGCACACATTTGAAAGGCAGGCATGTGTCTGCCTGCTATTCACTCTACACACAGACAATTTGCCTTCCATTGAAAATATTTCTTTACCATTTTTACAAGCCCTCCTCTGCTGTATGGTCATCAGTGAAGAGGGACTGTCAATGTTGACTCCTGGCTCAGTGGTTTTTTGTTCTCATAAGCATCACCATGGCTGCAAGCAGGGGCCAGGACACTTCCATACAGCAGAGCTGTGGGAAGCACCTCTGCCAACAGCCATGAAACACTGACACTGCCTCTGGTCCCCTCCTCAGAATAAAGAATCTCATGATGTTACCACATACCTATTATAGGAGAGAAAAGCCAACAGAAAGAGTAGACAGGCCAGGACGTCTGCTCTGCCTACTATACCTGTTACCTGAAAGGAAAGGAGACACACAGGTGTAAAAACACATCTAAAAAAGTAAAACACTCACTGACGGCCTCAATAATCCATGCTCAAAGCTACTATTTTTTGATCTTTCAGTGTTATCCTCCCTCAGCATACCAAAATGTTATTTGGACAGTGTAGTGGCACAGATACATTTTATGAAAAATCCTTTCCTTAGGATTTTTTCTCCTGAGAAGCTGAGAAGCCTCAGGAACAAAATGTAACCAATGATTATCTGCTGCTGTGGAATGCAACAGGTGCATCTGTGATTGGTCTCATTGAGTTGTTTCTAATTAATGGCCAATCACAGTCCAGCTGTCTTGGACTCTCTGTCAGTCACAAGATCTTATTATAATCCCTTTTCTATTCCTTGCTAGCCTTCTGATGAAATCCTTCCTTCTATTGTTTTAGTATAGTTTTAATATAATATATATATCATAAAATAATAAATCAGCCTTCTGAAAACATGGAGTCAGATCCTTGTCTCTTCCCTCTTCCTGGAATCCCTGTGAACACCACCACAGTGTAGGGTATGCTCAGTTTTGTCTGCTGCATTTCTAGCTTGGCAAAACAAATGAGTAAGCCAACAGTAAACTCATTCCTTACTTAATAAAATATTAATTAAGGTATATAGAAAATGCCAATTTTAAGGATTTGTTTTAATTTTGTATAATAGGCTTAGATGAGAAATGCATCCAACTCCCAGTACTGAAATTTGTTAAAGAAAATTACTTACTATGTAAGTAACATTGAGATGAACTCTTATCACCAAAAAGGGATAGGATAGAATTTATAGAATTTATTCCTCCTGAGCAATCTGAGTTTGCAAGAGTTTCTTCCTACAGATTAATGAACAAAATCTTTTTATAAAAAGGGAATACTGAAGAAGAATAGATAAACACTCTTTTTTACAGTTATTTCAATATTCTCCTTCATAAGGATCTAAAAATCACCATATAGCAAATAAAAGGCCCTTTGAAATCTCGCCCCTTTTGAGATTACATAATTAAGTTATATTCAGAGCTCTGGCATTTATTTTAACCTTTTAAATTTCTGACCCAGACAAAAATAAATTCCAAGAGGGCCTCATCTAAAACCTCCCTTAAAATATAAAGCTGTATTATCAAAAGGAGCCTAGCTGATTAGTTCACACAACACAGCACAGGGAGTAACTCCAAAGCTTGTGGCTTTTTGTTATTAAGGTAATCTCTCCTCAAAAGTTCTCAGCCACAGGAGCTGTTTCCCTCCCCCATTTACAAAGGCTTGCAATGAGAGCAGTGATGTCAGTGGTGTCTCAGCTAATGAGAGCATTTCTTTTTTGCAGTGTGGAGAGCTGGACATCACCTTTCTTTCTCCAAGACAGCAAGACTCCTTTTAGCTATACAAGTGTCTCCTAGTGCTAACAGACTGCAGTTTTGGAATGATTACATCTTTAAATGTTTTCTTATAACAAACAGAAAAATTTCCAATATGAGCTGCTGTTCTGTATACTTATGCTGGTGTTTGTGAACAACTCTTTTTCTGAAAAGGATTCTCCTAGTTTTTCATTGAAATAAATATTAATTGATCCATGGGTCACACCACCTCTGTCAGAGAGAGCTCCTCCAGAATACACAGTAATGCTGCCTTCACTTTTCCTCCCTAAAACTGATGGCTACAGGAGATGACTGAAGGCATGCAACAATATCCCAGCAGGAGAGCACAGCCTCACTGAGCTCTTTGGTTTCAGAAAACTCCTGACTGTCCATTTATTCCCAGCAGGGCTGATTAGGACCACCATTTAGAATTCAGTTCCAGAGCACAAAGACTGCAAGTATGAATGTGCTTTTTTCCTTAATGACTCCTACAAATTATTTTAAATAGAGCACATTCCCACCTTTGCTCCCCCACAGCAAAAAAATCACAAGTACAATATTCTGTATGACTTAGAGATTTCCTTAAAAAAAAAAAATCAGAATTCTGAAGAATTCATTTATTTTTGGGTTTGGTGGCACATACTTACAGCCTCGGTGTGAATGGGGTGCACAGCGAAGAAGAGCGCCGTGACAAAGGCAAGGCGACAGTCCTTGAACACAGCTTTGTCACACGTGTACATCAGCACAAGAGTCACCAGGCAGTGTAAAATTACATTCACTGCGTGGAAATACAAGGGGTTCATGCCAGCCAGCAGTATGTTTAACCTGTAAGGAAACAAAACAAAGCCATTGCGAGATTTGGGAGATCTTCTAATACCGTTCAAACACTCTAAATTATGCCTTTTGCCCCATTTGCAGCCATCTAATGTTAGTGCTACTAAACTAATTACAGCAAATCACACTAAACTTTGGTTTATTTGATTAAAGAATCCATTTCCCCCGTTTTTCTATTATGTGGTTGTGTTTGGCAGCCTTTTTGACAGAGGTGGGGAGTGCTGTGCCCTCCCAGCAGAGAGACCACGCCTGTGCTGCCCTAGCAGCAAATCACCCTGGCCAGCACCGTGGCACTTGTCCCATTTCCCTGCTGGCACCTCTGTGGTTCTGCTGGCCACGTGGCAGCTGTACAACATGGCTAGTTATTTTCTGCTCTAGAAGAGATTCTTCTGCCCAGGAGCAGCCAAGACAAGGACTTGGTAAGGTGCTGGAGCATCTGCTTAGCATAACAGGGGCATTTACTCCCATTTAACTTTCAAAACAGTGTCACACACTGAAGGTTAAGCCTGTATTTAAGCGCTTTACTGGCATAAAGAAGCTTGTTTAATAGTTCACATCATTTCTATAAGGACATTGATGGCAAAGGTAAGTAAGCTAACATCACCCTAGACTCAGCGAGACAATTAGGGTTCATTATTTGTGCCCATCATAAAAAAAAATAAAATGTAACAAGCTGTTATGACATTTGTTTGATAGCATGTATTAATACATTCTTCTAGTTACTGTTTTTTACAGCCAGCTTGCTTAACAGCTGCTGACAAGCCTTGCCTTACACACAGTTGAAGATAATTCTCCTAAATATTAACAACATCTGTACATTTGGACAAATATATATACATCTATATGTATATATGTATCTACACAAATATACACACATACACATGGTGCCTATCCAGGGAAGACTCCATACATGAACAAGGAATCTGGAAAAATGTCTAACTAATGTTGAAGGACTTTTTTTTCTAAACAAAAAAGATAACCAGTGAAAAGAAGACTCAAACTAAATATTTTACATGCAGTTGTAAATATGCTATAGGGTCAATAATCCTGCCTGCTGTTACTAAAAGACTCCAGGTCTCCCATGACAAACATGATGTGACAGTAAGGCCACTGAGCTGTTGCTACTATAAAAAAACACCTTGGGTGTTTTTGTGAGACAGAGGAGGTGTGAAGAGGTCTGTGAGAGCCAGACAACCTTTTTTTTTATATATATAAATAACTCTCTACATTTCTTATTCATAAGCAAGGAAGTGCTAGCTGTCCTGGGTTCAATTTTCCAGGCCAATCCACTTTTGCCAGACTAAGAGTCTTACTTGTGCATTCCTGCTGTGCTCCTACTGGAGTGCTTGAGGAGGCAACAGATGAAACCCAGAGAGTTTGTGAAAAAGTGAGATTTTGGCATGACTTGACCTTTCCCTTTGAAGTATGGGTTGATGTAGTTACATTCTGACAAGACATCAGTCTGTGTGATTCAAGAATACACAAAGAGTTGGGAGGTTTTTCTTTTTTTATCCCATTTCTCCTGCAAGCCACTTCAGGGCAGCAACATCCATCACTTTCCCTTATTTCTACCAGCCCTGAATGACAAACCACAACAAATGGCAGTAACACACACCCAGCCAGAGCTTCAGCTGCAAATACACTGCAGCAGCAGCAGGAACCCCCCCAGGACAGAATCTTGTTTCCAGCACAGGGCTGAGGGGAACAAGGGGCAGAACGGAGCCCCTAAAGGAGCCACAGTTCACTCAGAGACAACTGCAGATGTGCACAAGGACAGGGACCCTCTGCAGGAGACATTCTTTACTCAAATCAATCATTTCTGGCTGTACATCAGCTGAAGCAGAGTCCACTGGTCCCTCTCAAATGCCAAAGTGTGATCTGGGACTCTGATTTCTGGAGAAAGCAGATGCAGGCACGTGAGGACAAGTGCTCAGGATATCAGGTGATATGAACTCGTGCACCAAAAGGGGAGAAATTCTCACTTAGTTGGCCAAGTTGTGAGAACCAATCACTAAACTCATGACATCTGGCAATACTCTTGAAAATTCTATCATCATTCTCCATGGATCATATCTGATCACTTCCCATCCTGCCAAACAGGCCTGCTGGCAGGAGAGGCAGAACTTTACAGGTAAGGGATCTTCCATCCCCATCAGGTCCCCTATCCCAAAGGTGGGGTGAGTCCTTCACACCCCTTCTCAGGGTGAACACCAAGTCAATGAGGCTTGTAAGCTGAGTTACCTGATGTAAATTATTGACAACAGCTCTGTAAAAGCATCAGCCTCACAGCCTGGCTGCTCCCCCACGTGTTCTTTAAATAAATAAAAAACAACAGAACAAAATACAAACATAATACCATGCTGTTCAGGTAACTCCTTCACTAAACAGCAAAATCAGCCTGCAAGTGTGTTTTAAATACCATCTTTGGTGGTCCATGAACACTAAACATGAGTGTGTGCAGGTGCTATATTCACACCAGCGCTTTTTGCTGCTAAAGCTCTTTGTCATAAGGAATTAGGCCACATGGCAATGAAGGAAACATTCTTCAGTCCTGAAACAATCCCAGCAGAACGATGTTGAAATGTTAGCAGTGGTTAAATTTATTGTATGTCAAAAATCTGGGTCTTCAAACAGCTCTAATCCAAGTCACAAGAACTCTGCAGAGCTGCCCAGCTCACACAGCCATGGGGGAAAAAGGCAGCCTGCTATGGAATGCCAAATTTGCTCCACTGCAGGGGAACTGGGGAGCAACTTCTGGGCAAGGGAGCCAAGAAGGGGATGGGTAAATAAAAAATTACTTCTCTCCTCCTAATCTTTAATGCCCTAACAGAGAGAGCCAGTCTTGTTTACTGGCAGCAGCATGCAGCAATAATACGCAGCAGACTGTTCAGCAAACAAAGGAAGTAAAACAGAGATATGAATCTCAAAATTAAGGAAGAAGTGGTCTTTCTCCAACAATGTTCATAAACAGAAGTTCAAGCAAGCAAAAACTGTACTACACTGGAGGAAGGTGGTGCTGTCCATGTATTTCCATACTTATACTGCCCCAAAAATGGGGAAAATCATATCATGCAGCCATTTCTGTATGAAGATCATAACCTCTGCCTGAGATACAGCACAACTTGTAAGACACATCTTCTAAAGAGATTCCACCATGCACTGAAAGTGGGTATTGCTTTGCATAAACTTTGCCATATTTAACACACAATTTGAACAGGAAAAGATCACCACAGGAAACTTAATCCATCCTTATGTATGGAATTAATTGATATAAATCTCCATGTGAGCCTTCCTTATAAAAATTGTGTGGGTTTTATGAGGTATGGGATGCTGTGAAACTTTCCATTAAGTGTTGCTTCCACATCTTGTGGGCTTGGTAGAGCACACAGTGAGGAGAGGAGGTGCTCTGGGCTGTATGAACAGGAGCACCTCAAAACAGAGACGTGTTTGCAAACAGCATCCTCAAGATCTGGGGCTGAACACAGCAAGTGGTAACACTGCTAGGAACAGAGACCCCAAAAGAGGAGATCCAACCATCTCAGACATGGAGGTCGTTCCTCAGAGGAGCCACCCACCAAACACTTGGAGGACAGTTTTTACTGCTTTAGCATCTCTGCTGGAAGAGTCCCTGGAAGCAAAGGTTCTGCCAAACCTCCTGCAAAATGGCAAAGGGCAGTTCAAATGCAAAGGCCCTCAGAAGACCCAGGGAAAGGAGGAGAAGAGCACTGAAGATACACCATTGTGAGGTCTCTCAGTACTAGGTGACACTGACAGCTATCTTCTAATAGAGCTGACCAGCACCATCCCTGCCACCACCAAAACAAAAATCTGAGTACAGAAATCTCAGCATTGGTCACATGTCCCAGCAGGGCAGACAGGCTGCACTGAAACACTTATTCAAGCCAAGACTCAGCACTGTTTTTGTGGTTTTTGTGCCCAAGTGTTGCAACAAGTGTGGCTCAGCATGTCACACCCAGGGCAGAGCACTGCCCAAAATACACACCCATGCAGGAGGCACACCAAAATAAGAAATCCCTTGATTTTTTAAGGCTGATGGATGTTTTCCAGGAACAGTGGAATAGCATCGTTTGCTTTGCCACGTGCAGCAGTTTTTCTACCATTCCTCCACCATCCACTCTCAGAAAAGGAATTGCACAGCTCCACTCTCAGAAAGAGAGACCTCCACAGGCAGCAGCCTTATCTCGAAGGTTCACTGAATAGAGACTCTACAACAGCTCTCCAGAAGAAAGCAGATCACTCTTGTAACCTCCATCAGTACCATCAGATGTCCTGCAGAGAAGCTGTCAGGGACACATCAATTCTGGGTAAGCAATTCCCCACAGAGGGGGCCTGGAAATGGAGTGGGATTCTGTGGCTTCATCCTCACAAACTCAGAGAGGTCTAGAGCAAGAGCACAGGCTCACAGACAATTCCATATATACAAAATTATGGTATGTAATCACCAGCACCCCCACCCCAGCTCTAATATAGTACTTTGCTTTTCATTCACTTGTACACATGAAGATTCATTCAGCCTTTTTTAAGGTCTCTTATGATTTAGTAATATTGTATACCATAATTGGAGAGTTTCTCTTTTTATAGACTTTGTTATTATCCCTGGGCAGCTCTTGTTTAGTTTAATCTGTTTTATTATTTTCAGAAGACTAACAATGAAACACAACATGTTATGAAACAGAAATGCACTGGATAATAATGGTAATTTGTTATAGCAAGTAACACTTAATGGAAAGTCTCACAGCATCCCATACCTCATAAAACCCCTCAGTTTTTATAAGGAAGGCTCACATGCAGATTTAAATCAATTAATTCCATACATAAGGATGGATTAAGTTTCCTGTGATGATCTTTTCCTGTTCAAATTGTGTGTTAAATATGGCAAAGTTTATGCAAAGCAATACCCACTTTCAGTGCATGGTGGAATCTCCTTATAAACTCCACAGATGCATGGACTTCGTGCCAGGAAAATGAGCATTTGCACTCCAAAAGAGGTGCAGCTGCATCTGTGGCAATCATGGTAAAGGCTCTATATGGAAACAGCTCAAAGATTAATGAAAAACCTGTAGAGCAAACAGAATAAACCCCTTTGCACTGGTGTTCCTGCAATGGCCAGTTTCCACCACAAAGTGCAAGAGCACTTGGTGCTGATTTGTGCTGATAATCCTTCCACAGTACAGTACAATGCCTGAGAATGAAATGGACAATAAGGCTTAAAAGGCCTGGTCCTTGGTTTGCTGCGATGGCCATGGGTGACAAGGCAGAGGCTGCATCAATTCCCACCCACAGCCACTGCCTCAGAGCACAGCAGCCATCACCTACAGAGCAGAGTGAAGGGCAGGCATTCAGAGCAGCTTATTGCCTTCCAGCAGGGGCAGGGAAAGAAAAAAGAAACCACAATTAGACTGGGAAGAAGCAGCACCTGAAGGTGGCAAATGTGCCAGGGCAGAATTTTCTGGTAAAACCACAGCAAGTGTGGTTTGATGATCATTCCTGTGTTGCAAATAACAATAGCACCACTCACACAGCTTTAGGTTTGTACCCGCAAGGGGCCTTGGTAAACTAAGTAGAAGAAAAGAAATCCAGAAGAAAGCAAATCATTCTTATGATGGGCCTTGGTAAACTACAACAAGAAAAAAATCCAGATCATGGCAAGCAACAGAATTACAAACCAGGTGTCACATTATCTAGAGAGTGAACAAAATGCAGTTTGTCTTAAAAAATATTCTTAAGTAGCACCTCAGGAAGAACTGAGAAAATGAACATCTCATGAATCACTTCAGCAGCCATCCATCAAAGTGTGGAGAGAAAAAGGGATGAGACATGATCAAAAAGCAAGCTAGGACAGTCACTCATCAAGAAGAGAAAGCAACAGAAACCAGAATCTAGTATAAAGTTATTAGTCCTAAAGACAGTATTTCAAACTGGATGTAACAGTTCTTCACCAAATATGAAGTAAGTTTGAAATAAGTTGAAGACCATGAAGGAAATGCCATTCTAACTTACAAAGAAGCAAAGAAAAAAGGCAAAACAAAGGTATAGTGAGTGAAAAGAGAACAACCCTTTTTCTTTTCCCTTTCTTTCTTTAAGACTGAGACAATAAAGAGAAAGCCCAGGAAAGCAGTCAGAAACAGAGAGAGGAAATGCAGAGAAATGCCTTTAGGTAACCAGCAGCAGGCAGAGTATTTATTTTCAGGGACTCTAAAGAGTATTGACAAGGATGCTCCTGTGGGCAAGAAGGCTGCTCAAAAGCTGAGACTTTTAGGTAAAAGATGGGCAGAGAAAATTAATGGTGACACTGGTGCAAGAGGAACAGAATGCCCAATGAGAGAAAATCTCCAGGAATTGCTGGTGTTAAATAAAGACAAGACACCACTGAAGCAAGCAGCAAAGATAAGCATGACTGCATCCACCTCAGCCAAGTCATTCAGGAGCATTAGAGAGCTCTTTCATAAAAGGCTTTAAATTCAAGAGATAGGGAAATTTCATTCAGGGCTGACAAATGTGAAGGCAGACTCCTTCATGCTTTGTACACACCTCTCCTGCTGGGCAAACCCTCACCTCTGCAAGCAGCATGACAGCATGGACCCCAGCCAGGGGTGCACCCCATCCCTGGGCAGGGAGCCTCCCCTCAACCCTCCACAGGATGTGCAAGCAACCCCAGAGAAACAGCCAAAACTTCAGACCACAAACATCAGGCACCTGCTACAAAAATCACATTTGTGAGGGAGACTTTTTGTGCACCTGAAACTGGGGGGAAAACCCAAGCTTTGAGGCACCAAGCTTCGGAAGACACCTAAAATCACAGCAAGGCATTCTGCTCTGGGTCAAAAGAAATCCTTATGTGCTTAGAGATGTATCTGTATATTCCAGTTGTAACACAAGCAGTTTTACAAAAGTATCTGCTTTTCTTCACCAAGCCCACCTCATCCAGTGTGGCTACACCAGCACTACATCAATTTCATGGCAGGTATCACAGCAGCAGTGTGGAGAGTGACTGCCACAGCATGTGTACAAATAGTAGACTAAGCTGTACAAGAGAAATACTGACACAATCTTAAACATTGTGATGTTCAGAGTGAAGAAAATACTTGTGCAATGTGTATTTAACCTGACACATTATAGCTTCACTATATTACCCGGCACTGTCAAGCTGTAATATAGCATTAAATCAATAACAAAGAAAATGTAAGGTCTTTTTTCCTTCCCCAGGTTGTTTTGGTTCTCTTAAGCTCCCTGTCCTTGAAACTTATGCCACTGATCCAGCTGAAAAAACAGAAGGATCAGCTGTAAACAACCAGATAGATCAGAAGGCTGACAGTGAGTTATAGAATCAGTTCTCTCTTTGGCTATGTATTTACCTCTAACCCAAGCTCACATTCACTTAAGGCTTTGATCCAAAGCCACTGGAGCCTCACATGAGGCTCTCAATGCCAAGCCAGAATACTGAGCTGCTGCTCAAGGGCTCTATTTCCTTCCCAGGCAGGTACACACCCAAGCCATCAGTGGCTACAGCCTTGGTGGGCAGACCTGGAAGGTTCCCCATGCTGCACTCAGCACCTGAGCACAGCCCAGACTTTTTAATTCCTCTTTTTCCTCATTTTTTCCCAGCTAGAGTACTAGTAGGATGGCTCTCTGCACAAACTGTGTGTTTTCTTGTCTTTTCAAATTCCCTTTTGCAGCTTACTGCCCCTCCAGCCCCTCTCCTCCAAGGAGTGGAGGGAACACTGACACTCTCCCCACAGAGCCAGGCACATTCCCAGTGAAATTCACTGGGAGGAGGTATCTGCTGTGCTTCCCTGCCATGCCATCCTCCCAAGCCTTTGTCACAGCCATGCGTCCTAGATGTGTCACCACCTTCTTCTTCTGTCCCTGGTGAGCTTGCACATCCCTCACCAGCAGCTGCCTTGGCACCACCAACAAGGCTGAGCACACGGGGCCTTCATTCTCAGCCACCTGCAAACCAGGAGCCTCATATCTGATTAAATGGCATACAGGGGATTGGAAAGGCTTCACTCTCACCATTTTCTATCACTGTGTACCTTCATTGTGCTGCTGACTGCACCAAACCTTCATCACCTGTGTTCCTGGGTTGGAGAATCTATCTAAATGGGGATTTGGCAGACAGAAAGAGAAAGAGGAAGGGAGACAGCATTGAGGATTGCACCTTCTGCTTCAGCAGCTGAGAAACATTTCTGCAAAACCACTGGAAACAAGGAGTAGCTGAAGTGCTACTGAGGGAATAAATGATTCAGTGAACTTCTGTTAGTGGAGGCAAGGTGTAAGACAGAAAGCACCCAGTTTAAATATAAATCCTGATTGAATTACAGAACTGGCAGTTCTCTTTTTTCCCTTTTTTTTTTTTCTACCTTTCATCTTAACATTTTATAGGGAAGACACCAAAAGATAGTATGTTCTGAGTCCAAGAAGTTGCCTTCTTTAGCAAGAAGTGTATTGAATCACTTCTTGGAGAAGAAAACACCAGCAGGTAAGTAAGTCAAAGTGATAGCAGCTGGAGAAGAGAGCATGAAGTAAGTTTTTCTGAAGGACTAAGTAAAACCACTGCCTACCATCTCAGCTCCTGTGCAGATGAGGAGTTCTGCTAGACCTGTCACCTAACAGTTAACCATGTGCAATAGGAATGCTTCTGAACCAACTCATTCAGCATTCCTTTATTTTATAGAAGTCAAGAGAAAAGGCAAGAGAAGTTCAAAGACACAAAACAGACATTATTTAATTCAACAGTCCATATGGAGTCTTTTTCCCCCTTCTGATGTTAACCCACACAAAACAGTGCAGCAATTCTGTGAATATTTTAAGTTTTGCTTAATGGTTCCAGTGGGCCACTCTTTTTTTCCTCTGATCATTCATACTGTCAGATCCAGTGTGAATGATGTCAAATACTTGAGCTCTTTTCATTGTTTGGCTCCAGAGCATTAGTCTAGGGGAATGAGGACTGTCACTTATGATTTCCAATTCATCAGGGACACTGAACTACTGTTACACAATTTCAGCAATGTCTGCTTCAGATTTTTCTGGCAGATGGGTGATAAATTTTTTTAATTGAGATCATTTCAGGAATATGTAGCTTATATGTAGGATATGTTCAGCCTAATGAGAAGTCCACAGGGCATTTTGAGTCCTGCCTCTTACTTCCACAGCCACAAAAGGCAGAAAAGGGACTGAAACAAAGTTTCAGTAGATTGATGAATCTGTAGATACAAATTTCAGCCCACCCTTCACATCTGCTCTGTACAGGCAGTTTGGAGATCTCCCAGATTCTTTAATCTTAATACCGCAAGATGCAAAACAAGCCTTTACAGATGAAAGTTTCATGCAAGAGAAGTAGAGCCACTAGGCTGACATAAAGATTCATGCTGCTATTGAAATGCCTTGGATTTGACCAAATTAGCACAACAACAAGATAAATTAAATAAAACAAGCAAATCTACAAACAATAAAGATACCAGAATACTTTGTTGCTCTCTTCCCTCCTTCCTGCACGCATCACACAATTTTCTCGAGCATCTTAAGTGGGTGGAGTAAATTCTAACAAAAGTATTAGGTAACAGAATGGAAATGAACGTTGCTATCAGTTTCTGCTGAGCTTTTAACCAGAATCAAGGTAAATCCTTTTTTTCTTTCTGCAGGAAGACAGAGAGCAAGCAGCAACCTCCTGCTGGGCAAGGCAGGGGCGGATGCCTCAGGCAGGCAGAGAGAGCACGGCTCAGCCACAGGTTCAGCTGCCTGGCAAAAGCTGCCCCAGGCTTCTTTGGAAGCGCTGGGCTCCACTGAGGATTCATCCTCAATATCTTCCTCGGACACCCCACTGGTAGAAATGAAATGGGAAGAATGTGGAAACTGGAAGGGTGGAAGGATAATTGGAACACAGTGGATACAATCTCCCTCTGCAGCCAGGGAAGATAAACGATTCCTTCCCTATTCCAAATGCAATGCCAAGTGGTGAACAAATGACTCTGCCTTTGACCCAATGTCTTGGCTGTATGGTTATTATAAGCATAGAGGATTAAATCTTGCTCACAAAATTAGTGTCATTTCCCTTCTAGAAAGGACTAGGCAGAGACAGCACTTCATTCATCCTTTTTTGACACACCCCCCTTTAAACAGCAAAGGCAAAACCAGTTCAAGTACATTCAAATGGGAACTAGAACATTTAGTTTCCATTTCGTTATTAAAGTTTAAGTTCCCCTTGCTCATTAGCATCACAATCTCCATCCTGCAACCTGATCTAGGAGGCCAAGTCCAGCACTCCAGCACTAATATTGCATGCAAAGGTCAGTGGTGATACACACACATTCACTCTTGCTCCAATTACCTACAGGTGTGTTGCTGGAGGAATGGATTAATTACATGGATCCCCAAACTACAAGGGTTTGGTTGGACACATGATGGAGAGAGAAGGCACTCTGTGTGCACAAAGCTCTGCCTGCAACTCCCTGCTCCCACCTTGCTCTTTACAGAAATGGGCTGAGGTGCTCTTCAAGGAGAAGGTACAAAACCTGTTCTAAAAAATCCAGCTTACAAGCGTCTGTGCTGTTCAGCTTTCCTTTATGAGGAGCATGCCAGCCTGTGCCCAGACAGCCAATACTGATAGCTCTTGGCTCCAAGTCCACCTTTACAACCAAAGAGCAGCAAGCGCTCTGCAGGAGTGCCAAAGGGACGTTCCATTTCCCAAAACTGCTCCTGCTTCACAGAAACACTCAATTTCCACATATTCATGAAATTCTACTTAGATATCCGGTGTGCTAATGAGTTACTCAATCAGCAGAGTGAACCAGGAACCGGTAACAAATCCCCCTGGCAGACTTGCCAATGGCCATACCCTTTATTCCAAACACCTGCTGTAATGAGTTTGGACTGAGCATCTACCGATCACCAGCACTACACATCACTCAGCCACACCACCAGCTCCTCAGCACAGCTCTCTGCAAACACATGTATCATTTCTAAATGCTAAGATGTGCTAAATATTCATCATCCTTAATGCTCCATCAGAATAAATTAAATAGAGAACAAGCTAATGGAAAGAATGACAAACTGTATGGACTGTAAACGAGCTGATTTGCCACAAATTCTTCTCCTGGGGGAGAGAGGCCAGCGAAGGTTTTCTTCCAAGGATTAGCGAAGGTAGCTGTCACTTTACTGCCTCTCAACTTCCCTTTATTCCTGTAAAACCGAAACTCCTCCTCAACAACTTCGCCCGGTACACGGGGAAGGAACATCTGAAGCAGGGAGGCTGCAACTCCGCGGCTGACAAGGGAGCCTGGCAGCAGCCAGGAGGGATGCTCGGTACCCGGGGGCTGACCCCTACACGTAGCGCTAAGAACAAAGGCACGGATAACTACGGCTCTGTTTCAAAACACAACGCGGGAACTTTCTGGCACGACCCCAGGTGCCAGAACTCAACTGCGGAGAAAAGGTACTCGAGATAAAGCACAGGAGGAACTCACGAGGAATTCATGTGAGCACTTCCCCAGCCAAAAGCACTTTCTGAAACGCTCCGTTTTCGCTTTTATCCCTCCCGCAGCCCGGGGAAGAGGCGCCACCTGCTCCCAAACGGCGGGCAAAGAGAGACGCTTGCCGGGAGAGTGGCAGACTCCTCCGGAGCGGCGCCTCATCGCTTCCCTCTCCGGCAAACTTGCCCCGGGCCGCGCCGCGGAGCCCCCGCCCGCCCCCGTCCCGCAGAGCCCCGGGCAGAAATGCTGAATCACGAACCGAGGGCGCGGGACCAGGCGTCTTCCCCTGACCCCCACCCGGGGCCGGCCGCCCGGGCACGGAGCCGGGAGAGGCTCTGTGCGGAAGGCAGCCCCCGCCCGCCCCGCCGACACTCACTTGAAGGTGAGGACGCAGAGGGGCCGGTAGGACTTGTGGCTGGTGTTCTCGGCCATGCGCTTGCCCCAGAAGTCGTTGGCGAAGGCGGCGGACACGGGGGCGGCCGCCCTCACGTCGGGGTTGTTCACGATGGCCCAGACGTCGTCGTGCACGAACTCGCCCCTCAGGGAGTTGCCGTAGCACAGGGCGCACAGCCCCGCCAGCACCGCCGCCGCCGCCGCCCCGCCGCGCCGCCCGCCCGCCGACGGGCAGGGGGCCGGCGCGGCTCGGTCCCGGCTGCGGGAGCCCCGCGCCGAGCCCGTCACCATGGCGCGGGGCTCGGCCCCGGCTGCCCCGGCTCCGCCGCCGCCGCGGCGCGGGGAGGCAGCGGCGCCCGCATGGTGCGGGGCGGGCAGCGGGACCGCCGCCGGCCACTCGCGCTCTGCCGAGGCGCAGCCCGCCCGGCTGCAAATAAACAGCGGCCGCCTCCCCGCGCCATCCCTTCTCCTCCTCTTCCTCCTCCTCCTCCCCCCCCCGCGCCCCCTCCCGCACGCATGCTCCTTGCCGCGCTGTCACACCGCCGCCACCTCCTCAGCCCGTCGGCGCCGTGCGCTCTGGTGCGCTCTGCCCGCTGGAAGCTCTGCCCGCGGTGCCCCTGCCCACAGGAGGCTCTGCCCGCGGTGGCCCCGCCGCACAGCGCGGAGGGGACGCGCCCGGCACGGCCCGCGGGCGGGGAGCGCAGTCCCGCTGCGGCGCTCGGGTCGCTCCGTCCCCGCTCTCTCAGGAGACGCGTGCAGGGCTGTCCTGCCGCCCCTCCGATCCCCCCCGCGGGCAGCTCCCCTGGGGACCGTGCTCACCTAGCCGGCGACAGCATCCCACGGCACCCACGTTGCTGCTCCACAGCGTGCATGCTGATCCCGTATCGATGCTGCTGCTGCACCGCATCCACGCTGGTCCACGGCGTCAGTGCTGGGCCACATCCTCCACGCTGCGGCGTCGGCTGTGCCAAACAGTCCCCCACTGTGTCCTGCTGGAGGAAAAGGCATTCTCGTGCCACAGAACTTGTTTTCTCTACTCTGGTCCATTTCCTGTCTTTATGCCAAAATCGTTTGAGAGCTGCAATGTGTCCATACTCTCCCACGGATGACCTTTCCTGTGTTAGTGATAAGCCTCAATAACTTAAGGAAAGGCCATGGTCAGATCATCTATTCACCCATTTATGAAAACCACATAGTCACAGATTTTTCAAAAACCAGAAAAACAAGGACTCTATTAATGGGCTTTTACCCTTTAAAAGAAACCCTTCTGCTTATAACTGAACAAAGCAATAACACTGCTTGGCAAAGAGGCTTCGATTCAATTAGGTGAATAACAAACTGGACAGAGTTTGAATTTTTTCCTGAGAAAAGATGCTCTGGGCAGGGCTCAGCAGCAGCCTGAGCAGTTCCCAGCTGCTCCCGTGCGAGCGTGCCTGCTCCTGTGTGGGAACGAGAGGGGAGAGGAAGCCTTGGAAAGTTCACGCAGGCTGTCCAGGGCAAGCCTGCTCCAGGAATGCTTTTTCCCCCAGCCTATTTGGCACTTGGAGTCATCTGGTATTTTCCAAGTGCAACAGAGCAGGCTTTTCAGATGCACTTTTGTTATAGCTAAAAATAACAGTTAACTCTGCCTAGGACAGTGTGTTTATATCCGGGACAGAAGGAAACTCGACCATAATCAGAGCCTTCATTCAAACTTTCTCTTTAAGCAGCTGATGAGATTTAGGCAGTTGGCTGCATGGAGTTTTCATCAGCAGTGGGAGACCACTCATGATAATGTATTGGTCTTCATTTTGACCTAAGTTTCAAAGCCTAGGCTTGCAAAGTTAGACTCCAAAATGAATGCATAGGCACAGGAAGATAAACAGCCTGGTATCCACAGGCACTCAAGTACCAGAGCCCACAAGGACCCAGCAGTTCTGGAAACAACCTCATTATTGCATGCATGCCTAAGAGGTGGGATCAGGACTTTTTGTTGACATAAATTAAAGTAGTTTTTCGGGGGGGGGGGGGTGGAGGGATGGTAGAGAGAAATAGACTGTCATGTTGTTCAAAGCAAAAACAATGTGTAAGATTTAAAGGTTGAAATTGCCTTACAGTAGACTGGAGGTCATATTTGAAATTCTGAGTTACTCACCTGAACAAAATCTGCACTCCTCTAGCCCAGCTGGGCCTTAGCAGGCTGTCCCTCCCAACAAGACCCCCACACCTCTGGTCCTTCACCTCCAGGGATCAGAGTCCTCACAGCCTTTCTCATTGATGTCTTGCAGCCTTCTGTCCTTCTCCATCATCTCAGGATGGGGGCAGCCCCTGACAGCCTGCTCCTGCCACGAAACAGAGCCCACGGCTGCCACCAGGCAGCTTGGCACAGGGGCAGGGACAGATCTCTCCATTTGTTATCCAGGGCTGTGGGACACGTCCCTCCTGTGTCACAAGCTCTGCTGTCCACTCCTTCAGCTTAATTAGCTCTTTACAGAAAGCTCACCAAAAATGCAGAGTTCTAAACCAGCAAACGATGAAGAGGTGATAGAAAATAATTTTCCCATTAAGGAATTTGCTGACAATATCTTCTGACAGTATCATACACAGCCATCTAACATCACATCGTACAACAGGCACACTCTATGGAATAAATAACATTGCTCTTCATACAGAGCTACAATATCCTGCTCTCTTCCATAACCCACCATGCTTGATTAACACCAAAAAGAGAGAGATGGCAGTCCTGACTCGTTCAAAAAGAGAGATATAGCAGTCCTGACCCACTCAAAAAGAGAGAGATGACAATCCTGACCCAGTCAGGACTCCTTCCCCTCACACTCTTTAGGAGGGCACCTACACAGACCATTGGCTTTTGTCTGGCACACACCTAGACTTTGCAATGGAGCAAAACCCAATGTGTTTTTAAACTGTTTCTTATGTGCTTATTGAAATGTTATGTATAACATGTAGTCAACACTGATTTGCTAAATCTTTATATGACAAGAAAATCTATTCTCACTTCTCTAAGACAGACCAGTTCTTTCCTTTCTTCCCTCAGCAAACATCTGAAAGAGACAAAGCAATGCTCCAGCCAGTCAGAGAGGAAGACCTCCTGTTCTTCACACCAAGACCCACTGAAATACTAACACATCATCTACTTTCTCCACAAAGGAAAGCATTACCTCTTCATGCAGCAGTCACTTCGCAGATTGAATTCAAGATGTTGTCTGTTGCTACAAGTCCTGCCCACCTATAAAGAAACAGCAAAAAGAATTCAGAGGGCAGAAGAAATATTGAACTGTGTTCTGGATGTCAGATCTGTACAGATATATGCAGTCACAGACACAGAGGGAGATGAAAGAGAGACAGAAAGAAGAGAATACAGAGATAGGATGATTTGCTCCAAAGTTGCTTTGTCACTTCCAAAAATATGTTATCTAATAAGATGTATTTCCTTCTTCTGCAAGCCTCAGTTCTTTCTCTACCTAAAGTAACCATGCCATTGCTTCTGAAATGTGAAGCCAAATTGCTTCTCAGAAAAGCCGAGCTGGCTTCTGGAATTATGTGTAGTTGAAGTACTCCAGCTATTTTCCTGCTTCCTTGTATTTGAATCACAAGTTTTGTGCCAGCTATATAAAAAAGATTAACAAATGGCTGTTAAAACTAGAGACCTTGAAACTAATTATGTGCGATGCTGAAAAAATCCTTGCTCTGCTAATTGAGCAGAGCTCGTTACTTCCAAAGCAGGAAAGTTTTGCCTCCACTTGGAGTAAAACACACGGCAGCCAATGCAAGGCAGGAGACACATTTGAGCAGATACACTTCAAAGGGTTGAGCACTGATTGATCTGCTATTATCTGACAATTGCAACTGCTCAAAGGCAGAGAGAAACTGCAAATGTTTTGAGTTTCGAGCTTAAACACGGAGTTCTGAAGAGTCAAGCTTTGCATTGACTGATTAAAGTCTAAGAATGCAGTAAATACAATTTAAAAGTTAAATTACCATATGGTCATAGCTAGAGGTAAATTTCAAAAGTAGCACATGTAAATAGTTTCTTGCTGTCTGAGCAAATAATTTTACATTTAAATGAAGTAATTTGGTAACTGGTCCAATTGATTTCTGCTTGTAGTCAGTTACTGCAATTCATTTCAGTTGCCCCAGGATGAAACTCTGTATTTGCCACACAGAGAATCTTCAGTGGATACAGATTATGTTAGAATGGTTAAAAACAAACCAGATTTGGAATCTTAAATCCAGGTGCTGCCTCTGCTCAAAGAGCTTTGGAGAGACAGAGAGCAATCCATGTGGGCCTGAACCACTCCAAGGGATTCAGTGCAGGAATAATTTGGTTTAGTCAACTAGGATTTGCATTTTGGAGTTACTGGGAGTACTACAACAGTGAAAGGCTGTACTGAGATTTGCTGGGAAAATCCTAATTACAATCCTTTTTTCCTTCTTATCAAATTTCTTCTAAGTCTACTCAGGCAACAGAAAGTTTCTCTTTGGTGAATTCTTCCTAAAGCCCAGTGAAAGTTCCCATGTTTTTGCTTTCACTTTCAGCTGTGGCCAAGAGCCAGAACAAGCAGGAGAGGAAAGCTTAGTACTTGGTCCTGTGATCCCTAGGAGACAGAGAAATCCAATATCCTCAGGATGACCTATCCTTTTCAAAGGGGATATAGCATTTCAAGTTCAGCCCACAACCCCCTAGCAAGCCTTCTCACCATGGCAGTCACAGACTGTGCTAAATATCAGCCCTGAAAATTCCACCCCCTCAGTATTTACCAAGGGATATCAACAAGGAGATATCCCATGATAAGCACTGCTTGGTGGAGCCTCATGGATGCTCATTTCCCACCCCTGACACAGATGGCAAGTAGCAGAAGATCCTCTGTGACCCATTTTCACATCCATTTGTCACCTGTTTCATATGCTTGCACAAAATGAGAGATTTCAAGCCCAGAAAAAGCTTGCCATAGTTGTTACTGGATTAGAGGGAATCTCTTTTTCAGCTCATACAACAAATGCATTTTCTGCCTTTGAAGAGACCTGAGTTAAGCCTTGGTCTATGGGCAGGACTGTTCACAGTCTTTGAGCACCCACAGTAGAGGGAACATCCATGATTTGACACTCTACCAGCAAATGGTAGAGTGACCTGGGTTATGTTATCTCAGTTCAAAGGTCAGGGACAATAAAAAGGTGGGACAAGCCCCAGTAATGACAATAATTGGATTCTTCATCTGCTGAGAGGAGGCAGACTATGGCATAGGCAGATTAGATTCTTCACCCATAAGCTGAGGGGATCAGTACTTTCAATTTCTGTGTGCATGATTTGGGTGTGCAGAATCCCATCAGAGGAGCAAAAGCATTTTTCTTCCCTTACTGAGAATGGATCTGCACTTTTCCTCTGCTAGAAGCATTGAAGAAGTTTCCCAAAGCCAAAGAAAGAAAGTCCTCAGCCTTGCCCTTGCCTGACAGATCTTTTTTATTGCAGCAGAGCAAGGGAAAAGTACAGGCAATAGGGTTTGAGTCATAAGAGTTATCATTTGCAACAGTCATCTATTTATTGCTGATTAACTATTAAGACAGTATTATAAGAATTTTTATGCACTTCATGGAAATCAGTTAATGACTCAGAACCACAAAAATTAAAAAGGGAAAACCCAAGATAGGCCACCCTCTGGATAAGCAAATGAGGGATTCTTATATGACCCAACATTTTTTTCACTTACATTGCATAGCGCTGGATGACATTTTCACTCTTCCTGGAGCACTGCTTCCAAGCAGAATGTGTGTGAGGCTGTTTAAAGAAAATCCTGCAAGAGAGAAGTTGTTTCAAAAGGACAGCTTTCCCAAGAAATGGACATTAGTAACTCAGACACCACATGCTTCCCACGAGGCTGTGCAAGGACACGTGTGAATTGTCATGTGGCTGAGGTCAAGTGCAGGGTGAGAAACGCTGATCAATATTTAGTGCTCGGGATTCATATTGCTCCTGTAGGGAGACATTGGATCTGGAAGATAAAACTGATTTTGGTGAGATAAAGGAAGCATTTTGGACTGTACTGAAACAGTTAATTTACTCTATAATCTGTCTTCAGAGTTGGCTGTAGGTTCCCCAGTGCAATTGTCTCTTGAAAGTTCATATGTCAAAATAAAAGCAGAGGTTAAAGCCCCTGAGTCTGTTCCCCATTCAGATTCAGTTAGTTTTGTTTTCTGTGAATCTCTGAGCTGGAATGCAGCAGCAGTTCTCTCCTAAAAGTAACTGATTTATACAAAAGACCTTCTGGCATCCCTACATTTGATTGAATTGCATTCACTGCAAAAGGTCTGATAAAATCAGACTGCTGGATAAAATCAGGAAATCTCTACATTTCTTCTCTGATTACCAGGCAAGCTCAGTTTCATCATGGTGAAGTAGAAGCCAGTGGTTGCAATTACCTTTCTTTCTTTTCATACATTTTTTAATATTTGGGTTTAGGATGGAAAAATTACAAATTAATAAATCTGCACCAAGTCCAGTCAAGACTCTCTGTAATATTATTATTCATATCTCTATTATTAGCAACAGCTGGAATAAATTTTAGCACAAATATTAAACCCTATATTGTAGAATAAGCCACATGGAGTCACTGTAATTTGAGGAGGGTGAAAGTTTCCATAAAAGCTACTGTGAAAGGAATATGACATTATCTCTTTGGATTTCATTTTTGCAAGCAGCTACAGTTTTATTTTGCAATAAATTAACTTCAAATAAGCTTAACTTTTTGGTGTTTATGTTGAACAAACACTCCAGATAAAACAATGCATCAAGCATTCATTCTGGGCTCTGCTTCTCTTCCACTGAGGTGTAAGGACCAGTTCTGGCTATGTTAAAGCAAAGGTGAGTCCTCAAGCACAGTCACAACAACCTAAGCCACCTATGCTGGCTGGGGAGCTACCCCACCAGTTGGCTTTTCACTGGTTCTGTCCCTGCTCTTTTCCCAAGGCATTTGGGAAATTATCAGCCAGCCAATAAATCAGTTCAAAATCAAAGCAGTAAAACCCTGTACAGCTTGTCAGGGAAACAATTTGAAAGCCTGGTTGAGGGGGGCAGCATCAGGAGGAAGTAGGATGGAGAAGGAGGCAGCTGGGAATGATTGGGGTAGCTTTTCTGCATTCCCTTTTCCTTCTCCATTGTTCCCACAGACCATGCATCCAAGTGACCCTCAAATTGGTAGTAGGATAAAAGAATCACTCCCCAGTGATCCCTGCTGTTCAGCACAGCACTCATCTGCACTCTTGTGAGTCTGCTGCAGACAGGTAAAATATCTTGTAATACTCAAGGAATTTTTAATAAAAATATTAAGCCTATTCTGAATGGAAGTGATTCTTTGGATGTGGAAGCACCAGAAGGACCAGCAGAAGTGCTGTGATAATGAAAGGTGCAGATGACACCTGGGGCATCAAGATGCCAGCACATCTATGTGCAGCTTATCAGGACCTCCCTAAACTGCAAACAGAGTGAAACAAGGACAGACTATAGACTAAAGCCTTAAAGAAGTGATGAGAGGCAGAAAAGAGCAGACTTAGAGCTGCTCAAACCCCCAGACAAGAAGAGAAAAATAAATCGTAACCCATGGATGAAACAGAACAAAAAACACATGAGGGTGTGAAAGCGTGTTCAAATCCTATTTTGTTTTGGCTAAAATCACCTTTCCCTCTTCCATTAGCTCTCACTGATATTTGTTGCATAGTTACTCCACAGTTCTGGGGCTAAAAATATGGTAATGAAAAGAATTATGAGCCATATGCTCCAACAATACTTACACACCTTTTATCCAAGTGAATGCAAACTCTTGGCTCTCCTGAAATGCTCTAGTGAGACACGTGTGACTTTCTCCAGCTTTCCCTGAGACAAGTGCACACTTATGAGCTCAGGGTTTCCAGCTCCTCCTGCAAATGGGGACTGAAGAATTCTCTCAGTCTCTCCAAGGAGATGAGTCTCACTTGCTTTCTCATGGCCACTCACACTCCCTGCAATGCTTCAGGTAATTTATTCTGCCTGATCCCACTCCAGTTTTTTTCTCAGTCAGTAGAACTTCTAACCTTTGCATTTCTGTTGCAAACATTTTAAAAAACAAGGTACTGAGCTTTGCCTAGTTTAGAGCTTACAAAATTTCCCATGGCTTCAGCCCAAAGCCATCTGCAGTCCAGCTGAAACACTCCTAGGATCCCTCAACAGGAGTCTGGAAGCTTTCTGGACAGCATTTGGAGCCTGGGAGGCACAGAAACCAAAACAAGTCACAGTCTGGGAGCAAGTCTAGCAAATTCAGTGTTACTGAACCTGCTTGGCAACACCTCTCTGCAGGATTTCTGTCACCTCTAGAAAACCACTCCTAGCTCATTACATCTGCCCCTTCCATCCATCCTTGGGACACCACATCAAATTCAGGGGCCCATCTCAGGCTCCTCTGACCTCCCCAGGTCCTCCTTAGTTTTTCCTGTGTGCTGTCCAGAGGCTTCCAGAGATGCTCCATGGCCCAGCATACCTTAACTACTGCCAAGTTCATGGCACAGCTCTGTTCCTCAGGCACAAGGCAACCTTTTCTTTTGTAGATTAGAGGTCATGTGCACTGAGACAGCTTCTCTGGAAGCTGCTGCAGGAATAATGAGTGATTTCTGTGCAAGACCTAAAGATTTTTGTGACTCTCATCAATATCACCTTCTCAGGGCAGAAAGGCCAACACTCTCCAGTATAAACAAAAAAGAGAATAGCAAACAAACCATTCTGCCAAACCACACTACACCCTCTATACTCTTCATCCTTCCTTGGGAAAAGACAGAGAAAGAAATTAATTACCTGAGAGCCTATTTCATTTGTATCACTGCTGCTTAAACAGACCTGTTGGTAAAAAGGGTAAAAACACAAGAAAATGAACACTTTTATAAGGGAAAGGACTGGAGAGGAGCCTAAAGGAAAACTCAGGCACAGCCCAACTTCAAAGAAGCACTGCAGAGATCCATGCTTTGTAATTTGGGCCTACTTCTTGTTATCTCTGTACTTACTTGGATTGATAATTGTGAAGAAGAGAAAAATCATAAAGATGGGGGTTAGTCTTTTTTTGGCATGAGGCTGGCATCTGCCATTGGAAACTAATCCATGCTAAGCTGCAGTAAGCTGAGCTGCTGAGTTTGAATTTGTGTCACTGAGACTACTTATACTCATGGCTGGTCTATAAACTCTTATTAGTCAGACCTGACAGTGGGTGACATCTTGATGAAAGCAATAGCCTATGGATCACCTTCCATTCACTAACACTTTATAAGAATAATTTTAAATGAGCCATTTTCCCAAAAGACCACATGTCAAAATATTTTGGGGAGATAATTAAAGCTGGGGGGGATTCTCTTTTTTTTTATTTTTCTTTTTTTTTTTATTTTTCTTTTTTTTTTTTTTGAGAAAGGGATTAAAAGGTCCCAGAGTTCTTTGTCACTGAAGTAACCACATGTGTCAGCCAAACTGGCAGAGCTATTATATTTAGATTCTAGAAAGGGCTCCTTAGATGTTGAGGTCTTGGACACCTCCCAAAAGATTTGCTCTCTGGACAGTTGAAGCAAAATAAAATTAGAGGAGAAAAGTAGTTCACAGGCACAGCTAGTGTTTTCACTTTTTCTGAATATCACATGGTACAAGATGTTGATGAGAAAAGACTGACTTATGAGGGGTGACTTGACAGGAATCACATTTTCATTTCCTCCATAAAATTTTGCAAGGTTTTCTCTCTCTCTCCAGTGGCCACCTTGATGCTGTTGCCTTTTGGAGGCCAATATGATCCTCCCTATGAGAAAAAGATATCCCAAGGCATTTCCTTTTTTCTTTCTCAAGATGCAGACAGAGGATTCCATTAAAATTTTTAATTTGTTTAACTGGCTTCTAATTTTCCAGACTCCTGTCATGCCATAAAACTGCCTGATGAATGACAGGGCCCTGCTAGGTTTAGCTGGGGTGTAATGTGAGCTCCCAGGGATGGAAACAATAAAACAGAATTTTCTGAGCACCCGGGGTTTTGCAAGAGGCTGCTAGCTCTGACTTCACCACACCCTTTCATTTTGTTAGCTGCAGTTCAGCCAGTTGCTGCTGGATTTTGTTATATTTTCTATCATTTTGAGCCCTCTGGCTCACAAAAGTAGGAGAGAATCCTTCAGATAGCTCAGGATCATTTAGGAAGATGGCTGATAAGTGCCATGACAGGGAATTGCTGTATGGGAGGCAGAGTATGGGTTTGGAATGGCAGGGCCAAGGCTCACATAGCCAAGATCCTTAAAGAGCATTTCAGAGGAATCAAAAGGCAGCCTCTCACCTCCCACACTGACCTTCTTTGGAGCTGCCCTACTCTGAAAATCCTCTTTTTTTTTTTTTTTTTGTTATCTATACATTTTTATGGATTGAAAAGAAGAAAGAAACAAACAGTAGATTTCATCTTTCAGCGGTCACTGCCACACCCTGGTTTTGGAAACCAATTGACAAGATGATCACGACACAATTCAGTTCCTTGTCACCAACACAGTCAAGTTGTCCTGGAAGAGAAGCTTCCTCAGAACTCAACACTGATTCCTTGGCTTTCTACACAAACCCAATCAGATCTGACTCATTCCTGCAGAAAATCCTCCTCAACATCCAGGCAAAGGCAGCAAGAACTATTTTTGCCCTGTCAGGCTGCCTGCAAGTAATCTATGGGATCTGGAACATTATCATTCATAATGAATTGGTCCATCTAGCTGGAAGTGTCACTAAGCAACTGCAACAGCAAGGCTCCAGCTTGGGGCACCACCCTGCCAGCTGTGCCAGCAGCAGCACAGGCACTGACCTCTCCACAGGGCTGTTGTTACAGCTCCCAGGAGTGCCAGGAGCTGCTTCCCTGCCCTGGCCAAGCACAGCCACAGAGCTGGAACAAGGCTTTCCCTGGCCTTTCTGGAGTTTTCATACAGACATTCCCAGTCTTTGTGTCCCAGGATTTTGAGATGGGAGTGAGACAGGACTTGCCTGGGAGGGAATATCCTGAGCCATTCCCACTAAAATCCTGTGCCCTCCTGCTGCTGAGCTCAGGACAAGATTAACTGCAAATCAAGCCCTAAGCAAAATCCCTGTGGGAATAGGATAGGACTGTTCCTTGTCTCCAGCATCTTGCAGCAGCCTGTGTTTGTGTCAGAGGCTGCAAAGCAGGAATGCATATGCCCTTACAGTGACAGCATAGGGGATTTTGCTTTGGTTTTTAATAAGAGATTGATAGGGTAAAGGCAACTGTGGGGGACAGGTCAAACACAGCTAATGAAAAAAGTAGACCCAGTCTTCATCCTGTTTTACTGCTTGCTAATAGAGTAGTGTTTGGCAATGGCTTGTGTGTTGTAAGGCTTAAGGTTATCAGCAGGCTGACTGCAGAGAGCTAGTTAGAATTCATCCTGCATCTGGGACTGTAATCTGGCAATTTAAATGAAAACATGTACTCTGCATAGGTGCATGACATCGACTATTACTATCATTAATACAGCAATAGTCATAATAAATCACATATTGAGTGTGTTTGTTATTGCAAGGAAAACTTAATTATAATTTCCAAGCTGGCAGCATTTGATTTACTTTTTGCTCTCTGTGTAATTAGTTTCCAAGTTACAACTGCAGAATCTGTCTTGGTGGGGGTAGGAGGTGTGGAGTTACAGCTGCAGCCATCGCTCTGGCAAAGACAGCTTTTCCTCGAGAATATTAATTTTTAACACAACAGTAAAACCCAAGTAAAATTCCTCTAGAAAGGGGGGGGACTGCTTGGAAGGCTCCTCTCAGGGAGCCTCCCCTCGCACTGCTGAGCTGTTTTTGGTACAAGGAGCTCTCTAGTGTCCAGCTGTAATAGTGCAGCTCGGGGAGAGGATGCTGTGAGCACAAAACCTGATCCAACTTTTGTGCTAGCAAAAGGCCTGGGTCTCTTTTAGGTCCCTGCTGCTAATGTACAAGGAAAAAAATTCTACTTAACATCACTGTTGTCCAAACCAATGCAGTACCCAAAAGTCTGAAGGCACAGCACAGAGGTCTCCTTCATTCCTACATCTGTGGTAGTGTTTGTGGGTCCCCAGGATGAGGGAAGAGATGAGAATCTTGACTCCATGTTTCAGAAGGCTGATATATTATTTCATTATATATATATTATACCATATTATATTATACCATATTATATTATACCATATTATATTATACCATATTATATTACATTATATTAAATTATATTACATTATATTATATTATATTGTATTACTACACTACACTAAAGAAAGAGAAAGGAGACATCAGAAGGCTAGCAAAGAATGATAATAAAATCTTGTACCTGACCAGAGTCCTGTGATTGGTCATCAAGTAGAAACAATCCACATGAGACCAATCAAAGATGCACCTGTTGCATTGCACAGCAGCAGATAATTATTGATTTTCCTTTCCTCTGAGGCTTCTCAGCTTCTCAGGAGGAAAAAATGCTGGCAAAAGGATTTTTCAGAAAATATGTCTGTGACTCACCTGTCTTTCTCCACCTGTTCCTCAAAGGAGCTTCTGTTGCACTGCTGAAGTGGGTCCTGCTCAGTCTGTGGGGAGAGGATGGATGTGTGTAGGTGTCTGTCTGCATCCAGGCCATGGAAAAAAGGTTTAAAGTTCTGCTTTGCTCCTCTCCAGGGACAGCAAAGTGCCTGCCATTTGTGGGTCTAAGGCTGTGTGCTCATACTGGTTAGAGGCAACTTATTTGGTATGAGTGAATGTTTAATTGCAACCCCTGACTTTTCCTTTATGCACCTGATTATGTGAAATTGTCCCATGCCAGACAAAATATGCTCATGAGCACTAACCATAGAAATAAAATACCAAAATATGTGTGGACAGTAGTGTCCAAAGGCAGATCACTTCCCTTTGTTTCTAAAGTGAAGACCTGAACATTTTAATTTGCAGTTGTGCAGGTCTGAGCCCATGCTAGAATAACAATATATTGTCTTCACACTGAGTTTAATGCTTGCATTTTGTTTTTTCAATGTATTCATTATGAACTCACTAATGTTGATAAAAATGGATGAAAAATCTCTTTGGTTATCACTGGGTATCACAGATGGAGAATAATGACTTGACAAATTGGCAAACTGAGATTATCTGCAAATATTATGAGAAGAGCTTGAAGCCCTTATAAAATACATCATCACTTTTAACAGCATTTTGCTATTATGGCACCTCCCTTTTGGATTCTGTGGTTTAACATTGCAAAAAAATTGATGCCAGAGTTGAAGCTTTGCCACTGAAAAGCACCATCTTGTTCTTCCTATGCTCTGCTGCCCACAGCAAGGTTTATTCCACAGCAGAAAATAAATTAAGCTATAATAATTAACTAAATGCATTTCAAAGGTAAGAAATCCCACACAGGGCTGAGATGCTCACCTTAAATCACTGCAAACAAAACGAGGGTGGCTTTCCTGTAAGTTGCTGGGAGCCAGAGGTCCCAGCCTTTGCCTTCAGATGGGTTTGCAGCAGGTTTTCCTTTCCTGCTATTGACCTTCCTTGTCTGAGCTCAGCTTGCAAAGAATACACAGTTGTAGAAGCTGGAAAACAATTTCAATTACATAAGCCACAAACAACAAAGAATCCTGCCAGATTCAGGCCAGTTGTGACAACAATAGTTTTTCTCCACTTAGCATTTTAGCTCAGTGTTAAGGTGATCATTCTTGATAAATGCAAAACCTATCACTACATTATTATGTCTAAACACCCTGTGGAATATCTGGGACATGGCAGCCCATTTTCCCTTAATTTTTGCAAACCTGCAGGCATGGCGGCAATGGTTTTACCATTTTCAAGGCTCCTTTTCTTTGTTCCTTTTTTAAAGGAAACAAAACAAGACAAAAAAACCCTGCTGATATTTTCAGGGCAGATAATTAAAGGAGGAGTCTGCATCCTCTGAAAACTTTTTGTAAAAGCATCCTATGATGGTACACCTCAAAAATGTAGGTTCCAAAAATGTAATTCCTTCAAGAATTAGGTAGAAAGTGACTCTTAAGATCTTATTTGAAATCCCCCATAATGCAGGGTGGAGGGTTTCTGCAAAGTCCATGACTAATTTCAGTTTTATTTGCAGTGTTGCAGCACACAGAGCCCTCATTCCCTGCTGATTGAATTCAGTCCCCCTCAACTGAATTCAATTGCTATAGAATTCAAGAGAACTGGACCAGAGCCTCAGAAAGAAAAGCAGTTCCCTGGACTCCCAGCACCATTTGTCAGGTAGCACTTGGTGTTTTACACTCTGTCACATTTGAAAATGATAAACTAGAAGATGTGTCAGATGTGTTTTAACAAGAAGAATAAAATCCATAATTCAGACCAGCACAGAAAGCACCTGGTTTTATGCTTCGTTTCCATGTTAAAAAACCAGAAGAGGCTCAGAGAAGCATCTGCTGAGCTTCTGAATGGGTTTGGATCAGCTGCAAGTGCCCATCTGCCAAAGGCACATCCAACTCAGACATGAAACCAGGCAAATCTCAGTGATGCTGGGTCAGTTTCACATTTACATCTCAAACCCATAGCAAATCTGGATTGGTGGCAAATGGATCTGATCAAACAACAACAACAACAAAAAAGGCAGAAGCTTTGCATGTCCTTCACAAAATGAGATTCCTAAATATCAGACAGTTACAGAAAGCACTTAACCGTTTGGGGGTTCATGTCTGTCTCTCTCTGTATTTTTGGACACAGAATTATGGAAATCTCCATCTGATAAAGATTTGCAAGTCAAGAATATTGTTATTTCCTGAATAGTTCGAGTCCTGTAAGATAAATACATTGCTAATGTAAAACTTCAGACTGTGGAGTACCCACAGCAGCTACTTGAGCTCACTTACCTACAGCCTGAGGGCACAGCAATTTCACTGGAAACTCCAAGAGCAAATCAGTTTTTGGACTGACACTGACTGTATAGAAGAAATGTCCTAATTTGGTTGGTATAGAAGCCCTCCTGAAAACAAACAAGCGGAAAAAAAAACCATAACCAAAAAAGTTACTTAGTTACTTGTTACAGTAAAGAAATAATAAAGTGTTTGCCTTGCTCTCAAGCTCAGCTGTGTGATTTTACTCTCCTCAGCAGGAGCAGTGGCAAACCGATGAAGGAACAGATGTAATAAGTCTGGGATCACTTCTGATCTGCCACAACCAGCACAGATCAGCCAGACCTGGCAAAAGCCAAGTTATTTGTCATTGCCCAGGGAATAACAAGAAGACATCCACCTGTAGCACCCATAGACACCAGCAGAGTCCAGGCAGGGTCTCAAGGCCCAAATCTGAAGGGGACCACTGCAAGTAAAACCATCACAAGGAGCAGGAGCCTTGTGGGCTTGGGCTGACACTGCTGAATGCATCTCCTGCTGCCCCTGAACTCACCATGGCTGGTTAGGGAGGGCACTGGATGGTGCAGCCCCAGCTTCAGAGCTGGCTTGGACTCTCTCTGCTGCTGTGGGAGAGTTGTCTTGCGAGGCTTGTGAGGCGTTTCTGCCCAACACTTCCCACAGCTTCTCTTCCCAGGGTGACAAATCTCTGCAGCTCCCAACAACTGCCACTGCCCTGAGTGACAGTGATGCTTTTGGAACAGGCTTTAAGCTCTTTTTACACTCTCATCCCCACACAGAGCTGTGCATGTAACACATAAACAACATGAACAAATCCTGAAACGAGTGCAGATGCTTTGTCATCTTTAATAGCTAGGAAGATGCGGTGGTGTTCACAGGGTCCCAGAACGAGGGAAGAGATGAGAATCTTGACTCCATTTTCAAAAGGCTGATTGATTATTTTATGATATGTATTATATTAAAAGAAAATTATATACTAAAACTATACTAAAAGAATAGAAGAAAGGATTTCATCAGAAGGCTTGAAAGGAAAGGAATGAATAACAAAAGCTCATGACTCTCAGAGAGTCTGAGTCAGCTGACTGTGATTGGCCATTAATTAGAAACAACCAACATGGACCAATCAAAGATGCACCTGTTGCATTCCACAGCAGCAGATAATTATTGTTTTTCTTTTCCTCTGAGGCTTCTCAGGGGAAAAATCCTGGCAAAAGGATTTTTCATAAAATATCATGGCGACAGGAAGCCACTTCATAGAGCAAGATAAATACAATTGGCCTGCTCAGAGCAGAATTTGGAGAAGAGGTTCACAGGTTTAAAAACTTAATTTCTGCTTAAAAACTAAGTAACCATAATAATTTATTTTAAATATATGTATATATAATCCAACTAACTAGTTGACAAGTTCTCTAAAGAATTGTGAAGGCTTTCTTTTGCCAACAGGCTAGACACAACAGCACACCCTTTAAAGCTTCTGCCCACCACCTAGCAAGCTTGCTTAGATTTTCCTGCACTCTCACTGGGAGCTGGTAGGATTAGTGTGGGCATCACATCTGAATCCTTGGCAGACCTCCCCCAGCCAGCAGCACTGTGGTGGCATAGTAAATGTCTAGGGTGGGAGATCCCAAAAGGCAAAGGATCTGGTCTTGTTGCCAGTGTGTCATTCAGCTGCTTCTGCTGAAAATTCTCTCTATGCCTCTCTCTCCCCAGTTCTGATGAATATTGATGAACTTCACAGCATCAAAAGAAGCAAAGGCAGGACAGCTGTTTGAAGGGACAAACACTTCAGTTCTGGATTGCAAGGAAAAGAGACAGAGACAGCAGAGTGCTTGTGATGAGCCAGGCCTTCTCCCTCGCTTGTCAAAATGTGATTTACAGACACACTTCCATTCACCCTGTGGCTGCCAGTTCCCACATCCTATGTCCACAAATCTCTCTTGTTAATTGGATAGGCAATATGTGGGCTGCCTCCTCTATAAAAAGCTTCTTTAAACTGGGACGCTTCCCAGCTCATTTTAATAAATCATGTCTATAATTACATTCTTTTGCTGCATATTTCTGCAATAAAATCTGTATCATTCACTTACTGGCCTTCTTTACTGTCCAGCCATCATTTTGTCTTGCTTCTGAAGCTGCTTTTCTTGCCTTGTCATTCAAAGACTGCCATTTGCTTTGAAGCCCTAATCTAATTCAGCTGTTTTTCCTTATCTTCAGAGCCTCTCCTCATCTTGTCCCATCCCACTTGTGCCTCCAGCCACTTTTTGCCATCAGTGACCACTGCAAACCACTCCTGGTAGTTGTGCTCACTAAGGCTGCTCTGCTGCCTCAAGAGCCATTCCACCAGCGTGCCAAGTGCATCTGAAGCTGCCTCTTCCCAGTGGCCAGTTGGCAAAAGCTCTTCTTTGCACAACAAACCCCTTTGTGATGGAATTTTCTTCTCTTCTTTTGGGGAAGTGGCTGTTCTCCCTTAAGGACTTTAACACAGATCAGCTCAGTGTTACAACGAAGCCAACAGAGTAATCACCATCCCCATCCAAGTGGAAGAGCTTTGCCAGGCTCTACAACGAAGTGCAATATGGAATTGCATTGCCCTTGGGGATCAGTAGGGAGGGGAACAACTGAAACATCTGTGCTGGTTGCTATGAGAAGGAAGTCAAGAGGTTTGCTTTGCTGAAGCTCCTCACAGCTGTAATTCCCCTTTTACACAGTCAGAGCTCAGGGAGGATGCCCTGAGCCAGGAAATCACACTCCTTCTGGCTTTGGGGTGCAGTCTGGAGAAGTAGCCAGGAGCCCTGTTATAGATGGATAATGAGATGATTGGCTCTCACAATTAAAGATAACTATTGTGTGAATATTAAGAAAAGCTTCAGTGCTGTACAGTTATGTTATTGTAGTTCAGATGCCCTCTGTTCTCCCCACAGTTCCCTTTCCCCCCTGTATTGTTGCCATCACACAGCCTGGGCTGTCCAGGAGAGGTACAAAGCAGCTGCACAGGTGTCCCTGGCATGGGGCAGTGGGGAATGGAAAAGCTTGGGGGTGCTCAGGGGGGCAGCATGGCAGCACCTGACCTCCAATCCAGTGACAAGAAAGCATCTCCACTGATAAATGGCAAAGAAGAGCTGACTGACAGACCTTGGGAGGGGCCAGGGCTGGCTGATGCAACCCCAGGGGCATAAAAGGCTGAGCATCCATCTTGAACATAAACTGGCCATGTGGTGTGCATGAGGAGCAGTTCCCAGTGCTGTAGCTTTTTCCTTATGTAGTCCTGTGTTCTATTTTTGTTAAGGTTTAAGAAACCTTTTTAAATGTTCAAAGTGAGCAGTTGTCTCTCACAGCCCTATCTCTCAGCTTTAAATCTCAATCAATCATCGCAAAGCTTCTCTTGGTTTTCCTTTTCCTAAACGTTCTGTCAGTTCTAATGTCTGGAGGTGACAGGGCTCATCTTAGGGGCCATGTTTTGGAAAAAGATGCAAAAAGAACTACAAAGAAGGAAAAAAAGAGCAAACAAGTTGGATGGGACGTGGGTCAGATGAAGCAGTGTAAACATTCAGTCTTTGCTTTGAAACAACCAGAGCCTGAGACGTGAATATGTGAGGGAACATCTTATCCTTTGGTCCTTAAAAGAACTTATCAATTTCCTTTTTTAAGACAGAGCAATTTTTAAAAGTGAAAACTTTGTCATTTGCCATCTCAAAAGTACAATGTAAAAAGTTTTAATGTGTAAAGATATAATGTGGGATTGGTTTTATACTGACACTCAATTTCAGATTCAAAACAGATCGAGATATGCCTCTTTTTTGCATAACTCCAAGCTCAGCTTCAAATGTCTAAGTGGGAAAATTAACATTAAAATGAATCTTTAAACTGCAATTACTTGGAAGATGCAGAGCATGAAGCATTCAAATGGCTCTCACTCAGTGACCCAGTTAAAATATACAGATCAGTACTGCAATTTGGTTGCAAACATTTCAGAGACTTGAGGATGTGGGGGCTCTATCCTGCTCCCAGCTTTACTCTACCCTGTGCTCTAATGCAGCCCAAAGAAAAAAATACATGTCCAAAACATTTTTGCCTTGAACACATTTCTATTAGGTTGAGATCTTCCTCAGGCTTTATTAGGGAACACCAAAATACTCAAAAGAGCAGGTGAGCTTTAGAGATGTGTCAGAGTGTCATGTAATCACTTGTAATATGAGGCAGGAACTATTTACACTGGCACTGAAAATTCAACTGCTGTGCTGCATTATTGTGAAGTTAAAATGTATTAGATTACAGAGAAATAAAATCTCAGTATTTGCTATTATATAAGAATGGCTTTGCTGAAGGAGGCACTGGTCAAAGTATCATCTAGATTCTGAGAGAAAATTAATTTCTTTTTTCCCCTATTTATTAGAAGAGGCATATTCAAGATATACCAAGAAGTAGAGTGAGATGGTAGAGTTGTTAGTGTGAAAACAGAGAGCCCTTCTCTTGCAAAACAGTAGCAGAGCACACAACCAGTCTGAAGGACCTCATGAAACTTTACCCTCAAGAACCCCAAGTTGCTTGACTTCCTCCTAAAAAAATTCTCACACCATTACCAAGGAAGCAGAAGTGACCAAGCTGAAATCTTTTTCCCTCTCTCCTTCACCTCCTTGTCACTAGCGTTGTTGTTTTTAAGGGGAAATGCAAATGAAGGAAGCTCACAGCCACTGCAACACCCCTGACAGCACAAGGTAATACAAGCAAGAAGGGACTCCAGCAGCTCCAGCCCCAGAGTTGTCAGAGGGAACCAAAGGAATAACCTCATCAGCTGACAGCAACGGCAAAGCCCTGTTTTCCCTGTGGTTTATCTGCTAGTGGAAAAGGAGCAGGATGTATTTGGCAAACACTGCATTCTCAGTGCAGCAACACGCTGTGCCTGCATTCCCCTCCTCTCCAGGGCTGGCTTTGGGTTTAAGTTCTTTTTTTCCTTCCCCATCCACTGGCAGCCCCTGGGCAGGGGCTGAAGGAAGCCTAATGCAGCAGTGAAGAGTGTGACCTTTCTCACAGCTCGGCAGGGCCGAGCTGCAAACGAGATAAGCAGCCTGTTGTTGTGCAGTCACCTCCGTGCAGCACTGACATCACTCGGGGACCGGTGCCAGCACCTGTGACAGCTCCTGGTCACACTCCTCGCACAGAGCCTGCACTCCCCCCCCCCGGCTCAGCCGAGCAGGCTCTCCTGGTGCACTTTTAAATTGCCTTTGCTAATGACAGATTGTCTGATAGCGAGGAGAGCTGTGAGACAGTAACCTGCCAGCTGATGGCCAGGTGGGAAGGAATCCATCGGCTTCTCCTTTCCTGTTAGTTTGAAATCATTCCCACCTCTCCTCCAGCCTTCTACACCAGCCCTCCCCACAGGGCTTTGCCCTTCTGCTTGTACCAGGGCCAGACAAGTGAATAATCTGATGTTTGGGGTGGGTGAGGTGATGAGAGGGCTCTTCAGGGGCCAGGGGCACATGGTGGGGCACAGACACTCACAGAGAACCAGCCAGAGAAGTACCAGAATCCCACTCCTTTCCAGCCACTGCTCATCTTCTCAGTAGACACCACAGTCCTGTCACTGTCATATTCTCTGGAAAAATCTCTTTGCCCAGGATTCTTCTCCTGGGAAGCTGAGAAGCCTCAGAGAAAAAAATAAAATATTATCTCATTTGCTTCTCGTGTGTTTTGCTGCTTTGGAAAGTGTTTGGAGATTGTTTATCCAACTGATGATTGTTTCATTGGTTTCACGTGAATTGCTTTGATTTAATGACCAATCACCATCAAGCTGTGTCAGGACTCTGGAAGGAGTCACAAATTTTCATTATTATCTTTTAGCCTTCTGTAAGTATCCTTTCTGTATTCTTTAGTACAGTTTAGTATAGCATTCTTTAATATTACATAGCATCATAAAATAATAAATTAGCCTTCTGAGAACATGGAGTCAGATCCATCATTCCTCCCTTCATCTGGGAACCCCATATACAATACAGTCCTGTCTACTATCCCAGGGACTGGGAGACAAGTAAAGGAGTAGGAACCACTAGTGAGGGAACTGGAACTGTACAAACGTATTTCTCCCCAAAATCCATTTTGGGAATCAAATGGTAATTATGATTACAAGGCAAAATTAACATACCTCCTATGAAATGTGTATTTAAGAAGCAGATATTCAATATAAAACAAGAGGTCATGTCTAAAATCAGTCATTTCTGTGAAGAATTAACTTTTTAATTTATAAGAAAGCCCTAAGTTCATTAATTAATTGTAAATATTAAGAGTGATAGAGCCAACCTCTCTGAACACAGCACTTGCATTCAGTGAGGGCAGAGTGAGACACAATGCACAGCACCAAGACACACCCAGGTGTTCTCAGGCTTAGGTCTATATCCATGTTGCAAAAGTTGCAGGGCACACATATTTCTTTTGTAAGAGACCATGAACAGCTGTAACTTGAATATCTAAACAGTCTGATAGAGAAATCTCGTACACTGGGAGAAGATTTAACACAGGGGCACTAATAAAAAAGGGCAATATAGAATAATAGAGAGAACAGTTAGTCCATCCATTCCATTAAAAGCAGGACTACCTTCAACATTTTCTCAGGGTCTTGCAGAGTCAAGTTTTGGTAATATTCAGGGCCTCCAGCCTCTCTGGGCACCTCTGCATCTCTCTCCAGTGAAAAACTTTTTCCTCAGACACAACAGGAATTTCCCCTAATTCAAGTTTTGCCTGGTGCCTTTTGACATTTCTCTCCAGGCACCTCTCAGTGGCTCTGGTGTCTCTGCAACCCCCATTATGCATCTCAAGGTAACCACAAGGTCCCAACTGAGTCGTCTTTTCTTAAAGCTGAGCAAACCCATCTTCCTCAGCCTTTCTTGAACATTGGAATTCCTGCCTACTGACCATATGAGTGGCCACTCACTAACACTGCTCCAGTTTATCAGTGCTTTTATCAATACTTTTTAGGGGCCAGAACCAGGTGCATTACACCAGGTGTGGTCTCACAAGCTCTTAGCAGGGAACAATTCCTGCTCTGGTCTGTCAGCCGTGCTGGCATCATTGCACCTCGTGTCAGGGGTGGTTGGCTCTCCTTGTTGAAGTGGCACAATTTTGACTCCTGTTCAGCTTCATGTCCATCAAGACCTCCAAGTGCTTTTAGTTTAAGCTGATTGCCAGCCAACCAGTCCACAGCTTGTACTGTTGCATGAGGTTATTATTGCACAGCTGCAGGACTTTGCCTTCTTATATTTCATGCCTCTCTCATCCAATTTCTCCAGTTTGTTCATGTCCCCCTGAATGACAGCAGCCTTGCCCTCCAGCATAGAGTACTCCCAATATACAAAATAACTGGAAGCAACATCATGGAAGAGATGATAGCAGCTTAATGGTACTGTATAAACTCAGAAAGTGCAGGATTGACAGCTCTGTTATATTCATCCTGCTGCTGGAAAACAGCCTGTGCTGCTGTCCTTCACAGAGCAGTTGATGCCCTTACTTTTCAAGATGAAACCAAAGGATGATGCAGTTTGCAGAAGAAGCTTAGACAATTTCTGTGAGAAGTTTTAGCAAGGACTAGTAGAATTAAGGTGCCTTTTTATCTCTACCTTCTGTCCCAGAAATCAAAATTATTAGCATAGCCCAAGGCATGAAGCACATCATGCAATCTGGGAAAAAAGATGCACTTTCCTGTGACCTTAACTGAGTCACATAGGTCAGGCAGCAAAAATGAGCTGCTTAAAATAACAACAAAGTAGAACTTCCCTGCATTTGTCCATAGGAAAAATAAAAAAGGGAAAACACCAAACAGCTACACTTCCTCTTCAGAGCTGCTTATTCATTCAAATAAAAAGACAACACCTAAGTAACAAGCAAGAATTAAGGAGAAGGTAATGCTGCATTCTTAGTCATGCAAAACCTAAATTGCTTAAGGCAAAGGAGAAAGTGGCTCCCCTCCACGAGCTGTGCTGACAACTCTATCTACACCTTCCCCTTGCACACACAGCAGAGGTTTTGACTCAGCCCATTTGGATTGTCTCTCATCTTATCTTGACACACCACGCAGGAAATCAATACAAATCAATTATTAAACCCATCAGAAAGAGCTGAGTGCATGCTTAGAAAAACCCAAAGAAAATTGGAAGAAACTTACTAGCTCAAAGAGAAACTCCAACTTCCAGTGCTCACACCCAGAAGGCAGGAAGAGCAACTGTGAGGGCTCACCCACCTGAAGGCTGACAGCTTTATTGAGCAGCCAGAAATCACCTGGAGGGGCAGCAGCTGTGGATCACCCTCCTCTCTCCACCTGCCCAGCCTTCATGCTCTCACAGCTGTTGAGCTGAATAGACCAGGAAAATCCCACCACATTCAAAGCAAGATCACAGTTTTCCCTGAGCTCAGAATAGAGTAGGCTCTTTGGATCCAGGTTCTGCTGCTGTGGCAGCGTTGCATCAGCTCCACTGGGTACCTTGCCTCCACAAATGGCAGGGACAATCAACTGTGGTGCTCAGGAATCTGGGATACCCTGCAAACTGTGTGTCAGGGACCCTTGGCACCCACCCAAGGTAGATCTCACCTCTACAAGAAACAGGTTTCTGACATCTGTCTCCCACCAATTTCAGGATTCAGCAGATTCCTGCCTCCCATGGCATCTCTCTGCTCTGAGAAGAAGCTGCTTTGTGCTGCCTGCTCCTAAGAGTGCTCCCTACTGAGTCTGTAGCCCTCTCCAAGGCTCCTCATGCCAGAAGCACTGTACAAATGCAGGACAGGATGCAATGAATATTTTTGCTAATAAAAAAGCAATTTCAATTTCCTTGAAACCCCAGGATGTCTGCAAGCAGTTTTCTCCAAGGAAAGAAACCATGACCATAAGTTTCATCTTCATCTAAATGAACCTTTTCCTTTAGAGGGCCTCCACTTGCAGCAGCCCTTGCCAGCCTAAAGAAAAGAGATGCTGCCACAGACCACTTCAGTGACCAAGTTTTTGGCAGCCAGGTGGGATATCAGCAATCCCCTTCCCTGAATTAGGGCTAGGCTGACTGACTTTAATGCCCTTCCAGTACCCTGCCAGGTAAATGGGGAGGCTTTGGAATCTCTCTGTTTTGTGGGACAGGAGAATGGCTGCTGTCACAAAGCCCCATGAGCTCCTGTCCCGAGATTTAATAAGCAGGACTGGAAGGTTTCTGCTGACTTTTGAGAGTCTTTAATATTCAGTTGCAGGGAGTCATTCCTACAGGAGAAAACAGGCCTTCTGTTGGAGTCAGGATCAAGTAATTTTGCTCCACTATTTACCCTACAGTATTTCTTCAGAGTAATCATTTAGTATATGGCCATTTCCTTGGGGTTCCTGCCTCCTTGGCTCTTCCTTGTTTGCATATAATCAGAGCCTTTATAGAACATATATAATCAAGCATACCTTGCTTTCCAAAGAGTCTTTCTTTCTCTCCAGAGGAAAGGCTAACCTTCTCATTTCTCCATTTTCACTCAGTGGGCCATCAAATCCAGGGAACAGAGTCTGTGTAGTGGAAACTCACAGAAGTGCTGGCAGCTAGACCTGCCTGAAGGGTTATTTTTGTCCCAGTTTAGCTGCTGGGCCCACTTTACTCTTTGGATGACAAGTACACCATGCAAGTGCTGTTGGCTTGTTGTTCCTGGGACAGAAAAATAATCAGCCTGACCACAGAGAAATTACATACATTGGCTTGTCAGGCATTTCCTCTCCTTAACTCCATATCTCCTTTTGTTAAAAAAACAAATGAAAGGGAATGCCAAAATGAGAAAGCAAATCCTTGTTCATCTTCCATGCACAGTGAACCTGAGCACCCTTACCTGCCAAATCCATAAGGACGCCCATGTGTTGTTCCCTCCAGAGTGCAAAGCCACTGGCTTTGCTTGGTCTGTGCCCCACAGCCACCCAGAAGGATCCAGAGCAAGTGGCAGAGGCTCAATAAAATAGATGTGCCTCACTCTGAAATAGATATGGCAAGATAAGCTGGCGAAGAAGAAGGAGCCAATTTGTCTCCGGCCCCTGTAAAATCCCAGACTGTGTTCTCAGTAATATGATCAGATTTGGGGCTAGATGATCAGATTTGGCAGTTCTAATGGAGTCTATCTGCCAGCACTGTAATTGTAAACACAACCAACATCTGAATATAATAATAATAATGATAAAAAGTAATGTTACCATGGCCCACACCCACTGGGACATCTCATTTTTGCTTTGGCTTTAGGATAAAGGATGATGAGGTTGTTTGGACCAACAGCTTCATTTCAGCCAGTGTTTCTGATAAGTCTGTCACCACATTTGTCTCTGGAAAATATTAAGCATAACATCGGGCTCATTCCTAGATGATATACAAGCAGCTTGTTTTTCTCATTTCACCACAAATCTTATTTATATATACATTGCAAATAGATTCATACCACACACACAGCACATCCATGGAGCCTGATTTTCCAATGTTATACTAGGTTTATGATCTTGTAATTCTATAGACTTAGATGAGTTTTGCCAGAATAAATCTGGCTACTAAAAAGAAAAGATATTATGGATTTGCACATATTACTTATGCATCAAACCAGAAATTAGTATAGGCAGACACCTGGCACAGATGAAATAGTTAAATCTGCCTCCTACTCCTTTTCACAATACCCTGATTTCAGTTGCTTGCAACTGTCAAGCATTCAGTGTTCAGGCAGGAATGTTCCTCTGCAATATGCTTGCTTAAGGCTAAATATTTTTCAGACAGTTCCAGCAAAATTAGCCCAGCCATTTGGAGGATGAATTTAGGGGAAACCACAGTGTTTCACTAATATTAAGAAAGGCTCTGCCTGCTTTATTTAGGAGGCAAGGCTTTCAACCACTGAAAGGGAGCACTGAGCTGTATCCCAGGAGTGGAGGTGCTGCTGCCTTGGAAATCTGTCCACAATCCAAAAGAGAGGTGCCCAAACCCAGCAGCTCACACTCAGCTGTTTCTGTGCACCAGGTCCTCAGTTAGCCACGTGTGGGGAGAGGAGATCTCTGTGCTCACACAAGGCATCATCACACAGCAAACCCCCAGGGGGTGTTTATAGCCCCATTTACAAGCAGTGATCAGTGCTGGAAGCGTTCTGGGACATGAGCACGTTGTGTTTGCTCTGCAGGCTGCAGTGAACAGAGGCTGCTGAGTTCAGAAGGCCAGAGCTGGCAGCTGGGCAATATGGGCAACCCACAGACTTTGGAGAAGGACAGAAGAGGGGAGTGAGAAAACTGGCCTAAGTTAAGGCTGTGTGGTTGTGTGGTTTTTTGTTTGCCTGTGGTTTTTTAGTTTGGTTTGGGTTTTTTTGTTCTGTTTTTTCAAATAAATAACTACCAGCAATGGCCTGGTTAGCACTGCCAAAAAATCCCTTCTATTGTCTTTGCTTAGGCAGAGCTACATTAATTTCAGCTGCTTGTCTCTAAGGAAATACAGAAATCCTGCAGAACTATGTACTTGGTACATGAGCAATCTTCAGACAACAAAGAAATAGTAAAATTTAGGCTGGATCAGGCCTCTTGAGTTAAAAGCTATAACAGCCCACCACCAATTTAAAGCAGAACCAAGGGCCAAGCAAGGATTTTCTGTAATTCTCTCCTTCTGGGGGTCACATAAGACAAACCAGCAGCACACACAGGTGGCACCTCTTTCTTGGTGACAGCCCCTAGAGAATGCAGGTAGAGGGAGGTGACTGCCTTCACCAGAAAAAGAGGGATGGACAGGAGCTGAGACAGGAGGGCTGTGTGTGGATCCATTCTTTCACAGCAACTGGAATCAGCTCTTGTTCTCCAGAAGAGCTCTGGGGAATTGATCTGAAGAAATCACCACTTCTAACTCACCTTCTTCTATCAGTTGGCCACAAAGACCAGCAGTTTACAAACCCTGCAGCCCAGTGGTTCACAGCAAACTCACAGCACACCCTCTTCTTCAAAGAGGATATTCCATCTTTAACATACGTTTAATTTGATGTCTAACACATCACTTGCAGAGGAGCTGCTGACCACTCACTACAGCCACTGACAGACGTGGGCTGCAGACCACCCTGCCAGAGAAAACAACTTTTCAGTGCTCTGTCTGCACTCTCTTAACTCAAGTGGAGGTCTCTGCTAGATTATCTAAATAGCTCAGCCATTTTGCTGGCCCCTGTGAGGGTACATATGGTTCCATATGCTGGGAAAGCTGGGTTTTTTTCAATTTGCTCCTAAAACAAAGTACATTAATTTATACACAAACCAATGTTTAAAAAAATATTAAGGTTGCAGAATCAAGCAGTTAAAAGCCAGGAACTGCCTGACAATGTCTTGGTCACTCAAAAGAGAGATCTAAATAAATGTGATTTGATAGCCAAAAAGTGCTCTCAGGAAGACAGGCTAGATAAATAGAAATAAAAAAAATGAGGCCATTTTGTTTGAGAACAGCTTATTACATCATGATCATCTTTCCAGACGCTTTCATTTTCTCCTCCCTAAACTTTTGCCAAACTGCAGGTAGCTTTAACACAAAGATTTCACAAAAGGTTAATCTTAGCACTCAAGAAGTAAGCAGAGTTTGAGGTTCAGAGGTGTTTTTCTTTGATCATTTTGAAGAGTTATAATGGTGTAAATCGACTACCTTAAATTTACCACACTGGAGAGCTGCAGCACTACATCATTCTTCCTGCAATTTTTCTTCCTCTACAAAGATGACATAAATCCCTGTGGTGGGTCTGCTACAGAGTTGGACTTATCAAGCTCAAATCTGATTTCAGCAGAAAAAGATTTCAGAAGGAATGTGTTTAGGGTTCTGCAAACAACCCCATGTCCCACTCCTGCCCTCTCTCCTTTGTCATCAGACACACTCCAAATAAATAACAGATACCTCTTAAGGCACTGCTGAGAACCATCAGAACCTAGCCTAGAGGAGACATCAGCCAAAAGGCTGAACAGTGGGCTATACATGGGAGGCTAAAAAAATAAAACCCCCCAAAAACACAATCCCAAGCCCACCTCCACCACCCCAAAATTTTAAAATGTGGTAAAAACCACCAAGAATTCATATGAAATCAAAACAAGTTCAAACCTTTTTCCCTGACAACTCCTACAAGCCCTGCAGCAGCCTGTCTCCAGCAGGCTTCACAGAGGCTTATCTGCAGGTAAGAATGGGCCACTGAAGCAAACACCCTTGAAATCTGATGACAGTGCTCACATAGATCCTCTTGGGGGGCTGAGCTGGATTCCCACATCCCAACCTGGTTGGAAACTTGTAGAGGAAGGGAGTACAGGAGCAGCGCAGGCTGCCAAAGTTTAAATGTAAAAGGACAAAACTAGGACAGCCCCAGCCTGACACAGGGGTGGGAGTGGAAAGGACAGTGATGAGTAAAGGAAGGCCCATTTAAAATGGGGAAAAAGTCTCAGTCCTACCTGTAAAGTTCTGTCTTTCTCCAGTAAATGCTGTGGTTTTTTTCCTCAGGAGCATTTTCACTAGACCCTCAAAACTGCAGACATCAGTGCAAGCAAGATGATAGCTCTGGAGAAGGGCCAGCAGAGTTCAAAGCCCCTAGCTGGAAACCTAAGCAACACTGACAGGCATTGAGGGAAAATTTATGAGGTCCTGATTGCTAAAAGCATATGTTTGGGATCCAAAAAAGTAACAATTATGCCACCCACGCTGCTTATTCTTTTCTTGTCTGAGGAGTTTTGGGCTAAACATGTTGAAATATAAAACAACCTGAGCACATTTTAGATAGGATTTATGGCATTCCCAGACTGACATTTAGAATCATGGCTTGCAGTTGAGCATACTATTCAACAAGCCACCTGCCTCTATAAATGTCACTATTTGGGCTCAAAATTTGTTTTAGTATAACTCAAAGCAACTCCAGTTCTTTCAGCTCCTGCCTGTTTATAGGGATGTTTCATGGCATACAGCACTGAAAAAGACAATTTGTAGAAAATAAAGGTAAAAGTCTTGTGTGATTTATCTTGTTTGAAAGCAGTTGAAAGGGGCATGTGAAACCTGCATCCCAGTAAAGATGCGGGACTGACCCCTGAATTAATTGGTGCTGGCTTGTGCAAGCAGCAACCCTGTGGGGAACCCAGGGAAAATCCCACTCAGAGAGAGAAGAGCAGTGGAACATCAGGTGGGATGACAGGTGACATTAGCTTTTCATGCCTGGAGATACCTGAGCCTTTCACAATGGGGCTCTGTTGGGCTGCATGGATTCTTCTTCAGACTAAGTCCTGCCAAAAAGCAGCCATCCATCCACATCCATGGGAACAAGCAGTGAACCAGGCATGGGTTGCAGGGAGGCAGAGGCATGTCAGGACTGCAGTGTGCTGGAGTGTTCAGGCTGCACAAACCCTGCACACCACACCACAGTCCCCAAAAACTGTATCTCTTGAGTGCCTCCATGCTCTTCAGAGGAAAGGAAGGCAGCACTTGGAGACAAATTTCTGCTCAGAACAAAGGAAGACACTTGGAACAAACTTCTGCCCTTGGGCAGCTGCAGCAGCAATGACTCCAGCACTGCTTGAACAAAGCACCTTTGATGCTGGCTACATGCTCAGGGAGCTTTATTGGAATCCTGGAATAATTTAAGACTGAAAGGGAGGTCTGCAGGTCATCTAAGCCAATGTTCTGCTCCAAGCAGGGCCAACTACATTAGGAAGGTCTTGCCTTTGTGCATGAAGATGAACACATTGCCACAGCTGATCTGCTGGCTCTGAAGACCACAGAGACATCACCTAGACATGTTCTCTAAAAACAGAACATTTTGTACACAGCCTTAGGGCGTGGATTCTGTTGGGCAGCAGAAGCCATTGGCAAATTTATTGCCTAGCTGTACCACAGTGAAGCACAGAGAGAGCTCACCAACAAGCTCTCATTCCTTTGATAATGCACAACTGGCAATTTCCTGCTTTGCAGGGAAGAAAAAGCACTTTAAATGTTTCCCTGCAGTCTAGGCACTCCAGAGACTGGTAAAATTAGGCAGTGAATAGCTCTGGAAAAGGAGTGGTATGCTGAAAATCATTGTCTCTCTCTAAAATCTCCATATGAATAATCAGGTCAGAAAACTGGAATTTCATAACAGAGACATAACAGATATTGCTCTGCTTTAACAAAGCTTTCTTCCACTTGACAGAATATGCTTGCCAGACAATCATATCTTACTTCATTTAAACATTGTTGTTTAAATGGTATCTTCCTGCAACAACCATCAACAAGGCTTTGAATACAACAAAGAAGAGGGAAAATAAACCTGTGTCTATCATCTCATGCAATCAAAATTAATTAAAAAATTAGCCATTTGGGACTGAAAAACTGACAAATTTGTGACATATAGAATGAAAATCATCTTGATAGCCAGCTGAGATCTGCCTGACCTGATCTTCCTAACAGGATTGCTATTTAAAAAACCCCAAAAAATCACGTGTACACCATTCTTGAAGATCACAGGATGAAAAATTATACATTAGGCATCCTCAGGCTCCACTTTTAATGGGAAACATGTTTTTCATTTTGTCACAGGTTTATAAATGGCTGTACTCCACTCTTGGAACTTTTCCTCTACGGTTGACTCTCCCTATGCAGAACAGAGTCCTGCAGGCAAAGACTGGGTGATGGCACATCAATTGCTGAAATGAGTTCTTGCTTGACACAGGCAAGATGAGTAGCCTCCCTTGTACAGCCATTACTTGAACATGTGGGGAAAATGAAGCAGAGATTTCTAGAATCACATGAAATCTAATATATAACACAAAAACATCCCATGCTAACAATACTCCTGAGGACAAGCCCTTATGTTGAAAGTAATATTGTTGTAGATGAAACATCACCTCCTTCCTGCAAGTGCAAGGAACAACACACAGAGAAATAAAGCTGTTGTATATCAAAGGCTGCAAATCAACATTGTGACTCTTACAGCCAGGGCTTTGCCATTCTGAATAAAGGCATTCTGTCATTCCCTGAACTAAGCTGAACCAGGACCCAAAGAAAGATAAATGTAGGAACAGAAGGAAAAAGTGTCCTAGACTACTAACAATGGCTTTTCAGAAAGTGCCAAAAGGGATGACTGACAGAAGTTACAGCATCAGAAAGTGCATCATGTGTTTAGAGATCTAGGATCTTCTGCTTTCACATACTCCTTCCTGGCCTAGAAAATCAAGGTGATGCTGAGTGTTGAGACTGTGAGCCTGACTGCCATATATACTCTGTCAGAAGAAATCCAAGGACACATTCAGGTGAAAAGTAAATCTATCTTATTATAAAAAGCTTAAATCTCTAAATGCTGTGCACCTATAGAATGGTACAGCTGAGTCCAACATGGAGCACTATGACAGAAGTATGTAATAAAACCTATAGAACTGACTTTTGCTATCAGCTTTCCTGGGAACTGCTGGACTCAAAGCAGCACTTCAACACCATCAGAGAGCTTGCACCCATTTAAACAACCACACCTCACAAAGAGCTTTCAGTACTATAAAACTTGGAACTCTAAACAAATTCAACATGTTAAATAATGAGGGAGACTCTTCCTGTCAATGTCACTCCCGACTCTCTCTCTCCTGTAGCAAGTCAGGCCCATGGTAAAAAAAATATTTCAAGCCAGTGGGTGGCACTCAGTAATATATGCTGGATGTGTTGCTGATAGTTTGAATATAGCAGATATTTTTAGGTGCTGTGAGCAGTTCTAGGCAATCAAGTATTGTAATCAAGAGCACACAAAAGCTCAGCTACATCAGTTCAGTCAGGATTTTAAGGATTCAGGTTTTGCAACTCTGTCAGCTGATGTGCTGGGATGGTATGAGATGAGTTGCTCCTTGCTGTTCTGCAGACATTTTCAGCAGAATTTCACTGAATTTCACAGGCATGTTCAGAAGAATCATCTTCCTGAGAACTCCCCACTGTGCCCAGCTTAGCAGACAGTTATTTCCATAATAGCAGCTTTCTGTGAGGAAATAGGAAACGTGGCTCTAGGTGGAGATATTCAGAGTTACCTGCCACAGTGAAAATCCCTGGGTTCCAGCGGGCCACACCATTTGTGAAATGACACAGAGATGTTACAGGCAGGAAGATTATAGAGCAGCCCATCCTCAGACGATGCAAGAAGCCAAGAGAGGCAGCCCCGGCACGGCGCGCTCAGCACCGCGGACAGCGGCACCGTGCCCGCACACACCTTCCCTCTCCCTCCCTCCCAAAACTGCCTCTACCTGTGCATCCCCTCCTCCCCAATGCCACATTGTAATCTAGACCCTCCCACAGCCCAGTCTCTCCCATCTTTTCAGTACATCCATAGAGATGCAATACATTGTACAAATAAACTTTATACCGATTATATAAGTATATTCAATACGTACCTGCACCTCTCTTGGGGAAGATCATTGCAAAGTGAGTCTGATAGTGAAACTGGAGACTGGGAAGACACAGCTGTGCTGCCTGTGCATGTCTATGTTTCAGGGTTAGGAATATGCCTGTTTTGAGCAGTTGTCACAGACATCTTTTATGAAAAATGCCATCCTTAGGATTTTTTCTCCTTAGAAGCTGAGAGGCCTCAGAAACAAAATGTAAACAATGATTATCTGCTGCTGTGGAATGCAACAGGTGCATCTGTGATTGGTCTCATGTGGTTGATTCTAATTCATGGCCAATCACAGTCCAGCTGTCCGGACTGTCTTTGTCAGTCACAAACCTTTGTTATCATTCTTTCTCTATTCTTAGCCTGCCTTCTGATGAAATCCTTTCTTCTATTCTTTTGGTATAGTTTTAATATAATATATATCATAAAATAATAAATCAAACCTTCTGAAACATGGAGTCAACATTCTCATCTCTTCCCTCATCCTAAGACCCCTGTGAATACCACCACAAGCAGTTTCAGGGTCAGGAATTTTGAGCTTTGTTTTGAGCTTTCCCTGACAGTAACACAAAGTAAATGCCAGCAGGTACTTTTCACAACCCTCAAAAGCCAGTATTTCCCTGTCTAGCCTTTTCTCCTTCACCAATATGCTCTGTCTCCTTGGAAAACAACACGAGGGTCACAACCCATCTCCTTGAAACCTCTGGAGGTTCCTCCATCCATCTGGTTCTCCCATGCTTAGATCTTTTGTCACAGAGATACTTCTTTTCTGCTGTGAACAATAAACCTCCCGCTTCCCTCAGCAAGCAGAATGTACCAGACACCGGCTGACACTTGGCAGTCCAAACAGCCACTGGTTTCTCATGTGGATTCTCCCTTTACACCTTCCTTTCCCCCACAGCTCTCTAGTTTGTGATGCCACAGAACTCTACAGTTAATGCTTCAGCTTTTGGCCTGCTCTGAGGAAGTGACATACCCTTGTGATTGAAGCCAACACTCCTTGAAGCGAGCTGTGGTTACCAGAGTTGGAAACTGCATGGTAGTGGGACTCCTGCCTAATGCTTATTGCTTTTCCTGATCATTTCCTTTCAAATGCAAAGGCTAATTATCCTCTGCTGGAAGCAGAGCCACTTCATTCAAGATTATTGCCATTATCACATTTTGAACAAGTCAACCACCTGCCCTCCTAATGATCTCTGCCCACACAGGCCAACCAGGCTACTCTGCTACCCTCAAATTCCCCCTGCCCATCCCACAGAAAGGGCAGAAAGGCTGGCTGGATAAAATTCTGAGCCATCATTTCTGAGCTGATCTCTGAGCTGGCTGTGCTTTGGGCAGCAGGCTGACTAGGAACGTCCTAAGCTCCCTTCTAACCTGAACTAAGTTCTGGTTCTAAGTCTTCAAGAAAGGATAGCATAGAAATTGACAGAAAATTCAGCTCTGTAACATACTCCTTCAAGGGCTCTGTTTCCTTTCTTTAGGGCTTTGTCCTAATTCTAAAAGACAGATCTGGACACAGTTGCCCCAGTGGCTCAACACCGTCAGTAACTCAGAATCAGAACCTCACATACCTTTAGGTGCTTGTGCCCCACAGAGTTCCAAGCTCTTCATGCCAATGGCCTTTCTTCAAGGTCCTGCAACTTTGGTGTTCATAGATAATCTTTCAGAGTGCTGATGAAGTGCTGGCTTGAATGCCTTCCAAGTTTCCTGAATGCTGTAGTATCATTTACTTGGGTTAGAGAATTCACAGTAAAAAGCAAAATTAAAAAGCACCAAAAAGTCATGATAAATGGTGCAATTAAGGCAACAAAACACACTTTAAATCGAGAAGAGCTACAGCTCAGCTCCCGGGTATGGAAAGGTTCTAATTTACCATGGCAAAGACAAAGCATATGCATCGAATTAGTCATGTTTCAGAATCTCTCTTATGCACAAACATCAGCAAAACTGACTATCCACTTGCACACCACCAGCAAACAAGATGTGGAGACTTTTCTTCTCTAATTACTAAAGGTTATAAACCTTTGAGTATTTCTCTTTCCCCTCAAAATAAACCCACCAGGGGTGCACTCATAGTAGCAGAATTCCCCACCCAACATGGATGGCACAGTTCCCTGAGCTTGCTTTATAAGAAGGAAGCAGGTTTTGCCAGAGGGCGATATCTGATGCCTTAGGAGCACAACCCTCACTCTCCTAACAAAAACCTAACAAGATAAGCCTCTTAATCTAAATTAGGTGCCTAAAATTAGGTAGTGTGCTTATTTTTTTTCCTTATCTACCTATTAGCATTCCATATCCTAGTGCTCATCTGTATATCTTCAAAGGTCCACAGTTGCTGATTTTGCCCTCTATTTTTTCCTCAACCAAAAGGGGGATATTTTTTAAAAAGTAAGAAAATGTTATTGTACAAAGTTTTGTTGTGAAACAGAAACCATTCAGAGAAGGATAAAATGCTTCCCTGTGCTTTAATATAGCTCCAAAAAGTCTTTAGATTATGAACTGTTAGTGTACTGCTAGGCAATCTCCTGCAGCAGAATAAATCTTGGACTCAGGTGTCCCCTTGACACAAGTGACCTTGGATGAAAGCCACAAAATGGCAACAAAATAAACTAGCACACATCCTTTGACATTAAGTAGCTGGTGCTATATTTTCCTGCAGCAATGCTGTCATAAAGTAAAATCCAGACTTAAAAGTCAACTACAGCTCCATATCCAAATAAAAAGTAGAAGCCAATTAAATCTTCCCCTGCCCAAAACTGGAACAAAGCAAAAATACGGAGATATTTTAAATATAAATACTAAGCAAAGCAATACTCTCTTCTTCTTGTCATAGTTAATCTTGGATGTATTTGCCTTATGTTTTCTGTATCTTCCCCAACCTGCAGTACAGTTACAGAATTTCATCATATAAGGATTTGGGCCTTGATTCAGTAATTTGATCCTGAAACACTGGAAAAAATTACACAAAATCTATTTGAAAACATTTTACATTAAACTGTATCTAAAGAAAGAAAGAGAACAGTAAGAGAATCTCACGGTCCATGCTTTATGGGAGTATCTATTGACAGAAATATCTAGCACCACTCCACAGTTAGGTTTCCTACTTGAGCAGATCACAGTCACAAACCCCAAAGAGGTGCACATGTGAGAAGTGGACAGAGGAATCCAGAATCACAATGAAGTGAGAAAATTTCTGTGTTTACAAAAAGCAGAAGCTGAAGATCTAAGACAACATCCTGATGCCCTGAAGATCACTGCACTGTGAAGCTACAGAACAGACAGCAAAGTGAGAGGGTAACAAAGCCTAATCAGAGCAGACAGAGACTAACACAAGCACTCCTTGTGACAGGCAGCCAGGAATGATTTGCAACCAAAACCAGCTGCTACTTCAGCCACACAGTGTCAGTGCTTTGTGTATTTTATTAGGAGAATATCAATCACCAACAGAAAATCCCATTAAACAAAAAATCAAATGAGCCTTCACCAGACTTAAGAAGGAACCACAATAACGCAGGCAGCCTGAGACTGTGCAGAATCCTCTCTTATTGACACAACAAGCTTTGGCAGCCAGGAAAGTTCCTTTAGAGCCTCCAGCCTGGTGGCTCAGACAGCCCCAGTTCCAAAGTACTTACAGATCAGAGGAGCACAATAGGAAAGTATCTGCAACCTCTTTGCCTTAGATCTACCTTCATGCAATCAGTAAACATTTTGATTAACAATGCATTGGGATAACTATTCTGTAACTGAACATCTGGAATAGCGGCTCTTCTTCACAGTGATTTCCATGCTTGCTGTTCCAGTGAAATCAATGTTTATGGTATTTCTTGTGCATGGATTCTCTCCTGGCCAGGCTGGCTTTTTGTTTTCCCTCCATCACAATGGTGCAGACAGGTCCTTGTCAGTTTTTCTTCATAACAGTAATAGAAACAGAGCTAATCATGCTGTTCACCCTGAGTTGATTCTTGTTTGGCAGAATTATGATCCTTGCCACACTGAGGAACCAGACTCCATGTCTCTGTTGAATCTCACCTCATGCTGACACATTTCTGAGTGGTCTATACATAGCAAAGGATGGCAATAACTGGTTCAGTTCAGTGCACAGTCAGCTGCACTGCAGTGCTCTCCCATTATTCTCGTTGCAGTTTTGTTTAACCCCCTGCATTCTCCAGGAAGTTCCTTATGGCAGGAGGAACACGAGACACAGGATGTGCTGTCCCTGTGAGAGCACAGCCACAGCTGCTGCTGAGAGCCCAGTGCCAGCCCCGTGGCCATGCTCAAATCCCTACACAAAGGTGCAGACTTTTGGCCCCATTACCACACTCTGCACAACCACCTCTCAGGGCAGGCAAGGAATGTTGTGTAAAAAGGACACTATGGAGTATTTCTATTTAATAGAAACTGCTTAAGGCATCCTTTGTTGTTCTGGTTGCACACTGTGCTCTACAAGGTGCTGAGAGATAGAAGGCCAATGCATTTAATAAAAAAAAAAAAAAATCCATTATTCATACACTGATATGACCTTTCCATACTCTGTATTTTGCTCAGAATCTCATTTATGTGACTATGAAGAGTTTTTCTGATGTGCACACAATACCATGCAGCTTGAGCTCTGCCAGAAAAAAAAATCAGCAGGAAACTGTATGACATTGGGTAAAGTCCCAGTAATTTAATCAAACGGGTAATTAAATTATTTAAATTGTTCATTTAACATACCTGGCAACAAGAGAAACCAAACACTGATCCTGTTTCCTGTTTGCTAGGGACCAAATGGAACAAGTTATCATTTTACAAGACTGGGAGTTAGAATTCAGGTTAAGGATGCGATTCTAGTCCAAAAAAGATCAACACTGTCAGAGGGCAGGAGGCAGCATAGGAGCCAAATATTCACTTGGGTAACAAATGCACTCTTTAGAGCCTTTTAGAAGTGGCAATCACAACCTGCAACCTCACAAGCAATCCAGGATGTTTGTTAATACCTGCAGAGGGGCTCCCCAGCCTGCACCCTCGCACATGGTGCAGATGATACTGCCAATCATCTGCAGTTCTGCTTCCAATCCATCAGGTTCCCTTCAAAGCCTCAGGGGGAATTAGCAATTGGGATGTCATTCATCACCTTGCTGAGAACCATTTTTTCTCCAGGAGAGCTTGTCATACCAAGCAACCCACACAAAATACAATTAAACAGTGTCACTGCTAGACAGATTAAAATTGCGGTTCAATAGTGGAACTCGCTGTTGCTGAGCAATTTCATAAATTAAGTATGTTCTGGCAGAACTTCTGTGGAAGGTATCAGCAGTAATCCAAACACCAGGACCTAGGAAATTGCATGGGTAAAATCCTAGCCCTGTTAGAAGCAATAGCAAAATTCCCAGGCACTTATACAGAGCCAGAATTTTAATTTCTCATGCCAGCTGCAGCATGTTGCTATGGCTTTGGGCAAACTACACTAATTCAGCCTCTCTAGTTCAAAAACATGGACCAACAAGCATTGCTTCTAGAGACACAGACTGTGGAGGACACACAGAAGTGGTCCATACAATAAAGGGCAAGCATTATCAATCAGTGCAGTTTAACAAACAGGCTACTTCAGCAACTCACCACCAGAGAAATACTCCACTCATACGAATACCAGGCCTGCAGTTCCTGCCTGGAAAATTCATTTCTTGTCCTGGGGAAGGCTGGTAACAGTGTCTTCTTTATGAACTGCATGCACAGCAGACTGGCTGAACTCTGGTGCAGATGACTATCTTCACTAGCTGGATATTTTGAGGATTGTGTTTGGGTGTTCTGCATCAAACATCAGTTATGTTCTCTCCCAGCCAATGTGTGTAAGTGAACAGCTGCCTTCACAGGTCAGAGATTAACAAACACTGCTACACAAATGCACTTATTAACTCTGGATAACACACACATTTGTTTAAAATGAATTCTCGGGTGTTCTTGCAAAGAAGTTTTATGGCTGTATGAAAAGCAGCTATAAAATGAGATTTGGCTCCTTGGTAGGTGGCATGTTACAATTTTTTAAGAAACATTATTCTTCCCATATAAATGCACAACAGATGTAACATTCGACCTAAGCAATAAGATTTATTACTGTTTTTAAAGCAAATTCAGCACAGCTTAAGAGAACACTGTACAGAATTCTTTAAGCTAGGAAGAGGTTCTTCTTGTCATCAATGCATGCTTTGCATTTGTCAGTTCTTGCCTTCAAAGCCAACCCACAGTTTAGTATTTCAGGCTTTTTACAAAGGTGATGATCCTGCAATTCAATCTGCTAATGTAGCACATAGCAGGCTCCCTCCAGTCACAGCAGTCCTGGGCTCATCTCCTTGCTTTTAGTATCAAAAGAAATGTGCATGGCCTCTTTGGTCTCTTTTTGAGCCCCCAAAACATTTCATGTGATTTATGTTAGGCGTTATTCAACAGCACATGCAATCAAAAGTAAGTGTCACACATTGTTTGGCAATGAAAAATAAACATTACAGCTGTGATCAAAGAACATGTCTTGCTTATATTGTCTTACATTAATTTCTTTACCTCATGCACTTTTGTATAAATAGTGACGGTTTCATATTTTCTTCAGAAGCCACAGTTCTTCTGTTTTCTAAAAATAACCTGCTTATGCATAATCTTCTCTTTTCAAAGCACTGTTCTTCCTTTTGTTAAGTTCATTTCCAAGATCTCTGTGCATAAAAAGTGGCGAAAGATGGATATGTGCAACTTCGCTAACAAACATGTTGAAAATACCTAAAAATGAGGAACAGTTCCTGGATAAATACCTTCAATGGTAAACAGTTCTGTGAGAATGAATAGGCTTCAATGTTATGCAGTAATTTTACATTTTGTATAAGGGCACGAAACATGAAAATTAAAACATACCTGAGAATAATATTAAAATCTCATTTCAAGAAAATTTTTGTTGCTCCACAGCTTTAACTATCAAGTAGTTTCACAGTTTTTGCATTTCACTTCATGTAACATAATCCAGGTGGTCCAGCAGGCAGCCCCTGACCGACACTCTCTCAGGTGAATCCTGCAGCTGACACTGCTGTATTCACATTTGAGAAATCCATGTATCTGGAACTTCAACTCCTACCCCACCATGAACAGAGCCAAACTCTCAAACTGTGAACCTCTATACAGCCTACAAAGAGAATTCTAGCATTAATATACCTCTTCCACCTCATTTTTCTGTTATGAACTACTTGTAATCAAAATTGGTTTCTGATCTCAAGTTCAAAGCACTGCACAAAATTTAGGGCTGCTCAAGCACATTCTCTTCCCAAAGGCAGGCATGGGAAAAAGTTCTTGGATGCTGCTCTAGAAGACCTAGGCAACATAGGGAATGCTGCAGATCTCAGATCATATCAAAAGCATCTCCTCAATTTAGATGAATCCTTTCCCAATTCATCACAACCACATATGCCTGCAGATTCTCTCTGAATTGGTGTTCTCCAAAACTCTTCTAGTCCAAGAGCAGTTCATCTGCCAGCTCCCTAGACAAAGAGCACTTTCAGTAGCCCTTTAGGAGGTATGCTGATCATCTTTAAGAAAGATTGTAATCCCACTGAGTGTCTCATGTTGGTGATTGCATATCAGTCAGGACAAGCAGTTCCCAGACTTTTTAAAGGGATGCATCTGATTTCTGGCAGAGAAAAATCACATTAAGTCTTCACCTCTCATGCATGGCTGTCAGTCAGGGTACTGACATCCATACAGATGATGCATATTGGATTTGAAGAGTACCTGTGTGTATTTGCAGGGAGCATCAGAAATAGATCCACAGGCCAGGAAAGTTTCGGCCTGTCCAGTGCCCAAGCACTGCTTTCATTTTCTTTCCTTTTTCACTGGTTTTCCCTGATTAGTTTAACAAAACTAGTAGCAGTGGAAGAGGTGTCCAAAGCAAGCAGCTTGGCCTCCTCCCACATCCCCTTTATGACATGGTTTTATGCTGAGACTTTTTGGTATCTGGAAGAGTGTCTGGCTTCCTTAAACACAATGGGAACATGCACCTCTACTGAATCCCACCCACCTGGGTTAAAACCTGATATCCCACAGAAAAGAATGCTATTTTCACTCCTAAGATCAAGAAGTTCCTAGCCATGCCTGCTGTATGCTTTTCTGCAGTGAGGGAAAATCAATTCTCTGCCTACCTGCAGAGACAGCCTCTTGGACTTGAAGAATGTCCTCAATCAGAGACAGAAATCCTTGAGGAACTGACCACCAGACTGCCAAATATTAACAAAAGATTGACTGGGGCACATCTCAGGATGAGGACTGGGTATTCCATTACATAGTGCATTTTTGCCTATCCTTTGATCAAATTTCAGTCCAAGGTATAATTTCAAAGTGCCCATATTAAGGAGTAAATCACAGAAAGTCTCATCAAACCACAGGCACAAGTGAGGGGTTTTTGAAGTTCTGTATCATCTGTGTATGTCAAATGAGGAAACTGTTCTACAGCAAGAAATGCAACTGATAAATTGCATTGCTTCAAGAAAAAGATTTTATAAAAATTGCTTAAGGTTTACCTTTTCAGGTCTTTTGAAAACTCCCTAGAATGTTCAATAACATTGTGGCTGACAAAAGAAGAAAAGGAGGAAAGAAAAAGACAGGAAAGCATTTTGGAAACAGGACAGTTAATCATTCATGTTGTCTACAATTCCTTTGGCTCAAGACAATCTCAAGACAGACTCTGGCTTTGTAGTAAGAAAAAAAATATCTCTACTGTCCTACCATGTATGATGGAATCCAGAGCCACAAACTGCCAGGACTTCACAGGCAAAGGGCATGTCCTAAAGCAGAGCATTTCATGGCTCCCTCTCATCCCACAGGCAGCCTTTTTCCCTAAAGGAAAGCATCTTACAATATCATTTTGTGTGACATTCTTTAAATATTTTGACTTAACACTCCCAAAGTACATTCATTTCAGTCAGATTGTGCACATGTGGGTTTTGGGGGATTGTTGAGGTTTGGGGTTTTCCAACCTTTTCCTCAGCTTGATATTCTGCACTCTTCCAGGAGCTGACCATTGTGATTAAAGATTCTGCCTTGTAATGAAAGCAAGCAATGTACTTCAATGCTGAAAGAGAGACAGCAAAAAGAGGCAGCCAAAACATGTGGTGATTCTTATTTTCTTTTCACAAGTGACAAAACAGCATATGCAGTTCAACACCCAGGATCAGTTAATTTTATCTGGAAAAGCAGCTTATGTAAGTTCCCATTTGCTATGATTACAACCCCCATAACACTAATTTCCTATGTAAAGCCACTGTGGTGCCCACACAGATCATCCTTACACTTTGGGATTATGGGCACGGGGCAACATAAGTCACCAGTTATCAGCCTTTGTTTTATTTTGCAGTACATTCATGATGCTCTATCCTTCCAATGGCAAATACATCATGCTTGCTTGGCAGTGCTGGTATCTGATATTCCACAATTACCTCAGTTCAAAGTGAGACAGTAAATGCACATTTGTGTTACTCTCCCTTTAATGTAGTACAAAGCTGGACACAGCTCAGAAAGAAACACCTAAAATTCATTACCTATTTATGAGCATATACAAATGGGTATTTATCATGTTAAAAGAGAACCATGTGTTAAAATGAAGGCCAGAGCCCAGTAAATCTTTTTGGATGAAAACCCTTTTCAAAAAAAAGGAATAAAATCATTAACATTTGCTTTTGCCAGTAGAAACATTTGCTCATGAATCTTCTGGGAAGGGAAAGGCATTTAACCTTTTTACATGCCATTCCCTCAGACATCTCTGACCCCAATGCAAAATAGACAGCAAAGATTCCCAACTCCACAATGCTGATTAAACTCTTGTATGAAACATCTGGATGAAATTTTCTTGGCAGCTGATTTGAAAAGTATACAAGAAGCAGAACTAGGGAGCAGCCATAGTTCAGCTTAGTGACACCAAGATGATGCTATGCAAAAGCAGATTTTACCTTGAACACATCAACTCCTAAATATAAGCCTGTGACAGTGCAACCAACCTCATTAGCAGAAGAAAAATAAATCCATCTTCTACTATGCACACCAGTATAGAGAAGGCAAATGGGCTTTGAAAGAAACCCAACTTGACAATCTTGCTTCTTTTAATAAAATAATAAAGGGCTTTAACAGTTTACCTGCCTAATACCTAACTTCAATTGACAGGTAAGAGAGAAGTCACCAGTGCCCTTAACTTCCAAAAACTATTTCTTACATTTGTGAATGATTTCAAAACTTCTGTGGTTTCTGATGAACTCCCCAACAAACTGGATGTATTGCTTTCCTACTCACTGTCTCAGTCAGTACACCCCCAGGCCTAAATTAGGAAGTGACCTGTAATTTTCATAACCTGACATTCAAAATAAAGGATATCTTGGCCCTCTTCTGCCTGACCAGTGCAGCTCAAGAGACTGTTCTCTTTTAGAACTACAGACTCTGGAATTCTCACAATTTCCACATGTACAACAGGCCTAAAACCAAGACATTTTCACTGTTGCTATTAACTAAGCAGCATCAGTGAAAAACCTACATGAATCAGGCCAACTTTACTCTGTAGCTGCTGGGGAAAGGAAGGCAAAAAAAAGAAAGAGGAAGCAGCAGCACAGAAACAGCTTTAGAATCTGACAAAAAGGTGCAGGAAACAGGAAAGTGTAGGGAACATTCTGCCCCACAGCTGCCAGGCCAGGAAAATTCCAGAAGGAACGGGCAGAGATCCTCTGGCCTTTTCCAGAAGCCAAGGCACAGAGTTATCAGACTCACCCAGAATAGCAAAATGAAAGCTTCAGCACTGCACAGAGCCAGCAGTCTAATTTACTGTAGTTGAAGAAAATTTGATGTGGTGTGGGAAAGGCTTTGACTTTTTATTTGGGACACTGCTGTAAGAAACAGATTATTAGTATGTGTTTAAAACTGATTGGTGAATATTTTTAAATCATAAAGAAATTAACACAGAGACAAAATCTGGTCTAAACATTTTATCTCCAATCCAAAGTTCACATTCTAAAGCACCCCTATTGCTTTTTGCTACAGCACTGTGATCCCAGTAGAGCTAAAGGAGGGGCACCTATTCAAATTAGTACTGCTATCACTTCCTCTCTAAATGAACTTCTCCACAAACACCTTGTCCTATAGAACTCTTTAGGTTGGAAAAGACCTCTAAGGTCATCAAGTACAACTGTTAACTCCATATTCACTGCAAAACCCTGCCCCTAAGTGCCACATCTATGTGTTGCTTAAACACTTCCAGGGATGTTGATTCTTCCCACTTCCCTGGGCAACCTGTCCCAATGTGTGACCACTCTTCCCATGAGGAAATTTTTCCTAATACCTAGTCTAAACCTCCAGTGGTGAAAACAGTCTTCAAAACTCAGGAAAAAAATCTGTCAGAAGAAATTTTAGCATGGAATAAGAATAACCAACTGTAATGCAGACCAGAAATACAATCACAAAGTGTAACAGTAAGAAGTAAGTTTGAAGCTGTTCTTCTTCTACCAAAATAAATAAAATATTGCAAATATTTTGTACCACATTATTCAGTATTACCACTGGAATGGTAATGAAAGAAAAAACCAGAAGAGATTATCCCATGTATAATCCAATATTCATCAATAATAGCAGAAATAAGCTGTCATGTAGAACATCTACATGAGAGGGCCACACCATTTGTCCAGGCAGGAGCTAATATTGATGTAGATTTAGGGTAGGCACCTGCCAGGCAAGCCACTGTAACTCAAGCAAATTGAATTCATGGCTAAGAGAAATAATTTAAGACTACTGCATCAAGGGAAAATCTGCCATTTTGTTAAGACCCTTTGACACAACCAGTGTTTGCTCTGCAACTCCAACAGACACCTCCCTCTACACATTTGGTCTGCACCAAATAGGGAAGGTGTGCTAATATTGTGAATCCAGCAATTGGTATGCAACCAACAAACAATTAAACCGAGCAGTAAAAAGCAGGTGATTGGAAAACATGGAACCAAGGCTTACAGTGTATCAAGAAATGTCCTTACACTTAAAAAATTATAATGCACTCCAAAATCCATTTGTTCAGGCAATCCATGTACAACAGAAGGCACTGTTATCCATATGAATCTATCAATTCTGCACAGCAAAAACCTGAGAAGTGCAACTCAATTAGATGCAGCCTGGCCCCTCCCGGTCATCCAGGTTCCTTGAGGACGAACATTTCCTTTCAGTCCATCAAATTATAAAAACACCACAAGAATTTGTACATTACAGTAGCTGGTTAGAAAGAGCATTCTGGTGGGGGAAGCACACTGCTTTTTCCCAGAAAACCTTCAGCAGCATTAAATTACCCTCCCCTATCACTCAGAAGTCACGATGATTTCAAGAAAATGTAATGATGAGACCCTTCCCATTGACCTTTGTAGCCAATCCTTCAGTTGCCACCGGGAGTATTTCCAGCAAAATTAAATGCTGTGATCAGTCCTTTGTTGTCAAATGTGTAGCCACTTTGTTGTTCTATTGTCTTAGTCTCTAGAATTCAAAGAAAAAGGATATGAAAAATAAGTCTAGAGAGAACAAACACGTGGTGACTCTTACAAAGTAAGAGACAATACAGTTCAACTATGAATGCAAAGTTATGGAAAAAACTCTCAGCTGAGTCAAAATTTCACTCCCTAAATGCAATGACAGGAATAAATTACACTCAGGTTTTCTCTGAGGGCATAAATGTGCACACCTCTACAACAGAGTTGAGAAATTATTCCTTTACTGAGTCAGTCTATGCTACACTATTCTTTTTTATTAAATCTGAATTTATTTTCCATAATGCAAGCTTTCTACACATCTAAAACCTCACACTAACTGCAAGGCAACATAAGTAGTTAAAAAGCTAGAAAACTTTTAAGCATAATAACTGATAGTAATCTTTATCAAATGCCTGGATGCTGATGGATATTGCCCTAATTTGTTCTTCATTTCAAATGTCAGATTGTGTAAAACTAGTTCATACCCTGTTGAAAAAAAACAACAGCACAAGTCAATGAGAAGGCAATTAATTAGAAACAACAGTAAACTTACTCTGAATAACACACACTTCCAGGCAAGGAATAATGTAATCATGATATCCTGCTCACGCTTCCTAGAAAACGTTAATTAGCACAGAGGTGGTTGTTACAGATCAGAAGCCGTTCCAACATCTCTGCAAGAGCTGAAAGGGGCCCAGGGAAGTGACTCACCTGCAGCAGTTCTCCTGTGCTCTGCTAATGTGTAGATCTCCTGCAGCTGTTTCTTCTGATCCTCACTCAGAGGTGCAGTCAGGGAGTGGTACCAGGCTGCATCCCGGCTCTGCACCGCTGTCAGGGCAGCAAGGGAGGAAAAGGGACCATCAGCTTACACACAGGTTCATTTCAGAATAACAAACTGAACCACATGAAATTCTGGCTGGTTTTAAAACAGAATCTGCACTGCAAAACAACATCAGTATTCCTGTCGGTTTTCTTTGCACAGAATTCCCACTCTAATAGAGGCAATCCATTTTGGGGAGCTTAATTACATCCTCTGCTTTCTGAAACAGAACGTTAACCATGTGGCCATTATTCATGGACAATGTGAATTGAATCTTCTCGTTTAAAACTCATATGAAAACTAAAAGCAACAGGATTAGTGAAACAGGAAAGGGAGAAAATAATTTCTCCATGAACATCAAGAAGGTGACAAATATTTCTCTATATACGAGTCCCTCTAGTGACCAAGCCCCACTTATTTAGGCTGTGATTGAAAAATTCTGAGGGAGAATGTGAAGAGAATTAATCTTTGGCTCTATTTGCTGTCATATTTTTGCAGCACTAGTAAGCCAAAAAATTGTAGGACTAACGTAAGAAAGTGAGATCACGTTTTTCAGTAATCTAAACCATTACTCGTAACAAAGAAAAGGGTTTTCCCCAGTGATGACCATAAACATCTCCAAATTATAACATGATTTCATCATGCTATATCATTCTGCCAAACAGCAAACACATACTCAGAAGTGCTTGTGTAAAAAACTGGTATTCATCAACACCATTTTCAAGGTCAAGAGGTGTGCTGAACCCTTCAAGAGCAGTCTCCTCCAATGCATCTTCATCCCAGTCGTCATCATCATCATCGTCTTCATCCTCTTCCTCTCCACCTCCAGCACTGCCACCTCCTCCTCCACCATGGTTCTCTTGCATTGCCTGGCTCACTTCGTTTGTCTCATCCTCATCGCTCGGTATCTCTTCTGCAAAAGCATTGATATGGTTTGTAAAACAAAGTTTAAAACTACAAGGAAACAATGACTGATGAATTAAAAACAATTAGTAAATCTAGGTTTTGGCTGGAAAGGGGAACACTTGCTAACATCCCTTCCCCAAAATCTTTAATAGTCTTATGTTAAATGTTAAAATGTTTCTTACATTCAAGATCAGTTAAACTTTTGTTTCTACGCAGACTCGAGGAATGTGGAACAGCCATCTTTTTTCTTCTTTCATTTATGCAGTCATTGTGCAATTACAGGGTCTAAAATTTTTGAGGAAATGCTTTCCAAGAAATGGTCCATCACTCAGCTTTTTAAATTACAGAGACTTGCATAGAATTCTCAAATACACATAAAACCATGAGAAATCCATGAGAAATCTGTAGACCAACTGTATGCCTTCTCTTCTTGAGTGTTGCCTTATTTGAACACCTTAAGTTGGTGTTACCTTCCATTCTGCTTATGAAACTATGACCCCCTGATTTAAATGCAACTACAACCTGCAATTCTAAATACTGCTTTTTCCTACTTAAGGAAAAGCATTTCTGACTTATAATCAAGATTTTAAAAAACCAAAACCTTCATTTCCAAACCTGCAGCTCTTCCTGTGTTAGCAGTTTAGAAAGAATAAAGATGACTATAGATGCAGCAAGCAGGGACTGAATCACAGGATAGAGATGTGAACATTTCTGTGCTGTTTCCATACTGTATTCCTATGCAGTGAGAAGAATTCTGTGATTCCATTACAGAGCAATTATAGGTGAAATGTGAGTGGATTACATAATATGCTTAGGTCCAATCTGATTTTCAGACTACTTAACATCTACTCCTTGTCAAACACATTTGCCTGCAATGCTGTGGACAATTTCCTCCTCTCAATTTCCTCTGTAAGGCATTCTTTGATGTTTTTTCTCTTCTGGCAGACACAGAGGTTAGAGGCCTGTGTGCTCAAGGAACCTCAGCTGTCTCAAACCCTACTCTGCAAACAACCTTCCATTTGGACAAAGATCTGCCAGGATCTCCCTCAAAATTCAGTCAAAAGGGTCTTTCAAATAGCTGGGTAGTGGAACAGCTTCTTTCCAGGAAGAATACACCTAGTGGAGTCCTGGCAAACTCCTGCTGCCTATGTGAGAAGACAGTATATTCACAACCCAGAAGAGTACACCTGCAAGTTACTCTTGAACCAATACTACCCTTTCAAAAATGTTAGCTGTTACACCTTGAAACATTTTGATTACACACTTTGGGAGGAAGAATCAATTCCTAAGATGGTATTTCAAGCACCCAGTAAGCCGAGCTATTTTCAGCAGACTAATGAGTCTTAAAAACGAACTGCAATTTCTTACCCCCTTTAAATTAAATCCAGACAAAATCCACAATGTGAAAAGGGGAGATTTTACCATTATCTTCTGCAAAGTGTTTTTCATCTTTAGCATGATCCTCGTGTTCTGTGAGCTCTCGTGAGGCGCACACTTGTTTTAAGCCCAAGAAGAGGAGGAGGATTGAAGGAACAATCTGGGCAGCCACAGCATCCACTGCAGGTGGTCGGTTCTGCAATTCCATTAGGATGCTCAGTCCTATTATACACATCTTTCTGTCATGGAGTCTGAAACAAGACACAATTGTTAGACAAAACCAGATTTTCACTGCAAGGATATACAGAGAACATTAAAATCTTGACATGTGCATAAGACAATGTCTCAGGCTATGTTCAAAGATCCTACACAAACTAGTTTCTTCATTCTGAATGCAAGTTTCCCACTGGAAAGGACTAATCCAAGAACAATTAAACAACTTTCAAGCACTGGTCAAATTCCTGGAGCAACTTTTTCTGATTACCAAATGCAAAATTTGTAATGCTAAATAAATACTATTTAATAATTATGTAGACTATCTTGTCTTTAATAAAGCATTTGATACAGATTATCATTATTAAATAGGATGGAAAATTAATTTGCCTTGGCTTTGATAGCAGTACTGTTTCAGGGATGGAAATTGGCAAAAACTATTAGTGAAGAGCAATGATAAGCAGGAATGCATTGAATCACAGGGTGCATTTATGGAATGCCCCAGGGACAGCTGAAGTTAAATTATGAGAAGTCCATCAGAATGGCTTATGCATATTTCAATATACAATTTCTAATGCTAACTTGAGACAGATTGCTAACTCTGGTGAAAGCAGGGAAATAATTCCATCTTATCAAGAGTAACTGGCAGTATACTCAAACTGGGAACTTACAAATGAGTAGCCCTGAAGACAATTGAAGGGAAAGAAATTAATTGATTAGTAGCAGAAAGATTTTTATGGGACCACAGTCAGGAAACTAGGTAAGAACCTATGCTCTTACACATAAGAATTGATTTTCACTTCCAGAAAAAGGAATTTTTGCAAACAAGATGGAAAAAACATCTCTAAATGCCTCTGCAGATACTCTCTGGTTCTCCTTTACTGGAAACATCAGAAGTAGTCAACTTGGAGCTAACATTACAGTATTCTGCTATTATAGGCTTGAGAGGAGCTTTTTTGTTTGAACTATTCAATTTGATGCTGACAGTTTCTGTGCAGGCCTTCTGCAGCCAAACCTAGAGAAACCAAGCAAACCTCCAGAGCTGGGAGAAAATGGCCATCCTCTAAACTCTTGGGGTACTTCCATTACTGAACCAGTTTTACTTTGGAATGAAGAGAATACAAGGTGAGAGAGAAGAAATAAGATGGGCACCACAGGCTGCAATAAAGCTGACAGGGGGACTACCAGCTCAATCCACCACTTCAAAAATTACTAGAGAGATACAGCTTTTCAGTGCTTAGGTAATTTCATTACCCAAGTTCCTATATAACATGCTACTGAACTACTATATCCTTTAAGTAACACAAGTGATCCTGTATTGCAGCTTTCTAAACTTTACTAGTGCTTAAACAAGGTTAGAGATCTGGAGGGATTTCATGACACCTCCCATGTTGTTACTCCTGTTAGGATTTACTGAAGTGATTCATTCTCAAGAGCAGCTGACAACAAAAATAAATTAAATATGACCATGCAGAACACTATGATCCCAGCAGACCTTCCAAGAACAACAAAGTCAAGCAGCATATCAAATGACACACTTTGTCACACTGGGTTTGGCTGCTTGGTTACACGTGTTGAAAACCGCACCAAGGCGCAAGCAGGGAATGCAGCACTCCTGTAACCATAATCCTCTTTTCACATGGCATGGGTCACAAAAGAGGGCATGCAAACCAGGGAGACTGAGATAGAGGAACAGGATCTGCTTTCATGAGAAAAAAACCATAAATCCCTTACTCATCTCAGCTGAAATGACTTACTCCTCCATGTTAAAAACAAGCGGTTCGCTCTCTCTTTTTGCAGACCAAAAGCCAAGCTAAAGATAATGCTACCTATAAATGAAGGACAGCTGTTATCTGGAGAGTTATCCATCCTTAGAGCAAATACAAATGTAAAAAACTTTCTTTACCTCCTCTTTTAGTCAGCACTGTCAGACAAGTGTGACCCAAGCTCTGTAATCTATGCACAAGATTTCTATCCTGCATCTTGACACTGGGAAGCCATGAAATTTCTTCAAGACCCAAATGTACAAAGAAGCAATGTCAGCCACATGCACCAGAGTAAACTAACAACTCTTAGCACTACTTTTTATCATACATTTGAAAAAGCTACCATTGCACAACACAAATTGCAAAATGCAACACTAAAATGTAAAAAAAAAAAATCTTAGTAATTAATGGCTTAGCTTCATATGAAATTATCATTTTGGGACAGCAAATCAAAGTACAAGAATGAAGCCCTGCTGTTTGAAAAGGAGTCATCATTGGGAAGCAGCCCAAATGACCAAAACCCACAGCACATTTGTCATGCTCCACTTTAAAGCTGCTAAAGAGAGAAGTTGCAAGAATGAACACATGTCTTGAGAATATGCATGTTATTAGAAGGCCCTGCAGGACAGCAGAAATTCAGGCATTGAGCCATCTTTAGTGAACCTGAGCCAGAAGGAGACTTTTTTTCCACCTGCCAGCACAGAGAAACAGCAGGAAAAGCATCTGCTTTGCCTGAAGTTCAGTATTCTACTATACCCCAGCTGTATTAAGGACTGAACAAGCAAAACAGAGTTTTATATATTTTCATAATAGCAAAGAATGGCTTCAGGACCATTCCCTTGCTATCAAAAGGCTCATTATTTCAGCACCCTTCCATCTGCTCAAGGGAGCCTGGGTATGATTCTCCTCAGTAATTTGTGCTTTGAGATCTGTACTTATTTGCTCAGAAGCACACAATAGCCCTCCCTAACAATCAGGGACTCTGCTTATTCCTCAATGGTTTATCAAGCCTGGGGTGTTGAACACACAACACACAGCCCTGCAATGCACAACTCCAAGCCATGTCTGTTTTTAACAAGCTGTGTGTGGTCCTCATAATCTGCAGGACCTCTTCTTGCTAACACATATTCCTCTAATACAGCACAAAGGATTTTAAAATCTTTTGTATTTTAAACCAAGCTGAAAGTATTTCAGAGAATAAATGCTAAGCCTTTCCTTTTACTGTGAGAATCAAGTTTCTTTCTATTACATCAATCCAGTTCCTGGACAAACTGCAAATAATTAGCCATTCCCTTCTATTTGCAAAGTTGCAACCAACCTAAGACTGGGATCTTTATATACAACTCTGAGAAACCTAGGATTTTTAACTACTCAAACTCCTATCAAATATATAACCCTCTTCAGCTTCAAAAAACCCAAAAGCACTTACTGAGGGTTTTTTTGAAGCAAGTGAGATTGTCCTTTCCCCCTAGTTACCATAGAAGAATTTTTAGTATGAGAATAAGCGTAAGTCATGCAGATGTTTCACCCAAACCTCAGCTGTCAGTAAAAAGGTAGAAAATGGGAAGGAGCAAATGTTTCTGCAAAAGGCCTTCCAGTGTGAAGTTACTGCAGCAAGCATTTAGAAATACATACAGTATCCTGTGGAATATAGGCACTATCAGCACACAACCACAGATATGTGACTTCCACTATGACATACTGAATTTATGCACAGTCTTACAAGGAATTCTGAGTTCTCCTTGCCTGGCTAATTTTTAATATGCCAACTTTGTAACACTTTATCAATAGTTTCCATGGCTTTAATAACATGGAAGAACAGCTACTTATCTTACCATAACTGTTTTTCTCCTGCATTTTCCCCATGGATTCCATCTCATGTGTTTGCACATGCTGCTCCACAAACACTGCATTCTTTTGGCAAACACCAATGGCTCCAGCCTGAGCATGTGCAGCCATGCACAACCCTACTGCTGGCAGAGCACAATCTATGGGGACTAAGACTTCACAGGAACAGAAGAAAGACATAGAATCATGGAATCGTTTGGGTTGGAAGAGACCCTAAAGGTCATCTCGTTCCCATGGTCAGGGACACCTTCCACTAGACCAGGTTGCCCAAAACCCCATCCAGTCTGACCTTGAACACTTCCAGGGATGGAGTGTCCATGCAAAAGAGTGTGAGATTTATGTGAACAAGGCATCTTGGACAGCTGCTGTCAGCCTCACATTCCAGATTTCCTGCATGGCTGACAAAGAAATGACAGCAAGATTCGCCTGGTCCTTCACATCTGGAGGTGGATCTCCTTTGATCTTTTTCAGTTTCTCTAGGATTTGTGAGTTTACCAAATGATTTGAATCTGGGCCTAAAACTGCCTCTTAATGGAAAGTAAGTTAAGTGTAAACCAAAGGAACAAATGGCAGCTGATGAGAAAAAAGGGCTGTACAAATAAAGGTGCCCACTGCTCTCTGATGAAAACATGAACTTGTTAAGGGGGGACCCAAGAAAGGGTTTCAAGAACACCAAATTTTTTTGCACTTCTATCTTTTCCTGTTCAGTCAGGCCTCTGAATCTGGGGCTCCTGTAATACTCCTAAGAAAACAAACAGTCTGCTGGAAGCAGTGCTCTCCTGAGGGAAAGGGAGGAAGTCCCTTACAGCACATCACAGTGCCTCACCAGCAGTACCACAGCAGAACTCCTACCCTACATCTGGGAGCCACAAAGTGAGGAGACAGCACAGAAGGAAGAGTGACTTTTAGATTTAAGCAATATTACAGATAATTATTTCTCTGCTGGTAGCAGCAGATCAAAGAGAGGTTTCTAACCCTCTGCTGCCATTCAAGTGCACTCTGGGTAGAATGATGGGCATGACAACCACGTGTTTAACTTCTCATTTTCACAGGCTTTGTTAACCTTTGTCTCAGCTCCAAGTACGAGTTTATTTGAACAGTAGTTTCAGTGGCTGATGCTTTTTGATGAGCAACACAGAAGAAGTGAAAATTTAGCTCACAGTAGCTCACAGTACTGAGACTGGAGCCTAGTCAGACCCTAACATTTTTCCTCTCTGAATCTGACTAGCTTCTCAGTGAATGCTCCAGGATGAACTGCTTCAGACTACAAATCTCTTTCAGTTTACCATCTGCAAGGAATATCTTCTTTCCTACCATCTCTGTATTTGCTCAGCATGTGATTTGTAGTAGAAAAAAATGAAAGCACAAAGAGATGAAGCTCAAGAACTTTGCTTCAGCCATACAAGAAAATTGGTACATGGAAATCCTAAAATGTCTTGCCCTTTTCTAAAGCTGGTAGATATAAAAATAATTTAGCAATTACCAATAATATTACCACAAGGTGAGGAAGAAGCAACTTAAGGAAGACATCCATCCAAGCCTATCCATACCCCTGCAGGCAGATGTCAGCCTCCAGTAGCAAAACAAAACTCAGGCAGGAAGGTGAGAGGTAGCTGTTAACTCCATCTGTCTGCTTTGCCCTTAAGTGGATGTGAATCTCCCAGTTAAGACACCACATCTCAGCTGAGAGGCAAGCACTGGCCTTCACCTCTGCTCAGCATCAAGTGCAAGCTTTGCTAGGTGATGACAGGCTTTGCTCCCCTTCATTAACTTTACAAATGCTCAGCTCCTGCCTGAGCACACCAGTGCAGCACACACACATTCAAGGGAGGTCACAGTGACGTTTCAGTTCAGCAGGATGCGAAGAAGTCAATGGCACAATGATAAATATGCAAGTTGATTGTGAAAATTCATTTAAAATCAGAACTGGGGTTCACTGGCAAGAGTAATGTTTTGGTTATTTTTTAATTAAATGTAGCAGTTAAAAGTAACTTACAAAATACAGACCAGAAAGTATGTACACATAAAAGGTTAACATGTTGTTTGTTACAAATGGTAAATACAGTTACTGGCTTTTGCATCTATGTATTAGCCTTTGCAAGTTATTATCACAAAGATTCTGATATAATACAATTTGTAATTCCTTTTAACTGCTTTTTGGTATAATATAATCTGCCAGTTTATGTATGTACCACATAGCTTATATAAATAATAGTGTGATGAATACATATTATATCTTAGGCCTTAGCATAATATTAAAATGAAAACTGAGTATTGTATTAAAATGCTTTTATTTGTGTAACTAGCCCAGATAATGGTGTGAAATAGCTAGGTTGTTTCTCACATTTGTGGACCATCTTATCTGAATGATAACAGTGACAAGAACCAGGACACCAAGAGAAAAAAACTTACTACTGACTCTCCAATTATTAAAAAGTACCAAAACAACAGAATGGAGCCTCAAGCAGAAATAAAACATATTGATTTAATCTACAAGATGGCATGTAGACAAGTTAAAGATTAAAACCAAGCAAAAGAGTTCCTAGAATATGTAAACTCACAGGAATATTTGAATACACATAAACTCTTATGAACATGCATGTAACACCTGTAACATAACAGTACATAGAGAACATTGTTTTAAGCTAACAATGTGCTTTTGGCAGATTGCCAAACACCCTAGTGCTGGATATCGTCCCTTTTATCCCTTACTAAACTTTTAGAAGTTTTCAAGAGTGATCACAGTTTCTCACATTGTTGAAAACCAGCTGGTCAATATTGAATATTGTAAAAAATAAACCTCTCAATACTTGCCCAAAAAAACAGTCTGTGTCATTCATCCACTGGTTTATGAACTGTGCAGTGATGGGCTCAGGATTGTGTGGAAATCTGATGTTCTCCAAGGTGTGCAAAAGTAGGTCAGGATTGTAGTAGAGTGCAGCTATGGCAACTTGAAGACACATGGTACGGAGCTCGCTCGTTTTAACTCCTCGAGTCAGGCGCTCCAGAACAGCCTCCACAAAGAGGGGAATGCACTGGGCACAAAAGAAGACAAAAAAGAAAAGGAAAGGGAAAAAAACCCCAGTCATTAGACATGTTGCCAGACAATACAAAATTTGGTAATATTTTTACCAGAATTATGTCCTGAGTTGTCTGAAGTTTAGGTATAGAAGAAAGGAAAAGATTCCTTTCACTTTCTAGCCTCTGATCACACAGTTATAAATCTTCCCCAAAACAGCTCTTCTCTGAGCTAAAAATTGCAGTGTTATTCTGAGCACAGGGGAGTATATTTCAGGCCTTTGGTCGAGTTTGCTCTAGCATGTTGAAAAGATTTAGCAAAAGACTCAGACATTCTCATCTTTGAAGAAAGACACTAAATATTTCAAAACTAACAGGCATTAGAAATTAAACTACCTAAATTCCTAACATAGTTAGAAGTTTTTCCTAATAAATGTAAAGTGATGTTAAATTTTTTATAGAAGTTTAAAACGAGTTTATTCAGATAAAATCAAACGTGCACAAATTTCTAAACAATGAAATAAACATCTTCTAAACACATGCATATTTCAATGGGCACATTTATATATTACAAAAATTTGGCAAGCATTACAAAAGTTTTAGTTTATGAGTTTCAGTTCAGTGTGCAACCATTTTAATTCATAGAGTTGTACAACTCAATTAAGCCTTCCACCACATATTTATTTCAATGCAAATGCATTGAAGTCACTTTAAACTCTTCCAGATTTCCTTTAAAAAATAAAACCTTTCAGAGAATGTTTTCATCTTCAATTACTTCAGATTTACACGAGTAAAGTTATACCACTTTCAGTGAAATTAACTGAAAATTTATCACTGAAATCCATGGATTGCACTGTGGCAACATCAAACATGGTGTGTCAAGGTAATTTAGGCTCATTATATGAGTCCAGAATTTGGCCCTTAATAGGAAAAAGACTACTTTCTAAAAAGGTGTTCTAAGAAACTCTGGAAAATTGTGATTATGTTTCTCTCTGCAATCACAAGCAAGCCATGCTAAAAAATCTGCATTTCTAAATGCACTTAGTAATTTAAAACATCAAAAAGTTCCCATAGCTTGGAGAAACAACAGCAGTTGGATATGTACAGTTAACCTCTCAGCCACATTAGTTTTAACTATGTGTTTTGCATCAAAAGGGAATAGAAAGAAAAAAGCTACAATCTTGCACAACACACTATATCCTTATAATTCAGTCCATATCCATTTTGTGGTCATGCCCACTAACATCTTGTCTCAAAACCAAAAAACCCCAACCTTACAAACTTTCCTGAGCTCATTTACTTCTGTCTTTCTCCCCAGTGTACATTTCCCTCAAATTCTCTAACTGCAGCTGTTTCTCTCAGGAGTCATGGATCATTAGAAAGCAATAAAAGAGAAAACCTGTTCAATATGAATCACCTGGTCAATACCCCGTCCTTTGCACTGAAGAACAATCACTTCTAGGAGTTTGGCTGCATGGCACTCTGCATCTTCTCCTGCATCTCCTGTCAATACCTAACAATCAGAGTAACAATTTAGCAGTAATCACTGACAACACTGAAAGCAAGTGCTCCTGTACCTGAATACATCCAAAAATCTCTACACAGCATATACATATGTATTCATGTTAAATTTTGTGAGGAATTAAGACACATAATTCATCTCTACGGGACATAAACAAGGATAAGTGGCTAAACATGAATTTTAAAAACTAGAAGAAATTACTGTAGTTCTTAAAGAATGTTGTATTATTTATATATTCTCACTTCCCCTTTTTTAGAAAAGAAATGTCACTTATAAGAATCACTGATGCTTTCCACATGGTGTTTCCATTCTTTCACTTCAATTCTAATAGTCACTGGCTGATTAACAGCATGGTAAAGTGAAGTGCAATGTCTAGGCTAGTTTCTGATTAAGAACAAGATGTATGCAATCATTCTGTGTGTAGGCACATACAAATGAAACTGAGTGCTTCATCTCAATACATTTCAACCCCATGGTCACTGTCAATCAAACCTGACAAAAGAAGCAAAATTTTCACAATCTAATAAACACTCCAAGTTTCTTAAAAATAAGCAGGTAGCTAGATGCTTAACACTCTCTAATGCCCCAAATCAGAGGAGGACTGCAGCATGATCTCATACTTTATTATACATGAGAGACTCAGCATGAAAGAGAAACAAGATAAATGTAGGAAGAACTTCAAATGAGCTTGCACCTTAGCTGACAACCAGAGAGTCCAACTGCAAGATACACAACCCAAGGAAATCAGGCTTCATTAATTCCCTACCTACCAAAATAACTTTCCATGGAAGAGAGTCAAGACAAACAGCAACTTTCTCCCACACAGCTTTTTGCATGTAATTTTCTTAAAGTATGTCACTTATAAAGTGTGAAGGTGCTGTGTGTGCTCAGAACTGAGTCAAGACCAAAATTCACTTAGTTCTGAAATGCTTGGTCACCACGTGGCATGTTCAGGTCACTCAGCTCCTCTAATTGTTATGTACCAGTGATAAGAACAACAGTAAGAATCAGAAGCCTCACCTTTTTACACATAGAGTAAATGATTTCTAAATGCTTTGGGTTAGACAGTAAAGTATCAGTGTCAATGGTCACATAATTATGCAAGAGAGGCATCATATCTGCAAAATATGGAGAGCAAAAGAGAAAGAAGTTACTAAAAGTACTAACCAGAGAGGCAGTCTTAAAAAGGGGAATTCATTAGGTGATGTTCTTGAATATGGTTGGAAATTCAAACTCTGATAGTCTTTTCTGGAAGAATTCTTCATAAAATGCACTATGCAGGCTGCATTCTTGGAATTAGAGCAGGACTACATTTTAATGAATCAATCTGTATTTTCACATTAACTTTGAATATTCAACTTTCTTTGAGTTCAGGACCCCTACAACAACTGATCACACTGACAGATTTGCTTCTCCTACTTAAATATCTCCTGTTGCACTCCCACACTCAACAGATGAGCAGGGCATGACTCAAATACATGATCATTTTAAACCTTGGCACTAAATGGAAGAGACCCTGATCTGCTAGAGATGAATTCTCAAACAGTAAAAATATCACTAGAACAGAAGTGAATTTACCTGCAAAGTATTCAAAGCAGTCCTGCTGGAAAACCTCGTACAGAACACCTAAAAGCTGCCACATCTGAGGTGAAACCATCTGGCATGTTAAGCTGAAGGCCAAGGACAGAATTTCTTCATAAAACTCTGCAAAAGACAGTTTGAAGCAGGGTGCTTTACAAAAAAATTTAACTTGCAAATACCTTGAAATCTGGAACAGAGTCCTGAGTCATGTAACAACTAGAAGACAGCAATTAGAAAATAAATCATACAGAGAAAAATAAAACAAATTGTAAAAGACTCTTTCAGACAGGCCTTGTGTTGGCTATAGTTACAATGATATGCATAGTTTTCCACTGCAAATACACACCAAAAAATATATCAGCAGCACATTAAAGACAATGTTTCTCATTGATTTACTGCAAAATATATTTTTTCCTCAGTCTTTGTTTTTTCTGAAAGGCCTTATCACAAAAGTGTAACTTTTAGTGCAGCATACTGATGAAGCAGTAATTTAATTGCAGACCATGTCCATAAGAGACTAATGTAATTTAGACATTTTCCTTTAACACAATTAGCCAGAATTATAATCAGAACAGCATCTTCAGCTTTTGACCTCCAAAACACAACAGCCAATCTGACTAATGTACAAGAGTAGAAATTACAATGGTAAAGTAATGGCTTATTCTTTAAAGAAACACACACAAAAAAAGATAAAATTCTGTTCTGAAAGATAACAATAATTAATTTACATGATTTTTCATATCTCTAAAACATACCTATCACGTGTTTCTGCAAAACAAGGCCAATGATCTGTAAACAAATGCTCTCGAGCTGTTGAGTGATCTGAAATAAAAACATAGAGCAGTTTATTTAAAAAATTAGGAATACAGCAATCAAATACATGTATTTGACTAATTCACTTTGAGCAGTTCTTCAAATCAAAAAGGCTTTTATCATTTTTTAAATGCTGCATCAACAATCATAATATTATGAAATAAGGTCTCACTGATGCAGAAAGAACCTCTTTACACTGAATATGTGATTTGTTGGCATATTGCACCACAACTGGGAGACCAATTCCTAGGAATTCTATCCAAGATATTGCTGGGTAAACTAAAGATATGGATCATCAATGTAAAAAAACTAGGTTTATGCAAAATATTTCTTTTAAAATTGTATTTTAACAGTCTTTAATACAACTAGCCAGCGTGAAGAAAATTAACTCTACCCCAACCAAAACCAGCACATTCCAATGAAGTGTTTACCAAGTAAGGGCTAAGAATTTTACCCTTGGGACATAAATTGCCTTGAGGTTGAAAGCTGAAAATTAATAAATCACAAAAGTAATCTGGGCTTTAGATTCCAATCTGTCAGAGATGGCTTGGTACCATCCCACTGCAGTAAATGCACATTCATGCCAAGTGATGCAACATACACAGAAATGCTTCTTGTCATGCATGAAAAACTACCAAGGAAAATCTCACCTCCTTGTGATCTTCCACAACTGTCAGGATTGTGTCAATTGTGTGCAAGATGCCCATGGCCATAACCGTTTTGTCCTCTACTTCCTCATATTCCTCGCTCTGAAGTACTTTACCAAATATTTCAGCCTGTGAACAAAACCAACCAGCTTGACATTCAAGAGCAAACCCATGTTTCTAATTTGTCATTCAAAACCAAGGCAGTTAATGCAGCAGCAGCAATGCCTTATCTCTAAGAGCTGTCAGCACTGAAAAATATGCTGGCTGCTTTTGAAAAGGGAATACAGCAAATTAAAATCTCCTCTTTTTTTTCAGAAGTCTACGTCAAGTCATTTGAAATGCTAAATAGTTAGATTGTGGCTCATTAAAACCAGTGACACAAATCAGCGTCTTTGAAAAATCTATAGGTTGTAAAGATGCTTCATACAGAAAAAAAAAATACAAACAGTGCACATACTACAGATGGACTCTTACAAAGATTACTTTAAACAGTGTGTACTTCAAGCAGAGTTCATGAAATGTTCAAAGCAGGCACATGCTTCTGCCTGGAGTGGTCATTTAGTATTGCTCTCACCAGGTGCTGGGTCATGTCCACAGCAATAGTGGCCACTTCCTGGCTGTACTCATAGATCATCTTCTGGATGACATTGGTGAGATCATCGTTCTCTGTCTCCCTCACAATGTGCAGGAGCTCATGCATCACTGGCCTTACATAAGGCTTCACATATTCCTTGGCTAAAAGATGAATAGAAAGCAGGTGAAATCAGCTATCCATAAACACAAATATACAGCATCTCCAAACTGTCAGGTAGCTGACTACTCTTGAACAAAATAAGTTTTTTAAATTTGAATTCACTAAAGAAATAAAAAAGCCAAAAACATACCCAAGGCAATTTTACAGTCTGTAACTCGTAGACAGAGTAAATAAATTGTGTAATATTGAAATGCCACCTACAGCTAAAATCCACTTTTGAGGGAACACTTGCTCTCATACATAAAGCAGTGCTCATTTTTAAATATACACACTGCTTAAGTTCACTAAAAAAACCCCAAAGGTGGGTGATATTTACTTTATAAAAACATGCTGATTCTAACTTCTTTTGCATCATCAAAACTTCAAGTCAGAATTTTGGGATGTAATGAGCAAGTGAATCTGCCTAAACTTGATAAAATATTCTGAAATCTATGTCTTCAAATGACAGAAATGTTTAGATAAATCTGCACCAACCTCCTTGTTCTGACAAAAAATCAATAGATCAGTGTATACAGCTGATGAATCACTGTCACATACCTTGCTCTTGGTTGCTTATTAAGGTCTGAAGGGCTATGGCTGCTTCTACTTTGACAGGCATCTCCTTATCATCAATCAGGCTCTTCTTTGTCAGCTCTACTGCATTCCTCAAGTTTAGCTCATTGTGAAACTTCAAAGCACTGAATGAATGAAGGACCCAACAGGACTGCAAGGCAAAAAGAGAAGCAAGTTAGGGACTATGGCAATTTTAAGCATTTTTAACTGAGTCAAGACCAATGCTAACTGTCTCCCTGCTTGCATGCATTGCTCTTTTTTCCCCCCACTTAATTATGGTGTATTCTTCCATTAAATGTAGCACAGGTATTGCACTCAAGCAGTTCTTTATTGTACTGTCCCAAATTCCATTAAATTCAGTGTGCACATAATTTGCATTCATTGTTTTGGTCCTTCTGGGGGAAATAAAATCAGAACAAAACAATGAAAACTGTTTGTCCATGACTGATATCAGCACTTGGGGATTTTCTTCAAGCAACACCCAAACTGATGTTACCTACTTGTGGAAATCCCTGCCTATTCTTCACAGCCATCTCTGCTAATGAAAAATGGCCACAATTGCTGCTCAGATTCTCAAGTTTGATTGAAGAGGTGAACATTAATACAACACAGACCCTCCATCAATTCCTTTAACTGAAACATCCTTTTTTAAAACAAAATTATGAAAAAAAACAGCACAAGAATGTTATTTCAAATTTTACAATGTATTTACCTAATTTCTTTCAGTAACATTCAGAATGAAATCAAACTGCAAAGGAAGGAACCATGGCAAATACTGGAATTGATGTAGCAGGTGAACTTACTCGAGCTCTGAGGTATCCCAGGTTAGACATGAACAAGGGAAACACATGATTCTGCAACATCAGCTCCATTTGATCCTTGAAGACACTCTTCTGTTGGAGTAAGGAAAAATTAATTTTGGACACCATTCATTTCACATACTTCTTTCTAGCCCATAATGCATTCCAAATATCAACAATGGGAAATACAATAATTTGTCTATATAATAAAGGTATCCTCCCACAAAGAGAACTAGATCCCTTACCTTGAATAGAGCCAACTCAAAAGCACAGCAAGTTCTAAACCAGGCAAGTGAAACAACTGTACATATCATATTTTACCTGGCGTTATTCATTACAACATGTAAACTGGAATTTTCATGTTATTTAAGGCAATTAATACCAGCTGATTTTTCTTAAAAACTAACAAGGATCAATAACCTGGTAATTCCATTCTTCCTACAAAGGAGAAAATATAAACCTGAAGATAAATATGGGCTTAGTATGGAACAGATTTGAGTTTCAAATGAACTACTGTTACTCTAAGTATCAAAACTTACTATCTTGGACACTACAGCAACAAATTTAATCTTTTTTCATGTTTATTAATGGATGAAGATAATTCCTTTGTGACAGAAATTAATTCCTTTGTGACAGAAATGTCCTTAGCTGGAGAAGGATACTGGATGAGAGTTATCCTTCATTACTCCAACCTTAGCAAATGCCAAGATTCTCACAGGAAGCTAGAACCAGCATGGAGATTTGAGACTTTCCTTACAGTCCCAGAATAATAGAAAAGATACACGCTAGGGATGCTGTTACCATCCAAAGGAATGGTTCAGTGGCAAAGACAGAAAAGGGTGAAATGGGACACTCAATACAACATGTATTTTGCATGATCAAGCTTTATTTCACCAATGCACACAGCATTTTTTTCCACACTCATTCCCCAGCTTTCACAGAGCTGGATGAAGGACTGAGCAGAGAAAAAACAGAGAGAAAGGAAAATATTGCTTTTTTGTGCACACTGACCAGAAGTCTGTAGGCTTTGAACTGGAGCTGCTGTGGGAGCCAGGTGGCTCAGGCAGGCCCATTGTATCTATGAGCTCCTTAGACTCAGGATCTCAGTCAGCTCAAGAGCCAAAAAGCACTTACAAATCCAGGATTTGATGTGGAAACAGCTGATGGAATGTTTCAATGTGTCAAATTCCAAACACGAGAAATTCAAATTTTAAAGGGCTCTGTGGTATTTGGGGTTATTACTCTTGTATAAAGTGCAATATAACCTCATGTTTCAGGATTGAAAATTTCAAATAGGAGCAGAATACTGGAATAAATCCCCTTTCTTCCCCGCAGGACAGAGATAAATATGTTAATATGAAAATCTCCTCACAACACAAACAATGTTTCCTCATTCACTGTTATACTCCTGCATGAGGAAGGACATGTACAATCCAAAATAATCTACAATAATTCTGCAAAAGTTACTGATGTTTCAGGATTTAAGATCATAAAGTAGATTGGTAAAAAAACAGATGGTCAGTGCTGGTAAGATGTTGCTCCTAACTGAAGACACATCCTGAACAGTGAGACAATTCAGATAAAATATAATAAATCACTTTTTAAAAGAAGCCTCCAGCACAAGATCACCATTCTCATGCTACAAGTGATAATGCTTTGTCAATTACTTTTGACATGGAGCAAAGGCATATTTTGAACTCCACCATCTACAAAAGCACCAGGCAAACTGTAATCAATTGCAATTAGAGAGCAACAGTGTGCATTAAATTTGCATTCAGATTCCAGAAATACACCCAAAATTCTGAAGATGCTGTCTATAAAAAATGGAGGAAGGCTCCTTGTTCTTTTCAGCTTTTTTCATAACTCCCAACTGGCAGATGAAATAAGACTTAAAGCCACTTATTGAAGAGTGAAAAAGTTGGAAAGCTAGACAGAACACCCCTGTTATGTGTTAAGAAAACCTTTTCCTGGAACCAGAAGAAGCCCATTAGTTGGGGCCATTCCCATAAGTTGGGGAATTTCATAAAGAATCATAGGCCATGTTACTGATAGAATGCATGTTTGCTTTCTTTACACTTCCATTTTCCCAGTAAAGCAGGAGGGGACAAAGGGACTATCGTGTAACAAACAAACAGAGCTTTGAAAAAATGTGAGAAGGAAATATCTGTGTATAAAATTATGAAATAAAAACCAGGAAAGAACGTTAATATTTTTAAATAAACAGACTCTCATATTCTGATTGCAATCAGAGAAATCTCTTTACACATTTTTATAAATATGGCTAAGGGCTAGTCATACTTTATAAAGTAAGGCTATTTTAATTTAAATCACAGCTGATAGCAAGAATTGCAAACTTGTTTCCATTTCTTTACCCACTTACCTTCAGTAAAATATCTGCTAGGGATCCTATAACATGCAAAGCTCCATCTTTTTTCCTTGGATCAATGTTTGGCTCAGTCAGAATCTGGTAGCAATATGCCATCATTTTTGGTAATACCTGTGCAGGACAGAAAACACACAATCCCCTTTAGTCAAGTTATTTTAATAGCATTGTTTAAACAATTCATATGACATTTTCAAGAAGAAATTTTGTCTTGGCTAGAGCAATGTGAGGTACTAAATGTAGCACCTTTCAATAGTTAAAAGTGTAAAACTTTGGAATTTTCAACTTTTCAGCCAAATTGGTGAAAATTAGATTCATCTCCATGAAATTTCTCATTACTAATAGAAAGTAAGGTATTTTTGTCACTGCCTTGAAGCAAATCAAAAAAAGTGATGAAAAGGCAAAAGGCTCAAACAGCACCTCGCCCACTTTTTCTCTTCTTTTCTGGCTTGTCTCACACATAAATATAAATACATATGTGTGTGTGCATATATCTATGAAAATACATATATTTTCAAGGAGACCTTGGACTAAAATCTCATAAACTTAATTTGATCTATTGATTTTGGGAGTAGTTTCTAAAGTTGACTAGACTTAGAAAAGTTTCTTGGCAAAACCAACAGCTGAATGTGATTTCCACACTCATTATGTCCTTTTCCAACATGCCACTGGGATGGTCTAAATACAAATTATGAAAATGAGAAGGAAGATCAGTGGACAAGAACTATTTTGACAATAAAAAGTAGAAAGGTCATATTCCACCTATTCCACCTAATGTAAAGACTGTGTTCTCCTCTGAAAATCCATCTGGAAATTGAGCTCCATGATTACTGGATGTTAAAATGGAACCTAGAACAACATTTACCATTTTAGCCAACTGTGCTTTCTAGGGGGCTTGCCTGAGTACTTTTGTACAGGTCACTGGAAATACAGAAAGATCTACAGAAAAGTTATGTCCTCATTTAAAGAGTAACTATATGAAATGGGTTTTGTCCTTGCTAACTTCAATGCTGTTAAGAAGGATTTTAAATAGCACCAGTGAAAATTAATAAGGATCAGATCCACTTTCCCTCCTGCTACAGTTTGTGATGCTGAGAACAGCTGTGACAGAGGATGTCTGTAAACCTGGGAAAATCTATTCCAATATATCTATTCCAACCCATTTTGTATCTGGCAGATGCATTTTAAATCTGGAAAAAGAATCCACTTAGTGTTTGTACACACCATATTTTAACTCTCCCCAGATTGATAGCATTCAGCCAGGAAACATTTAACTATGTAGCAGCAAGTATATTTTTCAAGACTAGCTTCCTTTAGCATCTTCAAATATATGGGGAAAATAGGTTTAAAAGGAAAACTCAAATAATTTAAAGCCACTGGTTTCATACCTCTTTTCTCTTCTTTGCAGCAGTGTAAAGGAGATTCTGGGCTGCTGTTGTTGTGGATGCATAGTCCTCAAATACATCTAAAACAATGGGGAGAAAAGAGCATAAAGAAAATTTCTTTTCTGAATAATAAATTTTTTATAAACCACCTTGGTTTTGGGATTTCACAGAATCTGGATGAATATAAACCTCAACATTACTGACATGATCCTCTTCACTTCCTGGTTAAAGAGTCAGACCCAAGCTCATGTCACACACACACTATACTTCTTCCCTTCCAAATCCACTGCCACACTTCATTCCCTAAATTAAGGAATTAAGAATATTCTATTTCTTCATTAGCTCTTTTGAGACCATACACAAGGGATGAAAAATCATGTCTCTTTTTTTAATTAAAACTCCTATAGGAAGAACAACAATACACTCCAGTACCATCTGTATAGCATATGAACACATTTTTGACTTGATTTTATTAAAACCTCATGGGAAACTTTTTGTACATAAAATCTACTTAGATCTGGAGTAGTTTTAAATCTGTTGAAAGGTCAAGTTTTTTAGTTTCATTCATTGCAACTAAACCTCTGCTGTTCATATTGAAAGCGTAATTTATATCTTGAAATAAAAGATGTGCTGCAAACATGTTCTAATCCAAACATCCCCACACAAATTAAATCAAACTAAAAGATCTTAAAATGCTGTCTTAAAATGTGACTCAAATTACACACCAACTTTTCCTGAAAACTTTTAAGATAAAACATCATTAGGAAGTACTACCAGACCACTGGAATCCTTGTTCCAAACAAAAAAGTGCCTCAAGAAATCTCCATTTAATGTACTTTGATATGTGAGTGTAATGTACTTTGAGTGGTTTTTTACATTCCATGATACAATCTGAATCTGTATTTAACTGCCTCAGCTACACATAAAAATAAGATTCACTACTTATACAGAAAGAACTGAATTCACACACCAAATATCAAGGATGTATGTATACCCTAGTGATCAACACTATATTGTAATTAATTTGTTGCATAACAACTCTCCAAGCTTTTAAATAATTCTATGAATATTTAAATTCCATTTTCACATACACTAATCCCAAATCAACTAATTAAAATTTCCCGAATGCTGCATATATATGTCTGTGGTGCCTGGCTTGCAGGAGTTTTCCAGCTAAAATTGCTGTACTTTTAAAGTACCTTTCTCCTTTTCAATGACATGAATCTTTTAATAAATGCAATTATTCATAATATGGCCCTATGTGTTATTCCCAAGATTTTGCACTGTGTCTTTTGAAGGAATATATATATATCTAATTATCTTACAGTGGAGTAGTAATAAGTGGCAGAAGAATGCTGAAAGCACTGACAATTTTCAGCAGGGAAAGAGTAAGTCAGGCCTCTTCTGGTCAAAGTGAGAGCTGCAGGAAGCTGCAGACAGCTGGCACATCTGCAAGCCAGGATTCTGAAACAGGGAGCAAGCCAGGCTGTCTGGGCTGCTCTGAGCACAAGTGAAGTAGAAAAAAACTCTGAGAGAATCATTTAGATCAAAGCTACCAGCCCCATAGCCCAAATTCATCTGACCTGCCACATGGTTTAACTACAGATTGGTGAGATTTAAGAAAAAAGTTTTCTTCTTCCCATTGTTCAGGTGAAAAGAGACATTACAGTGGCCATGCTGATCACCGGAACTACAGGGTACAGTCATGGTGAAAGCAAAAAATAAAGCCAAATTACCAAATTTCATGCGGATATATTCATATGGATCCTCTTGCCAGAGCTCCTCATCCTCATCTTTGTAGCACATTAGAGAGAATATCACCTCCTCTGTTATGGTCTAATTTTAAAAAAGCCAAATACATGTAAGTACACATAAAATCCAATTCCAGTGCAGCTGCCCTCCCCCATGCACTAATTTATTAGACTTGTTTTTCTGGAGAGTTACATTCCTTTAAGCAGCACTCTTTTATTTTGTCTACCAGAAACAAATTCACATTATTATAGGTACTTACCTTTTGAAACAGGCCCAGACAGCAGCAGCAGTAGTTATACAATCTATCTTTATAATATTACATTACCATGCACAAAATACACTTCAGGACCTGGTCTGTACACAGCAGAATTACATTCTGCAGAAGGATCTCACCAATGCATTTCAGAGTCCTTCCCCATAGAAGTCATGGAATTAACTAACTACACAGGGGATCTTATGATATGAAAAAATAAAAGAGCAGGAAGATCACTTTTCATTTGTTCTTTAGTTCACTTATAAAACATGTCCTTAAAAGAGGGTTTAGCTCCTCTTAGATGAATGTTCTCTTTGTGCACTATCTTTGCACTACAACCAAAAATCGATGACAATTCTGAACAGCAGTAACTAATAAAAGCCAGAACACTATGACTTTCTAGCAGACTGTAAAAATTCAAATCAAGAACTTATGGAACAGAATCTTTGCTTGAGTTAACATTATCTGCAATAAAGGGTAGTCATATATTGCAAAATTCAACCACATTTGTGTAGAAATGCTATTTTATTTTCCAGATCAATTGCTGAATGATTAGTGAAACCTTCTTTAAAAACACAAAACTTGGGGGGCTGGGGGGTGTTTTTTAGCCCCTCTGATGACATGCATTGTTTATGACTGGGTTTTAAGCACTGACCTGTATGTGTGGCTTCATTTGCTTCCATGTGATAGAGTGAATCACCCCTTGGTTCAGATAATTCAATGTTTGCTGAAGAACACGTGGTGCAACATAGTCTTTTTGCCTGTACTGGTCTAAGATTCTTAAGAGAACCTAAAGAAGTGACAAATTGGTATTTTTAAATGAAGACTGAAAATTCTGCCTCATGCATAAACATGCAGTGCACTTCCTCAGTGAATATACATGAACAGATAAAGTAGTTTTACAGCAGATGTTCTAGCATTAGAAATCATTATAATGCCTTTGATCCAAAAATCATAAATAATTGAAATATCAAGGTTCTAATCCTGCAAACATTTATGCAGATGTCCACCTTTACTATTAGCTCTATCATGTGATCACTTGTGATTATAAACCAAAGATATACTTCAGTAGTGAGAGGCTCACAGTTTACAGAGGCCTCAGCAAAATCTGGAATAGGTGAGGAAAAGGCACAGTGAGATTTTCAAACTGGGGCTTCTATACCTGCTCAGTGGTGTCTGCATTCATATTTAATGACAGGTCCCTAAAGAAGACAAATTACTTTGGAAAAACAGTGAAGAGAATAGAAATACTAAACCAGGAAAGAAAAATAGGTTCACCTAAGCCTCTGAATCAGAAGAGCTGCAGACCCCTTAACTTCAATTACTTACTGTAGCCATCACCTGGCATGCTATTACCAACTCTATCACACAAAGCTTCCTTGGTAAAAAATTTTCCTCTACTAAGAAAAAACCACAGAACAAAGCCACTAATCTGCACCAATGGCAGGTGAATTAGTAAGTGTAAAGAAGTGGCATATACATGAATAACAATAAAAGTCAAGGGCAATGCATAACAAAATTTTGAGTCATATGCTTTCAGCAGAACAATTCTGCTCTGTAATTCTTCAGAACATTATAATAAATTTTATTTTGAATATAGCTCCTTCATTAGGAATACAGAGTTTGATGTTAAGTCTTTTATATGAAATGCTCCAAGGACAAGAACTGTCTGTATCTTATAAGACTCTAGCACAATGTCAGCACTTATCAACTGATGAATAAGTAACAAAGGCTTAGTCATGTAATATTTACAACAGAATTCTTACCAGTTCTGCAAGGAATAATGATAAATCACTATTTAAGAGTCAGAAATTGAAGAAATGGGCAGATCATCCAGTACATTTATCTTGAAAGCTAAACTGTCCCCTCTGCAATGTAGCTTAATACCTTAACAGAAAAACTTTAAGTATTTCAAATTATAACTGCCCATGGGAGTCCATTTTTCTGCTCAGAAGTTACACACTGCAAGGAATTTAGAAAAGATACTTGGCTATTTCTCTTTTCATTTAATTTACAGCCTTACCACAACCATTCCCCTCCTTAGTTCCTCCTGATGGATAAACTATTCTGTTGTCAGACTGGATGAAGAAGAGTAATTTTGTTTAGCAACTTTATCAGAACTGAACTGTCTCCACACACCATGTTAAAAACAAATAATTAGAAATCCTAACAAAAATAATTTCCTTGCAAAAGATGATTTTAGGTTATGGTTTCACATAATATGCTTTCCAGGAATAAAATAATGTTCACTGCTGTTCTCCAGACATCTTCTAATCTTGTATCTTTCTGAAATAAAACAGTGTCATTGGATTAGTGTCACAGGCCTGAAAATACACCCTTCTGTGAAATGAGGCCTCTGCACCAAAAGTGTTCCTCTCAGTTGTATCTAGAGTGCTTATACATGACAATAATACCATTTTATCAGCACTCACCTTTTCTGAGAGTTTTCCTGTAGTGTTTTTTGAGTTGTTGAAAAATTGTTATTATACCTCAGCTGTATGGCACTGAGTTCTAAAGAACTTCTCAGTCACTACAAGGAAAACCTGCCAGATTCTCATCATTTTTGTTCAATAAATGAACATCAATACAAGCACTGTTAAAAAGTAATACATTTCTTCAGTCAAAAAAATGCAATTCATAAAAAATGATCTGTGCTTACCTGTTGTATGCCCACAGCATAGGTTTTTAAAAAGAAGTCTGAGAATTCAAAGTATTCTTTAGTCACATTTCCAGGACTTCCATATCTTTAAAAGGAAAAGGACACAAATATTTACACTGTGAGAAGTGCATGGTGTCAGGAAAATACAGTACTTCCTAAACCATACAGGACCCTGAGTGGTCTTGGATCAGCAAAGGAAAAATTTACCAGATTCCTTCAAAGCCATCCTTTCCCATGTAACACCTCACTTCCCTTTTCTTAAATGATCCCAAGGTAAGATATTATACTCAAGTAAACATGGCTTTTTGTCACAAGCTCTCTAACTTCCATGTTTATGGATTTCTTTTCAAATCTTCCCCTGCCTTTATGTTTGTTAATATAAACACTTGTAGCTGAGTGTATTAAAATAAATATGTAGATAAATAGATTTACTTTTCCTGTGGGGCAAGTTTCTTGCCATCTTAAGGGTGTCAAATCATTTCACTAAGAGCTGAGACCAGCAGTTGTGCCAGAGCAGCAGCAGGAAAACATCTTCAGTGACCAGGAGCTGTTAAATTGCTCAAAGTATCTTCTCTACTTGCATGCCCAGTAATGGTACAGACCTGTAACCCAAATTTAGTTTCTAACCAGTCACCTTTCAAAGAGACGAGCTACAATATGCAATGCCCACTTTTTGCATTTCCACCACACCAGCTCTGGTCTGTCATCTTCATCAATTTGCAAAGTCTCCTACAAACAAATACATTAATTTTAAATTAGTTATGTCATCTGTTGAGAAGCAATTATGTTTTAAATATTCCTTGCTAAGTAAACTAATATAAAGACACAGCATGACTAAAGCTTTGATTTTGTTAACAGTTATATGAGACTCAGGAATTTTCAGTTATCTTAATTAGGCAGTATAATGTCTATGTGCAACACCTGCACAATGCCTGTACTTTAATTTTAAAATTGTGCATATTTAAAAAATGCAAATTCTCAGATACACTTGAATACTACATCGCTCTGGCTCAAAAATCTAAGGATAAGAATGTTAAAAACACTTAGAAAATCTTTCCACTGACTGCTCCTCAAATGCCAACACACAAGATTCAGAGGTCTTCACAAAGCTAGAACTCACCAGAGGTACATTTCTATCAATGATGGTCCGGAAGATCTCCATCCACTGAGTCATAGTCTGGTTATTCACCAGCTGGAGGGGCAATGCATACTGCAATAAGGGAAAAAACACAGCTATGAAATACTATTTTTCTCTGTAAAAGGCAGATCTTTCTGCAGAAGTTACATTCTAAGGAAGATGAGGTTTTAAGTAAAATTAAAACCAATTAGGTTACATATCAACACTAATTGCATTTCTCTAGGTACAATTTGAAAGGGAATTTCTGAGCAGACACAATTTGAGGAAAGTTCCTCAGTCTAAGAACCTGCCAACCATCTTTGTTTTTCTTCTTCACAATAGCCCAGGTACTTTTTAGGATTACAGCAGTATCAGTATCACAGGGCTTTGGCAAACTAACAGCATTTTAGCAAGCAAAACGTACTCACTGTACAGAACCAGAGGACACAGCCTTAAGCTGCACCAAAGGGAATATAGTTTGGATATTAGGAAGAAGTTTTTCATGGAAAGAGTGATAAAGTACTGGAATGGCCTGGCTGGGGAGGTGGTGGAGTCACCACCCCTGGATGTGTTTAAAAAAAGACTGGATGTGGCACTCAGTGCCATGGTTTAGTTGAGGTGCTGGGGTATGGGCTGGACTCAATGATCTTGAAAGTCTCTTCCAACCTGGTCATTCTGTGATTCACTACTACTACCCAGCCACTATCCCATAAACCTCACTTCTCTACAAAATCCAAAGAAAAGTAACAATATTCAGCCAAGTTATTGAAAAGAAAAATAGAATCTTGGTATTTTTTAAATTCTCCATCCATTTAGTAACAAAGTATTTTAGCTTTTCAACACACCCTAAGGATTTTCAGGCTGTTACTTAAGAAGGATCTGGTTTGGTTTCTGATTGTAAGTACTCCTTCACAAAAAACTCATCTCAGTAAAATCCAAACCTATCTCTCTGAGGTGCATGTGCCTTAAAACATAGTATCTGCCAGATTTTCAGCAGGTAATGAAAATGCCTCCTAGTGAAGTGCAACATTTGACAATGACACTACAATATTCATTACTGACACTTTCAGAGACCAACCACATGGTCTAGATACCTAGTTTGTAGCAGGCTATTTGCAACTTTATAAAAATAGGAACACTTCTCTAGTGAGCTTACAGATACAATGTGCAGAAGCACCCTGCATTCATAAAAAATTTAATCTGGGTGATGATGTGACCAGCTTCAAGGTAGAAAAATCTATAAATATCCTACTTCTATAACAGCTGTTTATTGTACATGACTTTTCCCATCCAAAAGGGTATTCTTATTCTATCACATCTCTGAAAGTAGTGAAGGAGGTCCTTGTGCCTAGCAAAGTAAAAGTTTGTTTTTCCTCTACACAGATGCCAACCTGGACAAGAGCATAGAAGATTTTTAAGATTTGTTTCTGAAGCAGCACAGAGTAATGGGAGTTATCAGGCAGAAGCTGGATCATCTGCTGCTGAATCCGAGGCAAAAATATTTGCATGGCTGCTATGAGGGGATCTCGTTCCTCTGCCTTTTTGTACCTGCAATGGAAACAAAAATGTTGATCCAGGATCTACACACTGGTGATTCTAATGTCTATTCCCCACCAACAGTTTAATTTTGGTGCCCTAAATAAAATAACAAAAAAAGAATATCCAGCACTCACTCAATCACTCTCTCCTCCTCTAAGCCCCATCTGAACCCTTTGTGCAAATTCACTAAAAATACCTATAAATAAAAAAATGGAAAACAATAAACATTGCCTTACACAAAGGCAGTTACTGAGAGGAAGAACTGCTGTTCTTTACTACTTAATTGTCACCTCACAGGAGCAGGGATTTGAATTTCTCTGCTGTTCATACCAATGCTAAACCCAAGTTGGGTGCTGAACAAATGGGAGTGAACAGCCATTGAAAGGGAAAGACAATTCCTTGCTTTGGAAAACATTCTCTTTCTCCATTTACATTCCTTTTGTGTGGTTTATACATATGTTTCTAACAATAGGCAATTAAAAAAAAAGTGATAAGCCCCACTACACTGCTCCTAATTTATGCTGTGTGGATTTAGACTTCCTGCCAGGAAGATGCTACAGGTAACAATATGCAATAGCAGTATGTGACAATGATAGCACTGTATTCATGACATAAAAGCAGAAAATAATTTGCATTCATACATTTAGAATTTGGGGTATCCTCGAACAAAGAAAGTTATAATCCTAAGGATATTTTTTTACAGCCAGATCCAAAGTATAAAGTCTCAAGAAAAAAGTTGCAGTAAATCCATACAGACTATTGCTGGCAGCTCTGCTTTCAATTCACTAATGATACAAAGATGATGAATATTTTTCATTTATTTGCAGGAAAGGAAGCATTTGATAATTATTAATTCCCATTTTCTGTCTGAAATCCCTTGTAGAACTGCCAGTGCTCTTAAGAATGTAGTTTTCAGCAATCAACTTAGACTGAAATTACCAATTCCTCATTTACTGATGGACATCAACTTACTCATAAGTCTTCACCAGCTGATAGAGGCACAGGAGGCTCCCAAGCCAGCTGCCACTGTTTGGAGACTGCAGGTAGTATCCTATCTTGTCTACCACAGCTGTCCAGTGGCCAGGGAAGTCATGTTTAATGATGGCACGGAGGCACATGGTCAGCTGGGCTCTAGTGCAGGGGGAGAAAAAAAATTAATTGAATAGGGTCATGGCATAGTGTTTAAATTAAAGGATAAGTCCCAAATCTGGGTTTATTGGCTACAATACCTATATTGTGTCATAAGCATCAAACATATTTTGACAGCACTGAAAGAGTTCTGCGAGTAGCAGAGGAAAAGAAAGAAAAAAGAGTTCTGGAAGTAGCAGAGGAAAAGCAAGAAAAAAATCCGACTGGATTTAACGTAAAAGAATAAATTAATTTCAGAAGATTTTAGCTACTTTTCTCCCTCCCCCTTCACATGCATCAAGCAGTATTTTAAAAGAATTACTTGCTCATGGAACCAGCTAGCTTTGTGCTTTGACAATGAATGTTTATACTTGCTTATCAAGCTGAAAGCAACCACAAAAACGCAAATTTGTATGTTTTCATTAAAGAATAATGGCCTGTGTTATGATTCAAGCCACAGGCTCCTCAAGAAATTACAATTTTCCTGGGACCTTCTAGAACAGCACTTTCTCAACCTCCAAAGCATATGGCAGAGCCAATTAGTTAAACATCATCTTACTGTTTCTCTCCTGCCACACATTTTTAGATGCCACTCACAATGGGGAAGCAAGACAGAACTGTTGATTGACTAAACTGAGGTGTGATTAAAAAAGCTGAGCAGCACTGAACTAGAACCTGTGGAGAAATACTTTTAGTTCTGCTAAGTAATGAAAAAACAAAGCCTGTAGAAAATATCAGTTCCCATCTATCAGCCTCACTTGAATTAAAGGGGTGAAAAATCATAACTGTATTGTGTTTGAGATTCTTAACTATTCTTCCAGCAAAAGCAGAACCACAATTTTTCATTCTTTTAATACCTTAAAACCAAGAACCCCAATACATAGTTAAATACTGGGGTTACAGATAAAAATCGATAAAGTAATTAAGGAAAGGGCTACTAGAAAAAAGGAATCTTGGACAGTATTTCCCTGAATGGTTAATTCCACATTGCAGACAGCCCTGAATACACTATCTGCCTGGAATAAGCCAAACAGACAGGCTGTTACTACAGCAAATGTTACAAGACACTTTGAACACCCTTAGAGGATAAACCACACCACAGGGCTCACTGCCAGGTTACTACTTTTCTAAAAAACACCTATGAATAAGTGTAAACAGATTATTATTACTTTGGCTAAAAAAGTACTTGTCTCATCTTCCAAAACATAGAGATTCTCATCTTAACTGTGGTGGTGCTCACGGGGGGTCCCAGGATGAGGGAAGGAGATGAGAATGTTGACTCCATATTTCAGAAGGCTGATTTATTATTTTATGATATATACTATATTAAAACTATACTAAAAGAATAGAAGAAAAGATTTCATCAGAAGGCTAGCTAAGAATAGAAAAGAAAGGAATGAACAACAAAGGCTTGTGGCTCAGACAGAGTCCAAGCCAGCTGACTGTGATTGATCATTAATTAGAAACAACCACATGAGACCAATCACAGATGCACCTGTTGCATTCCACAGCAGCAGATAACCACTGTTTACATTTTGTTCCTGAGGCCTCTCAGCTTCTCAGGAGAAAAAATCCTAAGGAAAGGCTTTTTCATAAAACATGTCTGTGACATACAACATCAGACTGGCAGGTGTGAAAACCTGAGCAGCAGAAGCATGTGTGTGCAATGTAAGGTACCTGACTAAGTCAGGAGAACGAATGATTCCCTCCACAATGTTATCCCGAATCTGCTGCCGATCGTTCTCATGGATGTTAAACGGGAAAACCGCTTCTCCAGGGGGTGGCTCACGGTCTGGCCAGTACTGGGTCACCATGTTCTTCAGGTAAATGGCAGCTAAGGACAGACAGCACGGAAAGCATAGTTAAATTCTAAAGAAAAAGAGTAATTTAATTCTACACATTGCCCAGTGCTCAACATGCAGAATGGCTAAAAGTAGAACAAAGAGTTGAAAAGACAACTGAAAACCACCACCTGAATTCTTAACAATTATGTGCACTGAGCACAGCTGAATCAGAAAAATTTTTCTTATGATTTCACACAAGATCAGGCTCAAGCACCTGATCAGAACAGACTAAGATAATACTTCCATCAGCATCTATCAAGGTACATTTTTACAACAGTAGTCTTCCATAAGAAAATAATATAAGAAAATACTTCCATCATTCTAAACAAGCCAACAAAAATGTACTTATGTGTGTTTTCACTCACTCCTGAAACAAGGACTCAAGCTCAGTAAGTGAAGTTTTGGAACGCTCGTGCAAACAAATCACTGCACACACAGATGGGACACTGCTTGGGGAAATGCCCAGTATGAAACTGGCACATGGCCTACCTTCTATTCAGACAGAAATGTTTGTTGTGAATTCCCTAAGCTTTATTTCACTATTAGGATTTCCCATAATACCTCTGAATTGTTCCCCTCTGTCTCACATGAAAAAAACAAGAAAAATAAAGTTAATCTTCAACAGAAAATAAAGCAGCATTAATGCATCAGTACTAAAATGCCTGAAGGCATTCTTCAGGAAACATAAGAAATATGGTATGAGGCATTAAAGGAATGTTCTTAATAAACTCTTATGCCTGGACACTGTTTTGGTTGATTACTAGCTAGGGTTTTAAAGTAGAAATAAGATATCCTTGGGTACAATCATTTCTTTTAGTGATAAGAAATTGCAAAGCATGAAAATATGTAGTCTGTAAAATGTTTTATAGGAGCAAGAGGAAAAAAGCTCTTTGTCTATGACATGCCAGACTAGTCAGACAAGAAACAGTCCTGAAAGACCAGCCCAAGACTTTAATTCATTTTGTCCATAGATCTTGTTATTATACAAATTTTTTGCTTTTAAAAAATTCCCAGGGAAATCTGTTGGCTTGCAAATATGACTTAAATGTGCATCTCCGTTTTACACCTCTCTTCTCTATATAAAAAAAATTACATTCTACATAGTTGGTTTTTTCCCTGAATGGTATTGAAATGAGAGATTAATTTATAAAAATGACCTTATGGAGTTTAGATTAAGCCTCAAACTTTATCACAGAATGGACTAACAACACCATTCAAAGTTGGATTATCTTTGAAAAAATAAAGGCCAGCATGACAAACAGAATATGTCAGCACGCTCCAAAGCACTCAGAGGATTAATGGGATCTGCACAAAAAAAACCCCAACAGTGCTTCTATGGGAAATGCTGTTCCACAGGATAAAAACAAAGCTGTGAATGAAACAGTATTAATTAATTTACTGAAAGGCCTGAACAGTCTCTGTACCTGACAAACATTACAGAGGAGTAGTTAAAATGGATTATGAGAACTTAGAATCTGATCTTCCACAAATGCATACACTAAAGTTAACTGCACCACTACACCTGAACTCACACACACAGCTGAGCAATCCTTCCAGACATGCTCAGACTGTAACTGTGCAACCTATCAGTGATGTGGCCTTCCTTCATATCTACTTATTCAAGCCACCAAGATACTGACTAAATGTGTGTGGCTACCCTTGATCTGGGAATTAAGGAGTGATTTCCCTTTTACAGAAATTTTCACTTTTCCAGAGAAAAGAGATTCAAATAGAGAAACACGCACTCAAATGTGATACCCTTTTCTATTTTTAAATTCACACTTGTCTTGGCATCATCACTTCTGTACCAGCAGGAGAAATAATACCTAAGGGTTCTCAGTTCTGAGTAGAAATCATGCTTTGCTCCTATCAGTATCACAGCAATCCAGCAGGGATCACTATACACACAGGGAAAGCCAAAGTAGGACTCTATCCTATACCCATGGTTTCATGCGACCCTCACGATGAAAAGAAACAGCAAAGATAAATCCTTTTCATTTCTTCCCCAGAGCAAACCTGAACTGCCTTACATTGCAACAGTTCCAGAGTCTGTTCAAGGAGCAGAGTGACTGAAATAAAAGGGAACAAGAGATTTCATCTCACCTGCTTGACGCACTGGAAATTCAACCTGATCAGATACGATGATTTGCAGCAGGCTTGGAGCAAAGTTGATGATCTTATAGGACTGAAACACACAGACAACACAGTTAGTAAGTCACTATGTTTAAAGCAGACTGCATTAGCAAATGCTGAATGATGAATATAGACTAAGGATTTTGCACTGCATTTGCATCCTCCTCATGATGGATGAAAGGTTTTGGGAGTTGAATTTACCCAGACCTGCAGAAATCCAAATAATTCCTTGTAAAAACAAAGCATGTAATTGCACATGGGCAGAATAAGTAATGTGAAAAGGTTATTTATCAGTTACAGATTAGTGATAAAGAATATTTAAACAATTCTAAGAATACATAGTGAACAGCACTAGATGACTGTCTTTGAATTACTCAACTTAGCTCCTTAAGTCACACAGACATTGACAAGCTCCACCAATAAATGTCATTTATTAGCAAAACAGTGTGTGGCAGAACAGCAATAGCAAAGAGATTTTTAAAAATCATTTAGAATTGTTTTCAAGTGTAAACAGCATCTGCATTAGCCATATACAATTATCTTTTAGCAAACTAGATGTATAGTGCATCTCAATAAAAACTGGGGAAACAGTGGGACAAACATTTTCAATTAAAATCAAGTGTAGGCAGATAACACTTCAAAATCCACAGCCTTCATGGGAACTTTTCAAACGCTACATCAGCCATGCAGCTGAAGAATTTCAAAGAGAAAACAATGCTCAGTGAACTTCTGAGCAAAGCACACCAGATTTAAAAGATGTGACAACCTGATAGCTTTATCCTGCTGCCATCCACCAGGGCTCCTCCAGCGAGGAATCGCTGACTCAGCGTGCTGCAGTTACTACTAAGCCTTGGCAGATCAGTGCTGGTAGGTCAGATCTTTCACCCCTTGGATCCATGTGTTTTATGTTCAAAGAGAGGTTTCTCAGGGCTAGATGGCAGCAGCTTTCTGTATTTCACCTTTTATAGTGTTTCTTCCCACTAGATTATGCCTGGCAGTTCTATGGTTGCTCCCAGAGTTGTGCTTAAAGGACAAGTATTGAACATCCTCCTACAGAACTCTGCCTCATTCAAAAGCTGTGAAATAAAAGATACTTTCTGCCCTTCATGTCCCCAGCTCTTTGATCTACCATATCCATAACAAGGTGAAATCACACTGCTTTCATGATGCCTAAGTGTCCCAGCTGCATCGCGACACTATCATTCAATAATTTCACCAAATCACTTAACTTTCTGGCCCTCATTTTATTCACTGTAATGATAGTGTAATTCTAACTCAGAGACTCATTTGATGTTTATAGAGTAATCTGAGATCTGAGATAAAAGGAGTAGTGGCAAATCAAAAGCATACTCTCCTGCAATTTCCTTCTCTATAAACTTTAATTATCCCTAAGAAACGTTCCAAATAAAGTAAAAGCTGTAACATCCAGCACAGGAACTCCATTTATCTACAGACATGCTGAACTTGTTGAAGCATACTGGATTCCAAAGGTCACCTTTTAATCCAGTAGCCTGGAGTACAAAGCTTGCCCTTCAGTCACTACTGGACAACATTGGTGTGTTCTGACAGGGCCACAGTCAACTGCAGCATCCTCCAGCACACAACACCCAAGCTGCACGGAGGTAAGGAAAGCATGAAAAATCACAGCAGCACAGAAACCCAAAACCATGCATGAACTCTAACCGTCCTTTTTGTTCTCAACAGTGCCTGTACACTGCTCTCAGACCCAATCTACAAAGCTTTTACTACTATAAACACACCAATTAAAAATGCAGCTTTGTGGGGGGTGTTTTGTTGTTGGTGGTTTCCAGCTGCAATCCCACCAGTACCACATTTAGGCTGGACACAAATTGTGCTAACAATATTATTCCCCTTTCCCTGGCCTAACAGTTTTTACTGAATCTCCATTAAAACCACTGCTAGGTCAGGAAGCTTTATGAGTACTACTTGTGCTGGTGCACAACTGCTCTCCCTGAAGTTTTGCCAGGATCCACACAAATACGGTCATTTGCCTCCGTGCCAGACGGGCTCAGCAAGCACCCGGAGTGACAAAGCCCCGTGCCGCAGGCGGAGGGACAGTGTCCCCGAGGGGTGCCATCCCCAGCAGCACAGCGCTATGTGCGCGTCTTTACACCTCACACACCGCCACCCCTGCAGAGATCGCCGGGCCCATTAAATCCTTCTGTTCCCTTCCATTGTCACGCCCGGAATTTAGGTTTTTACATAGCTCTGTTTACTACTCGTTATCGGAAACAAGAAGACTGTAGAGATCAACAGAGACTGTGAGCCCACGTTAGAAACAAGACACACGATTCTGTTGTATTTGTGAAGCTCGAATTACATCCTGCTCATTTGTGCAGCAACAAACCCGGGTCAGGAAAACTACATGCTGCTTGCAGTTTTTAGAACAGAGGACTTTTTAAAAAGCTGCATGCAGCAACATTTTTCCTATACCAGCACATTCTCGTCTGTTTAGTTGTCATGCTAATAGTGATCTTGGGATGTGTCCCTTCCCTGCGTTGCTCCGGACATCAGCAAACAAAGCTGCACCCATCACAGGAGCAGGTGCAGAGCAATTGTCAGGTGTATATTGTGACATGGAAATGGACGTGGAAGAGACCTTGGAGCTGGATGAGTCCAACAAGACAGTTCTTTATATCACTGCAGCGGCACCTTAACAAAAGGAGAGCAGAAATATTGTCAGTGCCACAGGAGGAACACAAAACTATCTGCTGATTTTGAAGAGCTGTGCCCAGGAGCCGCAGGGAGCCACCAGATGGCTGAAATACACCTTCAGCACAACGCCCACAACACAGCACGGGCCTTTGTGCACTTGGTGAATAATCACACTGCCCTGAACCCACACTGCTGGGATCCGGGAAAACTTCTTGTCAAAGTGCCGATCCGCTGGGGCACGAGTTTATTTTGAAAGAGAAAGTGAAAGTTTTTGAAAAGCAAATTTTCACTGAGTACTTACAAAGAGCAATTATGTTAAAGGTGTGTAAAACACATACAGGCTGCTCTTGTATGAATCCCAGATTGGAGCATTTATCTTAAAAGAGAATCTCACTTAATTTCCACTGGGATTAAGAGGATGGGATACAGCAGTGTGCAAGGCTAGCAGCTACACTGGGAAAGGTATAATTGGGAAGGCATAATTGGGTAAATTTACAGTGGTAGAGATGTATATGAGCCATGCATGTTGTTCCATCTGTGTCTACTCTCTCAGGATCTGTGCACTGCAGCTGCACAGCTTTTCGCACTCTGTTCCTTCCCTGTGTCACCATCACAGCTCCAGGCTTCAAAAGATCAGAGAACACATCTTTTCTGCCTATCTCCTCTTCCATTTGATTAGGTACAGAACATATGACAGACAAGTGAGCCTCAGATGGGCCACTGAAAAACATCAAGATGAAGACCATCACTTATAAAGGGCCAGAACACAAGGAGAGATAAGTAGCAAAAACTACATTAAAATCTCCCCAAATGGATCCTACTGAAGCAAACACTTCTCACATCTAATGTTCATATTTGGCTCCCAGGTTCTCACAGATCATACACTGCCAAACTCATTTCATGAAGCATTATTCTTGTGTCTTGCTTGCTGTCACATTCAAAGACCAAAACTGCTCCAGAACCTTCCCACTGTGCTGATGGCAGCCACAGTGCCTGAGTGCAGAATGGCACTGAAAGGTGCTGCTTCCCCTGCAAAACATCAGGACACTCTAGCACAATGAATATGGGAAATCTGGAAGCCTTCCTTCACATTCTGCAAGCTCAAATCATCCTTCTCCACCAGTAGTAAACATCATTTTTGTACCTCTGAATATAAGAATGGCACATAAAAAGAGCTGAAAAACAAGGCACTGCATCTCTGTTTGCAAAAACAAACACACAGAAGAAATTTGTACCCTGAATTAATGAGCAATGAACTTTTTACAAAGATAATTTCAAGGCTTAAATACATCTGATCCACGTGCTCAGCTACCAGGTCTACCAAGTCTTATTTTCTGTTTCTGAGTACTGAAAATGTATACTTAAAAATTCCACTGGCAAGCTTAGGAGTATTTCTGCAGTTGTTAATAGCATTTCATTCCGGTTTTTTTACACTGTCAGTCAGAGACAGTTGTTAAAACAAACCAGAACTTCAAAAGATACTTTTTTCTTTCCCTGCCTATATGCAAAGATACTAAGTAGGGTGGGGAAAACACTGTTTTCACAGAGAGGGAAAATAAGCCTGTGTAAGAACCCACCTGAATTTCTTTCCTGTATGGGTTCTGCTGCCAAATTCATCCAGTATCAAAGAAACTTCACTTTCCATATAACTTTTAATTATCCAAGTCAACTTCCTCATCAAATTGGTCTCAGATTTTTCCCTCTGGAAAAAGGTATCGTGAAGTGCTCACTGGCACTTACAGAGTGGCCTTAAGATCCCTGCCTACTATAGCAGCCAGCTCAACAAAGATGTGGAAAGATTTGGAAGGAAGCCAAACTTTATTCTGGATTCTTCTGCTTTTGGGTAATCTTTTCACACTTCTTCCAGCACTGCTACTCAGTTGCTGTCAAAGCCAAATTATGTAACTCCTACTCAATATTTAAAAAGCCCAACTGTATCTCTGCAATTGAGTTCTTGTTCTCTCCTTTGCTACAGGCCAAAGGAATGTGTTACTGCATGTTGGGGCACTAAAGATTAATGTATAAAACCTGTATGGGAATCCTATCTGAACTGGAATTAGAATGACTCAGTATGTTCACTAAAGTATATTTCACAGCACTCCAAGAACTGGCACATGAAAGCAGTATATAACCATAATATAAATAAATAAATGAACCCAGCAAAAGTCCTTGAAATCCATGAGACAGACGTAACAGGAGTAATAGCCTGGAACAGATACTGACAAATGATGCACAGAAACTGAGTCCATTTCTTGGTATGATACCTAACCATTCTACCAAGTACAGTGTGAGTGATAAATATCATCATCAAGTGCACTCTAATTACATTACAGAGTTGAACTAAAAAAAGGCAGGGCAGGGAAGCAAAAGAAAAATAGGGGGAAGGAAAGACATGTACACTTAGAAACCCAAGAGGCTAAAAGGGAAATGGCAGCAATTACATGAGATAGACACTGACTTGGCAGGAAACTGCTCCAGTTTAGCAAGAATCAGATTTCAAATAAATCCCACACTTACAGTTGTGTTCAGACCACAGAGAGAAGTGAAGTTTGTTCATGATTTCAAAGTAGCATCAAGCAAGGAGAAAGATCAGAAAAATCCTACTAAGAACTGAATGATCTATAGGAGTGCATCAACACAAATGGAGTTGGGTAAAAGGCCAAAGTACACAGTCAGGGACTCAAGGATGACAGAACTTCTCCTGAAAACTGGAGGTTTGTGAGTGAAGAAGAACAAGAATAAAAGGATCAGGGGACTTTGGTATATTGAGTAATAAGAAACATGCAGATGTTGGACACAAAGAAGATAATTGTAGATTTAGTATTTAATGAGGTATTAGCAGCTTTGAGCACAAGACTTTCTGGAACACTGCAAACACAAATGACCAGACTCCACAAGAAGGATTACTTCAAAGGGAAATTAGTGGAGAGAAGAGCTGTGCTCCTCTTACTAGATTTCATAAATTCAGCTTTATGATATGGCAAAGGAAACACAGCCTGCTGAGGCCAGAAAAACAGGCACTAGGGGATCAGCCTCTGACAAAGCTGACAGAGAGGCTATCAAGAAACCTGAAGTAAGGTTGGCACAAATGGATATAAATGGACCATAAACCAATTTTGGCTGAAAACCAACACTTGTTTCTAGCTGCAAGAGGAAGAAAACTCACAAGCAGCCTTCTAATAGATATAAAAAGGACCAAAAAAAGGGATCCCAATTCCATTTCTGAATGCACTTAGGTTACAATTCAGGAGGCAGACAGCAAATTCATTGATTTGGGTGTATCTTTATGCAGGTGCAGGAACATACAGAGGAGAAAGAAGCATTTTCAAACATGCTGGGACTTCTTACACATAGAAAAGCTTTCATTCATGTAAACTCTATCCCCCATGCTCTACACTGCAGGCAAACTGGAGTCAGGGCTATTAGGATATTGCTCTGAAGGACTCTGCACTGGAGCAGCACTGGGGTGCCCACAGGCAGGCACTGTCCTGGTGCACTGGCAGGATTTGCAGGGTCTGGGCAGCTCCTGGGCTCAAAGCTCAATGCCAGGGCACGCTGCAGATGAGCCCACACAGGCAGGTTTTACCTCAGCACCCCTGTAACTATGACACAGAGCAAAGGTGACCCCTGTGCTGTTCAGCCAAGGGCTCCATCACCACTTATTGACAGAGAATTTTCTGTTTGGTTGGTGGACTGGTCCCTTTGCTAGAGCAGCACCTGGATTGCAGCCCTTGCAGGAGCACAGGGACATGTCAGCACTGCCATCAGATACAGGGGAGGGGAGTCTGACACGTTGCTTTGAAGCCTTGCTTCAAAAGCACTAAAAAGCTTCAAGATGTCAAAGTCCCACTTGAGCAACGTTGCTCAGGAGCACTTTTGTTCCTCTCATCCAGAGTCATGTCAAACCCAGCACATTATGTCACATACATCATGCTTCACCTAGTAACAGGAAGACTGCACAAAAATAGGAATGTCTCAATTCCAGGATTCATTCTTCATAATAGTTAGAAAAAAGAAAATGCATCAAGTATTTCGAAAGAAAATTCTGCATCTCAACCTGTTCTCAGTAAGTCTGCTTGCACTCTTGAATCTAAAACCTGTGTCTTTCATGAGAACTGCACTATCCATCACTTAAACTTAGAACATTTTACAGCTCTCAGTCTTAAAATGCTTTCAAGACTGTTCCTGAGCTTCCCAGTACTTACTGGTGATGACAGCGTTAGGAGCAGGACCCAGGAGCTGCCTTTGCTCTGAACAGAACACTGTAGCAGCAGCAGTTTGTATTGTTGTTTAGACTGCTGTGCAACAGGCTGCTTACAAATACTCGTCATTTCTCTCTCAGCCCTTAACAGCAGGGATAAAAACAGATACTGATACAGTTATAAGGTAACTATGCCAAAAAGAGGAAAAAAGCCTTGCATCCTTATCTAAATATTCACAAGAGCATTTCCAATGCCCAGCACTTAATCCACTGATTTACTAAAGGAATTTACCAACGGCTAAAGCAAGGATTAGCTATATCTAATTCAGAAGGAGTTTTAAGTTGCCTAAATATAAAACTAAGCTGGAGGAGCAATCCTGAATAGCATAATTCCTGACAACCAATTCTCACTGACTATTTTGTTAACACACCAACACACCCAAAAAATCCCAAGTCCTCGACGAGAATTGATCACATATTCCATCAAAGCATAGAAATTAAAGTTTCATTAATGCTCTGCAAGGGAACTTTCTCTTTTCTCAAAGGTTCAAAGGTTGGGGTCACAGTTTCATTCAGTGCATACTGCTGCTACTCCAGGAAAATGTTTTTTCCCCCAGAGGGTGTTGGGCACTGGAACAGGCTCCTCGGGGAAGTGATCACAGCACCAAACCTGACAGAGTTCAAGAAGTGTTTGGACAACACTCTCAGGCTCATGGTGGGATTGCTGGGGACGGTGCTCGGAGCAGGGCCAGGGCAGGACTCGATGATCCTGACGGGTCCCTTCCAAGTCTGCATACCCCGTAACTCTGTGAATAACTGCAGGATGCCAGGACATCACTGCCCACGAAACCTAAGGCGCCTTGCTCCAAGCTCCCCTCGCCGTGCGGCCGGACGGGACAGAACGCGCCCCCGAGCGTCACTGCCGTCCGTCCCGTGAGCGCCAGGGCCACAGCAATGTCATCCCTCCAGCGTCGAGCGGCAGCGCCCCGGCCACGCCGAGCGCCGGGCTGCCGCACTCGGGAGCGCCCGGAGTCCCGGCACCGCGGGCAGCGCCGAGCGGGGGCAGCGACCCGCCCGGTCCCGGTCCCGGCCCCGCTGAGGGCGGGCAGGCGGTCCCGGCGCCGAGCACCGCTCGCCCCCCGCCCCTGGCGGCGGGGCCGGACGCCCCCGTGCCGCGCGTGGGGCGGGCCGCCCGCGGGTCCCCCCTCACCTGGTTGAGCTCGTTCTCGGCGGCGACGCGCAGCTTGGGGTCTATGGTGCCCTTCAGCGCCTGGATGATCCTGTTGGGATCCATCTCGGCCTTCGGCCGCCGGCAGGCAGCGCTTTCCCGGGGCAGCAGGACGCGCAGGAGCCGGCGCTAGCGCCGCCGCCCCCCCGTGCCACCAGCGCGGGCCCGCGTCCCCCACCCCCCCCGGCCCCTCTCCACAGCCATTCACCGGTTTGCGACAGCTGGAGATCGGGAAACGGGCGCTGCTTTACGGCCGCGGCGCCGCCTTCTGGCTTCGGGAAGGGGTCGGCGAGAGGCGGCCGCCATCTTGTTGTACGGACAGGAGCGCGCCGGCAGGGCGGCAGGGGGCGCGGTCTGCGGGCCGCGGCTCCATGGGGGCCGCCATGGCGCTGTACGGAACGGCGGGGGCGGCTCCCGCTGCGCCCTGCACGGGTTATTTTTAAATCAAGATTTTAAAATCCCATTTTTCTTTCTTAGTAGTTTTTCTAGGTAGCCTTTCAGCTTTCATGGCAGGCTTGGGCGCTCTGTATTTGTTATCCCGCGGGACAAGAATGAAGAGTGAGAGCACGGAGGCTGAACGGGATGATGAGGTCAGGTCCATGGAGGAGAAGTGACCCTGGTCACACTTATCCAGGTGCCCTGCGCAAGAACGACTGACAGCACCCAGGAAGGCAAATTTGCTGCGAGGGGTTTACTAAAACACACAGTTGGGTCACACGTCTTAATTCCTATTCTGCTTCTGAGCAGCTTTCTGTGTGATACTTGTCCTCATCATTATGTATATTAGTAGAACCTGGAAAGGGTTTGCTTGTGTGTGAGAGGGGGTGGGACATGCTTACCCTTCAGCTGTCAGCAATATACAAACACCACCTCCAACGCTTCAAAACACCTGCCCCACCCTGATTCTCCACCTCTTGCCTGTTATTTCCCCCCTTAAATCCTAGAACGTGCTAGTGAACCAAAGGAAGATTTAAGTGCAGATGTAAGAAAGATGTCTGTCAAAGGTGTAACTCTCAGGTAAACAGACCAGAAAAACTTCTGACTAATGTGGTTTTGGTGAGCCAAATCCTTTGGTTACTTCTGCAGGTGATGTTTCACATAATGTATACAAACCAGAGACGTGTGATTAACTGGTTGGAAGAACAGAAGGACTATTTGCTGTGCTTAGAAGGAGTGAAACAGAACAGCAATTACAAGATCATCCCATTAAATAGGTGTCTTAATAATACAGTTGGACAATATGTCATTTGTTAATTGTAATTGCAGTGTAAACCAAAATGTTAAAGCAGCTGGCACTAGAGTGATTTACTAATAACTTTTAAAATGTCCCTTAGTAACTTTGCCTCTAATTAAAAAGGAATCCAGCTGTCACAATAAATTGCACCTACCTGGCACAAGGAGATGTGCTTTCTCTTGTGGTTTTCATCACCTTTTGAAGTGTTGCAGAACATCTGATCATTATCTTTCCTTTCACCTGGGATGCAGGTCTACAGCAAGAAATCTTAGGCACTTCCACTGACCTTTCCCTTTCTTCTTAAAAGGAGATGGGAGTATGCTCAGTAATCATAAAATTCAAACAGAAACAATGTTAGTGTAAAAAGTTAGTGTACACATTATTAACTATGGTAATTCTTTGTTGCTGTCTCATTTTGATTAAGCTAATAAATTGTCCAGGGAAAACAGCCCACTTAAAAAAATCTTGGATTCCATATCATAGCAAATCCAAATTGCAAAAGGATTTGTAGTGGTGCATCTCTATTCCATTTTCCCAAATGACCATGTTATGGACTGTTAAGGAGCAGTTCTGTTTAATTCCATTTCTGTGTATTCATCCATGGTAGGTGAGCTTAAAAGTTATTAAATTTATTTATTGAAGGACTTCTGTAGAACTAGTGATGTCAAACATACCAATAAAGAACAGAATATCCTTAAAGGGTATTATAACATCTTCCTAAAATGAATTTTATTGCACTTACCACTTTATTTAAAATGGTACTTTCAGTGTTGCAAGCATTGTAATCTACCTGTTTCCTGGGTTTTCTGGATGCCAAATACTTCCTTCTGTACAACATGAACCTTCATAGATAACAGTGACTATGTTTATCCAAAAATAAGTTTAGTCATTAATTGAAATATTTCTATGTGATTTCATAAACTTTGGGATGAAAGTAACTGTAAGCAAGAACTCATATGCCTTTTTGTTAGAGCAAAGATTCTGTTAATATTTGGGGTTTCATCTACTTAAAATGAATGGTTGAGTTTGGTTTTTTAAAATCTGTTCTGCTATTCTGCAGATAAAAAATCTGAGGTAAAATTCAGAGATATTTCCTGTCAGCTCTCTAACTGCTAGTGACAGATGATCCAATGTGAAGGGACAAATGAGATATTAAAACCTAAAACAAATTAAATCAAAGATGCACCAATATGCAAGTAAGGAAAAAAAAAAAAAAGAATTATAGTACCAGGGAGATAATGCAAAGAAAAGATGTGGGTTTTTTAAAGCTCCAGATCTTTCCAGGTGTGCTATAACAAGTTTTGTAAAGTATTTAGAACAAACAATCTTGTTTTAAAACTCAGTTGTGAAACCAAGGATTTTCAAAGTAACCAGTTTGACATGAACAAAAATTAGACCTGGTTCTTTACAGAGTTGTAATCAAGATAACTGTATTAAATTCAAGAACTTTGGGGAAAACTTGAAAAGCCTTACATCTTGCAGGTTATTTGCAATTAGTCCTTTGACTTTTGGTGGTTTCGAAGTGTACTCTGGTGGGCTCTCAGCTGCACATTACACACTTTCTGTGGCATGGAACAGCCCCTCTTCTTTTCATGCCTTTAGGACAGCACCTGTAAGTTGTAGTTTATAACAGACTCTCCTGAAAAAGCATGAGAAAGAAAACAGCCTTTCTCTGTGTGATGTGCTGCAGGCTGAAAGCAAACCACTGTTCTCAGTGCAGGCTTTATTTCATTGTAGTGAACTAATGACTAAATGATAATTAATGATCACTAAAGTGATTGGATGTGTACTTAGCATAAGGCCTTCATTCCATACCAACCACTTCTCAAACCTTACTCTAGGGCCCAAAAGCTGTAGAAAGTGCCAGCTGTGGAAAAGCTGTGAACTAATGGACAGATTAGTACTTCACAATATTATTTTTTCAAGTACAACACTGCCAGGAAACATTCAATCCACAAATACAAATGCCTGAGGTTTCTTGCATTCTTAACAGAATTGTTTATAGTTGGGTGAAAATTAAGTTGATCAGAGACTTGTGAACAAGTGTGTAACTGAGGTTAATTCATTTTACCTGGTTATGGTACTGCATCTCTCCAATTATAATACACAACAGACTTTTCATATCATCCACAAGACATTTATAGGTTGAATAAAGAGTTAGCAGATAAATGTACTCCAATCTTCCAGACACAAGCCCTTGATCAGAGTTAAAATTCCCAAGCATCTCCCTCTCTGACAGGTTTGATGGAGTAGCTGTAGAAAACAAATCAGTCAGAGAGGTAGAGGCACCTAAACTTAACCAGCAGGACAGGGCAGTGACACAACCACTGCAGCCTGCAGGATGGAGGGTTCCTTAGCTGCAGAAACACAAGCCATGGCAGTGGTGGGAGACTATTCATTGTCTCCCCTCACTTCCATGACCTGGGAAAAACCCCACAAAAGTCACAAGTCTGTTGGAATTTTGAAAACTTTAAGAAAACATTTGTCACAGTTGAACCCCCCTCAGCAAGCAACTCAGCCATACACGGCCACTCCCCTGCAATGGGACAGGGAAAAGAGCGGGAAAGGCCAAAGTGAGAAAGCCTGTGGGTTCAGATAAAGACAGTTTAACAGGTAAAGCAGAAACTCAAGCAAAGCCAAGCAAGGAATTCATTCCCTACTTCCTATGGGTAGGCAGGTGTGCAGCCATTTCCAGGAAAGCAGGGCTCCATCACATGAACAGTGACTTTGGATGTCAGACACCACAACTCAAATGTCCCACTCTCCTCCTCCTTTCCCCAGCTTGTATTGCTAAGTGCATCATCATCATCATGTGGGCTGGGGTATCCCTTGGGTCAGCTGGGATCAGCTGTCCTGGCTTTAGCCCCTCCCAAATCCTTGTGCTCCCCACTCACCACTGGGGCAGTGTCAAAGGCAGAAAAGGCCTTAACTCTGTGCAATAACCAAAACATCCCTGAGTTACCAACACTGTATTGATCACAAACCCAAATACAGCCCCATACCAGTTCCTTTGACTAAAATTAACTCTCTCCAAGCCAAAGCATTACACTCTCCCATTTCAGGGTAGTTGCAATATTTGATGTCAAGAGAAGGAAACATAGAAATTAACTCTCTATGAAAACATAGTGTTTCTTACCTTTAAAGTTTATCTTCAGCAGGCTGCACAAGAGAAGTAAATCAGCGAGAATTTAGGTGGTATCCAATTTGCACAGCAGACAGCAATAGGAAATTCAGCAGAATGAGGATGCCCTTTTGTATGTTTAATTAGACCCAATTATAATCCTCACATAGTGAAGGCATTTTTCCTAATGAAATTATTCTATCAACTTCATTTAACAATTACTGAAAAAAAGACGTGTAAATAGAACTTACACTGTCAGACAGTATTTACATGAAAACTACACAGTAAAGTATTTCCAGGTCGTGAAACTCACCTGTTAAATGCTTTGCCCAGAAGCAGAATGAAGAAATAGGTCATTGGTCTGGACATACTGACTAGACTAAAACTGTGTCAGTAGAAAATGTACTGAAATATTCTGAAGTCCTTTGAGAAGCTTTGAAAACCAGTTATTAGTCTAAAAGCATAATGAGATATCCCTACCCTAGTGTTTATCATCATGGAAAAATTATATAACATTTTTAGGTATTTTGGAGATCAGAAGAGCAATTTTCTACCAGTGGATTTTGGCCAGCTATGGGTATGGAAAAAAGGTGCTGGGCTTGGTCTTCTCTAGTGTTTTTTTAAACAGTCTTAGCATTTAAGGTTCAGTTACAGCCTTTGGATTTGCTTCTAGTCTGAAACCTTCCTTAGGACAGTACCTGTTCAGTAGTACTTACCCTCCTTTTGGTAACAGAGGTTAGCAAAACCTGCATTCACAGCTGGCTAAAAACACAGTGAAAACCAACAGTTCTAGCTAAAAAAGTTGGATGTCTGAAACCTACAAGTCAATCATATTTTTTAGTTATTTTAAGGGATGAGACTTCTCCAAGTTGTGTATTCTTTTAAAATAAAAATAGCAGGACAAAGCCAGACATATCTTAAAGTAGCTACTACTTTAAAATTACTGTAGTAGAGATTACTGTGATTCAGGCTAAAGCTTAAAAACATTCACTTCTTTAAAAAAACATCCATTAGATAACCTGTGGTGAAGGAATTGTATAATTAATTTTTCTATTTCATCTTACCTGCACAATTCTGGCTGTAACTGTATTCTTGTTAGCTAGGAATGTAAAAATGCATCTTAAACAAGATACAGATCTAAAACTGGAATATTTACCTCTTATCAAATTAAACTGCCACTTATTCTGTAGTGGGTGTTCTAGAAATAAGCCTCTTTGTTGCCTAAAGTCAGAACTAGCATGTTTTAAAATACAAAATACAGGCTTAATGTACAATAGACAAGGCTTGACATTTTTGTAGTGGAAAAAACAAGGTTTCCCAAAGCTTGTCCTACCTCAACTTCTCTCAAAATTTGCTAAACCCATACTTGGAATATGAGCACCCTCAAAATCTGCATGAAAAGAAAGCTGAGCTTGGAACAAGATCTTTATGCCAGTAACTTTATGAAGCCATGCCAGGCTGGTTTTGGCATCTGCACGATAACAAGGGCAAACTGAAGCTGGAAGCTGTGAATCCACTTAGCAAGAAACAGCAGCTTTATACCAGGTCTGAAGTTGTTCAGTTCAGGTTCTTACTTATTTAAGTAAGCAGATAGCTGCTTTCACTCTGCATAGTTCTACTTCAGCCTTAGATACACCAGTCAGGCTTGTGCACTGGCTAATTTAGTACACTCAGATCAAGTGCTTTCTACTGTTAAAACAATTTACTGAAGCTTTTGAAAGGAGAGAGAGCCACTGACCTACCTTCTTACTAGTTCATATTACCATTTTAAACATTGAAACTATTTATAGTATTTGACACAGCAGCTCAGACAAGGACATACATCGTGGCTGTTCAGTTCTCAGGCCACAGGAGTGCTGAAGGCTGGTCTAAAAGCCAAAGAGCTTTAAGAAAGGGATTTCAGAAACAATTCCTACCATTTGTATTCAGGTTTGATGTAAAATGCAATCACCATGTTTCAACTAGAAATACCGAGTTCCTCAGCAGTTCTCTGAAATGAGGAAATGACTTGTATTAAAATCTGATTCAAGTCTCATGCAGGGGGGAAGCCATCCACATTTATGCTTCATAAAGTTGAATTCAACTTCAAAATACATTGCAGCTGAATAACAGCATAAGCCAGCCCCTTGAGTGACTGTTTGCAGGTTTAAGAATTTCAACTACTTCACTTCTGAAGGACTGATGCTGTGATGACCATGCCAGATTTTCACAGGGTATGTATTTAAAAGCAGTAGTTCTAATGAAGTATGTAGCATTGCACTTGGAATTTCTTAGCTTTTCAGGTAATTTCTTGACCTTTAGAAAGAAAAAAGGTAGCTAAATCTTGAATTCATTTTGATCAAGGTAACATTCTTGAGAATGGCATTAAGCAGGAACTAAATCAGAGTTAAATTTTAAAACAAATTAGCCTAAATTATTGAAACTTGGAGACCAGTTCTATGTAATATTCATATTCACCCCACATCAGGAAAAAGGTCAGTGATGTGTCTTAAAATTAAAACCACGGGCAAGATTAATACTAAAATGCATATTAACTTGTTTTATTGAGGCACAACAAGGCATTGTGAATAGCCCATACTTGAGGCAATCAATAGTGTAGTAAGCTGGACATTAATACAGTTTAGGGTAAGTGCAAACAATATACATTCACAGCTTTATTAGCAAGGCTACATCACAACTGATAAAGTGCCAAATTAGTGCTGATTCAGTACCCCAACTCCATGATTTCACCTTGCAAAACAGGACCACCATTTCCCACCAATAATGGAACCACATATCCTCTATAAAGTCAGTAATAAGTGCAAAGCTAGTCCCACCCCCCTCACCAAGGTGTTTGGAGCAGCTCTTTTGTAAACATTGCACTGGATTTTAGTCCTGATAAAGGAGGTATCCCGAAAAGGTGGAGTATTTCCAGCTGCTTCCATAGATGGCTCCCCGGTGCAGCCGCAGCCAGATCTGATCTCCCTGGAAGAGCTGCAGCACTGCATGGTTACTGGCTGTCTCGTGGTCAGGAGCCCCATCGTTGGCATAGGCCGACACAAGGACCTCCTCGTTCTTCATGAGATTCACGTACAGAGGGACATTGACAGCCAGTTTCAGCATGTGGAAGATGAAGACGTAGGTGCCATTCACCGGACAGTTGAACCTCCCGAGCTGGATATCAAAAGTTTCTCCGAGGTTATTGAGCAGCAGGTCAAACACAATGGGCTGGTCCAGAGTTCCAGGGGCCAGGTTGGATGTTCGGGCGGCGGAGAAGGCGACCCTCATCTGCTGCGGCAGCGGGTACACGTGCACCGGCAGGATGGTGGCGGCCTGGCTGCTCACCGGCACGTCCACGGGGGTGATGCTGCGAGAGTCCCCCTGCCCCGAGTCCCCACTGGTAAAGGTCTCACTGTCTCGTTCTGGGCTGCTCACCTGAGAGGAGTCGCTCCACCCTGCTGTTAAAAACCATGAGCAGCGGTGAGTATTGTAACAGAAGGACACCTTTAAGCCTGTGGGCATAATGTTAAGTGTACAGGCTTGGCTTTGCAGCAGATTGATCTTTGAGCCACAGCAAATTGTCAAAGGACCCCAGTGAAAACACAACTTTGAAGCTGGCTCACATTCATCACACTTGTATTGAGCAGAATGAGACATAACTGAACTATGAGCAATTACTTATACTTCCAAGTAGGAGAGGGCAGCAGGTTGTAATACAGGGAACTGCTGCTTTCTCCTAGTCAGGTTATTTGTGAAGTTCAATAAGGTACCATTGTGTCAAAATTTTGACATGAATGCTCCAGACTAAAAATAGTGAAATTAAATCCTCTGTAATTGTAATTGTTTTTGCTTTAGTGTATCGTATCAACTTAAAAAGCATATGCTAACTTCTGAGAAGAAATAAAACGTAATTCTGAAAACACTGACAAAGTTAGAGGCAAGTCATCTTCAATACCTCAATTTTCACTTCATGTTACTCAACACCATCATTCCGCAGTTGCATTTCTTGTAGACCTTCTCTACTTATGATGCTAGAATATTTTAAGTCTGACAAACTAGTGTTGCTTTTACATCTTCTGCACCTCACTCCCCAAAATAAAGCTGTTAATCTTTCAAAATATCCAAGTTAAAAGGGTGTAGAATGAAAACCGTATTAGATCTGAGAAATTTGGAGCAGTCACAGTCAAGTTGCAAACCATTGTTATTTCCACAGGAAAACAACACCTTAAGACAGACATTAAAATAAGTGAAGTTGCTGTGAGATCCTAATGCTAATGAGTACTTTCAGAAGAGAACTAAATAGGAGATGATGGTGAATTAACAGCTGATGAAACATTCTATCCCTCAAGCTAGGATATGACCTGCATTATCCTAAAACAGCTTATACAATACGCTATCATTTCTCTTTAGTCTCTAAAATAGAGATCTACAGCTACTCTTCATCTCACTTCTTACCTGTAGCCCTGGAAGTCCATATTTTTCCAGCACATACAGTAGAAACAATTCATCTTGTTTCCAGCTCTTCAAAACACATGCTATTCATGCTTGGACACAACTAGCCTTATTTATTTCTTTAGGTTTTATACTCCACTATGGAAGTGCAAAGTACACCTGTACTACCAAATACATTTTCATAGAAAAATTATTTTACAAAGTCTCTGTGATCTGATAGCCTACCCAGAATAAGGGAGGACTACACACTTAAGGGGAGAAACCCAGGGCTCCTTCCCTGAACACAGGGAACTGCTGTTTTTTCCTAGTCAGGTTATTTGTGAAGTTCAATAATGTACCACTGTGTCACAATTTTGACATGAAGACTCCAGACTAAAACTAGTGAAATTAAATCCTCTGCTGTGCAATGCTGTGAAAGAACAGCACCCTAGACTCCAGCTAAGCTTGGTTAACTTACACCAAGCTCAATCTGTTATGTGAGGGATCCTGTTCTGCTTTTCACACTGCTCCCAGTCACATCCCAGCTGCAATGCCTAAGCACACACTGGACCACAGGGGGCTGGTGTTGGCCTTACCTCTTGAATTTGCTCGAGGACCACTGCTTATCCCACCTCGTTTATAGCACTGCTGGTAATTGACATCCTGGAAGAGAAGTGTTAGAAGATGGCTACAAGCAAATCTGAACCCAATTGAGGTAATACACTTTTTCACAATGAATTCCATCTCTAAAATACACTGACAGTTCAGAAACAAGATGCAGATAAACAGCTTTACTTATGGAAAATTTACTTATTATAACAGCTTGTATGAAATTAAAGATCTACTTTGATGCCAGTTGTAGCAAATTAGCTTCTGAACAATTGAGGTTACTGAGCAATACCCTTAAATCTCAAGTCTGCTGTAAGTCCATGAACCTGCACAGAAGACACTGACAGACTTGCCTCACACCAGGAACCTTCGCCTCTAAGTTGGTTTTTTTTTTTATTATTATTTTTGGGGTTTTGGCCTAGCCACCTTCTCAGCCAGTCCATTTAGGAGTTCATTATTTTACATTACAGAGGCATTTTAGTGAACCAACTCTTTTAAAACAATAGACTGGACCCATACAATATATTGTTTACCATCTGTTTGCATTTTAAAGATTCATTTCAGACTAAAATCAACCTGCCATACAGACATGTTACCTGTCTGAAGTGACTTATTTCAGCTGCTGTCTACCATTCCACAAAAGGGTTTGTCTGTGAAACAAAACTAACCTCTAGCTTGTAAGTAATAGTTCAAGGTAATGAAAAACTACCACATTAGAAGATTTGGCTCCTATACAGTGGAAGGCTACTGGAAATAAAGTCAATACCTACCCTCTGAGAATATGGCATTCCAGCATAATCTCTACCAGGAAACTGTAGCTGGCCATAGTTGCCATTGGTTAATGAAGGTGAACCTCTGTAAGCATCAAAACCTGTTCAAATAAAGTTGATTGTTCAGTATCATTTACTGTTTGATTTACAGTACAAGTCCAGAATACAACTACACATCTTTTTTTGGCAATTATGTACATTAAGTTATGCATTAACAGTGCTATTCTTAAATTTGGAATTGAATAACAACCTTGCTACTCCCATAACAAATGCATTTCATTAGCTACTCATAACTTACACACTATGGCTACACCAAAATTGTGTATTTAAAAATATTAAAGTCAGGCTGTATCCATTGCCTGTGATACTAATGAGATGTCAGAACAGCTGAAAAACTTGCTAAATCCAGCAATGGGATTGAGAAACACTTTCTTTTCTGTTACATGCACTGAACTATTACTGGTATACTTTTAGGGGCTACTATAATATTTTGCCTCTTCAGCTATTAATTTAAGCCATTATTTAACTACCAAATCAGAGCTGCAAGCAATTTCATACCAGACACCACCAAACCCAGGACTGCTGTTAAGTCAGAACTATGAAACTCATCATTTGGTACATGTTCCTACAAGGTACTGAGCAGGCTCAGCCCAACAACTGAAGCACCTCTCACAAAGTGCCCTTCCCTTCAAAGGGAAATATGCCACAACTTGCAGCTGGTAGCTACCAACAACCTTATTTTAGTAACTGCGTAAAGTCTGCTGAAACTCTCCATAGTACTTCAGGTAGCAGCCAAAGAGTAACTGCTCTGCAGAGACCAAAGAAGCTTCCTCATAAAACTCTTCAGTTTGTTATTTGTCTAGAAGGGTTCTTCACTACTGGGAGCCTCTCCCCCATCCTGGTTTCTGCTGGTAATATTAAAGTGAGCAGTGCTAAGCAAAAATTACTTTATTTTGCACAAACACAGTAAGTGGTATGTGAAGAGGAAACTGGCCTGCCCAGTTTGTCAGCAAGACACCAAGAGAAAGAATTAAGTTGGTAAAAAGTTCAGAAAAAGCAAATGAAATTGCCAACAGAAAAGTCCATCTGAGTCATCTAATAACCTATTAGTGAAAGTTTCTATCTTCATGTTTAGGCCAGCTGTGAAGTTGCTCTGCCATTTGGCCTGACATCAAGTCCAGGGACCACAAATAAAAGTAAGAATGAACTTCCTTGAATTCTACAACAGAGGGCCCCATTCTCTGCACATCACCCTTACAGTCTTATTTTGAGACATTTCACATACAGAACACGAATTTAATACTGTGCTGTGCTAAATCACATTCTACTGGCAGGACACGAGATCTTTAGGATGACAGTAAACACAGACCTACCTTTGTAGCCACCAGGGGGGCGATAGGAATTAGCCAGGGACCTTCCACCTCTGGCAGACCCTCTGACAGACCCACGACTGTTGAGGTAAGGCTGAGGGGGTCTGGGAATAACATTAGCCTGTGCTGGATAAAAGGCAAGGCTACCATTGCTAACAGGAACAGCTCCATCAGGCTGATAGTTCACTGCTTAAAACAGAAGGCACAGATAAGTCAAAGCTTTGTATAACTGCAGTAAGTTACCACACACAGAAGCAAGGGCAGTATTAGGATATTCAGAGACCAATTAAGCTGCTCTGAATAGTCTGTTCTTCTGTCCCTTCATTACTTCATTTAAGTGATTGGATCCTTCCCTTTGTTTTGTGAAGTGTAGTGCTTGTTAAAATCTACTGCAGACAGCAAGGCTCTGAGTGCAAGGCCCAAATGCATTCAACAGGAGACAGTTACACAGATGAGAACCACCTTGCCAGCAGCATGAAAATACCCAATCTAGCTTAAAATTATGTAATATTTGATTAAGAACTTTCACTGATAAACTAGGTCACCTCAGTATTGACATCCCTTGAAACAGCAAGACAAACTCCATCACACCTATGGAAAGCAGATAGTTGGGTTGTCTCTTCAGTGGACATTCCTACCATATGCTAGGCCCTCCAACTCCAAGCAAAATGTATTCAAGATTGCTTTTCACTCAGAAGGGTGAGTGTGTGGTTAGCTTTAAACACAAACCTTGCAACCATGAATGTATTTCCACAAGATCCTCCTTTATTTCAATCCAAAAAGCTTAAAATTCATCCAGAACAACAGTATAAACCCCTGTATGAAGTGTGTGCAGAGCCATTGCACAAGGCTATTAAAAATTATGATTTTCAACAACAAAAAAAACCCACAAACAGAACACTTACCACCCATAGTCTCAGCAAGGAGAAGGAACATTGAAGCTAAACATTCTTTCCTGACTGCTACACTTACACTGTTCTTTATGTCTCACTGACTTCACACACTATCAGTGTGTTTCTAGTCTAAGACCTGTGACCATCACTCTGGTAAAACAACACCAATTGTAAATGACCTTGAGCCATTTCATTAGATGGCCTTATAAACACAGATCCCTAGTTGCCACTTGCTTTCATCTAAAACCTCAAGACATTTAGGGGCCAGTTTGATGCCAAATTTAGCATTAGCTATACAAACCCACCTCTTGCACTACCTGAACATCAAGTAAGTCAGGTTTGTGTAGAAGACCCCTTACTAGCTCAGTATTTCTCAGGTCAGAATGAAAACATCCCAGCTTTCCTACTTAGCATTCAACAACTCCCAGCACTGACAGCACTATTAACAGAGACCAAATTAATGGTGCCAAATAAGAGTATTTCATCATTGCTACCATTCCAAGCAAATCATTGTTTGACTGGCAAGCATCACCACATATTTGAATTTCTCACCTACTGGGAAATTCAGGCATGTAAGTGACAACAGTCTGTTCATCTAATATAGAAACAAGTTTGAACCAGCCTTTCATCCTGCTAGCAGTTTTTAAATTAAGTTTACATACCATCAACTACATTAGAGTTGATGTATGCCTATTATTAGACATTTATGTAGTACCTGTTAAGAATTTCACTGGTTAGAAGTATTCACAGCACATGATAGTGAATTTAAATACTATTATAGACTAAACATATTGAAAGACTACTTGAAATACAGATGCAAGTGCAGTTCTCACCTGAAGACAGAGATTCTTGTGAAAGAGAGGTTTGTTCTGCAACATGAGAAGACTGCAGCTGGCATTGAGGAGGAGTCTGTGTACTTGCTGTGGAGAAACTCTGGTTATATCCTGCTGAATATGAAGAATCCTCTTTAACTTCCTGGTCTTTACGTGGAGGCAGTGGTGCATTCACTTTAAACACCTACAACATATTTGAAAACAAGTGCTCAACACTACCAGCTAACATCCCTGCCTAATGCCACCACCCTGCCATGCTGTGGTTTCAATCCATATGTTTGTTTAGGGTACTTCTAGAACACCAGGTGTTTCTTAGAAATAACTAAAAACATCATACAGCAACCCATGCTTTTCCCTCTCAGTAAACTTCCAGAACACACTCCTGTTTATGGAGCTACTACCCAAGGAACAGCTTGATTGGCCATAGCTACTGTGCTCTGTCAGTAGAACAATGACCATACAACAAGCTACTGTCCTTCTACAGGAAATCCTCTGGGAAATCCACTGACTTGCTGTCCTACACCTCAGGCTGAAGCTGGGACAGCCTATTCTGAGATGAGATATTCACATTTGGGAAGAATCTGGGTCTTTCTACATGTCTTGGAACCTGATATAACACTTATCCACTCAAAAACCATACTAGACATCATTTGCCCCTTCAGTAAGTGGAGCTTCAGCTTTCCTACTCATTTAACATTCTCCAAGAGTAAACACTTAGGTTAAGTCAAGCTTGTCATTCAAATGTTATAGTCTGGGCAGTACAGTGATGAGCAGATACTACTGCTAGTTAAATCTAATAGCCAGACTTCAGTCATTCCAGAGACTGTACTACTTTATAGCCAATAACACAATTACCAGAAATAATGCTGTCAAAAGTGACAACTGTATCAACATCAAATAGGCAAAGTCGATTTTGATTAAAAGTATCTAAATTTCATATAAAGACCTGCCAGCAGTACTGATACTAAGTCTACAGGTGTATCTAACAAGACTATAAACTCTCTGCAGACAGACTTAGGCAAAAGCCACAGCTACATGATGCAAGAAACAGCTTCACAGCTTGACAGTTCTCACCATTTGCAGATGCCCTTATCATTAAAAAAACCCAAAAATAATACTTTTTCCAGGGTCAAAAACCCAGTATTGCCTCTAAGAGGCAGTAGAAATGCCTCATGTGCCTGAAGTGTTGAGCATAAATTTTGAACCACTGTAAAGTAAAACTAACTTGTTTTATTTTTAATTTTTGATCACTTCATCTGGTAAATAAAGTGATCCAAAGCTATCCTTTTCCTAAAAGGAATTTGAGAAGGCAGGGCAGTGAGGCTGTCAACACCCACACCCTGAAGAATTTGTAGCAAGTGGTCTCCTTTTTCCTGCAGTGAGGGTTACAGGTGGAATTCAAACCAAGGACAAGGGCTACAGGTCAGGCCTGCCTTTAAACTTCCATAAGCACAATAGCAGCAATGGGATGTCTGAGGCCCTGTAATCAGATCCTTCCATTACTGTCACTGTGATACTGCTATTTGGCAGGGAATCATCCTGGCTTGTCTACTCCTGTCCAATGGCTGTGCTTTCCTGGCAGCAATGAGAACCTGAGCAATGCAGGGAAGAAGAAAACCCTGCAAAGTTCAAGATTTCTACCACAAGAGGAATGAGCATCCTTGTGACTTAGTGACAGATGTTTGCCAGGCTTCCCCAAAAGTCCCAAGAGCAATCTCAGACATTTAACATCTCTGAAAACATGGAAATAGTTCAAGTGAACTTTCAGTGGTATTGTTATGATCAAAGCACTCTGAACACAGACAGCAAGTTCAGACATAACCAGAATGACAGACTGGGACTCCATATTGATACCATGACAGATGCTTCTCATAGACTGGGTCCCCAAAAGACTCTGGATTCCTTAATCACAGCATGCTGCTGCTTCTCCACTTTCAGAAATATCACCACCCAACCACTTAGCATAATTTCAACACATGCAGCTTAGAAAAAAACCACCTCCCTACCACAAGGTGCTTCATTTGTAATGTATATCACAATTCTGTACCACTGAGGTAGGTTTGACTTGAGCCTCTTCTACAAATACAGAAAACCAACCAGAAAAAAGTCAATGGATTTTACTGCAGACCACACCAGGACGTCACAGAAGTTTTAGCTGTTAACTCCTGTGATTGAAAGGCTTTTAGACACCTTCCTCCACCAGTTCCTACCACATCAGTCTCAGTACTTCAAGACAGAGGCCAGCAAGTTGTGAACCACACTGGTACTTCTGTTAAAATGGAGACTGCCTTTGGAGACCCTAAAGCTTGCTTTCTAAAAAAACATTAAATCAATGTTTCTATCATCTTCTGAAGAATGTAACAGGAGTAAATAATGTTACCTTCCTTGTACTTAACCTGAACCTCTGAACCTCTCTAAGCCTGCACTGCAGATTAGTAGGAAGTAGCAATGTTTGATACTATTTTTTCAGGCCATATATCATTACAGATTATATTTGCCTTGAACATCTCAGACTGTGTGGTATATTTCCTAGATATGTACACTGACTACTTGTTAACAACAAAGGATAATGAGCAACACCAGTTTACCAAAAACATGTTTTCCATTATTCCAGTGGACTGAATTTTACCCCACTGAAGCAAACAGTATAACAGACAAACTCAGGCTTCTGAAAGCATTTTGACCCAATATCTATATTCAGGATTCCCTTTCTCCAACAAAGTCTGTTCAATTTGAAATCTTTTCCTAAGACCAGTGTAAGTTCACCTTACTTTAGTGCACCACTATCAATCTGTTGATTTCAGGCCTGACTTCTCCCTCTTAGTTCCTTAAGGATACTAAGATATCCTAGTATTAGTTTTTTGGCACTACACAGAGCAAAACCAGGATCTTTATTCTTAGATCTGTTTTAAGTTCTGAAGAACTGAAGTTCTGAAGTCCTCTGAAGAGAATCAGAGGACTAATCTAGATTTTACTGCTAAAACAAAATGCCCTATCAAGTTCTGTACTATTCCAAGAGGAGCCAAGTCCTCAATGTCACTCCCAAGTTACTCACATCCTTGTCAGTTCTGTGTGCTGCATACTTACAGTCTGCATAGCCTGAAAGGGAGCTGCTGTTATTGTGACAGAGCTGTTGCTTGCTGGAGGAGACTGAAAGCTTTGTGCTGGTGGCACTGAGGGCATGGGGGTGCTTGAAGTAGGCAATGGTGACTGCGGCTCACTTGGGAGGGGAATTGTTGCCTGGGGGAAGAACAAATGTAATGAAAGGTCACTTGATAATTATCAGGCAGTAACAGAAGCAGTTAATTTGTTCTAAAGCCTAGACTGACAGAAGTCAGCAGTTTCTACAGGATGACATTTGGACATAGTAGAGCTACAAAATAGCTTTTGCTTACAATTTCAAATCTTGCTGTGCATCCTCAGCAAACAGTACTTCTATTGCAGTCTCTGCTGATTAAGTGAAATGTGCCTATGAGCTACTATACATACCATTCTTTGGAATAATATCACAATAAAGAGACATTAGGTATTTTTCTCTCCACTAAGGACACACAGAATGCTTTCAGTTACATTTAGTAGAAGATGATTCTTTGGCTGATATTAGAAATTACTTCTCTTTTCTGGAGGAACTTAGAAAATTTAGGGGGTCTGATTTTTTTTTCCCTTTCCAACTTAATTATGTTTCAGATTAGAAACAATGCTGAGTTGTCCAGACAAAGTATTAACCAGCATTAGGCCTCAGCTGAGCAGATGGCAAAATGAAGTGTTGATTTAGAACACCAATATTTACACAAAACAGGAGTCAAAAGGGGACATGTCTAGAGCCTTACTATTTCAGCAACTTAAATATTTACATTACTTGTGAAAGCTCACCTGGGCAATTTCAATCTTTTTAGGTATCAGTGGCTCAGAAATACGTGAACTTGTCTGATACAGAGGCTGGGAAGTATATTTCTCATTGTCTTGAGAAAGTGATGTTGATGCCTAGAAGAAGCCATAATGCACCTGCTATTGTGAGTTGTACTACAGAGCTCTGGTAAAGCTATGAAACACCAGTGCTAAAGTTGAAACAAATGGATTTTCAAAGACCAGGACAAACATTAATTCCAAAGCCAAAGTATTAAACAGTCATCTTAACCAAAGCTTCAAGTAATTAGCTTTAGAGATTCAGATTTAGATTACTCTTTTTACACAACTGGTTGCACAACCAGCCCTGCAAAGTCAGATCATTTTAAGAACAGTAGATTGCTTCAAGCACTTACAGTGAAGTCTGCAACACACACCTGTCTCACTGAATTAAATGGAAAAAAAAAAATTGGTAAGCTCTGTTGAACAAGGCTTTGCAAAGCCTGTGTGTCCTGGAGTTAGCTCACACCTGTAATGTTACATACAGGAGTTGCTTAATGCTTAAATATGGAGCCTAGGGCTCTGGGCTACCAGTCCTGTGCTCAGCATGCCCAGATCACAGTGCCTCAGACAGCACTGGGGTGCACCTGCACACCAGGAGAAGCACTGCCACCATGGAATGCATCCCCTGGTTCTGCTGGGACCAAAACTTAACTACTGCTTTCCTTGGAAAAGAAAGACAGACTCTAGTCTTCAAGCTGAAGGGACCAAAGATAGGCTGGGCACAAGCAACCCTAATTCCAAACAATAAGATTGCATTCTACAAAAAAAAAAAATCAGATGTTTCACTTTATAGCACAGCACAGGCCTTCTGGAATCAAACTGAACAGCAGAATTATTGAATTCTTGTCAGCACAAGGAGTCCCATGGTACTGCAGAAGTTATAGAAAGTGTCAAGAATTGGGACAAAATTTCTGATTCAAGAGATTGTAAGAGTAATAGCCCTACCAGTATATAGTATATTAAGAAATAAAGTACTACATACACAGTATGCTGATAACATGTACATCAGCAAAACAAATGTAAAAAGCAAGACTGTTTCCCATCATAATCTACACACTCTGAATTATAGAGTCCAACAGGAAAGAGCTGTATTCTTGAACACAGCAACAAAATTCACAAGAGATCTTTAAGACACTGATCTGCAAAAAGTGAAACTTTTTAGCTCTAAACACTATTTGAATGCTATTTGAATGTTTATCTGCACATAAATACAATAAGCAAGCAAAGTTTTAGGTCTTAGCAGAACATCAGGAAGTGAGATTCCCAGTATTTCTTCAGTTGCTCTGAGAGAATATCTCAGTCTTCAGGTTACACACAGACTCTGCTGTTTCATGACAATACCCATCTCAATTTATGCAACCTCTTTGTCATCATTACTCTACACTGTAGCCAAAGCAAACATTTATGCTGCTCACATGTTCCTACAAGAACATGCACCACACTTTTTAGTGAGCACTTTCCATCCCACACCCTTCCTGTGTCAAGCAGCAGACTGTTCACTTTGCACTCATGCAGTATTAGCAAGAATTTGCCACCCATCTTTAAGCATTCCAGACTGTAGGCTGTACTACTTTTGTTACTTGTATGTTGTTCCAGCCCAGTTATTCAGGAGGGTCCCAGCTGAGCTTTCTGTTAGGGCTGGCTGTCACACAGATCTGAATGCCAGGGTATGGTACCTGGGGTGTCACCAAGTCCTCAGCTTCAGAGCCAGAAAGAGCATGATCAGCAGATGCTAGGGAAGTGTTTGAACCATGCAGCACCATTGATGAAGCAGCAGTCTTGCAAGGAGAAAAAACAGATAGAAGGTTTTGAAAATATCAAAATTTAAATGTTTGGTTTCACCAGAACTCACACCCTCAGCATGTCCAAGTAAACCTCTGAATAATTCAGGGACTGAAGGGTCTTTACCAGTCAGTCAGTCTTCTAGGAATTCTTGTTCATTGTAAGGAAACACATTTAAAATCAAAAGTCACAAGACATGCAAGTAGAGTGACTGAACTTAAGGTTCATTTAACCACAACTACCAAAGCTTGAGATACAGTCTTTGGTGTAATGATCTTGAAGTTGAAAACACTATCTAGGAAAGAAACTAGCTGTTCTTCTGCACATGACTTCTGGCTATGACCTGAATCTAAAGGGAAAATATGCAAAATATTTCAGTGCGTCTTCAACATATTTCAAGAAACTTCAAGCATTTATCGCCCTTTTTCAAAAAGGGCAGCCAGCTTTGTCAGCATTTGAGTGAGCTTAGACTCACAAGCTACCACATTGTATGGAACACAAAACTACTGGCAAGAAAAACAAATCAAATATAAGTCCATGCTGGTAAATAACCTCTACCTGTCTCCTCAGGGCAGTCCTAACTTCAACTTACTTGAAGGGGCTGTTGAAGAAAATCACTCTGACTTGGCAGTTTCTGCTCTTTTGAAGCTGTAAAAATAGAATGCATTAAGAAACATTTACTTTTCAATTCAAACACCACGTAGTTTTGGTGTGCAGTTCTATTTTTTAAAACATTTGGTATGTGAAGATGCAAACTATTTTTACTATGTTGAATTCAAATATTTAAACCTAGCATCAACAAACTACACCCAATTGAAGACTTCAGGTTTTTCGTAAAAGAGGACAGGTATTCAATGACAAAAGTATTGTTATCACAGAAAAGATATCCAGATTAAGAGACACTTAACAGATTAAGACAGAAAACTAATAAAATGGGTAATTGAGTTCTACAGCCCAATATCTACCCATTCTTTCAGCATGATCTGTTCTTTATATTTAAACAAGCTATCTGCACCAGCCCTACTGACCTACAGCCCAAGCAAACCCTGTTAGTGCTTGCAATATTGTACATACCATTTACACTTATAGTATCACCTACCTACAGGACTACTTGCTGGAGTAACTGAAGGAGGTTGGGATGAACCAATGGCACTTGGTGAAGCTTTATCAAAATCCAGAATGGACTCCTTTCAAAAAAAAAACATCACCATTGGGAAGAAAAAAAATTAAATTCTAGATACAAATGAAACATTTTCACTTGACAAGCTGCTTTTAGCTAATTAGGGCTAAATTCATTCATTCAGTGCCAACACACATTGTCAGCACTGTTCTCCCTAACCCAGTAGGAGCAGGAGCTTTGTGCTACAACAGCAGAGAAAAACATACTTGCATGAAGTTGTAAGTCCCTTGTATCTGAGTCATCAGATCCTGAAGCTTTTCCCTTCTCAATACTGGATCTTTTGGAAGAGTTGAAGTAGAGCAAAATTCTGCAGCTGGCTGATGTACAGGTTTAGGCACCTAATAAGGAGAAGTTAGATTAAATCTAATACTGGAAGCAAGGCAAGCTCCTTATCCAATATACTTCCAGAGTAACCTGGAGGTGTGAGACACTGTGGGCCAAGGAATTCTGTGCTCTTATTGGTATTGCCTCAATCACATTTTCACTTTATTAGAAAAAAAAAACCTGCTTCCTGTTGCTACAACTAGTTAAGCCATAGATTTCATAGAATGGTTTGGGCTGAAAGACAGCTTGAAGATTATCTATTTCAACCTCTCTGTCATGGGCAGGAACACCTTTCACTAGATTAATTCACTTCAGTTTCTTATAGCCAAATGTAAAGAATTAAGTTGCCTATATCTAGTGCAAAATTAGGCAACTCCATCTAAAGAAAGTCACATTTCAGTTGAAGGCCAGAACAAACTTAAAAATCAAAGCTACATCACTCAAGGTCTATTTCTCCTAATAGAGCCTACAACAATAAGTACAGATCTTTTATTAGGAGGGCATCTCCAGACACTCTGAAGAAATTGCACCTAAGAGATATGGCAAACAAGTAACTCAGGATGAGACCAAAGTGTTTCTACTAAAAAGCCAGATAATCTCAATGCACCACCTCCTGCAGAAAGTATTACATTCCAGTTTGGCACAAATACACCCCTGCTTCACACAAGAGCCTAACATGGACTTCTGCAGGGCTTTATTACTCTTGGATTATTTCAGGTGGTTCCTTAGGAGTTGATCCCAACTGGTTCTCACTCCACTTTAAAAGAGGGAAATGTTTTGTCAGGGAACAAGTCAACCCACAGTAACAAAAATCACTATAGTAAGCTCCTTAAGCAGCAGAAGCCCTGTTATTTATAAGGTGACAATAATATTAGACTGTCTACATGGTCTAACATGTCTTTTGAAAGCAGCATGGAGAGGAGGCAGGCTCATTAGAAGTATTTTAAAACAATTTTTTGTGGTTCTCCAAAGTTTTACTGTTCTTATGTTGGTCTGTGCAGCTAGAGGGAGGCAAATCTGAAGACATTTAGTTGCATTATTTTAACTGGCCCAAATGCTGAGACATGCAGGAAGATGTGAAAGTCTTTTTTCCCCTACAGGACAAACAGCGGTGTTTCTAACAGGAGGTTACAACTTCAATATATTGTACAGCAATGTTATTATTTGCATAAAGTCATTAGAAAATATACAACAGAAGGGCATTTGTGCTATGATGACAACTGTCACACTAAATCCACCATAAACTGATGAAGTGCTTTTTGTTCACTTTTAGGACAAGCCTAAAAACACTCCTGCATTTCCTTTCAACAGTTTTATGAAACTAATCTCTGGCCTTTGCAGGAATTCCAATGCCATGCACAGGCAAGAAGCTTAGAGCACATTACTAACTCTGCAGGACTCAGTTTTTACTATCTATGTGGCCCACATGACAACTGCTTGATGAGCTGTGAGAAGTTTTACTTCATTCTATAGTTAAAAGAGTGCATCTTGGTGCAGCTCTATCTTAATTAGAAATTCTGCTGCACAAGCACTACCTTTAACTAACAATTAAATACAAGTTTGTATTCCTGTAGTTTCCAATAATGAACAGTAGCTACAGCGTTTAAGGATAAGTGTAGGACAAAAGACAGATTAATTAAGTTAATCTTAGTGAGTTATAGATTAAGTTACTGGCAACCTGGATCTTTCTGTCCATCACTTTTAGTCCTCACAAAAAGTCTGAATTTTACAGCACTCACTGTCATAGTAAATCCATTCTGGGTCAAACTGATTAATGCTTTTGTTACCCTCTTCCACTACCATTTCAACTAAGACACAGAGACATGACCAAACTGGTTCTGTGTGTTTGATAATGGGTAACAAGCTTTTCACCTTTAGGCGACCTAATTAGGTCAAGTCTGGCAGGGTCTAAAACTCTTAAGATAGTCCACTATCTATGTGAGTGAGACTTGTACATTAAACACAAGAAAAAAAGTTTAAAAAGCCCCAAGGGCATGAAAGCAGAAAAGACTTGTCACTTTTACTTCCAGATATGATAAAATTCCTGTATGCTTGTACAATTTGTCAGAGCTTTTGTCTCCTTCCCCAGCTCATACTCTGTGCATTCTGTTGGCAGCATTCTTTACTTCAAGAAGTACAAGAATGCAGGGTTACATATATGATATCAGGGCTTTGGGCTAGGACTGAAACACTGAGACTTTCCATTCCATAGAAGTTATTTTCTAGTTCATACAGATATTAAAATACACCAGGCAGAAGAAGCTGCAGTGAAGCTACCTCATATTGATTTGCTGTTTTGCTGGTACCTAAGGGTTCAATACTACAATATAAGATGATATAGAGAAAAGTCTCAGGAAATGAAAGTATTTCAGTTTTTCTGCTTTTTAATAAAAAGATGCTTTGAAGAAGAGCAGGTACTTGACATTCTTAAAATATTTTCTTTCTAGGCTACAACTAGATGCTTTTTCTGGTAGTCACTAAAAGCTAGCAGCAGACTGACCTATTAGTCTGGCTCAGATCCCCTAACATTAACCTGAATGCTGCTTGAACCACTACAGTTGAACAGCAGTGGTAAATTCAGAGTTTAATTTGTCACAAGAAATGTTTCTGAAACACAACTTCAACACTACTCATATGTTCAGTAAAATGTATCTTGACTTACATCCAGAGAACTGACTGAGTAGAAGTAGAGGTGAAACATTTAGAATTTTTTCTAGGACCAGTTAAGCCATTGCAAATAAACCAACAACCACTTTGGAATTTGGCTAGCCAGAATGCAAATTTACCAGGTATTCCTGTCACAGCTGGATTTTTTAGAGACTGAAGGTTTACTAATATGCAACACTAAGATACCACTTCAACCATCTCATTTACTAGTGAAACTTCACCCTATGGGACAAGACTTGAATTCCTCTTTAGGTTTGTTGGTTATGGAGTACTAAATGAGGTGGAATGGTGATACCTAAGCTGTAAGTAGTGATTGCCATACATACACAATTAAAATCAGCTTTCTACTCAGAGCAGCATTCACAGTGGGTATGAATTGAATGACACTCTGGATGGCAGCACAAGCCAAACAGTTTTGCTTTCCCATACCAGGCCACAAATTCAGCTCTAACCAAGCTTGCTGGTCCACAGGTTGCACAAACATTTAAACAGAACAACAGTTAAACAGGTTGCTCATCAGCTCACCCTGCTGCCTTAGGCTCAGCTTCCTAGGTACTCCACTTTACAGCATATTAAGTTAAACAAGTATATTTTAATATCTCAAGGCATAGGTTTTTAAAAGACTTCAGAGCTCTAATAGATTCATCTCAGAGGGCAGCAGCAGTGGCACAGGCCTTTTATCTGCCATGCCTACATCCCTGCATAAAAGCATTTATAGATTTTTCTCAGAGTCAAACAGAGCCAGCTACAGCACTGCATTGCCTCTCTTTTATATAAGCAAGGGCAACAGAAATTGTTATCTGAAAAGCTTAACATGATTTTAATTGCTCTTCATATGCATTTCAAGTCAAAGACATCTCTTTTAAAAAACTCGTTCTGGAAACTAGTTATGTTGATGGTACACTGTTTTCCACTCATTCAATATACTTTTAGTATTAGGATTCTTAATAGCTACTAAGCAAAAATAAAGGCAGCTGATGTTTTCCTATGGTTTACATACATCCAGGTTTGAATACTTTAAAATGTTTTGTTTACTTAGCTCAACAATCCCCCTTCAGTGGCCTCACATTCCAGCAGTTAGTTTAATCTTGTCAATATACTGCACACCTGCACACTGCTAGGGAGATTCTGAAGCAGTTTGCAAGTTTCTCCAGATGACTGGAGACCCTCCTCTTTACTCACTGCAGCAGTTTTCTCAACCACTTCAGCCATCCATCTATCCATCCCATACAAAAATAAGGGGAAGCATTTTCTCATTAGGAAGCATCTTGCATTTAAGGTAATCTGACACCAGAAATTCCAAGGGACTTTACAAGTGCTTGAGACTATTCCAGTACTTCGTTTCAGTTACAGGAATACTGTGCATAGCTGGGTGCACAACACCTATTTGTGCTCAGAGTTACTTAGTGAGGCAACCAGGTCTTCCATCTGTACCACCACCACCAGTGGACACAAGATTCTACTCAGCTTGAGTGTAAAGATGGCCCAAGCTGAAACACCTTCACATTTGTTACCCAGTGCTGCATCATTACATACTTTTTTAATCTCATATTCAGCCTTCGGTTTGCGCTCCCGTCTCTAGACACAAGAACATCCATTTTTTCAGTTTTACCAAGTTTACCGACAAGATACAAACTTAATCATTAGCCACGAGTAACATGGGATATACTGGCTCCTGCTTTCTTGCAAGACAGTTGTGGTTATAATACTGTATACAAAGAACTGCTCAATGCCCCATATTTTCTTCCTGAAGTCTACCTTCAGATTAACATTTCTCTTCGTGACCTAAGGCAGACATAGCAGAGCTCAGTTGTCTCTTTTGACAGTGACCAGTGTTGCTGCTACCCAGGCACAGGTGAGAAAGAAGGTAATGTGACCAAAGGGTAGCAGCCTGCTCAGCTGTAAGCCATGCAATGGCTTTTCTTTTATACTTCTAACACTATGCCATTGTTAGACTCCCAGGACAGCAATATGGTTTATGCATTCATCTGGAAATACATATTTAAGCCCCTGTACAGTTGGTATTGCTTGATCTAGACATTACATCTCTCTTGAATCAGCAGCTATTTTAATCAAAAGCCTAAAAATTACTGAAATGTTATTCACATGCAGCCACAAAGTATTTGATCCCTGGATGAGTCATACCTGCTTTGTACTGCTAACAGAGGCCAGAGCCAATAGTTACAGATGAACCAAGTTAATTCTTCTGTCTTATGCATAAAGCAGTTATTCAAGGCTCAAAACCAGCAACACTGTGCTGATGCAAAAAGCAAAGCAGGCCATCTTGCTATTCCAATACAAACTTTAGCCTCCAGAATTATTTTCCCCAAGAAATAATGAAACTATATAGGAGTCTATATATTGGCCTACAAAACACACTTCAGATTCCCTCTGCTAATAGGTGGCTTTATTCCAATACACTAATGCCAAAAGCTTATGACAGGTTATACTACATATGCCAACTCACTTCTTTGGGTTCCATATCAAACTTCTTTGGGCCCATCTGCTCCTTTGGCCCCATACTGGCAGCTGCCCAGGCCCTCGGAGGGTTCTGTAACTGTGGAGGTGACACTTGCTGCTGCCTGTCAGCTTTCTCCCAAGCCTCTCGAGTCTCCAGCTTCTTTTGTTCTGGCTCCTCCCTAACATGTGCAGCCCAAGCCTTCACAGGCTCCTGCTTCTTTTGCTCTGGCTCTTCCCTAACAGGCACTTCCCATGTTTTCATAGGGTCTGGCTTCTTTTGTTCTGGTTGCTCCCTAGTTTGGGTTACCCAAGGTTTTGGAGATTCCGGCTTTTCTTCTGGTTCTTCCTTAACTTTGGTTACCCAAGGTTTTGAGGGCTCCTGCTTTTTCTGTTCCTGCTCTTCCCTAACTTTTGTTACCCATGGCTTAGGTGATTCCTGTTTCTTCTGGTCCTGCTCTTCCCTGACCTTTGCTACCCAAGGTTTGGGGGACTCCTGCTCCTCTTGGACACGTGCTACCCATGCCTTTGGAGCTTCTGGCTTCTTCTGCTGTTCCTCCTCCACACGGGTCTCCCAGGCCTTTGCAGACTCACACTTCTGTTCCTCCTCTTTACCACGAGCTTCCCAAGGCTTTGGAGAATCTGCTCTCTTGAGTTCTTGCTGTCTAACACGAGCTTCCCAAGGCTTTAAGGTCTCTTGTTTCTGCTTCTGTTCCTGCTCTTTAACATCAACAAGCATCTCCCAGGACTTTGGAGGTTCTTGTTTTCTAGCACACTCGGCTTCCCAAGATCTGGGCTCTTCTGGCTTCTTCTTGACAGAGTATTCTGCTTCAGGCAAATAACGCCTGTTGAGAAACTACATAGACCAAAGAAACTTAATGGCTCCCAAGAACACATTTTGCTACTACAGTTCAGGTCAGTTAAATAAGGTCACCCAGCTACTGAAAACTGCTGACTAAAAGCAGAGCCTAGACAGTCTAAGCACTAGTCATAGAAACTGTGACCATGGCTTTATCCTACAACACTGCAGACTAGCTTTGCTTGGCATGCCACAGAGAAACAGGGAACAGTGCTGAACAGCACAAGTAAAACCCAGCTGAGCCAATCTACTGCCCTTATCCTCAATGCTCCTAGGCAGTGACAATATCAAGTTCAACTGTGATTTTTATTAAAGGTAGCTCTCCTTCTAAGCACCTAAAAAGCTCTGGTACTATATTAGCAGACATTCTGCTAAGCATTCCAAAATATTAGACCCAGTAACCAAGTATAACCCTCATTCTTGGTGGAGTTTTGATACTAAAATGTCACCAGAGTCTCAGTTAAGTGCCACTGGACTTCAACTGCAGGCTGTGTTTAGTGTTAGGTCTGGCAGTTCAATGATGATGTGCTAAGTTTTTCTAAGTTACCATTTGGTCATGAACAGGAAATAAATACATGAAGTGCAGAATGTTCAAGGCTCACTGGCTGAGACATTTTTTTCTGGCTAGATACCAGATGAGAGTCAGGTAACAGTGTAAGCAATAAGTTACAAAAACTTGTTCTAGAGAACACCCTCTAGTGGGATACCTGGGAAACAGGGATTCAGCATTTTAAGAACCAGTATTTCCATTTGGAAAAAGACACCCTTCCCCACCTTCTGAACCAGGCCTAATGATCTCTATGCTACTGATGGTCAAAGCATAAGTTCAGGAGTCTGAAGAGCTGCTGAAACAGGTCTACACACCCCTGTGCACACAAGCCTGTCCTGGGTTTCCTACCTTCCTGACAAATCAGAGTAAGACCAACATCATTCTCAAACCCACCAATATCAAGCCTACTGCAACAAGCTTAGCTTTTTAGCAGATGTCTCTTTTCTCTATTCCACAGTACACAAAAGATCAATGCTCCCACTCTAAAGGCAGATGCTTGGTTTTAGTCAGGAAAGTGCCAGAGCATTAAAGTACTATACTGCCTCATGTAATCCTGCTCCATTCATCCCAAAATACAACACCAGATGCCATAAATTTGGGGTTAAAAACAAATGCAATCAAGTCTTTAATGCTTCCTACATCAAGCAACACTTAAATTACTGTTCAGACTCCCTTTTTGAGTTTAAAAAAGGACAGCAGAAGAGCATTTATAAATGTGTGTCTGAAAAAAATCACAATACTAAAGGCAAGCAATTAACAGTAGAGTGTCTTACCTCCTGTGGCTGTATTTCAGATTTCATAAGCTCCATAATGGATTCTAGAGAAAGGATGTTAATTTGTTTCAACTGATCAAATGCAGAAGGGCAGATCAAACAGTAGCAACTCTTTAAATCTATTTAAATAGCAGTACTAATTTGCTAAACCAGATATTCTGAAAGCTCAGCTTGCCATTCAACAGGCTATTTCTAGACAAGCTTTTATTTTCTAAGTTTTACAGCTGCAGAAGTTTGGAGTTAAACAAGAAACATTTTATAGCATTCACAATTTTGTTATTCTAATATGTAACTTTCCCTACACACCAGACAGTCCCCACATCTTCAACTTGCTCAGAAGGCAAAGGCATTCTATTACTATGATTTAAAGGATTTTTTTAAAATGTTACTAGCTAAAATAGAGCTGCAAGCCCTGCAGGTTCCATTTCAGCTACTACACTGCAAGTAAGCTACAGCACAGCATTAGATTTAGCACCAAGCTATGCAAATTCAGTGCTCAGTTCAAGCCCATCCCAACACTGACATAAAAATTGAACCCTGTAATATTTCACCTGATTCTTTGGCAGACTCTCCTTTTGACAGCTGTCTTGTTTTGTCAGGTTTTCTATTTACTTCTTCCTCCAACTCTTTCACTGGCACAGCAGTACGAGGAGTCGGGATACTTTCAAAGTAGCCGGAGTCTAGAAGCTTGGACAGCAGGTCCTTCATGTGTTTATCTAAAGAGTAAAAACCCTTAAAGTTAAAACAGCAAAATCTGAAATTAAGGGCATTCAGATTACAGATTAAGACTTGTTACTTCCTCCTTTTATATGAACTGCAGTTACTCCAAGTTCACACATCTTACCAAGCTATAGCAAAATGTTTTAGTAAAGGAAATTATTTATTAGACTGCTTAATTTAATGCAGTTGAAAACATCTTTGCAATACCAGGGCAAGGCTGCAGCTTGTGTTTAATGCCCACAAGGTAAACACAGAGCCACCTGGTCTCCTATATACTTGGAAAGGGCTTTGTTTACCATGTATAAGCTAGCCAGCTTTGATATTAAAGTCATGTGAGACTGCAACAGAGCTAAAGCTAAACAGTCACAATGGAACTACTCTACAAGACACTCTTGCTGATAACAGGATGGTCCTCAGAAAGAAAAGTTAAGAACTGTAGAAACAAGCAGGGGAAATGCAAGAGAGTGATCCCAGAATGAACTTACTCCTCTGAAGCTGGTAAAGATTCAGAGCTGACATGGGTGAACAAAAGCTTAACTGTACTCTGAGAAGCACTGTCCAGTTTGCTCCTCTGTGCAAACAAGAGACAGCAGCTAAGAGTACAGAGTAAGACCTCAGAAGTAACAGTGATTCTAGAAATTGTTTCAGAGGAGCTGGAAACAGGGCAGCCCTGAGAACAGGAACTTTCAGTGAAAGATCACTCCTTCCAATGACAACCACACAAACAAGAATTGTAGCTAGAATTTACTATCGCTATAAAAAACTGCCTTTCAAGGCAATGGATGCTAATAAAACAGCCTAACAGCTTTATCTGAAGTCTAGCTTGCACACAAAGGGATGCAAGACAGACACTAAAGGGATAGAGATACTGATAAACAATCTATTGATGTCAACAGATACACCAGCCTGCGGCAATCCAAGCCTGCAGTTTGTCCACAACTACATGGGAAGATTTAATAGTTGTCAGTTCAGCTACCTGTATGTGGGAGTTAAACAGGTCACACTAATGCTCTGCTCTAACAGTCACTGACACTGTTGTCATAAACACAACAAGCAAGGGCTATTTGCAATAGAAAGGCACTACAACTCAATTAAGGGCAGATTCCTCACAAGCAAGTTGTAAATAGGAACACAATGTGTATGTTGGCTTACAACCAGGGATTTTGGAACTGTGCCACAAATGGAAGATCTGTAGAGTCCTACAGATTTTGGTGTGCTTGAAAAGAAGGACACTTCCATTACATCAAAGAAAACTGCAATTGTGCATGATGAGAAATCCCAGCAAGTTCCATTAACAGCCTGTGTGGTATCCTGCACTGCAGGGAGACAGCAAGTATGAGTCTAGAATTCCTACAAAGAAAGAAGACTCTTCAATGCTGTGGAACCTTTAGCCCAGCTTCGTAATACATCAGGGTACTCAACTAAGCATTTCATGGCTGGGAACTGTTCCAAGCTTAACCCATTTGCACATAACTAAACAAAAAGCTTCCCACTGTTCTGAAAGGTATTCATGCATCAGGTTTTCAATTGCTACCATCAGTATTTCTCAAAAATATGCTAGTACACTGATTGAAAAGTCTTGACTGGAAAAGGAAAGCAGGTGGCATTGATTGATCTGTACTTAACTGAACTAGGAACAGCCATTCATCCTTGGATAATCAACATACACACATCACCTGAAAGTGGTTAATTTGGTAGCCTTCCATGTGTATTCACTGGTTTTAAGATGTTTAATAAGCACACAAATTTTAGATCTTTAAGTTATTTCTCTAGATGAGACACTCACATGTTGTTCCAACCACAGGTTTCTCACTTCCTTCTAGAAGGTCCCAGAAGTAGAGAGATGATTGCTCCATCTGGTCTTCAACACTGAAACAAATGACAGTTTTAGCAGGTAGAACCACAGCCAAGATCAAGTGCTGCACTATCCAAACACCCCTCATTTAACAGCATTCACTAGTGTCCAGCCTTCACTTATTTCCTGCACACACAGAGTGAATGTAAGCCCTGAAATCACTGAAAGCAATTCAGCTGTCTGTCTGCACAGGATTTAACCTAGAAAGCCTAACTTCTTTTGTTGGTCAATATAGAGATCCTAAGCACTGTCCCACAAAACCACATGGCTGAATTTCATTACAAGCCAGGGTTCCCAAACAGGGCAACAACTGCTGTTTAATCAGCTGGTCCCATTTACTGGATGAACTTGTACAGGTGCAACCAACAACAGCTGCCATTCTCACTAACTAACAGCTCCTGGGAAACCTTACTAGAGGTCCAAGATCCACCTTTTCCAGAAGATGGAGTTTTCAGTGCACTGCTATGAAACACAGTATCCCAAAGGAAAGGATTATGCTTCTTGTAGAAGTAATACCATAAGAGTCAACTAGAAACAAAGTTACTTCATTGGGATGTAGCTTTTTATAAGCAGCTGTTCTTTGGAAGCAGTTAGCTGAAGAGCAAAGATTAGGCAAGTCTAGTGTATAACAAGTGACAAGAATTTTGAGGCACTTAAAGAATTAGTCCATAGTCAAACAGGACTTATCCATAAAGTGTCTCAACTTACCACCTAGTAACTACTTATTCCATATTCAAATACAATTCTTGCTGCACTACCCTCCCAGACAGGCTGTCACACTAAGCATGAACCACCACAGCACCAGAGCAGTGCCACATGAGCACTGATACTGATATTACCTCTCTAACACCATGGTAACATGCATGACATTTAGTGCAGAGGTACCAAAAACTTCAGGCAATCTTTTAAAACTACTTTCAATCTAACAGCAAGAGCACCTCAGGAGCACCGTCTTACATTCTTTGGAATAAAGAAGCACACCTGAATCGCCAATGTAAATGGAATACAGAAAGAGTTGTGATTTAACTGCACTTTTTTCATGAGCAGTGAGAGCTCAGAGAAGCAGCACATCCCCAGGCTCCCTGCTAAGGGTGGTATTGGACTGTGTCCCCTCAGTCCCACAGGGAGATGTAAAATGGCAAAGTCTGTCTGTAACCTGCACCTCGGGCTGTAATTACTGCAGCTTCCCTCTAAAGCTCCAAGTGAGGTAAATCTTTACATTCCTAACCTCAGACAAAAGCAAGTGTACTGAAGAGAATTTTCACATTACAAAACATGGTTTTTAAAGACACAGCAGTGTCAAACAAAGGACATTTACCACAACAATTGAAGTACACTAATTAGACAAAACCCCCTGGACTTACCTCAAGTTCTCATTTCTTTCTGGACATGTCAGTTTTGCAAATCTTATGAGGTAGTCTAGTTCTTTAGAAGGCAGGTATATTGCACCATTCACACCACCTTTGAAATCTTTCTGAACATGCTCTTGAGTGAAGTTCTGTAGCACATACTGGACTTGAAGTATCGTACGCAGCTTCTTCTTCTCTGCTTCCAGCTTCAGTAGGCTCTCTCTCCTCTGAGCCTTCTTCTGTGCTTTCAGCAGCTATTTTAAAGCAAATTCCAACAATTAAACACAATTTAGTGTTTAATCCTGTTTAGTAACAAGATTCTAGGACAAAACATTGAGTTCTAGTATTGATTCTATTACAATGAGGAAACCAACCATTCATTTTGGTTTAGATAAACTCCTAATTATTCAGATACCCAGAATCTTTTCAGCTCCTCCTGACGAAGAGCTCTCCATTTATCTACTAATTGTCTACACATCTAACTTTCAGTCAAACTGGGTACTGGTAGCTTCACCTGTGATATGCCTTTGTGATATCTAGACCCTGATTATGCCTGCTAGTTGTTTCATTGTAACAGATTTTAAAGAAATTGATGGAATTGATACCAATGCATCAATCCAGACCTAGCTGTCCTTTAACATTTACCACAGAGCTAGAGAGGCAGAAGTTGTCTCAAGTTTCTCCTGGTAAGACAACTGCTCTTCACTTTTGATTACCCCAGCTTAAAGGATACAGCAGAATACTACAATCATTTCTGTTGGCAGAAGGCTAAAGCACTCATTAAATAAGGAACAACATGAAATTACAGAACACATACAGAATGTGCATTCAAGTCTCTCACCATGCACTAACAAAACTACCCAGCAGAAGCTATCCAAGTAACTGCAGAATTTAAAATGCCTCAATATGTGTCACAATCTATGAAAATTTTGTTCCCTACAACACACTGCAAAGGATGCAAGGATGCCAGAATGGCCCCTAGTGTTCCAGTAATGGCTATTGACTGCAGAATCCATAGCAGCAGAAGCAGAGCCAAGTTAAAAACAAAGTGGGTTAGTGTTTAAATACAGCATAAGTTCAAGAACAAACATGAACTGGTAGAATGCTGGATTATTTAAAACACCTGCACAAAGATACTGGGTCACAAGGCACCAGTCCTTCAGCATTCTGTAGAAATAATGCCAGAGCAGTGACTAATCATGTTTAGCTTCCCTACCACTACCTTGGATCAAATCTTCTATAAGTGTAGAATTTGTTTGAGCCAAGAGACCAGTTTCTCCAAAGATAAAACACTTGCTTGCATAAAAATAATGTATGGAATGGCTTAAATCCTGAACAAAGACCTAAATAAAGCACTAAATCAGTGTCCTGCCACTATTAGAGACAGCTATGGCAGATTGAGGAGCAAACTCCACAAGCTTCAGTTAAATGTTACTGAGGGATGCAATTCTCATTGAAGTCAAAGTGATTTAAAACCAACACTTTCCCTCACCAGAAGCAGTAAAAAAATTCCTTTTGGAAGGGATCTTGGGACATTGTCTAGCCCAGCCTCCAGAAAGGGAGGGAATCAAGATCAGATTGCTTGGAGCTTTGTGCAGGCAAGTATTGAAGAAATCCAAGGACAGATTTTACTACTTCCCTAAGCAGCTTGCTTCTAATGTTGAATCACCCTCTGAGTGATTTCCTCCTAGAGTAGTTCCATCTATTTCAAGTAATGATCATTGCTTCTCCTACCACATCTCTCAGCAAAAATCCCAGCTCCACCCTTTCAGTATTTGCTGTCTGAAGGATAATTGTGCATCTCCTGGCAAGCCTTCACTTCACCAGGCCCAACAAGCCCAGATGTTCCAGGCTCTCCTCACAGGTCTCATTTTCCAGGGCCCACCACTGCAGTCACTGAAGCTTCTTTAGCCTTTGCCTACCAAGTGATCAGAAACAGACAGCTGGTTCACAAGCACCAAATAATCAGTTCTCCCTAATCAACTGCTCCTCATATGCCTAAGCTTCACTGCTGCAGAGAAACCAGACAGGAACTTCCTAGCAAGGGGTGCACTGGAATAGAAGTGTAGCCATCAAAGTAGTAGCACAAAGTTCTGAAGTTACCTCCTGTCAATATAGAGGAGAATAGTTATACTTACATCTTGGCTAAGCCCTGAAAAAGTCTTGTGAAGCTCCTTGGCAAATTCCAGGTTGTGCACTACTTCATCATATTTCTCTACTGCCTCCTACAAAGGAATAGATAAAAAAAATGTATTTTTCATGCCTAAACTACTGATTGCAACTCTATTGCCTTGTACTTAAATTCTCATTGTGAAGAATTTAGTGTGTTCTTCTCTGAAACTGTAGCTTTTTAAAGATTCTGTGTCTGTGGCTGGTACTTTAATTGCAAATATCATTCACCTGTAACTGCCTGAGAGGCAGCTCAAAGCCAGCTCATACCACCAGACAGATACCCTAGAAGCTTGCTTGGCAATCAGAGGTAAACAGATATTTAAAATCAGACTGCTCTAAAAACCTGGAAGGAATACAGGAGAAATTCAGCACAGATCTTCTACCCTCATGCTTAACTGAACACCTTTAAAGAAAATTTATTCAAACTTTAGAAATATTTACACAAGTCACACTTCCAGAAATAAGTCTTTGCAATTTAGTTTCCACAAAAGAAGCCATGTTCCTGTCTTCACTAATGATTTTAACCAATATTTCACTGGCTAGTGTTCAAAAATAATTGCAGTGGATTATTAATTGCATTTTGATATACCCCATTTTTAATGTGTTAGTAATTTCTTCAAGTTCCCTTGACAGCTCTGAAGATAGCAAAATGCTGTAGTCCAGACATGCTGCCCATATCTTCACACCACAAGGCATGAGTAACAAGTTTAATTCCAGCTGTTCACATGTGCTTTACACCCAATCTGGTTTATGCTGCTGACATGATATCACAGGTTTTTCTAGGACAGGCCCATCAGTCTAACATAAAGCTCATTCACAGCAGCGTTAGTGTTTCATCATGCAGTGACAAAAGCTTAATCTACTGTCCCAATAAGATTTGTTCAGTTGGATTGCTCAGTTCCTTTTATTCCCTTGTTTGTGACATACTAGACACTACCTGCACTAAATGCTACTCAAAACAAAGTGCAAGCTCTCACCTGGTGGTTTAGGTTTGTCTTCACACAATTTACCAAGCAGCTTTAAAGCACTATTTAGCAATTCACTTAGCACTTGAGAGAATGACTTCTAAGAACCCAATGCCCACACATTTAAGGAAGACTCACAATTAACACCAACAATTTAGTAGTCAGGTTACAGTAATTGTGCTTTTAGCAACACAAATTGCAGAGTAAAGCTCTGCACCTGAAAACATCAGGAACAGCCACCACTGCTCTCATGGCAGGCTGTACCTCAGCCCACAGGAAAGCAATAGCTTTCTTCTGTCACACCTGTTATTAACATTCATTACCAGCACCTTGGAAGAACAGCACTGAGGAAAATCTGCTCAGCTTGCAAAAAGCACAATAAGGTGCTGGAAGCTCCTCATTCTTGAAACAAATGTTTCCTAATGTAAGGCTAGCACACACATTAGGTCTGGCAGGCAAGCACAGTTAGTAATTACAGCTTAATCCAAATTGCTTGCAAAACAAGTTCATCACCAGACATGCACTTCTTCCTCTGTGTGAGAAAATTAAAGTTATAGATGACAGCAAGTTATATTAGAACACCACTGTATTATAAGGCAGTTGGTTTCTTTAGGTGTTAAGATCTAAGCTCTACTCCAGCTTCAATTTGTACATACACCACAAATTTGCACCTGAAAGTTACAAATGCAGTATTTCTATATCTTAACCACTGAAGCAGGGGACTTTACAAGATGATTAATTAAATATTGAACGCATATGTGCTTCTACAAGGGTAACCTCCACTATGAAGACTGAATCTAGTTCTTCATTTTAGTAGCCTAAGAAACTCCAGCAACTGGGATGAAGACACTAAAGCTTGAAAAGTGAAGCCCAGCTAGGAATACTAAAAACCAGTAACCAAGTTAATGCCATTTTCCAAACACTGTCACCTAAAAGCTTTTCACAGTGCAGGGCATATACCAAAGCAGTCAATACATCCAGGACTATTCCAACTTACAGAACATTGTTCAACAGCCTCACTGCTCATGGCAGCAAACAGATTGTGAAGAACACCCATGATCTAAACACAAAAGTTTCTTGCCCACCTGATTGAAGATTGAGTTGAGAGGAATTGAAAGGTCATCAGCCTACTCCAAACTACCAGATTTAATTAATTTACTTTTGCACTTGATATGGCAAGACACCGCATCAGATTTTGTGGCTAAGTACTAAGTGACAATTTACTCCAACAGGTTTGCTCTGCTTCTAAGAAGGTACCATCTTACCCCTCTTATCCCACTTATGTCTAACTCTTCTACAAATGATTCACCATAAGAAAATAGAATTTGTGTTCTCAGACTGCTGCACTGTGATCAAGTTAGCAATCAGTGACATTTTTCCAGCTGGTTCATTAGCAGGATCAGCACTACCACTGAAGTGTCAGTACTCCTCATCAGATAATTACTCTTTAGCATGTGTCCACTACATTGTAAAAATGTGACTCCTAGATCAGTAGAGCAATAAGCTCTTTGGATTATGTGACACTACTCAGCTCAGCTAAAGTTTTCAAGTTACAGAAACTAGGTTTCAGATCTAAAATCCATTCCAGACCAAGACAAAAGAGAGCCAGCACTGTCAGTTATATTAACAGCTACTTGTAACCAACAGCACTGTGCAGACAACAGGCAATTTCAAGTAATAGCTGCTAATGAAGAAATCAGGAGGATTAATTAGCCACCTCAGAATTCTTGAGGCTTGGGTTCTAACACTGCACTGCCATATAGCTCAGCTGTACACAGTGACCTCATTAAGAAACAGAGGTGCAGGAGCACTGAAGTTGAAAGTCTACAGAGCAGAGACAAACAGGGATCTTCTGTTCCTTCAGGGAACACCATGAAGGGTAAAACAGGCAATGGAGCTTATGGGCTCAACATTCAGCCTGATAACCAATAATTTGCTAATTTGGTTTTGTGAAAAATGCCTTTAGCTGCTGCTTCTATAAAAACACTCATCTCCTTCAGCAACCCATCCTTCCTGCCAGATCAGAAGGTTTTGAGGCCTTCCACTCCTGCATAAAAAGCAAGCTTACCAACTGGTCTTGATTGAGGGCTTCCCCCTTCTTCAGACGATCTTTGTAGTCTTCTAGTTTGAGCTGCAGAAAATTCAAAGTAAACATTACACAGTAATCAATAAAAAAAGCAGGCAAGGGGTATGAGTGAAATGCTGTAACATGGAACAGAAAACCTCCTACTTCCTCTTGTTTCTGAAGAAAGGAACACAGAGTTTTACTATGCCTTTGATTTGGCAATTTCAGTCTGCAGGACTGTCTACTTCCTTTCCCTATCACTGATCTTACAGTTTTTACTTGCTACTTTTGTTTCATTTAGCAACTATTAATGCATTGATCCAAGATCTTTAAATGGCTTCAAATACATCCATTGTCCTTGTTTAAGGTAGGCTTGTTTAGCTTTCCCAAGTCAATGCTGGAATTTAGTTATATCATCCTTGAATAATCCTTGTTATGTCTTTCAAAAATTTGGCTTTAGTTACACCAGAAATTTATAGCCCTGTTCCCTAAGAAAGTGAACAAGTGTATTTCCAATATACCACAGCATTCTTTAAATGCTGATGTAAATAATACAAAACAAAACTATTTGGTATTGCAAAACTTTTTTAGGGAAAAGAAAGGTGACTTCACTGCCATGAAGTCAAATACTATTCCATGTGTGTATCTAGAGCTTCACTGACACAGTACCTATAGGAGTGTAAGACTAGGAATACTTTCTACTCCTTTGAGTAAGTCACAGTTTTATTTGCTGATAAGGCCATATTGTCATTCATGTGAAAATCAAAGGTACCAGAGAAATTCACAAGAAGAAGCTTCCTTGGACAGAATTAGAATACAACCCATAGTTGTTTAATCATAAAAAGGAAACATGCTTGTCTGATGTTATTCAGAACCACAGCATGATGCATGACATGAGACAGCAGTAATAGTGCATCTCCTGCAGGAGGACCAAGTGCCCTGAGCACATGGCCAGATGTCTGATCTATTCTCTCTCCTTGCCCTAAGACATAACTAAAAGCTTTTCAGGCATTTAGAGCAGCACAACATATTCACACAACTGCTTTACTTGCAATCCTGATCCAGCACTGAAAGCAACAGCACTTTTACATCTTTTATCCTACAGAAAACAACATTCTCTCAACTCAAAACCAAGCACAGTCACCTGCCAATCAGCTGAAAAACCTTAGAATGCAGAAGTCTGATTAGCCCCAGCTACAATGTTTTAGGTGTATAATTATCTCAGTTGTTATTGTTACTAATACTGTTCTGTTCCCCCAGCATCAGGAAAGCAGAGCTTAAAATGAGTGATCAAGTTGTGGAGGATTTCTGTACAAAAGTTTTCCAGTCAGTAACATTAGCCTGTATTTAAAATATAAGTCAAATATTTATGCAAAATAAAGGGCAATACATATTTAATATAATCTGACATTTCCACTGAGGAAATGTCAGATTATAGTAAATATGTATTCCAAAGAGGAAACACTTGCTCTAACTTCTGACTTTACAAACAATTTACATCTAAATTAATATCAGATGCATATAATTGATGAAAGATCTGTGCAAGACTATAATCACGTTTAAATCAGATGCAAGTTTGTTCTGAACTGATTTGGTCAAGAGAAGCATCTTCAGTTTTGATCAACATACATTAACACACATAACCTTATTCCCGCAGTAAAAAATAATAGAAATAGTACGAAATATTACTTTAAAGGCAATGAGCTTTACTATCGGGCAAGGAAACCGAGTTACCTTCTTTTTCTCGATGTTCCTGATCTTGTGTTTGAGGCAGATGAGCCCGTTGTCGATGTAGATCTCGTAGGCCTGCGAGGGAGAGGCCGCCGTGCTCAGCGCGGACTGCAGGGGGCTGGCGGGAGCCGGGCTCTCCCCAGCCGGGGTCACCTGCTGCTTGGCCGCCTTCATCCTCTTCTCCTCCCCTTCCTCCGACCGGCCTGAAGGTGATGATGGACGATGGAAAGGGGCTTGGGAAAGCCGCACCATTGAAATGGATGGAGCTGCAAGGAAACTCTTTGATTGAGCTCGCTCACACCCTGCTCCCCCCCTTACGTCTTCTCTTGTCACAGAACGTTTAGCCACAAAACTGAGCCTCGGGAAGGACTGACCACAATTTTTCCACGCTTCTCCCTCCCTTTCAAAATATCTGTAGCATGAATTTCAAAGCAAAGCAAACTTCGTATTGTTCGCAGCCTCCCCACCCATCCAGACACCAAAAATCCTTTACATAGGCAGAATTAGACAGCACAGGGGATGATTCCAGAAACTCAATATAGTGACCGTATAAAACTAGGCAGGTTTCCTGCACACATCACCCACAGGGGAAAAACTGCAAGCAAGCAATTGCAAATCACACCGCCCGCCCGGCATCCGGGCTGCAGCCTGAATGAAGATTTAGAAGGGCCATGCCTGGAGCTATAGCCCCTCTTCTTCTCAATCCCCTTAAATCGGTTTTACCCTTTCATGACCTCTGCAGCAATCCAAGCGAGAACTTACAGTCAATTCAATTAAAAAAAAAAATCCACACAGACAAATAGGAAAAAAAAAAAAGAAAAAACGTTTGATAAAGCAAACGAAGCCAGCTTAGTTACAACACCATCATTCTTCGTGAGAAACTGGTCCCTGCCGACACCCATCCAAAAAACGTGCCTGTGCCACGGCAAAACACCGGCTTCCATCGGAGGGGCCGTAACCTTGAGCAGAGTTTCTGCAAGACACGCTCGGCCACCCTCATCTTCAACTACTTACGGACACCTGCTCCTGGAAAGCAATGACACCACAATTCTGCCTGCCCGCCGCCGGGGAGGCCGCACCACATCACCCCAGCGGGCAGCCAGGGCAAAGCCTGCCTTTCCCCGGGACAGCCTCCGCCGCCGGGGGAGCCGGGGCGAGCCCTCCATCGCGTCCTTGCCAGGGATGGCCAGGGAGCTCCTCCCGGGGGGAGAAGGACACGGCCGCCACGGCTCCCCGAGCGGGGCGGTGGCGGAGGAGCGGGGAAGGGAGGAACAGCGGCTCCTTCCTGCCGGGGATTCGCCTCCTCCGCCTCCCGCCGCGCTGCGGGGCCCGCCGGCCCCACACCGCACGGCCAGCTCACTCTCTCCCGCCTCCCCGCTCACCTCGGTGCCCGCACACGCTCAGGCCCGCCCCGCCGCCCGCCCCTCGCCTCATATAGCGGCGGGGCGGGGCGGCTCGGCGCCGGTCACCGCCCGCTCCCAATGGCCGGCGCCGCCTCACCTGCCCGCCCGCCCCGCGCCGCGCCTGCAGGGCGGGCCCGCGGGGCGGCTCCCCTGAAGGTCGGGGCGTCCGCCCGGCAGCTGCGTGGCGTGTCTTGTGCATCCCAGGAGCGACAGAGCAATCTCTCGGGTGGGGTCTGCTGCTCCTGCAGGGACCTGAGTGACGAGCGTCCGGCGAGAGTGGCCTTGTGGGGACGGGAGGTCAGGTGTGACACTCCGCCATGTGCCGTCCGTGAGGGCGAGGTTTGGCACGGGGCCCTGGCAAAGCCACGGTGCGCTGTCGCATGGCGTGGATCGCAGCAGCCTGGCACCACGGTGAGCCCGGGGCAGGCGGGCAGTGCTCCCCGAACAGCTCCACACAAGGGCTCCATCCTCCCAGGGCAAAGGCATCCACTCGGCCCTTTCAGAGCCCACTGTTCAGTCGCACCCTGTGACAGTAAAAGTGTTGGGCTGTGCTTGTAAACCAGCTCTGAAGGGCTCCTCTGGGGCCTGTAAAAACTCCTGGAGGAGATCTGCAGGACTGTGGTCACCTTACATAGCAAAAAAAAAGTGAATGTCCTCTAATCATCACAGAATTTATTAGATTGGAGTCCAGCCTATGATTGAGCTGTACACTAGACTGAGACACTGAGTGCCACACCCAGCCCTTCCTTAACACCTTGAGGGACATTGACTCCAACGCCTCCCTGGGCAGCCCATTCCAATGTCTAATCACCCCTTCTGTGAAGAAATTCTTCCTAATGTCCAACCTTCCCTGGCACAGTTTAGGATTATCCTCTCATCCTATCCCTTGTTACTGGGGACAAGAACCCAATTCCCCACCTGGCTACAACCTCCTTTCAGGTCCCCCCTCTTTCTCTTTTTCTCCAGGCTGAACGCCCCCATCTCTCTCAGCCACTCATTGTAGGACAACCCAATGCCACCCAACCATGTAAACTCTGGATAACTATTAAAACCATTTGAAGCTAATTGAATATAAATTAATCACAAAGAAACTTCTGTTAAGCCCTAACAATCAATGCTATGGAAGTCTGGAAGACAAGGGAAAACAGACCTTCCAAAGATCAGAAGACTAAGCTGGAAATCTGTCTTCTGTGTTTCTGTTTTTGTGGCCACTACCACAAAGAATAAATAAACTATATGGCAAGTTCATAGCAATCCTGAAATTTGTGAAAGTAATGAAAATAGAGACATTTTGAAAGAGAAAAAAGTGAGTTAGTGAGGAAGGATTGCAAAGATGGGTTTTACAGAACACAAGATGTATTATGTAGTATAATGGATGGATGAGACAACAGGGGAGGAAAGGTTATACATTAGAAAGATTGCTTTTTAAAATAAAACAAGCAAATGATACATGATTCAAACAATAAGGAGAATTCGCAGAGTATCACAGAGCCAGATTCAGCTGTATGCAACCACCTGTAGCATCCACAATCTTGCCACTTCTCAATATGTCAAATTCTTTAACCACATGTCCCAAAAGTTTACATTTTTTTAAAGCCCTGGCTCCTAGAATGAGGTTGCTTTGTGAGGCAGTTTTCATGACTGAAAAGAAATGCTAATGAGAAAGACACAGCTTGTGTCTAGGATCAGCAGTGTGCTCTGAGAGTCCTTCCAGTAGATTTCTGTGGGGTTTTTGCAAAGCTGACATGGATGGGCTAGATCCTTGAAAAGTAATTATAAAATGAATGATCAGTTAATGCATTTGTTAATAATGAGTCATAATTAACATTCATACACCTGGGACTGTTCTGTAAGTCATAGTTAACTACTGACAAACTGCTTCATAGTGCACTTCTACAATTATTTGTATAAAAGAGGAAAAATCAAAAGGAAAATTTGTACAAGCCAAGTCCATATTTAAAATCAAAGAATATTTTAATTTTATTTTTTAAAAAATTACAGTAGCTAATTGAGACTAATTCTATATACATTTATAATATATCTCTGGTCTCTAGAGCGCTGTAAAGAGTTTACTAATGTGGTGAGGTCAAGCCCAGTGAAGTTAGGAAGTGCCAGGATTAAGCACAGCCTAAATTAATTAAATTCCATCTTGCAGATCCATTGTGAGATCATCTCTAAGATGGTCATAGGTTATGATAGTCAAGCCATGCATCAGTCATAGCCATGGGGATCTGTGCCTTTTTCTCTAGGATCATAAGGAGAATACACTCTAATGGCTGAAGACAATTGTTCTGTTCTTTTTGTCATGTTTGACTGATTCTGCTTATCCCCTCCCACTGGGACTGCCCTAATTTTTCCCAGTCTCAGAAGTTTATCCCACTCTCATTTTTCTCAGATTCCAATTTCCACTCCTGAACCCCAGGCTCAGTCTTTCTTCCCAGGTCTGCATGCTGTCCAAGTCACAGGCTCCTTTGAGGAGGATCTCCTTTGCGCACAATTCCAACCCTTTGCCCAACCACTTCCAGTTTTCCCACCCAACTCTTTATCCAGCCCACTGAACCCCTCCCTAATGCCAGTGGCACTCAGTGCCAGCTGTGTCCCTCCAGCTGCAGTGGGCCAGCCCACAGCCAGCTGTGGTGAACATTCACTCCCTGCCATCCCTTCTGTCACTGCATTGTGAAATTCCAGCAAGTCAATGATTAGAATAAGATCAGTTCCTTGTTAACTTCAGGAGAGAAAGAGACAGTGAAGATGTTGCTAAGATTATCCACCAATGGACTAGAGAAAACTGCTTCAGTCATGGAACATATTTCAGACAGGCAAGCTGGGGAATTCTGGATCCAACATGAGATGAATACATTAGGTCTCACAAAGAGGATTGTTAGTCAGAATTACACCCAATTTATTGGAAGGCCCTGGAGAGGAAATATGTTACTACAAGGCCATTTGATGCTACAAGGAGTTTTTTCCACACATAAACCCTGTGGCTCCCTGTCTGCTGTTCAGAACTCAGAGCCAAGAGGTCTGGAGAGAGTTTGTTCCACTCAGTGTCCACCATTGCCTTATCCAAGTTAGAAACCACTGTGATTTCTAACTTTGGAAATGCTTCTTAAACATACACTTCTCCCTTTACACTCCAGCTCCTTGTCTTCTGTGTTTTGTCACAGGATCCTGATTGCAGTTTACTTATACAGAAACTTTTCTTCCTTTTCTGCCTCCATGTTCAATCCTGCCCAGCAAACTGGTTCATGTTCCTGCTCTTTGCATGCAACCAGTGCCAGGCATTTCCATTCCATTTCCTTTCCAATTCCCAGATGGTTTCAGTTGCCTGGCTCACTTCTCACATCACCAGAATTCTAAATTCTATTGATTCCTTTCCATTCCTCTCATTTTGCTTTTCTTTTTTTTTTTTTTTTTCCAATCACTTTCTGTGTTTTCATCAGAAAAATTCTCCCAAAACTTTCAAGGGAAAGAAGAAAAGGAGCAACAAAATTAAACAGAAACAGTTCCTGTGCCTGGAAGCAGCCATTACAAGCTTTGCCAATTTCACCTACCTAGCTCCAGGCCAAACAGCATGTGTTTAATTAAGGTCCATGTCAACACCTGTAAGATCTGCAAGGGAATGGAGTTATGTTGCCTGGCAGAAGCTGAAATTCCTGTTTCCAGGCTGTGGTTTCTGGAATTTCAGTGAAAGTGTAGAAAGGATCCTGTGAAGTGCTTGTTTTTTCAGTCCCATCGGGAATCACCAAATGATTGGTGTTGGATGGGACATCTAAAGTTCACTTAATCCAAACCCTAGTTCATCTCAACTCAATTTGAAGCACTCACTCAGAATGGAAGTGTTCATTTGGAGCTGAAAAATCTTACAGCAAAAGCAAATTTTAAAAGTTCTGGGCAAGCTTACTAAAAAGGGGGCGCAGCTAAGCAGAAAGATTATTTGATCTGAGCAGTGGAAGCAGCAGCACCTGCCTCTGTTAATGTCTCTGTCCTTGCTTAGGAGTCAATCAAACCTCAGTTGCAAAAGGGGAAATGTTGCAGAGCAGGCATTCATATGGAATTTCTTTATTGTCTGTCCATGAGGGAAAAGTTTTTTTAAAAAATCACTAATTTGCAGCTGTGAGATTAAAGAGTCATGTGCCTGTAACAAAACAGGGACCAGTCCATGAAAGTGGATTTATTTGAGTAAGAAACATTTCTTTTTGATACATTGATACATGAACACATGTAGAGTGTTATTTTCTCCACAACATCTCTCCTATCCTCTTTTTCTGTGCCTGGCATGGATGTGACCTTAGAACAAAGCTGGGCTGTGCATTAAAACAGTTAAGGATTCCCTAGGTTTTGCAGGATTTAGAAGATTTACAGTGAATGAGCAAAATAACTGCAGGAAAATATATTTTTATGGATAATGCAAGTGAACATTGACTTTTAAACTAAATCAAGCTATGTCTGCTACAAACTTCCGAGGAATTTTACATGGATGTGTTCCTCATTTTCTAGATGAATTAGGATCTGGTTGGACATACAGAGCATTCACAGCTGCAACTAGCATAAACAAAGGGGATGCTTTGAGCATAATATGGTCCTTTGAATACAAATATCCTGGAGACTGAGGAGTTATGTCTTGAATTATGTACTTAAAGTTAGTAGCATCTGTGACTTTTGCCTGTAGAAAAGGGGGATAATCCCACCTCCAGAATTCACAGGAATGCTGATTAAAAACTACCCAGGTTAATTGTCCATCTGAAACCAAAAGTGTCTCCAAAACAGATCTTTATTATTTCATTTTGTTGGTCTGTGGGAAAATGCTTTCTTTCTCCTAAAAGGAAAGGAGAGTTCTGTGATGAAAAGAGTTTATTGAAAAGAGGAGCTATAGAACTGCACATACTCATAGTTCTGCACAGGGATTAAAAACATGTTACTGAAATACTGGGTGTGCTACCTTCATCTGCTCCTCTGTCAGAACCTCCGTATTCCAGGAATTCTTTGCTTCCCAAGAAGTGCCTATGAATTGCTTGGTGTCCTTGTCCTTCCATCACAGCCCTAAGAGCCCTTGGATGCTGCAGTTCTCCATTAAAATCCTACTCTTACCTTGTATTTTCCTGCTGCAGCAATATGGTTTTTTGCTAGGGTTTTCGCTTCCATGAAAGTAGTTTTCCAACTGTTTTTAAAAATCTTTCTCAGTTCCTTCCTTTTCAGATTTCTGAGTTCTTATGTGATCACATTTTCTTCTCCCAGAATTTGGTTTGCATGTCCACTGACTCAGCTGCAGAATCCGTAATGGCTCATGGCTCTGGTCTCTGTGTGGCACCTCACAAACATGAATCTCATACTTCCTGTACACTTACAACCAGAAATATTTAAGTTAAATAGGTTTTAAAAATATAACAGCCTGACTTGCTTGAGGTTTTGATCCAGTTAATCATCCTAAGTATGGTTTAGATAGTAATGAGTTTCATGTCTTTTACTTCACAACCAATAATCTGGCTCCTCCAGAGAAGCTAATGGATTTTTATTATTCCCAGGGAAATGATAAAGACAGATTTATTTCCTTCTTATTGCCACCTAAACACCTTTGATCTCAGGCTTTTCAGGTGGACCAGTGAAAAATGTTTTCACCTGTGTTTCCCTTTGAATCCTACTGTGTCACTGATGCATTCTGGAACTCAATTAAACTTAATTTAAAAGTGATTTCAGACCATTGCAGATTATCTCTGCAATTTGGTAGCTTTCTCTGCATCATTACCCAGTAAGTCGAGAGGAAAGGAAAAAATAGGCCCCACATTCTGATTTTTTTTCTCTCATTAGGAAGAAAGGATGAGTGGTAGACAATTGACATTCCTGAAATCTCTCTGTGACTTGAATTCAGGACTCAATTTCTGTGCCTCCATTTTTTCCCGCTTCAAGTTCTGAGCAATTTAATATGCAAAATATTGTGCATCTGTATGTTGTAATTGAATAAAAAGAGGGGCAAAATTTTGCAACTTCACAAAGTGTTATTGTGAGATTCAGTCAGGAGGGAAAAAACCATTCAAAACTATTAGTGAACAAAGCAGGAAGACTGGAGAAATTTTTATTATCAGTTAACTTATTTCATTCATCTGTGTTCCTGTAAATACTTTAATTTTACATGAAATAACATGGTATTTATATAGGAAAAATGTTGACAAAAGTTTAACATACATGGTAAATAGAAATCATAGGAGAAAATCACAAAGCAGAGATCCAAAACTTCTCTCTGGTACTTTTATAAAACAGAGAAGGGTTTTTGAATATGTGCATGCATATGTGTAATTTTATTTTGGTCATTTTGTCACAATATAAAACAATACTGAACACATGAATGCAAATAAACCAAATCAAGATTTATAGAATAGGCCCTGTCTTTCTTGAAGGCTTCCAATGATTCCCTGCAGAATTCAAAGTACAAAAACCAATTTTGATAATAGTCCTTCATTTTTTTTCTTTTTAATAAAATCCAAGCTCTTCATTCATCTATATTCTAAAAAGATCCTATCCTGCAACCATTATTTTCTTAGACTCAGCAGCAAACAAATTGCTCCTAAATCTATCAGTATATTTATAAAAAAGCCATCGATTTTTATGAGAAATAAGAATATCATTGACAATTTTTAACAAGGCTGAAACCATCCCAACAATTTCATAAAGCTCTCAGAGAGCAGCATTGTCTAGGGATTCTGACAAGTTGGGTCTTAATATTTTTATACTATTAAAATTAATTCAATATTTGCCATTGAATTAAACCCCTGCCTCATCTAACTCCCATTTTCATTTACCGTTACAAAGAAAACTCCCTCTTAAAATGCCTGCATAGAAACTAATGTGGTTTTCTCTTACCTTATTAAGTTTTGCCACAAGAAGGAAACATTCACTTGAAGCAACTTGATTAATTAAAATCTAAGGATGCTTCATAGTTTTTGATTAAGCACTTGGCATTTTTTATGTTTGCTGTGTTGATGTAAGTGCAGCCGTTCACATGAGTGTCAGAACATGGCACCACAGGGAGTATAAACTGCAGCTGAACCTGCAAATTATCTTTTTTTATTCAGGACCCTTATTAGCCATCTGCATAGCCCATGTTTAACCCTGAGCAATTGACTAATCCCACCGACTTAATTAAAGCAATATGCAAGTTTCATTTTTATTAAAGATTAATATTGAAAACCATGCAGATTTTTGCCTTTGCTGTTGTTCCTGCTCACAACAGTTGTGATTTTAATGGGATAGTTCATCTTAAAGAGAAGTAGCAAGTGCTTCCTTTAGATAAAAAATCTAGACAGCTTTCCAGGACAGTATTAGGGTGCCAATAAAAAAGTTACATGAAAGAACTTTACTTTGAGTGTTTATGAATAATTATTTATTCTTGATATTATTCCTTCATCTAATTCAGATACATATGTATTATTATGCTTTAAAGGTTATGAATGCTGGTCAATTCAGAGACCCTGTTAAAAAATAATTAAAAATAATAAAACCTTAGTGTTTCTGCAGCACTTAGAGCATGCAAACATGTAGTTAAAAAAAAGCAATGAATAATGTTGTCAAAAGCATACTGCTCTCATACCTTCTAGAGCCAATGGAATACCAGGAACATTTTCTGGTAAAAAAAACACACCAGAACCATCTCTGAAGCCTGACAGGATATAGGAGAATAATTAAATTTTCCTGCTTTTCAATGGGCTGCACACTAGATAAAAACCCTGTGAAATAATGAGAGCCTTCAGCCTCCAGACAAGGTAACAGCAGCAGAGTGTTTTCAGATCCTCAGAGGAGCAGCACCATCACTGCTGATAACAAAACAAAGAGCCAGAAGTGAGCTTGGGAAAACTATAAAAACCACATCAAAGCACAAATCTTACAGTAAGGCTGAAAGGCAGCATGGACACATCTTCATGTTTCAGTGATAAATAAATATGTATTCATTTCACAGAATAAAACACCCTGGATTGACTCAAGAGTCAACAGCATGATGATACACAGGATTGTTAATATAAACTGGAAGAAAAAATTCCCCTGTGTGACTGGTGAGTGGATCAGAGCTTGGATGCAGAACCAGGAGCCATTCCATCTTAACTTCCTAAAAGACCCCTGAGGTATGTAGGACCCCAGGTAGCCTTAGACCCAACAGACAACACCACAGCTAAAATCTCCACTTCCAGAAATGCCGAACCACCTAGAGTTCCCTCTGAAATCAGAAAGCACCAGAAGGGTGCAGCCACTCTGAGAACCAAACCAAAAGCCCCAAGGTCTGTAAGTATTTGTTCACAGGTTTATGCTGAAGTACATAAGTAATCCTGCAAGACATCACCCAGCCTACATTGCAGGCATTGGGAATTGTGCTGGGGCTTCTCACCAGTCAGTATTTTGCCCCTCACTCCCTCTGTACCTTAGGTATTCAGTGGAGACCTAAATTTGAATTCTGTGCTCACAAAAAAGCCCCAAACCAAAGCAAATAAACAAACAAACAAAAAAAAAACAAAAAAAAACCCCACAAAACCAAACAAAAAACAACAAACAAAACCCCCTCATTCTGAATATTTGGATGTATTTTATGAGAAAGATTTTAAATTAAAAATGTCCACATTCCCCCTTACTTTGCCATGATGCCTACACCTGATGCTGCTGTTAGTTTCACAGTTCCAAAGGTTTACCAGTTTCAGGTTTGCATGTTGAAAGTTTGCTCCTGTTCAAAGTTTCTTTTGCTGTGCAGTTCAAGTTACTTGTACCCTTACAAAAAAGTCCCCCAAGCAGTGCCTGACTGCAGGTAGGTGGATGTTTCTGCTCTCTGCAAGGAAACATACAGTAAAAACTCAGAGGATCTTGAAAATTCCCTGGAAACTGCATTACTCATCCTGATTTTACAAAGATACAGGTGTGATGGCCATACAAAGTGCCAATATAATTTAGAACTGTTATTTTGGCAGTTAATTTGTTAACTGTTAATTTGTTATATTAAGTTACATTAACAGTTAACTGTTAACTGGTAATTTGTTATTATTATTTGTCTTCATTCAGTGGATCACAGGCTGAGTCTCAGACTCTCTTACTGAAGAGCTGTGGGTTTTTTTAAATGACACAGGAGATCCACGGAGCTGGAACATCCCCAGAAATAAAATGGCTCTGCACAAGTCAGTACAACACTGCTCAGCTGCTCTTCTGCACTTGGCTTTACATGGTGGGATCTAGCAGAGAAAACTCAATATACCAAACCCCAAAAATTATGAATGACCTTAGGGTGGAACTTAAATCAGTTGCCTAAATTTCCAATGCAACTTAAAGAAAATATTTTTGTGAAACTTCTGTCCCTCCAGCCTCACAGCAAATGACCCTTCTCACAGCCAAACATTTTTGTGATTATTTACACTGAAATTATATATATAGACTTCAAGTAGAAAAATTATAGCAATTTAATGGGCTGCAAAACATTTCTAATTTTTTTTCATGTTTAGCTGATGTTACTCTTGCTATTAGGAACTCATTCAAGGCAGCAGGTGCAGCTGAATAGAACTTCACGTGGGAACTTCCCTTGAAAACTGGAATCAAGGATAAAAAAAAAATGTGTAAAGTAGCAGATTGAATTTTAGCAAATTAACTAGATGCTTTCTCTGCCTTCCAAACAGCCTGCCTCTCCAAATAGACAGAGGAGGAAGTTGCTGTACTTTTACATCACAATCATCAGGAGAGGAACATGTGCTTCACTCTGTGTGTGTAGGAACAGGGGGGGTTTACATTTTGTAGATTGAGAAGAAATGGGAGTATTTCTACGTAGGTGCATTTTATGTGATTATGTAGGTGCATTTTATGTATGCTGCTAGTCCAGCAAAGCACAGGCTTAAGTGCCCAAGAAATTAATTTACTCCCATTTAATTTAACACCCTTATGTGATTTTTTTTTTTTAGTTTCTTTAGGCTTTAAAAAATATACTGATTAGTTAATAAGTGTTTAGACTCATGTTAATTGTTTCAACAAGTACTGTAAGTGCAGCATTCAGACAGAGCTCAGTTAATTTCATCCAGTACCTTTCATGGGAATCTCATGGTTGTCTGGAAGTTTCCCATCCTAGGAGAGAACATCTGTGATGACGGATAGCATTCTGATGAGGGAGGGAAGCTAAACTATGTTTTTTAATCATCTGTTGATTGGTTTCATCCTGTTTCCTTTTTTTATCCATTCTCCAAATATTCCATGGTCCTTAGGGGGTATAAGACCTGTGTCCAACACTTGTTCATTGATGCTGCTTCTTTCTCATAGCCCCAGGCTACCTGCTTCCCTTCTCCGTCAGACAATTACCCATGATGAAATGTGCAGCATGAAGTGGAGGGAAGGAAAGGATGTCTTGAACTCATTATTTGGAGAGATGCGTAACAATGAACTGTTTGTGATGCTGTTGGAATAACATATGAAATAAATCAAGTGGAATCGACTTTGCAGTTTTGCATGTGCTAATGGAGAGTCTTAAAGCAATGCTTTAAAAAAATTATGAAGGTGATTGAAATTATTATACATTTGGGTTCTACCTCATACATTAATAAGAGAGTTGTGGCCATGATTTCTAAATAGATAATAGAGAACGGTGAACTCATACACATGCTGTAAAACCATGATTTGAAAATTTCCCACTTTGTTGCATAGTCATGAGGCTTGTTACTTGCACATCTAATTTCCTTTGAATCGTTTTAGCCCAGTGAATGTTTATAATTATTAAATGAATGTACTGAAGACTGAAGAATTTGTTATTTTTATCTAGACACTAAGGCAGGTAGAAGTAATGAAGAATGTCTGGGGTTTTTAAACATTTTACTTATTCTGTTGGACATAAGTTTTCAACTAACCTGAAAATTTAAATGAATTTATGGTCTACAAGGGATGACAGAAAAACAGTTCTGAAAACAGAAATCTCATTCTCCTTAGTGTTTCCCAGTGGTTACTCACAACTGCTGTACTTATAAGGGCCATGGCTGAAAACAAGCAGTAGTCAGCTAATATCTGCTACTAATTTGTATGTTGGTTTTGTTTGTCTGACTTTGGTGGGTGTTTTTTGTTTGTGGTTTTTATTTCAAAAAACCAAGCAAGCTTTTAGAAAACCTGGAGTTAAAAAAAGTTGAAATTAGGTGGAAAGTCCAAGGGGAAGGGACAGCTTTATAAAGTTAGCAAGGAGCCTGGGTAAACCCCCATCTCATGCACATACACATATAACTTACACTATTGCTACACTATAAATGAGAGGAAATACTGAAACAAAAAGATGCAGTTTTCACCTTTTTTGTTGAGACAAAAGCAGACTTGACAGCATAATTTTTGTACTGTCTTCTCACTAGGTTGAGCCAATAACTTGACAGTAACTGGCCAAACTCCTCTAAACAAGGAGACAGGCAATAATTTACACAGTTTAAAATGCCATTTCCATACTCATTACAGAGCACAGAGCTGTGAGAGCACCCATCCTCGGTAGTGGAGTGGGTTTGTTCCCCTGCAGCCACAGGCAGGCAGAAAGCATAATCCCTTATACAAACACTGCCCTTTCACTTTGGCCAGCTCATAGGTACATAATCTCCACATTAGAAAATCAGGAGAAATCCACCTCATGGTTCACAGCTCACAGACATTGCTGCTTTTAACCTAACACAAGAGATGTAGGAAGTAGTAAAGCACTAATGTGAAAGGAGAGGGTGTGACTTTCCTGACATTTTTGTGCTAGAAAATCAAAATCAAATCTCACTATATACCCCAGCACCAGAATCACCTTCCAAACCACAGGGCAAAAATTTCCAGAAGCACGGGAGACAACAGATGGTTTCTGTGTGTGAGCACTACTGAAAAGTTGTTCAGTTCCTGATGCTTCTCAGATCTCCTCCTAGTCAGTATTCCCACATATCTCCCAGACCCTTCCTAAAAGGCACATTCCTCACCTGCAATAGGAGCATGCATTATGCTGTTTACATTTAGGAAAAAAAACCATCTTTTCCTTCATTTAGGAAACGTACTCTGTTTCTTTTTAAGAGGCACGTTTGCTTAGCCTTCCTATGAAGCCCATGTGGATTCTCTGTTCCCACTTTCCACGTGATCTTTGTCTCAAACATTCAGCTGGTGCCAGGACTGCCATCCACCCCCAAAGCTGCAGAGTCAGCAGCAAACCCAGGATGATTAGTTATCACTCAGACTTCAAAAGTGTGTCCAACAGGCTAGACAAAAATGACAGAAAGGTTAAAAGAGACAAAGCTGAGAGAAAGCGAGAAAAAGGGGGGAGCAGGATCAGACTAAGCGGGTGATGTTACTTAGGAGAGTTGGTACACAACATGGTTAGATTTTACTCAGATTTTTCTTTCTAGGGTGCCTTAATCCCTGTTCATGACTATTCTGAAATTTCTAGAAGCTCTGCAACTTTAGAAGATTAAAATAGCAGAAAGAAAAAGAAAAAGGAGCAAACAGATTCCTATTTTCCTGCTTCATTTCAGTGAGACATAAAGGGGCACAATAGATTTGATGCCTCTTCAGGACCTAAGATAACTGCAGTAGTGTCTATGCCTCAGCAGCCTCAAGAACAATGCCTATCTTGTTTTGTTTCCTCCCCTGGCATTTCTGTCCCCGTGGCTGGCTCAGCAGGAGGCCATGGACTGGCTGTGTGGCACCAGGGCACTGCTGTGCCCCAGGCACATTGCTCTGTGCACACATGGAGCATCCCATCACACTGACACACGTGGCACTGCAGCCATCCTGCCCAGCACTGCAACCCCAGCAGGTTCCTTGGCACAGAGTCCCCTGAGCCCCAGGGAATTGTCTGCCCCTGGAGGTGGTGGAGTCATCACCCCTGGATGTGCTTAAAAAGGGACTGGATGTGGCACTCAGTGCCATGGTTTAGTTGAGATGTCAGGAGATGGGTTGGACTCGATGATCTTGAGGGTCTCTTCCGACCTAGTGATTGTGTGAAAGGGTTGGATCATGGGCATTTTGGTAAATCAGATATAAAGAGGCTACATTCATTTTTAATAATTTACAAAGATCTAATTATGTCCTTGGGAACTCTCCCTGTGCCAGGGAGAGTTGTGCTCCACCATTGCCAGGTGGCAGCCTTTCTGTGAAGGCTGTGGTTTGCTCTCCAGTTCCTCACAAGGTGGCCTTGCCATGAAAGCAATCCTTGTGAGGAGCCATTAGTGACTGACCTGTGATGCTTCACCTGGATCCAATCCACTGCATTTTCCCAATTACTTAGTGAGGTTTCTCAAGCAGGTGGAAGACTTCCTCCCAGCAGATCAGAACTCTGCTGCAGCACCAGCCTGCTGTGGAATGCAGTGGCCTAATTAAGGCAATGTTAATGAGCAGCAGGAGCACATGGATGTGAAATCTCATTGGAGTGGAACAGAAGTTGTTGATTCTGGTTACGTAGTGTCTGGGAATCAGCTGCAAATTTCACAGCCATTTAATTTGCACCTGTTCTCAGATGAAAGAACAGGGCCTTTTGACTGGATTTCAGTAGCCTGCATCTTTGAGCAGGATTTGGCCCAGTGCTCTGCAAGTTATAGGTGCCATGTGTGCCTCTGCATGTCCTGCACTCCCATTTCTTGAAGAAAAAAAATCACAGAAGGCATGCCAGCAGTTATGGGGCAATGTGGAATGCCAGAACCTCTCAGTGTAGTAGCAAAGCCCACCTACTGGTTTGTGACCAGATGTGTGCTCTCCTTAAGGCAGAGTTGGAAAAAGCCTGTAAGTGGATATAAGATGTATTTCTTTCACAGTGACAGGTGATGGGGAAGAGGTCACAGTCTTTGGTCATCTCATTTCAGGGAGAAGGGGAGATCAGAGATCATCACTTGGAGGCAAACACCCAGGATCAGGGGGAGCCTTCAGGAAGCAGTTACTGCCTAGATGTCAGAAGGTGAAACACATACTAGGTTAAAATTCCTGGGATCAGACCTGGCAGCAGGGAAGTATCTCCAGCCCAGCTTCTAAGAAAATTGCCTGCCATGTGTCCCAGCCTGCAGCAGTGCTGGGCCCATGCCCTACTTTGCTGTGGAGGTTGGCCAAGCAGAGAGCTGCTCTCAGAACCTTGCAGGGCAGACACATCCACACATCCTCAGAACAGGGCCAGGATCACCCTGCGTGTGGCTGTGCCTCTCACATCCTCACAGTGGTTCCAGCAACAAGGAGAGCACACAGACCTGTGTGTGCATCACCCACCGAGCTGCTTTCCCTGCTAAGGGATCCTGCTGGCAGCAGCTCCTTTGCGCCTTTCTTACAGCCTGCGGCTGCTTTGGCGGGCCAAACCTGGTGCCACCTGGCTGGGGTGACACAATGACGCTAACTTACTCAGGCTGACAACCATGAACCTCTGGTATTTCCAAGATGAAATTAAGAAAGACAATCAAAGCCCCACTTTCCTGCGCCTGTGAGCCAGGAAGAGCAGCGCTGAGGTCTGAGCTCGGTTTTGCTGCGGGACAGCGGGGCCGGCCGTGCCGGGGCAGGGCGGAGAGCCGAGCGCTGCCGGCTGTGCCTGAGCCGTGACAGATCCCAGCTCCATCCCGGGGCTCCGCCGGGACTGCAGAGGGAAAGGAACCTGGGACTGCAGCTGGGCACGGCGGGGATGCTGTGCCCACAGCCGGCAATGCCCGGGACGCTGGCGCTGCCCCTGGGCACGGCGGGGATGCTGTGCCCACAGCCGGCAATGCCCGGGACGCTGGCGCGGCAGCCAGGAATGCCCGGGATGCTGTACCGGACCGGACGCAGCCGCTGTCCCCCAGCTCCGGGCCGGGCCGGGCCGGCGCCACCTGGCGGCCCCGGGGGCGGCGGTGGTTCCGCGGGGCCGTCGGGGACTGAGGTTTTCCAACCTCCTCAAAAACGCCCGTGGTCTCCCTGGTGTTGTCGGGCCGTGCTGTGGAGGTCGGCAGTGAGAGCCACCCGTGCCACCCCCTTCTCTGCAGCCCTCCGAGTGCCCGATTTGCCCATTCCTTTCCAAGTCTCAGCTACGGAGTGTTTTCCAGTCCAGTTCCAGCGCTCTCCCATCCTCTGGCTTCTGTAGGGATGCGGGGCCAAGGTTGCAGTTGAGGCATGACACCAAATCTGTGGTGATGAGACTCCAGCAGAGAGGGAAGGGCTGAGCAGGATCATGAGCAGTCCCTTCCCATAACCAGAACTGAGGGCTAGGACACCTGGGCAGTCTGTCCCTTTTCCAGTCACTCTTCTGCTGGGCTAGAGGCAATGGCAAGGAATGTCGCACACTCCTGTAGTGATAACCTCTCTCTCAGATACAGTAGAAAGTATTTGCCAAATAAGTCTCATTAATAAATATAAAAGAGACACAAAACCTAAATTCTCAATGCTAGATGGCATGAAATATTAGTGTCACATTCCTTTCAAGCACATTCAGGATTTGGAGTACACAAGGGTTCTGCTTACCTTTCTTTTCTCAGAATGTGTTACTTCTCTATAGACACATAACTTACCTGTTCTCCATTAATGGAGCCCAAAGCTGCTGCTGGTCAACACAAATATGGAATTTCCAGTAGAAATGCCACCAAAGAGCAAAATGGGGTTTCCTGAAAAGGCTGGGTTGGCTATATGATGCCCATCGTGACCAAATAGCGCCACAACAGCTTTACAAACCCTATGTGTAGTTGTCCTGAAAAGGAGCACTGGCTTTGTGCTGCTTTACTGTAGACTGCTTCTGTGGAGGAAGCCAGCAGCATTTCCTTGGTGCCACTTCCAGTGTCAGAGAACGAGGAGCTGGACAGAAGCTGGACACATGGACAGATATCCAGGGGAACGAGACAGAAAACTAAAGCCAAAAAGGAGCTAGTTGTGTCTCTGACGTTGACATTTGCAGGACCAGGTCTGCAGAATACATGTGAGACTGCTCTTACCCCTGATCTGAACATAAAAAAATTACATTAGGTACAAGAACCATTTACTTTCCCTTTTTCATACATTATATTCAAATGAACATTTTATATGACTTCAGAAGAGCTGTAACTTTTTGGTCACTGGGATTGGATGGGACCCAGTCATCTGCTCAGAAAGCATGTCTCAGGTTCAGTGTTGTAGAAGTTACAGAGACTTCAAAACTGTACAAATCAGAATAAAATTACCCTTCATGCAGCACCACAAAAAGCAAAGAGACTTTGCCATTGCATGCTTCAGCAGCAGCAGCATTGGATGCCCAGCTCAGGCTTGGAAATCATGGTCCACTGGTGACCTCTAACAAAATACCTTCTTGTCCCATGCTGTTCTTTTCTCATCTTTCAATACAATCCTCTGCAAAGCACTTTTATAGTGCACGCACTGTGAAGTATTTGAGCAATGCCACACTTGTCATTGTGACAGCTGACCCAGGTGAAACACAAGAGGGTTTACACCCAGGATTTTTTTTCCCATTGCTCTGAAGATGCCTCCCCAGTGTTCCCAGAGGAGCTTCCTCCTCCACAGCTGAAACCCTGTTGGGTTTTCTGCCCCACAATCCCTCTATCCATCAGCACAGATGTCCTCAGTAACCTCCTGATGGTAGCTGCAGTCACAGGTGTGCAGCAGCAGCCTAAGGGAGAGGGAGAAAAGGAACCAATTGTTTGATACAGGGTGGAAAGTTGCAAATAATGAGTTACACAGTAGGCAACCTGCTTTAAACCACCTTTTGGTGCATCTGCTTCTCTTCAGTGAGTTCACATGGACTTTACATTTTAGGTGAACTCAATAGTGCCCAAGGTATGTGTAGGCATCTACAACAGATAGTGCAAGTATGTCAAAACCAGATGCTATTGTCTCACAATCTGGCAGTCTATGCAGAGCTTTCTGAAATGACTTCTACATCTATCTCTGAGTATCATCATTCTAAATTTGTAAAAAAACAGCCAGCACATCAGCAGGAATAAATCAGCATCTCCAACGAAGTCCAAAGTAGCCTCTTGCAACAAGCCATTGTGCTTAAGGTTGCAATGTTTTCCCCATTATCTTCTAAACTCAGTTACTCCCTGACAGCTCCTCCCAGAGACCTTGCTCCCACCAGTCTGCTGGAGCTCCTCCAGCTGCCCATGCCTGCTGTGGGAAGGGACACACACCAGGCTCCAGCTTCAACAGAGCAGCACAAGTCTCTTCCACAACTCCTCTGGATTTGGAAAGGGATGTTTCCAAATGCTGTCAGCACCAGCCCTTCAGCGCTGTTACTTCAGCTGGCCTTTGATGAATGCTTTGGTGAGCTAGACAGAGAGCAGGGCCCCTGGGAACACAAATGGAATGCCAGCACCACCCACTGCCAGTAAGGGAATGCCTGACACACAGTGCCAGGGGAAAGTTCTGTGACTCTGCCCTGAGACAGCTGTCTGTCATAACAAACACCACCTCCTTCCCTTGCTCTGCTCCTCTTTCCAAACTAAATAGGAAGGGAATTACCTCACACCCCCTCAAAAAAAAGGCTTGGTCTTGTTCAAATAGAAACATTGCCTGGGCTGGCTCCAACACTAAATCTAATTAACAGAAGAACAGAGCTGAAATAAACACATGAGATGTTGCTTATTTTCTAAATAAGACTAAATTTATTCATAACCCTAGTAAAAACAAAGTTTGGATTACAAGTGTCTGAACAGTATAAAAGTACAAAACAGGTTCCATAGATTTCTAATACATTAATACAAAGTGCATGACTACTCATTTTGCATTACTACTGGGAATGGAAGAGGTGGGAGGGAGTAGGGGAAGCAGTTGGCGGTTGAAATCCAGCAATAAATAAATAAATACAGAAGAGATGATCCGTATCAGAGCACATCCTACCACCAACACTGCAGCCTTCTGAGGTGTACAGAATTACTGATGCTGAAAACACAAATTCACATGAAGTAGGTGTCTGCAAACACAGCGAGGACTCTTGCTCAAGCCCTTAATAGACATGACCAACCTAGTTATGCCTTTATACAATCAAGTATCCATTGTAGCTATGGCTGGACTCAATGGGCTTCGGTCTTTTCCAACCTGAACGATTCTATTTGGTTGAGAATAAAAGCAAGGTAAGCAGCTTTGTCCTCCCTTAAGAGCCCCAGAGTTTAGGAAAAGCAAAATGAGTCCAAGGAAAGCTCTAAGCTGTAAGGCTGTGATAAGTCAAAGCCCTGTTTCCCCTGATTTTCTTTCTCTCCAGAGACTGGCTGACCCAACAGGAGAGGAAAAAAGAAAGAAAAAAAAAAAGCTTTGAGGGTAGAGGCTCCTCTTATAACCTGCATATCTTTCCCTATCTATATTTTAATTTGCTAAGTATTCCTGTTTCAGGAACCGAGACTACATGGAAATCCAGTCCTAAACCCTACCCACCACAGTATTATGCCAATGACTCTCACAAAAAAGGAAAGCTTAGAATCATAGAATATACTGAGTTGAGGGACCCATCAGGACCAACTCCAACTCCTGGCCCTACTCAGGACACCACAAGAATCACACCATGTAGCAATCCATTGTAGGATATCCCAAAAGAGTAATAGTAAAAAACAATCCTCCCTCCCTCTAAAACCAGGAAAAAAACCAACCAAACAAAAAGCAGAATTCCCAACTCACACAAGCAAAACCTTCATAAAAGGAACACGAAGCAACTGGGAGCTAAAACTGCAGCACAATCTTCCAGGAAGCTGCTTCCACCCTAGAGGCAAAGCAGAGTTTGAAGGAGTGTCACAACGATTTGCACATGAGCTCGTCTGGGAATCTGTGCAGATTATCTTTTGATCACATATGCAAACAGAGCTGCTGCCTTGATTCAGCACAGCACCATTCTTAGCAGGACTTTTCAGATTCAGTATTCACAAATGTGTTGACCTGGCAGTTGCTTAAACAAACAAATGGGAAAAAAAAAAAAAACCCAACAAAAACCAACAAAACCCAAACACAGAGAAGCACTGCAGGGGAAGGGTTTCAAAACAGTTATTGTGAATCCAAACCCCAGGCTGCAACCAGATTACGTCCGTGGACCAGAGCCTAATTTGCTTAGCAAGGGGTTTGGTTCTTTGTCAGGTCCAAAACCAGGAGGAGTCTTGTTTGTGGTCACATTTCAGCTGCACTGGTCCTACAGAGAGCAGTTACTCAGTTTGGGCTGCCAACTACACCTGACTTGGCCATCAAGGGGTTTCTTGGTCCATCTCTAACCACCAGGAGTTACTACACCAAGCTCAGGGTGCCTGGTGCTGGTTTAAAAGAAGTAACCTCCCATTTTGCTATGTTCAGTTCTTAGGTAAGTCTTAGCCCTTGGCTAAGGTGGGGAGCTCTCCCACCCCTTCTCAAGAGCACTTTTATGCTGGAGGCCTTCTCAGATAGCTACACTTGAAGGAGAGATGTCTGCAGATTACCAGTCTGTGCACATGGGAGGGATGAAATATTTGTCTTTGTTATGTCAGTAGTACAGGGTGAAATCGCCACACCTTTAAAAATATATATTTATATAACTAGAGAGGTGACTTAGAACATTTCTATGTATTAATTCATCTTATTGACTCATACATGTCTAAGAATGAAATATTTTCTTGGGAATTTAGGAAGTTTGCCAACCAACTTTTAAAGAAATAATAAAAACCAAAACCAAAAGGTTTACAACCACTGCTTCTTTCAGTACAGAAACATGAACTACATATACTTTAATATACAAACCCCATCCTCATATTCACTTGGGAAGTGAGTGTGGGGGAAAATTAGACAACCTTGCAGCAGCATTCAGCTTTGCCAAGTGTTCCATAGCATCTTAAATATTATGTACAGTCTTTCTGAAAGGATACAAACTGGCTTCAGAGTTTGTGGAATCGTAGCAGTAAAACCCAAAACAGTTCCAGGGAATAGTCTTTTGGCAGCATAGCAGGTGTCCAAAGTGAACAGTCACTTTTCTAGTATTTTTCCAGAGAATAAGAGGATCTGTATAACCTTCTGCAGCTATCCAAGGAAGTCACCATTCCTCTTGGGTGGAGATTGCTGGAGATTGGGGTCCTTCTTGTTCTGGCTTTTCAGTGGCAGACTTTTTATTGCTACAACAAGGTTTGAAGAGATGAGTGTCTATGAGGACTTCCCCAAAACGCCCTTTGTAAATAATTCCACAGCAGACCTTTTGCCTGGAAGAAATGGCAGGGAGACAGATACTTTGTTTAGAATATACAGAATTCACAAACATGCAAAAAAGCAAGTCTGACCCCAGACACTACTTTATTGAGCCTCCAGCCCAGAGGACAGGGGCAAAAAGACTTCTCACAAACAGAAAACAGGTCGGTGTCTAAATCCACAACAGCTCTTTGGGGAAAAAAAAAAAAAAAAAAAAAGAAAAAAAAACCAAAGAAAAAAAGAAAAATATAAACATGTCTATACAAAAACCAAGTCTCCAACTTTGCTTCCCAGAGAAGTTTCAGACACAACCATTTGGTCTGAACTAACCTTGGCTACAATGCACTTGCAAATATTATTTGAGAGGAGGCAGCAAAGTCACAACAATTCCAACTGAGCAATTAGCTAAACAAGGGATTACTGTGTCACAACATGCAATAAAAGATAACAAGCTCATCAGCTCCCAGAAAACCTTGTGGTTTTCCTCCCACTCCAGAATTTTGTTGTTCTTTTTTTTTTTTTTCCAAATGACTACCATCACAGGTCAACCAAATCAAATGCTGTGTTTTGCTGGCAAGCTGGGAGCAGTCCTGTATGTAGCAACACATCATATCTACAGGGCATAGTTTTAAGAAGAGATAATGACAGACAGGAATATAATCTGCTATTCCCAAAACCAGCAAAAATATTTCCCAGCAACTGTTTTAATGTTTAGGGAACTGAAGGGAGACAGAGGAAAATGCCTTAAACACAAGGCATTTCTTTCCAAGCATGAACAGACAGGTGTTGTAAATGATATCCTTATACCAGGATGAAGAGGCAGAATCAAGCAGCATGCATGCAAAGTGAGCCTGCTGCCTGCACAGAGGGCAGGTTCTGGTGCTTTTTACCTTTTCCAGTAGGTGAGATCTAGGAAGGAGAACACGGGGGTCCTGCTGGCCCCGGCGCTCAGCTCCGTGTCCGAGCCCTCGTCCGACTGGTTGCTGTAACAGGGCGACTGAGCTGGGGAGGCACTTGAAGTTGTGCTGTGGGCATCAGAATCTGCAGGGCAAAGAGGAAATGCAACGATCAGGACATGCATCCAACAATTTACCCTCCTCCTGACCTGTGGACTGGGAGCAGAGGCACAGGGGTGCTTTAATTAATGAGAAAACCTATCAATGACAATGCATTTATTTCACTTGCTCCAGCCTGTTTCAGCACAGAGAGTGTCAGGATTTGTCAAAGAGCCTTAAGAAGTGGAAGGAGTCCTTGTACATGATGGATTGGAAAGAGGTTCAGGATCAGGCTTCAGTTTCTGGCTCTCAAACCTAGCCACGCTCTGAAATCACTGGGAGATCCCTCAAGACAGTGAAGATCTGTGCTCCAGACTTTCTCATCCTTTCAGGTAAAGTGCTGCAAAGCTCTTCCCAACAGTCCATTTTATATATATAGTCTCATTATGTGTTAGGTAGTATTGAGCTTTTGCCCTTTACCTTTTACCAGGTACTACAGACCCAGTGCAGACACACCTTAACATTGTCTGCTCTCCCACCTTACAGCTGCCATCTCTGGTACCCACAGTGACAAAATGAAATTAACTGCAGTGCCTTGAATGAGGAGATAAAAGCTCATTGGGTCAGGGCCTTTACTGATTCTTTGGAGACTTCTCCTTCTGACTAGGCAGGATAATTGAAAGAGAGAGAGACCAGGTCAGCAACAGTGAAGAAGCTGGAAGGTTTGCTTTAGGAGAAAAGCCTTAAGTACTGACACACATTTAGAGCATAACTGGCAGATGGTTTTGTTGGAAAGCTATGAATCCAAAGCTATGAATCTCTTCGGAGAGTCCTTGTACTACTGGAAAGAAATCACTGAGACTGGCAGAGGAAGGTGTAAGAAAACATGGTAGGAATTTAAGGGGTGGGGGGGTAAATCCATGTTTAAAAGTATGTATGGAAGAAAAATACTGCAATGTTTTTTGGGAAAAGATAGCTGAAAACGGCCACAGCACATTACTGAAAGCAGGGAGAAGCCTCTTCCAGCTTCAGTTTCAATGAGATCTTTGCCCAAAATGTTCTTTCTAGGGACATGTCATTTAAGTGTGAGATATAAGCTACTGCCTGCACTTTCAACCCAGACTCCTCACACCCCATTGCCACTTCCCCACCTGTCTTGCAGCCCACCCTGCACACAAGCTCTTCCTTCTCATTCCACACCCTCCCAAAACTCTCAGAGGATCAGAGGCTGTGAAAACAGGGAGAGCCCAAACGTGGGAGTGCACACAACCAGACCCAGGCAGTGATTCAGCTTGGCCAGTTCACAGTGAGCTGTGTTAGGGGAGGCTGAAGTTTGCTGCCAGAATCCCTCTGGATCCACTTACTGTGCCGCTTGAATTCCTTCTGCAGTTTGCTGATTTGATTGCTCTTTATTCTGCTTCCAGAGAGGGTTTTCATTTTCTTTGGTTTCAATGTTGTTTTAAGGCTGGGTCCAGCCCTGGCATCCACCACCTGGGACAGAGAAAATGCATGTCTGAGTATGTGTGCATCATGCTCAGGTATTGCCACAGTCAAGACACAGGCACTGACTTAGCAGAAGGTGTTCTGAACTCCCTGAGTTAACCCAAGGCTGTTCTGTGCACTGACACTCTCCTGTTTCATTTAAATCTGGCTAAATCCCTGCAGGAAAACACAGCAAACTCGTTTAAAAAACACATTTGGTTCTACTTTTGCTAACTTCCCATTTTAACACATTCAGTTTAGAACCAAATAATTGTTTATGCTAATACAGGTCCAGTTAAGAGTGTCTGCCAAGCATTTGCTCTTTGGTTTTTTGGGGTTTTTTTTTAGTCATAAATTTAACTTTTGAGTAAAGCCAGTGGTAGTAATAGCAATAGTTATGGCTCCCATTACTATCAAGGCATCCTGGATAAAGATTATTATATACACAAGGAATCCTGATCATCCTCCCAGCCTTAGGCCTGAATTGAATTAGACATATCAAAACAGAATATATGAGTGAAAATAGCTGCAAGATTATTAGTCAGTGTAATCATCTGATTAAATGAGATTGATTAATGTGTTGCTTGAGCAAGTCACTTTGTTTGGGAAAAAGAAAACCCAAACAATTTTGGATAAAGGCCAAACCTGATTTGTTTTTTGTTTTTTTTTTAATGTCATAAGAGACTTTTGGATGAAGTTAAGAGCTTCTGAAAACAAGGAATTACAAGGCAAGTTGGTCTGTGACTGCATCTCAGGCTTGCATAATCACCATTTGCAGGAGCCCCACAGTAGTAAATACTCCAGGAAGGATTTAGAGATGCTGAGGGTGGGAAGGGAGAGTGTGGGTGAAACAGCAAACCCCAAACCCCTACCAGCACCTCTCCTCTCTAGAAAGAGTTAGTTTTGGGGCAGAAGAGAAAGAAATTACTAACGTGATTCCAGTTTTTTTTGGATCCTGCTGGTAATTTTTTCCATCTTTTCACCAAAAGAACACAGGCATTGCAAATATCTCCCGAGCGAGCCTCGTGGAGCCTGGCAAAAACAAAAGCAAAGATCACTTAGAAACAGTTAATAAAAGCACACCCCACTTGCTACCAGCAAGAAGTATAAAAACTGATGAGTAAGAAGGGTTCTGAAATTCTGTTTTTCTGACATTACACTTCATCTGGGATGCTCAAATAGTGTCATTTAAAGACCAGGTCTCACTTTCAGAAAGCGCTCTTCCACACAGAAATAAAAAGGTGTCACAATCTGCTTCCAGAGGAGCACTGAACACAACAGTCCCATCACCTGCAGGTTTTGGAATCTTTTCCCCCAAAACCAAGACACAACTGCAGTGGATTGGTTAAGTTTGGAGCAGGAGGAATAATCATGTTATTCAAACGCACACTTGGGAACAAACATCAAAAGCTTGCTCAGGTCTTCACTTTCCCACAGAGCTTCAAGGATGAGTAACAAACATCACCTAACACACTCCCACACGAGCACAGGATAAGATTTCAGAAACAGCACTCGCTGGAATGACAGCAATACTTGCTCCCTCTAACAAGTTTTCCTCAGGAACCATCCCTACTGCTAATCCATGCTAAAAGAAATATAACAGCGAAACACTGCAGGACTTTTCAGCCAATTAAATAGGAAGATTTTGGATCATTTATAGATGAATGAGGCAGGCTCAGAAAGCCATTATTTGCCCAGTCTGCATTTTTACCTTGGCAAACATGTTTCAGATAGCACAACATCAGTGGTCCTGGTAAACTGCAAATTGCTTTGCTGCAGTTAAAAACAACAACCACCAAAAAAAAAGCAATGGATCTGCACACAGCCTTTGCCTGCCAAGGACAGTAGTGAAGAAATATGATAAGGAAAACTGCCAGCACCAGACTTGTGTACAAAAATCCAAGGTAAATACAAAGCTCTCTAAAGTTCACTACTAAAGTTCATGAAAAGAGTGTTTCTAGAAGAAGTGGGGAAAATTTGTAAATTTGATACAAAATTTCGAAGCTCTTCAAAAGTATCCCAAAAATTTGAGAGCTCACAATAACTGGTACAAGAAATCTCGATTTTATTTACCAGTGCTTTCAAGTAACATTACTTAACTGGAAAGCTAATCACTTTCCAAGAGAGTGGTTTTCCAACGAGAAGTTTTAATAACACATTGCTATGTCCTATTTGAACAAAGACACCAATATTTGTAACATGGTACTCTGCATAAACCCTGCTGAAACTGCTAAATATTTACTCATCAAGTGTAATCTAACATTCTTGAATTTTCAGAGCCACAGAAAGCCCCCATGGGTGTGTAGACTTCATTAGTTTATGTAGGTGTTTATTTACGCATCTAATCTTTCAGAGCAAGAAGGACACTACATCAGGTTTGCAGCTCAGAGATCAATGCCAAAACTGCTGACCAAGGTGGGAATCTTACCCAAAACAATTCTGGAAATCCTTTTCATAACGTTTGCTGTCAGTGAAGCGAGAACTGGAAGACTTAGCCCTGCAAATACAGCAGCCCTCGATACTCCGGTACATCTTCGGTTTGTGAAAGCCAAACATCTTTCCCTCCCAGCTGTGCCCTGTGAAAACAAACAGAAACTGGTGTTAATTATCACTGTTAGATAATGAAAGAAAAAAAAAATCTATGCTAGATTAGGGCATAGTTTTTTTATCGAATGTGTCTTCAGAAGAACAGATGCACCTAGAATGCAGTTGTTGAGAAAATTATATAATTAACAGCTGGAATATTAAGCAATACCCAGCAGGACCTATAATGAGCTCATTTACTGCAGAAATGTACTCCAAGGGCACATGTAGAGGCAGCACAACCCAGATGTGTGAATGCAGCCCACCTGGCCACTGAGAGCCCTGTGCATGCTGCAGGAGAGGCTGCAGTGTGTCCAAGCCATGGGTAAGGAGCTGGCAGCTGAACTCTGGGTCACTGAGCTACTTCATCACCACCGGTGCTGGATGGAAACACCCCTGGCAAACTCTGCTGAGAGTGAGTAGGAGTGTTTTAAATGAGCTGCAGTCATTCCCCCGGGCTGTAGGGCAGACATACCTGAAAAGCTGCTCTAAAAACAGCAGGGTGGAGTCGCACCCAGCCCTCAATGGCCCTGTCTGCACTGCAGCACCCGGGAGCACCTCTCTGTTCTCAGGGCCTGGGTGAGCATCCAGCTCCATGTCAGCACATGCTCTGCTCTCCTGCCTCCCCCACCCTGCTTTCCATGGGAAGGAAACCGAGCTGGGAAAGAAAGGCCAGGGAGCAGGACCCTGGGGCACAGCTCTGCATGCGCCTACCACACATGCCCTGCCAAAAGGATGGAAAACTCCAGTCACAGGGAGGTTGTTGCTTTGAAACCACCAGCTCTGCACACTCAGTGCCAGCCCAGAAAGCTGAGAATGCCCTCCTGATCCGTTCTTTTCAGTACACCAAGGCTGGGATTTGCTATCAGAGCAGGTATCATACACTGGAGCCATTTTCCAGGCAGAAACTTCTCAAGTCACCATGACCCCCCACCACACCAGCTCTCCCCTATGTTGGCTGTTCCCCAGTGCAGACTCCTGCCAGGCACAGTCTGACACACCATGAGCACAGTCAGAGCAAACAGGGTTCCCACAGCGCCCCAAAAACCCAAACCAGCAACTGAGCAAAGCTGCTGCTCCCCTGGCACTGGGCCTGGACACACAGCAAGTCCTCACAGGCCACACAGCATCATCTCATAATGCAGGCAGGGGCTGTTCCAAGATGTTCTCCTTTGAACAGAGCCTGGTGCAAGCTTTGCCTCCACCACCTGCTGCAAGGGGTGAGCAGCCACCTCTGCTGCTCCCCACACACCAAGGGCTCAGAGAGGGCACAGGCTGCAGGAAGCTCCAGGAGAAGAGGTTCCCACTGCTTTAAAAAAATTAAAATTGGATGGAGCCATGCAAAAAACACATTTTCCTTTCTTTCCTTAACAAAGGCCAAGCTGCTGAATTCATTAAGAAGCTAACAAAAAAACCCCAAACACCTGAATGACCCAGCAGCTCAGGAGAGGAGTAACTGTGGTGAGAGGGAACTCTCAATCACTTCTCAGTCCCAGGTAGTACCAAGTCCCAGAAACCCAGCTCAGGTTACTGGTTAACATTTGTGCCATAGGCATCTGTCCCCAAATCTTCCACCTTCAGAAAGGTAAGGGCTGTGATCCTTTTACCCTCCAGTAGTGCAGAGAAAAATCATCTGAAATCTTGTGTCTACACTGCCAGGACTTGCCACATCATTATGGCAATAAAATATTTTGAAAGAGAGGTTCAGGTGAGTTCAGAAACATGCTTCCACAGAATGTTCATACCCAGCATCACGCTCACCTGACTGACAGGGGGATGGTGTGCAACAGGAAAAGATCCTGCACACCTCTGTGGGACCACAGCAAAAGCTGGGGAACCACCCAGGACCAGGCCCAGTCCTGTGCAGCAGTGAAAACACATCTCCCCACCCCAGGGGGGAGGATCAAGAGTACAGGAGCACAGCAAAATAAACATGCAGTTTCCCAGACTCTTTAGAACAAGAGAAAAGTAAAAATTGTATCCAATATTGTTGGCTAATACTCTGACACAAAATCCATCAAGGAACCTGTTTCCAGCTGAAAGTGTGCATGTTTGCATTTCAGTCCAGCATACAGAGACCACTTGGGGCTCACTGAGGTTGTGGCTCATGCAATTACTACTGCACCAACATTCAGGAAGACTCAACTCTCCATAAAGCTTGTCTTGACTTGTAGAGCCTGTGGATGGCAAGGCACTTGCTCAAGCTGAATGCCAAGGAGATCCTGCAGGCCTAGGAGAGAGATGGAGAGGATAAATCCTTCCTTCCCTCCTGTCCTAGGTCATGCTGTCTTCCATAGGCTTGAAGTGCTGAATTCTTCACATTTACAGCACAGGGAGCTCACCTAGGGCTACGTCCTCCCCAGGTTAACTTGTGCAAATATCCAGCAAAGTCACCCCAAAAGGTGTCAGGCTTTTCAGGAGATTCACTGCTCCCTGTATTGGTACAGCAATGGCCTGAAGGTCAGGAGTACATCTGGTAAGTAAAAGAAGATATCCAAGTAGTGACCTGCTGAATGGACTCATGGAGGGATGGTCACTCTCAGAACTACTCTCAGCCTCTGCTGCATGTGCAGCAAATGAATGCACAGCCAAAGCAGGCAAATATTCCTGGCCTGTCAAGAAAATAAACAAGAGTATCTAGGCAAACACTCAGAGTATTTAGTTTCTTAGCACCTGATGTGCTTCTCTGGGAGATACTCTTGAGGACATTGCCCAACAAGCCTCTGGAGATCCAACAGCGTGCTCACCTGGGAATTTTCAACTTCCAAACAGCAGTTTTAGATGTTGTTTGACTACTCCAATGTTAAATCTGTGGTCTGGTACTTTCCTTCACAAAGTCAAAGACTAATTGCAGACACAAAGTTCACCCGTGCTGCCAAAATTAAGCAGCAGGAAAATCTTGACTGCTACGTGTTCAAGAAACAACTATCAACAAGGTAGTTTACCTTCTAACCAAGTTTCTTCTAGGAATCCAGACAGTGATAAGATGATCTCTGTCACCAGCTGGTATTTATACCAGTGTAGAATAAGATGCATGTTTTACAATCAATGTTCTGGCAAAGACTGGAAAACACTTATATGCTGAAAATATTTTGCCTTGCATCATTGCTGCCATTCTCACAGGAGCAGCCTTTCATCACCATCCCTCAATAGAAGGGAAACTAGTGCCATCTGTTTCCCACTTGATGAATGGTCAGCAATGGCATTACCACACATCATGCCCGAATGGGGAAGAGCTAGCAGCAAAAGCACAAGTTAAACAGATTTCTCTGACAACTGCATCCAAATGCAGTTATAAATGGAAGGCATCAGTCCAGTTACACATTTAATCCTAAACAGTTGCCATTTGACCATTATACACTAAATTTTCTGTCAGCTGGAGAGCTTAATAGCTAATATGGACTTAGAAGCAAATATGACTGTGCCATTTAAAAGGTTTAACTTGAAAGCTTTGCAATTTAGATATTGAATTAGAAGCAGGCAGTTAGGATGCCAGCTGCCCTAACACCTGAATCTTGGCTGTGGAACTTTAACCATGCAAAATTTGGGACAGATAAAAAAGATGGCAAGTAGAAACGAAGTAACTTGCCTAGAAGTTAAAAAGGATTGCACAACATAATTCTGCCAAAGCTAAGCATGCCATTAATGCTATTTAACTTTGTTATTATTTGCCAAATTTAAGCATGTTATTAAAATGTATCAGCAGTTGCACAGAAGTGAGAGATCTCAAAAAAAGAATCAGAAATCTTAGCAGAGCATTATCTGTCATTCTGCAGAAATGAAAATTTACCTGCACTACTAGGAAAGCAGTATTCCCCCAAGCCAGGGGAAAAGTGATCCTCTTCCCTCCCTGGTGTCCCTCTCCTTGCAGAAGTTGCTATTCCCTCAAGTTCTGCTTTATACAACTGCTTTAGCAACCTGAATGGACTCAGAAAAGTCTCCAGGAAAGTGCTCTCTCCATTATTCTGCCCTCTCACCTTTGAAAAAGCAGCATCAAAAATAGAAACTTTTCTTGCAAAAGAGATCAGTAAAGTCAGGAAGAGAAAAAGTAGTGGGAAATTAAAAAAAAAAAATCCCCACACCCTGCTGATTACCTTTGTGAAAGGCTGGTACAAAGAAGCATGTGTGTGAAAATGGTTTCATGTTTTTGTTGCCTGTCAGGACTAGAATTTGGTGCTTAATTTTCTTTGCAAAATTTAATTTGATGATCTAAATTAAAAGGAGGCATTGCTTCAGATGCTCATTAAGTTTTCAAGTTAGGGAAGAACTTCTGAACTCTTTCAGATCTCAAAGTAAGCTGAGCCACTTTCATTCGCTTTTCCAGATTCCTTCTGCATTCTTTCTGATCACCCAAGAAGAATGAAAACCTTTTATAATAGGAAGGATGGAATTCCTAGAAGACAGGCATGTCTCCCTTTGCAACACAATTACCAGGCCAGTGGGAACGAACACGCTCACCTGCTTCTTGCAAAGCCGAACGAGAAACATTCCCTGGAGTTACATCCAAACACACAGTATCAGCATCCTCCTCTCCTCCCATCTCCCCTCTCTGACCCGGGATCGCTCACCCTCTGTGCCACCCAGAACTGCCAGCACTCTGCCAGAGAGGAGAACAAGGATTTTATTTCCCTTTTTGTGTCCACAACAGCCTTGGCACAGCCCCCCCGAAGCTGGGCTAAAGAAAAACACCACCGACCCTACATATGTGGATGCAGCCGGTTCCTGTCAAAGTAAAACTCTCACAATTGTCATCCCTACAGCATTTCACTGGAACTAAGAAACACGGCCAAAATTACACCTTTTTTTTTTTTTCTTTCTTTTAAAGGGAACTAAACAGATGCCTTAATATAGAAAGAATATAATGCTCTGGCTTTTGCCTCTGCAGGAGCATACACCCAGGCACATGCACACACATGAAAAATGCTTCCAGAGCTGTCCACGGCGCCACAGGCAGAGTCACCCATCTCACAATAAATTCTTGAGCCTGTCCCTCTGCTGAAATAAACTGCAATACCTCTACTGCAAATCAACTGCAAGACAGAGAACTGTACATCAGCAGAGGAACTGATCTGTATCAGAGGCTCAACATAAACATACCTCCCCTGAGTTCACAGGCTGCTGCAAAAAACCCTTGGAAGAGAAGTTTGGATCCCTCAAAAAAAAAAAAAAGAGAACATTTTCACATGCACAGAGCCAGAATGCTCCAAGGATGGTAAGAGACCAATCTAATTGGAGTAATCTGAAAATGCAACTTCAGTATCTGCAAAAATATTTTTTACTGTCATCTCTCCCTATAGTTTAAAACAGAGGCACTAATAACCAACAACCACAACCTTGGAACTGTGCATATTGTACACTCTTCTGTCTCCCTATATTCTCAGATTTTCCTTGCACCTTCCTTCCTCTCTCCACCCAGAACAACTTTACTTGGAGGAAAGCTGCATTTACCACGAACATCTGAATGTCACAGCATGCTTTCACTTGGTGAGTTCGGCAAAACCAGAAAAGGTCAAAACCACATCTTCAGGAATCTCTCCTCTGACAAAATAAGTAAATCACTCTTTTGCTGGTAGATGCCCACAGCTACTGTTGTAAGTGAAATCTCAGCACAGCCAGTGCACCTAGCAGCAGCTACTAAGCATGTCTCAAAAATCAAATTGGACACTTCTTTCCTATGTCTGAGTCTCCATGGATCCTAGCTGGATCCCAAGCTGTTCCTAGTTCCATTTGCAGAAGCAGTTAAGCCATAAAGAAGCATACTCACCTGTTGGATCTTCCCTGGGAAGGAAGTTCCAAACTCATTTAGGGAACTGAGGCTGAGCCACCTGGGTGTTCCTCTGAGCTGCCATGTGGCTCGTGCTCCACAAGGGATAGGCCAAAGCATGAAAACAATAATCAGCAAGATTTGCATAAGGGGGAAAAAAAATTCCAAACCTGTCCCACCTGCAGACATTGCACCTTGAAAGATGACTTCCCCCTGCCTGAAACTCCTGTTGCATAACTCACACCACGCTCGGCCTGAGCCCAGCAGGGAAAACTGGGATGTTCTCAGACTTGTGCTGGAGTTCAGGCTGAGATGCTTACCTGGGTGCAGCCACCACAGCTGTGATGGTGCTGTCTGCCAGCACCTGCTACTGAAAAAGCATCACAGCCACTTCGGATCATGAGACACTGAACAGCTTTTTTTGGCTAGGTTCTTTTATGTTGTTTTTAAAAGGGATAACATACCTGGATGGGGACTTAAACCAAATGAGCAGTAATTATTTGGCAGAACAACTGAAGTGACTTCATTAAAGAGGATACTTTTCCGTGTCCTTAAGCAGCATTACTGGTCGTTTCACTTGGACTTTGGACTGAGCACATTCTGCAGAAATGCAAAGGCTTGAGTTGTGAAATGGAGCCCTGCCTGGGCAACTTTCAAGTCCCAGCTCACTGGCAACTTCTTTGTGCTAAAAAGCAAGTGCTACAGGGGGTGCAAGAATGAAGCTGATTGTCAAGTATGATCCTGTGGATGTCGTTCATGTCATTATGAGGGAGGTACAAGAAAAGAGGTGTTAAGAATCAATGCAAAGCAGAGTTAGGTAACACAGAAAGAGCTGTTCAGCACGAGTGAGACAACAAACCGTCACAGTTTTAACTTTATTTTTAGCCTCTGTGAATTTATCAGCTTTTTTAACATCTTCTGCAAAGAAGTCACTGATATTTTCTTCTTAAAGGAAGACTGAACACATCGGCAATTAGCTTCTTTCAGAGAATGAAGTGAGGAGGAATTTTTCCCAGAGGCTCTGGCACTCAATCCCACCTACTTTCAGTGGGAGCTGGGTGTTGCATGCCTGTGGGTGTGTTTGAAAATCCCGACTTGCTACTTGCTGCTTTTCTACCAGGTACCACGGATCCCAGGAAACCTAGAGCTCACCTGTGTACCAAAGGAGCTGAGTGTCCACATGGCATCAGCAGAAAGGGACAGACAGCGAACTGGAAACTTATGGAACAGAGTTTGTGCAATCTGTAATTTTAAAAAGCTGTAAAGTACACAGTGGATCTGTCTGCCTGCAGGCTGGTGAGAAGGGGGTGCACACACCCTGCACACGGCTGCCAGGAGCAGCCTCAGCTTTGGAAGCAAGCAGGAAAGGAGTTTGCTGAGGAACCATCACCCTCACCGACCGCCTGTCCAAAGAGCGCAACACCCGCGTGTGTCAGCCTGCCACCTTCCTAGGCGCCAAACCAAAGTAAAAAGGAGCATCGCAGGCTGTGCCCAGGCACAGCCGCTGCTGTTGGAGCTGTGGGCTCAGGGCAGGACGCTGGGCCCTTCCTGCCGCTCCCCGGCCACGCGGGGCCGGCCCGGCTGCAGCGCAGACACGTGTTGGGGCTCGGCAGCATCCCGCATCCCTGCCCGCACAGCCACGGCGCGCAAGCTTCTGCAATTGCGATGTTAATTGAATAGTTCAGGTCCGAAGGACGGGCCATCGGTCGGGGACGAGGCTCTTTGTAGGATGAACCGGGGTTGTTCCCGCCGGGAGAGCGGCGCTGGGGGGGACCCGGGGCGGGCGGGATCCAGCCCCGCTCGCTGCGTAAACAACAGGTTTGGCAGGTCCCTTTAAACCCCCTCGGCATCCCGACGGGGGGGACGGGAGCACTCGGCAACTTTTATGTCTGTAAAGTGAGAGCGCCACGCGGAGCGCTTTCCTGGCGCAACACGGCGACTTTAAAACAAAACAAAACCCCACCAAACCCTAACTAACAACCGTAAAAAACGCCCCAAAAAGGCAGAGCTCGGGCCGCCGCGTGGCCCCGGGCACGGCCCCGCTCCCCCGTTAGCGCCGGCGGCCGGAGCCGGGAACAAAGACCCCCCCGGGGCACACGACCTACTTTGGCGGGCGGCGCCGCCGGTCAGGTGGAGCCGCGGGAGCGCACACGCGGGTGGCCCCGGCCCCGCCGAGCGCTCAACGCGGTGAAAGACGGGCGAAATCAGAAATAAATGAGAAGAGCGCAGGAAGGGGAAGGCGGCGCGCCAGGGAGGAAAGCCCCGGCGCGGGGGTGGGCGCTGCGAGGCGGCCCCCGCGCTGCAAACGCCGCCCCACCACGCGGCCGCGGAGCTGCCGCCCCATGCGGCGCTACCGGGGCAGCGGCGGGAAGCGGGGACGGAGCGGCGGCCGCACCGCCCAGCACCGGGAGCCCCGTTCCGCCGCAGTGCCCCGCCGCCCCCCGTGCTCCCCCCCCCCGCCCCGCGCCGGTTCCTCATGGCTCGGCCCTGACGTAATTCAAACATGGCAACAGTTTCACTTCAAAGGGCCGTCGCGGACCTCCCGGCAACGCGGGCACGCCGTAACGGGGGCAAGGCGGACCCCGGAGCAGCCCCGGGGCGGCCGCCGGGCCCTGCCCGCCCCAGCGCCGTGCGCGCAGCGCGGAGTCGTGCGGAGCGCGCCGGCAGCCAAAGTTTCACCGCCCCTCCAAACTCCTCCAAAACCGCGGGCAGCCCCTAAAAAACGCCGTCCCGCGCACGACAAGTGTCACCCCAGGGACACCCGGCAGCGCGGGGCCGAGCCCCGCCGGGCGCGGAGCAGCGCTGAGCCCCGGCGCGCCGGGGAGCCGCGCCGCCCGCAGCACATGCGAGCCCTTTGTTTTCCCTCAGCCGGGCGCTGCCTACGTGCCGCGCCGGGGGCACGCCGCCCGCCCCGCCGCCCTCCGCCGCCCCGAGTCAAAACTTGTTGGCGCCGGCAGGAACGGCAGCCGCTCGCACCGGCGCCGAGCTACGAGAGCGGCCGGACGCCATCGCCGCCCGCCGCACCGGCCCCACGCCCGCAACGCCGCGCTCCGGGCCGGGGGCAGCACGGGGCAGGCCCCACGCCGCGACCTGCGCGACCGACCGACAGCACGTGTCCCGCCAGCCCACGGCCGTGCGGCCCGCTCCCGAGCAGCGTGCACGGACCCGGACTCCCCCGCAGTTACCAATGATAACTGGAAACAATAAGAGTGCCCCGCTCTCCCCACGTGAAACACGGCGAGGGACGGATGGCGGCACCGGCGGGTCCCCTCCCCTCCGCGCCGCCGGCACCAACTCGAGCGGGCGCTACAGGTGTGCGCTGCGGGGCGCGCCGGGGCCGCACCTGCGGCACCCGCTCCGCTCCGCCGGGGCCGCCCGCGTGGCCAGCCAGGGCAGCCGCGGCCCGGGAAAGGCGCCCTGCAGCCCGGCATCGCCAAACAGCCCGGCTTTCCCAATCCGCTCCGCACCTTAGAACTGCTTTCGGAGTCAAATTGTGGGGAAGTGGTTACTCTTCCCTCCTAAAGACTTGGAGATTTAACAGTGCTTTGGGATGGGGAGCAGAAGTCAGAGTTCCAGGGATGGGTCCGCAACAATGCGGGAGGCGTTCCTCTCCGCTCGCGCATCCTTTAAAACTCTACTATGGAAGGAAAAACCGGGCGCAGCGCCGCTCGCAGCAGCCGCACGCGTGTCAAAGCATTTCAAGGCGGCAAAGTCTTTTTGCCGCTGCAAAAAACCGCGGACAAGCTTCGGCGAGTAACTTGGAATGAACGCAAACCACCGGCTGCTGGAAAAAAAAAATAAATCCCAACACCACCAGGAAAAAAAAAGAAAAAAAAGGAAACCTACCGAGAGCGAACAAGACAGAACAACAAAAAAAGCCCCGAACAACAAGCAGGGAAGGCATCACCCATCACTCACCGCCGCGCTGCGCCCACCAGGTCCCGTCCGTGCGTGCGGAGCGCGGCGCTCCCGCCGTGCGCGCGCTCCCGCCTCCCCGCGCTCTGCCCCCGGCGGCGGCGCGAGTCCCCCCACGCCCCGCCCACCGGCCCCGCCCCTCGGCCGCTCTGCGCAGGCGCGGTTCCCACGGCTCCGTTTCTCATCAATCGGGCCCCGCCGGCTGCGCGCGCCCCATTGTCCTTTTAAGGCAGAAAGGGCCGCGCGGGAAGAGCGCGCGCGCGAGGGGGGGCGGCGCCCGCCGTGACGGCGGAGGTGACTTCACGCGCGCGCGCCCCCGCCCCGCACCTGCCTCGCGCCGCCCCGCCCCGGAACGGCCCCCGCGAGACCGCCCCGAAAGCACAGCCCGAAACATCCCTGAAAATACAGCCCCAAACACAGCCACAAACATCACCCCAAACACTGCACAGACCCGCAAACACAGCCCGAAACATCACTGAAAATACAGCCCCAAACACAGCCCCAAACATCACCCCAAACACTGCACAGACCCGCAAACACAGCCCGAAACATCCCTGAAAATACAGCCCGAAACACAGCCACAAACATCACCCCAAACACTGCACAGACCCGCAAACACAGCCCGAAACATCCCTGAAAATACAGCTCCAAACACAGCCACAAACATCACCGCAAACACTGCACAGCCCCGCAAACACAGCCCGAAACATCACTGAAAATACATCCCCAAACACAGCACAGACCCGCAAACACAGCCCCAAACGCAGCCCGAAAAGCATCACCGCAAACACAGCACACACCACAAACGCAGCCCCAAACAACACCGCAAACACAGCACGGCCCCAAACAGCCCCAAACAACACCGCAAACACAGTCCCACACATCACCGCACACATCACCGCACAGCGCAGCCCCGCAAACACAGCCCTCAAACACCCCAAGAAACACAGCCCCGCAACAGGGCCCTGCCAGCCCCGGTGACACTCCGGTGACACTCCGGTGACACTCCGGTGACACTCCGGTGCCACACCGCCCCCGTCCCAGCGCATCCCGCCCGTCCCCAGCCGCGTTGGTGCCGCCGCCGCCGCTCCGCACCGAGCCCCGCGGGCGGAGCGCCGCAGGGAACGGGGAAAGGTTTTATTTTTATTTTTTTTTTCCGCTACGGGTTAATTTGAATGTTCGCTTTCTAAAGCGCTCCAAAAGCCGTCAGCGGCTTATGTAACTTTTCCTGCAGCGTCACAATGACTGAATTGAAAATCGCGTCATCGCAGCCTTTGGGTTCACGGCTCCTTTGTGCAATTTTGGGAGGAAGAGCTGCTGGGCGAGGCTGCCGGCAGGTTGTGTTGAAATAGATTTCCTCTGAGAACTGTGTCAGACGGATTAGCGTGTGGTATACAAGGTAACACCTCAGGAGTTATGACTTAGCACCATCGCAGCCTGTGCCCGCAATGGAGCTGCGAGCTGCTCCCTCCCGGGCTGGCACTCAAACCCAGCCCAAATATGGATTCCTTTCTTTCGAGCTACTTAAAAGTTTAAAAGTTTCCCACAGAACCGACTGCAGCTCTGGCACCGCATGCAGGTGTTGCTGAATAATCTAAAACACTGAAATAATGCCAATGAATATTTCTATAATAATTGTTTTTTTTTTCATGACAGTGATCTTTTCAGACTCATCCTGATTTGGGTACAGAATTAACAACTCACCAAGAACTTTGCTGAAATTATCCTTTTGCTTCCATCAACAGCTCTAGCTAAGATCTGGGAATTTTCAGAGAGCAGGATGAGTTACTTTTCCTTTCCTTAGTCTGAGGATTTTACCTTGTAAATCCATGGTAATTGTACCTCATCTCCTTGCTCAGTGCTGCCAAAGCAGTCAGTTTGGGCATAAAGCACAGGAAAACACCTCCCAGGGAACCCTCCAGGCTGTTATTTGAGTTTTGGGGTTCATTTTGAATGATCAGTGCTGCCTCTGCTACCAGGGCTTGCTTCCACACACAGCTGCACCAAATCATATTCAACTTGTGAGCCACAGGTGTACCAAATGCTGAATAATCCCTCAAAATATTTCTGTAATTTTACTGCTTTTAACTGATCTAGGGAACTCTACCAGCACTTTTGGCAACTTTTGTCTATGTATAATGTGTCTGGTTTCACCTGCCTCTTGTTTTTGATTGGATAGAGTGGTTCTCCCAGATTTTCTCCCAGTATTTCCCCATTTCTTTATTCTAGCACACCATTTATTCCATTTCCCCATTTCTTTATTCTAGCACATTATTTATTCTATCTCCCCATTTCTTTATTCTATTCTTCTCAAGGCCCTTTGGTGACACTCCTTTTAGTCCAGCACCACCTAGCATAGCATTTAAACCCCCAAGTGACAATGACATGACATTTCCAAGGAGAATTCCCTAAGATACCAAGCAGAACCCAACAGAACAAAATGGATCTCTCGGTGCCCATCAATTGCTGCCCTTGTCACCACCATGCTGAACGTTCACAGAACATCTCAGGGTGGGTTTGACTGCAAACAAACCAGGGCCAGGACAACTCCTCTGGTATTTATTTCACAGCTCTGTGCCTTTCCAATCCCAATCTCATGAGCACAGGTGTTGCTGTAACCTGGGGAGGATTTGAGTTTCCAAATTCGGTGCTGTGAACAGCTCCATCATCCCTGTCCTCTCAGGGGAAAAAAACCCCTTCTATGCACAGAATTCCAAATGGCAACATAGAAATGAAAAGCATGGTCCAACCTTCATTTCTGAAGCATCTCTGGTTGCCCTGAGGTGTTTGCTGATGATATTTCAGGGCTCTGCTGTGACTCCACAGTGGTTTGGGATTTCATTTTTGGCTGATAGCCAGCTTGCAAATAAATGAAAGGCACTCAAATACCCGATAAGCTTTGATCAAGGCTCCCCCAGCCCCTTCCCTTTTAGCAAGACATGTGTGCTCTCCACAGCATCAGAGGGACACCTTGTCTGACCTCACTGCTGGGAAAGGGTGATGGAAAATAGCCCCAACTTGGGACAAACTTGGAGAGTTTAATTAAAAATGCAGATATCTGAAACAATGCATGCATCTTCACACTACAGGTAAAGCCTCATTTCAGTTTTAAAAAAATTAAGCATCTTTCTTTCCACTCAGAGCTTGGTGTAAAGGAGGAATATGGGATTTCACAGAGATCACAGGTGACCTTGAATATGAGCTTTAGACCAGAGGATTTATCCTCATCCAGATCACTTCTGAAAAACATTTACTTTAAGAATGCATGTGGAAAACTAATTGGACTGTTGCTGTGCTCCAGTTAAACTGGTACCTTCCCTGCCTGGACTCTAAATTATTTTATCTGGAAAGCTAAATTATGTCAATGGTGTAATAATGAAGTATTGAATGGTGTAATAATGAATGAGGGTTTTTAAAACATAAAACCTGCATGTGTCATCAATGCTGAGGCAGAGCTGCTAACATAGAGAAAAAGAAGAGCATTTGCCAGCCAAGACATCTGATCCTGTTGTGTTATTTTTCAATATTAATGAATAAGTAAACACAAAACACAAATAGGCTACTTGTTTTTAGGTGAAGAGCAGCTGTCAAGACAAAGCCCAGACAACTGTTCCTGCTTTAAAGAACAGCTCAATGCTCCCCAAACTGTAAAATGCTTTTTTGTAACTTGAGTAATTTAAAAATTTACTTTCTTGGCTTAATGATTGACCAAAAGATTTTGAAAATATTTACCAGGAATTCTTTAAGGGGAAAAAAAGTGCTGATTGACATGGAATTGTAAATAAGGTTTTGCTAAGGAGTACAATTTCAGAGCGAGATGCCATCAACAAATGAGTTATTTAATTCTGCTTTCACCAGTTGCCCATGTAAGTGGCAGCATTTTAATTTTTTGAAGATGCAAATGCTCTGAAAACTGGTAGTAGTGAGCAAGCAGGTCAATAAAGAAATGGGATTGTCACCATTTTCAGTTTTAGGCCAAATAACAGATGGCTACAAAAAATGACAGCAAAGCTTGATGATGATGAAAATTGATATTATGATATTCATGCTTCCAGAATGAAGTACTCAAGCTGTGAGGCTCAGAGAGGCAGGACCCTGAACTGGCTTACTCCTAGGAGCAAGGCAGATCATTTATAGCCCAGCCTAAGAAATCCATCAGGGCTTAACAGAGAATAATAACCTTTCTGAAGTATTTTTAATTGACATTTCAAATTCCTTAAGAGGAAGATAATTCTCTTAAATTCTTAAGGATTCCTCAAATTCCATAGCAAAATGACCATTTTTTATTACTGGTTAAACACCTTTAATGCAGCTTCTCAAGCACTGCTGGTTTCCTTGCAGCACTATTGCTTTCATACCTATTAAAGCCAGTAAGACTATTCTGTGGGGATTTATATTAAGGAGATTTGAAGACACCATTAAGAAGATAAGCCGTCTCTGCCTGCCAGGCTGTTTCCTGTCAATAAAGTTATCCCTCCTCATCCTGGCATTTGGGGCAGTTCTGAAAATGAGACCTTGTTTGGAAACATAAAAGAGATTTCTCCTCTGAACAGAGACCCCCATATTTCTCAACAGGAAAAGTGGGGAGCAGTTCCAGATTTTATACTGATGATTTCATAGAAATCTTTAGGGAAGAGGGAGTTGGTAACTCCTTTGGAGAGTGCTGTGTACTGTGGGAACCCAGGGAATTCTTCTGGCTGCCCTGGAGGACTCGAGCCCCTGCCCAGGGGGCTCAGAGACTTTGGCACAGAGCCCAAGACCCCTGTGCCTTTGATTGAGCCCTTGCAAAAAACAATTACCAACCTTGTATGAAGAATTACAAGCCATGAAAGTTTAAGTAGAATGATAGTGAATTTATCACAGGGTGAAAAATAGATTTTTGGGGTTTTTAGAATGGGGATTCAGGGAGGCAAGATGGAGGGATCTGGGCATGTCCAGCCTTTCTCCTTCTTCTTGGCCTCCATCTTCTGCTGTGATGTTGGCACTTTTAGATTGGTTTAGAGTAGAAGCTCACTGTCTGACATAGGTGATAGGTATTGGAAAGTAATTGTAAACATTATATACATAGTTTTTAGTATAAAGACATAACACAGCCCTGGGGGCAGGCAGAGTGCGTGGACTGTCTGGCTGAATGGACCTCAGCTGGACAGGAGAAAGAATTTTATAGATAAGATACAATAAACAACCTTGAGACCAAGAAATGAAGAGCCCTGACTCCTTCTTTGACCACCAGGCTGGGAAAAGAGACTTGCTAATTTTTCTTGGGGTCACTCTGACCAACTAGAGACCCCATTAGTGTAGGTCTCAGATGGGATCACTTAGGGACAGAATTTACTCTTTGAAGTTTCTTACTGAACCAAAGGCTCCTGACCAGGTACATCCATCTCCTCAATCCTATTTTCTACTGCATGGCCTGAACACAGACAGGGCTGGCTGAGGGAAAATGAAAAGCAAGGCTGGGTGGCTGGGAGAGCATCCATGGTGCTCAGGAAGCAAAGCTTTGGTGTGACAGGATTTTCACCTTGACCTCTTTCTCAACAGGAATCAAGAAGGTGAGTAGGAATGCTTGGGAATGGAAAATCCTAGGGGAGCAGATCGGTTTTTGTCTGAAATATCTGATGCCTGACATCACTCAAATCATCACAGGCCTTTCTAAAATCCTCTGCTGGGAGCAGCCAGCATGGGGGGCAGCAGGACCTGCCAGGATGGGTTTTCTTACAGGTGTAAGGTACTCTGCCAAATACAACCAAGGAACCTGAGGCAGCTCTTTCCAGGTTAAAGCATCACCCATTCATTCTTCAGAAAGGTTTGTCCTCAGTGACACTGCTTAATCCACAGCACCAGCAGGCAGAACGAAAGGAGCAAAGGCACTTTGAGAGGTGACAGAATTTCAGATTTCAGACTTTGACTGCAGAAAGCCAAAGAAGCTATGGAAAACCTGTGTCTCTGTGGGCAGTTTTCAGCGGGCCAGAGCAAGGCAGAGGATGGTGATGTCTCTCCAGGCTCAGGTACAAGTGAGAAGCCTCATGAGGATATAAAGCATTGCTGACCACCTTGCCAAGCTGCCAAAGGCAGGCACAGTGATTGTGAGTGTTCTGGTGAGGAAGAAGAACTGTGGAAGACTTGGCTAGCCAAGGAAAGGAGGCAGCTGGAGGAGCTGGTCCTTGCAGGAAATCTGCAGGATCTGCAGGCTGGATCACAAGCTTTGATCGAGCAGCCAAGAATCAGGTGGGAATCTATCACCAAAATCTGGAGGGAGGAGCTGGAGGCAAAAATTTTTGCAAGGGTAGGAGGGAATGGAGTTGACTAACAAAGCCACCACATTACAGAGATAACTTCAGATAGCTTAATTGGACTGAATCAGTTAATTGGGCTGCAACAAATCAACCAAATCTGACACTCAACATCCTCTGAGAAACCAGCCAAGGGCAGGTGGAGGGAAAGAGCAGGCAGGGAGAATGCAGCACAAAGGGAGGATACATGCCCCTTCTTCAGGGCAGAGGCATCTCATTCTGGAAGTGAAAAGAAGATAAGAAAAGGTGAGAAGATTTCCAGGAGGAAGTATTCACTCACAAAGCTATGGAGATAAGGGGAGGGCAGAAGCAGCATGGGCAAGCTTCAGGCAAACTTTGAGCAAAAATTGATCACGGGAATCCCCAAAAACAAGTCAGGGCCCATAATGGATGTTCATAGTCAGGGGTGAACTCTACAGGGTGATAAGATAGAAACAAACCCAAAGCAGGACACACATGTGACCTCAGTGACGTCCCTCAGGTCTGACAGCCTGTTCAGATTGCAAATTACAGCATGCAGAGCAGGCAAGGGACCCAGATGTTGCCTCCAGGGCAGAGGTGGCAGAGCCAGAGCCACAGAGCCCTGTGCAGCATGACCCCTGTGCTGCAGAGGCACAGAGTGATCTGACAGACACCTCAGGGCCAGCGGGAAAGTTCCTCTGTCCTCACTGTCCCCAAGCTGCAGGGATCCCCAAGGACACAGTTCCTCTGCACTGTCTCCATGCTGCAGGGATCACAGGGACACAGTTCCTCTGTCCTCAGTGTCCCCAAGCTGCAGGGATCCCCAAGGACACAGTTCCTCTGCACTGTCCCCAAGCTGCAGGGATCACCAGGGACACAGTTCCTCTGTCCTCAGTGTCCCCAAGCTGCAGGGATCCCCAAGGACACAGTTCCTCTGCACTGTCCCCATGCTGCAGGGATCCCCAAGGACACAGTTCCTCTGTCCTGTCCCCAAGCTGCAGGGATCCCCAAGGACACAGTTCCTCTGCACTGTCCCCAAGCTGCAGGGATCACCAGGGACACAGTTCCTCTGTCCTCAGTGTCCCCAAGCTGCAGGGATCCCCAAGGACACAGTTCCTCTGCACTGTCCCCATGCTGCAGGGATCCCCAAGGACACAGTTCCTCTGTCCTGTCCCCAAGCTGCAGGGATCCCCAAGGACACAGTTCCTCTGCACTGTCCCCAAGCTGCAGGGATCACCAGGGACACAGTTCCTCTGTCCTCAGTGTCCCCAAGCTGCAGGGATCCCCAAGGACACAGTTCCTCTGCACTGTCCCCATGCTGCAGGGATCCCCAAGGACACAGTTCCTCTGTCCTGTCCCCAAGCTGCAGGGATCCCCAAGGACACAGTTCCTCTGCACTGTCCCCATGCTGCAGGGATCACCAGGGACACCAGGACCTGTTCCATCTGCATATAGAAGAGAAGGGATGCAGGAGGGCACTGCCCTGCAGGCTCAGAGTATTTTCAACTTATTTGCACCTCCAGGACAACTGTAAGAAGCCTCTCAGAAAGGAGAGGGTGAGTTTTGAATCAGGAGGGTTTGGGACTTCTATACCACATACCTTTTGCCTCCCAAAGAAGCTTTTTTGGTTAAAGCCACAGCTGGAGTTTTCTGTCTCTGTCTCAGTCAGTAGTGATGCCTTGTGAAGGCTGACCTAGAACAGAGGCTAGGCACAGCTAAACAATAAAGTAGGGATTTATTAGAAGGCCTCAATGGATCCACCTTGGGCAGCACAAGAGCCCAGCCAGGGCTACACCCAAGATGAACCCAAAATGGTCACAGAAAATGGATGACCAGTCACAGGGTCTCACACTTTTACAAGTTCTGGTCCATTTGCATATTGGAGTTTATTTTCTAATTACTCCTTAAGCTTCACCTTATGAAGTCCCATCCTTCTTTTTCTCTCTTCAGTCCACATTGTTTATGCTCTTGGGTCTGAAATTTGGATCATTTGTCCTTGGTCCCCAGCTAGAGAAGGAATTGTTTTGTTTCCCTACTCTGTGAAGAGAGCTCACCATCCCCCAATACGAGGCTCAGAACTACACAGCAAAGCAGCACAGAATCTGAAAAATACAAAAGCTGAAACCCAAGGCATCAGTAGGATGTGACTGGGTTTGTGTGTGAGGGTTGGGCTGATTAGGAGAGGAAACACTCCAGCTTGGGCAGAGCTCACCTGGGCAGGCAGGGGGAAGCAGTGCCTGAGGCAGGGAGGGAGGCTCCTTGAGCCAAGGCATCCCCAGGACTGGCTGGAAGGAGCAGCCTGCAGGGATGAGCAGGCTGTGAGGAGCTGCCCTGGGCTGGCATTGTCCTCCAGGCATTTCTGAAAAGCAGCTAAACAAAGTGATTGCTATTTACAGAGTAGCACGCTGGCTGGTCAGAAACATTTCAAAAACTGGCCTCTCTAAAACCACCTAGCAGTGTGGTTTCTGAGATGCTATTTTCAACATGCTGTCAAAACAAATCCCTATCCATAGCTGAACTGACTGACTCCTGTCAGGATGACTACTCTTGGCAGTGGTTGAACCAGTCCTAACTCAAGGCTTCAAAAGCAAGAGCATTATTCACTGGTTGATTTGGATTATCTGTAGGAGGAAAGTGGGAAAACAGGATAGCTCTGGAAGTGACCTCTTGTGCTGATCCTTTGCCCTGCATATGTCAGGACTCAGTGCTCCACTCAGAGTGGATTGGGGAATCACAAACATCCCATTCACACCATGTAGTGAAAAATAAAAAAGTTTGAACAGGGGCTAAATCCCTCCTGCTTGGACCAGCTGCTTCATGGTGAGCAGAAGAGTTTGAGGTCCCAGCTAATCTCCTCTGTGCCATCTTGTGCCAGCCACAGTCCCAGACAGATCCCAGAGTGCAGGTCTGGCCAGTGAGGTGTTCCCTCTACTTCTAGACCCTCAAGCTGTTCCAAACCAGAGAGAACTGAGAGTTCAGCCACACAAAAAAGGCAAGGAGGACTCAGCTGCCACCCTCAGGAGCAAGGGTGCCCATCCAGCAGATGTGTGTGAGGTGGGAATGTCCAGATCTTTCCCACTTGTGTAAGTGTTCAAATGCTTCTCACTTACACACTCAGGCCAAACTCACCCTCTTATAAAACCCATCCTGTGGTAAATTAGAATAAGCAGCCATTCATAGCAGGTCTGCAAAACAGGAGGAGTTTTGTTTGTGCCATTCTTTAAGGCAGCAGCAGCCCTTTAAAGCCTCTTTTATAAGCTGTGGTAAATGGGCTCCCAGCATGCTCCTTACACTGAGTCAGCTTGTGGATGCTGAATGGGGCACTGGAAACAGCATTCCTAGGGTGTCCTGGGAGAGAGACACCAATGGCTGCACTCAGGAGTCAACTTCAAACCAGTGGCACCCATTTATCTACCCCTCTACAGATTAAAATGTCAGGATGTGAACCTGGCGCAGGCAGACTCAGTTTCTTTGGGAATGACTGAAACAGGTAGTGCCCCAGTCCCCTTTCCTTAAAACCCACTGCACAGTGCCCCTGTCCGTAGCCACAGACCCCAGAGCTCTGCTGAACACAGTGTGGGTTTGCAATCTCTGTGCTGTGACAGTCCCCTCCATGGCCATGATCCCAGGCTCCCAACACTCCTTGCCTCAAGGCTGGCATGCTCCTGGCTGGCTTCTACATCCATCCCACCTCCTGGGGATCCATCCCACATCCTGGGGATCCATCCCACCTCCTGAGGACTCACTGAGCAGAAGCACAACTGCTTCCTTGCATGTATTTTGGTGTGTCTTCATGCTGCCACCTTCTGCTCTGCAACAGCACCCCTCCCTGCCAGGTTTGTGTCATCTACCATCACCACTGCTTCCTGCTCCACTGGTTTGAATTCTTTCAATGCAGAGGAAGACTCAGACTCCCCTCCAAGAGGTAGCTGCAGTCATGCTTCAGGCAAGTCATCCTTTAAACAGCCCAGAGGCAGCAGTTGTGATAGCAGTTACCCATTTTCCATTCACCAGGACCGTAATGATTGGTAGACCATCTGCCTGCGTGAAATTCACATACAGCCCCTGCAAAAACAGAGAGTAGCTGGCTGTAGCATCTTAACTGCATTTCTCAGAGAAATTTGGGTTGAGTTGCTGGAGCGCAATCTGTCACCATCAATGGGGGAAGGAATTCCCTGCTAAGGAATTAATCTTATGTGATGGGGGTTGACAGATTTGAAAACATCCAAAAACTTCTTGAGGAAGCATGACATGCACCCTTCAGTGCTTGTTCTCAGGGCTTATAAAACTCATCTGTTCTATGTGTGCTCCTGGCACTTCCCTCTCCTTAAACTGGAAATGAGAGTAACTAATTTCTTTCAGGTAGTCAATAACCTGTTGCTAGAAAACTCGTGTTTCTCCCATGTAGGATCAATAATGCCCAGAACACCAGCCACAGGAAATTAGAAATAACACTCAGCATCAACCAGTTCCCAAGTACACGTACCATAAAATGATCTTACAGCAAAGGACCCTCCAAAGTCTTCATCAAGGACAGCATCCATTCCACACAGCTGTCCCAAAAGAGACAAGGGTCACACATGGTGTGTGAAGCAGAGTGGATTTTGCATTTCTGTCTTGGGAAAATAAACTGCATTATTTTGAAAGCTAAGAAAGTAAAAAACTGCATCATTGTGACCAGCTAAGAAATTAACCTATCTCTTAGCAGTTAGCTGGGCTGGCACAGAGACCATGCCTTGTTCTCAGGTTGTGAGTGTCTCTGACCAGCATGAGCACATCCAGGGGGCTAAAGGCAGCAGGGATTATCTTTGGGAAGGCAGAAGGAAGCAGTACCTGGATGTGCAGACTGGTTCTGGTGCAGAGCCAGCCAAGCACACTCCAGTTATTCTCTGTTCAGGAATTGGAGGCTGCTCTGAGTGGATGAAAACCACCTGATCTGGATTGTAGCAGGTGAACCTTAGTAAGAAGGCCATAAAAAACCTGTCAGCTTTCATGTCTCATGCTGCTCACCAACACAGGATGCCCTGGGTGAGACAGAAAGTGAGAGTGATAGAAAGAATAAATCAAACTGGTAACTACTACCTGGTAATTTCTTCCAGACTGTGCAGCCTGTAGGTCCAAGAGCTGCTTACTCTGTATGGACCCAGGTTAGCTGCGCAAACTCTGGGTGCTAAACAAGGCTGGATTCTGACATAAAGAAACATCTTGGAACAAAGTTTTTCACTAGACACAGAGACAGAATCTTCTCCCAAAACTAAAACAAGAGAGGAACTGTGATTTTTGGTTTGACCAAGGCATACAATGATATTTTTGATCCTAGTCTGCTTGCAAGATGGCAAACATTGACTCAGTGGGGTATTTGTGCCTGTGGATCTGATTCTTTGGGACAAGTAACTTAAACTGAGATTACAGAATGTGATTAACTCCTGCACAATGCAAAGAAAATACATTTTCAATCATCTGTTCTCATCTGGAGCTTTCACAAACCCTTTATGAATTGTTTCCAAAGGCCTGCTAACTGTATTATAACAGTGGTGGCAGGACCTTTTAGTGAATGGGAAATGCTTTGTTTCTGCATTAAGGCAGAAGCACTTCCTCAAATGTCTCCATATTTCAAGAAACAGATATTTAGGATGGCTCCTGCTCTCTGCTTTGCAAGGCTACAATATGCACTTGGCTTTACATGCTCTTGTTATCCTAGGGTTCTTAGTTTAGTTACCTTTAGAGGTTTTATATATTCAGATTAGAGTGCTCAAAAATTGGACCAAATTCTTTAAGCTAGTCTGGCATTGCCACAGCTGAAGAATTAAATCAGGCCTGTTCTATAGCATTCTTATCAGGTGCAAGGAACAAGCGAGGAGTTCCACTCACTGACTTTTGCACCAAGGGTTCATTCTGGTTCATTCTGTGAATGAAGCACGCTTAGATTTTTATATAAATGTGAATGCACAGGAGCTGTGTCCTAATATTGGACTTGACTTTATTCCTGGCTTCACATTCATGTTTTTTCGCTTTATTTTACATAACAGCAGATCTGCTGTTGAACAGGCATTGTGCATTTAGACAGAGATTCAAGAACACTCTCCTGCCTCATCAAAACTTTTTCCTCCTGCTTGGATGTGTTTTGTCTTCCTGCTACCTTGCTACCTGTGCTAAGAGCACAATGCCCTTGGAGAAATCTTGTTTCACTGCATATTTCACACCCTGCATATCTGTGCTAACTCCAGAGAAGGGCAAAGCACAATGCAAAGGTGCTCATAGTGCTTTGGCCCCTGCCAACTGTTTGCCCTCTGAATTTCATGCATTTTTAATTGTATACACTTCTGTCTGTCTCCAGCTTAATGCTTTCATGAAGAAAGCCTGGTATTCACTTGATTTGCAGCCATCCACTTCTTCACAAGCAAAGTCCTGTTTCATAACAGCCTTTCTGCAACATGGGTGCCGGCTATACCACAGAACAATGTTTTAATAAATATTATTTACATTTTTCAGGCTAGCTAGAGGGGTTTTTGGTTTTAATTAGCTGAGTAAGAGAGTCATGAGTTGTTATGCAGACACAAAAAGAGCTGCTACCATCATCTCCTTACCCATGGCTCCTGTGCCAACAAAGGAAAAAATAGTTCAGCCCCTTGCAGGCAAGTATTTCTTTGAAGGAGAGGAAGGGGAAATTGATTAAGATGTTACAGTATGTGTTGTGCTTGGAGTTCTCAGTAGTTTTTCCTTACCTGATTAATTGCCTAAGCCAGAGGTAGAAATTCACTTCAACCTTTGGGAGGAGCACAGGGAGTGCAAGCCCTCCTGCCGGCTCCCCCAAGCAGTGCCTTGCTGGGGGAGGCCAGAGGGGTTGCATAGGAACACTGCCTGCTGAGAACCACTTCAAATGAATTATGGACTCCCTCCTGCTCCTCCCTCTTGCTGCTGCTTCCTTCTCCTTCCCAACCCTGATCCTCAGCACAAAAGCCTCTCAGAATCCCCCTGCTTGTGAAATTTGGAAGGAGCAAGGTGCAAGGGGCAGAGGGACATCCAGGGAGTGTGATGGTGTTCTCAGGGGTACCAGGATGAGGGAAGAAACAAGGATCTGCTCCATGTTTCAGAAGGCTGATTTATTATTTTGTGATATATATTACATTAAAACCATACTAAAAGAATAGAAGAAAGGATTTCATCAGAGGGCTAGCAAAGAATAGAAAAAGCAAGAATGAAAACAAAGGCTTGTGTCTCGGACAGAGTGTCCAAGCCAGCTGACTGTGATTGGCCATTAATTAGAAATAACTCTATGACACCAATCACAGATGCACCTGTTGCATTCCACAGCAGCAGATAACCATTGTTTACATTTTGTTCCTGAGTCCTCTCAGCTTCTCAGGAGGAAAAATCCTAAGGAAAGGATTTTTCATAAAATGTGTCTGTGACAAGGGAGCTCTGTGTGGAGGACCTTGCTCAGCAGCTCAGCTTGTGATATCTCCAGAAACACAGCCAGCTTGGGTCATGAACAAGGCATGAGGCTTACAATGCACTTTATGCATTGCATTTTGTTAGCCCGGAACCAGTTTTTGGATGAAAACTTCCCAACACTTTGGATGCTCCCAGGAGCTGGTCCTGTTACAAACAGATTGAACTTCCAATGCAAAGGAAAACTTAATTGGTCACAGGCCTAGTGCAAGTGAAAGATGGATGTGTGCATCCTGCTGAAAAATGCTTCTGATAACTAGAGGGGACAAAAGGGACATGCCTGTCCTCTGTGCCCAGGTCCTGCTCTGCCCTGGGGAATGAGATGGGGGCTCAGATTTGCCCCCATTTGCTGAGGGGGATCTATCTAGAACACCCTGCACTTTGTGATAAGACAAACCCTGCTGCTCACAGCTCTACCCAGAGCCAACACCAGCAGCTCTCAGAGTCACTGTCCTGCTGTCCCACCCTGTGTCCTGCCACTGCTCTCTCCCAGGCTATCTGAGCTGAACAGATTAACACCAGGCTGTCCAGTATCTTCCCTAGCACAATTCTGGCCTCTCACAGAGATAACTATTTGTAGTTAAAATGCTGAGATCATCCAGAAGCCAACTCTTATGTGGAGACTCAGGCTGTCCTAATAAACATTGTGTTGAAAGCAGCAGCAACAACAGTCATTTTAAGATTTTCCCAAAAGAGGGTTGCTTCTCTTCTGTGCACAAACTAATAGTTTTTGCAGACTACATTGTTCATGAATGCCTGTCTAAACTCATCAGTTTTAGGAACTTTCACTGATTCAGCAAGCCATGGCAGATCAACTTGTGTTTGCACTTCCAGGACGCACATTTGTGTCGTAGACATCTTTTATGAAAAATCCTTTCCTTAGGATTTTTCCTCCTGAGAAGCTGAGAGGACTCAGGAACAAAATGTAAACAATGGTTATCTGCTGCTGTGGAATGCAACGGGTGCATCTGTGATTGGTGTCATAGAGTTATTTCTAATTAATGGCCAATCACAGTCAGCTGGCTTGGACAGAGAGTCCAAGCCACAAGCCTTTGTTATCATTCCTTCCTATTCTATTCTTAGCTAGCCTTCTGATGAAATCCTTTCTTCTATTCTTTTAGTATAGTTTTAATGTAATATATATATATAATAAAATAATAAATCAAGCCTTCTGAAACATGGAGTCAGATCCTCATCTCTTCCCTCATCCTGAGACCCCTGTGAACACCATCACACATTTGAAGATCAGCTAGTTCATTCCTCACTTTTTAGCATTGTGCCAGTTAAACAGAAATGACTAAGCCCAGAGCAGCTATCCTATTTCTCACTGAACATAGCCCTGTCTAGCACAAATTCCTGCTGACATCTGAAATTCTCTCCTAACAAAGTCCATCCCTAGGATGAATGAATAGCTTCTCTGGCCTGCAAGTTTTTCCTAGTTCTCCTGTATTCCTGTCACCACAAATGGAAACTTTTTCCACAGCTTTAGGAACATGAAAGCTGGGCAGAGCCATAGGGCGATGTTTCCACTTCCATTCCCTGAATGCAGTTTTTCTTTAAGCCATTTTATGGGCTGGGGGAGAATATCCTGTGCACCACACCCACTTCTAGCCAGCCTCACACTATTTATACAGTCAGGAACCACAAACCATCTGTGAGGAGTTCAGATCTCAGGCAAGCCAGGAGCCACACTGATTCTGAGCTGCAGGGCTCACATTGCATGGTCCAGCTTGGAGCACGTTCTGTTTGTCTCATGGGGCAATGACAGCTCAAAAGCTGCACGTGTGCAAGCAGATGAACTCAGGTGAGAGCACTGAGCACAAGAAACAGGCTAAGGAGACTCCATGGAAGAGTTCACATCAGCTCAAGTACAGACGAAGAGTTATTTGAAGACTCTTCAAGTCATTTGAAGAGTCTTTAAATGACTTCCCAGTTCTTTTGAAATTGAATCCATGCCTTTAAAAAAAACCCCACAACCAAACACCAGCACCAAAGATGGTTCTCAGTGTACTGACCACTTTTGATTACCATTGGAAATCTCTCCCTAGCACTTCACAGGTCTTCCAGCATGCATTTTCTAGTATGGATGTGGTGGATCTGGTGTGATCTCTTTGGCCTTGCAATGACTGTGGGGCAGAGAAAGGACAAGATTAACTCAATGTTCATTAATGTCTGTACCTCCTACAAGAGCTATGGACTCAAGATGAAAAGCCATGGAAAGGTGCTTTTGCAAAATGTGCTTCCTCCCTTTTGGTAGGGAATCACTGCCATCCCCACACAACAGCCAAGCAAGGATTTTTATGCATTTCTGCAGTGCTTAATCACACTGCTGATAGCAACCATAATTCCTGTCTTGTAGCTAAGTAGGAAGAAAGCTTGTTCTTCTGTTTGGACAATTACAAAACTCTCCAACCAAACACAGCTTGCAAGCCCAGAACACCACAAATCAATAGGTTTCACCAATGCCTTTAAACTGGATGTAACCACAGATGAGAGCTCAGGGCACTTCAGTCACAGCAGCATGAAAAGCAGCTCTCAGCCACACACCAGTGGGTGCTGCAGGGGCAGCTGCTGACCCCAAGGATGGACAATCTTCCTTGGTGAGGCAGAACTGGCTGCAGCAAAGTCCCCCCACTCTGTACATCAGCTCCCTACCTGCAAGATGGGATACGACAGAAGCAAATTGCTTAAAGCTCCTGGGGCAAGTCAGGGAGACTTAGAAGCCACATTTTCTGGTCTCTATTGTGTGCCTCTGTAAGAAAAATAAGGAATTTGTCTTTTAAAATTGATATCTAAATTATCAATATATTGTAAAAAAACCCCCAAAACTGCCCGAGTCCATCACATTTAGATTTTACTCCGGTAAACAGTTTATTTTTTTGATTCGTAAATGTATCACAATGTATCACTTGGGTGCCTTTGAAGGAATGAACACTCCATGGGAGGACAGTGCTGGTGGGAATATTCACAAAGATTAATGCCTGCACAGCCTCCAAGGGCAAGCTGCCTCTGTTGGGCTTCTTTAGGCATAATTAAAAGCAGCCAAGTGAGGTTTCTCCTTGCAAGGCCTACTGAAGGAGCCCATCTCTTCCCACTGGCTGCAGGGGCAGGGAAATGGCTTTCCTAGGCTAGCACCAGCTTTTGTGGAAAATTTTCTCTTTTCTCTTTGAAAGCAGGAGAATGCAACATCTGGCTGCTATTGAGTTTAATTTTAGTTTAGATTTGTATAATTTTCCCTCTGACCATGGGAGCAGAGGAAAATCTGCCCCTGAATGTCCTGGGTGAAGATGGGGACATCTCTTACAGATAATTCTGCTACTCAGTGACTGGTGTGAACACCTGAGTCTCTCTTATGCAAGCCCCGACTATTTTACTTTTATGGATCTCACTGAATCCATTACTGAATGGTAACCAGGCAGTCATTAGATCACCTAGCAGTGGGCTCCTTTTCAGCATGGAAAAGAGCTGAAAAATACGAAAAACAATTTGCTGTGGGTAAGGATCAGGGGGGCTGGCTGTGTTTCCTCCTGAGGCTTATCCCTCCCTCTCCAAAGCTGGGCTTGGTTCAAGACAAAATAATTGGCCTGATCTGACATTCTGACAAAGGAATTTCATTCAGAGGCTCTGAGATGCCCCGTGAGGTGTGCAGGGATGCAGATGGGCCCCGTGCAGTGCAAAGCCCTCCTGCAGAACCACTGCAGCTCCACTGACAAATCAGCTCTGCAGTGGCTTCAGCAGAGTTTACCATAACCAGCCACCAGATAGCAGACCCAGACAGGAATTTCCCATTCCCCTCACAGCCTGTGCTGGGCTCAAAGCAGCTCATGATACATGGCTGAGAGAATAGCAGGGGAGAAATCAGGAATGTCAGCAATGAAATGCTCCCTGACTGCAGCCACAGCAGCCTCTCAGCTGATGGGGCACAGCCAGAGAAGCATTTTCACTCACCATTTCACTGAACACAATTAATTTTTTTATTGAACAAGCTTACCTGAAATGCTGGGAAGGAACAAACCAGATGGATGAGCTACTTCAACTCCTACCCATGTCAGTTTTCTCAGTTTTCTTCTATTCCTCCTTTGCAGAAAATACTGCAGTGCTCCCAGACTGCATCAATGACAGCACAGCAGAGAGGGAGTTATTTGCACTTGCTCACCTGGACAAGCTTAGTTCTGCCCTACTTCCAGTACTGACTGCCTTTAAGATGTCAGGTCTCTAATTTACACACATTTAATTCACACACATCTAATTTACACACATTTATTCAGAAGGTGTAAAGGTATGGCCACCCCACCCACTGACATTTGACAATAAGCAGCTCTACAGATTTTATTCACATCTATAATGCTGATAAGCACCAGTATCAACACACAATATATTTCAGGATTCCCACATATATGGTCCCAAGCTCTGAGACTTTCAGTCCTCTCCTGAGATTCTCTGCCTCTTCTAAACAGAGTTAAAGTAAATGAACAGACATGCTGCACCTCACATGTGCCATGCACACACTCATGCACGGCTCTGCATCTCAAACTGTCAAAGTTTCCAAAAATTCTCCTGTTTTTGCCAATTCCAGCATATCTGAAGCTGGGAGGGACATGGGAGAAATTTCTGAAAATCTAGTCCAACTCAGAGTAGAGGGCATTTCACTATCTTTTTTTCTGCTTTGCACCTTTTTTATTGTAGGCATCCATCTCTCATCCATCCACCCTCCTCCTTCCACAACATGCTGCCTGACAGACTGGAGATCACAAGCTTTATCCCAGCATTCTGACCCTGAGTTCAAATATCAGAGCAACTCATTTTATAAGAGGAAAGAGACCCTTTGCTACAAGTTAATCCCATCCTCCTCCTCCAGATACCAAGGGCAAAGCAATCCTGTTGCTGAGCAAACCTCACCCTGGTAAGAGCTCTGCTTCACTGGGATCCCATTTCTTCCCTGTAATCAGCCACATTTTGCACCCAAGCCTTGGAATAAAGGGCTCAGTATGGTCTCTGCCTCCCTTTGTGTTGGGGAGGCAGAAGGGCTGGTTTTGGGAACAGTCCCTCACACCCCTTCTCCCCATCCTTGCTCCAGCAAATTCCCAGTACCAGAGTCACCACCAGCTGGATCATTCTATTTGGTTTGCTCCCTCCAGGCTCAGAGCAGCTCCTCAGCTTGAGACCCAAATCTCTTGGTTCCTCTGCAAGGAGAAAGTGACACCAACCATTACTGTCACAGTTTTATTTGTAAAGGACATAGCATGAAAAGCTGTATTTCAATGTACTTCAAAACCTGAAAAACCCATGTCGGTTCGTGGTGTGTATGTTAAAGTGCTTGATATAACAATACTTTTACTAATGTTGTCTTGAAAATAATCCAGTTCTTATTCAGTTAGTAATAATGTAAAGACAAAATATACTCAACGGAGACATTTAGGGATCGTTTTAAGCTATACAGGGCACATTTGTACATTTCAAGTGTAACACACAACATTTCCCCTCACGATGTGCACCTTCGTTTGATTGAAAGAAGGAATTCCCTCAAACACGCTGCAACTACCCTAAAAACACATCTTTGAACAATGATAGCTAATTACACAAACCAACTTGGAATAAACATGAGCAGATTTTTCACTAAACAGTACAACTTCATTTATTTCAGAGAATTATAAATACACATTTTGTACATAGTGAGGCATTAGATTCTCTGACTCCCTCACGTTACCATGTTAGTACAACTGGACTATGCAAACTCAGACAACTGCAGATGGGCATTAGATAGGAATTTTTTTTTGTTTTTTTACAAAGCAGATATCAGAGAGCTTTGGTCTTCTCCAAGATTCCCTTTCTCAACCAAAGAAGGTGCTTTAACACTGAAGCAAAAGCTGTGTTAGCTTAGAAGAATCCTGATGGGTTTCTCACCATTCTAGTGGGTAGAATGATTTCTGTAAACCTTACAGAAAAAAACCTCACAGTTCCCAATCAACAAAAGTAGTCCACAAAAAAAAAAAAAAAAAAAAAATTATACACAGTAGAATAAAAATTCACTATGAAGAACCATTCTCCCAAGGCTGTCCAATAACTACTCCAGGAATCTGAGGCACTCAGCTGTGCCCCTTTCCACATATCTTGGGGTGGTTTATTGCCTGCAAGGAAACATGAGACATACATAATTTTTATTGTATTATTATTAATATGATGTGAAACCTGACAAAACCAAACAAGTCAACACTTGCTGAAAAAGCTGAGGTGAAGTTGTGTTAAGTGCTAAAGGTTTCTTAATGTAGTCTGAAATGGGGAGAGGCCCTGATCTGAATTTTAAAAATTCTCAGGTTTGGACTTCTTTTAACTTAAGAAAGACTTAATGTAGTTATTGCCTTTTTTCTCTGTATGTGGTTTATTCATTTAAATGAATGACCTTTAGAGGTGCCTACATTTCTCCTTTATCCTGCTTGCACTTAACCCTTGTCATGTCAGATGAGTGTTACAACTGCTCCAGTCATACACAGCCTTTGGAGAAGTCTGCAGCAATGTACTTTGGGAAGCTTCCAGTCTGCAAATGCAGATGATGCTGTGAAGAAATCCAAGCACTAAAGAGGTGGTTATTTCAGTAAAATGAAATAGTCACTTAGACTGGGCTGGGCGTGAAAAAATCCTGTACAGCAGTCATTAGACATCAAAGGCCTGAGTTGTAATAGAAATCAAAACATCCTAAGCAGTCATTACCAAATAATGCTGCCACATGGTTTCTGGTGCTAAATGTATAATTCATTGATAGAACTAAGTACAGGGACACATTTTCAATTGCTGCTGAAGGGTTGTCATGCTTTGCCTGCTGACTTTAAGCAGGCATGCCTGGCTACACAGAAAACCCTAACACCCCAAATTTCACATTTCTGGAAATGTAAGAGATGTCACACAGCTGTGGGCTCTGGCTACTAACTCGAGACAACATTCACAGCCTTTACATTAGTTACTCACACCCACAGCAGTGACATGGCAGCGCTGCCTGCAGTATTTGGGATGAGTTCAGTCAGTTTAAGGAAGCAGAAGCTCAGGAGGAAAGATTGCTTATTGAAAGCTGGAACCCTCACTAAAGTGGAAGGCTCCTTGACAGTGTTATTTTACTTCTTTCTTAGAAACAAAAAGACTTCTATAACATAAAACTCTCCAATGAAACAAAGTTACATGAAGAGTTTTCTTCTGGTTGGGAGTCTGATACGAAATTTTGACACTGAAGTGAGTGCTGCTCTAAGAATCCAGCAGCAAAGGGACCACAGGAAAGCAGAGAAGCTTGACAAAAGGTGGGTGAGAAAGCAAACCCTAATTTTCATCTTCTTTCTTTTTCCTTATCTCCCATCCCTCTTTCCACCATGCACACACTATGCCAAGACCTGCCACTGCCCAGCATTGCCAAGCCCCTCCTGATGTCACTTGAGAGCACAGGGCAAGGCAGCACACCCACAGAACCAGTCAGGGGCTCTCCCCAGCCTCAGCTGACTGTGAGACCTCCAAAGAATCCACTGACCAAAGGCCCAAGATCGTAGGGAATAAACAAGTGAAAGCAAAAAACCTGTATTTGAACTAACTTCCAAAAATTAAAACCAGGTGAAGTCAGCTGTGTCATCAGACCCTTCCAACTCCATCCACAAGAATGGAAAATACACTCTGTATTTGCTACATGGTGTTCACAAGGTGATTTTGATATAATCTCTTGTTCAATCTGTATCATACAGTTGTTCCCAGCTCCTCTTCAAGAGCTGTATCTCCATATATACACTGTATTAGTGCATACAAAGAAAGTGTAGGAGAGAAGCCTCAAAATATCAACATGAGATTTTTTTTTTCCTCCTTTTGCTTAATTCCTTTTCATTTTGTAGCTGGATAATTGAGAAAAAAAAGTCATCCTGGATCCTGTACTCCCCTAGGAACACTCATTGTGCAGGATAAAGGAAGATTCATCACCTGTCAGCATTTCAAAGCCAGCTGATACAGTTTGGTAGCACAGCAACAGCAGCATTTGTTGTTCTACAGCAATGATTCTTCTCAAGTACAGCAAGAATTTGGCATAAACCAAACTCCTCATCATGAGAAAAATAAAAAGGTCATCCATAACACAAACTGGCTGAGGGTGAATCATGAGAACATCCAGACAGGGAAGGGACACACTGAGCGAGTCAAGCAAGCCAGCATTCCCCATCTCAGGCTGCAGCAGCAAGGCTTCCAGGGGTGTCTCATCCTCTCAGGCTCTGAGGCTGACAGCAGTCCTTCTCTCCAGTGTTTAAGCATTCCAACACTTGTTTCCCCTTTTGGAGATCAACAGGAGTGAGACAAAAGACCTTACAGAAGAAAACCCAACAACTCACTGCTTCCATGCATGGAAGGCGAGTCCTTGAACAAACAACAAACTAAGAGAGACCATGTACAGTAGGGTAAACCAGCATATGCTTACAGCATTTCCAAGAGTGACACAATCACAATGGCTACAGAAGGATATTTGCTGTGTTAATTTGCAATACCTGAAAAAAGCCCTGCTGAGTTTGCACTGTATTTACACGTTGATTGGCTTCTTCCTCGCAAGCAAGTAGCGGCATCCCTTCCCACCTTGGTCCTTCCCTCCCTCCCCCAAGTCCTTCCCCTGGGTTTAAGCTACTCATAGTCAGAACAAGAACATTCATTCTAAGAAAAATTTCTTAGAGTAATATAATTTCTTAAAGAAAGATAGCATATTTACACACATCTAACACATGAAAATACTCTATTTTTTGTACTAAATTTCTGTTTCAAATAAACTACAATACTGCATCTTAGCTTTCTGCAGCTTTAGAGGCCAGTCCCCATCGGGCACAAACTGGGATTCCCAATCCTGCTTCCACCAGCAGCTTTGCCTTACAGTGGTGCACTACCATGGCATTCAAGTCCTGACAGGTCTCCAATTGTGGTTTGCTTGTTTGGGAAAGGAGTAATGAAGTTCTCAGCAAAGCCATGCTAAACATCCACTCCTTTAATGAGCGACCCTTCTAGGATGATGTTGAAATCCTGCAATGTCTGTAGGACCCGGATGAGGGAGTTGACAGTCATGCGGTCCCGCAGGAGAGCGTTCTCCTCGTACATCCTGGTGATGGGCGGGCACTCCGCCAGCAGCGGGATCCACTGGGACAGCAGGTGGTCCCTGAAAAGGGCAGCACAGGAATTGTTTTAACACCAAGTTGTACCACAGATATCACATTGGAATTCTTCCCCCAAGAAGGGCACAACCCAAAACATGCAGCCCTTTTTTGTGAGCAGTGGGTGCTGTTTGCACGTACGAGTTTGCCGCATAATCGTAACCCTTGATTTGGTTAGTAAAATACTACCTACTGTAGAAATGAAAATTGAAAGGTATTAGCAGAATTGGACATTTGTGAGAATTCAGAGACATTTTTAGATCAGGAACAGGGAAATTAAAACTCAAGGAAAAGCTGACAGACTGTTTGCCCACTGGTTTTCCAAGTATCCAGACAGGTAAAACAAAAATGGCACTCATTTACAGATATACCAACTTCTACCCTCAAAACACAACTAAGTCCCACCCTCCCACCCCTCCCCAAGACAGAAAGCGCCCTATTAGGAAAGAAAGGTTCATCAAGAACAGTTCTGTCAAAATTATAACAGGCATCCCATTTTCACAAGCATTTGAATGAGGATTTAGAAATTCACTAGCTCCTGAAAAGGAACTCTGCATTCTCAAAGTCAGTACTTCATCAAAAATAGCATTTCAATAGATTTCATACACATGACTGTCAAGCTAACAGCTATAAAAAAAGCTCAAAACATTTTTAGCAGTTTAGACACTAGCCATGTATTATTAGGGCCTCTTTGCTCCAATTTTTGACGTAGTACTAAAGCTGCCTAAAATAGGCACTGGATAATAGATAGGCGTGAGATGTCTTAAAATGGAAAACTAAAGGCAAAAACAATGGTGGAAAAATATTATTCTACTCTAATGCCAGAAAACACACATAATGAAGAACAGTTGGGTACCTTGTCCCCAGGCAAACCAGGATCTGGAATTTGCCATCCTTTCCAATGTTCCTTGGAGCTGTATTGATGGCATTGACATAATGACAGAAGGTTTTGCATGAAGATCTCTGAAGCAGAAGGGCCTCCTCATTGTCTCCAATCTGATCACTGGTTTCAAAGTAAGCAACAGCTTTCTCTGTGGTAGGGAGAAGATCAGAACCCAGTGAAAAGCAGCACTTCATTGTGACACAGGATCACACAAGGGAATGAATTCTTAAAAACCAACCTGCTGAGAGCTATTGCACAGTTTATCTATGAATTCCTGACTCTGAAGACCACAGGTAGGTGGTCACCTCCACCTTTGCCATGGCATGGCACTGGTCAGTCTGGCTGATGTCTAACACCAGTAACACCAAGGAAGAGCACCAGAGCACCCCTCAGTGGTTTCACTCTAAGTGATACCATCAGCAGTGATTTTTCACTTTTTCTGTGTAAGCACTTACCCTCAGGCTGAGCATCTCTGCCTGCAAGCCTGTTCTAAGGGAGGAAGCACATCTTAAATTACCCCTACACAGGCCTGCAGGTCAGGATCACCAGTGCAATGATTAGGAGAGTTCTCATAAACCGGGAATCCAAACCTTTCACTCCCTGCCCTTTCCTGGCTCTCCTCCTAACACTGACTGCTCCTCTACCCCAACCTTCAGCCTACCTTGTTTCTCTCAGAAAAGCAGCTGTTTGAACTAGGAACTCTTAAAATTTCTGTGCAGACTCACACTCTACTCTTACACAGAGTTTAGTACTTCAAATCTGCCATCAGGTTTCTCATTGACTTTAAGCAACCTGGAGCAGGTGCTTGGCAGGAGAAATGCCCCCCTAGCTGATGAGGATGCAAGGTCTACGTGTGAGGAGTCATTTTGCCCTAAACTTTCTCCTCTAAATCACATACAGCTTACCTATGAAATCCCAGATGAAGACATTCTTGTGAAAAATACGAGCTGATTTGAACCCATGGTGGAAGACCTGCTCCAGGGCTGCAACCAGACCATTCTCCCCACACAACAGAATGGTAAGGCTCCCTCTCTGTGGAAAAGGGAGAGCAGGTAAGTACAACTCGCCTTGTTTGGATGCCAGAAACTTCAGATCTAAAGGTAGTACATCTACTGGTACTTTAGTGCCATTTCTGTTTATAAAAATTTGCAGGCAAGTAATGAAAAGCAGGAATTACCTCTTTCTCTGGCTTGTGGAAGTGTTTCACAATGTTGTTCACAGCTTCCCCGATTCCCTCTTGGATCTGCCCCGCATTAGGCTCTGTGAAATGATGGAGAGCAGACTAGCTGAAGGTTAATCTTAGCTTGCTTGTCATTTCAGCACTCATGTCCTCTAATTTTACAGGAGCTGGACAGATGTATGAACAGGATCCACACTGTCCCACCTCTGTGCTTTAGCAGAGAATGCCTCCTGTGACCGTCACAGTCCTGTGTCCTGTTGCAGCCAAGTGCAGTTACTCATAAAAGCTAATTTTAGGGATGTGAGGTCGATGTGCCCTAGGGTCCCTGCAGAGATAAGCTTTGCCAGAAGGCAGCTCCCAGCAGTCACATCAAGTTCTGAACTGCCCTCAGACTGCAAAGTGAGTTGGGAGGCTGAGCAGCATCAGCTACTGCAAATTCTGCTGCCTCCTCCTCCCTCATCTCATATCTCCATGCTCCAAAGAAAGAGATTATTATCTCTCAACAGTCAAAAGGGGACATTGAAGAGGCAACATGTACGTCACAGAGCAAACACCAACCAGGGAGGCAGGAAAAGCTCATTGGCTTGCAGCTGCCGCTCTGCACCAAGCCTTGCTTCAGGATGAACCCTCCTGTTCACAGAAGTGTGGAAACCCAGAGCACTGGGAATATTTCTCTGTCTGCTCTGGGGTGCCCTGGCCCCCAGGGGGGCACTGACTTTGACCCTCATTCATGGAGAAAGTTTCCTAGACTTCAAGATAGACTAGATTCCACAAAAGTGTGAAATAGATGATAGAGAGCAGTGTAGGTGTTTCACTTGGTGAGAAATTCAGGATTGGGGATTTTTAGTATGTTGTGGATGGAAGCAAGATGGAGGGCACAGGGTGAAGAAACACATCCTGGGTTTCTTCATGCTTCTTCTCCATGGGTTTGGGTGGCATTTTGTAATTGGGCAGAAAAACCCATGTTGCAGGCTCTGTGGGATCAGTTATTGGGTTAAAAGGGAAAATAATCTAGGTGTGAGTTCTTAATTGGATAGTTTAGTCTTAAAAGACCTTGTAACAAGAGACTGTTGGCCATTTTGTGCCTTCTAATGAAAAGCTGCCCAACTCACAGTAGTGAGACTGTTTTACTGATAAGAAATAATCAACACTTGAGTCCAAACACAAACTCAAGTGCCTTCAATCCAGACCCAGAAAAACCAACGACTGGCACCCTCACACAGAAGCTTTTTTCCCCCAGCAGCTGGCAGCTGTTCCCTTCCCTGTGACCCTGGGGAGGAAGGCAAGGACTCACTGGTGTTCCTCCCCGTGAGGGAGGTGATGCTCAGGCGCCGAGTGACAGTGGGAGACTTCTGCTGGGGCGGGGTGCGGCACTGCTTGCCCAGCTCCTCGTCGGACGTGGAGGACACCAGTTCCCCAATGAGGATTCTCTCCAGACTGCCATCATCCACGCCTTTTCCCAGCCACCGCCCACAGGGGAACCTGCACACGCCCAGGACAAGCACAGGTCAGCCACACACACAGAGCAGCCTGGTCTCAGAGCTGGGGACAGCTGGCAGCCAACAAACACTGCTAACAGGGATGAAGAACCATCTTTGCTCCCAGAAAATTCTCACCAAGCACAGCTCTGCAGGAGCAGCCCCTGCACCACAACTGATTGTCCTTAGAAACAGGGAAATATGCAAAGCTTGTGTTACACATATTTTATGGTTTGCATCTTGTTTTCTGCTGAGTTATTCTGCACTTGCACCCACAAATGATACGCAGCCTTGAAGAGCATTGTGATGATTAACAACCAATTCCCCACAGAATTTCCACCCAGCTGAGGCTGTGACATCTCCTCCTACTCAGACCTCACCTCACATTTTACTGCTGTACCTTTGGACCCCATACACAACCCTAATGCACAACCCCATGCACATGTCCATACCCAGTCATTTTATCCCATGTTTTCCTACTTTTCCCCTATACACTGTGGCCAAGATCTGGAGCTCCCCTTTCTGAATTGCAGTTTTCCAAATTCACATTTTAAAAAAAACCTGTGTCTGCTTAGCCACATTTTGTAAAACCAATGATGAATTAGGAGACCATTTTGACACAGAGGTATGTGCTCAATGTAAGATTAAGAAATCATCAAAACTTTTTATTTTCTTAGTATTTCACCCAGAACGTAATTTCAGGTCTTGGAGTTTCAAGAGTCAATTTGTGCCCAACTTTACCCCACTACTTCATATCAAGAGATCTAATTACTAGACGTAATCATACCAATCACTTCAAAAGTATCCATACTGTCTGTCCTGTCTCAGAAAGATGAAAAAAAAATCCTGCATTCAAATCTCATTAAATATTTATCAGACTTCAACTAGGGCTACTGAAATGAGAGAATCAGGGTGGTGGGGGAAACCAACCCAACCCTATCAGGGACTCAAACCAGCTGCAATCAGAGTTAAGGAGAAGGTGAATGGCTTCTTGCTTTCTCTAAATCAAGAATTTCTTTAAATAAAGAATTTCAGACAAGGAAAATGACAACTTGTTGCTTACTTGTACGTGTGTCCTGTTATTTCATTCCTGACCATGACACAATCAACCAGCCACTTGGCCAGCAGCCCTGAGTTGTCATGACCAATCTGAACGGTCGTCAGCTTCCCCAAGTTCTGGCACTGAAATGAGTAACAGTTTTTGCTTCATTTCAAAAAGAACAGACAACACACACCCCCACCACATGCAGGCATATGGTCAAATATAGGCTTTTATTCAGTTTTCTAGTTCTCTGTGATTTATAGAACAACCAAATATGCAGCCTATTTGCAAAAGCAGCATAATTATTTTAAGACAAAAGAAAAGAAATAAAACTGTTAAAAGCTTGTGGAGAGATTATATTCTTTGTTGGGAGCACTCACTCTGAATATTTCTGAGAAGTATTAATTACACATTTCTGAGTAAGGTGATAAAAAGGTGTGCTTTTGCAGAAGAAATAGATCTTTAATACAAACAGCTTTTCAAAAATCCTTTTGGGGCATACTGACCTTCAGCTGACTCACTCCACACTATGCAGCAGTCCCTAGATCCTTCATTATTTTCTAAGACTGATTTGCTTATTGTTGGCCCAAACAAAAACCACTAACATGAGACTCAGCATCACAAACACACAGAAGAAGGAAAACAAGGCACTGTGAATTCCAGAGCAAGATGTGATTGTAGGTGGGGCTGGCAACAACATCTGTTAATGTCACCTTAACACTTCCCTTGAAATACCTTGGTTTTCACTGCTTCTGATGCTGCCAAAAAAGCAGCTTGGGCTGACATTTTCTAAAAGTGGGTGGCTGCCCAAGTTGATATTTTAGAAAAGCTTCAGCCAAAGGAATAATCCAGAACAGAATCAATATGGTCCTTAGAAATAGCTAAATATGTCATTTTGCCAGTTAGAAGCCTGGAGATCTTTTCTACAAAACAGTAATATCTCATTGAGATGTGGGCATTTATCTCAAAAATATCCTCTCTTTGTCAAAATCAACTTGTATTGGGCAAGAGTCTTTTTTTGCTATTTTTGTTGAAGATCAGTCTGCATATGCTCAGTGGATGCAACCTGAATTTCAGTAGCAGATTTTCCTACAAAATGACTCCTTAATGGATATGGTACAGCCTGGAGCTAGAGGAGCTTGATGGGGCTTTCCCTGCAATTCCTGCTACCAGCTGCTTTGGCATGGCACCGAGCCAGTCTAAAATTGCTGGGTGGGAAAGCAGAGGGGAAAGCAAAGAGAAAAAACCCCAGCAAGCCCAGGGGAGAGAGCCCAGTGGGGATGGCAGCTCCTGGTGTGCCACAGACAGCACCTGAGGCTGGGGTGTTGAAGAGCAATGCCAGACAATGGGTCAGAAGAAATTTGGGACTGGCCAGAGGTCAAAAGGGACCTGGGTGGTGGTTAGTGGAAAGAGAGAGTGAAAGAAGGGAAAAGAAACTTGGAAGGGAGATGAGGAGGTGGAAATAAGCACTGAAAGGGACAGTTAGGCAAGGAGGTGTGGAAGGGAATGAGATGTGGAAATAAATAGGCAAGGTGAGGAATTCTGGGCTGGACAGGGACAGCAGCAAGGCCTGTGGTTAAAAGTGGTGTGTGCTCACAGGAAACCTTCATCTCACACAAGAAGAGCATGCTATTTTCCTGTACATATTTGAACCTACAGTGATGCTGAAAATCAGGACAGAATCTGAAATGCTGTGCTCTCAAAAACCCCTTAACAAATTCATATTTATTTGGAAGCACATTTCAAACTGTAAGGAAATTGTGAAAAGCACGTACTCACCTCAAACGTCATTTCTAGGTGGTTTTTAGGAATCTGCATGACACCACTATCTCCCAGCTCTCCTGACACACATATCCACGGGTTTGATGTGGTTATTGCATTGCTTAGTTTTTTGATGGGAATTATCACTGACCTGTAAGGGATCACTGCGAACAGGCAGAGTGGGAAGCACGTTAGCCTTCTTTTATTTTTTTTCCTTACAGTAACCGCAATTTCTGGGGCAAACCAACCACGCCTTTCCCTTGAAGGCAAGCTCTGGTTGCCGGTCTCGGAGGCGGAGGGGACCCCTCCCGTGAAGGGCGGCGGCGCCGCACGGTGGAGCTGCAGCCCCGCGGCGGAGCCGGCACCGCACGGGCGGGACGGAGCCGCCGCCGGAGGATGCGGCAGGGAGGGAAGGGGGGTCACAGCCCTCCAACAGCCTGGCTGGGAAGGGACCTCTAGAAGCCATCTAGTCCAGCCCCCTGCAGGGAGCAGACTGCTCGCAGCCCCGTCCAAGCTGACCTTGAGCACTCCCAGGGATGGGGCATCCCATCCCCTGTGTCAGATCTCACTACCCAAAATGTGAAAAAAACCTTCTTCCTTGTACCTAATCTAAACTGACCCCCCTTTTGGTTTAAAAGCATCACCCCTTATCCTACTGCAACAGGTAAATGACAAAAAAGTTTGCTCCCATCTTTGGTACGGGCCCCCTTCAAGTAGTGCTGACACACCACAGCCAGACTCTCAGGTCTGGTGTGTCTCTGTGGACATCCCCCTCTTTATCCTTATTCCTGCTCTTAATCCCTTACTCTTCTGCTTTTCAACCTGTGCCACCCATACATGCTGAAGACAAGGACTGCCACCCATCCCAATTTGGATTTGGCTCCAGCACTATAAGATCCACTCTCCCCATATGTTTCACAAGCTGCCTTTTGGACTGGGGAAGCCAAGCCAGCCTCTTTTACTTTTGTGTGCCAGCCAATCATCCTGCACTCAAAAAATACCCTCAGATTCCAAGCACTTGTCCTACAGATGAAAGCTGTTAAGCTGCATGCCCCACAGAAATAAGGTAATCAAGGATGAATAAATCTCTTTGTGCTGCGGTAGTTCTGAGGGATTTATTGCTTTTAGAGGGGAAAAAGTAGAATGAGTGCCTGTTTTGACAGCCATGTAAAACTTGCTTCAGTTCACTCTGAACAGGCAGGAAAATTAAAAATAATGGCTGCCCAGGTGAATCCAAATAATTAGGTCACCTAATGGGATCTTGCTTTTTCTGCATTGTCCTGTACTGGAGAGACAAAGATTCATTTCCAGATATCAATCCAATCTCTGCTCTTCTCCTTACAAGAGAGAGTGAGAAAGGGAATCTTTCTGGCATTTAAGAAGAGACAAAAAGAGACTTAAGATACAAAGAGCAGCACAAAGTATTTCATCCTCTAATCTTGCATCTCCTCTTCAGTCTGAGGAGAGCAGACTGCTATGCACACTTAATGAAGGCCAGAAAGAAGCATTAGGAGGTAGAGGACTTGTCTGGTAGGGAAGCTGAAAGAAACTACACAGAGAGCAGCACTCCCTGCTGATTGCTCTCCTTTGTGCAGTGCTCTTATCCAGAGAACTCCCACACAACCTTGGCTCTCCAGCAGGTTTCCCAGAGCAACACCCAGCACCCAGGAACCCCGCAGCAACAACCAAGGCTCACAGATAAGGGCTCAGCTACTCAAGCCCCAGCCACATCATCTCTTACAAACCATGACAGCAACTAATTTTTTAGTCAGGGGGAAAAAAATTGATTCTCCAACTCACTGATTGTGGTGAAGACACTTGTGAAGCAGAAATAATCCACAGCATTGAGTGAGAGCAGGTGATACAGAAACTGTTCCCGTTCTTCCTCACAGCGCAGGAAAGCGTAACGCTTGTAAAGCTTCCTGGGAGAAACAAGCACATGGCATTTGTGTTGTTGCTGTTGAAAGAGCACCAAGTATCTTAAAAGGTGTTTGAATCTCAAAACACCAAATGAAGAGTGGCTCTTAATGAGAGGTATGACCCCCCCAACAACAGAAGCTGCTAGAAACCCACAGAGGATGTGTAAACATGCTACAGATATTTTACAGAGCACTCCCACAGCAAGGCTGCTGAGTTCATCTCAGTTTGGGGTTTGCTGCAAAGCACAGGTAAAAACTAACACTACTCACAGAAGCAGATCTGAGCCAACACACAGCAACCTCTTTTCTTCCCCACACCTTCCCACTGTGGAATGGTCTCATCTAATAACCACATCTTCCTTCTGCTCCCCACTGTGACAGCAAACCCAGCAGGATGCACCAAGCAGCAGCTGGGGCCCTCCCACCACCCTGTCAGCTCAAGATCTGTAGGGCTGCAGTGTGGCTTGGAGCAGTGCAGGGATCTCACCAAGAACTAATGCCTCCTTCCTGAAATCTGTTATGTGCTTTCCATGCAGATGAGCAGATTTTGCCCTGCTGAGTGGGCAGTTCCACCTCTCCCAGCTCCCCCCTGCCCTTCAGTCACTTCTAGCTGGAAACCACAGTACCCAAACAGGGTGCCTGGCTGTACCCCAAGCAGCACCACCTTCACAACATGAAATGAAGGTTTGAAGAAAAGAGCTGGCTTACTTTGCAAGTGCCTGGTTGGAAAGCAGCTGCTTCAGGTGCTGAGACAAAAGCTTCTTCTCCAGAGAAAGTCTAATCCAGGCTCGGGCTCGCCCCACATCCGTCTTTATCTCACTCATGTTCTGAACGTGTCTGAAATGTGTGTGGAAAAAAGAAATAGATGAATCATAAAAATTCTGCATGCTTCAAATGGCAACATGCAGTGTGATGATGCAGCAGTGAACTGGAAAATGTCTTCTGACATGATTTCTGGAGAGATCCCCAGCAGGGCCCCCAGAACCCTGCACTGTGGCAACGAGATCCCAGGCTGGCACCAGGACATGTGGCAGCTTTTTCTGGGCATGACAGCCCATAGGAGCTGCTCTGTGGCTGCCTGGCCAATGTGAGGAGGGGTAAATCTGCTTATCCCTTCATTGCCAAAGGTAGATGCTTTAATGGACACTGCTAGGACTTAAAAACAGCAGTGGGTTGTTTAAAAACAAGTGGCACCTTGTGAGACCCAGTTAAACCTCAGTTACACCTCAAGCTGCTGACTTGAGGTGTGTCTGGGAGGGCAGAGGACAAAGTCCTGAGAGTTTCTCCAAGCCACAGTTGCTCTGCAGGCTCTAACAAAGCCCCTTGAGAGCAGCAGCAATGGCACAGCTGAGAAAAGGAGGACTGCTGAGGCAAAAACAGCAGCAGGAAGCTGCAAGCAGAGTCATATTTTTAGGGATAGAAGAAGCCTTCCTGTAAGTGATAATTTGAACAGCCCTCCATATGTTTTATCTGTAGGAAAGCAGAACTGTTCCATAGGGGATTTCTTCTACAGTTATACTTTTTTCTTTTTGGAGAATGCCAAAAACTCTAGCTTTAGAGCACAGGGAGTTTTAGAAGAGGAAGAGAACTGCCACGGCAGGACAAAGTTGCTTCCAAAAACTCCCCACTTGCTTAAATAAAAACCAAGAAAAATTAGTAACAGTTTTCAGCAGGAGAAAGAAAAGGCTCAAATTTCTTAATTCTCATAAAATCTGCATTTAAGTGCACGGGCAGTTCAGCCCTCCAAATCTCCATGGCAGGCTCCAAGTACCATCAGCTGAAGTCTGAGCTAATCCCAGCTGCAATTTACTGTCCAACTCCTGCAACTTCCTTGACAGCCCTCCACGCATTGCTGAGTGTTGTGGAATGTGGCAATATTTACTCCAAAGGAAATCCAACAAAGTCATGCTGTGACTGATGCTTTTTACATTGACTACTATAGTCTCGTGCTTTCCCCCATCTGTTACACCCAAGTGTGTGCTTTGTGTTATATTTAGTCCCTGCATTATTTGAGAAAACTACTCTCTTGTTTAGAGAGCCTCTAACAGAGCAAGCCCAGGACCTTTAGGGCAAATTTGCAAAGAACAACTTGGAGCTGTCCAGAAATAGGAGCTTTCTCTGCACAAATGAAGAGCATGCAGAGCCCAGGAGCCCTGCTCTGTGCCAGGCTGACCTGCAGGCTGAAGCCTTGCTCCTGGCAGGGGAAAGCCCTTCCTGGCTCAGAGCACGGCAGCCAGCATTAGACTTTCCAGCAGAGAGCTGGACACGTGACCCCTGCAGTCCTTGAGAAACAGGATGCATGCTACAATCAACTACATCATGTTGAGACGCTCTCCTCAGACATTTCAAGCCTTTTGAGATGGGAAGATCAAAGCACAGACTATCGTCTCCCTCCCCTTCCCCTGAGTGCTCAGCTTGAATTACATCTAATATGAAACACTGAGCAGAATATGTTATTTCACTGGGAGAAGATTCAAGTGCAGATGGACTCAACCTTATTCCATGCACACTCTGCGCCTCTTCATTACCTGTGTCTGGCTCAGACTAGATAAGCGTTAATTGTGCATTTGGGAAAAAAAATAAATATCTGCAAGCATGCAGCTTGCCAGAGATATTAAAAAGATTCAGTAATCAGTCTTGGTGTCAACAAAAGCAGAGTGTAACAGAACAGAGCATGCAGGAACCCAAATTTATTTCACTGTCAGTTGTGAGAGTCAGAACAGCTCTATTTTTATCAGTGACCTAAGTGTAAGCACCGTATGCTCAGCATTGCACAGCAAATTCTTCTTGTCATAGCACTGAGCAGCCATTTCGATGCAACTCCCCTGGTTTGGACTTGCTTTTAATCCCATTAGTAATAAAGAAAAATCTATTTGCCCTGTCAAATGTAAGCCTGGGGTCTGGTGAACAAACCCTGTGCAAACAGCTGTGCTGACAGCAGAGGTTAGAGCTGCCCAGCACCGCCGTGCCCCGGGGATGCTGTGCCTGCTCCCATGGCAGCACAGTCAGGAAGGAGCCTATAGCTCACCCCAGGCAGGCAGCAGGGCTTTGCTCAGCCTTCTTTTTGAGCACAGCAGGCTAAGCATCACTGCTGTGGGGCCAGGGGCCAGCTCACACCCTCCAGTGCAAGCTCTCTGAGGCGGGAGGCACGACATGGGCTTGAAGGAAGTGCTGATAGCAAGGAAGAGCTTGCCCAAAGGGGAAGGAGCAGAAACTTGAATCCAGCTGGACCAAAGGTTTTGGGGAGGCCCTGATGTTGATTGGCTTGGTTGGATGCTCAGCAATGCCATGCTGGAAGCAGGCTGTAGCTGGAAGAGGGGCTAGAGAGATGGGGCAGAGTGTGCCAGGGGAAAGGCTGGAGGAAGAATCCCCAGGCTGGCTTGTGCCACTGGGATTCCACGCACAGAACAAAAATAAACACCCTGAGCATCTTCTTGACGACATTTGAGATGCCTGACTTTTGGAGGGGAGGTAGAGGACACACCACGGTACCTGTGGCACATGGCACACTCAGAGCATGACTGTGACTCAGCCCTGCTTTTAAGTTGTTTACATAACCTTGCATGAGCCATCAGAAACAAGCCCTGCTTAAGGCAATGCTTAATCCTCCAGCCATTAGTTCAGTCAACACCACAAGCCCTGCAATTTAACCATTACCCATCCTTCAACTTCAGCCTGGTGTGCAAACAAATATTAGGCAGCATTCCTTCCAAGCAGGAGAAAGCACGCCTCGAGATTACAGATGACAAATTCAATTCACCATCTGCCCAGCATTTTCCTATGAGCAAACATATTCATGGGCAATCACAAATACCCAAGATATTACAAAAGGTAATGTTCTGCTTCTGTACTTTTCCTCTGAAGAGAAGTAAGAAAGACTTCTGTGATTCAAACAAGAGAGCTCAGCTCCATGCTGGGCTTTCATTACTCCAGTGGAAGACAGACCCATGCAGGCAGCAGTGAGCACACACAGCCCCCTCTGTCAGCCACCCCCCCAGCACAGGAGTTTCCGCTCCAGATCCTCCTTCATCCTTCCTTCAGACTGACCCTTACATGCCTGTCAGTCTCCCAGGACTGAATTAAGGAGAGAGCTGCCACATCCCATGAGAGGGATGCTAAAATGGCAGACACATGTTCAGAATGACCTCTTGGCACTACACTCTATGTATTCTCTCTCTCCCTCTTTTACATGTTGTTTTAGCAGTACATGGCATGTCATGCTCTTTGAAATCAGAACAAAAGACTCAAACTACAAAGCATCAAACTAAAAGGTTCCACAATGCAGGTGGGGAGTACAGTGATATTTTTTTCCCCAGAAAAATCTGACTAATCTATCAACCCACATAGTAAAATCACATCACTGTAATCAGGGTTTTGTGAGCAAACTACAATAAATCGTATTTTTTACCCTAAGGTTCTTTTGCCATATTTTTAGGTGTAAGAAGAACATAAGAAGCAGTACTCATGTTATCTTACATGTTTAATTGCTCTTTACAGATAAGCATTGTTGCATTACTCCTCCTCCCTTTTCACAGCATGTTTATCCCACTGCAATCCTTAGCCCTGGCAAGACAAGTGTCAAAACAGTGGCCTGACCTGGCAGTGGCTTAATCAAGGAGATGCCCTGAAGAACTTCCGCCTGCTGGTGTCACACCAGCCTCCACCTCCTCTGACCCTCTAATCCTTCTGCTTCCAAATAAACACTGCTTGAAAAGGTCTCCAGAGCCAGGCTGTAGTCCACTGGAGAGAACCTGCCCTAACTTCACATCCCAGCTTTAAACTCACCCAAATTCTAGGTCTGATTAAATTTCTCAACTTGCACATTTATTACTTTCTCTCATGAAATGCTAGTTGGAAAGAAAGAATATTGCTCAGGCATTGTGAGCAGGTTTTATGTCCCTTTGCTTTGCCTATCAACTGTACTTGCTGGGTCAGTAATTAAAAAATGAACTGAAAGAAACAAACTGAAAATACCAAGGAATTTAACTTATTTGCTGTTATTTGTAGAAGCTGGCTTTGTTACTGGAAGAACCCCCTGGGAAAACAGAAATTGCAGTAACATATGTGTGGTTTTCATTCTCTGTTCACTAAAAAGATCAAGTGAACACACAAAAAAGTTTTTCAAAATAGAAAGGCAACACATGGTAGATTTGAATGTGGGCTGAAGAAAAGGTTTAATTCTCCTTAGCCTTTGTAGACCCAAACCCAGTGAGGATGTTTACCTTATGCTACACAATTAAATCCACAATTCATGCTTTAGGAACCGAATTGCATACCTCATGTCTTGTATCAGGGAAACCCTCAATGTAGGCAGAGTAATTCCTGTATCAGACTTTCGCCTTTCTGTTCCACCACCAACTACAGTGGAGAAAATACACATAGTTAACACACTACAGTAATAGTCTGCAATGCATTTGTTCTACATACAGCTGAAAACAAATCTTAAGTGGCTGGTAACTGCACTGTTTCTGTGCATTGTAATTAACTCTATCCTGGAAATGCAGAAGTAGACAAAATGAAAATTCTGAATATATTACCTATTCTTTCCTTAACCCAGCACTGAACTTGGGAGATCTAGCTTCTTTTTTTTGTGTGCGAAATACCTTAGGTTAAATCTGTACAGCAGTGAGTTTTATTAGTGAGAAATTTCTATGGAAAGCTCACAACTGAGAACAACTCAAATAAAATTAAGCTACAGTAACACATTCAATGCAAAGAATGCTGTGCATTTCAGTTCTCTGCTCTGATCAAACCACTTTGTGGTGACACATTTTGCTCTCAGGAATTTGTGCCTGCCAGCCAGATTGTTTAGTGCATTACTCATTGAAGCTTATTAAAAAGTTCTTTCATGGGAGAGACTAGTTCGTCCATAAATGCCTCTTTGAGGACTGATCATAAAAGTTTCCATCTGCAGGATCTGAATTGGAGAGTCCTTGCAAGATGACCCACTGAAGTTCAGAGACTTTTACTAAAATACCCCATCTCAAGGTTTTTAGAAAACCTCTCTTTAAACACAGAAGTAATTTAGTGATTGTAGGGGCCCCAGCCAAAGCATAAATTGAGCACCTAGACTGATGGATCCATTACACAATTTCTGAACTGTACCACCCATCAGTATAGAGATTTACTGAACATAGAGTTATTCATATTGGGATTTGAGAGACAGATTATGCTCACTGAAAGAAAAATGTCAGCTCTCTTATGCCCAGCTCCACACTTTCAGCTTATTCAGAAATTATTTCTCATGGAGACACTGCTTCTCATACCTCACTCAATGCTCATTAAAAGGGAATGAAGGTAGTGCACATACATCAAGTGATTTTCCAGACAAGGATGGAAAATATGTGCCTTGGCCTCCAGTGATTTCAATCCATTTTGTCCAGATATCAAGACACCCCCACAATGATTATGAGAAGTCTCAAGAGGTAAATATGGTATTAGCAAGCAAATACACTGAAAACCCTGCACAGGTTTCATGTGGTTGTACTGTTCCTACCATGGGTTCATTTGCTGTGATGGACTCCTCGTGGAGTCACCTGCCAAGTACTCACCTGGGGACTCTGCACTGTGCTCTTGCTTCTCTTCTCTCTCCTGGTACTGAAGCAAATGGGACCACAATGCAGATTTCCCCTGAAAATAAGTTTTAAAAAAATATATATAGGCAAAAAAATAACCAGTAATGGCCAATAAACATGGCAGAATAACGGAACAGCATTTGAATGGGCAAAATGTTCATTAATGGAAGCCAATCCTTCTCTCTTGGGCCATGAAACCTCAGGAAGAGAGGACCACCACCCCCCACTGATTCAGCAGTCACATCACCCACCCTGTTTCTTTTCCTCCCCCTGCGTTTCCTTTGTGAAGGTTGAAAGGGAACAAACCAAACACGTACTTGACAACATCACTGCAATGTCCAGAGGAGAAAACCCCAAACCAATCCCCCCTCAAAAAACCCAAACATATCAAATCTTTGCAAAATATGAACCAGGGACACTGATCCCAAAGACATCTCCTGCTTTATTTTGGGTTTATACCATTGAGTAGCAGTGTAGAATGCAGAGATGACATTCAGTATTTACCAACCTGCTTGACCTGCAGACCATGGCTCCAGATTCTTTCCAGCAGATCACAGAGACTGGCAATCAGTGTATTTTCCTCCAGACCTGTTATGTTGGCTTCTCCATGTCCCAGCTCAACTGCTTCATGGCCCATTTTCTCTACCAACATGCGTTTAGTCTATCAAAAAAAAAAAAACCCAACAGTTTCTAAGAATGTTATCCAACAAGGAACAGAATTTACAGATGAGTTTACTTAGACATGCTTAATCTAGAGATAATGGCTAATAGAGAAAAACTTCAAATTTATTTGCAGAGACTGTAAATTCACAAAAATAATTATATTTTAAAAATGTACTTAATTACTTTGAATCACAGAATACCCTGAGTTGGGAGGGATCCAGAAAGACCATGTCCAGCTCCTGTGCCTGCACAGGACAGCCCCAAGAGTCACAGCACGTATGAGAGTATTGTCCAAACACTTCTTGAGCTCTGGCAGACTTGGTGCTGTGACTACATCCCTGGGGAGCCTGTTCCAGCTGTCCTACTTCTATACCCTTTACCTATTGTCCTATTTCTGTGCTGGTGATTTATTACCAAGCAGAGTACAGAACACATGCTCAGTCTTACTTAGCTTCCATTTTAATTCTTGTCACAGCTAATAAAGTTTAACACTCAGGTAAAGGAGTATATTATCAACTGCAACAGACACAAAGAAGTTTTATGTCCATGGCTATGAAATCATCTTTAACACCAGGAACTGTTATACTTCACTTGCTCTGCATGAACAACATGCACAAGCCACTCATGCTGAATTCTTCCCTTTTGACCACAGGTCTCCAGGCCATTCTGTTTAGGCTACATGTAAATATGAACAATTAAAGGAAATCCTCCAGAAGATGTCTGATCATGCTGATTCTCCTTCCTGTCCTTTCTACTTCCATCAACTTCAACTGCATAAACAAAAAAGAGAAATGAAAACACGTTCCTTTCAAAACATATTCCCTTCTCTTACAGATGTTGAAAAACTCTACAGGGCTATCCATCCTGCAACAACCAGGTGTTCCAAAAGAACCATGTCATTCCAGCTGTACACCAGGAGAACAGCTGCAGGTGCTCTTTGAGCTCACTGCAATCCAGGGGATGACCTACCTTCATGCGACATTCCTTCAGCAACCCTTCCACAAATTTCCAGTTGGTCTGTGCAATCACAGCTGGAGAGAGGTCTGAGAGTTTGGGCTGCCTTAAATTTTTACCTAAACTCCTTGCCTCCTGCATGTATTTCTAAAAATAAAGAGAATAATTTTAGATATTACAGGTCAGAGTGACTCTCCTCATCCTAGGCAAGCAAGGTGATGAAAAGAAATGAACTAGTGTTAATCTAGAAACACAATCTTAATTTGTCTGATGTTTAGGTGTCAGGCTGGAGAAGTGAAATGATCCCTTTTGACAACAGAAAAAACAAGATATTTCCTTGGATTGGCACAGAATCAGCCAATATTAGCCAGTGAACTGTGCTGTTAGTCACTAGCATGAGGTTAGGTACAAGTGCATAAAGTGTAATACCTTCATTCAGCAATAAGGCCAAAATATCAAGAAAGTTTCTTTCCACTGTTATTTCTCATTAAAAAAACCCCTAAAATTGTCTCATTTGTGACCTGACTATATATGAATAGAAAAAAAACCACCTGAAAATAAATTATAAGAAGCAGAAACACACTTAGGGAATGAGAAAGATTTCATCCATTACTTTTCATCTAGATGGTTTATGCAGGAAAAATGAGACTTGATCTTATTCTCAATTAACTTCTTGATTACAAGTGAAGCTCATTTTAAACAGAATTGACACTTGGGATCATTCATGTTCTTACTATTGTAATTGTAAAGTATGGACAAAAATCAGCATACTCTTTAAAAAAAGATCGAAGCTATAATTGAAGACATTCAAATTTTTCTGTTCCACTCACTGCCTTGTCTTCAGGGTTCAGAGATAGGGTATTTTTTGCTTTGGTCTGGTTTTTTGGGGGTGTTTTTTGTTTGTTTGTTTTTTTTTTAAGCCAAAATCCACAAGCCCATCAACACGTGACTTCTGACCCCAGCATCAGTGAGACAGCTACATGCTGAGCAAGGCTGAGGAGTTGGCCACAACTATCAAAATGTTGTTTGAGCATTATTTGTAATTTTGTCTTAAAAAGAGCAAGATAACAGAATATTGTCATTGCACTCATAGCCTGGTGTGGGAATGCTCTGTTTCCACAGTGGGTTTGTGTCCTGTTAAGGACGCCTCTCTGGGAGATGGTATGTGACAATGACCAGTCTTTCCTGGAAGGAGCAGATCACATCCCTCCAGGGAATCCTTGCTGCTGCTGCTGGATTTTCTGGGGAACTGAGAGGTCACTATGGCTGCTGCATCCTTGGAGCTTCCTGTCTGGGCAGAAAATTTATTCCATAGAAACAAAGAATGGTTTGGATTGGAAGGGACCTTAAAGATCACATAGTTCCAAACTTTCCATGCTGTGGGCATGGACACCTTCCAGCAGATCAGGAAAAGCAAAACCAAAATCTTAACACATTGAAATAGCAAATGGCTTCCCCCCACCTTTTTTTTTTTTTTTAATTTAAATAGGAATAGAGTTTTTCTGATGCAATTGGATTTTCTGAACACAGAAATCTGAACAAGAACCACTTAGCACCACCCTAACAGGCCAGACAAGAATGTATGGTTCTGCCATGAAAAAGCTGTATTCCACTGAAATTCTCAGTTAGGTAACTACAGGTCCAAAAATACTGTAAGGATTTTGTAATAGTTCATAAACTACAGGAGGGAATAAAAAAAAAAGCTACAGGCAATGAAAGTATGTTGTTCAGCAAGCAACCTCACAAGTGACTTCCATCTCAGTGCAAAAATTAACAGCAAAATCAGCAAAAAGTAATACAGGGAATACATAACTAGAAAAATGAATATTTCTTTCTAAATGTGAAGGGATACAAAGTGTGGTTATAGTCTGAAGAGTACAAAACACAGATAAGAAGCTATACAATGAATAAGGTTATTATATTTTAAAAAAACAAAAACAAAAAAAACCCCAGCAAACTCTGAGGTTCCAGAGACGACTAAGGGTGGGCTGAGAGAACCAGCTGATTGCCCTTTGCCTGTTCCAGCACCCATGCATCACCACATTCTTGCACACTGGGATGCAATGGTCCAGCATCCATATAGCAATGCTTTTGGGATGTGACACCCTAAACTGAATTGCCAGGTGATCAACGTGGGGGAAAAAACACCCCAAAGCAAACTAAAATTCTTGTTTATTAGTCTTTGGAGCTACTGTGTTTCCAGGGAGCTGGTGTGGAAGCTCCTTTCCAGCTACTTTTCTGACTATAACCACACCTCCAAGCGCTACAGGGACGTGCTCATACTCTACAAGAAAGGGGCAGATCTGGGAGGCAGCAAAGACAGAGGTTCCTCATGCTAACAACATCTCAAAAAGCAGCTTTCAACAAGAAGAACTAAAACATACCAGGCAGCATTCAGAGAAGGATTTTTTAGGAGGCCGTGCAGGAGGGGGTGGTCCCTGATCCCACTCCCAGAAGGCCATTGAGTTCTGACGAAGCAAAAGCTCCTCCGAGGGCTAAGAGGAGGCAGATGCCCCAATGGCAGAACAGAAAGAAGAGACAAAGCAAAAGAAGCATGCACATGATCCACAGCCAAAAAAAAAGAAGAAAGTAAATACATGACAAAGTACTGAGAAGGCTCTGCTGCCATATACGCGCACAAGGCACTGCTTAAAATACACTTGCAAAGCCATGTTAGCAAAAATAGCAACAAACAGGTACAAGTGCTGTTTTGCTGTGTTTCCATGAAACATCATTCAAAACTATGGTTGAAGAGTCCTCTCATCTACTCAGGTTCTTTTGGAGAGCAAACTCCAACACTGACTACCATTACTGAGCGAATTTTACCACAAAACAGCATGAGTGTTATATTTTTGCTAGTGACATACAATAGAAGCATATGGACATCAATGGAAAAATGTGGCAGAAAAATATTTAATGAAAGACGAAGAACTGAAAAGATGGGAAAGAAACACATGTATGTGACTGACATTTACAAGATGCATGGGAGTTTCCAAGCTTTAGGCATAAAAAGGCCCCAAAGTCTTAACCTTTCAAATATGTAAAAGGTTAGAAATCTACATAAAAGAAGGGAAAAAAAGTTCCTTTAAAAAAAAAAGGGAAGAATCCTGCCTCATTCACTTCTACATGGCTGACATTTACTCAAGGACTTGACTTTTCCAGAGACTTCCACCCTGGCCAGAGTTTGGCAGCTGCACTGCCAGGCTCTCCTGTCTGTGTGCAGTAACACAGCCAGGGTCTAAATGAGCAAATCATTTCCCTGGTGCCAATGGGGCTGTCTTGTCCCAAAATAATAAAAGCACTTTATTTATGTTGTGCGCTTTGAAGTTGTATGGCATCAGTGACAAGCAGAGCGGCATCCAAACAGCTACAGAGACCCAACCAAACCACAGAGTAGCCACAAAGCTGCCCCAAGGAATGGGCACATTGTTGTCCAAGCCTCCACCTCCAGGATCCCAGCTGGTGCTGCCCCCAGAGGAGGCCACCCACCTCCCTCATGTCGTTGTCCAGCGCGATGTGCTCCGAGTGCTGACGCAGCCGGTCCTTCCTGCGCTGCGTGCTGGCGCTGCGGCTGGCCCAGCGGCTGCAAAACACAGGGGAGACACGAGTGAGAAGGAAAGCAGGGGGGAAAACCTGGGTCAGGAGCTGAAGGACATCCCGTGGGTCTGCAGCAAAAGAAGGGAAAGCCCAAGCTTGGACCTGGCAGTAAACAGGAGTGTGAGCTGGTGCCTGGCCTCCCCATGGGAAACCACCTGGAGGTGACAGACCAGCACTCACCAAATGGACAAATATCCCAATGGAAACATGGCCAGCTGCCTGTCAGGGTCTCCAGTGACAGCTCCTGGTACCTGAAATGCAGGTCATGCCACAGCATTGATGCCATCCCTAGGCAAGTCACTGTGCTTAGTTACCCAACACCACAGCTGCATTTGATGAGGTTTGACAAGAACAGCCCCTTTAGCAAAAAACAAAACAATGATTTATTTTGAGTAGCATTTCTATGATTTTGCTTTTCTGTGAGAAGTGCTACTTCTCCTTTCTCCACTTTCTGTGGTATTTCCAGGAATTATTTGAGACAAACTTCTCTTTGCAATTTTAATAACTGTTATTGGTTGCACCTATGTCTAAAGGTTATAAACAATACTGATGTTCCTGGGATTAGTCATGCTGCTATTTTCACCTTAACTTTTTTTTTGCATTTAGTTCCTAAGTACCACAGAAAGCCTTGGGTTTTTTCCACCTGTTCATATACACCAAGATGAAACTTGTCCTCTCTCCACACATGTGGCATTAGTGAGGACAGCAGTCTCCAGATCCCAAACTCACATATTTCTGTGTGCACTCCAAACAAAAGTATATACAAATAAAATGTGGGATCTAACAGTTTGGGCAAAGAGTTTCAGCAGAGGAATGCCTGGGGAAGAAACTCTTGCACACAGCTGGACTTGGGTTCTGACAAGTTGGGCAAAACACTGGGGATGTGCAGGGAGGGGCATCTGACCCAAGAATAGTGCAGGGATGTGGCCCCTGGTGACCAAAAAAAGGCCTCTGTTTCCAGAGAGAAGGACTTTGCAAAGGTGTACACAGCTATCTTCATCAGTTCCTTCAAGAGAGTCAACCAAAGACTGAATTTTGGCTCACCACACAGATACAAAGGGAAAACAAGCCACAGGAACTGTTGTTTGAAAAGTCAAACTGAAGTCCCACTGTACCTCACAAATAACATCAAGAAAACAAGTACAAAGAAAGAAAATCTGGGTCTGTATGTAATTATGGTTCATCACCTCAGTATCCCACATGACAACACATTTATTTTTAAGGCAATTTTTTTTGTGGCCTCAAGTCTCTGCTAACAAAATGAGACAGCCTAAGAGGTGTCTGCACAGCAAATGCTGATACCTTCTCAGAGGACCACATCACTGACAAAAGTGTCTTTGCACCTCCACAGACATTTTATAAATGTACAGACCAAGTTTAATAAGTCACCATTTATTTTTTTTTTCAGAAGCAACAGCCAAAGCCTTGTTAGATGACAAAGAGGGGGAAAATAAACCCTTACTTTTTAATAGACAGAAATGTCACAGAAAAACTCTGTTGAACAGAGGATATTAATGTGACTTTAGCCACTTGGCTCTGGAGACCTTCCATTTATTGCAACCCAGGACCATGTTTATGTTTCACGCAACAGAATGCCAATAACACATTGGAAATTTAAGTTATAGATCAAATATTACCCCATATCATAGTTTTTCTGCTCCAATTTATATGGTTGTTTTCTGAATTTCAGACAGAGCTTGGATCCATCTCCACCTGCATTTCTGCATTTACTAGAAGATGAAAGAATTGCTGTAAGTGTCCTTTGAGGGAAAATATCTCACCAAAGGCGAAAGCAGAATGAAAGCCACAAAACAATTACAAAATAACACGCCACTATTAAAGCATTTTCAGTTCATTCCAGAGCTGTACTTCATCTGGGAGACAGCACAGACCATTTTCCAGGTTATTAACCAGAACTATTTGAACATTTTAATCATACAAAAGTGAAGACTGTTGGATGTTTATGAAAAAAAAAACAAACAAACTGCTGCTCATTAGCTGCAGCAATTACACACAGTGAGCCGCATGTCCCCTCTTCTCCAAATCTTAAGTTGAGGAAGAGGAGCTGTTGAGTTACTGGGTGAGGTCTGCACATTCAGATGCTGCTCTGAATCTCTCTGGGAGGTTTTGTGAAGATCTAACAGCAGATAAACAGGATTAAGCAGCTAAATCTTTTAAAGCCTTTTCTTTACTGGGTCACATAGAATTTTTTTTTCCCAAAACAATGCTTCAGTACTACAATAACCATTCCCTCTCCTCAGCAGTGACTGCATTTCAAATTGCTCTTCCTCTCCCTGCAACCACTTGAAGTGATTTTAATGGGGATTAAAGGCCCAGTGGAGAGCACCAGCTCTCTATGCTGAAATCCTGTGTGGGTGCCTCTGCTGGCCCTGTCATCAGCTGCTGCTCTATTCACACCTCAGCCTAGCCAAAGCAGCAAAGAAAGCAGTTCTCCCTCCATCTCCCTTAGACTTGGGCTTTTCAGATAACCCCTGCTGCCTGTGTCCCTCCTCTGCTCATCCTGAGGAGATGAAGCCCTCCTGCTGCTCAGCCTGGAGGACTCCCTGACCCCAAAAATACCTTCTCCCTTTTAGTTTTTTGCTGGCAGGGCCATGAGCATGGACTACTGGCAGGTTTCATTTATTCCTCACAGTGGAGGCATTGCTACAAGCACCAGGTCTCTGGGGATGGAGCAGACACAGCTCGGGTGCTGCAGGGAGCCCAGGGACAAGCTGCCTCCATGGAGAAATGAGGAAAGGCTCATTGCAGTGTGTCTGTCTGTATCTAACTCCCATATCCACAGATGAACGCTCCTCACCTCCAGGGACTGTGGAAAAGCAGGATATTTCAGAGCAGGGCCAGGGAACACTGTGCTCTGTTCAACATATAGAGACGAAGTAAAGCATCTGCAACTAAGACCTTTGTGATATAAAAGCAGTCAAGTCACCATCATTTAGTATCAAATTAGACCCAACAAGCATAGGCTTATAAAGGTTGGTGGGAATGTAATGGTGACATTTGAAACACCCCCTGTTAAGTATCATCTTTTACATTTCTATAATAAAAGAGGTAAGGCAGCCAGCAGCAAAGTTGCACTGTCAGAAATCATCTAGCAGGACAGCACCTCACACCAGGGACTGGCCATGCTGCACTGTGACCATGTGTACAAGACGCTTTCTTCCCATACTTTCTCCCTGCCCCCCCTTTTTAAAGCTCCCTGGAGAAATGAAGATATTATGTCTTCCCAAATCAGACATAGGTGTAGCAGGCAAGATTTATACTGCAAAAGATGAACACGCTGCTAGAGAACTTCTTCTTCAAATGGATTTAACCAATATTACCATCACCATGAAAATCACTATTGTAATTTACAATCCATTTACAGTGATAACAGAGAGAAGGAAAGAGAGAAATGCACTTGTCTATGGGACAGCACCTGAATCTCCTCATATACACCATCTCATGAGGCAGGCTGCTATTTAGGCCTGCAAATCATGACAATACCCACTCTACCTATACAGGTCCATCAAAGGATTTATCTGAGTTTCAGATTTACAAATTAGCACACAGCTGTAGCACAGCCCCAGCAAGCTCCCTAAAACATGCACACATCGGACACACACTGCCTGCACATGCAACTCCTTGTAGGGCTCACATGTGTGGGACTGTACAGAGATTCCAAGCCAAACACACGTCAGACCAAGCGAGAAAAGGGGCATTGAAACTGAGCTCCACCTGATCATGGATGGGGATCCACTGCTCCACAAACTCTGCTCCATGGTAAGGAGAATGAAAGCTTAGATGGAGATTTAGGCACCTTTTCCATCTCTGCCATAGGGTGAAGTAGGAAAGCTCTGAAACTGCTCATTGGATGGACAAAAATTAGTAAAATGCCTTAAAGAGAATGGCCTTGCACTGACAGGTTCTTTCAGCAGTTCACATGAAAAGAAGTGATTTTAAAGGGTGGCACACACAACTGTCACCCTCTGTAAGGAAGAGCTGTAGTGAATTGGCAGCATCACCTGCCCTGAGGAACCACTGTCCTATGAGGTATTTAATTTGCAAGTCCCTTGAGACAGGAGTACTATTCAGAGGAGAGCAAATGGAATAGTGGATGCAAGGATGTCAATGCCCATTTTTCCCTGTCAGCTTTAATTCTGCACAGCTATGTTAAAATGAAGTATTAACTCAAAGAAGTTAATTGCACTTTTCCTGCCTTGCACAAGTTGAGCAGAGGATCAGCAGCTCAGGAGACTCACCCATGAGGTTCAAAGTCACCATAATGTGTATTTCCTATCTCAGAAACCATCTTTAAGCACAGATTGTCAGTCACACTTTATTTCTGAAAATGAATGTATTGGAGTACAAGTGGTTCATATTTTCATTGCACCTATCAGTGGTTTGCTACATTAGGTTACCTGAAGTATAGTAACTGCTTGTTTCAGATCTTCTTATGTAAAGGGTGAACTTTTACTACTCACAAAATGTAAATCACCTCAGTGCTGTGTGTGGATGGCTCATTGCTGACTCATTTTGCGCCCACCTAGATGTGCTGCAGAGATGCCACTCTATATTACTTGCAGTTGTTTGGCTTGATTAAAAAAGAAGATATCTTCATTTAACACAGCCTTAAAACGGTACCCAACAGACAGGGGGGCAGTAAAAGGCCATATAATATGAAGCACTCATTAAAAGAAAAAGACCATTTGGCATACAAAAAATAATTTAGTTAAAACCAGAACAAATTTTGTCATCACATAGAGACACATCAACCCCTCTGTGTTATATATACACCATATTTCCCTCAATATCATTACTTGATGTTAAATGCCAGCAACAAGCAAAAAAGAATCCTATTTAAAAATGAGGAGGACCATAGCCCCAGGCAGATAAACCCTGCACAGCTCCCACCTTGAAGGAGAGGGCTGAAGATGAAGGCCACAGGACAGTGCTCACCAAGTCATGCCATAAAACAGAGCACAAAAATGAATTCCAATTCCATACACTCCTACTGCATAGGTTTTGTAAATAAATACTGACACAGTGGTGTCAGTATTTATTTACAGAGCAGCAAAACACAGCTCAGGAACAAATGGAAGTGGCCAGGGCAGGAAAGAGGAAACAAGCTGGTCAGGAAAGTCAGCAAGGAGGAAAGCAGGGCTCCAATAAAGAAGTGGGAGGGGAAGCAGGCCTAAACAGATAGGAAGGCAAAAAAATGGTAATCAAAGCCATTTTGTAAATGTGTAACAAAGCAAACCCTTCATTTGAAAACCAAAAGAAGCAAGGAAAAAAAATGCAGTCAGTTGTTCTTTGAAGGCATTCAATACAAATTGCCAGAATGCAAATATATTCCCATGCTTGGGAATCACTGTTTTCCTCTGCAATATTTAATCTCATTTATCAAGCTTCTTAGTACAAATTAAGTTACAAGGTAATCAATTAGATTGAAAACACAGCTTGTTTCATTGTTTTAATTTTGCACTGTAAGCATATTCCCCCTAATTTAACAATTAGCTAATCAAAAACCATGAAGTGTTTATGTAGCTTGGCTTTTTGTCATTCAAATTCCACTCCTGCAAATGCCTCAGCCAGTGGAGCTCCAGCTACAATTTTAAAGTCTGGCAGAAAATGCACAGAGGGAAGAAGGGAACACAGAAACCACAGAGTGGTGCTGGGGTTTGAGAAAGGAAATGAGGGCTCTGGAATTACAGCTCTTTTCCAGAATAACAGAGAAATAACCCTGAGGGACTGCAGCCTGTTTGCTCCTGGGATGCTTCCTGGGAGAACTTTGCACAAGCCACTGCTTTCCACACTTAAAGCAGCAAGGAGGGGATGCTTTTGTACCCAGAGGAAGCTGCAGCTGCTCCCTGTAGATTCAGAAGGTTTTCCCATGATGTGGGAGATGTATCAAAGGCAAACAGCACAGAGGGAGTCCAAGTGGGACACTGCTGCCTGATGGGAAGGAGGACAGAACTGGGTTTGGGTTTAGTCAAATTTGTTTAAATCACACATAGGATCTAGAACTGAAACTAGAAGTGTTTGTTGCTGCATTATATTTGTGATTTAGATATAATATATTACACAAGTAACAGCCCAGTAACTGAGGAATTTTCAGTGCTCCTCCTGCTCACAGGAAGGGAACAGCTAGATAACATTATGAGCTCTGGTTATGTATTTGTTAGTTTATCAGCCCAGAAAGGGAAGCAATAAATCCCTGATTGCTGGCCACTAAGGACATCTTTTCATTAAAACAGCTTTGAATTGGTTTATTTGCTGCTGTCCAGCAACAATTGACTGCAACATGGGAATTATTCCCCATTTCCCACAAATACACTTCCATACAAAATTCAGGACAAAATTTGCTAAGTAAAACTGAAGCCTGCGAAAATAATTCTCATCCACACAGCAATATCCTTTGCATTAATTTTATATTATAAACACACAATAGCTACACCTGAAGAGTCTAGAAATGTAGCTGGAATGTTCTCTTAGCCCATGCTCATAGGCAAAGCTCCAGTCCTGTAAGTAAAACTTAGATCTATCTCCAAGAATCTTAGGAAATTCAAATTAATGGAAGGCTATACTTCAGCTGATTTTGTGGTCAGAAGAGTCACACTGCTTTGGCAGAAGGCAAGGAAAAGCTGTTCTATACATGGGTGTAAAATCAGCAGAATTACATGTCCTAAATGGCAGAGAAAGAGTCTTCTCAGCTGCTCGCATGAAAACTAGGCAGAAGAAAGATATAAACAGATGGTCTTGAGATTTTCCAATTACAAGCCTTTTTGGCAACATACAACTGGAGGAATTCCAAACATTTGTCACTGTGACATCGCTTTGTGGTAAGTAACGGGATTTTGGAACTTAGAAATTCTGAAACATGCTGTGATCTAAATCAAAATCACCACTCAAGGAGCTAAAGTCAATTTAGAACAGGTACCAATCTAATGGAAGCAAATCTCAAAGAGCATAAGGAAAACTATTTTTAAGTGATGCTTATTCATAGATTCACTATGATTTCGCAATAGACACAGAAGATTTAAGAAACTTGAAGCAAGCTAGGCACACTCACACTGTTGCTGACACTGTGAAATTGAAACCCACCTATAAGGATAAGAGCCAGACTGCTAAATACAGCATCTCACAAGATGAAGAAATCCTCCATTCCTCAAAGGACCATTACCCATACAATTCTGTCTCCATTTGCAGAAGCCTGAAACCAAAGGAACTTCGAAATATGAATTCCTCCTCTGCGGTTGCTTCTGGGGTTTTTAAAATTTCTTTTAAAGAACTCTATTTCTTTAAACATTCAGTGCTTAAGGATCTCATTATCATTTGCAATTTTTATTTCTAGCAGGTTATTCAAAAGGGTTTAGCTAGCACTGGTATGCACAAAAGGTGTTTAAATAGAACTGAGTGGGCACCCCATGCAGAAGCTCAGAGCAGCGTGTGTGCATGCACATGCCTAAAACAAGAGGTAGCTTTAACATTTGGACAACTGTAGCCTTTGAAGCTCTTGGATTTACCCGTGCTCCCACATTTTGACTCCCAGAAACTGAGGGCTTCAGCTGATAATTTAATGAGTTTGTAATCAGTGATGCACAAATATTTCACTTTTGAAGAGGGAGAAACCCCTCATTCATGGGTTTTGCATGAAGAAAGATTAAAAATAAAGGAACTCACAGCACTTACTTTGCATTATAACTGTAAAGTGTATCAGTGCTCCAGGTTCCCATTTTGCATTAGGTAAATGAACCATGTAATGGCATGCTCAATTCCACAGCTATAAGTACCACTACCCTCTTATCAAAGTGGGCCACAGAACCTTTTCAGACTCAAAAAAGAAACCCAGGTACAGAGTCACACACTTTCCACCCTCACCAAGTTATCCTTCCAGGGTATTTCAAAGTGGCAACTGAAAGAGAGCTACAAAAATCTCTGGGTTGGGTAATAACTGCTAAAGAAAAGAAAGGAAGAGAGTGGACACTAATTTCATTTCACATCATGGTGTGAAGGTTTCAACATCAAAATTTCTTTCAGAATCTGAATTTTGCCTTGAGATCCCAAATTACTGTATTTAGTGCAAAATAGTCAAACAATTCATTTGAAACTCAAAAAACCAATTAGAAAACAAAAACTATGTATGAGAAGACAGAGTAGTTACTACTCAATAGAAAACAGCAGTGAGGAATCTTCCCCAAAACAGCTAACACTTCCTGACATAACCCAAACTATGGTCATATTTTCAAAAGTCACAACCCATGAAAAGGGCTGAAAAAAACCTGAAATGGAAACAGCTGTTAGTTTTCCATTCATTAGACTGGCTGTATGCCACCCAAAATTAGGACTTCTGTCCAATGATGTGAAGCATTTGTATGAGAAACCTGTTTTTAAATCCAGAAAATAAAACCTGCACTTACTTGTTATTGGTGGGTCCTGTTGCCAAGACATCTGACTGCAGCTTTGGGAAAAATCCTTGCTCATACTTCCCTTGGCCAATCTTCATGTCGAGCAGGTGGGGGTGGATGGCCGTGTGGTCAATCTTCATCAGCCGCTGCTCGATGGACTGGGCTGCAGGTGACAGTCACAGGTGAGCAACTGTGTCACACTCAGACCCCTGGAAACCCACTAGAGAGTTAAATGGTGACCTTAGACACAAATCTGCCACTCAGAGGTGAGGAGACACTTGTGCTGTAGGGTTTTTAATTCTGCTTTTAGTTTCTTTACCCAACGCAATGAGCACTGGTGCAAGCAAGTTAGCTGTTAAGCAAGCAGGTATTTACAGGAGCCTACGAGATGCATTAGGAACTGATAACAGCAATGCAACCTTTCCTTGAAATTCCTTGTTTGATTTTAAGGCTTCTTCAGCAGAGCAGAGACCTCCAAGGCCAGCTGCGACCCCTGTGGGACTGGGCACCTTGCTTGGCCCCAGACACATTCCCTGGGCAGATGCTTTTGGGGGGACACCTGAGTTTTGCAAACATCTGGGACTATAAATATCCTCTTCCTGAATTTAGATATGCCTTTACTGGATGACAGGCCTTCAAAAAGCATAGCTGACTGTAGTAAGACCTGAGCAGCATCAGGAGGATGAGCAGATTCTTGGCAATAGGGAAGTCTATGGTAAGATGAGAGAGGGCTCCCCAGGAATCTCAGCTCCACTAAAACTAAAGCAGTTCAATCCTTTGCTTCAGGGATTTGAGGGTTTCAATCTCAAACCTCAAACAGAATGAAAATTAAACTGTCACCTTCTTAACTTGTGAAGAACTTGGGAAAGGAGGTGTATGGGTGAATTCAGCATTTAATTAGCAACTTTAATATTCAACTCTTTCCAGCCCATCTATTAACGGGCAGGCCTGTTCCTTCAGTGTATCACAGCTACAGAATACATATGCAAAACGGGGAAGCTAAATCTGTTTTCCATTTGTTAAGAACAACATATAACTCATTTCCTGCTTTATAAAACTGTGATGGGAAAGAAGCTGTCACAAGATTTACATACATTATCATTAGAAACTCAGCAAGTATTTTTCCCCTCTAAAAAAAGTAAAAATCACTTTGTATGGTTCCATTTTGGAGAAAAGGAGTGGGTGGTGTGGGGTCAGAGGATTTGAGGAGTTCCAAAAATAGTTAAACAAACAGGTGCTGGATCAGTGCTGGGGTCACATATACTGTGAATGGTAAATATGAAGGAAAATTGATATTACTATCAGTTTGCTGCTTTTCACAAGACAGAATATGAGGTTCTGGTGCCACAATATCTGCCAAAACTAGACGCTGAATAGACAGCTGACCTGCAAATTAGAATTGGGTTTAGACAGAAAAATTTAAACAGACACAGATTTCTATTTCTGACATGTTTACAGCAAGTAGCAAGTAAAACACCGAAGGAGTTTAAAAAAAAAAGAAAAAAAGATGTTTGCCCTATCTTAGTAATATGTGTCCCAACAAATTTAAGAGGATAATTTCCCTGTATTACTTAGAAATTAAATAAATACTTGCACAAGTATTAAGTAAGAAATTCAAATTCATAATTTGGAAAGGCATCCTGTGACAGTAACAGAAAAAAAAATCCAATCCTTCAGTACAGTGTATTGTTCATTAACACTGAACATCTATTGCTGGAGGTACTAAATATGCCACACAGGATTACATCCCCACCCAGCATCCCCTGCTGCTCTAACCAAATGGTGTAAGGCAAAACAATGTCTTTTTATGGAAGGGGGGGACAAAGCCAGTGGAGCAGACACCAGGGCTTGACTCTTCCGTGTGGCTGGCACTGGTCCCACCACCAGGGTGAAGGAAAGCTCTCCTGGAAAAGGAACAGGAGCTGCCTGAAATGAGAAACTGTGAACCAGTTCCATTTGGGTTTGGCTTGATTTTATCAAAGGCACCAGCCCAGGAGAGCTCAAAGAGAAGGTAAAGGCTCCTGCCATTTCTGGTGTTTAACAGCATGCTAAAGTTGCTGTTGAGATGAGATAAGGACACTGCTGAGTCCTCCTCAGGTAGCTCTAGGACTTCAACTGCAACACTCAGATGACTGAGGACCTATATTTCTTGGTAGCTGACACTGTACTTGTGACTATTTTACCAGCCTATTTGAACATACCTGCTTCTTTCAGAGTGCTGCATTTCTGGTAGTTGGATGTCCGCAGTGCAGGGGCCCTGACATTATACAGCCTTATTTTCTCAATTCTGGAGTCAAAAACTCGCAGAAAAGGGTCCTTCTCCTCCCACTGGGACATGATCTTATTGTCTATGAAGGTTGCAAACATCTGTGTTTCAATGAAGTGTGAAAGGAATGGGAGGTAAGGCTCGGGTTGGTCCGAAAGGAAGGAAGCCTGAAATACAGAACAGCTCATTAGTGCCACGTTCATGCCCAGCACTGATGTGCCCAGCCATCCTTCAGCAGAGAACTGCTCCAGCAGCCAGCAGGAAGGCTTGGACAAGGTTTTCCCCACTGCAGAAATACCTCTCAGAGAGCTATGAACCCATCTGCAAAGGGGTTTGGTTCACAACTGTAAGAAATAAGCACTCAGGGAGGCTTTGTGACAGCTGGAACAAAGGGATATCGAGTTACTAAAGTAGTGCTCATGCTGCCTGCTTTTTTAAAGAACCTAGCAGCCTCCCCGCCCAGGAATAAACCCTGTGAAATGCATGGCAAACCATCACATGTGTCTCCGTGGGACCTCTGGTCTGGGCATCCTTGCCTGGGACCATATCACTTGAGGTGTCACATGTATAAAGGGGTGCACAGTGCTCTTCAGCTGATGCTCCTCAGTGATGTTACACAGGGCAATTAATCACGAATTTCCAATTACAATTGACTGTGCCTAAATCTCTAACTGAGCTTTGAAAACCCTAAACTTTACAGCCCATTTTACTGCAGAAACATTAGCAGACACTGCCTAAACTACCCCATCCTTTTGAATGCTGCACTGCTTAATGGCCAAAACCAAACAAACCAATAAAAGACATGGCAGCAATTTTTGTAAATCAAAAACTGACTCAGATCAGTATTTAGTCTGTTCCTCACTGTTCATCCTCTTAACCTTTTCCTTAGAGAAGGACTTGGACCTAAAAAAGATGATGGCTAAGAATACTATCTGCTTTGTAGGGTCACTCAGCAGCTGGGCAAGCTTCCCAACATTTCCCATTCTTTTTGCTATCCTCATCTATTTATATCCCCATTTGTAATCTCAAGGGATTCCTTTTCCCTCTTATGCATAAATGACAATGGAGTCATAACAATACTTTGTAAGTGACAACCTTTTTCAGAACAACATCACCCATTACCAAAACCTCTACCATGAGGTTAGGAAAAATGAAAGACTAGATTTGGTTTTATCTCAAGTGTGCACCTCTCCTCCCAACAATCAAAAAAAAAGAAAGAAAGAGAGAAAAAGAAGTCACTTTGCATTGCTACCCTTCCACCAAGCCCACAGGAGCAGCGCCATGAGCTGGGCAGAAGCCTGCCAGCTCGGTTTGTACATGCCAGGATGGCTCTGAACAGCTCAGTGGATGCGCTCCAATTCACTCTGGCAGGAGATCTGGCCCTGTGTAATGGAAACGGACAAATCTCGCAGGGAGGCAGATGAGGAACGGCAGACCAAAGAGAGCCTGGGCTATATTTACACAAACACAGCTATCCTCCCTCCCCCTTTTAGATGGAGACATGGCTATCTTTACTTTGTCAAAGTTTTGCATTTGTTCCCTGTTTGTCAGCCACGACTCCATGTCGGGGGCAGCCTGGATGACGAAAGCCTCGTAGTCGGCGAACAGCTGCGTGAAGCGGTTGGCGAAAACCTCGCGGAGCTGCACGTTCAGTTTGTAGTCCCTCAGCTCCAGCTCCTCACCGGACAGCTTCCCATCCTTCTCCTCTGTGAGGGGGGTGCTGATGGTCATTTTCTCCATGGTCACGCCCGTTCTCTTGGCCAGGGCCTGCAGGCGGGCGATGGTCTCGTTGCCTTTCAGCAGCTCGTACATGTTGAGGGCATTGCTGGGGATGTTCCCGTTCTTCTTGTCATTCACCAGGTCACTAAGAACCAAGTTCTTGAGTTTGGTGGCACTGTCACTGCAATGCAGGTTGCCTTCTGGAGGGATTCCAAACTGCAGGAGAACCTCGGAGATTTCCTGGATAAACTCCAGCTTGTTGGGGAACTGCGGGAATTCCTCTGGCAGTTCGATAAAATGGTTATCAATGTCCACAAAGCACAAGTTTGCCTGAAATACAAACAAAAGTTTAAAAATGGACATTCAGCACTGAACAGGTTCCCCTGCAATGTAGCCCTTTCTCCCAGACAGAAGGAAGGTGCATGTGTATCCTGCACACGTATGCAGGACACTTTAGCTGTGCTGTCTAGCCTGTGACATTTCTTGACTTCACTAAAGCTGAGGGTCAGCTGGATGACAAATAAAGGCTCCTGCATTCTCTTGTTTCCCTAGGACATGCAGACCCCAAACTCTCCACTACAAAGATTTCATATACCCTCCCAGAGCAGCCAGGGACACACCACCAAGCAGGAAGGGCAGCACTACTTCTCAGCCCATGCAAATACCCTTTGTGTGAATTACTGCATCTCACAGGCACATTTATTTTACCAGGACCCAACTGCAAGAAGCCTCTGCAGCTGAGCTACCAGGAAATGAGATGTTCAGTGAGAAAGATGATGCTGCTTGAAGCAAAACTACAAAAGAGGGTCCCACAGAAATCCTTCGGGATTATGTCTGAGTACAGCTTGTCCACTAGAAGCTGTCTTGTCTCCCCACTCCCCTGACCCCCTGTTTCCATGGAGGCTTTTAACACTGGCAATTCCTCTGCCTGAGATTTAAAGAGAGTGCTCGTGGCTTTGCCATGAATGGAGATGGATCTCAGCCTGTAAGATTAAAGTTAAGTGAAGGCATTAATCTAGCAGAGCAGATACTTTTACTAGGTAAGTGTCAATGGAGGGATAGAAGAACCCCACATAAAAATTAATTACATTGCAAATGCACCCTCAGGACTAACAGCGGAATGAAAAACAGTAATTGATCTTCTGAATGGTGGCTTACATCTAAAATTTGCTGTCTGAGTGCACTGTGCTGAGTAAAATCTTAAACCAGGTCAGATTCCCAAGGTGCTGAGCTCTGATGTGTTTTATCCTGGCATAAAACTGCAGAACAGGAGACGCAGAAAACCCACAGGGCAGCAGCAGGTCTTTGTTAGTCTGATTTGGCCATTAGCACAGCTCCTCTGCCTTCTTTCAGGCACTTTTAGTGCTCTTTACTTCTTACCAAACACCCTAGACTAATCTTCAGGTTATGTGAAGATAAATCATTTGTTTTCCTTCATTTTTGAGAGGTTAATTTTCAGCCAGACAATACATTCCACAACAAATATGTTTATAATATATTGGATATTTCAGGGACATGTTTATTAACATTAATCACATTTCACACAGATACTTTAAAACATATTAGGATTCACCTGGTAAAGGAGAAGTGTCCCTTCAGCTTTTTTGTATTAAATTTAGCCTGTACAAACAAATGCATTTCTTCACACAAAACAATTTGATTAAACTACATAGCTATTACACAGCTGTGGTATGCATCAGTACAGTTCTTTAGCTCAGGGACTGCCTTCTTATCTATCAATATTTCATTTCAAAGGCTTTTTAATTTCAGCTCTGCATATCATTTACAAAATTTGAAAAATGAGATTTAGACTCAGAAAACCCTTGGGGAATTGGTCTCACTTCTCTCTTCAAAAACATCTGATGATTAAAGTTAATGCAGGGAGATTAGTAACCTTAAGACAGCATAATGGCCAGTTGTTAGAATTTTTATCTCTAACAAACAAATGGTTTATATTTAGAGCAAGAGCTTGAAAAGCTAGCCCCTGGCCTGAACAATAAAGGAATGCTGATGTGAACAGCGCTTCATCACTGCTCGCTGAGGGTATTTTTATTTTTTATTGTCTAAAGGTATTTGAGATTCAAGATCTTTCCTGTTCAATGTGTCTTCTTTCTTTCCCTCTCTCACAGTTACTGGACCTGTGGTATTCATAAATGCTGATATTTTTCACTCATTTGTTAAACATCACGGAGGGGGCAGATTCCACCCCACTCTTCATCTTCTCTCCCTGGTGATATTTGTTATTCCAACGATACTGCAATACTAAATACTGTCACATTAAAATTTTAATTTAAGGAAAATGACAGCTTAATCTGCTAACCAAAAGCATGTGACTAATAATTTAAAAAATCACAGCAATTATGTAATATTAGCATGGTTTTACTGGGGAGCATAGCTAGATAGCAGCCTTGCTTCCACACCAGCGCAGATTTCATGTGCTTCAGTCACTGTATCCAGGAGGTAAAACTTGATTTGCAGTTCCATACCACCAAGGCTGACTCAGCCACCTTCATGCAGTGTGTAAAATAGACTTTTATTAAAAATTCTATTTCCCCTGCCCTGTGTTTATCTCTCCATTTCCACACAAAAACTCCCACTCCTGTATATTCTCCTCTGCTGCTGTTCCCATCTGCCTTCTCAATCAGAGCAGGTATTTGGAATCCTTAAGGGCTCTGCCCCCAGGAGGGTCCCCTCAGCACAGCCACTGGCAGGAGATATTACTGCCAGTATGAACAGGTACTTTTGGGGTTCCCACTGATTTTAAGAAGAAACCTAAGTTTAAAAGCACATGGCATGCTCTGGTTCCAGTCACCCTCTGGAATGCAGACAGGTGAGCCATATCCCAAAGACTCTGCTGTATGGCCAGCTTAAAATGTGAAGCAGTTTTAACCACTTTCATCAAATTTTGAGGAGAAAAATCTCCATTTCACTCTCCACCATCACCTCCATTTAACCCTGAGATTAAGAGGATGACCTCTCCTTCCTTTTTTTTTTTCTCCTCTCTAAGTGGTTCACAGGCACAGTATTAATGCAAGCCTGGCTTGTTTGAGGCCAGGACTCTGGTCTAGTAAGAGACAGGAACACACGGGCTCAGACACGGATGGGATGGGACTGGCAGGACATGGGAAGCTCCTCACCAGCTGTGGGACAGGTTTACACCATCTAGCAACTGCACCTGAGATCCAGACCCATCGAGATCCTCCCCCAATGAAATGCTCTTTAGCCCTCTGTCAGTAGGACTGTGACACTGATGGAGTAACAAAACCTGGTGGAGCACATGATGTAGGGAAAACTGACAAAATTTCAGCTTTGTCACCACAAACAGGAGAAAGAGAAGCATTTAGAAATCAAAACATTAAGTAGTGCTCATAAATTCAGAAATGGAGCGAGAAGGGCAGTGGAGACCTCCCTACTAGGCCACTGCTGCTGGCAATCAGTATCCACAGTGCCAGAGAAGCCTCCCAACAGCAGGCATTGTTTCCCAGCAGTAATTCACACACCTATTGGTCAGACATTTCAAGACAGCCCCCAAATATGGACACTGACCTCCTGAGGCAGCTCCAGCTTGGAGCGATCGGTTCCCTCCTTGGACTGTAGCCCCATCAGGTAGGGAACAGGAGCATCCAGGAAATGCAGGAGAGAGGCAGGAAGGATGGGGACATAGACATGCTGCCACTGGAACGGGAAGAGCAGCGTTGTGATTCCCTCTGCCACCGTCATCAGCCGCTGATAATCTAGAGATGGGAGAGAAAGGCAGATATTGAATTATCTCCCTGTGTTCTGCTTTTGAGATGAGTTTGGCAAGGACATCTGTAACAAAACAAGACAGAAACCATGTTTATATGGTAAGATGTTGTTTGGAAAATAATACAGTACTCAAAAACCTTAAACATTATTTGAATCTGTTAAAACTCATTCCTCCCGTAAAAAAAAAAAAACCCACAGCTGACCACAGATATTCATACCTTATCTAGATCTATTCTGTCATTAAATTAGTTTATTAAAAAGATACTAAAAGTTCTGTCTCTGGTACAGGATAATAATACCCTAATTCACAAGACAGAAATCACGTTTATATGGCAAGATGTTGTTTGTAAAATAATACAGAAGTTCAAAACCTTAAATGTTATTTAAATCTGTTAAAACTCATTCCTCCCATAAAGAAACAGCTGAGTGTAGATATTCATACCTTATCTAGATCTATTCTGTCATTAAATTAGTTTATTAAAAAGATACCAAAACTTCTGTCTGTAGTATAGGATAATAATACTCTAAATCCATAATAAGCATGTATTTTTATATGGGAAGAAGAGGAGAAAGAAGTGGATTTCAAGGAAACATTGTGGTTTCTTGCTTGCTCCTGCCTGCCTGCTTCTGCTCCACTTGCCTTCTATTTCCAAAGCTGAGTGTACTTTCCAGAAGACTTATCTTGGCCACACAACAGCATTAGTTTACGGTCCCTAAGTATATAAAAGCAGTGCTTTTAAGTTTAATCCAAACAGAAGCCCAATATAAATTTAGTTCTCAAATATATTCTGCACAGCTAGTGTATTTATATTATGTTAGTTTCCCAAATTTGTCTTTAACCCACTAGTTCATTGCTTTGCAATATTTTGATTTTAGTAAGCACATAGTACATTATTTTAAATTAAAATTTCTTTTGGTCCAGCTGAGCTGAATGTGTCAGAATTTGGGTAACAGCAAATTATTTATCAAATATCCAGCTGGCATGATGCAATAGCACAAGATATTTATTAATATAAATGATATTTATTAATATAAATGATAAAGTAAGCACAAATTTTTACTGTAAATAAATAAATCACATACTGGTCTTAAAGAGACAGTCATCCATACAGCAAATCTCAAACTGCAGACCATCCATCTGGAAAAGGTGAAGATCCCTGGGTTTGTAAGCTGCATGGCAATGTTCAAACCCAAGCCTCATCAGTGCCAGGCAAGTCACACAAGCTCTGGCTTGAACAACCACAAGATTTTCCCTCTCACGGAGGCTAGACCCAGACCCTGGGTAACACTTGGGTTGCTGCCCATCTCTCCTAATCCTCTCTGCCTCACTCCAGCAGATGAAAGATACCTGGATGAACCCCCTGGTTCTGAGTCAGGTGAGAAGGCTTTTTCCTACAGCCCCATCGACTGCTTTTGCCTGGAGAGGAGCCCAGCTTTACCCTTCCCATTTCCTGAACATCCCAGCCCGAGACCTTGGCAGACACCAAGAGCAGCAAAAGCGCTGTCATCTGACACTGCTCAGCCATTAGGAGGTCACTGGGAAGATGTTCTTGAATAAAAATGCAAATTACAACAACAAATTGCATCACCCATTCTCCTTGCTAGCAGCTCTCTGTGGAAAACCAGCCACAATCTGCAGAAGGTCAGCTGGCAGGGCAAAAACGTTTTTCATCTTGTCTTACTAATAGCTATTCAGTCAGCCTGCAAAATTATTGTCACGCACACAAGTCAGTCTCAAGGTTACACCTCTAAAACACTCCCAGCTCAGATCAGTCACTTATGAATCCCTGCCCATGCAATGGCCTACAACCACACTTGTGCATTCCCTGTCTTGCTGAAGATCACTTCCACAAACTCAAGTTATAATCCCTACTTGGAGAGGCTTAGGAGTCTCGTAATGTTCCATAACTCTGAAAGCTTTAAAGACCAAAAAAATGAAATAGAAAAAGCAGCACGTCCTAGTCTGTGAAAGAGCTTCAAAGTCCATCCTGATCTACATAGCCACAGGAAGAAAGAGGTCTTGGCAGAAAAGTTGCAAGGATCATTTTGGATAAGAGCATTCAGTTCTGGAATTCCATGCTGACTTTTCTCTAGTGCTACTGATAATATTAACATGGTCACTAGCACAAATTTTGCAACCAATTTACTATGAGAAAAGCTGATTAAAAAAAAAAAAACAAACTAGTGATGACTAAATTATTAGGCTGTTATTATTTAGCAATGCTTGTCAGTGATTAGCAGATAAAAAATGTTTACATACACAGCAGTTTTGACTGAAGAGAGGGAAGTTCCAGTTTCCTCCAGAAAAATAATATACAAAAATCTGTAAATACATTTTTTTGTCATCTGTTTAAAGAATCCAAACTCTAATTACTTTTTACATACTTTAAAGCCTGTACAAGGTTGGACACCTATCATATAAAGTCTGAAATAATTTTTGATGGAGAGATTCTTGTACCTATCATCATTTGAGGGAAACTTACGTGGCTTCTGAGGACAACCTGGAAATAGTAGATTGAGGAAAACCCGAGTTGTGCCTCGGGAGGTTTAGATTGGATATTAGGAAAAAATTTCTCCATTGAAAGGATTGCTGAGCATTGCAAGAGGCTGTCCAGGGAAGGGGTTGAGTCACCATCCCTGGAGGCATCTAAAAGACATGTAAATATGGCAATTAAAGACATGACTGAGTGGTGGGTTTGGCAGTGTTAGGTTCACAGCTGGAGCTGACCTTCAAGGTCTTTTCCAACCAAAATTATTCTAAGACTCTTCATGTTCAAAGCTCCGTTTCTAATTTGTTCACAGAACGTTTTCCAAGAGAAAATGCTCAAGGAGGAGAACCCCAGGGCAAAGCGGTCCCTGGGGCTTCTACTGCAACCACTGCCTCCTAATATCTTAGCTGGATATTGTGCCATTCACATTCTCTGCAAAAATTCCTTTGCCCAGGGTTTTTCTCTTGGGAAGCTGAAAGGCAGCTAGAGAGGCCTCAGAGAAAAGGAAAATAATCCTCATCTCATTTGCTTCTCCTGTGTTGTGCTTGTGTAGAATGTGTTTGAAGATTGTTTACCCACAGGTGATTGTTTCATTGGATTCTGTTGTGAGTGGTTTTCAATCATTGGCCATTTGGGGCCAAGCTGTGTTGGGACTCTGGAAAGAGTCACGAGTTTTCATTATTATCTTCTTAGCATTTATTAAGTATTCTTTCTGTATTCTTTAGTTTAGTATAGTATAGTATTCTTTAATATAATATAGTAAAATAAATAAATGAGCCTTTTGAGAACATGGAGTCGGATGCATCATTCTCTCCCCTTGTTGGTGAGACAGCATTTACAATAGGATGTGGTGCAGTGTTTGTTGTCTCTCACACAGCCTTTTCAGCAAGTGAAGGAGAGGGCAGCAGAGTCAAGCTCAAAGGCTCTGGATCCACCTCCCTTTTCCAGCACCATCCTCCAGGGGATCCTGGCCAAGCACCTCAACTCCCTGTGCAGGACATGCCAGGGCTGCAGGAACCTGCTCCACTGCAGGCTGGCAGCTCTGCTGCTCCAGCACCATCTTCAGCCGTGCCTTTCCCAGCTCTGGTAAAATTCACATGGCTCACAAGACACAGTGCTTAAAATGCACACCCTGAGATATTCCTGTAGAATTCCCAATCACTGTTTTCTGCTGGAGATGGAAATGGTTCCAGCACTTGAACATCAGTTCCCTACAAATGTTTTTCTGAGAGAGGACAAAACTTGACATTTTTTTTGTCTTGGTGTTGACTCTCCATAACGCACTAACAGGACAATAATCAGTAAGAAATATCTATCCCAAAGACCTTAAAGTTAAAACACAGGCAGTGACTGAAGAAACAGAATAATCTTCTCTTCATTATACATACTGGGGAAAGAATCTCTGAGATGTTAAGCAATTCACAAAGCTCAACATAAAAATTACTTTTCCTGCCACAAAAGTCTGACATCTCAAAATCCTTCCCATGCTGCAGCAGAGCAAAACCAAGATCCTTTGAGAAGGCAAAAAGACATCAGTGTTACCCCTGCTCCAAAGAGCTAAGACCACATACAGGTTCTACCCTCAAAACAGATTCAAATCTTTATCATAGTCAAACAGAAGAGGATTTCACCCAGGACCTCCTCAGCAAATTGCCAATCACAGGAACTCTGTGCATAAGCCATGTGTAAGGGCACACACACTCATTCTCCCCAGAAATGGTGTTCCTGCACTGTTACTCCAGTTTCAACACCTCCAGCCCCCCTGATGAAAGCACAACTTGGCCATTTTCCAACTCTCTGTTCCAGTAACCTACCAAAGGTAGGGCAGAAAGCTTACCACAGAGCTGGAGTCACAGCCTGGATCCTCTAAATCCAGTCCAAGGCTTTAAAAATAGACTGCTTCTTTATTTTCCTTTTGAAGTCTCACTTCACATACATTTTGAAAGCACTTGAAAGCATTTGAAGAGATGAGTTACCTGGACACCACTTCCTTTGCTCTGCTGCTTTTAGAACACACATAAAGGATAACTGCAGCTTTGCAAAGCCACATATTTAAAAATGCATCCTGGAAGATGATAATCAGATGGCATTCTCAAAGAGTACCTTATCAATATGCACGAAACAATTGTCTGTAAACAAAATAAAGCAAACCAAAAACAGAAAAGAAAAACATTAATGAACCTGAATGAATAAAGCTAATTCTTTAGAGGGAAACACCTGAACAGGCTTTAAAGCATTCTTGCAACTAATAGTTTTTCCACATGCTACCTCTTCAGTCCAAGTATTATAAGTAATTGTTATGCAACTGCCTTTTATTTTTCTTTTTTTTTTGGTAACAAGATGTGAGTTAGATGAGCCAGGTACATTGAAAAAACTGGAAAATAAAAGTATTTTCTTTTCCTTTGAGCTCCGAGTGTGAGTCAGGAACAGCTTCAAACCAGACCCGTCCTGGGTCTGGGTACCTTCAGATCTGTAATGTTTATATAAAGCGCACTGCAGATGAAAAACTAAATCTGAAATTCACATTGGAGACAAAAATTGTTTATGAAAGCAAAGGTTTTCAAATCAGATCTCAACAGCTCCACAGAAGCAGCACACACAAGGGCTACAGCCATCAAAGTGCCCTGGAAGCTTCCACCTTTCATCTGATTTGCCTGCTGGCAGCTGTGACAACTGACAAGCCAGTCCTGGTGACTTTCAAGAGATGTTCAGACAAAATACACAAAAATGGTGCAGGAAATGTTTATTCACTGCAGAAATCACCTTGCAGCAGTGCTGCATTCAGGGAACCTGGGCAGGTGCCACGACATGGGGCTGTGACCAACAGCCTGTCCTGAGGAAATGACCCCTGGCACCCCAAAGGAAAGGTGCATTCACCAGGGAGAGATGCAGCACATCAGTTACATGATGAAAGCAGAAGGGCAATTTATGCAAATATGAAAATACATATTTTCTTAAACAGAAGGGTCAAGACAAACCTGCATCTAATTGCCTGAAGAATCAGCCTCTCAAACTGGGGCTCAGCTCTGCCCCAAGGGAAACATCCCAAGGGCAATATTCACCAGACCAGTCCTAACCCTTTTTCCTTGTTGGCCAATACTTAATTTTAAAAGCTTCTGCTTCAATACATTTCCATTTGTATAATTTAACTATGTCCCAGCCTGCTATCAGTGGCTCAGTATGAATTAATTTATGATTAAGAGCCATCCCAAGAATTAGCTTCCATTACCAGCATGGTTGAATCTCTGAGAAAAGGGCAAAAGTCTGTGCCAAGGCTGACAGGTCTGTGCCAGCAGGACACACGAAGGTGCTCCTGAGCACACAGGGAGCCCCTTGCTCTCTCCCATGGTGCTGGGGCAGAACAGGCTCCCCAGCCAGCAGCAAGATGATGGGGAGGACACAAGGGTCCAGCAGGGAACAACTTTGGTCATGATCACTTTAGACTGCCATGTTATTTACCTGGCATTTGCCATAACTGCCATGTAAAGGCCTGATTTAACTTTCTTCCCCTCATTCTGAAAAGGTAAAGATGTCTCATTGTGGAAAAGAATAGGATCCAAGTTAAAAACAAAATAAAGTGGAGAGGTTGTGGTGTGTGTGTGTGCAGTTAAAACAGTGGCCCTATCTCCTTTACAGCTCACTGTGAACACAAACAGGCGTGGGGCTGTGGCACAGACCTGAACCAGCTCCTTCTCCTTTTTCCAGATGCTTTAAAAGCTTCACCTTTCAGGTCATACCGACAGCTAACAAAATTGAGCAACTTCTAATTAAAAAACAATCTTGCCATTTCACCTAAGTTAAAAAGGAAGGCTATATGTCATTCTCTGATTTTTCTACATAATTACTTGTCTTTTTTCCAGGGAAACATGCACTGCAGCCTCTGAGTGTAGTTCTACTGAGGCCATAAACCCATGTCTCTTCCACAGCACACAGATTTTGTCCCCATATAATTGGTTCTCTGCAATAGCTTTCCACTGATTTGGATGAATATTAGTGTGGAGGGCAGCTGTTTAAATAATAAGTAGAAGAGCAAAGGTTTTCCATGTAACTATTTGATGTAAAAACACTTTAAAAGGCAAACACATTATGCATGTATTAGTTTTTAAAAATCTACCCCAAAACAGACCTCATAAGAAAGATATTTCAGACACTACGCTTTCTAGGCAATGACTTTATATATGCATAGTCATTTGTATTGCAATTTTTAAGATCAAAAAAAAATAATGTAAAGAATATTTCAATCTTGGAGGAGCAATTACTCAAGCCCTTGGAAAAACAACTTGGAAAATGCTCAAAATTATAATGAGTAGAAACTGCCTAAGCTCTAAGAAGTTTATCTCTGTCTCATCCACACATTCCCTCTCATGCTTAAATCCCTTGAAAGGCAGACATACAAAATGGATTGCTGAGGTTTCCACAGAGCTCATAGTTTAATTCATCTCTCTCCAGCAGGAATCCCACACCAGTGATGTTTTGTTACTTATCCTTTGGAAATTGTAGTAGCAATTGAAGAGTGGACATAAGCAAGACCTTCCATCTGCACAGTCGCACGGGAGAGCTGTGCTCTGAATGAAGGGCACTTACAAGAGCACTGCAAAGACTGCATCCTGAAGAATTGCAGGGAAAGCATATCTAATCCCTCCCCTTGGCTTTCAAAGCTCAAATGTTGAAAACTTGCCCTATTTAATCTTTATGCAGAAGGAAGGAATAAAAATATTCTCTGTACGCAGAACCTGAAGCGCAGGAATTAATATAGTGAAGGTGATTTCAGGTACAGGTTTCCACACCACCTTTGCAGACCAAAGTTGGCACTTCCCACCAGCAGCTGTTGTGATTAACTCCCTGGAAGTCCACACAGTCTCCAGGAGCACTAAGTGCTCATCTTTTCAGACTTGGTGCAAGCACAGGTCTCTGCCAGTTTCTCAGCCATGCAGTCCAAAATACACGGGAACAAAGCAGCTTCAAAAATGAGCTCATCATTCTTTGCTGCCAGTCTCTCTTCAGCCCTCTGCTCGACCACCACAGCTGTAAAGTGAAGTTACAATCCACTGCAATCCCTGCATTTTCCCAAGGGATGGGGCGCCAGTCACCCCTAACACACCATCATCAGTGCAACTGGAAACCCAAAGAGGACTTGTAGCAGCCATGGCACAAACAGCCACTCATTGCTCCTGTCCCCAAGGCAGAACTGTGCCAGACACTCCCGTATCACGCTGGGAACACATCCAGGGCAAGCTGGATAAAGTCACCCAACACCCTCACCTCTTCATTGACTTAGATGCCTTTGTTCAGGCTGCTGGAAGCATTATGCCCCAGGGTTAAAAATAAACTTTTTCATCCTCAACTCCTAGTTCCCTTGAGAAAAATCACTTCAGAAAAGCCAGTACAGACTCTGTGCAACCTTTGTGCCAGTGTTTCACTGCCGTTATTATCAGCTAGGCTTCTTTGTACGGTTGGGGTTGTGAAACAATTTATATTTTCACTTCCTTTTCCAAAAGAAGCCTTTATTCTACAGAAGAACTACATTTTTGACAAGCTTAAATGAAAAGCTTCCTTCCAACAGGAGAACCACAAAAAAGCCAGCTTACATTTCCCATACACGTTAACAGCAGCTCTCACTGAAATAGTTTAGTGAACTGAAGTAGGTTTTGCTCCAGCTCTGATTTCTTGAGTATTACATGATGTCAGTGAATTGTGATTTTGTGTAAATAATGCTGCCTTGCTTGAAATTGCAACCAGAGGACCTTCTACTAATCTCTCACTGAGTTTGGGAAGGTTGCAGCAAGACCAGGCCTCTGGAAACGCATTCCAATGAGTCCACCCCTCTTTAAAGCAGAAAGGCAAAGAAGGGTGAACTTGCAAAATGCCTCTCTCATTGGTTATTTTGGAACAAGAGAAACGTCAGCCAAAGCCTTTTCATCTTTTGCCTTGAAAGAACTAGGGAGTTTAAAAAATGTTTCTCCTCGATGGATCTCATGTCACCATCACATTTTCTGAAAAATCCCTTCACCAGGATTTCTTCTCCTGGGAAGCTGAGAAGTCTCAGGGAAAAATGAAAACAATAACTATCTGATCCACTTCCCCTGTGTTTTGCTGCTTTGGAATGTGGTTGGAGATTGTTTACCAACTTGCCATTGTTTGATTGGTTTCATGTGAATTGTTTTTACTCAACAACCAATCACATCCAGCTGTGTCAGATCTCTGGAGAGGGTCACAAGTTTCAATTAGAATCTTGTTAGGCCTTCTGTATGTATCCTTTCTCTCTTCTTTGGTATAGCATTCTTAATTATAATATCATAAAATACTAAATTAGCCTTCCAAGAATATGGAGTCAGAGTCATCATTTCCTTCCTGGCATGGGGGACCCCAAAAATACCACAATCTCAAAGCTGAAAAGAGCAGATTTTGGTACATTCTAGGCTGGTTCTATTTCAAATCGGAAAATAGCTGCTGTTTTCTTTTTCAGGAATTGAAAGACTGACATTTAAAAGAAGCCTCAGTGCACAATTAGCCAAGAACTCAGCTATCAGGGTATGCCAAAACTGAGGCTTTGCACTTGCCCTCCACTAAACATTCCTCACCTCTGGGAACCAGTATTATGCTGCTATTTACATAATCACAGAATTTCCCTAACACAGCTAGATACTTTCCCCCATGCACCATCAAATTGTGTCTATATTAGATAGGCAAGTAAAAGCCATGTCAAGGACATCCCTAGATCCAAAACAGAAGAGAGAGGGGAATGAAAAAATTCTGAAATTTGAAAGGTGGAAAGGATTACTTCTCACTATCTCACTTTTCTATTAAAAAAACCCTACACAATGAAACCAAATAAACCAAGTAAACTCTTAAATTACAACCAGTAATTGGAAGAACAACATTTATCTAACTCCCGGACATGAGGGCTGAGTCAAAATTATTTAGCACATACTTTGTATCTGTCTCAATGACTATTACAAAAGTAAGGCTTACAGAGGCTGCTCTCCACATGCACAAAATATTACCAAAATGTAACCTGACAAGCACATTTTTCCTAATGCTGCTATCTTTCAGTGAGAAAGAAAAAAGGAAAAAAAAACATTCCCAGTTCTCACTGAGTCAATGAGCAGGGATGGGTGAGAAGCATTTCAGTGGTGCTGCTGTTTAATATCAAACCCCAGTGCAAAGTGGCAAAGGCAGCATGATTCAAACTGAGGAAGAAAGGGGATAACTGCACACACACACAGAGAAGCAGGAGGGAGGGGAAAAGCAGCCTAATCAAAACTAACAGCAGGATTTCTGCTCACACTTCAAACTGAGAGAAGATAAAACCTTTCATTTTCAGTTCTTGAAAGCAAACCCCTGGAGTCCATGTGGAGAAGAGCTCTGCAAAGAACTATCAACCCTTTGAATTCAGTCATTTGCAGAAGAACTACCCTTTTTCTACCTCCCTGAACATTCTTCCCCATTCTCAGTCATTTAGTTATTAGCATTACTATTACACACTTCCTGACCTTTTCTTTTATATGACAAACCCAAGTGATCCCTTCTGGAACCTGAGGGTTTATTATCCAAACCCATTTTAGACCATTTCCCATCCTCTCTCCCTGCTCCATTTCAAGCTGTCTGCTGCTCAAACCACTTCTCGTGACAAGCCCTAGGTGTTCAGCATCTTTTCCTCTTTTCACGAAAAGGCATCCTGGCTCCAGGTTTTTCATTCTCCTCTGATGAAACGACTCCTCCCACCCCGAAAAATGTTTCCCTGACGCACATTTTCCTAATTTAGGGCCAGAATCACAGATGTCATCTGAGAATGCAAATTATATGGACAGGCTTCCAGTGAGACTTAGAGGAACACCCAAAAAGTCTGAATGTCCCCTTGAAAGTCAGCAGGAAAACTTGACCTTGACATGTTGCCATCCAAAAGCACCAGGGCCACACTGACAGGAACCCACATCCTAGAGGAAACAGTAATAGGAGTGTAAAATCCCAAAGCATGCCCAGTGCTAAGTCAGGATTCCCCAAACCTGCAGCAGAGTGTTGCACTATTACAGAAAGACACAACCATAAGAGAAAAGGTTTTCAAAACCAGATTTTCCAAAGCTTTCTGGCACACTTCAACATGGAACATGGACAGGCTCTGTGCAAGCAACTTCTGCCCATGTTTGACCAACTGCATTTTTGTCAGCAACATTCCCAAATACAAGGGACTAAAAAAGGAATGACCAGTAGTTCCACTCAGTTTCAAAACCCACCATTAAATATTTAGCCTCCAAGTGCTAAAACAGTGTTTTAACAAGAACATATCAATCGTATGTGAGGCAGGAAATTACACTAGACTTCAATATGCTGCTGAAATTTGAAAAACAAAGTAGCAGCAAGAGTGTCTTCTGCAAGATGTATTATTTTCTGCTGGTATTTCTGAAGAAGACAGGATTAATTTCATGCTGTCTTGCATGATCAAGGGCAGTGTGAGGATAATAATCGAATGTATTCTATTGCTAGCTGCCACAAGTGATAAATACAATGCATAATTAAACAAGCAGCACCTAGACTGCCTGGAGGAAACAATTATTTAGTGCTTTCATTAGGACACACTCATTTCTCTCATTTTTTCAATGCATTCTCACATTTCAAAAAATCAACCTTAGCTCCATATAACGTGAAATGCTACAAGCTCCTGTGGCTGCAGCTGCCCAGGAACTGCCTGCTGGAAACAGACATTGCTGGATGAGCGCCCACCTTGCGAGTACAGAAGGATCTGCATCTCCAGAAGAACACAGGTGAAGACCTGGACCAGGTTCTCCAGGCCCAGCAGCTCGAAGACCTCCCTCAGAGGGTAGTCAGAGAGGGGCAGCTCATTGGGGCCAGGTCTCTGGCAGATGATGGGCTCATAAACCCCATAAAACTTGAGCGACCTGCCCGGGGGCGGCAGCGGCACCTCGTAGAGGATGTTGTGGATGTAGCTCTCCAGGGGCAGAGGCGGAGGCTGCTGGGAGGTCACTGCCTTGTAGAGCTGGATCAGGAACTTCTTGCAGGCTTGCATGAAGGGCAGAGGGGTGATGAGGCAGATGCACTTGGAGACGTAGAGCGTGTCCCTGCTGATGTCGTAGGAGTTGTAGCGCTGGAGCTTGGCGAGGGACGTGGCGTCGGCGTCGTCGATGCTGCTGGCCAGGGAGTCCATGCTGCAGGAGGAGGAGGCGCAGACGCTGCTGTACTGCTCTGCATTGTGCATCTGGTACAGCGTCTGCATGGCCGTGCAGATCTGCTTGCTCGTGACCTCCTCATAGAAGGTGAGCACAAAGCCGTACGTGCGGGAGCCGTCCTCCCTGGTGATGATGAACGAGTGCAGCTGCGGGTCCCTGTTGTCCGCCTGCGTCCTGAAGGACAGCCCCTTGGGCATACACAGCTAAGAGAGGAGAAAAGAAATAGACAGAGTTACCCAAGACACAATTTTATTTTGCTGTTTTTGCTGTGCGGGCACATTCTTTCATCCCCTGCATCACAACAAGCCACTTAGTTTTAAAATAAAGTATCCAAGAACAAAACGACTGATGCTACTTAAGAGGGAGACATGACTGAAGAAAGGAAAGCACCCTCCAAAATAATCCATCCATTCAGTCATTACAACTCATTTTCATTACTTGCTAAAACTGTTTTCACTACTGAATGGTCTTTGTGCCATTTATTTAAGCATCATAAAAACATCCAGCTCTGCTCTCATTTGCATATATATGCCCACAGTACTCTAAAATCAGAGAGTGAAGGAAGCATCTTATACCACTGGATTTAAATTACATAGACTTCTTGGAATTCTTTGATCTTCCCTAATTTTCTGGGGGAAGAAAACAACAAACAAACCAAACCCCAGCTGACTGGCAGCTATTACATTTACTTTCTTCTCTAAGTGCTACCAAATAGCTTAGACTGGATAAAAGGAGGGGCAGGAAGGGAAACACCCAAAATCTATGAAAGCCTCATTTTTGATTTACCACTCAGCAAAATCCCTTGCAGTGATTCTGCTACACTGGGTGTTTCTCTGAAGCATGGCCCTAGTGATAAATCAAGGCATTTTTCCAGACATTCTTTGGGAATGCTATCAACCATCTAACACAAAATAACAAACATCCAGCAAAACTCGTGTGAATTGTGCATCAGCAGGAAACTGCTCATGTTCTAGTTTAATAAGTATATTTATAAACAAAGGACTATAGCTTTATTTTTACCATCTGAAGAAATAAAAGGAAAGAAGAGAAGGAGAACCTCCAAAGTGTTCCTTTTCAGAAAAGGCAACAGTAGAAGCCAACTATACCACGGTATGTGAACGTAGGCACAACTGAGTGCATCCCCTAATGTCTCACCTTGAGCAGGAGTAAATTCCTGTGGTGCTGGAAGAGGTCAGAAGAAATAACTATAATTTTTCAGGCACATCCTACCCTGAACTTCAGCAGTGCACCCTGCAGAGTCCATTCAAGAGCCTGGTAAAGCTGGGAATTAGGCAAGTGGTCCAGACTCCACAACAGGCCATCAGGCCCCTAAATTATCTAGGACACCTCTTATGTATTGCTCAAAAAGGTAATGTGTAAGGAAATAAGTAGCCTGGAGTTGGCAGAACAACTTAATTCAATTGATGGGTTTTGCTGACACAAACCATGAAATTGCAGTTTGAATTATTTCTGAAGAGCAGCCACATTTTTATTCAAGAGCTTTTTTATTGAGGCATTAACAGCAGTGCCATGGTTAAGGCTTCTCCAATAAAGAAGTAGTAAAAATTCTTGTTTCACACTTTATTTAAATTTATTTTCCACAATAAATATCTCTCTTAACCTCACTTTTTGGCAGGCTAGCTTAATAAAAATTTATTTCTAGAATGTGGGCTTTCAATGATGGCTGTATGCCTTATCAAAGCCAACCAGGCTGAAATCATAGGCTTAAATCTCAATGCTATCAGAGACTGAATTTTCTTCACTTTACAGAAAAATACCTGGACAAGCAAATTAGATATACTATTACAATCAGGCACAGATAGGCATCAGGGAAATTCAGATCAGCTGAGACTGTTTCAGAAGGCTGGTTAAATAAATTTCCTCCAAGCCTTAATTATTATTCCCTTGTCCTTTATGTAGTGGGTAAGCACACACAAAGGGATGCCCATCTATTAAGTTTCAACCACAACTTGACACATGCAGAATATTGACCTTTTAAGACCCTGGCTGCAAACCTTGGCCCAGAGACTCCTGCTGTTGTTAGACCTATAAGAGGACACAGGAAAAAGCAGAGGGAAAAAAAAAAAGATGATAGGAAGAACCGAGACAGGAGGAATGACCAGGAGTCACTTAAGAAGCTAAGATCAAAAGGAAGAGCCTGTAATCATTTTCCAGCAATACAGAAAGCTTTGAATTTGTGGTTAATGCATGAAAACTTTCATCTTAGGGCCCTGGACATCAATCACTTCCCATCTCATCTGTGTCACACATGCCACAGGAGAGTGTTGGGAGAAGCTTGGGATGTGCTAAGGGGGGTGAAATTTTAGCCTGCTGGTATGAGTCTGGCTCACTAATGCTGAGAACACAGTCGGTCACCTGCACTGCATCTTTGTCTAAACACTGAAAACTATCCAAGATTACTGATCAAAGGACAGGATTTTGGTTTCATTTAATTTGTATTTAAAGGTATCCATCAGCAGAACACCGTGGAATTACACCAGATTTGCAATAAGGCTTATAACCAAGGTGGTTTGTAAAAACAAAAGGAAGCTGCATCAGGATAGATAAAGAGGTATCAGCTAATCCATAATCAGTCTCCGAATTCCTGAGCAGGAGATACCCTTCCTCCAAGCACAGAGGCAGGACACACTCGCCCTTATAATCCCTCCCTCCTTTTCCCAGCCATTATCATTTGCAGGTATTTCTGACCCAAAGGTCCCCTCTGGACCACTCCTCACCAGCACTGGCTCACCTCTTCTCCACTAAATCCTTCATTTCACTTTTTAAGCCTCTACATCTTCCTCATGTTCACAACATTCTGTGGCAGCAAGCTCCACACCTAAACCCCACTGTGGGCGAGGGGGTAGAGAGAAAGATGCTTTGCTTTTGTTTGTGTTAAAGCCTGCTCCTTCAAATTCCACCAGGGAACCTCTAGTTCTTTTATTTCAGTACATGAGACATTAAACAGATAATGCTTCCTCGAGTTTCAGAAATACAGCAAAGATTTATATACCTTGATGAACCAGAGGGCTAGAATAGGAAGCTCATATTCTAAAAATTTCTGTATCTCTTTACTGAGAACTTTAGTTTGGTACAACACTTGCAGAATGGCCACAGAACATGGTACGGGTAGGCAGGGAAAATCACAAAAAGCAGCAGGGGGAGAGACAATTTCCTATTAAAGGGAACTCTGTACTTTGACATATACTTTGAAACAGAGAGAAAACATGACTCCTTTGCAGCTTGATTGCTTGGAACTTCAGGGGGCTATTTTTAAAACAACAGGATGGTTCCAGAAGGCAATTGAAATTCCTTAGGCATCCAGCAAAGAGAGTTCTCACAAGTTACCCTTCAAGGATTTATGCATTTTCTTCTCTGAGGAAAATTGCTTCTGGAAGCTCACATAAAGCAAACACATAGGCAGAACTAATACAGCAAGGCAAGATCAGAAAGGCCAATAATTGCCTCAAGAGATTCCGTGGAGGTGGGTATTACTTAAAATGATGTTTCAGATCAAAACAATAAAGAAGTTTTCCAAAAGATAATTTAAAAGATCATTAAATACTGCTGCTGTTAGTAAATGCTTTCTTTTTCTCCAAGACACATTGCAAATGAAAGATGTGTTCAAGGCAGCTCAGTTCAATTATTCTAATAGGTCTCTTGCTGGTTTTAGCATTCCATTTTTGTCCAATACTGTGATCACACTTCACGAATATTAGACATTCTCCACTGTAATGTGAGAGACAAATAACACAGCAATTCCAGCTGCTTGATTCCTGCTGCACACCCCTCATTACTTCATACTGGAACTCCCCCAACGCAAAGGCAGAACTAAAAGGCATAAATAACCTTGGCAGTTGAGCTATTACCATCTTAACTGCTGACAAAGCATTGCTCTGAATCCTTCATGCCTCCTCTATCAGCACAGTGATGGGGAGACCAGCCTAAATACCACCCCAAATCCAGCAGTGCACATTTGGAAGCAGGAGACAGAAATCCCCAGCTGTCAGCAGGCAGAGGGAGAGGCCAGGCTCATTTCTGCCCTTCTGTGCAAGTGCAGTGCCACAGTACCAGCTCTCTGTGTCACTGCTGCTTCCAGCTCCTGTGCTTTCCTGTTAAATATCTGTTAGAAAGCTAAAAATAAAATTCAGTGGAAATTGAGATGAACTCCAGATTTCTACATCTTCATGACTGCAGAGAAGTTCCAAATGCATCTTTTGCATTTGCAAAAGCCAACTTAATGTGGGTTTTATGTATCCCCCACCTCTCCATCTGCTGGGTGAGGGCCAGGAGATTCTCCTGACTTCTCACTTGCACCACACAATGAGGTCACTCTGTTTTGAAGCAGGTGATGTGCTGTCCTGCCTTCCTCAAGTGCAAAGCTCATCTAACCTAGACTGGGGGAAGGCCCTCCCTAATTTTCCAATGTTGACTTAGACACAACTCACATTTTTGAAAACAGCTACAATATTGTTCATTGTTACTGTCACAACAATTGATTACCCTTAAATTAAGAAGCATATGGCATTTTTTGTACTGGGAAGCTCAAATATCTATTGTCTTTGTCAGGTTATGTTCTTAACAAGTGCTTTGGTGATTTTGGAATCATCCTTTAATTACCAGTTCTTCAGAAAAATTCCCAGTGGATTATCAGTCTTTCAGCTGTCAGTGCCTCCACTCCAGGAACTGTTTTCCCCCTCCTTTCCCAGTCCATGGGGCTCAGCCACACAGATGCTCACATCAAATACAACTGAGAGGAAAGAGATGTACAGGAGATGTACTGGTGCAGAGGTGCCATCAAAAGTGATGACCAGCAAAAGCTGTGGTTTAGCTAAATTCCAGCTTCATAAAGATTCCTCTTTCCCTTGTGTGCACAATCCAGGTGTTTTGTACTCCAAAACCTCAAATGGATATCAAGATCTTAAAAATTCCTTGGTTTTCCCCCTTTCCTACCTGGGGACAGGTATGCTAGGTGACCCAACCCCTTCTCAGCCAGACCCTGGGATGCTGCTGGGACTTGTTTGATCACGCAGCACACTCAGAACTAACGAGGGAACACAGCACTTTGCTTTTGTTGTGCCTGAAAGTATTCTGTGTTTTCACAACACCTCTTCCCATGCAGCTTTCCATGCAGCATGCCCAGAGAGCGCTCTTAGTCCCAGGAGAAGCAGCACAGCCACAAGAGCATCACAAGGGCTGGCTGGAAACAACCCAGGGACCTCTCCAGACCCAACACTGCCGGTAACAATTTGAGAAGAGAGTTTTTCTCTACCTACCATGTTGACAGCATCCTGGTCAAAGGGGTTCCACTCAATGTTCTGAGGATAATGAGCCAAAACTTTGGACTTGAAGGTTCTTCTTAGGGGACTCTGGTCAAAATTCTCTCCTGCAACAAATGAAGAAATAATGACTCGAAACAGCACCGAGGCTTCAGAGAGAGCTGACTTTTCTTTTTTTTTTTAATCAAATCTGATGGACATTTTCACTCTCAGAGGTACTACTTTAAAAGAGAAACAGAAAAGATTCCCATTCAGTCTGACCTTACCCTCCCTTCCCACAAAATCTCACTGCAGTTGCAACACAGCTTCCAGTTTAGTATTTACAGAACAGAAATATATTGTCAAGAGAAAAATCACTGCTGAAATTCTACAGAAAAACACCTTGCAATCAACTGGATTCTTGACCTTCTCCAACAGCTTGAGTATCTAGAGACAGCTTTACCTAGTCAGTTAAAGAGCACTTTCCCTCAAATTTATCAGAAGCTGTCTTTAAGGTCAACAAAAAATATGAGCACCTCTTGGCTATCATAAATTATTCAAGCATTCATTATAGATGATATTTTTTTACATCATGTGAAAATTAAAAATTTATTTTTTCTACATCAAATTTCAAGGACATACTTTCTCCACACAAAGAATCCAGCTAGTGCAAAGAGGAAGACTGAAATTAGACTTCAGGTAGAAATGCATCCAGTTATCAGCATACAAATACTGCATTTCACAGTGATGTTGTTATTGGAGTTCTCCCCACTGGATTGTCTACAACATGCAGAACAGTAATCAAACCAAGGAGTTCTTAAAATTTATTAATTTAATGACCATCTATTACACTATCACACAAAACCAGTTCTTCCAACAGCACTAACATGCAAGTGCATTCTGAGAAAGGGTTTTAAATCTTTTCCTTCCCAGGTAATCTCTGAGATTTTAAAGATATTGTTATTTTTATACAACACTTATTTTGAACACAGGATTTAGACACATTGCAGCATCATAGTAGTGGAATCATCACCCTTGGAAGTGTTCAAAAACATGTGGATGTGGCATTTGGGGATATGTTTTAGTAGCAAAAAGGCAGTGCCAGGTTTAATGGTAGGATTTGATAATCTATGAAGATCCTCCTCAAGATCAGACTAAGTACACCAAAACCAGAGACCATTTCTCTATTTCAGAACGTGGCAGTAGAATAACCTCTTATTTTGGTCCAAAAGTTCTTTGCAGAGCCATTAAAGACAGTGTCATCCACCATTTCCCAAAATTTCACAAAATAAAGATCCTACCAAGCAAAGCCAGCAAAAATTTTCTCTCCAGGTATGTACCTAGACATACTCAGCAACATTTTTAGTTCTTAGAATCAAACAGTAATTAACATGCTTGCATAATCAAACAAATATGCACGAGGTTATTTCCCAATTAGCTCTTCAATCATTCTCACATCTAACAGAGTTTACCTTACCACTGTGACTTGGCAGAAAGGCAGGTATTTGATGCTAAATTTATTTGGTTGCTTCTACTAAAAGTTAGAAGAGAATATCTGGATGACTTAATGAAGTTCTCTACTGCTAGCACTAAGTGACTGCTGAAGTTTAAATTTCTTTAAAGGTTTCCTTTCTCATGACAGAAAAAAATAGAAAAAAGAATTTGGTTATCAAGTATAAGTATTACTTTAAGAAATCCATCTGCCCAAAACCAGCAATTACAATGTCCCTGTAGGCTGACAACATGGATTCATTTTATCCAGGAAAATAAATGGCACAAAAAACTTACCTTCGTAGAGTCTCAGCAATGTTTGCATTTTACCATTCCAGTAGTTTAAGAAAAATATAAACTTTAGGTAAAACACACATAGAGAAAATTCTCTCAATCAGTGATCATGAGGGAAAAGCAAAGAGCCAAGACCACACTGGAGTAAAATCAACCTGTCATTAGCTAGAGAGGACATGACATTGCACCCTCCAAACAAAGCTGCCTCACAGAAAGTCAAGCAGGGCACACTTTTAGAGGAGATACATAAATTAGAAAAAAAACAATACAAGGATGTGAAGGAGCAGCCTGTGTGTGAGGGTGAAATGCCATCATTTGCCCAAACTAGCAGGAAACAGCCCAAGTCTCAGCAAAACCAGACGAAAAGCATGGAGCACAACAGCCAGCTCCACACTGACAGGCAGCTGGAAGAGAACCACAGGGAGCAGAACCTTCTTGGCAAACATGAGGGAAGGGATCTGGACTGAAAGGTTCCTGATCCTCTCAGCCTTGGTAGCTCTGAACTGCTGAGTCACACATGGCATAGAGAATTCACTTATCTGTTACTCTAAATGAACAGTGAATTTTCATTAAACCTCCCACACGCTTCTAAGTGCTTCTTTGCTAACTTTCCAAACAGGATTAGCAAGGCACATTTAAAGTGAGCCAAGTATTAAATGCAAATTGAATCCATTTGCTAAAATACCAATGGCCACATAACACTACTATATGGACAGGAACATAGCATTTGATGTGTGCTGCCCATGCAAACAGCACAACTCTCAGAGGCAAATTTAAAAATTGGGTTTGAATTCAATCCTTTTGCATTCAGGATTTTTTTTTTAAAAACCGAGTACTTTTAAAAATTGTGTAAAATGTGTCAGATTCAGCTTCCATTGCATTTGGATACTTCCATCCTGTTAATGGTACTCTTAAACAACTTGTGCCTTCCTTTAAGGAGCTGGCTTTTAAAGGGACATTTAGATTCAAATTAAAAGCAAATAGTGAAGCGATGGATGCTAGATCAAGAAAAAACTGTGCTACTTTCATTTCAAAACAAAAAGATTGCTCAAAATTAGAAGACAAGCCTGATCTGTGTTTTGGATGAAAGACAGAATTACTAGGGAAATGCAGCTATAGTCATGAAGCCGTTAATCATGATGACTTTCACAAGTGTGATCCTACATCAAAATTTAGTGATCTTCAAGTTTAAACAGATCTGTTTCAATTATTGTCACAGTGACAGAGGCACACAAAGCTTTGTACCAAATAGGCAGAGGCATCTTCCACCCTCTGGTCCAGGGAATGCCAGCTATCTGTCACTCCTCCCAAGCTCTGGAACACAGACAGGAATGCCTGTGACTACAGAAACAAAAATATCTTTTATTCCTTTAGAGGAACACAGCTATGCACAGAGCTCGTGGTGACCACATCTGTGACAGCCTCCTCTAATTAAAAGTGCTCAGCACAACCAGCTATGGCCTCTCCCTGCAGATGGAATTTTGTTAAGCTTATTTAATAACAGGATGACCCTGCGCGAGAAGCAAATAATACACAATGTGTGAGTGAGAAAACAATGTGGGCACAGGAATAACAGTGCTTGGCTGGGGAGCAAGCAGGCTGTTAATTGTCAGGCTCAGGACCTGGTTAGTTTGAGTAGTGCAGAACTGCTCTGCTGCTTTTCTCCCATGCCTCCCCAGGATGCCAGGGTGGCAGGGAGAGGCTGAGCAGAGTTCAAGGACATGGTAACTCAAAGCTCTTATTTCTGACTTCACATTCTCACAATCTCATAGCAGAGGATGGAGATAAGAAAGGGAGGACTGGGACAAGGCAGACAAAACAGTTTTCATTCCAAAGTTTTAAAATCTGAGTTGTCTGTAAGAAAGTAGTGGATTTTGGGGGGCTGAGGAGGAGTGTCATAGACATATTTTCTGAAAAATCCTTTTGTTAGGAATTTTGTCAGGATTTTTTGTCCTGAGTAGCTGAGAAGCCTCAGAGGAAAAGAAAAACAATAATTATCTGCTGCTGTGGAATGCAACAGGTGCATCTTTGTTTGGTCTCATGTGGTTGTTTTAAATTAATGGCCAATCACAGCCCAGCTGTCTCAGACTCTCTGGTCAGTCACAAGATTTTATCATCATTCCTTTCTATTCCTTTCCTTTGCTAGCCTTCTGATGAAATATTTTCTCTTTCTTTAGTATAGTTTTAATATATCATTTTCTTTTAATATATGTCATAAAATAATAAATCAGCCTTCTGAAACATGGAGTCAACATTCTCATCTCTTCCCTCATCCTGGGACCATCACAGAGGAGGGCAGTGTCTAATCTTCCTTTTGAATGCCAATATGTAAAGGAATTAATGGATAATATTTAAGCAGGAAACTATAGGGGGATGTGTACCCTATCAATTCATCTAAAATATTTCGAATTTTCTGGGGGTATGTGTCTATATGAACCTCACCAGTATTTCTGTTTAAATCTAGACTGCAAAATAAACTTCCCTGAGGTGTCAGGAAACTTTGTGTCTATGTAGCAGAAAATTTGGTGGAGCTGAACCTTCCAGTCCCCCACATTCACAAATCCACACAACTAAGCCTTGTTAGATTTCTGGGTAAGTATCCTGTAAAAAAGGCCTCATGCAAGATATTGTTCAGTCTATTATGCAACAGATCTAGCACAGTCTCCTCTCCACCAATATATTGACAATATACTGACATCACTAGTGGGATTTTGCTGGAGAACCATATCTGCCAAGAGAGCTACGAGAAACAGAACAAAATTTTCCAAATATTGATTTAAATTAGGTAAAAGAATTAAGAATTCCAAGAGGTTTGGTTTTGATTTGGATCTGTGATTTTCAATTTGATTCAAGAGGAGTAAGAAGACTGAAAATAAAGAAATAGAGAGGTCCTGGTCATTGTTTTATCCTTAACCCCTCTTTACCTGAGGTTTTGTCTGCAGTGTCTGAGCTCTTGCCATGGAGATCTGCTTGTAGATATTGGTACAAGACTACACAGCATAACAAACAGAAATAAAAAAAGCAAGTATGAACAAAATGAAAATATATACAATGTACTGGGGAAGGGGAAAAAACATGAATCAGACATTAAATATTCCCCCTCACCATCTCACTTCCCCCCACTACTGGCAAAGGGTAAATCCACAAGACAAATAAAACCTTCCAGGACTGGATTACTGTAGAGGTGTTGAATGCAATGACAGACATGGCAGAAATACTTGTCAAAATTAGTAACAAGATTAAATTCTCAGTACTTCAAACAACACACTGCTTTACAGCTTCCCTATTATGAAAGACATCTTTGTTCACATATTGAGCCCTTCTAGAGCCTGAGAAAATCAGGGGAAAAAACACATCAGTCCTTCAGCTAGTGTTGAACTAAACCCAGGAAGTTTTATATAGTATAATACTGTTAGTTATGTTGTTACACCTTCAATCCTCCACAACATTTTCAGGACTTACTGAAGTTACCTAATAGCTCTATTCATCATTTCTGTCTCATAACTCTGTGGTTTTAGACTAAGATTTGAATAAATAAGCTATGTTTAGAACTTGGATGAACAATTTTAATGTGTTCCAGCAACAGCTACCACTTCCAAAGGAAGAGCTTCCTGCTAGCATGTCTAACTGAGGCTTCTTCTAACTGGCTTGCTCATCTCCTGCAGACAAACAAAAATGTTTCCACAGATGCCTTGGCACCTCTGTGTCAGAAAAAGGTCACATCCACACAAAGGCATCACACAATCCTCCTCAAGTTCAAACTTTTTACAGAGCTGGCACCTATGTTAAAGCTGCAATAGCAGTGACCTCTCTGGTGATTCACTCTCTAGGTGTAAATTCAGAGTAGTTCTGCTACAACCTCCTACTTGAGTGTAAATCCAGACACCAGTGCAGAGGACACACATAGTTCTGCCCAGGCCAGATTTTTTGGGAAGGCAACCCTCAGCAGAGGGCACAAAAGTTCTTTCAACAGAGATTTTCAGATGTGAATATGTATTTTAGGATAATTTTCCATTTTCTTTAGGAGGCACCTGAAGATAGCCCACATTCAAACCTGCAGGATGATGTTTCTCCACCCCACATGCCTGAAGTAATTTCATTCTAACTTTGAGCTGTTTGAACTAAAAGCTGCATAAGTATTAAATGAAATTAAATTGTCAAAACTAGAGATGCCTCTTGCTAAATGGCCCATATCCACATTACCTTTACAAGTCTCTCTGCCAGGCTGTCCTATCAGCTCTCCCCTAAAGATTTTAATTCAAAGGCAATTTGGCACTGAGCTTCCACAGAGGCAGCCAGCACCTCTGCAATAGAAAGAGTGAAAAAGAGCAACCATGAAACAATGTATAACCAGATGCTCCAGGACAGGCTCTGGTTTGATGCCCATTTCAGTACTCTGACCATTTATTATCATCAGTCACATGGCTAAGCACCCACAGAAGTGATGTGAAAACTCCTGCACAGGAAGTCAAATTGCCAGCAAGGATAAAAACACAGAGCTATGGACACTCTTCTGTGTTGTACCACCTAACGCTTTACACAAACACAATATCATGAAACGCTATAAGTGCCACAAGTTATTTACACTTGGAAAAGGTGCAGTATTTAAAAAATTCTATTTAAAAGGAGATTTGTTCACATAAACATGTCATTGTATGTCTATATAAAGAGGAAAAGCCTTTTAAAATGAGAAATTTTTAAAATGAGAAATTTAGTTTGCCATAATCTCTTCCTTCTGTCCTTGATTAAAATACTAAACTATCTGCCTACTGAATAACACTATACAGCATCAACACTGCCAGTCTTAAAATAGCCCCACGTCCCAGCTGCCAAGAGATCACAGACATGTCACTACATTAGTGATTAAGTATGAATTACCCCATCCCTTTTACACCAAAATTGCATTATAATCTTGTCAAATAAAAAAAAAAAATCCAATTAGGTCAGTTTGGGTGATTTTTTGCAGTGGAGCAGGTGGAGCTTAATAAAGAGGTGCCCATGCATGGTGCTCCTACACAATTACCTTGGAGTCTGTCTCCAAAGGCTGAAAGCAACAGTGGAGCAGGTATGAGACCAGACCTGTACTTATAAGTACAGGGAATTATTTATACTTTGGGTCTTTATTTTCTCTAGAAATCAAGGTGTGGAATTGACTATACTTTTCATACTGCCTTTACAGGTATAGGCTCTCAATCTAGGGAAAACATGCCCCAGAGATCCTTGGCCTATCCTGGTCACATACCAGTGGCATATTTTCTTTTCTGTTACATGTTTATATTCAAACCTGCTGTATCTTTTGAACACTTGATATAGAATGAATGAGCATTTCTACTAATAGAGAATATGATCCAAGCAACAATTAAAAGTTCATTTAAATTGAAGTTTCATACATCATAATTCTTAAACTGCTTGCTAAGTCTTTGTTCAGTTACACAGGACAGGAGCAAGGTATAACACTATATGAAACTGAAGAGTTTGAAATGCAGCTCTCAGTTCCAAAAGCACATTAATGATGGCAGAGTGACAAATGTTGAAGCAGGAATAAGACACTGGCTCAGGTCCTTAAACACAGCAGGATGCCAAAGCCTGTTCAGCAAGGGGATCCCTGGCTTGGGAGCAACAGGCACCTGACTACTGCAGTCTTGGGCTGAACAATGAAGAAATTGAAGGTATTTTAGATGCCACCACATTCCTGTGAAGTTTGAGCAGTTTCCTACCCACTGCAATGCCAGTTTCCCTCTCCTTGTTCCATGTGTTCACCTCCCTTTACAGACAGGACACAGGACCAGGTGCCCAGTCAGGCCTTTGGCACACCACATCTTTCATGCTTGTGCTTTCTATTTACTTACAGGGACAGGGTCAAGTCCAAATGCATCTAATTTCCGTGTTAGAATATGGTGTTGCATTCTCAGACTAGTTTTGAAAATAGTCTCACCAATATAATTTCTGACTCAAATCTTAAAATAGGTTTTGTTCTCTACTCCACCATAGAGGTACACTACACTACTCCACATAGAGGTACAAGGTAGTACCAGAGTCTTGTCTCAAGATCTGCTTTGTTACAGCTGGCATTTCTGGAGAAAAGGTAAAGAAAAAAAACCACCAAACCCCACAAACAAGTAGAACCTGTCATCCTGAAATCCCTATACCACTACTGTTCAGGTTTGTGTGCAACAATGCAGGAAAGAAAGGGGAGTTTTTCAGAAAATTTTGCTTTGGGGCTTTTTTAAGGCAGAGACAAACAGTTTTATTTTCATAATTCCAGTCCATTTTAAACTGGGCTGTTAAATTAGGGTTTTTTTAAGCCACTCTGCAATGCACATACATCATGCACCCACATTAGTCTTCCCTCATCAGGAGGGCAAGTTTCAGGTGTTTTGTTACTTGAAGTCAGAAGCAATTTCACCAAAAATGCATTTATAGAACATCTCCTGCCGCCCAAATTAAGCTCAGCTTGCAAATCAGTACAAGAAAAGAAAAGTTTAATTTGACCTGGACTATTTTCAGCACTAAATAACTTTGACATCAACAGAGCAAGTCCACACTGCAGTTGAATACCCAGCTAAACCCAGGGGTTAAGCCTTGTTTTTCTCCACCTCACACAAGCTTGAGAGCTCAGTTCCCTGGACTCAGCAACCTCCCCCTGGGATTTCCCCAGATTAAACGAAGCCCTTCTTTGCTGATGTTGCCAAGAGGAACATCCCTCAATGTGCTGAGCCACACTGAGGATGCAAGGGACCCTGGTTGGTTTTTACTCAGCACTGCCCACATGGGCATGCATCAGAAGGAAGCTATCCCCAGTTTCTGAGGAAGATTCTTCTACCAACAGCACATTCCACAGCCCAACACTGGCACACAAGATGGACACTTAGAACCCCCTAAGAAGGGACAGCCTCTCTGCAGCCCTTTGAAGAGCTGGCCCACACCTGTGAGGTTTACAGAGATGGGTTCCTCAGTGGGGCAAAAGGAAGATTTAGAAAGGTTGGGCCCAGCAGTGGCTCCCCACTGCAGTGAGTTACTTCTTTTGCACACCCTTTACAAGCACAGGGTTACAAGAAGGCAGCTGTCACCTGCCAAAGGCTGCAGCTGCTAGCTTCATGACAACTTAGTTAATATGTGGTCTTGGTGAGAAAAGAGTCAGGCAGAGAAAGAACTTGGCAGCTTGCAGCCAACAAGGCCCTTTCACTGCCATGAAGTAGAAGCACTCCCTTGTGTAGCACAAACTTTATTTAGGGAGCTTTGAGCAACTGCAGTAAAAGTTGCTGCCAACAAGGAATTGGCCTTATGACAGTCTCCAAGAGCCAGTCTTCCACCAGTTTTCAACAAAGGGATCCTTTTAGAAGACAAAAACCTGCACACTGAAAAGTCACAAGAACCCTCAGGCAAGGCTTGAAATTACCAGAGCTTCCGGATGGAGAAGGGTGGCAAGCAGGAATGGAGCTGCAGAAACAAGGATATGCTGCCCACACAGCCACATTCATCTCTAAAAGCTGATACTTCCACTAAAGAGCTACCTGAAAACCATCTCAGTTTGCAGACTGCTCTCAGCTGCTTCAACCCAGCTGGACCACAGTAACTGGAGATCAGCATATTGCTGCAAATGCTTTGAAAGTGGGCAAAGCTGTCACCAAAGGACCAAGGCATTACACACCATGCTGGATGATGCAGTTATTAACTTTGGGGGGGAAAATGGAATTTTGTCAACTAGAAGTGTTAGAACATTGTTAAAAGGAAAAAATATCATCTTGAAAGGAAGATCAGTTGTAACTATGCCACGAACATCTCTACAGGTGTTAGACAACACCAGCCTAATTTACAATCTGAAGAATGCCAGTGAGCTTACAAAAGGGATCATTAAGTGCATCAGTGCACAGTAATTGTGCATGTAAGCCACGTGAAGAATATTCTTTATGCTTGTGTAAACCTTAAGTAAATTATTACTAGTTAGATACAGCTTTAGATTTTATTAATTGCTGCAGAGCTCTATTTCAGACAAAGCACAAACGCCCAGATTGAAGCTTTATCACTCCTGCCAATCTTGGGGCCAGTGTCCAAGTTTACTGAAAATACAGAAAGCTGACACCAGGACTCAATCACCAGGTCACTGTAAAATTTCAGGATTCAAATCCAAAGGCTTGGACAAACATTAATTTCTGGATCCAAACTAGATTCCAGGTGGAAAACTCAAAGCACAGCATCATTTCTACCATGCCTCTAGATTTAGTTCAGATCCCTAGGCTGCCAGAACCAAAATCCTTTGGCTTGCCTTAATGCCCTGGGGAGTATTAGGTGCCAAAGCATGTGTGGAAAGAAAGATCTCACTTGAAAAGGCCAGAAGAGTAATTGTCTCTGGGTACAGCTCACAAATGCCATGTGCCTCAAATCCTTTCTTCCCTGGTCCCACTTGTCCCCACAGCCATCTGGAAATGAAGGCAATTCTGCAAGTGCAGCCCCGACCCTTGTGCCTCAAAAGCACTGATTTCAAGGTTACTGGTAGATTTTTTTTCTCAGGTGTATTTTGGGGCTGCTGCTCTCCCAACAATCCAGCTTTAAACCCCAGGATATACCTTCCACTGCCATCAACAAGATCTCTTAAAGAACACAGAAAAGTGCAAAAGGCTCTCTGTCTTACAAATACCCCTGTTGCCAAAGCCCAGCAATGAAAACCAGTGTTTGATCCTTTCTCCCCTCACATTTCTACAGCCACTCCAGTGAAAAACCCTCTATCACTAGATATCCACTTAAGAATGGCATATGTTTCAGGAATGTTTTTAGACCCTAAAGCTAAAAAGCCTCATGAGAGCCACAGAAGGGAACAGGGAGCAATTCTTGGCCTGAAACTGGGTTGAAGAGAGCCAGCAGGACAAAGAGAATACACAGAAAGGAGAGTAAGAAATTGAAGCACACTCTCAACCAAAGTGCATGTCTTACCTATTATTCAGTGCCCTCTTAGTAGAGATGAAAGCAGCAGAGATCTAAATAAACCTAAAATGACTTGGCATTTAAGCAAGTGTTTCCTCTTCACCACTAATCCACTAATCTTTTGGTGCCTGGATCCAGGTTGATTGGCATGCTAAAAATACACAGGTAGAAGGCATAGAAGGCATGTAACTGATACTCTAATTTTTTACATAAGCATGAGCTGTCACCAACTCCAGATCTACTTGGAAATCAAGGCTTTTAGAGCTACCTCAAACAGACACCAGAACCTTCCTGGCCATTGCAAACAACTCCTGTTATTTCTGCACCACATATGTTATAGTATTTTACGCCTTCCTTTGGCATAAAGTGGAATTTTATGGAGTTAAATAAAATGCTTCACCTAATGAGGCAAACCATGCCATGCTGTTTTGGAGCCTCAGTAGCTGTTACAAAATTACACATTAGAAACGGAGCATTTCACACTGAGCAGATCAAGGCTGGATTAGCCACGGACCACAGCTGAACGCACTTTAGTACCTATGGTTTCTGTGACTGTACAAAGCCTGGAAGGTCTAAAAAATGCAAGGAAGTGCAAACAAAAGGAGAGAGAATTAACACAATCTATGGGTGTAGCAGCACAGCTGAATGTAGTGGTGTCTTGGTGTGACAATGTAGAACAGCTAAATCTGAACATCCTGTTGCAAAAAACCCCCAAGAGTATTGTTTTTATTGCTCATTTTGCTTTGGAAAAGTTGTTATTCCTTCAAATCAGGGAAGAGAATAATTTTGGGTGCTTGAGGATGGGTTTCAATAGACCCCACTAAACATTCCCTGTAACACATAAGCCCACTAACTCAAGATCATTACTCTGCGTAAGAAAGAGCAGCATGCAGTGTATTCACAACCACACACATGTGCACACTCCCTTCCCCACAAAGAAAGGGGAAAGGCAGGAACAATGCTCCAGGATAAAAGCACCTGGGGTCTTCCACAAAATAGCCTGAGCAACAACAGAGTCAGTCCCCAAACCTGGACACCAGCTGGCTCCTAATTCAGCACAGCAATTCAGTAGCATCAGGAGCTCCTGTGGGATTAAAATTCCCATCTCAAATCAGGCAGCATCCACACATGTCAGATTAAAGAGAAGCAGGCATTTGCATACCTCTTCAGGGTTTGACAGGTTAGTGGTGATTTATTCTGTAACCTGCAGCACACACACCAGGAGCATCCCTGATGGATGCCTCCTCCATGCAAAGGTTAACAGGTCTGTGTGCATTACATTAAATATTTACATTAAAGAAGCATTTTTTTTCATATTTAAATGGGAAGCACACACAAGAACAAAGACCCAAACTAAAAATATTTGTGACGACAAATGATACAGATTTCAGCAGTCACAAAGATGTTAGCAATAAGCTAAGCAGGGGATACCTGAGCACAAGTATTACTGGATATTTGCTAAAATAAACTCTGTAGTTTTACTATCAGAATGAAAAAAACCCAACTTTCTTGTTAAGGACTATAAGATGATTCACTAATATCAGATTATCACAGTTTATAATGAATATTTCAAGGGTTTCACATGTATACAGGCAATCAGCCCAATGGGGCTGGTCTCCAAGTTGTCACAAGAACAGGCAGTGCATGTGGGGAACAGAATTCCCCTTTGAAATTAAAACCACTATATATGTATGTATGAGATTAAAGGAATCTGAGCACTCACATCCTACAGCTGCAAATTCAAGGGTTGTGAAAGAATTTCAAAACACTGAACTTCTGGCTAAACTTATTTATGAGACAAAACAACAAAGCTTCCAAAATCTGCTTCTTTTGCCTCTGAAAAAGGCTGCTTGCTAAAGTAGGACTTCACCCCAGGCTTTGAATTCAGCAAGGTTGATTTCTCTGTTTGTACTGATATGACAGCCTGAATGTGACTTATTTTAATGCAGAAATATGAAACTTCAACCTGAATCTGTATTTTGCAGCATCAGAGTATACATTTATAAACAGCCTGAGGAACTGAGTGTTCTGGTGGTGCTCCTGGTTAACCCCTTCCCAAATTATTGCCTCCTTATAGAAACATCCTTCTGCCACCCATCCTGGGGATCTCAGCTATTTGGTGTGTTCATCCAGAGATCTTCCTCACCCTTCCTGCTTCCTTTCTTGCACTGGAGCTTCCCAACAAAGCTGCTTTAGGCTGCAGCTTAAGCAGTGAGCCCTGTTTCATTCAGGTCAGGAACACTTGGATTTTACAGTGCAGGGGAAGGTGTACCAATCTTGCACTAAAGGCACTAATCCATGTCACCTTCCCACCTCTCCACTGCTTTCTCCCTGCCTCAAGAGCTGATGGATTTTGATGCAGCCCACAGGAGGAGATCTTGAGCAGGTGAGGTGACGGCAGCAAAACCTGAGCCCCACACAGGTGCAGCTCCTCTCCAGGTTAGATCAAAGGGCAATTGCCTTACCCACATGATAACACACACACTCACCTGACCCTGCAATAGTCATCCACGTGGAATCCGAGAGGTTTGCACTTTCTTAGACAAACATCAACACCGCTGCATCTCCCTCAACTGTCAGGGCATGTCAAGGAAGCCATGAAATCAACGTTGTCTAAAATAACTGATGTTTCCTAAGTCTTTATTTTCTGCTTTGAAAAGCCATTCAATTGCAGCCATGTGTTAACCTGTAGAAACAAAAGCACTGACTTCTGTTCTGACCCAAGGTCAGTTTTTCCCTGTCTCTAACCTTTCTTTTATTTACTATTTTCAAAATTACACTCTTTTTAGAAAGATCATAGTTCAGTAAGGAAACTACAGTACTACAATGTCTTCCAAACAAAAAGTAACACAAAGCTTTGCAAAGATCCTCAACAGAAAACACAACTCCAAAGTCAGATCATGAATTTGGAAATTGCTGCACCTCCAGACATTTCAAGTCCAAGCTGTCCCTTTCTTCAAATCCCTGGGCTATGCAAGCTGGGCATACACAAAACTTGAAACACAGGTGGTCCTGAAGATGGAGAAAGGAGCTGCACCAGCTGAAATTCACTGTGAGGGTGGTGAGGCCCTGGCACAGGTTGCCCAGAGAAGCTGTGGATGTCCCATCCCTGGAACTGTTCAAGGCCAGGTTGGAAGGAGCTCTGAGCAACCTGTTCTAGTGAAAGGTGTCCCTGCCCATGGCAAGAGGGTTGGAATTAGATGATATTTAAGGTCCCTTCCAAAGCATTCTGTCATTCTATGAATTTTGCTGAAGGGCCCTTCTACTTTAAGATGAAGAATTAATTTCCTGACAAGAAGAACAGCTCTGCACTTCTCACAGGATGCCCTGAGGCAGAAGAGGCAGAGAGCCCAACACCAAAATCTGGACAGTTTTTTGACACCAAAATCAATCAGGAGAGTGTAGGTAAGCAAGTAGGACCTCTGACCTCAGCACTGGCTATCACAGGGAGCATCAAACCCCTTCCACATTTGTCAGAGACACAGGAGATGTTCTAACAGATCTGCAGAGTCTTGCCACTCTCTCCTGAAACCTGGTTTGTCATCACCAAGGTAGGACTGAAATCGTTCCAGCATCCCTTTAGCTGCCATCTGTGCTCCCACAGCAAGGGGGCCCAAACTTGTCAAATGCCCTGAATTAAAAAAAATATCACCTCTTGCATAAGAAATGGCAAGAGGTGGCAATTTCAGAATAACAGCCTAAAGCCACTGGCCATTAGCAGAGCCCACTGCCCATAACTGAGAATGAAAAATGGGTCCCTGCAGAATCCAAGTGTAACAACTGCACTGGGGAAAGCGATTTTTGAATATCCACACACTAACAGAAAGACTCTGAAACCTAAAGTGGTACGTTGTTTAGAAACAAAAATACCAGTCTTGAAGGACAGAAGATACACGGGGCTTTGACTTACAGCAAATCTATTTTCTGTTACTGGCCCTGCCTCATTTAAACAGCCCAGCCCTCATACAAGCCAGGATGTTCTCAGTTCCTCTTCCCAAAAGAAGAAAATAATAACAATAACCATAACAATAATAACAACTGTAATAATAACAACTGTTACAATGCTGCCTGAATTGGAGACATTCATACATATTTTCCAACAATTTCAGTGACTATTTGAGATGACTATTGGAGGCTCCTTCCAAAGCCCATCCAGCTCAGTTAGTATCCAGCTGGACAGCAGCTTTTCAGAATATTGATAGTCTTTTTGTCTAGCTGGGGTTTTTCTATAAACTCCCACTTAAGAGTATGCCCCAAACATTTCACCTCCCTCAAGGAAACTGGTGTTCCAGAAGGCACTGCTGGTAGCTAATACTCTTCTGTCTAATGAATAATCTCACACCCACTAAATAAATGTTCCAGGCCATCACACACTGCTGGAGGAGATCATATCATATATCAGTAAGTACAAAGCAAGCCTGGGCCTTTGGTCCTTTTTTCTTCACTAAGACATGAAGGAGTTTTCTAGTGATGAAAGCATTCAGAAAGCTGCTCTGTTCCTGTGTTTCAGTTCACTTAGCCAGGTTTGCCTCTGAAGATTTTTCCCTAAGAAGCAGGACTGCTTATGTTATGTAGCTTATAATTAATTGGGGCACCCCAGACCAGAAGGTCTGCTTGCTCCCCCTAAATCAGCTTTTGAAACAACAAAAACATGCTTAGCATGTGGCAGGGATATGGTTCAAAAGTTCATTTGGGCTTAGCTTTGTACAAGAAAACAGTTTTGACATGTAAATTTAGGCAGACTCATATTTAGCAGAGGTTCAGAAGCCTAGAAGGCATTCAGAGCATGGCTGTGCCTGCTGTGGATAACACATGAGCCCATTTCAGGTTGTTCCCAAGGAACTCTCATAGCTGCAGTCAGAGAAAGGATGACTAACACTGAGCACATACACAAACAGACCCCTGACAGAGTCACAGAGGAAGCTGAAGAATTTCAACTGTAGAATCATCTAAAATATGTACCTGTAAAAGCAGAGGGATCACAGTAACCAGATCAGAAAGGTTATAACCAGATCTAGAGGTTATCTGGTTCATGCCCCTGTTTAAAGCAGGGATGACTTCAAAGCCAAATCAAGGTGCTCAGAAGCAAGACAAAAATTTTGAGATTAAAACCTGCAAAGACAATTCAATAGCTGTGAGGAGGGGCAAGCAAAGTAAGACATCAATATTCCAGCATCTTTGGAGCAAACAGTGTAAGGCAGGTTCTCTGACTTAGTACTTGCAGTGCAAACCAGGAGGCACTCGTGAACCTGCAAGGTAAATGCCAGGCAGCAAAACAGAGCCTGTGAGCCACTTGAGCTATGAGTCAGTCCCTGCCAAGGCTCTGGTCTTCTCTTCAACATAATTCCAGCTCCTAGTCTTCATGTTGTTTAGTACTAACACATCTATTATGGTGTAACATAACAGCAGCAGCATCACTAACATCATCTCTTGGCTGGAAACCACACACTGAATTCATTTCATTGTCTGCAGCCTTGCCTCTCCAGGAGAGGAAAGCCCAGCATGACTAAAGGCATCATTTGATCTCCTGGATATTAGAGCTCTGAGGACACTGCACCTTCTCCTGGCTTTTTATTTATTTATTTACTTACTATATGTGACATGTAGTAAATCATGCTGATTTCTCACTGGGAAGCCACAGCGAGAAATTAGTGTGATTTTGCAGTTCCCTGCTTGTTGTGAAAGCCCAAGAAAAACACACTGCACAGTTTCAGTGCCTTTCCTAGCACAGCTGCATCCCAAGCAGGACTTAGGCTAATCCCTCCCAAACAGCCCTGTTGCTCTGCCTTGCCACAGAGCAGCCTGCTGCAGCCCCTCTGACATTGCTTTAATGCTGATTAGTCCCGACACAATTCTGGTTCAGGCTTCCTGCCAGGCGAGGGAATGAACAAAATTGGTTTGCGCACAGACCAGACGACAGCTGCAGTCACTCCAGCTCAAATCTGTTGAATAAGGACCCTTTTCTTGTTTACCAAGATGAGGCTAAATTAGCCCAGCATGAGACAGAAGGACAGAGCAAATCCTAAAAGCCAGTGATGCCAACCTGGCTCTGAAGGTGTGAGATGAAACTTGGTTGGGCCCCATCACTTGGGCTCAAGGAAGCCACAGGGGAAGTGTATGCATTGTGTTCAGCAAACCCCCAGTCCAGGGAAGAGCTGCACTTTAAAAAAGACAGTATTTTGTGGGTAAAATTACAAGCAGAATGCCCCCAGATTTTTTTCAGAGACAGTCAGTGCATGCTTTCTTGGAGCATATTTTTCCCCCTCCCTTTTTCCTCCAGCCCTAAGAGAAAAGCCTCCAGCCTTCACAAGCTCTGCTATTCTCACACTGCCCTTGCTTCTAAAATGCAGAGGGGCATCCCTGTTAGGAATGTTTCCTGCTCAGGAATGATCTATTGATTTGATCTGGGGTATCACCTGTTTGCAGACTACATACAGATCTCTTGACATGAATTACAGAATCCAGCATCTTCCCAGAGGCAGCACATGCACAGAAGCAAAAGCTGCATGTGAACTGCTTGCACAAACTCATTGTCAGCAAGGCTGGTATTACTCAGGCTTTTACAAAATGGAAAAGTAACACTGCTGAGCTTTCTGCTCTTTACAAAGTCTTTAAATCCGTATCCAAAACTGGATACAGCACCACAGGACTTTCTTTCTATATTTAAGAAAAACCAGGCTTTTGTCACTTGCAGGGTTGGCTGCTCGCTGATTGGGGGTTTATGGATTTGTTAAATAACTCCTCCTTTGGTCTGGGCACCTCAGCTCTGCAGGACGCTCCTTCCCATCACATTTCCTCCCTCAGCCACCAGAAACAAGGCTCCCGCCCATGTCAGCTACAGCTGAGGCATCCTTGGTTCCCAGTCCCTGCATAGCCTGATCCAGCAAGCAAATAAGCTTCAAGTACTTTACAAGCATCCCCACAAAATGCAGCTACAGCTTTGTGATGGTTTTGGCTGGGGTAGAGTTAATTTTCCTCACAGTAGTGAGCTTTGGCTTGGATTTGCCTTCCCAAGTCACCGTCACACGTGCTGGAGCCCTGCTGTCCTGGGGATGGCTGAACACCTGCCTGCCCATGGGAGGCAGTGAATGAATTCCCTTTTTTTTTGGCTTTGCTTGCACAGGTTGTTTTTAGTTTATCCATCAAACTGTCTACCTCAACCCTCATTTTCTCATTTTTACTCTTCAAATTTTCTCCCCATCCCACCAGGGGAGAGTGAGCAAGCAGCTGTGTAGGGCTGAGCTGCTGGCTGGGGCTAAACCATGACAAACTTCTTTCTAAGGGGCTGCTCTAACACCAAATAAGAGGTAGAACACATGCCTTCAGGCATGAAAAATGTATTCAATTTTCTGCTTGCTGGAGTGAGGAGAGACTGCATCTAAATTTCCCTCTCCTGCTTCCCAAAAGAGGTGATATCAACAAAAAATGGCTTGCTGCACAACAAAAGAAAAGCACCATTAGTACACTGAAAGAAGACAGGCAAGAAGAATCCCAGCCATTACCCAGCTATATTTTCAGTCAGTCCATTAATACATTTGGAGTCTGCTCCCTGCCCAGATTCACATCCATTGGGATCCTCCTAACCACCCCTCATTTAACAGGAGGCTCTGTGTGGTCTCTCTCAAGTGGTGTGTCTAGCAATCAAAGGAGATCCCAGCAACTAAAGGCATCTAAAGACAGACATTAGTCATTTTAGGTTTACTTCATATGTCACCTACAACACTGCAAAACAGCAATATGCCATCTTTTGTTAAAAAAGAAAAAAAAAAGTCAACACAAAATAACAAAAGTGGTGGAAACCAAAGGAACTTAGCATCTAAAACCACTTGGGGAACTGTGCAGAAGGACCTGGCCTTGCAGAAATAGCCTCAGGTCACAATCTAAACACCTTTCTTTCCTTCTCAGCTGATCAATAGCTTTTACACAGAGAGAAAAGCAAAAGCCAGTCTTACTGATGACTTGAAAAGAAAAAAAAGGAAACTTTCTTAAAAGACAGAAATGTACAGAGAAGGGGAGGGGAGGTACAAAGTGAACTTTTATACATCTATATATTGACAAGACAGAAATGTTACTAATTTTAAATTCAGAATTTATTTGTGCAGTTAACAGTTTTTCTGAAGTTCCCCATTTTACCACCAAGACTTGCTGTGTCTGCATAAATATAACTGTATCAAAGACTGAAGAAGACTTTAAGCATCTGAAGATGAGCACCAATAAACCCCCAGTTTCTGGAACAGTAGTTTCACTTCCCTGAAAGCAGCAGACAGGGCAGAGAGGTCTCTTAGCAGTCAGCAACCGTCAATAAACAGTTCAGTAAATTTACCATGGCAGAGTTATTTACTGCACCCGTGCTGGGAACTCACTTCTGCTAAAAACATTATAACAGATGAAGCTTAGCAGAAATCTCAGATCCAGCACAGGACAAGCAGTGCCTCCATTGACCCATCATCCCTCAGAGAGCAGGCACCCCAGTGAGTCTGTGCTAATAATCCCTTTGCTACACTATTCCCCGTGACCAAGCTGCACCAGTTACCTCTAAATGGACCTGGAGTGACTGATTAGAGCCTCTGCTGGTATTCCCTGTGAGCAAGATGTTACCCCTAAATGGAACATCACCTGGAGTGACTGATTAGAGCCTCTGCTGGTCTTGAGTGAAACCTCAAAGCATGCAAGGGGCATTGATCACCATTTCACCTCTGGTTTAAAAGATTTGATATGGAAAACTCCACTGATTTGCCATCAGCTCTTTAGGACATAAGGCTTAGCCAGGTACCAGACCAGCCCACAGCTGGCTGGTTCTTGGGGAGATGGGTTAGAGGGATACAGGGATATCCAGAGCAGGGAGGCACAGTCAGCTGTTTGACTAAGCAGAAGGTGTCCAACACAACTCAGCTCTAGTTTTCCTTTCATCCCTGTTCTTCTCAACTTTGCAACTCTATTGTCTGCATTTCAACCTCATGATTTATTTAATAAAATAAATTGAAAACAAAATATCTTCTATACTGATCTCAAGCTGCTTCCCATTAGAAAAGGTCAAGCACTGAACATAAGATATTGCCTTTCTTTGGTGTGGCTATCCCAGAAATGACAGCATCAGAGTACCATCACTGTATGAAACCCTCTGTCCCCTGGGTATTTGGAGTAACCAGCACAGCCCTGAGGTGGCTGTCCCCAGGCTGCAAGGCAGGACACAGGGGGCACACAGAGGGCAGGGGGTGAGAGAACCCTATCAGTGATATTTTTGCCTGACATCCAGGAGGAATGATGAGGAGGACTCCATCTTATCAGAAGGCTAATTAATTACTTTATTATACCATATTATTCTATATTATATTACATCTATACTACATTACATCTAAACTGAATCTGCCAAGCACTCAACTGCACTCCCCTGCACAACAACTCGTGACTGTCAGCCAACAGTCCCAACACACACACCTGGATTCATTTGGTCAGTGAATCAAAACACTCACACCAGAATCCAATTATCAATTCCCTTCAGGTAAACAATCTGGCACAATGCATTCCACTTGTGAACAACACAGGAGCAGCAAATGAGATAAGAATAGTTTTTTCTTTTTCTGAGGCTCAGAGAATGTGAATCCCAGCAATATTCTTGGGAAGTTGTGCCTTGCTTTTCTCTCTGAAGAGAAATGTGGCTACAGAACCCCAGCCCTGGTGCCAGGTAATAGCACAGGCTGGAGCCAGCAGCTGACTCAGAGAGCAGAGTCCACACCTAAAGCAATTAATGCATCACAAAGCCTGACTCCAGATAAGTGTATATTGCTACAGTCTGTTGCTCTGCTGCATTCCCTCCCCATATCCCAGCAGCTTGTTGCTGTTCCTAGCCCCACAGCTCCAGGTGTTCCATTACCAGCAATACAAAAGCATGGATTGCCTCAGCAGGCACCATACCATGGGACACAACTTGAAATTATTCAGAGCAGGAAGCAGAGCTCCAGTTCCCAGTTTGTAGTCCTCCTGCTTTCCCTTCAGTCCCTCCTAAAAAATCTCCTTATTTCTTTAACTCACAGGTGGCCTGTGTCACAAACAGAATTACAGAGAGCAGGAAAGCTTGCATTATGTCATTATAAATAGATTTTTTTTTGCTCCTTGTTTGCAATGATCTTCTATCTACCCTTTACAATGATGTAAAAAGCAAGGTAAATTCAGTCATCCAGAAATAAGCTGGAATAAACATTGTTCTGTTTTAATGTGTGCTATTAAAACTGCTATTTATAGTAATGTCTATTTACCCTGAGTTTTTTGCAATACAAAAGCTAACTTGGCCTGCACCATGCCACAGGCTTGGGGATGTTTTCACAAGGGCAAAGCTTTCGAAAGTGAAACTGGGGATATCACTGTGCTGCAACCCAAAGGTGGGTGTAGGATGGGAATGAGACAGGGAGCAGGATACCACAGCTCCCACCTGCAGTGCCATGTGTTCCCTCCCCCAGGAGATGGGACACAAGGGAAACCCCACAAATTGCCCCAGCTGTGAGGAAATGCTTGTGCTCATTCTCAGATGGCAAAAATCAATCGTGCACAAGGCAAACCCACAGGGAGACCTGGGCTCCACTTGTTCCAGCACTCAAGGAGCTGTGGCTGTTTGCTTTAAATATGTATTATTTCCACACAATAGTAGTTAACATACCACTTATTACTCCCAGCATCTGATAGGAAGGGGTACACTGATGCTGGCTCACAGTTCCCATGCAAGTCACCTACCAATAACACAGGATCTGTCTCCAGAACTGCACACAAAGAGTGCTCTGCAATTTAATTTAACTGGTAAAGGGGGAAAATATAAACCCCCCTGTAAGCAGAACAAAAGACTCTTTCCAGGGGGTGTCTCCATCATCTCCTGGCTACTGTTTTCCAACAGCACCAATCATTAATTCTCAGAAAGATACACTTCCACTTAAAAATAAAATGCTGCACAGAAAATTAAACAAGTTGGAAATTATAAATTTGCAATAATGACAGCAACTGCTACTAGATTTTGTCTGCTCTTCTGGCTCCTACTTAGCAGGTGTCTGTTCCAGTGTAACCATAGGAACAGCAGTGAAGAGCCTCATTTGAAAGCCTTCACTTCAGCTGGTAGGTTAAGTTATGAGACTGCAGTGGGCTTGAATATTAAAAACATTCAAATGCCTTTAAAAAAAGCTCAACTTCTATTGCAGGAGAGAGACATCTGTGTTGTAAACAGACACAATGCTCCACCAATAAATAGAACAAACCAACCCTACTGATAGAGGTTACTAAAAATCAGGCCCAAGAAATAGGTTAAGAATACAAATCATGAATTAACACACTAAACAGGTTAAGAATACAAATCATGAATGAACACACTAAAACTGACACCATATGTTTCCTGTAGCTGGTTTTTTGTGTAACAGACCACAGCAAAACAACTAGATAAACAATGACAGTTCTCAGCAACACAACAACTTCACTGCAATATTCACCCAAACATGTAAGTTAAATATTCTAAGTTTTACTTGATCTTTCAAAGTAAAAAAATGACACAGTTCTGGCACATCATCTTTCCTTTGGGAAATATGAAAAAACACAAGTCACCTATCTTAGAAGAAAGCCACAGGAACCAAGCCAACCAAATGCACAGCCCAAGGACACAGGGATGTTAAAGGAAACACAAATAAGAGAACATAAATAAAATAAATAAATTAGGAACCAAAAAGGTCTACCTTGGGACCTGGTATCTATGCACTTACACCTTTTTCCTAACAAACTTTAGATTGCCACTACCCTGAAGCATCTGTTACTTTTCACACACTAGCAGTGAGACTCAGCTGAAAACAGAGCTGCAGACACCTTCAATTATTCAGCAACAGCTGTTTAAAACACTGTAGCACAATAAACAACTGAACGAAAAACCAGATGGGAACGCGTTCGTGCTGTATTCACAACAAGGGACAGGTCTGTACATTATAGGAAAGCATAATGTCCATTTTTTAAAGGTTACTGTACTCAGTAATCTATGAATTATTATGTCCATAATTCAATGAAAAAGTAACTAATCTTTTGGTAGTTATATGTTTAATTGACTGTCTCAATTCAGAAAGAGTATTGACATTTTTGAAGCAGTTACAAAACCTATGTAGATGGTACTGAAGCTTCATTTGAGGCAACAGGATGTGCTGTCATTAAAGTGGCTGCAATCTTCTGCTTAATTTCTTATCCCTGCTCCTGCTCTGCAGGCTTTGGCTGGGGAAGAGGTGAATATTCTGTTCTCAGGGCTGTCTTAGCATCTCTTGTCAAGTCTTTAGCAAGGATCAGACACATCCAGATACTTTTTCTTCCAACTGCACTCATTACCATTTCACTGGCTTATTTACAATTTTCTGTCTATTGCTGCTGCTAAAACACACTCTTCAGTCTGTCTTGCACACATTCACTTTTAACTAATGCTGAAACTTTGTTCCCACAGGCCACCCTCTGCTTTGCCTGCAGTAATCAGATTTTCAGGAGTGTCTGGGATCACATGGATCCCTGCAAAAGTACAGCTGACATGGTAAATAACATGGAAAACCTCCAGTCCTTTTATGTTCTCTTGTATAATATTGGCCACCTCTAATCAGAGCTCCAGAACTATGACCTTTGTAGCATTAAAGAAACTGAATAAAATATGCATATGTCACTGGGAGCTTTTCACTACTAACCCAGAGCTAGTAGCCTTTACTGGCTGGACTATTGTCAGGAGATTACAGGTGTTCTACCAAGAAGGCTTGTATTGGCTATAAAAAGGTACCACAAACTGTGCTTGTTAATTTTGGCTTTATTTTAAGAGAGAAATCAAAGTTCTCTATTTCCTGTGTCCTTGTTTTAAACACCTGTGCAGCTGAGTCAATTCACTTCGTTAGGAGTGCCACAGAAACTCTCATTTCTGTTCCTGGTTTCCACTTCTTTTTTTCATTAACAAGTCTCATTATTATTGCAAAGCCCTGTGCCTGATTTATTTACACATGGTAAATTATGCTATATTCAGATCCACAGATAAAATGTTCATGTTAAACATCTGCATGTTAATTATGATATAAAAATCTCCACAAGCTCCATGGGAGTCTGTGATGCCTTGAAGGTGTTTTCAGCTTCTCCTGTTAAAAAGACACCTGGAGGATGGGGAGGATATGAAGAAAATAAAGCAAACAACACCAGCTTTAAACAGTTCAGGGAAACTCTCTGGTTTCCTTTTTAAAGGAAAAAGGATTTCCATGAGCACTGGTTCAAAATATGGAAACAAAGATACCCATGCTCTCTAGAACTTGAGGCCCCAAACTTGTGAAAGAAAACTACTAGGACACAGAAGAAAGGAAGGTAAGAATGAAATTAGTGAAAACCAACCTGAAATGTGGAATGATGAAAAATATTTAATTATCTCTTTTCAAAAAAAAGGCTCCCATAGCTACCTCTGAATGAGGAATTGTGTAGCCAGCAACTCCCTCTTCAGAGGATACTGCTCATTTCCCCCCTCCCTCCCACACACTGCAAAGGCAGTCCAGTCATATGCTGTTATTGGACATAACTGCTTTCATAATTTATACCAAGGCAACCACTACAGTGAGAGAAACCCGCACCTGAAGAGCCTGAGGCTCTTCACTGCTTTAGAACAGCCTGTGACAGGCTAGGGACATCATCTTGTTTTTTAAAAAATGTATTGATTATTGAATAATTGCTGCAACCAAGAACAAAAGGCCCTCTTGGAGATGTATGAGCAGTGCTTGAGTTCTCCATATGGATCACCCAGCTGCAAACAGGGTGCTCCAAAGCATTGCCAAGACAATCACTACTCACAGTCCTTCATTAAGGACTGAGGAGTGCTTCAAACGGTGCCTTTGACAACACTTCAGTAAAGGAAAAACATCATGCCTGGCTAAGCCAGAAAGCCTGTAAAATGGCCACACAGACCTGTAAGGTGGCTGTACCTCCACAGTTCCCTGGTGACACCACTCATCTCACTGGGATGGGCTCAGCATTGCCAGGTGAAACACCTGGCCCAATCCTCAGCTGGATAAAACATGGGGACAAATCCTGTGAGTGTGGACAAGGACTTCAGTCTCATGTTGAACAGAATTAAAGTTCCTCTTGAGCTCTGCAGCTTTCCTTAGATCACACAGATTTATGAGCCCCATTGAGAAGGTGATGAACAATTGCTTTTTCCTTCCTAGAGGCAAGCTCTTTTCTGGACATAAACCTAGGGATTTAATTCCATGCATGCTGCTGTAGCTGGCACTGCTGATGTCACACTTCACTTGTTGGTGCTTCCTCTCTACTATTCTGAAGAGGAAGGGCAGGGGAAATCCTGTTCACATGTATATTTCAGGATGATCTTTGCCTGCCTGAACTCACACACTGAACATCAAATTCTAACATTTTAATGCGGTGGCTCAGCCGTGTTTGTTGTAATTAAAGTTTAACAAGTTTTTAAAGCAAGATTTTAAGTTCTACATTAATATTTCACAACATGCTGCATTACCTTGTGCCATGCCCTACCAAAGACTTTATACAACTTGCAAAGGCCTTGGGTTCAGCCAGATACTGCAGTTCTCCAAGACTCAGCAAAGCAGTGACCTGTCTCCTGCCTTAGGAGAGTGCATTCCCTCACACAGCCCCTTAGAGCCACTACTGGCCTCACATCACCACCAAAGGTTTGTCCTTGTAAACTGAAGCCTTGGAAAGCAAACTGCTGGATGACATTGAAAAGACACATCAACTTATATTTTACACCATAAGGATATTTAATCTTTTAGTCAGCAATGACTGGGCCAGGAGCTGCCACTCAGAAATCCGACACAGCATCCAGACCCAGCCATGCCATGTACTCTCACAACTTCCAGAGATTTCCCACTCACCTCTTTTCTTCCACAAGACACTTGCTGTAAGCAACCATCACAGACAGTGAGACCTTAAACTTTACAAAAATAGCCAAATTACTTCATATCCCCTTTGTGACCAGAGTTTTGGCAAGAGGACTTGGTGCCTCCTTGGTCCCACAGATACTGCACACCAACTATGATAAGGAAGCAGTGCTTTTATCTAGAGGGCCAGCTCGGGAATGCTACCTAGAAAGCAGAAGAAGCAGAAGGGAAGGGCAGGGAAGAGCACACAACCTGGGAACAAACAGGGCTCTGGAGGGGAGCCCTGCCAAACCTTTGCCAGCCTGTGCTGCTCTTCCCAGGCGCTCGGAGGTGAAGATCTGCTGAACCCTCAGCCAACCACAACACAAAACCACAAATTAAAATGGGATCTACAGGCTCTTTTAGCTATTCCTAGAAGGATTCTGGGGACCCTATAGGAAATTTTCTATAGGCAAGCTCAAATTAGAAATCTATAAACAACCACAAGTATACTTCATTGGCAGACATGCAAAAAAACCTGATAAAAACTAAGTTTTGCCATACCAAGTTGCTTCCTGTAAGACTGAGACTGTCTGGTGAGAACAGCTGCATAACAAATGAACTGGATAAAATGAATGCATCAAATGTTGCGGTGTGTCTTAAGCTTCCGGGTCCCTTTCCCAGGTGTGCCTATATGCCTCTCCCTTCCCCCTCGCCCCCTTGCTTAGTGTGTTGTGTCAATCAGGCTTAACATTCCAGCAAGGCATCGTGTGATTGGTCGAGTTCAAAAGATGCCCCTATGCCCAGGGATCATTGGCCTATGTCTAGGTGTCCCTCGTCCCTTGAGACCCCGCCCCTTTCACCTGGTTGGTGCTCACCTGTCCCCCCCCCTCCCCCTGCCCCGGGAGCTTAAAAAGGTGATCAGGCCATGTGCTCGTCTTTCTGCTGGAGCAGCTGCTCCCGTCCAGACCTCTGTAACCATGGAATAAACTTCTGGACATTAAGCCCTGCAGCGGAATCCTCTCCTTTTTCTCTTCACCATCGCCAGAAGCTCTCTCTCCTGAGTTCCTGACAAGCCTGGACTTGCTCAGTGCCCAGCTGCTATCTCCAGCAGCCAAGGTATCTCTGGGGTGATTTACACCACAGTTGCTGCCTTTGGCCCAGCAGCGAGGGTCAGACTGGCCCAGGCACCATCTAACTGATAATATTGGGATTCATATTCCAATATCAAAGATGAACATATTGATGGACTCATTTGGAAATCAATTAAATCCATACTGATGACTCCACCACTTTGTTTCAGCTGGTTTTGTGCAGGAGGGCAGCTTTGATTAAGCAATGATTGCACTGAACTTCAATCTGCTTAATATTTTATTTCTTCATATTCTTGCCTCTGTTTGAAGGACCATGGCTTGTTAAGCATGAGTAACCATGCACTGAGGGACTGCTGTACCACCTGAGACAGGTTTCCAGAAGGGCAGGGCACACCAATCCATTTTGGGGCAATCCACACACTGCTGCTACAGTTTATTAGACTACTGGAGAGATCCAGCATCTTCACAAGCTGGAACAGTTTCCCAATATCGTATAAAACAACAGTAAGCATAGTCTTCAAAAATGCCAAATCTGCCTGCTATGGAAGTCTTCAGAAAATTAATCTGGCAGCCTCAAGGAAGCAATCCAAACAACAGTCTCCTCTCTCTCACTTCCAAAAATATCATCAGCTCTGTTGTTTTCCTCTGCCTCTAAACTGACTAAACCACTTTCTAAAATAAGGCTACAAGTTGCAATAGAGAGGTCATATAGCGATGGGGATAAATCTTCGCCACCAAGCAAACTGAACAAAGTTACACATTAATTATTTCACATGATAGGGATGATCAGGAAGTGCACAGAGGACAGCAACACAAAATCTGATTAGAGTGGAGAACGAAAAGCCATTGCCCATGTCTGCCATCACAGCATACTGAGCACAGCAGAGGGATGCACATGCACACACAAGCTCCCTATTATTTCAGTATGGAAATCAACCTTTCCAAAGGGTTACCATGAAGATATGTTCCCTCACACTCCACAGCAACAGCATACACCAGCTCTTAGACAAGATGGACAATGCACCTGAGCAGGACAGGAATTCCCATATAAGAGTTAACCACCATGAGGGGATGACAGACAGCACTCTGAACCATCTCTGGCATTAGGCTGACTCTGGGAATCTACACAGACATTGATGCAGCACAGAACAGCATCTGTAGCTCCAGCTACTTAATAAACACATGGGATTCCTTGAGTGAGACATCTTAGTTTTTAATTCAGCCTTCCAACAGAATTTAACCCAGTGATGCAACATAGGGCCACAACTGCAATTAGTTGTCTTGCATTAAATTGGTATTTCAAAAAGGAAACTACTTTTCTTCAGAGATGTAGGAAGGTAAAAGAGAAGGCAAAGAGAGTGGTAAGACCCTTCTTGCTTAAGTATTGTGAAGATGATTTTCACACAGAAGTTCTCTTCTGAAAGGATCTACTGTCAGAGAAGCCCTTGGAAGCCTCTTCCATCACATCTCTCCTTGCAAAACAGGCTTAGAGACCCTGACATAAATACCTCCTTTTTGTTAACACTTTTGTTAAGAGATTGGAGGATGGGAAAACTTCTTTTAAAAATTGTTTTTGAAGGAAAGAATTTCAGACACCAGTGAACGGACAAAGATTTTGAAAATTGTCAAAATCTGCTCCCTGTGAGATTTTCAGCGCGCTAGTTTAGCTAAGTCTTTTTGTGCAGTTAAGTGTCCCCAGATAGGACAGTCACAATCAAGTCATACATCTCCCAAGAATTTGACAAGCACTGGCTGCAGGAACAAGAGAACTGCATGACAGTGCTGCAGTAACCATCAGCACTGCCAACTCAGTCCTCCCTCACTGCTCCAGCAGCAGGACAGCTTGTGCAGCCTGTTCCAGGAGCCATCCATCACCCTGCAGAACTCTGTGGTATCTGCAACGCAATGACAACAATGATGCAGCCCTGAAAACCACCATCTTAGCTGAAAAGACTCCACCTGATTGGAAGCTTCAAAGAGAAAGGAAAAAGCAATGCTGTCAGCCACAAGTTGCTTCTAATTTCAGTCAATGTCTTACAGAACTTGGATGTAACTGAGCTCATGCTTCCACAGCTTTCTGAATAAGCTTGGGGAAATGACTCCACATCAGAGCCACATGACAAGAAAAATGTAAATGCTGTACCCATTTACAAAATACTGTGATTTTGTCTGTCAAAGGTTTAACATTAGTCCATCTTGCAGTACAAATATACATATATATATGAGGTAATCCCTATGTGTCATCTAGCTCAACAAATCCTCTTAGAAACATTTATCAAAAGCACTTCCCATTTATGTCTTTTTACATCTTACCTCATAGATTTTGAGGTACGGATTTTATATTCAGAGCCTTAAGAAAGTTAAGAACATTATCTTGACTTATCATGAACATACATAGACACAGACAGACACAAAACCACTGATTTCTTGTTTCACACTTCCACAACTTTCTCTTAGTGGACCAAGGGACAGAATGAGGGAAAAAGATGCCAAAATTTCTCCTGTTAGCATAAGTGAAAAGTTTGGAGAGATTTAGAAGATCATTCCTGGTGGAACATTAGGATCTGTGGAATAATGAGGCTCTTCAACAAGCATTAGAATTGGTCGCTATAAAAAAAAACCAACAAGAAAACAGTGCCACTGCATATTCTTCATGTGCAAGAGCCCTGGCACCAAAAGAAGCAAGATCTCTCACTCAATCACTCATTGGACACCTTATGCAAAAAAGATTACTACAATTCTCTGATCTGGTGCAGAAAAAATGCAAGAAGCTAACAGGTTTCCAGGATTCTTCTTGAAGCTGTCCCTATTGGCCATCAAGGTCATTGTCCCTCATTTAGGACACTCAGAAATATCCAGTGAATTGCCATTAGTGAGTGGAAAAGGGTCTCATACAGCAGTGAGCCACTTCCTTTTCTAACAAACCAGGTTACCTGGGGCTCTTCTGTGATGGGAAGGAGTCTGCACATGCATCTGTATACACACACACAGAGTTTCCCACTGATCTGGAGAAAGAACAGCCACCATCACCCTCAGCTTCCCAGGCACTGTGCAGCTTTGCTTTGACTTCCAGCACCCCTAACTCATCACTTCTGTTTGATAATCTTTCTTGCCTTATAACCTAAAGCTATCAGGTCTCTTACTGGTTTTGCTTATGTCTTAAGCTACAGACTTGTTCTCTACAAATTTCTGCAACTTAGCTTTTCCAAACAGTAGTCTGTATTCCAGCTTTATTGTGCATTTTAACCTCAAGCTTTGTATCTGAGCTATTTTAGTGCAGTGCATCAAATACAAGTGAAACTTACCTTAAGTTAGAAAATGACTTCTGCTCATTGCCTTCTATTCGTCACACACACCCAACACTATTCAATTAACTTGAAAGTCATTTCCTCTGTGTCCAACAGAAGCACACACCGTTGCCCTTAATTCAGGGCATGAATCTCACCCACCCACAGGGGCACACCCACAGATAAACTACATCACTCTGCCTCTTGCTGCATTAAATTCCTCCTTTTTGTCAGGACATCTTACTAATCAGCATTTCAGATAGCACAAAAAGAAAGCTCTCATTCCAGGACTGGGAAAACAAACGCAGCAGAGAGTCTGTCTGTTTCCTCAAGGAAGTGACACAATCTTCTGTCTTGCTCAGCTGGTGGAAACTGGGCTTGCTTTTCAGAGGCATCTCAAATGTATTCAAATATTATACTCAAATATACCTGAAAAGCTGAGGTCTCTGCCTTTTTCACCTTAAGAACTTTGAAGAATTGGCATTTACCCTGAACCAGAGCAACATGCATTTGACAAGGTTATTAAAATAATCCTCCTGCTCAGGCTTGAGCCTGTGCCCTCCAATTTCCTTCTCCACCTCAATTTATCTTCCTCCAATTGAAATCATTGTTACAGCAGATGAGGTTTATCAAGTTTATCAAACAAAAACAGCAGCTCCTACATCCAAATGAACTCAAATGGAAGGCATTCATTTGCACACCACTCCCCTCCTTCCCAATTCAAGTAACAACTAATTTGGTAGGATGTGAGCTCCCCACTATCTCACTAGGCAGGCTGGGACTGCTCATCACTGAACTGGTTCAGAACCATCCACTTGTGTGTGCAAATGACTGCAGCTTCCACAGCCAATGCTTTTATTGCCTACACAAATGACACATTTTTCCAGTAGGCTGCAGGAATGACAGAACATAAAGCTCCTTAGGACCTACAGTCAATGCCACATCAGGACTTAAATTTAGGATTTAGGCTCCTCCACTAAAACCCTTAGGCTTCCAGACAAAAGTAATGCCCCTTTGCAGTGGTATGTGAAAATTCCTGCTTTCCTCCTGCAGCTCCCAACTGATGTGAGCTTTCCTCCTCCACAGAGGCTTGGTTAGATCAGATCAGATCCATTCTCCAGAGCACAGCTTGTCTTGCACAGGCACTGAGTGCACACACAGACCTCTGCAGTGAAGTGAATCCCTGTGGAACACAACTCATTTTTGTGCGCTGGGCACGTGCCAAATGTCCCAAACTGACTCAGGAGGAGGAAATGACCATCACCACCAGGTCAAGAAGGCATAGCAGTGCTCACCCAGCATTTGCTCAGCACTTTTCATCACTTCTCTGCAGCTCTGCATGCTGCTGACTAGCAAAGGCAGGGGTTGAAACTGCTATGCCAGGGCTTGTTCCAGCTTGGCAAATTCAATTAAGTACAGCAGAAAAAGTTCTTCTCTGATAGAGCCAAAGATTCTTTGGCTAAGCTGACTAAATCAACTGCTGTATCTACAAAATGACAATCCCACCATTTTTGTCTTTACTCTTCAGAAGTTTATTCCCTGCAACTCCCTCTTTTTTATTTTTTTTAAGATGTAGAAAATACAAAGGCTACACAAAAAAGATACTGAGGCTCCTATACCCACCACTTCAATAAATTTGATAGCTCCAAAGCTGCAGTATATACACATTGCCAAAAACCTGGAGTCCACAAATGGACTATAAAGAACTTGTTGGCATCTCAAACTGAATACTCATTTTAAATATAATCATAAGACAGCTACCTAGAAGTCCTTGATGCAAATTTTTCTTAAACAAAACCCTTTCAATTTTTATCTGATCCTCTTAAGCTAATGACTGCACTTCTGTGAAGCTTCTGTGTCACCCTGTATTTTAGTGAAAGTCAAGAAAGTCTCAGCTTTGGAAATTTAAAATTAACTGCATGAAAATCATGGGCTTCCTCAAGCATACTTCCAAGGGTCCCATACAGGTGTTGGGACTTGACACCATGACACTGCTGCACCTAAAAGGAAACAGAAGTTTTTCTGCTGCTTGAAAGGAGTTTAGGAGGTAGCTGAATGGACTCACTCCTGGGACATACATTTCATCACTGAACCATCATCACATCTTCAAAGAAAACCATGAGCATCAGCTATCCAAAGCTGTCTAGATTACATATCCAGACATGACAAGCCCTTCCTTGGCAAAGTATTTAAATTCCACAAAACAGCCAGGTAGATGACCTAGGAGCCTGATTCAGTAGAAGCAGCCTGTGTTCAGACTGCCTACTATGGATCAGCTCTCATCTTCATATAAGAGCTGGGTACCCCCTCATTTAAATTAATCCTATTGACCAGGAATGTCATTTTTCTGGGCCTCAGGTCTTTGTCAAATAGTGTTTTCCACCCTTCAGAGGAAAATTTGGCAGAGGGACAGCCTATCAGCTCCTGCAGCAGAAAGCTCAGTACAGAATCAGGCCACCACATCAAAGACAGTCATTTACTCCTTTAATTCCCTCAAAAAAAAAAAAATCCTCTTTTCAGTGCTGCCTGCACAGCACTGGCTCAGGCACAGCGCTGTGAGGAGAGCCAGGGCAGGGAAGCAGAGCTGCTTGTGCTGTTTGCCAGCTGATGACTGTGTTTCCTTCTGCCAGCAGGGCAGGGAAGCCAGCAAGCCCCTTCTCCCCCACCAGCCCCCAGCACCGAGCCACTTGCCAGGGCTGGGAGCAAGTCTGGAGAGCAGGTTGATCCAGGAACAGCCAGAAACACAGCACTTGGGCAGCAGGAGCACGAGCCCCAGTGCAGCCTGCCAGCTCTCTGCCAGTGGCTGGCACACACTGGTGTGCAGGAGGGTGACAAGATGCCCGGGATGTCTGCAGAGGCACGCCCTGGGCTGCTGTGTTTGGGGGCAAAGGGAAGGTGCCAGTTTCCTTTGGCTGCCATCACAGTCTTACTGTGACATGCAGCAGCAGCATATTAACTCACTTGTCACAACACAGCACTTCCAGCCCCATTTCTAGTGATGCTCCTGTGTACCTGCACAGCTACAGTAGCCACACCAGTCTCTCCCCTTAATAAAACAGAAAAATGTACTGTAAGAGTGTTAGGAAGGACTGCACCAGGAGAGCAATGGGCAGGACCAGAATCCAGGATCTCTTTGTAGTGCTGGAGGTCCTGTTCATCTCCAGCTGTAAATAAGAAAACTGCAAAAGCTTTACCTTACTAGTTACATTTGCTAAATCCTGCAGCAGGATGCCTTCCTGCCCTCCAGACCTGGATTGTGCAGCTCTGTGCTTCCTCCAGTAGTTATACATAGAAACAATCCATTAACAGGTTACGGCACAGCACATAAATAGACTGTATTTGTCAGCATGTCTGAGCCCTACAGGTCGGCTGGTCACTTTATTTAAGAGACTCTGCAGCAAACTCACTGCAGGAAAGCAGGAATTTCCACTCTGGATTATAGGGGCAGAATATGTTCAACTGTTTTTCTGCTGTTTTTAAGGAAGCATAAGACAAAACTTCAGCACAAGAGAAAAATCAAATGAAAGCTGAACATTATTTCGTGTCCAATCTGTGCCTTATATGCTGATGTAGCAGAATAAAGGCAAACAACCTGAATGCAGCCAGATGTTGCATTTCAGAGTTTGGGTGGGGGCTGAAGAAAAGAATAGAACCCACTCTGGGGATCAGCATGCACATTCTAAAATACAAATGTTTTAGAAGACGTCAACACATCACTAATGTTATTTGGATGTTCAGCTTGCCTGACGAAGGGCAAAAGGGAGTCCTGCTATTAATAAACTGTGTTTAGTTTTGAAATTTAAAGCTCAAACATAAGGGCACAGCAGTTTTGAAGAAAAAGACCCCAACGTTTTCAGCATGCAAGCTGCATCACTTCTCCACCAAAACTCGCTTTTAGGAACAGATGGCAGCCTGCAAGACCTACAAATCCTTTGTCTGGAGTGGCAAACTAGGCCCTATTGCCCATCAAAGTCAACCATCACATTGTGAAGCACTGACCCTAACAAATCCATTATGTTTCTTTCTACCACAACGCTAAACCAAACAAAATGAGTCAGACTTACTAAGAAAGGGTGAGGGATTTTAAATCCCTTTCCCCACCATCCCTGCAAAAATAAAGACAAAGGGGGGAGTCTGCATTGACCCTCCACTGATGAGCCCTGCCATGAGAGCTGCCCCCTTGGGCCAGGCTGCCCCAAGGAGGATGGATTTGGGGCTGGAGCATTTATAGGGCACAGTGCAATGGCTTTGGGATCAGCACGCTCTGTCAGTCAAACTACCCACACAGGCAAAAGTGAATATCCCAAGCAGGAAAGAAAGGCCCTTATTCAGGCTGGCTGAATAATTAGGTCTGATGTGCTTTGTAGTTTCTCAGCCCTCCCTTTGCAGCTCTGAAGTGCTGAGCAGATAGAGGTGGGGAAAGCTCTTCACAGGTACTGCAGGGAAGAGAATATATGTTTTTTCTTGTCTGCCAGCTGAATCCAGGCAATGTGAAGACACAGGAGCTCATATCAAAGAGCTGCTTATCTTCAGTCAAGGGAGAAAACAACAGAGAAGCCTACTGAGGTGGTGATGGACGAGGCGATGATGTGGAAAGGCCCGAAAAGCCTTTTCCCTGCTCTGGCTATTTGGTGCATCCTGACACACAAAAAGAAACACCCATCAATGGTGCTCTCGGCAGACACCTCCCAGCAAGGAACACTTTTATCAAAGAAAAGATCTCGCTCAATAGCAGTGGGTCCAGTTTATGAACAATTCAAATCACTTTCATCTCACATATCAAAAAACAAGAGACAACAAGAAAGTCAGCATCACCAGAGCAACAGTTTGGTTGGATTCTTCACACCCGGATAAAAATTGCTCCCCATCCCCCTTCCTTTACTGGTTTGCTTCAGCATAAAACAATCTCTCAAGGACATGGCAACAACGACACTGAAATTCAAAGCATTGAGATCAAACACATGAAGCTGACGCTCATTAAGGGTAAATTATGTCACCTATCCAAAGGCTCAAGCTTATTATTTAAGACAATACAACAGTCATTAATCACAGCCATTGTGTACTGCTCGAAAGGCTCTAGGAAGCTAAAGAATACAAGGGAGATTTATTATGCTACAGTGCCAGATTTAATTACATGGTTTTCTCCTCAGCATCTCGCCACTTGTAGTTCACCACCTGTTTGCACCAGAGGACCTGAAATAAAGACGCGCTGCCCTTGGGCCAGGCACACAAGAGAAGCTTGTGCTGCACTCTCCTGTGGCTGCTGTAGCAGAACAGACATTTTGGGGGATGCTGGCAGCCAAATCGCTTGTGCTGAGCTACTGTTTTCCTTTGGAAGTTTTAAATTTCCAGTTCCTTTTCATACATGTGCATATGCAGAAAAAGCACACCCTTGAGGCCATGAACAAGGAGAAACAGGTTGCTGTCTTTTTCCTAAAGCTGCAGCACAAAGACCCATGCCCTCACCACCACAACAATGTATTTAAGCAGTATGTCTGTCTGCTGGCAGCCCTCTGAGTTTGCATTTTCTTCTATAAATATTTAATGTAGAAGAACTGTTCATGTTACCCACTCTGACCGAAGTGTTTTGACAGCCATGCTCACCACATGACAATGATGCTCTATTTAACACTGCAGCTGCAGACAGGAAGATTTGGTTTCAGTTTTATACAATATTGTGAAACTGATGACCTCCTACAAATAAACCACTTAATACATTTTTAAGGAGCAGAATTTAAATGCATTAGCCAGACAATTGTTAGTAAGCCACTACAAGAAAGAAGAACAGAAATTTCATTCCCGAATACAAAAGCCTACTTAAATTTAACTGCAATTCCTTTCTTATTAAACCTATTCAGATGGTGACAATTAAAGACGATCTAGTCTGCAAAAGCTAAGTAGCCTCCTGAAACTGTTTTCTCTTATAGCCAGAATAATTCCCAAACTTTCTGGACCACATATTGTCATCATCAGCCCTCAGAGGCCTCTACACACTTGTACCAGCCAGTTAATTGACTACACACAGATGATGATGATGGCTCAGTGGATCACTGGGCTGGCCCCAAGGGAGGTTTGATCCCAGCCTCTCTCTAACATACAAAGACTCAGCATGGTCTAGCAGCACCTAACCAAGAGTCAGTGTTTCACCTCTGAAGACAGCAACATTTTTTCAAGTAAAGAAAAGTCAGGGAAATAAAAAGGCCTAAGTAACCCAGCCAGTCAAACCCACACAAACAGCTCTGCTACTGTTAGCTATGCAGAAAGGCACTTTAACATGGAATCACTTAAGCACAGTTTGGGGGAAAAAATGTAATATAAGAGCAAGAAACGGAGTCAGCAATGTTTATCATTCCCCACATCCCTGGGCCCCCGGGGGTCCTCTCAGTTACCCAGGGGCTCATTAATGCATTCATCTGTTACAAGCTTGCTGGAAGCATGGAGCGATGCCACTTTGGGGTGAGCAGATTAATCAAGCACAGATTGCCAACCTTCCACTGCAAGGCAATGCCATCTCCTTCTGGGCTATTTCAGCAGGCAGATTCAGCTGGATATTGTCATTTACTTCCAAGACAACTCATAAATGCCAAGTGATTAGCCATCCCTTGCAGCGCCTTTTACTGGAGTTACTCAAAATTTAATGCACTAAATACAGTTTTATGACTCCTAATGCAGCATTAGCACTTTAATATATCAGACTAGAGATTGTCATTCTGAACAATATCATCAGAAAGGTCAGAATAGCATTTTAGAACAATAAAGCATGAGGATGAGCTGGTTTTTTCTTGAATGTAGAAAGAGGGAAGATAAGAAAAGAAAAAGATATTAAAGAACTCACAGAAGCAGAATATGCTGGGGAAGAATCTCCCATTCAGTATATTTTGAAGAAATACAGAGGTGTTTTTCCATAGATAGATCTCTGGATGTAATAGTACCAACATAATCAAGCTCCTACATCCTTTCATTGGGGCTGAGGAAGGACTTGGACCCTGCAAACAACCATCTGAGAACTGCTATTTATTGCCAAACATAGCTTTGTTCCCACTGCCTGTTATCACACTGCAGGAGCTGAGACTGAGCAAGAAAGACTGAGGACAATGGCTTTAGCACAGCTGTAGGCTTTCACAGGTAGGGGTGAATAGCACCAGGAATTATGCAACAGGATGGCAGGACAGGAGTCACGGTGCTCTCATCTGCAGCTCCTTTTGCTCACACAGGCCTGCTAGCTCCAACAGTCCTTCCTTCCTTCCTTTCCCCTCAGTACCAGGGGCTACCTTTGGGCAGGAGGCAGTGCATGCTCTGCTTGGATCCCACTCTGGGGCTGCCAATTACTGCCAGGACACCCTCATGCAGGGGCCTCCCTTGCTTTAGAAACTGCTGCTGCTTTTCCTACAGCCTTTGTGCTATTGTGTTGCAGCATATGTCACAGCTGAGACGGCCAAGACACACAGAGTATCACCAGACAATTTCCGAAGGCTTTAAGCACTTACCCAGAGTAACACCAGTGCACATCAGGTACCTGCCCATACACAGTAACACCATACCTCATCAGGTACCTGCCCACACAGAGTAACACCATACCTCATCAGAAGGTTTTAAGCACTTGCCCATACAAAGTACCACCCTGTCACTTCCCAAGGCTGAAAGTATCTACCCTTCTTCCTCTCCAACCTTTTATAGCCATCATCCTACATGCTTTACACCTGTGTGCCCTCTGTTCCCCTTGGTGATTGGTCAGTGCCCCTGGGCACTCATTGCCCTCAATGCTGCTCACCTGTCCTGCACAGCTGTAGCCCATTGGGGATGAGGCTCAGCCACAGCCCCACTCCCAATTACCACAAACCATGTACCTACACGATATTGGAAGGTTAATTAGGATCTCTGCTCTAGCTGCAGGGACTTCACAAAAAAAAAAAAAAAAATCCTCTTTGTTTTCCATTCCATCTCTGACAAAATTAAATTGACATGTTTGCTCAGAAGTTGGTAGATAAGATTGGGGGGAGGATAAGATTGGTTGGGGGAAGGGTTGGTATTCTGACTTTTTTTTAATAAAAAGGAAACAAGCCTGGTGTGATCATGTTATCAATCACTCAAGCTGAGTTTTGAGTGTGATAACACTGCACTATTAACAACACAGATGGTCTCCTGCTTAGTTAGCATCAGCTTCCCTTTTGAGTTATTCAGTGCATCACAAGCAATACTGGGACACGGTCAGAAGTCATTGTCACAAAGTGCTGACAAAATATGAACCAATAACTGAAACCCAATACCCACTTTGAATTGCAGATAGCTTTCAGATCATTATCACCATAATGTATGATCTGTGTCTTGGACACACCACTGCAATGACTGCTCTGAGTGATGCACTCTCAGCTCTGGGGCAGACCTAAATCTGTGCCTTTTCTCCCTGGTTCCTGGACAAATGGCTCTGCCAGCCCCAGCACGGACCTGAAGGGAGGAGCATGAATACAACCAGGCCCCCAGACAAATGTTTTGTCATTCTTATTCCCACTGAAAGCACAAGAGCTGAACTAATCGAGGCCCGAGCTCCTGGGTCACAGCCAGGGCACCCACGCCAGGGACCTCGGCCCTTTCTCACCTGCTGACAGGGACAAAGCAGGGCTGAGGGGCCTGAGCTCATTAAGGCACAGCTTTCATGGGAAGTTCAGCACACAGGAGGCTGGAGGGATATTTTTTTTTTGTTTTGGTGGTTGTTTTTTCTTAGCAGTATGTTACACTGAGCAAATTTCAACAGGGTTCTTTCTTTCCCCACTCAACTCACCACCCTGTGGGCAGCTCCAAGTAGAGAGAAACAAAGACATGGGCATGGAAATGACAGTAAGTTATTATCCAGAACTGCTATTCTGAAAGTTAACATCTCCCACCACCATTCCCCTTTGGCTGAGTGCAATAGCAGACCATGGTTACAGCTGCCTCACCCCATGCAGATGTTCATATTTATACAGGAAAAAAAAGATTACTTAATAGCATTCCCTACACCAGGATTCTTTAATTCTTAGTCATTCCCAAATTTCAGACACAAACACTAGACAACACATCCCTGCTTGAATTAAGAGAGTCAAACAACATCTGCTGTCATACTCACTAAAGCCAGAAAGAGTCAATATATTTGCAAATATTTCGTAAGAAAAACCCATCTTGAACAGCATCATCTTGGAAAAAGGCTAAACACCCAATCCATCCATGCTGAATAGCTGCTATCCTGATTTCCAGAGATAAATGTTGTCCCTTAATAGATTCACAGCAATAGAAGTTACAGACAAAGGCTGACAACCCCAAAAGCGGTGCATTAAAGACACGGTAATATCATTCTTCCTGGCCTTGATATTTCTGCAGTGCTTACAAGGCATCACTACAGCAAAATACATCCTTTACACACAGCTTTACACACACCTACCATCAGTCATTTTTATAAAGCACCTGGCAGTTTTCAAGCAATGTGAGTCATGACCAATATTTAATCTTCAGATCCTCACAAAATTTTAGGGGGTTGGGTGTTTTTAGTGTTTCTGTTAGTTTTGTTTGGATTCTTTGGTTTTGGGATTTTTTTTAACAAAAAGTGGGAATTCTTCTTCAAATACTTGGTGCTGTGTATTTTTATACAGCCATACTGGAAGAATAAAAGTGAGAAAGGACAAAATCTACATTACAAAAAAGTCCCATTCTAGAAACAGTGCAGCAGCCCTTTATCTCTTCCACACCAGCCAGCATCACAGCTTAGAGAAAGTCTGTGTTAACAGAGCTGGTGTTTTGTTTTTAAGCATAAAATTGTTCTTCATTTTAAATTCATGTCAGAGTATTGCACAGCATAAAACAAACAAGAATACCAAGTGGGAATGCTGATAGAAAAATAGTATTGTGTGAATAACTAACTCATCAGCAAATCCTCCCCTCCCTCAACAATGAAAAGCCAAATATTTATTCAATTGCATATTGCATTCTTTGCTCAAATACTTCATAATTTGAATTTAAAACAACAAATCTCAATTTTCTTCCCTGGGCATCTCAGGGGAGACCAGAGGGCCCAGCAGAAGGTATTTACACCATCTGACTGGATTAATCTCAGCAGCAATCTGGAGAGAAAGCAGGAGAGGGGGGCTCTTAGATGATTTAGACCCTCCAGGCAGGCTCCAGGCCAGCGAGAACACAGACTGCAGAACCTGTCAGACACCTGAAGTCAGTGTAAGCAATACCTATTTGGACCATGACAGCAGCATCCTCTTCCAGAAGGCTCCAGCTGATTCCAGATGCTGGTCAGTCCAAAGCAGGCTGCTTGGCCCATCTAATCAATATTTCATTGAGGAATTACCAGATAAGTGAGCTCTGGGTTTCATCATTTCATTACTTAGAGCTCAGCCCTCTTGTGTTTCAGTCACAAGGGACTCAAAGCACCTCTGACACCTGGGCAGCCTCGTGTAAGGAGCAAACATGCAAGGAACAAAACAAAAATGGTGATATTTGATTTTCCCTTGTAAGTGCAGCTCCTGCTCCCACAGGTGACACGGCATCGCGTGCCACCGCATGCCAACCCGCTTGTACGTGCCAACAGCTCTGCATGGGAATGAGCAGGGCTTTACAGAGATGCTGAGGGGAAAATGCAAATTTACACAAATAACTGCAGTCATCCGTGAAAAGCAGCAGCCACTACACACCCATGGCAGTTGAGCTTGGCTCCTTTTTTTTTTTTTTTTGTTTAATCCTGTCATTGTTTACACAGAATGGTGTTTCAGATTAAGCCCCCTTACCCTTCCACATGTTAGTCTTTAACATGACAAGAGAATACCGAGAAGGGGGCGGACAGAGGATACTTCTGGCTTTCATGCTGTGCAACTTGCCACTCACACAGCTTCAAAGCATGATTTGACTCCATATCAAGCTTGATATAAAGCTTACTAGGTTTTCTTTTAAGTGCTACTAGATCCCAGAATTATTATTGCAATTTGATGGCTAAAATGACTGTAAAGCAAATTCAAATTCATGCTCCAGGGTGAGGGGGGTGCTTACTCTACAAGACTGACATATTTAAACATTGCCTCTGAACACAAACCAAGAACAGCTGACGTGTTTGTAAGAAATTGTGAAGAGAACAAGATTTCTTTACAGATCCACCAAAAACAGACCCCTCACACCAATATCATATTCTAGTAAGAGTTAATTTTTGTACTATCACTTGAAGCAGGTCACTGAGATCTTGCAAAGTACTTCAAACCATAGAAGTACTCTTCCTATTCCTCTGTCCCATGGAATATTCTTCCCATTTCACTCTTCAAGCATCTGCTTGGATGTTGTGATGTTGTTTTTCATGGCTTGGGTAGGCATGGAGGTAGAAGCAAGATCTCAGACCTCAAAGGAGAATGGCTTCATGTTTTCAGCCAGGCACTTCCACCAAGCCTAGGACACCCTAACCAGAGAACCTTCAGCTGATCAGATGATTAAGAATTATCTTTGACTCCAAGCAAAAAGCACAAATGGAGTTGTTTATATTTTCATACTCTTAATGAAACGGAAATTTCTTCCACCGTGCCTATATTTGACACCTCAGCAGTCTATCACACATTAGTCATTCCCCCAGAATGTTTCTTTTACTATGATGACCCATCACCATTTCTTCCCTAATGACTTTTGGGATTATCTATATGGCTAATATGATCAAAAAAACCACAGTGAAAGCTTACTGTTTCCTGACCAAATTTAGTTTTCCTCAATGCAATTTTTCCTACTGTATATATTTTTGCTATTCACTGGTTAAGAGGTAAATAATGAAAAAAAAAACCAAGAGAAGGGCAAAATTTGTAGGCTCAGTCATGAGCTATACAGAGATTCACATATTCCACACAGTTCCTCTACATGCACACCAGAAATGGCTCAATAAGAAACTCTTTCCACATATGTAAGTGGTCCTACATGATCTCAAACAACACCAGCCAAAGATCACAGCTTTAACTGCATCAAAGTGCACGCACTGTTTGTTTTTTCCCCTTCATTCAAATTTCTCCTTGAGTCCAGCCCTCATTGCAACAGACCAGAACTGCAGCAGGAGCAGTGTGCCAGCCACACACCCAGTGCCAGCCCACGCAGAGCCTCTGTGGGCTGTACACTTGCCAGCATGTTTTAGGGACAAGCTGGCATTAAGGACAACTTGATTAGCCCATGACAAGCAGGTGAAAGAGGGCAGGCAAGAGAGCTCTGACACCCCTGCCCTGCTGGCTTACGTGCAGCTTTCCTGAAGCAGCTGATTTTGGAGTTATTCCTGCATGGAGCTCTGCATTGGCACGGGCAAGCTGTGGGAAGGGTGTCAGGGCACTGGCACAGCTCCTGCAGCACTGGGAAAAGGCTCTGGCGAGGACACAGGAAAACAGCTGAGCAGAGAAATCAATATTACAGTCACGCACCGCCCTGAGCAATTCTGACATACTTATGGTTACTGCTCTTCCGTTTGCAGGGCGGTGGGCATCACTTTCCACCCGATGCCACCATCCTCCAGCACCCTGAGGACAGGACAGAGGTGGACACCAACAGAGGAGCCTCTCCCCTGGCAGCAAGACCTTGATCTCAGGCTCACACCACCAGCACATCTGCACCCTCCCCACTGACACACGACCGTGCCGATCCCAATCCGGTGCTGCTGCCACACTCCCTGGGACGTGCCACGTTTGTGCCACATTTGTATCCCGGGGCTCTGTGCCCCAGGCACAGGCTGTGTGCCACCTTTGTCTGCCAGGGCTCTGTGGCACAGGCTGTGGGCCTGGGACCCCGTCTCTCCACAGCCACTGCAGCACTAAGCCACCAGGATGGGGCCAGCAGTGACTTCAGGCTGCTGCGCAGGAACAAGATTAGGGCTGGATTTAGGTCGTTCTCCTAAAGGACAGCAGCTCAGCCATTCTGCCCGGCACTGCTTTGATCACTGCTGCAATTACAGAGTGTGAAGGAAAAGGGCTGCCTCCTGCACTGTTCACAGGGCAGTTCTGGGATCCTCACTGAAAAAGCCCCCTCACGTACACTATCACACCTTCTGCTTCTCTGCCACTGCAGCAGCCACTGGCAGCCCAGCAGCCTCCGAGTGTGCAAGAGGCTTTAGTCTGTCTAAGTGGAAATCAAAACAGCAGCTTATCTGGCAAGCAAAGTACAAGAAATTCTCTTTGGTTTAGCATTAGTGAGTCAGTGCTATTGATAGCAACAATGGTGTTTTTCCAACCCCATCAGTACCTTATTTTCAAAGGAATACGTAGAAAAAACTTAGATGAAGGCAAATGTATAACAGAATAATCACATCAGGGCTGGGTGAGCATTTAAATCCTGCATTTCTCTGGCATATATGCAGATAGAGAATGAAAGTGCTATTGCTGAAACACAGCAATACATCACAGCCATCAGCAATTCCACAAACTGGTGTGTTATCCAAGCCAGCAAGAGAGAGTTACTCCTTATTAAATGGAGATCATACTTATCAATAATATTGACAGTTCTTTATAAAAAGCACTGACTCCTTTGGCTGCAGAAATCCTCCTATAGGAACTAAGTCTTTAATGCATAATTCCGATTTTTTTTTAAATAAAATTACAACCTTTGTGCTATTACAGTGGAATTCGGGTTTCCTCCAATAGCAAAAAAAGAAGAAGGAACCATTACAGCAATTATCCATGTCACCACCTTTGAAGATGTAGAAGAGAGCAGAAACATTATTTCTGTTTCAGCATCCAATTTTGGTTTCCCAAAAGCAGGGATTATCTCCATGTTCCTTTAACTAGAAAAGCAACACTTCATATATGCAGAATAAGATTTGGTTTCACATGAACAAAATATTAACCCAGCTTAGATTTTTATCAAACAGGTTTCCTAAATGAATGCACAGTATTTCCCTATTATTACGACAGTTCACAAAAAATGACATTTACTTCAATAAGCTGGCTAGTCCATCCAATCCCTAATCCACGAGACTTGGTTTTTTCTAGCTATAATGTCAGAAGATTTAGTGCTGCATTTGAGCATCACTTCTTAAGGGGGGCTGGAGAAACTCTTGAATTCCATTCCTCCCACAAGCCCTGCAAAGATGAGAAATCCTATGCAATCGACTTCAACCACTTCTGAGGAGCAAGTTCTGTTAACTTGAACAGCATAAACCATCTCTGCCTCTACTTGCACCATTCTCATCCACATCCAGGTTACTTAATCTGGACAATCCCTCCAAAAATGCTTTGTGCAAATCTGGACCACGCTTAAAAGCGAAAAGCAGAACCTCTGTGGCCTGCTTTCCATTTGCGTCAGATGCGTAAGTCACGAACAGGAATCGCAACTGATCAGATATTCCTCGGCAGAGGGAAACTTAGTCTATTTCCAGCAAACTAGGAAAAAATCCAACTGCCTATTTTCAGAAAAGCCATGCACACAAGAAGTTGTATGCCTGTAGTAATGCCACCGAGTTTTCTGGCAGCGCACAGCCCTGGCACGGAGGAAGCGCGAAGGAGAACGGCGCAGGCGGCGGGGAGGCTCCGCGGGGTGTCGGCACGCAGGTGCCAAGCACACACAAGGACAAAAAAGTCTTTTCGCTTTCTAAAAATAAGAGCCTACTAGATAAGAAGCACAGTTAGCCAGACTGCAGCATGCCCTGTTTGGATTTTACCATGTCATTGAAGGGAAATTAATTACCAATATGTGGATATTTTGTAGGGAAACAGCATAAGGTAGAAGAAATGTGCATTTTCCCCAAGACATTCAGCATTTTCAGTCAGCATGACCAGTATCCACTCTCTGCTTTGCTGGCCATTAAAATAAAGAATTTGATCTTAACAGTAGGGTAATGAAGCTCCCTAGAGTTTTCAAGCACACACTGAATAGGACAGTAAGACATTGAATCTTTACACAATGGCCACAACTAGACAGTGTAATGTAACATTTACAGCTCATGTGTGGAGAAAAACCCTATAAAAATCTTATAAGCAGCAGGCAGGCAGTCATAACTCCACCAATATTCACATTCTAAGACAGAGAAGGCACCATCCAAAATGGTCCTTCAAGTCCCAGTTCCCACACGGGCTTACTGCACCTTCTCTTCCTCCAAACTGCACCTTCAATGGAGTTCTTCCATTTCAGAACAAAACACCCATCCCTAATTCTCTCCCTACTCTCCTTCAGAGCATTAAATTACTTCCCCAATTAAGTATATTTCATGTTCTTTTTAACCGAGTCACGTGTACTCTGGATTTTTCTAAATTGTAGTTTGTGACACTCAAACAAGATACTACAAAATTTAACATGTTCCCCAAGCAAATGCTAAAAGCTGCTACAGCCAGAAAACCTTGTGCCCTGCACATATAGCTCACTATAGATGAACATGAAATTCACATAGTATGAAAAAACATATGATAGAAACAATTTAATGAACAATTAGGTCTTTTTGTTAAATGCAGTGTTAAATATTTACTATAACAAATTCATTTGAGCACATGCAATTCCAAGGCTGATAGTCTCAAAATGGCTTCACCTGAAAGAAGCAGGCATGAAGAGGAAAGGGAACTGAAATTTATTTTCCATCAGCCCTACACATGACAGAAAAGCTCCCTTTACCCTATTTTAGGGGAATTCAACAGGGCAATGAAACCAATACTGAAATTTTCATGCTTTTCAAGATATTTCACATCAAATACCTTGCTTTCCTTTTATGACCCCTCCAACTATTAAACACCCAGAAATCCTTAGATAGTTTCCTTTCCTCCTTCAGTCCCTGGAGAGAGCCTGGAAAAGAGTCCCTGGGGAAAAAAAAAAGGGGATTTTTTTTCCCTCCATCCTTGAGTGAGAGCTTTGTGATAAGGGCCACAAGTGTTTTGACAACATCATAATCTACACACAATTTTGCTGTGTGCCTGGATACACTACCAAGTTGAGTAATAGGTAAACAGCTTTTAGCTGTTCAAAATTAGTTCACTTAAAAACCCCAAATCAGCCATCTGAAGAGCCAGCTGTGGAGCAACTCATAAAAAAAAAAATCTGTACCAGAAAACATCATGCATGCAAAAGACAAAAAAAAATCTAAGCAAAATGAACTGTTTGCTTGGTGGAAAATTCTCATCTACCAAGCTTATTTCAAGCATGAGCATCCATTCAGTGGAACAAGAAATATAAACCAAAATATTCTCCCCTAAAAGCATGTCAAAATGCTATACAACCATAAATGTTGATTTTATTTCATTTTCTGAACAAACCTATCAACACTACATGAATCAGAAAAGCAGTTCTTTGCTTTCACGAGTGACACTGAAATATTTCACTTCTTGCCTGATGCAGCAGATGAGGATTTTTTGGCGCTTTTTGCTGGTTTTAATTGAAGAGAGTTTTTGTCAAAAGATATTTTGGGCTTCAGGCAAGGAAAGCCTCCTCACTGGGGAGAGTCCCAGGCTGTCCCCAGGCAAGGCAGGGCACAGGTCAGGGAGCTCCAGGTGACGCCAGAGCTGACCCACAAGCAGCTCCTCAGCACACCACGTACCACGGGGAGCTGCCTGAATATCACCACAGGGTTCACCTCAGATTCTCAGATTTTCTAACTTCTGCTTCTCTCTTCATGGGAGAGGCCCTTGCGCCTCCAAAGCAGCAGCAGAGCTCCTCTTGTCCCTTCTCCTGCTCTTTGCTCAGCCCCAAGGCAGCTGCAGCAGTCAGAGCTGGGGTGAGCAGGATCCTTGTGAACACTGGCTGCCAAGGGATTCACGGGTTTGGGGATAAGCAGGTTCTTGATTACTTTTTTTTTTTTGCTGAACTGGGGATGATCTGTGCAGAAGCTTAAGTCACAGCAACTTTTCATTGATGCCTTGTGACTTACCTCAACAAGCTCTTGAAGCACAAGGACAGCAAGATGTAGCTACCACAGCTACATAACACTGAAAGAACAGGGTCATTTACTTCCACAAAGAATCTTAAGAACATTTTTAGAAAGAACAGCCATTTGTGGGTTTCTTGTGATAGAAAAGACTTTCTGCTTCCTCAAGCATCTTTCTCCCCACCCATTACAGCAGAGAATTCCATTGTAGTACCTTGGTTTTTGAAGCCTGTAGCACAGATTTCTAGATGGGCTCTCACTACCACCTGCCTACAGCAGGATCAGTACTCCCCAAGCTTTAACAGAAATGTTTTCTCAGCTACCTCTCAAACCAGAGTTAATTTTTCCATGGCTGTATTGTATTTGTGGCTCACAGCACTCCCTGTTCCTCCCCAGCATTTCCCACTGCTGAGCTCCCAGCTGATAGCAGAAAGCTCGTGTCACGAGTCCCTAAAAATATAACATTGCTCAGTGGCAATGTTAAGTCCCATCATATTTCTGTTACTCCACTTCTTCCTCTATCACATCCCAACCCTCCTAAAGTATTAAGAATGCCTCCAGAACTGGCATTACCAAAAGTGTTTGTATGTCCAAACCATATTGCTGGACCTTGCCTAGTTGAAATCAGCTACAAAGACATTGCTTCAAAAATTACTACTTTTGTTAATTTCTCTTTGAAATTATTCACAGCTGCACTGTATTTTCTAAATGGGTCTATCCTGTATGTGCCAAAATCACTTTCTTTCACTGAAAAATGAAGAGGGGGATTACTTTAGCTTTGAAATCTGCTTAGTGTTGCTGGAGCAGTCCAGCCAAACCTACTGAATGACCACAGTCGAGGCACTACATTTGCACAAACCCACCACATTCAGGCTGCCCTTGAGCAGTGCTCCCCAAGAACACAGCTGGGAACCTCCCTGGGAAATGGTGCAAAAATCAGCAAAAGACAACTTGGAAAGCCTGGGTACATCAGGGAAACACAGCCTACCAGCCACCACAGCTTTAAAAAGAGTTTCTTTTCAGATAGATGACTCCAACTTTAGGTAGCTGAAACCCCAATAGGTCACACCATGCAAATCAAACCCTGCACACCATCAGCTGGGAGGAGGCTCCTGGGAGTCAGGAGTTTTCTACTAAAAGCAGCAAAACTGAAAACACACAGCTGTGGTCACAAGTACATGCGAAAAAGCAAAGAGATGAAAATACATTTAGCTAATGCTTCAACTTGGAGTCCCCAGGGTTACCTCCATACAGTAGTGTGTGCTTCCTGCCAAGGGTAGAGACTTAGTTACCCTGCCTTAAGGTAAAGCTCCCTGGAAAGTTGTTCCTTGGAAACATACGTGCATCCACCCCTTTCACTGGTGACAAAAACATGAACTTCAACCAGTGTACATTGACCAGCGATACAGATCATCGTGTCTTTCTCTTACACAACCAGAAGGCAAGGTACTTCCTGATGCAATAGCTGCAGAGACCTCAGTAGGATCCCATCCCCAGGATCCCACTGCCAGGCACAGGGGCTCACAGCTGCCTTCAACTCCAGCCACACACAGCTCCTTTGCCTGCAGTGAGAACGCACAGGAATGGGCAAACATTGGCACTTAAACACTTCCAAACTCGGAACTCCATGAGGAAACGCTCAGCTTCCATGCAATTAAGCTCTGTTATTAAGCCTGAAGTTGATCAAATTTTATATGTAAAAACCTGACTTAGTTTCTCTTGCATAAACAAAAGTGACATTGAGGAAGAACTGCTGCCTTATGCCAACATAATCAGCTCATATCCAGTCATGAATCCACCAAAAATAAACATTTTAGAAAATGTATTTGAGCCTACAGCAATAGTTTTGTTCCTTTTTTCTGTAACATTTTTGGGGTAGAGAGGGAAAGAAGAATGCGGGAAGATTATTTCTGAATAGACATAAGGTGCGAATAAACATAATAAGAAAGATGAGATTCCATTAATATATTCAGTTCTTCCCAGATCCCTCCCCCTCCTTTCCAGCGCAGAGACTGAAGAAAACCCATCTACCCCGGCAGAAAGCTCGGTCATTCGGCTCCCTCCAATTCCGTAGCCCTGGGTTCCCTTCTCTGCCGGTGGCACCCGCCGGAGGCTGCCTGTCCCCGCCACCGCCAGGGACCGGGGCCAGCGGGGTCAGCGCAGCCCGGCCTGCGGGGATCGGCGCATCCCGCGGCCGAACGCTCCCCACATCCTCGGGGGATGCTCCACCAGCCCCTCCGGGGGAGGATGCTTTATCCTCCAGAGTCGCTCCCTCTCAGCGGCTCCCACCGGCGCGGCGACCCCTCCTCTTCCTGCCCTCCTCGGGGGGAGCAGACATTTTGAGGCAGCGCATCCCGCACGCCCGCCGAGAGCCGCAGCGGCGCGGGCGAGGCCTCCAGGCTCACCTGCCAGCTCGTCGGGCTCCAGCCCGCTCTCCGCGTCGATGCCGCACAGCACGAAGTAGTGGGCGAAGCGGCAGGGCGCCGCGCCGGGCCCGGGGTTGCCGCTCCCGCTCATCCCGCCGGCGGCGGCTCCGTGAGGCGGCGGCGGCGGCAGCAGCGCGGCTCGGGCCGGTCACGGCGCGCCGCCCCCCATCCCCGGCGGGGCCGCGCAGGCGGGCACCGAGCGGCGGCACCGAGCACAGAACGGGCGGGCGGCCCCGCTGCTGTCAGCTGAGCGGGGCGGGGACGGGCGGGACACGCCGCGCTGCCGGACCGCCCCCGCGGGGCATTTAAACCCTGCGCGGCCGCCCCCGCCCCGCGCCGCGGGCCCGCGTTCCCGGCGTGTGGGGAGAGCCGCGGGCGCCTTTGTCACCCGCTGTATCCGCGATGGAAGCCTAAAGCTCCCCCGCGTGTGAGCCGCAGAGGTTGGCTTTATTTAAATAAAGCAGGAGACGGTGCCGCTTCCTATCGGGAATGTCTCTTCCCCCCGCCCCAGGAGGGAGCTCCCCAGCCCCGCTGCCGGAACGCGCCGAGCCCCGCCCGGCGCTGAGCGCTTCCTGCGGGAATCCTGCCGGGGCAAGCGGCTGCTTCTCCTCCCCAGCCCAATGTGCAAGCAGCAGCCACCACCCGCGGCGGATGGCTTTTGTGCGCTCTCCATCCCCGCGCCGTGATGGATGGCACCCGTGCCACGTTACGGGAGAGCTATTTCTGGGCTACCCACACTCCGTTTCAAAGCAAAATCTAAAATGTTGCCTCATTCTTACTAGCCATTGTGCCGCGTCCAGAAATAAATCAGCATTATTTTACCCCCGCTGCTAGAATCCTTCTCGTTAGGATCGCCCGATGCCAAAATATTGGCAGCTCTGTCTGCGAGCGGCACCTACTTTTAAAGTGGCAGAGATGATTCTTTTGAAGTTGTAACTTTTTCTTCTCCAAAGTGATAAGATCCCCCCCCCCCCCGTCAATAATTTTGACATCTGGATATCATAAGGATATCATATCATTCAGTATTTTCCAGTATTATTCAGTATTCTGGATATCATATCATTCAGTATTTTCACTTTTATCCTTTTGTGTTTCATCTGCTTATTAGTCTTGCTCCATGCCACCTGTAATAATAAGTCTTGTCATTTTCTTACTGTGGACTCCTATGACCCCTTTATTTTACCTCTTAGCAGTGTGAATCACGTATTTTCTTTTTATGGTTTACATTTGTCCTTGTTCAACAAGTGCCTTTGATAAGGAAATGCCTACAAGAAATTGATAATTCATCCACCTTGTGTCATTTTATGGAGGTACATGGGGTAACTGTCTGACATGGAAGCCACCTAGGTCAGCATCTCTCTCTCTCTATCTCATCAAATTAACAAATTTTATGCTCTTTTATTTCTTAGCTTCCTCTAGTGTTCTAGTGAAAGCAGACAGGAGCTAAACTAATTTTTTCCCTTCCCAATAACTCCAATCTCCAATTAAAAAAAAAATTTAAAAAATTAAAAAGAAGACAAATCTCTCTCACAATCCCCAATTCTTGTAGTTGAAACACTCAGTAACAATCTGAACATTTCTGGAGCTGCAGAGAAATTTTCTGTGAGACTGGTAAATTTCTCGACTTTGCACCAGAGCTAGGTTGTTTTATTTAGTTTGGTTTGTTTATTAACTTGTATTTGCTTATTCAGCTTTGGGTCAGATGGTAAGAGCTTGACAAGTCAGTCTCTGACTCTCCTTCATAACCAAGTGCTTATATTGTAGGTATGTTTATTTTTTGAGGCCAGATGGCATGGATGTCTCCAGGAAGTCCAAGACAGAGGCTTCATCAGCCCCTCTAAAGGATGCTTCTAAAAATAACCCAAAAATTAACACAATAGTTCTGACCTTTTTACCTTAAGTAAAAACCAGCTGCTGGCTGGTTCTAGATTGTTTTGATTTAACTGTCTTCTGTACAGGGCATTTTATTCTTTAATGAAGTTCAGTGCACAGACACCTCAATCTCAATGAAATCAGTAGTGCATGTAGCATTAAACAAGAGGAAAAAGCACAACACATGGGATTGGAGGTGTAAAATTAATAAACTCATTTTTCCTGGGTTAGCTGTGAGGTTGAGCTCCCACTTCTATACGTGCAGCTGCCACAGACACTTTTTGTGGGGGAATTTTGTGGGGGCAGTGATTTGTTCTCCTAAGACAACTGATCTGCTGGGCACAAAAGTCATCCTAGTGAGGCCACTCAGATCTCTTGCCAAGCAGTGCCAGCAGACCCAGCTTGCCTGGGCTCTGGTAAGCCATGTTATGGCCCCAGGCCTGAATTTTCTCACCTAAACCCCTCCATCTAAGTTGTTCTCATATTCCCCTCCAAGCTGATCTAGCTTAGATACTGCATGTTGCCTTTGGGTATCTCTTTTCACTCTCATGGGTTTTTCTCCACTCCCATCCTGGCTCTCAACCCAAAGAATCTGTAACTTTTATTACATTTTAGCAGAACCTGGGCATTTTGGTTGTCCTTTCACCATCCAAAACCACCCTGTGCTGATCACCAGTGCCTCCTCAAAAAGGCTGCCCTGCTTTCAATACTTCTGCTCTACTTGCAACACCGAGTGCTTAAATTTTACAGAAGTCACAGCAGGTCCACGAAGGTGCTGTGGAGATTCTCGCAAGAGTGAGAGAAAAACAGAGATGAGGACTAAAAGCACCACAAAGTGCTGCACATACTAACTAACCAGGCAAATGCCATGAGAAAACATTTGTACAGCCTGGGAAGCAGCAGTGCCCGATAGGATTGTGCCATGAGACACATCTAGGATGATCAGAGACAACTGCCTGGGATTATGAGTATTTTTTTTCTTTTCACCAACAAAAAGTGTTAAAGTTCCACAAGGGATTTGAATAGGATGGGTGTCCTCTATTCAAATCGTATTTACAATAACCCCGGGGAGATGAGGTTTGTCCCTGGCACAGCAGAGCATAAAGCAGTGTCAGAAAGCACAAAGCAGTGTCAGAACTTCTTATGAGTTGCTCCAAGGAACAGGGATAAGGTAGGACTGAGGATTTCAGACTAGGACAGGCACAAAAAACTTACTGGCATAGACCAGATCTGCCTGTGCCCTTTCACTTTGGTCTGTTCTGCTGTGGCAGCAGCTTTGTTCCTTCACCAGCTGGATTGTCACTGGTACAACAGAGCAAGGGAAGGTTTTTGGCTTGGCAGATTTGTTCTTCCTTAGGTACTTGTATCTCTAGCCATGAATATTTGTCTCAATGTCAATTTGGTTCAAGTTTCCCTCTCAGTAACCTCTCAGTAACTCTTTGTTCCTCAGAACCCGTTAGTTTAAACCGGGTCGAATGCTAACAAGCATGTCAGCTCCCCCTGCCCTTAGGATCTGCCATAAAAGATCAGACCATCAAGCTCTTTGTCCTACTTCTGCAAGAAGCCAATGCCCAATGCTTCACAGAGGTGGAAAAACCTGCAATTTAAAGGTTACATACCTTCCCCTTGCTGTGACACTCTTGCTTCACTTTCTATTTTCTTCATCGTTCTTCCATGAATTGGAAATCATGCTGCTGTGATGGATTGCTCACTCCTCCACACAGCTCCACAGTTCCCTCTCTAAGATCTTTCACAAGCTGCCAAGCCACATTGATTTTCCATTGAAAGCCTCTCCTGTTTTGCTCTAGTATCTATGGGGTCACGAGATCCTGTAGGATGGAAGGAAGGAAAACCACTAAGATGCAACATGAATGTTGGTAATGCTCAGAACATTCCAACCCTTGGCTGAATTTCAGTGGAGCAGTGTTGTCAACTCCTTCATGAGGATCTGGATGTGAATAGTCAGGGGATAAGGATGGGTTAAGGATGGACTGTAAGACTGAAATCCAAGTCATTCTGGCACAAAGTGCAGAAGAGTCTATAGCAGAAGTTGGAAAAGAAAACAACAGCAGAAGATTTTATAAAGAGGTTCAAAAAGAATGCAATTTTCATTCTCTGAGCTTATGCAAGAAGACTGCTTAGAGCATGGGAGAAGTGTTGGCTGCCTTAGGGTCTAAACCCAAATAAACCATAAGGCATAAAGCAAGGAACACTTTCTCCAGCTCAATCCATCGTTGCTTAGAAAGCAGATACTGCAGGGGCATATTCTAATATCTTATCAAATTATAATACCATTAAAGCAAGCAGCTCACCTTCTATAACTGCCTCATATCTATGAAGATTAAGCTTAAATAAAAGCACATGGTTTTCGTCTGCCACATTGTGTAATTATTATTCATCCAGCAAACTTACAGATAAAGTAAAACATGATTACTTTCCAGAATCTCTGCCACAGGACCTCTGAAGCTCCAGTGATTTAAAATTGAAGGTTTTAAATCTCTAATTCCCTATTGTAGCCCATTGCATTTTATGAATTTTATGTACATTCGTCACACTCATGCCCTTGCATTCCAAACACATATAGATGCATTCCACTGTTATCTGCTTTCTGAGAGGATCCTTGAGGGAGAGGTTTCATGAGGCAACTGAAATTATGCAATAGTTTATTGCACCTTCTTCCCCCCTCCTCCCTGGGGCTGGCTCTGTGCTCCCACTGCTTCCTTCACAGACAAATCTGCAGCCTTGTCTGCCTCTCCTGAGTGCATCCAGCTCACCATCAGCAAACAGATCCCAAAACACAGGCAGGGATGGAACTGTGTTGTCTGTTTTCATTCACATCATCATGATGCTGCAAGCCAGGCTTCTCAGCATGCCGCTCATCCCTCTGCTGAGTGGGCAGCTCTGCTTCAGGGATGGCCTCTCTGTCCTTTCAAACCTCCCCCCATCCTGAATTGGCCTCCTCAAGGGTTTAGTCTTGGAGGGGAGAAGTGACAGCAGCCCCCCAGGCAGATAGGGCACACAGAGGTCAGACTTCACATAGAAACCACTCCTAGGTAAGTCCTGGGGTTTGCCAGGCCTGGTTTCTGGAGGTTTTGGAGCTCTTTCCCCGTGTTCAGTGGCACAGTATGGCAAAAATCTGTGGTGATTCCTGCCATTTCCCTGCACTTCTGTAATTCTATACTGAGCTTGTGAGATGTACCTTCTCCTGCCAAGCAGGTGAGGGCTTGCTCCAGTCCCTCCTCACTCCATGAAGCCAGGAGAAAGATCATATGTAACCATTACCTTTTGTAGGGTTCACTGCCAAGATCCTTGGGTCAAAGACCTTATTTTTCTCTGAGTAAGGTACACTTCCTGCTCTTTGGATGTACAAGACACAGACTGTTCCCACTGCTACTGAGATAAAACCTACTGAGCAAAGTACTGCTTGGATAAATCACTAGCATGTCATGCCCTGATGGAGGTGTTGTGCTGGGACCATCAAGCTAAAGCAGGAACACAGAGATTTCCATCTATCTCTGACAGCATCCCTCGCTCTCTGCATGACCTTGGCCAAATTGCTTGTAACCTGACTTGCAGAAGCCCTTGTGCAAATCAGGTCACTGTGTTTCAACTGCCCTCAGGAAAAGAAAGCAAACACTGCCTGAACATCTGCCAGGCACAAAGCTCCATTGTTCCTCCAATGCCCGATGGCATTGCACCAGGAGGCAGATGCACCTCTGCAGGGCAGCAGCCCCGAGTCCCTCCAGCCACGCTTCCCAACACCATCATCTGCTGGCAGATGCCTTTCACACCAGGCCTGGGAGGAGGCAGGCACTCAGTGAGGACAGCAAAACTCTGTTCTGCATTTCAAACTAATTTCTGCTCTCTGCTGAAGGTGTTTGTTTCCCTGCCTCTAAACTCCAATTGCTCTGTTTTCAGTGCTCCAGGACCCAAACTGTCTGTTACAAGACCTGAGAAGGTGGAAGAGTCTTGCAACATAATACAAGTCCCCACATAAAGCATGAGGAAAAGGCTGTGTGCTTCTTTCTAAAGCACTAGAGCTTCAAAGGCACATATTGTGGCAAGGAGAAAGGCATGAGGGGATCCTGGCAAGCTGCTTGGACCACATGCCCACAGCAATATTGTCTGCAGTGGCAGGGGTTCAGGCACAGCTGTGTCAGTGGTCTGTGCTCCCAGTTAGATCATCTCTGGCACTGGGAAAGGTTCCAGAGAAGACACATCCAGGCTGTCACATCTACCTGAGTGACACCGTTGTGTTCAAAGCCTAGTCACAAATATTGCCTGCCTTTATGTCAGTTACCAAAAATCAGGTAATCCCATGTCTGCCAATACCACTGGAAGCGTGAACCAACCCCACGGGTTTCAAGTGCTCTGGACAAAATCTGTCCATGAACAGCAGGTAATCCCTTTGTCAAAAAGCCTTTGGCATTATTACAAATGTAATTAGAGTCTGATTCAAACTTCCCTTTGAAGCCTCATTCAGTAAGAAGTGCCAGACACCCTGCATCTACATTACAATGCATCCTAGCACACTCGAGGCCCAAGGGCGTGCTAAAGAAATCCAAAGCCATCGAATCCATAGCCAATATACAGCATGCAATCAAGGACGGATGAAAAGTATTTCCTGCAATGAATATGCATTGTGAATTGTTATGTCATTTAGCAAGGACTGCCTTTCCTCTGTCCTCTGTGTTCACATCATTGCAATGCTGTTCTGAATGTAGAAGCAGTTCATACTAATCAAGGGTCTGTTTCAATTCCCCTACTAGTGCTTTTAGCAAAAATCTAAACATTTACAGCCACAGGTCCAGCCATATCTCTCTGCCCACCAGCGCATGTCCTTGCAGTATTTGCTGCTCAGGAGAGTTACTACTGAGAGCAGCCACACTGCAGCTTTTCTGTGCTGGCTGTGCTCGTGCTTTACTGGAAATCAGCTCTGAGCCCACACAGAGGAGCTCAACCAGAAGCACAGAGATCAAAGCAGTTTGCTTCTCCTTGAAGATCGTATTTCTTAGTGACTTCCTTGCAAAGCAGAGTCACAACTTCTTTAAGCCCAGATCCATGCTGAGCAATTCCAGCAGTTCCCATCAAGCACATCCTTTGGGGGTGGGAGCATTTGACACTGCCTAATGTGGCAATAAGCTAGCTCAGTACCTCCCTCCAGGCTAAAATTCAGCTCTTACTGGGAAAACCCAGTAAAAAGTATTTTCCCAGCTAGGCCAGAGCCATTGGCTTCCTGGTGCTCAACACTATCCAGCAGGGATGAAGACAAGAGATGACCATTGGTGCCAGGCACTGTCAGAGTGTCTGGCAGCTCCAACTCTGATGTCAGCCCATGGGTGACATTGAAGGGAGCCACACTGGAAACACAACCTTGGGATGGCTTCCTGGGGATCCATGAATGGACTGAGCAGGACTTTGGGGAGCTAGAGACCAGCCCTGCAGTGACATTGCTTGGGCAAGCACTGACAGCCTCAGAGGTGCTGAAATAGAGTCCTGGGCTGTGGGTAAGGGGTGGGGGAGAGCCAGGGCCAGTAAGACCCATTAGTGCCTTCAAGGCCCTGACACTGAGCACACACAGCTGAGATGTGCTGATTTCAGTGGTAGAGGTGCTTACCTTCTTGTCTGGAAGATAACAGAGCCTGGTTGCTTCATTATTCTTAGGCCATTTATTCATATTGAGGATTAATTCACCTGCAGGTGCTCCTGTCCTGGTTCCCCAGCACCAGTTCATGGTGCCACAGCTGAAGAGGGTCACAGTGACACTTCTGTCACAGTGACAGAGCTTTAGGGACATGGTGACCCTGCTGCTTCCACTCGATGCAGCTGCTTGCATTGGAGATTGACACCTCAGCTGATAAAACCCAAGACTGAGATTGCTAAACACAAGGTTGGGGGTTCTCAGGTTCCCTTGCTCTTCAGAGCCCTGGGAGCTGTGACAAGGAGGTGCCCAAGCAGCACCCCTGCAACCTGTCCAGCCTTGCAGGAAACAGGTCCAGCTGGAACAAAGCTGCTCCCAACCAGCCATTTGGGTGTCACTGCACCATGTCCTCTGCTGCAGGGAAAGAGATTGCAGTGTACTACCAACACACTGAACTTGCAGAAGCTTGAGTTCAACAAAGACATTATATGTGGGCTAATGTCAGCTTGAGTTATTTTGCAAACCAAGCCCATGGAATAGTTTAGGTTGGAAAAGACCTTTGAAATCCTCGAGCCCAACTACCTGTCTATTCACAAGTGTGTTTGAAATCTATTGATACAGAAGTGACAGAGTTGCCTGTATCCTAAAGCAGAGGTATGGTAAGCACCCCATTTTAGAGGATATGCTGCATAAGTATTGGTGAGAATGCCAGTGGAGCTAATGCTTTGTAGAATATCAATGAAACTGAGAGGAGTTTCAAAGACTGACTTTTTTCAGCTCCTTATGACCTTTCCATGCCTCCATGTGCATAAACAGCAGCTATTCTGTCCTTGGTCACATCCAACTTCAGTTTCACCCTGTTCATCACGTGAGGGAGCTGGCTGGTGTTGTGGGGGAGTTTTGTGTCCATTCCTTTCCTTGCAGTGGTATCACTTGATTTCCATGTCCTCTGGATATTAATGCAAAATAATGAATAGCACAGGTTCTGACATAGCATGACCCTGACTCACAACTACAGTTCTTGAGGACCCTGACACCCTCCCAAGACACAATAGCAAACATCAGCCAAAAGAGGAAGCATTTGTGTCAGGTCCTTGGCAAAGAGCTTCCTCTAGATGCTCTAGAGAGTAAGCACCACCTTGTCTGCCTTGTCTGTCTCAGATTTCCGCTGTTTCCTCTGTCCCTGGGTCCAAATTTCTGGCAGACTAACATGTGGAAGGTGAAAGGAAAAGTTCTGCTGCTGCCTGGATCTGAACACCAGTGGAAAACTAGTAAAGTTGAATTATGAAAGCAAACCAGCTGCTGTGAACTGATGCAGTTCCTTGAAAATATGATTTGCTTACCTTGCCCCTTGGCACCAGCTGCTGTTAGCATGATCCTTAAAATCAGATGACTAAAGGTACTATGGTTTCAGGATTTGTTTCTGGAGCAAGATGGAGCAATTACTCTACCTGGAGAAAAGAGAAGAAATTAGTCAGAAGAAGAAGAATTTGTCAAAGACCAGTTAGAGGTTTAAACACAGTAGTGAATCCAACCTGCCTGACAACACAGAGAGCCAAGACTGGGTGGGAAGCATCACTTGCATTAGGGCCCCAGCTGGTGGTCATGATCTCATGCTCCAGACTAAGTGTTGGCTCAGCTCTGGTCTTTGACACTTTTTTTTTTTTTTTTTTTGCTTGTCTGGTAAAAGCTAAGGACTAATATATACCCAGAAATAATGAGATTTGCATATCACCCTTGATATATCACACATGGAGTGAATGTGGGACAAAGCCACAGGGAAGACAGATGGGATGGGTTTTGGGTTTTACTGTCCCAGGAAGTCAGGAGGGATGAGGTCATGAAGAATGATTTTGTATCATTCAGGAAAACTTAGCTACTTCTTGTCTGGAGATCAGACAGAAACACTCTATGGTCAGCAGCCTTTTTCCCTGGCTGCCCATATTCACTCAGCTTCCATCATCTTTCAGGGCATTGCAGGAGCCACACACACACAAAAATGCCTAAAACAATTACATAACCCCCAAACAAAGGCTCTGATGCCAGGCACAACCATTACTCAGCTGATTATCACAAAATATTGCTGCGACCTGAGACTCAGGAGCCCAAGGGTCATTACTGCATGAGATATGTGAGAACGAAAGTCCCTCTAGCTCAAGGAGACTTCAAAAAACAGGGCTTGAAAATATGAAGTTTAAGAGAAAAACAAGTATCTAAAAGTGGGCCAAAGAGAAGCACAAGCCACCTGACTCTTTGCATCTTTCAGATCTTCATTCATGCTAAAAATGTACTCTCATGTCTGACTGCACACAAATAAATCCAGCCAGCAAAGGCCAAGAATACTTCAACCACAGACATGAACAAGAGACAAAATCAAGAATGAGCTCAGAGATAGTAGTTTTCAATTTCTCACTCTTAGCAACAAGGCTCTCACAGAGGAGAGATTTTCTGTGCCAGAAAACCTGAATCTACAGCAGCACAAGGGTCAGATTAATACAGTTTATCCTCACTTCATCCCACCTCCACTCTGATAAATAGCTGCACCTTACAAATTCCCCTTCTTGCCTCCACTGCTAGAAGGCACTTGATGGCTTCATCTCTGCTAGCTGCTGCTCCTTCCTGCTCCTAACCTAATGCAGCTGGCAAGGCAGTGGGGAAAGGTAATCCTGTGAAAAGCACATGTAGTGCTTTCAAGACACATCACAGGTAATTTGTGATTGTTGGTATGTTAAGATGCCTATTCTTCAACTGCAAAAGATGTACTGCTATTCTAAAATTGGATTGTAGCTGAAGGCATGACAGAATAACTGAATTGCCTCTCCCTTACCTAGCTAGAGCTCTCAGCTTCAATTTCACCTTAGCTGCTTGCACCAGCTACATTCTGATAATGACTTGCTTCCACAGCCTCTGGGCAACCACAAATTGAGCCTGATGTGCAAATCCTGGCTGTTCATATTGAGTTGCTGGAATGCTTTTCACAAATCAACAGCGTCCTGAATCCATCCATTTTCCCCCTGGTGAATTTCCACTGAGGCCTTTTCACCACAGCAAACTGGAGCAGCTGGCCTTGTCACCTGTACCAGCTGGAAGAGTCACCTGGGGAGGTCACCTGGCTGCTGAACCACTGGCCTGCCTTCCTTTGACTTTAACCTTTGTATCCGTGAAAGCTCATGGCTGTGGGCTTGCTAACGTGAAGGTAGCTCCTCTCTGCCTTGCCTTCCTCTCTGTCCTTGGGCAGCTCCATTTCTTTGTTATTAATTGGCTCAAACAAGATTTCCCCAGACACTTGGGCGGTTGTAGCATCAGCCAGTAATCCCCTAATTCCCTTGGACACCCAGGAGTCCCCTGTGTGCTACTCTACAACTGCATTTTGCAAGTGTTGCACTCCTCCAAATGATACACCAAATCGATGTTCTGTGGTGATCAAAGACGTCCTTGTCCTCAGAGCAAATTCCAGCACTCTTCTGGTACTTTGCACAGGATACAGAAATTGTAGCTGAAATTCTTAAGATGTCACCATCTAAAGCAAAAAGCCTTTGCAAATTGAACTTGTTTTCTCATGGATGGCAGGCTTTGATACTTTGCTGAAATAATCAGCACAAAGCTTGTCCTGAAAGGTTAAGGGGTTCACCCAGACTCTCACAAGAGGCACAGCAGCTCTCACTGGTATTGGGGCTTTCTTGTGTCATGCTAGGAATCTGTACAATTACAACTAATTACTCGTAGTTAAATGAGAAAAATTTCTGGTTCTAACATCCCTGCCAGGGAAGAAAAGACTTTACCCCTCCTTTTTCACCTAAGAAATCTCTCAGCTGGGAGTTGCCAGACAACTTCTTTGAGAGGCTGGAACTAGATGATCTTTAAGGTCCCTTCCAACACGAGCCACTCTGTGGTTTTATGATTCAATCCTTTTTAACTGCCTTTTCAAGTGTGATGTTGGTCTGTATCAGACAGCAGTGACTTCACTGAGGTTCACATAGTACTAAGTAAAACCATATATCAGAAGTTCAGAAAAACCAGATCTGAGAAGATACTTGTTAAAATGTCAATCAAAGAGGCTGGTGATCTAAGTGTAAAAGCTTCTCTGAGAACCATGTCAGGCATAAAATAAAATGTGCAAGGTAGAGCTGTATCATCACCTGTCAGCATCCTGGCCCCATATCTTCCATGGCATCCTGAGCTGATGTTGATAACATCAAAGTTCTTCATTCCTAGCATGGTGGTGAGTATCTAGAGGGCACAATGTTTTATTAACAATTTTTATTTCACAAAATATTGCATGTTTTATTCACAATTTTGGGTGCTGTGAGTGTTTTCAACATCTACCTTCTTGGAGAGGACCAGCAAGAGCTGCCGAAAAACCTTTGAAACGTCACAGTTCCCCTGGGGGCCCCAAGAAATAATGTCCACATTAAATAAATAATTTATTTGGTCCACACCAAACAAACCACAAAGGTCCACGTTTATACAATTTCTAAAAAGACTGAGTGTGGGTCCTGCTTCAGAAGAGTAAAAGGCATGCAAGTGTCTCTGTAGTTGAACATGTCTGTGGATTCCAGGCTCCTTCGTGTGGCAGGAGGACACCAGCTTCTCTCCTGGTCACTCCACTGCCCAGCACGCAGGGGTCACCTTCTCTCGGGCGGCTGCGGATCACCCGCATTTAAAGGGGAGATCTGATTTACAAGGAGCTTTCCGACCCTGGAGATTACATTTTAATTGTAACAAGCTCGCAGATCACTAGATGGCCTCGTAACCTCAGAGATTTGGGCAGACCCTGGCTGGGGCTCAGGAATCGCTCGGTTTAAACCCTTGGCACCCCAAGTGCTGCAGAATCATCACCTCGGGCAATGCACAGGAGCCTTTCAAAAACGCAGAGCGAGAAATTTGGTACACTTTGTCCCACTGGGAAGGTAGAGAACCTTTAGAAGCTGTTTGTAATCCCCAAATCCCAGCAGATGGGACGGGAGGTGGAGCAGAGACAAGGTGGGAGCTGTTGGAGAGTCACAGGGGTCTCAGAGGGAGGTGGGCCCCTTTGGGGAGATCTCTGTGAACCCCAGAACCTGGGGAATTGGAGGGGGTGCAGATGGGTTTGGCTCCTTGTCCCACACCAATGAGTCCCAGTCACTGCCACGTGAAAATGTGGCCACTTCGAGGCCTCGGAGGAAACAGCGTTTGTAGTGTAGGTGTGCCTTACCTGCCTTACCGAGCTGTGCCCTCGGGGACAGCAACAACACAAGGTGGGAAGGCCCCTCTCCTGTGCACACCGGAGAGGGTCTGGGGAGACAAGAAAAGGGATCTTTGGAGCAGCAGAAATGCGAACGGGACATGGAGCAGGCGGGATGGGAACAGCAGAGGAGCGGAGAGAGGTCCCGCTCGCCCCAGGGGCAGAGCCAGGCCTGGGCGCTGCCTGTGGGAGCTGCCGCTGTCTCCGAGAGGCTGGACAGCTTTCCCTGGCCCACACCGCATTGACAGCGCCCTTGATCTGATGCGCGAAGGGCAAAATACACCCCTCGTTTTCCCTGCCGCTCAGCTGGGCCGTGTGTTATCGCTGCTTTTCCCGCGCGGATTTTATCAGCGTTTTTAAACGCAGAGCTCGCTCGCACTGACGCACGTCTATCAGAAAAGCCTCTCGAACGCATCGGGAGCGGAGCAAGCCCAGGCACCGAGCAGGGCTGCGGACTGGGAGCGGGGCAGGAGGGCCAAGAGCAGCGGCCCGAGCTGCAGCGGAGGCCGCGGGGCCGGCGGGGCCGGGCGCTCCGGCGCTGCCGCTTTAAGGGCGGGCGGGCGGGAACGCGGCCCGGCCCCGGCACAGCGGCGGCGGCAGCAGCAGGTACGTGCGGGCCGGGAGCTCCGATCGAGCCGGGCAGCGGGCCCGGCTGTCCCCCTGCCCCGGCCGGGAGCTGCCCGTGCAGCTGCCGAGGCCTGTGGCTGCTTTGCGGGCGGGCGGCGAGGGCGGCGCGGCGGCCCCGGCAGCTCCGCTCGGCCCGGGGCGCGGGCGGCGTGTGGGGAGGGCTGGCATCCCCCGAGGGGATGGGGCTGGGTGCTAGGGCTTCAAAAAAAAGAAAGAAAGAAAAAAAAAAGCTTAAATTGTATAGAAATTGGGGTTTGATTTAGGTTTTTTTTGGCGGGGGGGGGGGGGGAGGTGAGGTTTTTCTTATGTGTTTTGCTAGGTTTTGTCTTCTGGTCCAAGTTCTACTCGCCCATTGATTTATAGTAAGACAAGCAGTAGTGTCACATGCAGGGATATCCACCCTGATTTTATTCCATGTAAAATGGATGGGCCAGCAGTGTCCAACACAGGGATGTCCATCCTGTTATCCATCCTGGTTTTATTCCCTGTAAGATGGATGGGCCAGGAGAGTCAACACAGGGATGGATGTCCATGATGCCTTCCCTCACTAAGCATTTAAGCTCAGTTTGGCATCGTGAGTGCTGAGCTCTTGGCAGGTGTTTCTGTACCAACAATTAATTTCAGGAGAGTAACCATCGTGACAGACCATGCAAAATAAACACCACAGGATCTCAACCCTGCTAATTTGCAGCAATTCGTGGAGAAAAGCCAGCATACAGCATTTACTGACAAGATTTATCTCATCTCTCCAATTGATTGCAGTTAACATCATGCTTCCCTTAGGCAGATGAGGATTATAGAGATCTGCCTTCAAGAAGGAAGGCATTTGCTAATTGCATTCATTAATTACATGGACTCTGCTGAATGGCATTCTCCAGTGTGGAAAAATGCAAAATGTTTGATCATGTGTATTTGTTTGTAATAGAAACACAAAGCCTTTAGCCAATGATTTAAACAAGATTTAGTAGGAATATCAGCCTAAAAAGCGAAGTGTGAAGTTCACAGCTTAATGTTTGAGTAAGTGATGAAACTAAAGCCAGTACTTAAAGCAGAGGCCAGCACACAACAAAAATACAGTTAAACACCTATGAATTTTATTCTAAAGATACAGACAAATAAAGAAAAACGGATCTAATTAAAGTGTTAAGACTGTTTCACTGACATATTCTTCCTGTTGTCCCTTTGTCTGGTTTTAAGGACAACCTGCACAGCTTGAAGTTGTCCATGATTCTTTTGTTGTGAAAAATTGTTGGGACTGGGATGAAAGTTTTTATTCGTGCGTTATTCTGCTGGTTTGTAAAAACCAGTGCAGAAGAGAGAAAACATGTACAAAACAACGAATTCAGTTTCTTGTTTGTTTCTCCTTGGTCGTCAGTTTCAGGGGAGGTTCAAAAGCCGTGCCCTGAAGCAAGGAAGTCTGAGTTATTGAAAAGAAATTAGAGAGCAAGGTGAGGAAGGAAAAAGGATATGGAAATACTAATGGATGGGTGAAGGAGATCTAAGCAGGGAGGATGGAAAACCTTTCCTCTCCCTTCAGGCCCCTTCTTGCTGAGTGTACTCTCAAGATCAGCGTAGGAAAGGCCCAGGGTCTGCAAGAGAAGGTGGGTGAGGAAAGTTTGGTGATAAAGTGCTGAGAGGCTCTTGCTTTGCATCTCAGTGTAGTACTGTGGCTCTCCACTCTCCATGCTCTTGATTCTTAAATGAATCTAAACTCTTACACACCAATCTTTCATTCCTTATTCATTACCTGTGTGAAGTGTACTACACACCTTGAGTGGTGTGACAAGGCCGTCCAGTCCAAATATTTATCCACCTTTTAAAAATGAATTTAAATGTGCTGGGTTCAGTTTCTCTCTTCAGACAGCTTAGAGCATGTTTATATAGTGTCTCAGAGTGGGCTACAGGGATGGAGGCCTGCTTTGTTCTACAACTGACAGCATCCACATGAGACTATTGCACCACAAGACTAACCAATCCTCTAATGCAGTGAATTAGGACTACTCTGGTTAAGATCAGTTTTGGGTTTTTTTCTATTTTTGTCAATTTTGGAGCTGGCAGATGGATAAATCTTAGGGAGAGAGAAGAATTCCTTTAATTGCTTGCCTTTAAAATAATGCTTTTGTATAAGGATTCATCACCATTATAAAACTGTTAATTAATGGTGTCTCTTCAAACAACCTACTGATAACCACTGCTATGTCCACAGGCCCTGCAATGCCAGAGTCTTCCTGCAAAATCTGAAGATTCAGTGGAAGAACCCAAAATGGGAGTAGATTGCTGTGTGTATATCTTGAGGGCAGAGGGAGAGAGATGTTAAAAGGTTGCACATTCAATTTTTAGATCTGGCTGTCCCACTAACTGGTTGTTTCTCACTGGATAAGTTCAGAGTACTCTTCTGAATGGGTTCTTGATAGCTTCTTCCTTGAATACCACTTCTTTCAGACTTAAGACTGGGCAGGGGCAAGGCACAAGAGCACAGGGATCTCCTCTTCTTAAAGCCTTGAAGTCACTGAAGAAACATCAGTGACATAGCATTTTTCTCCTTTCAGGAATTGTCATCCATCACTATGAACAACAACATCCTGTGAGTTCGTTTCCAACTTTCTTCAGATAAGCTGTGCTCCGAGTTCTCCTGAGGAAGGCTGGTGTCCTTGGGCAAGCATGGCCTTCCGTGGCTGGAGGTGGCTCCTCCTCCTGGGCAGGCAGAACACCCTAGCCAAGGTGTGGAGAAGCAGGAGGGGAGGCCCCTCTGTGTGCTGGCAGCGCTGCTGCCACTGGAGCTCGGGCAAGGCTCTGGCCCCCGAGGTGAGAGCGTTTCTGGAGGAGAACACTGAGGTCACCAACAGCGGGCACCTCACGCCAGAGATCCGGCTGCGCCTGCTCACCCCCCGCTGCAGGTTCTGGAGAGAGAAACCTGACCTGTGGCCTTATGGGGACCCATTCTGGGCAATTTACTGGCCAGGAGGCCAAGCCCTCTCCAGGTATGCAGCAAAATTCACCACAGCTGATAAGTGCAGTGTGCCAGGATGTCAGACCTGGCTCTGTTTCTAGCAATTCCTAGTGATGTGTGATTGCCTATTATGGGTGCATTATTCATCCTCCTCTCTGCTTATACTGGAGTGTGCCAGTCCCTGCTGGCTGGCAGAGACTTCAGCACCTGTTGTGGAAAATAACTTGTGTCTTTTAAATAGAAATTTGTTATAATCATGGCTATGCATGTGCTGGCAACGGGGCTGAATTTGGATCCATGAAGGGCTGTGCAGATGCCATCAAAACCTAGTGAGGTGTTAATTCTGTCACTCCAAACAAGAGGATTGCTATTTTGTCATAAAGTGAGTGTATGGGTTTTTTGTTGGAGTGTGGATGTGCCTCTGTTGAGAAAAGTAGTTTAATGCTGTTGCACTTGGAGTGTTGGTTAGCCTGAATAACTCTCCTCATCTAGGATTCAGCAGCCTTATTGTCGTGACTTTTTGTGGCTTTTAGTCACATCAGAAGGCACATTTGATTTTGGCTGCTGATTGTCAAAATGTCTTTAAATGTTCCTGATTCAGAAGAACTAGAGTTCTTTTATTTTGTGAAATCAAATCTCTCATTTAAACCACAGAAAAAAAAAAAAATCTTAATTTTTACAGCAGAGAACAAGCTGTCAGAGAGTCCCCACATAGATGAAAGGGAAGAATCTGAATTGGGGCGTTACTGTTTTTCTGCAAGAAAGCATAAATAAGAAGGCAGTTTTGACCAGGTAAAAGATGAGTCTTACTGTTAAATTATGAGTTGATCATGCCATGTAGATGAACTAGAGTGCTCCTAAACATTGGGTATATAAAATAGATTAGCTAATTTCTAAATTTTCTTATCATTTATATACTTGGATATTTGGGTAGCAGTAATAATTATCTGGCATTTCACTACTTTATTGTCTTACTGTTTATGCACTGGTTTGATGTATTAAGAAATGTCAGAAATCAGTTGCATAATTTGGAAGAGTAAAAAGGGAGCACAAAGACACATGGTTGCCCCCATATAACTGTCCTCCTATCAGACCTGGCATTTCCACAGCATCAGAAGTCTCCTATTTCACACTACTCTTGGTGTAATCCAAGATTGCTCATTAAGCCAGGAGGGCAGAGACACTGTGTGCACTGTGCCAGGGGACACAGCAGCATCCAGCTGTCCTGAGTCACCCAACCAGCAGCAGCAACTCAGGAACCACTCAGCTGGAAACAAGGCATTTGCAGCATTAGGGCCACATCACACCCTACACAAATTACTAATGGAAAGTCTGGCAAATCCCAGAAGGGTTCCTGGAAAGGAGAAACACAGCACTTCTGTGGAGATCCCACGCCTGTCCTTGGTCCTGGTGCTAAACTAGGGGCTGTACTTAGGGGAGTGATGGCCTTGGGGAATGCTGTTAAACATCTGAGCTGCTGAGCCTGGACACAAATGTCATGCACTGGACAAGCTTACTAAGCCTCTTGGTGCCATTCCTGCTGGTGCTTCCAGGCCCAGACATTTCCATCCATCCATTCCCACTGTACACCAGTCTTAACATTTCTGTGACAGTCATCTGCACTGGAGTCCCCCTGCAAAAGTTGTGCCCACCTCTGATGCCTGTGAAGAGTCAGCCATCACTCTCCCTGTCAGAAGGTAACACAAATGTAGAATTCATATTTCTACTTCAAAAGTAGTTATGGAAATTGATAGTAAAATTATGGCAGTTTGCAGTAATTCATTTCACCCAGTGCTCTTCTCCCTGACACCTGGGGCTTTCCCCTTGGCAGCAAATTGAATTTCATGGCAGTTGTTAACGTTTTGAACCCTCTGCAATAGTTACAATATGGTTCATAGTATTTAACAATAACTGCTACTTGCCTCGTGTCAGTTCTCCACTTCCAGCCTAGAGGTTTTTCAGGATTTCTCTTGGCAGGTGTCAGCAATTAGATGAAGATAGCCTTTCTGCTCACTACAGCTCTAGTCTTTTTCTCATTGCTACTCAGGAACAACACTAAGCAGTCTCAAAGTATTTGCATCTCTATCTGCATGGCTCAGGAAAAAAAAACAGGAGAAAATCCTCTTCTTCCAAGCAGTTGCATAAGCAGTGTTTCAGATTGGTGGGTGGGCACCATATTCACTGTGAACATATTATGTTTTTTCAGTCAGATTGCTTTTAATTTCTACAAATCCTTACTTCACTATTTCTCATGGATTCTGATGAATTCTAGTTACCTAGAAGTGTCTACTTAACAGATAAGCTCACCTGTCAGAGAAGGAGCTGATTGACATAAAATGTTGCTTACTTGGCTGAATTTCTTTTTGTTTGTGGGTGGGGGAGGACACTAAGGGAGAAAAATTACAGTCCTTGATTTTTGTATCATCTGAGACAAATAAGGAGTTTTATGGCAGCTGCACATGTGGAATAGTATTAAGGTACCACACTTCATTACATATTTGGCAAGAAACTTACGCAGTGTACTGTAAACCTGAGAAATTTGCATGCTCTTGTTCACTGCTTTAACAGCTTTTCTTTTTCAGGTATATTTTAGATAATCCACGCGTGGTTAAAGGGCGATCGGTTCTGGATCTTGGAAGTGGATGTGGAGCAACAGCCATAGCTGCTGTGATGAGTGGTGCATCCCAAGTCCTTGCCAATGACATTGACCCCAGTAAGGCTTTTTTCCATCTCTGTGTAAAGATACTTACTCATTTTTAAAGCACCTTTAACACAGACTTTTCTTTGCTCCACTTGGGAGAAATTCAAGATCCAAGCAGAATCCTAAGAATGCTACAAAGAGGAATGGGTGTTGCCAGTACTGGAAGCTGGGTTGTACCAGCCTCTCTTGGCCCAGGTATCTCTCCATAGCTCCTTAGAACAAACAGCAAACTTTCTGCCAAGTGTTGCCCATACACCACCACAGCTGGTTTGGATGAGAACTCCAAGCACAAGCAGCAAGTTGGCTTCTCTGTAGGACCACAGCATTTCCCTGTACTTTCATGTACATCAGAGCCTAGATTTTGCCTTTTTCCTGTAGGCTTTGTCTTTCCATAATTGACTTATGAATACAGCTTATTCATAATTTACTCATTAGTTAGGAAGGAAGTATATCCATAGATTAAGGCAGTTATTATATTCTACTTCAATTCCATGATTGGTTTCCAGTGGTATCCATTCTAGGAAAGCTTGTTCCCTGTGTCATGGGTAATGAGAATAAAATTTCATCACTTCATGCTAGATTTTGACTCATAATAAAAAACTGTGGAAGCACCCTAGATGGGATGAACAACATTATTTAAGAGATGAAAATGAAAAATTTAATCACAGAAATATATAAGAGGGCTGAATAGCAGAATCCTAAAAAGTAACTTTAATTTTCCTTTGACTTTTCTTCAGTTGCAGGAATGGCAATGATCTTGAACTGTGAACTGAACCACCTGGATCCCTTCCCCATCACCATTAAGAACATCATTAATTCAGAGGCTGGCAACTGGGACCTCATAGTTCTAGGAGATATGTTTTATGATGAACAGCTTGCTGATGGTCTGCATCACTGGCTGCAGAAGTGCATCAGGATTCACCAGACTGAAGTGCTGATTGGTGACCCTGGCAGGCATCAGTTTTTAAGCCACAGCATTCACAGCCAGCTGCACAAAGTTATAGAATATTCACTGCCTGAGTCTACGAGACAAGAAAACTATGGGCTAACATCAAGTATTGTCTGGAGTTATCAGCCCTCAAACAGCTCAGATGATTCTTGAAGCTGCCTTTCTATGGGATTTTGTCTCACTTGATTGGCTTTCTGCAGGTATATAACATGAAAATGGGAATTAAACAGTAAAGCAGCTTTACTGTACCTTCACTGGAGTGATTTCAATCATACTCACTGAGGCTTTTGCTCAATTTGATGTAAAAGCTACATGCAAACTGTATTCAAAGGGGCCTGCACTGAAGTGCAGATCTACAGACAACTTACACGTAGGAGTTTGCATGCTTGATGTTTCCTATGTGTATTTGTGTCCTGCTGACATTACTGTGAAATGTTTTGGATGTCCAACATACTGCTGTGGGGAGAGGGCTGTGGCTGAAGGACTACTGCATTGCTTCTACAGGTTTCTGCAGCTTATTTATAGAAAATTTCTAAATATAGAAAATTATGGCTGTCCTCCATAAAATTCTCCACTAGATTTTTAGCTCATAATATGCTCAACTTGAAGTGCCTTGCTCTTTTTCTGGGTATCTCTTCTGAATGTCAAAGTAACTAATTTAAATCTCCCCCTTTCCCTCTATAATAAAAATTTCCTCTTCCTTGAAACTGACAGAGTGATTATGTAGGAGTTGCACCCAAATTTAAACTCTGCTTCTTGACTGCCAGCCAGTGTAAAAGCTGTAATAAATGGAAAGTGAATAAATAGTACCAGCTATGGGGTACCTTCATTCCCTTGAGAGTAGGGTCAAATGATCTACCTTCCCTACACTACCCTTTGCAAGGGTAAACCAGGTAATTTGTCACCTTGGGAAGCTGCTGAGGGATGAAGAAGTCTTTACTTCTCTGACAAACAGAGGGCAATGAAATAAAAACAGGGAATGCAAGTCTGATAGAATTATTTTGCTCTTCTCCTGAGGAGATGCTGGACAAACTCCAGAATCATTCTCAGTTTTATCTGCCAACTAAGAACCAGTTTCATCGGCCAAACATGGTACAAAAAAAAAAACCTGATCCTCAGGTAAGATGCTCTAACTGTGGCCATTTGAAGAAAAAAACAATCTTTTCAGAGCAGTCTTAGAGGAAGTGTCAACTTGAGCAGTCAGTCATTGAACAAGCAGTGATAGGGAGCTATAACTGCACCATAGCCCACTGTGCAGTGGTGCCAGGTGCTGTAGTGAAAGCTTACAAATGTGCAATAGTGTGTGGTACTCACTCAGAAAACCATGCCATTCATGAAGTAGGAGGTTTAGGAGCTTAGTCAGACATACATGGTTCTATAATCCAGCAAGTTTTCAGAACTATCCAAACAGCCAACTTCTGAGCTTTAATCTTCATAACAATATGTGAATATTCTGCAAGGCTCACAAGAATAACAATGTCCAAACAATAGAGAATATGAAGTGGCAAGCACAGCCATGAGGTTCTTCTCCCACTTCACCCAGTACTTGTAAACATTTGTTGAAAATTACTGTGAACCAAAAAACATTCCAGTAGTGTTATGCAAATACTAAAAATATAAGCTCTAATGGTGAAGGATTTAAAGTAACTTTAAAAATAAACCTAAAATTACAGTGTTACCTCATTGCAGTGTTGAACAGCTTTTTAAGCACCAGGTGAGGATATACCACTAAGTTACACACTGAGAAGAGGCTGTAGGGGAAGATGGTAAATCTACAGGCACACTTAAAGACAGTATAAGCTGCAATTGCCTTCAACAAGTGACAAATCCAAGGTTATATTAGCAAGGAGAAAAAGGACAACTTTGCCACTGAGGTTAGCAGTAGAATTGTTTCACAGAGCTGCCTAAACAGCTGTATGATTCACTATCAAAAATAGTGCAACACAGATTTATTGTCCAAGAGTTCCAAGGAATGATGGGTCCTGATTGATCCCAGGGATTCCACAGGGCATAACAATAAACTACTCCTCAGAAAAAAAAAATTAAAAAAATAAATAAAACCTGGTAGATTTGGTTATTAGGCCTCTATCTGGTGCAAGGATTTGCTGCAGTGACAGCTGCCAGATGCTTGTGGCTGTTGTAGCAAAATCAACTCCTTCTACCAATGGTTTGTACTGGTGCAGTTACACCCACAGGGATCACAGGAAAATATTCATTACTGGGCTGAGCCATGCAACAAGAGTAAGGGATTTAGGTGCTGGTCCTGGAAAAATATGCTTTTACTGACACCTGAACAACCTTTCTAAACAGTCTTCCACTTTCATAAACCGTATAATCAACAGAAAAACAAAGATTATTGTCAGACATCATAACATCATTTAATATTGGCAACAAAAATTACCTTCCATGCAATTAGACCTGAACTTTAAATAGATTAATATAAGACTAGTTTATTTCTGCAACACTTAGGTGTGGCTATGACAAGCGTTAAATGCTAAAGTAAACATATTCCTTATGGTTGCCTAAACTCTTTAGGTTTCCAGATGTCATCAAATCCATGTTAGACCACTGTAGCTAAACCCTTCTACTTCCAGATCCAGAGGATGAACCCAGTGTGCTCCATGCCCTTATAAAGCTAAAATGGCTGGCATCAAGGAGCTAAATGCAGAAATCCTATAACTCTGACTAGTGGTTATGCTGGTTCAAGAAAGCCAAGGAACATGACTTACAATTGTGATGAGAGCACTGCTCCATCAAGTAATAAACTCACTCTACAGTTCAAAAATTATTTTTTAGTATTACTATAACTGAACAATAAATTTATTTATATTTTCAGCTTCTGGGGGCCACAGGATATGTAATGAACTGCATGCAGCAGAACACACTCTACCATCCTGAGATTTATGGTAGACACTCCATTTGGTCCTATTTCACTCACAGATATGCTTCAAAGTACCAGTGTTTTGTTCCCTAAAAGGATTTTCATGTAGAAACAGGCAAAAGCCAGGGCAAATTAAATATTTGCCCACATATAAAATCCTGTTCTTGGTCACAGCTACTACTCTGAAATTTGTAAAGTCACCATAACAACTCCAAAGCGAGTTTATGTTTACACATTGACAGGCTGTACTTGAGGATGTGTAAAAATCCAGCAAGTATTTGATGGTAAGTAAGAACAGAAACCTGCAGCATCAGTAACATCAGAAGGTACCTATGTTTTTTACTCCAGACCTAGCAAACATACACGGTAAAAGGAGATTCTTTGTTACTACTGCAAGTACATTTGTCTCACTGTTAATGCCACCTCCATTCACCAGTTCTGGCTGCTGATTTTTTTTAGATTCAACTCCCAACTTCATAGACACTGCTGTGTGTCAATGTTAGATTTGAACTGGGTACTTGTAATTTTAAGTACCATCCCAGAATACAAACTCAGAACACACACTTACCTAAACTGAGTTTGTGGCTAAATTGCTAAAGGATGCTAAGTAGCAGCCAAATCCAGCACTTCAGGAAGCCTGAGCAACAGCCCTGTAATATTAATAATAGTTTAACTTTCCTCTTAATGAAGTATGATCAATGCAAATACAGGGCCCCAAGGAAAGTCAATGAGGAAGCCCAGGCTCACGGGCAAGGACTGCAATGGCAATGGAGACCTCCAGTGGGAAGCAGGAGGGATGCAACCTGCTGGAACAAAAGTCACCAGCTAGTTCTACAAGGTGCTTGTTTACTGAAGGAGCTCTCCACCTGTAAACCTGACACTCACATGTACAGGATAAATAATCAGTAAACAGTCCATGTTACTTGCTTGATTTTGTTTGATATGATGAGTTGCTCTAAAGCATCTCGAGACCGATCTGAAAAAGAACAAGGGAATTTCTTGTTATTCATTCAGAATATAAAGGTGGTATTTGGAATAGGCACACAACACAGTAAAGAAATTCTATATCTGCATTTATATTTATTTTGCTATCACAATATCACATTTCAGATACATGTGTAGTAATTGAAACCCTCTTGGTTCTTTTTCCAATCATCTAACTGTAACGCATCACCAACTGTACCAACTGTAAAAGACACCCATAGGCTGTCCTACCCCATTCCACTTTTCTTGAACTGGTGCTGTTCCACTTTTGGAATAGAGTAGGGGTTTAAGATGCTAATATTGTTCTGAAGTCTTTGGGTCTTCATCAGCATGCTGAAGGGGGAAAAAAATACCATTTCCAAATGAACAAAAAAAATCACCTCTCTGAAGGCTGCTGCCACATTTCAAAGCAAAACTCTCACCTTGCTGTGAAAATCTCAGTGTATGATGATTATTTTAACCAGTAAGTTATTATTTGTTTGGGATTACTTATGGAGTACAGTGTGCTTTTCAGAAAGCAAGAAGGTATGATCAGCAAGTAATTATCTTCTTGTGATGAGACCTACCTGTTATCAGTGGGCACCCATGGAACAGGAAAATGTGTATCTTGGGACAACAAGTAAGGACGGCTTCCACGGCAATGTCCGTCAGATTCACACAGCGCTCCATGTGGATCTCCTGTTAGGAAAACGGGAATAACAAACATTCATTCCTGTCAAAGCCTGTCAGAGCAGCCAGAGTTTTAGAGGAAAAGCTTTCCTTTGCCCAACCCATTTCAGAAATCCCCAACCAGAAGGAATTACAGCATTGACCTCATATGTGGTCCTGTACAGAGCAGGAAAATACCCTAAGGAAAAATAAGACAGCTTTTCTGTAAAGAGTCTAAACTAAAAACAAAGTGTAAGAGCCTGAGATGAGAGATGTGGGACTCCAGGCAGCTCTTCAAAATGCTCTTTATTGTATAGGAGATGTTACAGCAGTCTCAGGTCATGGCTAAGAGAGCCCTGCCCACAGCTGCCAGCTACAGCTATAGGCAAGCCTGAAGCCACTTTAGTTTTGCTTACAATGTGTTATAGATTTTTCTTTGCTGAGCATCTTAATACATAACAACCAATCAGCATAATTCACAATATCTTTACTATTACCTATAGCCTATCACAATTACTATCATTTGTCACCCTGATTTTTTAAGATTTTCTAAGCCTTCTGATGTTTATATTCTTGTAATGAACTTTCTCACACACTTCATGTAAATAACTTACTGTTTTGCCTTCTTTTATGGAGGAGGAGAAATTTGATGGACTGTTGATTTGTCCAGTGTCATTGGAGAGGTGGCACTTTCACCCTCCAATCCACTGCCACTTTTGGAAATCTATAAATATTGGAGTCAGAAAATAATAAGTCCCATTTTACCTTGGAAAGAGCAGCGAGGCCGCGTTGTGTTGTTCCGTGTCCTATAGTGACAATCATTACCCTATTACAGTCATTCCTACCCAGCCACAAGAGTTAATATGTTACAGTTTAAGCTTTAAGCTGTTTTTCTGTTTTCTTGCAGTAGAAAATTCTTAGACCTTTTTTCTACTTGCCACATTGGCATGTTTGTTTGCCTATGGTATCTTTCCTCTTTTCCTAAGACCTATTTCTGCTTGGTAAAAGCATCTTTTTTGTTTGTGATCAACAAATCCTTTGTTCTAGCCATAAAACCTCCTTCCAGCTTGACTTAACCTTTGCTTTCTTAGCTGTCCAGTAACGACTGGCTCAATAATTTTCAATTTAGACATCTATTTTTCTTCTATTTCAAAACTTGCTTCCATCTCTATTCTGTTCTCAGGTTGTACATTCAGAGAGCTTTCTGCCAAGCATCCATATCTGTGAAACTTTGATCTTTGCCAACATCAAAGGTGAATTTTTCCAGCACACACACAGCACTCAAGACATCTGAGTAAACTCTTCAAGGAGATTCCATGGTGTTTGAGTCCCATCACTTTGACTATGACATTCTCCTACCAATTGGTTGTCCAGGAGAACAGAACCCAAACTAAATTCTGGTGTTTCCCAAATTTTCCCAAAACAGCCTCTGCTGAAGTTTCTGGTATTTCTATTTATCTACATGGCTCCTAAAAGAAATCAAAGAACTTCTTCAGTATTAGACTAAACCCTGCTCTTTTCTTAATTTCTCTGCAGCTGTACAACTACTGCCTCTTGTACATGCTAGGAAAAGATGAAAAGCAGAATAACAAAACAGGTTATTACCAACTTTTTTCCCTGCCTCTGAATTGCCTTACCTATCAATAAATATAATATATAAGAAGAAATTTGGAAAAAAGACCATCAAATCTAGTAAAATTAGGATTTGGTAAAATATACTTTGGAGATTGTAGGATAAAAGAAAAAAAGCCATTGTCTTATTGCAAAGTCTTTCCAATTTATAAACTCCAAGGATCTTGAAAGAGGACAGAAATGAAAGTCAGTCAGTAAAAACCCTCCCTCCTAAGTAATGCTGTTGATAATAGTAATTATACTTTTTAAATGCAGGTATTTTCTTTTGTTCAGCCCTTTGTTATTAGGTTAAGTCAGTTACCTTTAAATTCTTTGAACATCTTCCACTCACTAGTGCTACAACGCCATCATCTGTTACCTGAGGGAATAACCACAATGGATTAAAGCTCAATTTTTTCAAGCACAGCTATTTAGATGCAAAAATCATATTAATTTATTCACTCCCTGCAGTCAGTGAATACACTTAATGCTACAGTATTTTCTTCCCAGCTAAAGTAGTAGAGAAAATTATCCAAGGTGGGTTTTTTCATTTTATTAAATACTGTTTCATCTTCCTGCCACCTGATCCAGCCTGGCTTTCTGCAAGGATACTTCCAACTGTGTAACTGTTATTTCTGCAGCTTCCTTCTCTCATTTAACAGTGGGTACACTAATATGGTCAGAACATAGCACTTTAAATGTATAGGTTTAAAAAGCATTTCTGCTCTAACTAGACCAATTTGGGTTGGGGAAAAAAGTAATCATAGCAGAAAAGTTTAAAAAAAAGTGTAAACATGTAGTTACTGAAGAAGCTTTTACCTCATTTAAAATACACACAGGGAAACAGCTGTTTTCTATAAAGGAAGAGAGGCAAGGAAATAAAAAAGCAGTGAAGTAAGTCTGGAGAAATAAGAGTTAAAATGGCAATAAATAAAAATTACCAAATGAAATATTAAGACTTTTTTTATACCCTACTTCTGGAAAAATCAAAAGAAGAATAGCATCTAAAATAAGAACCTCCTACATGATTTCCAGACTGACATTTCATTGTGAATGCTCAGTACTGGACTCACATTCAACATAATTACCATCAGTGTCAACTGAACGCTACACTTACTGCAAAAAAACCTTTCCCTCGCTTCATTATCTCCCTGTAATTATGAAATATGTTACAGGATGGCTTTTGCAGCTTGTCTCCCCCTCCTCATGCTAAACACTGTTGTTAAATCTTCTTCCCTGCCATTTCTGACACTTAAAATGTCATTCTTTCAGTGTTGACTCTGTAATATAACTCTGACAAGCACAATCACTCCTAAAATATAATTTAATTATGGAGTGTTTACTCCTACTAGGGGCTTGTATTGTTTGACATCCTAGACTATTACCCACATCAGTTTGTCCTACCTGAAAGCAGGCAATAATCTGTCCAAGATTCTACTTTTTTAAATGGAATATTTTGGATTACTTAACAACTTAAAGAAAATTATTGCACTAAATAAGTATACTAAAAAAAACCCAAGGTAGATTCTAACAAAAGTTTATCTTCGGTTCACCATACATGCTCTAATACCAAAATATGTATTTTTCCAGTCACTAGTAAGCAAAATATAACTTTTCTTTTCCTTAAGAGGAAGAAATTAGAAATAAACTACGGTCCTAAATCTTGTCAAGAGGAAAGCTACAACGATCCCCTTTGAACTCGATCACGACAATCTTCAAACAGAAACAAACAAAAGTCAATTGGCCAATTGCCACTGTAGCTACCTGAGTAGATGAGAAGTCCACACTGTGAAGAAATTTGCAGTTTGCTCCCAGTGCCTGCAGAGATGCATCCATGATGCCTGAGCAGCTGCCCAAGTTGACTATTTGCAGGAATTGGCAGTTGAGTGCCAGAGCCAGAACTCCACTGTCAGTTATATCACAGCACCTTTTGAAAGAGGCTTCTCGCAGGTAGGGACAGGACAAGGCCAGTGCTATGACTCCTGCCAAAGAAACAACACTTCAAAGAGTTATTCACTCTCTAACATAGCCACCATGCTGAGTCCAAAGGCTCTGAACAGGTTTTGAGGAAGGAATAATTAAGATAAAGTGGAAAACATGTTGAGCATAGCATGGTTTTAGCAGAAATCTAGCAGCAGAGTAACCTGATAGCTCTCTCCTAAGATAATTACTGCTCTAGGCCTGAAATTCACACCACTGGAGAGACTTTTAATTAGTACTGGGGTAGCATTGGGGATTTCTTTTTTAAGCAATATTTACCCTAGATATATTCTTTGCAATTTATTCCAATCTAACAAGAAAAATAAGCCAGAATTAAGATCCCAGTTATCTGTGAACAGATAACACACCTTCTGAAGTAATTCCAAATCTGTTCTCCTTGCAAGAATTTAAGTTGATTTTTTTCAGCTGCTTGCAGTTATAAAGCTGCAATAATGCATTGTCTGAAATATCACAGTCTCGGAGGTCCAGAGACTCCACAGCAGGGTGCAACACCTGAAATGAAAACCCACAGTTCAGTCAATCTCTGCTTTGCCATCAAACACACTCTTATGCATTTTTACAGCAAATACTTGTAATATTACACATAACATACAAGTTTGCAGTAGAGGATGGGGTTACTGTGGTGGTGTTCACAGGGGTCCCAGGACCAGGGAAGAGATAAGAATCTTGACTCCATGTTTCAGAAGGCTGATTTATTATTTTATTATATATATTATATTAAAAGAAAATTATCTACTAAGACTATACTAAAATAATAGAAGAAAGGATTTAATCAGAAGGCTAGCAAAGGAATAGAAAAGAGTGGGATGAGAAAATCTTGTGACTGACCAGAGTCTGACACAGCTGGACTGTGATTGGCCATTAATTAGAATCAACCACATGAAACCAATCACAGATCCACCTGTTGCATTCCACAGCAGCAGATAATCATTGTTTACATTTCTTTTCTGAGGCCTCTCAGCTTCTCAGGAGAAAAGATCCTAGCAAAAGGAATTTTCATAAAATATGTCTGTGACAGGGTTACCAGTCCCAGGAACTAAAACCCACAGAAAATCCGGTCTATTTGTGCACCAGTTCAGCTCCCACAGCACAAACTGTTTCTGTGACACATGGAACAAGAACACATTAATACTGCCACTCAAACTATGGAAATACAATCTTGGTGGTTCACTTGCCACATGTGTACCCAGGACAAAGCCCTCACGCTTGCTAGCAAAACTTTGGAGGCAGAAATCTGAAGTGCAAAACAAAAAATAGTGATTTTGATCAAAACTTCAACCTGCATAACAAATAAGAATAATATTTAGAAGGAATTTCCCTCCAAAGTACTTTTTCACCCACACACACTCTTTTGCTCATAAACAGGCACCCTCATTACCATACCATGAAGAGATACCAAATCCTCATTAAATGGGATCTTTCACTCCCACAAGACCCAGACTGGAATTTTTGGATATCTTTCCCAAGAGAACATTTATAAAAGTTAGACCCAAAGCAGTGGAAGGCATCAGATTTTAGTAACAACAGCCAGATACTCCCTTCAGCTTGTCACTCCCATCCTTCACTCCCAGGGACAGAAATATGAATTTCCATAAACTAGCAAAGATAACAGCACAGCTGAAAGGCTTGTTAAAGGCCTATTCCTCCCGTTGTTCACTCTAACAATGTACAATAAAGATACTCCAAGGCAAACTGGCTGTTTTGCAAATATGTAAGATTTTGAGATAGACAAAGGGTTGTCTGGATGCAGCACACAAAAAAAAAGACATTTAAAAATGTCTTTTATATTTTATTTATATTTTGTGGACACTTGCTGAATGGTTTTATAAAACTTTATGGTAAAAGGGATTTAGAATAAGGAGTTTGGCTTGCATGTGGATGGCTGCTCCAAGCAAAAAGCAGAGTAAGGGGGGGAAAAGATGCATGGTAACACAAATTTGGACAAGAACACAGAGGTGAGAGATTAAATAGAAGTACACACAAAAGTTCAGATTAACAATTTCAACTGAAATTTAACTTCAAGCAAAATTATTTAAAAATACCCTTGAAAAACAGAGGAAAGACGTGAAGGACATGAATAAATGTGATACTGCTAGCAAAGAAAGTTAAGAAATAACATGCCCAGGGAAAATGATGACAACAAAGGATATAATTACAGAAAATTGCAGGAACATAGAAAGGAAAAACACATGAAAAAAGAACCAGAGCAGAATTTCCCAGGGTCACATGGAAAACAGGCTCCAAGAGAAGGCACTGATGAACTGCTGAATGAAGGCAAATACAGAGGAGACTTTAGAAAGAAACAGCAGAAAAGTCTGTAAATTAAGGTCTCTAGTTCATTTCCAGGCTAAAAATATCCTAATGGATTTTGTGCATTCCTACACACACAATCACATGGCTTTAAATATATAATCTATTATGATGTTGTAAAATTATTCCTTACTGGAAAATTAGCCTAAACCAGATTTTGTCCAGTCAATTTTTCCAAACAACTTGATTTTTTTCTCAAACACTTAATTTGTGTAAGCACAAAATCATTTTACCTGAAGCTAAATTGTTCTGTTTGTAAGTTTTCCACATTGCTTCTGCGTCTACTCTTGGCTCTTTCTCATGACTCTGAGAAAGTGAGAATATTTGTCTCTTGAATTCCAGGTCTCAGCAGGAATGCACAGGGAGTCATTCATTTTCTGTTTCACCAAGGCCAACCTTTAGTTTCCTTCAATTCGCACGCCTCCCTTTGAGGCTGAACAAGATAACAGTAAGTAGATACAAAACAGATGGGCTGCTGAATTTACAGCTGAAGAAATGTCATTAACTGGTGTCATACTGAAACACTGACACACAGCAGCATGCAAAAGGGATGGGATAATTTGAACTACTGATTCCTAGCTTTGCCATCATTATATTTCAAGGAACCAAAATTTAAATAAATTATATGGGGATTGTGTGCTTAGTGTCAATTGAGTTCTACCAACAGAATTTTCTAACAAGCTGCTGAAATCCTTTATATAATATATGTATTAAATAAATTATGCATGAGTATCTTGAAACACACTTCACTCAGGAACAGACTAGTGTGCAAGAGAGGCTGCTTTCCTCTCCCAAAACAGACAGTATGGATTCTTACCTCACTGATATTTTCATCAGTTATTTGCCCTTGCCTACTCATTAATTTGATCAGTTTATCCTTTATATTGGGTGGCAATGACTTAATATCTGCAGAGTATCTGGAAAGATTCTTTGTCAAACACTGAAGGCATCTGAAACAAAAGAAAGTTACAATACAGTCAAAAAGAAGCATTACATGGTAGAACTAGAACAACCAATCCATCTTTTGTCATCTTCTGCACCCAGCCATGGTTCCCTCAGACCTTATTAGCTTCAGCTGTTCCATGTTATCACTGATTCAGCTGTTGCCCTTTGGGGTCAAGCTGATCCTTCTGTGAACTGTTCCCTAAGCAGCTGAAGGCAAAAATCAGCCCCTCAACCATTTTTTTCTGTGCCTTCCTCAAGCTGCCTCTGAAATTCACAGTTGCAGTGTGGACTGTTAAGTGTCTGATCTGAATGAAAATCCCCTTGAACTCTGAGGACACAGCAACAACACTGTCAGGACAAGTGGCTGAGTGCAGGGGGCAGCAGCAGCCTGGAGTAATGCCAAATTAAATTCAGCATATAACCACAGGTAACTGGTTTTGCAACAAAACTTTGTCTGGCATCAGAGTGCCACCAAACTGCAGGAAATTAAACTCACACCAAATAAAAACTTTAAAGACATCAACATATTAATGCTTTATAATCTGAAGGGTAGCACAGACTTAAGGCAGGAAAGAAGCAAGATTTCCAGCATGGAAGCACATTTAAAAAATGCACTGAAGTTCATACAGTGTAGCACAAGCACCTCTAGCAGGTCACTGCAAGAACACTGCATGGAGGAGACATTTCAAGCAGAACCTGGGCCTTGCCTGCAGACACCCCTATATACCCAAGCAGACACCAGGACCACCTGTAACTCATTCCTGCAGACACGTGCAAGAACTCCACACCTTCACAGAACCTCAGTGACTGCTGGATGAACTCCTGACGGATCAACAGAGAAGCCTGTACCAAGCTCTGCCTCAGCACATACAGGTTACACCATCCACATTCTTTGTTCTGAGATTAAACACTTGAATCTATACACAACATTCCTCTACTTGACTGCAGAAATTAAGACTAGTTGTTCATCTCTAAAAAAAAATAAAATCTCAAAGATAATAAACACACCATTTATTATCATCTCTGAAGACCATAGATGTGAACCTGCTCACAGGCAGGATCTGTGCAACATGGTGAGCAGAAAGCAGGGGCTTGTCTCACTAATGCACCTCCAAAAGGGACCTCTAAATCTAAACAACTGCTTAGTTCAAATCTAGAGAAAATGCTCCAAACCCAACCCAGATACATTGAAATCAATTTGAGCTAGGCCAACTCTTACAATGGCATATTAAATTTAGCTTGAATGGTTATTCAGATAAGTCACCTTCTTTTCAAAAAGCTGTTTGCTATTTTCATAGCAAAATACTGACCTGCAGTTTACACATTTAATCATTTAAATAATACAAGTTTTCACAGTAATTCTACTTTATAGGAAACTATAAAACACTTATTGGCTACACCATGGCAACTATAATCTTGTCTTCAGTGCTTTAAGGTACAAATAACAATCTAACTGTACTCTTTGCTACATATTCTTCTTTTATCTTTCAAATGAAATATTTTATTCCTGTGCAGTTTCTAACTTCCTCCAGAACACAAAGGAATTTGACATAGATAGATAATGTAGAGAATAGAAATATTCAGCTCCCCTTCAGAATTGCAAGGCTGAGCTTAAAGACCTACCAGCAAATTACATAAAATAATAAAAAAGAAGACACACAGGGTGCTAAATGTAGCTGCAACCAGTGGGCAAACAGACAATGAGAAATACAGTGGCTTTTGTGCAAAGTTAGGTAACAAGAAGCAACTGTGCATGTCCTCAGAAAAGTTCAAGGCAAAGTCACCCTTTGCAATACTGGGGACACTTGGTGACCACCAGAGACCTCTTCAGACCCTCTAGGACCACAATGTTATAAATGAGAAGTTTGACTAGGCCAATATTCAAGCAGCAATCAATTTATTCATTAATATGGTAAAGTATGAGCAATACAGCGCTGGGCACAGTGGGGGAAGTTTTCCCTCCAACTGCACCCCCATAGTTACAGGTATTTATAGGGGTACTCATAAGCTTGCTCAGCAGTTTCTATTCCCAATTTTTATGTCACAATTCTATACACTATTGTGATTTCGTCTTCTCAGTATGTACATCCTGAAAGGAATATCCCAGCTGGTGAGGTCCAGCTCTCCAGATGTGAGTCCAACTTTTAATTGCAAGGACTATAAATCTCATAAGAGTGATGTCCAGCTTCCCTTGGTCAAAACTCTTCATCCTTGAGTTGATGTTCATCTTCCTTTCTCAAGCTGCTTTTCACTGTTTTGTTGAGGTGTGAGATAAGCATGTTCCCTTTTTATATATTTTAAAGCTATTGTTTCAAAGATCCTTACTACAAGCAATATTCTAAAATTAGACTTCAAAAGGTTATGATTGCAAAACTCTTTATGGCTTACCTACAAGCAGAAAGCTCTTGTCAAAAAGCAACATCTTAAAACTTTAATTCAAATCAACTTAAGACTTATAAAAGTTAATTGTGAACAAAGGACAGATTCAAAGGCTTCTTCCATGCTTTACTTTCCTCAGTTATTTATTAGAATTCGTCTTTATAACAGTCCCACGGTCGGTCTCTGCACATACTGCAATCACAAATACACACATTGCGTGTATGTACCTGACAGGAAGCACAGCTTTGTATTTCACAACAACAGGATTTCCAGTGAGACATGGATGCATGAAAATTAGTTGAAGGACAGTGATGTTTATGTATTAGCCAGCAAGCATGCTTTAAAGAACACGTATGGAATGGACACTTGTAAAGTGTCTATAGAGCACTATGGAACACACATCTTGTAACGTGTCAGGATATACTCAGAGGAAAAATCCTCCAAATGTGTCCAGTTATGCAATAAAGAATGCCTGCTTTCTAATACTTCAAATTGTGTAAGAAAACCTGTTTTCTAGCCAATTTCTGTATCAACATGGATAAAAACACAAAGCAAAACACCATTCAGTGGATTCTCTGGGGCAAGGTGAAGCCAGGGATCCTCAGCCGCCCCTGCACACCCGGATCTGTCAAGTGTCACATCCTGTTACATGCCTGCCAAACCTCGTCACCCCTGTCACCTGCCCTGTCACACCTCCCGAGGGGGCAGCTCTGACGATCCCCGCCACCTCTCCCGCCGCTCCCGAGCGCCGCCGGGCCCTGCCCGCCCCGCACTCGCTGCGGCCGCTCCAGCACCGCCGCCCAAGGCCTGCCCCCCTCCCTGAGCCCCTCGCAGGGCGGGCAGGCGGCAGCAGCGTGTCGGTGTCGGGGCGGCACTCACAGGTCCAGGAGGAGCCGGACTTCCTCGCCAGCGCCGTCCCAGCTCATGGCAGGGAGCGGGGACTGCGGCGGGGCCCGAGGAAAGTGATGGGGAGCGGGGAGAGCGGGGATGCCGGCCCGGCCCCGGCCCAGCGGTCGGTGCCGAGATGGCGGCGGCGCGCGGAGGATGACGGGAGATGTAGTCCTGATCCCGGCCCGCCTTGGGAGCGCCTCACGAAGCGGCCTGGAGCGCTGAAACATCCCACAGTAAAAAAACCGGGGCTCTCACTCCCCATTTCCAGAAGTTAATGTAATAAGTAGCAATACGTTTGTTAATTAATAGCTAGATAATTTAAATTATAAAACAATAGCTAAACAGCTCTTGTTTAGCAGGATATAATGTATACCTATGTGCAGTCACATATGGTAAAACCTTTAACTTCGTAAGAATTGCTTTGTTTACAAACCCCCCTCATAGGTATAGGAGACCCTCTGTAACTAGATACCATCACATATGGTAACAATTATTAACCTTGCAAGAACTGCTTAGCTTGTAGAATTTAGACTTATGGATATGCCTTATAAGGAAAGTGGCCAAAGAGGAAGACTTGGGGCCTTCATCCCACGACCACCAGAAGGCAGAGAAAGACCCCCTAGCAACTGGAGGAGCAAGCACAGAAGACAGAGCACGTCATCCAGGGATCCGGGAGGAGAAGACAATAAAAAGCCAACTTAAAGGGGGGAAAGGTGCGCGCCTAAGAGGAGCGGGGACTCCTGGCCACCCAGCGCTGAACCTTGCTTACTCTTGCTTGCATAAAAATAAAGATAATTATACGATTCTTAAATTTGGTGAATTCCTTTATTACATTAATAGTTCGGAGAAAGCGGTCTCTCAAGCCTGGAAGCGGTACAGGGGAGGCTGGGAGCCTTCAGGCAAGGGCCACAGTGGTTTTAAGGGCTTTTTCCTCCTTCCTGCCATCAGTAGAGGCATTCCACAGCACCCGGTTTCCTGTTAGCATGTCTATCTGCAGCGATAAGAGCCAGCTCTTTTGTCCTGCAATTAATTTTGTCTTTGTTTTTTGGGTTATATTTTCTGAAAAATCCCTTCTTTAGGATTTTTCCTCCTGAGAAGCTGAGAGGCCTCAGGAACAAAATGTAAACAATGATTATCTGCTGCTGTGGAATGCAACAGGTGGATCTGTGATTGGCCCATGTTGGATGTTTCTAATTAATGGCCAATCACAGTCAGATGGCTCAGACAGAGCCCAAGCCACCAGCCTTTGTTATTCGTTCTTTCTTTTGTTATTCTTAGATAGGATTTCATCAGAAGGCTTTCTTCTATTCTTTTAATATAGTTTTAATATGACTTATATAATAAAATAATAAATCAAGCCTTCTGAAACATTGAGTCAGATCCTCTCTTCCCTCCTCCTCAGACCCCTGTGAACATGGTCACAGTCTTGGTTCTTTTTCCTTTCCTTTTTATATTCCTGCTTTGTCTTAGGTTGCAAATACAAGATGTGGCCAGGGGTGTGTATTCTATTTCCATCTGTTAGAGGTCAGGCAGTTATCTTCTGTTAAATGTGCCACCTGTTAAAACCAGGTGGGGCAGTTTTCTTCATCTCTTCCACAACCCATCCTCCCTCCAAAATATCTTCTGTTAATGGGCCATTGACAAAACCCCCTAAAGTCTGCATGACATAACTGCATGACTGATAAAATTACATCGTCCCATTGTGAGATGCTGTGTCCAGGGGGAGGAGCCAAACATTCCTACCTGGATAGAATCTGAGATTTGGAACACCAGTCAGCCTTTTCCCACTGGATTCCCAGAGGAGCAGCTTTCTTCTCCCTGGATTCCCAGAGGAAGACCAGGCCACCAGGTCTACAAAACCACTAGACCTTCAGAGGAAAACTACACCCTTCTGCAGGATCACTGCTTCAACAGATGCTGATGCATGATGATGCTGCAAGGTCTACAAAATATATTTTATGATTGGGGAATTAGAAATATCCATTAGTGGCTAATTGGATGATTCAAGTTGTACCATTACAGTGAAAGCTATAAAACCCCCTAAAGAAAAATTGCTTGTATGTGACCAGTTTGACTGTGAGACCTCATGCACATAATTGAACATTTATCCTTGCAATGCCATTCAGTCATCATGAGCCAATTGCTGAAACAAAGGTCAACAGACTAAACAGTTTTTGTCTGTTAAAAATGCATTTATGAAGCTGGCTGAGAGAAAGCATTAGAGCCCACACTCTATGAAATGCTTCTCTAGAAGCATTTATGTTCCATATAGATTTCAGTGGGTTTAAACAGCATTTTTACCTCTTTCCTTTTTTTGGTTAGTGTTCAATAAGCAAGTGGTTAGGTATACATTCCATCAAGCTACTATATTTTTAGCCAATTGTTAATGCAAAACCAGACAGTCTCCCTTATCTCTTACCTGCACATATTATATCCAGCTGCTTGTCTTCCTGTTTTGCCAGTTTTGCTTCCTAAATTTCCTTGCCATTGTTAGCTATTCTGTTAAGCAAAATTAAGACATGAATTTCAGTAAAGTTATAGTCATGTCAATACTTTAAGTCACATCTGCTAATTACAAACTCCTGGTTCCATTTGCAGGCCTCCCTGAAGGATCCCTTCCCTGGAGTCAGAAGACATGATAAAGCTGTAGCAAACTGTGTGGTACTGATATATTCTGAGTGACAAACCTAAACAGCACACAGGCCTGTGCTGACCTGAGCAACCAGCTCTTTTCCCATTTTTCACAAGATTCAGTTCACCACTTTCCTCAGCAGTGAGTCTGGAAGTGGGTAGTGTTATGAAGTTCTATATGTCTAATTTAATAAACAACAAAATTTAATTCAGCAGGAATGTTAATTGAACAGCAATTTTGTATAAATGAATACAGTCAAGTATATTAAATATAATCAAGCATATACAAAAATTTGGCAGTGATTATTTAAGTATGATTAAGGTTCGTATAAAGCATAAGCAAAACCAGCCAGGGTACGGGGAGGGCTTCTCATCCTGCCTCACATGGGTAACAAAAGAATCCAAACCAAACCTTATATACTGTATACTAATGCATATTCACCAATAATTTTCCATAAATCTGCTCCTATTTTCAATTCTTGAACTCTACATCACTGTACTGCACAGCACATGCTCCACTCGTTGCTAAGGAGTCCCCTGGCTCTTTGGTCGTCTTTTTGGAGGAAGGCTTGCTGTCTTCCTCGCTGTCCTCTGAATAACCTGGCAGGTTGTGTATGTGCACTAAGCTTTGTGTTGTGTAAATAAGCATTATATTCCAAATAAACCTTATTATTTCATAGAGACCATTACTTCAGATCGCATACGTGGAATCATCCCAACTTTGCTCATCCCAAGGCTGATTCTGTTTTAGGATCTTGCTTATATCAATACCACATCCTGTATCCTGCTTCTCTCACATGTAACATCTGCAAAGGGCAAATCTGTTTTCCCTTTATTACCTTATAACAAATATTTTCTAAAATATTGATATAGTTATGATTTAGTTAGCACAGAACATATCCATTTATCACAGTCATAATATAGCTTGGGTAGGTTTACTGTTCCTCAGCTTCTCAGCTGGAAGTAACTAAATAATTAGCCCAGGAACTGTCTTGCCTCAGGAGCTGCATCTGAAGCAGGACATGAACTGCCAAACTTCACACACCTATGCTCTGTCTCAAACTGGCATCAGATTATCCCAAGGAGCAGACACAGGCTGCTCTTAAACTGGTTTGACTGCAGGCAGATGCAGGAAGGACTTCAGCCACATCAGCCTGAACACGTGGAGAAGCTGTACTGATAAAGCACCAGGATATAAAGAGTGACTCAGGAAGGTCTAACACTGACTCTCTACAAAGAGTGAGGCTTGTGCTGGTATGTGGGGTTATTCCTCCCCAGCTGCAGAAAAGCACTTGCCTTGGCTGAGCTTCATTATGTTCCTATCTGCTGATCTCTCCAACCTGTCAGTTGTGAGGACAACAATTCAGAGGCACATTGTGATGTTGTCAGATAAAAAAATCATCTGTACCCTTGTGGGCTAATACAACACCTATTCTTCAAAAACCACTGGCCTATGGAACTACACAATTTCCATTCTGCAAGAAGAACTGGAAAGCAGCCAGCCCATGTGCCAACTTCTACCAGTTCACCAGACAGTCAGGTATCACTTTGGGGTCAACCACCAGGGATCACCTAAGAGACTCCCAGGACAGAAGACTATGTGCATAAAGGGGTGGGAAAAAGTTAATGATTCCAGGAAAATTATCATCCTCTGTATGTTGATTCTGGAAAAATCAATGAACATGCATGTAAAATACAGCATTTAAAAAGGAGCTTTTCTTCATTCAGCATGCACAATATTTCAGAGGAGATATCCCCTCATGCATCCAGCATTCAATAAAGAATATCAGCTTCATAATACTACATTAAGGGTGTTTTTTTATTATTATTTTTATCCATTTTTGGGAACAATGAGTAACATCAACCACTATTTCCAGTTTTGAACCATCTATAAACTTGGCAGCATGCACTTTTCATGTGACATTGTCAAGGTCATTAAGGAAGATGTTGTGTGATATGACCTTAGTGTTGACGCAAGGGATTGGTCTCCAGAATGTCTTTGTGCTGCTGATTTTTGAACTCAGAAGCTGAAGCTGTTTCCAATCTACCTCACTATATAATTATCCAGTCCATACTGGGCTGGAGAGAAACCTGATCAAGCTCAATGGAAACCTCATCTGGTTAAACATGCGCCTGCTCATTGCACGGATGTTGCACTAGGTGACCTTTAAAGATCCTTTTCAACCCCAACTGCATTATAAAGACTAAGGCAAATATGGTATTCAGAACCTAAATCTTTCTATGTCTGCTTTGTAGTGTGAAGTTCTGGTCCAGTTGAATCTCAAAAGGAAGAAAAAAAAAAAAAAAAAAGAAGGCACAAGATGCTTAAGAGAAAAATGTCATCATCTTATTACAGGGGTTCCATACTGTTGTCCTGTTGTCTCCTTATCACAAAAGTTCCATACCTTCTTGGTGTTTCTCACAGGCACATCTTCCAAGCACTGACTCCAGTTCCCTTCTCACCCAGCCACCCCACTCTTTCATAGCATCTTCTTCTCATTGCTCACAGCTGTGGCCTGGTAAAATCAGGCCTGTTCCTAATCTTTGATAATTGGCCCAGCTGCAACTCCTTAGGGGTAAGATTACTTTCTACACTATCTTTATTTTCTTATATTCTGTTCCCCTACAGAAAAAGGTGTTTTTAAAAGTTAGTCTGATGTGTCTCCTGCAATGCTGGGAAACATGCAATGCAGCAGGACAGTCCTCTCTGGTGGAGCCACTGCTGTGCAGCATTCTGTGGCAAGGTTCAATAGCCTCATTGTTCCTCACATCTTTACAGTACTCCTCCAAGTAAAACAAATCCATCCATCTCTTACTGTACAAACCAAATGTTCTAGAAGGGTACACACTGAGGTTTGCTGAAAGCATTTCACTTTCACACATTCCTGTGGGAACAAGCCCTTACAAAGAGCACACACAGACTGCATTGTTAGTGGCAGTACACATTGTATGCTAAGGTTCAGTGATCCCTCACACTAACATGTGCTTCTCTGCCACCAAAACCTAAATTCTGCCTAAGTTCTACTTGAAGTCACCTACCTTTGCAGTACCTTTCGTGATGGCCCACTGCAGCATTGTGTTTTACCAGGTCCCAGTCACATTCAGGGGTGGGTGCACATTCTCTATTGTAGAACCACTTCTTATTGCCTTTTACATCCCTTGATAAGACTGATTTGGTTTTCCTAACTCATCCTTGCAGAATTAGACAGTTCCTTCTGAGTCACCTGTGCTAATGTCCACCTCTTGTATGCTTCCTTTTTATGAGTTTCCTTCCTTGAGTTCAAGCTCTCCTTGCACATCCATGCAAACCCTCCTGCCATCCTTTCAGATTCTCCTGCAAAACAGAATAGGCCATTCTTGAGCTTGTAGAAAGTGAATTCCTTGTGAGATACAAAAAAATCCAACCAATCAAAACCAATCTTTCTGGACCTGTTCTCTTTCCAGGATGATATCAAGTGGATTCACCAAAGTAGATCCCTGAACATGCTGAAGCCTTTTGAAATCCAGGACAGCAGTCCTAGCTTTTGTCTTCTTTCCTCCTTTCAAGATCCTGAACTCCATTTCAATGGAGTTCACCTCCAGTGAAAACATTGTTTTTAGTGTTGAAGGATGCTGAGATCAGCCTGACCAACAATCCTAAGTTAAACCCATCACAGGATGTGAAAGATAGATGTTTCCTTACAAAGACTGACACAAACAAGGATGTGAAAGACAGATGTTTACAGAAGGAGAAAAACAAACAAGTGACAATGTCTTATTTAAGAAAAAAAAGCTGGCATATCAGTGACTAGCCTAGCAGCATGTTGGAATGCATGAAATAGAAGCCTCTCTGAGTTCCTCAGAGAGAAGGAATGGAAGGCTTGAATTGGAGCCTTTAGAGAAATGGAGGTATATTAAGTCACACTGACATGAAGTAGAAGTGTAAGTTTTAGTTTTAAGTAAGTAAAAATATATCTTAAGTGCCTTGAGAGACTGTGTTATCTAGTAAAAGGCCCTAAAGTCCAATTTAAAGGTCAGTAGTGTTACCTTTCACAAATTAACTTAGCTGTAGACATAACAAACACATAGCAGAGCATTGCTTGCATTTCTAGATGGAACAGATGGAACTATCTGCATAAATAGACAAAATTATATGCGTAGATTTTGGGTAAAAACTGACATTGCTTTTGCACATTAGAGTTAAGCTTAGATTGGTTTAGGAAGAATGTTTTAGAGTTGTGCTTTTAGCTGATTGGATGATTTGTGAATAAAATCCCTGTATTGGGGTGAGAGAAAAGGTAGAAGAAGAAGAAAAAACTGTGGGAGCTGCTGCTGCTTTTGTTCAAAACATTGGGACTTTATGCCAGAAAACTTTTAGCACAGACTTTAATGCTCTGAACTCCTTGCCTTCGAGGTTGATGTATTCATGCAATAAACAACTTTATTACAGCCAACATCTTTTCTTGTCTCTTTGAAGACCCATGATATCTGATATCCTCCACAGCCACATATGACTGACACTCAATCACTTTGTGCTGTAAAGGCATAGTCCCATGTTCCAGCAGGGAGGACTTGTGGGAATGTGTGTGGAGATTCCTCCCTTGAGTGGGGAGGCCCCTCAAGGTTAATCCTTGAGCCTGAGCAAAAAATGTTTGCCCATGATCATCAGAATGGGTAACATCAATCTACTTGATAATTATTAAGATTTAGTTTAAAAGTTTAGAAAGCAAGGGAATCCTTTCTGAACCTGGTGTTTATATGCATGTACTTCAGTGACAGCCAAGTTGATTATGAAGTCCCCTCTGTTTGTATAAGCCCTCATAATTTTCTTGATAACCTCATTCATCACATCTTCATTTGATTGTCATCCTCTCTTCCTCATCATTCTCAGTTTAAAGCTCTTACCAGCTTCACCATCCTGTTGGCAAGGATGCCCCTCCCAACCTAGTCCAGCGTATCCCAGCTCTTCCAAGCAACCTTCAGGCCTCAAAGAGCAAACCAGGTTCATAGAAACCACAACCCCATCATAGCTGACCAGCAGGGCTGAGGATACACCAGATGAGCTATATGTATGATATTTGATGCTATCCAGGTCACTCCAATAATTAGAGAGCATTTGATGCACACATGAAAAAGCAGCAGGCATCAATAATCAGAGAGCCAGAGAGGCTTCTGCAGGCTTCTGCACAGTAAATCAGAGTCCCTGAAAAGCAGCAAAGGTGCCCCAGACAACAGGTCAGCAGACAGGCCCCTTCCCTACAGCAGAGGGGTCAGCACTAAGGGAGCAGCCCTCTTTCTGGTGCTCCTGTGGGGCTCAGGCAGTTCCCTTGGCAGAGCTCTCAGCCTCCTTTTTCCAAGCACAGCACTGAGCATATTTTGTACTTACAATGTGCAGGCAGAGCATAAGTGCTCCTCCCAGCAGCGGGAATGTCAGGCTTCCAGCTTTCACCATCCCGAGAGTTTTGTACATCCCAACCTGACAGAGTCAGCCTGCCCCTCCTTTAGTGCATAACTCTGGTTTCTTGAAGCTGTAGGACCTCAGAGAAGATCCAGTTTCTTCCACAACCCCTAATGCTGCGTAGCTGCCCCCTGCAGCTCCTTTGCTCACTGAAACATTTCAAAAGGTGTCTCTCCCTCTGCTCCACACCAGCACCCACCCTCTGAAGACCTGTTGGGGTTGAGACCTCCAGTGTTACAGGGAAAGCTTTTCTAGCTGAGGACAACAGCTTGTAGCACACCCCCACCAGTGCTGAGGAAGCGTGTGCTGCTATGAGATAAGGCACCAGCCCTTCCCACACCAAATGCCCCAAAAGGCCTGTGTGTTTTAGGTAGCCCTCAGGCTGAGGGGGGGACCAGACCCTCCCCAACCAGTGCCATCTGGAACAAAACCTCCAAGGGCCCCTTTAATCAAAAAAGAACTGACAGATCTGCTAGCCCTACTAGCCTTGCTAGACATCAAGGCCTCTATTCCCTACAGCATCAAGCTTCCCAAAGGCTTCTTAGATGTCCCTTGACAATGATCCCAGAGGGGCCAGATCTAGAAGCACAAGCCCACACACTGCTGCTGTCACTGTTCACTGCCCCTTTTAGCTGTGCTTAATAAGGGAGATTCTTGGGACTATTAGATTTTGTTAGCAATGGTGCCAGCTCTTGTTATTGCTCAGTATTAACATGACTGAGAATTATGTTGGCAAGCAACAAGGTACCAGAGTGCATGTTGGAACAGTAATTTAAAAAACTCTAACCAGCTGGAAAGGAATATTGCAATATCACCGTGATCTGATCTGACTGGCAGCCTGTGCTGACATCTGGATACAAAACAAGGGGTTGGGAGGGGACACAGCTAGGACAGCTGATCCCAGCTGACCCAGGGGATATTCCACACCATATGGCATCATGCTCAACAATAAAACTGGGGGGAGCTGGCTGGGGGATGGTGGCCCACTGCTCAGGACTGGCCTCAAGAGCTGGATACTTGATCCTACACAGGCATTCCTGGTTTGTTTTCTTTAATGATGGCAAGGTAACACTTGCAAACAAAGCATTAAAGAATGCCAGATGGATTCTGCATACCTAGTTGTGAAACAATGGCACACACATCACTAGTTCATTTTGGAACATAAAGGTCACACTGTTTCCCATGGTTGTTATACAATTCTTGACCAAAAGTTACATGACTCAGTGGTTGGCTGATATTCCAACAGGCAGTGCCTTTCTCTCTTAGACATCCTCCAAGATACAGTTTTCTAATAACACAGACAGTGTCTTGCAGATGTGGCATCTTAACAATCTTTGCTCAAGACACCTATGCAAAACAGACATTCTTGATTTAGGGTCAGTGAATGTGCATGCATTCTTGTCCAAGGTTTAATTTCTTTTAGAGGCTATAAAAAACCACACACACACACACACACTGCTTATGCATTACAGTTATTACTATTTGCTTAATCATGGCAACGTTACTGTCATAGTGATGTATCAGGTTTACCCAAATGTATTTGATTCCCTTCAGGTTCTGACACCAGAAGGAGCTATGCTGAAGTAAGTAATCATAAGTCTTACTTGATTTGTAATTCACAGCTCTGTTTACTTCTTAAGGAGTCAGGAGGTCACTGAGCTGTATATAAAAAAAGGAAACATTGACAGAGTTTAAATAGGAGTAAAACAATTTTATAGTTTCTACTCAATCTTGTTTGACAGCTTTTTTTTTTTTTTTTTCACTTACACAGTGATGGCTTGGTTATCCAGGCACAAAAGATGATGGGATTCACTCAGTGAGGATTTCATTTTCCATGATTTTGAAATCATGTATTGTGTGGGGTCTTAAGAGCTTTAGCCAGCCCAGCTCATCTGCAGAGCTTCGGAATGACAGCCATAGTGAGGAATCCCTACAGACATCCCTGTGTGGGAGACTGCAATTCCCAGAGGTGTTTAATGCATCACACATACAGGGTGCCTGGAATGCCTCATTGTAAAGGGTGAAATCTTTTCCTGTCTTGGAATAAGATGCATAGATAAGGACATCTGCCTAAATGGCCTCCTAGCAAAAAAGGGACATTTAGACACCCCAAAGTAATTTTCAAATTATTATTTATTTACAACTGGCAGACTTTTATTATACCACAGATTAAATCTTAGTAATCTATCATGTTCAGCTTGAAACCTCCAGAATTACTTCCATTTTTTTATACTATAAATCTTGTGACTTAACTATCTATATATTACATACTATATAGACATAATATATACACAAAATATATATCTATATATTTATCTTACACAGTGCCTTTTAGGTCATGGCATGTATTAAGGAGTTTCTAATTACTCATGGAAGTTCTGGTTTTCTTGGACTACCCCATATAAAACCACCCTGAGTTCTTCCAAGTGATGTAGCAAGTGTAACATATTATGTTCTTTGAGGTCAACAAGATTGGTCTCACTGCACACTTTTATTTTGAAAATAATATTTGTGACACTTCCATGGATAGTTCATCACAGGTATCACATGGTATGAAGAATGACAAAAAGGTAATCTGAAAATGTCTTTTCCAAAATACCTGTTTTTCTGTTGTTTCAATATACACTTATCCAGAGATAACATTAGACTGATAGAACGATTCACCAGAGGCAGTGACATTTCATGGGCATTTTGAAAAATATTCCACCTTTCATTAACTTAGAGAAGGTAAACACACATAGAGGTTTATTGCTTTGACTTCCCAACTGAGACTTGTAGCAAGAGTATTGCAATTACTCCAAATGGGTTACAAATGTAACATTTGTATGTGAAAGGAGCAGGAAAAACAATAGAGGGAAGGTTAAAAGAATGCCGTGTGTTGGTCTCTAAGTAGGAAGATGACTAAGAGCAGTAAAACTGTCAAGCACCAAGGAACACACTGTTCAAGGGTACAGCATGTACCTAATCTCTCATGCCAGAAGGTTTTGTGCCTAGCAGTCTCTAATTTCTGCTGCCTTCTGGTTTGTTAGCCTGTATGAATTCTAAGATGCTCTTTCCATGCTAACAAGCATAGTATTTTTCTTGGGAAAAGTGTCACATTTAGCCAGTGTAAGTTGTGTCTGATCAGTGGTCTCTGACACTTGAAACTGGGCTTGCTGCATTGCAGTAGGAGAGCAGATCTTGTGTCCTGCTTTTGTTCCTTCAAAGGGTGACTGTAAGTCAGTGGTGGTGGGCTCAAATCTCAAATCACAGGTCATGGGCAGGTAAGGAGAAGGTACTTTGTACACTCATTTCAGAGCTGGAGCTGAGCTGGCATTTGTGTAGGAGACCACAAGCAGTGCTGGGGTACAGCCAATTCTGTAGTGATCCATCATGATTATACATATTGATTACAGTGCAATTCCTGGAGAATACAGAAACATCACTTTCCCTAGAACTAATTTGCATGCATCTACCTCTTACTGGAAGTCCTTTAATGGTCCTAGAGTCTTGTCTGGAGGGGGCTCTGGTGGTCACCAGAGTGGTCACTGGAGTGTCCCCAGGGTTATAGATGATTTTGCCATTAATTTCTCTTAGCACCGTTGTTTCTCACTACATGGCTTTGCCACAAAAGCCACTATATTCCTCATTATCTGTTTATCCACTGGTTCTAGCTACATTTAGCATCTTGTGTGTCTTCTTCTACATTCCCTAATCTACTTCTTTGAAACTCATTGTTCCCATACTTGGATAAGTCAGGCATCATTATATTCCATTCCTATTATCAATTGCCTGTCACCAGGAGTGTATAAGGGGGGCAGCTCCCCAAAATACTCTTCTCCCTGCAGGAAGTTGCTTGGTTCATGGGCCCAGCTGGGGGATGTAAGTTCCCAGTAGTGAGCAATAAAAAAAGTTTTGTGTGCTAAACTGTGGTCTAGATGTGTGGAGGCACTTCCTAATTTTTCCAGGCCTGTTACAATCTGTAAGTGCTCCTTGTTTTTTATGAGGCTGTAACTTAAGCTGAATAAGACGCCCCTGCTGCTCTGTGTTTGTGGATGACAATAGGCAACGGCAAAGACACTATTTGTGGGGCAAATGTAGATCTACTGTCTGGCCTGCAAGCCTCAAACAGAAGCAAGGCAATGCTGTTTACATTGTGTGCAAAATAAATATCAGCTACTGTTAGGAATTATGTAAGCAGAAGTTAGAGGTAATTGCATATTTGGCACACTGCAAAGGCTCTCAAGTGAAGTAAATATTAAAGGGAATACCACACAGGTATGTGAGGGAAGTGGAGAGTAATTGGAGTAATGCAGGTTTTTCAAGAGATGCAGTTGGAAAGCAAAAGGAAAAACTATGTCTAAGAACAATTTGAGGAGTTGGTATTGGTTGCAGGTGAGTTATTTTGATCCAAATCTTTGCAAAATGAAGCCCCAAAACGGATAGCCTTCAAGAAATAATGAGTTAAAACATGGAATGTGAAACATTCGAAGAAAGCATAGCACTTAGGAAACATATAGAGCAATAAATCGGCTAAGGCATGGAACACAATGACAGGAAAGAGAGATAGGGATAGGGGAATTGATGGGCTAAGCATGTTCAGAGCCAACAATGTCAAACTGACCCTAAGAGCCTTGCCAAGCCATGGGACCAAGCCAAGTACACCGGGAATTGGCCATATTAGGATAGGAGTTCAAAAGTTTAAGGAGGAAGACTCATCAGGTGACCCCTGCCCACGATGAAGGCAACCGGAACAACCACCAAAATGATCCTCAAAAGAGATGTCTCCGCCCACTCTCCGCCTACACCACGCCTCTTATGAATATGCATGCAAAAACATGATTATGCATGTGATATGATGTAACTTTATATTCAAAACTGTATAAAAGGCTTGCTTTTGTTGCAAGATACTTAGAAATCCCTTTTGTGATTTCTCCGACGCGTCGTAATAAAATACCTCCTGTCTATGCTGACTTAAATTGAGTCTTTTAGGCAGTTATTCTCGCCTTTTGGGGCAAAATTCGGCATCAAATAAGTAATTTTTTCTTTGCTCTTTGTGCTTAGCTTGGAAACTCTCAAAGATGACAAAGATTGAAAATTCCCATCAATAAAATTCTGTTCTTTAATTAAACTTACATATAACATAAACTGAACTTCCACAGAACACCCTAGAGTTTTCAGGTGATTGCAGGGGAATGGCTGGCAAATTCTGTTGGCTGACCAAGCAGTATGGATGAACCAATACTGGCTACACATAGAAAGGAAAGAAATATGTTTTTCAACTTCACTGCTTCTCTGAGGATGGCATCCATCAGGAATTTCTGTACTTGTCTATGCTCCACTGTCCTCTGCTTTGCATTTCTTTAGCTGAAGCTTAACCCTTTGAAACAGTCAGCCTGGCTGTCCTTGTCCTTGCCCTTCCCCTTTTCACAGAATCACAGAATGACCTGGTTGGAAGAGACTTTCAAGATCATCGAGCCCAACCCATGCCCCAACACCTCATCTAAACCACGGCACCAAATGCCACATCCAGGCTTTTCTTAAACACATCCAGGAGTGGTGATACCACCACCTCCCTAGGCAGATCATTCTAGTACTTTATCACTCTTTTTGTAAAAAACTTTTTCCTAATATCCAACCTGTATTTCCGTTGGCACAGCTTTAGACTGTGTCCTCTGGTTCTGTCAGTGCTGCCTGGAGAAAGAGACCAACCCCACCTGGCTACAGCCACCTTTCAGGGAGTTGTAGAGAGTGATAAGGGCACCTCTGAGTCTCCTTTTCTCCAGGCTGAGCACCCCCAGCTCCCTCAGCTGTTCCTCACAGGGTTTGTGTTCCCAGCCCCTCTCCAGCCTTGTTGCCTCCTCCGGATGTGCTCAAGGTCCTTCCCAAACTGAGGGGCCAGAACTGGACACAGGACTCAAGGTGTGCCCTCACCAGTGCCGAGTACAGGGGAAGGGTGACCTCCCTGCTCCTGCTGGCCACACTGTTCCTGATCCAGGACAGGAGCCTTTGGCCTTCTTGGCCACCAGGGCACACAGCTGGCTCATGTTCAGTTGGCTGTCAGCAGCCCCAGGTCCCTTTCCACCTGAGCACTGTCCAGCCACAGTGTCCCCAGCCTGTAGTGATGCAGGGGATTACTGTGGCCAAAATGCAGGACTTGGCACTTGGACTTATTAAACTTCATCCCATTGGACTCTGCTCATCCATCCATACCAGGTCTCTCTGCAGAGCCCTTCTCCCTTCCGATAGATCGACACATGCAGTGTCGTCTACTTATTTACTAATGAAAGACTCAATCCCCCCATCCATGTCATCAATAAAAGTATTGAACAGAACTGGCCCCAGAACAGACCCCTGAGGGATTTTAAATCCAATTACCTCACATATGTTGTGCAATTTAGAGAAATTCCATATAAACCATATTTCCAGACTGATTTGTTTCTGTTAAATTGGCACCAAACCTGTAGTGCTGCTGAGGAAATAAAATAACAGCAAGACAGGGAAAGGTGGATAGGGCTGCCTGTTCATGCCATACAGAAATGTGTATTCTGTGCCAGATTTCTGGGATATTCTCTTTGAAGTAAAATAAAAGTTTGCAGAAACAGTTTTGTGGAATCTTTAGTTAATGGTTGCTGTAGGAAAAGCTGTTGGGATGTGGTTGTCAATAATCTTGCACTAGGAAGGAGACGACAGGAAAGTGTGTCATGGGAAAGAAACCACAGGAGAGAGATTTGAGGATGTAGGTCAGAGAACATATGCTCTTGGCTGCTTAGACATCTGTGTGATCTTTTAGCCTAAATAAGGAGAAGCTTCCTCTAAACTGCATAGTTGCATAATAGTGAAACTCAAACATTTTTTTCAAGTGTCTTTCTCTTTGGTGGTGGCAGGAAGGAAAGAAAGAAAAATAAGGAGCTAATGTATTTTACAAAAACTAACCACAAAAAGAAGTGGAAAAAGGCTACTTCTCCTTCAAGATAGGTTGAGTAAATCTCATTTTTGAAAAGTCTAGTCTTATGACTCTTAACCAACCACAGACTTGCTCACACTCTACTTTTCTACTGCCTAGTTTTGTCTTGTGCAAAGCCACATTGCCTGTTACAATGTTTGTGTCTAAAAATTACCAGAAATACTGTACTGTTAAGTTACAGGAGCATAGATGAGGAATACATGGAGTGCAGGTAGGCTGGGCAGCAGGTGCAGGTTGAGCTCTGGGTGCTGCGAGCCCCAGGCCATGAGAAGTGACCAGTCCCAACCCTTTGCAGGATAAAGGGCACACAGGAACATGAGGGTAGCTGGGTAACTGGACACCCAGAGGCAGTCAGGAGCCCAGGGCTCAAAACCCCAGACTATAATGGGCTTAGACTGTGAGAGTATAAAAGCCCATGGATTCCTTTTGTTTGGGATCCCTTCTTGGAGGCACCAGCTCAAGCTGTTACTTTAGCTTGTTCTCAACTTAATTGTTGCTGCACCAGCAGTAACTTCAATTAAGTTACTTGAAGGAACCAGAGGCCTGAGCCTGTGAAGGAGCCTCAGGCTCAGCAGTGAAAGCCTCTGGTGGTGGTGGGAGTGTGACTGCCAGTGGCTCCTGCATGGTCACACAGGAAAGTTTCCTCAGTGATGTAGTAGCCTTGTATTCTCTGAGGTTTACCCTGCAGGATTGGGGTGATGTGATGGGCACACTTGACCCTACCTGTCCTTTGGTTCAGACTCACCAATGACAGGCCCTATTGTATTTGCGTTCTCCCCAGACAAAGGAAGGAATGATGAATCTGACTCCAAGTTCTCAGAAGGCCAATTTATAATTTTATGATACTATATAATATTAAAGAATGCTATAATAAACTATACTAAAGAATACAGAAAGGATACTTACTGAATGCTAAAAAGACAATAATGAAAACTTGTGACTCTCTCCAGAGTCCTGACACAGCTTGGCCCTGACTGCATTGAGTGAAAACAACTCACACCAGAAATCCAATTAAACAATAACCCGTTGGTAAACAAACTCCAAACACATTCCAAAGGAGCAAAACACAGGAGAAGAAAATGAGATTATTATTGTCTTCATTTTTCTCTGAGGCTTCTCAGCTTCCCAGGAGAAAAATCCTGGGCGAAGGGACTTTTCAGAAAATATGAATGCAACAAGGCCTCATGTCCTTGGGGTACACTTGCAGGCTGTTAAGCTCCTGCCTCACCTACAAGGGAGTGAAGGCATGTTGAAAATATATTTCAAAAGATGGTTTCAAAACCCAAAGGTTCAAGATAACCAAAGGTACAGAATGAGATATCAGAGCTAAGACAGGATATTTGTCTTGTTATTGCTGTTGACTTGCAGCCAACTACTTCAGTGCACAAGCATGGACAGCCCATGCAAAGTCTTAAAACTAAAGTGATTTCAGGTTTTATTATAAGAAAAAGAAAGGCCTAAAGCAAAGAGGGCCCAGGCTGAGCAGGAGCATGCCTGCTGAGGATGCTGCAGCGCTGGTGCTGGGGCTTCAGCAGCAATGGCCCTGATGGAGCAGCACAGATTCAGTGGGTCAGAAGCCCCTTTTTATCCTGTTTTTTGTCCCTCTGGATTGGTTTCTTTTTGGATCCTTCATTTGCATGAAGGTTTAAGGCACTGGATTGGCCCATTACAGTTCTGTCCAGGCTGGCTCATTTCACGTGGGGGATGCTGCACTTTACTGAGGTGTGTTATGGTACATTGAGTACCATATTTCTTACAACTACCCTTTAAACCCCTTTTACAATATAATAACCCAACTAGCACTACATGTTTAACAATTATCAACTATTTTACAACACTTTCTAACCTATTTTTAACACAAAGCTTTGAGCTCCCTTTGCTGAAGCAGAGGCTGCATGGCAATAATACCTCCCTGAGGCCACTCCTTGGGCTTGAGAGATCCCATACCCATGACAGGTTCTCAGGATGGGATGGGAGCATGCTGAACTCCTACTGTGAAGGATTGCTGACTTGTGTAGGTACTCAGGTGTTTGTGTGAGTAATTCCCTTAAAAGTGAACCTGATTAATCAAAAAATGTGGATATTGATCTAGATATCCAACTGTGACGGACAAAAGTTCTCTAACAGTTTAAAGTTAGAAAGTGTTTATTGTGACATTGGCAGCGTTTGGGATAGCTCCCAAACACACACCACAATTTACAGGTGATTACAGAGTCCTTTTATCTATACAAGTATTGAATACCCAAAATACAAATACATATTCATGACTTTGGTACATCCCATTCCCTGCTTCTATGGTCATTTGTTCAAAATCTATTAAGCATGTGTAGTTTGTTCCTTGAAATGGGTCGGTGGTCCTTTCATGGGGAGGGGTCCCAAAATGAGGAAGTAAATGAAGTCTTGCTTGTTCTGACCTTTCTACCTTTTCAGTGCAAATATGACAAATGAACCCTTGTTAGAACTCCTGTTCCCTGTCTTCAATTGGTTTCAGAACAGAGGAGGCCTGCAATTGTCTTATGTTCCTAAAAGCTATTTATCAATTTCTATATTCTTCATTATCAACCCAGGTAACCAAACATTGTGTTGACAAGCAATCAATTATTAGTTAACTACTAACTCTTAACTCCATCAAGGCCTACCCATTTATTTTAATGAACCCCAATAAAGCTTATCTCTAACTAAAATCTTCGCTCCTCTAAAATCTCTCAATTCCTTAAAGTTTATGTCTCAAACCACTGATGGAGTCTCAGACCAAGACAGGGTCCAGCTATACCTAGGCTCTGGAAAGGAGTGAAGGGATCTACTCGGCACCTCATGACTCAACAAAACAGTCCTTCTTACTCTTCATGCCTCCAGTCCCTGTCTGAGCCATTCTAACTCAATTTTTCTTTGTATGTCTCCTCCATGCCGTAATTAATTAAGTGAACTTTGCCATTGAACTTTGTCAAATTCCATCAAACTTTGTCAAAAATCATTATTCTACCTCAATAAAACATTTTACTGCTTCTCTCTTTTGAGTGCGGTGCATCCTTCTTCCATGACAGAGTCTGCAAATATTTAATTTAATTTTGGACAGTGGATCTGATTTGCTATCCAGATTGTCTCTAAAGAGATGTACTGCACACTTATTATGAGCACAATAAAAGCAGTAGGGAAAGCTAGACATTTTATTCACCCACTAAAGTTAAATTATTCTTCTTCAGTGGTAGAAGTTCTGCAAGATTAATCAATAGAACTGTAATCACAGAGTTAGCAGAGCAGAGTTTATTGGGGATTATAATTAGTCTTTTTATTATTCTAAGTTTCTTAATTGCTTTTTAACAGTTATTATATATAGCAGCAATGGCTCAAAATGGGGAGTTGCTTTTCAGTCATGATCTGTAGGGCCTGGGTCACCTTGAATCAAACAAATGACACCTTGTAATGTGGGGAAGAGCTATCAGTTTTATTGATTGTGCCTGAATGTCATTGTATGTGCACACAGAACAGATTTAGTGCCAAGAACCCATCTCCTGACATTCTGAGTTCACTGCAAGTTCAGGGGTTGCTTCTTCTAAGCTCAGCCTCCTTCTCTGCCAAGAAGGACTTTATTTCATCACTGTTATATGCTAGAATAAAAAGTTCTACAGTAAGGCATCACTATTAACTGTTTTTCACTGTAGCAAATATTAATAAAACAAAATAATTATTATAAATAAAACAAAAATTTGTTTCATCGGGGTCCTGTTCTCGCCAATCATAATTTTCATCAGACCTGACTATAAAAATGCATGTATTCAGTTTGTTGCCTGCAGCTGTCCCCCCTTTGCTGTCCCCCCTGTGACTCAGCATTCAGGTCACAACCCTGTATGACAAGAGTTAAGATGCAGCAGAAGCCTGAGAGCAGGTCAGTTCCATTAGCAGAATATTTTCCTCATTCAGATAAACACAAACAGAAGGGATTGAAGATATTGTTTTTGTGTAGTGTAGAATGAAGCAAGGGATAACACATTGAAAGAGATTTAAATTAAAACGGGGCTATGTCAGATGTTTGATAAGTGTATGCAATTAGGCAGAAAATAAACCCCCCACATTCAAGCTTCTCCTCAGAGATCAGAGGGCCTGAGTGAGGCAGGTTTTAATTTCTGATTATAACCAATTTGGCACTATAGATTGTGTTCAATAAGAACTTTAATCATCACAGATTAACAAAATTGTAGTTCATTCAAGCTCCAGGTTATGGATTCTTGTTAGACTGTTAGTGAGAAATCCACTATGTCCACAAAATATAAGTGTATAGTGCTGTGTGGAGGTGTTCCAAGGTACACCCAATGCAGTTTGGTGGAGGTGCAGATCCTAACAAAGGGGTGTTGCTGCTCTGGGGAGGACAGAGCAGCCAGCCCACAGTCTTGTCTGCAAAGTGGGTTCATATTCTTGTCCTCCCAAAGTAGAGGACTTGAAATATAAAATTCATATTTTGGCAAAATGGAGATGTGACTGTAGTCAAATATGATTGGTTCAGAAACATCATATCCTGCAAGTGCAGGATTCAGTTCGGGAACAACTGTTTTCTTGTGCTGATATTGGTGGGGATATTTTTAATATTCCAATTATAGACAATGAGGGTCTTTGGTTACCTTTGGTCAGAAGGAGTTGTGTGACTTATAGAGAAACAGAGGCAGAACAGAACCATGACACTTCAGCATCCTCCTCCTGCAGCTGAGGCAGCAGCAAAGGCCATCTGACCTTCCCAGAGAGCCTTTACATCCTCATCTCCTCAAAGATATCACAATGGATGAGGGGGATGAGGCTGGCACAGAGACCCTGTTGTTGTTCTGTGCTCCTCAGAGACAACGCTGGGCTGTGAGGCCTCTGCTTCCTCACAGACAATGCTCTCTTGTTGAGCCTTGCCCCAGCCAGGTGCAGGACAAGCTTGGCTTAGCTCATGGTTTTGGTCAACCCTCCCCATCAATTCTTCATGCAAATTTTCCTGCAATTATCACTCCTGACACAGCAAGCCTGGCAGATTTCCGCAAGCATCATCTAAAGAGCAAATCAGAAGTGTGGATGTGAGCATTCAGAACTGTCACGGACATTTTACAGACATGATGTACTCCTGTTCCTTTTCTACCCACAACACAAATGAACCTGCATGGGTATGTTTTATGTCTTTGAGATCCTACTCTGGCACACAGCACAGTAGGATGGTTTCCTAACCCATCTAAATCTCTTAAAAATTAAATGTTGACATTTTGATATGTTGAATACCATGGGAATCAACAGAGTCCCTGATGAGAGATCAGCTTGCAGTGGGTTTCAGTGAAAAAGGTCATAGGGAAAATTATGTGATTAATCTTTGACAAGACCAATTGACAAATTATTACAAATAGTTTAGAATCATGATGGGTCATAACAAAGTGATACAGCTGCTCTAATATTAATGTTTTGTGTAATGTGTTAAAGATTACCTGCACTCAAAAAAAAAAAAAACAACCACCAACCAAAAAAACAGTAAGTAAAAAGAGTCATTGTGTTATTTTGTTGTTCCTTTTTTAAATATAAAGGATTTCAGTGTCTTACCAAATTTGTTGGTTTGGGTTTTTCAACCTTAATGTTTTACCTTAAAATTGTGAGATAGTGATGGAGAAAGTCACCTAGCCTCACTATCTGAAGCTAACTTTGCAGGTTTTTTTGTTATTAATCAGTAACTATTTCTAGGCAGCTGGGATTAAGCAGCAGCATTGTGAAATTTATAGAAACTTGTAAGCTTGGCTAATCCTTTGTTTTAAGGAAAAGGGAGCACAATCCCGAGATGAATGGGCTGTCTGGATGAGAGCCATCAGCAGTGAAGTCAGCAGGACTGAGCCCTAACTGGGGAAAAAGTATTTCTGGCAGGGGAATTGTGACCACTGACCCACTGACCACCTCCTCAAAATGGACCCCCAATGCAGATGGAGGGAAGAACCATCCACAAGAACTAATCAGCATCAGAAGTACAGATATAAATTAGCAAATACAGGTTTCAGTGCTAAATAATGAAAAGTTATGTAATTTCTTACCACTTCACACTGAATTGTTTGGTTGTTTGTTAAAATGTATAAATAGTGCGAAGTTTTGATGACTGGGGAGTCAGCCCTTTGGGGGTTACCACACATCTCCCTACTTTGTGCAAGCTACAAATAGAAATATTTCTCTTTGGTGTATGAATTTGAGTTGCCCAGTGGGTAATGACCCTTCATTTGGGACAGTAAAAGCACAATGAGGACACAAAAAATATGCTTAAAGTAATATTTAGGGGCATAAATGTAAAAGCTCATTTGTAGGAGTAATGATGGTATTGTGAGGATGGAAAAAGTCTCTTTGAAAAGTGCATATTATATGGCTCTACACAGATATTTACTATATGTATTATGTTGTATTGATTAGTAGTGCTATATTAACATTTTAATAGTATGGTAACTGTACTTTTGTAGTTAAAATGCAGTTTTTGTAGTTGAAATAGAAACTATGTATGTGGGATTTTTTTTTAAGAGAGGAATTACTCACACCGAGATAGCAGCCACAGGACACCTAAATCTTTCAAAGAAAAAGAATTTATTGCTCCCTTATCAGAAGAAACTAAGTCTTCCTGCTTTGCTCAGCCCTGAAGACCCATCATGATTAAGAGGAAGAAGTTGACACTGATCAGAATCCTTTGTTTGAACGGAATTTATGGAATTTATGCATAATGTGTGAGATGTATGAATATGCAACAGGCTGTTATTTTTAAGGGTTAATCCTCTGTTTACGTGGGTCCTTTTTTGGGCTTATTTTGCCCAGAAAAGGTACCCAGACTGTCCGTAACTTTGTTCTTATTGTTTCATATTTTCGTATTGTCCTGATCCTAATTGTCCAAATTTCTATTACTCTAACTTTATTACTATTTTACAACCATTTTATTACTATTAAACTCTTAAAATTTTAAAAACAGATGACTGGCATTTTTTCACAGCTCCTCTCAGGTCAGTTGAACTGGAGATGGCCAAAAGACTGGATTGACCTTAGGAGGGTTTGGTCACAGGAAATACTTGTGCAGTATTGAATGAACGGAGTAGGAAACACCCTGGTGAGAACTTATGGGGGTGACTTGGTTTGGAACAAACTGAAACAAACTTATTTTCAGTCCTCCACACATGCACCAGAGGCGTGTGGTGTCCAAGGAGGCCACCCAGGTTCCACATACCAGGGCCTGGGTGTTCGAGCTGTGACCACCAGGAGGGCACTGTGACCGATCCAGGTCTCCTATCCAAGACCTGTTGTGACAGGGAGGACAAGTGATGCTGTGTGTCAAGGACTCCTCAGCCCCTGGGTGGTTGTTAGGTTGCTAGCCATGGGCAGGGATTGGATAGTCTTGTGTCTTCACAGTGGTCAGTTGTGGTTTTGTCCCTGGGCATCATCAGGAGTCATTTCAGTTCTATGTCTCCACGTCTGACCTGTGAATCTGGATGGTTCTTGATGAGCTGCTAGCTGGGTGCTGTTAACACAGGCTCTTCTCCCTGATGGCTGCACTTGGCTCTCCCACACCCAGACATTCCCAACTATATCACATTCACACCAGTTACACCCAGACATTCCCAGCTATGTCCCATTCACACCGATTTTAGCCTTTCTATTACAGTCCTCACCATTAAGCTCCTGGACATGGTTGCTGTCAGCTGATTATGTTGCAAAGATAAGACCTAAGGCCAGGCCTAAATTCCTTTCCTTTGACCCAGAGCAGTGCTCATCAGCAGGGTGGTTTTATTTATTTTGTAGTGACACAGCTTATTGACAGAAACTAAGAAGTCTCAGCTATACTAACAAAGGAGTGATCCTGCCAGTGCACATATGCCACTTGAGAATGAATCCTTAAAACCAAACATCACAAAGACTCTCTAACTAATCAAAGTTAGAGAGTGGTATGTTTATTACGCCTGCTCAAGGATTTTTGCCTTCTATTTATTTCCCAAAATAATACATATACACAACCCCAGCACCTCCCATCCCCACTTTGTATTAAAATTAAGTTATTAGTTCTTCACACATGCGCAATTCTTCTCTTGAATTGGGTCAATGGTCTTGAACTGGGTCAGTGGTCCCAGGGATGAAGTCAGGAACATCTTCATCAGGTCTCTGTGACCCTCTGGCATGATCCAAGGCCCCCTGCTTCGTGATGGATGGACACAGAGTCCAGGTGCTGGGCATTGTTCTACTGGTTTCAGTATGTTGCCAGAACGGTTCACTTGCTCCACTTTCTTCTACAAATGAGCTCATAATATAACAATTATGAGCTTAATTGTTATATTATTTAGCTTTAAAATCTAAATGCATCTTTAGCATCTAAAGCATCTTTAGCTTAAGCATCTAATAATCATTAACCTATTGTTGGTGTATCTAACTTCAATATGAATTGGTTCTGTGAAAAACGCCAAGCACTTGTTTTTAAAATTTTAAAAGTTTAATAGTAACAAAATGGTTATAAAAATAGTAATATAATTAGAATAACAATAATTTGGACAATTAGGATTAAGACAATATGAGACAATAGAAACAAAGAATTGTGGACAGTCCAGGTACCTTTTTCTGGGCAAAGTAAGCCTGAAAAAAGGACACACATTAACAGAGGACTAACCCTTAAAACAATGGCCTGTTGCATATTCATACATCTCACACATGATGCATAAATTCCATTCAAACACAGGATTCTGTCTGGTCAGTGTCAACCTCTTAATCCTGACAGTGTCTTCATAGCTGAGAGAAGCAGGAAGAAGTTCGTTTCTTCTGATAAGAGAGCAATAAATTCTCTTTCTCTGAAAGATTTAGGCGTCCTGTGGCTGCTATCTTGCTGTGAGTCCTTTCTTGAAAAAAGTATCTCACATATATAGTTTCTACTTTAACATTATGCTATAACCTAAAGCTATATTTAACTCACTACTTAAAAAAATTAATACAGCATAACTTCCTAACATAACACATATAATATTCATTTTAGTATTTGTGAAAAGACAATCATAAAATATGCATTTTTGCAGTTCTAACTCTCAACTAAAATGCTAACCCTTTAAAATCATGATCCAAGGAAACCTATATGAACTATGCATAATTGTCTTTAGCTTTTCTTCATCTTTCTCTTATTTTTGCTATAGCTGTGCCCTGCTTTTATTATAGTTACAACGTAGTGTATACATATCTGTTGTGAGAAGGATGTCAGCAGTTTTTTTTTCCTTCCAATGATAACAGGACACTTACTACATGTAGCAGTGCTGATCAGGATCCAGAGTTCTGCACACCCAGTCCTGGAGAAGACAGGAATCCAAGCAATGTTTCTTGCAGTCTCACAGCCACACTGTAGAGGCACTTCCACCTCTGCAGTGACAGTGGTTGATTTTTCTCTGGGAGTCTGGGGTTTTCTTTACCTTGGTATCCTGTTTATCTGTAGATCACCCAGGAGAAGACAGTAGCTAAGATTCTTCATGCATTCTTGCTAATCAAGATAAGTTTGTTTACTTCAGATGCAGACTAAGAGCTTTTAAAATGTTGTAGGTGTCATGTTTTCCTAAGGGTGCTTCCAATTCCACATAGCTCAAATACCATTTGTTGTCTTGTATAGCTTACAGTTGTTTGTTATTTAGTTTACAAATTAAGCTGCAAATGGCTGGCAAATACAAATGTTCCTTCCCCACCTTCTGAACATACTTACCTGTTCTTTACTTTTTTAAGTTCATCAAACAAAGCTGTTAAAGCCAAAAAATAATTTACATCAGAAAATTAAATCCTCTAAAACCCTGTTTGTCTGGCCTTCCTTCCAAACCTATTCCACCCTGGTCATCCAGCCTTTACCTTTGGAAATAATAAAGAAGAATGAGCTTTGCTGATGAAAATTCGACAAATGTGTGTTGAAAAGTTTTGTTTTTTCCTGACAAAACTCCTGCATTGCTGCCTGCTGATGCATTTCTGTGGTGCCCTGAAGCAGCATACATTGTTTGTGCTGAAAGCAGAGGAAAAGGTATGGGTGTCCTGAGAGCAGAAGTTTGATGGGAAGACTGATCAATGACAGCTCCAGAGGTGAGTCAGCCAAGACAATTTTTTTTTTCAGTCAGTAGCTTGAAAATAATTGAAAGGGAAGAATTCATGCCATGGTGCAGGCTCATATCGTCCTACAGACAGATGCTGACTGTGCAATGGGAAAAGCCAGGCAGAAGCCCGGGCAGAGGAGATTCCTGAAGTTTCTGAAGAATGGGCAATCACAGATTTCCAGAGAGTGCTTGTTTATCTGTTGTCCATCAGGGAAGGCCCCTCAGACTTTAGCAAAAAGAGACTCAGCCCTTTCAGAGAAAAGTCCCTTGACCTCTGCAGGGGCCTGAGGGACAGAGGTGTTCTGGTGCTGTGTCCATCAGCTCCATTCCTGCACAGTGAATGCATCTGTCCTTGGAGGAGTGGTACCTTGAGATACTGCTTTCTTGTGCAGACTGTGCTAATGCAGCTGTCATTATAACCTTTTATATATTTCCATTATTGATGCCTTGAGAAGGCTGACCTAGAACAGAGACTAGAGTTAAAGAATAAAGTAGGGATTTATTAGAAGCAGCACAAGAGCCCAGCCAGGGCTACACCCCAGATGAACCCAAAATGGTCACAAAATGCACAACTGGTCACAGGATCTCTCACTTTTATAAGTTCTGGTCCATTTGCATATTGAAGTTAATTGTCCAATTACAGCTTTAGCTTATGAAGTCCCCTCCTCCTTGTTTTCTCTCTTCAGTCCATGTTGTTTGTGCTCTTGGCCCTGAAATTTGAATCATTTGTCCTTGGTCCCCAGCTAGAGAAGGAATTGGTTTGTCTCCTTACTCTGTGGAGAGAGCCCCAATATGAAGCTCAGAATACAGCAAAGCAGCACAGAATCTGAAAAATACAAAAGCTGAAACCTGAGGCATCACTCTAAGATGCAATAAAAAGCTGCACTTTTCGTGGATTTCCAGCAAGCCCTTTCTGTGCTGAGTCTTCTTACCAGAGAGTAGAGAGAACTCAGATTTCCTCTTGGGGCCACAGTGGGTAATAGGCTGAATGAGTCTGGCTTGTGCCTTCCTGAGGCTTATTGTCCCTTTCAGAAAGTGATCAAAGTGTGTGGGGGATGGAGGTCCTCCAGCCTGCCATTTGTGTAACCCAAGTGGAAGGGAAGATCTTTGGGAATTATCAAAAAGACAAACATCTAATAGAAATAAATGGCACCTTTCCTCACCTTAAAATTATATATAAATAACTGGACTTGCTGGTACTACTTCTCTTAAGGCATGAACAGCTTTTCCTTGTTTAGAAAGTTCAGTCCTGAGAAAGAAAGTTCTATTAATCTGCTTTTTATTCAGTGCTTGTGTCACTGTGAGAACATGTAATGCATTTTTTGGGAAAGATTCTTCATTTGGCATAGTGTACATGACTGTACACTGCCAGTAATTCTGTTTATTAGTTAAATGAGGGAGCAAAAGATTGTGAGAATACTCTGTATACATTTTGGTTGGGCTAGTCAATCTTTAAAGGTCCCCTACAAGCCACTCTGATTCTGTGATTTTAATGTATGTGCCAAGCATTCTGGGGATGCATAACATTTGATTTAACAGGGTTAAAAAGCAAAAGCTATCAGTACACAGACAGAAGAGAAAACACAATTTAGCACAGAATAATTGGCTACTTAATCTATGTTTAAATTCTTGGGCTGCTTCTCATTTACACCTGATATGACCAAATGCTGTTTACAAGAGAACAATGTCCAGCTACTGATCTGTATTATTTTGATAGAAGTGCCTCCCTAAATTCAGTGATAATATGTATCCAGGAAAACAATGGGATTTTGTCAGTTTGTTCCCATGAGATGCAAGTAAATCACAGCTTTCTGTGTGACCTTGCCTCCCCACCTTGCTTTTCATTTATCCAGGCAGAAGGGTTTTACACTGTGCTTGGAGATAGCATTTAAGTATGAATTAGCTTAGTTGTCCTTTAATGAGCTGGTTATATTCTGGCAAAAGAACAGCTATTCACTCATGAAAAATCACAGCCAGACCACTGCTGTCCTTAGCACTACAGAAAACACGAGCTCAGTCACAGAGCCACCTCTGACACAGAGTGGTCCCACCAAATCCCCTGAATTCCTGGCTTTTCCCAGTAGATGATCTTGGACTGAGAGCCATGAGTACATTCAGAGAGTGAAAAAATAAACGCGGTTTGAGAAAATTCATTTAAATGGTACCTTACATGCTTGGGATCTTGAAAGTCAAGCTTGCAGGTTTAATGTCCAAATTCCCAGTGAGACACACAAACCATGATGGTCAAAACCAGAGTCTTACCTTGACAGAATCAAATACAGGAACATCAATGTACAAGCGTACACATTTTGCTGTTGGGCTCCTTGAAAATCATTGCTGGTTTTATGGGTTAAGAGTTGCTGCTTAGTGTACATCCCAAATTGCTGGGTTATGCCAGAAGGTCAAGATGACCTAAAGAATCACTAAAGCATTCAAAAGCATGCCCAGGAACAATGACTTTGAAGGGCAGCCTAAAGATCTTGGCCTCAAGGTCCTACTCAAATCAAGAATATGAACTACATAATTAACTGCTTTGGCTCAAAACCAAAGTCCTTAAAGAAGAAGTAATTCCAGCAGCAGGAGATTGTGACCACTGACTCAAGAAACCCCTTGACTCCAAAGATGAGCAGTAATTATATTGCCTGCAGGACCAGCTAGCAAACAATGAGCAGGTATTAGATAGGGAGAGAGAGAGGCAGATCCAAAGCATAGAGTTGTTAATAATGAATACTCCAATTTAATAATTAAGGAAATTCATTAAATTATCAAAGCATAAATTTGGAAAAAGCCACAAGTAATTTGACTATGAGCCATGCAATCAGGGTCAGGGAGACTCAGGATTTGGCCTCTATCACACCACACTCCCTGTGGGTCTCCAAAATGTCATTGTGTTATACAGTCTTTTGGGCTCTGGAAGAGGGCTCTTCTTTAGCATATTTTAGCACATTATTGTAGTTTCTTCTTTCTTGCTGCCTGGAATGGGTGGATAATTCCTGGAATCCTGTCAGGTGAAAACTTTCTGGGATAAACTTCTGATGATGCCTCTCAAATGCTTCCTGCTGGGGTCTTGTCAGAAGGAAAGAAATCCCTTGAAATATACATCCCTGGAGACAGTGTCCTCCTGGTGTTTGAATCTCCATCCTTTATCATGTAGTCTATTACTGCTCCTTGCCCAAAACTGGCTTGGTACACAAGATGCTATGGTTTTAATTTCCTTTAGCACGAGTTGCTGTATAACATATATCACACAGTCATGCATATATTCTTCAGGTGGTGTGCCAGCTTTATGGAATTACCTCCTAGTACCCAACCTGAGCCTTAAGTCATGTAGCTGACACTCCTGCTCCTGTGGGATAGGGACATATTTGTCTGCAGCCACATAGCTGAGATCCCCAGGTCCCTGATAAGGGCTTGGTGATCCAGCCCATGCACCCAGACCCCTGATGTGGCTCACCTCACTTCCAGGCCCTCATTTCAGAGCAACTGGAGTCAAGGTGCATTGTGTGGGATCGGACAGACCTGCTCTGCTGCCTTCTGCTATTTACATTGATTCTTATGGAGCCTTTTTAGGTTTACTTGTGTGAGAAATAGCTACTCATTTTTCATTGTTTAGGAAGGTTTATTAAACCTTATCAAAAATGTTATAGATAAGAAGCTTGACTAGGCCAATATTCAAGCAGCAATCAATTTATTCATTAATATGGTAAAGTACGAGCAATACAGCGCTGGGTACATTGGAGGAAGTTTTCCCTCCAGCTGCACACTGATAGTTGAGGCTTACAGGTATTTATAGGGGTACTCATAAGCTTTCTCAGCACTTCCTATTCCCAATTTTTACTCAACGGCAGTTTCTATTCCCAGTTTTTATGTCACAATTCTATACACTATTGTGATTTAGTTTTTCTCAGGATGTATCCCTGAAGGAGTATCCCCAGATGGTGGTGGTCTGATTTCTGAAAGAAGAAAGACGAAACCCATCTGGTGAGGTCCCTCTCCCCAGATGTGTGACCACCTTTTAATTGCAAGGACTATAAATCTCATAAGAGTGATGTCCAGCTTCCCTTGGTCGAAACTATAAATCCTTGAGTTGATGTTCATCTTCCTTTCTCAAGCTGCTTTTCTCTGCTTTATTAAGGTGTGACATAAGCATATTTCCTTTATATATATTCCAAAGTCATAGTTTCAAGGATACAAGCAATATTCTAAAATTATACTTCAAAAGGTTATTATTGCAGAACTCTTTAAGGCTTAACTACAAGCAAAGAGCGACATCCTTAACACTTTAATTCTAATGCTCCTAAATCAACCAGGGTTAATTGCACACAAAAGATAGGTTCAAAGGCTTCTTCCATGCTTTACTTTCCTCAGTTGTTATTAGAATTCGCAGCTGTCTCATGGTCAATCTCCACACATATTGCAATCACAAATACACACATTGCCTGTATGTACCTGACACGAAACAGAGCTTTGTATTTCACAGAAATACTACAGAAGACTGAAAAAAGAAAAAAGGTTATGGTGCTGGGAGCAAAAGATTTTCCCCACCATGTGCTCAACTCCCTCACAATGGAGGGTTTTTTTCCTTTTTAACCCTTTAATCCCTCCCAAAGTTCTGTCCATCAACCCCTTCTTCGCTGCCCAGTGGTGGAGATCTCCTCAAATCCTGACTGGAGGTCAGGTGTCACCACAGTGACAAGCCAGCCCTCCCAGATGTCCCTTGATAACCACGTGAGGGGGTACAACATAACCATAAATCTATAAAACTTTTCTTAACCTATATACATGATATTTGTCTATTAATTGTGAGAGTCAATCATCGCATTACTCATCGATCACACTTGCTTTAGCAGAAGGGGGCTCTTCATTTGGAAGCAGCGTTTGGGGCAGCAGCAGCATATTACAGAGACCCGATGAAGGTCTCCAGGGTGAGAGAAGGATGAGAATCTTGTTTGATGATCAGAAGGCTGGATTTATTGATATATGATATATAATACATTATAACTTTACTAAAAAGAATAAGGAGAGAAGTTGCAGAGGCTGCTAAGCTAAGAATAGCATAGAAAAGAAAGAATAACAAAGTTCTGTGTCCAGGGAATCTTTCCCCGAGCTTGCTCCTGTGATTGGCCCTTAATTGTACACATGGAACGTGAACCAATCACAGGTGCATCCTATTGCATTTCACAGCAGCTGATAATCATTGTTTACATTCTCTTTCTGGGGCCTCAGCTTCCCAGAAGATGAACAAATCCCAAAGAAAGGATTTCTATGAAAAGATGTCTGCGACAGCAGCAGAGAATGCAGCTCCTGGTGTGATAAACGAATTCATTGAATTTAAGGATGGTAAAATTATCTTTATTATGATGCAAGCAAGAATAAGCAAGGTTCAGCGCTGGGAGGCCGGGAGTCTCTGCTCCTCTGGGCGCGCACCTTTTCCCCTCCAAGGTTCGCTTTTTATTGTCTTCTCCTCCCAGATTCCTGGATGACGTGCTCTGTCTTCTGCGCTTGCTCCTCGGATTGCTAGGGGGTCTTTTCCTGCCTTTGGTGGTCGTGGGATGAAGGCCCCAAGTCTTCCTCTTTGGCTGCTGAGTGAACCTTCCCTTATAAGGCATATCTGTAAGGTGGAATTTGCAAGCCAAGCAATTCTTGAGAAGTTAAGGATTGCTACCATATGTGGCAGTATCTAGTTACATATGGTATCCTATACCTATAGAGTGGAATTTGCAAGGCAAGCAATTCTTGCGAGGTTAAGGATTGCTACCATATGTGACTGCACATAGGTACATATTGTATCCTGCCGAACAAGCGGTTTTAGCTGTTTAGCTATTGCTTTTATAATTTAAATTATTTAGCTATTGATTTAATTAATGAACAAACTGTATTGCTACTTATTACACTGGGCTGAGTCAGGAGTAGGAGATGACTGCTTGTCCTGGGAACAAAAGGGAGAATCATTCCCTTCAAAGGCCACTCAGGACAGAGACATTGAGCAGCTGACATCTCTTTCAGCAAGATAAAAGCTCTTTCTATCTCCAGACACTTGTGCTACCTTGCCTGGAAGAGGAACTGCAGTGTCTAGAAAATTACAACAATGATGATGTTCAAGGGAGAGTGAGCTCAAAATTTAGGCTGCTGCTGAAAAAGTAATAGATTTGTGAGAATGAGAGTATTTTCTTGGAAGTGGTGGATTTGCTTTTGATGCAGGAGTGTTAAGATCCACCAGAATGATGTTAGGATCCCACGTCTGGAATAATGTTAGGGTCCGATAATTAAAAGATGTCTCTGCCTGAATTAAGGTGCAGACAAGACCAAATGCCAAAGTCAATGGTACAAATTTAACCTAACAATAAATGTGAGGCAGAGAGACAGATAGAAATAGGAAGAGAAGCAGGGGAGAGAACAATTACTGTCACCACCACATGGGTTCTTCCATGCAAACTTCTCGCACAGCAAGAGATATAAAATACCTTTCCATACCCTCCACACAAACCTCCCCACTTGCTCATCTACTCACAATTTTGTGCCTAAATCTGTTCAAGCTATGTGGTTCAGACAGATACTTTATGGCTAAATTTACCTGTGACAAACACCACAAGATTAGTCAAATGATGTAAAAGAACTCATCATAAACGTTCTGTATGACACAATGTATGTGCACATGGTTCTAAAACCCCACAGAAGTGCAGGTCATTTGCAGAGGCACAAAGCTGGTTCTAGTGGTCATGGCAAATGGGAGTTAATCCAACAGTCCTGAAAATCCTCCAAACAAGCACTGAATACCTACACTCGGAAAAAAAAAAAGCTCAAAACAAACCAGCACTAAATAGCTATGCTAAAGGAAAAGAAAAAAAAAAAACAAACACAAGACACTCCAATGCTCTAAGGCTTAATTAATCAGAAAAGCCACAGCTTTAATGAGCCAAAGGAGAATAAAGATTCAGTACCACAAAACCCAGGGTCTTCACCATGACTTTTGCGTCACTCATGCAGGGTTCCTGCAAACTACAGCAAGGAGAAATAACTGTTTGATTGTCTTTGTTGATGTCATTAACCAGCTAGATTGAAATTCTCCCAGAAAAGGACAGCATGGAGGTTTTTGCCCTTCCATACCTGACAAAATACATGGTTTCCAGAGGACCCTTTCATAAAATCCACTCATGCTTCAGGGAATTACTTAAACTGATTAAAGTGATCCAAGTGTGTGTGGGAAAAAAAGAGGTTATAAAACACACTTCATGGTAGTAGAAAATCCTCAAGTTAATGGAAATGCAGAAAAATCAAATCAAACCATTGGAAAAACCTGAAAAGAAAGAGCAACTACATTTAAATTACCACAGATCCCAGAGGCTGATCCTGTACAGAAGCTGCAGCCAAGCTCAGCCTGTCTGAATCAAAAATGGTAAAGGTTCCCCCTTCAGAGCTGGGGTACTCCAGCAAAACCTCAGACCAATTTACAAATAAACAGGGCTGCAAACTGGCCCTTGAAAGGCAACATTCTGTTTAGCATTTAGGTAGAAAAGTGTGTTAAAGAGGGTTTGTAGTCAGCAAAGGGACAGATCTCTGAATTACCTCTAAACCTGAGGCATTACCAGTCTAGCTTTGGGATGAAATATTTCCATCACACTGTGTCGTCACTGGGACTCCTGTAAGAATTATGGAAACTCAAGAGAGGAGCTGAACAAATGGTGGCTGGTGCTGCAATAAACCCTATCTCTGCAAGATAACCATCAGAACCCAAGAATCAAGGCCCCTCTGAGAAGAAGTGAGAACAAGATGACACCATAAATCTGCCAGACAAGGAGATAACACTGGAACAAACTATTGATAAGGCCAAAGAAGAATTTCGGTTGAGCTTTTGTGCTAACCTTTAGTTATTTGCATAGTAAAATGCGCATCCAAAAGCTGCAGTATCCCGTTACTTAAATAAGCCCCTTCCCCACAAAGCATGCATGATAAAATAAATGGTGCTATGCTTTTACGGGAAGGTGAGAAGATCTGCTCTCAATGAATGTGGGTTTAGACTGTTGTGTATAGGGAAAATGTTTCTCTTTCACAGTCTTGAGGCAAGAGGGTTAGAAATTGAAGGGTGATTGATTAAGAATGGCTGTTTAGAGGATGTATATTTATTGACATTTGCTGTCCTTGCAAAGACAGGAGGAGAGAATGCAAAGATACTCTGATAAGGGAGGAACTGCTTGCAAATGCAGGATGGAAGGAATGCCAGACTTGCAAGGCTGTTGACATAGGAGAGGCTCCTTGGACCCCAAACCAGACTAAACTAGCTCTGTGGTTTGAACTGCGACCAGGAAACCAGAGAGCATGAGCAAGAGGAGAAAGTGAACACATCTCTGAAGAAGATGAGGAAAACTCGTTTGCCTTTGGGGCTAGGCAGGACTGAGAAATGAATATGCATGAGTATATTGTGAAACTCGATGCATATGTAACATTTCAGGGCATAAATACAGGGTTACTTTTTCATTTTTCAGAAGGCACTCATGTCTTTGTGGAGATATCCCACACACACCCAGCGCTGAATAAACACACACCTACTTTACTTTACAACTTTTAACAGTTGTGGAGTTTTTCCATGTATCAGTGTGAATGCATAAAAGCAGGCAGCTGGTCTGCTGAGTGGGTGTTAGCTTGGATTTACCATGTTGCACCAGTCTCTGAGCAGACATGAAATAAATATCTGGACTCTGTAGGAATTGGCTTCTTGCATGCTGGGTAGACCCCAGTATTTAGGGTTGCACTGGGACTGCTGTAGCTGGCAGTCACTGGCCTGGTTTTGCTCTCGTTTTGTCACAAGATGCTCTGTAGGGTCTCAAGTTCTCTGCAGTGTTGTGCATGACACACATATCCTCCAGATAGGTGAGACAACAAAGCTGTAAGGCTGCTTTTAGGGCATTTGATAAGTTCTGTTCTTAAGACACTACACAATCCTGGGTTGCTAGGTCCACAAATTCTGAATATGCCTTAGCAACTTACAAAACAGTGAATTAACCTATATTGATAGCATCCTTATTAAAAAGAAGAAGAACTGGAAAGCATAACAGACAATGCACCTCAGAAGCAAAAACCTTTCCTATGGTGGGTCCAGCTAGAAGTTGTTTGGCAACAGAAGAGACAAATACAACTAGCAATTTAACTTATATGCATGATGTTAGTGATGGATGGTGTTCAAACAGAAAGCAACTTGGAATCCTAACCTGCAAATGAAAATCCCAAACTTTTATTTGGAACTTATGCAGACATTTGCATCATGAAAACTCAGGTTGTTCTGGAAGTGAGAGTGGAAATGTGCTTGGGCAAGTGGAAAGATGAGAAAAAACAGTAGAAAAGTAATAAAATAATGGCACATATTGTTATCTAAGGTCAGAAGTTCACCTGGATCACAGTGCAACCTGTCAATGGTTTCATTCCATGACGAGAGAACAAGAAAATGAAACCATGAGATAAGATGACAGAAGGGTAAAGAAACTGGGCTGGGCCAGAATGGAACTAAGAAAGGAAAACAAAACCAAAACAATGACCCAGCAGTGTTGTCTGAGACTCATGTGCAGTAAAACTAAATACCAAGATCACAGTCACTGTTGACTCTCCAAAGCCAACCAAATGCTGTTTGTTTTTAGCAATGAAGAGGAACTTAGGAAATGTAGACAGGATGCAGTACTGGCATCTCCTGTCCAACATGTTGTGCACAAACTGTGCAGATTTCCTGGACACGCACATACTGATACTTCTGCTGGTGAAAATATGAGTAAACAGAGCCAGCTGATTAATGAAGTAGAAATCGCTTTTCTTATCTGATGAGTCTTGAAGTGAGTTTCATTTCATTAACTGCCATATAAGTTGGCAGGGAATCCAAAATAAGAAGGCAAGAAGAGATCTTTCCACCACTTAATTGTGGAAGGAGGTGGTTAGACTAATTATTTGGAAAATAAAGAAAAGGTAAGAACCACACACAGTGACTGATAATTTAGACAGAGCATAAAAAAGCTGATTTCTATACAGTCGCTGGGCCTCTTGATGCAGAAATTTGTGGTAGGAACACTAAGGTATGCAAATACAAAATGTGTCTGAAAGCACCAGCAGAAACAAGTAAAAGAGAAGGATTAAAAGAATTGTGACTGTTGACAGCACAGAAATCAGATTGTTACCAAGACCGCAGAACATCAGTGAGAACATACTGGGAAAATGAAGGACGGAACTGAAGATGTGGAAAATAGCAGGAAAATAAAGAACAGTATTTGATCCATAAAATCTCCAGAGGGAGACACATGGAGGACAGTTTCAGCAAAAGTAGGTCAGGTAGGTTGGACAGGATAAAAGAAAAAAACATTTACAGTCACTGCCAGCTCAAGAAGTAGCTTGAAGAATGAAAGGCACATTCAAAAACCACTTTTTTTCCCCTGTCAAAAGAGACATGGTGTCCACTCTTCAGCTGATATTCCCTTATCATATCCAAGTCATCTTGGCCAGACTGTCTTAGTGATCTGGCCAAGACAAATGAAATATGACAGATATTCTTAGTGGTTGTGGTTTGATGCTATAAGATCACGAATGGGTGTTAAATCAGTATTGTTTAAAACAAAAAGCACTCTCTCATTCTCATTTTGCTACATTAGCAGCAACACAGACTGAGGGAAGCTTATTGAATGAGGAAAATAAAAGCTCTGGGTGGATGAATTATAGGTGCTGGCTGACAATAAATAGGTAGAAATAAAAAAGAGAAAATAGAAGTTTTGTGGTGGAACACCCACCTGAATATAACTGAAGAACAGGGGCTTGGTCATTGGACAGATGCTGGCATGGCACCCTGCACAGACCCTGTCCATGCTGAGGGGGTTCAGCTCTGTGGTCACCTGTGCACTCCTGCAGTGAGTGCTTTGCTCACAATGTCTTCAGTCCCTACAGCAATCAGATTTGGGACCAGCTTTGGAAACTCCCTTGGCAATACACGCTAATATCCTCATTACATTAATAACCATACAGTTCCTAGGAAGAATAAATGCAGCTGGTGATCAAAGACACATGGTGTTTCCCATGGACAGAAAAATATGCTGCACATGTGCTCATGATTGAACACACTGATTAATTAATTACACAATCTTTAAATTACACGTTAGGCTCATGAACACCATGTGACCCTTGCTCAATCCAATTTATGAGTGGGAATGGCATCCTGTGGAGGTGCATCCTCACCCCCTCTTCTCTAGCCTGCTTGCATCTGCTCTGTGATCTCAATAATTGTGGTCTTTGGGTAAGAGCTGAGCAGTGAAGCTCCCCTGGGCTGTACTGGGAACTCTTGCAAGGTCAGGGGCAGCAGTGACCCTCCCAGGAACTGCTGCTGCCTGGCCAAGGTGGAAGAGGAGAGTAGGAATGATCTGTCATCCCCTGGCAGCCCAGAAATATCCCTTATCTGGATTGCAGCCTGAGTGGAACAGTACTACCCTTGCTGGTATTTTGAAAATTTCAGTAATTGCCAGTCTTGGATTGCAGCCAGAAAATTTACTGGTGACTGAAGCCAACCATCTCAGGACCCTATAAACAGCATTCCTAAGCAAGACCCTATCAGCTCTTCTGAAGTGCAGTGGGCTGCACCAGCATCTCCCTCTGAGTGGGATCTCTCAGTGTGTGAACTCCCAATTTGTGAAACTTGGAGGACTGCTAATGGGACCTGGGCTAATATCCCAGCTACTCAGCCCCTGCCACCAAAAGGCATTAGATGTGGGTGTTTCACTCGTTCTTGAGGGAAATTTTTAATAGGTGTGCCTTTGTAAATATACATATTTTTGTGTGTGTGTTGACTTGAACATCCTACAACAAATATAGAAGACGTTATCATCTTGAATCCATAATTGTCATTGTTGTCATGATTGTAAGTGATCATTGGTTAATTTGACATTTAAGGGCTCCTAAATCCTTTAGACTTAAACCACTGGCCAAATCCAAGCCTAAGTTTGTATCCAGCTGCACCCAGACTCCTCTCTAAGAAGGAGTTTAGAGAGGGTCACCTTTTTCTTACCCCTTTTCATCCCTGCCCTCCACCAAAATCACTCTAAATTGATTCTATTTTGCTTTCTGTTTATATGTATTATGCATGTAATAAGTAGTAGGTTGGACCTTGCCATCAAAGTTTGTTGTGCTTTTGCAATTTCGTATTGAAATCTGTTTTCACCAAAACCTTTGATGGTGATTCCTTAGGCAAGCGAAACCACTTATTTTGTGACGGGTCCAAGGCAGAAAGAGGCCCTAGGACAATTGAAATTGGCAACTTTTCTGCAAGCTGCAAGACTAAACATGCCAGACCCAACACATCCTTCTTAGCCACCATGCCTACTGCATTGCCAAAGGCAATATTCTTGCCACAAAAAAACCCCCCAAAAAAAAACCATCAGAAAACCAGTCAGCTGCAAATCAGGTGATACAGCCCATGTTTGGAAATACTTAGACAAAACAAATATTCCGGATATATGTGGTTAGAGATCCTGAAAACTGCTTTAAGGCATAGCTTATCTGATTGACTGGGAGGAAAAACTTTATTTGATTTGGCATTGCCTGAACAAGAAAATACTTCTGAAAATAAATCTCTTGTCCTGGACAGTTGCATCCATATTACAACAGGTTTCAAGTGGAAGAAATGGGAGACAACACAAACCCCAGAGGTGCATTTGCCCCTACTAAGGTAAAACTGAAATAGCATGATTATAGGATGGTAGTGGTTGATTCTGCACATCTGATTCTGAGACAATGGTGCCTGTGCTATCAGTATTCATTATTATATTGGAGTTACAACTGTTACCCTGCCTGTGGCATGTGTCTTAATTATACCAGTCTTAATTATACATCTAAACATGGTTCCTGTTCTGATACCAGTCATACACATCCTCAACAGACCCTCCACGTGCCCATGTTTCAGGTCCCTTGTGCAATTTTGAATTACAGGGTTGTGGTTTCCTTTGACATTGGGCTGCAGCATGCACCACTTCTGTGGGCTAAAAAAAATACGTTCTACTAGTAAAATTTATTGCTTGCATAACTAATGTCTTAAGAGCAAAGCATTGCTTTCAGTCTGGTGGCAATGGTAGCAACATGAATAGTTTAAATAATATAATTTTTGTTAGAAATGAGAGGCTTGACTCAGCCAATATATCGAGCAGTAATTCAATTAATGAATATGGTAACGTATGAGCAAAACCAGCACTGGGTGCAGTGGTGGGGGATTTCCCCTCCAGCTGCACATTGCTGGACTTGCTGGTATTTAGTGATCATATTCATGCATATTCATGAGCTCTCTCAGCAGTTTCTATTTCCAATTTTTTACATCACAATTCTATACTTCAGGACTGTAGATCTGTGATGGTGATGTTTGGGCCCTTTCCAATTTTTATACTCTATTGTGATCTATTCCAGGTTTCAAGATCCCAGGATCTGTATCCCAGATGGTGGGGTACAGCTTCCAGATGTGGGGTCCAACTTCTATTTTCTAGGACCACTAATCTATGATAGTGATGTCCAGCTTCCCTTTTTGAAATCATTAATCAGCAACGTTCATGTCCATCTTCCTTTTTCAGGATGTTTTCACCGTTTCCTTAGGAGCTTGGGATAGGTTCACTTCCCTCTTTTGTTTAAATCCGTTATACATTCTAAAGCTACAGTTTGAAAATCCTTAATGCAAAGCAACATTCTAAAGCTATATTTCAAAGGTTCTTATTACAAAACTGCTTAAGACTTAATTACAAGCAAAAAGTTCTTATCAAAAAGCAACATTCTAAAGTTATAATCCAAATAATCTTACTACAAAACAGCTTAAGATTTATAATAGTTAATTGCAAACAAAAGACTGGTTCAAAGACCTTCTTCCATGCTTTGCTTTTTTCAATTGTTTATTAGAACTCATCTTTATATTTTTATGTCCCATGGCAGTGTTCCACACATTTCACAATTACAATTACACAGGTTACCTTTATTTACCTGACACAAAACACGACTTTGTATTTCACATTTTTACTGAAAAAGTTACATTAATTTGCAGTTAAAACAGCTGTATGGAAACTTCCTAGTAGCTGTCTCTGTTCTCTGGTGTTAGAATCACTCTGGCCTCAAAGGTTGATCATGAAATAGGAGATTTGTTGGTGTCTCTTGCTCTTTGTGGGGAGAAATTTGATGCTGGTGGTGGAAACTTCCTCTCTCTAGGGTCTGTGCTTCGATTTATTTTTATATATTTTGTAACACACACCACATCTTCCTCTTTCTCCATTGCTTCACAATTTCTTATTATAACAAAATTCACTGTCTGCTATATTTTATATTATGTTAGACACTTCCTCTTTGTTGTCTCTTTTTTTTTTCCTCCCCTTAAAACTGGTTTTATCCAGCTCCCAAGGCCACATTCCTTTAGTGGCCAATAACTGAGTGCCAGCAATGTGTTTATGACCCTGGGGTCTCTGGTATCATCACGTGCCTGGGCTTTCAAGGACTCTGCTATCATCCTGCACTCCTACCCTTCTAGGCAAATCTAGGTCACACACACAGAATCATGACCTATTTGCACTAACCATAGTTTCACAAAAAAAAAAAAAATTTCTAATACAGTTTAGTGTACAATTGCACAAAGTTAACTAATGTCAGAACCAGTTAGATAATACTATATGTAATCTGATTGTTAGGCAACTGCTGTTACAGCTAAACAAACAAATGCAGAGCCCCTTGCGGGCCAAAACAAGCTTGGACAAAGCAACTCTTGGCAAATCTCAGCCCTGAAGCAGTACAGAACTAAACTGCAGCCTCCTGCCTCTGTACCAGCAAACACAACACCAATTCACCTGGGCTTCAAGGCTACACCATCAAAATACAGTGTCCTGACAGCATTTCCATCTGTGACTCCATGGGTTTTACATCTATGGAGATACAATGCCCTGGCAGCATGGCTCATGTTTTCTCTGATGTAACTTGGTGTGCTTTAATATACTCTATCTTGATAGTTTTATCTGGATGTGGAGTTTTAATAGTCTTAGCGCACTCAACCTTCAAAACTCACTTTATTTATTAATGGTAATACAATAAATACATGCAACATCTTTTTTTTAACTGCTTCTCCTTAATATCTGCCTCATTATGGCATATTAGTGGTATGAGTTTAAATTTGATTCTGTTCAGGTTATGATTCCATGCCCTTAGAAAGGAAGGACCAAAACAAGAATGCACAACCACTGTGAAAGAATATCATGTGGGTAGAAGGCTTTGGAGCATGAATTTATAATTTCAGCACAGGCAAAATGCAGCTGGCTGTTGTGAAGTTCAGTTTTAAATGCATTGGATGTGCAGCTGTGAACTCCTGGGCAGATGATCCCAGAATGCAGGCCTGACAGTGATTTTAGAGGTCATGAGGTGATAGAAGGATGAGTGGTTTGAGATTCAGGTTATTGAGTGCAGGGATTATGGTTCTGGATATTTGCTTGAGCCAAGTTGCAGTGGAGAGATGGGAAACAGGAAGATTATTTCAATAAGGATCCCTGAAAAGAGACTGATAAATGGATGAATCAGTCTAGGAACCATTTGAGGATCAGATGTGAAAGCTCATCAGAGAAACAGGATTAGGAAACTGCTGAAAGAATGGTGAATATGTCTGTCAGACACACTGCCAGCCTGGGGCGTGCGATGCGGTCAGCAAAACCAAACATCGGTGCCCAACAGAAACAGGAAGATTAAGAAAACAGGAAACTGGAAATACACCCCACAAGTAGGGTGTATTTGTGACTCTACAGGTTACTGACTGAGCTGGAGGCCCTGGCTTCAAGGGTTTAGTGACCATGACCAGCCTCCAAGGTCTGAGGATGAAGCAACAGTAGCAAGCGTTGACCTTCAGCTGTCCTGACTGCATAAGTGGTGCACCAAAACTGTAACAGTCAGTACAAAGACAGTGGACAGAGGTGGGAAGAGCTGAAATTACTGGTTATCCCTGATCTTTACAGTTTAAAGAAAATCAGGTTGATGGGCATTGGGGATTTAGTTCTTTGAAACCCTTTTCTGCAATGCAGATGCTGTTCATTATGCACTCAAGTTCACTAGAAACTCCTTCAGAGCAAGATATTTTAACCTGGATAACTGAGTTGTATCAGGAATGGTCAGAGATGCAGAATAAAATAGGAAAATGCAAGAACAGAAATGATGGAAGTGGAGGTGCCCTTTTGAATATGCATATGTGCAGCTTCGTGTTTGAAGCTTTTGACAGAACACAATTTTAAGGATAAAGGTGAAGGTCCTGCTGTGGCTATAAATAGGATGGGTTGTCTGTCATATAAAATCAATGAAATGCCATAATGAAAACTGAGTACTTGCACCACAGTTAAAATGGGTAGACTACAAAAAATATTCTGCTGGTTTATATCCCTTTGATAGCTGTGAAAAACAGGGTTCACTCTCCTGGTGAAATTTAAAAGTTTAATAAAGGACAATAGGAGATGATAAAGCAAAGTTTAACAGCTGGGTGCCTGGCATTCAGCCAAGAGCACACCTGCTGTTTCAGAGACACCCTTTACATACCTTTTCCATTGCGTCAGTCCATTGGATATTCATAAACAATTATGCATATTTAGACTTTTCCCCAAACTAGTTTACATGTTCCAAGAACTGTTTAGCATGGCTCCTCCTCGATCCACCTTTTTGGAGCATGAGTATTCCTTGGCTGTGGTTTTAGTGCATTCTTGTTATCACCTCCAGCTTGGGCTTTGGTCCATACTTTCTACACATGGTGGGTGCTGATAGTGGCATATCAGTAGCAGGGGTCTTCATCAGGGTTCATTGCATGTTATCTCAACCAAGCAGGCAGTTCAACCACCACAAGCATAACTACATCAGCTATTTCACTACTATGTATAAGTTTAGTTAATGGCAGAAATAAAAATATATCTTTATAGCAAAGTTACTTTAACATTATACATACAGCATCCATTTTAATATCTGCGAAAAGCCAGTGTTATAATGAGTGTTTTTGACAATAACCATGTTATTCACTGCAAGGGGAGGACTCGGAAATATTGGCAAGGAGTCAAGGACGGGGCTTGGTGTGCACGACCCAGTCTCAGCTCACAAATATGAACATCCAGCGCCTGCTGACAGCCATCAGCTCACAGTGACCCCAGCTCCTGATTACTGCAACATTGAATTGCTTGAGTGCAACTGTGTGGGTGTGAAAATCTGCTGTCAAAAAGGAAGGAGTGTGTAACACTGAGCTGAACCTGGGATGCCTTGCCCAGCTGTGTGCTCTTGCCATGGCCAGTTGGTCTGGGCTGGGTCAGGCACAGCCTCAGGGTCTCAGCAGGGCCAGGGGATGGACCCAAGCAGGGCCCTGATGTGGATCCAGGTAGTAAAAAATAGATACTGTTCAACAGCATCTCCATAACCAGCACAACACTGTTTCTTTCAGTGAAAACACAATTTCCACCTATTATTAGCAAATATTACGGAAATAACAAGTGGGGGAGTATGTCTGTGAGCTTCATTATTCTCAGAATTCATGTGTGCCTTCATTATTCTGCGAATTATGGAAAGTCAGTGCAATGAATCAGTAATGTTTTTTGTGTTCCAAGATGCAGGGAACAATACTGTTATTGATGGTGGATTTTCATTGGAATAAAATTAACTTTGTGTGGACTACAAATCATAGTGACCTGACCAGTTTATTCAGACTCAATCTTGTCAAAAATCAATGTAACGTAGAGCAATTATAAATGGAATCTAAGCTGGTAGATTAGCTGAAACACACAAATAAGACATGCCATGGACTGCATTTGAACCCAAGACAGAATGGATATTGAAACCAGAACATGTTTAGGCCATAGTACCTCCATTTTAAAATGCCACCATTGAGAATCATTCTCAGTCCTAGTGCCAAAAGATCCCATTCTTCTTGGGTTTTACCTCATATTATATCTAATTATCCATTTGTTTTTTCATTGCTCCTGCACACACCTGCCTGTCTCTGCCCTGATTCCTCCCAAAAAACCCAACCCTCCCCATATAAATTCTTTCTAATTTACCTTAATTCCACTACTGCTGATGTTCCTTCTCAACCTGGTGTTTCAACACTGCTACCTTTGCAATTTGGCCCAATGCAGTGTAATGCATATAATTGCTGGATTGCACCAGCCTTCAAGTAGAGCATCCTGACACCACCTTCCAATAATTAATTTATGGTGGTATGTGTCATGGACTCCTTTACTTTTTCAGAGTGCTCTCTTGTGCACAGTTCAGCCATGTCACACACCAGGGCTCAGTATACCTGATTCCTGCAGGCTACAAGGTGTAGGTTTCATAAATCAAGCACACAGAGGGACAAAAAATTATCTCTTTTACAAAGTAAAATTCAGAGGAACCCATCTAATGCATAGCCTCTGCCTACCTAATGCATATTTATTAGGGGATGTGATCTTGCACAATGCTTAAGGGATTTGGGTGAATCTTATCAGTTAAAAAAACCCCGAAATTCTTCCTTAAGCAACTTCCATTGTAAAAGTTATCTGACAACATCAGTTATGTTTACAAAAGTGAGAGAAAATTCAGCCTGGGGGGCAGATACCTTGACTCACAAGTGCTGGTCACACCTCACTGTATTCCAGTTCCTGTCAGCACAGGATACTGTGCAGGTATACATACTTTACAAAGGAGAGGAAGGGGCAGGGGTGCCACACCAACAGCACTAGGCTGGGAGGAATGCTCTGACAGCTTGGAATCTGGAGAATGCAAAGGTCAAGGATCCCCCAAAGATTAGACACTGGCTGGCAAAGAAACCAGAAAGCCTTGGGCTACGCATAAAGCAATACACAATGAGCATCCCAGGTGCTTCTGCTGCAGCAGATTCCTGATATCTGCTGTGATGGGAAGTTGTGAGGGTGTGCAAGGGAATAGAAATGTAGCATGGTATTGAGTTTGTTTTAATTCAGAAACAAGTTTTAATTCCTCATTTGCACAGGCCCTTGAAACCCGTTTGGCATGTTGAGAAGGATTTTCGACTCTGCAGCAACTGATTTTCAGATGACAGAATCATAGTATATCTCACATTGGAAGAGACTCATAAGGATCATCATGTCCAACTGTCTGCTCCTCACAGGACTTTCTGAAACCAAACCATATGACAAAGAGTGTTGTTCAGGTGCTCCTGGAATTCAGACAGACTTGTAGCCACAAGCAATTCCTTGGGAAGCTTGTTCATTGACTGGCCATCCTCTCAGTGAAGAACCTTTTCCTAATGTCCCGTGTGGACTTCCCTCACACAGCTTTGTTCCATTTCCCATTCCTGGTCACCAGAGAGAGGGGATCAGCACCTCCTCCTCCACTGCTCCCTTTGGTGGTGCATTCCATCCCTCAGGCTGCTCTCAGCAATTCCCTTTAGGACTAAGCCTTGAGCCATGACTTAGCAATGAAGCTTCCCTCAATCTTACCAGAAACTCATGCATGACTATGGTGGGAAAGACTGTCCTCAGCAGAAGCTCCCATTGCCTAACAAAGGACAAGAGATAATCAGCCTTGGAGCATTACCTGCCTGAATCATCTTGGAGACTGACAGGTGACTGAAGCCAAGCATGTTGCAACCCTCTGAGCAGCAGTCTAAAGTGAGACTCAGAGCTCTCCTAGAGTCAGCAGGCTTTGTGTCCCAGCCTCTGACTGAGTGGGACACCTCTCAGAGCTGCCAGCTCTCACACTGGTGCTTGGAGGACCATCTCTGAAAGCTGACAAGAGGGCCTGTGTTCATACACCGCTCTTTAAGGCTGAGCCTGCTGAGAGATGCAAAGGCATTCCTTCACTGACCTCAGCGTGGGGGGAATTTTTAATAGGAACCTTTGAACACGTTGCCTTCTGTCTGTGTGTCTGAAGGCTTTAGATCCCTTAGAGCAAGTACTATATGAATATTGCCAGCTTAGATTTATAGTTCAGTTACTTTGCTTATGGCAAACTCTATTGAATAATTTTGTAAGTGTTAAAATAATGATTAAGTGCTTCTGAATCCTTTAGACATAAAAATCTTGAGCAAGCCTGAGGCTAAGTTTGGCAAGGGGGTCCATTCTGAATATTGTGACCCAATGGGAATGTCTCCCTTACCCTTTAGCACTCTCATCCTTTTGTAACCCAGAGTCTGTGAAAATTATTTTTAACATTTTCTGATCCTGTTTTTCTTTGTATGCTTTATTCTATGTGGCAGTAAACTTCGCCACTGAACTCTGTTAAGCCACACTTTCACAAATATATATTAAAACCTCCTTTACTAATAACTTTGATGATGATGATTTTTTAAACAGCCAAAATACTCATTCATGACATCAAAAAAGTTGTAGGCTGCCATGGGGACACCCCTCAGCCTTCTCCAAGCTGAAGAAATCAAGTGGCCTCTGCCACTCTTTGTAAAGGTTACAGTTGAGGCCATTCACCATCTTGGTCTCTCTCTTCTGGTCACTTTCTAGTAATTTGATGTCATTCTTATATTGAGGTGCCCAAAACTCACACACAACTCTCCCTACAGAGGTGGGGTCACACCAGCACCGAGTAGAGCAGGACAATCACCTCCCTCAAAAGGCTCAAAGTGCTGTGCTTGATATCCACCCCAGGATGTGGTTGGCCCTTTCTGGCTGCCTGGGAACACTGTTGATTCCTACCCAACTTGCCATCAATCCAAATCACCAGATCTCTTTTCATGGGCCTTTTCTTCAGCCTCACATCCCCGTTACTAGTGAGAGATGACTCTGCCTGAATTAAGGAGCAAATGAGACAATATGCTGGAGTCCACTACATGGACTTTACTTAACAACAAACATGAGGTAGGGAGACAGAAAAATAACTAGAAAACAGAGAAGAGAGAGCAGGAGAGAGAGAGAGAGATATCAAGCAGATCCACCATCTACGGAGCCAGGGGTGTCCCATTGGTCCTTCCTCACCCTGGGCTTCTCAGTGGTGGGGTGATACTTGTTCTTTTGGTGGTCCCACCTTTATGCAGTCCAGGTTCTGAGTATCAATGGAAGTGTGTTCCTAATTTGCACATGAAGTGAGGCTGGGTGTGTCTTCATGGCATGCAAAAGTGAGGGTAGGCAAGGTCCTCTTTCTGACAATGCTTCCTCCAAGGTTTTGAGGGGCTTCTGTTGGTTGCAGGTAATGTGTGTCCATCACATGGGGTGATCTTTGATCAGTGGTATGTGTATGAGTAGTTGCTTCCTTTCACACAGCTTGCCACAGCAGAAATTTCTGTCTGGATGCATTGATCAGGATGTGTTAACCAGATAAGGCCTCCACCAGGCCTGGAATGGGACCCTTCCTGTTGTAAATTCCTTCTTTTTGTGTTTATCTGTGGAGGGATAGAATGGAAGAGAATAGTGCAGAAGGCAATCTCACACCTGAGGAGCTGCAGCTGTGCTAATCACCAAAGATTAGGAGCAGGCCTGCCCTTCACAGGCCACAGCTGTGTCCAATGAGGATGAGTGCTATAAAAGAGTGGGTTAGCTGGGTGAGGAGAGAGATGCAGTTTGTTGGCTGTGTGGAAGAAGAAGGAGTCTGTGCTGTATGGGGCTGCCTATGAGTAATCACTGAGGTTTGGAGTTTGTTTGTTGTACTGTGAAGGAGAAGGTGTCAGTGCTGTGAGGAGCTGCATGTGAGCAATCACCAAGAAGGTATGGGGCTTCTGTGGTAAGATGACAACATTTATCCTATTGCAAGTCCTTCCCTAGCCTTAAACAGTGTTTCAGATAGGCAACTGTGCTTTTTAACTCCTTAGAGTCCCCAATTTGCACACATAACCAGGATTACCCTATCCCAGGTGATGAATTCAGCGATTGCTCTTGATCTACTCATGGAGTTGGATGATTGCCAAAGCTCTCCAGTCAATCTAAATCTCTCTGTGGGCTATCTCTGGAAGTCGGTTGTGGGATTTTGAGGAGGTATTTAGTGGTCTCAATGCTTTGGTCAACAGTTCATGCCTGCTTTTTGACCCCATCTTGGCGCTTGCACTGTTTTGTGGGTGTAGTCCCAGAATAGGGAAATGGGCCTCAGAAAGGTGCTGCTCCTCCTACATGCAGACTTCCTCTCCTGACACATCCTGTTCCACTTTGCCCACTTGCACTACAGTGGCTACTGCTGCTGTTCCAGACACAGCAAAACATGAACTCCTTGGTGCCCAGGCTTCTGCACAGACCTAGCCAGGGACAGGACACAATGATGCTTTATTAGTCCAAAGAAAGGAACAACAAAGAAGCAGATAACAGAATGTAAAAGTATGCACACAAGATGCTAAGTGTAGCTGGAACCAGTGGATAAACACATAATGAGGGATGTAGTGGCTTTTGTGGCACAGCCATGTAATAGGAAGCAACAGCACATGCCCTAAGAGAAGGTCAAGACATGGACATCTGTAACACTGTGGGCACTTGGTGAGTAGGACCACCAGAAGCCCCTTCAGATAACCCTCTACAATCATAACAGGACTTGCAGTAAGAGGGAGATGTGTGGAAATTAGTTCTAGGGAAAGTGATGTTTGTGTCTTAGCCAGGAAGTACACTGTAATCCATACATATGAGCATGGAGCAATAAATGCTTTGCAGTAAAGTGTCCTGACACACCTAATTAGAGGAAATATCCTCCAGGTGGCCAGCAATGCAATAAGGAATGCCTGCTTTCTAATATTTCAAAATTAGATAGAAAATTTAAAGAAATTTCTATCTAAATTTATCTATCTAAAATTTAAAATGATAGAAAATTTCTTTAAAAAAATAAAAAGAGGGACCAACTTTTATATGATGAAGTTACTGACTGCCAGTCATAGGCCAGCTGTGTCTTATCTGTAGTATCACTTGTTGGCTGCTTTATAAGGAAATTTGCCTGCCACATCCTCACCTGTGCCATTGTTCTTCACATCCAACAAATGTCAGACTTCAGCATTGTTGAGTTGTCACCAAAATGCAGGAATAAAACTCCCTGACACCAATGTAGTTTTAAGAAGCAAGCATTACTTCATGATGGTGCAGGACGCACTGGGATAACTCCAGTGAATTTTTATTAGTCTAACATAACATATAAATTTATGTGAGCAAATGGTATGAAAGAAACTTATCCAACATCAATTTTATGTTGATAGGAAAAATATATGCTAATATCTTCACAAACAACTCGATGGGCGGGGGTCTTCACTAATGATAGGAGCAATAGGGTGTTATTGTCTTCAGGAATGACTGGAAAGAACCAATCAGGTTCTGGAATAATGGCTGTGGGGGCCTTTAGGGGAAATGGGTCTTCATGTCTTTATGAACATCAAGCTGAGCAAGTTACAGAACCCAGACAGTTGGACCCAGGCAGTTTGATTTTCTGAGTTGAGAGTAACAGCAGAAAGGGATCTGCACAGTCTATTTTGGAACTTGGGCTGAACTTCCAAACTTGAGGGGAAAATGACCATGCATGTTCAAGAGGGAATATGTAGTAGGTGTTTCAGGAAATCCATGCTTTCCTAATACCTCAGCCAATGAGGAAAGGAACACAGCAACGCATAATCAGGAGTTTAGGATAAAAGGAGGCTGTGCCCTAAAACCTCGAGACACTTCGCAGGGCTATTGCCCAGTGTACCCTCTCCCCGAACAGGAATTTGCTGGACTCCTCTCTCTCCTTTACGGACACTGACTTTTCCACAAAATGTGAATAAGCAGATGCTTCTTTATTTTGGTGCCAGGAAAACAGGGAATTACTCCTGCTAGCATGTTCTACTTCGTAAACAAAATCCATCCTTTTGATGCTGGGTCATGGTTATGTAAGTTCTTTTACATTTTATGCATAATACGCCTGCTCTGAAATTTAACCTTCACCATAACTCGTTTTGCTAGTTAAATAAATAACTTCATCAATATTCCTACTTTAAGACAATTGGGGCATCTCTTCTGAGCTCTAGTGATTGGAATCCTTGCTGTTTCAATCAAGGTGGGAAGGGTAGGGGGTTTCCAAGCAGCAGAACTGCTCTGCATGATGGTCTGCAGAAAACATAAGATATTCATTAGCTTCTTGGCGAGGTTTCTGCTGCATGTTTTAAACACAGGGCTCCTGACATTCCTATACCTTACACTTCACTATTTTCTACTTGTAAGCATAAAAGAGGTGCTCCTCTTTTATATCATTAAATAGATTCTTTTACAACATTTCTTCTAACTGAAGTCTCAATTGGCCCTCAGTCCGTGGGGGGAATGTGAAAGAACCACTCTATTTTGCTGAAAAAAAAAGAAAAAGAAAAAACTAAAAAACGTGACGCGCTCGAAGCGGGGAGCTGTGGGAGCTCTCTGGAGAGCCGAGGAGGCAGGGAAAGGGGCAGGGAGGAGGGGCTTAGCCTGGAGGGATCCGAGGAGCAGGAGGCTCAATCTATGGCCGGGTGAGCCCCGGGCAGCGCGGCCCCGATCCCGCACAGCAGGGCCGGACCGGGCAGGACGCGCCATCCCCGCTGCCCACCCGGGCTCTCCTTCCGTCTCCCATCGGGGCCGGCGCTCGGGGCTCCGGACGAGTCGCTACCCGCGCTCGGTGAGGACGTGCGGCGGCGAGGAGGGAGGGAGCGGGGCGGCGGGGCCGGGCCGTGCTGTCCTCCCTTCCCTTCCCCTCCGGCCCGCGGCGCTGCCAGGGGCCGCTCCCCGGGAGCTGCCGGCCCTGCGGAGGGCTTGGGGCGGGCGGAGCCCTGTGGGTGGCCGGGCCCGGCAGCGGGGAGGCCGCAGCAGCAGCGAGCGGGGGCCGCGGGCTCGGAGGGGCCCTGCGGCTGGTCCGCTGCTGGTCCCGCAGCACCAATTACCGTCAATTAGCGAGAGAGTCCTGCCTGAACAAGGACAATGCGATGCGCAGGCTCCGGAACGCATCCCCCGCCCCGAGCACCTTAAGGCGGCAGAGGTTTGTTTTTGCTGTGTTTCTCCGTAGGGCATGACAGTGCAGGGAGATGCGGTTGGAAGATACTAAAAACGCCCAAAACAATAACAAACGAGGAAATCCCTCTCTCTCTCTCTCTCCCTCCCCCAAATAAAACTGACAAGAGAAAGTAATCGCTGTCAGGGTTGAAGATTGGCTGTTTCCAGTGTCCTGTGCTTAAATTCTGCGATGAAAGTCCAGCGTTAGTGATTTTTGTGCTTCAGCCTCTCCGATAGGCATCACCAGATGAGCGGTAAGGAGCCGCCGCTCTGCTTTGTGTAAGAGGGACACCTGCAGTCGTGTGTTATGGTGTAACTGATAAAACTGTTTATACTGTCAAAGAAAAAAAAAAAGAAAAAGCATAGCGTATTTAAAGAGGTATAGGCTCGCTATTTCTGCTTTGGGTTGTCTGAGTAGTGTAGCTGATAGAATTAACTCATTTATTCCATGTAAGAAACAAGTGCAAGTACCCCATCAACGTGTAGCAGCTTTCTTCCTGTGCTTTGTTTGTCCATGGAATCAATGAGAACCGGAGGCATCAGGTAGAACACGGGTAGTTTTTCTGCCGGAGCACTGGATGTGTTTCAGAAGCCCATAGGAATGCTGGCAGTTGTTTTCCTAGAAGTTGTGAGAGGCTGACTCAACTCTTTCTAGGAGCTCCGTGGTAACTTTGGGCATTTCCCTGCTCTTAACTAGCCTCCTGGGAGGGCTTAAAAATAGAATTAGACAAACCCACGACTACTCCTCACGACTACTCCTGGTAAATATTTTCTCCTGAGAAAATATTCGTCTGAGAATGATGGGAGTAAAACTTGTTACAAACATCAAAAACTCCTACTGGGCTCTTATCACCCCGTTCCCTTGAACTGGCCAGCTGATGTCCCAAAACATTCAAACAGATACTCCTGGCAGAGAAAACAGACTTGTGATAATGATTGCTTTTTTTATTACCGTCTGCAAAATTAAATCCTTTACTCTTGATGCCTGTGCCAGCGTAAAAGCTCCCCTGGGTCTCAAGGTGCAAGGTCTTGGAAAATTTACTGCTGTGGTTCCCAAGATGTTTACCAGGACCCATTATTTCAGTGTGTTTGTGTGGCTCACTGCAGTGATTTGGGAGGCAGAGTTCAAGGATCCAAATCCCTTTGTAGTTGAAGCTTAAACAGTATCTTTTCCCCTGGAAATAATATATTGTCTGATGTTTTGGCAGAAGACAAAAAAACATTACAGCATGCTTTATGTCAAGTCTGTTATGGGGTGTTTTGGATTCCTTCTAAGTAAAAGTTAAAACTATCTGCAGTTCATTGGTCTGCTAGAATTTTTAGTAGTTTTATTATTTTTATGGTTCTGATTTCTATTTAAAACACAGATGCTTTTTCGCTCTTCCCCCTTCCTACTAATTCTAAAAAAAATAGTTGTAAATCAGTAAAATACTCTGATTTGCAGGAGGCTGTCACTCAAACACAGACTCTTTAGAAGCCAACAAATTGCTGACTTACATTGTTTTCTGCAGGCTAAGGTGTTTCAGTAGGAGAATATTTTTATGCATTTCTAAAACTTGCACAAATCAGCCTTTCCCAACTGTTGTATTTGCCTTTTTTTGTTCAGTTTCATTTGCTGCAGCCATGAATGTCATATCAGTGGTTGGGGATGTGAGACTGTCATAGCATTTGTGGTCTTGTAATAATTAACCTGTTACATTGATTTTGAGCCTTTCTTCTTTGTGTTGAAGATTAACAGTTGTCAGAGGCAGAGCAGTATTCCCCACCCCATAAATGAAAAGGCGTGGATGAAGACACAGCAAGAGGAGTAAAAGAGGGAGCAGAAAGCCAAGAAGGTGCAGTTCAGTTCTCTTGATTCCTAGAGGAGCTCCTGCTTTGCTGAGCATAGCTATGAGAGCTTGTGGAAAACCTTAGAGCCTGCTGGTGACTTAAAAGGAAAGAAAAAAGAAAAGCAAGGAAAAATGGTGAAAATACCCATTATGGATTTTTAGCATTAGGTAATGCTAGTCTTTGCCTTTTTAAACTGTTGAAGTGCACTGATGAAAGGAGATTGGTGCTGCGCAGGAAATTGAAATTCAAAATCTGCCAGGGGATCTTTAGATATATCACTGGTAATCAGGACATAGGAGACTCTGGTGGTATTGTTGGTATGGGTCGTTGCTGCTTTGGTCAAGGCAGCACTTGAAGCTTATTGACTACCTCCCTTCTAGGAGCCAAGACCAGTGAGGAGCTCCTGTTCCTCCACATCTGCCTGAAGAGACACACAAGGTTGCTGAAGTGATCTTTTTTTTTCCTTTTAAAAGTGAAATTGTGGATGCCATTTTGTCTACTTTGGTTCATCCTGAAGAACTACATGTGGCAGCATCAGTGCAACTGAAGAGATGGAAATGGGGAAGAAAATATGGTTAGGGAAAATACAAACTTACCAACCTGTCTTTGTTACTCTAAGCATTTCTAATCTGTATTCAGTACTGTTACATGCAGTTTTTCAAAGAGCTGCAGTAATTTCCCATCGCTGACAGGGAATGGATTTTTATTTTTTTGCCCATTTGATTGCTAGACACTATCATGTTTCTGACTATTATTTGTCTTTCTGATAAACACAAGCAATTCAAGTTCTCAGGAGTTTCAAAATTGCATAGGGCAGTGGAAGTGTAGAGCAAAAATGCTATATGAATTGAAGAAATTTCAAGGAAGATAATTTAATGGGAGGATATTATAACTTATAGCAGGTAGGAAACTTCACCAATCAGAAGATTTTTAGAAAGACTTTAAAAGTACTCTTATGACCTTGATGGTAGTGCTATGCCTTCATGCTGGATAGCAATGGTCTCCATAAAATGCAAATTTTCTGCAAATGCAAAAAAGAGCTCTTCTAGTAAGTATGTGCTTGTGTAAGAGTTCAATGACTGAAATTCAATTAACTTAATTTGCACTTCATTGAGTATCCTGTGCATAGATTGCAAGCTTGTCTCCTGATGAGTGGCCATTAGGCCTTGGATGATTAGGGAACAATACTTCTGGAAGGGAATGTTTACAACTACTGGGAATGTAAGACAGTTCTTTAAGTGTCCATTGAAACTTGAAAGGAGTTTGGAAATTCCTCGGAGGCTGAAGCATGTTCATGGTTTCTCTGCATTTCACTCATTTCTGTGAAGCACTGAGGCCTGAGCAAAAGGCCTTGAGCTGAAGTTGACTCTCAGTGAACCTTCCAACCTAACACTGTCTAATATTTGTATCCATGTATTACTGGATGGTGCATCATCACTAGTGAAACATGAAGTGTGATAACAATGTGTTTTTTCTGTGTTCAGTGGCCATGAAATCAGATACCTGGCCTTGTTTGGAGGTACATGGTCAAAGCCAAATCCCTTGGTTCCTCCTTGAGCCCTGGCCAGGCTTTGGGTGGCACTCAGGAGGAGAATGAAACCAGATCTTCCTGCAGAGAAGGTATGGAAGCTTGTTTATATCAGCTGGGGGAAGCTACTATCACACAAAGGACTGGAGAACCCTCCTGGTAACTGGGAAATCCTGCAGGTGCTTCCACCCACAGGAAACGAGGCTTCCGACTTAGCTGTGAGAGAGTCCCATTTTTATTCTGCTAAATAAACAAGCTACCATAACTTCCAGTGAGGGAACATCTGGTTTTTTCTTTCTCCTGCTGGTTTTCTTCCAAAGCCTGGCCAGGGCTCAAGGACAAACCAAGGGCGTTGTCTTTAATCCAACGCTCCCAACCAAGGCTAGATTTGGCCTTGCCTGGGTTCTAAATACTGAAACAGTGTTTTGCCAATGAGCAGATACATGTAATGTTTGGTTGGAAGGTTCATCTAGAGGTCAGCTTTGGCCCAAGGTCTGTTGTTCAGGCCTTAGTACTTCAACATTTTGCTAATGTTACCATGAAGTGTAATAAGTAGAATTCTGCAGCTGTAGGCCTGCATCAAACATCCTTGCTGAAATGGAATTTCAAAACTTTTTGACGTAAACACTAAAATTGAAAATTTGTGAGCATAACAGGATGTTCTTTTTGTTTAAGTGGGGGTGAAGCATCTTGAACTTCACCCTACTTGCAAAAATCACCAGTGATGGAAGAATGGTGGCCATGTTGTTTTTGATGTTGAAGAACACTGATATCAGCCTGACTGAAACATCTCAAAATTAAACAATATGAGGATGTTAAGAAACTGGTGTTTCCTGGTGGGAGCTGGCACTGGCATGGATGTGGGAGACAGATGTTTCCTGATAGAAGGAACCAATGAGTGGTAGTACTAATCATGTATTTTAAATGAATTATGCTCTGCTGAGCTAGCCTAGCAATGTAGGTCATGACAGTCAATCACATTGTCATATAAAAGCCCAAGTTATCTTTTTTTATGGTAGGGATTTCCAGCACATTCCTTTTATGAGCATGTGTGGAGATTCTTCATTTAAGTGGGGATGCTTCTTGTGGTAACTCCTTGGGGCTGAGTGAAAGAAATTTGCCCATGGTCATTGGTTTTGGTGGGTGACCAAAACCAATCTCTTCTTGACAATAATTAAGCTAGTTTTGAAAATACCAATTTAATAAATAGTGCACTACAATAGCAGTTACAGCCTTTTGTACTGAGGAAGGTCATGGAGCAGATCATCTTGAATGGCATCACATGGCACCTGTAGGACAGCCAGGGAATCGGACCAAGCCATATGAGCTTGTGAAAGGCAGGTCCTGCTTGACCAACCCTGCTTTAAGACAATTTAGGGGAACACTCTAAAATGACTTCCCCTTAGTTTTAACCAATCCCTTTCTACCAATAAGGAGAAACAAGTAGAGGAGATATAAGTGGAAAAATAAGTTTACCAAAAATAACCCCAAAATAGTAACAGGCAAAACATCAGTAAGAGCACCAGTTTTTTAGGAAGTTGCTGAAATCTCCCAGGGAACAAAGAGAAACTCAGAATGGCAAAGTGATGGCTTCCCAAGATGGTGCCTACCATGGGGGAGACAAAGGGGAAATGGCAGCAGTGCCCTCCTTTCCCTTTATCTGCCTGGTGGCTGAACTCAGTGAAGAGCTACAACTTGTGGAGGGACTTTGCCTTCTCCTGGGTGGAGGACAGCAAAGCAAAGCCTTGGAGCCTTCTGGCCTCAGCCAGGCACTGCTGGTGGGCTGGGGTCGCCATGCTGTTACCAATGGAGAGGGGAATTTAAACCAGGCTGTTGACAGGAGACAGTAACTTAATTGAGGTGGCCACACCCCAAAACTCATTCTCATTTTGCAATATCTTAAAAATAGCCAATAGGTCTATTACAAAATGAATGATTTGTTGAATAGACCAAGGAAAGCAGACATAAGGCTTAAACCAGACTTGTTACCACACAGGACAGACAGAGAGACACTGCTAGTAGATAGACAATACCGTGTGGTTGAGGTATCTATATTGCAACTAGCAAAGAAATACTATAGATTAGGATTTAATGTATTTTACCATCCAATTGCTGATGGACTGGATGGTAAGATACATTGAATCTTACATCAAATCTTTCAATTTCTGGAAGAATATCTACAAAGATATGTCCAAGCTTCATAGGAGAAGCCACCCTACACATTTCCAGGGAGTGTGTGAGAGGTTTCCATCTCTGTAATAATTTGTGTGGCTTTTATAGTTGTAAAGAGCAGTATTTTGGTCAGTGGCATTTACTTTTCTTAATCTCTTCCCACATCTTCTCTCCAGACCAAGATATTGGTTTTCACTTGGGGGTCTCAGCCCTTCTGGCAGTGATGACCCCTGCCAGGCCTTTGGCCTTGCCTGGGTTGTCTCTTCCATGTGCACCAGCCATCTGTGGTAGGGAGGGACATCCTGCACAAACAGGGAGCTGGGCTGCTCTGCTTCTCTGGGCTCAACAGTGTGGCTGCAGGCAGGTGTTGCAAAATTCACTCTGAAACACTTTTTGATTGGGAAATGCAGCTTCTCGAGTTGCCAGTAGAGCCAAAGGGCGTGCCGAAGGCAAGAGAAAGCTCCACCTGAGCACCTGAACTTTTAAAGACTGTGGGAATGAAGTGTGCTCACTTCGTCTCCAAACAAAAAACCCCACTAGCAAACTGAGAAATACTGTTTATTCAGTGTTGGATAGCACTGAATAAAATCACATTAAGAGTCCTGGTGTTGGGAGGAGACAATGCTAAAAACAAAAAGGAAGGCTGGGAGGGATAGCCTGATGCAATGTGGGGGCTACAGGAGAAAAACATAACCATCTTATAAACATTTTACTGAAGTCCAAAAAGATTAATGTACTGGCTTTCCTAGATCAGCTAGGTGGGTAACCCTGTTGTAGAAGGAAGTCAGGTGTGACAAGCTGACTTTCCCTTCATGAAGCCGTGCTGGCTGTGACTGATGATTGTCCTCCAAGTGTTTTTCAGTACCTTTCAGAAAAATGTTTTCCATGATTTTACCAGACCCTGAAGTGACACTGACAGGTCTCTGCTTTCCAGGGTCCTCCTTTTTGCTCTTCCTGAAAACTGGGGCAACGTTCGCCAGCTTCCATTCAGCTGAGACTTCTCCAGACTCCCAGGATCATTCAAAAACCATCAAGAGAGACTTGGTGATGACATCAGCAGCTCTTTAAAGACTATTGGATGAGTCCCACCAGGATTTGTCAGAAGTCAATAGGTAAAAGGGGGAAATACACAGTTGGAAGTGGTGGAATGGGAATTTGCAAAGAGAAGTGACTACTGGTCTACATGTGCTTAAGTTTACTGTAAACATTATAGTGATTATTGGCAATCTAAGATTAAGGCAATTTCCAACAAATTATCTCCTATGTAACTGCAAAGAATTTTGGGGTAGGAAAACTCCTGTGTGCTGGTGCTGTTGTGACATCCAAAATGTCACATCTGAAATGTATCTAAAATACAGTTACAAAGAGAGGAAAATGAGAATTATGGATGTTTATGTACTCCTTTCTTTGTGTGTCTTTAGTTGATTCAGGCTGTTTTTGTATAACACCATAAATCAGACATGCTGAATTAGATTTAAATACTTTAGGTTAAATGAGACATGCCACTACAAGTCCAGAAGCAGAAACAGGAGAGCAAAATTTTGCTGGCCTGCAGCTGAACTTTTGTCCTTTCAGTTCTTAGAATTTTTTGTTTGCTGAACTGTGTTCTGCAGAGGTACAAAATAGCTGTGATCACAGTGGCTAGCACTGAAATGCACATTTTTTAGGGTTTTGACTCCATTAAAGGGAGCTTTTAGCAATGATTAAGAATATTTTAGAGCTATTGTGAGTGCCTCAGTTACACTTGTTGCAGAGGAGATTTAGACCACTTAAAGAACCACTGGCACAGATAGCTGGAAAAGTGGTTTTATTGAAGTAAAATGATGTAAAAGTGAGGCTTAAGAAAGTGCCCTGGTGAGGTTTAATCTTACTGTACAAATACAGTAACAATAATAATTCAAAGTATTAATACGTCATCTTAATGCTCTATGATACAAAGTTATGCACAATAGCAATCACCTGAGAAACCAGCTCAAGGAGAGGTTACAATGGTGCAGCTGGGTGAGATCAAAAAAAGCTCACCTGGGCTTTCATATTTGTGGAATGAAATGGTTGGCTTGCAGTCAAATTAAATACCATGGAATTTCTATGAAATTCCTTGCACCCACAACTTCATTTGTTCCTTCCTAGTTAGTTCTGGAAGAACTACCTGCTATTGATGTTTTATTCCCTTGGCTGGTGTTCCCAACTTGAATGCATCAAAGCTCATTGTGTCTCCCTGTTCCTATGTGGGTTTTCAAAGAATAGGTTGGAACTAGCAAAGTGCTTGACCTGGTCATGGCCTAGGCCTTTACTTCCTTGTGAGCCTGAGCCAAACTGTCAATAATTTGGTCAAGGAGTTGAGCTCATTCTTATGACTACAGTCAATCCACTTTATTGACTCTAAGAGTGGCAGTGCAGTTACCTCTTGCCTCTGTCATCAGTGTGTGTTGCACTGCACATAAGTGGTGAGGGTACAGTTATTTGATGAGTTGCTTAGCTTAATAATTATAATTGATGCTTATTATATACCATTGCACAAGCAGACACTGATATCATGGAATATTTTTAGGAGAAGGGTTGGAAGTGTTTGTGGCTCATACTCCAGTCCCAGGTGCAATGTGTGCACAGCAAGGAAAAGAGAGTAGCCCACCTGACTAAAACCTGGGCCTTTCATGCCAAAAATTTAGAACCTAGAAGACTTGATATTTGCACTTGGAGGAGGGAGTAGATTGGGTAAAGAAAAAAAGACTGCATGACACTTTCAGAAATACCTTTGTTACTGGCATGCAAAAAGATTCCTTTAAAAATTACCCCAACACTTCACATTCTGGGCAGGACCCTGGCATTTACCAGGAAGATAAAAAATTCCTGGTGTTCTCTGAGGGCTAAAATTTGGAATAACTTCTTGAGTAAGATTCCCATCTATATGTGGTAGGAAAGTCAGCAAGATGATGGTGATGAGAGACATCAGGAGTGGGAGAAATTTCAGCTAATACTGCTCGAGCTACCTTGGCATCAATGGCAAGACTATAGCCATAGCCTGCAGGTAAATGAGTAAAGGTATAATTAATGCAGGTAATGAGTAAGGTATAATTGATGCCATTCCAAGTACAAGCAAAGTGAGCTTGGTAGACCTGGTGGGTGGGACACTGGAGTAATGTCTTTAATGTCTAAACTGACTGTGCATAGATAAAAGGAAAGATAAATGGCATTAATGGTTTTCGCAGCTTTTGTGACTGCAGTATGAGGCAGAGAGGGGGCAAAATTTATGGCTAGGTAGCTGTCACAGGCAGAATGGAAGCTTCACCCAAGGTTTATCACATGTACCCTCCTGTTGAGTCACAGGCTGTGGAAAGGATCCCATTGTTTTCTAAACTCCTCCTCAGAGAGGAGTCTGGGTGTGGCTGGATCCAGTCCTGGCTCCAGACTTACTCAAAAGTTTATGTCCAAATAATTCCACAGGTGTAGTTGAATCCTTGTACAACTTCATCCCACTGGATAAAGGAAGGCAAACCAATATGAAAAAATTATTTATTTATATGGTGCTAATACTGATGATCTTGATCATAATACTAGTTAGACTGAAAGGCCTTAATCAGAATTAATTACTACACAATATAGATAGTTAACTATAATTACAGTGACGGTAAAGCTGACAAAATAATTAAGTAGAGATTGATGTTGCTCACTTATACCAATGTCTGTGGGCATAACTCTTTAACTCAGCCTCAGGAAATAACCTTGGAGGTGTCCCCACTCAAAGGAGGAATCTCCACACACACTTCTAGAAGGGGGTATGTTAAGACTGTGGGAAGCATGAAACAGTGAAGAAAATAGCAAAGCTCAATATGAGATGGGCCCCACACATCAGAGCATCAGTGATCAGAGCAGACATGGAAATCTGATGGAGGTTTTTGTTGCCATGGCATCAGGTGGGAATGTAAAGTGGGAAAGGAGCAGTGCAGTGTCAATACCAGGAAATGTTTTGTATAACTGCTACCAGGTATATCCCTACTAAGAAATACTGCATACGACACAACCACTAAGAACAGAAAATTTGACCACCCACAGCACTTCGCACAATAATGGCTAATAAGGTATAAAAGGACCCTGATTTTGTGTTCAGCTGGGGGATGAGAATTTGCCATGTAAATTTTAGGAACGCATTTTCTTCGCCCTCTGCAGAAGGGGCACCTTTTGGTAAGACCTCTGTCCTCAGCTGTGCTGAGTGTTTTGACGTGAGAAATTGAGCTTGTGATTGCCATTGTATTGTCAGGGCTATATTTAGCTTCTCTGCAGTTTATGCAGATACTGCTGCCACTCCAAAAGAGCCATGTCTGTTGCATTTAGTAAACCATAGTACTTGGGAACCTGGCTGGTTCTTTTGAGTGCAAACGGACTATTGGGGCACCCAGTGCTACGCCTCGAGTTGTGTATTTGTAGCAAGTCTCTGCTGTTAAAAATTGGGACTAGGTTTTTATAGTGATCCACTGTCAGTCAGATGTTTCTGGGCTAACTGTTCCAGCTCAGCAGTGTCAGGTAAATTATCAATACTGTAATTTCTTTGTTGCTTTATCAGGAACTTTTTTACATTCTCACCTGTGCCAGTTTCTGCCAGGAAACATTGTTCCTCACATCCTCAGAATGTTCAACTTGGGGATTATTGAGACAGGCTGGTCTCAGCATTGTTCTACACCAAGTGCAGCATGATCCCCCTTCTCCATCCATCACTGACAGCTTTTACAATCAGGGTATTGTTCGAGCCGCTTTATCCCCACGGAGGCAGAGTGTCCTGCTCCAGTAGCCCTGGTCAGATGCCAGGACCCCCTGGACTTGTGAGCTGACTGGCTGTTGAAAGGGGAAGTGGGTGCAAGTGAATGCTCACTGTTTTTTCAGTGCTCTGAAAAGAGACACGAAGTCCCGACCGGAGAGTTGGCCAAGACAATCACACCCAATGTGGCTACATGTCATCCTACTTTATTCATAAAGTAGGCATATTTCTTTCATTTTTGGCATATTTATCCTTCTCTATACACTGTCTCAGGCCACTAATGCTTAAAGCTCATTGGTTATGTAGCTATATTCACACATACAGGTTAATTTCTGATTGGTTGTCACGCTATAAGCATTTTTAGCTAAGGTGTGCCAAATTAGCAGTTCCCACAACATGTTTGGCATCTGGTCTTGTCTTGGCACAATGCTCATTCTTCCTTGTTGTATCCATCCGAGGACAGTACATGGTCTTCAAAGTAACTCTGTAATCTGCAAGCCAGGGTTGTCCAATTCCTGTAGGAGAATGGCCTTGTTCTGCTAAGAATCCTTCTGCAGAGACATGATGAATTTTGGGGCTTGCAGGATCACAGGGTGTTAACAGCATGGGTCACTGGAGGTAGGGGAGGTGCTTCTCAGAGTTCCCAGAGTAGGGGGAGTTGGATTCAGAAGTACCAGGGGATTGTACTGTGATGCTTCCCTGGAGCATCATGGAAGGTCTGGTCTATGAGTGGTTCTGTCTGTGGAAGTAAAAAAGCTAATGCCTTTATCGGCCTTTTTAGTTAGAAATATCTGCAGCACGGCCTCACTGAGTAAGAGTGGCCAAATTATTGGGGTGGAATACTTGTAAAAGAATGTACTGTCTGGAGCATACCTGAAGCAATCTCTGTTACCATTTTTTCTGGTAGCTTCCTGCATCTTGCTTATGTGCCTGTAGTCCTGTGAAAAACAAGGCATGTAACACAGAGGTGTATAAATATAAACTCTGTCACTGATCTGGCTGGGCAAGGTTCAGCTCAGCAGAGGCTGTTACTTGCCTGCTCTTTGTGGTGCACAGCTCTGCAGCTGCATGCAGTGACAAACTGCTGCAGTGCAGACCTGACTAGAATTGTGTAGGAGTTACCTCACAGCAGAGGTTAGAACCTCTCAAAAACAGATCCTCAGGCTGGCTGGCTCTTGGGGAAGTCACACTTGACTGACCTTGGGAAGGGCTGAAGGGGCGTCTGTAACCTGTGGGCTACTGCAGAGGGTGAGAGAAGTGTTCCCCTCCCTTGTGATCAGCTGAAGGCAGAATTTTGACTGTCCATGAGGACACACAGATGATGATGCCATTGATGGTGGCATCTACCTCCAAATGGAAAGTCTCTGTAAGGTGTGCCCTCCATGGCACCTGAGAAGGATCATCGGGTTCTGGCTGGGGTGCTAACTGTGTGTCTGATCAGTCTGGGGAACCAAGGGTGGGGGGCTTTCCAGCTGATAAAGTGATGGGAGGGGCACTAGGGCCCTTGCTCAAGCCCTGGTGGGAAAAGGTGCAGCACAGGGGCTTGTTGGCAAAAGCTGGTGAAACAAGTGTTTCAACAAGGGGCTCTGTGTGCTGCCTGGTTGGAATACCTGGGTCTAAAGAGGCTTTCAATATTCCTTGGGTCAGGACCCTCTAGCACAGGCTTAAGGGGGTTTTTAACTACCCTGGCACAAGGGGTTTGGTGGTAACTGTGGCTGCATCCTGACAGAGGAGGCAGGATGACAAAACGAGCATAGCAGAAAATAGTTGGTGGTGCATATAGCTAAAACCTTTTAAAAGAAAGGCTAAGCTGGCCTGTTGAGTTCTCATGAGAAAAGAATCATAAGAATGAGAATCAGTTTGCCTAACAATCTATTTTTGTGAGAAAACAGTTTGCACCTGCAAAAATAAGGAGTCTATCCCGTGAGAGTCCATGAAGAAAAAATGTAAACATACCTAGAAAGAAAAAAGTTTGATGGACATGTATGCCAGCCATTACCAAGCAGTGAACTGAGTTTCAATGATTTTCTGACCTATTGGATTCCAAAATGGTGCCTTCTGATACCAGATAAAATGAGCTGTGTGCAATGAAGATTGATCCATTCTGCTGGAAGAAATGAGCATCTCGTCTGTCTCATTCCTCCTCTAACTCAAGGCCATAGTTGGGACTGTGTGTTGCTGGGCACCATGTTAGTGGGCTCTGAGTGGACTCTTTAACTAGTGGGTGCTGCTGGGTCTCAGATGGAAGACAAACTGATAGGACTTTATCTGGCACATGGGCCACATCTAAAGAATGACTGAAAACCAGCCCACTTCTATTTAATCCCAAATTTCTGGGACTGTCCCAGGAAATAGTCAGGGAACCTTGGTCATCTCAAGGCCTTTATCTTTGAGCATATGTTAGTGTAATTTATCTCAAAACAACAGGTGATTCTTGGGGATGATCCTGTGTGGTTCCTCTAATAATAATTCCTGTAACCTACAACTGAAATAATGGCTTAAAAGAACCTCAAGGTATATCTGTTTTAAGTTACAGGACTTAACATGGCAGTGAAGCCCTCCCCTTTGTCTCCAGCCTGGCTTCAGCAAGGGGTTCCTAATTTTTTTTGGTCTTGACAGTGACAATGGTTGGATTTTACTCTTATTGAAGTTTTGTGCTGCATGTAGGCCAAGTTCCTTGTCTAGCAAGGATTTTACAGTTACTAATGATTGGTATCTTAGTATTGTTTGCCTCTCTCACAGTTATGTTCCCAGAAAATGTAAATATCTTAAGTTTCCTCAGCATTTGTCTAATTCAATGATGTGATTTTGTTTTGTCCCCAATCATTTTTCAGGAAATACCCAGCACAGTGTTAGCAGCCTGAAAGGTTTCCCTTGGATGCAAAAGCCTGTTTTCTTTGCTAAGATTCCTGCATCACTGTAAGTATTGCCTGGACACTGATATTGATGTTTTTTGAGAATTTCATATGCCACTTTGTTCTCCTGTCTTCTTTTGTTATTGGTGTCTTACGAGAGCAGAGAAAGTAAGTGAAGAAAGATAGAGCTGTATTTGAATCTTGAAAATAACACCTATAAAATTATAACACGGGGTCTTTTATTTTTTTATAGGCTAGATATGAGTGTTTCTTTTCATTCTCAAATTTGAAATCAGAAGAATCCTAAAAGAGCCCATGAAGGAAAGTCAGGAGCCTTGGTGGTTTGGGAGGAATGGCATGAAGCATTCTGTTTAGAGACTGTCTAACACCCTGCACAAAGTGAGGTGTTTGTTCTGTGCTAGCTAGGTGTCACCATACTGAGAAGAGCTTGTCGAGATGCAGGCAAGCATTCATTCTTGTGTTTTGTCATGGGGGCTTTTGTACTTTTTTGTTCATTTTTGGAGGCTGAAATTGTGTTTGGCTTTGAAAACAATGACTCTAAAAACTTTACAGAGTAACATGCTCACCTGTTTGGGTTTGTTGGTTGTAGCAGTGGGGGACAAGTGACATGATTGCCTTATGCATCTGAAGGAGATCAGTTTATTGTAGAAATCACACACTTTTTATACCTTTAATCTCTACCTGACATAACTGAAACCAAACAGAGATCTAACAGAACCTAACAGAAAGAAGGCACCCATTGGCTGGCCCAGCTGCCATGCTGCTGTCCGTGTGTTCTGTCATCCAATCAGCTTCTGCTTATGTTCTGCCCATGAGTCCTATCATCCAGTCAGCTTCCTGCTTGTGCTGCCCATGCGTCCTATCAGCCAATCAGCGTCCTGCTCTTATGCTGTGTTACAATAGCCTCCTGGAGCCAGGTCTAATAAGCTCTCGGATGGTTATAACACATCCAAGATAGCTCGGCTACTCTTGGAGGCATACAAATCAGCAGGGTGGCTTCTGTTGCAGTGTTGGAAACAAAAAGGTTTAAAAAAAGGCAAAAGAACTAACAGAAAAACCAAGCCAGGTGCCAGATGTTCTTGCTCCTGGTAAAACACTTTACAAAAGCGATTAGTTTCTTTGTCCGCTTCTTTTTCTACTAAATTGCCCAGGCGGGACTTTTTGGCTCCTGTCCAATTAGCTATCCTTAAGTTTGAAGTGAAGTTTTCTAGTCAATGAGGTGCCTTTCTTCACCTAATTGCAGAGAGAAACTTCTGGGCTTCTTTCCTTTTTGAGGGGACAAAGGATAGTTTTGTCACTCCATCAGCGGGGGGCACATCCTACAATGCTGTCCATGCACTCCTCCAGCCAAGGACACTCTCACAGCTGTCACTCAGCTGCCCTGGCAGTGATATCCCTTGCATGTGTGTCTGGAACCTGGAAGAGCAAGGCTAAAGAGAGAGTTGGTGTTATAAGCAGCTGTTCCCACATTTTGGCGCACTCTAACCAATATCTGCTATGTCACAAGGATGTAGGTTACAAACAGCAAGCAATGCTTGTCTACAATCTTCATTTGTGTTTATAAAAGCTAGTTATTGCAACAGAATAGTTCTGGCCTCATCATTGTCGGCTTATTGGGAGAGTGTGGCTTGCAGCCTGTCCAGGAACTGCGCAAACAACTGTGCTGGACCCTGCAAAATCTTGGCAAAAGAAGATAAGGATTGATACCTGTTCCTAGGAGTCACCACAGGGCCTGCAGGGCTAGGTGAGTGATGATATCACATGCACCACGCGGGCAGCCTGCCTGCCCTGCAGGGACTGCAAAGGGACCCTCTCTGCTCAGCTGTGCAATGGTGATTGATGGATTTCTGTCCTGCAGCGCTTCTGCCTGGGCTGTACACAGCTCTCAGTAGTTGGTTAGCCAGACTGCAAACTGCATCGCTGTTAGAATCAGTTTTGTTATGAATGAGGTCCCCTAGGTCTAGTTTAATAAACTACAAACATAAAATTTAGCAGCGGTTTTAATTGAGATAAAATAATACGATCAAATATAATCCAGTAGTTACAAAAAGAAATTTGGCAGTGGTTCAGATAAAGCATAAGCAAAACTGATCGATGGGGGTATGGGGAGGGCTTCCCACCCTGCCTCATGTACAAAAGGCAAAAGGATCCAAACACAGCTTATATACTGTATGCTAATACATATTCATTAATACTTTCTGTGAATCTCCTATTTTCAATTCCTGATATCTATGTCACTATACTATACAGTGCATGCTCCACTTGTTTCTAAGGGGTCTTCTGGCTCTTTGGTGCTCTTTAGAGAGGAAGGCTCATCATCTTCTTCACTGTCCTTTGAATAACCTGGCAGGTCGCGCATGCACATTAAGTTTGGTGTTACATAAGTAAGCACTATGTTCCAATTAAACCTTATTTATTTCATAGATAAGACCACTATTTTAATTGTCCCAGCTTTATTCATACTCAAGGTTGGTCCCTGCTCTGGGAGTTGTCTTAACTTCAATTGATGCCAATTTTGGTTTGGAAGTCTTCCTGACTTCATCCATTCCCAAGGCCAAATCCAACCCTTATATCCTGTTTCCAACATCTCTAATCTACAAAGAAACCCATCTGCTTCACTAGTCACGTATACTTTTCCAATTATTTTCCCAAAATACTGATATAATTACAATTTTGTAAGCAAGAATCACATTCATTTATCTCAGTTTCATTATGCTCTTCCAGTTGTGGGGTGTGAGGACGTATGCCGTGCCGATGGATTCTAGGCAGTTAGCATGATGGGTAGGAGGATAAGCTACTTCCTTTTACCAGCGCCCTCAGTTTGTATTTGTATTACTTTGTAGTCCAGCTCTCAGTATGCTGGATGTTGTTTTGGCACATATATTACTGGGTGGGCTGTAATTCTCCCTCATTCATGGTGGCTTCCTGGCATTTTTGCCATCACTGGACTACTGCATCACCATTTTGGGCAGGGAGTGAGCCCGCTGCCTGCTTATGACGTGGCAATTCTGCACTGAGGGGGCCAGCTATGCAGGGATTTTTATCAGAGTAAGGCAGTTCTGCAGGGCTTGGCTAATCTCAGGATAAGGCAATTCTGCAGAGTTTGGGTCAATCTCAGGGCTGTATACAGGTTCTGGTGGTGCTGAGGGTTCAGGGGACTCAGCTTCTGAAGCCTTATAATGGCCAACATTCACGTGACTTCCTTTAATGGCTGCTGTGCTTCTCCCCATGTAGTGAAAAGTCTCTGTCCTACTGCTTGCCAGGTTTCTGATTGAAGGGGTTCATCAAAAGGAAAATCTTTACATGATTAGACACCCTGCCACCAGGGTGCTTACTTTAACAGACTGCTGATGTAGGAGCCACCATACCTGGCCCAAGCTCCTGCTTTGTTCCAGGGATATTCCACCTCCCACGTTTGCTCCCCGTAGGTGTGCGCACTTTTAAATTCCTCAGTTCCTTCCTGAACTCTTCCTGGATCCTTCCCCGCGTCCTTTTCCGGACTCTTCCTGGCCGGTTCCTGAGCTAGTGGGAGTTGCTACTAGAGCAGTCCACACACCCTGCACCACCCTGTATGTCCCAATTTGGGACAGCTGTCTGTAGCAGTGGGGAGCAAAGCGACACAGAGTCCCTTAAGCATCTGAAGGAGATCAGTTTATCGTGGAAATTGCACCCTTTTTATACCCTTAACCTCTACCCGACATAACTGAAACCAAAGGAGACCTAACAGAAATTAACAGAAAGAAGGCACCCATTGGCTGGCTCAGCTGCTGTGCTGCTGTCCATGTGCCCTACCATCCAATCAGCTTCCTGCTCGTGTGCTGTCCACGGTGCCTCCAGCCAATCAGCTTCCTGCTCGTGTGCTGTCCACGTGTTCCTCCAACCAATCCCAATCCCACTCCCAACTGTCATTCACTGGCTCTGTCCTCCTCCTAACTTCCTCTCCTTCCTCCATTTCCAACAGTCGGTCCTGTAGCTTTGCCTCTGCCCAGGGCCTTCTGGTGAGCATAAACCTTAACCACTCTGATAATTATAACCCCATATCCCACAGCTGGTAATCCATGTGCACTCTGGAATATGGCCCATGAAGGCTTAGGGATATGTGACTTTGTCAGCTCCAGAAGTGTTGCTGTCATCTCCGTGCTTCATGCCATGGAGATGTCATCTCCATGCTTCTCCATCTCCATGCTTCTCCATGCCTTCTCCCACCTGAGCAAGTTAATGCTGCCAACAGAATTAGGGGCTCTTTGCTTGTAGCTCACCAGAGGCAGTTATATTTCTCAAAATTAAACTAGTGGGCCACATTATTATGAGAGATTTTTACTAAACCCAAATTAATTTTTTCCATTTATTTTATTTAAAGGTGTAATTGAGATTGAGTCTTATTGTCTGAAAACCCTGGTCTGTATTTTATTCTATAGGTGTTTCTTATGTTCAGCTCTTAAGTATTGTTTATTATGTTGTGTTATACATGTGCCTTGGGGGTTTTTTCCCATTGTATTTGGATGAAGAAGGCAAATACAGCAATCTATTGTTAAATTAAAAGGTTGATAGATAATAGAATTAACAGAATAATGTGAAGGTTTTTTTAGTCATTAGATTGAATAGAATTGTTAGTTGCTTCTCTTTTTATCCTTTACTGTGTTCTGGAAAACAATTTATGCAACTTGACATTGACAGTATTGATGTCCACAGATTTTGCTACTGGGGTTGCTCTTCTACCCAGCAATTTAGATTCAACAGTTCTGTTCATGATGTATTCTAAATCACTTCTTAGTAACTGAAATAGGTCTTGATCAAAAGGTTGTAATTTCTGTAATTTTTTTTTTTTTAGCATTTTGGTTTTGCGTGAAGAAAAAGAAAACAAGAAAAGATGGACTGGAACGTAAGGCCAGTCCAGAATGCTGATGCAAATACAAACCTGCAAAATGAAGGAGCATGTTTCACTCAGATACTTCCTAATGGACATGGCTTTCCTCAGACAAATGCCAACTCCTCTAAAAATGCCTACACTCATGCTGAAAATAACCAAATCATGTATATGCCAGCTATGAATGTTCCCTTCCCTGCTGTAAATGCTGAAGGATTCAAAACTTCAGATCAAACCTCACCAGGAGCATCTGTAACTGGTAATAATTTCTTTATGTCAAAATACTCAGTTAAAAGGCATCAGCAGATGTACGGACCAGGTCTGAAACCTCCCCTTCAGAACTCCCCTTTGCGGCCAGAGATGACTCCGACTTCTTGGCCAGTGTCTAATCCCTACAGTTTTCCCTGCAGGAACGTGCCCCCCCTGTCCTCCCAGGTGAACACAGGGAATAATGTAAGGAGCGTGCTTGGGGAGCCCCAGTACACCAACACCAACGCTTACACGGCGCAGCCAGAAATGCTGCAGCATAATTCCCTGAGACTTGCAACGCTACATCAAGGTAGCATTCATCCCCAGAATAATTCTTTTCCTCTTCCTGCTTCCGGGCAACATGTCCAACCCCAAATATTTAATGCCAATAATCAGTGTAAAGTTTTGTATTCGGTGAATCAAAATACTGGGACAAATGTACAGCTGGCACAATTTCAGCAGAGTCAGATGGCATCAGAAGCTCCTAGAGGATGTTCTGTACCATCTTTGTTGCCTGCCAACTGTGTTCCAAGGCCTGTAGCACAACCTTCAATGGGTGTACCACAGGAAATGCAAAATGTACCCAATGGATACAACATTAACCAGCAGAGGTACCTGCTGGATCCAAAAAATGCTCCTGGGTTTAACAGTATTCAGCAACACTGTCAGAAGCAGCAACCTGGAGAAGTCAGTCAATCCATCAGGAATGTCTGTAATCCAAGTGGAAGTGTGACAGCAAATCGGTCTTTTAGTGAAAGTTCTGCGTCATCCCCTGGCATTCCCAAAGAACTGCTTGATGTTGTGAAAGAAATAGAAGCTCTTTCTTCAAAGCCACTGAGTGATCCTGCTTCAGTTCCAGAGAGCCAGACTAGTGGTTTGATAAATGGGCCTATTAATGCTCAGATTGCCTCAGCAGCAACACATGGAGGAATTACAAAGGAGAGACTAGCTTGGGAAGCTGAAAAGCTGAAATGTCTTAAAAAAAGGGTTGTCCTGCTTGAAACGGTTCATAATTATAAAAAAAGAATCTATAATGAAAAAAATACTCATTCTCTTCCTCCTGCTTATCCATCTTCTCCTTCTAATTGTCTTCCATGTGTGCCCAAACAAAATGTACAGCCTCCCCCATCTGAAGCAATGAGGACAGAGAGGCCCACATTCATGGTTCCACACGAGGAAAGAAATGACAAAAACCTAGCCAGTGCTGATAACAGAAGATTGGAGGTGACTCAAAGTAGCCCTCAGGTGAAGCAGGGAACTCTTTCATCGAGCTTCACTCCTGTTCCCTCTCAGAGCAAAGTCCCAGCTCAGTTTAATAATCCTGAGAGCACCTTGGAACAAAGGGATGTGCATGCCTTGGCCTCTTCTCCAGGAACTGTGACTTCCTCGAGCAGTGCTTCGTGTTTTGCTCCAGCAGGGAGCTCTGTCAGGGCTGCATCAAAGACTCTGCAAATTGGCCCTGCCAACTCATCATTTCTTCAGTTTGCGCTGAGCAGCACAAATGCACTCAAAGAGAAGACAGCTGGTGCTACTGCTGATAAAATACTGACAAATCTCCTGTGTAGTGAAAAACCACTGCTGGATACCTCTGCCTTGGGTGGAAGCTTGCTAAAAGACAGCAATGAGAAGAACGTAGAAAGTCTGAAAGGTGAGCGGGCATCTGTGGCTCACACAAACTCTGCTGCATCAGAAACAGCTGCATCTGGTGATGCTCAGCTGCAGACTGAGGTCGCTCAGAAAAAAACACCATTCACTGAAAATGCAACCTGCAGCCAGAGCAATTGTAGTTACTCTATGGAAGAGGTGGTTGCGTGTCTGCGCCTGTGGGGGAAGTATTCACCAGAATCTGTAAGTGTGGAAAATAAACAGTCAAATGAAAGCCCCACAGCTAATCAGGCTTCACCCTGTGACCAAAACGCAAAGAAGGGAGAAAAAAATAATGTGCTGGATAGCGTGGATGAGGCTGTTTTGCCTGTAACAACTACCTCTGTGGGACAAAAGCTTGATACACTGACTTCCAGTTTGATAAAAAATTTTGAGCCTCAAGTTGCAGTTGTCTCTCCTTTAGTACTTAGTGAACAAAGAGCACTAAGTGAGCAGGCAGGCAAGATCCCAACACCTGAAGGTAAAACCTATCCAGTGATCAACTCAGACAGCATATGTAGCTTGCAAGAAGAGGGGGAAAATGGTTTAAGTGTGGCAAGTACTGTCAAAAGAACTATAGAAAGTGGTTGGTCATCACCCAGTGATTGTGTTCTGGAACAAATAGTGGACTCACATTTGCAAGAGGTCAAAGCAGCTGATGAAAACCAAAGGAAAGTTAGTCAATCTGCACAAGATGCAAGACAAAATGGGCAGCTTGGATTACAAAACAAGGCTCCTCTTCCTGAATCAGGCACAAATTTTTGTAGTCAAATCTCTCAAGAAGGTACAAGAGACCATGAAGACAAGCAAGCTGTGTTAGAGGCAGGGGATGCATCCACATCTCTGCTGGAAAATAACATGTTTTGTATTTCTAGTGTGTGCTCTCTTGTTGAAGGTGATAAATTTTATAACCCACAAATAGCAGGCATGTTCAAGTCAGTCTATGAGAAACAGCCATCAGAGGGAAACACATCTGGTGCAAGGCAAAAGGAGCAACATCTGGACTTGAATAAAACTGAGCTGAGCAATAACACTGCCCAAAGAGAGAGCTTGCTGCTAAAAATGTTGGAAAAATCACCAAGTCATTTGGAGAAGGAAAGCAGTGGCAATCCTCCTAAAGCAGTTTCTACCTCTGAACAAAGCACGTCATTCAAGGCATCTTCCAAGCATCCTGAAAATTCCCTAGAAAGTCTTGCTAACATAAATGAGAAGTTAGCTCAAAATTCACTGGATTTCTCTGTCAGCATAACTGCTAAAACAAATGCACCCGCTGTTCCAGGAGACCACAGTAAACAAAATTCCATGCCCAGTAAGAATAGCATGGAAAAGGATGTGAACTTTTTTGGAGCGAAACCTAGTAAATATCTAAAAGATCAGCTGCTTGCTCTAGTGAAGGAGTTTCCATATGGCATTGAAGGTGCTGATATGCTAACAAAAGAAGCAGCACAAAATCGCTCAGCGGCTGAAGGGGCAGAGAACCAGTCTCAAAAAGAGGTTAAAATTTGTGACAAGAACTCTCACTTGAAGGACCCAGCAAATCAGACTAAAACTGCAGTGTTGAGATCTGATCAGGTTCAAGAACCGTCTCCTGGGCACAGCCAGTGTCCCTCTAGTGACAGCAAGAGAGAAGTGAGTCAGCAGTCAGAAAAGGCTTCAGCTGACAAGGACAAGCTTGAAGGCAGTGTCCAGCCTAGTCAGGATCCGTGTGAGAAGGAAAAAACCCCACAAGAAACTTCTAAGCCCAGTGAAAAAAGTGAAGATTGCTCTTTAACGGGTGGTGTAGCTGTAGCATATAAAACACCACATTGTCCCTCTCAATTAGAAACACCTGGTTCAGAGAAAAATGATGGTCAACTTTCAAAAGCTGAAAATACTGACTCTGCAGAGACAGAAGAAAAAAAAAGTCAATCTGATGCCTTGAAAAAGGAAAACTGTGCAGTAGGAGGGGACCTGACAATTTCTGAAAAAATCCCAGACAGTATTAGCAAAAATAAAGACATTTGCAAATACGCTTCTGAAATGAACAAAAAACCTAGGCTGAAGGTGGATAATGAATACAAACTGCCTACAACACAGCAGGAAAAGACTGGACCAGTTAATTCCTTTGAAAAGCAGAATGCTGATAAATGCAAAGGCAGCAGTTCGAAGGAACGTCTGCAAATTGACAAAGGAACCCAAGTGTCAAGTAAAGAATTAAATTCTTTCAAAAAAGAGCAAGAAAAAACTGATCATACATATGCAGACAACATGGCAAAGTTGTCCGTAAAGAAGGAGAGAGTTTTCAAAACTGAGTCCCTTTCAAAAGATATAACCAAACCAGATCTGACCATTAAATCCAAAACAGACATTTGCCAGTCTGTGAAGTCAGAAATGGTTGAAATTAAGCTTTCTGAAGTCAGTCAAGGACAAAAAATGAAAACTTGTGAAGAGAAATCAGCTGAAGAACAAAACTGTAGGGAAAAAAAGGAGGTGCTTAAGCATGATGTAGGAATTAGTGTCAAAGTGCAAACAAAACTACCAGCAGAAATGAAACATAAAAAATTGAGTAGTTACCGAGCTGATGCTGTAAAATTCTCAGATAGTAGCACTGTGGACTTCAAATCAAGACCCACAAAATATTCTCAGCATAAATCTGTGAAAGTTCATTCTTTGCAAGAGCAGCCATACAAACGGAAGATGAAGGAAAATATGGTTGGGAAGAGAGAATTTAAGAAAGCAAAGCTGGAAGAGGAAGGATTGAAACAATCCGAAGGAAAGAGTTCTAAGCAGCTTGCACACAATTGTTTGCTGAATGCTGACAAAGCTAAAAAACTGAATGGAGAAAATGGTTGGAAACCAAGGAGTTCCTTAGCAGATTGCTCTGTGCTTAAACTGCAGAGAAAAAGGGCTCGATCTTCTAGCATGTCTAAAAGCTTCTTTTCTAGCAAAGAAAGGCATCTCGATGGTCAAAACAAAGACAAGTGCTCTGAGAAAATGTTTCCTGATAAAAATCTTCTATACCTAAACAGAAGAAATAACAGACTAAAGCTGCATCTTCAAAAGGAACCCAAAAAACACTACCTGAACAGAGTGGCGTTTAAACGTACGGCACAGGAACGCATCTATCTGACAAAATTAGAGACATCACCTGTCAGACCTGTCTGGCACAGAACCACCAAAGTGTCAAAAGGCAGCGACTCAAAACAAGATGTGTCTGTCTCGACAGTTGAGAAATCATGCAAGCAGGAAGTCCTTGAGTTCAAGCTGTGCCCAGAGATCCTGTTCAGGAATCCAGCCCCTGGTGAAGAAAGCTTAGCTGCAAAGAATTCTCCAGAAAGAGATAAAGTCGTTGTAGAAGGTATGATGTTCTCTTAAATATTCATTTGTAAATAAAAAGTATGTGTTCATTTTTAAATTAATGTTGCACAAAGCTGCAGGGAGTGAAAACATGGGACTGTAGATGCTGAAGGCTGAGATATCCCAACTTGCTCTCTGACAGACCACAGCTGTGTCTCCAGCTGAAAAAGAACATGGGAGTTTTCCTTCAATTTTCTCTAAGTGTTAGAGAATGAAATTAGAATACTTAAGAACATTGCAGTTTCAAGTAACTTCGGGAGCAGGCTTTCTAAAGTACTTGTAGAAGTTGTGGAAAGTAGATTCCCTTGGTGTGGTGAGGGTGATCTGGTCAAAACTGGTCTTATCAAAGGTGATCTAATCTGTATTCCCTGTTCACCTGCTTGTGCATCAGTCTGGCTGGGCAGAGGAGGGGAGAGATCTTTTGTGACATTGAGGAATAGACTGGGCTTAGGCCAGGTGTATCCTGCCCATAGTCCCCATAATCTTTGCCATCTTTCCTTTAAACATCCATTTTTCCTTCTTCCCTACCCCATTTTTCAACCTTTTACGTGGTGCATTCTGAAGCATATTTATGTCAAATGTTGTATTTTATTTTTCTCAAGCTGTATATATCAGCACTTGGAGTCATTTTCATACCCAAAGGAAATTTCCTTTTGCGTGTGCTAGTATATGTGTTAGAATTTAATGCTGAATAGAGGCCAAAACTTGTGATAAAGGAACCTCAGAAACATCTTGTGAAAATTTCTTTTTAGGTGTCAAGAGTAAAAAAGAAGATTGGTTAAAATGTGAACCAGTGAAGCAAAAGAAACTGGAAGAGATCTCTACAGGTGAAGTGACTTCTGAATGTCCCATTTGAAATACAAGTTAAATCCTCTTCAAACCGCTTGGTTTTAAAAGTTCCTTTACAGTAGTAAACCTTAATAAAGTATTTAAAATTATGATTTACCCATTCTCCTGATTAAATGGATACCACAGAATAGACTTACAAGTCTCAAAGATTTGTATAGCTTTTTATTGCTTTATGAATATGTTGTTGGAAATGTTGAAATTTTCCTGTGCCATTAACTTGGATGTAGCTCTAGTAACATTTAAATACAGTTTTCAATTGTATATAAAGACTCTTGCATGCTTTAAAATATAGAAAGTGATGTAGCAGAATCTAGTGCAAAAACAGAAAGTGATTTTAAGTGAAAATAAATCTGGCTTTCACAGTACTTTGCTGCTGTCCACACATAACACCTGTGCTCACAAGTTCCAGGACCTGTGTGTCCCAGTAGTCTGGACAAGATAATCTGTGTGACACCCAGAGGAAAAGTGGGGCCACTGTGACATCTTCCTCATTTCTCTTGAATGGCAAATTGCTTTTTGGATGGTCTTTTATACCCTCTAGGAATCAACTGTCACAACAGTGGCAACTTTCATCTCAGGATCTTGTTTGTTCCATCCTTTGTAAATCTTGGGTGAGGTTGCTCCCAGCTGTCCTTGTTTCTTTGCTTTAGGTGCCTCTCTAGCTCTAATTTGTTTTTTTTAGTGGTCTAACAGGAAACAGAATGCATTCTGTTGCCTTCTTGCCATCTGCTTCTTAGGTTTAGAACAGAGGGCTTGCATGCTGGCACTTGTGCTGTGGTGTTGCAAGTAACACAGTCTGCATCCTGTGCATCTTCTGTTGCTGTTGCCTGTGTCCTTGGGCTTTGGTGTCTGCCATCATTTTAGCCCTTCCTGTTGCTTCTTCTCTTCCTTTCACAAATGCATGTCTTCTGTCATACCTCTCTTAATACTCTCCAGAAATCTCTCTTGTGAAGACACCCAAATAGCCATTTTGTGCTTAAAGATGCATTGGAGATTGTTTTAAATCTGAAGTGCTTTAGGAAGGAAGTTTGTGGCATCCTTTTTTTGACCCTGGAAAGTCTTAGGTACCACATGTGTAAGGAGAGGAGTCCTGTGAGACTCTTGCTTTAACATGCTTGTCTGTCTTGCAGCTAAGGACAGTATTCCCCTTGATACAGCTATACAGATCCTGGAAGGAGAAGGAGAGACTCTTCACATTCCGGTCAAAGACTCAAAAGAGATGTTTCAGACCTACAGGAAAATGTATCTGGAAAAAAAGATGCAGAAGTCTTGATAGCACTCCTGTATCAAAGGTCTTACTATTACTGAGAAAAAAATGCCAACACTAAGATGATTTTTTTTTCTGTTTACTTCATGTTGCTGAATAATTGTAAAAGCCCACAGTTTTCTGGTGGGTGTTGAAGATTTCCTCCCCCATTTCCTCATATTTGTGAATAATTACCATCTTATTCTGTATTTATTGTCCAGATATTCTTTGGTGCTGTAAATGCTGTTTTAAACGTATTGTTTCTTTTGGCATTTTTGGTTTTTTTCTTATTTCTAAGATAGAGTAGCTCATTGAATCTTGACCAAAAAATAACAAACTCATTTATACTGTCATAGCCTGTTTTCTTTCCTGATTCTCAAAAACTTCTACTTACTATACTTTCCATTGCTGGCAGTGGAAGAATATTTCTGCTGCAAAGGGACTGCAGTGGATTCCCAAGCATTACACTTCTGTTTCCTTCCCACTTAGGGTAGTCTGATGGTTGTGCTTCTGTTTTTGTAGAAACTTTTTTTTTCCTAAACTGGGACTAGAAACATAAACCCCTCAATGCAAGCATACAGGTCAGGGGCATTTATGAAGTATTTATGCTGCTACGCAGTTTTGTTACATTTCTTTTTGTGGAGCTTGCATGAGCTCTGAGTTGACAGTTTGAACACAGTGCTGCAGACCCTTAGTTTACTGAAAACTTCTCTTGCTTTTCTTTCTTTGCACTTCTTTTGTTGAAGTGCAGGGAGTTCAGATTCACTCTTGTCTGGATTATGTTGCTGAGTTCAGCTACACTGTGATTAATTTCTTTGTTTATAAAGTGTTAGATTATGTTTGCTTACACATTCACTGTGACATAACAGTTGTGTTTGTCATTGGCTATCTTTTGTTGAAGTGCCTTTTCACTGTTACTCAAAGTTTAAAATCAAATCGTATTTTTACAGAGATTTGGTACTTGATTCTTTCTATCTTATTAAACCTTTATGCTGAACAAAAAACCTGTAGATACCTTACTGAACAATTTTTATACTTGAAATAAACTTTTGAGGACTACACCTTGTCTTTTTTTTCCTAAAAATATGAAGTTGTGCTTATTGCAGTTATATGGGAATTGAAGATATTCCTTCAGATGAAATGCAGCTTTAAAATAAGTGATGGATCTTCCTTGTTGTAGTTGCAAGTTTATTAGTTTGTTTCTGTCTCTGGATGTCAAACTATTAGTCTGTGGGGAATGTTGCCACTGGAGGATTTTGTAGTAATGTTGTCAACTCTGAAAAGGCTTTTCATTTTCTTGAGAGTTTAATTACCTGTATTATACTGCCTGCATGAAGGAAGATTTATTGCAGCCTTCAGTGTACCTAGTACAAACAAAACAGTTCTTATCAGGAATTTAATCTGAGTTTTGTTCTGCACAATGATACATGAAGCTGACTTCAATGCTTGAGTGAATTCTTTTCAGTAGGAAATTATTTGATCCATTGACCCATGATGTTTACCTTCTAAATATTTGGAGAAGTCTTCTCACTAATCTTGTGCACCCAATGAGCAAGAATGCCAGTTTTTGAGTCCCAGTGGATGCAGCTGTGTCTCCTTCCTCTCTTACACCAAGAAGTGCATCTTGGCTCTGTGACAGTGTTTACATGGTGACTTGTGCCTGCACTGATCTGGTATGGCTGGGATCTTTCTTGCTGGAATCTCTCTGATAAATTGCTATGGCTCATAAGTTGGCCACTGTCCATTCAGACAACTGCTGGAAGGAAAACATCTGTAAGGAGCAGTGGTAGGGCTGCGAGGAGTAGCTACAGAGAAAAGCCTGGAGACCATCTGCTCCACAGAATGAGCCCTGTGGATATGTGCATAAATGTCAGATGTAAACACCAGACCTTACTGTGGTCATGCTGGCTTGACAGACAGATACAGAGCAGATAAAACTGTCTCTAACACTGCCTGTCTCACCTGTGGGCATCTCCAGCAGCTGCAAGATAAATGGGCAGCCGCAGGAGCCAACAAGAAAAACTTTGCATAGGGAAACCTGGTGCTGCTTCTCAGCATTTCTGCTCTTCATCTCATGCAGCTGGCTGTGGTTGAACCTGTTCTGATGTGCAAGTACATCCAATCCATATTTCTCCCCTGATAAGACCTTAAACAGCTACAAGATGCATGACTCCCTAAACCTTAAATTTTAAAACATTTTGACAAAAATATACTTTTTATAGAAAGAGTATGGTAAAGAGAGCACAGGACGAAATGGACATGTTTAATATTTGGAGGTGAGTATTCAACACACATGGTAAATTCTTAGGGTTTAGTGGCTCTGTAAATTTCACTGGTTTTGTGGACTTGTACTCATTTAGTGCTGTGATGGTAAGTTTCCATACACAGTGTACAGAAAGTCTCTCGGGTTAGAAAGTGCAGTAAGATGAGAAGCCCACTGCTGCCTGGGAGGGAGCTGGGTTAGTGCAAGGGGCTTTCAGCTGTTCTGTACTCCTGGGAGGCTTTGTGGCAAGGGAGATGAGCAACTGCAGAGAGCTGTTCTGCAGTGTTTTGATGAGAGCCTCACTCCATTGTTCTGTGTGTTTGGAACAGAAGGGCCAAATTCAGAGTTAATGAGCACTAGACATGGATGCTATTTATACCTGCAAGTGCTGTTTTCTATATGGAGCTGGCCAGAGGTCTTCTGGGATTCCAGGAGAAGGAATCCCTGTTGTGTTTTTGTAGCCCTGCTCTGTCCACTGCCTCAGTGAAAGAACTGAGTGTGTTGTACCCTGCAATGATTGCAAGAGGGGGAGGAGAGGTGCCTGGGGTGATGGAGAGAAGCTGGGCCTGGAATGGGGGTAACCTGTCATAAACATTAAATTAATACTAAATATAAAAGGGTTACCTATGCATAAATATTTCTTTTTTTTTCCAAAAGAAAAATCCGAATCGCAACTCAAATCTTTTTAATAATTGGAAATTAATTAACTTAAAAATTCCCTGAGGCAAGTCTCATCCTGTAGCAGCATGCTCTGCCTGGAGTGGGGGTAAAACAACTCAAACCTGTTTGGAGAGCTCTGAGTGGTGAATGCAGAGCAGGGTGTCACATTGCTTACCCCCAGAAATGAGCTGAAGCACCAGTACCACAGTAAGTATATCCACTTGCCTTACTTGGGAGACTTAGTCTGTGTGTTCATGATAAGATACAGAAGAGGAATTCTGTTCTGAAATAACTGTTCTCCTCCTGGCTTCTGTTACTGCAGTGCCCCTTTCAGCAGGGACAGTTTCTGTTAAAGGCTTGGTGACAGGGTGGATTAGCTGTCATCTCCCAGAGAGTGGCTGCCTGTTAGCAAGGTCTTAACACAGACTGGATTGCCAGCAGTTGTTGTTAGCTCTCAATTCTTTGTCCTTTTTGTGTCATGTCCTTCTTTATTTGCTTATCATCATTTGAGTCAATCTCACTTCTTGAAAATTAATTGCTGAAGAAGCCAATCCAGGTTTCTCTAGGGGAGGTTGACTGATTCCTGCACTCCCAGCGTTTTTTTTAGGAGTCTGCCATGAATGTAGCAATGGGTTTCTTTCCCTGATAGATCAATACTGTGGCCTGTGGAAGATACCTCTCCTTTTTTTTTTTTTTTTTTTTTTTCAGAGGCTCATTAAAATTATTATTAAACTGAAATTTTTCATTAAAAATAACCTCTGCACTCATCCAGGAGGTTTTTGATAGAATGCAGAAGCACAGATGCAGAGAAGAAAAGCAGTTTGTAAAATGTTAGACTGAATGTTTAAAGTTGCATTTCTCCTTTTTGCTGCATGGCCTCATATCCTTTGTTTACAACTTCTGACAAATCCTCTTCCCTTCTCTCTCAGTTTTTTAAGAGAAGCTGCAGGCAGTGGAGGGTCACAGAAAAGGGACCACTGAGCTGAGATGGGCCAGTGATAAAATTGCCAAAGCAGCACAAATATATTTAGCATTTCTTCTGTAGGACAGAGACTGGCCAAATCACAGACTTACTATAACTGCAAAACGGTTAGAGAATTGCTGACCTGGAGGTAATATATATAGCTAATTGCTGATTTAACATCTGGTAAGACCATAGGGTTGATGTTGCAAAATCCCAGTGCTTGAACCAGCTGCAGAGAGAGAGAGAGAAGGGATCAGTTGTCTCTGGGTGAGCCTGGGGAGCTGACTCCTCAGGAAAGCAGCTGTGGGATGGGGATGGAGTGGTGGGCTGGGGGATTCACATTCTCTGAGCATGAGAGAAGCAGTGAGAGGAGCAGAGATCAAAAAAAATTCTTATCTCATTTACTGCTCCTGTGTTTTGAAACATGCAGAATGTGTTAGTGTAGGGGGATAGAATATAAGAAAATAAAGGCAGTACAGAAAGTAATCTTACTCCTAAGGAGTTGCAGCTGAGCCAAAGATTAGGAACAGGCCTGACTTTACCAGGCCACAGCTGTAGCCAATGAGAATTAGAGTGCTATAAAAGAGTGGGGTGGCTGGGTGAGAAGGGAACTGGGGTTGGTTGACTGCTTTGTGAAGAAGTCAGTGCTCTGAGGAGCTGCCTACAAGAAACATCAAGGAGGTGTGAAACTCTTGCAATAAGGAGGCAACAGTATGGAACCTTTGCAATATAATCACAACATGTTAGAAAGTTATTTGCCTAGAAAAAAATTTACTTAAATAAATTCTAATGTAAGTATTTTATTTTCTTAATTGATCTCTACAAACTGTGTCCTGAGAATTGGTCAGGAGACAGTCAAGAAATTTTGTTGAGTGCTTGTGCAGTTTCAGTTTAGATGTAGTGTAATATAGTATAGGATAATATAGTATAATAAAGTAATTAATTAACCTTCTGATATCATGAAGCCCTCATCATTCTTCCCTGTGTTGGGGGCCTTGCTTATCTGATAGTGGGCTGTCTCTGGGACAGACTCAGAGCTGACTCCCCAGGAATGATCCTTCATTCCTTCCCTGGGATGATTGAACAGTCTGGCTCCATCAGTGAGCGATACAGAAGGTCACAGGTCACTACAACCTAGAGGATGAAGGGGAAAATCAAATACCAAGAGGCAGGCTTAGCAAAATAGGATTAGCATTGAAAATCCCACTGTCTAGGAGTCCACAGCTACCAAGACAAACACCTCCACACCACCATGGGCATGGACCCAACAGCTGCACCCTGCAGACCTTCTTGAACTGGGAGAACTCAGAATTCTGGGGTGCCTGTCATACTCCACTTTGCTAATATTTATCATACCTGCACACTACTAGGTTTATCATAGTTCCATACTTGTTAGGGTTAGGCATTCATAACTGGCATAGTTTTGTTTTCCTTGTGTGTGTAGTACTTGAATTCATCTGGCACTTTTTCAGAGCAAGAGCCTGCAAGCTGTGGGGCTGCAGCCTGGGGAGGCAGAGGCACTGTGTAGCCACAGACACCCAGTGTGCTCAGCCTGTAGAGCTGAATTTGAAGCCTGGATGGGTAACAGAGGGCACTTGCATCACTCATAATAAACCTCTGAGGGCATTTATGCTGCCCTACACACATAATTTATTTCTACCCTAATTTAAGGAAAAGATAGAGTCTCCTAAAAGAAAGAGAAATATATTCTGCAGTCACTGGCTAGCAGTGGGGAAATAGCCTGCCTGGGAATTGCAGAAACCCAAAGAAAAAGGCATTGTTGTAGTAAAGGTTTAAAATGATGAGAATAAAATTATTTGAAAAGGAGGATTCAGAAAGGAGAAATCCAAGGAGAACTGGGCGAGAAAAAGCAGAAAGTACAGAAAAAAAAAAAATAAGATTTAAGCTGCAGTTACGTTCATTGAAATTAGTGTAGTATTAAACTGAGCTCTGGCTATCACCACTAAATCCACTAGATGACAGTGTGGAGACTGCATTCGGCACTACAGCAACATCTGCCTGTTCTTTAAGGGCCTGTGGCCATTGTCTTGCTGCTAGAAACCCAAAATTTGCAGTGTGCCTCTGCTCTCACCCAGGGGCTTCAGCCCTGTCAGCAGAGAGAAGGTTGTCTTGGTCAGCACTATAACACTGGCATGAAAGTATTGATCATCATTTCTCCGGCACTGGCTGCTCTTTCCAAAGCCTGGAGGTCTGGGGACTTGGATGTGGGGAGTAGCAAGGGAAAGTGGCCTGAGGGATGGAGGGACACCTGCCACCTCTCTGCTGTGCCTTGCAGCCAGGCAGGGAGGGGGACAGACTTTTAGCAGAGCCTGTTGTGACAGGACAAGGGACAAAGGAAAGGGTAGATTCAGACAAGATAAAAGGGAAAGATAAAGGTGGTGAGACACTTGCATGGGTTGCCCAAGAGGTGGTGAATGCCCCATCCTTGGAAACATTCAAGGCCAGGTTGGATGGGGCTCTGAGTCTCCTGCTCTTCATGTGGTGGCCTTCCCAGAGCAGGAATGTTGTGGGGGGCACGCACTGAACCATCCCATTGCTGGCAGTGAGGCTCAGCTGATCAGCCCTTCCCTTCTGCTGGGTCTCTCCTCTGTTAAAAAAGATGCCTTAGTTTGAGAGACATGAAATATTAATCTGTTGTGCCATTTATTCTAGTGCAGCTTACCATGCGCTGGAGTCCCAAAGTGCCCTGAATTTTGTCTTAGCCTCTTACAGATGCCTGGAAACTGGCATTTGGCAGTTGTCCTGGTGATTTTATAACACTCGGGGTTTTAGGATTTTTGATGCAAATGCTAAACTTGGCCTTATATGGGATAACATGAAATTCCACAAGGGAGAACAGATGGATTTTCTTTTGCTCTGCTTTTTCTTTCCATCTAGGGGAAGATTTGTCAGTCTCATTTTCCTTACTGCCTTTTCTGTCGCTAGAAAGAGGAAAAGAAATGCCATGAGTGATCTCACTTAATAACAACCAGTCTTTCATGGCCTTTGTATCAGGCAGCTCTGTGGAAAAGGATTTAAAAATCAGCATGTCTGTGAATCTTTCTTTTCTTCTAAATTAACCATATATTGCAATTTCATAAACAATTATTTCAGTCTCTTTACTTCTCAAACACAGTATTATTTATCATTAAAGGCTGCTTTGAACATAAAACTATTAGGATGCCCCTTATTAGAGTGGCTTGCTGCAGCTCCCTTTCTAATGAATTTTTTGCTTTATGACTTGCTGGCTGAGTTTGGGCTCTTGCTTTAAATCACACAATTGATTCAGTGTTCAAAGTCAGTTTATCAGACCGTATCTTCATGCAATTGCCTGCCAGCAGAGCAGCCGAGGCAATGAAAAATTAGGATGGGAAACAAAGTAACCTTGTTTTTATAAATTGTCAAACGTTTGGGCTTTGCTTCTGCAAACTCTTAAACTCAGAAGGGCGGGGAGCTTCTGACGGCAGCCCAACAGAGCCAGAAACAATCCTCTGGAGTGGCACTGCTTCCTTCTGGAAGGGGTGATGGACAGCCTGGCACTGGGACAGCTTCTCTGATGGCTTTGTCACATGGCTGGCTCCCTTCTCCTGGTTTTCCAGGGAGATGTCTGCTGTAAATTCATTTTGTCAGTGGGGTGCACAGGGAAGGTGTCAGGCCCCAGGAAAGCCATTGCTGATGCTCCCAGCGATGCACATGAGACTCTGCCTGTTGCGTAAAAGCAGCAGAAGACCCTTTACAAGATAGCACAGTTGAAGTGATGGTGAAAGTCCTCATTGGAGAGGATGAGGTTATGGTGGATACTTCAGGAAAAATGTTTGTCTTCTCCCAGCTAGCCTGGTCTTAGCTTGGTGAAGCAGAAATTGAGGAACGCCACAAGGGAGACATTTAAAATTGTGCTGGGCACAGAGCAGGGGATGGTTTGTACATCAGAGATCTGAAGTCACATAATCATGGCATCATTTAGGTTGGAAAAGCCCTTTAAGATCATGGCCTCCAATGATTAACCCAGCACTACCACAAAACCACATCCCCAGGTGTCACATCTATATGTCTTTTAAATATCTCCAGGGATGGTGACCCAGCCACTTCCTTGGGTAGCCTGTTCCTAAAGTCAAGGGCAAAAGCTCACCTGCCCAGGGATCAGAAAAACATCTCATCACCATGATAATCAAATTTATCTGCTTTTATTTTTTCAGTGCATCAGTCACAGCAGCTCAGCTGGGCCAAGCTTGGTTTCACACATACCTCAGTGGTTTGTAGGCAGGGACAGAACCTGACCCTTTAACAGAAGAAAATTCCATGATGTAAAATCTCTTGGTACTTATGGATTAAGAGTTACCATGGTAAGTACTTCCTGAATGTGCAAGTGCTTAATTTGGTTACTTGCACAAAAAACCTCCTTGTACTTTGATGCAGTATAAACTTACAAATACTTGACTGTGTGATGCTGCCAAAACAATTTGTAATTGGCCAGCAGAACAAAGAGTTAAATAAGTAACCAGGAAAATCCTGATTTTGAAATAAATATCTCATTTTGCATCTTCTTCTCAGAGAAAAATATTCATATTAAATATACATCAGATCTTTATACAAGTTTTAGGCACTTTAAAAAATACAAATATGAAGTGTTTTCCCTTTAAGATTTTGTTCTGGAAGTGCTAAAATTTGTGTGAAAACAAAGCAACTTGACATTGAGCAAGGGAAACACAGTTTGCTCTAACTTCTCGTGAAACTACAGTAACACAGACCAATTTTGGGTTTAAATGAGGTAGTGCAGCCCCACTTGGAGTCAATTTGTTGTGACTGCTAACAGAACTTGATTCTGTAACCAGTGAACGCTGCTGCACTGTGCAATAATCATATTAATAACTTCAAAGGACCAAGTCATATTATCTGAAAAATAATTCTTAGTTTAAAAAAGACTTTGGAGTGATTTGTCACATGAAGCTTTTTCAATATTGTGCATTGCATCCTGGATGTTGCTTTTGCATAACATTATGCTCACTATAAAGCAGAATTTTCTGGTCAGACACATTTTCCATAATGCTATGAAAATCCTGTGACTCCCACAATGAAACATTCATGTTTTAAAATAAAGAATGCACTGAATTGTGTCACAAATACCAAGACATTAAGGAAGAATGGAGATTGACACTGTAATTTCTATCATACAAGACACAGCAATTGGCATTTGCAGTTAATTGTAGAAGTCCTCCAGAATGAAACATTTTGGGTAACTTGGAAGAAGTTGAACTTGAACTTCAGTATATTCTTCATTGAGTATATTCTTCATTAATTGTAAACAGAAATTTTTCTTAGTGGAAAATTTTGGTTCTGCAAAAGTTGTTCTTATGTTCGGAAAGGAGCCAACTGTTTAATGCCAAAAACACTTTTAATCAACTGTTCAGTGCAGGGTCCATATGGCAGAAAAGAAGACCTGTAGTCTTTGATCTTATTTGGGTTTCATCAAAGAGAGGGAAACATATGATCAAGACTACTCTGAACTGTAATTAAACGTTGTCCTCCTGTTGACCCAGTTATCAAGAGCTCCTCCTTCATGTGAGCTGGAAAAAGCAAAGTAAGGTTGGTATGACAAAGTGATGCATCCGGGTTTGGAAACTAGCATGTGGTAACTGTGCTGCTCTGATGGGCCAAAAAAAGGGCAGAAATGCATTAATTGCCACTTTGATGGTGCTTGATGAAAAATACATACCTGCAAAAGCAGAAAGGGTTGTAATAAATTACTTTTGACTGGAACCTTGGATCTTTGGGTGTTGCTTTAATATTTTCTGTGCAGAAAAGGAACAAAGCTCTAGCTAAAGTAATCTGAATAACTCTGTCTCCTATCTGAAGAGCAGGTAACAAGCCTTGCATTACCTGGCAAGGCATGCAAGTCCTCAAGGAAAGCCATGGGGTAGAAGCAAGCAGGGTTTTTTAAAAAGGAGTTGTTTGATGACCAGTTCCTGGAGAGAGTGAGAAGGTGAAGATCTGGCCTGGAACTGGGTGGAACAAAGCTGAAGCTGCCTGCCCAGAATTGAGGTCTGGAGGGGTGGAATGTGGAAAAATGCTGAGAAGAGGAACTGCTTTCAGTCCTTGCTGTTAGCAAGCCTTAGCTTTGTATAATTTTCTGATCAGTTTTTAGAGTAAATCTGGTGTTTAGACACTCTTCTGAAGGCTCTGTGAGCAACTTGCTCTGTCACATCCTTCCTGAACAAGAAAACTGAACCCAGCCTGGAGTGTTCACAGCCTGGAGCACCCTTGGGCTGAGCAGAAACTGCAGGTAGGATATGGATGAGCCAGGAGTTGTTTTCTAGGTCAGGCAAATAAAATACATCAAATTGGTGGCTACAGAGCATTTATTTGGAATAAATGGAGAGGAACTTGGAGCACTGAATCTGAAGGACACAGGACTCATGAACAATAATAATAACTCGTGAACAACCCTTATTCATGAGTTATTATTTTCTTGTATCTGTTAGCACAAGATACAACAAAAAGGAAATTTGGGCTCAGCACTGTAACTTTTGCACATGAAGCTTATCCAGGGCTTTACCAATTGGATTAAAGTTTATTAATTCTGGTAAGAAATAGTGGGGTAGATGATCAATGGAGGAAGAGACAGGAGATGGCAAAGAACTATTAAAATCTGCAAATCATTATATGAGTGCCTGTTCTGGATTTAAACGTGTTAATATAAATTAATTATGAACTTGCAATCAAAGGGAAGAGTGGAGTATTTATGGAAGGGGTACAAAGTAGCATAATCTAAAAATAAAGTAGTTTGGGCTGAATAAGAGAAAAAATGGGGCCAAAAAACTTCCAGTCATCTATCTCCAGCTTCCATGTGTTGATGATAATTTGTCTGAGTTTGTTCTCCAGTGCTGCAGAATATTACAAGATCAAAAAGGCTGACCCATATGGAAATTTCTGCTGGAAAATAAAAGCTATTCCTGCTGTTTTTCTGACATGAGTGAGGCCTGATAACAATGCAAATCACAGGAGTATAGAGAAATGCAGCTGAAAAAAATTATTTTAGAAGAACTTCTTCCTTTTCCAATGAGTATATACATACACCCTTCTGCCTGGGCACAGACACCAGGATACAGGTCTTTGGGGCCAAAAAATCCCATGAAAAAAATCTGATGGAATTTATTAGGATTCCCTCTTAAAAAAAAAAAGGTATACATGATCCATGCCCCCAAGAAAAAAATCTGAAACATTTCAGTTGAAATATGCTGAAAGAAACCCAAACACAATATCTACTCCTATGCCTAAGTTTTAGACTTTGAAAAGATTTAAAGGTATACAGACATGAAATGGAAGCAGAGCTGTCCTTTGTATCTGGGCCAATTAACTTGATATTGCATTGTATTGAGACACTAATTAGATCTTCATATCTGGTAATGTGATTTAAATTTAAATTAAAATATGTGTAATACCAAAAATTACAAATAATCACCACCTTTAAACAACAACATTCTAAAGTTGCAAGACACAGTGGGAATATAAAGAATCTCTAGTATATACCTGAATAATCTGTAATAATTTTTAGGTTGAAATAATTAATCTAGTTGTCCTGTGATTGGAGATGAACATTATCATTTTTCCTGGGCATGTATAATTTGAAGATTCTTTTCTCCAAATCTGTTAAAGAGCCACTGAGGTAACCAGTGCCTCTATAACCAGTAAAACCAGTTCATTATTGTAGCTGAAGAAACAACTTTCTCTTCCAGCAATACTAATTTCTTACAGTACCTATCTGTCAGGATGGTTCTAGTAATTATGGTTCCTTATCAAAATGGAAATCAGGTCTCTTGTTGATCAAATTCCTAATCTATCTTTGGCAGTGGCTGGGATGTGAGCTGGAAGGAAATTAAATCCTGACGCTTAAGGCAACACTTTGATTTAAGCCTGTCCTTAATTTCTTGGCATCACCTTTAGAAACAATGTGAAGAAAAATGCCTGGTTGTACATGAGTGCTCAATTCTTTATTCTTCTTATTTCTCTGCATTTCCTGAGTTTATATGATTTGACTACCAAATTCTGAGTTCAATCAGAAAAAAAAGTCTAATTTTTCCTCCTACCCCTCATGATGGAGAAAAATGACAGATATGAAAATGTCATCATTTTGCCCTATGGACTCTTTGCAAAATTTATCCCTGCACATGGAAACAATGCTGAAAACAATGCTGCAAACAACAGAAAAGCTCACAGCTTCACTGGAGATCAGATATCAACCTCACAGGAGGGCTACTTCATTGTGTTCTCTGTTTTTCTTCTCACTTGTATAAATTTCTATTGTTCTCATGTCTCCACTCCTCCAACTTCAAAACTTTGAACATTCTTTATGATTCAAGATCCATAGATTTTCTTCAAGGGAGAAGCAGTGTTGGTTTTGAGTGTTTGATGTTCTCATGGAAACAATCAGTGCCAATTACTGTAATATAATTTCCCATTTCTGACTATATACAGCTTTTGTAAATAGTCATTCTGATGAAATAGAAGACAAACAGCTGTACTATATACATATACCACATCTGATGTCTTGTCTTTCTACTACAGCACTGGTAGTAAAGAAAAAGTCATCAAACCAATCTTGGATTCATATTTTTTCCAAGATACTTCTCCAATTTCCAGCAAGTTTTAGTTTAGAAACTTTCTTATCTAGAGATTGTATCTATGTAATCTTGTCTAACTGTCCTTAACAGATCTTTCCTTCTAGGACGCCATCTAGTAGCTTTCAGAATTTATTTATACTTTGGGCATCCAAACAAATCAGGATTTTATAAAACAACAGGATGTTATGTCCTGCAATACAATTAGGCACTACATGTGCCAGTGGTTTTTTTCCTTTTCATTTGTCTGTGACCTGCTGCTGGATGGTTTCATTGAGTGCCCCATGGTTCTATCTAATGAAAAATAATGACTAATCATTCCCTCACTACCTGCTCCATGTCAGTTATGTTTTTCTAGACCTCTACCATGTCCTCAGTTAATCTCTTTTTTCAAAATGAGGAAACCAAATCTTTTTGCTTTTTTCTATAGCAGAGATGAGTCAGAAATAGGAAACAATCTGACTTCCCTTATCTGTACCCTTTCTAGTTGGAAAATCTCATTTTTGCAGTGGCCAGAGCCTCTCAGAAGCCTGGGTACACCACAGCCTCGTGGAATACCAAAAGTTTATCCATATATATATAGGATAGTTAATCTATATATTCCCTTGCTGGTGTTTTTGCTGGTCAGGTTCATCCTGCCAGCGCTGTCTGCGGTGACGTGGGAGAATGCCTGGTGACAAAAGCTGTTGAGAACGTAGAATTAAGGTCACTTCACCGTGTGCACTGCTCTGCATTCATCGTGCTGCTTTCCTCTTGCTGCTCTGTTCGCTGGGCAGTCCTGCCAGATCTTTCTGTAACTCCTGGCTAGCAAGTTAAATGCTGTTTTCTGAAGCATTAGCCCTCCTGGATGAAAAAAACCCCAAACCCAGAAATGATAGAGGTTTACATGCCACATCTCTTTGAAGGTTTTTTTGCTCCCCTTCTGTTTGCTTCCAGTTGCTCAGCGCCCTAGAGTGAAAGAAACAAAAATAAACATAAGAATTCTTTTTTCCCCAACATACTTTGCCTTCCAGATTTTCAGGCAAACCATTTCCTTCAGTAATAAACTGAAGGCAGAGACTACAGGTAGGTTTTCCCTGGTCTAATTGTGGAGTCTCCATGAGCAAAATTTTCAAGACCAGACTATAAAGGCAGCTGCAAGGAGTGGCAGAATAACTGCTGGGAGTGGGAGGTCTGTCTGAGAACTCCTCTGGTGCTGCAACCAGAAAAGCCTGAGACAGGGGATCGATTTGTTCACAGTGATCCTTGCTGGCTTTGGCACATTTCATTATACAGAGTGAACAATAATTGGTCTCGTTGGTATATAGCTCTTTTATATGTGTTTTTAAGGATGGAGATACATCACATGTGTATTTAATCAGTGCCCTGTCAGCACATGGCAGCTGAGCCCAGCAGCAATGACAGAATTATTTAGATTAGGGTTTATATATAGATATGCTGTGAATTTTCACTTTATTAATGGCTTTGTAGGACTTCTTGTCTTCTATGCAGTATAAATATGAAATTAAATAATGTAAAGAAATGTAGCTTTTGTTGTGCCCCTTCATAGTATCAGTGGTAGGATGTCAGGAGAAACCTGAGGAAAGCAGAGAATATAAAGGGGAATGGAGAGAGGAAAAACAGAAGAGGAATATGCAGAACAGACTGCTACATAGTGTTGAAGGTGGATTTAAGAAAAACAAAGCTACTCAAAGACCAAAAAATATTTTTTTGACTCCCAGGGAACCAATTGAAGCTTCTTGGGAACTACTGACATATAAATCTGTGAGGAAGAACAGAGAGCAGAAATGTAGAACATTCATGCCTATGGCAAATAATTCTTGTAGTAGGCACAAGCTGGCCGTGCCTGCTGCTCCCTGCTGTTCAGAAATGTCTGCAAGTGATGCAGTGGGAATTGCAGGAACACATCAGGAATGTACCACAGGAACCTGCCCTGGCCCTTTGAGAGACCAAACACCCTGGGCACTGCACAGCTCTGCAGTGTGGAGTGTCACTGTGGAGCGGTGTTAGTGGTTAAGATGATGGAATAGTCTGTGGAGCAGGTAAATGTGATTTTCCACATGTATTGGCAGGTTTGCAACATTCAGCATGCAGGATGGTTTAGAGACATTCTCATTTATTGCAGATCTCATTCCTAACTCAAGGAATAAACACCATTAATTCAGAGGCATTCACTGAAAACATCAGATCTGTGTGATGTGCAGGAAATGAAACAAAAGGCTGCAGAGACCTTTATCTTTGAAGGGTTTTTTTAAATTCCCACTCACAGTCAGTCCCTCACGCTCCAAAGATTGAAGCATTTGTTCATGTAGAGGTTAACTGCAGTCAGAGGAAGCAGTTCAGCCATGCTCAGACTGATCCAGAATTGGGACAGCCTGTCAGTTTAGGTGGGAGGGTGTCTGGGGAGCTGTGCCTCGGGCACTGCCTGATCCCAGTGTCCCAGCATCCCCATGCTCCCAGCTCCCTGAGCCAGCCTGGCAGCTGGGATGCTGTGAATGCACTGAACAGGGTCAGGGAAGCAATCCACCAGCAAATTTTGGGCACCTGTAATACATTTTGCTTTTCTCTTTAAGCAGATCACTGGTTAGAAGGAAAATCAGGAGTCTCAGAGCAGCTAATGTAACCTCTACCTACATTTATTGTATCCAATCATTACAACCACAGCTTATTAATAGCAATAATTGAAAAGAAACTTTGCTTAATTGTGAGGTTTCTTTTTCCCTTAGGCTGCCAATAGCTTTCCCGTATACAATCTCATTTTTCAACATAATTTCATCTCTCAGGCTGGCTATAATAAGTCTTTCACTTCATTTTTTAGTGCTTAGTCACCCAAGTAAGTTTTCTTCTGATATTTTTGTTCAAGCTCCTCTATCAAGACAGCAGAATCTGGAGCACACAGAGACCCAGACTGAAGAGAGAGCTGCACAGGGGAGCAGGCAGCTGGCTTGTCATCCCTAGCAGCTCCTTCCCTGACATCCATTTCCCATGAGAATGGCAGCAGCAAGGAACTGTTGGCCTTGTTTTCTGAAGGGACAGGAAGGGAGGACTTGTTTCACTCTGTGGTCATATCCTCAGACATTACTGACAAGGATCAGATGGCAGATTGCCATTTCTGAGGACAATTCCTTTCACCCTTGGTTCTGTCTCTGATCCACTGACAATTCTCAGCCAGTCACTGAAGCCTCACACATTTCCCATACACTTTGTGATTTTGGTTTTTTTCTTATTGTCATATTGACAAAGACATCCTTCCATCCCTCTTTCCTCTCCCCAGCCCTGATTTCTAGTTCCCATCTACCACAGGTGTAAGAAAAACACCAATGTGACACTGTCAAGCTCAACCTATTTAGTTCCCCAAGCAAGGGACAGGCTGCACAAGGAAGAACTGCACATACAGGGCTCACACATTGTCAACATCATATTTTCTGAAAAATCCCTTCACCAGGATTTCTTCTCCTGAGAAGCTGAGAAGCCTCAGAAAAAAATGAAAACAATAATTACTGATTTGCTTCTCCTGTGTTTTGCTGCTTTGGAATGTGGTTTGGACATTGTTTACCAACTGGTCATTGTTTGATTGGTTTCATGTGAATTGTTTTGATTTAATGACCAATCACGGTCCAGCTGTGTCAAGGCTCTGGAAAGTCACAAGTTTTTCATTATTATCTTTTAGCCTTCTCTCTGCACCCTTTCTCTATTCTTTAGTATAGTTTAGTATGGCATTCTTTAATGTAATATAGATCATAAAATAATAAATTAGCCTTCTAAGAACATGGAGTCAGATTCTCAATTTCTCCTCCGTCTGGGGAAGCCAGAAAATACCACAACTCATTATCTGGGATCTTCACCATGCAGAGTGAGCTGGCACAGCCAGTCCTGGAGGAACATGAAATTGCTCTGCCCAATCTGCCTCTGTGTTGGGCAATGGACAGCAGCACCTCAGTGCCAGCACGTGATGGCTCCACCTGGAGAAATCTGCTTCCATGGGATGTTGGATGTTTTCAGAGCAATGAAACCTGTACTCAAGGACTTCTGGCTGGATGTCAACATAGGCTACCAGCAAATCTCTCCATGATACCACCTTCCCAGCAGTTTCAGATACTGCTCTTCTGTGGCTTCTTGATCCATGGCCCATTACAAGGCTCACCTCACTATATCTGTATTATCCTACCAACCACAGCTCATGAGGCTCAGTAACTCAGCCCCCGATCAAGGCAAAGTCATGATTCTCCTGTAATATCAATATTTATAAGCAAGTGTATAAATAAATGTTTGTCTGTGGGTGTTTAAGTCTTGTTTTATGTTTACTTTACACCACATCTCAACTGCTTTCTGTAAAAGACAATGAAAATAATATTTTTGTTGCCCTTTTCTTTGGATAACCCAAAGTGTATGTCAGGGAAAGCTGTCTGTTCCAGCTTTCTGTGGATTGGTGTCCAAGGATGCCAGATATGGGCCACAGAAGTCATTCAAGAGATTTGACTGCCCTGACCATTCCAATGTTCAAAACAATTCCCTCATCCTGCTCATTCAGTTTCAAAACACGTTTCTACTCTGACATGACTCTCTCTCTTGCAGAGAGAATCTGTGACAAGCTTGCAAATCAAGCTTCCCCTCTGCATCTATCAGTACATTGTCAAATCCCTTAAAATGCAGCAGCTGCCATTTTCTCACAATATTAAGGGGAGGGATTGCTTTTAAAGAAAAGTAAGGAGGAGAGGAGGGTTAGTATTTGATTTTCTCCTTTTAGCTGGGTACTTGTGTTGTCTTCTCTGTAGTGGTGAGTTTTATGGAAGGTGTTTCCTATTTCTTCAGTGCCTGTCAGTGACAGCTTTGGGTGATCTGACAGCACAGCAGCTGTCAGTCAGGAAGAAGCAGGAAGACAATCAGGTGCCCACATTTATTTTTCTGTGGTTGTACTGAATGCTCCAGATGACCATATCTCTATAAGGGAAGTTGACGTCCCCTTATTTGCAGACATTGTTCCATTCATATCCCACACATAGATAAATGTGATGAGAGCAGCTGCCTGTGTTCTCAGACAGCCTGAAAAGCAGAAAGATTCATGAACTCGTTAATTTTAAAAGGAATAATAAATGGTAGTTGTCAGGCATCGGTGTTATGTAATATCAAGATATATTACCTCTGCTCATCAAAGAGTGAGAGGTGACGAGAGAAGATGTCAGCAGCAGAAGTGAGCTGCTCTGCAGGACTGTGCACCCTGCTGCCACAGCTACTGCCTGAGTTTTGTGTGGCCTTCCCTTGCAGCCAGGTTCTCACAAGCTATTCCCACTCCTGTATTCAATGCGGGACATCAGGGAGCAGCTGCTTTGCATGTTGTCCTACATAACTCAGTTGCTCCAACTTCTCACAAGCCTATTTTGGGATTTACCAAGAGCTGAGCAGAAGGACAGCTCTCTTCTTGTAATGTCCCCTTCCACAAGCAGAGTTACTCTCTCTTCCATCTTCTCCCATGCAACCCACACTCACATTTGCCTCTCACAGCCTTCCTGAAGTTTTCCACACAGTATCTCCAGCAGCTCATAAGGGGGAGCAGTAGCAGATGGGTTCCTTGCATCAAAGGAATTGCCATCTGTTATTCCTCTTCTCAATTTTGTGCACTGCTGGCAAGAATTTGACTGCTTCTCCTATTCTCCCTTGATCCTCTGCTGCCCAGCTGGGCAAACAAAGGTAAGCAAAGAGCAGCATCCCTCTTGCCTTTTCCCCTGCTTGTACCAGGAACTGCTGGCAGCAAGGGTAGCACCCAGCACCCAAAGGTGGCTGTATCCCCACTTCAAATGCTCCCCATGCCAAGCTCCCTCTGCTGTGCCTTCAGAAACCCCTGATCATTGAGAAGGAATAAAAAAAGCCTAGCAAGACAGCCTCACAGAAACTCCCAATTAACTTTATCCCCCTCCCAAATGGTAGCACATATCAGAAAAAGGCTCTGGCATTATAGGATTGGTTACCTTTCATCTTACACTGTATTAATATAGCTAGATACATTCAGATAGCTATTGTTAAAATACAACACAACCTTCCTACATACTGCATTGATGAGACTTTCTTTTGAAAGAAAAATGTTTCACCCAAAAAAAACCTTACCATGTTTTCCTCCAGGAGGCCTCTAGGAATTCAGTCATGTTTTGGGGACTGTAAGGTGAGGGCTGGAAACTGCTCCATGCTCATGGTATTTTTCTAATTTGCAGGTTTAATTAGAGTCCATCTCTCCTGGACCTCAAAAGTTCATAAGTTCATTCAAAAATCTGTTGGGGGTGGTGTTTTTTTTTTTTTTTTAATTTTTTGGGGTTTTTTGTTTGTTTGTTTTGTAAGAATAAAGCTCTTGATTGTAAGGAAATCTGGAACAAAGTACCAGCCAGTTTTGGTCTGGCTCAGAAAGCATAAGGTGAATGAAACTAGCCCAAAATATTACAGCAAAACAAACCATGAAGAAAAAATATCCTTAGAAAGTTTTATATCCTTAGAAAGTTTAATGGGTTTAATGTTTTTTAAAGGGTTAGATTTCACAATACAGAATTTACATGAAGTAATTATATGTAGTACCTGTTTTAGCTATTGCAATCTGTGTCTGTAGGTTGAATAATGTGATTATTATAGGAAGAAGCATTTCTAGTATAAATGCAATTATTGAAAAAAGTTCTAGAGAGGATTTTACAGCAGTTAAGTTTGCAGTATCCTGCTTTGTGATAGAACAATCATTTAATCCAAGATGTACCAAAAGTGATTGGGAAAATTCCCACGGAAGTCAGTCTCCGGTTCAAGATCTTAATCTCCTAATTGGACTTTGACTCCTCTCTTAGCTGAGGAAAATAATTGTAGCTTTGATCCAGATGCCTTCTTTGTAATCCATTGTTTTAGTGCTTTGGATACACACCACCCATTCTGTATTAGGTACTTTGATAAAAACCTAACAAAGTCCAAGTTTATAGGACAGTGTCATAAACCTGGCACCCTTCCCAAATGCCACACTCACTTAATAGAAATGTAATGTAATTTTCTTTGTGTTGTGTGTTCTGCATTCATTGTAATGTGTTTTTAGAAGCTGAGTGATGAAATATTAGCTTAGAGCTCTTGAAAAAAAAATCACTAAATCATATGCTTTTTATAGTATCTGAATCAAATTTTCTTCACATTATCAACACAGCATTACAGTTAGATTCCACATAAAAATTTCAGTTTCTCTCTCAGTGATCACTGTCTGTAAATGTTTTTAGTCATTGATGCACAATAAGGAATGTAAGGCAACTGCCTGCTTTAGCAGAACTAAATGCCTTTTGAAGCTATAGGTGCACTGCAGATTCTAGGCTGTCAAATTCAAGACAAGGCACATTGTTATACAGAAATTTGTTCTCCCACTCTAATGACTTCTGAGGAGAAAAACTAGTCAAAATGGGATCATCACCTGCAGTCTGGCTCTTATTTTACAGTCAGATCACATTTCAAATGTGGGATCTACCTGTTTTTTACCATTATTCTGCTTTTGCCCATGCTGTGGTGATAGGAGGAAGCTGAGGAACTGAGCAGCTCTGCACATCCACTCACTCCAAAGCTGTTGGCTCTGACTCGACATAATAAAAGGAAGAAGGAGACTGGAGCAATAATGTATAACCTCATTTCACTTCCCAGAAACACACTAAAAGATGACTGAGAAATTGATTTGTGAGAGTCTGGAAAAAAACACAACAAACCAAAGGGTTTGAAAAGTGCCAGAATAGAGCTGCCAAGAAAAGAGGGCATTGTCCTGTTCCTTTTGGCATTGAGGACAGCAGCTGGCTGGGGGTGCAAGCAGCCAGGAGAGGCTTTGGGCATCTCTGCTGCAGCAAAAAGCCTCTGCTCCGTGGAGAGGCCAGGTGTTCCAGACAGAAACTCCCTTGGTCATCCCCACAGGTGCTGTGCCTGCCTCTGTCCTCCCTTCTCCTCCCAGCTGTTCAGTAAGGAACACTGTGACACTGATTTATCTAGGCTGAATTGCTGACAAGTTGTTTGGACAAAGGATTCCTGGTGGGCAGGTCTTCCTTGTGTCGCAGGGAAGTGCATGGTGGTTTAAATAGGCATAATAATCCTTTCTGTGCTCCTTTCAGCCATTTTTAATTTGTGTTCTGGTTCTCTGCATAGAGTGGAAGAGCAGTGTCCTGGATCTTGAGCCTGAGGGCAATGCTGTCAATTAAAAGACTCAGCTTACAGTTGTGGAGCTGAACCAAGACCCATGTGCAACACTCCCTGAAAGCAACACCCTTTCAGGCTGAAATGGTTTATTCAGTACAACAGTTATAGCTCACATTCTTTGCTGCAGTCTGTAAGTTTTCTATATGCAAGTATCAGTTGGCTGTTTAGTTATTGCTGACTGTATTTCTAAATGTTCTTACACTTAATTTTTTGTAGTTTTCTTTTAAAATTCATTTTTGAGTCTCTAATCCCTGCTCATTACACAGAAAACATCCTGACAACCATTTTTTGTGCAGCCCTTTTCCCTGGTTTCCTTGTTGAAGTGTTCTGCTTTAGTTCATTTTCCTTTCATGTTCCATATGTTCTACACAAGTGGTTTTCCACCTTCAGCTTTTTGGAGCCCAAAATTATTCTGGTGAAATGACAGTTTCCTGTATATCACATTTAACTCCACCTGATAATAGGCTTACAAATATTAAAATTATTTACCTTTGCAGATCCTTTAAAGGCAGTTCACAGAGGACTCACATAAGGACACAGCTGTTTGAAAGCCTCTCTTCTGAATGCTGACACTCATTAATCAGAGAAACATCATTACTTTTTATTATATGCATTACTGTTTCTTAGCTCCTGGGTTTAGTTTCTCTTAACATGCTCCATAAACTAATTTTCTTAAAACCTATTACCATTTCTATTGGACTAGGATCTCATAATATCTGTTTAAATTTCATTTTCTTCCCAGTGTCTCCCTTTTATCTCTAGGCTGACCATTCATTACAAAGGTGATGTTTATATTCAGTGCTGGAGAAAAATAAAGCTTTGGCAGTGTAACAGCCACTTGTTTATTTCCAAACCAGACCCAGCACAGTTCCCATAGAGACTTCTCTCAGTGCTTTTCCCTTTTTTCCCATTCAGAAAATCAATGCCATTTTCCTTAACAATGACAGATTTGTCCTCATACCTTTCTTTTTCTTGCTGTTTTTTTCCCTTTGGCCACTCTGGTGAGCCTGCCAAACACTGCTAATTAGCAGTTCTCAGTTGGTTTGGGCTCTGGTGCTCTGAGATGCTCCATACAAATGGACTCACAGGGATGTCTGTGCATGCTGCAGGTGCAGATCCAGCCTTGTGCCATGCAGTGCAGGCTGCTTTTACAGCTGCATTGTCACCAAGGCACAGAACCAATCACTCATTTCATAGAGGTCATCAAATGCTTCTTAAATGATCTGAAATTTAATAATCTCTTGAGTAAGATTTGAATTGTATAATTTTCCCTGTCCTTGAATATCTGGTTGGTTAAAAAAATGTGTAATCAGGACTGAAACCTATTATCCTTGGTTTAGGAATCCAGTGGTATCACATGTCAGGAATTCAAAGGAATTCAGTTTCATGCACATGAAATGGATGCAGTCAGAATGAAGCTTGTTTTATTAAAATATGTGGAATGACATGTAGACAAAATTACTTGAGACTTGTTTGAAATATTCATGTGAAGGTGGTGCACAGGGCAAAATGAAGGAGAGATAACAATGCAGGGTGCTATGCCAACCTTTAATAAGACCAGGGTATGCTTTTGGAACTTGGGGAGGCAGAAAACCTGAGAGCATTGCAGCAGGACCTAAACCAATGTGAGGTGATCACACCAAGGCAGTGGAATTATTTGAAATGCCAATATCATTGTTTCAGGGCTATCTGCACTGATGAGTGAGCTCCTAAAGGTACCAGAACTGTGATTGAGACCAGAGCTTTGCTGACACAACTGAATCCATTACTTGAATCCATAGTTTATCACAGGCACCCCAGAAAGCCAGAGATCTCCATCAGAGGAGGTCCCACCGCCTCTGTTATGGGATAATCCCTAGGGAACAACTGCCTTTGAGTCATGCTGCAGCACCTCCTTCTTCAATGAGGACTTTAGCTAAAACTTAGATGCTATTTATATTGTAAGATCATCTATCTTTTCTTATCTCCACAGAGTCAGGAATGAGGCAAAACCAGAGCTCCTGGTAACAGGGAAAGGAGCTTGAATATTTTCCAGGTCCATCAGTGACCTTAGCAGTCCATTATAAATACAGATGGAGGATCTTGACAACAGAATGCAGGTGCTGGTTTTTAGGCCTAAGAAAAGACAGAGAAGTGAAAGGTGGGATTCACTCAATTAAATATGTGTGTCTGAAGGTATCCATGTGTGTGCTGCCCAGCCCAGTCAGTGCAGAGAAACTGACAACTGACAACAAAAGCCCCCTGACAACTGGGGACTTTACAAAGAAGACTTTTAAAGAAGTAGAATTTTAAAACAAATATCACCAAAGAATCCAGGTTTGATATTGTTTACATTTAGGAGGCAAGAAGAGGGATAAATGGGCACTAGTCACAGAAAATCATGGGCATCTTGGTGTTCTCAATTCAGAGGAGCTTGAGGACCTCACAGCCACTGTGCACTGCTATTGTATTTGCTGGGAATGTCCCAATGAAGGCAGGAATGATGAATCTGACTCCATGTTCTCAGAAGGCTAATTTATTTCTTTATTATACTATATTATATTAAAAAATACTATACTAAAGAATACAGAAAAAGATACTAACTAAATGCTAAAAAGATAATAATGAAAACTCGTGACTCTTTCCAGAGTCCCGACACAGCTTGGCCCCAATTGGCCAATGAGTGAAAACAACTCACACCAGAATCCAAAGAAACAATCACCTGTGGGTAAACAATCTCCAAACACATTCCAGACAAGCACAACACAGGAGAAGCAAATGAGATAAGAATTGTTTTCCTTTTCTCTGAGGCTCCTCAGCTTCCCAGCAGAAAAATCCCGGGCAAAGGGATTTTTTCAGAGAATGTGAATGCCACACGCTGCTGCACAGGGCACCACACCTGCAGTGTGAAACACTGCACTTTCTTTTGGGGTGCTGCAGAAAACCTGGCACACTGCAAAACACCAGATTTCCCCTCTGGATGCAGATATTTAGGAGAGGTGAGGCTGCCCTTGGCTTGTGAGCGAGATTGTCAACCAAATTACATTAGGTGGAGTTACACCAAGGCTTGATTAGCTGTAGGCATTCTGTTGCTTCAGCCAGTTTCCACACTATCCTTGACCCAACCACTCATTTTTAGCACTGGTCTCAGAGATGTTTGTTTTCTGATCCATTTCCATGCTCAATAAACATTTCCATGCACAATGGCTATCATAGGTGCAAAGTTGAGAAAGGCAACTAGACTAGAACTTGTAAAGGCTCTTGAGACTACATTTTGCTTCTCCTTTGAAATTTGGGCTTTTTCCCCCTTCTGATTTGTGGAATCTCTCATTGTCTTTTAAGAAATGGGTATATTGAGGTTAGCTATATCATGGGAATTACAGTTGGGATACTGGTGTTCTCCTCTCTTAAGACATTCACTCATCAATGAGAGCCACTCACTCTTCTCATATATTAATATTCACACTTGGTTCTTTCCTATTAGTATTCACACTTGCTTCTACAATAGAATTTATTAAAAATGTGCATTTTGGAAGTGGTTTTCAAGGTAAAAATTGATAGAACTTCCATTACTTTGCTTGCTTCTTCCACAAATGCTCTCTAGGCAATGAGAAGTGTTTATGCAGTCTGGATTACAATGTATTAGTTATGTATGCATGCACACATATTTATAAAATTGATATATGCCATATACTGTATGCATAAATTGTATAACTAGTGTTAGTGCTTCCATTTGCAGATCTCAAAGAACTTTGCTGAGCAGTCTAATAATTTTTACCTATTTCTTAGTCATGGGGAAGCCATGGTAGAAAGGGAATGTGATTTGTTGAAAACAACATTATCAGGTCAGCAAGAAAGGAAATCTGTGTCTTTGATTTCCAATACAGTGCTGCATTGGTCGGTAGTGACATCCATCTTCTTACAGGTAACTTCTATTTAGAACAAACACCTCAATTTGGAAATTCTAACTCAGTTGACAACCTTTAAAGGAGTAAATGTAAAAGTAAAATAAGTCTGTAAAACGTGAAAAACAGGTCCTGCTAGTACTTAGAGCAAAAATTGACCAATATCAATTCAAATCTATTTGCAGGCCGTAGTTTGAAGAAACAGTAAATTGGAATCTAAGAATCTGAGTATAAAAAAAAGGCTATGACACTGATCCAGGATGAACTCACTCTTCCAGTTCAAATATGTAAAATGCGCCTAATCTGGTGTGTTAACTTTTTACTGGCAGGCTTTGTAAGAGATCAGCTCCTGTCTGTCTGCACCACTCCAATTTTATGCTGGACAAGTAGCATCTGTCTTTCTGCAGTCAGCATAAAGCCGGCATAAAACTGACATAATCTATGCATCAGGTCCCCCGGTTAATTTGACAGAGAAACAATGGTGTGACCGCATCGGAGCTGAATCAGTTTTGTCCTGCTGTCTAATCAGTGGCACTGAGACCTTGTGCTAATGGTGATGGAAGAGCAGCCCTAGCCTAATGCCCCGACCCCGCTGCTGTTTCGCATTCAGGTTGCCTTGACCAGAACCAAACGCACTCATTCACCGGGAGCAAGGAATGGAGCAGCGCTAACTCTGCTTTCTCAGTTTCCCGAAATAGCAGGGGAATACTCCTGCCGCCCCCTCGCTCCCGCAGTTTGCTGGGCTGCATCTCCCTGTCTGCTTATACCCGCACCGCCGCCGCTGCAGCAGCATCGCGGCGGGCAGCACCGAGAGGCGCTGACACGGCGGCGTAGGGCAGGAGGGGAGCGCCAGGGAGGGGGCTCGGCCGTGAGGGGAGCGGCACCGAGGGGGCCCGGCCGGAGCAGCCCCTCAGGCGCAGCGCCCACATCCCGGCGCGCCGGGGCCGCTCCGCCGCCGCTGCCGCGCCGCCTCCCCTCCCGCCCGGCGGCGATGCCAGAGCCGAGGACGCTGTCATCTTAAAGAGCGCAGGGGAGGGACCGTGTGGAAGGGAGGAGGCGGGCGCCAGCAGCGGCAGCAGCAGCAGCATCTCCGCGGGAGCCGCCTCACGAAGGCGCGCTCCCGGCCGCCCCGCTCGCCGCCCCGGCCTCCAGCGCGCCGCCGCCTCCCCGGGCAGCGGGGCTCGCCCGCCCGCTCGCCAGCCCAGGCGTGCCCGCCGCCGGGGCCGCCGCAGGGCCGGGGGAGGCGAGCGCGGCCTCGGCGCGTCCCGGGCGGCCGGCGGGGGAGGAGGGGGCCGCGGCTGCTGCGGGGCGGACCGCGCTCGGCGGCGGCGGCGGCTGCCGCAGGCGGCCCCGACCCCCATCCCCGGGCCGGGCCGGCCGTGCCGGTGCCGCCCCTCGGCCGCGCCCGCCCCCTGGCTGCCTGCTCGGCGGCGCGGCAGTGCCGGCGGGGCTATGGCTGCGGAGGAGGTGCTGCAGGGCGCAGACCACTACAAGAGCGAGATCGAGCGGCTGACCCGGGAGCTCTCCGAGACGACCCATGAGAAGATCCAGGCGGCGGAGTATGGGCTGGTGGTGCTGGAGGAGAAGCTCACCCTCAAGCAGCAGTACGATGAGCTGGAGGCGGAGTATGACGGCCTCAAGCAGGAGCTGGAGCAGCTGAAGGAGGTGAGGCGGTCCGGGCTTTTGTCTCGGCCGGGGGCTGCGGGCAGGTGCGGGCGCCCCACGCGTGTCCCTGCCCGGCCCTGCAGGTGGGCGCTGCGCGGGCCCCGAGCGGCTGCGGGCTCCGCTCCGGGCCGGGGAGGAGGGGATTCCCGGGGCCGGGGATCAGCCGGGACCGTGGAGCTTAAGGACGGATTACACGAGAGCGCACCCCCCTTGCCCTGAGACATTTCCCCCGGGCCGCGCTCCGGCAGCCTCCCTCAAGTTGCGGGAACTGGCGTTTGCGGCAGGGGAGGGTCCCCGTCCTACCTGCACCGCATCGCCCAAGGGATTTTTAAGAAGAGCAGAGGAAAGAGTGGGATGAGAGCTGGGCCAACGCAGTGCATAAGGAGTCGGGATCTCTGTAAACAGCTGTCTGCAGTGCGTGAGGAGAGAGACAATTCCTTTTGAAGTTATTTATAGACCCGCTTTAGTCTGCCAGCGAGGGGAACCGCTGCCATTGGGAGGGGGGGCGGATATACAGCACTCTCGAGGTCACCCATCAGTGGAAATTAAACTTCTGCGTCATGCTGAAAGGGTGAAATGTTTGACTGGGGGAGTGATTTGGGGTTATCTTTCGAATGTGTTTTTGTAACACTCAAAGTATGAAGTAGGTGGGTGTTACACCTTGCCTTTCAGCTCTGCTAAACATGACTGGCTCCAAAAAATCATCCCCGTCCCTATGTTCATCCTTAAGGGAGGTAACTTGAGGCTGATAACAGTGCATGTATGTGGGAGCTACGACAGGGCTGTGTGTGCACACGTATGCAGCACTCGCAGCTCTGCACCTCATGCTGTTTTTGTACCGTCTCAGAATGTAACTGACTAGGTATTGTAAACAGAAGGTAAAGCATCAAACAGATATTCTTCCTAACTTACAATGTATGTTTTTGTTCTACAAAAAAAAACCCGAAGAAAATAAAAAGCCCCCTGCTTTATAGAATGTGCAGAAATTCTGTTAGAATTAATGACATTTCTATTGGGAACCATGAACATATTCCATACAGAGGAAATACACTTAAAAAACTCAGGTTATTTCTCTTTATATTCTTCTCTAGAGTACTAACTGATGCCCTTTTGAAAGTGCTTTTAATAAAATAAGGGTTTCATTTTACTTGCAGGTAAGTGAGTTATGCCACAGACTTGGTTCAGTGTCCAGAAGAGTTGAGAACATTTTATTTTCAATATGAAGAATAAAGCTGTTTTTCAGAAAAACCTATTGGTTTCCTTAAACCTGACCTCTGCCTCCCTGCCCCCTTGAGCCTATGGGGTAGGCTCAGGACTTTTGAAACCAAAATTACAGAGTGAGGGATGGAGATGCATCACTTGGCACTGGCATGAAGGCAGTGCTGTTTGAAATGACATGACAGTAATAGAGGAACAGAATTAAAAGGGCAAAGTGCAATGCAGTTTCTAGGGGAAAAAGAAGAAGATGAAGGAGGAGATAAGCAAAGCTGCAGGTAGCTGTTATCCCACCATGATCTTGTACAAAAGAACCCTGATGAGAAGCCAGGATGGCATATGGCCATGGATAGGAGAGATAGTGCAAGGAATTGACTTGAAATTATGAAACTAGAGGGATTAGTCAACCAATGCAATTAATTGAAATCAAAGATGGGCACGGACTCTCTTCCTGTTTACCTCTCCTTGAAGTCAGTGCATGCTCTGCAGCCCAGAATATCTCCTGTGGGGCCAGGCCCTTCATGCTGTGCCAGCCCCAGCCTGGATACTGAGGGGATGTTCACAGAGGGAGGGACAGGAGAAATCCCATGGCTTGCTTGATGCCAGGCAAGAGTGGAGCTTCTCCAGTTTCCATTCCAGACCCAGGGCTCTCTATTCCAGAGCTCTCCTTAGCAGCAGGCAGGGCATTTCCATCCCCTACCTAGGCTGCAAGCAATTGTTTTCTTGCTTTTAACCTTCATAGCAGGAACCACACTGATTCTTACTGCACATGCACTCTGCAAAGGAGAGTTTTCTCTTAGCCCTTGCTGTTGCTGTAATCTGTTTTCTGCTTCTGTGTTAGCACCTCCATGATGACAGCTCCCTCAGCACAAGCCAGACCTGTACTGGTGAGACACAAGCAAATGGTGCCCCCAGCAACGCCAGTGAGGCAGAATTCAGGTAGTTCAGGCAAATTGTCCTGTGGAGTGTGGATGTGGGGCTGTAGGGTTCTGAATGAAAGCTCTTAAGGGGACAGAGAAGTCCAAAGACACATTTTTGGTTTAGTAAAGCACCATCCAAAATGTGTGGAGGAGAGTTTTTGTGTCCTTGCTCCAGCAGGCCCTTGCAAGAACGTGCTGCCCAGTGGTAGGACATTGCCAAGACTGACAGACAGACAGACAGGAATCTGTGCTGTGCTCTTACTTCACTGCATTTGCATCCTCTTTGAGGCCATATTGGGGCAGAGAAGCTAGGCCTCAGATTTGTGCTAGAATAAGCAGTTTGTCCATTCCCAAGGAACAGCAGGTGCAGGAGGGTGGCCAGGATCATGTTAGGACAATTTCCTCTCCTTCTGCAGACCTTCTCTGAACAGATTCACTTACTGGGGTTGACTGTTTTTGAGACAAGGCTTAATTTTTTAACAGTTTTATTATTGATTGCTTGTGTTCTGTTGTTAGGACCTCATTGTATTTATTACTCAGTTGAAGAGCTGTTTATCATTAACTTTACTTAGCCTTGGTTTGGCAGACTGGGATCTGAAGATTTCTCCTATCCTTCTTGGCAATCCAAACCTCCAGTGGACTTGAGCAGTCCTTTTCCATATAAATGGCAATACCTCTGCTGTACAATAATTTCCATCATTGCAGAGTGAAATGGGAAACTAAGGCCATCATAGGATGTTGAAGTAAAAGCAAATTACAATATATTACATTAAATATTAATACTTGTATATAGGATATATACCTATATACACCCTGCAGTATGAATTGTTTTGGTAACCTCTGATGTTTCTTCTGCTGAGTTCAGAGGTCTCTGCTTTAGCCCAAGATTTTGATGTTTGGGCAATGAGATAAATTCATGTTGCAAAACCACTATTATTATTTAAAGCTTTATTAATTTTCATAGGGTTTGTTTTTTTTTTTTTTCTCAGTCTGAAAATGATGTTTCTCTAGTCAGTTACATTTCAGTCTAGTAGAATTTTGGATCTTTGGTGAAACCCTGTCATTTTAGAGCCCCTGTTATGAATGTTATTTTAGCTGATGTGCCTTTTATTCTACAGTCCATAAAACTTCAGAGTCAAGGACTTGCTATTAGCCATGGGATTGAAGGTAGCTTGTTTTCATTGTCTTGCTGAGCTGGGAGTTTAATTGTCATCATATTTTATGTAAAGCATCTTCCAGTGGTTTTATTATATCTGCTCTTACATGTTCACGTTGCATTTGCTGTAAGAGTAATGTGTGTTGTTAGTTCTATTTCTTTTAATGGAAGTGTAAAATGGCTTCATATTGATCTTCTTGCCTGTGTACTGTAGCTGTCCCTGCTTTAGCATGGGGGTCCCTTCCAGCCTCAGCCATTCCATGATATTTTGATCAGCCACTGGACACTGGTGGTCCATAAAGTTTTTAAAGCAAAGAATTATCAGTCACATCTGCTCATGATTAAATGGGGATGGAAAGCTTTGGTGTCAAACTCTGCAAGAGTTAGGCCTGGGAAATCCTAGCAGAGATTTCTCTTTGGGGATCAAATCATGAACATGGCAGCTGTTCTTCTCTTTGACTCCCTCTCTGCTGACTGACTGATTTAGGCAATGGCTTCTTGGCTTTTATGTATTTCATTGTATGGAGACAAACTCTTCTGGGTTGTACAGGGCATTGGATATCTGATTCCCAGGCAGTTTGGTGCTTGCTTTACTTAAAAGCAAATTCTCCATGGTAAATGCTTGGAAACCAGACTAGTGGTGAGTAGCCTTTACCTTGGCAGGTGTTTGTTTTCTTTACCTCACAGAAATGTTGTATCAATGATCATGAAGTGGTTACTCAGTTCACTAATAAGACTTCCAGAAGTAATTCTTGGTCTGTGTCTGAAAGAGTTTTTTGAGGAGTAGAGCTGAAGGTCTCTCTGGCTGCTTCTTTTGTGTTCTGCTCTTCCTCACACTCTTTCAGCACAGGTGACTCAATCTCCATCTCCTCTACTGAAGTGACCCTGCCCCTCCAGCTCTCCCACTGTTCTCCAAACCCTCTCGCCCTCCTGCTGCTTGCATCACCTCTGCCTCTTCCATCTTTGAAGTGTACATTTAGTGGCACTTCTCTGTGTCCAAAAAGGCTGGAGGAGAGGGAGGCTCCTCCCAAAAAGTATCCCAAATATAGCCCTCTTAAATGTGGATTCTTATACACACCCATCTACATCACAGGATGCTTAGTAAAGTGTGAAGCAGCTCATAAATTGCACTGAGATGTTCTAAATTCTCCCCGAAGCTGAATGTGTTCCAAATATGGACCTTGGGAGCTGTGAACTGCTGCCATCTCAGTGTATCTTTACACCTCCTTCCAGTGGCAGCTCTGTGGGCTTGTGTTGGATGAGGCGAAACATTTTGGGCATCTCATCCTGATCTCACCACTTTGTCCTTGGTGCCTGCTCACGTTATGTCACTCAGGAAGGCTGTGCTGCCCAGCACCCAGCTCAGAGAGGAGCACATTCAGTTATCAAGGCTGGGGACAAACTGACTGACTGGGGGCCAGGTCTGTGGCAAAGGATTTGGGAATCCTCGAGAACAGCAAGCTGAATGTTGGACAGTGGTGTTTCCTGACACTGGGAATTCTGTCAGCATCCTGGACCTTTAGTGGCAGAAGCAGAGCTGATAAATTGAGAGAAGTGGTTATCACTTCCAGACTGGCAGTTGTTAAACCACATCTAGAGAACAGCATCCAGTTTGGGCACCCTTAATACAAGAAAGATACAGATAAACTGGACTGCGTTCAGCAAAGGGCCACCAAGATGGCCAGGAGTTGTAACAGTCAGGAGCTTGCCCTGTGAGGAGAGGCAGAGGGGACTGAGCTTCTTCAGCCTGGAAATGAGAGGGCTGTGAGGGACTCAGCATCAGCATGTCCATGGACACAAAGTGTATTGAGATGTCAGAGCCAGGCATTTTGTGGAAGTGCCCTCTACCTCTAGTTGGAGAGCTGTCACTATTGGTGTCCCCCAGGGGTTGGTATTGGGTCCAGTACTGTTTTAACTCATCAGTGACCAGATGAAGGGGCAGATGCCTCCTCAGCAAGTTCACTGCTGACACAAAACTAGGAGGAGTGGCTGATACCCCAGAGGGCTGTGAGCCCTCCAGAAGGACCTTGACAGGGATGGGAAAGATGGGCACAGAAGAACCTCCTGAAATTCAGAAAAGGCAAGTGAAGGATCATGTACATGGGGAGGGATAACCCATGCACCTGGCTGGGTGCTGATCTGCTGGGAAGCAGCTCTGTAGAGAAGGACCTGGGGGTCCTGCTGGACAACAAGCTGTCCATGAGCCAGAGAAGTGTCCTTGTGGCAAAGAAGGCCAGTGGTGTCCTGGGGTGCATTGGGAAGAGCATTGCCAGCAGGTTGAGGGGGAGGGATGGATCCTTCCCCTCTACTCAGCCCTGGTGAGGCACATCTGGAGTGCAGTGTCCAGTTCTGGGACCCTCAGGACAAGACAGGGAGCTCCTGGAGCAGATCCAGCAGAGGGTGACCAAGATGATGATGGGACTGGAGCATCTCTCTTACAAGGGCAGGCTGAGGGAGCTGGAGCTGTTCAGCCTTGAGAAGAGACAAAGGAGAGGGGACCTTATCAATGTCACTAGTATCTAAAGGGAGGGTGTCAAGACCAGGTTCTTCCTGGTGGTCCTGAACACTAGGACAAGAGGCAATGGGCAGAAACTGTTGCGCAGCAAATTCTACCTTAACATGAGGGAGAACTTCTTCACTGTGTGGGTCACTTAGCACTGGAAGAGGTTGCCCAGAGTGGTTGCGGAATCTCCTTCCCTGGAGGAAGGGAGGTTGGAGTAGCTGACCTCCAGCAGTCCCTTCCAACTGCAGCCATCCTGTGATTCTGTGAAGGGTGGGAAGACGAGATAACTGACATGAATTGAAACTACAGAGGTTCAGACTGAATTTAAGGTAGATCTCTTTCCCTGTGAGCATGGGCAGTCCCACGGGTGTTGGCCAGAGAAGTCTTGCAGTCTCTTTCCATGGAACTTTTCAAGCCCCAAGTGGGTGCAGTGTCGCAGACATTTTTTCATAGAAATCCTTTCTTTGAGATTTGTCCATCTTCTGGGAAGCTGAGGCCCCAGAAAGAGAATGTAAACAATGATTATCAGCTGCTGTAGAATGCAATAGGATGCACCTATGATTGGTTCATGCTCCATGTGTACAATTAAAGGCCAATCACAGGAGCAAGCTCGAAGAAAGATTCCCTGGACACAGAACTTTGTTATAGATTCTTTTCTATTCTATTCTTAGCTTAGCAGCCTCAGCAACTTCGCTCCTTATTCTTTTTAGTATAGTTATAATGTATTATATATCAATAAATCCAGCCTTCTGATCATCAAACAAGATTCTCATCCTTCTCTCATCCCAGCGACCTCATCAAGTCGCTGTAATAGGTGCCGCCCTCAGGAACCTGGTGTGAGTGCAGAGCTGGTCCTGCTGTGAGAGGAGGTTGCCCTAGGGGAGAAAGGGGGCAGAGAGCAAGGAGCCTTGAGGAGTTCAAAGTCTCTTAAGGGTGCCCACTGTGCACAGCTAAATTCGAGTGGCGTGTTGCTGTGAGTTACCCTGTGCACAGTCTTGTCCTGCCTGGAAACAGTGACTGTCAGCAGGCCCACAGCCTCACTTTGTGCTTGAATTTCATTTTCTCTTCCCTTGTTATTAAGTCTGCAGTGACCTGGGGTTACTAAGGGCAGAGTTGGATGTGCTCATCTCTCAGCAAGACAATCCTACATCTCCTTCTGCCATTCCTGCCCCTGTTCTGGCTCTCAGCTGTGCAACTGTTCATACTGTCACAGCAAGGTGGGAAACTAGCCTCAGTTAAAAATAACTGAGGAGGGGTTCTTGCTGTCTGTAACCCAGATTGGTTTCATCATCTGATTCCCAATGCCTCCCAAAAACTGTTTTGCCTTTGCCTAAAAGTTAGCATGAGGAGGGGAGTGATGAATACAGGGGGAAGAGTGGGATACTGATGTTGAGAGAGATGCTCATCAAATTACATCAGGATTGCTTCCTCCAAGAGGAAATGAATCCTGTGCATTAGCCTACAGAAAACATAAGCAGCTGGAATGATGTTAGGGGAAATTAGAACTATTGCTGGAGCTTTGGCAGCATGCAAAGAAAAATGTAGATGAAGCTTTTGGGTTTTTTTCCAGGAACCTGTATTCCCAGTTGCTCTCAGTTAATTGTATTTTATCCTTAGCAGCCAGTACAGATGAACATGCAATATTAGTCCTCCTATGGTAGCCAGCCCTTTAGCAGGGATGGTCAGCTTTCAGCACTGGGGGCTCACATATTCACAAAACAAATCTAAGTCTTCAGTTTGTTTTCTCCCAATAGTTAATTTTTTTTTCATTTTATTCTTTCATCAAATAAATCTCTTTCTAATCTGAGCAATTCTGATTGAATCAGTCATCTGGGTTGAACTCCTCAGAGATAAATGGAAGTAACATCTGGATTTTATGTCATGGAAAAGTAAATTTTCCATAGATTTTCTAGGAAATACCGGATTAGTACCAAATCTAATATGACTGATTGAGGTGTTAATGGGTGAGCCACACATTATCATTATGAACTACTTCCTGTGTAAGGAATTGGGGGTCACAGGAGAGATTTTAATCTGAAGGTCTCCATCTGTTTGGAATTAGGCCTTTTTATGGTGGGTTAGAAAAGGAATAATTTGCTACCATCTATTGACCTTCCTTCAGGTGAAATACTTTTTCCTTTTCTTCTGTGTTGCCTAATGGATTTTCTTTTTCAGGGTGTGTGTGTGTGCAGTCTGTGTGCACCACAGCATTCAGGGTGAACACCTGGCTTTGTTGAAAGTGCAAGAGGGGCAAAACAGTGGTGGAGAAAATAGGATTTCGCATAAAACAGTAATTTGTGAGCATTCATCATGGTAAAATGAGGAGCATTCTCAAAGTCAGAGTGAATTTGCACCTGGGCAACTTTTATGTACCTTATGCAGTTGGCGGTGGGAAGAAAATACATGCAGGATCCTGTGTTTTTCTGTATTGAGGGCTTCTAGAAGAAGAGCTTTCTTCTTGAGATTGAATGTGGTTTTTCTTCAGTACCTCATTCTCTTACGTTTCTGCATCAGTGTTTTCTCCATGTGGACAATGAGAGTAAAATCCAAATCACCACTTGCTCCTGCCTCCCTTTCGCCTCTGTTATAAATTTCCCTTCCCTCTTTGTCTGATACCTGAGGGGATAATGTTTAATTCAGCACAATTCTGCTCTGTACTGTTTTTTTGGGGGTAGTGATGATTTTAAATTATAATGAAAGAGACTGAAAAGCATGTATTCATTTCTGCTGAATTGTCTTACATTCCTTCTGTGACTTCCACAGCCTTCTTCTTTCCTCATTTCCTTGAGAAATCAAAACCACTCATTTGATGTGGGAGGAGAGAGAGAATTTGCCTAATTTAGAGGAATTGATATAGCATGTAGAGACATGAATGTGCCCTTTGTCCCTTTATCACTTGCATCTCTCGCAGCACATAATTATGAGGAGAAACCAGCAATTTTTTGTGCTGTACTGTGAATGCAGACTGTGAGTACAGACCAGCTACAGATGGAAGAAGCTGGGACTAGTCAGAAGGTGAAAAATGTGCCTGAGCAAGGGCAGGAGCCTAAAGCTGAATTAGGCAGGTAGAAATTAAGCTAGGTTGCAGATTAGTGTTTTGTTGGTGTCTCTACTTCTCTGCAGAGAGTAGTATTAAAAATAATTTTGGGATTATAATATTTATGCTTCTGAATTTCTTTCACTAGCAAAATTTAATTAACTTGGTAGTTAAAAGAAGGAGCAGGCCACTGTCCTAAATCTATGGTTTTGGGACAGACCTATGAGACACCAAAAGGCTTTCACTAAGACTGAAATGTGTCCAGTCCCATTTTCTTCATCTCTCTTGGGGTTCCTCTCTCTCTGTCTGCAGCCTGATTCTCATTCTTGTGCAGTTCTTGTCTCCTGCTCATGATGGTTTTTGTACTTTCACATTTTTTTTCAATCTTTGCCCTATATCTTACTTGGTGTTCATTTGCTGCTCTCTAAGATGTGGAACTGATTTTTTTTTATATTAAAGAGCCTTTTTGTCATTGTGTGAATGTAAGGAATCTGACCATTTTTGGTAGATTAGACCTTCCATACTATGCTCAGATATTGTAAGGACATTTCTAGGAGGGGCTCAAAAATGTTGTTTCAAAATATTTTGAAATGTTGTTTTAGCATGAGCTGAAAATGAAACACCAAGGATTTGTCCATTCTGCTTTGTAGCAGCCTCACTGTGGTGTTGTGAGGTCTCCAGGATGAGGTGAGAGATGAGAATTTGACTCTGTGTTTTCAGAAGGCTGATTTATTATTTTATGATATTATATTAAAAGAAATTCTATACTAAAACTATACTGAAGAAAGAGAAGGATACATCAGAAGACTTAGCAAGAATGATAATGAAAGCTTAGAGTTCAACACAGCTGGCTGTGATTGGTCATTAATTAAAAACAATTCACATGGAACCAATCAAAGATGCACCTGCTGCTAAACAATTTCCAGACCACATTCTGAAGCAATCAGATAATTGTTGTTTTCATTCTTTTCTGAGGCCTCTCAGCTTCCCAGGAGAAGATCCTGGGCAAAGGGGATTTTTCAGAAAATATCATAGTAACACCTCACCGTTAGAATCATCCTTGGAAAGATCACTTTTAGGGCAGCTTTAAAATCAGATTGGCTGTGTGGATACAGAGGAAGAAGACACCTTTCCATAAGGCTTTAGGAAACTCAACCCCCTTTAAAAAAAATAATTGTATGGTTTCTGGAATTATTTGTTTAAGCCCAGACAAGACAGCTGATGCCCAGTGAGGTTAGATAACCCACTCAGACCTTTTGATCAGCACTGGAATGGGGCCCATTATCCACATGGTGCTTCCATACCTTCTCCACACCCTTGCTCCCCTGAATCACACCTGAGTTACCCCTGCGCTGTCTTCAGCCCCTCTACACAACCAGTAGTTCTGTAGCTGATAGAGACAGCACCGTGCTGAGCCAAGAAGCATCAAAGACATCCTCAGTCAGTCACCTCTGGGGAGGTTTCAGCTAAGTTATATGAACTTTACTTCCTGGTGGTTTGGGTTTTTTTAGTCTGTGTTTGTTTGTTTTTAATTCTGTGATCTCTCAGAGCTCACAGGTGGCAGGGGCATCGCTGTGAATTTGATTTGTACTCTGTCAAGTACAAATCTTGTAGTCTGTCAGCACCAAAGGGGCTTTCCTTGGGTGCCTTAGTCACTCTGGATGGATTTAAATGTCAGTGTACTGAGAATGAGCTGCACAGTGCTGCTGTTTGTCATCACTGCCTAATGACTGATTCCCACTGAGGAAGCTGGAAGCTGCTAATTGCTGCAGTTTTAACTTCTGCTTTGGATACTTAGAGGGGAAACCCAGCTCCTAGTAGTTGTAAAGCTCGGATAGGCGGAAGACAAAAGCAGACTTTTAAGGATAAAGATAGGAATTTGGGTCAGGCAAAAGGAACAGGTGGCTTGGTGAAACAATTAACTTATAAAAGCTTGGCTCGTGGCCAAACATGAACACAGCATGATTTGGATTTTATCTTCTCAGGACTGGAGTATTGTCTACTCACAAGGCAAGGTGCAGGATGCCAAACTGCACTGCATCCTGGCCCTGCCCAGAAAGGTCCAACTCTCAACCTTTGGCATTTGGGCGTTAAAGAGAGCTGGAGCATTTGGTCTGGAGGCAGATGGAGAGTTCACAGTTGAGTTGGGTTAAAGTGCCTGTGTAGTCATTGCCTCTGGTTCTCTATGGTTCTCTATTTGATGGCTAAGCCACTAGAATCTGTGATTCTTTTTATTAAATATGGGCTCTCAGTAGCTTGTAGTTCCTATAATAAATGGTATTAATAAAGACAAGCTTGTGGGGCTTTGTTTTTTTAATTTTTTTTTTTTGTTTTTTGTTTTTGTGTTTTTTTTTTTTTTTTTAGGTGAGTAGGAAAAGTTTTGCTCATGCCCTGAATACCTCATAGAGTTTTTACAAAGCATTAAAAGTTTGCTTGGTTCTGGATAATTCCAGGTGGCTGCACAGCAATGGCAGACATGCAGAGCTCACCTGAGTTTAGTTGAAGGGAACATTTGCATTGTTCTTTCTTTCTTTGATAACTGCTTGTAATTCCCACCTACAGACAGTTAGGAAGGGTTGGATTTAATCATCCCATGTGAAGAATGCTATCTCTAACAATATACCCTCTATTCAGGGCTCTGCCCAAGGGTCATTTATAGCAGGTATGACTCCAAGACCAGTGCTGAAGTCCTGCCTCCATGGGTAAGTCAAAGATAAAAGGGAACAATGATTTATTGTTGAATCTCTGCCTACCACCTGCTGGCAAACAGCACTGTCATCAAGATGCATGGGATAAAATGTGTTACAAACTGAGAATTCAGATTTCTTTCCACCAAAGTGGGAAGAACTGGCATAATTATAATTATTGTGTCTCAAGCATGTGATCTTGTTCTTGCAGTTTAATGAGTTGTCATAACTCTGCTGATCTTCTATGACTGCTCATGTGCATGCACTTGACCAGCCCCAAATGTGTGAGAACAAGGTGAAAAAACCCCCACAGCCAAACACAGAGCACAGCAGAAATCTGAAGGAAAGAGTTTTCAGCTGACATGGATCTTCCATCTGCAGTAAGCTAAAAATGTGCACTAGATCAATTACTAATCCATAAAATCTCAGTCATAAATCTGGGTCCTTGGTGACAGATTTTAAAGTAAATTATAAGGATATGGTACCAAGGACTCTGTGAAATAAACAGTATGATATATAACATTAGAGAAGAGGAACAGAATTTAGATGGAAAATAATTGTCTGTGTATACCAATAAGGGAGATGGAGTCTTGTGGCATTGTCAGGAGTACATTACTTTGGGCATTAGGTAATTCCATTTCTTGGGCATTAGGTAAGCTTTTCATTTCTCTGCCAGATAAGGGCTGATGGTTGCCATCTGGTAATAACAAAACTTTCACTTAAGATGCTGTAAGCTCAGCTGTGTAAAAATAGTAGCAAATCTGGAACAACATAGTTGAGGGACAACATTTTTTCCATATGTGCTGAATTTAATGTCACAGTGGTGCTTTAGGTTCTTAGGTGCTTTATAGTCACAAAATAAAATCCACATTAAAGTAACAGAACTGAATTATCAAGTTTAGATAAGATTTGGAAATTTGTCCCCAAAGTCTGTATTTCATTTGTATTGGAAAACATTGGGTTTGCTTTATGAAGCAGGCTGAGCAGCTTTGCAGTGAAACCTATATTTCTAGACTTCTTTTTGCCCACATACTTTGAAATTACAGATCACATACCTGAGTGATTGTTGTGATACATGCATAGGCTCCTGGCTTTAAATATTTTTGCTTTAAATATTTTTGTAGTTATTTAATACTTCATTGTGATTTGTAATTTATTTTCTGTCTAATTGCTTGTGGAAAGATATTTATTCAAGAAAAGAAAACTATACCTTGATAATAGTTTTAGCACTTGTGTTTGAAAAGTACTTTACTCACAGTTCCCTGGGCTGATGTTAGAGACACTCAGAGTCATGCCTGTGTTTTTATGGTTGTTGAATTTGCTTTTGTAGCAGATTAGACTGATGGGAGGACACTTAATGTGGCATTCACATTCTCTGAAAAAAATCTCTTCACCCAGAATTTTTTTCTTAGGAACCTAAGAAGCCTCAGAGGAAAGGAAAACAATTCTCATCTCATTTGTTTCTCCTGTGTTTTGCTGCTTTGGAATGTGTCTGGAGATTGTTTACCCACAGGTGATTGTTTCATTGGATTCTGGTGTGAGTTGTTTTCACTCATTGGCCAATTGGGGCCAAGCTGTGTTGGGACTCTGGGAAGAGTTGCAAGTTTTCAATTATTATTCTTTTAGCATTCTGTAAGTATCCTTTCTGTATTCTTTAGTGTAGTATAGTATGGCATTCTTTAATATAATATAGTATTATAAAGTAATAAATCAACCTTCTGAGAACATGGAGTCAGATGCATCATTCCTGCCTTTGTCAGGCATTCCCTGCAAGTACAATAACTTAAACCTAAAATGAGCCTTGTTTGGGTATACATAACCATTTCCCTGGGTATAACAGGCAGAGTTGCAGGTGGAGACCGTGCTGTGCTCACTTTTTATTCCAGAAAAGTCTCTCAGTTGCAAGATGTTTCTTAAAATGTGGGCCCTGGTTTCTGAACCAGTGAGAGCCTGAGGTTGGCACCCCCAGGTGATGCTGGGCTGGGTACTGAGAGCTGCTGCTTTGTTGCCATCACTCAAGGATGTGCTTGTCAAATATTCTAGTCTGAAGAAGTGAGTTTGGGAAAGGGGATCCTGAATTCTGCCCCAAAACCCAGCAGCAGAGATTCTTCTCCTGCCATCAGTTACTTTTGTAGCAGAAAGTAATCTACCCCTTGAAAAGGCATCCAAAATCTGATAAGCAACACTTTTAGGAGCCTGCAGTCCGATGGTTGTGCTGTCTTTGGAGAAAGGAATTGCAGCTTTGCAAGTGGCAGTGTAATGAATAGTCAAGCACTTAGCAGAGCACTGGCACTGGATGGATGCAGGGAAAAGCCAGAGGGAGTGAGTCAGCATGACCTTGGCTGCTGCCAGAGTATCACATCCAGCCCTCCAGGGACACTGACATTGGTTGGGGTCTTTAGTGGAAAGAGACTGTCATGAAGTAAAGTCCACTGCAATAATTAACCACTCCTTATGTGTATTGTATTTGCAGGTAATGCCCTGACAGGGCAGGAATGATACATCTGACTCCATGTTCTCAGAAGGCTAATTTATTACTTTATTATACTATATTATATTAAAGAATACTATATTATACTAAAGAATACAGAAAGGATACTTACTGTATGCTAAAGAGGTTATAATGGAAACTCGTGATTCTTTCCAGATTCTCGACACAGCTTGGCCCCAATTGGCCAAGGAGTCAAAACAACTCAAACCAGAATCTGGTTCAAAATGGAATGGAACAATCCAACAAACAATGGAAAATGGAACAATCACCTGTGGGTAAACAATCTCCAAGCACATTCCACATGAACAAAACAGAGGAGAAGCAAAATGAGATAATTATTGTTTTCCTTTTCTCTGAGGCTTCTCAGCTTCCCAGGAGAAAAATCCCGGGCGATGGGATTTTTTTCAGAGAATGTGAATGCCACACGTGTGTGTCTGAAAAATGCCACTTTCACACAGAATGCTATGCAAAAAACCATCAACTTAAGCCAGCTGTAGTTATTCAAAGGTGGTTTTGTTGGTAAGCAGGTCTAGTTCTTTGTTACCCTGTGGCAGCAGAGGCTGCACTCGGGGAAGGCAGAAACAGCCTGAAAATTTGGAGTGCTGCTCATTCAGTGAGCTGGAGTTTGGCACACTGAGTCCCAGCAGGGTGGGATAAATGTTATTTATTGCATGACAGTAACACCTGGGGATTCTGCAATGCCTGGCACAAGCAGTTGCAGGTGTATAAATAGAAGAATAGAGATTTTACTGTGGAAGTAGGACTTTACACTACTGTGGAAGTAGTCAGGGTTTTGGTATTAAGGAATAATAAGGGGGATTTACAGACAAGTAATAGAGGTCCAGAAGCTGTGGTGGGATAGGTTGTTCAGCCATATTTTCAGAGAAAATCTCTGACTAAACCACAAGGAGAACACGGATTTCTCTCAGATTAATTCCAATCATTTATCTTCCAAATCCTTCCATTTAAAAAAGCCAGTCAGCCAGAAAGCAAGAGCAGTCAAGTGCCCTGTGCTCGCTGACCAGGGTGTGCACTGGCAGTGTCTCCCACTGGTGCCAGGGTGACCAGTAAGGCCATTTAGGAATGGTGTTATGGTAGTTCTGCTACTTTATCACAAACAAAGCTAAAGGAAAAATGAGGATGAAAAAAAAACTCAGATGAACCTCTTTGGTTTCTCAGTTCATTATTTGGCTGTGTTTCAGTGGCAAAAGCCCTTGTCCTCACAGATCATCAGCACCTCATCAGAGCACCCTGTCCCCTGTGGGCTGTAGGGTCCCTTTGTGGTCCCTCTCCCACATATTCTGCTGATCCAGAGTACCTGTAGAGTACCTGGGGTCCCAGAATATATCCCCATCTCTCACCCTGAGCTGCCCTTTCTGCTTTGCTCTTTCCCCCTTTGGAAGCTGCTCCTGGCTGCCATCCCACAATTTGTGACAGTCTTCCTACTCCTTCCCACTTATCTCTTCCTGAACCACAGCTCTTCTCTGCTGGGACTGAGATTTTCACATCAGCATTTACTAATCCCAGCAGCTGGTTGAGACCATTAATTTTTCCTCTGCTTTTTCCATACCTAGTTGTTCGTTGCTGGTGGGAGAAACCAAATTCCAGCCACCTGTCCCTGCAAGGAATGCCTCTCCTTGCCTGCTGTCTGTGGGTAGCCTCACCCCACAAAGTACTCCTTGTTCCTATTGCTGCATGGGGAAAAGTTAAATGACAGGCTTTACTGTAGTGAGATCCAGCATTTGGGATGATCTTTACAGTGGGAATACATGGGAAATCTTCATTTAAATCTGTGAGGTGAGGCTTTTGCAGTTCCTTGGGAATTCAGGCCAGCTAAAATCTCCTGGGGTGTGTTGAGCACTAGATGAGGCTTCTTGCAGAGCTGGCAGTGGTTAATGTGGAGCTTGGAGCAGGAGTCTGTAGAGGGCAAGGTCCTTGGGGCAAGGCCTGCCCTTGCCCTCCTGTTTGTGCTGAATGAACACAGTGAGCCTCTATTCTTGGCTGGGACAATTAGGTTTTATGGCAATATGAGTAATTAATAATAAAATGGGGCCTCTGCTCTGGATGGGCTGTTAGAAATAATTTCCTTCTGCCAGTTGCTTCTCTAGAATGTGGTTTTGAACTTTGAGATCCTGAAAGGGATAGTGGAAACACAAGCAGCTGTCACAAACCTTTAGCTCTGTTTGTTTAGGCAGTGGTGGAAAATCACAAAACTAAATTGTTGGATGGTTCACTGGTTTGTGGATCTTTTGTTGTAACATCAAACTCTTATGCAATGGAGCCCTGTTTGATTAAAGATTCTTCTCACAAAAAGTGGGTTTCAACTGTCCAGATTTTTAATAAGGTGAAAAGAAGCAAAGCAAACTGCTGATATCCTCGTTGTCCTTCAGCCAATTGATGTGTGGCACACACAGGATCAGCTGTGCTGTGCTGGATCAGGGTGATCCAGCTGCTGCAGCTGCCAGAGGTAGGCTCTTGTTCCCAGGTGTGGTGGATCTGAGCCCTGCCTTCACCCATGTGCCACTGGGGCCCAGAGGTGGATAAAGCATTTGGTTGCTTTGTCACATCACAGTCCTTCAACAGCTGTTCCTCATCCCCTTGGCAGCAGGGGTGGCATCTGGCCATGGAGATGGGCTGTGAGTGGTGGCAGCACAGTGCCAGAAACAGTGTGACACAGATCCTCCTGTCCACATGCCTCATCCAGCTCTGGAGGCTCCTCTTGTCCATCTTCTTTCCCAGGTGTCACATTCACATTTTCTGAAAAATCCTTTTGCTCAGGATTTTTCTCCTGGGAAGCTGAGAAATCTCAGAGAAAAAGGAAAACAATTCTTATCTCATTTGCTTCTCCTGTGTTTTGCTCATCTGGAATGTGTTTGGAGATGTTTACCCACAGGTGGTTCTTTCGTTGGTTTCTGCTGTGAGTTGTTTTCACTCATTGGCCAATCAGGGCCAAGCTGTGTCAGGGCTCTGGAGAGAGTCACAAGTTTTCATTATTACCTTTTCAGCCTTCTGTAAGTATCCTTTCTGTATTCTTTAGTATAGCATTCTCTAATATAATATAGTATCATAAAATAATAAATTAGCCTTCTGAGAACATGGAGTCAGATTCATCATTCCTCCCTTCAGCTGGGGGGAACACAGATAAAATACCCAGATGTCAAGGAAGCTGAACTGTAGAGGCCTTCAGAAGCCTCTTTCACAACTTTCTTTTTGTTCTTTGCCAGACCTCTGCCAAAAAAATGGCAATGACTCTGAAATTTAAACTTAGGTATCCAAGGGTATGTTATTCCTCCAATTTTTTTACTATGACTAAAAAGAACCTTCCTTCAGTGAGCACAAAGCTGACATTTTCAGGAAGCTGACAGCTGGTGCCATGATGGTGAAGATGACTGACTGAGAATCTCACAATGTCAGTCATGATCCAGGGGTTTACAGTACTGGGCTCCCTCTAAGCAATGCAAGAATGCAAGTATCCTTGGTAGTTTGTATCTAATGAGGAGGATATTCATCCCTGAATTGCTTTTTTAAGTTAATGTTCTCTTTCTACTCTGGTAACCATAGTAATTACACTGGAATTTTGTGTTTTAACATATTCATGCCCCAAATCTCTTCTGGTGGTCAGTTTCTTTTTATAAAGGTCATGTTGTGGCCTGCAGCCAAAAGCACTGGTGCTAATACAGAATGTGATTTCTATCTGTTCTCACTAGGTATGCAGAGCCAGTTACAGTGAGTATTTTTTCAGGTTGTTTTTTTCAATAAAAGTATTGGACTCTGTGACAGCACTGTGAATTATGATCTGCTGCAGCACCTCTCCTGAAATCAACAGAATTATGCTGGCAAAGAACTTGGTTCTTCATAGAGTCACATCACACAGCTCTGACAGTGACTTCATTAAGGCATTCCCAGAACTATAAGGTGTTTGGATGGGAGGACTTGGCAGCAGACTGGAAGCACTGGTGACTCAGTGCATGGTGCTCTGCCTTCTGAGTCAAAAATGACCTGGTGTCCTGGCACTGCAGTTTGTAGTTTGGTTTTCTTGTTGTTTTTATGGGATGTAAACCCCTCTGTTTTCATGAAATTATTGCATGTTACTTTTTGAAAAGTAAAATTAATATTCTTGCTGCCTTTTTTTAAAATTTAATATCAAGATAGCTACCACTGGCTGCCTGTTTTTACAGAGCTGGTAGGAGAGATTAATCACCTTTGCAATCTATGTCCTTTAGTCAAATTTGATCATATTTTGCCATCAAGATGCTTCAAGTTGCTCCATAGGAAACAGGGTAAGAATTGTTCCTTGTTTGCCCTGGATAGTTAGGCCTAAATTTGTGTTCCTGAACTTGGCTCACCTTCTATGCTGAAATGCAGATGACCTTCACATGTCCTTTCCTCTTCAAGGTGTGAGTCTCAGTGAAGGAGTTCTTAAAAGTGGCTTCAAAACTCTCTGTCTACATGTGAAATCTATGGAGGGTCTTTGATTCTCTGTTTGAATTCCCTCATCCATCCAAAAAGGAGAAGTAAAAGAATGTAGAGCAAGAGGTCAGATTTACAAAAGGAGCATCTCACCAGACAAGGCTGCACACTGGATTGTCCCTAGCAGAGTTAACTTTTAATACCTGTGGAAGACCTCCTGAACTAGCTGGAACTGGGTACTGGTGTTAGGTGAGCACAGTAAATGAATTGGTTTTGTTTTTATGAACTCATTGCTAAAGGTTTGTTTAGCCATGTCTTGATGGAGAGTGCTGGGGGTGTCATTTTTCCTCGTTTTGCAGTAATAAGTGTAATCTAAATATGGAACCTGGATGTGTGCAGGCCTCTTATCCTCCAGGAGCAAACAGCATTCAGAGGGCAGATAGATACTCATGGACCAGCAGAATCCCTGAAATATCCACCCGTCCCCCTGAGACACCCAGGGCTGGGTCTGCTGTGGCTGTAATTTGGGCTGTTCTGTGAGGGCTGTGAGCCACCACTACCAGGAGAGAAAATAGGCAGTGTTGGTTCTTCTTCCCTCAACAAGCAACAGTAAATAAACAGCAGCTCCCCAGTCCTCTCTGTCTCTATGCACACTGATTTGTGGAAGTATATAAATGCCAGCAGGAACTGGAGTGAGATGGCATCTCAAACAAATGGAAAAATCTTCATTTGCAGCAATTGCTGTTGTATTTGTGGTCACAATAACTTTGGCTGTAATTTACAAGTTAGGCTTGCATCTGTGACTGAAATGAAACAGTTTCAAAATTAAGCTTAAAGCAATTTAAAATAAATTGTGGTTTTGCCTTTCAATTCCAAAGGAAGCCTTTTTTATTTCCCAGGCTGTATCCATTTTGTGTACATATATTTGTCATTTGGAGTTGGTGGGTTTCTACCTTCTTTACAATAGCAGTACAAAGTAGTTTGAAAAAATATGGGGTGGGGAAAAGGTTGCAGTAGGTATCAATTTCAAATTAAACTATAATTTGTATCTTCTGCAGTAGTTTTTATTTGTTTGTTTGGGTTTTTTTCTGGCCATAATAATGTAACACATTCCCAAAATATTTCTTCTGAAAATGAAACTATTATTTGTGTCTTCTGCAACAGTTTTTATTTGTTTGTTTTGTTTTTGCCATAATAATGTAACACATTCCCCAAATATTTTTCCTGTCTTTAAATACCCTTAGAGAGTTGTGAAGGAAAGTGAACTGCATTGCAAGACTATATTCTAACTTCATCAGTTGTGCAAGTGATCATGCTCTGTAATGGATACAACAGAGGACAAGGAAGCAGCAGAAAAATAGTTGCAATTTACAGCTGGTAAATTGTGCTGTCTCTGACAGCATCAAAAGAAGCTGGTTTGTTTCATATCTACTGCAGTTCTCATCCAGAATAATTTAATCAGTTACAGGCTTTATAATATTGACATTTTAGTGAAGCACTGCTCTGTAAACATCACATTTCTGTGCAGTGCTGCATACCTGTAGTAATTACCAAGGCTTAAAGAAGTCTAGTTCATAATTTATGAATGACACAGACATTCCCACAAGTCCTGAGTGATAACATCTTTGATTTGAGCTGTACACAGGCACGAAGGAGCTCATTTTGAATTCACAGGGATTCAGTACTGACTGAGGTGACAGTATTAGTGCCAAACATGCCACGAGACAGGAGAATTTCTGTACATGGGTACATGAAATCTGCTGGGGGCTTCTGCTGCATTGCTGGTGCCTTACTGGAGGTGAAGCCATTTGTGCTGCTAGGGCTGGGTCTCCCATCTTCTGCATGCAGAAATAACTAAAGAGATGTTGAATTTTGACAGCATTTTTTCCAGGGAGAGCACCTCAGGATAAGAGGCTGCTTTGGAGTGTTTGAAGAAAACCAGGCTGACCCAGTTTTTCTGCACATTTGGCATTTACAGGAATGAATTTACAGCAATTCAGAGAGACCAGGTAGTCTCACTCTCCCTCAAGTCCCACCATGAGAGCACAGGAATAATTAGGCCTGCAGTCATACACGTTATTCCTGCTGTTGTTTTGCCAAAATAAGGGATTAATGCCTTTACTTACTCACCCTTACCTTGGCTATGGAGGTCTTCCTCATTGCCCACTGCTGATTGTTCTTTAATGCAATTCTGGAAACATCACGTGAAAAGCAAAGTCTTCAGTCCTTAACCAAAATTTTTCAGTAATATTGTGTGGAAAAGAAGTATTTAGGGGATTTTTAATTTTTTTTTTTTTTTGTGTATGGCTTAGCAACAGGATCAGCTGCAAAATAAAATAGGCTATAAAGGAAAAGGGAAAAGAGGTAGGTCTCGAGGGGCAGAGATGTCCTGTGGTTACAACAGAGAAGTCATGGAGATTCTGATTAAAAAACTACAGACTGATCCTAAGGAATATTCAAGGAACTATTTGCCTGCCTTAGTTTTCACACCAGAGCTGGTAACTAGTGCTTTGATCTGTATGTTTCCAGTGCCATGCAAATTAGAGAGCAGCTGGGTTTGAAAGCTTCAGGCAGTCTGTCTGCTTCAGCTGTGTGTCCCTGAAGGCTGGGCCAGCTCAATGAGGGCCAGCTGACAGCACAGGAGCTGTGATTAAGCTTTGGCTAAGGGTCTGCTGTGCTTATTCTGAAGGTTTCTGATGCTTCAGGGAGGTTGAAACAAATAAATAAACAACCCTGCTGTGTTTGCAGTGAAGAAATGAGATGGACCATCTCCCCAGCTGCCTGCTCTGCTTGGCTTCAGCCTCCTGGTGCTCGGGTGATGCTGCTGGGGCACGGAGCAGCACTCCTGGTGGGTTCACACTGACCAAGGGGGCTGTGCCTTCTGCTGTCCTGGGACAGGGCTCCTGGGTCTCCTGGGGCTTTTGGGGAGGTTGTGGTGGTTGGCTGTGCCTGTCCTATGGAGACTTATTTCCCTGCCAGAGTATTGTATTTGTGTTCCCCCAGACAAAGGCAGGAATGATGAATCTGACTCCATGTTCTCAGAAGGCTAATTTATTATTTTATGATACTATATTATATTTAAGAATACTATACTATACTAAACAATACAGAAAGGATACTTACTGAATGCTAAAAAGATAATAATGAAAAACTCTTGACTCTCTCCAGAGCCCTGACACAGCTTGGCCCTGACTGGCCATTGAGTGAAAACAGCTCACAGCAGAATCCAATGAAACCACCACCTGTGGGTAAACAATCTCCAAACACATTCCACATAAGCACAACAGAGGAGAAGCAAATGAGATAAGGATTGTTTTCTTTTTCTCTGAGGCTTCCCAGCTTCCCAGGAGAAAAATCCTGGGTGAAGGGATTTTTCAGAAAATGTGAATGCCACACCAGAGAAGGAGGGAGAGCACCCAAGGAGAGTTGCTGGCCTGGCAAAGCTTGCCAGCTGGGTGAGTGCCAGAGCAGTGGGGTTTGGCTGTGCTGGGATATCTGGGGAGTCTCCTCAGGGCTGTGAGTCCTGCTTACCTTGGGAGTAGATTCTGCATTTTTATCAGTGTATATTTACCTGGTTTGCACTGTTTCCTGTGTGGTCAGGAATGCTGGCTCTGGGAGCTGCCTGGTCATGTGTAACCTTTCTCTTTGCTGTATGATTTTTTTGACTGTGTAAAATGTGCTGCTTCTGCTGGTGCCTCCTGAAAGGCATCGGAGTATTCTCAGCCCTGATTGGGTAAGTAAGGGCTTAAATAATGTGATTTCTTCTGTCTTATAGCTTTAGTAGCTCAGCAGTGAAGTTGTAACTTGGGGGGGTGGTAACTGAGCTTCTGGAATCCTTTTTTTCCTGAGGCTGTGTGGGAAGGGGTGAACTCTGTGACTTTCTTATCTGTTGTTGAGTGGTTGGGAATGGTATTTATAGAAGTAATTTTTTTTCTTGTTAGCTCTCCCATAAAATTCTAAGCATAGAATCCTAAAATGTCAAAATTTTTGTCCTCTTTTCTGAGGGAAAGAAAGACAACAGTGGAAGAGAACACTTGGTAATTTCAGCACAAAACTGCTTTTATTTTGGCTGCAGTCTGAGTTGATCCTCTGGGCTAACTGAGTGTCAGATATGTGATAGAATTGAAATAGAGATTGACTTTCCTGCTGGTTAGCTGACAATTTAGTGATGTTTCTGTGTCAGGCAGTGCATGAATGTGAACATTTGTAGCCTACTCTACAGGAATGAGTGCATGAAATTAAATATTTTGATGGTGTTTCCTTTCTCTCCTGCCATAATCTGATGGATGAGGCTTCTGTGTTCTGTAAGGTGCTGGATGGCTTGGTCAAAGGACTCGAGTTCAGTGTTAAGGGTTTTGTCTTGGGCTCCTCCCCTTGCCTGAAGTTGCTGGATGCATCCCTCAGTTCATCATGGATGGTCTTCAAAGAGATTTTAACTGATAGTTTAGGGTGCAAAATTTGTTACAGATATAAAGTAGCCTGGTTTTTAGGCCTCAGCTTTTTATGCTCTGTGCCATTTGTTTCTGCCTACCTGTGTAGGGGGATAGAATATAGGAAAATAAAGATAGTGTAGAAAGCGGTCTTTCCCCTAAGGAGTTGCAGCTGGGCCAATTATCAAAGATAAGGAACAGGCCTGACTTTAACAGGACACAGGTGTAAGCAATGAGAAGAAGAGTGCTATAAAAGAGTGGGGTGGCTGGGTGAGAAGGGAACTGGAGTCTGTGGCTGCTTTGTGAAGAAGAATGAGTCAGTGCTCTGAGGAGATGCCCACGAGAAACACCAAGAAGGTGTGAAACTCTTGCAATAAGGATACAACAGTATGGAACCCTTGCAATAAGATGACAACATACATGTATATATTAAATAGCTAAGGTTTGCCTTAAGGATAGCACAGGCTGTTAAGTTTTTGGTGATTTCTGTGAAATAAAACAGGGTTGGATGTATTTAGGGTTATTGCCAGCTTACATGTATTTAGGGTTATTGCCCAGCAGCAAGTCTCTGTGCTGCTGGCTCTGATTAAATGGAAATTGTGCTGAAAGTAATGATTTTTCTGCAGTCACATTAACACCAGAATTCTTTATTAAAAGAATTCTTGATTAGGCAGGTCATTCCTAGTGGAAACTATACTGCCAGGTTATGGTTTTGTTTTATTTTCCATTAATTAGACCTGTGCTTTAGGAGAGTCTATGGGGAAGCTTGAAATTCTAGTCTTGTCCTTACTACTTGCCTGGATGGATCAAACTACTAATAGAAACCAAAAATGTGATTGTTGTTCCAAATTATTGTTTAGATTTAAATGTCAGGGGGCACTATGGAGGCCGCTAATACTGGAGGTATGAATTAAATGTAAATTCATACTGGTTTAATTTCTATTGTAGCAGGTTTTTCTGAATACCAGTTAGCAGGCAATTTTTCTAGTCATGGGCGTGACAGTATTTCACTGTTGTTTACTGCATTGTCTGAATTTTTTACTGCCTCTCAAAAGATGAGAGTTTGTGTGCTCAGTGTCAGCTTATCATCTTGTCATTCTTTTCAAGCTACAAATGTATTTTCAAGGACTCTGAGGAATGTGTGGATTTTTGTGGGTGTGAGATCGTCTGGGTGGTTTTTCCCCCCCCCCCCCCTTAATTGTAGCTGTGTTCCAAAGCTCAGGGAGTGGAATTCAAGAGCCTTCCCTGCATAGGTGCAGAAATGTGCCCTCAAAACCAGGGCACTGCTGACAGAACTGGGCTTAATGGATAACTGTAATTTTCATGTTTCAAGCCTTGCTTTTTGTGACTTTCTCTGGCCAAAGAGAGACCTCTAGCATGCTCTTTTTCAAACTTGTAATACCTTGTGTCTGTCCTTTGAAATAATCTCTAAGGATCATACAAAACATGCTTCTTGCATGGTTTTAAATCACAAATAATTTTTGATGCATGTGTGTTATCTGTCCATCCTTCCTGCTGTGCCAGTTTAGTCTCTCTAATTTCCTGTTCTTTAGTGGCTTTATCTTCTTTTTCCAATTACTAGGATTTTCTCTCTCAAGTGCCTGGAGTAAATCTCTGGAAAACCGTGTCACGCACAGCTATTTAGATTTTCCAAAATATTTCTTTGGCTTGTATTCAGAGACTATTTAAGTGGCAAATAAATTAATGGGATTGTTTTAGAAGAGGAAATGTTTCTTCATTAGCTAATTTTACATATTAAAGGGGTATTTGAATTTTTGTATTTGATTGAAATGAGTAACCAGTTAATGGATTTGTCTTTAATAGTGTTACATCCTGTCATGAAAGCTTCTGTTCACCTTGCTCACCTTCTTCCACCCAAATGTTATGTGAGTAGCCTTTGGAGCTGCCCCCTTAACTAATGGAGGGACAGACAAGAGATCACTTCTGGAAGTGCTCCTGCTGTGAGGAGCTCCTGGCTTGTTTGAGGTGGGCAGCAAACTCTGAGATGAGTTCATGTTGGGGAAGATAAATCCCACCTAAAGTACTTACAGCTGTACCATTCAGATTTGCTCTTGGCTGGATGAACAAATTGAGTGCAAGGGTTAAAAAATGCTTAGGGCTTGTGTAGACTGGCCTGGGGAGTAAGGGCTGGAGTGTAACTCTGCTTTAGCTTTGTGCTGAACCCTATGCTTTGCATTTGTCTTGTGGGCATCTTGTGAAAAGGCATCCAGTCTGCATGTGAAGAAATTGAAAGGCAGACTTGACTGTTTCCTTCACAATTAATTTTAGTAGTTCACTGCCTCTGATTAAAAACTCTGTACCTAATTGTGTTTGGTTTTAAATTTAAATTATAGCTGAAAATTTCCTTTCTATGTGCTTTTCTTTGCTTGAGTAAAAAGCCTCAAGGACATTAAAATTTCTTCCCAAGGTGATTTTCTTTATTCTTTTTTCTTTTTACCAGATGTTGTAGTCATGTCACCCAGCTATTGGCTTTCATCTCCAAAACAGAGTGAGCGCCTTACACTCAATGCTGAGTTTTCATATAACCTTGAGACAGAATTGTAATTCTCTGCATCATCTCCTGATTTTTGGTGTCCTTTTTAAGTGAGTTATTGGAACTCTTAGTTAATCCTACATCTGTGCAGCTAATACCTTACTAGGGGAGAAAAATTGCATTCTTGCATCCTAATTCCTTTCTATACATCTGAGGATTATGTTTGCTCTTTCCTGACAAAGAATCTTACAGAGACTTGTGCTGACTTGCTCATCCTCTGCTATATCTCATTTCTCTTCAGAGCTTTTGCAGCTGCTGACATTATTCATAAAAATACTGAATAGCACCAGACCTGTGCTTTGTTAATTAGGAACAGTCTCTGCAGCCTGTGGCCTTCAATAGGAAATGGTGAAAGTTTAATGAAAAAGCATGTCTGACCCTGTGTTTCATCTCTTGTATATCATCTGCCTGCAGTTATGCAGTTTTCCCTGGATAATACTGTAAAATTGAGGGAAAATGAAGATTTTTGATAGCTAATTTCCAAGCTCTTTTTGTTGTTTTTCAAAAGACTGAATTATGAAGAAAAGAAACTGCTTCATATCTGAGATATAATGGTATGAATCTTATAGTAAAATCTTTCAAAGAGTAGCGTGAAAAATACTGATTAACATCTTCATTCTTCCTCATTCCATAGCTGCAGATAATAGTTCTTAGAATTTTTTTTCAATAGTATTGTAAAAAGGTTGTATGTTGTAGAGAATTCCAAGGCTGCAGAGTTTCTTTTGTAAAGCATCACAATGAGTTAAAAAACCCAAAAAACCACAAACCAACCCTGTAACCTCCTCCAAAATAGTGGTGTATTTATCTACACCATTATATCCCTGATAGTGTATCACACTAAATTAATTAACTAAGCTAAGAAGAGAAACAGCTTTTTGGGTACTAATGTACTTCTTAACCAAATCCCTTTAAGATGAGGGTGGTGGTGTGTATCTAAATCTGTGTGTTCATGTAATGTCTTTGAATGTCAATCTAAAATAATGAACATTATCTGGGGCTGTTTGGACAGAAGGATTCTGTTTTGGGAATGCTGAAGCTTAAATCAGAACAAATCTGAGTTTTCTGAGCAGTTAAATTTATTCAGCTGGGAGAGAAAATGTCAAATGAGCCAATGCTGTCATGGCTTCACCACTCCCAGGTGATCTGAAAGGTCTGGAGTGCTATACTTCAAAACTAAGCAAAGTAACATTGCTATCTCTTTCATTTTCTTTCTTTCTTTGTTGTTTTGTATTGTTTTTGTGGTTTTTTGGGGGTGGGAATCACCTTTTACTGAGGAGGAGAAGAGATGGGCTGAGGGTTGGAAGGAGTTCTGGCAGCTCTTTAATGAGCAACTTTGTGAAGAGCAGATGTCTCAGTGCTCTTAAGATGCAAAAGTCATTTTTCATTGGCACCATATCTGTTTCAAATCAAGCCTGCCAAGGTAAAAAGGGTGGTAATTGAATCACACTTTGTTAAGCAGCAGTTTTCTCTTTTTCTGAGAAGAAATGAGCAGGAGCACAACTTGAATTGTATTTGCACTGAACTCCTTTGGTGCAATTTAACTTTTCAGCTTCCTCTAATTTTACCCCCAGCCAGCTTGGGTACTTCAAATCAATGGTTATGGCAACTCAGGTGATTGTCAGGGTTCTACCAGAGGGTGAATAGCACCTCAGTGATCTAAACCTTGCACAGGGCTAGGAGATCATTCATGTCCTTGAAATCATAGAATGGTTTGGGTTGGGACTTTAGATATCACCCAGTTCTGATTCCTGCTGGATTGAGTTGTTTAAAGCCCTTTACAGCCTAAAATATGCCTCCAGGGATGGGGCATTCACAGCTTCTCTGGTCAACCTGTGCCAGGCCCTCACCACCCTCACAGGAAGGAATTTCTTCCTAGCATCCAATCCAACCCTCCCTTCTGTTGAAAGCAGTCAACCCCTTGTCCTGTCACTCCAGGCCCTTGTAAAAATTCCCTCTCCAGCTTTTGTAGCCCCTTTAGGCACTGGAAGGTGTCACTGTGATATTTTGTGAAAAATCCCTTCACCAGAAATTTCTTCTCCTGGGAATCTGGGAAGCCTCAGCTTCTCTCTGTTTTGCTGCTTTGGAATGTGATTTGGAGAATTGTTTACTCAGCATGGGAATTGTTTTGACTTAATGACCAATCCCAGTCCAGTTGTGTCAGGACTCTGGTCAGTCACAGGTTTTTATTATTAATTCTTTTCCAGCCTTCTGTCTGTATCCTTGCTCTACAGTTTCAGTATATCATTATCTTTTAATATAATATCATATAATAATAAATCAGCCTTCTGAGAACATGGAGTCAAATTCTCATCTCTCACCTCATCCTGGGGACCCAACACCACAGCAGGAAGGGGCTCTAAGCTCTCCCCAGAGCCTTCCCTTCTCCAGGCTGAACACCCCCAGCTCTCAGCCTGGCTCCATAGCAGAGCTGGTCCAGCCCTCTGAGCACCTTTGTGGTCTCCTCTGGATTTGCTCCAGCAGGTCCAGGTCTTTCTTAGGCTGGATGCAGTGTCCCACCTGGGACCTCACCAGGGTGGCTCTTCAGACTGTGAACCAATGGTGAAACTGTTAATGGCTCAGGTTTTTTGTATGGAAACACTTAAATTTTGTTGAAGTATTTTTTGTAATGTTGGATAAACTGGAAGCTGAGAAGAGTCTCACTTAAAAAAAAAACCATTTTATTTGGAAACAAATTCAAGTATACATTTGATTTAGCAGCAGAAGAAATATGTTTTTACAGGCAAGCACCCAGGTGTTAGAATTCTGCTGAAAAACCTTTTTCAAACTGATTCTTTAGCTGCAGTGTCACTGCTTATCCATCACCAGCATCACTTTCCCTAGTCATACTATTTTATCCCAAGAAGTGGAGGACTGCAGAGAATCACCTGACCTTGCAGGTCATCAGAAAGTAGTTTTTCTGTTGTTATCACAGGAATTTCATCGAGGCATCTCTCCTGTTTCACAAAACTTTGTCCAGAGAGAGGTGTGTATGTTTGTACTATCTACTTTGCTACTTAGAAAACTTACAAATAAAAAAAAGTGATGTGCAATCTGATGCAGAAGGAAGAGAGAGAGGAAGAATCTTGTGTAAGTTTAGAAGAAAGTTTTTGGGGGCGAAAGGCCTGTGGCCATCATTAGTCAAGGTGTACTTGGAGAAGGGAACAGGAAGCTCAGTCTTCATGGAATTCCCATTTGGATATAATGAAGGGATAACAACTCCATTGTGCTTTCTGTCAAGGGACTGCACAGCTGGAAGGGAATGACAGGAATAATTTGGCTCAGAGTCCAGGGGAATTTTCCTGTAAGGAGCTTGAGATGGAAAAATTAATTGGAAAGTGCCAAGAGCCCTTTGGGAAGATCTTTTCTAAGCGACTGTTTGCACAGGAGCAATTGCTTCCCTGCCTGAGCTGTAGAAAGAGGAATAAATCTGTTGGGTTTATGAACCCCCTGATTATTTACCCCTTTGAGTACTGGCAGTTCTGTACTGGGATAGCTCAGCTTTGACAGTGCAAGCCATTAAATTTATATACAGGTGCAGTTTAGCATGTGAGTCTAAAGATAACTGCCTGATTTGTTAACACAAATGTGTGTTAACAAATTTAACACAAATGTGTGGAAACCCTGGTATGTTTTGAGCTCTGTAGCTAATGAACTTTGCAATCAGACCCTAATTTAAATCACATAAATATGTTGTCTTGTGGGTATTTTTGTGGGATTTTTTTGTTTGTGTTTTTTTTTTTTTTTTTTTTTTTAAACCTAGCATTCAAATCTGTCATTAATTTAAGCACAGCGTGTTAACTGGAACACTGCTCTGTATAGCCTGTAGGTGCTTATTTGCTAAAACAAGATAAAATATTGCAATTGTTTTGCTTCAGTGAGGATGTAAACAATTTAATTGGAAGCTAATTAGTTACTGGTTTCTGGCGTGATGTGTTGATCAGTTGGCAATCCAAGTGCTGCTATTTCTCTACATTTTGGTTGCTCCCTGATGTCCTGGAGATTAAATGCAGGTGACCCAGGGTACACCTTTTTTGCACTAGTAGATCTTAATGTGTCCATTGTTTCTAAAATATCTTTTACAGGTGAATGCTGCATACATACAGTAATAAAAAAAAATAATGTTGAGTGGAAAAGTACTCTTTGTGTATGTGGGTTTTGGTGATGACGCCTGATGTACCACAAAGCTTCAAAGGACTTCAGTGACCACTCAAACCTTGATATATTTGTAACTCCTTTGTTGTGACAAACAAGAGGTGCATTAGCTTCTTCAGTTGAGATTATCTCAAATGGAAGTAGCACCTTTGCTGTTTTTGTTTGGTTCAGCTGCAGCAAAAGGGGGTTTCACCTTGGCTGGTTTAAAACTTCAGAATATTTTAATTTGGTTTTTATTTTAGGAGATGGAATGGTTTGCCAGTAGTAACAAACAGCTTTCTGTAGTGCTCTTAAAATAACATGGTCATTTCAATGACTAATAGCATTGCACAGTCTATTAGAGTGATAACACTGCACCATGTGATTACAGTTTATATTTTTTTCTTCTGCAGTTCCAATGTTTTTGTTTATAATTATTTTTCCTTTCAATTTTCTTTTATGGAGACATATGTTGCTTATTAAGCAATCCACTGTGCAGTTAAGTACAGAACTTGATTATTTGCCAGGTTTGTATCAGCAAGGCTGATGTTATAAATACTTGTTAGGCAGAACTACTGTGAGCTTATTCTTGCAACCCTGCTTTGACCAAATGAATTCAGTAGCATTGCCAAAACCTCCACAAAGAGCTGCAAGCTCTTCTGTTGGGACTGTTTATCTGCCTAAAGGTAGGCTTTTATTGAAATCTGTGGTGGATGTACTTGAGGTAGACTATAAACTGTTATAAAAATAAAGTATTAAAGCAGCTGCATGCCAGATTGTATACTGTAAGTTAATAAAAAAAGAGTCTGCAGAGCAAGTGGAGATTTTGGTACTATGAAAGGAGAGAATCACACATAGGTGTGGTGGTGGTGGCAGCACCTAAATAAGCAGGTTTGTACATAACTCCAGACCTTCCTTCTTCAGGCTTTGGCCAAACTCAAAGCTTTTAGCCCCTGAGGACCATGCCAGCATCATTTAGGTGAGAGTCTTTGTCAGCACCAGGAAAGACTCAGGTCTGTGAGACTGTGCAGTGACTCTGTTTTGAAGGGTGGTGTGAAAGATAACACGGCTGAGTGACAAATCCTTTAACTAGCTCATTGGTTTTTTTCTTTAATCAAGACAGATGATCAAGCTGCTCTTTTTTGTGTGTGGATGATATTGTATCATTTCTGTGCTGGAAATCCTCATGCATCCAGGCAGAGGAAATGGGCTCTAATGAGTACATCTCCAGTCAGACACTGGCTTAATGGATCATAATGGGAATTGAGTGCTTCAGATTTCTTATGGAAAAGGCAGAATCTGTAACAGCTGTTCTTTGAAATAGAATTTTTCCTTCCAGCAAGATATGAAAGAGATGAAGAAAAGAATGTGTGGAATCAATCCCTGCCTGTTAAATCTCATCCCTCATTGTAGCTTAATTTGCATTGATCACCTTTCAAAGGATGGTTTATTTCTCCAGCATAGCTGCGCTGTTCCATTTCTTCCCCAAGACTGTTGCTGTCTCCCATCTCCTCTGTGGAAGCACCCTCCTTTCTATCTGTAGCCATGCAGGTGGTACTGGAGGGATAAGTCAGGAGGAATGCCTGAATTCATGGGAGATGGGAGAACAAATCTGCTTAAAACTCCTTTACTCAAACAGCAGATGTTGTGTGGTGCTGGGGCCAGTGGTTCTGTGTGTCTGCATGAGGAAAAGGAGAGAGGTAAAGCAGCCATGGCAGCCTACCCTGGCAATAGTTTTCTATTTTTGTGTTTCCTACATAATTAACTAGCTCTGCCTGGATCTCTTTGCTCATCATCCAAACAGCTGATTTCCTGAAAATGCTTCCAGTTTTGTTCTAGCCACCTCCAGCTCCTGCTGAGATGTTTCTGGAAAGGAGCCCTACCCTAAGGAAGCACTTTAGAATTAACCAGAGTGGTGGTGGTGGCTTCCTGCTGGCACTGGATGACTCCTTGCTTCCCACACTTTCAGCAGGCCTTTGCCAGACAAAGGGATGGCTCCATAACACTGCAGAGCAGATCCAAGCAGTAGTCTGGAACAGAGCAGTCACTCTGCTCCTGTGGTGCCAGCTGAGCCAGTCACAGGGTAAGGGATGGCTCCATAACACTGCAGAGCAGATCCAAGCAGTAGTCTGGAACAGAGCAGTCACTCTGCTCCTGTGGTGCCAGCTGAGCCAGCCACAGGGTTACATGAAGGAACAAAAGCAGCTTCTGTCTCATGGCAGCAGCTTGTTCCATGAAGCACGTGCCTTCTGCCTTTTTACAGGCTGGTTTGTGGAAAGAAGGAGAATTCAGCAATGACTGCCTTGTTTACCAAAAAGTATTTGTGTATCCACTTGTTTAAGCCATTTAGACTTAATCTGGTGAATGAGTTGCTTAAAGGAGGATGATGAATGTATGCAAACCACATTGTCCAGCTGAATCTTGTTTACTGTGCTGAAATGTCAACATTATTTTCTGCTGCTATCTTGAAGTGTTAGTATTTCTGTCTTCAGACAATGCAGCATTGCTGGAATAGCAATGAGGAGTCAGCAGACTTCTGAAGCTCATAAGTCCTTATATAAATCCATGTGTAAAATTCACTTTATTCCTGTCATTTTAGCAAATAAATGAGATTTTGGTGTATGTCTATCAGAATACCTGATTTTCTCTTCACTATTTCCAGTGTCTTTATCCACATAAGAAGGAATAAAAAACTTTATGGAACTTAATTAGTAATTAGTTCTTAGGCAGTAGATACTAGGATGTGACTTCTGATTGACAAGTGGGAAAATAACATGTTTGTTTAAAATTAAGGATACTATCAAAAGTGTTTAAAGTCTTAAGTGATGGTGCTGTCTGCAAAAATCTGATTTTTCTGTGGTGTGGAACAAGCCAATTACACACTGGAGAGAAACATGGATTATTTATTTCAGAGTCGTGCAATCCAAGGTGCTTGGTGGAATTCCACAAATGAAGCACATCAGCTATCAACATGTTTTACTACTTCTGCATTTTAGCAAGGAAAAACCAGTAATTATTAGGAGAGTTATGTAACTTGTAGCCAATTAAGAGTCTTCTATCAGTGATTCTCTTGCTTCTCATGCTGGTTAGTCCATGTGCTCAGTCTTTGACTCCCCTTTGGTTGGTGGTCCCGATCTCCCCCTGCTGGAATTACCTTTTATGCAGTTGAAGCTGATTTCAGCACAATTGCTTTCTTGGGTTTATCAGTTTCTTCCTTATCTTAAGAATTCTGCCTGAAGACTTTGTGGCCCATAAATTCTGCATTCTTCCTGTCTGCTATCAGTGGGCATCCTTCTTCCCAAGGTTTGCTAATTTACCCCTAGGTCTGAGAGCACTGAAGCATATCAAGCCCTGAACTGTACCAAGGCAAGTCTTCCAACAAGTAATCTGTTTTTCTCACACATGGAAGTCACTTAGAGCTTGCTTATTAGCTGCTGTTTCATGGATTAGATCTCTGTTCTTGTTGATCAGGCTTGAAAGTATGCAACAATCAAAGAACATCCTTTCTTAAGAAAAAATTTACATATTCCCCATCTTGCAACAGTGAAGGTTTTTTTCACGTATTACTTTAAAATTGAGTCTTTATCCTGGTTTTAGTGACAGAACACACTTCTTAAGCTTGAGCCTTGAAGATACAGCTAGGCGATATCTGCAAGTACTTGTTTGCAGCAGCAGAGTTGGGCATTTGTAAATATCTTAGGGGCTCAGTTATTTAAAGGTTTGACCTATCAATCTTTAAAACTCTGCCAGAAGTAGTTATGCCAGTGAATGTTTGGTCCCAAAGGATGACAGTAAAATCCCAGTGTCCATCAGAGCAGTTGCTGCTGCTGTAACCAACTTGTCTGTCCTTATGGGGGCAGAGGGAGACACTCCACAGAGTGTCTGTTGGAATTTGTTGCTATCCAGGTCCCAGAAGGGAGAAATGGGGTCTGGGGACAGAGCCCCCACGAGCCTGGAGGAGGGTGGCTGTGAGCAAAGGCTGCATGTTGCCTCCTAGCCTGGCTCTCTGCATCAAAGCCACCTGGAGAGGCAGAGCTTCTTGCTTTCTGGTTTTTACCTCAGTGCAAAAAAGGAAAGCTTGTGGCAGGATGGGTGATGTGTGCACTTGCTGCTCATTCCCCAGTAAGAGGCCAAATGTGCCAAGACCTAATGAGACAGATGCACAGGGAGTCAGAGGAATGAGGACCTTGAAGTGATGGGAAATATTATTTCTGGGGATCAATGCTTTTGGGAGGGTTGAATGGGAAGCACAGGCTAGAGAGGAGGCATCTTAATTAGCTGTGGTTTTCTGTGGCTTGTTGTTCAGTAGTTTTGGCTCTTCCACAGTGCTGGATAACTTTCCAACATCAGCCATTACAATAAGGAGTTCTTTACTGTGTGATATTTTAGAAGAACTTCAAATAATATCAGAAATTAATTGCTTATTCTCTCTTCTAATTTATATCCTCTAGAAAAGCCTGTTAGACTAGGTAGTTTGAATTCTAGTCACCCTCTAAGATGCTTTGTTGTGTATCTGATCTGGGGGATAGATAATGATGGTTTGTACCCACAGTTGTTATCACCTGTATCTTCCAGGCTGATCTGGAGGTGAAATCCAAGTTGTTTGGAAGTAACACCTGATTGCTGCAGGAATTTTCTGATAAGGGTTTTGGAAAAAGGAAACCAGGTCTTGGTATCTGAAGGTTGAGCTGAAAATTTGAGCCCAATCTTATCCACAGTATATTTTTAAATCGTGTTGGAGTTGTTCACAAGGATTGTAATTGTAAATTTAAAGGCTCTAGTGCAAGAGGCTGTATGAAATTTGGTTCTCTGCCTCCAAGTCCTGTCCTAGGGCTGCAGGGTGAATCCTCTACCTGCTGATATTGACAACACCTGTAAAGAAAGAGAACAGTTGGAGAACCTCAGAATCCCACAGGCAGCACAGCACCTGTGTTCTCTGGAAAACTCCAGATACTTGCATTGTGTGATCTCCTGAGCTGGGGTTTCCTTGTGTGTGTGGTACCTGGATGAGCCTGGTGCTGCAGAGGAGGTGCTGGAGTGTGTCTGAGCTGCTCCTGTAGCCCTCTTCAGCTCAGTCTGCTCCACAGCAATCTCAGATGTGCCAAAATAAACCCTGCTGAAACACCTTCAGCTGAACTCAGCAGTTCTAAGGGCTCTGAGGGTCTCTGGTAATGCTTGTTAGCTCTAAAGAGGATTCTTGATTGGTTAGTGCTTTTACTGCCTCTGTGCTCTTAGCCTGCAAACCTTGTTGAAGGGACAGAGAGGGGGAAGATAGGGCTCAGTCAGTGGATTAATTTAGAAAATGCATCTTTGAGAATGCTGGCTGTCAGGGAAACCTCTGCCTTTTGGAAAAATCTCTTAGAAATCTCCAGGAATTGCCACTTCAAGATGTTTCCACTCTAATTGTGTTCTGTCCTTAGTTAAACCTCAGCTCTTGCAGAGCAGGTTTGCTCTTGGGCACTTTCATGGTCAAGAATCAGCATGTCTGAAATTGGGTATTGTTCTATGCAGTAGGGAGAATTGTGGGCTTCAGTGGTCAGAAAACATTGTTTGATTTTAAACATATTTAATGATCCTTCTTGGATGTAATATTGTTGCTTTATTCTCTCTGTCAGCCTGTATCTTTTGATAATTCATAATGAAACATGGGATGCTTTGTAGCTTAGTATTTTTAAAGAGTATCTAGCATAGCAAGACCATTTGTGTTACAGTGATCCAGCTAGTAACAATTAATAAAACTTCCTGAGGTTTTTCTCAGCTCCTTCTTCCAAGTGCACTGAGCCTTTAAAAAACTCATTTATGGCTCCTTCTTCCATTATTCTTAATACAATATGCCTTTGCAATGAGTAAATTGTTGTTGTTGTGGCTGTAAAATAAACTGATGAAACAATTCTTGAGTTGTTGATCTGCACTTGGCTCCTCTTGGACAAGTGATTTTCCTTTTCTGAACTGGAATATGGAATACCTGTCCATGAGAAAATAGCAAGGCAGGAACCTTAGGGGTGGGATTTAGTTTACTGTCTAAATAGGAATATCTGCAATATTTGGGAGTTTGAATTTCAAGGTTTGATATACACCTTTAAACTAAAAGACAGAAAACATGATGAGCAACTAAGAGGGAGAATCTAATTAATGCTAAATCTGAAGCATACTGCTGTGACTAATCCATCCAAGTTGTGCATGTTTGGGTTATTGTGAAGTGACCTTTACAGCATTTGAAGGGCAAAAAATATTTGTAAACAGTAATTAAAGCTTTATGTTGTGATTTGGCATACCTAATATACTTTTAGTTGTGCATTGACTTTCCCAAATGAGCTACTTTCTGTGTTAGCAGCCAAAAAACCCTTCCATGGCAAAATTTTCTCTGCTTCTTATTCCCTGTTTTCTTGAAAGTGGTTGTAGTTTTTTTTTCCAGTTAAGATGGAATTGGGTAATTTTGTGTCAGGGATGGAAGGCTTGGTCCAAAGTGGCTGAGATTTGATGGTTTGCATTCAGTGCAGCTGGGTGTGGAACCCCGAAAGCTTTTTTGGGGGATGGATGTGTGGCAGGCAGAGTGGAAGCTTTGCAAGGTCATCAGGGAGAGTCATGAGGTGCAGAAGGACCCTCTTCTTTCCCAACACCTCCTCCTCACAGAGCAGCCTGGGTGCAGCTCGATCCAGTCCTAGTCCCAGACTGAGTCAATGTTTGTATCTGAGGAGTTGTGGAGTATAATTGAACCTTTATACAAGTTTGTCCTGCAGGATTGAGGATGGCAAATCAAATACATTAATACAAATTATTTTAATTGAGTATGATAGTGGTTAGACTAAAATATGTTAATCTGAATTGCAGAGCATCCTGCTGCAGTGTTGATACACAGCAGGTGATGAGTTCTGTTTGTGCATCTGTTCCATTATTTATTTAAGAATTGTAATAGCTGAATGCAGCTTCTTAGAATTCCTCTGGTTTTCAGGAAGTGTGGCAAAGAAATTCCTACTAAGAAGCTAAACTTTATAAGTAGTCTTAAAAAATAAGTAATTCCACGGTGAGTGATGCTTCTGCTTCTGGCATCAGCCATGTGTGCACTCTATATCCTGACCACAGCAGCATTATTGGATTTGGAAGCTGCAGAAAAAAGCTTAGAACTTTTGGTAGGTTTTCAAAGTAATGGTTATGTTAGTAAGGCTGTAAGAAATGAGGTGAGCAAGGAAATGTGATAACTAGTAAGAGCAGAAGAACAAATGGTGAAAAGTAAAGAAGCTTTTTAAGGCAAGGAGGATGCTTGTTTCATCTGGCAAGATTTTGTAGTGCTCTGGCAAAATCAGGAGCTGTGCTGTAGTCTTTACTGTAGACTGCCTTTGTGTGGCCTTGAATTTGATGTTAGCTGAAATCCATGAAATATCTTTATAAGAATAGGTGAATTTATTAAATTGCATTCATTGAATAAAATTAAATATTCTAATATACCTAGGAAGTCTCAGAGTTTTTGATTTGTTGCACTTTTTGTCATGTCCATAGATTAATTGGATAATGTTATGCTTAGGCATGTAGTTAATTGGGGAACCCCATGATTGGTCTGAATAGGGACTTTTTAAAATGGGCCTCTAGGATAAAACCTTCTTGCTTACAAGTATATGATAAAGCCTGGGCAGAGAGCAAAGCACAGCTTGTGTTCCTGGGTGTGGTTTTTAAAATTTTTTTTTTAGAGATGTCTTAAAATTCCATTAGTTTACATTTCTGCCACAAATACATGTAATTTGTGAAATTCCAAATTTGTCACTGGGTCTGTTCCTAGGCTTTCCAAGGGTATCACAGCCACCTGCAAAAGAGCAGAAAAAAATGGCTTTATGTCAACACTGGAAGCACATTACCAAGAGACTTTAACCCAATTGTTTGTTTGGTTTTTTTAAAATAATTTTTTGGTGCTGTGCCTGCAGCTTCTTCCTGTGTGGAGAAGTGATAGGTGCAACTGTAGTATGGCTGTCATAGAGGTGCAGCTTGTGCTTCCACATTTCTTAGGTTGAGCAGAAGCCCCTTGGAAAATGAGGTTCAATCATTTTATAGCCTTTGTGTTTAACACATCATGTTAAATGTATTTGTCCTGTCCTTTTGGCAGTGATAAATGGCTTATTGGATCAGAGGTCTGGGATAAATCAATAAGGAAACTTCTCCTTCAGAATTCATGTGTCTGCTGGTACCTGGAGGGATGTTACTGAGCATCAGAGATGAACTGAAGAGCTCTCTAGCAACTGGCAATCTGCTCTTTTTATCAGATAAGCACACAAGAGTCATGGAGGAGTTAAAATATAAGCAATTTAGATATAGAGTAGATAAGTAATCACTTCATGTACCATCTATCCAAGGGTGAGGCCTCTTGCATGGATCTAAAAGCAGAGGTTCAGTGGAGACTGGAAAATGTCTCATCCAAGCAATCACCTGTGTCAGCACCTCCTCCTGCACTCAGTAGCATGAATAATTGAGTTATTTGTAAATGTCAGTAAGAACTGCTTTCAAAGATTCCTTTACATTCACTTTCTACTCTTGGTACCTGGGCTTTCCTCCTGCCCCCCAAAAGGATTTAGGTACAGGTGATTCTTTCTTTCATGGTGGCACCATTGCAGAGCCAGTGTTGTGGTGGAAGAAGTGCAGTGGCAGTAAAGTCCACTCTGTCCCTATTCCTCCAAATTCTGATGTCAGTGGAGAGTTGTGGCTTTTCTCACATCACCTTATCTGTACGTTGCTGCCCTGAATGATGTGCAGAGGATGTTTTGCTTTGTACTTTTAGGGTGATTTTATGTTGTTCACAACGATGGAATGCCACTGTAATTTTTATGAAAGGTTCATTGTAGGGTGTCATCGGGGATTTAGGAGTCTCTGCTGCCAGGCAGAAGTAGGGATATTTAATCACTTTCATGTTTGTGCTTCTCAATTTCCTGCTCTGACTTTGCAAAACATGGTTTATCTTTGCTGCTCAGAACAGCTCAGGGCTGTGGGAGCCAAAGCTCTCCTAAGCCAAGGGAGGCTGATGTGAAGGAATTCTGGGGAATGAAGGGACTCACTGGCACTGCTGTTCCTGGGGGGAGCTTGCTTTTGGGTCAGCAGTGCTGGTGTTCCTGAGGGAAGGGGAAAAGAAGCAGAGAAACTAATTTAGGAGCATGTCAGGGCTGAGGGATGCCAGTCCTATCTCTAAAGCAACAGGAGGGTGGTGACTTGGTGGTGAGGCAGTTGAGTGTGATCATGAGCTCTTCTCATTGTAACATGTGCCATTGCACTGAAAATGTATTCCCAGGCTTTTGCAAGTAGGAGGAAATATTAAATTAAGGGGAAAAATAAAGCCAGCTTGTGTTACTCAAGTAAGGACTGCCTGGTGAGGTGCTTGTTGGGCATGGGGGTAGTGGGCATGACAAGGTGTTTGGACAGGTTCCTGGGAAGGGAAGAGGAGCACTCAGTGGTCAAGGCATCTTTCCTGTATCCATGGTGCAGTGAATCCAGAGGTTCTGGAAACAAACCCTCAGCCCTGCTCTATGTAGGTCCTGTGTTGTCCCTTATCAGTCACTAGGTAGGAAACAGAAGGGTGGAACCCAATGATGTGCTACTTAAACGTGCACAGAGGAAAACAAAATCAACTTGTTTTGATACATTTAATCTGTATTTCTGCATTAATCCCAGCAACCAAATTACTAAAATGCACAACTAAATGCTTTTCCTTAAAAGAGGATACTGATATAAAATGCATCTTAAATGTAGCAGGAGGGTGACAAATGCTGGGATAATTCAGTGTCAAAGTACAGAGGGAGCTGGAGTAGGTTGGGCTGGCAGAGAAGCTGTGCTGTATTTTGAGGTTTAAAGTCAAATCAGATCAGCAGCCTGCTATAGGTAACAGAAAAATCCCAGTGAGTTCAGGCATGGAAAAGAAAAAACATGGTAATAGGATTATGTTATTATCATCAGTGCTGTGTAGGAAAATGGGGGAGACTGAAGGGATGGGGCACAACAGCTGTGTCATATTGGGATGGGATGCTGCAAATAGGCTTTAAACACTGTCAGTGGCAGCTGCACAGATGAACTAGGGAGGGGATTTGATAGGGGAGAGGCAGCATCTGTTTCCTGAGCATGCAGAGCAATTTCAAAATGTCACAGTAAAGCTGCCCTGTGGTAGCAGCTACAGGGTGCATAAATTCAGCATCTCTGCAGGGGCAACAGCAGTGAGAAGACTCCCCACCAGAAGCTGAAGACAACTCTCAGAGAGCAGAAGAGGAGAATATTTGCTGTGGGGGTTGGCTTTGGTTAGTGGTGTTTGTTTTTTGGTTGGTTGTTTTGGTTTTTCTAAACAAATACTGAAAGGTGTAGTTAAGGGTCAAATCTTTGTGGTGGTTTAAAGACAATGCAGGAGACTCCAAGGAAAAGAATTTATCTAACAGACCCTTGTCTGTGATGTGCATATTTGTTGTTTTTTCAAACGCATCCAAGGAAGTAAGTTACAACACTAAAATCAAATTATTTTATCCCTTTTGCCATCCCAGTGGAGTTTTAAATGCCCTGAAATCTCCCCTAGGAGGTACGAAAGGATTTGTCTTGGTGCCTGTAGAAAAGGTGGCTGGAGGAATAACATAACTAAAATAGATTATGACATGTCATCAGTGTAGCGTGGTGTGCCTTGAAGGACAGAAAAAATGACTTGTGATATGTAGCTGCTCACTGTAATATGATTCACTTAATATGATTTTGCACTTTCAGAAGACTGAAAGGATGGTAAAGGGCAAGAGGGAGGCAGTTTCCAGGGAGCCCAGAAAGGCCATTGTTCTTATCTGGGAGATTGAGTTTACTTTTAATTACAGCATTCACCTTTGGGTGAACATAATAGATGGCAGAATAGCCAGTATGGCTTTTGCAACAGCAAGGCTTGCCCTGTTTATTTATTGGAGCTCTTTGAAGCACATGGTGCACATGTGAACAAAGGTAATTGTCAGCTGAGGTGATATGTTGGGATTTTCCATTGGTAGTTGACAAAATCACCCACCACACTTCATTTAAAAAAAAAAAAATTAAACCCCAACACTGCAATGGACCAGCAAGGTAAATCTTGAAATGAATTAATAATGGATGAAAAAGGACAGAATGTAGGTATCAGTAAAATGGGCAAATCTCATGGTGGAAATCAAGCCCCAGTGAAGGGCTGCAGAGGTTTGTGCTGGAGCCTGTGCAGCTCGATGTATTGATGGGTAACTTGGAAAAGACAGGGAACAGTGAAGTGAAAGAGCTGCTGATGATACCTAAGCATGCAGGGCAGTCAGATGGGACCTGTCTGAGAAATTGCAGACAGGCTTTATGAGGCTGAGCAACTGGGCAGCAGAAGGTCACAGGAGAATCAATGTATTGATTAAACTGCCGGTTTACCTTCAGCAGTAATGCCTTAAGATTGTAAGAGACATTGCTGTGAAAACAGCCTCTCAGTAGTGGGCAAAACCCCCACCCCAAAGCTGAAATCAAGGAGTGGTCATCTCTAAATGACACAGTCTAACTGGAGGAGATGTGGACATGAGCAACAGGGTTGATTAAAGCAAAGAATGGCTCCTGAAAGCGGCAGGATGGACTACAGTACAATTTTTCAGGCTGGACAGGAGCTGCAGTGACAGATGTGATGGAGGTCTGTGGCTGCCAGGCAGGGGATGCCTGGGGAGTGGGTGCTGCTGTGCTCTCCAGCAGAAGAGCTGGCAGCATCCAGTGTGGCTGCTTGGCTGCAGGTTTGAAGCACAGGGAAGAAAAGCATTTCTGCACTGCACAGGGTAGTTGGGCTGTGTAGCTGTCACATGGCCCTCTGCACTGCTTCACACAGTGACAGAATTGGCTTCAGGAACATCTACTGAAGGCTCTTAAATAGGGAAAGGGTATTTCTGGCTCAGAGCTAGAGTGTGTTCTGAGGACCTGGTGCTGCATGCTTTGCCTCTTCATGAGCAGATTCCCTGGGGCTCTGCTGTTGCTGACTGTTGGAGAGCAAAAGGGGGCTCTTGCCTGGCTTGTACAGCATTTCATACCTCACTGAAAACAGAGGACAAGGGAATGTATGACAAATACCTGTGAATTGCACTGCTGTTCTGTAAACTTTGTGGTTTACAGTAGTAATTGCCAACAAATCCTCCTGCCATCCCTTATGTTTCTAGGGCTACTTTTAGAGCTGCTGCCTTGAAAGAAGCAGGGGAGAGCTCTGCTTTTTTATAGGTAAAGCAGGTAGGGCTCTAGCTCCAGCTTATTTGACCTCAGCAAACAGTAGACAGGATCATTGGTGACTGAAAAGGGAATTTAAGTCTTCTTTCTTTTGGGTGTTTTTGAGTTGTGTACTGGGTTGGCTTTTTGGGATCCCTGATCTGACACTCAGCCCAGTTCCATGCATCCCACTGATGATGGGGCTGTGGGAGGCAGGGGAAGAGAAAGGAGCAGGACCAGGGAAGGGTCTTCATGAAAGCAGCTTGAGCTTGGCTTATTCTGTTAAGCTGCAACCCTTGGCTTGCTTGTGGAAGGTACAAACACAATCTTTGCTCAGAAGTTGTATTTATTCAATTAAAATTGCTTTGATTTTTTTGAAAACTGGTATGAAATAACAAGCAGGGTTTCTTAAACCAATGTAAACCTGTTGGCTACTGGCTTAGCTTACTTTAGCAAATAATATCTCTAAAACATGGCTAAAAAAATCCCCAAATTACAATTAATGACAAGAAGTTTTACAATAGGAGTTTTTAAAAAGAGTAATTTTTTGGTTAGGTTGCAAACACTTTGTCTGTATTGCCACAGGGCTCAGAAGCTTCAGAAAAACTTCTTTAGAAATCTTTTATGCCCTTTCTTTGAGAATGTGACCTAGCAACCATTTAAAGAGCTGGACTCTTTAAATGATTTCTATTTTGCAGAGCAGAACAGAAGAATAAGGCTGGCACCAGGAAATATAGGAAGAGACAGGCCCTTTACTTCATACAAAATAGGTCAGTGCTCCCCACTGCCCTGGGGTAACTCGGTGCCCCAGAATATCAGCTGCAGGGAGGATGAGGGTGGGAAATGTGCATCTGCCAGGAAGTGAAGTGTGGAGGTGTTTGAGGGTCCCCAGGATGAGGGAAGAGATGAAAATCTGGACTCCATGTTTCAGAAGGCTGATTTATTATTTTATAATATGTATTATTTTAAAAGAAAATGATATATTAAAACTACACTAGAGAAAGAAGACATCAGAAAGCAAAGAAAGGAATCAATAATAAAATCGTGTGACTGCTCACAGCCTCGACACAGGTGGCTGTCATTGGTCATCAAATAAAAACAATTCACATGCTGGGTAAACAATTCTCCAAATCGTATTCCAAAGCAGCAGAAGATGAAGAAGCTGAAGCTCCCCAGCTTCTCAGGAGAAAAGATCCTGGCAAAAGGATTTTTCATGACATATGTGAGTGACAGTGAAGTGGCTGGGAAGTAGAGAAGCTCATCTGAGGATGGGTGCTGGGTCATGGAAGTTCAGTGGTAAGCTTAAAGAAAAGTTGTGTCATAGTCAAGATGGACAGAAATGACACACTGAGCAATGTAGCAAAGGCTTTTTTGTTGCTGTCTCTTCTCCTTTTTCATACATTCCTTAACTAAATGTGTTTCTTGACAAAGTGTGCAATTAAATCATTGGTCAATAAAAAACTCATTGTGTTCATTGGTACAAAGCAATCTGCATGAACATATTGGGCAAGCATTTACAAAAATCCTGAAGCATGTGTTAGTTTTGTTTCTCTAACTGCAAACATCCCTTGCTTATCTCTGTTCTCTTGGTTCCCATGTGAATGACCTTGTCTTCTTCCTTTCAGTGGTAAACATGAATTTTTATCTACCTCTTTTTCTGCTAATTTGGCTCACAGACCAGCTGCCAGGCCCCCCTCCCAATGTTGCATGATTTGCTGAACCTCACAGTGCTTAGCATTAAATAATTTGCATTAAATAATGCAGATATTGCCAGCAGCTCATTAGGAATGGTGCTGTATGAAATAGTGTTTTTATAGCAAATTGTTTTCCAGTACAGCATTGAAAAGCAAGTTGTCATCCTTCAAACATGTGGTAGAGGTTTGATCCTGCTCATACAGCACATGGGAATTTAGGGTGCTGGAAAGTGGCCTGTTACAAGGGTATGTATGTGCAAAATGGACATGTTAAAAGTTCTATTTTTGAGATAAATTCATCACCATAATTTTTTTCTTTAAAAGAAAACAATTCAAAATAATATGTATCTCTTCAAAAGCAGAACTTTCCAAGTAATGTGTAAATGCTGATAGCATTTACTTAAAGGTAGTGCCAATAGTGGAGACCTACAGAAGGAAATATTAATTGTCCAGATTGAAAATGATCATTATAGTAATTCATGATGTTAATGTTCTTAGTAGCTAATGCTTGACATATAATCAGCTTTGTAGTGGTTTTTCACGACTTCTCCTAGCCTAATTCTGTGTATATTTAATTGAGCTAGCATGGCTAATTCAATTTCTTTTATCAACTCTACCCATGGCAAAGGTCTGTGAAGCTCTTTGCATTGTTGAGCTGGAATGTGAGGGAGACTTTTCCCTTTCCATAAACTCATGGTTTCCTTTACTACTGCAAGGTGCCCTGAAACACATTACTTGTGCTGCAGAGTACATCTTGATTGAATTACACTGCTGACATTTCTGCCTGTCCAAGCTCTCTTGCTCCTTTTAGGTTGTCCTGTGAAACTGCTAGAAATGTTTTCAGGTTTTGCTTTTTGCTTCCCCTTGAAATTGTGATTTTTTAAAAAAAAATATTATTAGTCTGGGTGCATGTAAAAGGGGAAAAAAATTTAAGTACTGTGTGGCAGCAGCTAGCTGATCCCTTGAAAGGTTGGAAGCTCTGAGGAATTAAAAAGCAGGAGTGAAGGCTGGTACTGGAGTAGAGGCATTTTTTAAGTTAGACTTAAACTTCTTTTACTAGAGAAACGCTGTGACTCAGCTTCATTAATCATGAAGGATTGAATTTGTTTATAGAATCTTCTTGAAAAAAGGTTCTCTTTCATAAGTGACTTTATTTTCATCTAGGTGTGCTGCTCTCATGACCCAGACAATCCTTTGTACAAAATATTCCAATTATTTTTCTTTTTCTGTGCTCACTTCAGTGAAAAAGAAATGGACTCTGAAACACTTGAGTTGTGATACAAAGGAGGAGCAAATCTGACTGGTCTAATGAAAATGGAGAGGTGGAGGGCATCTGAGGACTCACTGGTGCTGTCTCCTGCACAGCTGTGACAAAACCCAGCCCAAATCAAAGCACTAAACTGTTCTCAGGTCACCACAGATCCTGGAAGCAGAGACAGTAAAAAAAGTGATTTTTATTTACTCTTTTTTTTCCTTAGAAGAAAAATTTAGATCTCAAAACCACCCTGATATTCACCACTTTTTCTGAACATCCCAGGGGATCTGTAGTTGTCATACCTAAGATTGCAGGTTTTATGCTTGCAGCATAATTTTTTTTCAAACATATCTTCTCTACATCTTCAGATCAGTGATAATGTAACTATTTGGATAGCATTTGAACAGCAATGTAGCTATTTTTTGAAGTCTTTACTAACGTTTACTGTATCAATATCAATACTTTTACAGCAGGAACTCCTGGGAGCAGTGAGACTTTGATGTCCATAAGGATTTCTTTGCTTAAGAGCATTTGCCACCTTGAAGAACAAGCAAAAAACCCTCCAAAACTTCCTTGTAGTTAGCAAAAAATCCATGTCTTCTGTGAGAACATGTTAAAATTTAACTGTACCTGATCGTTACTCTTCAAAATTATTTTTCTGCATGCATTTCTGAAGAAAACAGGGCAGCTTATGAATGCCACAGTTTTTTTTAAGTACACAGAAGTAGTAGTAGAGGAGCAGTAACTTCCCTCAGAGGTGAAATGTGTTTAACCCACTGCATCCTTCATTTTGGCCATCTGGCAGAGGTCCCTTTACTGATGACTAATAATTACTTTTATCCCCCAGGCTTTTACCTGTTTGCAGCCAGGTAAAGTGTAAAGAAAACAAAGTAATCTGAATTTGTAGTGAGGCATCATCCAAAGATAGTGTTCTGAGCTGTAGAACAAGACAGATTACAATTTTAGAAGAGATTTGGCAGGAAAGGAAAGTTGTACGATTTCTAAATGAAGTTTCTTGGCTTTTTGACTCTGACAGATGGGGGTATCATTTTTCAGCATTGAGTCATCTTGTATGTTCTAACTATAGTTATAACACTTTTCTGAAAGGCATTTCATAATTTATTCACTGACAGGAGTTATCACAGCTGTCTGCCAGATGAAGATTTTTCCCAGCACTTAAAGGAATAGTTGTCCCAGTTTAAGTGGGATCCTGCTCTGGATTTCAGAAAAAGAGGCAGGTGGAGCATGGGTGCATTGTTACAGCTCCAAGCCGGCTGTGGCCTCTGCTGCTTGCTGAGAAGGTCAATGAGAGGGGTATCAAATGTGGGGAAGGAAGGAGGGAACAGCCCCAAATACATCATAGTGAGATGGGTGGGACTTAGCAGAAAACAGATGAATAATGAACTCATTTGCCTGCACTTACAGCAAAAAAGGCAAAGATGAATAACCAGAAATGCTGCTGTCTTTGAGACCTAGACAAAATACAGTGGTTTAGACACCTGATAGGGTTGCATCCAAAAAGATGTTTAACCTCTCTTTTCCTTATTAGAAACAATTCTGTTTAATTATGATGGTAAAAGGTGACTGAGACTTGGCTGTGATTTGAGGGAGGGAAAGGAATTGTGCTAAAATTTGTCCTGGTCCTACAGGGGATTGGGAAGAAAAAGGTTTGGGTTTTGGGGAAGGAGTTTAGTAGCAAAAGCTTTTGCCATCAGAATTTGCTGGATCTCTGCAGTTAGTTCTGAGCTTCCTGTGTCTGCAGTGTGGTGACGGAAATAACTCACCTCTCCCCAAATCAGTGGAAAATGGTAAATGTTCAGCATATTTAAATTGGGCAAGCTTAAAATGTAAGACTAGCCATTTGATGGAAAAAATAGTATTTAACTTGCATAGTGAGAAGAGATGGAAAAAAAGAACAAATATTCTAACTACAAGAGCCCTTGAAGTGAGACTGAAATGTTGATTTAGTGTTGCAGCACCTTGTTCTGTAACTCCTGCAGCTCTGCCAGCCTTCCTTGCCCTCCTTCTTGTATGGACATGCCATGCCTTACATGTGGAGATGTCTTTTCCTTTGATGATGGAAGAGCAAATGACTGGAATTGGGCATGACCAGCTTTCTTCTTAGCCAGTACTGTTAGTGACAGCCTTTGAATGCAGGATTTAAAATATCTTTGCTTCTTAAAAAAATAAAGGCAACAACAAAATTCAAAAAACCCCAGCAGCAAAATAGAACCTTCATAATGATGATGGTTGTTGTCCTGCATGACCCTGAGCGTGGTTTAGTATAAAACAAAGAAGTATTTTGCTTCCAGATGGCAGTGTGGAGGAACATTAGCGAAATCAATACCCCATTAAAGATTCAGGCTGCATTAGGTTGGTGTGACAGATTATTTTCTCTGAGTGCTGACATCATGTTTTGTGGTGTCCATTCCTGGATCTCCAGGAGGGAGTGGTGGGGCTGACTCAGCCCTCCTGAGAAGCTCAGTCTCTCAGGAGATCTCCTGCCACGGTGCTGTTGCCTGGTGGAGGCTGCAGCCATGGGGTGTCCTGGCACTGCTGCCTGCCCTGGCCGTGGCGCTGCTGCCTGGGATGCTCCTGGCAGGCCTTGACAGGTGAGGGGATAGAATGTAAGAAAATAAAGACAGTGCAGAAGGTAATCTCACCCCTGAGGAGGTGCAGCTGCACTAATTACCAAAGATTAGAACAGGCCTGCCCTTAACAGGCCACAGCTGTGTCCAATGAGAATGAGTGCTATAAAAGAGTGGGTTAGCTGGGTGAGGAGAGAGATGGACTTTGTTGGCTGTGCTGTGAGGAAGGAGTCAGTACAATGAGGAGCTCCCCATGAGAAATCACCAAGAAGGTATGGGAGCTTTGCAATGAGATGACAACATTGCCAGATGGCTGAGTAAGCTAAAAAGGGGAAGGTAGGTGGGAAGAGGTCTGTAGAGAGCCAGCAGAACAAGGGTGATGCTGGGGAGATCAAGGACAGGGGATTTCTCTGTGGTTGCCTCAGTTATTTGCATGGTGAGGTGTGGTGCAATAGCAGAGTACTGGAGTGGGACTGATGGGCCTCAGCTTTGCTCCTTAGTTACATGTGTCTGTCTGTGGCCTTGAGCAATTTGCACCCAACTCTCCTCATAGGTAAATCAAGAAAATAATGCTTCTTTATCTGTCACAGGCATCTTTTATAAAAAATCCTTTCCTTAGGATTTTTTTTCCTCCTGAGAGGCCTCAGGAACAAAATGTAAACAATGGTTATCTGCTGCTGTGGAATGCAACAGGTGCATCTGTGATTGGTCTCATGTTGGTTGTTTCTAATTAATGGCCAATCACAGTCAGCTGGCTCGGACTTTCTGTCCGAGCCACAAGCCTTTGTTATGCATTCCTTGTTTTTCTATTCTTAGCTAGCCTTCTGATGAAATATTTTCTTCTATTTTTTTAGTATAGTTTTAATATAATATATATCATAAAACAATAAATCAGCCTCCTGAAACATGGAGTCAACATTCTCATCTCTTCCCTCATCCTAAGACCCCTGTGAACACCATAATATTTATCCTTTTATGCTACTGTGAGGTGTCCAACAGAAAGGGGGTGAGTATTGTTATTCACAGACTTGCATCTTTTTCCACCTCTTGTATTAACTTTTGCTGCTTGTAATTAAATATTTACGTGTCCTAGTCTGGGAAGATGAATTTTCCACTTAAAGGTGATGTTTCATGCTTGCCAAATTATTGCTTTAATGATAATTATTCCAACATGCATCAAAGGAAAATGCCAAAATGGGTTTGGGATTAAAAGGCACAATGTTTTTTACTGTATTGTGTACGGTGACTGGTAGGAAAGGATTTCCCAGCTATGTTTATAGGAGACTGTTGGTCTTAATCAACAAAGTACCTTCAAAGCTCAAGAGTGAAGACTTGCAGTGTTGTTCATGCAATTAAAGTGTTTTCATAATTACATTAGCACATCTTGAAAAACTTGGTCAAGTAGGGGAGGTGAGACTTTGTAAAGCAGCTGCATAACTCTTTAGTTTACAGATCAAGTCAGTGATTTAAGTTTCTGACTTTAGATTTAGATTGTTTATACTCTGAGTATTTAATTTTGGATGCACCATTATAAAACTTGACTACGAAATGTGATTTTAAAATGCCTCATCAGCTATTCTTCCTTCAATTTGATTCTCCATCAATGCAGAATTACATCTTCCCCTCAATAATGAAGTAAATAAATCAATACAAATGACTTGCAGTCATAAAGTCTGCTGAGTTATAAGCTTATGCAGCACCACCAAGTCCATAAATACAAGATTTTAGTGCCTCATCCTTGGCTTACAAAGCAGCAAGTTGAAAAGGCAGGTAATAAGGCTGGTGGAAAAGTTATTAAGGCAAAATTTCCGTTCTGGAACAGTCCATATTGGACTCTTTGCTGCTGCTCTGTTTGGAGCATTCTCTATGGGCTTCCCAGTCACTGCTGCTGTCCTCCACAGGGAGTGTGTGGGCTGGGGCTCCCAGGTGCAGTGGTGGCATCCACACGGAATTCCCACTGCTCGGGGCCTCTGCTCCTGCCCTCCTGCTGGCAGGTGTGCTTGTTTGTCTTCTCACCTCTTGGACTTTGCTGTCACTTTCTGCTTTTGGCACCACCCTCAGGGGTTTTTCCTTTGGAAAAAGGAATTGCTTCTCTACGGAGAAATGGATTTCACAGTCTGGAGGAAGCAGGTGACCAGTCACCATTATATATGCTAGAATATATATGAAGCCTATGTATATCTATGCAAATTTTATAAGTTGTAATATGCAATATTTATAAAACTATAGGTTATATATATGTCATATGTGTATGGGGTGTATATATACAAGTTTTTATATAGATGCATAGTTATGCAAATATGTATATACATAAGCTGTATATAAATAAATAGAAGGTTTTATTCCTGTGCAGAAGAGGTTTAAAAAACTGCGCAGATGAAGACTTGTTCTAACTGTGCTATAAATTATTATTTTATTATTAATAATGCATTTATTTTCTGTTGGGTCCTGGAATCTCTGTGCAAGATTATAGTGCTGTATAAAATAGATAGTAATCTCTTCAAGATATAAATGGAATAAACAAGGTGAATTGAAGGTAGAGGAGTAGTATACGTGGAGGACCTGGACTCTGCTGTCCTTTGCTTACAACTACTTATTTTTGTAGGCAAAAGCATTAGCTTCCCAAAATCAGAATAAAACATAATGTATTGATATGAGGTAGCAATTGTTTACTGACATTTTCCCGTTGTAGTAAAAGGGATGTTTGTTTGTTTTAAATTGCCTGTCAGTAAAGAAAAAAACCCTGATGTTGTGGTTTTGGAGAGCAGTATGTGTTACTCTGCTACTTCTGGCTTTAACAATTAAATCAATGGGAATTATGTCATGCTTTGGGGATCTGATGGGTGGTAGTAGCTGAGCAGAGACCTCAAGCCTGCCCAGGCAGTTTCACACCTGCATCGGGGGTGGAGCAGTGCTGGAGGTGGAACCCAGCAGTGAGGCTGTGGCAGTGCACAATCTGCTAATCGGATTTCAGTTCATCTTTAGATCAGATCAGAGGCAGAGCTGGGAAGGAAACTGAATTTTCAGTCTCATTCACTTAGGAATCTCAAGCTTGATGAGGAGTAGGAATAGTTGGGAGCTCAGTTTGACTCATGTTCTGATGGAACCAATTGTTTGATAGCCTTGTCTGAGGGCAAACTCTCATTGCTTTGGCATGATGTGTGTCAGGAGAGCCTGGGCTGTGGCTGCTGAGCTGCAGCAGCCCTGCTCAGTCTGTCTGCAGGTGAGCTGCTGGCTCCTCTGTTTTAAATTACAGGCCTTGTTTCCTGAAATGGATGTTCCCTGACTTCCTGGTGCATGGTTTTAGGAGTTGTTGGGACATGCTCCTGTTTGACTGCCCTTTGAGTTTCTTCCATTCCATGGCACAGCAAACTTCTGTGGCCTCTTGTACATTGCCACAAGAACTAAACCAGACTTACTGATTTACTGAATTCTGATCAGGAAGAGAAAAATAAACCTGGGATGCAAAGGAAATCACTCACTACCTCCCACCATCAGACTGATAAGCGATGGCTACCTGAGGCAGGCTGTCCCCAGTTTAATCCCAGTTTAGTGTTCTGTGGTCTGGGTTAATGCTTTGGGTGTTTGGGGTCACCTATATTCCCTCCCAGATTCTTGCCCACTCCCTCACTGAGGAGGAAACTGGGGAAGAAAAGGCAGCCTTGATGCTCTACAAGCACTGCTCAGCATTTGCCAAAACACTGGTGAATTTCCAGCAGTGTTTTAGCCACAGATACAGAACCCAGCAGCACCTGGGCTGCTATGAAGGAACTCAAGTCCACCCCAGTATACCATGATATAGTTAATTTGAAGATACATTTTTTATCAGCATCTCTACGCTAGTATTTAATTAAGGGGAATTTTTCATGTTAATGAAGTTTCATTTCACTTACTACATGTAACTGTGGGTAGCAGGTAAAATGAAAATACTTGGTTTCTGTTTTATTGCTCTCTGAGATGCAGAATTGAAGCAGATGAAATGTAAATATTAGAAAGAAAAACTGTTTGCTTTTAATAAATGCAAGCCTCATACTTTGCCTTTGCCAAGCCTGCAACTTTATTTGCTGGAATATTTTTTCATTCTTCTTTTCTTAGGTACAGATGATATTCAGATGGTTTTGTAAATGAATTTCCTGTGGAAAGGTTCAGATGCAGGAGCTCTATAACACCTTCTTTAACACCATATTAATTCACTAGGATGGAAGTTTATCATGTCATATAAAATGAAACTCTCTCTTGATGTACACTCCATTCAGGGTAACACCTAATATATTGTGCCCTAATATATTGTGCTTCAGTGACAGCTTTAGTAGGAGTTTCCACTCTTCAGTTCTCAGATGATTGTGGGTATTACAGCTCCCTGCAAGCATTACCTAAGAACCTAAGATGCTGTGGTCTTGCTCTGCTTCCTTGGTTAGACATGGAGCAAAAGTTAAATTGGAGTTCATTGATGCAGAGGATGTAATGCTGTGTTCAGCAGCTGGATAAACTTTTACTTGGCATATTGACAATAATGTTTTCTGGCAGCTACCAGTATGCTTTTCTCCCTTTTATTGTTTCTGCTTCTACTGCAGTAAAAAAGGGAATTTGCATAAGACTTTAAAAACATCATGATATCTCAGAGTTTATGTGAGTTTGGGGGTAAAATTGAGGGCTTTTGCAGATTTTTCCTTGCTCTTTGATCTGTGTTTCTAAAGATGATCCTCAATGCAGCAAGTGCCATGTCAAGGGAAACAGAGCCTGTTGTCTGCTGCTCCTGATTGCACTCTTTGATTCTCTTTGACCACATCTTTTTAGGCCTCACTGATATGAATGGGGGATTTTGAGGCAGAGAAAAGGTGTGTTGTTTTGTTTAAGGTCTGTAAAAGAAAGCTGCTTCTTTAGAAGGCAAGAGGAGGTTGTGGAAAGGAAAAAGGTGTATTTAACTTCGCCCCTGCCTAATTAGGGCTACAGGGAAAATTTTTGATATGAATTTGGGGATAACACTCTCTTAACGGCCAGTCCTACAGGTTTTCTGAGGCAAGATCTAGGTAGTTGAGTAGTCTCCCATTTAAGAGACTGTCTAGCAGTTCCTCTGTTGAAATAGCACAGAAGAGAAATTATGTAGGAAATACAATGTTGATCTAATAATTCTATTATTGATCTTCTAACAGCAAAAAAGTGGCATGCTGCAGGATGAGGAAAAACAGATGCAGAACTGCCAGAGATATGGGTTTAGTATTCTAATCGGTCTTGGGAGCATGCACTTTGAAGGTTTGCATGCTTCTACATGGTTCTGCAAATCATTAAAGAAAAATTGATCAGCTTGTTTTCAGTACTATGTGTCTGTAACTTGTTCACTGTAATGATGCAAGAGATTCCTGGAAAATAAGGTTCTGGTTCTGCATCCTCTAAAGCAAGTGGAGAATGAATCTCATGAGCAGAAAATGTCTGTGTTTGCACCTTCTTGACTTTTATTGATAATTGATTTTGGCAAGCATATTCAAGAAGCAAGTTGTGAAGAACTTCATGTCAAGATCTGTTTGATACATTTCTTGAAGTGGTACTTTGAGTCCTTTGGAAATATGGGGGGGGTATAACAATACAATTAATGGGGGAGGTAGAATGAGAAATTCAGCCTGTTTAAGGATCTAAGTGTTGCTGGTGAGGTACAGCTTCTTGGTTCTCTGCCATCTATGATATAATCACTCTGCTTTACCATGTGGTTGGAAGAAGTCTGGCTGTTATTTCTACTTCAGATGTTCTACTGCTACTTCAAACCTTGTATCCTCAGTTAAACATGAGAATTTGTTCTTCTTGCAATTATAAGGTGTAAAATGTTAATCTTCTGTGTTTTCCTCCTCTTTCCTCTGTAGTAAAGTTCATTAGCATCATTCTTGGTAATTAACTGTTTTATTAGTAAGCTTAATGCATGTCCTTAATTCCCTTTTAAGCAGAAACAGAATGTCCTGGTTTGGTTTGGGACAGAGTTTTTTTTCTTCAGAGCAGCTGATTTGGGCCTGTTTGGGTTTGTGACTGAAACAGTGATGGCAACTCAGGGATGTTTTGGTTACTGCTGAGCAGGGCTGACATGTTGTCATTTTATCACGGGGTTTCATACCTTCTTGGTGTTTCTCATGGACATCTCCTCAGAGCACTGACTCTTTGTCCTTCACAAAGCAGCCACTGACTCCAGTTCCCTTCTCACCCAGCCACCCCACTCTTTTATAGCATCATCTTCTCATTGCTCACAGCTGTGGCCTGGGAAAGTCAGGCCTGTTCCTTATCTTTGATAATTGGCCCAGCTGCAACTCCCTGGCGGTAAGATTACTTGCTACACTGTCTTTTTTTTCTTATATTCTATCCCCCTACACTGACAGACAGTCAAAGCCTTTTTTGCTTCTTGCCCACCCTCACTGGTGGGTGGGCTGGGCTGCACAGGGAGTTGGGAGTAGACACAGCTGATCCCAGCTGACCCAAGGGATATTCCAGACCATATGGAATCAAACTCAGTGTATAAACTAGGGGGGAGCAGCAGCAGTGTGAAGGGGAGGATGTTCACAGTGATGACATTTGTCTTCCCAAGCCAGTCAGGTGTGATGGAGCCCTGCTGTCCTGAGCATGGCTGAGCACCTGCCACCAATGGGAAGTGATGAATGAATTCCTTGTTCTGCTTTGCTTGTGTGTATGGATATTGCTTTAGCTGTTAAACTGTCTTTTGTCTCAATCTCTATGAGGTTTTTTTCCCTTTTTACCCTTCAGATTCTCTCCCTCATGCCACTGGAGGGCAGTGAGAAAGCTGCAGTTTGGGATTTTTTTGCTGTCTGGGGTTAAACCATGACCCAGTCCTAGATTTAAAACTGTAATGGCAAATAAAAAATTAATGGACATTCATTCCTTCTGTCCAAGGTGGAATGGTTTATCTTTTGGGACAGTCAATAACAGTGCTATCCCATGCCTTCAGGTAAGTTACTGTCAAGCAGGGAAACAAAATTCCTGTCTCCCTTCCTCTCTTATCTGTGGGAGTGCTTGGCTGAACTTTGTCCACCCACCAATGTCATTGGCTCTGCCCCTGAGGACAGCCCCAGGTGATGGGACTGAGGTAAAGGCTGCCTTTCAGGATGAAGTGGTTTGACAGTTGTTTTGAGCTTAAAATCCAAATTTGACTTTCTGACTTTTTTGTGTGTGTCACAATGTTCTCATGCTGAAAAGATGCAATCAAGCCAGTCTTTGATCTCAGACATTGTCAAAGCAGATGGAAATTATTCTTTCAGGGGAAGCTGGGAGTTACAAGAGACCAACTGTAGGTGAATATACATTTTGCATGCATATGTTCTTTAAGCATAATAAATTCCATTTTTTTTTCTTGTGTACTGAGTCAAAATCCTCCAGGGTAAATCAAGGGGTTCCTGCTGGCATCCACAATCTCTTCATCAGGGTAAATGCAAGTGGTGGTGATGTATGAGGTGCTCTAGATTTAGGTGAAATCAGTGGTTTCAGTGGCATTTTGGAGTGCACCTTATTCTGTATGGCTGAAATTTGTTGTTTTTGTGTACATGTGCACAGATACTGTTGCACGTCTCAATACTGTTTAAACTGAAGAATCTGGGCCCAAGTTAAAAATACTTTTAAATTGAACAGACAAGTTCTGTAGCTGAGTCCTTATTTGAAATTTTAGTAGTGTTTTTCAAATGGTTAAAAGAAAGAGAAAACATTTTCATTACTGTGGCCTGAAAATAAAAAAGCAATCTCTTGATCTAAAGAGAAGCAAACTGATTATCATCAAAATCCGATAATGAGTGAGTACAAAGAGCTGATTTTCATCTCTCCTGCCTTTTAAAATCAAAATTATTTTTGCTTGAGTTCAGTCACAGACACTTTTACAAAAGGAAGGACAAAAGGGTCAGGCTGAGGACAAAGGACTGAGAGTGTCATGGGGAGCAATCCCTGAAGCAGCAGAAGTGCTTGAGGTGCTCTTGTGAGCAGGGAAGTCCTGAGGGTTGGTGAACTTGCAGGGCAGGGCTGAAACTCAGGCAGGAGCTAAAGACGAATTTGCAAACAGAGCAATCAAGGGATATTGGCAGCTCCAGGACGGGTAAGGGCAAGGGAGGGAATGAGCAGTGTAGGACTGGAAGGATCCAAGGGATGCTTGTGTCCTCTGTCTGGAGATGCTTGGAGCAGCAAAGCTAACATCACCCAGGGCTGCCAGCTCACATCTAAGGTCCTGAGATCATACCATGCCTGGATTACTTTGTCATAAGCCGTCGCTGCAGAGCCTCAGGAGCTGAAATTGGACTGTCATTTTGTCTTTAGTGATATTGCAGGGCTGCAGTCCTTATGAATGTGAAGATGGCTGGGACTTGGGATGTGGAGGATGTGCAGGAGAAAATAAAGATACTTCCTAAAGAACAAAATGGTTGGATTTTAGGTTGGACTTCAAGATGGTTTTCCATGATGGTGTTTGGAAGTAATTAATGTTTTTAGCTGAAGGATCAGTGAAGAGCCAGGTGGAAGCCTGCCCATGTCATTGAACAGTCCTTGGCAGGGCCTTTTATCTTTCCTTAGTCTGATTTCTATATGCTGTAGAGGAAAAGATTTCCAGTAGAACAAGAAGGGACTTAAAAAAAACCAAAAAAGCCTCTGAGTGCCAAATCTATCATCTTCTTTATTAGTATGTCATTTGCTGTGTTTACTGAAAACTCCAGTCATGCTGGGAGTTATCCATCCGATATGATCCATGTGCTGTGGCTCTTCTGACTAAATGTGATTTTTATCAGCTCTGTTTGCAAGACGGAGAAATCATGCAACTTCTGCTGAAGCCTTTGAGTGTCTCAGTCAAGGTACTGGAAATACCAGTTCTGAGAGGATCTTCAGGGTAAAAAGGAAATATGAATTTTGTCTTTAGCGTGAGAGAAAAGCAGAGCTGTCAGAGCTGCAGATAGTACAGTTTATGCATTCTTTTTTTCAGAACTATTAACCAAGAGTTTAGACATAAGAGGGTAATGATATGGGAGAGGGCTCCATGTTCAACAGACTGAAAACATGTCTGTGTTGTGATGGAAAGAATCAGTTTGAGAAAACAACAGGCTTTGAGAGCAGCTTCAGCTCTCTTCCATTGTCATGACCCCCTGAAGCATGTGGAGGAGGGAAGAATGAAATATCCAGCTCCTCATCCACAAACTAACGCCTGTAAGAGTAACTTGGGGGATTTTTGTGCAAGAAAGTAATAGCTTGTTTTATTTTTTTCTCTATGTTACTCCAAACTTTAGTATTCAAAGAGTGTCTTCCAACTTCAAGACAGATTGGACTGCAACCCACTTAAGGCAGGAGTTTATGCAAGACAGTGTGTGTGAGATGAGCCCATCAGTGCTGTCCTTATAGATGTGAATCCCAGTTATAGGAGGGAATATTGATCAGCCACTCCAGCAGCTGTGGCAGATCAGTGCCCTGGACAAGGACTGCAAGGCTTCTTCCTTGCATGCTCACTTTTGTGCTAGCTCAGGGTAACCCAAGGGTCTTCACCTGGGCTGTAAAACCTTTACTGCTCTGCTTCCCTCCTGTGTGCTGTCTGTGGGTTTGGACACTTGAATTTGTTAAATACCTGACAAGGCAATAACCTTATCTCACCATCGAAACCTTGGTAACAGAAAAGCTCATTATTCTGCTCATTATCTCCTTTTTCTTCCAGACAGAAACAGTGCCTAGGAGTTTCTTGTTTCATGTCTCAGTACTTACCATCATGACTTCTTAAATCTTCCACTTCTGCCAATTAAATCAAGGTTTATGTGTACAGCTGGTACAGGGCTCTGGGTGCTGTAATCGAATCCTTTTTCTTCACGAGAATGAATTCTGTTTCCATCCTTATTTTTGCCTAGTGCTTAGACTTGTCACAGAGAGAAGCTGACAGGCAGAGGGCACTTTGCTGCTGTGTTTTTCTGGCTGTAATTGAATTATGTCCTTATGAAGTAACTGATGGAAACGAACCTGTGCTCCTTGTAATCAACAGGTGTCATACTGAGTGTGTCTCATGGATGAATATACAAACAGACTGTAGGCACTGGGGGGGTTCTTTTGTGGTGCTTTTAAATAATCTCGTGTTACTAGCATCTTCCTCCAGAGATTATCTGGATATCATTTTCTTTTGCTGCTTAAACTGGCGATTAATACGGATGTCTATCACATTGAAATACACAAGATTTTAGTTCCTTATAAGCATGTAACAAATTTGAGTTAATAAAAAACTTGTGTTCTTGAGTTTGAAATGAATTCTACCCCCTAAACCCCCCAAACTTCTCTTTTGCTTACTAGCAAATAGAGGTATCTCAGTTGCTCCTATGTCTCAACAATGCCGTCCTACAGCTGTTGGCTGTGGCCAGACTTGGGGGCCAACCCAATATTTTTGCTGGAGCTGGCTGGCTGTAACCTTAGGTCAGAATTCAAAAATGGGTTAAGAACAGCAGTATAGGCTTTTATTTCCTTCCATGATCCCGAGCACTAATACAATGCGTATTAGTGATGTTAATGAAGGCATAAAATTAACCTGATTCTTGTGGTGAAGTATGCAAGAGTATTTGAAATGCAGTAGATGTTTTTTGAGTACACGTGACTTCTAAATAAGAGAAATGGGTGCAAAGGCAGCAGCTGCAACTCTCCTGTTACTTGCTCTACCCTTTTTTAATTTGCATCTGAATTAAAGATGCAAATTATTCTGCATATGCCTCCTTGGAAATATTGAGGGATGGTGATTCATTAAGTGTTTTCTGAAGAGAGAACTTTTCAGATTAGGCAACTGTCAAACATATTGTGTCTCTCCTGAAGGAAGTTGCAAACAAAATTTGCTTGTGTATTTTGCTGCATTTTTAATCAAGGAGGGAGAAGGGGAATTGTAGCCATGTGCCAAAAGTGTGCAGGTTGAGTGAAGCATCCTGCCAGCTGAGCAGAGGCTTTCTCTGATCCTGCTGGATGTGTATTAGCAAAATCAATGCAAATATATGTTTCATGCCATTCTCTCTTGTAGCCTCCATTTCTGTAATTTAGCTGACTGTAACACCAGAGAAATTACAAAAGAATAAATTGGCCCAGGGAAAAGCTCTCATCACAGGTAGGTGTTAGATAAATGAGAGGTGCAGCAGGAAGAATCCTTGGAGCACAATCTCCAGGCAGTGGCTGTCCTTTATACTCACCCTTATTGATTCACAGAGCTATTACATCTTCCACATTGCTCACTTTGAATCTGCTGTAGTTTGGCCTGTAGGAGGAGTAAATAGATGAATGTACCAAAATAAGGAACTTGATGTATTTTATTTTGTATCTTTTTTACTGGAGAAGTGATTTGAGGTTATGCAGGGAAAACACGAAGTTTCACTGAGATAAACAAGCTTGGATTATATCAGAAATATAAAATGTTCATTGGCTATATTGATGTGGCTTTATTCTAGGGGTCTATTCTGGATCCTCTCAGTAAATACATAATATTTACGTTAAGATATTTTCTTGATAAAGGTAATGTTTGGAATTGTTTCTGTTACATACAGTGCTTCAAAATACTTTGTTATTTTCACTGGAAGAAGCCATAGCGGAACTCTTATGCTGCTCTGTCCTCTATTGAGAGCAAAGTACAGAGGTTAAAATAACCTGTTGTGAATTTGAAGAGAAGTTGGTGTAGATTAAATCCAACAGCACAAAGCTGTCAGATGAACATTCCTTATAATAATTTTGAGTCGAGATTTGGAACATGGCAGAAATTTATTTGCCATGTTCAAAGAAACAACAACTTGCAGGTATTTATATGCATTGTAACAGCCAAGTTTTTTTAATAGACACTCCCAAAAGTCCATGCAGTTTATTGCACCATGGTATAGGGGTTTCTTATAGTTACTACCAGAAATCTCATCTGTCTTTGTTTAATGCATAACCCATGTTTTATCCAGCTGAACAGTGCTTTATTAAATTTGCTGTCCTGGTTAGACAATTACTATTTATTAAGTTTTCTGAGGTGTGCAGGCCTGTGAAATGGCTCCCTTGCTGTACCTGCAGTGTATTAATCAAGTTTTCTGGATGTATAAATCTGTGACTCTAGCTGTCTCCAGATATCCCTCTTGTTCTATGATATCTCATTCATCTCTAGTTACATGCCAACCATGAAACAATTCTTTATTGAATTTTGTTCTTTGGCTGTTAAGGTCTCTAAGGGGTATGGGTCCATGGAGTTCCTTTCTGCAGGCACAGTGAGGCAATTTCTCAGGGTTTTCTACTGACACTTGGCAAACACAGCTCTAAATCAAAACCAGCTAAAATAACAGTCAAATGTCCCTTAACTAATTAAGCAGAATTCATGATATAAAATTTTTAAAGAAAGTCTGTTTTATTTCCATTTGGCAGATATGCTGAATGGAAATAAAAACTACCTGGGTGGATTTTTTTGGGAGAGAACTGCATGAGGGAAATTATTTGGAGCTGGTTGGCAGAGTGAGGACCCTGAAATAGGGCTTGGCTTTGGCTGTGATGGCACAGTAGGACACAGTGGGTAGAAACTTGAGTGCATGTTTTGCTCAGGATTATATGTTTCCTAAATTTGTTGCTGCTGCTGGAGGAAAACAAATTAGCTTGTTTTGAATTTTTATGCTTACATGGCTTCAGCTCTTCCTTTCATTGGAGCTGTGCTCAGTTATGCTTTTGTTACTGCTGCAGATGGCAAATAAAACTCAATTAGTCTAAAAAGATACCATAATCTTTTGAGATGGTTCCCTAATTTGTTAATGGCATGGGGTTTTGTTACAAAGCAGTCATGCATTTGTTTCTCTGTATTAAACTGCACACTAAGCTTCATTGGGGGAAACAGATCAAAACCCCATTTCTTCTGTGAAATATTAATTACTGCATATTACTGTCTCTAAAGCATAGCTGGAAGATTGGCTGTTTAGAAAGTAGTTACCCATTATCTGATTCTTCCAAAATACTGCTAGAGGTAGACTAAATATAATAGAAGTACCCAGAATTGTGTTACATCACCTTTTTTAAAACGTCTAAAAAAAAAGATCATTTATAGATGATAGTGCATTACTGGTGTATTTAGCGGTGATGGAGTTTCCCTGAAAGCTTGGTTATCCCCTGTAATTACTAAGAAATTTTCAGTTTTAGGATTGTGAAAAGCACCCAGAATAATATACTGGTTGGTATATCTGACTGGTCTTTTTTGCAGGTACTAGTGAATCTGTCTGTGAATAACCCAGACCTCATTCAGCCTGAAATAATTATTTGAGTAACTGCAAGGAGGAAATCAGGAGTTCTGTCCCAGTCCAATGAAACATCATCTTTGTTGTTAGTGCCATGGAAACCTGGAGGTCTCTTTACATGCTTAGGTTATCACGTGTTAAGTGCTTTCCTGGATTGAGAATTCTTTTACATCTTTATTGAAAATCCACTTAAAAAGCAACTGGATCAACTCTGTTCCATTTTGGCTCCTAAACCAGATTGCTCCTGCTTTCGCTCTACTAATGCTGAATCTTTTTTGCACTGCTTTTATTTTTCTTTGTGACTTGAAGTGAACCTGATTCCTGTTTTTGTTAATCCTTTTAGGGTGACATGCTTTGCTTACATTTAAAGAACAATGATATTCCTGATTATGTCAGTGCAGGGAACTTTTGTGATGTTCACATTCATCTTACATGCTGAATAAAATCACTACCACTTCCTGTGGTCATTAAGTTTATATATTTTATCAGGTAGGAGAGTAAATCTGCATCTTAAAACATCAGCTGAGATGTTTTGAGCTTCCATTTAAATTTGAGAGAGCTGAAATTTCTGAAATCCATTTTAGTCCTGAGATGCTTCAGGATAGTTGTCATTCTCTAGGTCCAGGTTAAGATAAAAATTATATTTGAAAGAAACATTAGTTGTATTTGGGGCAGAGGAAAAGGGGGACAGATAATAAGAAAGAACATTTAAGTTTTCTAATGTGCTTCTTAAGGACAATATTTTACAAGATTAATGTGTATAAACTTATATCTTGAGCTGCTAGTGACTTGAACAACTGTTTCATTATTCAAATTCAAAACATAAGTAGAGTTCCTAGTCAAGATTTCTGAGCAGTATTTGTGAACTCACCTGTGATTAATGCTGGGCCCAAGGCAGTGGGCTGAATCTAGTTTTCTCTAAAGACTTTGATCAATGTGTTTATGTAAGTGGGTCTAGTAATTGCTGCATCTGGCTTGCTTTAGGAATGAGGTTTTTGTATCACAAAAAATGTATCTGTAAATCATATCTATAGAATAGAGGCTGTTAGCAATTTCTGTAATACAGAAGGAACATCTTTAATGGAAGGTTGTATGATGGGAAGGTGTGTTTGTTTGTGGTTGGAGGTTTTTTGGAAGGGGTGAGGTAAAGGTGATCTTTACCTGCTGGGAGACCCTCCCTCTGGAACAGAATTAATCATTCTTTAAGTTGTGTTACCTGACCTTAGCAATTACTCAATCAAACTTTGTTTCATGGCCTAAAGGAAAACATAGCACATAAAATCTGTGGATCACAGTAACTCTTAAAGATTTGTGTAATGATGTTTCACATAGTCCAACTGCCTAATGAGAGCTTGTGAGTGGCTCTGAGTGCATGATGTAGGGATGCCTCACAGCTCTGAAAGGACTTCTCTTAAGGGCTGAGTGAGTAACTAACCTAAATATAGTCTTGTTCTCAATTGACTAAAATTCACTCCACAGCAAAGTTCTTACAGGTACCTGGAAGAAGAGAAATGCAGGAAATTGCTCATCTAAACTGGTTCTCTTGAATCTCAGATCCATATGGGTAAATCTCTATTCCAAGACAGCAATATATGAGGGATGGTAAAAATAATCTTGAATAAGCAATGAAGATATAACATGAGCAGCTATTCTAGTTTCTCATGTTGGATAAAGTTCATATGACTATGAAATCCATTTTTTGGCAGGGATATTTTCTCATGTAGGAACAACAGTTGCCTCACTTAATTCTCACTTCCTGTCTTTGCTTTCTGGAATGAGTTGGAAAATCTTGGTTGGAGGCATCATTAGAAATTATCTTGTTCTTTCCTTGCCATTACCTTCAGCTGCTCTGTAGCATTGATGACTTCAGGTGGGCAGGTGCATTTCCTTTTCTAAGGTTAGGCATCTCAAAATCCATGTATTCCTTACCCTGAACCCTGTAAATGCAGGCTGTAGGTATGAAAAACTGTAGGATTTATCTTTTACTTGAAACCTACTTTATCCTTTTACTTTTCTATTTATCTTTTACTTGAAGCCAGGAACCTGGAAATGTTTGAGAGTTGGAGGGGGAGCAGGACACCAAGCAAAGCTCACACTCAGTTTGGTGCCTGGGCTGGCTCATTCCCAGCTAACTGGGTGCATCTAAAACACTGGGCAGTGTTTTATATCTCTGCTGTGTGCTATCAGTGATATTCTCATGGACCCCATGCTGTTGGTGGAGGCTGATACAAGGAGAGCATGTCTCTTTGAGCTGTAAGAGACTTTTGTGTCTTTCACAAGGTAGCTTTTATCTTTTTCTCTCTGGGATAATGGAAAAAATATTATAAAATCTCAGAACCAACAGCAAATGAAACACCCAAACCAAAGCAGAAAAAGGCAAGTGTTTTTTGCCCAGACTCTTTTCTTGTAGCTAAAAAACTGTACTTTGAGCACATTGATGTTGTGCCAGATTTTATCTGTGGGTGGCACTTGATGCTCACTCTTCCCTTGGAGCCTGGAGAACGTTCTTGGGGGCTGCAGCTCTTGCCAGTGCAGGGCTCAGTCTGCTCCTTGGGCCATGGGTCTCCTGAGGAGGATTCACCTCTCTGAGCTCCTTCAGGCCTAGTGACTTGTTCTTTCTAGAAACATTCTTGTTGGAATTTAATGTAAGCAGTGCAGCCAGTACCCCCCTAGTGTGGGCTTCTTATTCCACCATGGCCAAGGCAGCAGCTGAGCAGCAGGGACTGGCAGATATCACAGGCTGGCCTTCCTCCCCTGGCAGATGTGAGGCTGTGCCCTCCCTTCCTTTAGCACAAGGATGTGTACAGTAGTTACTTGTAGCATTCTGCATTCAGAACAATTGGTTTGATTTCCTAACTCATACAGGGCTCCTTTTTATTAAATTGCCTAATTCACTGGAGTATCAGGTTGTTTTTGCCATCTTATTTCTTTAGCATCTATTAGTAAAGAAAATAATTTTCTTTGTCTTATCTTCTTTTCTGCAATTTGTCAGAAAGGTCATTCAGTCAGGTTTGGTGTTGATGGCAGCCACAATTCACAAATGCATTTTTTTTTCCCCCCCCTCCTACTTGTGTCCCTAGAGCTGGTCTGTAGCTGAACAGAAGGCTGACAATTCCCCACTGAATTTCCAAGACTGCTGAATGAATAAATTGTGTAGGGAAGTGAGTGGGAGGGAAAACACTTCTTTGTTGTGGCTTTTTTTAAAAATGAAAAATGTATTCTTTAAACTAGCAAAGCAAATAGCTATGGTGAGCAGCACCAACTACAGAATGGGCTTGAAATGTGCAGGATGGAATATCCAAGTATGGTTGTTCTGTAGATAAGCCATATGATTTTTTTTTTCTTTTCCAAAAGAAGTTAAAAGTGATCTGTACTTAATATATGCATGGAAAATAACCTTTAGTGTTTCATGAGGCTGCTTTACATTACAGGCTGTCAACTTGGACAAAATCCAAGCAGGGAGGGGAGTTAAAAGCAGCCCTTCCCCTGCCTCCCTCCCCATCTCAGTGAAGTACAAGATCCAACTACTTTAAATGTGCTTGCATGCTCTCACTGCAGTAAATATCCTTATTTATAATTGCTGCATGTGCATACATATCCATGCATAACGCTATCTATGAATATTGAAAAGTATTCATTACCATTGTCATAAAGCAACTATGGCATTTCAGCTTGGTTGGTTTTTTGGTTTTTTTTTTGGATGCTGCTGATGTATACAGGGAAACCAAAAAATCCTCTTAAACCTTGAAGAATCTAATGCTGTCAATTTGATGCTCAGAAAATACAGGCTGTGCAGGCATGAAACCTCCATGGAATAATAAGAAAAACATTTTGGAATAATAGGTAGAAAGGGATAGGTGATTCAAACCAGCTTGTTTAGTCACGGAAGATAAACTCAGTCCCAGGCCATTATAGAAGATACTGTGAATAAACCCAGAGGGTACCTGCAAAAGGAAATGAGATGTTTTCTGGCTGATAGAGTAAGCAGAGTAATTAGGTGTGAAAGTAGACACATCACAAAGCAGCTTGAAAATGATTGATGAGTCTCTAACTGGCTCCTAGCAAGGAAAGAAGGGACAGTAAATGGAGAGCAAAATACCAAAATACCTGATTTTCTTTTTCTTTTTTTTTTTTTTAAGATGTTTTGATTTTTAGTCATTTTTCTTTGAGGGTAAGTCACATATCAAGGAAGACAGAAATGCTATTGTAAGTCTCTGTTGAAACAGCTGTGATCCCAATAGGCAAAAAAACCCAAACAACAGAACATTAAAATTATACAGCCAATTTTAATGCTGCTGAAATAGCCTCACAATTTACAGAAAATATCCCTGATTTTTCCCCAAAGTAATGTGCATGTCATCTGTGACTATTACTCAAACCAAAAGGGTTGCTGCATTTCTGTACAGAGAACTCAAATTGGCAAACCTCTCCTACAGAGAGCAGTTCTGAGATAAACTAATTAGATTTTAAAAATTACAGATTACAGGCTCACTTGCCCACCATGCTGCACTGTGGGCATGTGTTTTCCATCTGACCCAGATATCAGGTGCAGTTTTAATGCAGGGGAATGATCATTTTTGTAGGAGCTTTTCATTTTACCTAGTGTGGTGTGAGATTCCAGACTTAAGTTTCAGCTTCATACAAAGTCCTTGGCATACAGGAATTGAGTGGCATTTCATCAGTAAGAGCAGAGAATTGGTCTGCAATTGTTAGAAATGTACTTAGAATTACTGAGTGTTTTTCTCATTATTTCTTTTCTTCTGGTGTTTTCAGAAATGTGGTTCTGCAGTACTTTTCAAAGTTGAAACCTAGCCAGCCTTGAAACTCAATTTCCTTTAGCTGTCTCTGTCAGCACCTTGTGGGCTTATAAGAAGCTGCCTATTTCCCCATCTCTCTGAAGTGTTGAGATGCTTTTGTGGATGAAGAAATGTGTCTTTAAATGTTTCAGCTTCATTCCTTATTTTGCCTCAAAAATCACGAGTGACCCATGCTAAAGAGGGATCTGGTGTGAAGAAGCAGTGCAGGATATTTCCTTCAGATGCAGTTTTGGAAGGGGCAGCAGCTTTGTTCAATAACATTGATCAGGATGCACAAATATGCTGCTGTCTCTGCCATGTCTGGAGATTAATGGAAGAGCCTGTGCATCCTGGACAAAGCAGCTTGCTCTTCTCGCAAAATGGGTGTTAGATGTGCTATTAGTGAGAAAATGGGGAAAATATCTGGCCAATTCAGTGCACCTTGCTTTTGAACTCAAAGCTCATTTGGGGTTCTTACAGCACTGCGTATCTTGGGACTCCAAAATTAGGATTAGTCTTGCTCAGCAAGAGTGGGAAAGGTAAGGGTCTGAGAGGATGTTTTGCAGTGCTGAGGTTCATTTCTTCTCTCCCATCTCCTGTATAGCATTTCCTGTTGATTTTTCTGTTATCCTTCCTGCTGCCTTAAAACTGATACAGATAATTTCCCATGGTACCAGGAGATCTGGGTTCTCTTGCCATGGTCACATGGCAAGAAAAAATTTCTGAGAAATTTTTGTGCTGGTAAAAAATTTGAACCAAAGCTATTGATCCTTGTCCATGAAGAGATAGAAACTAACAGTCAAAATGTATATATTCAGCCAAGCAGAATATTAAAAAATAAAAAAAGGCAATCCTAGTGAAGAAAGTGAGGCACATCTATAGCTGGCACTCCTGGAACACTGTCCTGTTAATAGGTTCAGGCTTTTGGCATTAACATCTTTTTTGCCTTCTAGAAATGTATTTACATGTGGGTGTGTGTGTATAAATACAAGTTGTAGTAGCATTATCTAGTATTTAAACTAATGGTAGTTTTTTAGGCTCTAATTTTGTGACTACTGAAGATATGGCAAAGACTTGTGATAAAACATGTAAGTACAAAATATAAATTATTTTTCCCCATTCTGCTTTCCTCATGACTGTAATGTCTTGTTGGTGAACTACTTGAAAATAAAGCAATCTAATGCAAGAGAAATGTAATTAAAAAGAGAATGTAGAATATTATAGAATAATGTCCAAAGATCAGTGATGGAAACTGATTTCTGCTTGTACCTGTTTCTACCTAGTTTTTGGGAAGCTTTGTAATTTCAGTGCTGTCCTTCACAATAAACTGAGTGAATGTCACCAGTGATGGCTTTTAACACCCACTGTCGTCACCTCTTGATCTTTCAGGGACCTTTGTAAAGCACTTTGAGATTGCTCTAATGGGACCTCCTTATTACAGGTAGTGTCTTATCTCAAAACACTTGTAGTAATGTGCTGTTATTAACATAAGGGTTTCTTTCTGGTTCAGCAGAAATAATAGGGCAAGCACCCCAGCCATCACTCACTGTCAGTGTTTTAACAGCTTAAAATCTAATTAGTTTGTCTCAGAACTGTTCTCTGCAGTAGGGGTTTGCCAATTTGAGTTCTCTGTACAGAAATGCAGCAACCCTTATGGTTTGAGTAATAGTCACAGATGACATGCACATTACTTTGGGGAAAAATCAGGGATATTTTCTGCAAATTGTGAGGCTATTTCAGCAGCAATAAAATTGGCTGTATAATTTTACTGTTATAATTTTTTTTTTGCCTATTGGGACCACAGCTGTTTCAACAGAGACTTACAATAGCATTTCTGTCTTTGTTGATATGTGATTGACCCTAAAAGATTTGTGGATTTTTCTGTAGCATTTTGATAAGTCAGTAAAAAAATACACAATTGCACCATGAACTGATGGCATACACACTAAATATTTACAAAGTAAACTTTTTTTTTTTGTAACTAGAGGGAACATAGAGTTTGTGGCTTATTTTCTTTTTAAGCAAAATGGTTTTTGCTATCTCGCTTAAAAAGAGCATATAACTATTTCTTTAGTGTGTAAACATTTGTAATTTGCTGTTACTGCTGTTAATAATCTTTACAGCATGTGTCTAGTTTTGGTTTGGGACTGCCCTTAACAGAGGTTCCATAGCAAATTAAGCAACCAGGTTGAAAACATTAACCCTGCCATATCATTTTTGATAATTTGAACAACAAAATCCAATAATATGATAATGGTATCACCTCTTTTGAGAACTAAGGAAATGTTTACACGTCCACAGATTGACAAAATGAGTGTGGGGAAAGGATTTGGAATTTTTTTCCCCCTTTATCAGATCCCAGACTCTTCAAACTGAAAGGTTAATGTGTTTTTTCACATTTAAAAGCATGAGGTGTCCTAGATAGAGAAGGATTTCTGCTCCATTTTTTGAGGGGAAATATTAACTAGCATTAACCTTTCCAGGAAGCTTCCAAAATAACAACAGCAATGAATTACTTATGAGTGCCCAGTTTGAAACCAGGTTCCAGGAGATTTGATATTTAGAAAGCACTGACTGCCTGGCTTTTAAAATTCAAAGGCCTTTGAGGCACAAAGTAGATACTTGCTGCTCTTTGGGAAATGTTGGGTATTGCCTTCACTTCAGAACTGAAAGCCATTATCAAAATGATGTGCGGATGTATAAAGCCAGGATTGCTGTGGTACCTACTTAGTGTATAAATTAGGCACTGGTCGATCGCCACCATCCTCCTGACCCCGTGAACACCACATTCCTGTCAGTATCTTATCATTTATTCATACTGAAGTGGTATCTGTAAGTTTCAGCTATCTGAGGAGGAAGAAGAATTTTTGTTAGTTAATGAATAATTAACTTAGTCGAGTAGTGGAGAGGACTAATGCACACAGAGGTGATGAAAAATGAGTGTGGTTACAGAGAAAGTTTTCCTGCATTCATAATATAGTTTATATTTCTTTTTTGCTGAACTTGTAACTCCTGTCTAACTTTTACCTCTCCTCTATGAAACTCATGGACAACTGATTTCTACATGGAAAGTATTCTTTGCTGTAGAATTACCTGAATATCTCAGCTAAGATTGGCTTTTGTGGATAGCATCAGTGTCAGAATAATTATATTAGATTGTTACTTTCAGTTAACTGGAATCAACTCAGTAGCTACCAGTGTAGGTTCTTTGGTGTTAAATTTATAAAAAGAGAAAGGTTAATGAGCTTTATACAGGTATGTTTTTAAAAGGTCATGACTGCTCAGAGATGAAGCAGTCTGTAGGCTGGAAGAGATTGTTGTATCAATTTTCTCAATTTGCTATCAAATACAGGCAATAAAATTTCATAGTAATTTTTTTCTATTGAATTTAAAAGCTTATGTCTGGCTAATGTGGTCATAGTGATTTAGCTGCAAGTCAAGCTGTTTGTGAAGTGGAAAGGTTTAGGGTTTGTTCTATTGGATTTGGGACTATTCTGTGTATTTAGGATTCAGTCTCCTGCCTGCTGCAGCCCTGGCCAGACTGCAGAGCTGCTGCCTGAGCTGCTTTTGTACTAAACTGCAGTCCCTCCAGCTCTGTCAGGTGTCTGTAGTGGCACTGTGGGGCTGGACCAGTGATAAGTATATATCCACTAGGACACTCCCACCTTTCTGTTTATTTTGGGTTGGGCACTATTATTGCCCGATTTGAGCAAATAACAGAATCTGTTGTATCTATTATAATGCATTATCACTTGAACAGGCTCTTCTTCATCCTTTTTAAAAAAGCCTATGAAAATTCATCTCGGTCTCCCTGTAATATGTTTCAATCTCTCAGAAATTATCTGCAAATTCACCCCAGAGAGCTCCTTATATCTGCTGGGGTAATGGTCACCTTTAAAAGGTGACTTCATCCTTCTTACACTGTTAGTATGAAGCTGTCTTCATTTTAATTATGTTCCCTCTTGTTCTTGAGCACAAATGCAGCTACAGTTCCCAGCAGTCATTTTTTTGTGAAGAGCAGTAAGAAAATGTGAGATCTGAGGGATGGACAGATTAAGGCAATCTTGATATTATAGCCAAGCCTTTAAAGCACTGCAGGACTCATCAAGTCCATCTTATTAGCTCATTTTTAGTTATTAGATTAGCTTGCATTTCTGAATTGAGCCCAACCCTGTCATCAATTATTCTGGTTCCTTGAGCAATTTGATTTTGATCTGTATTTTACCCTTCCATTGCAAATCACTCATGTCTTCCTATTTAAAAGCTTAACAAAATTTGGTACAGGTTTAACTGCATTGGCATCTAATTTTTTTTTAGTAGTAATTTGCTTGTTTCTGCTTTGCTCATGATCCCTGGCTCTCTGTATTTAATAATATGCTCTGTTACAAAGTTTTTGCTTCTGGATTATTTGTTCCAGTGGTGTGTGGGGAGAACAATATCCTGTAAAGTGCTACAAGATGTGATGTACAGGTGTTGCTATTCTAGCTCTTTGAATTTCCTTCAACTTCTGTGGCTGTGCTTCCAACTGAGGATTTATTTTGCCCATTTTCTGAGGCAACAAGAGGAAGGATGGGGACCTTTCAATCTGTGTTTTCAGGGTATTACTGGTCAGGTTACCATCCCCTGGGTAATTTCGTAGCGCTCAATAATGTAGATGATTTGAATGTTTCCAACTACCTTGCAGTGAAACAGTGAAAGCGAAAGTTTATGACTAGTTACTTCTATGAAAGCAGAAAGGAAAAATGGACTTTTCTTTATTTGTTTCTTTGATTTTTGTTTTTTCCATTCCCTCTTTCACGTAGTGGTAATCACGATACAGTTGAAAAGTTTGGGTTTCTCTCAGAGCTGTGATGGACAAAGAAGGTGGTCAGTCACAGGGCCTGAGTGACCTCTTCAGTCCATTTAAGGGACTTGGCCAAGTCCCTGCTGAAGCAGGCTGGTAATTCATGTGCAGTGCTGCTGTTTCTTAGAGAGATTGAGTAACGTGTTCCCAGGTATTTAACTAACTTACCTTCTTCCACAGCAAAGAATTAGTGTTGCTAGACAGGGTTGCTGTCATTGGTGACCCCTCTAAAAGAAAGCTAATAAATTGCTTTTTAATTGGAAATGTATTTCTCTGTGCCACCATTTGAAATCTTTTATGTGGGAAATGCTTACAGCAATGTAGGTTACGACTGAGAATCATTCAGTTTTTAATAATTGTTACAAAAGTTTGGTCTAATCTTCTGCATAGCATGGGGCATATAAAACCTTGCTGTATGTTGAGCTTGTGATCTCTGCCTGAATAGAAGCAAATTTTATGCTGGTATCACAAGATGAAGTCTTGCCACTTTTTCTGTGATTTTCAGTGTTTTTTGTTACATGAAGCCCAGCCCAACAGAGCATTCAACAAATGGCATTATAGTATTTCTACACAAAGTATGTTGTCTTCTTATTCTGACCTTGACAAAACCCCAGACCTTCCTCTCTTACATTTCACTGAAGTTCAGAGCTCAAATCCCTGTTTTTCTCCAAATGCACCTATTTGTCAGTGAGGGTTGCTGTGTGCTGTCATTCTAATATTTGTGTTCTGTGCTGCATTGCCAGGGTCAGCAATGAAACATGATTATCTTGGGATCTAATGAAATAGTTTCCTGCCTCCTGTAATTCTCACAGTGGCTCAGACATTTAACCTTTTCACCCCCTTGGGACTAGCCTCATAATAAATATACTGCTAGGGCAGCAGAGCTGTCTCAATTGTTTGCTGTATTTCCAAGAAGTCAGATATTTTAAACACTTGAACATTTTGCTCTTCTTTTAATCCCCCCACATGATGGGGATTTTTTTGAGCACAGCCTGATAAACCTAGTATGTGTTCCGTTTGAGTCTTAGTATCTACATAAGTTTTAGAGTCATGAATTGTAGCATGCCAGGTATTGTCTGGAAGAATTTTTAAAGGCAGGAGTTCAAATATTTTCTACTATATTACATGGTTGGTTTTTGGGTTTTTTGGCCCATTTTCTTTTATCTTTATAATCTTTCTGTCATTAGAATATGTGGTGGGTTTTACCCTAGACATGGCTTGTGAGGAGGTTCTGGATCCTTGATTTTTCTCCCCTTTGTTTCTGTTCCTGTGATGTCTCTGGGCATGGTTTCATCACATGCCTGTGTTTCTCAGCTGTGAGAGGGCAGTGCTGGAACATGCTGCTACCAAACAGACTTGTATGGATTTACTTGGAGCACGTTAGTAAAAATGGATTGAGTAACCCTAAAAAAACCCCAATGAGTTGCTATTTTCAAAGCAGTTTTAGAGTCTTGGACAGTCTTCTAAATAAAAAAAAAATAGTTACCAAAAATTGTTGAAAAGAACTCCTTAACACCAATGTAGCATTAAGAAGCAGGAATTCTTTATTCAATGCTGGATGCACAAGGGAATATTTCCTCTGTAATATTGTGCATGCTGAGGACAGAAAGGGCTTCTGTTCCTCTACTGTTTTTTACATACATACTCATAGGTGTGAAAAATGCATATTATCTAATTGGCTCTTTGCAAATATTAAAATGATTACTGTATGTGTTATGTTGGAAAGTTAGGTTGTATTAATCTTTTTAAGCAGTGTGGTAAATATAGTTTTTAGGCTATAGCATAATATTAAAATAGAAACTATGTGATGTAAGATACTTTTTGTAACTAGCCCAAGGAATGGATAAGATAACCAAGAAATTCTTCACACAGAGATAACAGCAGCAAGACACCAAGATCTCAAGAGAGGAATTATTGCCTCCTTATCAGGAAAAGCCAGACTTTGTGGGGACCAAGGTGTGATTGATTTACAAGATGAGGAGGAGAAGTTGACTATAAACAGAAAAATCCCTAGTTTGAAAGGAATGTTTGCATCATGTGTAAGATATATGAATATGCAACAGGCTATTGCTTTTAAGGGTTAATCCTTTGTTAGAAAAATGTGTTTCTATGGCAGACTGCCAGACACCTGAACATCTGTAATTCTTTGCTTTTTATTGTCTTTTATTGTCCTAACTCTGATTGTCCAAATTCCTGTTGCTGCTCTAGGTTTTATTACTATTTTATAACTATTTTATTACTATTAAACTTTTAAAATTTTAAAACAAGTGATTGACGTTTTTCACAATAGGTTTTCCTATTGTGAAAAGAAGAAACATTCCTATGATAACCATTTCCCCAGAGTCATTAGCATATATTTCCTGCCATTGGCACGTGTGTTTCTTTTCCCAGGGATCCCTCCAGTGGTTCCTGGTGATCCTGAATTTATATTTTGACAGCCCCATGAACACAGTGCTGCTTTCCAAATTAGGAGAAAAGTTGATGTAATTGGTGTAATTCATTAATTTGTGGGTCCTTTAAGTGTAGTTTTACCCCTTTCCTTGGTGAATGTTTATCATAGTTTTGGTTGTATGGTTCCACAGGCTAATGATTTTGCAAAATGATTGTTGTATTAACCCACCAGGTGCAAACAATTCTTCATCTGGCAATGAATCAATCTCCTTCTTGGAGTGTTCTGGAATCATCAACACTGGTGTGCAGTTAGGTGTATGTGCAGGTAATTACCAAGCAGTTCTTTGTGCTATTTCTGTCTTAAGCAACAGAATCATGATGTGTTAAGTTCATTTTTTTCCTTGGAATTCTGTTCTAATTGATTTCTTTTCAGAGATCTAGCAGTGTAAGTCTGAGTTCTCCATAATGACAGCCTTTTAAATTTGCATTAGAGCAGAAATGTATGTTAACTTTATACTTCAAATTTATGAAACATAATTCATTCTGTTCTTCATTCCTTGATTTTTCCTTCTTAGCTATGCTAATTGAAGTTTGACTGAAATGTCATCTACACAGATTTTGTATGAAGTTACCACTGTTCTTAGAAGTCTGGCTTAAGATTCCCAATAGTAAAGGTGGTTGCAATGATATTTTGACCCAAGGGACTATCTGTGAATCCAAAAAATCCACTCATATCCATGAATGCAAAAGAAATAAGTTGTTTGATGACACTGTATTTTCACTTAGCGCTTCTTTTTCCAATGATGTGTGCTCCCTACAAATTAACTCATAGATGTGTGGCAGTTCAGAGGTTCGAGTTTAAGACAAACAGAAAAGAAACCATCAAATCTCTCAGGAATTGCCTCAAAGTGGGAGTCAATAGGGAAATCTTTGTCCCCCTCATATATGTGAAATACTTCAATTAACTGACATATCTTTCCAATGTGGATTTGTCTGGCACTCAAAAAGCTCTTTGTAAAGCAATGGATTGAAAATGAGCATCCCTATATAGCAAGCTGCATCCCTGTCAGGTGTCATGTTGTAATAGTATTTTTTAATCTAAAGAGTTATCAGATATGGTACAGTATAAATTACACATGTAGATTAGAAATGCTTTTTCAGTAATAGAAGTGTTTCATAACGCAGGCTATGAGAGGCTAACATTAATGGAAATTACTTACAGCTTGTTTTGCACTGAGGTGATCCTGGTTCTTTTGGGATCCAGGTAAGAAATATAAATAGGCATTGGGTATCTAAGTTCTCCAATGACAGATGGGGAATTTTAGTGAGAGACAGGAATCTTGCATCCCTCCTGACACTGGGACCCTGCCTGCTGTGGCATTGGGTGAGCCCAGGATGGCACAGAGTATCCTGTGTCCCTTCCATCCATGGTCGTTGTCACCAGCCTTTCTGCTCACCTGGAATTCTTAGAGGTCTTAATCATAAGAAATGTTCATCAATCACTGATAGTGGTCAAGTTTGGAAGATGGGCTTTGCTCTGAAAATTCTCTTGGATGATTTGCTCCACTATTTTCTCTCAGTAGAATGATAGCTCTTGTACAAGGTGCATATAGTATTTCAAGAACATGACAATGCGTTTACATAGACTTACAATTGAGTATATATTGTGCACATGCATGTTGATTTTGCGTGAGCTAATTATAATATTGTGTAGAGCAGCCCCACAGTATCTAAGGCATGCACAGGAGCAGCAGTGGTGGTTAGTGTGCCAGGGCAGGCTGGTGTGATGTGCCACAGGGACCACACGCACGTGAAAAGGAAGAAAAGTTGTGTGTCACTGATTCCAGACTGCAGTTTTGCAGCTTCACCACTCACTACAACATTGCAGAATGAATTAAAACTTGTGAATTGTGAGGTGTGCTTTTGGCAAAGTACTCACTGTGTTACCTGCCCGGTGAGCCAGTGTACTTCTGGTAACATGAGGAGGTCTTACAGTGGGTCGTTATGGTTAGAGGGGTAGACTTTTTTTAAACTTAAAGTCATATCCCAAATGAGGCAAACTATTTGTCCTTCTGGAGACCTTATGGAGTGTGTATGTTATAAATGAGAAGCTTGAATAGGCCAATATTCAAGCAGCAATCAATTTATTCATTAATATGGTAAAGTATAAGCAATACAGCGCTGGGTACAGTGGGGGAAGTTTTCCCTCCAACTGCACACTGATAGTTGAGGCTTACAGGTACTTATAGGGGTACTCATAAGCTTTATCAGCAGTTTCTATTCCCAGGTTTTACTCATCAGCAGTTTCTATTCCAAATTTTTACGTCACAATTCTATACACTATTGTGATTTAGTTTTTCTCAGGATGTATCCCAAAAGGAGTATCCCAGGTGGTCGTGGTCTGAGTTCCGATAGAAGGAGGAAGTATCCCATCTGGTGAGGTCCAGCTCCCCAGATGTGGGTCCACCTTTTAATTGCAAGGACTATAAATCTCATAAGAGTGATGTCCAGCTTCCCTTAGTTGAAACTAGAAATCCTTGAGTTGATGTTCATCTTCCTTTCTCAAGCTGCTTTTTACTGTTTTGTTAAGGCATGAGATAAGCATATTTCCTTTTTATATATTCTAAAACTATAGTTTCAAAGATCCTTACTACAAGCAATATTCTAAAATTAAACTTCGAAAGGTTATTATTGCAAAACTCTTTAAGGCTTAACTACAAGCAGAAAGTTCTTGTCAAAAAGCAACATCCTTAACGCATTAATTCAAATGCTCCTAAATCAACTTAAGACTTATAAAGGTTAATTGCAAACAAAGGACAGAGTCAAAGGCCTTCTTCCATGCTTTACTTCCTCAGTTATTTATTAGAATTCATCTTTATATGTGTCCCATGGTTGGTTTCCACACATATCACAATCACAAATACACATGGTACCTGGCATGAAATGCAGCTTTGTATTTCACAGTGTAGGTGTTGCTAATTTTGCAGAATGAATCAGATGTCTGACTTCCACCTACCCGCAGTCCTTTTTTAACAGATTTAATTCTTTCACACTCTCATGCATTCTTGAATTCTCAAGACGTGTGTGTGCACACATGTGGTCACATCAAGGAGCATTTGTGTGATAAGGGATCAGGTCCTTAGCATGTGTCTTACTGACTGGTTATGACAAACTACTTATGTGCATTAGAAGTGGATGGTGGGTTAGATATTGTGCATTATATTTTATTTCATCCTTCCAGAAGAGCGAATTTCAGAGTTGTCTTTATATGGATATTTTATGGTTTCACTCCTGTTCTTCATTATCTTAGCACCTTATCTTTGGGTCAGCTTGTTTATCTTTTTCTTTTACATGAAATCATATCTATGATACCATAGCAAATAACTGCTAACTTTCCTTTTAACCTCTGTTCTGCTGTTTCCTTTGGTGTGTGTTTGAGCACATGTGCAGACACGTAGAAATATCTTTGTACTTCATTGGTGCTGATGTTCATTGTTTTGCTTTAAATCTCTTTAGAAAAGCAGGAAACCATCCACCTCTATTTGTAGGAAGCATTGATATTTGCATTCTGCTGCTGCAGTTGTGCAAATGGCCATCACCCCGTTCTGTGACAGCTTGCTAAGTATCAAGTTCAGGGATGTGTGAGAGCTTTCCTTTCTGGAAAAGAAAGGGACAGCTCCTGCATCCAGTGCCGGGACAGATTTAGGCAGCCAGCTAAGCACTCCCTGGCTGGCTGCTGACTGAGGTGTTCTCCTGGCTGTGCCACTGATTCTCTGCTCTGCAGGCCACCCATCCACGTGGATGGGTGTCAAGGGAGGAAAGAAGACTTCCTATTTAATGAAAACTACTGCTGTGAAAAGCAAGATGCTAGAGGGAAAATCCTGATGATGCTGAAGTGCTTTGAAAGCCTCTGTGAACATAAAGTGGTTGCTGAAAGAGCTCAGAGAGACAGGTTTTGCTGTTTTTCAAGAGTTTGTTGTTTAAATGGTTTGTAATTTGCTGGCAACTTCCACGTGAGCAAATATAGTCAATCAGGAGCTGGAATAAAGTGTCAGAAATAAATATATACAGAATCCAGAAATAAATACCCAAGGGGAAAATCTGGGCTTCACTGAAGCCAGTGAAATCTCTGGTTGCTCTTTCAGTAGAACTAGGTGAGTCATGGAAGCTCAGCTTGCATAGGTTTCTGCAGTTATCTTACAGTTGGGAAGGTAAGTCACCCTGAGACAAAGCTGCTGAAAAAGCAAAAGCATATTATCCTCTTAAACTTGTTATCCTTTGCAAATTGCTCACTGGGAGACAATATATTTCACAAACATCATCATCAGGCAGTGTTATATGTTTGACACTGTCAGGGAGCAAGGCTGGCAACTACTTAAGATTTTGGTTGACCTAAGACAGGTCCATCTTATAACGATGCCTGCAAGCCTGGATGTTGCCTCTGATTCCTGGTCTCATTGTTTTGTGTGTGGTTTTCACATCCCATCCTCTGTGCAGATGACTTCCTCAGTGTTCATGCAGGAAAAGGCAAGTAGTGGAGGCAGAGCTGAGCCCTTGAGCAAAAGCACTGGGGAAGCTGTGGCTGGACACATGGCTTGGGTTGCAGATTTCTTACTTGTAAAGCCAAATCTTTGTTGGATGACTGCCTTTTGCTTCTGTTGGGGTGACAAATGGGATCAGTCTGGAGCCCTGCTGCAGTTGGACACGTAGGTTCACAAATGCACAGCATGGGGCATGGTCTGTCTTCTTCAATTTCTCGTTGGGTTGGCTTGAGATAGACACGTGTGGATGCAGCAGTGCCTGGAGCAGTGCCAGGCATTCCACCTTCTCACGCAGCCTCCTGTGTCAGACACATCCCTCTCTCCTCCTGAATAGATCTTCTGGCCAGCAAATACACCAAGTTCCTTTCATCACTGTCTCTGCTTTGGTTGGATGAATGGACAGGTTTTTTTTAATCATGTGTTTGTTTGGTGTTTTTTCTTATTAGTATATGCTAAGTGAATTAAAGCTGTCTGAGGGTTACAGTGGCACAATTTATGGCAATCCCATTCTTTGAGTCTCACTTTTTTGAGAGGGTTGAATAGGCAAACTGTTGTTGCTGTAACATAATTACCAGTACCACCATATCCCTTAAAAACTCACTTGCTCTGGAGACATGAAGTTATCCAGCACTTGCAGTGAGCACCCAGCTGCAAGAGCATTCTGTCAAACAGCTGTGTGCACTGCACTGATCAATGCCAATGGAAGCATAAGGTTCCCCGTGGTAATTCTGTGGCTGGCAGTATTCTAATCAAACTTTCCTTTGAAAATAAGTTGAGAGGTCTGTAATTTTGGCCTCTTGTTCTGAATAGCATGCTTTTATTTAGAGATTTTTTCAACTTAACTTTTTAGGATTTTCTGTAAATGCCTGAAGCAGCAGAAATCTCTGGATAATTTTTCTTTCAAACGTTTGGTTTAAAAAATTATTGTTCTGAAAGGTAATGTGTGCCTCCTGCCAGCTTACACTCCATCTCCAGGAACTGGAATGTGGAGCTCTTTCCCTGTGTTCCATTGTCCAAGGTACTTGCTAAGCACAACTCTGGTTTTCACATGCTGACATTGAGTCATGTGTCAAGGAGAAAGTTAATTCTTACTAATTACCTGTGGAGTAATCAGAACTGCTGTGCTGGCAATCCACATAAAGAACTGCAGAGAATAGGAGTGTAAGTGTATCCAAGCAAATTAAGGCTTTAAATTTAATGAGCATGATTACTTTAGTAGGATATACAGAAAACATGTGTTCTGTAAGTATAATTGTTAATGAAATTCCTATTTTGGAAGAATTTTATCAGACCTTTTTCTGCCCTGACTGCTATAGGCCCAAGACTCATCTTCCCTTGTTACTATGAATTTGGCTTAGATGGAGCCTTACTGTCAGGGTCAGATTTTTTATGACTGCTACAATACAACTGGTTGAGTGTGCTGGTGGCACAAATAGTTAAAACTCCAGGTCCCTTTGTGCTCTTGGCGTTAAAACTTCATGTCTCTGTACGATTAAATAATTTAAATAATCAGATTTGTTTATTACAGTACAACCACATTGGTCTTGCTTTTGGTCATCTCCAGTTTTAGGCTGGTGTTGAAGACACCTAAGGAAATGGCCAACTGTGAGTCATGGCTCTTTGAGCTGCATGGTCCATGGGAAGTGTGGTGTCTGCCAGTCCTTCCAGCACAGAGTTGCTCCCTGAGTTTGCAAGAGGTTCCTGAAGGTGATCTTGTCCATCACCTGACCAAGGTTCAAAGTTAAGTGTTGCTCAGGGTCTTGTCCTGGACCCTGAGTTTGGAAATCTCCAAGGATGGAGGGTACACAGCTACCCTGGGCACTTATTTTGCTGCCACGCCACTCTCAGGGTGGATTTTCCTTTGTTTTGTGTGTGTTTCCTTGGTTTCAGATTGTGACCTTGTATCTTGCTCTTTTCCTGTGCAGTGCTGAGAAGGATCTGACTCTTTGCTCTGTCCCCCTTCAAGTGATTCACTAAGCAGCTGGGGTATTTTTATTATTCACTACCAGCATGACTTTGCTTAGACCATTCCTAAAATGTTCTATAAATGCAGTCTGACTATGGAATGTCAGTTTACATGTGGGGAACTCACGTGAAATAACTAGAATGTCCCAGCAGGCTGGCAACTCCTAAAGAACTGGATTTTGGCATTGATTCTTTGCTGCTTTATTCAAGCAAGCACAGGAGAGAGAACTGCAATTATTTTAGCCATTTCATAGTTAGAAAAAGAGAAGAAAATCAGTTAGAAAAGAAAAAAATTATGTTTTTCTAAAAAGGGGGTTTTGGTGCTCAGTGCAAATGTAATAGGGCCTCAGTGGAAGGCTGGTTTCCATCTCTGCCTTTGTGCCCATTTTGTTTAAAAAAAAATTAAAAATCTCTTGATAGTCTTACATGCTTGTTCTGGTAGTGCTTCTATTGGTTTTAATTGAAATTTTGTAATAGCTGGATGTTGGTCTGGTAGTAATTTGTGCAGAATTGTAAGCCTCCTTATGTTTCATTAACAAGATATTAATTATTTTGTTTATAGAAATAATTTAATTATTGGCCATATAATTTTGAACAGAGCTGCTTTAGAATTACCAGCATGAAACTAATTTGTTGCATTGTAGATAAGTGGTGCTCTTTGTTAGAAGCTTCCCCCTTCTTGTGTTTTCTGTGCCTGGAGGGAATGCTTAGGGCTGGGGAATTGAAATTCCCATCTAGAGTGCAGTTAAAGGCAATTAAATGGAAATTCTCATTCACTCCCCCTTTTGCTGGATTGCAGGTGAACAATGGATATTGGCATTGAATGCTCACTTTCATGGTAGTGCTTTCTTCTTCTCTATAAATATTTCCTAACCATCACATTTAGGAGTGGTTTTGTTCTCATTTATAAAAAGGCAGAGTGGTTGCCTGAGGCCTCACATATTGATGGAGATCAGCACACTGTGTACTGGGACTGCAGAAGCATGGCTGTGTCTGTAGCTGAGCTGAATATAAATCTCTCTGTGTTTTCTGAAGGCTTTGTTGATTAGCATCTGATATAAGAATTTCAAGAGGACTGTGGATACTGAAGGGATCCACTGAGAACAAACAGAAGCAGCTGTGTTGTTCGCTCTTTTACCCAAATCGTCCTTGGGGAAAAGCCTATGAATTGTTGACATTTGTCCTACTGCTCTACATCAGCAAATAGACTCAGGATTAGTTATGTTTTCCATGTAGCTGATCTCCTTAGCATTTCTGGCAGGGGTAAAACCTCCATCACCTTGGCTTGCAAGTCCCTTTTGCAAGTGAAATCTCTTATGCAGATATTGACTTGTGTGACTCTATCATTGCAACAGCATTTGCGTTTTTATTGGAGAGAGTTGAATTAATAAGCTGGTATTTGGAGATAAAGCTAAATGCTTTTTGCCTTTAGGTGGTAGCTTTTGCAAGTGTCCTTTATAGATTTCTCTGTTTCCTGTACCATGCACATAGAGTCATTAAGGTTGGAGAAAATCTCTAAGGTAAAATCCAAACTTTGACCAAACACCACCATGTCAACTAAACCATAGCACTGAGTGCCATGTCCAGTAATTTCTTAAACATTTCCAGGGGTGGTGATTCTACAACCTCCCTGGGCAGCCTGTTCCAATGCCTGACCACCCTTTCAGCGAAGAAATTCTTGATGTTTTATCTGAACCTCCCCTGGCGCAGCTTGGGGTGATTTCCGCTTGTCCTGTCATAACCATAGTATCTTTTATTTCATATCATGGATGGATCTATTCTAACATCCTTTTCACTCAGCAGCAGATACTCTCCTCTACACTTTTCATATGGGAAGTTGAGCATTCTCAATTATCTGTAGCAAAGCATGAATTGAAAAAACCCCATGTCCTTTAGAGTTTAATCATCACCATTTTCAAAAGGCAGACTACTTGCATGAGAACAGATAAGAACCCCCAGTTTGTTAGCTTGCTTCATATTGACTGCAAAATATTTAACTTTTTTTTTTTTTTGCAAGATGGGGCCTATGAAGTAAAAGGTATGTTGTTGCATTAAGAAAATAAAACTCAAACACACAAAAATCCCATTCATCTTTTGTTCCATAGAGCATAAAACCGATCATCTTGATCTGGAAATCTTGAAACTACCAATGCTTAGCTAGGTGTTTGGGTACAATGGAATTTTGATGAATTGTCTCATTCCTTTTGATTGGGGAACAGGTAAATCTGGGAGCCTTGTTTCATGTTCTGCGCTGAAAGGTAAATTAGTGATGAGATGGATGCTCAATCTTGTGCCTCAGCAGAAGAGTTCAGCATCCTGCTTTGCTGAACACAGGAGGAGTCAGACAATCAGCTGTTTTCAGCTAGCCTGTCAACCTAGAGGTTCATGATCTAGTTTTCTTGCTTATAAGCCCATGCTGATTCAGGCTGTGTTCTCAATCTGGTTTTGAGTTTTCAATCTGCTTCCCTGCATGTGCTGTCCATCTCACATGCACTATCCACACAATGCCTAATAATTTTTTCTTCTGTCGTCATTAAGCATGCATCTGCCTGTGTTTTGATTGCAATATGCCAAGTATTTGCATTTGAGTGCTTTAATAACTTCAGTATTGGCTTCCAAAAGGAAACTATTGACCTGTCTCAGCCATCTTAAATTAATATGAGAAGGTCATGCCAGCTGCATAAAGATTTAGCTTATGTTATGACAAAATTTAGAGGTCTAAAACTTGGTAAAGTTTTAAGAAAGCAGATATAATCTTCTTTGTGACTAGAACCCATCAGTCACCCCTGCAATGGTGTTTTTTGCTGTTGCACTGCTGAGAAACGTGTTGGGTTTGGATTCAGTGCCACATCACAAGTTATGGAGGAAGCAGCTTTGTACCAACTGAGTTTGAGGGAAGGAGCAGATCCTGCTCAGCCTTCCCTAGAGGGGATTTTCTCACAGACCTGTCTGCCACTGATGGTCCTTAGCAGAAAAAATTCAAAGAACTCTGAGCTTTTTGTCAATGAATTTTGGAAAAAAAAAAACCAAACTAGAAAAATACTCATATATAATAAACTTTAAAAAAACTCTTAGCATAGGGACACAGGATTGCAAATGACTAAAGGAATATTTGGTGATAATGGATATTCTAGTTGTGCAACAAAATAAGGCTTGTTCCTAGAACTAACCCATAGCATCCTATGCTATGAGCAAAGATTTCCATCTGTGGTGCCATACTGACATTTGACTAGGAAACATGCTACCCTCTTGGATAATCCAGGCTCTTTTCTCCCTGCTTTTGTGCTATCAATGTGGAGGTAACCAATACATAATACATCCATGATTCTGCTTTGCTGCAAGTTAGCAGCCCAAATAGGTAATCATTGGAACAAGTTCAGTGCTGTTGCATTATGCATTAGAAAAAAACTACAGCCAGTGTCAAAGCCATAAAGGTAGGCTGCCTGCTGGTCCTGATAGCAGTCAGGTTGTGTTTACTGCTTATTAATTATCCCAGAGTAGAAGAATGAATTTCTGTGAAGCATTTCCAAATTCCAGCCCCAGGAGGTTATTAGTAAAAATAAAAGTGAAATTCAGAAATAGCAGCCTTCATTACCTACTTAAGTTTTAAACTAATCTTTTGCATGTGTGCTGCTTTCTACACCTAAATTAGAAATCTAGCTTCTCTTTTTAGTTTTTTTCTTGAAGTGGTAAATATAATTTTTGTTTTAGACATCATTTTATGTCACTGCACATTAGCTTTATACTGCCATTTATATTTATCATATAACTATGACATGTCAGGAGCAATCAGTTTTCTATTGTTCCTTTGTAGATCTGTGCCCATTTTGTTCACAGCATTATTTCTGTCATACTTGTTTGCTTCTCACACTGGAATTTCCATCTGGGGTTACTTAGAGTTCAACAGTAAATGGTGATTTTCCTCCAAAGTTACACCTTTCTGCATGATCAAATTTGATCTCTTCCTTGTGCGCATTCACTTTTACCATCCTTTATCATGACCTCAAGTAGTGATCACTATTTTATTCTTCTCAAAGTTCCAATTTTAAGATGCCTTTGAAAAATCATGGTTGTGTTACACAGTTCTGAGGTTTCAGGAGAGACGTGTATACATTGTTTAATGGTGTCTTGTTACTTGAGTTTTACAACCAATTTATTTAAAAAAGCATCTTCTAACTCAATCAAGAGCGTCCTTCCAAACAAAAATCTTGAGAGAATTGATGGGACCAGAGTAAGATGAAAATCTGACTGCTCTCTGTTAGGACAGTCTTTGTTGAAGCAGTAGACTTGCCTCAGTCTTTGTGGCTGATCTGAGCTGTTGTGCCCACTCTGGGAGGGGGTTTCTCAAGGAAACAGAAGCCCTGCAGGGCTGCACAGCCCCTTCTGGATCCAAACTTGAATCTGGAAGATGTCAGGAAATCCCCACACTGTGATTACTGAAACCAAGAGCCGACAAGGGAGCAACAGTGATTTCTAAGTGGTTTTAATGAGGAGTTCCAGCAAGCAGTACCGTGCTCAAAAAAGCAGTGGTAATTAACTGATACATCTGCACAGCATAGTACAGCATCTACTCAGAATACCTGAGTCCATTCCATGAAAATACCAAGACATTATTCATGAACCTCTGCTTTGCTTTTGCATTGTTTTTCCTCTCCCTTTCCAGTCATGTCACAGGAAAGCTGTATCTTCACTCAGGCTTCCATGGCAGGCTGGTATTCCCACATATACAGCACCACAAGATCTATTCAGCAAACCAGTTTATATCCACCACGTTACCCAATTGCAAGTGAACTTCCTTTAACTTGCAGTCCAGGTCATCACCTTCTCATGTCAGCACAGTTACTTGAAATATTTCACATCATAGCAAGGTTGTAAGATCTTACAGATAAGTAAGTGTATTAAAAGATAAAATCAAAATAGAACAAATATTTGGCTACCAGCTGAAAAGTACTGATATGTGATTTAATTTAAAAGTGATCAATCTCATGGAAGACTTTAAGTGGAAATGTCTGGAAAGTTGAAACCTTTTGGTGTTCTGTACAGGCTATGAAATAGAGAAGCAGAACTTTTTGCTTGCTTATAATTAAGAGGTATTTCATGTTCATCTCCTTGTTACCTTGATCTGCATAATTACAATATCAAAAGTGAACTATGCTTGCTTGCTTTCCTGCCCCTCATTTTAACATCTTGCTAGCAGTTTAAGGAAGGAATAATCTAATATGGATGGGTTGGGATAGGCTTGGCCATCAAAGAAATTATGAAGAAATTCTACTATACAGGTCACTGAGCACTGGGACAGATTGCCCAGAGTTTATGGAGTCTCCCTCACTGGAGCTATTCAAGAACTATCAGGATGCAATCCAGTGCCATGTGCTCAGGGATGACCCTGTGGTTGGACTAGATGACCCACTGGTCCCTCCTAACTTGATCTGTTCTGTGATATAGTAATGCTCAAACTGGTTTCATAGGAAAAAAAATAAAGTTTATATATTTTGTGTGGTCATAGATACAAGGAAGTGTGGAGAACATATTGTATTAGGGTCGCCCCCAGACCAAGGAAGGAATGATGAATCTGACTCCATGTTATCAGAAGGCTAATTTATTATTTTATGATACTATAATATATTAAAGAATACTAAAGTATATTAAAGAATACAGAAAGGATACTTAGAGAAGGCTAAAAGCATAATAATGAAAATTCGTGACTCTCTCCAGAGTCCCGACACAGCTTGGGCCCAATTGGCCAAAGAGTGAAAACAACTCACAGCAGAAACCCATGAAACAATATCCAAACACATTCCACATGAACAAAACACAGGAGAAGCAAATGAGGTAATTATTGTTTTCATTTTTCTCTGAGGCTTCTCAGCTTCTCAGGAGAAAAATCCTGGGCAAAGGGATTTTTCAGAGGATGTGAATGTGACAAGTACACAGTAATTTTCCACTATGATGAGCACCCTCCCCAAAATCTATATTCATAGCTGTTCTCAAACGTCACACATGCTAAAAGTGCACCTTCAAAGTACATTAGGGAAAACCTGGTATGCATCTGGAAGGGTGTCATCACTGTGTACTGGTGTTGAACTGTAGTTCTCTGATAGAGAGAGGACTCCAGGTAACACTTATTCATGAGCTTCTCCACCCCTGCAAATCCTACCTGCTCTTCTGCTGTGTTTTGGTTGTACCCCTTTATATTTGTTTTATAAATCTATTTACAATTTGTAAATACAAATTGCAATATTTGTATTATTTGACTTTATTGACTGCTTTATTTGACTGGTGCTTTTTGCTCAGTCTCAAACTGGGAAAAGTGAGCCATAAGTATGTAGAGGAAGATAATTTATTAGCAGTGTTCCCAAATCATTTGTCATAGATTCACAGATATCAGTGCTTAAGTTTCATTAAATTGAATTTCATGTTATTTGGAAAATCCTATTTGGAAGTTGCTGATGCTTGCTATTTCAGTAACGTACAGCTTTTTGAGAAGACAGCTGGGTTAATACATTATTGAATATTTTTAGAATCCTTTAATGCTGAGTTCACAGGATTCTCCAAGTGAAGTAGACTTAAAAGCTGAGAAGTTTTGAAGAGAGTTTTACTTTTACTTTGAAGTTTCTAAGGGTTGCTTCAGTTCTAGTGCCAGTAAAACTTAGAACATGTTCTGGAAGGTTATAAATAGCAGCAGTGAAACAATGGATTTAATTTGGCAAGGCAAAGGAGGCCACAGCTTACAGTGGGTACAAATGTGTGCTGTGGTTTTACAGAACTGGTAGAAATTAGGCTTTTAGGGATAATTTTTCACTGAAGTAGCATGTAACCATGACTCAAATTTCCCTCATGTATTAGGAGAGAAAAAAAAATGGTGTTCTTTCAGATGAGTTCACTCGGGTTTAAGATACATGAGAGAACTTCTGCCTGTGTTAGGCTAAATAGTCTTCCCATTAGAAGCCCTCCTTTGGCTTTCTCCAGAATCAGGTCATGTCATTTTCAACTAAGTGTCTTTTTTTTAAAGGTAATACACTCAAATCAGGTTTTGCTGTTATTTTATATTTTATTGCTATTTTTACTTTTTGTGTCTATTATTTTATTATATTAATTTTTATGTTATTCTCTTTTTGCTGGGTTTTTCCCCCATTTTTTATAGTTAAATGATCTTTCTATCATGTCTACTATTATGGCTTGTAGTTAGCTTTCTTTTAGGTTACTCCTAGAGCTGTCAAAAATAACATCAGAAATTGTCACTGAGGAATACTGTCTTGTAAAATTGATCACTGTAAGCCAGTAACAATAAGACAAGGACTGAAATTCTCTCTCTATTTAAACATTTCTCAAACAGTTAAATATCCAACAGAAGCAAAAACCACTGAGTATAAATGAAATGGCTCACACAGTCTGTGTTCAGCATCCCAGAGGTGTAGATGGCCACTGCTTGGTTCTCAGCTCATTTATTTTTCTTCCAGGTTATAGGAACATTTTTCCTTACCAGGAGATGAGCTCCTATAGGAAAGGGTTGTTGGAAATGGAAAGCAGTTCAGTGAGATTTATCAGCTATTTGTGCTCTTTAAGCCAAAACAAACCACGTGTTTATTTTGCGGAACCAGAGAAGAAAGGAGTTGATGAATTATGGGCTGACCTCGTGCAGGAGGATTAAACACTGGCACTAATTAATGGCCAGTTAGCAGAGCACCATCTTGATCTCAGTGATGGTCAGCTGCATGGGGGCCATAAATCCAGACTGCAAACAGGAGCATCCTCAAGATGCTTCATTCCAGCCAAGTGGCATGGTGGCCCTCAGCTGCTGGGACAGTGTTTAATAGGTCAGAGTTTGGGATTTGCAGATCTATCCCATTCCTGCTGGCTGTGCAGCTGCTCAGTACTGTTGATAATTGTTCTGATTGTTCAGCTGTTGGTAATTGTTGCTTCAGTAGGTTTTTACTGTGCTCTGTTTTCCCCTTGCAGGCTTTTGGCCAGTCCTTCTCCGTGCACCGCAAAGTGGCGGAAGATGGCGAGACGCGGGAAGAGACCCTTCTCCAGGAGTCTGCATCCAAGGAAGCCTACTACCTGGGCAAGATTCTGGAGATGCAGAACGAGCTCAAGCAGAGCAGGGCTGTGGTCACCAACGTTCAGGCAGAGAATGAGAGGCTCACTGCTATTGTCCAAGACTTGAAAGAGGTAAATGGGGCTGAATTTCTTTAGGGTATCATGGATAACGTGGTTCTGAGTATACAAAATATTACAGGAAATGAAAATGCTCACCTCCCAGTCTGTGATATTCCCAGAAACCACATGGCCTGAGAAGGCTACAATTTAATTATATTATAAAATATAACTTTTGTTGAGTTTAAACAACACCACCACCACCACCTTAAAAATGTAATAAAACCCAATTCAACAAGCTGTAATTTCTAAGCACCCTTAGCATTTTGCATTGTATTTTATAGTACTGCATTTTACATAAACACTTTTTCTGCACTCTTCTGATATTCATGCATCTCTTCTCTTTCTCAGCATTTACGTAATTTCTCAGGTATTCTGGACTGCCTAGAATTAGATGAAGCTTTTGCTGATTTTCTTTTACTGTAAAGCAAAATTAAAATGCATGCTCATATTGAGAAAATGGGTTACAGTAAGGAAGCCAGATTATTGACCATATGAGACATTGAATAATTTTGATGGAGAATTAAGTAGTATTTCGTAACTTATCTTTTTTCCTATTGGAATCTGAAAATTATGGAATGTAGCAGAGCAAGTACATGCAGGGGAATGCAGCCCTTGGAAATGAGCCCACATCTTGCCTGCATTCCCTGGGAATGCTTAGACTTAGGGATTCTCTGCACTGTCCAGCTGCTGAAGGATATGTTTCCTATGTGAATCTGGAGAGTGATTACTTAATGCATTAATTTGTTAATATTAACAGTTGCCATGTTTTCTGTAGCTGGATGGAATAGCATCCTTTTAGCCTACAGAAAGCCCTGGAACAGGGTATCCCTGGAACTGAGGCCTTTACTCCCATTGAACATTTTTATTGTACTGCACTTGCCCATAATACAGATCAGGTTTCAGGAAGAAGTAGTACACATATGCCAGCTGTTCCCATATTCCAATTAAAATATTTGATTGAGATTGCTGTAGCAGTTGTTGCCAATGAAAATGAAATGTATTTTTAATTATTTTTGATCTGTTTGTCCTAAAATCCTATCCTAAAATCTTCCTGGTGGCAGACAACCAGCTGCTGACAGCCCTACCTGTTTGGTTTAGCTCACATGCCCTGATGACTTGGGGTTCAGACACAAACGAACAACCAAGTTAGAAAAAATGCACATTTATCTTTGTACTCCATACTTTTCCTCTGGGACTCCTTCAAATGCAAATCTCCCTTCCATTTTCCATCATGGTTATTGATCTAAGTTTGTTCAGGAGGCAGTTTCAGTACCTGTCCTCCCTGGAATATTGATTGTCCTCGTTTCCTTGGTGATAATAGTAACTCCTAATGTGAAGCCAGCTGCAATTATTTCCTGCTCTAATGCTAAATAGAATCAAGCCACAGTACTTAATTAAAGTGCAATAAAGGAATTTACTTGAATAAAAATAAGGCTGATAAACTGATTGTTATTACTAAGATGTTGTACCCCAAGTATCAAGTCCTTGACTAAGTGGAACTTTCATTTTGTGTTACTACAATCAATGAATGAAGCATAAATGGAATTAGTGCAGTCAGTTGATTACACCACACATTATTATGATTAATTACTTGAATAATAAGAAGAGATAGGGGATGATTGGCACCTACTTCAGTTTCTTTGTGATCTTTTCACACTGAATTACGCTGATATTTCACCTTGTGCTCAAAGGAATCTCGCTTGTGCTCAGCCTGATATCCCTTGGTCCTGTGGCTGTGATATCCAAGTGCCTGCTGAAAGGACATGACCTTCTCCTGTAAGTTTTTATGCATTTGTCTGTTTGGTTCTGCCTCCTGCAAGCAGGAAAAAGCAGGCTAAACTTACTCCAAATTTTGACAGCTACAAAGGTGAGGGGAAAAAAGTATGAAGTGTGTGGTATGTTTTGGGGTAAAGCCAGAATTAGGTGCTGTGTGGGTGGATTGCTACAAGGAAGAAGCAATTTGTCTCTTTAGGCAGTAAATCTGGAAATCTAATTAGAGTGAAAAATGAAAGAAAAAATATCATTTTTATTTGGGCCTCTGTACTGAGTGATGCAAAGATAGATGGGTAGATTCTGGACAGAAGTTACCTGATTGTATCCTGTCTTCTCCCCTCCCTGCCCTTTACCTCTTCCCCTCAAGAAAAACATGTTTTACGGCTGTTTTTTAGCCTTAATAAGATATTTTATAAACTAAACAAACAGGCAAAAAAAAATTCCTTTCACCTTCAGTCTTAATAGAAAGGTTTGAATAGCTGCTGTGTGGTTCTGGGAATAGTGTTTTTGCATGGATGACACAAATGTGTGGTAATTTCTCCATGCACTCATCCACTTAGGATACTGAAGACTGATAGGGGAGTTTTCAAAAAATGACCCTTGTTATTGGTATCACACTGCTAAATAATACACTCAGTGCTTCTCCACTCTCCAGCCTGTCCTGGGAGTTATCTGATGAATTCATTGTGCTCTCTGAATTTGCACAGAAATCCATAGTCCTATGAATGTGTATGAGCATTTTCTGAACCAGCAGAATACACTCCCATGAATGCTGATGGCTTTTAGCAATCCTGGGAATTCCATAGCCCTGGAGTTTAAAAATTCATACCTTTTAGCAAGTATCTGCCCTGCAGTCACAGCTGATGTCTGCAGGGCAGCTTGACCTGGATCTCCCTTGCTATAAAAGGGAATGTATCAGGCTCCGGTCTCCGGAGAATTATGCACCTCAGACTGCAAAAACAAACAAACTGATTTCAGTACCCATGTCTTGGATGAGAGGTTTTCTGAGAACTTGCTCACGTGCTTCACCCTGATGGGCATTAATGAACCAGGAATCTCTGAACACAGACAGCTTTCTACTTCATGTTAAAATGATTAAAGGAGGAAAACACCACCAGCTTTATTTTTGATGTAATAAAAATCCCTAGAGCATTGGATAGGAATCTTATTAACTATCACCTAACTAAATAAAATATACATTTTGAAAAGCTGGTAGATTTTTTTTCTCCCACTAAGACCTCAGACAGGGAATGTAGGCTGTTTAATTTGAACCAAAACTACACAGATTTTAAAACTGAGACCAGAGAGATAATATTTTGCAGTCAGAGACTAGATTTACAAAATCTGTTTGTTAGGCATCACACAGTTTATGGTGGCAGCCTCTCTGTATGGAGAGATCATTATGGTAATTAGATCATATAACCTTCTCTAACAGTGTATAAACTGCCCTCATTTATTATAAATATTTTTTAAATACTTTTCTTTAAAAAAAAAATCTTTTAAAAAGACAATTTTTATCCTTTTCTAATTTTCTGGAGTCTATTTTTTGCCTATTTAAAAGCGCTGTTCACTTGCAGTTGGGAGATGAGTAACTTTTTCCTCATTTGTGCCAGTGTGAAAATCTCTTCTCATGATAACCATAAATATTTTATTGCTGTATAGAGATGTAGTCACCACCTTGAGAAGCTGATAACTGGCAGAGGTGGTTATCAAAGCCCAGATGACCCAGCTCAGAAACTGGAGAAAGTTTTCCATGCCCACAGATGGGAAATCTCCATATAGAGGTGATGTCTGTATGTACTGCTCCATCATGGGAAGGCTGAATACCTTGGAGCTGGGCACCTGACTCAAAACAGGTGGCAACTGGAGGGGAAAGAGAATGAGGCAAAGATTGAAGCAGGTGACAGTGTAGAAAATGGAGATGAGTGATGGTTCAAGGTTTGTAGGTGTTACAGGACTCGGCTGATGAGTTGTTTGGGGTGGATGGGTCAATGGTCTTGGTGTCTGAAGGGGCTGGCAGGTATGGATCAGCTCTTTGTTCCCATTAAAACTAGTGAAAAGGAGAAAGCCAGGAGGAAAAGGGTTAAAACTCATAGGCTCTCTACTAAAGAGCCACTGCAGCAGCTGTGGGGATTGCACAAAGAAATCAGCGCCTGGGTACCTGCAGCCCATGAGATAACAGATGAACGGGGGGTTTATGTGATGGCAATATTAATGGGCCATGGAAACAGCACACACCTGGGTTTCTGGAGGGCAAAACCAGGAAAGAGGGCAGTGAAGAGTGGGGGGAGAGAAAAATAAAATTTGTGATGTATTATTTGCTGAAAGCAGGGGAAAAAATGTCTAAGGTGAAGTTGTGCTGCCCTGCTGCCCTTGAAATCGATAGCTAAACAATTATTTGCTTCAGCAGTATAAAAATCTTGCACTTCATGCTAATTAGAAAATGTGTGGGCATGGTAGCCTGGGTTTTTTTGAGGGGAACTAATGTTTGAAAACAGAAAAAATTTACAGTCATTGTCTTCAAGCTGATTTTCATCTAAGAAGTTATATATTAAGAGCTGGACTTTCTATATTAAATATGGCTTAAATCAAAATTTGCTGTTTCCTATTTAGAAATTATATTTTTTTCCTATGTGAAAATTAGGGTTTTTTCTCTTTTACACTTTTGAGTAAAACCTAAAACCTTTAAATGTGAACAACTTTAGTCAAAACCTTGTCATGGTTTTGACCAGGGCAAACACACCAATTTCAGCTTCTTGTTTTGCTGCTTTGGGTTTAGATTTGGGTACGTAGTGCATCTGTATAATGCAGGTAGTCTATAGTAAATGCAGGCCCACTGACAAGAGGAGAGAATGATGCATCCATGTTCTCAGAAGGCTCATTTATTACTTTATTATACTATAATATATTAAAGAATACTATACTATACTAAAGAATACAGAAAGGATACTTACTGAATGCTAAAAAGATAATAATGAAAACTTGTGACTCTTTCCAGTGTCCTGACACAACTTGGCCCCAGTTGGCCAATGAGTCAAACTCACACCAGAGTCCAATCAGGCAATCACCTGTGGGTAAACAATCTCCAAACGCATTCCAGATGAGCACAACACAGGAGAAGCAAATGAGATAAGAATTGTGTTCCTGTTCTCTGAGGCCTCTCTTGCTGCCTTTCAGCTTCCCAGGAGAAAAGAGAGGAATCACTGCTAGGAATTAGGTACTGCAGGAAGCACCTGCAGCTGGGTGCTTGAGTGTAGTGACAAAGCTAGTGAACTCTTCACTTTTGTTAGCTTGCTTTTCTAGTAGTTGTGGTGTTGTGAGGTCCCCAGGATGAGGTGAGAGATGAGAATTTGACTCCATGTTCTCAGAAGGCTAATTTATTATTTTATTATATTTTATTAAAAGAAGTGATATACTGAAACTATACTAAAGCAAGAGAAAGGATACAAGAATATTCATAGCTAGAATAATGAAAGCTTGTGGCTGACTCCTCAGAGTCTGACACAGCTGATAGTGATTGGTCATTAATTAAAAACAATTCATATGGAACCAATCAAAGATGCACCTGTTGGTAAATGATCTCCAGACCACATTCCCAAACAATCAGATAATTATTGTTTCCATTTTCTGAGGCCTCTCAGCTTTGCAGGAGGAGAAATCCTGGCGAAGGGATTTTTCAGAAAATACCATGGTGACAAGTAGTTGTCTAATTTCCTTCATGCATAGAACAGGGGGCCTGTGACTGTGCTCTGGTCGGGTGGTTACCCCACTGGAGTGATTTAAGTGACTGCAGTGTTGACTCTGTTCCTTACATAATCTCATCTGCTCCCTTGTGGTGTTGTCCTGTGCTTTACAGTGTCTGCATCCACACCTTATCCTACTCAATCTGCTCCAGAGTGGAAGTTTGCTTTGGCGTCTACACCATTTAAAGAAAGCTTGCATTGTAAATATTTATCTGCTTGTTAATACTGTGGTGGCACTTGCAGCAAGGGCCTTGTATCATGACCTGGCCAAGGGGATCAGATGCACCCTCAGCCAGTTTGCAGACAGCACCAGGCTGGGCAGAAATGTTTCTCTGTTGGAGGGGACAAAGGCTCTGCAGAGTGATCTTGACAGGCTGGACTGGGGGGCTGAGGACAACAGAATGAGGTTCAGCAGGGCAAAGTCCTGCACTTGGGCCACAACAACCCCATGCATCACCACAGACTTGGAAGAAAGCTGCCTGGTGGCAAAGGACCTGGGGTGCTGGTTGACAGCAGCTGAACAAGAACCAGCTGTGTCCAAGCGGTCAAGAAGGCCGATGGCACCTGGCCTGTGTCAGCAACAGTGTGGCCAGCAGCAGCAGGGCAGTGATTGCCCCTGGTACTCAGCCCTTGTGAGGCCACACCTCAGTTCCTGTGTCCAGTTTTGTGGCATGAAGGACATTGAGGTGCTGGAGCAAGTCCAGAGAAGGGCAATGGATCTGATAAAGGGTCTGGAGCACAAGTCCTATGAGGAGCAGCTGAGGGAGCTGGGGGTATTTAGTGTGGATAAAAGGAGGCTCAGAGGAGCCTTTATCACTGTTTGCAACTTCCTGAAAGAAGTTCTAGTGAGGGGGGATTGATCTCTTCTCCTAAGTAACAAGCAGTAGGACAAGAGGAAACAGCCAGAGGAGTTTAGATTGAATGCTAAGAAAAATTTCTTCAGCACAAGCGTGCTGAAGCATTGGAACAGGCTGCCCAGGGAGGAGATGGAGTCACCAACCTGGTGGCATTTAAAAGACACATAGATGTGTTTTTAATGGTGCACTGGCTGTGCTGGATTGATAGTTGGGCTTGATGATCTTAGAGGTATTTTCTAACCTGAATGATTCTCTGATTTTTAGAGGGAGAATAATTAAGAAAATATGCGGAAGTATTGGACATTGTTAATGGTGTTTTGATCCTAATGGACCTTAATGCAAGCACTACTTTTTGAAAAGAAGCTGTAGGAGTGACACAGAGTGAGCTCTAGTGCTGCTACAGCAGCCCATGGGCATGACTGAGGGGTGGGTGTCAGGTGTCTGAGAAACAAAGTGGAGCTGGGTGTGATAGAGAGGTGGCAGAAACTGTTCCTCCTGTCAGGAGAGTGCTCATGTCTCAATTTAGGGTGTTTTCAGCATAATCAATGGAGTTAACAATATTTACATTCCTTTGTTTTGGAAGTTACTATCAACTGGTTAGAACCAGCTCCTAAATTAGGCCTATAGTGTGTTATTTTGCCCACTGAGAGTTGTTCTTATTTTCTCTCTCCTGCTATAGGGAGATTCTGCCAGGCCACCCTCATGAATGGTTCTCTCTTAGTTGCTGATATTAATAGGTGATGTTTTTGCCTTAAAAGGCTGAAAAATTTGCTAAAAATACATTGTTTCCATCTGCTTTCAGGAAAAATTTCCAATGGAGCTTAGTCCGAAAGCTTGTTAAATGGTTTCATCTGCTCTGTGCATGAACTTTCCCTGTTCACAGGATTTCTGAAAAGATACAAAATAATTTTCTTTGCCTCGGAGACAAAAAAATACAGCAAGCTGTGATTTGTAATCCTACCAAATCTCTCTTCATGCTGTGAAATTAATGGGTATACTAATAGACTGATGCTGTCTCTCTGTGAGAGAAAGAGCATTGAGTATAGGCAGCAAGACCATTGCAGACTGCTTCTGAGTGTTCCTATTAACAGACAAAGATTTAATTACAGATCTGCCATTCACCTCTATCTTCTGACTTAGTTACCACCAAATGCTTTCTTTGGGTTCTTGCTTCACAGTTTGGCTGTCAAACCACTCAGGTGAAACCCAAGGAGGCTATGGTGAGATTCACCTTTTTGTTTCCTGAAATGTGGTTTATCATCCTAAATTGCTATAATCAATCATAAGATGATTGTGTTTCTGAGTTCATACTCCTCATAAGCACCAACTGTAATATAATAGGAAGGTCAAGAGTTCAGGATAAATACATTTTCTTGTGGCACTGTTTTCTCAGGGTAACCAGCCTGTTGTTTAGCTGTTCTTACCCTCAAATATACTTGCAAGCCACCAAAAGCATCTTTGAGTCGTTGTGTTTCCCGTTAATGAGCCCAAACAAGGATTTTGGATACAAATTTGGGATTTGAGACATTCATGACACTGTTTTCTTTGGCAAGGCTCAGGGATTTAGCTCTGCTGGGAATAGCAGAGTCAAACAATGGATATTAGGGAGGTCAAAAAAAGGCCAAGTGGGATAATGGAGCATAACCAAGGGACTGTTGCATAAATACAGAGTGCCTTATTAAAAATACTCAAATTCCCAGCTCCCTCTTTGAGAACAGGGGCCTCAAATAGCAAATGAAAGAGGGTGCACTTTCAGCTGCCCTTGGTAATCTTTGGGCAGTAATTAATCAAATCGGGATCTGGCAGTGCTGGGTCTTACATAAGTTCTTTGAAAGAATGACCCCTTATTTGTGCCTTGGTGGTGTTTCCAAGGCCTTTGTGTCCCGCTTTGTGCAGGGTATTGAGTGAGCACGTGCTGAGAGGGCAGCTCTGGAAGCCAGAGGTGTTACCTGGGCGTAAAGAGGAGTGAGGCACATTTCATGGAGGGTTGGGCCATCAGTGCTGCTGCCACCTGAAGATCCAGTCCCAGTGCCAGGGCTGGTAGGGGATGCCAGGGAAAGCATCTTCATATGGATATCCCTGTTTCCCAGGTATCACACACCAATGGCTGCTTGGATATTGGACTAGCAGCTCTCTGAACTTGTCAAAACATTATTTTGTTTTTCCTTGTACGTTTTTAAAATGCATAACTTTTCTGCCTGGCTTTTGTTTCTGGATGAGGAGGCCCTCTTAAGAACTTCTTGTGCTGACTCATTCTTTTCAGCACTAATTTGCTGGTTAAAAATAACTTGGGCTTTTGTCTATTCAAGTGGTGTGGAGTAAGATGGGTTTTGGCATTGCTGGGATTAGCTGTGTTGCCAGTTTTTACAGAATCCTTGCAATGTGATCTGGACTCTCAGGAGCTATGTACCTTGTGACTTCATTCATTAGCCTGGGATTAAGTGAGAAAGGAAAAATAACCCTGGGTGCCAGGCTTTCTGAAACTTGAGTCCAGAAGCTTAAGCAACCTTCCAGGTAAAGGCATAAGGAAAAGGAGAAATTTTTGCTGGAAGTCCTCACTGCCTGAGTGCATAAGCAAATAGGGCATAAATTGTGATTACATGTGTCACTGATAAAGAATATTAAACAGCAAATGAAGTTTGTTTGAAAAAATGAAGTTTGAAGTTTGTTGCCCCTGTTCTAATTGGTTTCCTTTGATTTTTTTATTAAAATCCTGGGCAGTTTTCAGTTTAAAAAAAAAGTTAAAGCTTCCCTAAGAAGCTTTAACTTCTTCCCAGTCATTCAGCGTCAGAATGTGCCTGGGGAATCCACACATGCACTGTAGCCCTGCATGGTTGTACCTTCTGTTGTTGACTTTCTCCTGTTCCTTGCATATGGATGCATCACTGCCTGTTTTCTTTCCTCCAAAACTTTTTGGCTCATTTTTAAGCCGTACAGAAAGGATGGCACTGACTGGTCATTGGTTCAGAGAAAAACCCAATGATCTCTACTGGAACTGTGATTAGTTGCTTGGACCTTAGGGAAACTCATGGGTGCTAATCCCTTGTGAACAATAATTACCAGCCAAGGTACTCAAGCTTCAACATCTGCTCTGGTTTGTTTTAAACCCATGTTTATTTTCAGTCTATTTCTCTTTTCTTGTCTTTTAATCAATACTGATTTATTTGTAAGGGTTTGTCCTGGGATTTTAGTAGGTAATTTTGGGAAATGGGATTTACCTTTTCCTGGGGATATATTTTAGCTGTCAGGACATGGAGCATTGCCTATGACCTGACCCCAGAAATGCATAATTTTTGAGGTGCTATCAGAGTGAGATGGAGCAAAACACATCTAAATTATGCCTTTAGATTGTAAGCAACTACTAAAGTGACTTTTGGCAAAAATCCTCCACCAACAAAAAGAAACCATGTAGAATCAAAACCTATGAAACGCTGAAAAATATGGGGAAAGTCAGCATCTTTGGGGTTTATATTTTTGTGCTCTTTGAGCTGGTGTTTTCTCATTTGGATTCATTCAGAGTACATCTTACAAAACTGAAGTCTGTTCTGTGTTGCAGCCGGAGGCTGTGCTTAAATGTGGTTCTCTGTGGGTCAGGTTCTTCTCTTCAGTTCCCCATTTCTACCTCCAAACCTCAAACTCATTACCAGTTTGTCATTGGTATGAAATCATTAATAAGTTCTTGGCTCCCATCATCTGTACTAATTGTGCTTTCTACAACAAACTCTGTTCTCAAGGGGAAAATTTATAAGAGGAAGGTGACAGAAGGGTGAACAGCAAGAGCCTCAAATATGCCACCTCTTTTTCTCCCTTTGCCCTTATTACAATATATGACACAAGCTGGCTATTTTTAATTATTCTCCACAGTCAGTGCCAGTCAGCATCCAGGAGGTGGGCAGCAAGTCAGGCAGAGGTCAGACAGTGTTATCACCCTTTCATTGTGATGGTCAAATCCACTCTTAAGCTTCAGGATTGAGAGAAATGCACTTTTGCTGGCAAATGTTTTAGATGTGTACGTGCAGATGCTCATACATAATCAGAGCTTGCCTGCTTCTATGATGTTATTGTTAAAAAAATCCCCACCAAATAGGTAGGACTAGATATGAATGCAATTTTTGCCTTCACTGCTCTTTCATTCTGCCTGTGTGGCCGTTCCTCTCCTCCTGAAGCACAGTGTTGGCTCTTTCAGCTAAATGTGCCTTGAAGGCATCATCATCGCAGAGCTGTGGTTTTTCACTTCAGTGAAACGGTCGGGCTGTCTGCTCTGACACTCGCTGTGAACTCTGCCTCAAGAGTGGCTGTGGCATTACAGAGTCAGCTCAGAGTGAGGTGGGTTAGAAATGGGTCATTTCCCTCCAGTCCTGCACACCTAGTCACGACAAGGGCATCCAGAGGCAATGCTCTTCTTCATTAGTGCAGTGCTGTGAGGTTTGGCTCATGATACAGAGGTTTTTGCACTTGTTTCTCAGAGTCCCTTGTGTCTGTTTTTCCAAGGGAAGTGGCAACACAACAGCAGTGAGAAGATACAGGATTCTGGTTCTTTGCTTAGTAGCTAGATGTGATTAAAGTGGCAAGGGCAATATTCTGGGTCAGTATGGAGGAAGGAAAGCGTTTTTCTCACAAGCAGCTTCTCTCATATGCCATGACTATCTGCCCTTCCCAGATAAGGCTGTGAGAAACAACTGCTCACTTTGAAAATTTAAAAAAGGTTTGTTAAACCTTAACAAAAATACAACAAAGGACTACATAAGGAAAAAGCTGCAGCACTGAGAACTGCCCTTGTAGATCCCACATGGCCAGTTCATCTTCAAGATGGATGCTCAGTCTTTTGTACCCCTGGGGTTGCCTCAGCCAGCCCTGGCCCCTCCCAAGGTCTGTCAGTCAGCTCTTCTTTGCCATTTATCAGTGGAGATGCTTTCTTGTCACTGGATTGGAGGTCAGGTGCTGCCATGCTGCCCCCCTGAGCACCCCCAAGCTTTTCCATTCCCCACTGCCCCATGCCAGCGACACCTGTGCAGCTTCTTTGTACCTGTCCTGGACAGCCCAGGCTGTGTGATGGCAACAATACAGGGGGGAAAGGGAACTGTGGGGAGAGCAGAGGGCATCTGAACTGCAATAACATAACTGTACAGCACTGAAGCTTTTCTTAATATTCACACAATAATTATCTTTTAACTGTGAGAGCCAATTATCTCATTATCCATCTATAACAAGGCACACAGAGATGCATGAGAAAAGCAGGGAAGAAAGAGTAAAAATTCAAGAAAATAGGTATGGATGGGGGTTAGTTGTCAAATAAATGGGAATATATTAAAGTGAAAACTTGATATTTTGGTCTATGTCAAGTCATTCTGCTGGTGTGCTCACTCCATTGGTGTGCTCCACGAATGTGAGAGGAAAATTATATCTTTGGTTTGTTATCTAAGACAGAAATGCAGTGAGGAAGAAGCACTGAATCTGCAGATCCCTTTGCAGAATGTTCATAGGCACTTTGTAGGGCTGGACCTCACCTTATTTTGGCAGCAATTCTCATTGCCATTTTACTGCACAGTAGGTTGCTAAGCAAATAAGACATAGCTACAGATGTAGATTTATATGATTGGTGTGTTCTTGATATTAATTTTATTGAAGATCTTTGAGTCATTATCAGAATATTTGAATTTTGGAGGCTAGGATGTACAGCTAGCTTTTATGCAACTTGGTTTGGCAGTGCTCTGTAAATGTCAGTGGTGATTTGAAATCAGCCCCCTCAAGTCAGCTTTCATGTATTCTGTTTGCATTTTTGTTTTTACCCATCATAAATACTTTAAAAAAGTCAATTATGAGTTTTGCATTGCCCCTTTTCTTTCCCTCTAGAATTTGGCTTACTCTTTCTTCCTCTTAACTTACCTAATTTCTTCCAAACAAATCTGTTGTGAGATGGAGCTTTATGCCAGTCATAACTGCCGTAACTCTCTTTTAAAATAAATCACTTCATTGGCTATAAGTGAAATTTAATCTTAAATTGCTAATATAATTTAAAAACATTTCAGTATTGTTAGTCCACTTGAAATTGTATTAACAATTTCAAGGGAAAGAAGAAATGACTGTACATGTTTTGAAGTTCAAAAAGTGAAAAATGTTAGAGTATTAGAAAGGAAAAATAAAACTAGGTGAGTCTTTAAACTTAAAATGAGAAATGCACAGCCTTGGGGATGTTTCTGTTTAAGAAAACCTCCACCTTTTGGCACGTTATCAAGAGTAATGAACTCTTATTCTGTGGGCAGCTCTATCACAGGGCAGCTGCACCACCTGCCTTGTGCTGAGCTCAGGCTGTGCATTGCCTGGGTGTGCTAAGCACCAATTTTCAGCAATTCAATGTAAGCTATTACCCAGCTTCTCACTGCAGCTACCAGAAAGGCAAGGCAAATCCACCATCAGCTCAGCTTCAGCAGCATTTATGTAAATTAATCATTCTTTTACCATGTGCTTTGGGGAATCATATTTCCTTTTCATGCCCACTAATTGTATGTTGCAAAGTGAAATACTGAGTTACACTACCACAGTTTGTATTTTTGTTCTTAGCTGCATTCAGAAATATCAAAACTACTGATTCTTGGCACAGTCAGAACAACTGCTACAGCCTCTGTAATTCTGTGCCTTGAGGCAGAAAGAGCCATGATCACCTATTTAAAGACAGGATAGTTAGCAAAAAATGTTTTGACTGCAACTGGAAAGCTCCTTTGCAAGGCTGCAAATGTATTGGAGATTGTTTTCATCTCTGTTGTCATTTCATTAAAAATCTTGGCAATAACTCAGAGTGAGCTGGAGAGGTAATCGTTCTTTCTGTCAAGCAGCAAATGCAAGGTCTGGTTTATCATTCTGTATTTCATATTATATTGCACTGACCTCTTCCTCAGGGGTTGTAAGCAATTCCAGGACATTAAAACCAAAGTAGGCTGGTTTCTTCTTTGTTACATACCCCTACTTAAGGAAATTTAGCCATGACTATTTCTTTTCTGTCCAGCACTGCAGCAAAGCTTGTAAGCTACACCATCTTGCAATACTTATTACTGAAACCTAAAACCACAGTCAGTTTTTGTAACATGTGTTTAAGCATTTTTCTTTAACAGGTTTTTTTTTATGCTGAGTTTTATAAGGGATTCACTTCTCTAAGCTGTGCCTTGTAATAGTGGAGGCAGCTCCAAGCATCATTCCCATCTGAGGGCTGGAAGGTCTGGTGCTGCAGCTGAAAAACAAATCTAGTGCTGCAGCTGAAAAACAGTTCAGGCTCTATAAAGGTGTAATTCAATGGGATGGTAAAATGGGTTGTGAAAACAACAGTAAAGTAAAATACACACGTGTCACTTCCTCCACTGAAGCACATAATTCAGGGTGTGCTGGGGTGAGGAGCCATGTGCCTTCTCCTCTTCTGGCTTTCTCTTTCCATGTCATGTCTGTAATCCATTAGAGACTTCCATTATTTCAGCATGATTGGGGTTAACATGATTTATTACTGCCTTCTCTCATGAATACCAAGATGGAACCTCTTTTTTTCAGTGAGGATATTCTCCAGCAAGATTGTGATTTTTTTTTTTTCTTGCTGTAATTTTCAGTTTATCATGTGGGGTATTATTGCACAGCCTTGATAGCCTATTATTGTTCCATCAAGAGTGAGGAAAATTAATTTGGTCTGAGAGAGGTTGTGTATGAAGTAGACATTTTGATTTTGGTTTTAGGAAGCACTTTCTTGTTCTCCAGAAGACAGACTTAAAAAATTAGCATTTTTTTTACAGAGGGTTAACTACTTTTCATTTAGAAAATACCAGTAGGCACTGAAGCAGTAATTTGACCCATCAGCAAAGTGCATGTGCAATATGAAGTGTCTGTCACCCTCAGTTTTCCTCCTGTGCTGCAGCTCCTGCTCATGTGTGTGGTGTTCATGCACTGGGCCAGCTGAGCAGCGAGTCCATTGCAGTACCAGTATCCAGAATTTTCACATACTTTGGAGAGAGAGGCTTTGCTGAAAGATAACAATATAACTTCTTTCAAGAACTGCTGCAGCTAGATAAAGAATAAGCAAATTCTTGTAATAGCAGAGAGAGTTTTCCCAAGGTGAACATTTTCTCTGTGCTTACCTACTTAATTTTTCTCAAAAGAGGCCCAAACTGCCTTTAAAGCAAATTGTTCATCATATATCATTGTCACACAGTCCAAGCCATGTCTCACCCCTTAAATCCAGCCAGCTTTAAGATGTAGCAGTCCTGGGAGGTTTACCTGTGATGATGGAGATGTGGCTGGGTGTGCTGAGCTCCCTTGAGCTTGGCTGGGCTTTCAGAGGGCACTGACTGCCAGAAATGTGGTGCTAGCAGAGGTTTCCTGTGCTGTTGAGTGGATGTCTGGCAGCACCAGGGGCTTTTTTGAATAGGATTTTTCTCCCAGAGGAGATAGATGAATTTCCTGAGGCTCCAGAGTGGCTTTTCTGGGAGTAGATAAGCAGAACAGCAGTTGACTTATGAGGGGACATGGATGTGAAAGAAAATAAAAAGCACTAACAGAGCATCTTTGCTGATGAAGATAATGAACATGAAGAGGTTGTATCTGGACTGATGGGATGCTGGGCTTTTGTTTGTTTGTCAAGATTGCTGCTGTGTAAGGTGAGTAGGAGCTGGTGTTTTAGTGGGAACTAGTGGAAAAAAATTTGGAGCTGATTCCAGGTATTTTTTTTAGCCAGGAAATGGCTTTTGCAGATGTCACTTGCTGTTGTTTCTGAGTAAAGGGGCAACTATAGATATGCCTTCTCTTGTGGATTCAAGCATTTGTTCTGTGCATCCCCTCCCAGGAGGACTCTCTTCCTTTCTTTACCTGTGCATTAATGACTTTCAGTCTATTTTACAGCCTATATTTTTAATAATTTCATGCCTTACTCAGGCCAGATGAGTGCATTTCAACTATTTTTGGTGTAAAAATAGCCTTGGGCATGTACTGCATCTTCAACTTACTTAAGAATCTCCTTATTCTGGGAATGCAGTGGTTATGCCCTCCAGCACTGTGCCATTACAGAAAAATCACCTTCCCTCAGCTTTGTGCACTTCCCCTGATTCAAGGGTGTTAAACCTCACTGTTATTGTCAAAAAATCAATGCAAGATTTGCACTGGCCTAAAGTTCTGCAGCACAGAAAACATTTCCAACCTCCTTGCATTGGGAGAGTTACCCCACAAGGTGTTTTTTCCTTTAAGGCTCAGCCAGCTGGCTAGAGGAAGCATCTTGGTGCCAGACCAGACTTGAGAAGCTCTGCTGCAGTCTGTGGTCTTATTTGACTTCTACTTTTCTATTGTTTATGTGAGGGATGAGTTTTTGAGACTTTAAGTGTTTGTGCTTTTTTATCCCTTCCTCTTTGGCATCAGCTGAACCATATCTAGCATGTGTTTGCCTCATTGTTAGAAAATTGCTACTGAAAATTGCTCTGTGTTGCTGTTTAACCACTTTCATGATGGCTTGCTGAGTCAAAGGAAAATACAACCGCACAAACCCTTAGTGCTTCTCTTTTCCATTCTGTAGAACTGAATTAATTTTTTTGTCATCTGTTTGCAACACTTCATTTAGAGCTCACAAATGGAGTTTTTAGCTGTTAATGATAATAGTGATAAAACCAATTTTTTTCCTTTTTTTTTTCTTCTGAAAAGGCTCTGCAGTGCTTTGTAGGCAGGGAAGTGCTTCAGTAGCTGCTGTAATTAAAACCTTTCTCTTTTGAAACATATGGCAGGATGGGATGAACAGGCAGGAAGAAGGAAGCTTTGTATGAAACACACAGTGGGAAAAAGTGCTTTGGTCAGAGAGAGAAGCAATTTTATAAATTCAAAAAGTGCCCAAACCAGCCATGGTTTGCCTTCTGTGACTAAGAGGTTTGCTCCCTGTGAATGCTGTCACACATATTGTGGCTGGGCATGCTGAGCATGCTCTAAACTTGTCTTTTTTATGGGTGATGAGGGTGTATATACAGTTCAATATAATCTTCTCCAAAAGAACACCCTGCCTACAAAGAAACCAAACTCCAAGTCACTACCAGCAGACAAATTAGCAGAAATGAGCTGTCTCTGTATGGGATTTCCTATTAGAACCACTAACATTATCATGGTGGACAGTCCATAATCTTTGATTCCATGGAAAACAAAAAAATACTTCTGCCTCCCCCTCAGAATGTTGTATTTCATAGGAGAGTAATTTTCTCATCTTATGGAAGTGATAAAGATCATCTCTATAAGTGAGGTCTAGTGATGCCTGGTGCTGCCATCTGTTTAGCTCCCTGCCTACTTGGTGAGATAATTTTACCAATCTGTTCCTATAGCACTTATCTTATTCATATGAGGGATAAAATACTGTGGAAATAAATTCTGTTTGAAATAATACTATTGTATTTTAATGAGGACATATTTTGCCAACTTCCCACCTCTCTATATAAATGCATGCATTGTTTTGACTGCTAATAGAAAGTTGGTATTGTTTTGAAAGTGTTTTAATTTAAGATGTTTAATTTGTACAGCTTTGTTTTAATGAGGTGATTTTCTTCCTGTAATGGGATGTTGAGGCACTGAGGCTCAGATCTCCATTTTTAGTAACTGGCTGCCCTCTTACATTTTTGGTTTCTTTGACACTTAGGGATCTATGTGAGATGTGGGAGGAGGCTTGGATGAAGAGGATGCTGGTTGCACCCTAAAGCTCAGAAATTCCTGGGATTCTTGTACCCCTAATACTAACTGAAGTGTGCTGCTTACCCTACCCAAAGTTCAGAAATTGTAATCTACTTTCCAGTGTTCCTAATATTGAAGAGCTTTTGACAGAGCTAGTACCAGTCTGCTTCTTTTTTATGTATTGAAAAGAGGACCCAGCCTCTGCCATGTAGCAACTCTCTTTTACATGTGTTTTATGTGCTTAAACATGGAAATCACTAGCAACACTCAGCAGTTTCCCTGATGGAGTATTTAAAGAATCTCCCATCTTTTTTGTTTGTTATTCAATTACAGGTTATTATTAGTGTTTTTCTTTTTAAAGAAAGGTTTTTTTTTTCATTTTAAGAAAACCCTTCTACATAAACTCTTCTGTTCCTTTTCCAATTTACGTCCAAAGCCGTGTACCCATGCTAAATCCAAGTTTCTAATTAAGATTCTGGGCAGGAAAAGTTGCATCATTGGCTTTTGTTCTCCTGTGAAAGCCCATATTAATGGAAACTGCCTTATATAAAACAATCCCCTTTCACCTTGGAAAACAAAGAAGAGTTCCTGTCTGAAACAAGTACTGTGGCATTTCAGTGTTTTCAAAGAGCTGAGCTTTGTCCAGAGCCTTGACTGTCCTTATCAGCATGATTCACACTCAGCACCGGTGTTGTGGTGATGAAATAAATGGCACTGCCATCAGTGGAGCTGTCTCTGAGCCACTGGCCAGGGCTGGGAGAAGCCCTTGGGCTTTGTGTAGAGCCTGGCACAGAGTTGGTGCTTGACCTCTGGGCCAGAGCAGGAAAATTGCTGTGGCCAGGCTGGTGGAGGCTTTGAGACCTGCTGCCCTCTTTACCCTTCCCTTCCAGTCCTGCACTCATCTGAGACACGGGATCCCATTCAAAGCTCACCAAACTGACAGTGTGTCACCCTGTTCCTCTGAGTTCTTCTAAGCCTTGTGATGTCTGCGTTTTTGTAATCCAGATGTCACAACACTACACAACATGAAATGAACGACACTCACGCTGAGATGTCCAGGGCAAAGAAGGCGTGTTTATTTCCGAACTCTGATATTTATAGAATTCCAAAAGTGACCATGGATTGGAGGATGAAACTACCACCTCTGCAACCAACAGTCCATCAATTCTCTCCTCTTCCAAAAAGGAATGCAAAACAATCATTATTTACATGAAAAGTGCATGAGAAGCTCCATTACAAAAATGTAAACAGCAGAAGGCTTAGAAGGACAGGGCAACAGTAGTGTGTGAAAGTTTCCTATTTGAATTCCTCTCCTGATTGTCCTGGATTTGGGTAAGACTTAGGATTTCTGTACAGAAGAAAGGGGATGATGCTGGGTCTTGTGGCATGGGATATCTCTTACCGCAGTTGGTTACACTGGAACGAAATGTGTGAAGGGAGCTCTATAATAAAGGGAAAATAAGATTTGTTGGTGATTAGTTAAGTTCTGACTAGTTTTGATTTATTACCCTTCATCTGAAGTAAAGATTCAGGGCCTTGTCAAAAAACCCAACGCTGTTATAATATATATAACAGGATATCTATCATATGTCATATATATGATATTGTGATTGACTGTTTCCATTGTATGCTTTTAATGTGGATTGATTAACACACACTGGCTGGTATATGTTAAAAATATGTATTCTCACCCATGATCTTAAAATGAAGGGAGAACTTGGGAGAAATTTTTAATTTTTTAAAAAAAAGGCATTTGATTGCCCCAAGATATCCTGAGGCTCACTAAGATTATTAGAGACTGGTTTGTCTCTCTGCCCATGCGACAGACAACAGTGACAGAGACTGCTACTATTGATCTTTATTATTAGGACATGATATTTTCTTCTGTTTTAGCAAATGAATAAACAGCATAAAACATTTGTTAAGATAGAGATATAAAAGTATTTTATTCATCAGGCTTGGCCAAGGATCAGCTTGCAAGAATAGCAATCCTTTTTTATTTCCTTGCAACTTTGAATTTAGCTGTTAAATATTATTTGTATGTTTTCCACTAAACACCCGTTTAAGCCAAATTTCAGATATTGGGGAAAAATTAGTATTTGATGCAAGTTCAGCACACTGATGCCTCAGCTGAAAAAATGGTGAATAAGAAGTTAAGGTTGGAGAGGCAAAAGAAGAAAACATTTTGACAGTTTTTAGTGGGAAGAAAAAGGACCAGAAATGGTAGTGAGAGCAAAAATGGAATTAGTGGTGATGTTAGACAGGGAGGTGGTAGGTTTTTATTACTGATTTTAGAATTAAACCAGGGCAGGAAAAGCTTTCAGTACAATGTTTAGATTTAAGAAAAGGTTTACTAGAATTTCTGTGGGTCACCCAAACACATCCCTGAGAGAAGGAGAAAAAAGAAAATGAAAGCCAGAACAGCAGCTCCAATCCCTTACTGGGATGGATTGAGGAAAATAGTCAGGCTTTCTGCTGCATTTCTTTGCAAAAATGGTCCTGGTAGAAGGGGTTGTGATACCATAGTGTGCTGGGCCAATTAACAAGAGCACATCTGCATTCTGTCTAGATGCTCCTGAATCTCAACTGATCTCTGAGGGACTCAAGAGTGTGGCGTGGAATCATTTAGGATTCAAAGGCTCATCTCTCATCCTTTTGTTGCTCTGTGAGAGCTGTCTTCAAAAGCTTCCCATTTAGTGATGATAGCTGGGAAGGTCCTCAGGGAAAGTGATGGTTCCCACTTTCTGAGGACTGAGGCCAGAAATGGATTTTTAACTTAAACCTGAAGCTTTGAACTACATGTTGAAAGAATTCCTTACTTTATGGAAATGCAGGGATTTTGACTTGGTACCGCTCAAGGTGCATAATCAATGTCTCTGATTTGTCATGGGGATTTTCTTTTCCTAGAGCAGTTCAGCTTTCTTCCCTGTGCTTGCTGCAGCTACAGCACTCCTGCGGCAGACACCAAACTGCTGCACAGCAATGGCCACCCTACTCTGGGATATTACAATGGGTAGCACTTTATTTTCATATGCTGGGGCAGTTTGGCCACTTGATCTTAAGGAGACTCCATTAATTGGGGGAGGATGAGGGAAAAGAACAGATAGATGTAGCTGCAGGGTTAATTTCTTATCCTTGTTGTTTCTTTCTCAAGAGGTACTGTACAGGCTGAAGAAAAATACCTGTTTTGGAAGTTCTGATGTGATCAAAGGCAGAGACTATTAAACAAGGGGTAATGCATTGCCAAAAGCTGTGTTTACACTAGAAGTTCTGTTTGGGGGATTTTTCCCATTCTGCCCTTATATTTGGCCATGTCCTACATTGCCCTGGCCAGAGAGCATGGTGCAGGTGTGCTGTGCATCCAGTGATCCATACATACTTTTGTAGGGAGGCACACAGGGTCAGGAAGATGGCAAGTCATTTCTCTGATTGATATGCTGGGTGAACCCACCCTCAGTATAAATAATTAAGAGCCCAAGGAATTGTTGCAGCCTGGATTGTTTTCCCTATGGACGCTGGTAGCCGTATTTCAGTGATGAAAAACCTGACCACAGTCCACAGTTGTGTAGGCATGACATAGAATATATTGATCAGTTAACAAAGGAGAGTTCATAAATTTCATCTTATTCCTGTTGTTAGTCTGAGTTCTGACCTGGTTCAAGTGTGATGTTGTTTTTTCTCTCTGAGGTTGGCTGTCATTTTTAGATTGATTATTCTGCTGCTTTTTTTGCGGTGTGTAACTGAGTTCAGTTGTGCCAAATCAGGCCATTGGGCATACAACAGAATCAGAATTAACAAACTTGCATGTAAATAGTTATTTGCTGAAAATGATACTGGATTTCATTAGTAATGATGGGATGTTGAGGCCATGGCTGAGAGCTTTAAGAACTCAGAGAAAATTTAAGAGCACTGATGAATTTGGTGCCGTGCTCTAATGTTTTGTTGTGTTGTATATTAAAAATAAGTTAGAAAAAACCAAAGCTTAAGCTTTCAGTCAGCAGTGGTCTAATGGGAGAGTAGGAAGCAGAGGGAGTCATTAAGGCTTTGGACTGCAATCCCTCAGTGCCAAGGAAGTTTCTGAGCAGTCCCTGGAGATTTACAGCCCAGCACTCCCCTGTTATCCATGGGTGCCCTTGCACCTTGGGGGCATGGCTGGGGCTGGATCAAGCTGTCACACTGCCCTCATCCCCTAGCCACCGAGCTGCCAGGGCCACCAGCGGCGGGGCCAGTCTGGCACCCCCATTTCACCCTGCTGTCACTGACAGGCTGGAGGGCTTCAGAGAAGGCTCAGTTCACAATTTGGAAACGCTGATATTGACAGAGATGAGGCTTAGGTGAACGTGTCTTTGAAATTCAGTGTTTTCCCTCTACTTTTCACATGGATGTGTTTTTCTACATTTCCATAAATCTGGAAAGAAAGTAGTCCTTCATTTATCAAGGTCCTTGAGCACAGCTTCAGCAAGGACAAGAAAACTCTTTCCTTTTCTTGCTGCAGCTGAGCCCCCAGAGCTCCTGAGTCTCTTTGCTCATGTGTGCTGTAATGATCATCAAGATTACTTGATATTTGCCACTGTCCTCCTCATGCCACAGGGTGTTTATAGAAAATGATCAGTGCTTTAGGTGGATTTATCTTTAGATTTCTGAAGGGCTGCTTGCAGGGCTTTTTTGTGGGTGTTCCCAGTTCTTTTATCTGTATTTTATTATTGTATCAATGATCTGTTTTAGCAGAAGGCTTCTGCTGTCAGACTAACACCCCTAACAGCCATTGTGAGCTGGGTGAAAGTCCAGTAGAAACAAATGGTGAAAGGAGAACAGCAGTGGTTTTAAGGGGGAGCACAAGAGAGTAAAAAAAAAAATAGATTTAAACATCATTTTTATACCCATTGCTAAACAATCCCATAACTTGCTTGATATTTTACTCCCTGAGCAAATACAGAATTTATGGCTTTTTTTTTCCATTTTGATGCATTGCAGGCAGTTAATGATACTCAGTGTTTATTCAATTCCCGGAGGAATAATTTGATTCTAAGGCTGTGCAGCCATAGGCAACCTGCTTCAATAATCTGTGTGAGAACTGCAGCATTAATAGTCAGTCCTTGCACTGTGTTCTTATGGTATGTATTACATCTGTATTTGTCCTGCATGTTGAGCAGCAAGAATCTTGTTTGTGCAGCTTTTAAAGGAAAAGATAAAAAACTGTCAGCATGAAAATGATCACTGTTGACTGTAAGATATAAATACATACACATATGTATACATAAGTGTGTGAAACTTATGGTCTGTGTTAGAATTTAAAAAAGGCAGATTATAAAAGCCAAGATTGGGTGTCAAACCAATATATATTGAACAGTGAAGATTACTGCACTGTTACAGCCACACTTCCTGAGTACAGGTATTTTTACTGACCATGAATAAATTCAAGTAACCTTCAGTGCAATTTACTTTACCAAATCTTTTATGTGGGCATTTGTATTCATGAATCACCATGTGTGTTGTAATGAGTAAAAATTATGTGTAAAATTCTGTCCCAAAAGCTGTGGTTTACAGACAGATGAGCTACTTACCTTTGACTTTATTTGCTACCTAGGTAATTCAGATATATACTATAAAATAAAAACCCTAAGCCTCTGATGGAAAAAAGCCATTAGTCATCAAGCCATGTTCATCTTTTTAATATTAATCAGCTGCTGTTTCTGAATTGATGTTTCTGCTCATGCCACAGAAGAATTAGTGGGGGTGGGTGGGTGCTCTGCACACAAGGTCAAACAGGCTGCAGAATGCTGTGCTGCTTTTTGTGGCAGATGGGTAATGTTACATGGGCTTTAATTACTGCAATTGCTCCTGACTTTGAGCAAGTACTCTCCCTTAATAATGACAGATTTGGCCACGTAATTATATTTAAATTTTGTGGCTCAGATGTGTTTGTTTAAAGATGCCATGTCTTTGCCCATCTGGAGGAGAATAATTAGTGAAGTTTAACTTTCTTGTTGTTCCTGTTTTTATACCAAGCCTTTATACTGTATTGATATTCTTCAAGGGGAACTTGAAAGAGCCTGTTTTCATTGGGAGGGTGGTGGATGTTGCTTCACAGAGCTTTTAAAACACCTCTGCAGCTGATGATCTGCAGGAATAATTTTGTTGAGGGATGCTCTGCTATGAGCACGGGCTTACAGAGCTCCTTTGATGTTAAGCTCTCACAGCTCCTCTGCAGCACAATAGAGAATATGCCAGCAGATGACCCCTCGAAATAGATTTGTACCTGTGAAGAGGTTTTTTTATCTCCTTTAGCCACTTTTCCACTCCACTTTCTAGAAAGTATTGAAGATTTCTTCTTTCTTTCAATGTATTGCTCCTCCAGTGTGAGGAACAGTGAAGGAACACTCTGTTATTTGGGGTCTCCTATTCTTTCCCCCCTCCAATATCTACTTTTTGTTGTAGATCGTTGCCCATCTCCCTGCATGTCATGCAAGGGCATCTAAAGAGTTTGCTCTGTGGTGGGAGCTATCTGGAATCCTCATTTCTTACCTGCTCTTCTGGTTGGAGAGGACAGAGAGATGGCTGAAGATTATGAATAGAGTAGGTAAATGGAAGTGTCCTGCTGAGAGGAACAGATGCATTTCTTTCTTGCCTTCTGTGGGTAGGAGAAGAAATATTGTTTTTGTCTTTCACTGTGAAAGACCCTGCTTCAAATTCAACATTCAAAATAGATCTGTGACAAAAGCAGAAGTAAAGCCAGGAAGCAAGTGTCTGGGAAAGGTGATGGGATTTTTGGAAGTCTTTAACAAGACATTAGATAGATATCAGGAATAGCATAGATGTGGTTGCTCTTATCCTGGGAAAGGTAAATGGACTACTAGATGCTGTCTAGGAACCCCTTTGAGATCCAGTTTTTTATTACTTTTATGATCTTTGGTAAGCTGAGGATCAGGACTAGTTACATGTCTGATTAATTTGAACTCAGCCCTCTGCTAATTTAACTGCACTGACCCAGAGACCAGTTTTATTGGTACTGCTGGCCAGCCCCGGCTCTGCATGTCACCTCTGTCATCTTCCTGTGCTGTCACCCAGTCCTGCAGCACAGCCTGCCCACAGCAGGGCAGAGCACAGGCACTTGTGTAGGGGTACCAGTTGTGGGTTTCTCTGGGTCTGGATTGAAGGCACTTGAGACAGTAATTCATGTTCAGACTCAAGTGTTTATTATTTCTTATCAGTAAAACAATCTCATAACCATGAGTTTGGCAGCTTTTCATTAGAAGGCACAAAATGGCCAACAATCTCTTGTTACAAGGTCTTTTAAGACTAAACTATCCAATTAAGAACTGACACCCAGATTATTTTCCCTCTTAACCCAATAACTGATCCCAAAGAGCTGCAATGTGGACTTTTCTGCCCAATTGCAGAGTGCCACCCAGAGAAGAAGAAGGAAGAAGCAGCTCAGGACAACACCCTGTGTCCTCCATCTTGCTTCCATCCACAACATAGTAAAAATCCCCAAACCTAAATTTCTCACCAAATGATACACCCACACTACTCTCTATAATCTCTTTCACACTTTTGTGGGTTGTAGTCTATCTTGAATTCCAGGAAACTTTCTCCATGAATGAGGGTCAAAGTGCTGCCCTGGGGGTCAGGGCACCCCAGAGCAGACAGAGAAATATTCCCAGTGCCCTGGGTTTCCACACACTTGCTCTCAGACATGGATGTTGCAATGCCTAGCTGGTGTTTACAAGACAAAAGATTGGCTTGGTGTGTAAATTGGGAAAAGCAGAGCTTGGGTGGTACTTCAAGGCAGGGCAGGTTGGAGGGGCTGAGCTGAGAGCCCTGGCCTGGCACGTGCATCCCTCAGCAGCACAGCCTGATTGCTGGTGTGAGGAATAGAGGGAAGGCAGCACTGAGCTGGCAGCCAGCTGGAACTAAAATAGCTCCAAGTCCTGAGGAGGAGAGGCAGTCATTGTTGGGAATGGAAACCTTTCAAGGAGCAGAGCTCTGTGCTTGAGATGTGGGATAGTGGAGCCGCTGCCCAGCATGCCTGTGTTATAAATAACTCTGGAGTTGTTGGCTTTTGCTATTATGTATTGCCTTTTGGAAATTATTATTAATTGCAATAATTTTGATATAGTACAGTTTGTAATCACTTTTAACTGCTTTAATATAGTATAATTAGTCAGCTTTTGTGGCCAATATATTAGTGTGATAAGCATATAGATAAGCATATATTATAATTTAGGCTTTTGCAAAATATTAAAATAGAGACAATGTGTTCTGCATTGTAATGTTAACTTTTGCAGAAGTAGGAAGTGCTTTTATTTGTGTAACTAACTGACAATGGTAAGAATAAATTAGATAATATTGATTAAATATACTTGTGAAGTATCTTATCTGTATGATAAGATAACATTGACCAGAACCAGGAAAATAAACTTCCAAAGAAAGAATGCAAGGAGAAATTTATCACCTTCCCTCTGGTTATCAAGAACTGTCAAACCACAGAACAGGGCCTCATGAAGAAATAAAATATATAGATTTCATCTGCAGAATGGCACATCCTTTAAGAAGACAAATCAAAGGCTGAACCAAGCAAAAGAATTCCCAGAATGTATAAACTCAAAAGAATGTTTGAATATGTATAATCTGCATAAATAGGAATGAAACCAATATAATAGAAAAATATATAAGAAAAATTGTTTTAAGCTAACTGATGTGCTGGTGTTGCTGTAGGACACGAAATAAAACGATGCAGACACTGGAACCTCCAAGGTAAAAAGAAGGGAAGTTTAATTTCTGACTCCAACATTTACAGATTTTCAAAGGTGACAGTGGATTGGAGGATGTCTGTGCCACTTCTCCAATGACACTGGACAAACTAACAGTCCATCAAAATTCTCCTCCTCAGAAAAGAATGTAAACCAATAATTATTTACATAAAACTGCGTCAGAAAGTTCACTACAAGAATGTAAACATCAGAAGGCTTAGAAGAACAAAGTGACATTCCTCTGGCAGTTTCCATGCACCTGGCATGCTGTTTACTGTCCCTTTTATACCTTATTAAGCTTTTGAAACTTTTAAAGAGTGAGCTTTGTTTCTCACATGTGGAGACAGTTTACCACGGGAGCTCTGAGACCATCCTGACAGCAAAAGTTAGGGAAAGAGAGAAGAAAGCAATGTGAGAGCAAGGAGCCAATAAACTAGGATGTATTTTTCCATACCAGCCAAGCATAATGAAGCCTAAAATAATAGAGCTCACTCCTCTTATTTGGGTGCTTTGGTGTTTTGTCTCTTTCCTCCTTTCCACCTTCAGGCATTCACTTTACTGCTCCTGGCTCCTCAACGTTTCAGTGCATACAGTGAAATCTTAGTCCTGCTGAAGGCTATATTTAATTTTACAATCTATAGCAATCGGGGTGGGTTTCCACCTCTGGAACTTGGAGCAGGTCATACAGTTGTTGCTGAGCAGCAAGCATACCCAAATTAGAAATGACATGTTTTCCTATTCCCTACCTCCTGCTAGCACCAGTGCCTGTGTATCCAGCCTGTCAGCAGAGTCAGGGAGTATAAGCACCATTAAAACTATCTTTGTTTGTTTTCTGGAGTGCCTTGCTGCCCTTGATCTGGCTGGTGATGGAAGGTAGCACTGGCCCAAGGGAGGGTCAGGACCTGGGAACAGCAGCTGTGGCACTGATGAGCTTAAACTGATCACAGCCCCACACCCTGTTAGCACAACTTCTCTTTTGTTGGTTATCCAGTGCCCCTTTTGGGTCGGGAAGGAGAATTTGGCATTTTGGACCTGACAGATGGCTTCTCAAAGAGATACATGGAACTGGCAGATGCTTCTCCTAAGTGATCAGTTAGGCTTTGAAACCAGCTCTTGGCCTCGTGATGAGCTTGAAAAGGCCTGTGCAGCTTCTCCATCAAAAAGCCTGCCTTGAGGCATTGTCATGTAGAATCACTGCTGTTGGCCTCTTAAATTGTATATAGAAAGTGACAACATAATAGGAAAGGTTATAACTGGAGAAAAAAAAATCCATTCAGTCCAAAATGCCCCAGATCCACCCCTTCTTTTTTTTTTTTTTCCTTAACTAATCTGTGAGGAGCAATTTAGGTTTGGTATTTTTATACTACTACTCATCCTGCCGCTGTAAGGTGATGTGGAGTGAGCAACAACCCTGCTTCAGAGTGCAGACCTGAAGAAAAGGAGGCTCAGGGGAGACCTCATTGCCCTCCAGAACTACCTGAAAGAAGATTGTAGCCAGGTGAGGATCAGGCTTATGTCCCAAGTAAAGATTGGTAGAATAAGAAGAAATGGCCTCAAGTTGCACCACTTTAGATTTGATATTAGGAAAATTTTTGTCACCAAAAGGGTTGTCAAGCACTGGAACACGCTGCTTAGGGAAGTTGTTGCTCTTCTATTTTGCTCTTCTGTTGAGTCATAAATGGTGGAGGTAACTAAAAGATCTGTGAATGTTGCACTTATGGAGGTGGTTTAGCAGAGGCCTTGGCAGTGCTTGATGTGATGGTGATGGAACAGATCTTGTCACATCTTTGGTCTTCATGTGCATCCTCCCTCCTCCAGCACACTCTCTCCCTTGCCATCCCTGACAGGCAATGTGGTTTATCCTAAGATGAGTACACCAGGTGGGAATTGCAGGAGGACCTGTCTGGATGCTCTCATAGCATCCACAATGTCCTCCTCGTGGCAAAATTTGTTCCAGTTAATTGATATTTTGCTATTTTTCATGATCATATTTTTGTTATGCATGAACATATTCATCCATTCCACAGAGATTTAGAAGAGTCATATTAACTGAGCAGTGCTAGAACCCTGGAGTCTGACTTTTCTCTCACACTGTTTTAACAAAATTTAATTTGGTGGAGTTTCTCATTCTTTGAAGGAATTAAGAATATTATAGCAGTGTTTGTAACAGAGTGCTGATATTAATTATAAATAAGTATAATTAATACATTAAGAGATAACTTATTTATAATTAATGCACTACTAGTAGTGAATTAATTGCTATAAATGCAGTCAAATCAAACCATTATTTTTTAGATAATATGCATAATTTGTGGTTCATACCATCTTATGAAGAAGTCGCCATAATATTATATGGCCATGATATTCAGCAGGAAAATTTAATACCTGAACCACCAGAGCATTGCTATCTTTTTATATATAATTGTACATGAAAGTCAATAAAATAGCTACTTTGTAGGGATTTATATGGGGCAGGATTTCCAATGTTAAATATGATGGGTTTCAAACTCTGTGATAAGTACATCAATGGGCCATTTAATTGCCCTTGATACAAATTCACCCTACTTCTTTTGATTTAGCTATTCCAATTAAATGCACTGAGCATTTCAGATGATTAAATTATTATATGTATTGTAAAAGCTTTATTTGAGATCTGTTGCTCTTGAGGGAACTTGAAACATACATTATCATAATCTGGCTTCTAATCTGTGTGCTATAGCCAACACATATATGGCTTTTTTTCATCCTTCCCTTTGATACTGCTGTTATTCTGTAAGAATATTCACAGAAGAGAAAGATTGTAAGTACTTATGCTGTACCACAGATACGTCTTCAAAAGTATCTTGTGCACAATAGCATTTTTTGTTTCCTGGTTTTTAGACAGTGAGTGATGTATTTAAAGGCAAGGAATGGCAGAATTGTACATCATTTCAAAAGCTAGTGACTTCTGGGTTTGGACAATAGGAGCTAAATTTGTGTTCTTAAAGTAGGACGCTAATACAGCTGCTTAGAGCAGATACAATATCATGAAGTCTAACAAAGCCACCCGAATGAAGCTTTTTGAAGGATGAGACCAGAAAAATTCAGGTTAAAAAGGAGGATGTAGACTTCTGGCAGTCATGAAAATATCTTTGAAATAATTTATTTTGAGATATAGCAATATCTATGTATTGAAATAGCAAAGTTAGTTCTGTAAGAGATGGTGCAGCCCTGCTTAGCTGGGCATCTGCATGTATGAATCAGGAGGATTGGGGTGCAAATTCTGCAAAAGGGTCAGATAAGGTCACTTTAGGTCCTCCACAAAATCCCTTTATCTTTTTAAATGTACCTGGAAGCATGGAAAATGCCATTCTTTGTGTTCAAGTTGGGTGTTGCTGCATATGAAGGAGGGAAACATTAAGGCTAGTGTAGAGGACTCTGGGGACTTAAAATGCTTGATGACAAAAAAAGAAAATGGTTTTGCTCTTCTGTTGTCACTTTCATTCTCCTCTCAACCCCTGTCAAATTAAATTTTCTATCACTCTTGCTGTTCTTCATAAAAAATACATATTTTATTTTCCTCTGCAGGATAAAGTAAACATGGCAGAGAAATTTACAGTGAGACTTGTCAACAATCACATAAGATCATGGATATTAGGCTGAGCATAAACTTTCTCTTATATTCAATTTACTATTCTTATTCTCTTATATTCAATTTCCTAGTGCAATAAAACTGTCATCAGATGGAGTGGGGTTTTATCCTGCATCAGCTAGAAAACAATGCCATTAAATTGGAAGGGTACAATTTGGGTTTATACCATATATCATTGTTCTTTTGCTCTCTTGTGAGTTATGAAAATTAAAAAGTTATGTACTGCATCCTGCTATGGCTTGCGTGTTCCAACATATAATTAGGGATTTAGTCTGGGTAGTTCAGGGTGTATAATTAATTGATGATTTATAAGGCTGTTTTTCAATGTGAAAAATAATATGTTTTACTGCAGTAAGGACCTGAAATCTCTGAACATTTGTTTGAACAGAGTGGATGGAAAAAGCCCAAACACTAGTTCCACAATTTTTTGTGGGGTGTAAAAAGCAGTAGACAAAATACAAAAATCATTTTTAGAAAGTCCTTTATGTACTTCAGCATAGGGGGGACCAATATTGAATGCATTCACTTAAAAAAAAGAAAAAAAAACTAAAAAAGAAAAGAAAGAGGCTGCCACTTTCCCAAGAAATTCAGTCTATTTTTTCACAGTTCAGGAAGCCAGGAGCTATTGGAACTCACAATTCCCTTCTCACCTTGTAGATGAGAGTACTTAGCTTTAGGGGTCCCTTCCTTGCCCAGTTTGGTTTTTTTTTAGGTGAATTGATAGGCCAGAGGAGCACAACAAGTGGCTTCCTAGGACAGCACTTGGGAATTTCTGACCTGAAAAGTGTGTACTTTTTCATACTGTTCGACGTTAGCCACTTCCATTCCTTCATTTTAAAGTACCTTCTCACCTGCAATTAATTGATATTACACAATGTATTGCAATGTATCCACACATGATTGACCTAATGTGCTCTGTATGTGGTATACGAAATAAAGCATTTTGAAAGTCTAGGCTAAATAAAAAATGAATAATATATTAATATATAGTACATTTAATTGGCTAAGAAGTACAAACTTCAGTTATTTAATATTCTCTGAAGATATATGATGTTTAATTTGCTAAGAAGTACGAACTTGTATTATTTAATATTGCACTGATACTCAGAGACCTGTCAGGATTTATGACTGGTAGTGTATGGACATGGTCCTTGCCTCTGCAAAACCTAGAGGTGTCTTTCACTTCTCATATATTACAATTCTGAAAATATATCTGAGTAGCAGTAAATAGGTGACCTGAACAGACTTTGTCTCTGCTGAGCCTCCTGTTTTTCCTTTGCCATGATCTGCTCTGTGATGTGTACGTTCATTAGAGATGCTGTGGGGCTGACATCTTCCACAATTAGTGCTCATGTATAATGAGATGCATTGCTGACAAGGACTCTCTTGTTTTCTATAGTTTCACTCAGAGGCCTTTTCCTTCTGCTTTGGCACCAGTCCATTAAAGCTGCTGCACCATGTTCAGCTGGGTGGCTGGGACTGAAAATAATTTTCAGCCATTAAAACTTTGCTTGTGTGTCATCAGCTCCACCTCTTGGATTAATTTGGCTTTTGCAGACCCAGTACATAGTTCATAGGGGAATTCTCTCTGGGAATGTAAGAAGTCCTGGGGCAGTGCCCTAGTAAAAGCATCTGGCTCAATTGCTTTGTCCTGCAAGTTCCGTGCTTGATGAGTAGCAAAGTTTAATTGCAAATTCCTTTGCTAATAACTTGGGTTACATTGTCCTCTAGTGGCTCATGTAGATAACAGCCCTGCTGGCAAAATCATTTTGCCTTGTGTTTTTAAATCCTCTCATATTCTTTTCATGTAAGTCTACCAAATAAAAAAATTGCTTCTTCTTGCCATTGTATCAGTACAGCAAGATCTCGCCTCTATAAGTGCAGATATTTTGCTTAACAAATGCGTATTTTGAATTGTTCAAAATAACAATAGGATTGTGAAAAGTTAGTATAGTTAATCAAAGCATTTGATGAAAACCAATATATCCTTCATACCAACAGTAAAAGAGAATAAACTCAACGTGATTTTTTTTTTAAAATAGGTTCAGAACTAGTTCACTTCCAGAAAATACACAGAGGTCTTACATAAAAGAAAGCAGAATGGCCTTCCACATGTCCTGTGTCTACTCACTCATAAACCTCAGAAACACTGGGTTTTGGGCCTGTGGAGTGGAATTGCCTTTCCTGGCAGGTATAGAGAGCACTGGAGTGCTTTGCAGCTGGGTGTTTGCCAGCATAATGCAGGTGTTTGCAAGTAGGAAGAGGGATGTGAAGCATGGAGAATTACTCCTGGGTGTTTGCAGTGACAAAACACACGTTTTATATTGCTCTGAAAAGGTGATGCCCTATCCTGTAATGTGCTGAGTTGATTTGCCCCTGTGTCAGAGCAGTGGGATGGCTTCTAGTAGAGGCCCTGGCCATGGGAAGTGTAGCAGGCAGTGTTTGGGCAGAACATGGCACGTGGGATGCTCCAACAGGCAAGTCTTCCTTTTTTCCTGCTGTTTCTTCCTCGATGAAATGCCATGAGTGAGGACGAATAGAGCCTGCACTGCAGAGTTTCTCTGTGTGTAAGAAGAGGAGAATGACAGAAGGTTCTGTTTATGTCTCCAAGGTTTTGTAGGAAGCAGCAGTTATAAATGGTGGAGAAACGTGGTGTCTCTTTTAAAGAAATAGTGATGCACTCCAGCAAGGTGATAGCTCATGTTTTCTGTTGCAGTTTGCTGTGACAGGAGGGACAAAGGAGTACTCCTGTCTTACAGAATTCATTTTCAAGGCTTTTTCAAGCCTTGTAGTCTATCAGGGAACTACTATATCAGGATTCTGTAAAAATTCCTTGTTCATATCCTCCATTTCTGGCCACCTCTTTCATTCTTCCCTTTTAGAATCACAGAATCAGAAAGTGGATTGTGTTAAAAAGGACCTTAAAGATTTTGTAGTTCCACCCCCCTACCATGGACAGGGACACCCTCTGCTGGACCAGGGTGCTCAAGGCTCCATCCAGCCTGGCTTTTTGGGGAGGGTTAGGTTAGCTGGGCTGGCAGAACAAAAGGTGTAAAGGCAGCCTGGGGGTATAAAATTCCTTCACCTTTTGTGGTGTTGCTCTTACTGTTTGTTCAGAGGTTTATTAGGCAGTGATGGATGCAGGAATATTTACTTTTAGCTAATGCTCTGTGACTCTTCTGCTGGGAATCTTTTCAGGTGTTTTCAGAAATCAGGTAGTTTCTTTACTTCTTAATCAGCTGCTAGGAGGAGGGTGATGGTTTTTAGTTTTCTCTAAAAAAAGCTTTTGGTTTTGAAAACTCTTGTGTCAAGTCTTGCATCAAAATGTTTTTTCATGCTATGTGGAGTTCTTTTCCAGAGGTTTGTACTTGTTTAACCAAGATGCTAAATGAAGTTTTGTTTATCTTTGAATGTGAGGATTTATCCTTCATGTACCACAGAGTGAGTGGTGCAGATTGCTTGATTTAGAGCTCCCTGCTTCTGCTTAAATTTCTGCTTAAACATTTCACTTTTTTTTAGGTATCTGTCAGGCCAGTGGTTCCCCCCTCCACACTGGAATCTTTTACAGAAACTCATTACTGCTTCCCAGGTGTGCTCTCTCTGACATCCCAGCAGTGAGGGCACTCTGCCCCATCAGTGACATCTCTCTGCTGTAGCAATGCTCAGGATCCTCCTGCAGGAAAGGAGATGTGATTGACCATGCCAGTTTCTCTTAATCAGACCAATGCAGGCTTCTCTTCAAAGCAGGGCAGGAGGTTGTTCCTCCCAGCCAGCTGTGTTGGTCACTGTTCTCTTCCAGATGTGTGTTAACTCCACCTTCCTGCAGTGCCTTTTACACCGTGGTTATGCCAGCAGAGTCTTTCCAGAATAACCTGACCTTTGATGACAAACTCAGAGCTGGAATGTGATGGAATTGATTTATGGTGAAACTGATCCCTCATGTTCTCTCTCATAAGGCTGTCTGGGCTCTGTATGTGCTAATGGGGAAAATAAAATGGTGACCTTGTGTGTGTTCCAGGAGTGGTGGGTGTGATCCTGCTCAGCACAGCCAGGTGTTTGTCAGGCTTTTGGCAAGTGCTTCCCACCCTGTGCCTGCCTGTGAGCCTCTCTGGTGCCTGCAGATGCAAATGTGAGTGCACCTTGCTCCCTAGCAGATGTCTTTGGAGAGCAGATGTCAGTGCTCACTGCTTTTCTGTATGAATGTAAAATGCATCCTGCAGTGGAAAACAGGTGGTAATTTTATTTAAATCCTGCTGTATTGGAGAGGAATGAAACTAATGAGATATGCTACAGCCTTTCTAGGGTTTCCATTTCAGTAAGCCTCTAATCTTGAAACTGTTTTAATCAGGCTTCTCTATCGGACGTTGTCATTTCTGCATTGCCAGCACCCACCTGAAATGATTGCTTGGCCTCACATCAATAGGTGATGGTGTTTTGATGTGCACCATTAAATCATTTCTATTTCAGGATTAATTTCTGTTTGGCCTTTCCTGAAGGCAGTGTTCAGCATTAACGTGGCTGTGTGTGGATTGTAATGTCCTTGTGCTGTCTCCTGCCAGAATAACGAGATGGTGGAGCTGCAGAGGATACGGATGAAAGATGAGATTCGAGAGTACAAGTTCCGAGAGGCGAGGCTGCTGCAGGACTACACTGAGCTGGAGGAGGAAAACATCACTTTACAGAAACTGGTGTCCACACTGAAGCAGAATCAAGTAAGCCTGGAAAGATTCAAGGCACTGTGCTGTAAATTGTCACTATTTTCTCCAATTTCTATTATATGATCCCGGAGGGCAGTTTGATAGAAGTTCCTTTTTATGTTTGGGGTTTTTTTTTCCACTTGGGTTTTTGCTAATCACTTATTCTAATATGGTGTTAGTCCCCATTTTTGAAATATGGGCAGGCTCTTATCTCAGTTTCGAAAAATTGTGAAAAATTGGAATACTTCATTGCAGAACTATGGAATCACAGAGGAATTATTAAAAGAGAGATCTTTTTACTTCATGCTTTTCCTGTCCCTCAGGAACTCAATGCCCAGCAGCCAGTTGTCCATTAAAGTGAGCAAAAGAGCTTAACTTAACTCAAAAAAGTTAACTTGTGATGATGAAAATTAAAATATCCATGTTGGATGGTATAACACTTCCTGCCTTTTAGATGCTGTCTAGACCACCATAACATTGCACTTCATAACACCCTCTCCTCACCTGCCCTCAGAGGGTCACAGCTCTGCTCTGCAGCTCCTGGTTGTGTCCTGACCTATTGCCTGGTGCTCTTGGGGCTTCTGTGGAAGAGCCAGCCCTGTCACAGTTTCTGCTGGCAGCCTGGGAACAAAGCTGCCTTATATTCCTGCAGGAATAAGCAGTGCTATTTCAGCTCTCTTTTACTGCTTTTTTTACTGCTGCAGCACAAATGCGATTGAAACACTTAGAACAACAGAGCTGTGCTGCAGGGAATACACAGGTAATAGAAATGGGTGCATAATTTCCTTATTTATGAAGATGCCTAGTCCTTCACACTCCTGAAATGGAATTCACAGCAGATCATCTTTGTTGCCAGAGTTATTTACCCAGACAGCAAATTCCTCCTTTGAGGCATGGATTTTTTTCTCATTAACCTCATAGGAGACATTTTCACATTTTGAGGAAGTAAACTAGGACTCCTTTATGGACTGTCCTAGTTTCCCCCAAAAGTGAAATCTGTTTGCAGGTGTTTATATTTGTCATAATATTTCATTCTAACTTAAACCAAATGCCAACAGTCTGTGGAGAGAAAAAGCATTGCCACATTTTGAAGGGCTTTAAAAATCAGTCATTTTCCATCACAGACCCATGCACTTGTGATTCCTAAAATTACTTTAATCTACAAGATAAAATTTTAAGAGCACTTTATACTTTAATGGTTGAATTTACAAAACCATATGTTATAAATCTTGGTGCTAAGATGTCATTATCTACATCTTGGGGTTTTTTGTCGCTTTTTAGAGTCAATGAGAAGGTAACCATAGAGATATAGACCTTTAGCTTTTATGTGTATTTAAAATTGAAAAAGTGTTGGTTGTTTTGTTGGGTTTGGCTTTTTTTCATGTACTTAAGTTATAAATATAGGTACTTGATTGCATTTCACAATTTTTCCAGATGGTTCTGTTCCTCCAGTGAGGAAAGAGATTAAATTGCGAAATGTAGATTTGAAACTCTCATGGATTTTCCTTTTCTATTTAAGAATGCCCACTATGACTTTGGGACTTTGTTGTTTGATATGTTTCCAGTTTCTGGGTTTGAAGATCAGTGCTTTGGTTTTTGAGTTTGCCTTCCCAAAGGTTTATGAGTCAAAGACTTTTGACAGGTTGATAAATATTCTACTTCAATAGGAATGGTGCATATTTTTTTTTGCCAGAACTTTATTTTAGTTTGATTAAAAATCCATATATGTCAAGTATAAAAAAATTACACACAAGGCATTAAGCTAGCAGATAGTAATGTGTTTGAATTATAAAAGGATCAACTGCAAAGAATTGGGGCTTTTTATGGAAGCATGAAAATTTGGCATTTTTTCCCTCTTTCACCAAGCTATTAAATTAATTCACCTGATAATGTGACTTTTTTTTTCCATTTTGAAATAAGGATGCAGATGACTAACATGATTAGAATTAAATAAAAAAAACCAACAAAGTGCCATCATTTTTACCAGGAATGCTTGTCAAGTGTAGGCATGGACCTTGACAAACAAAGCTCTTCCTTTTCATTGCTGTGGGGTTTTCCAACAGTGAAAAGGAAGATGAGGAAGGACAGCAAAGGGGAAGCATTCTGCAGTGGGGATCTCCTGCACTGTCTGGGTCTTGTTGATCAACTGGTTTTGAGCTAGGCTGGGTTTTTCCAGGCTTGGTTTCTTTTGAGGTGAAATGGAGAGGACTGAACAAGGGAGCTGCCTGTAAAGGACAGAGAAGAAGCTGCTGTTTAGCTCAGCTCACAATGCCCATAAATACCTTGATAAAATACCACACCTTGGTGGTATTTTTAATATATATATCTGTGGGGCAGGACAGAACAGTGAGCCCCTCCAGTGCTGCCAGGGGGTGTCACTGGGACACATTCCAGGCACTGTGGTTGTAGCAGCAGGTTCCTGTGTGCTCCAGAGGGACAGCCCTGCACACAGTCCAGGGACTGTGGGGGGCTGCATGAGCTGTTTGCTGCATTCCTCTGGCAGTTCAAAAATCTCTAGAAATTTTGGGGCATCTTAGAGTTTAAACTGACTGTACAAATAGCTTCCTGTTTAATTTTTAAAATTAAATGTCTCTGGGGTAATGGAGAGCCTTGTAAAGTACAGAGAAGAGAGTTGAGACCCTTCTACTGGTTTTGTACCTTCCATCCATATTTTTGAACACTACCAAGATACTTGAGAGTATCTGTGCCTGAGTGACTTTACATCTAGTAGGAACTGAGATATGAGGTCATCTTCAGAATATTTACATAAATAATATATAAATAATATATCAGGCTATATTAACCTAAGATCTCTGAATACCATGATATACCAACATTGCTTATGGCAATTCATAGTAAATCTGCTATTACCAGGACATCTGCTAATAAACAGCTTTCTTCCCATGAAATTTCATTGCTTATCATAAGTTATTCAGAAAGAGATTTTCTAATTGTTGAGTCTCACCTGCTGAAAAAGTGAGCAGTGGAGTATTTAACAGAGAGAGCTCCACTTGTACTTTTTGCTCAATCAGTTCTTTGCAGCAGCAGGCAGTGTCTGGTGTTCCAAGCCACAGTTTCTCTAACACTTATCTCAACAGGGCTGATAAATGGCAGGTTTCCACAACTCAAGTTTTAGTATTATGAATGTTCTTTGTCTTGTCTAATTCAGGTTGAATACGAAGGCTTAAAGCATGAGATTAAACGATTTGAGGAGGAGACAGTGTTGCTTAATAGCCAGCTAGAAGATGCCATCCGGCTGAAGGAGATTGCCGAGCATCAGCTGGAGGAAGCTCTGGAAACTTTAAAAAATGAAAGAGAGCAAAAGAACAATCTGAGAAAGGAACTGGCCCAGTATATCAACCTCAATGATAGTATGTATAATAACCATATTAATATATCAGTAGATGGGTTGAAGTTTTCAGAGGACGGGGGTGAGCCCAACAATGACGACAAAATGAACGGACACATCCACGGGCCTCTGGTGAAACTCAACGGTGACTACAGAACTCCCACGAGTAGGAAAGGAGAATCTCTGCACCCCGTCTCTGACCTCTTCAGTGAGCTCAACATATCGGAGATACAGAAACTGAAGCAGCAGCTCATGCAGGTAAGGGCTGAATTTAATGTTCTTGGAGCGTTTAGACACATCCTATGAGCCCTCGTGCCAGTTCTGCAGTGGTGATGTTCTTGACCATGTGTGTCCATTTTCCAGACTTTGTCTTTGGTGGATTTTTATATCCAGGTTTTGCCAGAAATATCCCTAGTAAACATGGTAAATACCCCTAGTAAACTCTACCCCTAGAGTTTACTAGGGGTATTACTAGGGGTACCCCTGCATAAAAGTCAGTGTGACCTGAGCAGATATTTAGTACAAAGGGGAGAAAGGGACATAGATGCTGGGGTTACAGAAAGTTGGATTCCTTTTTTCCTGCTTTCGTGGTGGTGAATGTTCTTGAAATTGCAAATGAAATATGGCATTCTTCAATATGAATAAGCTATCTGGAAAAAAACCTCATTAAAATATCTGCATCTACAGATCTGATCATGGTCCCTTGCAAGTCAGAGGGAGTTTCTGCCGTTGAATTCAGCTCGAGCACGGTTTGGCAGGCGGTCAGGGAGAACAAAAGGAGGGGAGGGCTGCTTTCCACAGCCGTGCTCCGGGAGCATGTGGCGTGTGGGCTGTCACAGAGCGCCCTTGTCCCGCTGGCAGCCCCGGCGGATGCGCGGCTGCAGGGGGTGCCTGGGGCTGGGACAGCCAGCGCTTGTTCCCTGTTCATCCAGTGCTTGTTCCTGCTCATCCGTGCCCAGCCAGAGCAGGAGCCTGGGATGTGAGCCAGAGGAAGGCACAAGCTGGCAGCCCCAGTGTTGCCATCATCTCAGAAGGGGTGCGGTGCCACGCAGAGAGAGGGTCCTGCTGCCTGAGCTGGTGAGCAGCTCGTCTGCCACAGCAGCTTGAAAGGTTTTGGCACTGTCAAGGAAACGCCCAGCATCTTCTAGCTTCAGGCTTCTGAAAAGCACCTCTTCTAAAGAGGGGAAATATCAGCCCTTTACTGCTTGAAATGTGGAAGGTTGTTTGGAAGTGAAGTAGAGCAAAACCAATTTTCAGTGCTTGCTAGGGAACAACAAATCCCTATGTGGTCTGTCCTGTTTCAAGAAGAGTTAATTGTTTTATTTATCTCATTGCCAAATTCACTGTGGGATGTTTTGATCTGAGCTGTGACATGGTGAACATGGATGATAGCTAGTGCTTTGAACCAATAACTTTGACACAAAGGGTACATCATTTGAGTGTGAAAGCTTCAAATACAAGATTTTATTTATATGACAAATACAGTTAAACTCTTCCAATTTTAAAGTAAACCGAGTGTATATTGTATATATATGCACCTGGAAGAACATATACATGAATATATGTAATACATACATTTTATATATATATATGTATGTATGTATGTATGTATGTATTGATGCAGGGTGACCCCAATGTAGGGAATAATGTTCTCTGACTCCAGTGATTTCAGAAGGCTGAACAATTGCTTTATTAAGCTATATTATATTACACTAATACTATACTATAATAAAGAGTTACTACACTAAAGAGATACTAAAGAAGAACCTATGACTGTCTCCAGACAGTCACGACACAGCTTTAACCTAATTGGCCAATCAATCCAAACAACCATGAGCAGAATCCAATTAACAAATCACTTTGGGTAAACAGTCTCCATAACACATTCCACATGTGCCAAACAACAGGAGCAGCAAATAGAGATAAGAATTGTTTTCTCTTCCTCTCTGAGCTTCTCACTGACTTCCCCAGGGAAAATCTTGGGAGAGAGATTTATGTTTCCCTCTGTTCAGAGAATATGAATACCACATATATATATATGTATGTATACATATTATATACATTATATGCAGCTTCTAATTTGATTCAGAAATACAGTGTTAAAAATTAAAACACACAGTTTCAAAAGAAACGCTTTGAAGTGTTCACACTTCAAAATACACTGTGTTTTAAACCATAATTTACAATGAAATATATGCAATATAAATTTTGAGTGAAAGTTGCTTAGAAATTGAAAAAAAAAGTGTTGCTTTGAGTATGCTTTTTCTTGATTTTATTAAATTCAGTGCTGAGCATGATGAGTTAGCAAACTTCTGCTTGAAGGATACTGCAATTTTCTTTATCTTCTCTGAGTTAAAAACTTACATCTTTTAAACAAAGAAGCAGCCTTCTCACAGCCACTAGGAACAAACTTAGGAGCCTGTGAAAGAAATTTTAACTATTTTTGGTTGTAGCATTTTTTGATGCTAGGCCCCAGCACATCTGTGCCAATGGTGGTCACCACTGTTTGGCATTTACATCCTGTGAAAAGGTTCGTGGTTTAAAATGACACACTAGACCTCAGTGAAAGCCTGATTCCTTTAGATACCACAAGGAGTCACTGCAAATGCTGGTGTTTTACAGTGATCTTCTCTGTTGAGTTACGTCAGTTCACATCACACAAATTAAATTTGGATCATACAAATTAAATGTGAAAAATTCTGCCAAAAGTTTTCTGTGTGGTAGATGTGAGACTTATCAGGTTTTAAAGGTAAATAATCAGCAAAATTGGATTTTTTTCCGCCTCTGCAGTGTCTTTGCCATATGGTGTTCATTCAGCTGTATCTCAATATTTGGTGTGAGTGCCTCCTGTTTTTTGTGAAAGGGCTGCACTAGGACAGAGTTTCTGAAGGAACTGATGATTTATTGGGAACTATTTTGGCCATAGGACATCAAGTTCCTTTTTAGGATAAAAGTAAACTTCAGATTTGCCATTTTGTAAGGGTGTCTGGCAAATTGTTTTTGCTCCTCTATCTCATAAAGAAGACTTCACTGAAACAGCATAACAAATAGAATTCTTTCTACAGCTTTTGAATGCTGCTGTTTCATGGGCTGTGCTGGTCCTTGGAGACATTTAATTGCACCTATTCCTGTTCCATATATATATCTGCTGTGTAACAAATGTCCTGCTGAAAAATTTCATATTCTGAGATTTTCTTAGAAAAGTTCAGGGCTTTGTGCTCTTCCTTCCTGTTTGTTATGCAGTGGAAAAAGTTATTTGTCTCATTCTTTAAGTCTAGGACTTCTTTTCTTCCCATGGTCATGCTTTCCCTTTTTCTGAGGCCACTATCATATTTGGAAAACTTTAGATAAAATTCTCTTTAAAAAGGCAGAAAAATAAAAATTCCCTGCAGCTCAGTTTCTGACACTCTTCTTCAGCTGCCTTGTACTTTTGTGGCAAATATGCTATAGCTGAGATTCAGGGTTCTTGAGATGAGGTCTCCTGTTAATTTGTTCCAGTCTCCCCCAAGAATTGTTCACTGAAATTCTGATGTTGTTTAAAAAAAAGGGAAAGAAAAAGGTGATGACATAAGTGGGTATGGTTAAATTGCTTTCCAAAATTGCAAGCTATAGATGCAAATTGGGAAGGAAATCTCCTCAAGCTGAAATCTCTGAAGGGAAGGATATAGGAGACAGCTACTTTTGAATTGCTTTTATTTTCATTTTAAGATGATAAAAATCCTTACTGCAGCTATCAGTTCCAGTATCAAAAAATTGCACCAACTGGGCTGCAAAATACCTGGAGTTGCCATAAGTTTGCTGTGGTGGAAATAAGAATATAGTATTGTCTAGAACTGAAATATTATTACTGTATTTGGGAACAGCAGAGTCATTAATATGCAAAAGGTGTGCTCAGGACTGAGCTGGAGCTTTGGGGTTTTTCCCTTGGCAGTAGGAGCATGTATTTATGGTTTTAAACAGAAGGGGATTAGCTTAATCCATTATTGCTGGTCCAGAATGAATAAAATTGAGAGATCTGTGTATTTCCTTTTGCTTGCTGTGCAAGTTGATATATGCGTTTTAAAAGTTTAAAATGTTTTCTTTGGAAAGAATCCTTTCTGTTTGAAATGAGTGTTTCCAGAACCCATTTATGTTCAGAAGAGAAATTATCATCAAGATCCAAATTAGCCCTGCTACAGTTTTTCTTCCTGATAGGGTTTAATGGCTCAGATCAGTGGTCCTGCAGGATCAATTCTGTCTGATTAATTTAAGCAGGCACTGAATCACTGTGCTGCTTTAACACACAGGTATTTTCTCAAAGGAAAGGCTTTATTATAATAAATATTATTAAAATAAATATTTATCTTTACATGGGTACAATATACAGTGAATTGGCTTCTTTGGTGTGAACATGCCCCACAGTGGACTCATAGACTTTAATAATCCAACTGCCCTTGGTGTGTAATATGTGGTTCTTTATTATCACTACCATTTCTCACTGTAAGGTGAGAAGATCCTTTCATTAGCCAAAAAACAGATTTTTTTGTGCATTTTCATAGCTCACCTTACCAATCTGAAGGAATAAATACCTGCATCTGCTGAGGGCAGTGTAGCTAACACTGAAGCTTGCATTACCAAGTGGTCACAACTGGAGTTCAGCTGAAGGTTTCTAGGGATAGCAGACCTGGGGCAGGCAGCTTGGTGAAAAAAAAAGAGGAAAGCTGGTGAAGAGACTCCTGCTGGGTTGGTCTCTGAGGGTCCCAGGACAGGCCTCACCAGGAGATCTGTAGAAAATGGTTGCTTAAAGAAGATGCACTTGGCGAAAGGGAAGTTTACCCTATTTTGATTTTTATGTTCAAGAGTGGGCTGATATGGGGGCTGAGCAACAATGAGGGTGGTAGACATACTGAGGGAATGAAAAATGGAGGAGGATACCAAAATACTTGTGGTTCTTGGCTGTCCTCTTCTGCACTGATGATGCAGTGCTAAAAGTGGAACACTTCGTATCTAAAGAGAGAATCTCTTCCTGGATCATAAAATAATGATGAGGTTTGGCACTGTTTTTTTATTTCTTAAGGCATCAGTCCCCTGTATACAATAAAAGTAGGATTTTTTTTAGATGTTTTATCGTGGCTTCTATTTTTATTTGTACATTTCTGCCTGCAGTTGATTGCAGATCCCAGTAGAGGCCACATTTTGAGAGCTTGTCTGTGAAACCAAGGGATCACTGTGTGCTCCAGTGTCTTAGTACCTCTGAGCAGCAGCCATGGCTCAAAAGCCTGGTTAAGAGGAAACAAGAGTTTGAAGCACTGCTCAGAACATTTTGTGAGATGAAATTAATACCTTCTCAGTTTCTGAAAGGCTTTTCTTTTCCTTTACGAAGATTTATGGTGGCTAATTGGATTCTCTTCCACGTACTACTGATAGGGAAGAAAACTTTGTGTTAGCTTCTTTTTTTTTTTAAAGTTTCTTCATAACTGAAAACTTCAAATTCTCAGAATTAATAATTGCAGCACTTATGAAGGGAAGTGCCATTTTCACTGCATGTGCTAAGATACTGCAACAGGGGGAGAGAAGATCAGTAAACCTGGTAGGATCAGGGTCTTATTGTAGAAGTCATGACAGGAAGGAGGATCTTTGTAAGCATTCCTCTGCTTCCCACTTGACTCCTCAGAACAGGACCAAGGCACAGGAAAAAGTTGGAGCATTACACTTTAAACTTGGAAATCGTTCAGGGGTGTTTATGGTGAGTAGCAAATACCTGAGCAGATCAAACTTGTAAGTTTGTCTTTTTCACTTGCTTTAAAATTGCTGTGCAATTAAAACTTCTTGAGGTGTCCTTCATTATGTCTTCTGTTCTTCAATGTCCACTTTTCTATGTGGATATTTGGAAAGAAACTTACTAGGTCGCAACCAGTGGGTTGTTAGTTACACTGCAAGTCCTACTTTTTCTGGCTTGAATTTAAACAGATGGATTTTGCTTACAGATAAGTGCTGGGGATGGGCAGTCCTGGGAGTTGCCTGTGCTCAGTGTTAACTGTGTGATCTGTGCTACATTTTCACAATATAGGTTATTCAATCTGTGGAAATGTACACAGCTAGTTTTTTATGCATTAATGGAAGTGTGCAGCAGTTCAAAGATATAAATGAATATTGTGAAAGATTGGTAGAACTGTTAAAGGGAAATATAAATTCAAGCTCTATTGAGAAATGTCTCACAGCTGACAGTGATGCAGTTTCTGTGTTCAGGGAACATATGTCCTAATAAATCCTGTATCATCACTCTAGCTGATGAGACAGTGCTTGGGCACTTGGTAATTCTTCAGTGGGCAACATATAAAATTGTGATCTAGTGGTATTGGAAGTTGTAATAGAGCTTGAAACTTCCTAAACCTGTGAGAGTTACAGAGAGGTGCTCTATAAATTAATTTTGTGGTTTAGGTGTACATGGCTAAAATCTCTCAGAAGCCCTCAAGCTGCAGGCAGTGGTGGGTGGAAGAGGTGACTGGGGCTGCAGAGTTTGGTGCTCAGCATGGGTGGGATGAGATCTTGGGTTTCTCACTCTGGCTCTGTTGCAGGTGGAGAGGGAGAAGGCCATTCTCCTGGCCAACCTCCAGGAGTCTCAGACACAGCTGGAGCACACCAAGGGAGCCCTGACAGAGCAGCACGAGCGCGTGCACAGGCTCACGGAGCACGTCAACGCCATGAGGGGCCTGCAGAGCAACAAGGAGCTGAAGGTTGAGCTGGACTGTGAGAAGGGCCGAGATTCTGGCGAGGAGGCTCACGACTACGAGGTGGACATCAATGGCTTGGAGATCCTGGAATGTAAATACAAAGTAGCTGTTACTGAGGTGATAGACCTTAAAGCAGAAATCAAAGCCTTAAAGGAGAAATATAATAAGTATGTGGAAAACTACACTGAAGAGAAGGCCAAGTATGAGAGCAGAATCCAGACGTATGACGAGCAGGTGACAAGCCTGGAGAAGTCGACCAAGGAAAGCCAGGAAAAAATGGTCCACATGGAGAAGGAGTTACAAAGGATGACAAGCATAGCAAACGAAAACCACAATACCCTTAACACTGCCCAGGACGAGCTGGTGACGTTCAGTGAGGAGCTGGCTCAGCTCTACCACCACGTCTGCCTGTGCAACAACGAGACGCCCAACAGGGTCATGTTGGACTATTACAGGCAGAGCAGGGTCACCCGCAGTGGGAGCCTGAAGGGGCCTGATGACCCTCGAGGTCTCCTTTCCCCACGACTGGCCAGGCGGGGGGTGGCATCGCCCGTCGAAGCCAGGACCCCGACCGAGCAGGTGACGAAGGAGGCCGCAGAGCCCGGCAAGGAGCAGAGCCCAACAAAAACACCTTCCATTTCTCCTGTCATCACAGCCCCTCCTTCCTCCCCCGTCTCTGACACCAGTGACATCCGCAAGGAGCCTATGAACATCTACAACCTCAATGCCATAATAAGGGACCAAATCAAGCACTTGCAGAAGGCTGTGGACCGGTCGCTGCAGCTGTCGCGCCAGCGGGCCGCGGCCCGCGAGCTGGCGCCCATGATCGACAAGGACAAGGAGGCCTTAATGGAGGAGATCCTGAAGCTCAAGTCGCTCCTGAGTACAAAGAGAGAGCAGATCGCGACCTTGAGGGCGGTGCTGAAAGCCAACAAGCAGGTAAGGGGCTCCTAAAGCACTCTGGAAAGTCTGTTATTTATACAGGTCACTTACAAGCTTTCACAGGGGTACTTTGGAGGAGAGGTTTTACTCACAGGTTATTTAGCCTCTCACTCACTCACAGCAAGGACACACCATCCTTCCCTCCCCTCCCAGTCTCTTCTTTAAACACTTCAGTTCTGCTTTTCTCAGCACCCACCATTCACTCATCAGAGGTGTAGGCAGGGACCATCAGAGGTGTAAGCAGGGACCAGCCCAGGCATGTTGCTGGTGTTATCACAAACTGTTGGTTGCAAAACAAAAAAGAACGTCCCTGAAGAAGCTCTCAGTGGTATGCTCTTCTATTCCTATTCCTATGCTCTTCTATTTTCCTATTTAGGAAAATAAAAATCTTCAAGGAATTATTTTGAGCTTTTTTTTTCAAATCTTAAGAGGAATTCATCCAACCACTTTATTTTTGATGTTTCACCAATGAAAAGAAGCCAGAAATTATAGTACTTGATAATAAATGTCACAAGAAATCCATCTTATTGCTATGTTTTTCAAGAGTACTGTCAATTTTCTTTGTGTAGTATATCTACCAAGCCCTTGGCATCCATTAGATTCCAGGTTTGAAAACACTGTAAAAAAATCTAAATTTAAACATGCAAATAGTTTTATTTACTTTGATGCATCTCCTTTTGCCCAGAATTAAATCTGAATGCAAAAGGCTGCAGTGGCAGTGGTTTCGTTCTAGGTTGCCTGGCACTTTCCCCATCTGAAAACAGTGCAGGGATCACCACATGGGGGCTTGAATCCTGGTTAACAGCTTGGCACTCTGTTAGCTGTTGACAATGACGGGATTTCAGTGTTAAAATTCCCAATAGTCAACTATTCTGAAGTTACAATTTCAAGTTTAATTGATTGGTGTATCTGTAACTGCATAGAGTACTGGGGATTTTTAAATTGCAGCAATATTTCAACATATATTGAGTCTTTTGTAGCATTTCCCTCTCTCCCTGATACAACACATGTTAAATATTAAGTCAAGTAATTAAATACCATCTCTAGCTAAGCAATAATAGCTCTAAGCAATTATATGTAGATTTTCCATGTAATTAAAATATAATTTAGATGGAATTGATGTATGTGGGTATACATTCTGTGATTCCAAATTAAAGATTTTTCCCATTAGCGTAGAGCTATCATTTATTTTTTGCTGCTACCAGAAGATCTATCTCAGTCTCTCTCTTTTATTGGTGTCAGAAATAATGCGTTATCCTAAGGCATGCTCACTGAAATGGAAAAGATAGATTTGCTGACTAAGGAGCTGCTATTAACTAATCTTTTATTTATTAGATAGCAGCATAGATATTGGTAACTGTACAACTGGGTACAGAAACTTGCAATACTTGTCCATGCAAGCCTGATATCAGCTTCCTCAAACTTTCAAGCTAAAAGACAATAATGTAAAGAGAAGGAGAAAGTTAATGTTGGAGAGGGGAAGAGTTGTTCATTAGGTGCCAGCCTCAAGTGGTGGGTGTATCCTAGAACCCAAATTCATGTTTTGATTCATGTTCAAAAAAACAGGAGTTAAGATTTATTCTTTTGAGGTCCTCCCCTTCAAAAGAAAGTTTCTAAGCAAAGACTGGGGATTCTTTTCCCTTCCTTAGGTCTGATCTTTTGGACTGTACTTAAGTGAAAAATCATCCTTAACTAGGGAAGCACAGATGGTATGTAGTGTTGGTCAGTAGTATTTGCATATAAGCATTTTTATTTTATTAATAAATATTATTTATAAGTATTATTTTATTTTCACAAAGCTCTTGCAGGAAAAAGAGAGCAAGATTTGGTGTAAGAAAATGCAAACTTAAGTCCATGAAAATGGATTATTAAATCAATAGCTCAAGAAAGCAAGGCACATAGATCTTGCTGGCTTGCTTGCTTACCTTGTCCTGATTTATGTATCCATTTGTTCATAGCCCAAATTACTGTGTCTGCACCTGATTGGTGGAATAAACATTAACAAGTAGCATAAATGGGAAAGTAAAATCAAATTAATGATGCAGTAATTTTTAGGACTGGTTCAATAATGGGTTTGATTTTGATTTCTAATCAGAAAGTAAAGCTGCCTATGAGGGAAATTTAATACCCTGAAGTTCTGATGGAAAGCTGATTAGTTGTTTTCGTAGGTAAATAGTTCAATGAGGCAGAATGGAGTCAGCAAGACCTTCATGTCTGCATTAGCTATTAACTGTGGTGTCTGCAGCTTCCATAACTGCAATACCCATGAAAGTCTTTCAGAAAAAATACCTTGATAACCCCAGATATACAGAATTTTATCTATAAACTAATGCTGATACTATATGGACAGAACACAGTAGAATTTCTCCAGTGAAAGAGAGGCTTGATGAAAAGTCAAGGTACAACTTCTGCTCTAAAAATATGGGCTAGTTTTCTGCTTTTTGTGACATAAAAATCCTACCAGTGTAGGATTATTTAGTATTTATTAACAATTATTTTAAATGGTATGCTTCTCACACTGCTGATAAAAAGTAAATGAGATACAAAGCTGTCTTAGAAAATGAGATTCGTTCACAGATTTCAGGATGAAGATGACAACCTTTGGGCTGAGTTTGGGCAAACATCAAGGATATTTGGATGTAAGGATACAGAGGAAGGTGGAAAAGGACCCTCTTAGTTGTGCCAGTGCTTGAGATCCTGGGCTCAGGTGTGTACTGACCTCAGCCAATTCACCTCCAGGGCTGGGCTTTGGGGCTGGGTAGGGAGCTGAGCTCCTCGTGTCCCCAGCTCTCTTTTCCTCACTGATATTTCACTCCCTGCTGGAGTCCAGGCCTTGGAGCTCTCGGCTCTCTCCTGGCGTTGCTGTCAATTCCAGGTGACTTCTTCTCCACAGTAAATGCACAGTGAGCCATCAATCTCAATCCCAGGTCTGCAGGTGCCTGGCTGGGAGCCTGGGTGCTTTGCTTGCCCAGTTCCTCAGCATGACTGGTCTGACAAGACAGTGTCATGAGCACCTCTGATGTCTTATTGGATTATTTACTTCACTGAAGAATAGTCATGCTTTTTTTTTCTTTGTTTTAATCTTTTTTCTTGTGCTTGCCATCTATTTGTGTGTTGCGAGATTGCATTTTATGTGGAAAAAAATTCTCTGATTTTTCTGATTCAATTTTTTTTCTTTACCTGCAACTTTAAAAAAATGCCAGGTCCTGCCATCTGCTTTCTTGTGGCACCCACTACTTGGAGATGAAGGCTTTTATTTGTCCCATCCTTCCTTTCAGAGAATGCTCTGTATACACTATTCTAGATTACCAAAATCTAGATTATCCTATGGAACTGGCACCAGACATCACCAGACATACATGGCTCAGTGGGTACAATTTTGGTGTCCCTGTTAGTTTGGCAGTGTGACAGTCCAGCTGAGGTGACCAGACACTGTAAGTGTCTCTGATAGATGGCGGCTGAGTTCGTCTTCTATCCCCTGTCTCACTCTCCATTACATATTCAGGCTTCAGGGTCTTCTCAGGATTCAGGCAAGTTTCCTGTCTCTTCAGGCTCCCCAAATTTCCAAGAGAAGCTTCCTCAGTTTGTGCTCCCCTCCTTTCTTTTGCTACTAAACCCACCTTTTTTTAGTTTTATTTGCTTCTCTAGCAGAGCCCTTGTGCCCATTTGTTCTTCACGTAGGAGATTTTCAGGAGGGAGATCCTCAGCAGCTTGGCTGGTGCATGGAGAAACATCAAGTATTTCCCATAGGATTTGAAGCTTAGGCTTTGTTTTCTCTATGTTGCTTCATAGGAAACTTTAATAGGAAGAAAAAAATGTTTGAAGATTTGACTCAGTCCTTCCTTCTTCCGTTACTTTTATTCACCAAGCAAACTATATTTTCATCCTCTAGTGTTGCACATCCATTAACTTACCCTGACATCCAAACTAAATCATGGGGAGCATGGTCTGTCTGATCATTGTGCACAGTTTCAGTGATGTGTAAATTACTGTAATGTATGAGTGCACATTTTGGTCACAGCTGAAAACTGACAAAAAGCTGATTATTTCTGCTTTATCCTGCCAAGACATAGGCTGGTGTCCACCATCCTACACTGCACCAAAGCATATATCAGCAAGTTGAAAGAAGCAGAATTGATTTAAATAGATCCCTAAGTGGTTGATAATTTTAACATGTATTGCTGATGATTTCAAATCTAGATTGGAAAAACACATCTATTTAAAATGATAGGTGGTTGCTAGTGGCCTTTAAGAATCTGTTCTCTTAATGTAAATTGATGTGAAACTAAGAAAATATTATTGGTGAGTAATGCAATTAAAAATTAATTATTTTAACATTGTTATTTAACAAGACACAAGTGAATAAAGTTGTAATTTATAGGAGATTCTAATGTGCCCTTTTGTTAAGAGACATCGTTAGTGAGAAATGTATTGAGTTTTGGAAAACTGGGTTTGAAATAGGTTTCCAGCTGGTTGGTCATTACCATCTTTTGTCCTGTTCCCTTGCTAGTTGTTCCAACCTAATGTTCTTCTAACCTTCTCTCCCCTGGTGGTGGCTCAAGAGCCCATAAGATCAACAGATGAAATTGATTTCCTGTGAGAATTGCTGCAACTTATTATGCACTAAATGAAGTGCAAAAAATAATCATATCACCCTCTAAATAAATGTAAAAGGAAGCAAATTTTTCTTCATTTCATTCAAAGGCAATATTTTTAAATGTCTCAAGCAGCAGCAGGTATAAAAGCCTCTATAAAACTATGTATTTTGAATAACTTCAAAATTATATTAAATTAATAAGTAATGCAGAATGTTCAAGTCTTGCAGATATAAGACAAATGTAACTATTAAAAACAGTGCAGTAGTAAATTAAAGGAATTTAATGGATGAAATTGAAAACAGAAAGAAGGGAGCAGCAAAAATTTAGGAATGGGACAAATACAAGGCTTTGCTTTCCTGTTAAATGAAAGCAGTAATTTACACTTTTTTATTATATATATATTTTTTTTAGTGGTTAAAACTGCTGAAATAATGCCGGTTTGCACAGCAGTGAACATTGCCAGTTTTCAGGCATAAATCAAGCTGCCAGGTCCTGGCCATCCCTGTGCCCAAGGAAAGCCTCAGCCAGCAGGAGGCTTGAGGCCAAACACGGTGATTCACAACTTGGCTGCAGAGGCTGAGCCTCATGTGCTCTGTCTCCTGTTTGCAAAGTGCCAGGGGACACACTTGGGTGTTTATTGCAGCTCAAACAAGGTGGCAGCAGCTCCTGCAGTAACTTTACTCCCTTGCCTGAGCCCTCCACATACAGCTGCACAGTTTTGCAGAGATACTTGAGGTGCTGAGTTGTTGCCAGTTGCCATTGAAATGGGCTTTGTCCTTTCAGCTGCTTTCTCCTTTTCCTGCTTTCATGGAGTGCAACTTGAAGAAGTTAAAGTGTGCAGTCCAGTGAAGATCAGGTTTAATTTCTTTTACTGTGTGAATGAAGGACATCAAACCCAAAACCAGGCATGGGATTTTAGCTGTTCTCAGATCTTTGTCTCATAAGCACCTATCCTTGTTTTTGTTTTCAGACAGCTGAAGTGGCACTGGCCAATTTGAAGAACAAATATGAAAATGAAAAAGCAATGGTGACTGAGACCATGACCAAGCTACGGAACGAACTAAAGGCTCTGAAGGAAGATGCAGCAACCTTCTCATCCTTGAGAGCAATGTTTGCAACCAGGTAAGGAAAAGGTGTCACCACCTGGCTCAGCACTGCAAACATGTGTGTGCTAAGTGAGAACACGCTTAGCTGTGTGTGTTGGGCACTTAATGGATAGAGAAATTATTTTCTGCATGGTCAGGGGTTTCTTGGATGAAGGTGAATGAGTCCTAGAATGCACACTGTGCAGAACTTGCAGGCTTTCAAGTGCTGCTGAGACGTGTGTCTTGGAAAATAAAGCTGAAGAATAGCAGTGTCAATACAACCTTGAGTAAAGTGTTATAAATGGCAGCTACAGAATATTTGCATTTATAGGTTTTTTTAAAGTGGAAATCAAATAGAGGATTTATGTGGCTGATTTTCCCATTCAGAAGTACGCAGTGATTCTGTCATGTAAAGCTATCGTATGGTTAATGATGATCTTCAGAACCCCACATTTTTATTACAGTGAGATTTATTACTTACCAGTAGTAAAATCTATTTAATCAACCAACCTATGCTATAATCCAGTGCTAATAATTGTAAGGCTACTGTAATTTCCCACTCCAGCATAAATTCTTATTTTCTTCCACTGTGATATTCAATTTATTATCTTCTCCTTCACAGGATAAAAGCTTCACTTATCTTCTGTAACACAGTTCCTGCTGGCAGGACACTAATTAATCAACTTTCATCTTTCCTTCTCTCATATCTTCTTCAGAAGACCTTTTGGTTTTACACAGAATCACAGAATCAACTAGGTTGGAAAATACTTCTGAGATTGAGTCCAGCCTATGACCCAACAGCACTTGTGATCCAGACCATGGCACTGAGTCATGTCCAGGCTTTCCTTAAACACCCCCAGGGATGTGATTCCACCACCTCCCTGGGCAGTTCACGCCAATGTCTGATAGTCCTTTTTGTGAAGAAATTATTCCTAATGACCACCTAGACCTCCCCTGGCACAGCTTAAAGCCTGTGTCTTTTCATCTTAGCCACTTTTTAAAAGGTTACCTAAAAATCTCTTTTTTTTTTTTTTTTAAGCTCCAGCTTTTTCATCAATAAATTCTTATTTTGGAAATACTCAAAGACTTTTTTCCCCCCTCTTCTGGTCAAACACAGTACAGATCTCTTGTGTGTGCTTTAGTCCATAAATGATAAGACGTCTTTGTGCCTTCTGCCAACATCTCTTCAGTGCTGCTGGCAGTGACATCTCACCACTTTAGCCTTCTAAGGTGCTTTTTTGCTTAGTGACAGTGGCAGCAGCAGCTGGGAGAAGTGGGAAGGAAGGAGAAAAGGGGCATTTATATGTCATGACATTGGTGCTGTGTACAAGTTCATCATAGGTCCTTCATCAGAGGAGCGCGTGTAGCGACATAATGGAAACGAAGACCCAGCTCAGCAGGTGGTGTGAACCAAGGTAGCCTGATTGATTTCATTGGCATCTAAAGGCTTTCTTCCACAAAGGAGAGTTGTGTGTGTGTGTTGGAAATGCATGTGCTGACCTTTCTGTGCAAGCTCCTTGCTCTAGGAGATGCAGGAATGTTCTCACTCTGGAAGAGCTTATGGGAAGGCAGGTAACTCCGGAGCAGAGGAGTGGCATTGTGAGCATAAAGCAAAACAAGGGTCTTGAATGGGCCATAAATCATCAACACATGCGGTAAAAGTAGTTTGCAAAGCTTTAGAGGGAATGTTAGATTGTTGGTGTACTGAATGCTCCTTACTCAATTAGGGCATCCTGAGTGCAGATCTCAGTTGGGTTCAAGACACATCCTGGAGCTGATGGGAGGCAGCAGCATCCCCTCCATGAGAATTAGCCTTCAGCGATGCCACTCATCCAGGTGTCTTTTCTAGATGCTTTGTGTGTAGGATGTAAAGAAACTTCTGTTCCTCTTCTATGAGCTATAAAAGGAGTCTGTGTGACCTGCTGAGTTACACATTTTTAGTTTAAAAAAATTTCTAATGTTAGTAGTCATAAATCCCACCCCAAGAATTTACTGCTGTTAGTAAACTCCATGTAGTAGTGATTAAACACTCAATGTATGGCCCATGGGACATGTCCCTGCCCTTGACATCCTAAGTTTTTGCCCAGTATTCTCTGAGCACAGTTATAAAAAATGATTCACTACAAGGTCTTCCACATCATTATACTCCTATAGATTTTTCTGTTGTAAAATATTCATTTTTCTTCCCTAGCATGGAGTTTAATGGCCTTTATAATTAAATCAATCTTCCTAAATGGTCAAATCATTGACTCATTCCAAATAGTCCATTTGGAAGAGCATTTGTTTAAATGACAGAGAGTTGATATATTCTGCAAGTCTTTTGAAGAGGAGAAATCTGTTTGAAAATACAAGGCTGTAAGATTTTTGTGCAGTAACATTAGATGCAGTAGCCACCCTCAGCATAAAAAAGCAATTGTTTAGTCTTTAGTTGAATAAAACAGTGGTTTCCATGGTTATAGTGCATCACATGGTACTTACTCCTGAATTTGTACCATAGGGAGATCGTCCTTCTGATAGCAGAATTGTGTTATAGATCTGAAAATGGTTGCTTATACTGTTTGATAGAACAATATCCTTTCTCTTTCCATAAAGCATCACTTTGGCCCCCAAGTGGATGTTCATCTGGTGCTGTATGGAACTATGTGTTTCCTTCCTCAAATACACTGGATAAAGGTCATAGCACATGTCCTAAGGAGAGCACAGCACTTCTGTTTCTGGTCTGAACAGCAAAGTTGACACTTTCCTCCAAAGCCCCCCTGTGCAGAAAGCAGGAGCCTTCTTTTTCTGTGTTTTTCCTGACACTTGTTCATCCTTCACTCCTTAAGCTCTTTTTGCAGTTCTTTGTCTCAAAAGTCCTTCTGCCCTGCTTGTCCCTCTACTTTTGCCCTTTTTCCTTCTGGAGCAGCTTATTTGACCCAAAAATCTCTGACATTCTGATATCTACAGCTTCCTCCTTCCCCTTTCATTAGCCTTGTGATTCCTTTTCTGGGATTTATGTGCTTCAGACCTGTCAAGAATATTTCCTGGAACACCTCTCTTAGATGTGTAACAGGAGAGAGCAGGAAATATTGCCATAGTCCTGACACTGCATGCATGGATTTTATTCTTTATCCATCAAAATATTTTCTTACAATAATTTTAAAAGAAAAATGTGTGCTGAACAGACTGAGTAGGAAGATTGAACAGATCCTGGAGCTGAGAAAACATTTTTGAACAGAAGAGAATTATGATTATCTAGTTAGAGCAGGGACCTGTCACTGTCAGTGTCACTGGGTTTTAGCTCAAGCTCTGCTATGATTTATGTTACCTAAATTACACATAAGCCTGATTTGGTATTAGGTTTATGTTCCTAGACGAGAGGGATAGATGGAACCAGAAATCCCTTAAAATCCTATATAAGCTTCTTGGATCAGTTCATAAAAAAAAGTGGGCTTATGTGTCTGCTTGCATTCTGAGATGAGAGGAATGAAAAATAGGTGAAACCTTGACTTTTGCTCTAAGTACACCAGCAGACTGCAAGAAAACAGTGCTGCTTATTTAATAGTGGCTTGCAGCTTACAACCTGTCCTGGGGCAAGAGGGAAATTGGGGAAGAGTTCTGGCTCAGGAGGACATAACCTGACTTTTGCTATCACTATTTGAACTCTCCTGAAACACTCATTCAAAGCTCTGGAGTATCCTGCAGCCCTGCAATGGTCTCTGCCATGCCAGAAGTCATCTTTCCTAGGAGCTCTCTACCTTTCTCTCCTAGGAGATCTTTAACCCTTCTCTTCCTTCTGTGAGACTTGATGAATGTTTATCAAATGTGTGGGTGAAAGGCAATATAGATGTGTGCAATGCTTTTTTATTTTTTAATTGGAAACACTTTTCCTTTTATCCCACACTTGCACATAGCTGGGAGTATCTCAGTGAAGGGAAATGCTATGGCTGCAGGCAGTTCTTACTTCCCGCTACACAGAGTAACCTTCTCTGCTGCAAAATTCCAGGAGATCTGAGGCTGTTAATTCAGCAGTTTCTAAAGTTAATTGAGGCCTTTACTTGTATGATTTAGGTTTAACCTTTCTTTTAAACTTTCTCAAAAAAAAAAAAAGAAAAGAAAAAAGCAGGCTTGCTTTTACAGGGACACTTCTAGGAAGGACATGAGGACATGTAATTAATCAGAACAGCTGGAAAATGTATTCATGAGATTAGTGTTGTCTCAACAACAGCTAATAGCATCTAGTATATGCAGATTTCTCAAGAGAGCTTGATACAGTTTATAGCAAGTTCATCTAAGACTGCATTAGTAATATCCACCTTCATGGCACATGTTTCTTATCTGTTCAGTTGGGCTGTTTACAAATCAGATGTACAAATACCAAAAACACCTTCTAATGCCTGAGAAAAATCAAACTTTTTCCAAAATCAAAATTGATGTATTGGCATATTAATGGAAGGCAATTCATTCTTCTAGTGGCAGTGTGCCACAGGAGTTGCTGCAGGTGTTGCAGCCAAAATTTTTCAACAGGAAACATATTTGGAAACAAATGAGGTCACTTGGACAAAGAGGAAAGCAGGAGACAATAAAAGACAAGGACACAAGACCCATCTGGTTACAAGAATGAGGCTTTAAAACTCTGATAACGTAGACATTAAAGTAAATTAATTTGAAATAGGAATTGCTATAATATTCAGAATGCCGATTTCATGTCTGTCAAGGAAACTGACTTAAGCATCAACATGCATCTCACAGCCTGGAGCAGAAATAGGTGTGCATATTGGCTTTCAGCCAACTGGCATTTCATAAGTACCTCTTTTCCTCAAGGCTTGGGTAGCAGGATTCATGCTTATTAAGGTCCTGTAGAAGAAAGATAATACTGAAACTGTAGCTGAAGCTGTATCTGACACAGTAATTTTGCTTACAGTGCCTGAATTGTTCAAAGGGGAAGTGCAATATATATGTAAGTATTTGTGTGTGGAGAATAACTAACTACACATTTTCAAGTATACGTTGGTTCTGTTTCCCAAGGGCAAGATTAAAATTTCAGAGAAATTACGTTCATCCCTCAGTTTACAATAATTCAAGGGTTTATTGCATCACCCATTTTGATAAGGAAGACTAAAATAGTTTTCTATGCTTGCTTTCTGTAAGTGATACTGATAAAATTACATCCTCATCCATTACACAATTGCAATTACACAGCAAAGCTACTTAGATTCACCCAGATCTTGTGGGAAGGAGATCTGATGAAAGCTGCATCATTCAACATGAAAAGTTCTTGGGTGTTTTTACAAATGTCTGATGGCCAGGCAGTACTGCTGTCTGTGAAGCATCTCAGTGCTGGGATACATTTATTTTTATTGCTCTTGGTTCTTACTGATTAGATGGTCTATTGCTATGAAACTGAAGCTAATTCATTTCAAAAAGCATTTAAGACAATTTTGAAATGCCTTGCTTTTCCTTTTAACTTTGGGAAGTTTCGCTAGAAGCAGAAATAAATTGAACTTGGTCTTAAATCGAACAAAATCGTAAGAAAGGTGGTTTCAGTTCTCAGAGATCTAAAGCAAATGAAAAGATAATTTTTCATGTGGGTAAAAAAGGCTGAGGATTAAAAAGGAGTAGTGATGAACGCACCTCCAAGAAATTCAACAGTAAATGTGAAATATCTTCCAGGTTTGGGGTTTCCTAATAGTATCCTTTTAATCAATGGTAACTAATGGTAGTCTTGGTAGTAAGTGATTAACAAGGGTAAATAATGGAAGCTTTCTCATTTCACAAAATCTGGTGTGTCAAGTGTTCAAACTACTTGCACTCTTTTTTGTAATACTCTCTTGAAATGGATATGACTGCCTGTGGAAAATAGTATTTTCTAATTGGTAGCATTATTATCCATGGTTACTTACTGGTAGAAGCAGCACCCAAAATTGTTATTTGTGGTCTGAACTGGAAATAATCCCATATCTCCCCTCCAATTGCATCTGAAGCATGTTGCATTGTCATAGACTATGTTGATATAGGCACAGGTTGTCTGGCTGAATGGGAAGTTCCATTCTTGCTGAATGGAACATTCAGATCCAAGTCCAAATTGATTCAGAGGGGAACAGAAGAATTCAGGCTTCCAGCTGCCACGATTAGGGGCAGCAAAAGCTGGGATCTGAGTCTGGCTCTGTAACAGAAGCCCGGGAATGTGCTCACTGGTAGGGTCAGTTCTTGGGCTGCTTCCCCAGATCTCTGCCCTGTTTTTCTGCAGGTGTGATGAGTACGTCACACAGCTGGATGAGATGCAGAGGCAGCTGGCGGCTGCAGAGGATGAGAAGAAGACCCTGAACTCTCTGCTGCGCATGGCTATCCAGCAAAAGCTTGCCCTGACCCAGCGCCTGGAGGATTTAGAGTTCGACCACGAGCAGTCGCGGCGCAGCAAAGGCAAGCTGGGAAAGAGCAAGATCGGCAGCCCTAAAGTAAGTGAGGAGGCATCAGCCACCGTGCCAAGCATAGACACTTTCCTCCTGCATAGTCAGGGCCCACAGCAACCAAACTTACTGGTCAGCAGTGGCACTCAGAGGAAAAGGTATGCATGCAGTGATCTTTACAGTACAGTGCAGTAGCCAGACTTGCATTAAAGTCGTTCACTGAATTATAAACATAATGATTCCTTTCTTTATTTTTATTTTTTTCTTTCTGTCCTTTGACTGGGGAGAAGGAGGCGGGGAGGATATGAGTATGAAATTCAAAGCCTGGCAACATGTGGTTCTGATCCACCTACTCACTGTTATTTCCTCCTTCTGAATGCAGTGTTTTGAACTATATTCTGTCAGTGTCTCGGTGCATCTTGTATGTCTTTAATATTAAGTGTGAATGTATTTTCTTTAACAAGTTTTCTTTAAGTTTTCCCTGTGGTTTTCCGTAATGAGCATCTGAAATAAAAGAAGGATTGTGCTCTATGAGCATTTTAGTGCTTAACATGAAAGAAGCTGCATTTCTTTGTTAAGCTCTGGTGCTCACTTGTTCTTTATCAGTGTGAAAAGAATATGGATGTGTTCACTCAGATCAATTTTTCTACGTGGGTGCAAGAAACCTTTTGAAGGGGATGGCTGCCATTCATAACCTAATGCAAATATTTTTCTCTTCAAGCAGTGAGCTTGTGTCTTGTGCCTGCCCCTGCCAAAACGCTCTAGGTGTGGGCATCTCCATGGTTTTGAAGATGAAGGGGACTCTGTTAGAAATGTCCTAGATAATCATCCCCTTTTCTTGTATGCTCTAATCACAATGCAAAACCAAGAGAACAATCAGGAAACCTTGTACAAGGTGACTTGAGGATGCTGAGATACAACCCAGCCTCATGTCCTCCTTCCTTAAGGTGAAGGAGGATTTCCAATGCAGGCAAGGTGTCCTGCTCTGGAAATGACATGGGGTGTCAACGATAGTTGATTTTTACCTGTTGAGCAAGTTAAGATGATATTGTCATTCATGAGGCTTTGAAAGGTAATTAAAGTAAAACTCTTTTGTTTCCATATGTATTTTTCTTGGATCTCCTGCAAGACTATTCTCACCTTCCCTTTGTGATCAGAGCCATCCCAGGACTTCAGGGACCTACCTCCAGAAATTAATAAGAGCCCCCCCTCATCCCGCCTCCACAGAATCATATCTTCTGAGGGGCCCCCCTTCCATGAGTGAATTCATCCATGGGCACCGTCTCAGCAAGGAAAAAAGGTTAACCGTGGCCATACCAGGTAAACATTTTTTCCTTGGGTGCATGTGGTGCTGAGTGGTTAGCAGAGCAGAGGGGACCCTCCCAGCACTGCAGATGTAATTTAATTTGGGCACCTTGTTGAAAAGCAAAATGTCTCCTCCTGTGTCACGGGTGGCAGGAGATGACGTTGTGCCGGCAGCGGCCCAAACTGGTTTCAGATGCAGTGTGGAAAGTCCTGCTGTGGTATAGTGGGTGCAGTCCCACTGGCATCCACAGAGGCTGCACCCCTGTGCCTGGGTGGAGCTTAGCCTGCTGGTGGCATTGGTAGTTCCCCCTGGAAGACACAAATCCCACTGGACAGAGGAGTCAGATGTGTGAGGACCAGCGAGGGAGCAGCTGGCAGTGTGCAGGAGTCTCCACAGCACCCCTCTTCTCAGCCTGGAGCACCCAGTCAGGTTTTTCCAAAGGGTGGTGTTCAACTCACAGAAGGCTTATTTTATACAAATTGAGTCATGAAATTAATCTGTGCAGGAAGGTTTTGCTCTTAATTTCCTGCCAAAACGTAGCATCTGCTTCGAATGAGGCACAGAGAGAAAATGCAAACTGGGATGACATTTCAAAGGTGTGATAGCTTTCTCTCTTTTCTCTCTCCTGAGAGAACAGCTAATAATTTCTTATCTTCTACACCCGAGCAGGACCTTTAGCCTTTAACTGGGCACAGTCTTGTCTGGTGGTAATTTTGTTAATTCTTTGTCTTGAAATATGTTATACACAAAAAGCATAAGTAGAAAATATGAAAGCTAAAACCCATAAAAGTAGTTCTGCTCGAGTAAATTTTATTCTGGGAAGCTGAGCAGTACCCTGTAGTAGGTTATATTTCTTACTTAATGCCGTCAGTGTCAGAACTGCCTTTGAGTAGTGCCATGCAAGTAACATGTACTCAGAGGACAAGTGTAAAACTGCAGAGAGTCTAAACAAGACATTCTCCTAGGGTGTGTTGCAGTAGATAAATCAAAGAGCTGTCTTCTGAGAAGAAAATTGAGTGGGGGGAAAGGAGCATCTGATATCTCATGGAACATCTCAGATGTGTGGACCACAGATTGAGAAATGCTGACACACTCTTTTTGTCCAGTAACAGAGACCAAAGGATGAAGCAGCCTGAATGGTAGAATTGTCCAGAAAGTTCTTTATCTGGAGTCTTACCTGTCACTTTAGGTACATCTCTGCATATTTAAGGTGTAAGGGTCTTGAGACAGGTCACTGATTTATGTTACAATTGTCCTTATGAATCTGCAACAATCTCAGCTTTGTGAATGCATTTGTCAGAATTTTATGCCATCACATGCTTTAATCTCAGCCTGTGAGACTGACAGGTCCAAACCTGAGATTTTTCTGAGCATTCAGATTCCAGTGTTGGCAGAACAGGGTTAGTTCAGGATTAAGCAGGGAATTATTCATCATTGTTTTTACCAGTTTCTGGAAGATTCCTTACTGTTGTTAACAGATGAAAGGAATGATGCACCAAGTAGGATTTTTTCGCCATCTGTCTAATTATCTGTTTCGTGAAAGTAAGGAACAGTGAAGAATGTTATTATGCTGCTTTTATTAGGAATGTTTAAAAGCCTTGTCTCACAAAGAGCTTCTGTTCTTAGACGATTTTTGCAGTCAAGCAAGACAGCAAAAAGTGTAGCAGCCCACACCCGTTTCTTCATCAGAGAGGGTGCAAAAAAGTAGCATGCAAAGTCAAACGCTGTGAAGCAAAGTCTAGCTTGGTTTGAGGCTGAGTCCCCAGGAGCAGAGTGAGAATTAATCAAACTTACATTAAACAAACACGTTTTGGTTTTGTTCTTTTAAATTTGTGAATTATTTCCTTCAGAAGAATTTTTCACCCGTGTGCTGTGAGAGCTTCCCTGTCCTTTCATGAGCTCCCAGGGATGTGGGGACTGAGAGGCTTTAACTGGCCTCCTGTTTGGTTGGAGATGGAGGCCAAGAGCCAAAATAGCTGCAGTTGGTGGCAGCACAAACAGGACAGGTTCCTCTGCCCCATGAGCCCCGTGCAGCAGCGAGCTGTGCCTGTGTTTCTCTTGCTCCTTCTGCTGGACTTGGTGCTTGGCACAAGAGGCTGCCCTTGCTTTGCTGCTGGATACCTGGAGAGGGAAAGATGATTTTGGCAGAGGAAGACCAGCTGAGCTGAAGACCTCTTGAGCAAGAGATTGTCACGCCCTGCTCCATTTCCACTTGAATGCCTTCGGCTTTAGATCAGCATACAGGTACCTCTGACACAAAGCTGAGACAGCACGACCTGATCTGGGCTTTCTAATTGAACTAATGGCTCTTAACTGCCCGCAGGGGCTAAAAATACCACTCGGTGCTTTTCCAAAGTATCGTGTTCCGTTTCTTCTAGGTAATGGCATGCATTTAACTTTGTTGTTAGTTTCTTCTTTGCTTCTGTTCTGCTGACATGTATTTTTACTTTCAAGTCTTTATTCTTTTGATAACAGCCAGTATATGTCCAGCACAATTCCAGCCCGCCTTTGGATTGTATTTGTTTTCTTAACTACATGAAAAAGTCAGGGCATATAGAAAGCCTAGTGCTAGGTTTGGCAGTGTGTAACACTGAAAAATGACCTTTCCTTTGCAGTTGTGTTCAAACTCCTAGAATATGAAGTCACTAGGTGCCTCTTAATATACCACAGTTCCAAATATGAAATATGGTTCTCTCAACATCTTCAAGGAAAGAGCAAAACTAAAAAGGTCTCCTGTAGTATCTGCCTTGACAGTACTCTTTTCTCTGTCAGATACTTTAGCCTGGCAGTTCCAAAAGTTGAATATAAAGTTCTGCTATTTTAGCTTAAATTTGAATCAAGATCCTTATGTAGAAGATGTACCTGAAGTGAAAGGTTTCCTCACAGATTATGAGAAGGACAGTTACCAATGGCTGCAGTTCTCACTCAGGGTCAACAACAAACCACCTGAGAATCTCCTTTGTTGGAGCGCTGTCCAACAAAATGTGGTGGATGCTTCTTTCCCTCATTGTTTATGCTTAGTATTTAAAATCCCACACAGGAAAACACTGTAAAAAGTAAAGTATTTCATATTTTGAAGAAATACAGATCATGAGATCGTAATGAGCAAACCTTCCTTTTAGAGAAATCTGTATGGTTGTATCCATTTTGTTTTATCACAATAGAAAAAGGAAAGTAGCAGCCTTAAATGTAACACATTTCCCTCAAATTCCAAGCCCAGATGAGGTCAGATATTTGGTTGACCCAAGCTAGGATAGACCCATGGATTCCAACAGAACTATGCTAGTTTTCTATGATCAAAATTGTGTATTTTTTGTAGTGCTTAGATTAATTGTTATTCATTGTTACAAACCATTTCATAAAATGGTTCTTCTAAAAACCTTTAGAAAAGCCCCAAAAAAGAACAAATCTGCAAAATTAGGTGGTTTTGTTGGGTCACTCATTTCTGAAAGCTCATTAAACCTGAAAGCACGCTTGCTTTTCAGCTGTCTTTCAAGAGTGATTTACAGCCTGGCATTTAATTCCCACAAGAAGAGACTGATGTGGAAGATAAAGACAGCACAAAGAATGCCACATAATAGTATAGCAACTGCTCAGGCACTGAGCTCACCACCTACCTTACATAATTAAGGGTATATAATAGTTGCTCTTGCTGAAAAAATAATCCAAGATTAATTTCTGATGTAGCTCTACACTTACAGCAAATCAAATATGAATCACAATTTGATACAAATAACTAGCTCTTGTTTGTTGGTTTGCATTCTTACCATAAAATGTAACTTCATTTGTAATACTCTATCCCCAAGGCAATTCCTAGAGTGTCACCAAGAACTAACTTACAGCATCTGTCGGTGGAAAGTATTTTTTAAAGCTAACAAGGAAAATGAAAATAAAAAAATCTCAATGACCCAAATGTTGAGGTCCTAGGAAGTCTTATAATAAAATCTTTAAGCTGGAGCTCAAGGGAAACTGCTGAAAAGTTGTCTTTGCTGCTTCCCTTTACACTGAGTGTGGTTTAAAATGTGAAGAATAGGTAAGAAACCTGGGAGTGCATTGATCTGTTTGATGTAGCACAAAAAATATTTAACACAACAAGGATCAGAGGGTCTTCTCTGATAGGGAATTAAGGGCTTTTGATTTGCCATGTGAGGTGTTGAGTAACCCCTCTTGGCTCAAGGGATGAGGAATACACTCTCCTGCTATTTTAAAATATTTGTTCTTTCTGGATTTTGAGCTTTTTTAAAGTACAGTGTTTTAGATTTGACTTTCCAAAGTATTCTATAAACGACCATTCTTTGTGTAATCAGAAGCTTATGTTCCTTCTGTATTTTTCTTTAAATAACCTTAAAGTGGAACTTGGCACGTGGGGCAAGATTGTTGGTTTTGTCCCTCCTTCTTGCTTTATCTTGTTTAAGTAGTGTGAAGAGATGGTGTGTTGTGAGTAGAAGCTCCCTTTCCCTCCCCATTTGGATGCAGGGATTGGGAAAATGAGCAGAGATTTTCAGGCTGACACCTCTCTGCAGAGGAGGCTGTTTGGAGAGGTGTGCCTGTGTAAAGTCAGGGAAATACATTTCTGATAGCAGGTTTGTGTCCTTTCCTTGTGTGATGAAAAGGGTTTACATTCATGGTCTTTAGCTGTGCACATTTTTTTGTTTGTTTAGGAGTCTTTTACCAAAACCAGTTTCAGCTTTGCTTTTGAGCTGAAGTACCAACGAAAGTGCCTCACAGATTTCTAAGCCTTGCTGCTGTAGGCATTGCTCCAATATCTCTACTTTGCTTTTTTATGCATGTCTCAATTTTGAAACAGCAGGACTGTCAGAAATTTGCACACAGAAAGCACAGCTTCTTTTATAAATGGTTGTGGAGGAAGTCCTTTGAGGAACACTGTCAGCTCAGAAATGAATTTTGCCAGGGGGGTGCTTTGTAGATCTGTGTGATCCTCAGGTCACACAGTGAGAAGTTTTAAATATTTCTTATTTCTTTTTTGGGAATGAATTTTGTAAACTGATGAAGAGGAAAATCAACATGGTTAGGATCTAGATACTCCTTTCTGTGCTGATTTTAAGTCAGGTAATTTTATACTGAGCTCTTAACAATGTGGATTTTTCTGTACATTAAGTGAAAGAGTTTATTCTTGAAAAGCAGGACAGGTGGTTAACCAAGCCACTACTATTATATTAAATATGCAGCCATATAATATTTAACTAGTCAGGCTGGTCTGTTCTGAATTGTTCTCTCAGGAAAGTTTGATTTCCTTCATCCAAGCTATCCAAAGCATGGAAGTTCTTCAGAATTATTATTTTTTTAAAGAACTCACAGCTTTATTCTGGTAACATGAATTTAGTCAGGGTACAAATTGCCCTTTGCTTTATTAGAGATCCATGGATGATTCTCCTAAGAAAGTATGTTGTATTTTTATCTGCTGGGAATGTACTTGTGTTGATGATGATCCTGTATCTGCAAGATGTCTCTGAGCTTGTGCAATCAGACATGCCACTGGCTATTGTGAGACTCATGCAATATTGGTTTAATCTGTCTCTGTTCTTCATGAAAAATGGATTTTATGTGTTTTTAGTAGATTTTTTAAAAAGTCACGTGTAAGGGGTTTTTTTTTAAACCTGAATATGATGCTCTTCATAAAAGGGATAATTCAATCATTATTTACTTCTTATCTGTGTTCACTTTTTTTGTTCTGCATTGTTCTATTTTCTGTGGGTTCTGTAAACATGCCATATTTGTGTCTGTGTGTGTTCATTGTTTGATGAGCAGTGTCAGTGCATATATACAGATCCATGTATATATCTTCCTGCTCTCAGGGCCATGTCCTGCATCTGATAATGCTCATTTAGCTCAGCTTAATGAGCAGTGCATATTTATGGCACTCCAAGCATGGTGTGTTGTCCCTGTGGAGGCCATTTTGAATTTGAGGAACAGTGTCCTTGCCAAGGACATTGGTTGGCTGTATCTGATGAAGAATTCAGCTGGCTAAATGTACTTTTACCTCTTGGTGCCACTGTGAACAGGACCTTTTCACTCTGTGCTTTTCCTCTCTTGCATTTAGCTTTCCAGTTGCCACTGATGAGACCAAACCCATACATTTCATGCTGATCAATATAATTTAGCTACTTCAATATGATTTAGCTATTATGGCATGAATTCACTGCAGTTCTACAAGTTTAGTTTATTTTTTATTTCTGTTTTTTCACTGTATAAAGAAAGCAATCCTGAAATAAAATCTGCTTTTCATAGAAGCCCTAATTTGTTTGATGAGACATTAAATAATAATAATAAAAAAAGACTGCAGTGAAATCCATGCCTTACTGCTGTATATTTTCATTAAAAGGTTATTGACATTTCTCTCTCTATCTAAGCTATGACATCATTGCTGGATGGAATGGTTTACATCAGCATCATTTGTTGAAGTTCTCCAGTGAAGTCTTATTTAGACTTCTGTTTGTTTGGTTTTTTTTATCTAGCTAAACAAGTACACAGATGACACATCAAATCTTTAAGGCATTTTACCACATATTTGTTGCTTTCTCTGAAAATTTTAGGTTTTGGAATCCAGTCCTATCAATTAACTAAAACAGAGATTGAAATATCCTTATAATGTTGATGACAAAAGTCATCCATCTCTGTCTTCTTTTATGACAAGGTTTGAAGTGGTTTCATGACTTGCTGAATTTTGCCATCAAATACACAGGAATATTCAATATTGTGCCTTTTGCCTCATAAATTAGGCAAAAGGGAAGTGGGTCTGTTTAAATGAGACATGCTGACATTTTAGCTCTGCAGTAGAGCAGTTCCTTAGGATGTTGTGGTGTTTGGAGGAAGCTCGCAGCAATTCTTTAAACCAGACTAGTGTCCTAGATTGTAAGTATCTCCCTGTCTGCATTTTTTAGAGGTGTACAAACCTTATAATTGTAACTTATGTTGTTTCTTCCAAAGCCTACTAAAGTTACTGTTCCCACTGACTCCAAACTTTGCATCAGGCCCTTCTTTGTCCATATAATAGTGCAAGTATTTTTGCTCTGGATGATTTTGTGACCTGAAAGGTATCCTTATGTTTCCATGGTAAACAACAAGATTGAAATGTGATGACCTATGTAATTTTAAGACCTTTCTTTTCCTCTTTTGAAATGTTTAAAATGTGTGTGTCTTTTAGTATTTCATGAATCATCAGACCTTTCTAAATGTGCTTTTTATGAACTGTATATGAAAGAAAGGAACTGAGGATATATTTTTCAGCTTATGCCATTTCCATTTCTGCTGTTTTACTAACCCATTATTTAGCTTCTCAGTAGATTTAATGAGGAATTATTTAAAGCATTCACAGAAACCATTTGAGAAATAACACAAGCACGTCGTGATATAGAAAGTGTGAAAAAGGCTACAGAGCTGACAAGGAACCTCTTAATGTTCTGAGCCTGTAACTGGAGACAAATGCATTTCGCTAATTTTGTTAACAACAATGAGCTATTATTTCTTTATTAAAAGCTATTCTTTATATGAGCTACAGGAAAAGGCAAGGCTGGGATATGGCTTTGTCATTATACTTTGAGCTAGCAGGCACATTACCACTGAAACAAGTGAACTGATGGGGAAACAGCTCTCTGGATTTTGGATAATTCAGGTCTAAAAAGGAAATACAGATCAAGTCAAGCAGAATAAGGAAATTGAGGGTAAAAGCACTCCATGTAGCATAGCTGCTGTGTAGATGAAAGAACTCACTAGGACATAGCCAAGGAACCTGACATGTTCTGGAAAGCCCCTGAATCAGTGACCTACTAAACCAGAGCTGTCTGTGCTGTGTGCCAGGCAGGGCCTGAAGTGGTTAGTGATGCTCCAGGAGTCTGCCTGAGGAAATCACCAAGATAGACAGCATTTCCCTAAAGAAAATAGCAGTTAAACTCCCTACCTGCTCTTACTCTTGAGAGTATTTAATAGCAAGCCTCTGATAGGTTAACTCTGCCTGACATTGTCCTGAAGTACTCAGAGGAGGAGCAGAAGGAGGGCCTGTGTCAGGAGCTTGTGATTGTAGAAACAGTGGGACATTTTGCAAGAAGAAGAAGATGAGCATGGGGAGATGACAGGAGATGAGGATTTTAGATGCATCCTACTGCATCTTAAGGCAATGTATAGATATTGATAGTTAATGGGAATTCAGCAGCCTGCTCACATCTCCTATTCTTCAAATAGTTTTTAAGAAGACTAAGAAATAAGTAGTGGGAGAATTAATTGTTGTTGCAACTTCTCCAATTAAAAGTAATCTAAGCTATTAGGTTTCCTGAATAGCAAGCTTAGGATGTGGGTTACCTGTGTACTTGCACTCTCAACACAGGAATTTCATAGTAGATTATCTTTACCATGAAGAAATCTGGAAAAGACACTTGGTTGACACATTTCTCTATCTCCAAGCAGTGATCCATTATTCAGTTTAATGGAACTGAGGTAGAATTGAGACAGTGGGAAATCACACATAATGTGGGTGCTGGAAAGTGTGCAGGAGCTAAGCAGCACCTGGTGAACTTGATTTGGCTGCCAGTGTGCAGCAGTGCCAGGGTGGGACTGGCGCTCATGGAGTGGTAGAATGGTCCTGCACAAGGGCCAGTCCTCCTGCTCTGCTCCTTTGGCTCACAGGACAAGCTGAGTCAATCCTGGCCTGAGCATGCTGGAGTTAGTTAGGCCAGCCAGGCTCCAGATGGAGCTGCTCCAGCAGAGCCCTCTACCTCCTGCAGAAACATGGAGCTGTGTCCAGTTTTCAGCTGACAGACTGATCTGCTGGGGCTGTGTGTAGGGCAGAGGGAACTGTTATTTACAGACTCAAACTGACCCTGGGAGCAGGAGAAGGGAGAGACTCTTCTAATCTTTGACCTGTGCCATTGTTTGTGGCTTTTTCTGAAGGTAAGTCACAGCTGTCCTCTCACCAGCTGTTCTTTGTGATAACTATTACCTCTTAAAGGTCTCTCTTATTCTTTGCGATAGCTATTGCCTCTTAAAGTTCCTCTTGGCCATGAGGAAGTTCAAAGTTCTCTTGGCATTCATTAGAAAAGCTGAAGATAAATTATAAGTGAAAACAGCTGTCAAATAATGGTATAAACTCATGTCCTTGTCACTCCTGTATATTAACAGTTTGAGGACTTTTCTCATCCTGTCAGATGGTACCTTGAAAGCATCTCTACAAATCTTAGCAAAGAGGGCAAGCATCTTAGTACCCTCTGCCCCATTCTTCTTGACATCTCACATTTGTCTTTTGGTTTGGAAATTTTCCTTGTTTCTCACCTTTGAGCAGAGAGGATTGATTTATTGTCTTTGTAGGTCTTGCTTTGTGATGTGACATGTTTTTACATCTGCACAACTAGAAGGCAGCTGATCTGTTCTTTGCCCAGTACTTTCAACTCATGCTATTACCCCTTCATTCTTTCCCATTAAATTGACATTTCAGGGATGAAAACAATTTGTGACCGTATTAGTGGAGACAGCTTCTCTTGGCAAGTAGATTTTCAATAACAGCTTCATAGACGTTATCAAATTCCTCAGACTTGGTGAAACAAGTTCAATTGACATTGGGTAGCCTAACACAAAGTCAGATAGGCTGAAAACTTTTACCTAGGAAAGAAAGAGTTTCTGTTGGCCTGAAGTGATCAATGGGATGCTAGGAAAGGTTTGTTTTAACAGACTAAAAAAGTTTCAGTCTCACATTTGGTCATAAACATTTATTGACAGATTTTCATTTATCAAGAACAGATTTTTCCCAATGTTTTCATATGAGAAATGCAAAATATGTAACAGTACCTGTTGATTGGTTTGCTGTTTGGCTCTCAATTTTGCCCTTTCAGATAAAAGAGGAAAAAAATTTCATTGATAAACTGAACAAACTGCAGTTACAAGTCTTTTTTGCTTATCTTGGGATTCTGAGTAGTCTTGCTGTTTGAGAGCACTGTAGAGATTAGGAATTTACTGAGAGTCAAAAAGTGCTGAAATGTTCATTGCAGTGTGCTGGGTCCTGAGCAGGTGGGACTGGAAATGCTTGCATGTAGATTTTTCACTGAGGACATTGCTGATGTCAACAGAAGGCAAACCCATCTCAGACACAAATAACCCAATAAAGCAGACCTGTGTTGGTTAGAGTCACCCAGTTCACAGACTGGAGGGCAGAGCACATCTTGTGACACCAGGGAAATGTGTTGTTTTTGTGGCTGAGCCAAAGGGAAGCACAGGAAAATATTCTATTCTTGGTGAGGTTTGCTCTCAGCAGATAATTTATAGCAGCACATTCAGTGCTCATGTGAGCAGATGTAGTTTCTCTGAGCCTGGTGGTTTTTTTAAAATGCTCTTACATCAGGAACTGATTAGCCTAATTAGGACTGGGCATTAGGTTCCAAAGGAAAATCAGCAGTGGCTAATCTGTGAGAGGGGAAATCTCTGAGCCCTTTACATCATCTTTGTGCAAGTGGCTAAAATGTCAGGAACTGAAAAATTGGAACAGGACTGACATATAGCACAAGTCAAAGCTCACATTTCCAATAGAGCCAGTGGTAGGTATTGCTGGATAGTGTCACAAGTCCTGCTAAATTCAATGAAAACTGGCATGTGAATTTCTGTATACAACAGCTGCTCTTTGCCATCTCTGGTTGAAATGAGCACTAAAATTAATTTCTTTGTTATAGGTTCATGGAATTGTAAAATTGAGATCAGCCAACTATTTCCTGCCCCAAAGTGGTTTATTTCCTAACAGCAAGTGAAGATGATGGGGAAATAAGATAGTCTGTATTTAACAGCTTTATTGATGATTTCCTTGGAGTGTCAGAAGACACAGCAAAGAGTATAATCTGTGTTTGTACCCCAAGTACATTCTACATCAATGACAGACTGTCCTTTCACTCTGTAGCTTGACTGACAGGCCCTGATATTTGAAAAGTACAAGTAACAGAGTTCTTCCAATGTGATTTAAAAATACATTTTTGCTTTTTTTCAGTAAAAACGAACATGTCTTTCTTACCTTGTCTTTATGGCATGTGACATTAGAATTAGTCAAGACTTTTTTGAGAGTTTTAACCTTCAGAGTATTTCAGAAAGAAACAAACATTTCCTTAATACAGGCAGGAATTCCTTAGTAGAAAGAAGTCATTTTATGATTGTCATGACATTAGAGAAGGGTGTTATAAATCCTCCAAAATACTTAAAAGGATTAAATATAGAAGGAATAAAGTTAGCTCTCGCACAGCTCCTTGGACATAAGTAGATAAGAAGCTCCTTTGAATTTGAAATGTGTCTATGTAAGCCATATGCATTCTGCTTAGCTCTTTCCTAGCATAATCCTCAGAAACTTCACTCCTGGAGGATGTGGGAGGACAATTCAGTCATCTTAAGACATGTGGATCACTAGATCTGGTCCTGATGTGAACGTGAGCCAGACTGCAAGAGCTTTGCTGACACCAGCTAGAAAAGTGTTTCACACAAAGTCAAGGGAGTATGCTCACTGAAATATTATTATCCAGCTTGCATAATCCTCCCAGAACCTGGCTCACTATTCAAGCATTCTGCCAAATGCAGCAGATCAAGATGCATCATAAAATATTTGCACCATGTTTGAGATACTAGAACAGGATCATAAATCAGGCATTTTTGTTGTTCTGGGAAAGCCTGTCAGAACAATTTCTTCTGTATTAGTGAAACCTTTCTGCACCTTTTCATCACACAGCATTCTATTCTGTATTTCTTTCCTCACTGATGACCTTGTATACCCTGTCAGGCATGACTTTACTTTGGACTTCTGCAAACTGTTTTATTTAGAATAAAGCATTAATTTTTTTGGCCATCATTTTCTGTCTGGAGATAGCCTGATCTGTCTGTTTCTCAGACACCTCTTATTTTAATTGAGCTTTGTGCTGAAATGACAAATGACAAATTCATGACTCAAATACATCGCTAACTCTTGCACTCCTCTGCTAAAAGATGCAGTGAGGACTATAGTGACAGTTTTGGTAAATAAGAGTGCCAGAGTATTCTTTCTTACTCCATTTCTGGTGCCAGCACAAACTCTGCAGTTATTTTTCTAGAAAATAGCTCCAAACTCTTCTTCTCTGTGCTGAAGCAGGAAGAAACCAGTGATTTGGGTACACTTGCTTCTTACCCACTGGAGGTCAGCACAGATCTTCATAGGAGCTAGGGAGAGGCCCCGTGGGCTGGTATGGAAGGGAAATGTTATAACAGTGGATATGATGCTCAGTGTGCTATGAAGATGTGTTGCTCTGCAGCACCTGATGTCAACTCAACACTCTTGACAGCAAATTACTTATGTGTTCTTCCATTGATTGAGGCAAAGAATAGAAAGGAGTTTTGAAACACATCTACATTGTAAAGAGAAATGAATATTGGCACTGAGCTTTAAGTGGCAACCCACTGAAAAAAAAAATCAAATTCTTTCCAGGTATGTGGAGTTCCCTTTTCTTAAGGTTTAGGGGAAAATAACCCTGTTCCTTCAAACAGGTTGAGAATCAGGTTGAAGCAGGCAGGAAGGATGATAGGTCTGCAAGTCGTACTGGAAACAAAAAATAATCTCCAGTAATTTTTCATAGGCTCAGAATTTCACCTATAGATTCTGATGTTTGAAAAGATCCTGATGTGTGACAATCTGAATCACACAGTCAGTGGAATGAAAGGCCAGAATGATGCTGCAGGGAAAAAGAGCAAATCTTGAGATCTGGAAATCTCAGTAAACACTACTGACTTAGAAAGCAGGGTTGCCTTGTTCAACTACTTCCATGAAGCCCCACAAGTATTTTCCAGTCTAAAGCTGTCTTCATATTTTGAATGTCACAGGAAAGCATAGCAATGAAGGATTATTTTACTGTTGTTTAATAAATAAGGAACCATAATGCAGCTTTACAAGTGATTAATGTGGAAACTTCTTTGACAGGGAATTGATAAAATAATTGAGACAAAGCAGTGAAACTGACTTTATCAAGTTCTCCCTTTTTCCTACCAAAAATCCCAACCTCACAAGCATTGTTCAGAAATTGAAAAGACTTTCTTACAGCTCTTTCTTGTGTGTTGTAATGAGATGACATAATTGTTTTTATATGGATGTTAGTTTTTTGGATAAATTTTGAGTAGCTTTATTGACGCTTTTCATGTTAGATGTGAGCAAAACAAGATGATGAGCAGTAGAATGAGAAGTACAAGGTTTAAACCCAGATCCTGAATACAGCCCATTACTGCTGTCTGCTTAAACAAAAATTTGTCAGTGCTAAGGGAAAACAAACAAAAATGTTTCCAGTGCTCCTTCTGAAAAGGAGAAAAATGCAACAGCCAATGTCACTGCTATCAGAAAAAAGGTGTTTCTGTCAGATAAGGCACCAAGAGCGCATTCCTCACTAAATCTCTCCCTGAGATGCCTAGCCTGTGTAGTGCTGTTACTAACCCTTGCTCTGTAATCTCTCTGTATATATGTCTAATTTATCAGTTTCTTGTAGATTGTCAGCAGCCTGCTGCCTCCATACCGCCACACGGCTCACAACTAGCCAGGGGGCCAGATTGCCAGACTGTCAGGTAAACTCCACTAACTCTCCTCTCTTTGCACAGAGCTGCATGCATGCCTGCCACCCCCCTCCTCCTCCTCCTCCTCCTCCTCAGACAAAAGCTCTTCACTTTGTCTCTAACAGCAAACCTTTAACAGCTTGAGGAACAGTGGTAATTTCTGCAGTGACAGCACCAACATGAGTCACAGCATTCGTGCACTTGCTTCCCTGTAAAAATATGGAAAAAATGCCAAGCTGGATCTTGCAGCCCTCATTTGATATTTTGATGCAGTTTCTCGATGAATCCAAAGTAGTAATGAATTTATTTTGTTGCTAGAAAGATTTACTTAAATGGGCGACTTTTAATTTCAGACTTCTCTTTTGTAAGGTGGGATTTCAAAGGCATTTGTGAGATTTTAGCAGACACTTCTAAGTTCTCCCTGACTTGGAAACCCAGACCTAAGGCAATCACTTTTTAATCTTATTTTTAAAAATAAACTTCTGGTGTCCTTGTTCATAGGTGGTGCAAAGGCCACATCATGCTTCTGGGATGGCTGGGTTAATCAAGGCACAACCCCAAACCTAAGCAAAGCAGAAGGACATTATAATGATTTTATCTGTTCATGGCACATTCTGTGCTAGTATTCACTTATGTCTCTGCACTCATTTGAAATAGTTTACATTGTTTTTAGGCCTTTGCCTGAACTGCAGTGACCAAGTTAGTGCCTCTCTTTTATTGCCTACAAAGTGGAAGTACTGTTATCTTCTTTACTATGTAAGAGCAATATGAAAATTTTACTGAGAAGTTGGTGTAAACTCATTATAACTGGAAAGAATAATTTACTGATTTGCAGTTTGGAGTTCTACAGCTCACTGAAAAAAATTACAAGTTACATTTAAAATCCGTAATATGCCAGTAAAGTGATGCTGCTGTATTTTAGATGTTAGAGCAATTTGAGATTAGCAATAGGTGCTTTTGTACACATGGAAGGTTAACATCAACAATTTTAACCCTATTTAATTTAATTAAAGTTCCTTCCAGAGCTACTCTCCTAGTGATGAATATGCTCAAATACCATCCCTCTCTACATGGAAATCAAGAATTCCTTCTGTAATTTCAAATTATCTTCTCAAAAATCTGCAAACATTACCTTGTTCTGATAATTTAAAATATGGTTAATATTTGAAAAACTTCAGATCAGTCATCTTACAAACAGCACACACCTTACACACTTTGCTGAAAAACTGACTTTCAGGTGACTATTTTTTTTTTACCACTAGATTTGTACTTGTCTGGTGAAGTCAAAACAACACTGATTTTGATAGATTCACAAAAACATTGATTTTGATAGATTCACACTGCTGCCTTGCTTGCCTCTGCCACATTACCTGCCCAGCTCTGTAAAGCAGTGAAGCATAACAACAGATTTAATGCAAGTCAGCATGATGACATAAATTGAGTTGTTTATATAAAGTAATTGGAATCTGGAATAAAATTTGAGGGCATTTAAGGACCAATTAGACTTACTGAGGTTTGGATTTTCTAAATGCAGCAGAAAAGGAAGCCAGGAGCTTGTCCCACCATTCCTTGTCCTCTGACTGTCCTTGAAGTCACCCATTTTGAGAGAAAGCTGTGCTTGTTTTTTAAAGTCTCCAACACAATTCTTGCAATATAATGTGACCTCTGAGTGGCATTTCAGCCAGGACTAAACAAGAGCTGGTTAAAGCTTGTGCTTCACACAGATGTTTTCCACATCCTGCAATGTCTAATGGTGTTCAAACCAGTTAATGCACCTGACCATAGCACAGGGAGATGCACAGAGAGCTTTCCCTCCTTCATTAGCTATACTGTGGTTTTTAACTGGAACTTTATAACTCTGGCATCTTTAGTAATTGTAATTCCAGCACACAGGCTTTGGTAAATCTCACTAGATAAGCAAGGCAGTTTCAAGCCAAATGAGACTCCAGGGCAGATCTAGTCAATTAATTTTAGCTTTACATTGGTCTTTTTGCTTGAATCTGCATGTTTCAATTGAAACTTGATTGGAGGATCTGTGAGAACTTTTCTTAAGAGATTTTTTTAAATTAAATTGATGCAGCAGTGCCCAAAAGTCTCACTCTGCCTTCCATGCATCACCTCAGTTTCTAGGTCTGGGGATGTGGGGCAAGCACCCAAATCCAGGCCTGCCATGACAATTACTGGGTGCTGTTCCCCCTTCTCAGCACCTGTAACTACCTGTCTGATGGACTGTATTGGACAAGACTAAAATATTGTCATTTTCCAATAATAAAAAGAGCATGCCCATGTTTGGATTGTATTCAGGTTTCTGTTGAATGCACTGAAGACCTCATTTTCATTATCAGAGGCCAAAACTCTTGGCCCAAATTATCTATTAATAAAAAAAACAAACCACAGCTCCCCAGTACCTCAAATGAAATTAATATTGCCTTTTAATATGAAATAATGCTTTTATTTATATATAATAAACATTAATATAGTTATATTATTACTATAATATATTATAAATAAATATTAAAATAATTCTTATATTAATTATCTAAAGTAAGAAATAAATTTTTTAAAGAGTAAAATATGTGACTTAACACATGCAAAATTTCTGCATTCTGAAAATATCATTGGTCTGTTTCTATTTTCCTTTGCTGATTTGTTACAGTTACAATCAATGCCAGACAATGTTGCATGTGAATGGCATCTCTAAGCCAGAGCAGAGCACTTACAAACACTGAAGGGCTTTGCACATCATTTTCCAGTTAATTTTAGAAATACATGATTAGTATTTGGAGTGCCAGGGAAATAAAATAAAGGAGCTGCATAAAGCCAGACAATAATACTAACACAAAAATAATTCAGACTTTATTCATCAATTGAATGAATACATCTCCAAATAATACCAGCATTTAAAGAGATGTTCAAAAAAAGTCTGTAAAAACCAGATGTTTTTAAAACTACACATACCCCATTGGGTTAATGTAACAATATTCTTCCTTATTCTCTGTTTATAGTCAAAAACTCAAGTTCTTCCATGTCTCTGTCTTGCTTTGTGTTATTAATCTGCCCTGCCATCCTCTGCTGTCTGTGACTGCCGGTGTGTCTGATAGCTCAGCTCCAGGACCTGCTGCCACCAGCACCTCTACTGCCATAAAAAGCACATTGAATACCATGTGTCACTTGCTGATTCTCATGTATTTTTAGTTTATGTACTGCTACAGCAAATCTGCATTAATGAACTGGATGAATTGTGTTTCTGAAGAGAGGAAGGTATAACAGCAGAGTTTTAGAAAAAGATTGAATCTATTTGAGCTGCAGGTGATGTGGTTATGTATGCTGCTATAAAGGTGCCTGCTAGCCTTGACATTTTTTTTCTCTTCCTAGTGCCCTTAATATTTATTATTGATTGAAAAGCGAGACAAACTTTTCTATTTCTTCTGTGCACAAAGTGTGCTTGTATTTCAAAGTAAGAAGCAATGCAGAATTACCAGGAAAAGAAAATTAATATAACTCCAAGCACAGTGCTTAGAATTGCTAATCTGAGCATAGCCTGGGATAGTCTGTAGTACAGCTTTTACACTCATGGCTGGCTTTGTACTGAAGGTCATGCCATAAAGTTATTATGGTTATTTTTATTTGTGTAGAGGAGAATCTTGTGTGTCTCAAGGAGGTTCTTTCAGGCCACTGATGCTGTACATAACTAGTTGCAGCTACAGCCATTTCCTCACCAGTCCTCTCCCTCAGAGCATGAGCATCTTTTGTTGCTTATTTTAAAGTTAGGAAGGAAGCCCCAAAAGGCAAACACATCTCTGCTAACGAGCAAGGAATGTGTGTGCTGAGTTTCTGTTCCTCTCTGGCAATTACAGGAGTCCTGTTTAAAAAGAAACAAGGCAGCAAGGGCGAAGAGTAAGCCAGTCTTTGTAGGGTTGTGTAATCACCTCCTTGTTTGTCCTCCCCAAATGGGATGTTAAGATTCTAATTCAGTTTTCTGTCTCTGAAGGAATTAAGACTAGTGCTTATTCTAAGCCTATCTTGAAAACTTAGGAGATGCTGAAGCCAGGCTGTGGATGAGTGGATAAGTTTGAGAGTAAATACAGAGCTTTTGGGTCAATCTGCAGTCACTTCTGACACAGTCATTGGTGTGGAGCAGATAAAGATCTTAATGAGATCTCTCTGTGGATGCTGTATCTGCATCTGCATGTGGCAGAATATGCCAAAAGGATAGGATGGATATAGCCAGGGAAACAATTACTTCTTCTACATAGCCCATAACACTTCACACTTTGGGACTGAACTGTTAGACAGCTGAGCATAAAACAAAGCTTGTGAGATCCTGAGCTTCTATAACCCTCTAACCCTCTCTCACCCCCCATTTTCCTATCAGGAAACTCATCTTCAGGAGCATTACTGGGAAACAGGATCTAACTTAAAACATGCAATTTTATGATCTTCAAAAAGCCAGAGGTGCAAGGACTGTAGCTCCTGTAGAATTGTGTATTTGGGGTTAAAGCCTCTCAGATTTTCTGATTTGAAAATGTGGACATTGCCATCAAGTTACTTAACGGTGGTGGTGCACACTTCTTTCTTTCTTCAGTCAAACACAATGTCATCTCTTTGTTTCCTTAAGTAAATGCTGTGTGTGGAAACCAAAGACATTTTCAGTACTGCTGGCATTTCCAGTAGCATTTTTCCAAACACCTCTGGCATTTCAAATTGATTCATTTCCAGCAACAGGCTAATTGCATTCCTTCAGCCAGAACTCCAATAGTCTGTGCTACAGAGATAATATGTAAAAGCGCAGTTTCTAAAGGAGGAAAACAGAGAAGGCAAATTCTCTTGAAGACAGAGACATAAATTATGATGGTGCTTTATCATACATCACAGTGCTGAGCTTGGAATAACTTCAACACTGTAGAACATTTTAAGCATTAGGGGGAAAAAGTCTTCCCAGACCTATTAAAGAGCTGGGGGTTTTGGTATTTTTCTCCTTTTTTTTCCCTTTTCCTTCTCTTTATAAATGAATTTTTTTTGCATTTTGTTTTGGTATCTTGTTTTTCTACAGCTCTGCACCAAGAAGTGGGGTGTGTTTGTGTTAGCTGCCCCTTTTCTTTGCTGCTACTCCAGCCGCTGTAAGCTGGTTCAGACCTCTCTGCACTATGCCAGTGCCAGTGAGTGCTATAAATGCACTCTAGACAGGTGAAGTAACAGGTGAATGCTGTTATCAGACAAGTTGTACACGAACAACAGTCAAATGACAGGAATATATGACAGAATGAAAAGGATTTGAGCAGTACAAAAGCCCGAAGTTAACAAAAGATAAGAAATCCCCACACTTCGGGAGTGTAAATTACATAACGTGTAATGGTTAAGGGGCCTGATGAAGAAGGCTACACTGTATTTGTACAAATGAACAAGTAAATAGGTCAAATTCAGGAGGCATTACATTTTCACAGAGCTATGAAACCTGATTTCCAGCCTGGCACTGTCCTTCATTTCAAAAAGTGAATCAGCTGCATATAGAAAATCTTCAATACTCACGTAAAGATGGCACCTGCATCTTGTCCTTCAGATTTGCTCTCCCATTTCACAGATGCATTTTTTTCTCCGCACAGTCTTTGTCATCCCAGCATGCAAACAGCAATTGTGTTCAGGAATTGTGAAGTGGGATATCTGGTCCACCTCACAAAAGCATCCAGGTCTCACTGACTTGCTGTGCACTGAGAGTTTTCTGTATGTATACTGTATGTCTGAGGATATGGATTTAGAGATGAGGCTTCACCCCCTTTAAAGTTCATTTCCAGCCCTGTACTATTTACATGCTTGTAAAATTTTGCCTTGTATTTTAAGCACTTTTTCTCTTTTCTTTTTAATTTTCAGTCCTAATGCTCTTCCAGAAGAGCAGCCACATTCCAGCTCTCAGTGTGCCCCTCTCAACTGTCTCTCTAAGCCTCCTCCTTACCCCTAATCTTCATATGCAACGTAAGAGAGAATGCAAACAGAGTGGAGCTCATGCAACAAAGGTTGGGGCTGTTCCCAGCAAGTGGGTGGACAATCCTGCCTTGTTGCTGCATTGGCAAGTCTGGATTCATATCCCCTGCTCTGGCAACTGAGGGAAGGTTGAGAAGAAGAACACAAAGCACAGAGCCCAACCTATCAAGAAGACTTTTTATGGTTCCTCTGATTGTACTCAAACTGTGCTATCACAACTGAAGTGTAGTGAAATTTAACATCTCAACAAAAAAAATGTTCCTCCCAGCTGCTTGGCTTTACCTCTGAAATGATGAGAGACTTAAGCCAATGTTAAAAAAATATGTTACAAAAATCCTACCCTCACATCCTCTAAGTTCAGCCATAGGAACCAGTTCAAATTTCTTTTTGTCTTCAAGGGTGTGATATTTATTTCTTACTTTATTTGCACCAGAATTTTGTGTTTATAAAATACAGTCCTTTTTTTTTTTTGGTGAGAGTTGTATTTAACTAATTTTATTTTTTAAATCCAAGCAGAAATAGCTTCAGTGAAGAATGACTGTGTTAATATTAAAAAAAGGCTTGTTGCATTGGCCAGCATATGGCAAATTTTTATTGCACAAAAATGTTGGAAATGGGTTGAATTGGAATGTTAACAATGACTGTATATTTTGCTGCTGCACTGATATTGTTTATGCACTTGTTTTTTTTAATTCCTATTACACTAGCTTCTGGTTTTGTTCTAGCTCTTCACTGAAAGATAATTATTAAGCCTAAGAAGGAGATGAAAGGATAATGTACTGATTTGTTTTCAGTTGTTTGCTTGCATTGTAATGCTTCTCGCATCATGAATTGGTGCTGTTTTTTGGGATTATTTTCTATTTGGTATCTGAGAAAGAAAATCTAAAATAAGTAAAATGCTGTGTGCTAATTGAGAACATTCTTTCCTCCCACTCCCATATTCAGGATCCTAGCTCGAGGCCTTACCAGGAAAGGCTAGTTTGAGTGGGGAAGTCGTGTGCATTTTGTGTGAAGTATTCTCTGGAGAAAGAGCTCATGCAGGTAGGGTTGATGGTGTGGATCAAAGTCAGCAGGACTTTACTGTAGTGCATTTTTTCCTTGCCAAAAATCAACAGACACAGAACCTTAGCTCATGTCAGTTTATGACAAATACTCAGGTGATCAACACTACGCAGACTCTATCGCAACAGTGCACAGTGTTCCTAGTTAAAGATTCTTTCCTGCAAAAGCTGAGTAAGCCTGGTTTTTTTTCTTAAAAGCAGTGAGTTTCAGAACAAAATCAAGGATAGAAGAATTTATTTTGCACAGTACTTGGCAGCAAGGGAAGTGGCTAAACAGAGGGCTCAGCATCTGTGGGTTTCCCATCCGGTCATCAGCTGGAGAAACAAGTCTGCAGTGCTGCCTACTTGTTGGTAACTAGCAGGCTCCTTGTTTTGTTAGGTGGCCTTAATTTATTTACAGAAGAGAGGCTTGGATATTTCCACATGTCTTTATTCCTTCTCTGCAGCACATGTTTGACCGACAAGTGGGAAACACAGTACAGCCTAAGGTACGGGGCAGCTGGGGAAAAATAATTTGCTGCAGGTGTGGCTGGAACAATTCTTTCAAATTCTGCCTGAATCTGAGAAAATGAAGTCAGATTTTTTAGTAACAGTGCTTACCAAATGTTACAATACAGAAAACATCAGCAGAGGAAAGAATCGGTGACCACTCAGTGTGCCTAACAAATCATTATTACCATAGTACCAAGAACAAAGGTGCTGTAAATAGAAATATTTTATGTCATCAACAACGTCTGTCGTGTAACCTTGGCAAAGCAGCTGAGCTGTAGTAACAAAACACTCAGAGAAAATAGGAACAAACTGATACCCAGTCCTGATCAGATCAAACAGATAACACTTGGCAGTGTTGTGACTTTGGTTTCCATGGGGTTCACGTGATTCTTCTCATATACCTTTACATCACTATTCAGTATCATAATTAAACTGCCTGTTGTCTTGTCATAGAAAGGTCAAGTGAAACTTGTTCAGCTCCATCATGGTGTCTGACACTGAGTTTAGCTGCTATTTTGATTTTTTAAAAAAATCCCCACAGTGTTTTGTCTGAGGCAAATTCAGCTTTCAAAAAGCATCTCCAGATTCCTGACCTCGTCTGACTGGTGTAAGAATATCTGTGTCCAACAAAGACAGCTACTGTATATTGTTAATAGGAGAAGGAGTTTGCATAGCACTTTGAATGCAGTTACCACTGACTGCACTTGGAATAGTTTTTCCTATTTTCTTATCCAAATCAAAGGCATTTTCCTAAACTTTAGTTAAGCAGTAGTTCAGTGAAATACGTTTCCTTTCTATATAGATACAACTTTATTGGGGAAAAAAAAGTATCAAAAAAGTTTAGAAACATAAACATACGCATGTCCATGTGGATCAAGAGTTATGAAAGAACATCCAGTGGTATAGAAGTTGTGGCCCTGTTTTATAGAAATAAATGTTTTTATTCTCTTAAGTTTTAAATTTTTAATTCCTAAGTTTTCAATTTGCATTTTTTATATGTAATAAAATGTAATTGTTGGAAATGTGAGAGAACTAGAAACAAATCAACTTTGATGTACAAATGGTTGTAGTTATTGCATTGTAAGTTACAAAACTCTGTAGGTCCCTGGGACAACTTTTGTCAGTTAACCAGTATAAAATAAAATAAAATAAAATACATACCTTGAACTTAAGATGAAAACCTCTTCTTTGTTATATATTGATTGATAATATAAAACTTTGAGATTTTGTGGGGAATATTTACATGCAGACAAAACCAGAAACAAAAGCCTGGGGTTTTTTAAGGGTTGCAAAATTTTGCCCATTTAAAATTAGTTTACATCGTGTTGATATCTATTCTGATTTTTAAGGATTAAGAAAAAATTATAGATATATTTGTAATGGTTGAGTATACTTAGAAACACAGCTATGTGTTCTGCTCAGTAAGGAGGCAATTCAAATCCTGCTCTGACTTTTGTGTCTGAAACACAGCTTTTGTTCTCTGTGATGGCCTTGAAATTTCTTTGGATTTGAAATAGCCTACTCAAAATAGGGTCATTTAGGTCAAAACAGGAGCATTTTGGTTTGGGTTTTATTTTCTGATGTAGTGAAAAACTATTCCTGGTTCAGTGAAATGATCTGCTTGTGGAAATCCAGTTTATAGGAAACGTGTGAGGAAAAGAAGAAAAGGAAAGAAATAGAAAAAAAAAAACAAATATAAAAAGAGAAAAATATGAAAAATAAATTGTAAAATGTAATAGTATGGAAAAATATATTTTCTATCAGTCAGAACATATATGGAGGTTTAAAAGAAAGAGGACATAACTGTTTTTCATGCTAATTGTATAGGATTTTCTGCCTTCTAAATGGGGGCAGTAGTGATATTCTTTCTGATTGATCTGATTGACAGGTTGGCATCTCTGTGCTTTCTCTATCCACATTTTTCACAGTAAATTAATGTAATCATAGCTATACAGCAGAGTTTGTAGAATGAAACTGTAATTAACGCTGCAAGTTTTAATGCCAAGTGGATTTTCAGTTTGTTTTTTATTTTAAAAACAATGACAAAGTTGTTTAAGCCATTTACCATATTAATGTGTGTACATAAAGGAGATTATGTTATGAAATATAACCTCACTCATGAAATATGACCTCACCTATGAAGGCTGCTCACCATAATTATGTTGGAATTACTTAAGTAAGCTGTCAGTAAAATCTGATCCAGTCCTTATCCCACTGGGAATGACACCCAGAGTCCAGGCCCTAATTTTGGTACCAACCTTAAGGTTCATCCTGCATTGCCAAAGTCAGTAGCTTTGCTGCCAGCTCCACTTACAGCTGGACTGACCATCATCATCATAAGGTATAAATTACATCAGCCTTTCTGAGGTCTGTTCCTTTCTTTGGCAGAAGATGCATATCCACTGAAGTTACAGTAAATTTCTTTCTTTTGTTCCTCGGAAATCTTCGTTTGAGAATGGCAGGGACTGATGTTTTACCTTTGAAGTATGATAATTGCTATAGTTACCTCCCTAAAAATTCCAGTCATCACTTCTTCTTCAGTTTTCCTTTGCTGTGTGTGCAGTGAGTCTGAAAGGGATAGATACTATTCAGACTTTTTTAACCATTAAGCGTTTTTTTTTTAAGTGTAATTAAGCATCCTGTGGAAAAGAAATAAAAAAGCAATTGCCTTTCGCCTTCAGGCACAAATACATCAAAATATGCAATGGAAAATGTTTGCATGACATTGTTAACATCGTGTAGCTTCTCCATGTCCATAACTAAGCTAGAAAATTCTTATTTCTTGTGTGATATGCATATTCCTCTTGCTAGGAGGGCAAGAGAACTATCACAGAGAGTCTGTATCTTTTATTTGGAGGTGCACAGTTTAAATCCTTATTGGTTTTTAATCTGTTTCCCGTGGAGTTCTTGAAAATCCCCTTTGCGAAATGTAATGGCACCCAAGTGACAAAGTGACAAAAGGTAAAAGAAAAATCCAATATTTCATTACTGGAGTTAACGTGTGGGCAGACTCTGGGTGATAGAGCCTTGTATTTCAAAAGTGTCTTTCTACAAAGCTATTTGTTTAGATTATCATGATTTGCTGCAACAGAGTGGATAAGAGTGTATGTTTTTTCTCGGTGTTAGTAATCTGAGTTTTTATTGAATAGGTGGTTGCTTGATTTCAAAAATATTTTGGAAAATCAATAAAGAGAAGAATTTGATAAAAGTTTCACGTAGACTGGCTTGCTAGCTAGTTGGTATTTTATCAGCTATGAACAAGAAATAAGAGTGATCTAGCTTATTTTATTATTATTTCTCCTGTTCACAGATATGGCTATGTGTGCTATGCCAGTGGTTAAATTAAGTCCATTTTATTACTTATTTCCCTATTGATTTTCAGCCCTGTGGTTTGACTGTTAAAGGGTTAATTAACTTGATCCTTTGTAAACAATTAAAAAAAAAAAAGAAAACTGATGTTTTGTGATTTTTGTAATCTATTGAATGTTTCCATTTGCATGATGTTCTGTATTTAATGAACCATACAGATTGCTGTGTTCCTTTCAAAAGAGTTTTAGCATTGGTGGAGTTTGTGACAAACACAAATTTGTATACTGTATGTTTACTGCTGTAATAACTCAGCTACTCCTATGTTGAATTGACATTATGTTGTCCTGCCTTCTTGGGGTTAAATGATGAAGTGTTTCTAGGTGGTGAAGAATATAAAAGTATATATGTTCATTTCCTAAAGACTGAATATTGGAAACTCTTCTTGTTGCTACTTTATGCTAAAAGCAAAAAAAGTTAAATAATTCTTGTTTCCAAAAATGCATCATTTATTTTTAAAATTGAAGTAATTCTCATGTTAACTTTTCCTTGTCCTTGTAGACAATCCTAGATTAATACCTTGTGAGGGATTCATAAAGTCTGTGCTTGTACATGTGTAATATGATCATGCAGTCAAATGGTTGGGAAAAACACTCTACTGCTGAAGAAAATAATTTAAAGAAGCTGATATACTGATTCTTACATCTTTATGTTCCAATTAAAATTACAGTGTAATGCATAACTGTTCCAGTGAATAAACTGGCCATTTTTGTTCATTTAACACCATTCTGTCTGGCCTGCTTCTATTTACAGCAGTTTGCAGTGCTTAGAATTTCAGAATCATTTCATTCTTAGAGATCAATCAAAGGTCAAAGGTATCAGAGAGGAAATTAAGAAGGGAAATCAACATTAAAGGAAAGGGAATCAGAATTAAAGCCAAGATGCTTCCTCTGCTTTCTGAGTTTGAGGCAGATACTAAAATACAGTTTCCCCATATAGTGTTTCCAGCAGATTTGAGTGATCTCTGAAATGCTGCAACATCTGCACAAACTTTCAGCACAAGGACGCTCTGCAAGATGCAGATATCCATCCTCAGGGGATGTGGAAGCAAAAGAGCTGAAGTCAACATAAATTTGGCTTGGCAATGCTGTACCATACCTGCTTTTTTACAGTAAGGAACATCCTTTTTCTTTGCAGAAGAGCCATGCTTTGAAAGCAGAGAGGTGAAAATCCCCCCACATCAATCCAGGAGCTCAGCCCTGGCAGGAGGGTGCTGCTGCAGCTCCTCAGTGAACCTTGCTGCTCTTATCCCCTCTACCCCTCTATCCCTGAGGGATAGAAAATGTCCAGCTTTTAGAAGTGGGTCAAGAGGATTGTGAAGGAAGGATTGCATCTCCAAGCTTGCTGTGGTGTTAGACTCAGTGGGAACAGTTGGACAGCTGGGCTGGTTTTTGCCTGGCTGGGGAGGTGCTTTGGATAGAAACACAGATTATGCATGGTGACAGAAATGGAGTCCGAGAGCTGTGTTTGGCTGGGTTCTTCCCACTTGTCTCTTCCTTTTTCTCACCTAGCAGGGGTTGCTCTCCTACCTTACCTTTTCTCATTGCAGAAGTGCCTTGGGCAACAGGTTCCACTATGATTTAGCAGAACTGTGACTGCTAGAATTTTTTACACTGGCTACTACTCTTTTTCAATTTTGAGTTAAGGGTTTCTGTGAGTTGAAGCAGACTTCTCTTCTTCAGTGTGTTTTGAAAGCAGTTTCACAGAGGATTACCCCTTGTGGGAATGTTCTGATTTCGAAGATGGTTTCAGAAACTTCTAACCCATATTGCTCCTTCCCCTTTTTCTGTGTCATCCCTTCAGCTGGTCCTGTGCAGGGCTCTGAGAGGCAATGGTATGAGTATGGTCACTGAAATAAACTGGGGGAGAAAACCCAACAAACTGAAAAAAACCTCAAAAATTATAATTTTTGTTTCCAAAGAAAATGTCTATGTAATTTCTGCCTTGGGAAGAAGCATTACTCCACATTCTGGAGCAGGAGGTAACTTCTGACCATTGAACTGTTGGTTTTATGCTGTATACACACCAGATTTTAATGGAAAAGATCCTGAAGCTGAAGTTTTCAGTGACTGTGGCAGCAATTCTTGGTTTCTAGCTACCTCCCTTAATAAATCCTGCCGTTATGCATAAAGAAATGCAGAGCACTTCCAGTTATACCTAAATGCAGCAGGAGCTGTGGTTTGACTCTCCTAACGCTATAAATAAACACTGACAGGGCACTGGCAAATGAGGTATTCAACAATGTTGAAACCTTGGGTTGATTTTACCAGTAATAAGAACAGAGATACTAATTATGGAGAGGGCCTGGCAGCCACATCTTCTAGCAGCCCATGAATGACAAACATGGAAGATTTTTTATATAGAACAAGATGGAGGGGAAAAATGGAGCTAAAATAGGTAGTCATAATTATGTGCATCCTGGGAAAAATTATTTGGAATAAAGCCAGTTCTCATCTGTTTGTTTATGGTAAAGGCACCGGCACAACTGTTTTCTTTTCAGTAGAAGGTTTGAGTGATTGCCTGGATGGAAGAAGAAAGTCTTAACTTTGCACAAAAATAAGGCTCAGTGCTATAGTTGTCAACTCAGCAGAAGCTTAATAAACCAGTAAAAAATATTGACCTTTGCAAGATAGATTTTCTTTCCTTCTTGACTAGAGTGGTATATTAGAAAACACATATTTCCTTCATTATTATTTATATATTCTCTTGTATCACAGTGGAAGTATTCAGCTTGAGGAATATGATTTCTTGGTTGGTTTTAGAGGAAAAAAAGTTTAATTTATTGTAATAACAGTTTATGATTGAGAAAATATTATTTGTGAGAAAGCTCTATATGAGGGGGGAAAGAAGGACTTTCATATCCTTTAACTGAGTTATCAGGGAACTTTGGAAATAAATAATGAGACAGTTGTTTCCATTTATGTTATTTCATAGGATTTCCTACCTGTGGAGGGTTTTAATATTTTTAAGCATTGATTATGTCTCTCAAGGAAATTGATTTTTGTTATTCAATGCTGTCATATTGGTTGAAGTATTAAAACTGAAGCCATTTACTCAGATTGGAAACGTGTTATGGAAAGCAACATTTAGAGTGCAGAGCTTCCTTGAAGAGCAAATTCTGAATGTAGAGGATGTGAGCCCAATATCTGGTGACCAGTTTGTGATTCAACTTCAGCCTTGCAAACCATAACATCAGAATTTACATAAATGCACTCAATAAAAATACCAACAATCTCAAATTCCTACACTACTGAAAAGGAAAATGCCTCTGTGAAGCCACCATGGCTTTCAAAGGTTTTTGTTGTCTTAGACAAATGCAGGGTAACTCTTTTTATCTTCAGAGCACTCTATGCATATTAATTCTTTCCCAAAACATCTCTGTGAGTTGGGTGCTGTTATCTCTCACCTGCAGATAGGCAAATGAAGAGTGTGTGATGGGAAAACACCAACACTGAGTGAAGTGATTACGTGCAGTCCTTCACCTCTCCACATACCTGCACATGTTAAATACCAAAGTGGTTTCAGATGTGGGCAGGAAGGTGAGTTATTTACTCCATGTGGTACATACACTGCCCCAGAACCTGCACTGCTCAGGGGCTGGAGTTGGCTCAGAGCTTTTTTCCTATTTCTGCAGTGCTTAGTATGGATAGAGATTCACTATAAATAGCTGGAATTTAACATTCTCTTGCTGGTTTCATTTCTGTAGACCTATGCCCTCCTTCTGACTGTCTGCCAGGCTTGTAAACCAGAATGGCCATTTGAGTCACCAGACCTAAGACAAAAATAATGCCTGAACATGGGAAAACTTTTCTTTCCCCAACAATGATAGCTCAGTAAAATATAGATGCTCTTATTCTGGTGAAGAACATTAATTTTCTTTTAAGTGACTCAAACCCATTAAAAGGGCGTTCAAAACCATGAATATAAATCTGTGACAAAGCACAAATGGAGATTCTGGAGGTTCTGGAGTTTCAGACCCCTCATGTGTGCAATCATGCTTATTTTATCTCTGCTGGAATATAAACACATGGCAGATTTCATTATGGAAAGGTACAGCCATTTGCAGTGCATAAAGCCTAGCATAGAGATACACTATAAAGATAGTTTGAAGTACAAAGTTCCAAAATTAGATAATGTTAGATATCTGGGGGTAAAAATAAGTTTAAAAAAATTATGAATAGAATGTTATTTTTTTAGATTCAGGATAAAACAGCGAGTTGAAGTTGAATATGAGCAACATTTATATCCTTTTCACAGTCATATAATAACATTTTATCCCAAAAATATCCAAGGGAGTCTGTGGAATGCAGAACAGAATGGAGGAAAACAAGGGAGGAAAACTTAAGAGGAGTTTGCAAATGCAGCAACAGCTTTGAAGTCTTTCTGTTTTAAGTCACCCTAAATTATTAAGAAGTATGCTGAAACTCCTGTGCATGTACCATATGCCTTTTTAGAAGTAATTTGAAGTACCTGACAGCTTGGTTTTTACAACAAGGAAAAAAACCAAAGTTAGGGCAGCTTTGCAATATTGAGACTGGTGTATTTTCTTCCAGAGCTGGAAGTTATAATTAGGCCTTTATTTTCACAACATGTTTTATCAGCCATATGCTCTACCTGTGTTGGTTTGTTAAGCAGAGAACCAAAACATTTTGCTTTACTGTTTAGGTAAGCATTCACAGAGGGACAGTGGTTAATATTTGATGTATCCAGCACTTTAGCAGTACATGACTCTTCAAAAAAAACACCTCTTCTATGGAGACAGACAGAGTTGGGGTTGTTCAGCCTGGAGGAGTGAAGGCTCCAAGGAAATCCTAGAGCACTTTCCCACTAAAACCCACTTAGTGTCTCAAATTACCAGGTCTTTTAAATTTTTTTTTTCTTTTTTTTTTATTTCCAACCTGGCTGTTGATTGTCACTACAGAATAAAAGATGGAATAGAGAAGTAGAACATTTTCTGGAGTATAGCTTGCTTTCTCTCTCCTTTCTTGCCAACATGACCTTATGGAAGTTTGTTTGTGCCTTGTTAATGCAAGTCAGAGCTAAAGCCCTGTTGCTAATGAACCTAAATGACTGACATCAATTGGATAGTGAGACACAGTTCATTAATCTGTGGCGATGATAATGAGGAATATTCCAACTTCTAAAAGCAATCAGTCTCTGTTAAATGAGTGCTGCTCTGCAAGACTTACCTAACAAAACTGATTAGAGGGAGCAATTATTCCCTCTAAGCAGCAATCCTTCAGTAAAACTAAGGGATGTGTTTGGTACCTTTATCTCAACCTATTTTCAGTCAATTCTGAATTTGCTTGCAATATACTGAATGCTTCTGTGCTGCAAGAAAGGGGTTGGACAAAATTACCAACAAAGCAATATGTAGCAGGGATGTTTCTTCCATTAATTATCATCCTGCTGTTCTTGCAAAGCTATATGTTAGCACCCATCTGTGTGATAGAGGGAGATACCTTTGCTCTAGGGGGCTATAAATAGCATTCTTTATTGCAGTAGCTGAAAGTGGACAAAACCTGCGGCTGCATAGTCCCCATCATTACCTTCAATGGGGTCCAAAATGATAACAGGGAGAAAGAGATTAAACACAATATTGTTCCCTTTTACCCAGTCAAGCAAGGCAGAACAGAGATTTGTATTGTATTATATTATATTATATTATATTATATTATATTATATTATATTATATTATATTATATTTATTAGAAGCTGTGGCTTTGGGTGCTGCCTTTGCCTGCATCACAATTTGGGGGAGGTTGAGTATCTGCCTCAAATTCTCTCGCTTAACCTGTGTATCAGTGTCACACACTGCAGTGGCTTTGTGCACTGTAGCTGCTGGTGCCACTGGAAGAGACTTTTCATCTGGAATGTGCATGAGAGTCTGAGATGAGTGAAATTCTTCTCTAATTAGTATCCTACTCAATCTTCTGCTCTACCGGTTCTTGTTCTTCATTATACTTCCCTGCCTGCAGAACTGGTTTGTTGGCTTAAATGCAGTTCACAGAAGATTCAAACTGTCTGGTGAATTAAAGAAAAGCTTAGGCAGGACTTGGCTTGGTTACCTATGTATCTAAAATGAATTTTCTATATTATAGCCTATATTCTAATTTAGTTTTTATTTGGAGTTTGATATCTAACAGAAAGGCAGCATTTTCTCAGACCTCTGAGAAGTTACTGTCTAAATCAGTTCAAAATAAACTATAAAACAAGTTGATGTTTTTAATGTTTAGAAAGTTTTAGAAATCTTCTTGTGTTAGGTGCTGAGTTCATGCATCTTCTCTCTCAGGGTCCTGTGGATTAATGCTCTAAAAATATGTTACTAAACAGATTTTCTGTGGGATACAGCACAAGATAGTACTCAGAAAAATCAAAGCTAGATGCCTTGAACTGAATCAAGGAACAGATTTATAGTGCAACTATGGAGAAAGTAAAGTTAAATTCCAGCAGAAAAAAGGAATCTTGACCAATGGCAACAACAGAAATGGTCTCACTCGAGGAGTTAGTGAAAATCAAGTCTTCTGAAGGTTGTTTCCATTAGTAAAACATTAATCCAAAGAGGTTTACTGGAAGAACAATGGTTTACATGCAAAGTGATGCATTTGTTTTCTCACAAACAAAACCAAGATTGCCTATAAAGTCCTGTTTCCCTGAATGCTTTGGGTCTCCACCAGCACAAGCTGAACGCTTCCATGACTTTCACACACCAGAAGCACTCTTCCAGCTTCTTCTTGAGGCTGTCTTGCAGCTGCCCTTGCTCTCCTTCTCCACCTCTGTGGCTTCTGCAGGGTTTCTGTTGTTGCTCCCACATGCAGATAAGTGTACGGTTAAATCAAGTGTGCCCCACTGCATTTCTGACTGCTCCCACAAAGGCCTTGGAGCTGGATGGCCCAGACACTGGCTGTGCCTTGCTGGTGACCAGGCACCAGAGGGGTGTGTGACTCCTCCTGCCCTTTTCCTGGGCTGGGAGGTGTGCTGCAAGGCTCTTGGCCAAGCACTGCCATTTTCTGACCTTGATATATTTTAAGCAGCATTCACAACACTGTCTACATGTAAACTTATTTTTCTGTTCTCAGATCCCTTCCCCAGTTATTACACTAATCTTTTAATCATTTAGGGTGATGATTTCCAAGATAACACTTATCTCTGACTGACCTTTTACACTTGAAGTGTTTTTCCTTTTGCTGACGTTGCCAAAGGACTCTGTGTGTGCCCAGAGATGGAGAACAAGAGGGACTGAGAGCACAGAGAAGGAGGAAGGTCGTGCCAAGAGCGGCAGAAGTTTTTTGCCCTGTCAAAGCAGGCGGAACAGAGCAGCTGCTGGTGTAGAGCAGCTCAGAGCCAGCTTGAACCAGCTGCTCCAGGTCTGTGTGTAACTAGCTGAAAAGAAGAGAGACAGTAAGCTGCTCTGGGAACCTGCACCACACTGCAGCACAAAAATGCTTTGCAATTACTGGGAATTTGCTGTCTGCCTGGGTTTCTTCTATCACAGGCTGTCACCTCACTGCTTTAAATATGTCAGTGTGCTTCAGGGGGATTTTCTCAAGAAAAGGAGCTTTTGTGACTGATTTTCCAATGCCATGGAGTTGGCATGAGTCTCTTTTCTGAGGTGACCTTTATTTTCCAGAGTGACACTGTAATAAGCTACCACTCACTGATAACATCGAGCAAAATTAGCACAGTTCCTACCATTTGTAGGGTGTGTTTGCCTTTGTTTCCTTAGCTGCTTTCCTCCCAGGAGCAAAGCTCTGTGTTTAAAGAGGTAAGTACAAAGTTCAGTAATAAGTGATACATGCATGTCCATATGCCCAGCCCTAGTCAGGTGACCGAAGTCAGGACATAAATCAGTCTTTTATCTCTGAGCCACTGCTTTTTTTTTTCAATGTTTGCATAAGTCAAACCTAATGTTTGCAATTGCAAGCACACGAAAAGGATCCAAGAGGTGATCTGGCTGCTTCATTTTCATCAGGAACTGAAGGGGATGGCTGTAAGAGATCAAGCCTCTTCTGGCAGAGAATGACTACAGAGACCAAAAGAGTGAGATCACTGGCACATGGTGGCAGATGTCCCAGCTGCACAGTTCTCCCCCAATCCCTGCTCACTGCTGACACTGAAAGCAGAAGATTCACTCACTTGGCTTCTGCCTCATGGTCCTTCACTACTTCATGTGTGGTATGGGAAAACCACCACGTCCTCTCTCCTGCTGTGTCTCCGGGTCAGACACTGCTGGTGCTTCACACAGCTGACATCAGCAGGTGGTGTGTTACTGTCCTGCCTGCCAAGAAAGCCTCCTGGAAAAGACTCAGCAGGATCCTCACCCTGTAGCACAGGACTTTGATGCCCCATCTCATGGTTCTCCCCTCCAGATGTGGCTGTGCTGTACACATGGCTCTGTGGGTGCTGACAAAAAGCATCCTTGTCCCTTGGGACTCAAGGGAGTTGTGAAGTCAGCAGCTTGCCTGAGCAGTCCATAAAATCTCATTTTGGAATATATAAAAGCCTAAGAGTGGCTGTATGTGTCAAATGAAAGGTCTTGTCTGCCCACTTCCCATCTCTGACAGTGATCAAAAAGAGATGTAAAAGCAGGGTAAGTACAGAGGGGAACTTCCCCAGAATATTCTCTCAAGCCCCAGCAATCCATGTTTTCCTGGTAACTAAAGGTTGTGTGGGACTGCTGCCAAAGGGATACCATTCCTGGAGTGTAGCTGACTGCACTCCTCTTTTGTGAGGAAATCCTCATGAAAGAGGAGCTGATGGCAAATGAGGCAGCATGCTCCAAAACAGGAGGCCACCTTTAGGGAAGCCCTAAACCCTTGGGTTTCCAAAGGTGAGGAAATCCCTGTGTAGTGGGAGCACTGTTTCTCAAGTGCTTTGCCCCAAACTGCACCACATCAAGCTCCCTGACAGACTTCAAAGCTCTTGACAGGCTTGCTCTCACAGTGGCACAGGTGGAGATGTTCTTCCTCTGAACATCGTGTTTTGGTTAACCAGGTAAACAGCTGCCCTCAGACACTGCTGCTGTAGAACTATTTCTCAAAGCAGCACAGCCTGCTGATTGCCTTTCCCATTGATGAAAATTTAGCGACTTTGGCAAAGAGGCAAGAGCTTTGGCCTGGATGGAATTATTACTGATGAAAGAATTGCAGCTCCGTCCCTGGCATCAAAACTCACTTTTAAGTGCTGGGACTCGGCACTTAAACACGAGAATGTTCTCGCTGGGCACGGGGGACTGTGTTACAGTCAGGGCAGCTCATTTAATGTCAGGCACGGTGTCTGGCAGCCCTGGAGGAGCTGGGCAGGCATTGCGGGGGTGAGCGGGGGCAGAGCGCGGCCGGCCGCAGGAACGGGAACGGGAACGGGAAGGGGAAGGGGAGCGGGGCCGGGGTCTCCCGGCGCGGCTCCGGAGGAAGCGGAGCGGGTGCGGTGCCCGCAGGGGGAACTTGCGCCGTGGGCACCCGGCTGGGACAAAGCCACCGCTCATCCCGGGCCGGGACCGTGATCACAGCAGGGCTGTGGCTCGCCATGCAGGCGGGGAAGCCGTCCCGGGGCAGGTAGCGAGGGCAGGGCTCGGAGGCGGTGCCGCTGCGGGCAGGTGCGCTGCGGGCAGGCCGGGCGGGAGCGGCCGCAGGTGAGGCCCGAGCGATGCAGGCGGGCGCTGAGGGCGGCGCGGCCCTCGGGGCAGCGCGGGGGGCCCTGCGGAGCCCCCGGCCCCTGCCCCAGTCCGCCTTTCTCCGCTTCTCGGCCGCCCCGAGGTCCAGCGGAGCGGAGGGAGCGCACTTCAGCAGGGTGGCGATCCGCAGGAAATCCAGCGCCGCTCCCGGAGCCGCAGCAGCAGCGCCCGCCGGGGCCCGGAGCGCGGCCGCAGGTGAGAGCGCAGCGCCGCGGGAGCATCGCTCTGCCCCGGGGGGCTCCCCTGGGCTCCCTGCCTTCCCCCTTCCTCCCCCTTCCTCCTCTGCACGAACTGAGGGTGCTGCTCACCGGCCAGAGCCGGGAGATCCCCCTGTCCGCTTCTGCCGTGCGGGGCCGGTGGCCGGCGTGGGGCCGCTGAACTCGGGGGCTCATCAGGAGAAACCCCCCGGCCCTTCGGGGATCACACCTTCAGCACGAAACCTACTCAAGTTGTACTTTTTATTCAAGTTGTACTTTTTATTCATGTCCATTTACGCTGTTACATACAAGACTATTGTGACATATATATCTTTAAGAGTTTTTTGCTGGCAGTTCTTAGGATGGCAGGAAAGCAATGTCCCCCCTGACGCAGACCGTGTCTGGCACCTGTCCAGCGCCTCCCTCTTTTCCCCCTGCAGCAGGAACCTGTGCTGGACTTGTTTGGCACGTTACACTTCAGGAGGCAGCTGCCTAATGTGGAAAGGGACAGACAGACTCGGGCTGGTTACCTGTGTTGCCTTGGCCACCCTGAAAAAGTAAAATTGAGCTTCAGAAGGGTGTCCTTTATCAGCAAGTTAACACACACACACTTCTAGGTCTGAACTCTGTGATGTGACAGCAAGTGTGATGTGTTGTCCTCATGCTTGTGGTGTCACAGCCTCTTGGTTTTATGGGTGTGTAAGGGCAAAGTGGGTCAAATAAAGCTTGTAATCTCGGCCATATGGTTGTTAAAATGTTGGGAATTATGTCAAATACTAGGATGGGGTATTTCGCTTGGGGACAGTCATTCCATGACTTCCTAGGCAAGAGGCCTGCTTAATTAAACAATGAGTATGCACAGAGAAGAACAGACTACCACCACAATGCTGTTCAGGATCCTTTATTTTAGCTTTAATGTGTAGTGACTTTGGATTTGTGCAGGAAACCACAATTTTGTACTGGTGGTGTTTGGTTTTTTTTCCTCAAGGCTTTATGTGTTCATTTAGGTTGGGAAAGAGGAAATGGTAATTGTGTTTGCAGCATGTAGACCTGGATTTTTCATCTCCTCAATCAGAGGTATACTTACAACCAGGACTCTGCATTTTCTGTTAGTTTGCAATTTAGTTTATTTAGTCTTCTGCAGTTGCTCTCTGTTACCTTAGACTCCTGGGTAGTGTATTTTTACTCATCTACAATCTATTCATTGCTGTTCTTTTCATCTGTGCTCACACCAGCTCCACCAGGTGACTTATCCACTAAGCATTTGTGCAGGATGCAGCCTTTCAGTGTGACTGCTCTCATCTGCTGCTGGGTTGCAGGAAGGTTGTGAGGGTCATGATAGGAGCAATATCCTGCTAATCAAATGTCCTTGCACTGCAATAACCAAACTCACAGCAGTTTCCTGTATTGTAACTTCTAAGTATGAAAACCTCACAAATTAAGATAAGGAAATGAATTTCAAATATGTGGGAAATAACAGGGAGATTTGGTGATGATTTCTCCATGTAAGTGCATAAAAGCTCTCTTTTTTCCCCATTCATAATCCATTTCTCCCAGAAAATGAGATGAAGGAACCTTCTGAACAGGACTTCTATTCTCAGAGGGGAACTTTGGCCCCCTGTCTGCTCTTCCTGTTGCAGAAGCTGCTGGAGCCAGTGCTTCAGCATCCCACAAACCCAGGATAGCTTTGTAGCTTCCTCTCTGTAGTCAGAATGTAACTGCACTTGCCTCTGTGGCTGACAAGAGCTCACCAGACTGCCTTGATTCTGCAATAAAATTAATTCACAGTTGCAACATGAAGCTAGATAAGTTCATTCTTCTATTAAAAAAAAAAAAAAGAAAGGCAGGTGTTTATGCTTTTCTGGCTTATAAATACTAACTGGATCTGAAAAGGGTTTTCTAATGCAGCACCATGCCTTTGACCTGCTTGAAAATCTTACAGGAAAGGAGTTAGTGTAGTCCATCCCCAGTCCTTGTCTCTGCCAAATGTTGTGCAATATGAGAGTTACTGACATTGCTGCCTGGGGACAGGTCTCAGGCAATTCCCTCAGATCTGTATCTGGAAAGGAACTCGAGAAAATAGATCTGTTTTATGAGCTGTAAATGCATTTGAAACAGTTCTGGATGATGCACATGGCAAGCATATCAGAACACTTCTCAAACTAGTAAATTGTGTGTTAATTAGTGCAATGACATACTAAAGACTATTGTAACTCCTCAATATTGCCTCACAGCTTTTGGCATTGGGCTGATGAAGGAGGGTATGTGCAGCTTTTATGTGCTGGGAGCCAGAAGATCAAGGAGTGTTTCCATTCTTGGTGTTGCTTGAAAACATTTCTGATGCTGATACGAGCTACTGAAGTTTTCTGTTGCAGCATCAGCCTTTTGTTGTGCACTGCAGTCAAAGTGTCTGACACGCAACAGAAAAATCTTTCTGCTCTTCCACGTGCTATAGCCCAAATTCACCTTCATTGTCCTGTGCAAAGTGGCAATTATGTTTTATTAACCTGTGAGTTTGAAAAGGTTTAGTGTGTTAACCTGCCTAAGGACAAAGCAAAATTTATCTGTCAGTAGAAGCTGACATTAATTTAAAAGTTTAGACAAAAGAGTATTTGAATCTTTAGAGATACTTTGAAATGGATGGAAAATGCCAAACTAGGTATCTGGAAACTGTTTAGAAAGGGGTGTTGTGTGGAGTAACATGATTAACAATCTCTTTTTGAAGGGCAAATGCACTGTTGTGGATTTGGTGCCTTTTGTTTTTCCCCTGCTGAATTATAATTCAGATTTTGTGTGACTTGAGTGAAGCTTTACTTCAAATGTGTGTGTGCATGTTAACTCAAAATTAGGCTCCCACCAGGAAACAGGAGTTTCACAGCTTGCTTGTTCAGCACTTCCACAAGCCAAGAGCTCTGCAAGGTGTGAGAGTGGCACCCCTGGGATTCTGCAGAGGATCCAGCCGTCCTGGGAGGTTCTGTTTCCCCTAGCAGACTTAATCCAGGAGTGAAGCCATCACTCAGGATGCAGGGACACAGCAACTCACTGTCATAGCAAGAAACAACTTTATTCTTGTCCTCAGCACAGTCACCTCTGGCCTTGCTGCACATAAACCAGATTAACTTTGGTGGCATTCAGATCCTGCACTGCCTCCGTGGCTTTGCCCACTGCAGTGCCAATTTTCACCCTTTCTGGGAAGTTTTCCTCTGACCACTGACTTGTGACTGTACATCTGCTGGCTCTGTGCTGTTTGTTGGCAGTCTCAGACGTTGCAGAGTGCCTCGTGGGGAGCTGAGGTAATCTGCATTCAGGACAGCGTTCACTGCAGCAAGGTGTCTTCTAACACTGACAGCAAAAAAAAATTGTTCCCTGCTGCTGCTGCTGCTGTAGCTTTGCCTGTAAATGGGTATGAAATGATGGGATTATGTTAAAGAAACTTCAGTAATCTTTTGGGTTTCCACCTTGCAGTGGGAGATAAATAAATGAGACTCTAATAGCATGCTGCTCTAGTCTATGAAAAATGTCTTTGTTGTTTATTTTTTAAATGCTGGAAGGATAACTGTGCCCTGCCTGACAGTTTCTCATTGTTGTTGTTTTACCTTTGAAAATACAGCAATGAACATTGGATTTTGATTCTTCTTTTCCTGGCTTTGTATAACCCACTTCATTTTGTTGATTGGTCTTCAGTGATTGAAAATTTGCTATGCAGTGTGTTCAGGGAAAACCTATACAATCATTAGGGTTAATCTCAGCAGTGATTTGCATCTCTAGGTATGTTAGAGACCACTGACAAAGAAAAATAGCTGCTTAGCTGCTTTACAAGCTTTCCTGGGGATTAGAGGCTTTTTGACATTTTTCTAAAGCTGAGCTTTATCAAAGAGTGTTGATACTTCAAAATGTTGGGCGAGGAAGGTGAATATGAGGAAATTTCTTTCAAGCATTCCTCTCTCTTCAAAAATGAGGGAAAGTAAAGTGTAACAAATTGCTTTACGCAGAACTTGCATGAAAATACATTTTCCTCTCAATAGAGAGCTTCCTGTTTTAAGCCAAACTAATCACCTCTGCCTCTTATTGAAGCAAAGGTGGGGAAGGGCCAAGAAATGGAACTTTGCTTTTACCATTTCTTCTCCCCCAAATATTTAGGATCAAAATTATCCCCTTAAAGCCAGTAAGAGTGTACTCTTTAGTTCATACACTGTCCAGTCATGTCTGTGTGTATTTTGGGTTGCTTTGATGTTTCTTGTCTGACAATGTCAACTTTACCCAATAATTCTTGTTTGCCCTGTAATATTGACTTCCTGGTGATCTGAGTGTTGATTTCCTGAAATAAATTAAAACTTGTATTCACTGATTGGCTTTCAAGTGACAATACACAAAAGATTTCAAAGGAGAGTTGCAATTAAGGTGGGCTTGCTGAAACTTGCCTGCTCCTTTCTCTAGAAGCTTCTTTCCAATGTAGCCTGAGAGGCCAAAGTCAGGTAAGGTTCTGGTAAGTACCATTGCTGAAATGCTTCTAGGCACTGCTGAAACTGAAAGTGATAATTTGCACACCCAGTACAAATTAGTTTGCTGTACAGGATCATAAAGCTGATTTCTTTTGTAGATAAATTAATAAATGTGGTTGGGAGATTTCTAGATTGGAAGAGGAGAGCTTGTTCAGGGAATGTGTTACTTTTGGGTAACAAGTAAAATCAGATATTGACAAAGGAGGCTGTTAATAACAAAAAAACCCAAAACCCAGTGGTTTGCCTTTTGCTATTATTTTGTTCCTCTTTCTGTCAGCACCCGTGCTGCTTGAAACTGCAGCTATCAGACTTTTCCCCACTTCTGAAGTCCCAGTGAGAGACTATCATCTCCCAGCATTGCAGGAAAAATCCTGCTCATAACTGGGCAGTGTTTGTCAGTATGTCTTGGTTACAGTGAGATCTGTGATAAAACCCTCCAGCTGCTGTTTTGCACTGTTGTGTCTTAAAGCAGTGTTATGCATTTGATAGATAAGTTGTCTTCCCAGGATGAAGGATTTGTCAGAGGGAAAGGAAAAATATGAAGCAAGGAAATTTTAAAATGAGGCACTTGTGGGCTTTTTTCCTCCAGTTCTCTTAATATTGGGTGGATTTTCTTCAAAACATTTCTGTCCATTCAATATTTTAATCAAATTACTGCCTGTGAATTTTGTAGCTGAAATTCTATTGCTATGAGAGGAAAAAATGGCTTTCTGTTCCAGAATGGGATGCTGTGTATATTAGCTGTCCTGAATATAAGGGGATCTGGGATGAATGTTTACACTCAGATAATCAGAATGATGCTTTTCATCTGTGTTAAATCTGTGAATAAACTTTGCCTCCAGCTATTGGTGGTCAAAACATTTTAATCAAATGCGTAGCAGAGGACAGCTCGATAGATTCACCCCATTGTCAACAAACTCCTCCTGACAAAGGGAGAGAGAATGCTGCTTAGGGAGGGTGTCCCCAGAGCACCAGGTTGTGTAAATAACCTGAGCATAAAGGAGGAAACTCAGAGAGGAATTTTTAATGGTTTCTTCACCCAGCTGCCTTGGAAATAGCATTTTAACAGAGATAAGCCTTTAGCAGAAGAAAAGACTTTTGAAGTAAATGTAGGGAAGGGAGGATGGGGTTCTGTTGAAATGTTGGCAAGCCATGTAGAAATCAGGTGTGGTCCCAGGGTGCAGATACACAGCAGTAAGGATATGAGGAGAATTGAATAAAAGCAGGAGAGAAGGAAAATTACTGCTACAGTAGTCTGCAAAACTAGATACGTAAAGAAATGTATTTCTAATGAGTTTCAGAGCAATTTAACACCTCTGATTGCACTGAAACTTAATAAAATGGAGCATAAAATGTGTTAAAATTAGAGGCAAAAGACACTGAGTGGAAAGGAGGACAGAGCACTGAAATAGCATTCATTATAAGTATTAGTGCTAAGTATGTCACATGTTAATGTGAAACAAGTTAAATAGCCTGGAAAGAAGGAAAAATGTGGTGGAACTGTACTGTGGCATGGGAAATTCCGTGATCTGTTAATGACTTCTGAACAAATGTGTTGCAGCACAGGTGACAATGTAGCTTAGAGGTGCAGCCTTCCTCCCATGGGTAACTGCAGGCACACATAGATGCTGGTGTGGCCAGAATTGGATGAGGCTAGGAGAGGGACAATGGTGAACAACGATTAAAAGTCACTGGTTCAATGGCTGAGTTTCTTCTGGCCCTTTTAAGGGTTTGGGTTTTTTATTAGCTGAGCATTTGATGTTTCTGTGCCAGGCTTTTGGCACTGCTGGTCACCACTGGGGCCTTTGTGGCACTGGAGAACTCAGCGGAGAAGTTTCTGACTGCATCTTTGGTGTGTCTTCTGTTTCTGTGAAGCACGAGAGGCCTCAACCTGGAAAACCTGAGAGCGAATCCCCCTGCCCATTCCTGGTGGCTTCTCAAGGCAGCAGATCTAGGATAGAGTGCAGAGCTCCCTGGCACTGCCTCTGCTTCTGGCTCAGCATCCTGACCTGACCAGCTGCTGTTCCTTTTGGGGACTGTCCAGCCTTTAAGCTCCAGCGAGAAAACTGGACTAGGGAAACTTTTCTTTTCTTTTCTTTTCTTTTCTTTTCTTTTCTTTTCTTTTCTTTTCTTTTCTTTTCTTTTCTTTTCTTTTCTTTTCTTTTCTTTTCTTTTCTTTTCTTTTCTTTTTTATTTTTACTTAAGGCTTCATCCTCCTACTAGGCTGAGACATTTGGTTGCTTCAGCTCAGGAGTCTGTCATATGCCACATGACTTTCTTGAATGCTGTAGTATTGCCAGCTCACAGGAGAGCAGGCTCCTGGTTTCTCTTCTCCCATGAAACAGGTATTCTAAATCAAAAACTAAAGTTAGTGTCTACAGCAGACTTAAAGAACTCCAGACTCCATAAATTCACAGAATCACAGAATTTCTAGGTTGGAAGAGACCTATTCCCTGAATTGTAAAATTTTTAAAGCAAACAATATTTGAAGGCAGGTTGCTTTTTAAGTATTTTGTCTTAGATCACAAGGGCTTGATGACAACTTGTTGTAGTGGGTTATTAGAATGTTTTTCCTTTTTGCCATCACTTACCATCATTTACTATCTTGTCTGTGATACTTCATTTCCTTAATTGAATACTAGTATATATGCATTATTTATATTAACATCAGTAACTGAGTCAGGAAATTAAACTTACTGACTAATTAGGTCTCTCTTCAGAATTGGTGAGTTAAAAATCAAAGCAAAATCACTGATACAGAAAAAGTCAATTGTTTTTGATAGAATCGAATTTTTTATCAGTTTTATGCAATTACACTGCTATCAGCCTTTTCTTCAGCTGACTCTTGCCAAAGTGTCCCTGTCTTAATGCAAACATACTGTACATTGCTTTTTATTCAGTCTGACACTAACTCTCCTTACTTAGTGGTTGCATTTCATCTGTGAGGGTAGAATCCTTTTGTACTTCAATTATTCTCCTATGGATTAGTGGTACTAGAGCATTCAAGAAAGTGATGTGAGCTGAGACACCTGGGGGTGGCTTTCAAAAGCCTGAAAATTCTTAATTCTTGAAACTTTAAAAGAGGGCTTTTATGTCTTTATAACAAAAGCTTGGAAATTTTTGTGTGAAAATGTGGTTTTAGGGAAGGCTTTGCAAAACACCTGTTTTTTTGTGGTATGTACAATAAAATCAGAATTGCTATCAGTGCATAAAATTATTTGACACTTGTGTTTTGGCTTATTTTAATTCTATAAATATAATAGATATAATCTAGAAATAATCTCTAAATATAGAGCAATGTGAATTCTATTAAGATGTACTTTAAACTTGAGAGCAAATTGCACCAATCTGCTGCTAAAAATCATTGTCCATTTTAGAAAGCAGAGTGGTTGGAGTGCAGCAGCTTGAGCTGACCAAGTTCTGGTGATCTGAGCTGACTGTTGCTCTGTAATTACCTCTTGAGTTATGCATGATAATGCAGGAAACAGTGTTCCTCATAATTTATTAATCTATAACTGATCCAGGGGGCAAACAGGCTCACCAGACCTGCAAGTCAAGGGCAGGCAGGTGCCTGGGCTGGATGTTTAAGCCTGCCAAGGTAGGTGAGGCAGCAGGGTGTATTGCCCTGGCTTTTGTGCTTGTGGAGGGGTCCAGACACAGCAGCCCAGGATGTGGGTTGTGCACATGCTTCTAAAAACTCCCCCACATCCTTTCCCTGTCCTGGATCAAGCATAGAGGGTGTCCTTAGAACAACATTCCTGACATGCAGTCAAGGGTGAGAGAAATATCCAAGCGCTGTGGATGGCCAGCAGGAGATCTGGCTGGTTCTGGTGTGGGCTAACCTTGGTCTTCATCTTGCAGAATTGCCCCTTTAACTGTTCCTTTTACTTCTTTTCTGTATAAGGGCTGCTTGTGCCCTGGATATATGAAAAGCTTTTTGTTCATAGAAATGAGAACAATATCAACATTGTGTGTGCCAATAAGAAATTTAAAGGAACTTCAAAACCCAAGAGAGTTATCTCTTCAAAGGATTTTCGTGGAGCTTAAACAAACAAGTGTCTGTTCATCATAACTGTGGAGAATTATTGCTTCCTGGTTTTAACAACTGTTACCTTTTAACACTGTTATGGTTAATTTCCCCAGGTGGCCAATGCCAACTGTCAAGTTCACTAGTTTTTTATGGGATTTTTTGGGGCTGTTGTCACCAAATGCAGTTGAGCTGCTGGAGAAAAGTAGGTCTACCATTTAAAAACTTGAGTAATATCAGGGTGTTGTAACGTGGTGTATATCATGTAGATATCATGTATATCACTGTGAATATTGTGCCCTCTTTGCTAGGTCCCAAGTGCCATTTAGGTCTTGTATGGGACTGGATCCTGATTAAAATGAATCTTAATTGAGTTTTTTGCCTCTTGTAGCTTACAGAAAATGTTGAGATAGGACAGTGGTAGGTTCTAAAGGAAAAAGGGATCAAGTAGTTTCACCATGCATGTCTTATGATTTGTTGATTTAAAGGCTTAGAAAACAGGAGTGTTTTAGGGGTGTTGTGTGCATCTCAAACTCTCACATTACTTTTTCCCCCCCACAGGGTTAAACAGTGTTGATTAAAGGCATGTACCATGCCCTTTACTGGTTGCTTGTGTTCTGCTGGGGTCAAGGCACCTGTGACCAGCATTTATCTGAAGTAGCATGCAGTATATGACAATGGACAGGATTCTGGTGTAGGAGACATCAGAAAGTCTTCAGATTCTTCTAAAACTACTTTGATCCAGATATTTCAGACTCTTCTTCTCTAAAAACTCATTATTTTCACCATGGCTTTCTGAGAAAATATTAATGTAGTCCTCTCAAATAACAAAGAGGTTTTAAATTGGACACAGAGGAAATGACTGGTGTCTATAAATGTGGGTTGATAATGCTGCTGAAGTACCTGCAATGGGGAACAGCTCCAGGGCACAACAGTTTGTAACTATTTTCCAGTTCATTTGTTTAGGTGTGATATTAGGAATACTCAAATATGGTGAAGTTACAGACTCCAAACCCTCACTTGGTGACTCCACAGCAATGCAAGTGAGAACTCCAGTTACTGTGCTGGCACCCATAAAGTGTCACAAGTGCTCCTTTGGAGCACCAGCCTTTCCAATTGTTTCCTTTTGCCTAGAGGTGGAGGTGGTTTGATAGATCAGGGGAAAAAATTACAGAATTCTGAGCTCAAGTGTGTTTTTGGAGAGAGTTTTCTGCAGGAAGAAGAATTCTGTTCAGTCTGCTGCCCTGTGGTGTGCAAGTGCTATTGCTCACACCATTGCTGGCTTAACAGAAAACAAAATAAAATTTTTTTCACTCTTTCCTTCCTCTCACTGCAAGGAAGGAGATTAGAAACCTGAGCAGAAGTAGATGAATTGTTCTCTGTGGACACCAAAAGAGTGCATATATTTAGTAATCATCATTTTCCATAGTGCTCCACTAAGCCTGTTTGCAGAGTATTTATGGAAGAAAAGAGCCACTCCTGCCCCTCTCTGCTTCCCATGCACTCACTCTCAGGTGGTTCTTTGTGCCCCTGCACCACCCCGAATCTATAGTTTGGGGTGGGAATGGAGGAATTTCTCCGAGTACTTTTCCTCCTTCAGGAAGTCAAACAAAGTAGCTGCTTGCTGTCAAATGTTAGCTTCAGTTTCAGGAAGGGAAAATGCTTTTTAAATATGAGAAGTGAGAATATATTATCCTTCCTGAGACTGACAAGGACTACATGCTTATTATATTCAGTGAGCTGGCAGACAACACTAAGTGTGAGTAAGGCTAGCAGAGCTGGAAACTGAAGTACACAGAGCTGGGGGATCTTAAATCCTGCCGTTGGATTCCTTTTTTTTTTTTGGTTTTGTTTTGCTATGTGTGGGAGAGAAGGTTGTTTGAAGTTAAAATACAATATTTGCTGTAGCACAGGATATAGAAGCAGGATCAGCTTTCTGATAAGGAGTTTTTTTCAGGTATACTATACAAGGGATTAGAAAAGCAGGAGCTATTCAGTAACTATGGGGAGGACTGCATGGTGCTGAAAGGACACAGTTCCTAAGGATTTTCTTTTTTTCTTTCTTTCTTTTTTTTTTTTAAATTTTTTTTTATTTTTTGATGCATGGGCATGCATTGAAAGAAGGAAGGAAGGAGAATTCTGATAATTAATAAGCATGCTAAACTCTAAATGAAAACTTCTGAACTGCATTACAGGGTCTGCTAGCAAACCACATAAATATAATGTATAATAATATATAGATAATGAAACTCTGATCATGAAGCAGAACCTCCATTTTTACCATGAGCTTTTGAATGACTTATGTGCCAATTCAGAACCAAATTTTGTGTGGAATGTATGCTTCTCCCCCTATCCTTTTTTTTCTATATGTGGATGTTATAACTTTGAACAATCTGCAGTTTAAATTATGATTGTGTAATTAATTATTTGGTGAGTGTAGAAAATCAGCTCTTTTACTCTTTAATACTTATTAACTTGGCAATGTGGGATTTTGGGTTTGTGGGGTGGATTTTTTTTTTGTTTGTTGTTTTTAAATACTATTCTGTTCCCTAATTAGGACTTAGCAGATACATTTAGGATTATGCAGGCAAAATAACTTTCTGAAAAGATGCATAATGTTTGTTTCCTGATAAGTGGATTGTGGGGAATGACTGCATGTGTTTTCTGATTCATTTATTTATTCTGATTTATTTCATATTAAAAAGGAAGCAGGTGTGATTTCTATTAATTAATTATTAATTAATTAATTTCTATTAATTCTAATTCAGGTGTTTGAATTTAAAAAATAAGATAAAAGCACACCTGTATTTTTCAGCTCCTCAGAGATTAAAAGGAAGGTAACTTTAACAACATTATATCTATGGCAAGAATCTGAGTTTTGAAATCTAATGCAGAATTTTATTTTCCTTCTGTTAAGGTAATTCTAATATAAAGTTAATAGGGTAATTTATATTTAATAAGTTTATTCTACTTTAGTGTCTTTCAAAACATTGTTCATGTTGACAGATGTAGTTGTCAAGTGTGCTTCCATTTAAATAAGAACAAATGATTTTTAGGACTGTTTTGTCAAATTGTAAGCCAAAATGCTGGATCCTGTACTGCATTGGGTTTACTCACAGAATTGTGCCCTGTGTTGAAAATGTGAAAATTCAGTCTTAGTACATGATGCCTATGTAAATTTAAGATATGAGCAGCTGCATATTGCTCTTTATTGACAAATATCAATAAAACAACATCTAGGCAAGTCTTGACACATGAATATTTAACTCCATGTTTGTACACAGACCTGAATAGTGATCCTGCACTTATTAGGCTCAAAACAGGCAGGCAAAGTAAATGCAACATTTATTTATTTTTTTACTTTGTAATTGAATTTAAAATCTTATTTCTCTCATGTCATCTCACTGAATTCTCCACCAGCCTTTACTAAGAAAAGCATAACAAATTGCCAGGGAGGGGAGGCTGCAGCGTGCTCACCACAGCAGCAGGGGGATGGCGGCAGGATTTGGGTTCTGGCAGAGTTCCCCATCCTGCTGCCACCCCTTGGGCTGAGCTGGGGCTGGGGCAGTGCTGGGCTCTGGCACCAGGGGCTGCTGCTCAATTTCCAGCTGGCTCAGCAAAGCTGCTCTGGTTTCCCTTCCTGCACTGGCAATGGTGGGCTCAAGCTACAGACAGTGTTTCATTTAACAGTGTTTAGGGTATGATATTAGGGTATGATATTAAACTCCTTAGAGGTTCTGAGCTTTACATATTCTGGGAAAAAAAGGCAAACTGATAACAGCATTAGTTATATATGGTTCCCTCTATCTTCTTTTATATGTATCTTCAGATGGAGCTCCTCACTCCAGCATGGTTTCTAACAAAACAGCGAGCCGACTTATATAGAAGAGAGCTTAATACACAAACTGATAGGGATAGGACAAGGGGACCAGTTTTGAACTAAAAAAAGGACAGATTTAGATTAGTTGTTAGAAACATGTTTTTTACTCACAGGGTGGTGAGGCACTGGCACAGGTTGCCTGGAGAAGTTGTGCTCAAGGCCAGTTTGGCTGGGGCTGTGAGGAACCTGCTCTGCTGGAAATTGTACCTGCCCATGGGGAGGGCTTGGAATAAAATGATCTTTAAGGTCCTTTCCAGCCCAAACCATTCTATAATTTTATGCATTTTCACACACTGAACTTTTTTGAACTCTTTGAAAATCTTGAGTACTGACCTACAGCCAGTAAATCAGGTTTAATTTTTCTAAGGTTGGGTTTAACTGTGAATTGTTTGCAAATATGCTGTCCCTGATACTGCTGAAATTCAATATAAATGGTTGTGCTGAGTAAATTGGCCATGTCATATGAAAGGTGAAGGGACTTCTGACCTGTCTGTTGCATATTTACATAAAATCAGACCTGCTCTTTTTATGATCATATGAAAGAAATATGACCATGTAGAACATAGGCATGTTTCCCATGTAGAACATAGGCTTGTTTCCCACAGATTTAATTCAAAGGTTTCTCTTTCACAGATTAATCTGTGATTAATTGTTAAATGGTTACAATTGGCTCAGCATGATTCTTATTTCAAAGTCTAGTATGAAAACAGCATTTTACCTGTATATTTCTTTCCTTGAGAGTGGTTACTTGTGAGCTGGAGATCAATGATGAAAATCTGGAATTGAGGATAAATTGACTATGGAAATGGATAAAAGGTAAAATATCCTTAACCTTGTAGTGGTTTTGCTGTAATTCCTGCACTATGCTTTTCATATCTGCAGTGTGGTTACTTTTGCTGGGTAGTGAAACCTTTCTAAAATTCACTTTTGCTTTCTGCTTCCATGGCAATAGATGCTCTTAAAAAAAAAAAAAAAGGCAAAAAAAACCCAACCCCACAGTAATGCACTTCTCATTTTCCCTGTGTCTGTGCAACTTAACACTTCACCTTCAGAAACTGCTCCAAGAGCTTGTTGAATGCCCCTCTGAATCCCTTAGTGACTCTGCTGATGCTGGGTAAAATTTGTCGCAGCACCTTTCTTTCCTGTCCCTCCTCTTTGTGACTGAGCAGCGTGATAAGAAATGATATACAAGTTATCTGCTGTAGTTTTTTGGACATGTGAGGCAGATGTACTTGTCAAGTGTGCTTCCATCTAAATAAGAACAAATGATTTTTAAGACTGTTTTGTCAAATTGTAAGCCAAAATGCTGGATCCTGTACTATATTGGGTCCCAAATTTAGTAAATTTTTGTACATTTTTATTTTATTTTCAAGCAACCCCGTATAGCAAGTAATACTGTTTTGAACGGATTGAGGATCTTTACAACCTATTTATTCAAACCCATAATGTTTTAATTTGTAATGTTCTCATTTGTATATGTATTTTTCATCTCAGGAGCAAATAATCAGCCTTCAAAGGTTTTGAAAGTATTTCCTTTGATTAAATAGTTTTGACCTATTTATCTTAGTCTGTGTGATAAGTATAGTTTTATCTTCAGAATTGTCTTCCCTGCAAAAGAAACTTTAAAGAATCAGAACTCCATTTACCTTCAAAAAGAGGAAGCAGCTACTATGTTTTATTTGATTGATATCTCTATCTTATTGGACAAATAATTATCAAAGCTTCATATTGCTGCATAAACAGCAAGGAAAGGAGCATGGATGAGAAGATTGCTGGTGATGTTTCTATATTTTAGGGTGTTTTTACACCACAGACTATTAAATTAGAGAAACAGGAATGGCTTATCAGATTATTGCTTTTGGCCTGCTCTGCTGATACTGAGATTGCTTTGAGAGCTGTGCTGTGAAGAGACATCCTTCAAAACACTGACCCAGTGTGAAATGAATACACAATTTCTCAGCTGCAGGACTATTCCAAACTGTTTTATATGAGTTTATTACTGCACTTGCAAAACTGAGAAGCAATTGCTTTAAGCTGAGCATCCTTTGTGTCCCAGATCTCAAAACAAAAAAATTACTTCTTCTACCAAACAGCTGGGTGTGTGAGGTGTGTTTATGACCATCTCATAATTGTTTTCAATGTGGCTGCCTTGTTTTACAGATAACCTGGCAAGGATCAGGTATGGGTGACAGAAATCTCACTTTCTATTGATGGCAGCTCACTCATTCCTGTGGGAAGGATGGGGAATGCTCAGCAGGCAATGATACTGCTCTGCAGGGAATGATGAGTGCAGCCTGACAATATATTCCTCTGGTAGCCACACTACTGTGCTTTCCATTTGTCTGGGTGGAATTTCACTGCTCACTGAAGTTTCTGCTTTCTGGAGGAGGTTATGCATGCAGAGAGAACAGCAAACATGAAGTGGAGATGTTCTGAGCTTGTGTGGGGTCTTGCCATCTTCCTCTGCATCCATCCAATAAGAGCAAAATGTAAGAATAAAACTCTCGCTTTAAAAACATTTTCACATGTTCATAAAATAACCGAAGAGTGCAATAGTCTGGTGGGGAAAAAAAACCTCTCCCTCTTGTTTTGGCCTTGAAAACCACAAAAGGAAGTGAAAGAGGCAGTGGGCCCTTCAGTCTACAGGTTGTGCAGCCACCTTGGGTGGTGGCTCTGAGGATATAGCACAAAGTCAGCCTGGTGTAGAAAGAATCTCTTTTGACCTAAGGAGAAAATGTGAATCCCTCATTTCTTACCAAATGCTCGTAAATGTCTTCACTGGTAAGTAAATAAATTCCTGTATGTAGACAGGAATGCTTCAGAAAAATAAGGTAGGGTGTGGATGTTGTAGTTTTCCATAGAACTTCTTACCTTAAGGCAAATATTTAATGCAGCAAATGTTTAAGTGAAAAAGTAATCAGGGATTTGTTTACTGAGAAACACTGAAGGACAAAAAGAAAGGGGAGGGGGAGAATAGAAAAGCAGGATTCTATTCTGCCAACAATGTGATTCAGAATTAAATTCCTGCCTGCAGTTAATTGGGATTGATTGTCTGTTTCTAAATTATGGATAGGAAAAGCAAAGATATTTCTCAGTGGGGTTAATCAGAGAGTTGTGAGAGCAAGTTTGGAGTTTTCTATTCTGCAGCCAGGATTTTACCTGCATATGTAACAGCTAAATATCCTGGTTTTCTGAGGTATTGAGATTGAGCTCTTCTGAAAACCGCTTCACTAAGTTACAAGTCTGAATATTGGATTTTTATTTCTAACTTTATACATGTAAACCAGCAGATTCAGGTATCTAATTTGGCGGATTAATATCAGTAAGTGAATTTCTAGGTATTTTAACTATTTCTGGAAACCTAGAAGTGCCTATGTGTAAAACAATGGTTTCTGCCCCTTTTCAGCCTGTGAATTTCAGTATGTCAGTAAAAGCTAAATGTGAGCTGAGCAAATGGCTGCTGTGGACAGCTGAGGTTGGTGCTGCAGTGAAAATGCGAGGTCTAGGATGCAGTAATTAGAGAGGGTAGTCAATAGTTGCTAATGAAGGCAGTGCTTGTGATCTGTCTCTGAAGGGGGAGCAGAGCAGTGCTGCCCTTCCTGCAGTGCCTTATTGACCGGCTGCAGCAGCCACTCTGCTCAGCCCTGGAATAATGGGCATGCTTTCTTCAAGAATAAATAACCTCTTTTCCATAAAACTGCTGGAAATAGTTCAGGAAAAAGGAAAGGTGCTTGGGACTGCAAGGTGTATGGGTACATAATGTGTGTGTGCAATTACAAGGAGTGTTGGTGGTGTTTACAAGCTCCAATAGAGATCTTTTAAGAACAATTTCCCTATTTTTCAAATGCGACTTTCATTTTTGTTAAATAGATCAGTCTAAAGGGTTTACGCATAGCTGAAATGAGGGAAATTTAGTCTGTGAACAACTTGCTGCTCTGAAAGGATAATAACTGAAATATGAGGTGTTTGGCAGGCAAGCTTCAGAAATGTTTCAGTGATTTACTTCTCTGGGAAAGACTGCTGCCACATAATTCCATTAACTGTATGACATGGCTGTGCAGTAGCCAGGCGTGTCACTGCCCTTGAATTTCCATTTTGCTCACTCTGTTATTTGTGCTGTTCCCATGAACTGCTTTCCTGCATCTTTCCTGGGGTGCCAGCTTCTCGGAGGTGATGATCAGAATAGCCAGCTTGTGGTGGTGACCTCTCCTGTATTGTAGCTGTCAGAGCGAGTTTGTGAGGATCAAAGATGCAGAGAGGGGGCTCTATTAGAAAGTGAGTCTTTGCATGGCATTCCTTTCAAGGCTGTTCCAAATCTGGCTTAAGATGAAGAACGTGTCACTGAGGTCTCTGCTGTGCTATTTAGTTCCACAATTATGGAAGAGAGTACCAAAGATGGAGAGCTGCTCATTTTCCCATGAAAAGGGAAAGCTACCACTTATTTCCTTTTAGAGCAAGGTAAATGAAAGGGAGAACTTTTGGGAATTCTCCTGTGAGGTGTTAGTACATTGTTTTAACCAATTTTGGTTGTCATGTGCAGGAAAAACAAGTACAACCCCCCCAAATTCCGCTTCTTCAATTTATCATGTTTTTTATGGTTATTAACGTGATTTGGTAGTGATCAAGGCTGTTTTCAGAAGCTCTTACAGCGCTCTACACACATGCTGGGTAAGGCCCTGATATCTCACAGTACTCAAAGCTGCTTTGCATAAGGTAAAACATTCCTTCCTTCCACCTACTCCTGGGCTCACAGTGTTCACATTCCAGAATATATAATTTGGAAGCCTGCGGTGATCCATATGGATTTACTTCTTTTCTTCTTCAAAAATCCTTCAGTTATTGAAAATATTTTATTTCTCAATTAATATTGGGAGCAATGAACACTTGATATCCTACTACTGTTGGAATGGAAAAGTCTTTTTGGAAGTGACTTTTGTCAGGAGTGCTCCAATTTGGGAGTTGCAGGATGGTCAGTGACACATCACTGGTGCTGGTGGTGGGCTTTAGATTGCCACCCTGATCCAATGGACATTTACAACTTCTTTGCCATGGTGTTTGCAAGATGGCCACTAAAACTGAGTGGGTTTTGCCTGGTGGTATATTGAGACCACTTGTTGACCTCTGTTAGGAATGGTTTTCTTTGTAGATGGTTTATGTGCTGGTGTTCAGTTTTTTACATTTTCTGCACTAAACTCAGTGTGGTGGGACCTGAATGTGCAGCCCACTTCAAAAACCACTTGTGTGCTCAAAGATAGAGGGTTGAGATTTCAGCCAGGCCAGAGCCATAGGAAAGGCAGGATCTTTCTGGTACATCTGGGGAGAGTAAAAAGGGTAGAAGTCAAGCTTTTGAGTACCCTGAACACCACCAAAACTGAATGCTGCTCTTCAGACTTATTTTTCCACTTGTTCTCTTTTTGGTAAATCTGCTCACTGTACTTGAAGTGTAGATGGGGTCTTATTTGGGAAAGCATAACCTCAAAGCACAAATCTTATATGACTAAAGAATGAGCTACATTGGTCTACCTGTACTTTTTGACAGATGAAAAGCCTTATTTAGATACTTCCTCTCGGCTGTCTTGATGGAACCATGAAGTTCTTCTCTTTCAATGGAGCTGTATGCGGTTCGAAGCAAGGAGGAAAGAAAATGATTCTTTAAACAAGGCATTTGTATCGTTGTAGGAGTTCTGGGAACACAGAATAAAGAACTGATGCTATGTGTATGTAATATCATTTCAATGGAAAATGTTTGCTCAGAAGAAAGTACATTAATGTTGCTCATTTCAGTTCTGTAAATTTTACAGAAGCCAGGCTGGGGTAGGAGAGTCCAGTTTTGGTTTTGTAAGTCCAAAAAACCAAAAGCACAGGTGACTTCTGCACTTACTGTTTCTAGCAGAAGTGTCATCTGTCACACATTTGAAAAAAAAAAAATTAACCTTCCCATCTTCCTAAGCTGGTTCTTGTATGTCTAAAGCAACCAAGGCAAACCAAGCCACACACAGTCAGAGAGCTGTAATTTACACATGCTGAGGATATATGAGAACTTTCTCTGGGTTTTAGACTCACCATCTCTCAGTTTGCATGCTCAGCCTCAGCAGGGGAGGCTGATGTGCAAGGTGTGAGGAAAGCTGGCTGATGTCTCAGGTTCTCCCCCAGACACCTGATCTGGAAGGTTCTTTGCTAACTTGGTTCTGTCATGAGCTCTTTTTTACTGTCATTTCTTCTTTCCCTCTGAGTTCCTCAATGATCTGAGCTGGCCATACATAGCTTTGTTCAGGGCACTTTCTGGCTCAAAAGTTTCTATTCTCTCCTCTCTTGGACATCCTTTTATGTGAGATATCTGCCACAGTTCAAGAAATCCTAGCCCTGTGTTCTTTTCTCTACTGCCTTGATATGTAATCTTCCTGTGAATTTTTGTCTTTAGGATCCTGACATTGCCTAGAAATAGCTCATGGTAATTCTATTTTATTTTTTAAAATCAGATTGTACTATATTTGTAAGATCTGTGGAACATAGAGGCTGTGATACACAGCACTGTAATTGCAGTGAGAATCAAATTTAATGAAATGCAGTCCTTATGTGGGTGAAGGTTCCCAGTGATCACCCAGATATCTCAGAGAATAGCTTGGGGGTTTTTTTTGTGAAACTTGTGTCTGTTTTTAAACAAAAATTAAAAATATAAAGGAAAAAGTAAGTGTTCCTCATTAGTATTTTATGTCTGTCAAATAGTCAAAATGAAACTGGTGAGCCCAGTGTCAGTGTCTGCAGTAAGGTTTATTTTTAAAACGTGTGTCCTTCTCTTGAATGTATTCCAGATATGTGTTTTTATCTTCACACCTCCAGAAGATACAATCTCTGACAGATAATTGTAAACTTGATAAACTTTCTTTGCACTTTTACACATCTTGACACTGGAACTTTTAAACATCATTGTTCTATATGTATTAGCACAGTGGAAAGATGGGCTAAGAAACACATTTGTAAAGAAGGTACTTTTTAACTGACTTTTGCAGTGTGAATGTTAATTTAATTTTTTTAAAATTTAAATTTAGCTTGAATGTAGTCAAGCCACTCTGTCCTTACAAAAGGCTTCTTTGGTGTCCTGTCTTTAGGTTTTCTCTCTCCTTCTGTGTCCTTTGATAAGACTTTTGAGACTGAAGTAGGATGTTGAGGTTCCTGTTTCATGGACCAGTTTGTTCTGTAAATAGGTCAGTAAATGGTTGGCTGGCTACTTTCTCATCAGGAAGTTTATATGCCTTAGAGATTTATCTGTCACTGAAGGTAACATCCATGCTGCTTGCTCTGAAACAGCAGTGAAACACAATAACCATGATGGGATTGCTGCTGTTGGGATAATGGTGGAGGGGAGCACTACAAAATAATGAACTGTCAGGGTCCAGGAGAATTCTGCTCTTTATTTAGTATAATGTTTGTGGTTTCCTGTGGCTTCTGCTTGTTGTCATGCTTGCTACACAGGTGTTTAAGCTTTTATAACAGTACCTGATGATAGCCATCTAGTCTTTTGGCAAATTATCACTTTCAGGGCTGAGTAGCTCCCCACACACACTGGGTAATACCCACCCTTGTTAATACAGAGGAAAACATTGCATCTGCTGCTTACCTCAAAAGTGGTGAATTTTAGGTAATTTGGTTGCTTCTGACTCAAGAGAAAGGGTGGCAGAATTTCTGGCTAAAAGTTTGTAATCTGGAATAAATGTTCCCTGGTTGTCTTGAGGGGTTAAAATAAATGTCAGCTGATTGTGGGGGTGTTAAAGGGCATGACACTCTGCTTATGGGTTTCTTCCTGCACCTGTCTTTTCTATGTTTTTCCCAGCTGATCCTCTGTGATATATTTGAAACCTAAGTGCAGATGTTATATAATGAATCGCTTTTTTTTGCTGGTTTGTGCGCCTTTACCTCACTTCTTCCTGCATCACCTGTTTGAGGGGGTTTCTGTTAAACTCTCAGAAATACCACAATGGTGGTTTGATCATCCTTCATGTCTCCTGATATCAATGCTGTGCCATACAGTCAGACTTTTCTCTTAAAAATATACAGACGGACTTTTCTCTTAAAAATACTTTATCTGAAAAAAGTAGTTTAGTTTCAAGCACTCAATTATATGAGGAAAACCTTGCTGTTTTCTTCTTGGATCTTTTTGTTTGGGTGGGGTTTTTTACTAGATTTAGGCCTTTTAAGTCCTAAAATACTTGTGAGCTTATTAACAGTGCTTCTCTAAAATATCAACAAATAGTATTGCTGAGAGGCCTGTACATGAATAATCTTAAAATACCAAGAGAAATGTTATATCTGCTGTTTTCCCAGCAGCCCTGTGCATCAGCCAGTAAAAATAGATTAGTGATGATATAGTAGTAGCAACATTCTCAGTCTAGAAGTTGTTCCCTTTGGAGTGGGATGTGCAGAACTAAATCCAGACAGGCACATGGGAGACTGGCAGCCCTGTGGGTAGGGATGTGAGCAGAAAAAAGCAACATTAGTTGCATTTTTGGAATAGCTCTTTTTGATGCTGAACCTGGGAAATCATGAGATGACTTTTAACAAAATTCCCGGGATCCTGGAAATTTGCTGTCTTCTCAGTGGAATTTTTCCATACAAGGTCAGTATCTGGACTCCCCAGTGGCATTTTTCAAATATACTTTTAGAACAGCTAACTCTTGAAACTTGGCAAAGACAAGCCGCTGCCTCCCTAAAATGATCCCTGGCTGTTGATTACCGCTTTCCCCAGCTGGCAAGTTTTCCTGTTGTTTTCCCCTTCCCTTTTGTGTCAGGGAGTTGGTGATATTTATTTGTCCTCTAATAGGAAAGCAGTTTCCTCTATCCATTATTAAAACAAAGTCTGATTTTTATTTTGATTCCCGAGGCCCTTAATTTTTTTCCCCTCACATGCAACTGCCTAAAACCACCATGGGTGCCGTCAAGAACTGCATGTTTATTTCTCTTGCCTCATAAATATCTGCACAGCCTCAAGTAATTAATGATTGCTTCCTCCTCCTGTGCTCAAAGTCAGTGGGATTATTAATGCTGGGGTTATGCACACAGAAATCTGCACAGAGAACTGAGGAAGGAATATATTGAAGAAAAAGTTCATTGTAGAGGCAAAGATTTTGAACGTAGTTTTCTTGAAGCAATTCAGTAGCTTACCATAGGAATTTTTTATGTTTTAAGTTCTCCATGCAGGATATCATCATAATTCCATCATTGTTTGGATTACCATATTTCCCACATTTCTTCATTTATAGTTTTCTGTTTGTTTGGCTTTGGTTTTGTTTCATTTTTTCTTTTCTTTCAAAGCATCTCTGTGACAAATGCAGATATCTCTAAATTAGTTTTGCACTTGAAAGTGAGAAGGACAGAGTGGTGAGAATGAATTTTCTTCTTTGAAAAGGAGTAAGGTATCATAGTTTCTAATGGAGCTCATTTATCTCATAGAAGGTGGAGCCACCTTTCTGAATGGAAAGGCTTTTTAAACTAACTTTACGTGTTTTCTGTGATGTCTTCTTGTTAATCTATGATCTCTTGTCTAAACTTAACCTCTCATCTAAACTTAAACTCTCCATTGCCCCAGAGTAATCCTGTAAGCTATTCCTCTCTATCCTAAATAAACTGTGCAAGTTTTAATGCTCAGCCATAAGTAAAAATTCTAGATAAGCGAAAAAGAGTCCAAATTAAGTTTTTTTCCGTGGTATGAATTGCATTGTTTGAAGGGATATTTTAGCAGCTGTGCTTATTGTTAGTTTGTAAATTCCCTGGGGCACTGCATGTGTCGCCAGTTTGCATATGACTTTAGCTAAGTTCCAAGGTGGTGCTGCACTTCATCTATGGAAATTATCTGCAAATTTTTTCTCTGTGAATAATGATAAATTGATATTGCTATTATATTTTCCTGATCCCTGCCCCTCTCTGAATAAAGGCCAAAGAACCCAAACCTAACATCTTACTCTGACATTTATTATATCAATTTATTTTTATACAAATAGTTGTGCCATGCCTTCATACACCAAAAATGTAAACATTCTTTCTGTTCTATGATGTTACTGAACTCAAAAGCTCTTCAAAGGACCCTTGGGAAAGAAACCCACCAGAACAGCTTTGCAAAGTTCTTCTTGTCTCTTTCTTTGCTTATGCTTTCCTTCTGTCATGTACACAAACAGTTCAGGACAGGGAAGAACTTAAAACACTTGAAGCATAGCAGATGGAGACAGAGAGTGACTAACAGTTACTGATGAGATTCTTGTACTTTAAATTATGCTCTAAGTAAAGCACTTTGCCTGGAGGTAAGCTGGTATTTGAGCTTAGAGGAGGAGCCACCTTATGCTGTTGTTCTTACATTTGGGGAATGTTGCTCTTTGGGTATGGACACCATGGTCAGACAGTGATTCTGGAGATGGTTTGGCTCCCAAAGCACTTTTGGTAGTCCTTTAGGAGACACTGGTCAATTGATAGGCCAGCCAAGTGGCAGACAGGGAAAGAAAAGGAATTTCATTTTTTCTGGGTTTATCCTGACATTGATACTGTTCCATGCTGCTGTGAGCTACCTGGACAAGGGAAAGCAGAGCATCTTCACAAGTGTGGGAATGATGTTACATAGACAGGGAGCAGCTGATATGGGTAGGGTAGGGATGCTTTTCAGAAGGACTTTTTCAGACTGGAAAAATGGATTGAGAGGAAGTGGATGAATGGATTGAAGTTCCATGCAGTTAATTATGAGCAAAATAAAAAAAGTTTTACAGTCCCTGATGGAAAAATCTCTGTGCAACAGCAGAATCTGGTGCTTAGAGAGCAATGCAGAAACGGGGAGCTTATGAGACAATAACTTGTGCACCAGCTGTGTTGGGTCATGGAAAGTGAGCCCGTTAGGGGTCAGACTACATCTGGAGTGTTGCCTCCAGCTTAGGTGGATATTGAGAGGAGATTCTTTACTGTGAGTGTGGAGAGACACTGAAAGGTTGCCCAGAGAAGCTGTGGCTGCCCCATCCCTGGAAGTGTTCAAGGCCAGGCTGGATGGGGCTCTGATCTGTCTGGTGTGGTGGAAGGTGTCCCTGCCATGGCAGGGGGCTGGAACCAGGTGGTTTTTAAGGTTTCTTCCAACTCAAACCTTTCTATGATTCCTTCAAAACTAAACCACTGCATGAGCAGTGCAACTTGATCCAGAGGGGGTCTGACAACCCTTGCTTGCCTCTTGTGGTCTGCAAATGTTCCTCTAAGAGTTTACATGCCTGGCTGTTTAACTGGAAATATAAATGTCCCAAAGCATGGGCCTGCTGAAATAACCTTTCCTGTTAGTTGCTGTTCTTTGTAAGGGAAATAAAGTAGTTGTTGTGCCTCCTAAAGGAGAAAAATGTGCACAATCTGCTTTATCTTGGAGAGCAAAAGAAATCATGTTTTGGTCATGATTTCTGCTTCCTCTAGTTCAACTCCATAGCTGCAAGAACTTAAATTATGTTCTCATTGAATATATCATGTAATATGTGTTATTGTATCTTGAGACATCTTCCTCATTTTTTAAGTTACTGTGAGCTTCTGTCCTGAAGGAACTATAGACTTAAGATGGAATTTATTCTTGAGTACTCATTTTTCATTTTTCCTTCTAAGAGTTCAGGTACATTAAAAAAACAACAGATAAGGTGATAATGAGCCCTAGGATCCAAATCTTGCAAAAATGTATTCCTCAAGGTAGGACAGCAAATACATGCCTGTTGTTGCTGGGTATTTATTTCCTTGATTTTGAATTGATTTCCCAGCTTCATGCATCTGCTTTGAAAGTCTTATGAGAATGTCATCATTCATATAAATAGTTTCAGTTCTGGAAGAGGTAAAAAGTCATAATTTCCACCCCCACCTTCATTCCCTCCCCACAGTCTCATGTCAGTCATAGTAGTTGATAGAGAGGCTTAACAGAATATTCTGATTAATGTCTTGGCTATATTGCAAGTCAATGAAGATGTTCAAGCCCTGTACAAAAGAGGTCAAAGAAATCCTTGGAGAAGGCAAAACTGAACTGTTGTTTGGTTGGTTTTTTTTATTTGTTTGTGGGGGTTTTGTGGTTTGTAAACACTTCAATGATTTATAGTTTTTAAAGGTGTGTGTACCACAGAGTGTGTCTTTCTGTGTACAACTCATTTCAGAGCCATAATGATGATGCCCTAAACCATAAAAAGATTAGGAAGCAACTGAAGAATAAGTAGCAGTGCTTGCAGTGTGAAATGGTGAGTCAGAGTCATGGGTGCATGTGGCCATGGACTTGGCAAAAAGCTGGGCAGCTGCTGAGAATCTGCAGGAAAGGGAAGGGACCCAAATTAAAGTCTGTATATTTTTTTGTGTGTGTAGGTGTGCATTCTGGTTTTTGGTGTGGTTTTTTTTTTCCCTTTTATGGTATTGTTCATCTAAACACTTTTTATTTGAAAGAAATTTTAGAAAAAAAATCCAGTGTGCACTGGATGAATAATAATATGGATAGCATGAAGATTTTGGCAGAAATCAAACTTAAAGAGCTTTTGTTCTTGTTTAGCTCTGTGAGTAATTTCCATTCTATTTGACTTTTGCTGCATGAAAATATCTTGTGTGCTGCCACTGCTGATTAATATTTTACCATTTAAATTCAGAGGGACACGTACAGAATGTACAAGTGTAAGGGCAATCAGATGTTGACAACCTGATGTGATTTGATCATGATTAATAATAACTCTGCAGGGTCTGGCTTGTTGATAGGCTTCAAACCAGCCAGCCAAGCAGCCTCACCACCAGCACCCCACCTCCAATGTTCTCAGATACCAAAAATCTTCAGTGCTTATGTGCATGTCAGTGCTCTCTAGCAGCTCCTCTTCTGCTTTCTTGATTGCAAATCTGAGCCAAATTATGGATTGGACTGGAGGAATTTCAGTTTTGTTATCTAATTTTCCTGTTTCAAGGACTTAGCACCTTTTTTTTGCCTATTGGCTAGGGGGGGAAAAAAAGTTTTTTACTGAAACTGGATATTGAGTAGATGAGGGTAAAATACTGCTAAGTTACTGTTTCCAGAATTTCTGAAGCTTTCTCCCTTTGCTGCAATGTAGTGTATGAGCAACAAAGTCCAAACCCAAAGTACTCATTGATTTTGGTTGTTTATTTAAAAATAAAAGTTTTTTTTAATATAGTCAAACATAGCTATTGTTCTGTTGTATTCCTGGAAATAGGAGAGACCACAGTGTAAACACAGAAGCATTCCTCTGAACACAAATAACAATTTTGCTTATTTTGGGTTAGAGGTTGGTTGCCTTCCTAAACCAGCATCCAGCAGACATCCTTGCTGTCAAAGAGGAGAGAGTAAAAAGCAAATATTTATCATCAAGTACTGCCCTTAATACACAGGCTTCCTGTATATCCCAAAAGAACTTCTCAAATCTTTCTGCTTCCAAATCCAAGCATCATAATCCCTCATCTCTAACAAGAGATCACTGAGGAAAACTGTAAGGCTTCTTGTGGCTCACAGTGTCCTCATAGTCTAAATAATTGTGACTGGAATTGAGATTGGAATCTCTTTCAGCTATATCACTCTTATTTTTCAAGCTCTTGGTGAAAACAGAATGGATGAATTTTCCCTTTTAGAATCAAGTATTGAGCACTGAATAGGAAGCATAGGTGTTCCTGGCAGCCAGCTGCAGCTTTAGAGGGAGGAGGCAGAGGTACAGGATGTGTGCTGTGCTCAGAGAAATGCGCTCGAGGTCAGCTTGGCAATCCTCCACTGCTCTGTGCTCTGCTGGGTATTTATATCCACTTCTAGCATCACTTCTGATAAATCACATATGCAGATGTCTTTGCTGTGACAAATACATGTCTTAAATTTAAATGTGATTTCTTCTGAGTTGGGGAGTGGATGCATTCTGGAGATTGGTTGTTTTGGATCACGTAGGACTGAACTGAAAATCATTTCTGGGGTGCTTTGTCTTCATTTTGTAGCTTTCAGGTATGAATGTCACAACTTATTAAAGTTTCTACTTGTTATGGAATAGAGGGAATGATTAACAGCTGAATCTGAAACCTGTTAGACTACAGATTTTGCTGTATTGTGTCCCGTGATACTGTGGGGTGGTTTAAAATTAAATATTAGATTACAATTTACTGAAGCAAGGGAAATAGACTATTTCAAGAGTCAACAAAAAAAGAAACCCAGTCTTACAATATAGCCTTAATTATTTGTCATAAAAAGCTTAATGGAAGCTGAAATAAAATAACATAAATTAAATAAATGGCAGAGTAATATCTGATATAATGCTACTGAATTCTTTGTGACTGCAGTCCAGGTGAGTGAGTGCCCTTTGCAGACTGTGGGATGCAGCTGTTTTCCTGTTGATGACAGCAATCACTCCTAATGGTTGTAGTGCTGAAGTCAAAGGTAACTGCAAACCACAAACTTTGAAAACCACAATTTTCCTTTCATTAATTTCTGTGCAGCTATCTCTTCCTTCTATAACCTGAAATTTCGAGAAGAAAGGGTGTGAAAATTTAATGTTTCTGCTGTTACAGTTGCAGGAGGTTGTTAGAAGTAATATGATCAAAAAGATCATTATAATTCATACTGAGCTTTCAGATTATAGATTGAGAGCTTGAATGAAAGGGTCAGAAGTTTCTGGGTGAAATGGGGGACAGTACTGGGATATGATGATGTTTAAACTCCATTTTTTCATGAGAATGCTGAGGGTCTTTGCCCTCCTGATAGTTAGGAGAAAATGAGAGTGGTTGATTTACACTGGTAGCATCAGACAGCTTTCAACTGAAGAACCATTTAAAAGTACTGTATTCTTCTTTCTCTTCTATGAAGCTGAGAGAGGTGTAGTTCATACTTCTGATGATGTAGTTTCCTCATATTTATCTTCCCAGGATGGGTTAGACATGCCAATTTTGCTTCAGGGCTGGGTGTTGGACCATGTAGTCTCCTGTTATGTCTGCAGTTTGTGTATTTATAGAACTCTTATTGATCATTAAACATAATTTTTCTGATGTGTAAGTTCTCACACTTCATGAAGCAATAGTACAGTAGACACAGACTCCCCTTTTTGTTAGAACTCTTAGATCCTCCTGCTTAAAGAAAAAATCAAATTGGGGAATGAACTTTGAGAGAAGCTGCATGGAGTGGGTGTTGTGTCAGGTGAGTGTCTGGCTGTCTAGAGAGCTGCTGGCATCATCCATGCCTAATGCTATGGGATTGTATCTTAAGTTTTTTTGTTGGTGTTGTTGTTTTTATTTATTTGTTTGGGTTTTTGTTTTTAATTGAGGCATGGTGGAAATTGTCAAGTCTACTTCTTTTGCCTGAAAATTCTCTCATACCATTTCAGTAATGTAACAGTCAATGCAGAAAGGAGTCAGGAGCTTTTTGCAGTCAGGGCTGCAAAATGCTGGTTTCTGCTGAATTTTGCATGGTGCAAGGGTTGGAGGCCTCCTGCTGAAGTTGGATATAAAGACCACAAGGATGAGAAGCAAAAATGGAGGAGCAAATTACAAGACCGGTCTTGTTTACAAGTTTCCTGCTACAGGAAAATAATAACTTACTACTAGACACTTTATTACTGTAAAGAAATAGTGAGGCTACAAGTGAAAGTAACTCACAGAAATCCTTTCTCTGAATTTATTCATGTGTTTCCACTTCTTAAAAGCCAAAATACAGGACTGCTCTTCTAGAGAGTAACAGACATTTTGCACTGCCAGAGCTGCTCATTATTTTCTTAAAAAGTGAGGGTTCCCAAAAGGCCTTAAAGGCGAGATTAGAATATAGCTTCCATAATGTAGTAACGAAAAGAACTATTCTTGATGGCACTGAGACAAACGATTCCCAATGAGTAAGGATTTTTTTTCTATTTAAAGAGGAATTTTAAAGACACATTTCCTTTGACATAGGTGCCCACTCACACAAGCTGCTGTTAGTATGTGTTGAAATGCTTCTTGTTGCTTAATTCCTGAGCTATGTCACTAAGTTATGAAATTCAGAACTTCCTTTTTCATAGAGTGAGTTGATAATGCTCATTCTATGCCCACTTTAAAGATTGCCTCCCAAATAAGTAAGTTTACTTGCACAGAATCACTGGAATGTGAGGATTTCTGCTTGGCACTCCTTTATAAGTCATGGGTAGCTGTAAGTAGCTGTCTTTTGCTTTTGTGGTTTTTTTTTTTCTTTAACAGTTTACTGGTTTTGATGTTAAATAGATGTCCTCTGGGAGAGTCTCAGAAATATTTGAAAATCAAGATACACACAGTTTTTCTCATCTTGGCCTGTAGCTGATATAGATGTCTCTTGAAGAATCAGAAATCTGCAGGAGGCCAGTAAGTTCTCTAGTAGCCTGTGACAAAACTTTTCTGTGCAGGAGTGAATCTGTGCTCTAGATGTAGTTTTTCTGCTGGTATCAAAAAGAAAGCTTGTTTCTTGCTGTTGTTGAGGACCAAGTCATCTGTCAACATCCAAAGGCAGTTGCACTAAACTGAATTCTCATGGCTTGGGTGAGCAGCAGCAGAAGCAGAACAAGAATGTGTTGATCCAAGGCAGTTACCATTACAAAGAGAAATAGAGGCTTGTGACCTTCCTCATTGCACACCATGGACTTGTCTTCAAATTTGAACTTGGTTTCTGACATTTTCCTGACCTTTCCTTCCTATTTTTCTGTCACATGCAGTCTGAGAATAGTGATGATCTTCAAAATTATGGACAGGAGGCAAGGGGTGAGTGTCACTATGGTCCCTCACATCACTACCTTGCAGTGCATTGCCAACGATTTTATTTTCCTGGAGCTAAGTGTAGGTAATACATTTACTAGAGTGCTGTTCAAATATATCAACATGTATTTATAGATATATTTCTAGATATCAAAATATAAAATACATCCTAGCTGTTTAAAATGTAAGTATGGGCAGACTGGATGGAAAATATTTTATTGTAGTGCATATTCACACTCTATATACACACTTGCACTATATTGTATTAATTAAGGAACTTTGAAATGCAGTTAATTATTCACCCCTGCTGAAACTGCATTCTCAATTGGACTCATTTTTCTCACTAGTGCCAAGACAATCAAAACTTTAAAAGAGTCTCCAAAATTTTTTTGTTAACAAGATCAGCTTGTTCTGTTTTGTGTCCATGTGTCAGTCTTGCTCGTTTCTCAGAATGTGGAGTCTTTCTTTGTACATGTGTCTTGATTTATTTTTGTTTATTTTGCTGTTTATTTTTTTTCCTTATCCTTATGTCCAGTAATTAAAGGCAAACCATGAAAATTCTAGACCTTCCAAGGTACTGCAGTGACTCATGCACTAATATTATTTTCTCTTTCCTTGTAGCAAAATCCCTCTTAGTTGCATGATATGTTAGTAGCAATAATAATACAAGCCTTACCAAGGTGCTTGCTGCCAGCAATACCGTACATCAGTAGGCTGTACTGGGCTGATTACTTTTGTAGAAAATTATCTGAAATAGAGACAACCTGCTGTATGCCTCTATATTTGTCAGGAGTCCACCTGGAAGCCCTTACTGTGACCAAGGCCCCCAGCAGTCATCAAAATTTTCTAAACAACCTCTGACAAAACCTCTTTTTCCTTCACTTTTCCCCCCACAGCTGTGAAACTGGTTGCTTATTCTTGTGGGAGGAGGTAGACTGCAAAGAAATCTCTTGAGCCATTGAAATAGAAACAAAAATAAAACCCAGGAGTATTTTGGGTGGCTCTAGTGGAACACAGAGCTACTGTTGGCCTAAGTGGCCCTGTAAATTTGGGTTGTAAAAAAGCTAACTCTCTTGTGTGAGCCAGCATGGGAGGTGGGTACAATTTTTAGGTTTTGTTGGTGTTGTCCTGTCAGCTATCAGTAAATCTTGTGATGCTGCTTTTCCTTCCTCTTGTCGGTGGAGCTGTCAGCTGTGGGCAAGGAAGGAGCATGCTCCAAGTTTGCCTGATCAAATACCCTCCAAAATGAGGGATTTTTTAGGTGGCTTTGTGCTCAGTTGATCTGTGGAAGGAGCTTCTGGGTAGGGAAAGGCAAGGTGTATTGTAAAATGAATGTGAGCTGTTACAGACTGCCCAGAAAAGAGCTTGTTTGGGCTGGATCTGGCTCTGGCATCTCTAGACCTTAGAAACCTCTGGCAAAGTGGTGCCTGGTGAGTTTGGAAAGGAATTTAAATCAAATCAATGTGTATTATATGAGTGGATCTGCTGAATGCATTTCAAGAATTTTTTCTGCACTGTTTGCCACTAATAAGTTCTCCACATGCAGTGGGCTGAAGCATGATGTAATATTTAGTACTGCCCAAATACCACTGCTCCTGCTGTACCTCAGATCACCTCTGCAAAGACTAACTTCAACTTCTGGAGTTATAACAACCTCTTTTCTTTCCAAGTTGGATTGATGGAGTGTGAGAGCTTCCTGTGCCTGTGTGGAGGGGACAAGCTCACTGAATACCCATAATGTTGTGAGTTACTTCACTATGGCTGCATTGGTTTCTCTACATTTCCTTACTCTCCCACTGGTTTTGGTCATTACTGTAGGATAATTTATAGAGGAGGGAATGTACAGGCTATTTTTCCAGCATTTCTATTCTTTGTTTTGCCAGTTCTGTCCAAGTGCAGGCTTTCAGTCTGTACAGACTTTGCAGAAACTCTTTAGTGGAGCCTAAGGAGAAAGGAAAGCCCTGTGGCCACAGCTCCCACCCATGTGCTGCTCTGATGTCTGCTCTGCTTTCATTGGGAACCTAACTGGTAAATAAAAAGCACAGAGCAGACCCCTGGGGTTGGGCTCTTCCTCAGAGCTGGATTTAGTCCTGCATTGCTCAGAACCACATCCAAAGAGCTGTCTGTGATCTCTCTTTGAGCCTTGTGAGTCTGAGCCTTGGCCGGCTCAGCTGTCAGATGCTGAATGTCAAACCTAGGAGGCTGCTGCTTTTCCATGGAAACACTCGGTGAGATTGCAGCAATAATCAGGCTCGTCTGCTGGTTGCTGTGCCCTATTGTTGGGTGCTGCCAGACAGTGACCTGAATTGTCCTACCTAGACAAACTGAGTTTTTAGCTGAAATCTGCTCTACTTTTGTTATACCTCTTGCTCTTTTTTTTGCTTTTTTTTTTTTAATTGAATGCATTAGTGTGACAGCTTATTCTGCTGTTGTGAGGCAAGCCTGTTGATGTTGGCTTTCCATTTCTCTCCATTTGTACACCACTTGCAAAGCCAGATCCAGCCCTCTTGCTGCTGGGTAGGTAACACCAAAATGAGCATTTTCCTGCCTTGGATGTGCAAGGCCTGACTGCAGTGTGCTCCTGAGGGAGCCTGTGCAATCATACATTCTCCTTAACAATTCCTCTGTGCACCACGTTTTGCTGTTGACATAAAAATAATCCAGTGTTTACAATGTAAAATTCTGTTAATTATCTGTGTCTTTATTATCAGCAGTTAGCAAGAGGATTTTCTTTACTAGAGGAAGGGGCTGAAATCTAGAGCCTTTCGATGGCAGGATTTTCTTGAACTTAGATTCTTACATCATTTGCTTTCCATAATACTTGAAAATTATATTTATCAATGTGCCTGGATAACTCTAGATATGCTTTAGGAAGAAACAATATCTTTGATGCAGGCATTACTAACTTGAAGGCAGTGCTGATACAGCTCAGTGGGAGAGGTGCCATAAACTGCTTGGAAATGAAAGCAGTTCTAGTTTAGAGAACGTGTTCCAGTGTATCAGGCTGGTGCCCTGCCTGATCTGAAAATAACTATCTTTGGAGACATAACAGTAAAAGTCTTGTTTCTTGTATTTCTGTGACTGGAAAGTTATTCTGGAGAGCTGCCTAATAGGGAAGGAAAACTTCCAGGCTTGTGGACCAAAGAGATCACTAAGAAGGCCTAGTAAAACTTCTGTCCCTGTTTCTTTGTTGTCCTTTAGTGAAAGTTGCCAGAAACAGGCATCCACAGGAACAGCTGTTGTCACGCTGAGGAAGGATGGCTGCAGGGGATGGAGGCAGTGTCAGGAGGAGGAGAGGAGGGGATGGCTCCTCTCTCTGCTGCAGATCCCCTTCTGTACACAGCAGCACTTTGGAAGGGGAAGGTTCAGCACCTGCAACACTGACACCATGTGAATCAAACACTGCCTGTCAGGACAAAAGCAAAACAGCTGCCCTTCTTTCCAAGCCCAGCACACATCTCCTCTCAGGGCACCCTCTGAAAGAAAAATAAATGCCATGGTCTTGTTTCTTGTGGCATTGAGGAGCTTGAAATGGCTGGGGAAGTAACAGGAGTGCAGCCTGAGGTCTCTTTTTCCATCTTCAGAGCCTTTATGCTTGCTTATGAGAATAGACGTATTTTTTAATGCTCTTAAAAATGTACACATCCTGTTTCCCTTGAGGGGCACTTCTTCAGTACTGGATGATTTGGAGCTAAAAGGAGCACATGACCATTTTGTGCCCCTGTGCCTGGCACTGGTGGGGATGCACCTCAAATTCTGTGTTCAGTTCTGGGCCTCTCACTTTGAGAAAGACATGGAGGTGCTGGAGAGTGTCCAGAGAAGGGCAGTGGGGCTGGGGAAGGGTGTGGAGCACAGATCCTGTGAGGAGCAGCTGAGGGAGCTGGGGGTGTTTAGACAGGAGAAAAGGAGGCTCTGGAGGGCCCTTATCACTCTTTACAACTCCCTGAGAGGTTATAGCAAAGTGGGGGCCATGCTCCTCTCCCAGGTGACAAGAGACTGTCCTTTAGTTTGCACCAGGGTGGTTTAGATTGGATTTTAGAAAAAAATTTCTTCACTGACAGGGTTATCAAGCATTGGAACAGGCTGCTCAGGGAAGTGCTGGGATCACCATCCCTGGAAGAGTTAAAAAATGTGTGGATGTGACAGTGGTTTAGTGGAGAATACAGTGATGCTGGGTTAACAGCTGAACTCCATGGCCTTGGAGGCCTTTTCCAACATAAACAGTTCTATGAGTCTGTATTTACATTGAAGTTGTTTTCTCTGTGGAAACAAAGGTGATACTATAACAGAGCAGATCCATGCTGTATTGTTTTACTTTGTCTGGCAGTAAATGTTGCAACTGTCAGGAATTACAAGCCTGTTTCAGTAGAACTCTAAAAAAATGATATAACAAATGGGCAACAACTTGAAACCAGGTGTGTGTGGGGCCTGACATGTCACTTATTTAGATGCTGTGGCTGGTTTTAGTTAAAGCTTTCAAATCTTATGCAGACAATGGTGACTAACTGCTGCCTATGTATCTCATTCTAAAGTCACATAACCTGTTTTGGGTGAATAGATTAAGTGGTCATTACCAAAAATACACCCACCCCTGCCCCATCCAATTTGAAAAACATACATTTCTAAAGCTTAGTTTCAGACTTCACCAACCTGAATAAAATGGCAGAACCTTGGTCTGTCAGTTAGCAGCTGGGGCTGGAAAAGCTGAAGCACATGGTGCCATTGTCGTGGAAGACAATCCTTACAATGGAATTAGTTCAGGACACCGGATGTCAATATGTTCTTTATTTCCCATTCATGTCTTCCAGCTAAAACCAGTTTATTCCTAAACTTCTGTCCCTGAGCCAAACAAGAAGGAGAGATGACTAAATTTTCTTTTCTTTGTCCACCCCTCCTCAAAATCGTTTTGGATGTGCTGTTTTCTTCTGTCCTTTTCAAGGAGCTTGAATAAAACTTTTGTCATATGAACAGAAGGTACTTTTTTAAGCATTGGTCCATGTATGTTACCTATTGCTTCTATCGAAGATTGTAGTGTGTCCCATTGTCCCTTCCCTTGTGTGATGGCTGCTCCACGTAGTTGATTTTTTTCCATTGTGTCTTTGTAAAATTAGACCTAATAATTAAAGAAATTCCAAGTAAGAAGCTGAAACAGATTCTGACTGCTGTTGCCCTTCATTCTGCTTGCAATCCTCCTATAATGAGTACAGCTAGTTCTTGTTCAAGAACAGATGGTCTAAGGGTTTTTATGGTGTATGGAACAGGTTTTCCAATACCAAGATGGCTTATAATATTTCAGTAAACAACTTAATTTTTAAATACAAAGTTGGAATTAACATAAATCTAGAAAACTGTTTTGTAGGAGGTGTCCCTTTCATGATGGAAAAAAGACTGAAACTGAACTTCAATCCTTATAATTTTGAAGTAATTTTGCTAATAATTATAATTGCTCCATTTTTAAACCCCAGAAATGCATAAATGCTTAACAATCTCTAAGTACATCAAACCTAATTTCTGAGTCACTGTCTTTATTTTTAAGAGGCAAAAAGGAAATGCCTTTAATGATTCTTTAATGCTGAATTTTATGGTTTTTTATTAATAATTGGCAAGTTGAATAGGATACTGGGTTTTTTCCTTACTTTATTTTACTGCTGTTGCTGATGGATAATTAGGTTTGGTGTCCACATAAGCTTAAGAAATTTTTGATGATGTAAAAATTGCTTATTTAGAGGAAGAAAATGGATTGAAATTAGCAGCATGAGTCAGAATGGTCTGCTAGTCCTGGAGGGCAAGTTGGCAGACCTGGGTTTTGTCTCACACCTTTCACGAGTATCCACAATAACCTTGTGAGTTCCTTCTGAATTCTGGGTCCTCTTCAGCTTTCTGTGGTGGGGACTTCTTGGTTCATTTCAGACACTTTTGTGCTGTCTGAAGGGCTTCCAATGGTAATACACCAGCAGTTTAACAGCGGTGTCTCTTACCAATGTAAACTTCACTGGGCTTGCTGTGAAACAAAATAAACATCCCTGTGCAGCAAGGATGAGGAAAATGAAAGATTTGGGTGGGAAGAGAGAGAAAATCATAGAGCTCTGTGCCTGAAACCACTTGCAGAAGAAGTTGTGCTTTTGTGATGGTGGGGTCCAGCTCAGGGTTTTTCAGTCTTCTAGAGGAATTAAAGCTCCTCTGCAGGACCAGCTAGAAGATTAAAGGAGAAAGGAAACCATTTTCCCTTCCTCGAAAGAATAATTTGCTAGACGTAAGTTAGCATGCAGGAACCTGAGGTCCAAATTTGGTGCAGCTTCAAGTAAAATTACCCAGTTTTTTGACACGCCATTAGTCATAAGCACTGAGTGGTTTTGAGAAAGTTTGTGTGAGTCAAGGCTATTGTACATTCGGTGTTTCAAACCTTAAATATTTCGAGACTGTGCAACTCAGCAGTATTTAAAACCTCAATATGTTCTTTCACAGCCCTTTTTTTTTGCAGAGAAGATCATTATCAGCTGGATGTAAAAAGCCACTTCCCTTTTCCCTGCAGACATCACCAGTGGGAATTCTCTGAGCTGCTGCACACACCTTCACTGTAGGTGTGGAGCCGTGCAGGGCCTGGCCCGGTGAGAGCAGAGGTTTCAGGCACACCTTTGATATGGAAAAAAAAGGCTTTTCCAGACACGCCTCTGCTGGCAGTGCAGCAGGGACAGGGCAGTTCTGCCTGCTGCTGAATCAGCATCCATCCCGGCTGATGCAGAGCAGATAAGCCCGGGGACCAAAACAGAGGGTCTTGTTGAGCAATAGATTATGGTGTCTTGAGGGGAGCAATTTCAAAGTCCGGGAGATAGAGATCAGATACAGGCAGCAAACGTGCTGAAATCAAACCCATTCAGGGGAAATAAGCCTGCCTTCAGAAAATCATTTTGTCAAGGGAAAACCAGCTCAAAATAGCAAATACAGCTCCCGCACAGCATCACCTCCATCTCAGAGGGTACACACTGCAGGGCGGGCAGTGCCAAGGTGAAAGCTGCTGGCAGCTGTTGCTGAGGTGCGGTGCCCGCCAGCTCCCCGTGTTAACAGCAAATAGAGCTCCTGTACAGCTTCACCTTCATCTCAGAGGGTGCTTCACCCCCTGCACCCGGCGGGGCCAAGGTTAAAAAAGCTGGTGGCAGCTGTTGTTGAGGTGCCCGCATGCTCGCCGTTTTAACAGCAAATAGAGCTCCCGCTCAGCATCACCTCCGTCTCAGCGGGTGTTTCACCCCTGCACACGGCCAGGACGGGCAGTGCCAAGGTGAAAGCTGGTGGCAGCTGTTGCCGAGGCGCGGAGCCGCCTGCGGAGGCAGGGCACCTGCCAGGCATGCCCAGTGAGCCGCGGGGCCGGCTCTGCTGCTAAGCCCGGGCTCAGCGAGGCTGGAGCACAAAGAGCGCTTGTTGCCCCGGTCCCCGGGAGTCTCCCAGCTCCGGCGCTGGCTGGGGAGGGCTGGTTACCATGGAGGCTGCCATCTGTTCGCTCCCTGCTGGAATGTGATTATCCTCGCTGCGTTGGGAACCAGCAAAAGCAGGGGAGCGTGTGCTGCCGGCAATTATCTGCAATGGAGTGCGTTAATGGAAGGCTGGAATTAGCTAGCTGGAGGAGCGCATAAAAGGATTTTTACCAAAAACTGTTCATGGTTTCTAGCCGAGAGGAGCGAGCTTTTCGCAAGGTTGGTGCTAAATTCATTTTGGGTGTAGGTGATTTTTAATTGATGGAGCGGCTTTAAGGTTTGAGGATGGCAGCGCCACGGAAATAATGCTTATTGTTAGGAGGGTGTGGGGGGATTGTGTTTTAAGGATCTTCGTTTGTCTGCTGCAGTTCAAGCAGTTTAATCTGGGGTAGTTCAAGTAGTAAGTCAGAACAATAACTGGCCGAACTGACACAAATGGAGCAATCCATACCTCTCCTCTTTATGAAATGCTCTTTGCTGCCAGAGCTGTTTGATTTACGTGTCTTTTCACGCTGCTTGCTTTTTGTCTGAGTGATTTCTTTTTGGATGAGATACGTGTTTGGTTTTCCTGCTGGCACCAAGGGTGAGACGAGGGGGAGATGCTGGAGCAGAGCTGGTGATACAATGGATGTTGAGGGTGTTTTATGCAGTTTGCCCAAGGAGGCAGCGTGAGGGAGGCAGAATGCAGGAGCAGGCTTCCACTCCTCGTTCCCACCCTCTCTCCCTCTTTCTAACTCGCCAACTGACCAAACATTTTGGGCTATTTCTCTTATAGAGCTTAGTTGTATAAAGACTTGGCATGAGTTTTTGAGATTCTCTGCAAGTATTGTGACTGTTTTGATGGCTGGATTTAATATGAAGGAGAAAATAAAATTAAAGGTATATCCTTGTGAGGTTTTCTTGTCCTATAAAATACTTTTTTTGCTGTGTTGCAGGAGCTAGGAGTATTAATTTTTTCCCTAATATGGTGAACATTTTACTGCAACTCAAATTGCTGACTTAAATGAGGGACATGAAAATTTTGCCCCCCAAAACTGCAAAATGTTGCTTCAGCAGACGGTTTTAGTCACATATGGGCTTTCCCTTTTCAAATAAAGGTTTTATGCTGCATCCCTCTCGCCAGAACTGCCATTTTTATTTGGTGCAGGGGAGAACACTACTAGAGGCTGTTAATTAAAACTGTGTCAGTGCTAATTCAACCTCTCTGTCCTCTGCATTTAAGCACTGAAAATATCAGGGCATTGGAGTCTGGATGGAAAGTTACTGATAGAGTTAATAAGTCACGATTGCAACATATTTGACTAAGATAAATTTTTAACCTACAAGATGCTTTTCAAGTCTTGGTGCCTACCAAAAGTGTGTGTGGGAGGTTGAGAGGGTTTTTATTTCTTTGAGTACTTTAACTGTTTGTGGTGAATGAGCTTTGCTTTTGCTTGTGGGAGGCTGGTATATGTGCCTGAAGTCCTTTCAGACATCATGTAATACTCTCATGTTGGTGGAATTGTGTGAGCACCCTTAATAAAAGCTGTATCAACTTGTAATTTAAAAAAAAATCCCCTTTTTAAAAATTCCTTTCCTTCCCCAGAATTTAAATATTGCATTGCCTTTGAAGTCGATGATTTATGCAAAACTTGCTCTTAATGGGCTGCAGTGGACTTGTTCACACGTGCCAGCGCCGAGTCTGTAATTGCATTGTCAGGAGGAAGGGGGCAGGTTGGCTTTTGTGCCTGGGAACAGATCAGACTTTCACCCCTCAGGTGCTATCCTGGACCTGCCTGGAGGGAAGGGCAGCCCTCCCAAGGTCATGCTGCTGTGGGATGTGTTTCCCTTCCCTGCTCTGTTTCCAGGAAGGCAGCCCACAGGATTCACTGTCACAGCCCACAGGAATCACTGTCTCGCTGGCAAGCCTTCAGAGACAGCAGCATCCTGAGGGCAGGAAGGTAATGGCTTGGGTACCCTTTCCAGAGGTGATTTCTCCTGATTGCTAGCTGGGGCTGAGCCTGTTTTCCCGTTGCCTCTGCTAAACCTGTGGCAAGGATAAATAGCAGACTGCACATTCTGTCCTCTCCAGCTCTTGTATTCTCATGAGCAGCATGCAAATATCCAAAGAGTCTTAGGCAAACAATTTTATTTTTTTTTAATTTCTGTCTTGATTGGTCTATATGTGTCTGTTGGATATTTTTTTTTATTATTAATTTTACTTTAGGTCACTAGGTCAGTGTTGATTTGTGGATGCAGGATTTAAAGGCTAGACACTGTTTAATCCATTTGAGCATCTGGCCTTTCACAGTAGACATCCCATTTCCATGTAAGACAGGAACTGTTAAATGTCTGGTGGAAAGTAATGATGTTTTTGTTTAAGGGCTTTTTTTTCTGTTTTTAGTCTTAGGTAGGTTATTACAAGTGGCTCTGATGTTTATGCTTAATGCAAATAAATGATTGTCAATGTAATCTGCTACATGATCTCTTGAAGGAGATTTAGTCTAAAATACAGGCTCTGGGGGCCAGCAGAGACAGTGGGTCATACTGAGCAGTGATTTGGTTGGGATGATTTTAAGTGGGTAAGCTAAACTTAGGTACATCATCTCACAATAAAAGGGCATTTTGAATGAGCACTCAACTAAATAGTGTCTAGAAATGCAACCTAGTATATAATGAGCTCATAATAATCTTGTTTATAGTGTCTGTACTCACTAAGCTTTCAGGAAACTTGTCATTAAATGGTAAAATCCTGAGTCAATATATAGGAAAGTGGCTTGTGCATAAACGATCACAATTGTTTGCTTCAAACAGACAAGTCTTTCTGCTTTTCCCTTGCCACATGACTGTGGAATGCTGCTTGACTTGGGTTTATTTATACATTGTTTTCAGGCTGCTGCTTGGTGGAGGTTTTAAACACTGCTTCATTTTCAATGCGCTTTGTTTTTGCCGTTTACTCGCGTATGGTGAACACTAAAACAAAAACCCAGAAAAGCTCAGGCTCCTGACTGTCTCCTTACAGCAGCATGGCTGTTTCAAGGTTAAAGCCTGCTGCTCCCTCTGAAGGGCCAGCTGTTTTGCAAAGTCCTGGTGCCTGTTTACAAACTGTTCCCTTTGCGAGTTCCATGGAATAATGGAGTTCTGCAGCCTCTGGATGTGGGAGGGTAAACCTGCTGACACAGGCACTGCTGCTGTTGGTCTGTTTGCTGGGCCTTAGTCATGTAAAGTTGCTGCTGCTTTTTATGCTTTCTCTGGGTGGGGTCAAAATTCAGGCATTAACACTTCTTTTTCCCACGATGCTGGAAAGCACTGTACCAGATTTTAGAAAACATCAAATTGGTTGAATTTGTTCTAAAGCTGATCACCATCCTAAACCTCTGCAGTGAGATGGTGACTAATTAAATGGGAGAGTGACAGATGAGTTATTTTTGTGAATTGTGGTAGGTTTTTTAGTCTTTTCCAGAGGGGCTTGCATTTAGTAGAGAAGCACTTTTGTCCTTCCTTGTGCTTCCACCTTGTTAAGGTGTCTAATTGAAGAACCTGAAGGTGCTCTGCAAAGAATTTCAGAAAATATTCCTCCCAAGTAATTTTTATTCAAAGTTGGAAGAAGCACAGTATGGGAAGAAATGACTGCCAGCAACAGAATATCTCGAAGGGGAATTTTTTTCCCCCCCCAGTTCATCCAGTTCCTCTTACTATATAATTAGCTGTTCATTTTAAGTATAAAAATACTACTTGGACTTATAAGAGCCATGGGAATTGTTGACTTTTTGATGAATATCTCAGCAAAGTAAGGCCTTGAGTGCATTTGGGAATGTGGAGCCCAGGACTAGAATGAGCCATTTGCTCACTGAGGGGTTTTTGTGCAGGATTTCCCCTCTGCCACCCTCAGTCGCAGGTAGCCTTATAACTTACCTGCCATTTAGATCATCAGCAGGCTTTTCTTCTGGCATACTGCAAATCACAGACTCTTATGGCCATGGGAAACAAACTTTAAAGAGAACTTTAAACTCTGCTAAATGATGAGAAGTCAGTGTTACAGTATGCTTCAGAAACTGAACAAGAAAAATTGAACAGTGCCATGAGATCCCTGTCAGCAGCAAACTCGAGCAGGCGCTTTGAGACATGAATTCTGCTCTCAGGATGATGCTTTCTGGGCTCAAGCCAGTCTTCAGTGCCTCAGATGAATGGTAACCCAGGGCAGCCAGATTTTGAACTGAGGGGAGAATAGCCCTCCAGTCCTGGCAGATGGCTAGCAGAAGTGCTTTTTCAAGTAAAGTGCTTTTCCAGCTGCTGATCTTTGGAGGAACCTTCATGGCAAGTTTTTGTGTAGTTCTTCTTGCCTAACTGTAGACATTTTCTGGCTTGTGCCTTCTTAAGATTGTACTTTTTTATTGTGGTTATCTCACTACCACAGATGCACTTTACCTTCATGGGAAGAGTGTAGGTGCAGCTAACCCTGCTATTAAACAGTGTTGTGACTTGTCTGTTCCACTTCTACTTGTAGCAACTCTTACCAAAAACCAAAACAAAACCCATGTTCACCTGCTCAATTAGGTGTTGGTGTGGTTTACAGTTCTAAGTATATTTAAAGAATTTTTTAGCTAAGATTGAAACAAAGATTTATGCACACCTTTTCAGCAAAGGCTCATGGCCTGGGGATTGAGGCTGCAGAAGACCTGAATTGCAGACTTTTCTACAGCCAAGGGATTTGTTTTGAAGCCATAAAGTAGTGCCATGGATGGTGTGGTGTATTTCCTAAAGAGGTGTTGAACACAGCTGCTGTTTGAGTAGTGGAGGGAAAATTAACTCAAGAGATTGTAGTAATACTTTAAAGAACAGCTTGATTCTTTAATGAGTCATTCCTGCAGGGCAGGGCCTGAACTTCTCACCTGGAATTTTTCTTCATCTTATCTCCTCCTCAGTATCAGCATCCTTTGTGTTCTCCAACGCTGGTGTCCTATTTTGTACACCAGCCAATATTTATTTTATTTTTTTATTCTCCTCCATTCCTAAGGAGGTCACTGATGCTCAGGAAGATGAGTGAAAGAATGATGAAGCTTTTTGTGATTCAAAATAGTTTTTTTGGCTTCCCATAGGATGCTTGTAGCAGTTACATTGAGATTGAGACAGAGAAGAAATAATTTATGCTCATTTTACTTGTTCAGTGTGCTTGAGTATTGTTCAGCTCGGTAAAACATCATAAGGCTTCACAGGTTATGTAAGATTACCTGTTGCCTTTCTTTAAAGATCCTGTGCCACTTTTCTCTGCAGCTGAAATAGTTCTCTGGCAGCTCTGTGTGTCACAGCAGTTTCCAAGACTAATTTTGATGTCTGTTCTCTTCAGCAGCTCTTCTCTTGTTCACGCCATTGCTTGGAGCCTTATGTTGCTGTTATGACTTGGCCACCCACTAGAATGTAGCTGGCAAGTGTTTTAGTCCCTTGGCTTGTCAAGATTTCTGTGTGTAACTCAGCTTCAGCTGTGGAAGCTGCTACAAACACTCTCAAAGATAGCTGCTGTAAGTCAAAATAAATTCAAAGGCTCAGTGATGGAATTAGAGCCTTGCCTGAGAACTGAAACACAACAGTTAAAATCCAATATGATGAAATACTCACAGTTAGCAGTGTGAGCACTGTTTGCCCTCAGTGAAGTCAGCAATGCTGCACCCCTCTGTTGTCTGCTAGCACCCTGTTATTTTGGGGGAATGCTCATTTTAAAGTCTTAGTCTGGAACAGTGTAGATGAAGAGCCCTGCCCACGAATTTTGCCCACTTGCTCTGCAAGCTGTGGCCTGGTTATGTCATAAGAGACTGAACATTTGTGTGTGTATATGCTTATAAAGCTGATTTGATTGATTTTAAAATACAGTCTTTCTAAATTAAATTTTCCAAGTTTGTCATTGATTTTACTGGTCTTATTCCTGGTGTTTCTCTGATTTGCCTGAAATATTCCAAATATTCCAAAATTTTCCCACTGTTGAAAAATTCTGAGAATTGTAGAATACTTTTTTAGTTGCTGCTTAACACAAGACCAAAACTTCAGTTGGCAGGCTGAGATTTTTTTTTTGTGTTTGTGTGTCTTCCATGCGGTGTCCACAGTTTATATGAGCAGAAGTGTGATATTCCTTCAATCTGATACTAAACATTTTCAGTGCAAAACAATGCCCAGGACATAGTCATGATGAGAGGGAAAAGCCTCTCAATCCAATGTGATCTACTTACTGGTCTTTGATATTCCAGTCTGTTCATCATGTTTTAATGGATTAACATTTTCTTTGCATTGCTTTAATCCCGTTTATCACAAAATCAGATGGTGGTTTAGAATTTCCTTCCATAAGAAAGACAGCAACGAAACCTGGCTGTGTCTCTTTTATAGCTGGCATCTTTTCTAATTCCTGTTTTTTAGAGTCCAGAGATAGCAGTAAAGGAACTGAGGGGGAAAAGCTTATTGATTGTTCTTGTGTTGAAATAAATGATGAAAAGTCATTACTGTCTGGCTGATGAGGTCTGGTGTGTGGATGGCAATAATTTAAAGGAAATTACAGTTTCATTAGTGAGGATGTGGTCTCAAAGGCTATGTTTAACCATCAGCACAACTTCACTATATAAAAACAGTCACAGCTCTCTCTGATCTTTGACCCTTACTGCTCCAAAAGCTGAAATACACTTATACATTCTCTTATTTGTCACCACTGTCTGTATTTTTACTTCTCCTTTTGGAATCAAATGGGTTTGTTGAATTCCTTGTGATCCCTTTTCTCTGGATAGCTGAGGTGCACAAGGCTGGATGGACTGGAAAAAAATCAGCTCTATGTATTAATGGCAGGGCAGAAAAAACCCTGCAAAGAAGGGTCCAATTTTCTGACTGTCCTGTAAATACTAGATTATATTGGCCCTAACAGGACAAAGTAAGGAGACTGCAGCTGTAGGTGTATTTGAGGCTGAAGGAAAGAATTGTGAACAGATGGTGACATTTTTTTGTCCTGGTCTGGTGAAAGATGTCCTTGTCCATGCAGGAGGGCTGGACTGAATGCTCTCCATCCAAATCATTCTGTGCTTCTGTGATTTTTAGGAACTGACCTGTTCTGGAGAAGCTCATCTGATACTTTTTGTAGTGTGACAGGGAGGGTGGAGGAAAGGGAAAGGGAAAATGTCTTGTGCTTTCAAGTTTCTCCTCCTCAGAAAGCATGGAGTCAGAGCTGAGGTGGAATAGCTTAAAAATGCCTGCAGTGTCACGTATTCTGTTTAAGAAATGTAAATGGGATTCAGGGAAAGACTAAACAAATTCATGGTGAATATGGCTTTCAGCATCTGCACAGTTGCACAAATGACATGGGTGATCCATAAACTGATGCTGTAAGCCATGGGGCTTGTGTGTTTGTTGCCTTCTGCAGTGGATTACCCAAACTTTTCCTACTGCTTCTTGTCAGATAAAGAATATTTTTCAATCATTTTTTCCCCCGATCATATTTTGTGTACTCTTATCTAGCCCAGCAGAGTATTAATGCATTCTACTCTGCTGTTTGTTGTGAACTCTCCATGCAGGTTTTATTAACTCAAACCAAGAACAATTGGTACTTTATTTTTAGTATCTAGCACTGCCCTGATTTGATTTTTATATGGAAGTGAAATCACAGTCCCTGCAATCTGATCTGCTTATTTTGTGAATCTGTTTGGATTTTTAATGTGGAGGGGGTAATTTTAAAGTTAGGAATTCAGCCTTTCACTGTGCTGCTGAATCCAATGACAGTTCTGTGTGGTGGTCTTCCTGGATGGGGTCATGGTTTTTTTTTGTGGGATGCACATGTGCTTTGTGTGTTTGTGTATGACCAAAAGCTGCATTAACTGGAAAATGAGTCTGCTTCTCTAAATCACAACATGATTTTGCAGGATATATATTTATCCTTTGTATATATAGAAAGGAGATTTTAGAAATAAAATCTGTTAAACTATTTTTTTAACAGAAGAATTGGCAAATGACACCCACTTGATGGAGATACACCCCTTGACCACTTTTCATGTCTAATACCAGAAATCCTTTAACAATTGCTGATCTTTACTAAACAACATTAATTGACAAAAACCCCACAGATTCCTGGATTTTAGGTTTTTTTGTTGTCGTTGGTTTTTTTTCAAGTATGGAAGGTAGTTAAAGCTACAGAAATCCAGCTTTTTATGTCAGTGTAAAGCACAGAGTTACCATAGGTCCTTTTGTAAACTCTAATAGAATAGAAGGCCCTCAATGATCTTTGGTATAGTTCTCTGATTTCATTGAATTGCAACCATTTCATTATTTGTTTGGAGTGTTTTGTAGTTGTCTGTATTACTCTTACTCTTGGACTAAACTGCAGACAACAAGATGCTACAGTGACAAATCTGTGCAAACAAAAAGGACAAAAAGTTCTTTTCCTCTAAGAATTTCTGTTGTGTGTTATTTGAGCACAACCACAGGCTTTCCCTTTGGGACACATAATACAGCTGAGCTGGAAGGAAAGAAAAAAAGGATGGAAAAATACTGTTATTGACTTTCTAATTATGGCATGGTAATTGTTCATCACTTCTACCTTGAGATTGCTTTTCTTGCAGTATAATGAAGTCACAATCTCCTTGCATGTGAGCTATGAGAGCAAGGGAGGAGAGTGATAGATGTTCCTGATTTTCAGAATTTGGAGGGGAAAGTGTCCTTTCAACAAAGGTGTTTCTGTTGGGCTGCAGATCCCGTGTTTCTTAGTATTTTTCACCTTGTTCAGGGTTAGCTGCCCATCTTTTTAAAGATATTATTGCTATTCCTTGTAGCAGCAGTCCTGAATACTCATTCCTAAACATCCTCCTTGCCCAGCCCACTTCTGTGTGCACTTTACCTCCTCCTTTTTCTGGTGATCACTAATCTCTGGAGCTCACTTCCTTAATATAAAGTTTCCCCCTCTCCTTTTATTTATTATATGCCTGCAAGCCCTGAGATGTGATGTGACTCTTTCTTCCTTCCTTACATGCCACTAGGCAAAGCTTGGAGGATGCACTTTAACAAAAGAGCAGTTTTAAATAAGTTGTGTGCTTTGAGGTTTTTTTTAATATATTTGTTTAAGCCATCCAGGCTTCTGCACAAAATCACTTGTTACTGATTTTAGGCTATGGCATGAGTGATGAAAAGGAGAGCATGTGGAAGGTCTGACAGAAGTGAGGGTCACTTTGGGACACGGCTGTGTGGTGTCCTGTAGCTGATCCCATTTCCCTAAGAATAGCTGGGACACAAATCTAACCCCTCTGCAGAATACTGCCCAGCTCATGAGTGGGGCTTTTACCAGCATCTCAGGAACTCTTTGGGGATGAGGAAAAAGCATGCTTTTATTTCTGCCCGTGCTCCAAATCCTGTGATTTTCAAGGTCTGGTGTGTAATGGAGAAGAGAAAGGGGAGATCAGTGTGAGTCAGCCACAGCTGCTCTCTGGGAGCCTGTGAAAGGGACCTTCCTCTCTTGGGCTCACTGAGATGTCTGTAGACCTCTCACATGGAAAAAGAAAGTTGGGACGTGTTTCCATACTGAAATCCAGGAGTTCTCCTTTTGAATTCTGTGTCAGGGTGCAGGTGGATTACTGATCCTTTGGCTGGGACAAAAATCCCTCTCCATCACTGGCATACACAAACTGTGCATCACGTTCTGATGCACGATCCACAGCAAACCTTTCCAAGCACTTTGTGCCTGAAGTGAGTCTGCAGGGAGGAAAAGACAAGCAGAAGCCAGCCACACTGGGGGCAGGACTGATGCACTGTCACGAGTCACTTTGGTTTTGGGGTTGTGTGTCACAGTGACACACTGCTCACGTAGCTCTTTAATACTTAGCTCAGCTTTCCAGGTTTCCTAACAGTGCTCATGTGACTTCCTGCTCAGCTTCATCACATTAAGAATATTCAAATGAGTTTTGTACACAGTTTGAGTCCCCTTGTCTGCAAAATGGGGAAAGTACTGACAAAAGCTGGTGTTCCTTTGTTTGTATTCCAAGTGCTTGGAGGTGGAAAAAAAGTAAGTGCCTTCTATTTATTGTGAGGTGTTTGTGAAAACTTTCAATTATTGGAGTGAGGCAGTCATATATGAACCAATAATTTTGATTTGGGGTAACATAGTTTCATAGAACTAGTCTGCTGTGCAATGACTAAAGGACATACTGTGTTTAGTCTGTGTAGTTGTTCTGATTATACTAAATGATGGCAACTTATTATCTTAGCAGTATGAATTTTATGACACATTAATGAGAATGTTTGTTTTATTTAACTAGTTTTCTCTGTACTTCTTTATCTGCCTTTTAGAGAAAATTTAAAAAACTAACCTTATTTTTAAATTAACTTTTCTTTAAAGTTCATAGGCATGTTGTGGTGATGGGGAAGACATAGCTGCACCTCTTGTTGATGAGTTGGCAGCTTATGCTTGCATTGTGCAATTTCCATGTTTCTGCTTTTAGAGAAAGCAAAGTTGGGTATAGAACACTTGTGAAACCAGGGTAATAGGTTAATGAGATATTCCCCTTCAGCAGTTTAATCTCATCCAAATCCCCTTATCTGCTGGCTAATCAAATGGATATGGAACAATTAATATATTACTCTTTTTTTTTTTTTTTAAGGAGGAGTTAAATATGTATTTCAGAGATGGGCAGTGCTGACTTCTTAAAACCTGTTCAAATGTTGCTACTTCTGGAAGTGAAATAGGATCCCCAGTTTGCTTCATGTGTGCAAAATTCCTTCTTTCTGAGTGGTAGCAGAGCTGCAGTGACTCTCCTTGTCTGGCTCCTGTTTTCCTTGTGTGACTCTTCTCTTCTCTTCTCTTCTCTTCTCTTCTCTTCTCTTCTCTTCTCTTCTCTTCTCTCTTGTAGTTTTCTAACCTACTATATTGTTTGTGTCAATATTGAAACCTATATTGCTCACTCAATCTGAATTTAAAATCTGGCAGGTATTGTATGGCAGGCATTGTCAGTGGTTTTGCTGGGCTGGGGAGGGCAGACCTGGCTGAAGGAAGGCTGGCAAAGCCCTCATCCACCACCAGATGGACAGCCCAGACTCCTGGGGAAAGTGGTTTATTCCAAATGTGGGAAACTGAGCAGAAAATTTGCCTTCTCAACAAAGGCTTTCCTGGAGCAATAAGGTGTTCTGTTATAAAGGCACTTCATGTCAAGCCCAAGCAACAGGGGCAAGTTTGAACTCCTGCAGGTGAACTTTCAAAATACAAATATAAGTTATGCACTGGAGTCTTCTTGGTCTGATTATGAAACACAGCTAATGCTATTTTTTATTTTAATGGTGCATTGATGACCCCGGTGAATAAAATGTGTATGTGTCTTTAAAGAGCCTGGAGTTACTTTCAAGAAATATCAGGGATGAGGAAATGCAACTTCCTAGCTCAGCAGTTTAAGTACTCAAAACAGAAAGAAAACTGGTAAATCTTGGCCAAGGTGCCAAAAATGTGTTCCATTTAGGTTTCAAATCCATTTGTGTGGAGCTTGCATCTGCTCATCTCGAGACGAATAAGGCACTAAAATGTTGAAATGACTGGAGGAAAGTTGTTTTTTTGCTGGTTTTGGCAACATCCCTCTGCCGCACAACATCTGTAATAGAAAGGAAACAATTAGCTGCCCAGAGGGCTGTCCCCTCAGTGACAAACACGTTCTCAGGTTTTGTTTTGCAAGTGTGTCCCCTGTAACCCTTGGTGCTCACCCCTGCGAGCAGCTCTGCAGTGCTGTGAGCGTGGGGATGGTGAGAGGCTGGAGACGGAAGGGGCTGCAGGGAGCTGTGGTTTGGGCCAGTGCAGAGGTTGAAAATGATCTCAGCTGGCTGCTGTGTTCTGATTCATATTATCAGAATTGGCAGGGCTGGATTTAAATCCCACGGTTTTTCTCCTGCTGAGATGAATGTGTGCCAGCTGGGGATCACATGGTGTGGGAGCGCTGAACAATAAAAGAAAGTTACTCGGGGTAACTTCCCTTTCCAGTTAATCCTTTTGCTTTTTGAAACTTTGTATTTCTTCAGCTAATAATTCACTCTAATATCTTTGTATTGTGCCCTGGAGCACGATACGTAGTTTATGTTGTTTAAAAATAGATTTTAAGTTATTCTAATCAATTTCAAGCAATGCAAAATAAACTAATGTTTTCATAACAATTCTTTAATGTCGACTCTTTTGGTCAGTACTCTGGTATCCTTTGTCCTGTATACTTAATTCTTGGCATAAATTTAAAGAGTGATTAGGAAATGCAGAGGATTTGACACGAGCGCCATGCATTAAAAAGGGAGAACAAAGCACCAACAGAAAAATGTACTAACTTGTCCTTTAACCTTGATGCTGTTTTAGTTTCAAACAGCAGCACAATGAAGAGTAACAAAACTTTCATAGTGGCTGAGGTATTAGACAAAACAACTTACAGCAGTCCCTCCTCCTCCTCTCTCCAGCAGTTTTTACGTTACATAAGCAGATTTCTTTGTTTTTCCCCTTTCCTCGTGAACAGACTTCACTCTTTTCTCTGAGCAGACTGGTTTGCTTACGCCTCTCCCCTCAGCACAGGCTGGCCCTCCGAGAGGAGGAGCATCGTGTGGCTGAGCCCCAGCATGTGAACTGTGAGCACAAACCGAGCATCTGGGGAGAACTCCTTCCTGGCAACTTGTAGGGCTTGTCAATGGCATCAATGTGAGCCTCTGGTGGGGTCACTGCCATTGCAAAAGCAGCTCCTCGTGCAGTGGTACTGGATTACGTTTGCAGACAATGTCTTCTGAACCAGGTAAGGCTGACTGGGATGCTTCTGGCAAGCTTTAGTCTCTTCAAGGCTTGGGGTGTGTTTGTGTCCAGAGACACCAAGAGTTAAACTTCATACTCTGAGGCAAATAAACCGGTGAACATCAGCTGCCTTGTGATGCAATACAGCTGGAATGCTCTGGTGGATTTTTCCTCCTATTTGCAGTAAATGAGCTTGAAGTCTCCTGAACGGACTGCCTGGTACATCTGCCACACCAATAACCCCGCTGCTCTGGGCTTGTTTTGCTGCTGCTTTCACCAGCTCAGGACTTTCTTAAAAGCCAGTCCGTTTTCTGATGTTTGTAAGTGGTTTCAGTTCCTGGTTCATTTGCCAGATTCACTGAGCTATGTTCATAGCTGTAAGGTTTCTAGAGAACATATCTATAAGAAAGCATTACCTCTGAGATTTATATCCTGCATAAGATTTATATCTTTGTTTTAGGAAGTAGGTGTACACTTATGACTTATAGCCAGCTTTTCACCTATAATGTTGCAATAATCCATTTAACTGATGCTTATGCTACACTTAATGTATAGAATTTGCTTCCAGAATTTTAAAAGAAACTCACATTTTACTGCACCATCCAGTGAAAGGTTTGGATTTTCCCCACTGTATGCTTGTAAATGAGTTTTAAAGAATACTATTCAAAATACTGCTTTACTTCTGAGTGCATTTTTCAGTTCTGAGAGAAATTCAGCTTGGGGTAAGTTCAGTCAAAAGGCATACCCAAGCCTAACACTTAGTGTAAAACAGCAAGTATTCTGAATTAGGTTTTTCACAGAGAGAGGGGTGAAGCTGATCTGTGGAAGGTTTGGGTTTAGCATGCCAGTCTCCCTCTCTGGAAAGCCCTCTGAGGCTAAAGAGAGGGAAGGAAGTTGCCAGCAGAGTTTGAGATTTGCTAGAGAAGCTCAGAGTAGATGTATGCAGATAGCTCTACCCATTTCTCCTGATTTCAGTACTTGAGGGCATCTGCTTTTTTAGGGGGGTACAAAGAACACTTATTTAAAAAAATTGTATTTGCTCCTTATCTTTTATGAGCAAGTTTGAAACTGCCCTTTCCCCTCTAGCATTTAATAATCAACTAAAGGGATGGGAATCACAGCTTTCCTCCCACTCCTTAAATACCGTTTTGTTGTATCCAGAGAAGAATTTACATGTGGATCTAGGAAACTTTCTGATCTTTCCCTGATCTCTCTCTTTAGAGCTGTTCTCCAGTGTGTATCCTTTTCCTGTAAATGTGACAGGAACCCTTAGGGATCTTTCAGGAAGGATCATGTGGTGTTATAACTACTATTTCCTCTTTCCCTTTGGCTTGCTTTCAGTCTGCAAAGGCCTAGGCCTACAGAATTCTTACAGTGTAACAGTGGCAGTCTGAAGGTCAAATAGAGTGGTGAAGCTGTGACATTTGGGGGTTTTTTGAGATTAACTATGTGATAGACAAATAAATTTTACAAGCTTTAAGGTGATGTAAATTATCCTATCAGGTGTAGGAGACCTAGGATATAGACAGTGCACAGAGAAAGGGTGACAGCAAATAATTCCAGTCTGTGTGGGTTTTAAATCAAGTGGACAGATATCCCTGGAGCCCCCCAAACAGTGTCAGAGAAGCAGTGAGTCTATTGCTGAAGCGTTGGCCGCCTCCAGTCTGAAACACAAAGAAATCCTTCCAGTGCTCACTGCTGGACTGGGTGAGAGGGCAAAAGGAGGGACAGTACCTGCAGGAAATATAAATTCACATATCAGTCCCTTCATTGCTATCGCCATGGGCAGTTTGGGCAGTTGAGTGTCTGCAGGGACCTGAGCAAAGCAGTTTTTCCAAGCACTAAAGGCCACAACATATATGGAAAATGTACCTTTCCTGGAGTGTTGATGTTTTTGAAGACTCAAACTTTATAGATTTATATTCTTTTAGTAATAGCATTCACTATAAGGGAAAAAAACTGATTTCAAGCAATGGCTTTTCAAAGGGTCATTGAAACTGTGACTCAGAAGTCAACAGGGACTCCAGTGTTTTCATTAGTGCCACCATTATGCTTTTCTTTGTGCCTGCAGCGCTGAGTCTTATCTTAGTCTTTTTCGTGATGCGTGGTGTATAAACAGAAAATGTCTGTTGATTTACACCAATGCTTGTAAACTCAGAGTATTTGTTGAGTCTACTAAAAATTCATAATATTTATGCAATTGTCCTCTATCTCTCTCCTTCTGTTCTGGGTTTATAGTTATTATAAAACAAAGAAGTAAGTTTCTTCAGTGTTAAGAGTTTGGAACTTTAATGCCTGTGTACTTCTAACAGTTTTTGACAGGCAATTCTCAACCTTGAGAAGGACAGGTGGTCAGGAAAAACAGTCTTTCCTTTACATTGCCATAAGATATTTAATGCATTATGGTTACTCTTGCTTGCCTGTGAAAAACCCCTGCAGTCATGACCCACCACTGTAAAAAAAGGAAACAAAAAGAAGGGGAGGCAACAGCTGGTTTACGTCATCTGAGGTGGAGAGGGATTGGAGCATTGCCAAACCTTGTATTAGAAAAGAAATTAAATGCTTAACCTTAAACAAATGTTATTTTTACGAGTAATTTCGTAGAGTCTATTTGCTCTCTGTTTTGGAAAACTTTATTCCCCATCATGCAAGCCATCCACTTTTTTTAGTGACTATTAGAATGCTCTTTCTACTGATGCCAAGCGCTGAGGCTCTACGGAGAGCGCTAAATATTACCTAGGAGTCAGCAACATTCTGTTGGGCTGCAGTTCTGTGAGCAGCTCAGTGATCCAGTGGGCAGCTGCTGCCAGGAGGCTGCCAGGTCCCTTCCTGGGGCTCTTGGGCTCACCCAGAGCCAGCTCAGCTCGTTCCCACTGGACAAAGCTCTGGTGTCAAAGCCGCGTCCGCTCGCCCGGGAGCTGTGCGCGCTTACCCCGACCTGGAGACAAACCCAGCCAGCCCTGGGGTGGGTAAGAAGGGAGCAGTGGAAATTCCAGGGATGTGGAGGGATGGAAAAAGTGGAACTTCTCATCGTGGTGGGGGCTGCTCACTCTGCAGTTTGGGTGGGAACAGCCTGTTTTTTGGTCTGTCCTGGGGCCTTCGAACATTTGCGTTTTGAATGGTTGCACATCCTCAAGCTGTTTTGGACAAAACTTCAGCCATTTCAAAATTATTTCTCTTCTTGGAGTCTAGTTGGCCTTAATGTATTTTTTACATTATATTACTTTATTTTTTTTTAATAGTATTTTCTATCCATTTGCACACTCAAAGATAAATATTCATAGGAATAGTAAGCTTTTTGGAACAGTATGATAAATTTTCTAGTTTGCATATAAACAAGATGTTTCAATTGTCCAGCTTTTTATAAGTTTTAAGAAATGACATTCAAAATTCATCATACAGTTGTTTTTTTTCTTATTCTTTATTTAACGTATAAGATTTTAAATGGAGGTCTAGAAAAGAGAGGAGAGAGAACTAATTTTCAATTTTAATCTCTCAGCCTGTTCAGAGCATTAAGTGTAAAGCTGTTTCAATCTGTATAATGTTCAAGGGGCAAATGCATTCACGTGCAGGTCTGTCAACCTGGAGTGAATTCTGTACAAAGAGTGGTCATTTCTGGCAATTAAGGGCTAAGGGATTTTTTTCCCCATTTGGATTTCAGGCAACTTGTATTTGGCTTCCTTACATAAGGATGATCATGAGCCAGTGGGTTACTGTGAAATGGTGATTGGTTTCTTGTTCCTTACGGAAAGGAGGTGATGTAAAAGCTGGCATAATTGTGCTAGGCTTTAAAGAGACTGGACAAGGAAGGTCCTTCCTGAATGATTACACAGGAAGGCTCTAAATGCACTTAAACGAGGCTTTTTGTAGCTATTCTTCACTTTTTTTCCCTCAACCAGGTCAAAAGCAGGAAGCACTTGAATTCTTGTGAAGTGTCCAGCTTGGGGTTCTTTATATTTCTGGTTTGGTGCAGCGAGCATTGCCTGGGAGCTGCTTGTTTGGGAGCTGCTGGTTGTTAATGACTTGGCAGGCGGCTGGAGCTCCTGGGCAGCCGGGCTTGGGGCGGAAGGCAGCGGCCATGGGGCGGCCGTGGTGCTGCCCTGCTGGGGCCCAGGGCTTCTCTGCATCCCCACCTTCCTCTTCATCATAACGTTCACGGGTTTGCATTCACTTGTAACCTTTCATGTAACAGGAAGCAGGGCCTGGTGGCCTGTTGTAGTGCTATTGTGCCGTTAATACCCTGCTGCCTCCTCTATAATTAGAGCACATTGCAAACCATTTAGATAATGTTTGTTTTTATTATTTTTTTTCCCTTTCTGTCCCTAGTGTTTTCTCCAGCCACACTGAGATATGATTCAATAAAATCAGTATTACCTAGTGTCTACTTGCTTCTGGAAAGAGAATCTTGTATTCCTTTCCCTATCAATAAATTTGCATCATCGCCCAAGCTCCAGTGCATCTAAGGTGAACGAAAGCGTGGAACTGGCTGCTTTATTTTTTGGGCAGGGTGACATTCCTGATGGCTCAACTTTCCCAGACCACATGCTGAGGCTAGATGGGTGCCAGCACTGGTGCACACAGAGGGGTGGGAGCGGGCAGCCAGCAGGAGGGAGGGAGGGGAGTGGGTGGAATGACCTGTGTCCGTGACAGCTGGCTGCTGGCTGAGCCCTGGGCTGTCAGAGGCTGGCAGGACACACGGACTGCTCAGCAGCTGGATCAGGCAAACAGTTTCCATCTGTCAGTGATAATTTTATTGACTTGTGTTGAGTGATTGACTTCTTTCTGCATCTTTGGCTGTTCTGCATTTTGGATGTACTATGTTATGTATTTATTTCTTTAAATTACTTCAAGTGTGCCTGTGTTTTACAGCTTCTGCCCAGATCTTCTGCAATAATACATCAGTTACAATCTTCTGTAATTAGATACTTTATTTTTTTCCCCTTTGGGTCTGTGGGGGCATTTTGCTTTGGCTTGTTTAGCATCCTGTTTCTAAAAATGTTTTCATTTAGTCCTTTTATCTACAGAAATAGCTGATTTCATATCTCAAAGCATATGGATAGTTTCCAAAATAGCTCTGAGTCGAGATGAAATAACTTCTCAGATAACTGGGCAAAGAACAAGATTGAAGTGTCAGTGACTTGTTAGAGAAGTTCAGAAGCAATGAATACCGTGCAAAATTATGAAATTTGTAGTTAGCTCAAATTTCTCTGAGCACACTGATATTTTATAATGGGTTATGAATTATAGAAGGGGAGATCTTTCTGTCACTGTCTGAGTAATCCCTGCACTTGCCTGGTAAGTATATGCTAATGAATCCTCTTGAATTATTCCAGTGATTTGAATGAGATAGTCAGATGCATTTTCCCTTCAGCTGACCCCAGTATTGCAGGTGCCTTGCTTAATATGAAGTTAAATTGGGCTGCCCAACATGGTGTCGTTCTGTTTATCTGATATATAATAAAAGAAAGAAGACAATAAATCATCCTAAAACTCAACAAATAAAGTGAAAAACCCACCAGATTCAGTGCAACAACCCTTGCCCAGACAAGTGATTCTTCTGTGATCAGAAAATCTGTTTTTACAAATGGGGTGTCTTGTTTAGTAAATAGGAGCTTGGGGCACTTAGTAAGTGATGATTGCCATCTGTGCAGAATGTGCTGGTGACAAAAAGTTAGTGAAAATTTTCATTGTTGCATAAAATAATAGTTGAGGAGACATTGCTCACCTCATGCAGTTCTGTGGAGAAAACTAAAATGAAAAAATAATTCTGGGAAAACGTGGAGGAGGCGTGTCCTGTCAATCTTTTCTTATGGTAGGCTTCATAATCAAAGTGACTATTAATGCAGTAGGAACTCCAGAAAGCCACACAAAACTTGCTCAAGCCCTTCCTCATCAAACATGAAGGAAGCTGTAAGAAGAGCAAGGGATAGGGAGGGGAGGAAGTGGCCCCCAGACACAGAACTCACCCCATTAATGTGCTCCCATTACCACGATGGGGGAAGAGGTTGGCAGATGTAATCAGGACGCTGCTGTGACTTTGTGAAATGCTGTCATGTGAGAAGCAGCTCTCCAGCTGAAAGTTGCCATTGTGAGTTATGGCACTGGCAAAAGGCAGTGCTGGCCAGGAGGGAGGAATTGCCTGAATTTTCCTGGTGCAGAAATGAGACTGTAACAGAAGGGCTGCTGACTTGGGCTGCAGGGTCAACTTGCCCTGCCTGTTCCTGGAGTGATGGAGCTGATGATTATCCTTGTACCCATTTTCTGTCTTGTTTTGTGGCTTTGGATCCTGTGGTTCTTAGCTACATGAAGTTCATGGTACATGGCTGTAGGGTCAGGAGCTGTATTCACTTTTAAGTCTTGTAGTTGTAATAAAAGCAAAGAAAAATCATTGTCCAAATCTGCTGAAAGATTTTGACATTATTTCATGAAGCACAAACCATTAAAAGTCTCTACAAGTAAAAGAATACTATTGCTTATTTTCTCTCTAGACTTTGTGCTTGATAATACTTGTTCAAAGGCTAAAGTGAAAACAAGGCTTTGAGGGAACATATTGTAATACAGGAACTAAGCTTGTGGAAGAGGAGTAATTCATTCCTCTGAACAGAACTCCTTGCACTCGGAGCTCTCCCTTCAGTCATGTGTTTCTGGAGATGTGGTTTGAACATTTATTTTCTCTGTGTACTTAAGAAACCCCCAGTATTCATTAAATAGCTGACGAAGTATTCTACCATCAGCAAAACCATCATCACAGTGAGTACAAGTGTAGGTGAATAATAAAAACCTCAGTGAAGAAATGGTGTTGTTTGGCAGAGGACCTGTCATAAGCTTCTATTTTCAAACTACAATCATTTGAAGTTCTGTACAGTACTTTTTTTATTAATGGAACAGCATCAGCAGTGCATGTTATATTATTGTGCTAATCTGAAATTGAAACAAATGTTGAAAGATAATCCCATTAATTGTTGACTCATTTTAATAAGACTCCCAGCAGATGAGCAGGTTGGCCTGCAAGGAAATGATTATCAGAGCCAAAAGAACAAAGATTGCAGCCAGACAGGACAACAGAGTGAAGCACACTGAGTCTGCCTCTTGTAGCCAGCATTGGCAGGACATTTGTAGTGACTGTGAATTCACCATTCACTTCCTTGCTTTGTGTGATTCACCGTATGCTGAGACTGAGATCAGGGGATTACTGATAAATCTGATTTAGTTAATATTTTGGTACTTCATCTTAAAGCTTGGGCTTTATAATCTTGAATTTGTTACTTTAAATATGTATTCTACTTCAAAGTGGTGGCATCCATAGCAACTCCCATCTTTTTGGTAGAAATTACTGAAAGTTCTATTTCAGTCTAGAAATGAAAGTTGCCATGAGAAAGATGCATGATTTCTTCCAACCAAAACAACTGTAATGCTTGGCAAAACATGGGAAAAACAGCATGGAATGAGCTAGTCTCCTAAATACCTGCAAATCAAACCAATCATCTTAGACCAAGCAGATATGGGAAAATTTGATGTTGGGTTCTGTCACTGATGCACTGCATAACCCTCCTCAGTTTATTAAAAATGAGACTATTTCAGAAGTTGTTTCTTCTTTTAAAATAATTTGGGTGTTGTCCATGGTTAAACTTGCTGAAATTTCTTTCACTTTTCCTTCTGTATTGCTGCTCTGTGTATTTGTTGCCAGTGGTTCACACACTGTTGTGCATACCACAGTCTGGAAACCTTTGCTCTCTGTTACTAAGTAAGGTACCATATCTACCAAGAAGTTAAATATTTTCTGGTTCTTGGCAAGTATCATATAGCAAGTATTTGGTCTGACAGTTTGAAATTCAGTAAGGTTTCCTGTTTAACTTCACTATCACATGTTAGGAGTGCATTCACAGAGGTCATTAAACTGAAAGAGCAGAAATATTTATATACTTTTTGCAATCTACAATTTATATGTACCATGTTCACTTGAAGATTTATTTACTCCATCCAGAAAATGCTATGAGAGGCAGGTAATATTGGTTTGGTAGTTCTATTAGTGTTTGTATGCAGTGAGAAATAATAGTTTTATATGGTTTGAATCTTTTTTACTCCCAGAAAATGGTCTACCTTCTTCTGTTGAACTTAGAATATTTTTGCCTGTGTCTGGGGAATAGCTCTGCAAGGAAAAAACCCTACATTTTTGCATTTTGTTAGCATAGGTATCTGAACTAATCCTTTAAAAGAACCTGATCTGCCCCCTATCCTTTGCCAAGATTCCATTTTTCAAAGATAATTCTAAACCGTCTGTTATTTGCTATTTATTTTTCTGGCCAGCACCTTCTTGCAGGAAGAAAACTAATTTATTTGGTGAGACAGCCCTCCTGACTTCAGCAAAAGCTATTTTTTTCTCTTTTTGCAGTGTTTGGTTGTCAGCTATTTACAATATTTCAGCAATGGCTCACCACAGTAAAGGCTGGCCTGATGTTTAACCTTTTATAGCTCATCTGCACAGAATATCAGTGTGGAGTTTCTGCACTATTCTGAAGCTGAAAACATTCACAATTCTACCACCACTGCAGTGGGAGAGGTGAGGATGTATCAAAGCACAGCTGTGTCATTAACTCAGAATGATAGCTTTTAATAGGAATTGGAGGAAGGAAGATTTTTTTTTTTTTTTTTCATGAGAGAAATGTTGACTTCCAGACTTCCTACCCTCCTCCTTCATACTCTTAATTCTCAGATAATTTGAGCTTAGTCCAGTTGTTACTGACATTGGGTATACTTGAGCAGTATAAGCCGCAGGAGCATGTCAGCTCCCCTCACAGAAAGGATAAATCTGTGAAGGGGAAGTAGCAGGTTACTTGAGGCTTAGGTTTGAGGGCAGGTTTGGACACAACTGTGTGCAGAATCTGTGACCTCATGCACTGGACGTCTGGCTCGGCCTCAACATGTGGTGCTGTGAGTGAGAAGCTGCTTTGCGCCTTCTTGTTCGTGACCAGGGAGCTGCTGCTCGCTCTTGCTGTGCCCTTGCCAGCCCCTGTAGTGTTTGGTGAGTAGCTGGGTGGCTTGGAGTACTCTCTGCTAGTGTCAGTGTCACTCAGCACTCCTCTGAGCTGCTCAGGAGAATATCTGGTTTGGTTGCTGTGCCTGAGCCAGTGCCTTGGCAGGGTCTATTTGCTGAACACCCACTTCTGTCCAAGGCTGGCTTGGGTGAGGCTTTGCATTGATGTTACATGAGAAGATCCAGCAGTAGAACAGCCACAGCCACTGGGGTAGGTGCTCTTGGGACTTAACACATGGGGCATGCATAACTATATCATTTATGAGAAGTAATTTTCATCCTTTAATTTTCCCTCTTATCATAAGAGATTAAAACTTCCCCCATTGATTTTGTTTTTACATCCAGAACCACTGCATTTCTTTCATTCAGAATGCATGAACAAGAGTGGGATCACAGTGGCAATAAAAATTAGACAGTGCTGCAGCAGAAGAGAAGCACTATGTGCTTGGAAGTGGGAATGAAAATAAATGCAACAGAAGAGTTAATGGTGTTGAGATTGGCTTATGGAGCTGCTGATGGAGGACCCATCAAATGCTAAGACATTAATGTAACCTTCCTGAATATAAATAGGCCATGTTTTAATCTTACTGGCACTTCAAGCCGGCTGCCTGTTTGTCTAAATGTTCATGGATCCAAGTTACTTCTAATTAAAATGCCCTGAAAAAAAAAATGTAATGCATCACCTAGCTTGAAACATACTTGCAGATGCAAGCATGTTTGCAAGCATTCTAGCTTCTCATTTCCTTGCAGATGATAAGCAAAGTAATTAAATGCTTATCAAATTTGCACTGTTTATTTCTCTTTTCTATTAGCTATTATTACCTCTTTCTCCCTTACACTTCTTAATTCTTTCCCCACCTTTCTCTCCTCTTCAGAGTATTTAATTATTCCTGATTAAAAGAGGGAGGGTTTAATCATGTACCAGTCAACACAGCAAGTGACTGGTAGTATTTGGTTGTGCATGGCATTTCTGACTTGAGGTAAAATTTCTCAGTTTTTATTATTTGTAGGAGTAGCAGAAGTGCACAAGTGTTTCTTTAATCAGGTCAGAATTAATCATGGTGGAGTTCTACTTCAGCCCAGTGCAGGTTTTTGCAGCATGTCTGCATTTTTGCATATCTAATGGGATTTTACAGGGCAACAACTGTATTTTAAAAAGGCAAACTGTGTCACTGCTTACTTAAGCCTCAAGAATTGAGCAGCCCTACTGAAATGCATGCTCCTCATTGTGGAGCAAGTATTTGGGCTGAATGTTGCATGTTTTGGGCTTTTGTTGTGACAAAATGTATTGTTATGTTACAATACACTTGAATACAATACGCTAGATACAGGAATTTTCACTATGAGTTTGTGTTTCTGCCACAATTTTATTGTCTGCATCACCTGGAAGGTGCTATTGTTCATCATTATTCATATACTCTTCATCATCATTGCCTAGAAACTAGGGCTCAGATTTCCATGAGTGTTAAAGGATGTGCTTTGCCCAGAGAATGTTCAGTTTTGTATAGAAATATGCTGTGGCTAGATTTTTTACCTTTTACCATTCCAGCTTTTACACAATTAACAAAATCACTAGTTTGAAATATGTGTTGAATGTCTGCAGCATGTCCATCTCGAGCAAGCATGAGAGGAAGGAGGATTTGTTTAATGGCTTGTACAACACTCACAAGTTTGAAGTCGCTCTCTTTCCCCACAGCCCCATGTGCTGGGTTGTTGGTGTGAAGACAGAGCACATCTTGAATCAGAACACTTCTTGTAGCTTTTGTTTCCTGTAAGCAGCTGCAAAAATCCCATTCTAGAGAAGCACTCTTTTCTCTTGCTTGTGGTACTGTTCTGTCTTACAGTGGGTGAGCTTTACAAAATGGCTTTTGCCCACTGAATGCAGGTAATATTTGCCAATCTAGTGGGGACTATGTGATGCTGACCACAAAATTGGTTCTTAAGGCCACCTACTATTTTTGCATTAAAGATTTTTTTTCAGCTGTTGCTATTTTTGCTGGACTTTGTGTTAAGGCTGTGTGTGTGCATGTGTAAACCAAGCAGAATGAAAGTCTGAACAGCTGCTGAGGAACTGGGGTTGTGCTGAAATGATCTTATCAGGCAGGTCTAAGGAAGGGCTGCTGCTGCTGGGAGGAGCTGTCCTGTCCCTTTCCAGCCATATTCCCAGCTGTTCCCTGTGCCAGCAGCAGTGCTGGGGCTGCTGAGTGAGGCCAAACCCACCCAAAATGCACTCCAGCTGCCACCTGCCCCATTTCTGCTGCTCATCTCACAGTGCAGTGCAGCAAGGGCTGCTGCTGGCCCAGGGGAAGGAGTAGCCAGAAGCAGAAGCTGGAGCAGAAGGTGACAGGGAGGGGGGACCGTGGCTGACCACAGAGCAGCTCTGTTCTCAGCAGCAGCTCTATTTACTGGGCGTTACGTGATTGTGAGTGATAACCTTCAACAGGTGTGAATGCCTTGATAAAGATGTGCGTGCAAAGCAAGTTCCCATTCTGGCCACAGCAGAACCTCATTTTCTTAGGAAATCCTTATAATAAATAAGATAGTATTTTGATGGAGATTTTTAGCCTTGGCCTGAGCAGTTGACACAGCAATGGCCCTTACTGAGCTGCACTCTGGGAGCTCTGGATTTTGCAGCATGTTGGCTGACAAATCTGCAAACCAATTAGTTTTTAGTAAAGTCTAAGCCTTCACACTTTGACCCTCACTGCAAACTTATAACTGATCTGAATATAGATTTATAAATTGTATGCAATTGCCTACCAAATTTGTACAACCTACTGATCCCACAGGAGTTACTCTTAAATTTGTTTCTGAATTTAGAATTGCCCATTAAGAATGCAAGCTGCTTCACTTGTAGCAGTGTTTGTATGGGATTCTGTAGGAGAGGGAAATCCAGCCTGTCGGCTCTTAGGTGGAGACAAGGAAAACTTGGTGGTCCCTCCCTGTACCATCAGCTTGGTCTTTCTAAGAGCTCTCAGAACTCCCACCCCCAGGAGAGACAGATATGGCACTTGAAGTACCTTGTTGGGCTTTGAGGAATGCTGTGGGACAGAGCTGTCACTGCTGTAGTACAACACAACTTTTTGTGGATGGGGCTGACACCAAAGGAAACAGAGTCAAGGAATCTCTGCCTGAGATTGCAGGCATCTGAGACCTGCATCTGTAGAGTGGGGGCCCTGTTAGATTATCCTCATCACTCTGGAACAGCCACCTTTATGTTCTGGGAGATCCCTTGCTACTGGGATGAACTGGAAGAGGGGAAGATGCTGTGCTGCTGCTGCGGGTGTTGTGCATGCATTGTCACCTGGGGCTTTGGTAGCACGGACTGTTGATCTCACTGTTACCTCCTCAGGAATCTATGTTGGTAGAGGCAGCCTCTGGGTGCAAGGCTACCTCAGTGTCCAACAGGAAAAATAGGCTCCCAGGAAATAAAGAATAAATACTTGAAGGTATTGTTGGAATCCAGAAAATGCTGAAAAATCATTAAAAAGTAGTTGTAGCATCCCTTTCCATTGCTGTACAGGCTTGGCTGTATCTAGGGGTGGGTGAACTTTGCAGTGGGAGAAGAAGTTGGATGGGACCAGAGGGTCCAAACTCTGCAGGGGAGTTGTTGTTCAGAAGATGTAGGAAGATCACCTTATGAAATGGGTGAGTGGGCTTTGGATTTGCTTTTAATGGAAACATGCAAAAAAAACCCCAGCAAAGGCAAGAAAATAAAAAGGGTGGTAAAAAACAACAGGAAATAGAGATGCAGAAGCTCTACCCTAATTTTTTTTTTTTTAATGAAAATAATTATGACAACACCACAATAATTGAGTAATGGACTTTCCTCCTTTTCCTTGCTCCTCCCACAAAAATGTTCTGGAGTATTTTGGATTCAGAGGTAAATGAATCTTGACCTAAGTGACATCTCAAAGTCCTTCATACTATCCTTTCAGGTTTTTGATTGTGTTCGGAGAACCAATTTCTTTTAAGCTGGAAAACTAGAGTGCATGGTTTTGGCTTCCATAATTCACATGACTTATTGTAATAAGTGCTTTTATTACAGTTTCCATTGTTTGAATATGTTTTACTTAATATTTTCTTCCACACTTCTTATCAATAACAGCATATTGATCCTATGAATGAGAATAAATTCCATTCTGCTAAGAAAGAATTTCTCTCTGGCTTTGTGCTGTGCTCTTTTTTGTTTTTTTTTTTTTTTTAACTGCTTATAATAGGGCCCTTTCCTACCAAAAAAGACACAATTAGTTTAGCTGACTTTTGGATCCTTCCACCAAGTAATTAAATAAGTGTTCTGAATATATAGCATTTTGTACACATTTTGAATACAGAAATAGAATAGATGAATAAAAATGCTGGTTCTGTTGAACCAGCTGGTCCAGTTCTGTTGAACAAGCAACAATTCAAAGGGGAAAAATATCTGTTGGGTATTGTCATGTTCCTATGGAAGAGCTCAGGCTAATCATGGTGGAAATATATTCTTCATATCCAACCCTTCAAGGTTTAAACGACAGAACAAATTTCAGTGAAAGGCAAAGAGTGTTTTTAGGATGAGACACTTTAAGTATTTTAATATTCTCTGTAGGGAGTTGTTAGCACTCTAATAAATGTTCTTGTAGTCTATTCTAGCCTATACTCAATCCTGTTTCTTACTTTTGTATGTACTTATACTTTTACTTATTTATACTTATTTTCTATACAAATCCTTGTGTGTGTTTATTTTCCAGGCAGCAGCATCTGTCCAAAGCCCTTGATACTGTCCAGGGCTTGTGCAGCGGGTGCCACAGCCAGGCTCGTGGAGCAGAATGTACGCTACGACGCGGCTCAGGGAATAAATGGAAGTGTGCCACTCAGACAGTCCCCGCGCTCAGCTGCAAGTCCAAAGCCACAAGGTAAGTGCTCTCCAATATTTTTGTTAGGGAAGTTGTTCTCTCAGTGTTCTGAGAGCAGAGCACCTTGAGAGAATTGTACTTGAAAGAGAGAAAACCATGGGGCATAAGCTTGCTGCTGAAGTACAAATGTTCTGTAAATGCCTTGTGATTCTGTAATTTCTGGCTTATTTTTCAAAAGTATTGCTGTTTTTGAGCAGGGAGGTTTGGACGCTATTTTTAAACTGGAGTGTTTGACAGTCTGGCTTCAAGGCAGGGGTGGTGGGAAGATATTCAGGGTCTTTGGAGTTCTAGCAGAGATTGAGAGGAGCCTTCCTGCAGGAGTGTGTGGAAAGATGGGAACTTGATGTTTGTGCACCAAAAGCTGACTGTAATGTACACAGACTAGAATTAGATCTCCTTTCTCTCTGTTTCTGTCCATAAATATCTTTACTTTTAAAGGCAAAATAGTATATAGTAAATAGTAAAATAGTATATAGTAAATAGTAAAATAGTATATAGTAAATAGTATATACTATATATATATATATAATATATTAGTATATATATACCCCTGTGCATATATATACATATATATATATATATATATATACATACTTTATATATAGACACTTTATATGCACATATGTATAATCATACATATATAAAATCACTATTCATATTGACTCAAACCATCTTTTTATGTGGTCTTCTCAGTAATATATTGTTGATTCTGCTGTGGCTGGTCACAGCTAAGAGTCACTACATTCCAGAAATCTTGATTTCAAATCAAATCTGGACTGATATCTTTTAGAGGTGACATGCAATAGGAACTTTGATTATTTAAGTTTAAAAAAAAGTGAGTTTTGAAGGCATGAATCACAGTGCTGGTCAGTGCATTGAATTCTGAGACACAGTGCTGATAAGACAGAAATGAGAATTACTTACGGAAAACCAGATGTGGAGAGCTGACCCTGGCTGAATGCCAGGTATTCACCAAAGCTGTTCTATCAGTTCCCTCTTCAAACGGACAGGGGAGAGAAAATACTACAAAAGGCTCCTGAGCTGAGGTAAGGACAGGGGGAAGATCACAAACTGATTACTGATTAAGCAACATAACAAATTTCAGGGTGCCCCCCATGGGAGACAGTTCTCCATGAGCTGCTCCAGCATGAGTGGAGGTGCAGCCCTTCAGGCACAGCCTGCTCCAGCACGGGTCCCCCACAGGGTCACAAACCCAGCCAGAAATCCTGCTCCAGAGTGGGCTTTTCTCTCTCCAAGTCTGCAGGTCCCTGCCTGTGTGGGCTTCCCATGGGCTCACAGCCTCCTCTCAGGCATCCGCATGCTCCACCATGGGTCTCCTCCATGGGCTGCTGGTGGATCTCTGCAACCCCATGGATCTCCATGGGCTGCTGGTGGATCTCTGCAACCCCATGGATCTCCATGGGCTGCTGGTGGATCTCTGCAATCCCTGTGCCCTCCATGGGCTGCAGGTGGATCTCTGCAACCCCATGGATCTCCAGGGGCTGCAGGGGCACAGCTGCTTTACCATGGGCTGTGAGGGAATCCCAGCTCCAGCACCTGGAGCACCTCCTGTCCCCCTTCTGCACTGACCTTGGTGTCTGCAAAGTTGTTCCTCCCACATATCGTCACTCCTCTCTTCTCAGCACAGTCATATCTGTACAATAACCTTTTTCCCCTCCCAAATGTGTTATCACAGGGGTGTTTCTCCCTTCTCTGATGGCTCAGCCTTGGCCAGTGGTGGGTCCATCCTAGAGCTGGCTGGTATTGGCTCTGTTGGACATGGAGGAAGCTTCTGGCAGCTCCTCACAGAAGCCACTCCTGTAGTCCCCCCAGCTACCAAAACCTGGTCACACAAAGCCAGTAGTAGAGTACATCTAAATTGAGTGCAGAAGCTAGAATCACACAGAGTCATCATGTAGTGGAGTCAAAAATATCTGTATCACTCAATGGGAAAATGCACCTTGAAGAATTTTGCATCAGTCCTGAGTTTGTCTTAGAGTTAAGGGCAGGAGGAAATTCTTAGAGGTATCAAGAAAGTTTTGTTTCCTTCAGGAGAATGAGAGCAAAATAAAGCTGGTTTTCTGTGTGTTATTTGTTTTTACAGAACATTTGCCAGTATTGTTAACTAAACTAAGACTTTTTGCCAGTCATATGTAAGCATTACTTATTGAGGAGCCTTTCTGCACAGTTTACTAGGTCTCTGGAATTAATTCTTTACAGCAAAGGGAACATGTGTTCTTCCTAAGAAAAATATTTTAGAACTAATTAATGGATTAATAGAAATGTGCTATCAATAAAAAGATTTAAAGCCTTTCAAAAACAGAGCCAACACACTTATTATAAAATTTTAGCTATTAGATAAATTAGGAGTTTTATATTATTGGACCTCATTCATTCAAGTTACACAGCTGTTGTTGATCTTTCCTAGCCATGTTTCCTTTTGTTTGTCAATACTGTGTGCTCCAAAATGTGCCACAGCCAGGAATAGTGTGGTAGTCTAAGAAATGCAGCTGTGTAGACAGAATTCAATAATACCGTTGTAAATAGTATTTTGTGTCTCCTTTGTTCATGGCTCACTCTCCATTTAATAATATTAAGTATGTGCATCAGATGGAAGTTTTATACTATATCTTTTGTTTGGCTTTTTATTGAATTGAAGCAAAAGAAACCAGAATTAGTGAGAGAGGCATTTGGGAGACTAAATGTTCTAAGCAAACTAGGCTGCTCTGGTTTATTGGTTTAAAAGTGGCCACTATTTTTTTAAAGAGCTTCCATGCAGAGGTACAAAAATTATTTTTGTATTTAGCAGCAGGAAACATTTTTCCATATGATTATTCTAGTCATGCAAATACTAAGTGGCCTTTAACAGTGAAAGGAAACAAGATGACAGACCTGAATTGTAATGCCAATGTATTTGGTTGTGGAGGAACTAACTGCAAAATGACCTTCATCTAACCTATCAAAATAATTAAAATGAGAGACATATTTATGGCTTTGAGGTTGTGTTGCAAGTGTGGTACAACCATTTTCAGTAAAATTTACTTTATTAAGGGAAATAGAGTTTTAACATTGAAGAAAAATGTTCAAAATCTTGTACTTCAAGTGAACCCTGTACTTTTGTCTCTACTTGGTCTCTGAGAAGCAGTTTAAGTATTTGGAAACAGTTCACTCAGGGTATCCAGGTCAAGTGAATAAATTTCTGCACACAATCCAATATAAAATTCTTTATTTTCATTTTAATTTTTCCCCCTGGCATTTCAAGGAGTAAAAATCCTGTTTGATACACTGTCAGTAATAGCAGAATTTTTGTTCTCCAATAATTCCTTCCATCAATTTTTGTTCCCCAGTAATTCCTTCCATCAACAAGTCAGCAATTCATGTGTCAGATTTCTGTCTGGAGCAGAGTTTGATTCAGGAGAATCTTTGGAACAAATTTGGAGCAAAGCCTGAAACTGGCTGAAAAGGTGATGAGGGAGTTGAGCAAAGGAATTGGAGCTGCAGAGCAAAGCAGTCAGAGGCTGTGTGTCTGTCCCAGCTGTGAGATGTGCTGCTTTGCCTTTGCCCCAGTGCAGTGCATTCCCTGATAAAGTGGACTAATTCACACTGGAGGCAGTCAGTGGAAATAGCAAAATATGCTACCACATATGAATCCACAAGAGAGGAAGTAAGTTGTTAAATAATTTGTAATTTGCCCTTACCTACAAATATTTGGGTAGTCCTCTGAACTTTGCAATAGCAGAGTTCATGTAGAGTGACATGTAAAAATTACCTTTTTCCCCCTAGTTTCTTCTATTCCTTGCTCTTTGATCCTCTTGCATCAGTTCTTTTATGATGTCAGACTGCTAAATACTGGGCACTGAAACTGCTGTCTGTACCAGGCAGTTTTATTGTAGGATGCAAAATATGTGGAAATGCCAACACTTCTTCAAAGCAGTGAAGTGCCTTGTCAGTTCAAGACTGTGCATCAGTTGCTCATTTAAATTTTTCTAATGAGAGCCTAGGAGTACTTATGAATCTCCTGCTGAGGCTGAAGAGGCATTTTTGTTTGGGTTGGAGGTGAATTTCCACTCCAAATGTTGGCCTGGTTTGTGCTACTGTGAAATGATTAGGATGCAGCAGATTCAACACTTAAACTTTGGCATTCAGTTTTAGCTGCCTATCTGCTGTGTACCATGAATCCTGCCTTCCTTTCTCAGTTATTATATAGTCTGTGGTTAAAAGCTGACAGTGGCCTGGGCTTTAAAAAGCTGAGAGACCTCTTAAAGGACTGAAATATAGACTGTACTTCCCTGGCAAATGAAACTAAATTGAATGGAAGTGAGTGGAATTAAAACTGACAGCTGTTCCTAGGTAAGCTTCTCCAGTCTTGGTGGTCCTTTAAAAAACCTGCTACAAAGTCTCTTTTAAACTAAAACTGAAAAAATCCCCAAATTATCTCAGTGAAGACGACAAATGAGAGAACAAAAGACATCTGATTATTATTGGTCATCTCTCTTGATATACTATTGAAAGATTCTTCTTGTGACATGAAGTAAAAATATAGGAATGCACATCTCAAAGAGGAGATGACTTTTTTCTCTGTTTCTGCTGTGTTTAGGTTACTGGTTAGGTTATTTAGGTTACTGGTTAGGTTATTTAGGTTATTTCATATTGTTCTTAAGAGTATAAATCTTTGGCATCTATTCAGCAGTGCTCATTTGATATTCCTGGTGATGATGGATGACTCAGCCAGGAGAGCTGTAGTTGCTTACTACAGGAACTTTTAACTTCATTTCCATTGAGTCAAGGCATAGCAGCATTTTTAACCATTGAACACATTATACTTTTTAAGACAAGAGATTAATTACCTTTGCTTTGGAGTCTGCAAAGGTGGTTGTATCTTTTGGGCCATTTATATAGCATTACCTGACATTTCCTTATGTATATATGCAAAGTTGAATGCACAGGCAGGCACTGCAGCATAAATCTTGATTTTGGTAGCTCTGTACAGTATTTTCTGCCTCAGTATATGGAAGGGTTTTCTTTGAGCAGAATAAGCAGTTCATATCTCCTAATGAGCTCAAAATTCTGCAGTACAGAGGCAAAAGTATTTATAGACTCAAACAGAGCTCTGTATTATGCAGGTTACTACAATAGGGCAGTCTTTTCTCTTTTTTTCCACTTAAGATCCTTGCTCTGCGCACACTGAAAAATAATCTGATTAAAATAAAACACTACAGAAGTACATTGAGGAAAGAATTAATAGAATTTGCTTTCCATAATCCCTGTTAACAAGGCTGACCTTACAGGTAGGTTTGAGGGTTGTGGATTGCTTTTTTTTTTTTTCCTACACTACTGATTCTTTTCTTTCCATTGATCTTGTGACTATTCTTTCTCCATGGCACTGTTTCTGAACCATACACTAGCTACAGCAGCAGCTGGTAGGGGAAATGCAGTCTGCTAGGTGCTGATAGGGAGTAAGGAATAAGATATTTTGCTTAAGTGAACTGGCTGCTTGGTTTGTGGTTGTCTTCTGAAGACATTAAAGTGATTTTCAGTATATGGGGATTGTCCAGTTTGACATGAGGTTCCTCATTGCTTGCCATATGTGCTTAGCTGTGGTTTTTCAGCTGCAAAAGTTTGTGACACTTCCACAAAATGTCCTAGAATTTGATTTTTGTCCCAGTGGATCCAGTATAAAAATAGCTACCAACTAATTCCTTCTGCTTTATCAGTAGATATTAATTCCTTCAAGTTTAGTAGTTTTAATATATCCTTGTGAGGATTATTAACATTTCATGAGATGTACAGAAGAATTGAAGAGCTCTACTAGTCCATTGCATAAGAGATCTCCCAGGACTGGGGGTTATACAGAGTCCATTGCAAGAGGAAGGAATGTTCCTACACATTGCTGTGGTGTGTTTCGTGGCTTTGCAGGGGTTCCTCAGGGTGAGAGAGATAGACAAGAATCTTGCTTCATGATCAGAAGGCTGGATTTATTAATCCATGATATATACTACATTATTATTATGCTAATAGGAATAGAGAGAGAAGTTCAGAAGCTGCTAAGCTAAGAATAGAATAGGAATCAATAAACAAGAGAGCTCTCTGTGAATCTGTCCCAGAGAACTTGGTCCCCGATTGGCCCTTAATTGTAAACATGGAACATGGGCCAATCCCTGTTGCACCTGTTACGTTCCACAGCAGCAGATAACCATTGTTTACATTCTTCTTCTGGGGCCTCAGCTTCTCAGAAGAGGAAAATCCTAAAGAAAGGATTTTTATGAAAGGATGTCGGTGACAGTGGTGCTGGTCAGCAAATCCACTCCGTGTCCCCTTTGCTGTCCCCCTCCTCCCCGAAGGGATGGCAGTGCTTGTGATCAATGGTGTGTCCTGCTTTTCCCCAGCCTGCTGGTGTCTCCCTGGCTCAGCTGTCCCATGGCTTTGTCAGCACAGGGAGCTATTCAGTGCTGGGACAATTACGGGATGCTCACTGGCCTCATTCTGCCAGGCCTTGCCCGGGATCCCTGGGGAGAGGGAATTTGGGAAAAGCTGTTCCACTGCACTGCAGCTGCAGCAGGGCTGCATGGGGCTGCTCAGGATGGATTGCACTTACTGCAGACACTGAAGGAGTTGCACAATTTAATAATCTGCTTGTTTCAGGGTTGCATATAACTATTTCAAAAGAGCAACATTACTGTATCCTTCCCCAAACTTGCTTTTTTTGCATGTGTTAATAAATATAAAGCTTCTGAAGACTGAGGGTGCACATATGCACAGTAAAAGCATCCGACCTGCAATAATTGTCTTCCTTCTCCCTCTGATTATTTCATCTATCGGCCTTTGCAGTTGATAGGATTGAAGTCTAAAGATTTTTATGGCAAATTCATTTCTTCACAGTGTCTCTCATGGTACTTTTTAGACTGTAGTGATCACTGCAATCCCATTAAACTGCAATTAGGTTGTTGGAAACACAGACAAATATTGCGTCCTGTATTACCTATAAATTAAATGAAGGGAAGAAATGAAAAATTGCCCTTAATCACATGTAAAACTTCTTTATAAACCTGATAAACTTCTTCAAGTTTATCACCATCTATGATTAATATATTTGAAAGAATTTCTTAACATGCCTTTCAAATGTTGGTTAATGGGATTTAAGATCATTCCTGTGGTGCATGGGTTTTCCAGGTTAAGTTAGGAAGATATTCTAGCACCAGCAATGCAGGGAACATGGCTTTTCCACATCCACCTATTGTGTTCCTGTACTGGAGCTTCTGTCCCTACCACAAGAGTGGTAAAAAAGCCAATTCAAGTCCTCCTTCCCTTCCCTTGCTCACTGGCAGGTTTTATAGTTGCTGGAGGGCCAGCACTGTGTCCCACTGGAATGTGGTGCCTGTGGAGCAGTGCCTGAGCCCCTGGGACACTGGTTCCACTAGCAGGATATTGCCTACCCCTGCCAATTTATGCCTGCCTTTCAGTTACTTTTTTCCAATTTCATATCAAATGCTTTCACTGCTCCCACAGTATGTTTTGGGGATGTGTGTGGGAATGAACACGTGCTCTCAGGAATTAAGAACACTTGTTTTCCATCAAGTCTCTCCTTTTGATGGAGCTGGACATTCATTGCTCAAAGGTGGAATGCATTTGGGCCCAGTCTGTGATGTGCTTTTGTTGCCCACAAATGCTGCATGGTTGTTTAAAGTTAAAGATTTTAGTGCTGTTACTTCAGTTCCCTTATGTCTCACCTTGTCTTTTGTGTTCTAGTCACTGCTCTATTAAGTAGTGGCTGATCATCAACAATCTAATTAGAAGGACTTATGGCAAGGATGGGGAAAAAGCAAGAATAAAAAAAATGTTTTCAGGGGGAAAGGTTTTCAGCAGTATAATTAGACAAAGGTTCAGTGAGTAAGGGAATTTTAAAGCTGAAGGCAAATACCTTTTCTACTGATGATTATTACTGAGGTCACAAGGGATAAGGTAAAGAATGAGAGCACCAGAATTTTGGGACAGCAATTTCCTTTGTCTTTCCTTTGTGCTTAATTCTTTTTTATTACAAAATCTGCAGTCATAAACTTCTCATATGTATTTCCTACAGTACACTATGAAAACAGACTGAAAGAAAACAAGAAAACTCCCTAATTTTCTAGCTTGTTAAAGTAGCATATGGTTCAGCTTTTAGTCAAGAAATGTAACAAGATCCCTAATAACAAACAGTGCATGAAGAATTATATGAAGTCCTTGTATTTGTAAAGCAGCTTTGAGATTGAATAAAGCCAAGGGTATCTCTTTTTCATTGATGCAATGAGTTCTTTATGCAAAAATCTCATTTGTGAGAGTAACCTGGTCTTGCAGAAAGTGTCGCTGCCCATGGCAGGGGGTTTGGAGCTAGATGATCTTTAAGGTCCCTTCCAACGTAAACCATTCTATGATTCTGTATTCTAGAAACTCAGAGAAATACAAGTGATTGATATTTTGTTGTTGTTGTTGTTCTTTGCAGTGCCTCCAAAGCCAATTCATCTGCAGAAGGCAACATACCAAACCACTAGGCATAAAGCTTTAACAAACCAGAAACCAAGAATGGAGGAAGAGACACCTGCTGCTGTTTCTAGTGTCACAAAGGAAAAGTCCAGTAAAGTGTCAGATCTCATCAACCGTTTTGAGGGAGGCAGGTATGTGATGGATTTTGATTTGGTTTGTAATTCTGTTTGTTGAGGGGGGATTGTTGGAACTTGAAGCTGTTGATGCCTTGTGAAGGCTGACTTAGAACAGAGGCTGGGCACAGCTAAAGAAGAAAGTAGGGATTTATTAGAAGGCCTCAGTGGATGCATCTGGAGCAGCACAAGAGCCCAGCCAGGGCTACACCCCAGATGAACCCAAAATGGTCACTAAAGTCATGACCAGTCACTTTGCTAAATTCTGGTCCATTGGCATATTGGAGTTAATTGTCCAATTATAGCTTCAGCTTATGAAGTCCCCTCCTTCTTGTTTTTCTCTCTTGAGTCCACTGTTGTTTATACTCTTGCACCTGAAATTTGGATCATTTGTCCTTGGTCCCCAGCTAGAGAAGGAATTGTTTTGTTTCCCTACTCTGCGAAGAGAGCTCACCATCCCCTAATATGAGGCTCAGAACTACACACCAAAGCAGCACAGAATCTGAAAAATACAAAAGCTAAAACCTGAGAGGCATCACTGTGAGGAAGAACATTGGTACTGTGGTAGGGCTCACTCCTATCTCTGCTAAAGGACTTGATGGCAAAACTGCATGTGCTTTGAAATAGTGGGAGCTAGTTGTATATTTGGCTTAACAAGGTGTGCTTTTTCATAAGGCTTTTTCATTATTCCTAATTTTCCTTTAAAAGACAAAAAAAAGAAACCTGCAGTATTTTAAAAACAACCTGGAAAATGTCAGCAATTTGAAATAATTTGAAGCTAATTTGAATATTTGAAAATGTCAGCAATTTGAAGCTAATATTAAATACTTCTTTTCTTGAAGGAGAAAAAAATACTTTTATGAGCAAATAGAAAAACCTGAAATACTGGTTTTAATTTCATACTGTCTTAACTTCTTCAATTGTTCATGTGAAGAGGGTGAACTCTACAAATTATTTGTAGTGGTGTGGCATACATTCCCTAAGTGGCTTGCTTTGTAGTACTTGGTGATTTTGGTGGAAAAGCTCATTGTTCTTGAGTTTCAATTCTGTGGTTTATGGGAAACATATGGAACTTTGAGAAAAAAGAACCACAGTCAAAACTGCTTTTACAAAATGGTGTTTCTTGGGTGTTTTTAATTAGATGCACATGATGCATCTCTAAGTGGAGGCATTATAAGCTCTGAAACAGAAGTTTCAAATATATCTGCTCTGTACAAAGAGAGTGACTTTCCAGAAAGCCCATGAGAGAGGAACGGCTCAAGAAACAGTCCAGTGACAGTTGTGCATTGCAAGGTTTGGATGTGGTTTTTTATGTTCCCTTGGGACATGAAATCTCTTGGATCTCAGAAGGGGATGCCCCCTGTGGGAGTGAATGAATGATGTACCTGAATGCATGACCTGCTATGGAGCCAGAGTAAAAGGGCTTTCATTGAAAGAATTTCCCCTCAAGATGGGTGAAATTTAATCGTTTATATGGAAGCTGCTGAGCATTGCAAAAGTGTTTTTGTCCGTTGGAATAGAAATAATTTCAGAGCTTCATCTGCAAGAAACTTCTGTCATTAGGCAGAGATTTAATTACACTTGGTGATGACAGGTTCTCAGAGATGGGAAAACAAGATTACTGCAGCACTGGAGGTCATGTGAATTCTTTTAGCACCAGCCTCTAATCCTGCTACCACTCTGTTTTCCAGTCTTCCTCCAAAACATCACCAAGCTTTTAAACAGTGCAGTATCCTTAAAAAAAAAAAATTAAAAATTATCTTTTCTGGAAGAAAACTCTTCAGGTTTGTTGTGCCCTGCACCACTGAGCCTTACATTTCTTCCTCCTAGACCTGCCTACTGTGCTGTGCAGGAACTTCTTCCATATTATACAATCATAGGAAGCTATAAATAAAGAAATAAAACTTTCTTGTTGATAGACCTTTACAAGTAGGGACATTTTGTGGACTATGGGAAGCTGAGTTGTTTTTTTGGCAGCATCATTTATTAGGTGCACCAGTAATACCTGTCCAATGACTAAATTCTACTCAAGTCTATGATCTCTGCTTATGAGAAACTTTCATGATTAGCATGCCAGGTTCTGGATTATCCTGCTTTGCCAGTGCACGTAATTCCTGGTTTTTTGAATGAGCTCAACCCACAAAATATGTCTTCTGTGAAGCTGAAATTCAATTTAATTAAGGATCTTGAAATGGCTAGGTAGCACGTTCATGAACTGCAAGCTGTGGTTGTTAACTATAATAACTTATTTTCATTAGTCTGTACAGCCCACAAGCATGTAGGCATGTCAGAAAGTTAATTAAACCTCTTTGTGCAGGCAACTGAAAAACATATATTAATTTTATCCTGGAGTTAAGTTTATTTAATAAAAAAAGCATAGTCTTTACATGACTAAAGAAAAAGTGATTTAAACTTTTTTTTTGTTATATGATGGAAGAAGATAAAGCTAGTGTAAGTTATTTTTGATCTGTATGCACTAAAGTGCAGGATATGTTTGCAACATTTGTGTAAAGTATCCTATAAATAAGGACTAAAAGTACATTTTGTAAGCAGTTTTCATCCTTCCAGAAGATGGAAGTCCTTACCAGGAATAGTTAGGGGACAGTCAGGAACAAGAGATAATATGTTTAACGCAGAGACAAATTTTGGAGAACAAAGATCTTCAGAAAAGATGCAGCATGAAAAAAGGACATTGCTAAGGAAACAAAGGAAACTGGAAATGAGACAAAAATGTGAAGGTCCTCATATAATCTGAACTAAGGAAAGGGATGCTAAATGGTCTTGATTGATTTTGTTTGATTAATTTTTAATAATTAAAGAGCTATTAGGGAATGGGATATTTGTTAGTTTAAGCAGTGGACTAGGACTTGGGAAACCACAAGCCTTGCTCCATTTCTATCAATAACCTTCTGGGACACTTTGGGCAAGTTGCTTCATTTATCAGTTTCTTGGTTTCGTGCTCTGTTTCATGGAGCTAAGAATAGAAAAATTTAGGTTGCAAAAGATGAGTGAGTCCAGCTGTTAACCCAGCACTGCCAAACCACTAAACCACCTCCTCAAGTGCCACATCTTCACATCTTTTAAATACCTCCAGGGATGGTGGCTCAAGGTCTTCCCTGGACACCCTGTTTCTGTAGCCATGATATTTTCTGAAAAATCCTTTCCTCAGGATTTTTTCTCCTGAGGAGCTGAGAGGCCTCAGAAACAAAATGTAAACAATGGTTATCTGCTGCTGTGGAATGCAACAGGTGCATCTGTGATTGGTCCATGTTGGTTGTTTCTAATTAATGGCCAATCACAGTCAGTTGGCTCAGGCTCTCTGTCCAAGAGACAAGCCTTTGTTATCATTCCTTTTCTATTCTTAGCAAGCCTTCTGATGAAATCCTTTCTTCTATTCTTTTAGTATAGTTTTAATATAATATATAACATAAAATAATAAGTCAAGCCTTCTGAAACATGGAGTCAACATTCTCATCTCTTCCCTCATCCTGGGACCCCTGCGAACACCACCACATGTTCCAATGCCTGATGACCCTTTCAGTGGAGAATTTTTTCCTAATATCCATTCTAAATCTCCCATGTACATGGGATTCAATACACATAGGGATGCAATGGCTCAGAATGGGCAGAGGTCTGGGTTTCTGGTAAGAGAAGCTTGTTTGTAAGTGTTTTATTACATTTCAGGTCTCAGAACTTCCTAATATCAACACAGGAAAAAGAAGATTTTTTGGGGAGAAATTGGTTGTATGTTGCAACTCTCCTATTTCCCATACCAGGATTTTCTATAAGTCCATATTTACCTCTCCTCTCATCAATGCTTTGTTTGCTTGGTCTTTTAGCTCCCTGAACCCTAGCGACTTCAAGAAAGACCCCTCCGTTCTCCACATCACTAAATCTCAAGGAAGATATGGGTCCACTCCATCACCTCAGCCAAAACTCCCCTCCCAGCACTCACTACAGACACAGGGAACCAGTAACACTGACAGAACTCAGGTTGCACAGCTGCCCACGGCCAACGGCGTGGCGGAGCAGGAGGAAGAGGAGCGGCGATCGCCGGAGCGCGGCTCGGCCGCGTCCACCCCGCTCCCGGACGGGGCCACGGACAGCAGCTTGACCAACGGGGATGGAGAGAGCGCTCACACAGAGCCCCTGCCAGGTGAGGCTGCCTGCGAGGAGCAGGTGCTCAACAGCTGCCACAGGACTCCCAGCGGTGACGCGCTGCTCCCACCCGACAGCGAAACTCTAGGAATTGATGTCAAGGAAGAGCCAGCTGAGGAAAGCAGTAAACAAGATCAACCTGTAGAAATTAAGGTAAAGAGAGAAATGCTTTCGTTCCTGATATATTGCTACTTTTCCTATTTTCTCTAGGTTTTTATTTACAAAAATATGCTTCCAGGAGCAGGTCAGAAATTGAAAATATTTTGGTTATTTTCCCTCTGAAAAAAGATGAGAAAAAAAATCTTGCTTGCCTTTTCCCACACTCTTCCCTCCTTTACTCTTCTCCTCATCCCCTTGGCTCTTTCCCCATTAGTTATCTGAGGTTTAAAAAAAGTGAAACTCAAATATGTGTGCCTGTTTAGCAGCATGCTTCAGCTGTGCTAGCCTACAAGGGACACATGTTAATGGTGTATATGAAATAAAATGCCATGTGCAGTAAACTGTCTGACAGAGCTTCAGGCAGAAGAGTTGTGTGAATCCCTAACTTGGATGTGGTTGGCAAGTCAAAGCAGGAAAGGCAGTGGCAGTCTGCTAGTGATCAGATAGATGCAATGCTCAGGGTATACTAAATACATGCCTTTTAGCAAGGAGACCTTTTATCATGATGAATTTGAGCTCCCTTGTAAGGAAGATTTTAAATGCTTAAGCGAAGTAAGTGGGTGGACGGAAATCTGTCTTGGGAAATTAATTGCTGAAAAATAGTGCATATTTTTCACTTGTGAAAGTTTACTTGTGAGTTTCCCTCCTTGTACCAAAGCAGTGAATGTGATTAACAGTTCTGCTCCAGCCATCCCCTGTTTGGCAAGGGGAGCTTCTCCTCTTCAACACAGAGCCAAACAGCTGATGCTGGAAAAGCTCTGCACTGCTGGTCAGGGGTGCACCTGCAGCAGCTCACTTGAGTTTGGTTAGCTGGGGATCACATACATGCATGCCTGCAGGTAAATTCTGTAATTCTATGAGTGGGAAAGGTGGATGAAATATCCTGGGTAATGATAAGAAAGTGATGTGTTGTGTGGTTTTCTTTTTATTAGGGGTTGTTTTCTTCTGTAATGTTTTTTTTTCCAGTAATGAATGTTATGATCTCCACCTAAGCATAAGCCTGGGCGCAGTCCAAGGCACTTCTGGCCCTCCACACCTGTGATAACATTTCTGTCTCCTGTTGGGAAATGCTTTTTTCCCCTCTCTGTGCCTATAAAGTGCTGAATTCTCAGTGAGCAACAATGTTGAGCTTGAATCCAAGTCACGCAGTAAGGTGCTGGGAGCATTTTCAGGAAAAAAGCTGAAAAGGGAAGCAGTTCTGTTTTAAAGTTCAGGAAGGAACTGGGCAAATGCTAATGGCAGCAATCTTATTAAATTCTGTCTTGGAGCTGCTGGGACCAGCACATGTGATCTGTCTTATATTGGCACTGAGTCAGCTTGTGAGGTGTAGACTGTAACTGGATGTATATTGTTCATTGGTGCTTGAAGGGTACAAAACCAAGACATACCCGTGCAGGATGACTTTTAAGCTTGCACTGGTGCAGAACTGAATCTGTAAAACTGAGCTGGGTCACAGCAACCCTTCCTGAGATACCTTGTGCAGCAAGGACTTCCCCTTTAGTCTGGCGGGGTTGAGAAGTGTGTCTGCCACCCTTCACAGAATCAAACACTGATTTAGTTTGCATTAATGCAACCTGGAGATGGAAATCAGCCCTGTGGTGGTCTAAATAGCTGCTGCCATGCTGTCTGAATTATGAGAATGATGATGAGCAACAGGAGAGTTCTGGTGGAGCTTTAAGCAGTTTCTGTGTTCAAGCACACACTGATAAGAAGTAAGAGCATTAGACAATCTGTGATTTTGCTAAATGCCTACTTAGTCATTATAGAATATTAAAACTGGGATGCAGTCCAGCTGAAGTTGTTCCACACAGGATAACAGGACTCTCCTGCCCTTTTGATTAAAAATGTAAGTACAGTTGAATAAAAGCAAAAGAAGCAGATGCATGTGAGTCATAATCAAACTTTGAGTCTGATGTATGTATTTTGATGCTGATACAAAGTATTTTCTCTTGCATGTCATGTTTCTTAATTCAGGAAAGAGTAGAAAGTGGTGCTCTTTCTCTTTGTAAATGTGTACATGCACAGTAGAAGTAATCCTAAATCCACAACTGAAAGGGGTGAATTAAATTCGCGAGTGGTGCAAAACCAGTGCAGAAATTACTTTTTGGACTTGGAAAAGAAGGCTTGTTTTGAAATAGTGTTGCTCTTACAATTATTCCCCTCTCTCCTCCCCCAGTCAACATAGATTTGACTAAAGACAGATTATTGCAGGTTCTGGAAAAAGTTGAACAAAACTTATTAAATTTGGCAGTGATCTGAAACAATTTCCTCAAACATCCAGAGTAACCTTTATTTCTCTTTTTGACTGAATTAGTTTGAAGGTAATGAAACACAATCATAACAAGCAAAAAGACAATTAAAAGTTAAAACTTTCCTGCCTTGCAGCAGAAACAACTCCTGTCATAAAAATTGGTTTGTGTAAACTGCGGAGGCTGAATAGCACAAGAACATCTCAATCAATTAACTTCCTGAACAACATCTTGTGGGGAATCTGCTGCTGCAGCTAACTGAGGACAAGAGGACAAATGTGTCAGTGTTTGCTGTGAGACTGGTAGGAAACAGGGATATAGAACTGCCTGCATGCCACAGATGGGGGAGAATCCGCTGAACATCTTTAAATAAAATCCTTATATGATGTCTTCTTTCAGTGATAGTGCTGGGGGCTCTGATGTTTCAGATGCAGAAACCTGATGTAGGTACTGGATTTCTAAATGTGGGGTGATGTTTCAGTTTAGCCAGGATAAAATTTTTGGTTTTGCAAAATTAATTCTCTGCCAAGGAATGTTTTACTGTTGAAAGAGTTGAGAAGTTCTACCAGCTTCTTGATTCTACAGTTTTTAGCCTTCTTTACCTGAAACAAAGCTTTGTATCTTCAGCAACCAATATAAATGCATAAATCTTCTTGTGAACAGCCACTACTTTAGGGATACCAGAATCTTCCTGCTTTATTGGTTGCTGTGCAAGAAACAAGCACAGTGTAATATAAATTTTCTTTGTTCATACTCTACTTCTCTCACCCCGTCTGTGTTGTTTAATATATTCCTTCAAATCCCTCGGGGCAAGGGCTATGCCTGAGTGAGAGTGAATCATATACATCACTGTCATGTTGGCAGGTACAGTTTTCTTGACAGGAGATGGCTCCTGTTTGGTTTGGATAATAAGAAACTTCATACTTTCACCAGCATTTCTCACACTTCTCCTTAATTTCAGAGTTCAAAAGCACTTATTTTAATTTCTTAAGCATGCATAGTAATAGAATTATTCTAGGCATGAGCAACTTTGTACTAAAGAACTAGATCCAGCTGACAAATTTACTGTAAGCATTGGAGTAGAGATTCAGGTTTGCAGTCCCTGCTGATGCAACTCTTGGTCTCTCACATTGTTGATATTTTGCTCCAGGGATTAAATAATGTACCTGTGTAATATAAATGTTCTCTATATAGCACACTAGCCATTTCTGCTTGGTTTTATACATTGAGTTGCCATGTGTGCTGGATTGTCACAGAAGTTTAAAATGTTCCTTGAAATAATTGTTCCCTGAAGTTCCCCTCAACAACACCCCCTGCTTCCCCACTGAGGATGTGCTGAAAGAGAAGCAGTAGTAAAGTTTTCTGCTATTTTGCACTGATCTGACCCTGTAGGTGGATGTTCTTATGCTGGAATAGGAACATGCTGCAGGGATTAAAATACAACTCATCTGTGATGAGCATTTTTCCCCCACAGAGAAGATCCCTCTGTTGTGCAATTGATGTAGAAGGAAGGTGCAGGTTCAAGAATTGAGATGATGTCTAAGGTTGATACTGAGAGGATTGGAAATCTGGGCTCAGCTCGTTTCATGTGATTTTTTTTGCGTTTGTTACGCATGATTTTCCCTCTCTTAATTAGTTCAAGTAATCCTCTAAAAACTATGGGTTGCTTCTATAGCACTGCTTCAGGGAGAAAATGGGGTTCTGGGGTGAGGAAAAAAAAATAAAATTACTGAGGAACCAGTAACCTCCATGGTTTTGTGCCTCAAGTCCACATGTGAGATCTTTTGTAAATGGCTGCACTGAGCAGCAAGCTGCAGCTGTAATAGCTAATCTCCAGCTCCCTGCAATGTCTCTTGACAGCACTTAAAACACTGTTCTGCAGGTTACTGTGGTTGCTATGCTGATTTAAACAGATTTAATGAACAGCTTTGAAGTCACTATTGAAAGCCTGTTTTTAAGGAGGAGGTTTGCCATGTAGCAGTGCAACTGTGAACACTGAAGATTAGAATTGAAATACATTGAAATTTGGAATACTTATTGAATGCCAAAATGGGGGAAAATGCACTGAACTGCTTTAAATATGAGACTGTACTTTAATATTTGGTGTTCTTCACACAATTGTTGTAAAGGTACTTGCAAACGTTTATCATAGTTTTGCGGGAAGCAGTGTGCAGCTTGAAATCAGAAACCATTCTCTTTTTTTTTATGAAGAATTCTTATGGTTTGTCTAGCAATTACCAGTTTCCCATAAGCAGTGTGATAATACCGCCATTTATTTCAGGAAGACTCTGTTGTTGTTAGATGTGAACAGACAGACTATCACTAGATCTGGAGAAAGAACCTTGTAATGGGAGTATCAGTTTGTTGAGCCTGACACTTGCAAGCCTGAGGCATTTCCCTAATGTTTTGACATTGTAGAAGGCTGTCCTTTCATTGTTTGTTTTGGAATAATTTTGCCCAGCAACTTACAATTACATATTCTAACATATTTAGTTTAATACTGAAAATTCAATGCATGTTTTGAGTTTCTGTTCAGCAGAAGAATCTGAAATATATTTTGCTGAATAAAAGATTTTAAAATGAAAACTTCCCTTAAAATGCAAAAATTACTTCCATAAAGACTTAATGAAGGAGTCCTCTAATTGCAGTCAACAATTATTCAGCAATGAAGGTATTGGTGAACATAAAACATTTTGTACCACATTTTTCAATAATTTTGCTGTGCAAAGAACACACAGTTCAAATAAGTTCTGAAATGGGGCGGGGGTGAGCACTGAGTGCTCCCATCTGTTCCCTCTCACTCTGTAAATCAGCTCCTGCAGCTCTGAAAGGTCAGTGGTGCTCAGTTACCAGGATGTGAGCTGATCTGTTGAGTAGGGAGCTGGTGCTTTGGCAAAGATCCCTACACAGACTGGAAAATACTACATCTTCTAGGCTTTGAGTTTTGCTTCACAATTTAACTGATTTTTAACATTCTCTGGCTTTTGTATGTATTGATTAAACTATGGGAAATGATGTATTTTTCAGTTGATGTTTATTACTAAATGTTACAGTTGTATTTCAGTTTTTGGACAATAAGGTAGTCATAAGTATTTTCAAAATATTTTATTATTCTTAAATTATGTTTTCTTCCGTATCCTAAGAGTTGCTCTTCTTTTCCTCCAGGAGACAGATGAGCAGAAACGTCACAAAATTGCCAATGAGCTTCTGCAAACAGAAAAGGCCTACGTCAGCCGACTGGACCTCCTAGATGGGGTACATTTTTCTCATTTTGCTTTTATTGTGTTGCCGTGAATTCACTCAAATGTATAAGTGTGGGTATAAATTACAGAAGATGAGGCATGTTTTTCACAATTTGCTGATTCTCCAGTCAGTCATTTTCTGTTGCTTCATGGTTTTGCCTTTGTTTCTATTTTAAGAGTGCTGTATTTTTAATAAGTATTAGAATTTTGTGGCTATCAATGCAATATGTTCTGTGTGTGGGGATGTCACTTTAAGCAATCATGCTGGTAGCCAACAAGGAGGATGGATAACCATGTTTTGGCTTCCAGTGAATTGGAGTGAATGTTGCAATCACCCACTCATCAGAAAATTACTGAATCCTTCTAATTTGAACCACCCAGTCAGAATTTTTCTTTAGTTCCAAAGAACCTAGAAATTGCCCATTCCAAAAAGAATATCCTCTGCTTTCCCATTATATATTTAGAAACAGAAATTACTGTTCCTGCAAGGAAAGGGTTGGACTCATGCTTTGTACAATCTAGCTGATATTTCTTAAACCGAAAAGTCTGGACTTTAGAATTTTCCTTCCTAAGTCTTGTTTGCTTTCCACATAACACATATACACTTTACTTGGATGCCTCTAGCTTTGCATTGCCTTACCACAGGATATTTTTCTCAGGTCCAGTGCAGAAGAGCTGTACAAACAGTTGATGAAAAGTAAAAAGTCTCAACTGATACAATAATTGTTCAGGCTGCTTGGGGATCTAAGTAATTGTCCTCAAGAAAGTGGATTTACACAGCAGACCTACATTGTGATGGATGTATGGTAACTTTTAAAAGCCAAATTATTGCTGGGAAAAAAAAAGTGATTTAGAGAACTTTAAAAAAATAAAAAAATATGTTTATTTCCTGCATAGATTTCTCTGATGGGTAATGTACAATTATTTTCCTTGATGACTTTTTAAGTGCATTACTGCTATGTCTGTTTTCCAAATATTAACTGGAGAAAATTCTGAAAAATTAGTTTCAAACACAGCTGCTCAACTGCTGCTAATGAGAGGAAAGCAGACTAGGAGGGGACTGTTATATTTCTGAGCTTGGTTAAAAAGTTGTGTAATCTTTATGGTCTTCAAAGTAACTAGCTGTCCTGTTGGCAATGCACCAAACTGGGCATGTTTTAGAGTGTATGTGGAGAAAAATGGCATTTTTCCTTTTAAGACACTTTGGCTGTCTCAGTTGGGAGGATCAAAGTTGCTGTCTTCGGAGTCTTTTCTTCTTTTCCAAGTACTTACCCAGACTTTTGAAGCCTTTTCTAGGGATATACAATCTGTTCAAGCATGGGAGAGGGTGGCAGAAGGACAATGGCTGTCCAAAAGCATTTGGTTTTTTGTGATGCGCATATTAACAGATGCACATTTTGTAGCTGCACCTAGTCAGGTTTAGCCCACTGAAGGAGAAAAAATACATTTATTTTTTAAAGAGACTATAGTCCACTCAGAACTGGGTCTCTTCTGTACTTTAAATGATACGTGGGGACCACTCATAGTCTGTCAACTACTTTGATTTCAAAAGGATAAGGGGATACAGCATTCAAGGAAAGTGCTGGGGCTGTTGGTGATCCAAACATCATGCTAATTGCAAAGAACAGAAGAGTGGAAAATACTGCTGGAAGACTGGGGAAGCTGAGATGACGTAGCTGCTAAAGCAGACAGGATGAGATGTCTGGAGCTGCTCCCAAATGGCACAGCTTCAGCTTGGCTCTCCTTGTGTCAGCCCTGCCTGCAGTGCTCTCCTGCCTTACGAGAACAAAAGGGGGGGTGTCAGGAGAGGAGAAGCATTTCACTTCCAGAGAGGGAAAGGCAATGAATGAATTCATCACTACCCATCTGTATTATTGAAATGTTAATCTTGCCTCAGCTGGAGCAGGAGGGGTGGATGGGTGGTCTTCTATTGGTTAAATATAATGGGCTGATAGGTTTGTGGCTCTTTTTCTGTATTGCAGGTATTCTATTCCAGACTCCTTGAGGAAGCCAACCGAGGTTCATTTCCACCTGAAGTGATTAATAAAATATTTTCCAACATTTCTTCGATAAATGCCTTTCACAGTAAATTCTTACTTCCGGAACTTGAAAAAAGAATGCAAGAATGGTAAGAGGCAATTCACTGGTTAGTACACTTCTAAAACTGTGTCTGTAGAAACTCTCTTGCAGGGTTGAGGTAGGGAAAGTACCTTCAAATTAGCTCTCCAGGCCCAGGAGCCACTGTGAGTAAGAGAACATCTGCTCTCCCACTCTTCCTCAGGATCTGACTCAGCAGAGGGCTGGCATCATTTGCTCAAAATAAAGGACATGGATCATGAGTAATCTCACTGAAGCCAGTGAGATTGCTCATGAGCTTGCTAAATTAGGGGTTCAGACTCAAATTATGTGCTACCTGGTGAATTTATTGTACAAAGTTGAGGTAAATAACACAAATGAGGTTTATGATAATGCTGAAGTACAGTAACCTCTACATTTACTGCCTTTTGTAATAACATAGGACAGAATCTTCTTCTCTGTTTTACTTTTCTTTTTGAAATTAAAATCCATGCCAGGTATATTTGAGGGCCATTTTCCCCTCAGCTTTTCTTGACCTCTGTTTGGAGCCAGCAAGGATAGAACAGGTGTAAATACACTGTGTAATACTCATGTACAGATGTGGTGTCTTTATCCTGACTTGGGTTGTGTGTGTGATTCTGGGCATGTTAAAACACAGTCATACATTTTTGGTCTCTTCTATGTAATTAAAAAAAAAAAAAAAGAAAAGGTCTCAAACCATTGCTGCTTCCCTACCTTCTTTGGGAAAAAGGATAACCTCATTTAAAAAGAAATGGTAAATAGAGTTTCATCTAGTCATTTCACCTCAGCACTTGTTTGGCTCCTATATTCTATATTGTCTAGAATTTATTATGAGGAATTCAAATGTTTGTCCATACAGAATTTCCAGCTACACTGTCATATAGCTCCTTTATTATCAAAAAATACACCAAAAATGAAGGGGAAAACCCCGTTCTTTTGTAATATATATGAAAATCTTGGACCATGCAATGGTGCTTTAGACAGCAGCTGTACATCTTCTGACTCTGTAAGATGATCGCCCTTTAAATGATGGTTCCTTAAAATAGAATACTTCACATGCACAAACACATGGTACCTCTGGGTAGTCTATAATGCAAGGAAGTAATAAAATGTAAGCATTGTGAAATATAAGAACTTCCCTGCAGAATGGCTTGAGTAAGTAAAAACTACCCATTTCTTTTAACAGAAGTTGAAAAAATGTGATAGGAAATAGGAATGCCTAGATTGCACTAGAGTGCATGTTCATGACAAGTGGAGTTTAGATGTTTAAAAAACAGCTTACACCACATTATGGCAGTGCTGTGTGATTTGAAATGGGATTCACAGTGTAATCTTAAAATTCTGCTCTAGACACTTTATGGAGCACAGAATATGGGTTGCCTTACTTTACATATCTGCAAAATGCTAAACTGCTCACTGCTATGGTGTGTATAATTATATAGCTTCAAAGGTTGAAAAGTGCTTTTGCAGATAGGCTTTGACTCTTGGTGCAGAGCTAATAAATTGCCTCACAAGGATATTATCTTTTCCAAATTGTGTGAAAACAACCTTTGTGCTGTACCTGAGACAGCCTGCTTAAATGTCCTTGAAACACTGTGCTTTTGGGAGGAGTTAGAAAAAAGGGTGTAGCTGAAGACAGCTTTTTGTGATCATTGCTGAAAGTAAAATCTGGGGTAATTTTCTCTCCCCATCACTGGTCTCTGAAATTGTCTGGAATAATAGCTTCTGCCAGATACAGTCTTCTCAGAAGCTCCTCTCATTATACACAAGAAATTAAGTGTGTTCCATGGGTAGCTTTATGTGCTTCTATTATTCTTTATCTTCCAACAAAAAAAACCTGGATAAAAATTTCTGACCTTTCCTTGAGTTTTGGTTTAAATTGAAAACTTAGAGTAAAAATATGTAAAAATATGTAAAGCAGATCAAATGCAAATTCATTCTTGGAAGAAAAGGCAGTGTGAATCTAAACTTCCCAAGTGAAAGTGAAATTGTCTGGTAGCTGCATTTAGAATGAGTTGAGCAACAGCTGGAGCAGAATATCTCTTACAACATATGGCTTGGAAACACCAGAACCAGCGTTGTTGCAATATATTTCTCATGAAAAGTGTGTAACAGAGCACAGCAGTGATCCCATGCTGTAGAATCATCAAATGGTTTGGCTTGGAACAGACCTGAAAGAACATCTAATTCCAGCTCCCCTTCCATGGGCAGGGAGACCTTTCACTAGGCTGTCAAACATGATAATTAGATACAATATCCTGAGTTTTCTGGACCCAAGGATGACCAGTAGCAGGTACTTGGGAATAACATAAGAGCCCTGCATGATTTCAGAGACCAGCTTCCCACCCTGTTTTGTCCCCCCATTGCCAGCCCCAGCAGCAGCCCAGTGTTACACAGGAACCCTCTGCCCTGCAGAGGCAGCTGCAGCTGCACCAGTGTTTGACTGTCCTGCAATATTCACTTTTCAAGTATAACTTTTCTGTTCTGCATAGCTTTTCTCTCAGACAAGTGGTGTGTTGGAGTGGGCTGAAGAATTTTTCACTTCAGACCGCTATGAGAACGTTGATTTCAGACTTTTAGGAATCCTTACTGAGATACTGAGTTTCTGAGTCTGTCCCTGAAAATGAGACGTGAAATGTGCTTCCTATGGTAGTTCTTGGAGGTGCCTGTGTGCTGCTCCACATTTTTTGTGTGCCCTGGGAGTGCAGCTTCTCTCAGCCTCTCCATCTGCTACTTTCCTATTCTGCTTTATCTGAAGACGCCATCAGGAGTTGGGAAAAACGTGGGAAAGTTCCCACAAAAGACTGGAATCCGAGGGATTATCTTCCTTCATATGTTCCCTTAGATAATTAGTAATTAAAACCCAAATGTTAATACATGTGTTTATACAAGGCACAGAGTGGAAGCTCTACAGAATGGGTTTAGCCCTCAAACCAAACCACAGGTTAGATATTTTAAGGATTAAATTATGGTCAAAAGAAGATAATGTAATTTTAAGGACCTGCAGATAAAATAAAATAGGCCATGCTTGGTAAATAAAATCTTTCATGTCTTCAATTTCTAACTTTACTTATTTGAGTCTTCCACATGACCTGTGGTGCTTATACATTATCAAAGGGGGGTAGAAAAATTCTAGATTTTCTTATTTTAGTCGTCTACATGATCTGTGGTGCTTATACATCACTAAAGGAGGATACAAACTCTTTCTAGATTTTCTTATTTGAGTCCTCTACATGACCTGTGCTGCTTATACATCATTAAAGGAGGATACCATCACTTTCTAGATTTTCTTATTTGAGTCCTCTACACAACCTCTGGTGCTTATACATATCAAAGGGGATACAAACACTCTTTCTAGGTTTTCTTATTTGAGTCCTCTATATGATCTGTGGTGCTTATACATCATCAAAGGGGATACAAACACTCTTTCCTTATGAATTCAGATTTAATGCTTATGTTGGAACTCCATATGAGGCGATCCCAAACAGGTTCTCTGTTGAACACTTGAAACCTTTTATAACCTTGAGTGACTTTTTTTCTTTCCATTTTGCTCTGAGATTCCACCCTCTTGCTTTGCAGGACCACCACCCCTAGGATCGGAGACATTCTGCAGAAGCTGGCTCCTTTCCTCAAGATGTACGGCGAGTACGTGAAGAATTTCGACAACGCGATGGAACTGGTGAAAACGTGGACTGAACGGTCACCTCAGTTCAAATTCATTATCCAAGATATTCAGGTAAAGGGGAGAATAATGAACATCCTCAAGTGATATATAAAAATACATGTTTGTGGATGAAAAAAGGATTAAAGAGGAAATTACATACCAAATCCCTTAGAATTAAGGTAGTTGTTTTTATCCACTTCACACTGTGTTTTTCCCTGCTCCTTCCTGTGTATGCGCACAACCCATCCACAAAAATCCAGATTTTTCTCCTGCAAAATAGAGGAGCAAATTGTAAAGGTTGAAATATCTGAAGATAATGAAAATAATGCATTTTGTTGTAAATACCAAAGTAAATACCATTTTAGGATGAAGTGAAAAGGCAGTGCAACCCTAGATCCCTGCACTGCGTGAAATAATACTGTGTTTTCTCCCAGTAACGCTGAGCAGAGCCAGCTGAAGAGCCCAGGGATGCCAGTCTTTCCCAAAGGCTCGTTTCACACCCTCTGGTGCTCCCTGGGGGTGTCTCTGGGAATTGGCAGTGTGTGTCCTGCAGTCTGAGCACTTAGAAATAGAATGGAATATTTCTACTTAAATTTTACTGCTCTATGGGGTCTTTTGGTTGTAAGCCAGGGAATAAAACAATGTAGGTTTTAATGTAAATTTTGTTCTTATAATCTAATTGCATCTAAGATTATGGAAATGAATATTCATCTTAAGATATGAGGGAGTTGACATTGTAAATGAAACTCAAAGAAAACTTTCCCTCAGATAGGTAAAACATACCTTTGTAGCCCATTAGAGTCATTGTTTATAGATGTGGTCATGAACTGTTCTTATTAATTTAGAAGTATTTCTCTTGTGTGTTATCACAAACCTATTTTAAAATACACTGGAGTTTAAAAGATTTTTTTGGTAAGACTTTTTGGTAAGACTATCAAATACTTAGAAAATTTTTTACAGTTATTATTTGTGAAGATTTTCTGATTATCTGGTTTGGAAAAATAGTTCTGTATTCTTTCAGAAGATCTATCATGCATGCCTCAAAATACATTGTTTACGTTTCATCAACCATTACTTTTATTTTATGGTATTGTAATGACATTTTTGCCTGCCTCATTGAAATATGTTTACAATTTTTTAGAAGGAAAAAGTGTGTGGAAATTTGACATTGCAACATCACATGCTAGAACCAGTCCAACGCATTCCACGCTACGAGATGCTTCTAAAGGACTACCTAAGGAAATTGCCTCAGGATTCCCTAGACTGGAAAGATGCTGAAAGTAAATATCTTCAGGCCATTAAAGGAGCTATAATAAGATATTAGTAAGAGGATACTGTAAATTAAAGATATTTCCAGGAAAGAGCAAGTGAAGAATTACCCATGAAAAGAATGATAGAATTTCTTCAGTGGAATCATAGCATTCCTTGACAAAAAATCTGTATGAATTGAAGTTAATTTTAAAGTCATAAAGCCTTTAGTATTCTCCTGGAGCACAGAAGTTTTACTTCGCTTTTTGGAATAGTGTACAGGTTTTGATTTGTTTGCTTTGCAGATGATCAGGGCTCGTGGTGGCTTTTTAATTTATTTTTGTTGGCATTTTGGTTTGCTTTATGCACATTTGGAATGTTTGACTGCTACTTGTAAAAAAGTGAAGTTAGGCTCATTGTATTTTTAAGCTTCTGCAGGGAAAAAGCACAGCCCACTTTTAAATTTCGTCCTTTCTGTATTTACATGAGAACAGTTCAAGGTATTTGCATGGAGTGTTCAAATTCACTTGCCAGATAATTCTTTTAAATATTTCATTTTTAGTACCATTGCAGTAAACAATTATAAGATGAGCTGTTTCAACTGAAAAAATATTGTTTGACTTTCTGAACTACTTTGAGAAAAGGAGGGAGAGAACCATAACTGTTCTTGTCACAGAAAAATGTGATTCTAAGTACTGAACTGCTACAGTAAACTGCAATAATTCTCTTCTTCTTTTCCATATTATTGTTTCTATTTGGTACCTGACTTTTTTATGCCTTCCACTTTACCTTGTTTTCTTTTTATTGCTAACTGAAGAAATTTATTGTACTTTGAAATTTACATAAAAACAACAAATATTTTTGTAGAATTACCACAGTGCCCCCCCTTTTTCCCCCCTGTGTAGTACATAAATAAGTAAAAGTACAGCTTTTTGGTTTTACTTATTTTCTTTTTCTTCTGTTTAGAATCCCTGGAAATTATATCCACTGCAGCAAGTCACTCAAATAGTGCAATAAGAAAGATGGTAAATGATCCTTGTTTTCCTGATCACTTTTCAGTATATTATATTTCAGTATTTGGTCAAGCTAGGAGAGTGAATTGCAAATCTTCCCTCAAATGGCAAGAATTGGTTTCTTGGGTCAAAGTGATTGTTCCTACTTAATGTATTTATACAGCTCCTGGAAATGATAGACAAAATCTGTCATTGCATCAAATTCTCTCAAGTGGAAAATGGGACATACTTAGTTCTCCTGGCTCAAATCACTGATACTGCACTGAATTGTTAACCATGTTTCATCTGTTCTGTGAGTGCAGGTCAATGTTTGTAGAAAGCAGTTACTGTTTCTCTGCCTGATTGGGCTGGGATGATAGGATCTTAATTGAAATGTGAGATGTTTTGGGCAAGAAATAATGCAGACTGTATAAAACAACTGCATTTTAAAAATTACCAAGGATATAACATTTCTGAAAGTACTTCTAGCTTTATCAACTAAATTAATCAGTCAGACCACACATGCTGGGTACAAATATGTTTTCCAAAGCTTACAGTCTCCAGATTTACGCCAGCTCCCATCATTTAATTTAAACTGCATCAAGACCTGTGCTTTCAATTAATAACTTTTACAACTGTGTTTTCACCATAAAGGAGAACCTAAAGAAGTTGCTGGAGATCTATGAGATGCTGGGAGAAGAGGAAGACATCGTGAACCCTTCAAATGAGCTGATCAAAGAAGGGCAGATCCTTAAGCTGGCTGCTCGCAACACGTCTGCCCAGGAGCGCTACCTTTTCCTGGTGAGTGTGGGGGCTGCTGCTGCTGAGAACTTTGAAACCCTCATCAAACTGAAATGTAAGAGCTTAGGATCTCTGCCCTGATGGATTGGGCGTTGGGGTCCCAATAAGTAAGTCTCGTGGTTCTGTGGGAGCTTTATATCGTGGCAGATCATCCTCTCGGTGGGAATTTGAAAAGTACAGCCATGCTCCCTTACAGCTCCCTTGGAAGAGGTTTGGTGGAGCTTGTTGCTTCCCATGCATTGAAAATTGCTTCTATATTTTTGCTCAGGGGTCTCTGGCATGGCCCTTCTTCTGGTTAATAAAGGGTAGTGACAAGATGTTCAGATGATAAGATGATAAGCTCCTCCTTATCTGTGCTTCAAACAAAAGGAGAAATCATAGAATAGAAAGACTTCAGCTGGGGCCAGACAGCTGACTTAAATAATATTCCCTTCATATGAAAGGTGACAACCTCAAATGTGCTGTGTCTGTGATGCAGACTAGGCAATAGTCTAGTCAGGATTTCTATGAAATAGGATTCAGCTGAAGTGAGTTTTCAACTGAAGTGAATTTTTCTTTTCAATAATTAATTTTGAGAAAAATGAGAGAGGGGAAAAAAGTGAGAAAATTAAGCACTTTATATCTGATTTAATAACTGTGCTTTTAGGCTGTGGCTTTAGACATTTAGCCATTATTTAAAGTTCTGCTTTAGTAAAAGAATATATCTTTGTCCTGCTCTCTGTACTCTTTTTCCCCCCTGTGATATGGAGGATTTCCGGGAATTAAAGCTTTAAGAAATGTTCTTTTGTCTTGGAGAAAAGACAAATAATGTCTTCAAATAACATCAGTTACAACTTGTACAAAGCAAAATCATTTTGGTACAGGATAAATATAAATGTATACACTGAAGGAAAAAGTCCTTATTCTACAGTTTACAGTAGGTTTTGCAGAATTGGGACATGAGAACAGATTTGGTTAGAAAAGCTTTACACTGGCATAGAATATCTGGTCTCAGTATAATTTGATAATAAATACTATGAAGACTGCTGCACATGCAGAACAATTATTCTTACATTCACTGAAGCTGTCCTTGAATCCTATTCCTAAAGGAATAAGAAAGACAAGTTGTCTTGCATTAGAGCTTTGGTCTTATGTGTCAGCTGATCAGGAAAGAGCCTGCTTTCTCACCCACCAAGTCTAGCTTTGTGATACTGTCCAGCTCTCAGTGGACAAACTGTGGCTTTATCTGTGTTTTTCTTAGTGCAAAACCACGTGTTTATTTCTCCCCCCAGTTTAACAATATGTTGCTCTACTGCGTCCCCAAATTCAGCCTGGTAGGATCCAAGTTCTCGGTTCGAACCAGAGTTGGCATAGATGGCATGAAGATTATAGAAACCCATAATGAAGAATATCCACACACTTTCCAAGTGTCTGGAAAAGAGAGGACACTGGAGTTGCAGGCCAGGTAAGCAGTCTTTTTAGCCAGATCCTTGAGATCAAATATATACACACAGAAGAGTGGATTAACAGATTTGAAGAACGAGGCAGCGGATTTCATCTTAATGTTGGTGTTTTGGAAATAGCCTAGGCTGCCAAAAATCATGAATAGTCAATCCAAGAATCTCACAGAGCAGAAGGTGCATCTGGGATGCATAGCACATTGGCTAACCTTGCAGAAATGCCCAGGATAGCTGTCAGTGGGCTGGCTGGGAATTCGAGGGCAGTGCCAAGGCAGCCTGTCTGACTGAGGTGTTTTAGGACACTGGGTGTGACAATCACTGGTGCCTCTGGGATCTGAGCTGCCTTGGTACCAACGAGTCTGTTCACCTCAGGGCAGGTCCAACAAACAGAGCTCTCACTCCCAGTGGGTTTGCCTCCACAGAACAGAGTTTTCTGCAGAAGTAGCTGATGATCTGCTTTCCTCTGTTCCTCAGCCCCATTTCCCATCTACTTGTATTCTTCCAGTCCAAGTATCAACCTCCTCCTGGAAGGCAAGCTCTCCTCTTAGTTCTTGGGTCCTTTCCCTCCAGGTGCACTCTTCTCACTGGCACTTTTTCTGCTCTCCAATTTATTAGTCCTTGTATCCTCCTTTTGCTGAGTTACCTTCCCCTCACATTTTTGCACTGCCTAGGCTAAATTGCCCCTGTCTAGACTCAAATAGAGTGAGATGCTCCTCTCATTTTGGGCCTGCTTAAAAATCCTATTCTTAGCAGTCAGGGTTTCATTGCAGGGAGGCAAGGATTAAATAAGCAGGAAAATGTCCATGGCTGGTATAGTTCTGTGTTGGCACCATGTGTTTGGGGACAAACCATAGCCTGCTAGCCAATTAACTTTCAAGCTACTTTCCTTTATGGGAAATATGTAATGTTTAATGAGAGTTACAGCAGAGAATGTGCAAAGATAACAGCATATAGGTATTTACCTACACATTCATTCAATTTCACATTAAATGTATACTTTGAAAAATGACACAAAAAAAAACCTTTCCACTAAGATCTGCAAGATTTCTGGGACGGGTTTTTGGCTATCAGTCATATCTGCTGTAAATTACTGTCTGATATCTTGCTAAATATTTTGTAAATTGTTATGCCATACACCTATTTCAATGGTGAAAGGTGGCATCTTGCTATACCATTTCTGAAGCATGTTTTAATTAGAAGAAAATTGATACAGCACAGTAAGTTTATTTTGTTAGCTTTCCTACATTACCCATAGGAGAAATTTTATTGCATTAGTTTATTTTAGGTGAGGGAAGCACAGATTTTTATCTTTTGCTTTGTGGTCATTGTTAGAATACATTAAGTCTGTACAAAACTCTGAAGGAATAGATGCCACAAAGCTCTTATTCAATTATATTAGAAAAATGTTTATCAATGTATGAGTAGTGAATGTACCCTATGCTTTAATGTCCTTAATTCATGAGCTTTTATTTAACACTGTAATAATTTTTAATTTACTCTTGGTGAATTCTTTAGTAGGAGGATGGTATTTCTTTTTCAAACTCTTATTGGAGTCCATTTCCAATTACTGTTTTTAAACAGCTGGTAGATTATTTCTTTGGAAGGCTGCTGGTCAAGTACTATGGATAATAGCCCAGCTTTTTGTTTTTACTGTAAGCAGGCTTTTATTTAACACTGTAATAATTTTTAATTTACTCTTGGTGAATTCTTTAGTAGGAGGATGGTATTTCTTTTTCAAACTCTTATTGGAGTCCATTTCCAATTACTGTTTTTTCAACAGCTGGTAGATTATTTCTTTGGAAGACTGCTGGTCAAGTACTATGGATAATAGCCCAGCTTTTTGTTTTTACTGTAAGCAGGTAGGAAGAATGATTTTGGCTGCTTGGACAGGTTTCTTCTTCCTCATGTGCAGATGGTAGGTGGGAAGGGCAAAGTAGTTTAAGATTCTGCCATCTTAAAAGTTCTGCTAATACTGCAAAACAACAGGTAGGGAGCTATTTTAATTGAGATGTTGTAAAGGTTCTCTTTTGCATCCTTCAGAGCAATCCATAGAAAAATTAATTTTTGTATGACTGGTATTACATGGTGCAGCAGGGTATTTTCCCCAACACATTATCCAAGGAGGAGGCAACTCTTGGAGAGCAGATACACTGAAGTGTTAATTCTCATGTTTCTAACATTTGTCTTCTGGTTTGGTTTGTTTGGGGTTTGTTTTGTTTTGTTTTTTTTTTTGTTTAAGTTGGACAGTTAACAATTAGTATTGTTTAAATTCTTGACATTTACTGAAGCGTTACGTGGCTTTTGCAACAAGTTGTTGATAGTGGAATAATGTTTCCTAAACTAGTCTCAAACTAATGTGTCAAATATTTCTTTTAGTTCTGAACAGGATAAAGAAGAATGGATAAAGGTAAATTCATCTACATTCTTTATTTGCTGAACATTTTGTCACTGAAGCAATCGGAAAAGTAATATTTGTGTTTTCTGTCTCTACCTTCTTTCTGCTGATCAATAACTGGTCAGAATGCAGAGTCTGTTTTAAATTTTATCGTGTGTGAGGAATCTCTCCACTCTTTCCTTAGGCACTTCAGAGTACCATTGAAGCTTTTCAGCAGAGGAATGAAACTTTCAGAAATGCTATTGCTAAAGAATATGAAGACATGCCTATTGAAGTCTCTGTAAGCTGCTCTTATTCCTTTGTAACCTTCTTAATACCCATTGTGTTCTTCAATAAGTGGAAAAAGTTTGGCAGAAATTTTGTTTTCATGCTCATCATTCTTGAAGCAGAGTAATCACAAAGCAGTCATCTTGTTGGTAATTGTTTTTCTTCAAAATGCCAAATCTTGTAAACAAGCCTCTTTCTTTCTTGAAACATGTATCAGAGCACCCTTTCAGCGATGCATCATGATTTTTCACTGGGTTCTTTGTTATTTCTTTTATAGATTTCGAAAAGCATCTTGAGCTATGTTTTGTAATTTCCTCTACAGAGGATGAGTAACAACGGGGTCTGGATAGCTCTGACCTGCTCGGCACAGCTGTCTGAGCTCCTGAGCAGTTCTTAGCCACAGGCAACCTTAGCAAGCTTAAGTGATATCAGCTCTTTACTGATTATCAGCTCATTGTGATCTCACCCTTCAGCTTGCTAGGTGCCTAGGCAGGTAGAAGCAGGGAGAGAGGAGAAGGCTGTGTGAGGTTCCACAGGGGTGTCTTTATTGAATGTTCTGTGAAGGTTTTCAGGGAGAGCTCTTCTGCCCGAGCTGGGCAAAAGCAGCTCTTTATATAGGGTACAGGGGTTTAGGGAATTGTCAAGTAGCAAGGGTTAAAGGAAAGTGACCTATAGTCTTACAGAGAGATAAGGAAGGAGTCCAAAGGCAGAAAAGAGGGGCTTCTAGTCCAGTCACCATGATTGGCATTTCCTATCTTAGGCTTCTGACTGCCAGGGAAGTCTTACAGGCTCTGGGCCTGCTGCAGATGAGAAATTTTCCCTATTTCAAGTACTGTGCAGTTTTTTACTAGCTCTTAAAAGTCTTTTCTCCTCCTCCTGGCCCTCCTTTAGAACGCTGAGCTTGGCAAGAGGGCGCCGCGGTGGATCCGGGACAACGAGGTCACCATGTGCATGAAGTGCAAGGAGCCCTTCAACGCGCTGACGCGGAGGAGGCACCACTGCCGAGCCTGTGGACATGTGAGTGCCAACCCCCTGCTGCAGCTGCTCAGCATTGCTGCCAGGGTCTCCAGGCACCTGCCTGGCTTCTCATTCATGGCTCCTTGTCAGCTTAGAATGGCTTGGGTTGGAAGGGACTTTAAACACCATCCAGCCCCTGTGGTCACCAATTGTTGCGGTGTTGTGGGGGTCCCTAGGACGAGGTGAGAGACGAGAATTGACTCCAAGTCAGAGAATGATGAGAGATGAGAATTGACTCCTTCTCAGAAGGATGATCTATTCTATTCTATTCTATTCCATTCCATGAAAATGAAAATGAAAATGAAAATGATGTACTAAAACTATACTAAAGAAAGAGAAAGGAGAGATCAGAAAGCTAGACAAGAATGAATAATAAAAACTCCTGACTGACCAGAGTCCCGACAAAGCTGGCTGTGATTGGTCATTAAGTTAAAACAATTCACGTGCTGGGTAAACAGTTCTCCAAATCACATTCCAAAGGGGCAAAACATGGAGAAGCTGAGGCTTCTCATCTTGCCAGAAAAGAAATCCTGGCAAAGGGATTTTTCATAAACAATCACAGTGACAAGTGCCAACCCCAGTGCTGTGGGCAGGGACCTTCCAGCCGACCCGGCTGCTCAGAGTCACATCCAGCCTGGCCTTGAACCCCTCCAGGGATGGGGCATCCATCCACAGCTTCCCTGGGCAGCCTGTGCCAGTGCTGTGGAGTCTGCTGCTGCACTTGAAGCTGAAAGAAGCAGCTCTGCACACCACCAAGGACCCTCTGCCTGCTCTAGTCATTAGAAACACATATGCTTGTGTATAATGTCCCAAGGCCCTGCACACAGTATATTGTTAATTTTGAGAGAATTCTACTAATATGAAGAGTTTCAAGACTATATTAAGATGGCATAATCCAGCAAAATTTCAGTGTTTTGTTAGTTTTGAGAGACCTCTACTAATATGAATAATCTCAAGACCATATTAAGATGGCATAACCCAGCATTATTTCAGGCAGCCCTGGCTGGCTCCACCAAAAGAACATAAAACCCTGCAGTTTTTTCCTTAGGTTAACTTGGAGCTGCTCCCAGCTGGGGTCAGTAAGCGTGAACATGTTCAAAGCATCAGGGAAGGAGGGAATGTGAGGGTGGGGAGAGAGTTTTGCTGCTGCTTTCCCTGTGGAGTGGTACAGTAACATATTCAGCTTGAAAGCAACCATCAGGCAATGGCAGTATGACTTGTGAGTTTTCAGAAGGTAACAAAAGAACTGCAAACACACTGTGCTTTCTTTGCTTGCCACCCAGCAGCTCTGCCTGTCTCCACCAGATGGTAGCACAAGCTCAGGTTTAATATTTGTGGTACAGGTTGTCTTGTCTGATTCTTTTCTAATGTTTTTAAGTGGTATCAGGGCTTGCTGCATTAATAACACTGCTTTTGTGCTTTGCAGGACACTAGAGACTTTTTCAGAAGCTGTAAATGATTGGTTTTACAGTTGTCATAGAGGGTTTTTCCCCCAGATCTTTTTGTCTTAAAATTCTGTTAATGTTAAAAGCACACCCTCCTTTTTTATTTCCCTTTTTGTTTAGACTGCTAACTACTTCCCTCTTTTGTAGTTCTATCACATCTCCTTGTGCTTTAATTTCAAATTTTTTCATGGGAGTTAATTTGGGCTAGCAATGATGGTTCTCCAGAAGTGAGTAATTTGGAATACTTAACAAGGATTGTCTAGGGCTACAAGCTGAAGGTGGTGATCTAGATTAGCACTGCAAAGCCTTGGTCCACAATAAAGTTTTGTTCAGATGTGTTAATGGTTCAAGTCCATTTATCTACCTTTGTTTCTTGAAATAACTTCACTCATATTTTTTTATTCAGGGAATCTTTTTTTCACGTGAAAGAAAAGTTCTGTGGAAAAACACTTCTAATGAAACAACTTTGATATCTCTCTTTGATATGAGATATCAAAGTTGAAATATTGAAAAGAAAAATCAGTAAAAATCAGTGAATATTGACTTATTTATTCTGTGTATTTATGATTTGATTTTAAAATTGTAAATTTTATATGTATAGGTATATGTATGTACATTTAAATATGCTATTATTTCTTAGCAAGTTAAAAATGTAGCCATTTCTGATTTCATCAGACTTTTATCATTAAAAGGTCATCTCAATTGTAGGTTTTTTTTAATCCCATAACCTCATTCTGCGTACGGGATTAAAAAATTTTTTGATTTACATAGAAAATCTGGTGGTGAATGTACCTTTTCAGATTGGCATATAAAGAAACTGCCAGCATGGTTTGGGCTATATTCTGATTCTATACCTAACTAGAAACTACAGATATAATTAAAAGCTAAATGTGATTTTATGCAAAGTGCAAAATTTCCAGCCAGTAAATAGGAAGAAGTACTTCTAGTTAAGTAGTGGCACAAATTTGGAAAATCATTATTTTCATTTAAGTTATTGCTGACATATTATAAAGACATCTTTCTTGTTCTGTATAATTAAAAATATACTACAAAAAGCTTAACACTAATTTTTATTTATATTTTAATAAACTTCTATAAATACTTAAAGTTTATATGTATTTCTTTTTCTAAGGTGGTTTGCTGGAAATGTTCTGACTACAAAGCACATCTCGAATATGATGGCAATAAATTGAACAAAGTCTGTAAAGATTGCTATCATGTTATAATTGGTTGTACAGACAGTGAAGAAAAGAAGAGGAAGGGCATCTTGGAGGTATGTAATTCCAAAATACTATATATGTATAGCTGCAATCCTTTTGGTTCGTCAGTAGGTGAAAAATGGTAGCATTCTTGCAGAGTTTATTTCCTCTTTGAGAAATAAAAAGTATGTGGATCAATTTAATATAATTCCACAGATTTTGGTTTTCATTACTCACCTTTGCAAAATTGCTTTGTTTCTTGCAACTTTACATTTTTTAGGGGAATTATAAACCTTAGAACTTGTTTGCTTCTTTCAGTTACATCAGCTCCTGTGACAAGATGTAACCTTCCCTTATAAATTTTCAGTTTTCTTCTCTTGCACTTAAGCTTTCATCACACCAAACCACTGCTACCAGTTGGTTTTTAAAAATATATACCCAGACTGAAAGAACTGGGGATGGAAACAAGGAGAATGGGGGAGAATTTTGCTCTTCCTTCAGAGTCTGAGTAGTAAGATACTGTTTTGATCAGTGTATAAAATGGGCCTTTAAGTTATCAGGTTGTCCTCAGCTTTTGGCATCTGAAAAGCCAAGGCCAATGGAAATTTTAACACATAATTATTTTGTGTTCTTTCTTGTCATCTCAAGTTCACTATTTATTTTGAGTAGCATTTCACTCTGTCTACAGGTTCTAAGCAATTAATCTAATCTTTTCTCTAGGATTAGTGCTTGAATGCTCATGTTATTCTTAAAAATGTGTTTGAACTTGATTCTGTCGTAATATTTTGACTGCTGAAGTAGATAAGTTGTCATGTGGGATAGTTAGTGGCACTTCAGTGCCTAACATGGTGTTATTTTGGAAATCAGACATTGTTGTAGATGCTCAGATACCAAGAAAGGCAGGCTGTGGTGGCAAAATGAAAATTGGAGTGATATAGGAGTCTATAATCCAAAGTTACTGATGAAAAAAGGAACAGATTACACATGCTAAGGGAATGTGTGTTGTTATTGCACATGTTTAATATATATATTCTCCATAAATCCAGTCCTTCATGATCTTTTTTGAGTATTTCCTGAAGCCTTTTGCAGATACTATCCAAGAGCTGATGTGAATGGTGATATATTTCCTGCTTTTCTGTTCTTTGTTTTTAGTCTTTACTGAAGGAAGGTTTAGTTTCCTTTGTTTAGTTTCCTTTTTATGCTTTCTGCTGTCTCCTAGATTGAATCTGCAGAAGTCTCTGGAAACAGTGTCATATGTAGCTTTCTTCAGTACATGGAGAAGTCCAAGCCCTGGCAGAAGGCATGGTGTGTCATACCCAAACAGGAGGCTCTTGTGCTCTACATGTACGGTGCTCCACAGGTATGTACAGGGAAAATGGGAAAGATTTTAGTAATTTTTGTCACTGGTATTTGAGGAAGAGACAGCAAATAGCTTGGGAGTGGAGGAAAGATCCAAGTGTTTTCACCAAACTGTACAGCAAATGAGAAGTAAAGGGTAGATTAGTTGTTCTTAAAAAATAATAACTTCTTCTTATTCTTCTTCTTAGGATGTGAAAGCTCTGGCTACAATTCCTCTTCTGGGCTACACAGTGGATGACACCCCAAAAAGTGCTGACCTCCCCCATAGCTTCAAACTGACCCAGTCCAAGTCTGTGCACAGCTTTGCTGCAGACAATGAGGAACTGAAACAGAAATGGCTCAAAGTTATCCATTTAGCTGTCAAAGGTGAGACACCAGAATGTCAAAATGAACTGCAAGTGAATTTAGAAGAGCAGCCTGAATCTTCTAAAATATATGAATGCTGAAGCACAGGAACACATGGCATTTTTAAAAAAAATTTAGTTGAAATTGTGGTTAACCTTTGTGTTAACCTCTCTCTGTTCAATCAAGGAGAAAAAAAAAGAAAAAGAAACTTCGTACTACCATACACATCTTGGCACTTTATGTTTGGGAAAGAATTCTGGTCTTTTTAGGGATCTTTTTCTTATATTTATGTTCTGTCAATAAAAGTGATGTACAGGTCCATTTCAGAGACTTTTAAAAAAATGTGAATGCTATTAAAAATACTTACTAACTTTACTGTACTACTTGTTCGTTGTAATGCAATTTTTTTAAAATCCAGTTGCTCTTCAGTTAACATTTAAGAATGCAAATATTTGAAGCCTCCTACTTACATGTTAGGACTTGCAACAGGATAAAAGATATACCTCCACATTGCCAAAATAGATCTGTACTTAAATATGCAGGGACAGTTTGGTTCAATGTATGTAGTTTATAGATTGATTTCCACAGTTCTGTACATATGTTGTATTCACTTGTATCTTTTTAATTAAAGTAATGCAAATTGCTTTCACAGGTATATTGGCTTTTAAGGTTTCAATTATCAAGGAAACAATCTAATGATTTTCCATGTAGAAATAAATACCTGAAATATGAGAAAACTATATATAATATATGTACAGTATTAAAAATGTACAATACTTGATTATTGCTTTGATTTCATGATACTGGGTTCTTATTAGTGAATAATTTATTTTTTAAAAAGCATGTTTTCTATTTGAAATTAAACACAGTCCTAAATTGAAAAATACTGTTCAGTGATTTGTTTTAATAGCTGACACTTAATGATCTTGACATTTTTATGCATCAAAAAATTAGCAGTAATGTAAGTGGCATGCAATGGACAAATGAGTTCCAGTTGTGTTTAAACAAGTAGTCGCTTTTCTTCAGTGTCCTATCACTGTTAGCTTTTAAGAGTGCAGTAGTTTGTTGCTCAAATGCAGTATGTGGTTTGAGAAAAGCAACAGATTCTAGTAACCCTCTTAGAATGTGTATTTTTGCTATTATGGTTATTGGAGCAAAAGAACAATTTGAACTTAAGTTTTTTTAATTTTTGTAGAAGATTAGGTATTCTAATGCTTATTTATGACAACAATCTTCAAGGATTCTTGTTTTAAAGTGCAGCCTGGTTTATAAAAATTTAGGATGAAATCTGAGCTTGCAAATCTGAAATTTTATGAACTAGCATTATTTCTTTCCTGTTCCTGGGTACAAGGACCCATTGGCTTTACAATATTAAGTTCCTTATGAACTTCCATTCCTATTAGAGTTTTTATACATAGAGACAAATGACTTCCATAAAATTTTTACTTGAGTGAAATATGGCAAACTCAGAGGTACTGATTGACTATCAATTAAAATCATTGCTGTCTTTCCTTTTAGAAACCCTTTAAGGAAGGAAAATACGTAACTTCTATAATCAGCTTGTCATAAGAACATTCAGAAGTCTTACTTCTCAATAAATCTGCAATCTGTGTTTTAAATCATGTCAAGCTGAAAAGCTCAGGTTCAATTTTGTTAGTAACATGACAGATTTAAATTGTTGGGTTTTTATAATGAGTTTGCCAAGCAAACTATCCACTGAACTCCTACTCCTGCTTTACTCTTTCTGCAACATTATAGGGAAAAAAAAACCCAACTCATTTTGCATTTAGCAAGGGATTCATACCTGTTTGTAGTGTCAGGCACACATGAGCATTCAGTGTCATCATTCCTTCATAAAAATGTCATGTAAGTTAATGTTAGTGGGATGGATTTTGCTCTCACCTGCACAGATCCAGGATCTACCATATCCTTTAGATTCCACAGCTTTACACCAGTGTTAATAATGATCAGGACATGGTATGGTACTAACTCTCCAGCTGACTTGGTGCATGTCCATTCTGAATTCTCTTCCTTGGGTGCTCCCTGGGTCCAGATTGCTCTGGATATAACCCTGGTAAAGCTTTTATCTGATGTGCAAGCTCTTCTGTAATTCTCTTTGAGATTTCAAGTTACTTCTACTGGCAGCTGTGTTTACCTTTAGCAATGGGCAGCTCAAGCCTGGTTTGATTCATGTTGGTGAATACCATCAGGTTTTTGCCAAGGTAATATAAGATCTCCCTAGCTAGTGCCTGTAATCTTACATACACCTTGGCAAGGGATGGGGGAACATTCAGGTAAGCAAGCAGAACTCTTGGTGGCTGTCTTTCCTTCATGGCCATCTCCCAAGAGTGGCTATCTTCTACAAGAGCCTCAAGTGCAATTGTGGGATATGGAGAGCTTTCTTTCCACATCCCAAAGTATAAAAACAGTTTCCCATGGTCAAGGTGTGGAGTGTAAAGGAGGGAGATGCTTTAAAGGAGTTCTCAGATAGGAAGGACTGAGCTATAATGAAAATATGGTTATATGACTGTAGAGTTAATTAGGTGGGAAAAGCCCTCTAAGATCACTGAGCCAACCATTGCCCAGCACTGCCAAGTCCACCACTAAACCATGTCCCTAAGTGCCACATCTACACACTTTTTAAATACCTTCAGGGATGGTGACTTAACCCTTTGCCTAGGCAGCCTGTTCCAATGCTTTACCTCTGTTTTGGTGACAAAATATTTTCTAAAATTCAATCTAAAACTCCCCTTGTGCAACTTAAGGCCATTTCATCTTGTGCTATTGCTTGTTTCTTGGGAGAAGAGACCAATCCCCTCCTTGCCATCATCTCCTTTCAGGGAGTGATAAGGTCCCTCCTGAGCCTTCTTTTCTCCAAGCTGAACACTCCCAGCTCCCTCAACCACCTCTCACAGGACTTCTGCTCCAGACCCTTCACCAGCTCTGTTGCCTTTCTCTGGGCCCTTTCCAGCACTTCCATGTCCTTCTTATCCTGCCTTTCATGTCCCAGAATGGACATGGCATTTGATGCACAGCCTTGTCCGTGCCAAGTACAGGGGGCAACCACTGTCCTGCTCCTGCTGGCCACTCAGTTGCTGGTACAGGGGACAATCACTGCTCTGGTCCTGCTGGCCACACTGTTGCTGGTACAGGGGACAGCCACTGTCCTGGTCCTGCTGGCCACACTGTTGCTGGTACAGGCCAGGACACCCTTGGCCTTCTTGCCCACCTGGGCCCACTGCTGGCTCTTGTCCAGCTGCTGTCAAACCAGCACTCCCAGGTCCTTTTCCACCAGGCAGCTTTCCAGCCTTTCTTCCCCAAGCCTCTAGTGCTGCAGGGCTTGTTGTGACCCAGCACTAGGCCTTGTTGAACCTCTTGGAGCTGGCTTGGCCCATTGATCCAGCCTGTCTGGATCTCACTGCAGAACCTTCCTGCCCTCCAGCATCCTACACAGCTTGGTGCTGTGTAGTACATTCTGTTTTCACCTGCAAATCTCATTCTAAGCCCATTCCAGTTAAGTGATTAGAAGTAGCAGTTTCTGTGCTGCCTTATTGTTACAGTGGTGTTGAGCAGTTGAAGGTACTTGAATGGCAGCATCTCCCAGATGAAGCCCAGCATCCGGGCGCAAGCAGTTTGAAATAGGAGTTGCTTGTTTGGATGTTAGCCTCATGTTTGTCCTCAGCCATTAAATTTTATACAGGATAGCACAGGATATTTTATTTACCCTAGTGAAACCCATTTAATGTTCTCATAATCAATTGTTTGGTCAGAATTGTTCTCTTCTGAGTCAGAATGCCTTGGCACTCAAATACATGGTTGTGTGTGTATTTTGTGGGAAAAGTGTATATTACCAATATTGAAGGACATCAGAAGATGGAGAAATTCTAAATTTCACCACCCTGTTGCCTTCATTCTCCACAGACAAGCCCTCCTAACAACAGCATCCCAAACTTTTCCTTTAAATTGTAAATTATGACTGCAGAGGAACAAATACAAAGTTGTAGCTGGTGTGGCTTAAGAATTATGATAAAAGCAGTGAAATTAAAACCATCATTCTAACAAGGTAGAAGCTGTTCCCACTTGAGATAAATTCTTAAATTCTTCAAGGAAAATAAAAAAGGCGTTAAATTTGGGAGCATAAAGCTCCGTGTGTAAGGAATAAACTGTAACTAAGCATTCATTCATAATGCATGAATGCATGTGAATGGCTCTGCTGAATTATTTAAGTTTTGCAACTCTTGTGTTCAAGTAATGCTTGTTTCTCACTTTAAAAGTGATCACTCTTCTGTGCGATTTAAAGCAGATCAAAACTTATTTTAGTGGTTTTATCTGTGTTCAACCAGAACAAGTCTTAAATTTATCATTCATATTTTTGGATCATAGCAATATATTTTTTGAAATTACTTATTTTTTCCCCCTACCATGGGAAAATAGTGTATCATGATATGTCTGCACCATTCCTCCAGGCCCTCTAAAAATTCTTTTTTGGTATCAGGTACTCCTGCTTGGTTGAAGAGCTGCTATAAAACCTGTATTATGTAATATTTTCAAATCCCTTTATGCCAAGTAGTTCTGTTTATTTCTAAGTGTATTTAACTTGTATGTGCAAAAAAGATATTGAGAGTACAAAACATTCTCTTCTATTTGGAATAGAATATTAAACCACTTTAATTGCATGTATATATAGTAGCACCTTTTTATGCAAAACCATCTCAAAGTGCTTTATAAATCTCCTCAAAAATTCTAACTCTTTTTCATAGAAAATAAGATTTTTATTGCTCATGTTTTTAAGTTATGGATGAAGGCAAGGCAGTGATTAAATATAGAGTAAATACACTACCACCTAAGTAAAATTTAGGAGAAATTATAGAAGTACGCTCCACAGACTTCCAAGTGGAGTCAGAAGGAAAAAGAATATTTATATTGAAACAAGTGGGAAAGATGTGGAAACACTTGACAGGTTGTTTGGGTTCCTCACCACATAGCTAGCATAAAAAATCATCAGCTTTTCATTTCAAGGAAAGATTAAATAAAATTAAGAGAGGGTAGTTATTTCTTACACTGAAGGAAAGACTTTCTGTAAAAATATAAACATTCCATGTAGAAATAATCCTAAGCAATAACAAAAGGTCTTTTTCCATATAGCTGGTATAAGCTAGCATGGGCCTGCTGGAGCTATTATACCTTCAGTGATTTAAATTTACATACAATCTGCCTTACATAATATAAGGACACTTGGGGAAGATGAAACTTCCACCATTAGGGAGCTGATGTGATACCAGGTCTCACCTGGACTCACAGGGCTCAGATGAACTTCAGATGGAGGTAATGGATGTAGGGGTGAATGTAAACAACTGGAAATAAATATCCAAAATAAATTACTGGAGAGAAGTAATTTTGTGGCAGAACTGACTACCCTTAATGTAAATCCATTCTTAGTCTCTGTGGTGTACTGTTATTTGAAATCTGAAATTAAATACATGGGGTTAATGTTTTTTGCTCTAGTCTGTGGCCCTGTTGGTGTGAGGAATTTATCTGGCTGGTTCTGACCCATGGGACTGTAGTATGTTCCTCAGATAGGAGTTTTAATCTGCTAGTCAGATTGTTTCCTAATTCCTTTTCCTTTAACAGATGATAACATTAATTTAATGGTTACATATGTGTGTGTATATACACATATGCATATGTATGTGTGTATATGTATATATGTGTATTTATATATTTGAGACTATTATTCAGATGACTTGTTTTCAAGCAGTATTTTACAATCAAAAGAAAATACACTGTGCTGCATTCAAAATAGAATGTATAATGATTGTGTTGAGTATGCTTTCCAGAAAAAGATGGAGGTGGATCTGCTATTGTGGCATGTTTACTATTTCAGCCTATAAAAACAAACACAGAAGCCCTCACAAACATGCTAATTCCAGTGAGGCATTTCAATCAGCTTCCTTTGAAACCTTGTGATTAAATTTCTACCTAGAATAAACCCTGGCAATTTATTTCACCCCTTCCTCTTCCTAGCACAAGTGAATGTAGAACGTGCTTTATTCTCAAAATCCTCAAGCAGATTTCTTTGAATAAAACATGTTTTCAGCCACTGCATAACACCAACCTACTTCTGTTTATAGTTCATCCTCGTAGAGTCATTAAGTATTTATGGTGGAAACATTCAGAAAAGAGGGAACTATATCAAAGCATTTTTGCATGTATGTGCTCTGGTATTTTTAAGCCAAATTTGTTGCATATAGAGAATAGTTTGCAGTAGAAATACTATTTTTTCTATCATTGTATTTTCTATTCTGCAGCAGTTAAGGCAAAATAACACAGTAATTTTAGTGGGAGCTGTATCAGCTGTAATGTTTAACATCAGAATTACAGGCTATACATGTTCCATTTCCCTTCATTATGGAAGCATTGCTGATTTTAATTGCAAAAAGATGTTCTAAAAAAATAATAATTGGAAGAATTGTAAATTTGTTTTGGTTTTGCAATAAAGTGAATAATGTTAAAAAGGTGAAATACAAATGCCATTGTAAGTTGTGCAAATGTTAAGTCGTCATTTTTATGGTTAAGAAATATATGAATGTAAAAATGTTGAAGATATTGTACATATTTTCTGTAATATATGTATATTTGATCCTAAGGTGGGTGGAGAATTGTAAAAATTAAGCACTTTAATTCATGTTGAGTACCTAAAAAGAACAGAAATTTGTATCCTGTAAAATAAAAGCATCATTAAATAAGTATTGCTGGTTGACTTCTGTTTTTTGTCGACTTTCCCATTTTGCTGATAAAATCTTTAAGCTATATTTCTTGCTGTGTGTGATGGTGAGGACCAGTTTTGGAACACTGGTATCTCATTTGCTAAAGTGCTGGTTAGTCACAAGTACGGCTAAATTGGTGAAAGATATATTCTGAGTTTATAAAGGGTGTATTTAATGCTATGGTGTATTTATCCTCGGTAGGAAAGATAAATGACATCTGCACAGTTTGGTCCAGATTTCTGGAATGGGAAATGGGAATGTGACCAGGAAGTTATATGAGTTCTTTATGGATTTCTGTACCACCATCGCCAGAGAAAAGTGCAAAAATAAAGGAAATTGTTCAGCAGAGCCCCAAATCTTTCTTAGTATTACTCAATACTAAATGATAGCATGATCTCATGCACTGAACTAAAGTGGTGCTGCAAAGCGAAAAATAGTCAGGTAATTAGCTGGATGTGTCCTTTAACAGTCCAAACCTGGTTGCAGTTGCCTCTGATTTCCATCATCTGTTAAACCTGTTTTGATTGTATCTGATTTATTGTTGGTATTTTTCTGCAAGTGGGCACAGTGTTGCAGAAAACACAGAAACACAAAACAGAGGACAAGTTACTGTAGTACTTGGTAGTTCCTGATTGGAAAGAATTGCATGCAAGAATTTTTGTTTCATTTCTACATCTTCTTCTCTTTGCACACACCATAAACAACTCGGTATTTGAAATAAGCACTGATTAACCACAGAGACTAATGCTTCCCTTTCTGTTTATCCAACTTACTTATTGTTCTGATTTTTTTTGTACTGTACTCTATTCCAAACCTCATTTTCCCCATTAAGCCCAATGCAATGCCTTCTGCATGGAGACAAAAATAATAGCATTAACCCTAAAAATGTGCTTTAATAAGAGAACACAATTATAAAACTCAAACTACGGGAAATGGGGCACCACAGGTCCTAATTATTTCCTTTAAATCAGCAGGGTTAATAAGCACTGATATTTCTATGTGGCTGCAAATTGGCCAGAGCCCATCAAGTTGGTGAGGAAGTGGTAGGTGTTGCCTCCTTTGGCTTTCCTGCCTCATTACCAGGGAATTGTTCTTGGCATTGCATGAACTTCCTGACACGAGAGAAGTGGCAGAACAGCCTTTGGTAAACACAGTATTTGGAGCTGGTTAGGGTCAGGGTGGTGTCTCAAATGGACAAGCAGAGGGATCCTTATGATTGTGATAATTTTATTTCACCCCCTGCCTTCTTGGCCCTGTGCACCAGGCAGCCATGGCAATATTTATCTTCACCAGACCCAGTTCTTGTGTTTGGTTCCTTGAGGAACACCAGGTCTGTGTTGTATGGTGCTGGTCACTTTTAAAATTAAATCACTTTAAAAATAATAAATAATAATAAATGTATAAATAATAATAACAAATAACAATAATAAGACTTTTCCCATTAAGCTTCCCATTCGGACTTTCTCATGCCTGCTACTGTTTAGGCAATGAATATTCATTAATATAAACATGATTTGTAACATCTGTATGCCGATGGTGCAATGTTAGCAAGGCCTTTACACTCCTTTGTTTGGGGTATATACATTTATACAAAAAGAGAAAGTTTCCCTTCTGATCTTCTCCAGATATGATATCACACTCCAAAGTCTGGCCATTGTGCTTCTGTCTCAAAAGCACAATGCTCTGGTGGCATGAGCAGGATGTGCTGCCTGCCCCAGTCAGAGTTGACATAGCCTCCAACCATCAGGATCTTACCAAGAAAATTCATTAATACTTTTTAACTGCCAAAATTGAATTTTTTTTTGTTTGCTGAATGAAGGAAATTACTGCTGTCAGAAGCATTTCCTTATGGGATAGATCCTTAACTGGGAATCTAAGGTAAGATGAATTTCCAGATCCCAAAGCATCTTCACACTAATTTGACTGAATACTACCTTATTTAATTTACAGATTCTAAAGGTTTCTGGCTTTGATTTATGCATTTGTAACATTAAAATAACATGTGGCTGAAGAAATGGAGATTGTCCTGGGAGCAGAATCTGGGATTACTCTCTCTTTGCCCTCTAGTAGCCTCCTCTTCTCTTCTGCCCCTTCCTACTCCTGTCTGGGAGCCAGGCAGTCCCAGCACTCTTGCATGGAGAACGTGGAAATGAACTTTCTCTTGGGTTCACTGGACACTGAACTTGTACCTCTGATTCTGTGATCTTGTGTTTGGAAACAATGCTGGAGGTTTGTGCTCTCTTAGGAAGGTTTTAACATTGTATGTGTGACTCACTTATCCAAACTCTAGGTAAGGGGAAATTCCTGCTTTGGGGAAATGGGTTTTAGACTCCGACTGCTACTGGACAGGGGAGCTTTCTCTCAGTGTGAAATTAAATTAATGAGCCTGTGGTGGAAGAAGACATGATTTCATTGTAGTTCTGTTTCCATGTACTGCCTAGCATGTAGAACCACCTCTTTTGTCTTGAATATTTCTTGCAAAGCAAATCCAAATATCACAGCTGGAGGTCCTGGGACGCAGCATTTGCAAAAGGCCTGCCACCTTATCTCTGCTGTATTTGGGAAGTTGATCTCAGACTAGCACTCAGTTGGTCCTTTGAACTGAATGCCTTTTAGTTGCTGAAGTGCATCCTGCAGTTGTGTTTCACATGGAAAGATGCATCCCTATGCCTCAAGATGAACCTGCAGTGCAAAGCAAAGCATGGCAGGTGAGAATGAAGTGCCTGCCATCATTACTCTTACAAGCAGGGTGGGATGTTGTAAATCCCATATGCTCAGTTGTTACCTTGCCTACTTAAAATTGTGCCAATCATAAGCACAAGAAATGTGTATCACAAGAATAAGAAATTCTCCTCTTGGCACACTATTTTACCTTAAAAAGACTACAGGAGATAGATTGTCTTCTTTAACTACTAGATCCAGAAGTAGAAGACACAAGCTCAATTCCTCCTGAATATCAGCAAGTTTTGGTTGAGGTAAGGTTTGGTTGGGACAAGATTTTTTCTTTTCTGTTTATGTTGAATGCTAAGTGTGTACTTTGTTTAGCAATAAAAGTTACTCACTTGATAGCAGACAGGAGGTTATTGCTTTTCTTCCCAAAACTTTGGTCCTTTAACATAAAGAGTCCTCACCTGAAAACTGAACTGCAAACCATTGGGGTGGTGAAAATCTTTTACTGAAGGAATTGTTTCAGTACTGTGTTTGCTATTTCAAGTGACCACCCCAGTGGCATCAAGGAGGGAGTGCTGCTGTACAGGAATCCATAAGGATACAGATTTTACTTTCATCTCCAGCCTAAGTTTTTATCTCTATTGACCCTGTGAGAAAAGCTGATGTCTTCCAAATACCAAAGTGCTTGGGCTTTGTTACTGATTTATGAGGTTCGACTGCTGTGCTTGCCTTGTGGCTCTTGACCTCTGCTCTCCCCTCCCTTAACTTGAAACCTGCTTCCAGTTTCACAAGCAAGATTTACCAGAAGTTGTCTGACACTCCAAATAGCCAGTGGATTTTCATAGATAACTTGCCAGTGTTCAGATTAAGAAAATATAAGGAACTGTCAATTTTTTTAGTTCATATTGTCCAGCAAAGTTGCATCCCTGCCCCAGGATAAGTTTGTTTTGCCAGAGACTGAGTGTCAGCACAGGTAAATGCTCCTCTCACTCAGGAATTCCTATCATCACTGTGATTTCTTATACCAGCCAAAGCACCAGGAGAGCTTGCTTTGCCAACTCAGCAGAATTCCTGAAATATGGATTTCAAACCTCTGACTTGTGTTGCTTCTGGGAAAAGAAAAATAAAAATAAAAGAGCAAGATTTAGAATCTCTCAGCCTGGGAAATCTGTGTAGAGCAGCCAAACAAAGGGTCATTCTGTTAAGGGACTTCAGGAATTTATTTATCTCATCTTCTAATGGTGCCTGGTGTAAGAAAATGTTACAGTTACATCTGTTGCAAGGTTGCTCTGCAGAATACAGAAACACCATTCAATTTGACTTCACATAAAATCTGATCTCTGCCAGACCCATAGAATTGCTGTACTGCATGGTTCCAAAAGGTGACATTAGTAGAGAAATAATTTATAGAAGTATTTTGCTAGTGGTGTGTTTGCAGCATAAAGCAGTATGAATGTATGAGGCACAAGTTCTACGTTACATACTTGATACATCTCAGTAATAATTCTCCAGACAAAAGAGGATGTCAGGAAAATGCTTTGCTGAGGTGCTAGTTCGTGGTTTCCTTGTCTGGCACAAATGAAGTAAATGGCAAGTGACTTGTCCATTACTGTCAGTATGCCAATAAAAAAGACTCAGCTGTCTAAGAAAAATTGAAGCAAATGATGATGCAAAACCAAAAAGAAATTCATATTGTGAAGAAGAAAGTCTGGAAATGTTCTCCTGATGTCAAACATAAAACCAAGGAGGCTTACAAGGAAATTAGAAGATGACCAATACAAAACTCGTATCAAATTGAATTTTTGCATTATATATAATTAGATAATGAAATTTACCAACAGAGGTTGTCATTGGAGCCAAGAATTTAGCGTGATGGGACAAAACCCTATTATTTGTCAAATAAAGGAGTCTAGTTTGCAGTAACATGGAAGAAATATTGAACTGTCTACTTCAGATCTTACAGCAGTATCAAAATAATTTAACATACAGTTTTTGGGATGATCTTATTGCTGCATTTTTATATTTTCCCCAGAGGGCTGATGCTGGAAGCTCTTAGGCGAGGTCCTGAAGTAGATTGATATCAGGTCACATTTGGTGTGGCAGTTCCTGTGTCCTCATGTCAATTAACTTCAATAACCAGTCTGACTACTATTTCCTTTATCAGAACTTTGAGTTTCTTGCTCAGCAAGTCAGCCATGGGAATTTAGAGTTAAAGCTCCACACAACCATTGCTTGTTAAAATATTTATTGCTTTGGCACAGTCCTCAACAGGGCTGAGGTAACTTGTGGTGCAGGCCATGAAACTTCACAGCAGAGGTATTTCTGGCTCTCACTTTTTACCCAGAAATGTAAAATGTGTTAAATGTAGTATTCTGATGCTTCTTAGCTTTATATCTCCTTTAGTACTTTCTTCTTGCATTCCTTCCTTAATTCACTTCCTCCATCTTCACTGTGCTTCTCCCTTGGTGCATCCAGCCCTCGACAGGCCTTTCAACATCTCTGCTGGGCAAGCTGGCTTGTCTCAGCTTGGTTCAGCAACTGATATTTCCTCTGTGTGCTCCTTGAAACATTACACTGATAAAATTCTAAGAATAGCCATAGTGGGGCAGGCTAGCGGGTGAGAGCACACACAGCTTCTCATGCTGCTCCCCCAGCTCCCAAACCCTGCCAGCTCAGAAACAGCCCAGCTAGATCTGATCCCTACAGGGCTGCTTCTATACATGCAATGCATTTCTCCTTCTTAATCTAACCCATGCAACATCTGAACCAATTTAAAGTTTTACTGTCTTCAGCATCCTTTGGCAAGGGGCTCAAAAGGTCACCAAAGCACCCGTATGGGGCTACTCTGTTTTGTTCTGAGCTGGCTCTTATTTTCTTTAGATGTTCCCAAAATCTCTCAACTGGAAGGGAGAGTAAAGAAATCTGATTCTCTTTCACCCACTCCAGGTTGCTGATGATTACACAGACCTCTGGTCCTTGCTACCTTGTGCCATTTTTTTCATAGAGTGAAGATTCCTGGCTTTCTTAGTTGGTTTTGACATAGAAGCTGTTCCACACCTTTCATCATCCTTGTTGTTCCTCTATGACTCTCTTCCAGTTTTACACTCTTGCTGAGATGTCCCACTTCTGGTCTAAATTAAGACATAAACCAGGTTTTACTTTCTCCATTTCACAGGGGTGTCCATGAGGTCATATAGCAAAATAAAACTGGTAGGAGAAAAGAGATTTGCATCGAGAAATAAGCTGGTGTTATCCACTTCATTGGGAGCCAGCAACTCCTTGTCCTGCGCAACTGGGATGCTTTTTTACTTTTCTTTCCCTTTTCCTTTCCTTTCCTTTCCTTTCCTTTCCTTTCCTTTCCTTTCCTTTCCTTTCCTTTCCTTTCCTTTCCTTTCCTTTCCCCTTCCCCTTCCCCTTCCCCTTCCCCTTTCCCTCTTTTCCTTCCAGAGACTCAAGGAAGGAGAGGAGATCAGCCTTGACAGGGAACAGCTAATCTGTTAAAAAGATTATTTGCTGTGTCAGAGAAACACTTCCCTTTGTCCTGGAAGCTGGAGAGGTAGATGCCAAATGACTTTTTGGTATTAATGATCTCTGGGAGTCATCAGTATGCTGAGAGCTAATGAGTGAAATCACTGGATAATGTTTGTGTGACAGGAAGCCCTGACCAATAATTCAGGACCTTCTTCCCAAAATTTTACACGCATTAGCTCTTTATCTCTGTGCAAAATTCACTCTGTGAATTTTAAAGTGTTTCAATTTGCTTAGCCATCTTTATGCTTTTATCACAAAAAATATTATCCCTGTGACGAACAGTGTGTAATTCCTCAGCCAAGAATGAGAAACTTTGTTGAAAAGATGTACAAATAAGAACACATATCCTTGTTCTTTCCATTGACATTTGAGTGTTCAAGACATGAAGACTGCAAAAGACTAATTTGTACAGAACAAGAATAAGAATTCTAATGCCATCCAAAACTTGAAACTTTCAGAAGCCTTTTTATTCTGTTGCTTACAAGAAAGAACAAAGTCCAAATTAACCCAGTGTCAGCATATTCATAATTTATCTTTCAGAAAATCCACTCAAAGGAAAGACATTTGAAGATGAGACAGCTTATTTGTTGTGATCTTGCATCACAAGTCATCCTCTGGTTTCATTCTATCTCTTTTTATAACACAGCTGAGTATTAGATCTCACACAGTTTCCCACTTCCTAAGACACCTCAACCTAACCTCTTATTACACATCTAGGTTACAGAATTTCAGATGATTATCCAAGAGCCTTGCAGCAAAAAATATACACATCCCCAAGAAAGCAAACAGAATAAATATAGCTGTTCCACATGTGTCTATTGCAATCCTCAATATGTGAACAGAAATGGAAAAATATTCCTTTCACTGTGCACTTCACAGGAGCAGATCTCCAGGTCTGTTCTTCCCCAGAAATGACCTCCATTATACCTTGTGAAAAAACGCCAATCACTTGTTGTTAAAAATTTAAAAGTTTAATAGTAATAAAATGGTTATAAAAATAGTAATATAATTAGAGTAATAAAAATTTGAACAATTAGGTTGGGACAATACAAGACAATAAAAACAAAGAGTTATGGACAGTCCAGGTGCCTCTTTCTGGGCAAAATAATCCCGAAAGAGGACACAAATTAACAGAGGATTAACCCTTAAAAGCAACAGCCCATTGCATATTCATACATCTCATACATGATGCATAAATTCAATTCAAACAAAGGATTCTGTCTGGTCAGGGTCAACTTCTTCCTCTGAATCCTGACAGTGTCTTCAGGGCTGAGCAAGGCAGGAAGAAGTTAGATTCTTCTGATAAGGGAGCAATAAATTCTTTTTCTCTGAAAGATTTAGGTGTCCTGTGGCTGCTATCTCAGTGTGAGTAGCTCATTCCTCTTTTTAAAAAATATCCCACATACATAGTTTCTATTTAAAGTACAACAGTTCCATTTTAACTACACAACAACAAATTACAAAACTACATTTACCATACTATTAAAATGTGAATACAGCGCTACTAATCAATACAACACACTACATATAGTAAATATCTGCATAGAACCATATAACATGCATTTTTCACATGAGGAAAAATTTGTTCACAGGAGGAGTGATTGTGCATTGGAATGGGAGGTGCTGGAGCCACCGTCCCTGGGAGTGTTTGAGGCAGGACTGGAGGTAGCACTCAGTGCCTCGGTTTGGTTGACATGCGGGTGTTCAATCACAGGCTGCACCCAAGTATCCCAGAGCTCTTTTCCAGCCTCGCTGATTCTGTGTAATAAAACCGGGCAGTTTTTGCGATACAAGACTGGCGCCGTCCGAGCAGGGCGCGGCCCGGGCGGGGCCCCTCAGCCCCACGGCCTACAACTCCCATGGTGCCCCGGCGGCGACGCCCGTACGCGCGGCGGGCGCGCAGGGGCTGCCGGGGGCCGGGCCGTGCGCGGGGGCCGGCGCCGATGGCGGCAGGCGCAGGGGGCGGCTGAGGGAGCCGCCGGTGCCCGTCGCGTCCATCGCCCGCCGACGCCTCGCCCGCCCCGTCCCTTCGCCCGCCGCTATGGAGGCGCTGATCCCCGTCATCAACAAGCTGCAGGACGTGTTCAACACGGTGGGGGCCGACATCATCCAGCTGCCGCAGATCGTGGTGGTGGGCACGCAGGTGAGGCGGGCCGGGCCGGGGGCGCGGGCGTTCCCCGCCCCGAGGGCGAGCTCGGGCTGTCCGTGGCGCTTCCGCCGCCGCTGAGCCGCGGCTGCCTCCGCCAAGGGCACGGGGGGACGCGGCGGGCGAGGGCGGGCGGGGCGCCCTCGGTGCCCGCGTTCCCCCCGCACGCCCTCGGCCGCTCCGCTGCCTCAGCCCCGGCTGCGCTGGGAGCGCCGCCCGCCCGCCGCCCTTGGGCGCCGCTCCGGAGCGCTTGGAGCGGCCCGGGAGCTCCGCGGGGCTGCGGGCAGGGCCAGTGCTCCCGAACCACCGAGGGGATGCGGGCGGTGTCGGGGAGCCGGGGAGCGGCGGCCGCCATCGCACCCGGTTCCTGGCTTCCCTTCTTGGGCAGCGAGGCCGAGCAGAAGGGATGTGCTAGCGGGACGGCATCGTGCGGGCATGAATGGATGTCCTTTCCTTCTTGTGCCGTTCGGACGCTTTGTGTGAGCTGGTGACGGGGGTGGAGGTGAGAGGCGAGGCCGGCGGCTGTTGGCTGGCTGCAACAGTTGCAACACGTGCGAGTGAGCTGGTAATGCTGCTGGGCTCCAGATAGCTCAGGGCCGCTCCTATCTCGTCAGATGGGATGCTGCTCTACACCAGAACTTTTGGCAGCTGAATAGGCCTGACCAGAGCTGCATCAGTCACAAGGGAGGGGAAGATGAAGCTAAGATTTGAAGCTCATGGATCTCTCATTTTGTTTCTGTGAAATTTAAATGGGTATTGAAACGGCTGTGCTCCTTGACAGTAGCTTGCTCACCAAAGACTTCAATACCGAGCACACTATACTCAGGGTTTTTATTGATATCTTAAAACACCAGCTGTATGTGTAAATGCCATGGCATTTTTCTCTGTAAGATTAGAAAAGTATTTTTTCCAGTTTCACTTCATGAAGTGGCATTTTTTAAAACTACTTTTCAACAACTCTGTCCCAGTTATCTTTTCCTAGGTGTAAGTACTTTCCATAAGTAAATACTGAGAGTTAAAACAGCATTGACATGTTTGCCTTCAGTAGTCTCCCCATCAGTATCAATATCCAGTGCTGCATCCATATTATTTATAAGCCCCCTTGAATTAGCATGAAATTTCCTATCATGCCAAAACAAAGTCCTCTATGGACTCCAGAAAAATATCTAGCAAAATATTTAGCAAGCTGTATTTTGGGGTGTTTTTGTTTTAGTCAGGGTTGTTGGAAGAAAAAAATGTCTTTACTGACATAATAATTCCGTAGATGGTTGTTTTATGCAATTAGTTTAGTTTAAATAAAATATTATTAGTCTGTCAATTTGGAGTTAGTTTATTGGAGACCAGATTTCTAGAGCTGTGTCAGATATGGCCTTAGAGCTGATATTTTTCTTGCTGGTAGCTTTTTTCCTTTTTTTCACATGTGTCTTTTAGACAGTCTTGTTTCTTTGTGAAGTGCTGTGTGGCCTTTAAGTTTGTTCACACAGCTGATGTATCTGTAGCCCACTGGCATATGCTGTCTTTGCTTTTTTGTCTGTGAATAATATTCACAATAAACAGTCTGGGATTTTTCACCTCCTTTTTTCTTGAAGGAAGCAAATGCTGCCATTTCAGATTTTGTAATTCTGTTAATTGAGTTATGCTTTTTTGCTTCCAATTTGCCACTTGCTTTTTTTAAATGACCTTTTTATATATTCAGCAAGGAGAGGAAAAATGCTTTTTGAAGTAGTTTTCTGTTTATTTTTCTCTTTCTTCTCTACCCTTTTGTTTTTTTGTGCTTGTCTTTCTCTGCTCTTCATTCTGTGCATTAAGTTGATTCTTTATTTTCTAGAGTATTTAGGACTAGAAGCTGTTTATAAGGCTTAATTGTATTTCTCATGTTCCCTTTCCCCCACCTCTGTTGTTTGGGATTCATTTCCTACCTCCCTTGTGCCCTGAGCAATTGAAATATTTTAATTTTTCCCCTTTCTAGATACGTTTTGGTGCTAATTGTGAATTGTTTCTCAGTAAATTTTGCACATATAGATGGCCTCCTGCACTTGTAGTGGTTTTCCTGCCATTCAGTCATATGAGAATTCCTTCTCATTCTCCCCATAAATATTGTGTAAGTTATTTTTGTATCCTAGTACAGGGTCATTTAAGAAAACTGGGGACTGTGCTGGTAGAACTCAGAGGACACCTTCAGACTGTCAATTTTTCTTCACTATTTCAGGGTTTTTCTGCCATTTCCAGATAGGTGTTCTATTTTTTCCCCAATTCAGTATTCCAGTTCCATTTTTAGAACTGTATGACTGAATTGCAAAAAAAAAAAAAAGTGTCCAGGTTAGGGATATGATATAAAAATATGAGTTCAGTAATGTTGTAACACTCAGTGTTCTGGTTTATACAAATGCTTTATGCTCTGTATTTTAAGGGATAACAAGGTGGTATTGAAGTGCCTCAAGTAAGCACATTAAAACTACAGTAAAGAGGCAAAGGGATGAAAAGTGATTTGGTTAATTATGGCCTTTTGTGTGGATAGGTGGTATCACAAAAATTAAATGCCTACAGTACCAAAGTGATCATAAAATTTAGAAGAAATTTAAGAAAACCAGCCAGACAACAAAATGCCTGCCTAGAAATAGGTAAAAATGAATTGTCTTTATTTTTTGTGCCATTAATTCCTGGAATATGTCTGGGGCTTTTAGTAGTCATCAACCTAGTTTTATACAAACTTTGGTGTCAGCTTTGTAGCAAAATTCTTCTAATACTAACATTATAAAAACACCTTGTGGGCTTTATTTGCACTTGGTAGTTTGAAGTGGAGATATCGCAGTGAAATTGATGTAGCAAGTGATGGAATTGACAGGTGAGATTTTGGAGGGACCTTTCACGTGTACATTTATGGAGCACTTTTGCTCAATGTCATTTTGTGACTAAATGGGGAGGTGTAGTTTACAGTATTTATTAATGAATAAATCCATTATCTTGGATGTTCCCCTGAGATTGCCTCACAGATAAGCATTACATTTATTCCTTTTGTTTTTACTGTTTGGTGTAAGTGTGCTTGATGCTGATGCTAAACCACTTTTTATTGTAAGGTGGAAGGTTTCTTGATGTGAGGTCACAGCCTGAGCACGTGGACGTGTATAAATTTATGTTCTGGTAAGATAAATAGTTGGAAGAATGCTGATTTGGCTGTTAAGAATTTGACAGCAGTGGGAAGGTGTTGTACAGCCCTGGCTAGTGGGATGAGGAGATGAATCCAGCAGATGCTATCAAAGGATCCTGTCTGAGAGAGACTGGCACCTTTGGCTGGAGCTTCAGGTGTTCTGCAGAGCTTCTGTGACTCCCTGGCAGGGGAACAGAAATTCCAACCACTGAGCTCATTCAGTGTTGGCAAAAAGCCAGGTTGAGGTGAAGGAAACTCCAGTTTGTACCAAGCAAGGAGGAAAGCCCCATGCCAGGCACAGCTGTGTCTTCCTCCCTCCTCTCTTGCTGGGTTGGTTTGATTTTTGTGGGGTTTTGTTTTTGTTGTTTTGTCCAAGGATCTTTCAAGCAATTCAAGCAGATGCAAAACCCCATTTGTATCTACATTGGAATAGAGGATGTAACCAGAGCATTGCTTCCATGCTGGCTGGGGACAGTTTGTTTTTTTCTCCCAAATGTTTTGCAAACTTCCTGATTTCATTTGGTTTTTTTTTTCTTTGTTTTCACATCTGACATTTACAGTCCCTGGTTTTGGGCGTAACTGTTTTCCTTTTTTTGCCATCCTTTGCTCCTGTCAAGTCATGCCCTGACTGTTGTGTTTGTTTCAGACAGGCAGCAAAGTGGGGCTGACATTAATTAGCTATTTGCATTTACCAGACATAATAGAAATGTTGCTGCTGATGTGATACAGTGCAAACAACATTTAGTGTTGTGCTGTTTCTTTTCTCTGATGGGCTCCCTGTGTTTCTCAACAGCTGAACTTTTTGGGTGCTGTGATTGAAAGGATGGCATTTTCACTGTTTTTATCTGTAGACTTCATGTGAATTAAAATAAAACTATAGATCTAATAACTTGATCCTGCATTTTATGATTCTTAATATGAGAACACTATTAAACACCATGTAGAGGATATTAATTTCATGGTTTGCAAATGCCTGGTTATTTTGGAAGAGTGGAGAGTCTGCACAGAATTCACAGTTGTAGAAGGATGTGGATAAAGAAGTCTTGTGCTTCCCTTTTCTTGTTTTGTTTGTGTGCTTTGTTTTGTTTTGATGCTTTACTGCAAGGGCCCTGTTCTGTTCATCTTGTGATTGGCAATTGTTTTCCTTGGAAAACTGGTGTTTTAATTAGACCAGGTGAATCTTGTGTGTTGTCCAGGGGGCACAGTGCAAAGAAAACATATTTTCAGGAAGATGGAGGGGAAGAGAATTAAAACAGCACAGGCATTTGATTTTCACAATCTGGAGAGAAAATGCCTGTGTAGCTCTTGGAAAATATTTGTTTGTATAGTAGCCAGAAGGTTGACTAACTTAAAGATTTGGGGTTTGGGTTTGTTTTAATAGTACTGTTGTTTAGAGCTTTTAAAATTTGAATATGCAGGTTGGTTTTGTTTTGATTTACTTTACTGCAAGTCATGAATATAGCAGTATCCACAGCAGTGTGTGAGGTCAGGGTATCTGGCTTGCCAATGTGAATCTTCAAATACCACAGTTCCATGATGTAACTGAGAGCCTGGAATTTGTTTCTACTTAGATGAGGCATTTTTTTTTTCTTAAGTGAATTATTGGAGGGCTTTGGGAATTGATGTACTGAGGAAGAAAACATCTGCTAATCATTGCTGTGTTTGCTGTTTAGCACTTGTCTGCAGTTAGATATGGTGTAAATGCAGGATTTCTGAAGAGTTTGGACTGAGCTGTGTCAGTTCTTTACTGCTGGTGCATAAGCTGCTTTATGTGGAGGTAGTTCCTGTGACTTTGCATCTCTCCATGACTTACTCAGGAGCTCTTTATTCAAGTAAATGGGGAATGCCCTGCAGGAACAAGAGTCTTGTAGTCTGGACAAGATCTTGCATGTATTTTGCAACAATGAGCAGTGCATTATGCTGGTTTTACTGCTTCCTCAAGTTGGGATCAGCCTCTCGTTTCTTCTGCATCTTTTAGAAGTGTTACTTTGTTTCAAACAATGTCTTAAAATAATCCATTTGGCCTGCTTATAGCTTTAACATTCTTTTTTGATTAGTAAATAAATTTTTAAATTTTTTAGCTGCTTAGAGCCAGCCTAGCTTGGGGCATTCCTAGTTTGAATAGGAAAATTTTGTTATCTGTTCCAGCTAAAGCAGTTCCTTTGTGGAACTGCTGTGAAACTACATGTGTACTCACCTTGTATTCCAGAATAATTTGTATTTGCAAAATAAGGAAAGAAAAAGAAATATTGCTGTTCTTTAGTTATAGCAGGCTGAACTCTTCTAGAATGGCTACTGCAAGTAACTTTTTAAAGCACCAGTGTGTGGATGACATCCCAGCACAAGTGATTTTATTTCCCAATGATAGAATGAAAATTTAGGAAATTCTGTGTGTACAGATTGCTGAGAGCAGGACTTTTGTACTTCTTGTATGACAGAAACTGCAGCATTGCCACCATTCCATCCCAGATGCATTGCTTTCCTTAATAGAGAACTCCTCAGGAGTTAGTATGTCTCATTGAGAAGTTTCTCTTTCTTCACAGCTCCTTACTTGAATGTTTGTATTGTGTCACTCCAAAAGTCAGGGAATTCTGACATCACTGCCTCTATTTTCTTAGTGCTCTCCTATAAAAAGTCTGTGTTGTGTTGCAGGAGTTCTTTGCATTTTTTTCCCTATTGCATGAAATAGTAAAAAAACTTATCCATTTGCCCTGTTCTAAAGCAATGAGCTAAATTTTACACTCCTTTCAACTAATTTTTGGTTTGAAAGTTTTTCAGTAGTTTATTGGACGTGTTTCCTCAACAAGGCTTTTTCCCCACAGATGTGGAGGACAAAGACTTTATGAAGTCTAGAGATAGACAAAGGAAGGCAGGAGATTCTTGTAAGATGACTTGAAGTTTGTTGCAGCTGATTCAAGTCCATTATCATTTTAATAATACTTGAAATACACAACAGTTACCAATCCAAGGAAGTGACTGTGAGAAATTTGGTTCTTGTGCATCAGTGGGACTCCAGGTGGGCCTTGTGTTAATTTGCCTGCTTGCTTCATGAGCTTCAGAAGAGTAAGATCAGACTTTGCTTATTTACTGAGCCAATTGGTGAGACCCTGTGAGCTAAAGGACAGTGAATCACAAGGGACCTGGCATTCCTTTAAGGACAGCCCCATGGAGCACAAAGCAGTACTCCTTCCACTTGCTTGGGAGAATGAGTGGAGGTTTAAGGAGAGCAGAATTGAGGGAGCTCATGACTCAGCCTCAGCACAGCACACTCGTGCAGGAGGTGGAAACAAGGACAAGCTTGCTCAGGGGTATAAAAATCCTGCCTGTATAGGCAGAGATGGTATTGAGAAAGCCACTGTTAGTGGTAAGGGCATCAAAGGCAGCAGGAACTTCCAGCACTGGATCAGGAGTTAAGGAAAAAGAGAAATAGGGAAATAAAGGCTTCCTGCTGTCTGTGACATGTGATCCAGGGACAGTGAATATGGACAGTGCTGAGGTGCTGGATCCTTTCTTTGCCCTTCTAGGGTCTTCTAGGCCTTTGTCCCTGTAGGCAGGGTTTAAAAATGGAGAATAACTCAGTGCTGCAAGAGGATTGGGTCAGGGTTTTTTTTTTTTGATATGGAGAAAACATCTTTGCATTCTGTTTGGTGTAAGGAACACGACTCCTAAAATAGTAACGCTAATGAGGATTTGGAAATAGAGTAAGAAAGCCAATGAAGTAAATAGGATGGGGTGAATTTGAATGGTTGTTCAGAGTGTTGCTTCAGCATTTTCCAGATGGAGTCTCTTCCATCTGACTTGTCAACAGCCCTAAAGTGTTTTTGGAAGTAACATCTCTGGCTGTTAATGAAGCTGGACAATTATAAAATCATGCACTTGCTGTGTGTTCTGAATTCCTAAAACTGTGGTTTGTAATGCAGCAGATTGTAACCCACATTTTCTCTTAAGAGTTAGTGTAATGGTTGGGAGCAAATGCCTTTTGATACTTCAGTGTGCACAGTTGAACCATGCAGAGATAAGTAAAGAAGAAATGAAGGATGGGAAGCAAAGCAACCCCATGAGGACTTTAAAAGTAGAGGTGCTGGTTATTTGGAGTGGATCACAATTCTTACAGCTCACAGCTTTTTAGTTTGGGAGGGTAAGTGCACAATTGTTTCCCAGTGACTGCCCTTCATCCTTGATTGTTAACATCATCTTCAGGTTAATCTAAACCAGAGATGAACATACAGAGGTGTTTGTAACAGGTGTTACAGAGGCAGTGAGACTGCTGGTAAGGTTTCAATACACTCTGACAGTACATAGAATATAAAATACTGAAGTCCTGTGTGCATCATCTCTATTTCTCTTAGTGTTTTGGGGGCAATTGGTTTGACCATCCACCAGACACAGGTGTTTCTCTGTGAAATTAATGGTGGTTGGCAGAGCAGAGTGTAATACACTCAGCCATGGTAGTTTGACACAAAGGTTAGAGAAGTGACACAAGATGTTCCTGTATTTGCCCCCCACCCCGCTTTTTTCTGAGCAGCCTCTATTAAGTTCCTCTAGATATCACAGCTAGTAGATATTTCAAATTAGGATCAGATATTGGTGTCCAGAGGGAAAATCTAAAAGTTAGTTTATTAATGCTTTTTTTGAGCCATCATGAAATGAATTTATTTCAGTTCATGCTTAAAATTGCGACGAGCATTTTAATGCGATGACAAAACAAGTGTGGTACTTCTGCAGACTCGTTCCTTAAAATTCCTTTGGTTATCAGTGTTAGTGTCTGTCTACATCTGTTCTGTGAAGGACTGGCTGAACTGACTTTAGACCCACATCCCTTGCTTCCCCCTCACCGGCAGAACAAGATCAGCTTTGTGTTTGCTGCTTTCTGCACCGTGTTCCCAGACAGTTCTTGGTAATGGATGCTGAGGAGTCCAGATTAAGAAGTGCGTCATTAGATAATTGTATTCCAGCAGCAGATTGCTTTAGTTGGGAGTGTAATGCAATTTGCAAGAATTTCCTGATGCAGGGAGCACTGCAATGTTTCATTTAGTGTGTTTGCAGAGGATCCAGATTGTTCCTTCCCCATCCAGAGGTAACTGGGGCTGGTGTAAGGCACAGTGGTTTGCTGCTGTACAGAGCTTGGTGTACCCAATTTAGCTTCCTGCATTCCCCCTCCTTTGGAAAGGCTGAAGAGCAACAGTGTGCAGCAGCTTGTCCATGGATTTTGGTTTCCTTTGTGGTGAGGTTGTTGAAAAGGATTCCTGCTATTTGTTACTATCCCTTATGTGCTTGGATTATATGTTCATGAGAAGCCACTTCATCTAAATCTGATCTCCAGCCTTGTGAGACTGAGTTATCATTTTCCCCATGCCTAAGAAAATCTTGCTCAGGAGACCACAGAATCCTCAAGATTGGAAGAGACCTTCAAGATCATCTAGTCCAACCATCAACCCAGAAACATCACCCCTAAGCCATATCCCCAAGTGCCACATCCACACATCCAGATGCCTCTTAATATTTGAAATATTTTTAATAAATGAAGCACTGGCCTTTTTTTTTTTTTGTTTTGGGTTTTTTTTTCCAATGCAGAAGATGAGCCTTTATCATCTCTCATTTTTTTGGTTAGGCATTTCACTTGTTTTAAGTAAGTTTGTTGAGCAGTGTTTTGTTATTTGTCTCTGTGAAGTTTGTTTTTTCACAGTCTATAATATCAGTAGTTCTTCAGAAGTGGGCCAGACCAGGAACTTGCTCAGGGAGGCTTGCAGACCTAGTTCATGCTCTTGTCAGGTTGTTCTTAAGTTATTTGATAAGAGTTCAGTGCCCAATGGTCTGTTACAAGCTGCTTGCAGGGAAGGTGCCCAAAGCTGATTTGGGGAAGGACAGTTGAAGAAAATTATTAATAACTTTCATGGGAGTCTTTTGAAGGAAAACCAAATCTTAAAAAGGCTGCATTTCTGTTTGACCCTGCTCTTTTTCCAAGTATTTCTAAATCATTGATCATTGATCTCACTGCTGTCAAATGTGATTTAGATTTACTTTGAATAATACACATAATCTGCATTGGTGTGTTATTTACCTATTGAGACAAATGATATTTTTGATAAAGCATCTTTTTTTTCTGGGTCATAAAGCCTATACAATAAAGTGGTACAATAAAAGAAGGCTTCATTTGTTGCTGTTCAAACTTTATAGGAGTTTGGCCTTGTATTTTAATATTTATTTTGTCTTTTTGCATACAAGCTCTATTTCAGTATGTTTTAAAGCTCTCATATAATATATTTGTGTCTTGTTTTACTGCACTAGTAGAAATGTACTGTCTGATAGTAACATGTTGCTTGACCTCTAACCTATTTTTCAGTTTTAGAAAAGTCACTTAATGTCACTAAATTTGTGAGATTTAAGGATATTCATCCGTGAATATGCTACTTTATATACTCATAATTTGCTCGAAGTCTCAAATCTGTTACTTCAGAACTGGTAGGCTGAGTGGAGGTTCTGTAGCAGTTACATAATGCACATTCCAGCTGTCAGAAGCATCTGTTGGTTTCCTTTTTTGGTTTTGTTTTCTTGTTTGTTTGTTTTTTGACAAGAGAATTGTCTGGTAGTTGCATTAAGACAGAAATATTTCCTAGGTGGTGGCAATGGCTGTCAGAGTAGGTTTTCTCATGGCATCGCTATGTAGACTTAGAGCTGCAGAAAATTGAAAGAGTTCAATACAGTGTTATTAAAAAGACAAAATCTTCTCAATCAGATTGAGTATTATGTTGGCATATATGTGTCTATTTTTTATTATTAGTTTTAACATGGTTTTTGTCTGGAATCACTTTTAAGACCAAGGTTTTCACAGCTGCTGTTGGACTGGTTGTGCATCTTACACAAAAGTTCTGCAGGAGAACCTTTTAAATGTAGTCTCTCAAAGAATATTTGTAATTACACAGCCTTTTAAAAGGCTGTAGAAAACAACTGTATTCTTTGAGAGCCTATATTTAAAATGTTCTAACTGTAAAAAACCAACTTTTTACGGTTTGTTGTTATGTAAATACTTAAATATATATATAGAGAGAGAGAGCGGGATGCCATGAAACAATGTTTGTTTCTATGTTTAGGGTATAAAACAATGTCTGTACTTACCAAGCTGATGCAATATATGATTTTAAAAAAACAAAACAAAAAAAACCCAAAAAAACCCACAAAACCAAACAAACCCCAAAAACCAACCAAAAAAAAAACCCCAAACAAACTCCCCCATCCCACCAAACCTCAAACTGAAAGGAATACAACATTGTAGCAGCCTGTGTACTCAGGTATACATAGTTCATATATGTTTGTGTAATGGCTGCTGCTGGTGTCAATAGAGCCAGCTCTTGTCAATTCTTACAAATACTACCTGAAGGTTAAATTCCTCAGTTTACGCAGCAGTTTTACTTCAAGATGTTAGAACATGACATAGGACAAGACATCAAATTTCTTTCTGAGCATTATAAAGAAAAGCATTTGTTTCCAGAAGTGTTTCTGGAGAGTTTGATGCTTGTGGTAGAAAATGTTAAATAGGAGATTAATTGTTTTGAAACCCACTGTGAGTTTAGTTTGACTTTAAGAGATAAAAGCCATGGGACAGACCATGTAGACAGAAACCTGTTCTGAGTATCTCAAGCAGGTTTAGACAGTTCCTGGCCTGTAGCAGACCTGTGTCCCTCAGTGCCTGTGCAGTGGCACTGCTCTGTCTGCAGGCAGTCTGTCCCATGCTCCTCTGTAGCAGAGGACAAGGCAGATGAAAGCAAACTAAAACATCACAGCATTTTCATGTCTCAGAAAGTAATGTAGCTGTATTCCACTTTGCAGAGCAGTGGAAAAAGTTCTGTGTTGGAAAGTCTTGTGGGGAGGGACCTGCTCCCACGAGGGACTGGAGTTGTCACCCGGAGACCCCTCATCCTGCAGCTGGTGCACGTTTCCCCAGAGGATGGCCGCAAAGGAGCTGGCGATGAAAATGGTGAGTGTGATCCAACAATGTGTTCTGCCTTTTTATTAAACTCTTTCCTGTCCTTTGCAACAAAAAAATCAATCGCTGTAATCTTAAAACTCTAGGATGCTTTTTAAAATTTGCTTGGAAGAAAACACAGCTGTTGTCACATCTGTTTTTTCTATTTAGCAAATGTCATGAAGTCAAAATCTTTTGGATAGTCAAAATACCTTTAATTTTTTAATCTTATCTGTTCTTGGGAATTTCTGTAGAGAAAAATGGCATTTCACTTGTAAAGATAATTGTCTGGAGTGTAGAGAACACGATTTTCTTATGTGTGTTTTTTATCCCCTCCCCTTTTGCAGTTTATATAAGGTATTTCATTGAAGGGGTGATGAGTATGAGAAGTTTTAGAAGGAGGGTAGGAAATAGGTTCTGAAGTTCTGAAGAAATGAAAACAAACTTGTGGTAGGTGCAAACAGAATTGAACTGCCAAGTTCTGTAGCTTACACATGCCACCCTACTGGCTTGCGCTGAGAGACTTCAAGTGCATCAAGCAGGGCATTTTAAATGTTCTGTGGTTTTTACTTTGAAGCTTGTCTTCTGCACTGCTTCTGTTTTATCCTTCAGCAGATCAAGAAAGTGATCTCAGTTGTCCCTTGGGAGTTTCAATGCTCATTTTATACCAACTAATGCTCCTGATTAGGAGCAGCAGGGGCATATCCACCTGATTGTAAGATAAATCTTAGGTTTTTTTATGTAGACACTAACAACTGCACAGGCTTTTGCTGGCATAAATTTGAGACTATAAATATTAATTCTCATTGTGTTCAAATTTTTCTTAATTTGTTTCTACCAATAGTAAGTCAAGGGATCAGATGTTCTTTATTTATTTTCCTGTATTGTTTATGGCCTTTGATTTCTGAAGGACAGTTACTTGTATTGTGCTGTTTGAAAGGTTTAAACTCCAATCTTAATCACTGTCACAAGCAGAGAACACAGGGTTCATAACAATTAACATGCTAACCTTGTGAAAAATTGTAGGGGCAATTCAGGCTGGAAGTTATTTCGGGAGACCTCTAGCCCAATCTCCTCAAAATAGGGCCAGTTCTGAAGCCCAGACCAGGTTTCTCTGGATTTTATTTGCTTTATCTGAAAACCTTGAAGGATGGAGAATTCAATCTCTGTGCAACTTTTAGAAATGGCACATTTGATGTCTTTACATGCAGTTTTACATTGCTTGTACTGTGCAGTGTATAGTTGGTATTCCTAGAACTTCTCAGAATGCTTGGATTCTGAGTTGTAGGGTAAAATAGTATTTTGCTCTTCTTTGCTACTTTACAGGTGTAAAAGGAGGTTTTGTAATTGGAGTATTCTGAGTCAGGGCAGAGCCATTTTGTTTTAGGTTGCATTTCATTTGGGAATTTGGATTTTAAATTAAAAATTAATAGGGATGTTGAGCTAAATTATTATTTATGATGCCCAGTTAGATTTTTTCGGGGAAAACAATCAATATGTAAGATGTTAATGTTATAATCTCATCTTGTTCTTCTGAGAGAGATGTGGGCTTGTTTGGTAAGAACAGGCATTTGATAAGAACAGACATTATGATTTACCAATTGAGTTTGAAGTGTCTTCTCTCCAGAATTCAGGCAAATTGTGGTCTAAATGGTGTTGTCACTGATCTGGTCTAGCTTATGTTCAGATTGTGGTGTTACATCTGAGAAGCTGGGATCAAGTAGCTTGGGAAGAAAAAAGATGACAACCTCTTATCCTGGCTGTGCTGTACAGCATTGTAATAAGTGCCATTAGAGGTCTATTTTTAGAGGTAACTTTATCTGTAATGAGGTGGGTGTTGAGGTAGGGTTGAAGAGGGATTTGGGATTTCCCAGAGGAAAATAGTCTTGCAGAAAAGGATTTTATCCAGATGAGGGATTTCTTTACAAGATGAACATTGGACAAGAGAGTATCAGTCTTGGCATGCTGCTCTGAATGCTGGCATTGAACTCTCTGTGCACACAGATGGTTTTGTACAACTCCCTCTTCTCTTTTGACTTCTGTTTTGTGATTGTCACCTGTGTCCATCATAGTGCTTGCTCTACTGGTATTGTATATTAACACAGCCATTTCAAAATAGCTGCTACTCTGTGGTTCTTACAAGCTTTAATTTTACCTCTTTTGGAATGTTGGCATCCAGAAAGCTTCCCAGTTTTTAACACAAAGCACTTTTGACTGCTCTGCTGTTCACTTAGGGAGGGACAAGTAATACCCTTTGTACTGTGTGCAATAAATCAAGAAAGTCAGAGAATACCAAAGATAAATTTTCCATTGAATGGGAAGTTCTCTATTTTTATAACAGGCTGATCTGTATATTCTACAGAGAATGTGTGTAGTTTGATGGGAAGGAAATGTTCTCCTCATGCTTTTGCTGTTTGTTGTTGGCCTCTAGTGATTCAGCACATATGGTGTGTTTGATGTGATGATACCACACTGTGGTGTTCTCTGATCAAATTGCAAGAGAAGCAGCACTTATCAGAGAACTGGGCTGGTCTTGTGAATTATTAAATTGGCCTTGCAGTGAAAACCTATAATGGTACTTCAGAAATGGAAACTCAGCGAGACCATACCAGTGGCCAAGTAGTAAATGCTTAAAGGTTCCTTTTCTTCATTTGTTCCAAGATAAGAAACTGAACATTGTTCAAATTCTGAGCAGACAGAATTAATACAGGGCACAGGAATAATTAATACAGATCCATTGCTTGATAAATGAACATTGTTTTGTTAGCCTTTTGCTCTCTACTTCAGATAGGAATCTCTTACCCCTAGCTCCCAAACAGTGTGGCCTGCTTCATTGGGCTTGGCTTTGTAGAAGCACTAGAGAGAGGAAGAGCTTTACCCAAAAGTGCTTGCAGTCTAGTTGGTGTAAAGGATGGGAAAATGGTACAACAGTTAGTATTTGGGAAGTTCTCATTGCCATGCTGCTGGAAATCCTCTGTGGTGGTGGCCTTTTATGACTCCCAGCAGCTTCTCCCATTGGAAGTGAGTAACATTTCTATTGCTTTAGAGAGGAGGTACAAAGATTACTGACTTCAGTTATTCATGTATTTTACTGAGCTTCTTAAAGGAGTGTTCTAGAGTAGGACATAACAAGTACAATTTGGTGGAGGGCAGTCCTGAGAAAAATCAAGATATATATATGTGGTTTTCCTGGGAATTAATTAAGGTTTGCAGGTCTTACTACAGGATATGGAAAACAAGAAAAATATAGACTTGCTTGATTCACAAGATGTGGTGGGGTTTTTTTGGAAAAGCAGAATCTGTTTGTTCTTAATGGCTGCTGTTTTAGTAATTTCTTACAGTGTGTAATACTGGATTTCATCATGACCAAAGTGTCATTTTGTCACACTTTTATCTAGCATTTAATCTTTAGTGTAATCAGGTGGTTAATTCTTCTGAAGGTATTGCCTGAAAAGCTTCCAAAAAGTAACATAACTGAGGGAAGACTGATTTAGCAGTTAAATGAGTGATAAAAAAACCATTCTTTGTGCAAACCAGAAAAGTGGGTTGCTAAATGTAGGCTAGCTAAAACACTTTCTCCTTGCCTTGAGCATTGTTACCTTTAGAGAAATGCAAATCCTTCCTCCTTTCCTAAAAGCTCCTTTCTATTAAATTGGATCTATTGGGAAACTTTTCCATAGGTGTTAGCAAGTTAAAATGCAGGGTCTCTGACCCAAGTGTGTCTTTTTAATATTTATTTTAAGAAGCTTATAGATAATACTGAAAAAAATTATTTAGACATAGAACTAAGGCTAGTACCTGGCTGCAAATTCCCATGGCACCAGCAGGAGAATCATTTAAGGCTAAAACAGTGTCTGAGAAGGAAATCATCTCCCAAGGAGGGACATAACCAGAGAGTGCTTGGAAGTTCTTTCATAATATAACACTTTGTATCTTGCTGTATATTTTTCTTCCTGGCTTGAGGCCTCTCTTTACTCCCTTAGATTTAATTTTCAAGAGGAGATGAGCAATACGATGCTGAACATGTTGTAGTTTCTTCCTCTATGTGCATTTTACTTTATTTCCTCTGAACAGTAAATAAAACCTGTTAAATAACCTGGAATGGAGAAACCCTTTCATTTTGCACTTACTTGGGAGGCTGGTGTGTCATTTTGCCTATTTACCAACCAATACAAACAAAAGCTTTTTCCTGATGATGTTTTCTCCATAGCTCTTGTGCCTTCTTGCTCTTGTGCAAAACAGTAGGGATGAAAGTTTGGTTTTAAAAATTTTTCCTGAACAAATCCAATCCATCAGAATCATATTTGTATGGATGATACACCTTGACTGAGCAAAACATCAACTCTCCAAATGAACTAAGCTGTTGAAACAACTGAGTTGATTATTGTTGTACTACCTGAATTTTGTACCAAACCAAAAATATCTTTACCATTTTTGTTTTGCTGCTTGTACTTTCAGGGTGTTGTCCAGGCATCACAGGAAAATAGAGTTTTAAATTCATCAACTCCTCAGTAAGAAGTTGGGTGTTTTTTTTGTAATGAAGTTTCCATAACTACTTTGAAAAATTATAAGTTGGGAAGGATAATGCATATGTTGTCTCTTCTTAAATCTGTCTCAGAACTGATGTTATTCTTTAATTGAGTCTTAAAAATATTGATGCACAGCACCAGATTTCCCTCCCATACAGTAACACTACTTCCAATGACATTATAAATGTTTCTTTACTCTTTCTGGTTCTTCCTATGAGTAAGTTATGAGAAATATATTTTGCCAAAGAAGTTCAGCTCTGTGGAGCCCAGTGGTGCTGTTTTCTGTGCTCAAATAAGAAAATACATTGGGCTATTAGAATTAAGTGTATGGCAATAATAATCATCATTAAGTCAACTTTGTTGTATAGAATATCTGATTTATAGGCATCATTTCTATGTGTTTAGTTAAGGTGATACTTCTGTGCCTATTGCTAATATGTTACACACTCTCATCAATACTAGAATAGCATGCACATCTGTCTGCATGCATTTGTGCTCTTTGTAATAGAATCTGGTACTGAAAGTGAATACAATGCTATATTAAATATGATTAAAAATGTTAAACACCTTTCAATGCTGTTTCTCTTTAACTGCAGACCCTGCTACATGGAAAAATTCAAGACACCTTGCTAAAGGTTGCCTTTATCCACTTGCTTTTTCTCCCTACACCTGAAGTGCATGCTTATATACACTAATCACATACATTTCATGCCACATGATTGATTGTTGATTGATTACACTTTTCCTTTTACACTTCAGCTACTCTGGTGATTATTTTGCTGTCTTGTGATCTGATTGATTTTCAGTTTTCTGACCTTGTTGCATTAGAATGAGATAATTTTTGCTTTTCTTCTGTGCTGTTGCTGCTTCATAGAACTTCCTGCACTTTTAATTCCCAAATCCTTAAAAAAAACTTTGATCAACTTTCTTAAATTTCAACTTAAGTGAAAAAAATGTTTGGAAAGATTACTTGATTGTAGGTAAACCATGTGTTTGCCAAAGGGCCAGAGTTCTTGTAGACAGTTCTTGTAGAGCAGATTGCTGTGTCAGGGAGCTCAGAGGAAATAACTCCAAACTAAAAATTGGAAATGGAACTTGCCTCTAATACTTGGAAACCTAATAGTGAAAATGTGAATATCTTGCAGTGTAACTCAGATTGCTGCCTGTGCTACAAAGCAGGATTTGAACAAAACCTCCTTTGCTGTTTCTGGGACTGCTCTTGCATAGTCCCCAAGTAATTCTGGACCTCAGTGGTGACTGACAAGAGTGAAGATGTTTGGTGCCTGACAGATTTGGGAAGAGACATGTTCTCCTAAGGCTTTTTCATTATGCAGAATTCTTATGTATTTTCTGTTGGCTTGCTTTTAGTTCTACAGGTTTTTCTAACTTTTTCTTTCAGCTGTAATTTGATCTCACTTGCATGGTTTAGAAAAAAAGATGCTAAATGCTAGCCTTTTCTTTCCCAGGTTTTTAAGCTATTGCTAATAATTCTTTTGTTTTCTGTTACAAGCTGATATTTAGTGAACAAGACCATTTCTGAAAGATTGCAGGATAGAAAAATAATGAGCTCAGTCATAGGTAGGAAGGTGGACCTTGTGTGAGACAAATTAGACATGGTAGTGAGGTGCAATGCTTCAGTATACAAAATCATAAATCTATTTATACTGAGCTATTTAACACCTAATTGTAGAAAGCTAACTAATTTTTATTTTGCTGCTTGAAAAAAATCTCACAGTTTTCAATGACCAGGCCTTGGAAAAAATGTTAGTGAAAAATCTACTTTTTTCTCATGTATCCATTTTTTGTTTTCAGAGGTAGATGCTGCAGAATGGGGTAAATTTCTTCATACCAAAAATAAGGTATGTTTACTCTCTTGATGAAGTAGCAGTGTCATAAATATGTTAACAGATATATACTTCATTCTGTTATCTCTTCCCTTGACTTTCCTGAAGAGATGATGTTTATTGGTATTATTATACCTGCTGTACTACATGGCAGAATATTGAGGATTTTGTGTTGCTTTTTATGAGTAGAAAACTTTTGAAAACATAAAATGTTAAAATATCTGTTTTGTGGTTGTTGATTCTGCTGAGTTATTATAGTCCTTTTTGGGTTATTTTGTTGTTTATTCTATTTTGTGCATTGCCAAAATTAGAATGGATGTCATAGGACAAGGTGTAAGCAGAAGTCATTTCAGTCCATTGAAGATTTGGCTACTTCAGAGGTTTGTTAGAAAGCTGTGAGAAAGAAAAAAGAGCCTCATGTGCATCAGGGTGAAGGAGCACAATCTGAGATAACCCAGCACCTCAGGAAGAGTCAAAGCTTAATTTTTGCTTGAAGACAGTCATATTTTTGTTGGCAGATAAATGATACAAGTGTTTATTATTTTAAAGTGATTTTCTCACATTCTAGGCAATGCTAGAAATTGAAGTGAAGTTAGAGAGGAATATAGAGGGAATCAGTGGAAGGACAGCTCTATGCTAACCTTTTTAGGTTGGTGGCAGGAGAAGAGTTTTTACAAGAGTGGAAAATTTTGAATATGAAACTGCCCTTTGTCCTCTTCAGGATGAGAAGGGGTTTAGGCTACATGTTGCTTATTAACTCCAAAGGATTCCAACCAGACTCAGAATGGAATTAAGTATTTGGAATTCTCTGTAGGTGGACACAAATTAACAACTTGTGGCTGACATTGGTCATAAGTGCTAATAACTGCCATCTCACAGAATTAGTCAACAGATTAAATACCAATTTCTGTAATTCTTAGCACTGATCATTCCTGTTTACATCAATTAAAGGACTACTAGTAATTCTTACATGTTTTTTAAATATTCTGTATACTTAGAGACGTTTTCACCATCCATTGGAGAACATTATTTTGCAGTTAAGTAAGTGAATGCTGTCTTTGATTTTTAAACTTTTTTTTCTTCCTTCAGATCTATACAGATTTTGATGAAATTCGTCAGGAAATAGAAAATGAAACAGAGAGGATTTCAGGAAACAATAAGGTAAATCCTGTCCTGTCCATCTGTTGTCTTGCTATTGATTTTCTTGCTGCTTAAACCTTTCTTAAAGAGTTTCAACACCCAGGAGTGAAAAGTACTTAACTGTTCTAATGAAGAACATGGGAATGCTTCTTACTATCTTGAGATTTTTTTCACTGTGTTCATGAGAACAATTACTTCAGCTGAAAGACAGAGAATTGTTGCTTTACTTCAAGATTCTGTAATAAAAGTGCAAAAAATAAACTTTCAGTTAAACTTGCTTTAGTTTTTCTACATACCTGCCTTTATGTAATTATAAAACTGGCAGCTGACAAAGACAAAAAAATTGGTTGACAGATGGTTGGCTTTTTTTCCTTGCTGTGTGTTTTAAGGTATGTGGTGAAAGTAAGTCTTTGTAGTATGAATCTACAGCCTTTGGATTTTCATGTGATGAATTTAAATAATCCAGGCCAGTAATTATTACTTCTTATTAATGTATTTCTAGGGGATCAGTCCTGAACCCATTCATCTTAAGATTTTTTCAGCTAATGTTGTAAATCTGACTCTTGTGGACTTACCTGGAATGACAAAGGTATGGTGCAGCATGCTCCTCTTCTGACTCAGTGTGTGTTTTTGAACAAGGTGTGCCTGTTCACTCTTTGCCATTGTTCTGCATTGCTAGTTCAACTGCTTTCCTGGGGTTAAGTAGTGTTATGTAAATGTGACATGTCACTGTCTTCTGGGGTAAGATTTGGGTTTCTGCTGCACTTTGCTGATGTCAGAGATAGATTTGCTTATGTTTCTCCTCTTTCTACATGTAAGTGATGGTAGGTGTGTGGGCTGCATGTTCCTTTCCATAGAGGAGGTAGCACTGCAGGTCTCAGAGCTGTACCTGCAGATAGATGAATATATGGCAACTTGGAAGGTCTCTTCTACATTGCTTCTCCAGGAGTGGCTGTGTGTATTTTGTGTAAGAGGCTGTATAAAGTGAGGATATCCTAAGAGAAATGTTCAGATCCTTCTTGTTCAGGTTATATATGGAATAATTTTCTGAGACATGAAGATGACAAAGATGGCTTCCTTCCCTGCCCATGCACACATCCCCACCCCACTCTGCCAGTTGTGCACGTGGTTCTTGGACATTAAAACTCATGCAGGTACAAAGACACAATTTTGAACAGTTCCATCTTGGTTTTTTCTCTAGGTGCCTGTTGGTGATCAGCCTAAAGACATTGAACTTCAAATAAGAGAGCTCATCCTGCAGTTCATCAGCAACCCCAATTCCATTATCCTGGCAGTCACAGCTGCCAACACAGACATGGCCACTTCTGAAGCCCTGAAAATAGCTCGGGAGGTGGATCCAGATGGTGAGCACCAAGGCTAGCTGTAATTCAACTGCTTTTTGAAACTCAATCCTAAAATAAACTGAGCTTGTTTGAGCAAAATATAGTAAGAAAAGTAAATGTCACCACATTTCCTAGAAAATATAAATTTAATATTTGCTCAATGACTTCTTGCTGCAGTCTCTGCAGCTCAAGAGAATGCTGGGATGAATCAAGAACTGATAGATTTCTGGCTTGCCAGCAGACCAAGTAACTATTCTAATAGTCATGGAGTCACTTCTATTTCCACAGCAGCAAAATGGTGTTAAGAATGTTGGGGGTTTTCAGAGTTTTACTAGTTCACAGTGGTCTTTTAGGGCAGCTTTGTGCTTTGTTGTCCAACATTGTTTCCTTTGGTAGAGAAAATATGCCACCCCCAGCTAAGTAATTGACTGTCTAGCTGTTAGTTTACTGACTTTTAGTAAGGATAAGATGAATTCTGTGCCCTGTATTTATGTGGGAGAACTCACTGATTTAATGGAATAAGAAGATTATAATTTTATATTTACCTAAGGACTTTGAAACAGATCTGAAGCTACTGGCTGCCTGCTTCTTGCTTTTGCAAAGTGCTGTCAGTACCATTGACTAACAAATGGCATTGTGTGATTTGAAAGAACATGGATTAATACACTTGGAAAATAAACACACAGAAAGTAGGCTAAAATTTAGTGTTGGTTTTAGTGTTGGTACCCTCAAACTTTTCTTTCCACAAAATGTAACATTTCTTGATTGTTTTCAAACTCCAAGTCTGCTTTGACTTGTCTGCCGCATAACCTTGAGGGAAAACCTCTTCTGGCAGTCTGCTCAGTTAAACCATCCTGGTTCAAGATATCCCTTTTATTTTACTCCTGTAAAAATGATTGACAGCATCTTTTGGATCACTTCCCAGAATTCTGAAACTTAAAGGACTGGAGTGGCAGATCATGTTGCAGGTTCTGCAGGATTAATACTGTATAGTGAGACCCTACAGTACTAAAGTAACTACACTGACATGAAGGTTTCAAGACCCAAGAACTTCCTGATTTTACTGAGATGCTGGTTTATTTTTTTAGACTCAAAAAGTGTGTTATATTTTAAAGAAAATGTACTTGCCACATTTATTTTCAGACCAGGAGCTCAGGAAATATTGAGGTCCCAGACAAATCCTATGTGTGTTAACCTACTGGTTTAGATGGGCAGTATTTCCCTATTTAATGAATTTAGGTCACTAATTCTTCATTTGCTGAATCATGAGTTTTAGTTACTCTGATGAAATCAGAACATCCCTGTGAGTGTTTTCCTTTTGGTAGGTCGAAGAACCCTTGCTGTTATCACAAAGCTGGATCTCATGGATGCTGGCACTGATGCTATGGATGTGCTCATGGGAAGAGTGATTCCAGTCAAACTTGGCATCATTGGAGTAGTGAATAGGTCTGTGTGGGCACATTGGTGCTATTTTTAAAACTCTGTTAATATGAAGTAATGCTTCTGCTTTTTTAGCCATGAATATAGTTTTAAGAATAAGGTGATGGTGTTGAAATAAACTTCTGAATAAGCAAGTGAGAAACTTGTGCTCACTTCTCAAAGCCTTTGTTCTTCCACTCAACCAACTGCTGATGCAGAGTAGAGACACTTCTAGAGGAACTGTGGTGTCACCACTTCTGCTGTTGTCCTTCAGCTTGAGAGGTGCCTCTGGTCAGCTGTTCACATTAGCTCTGATCCAGCACAGGTCCTGTGTATATTAGTCCTAAATGCATATGTCTGTTGCTCTGCTGTATTTTTTTACCTTACTTAGGTCAAATCTCATGCAGTTTTGGTAAGAGCATTGTTTAGTCTGTATATAGCTGCTACCAATACAGATTTGTTGACTATGCTGTGTGGAGAAACAAATAAAAACCTTTAAAGTCTAAGGACAGTGAGTTATGTGTATAAAGCAAAGCCCAGTTGTTAAATATTCTGTCTAGACAAGCAGAAGTGTAACTTACTTTTACTTTGCATGCAGTAACTAGTGTGTAACTCTGCCTTTTACCTTCAGGAGTCAGTTGGATATTAACAATAAGAAGAGTGTGGCTGATTCCATTCGTGATGAGTATGGGTTTCTCCAAAAGAAATATCCTTCCCTTGCCAATCGAAATGGAACCAAGTATCTTGCTAGAACACTGAACAGGTATTCCTTGAAGACATAAACTGATGGGTTAGACAAATGTGCAGACCTTTCTTTTTACCCTTAGTGTCTCTTTTGGTGCTGTACAGTAATGCATTAAAGAAAACTCTGGTTGCAAACTCTGGTTCTCTCAATTTCTGAATTTACTGTAATTTTCCCAAGTGTTTTCCTTTGGTGGTTATTTTGTGTCTCTTCTCTGTTTTGATGGAAATGATAAACCTGAAACTCTTCCTCCATTCTAATAAGAGACTGTTTTCTATTTTTAGATTGCTGATGCATCATATCAGGGATTGCTTGCCAGAACTGAAAACCAGAATTAATGTTTTAGCTGCCCAGTACCAATCTCTACTGAACAGCTATGGGGAACCTGTTGAAGACAAAAGTGCTACTTTATTGCAGCTGATCACCAAATTTGCCACAGAATATTGTAATACTATTGAAGGAACAGCAAAATACATAGAGACTTCAGAGCTGTAAGTACAAGTGTTTTCCTGGAATATTGACTGAGTGGTTTGGTTGACCCAGTGGCTCTTGCTGGCTCTCAGTGGCAAAATTAGTACACTGGACCATAACATACTCAAAAAAAGTTTTAATCCAAGCAACTGTAAGAAAGGTTTTCAATGAGAGCTTTCTCCTTCTTATTTGCTACTTCAGTTGTTATTTTCTTCTTTCAGATGTGGTGGAGCCAGAATCTGTTATATTTTTCATGAGACTTTTGGAAGAACTTTAGAATCTGTTGACCCTCTGGGTGGCCTTAACACAATTGACATTCTGACTGCCATTAGAAATGCCACTGTGAGTGTTCTTCTGTATTTCTGAGTGTTGTGGCTGTATGTTAGATAGGAAGCTAAGGTTTAATTCTGTATAAGAGGCGCAACTTTGAGATGGTTCAGTGTTTTCCTGACAGATTTGGTTTCTTGCTAATATGGGAATTGGTGTTGCTGAGAATTAACAGAGTAAGGCCACCTTTAAATTTTGCAGAATTTAATAAAATGTTCACTCCTTCAAGCTTGACTTTGGATGTCAGACATGTCAGTCTGCTTTTCTACTGTGTCTGTTGTGTGTAGACAGACAGGCAGGTTTCTGCATGGTCTGGGAGCATGAGTACTCCATAAGAATGATTTGTGTGTATGTTCCCATCCTCCTGTAAATGTAAAATGTAAAAACAGGATTTAGTAACAGGAAAGATGTCATATTTCAGGTAAAAAATGTTATATGTGTAGCTAAGCATTGGTCTGTGTGGTCATAAAGGAAATTACTCCAAACACTGAAATCCACTTATCTTGTTGGTATGGCATTAGATGCCCAAGACTGTCCAGTAAATAATGTCAGTTTCTCTCTCTGAAATTAGAAAGAAAATGTCTTTGCCTTTATAATAGATTGCATCAAAATGCAGATCCTCAAATGTGAAAAAGCATTGTTCAGATTTGTAAACATAAAGTGACATGAGTAGGTAGAAATCTCTGAGATTCTATAAGGATGCTAGTTAATAATTGTTTAATACATTTTGTCTTAGAGATAGGAACTTACATCTTTTATTTTTACATATACTTGAGATTTCTTCTGAGCGTCACTGTGACCTGATTAATTCTGGGCCTCATTAAATACTACTTCTTAGAAATGCATCATATTTTATACACAATTTAGCAGCTTTTTCGCTCCTTTTGAACCAGGGTCCCCGTCCTGCCTTGTTTGTCCCTGAGGTTTCCTTTGAGTTGCTGGTAAAAAGGCAAATCAAACGTTTGGAAGAACCCAGCTTGCGCTGCGTGGAGCTGGTTCATGAGGAAATGCAGAGGATTATCCAGCACTGTAGTAATTACAGTACACAGGTAAAAATGCATGCTCTACAGCTGGGATTGTAATCGTGGCATGTGTGTGTGGGTGTGTGATTACTTGCTTAAAAACTTCTGGAAGTCTCACCAGTAAAATTTGGGTTTGTTTTTAGGAATTACTGAGGTTTCCTAAATTGCACGATGCCATAGTTGAAGTAGTAACCTGTCTTTTGCGTAGGAGACTTCCTGTCACAAATGAAATGGTAAGTTTCCATCTACTGTAATTTTGCTGGTAAAAGTGCATTGATGTTTCTGCACAGGAACCCAAGTTATTAAAGGAATCTTAACTTATTTGTTAAATTGATAGTTATTTAATATGTATGCATTTTGATGTGTACACATTTAATATGTATGCACTCTTCTATATTATAGATGCATATAAAACAAAGGGATGGGGTTAGGGTTAAGCATGTAGTCCCCTATGTTTCAATTTCCCAAGAAAAATTCTACAAAATTTCAATTTAGCATCATCTAGTCTTCCTCATATAGGTTATTTCCCTGCCTTGTAACAGAAGCTGTGCAAATACTGTAGAGTTTGGGATGCAGTGATGAAAATTAAATTGCAGTCCTTATTCTGTGTGTTTCAGAGGCTTGTAATGCCCTTTACCTAGTGAAAACTAAAAGTTCAGCTTGTACCTTTAAATAAATGTTTTAATATTAAAATCTCAATTGGACTGCCTGTTGGGCAGTAAAGAGTGTTTCAGTATTTGACTCTGCATTTGATGTGAAAAGCAAAAATTGCTTTTTATATTCACTGTCCCTCACAGTGAACCATCTCCCCGTGGTTCACATATTGTAGGTGATTTGTGGCTGAGTGGTCTTTTGCTATGGGCAAATCAAGATAAACAATTAGTAAAACCATGCCTATTGCCCCTTTTTTATCTTCAGAGTATGGCAATGAACATGAACACGAGGCTTAGTGATTTTTCCTTTTACCAAACAGCCAACAAAGTGGGCAAAAGACAAAAAATAACACAGTAACAGTAAAATGCTGTGCTTGCCAGCATTGTAGGTCATTGCTCTGCACTGGCATTAGGTTTACTGCCTGAATTTTTAATCTGGGAATATTTTGCATTGCAGGTTCATAATCTGGTGGCCATTGAGTTAGCTTATATCAATACCAAACATCCAGACTTTGCTGATGCCTGTGGGTTAATGAATAACAACATAGAGGTAAGAAATGATATTCTCTTAAAAAGTTTCTGGCCTCTTTAAGTGAAGGTGAAATTCATAAAATAACAATAAAACGTGCTTCTTTCCTTGAAGCACATTTCTGCATTTTGAGGCATGAGAAATGTGATGACTTATGAATATGGTGTATACTCTAGTGATCTGTGGATTTGTTAATTGCTATTGCATTTAGGATCACTGATCGATACTTTACTGAAAGGATTCTGTCTGTTTTTCAGTCTGGAAAATAAGATGGGTATCTAATTGAGTATTGCCTATGAAATGAAATTTTTTAAGGCGAAATTTAAATATGTAATTGTGAAATGGCGTTCATGTTGAAGTAACTGCATTTTGTCTTTGACATGATGTATCAATAATGTTCCTCTCATTCATGAAAGGATAATACAAGTGTTGTTTCCTCTGTTCAGGTTCTAATTTCTGCTTGCTTTTGGTATTGTTCTTGAACCTCTGTGTTACCACACTTCAGCCCCCATGAGACATTCTCTCCCTCAGTCTCCTGTCAGTAATCTTGTGTTTTTCAAGTCCAAATCTGATAATACTTGCTGCCATCATCCTGTGGAAGCAGTTCAACAACCAATCTGCTCTGTTAGATTGGAAGAACCAATCTGGTGTTTTTGCAATCTCATTAATACGAGCTCATTAGTACTCTTGTGTTTATCCACCACATCATTTTCATTCATCACAGAATCATGGAATAGCTTGGCTTGGAAGGTAATCTCCTTCCAACCCTCCTGCCATATGCAGGGACACATTCCTCTAGACCAGGTTGCTCAGAGCCCCATGCAACCTGGCCTTGGACACTTCCAGGGATGGGGCAGCCACAGCTGCTCTGGGCAACCTGTTCCAGTGCCTCACCACCTTCACAATAATGAATTTCTTCCTATGGAATATGTAATTTAAACATTCTTTCAGTTTGAAGCCATTCCCCCTTGTCATGTCACTACGTGCTCTTGTAGTGTTTCTTTTTTAAATGCTTACATTAAAATTCCTACTCCATGCAATTTCTTCTATAATCTATAAAATTTCTTCCATCTCTACATATATTCTGTAGTGACTAGGTATGCTTTTGAGTTTGACTGGGTAGATTGCTCTTTAATCTAGTTCAAAAACAATGTGTATGGAAACTGCTGTGAGTACAGAAATTAAGACTTTGTGAAGCTGAATTTACAAAATTGTATCATCGTGTGTTACTTAAAGTAGTTCTTTCTTAATATTTTCCTAAAGAAGGACATTGAAATTTTTGAAGAACCAAACCATATAAACCCAAGCCTTATTCATTGGACAATCAGTTGTTATTTGCAATTTCAAGCAAATTCAGACATTTCTTTGTCCTAATTGCTTCAAATTCTATTTTGCTATGAAGCAAATTCTGCCGCCTCCTTCATTTTGGGCTTATCATGTCCTGGCCACAGAATCAAATCCTTTAGATGACTTGGAGGATTTACAGCTTAATGAGGGCTGTAGGGTATCTGTGATGAACCAAATTGTGGAGTTTTGATATTGTTTTTTAAAGGCTCAGACTTTGATGAGGGAGTGTGGTGCAAAAAAACTTAGCAAAACTTCTTATACGGAGAATTTAGTTTTGACTGGGTAATCAAAGCATCCAAATAATCAAGGGTTTCATAGACCACAGTATTAGCATGGCCCTGGATGAGATGAAATTACTCATATTTGTGTCTGAAATGGAAGTCATGTGTAAAATGTGGCTCTTGCCTGTATGTTGATCCAGAGTAATACATAACTGAGGTCTTGCTGGATTGTTTTTAAAGGAGCAAAGGCGGAACAGGTTAACCCGGGAGCTGCCTTCTGCTGTGCCACGGGACAAGGTAGGTAAATGTTTGATTTTGTTTTTTACATAAAGCTGAATGCATTCTCCTAGATCCAATCCAAGTATTGGAAATTTTCATATGCTGCTCTAGTAACAGTCTTGGGAGCTTCCAGGTATTGAGTTTTTCTTTTCGATTTCATAAGATAGAAGTGGAATATAATTTTCTTTTCTTTTTTCTTCTGTACTTTTCTTAAAGATGCAATATTTGGGAGGTTTTAAATCTGGCATTTCAGAAGACTTGTCTATAAATGTAATAATAACTTATTACTTGAATTTTGTCATCTCAGGTAAGGTGTAAAATGCCTGCAGATGTTGAAGATGGATTTAGAACTTCCATGCTTAAATTTGTAGCTGGTTTCAAAAGATAAACAAGTGATTTAAAATATCCAGTGCCAACATAGTGGCCTGTGGTTGGTTTTTGTTTAGTCACTCTTAAAACTGCAGTTTATTGCAGTCTTACTTTCTCTGGGAGCAGATGTTGGAGTTGACATTTTCAGTTGTTCATGTATTCTGTCTCTGGAGTTTGCTTAATTTTATCAGTTTTGGGATTAGTGCAGTGACAGGAGTGGAAGAACCAACCAAATGTCATGGAAAACAGTCTGGCTGTAGAAAAGAACAGTCTGACAACAAGCTGGAATTTTAGGCAGTTATTTAATACTGTGTGAATTATTAAGAATTCAAAGATAGAGACCATAGTTTAGAATCCTCATGAGGTTGTAACAGGAGTTTCTACAGCTGATAGAAATCTTTTCACTAAGTTCATTACCTTAAAAAGTGAGACAGATTCCTAGAGCAGATCTAATACTGTTGCCTTTAATCAGTCTAAAACAACTGATGGATGAGCTGGAAATTTAAGGTAGCTGTCTAGAGATTGCTTTCAGTGCTCTTTGATCCTTCATTTTGTTGATTTCATAGTTAAATCATCAGTGTAGGAGCTTAAATGAAATTGAAGGTCAGATAATCCAAAATAACTGTCTTGGAGATGCTTTTATTTTTCTTTTTCTTTTTTTTTTTTTCTCTTTCTTCTTTTTTTCTTCTTTTTTTCTGCTTCTATTATTTTTTTCTTGTAAATTCAAAATATTTCTTTTCTGGATTTTGAAAGATGCTAGTAGGTAAAAGTGTTTACAATTTGCTAGGTAAATTTGGTGGTCTTCAGTTGAATTTTTTTTTTCCCCCTCTCCCTGCATTTTTTACCTTCCTTAGTCTACTAAAGCTCCAGGTGCATTGGCACCTGCTTCCCAGGAGACTGTTACTGCTGCTTCTGCTGAGGCTGATGGCAAGGTCTGTCTTGATTTCTCCTCTAAGCACTGCATGCACGTTTCTGTTGTGCACCCCAGGTGTAAGGAAAGCAGTTTGTCATTGGTGTTCTGTCACCAACAGTGTGTCCTACCCAGTCTGGATGTCCTTCCCAGTGTGGATTACTTGGCACTACTGGTTTTATGTGCAGTGGCATGTCAAAACATGCCATGAGGTGGCCAAGTCACTGCTTTCTCTTTGAGTTCTTGTTTTGCAATATGTTGGGGTGCAAATATGCACCTAATTTGCCTCAAACTGTCCATAGATTGTTGGGTGCAACAGTACTGTAATTAAAAGTCTCCAGCATGGCTGTTAAACTGCATGTTTTTAATGTGTTGACAGTTAAAGAAGGAGGACAGAAGATAATCTAAAATGTGAGTTTCCTGCTTCCTGCAGGGAATCTTTACAGGCTTTGTTCAAACTGAACCTCCTTTGTGTTGTTTCATATAATTGTTGAATCCCTGGTTTACTTATATTTGTGAAATGTGCTCTGCAGTGTTTTACATGTTAGGTGTGCTGTCTCATGTGTTAAAATAACAGCTCATTATTCCCCTGAAGGCTTTTCTGCTAATTGCTCTTGCTAGGAGTCAGAAAAGATGGACAGTCACAAGTTTGTGTATTAGGAGTACCAGGGGAACTCAGGCTTTCTGCTTTATTGCACATTCAGATGTAAATGCAAAGCTTCCATTTCTGTCCTGAGCAAAGTGGTTCTACTAGTAAATAGTAGAATTTTAACTATTATTTTAATCAGTGTTCTAGAGGTTTTGTTTGATATGCTGCAAAATTTAAAAAGAAACCAAGAGCCACCATGAAAATAGTGTTGTGACTTAGGAAGCAGCAGGAAGCTGCCAGATTTGGTTTGCATTTCCCATAAACCCTGTCCCCTGTGGGGTGATACATTTCACACTCTCTTATGTGGCTGTGTTTCTGAAAGTGCTTTGGAGGTAGAGCAGGCTCCACAGTAACACAGAATGAGAGTGGCATTTTTGTCATTTTGAGCAGCTGTCTTGCAATCAGAAATCATGCAGTGGAGCTTTCCTTAACAACAACTTTCTTTTATTAGCAGAGTTTGATTTGAATTCCTAGTGTGTTGTACAATGCCTCTGAGTAATTTAAATAAAATTTTTGATGTGCACAGCTTAGCTGAGTTTCTTCCTGTATGCTGCTGCTGGTATTCTACTTGCTATGCTTTGTTTCTCACTTTTTTTTTTAGATTTAAGATCAACCAGTGGTGTTTCATTGTGAACACAATAGATAAATTTAGCTTTTTTTCCTCCTATACCTGAAGCAAGACAACTACAAAACCTTGAATGACCTTTTTCAAACAGGACTAGATTTTAAAGCACAGAGTAAAGATATTAGGCTTATGGAAAGGTACAAAATAAAAATTGCCCCTATTCTACATCAAAATTAACTTTGTGTTTTTTAATACTAATTAACATATGGTGGATACCATCCGCTAATATTTCTTTTGTTCAGTGATTCCTAATGTTTGAGAGTTAGGTGTTACATCTTTTTCTCAGAAGATTCATGATTTATTCTTTGTCTGGAACTCCTCATAATCTCTGATCTTCATTTTGAGACGATGAAGATTTTTGTTTTGATTTGTTATAAAAAAGCCTTCCATAAATTCTGACAGCACAAATATGATCATAGCTGTGCTACCTCAAAACAGAAATGTGCATATTTTTTAGCTGTTACTGTAAGAAACTCAAGTTTGTATTTAAATAAAACCTGAAGTATTTAAATTCAAGTTTTGCAAGAGCTGTGGTGATCTTTTCAGAATGTTCCTGATAGTATAGGATGTGTAGTCAAAGCCAAATGACTTAGAAAGACCACTCCATATTTTAGAAGTGATTTGTAGACCCTTAAAATGCTGTGGAACTTCTCAAAGTGAGACATTTTCATACCCTTTATTAGGGACAGTATGAGTTTTAAAAGCTTTCATTTTACTGGTACCTTTTGTGAGCTGTAGCCAGCAAAGGGACAATAAATGTGGGGAATGGGAAGAACAGAATGAAGGAATATACCTATGAAAATCTTGTTTTTAGTGAGTTTTACCTGTAGTGATTTGATCAAATGCTTCTGTATAGTGGCCAAGTTCTAATTCTGCCATGTTTTTTCAATGTGCTGTTTGTGCAGAATCCTGCTGTAGGAGCAGATGCACCTCAGGAGTCTGGAACAGGCAACTGGAGAGGAATGCTGAAACCCTCCAAAGCAGAAGAGGTAGCAGCAGAGGAAAAATCCAAGCCAGCTGCTGCCCTACCTGCTAGTCCTCAAAAAGGACATGCTGTAAACCTATTAGATGTGGTGAGTCTTGGAAGGCAAATTCCTTTTCTTTGTAGTTCAGTCTCCAGAAAAGGAAACATCTCAATTCCAGCTCTTGTAACTCTGCTGCTAATGTGTGGTCTCTTTGTAAATAATTCCCACTATTGCGACAAGGAGCTCCAGCCAGTCTCTTCTGCTTTGCTCCTTGCCTGACTCCAATCTCTCTGCAACCTCCCTGCCTGCTCCAGTTTCAGGCTATGATTGGGATAACTGGCTTCCTTTCACAAATTCCTGTGCAGGTGAACTCCTTGGCTAGATAGCTGTTGGTACAGAAACAAATCTTAGCTCAGTTCAAATTCCTGCTCTTCTTGTGCTGAATTTTAGTGTTTATATTAGAGGAGGAGAAGAACCATTAAAGACAAAACCTATTTAAGTTAAAAACAGATGGAGATATTTGAAGTATTTGGAGATGTTTAGAAAAAATGTAGTGGTGCCCTGTGACGTTTGTTTCATGTATGTGGATTTTGATACGCCTCTAATTTTATTTCTGACGAATTATAGGTTTATTGCAAGACAGATTACATCTATCAAACTCAGGCTAAAAGAGCAGTAGTTAGAGCTTTGTGTTTTATTTACAAATGCAAGTGAGCAGAGTTGGTAAGCTGAGGATTTTATTTTTTTCACACAGCCTGTACCTGTTGCACGCAAACTTTCTGCCCGTGAGCAACGAGATTGTGAAGTGATTGAACGACTTATTAAATCTTACTTCCTTATTGTCAGGAAGAACATTCAGGACAGGTAAACCTAAACTTCCTTGAAATATTTAAGCCATGCAAGTATTGTGATATTTCAAGAGTCATATATATGATCATGTTACTTTTATCATGTTCTTATGTTTGTAAGAAGAGAGGAAATAAATTTATTTTTTAGAAGGGGCAGCAACAGTAAAATTTGACCATTCACAGAATGAAGCAGTTTGAAGAAGCACTTATTTCCTCTAATGGTTTCAAGTTCTGTATATTATTAAGTAAAAAGTTTAATTATTTAGGAGATGCCTGCTTTTCTGGAGATGCTTCAATTCAGATGGAAGATTTCCAGCAAATAACTGGAATAAACCCTAGTTGCTGTGTACCTGGACAGAATTTAGCTTTGCCGTCCTGTTATTTCAAATGGGAAGGTGAAATAGGAGCTAGTGTGTGTGGCTCAGTTTTCTAGCACTTAGCTACAAGGATGGGAATGGCATGAAAAGGTTCTTTCTACTGTGGAAAAGTCATACTTTTTCTTAATTGAGGAATTCTATAAAACTTTTTTTGCTTATGTCTTTGTGGAAAGGTCTAACTTCATATATGATTTTTATGTATATGGGAAGTCTGGAGGGAAGTACAGGAATCTGGAGACCAGATTTTAGAGCAGGTTAGTGAGGCTCATAGGTGTTTTAGTCTATCCAGTAAACTAATACCTTCAATATAATTTTTAGTATTTCATGGCAGGGGAGTGCTTTGTTTACCTTAACTTTACTGCACTGCTTGTACTATATAATATCAGAGATGTGAATTATTTCTTTGCCTCTTTCTCTTCCCATTTACACATAAAATTTGTTGTTAGGGTTGACATACTTAAATGTGTGTCATCCTGTGCACAGTAGAGATAGGTTGCTTTGTAATGAGAAAAATTTATTTATTCTTATTTTGTGTTTTACACTGTGCATGTTTTTTACAATGCAGCTTTTCTGTTTGGAAGAAGTTATGTTCATATGAATTAGCTCTTCTCTAATACTGTACATGATGCTGCTTTTACTTGAGAGAGTTTTTATTTATAGTAGTGATAGATTCCTGGTAGTTTGAGCCAATGCTATGTGTAGCTGCTTGCCCTCATTGTGCATTCTTCCTCTGGAACAGCCCTGGTTTTGAACAATTATTTGAAAGAAACAATCTTGATGTGCTTGCAGTGTGCCAAAGGCAGTGATGCATTTTCTGGTGAACCACGTGAAGGACACTCTCCAGAGTGAGCTGGTGGGCCAGCTGTACAAATCCCTGTTGTTGGATGACCTTCTCACAGAGTCTGAGGACATGGCACAGCGCAGGAAAGAGGCAGCTGACATGCTCAAGGTAATGAGGACATCAGGAGCTCCTGGGAGCAGTTCACCAAATCAATGGGAGGCTTCTTTTTTCTTTACTGCTTTTTAAGACTGTGCCAGTGTATTGCTTTTCTCTGCTAGAGGAATTAAAACCAATACATGACCAGAAAGGATTAGAGATGAGCTTTTAAATCTGCAGTTTAGCAGGCTAGATAGAAAGTAGGTGCAGTTTCTCTTTTGTGGCAGACTTTTAAAACTGTGTATAGTGAAGTAGTCTGCCCTTCTTGAGAATTTAATGGGTTGCCACTTGTTTTGTGTCTTGGTTTGGAAAGACGGGTGTCTGCTAAGGAAGGCAGGAACCTCCCCTGAAATGGAGAATGTAAACCCCCCCCCCCCCTCCAAATTGCTATGAACTTTAAAGTAAGGAATACTCTCAGGCAAAAAATATAGGAGCAGGAATAACAGTTCTTTTTAGTGAAGAAAATAAAAGGATAAAATAAACAATGCAGTAGACCAAAACAACACTGACAGAGTCAGAACACAACCTGACACCCTGTGGGTGAGGGTGTTGGTAGCAGTCCAATTGGAATTGTGGCTGCAGCCCTCCTGGAGTGTCAGGTGTGGTTCTGTTGGAGCAGGGATCCTGTAGAAGGGTGTAGTCTTCCTCTGAAGATCCAGTGGAAGAGGCAGCTGCTCCTCTGGAAATCCAGTGGAGAAGTCGTGCTGGTGTTCCAGAATCTCCAGATTATATCCAGTTAGGAATTCTTGGCTCCTCCCTCTGGGTGGGGCATCTCACAATGTGTTGCTGTAATTCTTATCAGCCATGCAGTGATATTCAATAGCCTGTTATCAGTAGATGTCACCCTGGAGGAAGGATTGGTTGTGGGAGAGATAAGGAAAACTGCCCACTTAACAGAAGACAACTGCCATACAGATGGCAAATAGAATACAGTTTTCTTGGCAATCCAGTACATTTTGTAATGACACTGATTAGCTTTGGTTTGTTTTTAGCTTTGCACTTCCCAGACTGCTGCTGTTTTGTCCCTGGGAAATCTGTGCATGATAACTAACTGTGGCTTTTGTGTGTTCCTGTGTGCAGGCCCTGCAGAGAGCCAGCCAGATCATTGCAGAGATCCGAGAGACACATCTTTGGTGAAGACTGTATCAGCCACACTATTTATATGCATTGGAGGTTGGCTTGACAATTGCTAGGCATGGTATACGGAGTAGAATTTTTATTTATGAACTCTTCTTATCTGTGTACTGCAACTGTGTAAATCTGCTCATGTAAAGACAGTTGGTTTGATTTGCAAACAGAAAAACATGCTGTATTTTGCAAAAGAAGTCGTATTTAATCCATATAATAAATGGCTCTAAATGTTTCCTTACCAGGTTTCTGGTGCAAATTAAAGCAGACCAAGTCTTCTGTCTCAGTGACAGTCTCATTTGAACTTGGGGAAAAACATTCAAGTTCCAGTGCCTGACTTGCTGAACAGGTTGCCTGTGGTTAAGACAGCCAGTGTAGTCTTGTGGCATAGTTTTAAGCTGCTTTTCCAGTAGAAGTTTCAATACTGTGAAGACAAGAGAGCACCGAGTATTTTCTTTCATGAATATATTGCATGCACTGTGACAGATGGAGGTCTCCATTTTATAGCACAGTAGAGATGTCGAGCGTATTACTATGTATGTGTGTTCCCTTTTTCTTTTTTCTCTTTGTCCCCAAATGTTTCAATGGCAGACAAAACTTCAGACTTGATTTCATGGAGTATCATGTAGGAAGAATTAGCCTGGAGCTTGTGAACAAGAACAGCCTACTAAAAAGTGGCTGCAGAGTTATTAACGTGCACTGGAGCTTGTGTATGAATGTTGGAGTTTATAATCAGGCACAAGGACACCTTCCCCTTCCTCCCCCCTGGGACCAAGCCCCTGGACCACCTGATAGTAAATTTGCTCTGGCAGAACTGAAAAATAAAACTGGATTTCAAAACTGTCATGGGATAGTAAGCGTTTCTTTTAAAAACAGATGAAGTTGGCCAGGGAGAAGGGGATGCCCAGAAATTCTGCAAATTTTGGAATGTATGACAGTATGAAAGAAAGTCTGTGGAATTGGAATATTTATATCAGAGATTACAGTTGCTTTTGAGGAAATTTTATTGTGCTGTAAGTAGCTTTTTTTTTTTTGAGGACAATCGTAAAATTATTAAATTTAAGGTTGGAAATTAAGTTGATGAGGTTTCTTTTTTTGTTTTGATTATAATTCATACAGATGACTATTGATCACACTAGCCTTGAAAAAGTAAACATTTTAATTTTTATGAATAAAAATTTATTTAAACTCCAGCCAGCATACTTGCATGTACTTTTCAAGCAGATTCACTCTTTTTGTGTAAAGTGAAAATGTTTACTATAGTGTTGCTAATACTTTTTCTTTAACACAACTTGCATGAAAAATAGGACACTGCTGTTAACCTCCATGGCTTGATTTTATGGTATTGGGCCATGATAGTGAGGGTTTCATTACCCATATGCAGTTCCTTCCCCCTGAAATCAGTTAGCAAAAAAGGAATTCCTATGGTAAGCTGCTAAAGATTGAAAATTTAAAAACTCAGTTTACAAGAAGCTTTGTTTAAAAATGTATTTTTCTCATGGTAATATTCAGTTTGGCATCAATATGAGCACAAGGAGTTAAGTCTGACAGATGCAACTTTTGGATCCTTCATGTATGATCTGAGGTAATTCATGCAGAACACAGAAATACTTATGGTGCATTTTTAAACAGCCTAAGAAGTCATGGTGTATGCATTACATGTAATGAATACAAAGGAGGTACTTTTATCTTGCATTGTATCCAGGGATGATAGTTCTCAGATTTAAGAAACATGACTGAAGTGCAAACCACTTTTTAAATCATTTTGGTGATCAGTGAAAGCTTTTTAAGTTTTGTCAAAAGCATTACATTTCTGTTTGACACCTCTCTCCCTTTTGCTTTCAACATCCAAGAAGTTTTCAACAAGGTAGTGCCGTCCATAAGTGATCTGCTACCTAAGCTTTAACTCTCAAAGTTCAGTCAACAGTCTCTTTGTGAAGAAATACTCTGATTTGTAAAGTTTTGAAATGCTGCATAAAGCAAATGAATTTCATTTATTGAAGAAATTCTTGCAAGTGATACCTGGCTCTGTAATGTCATGTGGAATTTCCAGTGTCAATTTGGTTTCTGAAATGTTACGACTTTTTTTGTTTAAGTTTCACAAAAAGTTTCAATTTGGTAATGTTTGAGTGCCAAGAAATGAACTTGATTTGTAATCCTTAATGCAAGACTTTGAAGGTCCATGCTGTAACAATCCTGTTATTTAATAAACAGATAATACACAAAATTAATTACTCCAGAAATAGTTTTGGACTGACTTGTAGTTCTGGTGACAGGACTTAGATGCACTTGAAGTTAGTAGTATAAGTACCTATATGTGTATCATAACCTTAGTTAGGATTTCTCTTGTTCTCACTCAATTCTGCATTGTTGAATAGTTCCATAACCCATAATGTAGACAAGCTGCTCATGCCTACTGATCGGTTTGAAACAAGCTGTGTTCTGGAACTGAACTAAAATACTTCAATGCCACTATTACTACCAGCACTAAAAGAAAGTGTGGGAAAGCTGTGGAAAAGAAACCTAATGAGGGCAGCAGCTGAAAAATTCCCAGATTAGACTGGTGGTTTACAACTGTCTTCTAATCACCTCATTTAATTTAAACCTGAAAAAAATGTTGTCACCAATGCAGTAGTTTTAGCTAACTTGCTCTCCAGTGGGGAGAGAATCATGGAGGGGAAAGCCCCCTGTAGCCAAGTTCAGGTTAGTAAATGTCTGACACTGATACCTGAGCTGTTGTGGTCCTGCTGTAACTAAAATACAGGATCCTCCTGATGTCAGCAGTTAGTATTCAGTAGTCAGGTTCAAATTTTACTTAGTGAAACAGATGGGTAGAAGGGGTGGTGCTGTCTGTGTGCTTCAGACCTTACTCTGAAGTAAATGGAGCAGACCTGGTGTAAAATCTGCAATTATTCATTGCTTTGTGGATGAATGACAGATGCCAGAATGGATATGGCAAACCCAGATCCTTGCTTTATGGACCAGGGCAGGGGAAAGAAACAACTTGCCACTTGGTTGTGCCCTTATTGGGAACTTGAATTATTCTGGGTAATTTTTTTTTCTGCAGTTTTCTCCTTCAGCTGTGAGAGCAGTGGGTAGCTGGTGTTTCCTGTAGTCACTGAGGTTCTCTACTGTATCTGCTTTTTCTTGCTAATTAAACACTGCTTTGAGATGAGAGGCAGAGGATTGATTCCTCAAAGTTTAATACCACTTGGATATGGTTTTGTGCTCAATTCTTTAAACTAGTGAAGGTGCTTTCATGCTCCCATAGTTTTGAGTTTACCTGCTGCATGCCCTTTCACCTTTTACCTCTTAACTGGTAGGTACCACACTAAGGTTAAATTCAAGTCTTCCAGGTTGTGCTGCACAAATGTTTTTGTTGCAATTTTTTTAGTTTGTTGGTTTTAGGTTTTTTTAAATATCTTGCCAAAATAATTAATTTTCTTTTTGCACTTTTAAATCATGCATGTGTAGCCATGTTAAATACTTTAATATTAATTACTCCTTGTTCACATTTGAACAAGTTTGGACAATTTCTTTCTGATTGTCTCAATGTACCTGTATGTAAGAATTAAGACCAGGCTAAGAAAGAATAGTTGATTTTTCCTTGATCCTTGACCCAAGTGTTCCAATGCTCAGTTGTGATGGCCCTGTATGGTCATGGCAAGTATCCAGCTGTTTCTCTGGGAAAAGTCAGGGAAGGGTTTGGAGTGCTAGGACTTGGTCAAAGGCAAGCATGGACTGAATTTCTTGGGGTTTATGAATCTTTTTAGAAACCCTGCATGCAAAGAACTTTATTCTTTTTTTGTTTCGTGTTGCTAAAAACTAAATTTACTGATTTATTAGAGGTGGATATATATGTCTGTCTGCACGATTGGGTGATGACAGAAAACAGGCAGGAAAGAGATCAGACATGAAACACTACTTATTCCTGGAAGTTTTTCCTGTTACCAGAAACTCTCAAATGGGCTCTGTTGTATTTCTCTGGAGGTGAATGTGGGTGTGTACTGGAGCATTTTGGTCCCAGGTGCATGTTTCTGATTTGCTCCAATGCTTCTGTCATTTAAGGAACAAGGAGCTGTGTTAGGTGGATGGACTTTCCCCTTCCCTTCTTGCTTTTCTTCTATGTGCTTTCTTTGAGGTAGAAATGACTCAATTACTTTTCTTTGTTATGGAATGGAGATTAGGCTAGAGATGTTTCATTATGAGACCGATAAGTAGGATCTGGAAACTGAAATTAACACTAAGAACATGCTGAGCTTTTGAAAGTACCATTACTTCAGTTCCATTGCCAGAAGAAACTGTCATCTATAACAAGCAAGCCACTATATTTTATTACTGCTGAAATCTTGAGTCATGGTGCAAATGAAATCAGCATGAAATTTATCAAGTAAAAAGAAACATAAAAAGGATATCTAAAACAGTAACAAATTCCCCACCCAACTCTAAAATATATAACCACATTCCAGAAGCTAAGATTAAGGCTTTCCCCCTTGTGGCTGCTGTCACTGCAAATTTGTATTGAAGATTTCATGGACCAGGAAATTATTCTCCATGGCCTCAGAGTGGGGCCTGATCCTTGAAAGCAACACTGCAAAGCACTTCAGCTTCCCTCATGTGTTTCCTGGTCCTGGTTCCTTGTGGTGCTGTCCACCACAACTCCTGGGCAGCTAATATTAAGAAAAACCCTTCATGTACATGCCCCAAATCTTCTGGTATAATGTGCTGTCTTCCTGACTGCAGAGCCTACAGAACTAGGACCAGGATGTTCCTTCAGCAAGGAATGCTGGATAGCATGGATGTCATTCTAAGACCAAAGAAGTGGAACAACTGCCACTCCCCTTGTAAGTCATACTATGCACATAGAAGGCCTAAAGGATTCATTAGGTTGATTTAAGCTGTGAAAGGCTCTGTACTTTCAGATTTCAAAAGTGAATTTGCTGTGTATTCCCACAGGAAGGTTGGAAAACTTTGGTGCAATGTGTCCCCATATATAGCCAAGAAGCAACTTTCACTGGTGCCTAATCATTTATTAGGAATCTTTATTATGACTTTTCTGCAGCTTCCTTCAAAGCAATCCTGTTCAGGGAAACATGACCACAGGTTGGTTGTCTTTGCCCCCAGCAAGGATTCTTTCACTGGCTGTAAGAAGGAGTGGGTGTGAGTTTGCTTTGGCTCATTTTCCTGTGAGTTATCCTGTGGAATAACTGGCCACTGTTCCTCTACAACACAGAGGGCTGTTACAGGAGGGGAAGCACATCTCCATTGCTGGACTTTGAAATGAATCTTTTCATTTTCTTATGCAGATCCTTATGAATGGTGCTTTGAATAAGGCAGAGTATCCACAATCTCTTCAGTGGTATAACTCAGCTCCTTTATTTGAACTCTGTGCATTTTGAAAAAGAAGTCTTGGGCAGTCTGTGAGCTGTGTAGTAATGCACAGTACAGAAATATCTTCAAGTACCTCTTCAAGCAGCAGAGTCAGAGACCTGTCCTTTTAGGGAGATACTCTGTTGTCACAACTGCAGCCATTTTATAATGTAGTAATTTTTCTTTCCAACCCTAAGTAATGATACTCCATTCTTCAGAATATGCTGTCCCAGAATAAGAACAGTCTCAGGATTAGTTACACGATTCCCATTTATCGAAACTCCTCCATCTGTGATTTTCCTGTACCTTAAAAACAAAACAGAAACAATTGTTACTTGCAAGAGAAAGCTATTTATTAAGAATTGAAAGTTCACTTAGTTTTGTTTTGGTTTTTTTTTCTTTTTTTTTTTCTTTTTTTTTTTTTGTTTTTTTTTGTGGTTTTTTTTTTGTTGTTGTTGTAAGCATAATTGAATACATTTTAATTCTGCACTTCACTTCCAGTCCAGGTCAGCAGTGACTGAAATTACCCTTAGCCTCTACTACTACACCATCTGAGAAGGGTAAATACTGTTTTAAGAATTACCCCCAAGCACAGGTGAGAACTCACCCACTAGGTCCATCTGGAATGGCATTTGCTTTGCGACACAAGTCCAGAACAGTCATGCCAGGTTCAAGCAGCAGTTCAGCAGAAGTTGCTTGTCTGAAAAGCTCCTGTAGCTCTTGGTCAGACATTTCTTCCAGTGCCTCCACACTGCTGTGGTAAAGGGCCTTAGTGCACCTGTGAGAACAAAGAGCAGTCAAAATACAGAGCTAGTCTTCTCTTCACACAAAATCCTGCTCATCAGATTCCCCTCCCCAAACAGAAATACTTTAAATACACCCCCACTTTTTAATTGTACCCTACTGCCCTGCAAGGTTTTTTAAAATTTTCAGTGTATTTTTAAGTCTACATGATTATTACATTTTTCTCTTTGACCATCTAAGCAACAACTTAATAGACTATAATAGTCCCTGAAAAGCTATGGAGAACTCCCACAGAAATCTGAAACAAAACTGCTTGATAAATCAAACTTTACCTCTTAGCAGATTCCAGCCCCTCTCTGCCATGAACAAGCTTAGTTACTTCAGCAGCCAGTCGTTTCTGAGGGCCCCATTTCTCAGGTTCTTTAGCATGCATTTCCATGATGTGGGCAATCTCCTCAAGAGGAAGGAAGGTGAACAGTTTCAGGTATCTGTGAGCAGGGAAAAAATACTTTGTCTATATAGCCATCATTACAGATTTCCTGCCTTTGTCATTCAAACTTCAGTAACTGCATGAAAATGATTCTTAGTCAATTTAAGAATTACATATTAAGATGCTCTGTGCTTTCAATCAAATCTTTAAAGCTCACATTTTACTTAATATTCTGCCTAAGGTCAGCTCTTCAGGCATAAGATAGTGTGAGATGCTTTTATGAAGCTTGAACTCCAGTCAACAATTTTGTTTTCTCTTGAAACTTTTATAGGATTTATTGGAATCACGTGTCAACTAACAAGGTTTTGTATTTATCCTAGGAGATCCACAATATGCTAATGCAAAATCCCACTGCCAGTCTGTGGCCATCATGGGACAGAAACATACTTGTATTGGCAAGTATCTCAGCAGGAAGATTATTTAGGATAATCAAGAATTTAAAGATGCACCCTAAGCCTTTAAACAAAGTCTATTTTAATGAGCTGTCAGTCCCATGCAGTGTATTAAAGGTACCTTTACTGGTAAAAAGTTTCAATGGCTGAAATATTTGAGTCTTAAGTACCCACATACACTTCAGTCTGAAAGGTGTTTGGGATTAGAACATGGATTTGAATTATCAAGGGATAAACCTTTCAGAGAGGTAAGTAAGTTATAAGGCAGGTCCCAATATGAAAGGGAAGTAGCTCAGATTTAACAGTGCTATTGATGTTAAAAGTAAAACAGATTTAGAAACGAACACAGCAACTAATTAAAATCAATGTAGTAATGTAATGTACTGAAAAACTCTGATGCTACAGAACTAAAACTAATATATCATGTAAGAGAGTCAACCCAGTGGCAGAACAAAATAGAAGCATTATTGCTTCATTCCTCTGTCATTCCCCCTTCTAATTTTCTGATGCATATTTCAGCATGTGGCAGTTCCACTATCCTGTCTATTTAGGAACCAGTCATGCCTGTTTATTTAATGAACAGCTATAATTAACACATACTTCTACATGGAGCTTGTGTTGCTCCATATAGAAGTATGTGTTAATTTTAAGTGCTCATGAAACAATTAAATGAAGCAGTTACAGTGAACAGTTTGAATCAGGTTTTGCAAACAATGACAAAAAGCACGATGGAGAAAAACTTACTTTTCAACCACGTTATCTTGCTGTCTGACAAAAAACTGATAGAGCTCAAAAGGAGAAGTCTTCTCCCTGTTCAGCCAAACTGCATTTCCAGCAGTCTTCCCCAGTTTATCACCAGTAGTACTTGTAATAAGAGGTACAGTAATTCCAAACACCTCTGCTCCTGTCATCCTGAGAAAGAAGAGTCACTGTATGTTAAAATAAATCGTATATAGGTAAAGCTGGCTAAAATAAAAGCATTCTGCAAGATTCTAACCTTGATATAAAGCTAGGGATGATGGGCAAAAAGATGCCAGAACACTGTTTTACGAAGAGAGCTTTAGGGAAAAAGCCAGCACCATAGCTTTTTAAGTTCTTCTGTATGTATCAAAGACATTTATGTCCTTTAAGTAGTTTATATGTTATGTACTGCAACTGTCTCATAATCATATTTGGTGTGATTACACCAGGATGTGTGTACTGGCAGACTTGTCTTGATTTTGTCCCATGCTTCAGGGTGTCTGATTTTGGTTCTTGGATTCACTAATACAAGAACCTATTATTTTTTTCTTAAATCCATATAAACCCGGTCAAAATGTATGCATGTGCCAAGCTTATGGTCAGGCCAATTAATGACTCCTCTCAAATCACATGGATTTGTGTGTGGCCAAACTTCTTGTTACTTTAGAGTTTGTGAGCACCAAGTCGCCCAGCATTCTGTCATGGAATCCCAGAATTGGCGAGGCTGGACAAGATCTCTGAGACCATTGAGTCCAACTTGTGACTGAACATCACCATGTCACCTGGAGCATGGCACTAAGTGCCAGGGGCATCTTTCCTAACACACCTCCAGGGACTGCGACTCCACCCCTCCCTGGGCAGTCCATTCATGCCATGTCACCTCGAGCATGGCACCATGTCACCTGGAGCATGGCACCAAGTGCCAGGTACATCTTTCCTTAGACACCTCCCTGGACAGCAACTCCACCCCCTCCCTGGCAGCCCATTCCATCGCTGCCCTTCTCCAGACTTGCTCCAGGACCTCAGTGTCCTCCTGAATGAATGACCCAGGACTGGCACAGCACTCGAGCTGCGGCGTCAGCAGTGCCCAGCACAGGGTGCCAATGACACAATGACAATGATCCCCGGTCCCGCTGGCACCGCTGTCACAGCTTGCCCGATGCCCACACCCTGCCCATCCCCTCCCGGCCGCGCTCCTCCGTACTTGGTGACGAGCTCGTATCCGGACATGATGTTTCCCATCTGGTCGTGGCCGCCCAGCTGGATGCGGCAGCCGTGGTGCCGGTGCAGGTGCAGGAAGTCGTAGGCCTGCAGCGCGGGGTACAGGAACTCGGCCAGGCTCATGCCCTCGGCGCTGCGCAGCCGCGCCTGGCAGCTCTGCCGGCTCAGCAGCGTGCCCATGCGGAGCCGCCCGCCGGCGCCGCCCAGGAAGCGGAGCAGCGGCTCCCGGCCGAGCCAGCGGGCGTTGTCCAGCAGGGCGGCGCGGCCGAGCCGCCCGGCCCCGGGCTCCCAGAACAGCTCCCGGTGGTTCCCGAACAGCCGCTCCAGCCCCGCGCGCAGCGCCCGCGCCTGAGCGCGCACCCGCCCCGCGGGCAGCGGCTCCCGGGCGCGCTCCCGCCCGCTGGGGTCCCCGAGCTGCGCCGTGGCCCCGCCCACCACGGCGATGACGTCGTGGCCGGCGCGCTGGAAGTGCAGCAGCGCCATGACGGGCAGCAGGTGCCCCACGTGCAGCGAGTCCGCCGTGGGGTCGAAGCCGCAGTAGGCGGCCAGCGGCGGCCGGCCCGGCTCCAGCAGCGCCGGCAGCTGCTCCTCCGCGCTCTGCGCCGGGAACACCTCCTGGAACAGCCCCCGCTCGCACTGCGCCGCCAGCAGCCCCGCCGCGCCCCGCGCCCGCCGCGCCTGCTCGTGGGCCCGGCGGTGGAGCGGCGGCGGCGGCAGCGGGAGCGGGGCCCGGCGCAGGCCCCACGGCCCCGCCGCCCGCCCGCAGCGCCGGCACAGCGCGGGCGCCGCCATCGCGCGCGGGGCACGCCGGGAGCGCCAGGAGGGCGGGGCCATGCGTCGGGACCGCCCCGGAACCGGGAACCGGCGGGAACGGGCGGGGAGAGCGGCTCGGGCGGGGCCGGGGGTGTGTGGGGCGCCTGCAAGGGCGGGGCTGCGGTCAGCTTGCTCCGGCTGGCGGCTCTTCTCCGCCACATTAAAGATGCGACAAAAACCGGCGTGCGCTGGCTCCTGCTCCGTTGCATTCTCCCAGCCCGGAATACCGGGAGTTCAGGCGCTGTCAGGCGGTGGGAATCGGCCTGGCAGAGCGGGGACCGCGTGCCTGAGTTGGTCACAACGGGGCTTCAGAATTTACACCCTAGAATTAGTTATGTTACCACAATTTATTATCTATATACCAAGAAATTTTTAGCTGTGTTACATATTTGCTTGGGAAGAGGCAGCTCAAGCCATAGATAGAGGTGTGCAGCTGTGGGTGATAAAAGGAATGCTGAGGAAACATGGGCCCTCTGCAGGGGAATGGAGCACCTGGTATACGGAGAATGCTGAGGTGTGCACTGGGTTTTTTGCCTCAGTCTGCACTGGCTGGTGTTCCACGCACCCCGGCAGAGTTGCAGAAGGAAAGGTAAGGATGAGGAGAATGAACCACCTCCTGCAGGAGAAGATGAGGTTTGAGCCTGTCTAGGGAACCTGGGTGTAGCCATGATATTTTCTGAAAAAATCCTTTCCTTAGGATTTTTCCTCCTGAGAAGCTGAGAGGCCTCAGGAACAAAATGTAAACAATGATTATCTGCTGCTGTGGAATGCAACAGGTGGATCTGTGATTGGTCTCATGTGGTTGTTTCTAATTAATGGCCAATCACAGTCCAGCTGTCTGGACTGTCTCGGTCAGTCACAAGCCTTTGTTATCATTCTTTTTCTATTCTTAGCTAGCCTTCTGATGAAATCCTTTCTTCTATTCTTTTAGTATAGTTTTAATATAATATATATCATAAAATAATAAATCAGCCTTCTGAAACATGGAGTCAGATCCTTGTCTCTTTCCTCATCCTAAGACCCCTGTGAACACCGTCACACCTGGGGGTGCACAGGTCCATAGGACACGATGAGATGCTTTCACAGGATGTGAGGGGATGGTTGCATGAAATGTCTGAGCCACTCTCCATCATGTCTGAGGAGCTGTGGTGGTCTGGTGGGGTTCCCACTGACTGGAAAAGGGGCTCAGCTGGTCATTGGTTATCTTTGAGACAATGGCAAGCACTTTGTAGACGTTGTCAAAATCTTTGCCATTCTGTGTTCAAAGCAATTTGTAGAGGTGATAATACAGTGGGAAGATCAATAAATGGAAATACTGTGCAGACTTAGAAAAGTGTAGATTTTTAATGCACCAAATAATACAAGAGTAATTCTGACACCCTAGATCCCAAAAGCCAGCCATTGTCTCGTAATGCACCACTTTCACACTCAGCTGAAATTCCTGTTCTCTAGCACTCTCTATTCCTATTTAAGTGCTGGCAAAAACAATGACTACGAGAAGTTCTTGATTGCTGTAGGTTCAGGTAAAGGCCCAGCTGGAGCAGATGGTTTGATTCCTTTGTGCTGGAAGGGGCCAGCGGCTTCACATAATCCCTTTTCCTCCCCTTGTTGGCTCACAGCAACCCGCCTGCCATGCTACAGGCTGGGAGAAGAGTGACAGGAAAGCTGCCTGGGGAAATTCAGCCTGGGGCTGCTGGCTGGGGGCAGCTGCACCTGAGCCAGCAGTGGGCCCCGGTAGCCAGGAAGCCCAGTGACATCCTGGCCTGTGTCAGCAAGAGTGGGGCCAGCAGGACCTGGGCAGCGATTGTCCCTCTGCTCAGCCTCGCTGCTGAGGCCACTCCCCGAGCCCTGTGCCCAGTTCTGGGCCCTTGATGACACAGAAGACATTGAGGTGCTGGAGCATGTCCAGGGAAGGGCGATGGAACTGGTGAAGGACCAGGAATTTACTTCTTTGTAATCTCTGAGATGCTGTGTTGTGTTACCCACAGCGAACCAGTTAATTCTGTTACAGAGCTGATTTTTGCCATTTTGTTCTTTATTCGTGTCTCCTGTACTTCTGCTTTCATTTCACAGGGACAGCCTGTGGCTGCTGGGATGGTGAACCAGCCTAAAGCTCCACAACGTCAGCACAAGCTTTAGAATCCATCTCCTCCAGCTCCTGTCCAGTAAATTCCCTGGTGCTGGGATAATTTGTGGTGGCAGATGCTTTGGCTGGGCCCACTGCCTTCCAGAGCACACATCATACCAATACACCTCTTTTCTTATTATTGCTTATGCTGCACTCTGAGGGTATTTTTCTTTACAAGGGTGGGAAAAGCATTTGCTCTCAGTGTACATCTGAGGGGTAGCCTGGCTCTGTGGTGTCTGTAGGCAAGAGGACAGTTGTTTTTTTCTGCAGTTCTTAATCCCTCTGCAGCTTTTATCTCTCAGATTAGTTAGAGCATTTGAACCAACAGTTTTCCTTTTCCTTTGATGTGGTTTGTCACCCTCCCTCACATTTATTTTATTTCATTTGATCTTCTTATTTTTCAGTATATCTATCTTTTTTATCTTGTCATCTTCTTCAGCTGAAAATTAACTTGTTCCCTGTTTTCTCACCTCTCTCCACCCAGGGGTATTTGGTGCTTGTGTGTTCCTTTCTTCTCTTTCTCTGCTGTAATTGGTTGTTTAATTTTGTTTCTTTTTCATGGACCTCTCTATGTGTCCTCTGATAGGTGCATATCTGTTTTTAATTGGTATTTGTGCCATATTGTTCTTGTTTTAGATTTAATATCCATCTTTCAAACACCAGACCAATTAATATGGAATATGCTTTCATATTTTTCCATGCTAAATATTTTTTTTGACTTTACAACGACCCAGGGGTTTGCAGCTATGATGCTGACAGCTGCTTTTTAGCAGCTTATTTTAGACTCATTTTAGACTCCATCAAATTCAGTTTCAATACTGGGTTTTTCTAAGACAACCCCTAATCCAGAATCAATTATAACAATCCTCTTTATTTTTAAAATACTGTTGTGACAATGTTTGTAGCATGTTAGCTTTCAGCAATTATTCTTTTTTTACACAGCTTTTTTAGACATGACAGTATCCCAAATCCAAAATCTCTCAATTCTCCACAATCAGTCATGCACAGAGTTAATTTGCAAATAAGATAAAAGTCTTGGGAAGAAAGTTCTGCATCTCCCATGAAATTTAAGTAATTACACAATGTGTGTTGGCACATGGGGTCTTTTCCCCAAAGTTTATGGGTTGGTATCACTCACTAACAAAGTATTTGCTTGTGACCTACCTGAGAAAAATTTTGTGACTATTTTGCCACCCTGCCATGCTGTAATGGTCAAATTATTCATTCTGAGAACCATTCACTTAAAAGATTAAGAGCAAAGCCAGGGGTGATCTCTCTTGGCTGTATAATGGGATACCAGTAATGTAACCAGGGAAAGTAGGAAGTGTTCAGGGCTAAATCCCATTAGGAGACAGGCTAAGCCTAAGTAGAAGAAATGTGGGTGCAGTTAGAGATGATTAAGGTGCTTAGTCTTTCCATTATAAATCATCAATCTTTAGGTGTGATTGTCTTCCTATAAATCATAAAGCAATTTATTGTAGCCTTGCAAGCAAATTATTTTTTTTCCAGGCATTTTGAAAGCATTTTCACACAAAGAAATCCAGAACTGATAGTAAAGGCTTAGCTTCCATTATGATAAATAAAGAATAGTCATGAAAGAATCATTATTTTCATGGCAATGTACTTGCAAAAATAACACAGATTAAAACAAAAACTAACAAGACATAATAATGAGAATAAGAATGGTTTTTATTCTAATTCAGTTGTTCAGAATGAGTCCTTTATTCTGGCTGACTGGATGATGCTGATGGAAAAGAGAAAACCCTTCTGCTTTCAGAATATAAAAGTAAATATAAAAGCTGAAACTCCCCTGCTTGCCAGTACAGGTGTATAAACTTCCTGGTGGTTTGAAGGAAATCACTTGGACAGTTCAGGGAACTGCTATTAATATAGCTGAAATTAAATATGAAGTGCTGGTATGAAAGGCCTGGGTAGAGCCTGGGGAGCACCCACACAGTTCTCTGGGCAGTAGTTGATGTCACTTCCAGTGGCAGGCACCCCTCCACTTGTATTTTCCTCCTTGCTCTTCACTGAGCCCATGGCTCTTTTGCCCTTCACTATTCTCAGGTAGATGCGGATATAATCAAATTCAACCCATGCATTATTGTGGGATGTCATTCCCAAAGAAAGGGAACATTTCCTAGAGACCCCAACTCTCTCTATGTCAATTGAACATCAGATCACCTGGGGTCTTGGAAACTATTAAAAGCATTTCCCAGTCAGGTTATTTACCTGGAATAATTTTGAAGTCACTCATTAGTGGCACCGTTGTCTTTTGTGTTCCCCAGGAAGCGTGCCAGGCTGGCACATCATGGGTGAGGTGCTCACTAAAGTTTTCACTTCATGCCTGAATTTTCACCCACTATTTGATTCCTATTCTTCTTTCAGAGAAGATCCTCATTCCATTGCCAATTATCATTATTAAATGTAACTGAGTTTAAAACTCTGCTTCGATTTGTGCCAGCATTTATTCCTTTATGTAACAGAAGGAATTCCTGATCCACTTTCCTCCCGGTAAAGCCAAGTAATACGTGCAGCAGCCACGAGGTGGCAATACAAGAGCTTGATATGCTGAATTTTGGTGCCATTCGTGTCGGGTAAGCTTTGGGGTATTAGCTAAGTAAATATATTTCCAGTGTTTCTGCAGAGTTTGGCTTTCTCTGCCAGTGCCCCACATCTGCATAATTGACTTCATGCAACAGCCAAGGGAGACTAAGCTGATTTTCTGGATCAATGATTGAAGCCTTTTATGTGGCTAATAATTGATATCTTTATTTAAGTGGCTCAGTAGTGGATGAGAGATGTTATGTGAGGAACTCAGCTGTGGTTAAAAGCAAAATCTCTTAAGAAAGGGGATGCACTGGTAACATACAGCTGTCCCACTGGGAGTTTTCTCCTGGCTTTAACTTCTGACCTTCCTGAAGGCCAAGGAAACCTGAACACCTCACATGTGTGGAATTCCAGATGTAATTGCTTTACAATATTAACATCTGCCTTTTTCATCCAGGCTTTTTGATTCACTTCTCGTCATGGCTGATGCTTGTTTTTCTGCCTTATATAAGAGCATTCAACACTGGTGTCTGGTAGAAATAGTTGATTCCCAGTCTTTTTCATCCTTTCTTTTCATTTTCAGGCATTAGGGAAAGTGATAATATCTCTGTACTTTCAAGGACTAGTCTTCCACCCACTATAATGGAGGAAGTATTTTAAGACATTTTTTATTTTGACATTAGCTCTTTCAGTAGCAGTCAGTGCTACAGCTTTTCAGAAGGTGGAGTTCTCTGTTTTCTCATTCAGATGGATGAAAAAGCTTCTAGCACAAGACATGTATTGTGGACTTGGCAGATGTCTCATGTCACTATATTCACCACAGTGTTTATTTGAACCTAGAGAAATTATGGATGTGCATTTTGTTACTTCACATGAAAGTGCTAACAGCCTGCTACTGTCTTTTCCTGACATGGAAACAGTTTTCCTCTCAATACTTTATAAGTAATCTCACTTTCAATCAGACAATGCACTGTGAAGTCTGTTAGCAAATATGTCTTTCAAGCACATGCAAGTTTGTGGTTTAGGAAATAAATAGCAATGTAAGGAGAGGAGCATAGTAGGAAGCCTTGAAAGAGTAAATAACTTTTGAGAAGGGAACTTCCCTAAGAAAGAGTTGAGATAAGATTCTGCCTGTGAGTTGGGTGTTCAGTGTATCAGAAGTGCTGTGGGCAGGGATGCTGGGATTGAATTTTTGTTATTGTTTGAATAACACAAAGCTCTTTTGCATGGGCAGTGGTGGCCCCTCTCAGTTTGGGCACTTTGCTAGACCAAGGGCACTGGCCCTCGTGTGCCCTTGTGCCCTCAGAATTCAAGATTCACAACTATTAAATCTTGAAGGAATTGGCTGATTTGCCCTCTGCAGCATGCTGACCATGGGATTTAACAGATTTTAACAGAAATTGCAGAAATGGAGACCTGTGTTTGGCAGCAGCAGATCCACCACAGCCCAGGTGCCTTTCAAAAGGATCTCTAACCCTATCTGTTAACATCAGGCAGCCTGCTTAGGCAGCTGATAAATAAACTTTGTCTTCAAAGCTGATAGCAACAGATTTCCCCTGAGAAAACATGCACAATCCTCAAAGCCTCTTCTCTTTCTTGAGGTTGTTTGTATGCAGTCTCAGCTTTCTTGCTCAGATACTGCACAGCCTCAGGCCATGCCTCTGGCAGGTTACATAAAGAAAAGCTTTGAGAAGCTGGCTGGTGATTGAAGAAATGAAAGTGAGCTCTGGGACATGATGTTTGGGGAACTGGATGGCTACTGCTTTTCCCTTGCAGCTTTCTGCAATTATAATCACCAGCCTGGGGGCAAGATGCTGGACACAAATCCCAATGGGAGCCATTTTTCAGGGATAAACAAGTAACTGGTTGTACCAGCAGAAGGATAACTCAGTGTTGAGCCGATAGGATAATATTTCTGTCCACCTAAATTGTTCTGCAGTGTCAAATGACAAAGGTAATTTCACACTTCTGTTAATCCTTGGGCTTTGGATGTTACCCTGACAGCTATGACTGTACAGAAGAGCATGTGCCTGTGGGAGAGGGGAATTTGAAAGGGAAAAGAGGAGCAGAATGTGACCACTAGCCTGATAGTACAGTGCTAAAGAGAGAGGCCACACACCACATACTTTTCTTCAGAAAAACAAATTATGCCAGTGCTGTGTTTTCTCTCATCATATAGTTTCTTTTTTCAGGTTTATCTTGAAATGGATACTGAACATTTGTTGTATTGCTCATTTCTGATTCTGATTTAAGGTGTTTAGTATATATTTAAACAGAAGGAATCTGCTGACCACTTAAGCAAGACATGAAATGATGTTCCCTGACATAGACAACGTCAGTGCTCATTCAGGGTTGGTGGTTGTGTTCCATATATATATATATCTATATCTATATCTATATATATTCTATATCTATATATATATATATCTATCTATCTATATATATACATATATCTGTTATTGATGTTCACAGATGATTAATTTGATGGGTTTGTGGTTTGAAAGCTAACAATTTATATTCCTGCTCTGTTCCTGGAAGGGAGAAGCTTGCTCTTTCTTGCCAGGAATCATTAGTCAATGCACAGGCTGTCCATATCTTGTGTATTGTTATGTGATAAGGGGGAATTACAGAGTGGGATTCTTCAAGGCCTGTGGGAGTTCCCCCAACATGCCACAGACTTCTTCAGATACATGATAAGGCAAGCTGCAAGTACTGATAAAAGATAGAGAAAAATGTTTGTTTTTCACAATAGAGGGGGATTACCGACTGGAATCCTTTACAGATCAACGTTAAGATCAGTGCTGTTTGAAATACCTATAAACAATGTGGGCAAGTTACTGAATGGTTGTTGAGGAGAGGATGATATCAGCTCCCAAAGACATTTCAGGGTACTCCAACCTAATAATGTTTAGGGATTTGCAGTGTATTGAGGTGCTATCATATCTGGTCTGGCTTCTCAGGCATCATGGATTTGTCAGGCTGCATGGAATTCAGGAGGAGGAGAAACCTTAAAATTAATGTTTCTGCTAGATTTGAAAGAAAAAAAAAATCTTTTTTTCTAAAGCAGGTTTCATTAAGAGAAAAAACATTTGTTCCTTCTGTTACCAGAAATGCTTTGTTACAAGACCCATTTGCAAACAGGGAGAGTAACTTTGACTTGTGCCCAGATGCATTTGTAGTTTAAATACAGAATAAAGCAGTAGTTAGTACAAACAGCCATTGAATATGAAGAATCAAGCCCTGCCTTAGAGCCTCCCCACCTTATCCAAGTTACAGCTCAGCCCAGGACACCTGTCCTGGCTGCTTTATAGGGGCAGCCCTGCCTGGCCTCCTTTTGCTCCTGTTGAACCCCCTGGTCCTGGCTCGTTCTTTGATCTACCTGGTGTGGCAGAGGTGTGTTGGCCCCCTGCTTGTCCCTTCTCCTGGGGCACCACAGGGTTATGTATAGGAAAGGCAGGTGTAACAGTGAAATACAGGATATCTGAGGATGCCAGGTGTCTCTGAAGGGTGGGTTTATTTTCTGTATTTCCTGAAAAGTGCCTACCTTCACCTGCAGCTCAGAAGCTCAGCTGCATTGCAGCTGGGGTTATGAACACTGCAGGGACACCTCTGCCCTCCTGTGTGACACTGGTAAAGCTCAGCCCAGAATCCTGAGCTTTGTGAGAAACAGTGGCTTTGGCTGGCTGTGAGCTGCAGTGAGAGTCTGGGTGAAGTGGCTGTCAGCCCAGAAGTGTTGTCCTAGCTGAGAAATTACAATGTTGGGCAGGCCAAACCAGCAGAGATGGAGGAGCAGCCCGAAATACCAGCTTCTCCATTGTCACCGTGATATTTTCTGAAAAATCCCTTCGCCAGGATTTCTTCTCCTGGGAAGATGAGAAGCCTCAGCTTCTCCATGTTTTGCTGCTCTGGAATGTGGTCTGGAGATTGTTTATCCAAACATGTGAATTGTTTTTAATTAATGATTAATCACCATCAGCTGTGTCAGACTCTGAGTCTGTCATGGGTTTTTATTCATTATTGTCTAGCTTTCTGATGTATCCTTTCTCTTTCTTTAATACAGTTTTAGTATTGCATAAAAATACTATGATATACTATGAGATAATATACTATACTATACTATACTATGATATACTAATATAATATAATATAATATAATATAATATAATATAATATATTCAGCCTTCTGAGAACTTGGAGTCAAATTCTCCTCTCTCACCTTGTCCTAGGGACCTCACAACACCACACTCCATGGCGATTCAGTCCATGCAGGAGTGAACTGGATGCAGTGTCTGCTAAAGAGCATTAGATCAGCCTAATGCTCATTCTATCAGCTGAAAGTGTGTCTGTGGTCCCACATGTCCCCAGAGATGTTAAGTGGTGGGGTTTGCTCCGTTATTTGCCTTCCCTTTGCCACCCCTGTGCAGCAGCTGCAGGCTGGGAGATGTCCATGGAAATGGAAGCTGCTCAGTCATGATTTGGGTGATGGAGATTTCCTCAGCCTGTTGAAATGGATCTGGCAATGGCCAGTCTTCCTTATTTCTGTGGGACTCCAGTGACCTGGAAACCAGGCAAACAATGGCCCTGTATATCCCTGTCTGCGATTGCTTAATTGTCTTTGCAAATAAGGAGAGTGAGGGTTCCTCAGTGCTATGTGTATCTTAGCATTATGGCTAACTGTGGGATATTGTTAGCTGTTTGCATTGCTTAATGTTAATGTTAAACAAGAAAAACTATTTCTGAGCCCAGGATAACTCCTGGCTGCCAAACAGAAGGGAAGAAGTCCAGGTGCAGCTGTGTAAGCACTTTAAATTTCTGTGTGTGTGTGAACCTGAAATAACCCTGAGGAATTCATTACTCAGTCTTTATCATGAGCACACAAACAAACATGTTTTCTATAAATAGCACTTTCATTAACAGTGGTGGGTAAAGGAGCCTCTTGTGTGTGTGGCCTTGGTATTGTGTTTATGTACAACCAGTGGATCATTATTAACATTTATTAGGGTTAACCATGATTGCTATATAACCTATATTATAAACCTATATTATATACTACTATATAACCCATGATTGTATAGCAGTTTATACCTCTACACACATATATGGGATTAATTTTAAAGTGTATATAAGAATAATGTGTGTGTATATATACATATATCTATGTGTATATATATATATATAAAATATATATTTATATATATATATATACACACACACATATACATGAATACAGCCCTGTAGTCCTGTTAAAGCTCACAGAAAGTCATGTGAAAAAGAAAGAGCAAAGAGCAGGGAAGTCACCCTGGCTGTTGGAGACTTTGCCAGCTGGCTAAAACCAGTGCAGCTGGCTCTTGCTCTCTGTTTTCCACTGAATTAGTTTTTTGCCTGGTGACATTTGTTTGGTCAAATGCATTTGAATAAGGAGGAAGAGCAGAGGTAACTTCAGAAGCAAAATTTTAAAATAAACCAAACCAAAAGACCCAGAAGTGTGGTCCCTACACTCAGCACAGGCAGCTTTGGCAGCTTCTCTGATGGAACTTTTAGTGCTACAGAAAGCTCAGTAATCCAGAGCAACTGCTGATTACCTCCAAAATATGTTGAGATATTTACTAGGGACTGAGAAACATTTTAAGTCTTCCTTTTTACCTTTTGTGACTTACTGCATTTGGTTCTTTGGAGCTTTCCACCCCATATCTCCTGTCCCAAGGTGCCCTCCACAAGGTGTTGCTTCAGCTTGAGCTGGTGACAATTTCTGGGAACCAACAAATTCAGAGCTGGAGAATGGGAAGTGTGCAGAATAGCCAAGTCAAGAAACCCTCACACCCAAAATTTAAACCCAAAGGGAAATCTTCCTGTTCACTTCACTGTTCACTCCCTTGCCTGAATGCCTCGGTAAAACAGCATTTTTGTCTCAGGGGGTTGATAGCAAGGTGATGTGAGGGGTGGATAGAGAGGCAGAATCACAGAATACATTGAGAAATGATCAGGATTAAAAATATTTAAATGCAGCCATTCAAAGGTAAGTGGTAAATCCATTAAATGCAACCAGAATTATTAGACTATCAGTCAGTTACAAAAGCTTCAGTGAGACACCAGCTCAAGAAAATGTGCAGCAGCTACAGGGACAAAGTGCTAAGAAAGGTGGGGAGTCATTAGCCATGAGCTGTACCTGTTCCCCATGTGCTACCTGATATAGATGTTTTATCACAGTGACTTTTCTACTTCATTTCTTTTATTTGAAGCAGATTACTCACTGTATTTCACAGGCAGCAGGTTTTTTCATAAGACAGCAATTTAACAGTTGAAAGCCTTTTTGCACATTTGTACTCAAGTCACCCTTTCCTGTTTACATAGAGGTTTCCATGTCAGCATTTTCAGATTATTTATTATTTTTGTTGCCTGCCTGGTACATTATGGTATGGTCCTTTAGTGGTTACCTAAAGGACTATGGCCATGTCCTGGGTTGACTATATGATGCTTTTATCTCCCAAATTTGCCCTGAACTAGGACAAACCACTCTGTGCAAATATTCTTCTCATAATGGTTGGGTTATACCATAAATTAATTTAGCTTTGGCATGTATAATTTCCACAGTGTTTATAACATGTTTCCTTTGTGCTCAGCAGCTTGATTTCTGTTTGGTTGTTTAATATAACCTGATCTTTTGCACTGTGATGGGTGATTAATCTTTAGCTGTCGTATTATTAAGCAGTTCCTACACAGTATGAATTCAAAAGTCTGCACTTCCCATTCTCTCTCAATAGCCTGGGCACATATTAAATTTAATTTCTAATTACATATGTTAGGGTGAGCTATGGGCTGTTACTCAAAATAAATTGTTCTTTGATGTCAGTTCAGCAGATGAATGGCCAGTTGTAATTATACCAAGTTAAAACAGAACTCAGTGCTACTGCGCCTAGTCCAAAATAACTCTGTGCTGCTTTTAAATAGAATCAAATCAGCAATTTTCCATTGTTTATCAGCTCAATGCAGCCATTATGAAAGAATTTTTTCCTTTGTAAATTTGAGCTAAAAATGCAAGTGGCATGTAAATGGCACTGACAGAGGCAGAGGAAAGGTGATCCTTTCCAGTGTGCCATCTCCAATTTCCATTTCCCTACAAAGGAACCAGCCACTGGTGATTCACAGCACCTTTGCTTTGGTTCAGTTCATTTTTATGAATGTGCTGAGCTCCCAATAAATGTGCCTGTTTATCACAGGAAGGCACCATCCAGTGTCTCAGCTGCCCTGTGGAGCAGCATCACACAGAGCTGTGCACAATTCACAATTTGGGGTAGGGACAGAGAGGCAGGACACACATTCGCTGTCTGTCATCCACCCCATGGATGTTCCTGGGGTTGTTTTGATGTTAAACACTGATCCTTTGCCGTGCTGGAATGCACAGACATGTTCTGCTGGAGCATGTCAAGCCTCTGCATTTAACACAAACATTTTTAATGAGAGGACTGAACACACTCCTGGTGTCAGACCTTAACTTCCAGGGGTTTGGTTATTTAATCTGTGGCTGGCATGCCTTTTGTGCTGGGTGGAATTTGTTATCAGCTGTGTTTACAGGCTGCTCCAAGGCTTTGTGGAGCTGTAAGGCTCTTTAGCATTTGTGGTTCTGCTCTTGGGCTGCCTGTTTTACAGGAGTGTGTGTGCATTAGCTCTATTTTTAATTATTGGCAGTAAATACACTTCAGGAGTGAAATATGTTTTGTCAGGAGAAATCTGGAAGTGCTTTCTCAGGAGAAAAATAATTAGAAAGGTTAATGCAATCCACTCTGTATAAGACTTCAAACTCATTTGCTTGGAGATGTGAAGCAGATGCTTTGCTCACAAAACTATATTAAATTAGCCCCGTGGGGTGTCCCATTACTGTTTCTCAAGTACAGCAAAAAAGGCAAATTAAATCTATATCAATTTTCAGTATTGAAGATACAGTTAGCTTTTAAGTGTGTACAGTGCCTCATGCAAACAGTCTTTTTACTGCCTGCTTGGTTTCACACAGACCTTGAGAGAGTGAAAACTCGAATTTTCATTTTATTGTATTAAAACCATGGATCTCATTGTCTGAGCTGCGTAGGAATGTGATTTTTACAGGATGCCAGAATCAGCCCTGGAAACCCTGACCTGCCAGCCTGCTCCTTGCAATAAATGGAGCCCAGTTTTGGGAATAATTGAGAGGGGCCAACAGAGCTGATGGGTTGCCCCTGCTTTGCTCTTTTTTTTTGTGGAGAGGTGTTCAGGACTGGCTGTATGTGCATTTACTGCATTGTAAAAAGCCTAATGCTGCTCTTTCTGGACTTCCATAGTCCTTGTGCAGGGCCTTGAGGAGCTAAAGTGTGCTGGGGCTCAGAGCCAGCAGCAGTTTGTCACTGTCACATTTTCTGAAAAATCCCTTCGCCAGGATTTCTTCTCCTGGGAAGCTGGGAAACCTCAGAGAAAAATGAAAACAATAATTATCTGATTTGCTTCTCCTGTGTTTTGCTGCTTTGGAATGTGGTTTGGACATTGTTTACCAACTGGTCAGTGTTTGATTGGTTTCGTGTGAATTGTTTGGACTTAATGACCAATCACAGCCAGCTGTGTTGGGACTCTGAAGAGACCATTTTTCATTAGCATCTTGTTAAGCCTTCTCTAAGTATCCTTTCTCTATTCTCCAGTATAGTTTAGGATAGCATTCTTTAATACAAAATAAGTACATAAAATAATAAATTAGCCTTCTAAGGACATGGAGTCAGATTCATCTTTCCTCCCCACTAAGGGGGGCCCCAGAAATACCACATCAGTTTCTCAGCTGGTTCATGTTGGCAGGGCAGAACTTCAGCTTCTATCAAGTTAGCTCTGGCACTGACAGAGACACTCCCCTGACACAAATCACACCCATGGCTCTCACTCAATGCCTGCTTGTGCCTATCTGGCTGAAATTTTGGCTGTGGTTTCAAGAGACTTCCTTGCAGGATGTTATAGCCCATATGTTTCAACCAGAAGAGGCAGAGGCTAGCCCTTAGTTGAAATAACTTTTTGATTAAGTCAAAGAGAGATAAATCATTTATTTGGCTCCATATAAAACCAGCTTTAGAAGCACAGGTCATGTTTCCTCCTGTAACCCAGATAGGAAATAGATTTCACAGCATAAAAAACCTTGTTCAGGTAATGCTGTAAGTGTGCCTTGAACTTGTTGTGACCCCACTGTCACTGCTAATGTGGGCTGAACTGCTGAAGAGATGCATAAAAATGAATGAAATGGGAAATTTAAGTTCTGTGAATTTCCTCCCTTTGAGATTAGTGGGTCCATCAGTCATTTCAGTTACAATAGGTTTGTTATCTCTGCAAATAATTTTTTACTTCCTAAATCATAGCCATCCTTCTGCTGGAATTAAGGCAGAAATTTGCAAGGGACAGAGGTAACTTTGGGGCTAAGATAAGAGAAGTTGTTTTTCAAGAAAGCACTTGAGAGGAATTAATGCTCCTTAATGTGTTTCTTGATCATTGCTCAAGCCAAGATCTCATATATTTTCTCAGGCTGATGGGCCAGCAGTATAAAACTTCTGCATTTTATTATCTTGCTCTTTATGCTCCAGTTTATTACTTCCCCTTTGTCTGGCTAACCCCAAAGATATATGATACAAGTAAAGCTACTTGGTGAAAATACAGAAATGCAGCTCAGTCTGAGGCACAGAGGGAAAAAACTACAGAGAGAGATTTCTGAATGGAATGTGAGGTTTTCATTTTAGCACTTTGCTTCTTCCCAGGTCTCCTGCCTGGGTGACCCCTAGCAATGTTGTCCTTTAAGCACCAGAAATTCATGGACTGCTGGTGAAGGGCTCAGCCTCAAGCTCTCCTCTCACACTTGTGGAGTGCTAATCAGGCAGATCCCTACTTAGCCTTCCTTGTTACCTGCCTTTTTTTGTTTGTTTGTTTTGGTGGTTTTGGTTCTTCTTGTTTTTACAGCATTCCTGTCATCTGAAATGTGATTTATTTATCTTCTGTCTCAGAAGACATTACAACACTTGTGCTGGGAGTGATGCCCTTCCTAGTAACTCTTTGGCTACCCTTTTTCCATGGTTTGAGCGCAAGCAAACTTGTCAAACCTCTTTCCCAATATCAGGTGACTACAAAGGGGCTCTCAGAGAGCTATACAAGGCACTACAATCACACCTTTGAAAGCCCAGTTGCTGGCATGCATGGAGTTTGTAGTTAAACTGCTTTTACTTCTTCAGTGTGGAAACCCAGGGCACAGGGAATATTTCTCTGTCTGCTCTGGGGTGCCCTGATCCCCAGGGGAGCACTGACTTTGACCCTCATTCATGGAGAAAGTTTCCTACACTTCAAGATAGACTGGAATCCACAAAAGTGTGAAATAGATCATAGAGAGTAGTGTAGGTGTATCACTAGGTGAGAAATTCAGGTTTTGGGATTTTTGGTATGTTGTGGATGGAAGCAAGATGGAGGGCACAGGGTGTCATCCTGGGTTTCTCCTTCATGCTTCTTCTTCATGGGTTTGGGTGGCATTTTGTAATTGGGCAGAAAAGTCTGCATTGCAGCTCTGTGGGATCAGTTATTGGGTTAAAAGGGAAAATAATCTGGGTGTCAGTTCTTAATTGGATAGTTTACTCCTAAAAGACCTTGTAACAAGAGATTGTTGGCCATTTTGTGCCTTCTAATGAAAAGCTGCCAAACTTATGGTTGTGAGTCTGTTTTACTGATAGGAAATAATAAACACCTGAGTCTGAACACGAATTACTGTCTCAAGTGCCTTCAATCCAGACCCAGAGACACCCATACTTCAGCAGTAGTATTGCAAGTTAAATAGAGCAGCTGGGTCAAAAGTGACTTTTTCTGGCTTAATTCCTTCCTCTTGTCATTTGTGCATGCTTCTTTTGTAGGAAACCACAGCATGTTCCAACAGCAGCTTCTCTGGCCCCAACAACTTTTTCCCCAGAGTCTCAGTTGGTGAACACCATCCAATAATCCTGTTATGGAGGAATTTCACCTATCAAAGGTGGTGTATGATGAAAAGGAGTGAGTATTTGGTTAAAAGTGTGTTTACTCCATCAAGCTTTGAAAATTTTTTTAATGATTCTTTTCACAACTGGAATAGGAGTGCTTGCACATGAAACTGCAGGCAATAGTTCTTAACCTTTGATGGGTACACATTGATTTTACTCTCATAATTCTTCTTGTTTTACTTGGATGCCTTCTTATCAGAATCAGGGGCCCTACAAGATTCCAAAACATGTCTCTTTCCTTGTTATGTGGTAGCCTGTTGGGTTTGATTTCCTAAATTTGCTTCAAGTTACCTCCACACCCTAAATGCTTTCAGTAGTTTAATAGTTTAATTCTGTTATGTCAAGGCTGCTACCCTTGATGTCAAAATGCTCTTGGCTCCAGCTTATGTTAGCTAAATCTGCTTTATGTTGCAAAGTCTCCTCTTGCAGAATTCCTGGAAAAGTGATTAATATGTTGGTGATTAGGAAAGCACACGAGTCCACCCTTAGGATTTACTAGAAAAGGTGGGGTTATTGGAACGATTTTAACCAAAAGGATTTAATGAGACTCACAGAAAGATTTGGGTTGGAAGGGACCTTTCATAGGCCATCCAGTCTGGTCCCACTGCAATGAGCAGATTCTTCAATTTGATCATATTGCTGTGAGCCCCATGCAACCTGGCCTTGAGTTTTTCCTGGGATGAGGCATGGGGAGGAAGCAGTTATCTCTGCAAATTTGCTATTCACCAGTACAGGAATTCTGACTGATGGCTCCTGGCAAACTGCTCCTGGAAGAGTTATGTTATACCTTCATGGAAGAAGTTCACAGGAACAGGACCTGGACTGCCTCATCCCTCCTACCAGTGCTTTGGAAGTGTGTTTTGCTTTCCTTGGGCCTAAATATTTGTGGCACCATCTGTGAAAGAGTGATTGGCTGGTCCTAGGAAGGGGACATGATGGTGTGTTCTTTGTGAGCTCTTTGGGTAGGTGAGGGGTGTCACCATCATATTTTTTGAAAAGTCCTCTTTGCCCAGGATTCTTCTCCTGGGAAGCTGAGAAGCCTCAGAGAAAAAGGAGAACAATGTTATCTCATTTGCTTCTCCTGTGTTTTGCTGCTTTGAGCTGTGGTTTGGAGATTGTTTATCCAACAGGTGGTTGTTTGATTGGTTTCATGTGAATTGTTTTGACTTAATGACCAATCATTGTCAAGCCGTGTCAGGACTCTGGAAGGAGTCACGAGTTTTTAATTAGTATCTTGTTAAGCCTTCTGTAAGTATCTTTTCTCTATTCTTTAGTATAGCATAATATAATATAATATAATATAATATAATATAATATAATATAATATAATATAATATAATAATATTATAATATAATGTAATATAATAGTTTTCTAAGAACATGGAGTCAGATTCATCTTTCCTCCCCTTGACAGGGGACCCCGAAAATACCACAGAGGGGCACAGGGTTTGCTGGGTATCTCTCACCTTTGGGTTGAGTTATCTCTGAGGGCACTGTGGGTCTACTCTGGGACTTCTGTGGGTCTCTGGTGCATTTTATTTATTTGTGTCCTCCACTTCCCATTTCACAAAAGAAAAAGTAAAATCTAGAAGTGAGAAATACTATGTTCAGTATGTTCAAAAATGCCTTTTTTTTCCTCCTTGAAATGAGATGGTTCCTCTTTTCTTGTAAATCCTAATTGGAACTTTTTCAGGGTTTCTGAAGCTGTGCCTCCTCTTCCACCTGGCTGCAGGGGAGCCAGGGCTCAGCAGAGCAGAGGCTTTGAAGTGCCCCATGCTGCTGTTGCCTTGCCCCTGGCCCTGCTGCAGCCATCCTGCCACGCTGAGGGGGCAGCAGTGCAAAGTCCCTGCAGCAAGGCTGGATCCTGGCACCAGCGGCTGCCCTGGAAATCATTTCCCACTTCATAACCCTCACCTGCCCAGGTGGCAGTGCCAGGTGAGTCACCAGAGGGGCTGGGCTGGCACTGCCCAGGCAGAGGCCAACGCCTTCCCTTTGTTGCTGCCCTGGGCTGGCTTCCAGAAAACATCCTGAGACGGTCCCAGCAGCAGGGAAGGACTGGGGCTGGGGCTGGCAGGAGTGGGGCAACGCTCCCCTCTGTTTCCTGTACAGCTGGGAATTCACATGGATGCATGTTGGAATTTGGGACATCCCTCTGGCTGTCCTGGATTGTCAGGAGCCCTGCCGGGGTCTCAGAGACCCTGGCACAGAGCCCAAGATGCCCCTGTGGGTTTGGTTATGACCCATGGAGCAAGTTACCAACCTTAGATGAAGATCAGCAAGCCACAAAAGTTTAAGTAGAATGATAGTGAATTTATCACAGGGTGAAAAATAGATTTTTGGGGTTTTTAGAATGGGGATTTAGGGGGCAAGATAGAGGAATCTGGGCATGTCCAGCCTTTCTCCTTCTTCTTCTTGGCCTCCATCTTCTGCTGTGATGCTGGCACTTTTAGATTGGTTTAGAGTAGAAGCTCACTGTCTGACATAGGTGATAGGTATTGGAAAATGATTGTAAATAAACATTGTACACGTAGTTTTTAGTATAAAGACATAACACCACCCCAGGGCAGGCAGAGTGCCTCGGACTGTCCTGCTGAGTGGACCTTGGCTGGCCAGGAGAAAGAATTTTACAGATAAGATACAATAAACAACCTTGAGACTGAGAACTGAAGAGTTCTGACTCCTTCGACCACCAGGCTGGGAAAAGAGACTTTGTAACACATCTCAGGGTCACTCTGAGCAGCTAAAGCCCTGAGAGATTCACTGATTTCTCTGTAGCTGCAGTAATGCACCAGAGAGACTTTCAGTGGAAATTACCTGTGAAAAAAATGAGTAATCCATTTAAACCAAAATGAAGATGTGGGTGTGCCTTTCCAGACTGGGGTTCAGTTGGCCAGCTGTGGCTTGCAGCAATCACAGCCACAGACAAAGGAGCCAGGGAGTGACACCCAGTCAGTCAGTCAGCTCCTGGCTGAGCACACATGGCACAGACCAGTTGTGCCAACACTGTGACCCCACCCTGAGCTTTTACCTCCTGTGCCCTCAGCAGCCTTGCAGCAAGGAGAGCACCTTCCTGAGGGTGGCACCTGGAGACCTGCAGCCCTATTCCCATCATCCCACATTTGGAGCAGCTGAAACCTGCACAGCTGGCACACTCCCATTTGGATGCTTTTTCTGTTTCCTTCCTCTAAGGCTGGTTCAGTGTCAGGGTCTGTAGCTTGTCAGAGCGACCCCGAGAAACGTTAGAAAGTCTCTTTTCCCAGCCCCAGTGTTGAAGGAGTCAGAGCTCTTCATTTCTCAGTCTCAAGGTTATTTATTGTATCTTATCTTTAAAATTCTTTCTCCTGTCAAGCTGAGGTCTGCTCAGCAAGACAGTCCAGGCACTCTGCCTGCCCCCAGGGCACTGTTATGTCTTTATACTAAAAACTACCTGTACAATATTTACAATTACTTTTCAATACCTATCACCTATGTTAGACAGTGAGCTTCTACTCTAAACCAATCTAAAAGTGCCAGCATCACAGCAGAAGATGGAGGCCAAGAAGAAGAAGGAGAAAGGCTGGACATGCCCAGATCTCTCCATCTTGGCCCCCTGGATCCCCATTCTAAAAACCCCAAAATCTACTTTTTCACCTTGTGATAAATTCACTATCATTCTACTTAAACTGCTGTGGCTTGCAGGTCTTCATCTAAGGTTGGTAACTTGCTCCATGGGTCATAACCAAACCCACAGGCATCTTGGGCTCTGTGCCAGGGGCTCTGAGCTCCCTGGCAGGGCTCCTGGCTGCTCAGGACAGCCAGAGGGATGTTCTGGGTCCTGACAGTTCAGGGAGACTGAGGAGACAGCAGGGAGGTGTGGTGGCACTAGTTAAGGACAGTTTGAGCAGCAGAATTCCAGCTTTTCTCCTGCCTGGCAGGGAGAGGTGAGGGGAAAGCAGCCTGACACAGAACCCTTCCTTTTGTTAATGACCCATATGTTATTTCTTGTTTCTGCACAGAAACTATCCAAGGGAGTCCTGTCATTTGTTAATGAGGTTCCTCCTTTACAAGGTCAGCTTTTTACCTGGGCACCTCCACTTTGCCCAAGCCTCATTACGATCAGTCAGCACCTTCCCTAAATCTTCTTCTAAATGTCTTGTGGGCTGACTCTTCTGACTTGGCACTATCAGTGGCTGAGACTCTGAACCCCTTGGAGGTTTGAGGCTGCAGTTTTCCATCATGCAAGTCCTGAGCTCATCCAGAAGAGAAACCCAGGACAGCATTTCAAGGCTTTGAGTTACCAGGTAGAATCCAACCAATATGGGTTTGTGAGTCACAGGTAAGACATGCTACTGCAGCTCTTCTGAGATTAGTGAAATAATGGGCTGTGATGTGTATCTTTATGTCTTGTTTAGTGGTTGTGTTCCTGACTCAGTGGGCAAGAGAATGCTTCCTGAAATTAATTGCTTTGGGGGCAATTTACATCATCCACGATCATGAAGCAATGTGAGCAACAAAGATTCTGGTTTTTCTCATCTGCCTTGGGAGGAGGTGCAGGCCTGGGACCTGAGTCAAATGGCTTTGAGCAAGAGAAGACTTGAAAAGGACGACTCCTATCCTCAGAAGGAAGGAGGAAGGGAGAAGCCCTGTCCAGACTAACATAAAAGGTTGAGTCCCACTCTCCTGGCTCGCTGCATGAACAGAGCAAGGCAGCCTGGTGTGATGGGCAAGCATGTCAACACTGGAGACATTTTTTCCTGGAGTGCTTCTCTTCTGATCAGTAACACCAGGTGTAGGGGATCTGGCTCGCTCTATCATTCCCTGAAAGCCCTGACCTGAAGGTGTGGATCACAGTGATCTGACTGCCTGGGGACCTGCCATGGGACTCCACGTGACCAGAAGGCACTTGCTATCGATCAATTACATGAAATAATAGCAAGAAAGAGGGATACCTTAGAGATCCAGTTACTCTCCTTGTGGTCTTGATTTCTCATGAGGATGGCAGCAAGAGTCTCTCTCTCCTCTGAAGAGTAAGGTGCCCATCAGGTCACAAGTGTCAGAGTGACAGCCAAGGCTGGTGACATGGCCAAGCAAAATGTGCAGGGACATCTGCAGAGCCTCAGCCTGTCCCTGGCTGTGTGTGCCTGCCCCAGTGAATGCCACACACACCTGGTACCCAGGTGAACTGGCTGTGGAGCTGCAGCCTCAAAGGAGCCTCAGCCAAGGTGGAAAATACAGAAGGAGGAGTCAAAAATTTGCCAGAATTGATGCAAGGGTGGGCAGAGGGAAAGTATATAGTCATGAGGGAGGAAAAGCAGCCATTTGAGTTGGTTTAAACTAATACAAAACCACACCCTGGGCCAGCAGTGACATCCAGATTGAACAATAAGGTTTCTGTATCCTGTATGATGAAGGCAGCTGTGATTGCTGCCTGCCTTCACTTCCCACAGTGAATATCTTGTAGCAAGACTTGAGCTTCTAAGCGCTCCACAAACCTGCAGGATTTGAGCTTCTAAGTGCTCCACAAACCTTCTGCATGACCATGTGTTGATTAACCTCACTAGGGAAGCATTGCAAGGACTCACCATCCAGTTAGTTGAAAACGAGTCATTAAGGGTATCAGGCTGGAAAGGTGTTCTTTACAAAGGCATCCTAAGTGCAGTTAGCTGCTGGTTCATAACACCCTGAGGCTATCACTCTTTGGTTTCATTCATTGTTTTTTCTCTTTCAGTTCAGTTCAAAGTCAATTAAATCTCACCTTAAATCACAGGCCATCTTTGTGCTTGCTGGTAGTCTTTTGTTGAGTTTGTGAGAAGATTCAGTGGTGAGGGTGAACCAGGAAATCTACTCGTGTACCATTGCTGAATTCCAACGGGAGAAGCATTATTCAAATCTGGGTGACACCTAGTAAATCTTTAGCAGGCAATGAATGGGGCACTTTCAGACTGACCTTATTTATTGTTGGAATGGAGATTAATGTATCATCCCAGAGGTCAAGTTGGTTTGACTGATCTCTAAATTACTAACCTGCTTTTTACCCTCTCTAATGGCAAGTCCTGTGCTTACCATCCTGTGTCCCTTTGGAACCTTCTGCTGGAGATAACTGGTTATTTTCCAGAGATTATGGCAGTTTACACATTCTAGAATGTGTTCTACCAAACCCTAACAGCTGCAATATATATTTTATTAGATTAGTGATGACTTTATTTTCCATCCAATCTGTCTTGTTTCATCCATTTCCTTTATCCAAGTGAGATCATTCATGCAGGATTTTTCACCCTCTTAGAGCACTGAGCCTATGGGAGAAGCTGGAAATGCTCTCATGCTTCTGACTTGGCCAACTCTGATGCTGTATACAAGATTAACAAGAAAGCAGTTCAGCCACTGAAATTAGCACAGTTCCAACTTCTCTTGATAGTTTCTTAGCTGGACATGCCACAGGCTTGCTGGAATAATTCAAAGAAATGGAAGAGAATATACAACACAAGCAAAATAATGAGGAATAATTTTATTAGCACAAACACGAGGTGAGCATTCCCTGTGAAAGGAAGCTGATTAACTTAAGGAGAAATCTGAGCAGATCTCAGCTTCTGCAAGGTAATTTCTGCAGCGCTATAAAACTACAGAGCTGAAATACCAAATGTTATGCTTTGTCTGAAAACCCGGTTGTTCTAATTAAGCTGTATTCTTCCATTCTGGCCAAGCTAGAAATGCATTTTTCTTGATTGCTTAGAAGATGGTTTTAGTAGTGTCATTAAAGGAACTACATTTGTGCATACCTTAATAAATTCCGAGTATGAGCTGACAGTTTGCAGTCAGGATCTTCAAACAGGAGATCTTAAAAAGAGCTCTTAAAAAGAGCTGTTGGGTCCTGTCCTCCCTGGCAGGCAGACCTTCCTGGGCCATGTGTTCTTGTAATTTTTTTTTCTGATTCTGGCAAAAGTGTTTTGGAAGACTGTGCTTTTATTGTTAACATTATGAGAAGGGTACTCTGAAATACGAAGGAATTGTTTCTACCTGACCTGGGCTAGAAAAACCAGCTGTTCTAGTTTACCTGAGCTATTTGCTCTTCTGATTCTCCTTTGCAATCTGAGGAACAAACAGTTGCTTTTCTGCATTTTCTGTATTCTTTCAGGTGCAGGGTGAATTTGCAGAGACAGCTGATAGGTCAATCATTGCTGCTCTTGTCCATGCAGAGTACATTTAAAATTAATATTGTAAATATGCCACTTTCTCACTTTCCTACAGTCAGCTCTTGGCATGGGGCCTCACTTTGTGGTCCCGAATGCTCTGCAGACATGCTTTAGAGGCAACAGCCAAAATGCAGCAGAAGCTCCCGTCTAAACTTGGCACCTGAACACCTCCTTCCAGGATTGTGGGGAGGAGCTGCCAAATAAATTCTGCTCAGCTTTATCTCTGCATCTGGCTCTCTCCTGGCATGGGCTGGGCCTGTGCAGGGGGAAACAAAGCTACAGCTCCAGCAGAATGCTGAAATGTGGGAAATGAAAGCCCCCAGCCAAATGAAACTTGTAATTGGTGTGTCACTTTCGAGTGAGGGAATGGCTCAGGCAGGTTCAGCGTTCTGCCTGGGTTGCAGAACTGTTGTAATTATCCTGTGGGGTTTTTAATACTTCTGAGAAGAGGAAAAAAAGGTGCACTAATTTTTAGAGCTATGCTCTGTTGCCAATGTGCAGCATCTGAGGGCAGCTGAGCATTTCAGCCAGGTGAAGAATTTGTGAGCACTGAGGCTGGGTCAAAAATTGCTGCTGCCAGTGCAGGCTGAGTGAGTTTTGAAGTAATGTGACTTCTTCTGGACACAGACACTAGACTGTCACTGAGATTGTAATTTAGTTTGAAGATCAGACCCTTTCTCTCTGTTCCAATGCAGAGCATCTGCTGGAAACATGAGAGGACGGACTAAAAAATGGAATTTATTGTTGGTCCTTCATAACTTTCAACACTTAGCCTTTCCCCTCCCTTCCCTTCTCAAGGGCATTCTTATTATAACCCTTGCACACAAATTGGTACAGATACACTCACACACAGGTGTATTGAGAGAGACATTGGAATTTGGTGTGCTTGAATAGATTCCACACCTTTCCAGAAACAACCTAGATGATATGAAATCTCTCTTGGCAAAAGAATGCCCTTGAGGTATCATATTTGCATGAGGAAGCTCCTAAAATAAATATGCGTGGGAGTTGCTGAATATATTTAATCTACATTTGTCTGTCAGAAACAATAAATCTCAAAAAAAAAAAGGAAAAAAAAATCTTTTTAGTTATTTAATCTTGAAGGTGAAGTAACACCCAACCAACTCCTGAACCTGCTGTGCAGATTGCAGACTGAATGCTTGTGAATGCTGCTGCTTCTGCTCAGGCATTCATGCTTTCTGATAGCAGGTTTGTTCAACAGCTATCAAAAGCAATTTACCAGGAAGCAGCAAAATAAAAATAAAACACTTTGTCTGAAACAGGTGCTCTCAATTCATGTCATGATATTTTTAAAATTTATTTATTTATTTATTTTATATTTATAATTATTGTTATATATTTATTTATATAAAATATATATAAAATTATATATAAATTAGATATAATGTATTAAGAATATAATAACATAGTACATTTCTAAATAAATTTTTATATTGTAAGGAAATTATATAAATTTATATATGTAATTATATATAATTAGATATAGATATAGATATAGATATAGATATGATCAATGTTTCCAAAAGGCAGACTAGTGCTTGGTGCATCTGTTGGTTGCCGTCTTTGAAGGGCAGCACATCATCATTTCACATACTTGTGGGCTCCTGGAAAACACAGAAATTTCCCTCCCCTTGGTGCAAAAATGGTCCTTTTAATAAGATTTTTCAAAGCATTAACAAACAACAAACTACCACATCGATGCTTTGCTGAGGAAGTGGCTTGGGTTGTCCCTGGAAAATGATCTGAGGTGGATTTTTGAAGGAATGGATCTGTCCCTATGTGTTTGAGGAGGAAAAGGTGAGGTTAGCTCAGCTCTTGCAGCTGATGCCAGAGCAAACTGCCTGTTTTGAAGGGCACCCTGTCCCCAGGAGATTTCACTGATGCCCAGAGGCTTTCATTGATCTGACAGGTGAGCAACAATCAACAGAACACCATTGGGTGTGGGAATGCAGGAAACTCCTCAAGAACAGGTAAAACTTGTTCTTTTCCCGCAGCACATTCTGAGCCATAGCACTAACACAGAGAATGAAGTTTAGGCACTCTGTTCAGGCTGTAATTTCCTTTTACTTTTGTACTTTGCAAGCAGAGACTCAGATGTGCAATATTAAGGGGCAGTTCTGTACATAACTCCCATTATATGCTTTTTTTCTTAAAGTGCTTGCATGCTTTAGGAATAAAAAAATTCCAATTTTTATATGCAACTCTTGATGGCAACTAGGCTTCTTAAGGCTTCAAACATCCTGAAAGGAAGAATCCAGGCTAAAGTTTTCCCTTATGACAAGGTTTTGATGCTTCCTAAACCGCTTAATTCAGCTTACTCAGTGCCTGGGCTCTCAGGGCAGCTTGCATCTCAGGTTTGTAAGGACAGGACTAACTCCTCTATGAGTAATTACTGCTGATTAGTTTATGTATTTTTAAAGAACTTCAGCTGAGGCTGGTCAATACAGCAGAGTTGCTGAGACCTGGGGATTTTCACAGACAACCCTTAATTTTTACATCAACTAAGGAGGAAGCACAGGATTTATCTTGTGGAAAAACCATCTCCAGCTTTATTGCTGCTGCTAGAATAGCAGATTGCTGCAGCATTCTGCCTTGGAGGCATAACAAATAAATTATTTCAGTATGAAGTTCTTTCATGCAGTTTTGGGCTTTTCCCTCCCCAGTTATGATGTCTTTTCCCCTCTCTTTGTTCAGCATTTAGTAAATGACAGATACAGCACAAACTTTACCCTCTGCACTGGTGTGTCCCAGGCCTTTCTCCATTCTCCTTATTTATGTAGGAACAAGTTTTAAAATATGCTCTAAATAGGTTTAAAAATTTGCTCTCAGTATCCCTGGGCACTTTAATATATTGCTTATTTTTATCTGGGTTCCCAGGTGAACCAGGACCTCTAACTCAGGCTGTTGAAAAAAAATGTCAGCAGAATTAAGCCTATTTCTAACTTATCATATTCATTACAAAATAAGCTCCAAAATTTCAAACAGTACATTTTAAATCTTCTCCCCTTTACCCTAATTTTAGTCTCTCTTTAAGAAAAGAAAAAAAAAAACCCAAAACCCCATGGAGGCCCATATACTAAAATGAATCTGTAATTGGAGACTTTAATGATAACTTCTAATACTTACTACTTAAAATGCTCATTAAAACTAACATGGCAACTTTAGTGAGAAAAATGAGTTCCACATTATGCAAATATTTGCACGGGCGGACCAAGATTTGAATTTATCTGGATTATAGCTGGTGGAAACAGCCAAAGAACAAGGTCAAGTTTCCTCCTTGTGTCTGAGAGGTTTTCCACAGCTGACTGGGCTGCTCACTCATCAGCTGGGCAAGACCCAACATCCTTTAAGTTATCTCTGAAGGGGGTGTGATTGCTGCTTTATGTGGGGGCTCACATGTAAAATCCTGATCAGGCAGCTGATTACAGGAATTTCCAGGGCTGGCCTGCTCTGGCTGATGGTGACTATTCCTGCTGTAATGTGAGAGCTCTGCTGAAAGGAGAGCATAAAAAGATAAAAAGTATGGTGAAGGAAGCTGTCACCATCATGGAAAATCAAAAGTACAGCAGATTCTGAGAACAGATATGGGAGCTCTCTTAGAGTGGTAATTTTAAGACACACTTCAAGAAAGTCTGTAAGCAACTGGTTTTTCTCTCAAACTTGTGTTTTTCCTTTCAGGTATGGGTTAAATGAAAATTTTGGAGACAGAACTGATGGTTTAATTAGAACAGCAACAACAAAGAAGTACAGAAGCATTCAAAATTCTGAAAAATTTATCTGCTTTGCTGTGAAACTGAGCTTTGTGCTGGGCAATGAGAAAGGAATGAAGCAAACATCTTGTTCTGGTGTCCCTGGCCAATCCCAGTTAATGCTAATGTTAGCTGGAACTAATGTTGTTCTCTCTGCTTCATGCATCTGGGCAGGGCCACTCAGACTTTGAATTCCCCACCAGGGGATGAGTTTGCCTTCAAGGGAAAAATATTTACCAGTTCCCCAGTTAAAGTTACCTCAAAGATTTTTTTTCTATCCCCATAAAGCTAAACTGGTATCACTTTGTGACCAGAAGTTTCAAAACCCTAAAGAAATTGTACTAAAGGGGAGCAACTGGAGTTGTAACCACTTGCACTGTGCACAGAATTGGAAGTACTGAGTTGCCAGGCTGCTTTTTTCTTGCCAAATCTTCCAAAATAGTAGGAATGGAGCATCTCTGACCTCTCTGCATTGCTGTTTCTAGCATGGCATCACTGTGCTGGTAAGAAACTTTTTCGTGATGTCCAGCCTGAATCTCCCACACCTCCGAATGGTGCTGTTGCCCTTTGCTTCACTATAGTGGAATAAATTTGGTGCCGTAATCTCTGAGGCTTAGATGCAAGTATTTGTAAGTTGCTTAAAAAGTACAGTCCAATGAGTATGAAGAATTTTTAAACAGTCCAAATGCTATGCTGCTTTATTTCTGGGGAAGAATATGAATTATAGCTTCAGTCATGGAATCTTTTAACAGAATTTGAAAATTCAAGGTGTGGTGATTTAATATGGTTTTTTTTTGCAACTTGAAGTTTTACCACATCATTGTTTATACCAAACTACAAGCTCAGCTTTCACAGAAAATTTCCATCTTGTTCATCCTCCCCACCATCAAAAGCCCTTAGAGTAAAGAGCTGTTTATGGGGACAGATGTCTCATATCAGCCTTTAAAAAAAAAATACTCCAAACAGACTTTATAGGGCACACAGTAACCACATAAATGCAAAGAACTGCACAGCACAGGTGTGAGAAAGCTTATCTGTCTCCTTATCTGCAAATGACAAGGGTCAGAGAGACACAGGTGTGGTGGTGTTTGTGGGTCCCCAGGATGAGGGAAGAGATGGGAATCTTGACTCCATGTTTCTGAAGGCTAATATAATAATATAATATAATATAATCTGTTATATTATATATAATTAATATAATATAGTATATCTATAATATAGTATATATTATATTATAATATAACATTATATATTAAACATTATACATTATATATTATACATAATGTTATAATATATATTATTATAGATTATACATATTATATTATATTATGTTAAAATTATACTAAAAGAAATAGAAAGGATTTCATCAGAAGGCTAGCAAGGAATGAATAATGAAATATTGTGACAGACTCAGAGAGTCCAACACAGCTGGTTGTGATTGGCCATTAATTAAAAACAATTCACATGTGGGTAAACAAATCTCCAAATCACATTCCAAAGTAGCAAAACATGGAGAAGCTGAAGCTTCCCAGCTTCTCAGGAGAAAAAATCCTGGCAACAGGATTTTTCATAAAATATGACAATGACACACAGGTTTGAAAAAGTCATAGCAGGAAGGAGCAGAAGGCAAATGGTGCAGTCTGGGAATAGTCTTCTAAATTCAGCCATGGGTGACAGCCAGTGCAGGTGAGTGCCCTGTTGTCAGGAGGAAACACGAGCATGCAGGGCTGTCAAATACCAGTTTTCTCAGAAATGCTGGAGCTGGGCTGTTTCCACCAACCATTGGGCCACAGTTTCTGAGTAATACATGTGGGCAATTAGAGAACTCCAACAACTGGAATAATATTACTGAAGATGCTTCCCATCAAAGCTCTTTGGGGAATGATGAATAATAACTGAACACAAGACTTTTATGACAAGTTTCTAAACCCTAAAGAAATTGTACTTAAGGGGAGCAACTGGAGCTGTAACCACTTGCACTGTGCACAGAATAGGAAATATTGAGTTGCCAGGCATGGCTCTCTTGTCCCTTCAGAATTTTCCTTCCACATGAATGAAATTTCAGTGAGCTGAATCTCCTGGTGAATCCCTCGTAGCCCTGGGAGCCACCTCTCTATCAGCACAGCTACTGTTGAAATGAAGGACCCAAAGAGATGTAAATTACTTTGTTTTGGAAAGAAAATCCTCCAGCCACACCTGAAACATCCTTTGTTTTGGGATCTTCCTTTCCCTCAACCCTGTGGGGAATTTCCTGTGTCTGAGGTTTTGGGTTTTGTGGAGGTAAGCAAAGTGTTACTCTGACTTCACTGCTGGATGTAGAGGAGATGGAGCTGACTTTGGTGTGGGAGCAGAAAGGGCACTGCTGGATTATTTCTGGATTTTGGTGTGGGAGCAGAGAGGGCACTGCTGGATTATTTCTGGATTTTGGTGTAGGAGCAGAGAAGGAACTGCTGGATTATTTCTGCTCTCAGCTTTGTCACCTTCAGAGGCAGAACAAAACCAGTTTGTACTTTACAGCATGCCTGCACATTTCAGCATGCCTGCTGTACACAGGGCATCCTGAAAAAACAGGAATTGATTTGTCTTGGAAGAGGCTGGGCAAGAATCATATTTTTCTTAGTTTAGGAGGAGAGTTATTGTCAGAGCCCAGAAAGAATGTTGGCAAGATCTTCACAGAAACTCCCCTCTTCTTCTCCTCTTCCTTACCCTGAAAAAGCAATTGTTAAATGGCATGCATGTAAAAATTAAACTGTCCCCTTCCAAAAAGGGGACTCTGCTTAAAGGACAGCATCATAAGTGTAAACTCTGTCCTTTTGGTGATGCTGTCAGCAGTCACGAGGGTGTCTTCTGGCCCAAACCACAGGGTCATGAGCATTTAACAAGAATTTCATGTTTACTAGAATTGTGGTAAAATATTTTTCAGGCTTGAGACGTTACACTGATTTTCAATTTTATTTTTGCTTTGTGTCTATTGAGAAAAAAAAAATTCTAGCCAAGGTCTCACTGCCTGACTGCAGGAGGGGAAACAGTGACAGAGCAAAATGTGCATCTACCACAGGTGGTTGGTTTGAACAGGTGAGAGATCAGGGATCAGCCCTGTCCAGGGCTACACCTTCATTACCTTGGTTTTCTTTCCTGTTGGCAATCAGCTCACTGCTGTTTGCTCACTTTAATGGCTTTTCTCTCTCTCTCTCTTTTTTTCAATGTCTCTTTAACAAATCTATATCTGTAGCCACTACAGTGGGTATGAAGAACATGAGGCTGCTTTGTAAAACACAGGTTTTACAAAGTGCCATTACTAGATAAACTAAATAGCTCCTCTTTTATAACATATTATAGACTGTAGAATTTATTGTGGCTTATTTATTATCCCTAATAACCCTCCCAATAAGTTAATTACAACCCTGAGGTGATGATGAATTTGTCCAACTCTCTGCAATACAGCAGAAAATTACTGATGTGATGAGGAAATGTGTCCTTGGGTAATTCATGTAGTCAGGAGGAATTCTTTCAAAGGCCTCTGCTCCAATCTTTCACCCCAAAAGACAATCTTCCCTCCATCTCTTTGTGTCATCTCAACTGTGCCAAATCTTCTCCAATAACACTCCTGCAAGAGTATTGCTGCTATTCAAGGCACCAGTTTTTGACTTCCAGGTTTTAAGTAATTTCAGGTCAAGCAGTAGTATACCACTAAAACAAAACACAACACAAAAACCCACTGCAATGCTGGTGCAAATATTGATTTGTAGATTCTCCTTTTTATCACCATGTATTTATATCATCAGACCTGAGCTTCTCATCCCAGCCTCCCTTTGTGTTAAAAACTCCTACCTTTTGTCCATATGCTTTTAAAATAACAAATATTATCCTAACAAAAGAATAGTATTTCAAGGCTATGTGTATCATATGCTTAGAGCACTTCTTTATCCCAGCACCAGGATAGAAAAAAACTCCTTAAGAATCCCTATTTTAATTTTTATAAAGACATAATATCTCCCAGGCTCTCACTGCAGCATCCTGTGTGCTGCAGTAAGTGCAATGCAAAGGTTGCTGAGTTTCTCCAGTCTTTAACAATTGTGCAGGGTTTAAACTCATTCCCAGTTTGTAATGGGGCTAAGCCCAATGTCCAGAGTTTTGGGTTAAAACTCAAGTGTGCTCATGTGTCCTAAGGCACAGTGTGCTTTCCAGAGGCAGAGTTCAACACTGATACTACAACATTACTGATTTATTTTGTTGTTATTCCAAGCCAAACACAGCCTGGAACCCATTTTCTTATGGCCTTCAGAAAATTTCTGAACTTTTTGAAAGATTTTACCCTTCTTGGCCTATCACTATTATTTTTCTGTGGCTCAGACACGGCTGTTTCTCTTTCTGGTAAAAACACAGTAAGGATGTATTTTTGAGGGCCAAAAAATGCCTTTAAATTTCTCTATTACTGAGGACAACCTTAAGTCTCTTACTGAAGTTGCAGGAGGACCCAGATGTTTAAGTAGTGCTGTAAAGAAGAGCAGGGTGGGAATTTTGGGGACCCAGTTCCTTTTAGGGTGTGAGTGGTGATAGTTTGACTCATGGTCCTATAGCTGATTACAAATTAGAGCATGCAAAACACTGTTACCATGGGGTATTTGTAGTATTTGCAAATTTGGGGTATTTGCTCTAAATTGTGGCTGCTAAGAACATGCCTGCTTCCTCTTTTCTGTACCTGTGCTTGTTTAGGCTGGTTTGAGAGAGGACTAAGAATAACAAGATACTAATAAGAGGATGGGAGCTTAATAATTGGAAAATTGTTAAAGAAATGTTAAGTTCCTAAAGTTGAATTATTTGCAGTCACATTGGGACTGGAAGATACAGCTGAAGGAAGGATGCAGGCAAATTCTAATTTCTGATAAGCCTAGAATGCCTCTAATGTGTATATTAGGATTTTAGCTCTGAACACGTGAAATAAGACAAAATTAGTTTATTTTCCCTTCATATGCCAACCTATAAATATATCCAGAGTAAGCCTGCAGAGAAAGGCAACCCCTGATCTGTGTACAGTGTCTGCACTGAAGCCCTTTTTGTTGTGTATTTGAGCAAATCTCTCTGCTGGGATTCCAGTGTGCAACATCTACACCAATATTCCAGGCATAGCTCTCATGGTTGAACCAATATTTGATGTTTCAGGGCTTGTCCTTGGTGTGCTGTGATGGAAATATGCATTTCCTCCGGTCTGACTGCTGTTTGCAGATCTCTGTCTCCTATCAGATGATGCCTTGAGGTGATGTTATCTTGCCCATGGGATGGGTCAGGAGCATGAGTCAGGAATGTAAACTGAGGTTTTAATCAGCAACACTTTGAGTAAAGGAGTGGAGGAGCAGCTGCAGGAGTTGGAATAGCTTGGGAAGCAGCAGTTCCCAACACTTTGCATGGCTTGTGCATGATTCAGTGTGTGACTGCTCATCAGGGCAGCTCCTGAAGCACCCCAAGGAGGGCTGTGAGAGAGGGCTGGGGTTCTGTGGGTGGCTTTTGATGGTGCCAGCTCATTCCAGTTCTTTTATGGGCCCAGAAGGGGAGGTTGAACCTCTCTCAATAGATAGCATGTACTTTCTCTAAAGAAAAGCCCCACAAAAAAGACAAGTAACCCAAACCCTGTGCCCATGCACCATATAATGCAAATATTTTACATAATTCTAGAATTATTCACGTAATTCTAGAATTAATCACATAATTCTAGAATTATGGAAATAATTCTAGAATTATGTAAAATAATTCTAGAATTATTTTACATAAATTCTCTTTAGGAAAGGAGGGAGAAGAAAAAGTACTTATGTTTAGGAGCAGTGACAGTAGAAAACAAGGTAGGAGGATGAAATGAGGAAATGAATTATTAATTCTCTGGTAATGTCTATAATCTACTACAAAAATATCTGTACTATTTAAGAGTTTCTACTAAAACAATTCTGTGAAAGGTGGTTACCCTAGGTTGTGGTTAGGACACAAGACAAGAGGACCTGTGTAAGTTCCTTGTTCAGCCAAAAACTCCTTGGGCACTGCTCAGCATGTTTAAATGCCAGGTTTCCAATCTCCTCTCAGGAACAGAGCAAGTGGGAATGTTCTATTTCTCAGGTCCAAGACTATGGTGAGGCTGATTTAATTATTTTTGAGATCTCCAGTGGCTCATGGTGAAGTTTACTGGAAAATACCAATTAAAGAGAGGTGAAAACAGCAGATTGTGGGTGGTTTGACAGGTCAGCAAAACTGGGCAAAGAAATTATTTTCAGGAGGCCTCTGATGCCAACAGGAGCATTACACAGCTTGCCTTCAGTAACACTGTGCTGTTGCAGGAAAGTCTAAGTCTCCATACCCAGATTTTATTGAAAAATGGGTTTGCCCTTTTGAAGGAAGGGCTAAGGCTTAAAAATACATTTGCTGCATCCCAGCCAAGTAGGTTCACTAATAACAAAAAGACCAAAGACAGCTTTTTTGCATTAGAGAGAGCATTTATTATTTCTCTGCTTTGTTTTCTTTGGAGCCCTGCTGAAATGTTTTTGATTGCATCCAAGTGGGAGATCAGTTGTAATAAGGCGTGTCTCATGTTTCTCCTGTTGCTGCCAGGACTGAGATAATTCCTTGTGACTTTTGAACACTGCTTTGATTTTAAAGGGGCACTATCATAAATTCATTTTGGTTGAAAAAGACCTTTAAAATCACTGCATCAATGGAAACAACCCAAAAACTCTGCATTTCCTTTTTAAGGACAACTTATTGAGAGGTACACATATATTTAAAAGTAACCAACACCATTGCTTGTTTTGTTTCTTAAATACCATGTGAGTTTAATGAGCCTTTCTAAAATGCATGAGCATTTCTAAAAGCTCCCTTCTTCATCTTTTAGACTGCAATTCTTCATTCAGGTTTACTCTTTTTGTATTAATTTTGCCTACCACTTCTTTTGGGCAACAAAAGGAGACTTGTCCAGGTTTGCTGGTGTTCATTCTCTCATGACACAAGCAGAGTTACTTGGGTTAACAAGTTAGAAGAGAAAGTTGGATTTTTATTGTCTGTTTTCTATCATATTTGAAAAAGTTATAAAAACAATTCCCTCAATGTGCGGTGCTGTAAATTCCTTTTTCCCCATGTTGTTTTTGGATCTGCAGTATTTTGAATATGACATCCTGCAAAAAAATAACAGTATTTTTAAAACCTCCTACTGGAGTGCATTTGATTTGGGTTACTCAGAGCAAACGTGGAGGAGTAAGAGCCCTCTGAAAATGATCGGTGGCAGGAAAGCAGCGTTGTTTGCTTCCCTGCCCGGGGCACATTCTGTCTGTCCTGTGTGCACGTGTGGGATTTCTGGGACTCCTTGGAGAGCTGTGGGATCTGCCAGCAGAACTGAGCTCCCAGATATCCAGAAATATGTTTGGGCACGGTGCAGTGGTACAACCCACTGGTTCTAAATGTCTGGTAGGAGCCAGACCTTCAGCCAGGAGTGTTGGAATGAGGAGGGCTGGTGACCTCCCTCCCCTGTGAGGTCCCTACTCCCAGGACTTTGCTGCATCTCCTTCTGGACAAGTTCAGCAGTGAGGGCACAGGCTGGGCTCTGCTGAAGCAGCAGGGCTTGAAAATGCACATGACAAAATACCCATTGCCATGAAGGTAGCTCACCTATCCTGATTTCAGAAGAGTAATGCCAGATCGCACCTGCTGATAACCCAGCAGAAATAAATTCTTATTTAGATAATAATTTCCTGCTGGTTTAATGGACAGTCCAACCCCTGGGTTGGTGGGGGTTTTTTTGAGAAAAATCTGACTTACTAAATGCAGCAACTAGTTTTTGGTTTTTTTTTTAAAGTGCTTCTTTACCATCTTGAGCATCATATATGAAAACCTGAGCCTTCAGGTCCTCAGGAATTTTTTTCCCCTCCTATTACCTATTCCCACTTGTGCAGGCATAGTCCCAAAGTTATTACATTGCATGTAATTGCTGTAGGGAGGATGATCATTTCAAATAAGAGAATATGAAGCAGGATCAGATGAATTCCTTAATCAGCACAGAACCCAGCCCCTTGTGTGTGTCTGTTACTTCAAAAATAAAGGCAAGACTCCACTCCCTTTATTATATATAGATCATCAACAGAATTGTTTGAAATTGCAATTTTCTTAAAATAATCATTGAAACACCCACAAATAATTTCTCCACCAACTAGCAAAGAATGATAAGCTTGAGTTCAGCCCAAAGTGTCTGAAACACAGTGCCTTAAACCTAGTGGTTCTAGTTAAAATCCTTTGTGGACACAGTTGTAAAATGCAACAGCCATGTGAGGGAGGATGAGAGGAGCAGGGGATGGTAAGATCTATGTAAAATCAGTTTTGCTGCTGTTGCTGATGAAATCTCAAAGGAAAGAAGCTTAAGAACCAGTGAGCCCATGAAAACAAGCAATACAAAAATAATAATTTTAACTTCATTGGTGCTTTTATAATTCATGTAGTGAAACAGCTTCTTGTGCATACTCATAGAGTCTGGAGATTCTTACTCAGCTGTGTGAAGAAACAAAAGAGTGAAAAGTGACTAAATTCTGAGCAGTGCACTTGATGCTTACCCACTGTAGAAAACTTTTGGTATAAAACAGTCTGAAAAGAATTTGCTGCCCACCAGCATTTCAAACTCCTCTGTATGGAACAAAGGCAGTCACCTGGAGCTCTGACTCGTGCTAAACCTGGATGAAACTTCACCTCAGCCATCCTGGAGAATCCATCTTTGGTTATTCTCGTATGACATTTGTATTGATGTTGATACACTTGTACTGATGTTGTCAGTGACAACGAGGTGATGAGGATTAAAAACTCAAAAAAGCCACTCAAGTCTTTATAGCAAATCAGCTCCTTTTTTTTCTGAGATACTTTGTGGATCATGCTGGTGACACCAGCCCTGTGAAGATGGTTATATTGGCTGCTGTAGGATCTCTGTTCTCCTGGTGCTGTGCTCTGTAAATTCAATCTTTCAGTGAGTTGTAGGCTTTTGTGGTCCTGCTGTTGACGAAATCTGCCTTCTTGAAGTCAGCCTTTGGAAGGGAAGAAACACAACAGTTCATTATCTTCAGTGCTGATTCTGCAAGGGTTCAGCTGCCTAAAAGCTGGATAAGGAGCCATGGCAGGGGTCTAGCAGGGTCCTGAGCAGTCACAGAGACAGAACAGGCTCATTTAGCCCAGGATAGATGAGAGGATAATTGGAATTGTTGAACTCCACTGAATGTACCAGGAGCTTGTTCTTCTACCCCAGCTCTACAGACTCCTAACTTTCAGGTGACTAATAGCTGAAATCAACCTAACTGAGATTAGCCCTGTCAGAACAAAGAACACAGGGCAATGCCAAAATGACTCAGGATTTTATCAATTTCATTTGATAAGTGATTTCTGCGGCTTATCAGACTAAAGTTTCAAAACTGTCCAGACATTAGGTGGTTCTGGAGTTTTCAGCGCCATACCTGGTGTCTCTAGGGGACATGGTTTGCATAGGAAGAGCAAATAATCAGCACTTTGGAAAATCAGGTTTGACAAATGTGTCCTATAGACTTTCCTAAACTACCAGTAAATTCATAAAATTCATGCCATCAGGGATATTGCTGATGGTATGATAAATTTATTGTATGGTAAATTCAAGAATGCAGTTGTAAAAAAAACAGAGACAACTAGTTAGGAATTTATATGGCCCAACAGCCTTATTCTGGAACAGAGATTTCTGGTTTGTGGGGCCATACCTGCTAAGTGTGATGCAACACTGTTTAAGTTTATGCTAAGAAAGTTTTTTGGAGCAAATGTAAACAAACAAAAAAAAAATCTACCAATAGAAACAGCTAATAACAAATGCTATGGGAAACTATGGCAAATGGGACAGTTTTAGATAATAGGGAATTTGAAGTGACAAATTCTGAACAGCAAACACACAAAGATTGGAATCAGTTTGAGATGCAGGGTGAAGGTAGGTAGGTGGAAGTTAACTCAGCTGAGGGTTGGAAAAGCAGACACAGAGCTTTAAAAAAACCAAACTGGTTTGTGGCAGACTCACGCTGGCCATTTTCTGTTTGATCTGGCTATGGCAGTAAATGTTTGCCACCAGCTTTCCCAGGCCCTGGGTTTTGTGTGACTATAACCTGGGCTGGGCAAACAGCAAGGAGAACAGAGCTGCTCTGCTTTTAGAGCAGGGAGCTGCCTGCCCTGCCCTTGGCTTTGCTGCCACTTCTGTGGTTCCTCTGTGCCAGGCTGGCTCAGCCACTGTGGATGGGCATCACCTCCACTCTGCATCCCCTCCCACCCCCTGATACTGCTGGCAGGCAGCAGAAAAGCTTTTCATAAGCTCTGTCAGTGGGTATAAAACCACAGAGGGAGAGAACATGAACACACAGGAGCAAAAATGAAGGCCATGCATTACTTATGTACAAGTAAATAAGAAAACCAAATTCAGGCACCACTTGATTCCTATCACAGGTTGATTCTTAAATGAGCAGGAGTGCTAAGGGCCCCAGAAGAGAAATGAAAGGGTTCTAGGTCTGAAGCAACAGATTATTTTTCTTTGTGCTTACCTTTTTGTAGGCACTGTGGAGATCGGTGTGCAACCACAGGGAGTAGAGGAGCACTGAAGCAGCCCTGCTGGCTTTGCTGAACATATTGCTGCCATTTTGCAAAAAAGAATGATAAAACATATTTAAATTTCCACATCATAATCATGGTGCATGTACAGACCTCAGCAAGCATCACCTCACAGCATTTTTTTTTAATCTCTCTTTACTCCCTAAGTGCTGGTTTGCCACCCTTTAGGAATTGTAGCATCTTTCAGGCTGTCCTCATTACTGAAACAAATGAAACATGCTCCCTGCTCCACTCATTCTTCAAATTTAGGGAGAAATCAAGTGCTCTGTAGCCTACATCTTACAGCAGCTATCACACTGTGCAATTTCAGCTGAGGAAAATAACCTCAGCACAACAGCCATTTGAAAGAATCTTTCCAGTAGGTAAAATCTCTTGTTAGTTAAACAGGATTTAAACTATTCAGGTCCTCGTGAAGCCTCCTTTACTGAGATTGATTTCCTCTTTCATTTTGCAAAGAGAGAGCAAGGCAAATGGAATAGTTACTCATATTTTTAAAACATTAATTATCTTTGGAGAAAATATTGATTGCATTTGTTTACTATTAAAGAACAATTAAATTTTGAATCTGTTCTCTAAAATGCCAATATGTTATTTTTAAGTACAGATCTATATGTTCTATAAAATGTACCCCTGCACTTTATTGCTAAAGTTTATCAGGGCTTACAATGTTATCAGGTGTTACAAAGTTTATCAGGTGTTACAATGAACAGGAAAGACATTTTGGGTACAGATGAGATCTGCTGATCAGTCACTACATATATATCAGAATACAGATAATGTGGTGCAGTTATCTTCTGAGGAGTTATTTAAAATGCTTTAATATTATTAGTAATTTTATATGCCTAAATTATATAAATTAAATTATATAAATTTATATAATATTAAATGCTTTAATATTATATAGTTATTTCAATGCTTTAAATAAGGACCATTTAAAATGCCAGAACCTGGTGAGTTTAGCTATGGATGGGAGAGTTGTCCTAAGAGATCTTTCTGTATTTCCCTATCAGTGCAATTCTATTCACATCCCTTGTTTAGGCTGCCCTGCACCTTGAGATGAAGCTTTTTTTCCCTAGAGTGGCAGAGGTTGCAGTTTCTTTTTTGCCTGGGGACAGAGTGAGACTTGTGGAGCACTTACCTGTCATTGGTGCTGATGGCACTGACCTTGTGGAGCCCTTACCTGTCATTGATGCTGGTGACAATGACCTTGTGGGGCCATCAGGTCACTGATGGTGATGGCAATGACCTTGAGGAGCCCTTACCTGTCACTGATGCTGATGGCAATGACCTTGTGGCTTGTGGAGCCCTCACCTGTCACTGTGATGTGACAAGGCAATGACCTTGGGGCTTGTGGAGCCCTTACCTGTCATTGATGCTGATGAAAATGACCTTGAAGAGCTCTTACCTGTCACTGATGCTGATGGCAATGACCTTGAGGAGCCATCAGGTCACTGATGGTGATGGCAATGACCCTGAGGAGCCCTCACCTGTCGTTGATGCTGATGGCAATGACCTTGGGCAGACCGTGGGCGCTGAGCAGCAGCCGCGCGTTGTGCGAGCTGCCCTGGGTCAGGTTGAACAGGGTGTAGCAGATGGATGCTGTGGTTTCACAGGCCACCTCACAGCCTGGCACACCCTCGGGCAGGATTGACACCAGGTCAGGCAGGACTTCTCTGGCTGCAAGGTGGGAGAGAGACAAGCAATTCTATCACTACAGGAGGAGATTTAGATTATTCCTCCCATTCTCCCTCAGCAGGGAGCTCTGTGCTCCCACCACACACACACTTCCTACCTGCATTACAGCCCCAAAATTCAGCTGAATCTGCAACCCCACAATGGACAGCCTGTATCTTGCCTCATGCACAGTCCATTAATAGCTCATGTGCTGGACTGAACTCACCAAATGTCACTGTCACATTTTCTGGAAAAATCCCTTCACCAGGATTTCTTCTCCTGGGAAGCTGACAAGGCTCAGAGAAAAATGAAAACAATAATTGTCTGATTGCTTCTCCTGTGTTTTGCTGCTTTGGAATGTGGCTGGAGATTGTTTATCCAACATGTGAATTGTTTTAACTTAATGACCAATCACGGTCCAGCTGTGTCGGGACTCTGGACGCAGTCATGAGTTTTTCATTATTATCTTGTTAAGCCTTCTGTAAATATCCTTTCTCTATCCTTTAGTGCAGTTTTAGTATAGCATTCTTTAATATGATATAAGTACATAAAATAATAAATTAGCCTTCCAAGAACATGGAGTCAGATTTATTCCTTTCTGCCATGGTAGGACCCCAGAAAATACCACAACCAGGCATGGGCCAGCTGCAGGCTGCCACTTCCCTGCTAGAGATGTTATATGTTAAATTTATCTCCATTTGATATGGAGGTTCATTTTGCTTGATAAATTTGGATAAATGTAGGATCGTTTTGTTTGATAAATTTAGACCCTTATAATCTAGAAAACAGTGTGCCCTCTCAAATGTTTTCCTTTGGCCAAAGTTTTTCTTTTTGAAATTTGACCTGGATTCACACATGCATTCAGTCAATCAAAAAGAACATCTTTTGATAGAGAAAAGGTTCACCTGAAATTTCCCCAGTTCTCTCTATTATGGATAAAACAACTGTGAATGTGCAAGATGAAGCACCTGCCCCCAAAGCTTTGTGCTATTCTGTCTTTCCCTCACTCTCATAAATGATTTTTTCCTGATGACATCCCAACTTTTTATCAGTTTAATTTCTTCTCTTTCAGGGGGATTCACCACCTGTAATTGCTAACACCATATGGATTATCCCTCTGAAATCAGCCCAACAATATGTTATAAGATTTTCATTAATAGGGAATGTTCTCTAAGGCTCCAAGAAGACCCAGGAGGCTGTTCTGCAGAATTCTGGAGGGTAATCTGTCCCATGAGATATCTTTATACCTGGAATTTCCCCTTTCCCCCTTAGTGGCAACACAAAAAAGGACAACAAATTATATGAACACATTTTATCCTTTCAGTAGGAAAAAGTCTTAAATACACAATAATTTGAAATGAGAATACTCAGAATAGAAATGGCTTTATTTAGAAATGAGATCATTTAAAAGAATTAACTATTTTTCTATAGCATCTTATAGCTTCCATTATTAAAAAAAAAATTGCAGGAAAACTGTGGGCTGCAAACTTCTAAAGTTTGTGTCGAATAAGAGAGAGTCTGGTTTTTTGCTAGAAGAATTAGAGATGTTCTGTGATTTCTTGCAAAGCATTATGCAGCTGTGGCAGCACAGAACTCAGCAATCACCTTCCTTTACCCTATTTTGAGCAGAAGAAAAACTCCCTCTCCAAATCTGTGTAGAATTTACTTCAATTATGTATTTTTGAAAGTAACACCAATGGAAGTATCTGAAGAGGAATACCCAATAAAGTGAAAAGCTTGTTTAGGCAAAAATCTTAATTTTAAGCTCTGTGACCGCAAGTATCTGGTGAAAAATCTACTAACCTCACAGATCAGGGTTTTTTCGAGCATTTCTTTCTTTCAAAGCAGGAAGTTTTGATGTGAAGAGAGCAGAGCAAGCTCTGAGTTTTTGCTCACCTATGTCATTTTGCAGGGAGGGGTTTCGGGACAGGTTCCTGAGCAGGGAGACTGCTGTTTTCTTCACGGCGGGGTGGCTGACGTGCAGCATGGCGCGGATGCTCGGGAGCCCGTTGGCCTTTTGCACAACAGTGCGGGCCACTGCCAACGGCATCTGTGGAGAGGCAATTTGTGTGTCACTGCCAGCAGTGCAGAGCCTCAGGAAAAGTCAGATCTATGCACCACTTTAAGCATATTTCAAATAGTTTTAAGCCAGCTACATGTGAGTTGCAGGGTGGCTGACGTGCAGCATGGTGTGGATGCTCAGGAGCCCATTGGCCCTTTGCAGTCTGGGCCACTGCCAATGGCATCTGTGGAAAGGCACTTTGTGTCACTGCCACCAGTGCAGAGCCTCAGAAAAAGCCAGCTCTCTGCACCAGTTTAAGCATATTTCAAATAGTTTTAAGCCAGCTACATGTGAGTTGCAGGGGGGCTGACGTGCAGCATGGCGCGGACGCCTGTGAGCCTATTTGCCTTTTGAATAGTCTGGGTCACTGCCAATGGCATCTGTGGAGACGCACTTCTGTGTCACTGCTACCAGTGCAGAGCCTCAAAAAAGCCACACACAACCAGCTCTCTGCACCAGTTTAAGCATATTCAAATAGTTTTAGACCAGAGTTACATATGAGTTGCAGGGTGGCTGATGTGCAGCATGGCGCAGATGCTTGGGAGCCCATTGGCCTTTTGCACAACAGTCCTGGCCACTGTCAATGGCATCTGTGGAAAGGCACTTCTGTGTCACTACTACTAGTGCAGAGCCTCAAAAAAAATCACACACATTGCCAGGTCTCTGCACAGTTTAAGCATATTTCAGATAGTTTTTAGCCAGTTACAAATGAGTTGCAGGGTGGCTGACATGCAGCATAGTGTGGATGCTTGGGAGCCTGTTGGCCTTTTGGACAACAGTCTGGGCCACTGCCAATGGCATCTGTGGAGAGGCACTTCTGTGTCACTGCCACCAGTGCAGAGCCTCAAAAAAGCCAGATCTCTGCACAGTTTAAGCATATTTCAAACAGTTTTAGACCAGAGTTACATGAGTTGTAGGGTGGCTGACGTGCAGCATGGCGCGGATGCTTGGGTGCCCATTGGCCCTTTGAACAACAGTGCGGGCCACTGCCAATGGCATCTGTGGAGAGGCAATTTGTGTGTCATTGCCAGCAGTGCAGAGCCTCAGAAAAAGCCAGCTCTCTGCATCAGTTTAAGCATATTTCAAATAGTTTTAAGCCAGAGTTACATATGAGTTGTATGGTGGCTGACGTGCAGCATGGCGCGGATGCTCAGGAGCCCGTTTGCCTTTTGCACAACAGTGCAGGCCATTGCCAATGGCATCTGTGGAAAGGCACTTTGTGTCATTGCCACCAGCACAGAGCCTCAAACAAGGCCACACAGAGCCAGCTCTCTGCACCAGTTTAAGCATATTTCAAATAGTTTCAAGCCAAAGCTACATATGAGTTGCAACAGGAAAGGGAGGCGATAAAAAAGAAGTTGCAAGCCCACTTTCTCCCAGGTGCTGTCTCAGACAGGTATCATTAGTTTCTTCAACAAAAATGTGATCTGCTGTTGTGTCAGAGCCCTCCTCTCTCCACAGGAATGTCTTCCACAAAATGACTTTTTTAGTGCTTTTAACATCTGCTCATCCCTCATAGTGTGATGAATTAGTAAACGCCACACATGCAGCTGTACACAGAGGGAGAAGAAGCAGATCCCACTATCTGCCCAGCAAGGAAAAGCTGCACTGCTGGTTATGACTTTCCCTTCAATGTTCTTCATTTTCCTTCACCATGTCAGTGAGCCAGGGACTTGTCAGTGCTTATTTGAGTTCAGCCGCACAGCAGCCCTGAGCTCTACGCATTCACATCAAGAATTAGATGAAAAGAAAAGTTAAAAAGCTGACTTACTGGTCCAGTGCCAGCTGTGAGGTTCTGGAGAGCTCCCAGGGATGCTTCTTGGGTGTAGTTTCTGGTACTCTTTGCTATTAAGGAGAGGTATATCCTAATCAGGGTAGAATGCCAGAGCGACTCAACACCTTTGGGATTGCTCTTTTCCTCAGGAAGCGGGGTGTCCTGCTGCTTCTAAACATGCCAACAGAACAAGCCTTTAGAAACAGTGATCTCCATAGCTTAATGCACCACAAGCTGAACTAGCCATTTTGTAACTCTGCACGACCAGGTTATTTGGAGACTGTCAAGTTCTGAGCTCAAATAATAACGTGCAAAATTTCAGTATTTAACGATAGTGGCCAGTCCATCCAGTGAGTATTCCTCAACTGATAAAACATTTGCTATGTCATTGGCATCAGAGAGTTGGTGTCAAGAAGGACTATCAATAAATTTGCATTTTTGGGGCAAGGAAGTGTCACCCTACCAGATACATCAATGACAAACTGTTAATTACATTACAGGCTTATTCTTCAGAGTTTGCTACAAGTTATTAACCAAATGAGATGTAACTAATCATGTACTTTACCTCTTTTACTTTTCTGCTCCGTGTTCCAAAACAGCCTGGTGTTTTATCATTGTTAGAAATATTTCTTCTTTGCACATATATGCTCTGGGCATAGGTCTCAGGGAGCTCTAGCTCTAGCTGGTAGGAAAGATTGTGTAGAATGCACACACAGTTCTCTGTGGCCTAAAATAACAAAAGAATAGAAATTTAAAGCTTTGGCAAGTGTTGAAGGGACATGTACAGACACGGGAGGAGATCTGTGGATCTTCAGTAAGTGACTGCAGAGTTTCTAATGCCAGGCTTCAGGGCAGTGATCCTCCAGACTGAGAAATGAAACATGCCCTGGGATGTTCCTGAGCCTAGGGGGGTATTTGGGGCTGCACTGGGAGTGGGGTCTGTGCCTGTTGGAAATGGTCCTGGGACATCACAATTCCTCAGCTGCGCCTGGGAATTGTTTGGGCGAGTGCTGCTCGACACAGAAATGTGCCAAGAAGAGTTTAAGGGCTTAGGAGCAAGGATGATCATGTACACACCTCACCACAGCATCAGCAAGAGGAAAGCCTTTCATCTGCCCCAAGGAGGAAGCATTTTTCTGTGGTGGAATGATTTTTAAAACTAGTCATTCCTTCCTGAACGTGGCTAAGGTCAGGCCTACAATTTCTGAGTGATGAGTCCAGTGGCAAAGAGCTTTGTTACCACTGCTCCTCTTTAGAAAGCCAAAAAGGAATGAGTGCTTTTAAGACAAAGTGCAGCAGGGAGCTACTGGCACACGTTTAACGTGCTGGATTCTCCCTGAAGCTAATGGCACTGGATGCAGGGAGATGGGCAAGCTCAAGTAACTAATCCTAGAACAGAGCTGTAAATGTGCAGTAATTACCACTACACAGCACAAGCCATGGCAGGCCCACCAGAAAGTGCCCTACAGGCTGCAGCCAATGTCAGTGACAGCTGCTCTTCTCACCCAGCTGAAAGAGAAGCCTGTGCTCCAAGGATCTGTGTCCAGGCTTCACCTGCACTCACTGCAGGGAGGAAGAGTGAGAGAAACTGGCACTGGAGGTGTCCATGTCCTTGTAGTTAATGCCTTAGGCTTAGGCAGCAAGGAAAAATAGTGCAGCTTTTTTTTTTTCCTAAAAAAAACCTAGGAAAATTGGTTCTGTTCTAAATGATGCAAGCTCCTTAATCACACTGCCACCCAAAGGGATTTAGGTTCTTCATTTCCTAAGGGGTATGTAGCATTAAATATATAGGAGAGTAGCATTAAATATATAGGAGACTAAGCAGATTAATTTTTTAAGCTTCTGGCTATCTAGCACCCTGAGATAACCAAAAAGGCAACATCTGACTCTTTTGTGTCCCAGCATTTCTGAAAGCTGTGCTTGTATCTCACTTAAAAAAAAAAACCAAAAAAACCCCCAAAAATCAACAAAAAACCCCCTCCAAAACCCCCAAAAAACAAAAACAAACAAACAAAACCCCTCCCCAAAAAACCAAACAAAAAAAAAACACCCAAAAACCCCCAGAAGTTTCTACCTTTCTCTCTAGAGATTCTGCGAATGTTTTCCGAGTGCTGAGTTATACTATTCTTTTAGATTGCAGGATAAAAATGCTTTAAAAAGCTTCTGACTGGACTTTCACCTTTGGTGGCAGTTTTAAAATAGTTAATAAATAAGTTTTGTAATTGCACCATAGCTGTTTCTGAACATTGGTTTCTAAAAAACAACAGAAAAATGTTCACTTGGCAATTTCCTCCAGGAAAACACTTTTCATCTCAAAGGGTACCTTGTCATTGGGCTCATGGTCTGCAATAGCTCCTTGGATATAATACACAAGGGAATCAATCAAACCCTCACATTCTCTCATCTTCTTCCTTCCTTCTGGGCCAGCAGAGCTCATGTTTCTGTGCAGGAAAGAAAATTTGGGGAGAAGAGATTTAGTCAAAGGGATTTTCTTGTGCTCCTCTCACAAACTCTTCCAGCCAAAACTTAAAGATACAGAAGTTCAGGTTGACTGCTTCTTTTCTTTAGAGGTGTAGGACAATCTGAGGTGTAGGACAATCTGAGCCTCCTCTAGATAAAACTTTCATTCCCAGACAAAAATAAATACTCCAGGGAAACAAACCACTGTGGTTGGATGGGTGAGATCTGACTCAAATTTTCATCTCAGGGTTGAGTCAATCCTTTTTAAGCAGTCAAAAAAAAAAAAACAAACAAAAAGAAAACAAAAACAACCAAAAAAACCAAAACTTGGACTTGTTTTCCCTATTCCATTTTCAGTTATAATTTTAATATTCAGGATGGTGAAAATATCAGAGGAGAGATGCCTGAGAAAATTTCCATGCACACAGGTGTCCTTTAGAATTAATTTACCTACACTGAGCTGGTTCTTGATCCAAGATGAGCCATCATCAGGCATGTGGTCTGAGAGTTTCAGCAGCATCTCCACATCCACAAGCCCAGACCCACCCTCTGCCTGCCTTTCAAGTAACATTTGCTGGGCTTTGTAGTAAACCAAGTACCACTTACAAATGAATTACAAAACTGATTTAAAAACTCTTGAAAAACCAAACACACACTTGCTGCTTGAAGCTGCTTGGCTCTAAACAACCTACTGGTTTCCATGGAAGAAACAACACTTAGACTTTTGGGGTGTAATTATTTTTACAAATCAGCAAAATCTGAATTATGGATTACCAGAATTATAAATCCAGGTTTTTGTTCTTTGGTTTTTTTTGGGTTTTTTTTGACTCCCGGCAGCTCTGGTGGACAAAGGACTGCACATTCAAGCTTCTTTGTTTGAAATAACATTAACTATTAGCCATGCCAATCTTAGCATCCATCAAAACACAGAGGGATATGTTCCTTTAGATAGTTTCAGGTTGTTTATTTTCCATGCTTTGCCCACTAAAAATTACAATGTTCACAATTTTATTAATGACAAAGCCAGTAAGGTTTAAGCATTCCTGTGGCTTATAACTGTAAAATGAATGTAGTATTTTATACACTATCATTTTACCTCTACTCACTTTTTTCCTCTGGGAAGTACATGTTCAGGTTACATACCTGTAATATTACATTTTTTACATGTAATTTTTTACTGTAACTTTTTACATGTAATTGCATACTGTAATTACAATTTTACTTTAGGTCATTGTGTTAATGATGTCTCTATTTATGAGTTCATTTATTCTCTTATGGAATTATACATCACAGAATCAATATTCAGATCTCACAACATGGCCTGCTGTAGAAATCCCTTTGGAATTTAATTTTACCTATATATGTCATGTTCAAGGCATGTAACCCTTTCCTATGCTTATGCTGACAGAAGTGTGCACGTTACAGCCCTCCTGGTGCATAGCAAAAATAGTTTCTGGGGCACACAGACTAAAAATACTGTAAAAGATAAGTGTGGAATTTCCCTTGCCAAAGACACTTCAGCTGATGCAGTGTTTGGTTTTGTCCCACATATTCTAAAATCCCCCAAACTTTTTACAGCTGCTCCTGCTGTGCAAGGAGAGGCCATGCCCTGGCTTTGGTGTCAGCAGGAACAGAGCAAAGAGCTTTTCCAGCTCAGGAGGCAGAGAAGAGCCTGAATTAGGGGCACTGGCCTGTTCTGCAATGGAAATGAGTTCCTGGGGTCTGTTTCATTAAGAATTTGATGCTCATCCAGATTCAGGTATCAGTGTGTGTCCCTGTGCACGCCTGTACACTCGTGGTTTCTCCTTTCCCCCCTTTCCCTGTGTCCTTAGGGAAGGGAAGAACATTGTGGACTGGGAAGGGAAGAGCTCCTGCTCTCCCCCCCCTCCAAACACTGCTGTACCCACCCTACTCAAAACAGGGGCAGACAAGAGCATTTCAGGCAAAACCTCAGCAGACTGCTTAAATTTGTTTGCTGATTGAAGCTTAAGAAATTCCAGGAGATATAAATATCATCCAATTTGTAAAAAAAAAGAAAAGTTCTGAGAAGTGTCACAGAAATGTAAATTTAAATATATATTCTTTAGAAACAATGGAGATATTTTGCTTAGAGAATTTAAAAACTGACTTCATCTTGGCTTCCTAAGAATTGAAATGCCACCCTCTAAGCTTGGGAGTTGGACTTGACTGTAGTGGAGTTCCAGGAGGCCCTGAAATACTCAGTGCTTGTAAAATTGAGGAGAACACAGCCTTGGGGAGACTGGCACTTGTGGGGATGCTCTCCTCTAAATGACTCAGAATTGACCATTTGGCAGCACCCACTTATGAAAAATCTCTGACTCTGGGCATTCTTGGCTGGGGGAATCCTGGTGATGTGCTCAAGCTCTGCCATTTGCTGATCTGCACATCTCATTGATCTCATCTTGCATTTGCTGCTGTCCCCTCTTGCACACATGCATGGTGCAACTGTAATCAGATATAACAGAGCTCTTTGCCCACAGTCCTGGGGTGAGGATCAGCTAATTTCCTGCTGGGAAATGTTATTTTGATCCAGAGTTGTGAGGCAGATACAAAGACATTCGAGGCAGTTAAACCAAGGGTGACTTTGAAGTAAGCAGAATGATGATAATAAATGTTCAATTAGCTGATAAATGACAGCAAATGAAAGGGATACTCCCTCTAAGCCAACACTGAGTCATGCACTGACTGTTGGAGAAGGTTCTTGAACTGCTCTGAAAGGTCCATATAACTGATAACAAGAAGGATTTTGCTCCTGGGACTCATTCTGCTAAAACCGGTAATGTGAATTTAATTCAAATACCAGACAGCATTTTGGGAAATTCTATTCCCTTCTTGCCTTGGACAGTTCAAAAATTCACCAAGAAGGTAAAGGTATCTGGGATCCACTTGGTAACTAGATGTGCCAGGCTTCAAACTGCTTGTTGGAAGTACCTAAATTCCTTTCAGGAACTGGGGGAGCAGATAAACTGAAGAGGGGGCAAGAGGAGATAAGAATGGATGGAAATAAAGGACTGGCAGTGCTATGCAAGAGGCCTTGGTTCAAAGACTTATTATCATCAGTCACTTGTTTTACTTTCTCTCTTAGGAGCTGCCACTGTGAGTCCAGGCTTTCCAACACATGGGGAGAGCTGTGGCTTCACTTCTCCCCAGAGTAAATGGAAGCAGATGTTTCTGCAGCCCCCTGGGTTGCAGTGACACAATTCCCTCCAAACACAGCTCCTCACTGTCCTTGTGGGTCACTGTGTAATTCACAAGGGGCTCAGAGGGGCTGGGGCAGACAAACTGTGAAAAATAATAATGAAAAAGGAAGGATGGCTTTAATTTTACTGGGTGAGAAGAGAGAGGTTAGCTGACTATACTGGAAGTAGTTGTCTAGAAAGTTTTGAAAAACTAGAATACGTAGGAGCACAGGATGTTCAGTTACAGGGCAGATAAAAAGGGAGGCTCTGTAGGGAAGTACAGCAGCTTCAACACTTAAATGTTCTGTAGGGGAAAATGTGGTAACTGTGTATCAATTTGGGAAAGCTCAGCATTGCAGAAGTTCTAGGAAAAGGTGTTTCAAGATAAAAATGGAACCAGTTCATTATCAGCTTCCAAGGTGTGATCCAACAGCCTTCCATTAACCTTCCTTTCAGAGGAAAAGCCATGCCAGAGGTTCACTTATGTATATAGATAATATTCAAAACCATGCCTTCTACATGCTGCTGGGATCTTATCCTTTCAGACTCAGAGGAGATGGGGAAATATGTTGAAGATTTTTATCCTTTGTATTGGAACTAGAAGCAGAACTTTTATGTGTAAGACTTTCAGGCCAAAAAAAAAGAGATTTTACCTTTAAAATCCTACAGGACTTGTCTACAAATGTCTGTAACACTCTTCTAGATAGTTTAATACACCAGTTTTACTTCAGCTATTGTCAGGCAGCCAGTGAAGTCTTTTGATTTGGCTTACTCTGTGGGTCCAAGCAGAGTGCATTTTCTCATATTTCACAACCAAACAGCACTATTACTTATTTTAACTGCCAATTCAGAATTCCATGGTTTACACAGCTTCTTTTTACTACATAAAGCTTGTGACCTGTGGTTTCTGTACAGCTTTGCTTCTCCCAGGGTCTTAAGACAAAATGCAGACCTAGAGAATGGGATTAGCAAATCCTTCTAAGGTCAGACTTCCTTATCAGTGACACAGAGATTCAGGACCCCACAGTGCTTCTGGCAGGAGCTGGGGACTGCTCTGGTCATGCTCTCATGCCAGTGCTTGAAGTACCTGCAATATTATCTGCTAGACATGGATTCACTTCTCCTGCTGCTGTTTTCTCACAAAGGATGAAGGAAGCTTTAATTTATAATCTGGTAGTGGTGTAGTGCAGTGCACATACCCCCACCAGGTGCTAGGGTTGGGTTTGGGCTGTGCTTGTCCCTTTTCAGCCAACAGTTTTATGGGAATTTTTGTAAAGAAGTTCTGGTATTCTCCTGTAACTAAGAACAGTACTGTGCATAATGCATTGCACTTCAAAGCACAATTTTTACCCCCTAATAGGAGCTGCAGGCTACAGACTCTACCAACACACCCAACAAACACGTTAGCATCACAAAAGGGAAGACTAATTACAGATTTACATTCTGGCAAATAAGTAGACTCTTAACATATTCATAGGTAACATCATTCCCTCAGTGCACACTTTCAGTACTCAGTGGTGTGCTCTTCTTTTTACTGATGCAGAGATTTTGTGTTTTCCTAATACATAAGGTAGGAATAATTCCAGTGACCTAATCTGGGAGGTGAGTCAATTTCCAGAGAAGAAATGCAAACTGATTAATCCTAAAGGTCTCAGCTATTTAGTCTGTACAAATAGGTAAGCCTCATTCAAAACTACTCTGTGCTAGAAAGTATGTGGCAATCCTGCAGATCATTTTTCCTGGGAATTTTCAAGTCCTTCTTTTTCTATTTCTAATTTTCAGTGTTGAGGCTCTTAGAAATGAGGACTAGAATGTGGATGCCATATTTTTAAAATAGGTAATGTATCCTTAAGAACCTACATAAGGGCAGTTTTAGAGACTTTTAGCTAAGGCTGGAGAGCTCCCAGCAATTCTGTAGCAGCCCCAAGCACTGACTTTGTGTCCAGAGTAAGGTTAACCCAGGAATCCACTTTCATTTAAAAGAACCCAGGTACTGTTACACCTTATTTGTCACAGAACAAGCCCTGTCAATCTGCTGAGACAAGCTCAGGAAGAGCAACACCAGCTAAACCTGAGATTATCTGTGCCACCATCAGCTGCCTCATAGGGAAGGGACAGTTCCAGAGTCCAAGCACCAAGAGAGGAGCAGCCAGACTGGTTTCTGCACAAAAAGGCAGCTTGGGCTCATTAATTTGAAAAAAGACACCCTCCTTCCTTTCCTAGACAGCAGCACTAAGTATTAGCTAGAGAGGTTTTATTATGGGTGGTCAGTGTTTATTTGTATTTGTTCTTGAGTCATCAGAGTAAACAGAAGTTAATTGTTACTTAGAGATGAAGTTAATTAGCAGGTAGTGGTCTGACAGGAGTTCCTGCAGAAAAAGGTGTATTGTTGTTGAGTATTTTGTAAGGCTTACAATTCATTTGTCTTCTGAAACCACACGAGTCAGACACAGAGCTGTTGCACAGGAAAAATCAATGCCATACACATACAAATAGTCTGCCATAGGACATGTCAGCATAGCAGGTATGTCTGAGGCAAAATGGGCACCTTTCCAGACTCCAAATTCCAAACTTCATTCCTTGTATTTTTCTAGAAGGAGTTTAAACCTCAGGTCATGCCTTTGCAGTTGTACATTACTCCTTAGGCAGTTCAAGCTGTGTCCTTTTGTGCCTTTTTAAATGTGTAAACTTACTTAATGTGCAATGACTTTGAACTTGCAAAGGGCTCCCAGTCTATAGACTGTTAAAGATGTTTTTATTGAAGATGTGATTTTTATACTTCAGCCATTTAGAGGTGTGTTCACTGAGGCCTTGGGTGTTTCTCTGTGGTAACTGCTACTGTGCCCACGGGTCTATTAGCAGAGTGCAGCACTAAATACACAACTATAAATCTATTCCTCCACCCCATGGCTGCAACTTGCTTTTGAACTAGTGCAAAAGGCTGGACAGGGATCGCTCTGCTTTAAAAAATGGCTGTCCCATAATTTAGGTTGAATCACTTTCTAATCAGTTTAGGCACAGATTATGATATCTTCAAATAAGCATTTTTGGTAGCAGCTGGAAACAGAAAACATTTATGTGCTTGTAGGTACCATGTCCCCTTTCTAAGTCATCTGTTTGCATGAGAAGTGATTGTGGCTCTATGTATTCATCCAAAAATAACTGAGCAGACCTGTTGTGTCATCACCACTGCTTTGGGCAGTTGTGGACAGAGTGCTCACCTCAGGCATCCTGTGGCATTGTAGAAGATATCAGGGTCAGGCAGAACACTTGATTTTGGGTAATCTCTGTCTGGCCAGCCCGAGTGGGGGATGAGGACAGCCTCAGTCAGGGTCTGCAGGGCTTCTCTGACCAGCAGGTGCTTCAGCTGGTCATTGGAGGACAGGTTCCACAGCAAACCTGGAACAGCCACGAGAAAATCAGAGAGGCAAAAAGACTCCTCTGCACTTTGACAGACTTCATCTCACAGCCCTTGGTGTTAATGAGTGAAGAGCCTGCCTGGCACTGATAAGCTGGAGAGAAGCAGAAGGGATTGGTAAATGCTCACCAGCCCTCATCCAGGGACATGGAAACAGGGCAAAAATGGGGGCACAGTGATCCATGTGAATAAAGTAAAATCTCTACACAGTCAGTCCAATACCCAGCCAAGAAGTGCAGCTTTCCATGGCTCTGCAATGTCTGTCTGCTGCAATCACCTTCTCTGTAGCAAAGCAGCACAAGCTGAGGGAAAACAAACTCACAAAAGGGACAGATGGGAGGTGCAGAGAGTTTCCAGGAGATCTGCTGGAAGACAGGAAATGCCCCTTACCAAGTTTCTCTAACACTTGAGAGTAAAATTTCTCATAGGAGGGAAAGCTGTTAACACTGGTTGGCTGCTACTGCCCAGACATTAGTCACTAAACAAATCATTCAGTAATGCTACAGACCTTGTCCACTCACAATCTCCAAGGCTGATTTCAAATATAATCTTGTTGAACTGAACAGGTTCCATTATGTTCTGTTCCTACAGACAACAATTCTTTTTAAAGTCCTCTTCCCTTGGAAAACAACACATATTTCTGCTTTTCACTACAAAGGCATTCATTGTTCCTCCAGCTTGCTGCTCCAAGTTTCACAGACCTCCTCCTCCACACACTGGCAGAGTATTAGTGAATGTTCCTTTCATCAGCTCACAACAAGAACAACAACAAAAAAATGTTTCTTTTGTATCTCCTTACACTTTGAATTTAATTTCAGTTATTGTGAGCAACAGTAAAATCAAAACAAAAGCCAGCCAGAAGCAATCCATTCCTCCTTCTGGGATCAGCTCTTCAGCCTCTGAATCAGGGGATGAAAGGAAGAATGTGCTTTTCTGAAGGATAGGTAAGGCTTACAGGAAAACAGACAAGCAGTCCAAAGGGCATTGCTAAGCTAAGCAAGTTAAGACAGAAGGGCACAAATGCAAGGAATGGCACAAGGACAGAATTAAAAAGAAAAAATACATTTGGAATTACAGGCAGATACTTAAAATTGTCAGAAGAGAATCTGAGATACTGCTCTCACTGTAAATTTTCCAACAAGAACCCTACCTTTACCCACAGGCACTGTTCCTTGGGCTCAGAAGGATTCTCTCAGTGGTATTCTGGGTGTGGATGAATTTGTACACATTAGGAAATGTCTTTAGGAGTGGATTGTTTCCTTGCACCTACGCTATTTTTTTAGGAGCACAGTTTTCCCTTAGACGGTTATTTGGAAAAATGGGTGGGTCTGGTTTTAGATTTACATTTCTTTTAATGACAGTTCTGCTCATGCTGTAATCTTCCCCGCAGGAAAAATTTTCTTTCATTTCTTATATTTATGCTGCATGATAACAGGATCAGGAGGTTAGCTGCTCCCTGGAGGCTCATCTGGCTTACCTTTAAAAGCTAAAATATTTTGGTTCTTTCATGCCACAGCCATTTTATTTTCTGTTCCTCAGTATGCTCTCCAAATACTACAAAACTCCAATCCTGTCTTAGGTCCCAGAAATGAAATGAAAATTTTGGAGGAACCTCACTCCTTTCCCAAGAGTTTTTTAAGCAGCTTGTGTGCCAAAGAAAGGACAGAGCCTCTGCTGACATTAAGAGTATCAATGCTTTTGTGAAGCTCCCAAATTCAGTCAAATTCATTTATCTCCACACACTTGGGTTGCTCTCAGTCTTTTCTCAGCACAGTGGCTCCCTGTGTGTTCCTAAGCCTGGGTCCTGAAGAAAATCCAGGCCATCAAAGTATTCCTTGAGAACACATGATAAAATATGGATTAATGTTAGGCAAGTGCTTGTCTGTATTAACACATTGATGGTCCTCATAAACCAGTGACCTTTAAAGATAAGCTTCTGAGATTTACTTATCTCAAGCGCACCAGGACTGTATTTCTGACAGGTAATGAAGTACAGTATCAGAAAACTGCCATCTCAGAGTTTTAATTTCCTTCTCTCCTAAAACTTCCTTATTTCATATATACACATTATATATATATATATACATACACGTACATATATATAAAAGATGTATATATTATATATATTTATATATATTTATATACATTATACATTTATATATTTGTATATATTTAAATATAAATATTATATAATATTTATATATTATAAAATATTACATATTAATTATATATTATTTATTATATAAAATATATAAATAGATAATATATTCTTATTATCTATTACTTATTATTGTATATAGATATATGCATATATAATATATATTTATTATATATTATTTATTATTATATATAAATATATATGGAAAATATATATTTTCATACTTTTGTCAGGTGGAGTGCTTTAGTACCAAGCTTTCCACACAGCAGTAGAAACCAAAAACTTCCCTCTACTGAGCTTAGACATCTTTATTATCTATTGCATGCTTTCAATCCTTGGCCAGGAGTTTTTCACTACAGTTCAATGAGGTATTATCAGGTACCAAGATGGTTTTATAAATCTTTTATGGGCAAAGACATTTAGCTGAATAGGATGCCATATGTTTGGAAGTCCCTAATTTACAATCAGAGCAGGATGAGGAAAGACAAATGGACTTCTGGTGCTGACTGGTGTAAGACCAAATCTTTCACGTTAACATTTTCCTGGAAGTGTACATTTTAGAGAGATTGCATGCATAGATATGATATTCCACTAGTCCTGTATGAAGTCAAAGGCAATGCAAGAGGTGAAATTATTCATCTAATCTGCCCTTTCCTCTTGTAGGCTCCTTGCAGCTTGCTAGGGAGCTGGAAGAACTGCTCAAGTGATAGCAAAAAGCATGCCCTGGTGGCATTTTCACTAAGGTACCCAGGGCATTTCCTCCTGGCTGCACATTTGGTCTCAAACAAAGTAAGAAACACTTCTCTCTTGCTGTATTTTTAAAGTCATCCTTTGCAACTGATAGGCATGAAAGCACATCATAACATTTTGCTTTACACAAACTACATCATCCTGCTTGGCACAAATATTTTTTGGTGTCTTCTTTGTTTTGTGAGTAAACATTCACATTCAGTGACAGCAGTAATTGCTGAAAGAAGATTTTCCCTTTTCCATTTCCACATTGGTGAAGGGGAAGACAGTAATATTCACAACATACATATGAGTTATCAGGCACATTCAACATTTTTGTCAGAAATTATGGAACTGCTAGCAAGGAAAGAGCATTGGCTTTCCGGCCACTCTGCCACCACTTTCACTGCTTCCCTCACTGGTCTGTGACAGTACTGAGAGTTAAGGCACTGTACAGTAAATTACTACATGACCCAGTTCTGCAACTGATGAGTGTGAAAAACTTCAAAACATTTTAACGTTGCAGAGCTGCCCCTAAAAAAAACTGCTGCAGAACTGAGCTAAAAGAGAGCCAACAATACAAAGCTTTGTTCTCAAGCTTAGGGAGCAGAGTATTTCAAATACTTTAAAGAATGCAGAATTACAGAAAGTCTCAACATGTCTTTGCTTCAGGACAGGGCTGTTGGGCAATTTCAGTATCTTTTCACGCACTGTTCTCTTAATAGATTTTGTTCCTGGTGTCTTTAAAGCTCACTTGAAATAAACCCCCATTCATTTATTCATGTTTTCCATTTATAAAATATAAGCCTGCTCTTCCTTTGCATGCTAATTAGAAAGAATGTGGGTCACAAGCAGTGGAATTCCAGGAGGCACACTGGGGACTGCAGGGATGAAGCAGGAATCTGGGGCAGGGGGTTTGTGGGGAATAGAACAAGCACTTTCTGTCCAGGGCAACTGGGTGTTCGACTTCCAGTGGGTGCTGTCAGCACAGAGTCAAAAAATTAAAGTTGAGCTGCTGTGTAAGTAGCAGGCATTAATTATGGTCCCTAGGGAGCCTGACTTTCTTTTCTGGAATATCAAGGAATTAAAGCTTCCTGCAAGCACGCTCACTTCATCTCTGAAGAAGCTTTAAGAGGGGAAGTTTGGTTCCCAATCTCTTGCTACTGACTGAAAGACTGGTCTTGAGTAATGACCTTGGAATTTCACCCTCGGGGAATTGCTCAGAGCAGGTGACAAAGTTTTTGTGTTTAGTCACTAAACAATCGTGTACCTCTCCCTGAGAGCTTTTGCACTGCTTAAAGCACTTCACGCCCGGCTGCAGAGCAAACACTACCTGTGATTTGCTTCTTGGTCTCTATGTCCCGGGTGTGCCGGAGCAGGCGGAGCAGGAGCGGGATCCCTCTCTGCTCTGACACTTCCAGCTTGTTGTCATTGTCCTCAAACACCAGGTTCCTCAGAGCACCACAGGCTGCCCGCTGAATGTCCTCATTCTGAACCTCAAGGAGCTGCAAAAGCTTGGGGATGCCACCGAGTGAGAAAACCTGCCAGGAAACCAGAGCACAGAATGCTCAGATGCTGTAAATGACAAACTCCCCTTTGCCCCTGCCCCACCAAACGTTTAAATAGTCATAGAGACTCCTTTCCTTTGCTCCTATTTGAGAGACTTGATCATTAATCATACGGACATGGCTATTAACCTCTGGGCTTTTGTGTGATTAACATAATTGAAATCCACAACTAAGAGAGGCAACATGTTTTCATAATTAATATCAGAGAATGATGCTAAATCTCTTCTAGCTTTGCCACAGATTTGTACTCTCTGACAAGACATTTAATCACTCTGCTCTTCAGCTTCCATGTTGGTGAAATGATTATTTGAGATTTAATTCTGGAACATTTATAAACAGGTTGTTCTTTTTTCTTTCTCAGCAACCAGCCGGATGACAAGACAGTGCTCTTCCCAATGCATGTATTTAAAGTGTATTAAAAACCAATGCATTATACTTAATATTTCTTAGCTATGCCACACAGAGGAAGAACAGTAAAAGTAAGCATCAAAATGTAGAGCATTAAGCACTGTTAGCCAGCTATCTACTGAATTATCTCCATTTAGCACAGACTACTTTTCAGTGTTTAAATCTTCTGGAAACGAACTTTTGGCCCTAAATGAATGAAGAACTTAAAAGATGTTATTTTACAGTAGCTGTACAGAAACAAATCGTTTGTTGTGGTGAATGAAGAATCCCATACAAACTGTGATATGACACAAGCAAGCCTGAGCTGACTCAGGAATGAATTTGCTGTGGAAAGTTCCTTACATTAATGTACCATTGCCAACAGTCTCCTCCAGCATCTCAAAATGCCATATAGTTTTGTGGACAAACTCACCCTTGTGCAGAACCAACAGCACATGAAAGGCTCAGAAATCTGATACAAGTGTCCTAAACAGTCCAGAGTTTAACAACAAAAAGAATTCAATACAACCAGCAGGTGCTGGCAACACGAAGAAATGGAATGCAACAAAGCCTTTTGTCCTTCGTGGAGTCAACTACACAGCCTGGCAGCCTCTCCTGTGATCCACCTGTACAAAAGGCACAGCTTCTTTGTCCTGCTCTGCTGAGCTGATTCCCCCTGCAGTCACTCAGCAATCACCCAAATGCCAGCAGAGTGGGATACAGGAATATCTGTGGTGCACAGAGCAGGCTGAAGGCACACCAACCTGTTTCACTGCAGTGGATCAGCCCTTTTGACACCAACACAGCAATTGCTTGGTTTTTAAAAATATTTCTGCAGACTGTCGGTCAGTAATTTTAAGGCATTTATAGCTCTTGTAAAAGGAGTGCTATTTCAACCTAATTTGCTGAGAATTTACAACAGCTATTGACTGGTTCTTCTAAATTTTCATTAGTAGACAAAATTCACCAAAATGCTGAGAAGTTCACAGAAACAGAAAAACCACTAGACCCACAAACTCTCAAATATCAGGGAGCAATAGACACAGAATGCAGGCTGAAAGGCTAAAGAGGGGACACAAGACCATGCCAACGTGAGCAAATCTGATGGGCACCAAACAGAAAAGCTCATTACAGGATAGACAGGAAAATGTAAGGCAGCTTCAGGCTGACTGCTCCAACCTGAACACTAGTCAGCCTCTGTTTTTCTGGGAAGCTGCCTGAGAAAGGTCTGTGTAGTAATCCACTTTCAAACATTCAGTTTTGAGGCTCTGTCCTCAGTTTGAAGTTAAGGTTGACACCTGTACTGTTATTTTCTCCCAAAATTGTCTCTGATGTACCCTAAAGCAAGTAAAAAGGACAGAGACACATTTGGCTGTCACTGAACTGAACTGCACTGCATGCCCATAATTATGGAAGTAAGGCTGGGATTACTGAGCATATTACAAACCAAAGCAGGTGTTAAAATGAACAATCACCTTACACTTTATTGTACAGAACTGTTCAGCAGGAGAGACATATTTGTGTTCACTAGTGACATTTAAAGAAAAGGAAGAGAGAATTTTTTTAATAGACCCTTTCAAAAAACTTCCAAGAGACTTAAGTTTCTCATAAGAGAAAATTTCAAATCTTGAAAATTTGGTCAATCTAAACAATGTACTAATGCATGTGCACAGCTCCAGTGAGCCCTTCACATTTTTGCTAATCCATGTACTTTTTAAACACACTTGTGCAGTCCTAACAAACCCTGAAGCTTGGATAAGTTTGCACTGTCCTCAGAATTATATTTTTTGGGATATTTCTGTGGGCAAGTCAAAAAAAGGAGACAGGAGCAACTATATTGACAAAATTCAGACTCCATGATTTTTAAAGGCTGAAAGAATTTGTTTGTTTGGCAGAAAAAGGGCAAACTGAGTGGGTATACAAGTGGATTCAAAAGAACTGCAGCAAAACACATCAATGCATTTTAGAGAAAATATCTACCATCAGTATCCTACATGGTTACTCAGACTGCCTTCTTTCTTTTCATGCTGGCATACAGTGCCATAAAGTATAGAATAGAATAAAGTATAGAATAGTATAGAATCTGATTTTCTCTGCCTGATTGCAACTGGCAAAAGAATAATGACTTACTTTTCTCCTGGCATCTGCTTTTTGGAAGCACTCATGCTGAATGAAAGTCACTGCAGCGAGGATCCTGGGGGTGGACTGGGTATTTTCACTCTTCAGAATGCTCACTGCACGCTCCAGGGTCATCTCCACTTCTGGGCTCCTTCAAAGTACAGACAGAGAGATCCAGTGAAGAAAGACTGTAGAAAAATGATCAGTCTTGTAAAACTAGGATTTTTGTGTTTTTCATGTAACTCTAGCTTTTCTTAGAAATTTTTTTCCTTTTCCAGTAGCAGAAAATATCATAATGGCTTTCAGAGGTACTGACATTCAGGGGGAAGAGAAAGTCATAAATAGAAATGTGGTTCTGGAGTAAGCAGGTCATGCTTTAGGTTATAATAACAAAATGGAAATATCAGTAGATGTTTGTATCAGTGTTTCCATCCAATGGATGAATGAAGAATGTGAAAGGGAGGATGAAGAAGTCGATGAGGATCAAAAGAGGGCCATAACCATGTCAGAGTGACTATTACTGGCTGTGAAGATACTTTGATATTTTCCTCAATAGTGAGAGGATTGATTCTTTATATTTGTCCTTATGCCTTTCATCAGTGTCTTAGTTCCCAGACCACACCCATGCAGGATTCAGAACGTCATTTTTTCAAAAAAGGAAGATGTCCTTCTTTGGAATAGATGGGCAAAACTATTTTTCAGGTGGGAAAAACAAGAATACCACTCATTAAACTGAGTATGTAGAGATTCTGTGGTAGAAAGCCACTGTAGAGAATATCAAAAATATGTGCCACCACTTCCCTTCCAACATGTTTGCTTAAATGATTGATTGTGTTAGACAACCATATAAAAAAATGCAAAGAGAGGTCACCAAACACATTTTTTCCCCAGTAAATGGAACATAAAACAATTAATGGCACAATCAGGTGCATTAGCTCTGGGACAGGTGGTTATGCTCCCCAGACTTTTTATTTACTTTTGGTTTCAAATATGCTGCATGCAGATAAAAAAAAAAATGGGGAGAGAAAAGTTGAGAAGAATGTGAGCATTCTTTTATTTTCTTTTTTAAATCCAGAGCATTTTGTAGTAGCAGCTGTGCCACCAGCCAGAAAGGAATGAGAGGGCAATCTGTGACCCACAGCAAAGCAAGCAGTAATTTGCAATAACTCCCCACTGCAGAGCTACCAGAATCAGAATGGTTTACTTCATAATCATCTCAGTAAATGAATCTGCAGTTAGACACTTTAACTCAATTGTCTTTTACATTAAAATTAGCACCTGGGAAGTAGATTAGCTGCAGTTGAAACTTTAATTTTTTTTTCTACAAACTAAGCATAAATATTAAATAATAATTAAAAATGCTCAGAAAAGGGGAATATGGAAAATTAGCCAGATGATATTCCTTCTTTTTACTCTGTAGTGGAACTGAAAAACAGGCTTTTCAAACTTTGGTTTTAGTTACGTGTCTTAAATCAGCAAAGGTTTTGAGACAGTGTTATAAACCTGTCCATGTGACCAACCATGTCTACCTGTTGGACACAGCAATAATTTTGGAGCATTGTGACCAAATTCAGTCATCTTCTGTGAGCAGCAGGCATCTCTGATGTACTGAATTGTGGCATTTCACTGACCAGCAGCTGAGGAATGGAACCATGGGCTTCCCAAGGTCAAGGATGAGCTTATCCCTCAGGGCACACCAGAGAATTTAAGTGGGAACTCAAGGGGAGTAAAAACCTGAGATGGACACATGGACAGGCAGACAGTGCATTTCTAGGCGCTGGGTGTAGCTCTGCCCTGAGACTGACAGCAGCTCTGTGGCATTCACATTCTCTGAAAAATCCCTTTGCCCAGGATTTTTCTCCTGGGAAGCTGAGAAGTCTCAGAGCAAAAGGAAAACAATTCTTATCTCATTTGCTTCTCCTGTGTTGTGCTCATGTGGAATGTGTTTGGAGATTGTTTACCCACAGGTGATTGTTTCGTTGGATTCTGGAGTGAGTTGTTTTCACTCTTTGGCCAATCAGGGCCAAGCTGTGTCAGGACTCTGGAGAGAGTCACAAGTTTTCATTATTTTAGCATTCTGTAAGTATCCTGTCTGTATTCTTTAATATAATATAGTATTACAAAATAATAAATAAGCCTTCTGAGAACATGGAGTCAGATGCATCATTCCTCCCTGCCATGGGTGCCTGCAAACACAATGCAGCTCCCCAGTCACAGTTACCCCTCCATGCAGAAGGCAGAGGATTTCTCTCCTGTTGTGCACTGCCATACTTGGATTGCTCTCCACTGGATAAAAATAACATTCCCTAACGTTTTATCTGGCAGCAATAAGGGATGCGATACCATCTGTGAGCCTCAGTGGTGTTCATAAAGCTGCAGCACCCTAACTCCTCTCAAAACAGAATTTGATGCAAAGATTCCGTTCCCACCCTCAAAGTATTTACACGCAAACTTAATTAGCTCTGTGGCTGAGTGACACATGAAGAGACACCAAACAAATGGTCAGCCAGGCAGAGGTTGTTCAACAGAATAGTGATTTGACAGATTCTGATTTCAGCTTAATTGCAAAAGTATACCAGTTTTGAGACAAATACATTTTGTGTCAGCTTTCAGCACACTTAGAGGTCAGATTCTGCAAGCAGCCATTTCTCACACAGCTTCAGGTTGAGCCTCTCTTTTTTCTAAGCTCTTAATCATAAAGATGCTCTTAACTGCTTCACTTCACCAGAAGATACAGAGATAGCATCTCTGTACTTTGATTTTTTTCTACTTCGCTTTCATGGCATGAGCTAATTCTTTTACAGGAAGTTTGAAAATGCATTTGTGATATGTTTCAAATATTGTACACAATATTTGAAACGTATCACACTTTACTTACACAACTATTTTGCATTCTCTTAATTCACTTGGAAAGACTTAAATTGTGGCCTGAATTTCAAAAAAAGTATAGATTTCTGGAAAAAATAAATTACTCCAGAAACAAGCTTTTTTCTCCCCTTTATGTGACTAAGGGAGCAACAAGTAAGGTAGCAATATGTCAGATAAATGCAACCTTCAAATAAGAGAATGAGAAATAACAAGAAAACTGAGTGTGTCTACAAATTCCTTGAACTGAGAGAACTTCTGGCAAATGCTGAACCTAAAAACTGGCCCTTAAGGAATAATGCCATCACAAAGATTTCCAGCAGATCACAAACCTTCCATCTGAGTTAACATGGTCACATTAAAGCCACTTGCACAATGGCTCAAGACTGATTTTTACATCTGAAGGTGTTAAAATAATTTAGTTGATGCTTTTACAGACAGATAACCCGACTCCGGTGTCTGCACCTGCAAAAGAAAAGCCAAAATTGCTCCGACAGGTAATTCAAGATAAAAATTGTTGGTTGTGGCTCAGAAATGCATTCTAGAATGTGCCAAAAGTGAAGCAGATTAATAAATCAATGGGTTACATGTTTGTAAATTGTCTTACTGAAAAACAAAGTCCTCCCTACTGAAAAACAAAGCCAGGTACCTATTTTCAGTATTACTACTCCAAAATCTTTAGCTGTTGTGAGCTCTCAGCCGCATTTTTTGGAATTACTAGCTGCAAAGTCTGAATACTTATAAGTCAACATAAGTAACGTCAGATCTCCTCAGGCCTGCATCACCCAGAGGTGAAAATTTCTGTTGAGAACAGAAGTGAACAAAATATGTTTGTAAATATAATCATAACACACAACATTTACTTGACAACAAAAAATATCTGATCTGCACATGGCAGTGATTTGAGGCGATGTCTTTTCTCACAAAGAAAGAAACTCAGAAAAAGAAGAAAGATAGGTCTTCAGAAAAATGAACTTAACAGCTACAAGCTGTTATGGGGAAAAAGCCATGTCTTAATAATGCTGTTGTAAATTACAGTACCATTAACTTAGCAGAAATTTTAGGATCCCTATTTGAATTCTGAAACAACAGCAAAAACCAGAATAAACATGCAACCTTCTCCTGTATACCAAGTGGCTTGTTCTGTCCACTGAAATGTAACAGCTCTGGAAACATTCAAAATTATTTTAAAATTAGAAGATATTCACTCCTGAGAGGAAATTCAGAAATAATACAATTTCTCTTTTGAAAATGGAAGAGATTTTAAACATTCTGAAATCTCTGGAAAGGAATTTTTGGTGGGGGAAGTAATTTTAATTGGGGAAAAAACCCCAAAAAACCCTTTCCAGTATTTTAAATGATTTTCATGAAGTCTGGGGCAGATTTGGGACTTTTTGTCATGGAGCTAACAGAGTTTCAAATTAAGATAACTCCCTCAGAGCATGCAGGATCTCATGGTGGTGGGAAGCTCTGGGGTCTTGGGATTCAGAGCAGTTTGTATTTGTTCTAGGGAGGGATGGTGCTACAGAAAAATTTCTGCCTGTGTTTTACTTGAAGTTTATAAAAACTAAGAGGTGTCCTTGAAACCATGGAGGATTTTTAACTGGAAATTGTCAATCTGCCAAAAGCTGTCCCATTGCTACTTTTCTGACCTGTTCCTATGAGAACAGTGCTGATGTTGTATGGGTTCTTGTGAGCACATTTGCCAATTGTGTATTGTGATTTAGGCAGTAAATTATTCAGTGCTGTTTCACGTCTCCTGATAAAGTTAACTCTTGGCAAAAGGGTGTTCCAAACTTCAGCAGGAGCTGTACACCTTGCACTGTACATACATTTTTTCTCCTCTTTCCTCTGTTGCACTGGATGTGGCTTTTTAAAAGCCAATCTGCTTTCTGCCTCCTCTGCATTGATATTTCATGAACCAAAGGCTATCAGTGTACTTTCTAACAAGCATGTTCTTGTCAGCTGTGAGAGCCCAGAGCCAAAGCAGGTCCTTTACTATAGTAGGAGTCCTGGTAAATATCTGTATTGTGTAAGTGGTTGTGCCCCAATCCTAGTTGTTCTAAATGGGCTACAGCTGTGAAGTCCTTAATTGGGCAGCAGCTGTGGCTTGTGAATGCAACTGGGATAAAAGGGCGTGGGCTTTCCAGTCAGGGAAAGCCTGGAAGGAGCCCTGACTAAGAAGCAGCAACAAGCAGAGGAAGAAGCCTGTGCTGTGAGGAGCTGACCATAAGAAATATCACTGAGAAGGTACAAGACTTTAGAAATATGATTGCAACACTTTACTGTGCTTACCCCAGCTGAGATCCATTGAGGGTTGCTTGCTCGCTCTGCAGGAACCCATTCCTCCCCGCTGCAGCCACGGCAGCAGTCACTGGCATCCTCTTCCCATCCGTTTCTGCGGTGACACTGCCAATGGAAGCTGGCTGGGAAACCTCCCTCCTGCTCTGGGTGTTTCTGAAGGCGGTTTGGTAGAAGCTGGACCTCACAGAGTGCCTGTTCTGCGACAAGCGGGACGCGGCCGGCGACCTCACTTGTCCCACGGCGCTCTCCGAGGCCAGGAAGTTCTCCTTCTCCAGGAGGTTGCTCATGCTGCGGCTGTTGCCAGGCTGGTGGTGCAGAGGGGCAGCGGGGCTGGGGTAGGCACCGTCGAGGAGAGCAACACTGGCAGCCCCCAGGCGGGAGTGTCTCCTGAAGGAGCGGCCCCTGTGCACGGAGTCGCGGAGGCTGTACCCCACGATCTCGGAGCGCGCGTACCGCGGCGGCACGGTCCCGCTGCACCTCAGGCCGTCTCCTCCGTGCCTCAGGGACAGCCCAGCTGAGATCCCTCCATCGTAGAGATAATCCTTGGGTATGTAGGCCAACCTGTCCAGGTTTCGCTGGGGTGAAACCTCCAGTCTCTTCAGAGGCTGCCTTTGAGCTCTCTCCTCCATCGTCCTGTAGGCAATCCTTGTCCCCCAGCCGTTGGTGTAAGAGGATGGGGAGGCAACCTGCTCCAGAGGGCACGAAACAACAGGAGCCACGGTAAGGTCACAGCACTTAGGATTAGCAGCAGAGAAACCAAACCAAGACAAACCAAAGCAAGAGAAACCGAATCAAACAAAGTAAAGGCAAAAATTCTACAGTCTGATCTCAGAATCACAAAAAAATATGTGAATGTTGCCAAAATTGTGCACCAGTTGCGCTTCTTGGTACCTCCCTCATGGAGGCAGGAAGAAGTACAGTCTAAACACCAGGAGGCAAAGGCTAAGCATCCTGTCTTTTGTCATGAAATCAAAACAGCTGCATAGGTCAATTAAGGCAGGTAATGAACAGTTTGATTATTAATGGAGATTCTTCTGTTGAAACTCCTTGGGGATGAACACCAACATCTGCTACTAAAGCTAAATTAGGATTAGCAGCAGAGAAACCAAATCAAGACAACCCAAACCAAGAGAAACTGAATCAAACAAAGCAAAGGCAAAAATTCTACGGTCTGCTCTCAGAATCACAAAAAAATACGCCAACATTTCCAAAATTGTGCAGCAAATGGGATTCTGCCGCATAACTTGGTACCTCCCTCACGAAGGCAGGAAGAAGTACAGTCTAAACATCAGGAGGCAAAGGCTAAGCATCCTGTCTTTTGTCATGAAATCAAAACAGTTGCATAATTAAGCCAGGTAATGAACAGTTTGATTATTAATGGAGATTCTTCTGTCGAAATTCCTTGGGGATTAAACCAAGGATTAACCAACATCTGCTACTAAAGCTAAATTCAAGGCTGTCTAATAGACAGAAGAAAATTAATCAATCAGATATAAAAAAATTTATACTGAAGTGTTTTGATATTGGTAATAACCTTATTAATATAAACTTATTTAGCACCTGTGTTCAGTTGTGGTAGGTTCTAGTAAAAAGAGATGTTTGTTTAGCCTCTTAAAAATTCAGGAGACTGTATAACATTTCAAGAAAATTAAAATGACTGTTTCACCATCTCAACAACTTCCCTAATTCCACAGTTGCAATTTTAGATTATTTTTTCTTCCTATACCTAATGGGGAGAGACTGTATTAGATCATAATCTGGCTTTACAATCTTCTCTTTTCTGAACCAAAACCGCTGTCAACCTTTCTTTGTAGAATCTTCAAGATTCTTAGTTTTAGGTCCTGTTTGAGGCCTCTTGATTCTTACACTTTTTTTCTTGCATACTCCATTCAGAACCTTCCAGTACTAAATCAATTGGGACCCTATCTGGCCTTGAAATACAGGAGTCATGGACAAGTTTTTTAGAAAATCAGTAAGCATAGGGGCATACAGCCATAAAAGAAAGCTCTGTATCTCCACATTGTGTTACAGTTTAGAAATATTACAGGCATTTTTTAAGGTAAACTGAGAAGTTTACACAAACTTTTGACTGAAGAAACAGTGCTTAGAAGACAAATGCCAGACTGAATTCCCTTTATTTCACTGTTGAGGAGATCCTGAGGGTGACAGATGACTCACAAAAGGAGTAAAGGTTATAGAAACTAGCAGGCTCAGGCAAAGATCATTGGATATATCTGTTTATTCTACAGAAGTTATGCAAGGATATCTTTATCTGTTGTTTGGGGACAATTAACATTTTTTGTGAAGTACTAGACCTTGTGGCTTTTCCCAGCTTTTATACTTTTTTCTCTTTTCTCCCCACCCCCTGCCTGGTAAACTGTATTATTTTCTTGTGATTTCCATGTCACCTCCAGCTTTCCTCTTGTTGCTGTCTTCTGGAAGGAATGAATTCAGGTCAAATATTAGGGACTGCAGGACCGGTGAGAATAGAGGAAGGGAGGACAAAGAATGAAATGTGTTTAGGTAAATGCTTCTGTCTCTCCCTGTACAGAGCCAGAACTGCTTCACTGCCTGGTCAAAAGCTGGGCTATTGCTTTTAATGACAAAGCGCCATTCTTGAGTAGTCTAAAAATTAGGAAATAATTGCCCCCTTCATACACAGTTATTTACCAAATAAATGTTTCTGTTCTCAAGCCAAAATGCTTTCAGTTTCCTGAATTGATTGTGCAGGAGCATTGCTATTGAGCTATGTTAATTTCCCAGTCACTCCTCCAAATAGGTCCAAAACCAATTATGAGCTGTGTCAAAAACCCTGCAGAAAACCAATTATTTATCTCAGTATTCAGGCCGTGACCCCAAGAAAAGCTGGTCAAAATAAAAAGAGAATTTATGATTACATGGTTTGGAAACACCATTGTATTGCCAGGACTGTGCTGCTGGAATTCTTATAATGATAACACAGGTTACAACAGGAGTATTGAAAATTATAAGGAACCACTCTACATTGTGAAAAATAAAGTATTTGTGAAACTAAAGCAGTCTGTTTTCCTTTGGTTTTGGATGCTGAATTCTGTTTGCCTGGCCACCCTGAGGTACAGATGTGCTGACTGAGCTGCTGTTACAGCCTTTGCCTCAGTGGAGTGTAAATATGATTTTTCATTTTCTACCCTGATGCCAATTCTCACAAACCCAACAGGACTGCAAACAGCCCATCTGTATGATTGGCTTGAATTTGGCTACTGAAGTCATTGGAAGAAAGGGAGAACACTAAGAGATTTCACTGTAAAACCCTCGTTTTTTAAAAATCAGGCTTTAAAACGAAAACAAACAAGCAAACAAACCTTGTAACACCATCTAAATGCTATTATTTGTGGCAACAAAGTGAATAAACTATGTGTGTGATACTATTTTTATTTCTACTCATTGTCTTCCTTTCCTCACCTGGTTTGCCTGGTAATATGAGAAGCTGTAGGGAGACCTTGGTGCAGAATCATTCTCAGTGATGCCCATGTTGTAGACACGCTCTGGTACACTGGATGCACGGTGCAGGCTGCCTGGAACCAAAAACTGATATTAGCCAGATCTTACCAAAACATGGCATTCTTATAAAAGATGATACATAATACTGTGTAATACTGGTATATACTGTATAATACTGGCAGCAGTCAGCACTGACATTTTTGTAAGCTGAAAATTGAACAGGGAAATGATGGAGGGATATTTGCATTTTCCCAAGGATACAAGCCATTTTTTTCCAGTTTCCTATGTACTTTGCTTAAGAGTTATTTTTAGCTTTTAGGAGTCCAGTGACTCCTGCAGCTGTGAAAAATGTTTTAACAAAGCAAGCTGATACTTTAAATATCCCAGATAACAAACTGATTAAGAGCTGAAAAACAGCATCACTGAACTGAAATAAGAACATTTATTTTTCACTGTAACCACTTTGAATGTACATGCAAATATAAAAATGCATGGTTTACCCTGGCTGCCTGTGTACACAAGAGATTAAAATAGTGCAGCTGTAGACTGGAGCTGAGAAACACAGGTCGGTGTCTCTATCTGTTACTGCGCACGCTAGAGATGCAGATTTCACCATGTACAGCTGTAAACAAACTGCACACACTGAGAATACACTCTTTATTTCACAGCTGTCTGCCTCAGCTGCTGCTGTTTCCTCTCCCTCGGGTGCCAATTTAATGACAGAGTATTGGTGCAAATAATGCCTCACTGATCTCAGTGCTCCACCAAAGAGTCTGTGAACAAACTCTGCAGCTCATGGTGCTGCGAAGTTGGGCTGCCCAGTGGCACTTCAAATCTGCACCTGGAAGGTTCACTAATCCTACAAATAATACCAAATATCCACATCTTCTCTGGTTATCTGCTCTCTTTTTTTCCATGACCCAGCTCCGAAAACAGAGCAGCACACTGTGGTTATTTCTTCCAGTAAAACCCCAAACAGGCCCACAAAACCTTTGGGCTGTTCCTTTTTTTCACTCCTTTCATTTTCAAAGAGTGAGTGCTTCTATTAATGAAACTTTTAAAAGACAGAGATATTAATGAAATAATTATTTATGAGATTCTCATGCTACTACAAGAATCTGCACATAGGAATGTAATTAACACAGGTTTAAAGAGGTGAAATAGAAGTTGAAAGCAGGACCTCAAATCAGTCATAAATGGCCCTACTAGGCTGAACAGGTTACAGTGGTCAATAAAGAAGTTAACTGGCCATCAATTTTCAAAACAGCAAATATTACCTGAGGTACTACAGAGAAGAAATCTAAAGAACCAATTGCTGACTTGCCCAAATTTATGTATCCCATAACACAGTAAAATACAATACAATATAATGGCAGAATGTGGTAATTTGAGGCCTAATTCAAACATAAATTGCAATTATTTTGCTTGTATAATCATACTTTCCAATTCTCTCATTCTGGCAGATTTAAACATGTATGAGGTGTTTGTTAGGACACATTCACAGTAACTTTGTGTCATGGGAGTGGAATGGTGCAGCTTGGTCAGGCTCATGATTTGGATTGTAAGAATTCCTTCCTGACATTACAAGGTTACCATAGCCCAAGGGCTACCTGAGCACATGAGGCAGGAGTAAATTGTTCTCTTGTACTGCAAAAAATTCACAGAAATGTGCACCAACATCCCAAATCTACAGATTTATATGGATCTCATTTGTGTCACATAATTCCCACAGAAATGTACCATTTCAGTACAGTAAGAGTCCATCTCAGCTAAGTGCTGGCTTTTTAAAGATTCACTTTCTTCATTGCTGAATATTAAAGGACTTTCATACAATGAATCATGAAATATAAATACCCATAAATTTCTGTTTCTTTACAGTTTGTATTTTTTTCCTGTTTATTGTACTTAGTGAGAAAGTATTCTCATTTATCTACTTATGGCACAAAGGCCCTTCCAGCAAGTAATTTTTGCATATTCTAGTTAGCTCTAAGCTTGTCTTTTTTAAAAATAAAAATACAAAAAAGCGGACAAGTTAAAAATAACAAGGCTGTCCATTAACTGGCTGATAAACAATATATCTAATAGTTCCCTCTTAGAAAAACAAAATACAGTAAATCAAAAATTGTACCATGCAGTTATCTTTCAAGCAGTCCTCTTTTTTTACCCTGTGAAATTATCCATCAATAAAAATTTTTCTCTTTCAGAGACAAACACAGTACTTGTCAGCCTATGGAATTTCACTTTGCAGTTGTGTCTTGCTTGTTCTTATCACATCAGCAAGTTATTCTGCTGGTCTTTCACCTGTAGATTTATTAGGCAGACATGAAAGGCATGGTTTTTACTGAGTGCTGGTCAGTTGTGCCAAAAGTCAGTGTGGTAAAGGAGAAAGTGGGAACTGAAGTGCTGTGCCTTTCCAAGAATTATGAGATGCAGAATAGGTGACCTGATCAGTCTTCCCTCAGCTTATTTTCACCGTACTACAAAAACCTTACACACCCAGTGCAATCTTTTGTTCTTTGATTTTAAAAAGCCAAGAATTATTATTTTTAAAATTTGTATTATGTTCTTATATTATTATTACTTATGTTCTTATATTATTATTACTTATGTTCTAGTTATTAATGTTAGGACTAATACTCTCTGACTGTGGTTCTCAGTGGTTTATACTATATTATTATTACTTATATTATTATTACTTGTGTTCTATATTATTATTACTGTTAGGACTAGTACTCTCTGACTGTGGTTCTCAGTGTTTTAAGTCTCCCAAAAACTGTCTCCTCAGGAAATAAGCACAAGATTCAGATACTCACAGGGGACAAACACTGTTTGAGAGGCCATAGGACACCACACTTGATTTCCAGCAGCCAGTCAGGGAAAAAATGGGTTTGCTGCAGGCCCTGCATCATGTCTGTCAACCCATAAGAGCATTTTGGACAACCCAGGCACCTCAGACAGCATCAGACACCCATGTGTGGGCAAGGGAGTGGAGCTGCTTATCAGCTATCCCTCTGCTGTCAGTGTGAACTAAAACAGCCGAGGAACACCTTGGATGTGGTCAGTGGAGCAGGAAAACTGAACCTCTCTGCTCTCCTCCAGCCTAAAATAAAAACTGGGCAGAAGTCACTTGATTCTGCAACAGTTACAAGAAAATTCTGAGAGCAGAACAAATAATTCTGGTATCAGGAGGCAGGAGCAGGCTGTAGAGATGAGAGAGCAGAAATCCCATCTGTCTCCAGAGAGGCTCTTCTCAAAGTTCCCTTTGTCCCCCTGGAGGTGACAAGCCCAACATCTCCCAAGGCCTTGGGAATTTCTCCCCAGCAATCACTGCCTATGGGTGCAGACAGACCACCCTAATGTAATGTCTGCTTTGCTTTCAGAAGCAGCAATGATAAGAGGCATCTCTAAGATATCTGGAAGATGAAAAAGACAATTATCTCCACTAAGGGGCTGGGTGTCTCAAATCCCCCTTAAATCACAGACAGGGGGAACTCTTTGAAGTGAGTTTTCATATCTGAATGGATACCATGAAAGCCAAATTTTGGCTTTGAACACCTCAGTGCAGTGATCAATGTAGCTGTAAAAATCAGTGCAAGAGGACCTGAGGGGCTGTCACACACCCTGCCCAGTGCTCACTGCCCACTCCTGCTCAGGGCACCTGGGTGGTCACCTCCTCCCATCCCATCACTGAATCCCTTCATCTCCAGATCAGAGAGCCTTCCTTTTGATGGTGCTCCTTCATCACTCTGCCAGCACGTGCCTGGTCCCAGAGGAGTTTTTCTAATATTTTGTATTGGTTAGGACATTCATACAAGAAAGAGGTTTCTACTGGCTCAGAAAGCAGAGGAATGTAACAACACCAACAAAAATTGAAAGTCAACATAGATGTTTTTTCTACTTCCTTATCCCAGAAAGATGGAAACAGAAAATTACTATGGAACAATTACCATGCCAGCATTCTGCAAAATAGAAAGCTAAGGACATAAAAGTGCACAGAGTCCCTAAAAGCAACTGTAACAAGAAAATACTAGGAATTTTAGAAATTATCAAATATGAGGCATAAATAAGTCTCTGATTTCCATTGTCTTCTATCTGATGCTGGTTTTTTATTTGGAAATAAATCACCTAAGATTTAATTATACTTTTATTTTTTTGTTTGTTTGGTTTTTTAATAAACACACTGTGTTTATAAAACTTGTTAGAGAAAGAATCAGTCCACAGACAGCAGTTCATCAGGCCATTTGATTTTGTGTGATATATTACTCAATTCTGCCCTCATTTTTTACAGTCAGATAAGGCATCCTGATTTACATCCTGATAAGGATCCCTTAAAGAGCCAATCAAAATCCAAAAGGAACAAGAGCAGAGGCAAGTGGAATGAAGTTTAAAAGATTCCTAAAATGTACATGAAATAAAAGCAGCATGGGCAACAAAACACCAGTTACTAAAATCTCTGATTCCAAATGCCACTTTTACTTTGATGAGGTGGAACTACCTACCATTGTACTTCCATTCCTAAATGGCATCCAGAAATTTGATATGACTGCTTCAGTTGTTCAAAACTTTTAAGTGCAGTGATTTAATTTATAAAGGCTCAGCAGTGGGTAAACTGGACAAGCTGCAGCTGCTGTTGGACTGTTTGAAAAGCTATTAACAATGCTTGACAACATCTTGAAAAGAGTTGAGCACATATCTAACTTCATTCCTTTGGCAGCAGGTGGAATCCTCAAATCTGGAGATTACTGGATTTCTATTGTCAGAAAGAAACACATCTTCCAAAAGGGGGGAAAGGGCATGAAACAACAAATATATGGGGGTAGGAGGAAAAGAAAAAGTTCCATATAAAATTAGTGCTGAAGGCTAAGCAGACACCTCTAATTTGAAACTCTAGGGAGAAATTATGCTGGCTGACAAATTGCTTCTTGTGGCTTCAGAGTTTCAGTATAGTCAGAGTAGAGTCAGCAGAAAATGGGTGTGCACTGATGACACTGGGCAAGAACTGTTCCTACCACTGATTTTTCACACCCAGTGCTTATGTGCTGGCTAATTTTAGGCATGCATGTGAACACTGTGGCTCGGTGTGCACCAAGTGCCTTGCTGAGCAGAGTCTGAAATACTCCTGCAGACAGGACAGTTCTGTCACAGGGGAGCTCCTGCTCCCTCTAAATCAGTGTAATCCTCCATGAAACTGAAAACAATGTAAGAACCTTAATTGAAAGTAGCCAGAAAAGGGCTGTAATTCACAGAAAGGGGTGGTTTTGCATGTAAAAAAGGGCATATTTTTAAAAAGTTCCCTACACATCAGAATTCTAATGTTTCTGAAAGCATGGTCAATTTTTGAGCAAGTCTGTATAGAAAGCACATTGGGACACACGTGCAAGTTGATGTATATTTTTCAGGAAAGCCAACATGTTAAATGCAAGACCAGCTATGATTCACATTATATATATATACAGGTATTATACATATGTATAAATTAATGGACTACATTTCAATTTTCATTATTTTTTTCTGAGTTTTACAGTGGGACTAAAAATTGTACAGCAACTTGCCCATAAAATTAAGTTTGAAAGAAGAAAAGTTCATTTTTTTTGCATGAACAAGACATGTTACAGACATGCCACTTTCCACCCCTTATCCTGAAGTTTAAAAGCTTTCGTGTCTCAGAAATGCAAGGGCATCAAATACTTGACCTTTAAAGCAAACCAAGATAACTATCCCCAGATACATCAGGTCTGTTAATGAACTCCAGAGAAGCCAGGATGACTTGAGAGCAGGGGAACTCTGTTTTCATAGTGGTTTATGCATGGTTTGGAGTCATGAGCTCAGGTTCACTACACCGTAACATTTATAAATTACTCTTAAAAAGCTTTTTGCAGGCTCTTTGCTGAGAGGAAAAGAAATTAAGCTACCCTAAAAGTGTTTAGAATCTGTATTTAAATGACAGCAGCCAAGCTAAGGACTTGTATGTTTGGGTGTGCACATTACACACCCATTTATGTGATTTGTACAACTGATTTCTACAACCAGAATATGTCCATTTTTGCCATGAGCTGTTTTTTAAAACAGAGGCCAGACAAAGAACAAGAAAATATTAGTCTGCCTGACTCTTAAGATAGGCGAGTGATGCATGGTTATAAAGACTTTTGTCTCACAGCTTTTAGCAAATGAAAGGTGACAACTTCTTTAAGGACAACGGAGCAACAGGGCGGGTAGCCTGCGAGTCAGCCGTACCTTCCCACTTAAAAGCAAAATTAAATTTCCCTGGTATATAAAGTTTTGAGGAATAGTTAAGACTAAGTCCCTGGAGCATCCTGCCTTTAACCCCAGCAGCAGGCAGCCACCCTGCGGTGCCTGGGGCCGTGGTCGGGCTCTGCCTGGGGCACAAGGTGTGGCCGCGGGTTTCCTCATTTCCCGACGGGTTTGGCCTCCTGGCTACGAGCTCTGGGAAGCGAGGGATGATTGACGTCAATTTGCAGCACGCATGTCAAAGAGCTGTGTAAATAATGTCTGATAGCGTTATCGTTCTGCGCTCCCCATTCATGCCTTTCCTAGAGTTACTTTTCCAAACTTTTTTTTTTTTAATTTCACGGTTTAACCAGGCAAAACTTTTCCTATGATTCCTCCTATTTTACTTCACAAACAGGAACAGTGGATAATGCTAAAGGCATTAAAATAAGCACATGAAGGGGCTGTTGGATTAGGGGGATTTCGCACAGAATTTCAGCTCGGTTCCCGTCTCGGGCAGCGGAGAGCCTGGAGCGGCCCCGGCACTCACCGAGCACGGCAGGGTTGAGAGGGAGAAACTCTTGGGTGGGAAAAGACTGAAAGAACAGGCGACAGAGCCACGATTTTGATTTAATGCCCGAGCAGTCCGCACGCCCCAGGGCCGGGGAGCCACGGGGCCGGCTGGGTCCCATCCCGGAGCGGTGTCCCGGGTCCCATCCCGGAGCCGTGTCCCGGATCCCATCTCCCGTCCCGGGCGGGCACTCACCATTGTAGAGCGAGCCCCGGCTCTTCCTGGCCAGCGTCTGCTGGACCTGCCGCTGGATCCGCAGCGCCTTCTCCTCCCCGGCGCGATCTCCCGACAGCTTCAGCCGCTCCTCGGAGGGCAGCGCCAGGCTGGAGCTGTCCAGCTCGCCCAGGATCTGCTGGCCCAGCACGGTGCGGATGTAGCCCTGCTCGGGCCCTGCTCGGGCCATGGGCTCGGCTCGGCTCGGCTCCGCGGACCTGTTGCGCCTCCGCCGCTTCCCGAGCGCCGGGGCCGAGCCGCGCCCCGCCCGCCGCACAGGTGCCAGGCACGGCCCCCTGCCCGCCCCGCCCCGCTCTGCCGGGACCGGCCCTGCCCTGCCCTGCTCGGCCTGCGCCGCTATTCCGCTCCCCTGCTCTGCCCTGCTCGGCCTGCGCCGCTATTCCGCTCCCCTGCTCTGCCTCCGGGGCGAAAGGGTCCGGCACAGCTCAACCCGGCACAGCCCGGCACAGCCCAGCCCAGCCCGGCACAGCCCAGCCCAGCCCCGGCCAGCGGGGAGCGGCCGCCGCCTCCGGGAAGCGCCGCCTGTGCCCGTCCTCCCGCCGGGGCAGTCCCGGAGCGACCGGGGCTGAGCTCCCGGGGCCTCGATCGTGCGTGTTTGTGTGCGTGAGTGTGTGTGTGTTTGTGTGTGTGTGTGTTTCTCTTTGCTTGTGTGTGTGTGTGTGTGTGTTTCTGTTTGTGGGAGTGTGTGTTTGGGTTTGAGTGTGTGTGTTTGTGTGAGTGTGTATTTGCATGTGTGTTTATGTTTGTTTGTATGTTTGTGTGAGTGTGTATTTGTGTGTGTGTTTGAGTGCATGTGTGTGTTTGTGTGTGTTTCTATTTCTGTGTGTGTTTCTATTTGCATATGTTTGCATGTGTTTGCGTCTTTGTGTTTGTATGTGTGTGTGGGTTTTTGTGTGTATCTGTGTGAGTGTGTGTTTATGTGTGTTTCTGTGAGTGTGTGTGTGTTTCTATTTGAGTGTGTGTGAGTGTGTGTGTTTGCATGTGTGTTTCTAGTTTCGTGTGTTCGCATGTTTGTATGTGTGTGTGTTTCTGTTTTTGTGTGTCTTTGTGTTGCACCCGCCAGGACACCAGGTTCCCGTGGCACACACACCCCTCCCCGTGAACAAACACACGGACCCATTTTAAATGCACAAATATGCGCTGTCCTCGCATGCCATCCCTCACAGATGCTTTGCATCACGGTATATATCAGGTCATTCTATGTTCTTGTGCCTTTACACATTTTGTACATAAAATGGAAATGGACAATGGAAATGGACGATGCTGTAAGCGCGGTGATCCGTGAAGACCAAACTTTCACACTGTGCAGACCAAACTTTCAGGCGGGAGTGGTTGTAGGGCTGCTGGTCTGGGAGGTTTTCCTGCTGTCTGGGATTTTCCAGGCTGCCCTAAGGGATTGCAGAGAGATGAGTTACAGCCGCCTTCTCTCCGTTTGGTTGTAAAGAGGTGATGAGGGAAATGCTCAGTTAAAGCTTGGAAAAACCCCGGCTGGCTCTGCCCCTGCTGTCCTGAGCGGGTTTTGCCCCACTGGGGAAGGCTGAAATTCTCACAGCATCTCAGGACACAGCTTGCATTTAGTGTTCAAACACTTTACTCACGGTGGGTTCAAAGGAGGAGGAGCAAGGGAACTTGGGGAAAGGAAAATGCAGGCTTAAGGAAAGAACTGAGAGATCCAGGGTTGCACAATTAAAAAAAAAAAAAAAACCCAAAAAATTCCACCAAACTAGATGTAGGTATTTCAACAGAAAACATGTTGATTCTTAAAAGCAAATGATAACTAATGTGGCTTTCAACTTCATTTATTGCTATTTCAGAGACATGGGACTCAAAATGAACCTCTGAAGCTTGTTTTTTACCAAATTTCAGACAGCAGTGGGGGTACACATGGCTGGGGAGGAACTGGGGGGATTTTTCACTTAGGCTACACTGCAACATAAGAAACTGGGCACCTTCTCACAAAAGTCAGGATGGGGAGGAAGAACTGGCTCTGCAGTTGAGTCCCGAATCCTTTTACCCCTGATTTTTACTCTTTGTCTCTCTTCTGTTTTTTCATTAAAAGGGGGAGGGAGCTCTGGCCCTTCTCTGAGTTAAAGTCACTCCCCTTTGTTCTAATGCGGCACCCACGGGAGAGGTCATGAGTAATACATGAGAATAGTTTCACTGGTTGAGGGAAAATAAATGAGTGACACACTCCTTTCCTTATGAACAGGGAAAAATTTTATTTTTGTGCAGAAAGGTTGGAGATGGTGGGGTGGAGGGGGGAACCAGCTGGGAAAGTGGAGCAGGAATTTGTGGAGAGGAGGAAATTGGAGGTATGTGGCAGAACGGCAGATAACAGTGGCTCCTCAGGCATGCAGCTCTTTTTGTTGTGCAGTAGGACAGGACTAACTTGCACCCAGACCTGTTAATAAAGCTGTGTTCATGTCATCAGTCAATCATTCACTCCTGATGAATATGGGCAGAATTGGGATGGACAGGAAATAATTGTAACAGAAAAGTGCAAGGGTAGAAAAAAGAAGGAACAGACAGGATAGGGTAGGAAAAACAATGGGGAAGACACATCACAGCTAGAAAGGAATGTAAACTATGTCAGAAGCTATGTTAGACCCTTTGCTGACATGCAGACAGTCACAAAAGCATTTCCAGTAAACAATAGATACTTCATTCTCAGGCAGTATGAGTGAGGAGATTAGAAATAGTCTAAAAAATGTGAAACATTTCCTCCCCTCCTCCTTTTCCCTGCCCTCTTCTCCATCCCTGAACTCCAGCACAAACACGAATTCTAGATAGTTTTTATAGTCAAAACCAATTTAGTTTAACACAAACTAATGCACCTGAAATGGATTTAATATTTAGAAAATACTCTTGCAGGAAGTGTCCTCAGATGCTGCTGACAGCACAGAGTGGTTTGCAAGTGGCATCACCTCTGTTAAATTGTTATTAACTTTATTTAGCAAGTATGTGCATTGATTTGTGCTCGTGAGATCCATGGCAAAAGAATTAGCAGTTTGCTCTGGGCTTTAAAATATTTAAATAGATTTCTGAGATAGATTTATCTCCTTTTAACTAGGAGTGCTGACTGGAAAGTTGGGGGCAGGGAGAGAGAGGAGAAAGAAAGAATTTTGCCTGCACAGCAATTCAGAAAATGCTTAGCCAAGATCTGAAATAGAAATGAATTAAGATTTTTTCTTAGCTGAAGGAAATAAAAAAGTATCATGTAACTGATTGCCCCATCAATTCCTTGAAGCTGATTCATTTTGGATTAATATCCCATCTCAATTGAATTAAAAATAAAAGTCCCAAGTCTTTTGAGAGTAAAATACTTTAGCAGTGTCATTTGCAGAGAGGAAACAACATAGCTGGGATTATCCCTAAAAGATTGCAACTTGTGAAGCATGTTTGCTCATTGGATTTTTGAAAAAGAGAATTAATTACAATGCAAGTGCTGATTGAGGGATGTGAAACACCATATAAAAACATTTGCTTTCAGCCCAGTGTCCAATGCAGTCAAGCAGATCAGGAAACCTAATTTTTTTTATTCTTATTCTTACCAGATGTACTTGGCCAAAACCACAAAATCCTTCTCCATCAGAAGTTTCCCACAAGCGATATTTATATGAAAGTTGTGGCGATTTGTTCTTTCACTCTTTTTTCCTTCCCAGTCCCCCTCTCTCTCTCTGTTAGGACTTATGGAACCAGGTGGGTTTGTGCCCTGGAAACAGATGTTTCAGCTGCAAAACGGGTGTAAGTATGATGTGTTCATTTAAATGTGAAGCAGCATCTTCAATACACCCAGAAACAGTGTGTGTAAATCTCCAGGACCGCACAGAAAGTGGATTGCCATTCACTCAAGGTTTGGTTTTCCCCCCGTTTTTGTTTTGGATCCCGTGACTGAAGGTGCTGTATCAAAGTGTTAAAAACGAGAGCAGTGCTAGTACTAAAGTGCTCCTAGTACTGAAGTGATTTCAGGTTTTATTATAAGAAAAAGAAAGGCCTAAAGCAAGGGGGCCCAGGCTGAGCAGGAACGCTCCTGTTGGGAATGCCGCAGTGCCATCACTGGGGATGTCCCAGATGTCCCAGGGGAACGGCGCAGATTCAGTGGGTCAGAAGACCCTTTTTATCCTGTTTTTTGTGCCCTTTGGATTGGTTTCTTTTTGGATGGATTGGCCCATTACAGCTCTGTCCAGGCTGGCTCGTTTCACTGGGGGCTGCTGCACTTTGCTTAGGTGTATTATGGTTCATTGAGTTAAATTTCTTATAACTACTCTTTTAACCCCTTTTACAATATAATAACCAAACTAACACGTTTAACAATTATCAAATATTTTACAACAGTTTCTAACCTATTTTTAACATTAGTAAGGGCTAGTCAGGAAGAGCAGGATTTTTTTTCCCTACACGTGTCCTCTTCCCTGTGGTTAAATTTGGTGATGCCGCCGAGGGAAAGGGAAGAAGCCAACTCGTTCTGGCCAGGAGGAGCGCTCGGAGGAGCGAGAGGCCACAGTGCCACCGCGTGTCCCCTCGCTGGAACGGCACGGCCGGGCCCGCCCGGTGCCAGCCCCCGGCAGGGAGAGCTTGGAAAGAGTTAAATGCGTGCTTTAAAACCGCATTTCATTGCAGTTTTGTTTGTACCTTCTTCCAGTAGCTTTTTTTTTGTTTTTGTTTTTTTTTTTTTTTGTTTTTGTTTTTTCTTTTTTTTCACTCTAGCATCATTTTTGACAACAGAGAAGCGGAAGATGATCTATTTGGTCCTGTAGGATAATTTAAAGTAAATATATACTTTTTTTTTCTGAGACACCTAGAGGAAAAGTGCTATTTTTACATTGGTAAAATGAGTGTGGTAGGAGTTCTCTGCCTGTAAGAGATTTGCAATAAATGAAGCAAGGGCTGTGATTGAGGCTGTTATAGATGGATAATGAGATGATTGGCTCTCTCAATTAAAAGATCACTATTGTGTGAATATTAAAAAAAGAATTAGTGATGTACAGTTATATTATTGTAGTTTAGATGCCCTCTGCTCTCCCCACAGTTCCCTTTCCCCCTGTATTGTTGCCATCAGACAGCCTGGGCTGTCCAGGACAGGTACAAAGCAGCTGCACAGGTGTCGCTGGCATGGGGCAGGGGGGAATGGAAAAGCTTGGGGGTGCTCAGGGGGGCAGCATGGCAGCACCTGACCTCCAATCCAGTGACAAGAAAGCATCTCCACTGATAAATGGCAAAGAAGAGCTGACTGACAGACCTTGGGAGGGGCCAGGGCTGGCTGATGCAACCCCAGGGGTAAAAAAGACTGAGCATCCATCTTGAAGATGAATTGTCCATGTGGTATCCATGAGGGGCAGTTCCCAGTGCTGCAGCTTTTTCCTTATGTAGTCCTTTGTTGTATTTTTGTTAAGGTTTAATAAACCTTTTAAAATATTCAAAGTGAACAGTTGTCTCTCATAAGGCTCTCTCCTGACCTAGACAGAGTTCAAAGGAGCAGCAAATTGCCTGAGGAAAGGGAAACCACAGTCACACACATTATGAAAATTGTTCTCATTGAGGCGTCACAAACCTTCACTCACTTCCATGAGGTGGGTGTGGAGCTGCTGGTTTTGAAATTCCAGGCCATAGCCTAGAGCTGACTAAGTGACTTGAGCAATACCACAACTGCTGCATGGCCATGAGCTTTGCTTTATGTCTCAGGAGAGCCAAGGACTGCAGATAACAGTGGCTCCTCAGGCTTCTCTTTTTTATTGTGCAGTAGGACAGGACTCTCCTGCATCCTGCCCTCTTTAACAAAGTTCATTTCATCACTCAGCCCTCAGTTTGTTTCTCCCTGCAGCTGGAGGTGTTGGTGTCTATCCCACCTGGAGCAGGGGGCAGCTGGTGCTGGCCAGTGCTGTACCCCCAGGTAAAACCTCTGCCACAGTCTGAGGAGCAGCTTTGTGTGATCTCACTGCCACACAGTGACAGGTCTGATGGCAATGGGGTGGTGCTGCCAGAGATCTCCTGGAGAGCTTTGCTGGGCTGCTTTCAGCCAAGGGATGTGTTTGAAGGCTGTGTCCAGCACAGGTTGTGGGGCTGGACTGTGCCCTGCTACAGCACAGCAGTCTCTGAGAGAAAGGGGGATGCACAATGACATCTGCCCTCTGGGATGCTGTAAAAAGGGTTTGTCACAGTGAAGGAGGCAGCAGGAGCACAGGGAGCTGAGACAAAATTTTTAACATGCCTGACTGAATAATCCCCATACAGATAGATCCTGGGGAATGTTTTACTTGATAGCAGGCTTCTCTGCACTGTGGGTAGGGGACAGCCTGGCTGCACAGCCCCATTGGGAAGATATTTTCCAGAGATTAGGAATGGAGGAGACAGCATTCATCTATATTTTATGTCTCCCAGCTGATCCTTTGTGTGTGGCAGGACCACCTGCATGCTGTGATCTGGAGGTGGGGTGTCACAGACATCTTTTATGAAAAATCATTTCCTTAGGATTTTTCCTCCTGAGAAGCTGAAAGGCCTCAGGAACAAAATGTAAACAATTATTATCTGCTGCTGTGGAATGCAACAGGTGCATCTGTGATTGGCCCATGTTGGTTATTTCTAATTAATGGCCAATCACAGTCAGCTGGCTCAGACAGAGAGTCCGAGCCACAAATCTTTATCATTCCTTCCTATTCTATTCTTAACTAGCCTTCTGATGAAATACTTTCTTCTTTTAGTATAGTTTTAATGTAATATATATAATAAAATAATAAATCAAGCCTTCTGAAACATAGAGACAGATCCTCATCTCTTCCCTCAACCTGAGACCCCTGTGAACACGGTCACGGTGGGGTGCTCAGCAAGTTCTGGGGAAGGTGGCAAAGCCCCTTCTGTCCCAGCCAGTCAATATCTTGTGGGTAACTTTCCCCTGGCTGTGCTCTTCTTGCCCAGTTTATCTCAGCAGGCTCGAGGCTTGCTGGCAAAGCAGACAAAACAGCAGCAGGGAAATACGGGCAAAGCTGGTAATGCTGCATTTAAGCATCAATAAAGTAACAGCATGGCCCTGTCCATGTGTTGGACTGTTGTCCTGCTGACTCAGGCAATTGCCTGTGCCTAAGACTTGTTCTCTGGTCCTCATTTATTTCCTTTCCAAACCCCTGTGCCCTGTTTCATCCTGTAATTTTTAGACTCTCACTTTAACAATCAAGGGTAATACTTTAAAAGAGTGCGTTTTCTTCTTCTTTCTCCTTTTCCAGCCTCAGAGATGCACATAAGCAGTTTTTGGAACAAAGGTTATGCCCTGCATCTGTCAGTCCTTGAGTCATCTGGGAGCTGGGAAGACAGCCAGGAAAGATGTGGGAAGACACATTGAAATGGTGCTATCAGATCCTGTGCTATAAAGAGCAGCAGTGCAGTGTGACTGTCTGCAGGGCTTGGAATGAAAGGAATGGAGTGGGGCTAATGCCAGGAAGCTGCAGTCTCTGCTTTGGGTAACACACTTATGCTGTTGTCTCAGGTGTGGATGCTTTGCCAGGCATTAACATTTTGATGAAAGAATGTGCTGTATATGTAGGGGGAGGTAGAAATATTCTGAAAGTGAGGACACTGGGGTTTATTTGTGTTTATTTGAGCTGTTATTGCATGCAGTAGCACCTAGAGGCTCTGAATTTTATCAGAGCCTCTTTCATTGGGTGCTGCATGTGTGAGAGCTTTTTGGCTTCACCTTGTGCCACAAGGAAACAGAACCACCTGAATGACTGGTGTCTCATCTTTATCTACAAGGCAGGGATGGAGAAATTAAATGTTTTTCTTTAAGAAATGTGATATCCCAGAGTCTAAAAACCATCTCTTATTTTTTGGCTCTTGATTTTGAAATGTATGAGATGGGGTTATTGAGGAAAGTATTAGAGTAACATTTTAAAACACTTTTTTTTCTCCTTAGTGTTAGTAAAAGAGTTTCCAATGGTCATATTTCCTCCATCAAAAAGATGATAAAACTTTGAGATAAAACTACATTAAAAAAAAAAAAAAAAGGAACTGTCAACAGCTGCCCTTCAGGCAAAATGAAAATTCGTATTTTCATTAAAATATCCTAATTTATTTTCCTATTATATTTAGCAAAGTTGTAGAAATAAGTGCTAAGGGGGCTTGAGGAGTATATCTACTCATCTTCTGCTGTAAAACAGGATTAACTGTATCTAAAACAACACAGATATCTTCCTAATCTTCTTTTAATATATTTAATGCATGATGGGAAACTATTTCTGTATCATTCTGCTGATCCACAACCTGAGGATGCACACATGAAAGATCTGTTATAAAAGACACTCATCTGCATAATTCCAGGTTACCTGGTACCATCCATCCTCCCCAGTCACCATGAGAGAAGGACAGAATGCACTAAAATTTACAGGAGATGAAGCTGGAAGGACACTGAAGTGCACATGACTGTTCATTGTGGAATTCCTGACTGCACAAAGCAGGCACAAAACTGGTTGGCCTCTGTTCTTGGGGAGGGAAAACCTCAGTTAGATTCGAGCTGCAAGAAGAGATTATAAGCAATCAGAAGAGTTTATAACAATCTGTGTGTAAGCCCAGCAGATCCATCTGGCCAGCAAGGACTGCTGTCAGGAGCTGCTCCATGGCACAATGACTTCCCAACAGTTTAGGGAGGTTTTTTTGGGAGGTGGTTTTTTTTTTTTTTTTGGATCAATCAGGTTGATCCACATTTTATGGGCACATTTTTTGTGAGTGATGTCAGGAAAAGCACAGTCCAATCTGATCCTGGCTCAAAATAAATGCAGACAGGTTTGCAGTAAAAAACTGCCTGGTTTCCTAAACTTTTTAAGGTCTATAGCTCTTTTTAGGTTTTGCTGTTAGCGCAATGAGTGGTGGGTATAATACAAGGAAAAAGTTAATATTCTAGGCATTTCCAGCAGGGTTTAGGGAGTGCACAAGAACCATGGCTACCCTAATAGCCTACCATGCTGACCTGGTGGCCAGCAGTGGATGATATCTGGTATCAAACCAGCACAAATGTGGAACAGACCTCCCTGAGTATCCTTCTGCAGCTTACAGCAGTGTGCAGCTCAGGGATGCCTCCAGCCAGAGGCATTACCTTTGTGTTTAATTGTCTTTAATGATTTTCCCCCATTCGTTTGAATGATGCCTTTTTTCATGACTGTTGCCCCTCTGTAATAGGTTACACAGCTTAATTACAGGGTATGGGGAGATACATTCCCTTTTGTGTTGTTCCAAAATGCTGGATGATAATTTCATTTGATGTAATCTATTTTTGGTATTATGACAAAAAAAAAAAAAAAGGAATTAGAGTTTCTTATTCATCCTGTCTGTTCTGCTGATTATACACTTCACTGTTATGTTCCCCTGAAATTGGTTTTCCAGGCTGAAAAGTCCTCTAACCTTTTCATCTCCCTTTCTATGCAAATTGTTTCAGATTGTAGGTCACCTTTATCAGCCTACATTTTTCTTGCTCAACTCTACAATTTTTAAGATGGGATGCCAGAACTGCACACAGCATTTAAGGTGCTGAGACACCTTGGACTTACGCAGTAATATAGTCATTATTTCCTTTCTTTTCCTCTTTTCTTTCTATTCTGCACCTAATAATTCCTTTATGTTCAGTTAGCATTTTTGGCTTCTTCTAAACTGACATTTTGAAGCCAAACACTAATGCAGAGGATTTTTTTTTTTTTTGACCTTCACATTCCTTGAAGAATGTTGAATATAAACACATTTTAGTGGTTATTACAGAGATAGTCCTTGATAGTAACATTGTGACACGAGCCAAAAATGCCACTGGGAAGGGAGACAAAAACAGATGTTCCCCCTTGAATTGCCTGACTAGCTTATCCATGAAACATTCCTGCAGAGTGTCTAAAAATACCAGAGTGACATTTAAATGTACATAGGAGTACTTAAATTCTATTATGATGGTATTTCCAGTCCTGGCAGACTTTCTGGAAGGGATTTTTTCTTAGTTTGTCCCTGTGGTTAACTGTCCTGATCTTGACCTGGATTAGTGTTAATGTGTAGACTTTGCTTTGAGATTGCTTTTAAATATTTTTCCTGACACATCTGTAGGAGATTTGAGATTTGCAGTTCAACATCAAACCACTGCTGTAGTTTTGGTGGTCATTCAAGGTGTCCATGGGGCTTTAGAATACACATCAGCTTTAATGATGAAGGTGAAGTGTGTAAATGCAGTTTAAAATTGTGAAAGTCTAAAGGAGTAAACCAAAATATTTGTTAGAAACATATTTCTAACTGTAGAGAGCAAGCAATGGATGAAACCCAAATTTAAATTACTTGCTTTGTTCCAAAGACTGCAAAGTGTTTCACTTGTGTTCATGAACCAAACTTGACAGCATCACCCAAACAGAGAATTTGGCACCTAGGGCCTTCCAGCCATCTGCAAAATGATATTAAACCTTGGGGGGTTCTTACAAACACTCTCTAGCTGTGGCTTGATCAATATACTCAAACACTCTCATGCCTTCCCTTTGCTCCCCTGTGGCATAATAAATTCAGGTATACTCATCTGGATCACAGCACCTGCCCTCTGTTGATCCAGGTGTTAAATGTGGACAGTGGGAGTTCTCTGTGCCAGTTCCTTGCTATGAGTTGCTTCTCCTGAAGTCAGCTATCATTGTCATGTTAGCAGGAGATCTGGATGCTGCTGCTTTTTTTGCCAGTTTGTGGAATCTTTTAGGTAAATGATAGAAATATGTGCAGACCCATTGTGCTCTCTGTAGTATCCTGATTCATTTTTAGATTCATGAAGACTGTAACTAGGAATTTCCTTCTCTGTGCCAGCAGACACTGTATTTCACTCCCCTTTGGCAACTCCAGGCAATCATTCCAAATGGGAGAATGGGATAAAGTGCTTCCTGAAATTCTGAAGAAATGCTTCCAAATGCATCCCTGATGTGAAGCCACTGTCAGTAATGCAGATACAGCATGGATGGATATTGTCCTGGCCTCCACTGAATCTGTTTCATTTGGTTTTGGCAACACACTTGAGATTTTTTTAAAATTAATCTGTCAGTCCCTCCACAATCTGAATCCAGTCTGGCTGATCTTGTTAAAGTTGTATTTTTTTTTTTTTACATTGATGAAAATTAATTGATCCCTAGACATGCTGTTGATACTAATTTATTTCCTGCAGTTGCAAAAAGCCCTATCTCAACAGGCAGTTAAAAATGGAATATTCAACCCAAAAGCAGTCTAAGCAGACAAGGACATTTCTTTTTTGTCTAGATCTTATTTAGAAGAAGGGACTGCACAATACACAGTGGCCAGTAATTTAACTGGAAAACCACTGTGGACATCTGTTACTGACAGGTTCCTTTCCAGCCTCTCTGAAGGCCCTGCTGAAAGTTTTCCCCACTAGACCTGGAATCATGTGCAGAGAAAGGTGGGAATTCCATCCCCAAACTCTACTTTTTTAACAAGGAAAGAACACCAAAGGCATTCAGTTGCTAAATCACTGTTTCATTTAGAATGCAAATTAATCAATTTGGGCATCACAGTTGTTTTAGGACTTTTTACAGTTAAAATGGATGAACTACAATAAATCTCCTTCCTGACCACTCTGATCCTTGCAGGTCTGTTTGTTTCCCCTTGCCCATCAAGAGGACACTGCAGAAACTCCTGCAGCCTCCTCTGCTTTGCTGAGGAGGTGCCTGTCTCAGGGTGCTGTGCAATGCCAACTTTCACTTAGTTTGCTGCCAAACTGATAGGTCTCACTTCTTTTTTTCACTTTCAATAGATGCTTTTGTTCTTTCCTTTGTGGTAGGTGTCGCAGTAGCTTGGTCACAGGGTGAGGTTCCAGGCTTGCCTTGCTGCAGCTGCTGCAAAACGAGAAATTTCTGTTTTATTGGGTTGGTTTTCTGTGAGATTGGCAGGGGAAGGAGCAGCACCAAATCTTCTGGCAGTAGCTGGCAGGTGACTCAAACTGAAGAGGTTTGTTCTCTCCTGCAGGCTGCCCCTCACTTCTCTTGGGGTTTGTCCTGTCACTGCTTTATGCCTTTTTCTCCTTTCTCCCTCTCTCTAAAGTGTTCAGTGTAACTCAGAGTGCAGTGGCCCAGATGAGACATACCTCGCTCTCTTGCAAGATGCTAAAAATAAAAAAAATCCACAGTATGGAAAGGAAATTAGGTTGTTTCATCAAATATATATAGGCAGACATACATGTAAAATGCATACATCCAATTTTATGCATTTTAAATGGAAAAGAAGATGAAAATTTGTGTCTGTAGTAATTGCAGCCAGTTGGAAAACATGCATGAGCTACTTTCCATTAGCTTTCCTCTCGCTACTGGGATCCATAAGAAACAGTTTGTTTATTCCCTCCTGGACTGAGTAATTTAGCTCCCCTTTTCTCCATCACAGGGACAAGGCTGAAGAAAGGCTCTGTCTTCTCTGCTGTATTCCACAGCTCTGAAACAACATCTTGGCAATAGCTCAAAGCAAGAAAATTGAATACTGTTAATATAAAGCTCTTTGTGTTGTATCAGCTTTCTAGGATTGTTTTTTCCCTCAGTTTCCTCTCCTTCCCCATTGTGAAAGCTGCTCTGGGCTTTTTGAGCCCCTGCTCAGGGCTGGGCTGTGCTCTGCTCTGAGGTTTGGCAGTCTATTAGTAATGGGTGATGTGGCTCTTCATTTTTTGTGTATGAGCACACAGAGGAATGCACAGACAAGCACAGACTAATGCTCTCATTCCTCTATCCAGGGCAGTTCACTGGAGAGGAAGAAACTCTGGATTTCTTGTCTACTCATAGCTATGAAACAGGACTGCAAATTGTTTTCTAGGGATGTCGAGGTTTTAATCAGTTGCAATTCCACATGGAGAGAAAATCCAAGAACAAATTACTTACAACATGGAGAGCATAGATCTGTGCATTCAGTGGTTGTATGTGGGACCAAGGAATGCATGTTTCATCCAAACCAGAGTAGAAGTTTGACCCTTTTTCATCAACCTATTTCCCAAGCTGTATCAGTACAGAGCTCATTGTATCTTTTCATGGATTGCTGTCTGCAATAGAAGTGGGGGACAAAAATGCCTTGGGCTTCTGCCATCATATTCATGGGAATTTGGCCATATAAAATAAAAGAATAATGGGATTTAACCATGTAAATAAAATGGCTGCACTATATAATGTTTGGCTTTATGTAGCCATGCTTCTTTCCTCTGAAAGCCAAAGTGTGACAAGGGGGAGTGAAAAAAGGTGAAAAAAAGAGTGAGCCTTGCATCCATGTATGAGCTGGGATTTGTCCATGGCACAGCCTGTGTCCACTTCAAAAACACTCTGAATCTACCTTTTAAGAAATAACCTCAGTAAGTCAGGCTAACAGACAGGGCAGCAGGACAAATCCAAGTTTGCCAGCTGGAAAATGGAGACAATAGAAAACCCCAGGAGATCTCCTACTTCACTTTGCCTAAAGCCATACAGGTCTTGAATCCTGAGATCCAATCCAGGACTTTGACCCTTCTGCTGGCAATTTCTTTGTTCTAAGTATGAATTCAATGGTTCTTTGAGCCATTTCTCTTGTATTAATCATCAAATGGCAATAATGCTGTTCAGGTAGTTAAGAGCCCTCTATCCCTGCTTTTATCTCTTCCAGAAGGAGAAGTACTCAAAACCCCAATTTTTTTATTTGTATTCCATCTTGTAAAGAATAACTATTATATTATGGGCTTCAGTGTGAAATAAAAGTGATTAAGAAAAATAAAGAGTCTGTGTATCAAACTGGGCTGTTTTGCTGAAACTTAGCTACATTTGTCAAACATAAGCTCTTCTCTGTATTCTCCAAAAGCTGATTTTTAATTACTGATATTGTTTCTTCGTTACTGTACATAGAAGAAGAGTGTGACTGCACTTGTCAGCCACTTTTCCTACACAATGTTATTCCTTTCAGAAATTATGTAATCTTGTAGCCTACTGAGAAAGAAATTAAACAGCACAGAGATTTAATCTTTGAATAAAATTGCAATTAAAGTTACAATTGCTCAAAGTGTTATTTTCCTTTTTCAAACTTAGTAAAAGGTCACTTGGAATATAGCTAATGACAATTTTGAAGGAGTTATAAGAAAATGTGCTTATATACGATTTGACTTCAAAGTCACATGAAAATATTGCAATTAAGTTCTGTGAGAGTCACTGAACTCTTTGGTTTCTTTATGTGCAGACTTTGCAGGAAATGTTGCAGGCAGGAGCAAAGATGGGGAGGTAAAGACTGTGGCTTACCTTGAGCAAGGTGAAATCTGCTTCCAGCACAGAGATGGGGAAAGAGGCACATTTTCTGTTTTCATCAAGAGGAAATAAGTAGGAAATGATGAAGAAAGAATAATAAAATGAGATAGGAAATGGTGTCAGATTTATTCACACTGAGAATAGAGCCTTCATGAATTGAGTAATAATAGCAAGAAAGTATTTGGACTTGGGGTTGAATCAATCTGCTCCAAACTTTAATGAACTTTGAATTGTGTCTCTGTATTGTTAGTGTCTTTTTAATGGGAAATAATAAAAGGTTGGAAATATAGGCAAGTTACATGTTACAATAAGCATAGTAATGAGACTATAAATATGCTAAATTATTGTAATAAACATAAATCTGAAAATGTAAAACAACTTTCTGAAAGCAGAATATGTTGGGATATCATAAAATGTCTCATTAAAAATCTGGATGATTTATTTTGTAATTTATACTTCTAAACTTTTTACTGAGACAAATAATAAAGAAAAATGACAATTTCTCTTTGGTCACACAGGCCAGTAAAAGTTTTAAGAAAGTTATTTTATGTAAGAGAGAAGGAAGGGTGGGTTGAATTTATCACACTATAAACCAAAATGGGGATTAATAAAGTACTAATGAGTCTGCATGTTTCATACCCATCATATTATATTCTGCAGAAAGTGAAGATTTGTGGGATATTATCCCACATTGTGGGATATTCTCTCTGTTGGGACCAAACTGACATGATGTTCATAAGGAATTGCCAATTTACCTGTTGATACACTATGGGTTGAGGCCTGAAAAATAGATAGAATATAGTAGCCATTTGAAATGGCATGGAAGTTAAAAAAGACAATTCCACTCAAGGATATTATAACCTATCCAGGACCACACAGTTCTAGAAAGGGATATTTGTACAAGCACAGCATTTTAGGAGAAGCAAGGATAAAGTATGATGGCTATAAAATAATGACTGTGTGCAACCTAGAGGCCACTGAAGGTGGAAAGACTTATTTTGAGCAACAAAGTCGTCATTGTTTTTTGTTTTTTTAAAATTTACATTGAAATAACAGAGATAAGTCATGGCTGAAATAAAGACACTTCTTGCATGTCCAAGAAAATGATCTATTGAAATGTGTGAACTTTAACTGTGATCATCAGGAGAGCTTTTAGCTTTAAATTTAGCCTATATGAGATGCATCTGAGATGTGATAATCATTAAGAGTTCAAAAATCTCCTATAGAGAAAAAAATGAAAGTATCATTTTGGGCATTCATCTGTCCGAGAGGCTTCACTTCACAGAAATAACCTGTTCTGTGCCAGAGGCAACCTAAATTAAGCTAAGTCAATGATGTCTTTCAAGATTGGAAGGTATTGCCTTTTATGGGATATTGTTGGAAAATATGGAAGACCCCATTTAAGATAATTGAATGAATCCTGAAAAAAAAATTGAATAATTTGTGTTGGAAATGAGCTTTAAAGACCACCTAGTCCAACCCCCTGCAATGAACTGGGACAACTTCACCTCAATCTGGTTGCTCAGAGTCCTGTCTTGGAAACAGAGGAACTACTGCATTATTGTCAGGCACATTTAAGAAGAAACAGGCTAAACCATCACACAAATGTTTCAATTCTGGGATAGTAGTGTTTTATACACAGATGCCCCCCAGGACCTTCTGCTCTGCTGCTCTTTGTTGTTCCTGTGCTGCTGCACAGTGCCTGAGTGATTCTCCACACTCTCTTGGATCTTTATGAGAAATGAGATTTCTTCCCTGGGAGTTGTTGGCCAGCTATCTTTTGTCAGATTTTACCCCTCTCCAGTCTGTACAATGTCAACCACAGGATGACATTCTGCTTCCCAGAAAAGCAATGCAGGAAAGCAAGTTCTTACAGGCTGTTCAATAGTTTTTTCTTTGTGTCTACAGTGCAGTTCAAAAGAATATTGCCTAGCTTGCATGTGACTTTTCCATCTTTGAAGGTCTGTATCAAACCAGGAGGTCAGGATGATTTCAGTGGCTTTATTTTGTTGGAGGAAGAGTGTCACTGTCGTATTTTCTGAAAAATCTCTTTGCCCAGGATTTTCTCCTGGGAAGTTGAGAAGCCTCAGAGAAAAATGAAAACAATAATTATCTCATTTGCTTCTCCTGTGTTCCGCTGCTTTGGAATGTGTTTGGACATTGTTTACCAACAGGTGGTTGTTTCATTGGCTTCTGCTGTAAATTGTTTTGACTTCATGACCAATCAGTGTCAAGCTGTGTCGGACTCTGGAGAGACTCACAAGTTTTTCATTAGTATCTTTCCAGCCTTCTGTCTGTATCCTTTCTGTATTCTTCTATATTTAGTATAGCTATAGTTTAGTATTCTTTAATGTAATATAGATCATGGGAGTCCCTGAAAATACGACAGAAGAGCAGCAAGGATGAGAAGCATCAAAGGGAGCAGCAGAGTGACAGGGACTGTGAGGAATGGCTGGCTGGGCATTTGTGCTGGTGTTTATCAGCCATGCAGATGCCATCTCCTGAAGGAAAAGCAACAGAAGAATTACCACACTGAGTGGATTGTGCTTCTCCCTCTGAAAAGGCTTTTCTGTGAATCTTTCATGGGGGAGAGGACCTGGAATCTCTATATCCCATCATATAAGATAGTTACCATCACTGGTAACCATCTGGAAATGAGTATTACTATGTGAAACGAGGATTCTTTCCCTGGAAACGAGTATACCTGGCACAAAAGCCCTCAAACCACTGACACACAATGTAAATTAAAGCTTGCAGCTTTAATTAAGAGAACTTCAAGAAGAGACCACCAAGGTTATGAATTCAAGGATTTTGAGTTAAGAAATGTGAGAGTTTAGACACACTTTAGACACACATAGAATATGTACAGTTAGCCTGGCCAGCAAAAAATCTGGAAATAAATAAATTATAGGAAAATTTGCAGTGGAAAGGGTCAGAGTAAAGAAAAAGAAAATGAGTCATCTGTTGTTTAAATGCCTTTTGATAAGAGAAGAGCTTTGGATTTTGATCAGTAAATACACTGAAGGAACTTTGTATGAACCTGGCTGCATTAAACTGAATTTTCAAAATGACTCAAATAAAGGATAGGCCAACTTTAGCAATAAACTCCAGCTTCTTTTGGAAATAAGATTTTAATGCTGTGATATTAATCTTGCCAGCATATTTTTACTCCCCAAATAAAACTAGAAAGGAGGAAAAGAAACTACAATATGAAGGCATTGGAACTGAAGAATTAAATGACTTTGCCAAGAAATGCTGAGTATGAACATTCTGTGTGTATTTTCCATGTCATCTGGAGGTAACAGACTGCCCAAGGGGCTTTTCTCAGTATGTGCCTTGGCCATCAACTAGAAATTATAAACCACAAAATTATTCCTATGGGTAAAAACTGACCTGTAGTAGTTCTTTGTAATCTCACAGCATTATTTTGGGAATGAAGTATAAACTGGAGACACAATTCTGTGTTCTTACATGTGTAAAACCTTAAAGGAGCCATTTCTATCCAGTGTTCAATATTGTATGTAACATTTACTAGGAGTAGTGCTAAAAGGAGGTAGTTTTACTACATTCTTTCTTTCTCAATACCTGCTATCATCACTCTTAGTATAACTCTTTAATTTGTCTGTTCCACATAGTTCTGCTTTGGTTGAATTGTGATATTAGCTGAAATGAGACCTCACAACTCCAGCCACTCTTCTGTTGTCAGCTATGCCTTCATGTTCTGATTCACAGCATAAAAACATGCAGGTTTTTTTTAATTTCAGAAGATTCATAGTGTTTAAAATGCTGATAATTTAGGGCTTTCCTTTGATATCAAACAAATGATTTTCTAGTTCTTCCAATAGGATGCTCTGTAGTTTTGAATGATAGTTGAATCCTGTGGTCTTTTAAAGACAGCAAGAGTAATACATAATCTTTCTTTCAGATTAATTTTGCTGGTAAAGGCATAGATAGGATCTCGGTGGGCATGAATTATAAAATTAAGGGACTACTGTAGCCATATCTTCGTTCTTTTTTTTCCCCTCATTTTCTTTTCTCTCTTTTGTTTATCTCTTGCTCACTTAGTCTTTCTTTTCTTTCTTTCTTTCTTTCTTTCTTTCTTTCTTTCTTTCTTTCTTCCTTTCTTCCTTTCTTCCTTTCTTCCTTTCTTCCTTCCTTTCTTCCTTTCTTCCTTTCTTTCTTCCTTCCTTTCTTCTTTTCTTCTTTTCTTCCTTTCTTTCTTTCTTTCTTTCTTTCTTTCTTTTTCTTTCTTTCTTTCTTTCTTTCTTTCTTTCTTTCTTTCTTTCTTTCTTTCTTTCTTTCTTTCTTTCTTTCTTTCTTTCTTTCTTTCTTTCTTTCTTTCTCTCTCTCTCTCTCTCTTTCTCCCTTTTCCTTTTCCTTTTCCTTTTCCCTTTCCTTTTCCTTTTTTTTCCAACAGCTGACTTCAATATGAGCCATGGTGTGTACTCTGACAAAGCTTTTATACTTATGAAGGAGGGAATATTTTTTGTCCCAGAGCAGAATCACATACCTAAGTGATGAGCATAAAGAAACTTGAGAAGGCAGAAAACCAGGTATCCTTTAAAAAGAGGCTTTTCCTACCATATATTTTTTTTGCGTATGTGTGTAATTAACTCTAAATCTCATATCCTAGGTTAAACTAGATCTTTCTGAAGCCATCTTTGTATTTTTTTAAAAACTGATTTGTGTTTCAAACCTACACAGGAAAATTTTTGTTGAGAAAGATAAATGGCACTGTATTAAAAAATCAAACCAAAACATGACTGATTTGAACAGCAATTTTTCTTAAAGTTTATTAAACTATCATCTGACAAATACTCCAACTTCCCTGCAGCTGACAAATTAATAGGCATTTTACAAATATTGTGTGGGATGTACAAGCTAATATCAATTAATAGGTTGCCAAGTGAGAATTTTTAATTGCGTTCAGAGTTGTTTAATTAACTTCATAAATTTCAAGTAAAAAAGAACTGAAGCGTACCATCCAAAACATGCTAATACAAAAATCTCAATTAGCTGTCAGAGAGTTTGGTCAACACCTGCAGTGCTGTGGTTGTCAACAAAACTGTAGTAAAAAAAACAAAACCCATTGTACTCCTGAGCAAAGGAAAACAGCTTTTTTAGTCAATACTGGTCTATATGGTAAACATGACACAAAAGGTACTCTGGAAGAAGGGGTAGATGGTTGTCAAGATTCCTCTGTGCAAGCCTTTAAAATCTTTTTTTCCATGGATCAATTGATCAATAAGATCAATTAAATATTGTAATTTGCTGTCCAAGGGTATAGTAAAAAAGGTGATATAGATATTTTCAAGGCTCAGAAGTCAGTTGCAACTCTACTGCCATAAACTTTCCCAAAAGGACACCTCAGATGTTCCCTGCTATATCTGAGGTAAAGCAAGGAGAAGGCCAAGGCTGAGGAAAGGGCTTTCATTTTTGCTGGTATAGATGCTGAGTCAGGAGTTGGAGATATTTCATGTGTCCTCCAAACTGTGGTGACTTTCATGAGGCAAAAGAAGGGGGAAATCAAAGCCGTCTAGGGCCAACAATTTCAGGAATTTATAGCCCCTGTTAAAATCCCAATGCTGGATGACTCTCAGGGACTGGAATTTATCACTCTGTTGTGTTGGGCTGTTTGTGAGAGATAAGATGAGGCCAAGAGGCCAATTTTTAATTGAACAATGATTTTCACAAATCATTTAAAGTGAGCTTTGCTTTCAGCCTCAGCACACACAAAATACAATGAACCATTGCACTTCTACTTACAATTTTTCCTTTGGAACAAAACTTCTCATCACTGCCATTGGTACTTGGAAAAATGAAAACCACAAGATTTCAATGATCAAATACATCCAGCTTTACATTGTCACAAAGCTGATATCAGGATTGGTATATTTTCTCAAATGCATTTATCCTCACCTGAGTGAAAAAAGCAGAGCTCCCTAGGGCTCAAAAATGCAACTTCCAAATTGGCTTAGCACTCATTTGTAAGTAAATGAGTACAGTCTGGACAGACATTTTCCTTCCATTTTATCAAGACTGCCTGTGATTTGTGACAACCCAGCTGGAATATGGTCTTTCATAATATTCATGAGCTACTCCTCTCCATCATTTCACTATGGATTGTATTTTCCAAGAGTGATCTACTGTGTAAGCACAGATAATCACCTGCTCCATGAATAAGACATTAACTTCCCTAATTAAAAGGGGAAAGGAAAGGGAACATGGCCTAATTTAGGGGGAAAAGGGGGTCATCCACTGAAACAGGTTGCCCAGAGGTCTTGTGGGGTGTCCATCCTTGGGGATACACAAAACCTGGCTTGACACAGCCCTGAGCAACCTGCTCTGGCTGACCTTGACATGAGCAAAGGCTTGGACTGGATGGTCTCCCAAGATCCCATCTCAACTATTCTGTGAGACTGTCCAAGCCAAATTCCAAAATGGAATTGAAATAATATTGTCTAATTGCTAGATGTAACCAGCCTGTAATTTAATTTCTGATCCACCTGTTTAAGGCATGGGCAAATTCATACTGCAATTGTAATTGAAAAATGTTCTGTAACACAAATAATGTTTTACAAATACTCTTATTTTTGCAGCAACTCTATTAAATATATATACTTTAAGAAAAATAAATGACTGTAAGAAGCTAGTAGCAGAAAAGAAAGTGCTATCAGGAGATTTTGATGTAATGCCATTCTTGATTATGTTTATTAAGATTTGTTTACTAAATAAATCTACCTATTTTCATCTCATCTAATTAAAATTAATTACAAGAGGAGTAATTATGCTTGCAGTCAGATTATTTACTTGAGTTCTAATTTTACAGCTGTATCTGATTTTGCAGTATTGGATTTTAATATGTGGATGCTCATCTTCTTGTATTTTCTAAAATGAAATTACTTATGTCATGTGTGATTACTGAGACTTTCAAGAGTCATTTTGGTCTAGAGTGAGATAATTTTCCACTTTACCATGGAAAGATGGAATTTAAGCTGAGGAGATTGCTCTGTTGAAAATATAGGCTTAGTTAAGTTATTGTCCTTTCTCTAAATAGAATTAGAATAGTCATTTTTGGAACATATATGTGTGCCACTGGCTTATGCTGGCCAAATAGAGAAATAACTGCTCAATATAAAAAAAGGGACATTTAGAAATTGCAAGAAGATTGAAATCAGTGGGGAAGACTTCATCATGTTTCGTGCAAGGAAGTGGTGTGCTCCTACTAATACAACAATTTGTTTATGTCTATTTATAAATGTGTGGCATATATTTCATTAAAAGTCTTAATGGTTTAAAAGTAAGATGTGGTTTGCCTAAATGAAGCAGGTTCAGCACTTTATCTGGAAGACAAAAATAGATTTTTCTATCTCAATGAAAATATAAATTTTCTTCTTAAAATTAATGGTGATAAATAGAAATTAAAAGCTCTAAATATTATAAGAAAGTCTTCTAATTTACATATCAGCCTCAACTTGCATGATGAGACTGACATCCAAGTGATGGAGATGGGTTTTGATAAAATTGTGGTGGTGGAAAGGTATTGATTTCTCTGGGTCTGGATTGAAGGCGCTTGAGATGGTAGCTCATGCTCTGACTCAGGTGTTTATTTTTTCTTATAATTGAAACAGCTTCACAACCATGAGTTCTGCAGCCTTTCATTGGCAAGACACAAAATGGCTATCTCTCTCCTGTTCCAAGGTCTTTTAAGACTAAACTATCCAACTAAGAAAGGACATCTAGATTATTTTCCCTTTTAACCCAATAACTGATCCCTCAAATCCTGCAATGCGGACTTTTCTGCCCAATTACAAAACATCGCACAAACCCGTGAAGAAGAAGGAAGAAGAAGGTAGAGAAGAACAACCTACCGCCACCCTAAAACCTCCATCTTGCCTCATATTTATTTCTATATTCTAAAACCCCAAACTCTAAGTTTTCCACCCTGTGATATTACACACTTCTAACCAACTACACACCCGTAATCCCCGTGTTATCAATCAATTTTGGAAGCCTTCTCCACAGCCTCAGGTCAATGGTTGTGTTCTCTTGCAAGTCTGTGAATTTCAGCACAGAAAGTTTAAAACTCTCAGCATCCAGGGCTCCAACAGAAAGGAAGAGAATGAAGGGAAGTGTTGGATGAGCTGCTCAAGTGCAGCCCAGCAAAGCTCAGGGGAAGGATGGAGTGGAGGCTCCATTCTCCCACCGTGCACATTTCCCGCTTGTTCTGGTTGAGAGATGAAGTATGATTACTTTATTAAGTAATTCTCAAAGAATAAAAATAAAGGATAAAGAAAGAATAAATTGGCCAGTGCCTACTGTGCACCAGTGATGAAATTAATGGAATGTAGTGACTGAGAATAGAAACTGAACTCACTGTCTTGGCGGATGTTTGCTCTATAAACCAATAACACCTGAACACAACCAACCTATTCAGAAACAGCAACTGGCCTGAGAATGAAAGCAATTAATCAACTTTCAAAAGAAGATCCACTGTAGTTTACTTATTTCAAATTGCTAAACAAGTTCTTTACAAGCCTTTTGTAACCAAAATCCCATTGTCTACAATTATTGATAAATTCTATTCCTGCTGAAAGGGAATGTTTTGCTTATCTTAATTATACTACCTCCTATTTATCTAACATAAAATGCACAGAAATTTGCTCATGTAAGCTGAAATATGTTGTTAATAACTGAAACAATATAAGGGATGTGCCAACTTGTTTATTTGTTGTGTTGGGTTTGTTTGTTTTCTATTTTTTATTTTCATGCCTAGATAATGTTGCACTGAAACATACACACAAAAAAATCTAATGACACTAATCAAAAACTCAGACAATATTTCTTCTTGATTGAATTTTCTAATTATTTTATGTAACCTGAACACACTAGGCTCTTTAAAAATGTGATGTACTTTAATAAATGGAGCACTGGAAATGCAGCAATGATATCACATATGTACCATTCATTTAAAAGCACCAAAAAAGAACCCAAAAGTAAATTGTATTTTAAAATGCATTATTTAATGGTGTTATTTCAGCATCACTTCCTTTTCTTCAATGAATGTCCTACTGTCTTAAAAATGCTCCAAGCATTTTTCAACTATGTAAGGATAAAAGAAGACTTATAAGAAAGTAAGAGAGAGATGACATTGAATAATAATTTGAATCTTTAAAATTTTTATTAAAAGTTAAAAAACCCCCTTAATATAGTGCTTTAGGTGTATACCTAGGAAATATTCCTTATTTAAGCGAAAGTCCTTTTCACTGAAATAAAAGAGAAAATTTTAACTTAAGTCAGCATAATCCATCTGCAAATCATTTTTCAGATCTTCAAATACACAAAGTCTGCATCTTTCTTTTCTTTAAACAGAAAAGGATAAAGAGAGGATGCCATCAGGGGAGCTTTCTGGCATTCTTCAGTTATTTTGCCTCTTATCTATTGAATGGTGTTCTTCTTAAATGGAAATTCCTGTATCACTCTGTTTTTTTCATGAGTTTTTTGAAATCTACTTAACCTTCTCAGAAAATTTGAAAGCAGCAAGCTTTCGTAAGAGTCCCAGATCAAATTTTTCAAATAAAAGAAATTTCAGCTCCGTGGAGATAAATTCAGCAAGATTCTGCTGAGATTTCGCTGAGAGTTTAATGCCCAAATCTTTTAATCTCAAAATATTTGATAACAGCTTTTTGCCTAAATGCCTTATTTTCTTGATTGCCTTCAAATTTTAACTACTTTTTAATTAAATTAAGCACAGCTTACTTCCTTAGGGGAATTTTAATCTGTAAGTGAAAAGTTATGGAGACTTCATATTCCACAGGAGGGAGCCTCTCTCCCACTGAGCTTGGAGCAAGACTTAGGCATAGGATGTTTTTCTCTTTTAAAACCTGTGTAAAAAGACATTTGGCCTGTTCAAAAAAGTTTGAGCATGTTGGACTAACTTCTTAAAAAAAAAAAAAAAAAGGACGACCCCGTCTCTTTTTAATTATAAGTGAAACTTTGGGATGAACAAAACTTATGCCATTGAAGTATTTGAAATATTTGAAAAAACTGAAGAAATTTGCAATGATTGCATTGAAATTTGAATCTTCCTTTAAATTTTGCTCTGAAAATGGTTTGGTTTTTTTCTTTTTTTAAATAAATAAATAGTTTTATAAGGAGTTGAAACAGGTTTCAAATTTATCTTGAGATAGAGACAAGATAAGAAGCTGTTTTGGAATACTTAAAAATGGGTCTACAAAACTCTTCAGGATTGGCTTTCATAGAATAATTTTCAAATTCAATAACCAGCCTTACTGAAAAGGGTAGATTCCTAATTACACACATTAAAGTAAAGCCTGAGAAAAACACACTGGTTTATTATCCTGGCAGAGGCTGTGGCAGCCCTGGACAGCTCATGTGCATTTGGAAGGATGAAGCTAAATGGACTTCTTGTCCTGCAGGCTGCTCAGGAAATTAAACTTACAAAGGATGGAGGTTAACTAGTTAGGCCACTCAGGAAACAGGGAGAAGATTGAACTAAATCTTAATGAAGACAAGTGGCAGCAGCCTCACATCAAACTGCAACTGTGCTCTGTTCTTCCTACAGGACAGGACACCAGAGTTTGGAAGGCAACCCCAACTCAGGATCTTCATTTTCCTTAATACTTTGTATTTCCTTCACCAGCAAATTTCTGAGGAAGTTTTATTGCAGGAAACATATCTTGGATTGCCCCTTGGGGATGCTTCAGGACTCTGGCAGTGGATTTTTAAGAACAGATTGCACTGCTGTTGTCTCCAGTCATTTCACACTCAATTTCTTTACTCATTGCAGTTCCTGGGCCCTGATATCTGCTTACAGGTCATCTCAAGAGAGCCACCCCTGCAGAAGGGTAAAGAGCATTCATGGTCCTGGCACCTCCCTGAGTATAATATTGCATGTGAAATCTTACAGAGGGGTGATGAAATCATAATGATTTTTGCATCATCTGGGCATTCTCAGTGCTAAATGAGTCTTTACAGCAGAAGATTGACCAAAATGCAAGGAGTTGCTTTTACAAAATGATGAGACAGCAAAAAAAATTGGGAGAGTAAATCCTTCTTACTATTGTTACTAATACTACTATCAATATGAATAATAACAAGAGTTATCATTGTAATAGCAACCAGAACAAAACAAATAGTAAAACTTCAGAAAAGTTTTTTCCATGTTTGCTTTGAAAGGATCTTTCCCAAGAAAAACTGAATGAAATAGGAAATGTCTCTCAAAATCTATGAACAGGTTGAAAAAGGCTTCTTGTGATGTTAAACCCATCTTTAACTCTTGACTCAAAATACTATTTTATATTGGGCACAAAGATGCCAGGCATAGAACTGTGATACTTTGGAAACTTTATACCCTTACAAATATGGACTTTCATGACCTCACAGTTCCTTTCCAGTTGAAATGGGAGCTAACACAAAACAATCCCTATAGGGATTACTTAAAATGCCTCACTGGAGCAGGAAGTCCTAAGTGAGAAAATCTATTATGTGAAAAATAATAAATAAAATGCCACATAATTTTGTGTTCTCTGCTGTACTCACAAATGCAATGTGATTGTTCCAGAGCCAGATTGGGAATCCAGAACTTTGTGCATGAGTGGAACAGAAACAGCACAGCTGAAAAGTTGGTTAAGAGCCAGTGAATTGCTGTGGAGTTCACATCCCTTGTTCCCTACAGAATAAGGAATGAATGGCGTTTGACCCCAGAGAACTCAGATTTCCCCAAGAATGAAGCAGACCTCCACATTCACAAGGAGAAATATGGTAAAAATTCTGCCTGAGAACCTTTCTGCTCTGGACTTTTAGCACATTCTTTCTGCATCAGAGAGGGAATTCAAAGAGGCAAAGTGTCCTGGCAGAGGTTTCAAGGCAGATCTGCTGGAATGGGAATGAATAACCACACACATTCCTGTAAGATCTTCCAGACAAAGTCACCATCTCACAAATATTTTAAAGATTTAATAAGGTTTGTCAGAAGCCATCTGAATATTGAAAGTGAAAGAGATGCTGCTGCATATTTTATGAGATATTTTTCAACTGCAGTGATAAAATTTTTAATGCTATGTCATATTTTTTTTCCCCTAGAACCACTGACAAAATAATTGCTTTACAGCATTCTTAGACTCAGGATCCATTTAATAATGTGGGGAAGTGAATGCAAAATGCAAGACAGCAGCTGAATACTGTTTGTTTCTCATTGAAAATTTCCCAGGAGGGCCGTGCACAGAAGATTGCTTTTAACCCTTTATATTTTTGCATGTTAGCTTTAGTCAGAAATTTAAAAGTATGTGTTTAAAACACATACATTAGAGAATATTATCTGAGCACACACTGAGAAATGTTATTTTTACCATGTCATTGTTTTATTTTTATTCTTCAAAGATTGGACAAATTGAAATATTTTTTCCAAGTGCTTCTACATTCCTTGGTTAAAACTAATGGTGATGAATATATCAAAATAGCAGGTCTTCTTTTTTTTTCTTCAGGGAAAAAGCCAAAGGACAGAATTTTGCCAAAAAAAATGACCTCTAATTAACTCATGTCTTTCTCTAACTCCATCAGCAATTCCTGCTCAGGTCCCGTCACCTCTTCTGCTTCATTCTGCAGAATGACTTCCCACACTTCCTTTTTGATATCCTTCTATTCCTACCTAAGGTCAAATTTATGTGTTTATTGCAAACTAAGAATTTGGACGAGATGGTTTTATAGTGCTGTATTTGCTGTTAACAGGCCTGTGCCATGTAATGCCCCTTAGTTTTTCTTCTCACATTTTCTATAGCATTAGGAGAGGTCCTAAGATGGTTCCTAAGTCAGGGGGCTGATCAGAAGGGCTCCTGGAAAGGACAGAGTTGTTTGGAATAGCAACAGGGTCTGCTTCAAATAGAAATACTTAAGGGCCCAATTTCTATCTCAAAACCAATCAATCTTCATTGTATTTTAACAGATCAATAGGAAAACTGAGATGTTATGCTTTTAAAAATGGAAGACAATGACTTGTATTGAAATAAAAGTGATGATGTCCTGATTTTGACAGAAATAAATTCAATTATTAACAGATCCATGGGCTGTCTGTGTTCAGCATTCAGATTAATTGACAATGTGAGCAGCTGGTATAGTATTTAGGTGGTTTTGAAAATATGGATGGCCAGAGTGAGAAAAGCCAAATTGTTATTTAGAGATCTGAAACAAATGCTATTAGTGCTGTGTAAACAACAATGCTCTGAAGTCAGCTAATACAGGAAACTCTCTGTTTCCATGCTGATTTCATTTTAGTAACACAGAAATATGTTAATAGTTGTATAGATCGTCTAAATTAGTTTCATTCCAACAAAATTGATTCCAAAATGATAGCAAAACAGAACAGAAATTTTGATAACAAAATGGAGTTATATTTTACATGCTGATTAGCCTGTTAAAATGATTAGTCTTGCTTTTGAACTAAATCTGCTTACTTTTTAGAGGTGTTTGTGAAACACAGGCTTAAACACAAATGGGTTCTGATTATAACAATTTAACAAAATATATCCTATTTTATAACAAGAACTATAACTGAAATTTCAGTTTTTCTGCATATTGCTAACCTTAAGTAAAATTTAGTCCCTGTATTGTTACCAAATTTGTCTTTCAGAAGTTAAATAGACATGGAATAATTAAAGTAAACCCCAAATCTACCACAAATATAAAATTATCAAACGTGCTGTGCTGAAGTACAAACCTATCTCTGATAAACAATGTTTTAGCTAATGCTGACCTTGTCCAAAGCAGTGCTGGCACAGTCTCAGGGACTTTTCTGCTCCTCCCAGTGCCCTAAAAGTGAGCAGGGACAAAACCTGAGGGGTGCTTGGCTGCCTGCTAGGGCTAAAGCATGACAGTGAGCCCTGATTCAACTCCACTGAAATACAGGGGATGTTCTAGAAGGCTTGATGCTGATGTCAAAATGTAAGAGCATTAACGGGATAAGTGGCTCATTATAGTCAATTTGATATAGTGTCAGTTAAAATAATGGAATGGTTTCACAACAAATTTAAGTAAAAATAGTATAATTAATGTCGATCGATATGAACTTATGAACAACTGATCTCGTGTGACTCAATTAACTTGGCATCTTTTATTATGACTTATTTCATGGAAATAATTATGTCTGTGCCCTGTACCAGGTCTTCTGCAGGGTTGTTTTACCTGGTTATCAAGGAGCATGAATAATACAAAGTCAGTGTAACACAGATCAAAGGACTGTCCAAGTCGGATGTACCAAATTTTAATTTTTTATGGAGAAGTTCTCTCCTAGGTAGCTCCAGTGAATCTTGGAATGATAAATTTTTTAAAAAAAATCTTTAACCACTATAGCTTTACACTTTGGCAATTGAAAATTCCAGGTATTCTTAAAAAAATAAAACAGGCAAGTCTGCAAGCAATCTCAGCCAGTTCATAATCTGAATCCATGAAAAAGACAGTTATCCATAAATCCACTTGTGTTGATACTGAGGAAATAGGCTGCATCTACAGAAGAAGCATTAAAGGCCAAAATGCTGTTTAGATGCCAAGTTCCCTTGGGCAGCAGGCCTTTAAAGGAGGAGCAGGGATGATCTACTCAACGCAAAACATTTTGGTTTCCTTCCCAGGTTGGCCATGATGAGAACTGACAGTGGTGAGACACTTTGTGGTGCTACCTGTGTTGCTAGAGGATACGAAATAAAACAACGCAGATACTGGAATTTCTAAGGTAAAAAGAAGGGAAGTTTAATTTTTGACTCTAACATTTATAGACTTTCTAAAGTGACAGTGGATTGGAGGATGACAGAGCCACGTCTCCAATGACACCAGACAAACCAACAGTCTATAAAATTTCTCTTCTTCCAGAAAAGAATGTAAACCAGTAATTATTTGCATAAAACTGTGTGACAAAGTTCATTACAAGAATGTAAACATCAGAAGGCTTAGAAGAACTTAGAAGAACAGGGTGACACTACCTGTGGACCTGGACTTTTCTGGTGGGCTAATTCAAGAGCTATGCAGACAATGGAGATTTGTGCTCTAATAACAATTTCTGAAAACAGACTTCTTGGCTTTGTCCTGTTATTTATCTGGCAATAGGAGAAAGTGTTTTGGCATCTCAGATCCTTATTTCAGCTTCAATAGAAGTAAAATGCACATGGGTGGGTTTGTAGAACCCAAGCTGCTTACTAGGAATACATTGATTTATGAGGAAGAAAATACTTCAGCAGCTGTGATTTATTTCCCATTTTAGATATTTGTATGTCTGGTGTAGAAGTTAACCAGAGGTACTCATGAAACACATTTATTTCATAGGAGCAGCAGTCTAGGGCTGTGTGCCTCTATTCATGGATCCAGTGACTACTTAGATATCTTTGTTTCTCTCTGCTGACTGTAAGGGACCTCAGTAAAAATGAAGACATAAGTCTTGTAGATGGCTGAGTTGGACAAGATGAAGCCTACACTGGCTGGTGATTTCCTAGCCAGGCACAGCCAGCTTCCAGACACCTTGAAGACCCAGACTTGAAATCACAGAAGGCCCAGGCTGCCTGGTGTGTTGAAATATTCAGCTTCCTAAAGAGTAGGGTTGTAGCTGCTTAGAAAAGAGTGACAGAAAGAAAAGAATAACTGAGGCATCTCTGGCAGGTAAGACGAGGACCTGCTACACCACAAGGGCTCCTGGTGTGCTTAATTCTGAAGAGATGAGTAATTACTTTCCTCTTCAGCTAGGTACTGGAGCACACATTTAGTGGCAACATCAGCATTGGCCAATGCACTTTCAAAAAAATTTGCATGATTCTGGGTAAGAGGCTTAAGTACATCACTAAAACATGGCCAGAGGGCAAGAGACAATTTCCACTTTACATACCGTGCTGCTAATAGTTTTTCTGATCTCTGTAATGGAGTTCTGAGGGCACAAAACACAATTAAATTAGAAAAAAAAATCATAACAAAGCACTTAGTGCTGCAGTATCATATCTTTGCATGATGGAATTCCCGTAAAAGGGCAGCTACTCAGTTTATTTACTTCCAGGAAAAATTATTTTTTCCTGACAAAAGCAAAGCCCAGCCCCATGAAACAGTCAGGTACAATTTTATCTGGTGACTGTGTAGGAGTGCACAAACAGCTGACAGCTGGATCAAAGAAAGCACTGCCACACCCACTTTGTAAATGATACTGTGGTTATAGAAGAGATGTTTTTAAAAGGCAAGAAAAGCATGAGGAGCTAGTTAAATAGATGAGACCTTGTCCCTTTGCCCCAGGTTAACCATTCATTACAAGGTGAAGAAGACACATTGACCTTGCTGGAGCCCATGAGCAGATTGTCATTGATTGCATCACTGCTATGGCATAAAGTTGTATTTCAGAAATATTTCTGAGCAAAAAATGACACAAGGATTATTGACAGACTGTCAGAGGCTAAGCAGAACTCCATCTTACCCCACTCAAATTCTAGTCTCTGTAATGTAGATGTTTGTTAGGAAAAGAAGGAAAATATAGTTTAACCAACTGAAAAGGTATATTACTATGTAAAATTTGCTATATTTTAACTAGCTACAAATGTATATTACTATGTTGATTTTTTTATGAAGTTGTTAAGGTTGTTGTTTTGGCCCTCTTAATATTGCCATTTGTTGTATTAATGTTGAAAATACTATAAAGAGAAGATTGTAAATAGGGTCATGAAAGGTGTGCCTGAACTAAACTAAGTGTCCTCTCAGTAAGAAAAGAGTGAACACCATTAAAAGGTGAAGACAATGCAAATTAAGCAAAACCCCTGCTGCATTCAGGATAGACCCCAACAAGGTTGTGTAAAATTATTCAAAATATGTAACTGTCATATTTTCTGGAAAAATCCCTTCACCAGGATTTCTTCTCCTGGGAAGCTGAGAAGCCTCAGAGAAAAATGAAAACAATAATTATCTGATTGCTTCTCCTCTGTTTTTCTGCTTTGGATATGGTTGGAGATTGTTTATCCAACATGTGAATTGTTTTTACTTAATAACCAATCACCGTTGGACTCTGAGGTGTCAGTCATGAGTTTTTAGTTAGTATCTTGTTAGCCTCCTGTAAGTATCCTTTCTCTATTCTTTAGTATAATATAATATAATATAATATAATATAATATAATATAATGTAATACAATATAATATAATATAATACAATGTAATATAATACAATATAATATAATAAAATACAATATAATACAATATAATATAATACAATACAATGTAATATAATATAATACAATATAATACAATATAATACAATAATAAATTAGCCATCTAAGAACATGGACTCAGATTCATTCTGACTCATTTTTAGGGGACCCCTAAGAATACTACAAAAACAAGCCTGATGAAGTCCTGAAGCATAAAGCTGTGTGTGTTCTTCCTGGTTCTTGCCTTAAATGCCCAGTTTTAAATTATTTCCAGTAGTGGATCAGTTTTCCCCTGTAAAGCTGGGCAGCAGCTCATCCTCCCAGGCAGCTGGGTCAGCTGCTGGTCACTGGAGCTTTTCTTATCTTCCCCTTCCCTGCAGTCCCCTGTGCTGGGCCTGCAGCAGATACTGAGCAAAACATTGGCGTGATGCCACTGCTGGGGAAAGGCAAACACACATGGTGAACTGCTGGCAGCTTCAATAACTGCCAAAGCAAAATCCAGATTCAGGCATTTATTTTTCAAGGCTTTTCATTAGGGTGGATTTTTGTGTTAACCACACAGAAAATAAATCTGTGGAATAACCAATCAATCATTTCCCTGCTGTACGTAACCCAGATGGGAGAGGACATATGTTTGTTCTTCATTTCTCTTTGATGCAACTTGCTCTTTCCTTTAAAAGCCCGCCTTAAAAAGTCAAGTAATAATGAGTGGTTGAACCTTTTATGACTGGGCTTCACATCTGTCACTCCTGCTAATTTTGTGTGACAGTCTTATTAAAGTTTGACCAGCCTCTGTATGGCTAGTTTTGTTATCACTGAGAATCTTGAAATCAGGGTTCTCAGAGGGTGGTAGTGTCATTGTATCATGTGTTTATTGCCTAACAGGTTTTCAGGTCTTTTTTTGACAGTACTACCAACAATGCTCATGATAAAGACATCTTGGTTGTTGGTCTCTCCATTAGAGCTGCAGAGACACCACCGAAACAGGCTTTTGAGGGGAGCTGTTCCTTCTGTAGTCGCTTAATGTCACATCTGAAAATGTTCAAACTCTGTTCTCTGTGTCTCAATGTTGAGCTGGCTCACCCCATTCTACAGCAGCTTAAAGATTTTTTCAGCCTTAAAGAATCTTGTTTGGGTACAGAAGACCTACATGATGCTCAGTCCAATGCCTCTAATCAATATTTGTTTTGGAAAGTTTAGCTGGAAGTTAGATGTTGTTTTGAAGCAGTGTGTAAGAGCTGGCCAGGGCCTGCAGTGCTTGGAAAAATCTGGATGGGATTAATGGGTTGAGCACAGGAGAGACATTCAGTCCCAAAGTACCAAAAATCATCATCTGGGCATTGGTTGTGCATAGAATAATATATCTTCACAGGTGATCTGGCTTTCAAGCCTTGTAGATTTAATCTTCAATTCTAGTTTATATTTAAAATGTCAGCTGAATTTTATTGGTATGCAGGAAACATTTAATCTTACTCCTTTATCACTGAGAACACATTGCTGGTGATTTAGGGCTTAGTTAGCTTGTAAGAATTGCTTTATGTTGCTGAAGATTATTGGCCATATTCAGTCAGCCTAAATTCTGCCTTACCCTCTAAATCTAGTGTTTCTGACAGGCTTGATCTTGAAAGCTCCTAATTCAATCCCTCTCACCCTGTGAATTACTTTGTCCATAGAAGTAGGCAAAATTTAGGCTTTCAAAATTCTCATTTCTTCTTTAAAACCAGAAGGAGAGAGAGAGAGAGAAGTGTGGTATTTTCAGGGTCCTCCATGGCAGGGAGGAAATGATGAATCTGACTCCATGTTCTTAGAAGGCTAATTTATTATTTTATATTATATTATATTAAAGAATACTATACTAAACTATACTAAGGAATAGAGAAAGGATACTTGCAGAAGGCTTAACAAGCTACTAATGAAAAACTTGTGACTCTCCAAAGTTCAACACAGCTGGATCGCAATTAGTCATTAAGTAAAAACAATTCACATGTTGGATAAACAATCTCCAACCACTTTCCAAAGCAGCAAAACACAGGAGAAGCAATCAGATAATTATTGTTTTTGTTTTTCTCTGAGGCTTCTCAGCTTCCCAGGAGAATGAAGGGATTTTTCAGAAAATATGATGGTGACAGAGAAGCACAGTATAAATATGTTTCTTGTAATCTGTGTATCCACCATTAATAATTGTGTCCATGTAGTGGTACAAAGAAATCACTTGTGGATCTTCAAAAGAAGCTTTTCTAAGAGGAGTGAGAGGGCTATGACAGATGAAAGCAAAAGGAAAAAAGTGAAGGCTTTCTGTTACAAACCTCTAGAGTTTACCAAGAAAATATGGTAACAGTTTGTTTCTTGGACTATGGGGCAAAATTAGTTTCAGCTAATACAGCTCTTCTAAAGAAAGGTTTCTGGGAAATTGTGGACCATCAGAGCTGATTGGTCATGCAGGGTTGGTTTGACAGTCACTGCTCAGGGGAATTTGTATACATGAAGGAGACAGAGGCAGCATCAGCTACACTGAGTGGCTTTTATTGTGATGTGCCTTTCAGAGATGTTGTCCATTCCTGGAAACAGAAGCAGAATTTTACAGTAGTACCAAGATGCCTGAAAATGAAAAGACTTTGTTGATGTTAGAAAGCATTTTATAGGCAGGATTTAAATTTCCTAGATCACTTGCATATCCCTATATAAATTCATTTACAACTAAATTTCTTTTCAGTACTGAAAAATCACACATGAAACCTCTTATCCTAATGTTCTAAGATGTTTCAGATGAGCTTGTGTTAGTAATTGAGACTTCTTGTTTGTTGGAAGTTGTTAAAGAAGATTTTGTGTTGCATAGATAATTCTGTAAAAAAACACAAGAAGACAGGCTGCTAAAAGTCAGATGAGGAGAAGCAGTAGGTGTCTGAGTCATCTTCCAGTTTGTCCTCGTGTAACCTCAAAAATGCTTCTGGTTTTCTAAGAAAAGGGCTGTGAAGATGTCATTGCTCAGTTTGAGGAAGATATTTTAAATCCCAAACAAAATACTTTGTTACTCCCATGAAAAGGTCTGAAAAACACAAAAAGAATATTTTGATTAGAAATGGCATATGATCAAGTTTTAAAATTAGAGTTACACTGGAAAAACTTCACTGAAGGGAAAAACATCACAAGGTTGATTACAGGGACATAGTGGGACATAGACCTGGACCTCCTCTGAGCGCTTGTCCAACCTTCCACCTCCCTCCCATGGCTTGGTTTAATTGCCAAGCAAAACTAGGTGGAATTGGAACTACAGAACTTCTTCAAGCTTCCTTCTTTCCCAGACCTGTGGGCTAGGCTCTAGGAAGAATGGCAGCAAATGGTTTTCCTGTTCATGGCAAACAGTGCAGGGGAGCTTGTGCTAGAAGGGTCACTTCTGGCTAATCTCTTGGTGGACCTTGGAGGTTGATAGAAAAGGCAGGATTTTGTCTCAAGAACATACCAGACCACAGAGAAAACACACTTCAGCAGGTACTTGAACAGAAATAAGGATTTTCTGGTGAATGTTTCTTGCTTCTGCTTCGTTTTAGTGGCCAGATTTCAGAACTTCATTTTCTGTTAGCTAGAATCACTCTAAGTGCCTAATTGAAAACCTGGCACTGTGGCAAACTTGAGGAATGGAGAAGACTGTACATTCCTTCCTTTTGCATCTAGTGATGGAAGAAACAAAAAGGCAAGGTCATAAATGTAAGAAATGCAGGGGAGCATAGACAAGTTTCAAATAAAAGTAGATTCTTATTCACAAACCTGTGAAAGGGAAGCAATTTGATTCAACAAATTGGTGTGCAGCATGGTTTAAAACCAAATGGTTTGGTCCAAAACTGAAAGCTTCCATAGTTAAATACCACTTTTGTAAAGATTAAAACCTGTCCACTTAACAGAAATAATGATGGGTTTAGAGCCTGGGAACCATGTCCTTTGCCAAAGAACTGCAAATAGGACTTGTTATGTAAAAAATATTTTTCATAGCCACTCTTTCCAGTGGCAGTGAACTCCTTCCTCTTTGAATTCCTGTTTGACATTGGTCAGATAAATAATTAAAAACTTAATATATACAGTACAAAAAGATTTATTTAATGAGGAAATAGCAAAAAGAACTACCACATCTGTATCAGCTTACATAGGTAAATTTTATTGTACACTTAATGCTGAGATGTGTACCAAATGATTTTTAATACCTCCTTCTCCTCAGGTATGAGTAATTTCAACCACAGTTTATCAGGAGCCCACTCTCTTTGCTGTGAATTGCACAGTGCAAAAGATAACATGTTATTCCCTCCTGCTACCTGCTTGCAATTACCTTTACTTATTTGGGATCACTGAAATAATACATTTCATGTGAATCACAGTTGTTTAATTGCTATGCTGCAGTGGGATAAAGCAGCCCAAATGGAGACCTTATTTTTTTTTTTTTCCTGGATAAACAAAGAAAGCCATGACTTAAAATCCACTGAGGTTGGAGGGGTGCTGTCCATTGATTCCAGTGCCTGCTGAAGTAAAAAAAAACCTGTGTAAGTTATGCAGCCAATATAGGGGCTTTTTCAAACCTCACTTGGCAACTGTCTGCATCTTTAAATGTCAGATACTGTTATAAATGTGGTTGTCAGTGAACTGCCCAAGATAGCATGGGAAAAACACAGAGTACCAAATTTTAGTTGCCTTGTATTTCAAGCCAGTGCTTTAAAAACATCTCCTTTAATACCTGTAGATTTCAATACATGTGTATGGATACAGCCAGGCATTTAAGATATTAAAAAAAAATAATTGTAATTTAAGCAGTAGTTGGACATGAGGTACAATAAAGTTGTTTGGTGTTTGAAGAATTGCGATATCATGCAAATTTTCAGACACAGAAGCTTTGCATTGCCTTGGTAACAGGTAGCTCTCAATTGCTTTCAGCCAATTAAATGACTTCTTAATTTTCAGTTGGTTTCCATTGCAGCGTTGAGAGTATTATTTGAAATCAGCTTTGTGACTGCACAGCTGAATGTGAAGGCTATTGATATCACTTGAAAGAAGTCTGCAAAAAAACCACTCTATGGATGTGTCTGGTTAAAGAATTTGAGATGATTTCTCCTTTGGTTGTAATCAGAAAATTATGAAATCTCTTGCTGAGTGGTGAGAAGGAAAGAAATGGTGCTGAATGTCCTGTAGAAATTCTTGATGTGCTATGCCTGGATGCAAGTTTGTTTGGGAACATATTAGGAAGGAGCCTGCTCAGGTTTTCTTTCTGAGTTACAACAGTTTAACAAAATGCTTTGCCTTCTAGATGTGCATAACTGTGAGAAGGAAGAAACAGCCAAAACAAGCTGCTTGCTTAGCTCTGGAGGTTAATGAAAATTTATATGTACATGTATGTTCCATGTACAGGTTCAGTGTAGCCATGATATTTTCTGGAAAATCCTTTCCTTAGGATTTTTTCTTCTGAGAAGCTGGGAGGCCTCAGGAACAAAATGTAAACATTGATTATCTGCTGCTGTGGAATGCAACAGGTGGATCTGTGATTGGTCTCATGTGGTTGTTTCTAATTAATGGCCAATCACAGTCCAGCTGTCCGGACTGTCTCAGTCAGTCACAAGCCTTTGTTATTATTATTTTTCTATTCTTAGCTAGCCTTCTGATGAAATCCTTTTTTCTTTTAGTATGGTTCTAACATAATATATATGATAAAATAATAAACCAAGCTTTCTGAAACATCGAGTCAACATTCTCATATCTTCCCTCATCCTGGGACCGCTGTGAACACCACCACATTGCAGGGCTGGGGAACTTGAGGTTAGAAGGCAACTGCTGTAAATTGATCTTGGGCAGCTGATTTAGTTCAATCCTTTCCCTGCTGCCATCCCCAGAGTGCTGTGAGTCAGCCCCAGCCTGTCCTTTTCCAGCCAGACCCATCCACAGTGAGGAATTGTGTGCAGCCCTCCATGGCAGGCTGTGGGTAACCAGGCACGGGCAGGGAAGCAGCAGCTGTGCAAACCATGCCTGGCAGTGCAGGACTCCTGCAGGACACTGCCTGTTCTGGTCTAAGGCACTTAGAAGCTGCATTCTGGGGAAAACATCATGAACACCATTCAGTTGAAAAAATTCCACACAAGTCGAGGAAAAAGTAAGGATGAAACTATGGCATTCCGTACAGCAGAGATGGAAAATCACAGACTTTAATTCATATTTGCAGCAAACACAAATGTCTAATGCATTAGAGTTCTGCCCTAAATTTGGAACACAGATCTATCTCCCCTGCCAACAAAAATACCTGATTAATGATTAATTAGTAATAAAAGGTAAAACAGAAGTCCTAGCTCTTCATGAGTCATTTGTTTGACTAAGGCTATAGATTTCACACTATAGCTGTTGTGGTTTGCACAGCTTTAAAAATTGCATATATTCAAAATATTTTCCTGGAATTCAAAGACCTTTTTTCATGTTTGTTTTAAAACTAATTCCAGTTCTTTTCTGATAAAGTAATTAGGGAAAATTTAAATTTTATTAGCTCTATCTCAGATTAAATTATCACAGTCCTTGCCAAACTAATTACTTAGGTACTATATGTTGTAAATTAGCAGCATATGAAAGAATTTATATTTCTTTTCCCTGAAGTGTGTGTTTGGATGTATTGTAACTATTTCACTGTGTTAAGAACAATAAAATATGCATTGTTTGGGTTTTAAAAAATGTTTTATGAGCTCAATTACTTGAAAAAAATAAGAAGGATTTATTGTAGTAAAGCTTCTACCTCTATTCACATGAGATCATCTTTCCAAGCACAGAGAGTTACCTTATATCATCAATATGCCTTAAATATTGACCTTAGAGAGCTCTGCTGCTCTTTATAATATAAATTAATTGCCTAATATCCAGGGTTGACTTTGAGAGATATCTAGGTATTAGTTTTGCATTCACATCTCAGATTTACTTTCCTAAATTTTCTGTGTATTGGCTAAAATTATTGATGGATAGTTCATTGTGCCCTCATAGATACAGATATTAAAAAGTATATTTGGACATTTAAATACATTTTCTACTGTGTATATTCACAGTTTCACTTTAGCTTTTCAATTTGGTATACTATAGACATTTAAAAAACAATAAATAAAAGAAGAAATATTTTGGATATCAAGTGTCCTAAAATAAGAAGGTATGATTTATTACTTAAAAAAGTTTAAAATAGAGAAATACATAAAATGACAGTCAAATTTTTGTTTTTTTTAATTTATACACTTTTGCTCCCACGTCAGAAATATGTACAAGCTGGTGTCCCAATTTGGCACAGCCCTTAAGCACATATTTAACCTTCAGGGTGAGATACCCTCATCTAAGTGTGAGTATTAGTAATTGACTGCACCCTCTAGGGGAGCCCAAACCACTTACAACCACCCTGCAATTAATTTCATCTAATTTGTCCGTGTATGTTCATGGTAACAAGTCTGCAAAGTCTGACTGAATGGACAAGAGCTGCTGGAAAAGATTAAATCTCCAAGATGTTCCTTGCCAGGAGTGATGCCCTGTCATCAGCAAGACATGAGTGCAGCAGCTCAGATGTAGTCCTTTGCTTCTCACAGATGAATTGGGAAAAATTCCAGGCTCTCAGTCCTTACACACTGATCTGTTTAGCATTAATTTACACTGGCATTGTAGACCTTTTTCTAGTCAGAGCTTGGTGTCTAGAGGGATTAATTTTCTATAGAAAACAAACATTTGGTTCGGTCACATATTACGTGCAGCTCTGCACTTTTACAAAGAGCAGACCTGGAATATTTCTCTCTGTTCTATTCAGTGAAAACCAAGACTGTTTACATGCTTGTACTTTCAAGGCCTTGCTAAAAGCTTGGTTCAAAAGCTTTTTCTCTTGCTGTGAGTGCAGCTCATTCTTTCTTGTTGACCCTCTGCTTTCTCTGTTAGTTCTCACTCTGACTGATGCATACAGGGAATCTTTCTACTCAGATAAACCCTTCATGGATCTCTATTTAGGGTTTTGGGTGTTATTGTGTCAGCCAATTAGAGTAGGTTCAGCCTTGTGTGAAATTTTTTATAAGAGAAACTAAACGGATTTAAAATGAGGAAAGTGGGGAGGAGGTTAGGGGAAGGCAGGGTCTGGTCTGACACCCACAAACATCCTACACTGATGCTTATTTGCCCTTCTTCAAACTGCCTCTGAAGCTACTTGGTTCTAGAGGAGAAATTTACTTTTCTCCTTTTTTTTTTAATAGTCAAAACTAAGACTGCCTGTTACACTTACTATTTTAAGTGCTGCTTATCTCAAGCTGTTAAGCTACCTCATTTTCTATAAACACATTTCTTCATCATTGTTTTTTCTTTTGCACTCATCTCTGTTAATCAACTGCTCCTTATGTAACATAGACTGTAATGAAAATACATGACACAAACTGCTCCAAGCCACAGATCATGAAGCTCTCGTCTTGCACTTTCCAGTCAAGAAGCATTTTGTTTAAATTATGTGCATTGTGTTCGTTCTCCCTTCAATTAAAGTAACCAGGTAAGGTAATTGGGCACCTAGCAAATGTGGCAGCTGCAGGCAAATAATCATAGCTCCAGCACCTGCTCCCATGGCAACTGATGTGTTTACACTCGCAAAAGTACACATTTTCTTCCTTCTGCACAGTAGAGAGAAAAAAGGATTTAGAGCTACAAGGAAAGAGCTTACAAGGATAAATGTTTAAGCAAGCGGTTGGGAGGAACACTGCTTGTTGTTTGCAGTGAAAATGTAGGGAGTGAAAATATAACAATAAGGAGCTGTTATCAGACAGCAATTAAACATCATCTTCACCTCCTGAACTCAGCGTGAAGAGGCAACTCTCAGAAGCAAATCTCACTCCCTTTAAAACAAATTCCTCAAGAGAGAGGGACACAGGAGGGATTTCAGAAGTCAGTGCTTCACTCTGCTTCTGCAGATGTGACTCCAGTGCTGCTGCAGAAATGCTTTTTTAGAAGTTAAAAACTATTCCTTCAAAGATACCATCTAGAAACATCTCACTGCTACCAGCTTTGGCTGCGGGTTTGTACATCTGCTGCATCTATTTGTGTGTTGCCAAGTGGCAGAGAGAGATGTAGGTGGAAGTTTAGGGCCTGAGCTATGTGCATACAGGGAAATGAAGACGTTTTTACCTTTCCTTGCCTTCCCAACAACACAGCATCCTCTGCTTCTCCTGCTGTAAATCCAAGGCAGCCAATACATAAGCACTATTTTCACTTTCCTGCCCACACATACTCTAAATTTAAATAGAAGGGAGACCTGACCTTTCTGGGAATTCATAGCAAAGGTGTGCCTGATCATGTGGGTGGTTGAAGGAAAACAGCTATAAAACAAACACAGATGAAATTGTAGGAAAACTGGTCAGTGGTAGCAGAGTTGACCTTGCTTAAATTCTTATGAGGAAAATGTGGGCATAAGAGAGCCTTAAGCTCTAGAAATATATCTGTCATATTCTTGCAAAAGATGGTGCTCTGAATGAGTACCTCATAAATAAACATTAAGAAATGCCAGTCCTGTATATCTTAGACTTCTCTTTTCTTTCTGTGAGCTGTTCATCCTAATGAGCACTTATTCCTCTGCACTGTGGCTCTTGGTTGACTCAGAACAGATTCTAGTCACTAGAGTAAAATACCTGGAAAAAGTAATTTATAAGCACTTCCTCAAGCACGGAAGTCTGGACTGAAGAAATAAGCAGTTAAGAGACTTCTGACATTCTGTAATGAGCTGTGATTCTTAAAAGGAAATTTTCTAACAGTGCAGATGAAGTTGAATATGTCTGCTCCTCATTACCATGAATTGGTCAAGCTTGGAGAATCATGTACATGAGGGTTGGGCCAAATTTTGTCTGTTTATGGCTGCAGTTTACCCCAAAGTTATAAAAGAGGCACACCTGTTAGGATTGCAAAGCTCTGCATCCTTACCTGATAAAGAAGGAAGAAATTATATATCCTCTCCATTTAATTACCATTTAGCAGGATTATGAAGGAAGATGTTAAAATGTCTCGGTTTAAGACTGTGATTTGTGATTTAAGCAATGAGAGCTGGTGTTGCAATGAGACCCCCTTTACTTGTATGCAAATTCACTTATGCCAGTGGATCTCTGCTGGGACATTGGTCTCTCTCTGCAGAGATTTCATGGCCAGATTGTGTTTTAAATGTTCCTGTTTGTTTCTTCAAATAAAAAGTTCTGTTATGGCCAAACAGGTGGAGTTCTTCAATAGGATTAAGCACATCAGGATTTAACTCTGCAGAAATTACCCCTGTCTCTGCCATAGGTGGTCTAGGTGATGTGGTGCATATTCTTTTTTTCCTCTGCCTCTTTATCAGATTTTCTATGGATGAAATGTTTCCTGTCTACTTAATACTGCTTAGGAATACTACATGCACTGCAAATGTTTTTGATTTTTTGTGGTCCAGATTATCTGTAATTTTGAGATTATAATATTACCCAAACTGACTTTTAGATTTAATTTCTGCTATTAAAGATGCTTGTCTGCAACCCTTTAGAAGAGCTGTGACAGACTTGCCTTAGTGACTGCTCATAAAATGTCAGTTACATTGAGGTGACATCAAATGAAAACGTTAGATGTAGTACCCCACATAAAGGTAATAGAAGATATTAATATATATCTACCAAAATACTTCATTGATGTTTTAATCACTTTCTAAAAAGATTCTTCTGGGACTTCTTTTTTTTAAATCACTTTGTCCATATTCAGTCATTTCTGCACACTTCAAATACATTATTTCAGTGCAGTCTCAGTGGGAATAGTGTCACTGCATAAAGATGTACAAAAGAAATTTATGATATTTAGGAGGACTGAATCTATTACCTTACTTAGGGAAAAACTTATGATGAGCTAATAAAAATCTCTTATTATTTCCTAATACAGGAAGGACACCAGAGTAATATGAAAAAAGGCCCTACAAACTATAGACTAACTAGCTCCATCAAGGTGTAAATATTTTGCAAATGGTATGACGTTTTCAGTTTCATTTTGGAACAGAGAAATTGTGGCAAATTTAAAAAGTCTTCCTGCAGAGTTTTCTAGATAAAATTTGTATGTAATTTCTATGTAGGTTTTATTTCAAAGAAAAGTATTCTACAGTAAAGTCAACAATGAAAAATGTTGCTTGATAATGTATTTTCTTGTTTAAATTTCATGTTTCAAATTTGATGTGTCAATCATTAGTATGTCTTTTTCAAGAGTTTTACCTCTGCCCAAATGACTTATGGCTTATTCAATTTGTTAGCCACTTAAAGTAGTGTAAAACAGGGTAGAGAAATAAAGGATAGAAGAGCCATTTAATTTTTGAAATGCAGTTGGAGATATTTTTTGTGTTATCTAGCAAAAGCTGAAGTAAGGTTTATTTAAGAAGTCAGTTCTCATACCAGAAGTGGTGTGAGGAGGTGATCTTTGTGTGCCTGTATTTGAGGAGTACAGTTCCCTGCCAGAACAAGGGTGCAAGCTACTGCTGAAGCATTCTGAACATACACTGGAGCTTCCACAAGATCAAATAAAACATGAAGCGGATCAGTGAGAAAAAATTTACAGTGTGGCTTTTTGATCTGAACTTACTTAATTTATGGAAATACACAGATTTTTGTGAATTTTCAGAATGCCCTTTTTCACAATATGTATTATTTGTGAATCTGTGCTGACACAGAGTGCCAGTGTGGGAGAGGAACCTCCAAAAAAGAAAAGAAAAACCAAAAGCATAAACTCACTAACACTTGCACTAATGTTTTTTCAGCTGTAGGAAGCAGCCTCCTCTCTCCCAGCCCCAGCTCAGTTATTCTAAGCATATTGGATCAAACAGGACATTTGTGTCATTCCAGGCTCAGATCAGCAATTCAGGCAGCTCAACAAGTGATGCATACCTAATTATGTTGTAATTGAATCATACATCAATATCTTGTGCTATCAGTGCTCAATGTAATCCCAGTCAACATTATTCTAATCATTTAAATGACAACAGTGAGGATACTATGAAGGCAATAGAATTTCACTGTATGGCTCTGCTCAATGCTCTTGCAAACAAATTTTCCCTATAAATGGATCAAGGAAGGACAGGAGCTCTGCCCTTGGGTAAGGGTGTGCAAATCCCCTTCTGACTCTAAACTGCTCAGGAAGGTGAAAGGATGTCTTCATTTGAGGTAAAGTTAAAGTAAAAAACAACAAACTCCTCCATTTTTCTTCTCCCATCCTCCAGAAGCTGCAGTCCCAGCATTTATTTCTGTTTTTGTTAGATTCAAAGGTCTTATCAATAGTTTAGTAATATTACTGTAGGCAGGCTAATGGGATCCAAGTTGAATTAAGGACTGTATTTAATTTAGTTTGTTTACCAAAAAACCTGAAACAACCAAGAAACTTAATACAGCCCTTCATCAAACATGTTCCTATTAAAAGTGGCATTTGCCCTATATCTGGAAAAGGCAAGGGACTTTGCAATACTGAACTGTGCATGAGTCTCTGCTGGAAATGACCTTTCCAAAGCCTTGTGTCTCTGTTGCATCCTGAAGTTTTCTTCGTTCTGTTATCTTTGAAAGGCTGTTCCCCCTCAGGATAAGTCAGGGTACATCTCCTCTATGGTCAAAAATGTGTGGGCCTATTTCATAGCTCCCCTTTTGACCTTTTCCTCTGCGGTTTCACTGGAACTCTATACCGTAAGACCTCCATAAGGCTCAGGAGACCAAAAATCAGTGGAAAATGGGTTTTAGAGGAATAGAGAGAGATGACCAGAGCATAGCAGCTGCATTTGGTTGTCTCCATCCCTGATGAAGGGCCTGTTGTGGATTTCCAGCCACAACAGCCCCTCAGGGCACTGCTAGTGAAGTCCTTTTGTCTGTCATTCTGCTGAGAAATCCTGCTCACAATTCCATAGAGTGTATTTCTAAGCTCATGGATATCCTGTGCAGCTCAGTTAATATTTGGAATCTGCTTTCTGAGAGAAAGTCTCCAGGCTGGAGTCACTGTCACTGCCATTTGCTGATGCACAGGGACCAGCAAGTGCAGTTGAGGTTAATTGAGCACCCAGGCACTGTGGGCTTTGCTTCACACCACATGAAAGAAAGATGAGAAATAGGCTCAGACAGTGTCCAGAGCACAGAAAGGAAATACCCAGTTCTACAGAGGAGCTTAAAATCTTCATGGGAACATTTTGAAATTTTTATACCTTGAAGCATCAGAAGGCACAAGAAAGGCTGTTTCTATCTGAGCTTTCTTCTTCTTCTTTATTTATTTATTTTTTTTTTTTAATTGTAACAGGAGCCAGTGTATTATTGGAAGAACATGAAGGTTTTGTCTTACTGGAATGTATCAGCTCAGCTGAGGATAAATTTCAGAAAATGGAGCAATTTCATTTGCTGTCACAGTGTTAAGGATTATATACCTTTTTTCACTTTGGTAGAAGCAAAAGTATTTTCCATATTTTGACAGTTGTCAGCAAAAGAAAAGGTCTTAAGATTGTTGTTCCAGAAATAATATTAATGCTTTTTTATGAGATGTTCTGTTTGCAACCCAACATTTGACAACCCACAAGGATTGTAAAACTTTCTCTTCACACAACATGGTCTTATGATAAAACTATTGGTAAATTTGATGCTCTGACAAAAACCACTCCCTCACTTGCTCCAGAAAGTAATGGTGCTTTGATTTTTAGGGAAAATGTCTTTACTTTCTGAGTAAATATTGCCATGGCAGTTACTTGCATATCATCATCCATACTAGCTTAAGACTGAACTGATACAACTGCATCTGCCTGAGGGAATAATAAGAACTGCCCTAAATTCTCCCTAGAGTTCTCTGGGTTATAAAGATACAAAGGTATAAAGGCATAAAGGTGAGACCTTTTGTGACAGTGTTCACAGGGGTTCTTGGATGAGGGAAGAGACAAGAATGTTGACTCCATGTTTCAGAAGGCTTGATTTATTTTTTTATGGTATATATTACATTAAAACTACACTAAAAGAATAGAAGAAAAGGTTTCATCAGAAGGCTAGCTAAGAGTAGAAAAAGAATGATGACAAAAGCTTGTGTCTCGAACAGAGTGTCCAAGACAGCTGACTGTGATTGGCCATTAATTAGAAACAACCACATGAGACCAATCACAGATCCACCTGTTGCATTCCACAGCAGCAGATAACCATTGTTTACATTTTGTTCCTGAGGCCTCTCAGATTCTCAGGAGAAAAAATCCTAAGGAAAGAATTTTCCATAAGAGTTGTCTGCAACAACCTTTGAGGTCTGTCTAGTGATGAAGGTGGTTCAAAGTTCTGTAAATCACAACATTTGAAGCTGGTTGGCTGCTGCAAACCAGTTCACTGTCGCATCTATGCATGTGACTGTTAGGAGATTCTCAGACTCCTCAGGGAAAAAACAAATTAAGCCATTCCCAGAGGCACATCCCTGAAACCCAGTGGCTCCACAATCAAATCTCACAACTGCTGCTCAATTGTAACCCTTACCACAGAGCCACTGCTGCACTCCTGCCTCAGAGGGGGAAATTATCCAAAGCCTGTAATCTTCAAGTGTGCTGTAACTCTTGCTGGCATTAGTGGGAGGTAGTGGGAACCACAACCACCTAAGATGACTTTACTCCAGTCATAGGGATGATTTAACCTGTCAACAAAAGGACTGTACCCTGCCTGAGGCCAGGCTGACTGGGCAGGAGAGGATCTCCAACAGCTCAGCTGCTCTTTCAGTCAAGTGTTGCCCACTTGCTCAGTGCCAGCATTTCAGAGACAGTTCCAGACAAATGCAAATGTCCTGCAGGCAGGTGTTTATTTGAATTTTCATCTCTTCATCTATATAACATGCTTTGAATGTCTCTGCAGGCTATTAATAGGCATGGGGATGTCACTTAAACTACAATAAAACCAGAACTGTGTGGCTTAAGGAAATGGTTGTTTGCAGGGAAGGCAAGGACTGATTGGCTTTTGACACTGATCACCTTGCTTGTGGCTAAAAACAATTCCTAAAAGGAGGGACACACAGATATGGGAAATATAGAAACCTATCTTTGCTTCTACTGTAACTACTGAAAATATGAGGAAAATTATTGAACAGCCATCCTGAATTTTCTTTTTGTTAGAGGCAAAACCAACATTTCAAGTGCTATTGTTAAAAATGCTCTTGCTTGTTTGGTGAATAAGATGGGACACAAAAGGGGTCATTTGGCACCAACTCAGTGCAAAGGCTCTCTCAGATTTTGTTTTCCCAGTTCAGAAAGACACTCATGGCTCTAAGTTGCTCATATTAAGCTCGGCTACTTTCCTGTTGGTCCCTTGGCTTTTATTATCCATTACTTCAGCTCTAACAGCTCTTGCCTGCCTTTTATTTTGACAGACTGCATTGCTTGGATACTAATACTGTATTTCTTTTGAATTTAATCTGCCAAAATGCAACAAAGCTCTTTTCTTGAGTACAATTTCTCCCTTCAGCCAATGACATTCCTTCTTTACAACAAGCTGTATAAGTTACAAACTTTTTAGAGATTGTAACTTTGTTATAGGAAAGGGACATAAAACAGTCAGGTTTGAAATATTTACAGCTGAAGGGAGTGCAGAATGGGTAATCAGTTTTCTACCAGAATTGGATATAAGATCAAATTATAGAGATGTTAATGGGACCCTTTATGGTGTTAGAAAATTTCCTGCCACTTTCTCAGACCGGACTTTGCTTTCCTCCATGGCAGACTTCTTCCATCTTTGTGTACTTTCACATTTTCAAAGTGTAAACGATTTACAGATGGCCCAACAAATTCTAAGTTAAATTACACCCAGTGCTGCATTGAGTCATAATACTCAATGCTTTCTATCCATCACCTTTGAATTTATTGCAGTTTCATCCATCCATTTAAGGGCTAAAGCCTTCTGTTCTTGGCATGTTTCTTAGAGGTTTTTTGGAAAGTTTGATTCAAAACCAATTTATTTACTTTTAAGAATGAAATATAAAAATGGGCTGTGTTTCCCAATTATTTTGAATGGCAGTGGTTCTTCAAGAATTAAGATAAGAAAAGTGAAATTCAACAAGGTTAAGCTAGGGCAGTTTCTTTCATCCTCACTATGCAAATACATTTGAAATTGTTGATAATCATCTGTTGATAATCTGTGCAAATACAGAGAGATAACACAACTGTATTATAAGTATTTCTTCACCTTGCTTAGTTTATTGATTCATCTTTAAATTCTTACATCTAAGTAATGGCAAAATGTATTTTCTTTTAAAAATTCTCTTTTTCCTTGTCATAACAATTTTTACCCTATGAAAAGAACATTGTATGGAAAGTAGGGAAAAAATGCAACATTCTCAATTGTGAATGTAACAATTCTAAATGTGATATTTAAATTAAGTCAAAATTTTTCAGAATAAGTGTACTTATCCTTACACTTATAGTTGAAATTCAGGTTGAAATATATTACTTGCTCAAATTATTTTGGAAACTAAATACATAGATGAGCTGGACTGCACTGAACAAGACCTTGAAAATATAAATATCAGTTCTCCAAGATAAGCAAATTTTACAGTTATTGAAATAATCTATCATTATTATTGCTGCTAATGAAATGCTGAGATTTCATCAAGTCTTCAAAAAGTAGTCATTTAATACAATATTGTATATCATTTCATTATTACAAAACTGTTCAGGCCTCCTGAGGAAGATGGAACACATTTTTTTCTCTTTTGTTTTGATTTTTAAAATTAATTAGTGAATGAAGTTGAATTCAACATGGACAAAAAAGTGACCTTGACCAACAAAATCCATTTAATATCTTTGTCCCCTTCTATGTGTTCCACCTATCTGGCATTGATTTATAAGGAGAGCTTGCAGAGAGCTGTTGCTAGGGGACAGAGCTTTTGTAGGCCCCCATTAAAATAATATTCCTGAAGAAGAAAAGTAATTTACATGTTTCAAGTGCTGCCTACCAAAAAAAAAAAAAAATTAATCAAGCCCAAATAAGTTATAAAAGGGAACAAGGAAAATCTGTATAAATAAAAACCCTTGTGCCAGGGACAAATAAAAGAGCACAGGTCACGTATTCTGATCTAGATGCTAATCCTTTGCAAGCTGGCAGACAACCTTGGTGATTTTTTATTTTATTAAATTCCTTCCCAATTTATACCTCATAACCAAGGTCAGAATATCTAGAATGAATTTTACCTACCATATACATTTACTACTTCCATTTAACAGAATAACTTTGATGTTAACCAAAGTGCCAGTCTCCAGGGTAAAAGCCATAGGAGGGAAGAAAAGTGTCAAGACCACATCTCCTTGTTCCCCAAGTAGTCAGATGCTTTCTGAGTTGTTGCCCTGGAGGGGAGTCTGCCTTACTGGGAAGAAGCACCCCTGTGATGGGACTTTTTATAGGTGTTTATGTCCAATTTTTTAGTTCCTCTTATTTTCTTTTTCTTTTTTTTTTTTTAACTGCTCCATGTGTATAAATGCATCTGAAACCTTTCTTTTATTAAGCTTTTTTACATACATTAGAAATAAGATGGAAAAGGAGAATGATATTGAACAAAATGTTCAGAGGAAAAGGATAATTTTCTTTCATGGGGGGAAACTGAAATTAATTGTTTGCTTTAATCTTTGTGGAAAAGGTAGATTGTGCTGGATACCTTAACATTATTTTTAACAAGTTGCTCAGAATTCAGGCTGGAGTAGAGAAGAGAATAGTTCAGGGAATATTTATGTAAAATTGTTACATTAAAATTCTCAGGATTTGATGAAATTCATTCCAAGAAATGAGCCAAAGTAAACTCTCAATGATTAATGATTATCTCTAGAAGATGCAGACAGGAAAGATCCTAGAGAAGGAAGGAAAACAAAACCTTTCATAACTTTTTCTAAAAGGAGCCAAGGGATTATAAATCAAGCAGTCAGATTTCAGTTCCTGGAAACAATATGGAAGAAATTACTGAGGTAATTTTAAGTACCTAAAAAATATAAGGGTTGTAACATCAGGCAACAAGGAACTGTCAAGAAAGAATCACATCAAATTTTTCTGATTACTTTGTTAAGGATGGTGGCAGCCTGGTGTAGAAAGGAGAAAGCAGTAGATATAGATATAAATTAACTCTAATATTGTCCTTAAAAGTTTTTCCAACAGCAGAATCTTATAAATTTAGGAAATATGGCATGCATGGATTTGCCTTTGGGTAGCTATAAAAGTAGTTGAAAACTTCATAATCAGTGAAACCACATCAAAAATGGAAGACATGCTGACTTAATCCCCTTAAGCATTTGGTCAAATTCTACTTGGTATATTCATGAAAACTATGAATAGTGGAATGGAGACTATGCCTTTAAATTTATGGCTTGTGCAAAAATGAAAAGAGTTTTAAGTATTTTGGGGAAAATGCTAAAAATGCTTGTGGCAGTTTGGAGAGTTGATCAGAAACCTGAAAGTTTGCGGCCAAGTATTTATGAACCAACGTAAGAAAAAAGAAAGCAAATTAAAATTTGAAACAGGATATTTTTCCTTTAAAGAAAGCAAAGAGTACAGTGAAAAAAGATATAGTAGGAAAGTACTTTTCATTTTACATTTATGAAGCAGAAGTTTATACAGAAAACAACTAGTTACACTCCTCACTTAACTCCAGAGAAGCCTTGGAATGTACATCATCTCTGTTTGGGAAATGCATTTTTAAGGCAAAGTGAAGAGAATCCAGCTGTGTGAATGATGGGTTCAGAAATCACCACCTGGGAGGGACCTGGTTCACTGGGAGGTGCCAGAAGGTGACTTGATCATATGTGATTGATCATTTAGTGATCATTGCAATATCAACAATCAGGAAATGTTTTCCAAGGACTGGAGAAATCAATTTGTCTTTTATCACAGGTGATGATGATTTTGGATGCAAAAGCTTAGGAGATTTGGGAGGATGGTGAAGCATAAGGCTGGATAACCTGAAGATACACAGAGTTTGCTTTTCAGAGAAATTGTAAAGATCAGGGCATGGTACAAATTATGAAGGGTGGTCAAGGCCTGTATGATCCTGGTTTTGGTGGGGAAATCACTTTAAATGATCCCTGGGGTGCTCTTTGAGTCCAGCAATCACAGAACAATGTCTGAAAAGAAGTTAGAGAGGATTCATTGCTGCTCATCTGGAAGAACCAATGCTGAAGGACAGAAAAAAATGTCAATCTAAGGAAAAGAATATGAGCTTTTGAGGTGTGGACTCACATTGTTTTATGAAGGAGCACAATAATCTCTTTTCAATATTAAACTTGTCAACTTTCAGAACCTATTGGTTCTTGCCACTTCTCTGAAATCTGTTACACAACTAGAGGATATTATGCTTTTATCCTAATTTTTAAAAGCAAGAATATTTTGAGTTTTCTGTTAAAAAGTTCTGATGACAATCAATTTGTTACTTTCTTTACAATTTTCTACATTAAATTCTCATGTGGTAGTTTTCTGACATTTGCAATAACTGAATTAATTTGTAGGAGTGAGATCAGGTTCAGAGTGAGGGGGTGATGGAGAAGAAAGGGGTAAGACAATGTACCCCATATCTGAATGCCAGCTCTCAAGCTACTGCTTTGCCTGGTCACAAACAAAAACCAGTAATGAACTGAATGTATTAATTCAATTTATATGATTGATTAATCTCTGGCTGTCAAATTATGTGTTTTGCAAAAACCTGAATGTGGATTGTCAAACTGTCCACCCAGGAAGAAAAAAGCTTTTTACTTACAATGGGCTAATGATTGTTTGACAATTTAATTATACAGCAGGGGAATTCTGAAGTGGAAATAGGGTATGGATGCAAGTCTGCTTATCCACACTGAAGTTTACTGCTTTGAGCTGAATTTGAAGACACAGCATATTGTATACAGAACAAGTTTCTCACTCCACACATTCCAAAGAGCTTCTTGGATGGGTACAGAAAAGGGGACTGTTCAAATTTGGTCTGAAGCTAAGCTGACCAAATTTGCTTCTATACCTGACACTGGACTCCATAAATTTTTACACCTAACTTGTCATTTATAGTTTCTTTTAAAAGCCAATTTTTTTTTTTTTTTTGCTGTAACTTCATTAATGCTTTGTCTATAGAAATTTTCAGTTAGTTGGTTGGCATCCCACATTTCATCTGTATGGTGTCTCATTTTAAAACCAGGGTTCTGGCCCAGACTTTCTGTGGCCAGAACATGGTGTGTTTTTCTAGGGCATCCAAAGAGTGAGGTGCATCTTCTAGATCCTCAGGATAGCTCAGGAGATGGTTATACAAGAGATCAGGAAGAGCTCTGGTGATCAGCATGACTAGGAAAGTTTGGCCTTAAACAGCAGGTTTGAAGAAGTGAACGCATCTGGAAAATTATTCATTAAATTAATCACTTCAAAGCTTCTCTAGCTTTTTTTTTGCTTCGGTGATAGACTTGCGAAGTGTTAATTTTAAAGGAAGCTTTTTTTTACCACAGGGTAAAATTCACAAATTCTGTGTCTCTGAGTTCAGATCAACTCGGTTCATGAAGATTGCAAAACAATTATCAGACACTAAATCCTCTTTTACACTGACTTGAACTATTTTTAAACCAGTGACCTAGAGAGGACAGTCTTGCTAAGGTGCTGTTAAATTCCCTTTCATTGCCAAGATTTTCCTTCTTGACAAAGAGCAAGGAGCTGAAAAAGTTTGAAATCAAACATTTAACTCAAATCTCCTTAGACACAAACACATTCCATTGCCTTTGAAACAGGTGTAGTCTTCCTTTGCTCTACAGTTTAAATGGGGAGCATAGAAACAGTGAACATTAAGCCTTTTTTCCAAAAGACAGAATTTTTTGATCATGAAGGACAATTCAGATACTGAAATCCCTTTCTGTTAAAAACAGGCACATCTCCACATGTCTTGTAAGCACTGATAACTTCCAGATGGCACTGCTGACTCTCATAGTCTGGCTGTGTCTGGGAATCCACAGCACAAGCTGGAGAAAATGTCTATTGGCACCTGTGGTACAGCTGAGAAAGGTGCTGAGAACATCAGGGAAAAGGATCACTTCTGCACTGTATTCATTTACTTGAGATTTGTGTTTTAGTATAGAGTTTTAGATCCTATTCAGGTACTCTAATGTGTTGACAAAACATGAAAGCCCTTTCAAAACCAATTTGGATAACATCATAATAATAATGTAATAAAAATTGAAAAATGCTAAGTGCTACTGTGTGATCTGAAAAGCCAGATTCTTTGTTTTAACTTTCTAATTAGACTGCTTCTTCAAATAAAATAACCCTGAAGAAGAGGGTTATTTTTACTGATTGAAAAGTCAAGTTTTCTAGACAATGGCATCAGAGGATTGCATGCAGCATATTCTCTCTAGACTTCTCAATGAGATGTGCCAATTAATATCTGTATTGCCTTTGTCACCTTACAGTCCTTGCTGACTACACCCATATTATTAACACTAGAAAAAAGTCACATTCTTCCTTTAGAAACAGAAAGAGAATTGTGCTCTGTAGAACTGATGGAAGTTATTTATATTTTCCTGCAGTGTGCCAGCATTCTCCAGTCTTTGTGCAAGTTTTTCTCCAGATGTGCTTTCTAAAGCGTGTGACAGGACTTTGGATGACTTTTTACTTGTCCTGTCCCTTAGGAACAGCTCCCCAGCTTTCAGAGATCCACAGAAGGGTTGAGGTTGAAGGGGTCTCTAGAGGTCCATCTTCCCCAAATCCCTGCTCCAGCAGAGCCACCTAAAGCAGGCTGCACAGGACCAGATCTTTTGAATATCTCCAAGTGTGGAGACTCTGCAACTTCTCTGGGCAACCTCTGCCAGTGCTCAGCCACTCTTAAAGTAAAAAAGTGTTTCCTGACGTCCAGTGGGAACTTCTGTGTTTCAATTTGTGCCCACTGCCTCTGGTCCTGTCACTGGGCACTGAATAAAGCCTGGCTCTGCCTTCTTTGCACCCTCCCCTCCTTTGTGCTATTGGAAAATTGGCTGAGGGTGTGCTTTGTCCCATCATCCAGATCATTGATGAATATGTTAAATGGGTTCTATTTATTAATAAAGCCTGGGCAAGCAAAATGTACAGATTTTCATTTTAGAAGGGTGCTGCTATAAGACTGGTAGAAAAAACAGTGATAATTTTGTGTAAATCTTTTCAGGATTCATGAGATGCAGTGATGGAGCAGAGGAGACAATTTCCTTTTAATTGAACCCTCTTTTCTCCCAAACTAATTTTGGAGTCTTGTTTGGAATCACTCAGAAATTTGTCGCTCTACACAAAAAAGGGGACCTTGGGAATCAAAAGTGTTCCAAAATGAAGCTAATTATGCAACACTTTTTAATGAGCTCTTTTTGATGAATAACTGGTGTCTCTTGGGCTAGCTGGTAGACATTTTGTATTGAGCTAGACCTTGTTCATGGGTTTCATTAATAGTATTAACTTGTCTTTTTTTCCCCCCTGGAAATTCCTAGATCCAGTCTTTGTATGATCAGGAAAGAACAAGTTGGAATAACAATTGGTAGTTAGATAGCTCTTCCTCTCATTTCTATAGACTTGTCCTATAAATCATAATCTAGATAATTAGAGTCTAGGCTAAAATATATACTATAATCTAGTACTCATTCAAATTGGATTATCCATGGCTAAATGTCATGGGTTTTTTTCTGTTAACTAGTATAATTGAGAATATCATTGGCTGTACTTAGGACTTTCTTACCTTTTCTCATTAAATAATCCTTTATCATATTAGGTTTGGTGATTTTAGAGTGTATCTGTTTTCTTCCAGTAAAAAAGTGTGAAATTTGAGTATACTGTGTTGAAACAAATAGACAGAAAATAGACAGAAAGTTTAGGGAACACATATTTTTTCCCCTTTTCTCTTTCAGTGGTCATCTCCAAACTCAGAATCCAAGGTGGCTTCCTAAAGAAAAACTTCAAAGTTAGTTTGTTCAACAGGACAAGAAGAGACTCTGTCCAACATGAGCATTTGTGTTCAGATAATTACATTAATGCGCTCATATCCCTTCTCATGGGTTAGACAATGTGGTTGAAGTGGTCCTCCTGTCCTTCAATGTTTCACTTTATGACATGAAAAAATTTTAAAGGAATACCCAGAAAGAAAATCCATTGTAAAGGCAAATTGTATTTTTTCCATGAGTTTAGCTCCCCAAGATCAAACCTTCTACATTGCGTCTGAATTCTGTTTCAAAATATTTTTAAAGATTTTTTTGACAGCTTAGAATTAAAAAACAGTTTGTGAGTTTGTTTCTTTTGGTCAGCTTCTTGGAAAAAATTTTCTAAACAATATGAATTTCTGTGAGTATTTTGTTTGATTGGCTTTTTGTTCATTTTTTGCTTTGTTTTCCTTACTGAACAGAATGAAATCAGTAAAAAGAGTGATGCCCTCTAAATTAATGTGATTTCTTTTTCATTCTTGAGCAGTCTGGTCACACAAAGATCATTTAGTAACTAGTAGCATTTGTGGTACAGCATTTTGTGACATCAGCTAGGCCAACAATTTTTAATTTAGGATGTTAAATCAAATGGTTTGAATCTGTCAACATAAATGATTGAACTTGTCACTGCAATTAAACAGCAATAGTCCAGAATAAGCAAGCCATGATATATTGTCAATATAATGGCTTGGTTGTACAAAGATATTGGTAAAAATTAATATTTTGCAACCTTGATTAAAGGATTTTCCCTCCATTTAACTGATTTATCTCCTCATCAATTTTCTTCCAGTGTTATTCTGACTTGATTAATGAAAGTATTTGTGTCTGAAGTCCCAACTGTAAACAATCTAAACTCATATTAGGAAGGGAAAACTGGATTTTACCAAGGAGATTTAGATATTAACATCATTTAAACTGCTTAGGGATTTTTAAAGTGAACTTCACCTATGAGCCCTCTGCATTATGAGGTAATTTAACACATGTATGTGGCTCAAGGGGCAGATTTGGCAGCAAGCAATATTAAATTGGTTATTAAAGAAGGTAGTGGGCACCATAATCAGCAAGGTTAAAGTGATTTAGTGAAACTTTTCTCTAAAATACAAGCGTGATTTCAAGATTGAAAATAATGTGGAGAGTTGCTCTTTTTAAACACGTGTCCTCTTCCTTAGCCCAGTGCAAGCAGAACAAGAAAATGATCAAGAGAACTTCAGTCAAAAAGAAAAATGTGGACACAATGAAAAGAGTGTGTGATGTTGCAGAGCAAGGGCTAGAAATACATAGCTGACCAGGAAATGTAGTTTGATAGTCAATTATTTGCTGTTATAAAAACAAAGGGATAACAAGAATATATTTATAATTCTGAAATGAAACGTATGAATTGTAGTTTGATTGCAGTTTGTAGACCAAAGCAGCTGGGTGATTTAACAAGGTCAAATAAAAGGCTTCCTGGAATTATTGGCTCTTCCCTCTGTGATACAGGGAACAAAGAAAGATATTCTTCATAAAAGTCTGTCTTGAAAAGTTCCTTCAGTACCCTCATTATTCCCAGACATGATCTTAGGCTCTCATGTCCCTTGCTGCCCTTCCTCTTGTGCTTCAGCATGAGCAATTCTCATGTAGCTGTGTTCTTTGAATGATAAGAGAAATCCACTAAGTCAGTGTGCTTCACAGTTTGATCAATATCATATGATTTGGAATTGTAAAGTTAATTTTAAAATATTTTCTGCACCATTTTGTCATAGCAGTATATAAAATAAATCCAAAAGTATTTGCTGAATGTCTACCTGATACAAAGTTCAGCATTTCACCGAAAAGTAGACTTTCATTTTTTGGACACAATGCAGTACAGCATGAACTTGTAAATATCCACCAAGAGACTTAATTACCAAAGGAAATAGAAGATAAATTTGGAATTGCAGACTCAGGAAATAGAAAGGATCTCTGAAGTCTGCAATAATGGCCGTGGAAACAACCTTTCTTTTCCTATTAAATAACAGACTGATGAAGCTCAGCAGATCTGCTCCCTAATAAACAGCTCCACCTTGGGACTAAGAGCCTTGGTAGAAACAACAATGGATGAGTCTGTGCCATCCACAGCTCTTTTGGTAATGCTGGAACACTAATGGATGCAAAACCATAGCAACAAACCTTGGATTCAACACCACAAACCATAACTTACTAGTCAGCCTTTCCAGCATCCTTGGATTGCTCACAGCACAGTTGGTTGCTTTTTACCAATAGCAGCTCCAAGTGATAAAACCTTGCTTGTAATTAATTTTCAATTTACAAAAATGGACTTAAAAGGAAATAAAAAAGTTAATAATTAAAAAAAGCCCTTGAACTGTACACTGCCTCTACAGCTAAAGATGAGCTGTGTGCAGATATCCATACAGAACAGTTTTCTCTGTTCAAAACTGTGCTGCCACAGTTGGCCAGCCTATGTCTGGGGTGTGTTGTGTCTGCCTGCCCCAATTCAGTGAGGCAGGAATTAGTGTCACAAGAGGTGTGACACTCCTCAATCAGACCACAGAGCAACTGGTTGGGGTCTCCACACTCTGCTGCTTTGCTCCACACTTCTTCCTGCTCTGCTTGGCACCAGAACTGATGTTGCCACTGCCAAAATTGATGCTCCGTATCTTCACAACTGACTGACAGAGCAGAAGCCCCCTGGACCAAGGCTTCTCCATAAGCCTGTGCTAACAACTGGCACAGAGCAGCTCTGGAGTGGTGTTCTGGCTAGGAGTGATGTGTTATGTGTCAAAAGGAGAAGACTCATGGGGTTGGAAGAGGCAGTCAAAGAGAATTTGTGAATTCAGATCCAGAACCTGAGGTGAGTCTGATGGATTGATGATGCCCAACACATCACACCCCACAGGAAGGTGCACAGTCCAGCAGGATCCATTGGAGTATCAAGCTGAGCAGTATTATCTTCCAAAATGCTTAATGTAGGGAGAAAGTTTCTGTTTTTTAAAAATAATAACAGATTGCAGCAGGATACAGCTGGTCTATAGAGACAAAAAATCATGAATTGTTAAATATGCAATGAATAGTTCATCCAAACACAGTGAAAAGTAAATCTCTGTAAACAAGACCCCTCAACCTCTCTTTTCCTATCTGTCAAAATAAAAACTGAGTATATTGAAGGTCTTCTAACCTTTACCATAATGATATATCTGTTAGCACACATTTGGAAAACTCTTAGTATGTGACACATTATGAATTTTATCTGTGCATTTTGTTTTGTAAGTTGTTTTGTCACAAAGGCTTTGAAGCACGTAGCTGATCTGTCAAATCCAAATAGCTGCTGGCTGCTAGGGATGTAAAATTCTGCTTGTGTATTAAAATTTTTATTTCCTACTCAAAAGTTTGCTCCATCATTTATGCTGCTGAAATGGCTATTTAGCATCTGGCTCTTGTTGAGTTAATGATACAAAAAAATAGCTGTTGACATTTAAGTAGCCATAATATGCACTTATTATCAAGCAGAGAGGCAGAAATGTTTATGTTTGTTAATTATACAGAGCTTCCTTGTCAGTTTTTGAAAGATTAATCTCCCTTTAGAAAGGTCCTATAATATTTCTTATTTTATACCACATTTGTGAGCAGTGTAGCTGAGCTGTGGTATTGAGTGTCTTGGAGTATCAAGAGCACCACCACATTTGTGAAACCTCTTATTAAAAATTTTTAGATGTTTTAGCAAATTATCTTGGTATACATAATGGAACAAACAAGATTTTAATGATTATCTCCACCCCTTCAGTCCTGGATCTTTTAGAGATTTACTAAATAAACCTGATAAGCCCTATGTTTATAGCTGTTGAGTTGCTAGATTAACCTCCACATTGTCTGTTGTGTTATCACCACAACAACATAAGATTGTGAGATGTCTCCATCCTTGTGCTTCTTACATAGACCCCAGCAACAGAAAATTCAAGCAAGACCACTTTAATGAACATAGTTATTTGAATAAAAACAATGATTTTCCTCTAAAATGATTATTACTCAGCTAACTAAAAATTGACAGACCCTAAGAGTGTGAGCCTCTGGTTATTTTGAAGATGACACCAAGATTTAGAACTCATATCAAGCTCAAGGACAGGAGTGTTGTGATTTTTCAGATGCAGTCTGCCCTCATCTCAGAATGCAAACTAAGCATTTGCATACCCAAATATTAATTTTGCAGATATATTCTTTCTAGGAGTGATAAAGCAAGAAGTGATGAGACACACTTAAAATAATAATGGACTTGAGCAGACAGTTTGACATTGGACTGAGTGCAGAAGCACTTGCTTTTCTTGGAGCCTCAAATCTCCATTTATTTATTTAATCAGATATACCCAAACTCTGAAGAGGAGATTGATTTGTCATATTATCTTGCCCTGAAAATACAACATTTCATTACAAAAAAGACTACTTTCAGGGAATGCAGATTTTTTCTCCTCTACTAATTATACCAGTTCTCCTTCTTCCTCCTTATCTTTCTTGTCCATTTTGAAAGTGTCAGGTAACAAAATTATTGCACACTCTGGAACTAAATTCCTCTACATCACTCCATAAACTCCTGTACTCCATGCATCAATCTCCCTCTACTTGCCTTCATCTCTTCCTCTGATGTCTGAACTTTCATGTGTTTAATTTTCCCAGTCTCTCATTGAGTTGTTCCTCTTGTTTTCTTCTGGGACACTCATTTTCCCCATGGCAGATTGGTCTCTGAATTCAATTTGGCTCTTAGAAAAGTGGTTCTGTCAGGATTTTTCCTGTGCAATGCTCTCACTCTCTGTATCCAGATCTGCCTGTGTGTCTTCACTCTACCAATCCTATCATAAAGTATTCCTTGTCCATTCTCTATAGTTAATGGAAATTATTTGAGGTTTCTCTACCTTTAAATTTTAATAGGAGTGAGTGGGCACAGGAGTTTTGTTTTACCCCAAAAGTTCATGAACCACAGTTCACTATGTGTTTGGTCACAAATTAGAGAGGAGGGTGAACTAGCTATTTTTCCTTTGCTTTTCCCCCCTATTTATTTCTTTAATGTTTGCATCTGTCACAAAAAAAATCTACTCTGTGATACCACGAAAACACTGAAATTTCAGAATGGATTAGCTGCAGCATTGAGCATTTATCATGGTACAAAGAAATGCCAGACAGTTGAATGTGAAACATTACCTCAGTCAGCCAAAAGGATGGACATTGTTTTGTCCTCTGGAAGCCTTCCATTAAGGTTGTTTGTCATTGGCTGGGCTGACTCCAGGGGAATGTTAAAAACATACTTTGTGTCTGTAGAGACTGATTGCTATGTATGTGGATGACATAGGTATTGGTGAAAAATCTAGAGTCACCTTTTCCATAATATTTATGATGCTGCTAAATGAATATGGTAATTTCAAGAGATATAATGAATGATAGCAAACTACAAGTTGTGAGTTGATAAAGGTCGCATCCAGCCTGACTTATGTTTGCAAAAACTGTAATTCAAATGAATGTTTCAAATTTGCTTTACCTATTTAAAAAATAAATTAGAGGCTAGATGATTAGTGCGAGGTAAATAAGGCTTAAAGATTTAGCAGATTTATCACTTCTAAGTCTTAGTTGGGGGAGTTTAAAATTACATGTACTTATTTAATTAAATAAACGTCACTAATGAGTGCTTCATAGTTATCTTTCTGTGTGTACTATATTCATAAAGAGGACTCTTTTTTCCTTTTTTTTGTTTTGGGAAAGCCATGAATTACAAAAAAGAACAGTAAAAATGTTCAAACTTGTTTTTCCCCTAGGAGTTATAATACAACCCTCTGAGTATCAATTTTTTTTCAGGTTCTCTGTTAATGATGCATTACTGATCATGAAAACAAGTGGTCCAGGGATGTTAGAGCAAACAATTTCATTGTAGTAACTGTGAAAAATAAATGCAGTAATAACAAGATAAAATCAGCTTCATTCTGTGGCAGGTTTTGTTTGAAACAGATGAAAAAAATGTCTTCATATTTCGAGGAGCAGCAAGCCACACATCAGGTTAGCTGAACTATTAAGGATTACAGGTTTAACACCTTTTTTAAAATTTTTGTCTTGAATTCAGGTCTTTCAGTCATGTGCATTTTTCTCAGTTTTGCCTGGATCTTCCCTAATAAAACCATGTACAAAAAGAAATTTCTGTATACACTTTCTCTAGAGCCATAGCATCTACTTCCCTATGCCTAGTCACACTTCTGTTAAAAGATTTTCAAGCTTATTCAGGTTTTTCGCAACTTGGCTAAGTTTGTGCATTTTATTAAACATTTGGTACAGAAAAATTAAAAAGTGCCAACAGCTGAACAATGCTTAGCAGCATTAGCATATAAACAATCTTCATTGGTTTATATTATTTTTTAGTTTAGCTAGAATATTTGCTTCATAATAATTTATGAAGCAAAATTTTTGCTTCCAAAATTTATCACTTGCTCTGGCGAAAACATCCCCAAACGAACCCCAAATAGATCCTTGTGATTTAGTTATATCTAGTCACTGTGTCATGATTAACCCTTTCTAGGAATTTCTGTTTAATGTTGCATTTAAGGTATCTTCAATAACCCAAACACTTTTCCTTATTGGTATTACATTGGAGCAGGACACTTAACATTGAAGATGAGGTCTTGAGTATGAGCATTCTTCTAAAATTTTTCAAGAAGTTTTATGAATTCGAACAAAAGTTCTCAGCCTGACACATGGAAACTTAGCAAATGATTCTTGGCAAGCTTTGTGACAGAAAAGAGAAAGCTAAATTAGCAGTGATCTCATTTCCAGCTGTTTCCAAAGTAGTAATATTTCAGTACCCTATTTTAAGCAGAAATTCATATACTGAAAAGATAGACATGTGTTTAGTTACTTTTTTCAAGGGCATCAGTTATCAGACACTGAAGGGATATCAGATATTTTGTTAAGTCATCAAGATGTGCTTCAAGTGGGTGGTGCACTGCACTGAGGCACATTTTTTCAGAAGAGAACTGCTGCCTGAGACACCTGAGGATCACTCAGTATCTGAAACCTGTCTGATATGCAGGATTTTTCTCCATCAATTTTATAACCTCGACTACTTAAACAATAGCAAAATGTCCCTTGAATCAATGCAGCACTGTGTCCAGAGAACATAATTCATGTATTGGATTTAACTTCAAAATAAGTGTATTTCTAGCAGCTGAACATCTGTTGGCATGCAGCCTTGTTACATGTCCCTCATGGCTTGGAAGTTAATAGCCAGATGCAAAGATTTTTCTATTGCATTTCCCCATTTCAGAAGATCATGCTGACAGTACCAAGGGGTGAGAAATTGATTCGCCTGCTCCATTTCTAGTGCATTTATCACTAAGTCTAACCACAAAAATATAGCTTGTGTCTCAGTATTTTGAAGAACTGAGCATTATATAAAGAGCAATTTCTACCAAGAATCTGTTCTGGCTATGTACAAGGCAAGTTCTAGGGAGGAGTGCAAAATTTATATCCTTTCGCTAACAGCTATTAATAATTACAATGCCTCCCTTTCCCAATTTTTACTAGTGGAGTGCCCATTTGCATTTGGATTTTAAAGCCCATTTATTTTGTTTTATTCACCATTCAGGCTGAGCCAGTGGCTCAGCAACATGCTACAGTTCTCTTAGTTGATGGTTGTTTATGTAGTACCTGGAAAAGGAGAGAACAAAAATAGCCTTGTTTGCTAGTACTTTTTTTATTTATTCCAGGTTCTTGATTTGGTTTGTACGTGTAACTTTGCCATTGATAATTTAAGATGGAATTTGCTTTGAGCAATCAGGTCTAGGGAAAGTTGTTCCTGCCTGGGGAGTCAGATCAGATGAACTTTAAAGGTCCCTTCCCACGCAAAACATTCTGTGATTCTATGATAACTGCACTCAGTTTGGGGGCTTCTACTACTTTGCTTAGTTAAAGAGAAACTAAGTTTCTGGAACTGCAAACTGAGTACCAGAATTTAGACAGAAGTTGAAGGGGAAAATAACAACTTGGAAGCATTACATTTTAAAGGCAACGTATCACAAGGTGATGTAAAAATCACTCAGGGGATGAGATGTTTGATCAAGAATGCACAATGGAGATAAAAATGTAATAACCAGAAAATGTGGTCAGTGTGCAGTCCTCAGTTTCCTAGTAGAAACTACAGTTTCTTTGTTACACAGTAAGGACTAAATTGGGTGTTTTCTTCAAGCTGTGAACAGGGAGCAGCATGTGGCTTGTCTGTTCCAAGAAACTAGACTGTGTTTTGAAGTCCTTAATTTTTCTGTTTTCTTTCTTTTTTTTTTTTTTTTTTTTTTTTTTTAATGTTCAGAGACTACCTTAGTTTCCCATCTTGTAGAAAAGAGAGTGTTTCTTTCTGTGGTAGTGATTGAGGCTGAAAGCAGATTTGCTATTGTCTCTGTAATTCTAAATTCTCTGAAGTGGATGTAATCCTGCCCTGAAGGTGTATCTGTGTATCCAGCTCCTTCAGACTGGACAGAGGTACAAAGGATAAAAATCTTTTCTCACAAGGCTTCCAGAGTGAGACAAATCATTATAATTGGTAGAAGCACTTTTTTTTTTTTAATATAGAAGGCATTTTTCTCCTGAAAATAAATTGTATTGTATTAGTTACAAGCATTGTGACATTTCAAAGGCCATCTAGAAGAATATTTTAAACTTGTATTAAGTTCTATTTTGTCTCTTCCCATCTAAAACTGCAAGCTGGCCAGTTCAGACATCTTTGACAGGTATAACTGCTGTCCAGATTTGTTTTCTTCCTTATTTTAAAGATACACAAAACAAACTTTAACAAAGACTTCAATGTCTGTTTTCAGATTGACTTTCATTGAGCATCAAGACAATACTGGAATAATTTTATAGGGATTTTGGTAAGATAGATGCTTCTGGGGTAAAAAATTATATATCATATAACAGAAACTAATGTTGAAAGGAGAATTAGATATAAGTGCAAGTTAAAAAGCAGACAAACTAAAATTTAAATGGAAACACCTCCCTCTTAAACAAATTCAAAGAAAAAACTTATGAAGAAATTTTAGACGCCTTACCAGAGAATGTCTCACTTTCCAGAAGTTTTTTTTTTCAGTTTGCTTCAACACTTTGTGACCTATATGAAGAAAACAGTAAGAAAGAATAATTTTGTGACTTTTGACACCCAATTATTACAAGAGAAAGCAGAAGAGGTCCATCTCTGCTTCAGTGTACAGAAAAGAATCATGACAAAAAAAGCTTGCATTGGGCTTGAAAGCATAAAAGAAGCTGATATGAAATAAACAGTTGTAAAGTGTTTAAACTAAAAAATGTTAAATCTTTCACTTTAATTTCTGTTATAGTGGGAGCTATTTACATCCAGTGGTTTCTGTCCCCAGCATTTTCTAGAGAAACAGAACATTAAAAAATATGTGCATATGTTAGATTGAAGATGAGAAAGGAAAGGATGGCAAATGAGGTGTTAAAATCCTTCCTCTTAGAAGGACCTTGATGAATGCATTAGATCTTGCAGTAAATCTAACCCTCCACTTAACACCAAATGAAATTTTTGCTGCGTATATAATTTCTTTGCTTACCACCACACTAAATTCTTTGTTTCATTTCTTCTTCTGCCTTGCCCTCATCTTTCTAAAATAATTCTTTTCAAGTGTCTCTCATCCTCTCATCCAATTCTTTCATTTGATTTAGCTCAATTTTCCTTCTCTTATTTAATAGACTACTTCTACCTTTCTTTTCCAGTGATTTCCTTCTTCTGCTTCAGTTCAATATATCAGGACAGTTTTTTTTTCTAGTCAAGTAAAATAATATTTATGAAGGAATGATAGAACACTATATGGCCAATAGTTTTGCTAACTTTTTTGCTTTTGGAAGAACTGAATTCGGAAGAAATGGTACAAAACAGTGGTATAAATATATATATATATGAAGTTGGGTACTAGGAAGGAAAAAATACCATAGCAAAGGCAATTTTGAGGGCATGTCATTATTATAAGCTTATTAAGGTGACTTTGCTTTGAGTCCAAGGCCACTGTTTCAAGCATTGCCATTGGAAGAAAGGCAAATTTCATCTCTCACAACACGTCTTGAGAACACTTTATTTTTGCTTTACCAACTGCAGGGAAAAGTCACAAGGGAAACTTGCAAACACTACAGATTTGAGATTAAAAAATACAACCAAAATTCCCTCTAACTAGAGCTGCCAAAGGAAATAACAGGTCCTGTTGTCTCACTGCCTGGTAAGTGGAAACTCTCTGCTTGAAAGATTCAGAAAGGCTAGCAGCTGGTACCTGGACCTGAATTTGTTTGCAACAGCCAGAGAGAAAGGCAGTACTCCAAGGGGAATTTATTATAGCAAAATTCAATCATGGGGCAAAGGAAAGATCACAGGTTTTTTCTTGTTTCCAGATGCAAATCTGGAATAGTTGAAAGAGCTGGAGATAAGAGGAGAAAGAAAGAAAAGGAATGTGTCCTCTTTTTTAACAGACCAAAAATCAATGTCTACTAATAAGCAGAAGTTCAATACCATAGAAAAGGTACAGCAGATAATCAACCAGCAAGGACTGAGCACTGCTAGATGAATAAGGGCATTGTGTTGGCAGATGGGGCCTTGAGTCTTTGATCACAGGAGTCAAAGGTGGGCAGGAGTCAATGTAATCAAGAATTAAAGCATCTCTTCAAAACCAGTTTTGAAAGCTCCTTTGGATGCTCTGGACTCAGATGCAGGTGTGCTATGATCTCAGTTATCAGCAGCTCTACATCAGAATAAGAGGAAACAATGACAAACTCAGAGGGTGAATGCAGAAGTCTTCATCCTTTCTGAAGAGGTAGATTAGGAATTAGAGAACTATCATAATGATACTTGCATTAATGTGCACTATCACCTAAAAAAGAAAGGACTTTTATTTTTTTAATGGAGAAATTATGCCAACAGTATATTTTGGTTTTGTGGTAGGCCTGGGTTTCTTCTTTTTGTTAAACAAGATGGTAAGAGAAAGTCTGTTTATTGAGTTTATAATCTAAATAGATGTGTGAATTTATTGATGTGATGAGATTATTATCTTTCTTTAGGGGGTGGTACAAACTGATCAACTGACTAGTCCACAATTAATAAGCAGTCTGTGGCAGAACTTTACCACAGATTTTTTTTCCTCTCTGAGTACCAAGAAAGTGAATTTGTAGAGAAACTTCAGGCAAATGAGTGCCTTTGTGGGAGAACAACTTGGTGCAGGAAAAGAATATTCATAGGTATAATACCTAAAAACATTGGATAGAAAATATGTTTGCATTTTTCTTTTGAGAGTTTGCTAAATTGGGGAATACCATTCCCAAACCATGATATGAAGTAACCTAAATAATAAACCCTTGATCAAATGCAGTGATTAAGCATGTTGTATTCACAGAGGACCATTCATTCTTGGTTTAGGGTGGTCCCAAACAGTCTTCCTGGGAAAAAGTATTGAACACTTGTGCTTTTCAGCCCAGAGAAGTTTAAAAGTAATGGTCAATGCAAATATATTTATTGAGACAAAAGGGCTTAAATGAGGAGGTCCTAATTCCAATGGGATTTGACCTTCCAATGGCAAGAGGGAAAGAAGAAAGAAAAAACCCAAAAAGAATGAAACCTGGAGCAGATATCAGCTAGTTATGAACTATACTTAGAAGGGAGAATAGAACAAAATGAAAGGTATTTGGATTTTAGAATATGAGGAACTAAAATTGGGCAAGATCTTTCCTAAATGAGATGGCAAGGGAAGAGTTAATGAAAGAACAATACAAAGAAATAGAAAACTGTCTGCAGAAAAGATCATGAAGGTGCTTGTGGTGACCACTTTAAGACCTTTTATAAATGTGACAAAAAGACAAGGTCTGTTTATGCAGGCGCACATCACTTCGGAGAAAACGTATTGCCTGTCTCTGCAAGTTTGTTGGGAATTTGAGCTGAACCAGTATTATTCTTAGTACTTCAAATACCAAAGATGTATAGACTGAGAAAAGAGAACAAAAGCTATTAACTTGATATCAGCATAGATAACCAAGCAATTGAAACCTGGCTTGGTTAAGTGACTAACAGGATGCTTATTTCATTATAGTATTTGAAATATATTGTAAAGGCTCACACCCTAAACAAACAGGAGGATTTGTGTAGAATGGTACCAGTGATGTAAAGGAAAGAGAAAATTATAGGGTGTGTTTAGACTGAGTTTCCAACTGGAAGATGGTAGGCCAACCAATTATTTCTCAGAGCAGAAGAAAATAAAAAATAAAAATTGTAAATAGACTTAATGGATCAAATTCTGGTTTTATGGAGGACAATTCAATTTTTATTTTTATTTAATGCATAATGCATTTAATGCTTCTGAATATTATCTGTTGTCACACAACACATTCAAAATCAATTCAAGTGTTTCCAGTTTGTTTGAAACAGTCCTGCAGCTGCAAGTTGAAGTTTGGCAACAGCTGCTTTGTGGCAAGACAGCTTTCTGCAATTTCAGTCAGTCAGCTGTGCTGTGGTTTTTTGCACCTTCACTTTGTGGTCAACTTTCTGTCGCATTTGTGGTTAAAAATAACCTTGATTGTGCAATCCCAGAAAAATCTCCTCAGCTTTCTAAAGCATCTGCTGGTGCAGCTAGGCTTTACTTAAGAAAAGCTTAAATCTTCTGTAGAGTTACAGTCCTCAAACAGAAGTTGCCAGTAGTCTGAATGCAGACTTGTTTGATTGTAATCTTTTTGGGTCGGCCTCCTTTTAGAATTCATGAGTTCCTGCAGTGTATTTCTCTAGACACCAGATCTACACTTTACTGTTTCCATACCTGTCTTGTTTCTGTTTTATTAGCAGGAATCCTGAGAGTGGCTGAATATCAGACTAAATTAGCTCCTCTAAAATACTGATTCTGGGGATGAAGGAAGCGCTCTATGTTTTTATCAAATTAATGATTTTTGACACAATAGTTAAATTTTCAACTCAAAAAGTGGAACACAAGCTGTCCACTCAGATAAGCTCCTCATGCCAGGTGTATTGACCACTTATTTATGTTGGTCATTAGCAGCAGGGAGCAAGTTCAGTAAACAATTTTGTTGACTGTGCCATTAATGCAGATTGTTCCATAGCCAGGTGCAAAATGCTGAGGTTTATGACTGACATTTTGTCAGCTGGGACAATTGCTGATATTTTGCTACACAGCACAATTTAAGCAAGGATGCAGCAGTACAAGAGGCAATTGACTGCTGAGATCCACAAACTCAGGCTCATAGCACATGTACTCAGCCAATAGCTCCTGTTGGAGTTCTTACACTCAGCTAAACATCTGCCATAGCACCATCTCCCAACAGAAAACAGTAACCTATTGCTTCATCAGGCTATGGAAAGTGCATGGAGCTGATCTTACTATAAGTGTAAAAAGTGGCATATTTTAAATGCCTGAGAATGTGGCCTGTGAAACTTTACAAACGAAGAAGCATTTTCGCTTTGTGACCTATAACTGTGTATTGCCCTTTTGTAGAATGAGGAAATGCTGCTTTGTGATGCACTAAGTAGTTAATCACTGCTTCCAATCGATCTTCATAACATTTCTCTAATGCCTTGAATCTCAGATCTTCCTTATGCATGCTCTGCATACCAAGAAAGTGGTGATTTATAAAAAAATACAGCTCATTTGAGTGTGAAGTCAATAGAAGGTCACTCCCTAACTGCCCTACTACGGCAGTACAGAATGCCAGATTTAATTCCTTAGCACAAACTGCTATTAGAAAAATCCAGTGCTCTTTGTAATGCCAGACACAGCCACCACGCAGTTTGGGTTAGAGATATGAGCATTGATCCTTCAGAAGATTTGCTGTCTGCCCTTGTTTTAACTTTATGTGTGCTCTGCTCTTCTAGACTGAGAAATTCAGTCTAGCCAACTTTGATGTTTCTTTCCCATTGTTACCTGTGGGAAGAAAACAACAGGACTCAGAGAAAATCTGGATGCCTGCTTTATAACAGGCACCCGTTCTGGGCCACTTGGCTACAGGATTGATTAACAGGGCAAGAAAATGAGAAAACAGGAAGCTGTTCTCTTCATCCCCATGTTTCTGTTGTTCAGAGCACTAAAGGGGGAGAGCACAGAGCTCTGCATGGGAGAAAAGGTCCAAAATCATCCATGTTCATTTTCTTGTTGCTTCCATGATGCCACCTGAGGAACTAATATTATTCATTTGGCTCACTTATTCATTTGGATACTGTCGTCTATTAAGATACTCTCTTCACAGTTTACCTTCTGAAACACTGCTGAAAGAAGAAAACACTGAAGGCCAGACTGAAATGGGAATAGATAATGAATAAAGAAGACTTTTTGGAACAACTTAGTTTTCACTGCCAATAATTAGGGATCTTTTCTTCATGCAGCAGCAAAATTAAAACAAAGAGCTTGGTTTTGAGGTGGCAAAAATGAGCAGGGTATTTCCAAACCTTTGACATACAGTGGAAGAAAAAATGAGATTTGGATTTAAAATAGTTTAAAACTTTGCAAAAAGAATACCTAACTAATAAGGTGCTACACAGCTTAAGGCAAAAGCCATCTGGCTGTGTCTTTGGCTAAATTAAGTTTCATGACAGCCCCATATACATACATGCCTTAGACAATTTAGCTTTTCCATGCTTTGTATGTTTTTTAAGTTAGAAAAAAGGACCAGTATAATTAATTTTGTATAGTGTTTTGAAGAAGGAATGCAGCAGAGATTAATTCTGTTTTTATAGGGTCTTTGTAAAAATCATACTGAAACGAGCAACTGTCACCTAGAAAGTGGAACAAACTGGAAAATCATACTGAATTCAGTCTTAGATTAGTATTCAAACACATTATTGAAATTCTTCCTTAGACCTACCTTTTTAATACTATAGATTCCTGTTTGGTAACAAAAATTTAGTTTAGAATTTTTTAGGTCTGGAAAATCCACAAGTAAGCACAACATCAAGCAAAGTAAATAAGCCTCCTTTGTTTTTCCAATACAATGCATTTTATTTAGTTATATTCAGACAATAAAGAAATTAATTTTTATACAAGAGCTAAGGTTTGCTCTTGTGAAACCCAGTAGCAAAAAGCTTTTGAATTGAAAACATTTTCTGCTATAATTTAAACACTAATAACAAAGTAACAAGACCCCATTGATATACATTGTTACAGAGAAATTACAAATAGGTTATATATGAGGGTGAATTTCAATCAACAGTTTCATCAATGTGATGGATATTCTATTAACAGTCTCATTTTCATCTCACTAGTTTTCCAACAGAAAGAATTTACTGACCCTGCATGTAGTTGGTTGTAATGAGGCTTCATTTATATTTCCGCCACCAAAATACCAGCATGATTAACTTTTAAAATGGAAGGGGAATCAAGGTAATTTCTATCAGTAAAGAAAATCTCTAAAAAGAAACAATTTGATCCCACAAAAGTGACTGCAAATATTTTCTTCCTTTCTTTCTTTCTTTCTTTCTCTTTCTTTCTTTCTTTCTTTCTTTCTTTCTTTCTTTCTTTCTTTCTTTCTTTCTTTCTTTCTTTCTTTCTTTCTTTCTTTCTTTTCTTTCTTTCTCTCTTTCTCTCTCTCTCTCTTTCTCTCTCTCTCTCTTTCTCTCTCTCTCTCTTTCTCTCTTCCTTCCTTCCTTCCTTCCTTCCTTCCTTCCTTCCTTCCTTCCTTCCTTCCTTCCTTCCTTCCTTCCTTCCTTCCTTCCTTCCTTCCTTCCTTCCTCTCTCTTTCTCTCTCTCTTTCTCTCTTTCTCTTTTTCTCTCTTTTTCTCTCTCTTTCTCTCTTTCTCTCTTCCTTTCTTCCTTTCTCTCTTTCTTTTCTTTGCACAAGACAAGGGGGGATGCAGTGGGTAGTTGTTCTGCTCCCAGGCCTGCGAGCTGTGGCTGGGGACAGCCCACTGTGATCTCACAGTGCTGGATTTTGGCGCCAGTGAGAACAGACCTAGTGAAGGATTATGATGTCTCATAGCCATAGAGATGGTCTGGGAGAGGGAACCTTACCCTGACAAGCTGGGAAGGTTTCCTTCCAGGGGGACCTGAGCATCTGTTCCACCTGTCCCCCGGCCAGCCAACAACCGTGGCCTTTCTCCCTCTGCTTGCTCAACATCCGCAGCTCCAGGGCTAATGAGAGGGAGCAGCTCAACATCCCAAGCAACTTCCAGCACCTTCCAGGTCTCTCTTGGCAGCACATGGCAGGCGGTGCCAAAGAAGGCACGGGGGACAGCGGCTCTGCTGCCGGGGCAGGGCCGCTGAAGGCGGTGGTGGGCTCGGAGTGCCCCATCTGCCTGGGCGCCGTGAGGAAGCCGGCCTTCGTGGCCTACTGCATGCACCAGTTCTGCTTTCGGTGCATCCGGCACTGGGCCCGCGCCAGGGAGGACTGCCCCGTGTGCCGGCAGTCTCTGGAGCAGGTGCTGCACTCCGTGCGAGGCGACGACGACTACGAGCTCTTCGTGGTGGGCCTGCCCACCCGCCTGCGCAGGAGGATGGCCGCCGACAGGTCCCGCAGCCGCTGCCCTCAGCGCCGCTACGACCTGCGCCGGCGGCCGGCCGCTGAGCCACCCACACCTGGCCGGAGAGGTTCCAGGAGCACCAGGAGCTCCCAGGGGCAGGGGGCAGCTCCAGGGCCATCCAGGATCCCGGCCCAAGCAGCTCCTGCAGCCAGCACTGCCCAGGAGCCATCGCACAGGACCGGCCCTGGAGCTCCTCCAGACACGCACAATGGCTCAGAGTAGCTGTGGCCCTTCTACCATTTGCAATGAATGGAAAGAAATGGGTGACTGTGGCCTGTCTCTCTCCACCAGCCCAAAAATCTGGACTTCTTGACCCGTTGAGCTAAGCTGTGTACATTAATGTTCAAAAAATCGGGTAGTTGTCCTACAAAGAGAAAGGCCTAACCAACATACCCCTGAATAAATGTCTAAATAAACTATAAAATATCCATGTTCAATATTATTGTCATTAAGAGAAAATAGAAGGTGTCTATTCAGACCTTGATTTCTACATGTCATAAATCAAAAAAACCCCCATATGCTCCTTTGCAGTATTTAGGCCATGTTGTCCCTTTTAGAACTGAATCGGAATGTCAAAGAAAAACACATTACCAGGAAAACAGGGCTGAAAACACGTCAGGAAATACACTTTATGTTTGTCTGAATCTGAAAACTAAATATCATACATATGACGTCTAATCTGCACTGAACATTTGATTTCCAGTATGATTCAGATAACCACATGATATTTCCTTACTACTGTTGACCAAGAAATTAGAAAATGTCTTCTGTTTTGTACTTTTCCCAGTAATAATAACGCTGAGCACTCTGTTGAGTGTAATTAGTACGGAGTGGAGTTTTACACAATATTAAGTGGTAATATAATTACAGAGGGAAACTGTCTCCTAACACACAGTTAAGTCAAATTTCCTATGCAGAAGAGTTTGTATTATGGTTGATACATATTCATAAGCAGACTCATTTGATGTCATCTCTCAGCTAAAAACAAAAGAGAAACTAACTGTACATCCTTCACAATTACTCAAATTTGCCATGAATCCAAATTGGATATTTGTAGTCTTTTTTCCCTGACTAATAAAAATGTGGCCCTTTTAATCCCATGATTGAAGAGAGACATCTCTCCATTTCCAATGATTTAAGGTCATTATACATAGCCAAGCTTAAAAGATTTTGTTTTATGAATAACATAGCAAGCAGAGATACATTACAAGAGAGAAACTGGCTAAACATTTGGAAGATCCATTGCAGCCTAGACAAAATAGATAAACTGCATTAGGGTCCTGAAGTCCCTGGAGCTGTTAGCACCTGGGACAGTACTTAGGGCCAGTATCAAAGATGCTTGCCCTGCCCTCCACATATTGCCTAATGCTGCTGTTCCTACTGATGGTTCTGTCCCTGTTGTCTTCCTCTTAGTCTATCTCTTTTTCTTCTCCAAAAGTAAAATAGAAGTGAACAAGAAAAATCTAGATCAGTTAAGAGATAACTGATGGAAAAAGGGAGAAATGGAAGGGGACAATTAATAATAACAACACAGGAGGGTAACTACAGATATTTCTACCAGGACGTCTGTTTTCAGATCATAACACAAACACATTACATAGGCTGGTTTAAGGGGTGGTGGTGAAAATTAACAGAAAAAATTCCCTAACATGTAATTGAGAGAGCAGGGTACAACTGGGAGTTATCTTGGCTCTGTTGGTAAATGTATCTTTGTGTTTTTGGAGTATATACACAAGGAATGTGTATGATCAGTGTATGACAGAGACATCTATGTTACAGTAGGAATAGACAGAAAATTTGGTTGTATAGATGACTAAAGATATTTCTTCTCAGAAGGACAAATCCAATATATAGATGTCTTTTGCATTTTGGGAAAGTAGCCATGAAGAAAGCATCTTGGAGGAAGGCATTTTTCTACATTTAAATTTATACAATGCTTTAAAGGTAATAAAAATTCTTAGATTTGTAGGACTCCTTTCTTCATGACACCTTGGCCAGAGAATTTTATTCTGCAGGCATTTGAGCAGCTGAATTCCACACAGCAAATATTTGAAGATTCCTTATTTCAAGATAGAAGTGGCCAAGCAATAACAGGCATTGATTTTACATCTCTTTGGCTGTTCAGATCAAAAATGCTTCTGCAATCATCCAGCTAAAGAAGAAGAGCATTAGCAGAAGATGTACCTGCCAACCAGAGTTATTCAGCACTGAGTCAGATCTGTCAAACTCTGCATCAGATCAGGAAACTTTATTCAACTTTATTGAATTGTTTTACTTCCTTTTTGAGACTACAGATAATGTCATTACACCACTTAACTTGATTGTATGTGATCCATATTATAGGCTGATTTATAGGCTGTTTCAAGGACACGTGAATCTAAAACCAAAAGCAGGTTCTCAGGCCAAGACACAAACAGACATCCTTTTCAAAAGCAATTTACATTTTCTTAGTGAAAACGTGGTAGGTAAAATTTAGAAACAAAATAAAACTTCAGAAAAGATACTTGAAAAGGAGTAAAATACTTAAAACTAGTAAAAGTAATAAAAGGGATTTTCACAGATCTCACAGATAAAGTTGTGTAAATATAGCCATGCAAAGAAGTAAAATCAAACATAGATAACTGAGCTCATTAAAATTAACACCAATAATATTGTGACAAGCTTTAACATGGCATCTTCTATTCTTTCTTCAGTCTTTCTGTTACACCCAATGCAGCTATTCCAGCACCTGCTCATTTCCCTAACTGTTCATCAGCAGCTCTGCTTTTGGGACAGATATTCCATGGTTGGATCAGTGTTATAGCCCAGCAGGGCACAGCTTGATGCACAACCTGTTTGTGACCCACACCACAGAGTCTTTGAGCTGGCACATGGCACACACATAACACATAAGAGCCCCAAGAGCTACTGAGAGCTCTTAAAATCTCTCTCCAGAGAGCTAAGTGTTACTTTCTCATCAGCTGTGTGAGCACAAACTTCTGGGACATCTATTATTAAAAGTGCAGCAGAAACTTTTTCTTTCAAACTAGATAAAATTTAAGTCCAAATTAATCCTGCATCCTAATAATAATTATCATGAGCTAAGGAAAAATGGGTCCAGGCCAAAGCTCTGCTAAATTACAGCATCAGAATACACCTGTCTGCTTTGTGCTTAGCAAGGTGCAAATGTCTAAAGACTTTACTGCCTTTTATTGTTTGTATCACCACAAGTGTGGTGCCTGGCACCAAAAACTGACGTGCTACTAAAACGAAATATAAACATAGTAGTTGACAAAATAGTAAGCAAAAATAAATGTGTTGTGTTATTCATGTAAGTAGGAGGGTTGAGGGGGAAAATTGTGTCTCATAAGTCATCTAGCTAGGGCAGAAAGAAAAGGAAGCCTCCAGAAAGAGCCAAGTTCTGTCTTTGAAGCCCTGTGGGAAGCCGGGGAGCCCAGAGGGCTGGCCAGCAGTGCAGGAGTGTGGGCACATCCTGTGACACTCAGTCACTGGGCTGGAGGACAACCATGAAAGTATTTTAAACAACTGAAACTGTATAGAAAGAGGAGAAATAAGAGGAAGTTTTTTTCTCACAGACAATATGAGTTATCAGCAGTTAGTTGGGAAGGAAAGAGTAGAAATAATTGTTCAGTTGTTGTAATAGAGAGAAATTACCATGGGGAGGATTGTTCTTACACTGCTGTTTTTCAGCATTCTCCTGAAAAATCCAGAAAGTGGAGACATGCATAAGATATCAAGGTTTGCTGGTGATATAATATTATTCACAGCTGTCAAAACTAAATTGACTGCAAAGAGTTGCAGAAGGCTTTTGATTGAGACATAAAGCATCTGATGAAATATCTATTCAACAAATGCAGAGTCATGCACAAAAGGAAAATGCAATCCTAACTTTATACACAAACAGATGATGATAAGCTTAAAATGAAATATTACCAGTTAGGAGTCGTGGTAGATGATTCTCTGAAAACTGAGTAAACAAATGCAGAAAACTAGTAGAGCCTTTCTGCTGGGTCTTAGGGACAAGGACTATCCTTCAAGAATTAAGAAATTCATCCACTAAACCTGTGCTAAACAGGATTTACAAAATTCTCTTGCATATTCATTTTAATTGATATCAACCTAGTAAAAAAAATCTGAAATCACAGTCCATGTTCTGGGTAAATGCTTAAGTAGTTTAAATTCATGTCTGTGTTGCTTGGGAAATTCAGGGTAAGTATCAAGGATAAAACTTTATTTCAGTCTAACCTGACAACATGAGGCAAAGTGAACCCTGAGAACTCTCACCATGAAAATTTTTAGTTCCAAAAAACCAGTGAGATTGAGAGGGATCCATACTGGGACATACAGTAGGACACAAACTTCTAGAAGCTTATTGACTCTGTGCCTCTAACAAGGCAGGCCAGCCAGAGATGTATCTTAAATTCTATCCCATCAATTCTGTCACACAAAGCAGCACAAATCTAAATATAATAATTCACTTGGGAAAAAGGAGGGCTGTTTTCTCAAAAAACCTCCCCCATGTTATGAACACAACACACACAAACACATGTTGATTGCTCAAAGTGCAGCCATCTCTTCTTCCATGTGCAGGGTAGGGATCCTCCTGTGTGTACACACTTGGCCCTTGCTCCCTTCCTAACACTGACCAGAACCTTGGAGTGCCTGGAATTCTATCTGCATTATTCTTGGCAGGAAGAAATGGAGTGAAACTTCTGTCCAGTGAGCACAAGTTTTTGCTATAGAGGTAAAAAAATAAATAAACAACTTCACAAAACCATGCAGCTTTTAACAGTACAATAAGCTTCCAGAGTTGAATGTTTTTGCATTCATAAAAATGTAATTTTGGCTAAAAATGGACTAGCAAAGCAAATAATTCAAACTGATCTCAGAATCTGATCTCCATGGTACAGCAGGATCTCGTGGAAGAGCAGTCAATTCAGAATAAACCTGTTCAGTCCACTCCTGTGCCAAGTGTGTGCACAACTTGGGCTAGCACAGCCAAGGAATTCTTCTGGGCAGTGATCCCAGATACATTCCTTTTAGCGAAGGAGAAATATGGATCTTGCTCACAAGTGGATATGCTGGACATTACATGGAAAAAATAAGTTAGGTACAATCTGATTTTGAGAACAGCTACCAAAAACTCTAAAAGTGCTGCTAAAAGCAGGTACTACAGCATTTTGGGGCAGGTATTGAACTGTACTCAGCAGTCAGAGAGAGATAGACACCAAAATAGCACCCGAGCAGGATCCATTAACACAGCAAGTGAGCTTTCTGTGGAACTGCTCCGTTGATTGGGAAGAGACACAAAACACCACTGCCAGCACTGTCCTGCTGCCTCCCTTGCCTCTGCTGAGTGGATCCCATGTTCCAGCCTTCATCTGAACCAGGTCTTGATTTTCCAATAGCTAGATGGACAATTGGGAGTATGGGGGTGATATCAGAGTTGAGAGTCATTAAGGAACATTGAAAACCTGTTGTTTTTTTTTTTTTTTTGCTGGAGCTGACCAATATTTCTGAAAAAGGCAGAGGCAGCTGAAAGTTGGGCTCAAGCACTTATAAGCACAAGTAGCCACAGGCACAGATGGGTAACTACAATTGTAAATGGAAAAAAAAAAAGAGGAAATGTTTACTTACCTTAAATCAGAATAAGCCAGACAGCATCAGTCCAAATACCACTCAGAAAAAGCTAGAAGCTAAACCAGGCTATCCACTCCAAATATTGATAGAAATGTTACATCTTGCCTTTACCTCTGGGCAGACGAGAAAACATAAATACAAACTCTTGATAGCCTGTGACAGGCTGACCCCATCAAAGCCAAGTAACACATACAGCAATTGTACTGCAGGCAGAGCATTTAGGTCTATTGAAACCTGCATTCAAAACACAGGCCATTACATGCCTGTGGATCACAGAGGGGTTTTTACTAGGCTATATCTGATCTGTCTATGATTGTATGAATCTAAATCAGTCCCTTGCAGGGAAAGGCAGGGGTGGGTTTGGGGGAGATCCAGCAGATGGCTGTAAACCAGCAAGCTTGTCAAGTTCTGTTCTTCACTTTTTGGGAAAGAACATATGGATACCTTGCCTATGTCAGCTGTGCTTTTGTAATTTTACATGCAACATATTTTGCAAACATTTTTTAATAATAAAGATATAATGTGATGCATTCCAACCCAGTCTTCACTTTTCTGCCTTTAGTTACTGCTTTGCCCCAGGAGACAAGTTTTGTTGCTAGGAAATCACAGTGCAATCAAAATTTTCCAAATAAAACTTTTCATTTGAAAATAAAACATTGTTATTAAAAGAGACTTTTTACAATTTACTTTTTTCAGTACCTGGCCTTCCAGCAAATTACTTTCTACCCTATACTGGTTCCCATGAGTGGGTTCTAGCATATCACACATCCCCACTACTGAGCTGCTCATGAGAGCTAACAAATTCAGAGACTGTGAAAGCCCTCTTGGACATGGCACCTCTCCCTGCAAGAAATTCTTCAGGATGAGAATATACCTGAAAAATATTATAAAATATGGCTTTAAAATGTTAAACCTGTTTTATCTACAGGATTATTTCTTACTGAACATTAATGGTGGTATTATTCCTTCACTGCCAGATCCATCTCAAATGCCTGAGTCTACCTCTCCCACATTTTTAAGAACATTTTATTGAAAAATTAAGATAATTCACAGCATCATAATCTGCCATAAGACTTTGAGAGTTCTCCAACCTGTAGCTATTTTCCTCTAAAGAGAAAAACACCTAACCATTATCTTTTAATCAATGTCATTAGAACTTCTAAAGTTACTACTCAGGTTAAACTGTGTAATTTTGCATTTTCAGTACTTAAAAATTATGATCTAGTGTATTGTTTTTGGTGCAAAAGCACTTTACAATTTCACAAAGAAATAACAGCTTTATAGTCTAAATAAAGAGCACTTCAAATGCTCTTTAAATGCATCTATAAACTCCTTTCTTCATGGACCTGCTGCTAAATACACTGTCAAATTCATATGGGAATAAATGAGAATTTAAGAACACCAAGTAGAAGCCATAGCATGTAACTACCTCAAATAAAGTAAGAATATTATATTTGAATTTTCTCTTGCTTTCAGATGAGATAGGAACTCACGGAGTTCAATTCTGCCTTGGAGATCAAAACCTTATTTAACTGATTGCAATACCTGCGCAAGGATCATAAAATAATTTGGTAGGGAAAAAACCCCCATACTCCTTACACAGGTTGCTGGTGCATGGTATCAATAACAAGAACATTTCCAGCTCTCCATCCTGAGCCCTCAGAGGCTGCTTTCCAGCTTCCCTGCCATATCCAAAACCATCAGGGTGCAAATCACACCCTGTCCTCCTCTGGTCCAGCATGGCCTTAAACCTCAACATGGCAGGAGAGTGTTGAAGGCAATTGCTAAACCCCAAATTTTATTCCTGCACTTGGTTAAAGGAAGGCTGTTCTAGAGCTGGTACAATTAGCATGGCCTCATATTTATGACATTGATGAGGAGCTGGATAAATCAAGACAAGAGTGAGAGGAGAGTGCTTTCACTGACATATGAACATTTCCATAGTCCATATGAACATTTCTACAGCCTTTTCCCAGGATAAGGCTATCTTTCAGCTTCTCAGAGATTTGGGGATGACCACTGGGGATGGCCATGCTGTAAAAGCAGCAAATATAAAGATAAGGCCATAATTATAGATATAAACTCTAGTGCACTGCTCCATGGAAACTGTCAGTAGGTTTCCAAGGCAGCCAAATCAAGAAAAGAACAAGGTTTTAAAAGGGTGCAAAGAACAACAGCTAACAGCTTGATGCGTAAGGAGGTGAATTTTGGAAAGTGCTTAAGCCCAGCTGAAAGTCAATGGCAGTTGTGCTCTTAAATCACTGGGGACTTTCTGAAAAGCCCAGCCAGAAGCACTGGGGCTTGATGTGTGTGACTGATTATTCATTGATTATTCATTGTCCCACACAGCTGTCCTGTAGCTGCACTTTCACTCTACCCTGTGCTCTGCTCTGGCCCTGCTCCCCTCTCTTCTCTCTCCCACAGATGCTGTGCTTCAGAGGACTGTGATTCCTCCTCATCCTCCTCTTCCTCTCCCCACCCTTCATATCCATCTGCCCAGCTTTATATCCATCAAACAGCCCAACAGCTCTATGGCCTCTCTAGCAATCAGCAACGTGATGCCAAAGCAGTGTCTGCTGTCAGGGCCAATCACCAAAGAAGGTTTAGGCTGGCAGGGAGCAGCAGCTATGATCCATTCTTATCTCACAGATATTCCTATCTCACAGATATTCCAGCTTGAGTTGGCAGCAAGAGGAAGGAGAGCCCTGCTGATAAGCACAACTAACATGGTCCCTAAGAAGGGCTCTGAGGAAGTGAAAAAGCAGAACTTTTTTCTTTATTTTTTCCTAAAAGAAGCAATTCAAGAGTGGCTTGTCATTTTGGAAGCTCTTCCTACCAAACTGAGCTGACCTTGGGCATTGCATTGCTTTCCAAGCTTTCAGCCTTTCCATTTACATTAAAAGCAAGCAAAACACTCCAGTGTGCCAGGGAATTTGACATCTCAGTAGAAGCTGCAGCAGCCTAAAAGCCCAGGTGTTTTTAGCAAAACAATTGGAAAATGCCAAAGCAATAAGAAATCTTCTTGAAAAAAGTACAAAGACAGAAGTTTAGTATGAAATTAAATCATCTTTGTAAAACCAATATGCACTCGGTGAGATTTATAAGATTTTATACTCTAAACAGAAAACAAGTCCCATAATACAACACGTTTTCCATGTACACATGTAGAAGCCTATAAGTTATGCAATAGGAATTCTCTTCAAGCCATTCTCTAGGATTTTGGCAATGAAATTTAAAAAAATGCTAAGCCAATATATAATCAATTATATGAAGTCTTTTTTTACCCACTTTCTGTGTCTGGAAATTTCCAGGCAGTGAAATCTCCTCCAAGATCAAAATGTGATAAGCTTTTTATGGCAGTTGCCAAAGGACTGAAAATATTTTGAGCATGGATAAGAAAAATTCCCCTTCCACCTTGAACAAAGCTGGAGTTTGGTTTTCAGCACATTTGCAGCTCTAGGTCTAGTCTGAAAACAATGAATATAACCACTTTAAAATGAAATGCTCTCAATATCTTTTAAAGAAATAAACATGTCAAGCATTCCTTTTATTTAGAGTATAACTGAGATTTAAAGCCAGTGATTTATTTAGTGGATTTATAATGAATTCTTACAGCCATAGTTTTTTTTTACTCTGAAAAATAAATATGTATTTATGTTCTGTTCTTCAGCTGAAAATTGATCTCCCTCTTCTCAAAGTTTGTGTGAAGAGAGAATCCTCCTTCAGGACACTGACCCAGTGAAATACCCAAGAGAGGATTTAACTACAGAGACACCACGGAGATTATTTTTTCGTTCACAGATCTAAGCATTTAATGCAGAAAGTAGCTAAAATAAAGAATCTTGACTGGAAATTGGTGTTGGGCAGTGGTTTCTGCTGTTGCTTTTAGTAGTGAGATTTGTTGCCCCAAGCTCTTATTTCAAAAGGATTCAACTTATTTTCACAGCAGTACTTACTGAAGCTTTTTTGGGGGAAGGGCTGAGGTTCACACATTTGCTTCACTGTTATTGAGAGGTTTCTGAGGTAAAGTTTTACAAAAAAGGTATCAGAAGATACCATTTGGACTTTCATTACTATTCATAATAAAAGAACCAGCACCATAACAACCTGTAGCTGAACTCTATTTCTCTAACCCATTATGATTTTGGCAATGGCTTGTATATCTTTGCAACCTGCTGCACTTCCAGGTCAAGATGATCTGACAGCCACATCCACAGCACCAGTGTGAGGAATTCACATCCCTGAATGCCTGAAAACTCCCTACACTCTACAGGATCAATGAAACAAACATCACTTATTTCATAAACTCAGGTCATTCCTGGTAGAAACTTTCAGAAGTTGTGTGTCCACAACAGCTTTTGTTGTGTGGGTGTCAGATTTTCTGGGGAGAGGAGGAGGAGGAGGGAAGGGCAGAGATGTGGAGGAAGGCAGGGTCCCTGTGAGGAACTACAGGAGTTCCATTGGACATGCCATGTGCTACTGATCCCAGGTAGTGGGCAGCAAGGTCCACAGTGCAGGAAACCAACAGAATCTTGTCCCAAATTTTAGATATGAGACATTGGCCTTCTGTACCTGTCTGAATGAAAATTATCAGACCCAGGGCAGGAAAGCATCCAGCCAGCAATAAATGAAGAAAATGGCACTGAGACCACAAGGATGATTTTTCTTCAAAGATGTTGAATGAGATCAGTCTGTTTACATGATGATTGACCCCTGGGATCCAAGGAAAGCAGGCTTAGACCACCAGAAAGACGAGGCTATGGGTCTCCATCCCAGGAGACCAGTCAAGTGAGGCAAAGGAGGTGGAGTGATGAGGAAGTGAGCCTGGTGAGATATGGGTGCCTTTATCACTTCTAAGGCACTCTGGAACAGGCTGCACTTTTCATACCTCTATGTTTCTTTTGGGACTTGACTAATCACATCCTAAAAGTCTGAGCACATGAATAATGCCCAGCCTGGCTTTGGATGAAGGTCATCCTCCCTGTTTTCACTCTTTACCCTTGAAGTCTGATAAACTGCAGTGATCAAGTAGAACTTATTTATGAATCTACTTGTTTAAAGTTATAACTCTCACATGGCTTTTAGCTCACTTTCTATTTTCAATTCCTTGCCCATCTTCAGAAATTATCTTTGAGATGTGATGAATTTGCCTGGCAAAGAAAATAGTTTTGTCTGAATTTTTAATACAGTTATTTTGACCTTTTTCTTCAAACACAGATAAGGCACTTAGAGTTATCTCTTCTGTCAGACATTATCACCTTTTCAGAGAAGTAGCTTTGAGAAGTTACGATAAATGTTTCAGTTTGCATTTTCTTTAAACTGTTGAATATGAGGTGAGGAAATTTGGCACACTGTTAAATGTATACAGAACTAATTATGTACAAGCATCATACAGAAACAAAAATTTGAAAATAGAACACTATTAGCCATTATAAAATTTAGAGTCACAAAAATCAGAAAATGTTGATTTCCAATGTCTCATTTATTTTAGCTCCCTGGCACCTTAGGATCATTTTCTGTAGGAATTCTGGTTTTTAATGTATCTTTTTAAAAAATTTAATTTAAAAAGAGATAAGTAGGGAGAGTTTTATAGTTTTGCTGAGAATATAATTCTACTAGTTTTTTTTTCTCAAACTATTTCAACCATTTATCATGTGACTTTTCTCCACATGTATTGAACAAATTATTTTTTCACTGCTTCTAGTGCATCTGAAAGTCCTGCATCATATTTGTTCTCCTTCATTAAATTCCTCCAAGTGTTGTTGGTTCCTCACTTCTTTCACTCTCACTGTGATCAAAGAATTATCTCCATTTGAAACAATATACCCACTGCAATAAAATCTATTTTTTCCCAACACACAACATTTTCATGTGATTCTTTCCCTCTTTGGAAGCACCCAAAGCAGACTTACTGCATGCAAGAGAGCAGAAACAGCAATAATGTACCAATAAGAAAGCAAAGGGGATCCAGGGAGGCAACCATTCAAATTTACATTTGTTGTGACAGCAAAGAATTAACCACAGGTGAAATATGCACTGAATAAAGAGGCAAACCCTGTTTACTTGGTATAATGCACAATCACATTGTGTCACTATATTAGGAGTAGCTTGGAGCAGGACTCTGTTCCTGTGGCATTTGGGGGTCCCCCAGGATGTCTTTGCTCCTGCCTGCCAACCTGATCTGACCCTGCTCATTCCTTGGACCTTCCCCACTGGTGGCATATCTGCAAGCAGGATGCTGTGAAAAATTAATTACCTGCTGAAAGAATCAGCTTTGGAAACATGACAGATATAATTCACTTGGAAAACAGGTGGACTGCTACTGCAGGGCTCAGGGCAGGATCTCAGTTTCATTGCCCACTATCATCATCATTATGAAGTGGAAACCAGGCACTCTGGCTAAGGAATGTATTGGAAACTAAAAATAAAAAGTATTTCTTTTCTATACATTTAAATGCTCAACAGAATATATTTTGTGATTTTGGGGGTATTTGGTCTGTCATTGTACAAAGTTCATGCCAGATAAAAATGTTGGGCAGTGCAACACAAAAATGGATCCTTAAGCACATTAATGGGTTTTTCTAAAGATTGCATACATTATAAAAATGATCTTTCTGTTGTTTTATTTAAAGGTGGATCATTTGCATTCTCAGAGGAATAATTAATTTGGAAAACACTTAAATATTCCACCAGGAAATGAAGGCTAATATTTTTTCCATAACTGCCACAATGGCAGCTGACTTGAAGTGTTTTACTGATTTCCCTATAAATAACTTTGAGCTGTGGAAGAAATACACTGCAAGATATAATATATCTTGGCTTATAAAATAATTACAACATACTGGAATGGGGACTGAATCTGCTACAACAGCTTGCAAAGACTCATTTGGTGTGCAGAGTCTTGTTTGGGTCATAAAACTTCATCATATTTTTTGTATGCGGCCTCCAAGGCACCACCTAACTCAAGGGCTATATTTCATCTCAGGTGGGCAGGATCTGATGGATCCATCACAACACCAGACTGCTCCCAACACAGTTCAAGACCTTTTTCTCAGAAGATGTCACCTGAAATGTGCTGTGTATGTGGAGGGACACGGGGAGAGTGAGGTGTTACCAATAGAGGATGGACGAGATGCGATGTCTGTGTGCAGCAGAAGCAGACAGCTCATGTCCTGCAGGGTGCAGCTCCCTGCCAGATGATCCCACTCATGGCAGGGCTCAGATTATCTGACCCCAGAAAAGACCCATTACTTAAGGTCCTTCAAGTTACCAGATGAGCCACAAGAACCTCTGCACAGAAGGATCCAATTAATGGAAACCTTCATGGGCTTGAGAGGAACGCAATTCCCTCGTGAAACCACAGTGCTGATTGCATGGTCAACAACTGCTGGGACCCTGGATGCTCTCAGCATACATAAATGTAGCTCCTAATCTTGGTAATTTCTGGTATTGATACCGGATATTCTGTCTGGTGTTAGTCACCCACGGCACCAAGTCTGAGACGTGGCTGAAACACTGCAGTCAGCATTAACTGTGGTGCACCAAGGGGAAGTTCCAGACTCTTTAGAGGACTTTATATAAATTGTCTCAATATTTTAAAAATGCTCTCAAACCTCTTCAGCAACAGGCTTGTCCAAAATTCCCATTTACTACAGGTTATTGCAGTCTGCTGACTGGAAAAAAATATAGGTCCTCAATTTCCATATTGTAAGAGGAAAAGGAAGAAAACCAAGAACAGGCATCACTGTCATGAGCAGCTGCTACTTTGCATGCATTTTTCCTCCTCTACATGATGAATATTATAAGAAAAATATGAAAAAAAGTGACTCATAAAAATGAGTCACAAATATGGGCCATGGCATGTATGTAATGGAAATGCTAGCCCAAGAAAGACTGATCTGGCTTGCCCTTGCATTGAAACCCAGAAATTCTGGCTTTGAAACAAATTAGTAGATTAAAGTACTAAGTAATGTTAAAACATATTTTTTAATTTGTTTTTTTACTTTAGAGTGAACTGGCTAGAAGGGAAAAAAATCCTGCTGAGTGACTGAAGGAAGACAGACACAGGCTGTGCTGAAAAACAATGTCAAAGTCATGTAATACTCTGCTGAAATTTCAGTCCTGACTTCATTTATTGCTTTTCTAAAATGACAGTAAGAAATATTTTGTTTGCTGTGTTAATTATCAACTTTTCCATATCTTCTGATTCTGTTCATTGGAACATTTTGCTTCTCCCCATCAGTCAAATACCACTTTCCTTGTCTTGTACAGATCTATCTTTACCTTACCCCCAGCTTGTGTTTAGGAAGAAAATAAATATTTTTCTTAAGCATAAGAAATCCTGGCAAAAGTAGGTAAGGTTACTAGCAAACAAAAAAAAAAGTTTATTGTGCTCAGTAAAGTGACCATCCTCCACTAATATTCTTATTTCCATTCATGCAATGTGTTACTCTTTGCACAGGCCAATTGAATTTCAGAATATTTTTCTTCTGAAGCTCGTGGGACAACTTGTTCTGAATTTTTATGGACTCACTCAGAATGCAACTCAGCAAAGTAAGGACAAAAACCCGGTGGTGTTGAATTTATGCAAAAAGTTAATTAGATGAAAAAGAGGGATGCTGATTGTTATTCCAGTGGCTTAGAGATAACTATTGATTTTTTAAAAAGCTACCTGATGTGGTCAATGCTACTGCAGTTACCAGCAGAAATTTGGTCTACCCAAGTAATATTCTAGCACATTTTAGTTCACTCACCTGTTTCAAATCTGCATTAATGCCCTTGCTGAACACCAAATTATTGCTGCTCCCACCATAGTCAGAGGAGCTAAATACAGACCACAAGTTAAACAGGAAAGGGCACAAATTATACTGGCCCAAGGAGAGCTACAATAGCCATGAAAATGGGGAAAGCGATCTGCTGTTTACATGCAATGCCTAAAAGTATTTCCTATTTTCCTTAGGCACTTGAGGGAGTCAAAGATTTTCAAAAATCACAAAGATTTTATAGACTTTTGTTGTCCCAACAGTAAAGATGCTTTAAATTTATTTTTACTTTTCACTTCATTCCCTCAAGGTTCAGCTGCATCATTGCTGTGAGTGCTATCTGCTGTGTTAATGAGAATTTCTATTAGAATTGGAAAGCTGCACTCAGCAGCACTCTGTGAGCCATTGGCACTGGTCTTGCTTGGATACCCACTGCCTGGAACTTACACCTGTCTGATCTCCCTATTTCAACACAGCAGCCACCCACTTTGGGCTAGACCCTTAATGCATTTGGCTGAGAGCAGCTTTGCATCTCCAACGCAGGGTTTGTCTCATTACTTGTTAATTGAATCTCCTTTGCCATAATGTATGACCTAACAGCTACAGCAAATCTCAAACCTCAGCACACACAGGCTTGCTTAATGAACACAGAGTAAACTAAATTGCCTTTTTGTGTTTAATCACCATCAGGAAGTTTTTGGCCCTGTGATCTAAAGACAGCTTCCCTGTTGACTTAACTCCCAATTTGTTGTGAGGTGCCTCATCCTTTTACTTAACCTTGCTAATTATGAAAGCCCTTATGTGCCTCTTTCCCTCCTGCAGAGTAGAAATTCCTTTGAACTTGAACGTACTCTTTCAGGAAGCAATGAAAGAGGAGTCATGCTTCTCCTCTCAGGTACTTTTAGGGTACTTCTACTCTTTCCCCTGACACCTCCTGCTGGAATCACATTGGGAGGTCAGGATGAAGAAAGTCTTGGAGGAGACTTGGATTCCAAAGCTTCCACTGTCAATTAGTAATTTAAAGAATCTGCTTTTCACTCTGCCCAGAGTTGTAAGTCTCAAAAGAGAGGGCTTGACTTTAAATATATTCCTGCAGCTTTGTAAGCACATTGTAAGATTTGTATTTACTTTTGTCCCGGAAGTTTTGAAAACAGGCAAATATTTTGCATAATATACTCAAATAGAAGCATAATCTATATTTTTTTGCTGTGATTTGAAACACTCAGAATGAAAGACAACTCTGTTCACCTTTAAACATGTTGTGTTCTACTTTGTGCTATGTTTCCTCTTCCCTCCTTGACTCTCGTACATACTTGGATGAGGAAAAATTCACTCAATTAACATTTGATAGGCTGGGGTAAACTCTAGATTTGGTTTCAGGAGAGACTGATAGAGGGGATAGATTTTAAAATCCTCTCAGTATAAATGGAAAATATTTTTAGTTTCAGAGCATACACCAGGGAGATAATTTCCACCTTGTGCTACTATATTTTCAGCAGAACTTTAGTATTGTGGCACCTCTGGTGCTGACATTAAATCTACAAAATCTGTATTCAGCCAGTGAAAGCCATCTCAAGCTGATAAATGTTTGCAACCACTTACTCAAAAATTAAGTACAAGAAGTTATATTGTCTTCAACTTTAACTCAAAAGATTTGATCTGGTTAAGAACCCTCTCTGTGTGTACTCCCTTCAAAAGTACTCGCAGTGTTACATGCAAAAATGCCAAAATAGAATAAGGAAAAATGAGTACCTGTTAAAGAATGATGTTAAAAACCCCAGCTACACTAGTCTGGCAGCTATCTGTGGTGATAAGAGGAGAGAAAAGGGCTTCCTCCATCACTGGGGTACCCACCCAGGGTGTAGATTCTGGTCAGTGAAGGTCCTCACAGTCCTGCAGAATCCCAGGACCAAGTAGACACTATAAATAAGTGTCTACACTTCCTCAGGCAGCATATCTACTCAGTTTAGCAGAATGCAGGGCAAGGAGCATCATACAGTAGCCTAAGTGCAGAGGTGTGGAGTTGAGGCAAAAAGAAACACAGATACAGTCCATCTTACCCAGAATAAAACATAGATGCAGGTAAATGGTGTTCCTCCATTTCTTCTTTGGGCAATTTCTCCCTGCAAGTGGTGACATGTTGGCCATTTATGAAACAAAGAGCAAAACCAGATTTTCCTGGCATGACCCTACTCATCCTCCCAATAGAAATTCAAGTGCCATCTGTCAGCTTCTGTTGGCACAAAGTTGGACAAGTCCAAGGTACAGGAATAGGGAAAAAGAAAGCAGAAACTGGAACACCACCTCCTACCTCCATGTCTGCACAGCCTGAACTGTCAGCCATGGTTGACTGTTCTTTACCAAGGAAAGAGCTACCTCAATAAGATATTAAAAGGTTAAATATTTTTTAAAAATTATTAAATCAAGATTTAAATGAAAAAACAGTGAGTTTCAAGTGTTGCAACCCATGTACAGAAGCCTTAATATTTTAAATGAAAGAAGTGAAAATTTAGCAAGTACACTTGTCCTTGGCCATTTTCCAAGACATCTCAGCTGTTGCAGTGAATTTAAAATGTGAAATGAATCAAATATATGAGAATAGATCTTTCATAAGTCATTATTTTCTTCTTAAAATAATGAACAAAACTCCAACTTATCCTGGGAAAATGTCCCATTTTTCATGCAACTTTTAGGAGCCATTTCCCAGCTGTATCTCCCAGCACAATAGCTTCCAACTCTAATTTAGGTATATCTGGACCATTCATGTTCTAGGTGTAAAGAAACAAAATAGGAAGGCTTGGGAAAATGAGGCACTTGAACAAGTTACCTTTATTTGCAGGCTTATCTGGGATATTCTCTGCTTGAGGGACTGACTGTTGCTCTTTTTGGATGAACTCATAAAAATATGGGTTGGGAAAAGTAGACCACATAAGTTTGGATCTCTCATTGATGAAGTGATAAATTAATGAAGTCTGGAGTGAAATTATTTAGTTTTTTCATTTATTTTTTCATTCCATCTTTTCCAAAGGATGAATTGAGAAACACAGTGGTCAAGAAAGTTTTGCCATCACAGTAAGCTCAAACAACTGCTATGCAAAAGCAAAAGTTAAATCAGAAAAGGACACAAAGCACAAAAGGAAAAAAAGAGATGTTATTTGTACTGCCAATGCTTTCTGAATAAGATGACATAGCATAAAAAATATTGAGTTTAATATGTCCAGAGTTGGGTCTATGTATATTGTCCAGCATGAAAGTTTATTGAAAACAAGTCTTGTTTAAGTCAAGGAAATGCTCTGAAATTTCTCTGTGAAGGGATAATAAAAATTGTGCATATATTGTACCCTAGGGATAGTTTCAAACTTCATCCCCAGACTGGTTGTAGAAAATGCCCTTCCTGCTTTACTAAACTAATTTCAACAGGCACAAAATGTATTTAGATGTGAGGTCATGAGACCTGGGAGCCTCAGTAGAGAAAATGATAGATCATGGGGTTGTGTTTAAATCAATTGAAAAAACCCAAACCCAAAGCTAACCAACCAACAAACAAGAAAAGGAGACATATTCTTTAGAATTTCTTCAGAAATTAAATTTTACAATGTTAAAAATATGTCATTTTTGTTGAACTAAGAAAAGCTTAATTCTAAGATAATTGGTGCTCTACAATCTCATTTTTTGTCCTTGTTATCATATTTATTAATAGAGAGGGCATCCCATTTATGTATATATATACACACAAAACACTAAACACTAATAGGAATTTAACTGATTGCAGTAATATTCCTTCTCTCTTGTATCTTGGCAAAACTATTTTTCTCTTTCATTGCTTCAGCGTCTCTTCATGGTTGCTGGAGTAACAAAGTAATTTTCTGATAAATTCATCAGGAAAAGTGCACTACAGAGAACATGTATAACTCTAAACCTGTCAGACCATCTCAATTGTAAGGCAGTTTTTCTCCTGGGGAAAAAAAGGAAAATTACATAATGTAATTGCACAGAGTGACAGATAAGTTATCATAATTTTATGCCACCAAAAACAACTTTCTTAGATGTGCTCAGCATCAGGAGATGCTCCCTTATGGACAATATAGATCATCTTAAGCTGTATGAACCACAGTGTCAACTAGGCTGACAAATCAAGATTTCTGGCACACTTGAGCCACTAAAGATTATGGATGAAGGAAAAGTTTTATGATAAAATTCATCTTCCAAGCTGTAGTGAACATTTTGCTAAGCAAATTCAAATGCCACAGTCTCCTTAATTCAATTATTTCAGGGGTACTCAAAACCTATATCATACTTGAAGGTATAATCACTGTAGTTAAGCTTAAGATTTATCCTGTAAAATGTGAAACCTACAATACCTGAAACCAATGGCAAGTCCTGGATAATGGGAAGAAGAAATTGCATTTTAAACCTTTTATATGAACCTTCTTTTACTTTATTAAAGGAAATAAGGACATGACGAAAAATGCTCAAAATACTGATTTCTAAACTACGTTCTGTTGCCTTCTCTTCTTCCCCTGATAGCATGAGAGGTTCCTAAAATGTCATTCAGAGTAAATATACAATAAGTAGTTATGACTTGCTAAATAAAGAAATATCTACAGAATCTCATCTTTTCTATAAAAAACCAACATTATCCCTTATTTTGGCATTCTACACAGCTTAGCTGTGTATAGACCTGATCTTTGTAATTTTTTAACATTTGACTGTTTGATTTACAATTGGTAATCACGACCCAAAACTTTTTTGCTTAGGATCTGCTGTTCTTAAAAAAAGACCTTCAGTGTAATTCAAGACAAGAACTATTTCTCTCAATATACAAAACTTGAAAAGCCTGAGAATTTACTAATGTACTGATAATAGATAATTGCACTGAATTTTTTGTCTGCCAAAAAGAGAACGTGGAGTAAGAAATGAGTTTGTCACAATACCAAGGGAACACTGATTTCATAACATGGAAAAAAAGAGAAATTGAGATGGCTTTTGCAAACAAACTGCTTTCTGGCAGTTGTTTGCAGGAGACTGAAAGTTTATGATGAATCTGCATGCATGGAAGATTGGCACCACCATCTGAGATGATGAACCAGCTTTTGACATGGTCTTTAACAGATTATAAAAAGTATCTTAAATTAGGAAAAGCCGCTAGGTGCCTTGTGGATTTACTCAACAGGAATAGAATTTTCCAGTCAGAGGGAAAAAAATGGTTGTCCCAAATGCTTATTCTGATTTGATAATTTCACAAGGTCTTCTATTCATATTTCATACTGGTTTTGTGTTTATCCCCAAAGGCATATTTTTTCCATACAAGCTGAGACAGAAAGCTTGTCAACACGGCACGTCTAAGTGGAAAAGCAGATATTAAAATTTCTGACAAGACTTCCTTTATGCCAGTGTCATATTAGTTCTAGACTTCTGCTCTCTGTGAATTGGTTTGTATAGATTTGACAAATTATTAGTTGAAGGAACACAGACATTTTGGTATTAAATTGTGATTTAATACCAAGTCCTTGCCTCAGAAAGATTACTACTGCATTTTTTTCTTCCTCATTAAACAAAGTGTCAATAGTCACAACTAAGATTTTTACACATTCCTGAATTCCCATGTTTGGTCCATTTGCATAATTTATTTCAGTTTGTTTTAGAAAATACTGTGCTGCAGTGGTAGGCAGTAGATGGAAACTCTATCAAAGCACTGTTTACTGGTCAATGACCATCTGGAATTTCCAGTAGGCTGAGAATTGGTGGGACTTCTGTCACGCATCATTTGCATCTTCAGGATTTGGATTTTGGCTAAGATTTTGCTTTGTCTTTGGGAGACGTTCAATGCAATGGAAGTTAATGCAAAGGTTTTCATGGAGTTAACTGCCTGCTGTCAACATACCCTTGGAATGAAGGATATGTTGACAGCAGGCAGTTAACTACATGATGAAAACCTTTCCAACAATCATCCTCAAATAATAGATGAGGATTCACACCAGGAATAGGACTGGTGCTATGCACAGAGTGTCTTGTGCTTGACATGTGCTAGCTTTAATATGACCTCATCCCTTCACAGCAGCTGCTCTCCCCTAGAAATAACATTCCTGAAAGAAGATAAAGGAGAATGAGTCATGGAATAGTAATTTCAAGAAATACACACCTGTCAGTGTTTGAGGAAGGTTTTGGATGCAAGTATGAATATTTGACTTGCAATGTGGATTTTCAAGACTGATCCATTAACAACTTCTGCATATGCTGATGTACTATTTTGACACTTGTACCGAGCTCTTCAAAAGGCACTCACTCACCTCTTCCATCAGTGTCTATGAGACACAATGTCCCAAATGTATCTTATAAATAAAGTATCATCTAAGTGCTGCTCAAATATGCAAGTCATTAAATGCTTTTGGAGCCCTTCAACACAGAGGCATCAGCTTCTCACCTGCAGGAGAGTTTAGTGGGAAATGAGCTACCCGCTATGTCCTGCTCATCAGATATGGGGAAAGGAAGAGGAGGACTGTAACCAAGAACTGCTCTTGCCACTCCTGCCTACTCCAGTAGACTGATTTTACTTCAGTCTTGGAGAGGATTAGCCCTTTTGCAAGCCACATTTTATCAATCTCTAAAATTAGGAGACTGAGTGGGAATCTTGAGTTACAGCAGAAAGTCTCTAGACATCATGTTTGTGGAGTAAAGCTCAAAACTGTGAAACAAAAACCTCCTAAAGACTCCTAAACCAAAGGCAGCTTGGCTCAATAAATAGCTTTTCACTGCCTGAGATTAGCAGTACATGTTAGAAACTAATGATAAAAGATATTGGCTATGTTATTAGGGAGCACTCCTCTGTGAGGAACACATTTTTATGTCAGTCCTGCTTCTACTGATATCTCCCAGTTTGTGTTAATGTCATTTGGAGAAAAACCATTTTCAGAGAGACTGTTTCTTGTGGTTGATAATTGTGTGTGGCAAATATCAGATCCTGACCTGTATTTAGGTCATTTTTGGACATACAACTGGTCTGTAAGGGCTGCTGCACTCCAGTGGTGAACAAAATGACTTCTCTCTTATGAAAGGAATAATTACCCAAATATGGCAAGGAAGAGGCTGAGTAATAAAAACCCCTGGAATTCTCCTACAAGCTACAAGAATACAATTCTGAGATATGCTCTAACTCTTTGTTATTAAAGGTGGGATTCATTTGTGTCACTTTTCAGATGACAGTGACATCCTCAGTAAAAACCTCTGTTTAAAATAAAAGGGATATAAGAGAAATGCAAGCATCCTTTTCCAATACCCGTAAGTTCTGTCAATACTTGTGCCAGCATAAACACAACTTCAAATATCATCCACAGACACTTTCTCTGTTACAGTCTCAGTAGGAACCACAGCAAATGGTCCCAGAAATTACTACAGAAATTACAGAAAATCTGGGTAGCCTATGAATTTTTGTATAATCTTGACTGTAAGCTTGGCTTATTTTGTATTATGAACTATCATCAACTGCACTCAGTTTAGCTAAACTGAAAGGATAAGTTTTGCCCTCCAAATTTAGAAGAATGAAGATGAAGGTTAAGAAGGTTAATGAAGTTAACAAGTTGGCAAAATAGAAATGTGTGTACAATATAATCAATGTTGTGGAGCATTCAAGTTTTGAGCTATTTCACATCTCCCATTAAGTGTGACTGTACAAAAATGTTAGCACAACTGTATGGATGGATACTGAGTGATATCACTAAAATTTAGCAAAGCTTAGGCATATTTCCACCCATTAGGTTTTGGTCTATCAGCTGTTCTTTAACTTGACTCCTTCCATCACACTGAATGATTAAATTGAATATTTAATTAGTATTTGTTTTTGATCTTTTGTGATAACCTCACCCAGGATGGAATCACTCTATATCTAAAACTATGTCCTGGAAATCTCAACAAAGAGGAAAAACCAGTGTCATGCCAAGCTTTTCCATGACAATCAGAACTATTGGGATGAACTTCTGAAGAAACAGAGAAAGGAAAATACGGCCAGTGACATGGTTATATCAGCACTGCTAACATTTTAGAACAGATTGAGAAGAATCAAAGAAGAAATTACTGTGGCACATCTTGCAACCTATTTGGCTGTCTGTGCATGCTCATGCAGAGCTTTTGCTCATTGTGGTAGAGATCTAGAAATTACATCTTCAGAAGACAAAACTATTCCACTAATACTGTGTAAAAGGTGATGCTTGCTTCCCTTCCCTTCTCTTCTCTCCTCTTGGACGTCTTCAGAAGTAAAAGTGCTTCAAAGCACTGGAACATTAAAGCTTTTGCAGCAAGTTTGTTTAAAAATACAACAATATTTTTTTCAGCACTTAAATATTCACAAGCTCAGGTTTCTAACATATGGCTATTTCTGCAGAGCTTACGTTGTGATGGAGAAGTCCCATATACTTAAAAAACAAATCTGCAAATGAACATGGTTAGCACATCACACTATGATATGCAGTAACTTCAAATAAAGGGAGGAATGTACACATTGCAGCTGCAGAGCAGGAGCAATGAGAAGGGAAAGGAAAAATTGTTTGTAGCCTCTTATTTTTCTTGTACTTACTATTATCATCACAATTTTTGGTTTTGAACTGGTTGAATGCATGTTCATTGTCCCTCTGTAACCAAATTCAGGATATTTAATGTTTATTAAATAGACCATATAAATGAAATACACAGATTCTGTAGTACTTTGCTATCTTTTATAAGATCGGTTCAAACTCTCAGGATGAATAGTCCTGAGTCCAGGACTTGTTCTTTGAAGTCTTGTCTTCTACCCTCTATTCTTGGTGATTCTGGGAGATTGAGGATATGGGACATGCAGGGAATTAATTCTATTTACCTTGTCCTGTAAGCTAAGGAAAAATATCTTGATCCTTTTTAACATTTGAAATGGACATTTTTATAAAAGCCAATTCATACAAGTCCCCCTAACCAAATTTACTAATTTGGCCATAGCATATTCATTCTTTGAAGAACATAACTGAAAGCCAGGAGAATAAGGCTATTTGTTTTTTGTTTAAACAAAGAAACAATTGCCTCTCAACCTCAGTTGTCTCTTAGGTTTCAGAGAATCAGAGCAGAAAACCAGTAGAACACCAAATTTGTTTCCTAGGTGGCTAATTTTCATTCAGCTTGAGAAGCAGCCTGGATATGGAAGGCAGATATTCTTTAGTCAATAAAGTAGTGAGAAGAATCTCAAGAGAAAGCTGAGAAAGAATTACTCCCTATTGCCTAGGCATAAAATCAAATGTGTGTTCTGCTCTTTTTTTGGAGTTGCAAGTGGTATCTCAAAAGAGAGCATCCTCTCTCTCAAAGAAAGGCTTCCTTCATGTTTCCAGAGTTTGCTGATTTCTTCTCTCTTCAAATTAAATTGCTGTATTTGAATGTCCAACATAAGAAATTGAATACTGCACTACTAGCAGACTACTAGAAGGTCAGAACAACACTTATTAAAAATGCATATGACACATTTTAGTTTTGATTGTAGGTAACTTTTGGACTTCTGATGTTTAAAAGAAACCTAGCAGAAAACACAGGAACCACTATAAATATAAAAAAGCTGCCAATGAGCCCAATTTCTCCTTCACTCATGAAAACAGGTAGAAATCAAACCTTTTGTATGTAAATTCCTCGAGCAATGCTGTGTTGCTGGTTTGATTCACCTGCTGCAGGGTTTTCAGGCTGGGGTGATCAGCCCCCTTGTTGAGGTCTGGCAAGACCCATTTTGCTTTTGAAAACCACAGTGCACACTTATTATGAAAACCATAATGCACAAAAAATACCACTGGAGGCATTTAACATTACATTTTTTGTTCAGATGTCTCAGTCACATGTCCCAGACATCTTTAGTTACTGGTGACATCATGGAGCACTGTCAGAGCAGGAGAACTGGGTGACTTTTGGATGATGCGAAACCAGGAAATCTGCTTTGAGTTTGTAATTTTCTACAATTACTGGCTCAGTGCCTGGGAACAGACTGGAGCTAACTTAAAGTAATGCCCCTAAACCCATACAGCATGGGACACTGGGTTCTCAATTCCAGATTCTCCCCTAAGGCATCCTACTGGTTGTTAACACACACTTGGTCATTTTAGGGCTCTTGCTCAGTTGCCACCTTGTTCCCACAGGAATCTGGAATCACACCATGATTGATTTCTCCTGGTGCACCCAACAGCTCTGTGCCAGCTCAGCAGTGCTGGTAAGAGCTCCAGGGGGAAACTGCTTGTGGCACCACCTGTTTTTCTTGGCAAACTGAAATATAGACCACCAAGAACGGTGAGAGTGAGGAAAGTTTAGGATGTATGACCTGGGAAGAAAGACTGGAATAAGTGTGCTGCTGAGCCTAGAGCAGAGCAAAGCAAAGCAGGGAAACTGTGACAGTCTTAAATACCTGAAAAAAGACTGCTAAGAATATTTAATACAGACATTTTTCTCTGTGTCTATTTTGAATTGGACAAGAAGAATCTGCCAATTTATGAAAAGGGAGATTTAGGATAAACATTAGAATAACTTTGTAATTGCAAGGATAGGGAAGCTTTGGAGAAAATTGTTTGAAGAAATCATTAAATCTTACCCTAGAACCTTTTAAAAATAGGCTAGACAGATATCTGATGGGTATGGTTAGTCACACTGTGTGGAAAGGTGATGAGCAAGACAACTTTGAAGCTGCTGCCATCCTGTCTGACATATCAGAAAGACTTCACTTTATAAGAGTGAGTAACTGGGTACCCACTGAGATTTCTGAGGTCATAGAGAATTAGAAAATGGATATTGAATAGCTGAGGTGTGGCCATTGCTGTGTTAAATCTTTAGGAGCTCTTTACTCAGTCAGTGGGAGGCTTAGCTGCTACTGAGAGCAAGAAGGGCTCTTTGGTTCAGTCAGAGTTTATTCGGGGGTATGACCATAACTTGATGAAAATATCAAGTCCCAAAAGCAGTGATAGAAAAAGGAGAGATACAAGTGATGCTCCTCACATGTTATTGTGGGGAACTGAGAAGCTGAAGGCAACATTCCTGACAACCCAGCAGAATACATGGCATTGGGAGAACCTGGGCTTGATTTGGGTGTGTTCATTCTGCCAGATTATGCTGCATTTCCACTTTATGAGTTTGATTTTTTCTGATGCTTTCCTGTTATATAACTGCACTTTGTGCATCCAAGACCTCAAGTTAATAACTCTTAAACAATCTCCACATGAACATTGCTGGCTATTTATTTATTTATGCTGTTGCTGGTCTCCTGTAGAGGCACAAACTACTTTAGTGCATACAGAAGAGAATATTCCAAGTAGGAGGTGGTAGAAGCAGGAAAGGAGGCTGCATTTATGAATGAATTAAGCAGTCTAAATTATTTACGGAAATATATTACCTGAATTCCTCTATCATGCTATTCCTGACTGTCTGTAATTGCAGCCATCTTGCTGTGATTGGGATTTGAATCTTCACAGCTCAAAATGTGAACTTCTGCAACTCAAGAGGAAAGCAAAGCATGAAAGCAGCATCTAAGGACAAGCAATTTCCATGGACCAGGGGCAGAATGCACAACTGCATAATTGATGTGTAACTGGAACTGAGAAAGTGATGGATGTCCCAGTGACTCAACAAAATTCCAGAAGAATGTTATACTGACTATTAGAAGAGTGAAACTTCCCTAAAATTTCATTGTGCAGGGATGTGGATAGATTCCTTTAAAACAAAATCTGAAACAGAATGTTTTTGATGTATTTCTCTCTGTATTTAATACAACACTACTTAATTGCACTACACTGCTTTAAAGTGAAGAACTAAGTTTAATCACCTTCATGTCAGAATGACAAAAATGACACTGAAATATCACACTATTTTCACAGAATTTCACTGATATCATTCAGGAGTAAATAATTTCTGGTCTATTTTTAAATTAGAAACAGATTATATGCTTGACCATAATTAATTTTTTCCCCCGAAATGAAATATTTTTAAAGGAGTTGCTACAATTCTGTGGCTTACACATACTGGTTTATCTTATCATGCTATACAGTGATCCAAACCATCCTATCTAACACATAATTGCACATCATTTATCATTGCCTAAAATGCCTAGTCATCTGCTTATTTCATTCTTAATTTACTGAGTATTTAATGTTATATATCCCATTATTTATTGCTGCTTATTTATTTTATGTCTCAGAGAAGCAGGGTAACATGGGCAAAGTCAGACTGTCTCCAGTCTTTCCAGAAGGTCATGATATCATTTTGTGTAGAAGACATCACACACAGCTCTAGCATTCCTAAATACTGTTCACACAAGGAAATCAGAGAGAGAGAAAACAAGATAGCACTGTGGACTTTTCTCACAGTGTTTGTATAGAAAGAACTAACAAGTGGCTAGAGGAAAATAAAACAGTTGGCAAGAGCTTTGGAAATATTCCAGGTAGCCAGTCATCAGAGAAACACAGAGTTGGATACCTATTTATCACATAACTTCGGTCATGGTCCTTGGCTATCAAGTGAATATATAACATTGATTGTACCTCAAAGGATCTGTAAGTATTAATAGAGAATAGCATTTCTTAATAGGAATTTTCCCTGGTTTCCTGTAGATCTCAGTGAACTTTGGGGTGCTGGCTACTAGTGAAGAAAGAATTCAATTCAGTCGCTTGTGTGCTTACAAGCACATAAGAGAGTGCTTACATGCAGATCAAGCAAAATAAAAATCATTCATATTTATTCCAGAAATAATTGAATAATAGACTCCAAAACCACATGCCATTCAGGAAACATAGGGGAATTTCAAGGATTCTAGAGATTTTAGCTATATCAGAGTTATGTTAGAGCTGTTAAGATTGTTAGTACTTATCAAAACGCAGTGGAAGAATACAAAGTCACATTACAGGAAAACTTAGTGTTTGCTCACCTGTATGTGTTTATGGATTGCAAGCACAAAGACAATAAAAACCCCTTTTAATTATTTTATTGTTCAGCAAGAAGGCAGGCAAAATAAAACCTTTTTTTTTTCCCTGCAGATATTAGAATAATCTTCAAAATAAAACAGCAACATGTTCTAGGTCTGCCTGAGTAATGCCAGCTGGTCACCTGCAAAGATGTATTTAGGGCTACTCAGGGATTTGTCCTGATGCACTGAGCACAATTGTCTCAGATAGAGTTGTCAGATGGGGCCAGGCAGGTAGGATAAAAAAAATCTTATGCCAGAGCTCTTCTCCGCTTCTAATTTACTCTCTTACAATCATCAAGATTTGTCATCTTCATTATGACAAATCCATAATCATAAGAAAATTGTCTACTTTTTCCAGTTGCACATACACATACATGTGAGCATATAAACAGGTATGGATTTGCATATATGGGGACAGATCAATACTTGTGTATAACTCACGGAGCTGTTGAGAGGCTTCATCCATCATATGCAGAGCTTAACAAAGAGCAGGCAAGCAGCTGGCATTGATCCCACTGAACAGGTTATCAGAATAGAACAAATATATTTTCCTAAAGTGAAGTAACACAAATATAAGATGTCCTGCTGCGAGAAGAAAAGATGTATTTCAAAGCCTGGTCTCTAAAAAACCTGCTGATTAGTGCTAAAGAAATCAATTTAACTCAAGGAAACTCCATAAAAGCCTATTGACTGTGCAGAAAAGAAGTGTGTTATTCCATGGGGAGGTAAATGAAAGAAGAAAGTATCTATCCAGACAGCTTCTACAAGATTTTCCTTCCCTAAAGGGTCCTTCTGTGTGTAAATTAAACCACTCTACTTGAAAGTGGTTGACTCAAAGAGAGAGTTGTTTAAAAAAACTGACTTGCTATTATGCATGTACCTCTGGGTCCTGTGGTTGAAAGGTTTATTTTATATAAGGTGCATATAATATTTATTTAATTTATTACACAAATAGTCAAGGAATCTACTGCAATATTTCTGTCTCACTTAAAAATTAGGGATCTCTTGAAGAAAGTTTGAAACTTTAAATGGAAAACAAGAGAAAACAACTGAGAAAACTTCAAAAAGAACATCAAAACTCCATACGTAATAAACAAAAAATGTACAGAATATATATATATATATATATATATAAATAAATAAATATATATATATATACTTTATAAATGCCTAAACACTTGGACACAAGTATTTTTTGTTGTTCTTTCTTCCCTTGTGTAATTTCATTTTCGTATTTTGTCATTTTTTGCTTCTATCATAGAAAAGCTACTGTTTTGTCCAAGGGAAAATATAGATACCTTATGCCATCATATATTCACTTTTTCTTGATTTTCAGGTTTTTTGGAAAACATCAGCAATCAAGAGCAGCTTTGTTGCTACCAGGAAGCTTTTCTTGGTGTCACCCTGCATAGTATCACCGACTTCTGCTGTGTTTGCACATTTGTTCTGCCAGAAAGTCTGGCCAAACAATTGCCAAATGCAGGTCTAAAAAAGCAATGTTAAAATCCACATTTGCCCAGTGGAGATCTAAAAATCACAGCCTAATAAAATTTAGACTTTGGTGTTGAGGTCCCTATTTTTCAAAATTTCTGTCCCTACTGTTAGGAAAGTAAAAGAGTAACTCAGGACATCTTTGTTATAAACTTTATCAACTTTTTAACAAAATTACTGTGTCTCATGGAACCTCGGCCACACAAAAATCAGAACTTGGGAAAAAGAAATGTACAACTGCTATCAAAGCAATGAAAGAAAGTTTCTATCTGACAATTCAAATTTCAACACCCAGGTTTCCATGTTTTGAAAGCTGCAACTTTGGGTTCTCTTGTGTTTAACTCCAGCTTCTGTCACTATTTTTCCCAGTGTTTAGTCTTTAGGCAAGCTTTTTGGTTTATTGATTAATTTCCTAATAAAATAATGTAAAACATCCTGGAACTAAAACTTTCATATATATTACTTTGAGGTTCAAATTCTCCTTGTGCTTTGCAGAGAAAGCTGAAGGCACTCTGGGATGAGTCTGGGGCTTTCTTTTCTCTTCCTGCAAAGATCAGATAATTTTTTTTATTTTTTACAGTTATGTAAGACAAGAAATTGACTGTAAAGACATCAAGAAGGGACTAAGGTAAGAAAAGTGAGTCTTCCAGCTTAAAATTTCTATGTAAAGATGTCCACCTCCAATGGAAGACCTTTAGGTTCTGCGTGCTGGAGGATACTTAGAGATCCCAGGAACTGAGAGGAATTAGAGGTGACTGTAAAAAGACAGAAAATGAATGAAGTCCATGTCTGATAGTTCCCAGACTGGCAAAGTGAAGGTTTGTGTGATTAGCACTCCCAAACTTTTAATAAATTAAAGAACATTAGTAAATACCTTTTCCTTAGACTTTTCTGCCCTTTCCTCTCAGTCACTTGTCAGTTTCCAGTCTTGTCTGAGGATTTGGGAAATTCATGTCAATTAAAGCTATTTTTGTCTGAAGTGAAACATTATTTACAATGCACCCAAACAGTTAATTATGCAGTTAATTTTCAGATCAGTTGCTTACTAAATGAATTGTTTGACCTCTAGAAAAGACATTTTCTGCAGAGATGTCAAATGAAAACATTTTAGCTAAGATAGATACATAGTATGTGGTCTTCCACTTTGTGCATTAGATTCTGCCATGACTTCTGGCCAAATGTTCACTGTAGTCAGTGGATTTGAGTTGGCTATGGAATACAGCTCAGTTTCATGACATTGTTCATAAATGAAAATGAAAAACCCAACCCCAAACTCCAGGATTATTTGTAGCCTCACAATGATCTAACAGTAAAACTGACAACACAGAAACCAGAAGAAACTGAAGTCATAAAACTGGTGCTGAGTTTCTACCATTACCATTTCATTTAAAAGCAAAATAGTAATAAATAGAAAATAAAGGAATCTACAGCAAACCAGCAGGGAAGGATGTTAAAATGCTCCTCATCAATCTGCTAGAAGGGCAAGACTGGACTGAAACTGCTATGACTCAAAACTTTATTAAAAAAATTATTGCTAGTGTTTTCCTCTAGAGAAGAGGAGAAATAGAAAAACTTACTTATGATAGATGTAGAACAGCACTGAGTTCAAATTATAGTTTTAGGAAAGGTCCTCTTGAGGGTCATCCACTGTCCATGATAAACCTGGGCTGCTCATAAGCAAGTCTCCTCTTCCCTTTCAAATTTTGATTTGGAAAGTTGTCCATGTTCCATTAAACCCTCAGGCTGGCGCAGTGTTGCAGAGTCCCAGGAGTGGAGAGGACCCTTCTGTGTCTTGGCTCCCTGAGGTCTGGCAGGGAGACGAATGCTGAGGAGAGGTAAAAAAGACCTCTTTGATGAAAGATTTGGTTCACCTGATCTGGGCACTTTTTCACATCATTAAAGCTTTCCTATACAACATAGTTGCATTTTACCTGTCCATTCTTCTACACTCTTTATTTTCCACCTCCTCCCAGTGTTGATTGATATAATTTTTTCTTACTGGTTTCTTGATCTCTTCATTCCTCATTTATTGTCATAACTATTACTCTCAGTGAAACCTATACCATGTTATCATGGTACACAAAAGAGATTCAGGTATGGACTGACCTTTTATTTGTAAGGATAGAAACAAAACTATGCAAAATTCAAACACCTCTTCCACTTGAAGGAGGATCAGGTAACATTTGCTAGCACAGATTTTGCATGCTAAGTATTTACAGTGGAGATGAGAAAGACAGACAGAACCTCAATGCTAACACACTCCTTTGTACCATTCAGAAACAGCAAAGGGCCCAGATTTGCCTGGTAAGCAGAACTGCCTTGATTAAAGAGAAGTTTATCGCAGATAAAACCCTGTAGCTGCTTGCCACTCAGTCTCCATCTTCCACACACATACCAGGGAGGAAGGCATTCAAGAAGAGGACAGAGTTTGTGAGGAAAATCTATCTTATCTGTTCCAGTGCTTCTGGCTACTTTAATATCACTGTGGAGCAAACTAAGACAAACAGAATTGACTCCCAGAATTTTACACTTGAGCAGCACTTGGATGCAGGGAAGGATTTTCTTTGACATTGCTCCCAAATCCATGGGTTGCTGGCTTAGCCCACCACTGACTCACTGGTGCAGGACTGGCTTTTTCTGGGACATGGGCCTTCATGTAAACACAGAACTTCAGTTCTGCATAGATCAGCCCTCTGCAGAACTTTAGAAATTATATTCATTCAAATTTATTTCTTTTTACCTTTTCCAGTGAAGCCAATTATTTGGCTGTGTGAACAATCAATTAGCTGATGCTTATTCTTTCTCTTTCTGGATCTGACAATCACCTTTTTGAAAGTACACAGTGGGAAATGACCCATGATGACACTGTAATAAGCAAAAGTGCCAAATGTGCCTTTAATGAGTTACACCTCCAGTGCTGAATGCACAGGGCTCACACTTCCAGTCTTAGCACAATTTAACAATGGCCGAAGAAGAAATAACAACCTTCTTTTATCCTGATTGACAACTCTTCATTTACAGGACAAAATGCATCAGGGCAAGCACACATTGCAATACCTTTTCTCGCTTTATTTTTTGTTTTTGTGCCTATTAACCCAGCATTTCATTTTTGGAATTCAGGGGCATGTGAGACACACACAGAAATCTGAAGTCTAATTAATTTCAAGTGAACAAGGAACACATCCTATAATCTCCTTTTAGAGGCTTTTTTTTTCTTTCTCCTTTTAAGGTCTTCTACCATGTTACATTAAAATTAAGATTCTAGATGAAACAGGAAGTTTTTAAACTGTGGATTCCTTGGGTGGGCACAGTTTTCATTTGCAGAGTTTTTGTTGCACCTGTAGTGGCCATAACTACTTTGAAATACCACAGTGCCTCACTGGCAACTGCTCATGTGGTTTGCAGGGCATGGCATATGGATGTGGGACAAAAAAGGCAGTGACACAAGCCAATTCCCACCATTCTTCCCCTCTCCCCAGTAAACCATAATTTTATGTAGTGCCTTCATTTTTGTAGATTTTTTTCTGGGTATGCTAGACTGCTGGAGCACTGTTGAGGTGTTGGCTACCTGAAGGCAGCTCAATGTGCCCAAGGCAAGATGTGCACTATCAACCTATCAGCATGTGAAAGAACGCAAACTTCAAAGAAAGAAACACTTCAGAAAACATCTACAAGCCCGTGCAGAGGATCTGAGCAATGTCAGAGAGAATTCAGTCTGGCTGCAGAGATGCTAACACTCTTAAGAAGCAAAGTTCAGAGATCTTTCCTATCTCAACATAGAAGCAGAATGAAATGAAGAAAATTATGTACTTTAAAGCATTCATTTTCTTAAGGATAAATATTAGGGACTTTCTTTGCCTCTGTATGCATGAACAATACAGAGAAAGGGTCAGGTCTATGTTAACATTGCATCTGAGATAGCTGTCCTTCAAAGCTTGTCACCATGATAATTTATGAAAAATCCCATTGCCAGGATTTCTTCTCCTGGGAAGCTGGGAAGCTTCGGCTTCTCCATGTTTTGCTCCTTTGGAATGTGATTTGGAGAATTGTTTACCCAGCACATGAATTGTTTTAATTTAATGACCAATCCCAGTCCAGCTGTGTCGGGACTCTGGTCTGTCATGGGTTTTTATTGTTAATCTTGTCTAGCCTTCTGATGTCTCCTCTTTCTTTAGTACAGTTTTAGTATGTAATTTTCTTTTAATATAATAATATAAAATAATAAATCAGCCTTCTGAGAACTTGGAGTCAAATTCTCATCCCTCACCCCATCCTGGGGACCCCCAGAACACTGCAACAATTGGTGACAACAATATTTCAACACCCAGCATGCTCTGGATATCTGGCATCTCATGTCCCTATTGACCTTATTGGCAGCTGATGCTCAGCTGGAATTCCAAGAGAATACAGACCCAGCTGTCTTTTTGTCCCTCATCACCATTTTTTTCCAGCAGGAAGCCACGACAGACTGTCCTGTCCACCTGTCGTGGTCACTGGACATCAGCACACAGAGTTTGGATGGAGGCTGTGGGGCCAGACAAAGAGTTAAAACCTTTTTGGGTTATTTTATACAGGAAGAGTTTTTCCCTGTGGACAAGGGGTACCCCTGGGGGTAGACAAAATGGATTAAAGACTTGACCTTGATCTTGGTAGTTTTCTAAAGCAGAAACCTTATGGTTGAACTCAGAGAACTCACTATTTTTGTCTGGAGAACAAAGGAGACACAGAGCAGGGAAAAAATTTTTAAAGCGCAACTACTTTTAAAATAGTGCAAGTGCATTGATTGGAGCCAAAACTCTTATTCCAATCATCTAAAGTTATAAAAGCTAGGTATTTCTAGCCAGTTTAGATTCATGATTCTATATCTTGTATTTATATTTTATAAATAACATAACATAACATAACATAACATAACATAACATAATATATTTATAAAGAGTAGGAGCTTTTGGGATGACATTTATCCATGATAATGGTCCTTCCACGATCCACATTGCTGTTCCAGCTTTTGGGTACTTATGGATAACACCTTAGCAGTCAGCCAAGTCAGTTGACCTCCATCCCTACTCTCTTGCAAAGCAGATTTTAAATTCTCTGGAAACCTTCACACAGGTGGCTGCAACTTGATGTAGGCAGATCAAACACCCCCTCAGTTGTGAAAGTGTTCAGTGGCCTTTGTAAACTCCACAGCATGGACATACCAAAAATACTTCCAGAAATTTGGCTTCTCCTAAATGATTTCTTTATTTTTCCTGAAGACTGTGTTACTCAACTGTATTTATATGTATTTAGACTACATATGTAGCTTTATAAACTGTAAATGTTTTTTCATTTTTCTTGGTTTTTTTGTTTGTTTAGTTGTGGTTTTTCTCTTAGCAATTGCAAGCACACTGCAAGAAGACAGACCAAGGCATGAAGGATGAGGGAAGAAAAGATGTTTGCTCTGATGCAGCTGACAGTTGTGCAATTAAACTGCCAGGAAAGAAAACCAGTGTGCTTTACTTGTCTAAAGAGTGGTTTCAAGGCAAGCACATTTTGTACTGCACATTCAAGGAAGTAATTAGCATATCTGGCATTGTAATAGCCCAGCTGATGGGCAACAAGATATTAGTCACTGCAAATAGCTGCAGTTTGTGACTAAAGTAAATTACATGGGTGTTTGCTTGACACCATTTATTTGAGGAGAAGGAGCACGCAAATGCATCCAAATAAATTATAATGCAAAATTACATTTGTGCCTTCCTCATGAGAACAGGATTAAATTTACTGTCATAAATTTTACATGCTTGCCTCACATTGGCTGGTGCATTTTTTAAGACTAAATGGGCTGGAGACAGTGGGCCATCAGAAATCCTCTAGCCTGTGCATTAGCACATTGGCTCTAAGGGCAGCAGAGGTGGGGATTGTTCTAGCTGAGTCCATTATTTGCAGTAGTGATATAGACAAACACAGTAACAACAGACAGAACTGTGACCATATTCACAGGGGTCTCAGGTTGAGGGAAGAGATGAGGATCTGACTCCATGTTTCAGAAGGCTGATTTATTATTTTTATGATAGATATTATATTAGAACTATACTAAAAGAATAGAAGAAAGGATTTCATCAGAAGGTTAGCTAAGAATAGAATAAGAAAGAATGATAACAAAGGCTTGTGGCTTGGACTCTCTGTCCAAGCCAGCTCACTGTGACTGGCCATTATTTAAAAACAACCAACATGGGCCAATCACAGATGCACCTGTTGCATTTCACAGCTGCAGATAACCATTGTTTACATTTTGTTCCTGAGGCCTCACAGCTTCTCAGGAGGAAAAATCCTAAGGAAAGGATTTTTCATACAAGATGTCTGTGACACATAACTTTGTGTAGGACTCTATATTCCTCAGGTGAGTCAAAAACCAATTCATCTGAATCAGGTAATCATGAAAATGCAGGTATAATACACGACCCAGTGCAGAGCAGTGCCAAGGTAAGGAAGGAAATTGTTGCAAGGAACTGCACTCAGGCACAAAATGTCAGTGTCAGATGGAAAATAAGTCAACCTCTGTTCTCACACTGCATAGCCTGGGATCAAGGATAACCACATTATTTGTTTTTCTGACAGAAGCAAAACAAAACAAAACAAAAGCCAAAATGTAAAAAGGAAATTTAGTCCTCTTTCCAAGTACTGCTTTCCATAAAATTTCCACTGGGGTAGTTATTTGGGTCTGCAGAAAATCTGTGTGTCCCTGCACACTCAAGGCTATCACATGCTCAGCTGACACAGTATGAATGGCAGATCTGATACAATAAGTGTGTGTCAGTTCACATGTGACAGCGAGTTCAGAATTCAATTATCGACAACCACTCACTAGATGAGTCTCTGTAAAAGTAAGGTCACAGCTGCATAGCAGGTCTCTGTGCATTGGGGATGGTAACCAAAGCTCTTTGCTAAACTGGGCTGTTGGTACAGCAGCCTTGACATTGGTCTGTGGCTGTAAAATCTGCACATCACCTTTTACAAGATGCTAATCTTGGATAAAACTCACCATGGGCTAAGTGACAGAAAGGACCCATCAAAGAATCCCACACATGGCAAGGCAGGGATTTCTTTTTGCACCTAGAAAAACATCTGATTTTAGGCACAGAGTGAAATGTCAGCTGTGATTATCAAGATTTCTACCCCAGGCAGGTATCCATGGGCCAATTGTGGAAAACAGATAAAGCAGCATATTACCTACATCTATTATTGATTACATGAGAAACTCTGAGTATACAAGGGGCTTTGAAGAAGACATCCAAGAGGGATATGTTTACTTTTCTCAAAAACCTCAAAAGGCACCTAATCAGTTTAGCTCTTTGTCAGAGGACTCATTTTCATTTTATTGACCAAATCAAATTGAACTTCAGTAGTTTTAGATGCAGTGTTCTTGGAGGACTCATCCATTGGGAAGCTCTCTGTATAGCCCTTGCTGGCACAAATGTTGGCATCTTTGGTGGAGAAACACAGACATAGAACTGCAGACTTGCAGGTGGAGTTGCAGTTTATATGTGAGGAGGAACCACAGGGGAAATTTAATTCTCTTCAGGGGAAAAATTCTCTTCAGAAAGGATTGCATTCTCTTTTATTTCTCAAGAACTTCTTCCATCCTGCTGCTTTTATTTTGATTCTTTTTCGGCTCTTGGCTGCAGTTTATGCTTTTATAAATTGGCAGTGGGAATACTGAGTGCTTCCAAATTCTCACTACTGCAAATGTTCTCATTGTTCATTCAAGAATTAATCCTGCATCTGGAATACAGTTAGACTCCTATTGCTAGCCCAGGTAACCATTGGGAACTGAACTGTCCAGCTTTTTGTTATTGACCCATACAAAAGTAAGATGACGACCTGATGTGAATATTAGCTCATGCACAGCTGTGGATGGTGCTTGTGTCCAAGGTCTCTCCTGACAGAGCTTGACTTGACTGGAAGATGAGGGCTGGGCTCCTGAAATGAGGGATTTGGGTGCTGCCACTGGAGCCTGTTCATATTCAAACTGTTTTCCCCACTGCCTTGTTCCTGGCCCTCTCTGGGACATCCTCTCTGGGTTAAAAAAAGCCTTTTTTACTGCAGAGATGAGTGAATATTTGATACATATAAAAATGTCTATAAATCTGCAATATAAGAGTGAGGCAGGCTCAAGCAGTATTTTGCTTTCCCTATTTATGTTTTTTTGAGCCTTTAGAATTACTTTAAAATTTTTTAAAGTAATAAATGGACAAATCTCAATTGTTTTTTTTGTGGTTTAGATGCCAAATATTACCAAAATGTTTGTTATATGTGGCTAGTGTTAAATTGTGCTGCTTCAAGATTTTTGTTTTTTTCTGGGCTTCTTTTGAGGTTGCCTTTTTACTGGTTTGGTTACCTAAGAAGATGATATAATTTGTAATCTACTTTACTTTCACATATAGTTTTGGAGCAACTTAGCAGGTGAAATTTTTCAGTGACACAAATTAACTTCATCTAGATATGGCTGTTCAGGAGACTTCAGTGCAGGAGGAAATATATCAGAGAGACCTTGTAGTTTTCCAAGGTTTGGGTACAAGGGAAGATGCAGCAAAGGGAAAGGGAAATTCTTCCATTTGCTGTGACAAAAAGAGAAGATACTATTTTTATTTTTAAAATAAAAAGATGTGCATCAGGATGAGGTTTATGAAGCTGGAGTAGGCAGCGGGGGACTGAGGGGGTTTGAAGGGTACCAGATATTCTCAGGGATGAGCAAAAATATTTGTTCATGAAGATGGGTAGGACAGGGGATGAATGAACTTGAGGTCTGTTCACACTCTCTACAGCTCAGGGATCTTAATTTGGCCTTTCATAGAAAGAAAAACTACCTTGCAAATTCTTGCCCATCATCTCTTCAGTAATCCACACAGGAAATCCTTAGCTTTGGTGGCCAAATAACTTCAAAGGTGAAGGAAACTACAGAATTTTCACAAGAGTAAATGTCATGCTCCAATAGTTCCAAATTCACAGGAATACCTAAAAACTGAAGTGGTACGTATGGGTTATGTCAACACTTACATTTCTCTTAATTTGTAGCCTTCCAGGTATGCTACAGTTGCACTTTTCAAATTTTCAGCTTTCAGATTCAGTTGCATATTTTTCAATTTGTTTTGATTTAACATCTAGTACCTTCTTGTGACGTCAAAGGCCGAAGTTTTTGGGGAAAAAAACCCCAAATCCCTCAGAACAAGTACTGTATGTTTCCTAAGAAATTTTTTGGCAATTCCCTGGTCAAAGGGAGCAGGTCTGTGTTTTCATTTGTCCCTTATACAGACAAAAGATTAAAACCAAGGCTGTAGTAATCTTGATAGGCAATAAATAAATCTGTGAATTTGAAAACCCTTTACAGATTGTATACAGCAGCCAGTGTGCTTCAGAAACAAGAAATGATCCGTGCTACCTTGGCCTTAATCATCACAGAGGGCAATGGGATTGTTCCAGAAACAGGACTGTGAGCTGCAGTGAATTCACCTGCATATTCAGGATCTCTCCTTGGGATGCAGGGAGTAAGAATATTCTTCTTCCTGGGAAAAATCTACCTTTGTATGCAGAGACATGCTCACTCTATCTATCTATCTATCTATCTATCTATCTATCTATCTATCTATCTATCTACCTACCTACCTATCTACCTATCTAATTTGTTTCTCTGGAATGCATAGTTATATTTGAATCAAAATGCTTTCAATTTGAATGGATGTTCCAAAGGAAGATGCCTTATTGGTGTATTAAATTAAATAATACAAAGTGACACTGAGCACTCAGAGTAATTTGTCTGACTGCTGTCACCAAGCATTGCTTCTGAAGATAGAAGATAAAACTGCTTGAGATTTTCTGTTTCCTGGGTAAACAGCTGAAGGAAATGTGTCTGTGTTCCTCTAATCTTGCCCTAGGGCATTTGGATTAGTACTGACATCACCAAGCCCTGTGCCAGTGGAGCGAAAGAAGAATAGCACATTCTGGTGACTAATTCAATACCAACAGGAGCAAGCAGCCTGAATTCAACATAAAAAAATATTTTTAGTGGATCTCTCATGAGTCTAGGACTGAAACCAGCCCTTGGCAAGTGTCTTCACTCACCGGACAATCAGCAGGAACTTTGAAAGCGTTTGAAGATATGAAACAATATATTCTTACCCTTTAGCATTTCACCTTGCACAATCAGTTTAAAGATAGCTCCATTTTTAAATGCAACTTCTTTGTACAGACCAGTTATTTAGACATATCTGGCAATCTGCAGTGCTGATTTGAGCACTGAATTTTATAAACAAAACCAAGCAACATGAGCCGTGATACACTTAGAGAATAAAAACCACATGACTTTCACTGGAATTTAGTATGTTCCCTTTGCTTCCCTTTCCCTTCCTTTTCCTCTTTTTTGTCAACTTTTCATCTATCTAGTTAGAATGGAAGTACTCCAGAAGAGCAGATACTGATGGACAAGGCAGAGAGTCACCCTTGCAACTGAAAATTGTGTTGGTAGGAAACAAGCTGTTCTGGTGGGACTCTGTTTGTGCAGGAACAGAAGAACTGGGGGCAGCCAGTTCCTTTGAGGACAGGACATGCTCTTGCTTACACAGTGGAGAAAGAGCAGAATCCCACAGTATCTCCTACAACTGCTGTGTGTTGTGTGTGAAGACATTCAGAGCAGAGTGGGGTTGTTTTCATGTCAAGTTCTTGCTCTCCATGCAGGTGGGGAGGTAGAGCAGGTAGGGAAAAGGCTCAGCTTGGCTTTTTCAAAGTGTCATTTCAGGTGGAAATGACCTGGATGTGAGAAAACAACAACTTGTTGTGAGAAGATAATAACTTGTTATGAGAAGAGCCACATGTGCTTTCCTTTCTGAAGCAGAAGAGCAATCCCATGAAGACAATGAAATGCCACAGATCACACTGCTCCAGGCTGACCCTGGACTTTGCAAGTTCTGTCTCCGGAGGGAGAAGTGAGGCTCAATCCAGTCCCCTAAATGTCACCCACAGAGAGGGGAGTACAGGAGCTGATTCGTGCAGAGGTGGCATGCCTAGAAGGGAACAAGACAACTTTTCCTTTCAATCCCACACCTTGCAGAAGCATGGTCTCTAGCTGGAACAAAATAGAAATTTATATTCTTTGGCAAATGGGAAAGAATCTAGATGTGAGTTTCCTAGTTACATATATAGCTCTTGAGGTAGGAGAAAATGAATATACTCAAAAAGATTTTAGTTTCTTAATATGCTGACTAAGCTAGTCATATAGCATGCACTTATAAAACATTACTTGCAGATGTTCAATTAGTTTTATGAAAGCTATGCTTGGTATCATTTTACTTGAGTATGCAGCCTGCATTTGTCTGCATAATAGAACTTAAATATCCAAAATTCAATAAGAATTCAATGTAAATATTTAAATCTAATTTTTACTAGCTGACAAGCACACGCATAAACATTATCAGACTACAATGTCAGTCAAAATTACACATAATTCAGTGCACTTGCAAAATAACCAGAGTTTATATGAGCTTGTGAGTGCTTTATGCAATTAAATGGATATGAAAATTAGCTTGCATTACCATGCTGTAGGCAGATTAATACAATCCTCCAGCTAAGACCCTGTGTGGCACCATGGCTGGGCAGTGTCAGCTTTCCTTCTCTCATTTGAAAGAATTAGAAACCAAGCTCTACTGCTGCTCAGATAAATGGTTTTTATATGCCTGAATGACATTTGTTTTCCTGCTAGAGATATTTATTTAAAACCACTTTAAAAACCAGGCCAAGGGAATAATGGGAGCGAGCTGAAATCAGCCAAACCTGGTGTAGTTTGACAATATATTTAATTTTCTTTTTCTTATCTACCCTGGATTTCTTCCTTCTCTCTTACCTCAAAGGCTGCTTCTCTGAGACCTCCTGAATAGTGGTTGAATTTATGGTTATGCTGATCTCATTAGGAGCCTTTGTGCCACAGCTAGGGCACATGACTCAGTTTCTGCTGACAACAAAACATTTGTGAGACAACCAGAATGGTCCCTCATGTTATTGCAGTGGACAGGTCTTTTGAATACAAAAGTGATTTCATGGAACTTGGGAAGAAGATAAGCAAATGTTTCTTCTGATGCTTGCCACTGTTTCATGCTTGTGTGACAGGTTCAGTTCCCAACCTTTAACCTTAGTGTGTAGAATTTATCAGGTTTCAGGAATAAGGAACTGATCAGTAGTTTAGGAATAAAATTTTAATAATAAAAAATAGACATACATTTCCAGGAGCACCTACTTTCAACTTTTAGCCAGTGGCCACAGCTCCTAACCAAAGTTTTGTTCCAACTTCTTCCAGTGAAGGGGGCAGTTTGTTCCCTGTCCCAATGTGCTGCCTGGAGGTGATGCTCTCAGCTAACACCATGCCAAGGTGTTTCCTTAGCAGCTAGAACACCTGGCACTGCCTAAACCTCAGCATGTTTAAGTCAGAGGCACAAGCTACAACAGAAAAGCAAAGAATTGCTTGGTGCTGCCCCTCTGGATGCCTTCCAGGTTTGTGAGGTTGGCTGCTGTGCTGGTCAGGCCCTGACCTTAGGAACCTGGGCACAGGTTCTTCTTTGTTTGGCTGTAATTTGTTAATGGTGAGGGAGGTGCTGGGTGGTTAGGATGGTTTTCCAGCTTGCTTCAAACTTGGTATCACAGGAATTTTGAGTAGGATGTTTCCTTATCAAAAACTGTTTAATGACTATATGATTTAGAGATGTCCAAAACTGATAGTTATGACTTGTTTTTAACCAGATGGTTAAACACATTTTAAAGATCAAGGCTAAAGGCCAGAGAAACTTATTACGCAGGTTCTTTGTGGACTTAATGGGTGCAGAGTTCAGAAATAAAGAGCTGAAAAGTCAAGAATTCTCAAATGTAAATTCCGTTCTGTTAGTGTCATCTATAATTAAGTACAAAACCATTATTGTATTTCAATATTTTTGGGGATTTTTTTTTGGTAATACCGACAAAATTAATATTCAATGAGCGAAACACTATCAATTCTGCATAAAACATGTCAGCACAATCCCACTATTGTCAGGACTTTACAAATATTTTATCTTTATATAACATCACATATAGCATTTAATGCTATGTGATGTTATATGGCTTTATATATATATATATTTATATATATGCATAATGCTATATATTTTTTATTAATTTATTTATTTATATGTATTTATGCTATATATATATTTATGCTATATATATATATATTTAAGCCACATGAATATGTTGGCTTGGTTCCTTAAAGTCAGTGAGCACGTAATAACAGAAAACCTCACAGAAAATCTTCAGTCACTCCAATTTTGATCCTCAAATGCTCTGAGCTTGACATTATATTAGAGTTGGGACACAAAACAAACTCTTGTCAGTCTCACTCTTTGGAACAAAGCAATTGTGTTGACCATTTTTCTTGAGAAACAGCAGCAAAGAGAATTTATACAGAACAGCTATGAAAGAAATTAAAATGGGAAACTGTGATGTTGCAGACATCTTTTATGAAAAATCCTTTCTTAGGATTTTTCCTTCTGAGAAACTGCAGTTTCAGCAACAAAATGTAAACAATTATTATCTGCTGCTGTGGAATGCAACAGGTCCACCTGTGATTTGCCCCTCTTAGATGTTTATAATTAATGGCCAATCAAGACGGAGCTATCTCAGACAGAGTCCGAGAGAGCTGCCTTTTGTTTTTCATTCTTTTCTATTCTATTCTTAGCTTAGCTAGCTTCTGAGGAAACCTTTTCCTTCTATTTCTTTATAGTATAGTTAGAATGTAATATACATATATATCATAAAATAATAAATCAAGCCTTCTGAAGCATAGAGTCAACATTCTCGTCACTCCTTTCACCTGAAAACCCCTGTGACCACGGTCACACTGTGGCTGGTAATCTTAACTGGAAATGCATTCCATGGGATGTATAAAAGAGACACAAAGAGAATTGCTATTTTTTGAAGGTTGAGGACATAAGAAAGATATTCTAGAGAAGGCAAATGAAGCACCTGAGTGTGAGTGAGTATGCTCATCACTTCAGCAGAAGAGTTTAGGCTGATTGCTGCTTTTTGAAATTCCAAGGGGGAGAGTAATAGATCCATTTAAGCATGGTGGGTATGTTAAGCAAAATCAATGCTTGTGCAAATCAGAGCACTTGCACTGCTCCCAAAATGCCACAATTCAGAATGTGACAAGGGATAAAGATTTCTGTCTTTATTATGCCACAGACTTATATCTTTTAAAATGTTTTGTATTACTGTAACCAGCATTGTGATCAACTGAGCACAGAGGAGGGAGTTCTTTCAGGACCTTTTGTTCTGAAAATATGTGTGTCTGTCTTCTGAGTTGAAAAACAGGTTCTGTTATCTACAGCAGTAGCAGCAGGAGGGCATTTATTCAACTTTCAGAATGACATATAAACAATACTGTGTGAAAATCATATTTCTGTCTCCTTATCTGAACCAATGTGTTTTAGCAGGATAAGAGGTTACTACACATATATTTTTAATTCATTTGCTGCCTCCTTATGCATCACAGCTTTTCCTTTGGGAGACTCTCACATGTTCCATGCAAAGTACAAATCCAAGTAGAGGAATGGGAATTTTATGGTCTGGAAGATGGGAGATCTGGATTCACTTCTGATCCCTGATTTTCTCTGCATCACTTTTAAAGGAGTGGCATATTTTGTGCAGTGACTGAAAGATAGTGCTCTTCTATGTGTGCAAGAATACTCAATAATTTGCAAGATTTTATCATATTTACTTTTTACTGGGTTTTGTTTGCCTTTCTTTCTTCTCCTCTCTTCCTGACAAATCTGCTTCCTTTTGGTTCTTGCACCATTTTAAGCTGCACATTGCTCAGCTTCTCTGTGGGCTAGTAAATTTCATTATTGTAAGGAATGAAGATATATTCAGGAGTGACTGAAGCAAAAGGATTAGGACTTCATGCAGAAATTATATTTCACAGACTGCTGTGAAATCTTAAAGATGATCATGTTCTTCTACGCGAATTACAGACAGGTTTTCAAAATAAACTGTAATATTCATAACCCTCAGAACCCATCACTCTAATGAAAATCAGCATTTTATATGTGAGAGAGAGAATATTAAGATTAAAGGCAGTGTCGAAATGGAATGACATTAGCCTTGCTAGACAGAGAAAGCAGTTTTCCAAAGGAAACAGAATATCTCAATCAGAGATGTGGACCAAGTTTTTGAATTGAAACAGAGAACAGAATTGTATTTAATATCTTAGAAAAAATTTGACTTGGGATAAATTGGTGTTCAGCCATTAGAGATCAGAAAGAGGATGGGAACCTCACATATATATATATATATCTAATTTCTCTTCAGGAGAATTACATATCTCTGCCAAAGGTCAATTGCTTGTATGCTGTCTGTCCCACCCCCCCCCCCCACCCCCCCCCCCCAGTGTTTGTAATATGGAATTTAAGCATTTGGTAGAATGGAAGTAGATAACATCCAGCTGATAGTGAACACTTTCAGCTTAGTTTTCCTCTTGAAACAGTCCTTGTAAGTGTCAGCAAAATTCTGCCATGTTTGAGCTTACATCCCCTGAATAATCATTGCTTCATGAGGTGTTGTCATTAACACCAATTCAGTTTAAACATAAAACGTATTCAAATCTGTCCATTCTTTTCCATTTAATGGTGTTAAAGTTCTTGTCTATTTGATCTATATGATTGTGCAACTAGAAACAAGGAAGATGCAAATTAGGCTCGTGTCTCTTTAGTGAGATACTTCAATATTCTTAAATACTTAAAAAATATTTAATTGAATTGTTAATCCATTATTTAAAACATGGTCTAATGACTTTGAAGATTACAGTAAATAATATCATAGCAGGAAATGGAAGATAATGTGGAGACAATTACACAAAGTAATAATGGAGCTGCTTGATTTAATTGTTTTCACTCAAGAGCATTTTCCCTTGAACCTTGCAAATCTGGTGGCAAAAGTATCCTTTGCTTCTTCAAGGTGTAGAATTTTAAAGTAACAAGTTAATGAGAAGAAAAGACATTGGATATTTACAGGGTTGCTCAACTTGAGGGCATTGTAATCCATGGATCTTTATAGACCTTTGGAAAGTGTTCTTTTGTAAGAATGACAGAAAAAAGTGAATAATTTTAATCACTTTATTTCTTGTTCAAAATACATATGAAACAATTAGAATAAAATTTTTTCAAATGAACTCTTTGATTTTTCTCGTCTTTTTTAAATATAAAATTATCACAAACTGTACACTTCATAACATTTTTGAGGTTCCATTGTTACATATTTTTTTTCAGAACTGACAAATAGATTCACACTTTCTAGAGAATACATTGTAAAAATACTGAAATGTGTTACAGCTCTCAAAGGCTAGTGCAAAAAAACCCATTTACTATCAGTAGTACAATTTATGTTGTCAAGTTTCACAAATGGCCATTTAGTGCATACAAAAAGCCAGTAACACAAGGTCAAAAAGTTTTGTTTTCTTGTCTCTATAACGCAGAAGCCAAGGATATTGACTTGAACAATGTCTAGGTATCAAATCACAGACTTCATTTAAAAAGTCACATCATGAACACTGAATAAAGGGTACTAAAACAGTCAGGTATTTAATAGTAGATCTTGGTCAGCCAACACCACATAGCAAGAAGAGACAAAATCTTAGAAGAACTCTGCAGTTCTTTGTAAGCTACATAGACTTGGCAACATTTCTGATCTAATCATAAAGATTATTTTAAAGGTAGGGAGTTCTGTTAGAGTTTGGGCCAGTTAGGGCCTAAATCCAGAGCCCTCACTGTCACAGCAAATCCTGACAGACATTGTGTTGGGCGCTTTCATTTAAGATATCAAGATATTAAGTGTTTAAAGACTAAGTGGGGTTTTTTTAGGCTGTCAATATTTTCTGTGGCCAGGAACTCCACTTTAACTTCCTACCTTTTGAAGCACACACTCTGGAGAATGCCTTCCCCACAAACAAGCACATTCCAGGAAAAGAGGATGTTCTGTGCTGAAGCAGAGTTGTGGCTGATTTCTGTTCTCCTCCCCCAGTTCAGCGCTCACGAGGAGCCCACTGAAGCCAGTCAGCTCGAATGCAGCATGGACTACAAGCTCATGGGAAGGAAGGAGAGGATTTTTGGGACTCCCCTTGTGGTTGGGGGCTGGAGGAGCCCCTGGATGGTTCAGAGGAGTGATGCTGCAGTCCTGCTGCCCGGGGTGGTGGGTGCTGGGCAGAGCAGGGCAAGCAGGAGATGCCATCCGGCTCCCATCCCAGCCAGCAGGGCTGTGCTGCCATGGAGGGAGCTGAGGTTAACAGGTTCATATTGTTAACACAATATTTCACATGGTTTTCTCAACAAGCACCCTCGTGATCTCCCCCAGAAGGTGGAGAAAGCACAAGTCAGAAGTGCCTCTCCAAATCAGCTTGCCAGCTTGCCAACTTCTAGGATACAAAACAACCCATATCCCATCCTTAGACATGTGCATTTAAGTCCAACATATCCTACAGAAACCTAAATAGAGAAGCATAGAAAGAATTTAGACCTACACTTGGAAGAAAAAAGAAACAAGGAACAATACTAAATATATATCTAGGCTTTTTCCTTCTATTGAGAAATGGTTTTCTATTTATTTAACAAAATTAAACTTTGTTCAATATTTTTCCCATAGAAATATAGACTGAAAAGAAGTGCTTTATATCTGATGTGCAACAGGACTATCTAAAAATTCCATATCAAAGTTTAGTCTATACACACACCCTCTGAGCTTCAGAACAAAATGGCATTTTGTGGAAACCTGCAGGCCACCATTAAATTAAAAATCTGTAAAAACATATCACCTCCATGCCTGACTACATACACCAGACATTTTTATTTACCAAGTCAGGCAGCTGAGGCTCATCTTTCCTACCTGTATTAGTAAAATCAGCATTTGCAATAGTAGCTCATACCCCAGGGATGTGCTGAAGACTTCTAATATAGTCTGAGCTGTCAGAAAGTGACAAAAATCCATGGTGGATGTAAGAGAAACCATTCTGCTTGCCTTGAGACTGGGCTCATTTCTTTGGATGCTTTGGCACATCCTCACGTGCAACCTGATGTGGAGAGCACCAAAATCAACAGAAGTGGTCCTGCTGGATTTCAGTGCTGGGCTGGCCAAGTACAGAGTGCTTTCAGAGGAAATTACATATTAAAAAGACCTAAAGAGTGACTTTGCTGGATCCATTTAATGCTCTATTGTCATAATATTAAGAAAATATTTTTGTTTTAATCAATGCAAGAACTATTAGCGTATAAAGTAGCGAGTGATTAGCCCAAAAGAAAGCTCCTTTTGAAAGCATGCTAGAATTCTTGTATATTTGGAATAGCGTGATAAATAGATTGTTTAGCAATCCAAAATATATAAATAAATGTGTATTGTTAATACTTACACCTTAAGAGGCTGAATTAAATCACTTTTATTGTGCTATATTGTTCCAATAACTATTAAAACTACATCAGGTACATTTACCATTTTGTGTTTTTCTTCAGATAGCCCAAAAATGGAGGTGGAATATTCTAATTCTAGTCAGAAAAAGGTCACATATAAAGGAATATGCCTTTTTGGCAGCATCTTTGTATTTTGCTGCCACAGATATTTTTTGCTGAAAGGCTTTTTTACTTCTTTTTTTGCATCAGTATTATTTTCAGTGCATGAGTAAATTGGTACTTGAGTACCATTTTTTGCCCTGCTAGAGATTAAATTAGAATGTTCTGTTTTGAGAGAAAAAGTCAATTTTTAACAACAGTACATGAAAAAAGAAAGGAAAGAAAAATTTAAAAGCTGTGTTGATATAATTTGAATGAAATCTCTTGTCTCAGCACAGATTGCTCGTCATCAAGCCCTCTTTGGGTAGAACTGCTCTTTGACTTCATGGACTGCCCTGTGCCTGGAGGGCAGGCAGAATAAGAGCCAGGATTCGAGGGGTTAATCCTCAGATCTTCTCTGAAACCTGGCTGTGACCTACAACTGTTTGTCTGCTACTGGCAAGTAGCTAAAGTGCAATAGTGCCAGGCTCCCTTCCAGAGGAACACAGAAAAGGTCCAGCTGCACAGATTTCGGCTGCTGGCTGAGATAAAGCTACACTTTCTCATTAGTGACTCTGATTCCATAGCCCAAAGTTACCTTTGTGGACTAAGAACTGAAAAGGTTGTAGCTTTAAATAAATTAATCAGCTTCTTGTGCTGTAAGGATAATTAAGGTCATTAAATACTTATAATACATGAGGCTTGAAAGGAATAGATGTAAGAGTGTGACGTGCCCTTTGGAGAGTCCCCAAAGTCTCCTTTTTCATTTTCTGTGGTAGCCAAATCTCCATTTACATGGAGAAGAAAGACACACCCATCCACACATACCCATTTGACAAAAATAATTACAGCGGGCAGTTCTCTGTCTTGTTCAGCTATGCAGTCATTTCCCTCATAGCTATTATTACACAATTAAGCCTCAGAAAACCGTGGTGAGGACAGTAATGGTCCTCTGTTGATCACTCTGATTTTTAATAAGAGGCAGCCACTCCCAGGGTGAAACATTCACAGTACACCCACTACTCTGTGACAATCTGGGACAAAGGAATAAGAATTCATAATTGTGCTGAACCTCCATGAATAGGAAGAGCAGGAGGAGACAGAATTTGGCTGAAACCTCAGTTCCAGGACCCTATTCATGCACAAAGACCTGTGGGATATTAAGGGAGAAATACACCATAATTATAACTTCATATTTTTGAGTCACCAGAGAATTAGCACCTGCAGCAGCCCAATGACTTCTCCACCATTTTGTGGTATTAGCTGAGGCTTGAGTTGAGAACAAAACCAGTACTTTGTTTACCACAGCAGCATTTCCAGAGCTGTTTCCTGTTGGTTGTTCAAGCACTCTTTGTCAGGAGCTTTGATCATGTGAAGAGGTGACATTATATAAAAATGTTTTTTCACCTGTCGGAGAGCTTCCAACTTATGTCAGGTGCAAATAAATAGGGGGCCCTGACAGCATCCAGAGAGGAATGTGTCTGAGCACATGTGGGAAATGCCCTTTTTTTGCCTCAATTGTCCTGAAAGAAAAAGACCAGGGGGATAGGATGTGCCATGAGCAACTACCAGTGCTCTTTGCACTGTGAATCCTCTGAGAGCAAGATCTGTGGGGCTAAGAGTTGTTTTTATTTTAAGAACAGACTCAGGTTCTGGAATTGGCTTCCACTACCCTTGTGAGCTTGCAAACGGCTGTACAAGATATGAAGAGGGGAATCACGTCAAAAATCCCTTTCTGTTTGGAATATTTGTTACTCATATATTTTTCTCTATTGAACAGACTCTTCAACCCCTTTTTATATTTTCCCCTTTGCCTTTTAACAGGTGTTTTGCTTTCTGGAGGTTTTGTTTGTTTGTTTGTTTAATTTTCCAGATAGCTCTCTTCATACTCTATAGGCTTTTCCCCTCCTCTCTTGTCTCCTGTTATGGCTCAGACATCATAACAAAATTTTAAATACCTTCTTGTTCAGTCCTCTTCACTTTTGATCCTATTATCAGTCTCAACTCATAGCATATTGAAAAAAAGCAACTCGACCCTTTTTCTCTCTCCTCTTGCAGACTACTTTTATGGAAATGTATCTGCTTCACAAAAACATCCAACAGTCTGCAATTTCTCCTGAAATTAACCTAGAAAGTGTCCCAAAAAAACCCCAGATTCCTTTTTGTCAGTGCTAATCTTAAGTGCCTAAAATTCCTATCTCTGATGTTGGTGAATATTTCTTGGAACATTTCTGATATTTGAAATCACACAAGGCCCGGCAACTAGGAATTCTATACCTGCAGGAAAATATTGCTTTACAGTCAGAAACACATCTTTCCTTTTTAAACTAAGAGGTCTCAGGGTATTAGGTCTTATATCTATACCATTATTCGACATAGGAAATCAGTTTTGAGCATGTTCTAGAGCTTTATTTATTGTTCAGAAAGTTTTTATTCCCCACTCTTGTTTAAATTTTACTTTATTTTCCTCATGGATGGATGCATAGATTTACTTTACTTCAGGGTCTTGAATTTGTAAGGTATGAAAATGTCCCGAACTGTTTAAAAGCAATCTCTCAAAGACACTTAAATGCTTGTATTTTGAAAGAGAGGAAATTTATAAAAGGCAGGTTGCTGCCATGAAAACATGTTTCTGGCACTCTTTCCTAATCAATGGCTTTGTGAACCCTGAATTTGTGATGAAATATCCCTGCCCTCATCCTTTCCTTGGTCTGTCTTCAGTCCTTTTTTTATGTCAGGCTTCCCGACTTCACCTCTCCAGGGGAGAGGCAGGATTTCACAATTCTTTAATTTTTGCTGGGCTTTGGGACACAGTGTCTGACTTAGCTGTGCCAACCCAGGCAGTCTGAATGGATGTGCAGCTTTTATTTTAGAGAGTCTGTGAGTACTCCACTTCATTAAAAATAGAATGGTATTTAAATATTTAATCTTAAATGTGCAAACTTAAATATTTCAAATAAATGGAATTGAAAATAACAGTCTATATGCATATTTGTTCTGTCTCAAGCTTTCCCACCCATTCATGGGAGAGCAACCAAGCCTTTTTTCTCTGTGAACCACAGTACCATCTTGCATCCCCAGCCTGCTCAGACATAAATCTTGTGTGCTCTGAATCAGATCTCTTGATCTTTCCTGTGCCTTTTTCCCTATGCCTGCTTGGGATTTCTCCATTTTAGATGAGATGCATTTTTCAGACTGGCTATAGCGTCAGACTCTCCCAGGCCTCCAAGATGGACATTAACATTTTATACAACTCATTTGCTCCTGAGAGACACTCCCCTGTCAAACATTTTCTGCCTGTTTTTCTCGAAAGTAGATTTTTTTGAACTCACCTAGCTCAGGACCAATAGTCAACTCAACATATTGTATTCATAAATTATTACAGAGCAGTTCCACTTTCATCACAGCAGCTCTGTGACTACCTGCAGATCCAACTTCCAGAACATACTGCCTTGATTTATTTTTCAGGGAATCATCATTCCTTTTCCACAGGAGGGAGCTTTGGTGTTCTGGCCACCTATTTAAGCTGTATTTATATGTATTGGTTATATTTTGACAATGTTGGTACTGAGGATCTTCAATAGCATCAGCATGGCTCAGCCACAGAGTGCTGTAAGGAATGTCTTCCCTTGGATCAGCAAGGCACAAACACTTGTCTTTAATACCAACAAAGTGACTAGTCCCCATGATGGCACAGTCCCAAATTGATTTTTCCTGTTCTTCAAATTTAGCATGCTTTGTGCCCTTCCAGGGGACTGGGCCCCATGGAACATAAGAATTACAGTCTACACTTGGGTGGAAAAAAAATTTCACGTGGCAATAGCAAAGGCATTCTCCTCTCTGAGCCTGCAAAGAGGTTTCCCAGCAACAGCAACATTGTAGAGGTGCTATCAGATAAAACATCAAATCACAGCCCTGAGCACCTGCTATCATCAAGCCTCCCTTAGCACTCAGCACAAGATTGAAGGTGTTAGTTCCATTTTCCTGACCAGATTGCCCTGTGAAATTCAAATCCCACCTGCAGCTTCACTTTCTCTTAGATTTCTAGCTCCTGGTTTTCTTCATGCTGCTAAAAACCTGCCATTTTCCAGGGTTAAGGAAAAGTGCCTTGTGCAGGAGATATTTATTCATCTAAAGGAGTAAACAAAAGACACTTTTAGAAGTTAAGGTACTATTTGCCTTGGAAAAGGCAAATGGCTGTGATCAGCACCTCAATAAATTCCTATGCTTAATGCTGATGCTTCTTCAGGAATGTGCTTCTTTTGTCCTCTTTTACAGCAGAGAAAGAAAGTACAAGTGGTAAAACTACTGGAATTAGTTTCAGGAGGAAGGTTTCAATTTCAGGGCATTTGCAGATGCATGGAACAGCTTTGTGTCTACTGCCACATTTTCCTTCATCATTTCCTAGCTCTTGGTCTGCTCTGTGCCATAATTTAGCTGTTTTCAGAGAGCTTAGTTTAGACTGGCAAGACTCAGAAGCTAAATGAAAGTGAATCTTGAGCTAAACTGAGTGTCTGCTGTGGTGTGAATGAGAGAGAAAATGTCCCATCAAAGCCTGCATTAATATTTCTCATATATATGGTATATTTTATCCATATTTTGGATGGTTCAACACATATTACATGAGCTTTGCTCATAAGTCACCTCACTGATTAACCTATACATCATATTTTGGCAGCTGTCACATTATCAAGCCTGATCATTTGTAGAAATAATGTCATATGAACTGCTCAGTTCGAGGAACTGTCACTCAGTACAGGTTTGTCAAGTGTTTATCATGAACTGAAATGTATTTCTGATTAGCTGTGAGGGTTCTGTTGTAACAAGTGCTAAATAACAGTGATTGTACATCCAGCAAGTGCAAGTACTTGTATGTGCAAACCTAAGTTTTTGCATGCTCAAATAAGGTGATGTTCAAATTTGGCAGGCACATTCGTGGGTTTCTGAAAAATGTTACATTTTCAGCAGAAGAAGAACTCTATTACTGAGTTCTGAAATACCCTTCTTTTGAATGTTTGCTCACTCAAAAAATACAGACAAATTATTTCAGATGTATAAAGCCTGTTAAATGAATGGAGTATAATAAAAAGTTAGTACATACAAAAGTTTATAAAAAAGAGATGGCAAAATAATCTTGTAACTAGACTATGATGTATATGTTGTACATCATCGTGTTATAAATTTTAAAAGGGATTGGATTGAATCCAATTAAAAAGCTGAGAAAAAGGAGAAAAGGATGGATCAAATGAGTCTTGCAACTAAACTTTTTTCTTAATATTGCTCCAAAAATGCATCCACAGAAAGAAACTAGGTAACTGCTTTTTCCCTTGAGAAAAATCAACCCAATGAAAACATTTATTTGTAGCTCAATATTTTCTTCAAAAATATTAGAAGTGGTGGTGATTCTTTAAGAAAAATGTATAATTTTGTTACTTAAGCACAAGTAGTCAAAAAAATTGCATTAATTGAAGAAAAAAATTTGCCGGGGAAGTTGCTGGCCACTTTATCTCTGACCAATATCCCTAAGACCAGCATAGACAAAAGATGGTGAGGAAGGAGCTGCTGGGAGGGTGAGGGGAAGGGCCATGTCAGCAGGACTGTAAAATGCTGGAATCCAAAGTTGAGGTCATGGAGTGCAGAACAACACTTAAATCTTGGTGAGCTTGTGCTCAGCTGTGAAGTGTGAGAATATAAAGAAATCCAGGCCATGCAATTCTTAAGTACTGGTACTGTTTCCAGTAAAGTGCTCCAAGCAAAATAACGTAGGTCTTTAGGAAAGGAAGATTTCTAACTGTTGTAAAAGTACTGCAATATATTTTACGCCAGCCTTTTGCCACATTTGTTTTTTCCCAAATCAGGGTAATGGATAAGATATGGGAGATGCGGATAATGCGGATAAGCAGGGAAAAAAAATCAGGATGGGAGAGAGAACTTCCAACCTCTCCAATTTTCCAAATTAAAATATTTAGAATTCTTTAATAAAGATATGCATCAAGCAACACATTCCTTGACTTAAACTGTGCTAAGCTCTTCCTTGGTGCTTTTGTGATGTCACTGGGAGTAACTTGTGAACCAGGCTCTAAATCCAATAGATGGGTTATGCTAAGTACACATCCTGTCTTTTGAGATGGCTAAGGAAACAATGGAGAAAAAATATCTTTTTCACTAGTTCTATTAATCATGCTAAGAGAATAAAGATGAATACTTAAGGGATCATTTTTGAAGCTAGATGTCCAGATGATTTTGCAGCCTGATTTCTCCTAGATGCAGAGCACCCATCAATCAGGTTTAGACACAGAAGTCATTCACTGTTGTTATTAACAATACTAAAAATAACAAAACAAGGGGCCACAAGCAGAGCCTTTGGTATTTGACAACAATTAAAATTTAAGAAAATGAATCTTGAAATACCTTACTACCTATGATGAAACACACAAGATACTCAGAGAACAGTAAAATAGGTAAAAAGATGTTGCTCATTGCTGAACACTTATGCTACATTTGATCGTGAATTTGTTTGCTTTTTGGATATTAGGTGCAAAAAAGTGCAAAGAATATTTAATTAACTGTTACAGTACCACATTACAAAAAGTATTCTCTAGGCCACAAAGGCCACTGTTGATATAATTTATATTAAGATAAATGTATACATAAAATAGTTTTTCAATCTCCTTACATATATATACACACATATGTCTGTTTCTATATCAGCCTTGCAGAATCACGTTGAAAATTATCTAGGCCACAGAATTTTGTTAGGATAACAACGATGGGAGGGGAAAAAAACCTCACAGAGGAGAGTTTGTTCTCCTATTAAAAAAATTACTCATCCAGAGCAAAAGGAGGAATGAAATTCTGCAAGGCTGCTCTGTATTTATGGTGATGAAAATACAATCTTAAGCAGGGAGGATCAGAGTTCAGCATTACCAATCCTCTCTGGGAGAAAACATTTCTGCCTAGAGGCCATGAAAAACAACCTGAAACAGGGATTCAAAAGCTTGGGCTGGAGCCTTGATTTTTTTCCCTTTTTCCATTCTTTTATTTTCTTTTTTCCCCCTTATTTGTAAAGACTGTCTGAGAGATTGATTTTTTATGTTTATTGACTTGCTTGCTGTGTTCATAGGCACAGGAGGAAAGGTATAAAAGTGCCTCCTTCTTTGACTTAGATACACCTGTAATGTTAAGACCAGCCCTGCTTTTCTGGAGCAGTTTAAGACACTTAAAGGTATTTTTATCTGTCTTAGAGATCACTCAGTGGCATGGAGGAACTGGATCTTCAAGAACATATTTTGTGTCAGCCAGGTTAAACCAACTCAAAATGGTTCTTCAGAAGTTTGCCAAAACGACCTTTTCCCTTCATATCCAGATGAATTCTCAAAATATCTTTCATTATCATAAATCAATCTTCCTGTGTAGTTTTTCTCCTGCATGGCACTTCTGTAAAATGCTTCTTTTGGAAAACACTGTCTTCTCTGTTTTCTTCATATATATTGCAAAGATACAAAAAGTGCCACCTCCTAACTTTTTCTAATTACAGACCAGCTTTCAAAACCTCAGACCCAATCATACTGTCTGTGCTACACTCTTCACAGAAAGAAAGAAAAAAAAATAAAGTAATTATCTGATTTATCTGATTGAGGTAAACTGCAGTGTTTGGAGATAAATCCACAAAATAATATGTAGTTCTCTTCTAGGTTTTAAAGTATCTGACTACAGCAAATAGATTTTTGCATTTGCTGTCACTGTGTATTCTAATAAATGAGTTTGCTTGCTTGTAAAATAGTCACATTTTGATTTCCCTCTCCACAGACTGACAGAAAACACATCTCAAATTCATATTTAGCATATGTGTCTAGAGGCATCCAGCCAGCAACCAGAAACTAAATTCCATGTGTGCTGTGCACTCAGTCAAAATAACTTCAAAGAAATCTAAGTCTGTCACATTAAATCAAGAATCACAGAAATGTCGTGGGGAACTGCAATATTTGGTCAATTTTGTGAAGAGATAAATCACATTAAATCAATTCCTTTATGTCTGAGCATTCTCTCCTCTGCAGTTTGACTTGTGTGGAGATGCAGCTGTCATCATGAGCGCTGGAAGGTTGTAACTGCATAGATCCAGTTCTCATGCCTGTTTCAGAAGGGCTGCACTAAAACCCACTGAAGTCAGTAGATCTGCCTCATTGGCTCCAGTGGGCTTTAAATCAGCCCTTCCTCCCTGCCCAAGGAATGAACGGATCTTCCAGCTACTCAAAACATGACAACACTTGGTTTTTTTCATGCAACATTCAGTTTGAAGTGCTGTCTTGCAAAGTCATAGAGAATTTAGTGCAATTTAGATGGAATTTACTACATGAGCTGTATATGACTATTTACTCAAAAGAATTAGGTGTTAAAATGTGCAGTAGTTTTGAATTACTTAAGGGATCTTTTTTTCTGGTTTCTTTGCCTCTGAAAAGACACAGGCCTCATCAAACCACTGCTTGAATATGACCCTGGATACATGCCAGAGATAAAACAGGTGAATGGATTTGCACAAGGAAGGGTTATATTTGACTCGAGTCAACTTCATTCACGCTTTAACAAATTATTATAAACTGTCATATAAGACTTACAATAGGAAAGATGCATTTTGATAAAAAAATATGGATACAGTTCATCTGCAGAATGCAAACCTTCTGTTGATGTAGATGTGAGCTAGGGGGGAGCTTTGGACACTGAGCAGGATGGATCCATTCTGGCTCCTAGGGCGTGAGCGGTGGTTTGGGTGAGGAACAGGATCCCTGGCTGTCAAAACTGGTTGCTCGGCCAGGTAGCTGCAAGAAAAGTGTTATTGTTACAAATGTCATCACATCTGGCTGTGCATCACACTCATTTCAGAGAATGAGAGACTCTCTCAAAAAATAATCCAGATCACATCCAGACCCTTTCTAGACTCTGGATCAAAGCCCCCAGCAGAACTAATAATGGAAAGAAAATTTCTGAAGTGACCTTCTAAAAACGCTCTGACTCATTTCACAGGTATGGTTTATTTCACCAACGGGGGTGGCACCTCTGTCTCCTAACTTACATAGACCAGACAGAGCCATGAACCTCTAAAAGACACTTCTTTGACACAGTTTCCTTGCCCCCACACTCTTCTTGGTGATTTACTGAAGCCTTGATATGCTTTTGCTACCTCTCACAGGACATGTTATGTATCCATGTGCTACAGAGTGGGGGAATCACATGGCCTCAGGCAGCAAATCATTTTTCTACAGATTGCTTTTGTGATGGGCTAAACAGCCCCTCTGTGCCCCTGCTGCTTCCTAAGGCTTCAATATGTGTCTTCCTGAGTCCAGAGCTGTGAGGATTTTTGTGTACAGAGCACCAACAATGTGCGGCCACAGCAGATCGCAGAGGGAGTCCAAGCCCAAGGACTTGTAGATATAATCACTCCTACATTTGAAAAAGCTTCCAGTAAGCATCTGTTGAATAACTCTGGAGGGAGCTGCTGGTATGTTGCCACAATTTAGCCTAATTTTCAGGCCAGTTACAGATTAATGTTTTAGCAACAGCAGCTTATGCTAAAGATTTTTGAATAGGAAAAGATTGCTTTTGAAATTTTTGCAAATGATCTCTTCTAAGTAGCTGTAAGCTCTTTATCTCTGGGAATTTAAAATGCTTAAATGTAATCTTACAATGCCATCAGAGCATCATGGAAACTGTTGAAATGGCTCTTTTAAATGATAGATAAACCCATACAACTAGATGTAGGCTGTGCTAATGATCTTCTACCTGCTCTATAGGTGCTGCACTGATTTTCATGATTCTCAAAAGCCCATAAATGTGAGGGGCAAAGCTATTCAATATCAAGGAGAAAATTTTGCTACTTCTTACCTCTAGTAGTGGGTGCCAGTGAGTTATTGGTTTACGTGGGTAAGCCAACATTTCATTCCAGTGATCTCTTCCAAGGCCTTCGGCATCAATTCCTGTCCGGCATACTCCGATGACCTCATTGTGCCCTACTCTGAGAATTGCAGAGTGAGAAAGAATTAATTTTTAATAAAAAATAGTGTTAATAACATCTGATATACAATCCTCTTTACTGGTTTAGTGTGGCACAGAATACATGGCCAAAGTTTTCGCATCATTTATTACAGATATTAGTTGTAATGGTAGTGTAGTAATATTAAATTCTGTAATGGTAACATCAAAAACCTCCAGCCATGACCAGAGTGCTTCTAGCAGCTATAAAAATAGCAATGAAAACAATAATCTTTGCCATTAAAAGGTTACAACCCAAAGGACAGAAAAGGAGCATAATACACAAAATTATCTGAAGGAAAACACGCTTGAATTTTGTGAGAGAGGAAGGTGAGGGAAAATAGTGAGTAATACATTTCCTGCTGCAAATGCTTCAGACATAATTTCATAAACTATTTCCTAGCTCTAGCTGTTGTGATCTTTGGAAGTTCAGTCAAAATTGTGAAAGGTAAGAGTCATAGTTGTAATAGGCTATACCTTAATACTTCGTGCTCCTCACAGTGTCACAAACTGGTTGAGGAACACCAGAAAGTAATTTTCTGTACCTTGACTCTATGTACCTTAGAATAATGCTTTCCAATTTCCCCTTAGCAAGTTCTGGGAAGGGAGGAGCTGAGGAGGACTGGAAGTGTGCAAGCTGCTCTGCTCCTTCCCTGCTAATGGCACCACGGTGCCACTCTCACGTCTCAGTGAGAAAGTCTTCCTGGCAGAGCTTGGAGAACAACCAGAAATCTGATGGCAAGGGAAAACAATCTGAAGGGTGATGTTACTATATTGGACTTTCACTGTTTATTTGCCCTGCAATCTCAAGAGCTCATTACTAATTGCACTTGAATGCAGCAGACTTGGCTTGGGCAGGATTCTGTCAGTCATAGTCTTGATCAACCTGCAGTCCTTGAGCCACTCTAAGCAGGAGTCTTTTCCTGTCAGTTCTCAGTGAAGCCATAGATAATTAGCCTAAGACAAGTTATCAGTGAGTGCTGAACCCAAAGGTTCCATATTGAGGGTTACACATTGAAAGGTTATTTTACTGAATCAACCAAAGAGATAATTAACGACTTAGTTCAATGATATAATTAGCATTTAATTCCTTTTTAGTCATTGAAATTTTATTTAGTTTCAAATACCTGCTATTTAAATAGAAATTAGAGGTGTGAGGGACTTTTTTAAGCTAGAAGACATACCTGATTTATAAAGTTTGTACATAGTGCAGCCCCCAGAAATGAGCAGGAATGTATGTCAGGCCTAGCGGCCTGGGAGAAAATTGAGCCATATTTCTTCCTCATCTCAGTCATTTATGACACAGATGAAAAGCCATGTGCTTTAAAAGGTGTGGAAGCTTTGAACTTCTTCATGAAAAGGCCCCAAGGTTTTATCTTTTGTGACACTGAAGCTGCTCATAAGCTCAAGGCAGAAAGCAGTCACTTGCAGTGATCAGGAATTGTCTCTGGTCAGAACGTGAACTGTGCTTACCTGTCATAATCCATCACTGCAATGGAGAGGCTGACCTGGTCCACGTTCTCTGGAGGGATATCAAAGATGATGGCCTCATTATAAACAGGATTCAGTGTGTTCTTCTTTGTGGTTGTTTTCCTCTTTTTCAGCCTCCGTCCCTCGCACATCAGCGACACTTTGACGTACGGATCTGAGTAACAGATATCCAGTTCATGCATTAGGACTCAAAGCCATTCAAATGGTAGCATAAGGACGATATTTGTGGTAGGAATGTTACACTGCTAAGGTAAAAGGTTGCAAAGATTTGAGTGGCCCTGGAAAACTCTGCTTTCATCATGCTGTAAATGCAAAGGAAAGGTACAGCCATTCCGAACAGACGCGCTGGCTGCCAGTCCATCCAAACAGGGTCTGTGTTCATTATCTGCTACTTCCATCCCACAGCCAGGTTAGACACACAAAACCCAAGGAGCTCTTACTCATCCCCTTCCTGAAAGGACTCTGCCTTTTTAAAAAGAAATAGATTCACCTGATGCACCAGTTATATCCATCGCTTTGAGATTCCGACATTTGATGACTGTCAAAGTCATTCTCCCAGCAGTAGGCAAATAACAAAGGGAAAACATGATCTCACCCAAATCTATGCTTTCCTGAAAAAGAATAGCAATTATTAGAAACCTGATCATGCTACCCAAATTCAGTTCAGATCATGCAAAACTGTAATATTTTTTTTAACACGGAGAGAGGCTTCTTTTGCAGCCTCAGATGCTTCTGAAGAAACCACCACAAGCAATTTTCAAAAATTATTTCTGTAAAGTACAGGAGGAGTAACAACTAAATAATAGTTTAGAGACAAGATCTTCAATTACTAAACTGAGAAATTAAAAAACAAAATCAGAGACAAAACTTTCTGGATTCCTGATATTTTTGTGTTGAATTCACACAAATGAAAAGGTGCTGAAAGTAGAATGTCGAGTTCTGCTCTTGAAAACGCTCATAGTCCATCAGCACAAATAGAAAGAAATCTGATGGAATATTTAGATCATGCACATTTACATGCCCTTTAGATGCTGGAATTTATGTAGGAGAATAATTTCTGCACAGATATGTGTTTAGAAAGCTAGTCCTGTCAAAGTGCTTCAAAAAGAAGAACATGCTCATAAAAGTTGCTCTCTTTGCTGCTCTCAATGTGCTTTGAGAGATTGTTCTGTTTCAGAAGAAAAGCAAAGTAAAGGAGTAGCACCTACAGCTTTTCTGGATCAACAACAACTTTTTGGAGGACAATATACTCAGAAGGATGGATAGGTCCCATATAAATTTTAATAACAGTTTCTATATCAAGACCATGATAGTTAAATAAGATGTTGCCATACAGTTTAGATACTACAATACTTGAGGTGTGTAACCTAAGGGAGTTTCTACCAGTTCTTATTTTTTCCTTTTCTCAGCTATACAATTATCCTAGCACTGCAAAAGTTTACGTTTTGAGATGTTTGTTATGTTCTAAATTTTTCCTGTTCTAAATTTTAATTACATCTACCTCCCGACCCTCCAAAAAATTGCACATTAAGAACTTAGGATATGAGTTTGTAAGGGGCGTGTAAGGAAGCCACTCTGTAAGGCAGCCACTCTCAAGCATGCTCATGAGATCTCAAAGGACTTTTATTTTTGGACTAATACTAAAAAGCATATTTTTAACTTCTCAGCTTCAGTATTTTATCTGTCTAACCTACAGTTACCCTGAGAGCACAAATTTGTTTGAGAGCTGCTGGATTTACTATACAGCTGTTCTAGCATCAGAAGGGAAGGCAAACATAATGTATTTTTAAATGAAACATATTAAAATAATGATTGCTGTGTCGATGAAAAATATATTGTTTACTGTTACAAGACAAGACTGGGCTACTTGTTCACTTGTTCACTTGTTCACATTCTTCAGCTGCTGTGAATAGTTTTATTGACTTCCTTCAGGCTAATACTCTGTCTAAATTGAAACAAGTATTTCACATCTTTCTTGAGTAAAGATGAACTTAATCACATGCTTCGGGGTGTGAGGTTTTTGTATTTTGTTTTGTTATTGTTTTTTTCCCCCTGCATTGCAGACTAGATTGAAGAATACACTTTTGGAATAGCTTTAAAGTCTCTGTTGCAGTGGTAATAAAATATTGACTTTTCTGCAGGTTGGTCAATTCACAAGTTCAGTCATTTTGCTGGGATTTTGTTCTGACAATTACTAGTTTGATAAGCATGTGAACATGCACTGTGGGCAAATTTCATGCTTGTCAGAATTTCAGATTTCTCAGAATTTCAAAATGATTAGGCTCACTCAGTTCACATGGGACAAATACAGCTATTGGACCTCTCCCTTTCTTTGCTACAAAGTGTGAAGAATTTTGTGCCAGGGACTAAATTACCAAACCCAATTTTCTATTTCAGAAAACAAATAAAATTTGAACAACTGAATGGTAATTATTTCCACTCATTTGTTACAGTGGCAAGTGATGTATTAAATTTTACTGTTCTGACATATGTGAACAGTTGCAAGCAGAGCTTCTCCTACTTGCATTGCTCTCTGAGTTTAGAGTCTGATGGTTGTTTTTCATGTCCATATATCAAACAGATCTCATTCTTTTGTTTGAAAAGAAAATAGAGTTCCCTGAGTTTCAGTGCTTCAAAGTTACCTGAGGCCTGTGTAGAGAAAGGTGATGAAGATGGGTTGGATCATGAAACACCATGGGTAGCTCATAAAAAGATCTATTTTTTTCTTCTTCAGAGAGATGGTTTGTGTAGGTGAATAGAGAAAAAATAATTTTTGAAGACAGAAGTATGAACTTGAGTGTTCTATTATTTCTTTTTGAAGAGGAATTGGGTAGACACTCAAAGGTTTGTGTGAGCTCAGCTGATAAAGCAGAATACAGACAATGTACTAATATTTTAAAATACTTTGAAAGAAGCATTGCTCAAAATGCTTGCCAAACTCACTCTGTTGTTACTCTGCATTTTTGAGGGGCAGAGAAAAAGTAGTTTCTGCTCTGAGGATCTGCCAAGACTGGTGATCTTTTTTCATACAAGAGTGTGAATTTGTGAAGTTCTAAATGTTCATTGGAAGAATTAAGATTAAAATGGTACCTACATAATTATAGTATAAGAAAATGGGTATTGCAAAATGGTCTGAGATATCTCATTTTCATACACACACTTTTATTGTCAATTTGAGTACTAGAAATTCATAAATTTGGAACTGAAAACACAGATTCAGACCTAGATTATAAACATTGTTTATAATGTTTATAATAACTTTGGTTTTTTATGTGTTTTTTAAACTTCTCATGACAGTCTTTGTTAATCACATTAATTATCATGAGTAGCATTTTAAAATTCCCTGGATCCTTAAACATTATTAATTTTAGTTGAGATTTAAATATAGCATTCAATTTAATTTAGAACCTCAGTGCTATGGAAAATTGATGTGTTTTTTCCCTTTATAATTCACTAGATAATTAAGTTGACACAAGTAGTCTGACAGGAGCCCTTCAGTGCAAGCAAACCTGAAAAACCAAGGCACAGACTGCCCCCAACAACCACATCTGCATCACAGTGTGCCTCAAACAAAACACAACTCACAAGACACAATCCAGTGGTTGTGGTTTGTGCATATTTTAAAATAATCCTCAGATTGCCTTACATCTATCACGTATTTCATGAAAATTGCACATGACTTAAGTCCCATGACACTTCATCTTTTTCATAGACTTATTTTGATTTTTTCTTTTTCTTCTTGAACTAAATTTAGGTTTGAATGTTAATGCCAGCTTTATGGATTCTTGTAATGATTGCCTCACACTGGCTTCCAATAACAGGTACAGAAAAACCAGCATCGAGCACAGCTGCACTTATGCAAATGGAAGCTTCTGTTGACACCTCAGATCTCTCCTTCACTTATTTCCCTGTGAAATATTTCCCTTCTGTACCCACCAGCCACCGCACAGCAATAAGGACCTGAAACAGTGCCCAGAACTCTACTAGCTTCAGCTACTTTCAAAGCTACCCTTTTACCTCTACCCCACCCATTTTCTGGTTTGGTGGGTCTAGAACAAAACAAAACAAATTTTAAAAAATGGTCTCACATGCACATACCAGTTATTCTGCTGAACTTTGTGGGTTTTGAGCTACAGAATGCAGATTTTTAAAATTAGCATAATTCTCATCCCACGTTAGTAACCACGTGAATGAATGTGCTAATAATATTTTTCCATTACTTCCATTAGCATGGATCCATTAGGATCCGTCCACATTCTCTGCTTTGTGGGCTCCTGGGAAATTAGTCCAGGAGTTGGCACAGTCAGAAATAAAAAAAATTCTTATTCTAGTCTATTTGTTATCATACCCAATGGACACCAGTGCTCTCATTTCCACACACGTCTGTAAAAATTGCAGCATTTCTACAGAGGCTGTGCTCCCCACTCACAATATGGATAAAAGGGAAGGGATATGAAGAGAAGTCTGGAGAACTTGTAGGGGAGCATCAATTAAACTGATTGAGGTTTTTGAACTGCTGTTGCTGGAAAAAGCTTTGCTGCCAATTAATTTTCTCAGTAGTCTCCACAAAATTCAATGAAAGAGACAATTTTAACTAGGAACCCCCACAAGTTCAGTGGGGAAGGTGGCTATAGATCCTTCCATGTTCAGGGTGGTTCTACTCAGGTATCAACCCCCATAACTCTGAAATTGAACTATTTATTCCCTGTACTGATACTTTCTATAACTTTCATAGTCTCCCTCTTCTGTGCCAACATCTTAAATGATTTCCTATGACAGCAGGGGTGAAAAGCTTATAGGGACCTGATATATGAAAAAAGGTGTCATTACTGAGTCACAAGGGAACTTTAGACCATTTTTTCACTGATGTTTGTTTCCTACTAATTTCCATTAATTTTTCAAGCTTTGAAATTCAAACAAAATCTTAAAACAGCAACTTGCTCTCTATTCTTACAATGAACTATGTAAGTGCTGCAGGAACTGGAAAATTTACATGATTTTGTTGTTACTTGTCTGTCATTAATTTCCATGGTTAAAATAACAAGTATCTGCATAATTAGTAGTGCAGTAGAAATTAGATTCCCTCAAAAAAATTACTTGTTGCTACTTTATTTATCATTCATATTATCATAATCCACAGTAACAATTCAGTTCTTATTTTAATATATGGAACTACTTTCCTACTAATTGTAATTGGAATGATGTTTTAAAGACTGCATGTAAGAGTAGCACAACAAAAATACTAATGGCAGCATGAATTCCATTTGTACTTGATTTCTAACCAAATTAATTGCAAATTTCATTCTCAGTTTCCCTGCTGTATTTTGAGCAAGTCACTGTAATAAATAATAACAGTAATTTTCTAGCTACCTAAGAAGGTATTCAAGCATTTGGTTCTCTAGACTTTTAGCTGTTTCCTTTAGTAATGCTGAAAACTGTTCTTCTGTATTGTGTGTAAATTTAAAGAAAATTTAAATTTAAATGTAAAGAAAAATGCGTTGGCAGAGTGAGACCTTTGGATTACTCAAATATTGCAGGAGAATAATTCCCCCATAGCACAGACTTCTCTTTCTCTCTTTAGAAACATATTATATATATTTCTGCTTTGCAGTAAAAAACATTAAACTTCAAGAATCAGGGATAAAAGTATAAAAATGAGTGTTGGGAGTTGGATGGATGGAGAAGGAAGTCCTGCCTCCTGAGAAAATTAGCTAAGAATGTAGTAAGGCATTCCTGCTTTTGAGGCATGTAGCAAGAGTTCAAAGGGTGATAGTACAGAACAGAAGAGAAATCTACCAGTCTGTTTTCTCACTTATGCATTTAGAATCCGATGGTACCCTTGCTATCACAGAAATTATTAAAAGTTCTGTGAGGCTCAGGCTGCAGAGCTAATTCTGCCACCTCCCGAGGGGATTTCCCTTTGGAAACCTTGTCCCCACCGCTAATATTTATTTTCATCTCCTGTTATTCTTTGCATATCAAACCCAGCTCTTGCCTTCCTCTCAGCACCAGCTCCTGATTGAGCTGTTGCCCTGGGAAATGAATCAATTAAGTTTGTGTTTGTTCTTGCCTCTGTGGAGGACAGTATGGAAGCTGTGGGGCCTGTGCTCTATAATGACTGTGTCCTCTGCTTGTGAGGGGCTGATGCTTGGCTCAGCCTGTCACCCTGGTTGCTCTGGGTAAGCTCTGCTGCTGGTTGCAGCCCTGGTGGCAGAGGGAGAATTCCTTGAGGCTGCAGAATGCCCTGGAAGCCTCCTGGGTGCTCCTTGTGCTGCTCCCTCTGTACAGAACCATCTGTCTGGTGCACTGGGGGGTTGCCCATTCCTGCCTCAGAGCAGCTGAGAGCAGAGGGCTTCTGTGAACCAGCTGTGACAGGAGAATGAACCAAATTGTCTATGGTCCCCCATAGAAAGATGTTTTTCTAGAGCTGCAGTGCAATGTCTGCAAAGAGACTTTGCAGTTGCAGAGATATTAAAATTCCTTGAGGAAACTATGCCCTACATTCACCTAATATTTATTACCTTTAGGGTAGAGTGAAAGTAGCAGTTTGCTTGTAGAAAATCAAAATATTAAAATAGTTTTTCATTTCAATTGAAAAGAAACATTAAATAATAATAATAGAAACCTTCTCTGCCTTCAGGAACTGGACAGAAACCCACCCTTTCTCCATTGCCTTTTCTAGTTATCAACCAGACCTAAAGCAGTTCCAATCATAAATGAAGGTCTCCAAAAGGTTTAAAGAATGATCCAGAGTATTCTCTCACCTGCTCAGCAGCAGCATTGGTCACATGGATCCCTTTCATCACTGGCCCTGAGCAGAAATGCAAGTGCCAGAAGTTCTTGGCTTAGAAGGGGCTGTTCCCATTTGCAGAGATGATCAATGTTCCTACACTGACAAGCTCTGGGTCTTTTAAGGACTTTTAAGAACCTGCTTAAAGGTTTTTTAAGGACTTTTAGGAACCTGTTTAAGGTTTTTTAAGACTTTTAGGAACCTGTTTGAGGTTCTGTTGAACCCTTCAGGTGCATTTCCAGAGACATTCACAGGTCTAAGTGCATTCTGATGAAGATGGGTAGCTGTAGGGCTTGGCCCACCACATTGCTGGTGATGAAACATTTCCTCATAGTGCTGCTCTTTGAACACAAGGAAAAAGGACAATCCTTGAAATGTGGCCTCAAGGCTGGGCTACAAAAAAAGTCTCTGCCAGCTCTCTACCACAACTGCCTTACTCAGAAAAAGATCTAAAGCTTTGTCCACTTACAAAACAGGGGAGATGGAGAAAACAAAGCAAAGATTATGCTCTGGGTGAAATTCAGAGGTGATCTTCATTCTTGTTTGATGAGGAAATCAGAAGAATCTATTTCCATAACAGAGGCCAGCAGCCAGCAGAATTACCTGTGTTATTTCCTGCTCTGGCAAGAGTTTGATATAAATGAGCTGAGACAAATGTTACTGTCCTACTTATTTAAAAAGATATATATTTAAGCACTTCTGTCTTTCCCAGAGATGCCAATAATTATATTCCAATTGCTTTAGAAACAGCAGTTGTGCACATGAAGACTATGTCCTTACAAAATCTGCTTTTGCATTCCACTTCACAAATGAGCAAACTGCAGCACTGAAATGCCTGGTGTTGGGGAACTAAATAATAATCAATTTCCATCTGTCTACGTGAGATAATTCAAGAGGGTACAAGTACATGACAATTTGATGACTAAGATCCCCAAGAGACTACCACTGTTGGAAATGGGAATGGCTTTCCTCTAAATTCTGTGCTTTATTTTTTTTCCCAATTGCATGGTTTCCTATAATTGGTTACTCTAACAGACTTCACAGGATACCTTCAGAAAAAAAAGCTTCCTGACAGTCACTTGCCAATTTTTTTAGGCAACAGCATCAGAGGAAGTTTCCAAAGCAGATGATAAGTATTTTTAAAAGTATTATAATAACCTAATAAATGTTTCCATGCAGAAATTGTTGGATCACAAGCAGTGGACTTCTTTCCAAGAAAACTTTAAAGTGCTTTTTAATTAGAAGTGCTTGTTAGCAATTCCAAACAGAGAGATTACTTTTTTTTTTTAAGTATGCACTCTATTTTGATAAAGAAATTTATGAAAAACTTGCAAACACCTGACAAAAACAGAAGCTTCATGTGTTGATTAAACAATCCATTTGATACTATTTGTTTGCCTCTAATGTAATGAATTAATTTTCTCAAGTGTAGTGAGAATTACAGTATTGCAATATAATGAACAACCTTCACAGGAAGTCCAAAACTGACTCTTGATTATTTTTTTTTAATTAATCAGGTGAACAGAAGCAAATGATGGATTATTAATTGAAAATTCAATCACCTATTCAAGCAAAATTTGGGGACACATCAGATATCTAAGATACTTTTCCTACACTACTGATTTCACTCTCAATTTACATTAATAATCTAACTTTAGGAAAGGAATATACTTTAGCACTTAAAACAGGTACGTGCTACATATTATAAAATGTGGTAGGTTTTTAATATAGAAAAAACAACAACACAGAAATACAACAGAGAAGCAATGGTATGAATGAAGAAAGGAAGGCAAAACCCCAAACTACAAAATGTGAATAAATATCAACATCTGAAAACAATGAGAATAAAAATGAGTGTGTGTGGGGAGGGCAATCCTGCACTTCTAGAAAAAAAAATTCAACTTATTATTAGGAGCAAATGAAGTGTATTAAAAATGTAGATTCACAGAGTCATTGGGTTTAGAGCCAAAAGGACTCAATGCAACCATCCAGTCTGATTTTCCCAGACTGCATTTCCTGTACCCAATAAAAACTCCTTATGGTTGGACAAGAAAATATTTTTAAAATTATGTTAACTACTGACAAAGAGTTGTTGCATAACAAAGAATCTCCTGATCTCCTGTGGCAATTTCCTTCATAGGCAAAATGTTGCAATTCATCTTCTTGGTAAATCTCTCTAGTAGTGTTTAAGACTGCAGAGTTTGGTTTCATAAGAATAAATTCTTTTCACAGTGGTAATGGGAATTGTTTTTACCCTCATTTTAACTTCTGAGTAGAAAACTCTTGACTGTAGCAGAGATGTAAAAATTCACAGCTGAGGAGAGGCTGCTTCCATTGTTTTTTGTAAGTTTTGGACTAATTATTTGATCTATCACTTCTATTATTTTCCACATCTATAATTTAGCAACAGCACAAGCAGACTCCTGGGTGTAGGTATCACATCTGAACAGAGACAAAAAACTTCTCAGAACATACAACAAAACAGAACAAAGGTGAAGAAGTAAAAGCAGGATAGAAATATATTTGCAGAATGGCACCTTGGCTCCTGGGCTCTAGTGGGTGGGTATGGCCTTTTCCACTCATACAGCCTGCTTGATTTGCAAGGATTCTTTATGAACACTAAAGCACATTTGCTTGGATTAGAATGATTTTCCACTAAGTGTAGAACCAGCTGGATCTTTCTTTTTCAAGGTTTAACAAAGTTCAGTTGGCTCTGACCATCACTAGTCATTTAACTGCTTGTTAGTGACTTTGGTAAACTTCATATCTGGTGTTTAATGCAGTGAGTCCTCACTGATTAAGATCTCACACAGTGTTTATTCCTTTGAAGGTTTGGCTCTCTCAACTTACAGCTTCTGAAATGACAAAACTAGAAGCCTGTATCCCTATTTAATAAAACAGTTCAAGTAAAACACAAGGCAGGATATTGCACACACTGTTACTGGACATCTTCTGGGAAGGCTTAATTTTTCCAGGAAAAAAAATCAATTGCCAAGTTCTTACATAATTTTCTGAGAATAGGGTAAGGCTTGTGAAAGCTGATGAGGTTACTCAGCAGTAGAAGATATCTCAATTTTATGTGCCCATTGATGGTTTAAGTGGACACAACCTTTTCATACACATGTAGCACTTTAAGCTGACTGAAAGGCTGAAATCCAAAAACCTCATGCTTTCTATTAAGTTTGACACAGAGGAAAGCACCAGCAGAGTGAGTTAGGTATTAAAACTGCATCTCTTAACCCTTAGTGAGGAGGAAACTTGAATCAGGATCCAGTGCCAAGTTTAGCAACCATTTCCATCCATATGTGTTTTAGTGTCAATCCCCAAATGCATGACCTGGTATGGCATTTCCATCTGCTCGAAACCAGTGATGAACAGTTCAGAGATAATTATTTGCTGAAATCATTCTAGTTATCAGTTGAAAATCTCATAGACACACCTGCTGCCAGTGACCAGTGCTTTTAAGTAATTACTAAAGTATTAAACACAATATCAAAGCTAGAAGAAATTTTTAAAAATGGTTATGTGGACTATTATTCCAAGACCTTAAACACAGATTCAGTTTTATGCTTGAGAACACAATTCTTAAATTTACCTTAAATCTGAGCTTGGTCAAACTAAGCATACACAGATTTCTGGAGGTGTGCTGAAGGCTGTTCAGAGCAGTTTGGTAGGCCCAGCAGTCGAAATAAATAGTTGCTGTTGTGAATTCACATTTGAAAACTGACTCCACTATTCAACACTCTCTGATATTTCTCTTTCCTCGGGGATCACAGAGCTCATGCTCAAACCGGTGAGGACATTTAGTGCTCCTTGTCCTTCTAATCAGGCAGAGCTGGGCCTGTCTAGCAGGAATGAACATCAGGAGAGCCTTTGGTGAAAAGGGCATTGGAAATCTCTGGCTGCAGGGAAGGGACAGTGTGAAGCTCCTGTCACTGATGTGTAGCCCAGCTCTGTCCTCCATTCACCCCCATGTGGAAACCCAGCCCGGGCTGAAACCCTGGGATGAGTCACACTGTTTGGATACACCCACAGAACCAAGGATGGCAAAACTTCTGTATAAATAGCATGCTAGTTGAAAAGAAACTGAAACCAAAACCAAAAAAAACCACCTTGCACCTCACTATTTTGACTGTTGGTTTGTTTTTGGTTTTTTTCCCCTTTCAAATCCCCATCAGGGAGGATGAATTTGGAATTTAAGGTTAATAAAGCAATATCTGGAGACTGCTGTTCTCTGGTAGCCTGTCATTCATCCTGCCACCTGTGCACAGACCCCCTTTTCTTACTTGCAACAATAAAAATGTTAATTTCTATTTCCTAATTCTTCTTGCTTGTGCCTCTTGAGTTTTCCTAGCAACCATCAGCAATGCAGATCCAACTACTGGGGACCCTAAGCACAGTGCAGTCAGCAAAGAACATTTTACACTTCAAGAATTTTCAGCCTCTTTTCCTTACCAAGGTTTCTAACCTATGAAAATTTCCTAACAAGAGCAGGATAAGATGGGCCCTTTTTCTTAATAGATGGTCACTTTGCAGGACAAGGTGTTTTGCTAACAGGAAAATGTTATTAGTTCTGGCTAAGCAATGACTTTCATGATGTAGCATTTAATTAATAAATGTGATTTATATACAGACAGTGAGCCATAAAGATGACAGCATGCTCCCAGAAGATTTTTTGGTAATTAAATTTTATATCTTCCCAAGCATTATTCTCTGTGCTCAAAGGAAAATATTGACAGCTCCACTTTTTAAATGTTTTTTATTTTGGACTCTGCTGATAAACAGGGTGCACTGCCAAAAACTACAAAAGAGAAATGAAAATATGATGTTAATGCTTCTGTAACATTACTTACTGTGGTGGCACAGTGGATGTCTTTCCATACATTGGCTTCCCTGGAGAGATCTGAGACTTCAAAAAGGTTATCAAGAATAACTTCCCCAATCATGTCATGTCTAGAAAATCTGTCAAAATCATAAACACTGAAATGCAATTTCCTGTTGCTGAGTTGATCATAGGCTACAGGAAACTGAAAGGTTTCATCAAAGACTGGATTTAATGTCTTTCTGTGAACTCGGGTCTGAAACTTCTTTTTCCTATCTGGAAGCAGATAAATCTTCACGTAGGGGTCAGATGTTCCTGCGAAGTCTTTAGCAGGCAGATCTAAGGCTTTGACAATTGTGACAGCCAGAAGTTCATTCTCATAATCGTACCGCAGAGTGAAGTTTAGTTTTCCACATGTTTTCACATCTTCCTGTTGCCCATCAGAATCCACAGACTTCTGTTTGTAGAGTTCTGGTTTTATTCTCCCAATGCTGGTTGTGGTCTCTCCCCTCTGCAAAACTGGGTCTGTCCCCATGTTAAAATCAACACTGGACACCTGCATCTGCCTTGGCAAGTGCCTCCTGAAGGAATTGTGCCTGCACAAACACGCACAGACACACAAAGCAAGCCATGGTTATCTCTGGGAAAAGACCATCTCTCAATAGAAAATATAAGAACAAATAAGTGAAAAGACTAAAAGAATTTAAAAAATAGCCCTCTCCAAACCCCCTTCAGTGTTTTGCAAGTGTTCAAGCATCCTTGAGAGGAAATGATCATTCAGAATTAATTTCTTGGCCCAGGAGACACCCACTGTCCCAGAAATAAATATATTTATAGCTTTGCTTTCAGACTGTGCAGTTGAAACTGAATTCATGTTCCTTCACAGAACAAGTTGACAGTTCCAACATTGCATGATCCCACTTTGCCAGGGCCTGAGTAAAGTATGGTCAAACAGGAAAAAAAAAAAAGCTCTTGCAGAATTTTCGTCAGTACTCTCTGCTTTTTTGGAGGCATTCCATGGTGGTTTCCCAATTAAATATTTACCAGCCTTCACAGTGATGACTGTAAAAGGCACCTGAAAGGGAAATGCAGAGCTGTGTCTGGAGGGTTTTAGCATAGTGCTTTGCCATCCTACAACATTTTATATACACTTGCTTGGTATCTGCTACACTGAGGTGCAGGCTGCTTTCTCCAGAAGCACTGGGAATATTTTGTTCTGCTTGCAAAGCATTTCAGAGTTTTGCCAACAATTTTCTGCCATTGCTTTTCCTTTTGTTCTCACGGCGTGCCATGCAGTGTGTTAGAAAGTTGATTCCTGTGCCACTAGCAAGAAACAGTATGTTAAATTCCTTGCAATTCTGAATACAATGTTACATAAACATGTGTACTTATGGGCTTATCTTGGCTCATGAATCTGAATGGAAAGTTGTACTGTTCCTACTAAGAGTGAAATCAGACCCCTGACATGCCATACAACCTTAGAGTGGTATAAAAACACTGGACAAAAAGCTTCACAGCATTTATCAGCAGCAGATGCCATTATGACTACACTATCTAGTTTATTTTTTAGGCATTTTCACATTTCCTTGGTACTTCCCTACCCCAACAATCTGTGCTGCAGAAGCTTACCACCTCCTCCTGTGAGCACACTTAGTTGCCATTAAAGAACAATCCAATTGTCAGAATTTCCTCTGCTTTTTTGCAATCAATTGCTTATTAATACCACATGTAGCCTTGCCTTATTGCTTGGTTTCCCTGTGGTGTTGTGTTCTGAAAACAAGAGGTGTCACAGCTGTGCGTTTCTTTCTTTGAAACAGAAATGCAAATTGTCCATTTGAAAGCAACCAGGACTCATTTCATAGATATTATTTGTATTTTTGCTGTAAGTGAAGAGGTTGCAGAAGGCAAGAGGCACAAAACTGCTGCAGTTCAGCTGAGCAGAGACACAAGAGGGTAATCTGCAGCTATTAAATAATAGACAAGAACCTTTCCCCTTTCAGCTGTTTGAGCCCTGCTAGGTGCAGGGAGCAGCCCTAGCTCAACACAAGAACAGGGCAGGGAGAGCTACATAGTCTAGACTTGAAGTAGCTCAAAAAACCCCAGGTGTTTGGATGTCAAATTTAGATGAGCACTGCGCCCCTTTTGTAACACACTTGGCCTTTCTTTCTCTACAGATAGACAAGTGGAAAGATTTTCTTCTCTCTTAAATGTTAAAACTCCCTGAATTCACAGTGTCTAATTTCCACATTGGAATGAAGTGAGGAATGAAAAGGCCCTGACTGGTCAGAAAAGTAGAATATTGTCCTCAGGGAGTTTCACAGCTGTTCCTGTGCTTTTGCCTCCAAGAAGCACAAGAGCTCATGGGTGTGCCAAACATGGGGAAGGGGCCTGAACTCAACCTAAAATGCAGGGCAATGAATTCCTGAGCAGGCAGCAGTTTAGGGACTATTTTTTAGTATCTTTGACCCCTAATGAGGTCCAGGCAGATCTGTGTTACTGCTGCTTCTGTCAGTGCTCAGGAAACCTGTGCAGAGAGGGCTCCCTGAGTGCTCCTCACACCTGCAGCTGTGCTACTGAGATGCCCAGATGATCAGAGGGTCATGGAATAGTTTGAGTCAGAGAGGACCTTATAGATGATCCAGTTCCAATCCCCCTGCCATGAGGGATCGTGTTCAAACCCTGCTGTACACAAGCAGTGCCTAAAACTGCCTTTGCAGGGGAAACAGTGAAGCTGATTATACAACATCAGTTTGACCAGAAACAGGTACATGACAAATTCTCTTCAGCTTCTCTTGCATTTTTGACAACCTGGGTTAATGCAAGCAAAAGCAATATATGACACCCCAAATCTATGATTTCTGAGGTGCAAGGTTTCTTTTAAATTTTTAGACTTCTGTTAAATTTTCAGACTTCTTTTAAATTTTCAGACTTCATGCACTTCAGATCCTCTACTGAATTGTTGTGAGATGTCACCAAGTAAAAGAATGCATTTGTTTGGCTGTTCCCTGTGGGAATCAGCAGCACTTTTGCTCTAGTAAGCCAAAGTCCTAATTACACAGTGCCTAGTATTTGTTCTGAGTCACAGCATTTCACCAAGACAGCTAATTGGTCTGCTAATTATTAAGATGTTTCATTGTTGTCATGGCAACATATTTATCTTCCTTTGTTCTGCAGTAACAAAGGGATTAATGACTGTGATAATGAAATACAAGGATGTCAGAAAACCAGGTTGTTAAAATGTGGCAGAGCTACCAACAGATGCAAATCCAGGTATGTCAACCTCTACTGACTCTTTCATGCAGCACTCCTACAGTAGACTTGCCTTCCATAACAGAACAAACACATTTTGAGTATTAGCAAATCTGTATGTAAATGTAATATAAAACTGTATTTTCATGGGCATAATGACACTATAAAGCTGACTTCTAACTCAGTGAGACTGCCACATCTGTGGCAAAAGGGAGGGATAGGGTGCTGGTTTATGATGTGACTTGAGATTTATGAGGATGACTTGGGTCTCGCTTTCCTAGATGCATTTGAGCAATCTTTTGGCCAAAATCCAGAAAAGAGAGTGATCACTGGTGGTATTTAGACAGAACAAAAGCTTCTCCTTGCAACCACTAAAATCAACAAATATGTTTGTTTTTCTTTAACCTTAACAAAGCCAAGCACCTCAGTTTTGCCTTTGTGCCTTTTGGGAACTGACTAGCTCAACATGTTCCTCTCCAGCTGGCACTAAAGACCAAAAAGCACGTTCTTGGAAAGTACAGGTGAATGTTTGAAGAATGGATTTCCAAAGAAGCAATAAACTATATTGCAAAATACTATCACAAAGTAGCAGATAGGGTGGTTCTCAAAAACACAGAGCAAAGTTGTTTGCAAATGAGTACCACTGCTGCAGTTCTTCTAATGTAGTGGTTAATTGGCATCAAGGACTAAAGAGCTTTTAACAAACAGGTCTTTTCATGTTATCGGGGACTATGAAAAATATGTAATATGTTATAACTAAACAGAAATATGTTTATAACTAAAATATGTTATAACTAAACAGAAATGTATCATTTTCCCATACTAACATGTGTCTGTGCTAATGTAGTCTAAAAAATGTGATCAGGCACATTTGATTGTTGCTCTGATGGGCTTATTAAAATCCTCATGCTTCAATTACAATTGCTTAATACGGATTAATTTATTCTATTAAGAGCTGATGGCTGCATGAAGCCATCGCAGAACTGGTTACAACCCTTTAATTTGCCCCATCTCATGTGAGCTGAGTGCACAGGAGACAATCCAGAGAGCAAACCTTCCTCTCAGACCCTTTGGCAATGGAATACATTTAGGAGAGGGTGCATCTGAATCCCTCAGGACTCCTGAGGACAATGAAGCAGTGCTGCATTGAAAATGGTGCAAGGGAAGTTGTGCTACCTTGACATCTGCCTTTGCCTTCTTTTGATTTAGCGGCTCCTAGTCAAGGACACCAGAGCCAGGTTTCAGTCATTGCTGGTACATTGTTGCCAGCTGGGCTTGAAACAAAAAAAAAAAGGAGTAATTCAGAAACCTGGTCTAAATGTCCAGCCTCATTCTCATATACGATATTCTTGACAGCAGCAATTAATATGGGCTGTTAGGTTAGGACTCCCTTAAGGCAGGCAGGGTGTAGGTGCAATGTGTTTACAAACAGAAAGATCACAATTTCTGGGTAATTTTTAAGGCACCTCTCATTCTAAACATGTTTTGTAAAAGGATGCAGAATTTTTCACCAAACTTTAAAAGAAGGTGATGTTTCCTATCACTCTGCTACTGATTGGCTGTGGTGGGACAATCAGTTACTCAAAGCACAGGAACTGTCCCTTTCAGAGGAGATTTAACCCTGATAATCTTGATAAGACAAAAAGAAACCTCCCTTACAAGGTTGCAGAAAGACTGGTGTTGACAGGAAGTTTTATTTATGTAAAACTGTCCTTGGCTTCACAAATATTTTGTATTCATTTAGACCCCAATCCAAATCACTCTAGAGACCTGTGAGAATATTTTCACTGCCTGAAGTAGATCTGGAACATATCCCTGGAACTTCTTTCTCCCTCTATAGTACAATTGGGACTATCCAAGTCCATTTGCCAGCCAGCTATTTCTTCTGTCTATTCAGGATGTCAGACAGTCTGAAAACTTGGATTTGATGGATAAACTCTTTCAGTTAATATCCTTTTAGGCAGCAGTGAGCTGGGTAATGGGCTTGCCATGCTAAACTGTACGAATTTTTGTTCCTCTGTGTTTAGTGCAACAGTTGCAAGTTCAGAATTATCGGAGTGTTGTGAGAATGTTTCTCAGCGTTTGGATGCTGAGTTCCTGTTCTGAGCAGATGGATACAGTAGCAGGAACCAGGCACAGCCAGGGTAATGTGGCTTAAAGCCAGCTGGACAGTCTCATAATTCAGGAGATGCTTGGGCTGCTAAAGCCAGTCAGTCAGACCTCCTCTGGCTGGAGTGCTCTCATTTTGGGAGCTTCATGTGCCTTCCTGCTGGCTGGTCTGTGAGGCTGGAACAGCTGAGAAAAAGCACTTGAGCACTCACTGCCACCGCGAGTGCACTGAGCTGGCAAAACATTGTCTTTAGGGCTCCCAGGAGGCCAGCAAAGCATGTGCCCACTCAGTGTAAAGCATGTGTCTTCTCCTCCTTTTGCCTCTAATTATTGTGAATGTGAGCCTTTGTGTGTGTGTGTGTTTCTTTGGTTTTAGTGGGTTTTCTCATGTGGTTGGTTTTGGGATTTTTTTTTTTTTGGTAATATGTGTTTCTTTAGCAAACAGCACTTTGAGAAAAATGCTACTTCCTACACAGTTCCTGTACTGTAACTTATGGCATTACACAATACTCCAGGTGCCTCTTTTAGCCTTAATTTTCCCAATCTTTGCTAATAAAAAAATCCCCTTTTTATTTCAGGGTTTGATCTTTGCAATTCATTGTTTGTTTCCATGCATTAAATTTCCTGACAGTGTTTGAAGAAAATCCCATTTGAATCTATAGGTCCCTGCACGTCTTCATTGCTTTTCAAGATAAAGTGGCACCTGATGCAAAATTAAAGTTTGTGTCCTCCACTTTAATATTAAAGATACCACTAAGGAATGCAATGTGCTTTTCATTTATTTGTAGACCTATATGGAATCTGTGCAGCTTTAAGATCAGTCCATAAGGATCTGTATTTTTAGACTGGAATTTTAGTTCCTTCATAATCAGCAAACCATGTCTTCAGGAAATGTGCCATCAACAATGAGTCTCTCACTCATTTGGTTGAAAGGGAAACTTTCATCTGCAAAAACAACTGATGCGTCTATAAAAAACATCTCTGTGAAAATCTAGACTCGCAATTTTTTAAAAAAACCACTGAAATATGTTTTCCTGTAATCAAAACCCGAAAGGGAAATGCTTAAAGTGGCAACAGCTATCTTTACAAAGTAGTAGAAGATTTGGGTTTCAATTTCATATGTTAAAATGATTATGGAACTGAAGTCACACTAAATGTTTCAGAATATTCTGTCCAAAGAACAGTGTGGCTTTGCATTCACATGACTGATGTTTTACCCATAACTTCTAAGAAACCTGTGAATAATGCAGCAATCCTGGAAATTTTCAGCAGTGTTCCTGCTCTCCTTGTTCCTGGGAAAGGTGCCACGGGTGTGGGTGCCCCTGACCTACCTCGATGAGGATGTGGGCTCTGTGATCTGCCTCTGCATCCTGGCATGTCTGATCAGGTGCTCCTTCAGCGCGTTCTGCACCTCTGCTGGGATATCAGGGGAAGTGTGGCTGATCTTCAGCGCTGCCTCGAGCACCTTGGTCGTAGCTTTCCCATTTTCTTTGACTTCCTTTTTCTCGCTGTTCTCCAAAACCTCCGTGGGAGCGCTGGAGTTGCTCTGTGGGACATTGCTGGTGCTGGAGGTGAGGGGTTTGCTCCTCCAGCAGGGCCAGCACAGCTTCCAAAAGACAAAAAGCGAGACCACCAGCAGGGCGAGCCCGCAGAAGCTGACAACCACGGCTAAGAGACTGACTGAGACATCTGCAAGGAATTAGAAACAAAAAGCATCGTGACAGACAACATGCAGAGAAAAAAAAATTAAAAATGACACAAGCAAGAAGATAGAAGCATTATTTTTATTATGTCTGTGTAGGGCTTTAAAGTCCTATTAAAAGTTGTGAGTTGTTGAGTTGTTTTTTTTTCTTTTTCATTTTGATATCTCAGCCTGCACCTTTAAGATTTTATTATTTTATTATTTTTAAAGTTTATTATTTTCTTTATTAATAAATAAATTAAATAAATAAATTATAAATAAACAATCTCTTTATTATTTCCTAATATCTGCTTCACAAACATTCCTTTAGCTGTTCAGGCCAAGGGCCAGTATGTGTATCACTCACCACATACTCAGACATCCTTCTCAGGAATTTTCCTTCTCAGGTAGTAAGGAAACAACCCCAAAACCTCCCAGCCACTGTTGGCTAAGGATGTTGAGATCACTACATGTAAGAAATATTGACCTAGTTTGCTAAAGCGAAGTTATTGTAATCAAATAACAAATATCCTCACTGAGATTTAAAGCAAACACAAGAGAATTCTGTTCTCAAATCCTGATTTCCAATTTTGAAAACAAGCACCTATACAGACAGCCTTCTCCTGGTGGATAATGTACATATCCCTTTGCTTACTGGCTTCAGATGGAGGACACAGATGCTGAAAACATCAACAACTTTAATTTTAGTCACAGGTTGTTGATGCTTAGTTCTTTAGAACACATATTTAGAACATCAAGAACACGTTGATGGAAAAGTTAAGCCACAGTCAACATTTTCTATCAGTACACATGAGGAAAGATTACATCTAAACTGCTAAAGGCTGATGCACAAATTTCTTTGAGATTTGCCAAACTTCTGACTCTGTGCGCCAACTGCTTCAGAAACATTTTAAACCCCAACATTTAGGTGTAAATAGGAACAAGATAAAGTCTGTCATAAATAAGAGATTTCTGTGGTTAAATCACCAGCTCTGGAATACGGCTGTGTCAGACCAAGATAGCGCAGATATATCAGTTTCTACAATTCTGCTATGAAAATGCAGCTGGCTTCAGAGAACACAGCAAAATGCCCTGAGCTGTACAGAGATCATGCTGTACACTGAGCTACTCTGGCTGCCCTGTGTTTGACTTTTGCTGCCAAAACTGCTTAGAATATCCAATAGCCTGGCCAGAGATAGCAGAACAGATTTCATAGCAACAAAATTCCATGGACACACACGAGCTTTACAAGATGGTGGATCACCAGGACTGCCTGGTGATTAGTTGAGCCCTAATTAGGAGTTTTATTCTATGTGACATGCTTCCATTTGAGTTTTCCAGTATCCTGTAATATTATAACCAAAACATCTCTTTTCTTTTCAAAACAGTCTTTTATATGCCTTAAAATTATTCACTAAGCCCTGCTTAAATATCCCTCAAGTAATGGCTGCTGCTGTTTGTTACAATGAGTTTTGACAGTTTAACAGCTAATACTTGATTGTATCCATAACTCCAGGCTACAGGCTACTAAACTGAACCACTGGAAAAGTGCAAACAGAGTTTGAGCATATTTTTATAGATTTTCATGTGAGCATAAAGGTATGGATTAGCTCCATGAAACATTATGTACCTCACTAGTGCTTATGAGAATTGAAGACAGGAAGATGAAGCAGAATGATGAAGATAAAAAGCTGAAGGTGAAAATTTGGCAATGTTTTCTTTGTTAATATATAATATCCAGAAGCATCTCTCAGTAACAAACAGAACTTACAGAACCAAACTGAACTTACAGACCACTCTTCCTGAAAATGCGTGAGAAAAGCAAAAATCTATAGAAAATGTTATAGTCTGGAGATCATAGCCTTCCAGCCAATTCCTAGCCAGGGATCAGGAATTACAATAGGTAAATGATCATTAGTGGGTGGTTTGGATGTGCCCTTCTGTTTCAGTGGATGACAGGCATTAATAGCAAGGAGAGAGGCTCTTGCATGACCTCAGTTCCAGGGAATGGTCTGTAGTGGGTTGATTGACAGATGCCAGAGGCCCATCAAAGCTGCTCTGTCAGCCCCCTCCTCAGATGGACAGGGGAAAAATATCACAAAAAATCTTGTGGGTCAAGATAAGGGCAAGGAGAGATCACTCAGCAATTACTGTCATGGGCAAAACAGACTTAAAGTGGGGAAATAAATTTATTATCAATCAAATCAATAAAACCAAACCACAAAACACTTTTTTGCACTTCTCCCTTCTTCTGGGGCTCAACTTCACTCCTGCTTCCTCTGCCTCCCCACTGCAGCAGCACAGGGGCAATGAGGCTGCATCAGCTCTTCACACGTTGTCTCTGCTGCTCCATCCTCTTCAGGACTCCTCCTCTCCTGCAGTGTGTGGTCCCCGGCACAGGAGCCAGTCCTGCACAAACTCCAGTGGGAATCCTTCCCACCCACAGCTCCAGGGTGTCCCTTCAGCTGGGAGCAGACCTTGGGGAGCACACTGCTCCAGCACGAGCCCACTGCAGGGTCAGCAGTCACTGTAGATATTTTTTCCCCCAATGATGGGGGGAGAATGATGCATCTGACTCCATCTTATCAGAAGGCTAATTAATTACTTTAATATACCTATATTATTCTATATTATATTACACTATATTACATACATCTAAACTGAATCTGCCAAGCACTCAACTGCACCCCACAGCACAGAATCTTGTGATTGTCAGTGGCACTTCTGACACACACATGCTAGGCCCTGATAGGCCAAGGAAACAAATCACCATCATTTTGGGTAAACAATGTCCATATTGCACTCTACTTCTGCACAAACAAAGGCACAGCAAATGATAAGAATTGTTTTTCCTTTCTTTGAGGTTCAGAGAATGTGAAACCCAGAAATATTCTTGGGAAGAATTGTGCCTTGCTTTTCTCTGTGAAGAGAAAAGTGGTGAAAAGGAGTCTTGCCAGCAAACCTGCTCCAGTGAGGGATCCTCTCTCTTTCCACAGGTCCACAGATCCTGCCAGAGGCCTTCTGCAGGGTGGGCTCCTCACAGGGTCACAGCCTCCTTTGGAAATTCACCTGCCTTGGGGTTGGGATGGGCTGCCGCAGTGAAGATGTGCAGTGGGAGGCACCTTGCTCTCACACCTGGAGTGCAGCCATGATATCTTATGAAAAATCCTTTCCTTAGGATTTTTTCTCCTGAGAAGCTGAGAAGCCTCAGGAACAAAATGCAAACAATGATTATCTGCTGCTGTGGAATGCAACAGGTGGATCTGTGATTGGTCTCATGTGGTTGTTTCTAATTAATGGCCAATCACAGTCCAGCTGTCTGGACTGTCTCGGTCAGTCACAGGATTTTGTTATCATTGTTTTTCTCTTCTTAGCTAGCCTACTGATGAAATCCTTTCTTCTATTCTTTTAGTATAGTTTTAATATAATATATACCATAAAATAATAATTCAAGCCTTCAGAAACATGGAGTCAGATCCTTGTCTCTTCCCTCATCCGAAGACCCCTGTGAACATGGCCACACTGGAGCTCCCCCTCCTCTCCTTCACAGACCTTGGTGTCTGCAGAGCTGTTCCTCACAAATTCTCACTCCCCTCCTCCAGCTGATGATGCACAGCAGATTATTTTTTTTCTCCCTTCTTAAAAACATTTTCCTGAAACCCCTGTGTCTGGAGGGCTCGGCCTAGGCCATCCTGGAGCCGGTTGGCCTTGGCTCTCTTGGACATGGGGGAATCTTCCAGAAGCCTCTCACAGAAAACCCCCTTCTGCCACCAAAACCTGGCCAGGCAAACCCAATGCACAGTCAAAAGTGAATTTAATATATTCCTACAGAGGTAGGCCTCACTGAAGAACCTTCTTTGATAGATTGGACCAGACCAATTGTCAGGCAACCTGGCCAAATTTTTTTTCTCTACAAAACGTGAAACTCTTGAAAATGTTGATAGTCTACCAGAAATAAATAAAAATTAAGAAAAAAAAAGAGAAGAAAACAAAAATTAAATTCAATTTTGGGTGATTTGCAATATTGCCAGCTCAGTTTAGGGACAGTTGGCATAATTAGGTTGTATTTTGAGAGGAAGACCTTTAGAACTGAAAATTGTAGGGTTTTTTTTCCATTTGGAAAATGTTGAAGGAGGATGTTTTAACAACTTTGAAACTGCTGGAAACATTTCAAAACCAGAAATATGAAAATTGATCCCTTCCAGCAGAGCTTCAATTTGATGAATAGATACTATCAGCTGAAAAACATTGCATCAAAGCATTTCTAGCCAATTCTAATTTAAGTTTTTCACTGCAAGACATTTTTCAAGCCTTCAAATAACTTCTTGTCTCCTTTCAACACCTACTCCTGTACTTCAACTTTCTCTAAGCTGTTTTTCTGGATTTCCATTAAGCTACTTCAAAGTTGAAAAAGCTCCCAAAATCCTTACAGAAAATATGTTTTATATCTGTAAAATAATCTCATGAAATATCTAAAATCTTACAAGCAGAGATAAGGAACTAATTCTATAAACAGTTGTAGTCTCATTTTTTTGCTATTTTATTAATAAATTAAAAAGCCTCACATATTGAATTTCATAGTGCAACAAATACAGGAAATATTTGAATTGCAAGAAAAATTACCAAAAAATAGTTCATTACGAAAAACCACTTAATTACATTTATTTCCACAATTGCTAAAAAACAATCACTATGCCATGAAATAAAAATTGACATAAAAATCATATTGTTCAATGTCCTTCCTTCTGTCAGTCACTCAACTGGGCAATTATGAGACATTTGTTGTTATGTGAAGAGTGAAATCATCTGAAGAGTAGTCAAACCCTGGATATGCCTCTTCTATTAAGGTTTTATAGGATTTTTTGTTCAAGAATGCAGAACATTACGATGAAGTTCTGCAGACTTGGAGCTTCTTCACATCCCTGCCAAAGAATCCTGATTGGGGAAAAAAAATGGGTACTGAAGGATGGATTTGCCATCAGACCAGGGTTGCACTCCACATAAAAAAGTATTATTTTAAGATATAGAACTGGTGACAAATTCAAAGACTGACTAAGTTTTTAATGGCAGAGGAAATAATGCTGGGACAGCATTAATTGTCAACATTGTTAATAATGTTCTCACTGGTCCAAAAAAACCCAAAAACAATCTTGAACAACTCTTTCTGAACTGGTAATTGCAGATTGTCTGCAATGATTTAGATTTGCACAGAACAGGACATCCCTCTGAAAATTCAGAAACATTGCAGAATTTTGCATTTCCCATTCTTGTTCTCATGCTTGGTATACTTGGGAATGTCAAGACCTTTTGGCCTCACACCATCCCCTTCTAGTCAGTGGGAGACCTTCCAATGGCTTCATTTCACTCTTGGTGAACTGATGTTTGTCCTAAATGTCATATTTCTAGTCTTGATAAAATTTAGTAACTGAAGGCATCCTCTTTCCTCGTGGTTTTGTAATTAAAAGTACTCATTCAAGATATGAATTTTTTGACAATTTTATATTTCTTATTTAAGAAAATCATGTCTATTGAGAAGTCTCAAAAATTATCTGTATTTTTATAAACACCCTCTGATACATTTCTACCATAAAAGTCTTCTTGATAGTCAGTTTTTTGTATCAGGCAAGTACTTCAGAAATATCCCCATATGTTACTTTTTTTTCTTTTCTGTATGCTAGGTAATGTCTTGAGTATTGGGTTTGGTACCATGGTTTTCAAAAAGTTTTTGTTTGGAACTTGCCTCAGAAAAGTTCTGCCCATGGATCAGTTTGCAAACATGTACATTGGCAGACTTCCACTTCAAGACCAAATTAAGGTCACTTACATTTTAGGCAACCTATGCCTCATGAGGCTGAATTTGGAAAAACATACTCCAGAAACCCATGGTATTGAATGGAGACAGAAACACATGCAGTGCTGTGCTGTGGATGCCCAGGTGTGAGGGTCAGACACATCTGATATGAGCCACTTTAAGGAGAATGGATTCTTCCCAGAAAATGAGCAGGGGTGAAAGAAACACCTGGGAAAAGGAGGGATCTAGTCTTTTCTGGCCCATTTCTTTGTCTACATCTGCTCTTGCTTCCCTTAAATATTTAAAGGACAATGTCTGCAACCTGTGTTCAAACATATTTTTCTTTAACTTTGAATTTGTTCTATTGTTCATCAAGCCATTCTTTCCATAATAAAGGAAGTCTTGTGTATGTAACACCAGGAGTCAGCTCAATCAGATAAACTAATGTCTCTGATTTTCTAGGAAGCAGGGCCCTTATAAATTGTAAAAGGTCTGGGGCCAATAAATCTCCCCTATCCCCATGTAGGTCAAGTAGTTGGTTCAACACATCATTTCTGCTGTTAGGTTTCCTTGGGGAAATTTTAAGCACATAAAAACTTGCTGGTATTAATTTTTACTCTGCATTAGCAGATCTTCCACAATTAATCCTGTCTCATCCAAATCCCTTCAGATGGGGACACGATGCTCTAGCATGCCTCAGAAAGTGGCAGGTGCAGAGTCTTGTATTTTCTCTCTCAATCTGAACCTGTCAAAACACCTGACTTAGATATCAAATGGCAAAAAAAGCCTTTCACTTAAAAGAGTAGGTGTGACCTCCTCTCCTGTTCCCATGGAGAAGCATCCTTAGAAGATCTTCCTCAGACTTTTACTCTGGCCTTATTGTGAATGTGTTCCCTCCCTGTTAATTCATTCTGGTGTCTGAATTTTTTTCACTCAGCCACCACCATCTTCTGGCTGATAGATCACTTCTTAGTGCTAGCAGAACTGTGTGATAGCTTTTTTTCCTGACAGGAGGGGAGCCAAATGAATTCAGGGATCACTGTGATTTACTACATGATCACAGCATGCAGAATTATTAATCTCTTGTCAAAATAAATTTATCTAAGCTATATTAGAGATGATGGGTTTCACTTTTGCCTGGCTGGGTCTGTAAATTTTTGGTCTTTACTCTCAAGGCTCTTTCTGGCCTATATGCTTTTCTGCTTGTTGACTTTCAATCTCAACAGGAGGGACTCTCTGCTAGACCCACACCAGCCCATTTAGCTTTCCATTAAATGAAAAAAAAAAATAACTACAGTCTTATGCTTGTGCAATTCTCACACTTTTGAGGACTTCTTTGTGTCTGCAAGAAGCCCTCACTATCCTCTTTCAGTCAGAACACACCATGAGCTCACTGAGCTGCTGCTCACCCCAAGCACACCAAAAGCTGTAAGGAGGTTCATACAGCTCAAGTGTCACCTTTGAATTGTCATGGCTATGTTTATTCTCACCCAGCATTATATAACAAACACCTCACACATATGACAGGACCCAGGGAAACACTGTGTCTCTTCATCATCTTTATAGATTTGTTCTCCAGATGGTATAAATATTTCTGTATTTCTCCCCTGTATTTCATTATGAAATGTGTATAGAGTAAGATTATTTTGTAACCCCCTTTTTTTTTTTTCTGTGTATTGCTGCTGTCTGCATTGTTGTGACTACCTTCACATTTTCTGTAAATAAGTCTGGTCTCAGTGGTACTTTTACCCCCCTGGTTTTGCCTTTATGCTGCTGAATTAGATGTATTTCTGCATTTCACAGCTTATTAACACTGATTTTGTAAGTCATGTTTTTTAGTTACCCTGCACTTTTTTTTCCCACCAAGCCTTACTTCTCTGATAGCAACATTGATCTAACCAGGTGATGAACTGTATGGTAAATAATTTGGTGGATCTGTTACCTGTTAAAATCTTTATTATTTTATTTTCTCACATTCCCCTCTAGCAGAGACACTGTGTCATTTCTCTGTAACATAATGCTCACTTGTTTCACACAAAAGTTACTTTATCACAAAGAAAAATGCTCCTTTCTTGTATGACAGCCTGATCGCTGCAGCCTTCACATTTGTCCAAGACATTTCTCATCCCCTTCATGCTTTGGCACAGCTGAGCAGAATTTACAAGCACTCTGTGGGGTAAATCTTTTCTTTCCCCTCCCCTAAATAGATACAGCCACAGCTCGCACTGCTTGTGGATGTGTGTGCGCTGTGTGCATGAGCACAGCGTGTTCAAAGGAGCCAGGACTGAATGTAAACTAAATCAGCTGCCACCCAGCAGGCTGAGAGCTGTCAGAGAAGCTTCTGACAGCCAACAGGAGGCACATGGCAGCTACAGCAGGAGGACAAAAGGCATTGCTCTCTGTGGAAGAGTGAGTCTGTGTTACACACTGGCCATGGGCAGGATGCTCCAGTGCTTTCTTACTCCCTTATATAGCAAACTGGGTAGGGTTAAAAATTTGGTTTGTTAAACTGTTATGTTAACAGAATAACTGTCAGTAGAATATTTACATGAATAACAAATGATCCCCTAGAAGCTGATGCTCTTTGCATGGTCAACTTTCAAAAATCAATTGTCTGAAACAAAGGAGCAAGAGTGAACATCACTCTCAGGGTATTCAGTACCCGTTCTAGTGGGCTAAAATATGCCCTCAATGTTTATAGCAGAGCTGGGTTTGCAGCTCTGTAACAAACATTTGTCACCCATGGGAACTGATAATGAGAGAGTAAAGTTTTGCATGACCAGCAGGCCTAAAAAAAGGCAAAGAGCACAAAGTACCCATCATTTGCAGAGGACATAAAATGAATTTTAAACATGTGTCCCTAGAGCAGAATGTCCAAACTCCTCTCATTATGCTGTATGCAATTGGCTTAATCTCCAGAAATGCTCACAACTGGGACCTTTGATGTGCTTGGTTCCACTGAAAATGAGGAGGGATGCTTAGCTGAAAAAAATTAATTAGAGTCCTTTTTTAATGAGATAACCTGAGCCAAGATACCAGTATAACCCCACTGCATATTTGAGTTTGGGACAGTTACAGAAAATTAATAATTTAATAAGTTTAGAGATAAATTTTATTATGTGAAATCCTGCACATCCGGCTCACATTTATTTTCTACCTTAACTCTTATAATTGACATCTTAATTATTTTGCCCAAATGTACTGGAGGTGTAAAATAAAACCAAAACAGCTGCACATCTAATTGTGCATTTTGCCAAAAATGCTATAACTTTCAGAAGAAAGCTCACAGTCATCTAATCATACAGAGGTACTATAAACCTAAACATCTTCCTAATCTTTTCACTTGAGCATTCCCCTGAGATGAGCAAAATAATAGTTCTTGTCATTGCTGGGGTAGAAAATATAACAGCAGATGTCTATATTCACTTGTCTAAAGTTCTTAGAAATTTACTAAATTTTCTGTCTCATGAAGATTATTTGCTATGAGTTCTGTAGATTGATTGTTCATTACACTAAATATAATTACCCCTTCTTGACCCAAGTAGTGAGTGGTAATTGAGGGTCCTAAGGTGCTGGTGCTGGCACTGAGAGGAAAAAATCTGTTGAATAATCAGTCATTTCTTTGATGTAAACCTGTCTGTTTCCTTATTGGCAAGGAAACCTGAATATCTCCCCTTTCTGCTTGGTTGCTTCATTTTGTTACACTCTGCCTTCCCAGAGCCATACTCACCATTTTTTCTTTGTTTATCTTTATGCTTATTTCTCTCATCAAGGCATATACACTACATAAAAAAAAATCACTGCCCAGCATCTCTGCTTCCCTCTGAAACTTTTTGGGTCATGGGGTCAATATTGTCTCATATTTTGCTTTGAGCCTGTGATTAGGTGATGCATCTTCTGCCTCAAGTAGCTGATTCCTCTGAGAAGCTGGGCTGCTTTTCACGGTCTGGCTGAACAGAAGGCTATCCCCACACTCACTAACATAACCACACCAATGCAGTTCTAGCTGCATTTCACAGTGTTTTCGACTCCCAGAACATGTTTTTATCCTTGTATTAAATAGAAATGGTCTCCTTTCTTTTTTTACCATCTACTCTTTTACTTTCTGAAAGGTTGCTTGCACTGTTCTTTCCTTTTCAAATATGTGTCTCCTCATGGAGATTACAGAATCACAGAATATTCTGAGTTGGAAGGGACCCACAAGGATCACCTAGTCCAATTCCTGGCCCTGCACAGGACCATCCCCAAGAATCACACCATGTGCCTGGAAGCATTGTCTAAACACTTCCTGAGCTCTGTCAAGCTTGGTGCTGCTTAGACTTCTCTCCTTTAGTGACATCTCATAAGTGATTTTTGCCTATTCTACCTTTGTGATACTTTTAGGTACCTTTCCCAGATGAGGAAAATGGAATGAACTTAACATTTCCACCTTTAATGAAGAGGATCCATGGTTGTTCAGTGCTCTGGACAACATTAGCTTTAACCATAGAGATGACAAGGAACTCTACCTGCATTTGAAGAGGAGATGTGGCATGGCTCACCTTTTAATGACACCACTTCTCCCAGCTTAAACTGTATTTAGAGTATTTCTGCTCGTAAAATTGATGAAAGTTATATTTATATCTCATCTACCTAAGGGTTCACATGTTAAAATATTGTCAATTGTCAGCAATGACAGTGTGTCTGGTCCTCCTCTGGAGACAGAGTATTACTATATGTTCATTATCAGTGCTGTTAACGAGATAATGCTCAATATACTGTGCATCTCAATAAAGTTGGCACCCATCATCTAATATTGGTTTCCTTTTAAGGGGGAAAAAGTGAGATTCAGGAATTCAGCTGAGATGTGGCACCCAGTGGTTCCAGCTCCTGTTGACTATATTTTTTCCCTAATCCAACAACTGGAAGGTATTACAAATGGAAATCAAAGAAGATTGTTGACTTCAAGAAATGCTTAAAAAGAAGCTCATCTTGTTATACATAATGCAGCATTGAACCAAGTATTGAAGATTCACATTTTCTAAACAGCAGATCTTGGAATGTTTTGTGTCCTTCACATCCCACCTGTTTATACACTGACTTTGCAGAGCCAAATTTTCCAGGCTCCATAGGATAATGCTGTTTTCATTCAACCTTCTCCCATTCAGACCATGCAGACTAACACAGAGCATGATCAGAATATTCATGATCCATGCTGAGGGAAAGGCTGCAGCCTCCTCACCCCTCTTTGCCTTGCTGCCCTGACCCAGCAGCTGGGTTTGGCTGGGCTGACTAGGGCAGGGTCAGACAACAGTGATTTTGATCTGAGATACTACAAATAACCCCAAATTTGTGGTAAAATCTGTGGGTATTGAAAGAAAAGGAGACACCAACAAAAAGCCCATCAGCAGCAACAGCGCAGCTGGGGCACACGCTGAGAACCTGCTGCTTTACATGACCTGGTGTTAATTTATTTAATTTGCACTGTTACACTTGGCATTTGCTGGCCATAATGCAAGCTGTTCATTTGCAGTTACAGATAGACAGTAGAGGTTATCAATCCCATCTAGCAGAAATTAAGCACAGAACTTTGAGCAACTTTCAAGTCCTGTCCTAATAATAAGTGCCGAGGAAAACAAGGTGTCCAGAGAGCACCGCACAGGACAATGTAAAAGTGCAGAGCTGGTTCCAAAAGGTGCAGAAAGTCCAGATATCAGGGAGCAAAGGCACCGCTATTAGGACTCAAAATCTTAGTTTCAATATGACAATTTTTCTGAATTTGGAAGGTTTAAATTAACTCAAATTTTCTCCTCCCACCCTACCCAAATTTTCCTGGGCAAGTGTCCCGGGCCAGACTGCAGCTCTGCCCTGACTCCACAGGTTCCCAGCGCCTGTCAGACGGCTCTCCTGCCTCCCCCAGCGATGAGCGGAGAGGATGCAAAACCCTCCAGCCCCACTCAGAAAGGGGAGACTGCGAGGCGGGACGTGCCGAGCTGCGCCCGATCCCTGCGGCTGCCCGCCCTGCCCGGGCCACAAACGCAGTGCGGGCAGCCAAACGCACAGGGACAGCGGGGACAAGAGAGGGGACAAGAGAGGGGACAAGAGAGGGAGAGCGGGTGCAGCCCACGCGTGGCGCGCCCGGGGCATGGAACCGCTGCCCACCTGTGACAAGAGCACGGACTTAAGCCCTCTGCCCACCCGTGACAAGAGCACGGACCGCAGCCTGCTGCCCACCCGTGACAAGAGCACAGACTGCAGCTCTCTGTCCCCCTTCCCACCCGTGACAAGAGCACGGACCGCAGCCCTGTTTCCCACTGCCCACCCGTGACAAGAGCACGGATCACAGCCCTCTGTCTCGCTGCCCACCCGTGACAAGAGCACGGACCGCAGCCCTCTGCCCACCCGTGACAAAGGCAAGGACTGCAGCCCTCTGCCCTGCCTTGACAAGAGCGCGGACCGCAGCTTTCTGTCTGCCTTCCCACCCATGACAAGATCACGGACCGCAGATTTCTGTCCCGCTTCCCACCCGTGACAAGAGCACGGACCTCTGCCCGCCCGCACGGCGCCGCTAACACATGCAGCAGCAGCATCCCGGCTCCGGGCTTTGCGTTCAAACTCCCGACGTGGGGAAGGAAAACCTCGCCGAAGCGGAGCTGCGGGTGGCAAACCAGCGAGCTGCGCGGGAACGGGGCCGTCTCCGGCGGCGATTTCCGTCCCCAGGGCACCTGTCCGTGCTCCCCGCGCCCGCTCCCTCGCCCGCTGCCCCCGCTTTGCCCCGCCGCGCTGCTCCCGGTGCCGGCGCTCCCCTCAGCGCTCCTCGGCGCGCTGCGAGAGGGAGCGGATTTTAAAGCGGGCTGCGTGCCTGCCCCCCTTCCGCCCCCTCGGCACGCAGGGAAAGCGGAGGGAAAAGTTGCGCTCTCCGGCCGCCCACGCCCGGCTGTCCGCCGCCGGTGCCGGTACCTGTGCCGCCGATGCCCTGCCGGGCGCTCTCCAGGGGGAAGATGCCGGCGCACTTCTCCCGCTCCACCTGCCCGCCCAGGCACAGCTCCGAGATGATCTGCAGCGCCTTGTGGCAGAGGCTGCCCACGCCGTCCTCCGCCGGGAAACTCATCTTGCGCCCCGGCCGCCGCCGCTAGGCCATGGCCGGAGCGGGACGGCTCCGCGCCCGACCCGCGCTGCCTCCGCGGGGAGCGGAGCGGGGCAGAGCGGCGGCGGCGGCGGGAGCGGCGCGAGTGCTCCCAAGAAGTAGTGAAGGAGCGGGGGGAGGCAAAAAAAAAAAAAAAAAAAAAGAAAAAAAAGGGGGGGGGGGGGAGGGAAAAAAAATAAAAAGAGGGGGGAAAAAAAAAATAAACATCCACTTAGCAACGCCTTTTGTGGCTCCGGGCTCCGGCAGGCGGCTCGGCCAATGGCAGCCCGGCGCGGGGGGCGGGGGGCCCTCGCATCCCCCGGGAAACTTTTCCTTCCCCCGCCCCGCGGCCCCGCTCCGTGCGGTGCGGTGCGGAGAGGTGCGATGGGCGGAGCGCGGACCCCGCCCGGCCGCAGCAGCCCGGGAAAACCGGGGGATAGCGGGGACAGCGGGGACAGCGGGGACATCAGGGGGATAGCGGGGACAGCGCGGGGATAGCGGGGATAGCGGAGACAGCGGCGCGCTCCGGGCGCTGCTCCTCGGCCGCCCACCAGCAGAGCTGGTTCCCCAGCGCTCCGCTCCTTCTTCCCCCGGCGTTTCTTCCGAGCTGACCTCGGCGGGGTGATCTTCACTGCGTCGAGTAACTTCACTGACCAAATCACCGTCTCCGCTCCGCTTCCCCGCGATCGACATTGACTCTGTCGATTTCTTTAACTTCTAAAGGAGTTAGAGGAACCTTACGGTTGTCTGGTTTGTTTCCTCTACAGATTCTGTAAAGTTGGGTTATTTTATAGGTAAAAAAGGTGTAGCGATGGTGTGTGTTTGAATATACTTCTAAAAATCAGCGCAGTGTGTACCACTAGTGGTTGTTTCAGTTATTGGCTATGGAGCTGAGCAAGACTTCATCTGTTAACTTGTTCATCTGCTTACTGAAATTCTGACACAATTTTATGTTTCTGAGGGAAGATTCCTCTAGTTCGACTGCATAAATATGTCTTGCAATGCTTAATTCTAACTAGGCATAGATGGAAGGGTGTCTGCCAGCAGTTCACTTAGCAGCACTGCCTGTAGTCTGCTGCTTGGGTGTCTTGGTTTCATAGGCATGAGAAGTTAACTTCTGTGATGCTGTGGTTTTTTCCCCCCTGGATTTTGATATTTTATCTATTACCTGTAAATAAATATCTCTAGCAAACTGTCAAATTTAACAGTTGAAAACTTTAAAGCCATCCTTTGATACCTGAATTACAGAATAAGAAAATGGATTATTATTCCAGTTTTAATTCTGAAATTCTATACTTTATGTAGCATAGACACTTGTTAAAAACACAAGAAGATACTTCTAAACCCCAGCCTTTTGGTGGTTTGAAGGAGCATGCATTTATACAGATGAATTCATGCACATGCACTCTTCAAAATCTTAGGGAAGTAATAGACTGAGTTGTACACAAACTGTAACATCAACACAAAATCTGTTTCACAGAGCTTTTTTTTTTTTCAGAGATATAACACCTATTTCAGAAATATCAGATGCTACTAAAGAAATTGTTCCCCATTTAATGCCTTTCCTGAAACTAGCACTGTCAAAACCCTTTGTTAATGCTGCAAAATGTTCTGTCAAATCTTAGAATGTTTAGACTGTAGCTAGGCAGGGCACAGAACTGTGGAGGTCTATTTGAAGACTCCTTTCACCCGCATAGGGAACTAAATCTGTATAATTATTAAAATAGTCTTGCTAGCAATAAAAATGTATGTAGATATTTTCATTAGAGTGAAGGCAACTGCTGCCTACATCCAAACTTCAAAATATGAACATATTTACTGTCTGTGTGACATTTGCAGTCCTGTTCCCAAAATTCTGTCATGCATCACCAACTAATAATTAAGCAGTCTGTTTATCTTTGAGACTTACCCAGAACTCCAGCAAAAGCTAACAGGAGACACACATACAAAGAAAGGGTCTTAATCAGAAATTGGTATTAATGAGAGCAAGGACTGCATTTAAAGGCTGAGAGCTAAGCTCCTTCACTTTTGAACTTTTTTACAGACTGTGCCCATGGATGAATCACACAGCCCATGAATGAAATTTTTGCCACTGATTATAGTAAAGTCCCACAGATAGACCAGTCTGCTATCCTGCTATTTTATTTGTGTAGTGAGACTTTGGTGCATTTCTCAACTGCTTATCTTTGCACACAAGAACTTCATTTCAGTGAAAATCACACCATCTTGATGTCATTGATATTATTGATATATTCATAGATGCAGAAAAGCACAAACAGGTGTATTCTACAGTAAATAATAATAAAAAAGGCTCCTGTTTTTGAAGATTTTAAGGTAGGTGTTTGGAAGTGGATACCAACTCATCTCTCTTAGACATCCTAAATATTTAAAAAAATGCTTTTAGGTACATAGCAAACATCTGCCTCACTAAATACTATCACTGTACCTTTATCAAAGGCATCTAAATTATCTAAATCCTGTTGTTCAGTAAGTAGCATGGAACATAAACTTAAATTAATCAATAGGATAGTTTTTTCTCATTCTAAGTACCATGAGATTAGTTTCACCAGGAGATTAATGATTGTTCTGGTGAGATATGCTGACTAACTTGTCCTAAACCAGTTCCAAAAACAACTTTTATTTTTGGAGTCAAGTTATTGATGAAGAAGATGCTTTTCTATTGAGGATTTTAGTCTTAAATATAAATTCAGATTACCAATCACGGCATTTTTTTCTCCAATATGTTCTTTCAGTGGAAAACAACTTTTTCTGCATATGGAAGGACATAACAGCTTGTTTTCGAGCTACAACTCCCACTGCTTTGATTTTTCAATAGCCTGGTAATTTTTAAATTAATATGCAGCTGCATCCTGTGCCCTGGTATCCACCAAGACCATTAATTTTCCCTGTGGGAGGGGTCTCACACGGTGTTTCAGGACAGAGTGACCTCTTGCCTCGTGGGTTCCAGGCAGGGCCATCAGACCAGACCATCCCAGCTCCTGCTGTTCTGATGCTGGTCATTACCAGGTTCATACTGCCTTGACAGCTTCCTCTTGACTAAGGGAGAAAATTCCTCTTTTTCTCCAAAACAATTGCACATATTCACATCCTGATGTTGTCCATGAAGTGTCCAACCAGAGGTAAGGGTACTATGCTCTGGAAAGGATAAACAGGGCAAAATGCTCTGTTTTGTGAGAAGTAAAGTAACCTTTAATGAGGATACTTCACTGGGAGGTTTTGAAGATTAGGCAATATAGGTAGCCTATATATAAACACAGATAAAAATTTTGGCCTTGATCTCTTGATTTGGAATCCAATAAGGATGCCAAAAAGAAAAAAAAAAAAAAGCATTGGGTCCGGGGAAAAGAGACATTTCAGCATTCTACTTTTAAGAAACTATGGGTAGAAGAAAATGGAAACTATAGGTTACAAACACAGTTTGCCTTTGCAACAGTTAGAAGGTTTTTTAATAAGAGTTACATTTTTTCCAGATAAAATCTCCGTAAATTCCTTGTAAACAACAAAATAAACCCTGAAACATTAAAAATTGCTTTACTCTATCTACGTATTTTTAGTCCTCTACTTTTGTGTAAGAAGTGAAGGAAATAAAAATGCACACAGCAGTCCAGGAGCCAGTCAAAACTGAATGTTCCTAACTTGCAAATTAGAAAGGAAGACTGCTATGAGCACATATAAACAGGGACTCTTCCTTAGCTTAAGCAGTAATACAAAAAGTATCGAATTTTTAATTTTTTTATACCATTCTTATAATTTTTTCTGCTTGCTTCCACAGTTTGATAATATATGGTACTACAGAGTCCTCCTATGAGTTGCTTCTTCCAACTTCTAATTTACTGTGAATAAAACTCAGAATCATAAAGAGAGCTCCCCATATTTTGTCCAAACAGATGCTTCTTCAATTTTCAGAAATACTGAGCAACTGTTACTTTATTTTTTTTCCACTTGATTTGGTGCAGTTGGTACTTTAGACTACAAATCTGAGCAAGGACAGTCCTTCAGGACCTGCACAAACAGATGAAGCCACTTCTGAGAGCCAGCAGCTAACAGGGTTGGCAGTTTTGTGAAAACACTTTTTAAAAGATGTATAGCTTGGAACAATTTATGAAGATTTACTATAAGTCCTGCAGAATAATTGGTTAGGGAGAAAGGACAAAGCGATTACTACTGTATTTTATTTCAAATTTTGCTTTTTATGTGATGCATGGCATTGACAAATTCTTGGTGTCTTGGAGCCCTGCATCCACTGTGAGTTGTTGTTTGCTTTTTAGCTACTAGCAGGTAATTACATAAAATCCCTTTTTTCACTGCAAAACCCTAAGCATGGGCTGTGGTGGTTTTTTACGTCTGTTTGAGCAGGAGGAATGGCAGAGCAGCCAGCAGATCCCTACAGCTCATACTGGGTCATGGGGAGGATGGATATGGTTTGGTGTGTCCAGTGGACAGATTGTTGGAAGAGGTTAGAGGGGCAAATTAAAGACAGTTTCCACCTCTGATAGTTTTGTTTTGCTTTTTTTTTTTTTTATTTTTTAAGTACATGAAGTATTTTTGGGTCCAATCAACCTTTTATACCTGCCATTTCTCAGCTGAAGGGCTTCCTTGCCTCCTCTCTGTGGCTGTCTCCACACAGCCTCTCATTTATCATTTTCACCTGATTTTTGAAGCAGAAGAAAAGCAAGGTCACAGAGAAGCAACGTGTTGGAGCATGTATGTGTGACATGGTGCCTCAAAAGAACATGTTCTATGGGATCATAGCATGTTAACAATCTCTGTTGCCATTTTTTCTTCCTATTACCTTCCCTTCTTTGTTGCACTTATTGAGGAATGAGGTTGTAACTGGCATTAGCAAGGTTTCTTCAGCTTCAGGACAAGATATCACACTGAAAGAATGATTTGCAAAGTTGGTTGGTTTGAAGAACCCATAGAATAATAGGAAAAAATTATTTTTCTTCTCTCAGAATACTTTTCCAAGTTTTTCCTGAAAGCAAACTTTGTTAAAATACTCTCTGGTAATACAAGCCAACCCTAAGCTTTGGTGAAATAAGGTATTTTTTGCTACTAGAATTGTTCAATGCAGCCAGGTTTTGCTGATTAATTTGGGTTATTCCTCTGCACCTAATGAATTTCTGTCTCTGTGTGCCTTCTAGTGATACAGCTGTGAGCATGCTCCTTAATGGTTTTCAAGCTCTATTATCAACCTAAACACAGACACAAGGAGTTTGTTTGGTGAATATAATTTTTGTTCCAGTTTTGTTCCTCTCTACTTGATTTTCATGGTTGAGTGCCTCCTGTAACAGCTCCAAATTTATTCTGCTTAAAAAAAAATTTAATTTAAAATTCCTGATAAATTAAGGGTATTGTGGCCCATTTGGTTGTATCCTGCTCTCACAGCAACACTATTCAGTGAATGTGTGATTAGGTCCTAATGGAACAGCACAAAACTCACTGAAATAATTTGTGGTAGTGCAGCTACAGCAAAAACATTTGCTTTGAAGCACAAAACTTTTGCTGCAATACATTAAATTCATATCCTAAGATAATTAGAATGAAATAGTTCAACTATTATGGAATAAACACCTGTTCACCTACACTATCAATAGCCACTGTAGAGATGTACATGTAGGTAATAAAATTATTACATCCATATAAATCATTAAGTTCCACATAAAAGAAACAAATAATTACTACTCAGCGTTGTCAAAAGAGTGAAGCTCCATGCTTTTAGAAGATAGAATCTCTGCCTCGACATTCATTCATGATAAATGAGCCTCATTTCAGCATTTGTTGAGAGCAGGAGACCTTTATCCTGTGACATTGTTCTATTCCACTGTCATTATTTCTTAATTAGCTCTGTCATCACTAGTGTGGAGCTCGGTGTATGTTACTGGCCAAATTCAGCTTTGACTTAAGAGGGTACAGTGTCATTTAACCACAATAGAAATTATGTTCATTTGCGTCAGGACTGTGCTCGGTTCTCAGCTCTTAACCAGCGGATCATGGAACAAGGAACAACTCTCCTTGTTCACAACAGCTGCTGGAAAATGAGCACAGAAAAGTAACTTTTAGAGTGAGAAGGCGCCATTCACACATCTGGGGACGAGTCTCACCCTGCTGCCTTCCCATTCTGCTGGGGGACAGGCAGAGCTGCCTGCGGGTGTCTGACACGTCCTTGCCCAGTGACAGGGGCTCTTGCAAGGTCTGACAGTGCTAGCAAGAGCACAGCAGTCCTTCACCATCCTCAACCAGAGCAGTCCCTTTAGGTAATTGAGAACTAATCTGATTCCCCTTGCTGTGCCTTTTGCACTTAAAACTCCTGCTGCATAATATTTTGGCTGGGTCGAGGAACCTTAGCAGTGTGCCCAGTCATGAAGTGATGTCTCATGTTCTGGTTCTCAGAGAGCCAGTTTCCCACCTGGATCACGGTAAATAAATTCTGTTGGGTTTAAAATGAGCTTTTCCATTCTCTAATAATTTGTAATTTAATTTGTTTTTCAGTGAGAGAAAGGAGCTAATCCCTGGTAATTCTAATTAACACAGCTCCGATTTTCCATAATCATTCAATACAGGGATTTCTTCCTAGCCCTGAATCGCTGCTTTTGTTTACAGTCAAGGGAATAAGTCAGACACAATACCCAAAGACAATGAATTAGTACCATGCAGTGAGCTGCTTGTGGGGTCTTCCATAGAAGCAGAGTGTGGTTGCTGCTGACTGGAGTCTTTGGAAGAGCTGGAAGAGCTATTTGGCAGTGGGCAAATCTTCCCAGAAGGGATGGGAAGGGAGCTGTGGCATCAGGTGTTTTCCTGCACAGGTTGACAAAATGGCCAAGTCTGCCACACCAGAAAAAGTGAGCTGCAAATTTTTGCCCTTAGCCTCAAGGAGATGAGATTTCCTGGTGGGGACCCACAACTGAGGCTTTGCAAAAGGCTTAAATAAATGGTAAGGATGCTGATGCCTTCCACCTCACCTCCAAGTCTGGTTACCCCTCTTGAGTTAGTAATCATATCACAAAGCACAATATTTATAAATTTGTTGATCTGGTGTGTGAGCACTGGGGAGATTGACAGCAGTAGAACCTGCCTAAAGGTCACAGTAATTAATAACTGTGAAGGCTGTATTAGGGGTATTTTATTTTAAGCACATTTCTTTTTTTTTTTAATGTTTATGGAAAAAAAATATTTTTCAGCTTGTTTGAATACGCTGGCAGATTGCCCTGTCACATTGGTAAGAGTCCTGGGGTGCATATGGGGATGTTGGAAAGAGTAAGGATATACAGATATTTACCCATACATATAAAAATATGTATGGGTAAATACACACAACCCAAACATATAAAAATCATGTCTCAAATGAGGCTGAATCATGAATGTTTCATCAAGATTTCATATCATGGGTCTCTAACTTGTCATATAATCATGGTGTATGTATATGAACAATAAAATAAATACATTCTGGTGAGGCACACCATGAAAGAGATGGAAGCAGTTTCAATCATTCTTGGTAGGACATGTAAGTCTCTAAAATATGTGATTCACTAACTTTGATGGGAAGGTTCTCCTGATAGCTGCTCTCTGTGTCCTTACAGGGAGGTGTTGTAGTGTTTCTTTAATTCCAGAAATGACTATCTGAGCAGGAACATGGTAGCACTGTAGAGGATGCTTTACCATTTCAAAAGAAAATCTATACCTGCAAAATGCTACATTTGTTTTTCAGAATTAGCTCTCACAGGTATTTTTTTCTATTAAAAATGTTTTTCCCAAATGGTTTACAATGCATATAGTCAAAGGCAGCAAATATAATGATAAAATAATATAATGATGCTTCCATAAAGTCATATATTACCTGACTGAGAGCAAAATACTGGCCTACTGCAATTACAGCATCTTCCATTTACTGTAAAATTCAGAAATCAAGACACAGTTTTAGGGGAGAATCACTGCCAAATAACTGTGAACATGGAGTGTTTCATATTCCTGACTGTGAATGATGCACTTAGGGAGAAAACTAGGAGATGAACTTTGAAAATGCAGGTTTTAAAGTAAAAGCAGAAAAACATAAAAGAGGCTTTTTTTTTTGTAAACTTAAAAGCTTTTGCACAAATTCTGTGGCAGGCACTGTAGACAGCAATTTCTTCTGCCCAAAAAGGATAAATATATTGCTGCATTCTTCTCCACATCAAATTATCATTTGATTTAATGGAAAGAAGCTCACAAAGAAGCCACTTGTAGGTCTAGCTGTGAGACTGGTAATATATTCATATTTTGATGAAGATTTCATATTTTGCTCTATTTCAGAACTAAAATGTATTTCAGCCTAAAATGTTTTTCTAATATACAGTAATAGATAGTGAACCCATTGTGCCTGTCCATCAGCTTAAAATCAGAGCTCTCAAGTTCTGAAGGCCTTAGCCTGTAAAAGAAGAGTGCAAAAGAATTGCTTTGTCTTTCCTGCATTTAGCTATTTACAGTGTAGATGTATTATCTGTCATCTGCTCATAGCTTATGGACAGAAGTGGGCACTGTGCTGTGAATTATCTGAGCCCTCTTACTGGCTACCTTCAATGAGATAAATTTTTCTTTAGGCATACCTATTCTCCATCGACTGGGGAGTGTTTGAGGGTCCCCAGGACGAGGGAAGAGATGAGAATCTTGAGTCCATGTTTCAGAAGGCTGATTTATTATTTTATGATATTATATTATATTAAAAATGCTATACTAAAACTATACTAAAGAAAGAGAAAGGAGACCTCAGAAGGCTAGACAACAATGAAAATAAAAAACCCATGACTGACCAGAGGCCCGACACAGCTGGACCATGACTGCTCATAAAGTTAAAACAATTCACATGGGACAAATCAAAGATGCACCTGTTGATAAACAACCTCCAAATCACACTCCAAGCAATCAGATAATTATTTACATTTAATTTCTGAGGCTTCTCAACTTCTCAGGAGAAAAATCCTGGCAAAGGGATTTTTCAGAAAATATGTCAGTGACAGAGGAGGGATGGCCAGCTCAAACAGGAACAGGAATTGCAGTGCAGGGCAGTAAGTCCAACTCTGAGATTTAGAATTTCAGTCTTCTAAAACAGTGGCACCCACAGAAAGCATCAATATGTCACATTATTCTGTGAAACTATGGAAGTCAGAGGTTCTGGGGAAAGGAATTACCCTTTCACTAGCGTTATAGTTCGCACACAGACTGATCTCATGGGAGTTTTGGAACGTTTTTTTCTTGATGAGCATCATCTGTGATGGAAGCCATAGTCCAAAATACTTTTGGAGTCTTCTTGTAGAACCTTCTCCTCCAGCCACTCATCTTCTGGAAGGCCAGAACCCTTCCACTGGTCTCCTACATGACAGCATGACTCATGAAACATCCATGGATCCAGCTGATATTGCTGTGTGGGTATGTGGAATTACTTACAATGAACACAGGCGTGCCCTCTAGGAAGTGGTAAGTCTGTTCAAATAATGAACTCAAACTGGTCTGGACTGGAACATCCTCAATAAAAGAATAAAGTAAATATGTGTTTCTGCACACTTGCATATTCACTTGTGTGTGTGTTATACACATTCTGTGTGAGGAACAAACCTAAATAAAAACTATATTTGTAGCAATTTTTCTACATCCTCAACAAAATAACGTCCTATCATTTCTAAATCTGAAGGTAATCTGAACTCATTGGAAAGAACAGCAAAGCTGGGAGCTAGTGAAATAATCATTTTATGACATTATTTTTTATGGCAGTGATGGTGAAAGCAGTTTTTGTGGAAGAAGGATCATGAGGATGAAAGGGAGACTGATATTTAAGTGATCCATTAAAAATTTAGAAAAAGCTGCAGTGTACAATATTTATATGATATTTGGTGAACAAATCTAAAGAAGATAGAGTCTGAAACAGGAAAAAGACTGACCTAATATGAGTTATAGTCAGCTACTTGAGTGAGAATTAACAGCAAGAAATTCTTCAGAGGGACTAAGGAAATATATTGGAGAAGTTAAAATTGTAAATAAATTAGGGAAATAAAAGATAAACGAATGTTTAAAGTTATGCCTGCTCTGACTAGCAAAAAATCCCCCCCAAAAAGTAGAAAACTTTGCATAAAGCTAAGACAGGAACTGAAAAAGAAAAGCAGGCTGGAACAGGAGGTGAGACTGACACCCAAATGTTAGTGAGCAGTGCATTGAGCCCAGAGACAATTGCTGAAGGTGGCCAATAAGGTTCAGAAGCACTGAGCTGTGATTCAGGAGCAGGTAACACATCATATTTATTGCAGTGGAATGGAGAGAGCTTTATTGGCAGGGGATCTCCAGCTCGTACACTTGGGTTGACACTACCAGATAGCAATCCCTTACCCACATTTGCTAACCAATACCACGAGGAAGCATCATATCTTGCTGGTTTTATCAAACAGAAAATTATGCAATTAAAAAAATTATTATTATTTTTTTACTTCAACAAAAAATCTGTATGTCCTTTGGCTGGGAGTAATCAAAGAGGACTCTATTTTTAAAAAATATATGCCAATAAGCTATAAAAGACTAAAAAAATATAATAATGCAGCACTTTAAAACTTTAGAGTTTTGTATAATCTCTACTAAGCCATGATAATTCATGGTGGATGGGAAGCTTGTAAAACTAAGCCATGATAATTCATGGTGGATGGGAAGCTTGTAAAACAGTAAGGATTCAATTAGCATTCAAGATGAACATTTCATTTTAGCTGTTTGGAGAGACAGAGATTTGCATTTTTATATATGTGTATATGCATAAAATACATATTTGCATCTAAAGCTGGTTTCTTTGTGTCCAAACTTCAACCCCCTGCTGTTTTTGCTTCCTCTAATTTGTTGCTGTCCTACAGTAGCAGAACCGTCCTGAAGTTGTCTGGTAACTGATTAATATTGTACAGTACCTACTCAGGGCCAATCCACTTGAACTAATGAGCAGATTCTTGTTGAGTTCCAGGGGTTTTGGTGCAAACTCTCAAGAGATGTCTGTTACTCAACAAAGGCACTGGATTCCTGCTGTTATACAATCTTAGATAATAATAAAAAAATATGTTCAGAGAGTTGAAAGCAGAAGGCACAAATACACCATATTTTAATATACACATAAACACATTCACAAAATGCATTTATCTCTGAAGCAGTAAATTTGCTCAAAAGCCTTTCATGTATCAATACATGTGTCTTTTAAGAATGTGCAACTCTCTACTGTTTTTTGTCAGCATTACATCTTTGGGTACTAAATAATTAAGCACTTCGTCTCACTTTTCAGTAGAGGGCACTCAGAACAAATCATAGATCAAAATAATGTATAAAAGACACTAAACATGATGCAAAGTATTCATTAAAAACTCTCCTGTGTGTTAAACAAGGCTGCTATATATTTACATCTGTTTCATCTGATAAGCAACTCTATGAAAAGATAAAACTTTTTAAAACTTGAGCTGTCTCTTGTGCACATTCTTATGTTCTTCACAGTGTGATATAAGCAAGCTATTAAACTTTGAGGAAAAGAAGTTTGTTCCATTTAATGGATTAACTAGCCAGGGTCTAATAAAAAATTTAACAACCTTGTAATGAACTGAGCCTGTCCTCTCTTTCTGGATATAATGAATGGTGAGTGTAGGTCTTGGTAATAGACATCATTCCCTTTTTTGGTACAGCTAATTTAAAATATGTAAAGTTGAAAACATGCAGGTTTTGTTTCCAGCAGAAACTGATCTGCATATGAGGAGAAAAGGGCCCTGATTCCTCACTAGCTTTATCTAACTTTTATACCGGTATAACCCTAATGAATGCAGCTATCACATCATTTTAAAAAGAGCACTGCTGTGTAAATCTGGATAAAACAATTTGATTATGTTGCTTTTATGAAGAAAAATGCAGATTCAAATGAATTTAATTTTAAATAAAATTCAAGAAAAGAACAAACCTGTGTCACTTAGAAGACTTTTACAAGGCCATGCAACAAGTGAGAAGTAAATGTAACAAATTTAAGGCATGAAGACTTTTGATATTCTTCTTTGTTATATAAGAGCTCCATTTTGCTCAATAAATAGAAAGGAAAACTGTATTTCTTGGGTTTTTGGGTTGTTTTTTTTTCCCCCACACAAGTATCTAAACTTGGGTTATGTATCTAGTTTATAAAATGGATGCTTTTTGAGTTAATACTTAGTAACATGAACCCACACTCATGTACACTCATGTACATACACACTCATGTACAACATTTTGTACACACACAGTGTTCCATGAACACTTAATTTCTGCTCACAAAGACCTTCTATGCTTACATGGAAATCATCTATGATGTCTGGATAAAACCCAGATAATGAAGGTGTGTTTATCTGTATCTGCACTGAAAGAATCATCAATCACAAAATTTTACTCATTTCTTCCAAAGATAATTTTACACATTTTTATGCATTTTAAACCTTTTTTAAAAAAATCCTTGTGGAATGCTAAAACTGCTGTTTATCTACGGATTATGTACACCAAGACAGCAAATTTTCTCATGGCTTTCCCAGTGGGTGACTCAAATTTGATCTGCTGGAGAAGAAGGAAATTCCATCTGCATGCTAATTCTTCACTGGGCATTACTCCTTGAAAGCTGACCATGCTGAGGTTAATCTCCAGCACACTATTTTTGAGACCAAGGGAGGAGGAGCACTGATATTTGATGTGTCATTAATATGGCACTCCCCCTGCTATGATAGTGATAAATTTCTATTAAACTAGCCCTGGTAATCATCCAGAACCAGGCACCAGTTTGTTGGGACTAACCACTGGGTATAAGCAGGAAAATTGCAAACTCATTTTATTTCTGAGCTAAATTGTCACCAGCATGTGAGGCTGCTTCTGTGGAGGTGAAAAGGTAGAAAACTAATCTACCATACTGCTAACTCTAAAAGTTTAGACAGTCCTGTCTTGCTGTGTGACATAATTCAAGGCTTTTACTGTTTCAAATGTGTAACCCTGGTGATTTAGGTATTGACTTTAAAGATCATAGTAGAAGAAAATTTATTATATTATCTCTCTTTCATGTCAGAAAAGTACATACTGTGAAAATAAAATAACACATCATTTCTCATTAAAGGAAGCTAGTCTGTGCTTTGGATTGATTGGTGAGGGAAAAAAATCTTTATCACAAAGTAATTTAAATGTGTTTCATAAAATTACGTGCTATGTTTGAAGACTGTGCCTCAAAAGGAAATAAATATACATGGTCATGCTCTTTGAAACATCCATGTGTGCATAGTATTTTGTGTTTATGTGCAAGCATTTTTGGCTCTTACAATAATACTTAGGACTGCTTCAGAAACATAAGGGCTGAATAGAAACACTGAGTGATTTTTTCCATATTGCATGGAAGCACCTTGCAGTATAAATTCTGACAGCAAGCACTGGACACCCAAGACACACCTGCAGCCCTGGCTGTGTTTCAGGTCATCTATTCCAGTCCAGCTGTTCCTTTGCTCTGTGCTTTATTTTGCATCTTGGGGTGCTCTTAGAGTTAGGAATTGGATTCCTTTCTAAGGGAAAGAACCTTGAAGAAGAGATCCAGGAGTGTGCCTAACATCCTATAACCACTATTGATTATTCATCATTCATTCATTCATTCATTCATCAGGGAACCACCTTAAACTTCATTAAAAATGTGAGAGCAGTACCAGGCTCTCAACACCAATGGTTTCATCCTGCACCACTCTTCTTAGGTACTCTACGACTTGTAATGCAGTCAGGGCCCAAACAACCCAAAATCCATATACTTTAGATATCTTATTAATTTTCATTAGTATTTCTTGGTCCATAAACCATGCAGAAGCAGTTTATCATGAGCATTCAAAAGCTGAAATCTGTGTTGTGTTGGTTGATTTAAAATGTGTATTCAGATCAGATGGGAAGCTTCATGTCCTGATTAACTGAGGATGGGAATGCAATATTTATGTTTATAAATTCAGTTTGTTTTCCACAAATATTCTCCAGTGGTCACTTAAAGTTCAGTGTTTTATATATTTCTGCCAAACTGATGCTTGCTGTAAAAGTCAAACACAAAGAGGTTCCTGATTAGAAGCATTGTAGAGAAAATTAATCTTAGAAATGATTTTACACTCTTTGCACAGGACTAATTTGGTCTGCCTTTCTTTCAACAGCAAACAACATAGCTTTTGATTGTTTTAATACACATTTATGATGTTAAAATATTAATAACTACAAGGAACTTAATTATTTTCACTTGAAAAATAAAATGTTAATGATGGCTGGAGGAATCATTGTTGTTTTGCATAATAGCATCTACTGTAGCCACACAATAAAATACCAAAAGAGAAGAATTTTATCCATTTTTTTACTAACACAACACATTTTACATTGCTGAAAACATGATTTTTCAAACAAAAGTCTGTTCCTACTTAAATATATATGTCATTGAACTCATCCAAACACAGCTCTAAATGCTCTTATGTGGATTTTTATACCAAGATGCCACACCTGCATAGATAAATGAATAAAAGTGGGAATGCAGAAGAAACTGTAACTGCCAGCTGCATTAAAATATGTTTTTGAATGTGCACAAGCTTTGGTAAATGTCCCAGCAGAATGGGCTTTTTAGGCTTCTCAAGGAATTACAGAACTTGCAAACAGCACTCATTATAAGGTTAAATTTTATTTTAATCTTAATTCTTAAACAAAATATGTTGGTGAAAGAGGAAAAATTTTAGTCTGCAAATTGTTCTCTACGTGAGCTTCGTTGCTGGGTCTCTGTGTAGCTACAGATTTGTCAGCACAAAGCCATCTGCAGAACAGGGGTCTTTGCACTGCTTTATCCAATCTGTATTCAGGAGATTTAGAGATTTAATGGCTCAGTTTTTATGGTAAGCATAAAGCAGAACAACCACCAAGCTATGGCAAATTAACCATGTGTTGTTTGACACCTTTTATTTCCCATTGTTGAGATGGAACTTCTGTAGCACCAAATTTGTGCTCACATTTGCCTCAAGAAAATACATGCCTTGAGTTCTTGGGTAATGAATGAGCATGTTCATTACTCACATGCATATTTTTTTAAATCTCATCTCTTATAATTCTATTTAGAGCTTGTCTTAAAATAACAGTTTATGGAAGAAAGATTTTTAGGACATTTTCACTGGTCAGAAACATTAGATTTCAAATCAGATATAACCCTATAAGCATGTTATTTTCAATTTTATCTAATAGTTACATGGGAAACTTGTCCTGTTTCCTAATTTCTAGAACAGAATTAGAATGACATTGGTCCTAGAAAAGCTTATGCTTTTCCTGGCTCTGGAGAAGAGAGAATGAATTCTTTACTGTGAGGATGGTGAAGCACTGGAACAGGTTGCCCAGAGAGTTTTGGATGTCCCATTATTGGAAATGTTCCAGGCCAGGCTGGATGGGGTTCTGAGCAATCTCTTCTAGTGGAAGGTGTCCCTGACCATGGCAGGGAAATTGGAACCAGGTGACTTTTAAGGCCCCTTCCAACCCAAACTCTTCAATGATTCAATGGATTTGAGCCCCCTGAGGATTTTATTCCTCCAGAGTAGCTACTAGGCATTTGTAATCCTTGCTACGTCTGAATTATATTTTACTATGGTGTAAGATTGTACGTCTTTGCTGCCACAGATCACTGCAAATATTTCAGCAGGAAAAAAGCCCTAAGTCCCACATTCTTTTGTACATATTCATATCAGGTTAATGATGCCAGCACAGGCATGATAAGGATGACAAAGCAGTGCAGTCACAGTGCTGTCAAACTGTTTAATGCCAGCGTCCATCCAGCTCCTTATCTACCTTCGGACACTGGACAGCGTTTTGGAAAGAGTGCAAGAAACACAGAGAGTTCTTTGCACTTCCTTCAGAAAAAGGCTGCAAGATCCTTCTCTGTCCACCAGATTCTAACAACCTTCCTGATTTACAACCAATTTAATGTGCTAATTGCTGCCAAAAAACCTCTCCCTCCTGAAATTTTCTTTCCTGACCTAGAGTCAGGGTTCTTCTGACCAGAAGGTGCATGAAAAAAGAAAAAAGAAAAAAAAAATCTTGTTCTCCAGAAGCTCATATTTTAGGCTCAGAATCAGAATCTGTAATAAACATATATTTTGCATATTTCCTAGATAAAACTTTAAATCACAGCACCAAAGCAATGCAACACAGCCTTTTCCAGGTGGGGAGCAAAGTCACCCTGCTCTTGTGAGCTCACAGCCTTTGTTTCCCAGTCTGGGGGCACAGGGCAAACCCACCCTCAGTGCTGATGCTAAACAAAGTCTGGAGGAATATGAATCATGGCCAGCCCCCTGCCATTTTTGCTGGAGGGCTAGAAGGCAGTAACTCAAAGAGAAGAGACTGAATTAAATATTTAGGCATTGTCATGCCTCAAACTAGTGCAGCAAGTTGTTTCAAAGCTCACCTGTCCTTTCTGCTGCTAAGAATTGTAGCCAAATTCCTGCTACTGGCTCTGGGTTGATGAGGCAATAAGATTATTATGTACACAGGCAAGATAGAACGAGATTTTCCTTTTACAGGCAGTAGCAAGATTTTCTACATGAGCTCCAGAATTCATTATTCTATTTGATACAGGAACAAAGTGCTATGCTTAAAAGAGTGAGAAATGAAATATGCCCTTCTAGGTGAGCTACTTGTTATTCCTGATGATCAGGTGGATGGATGCCACCCACATCAGGGAGCAGAAAAGAAGAGAGAAGAATGGTGTCCATCTGCATGGGTAAAACCATATTATAGATGTAAGAGCATATTCTGAGCCAGGCAGTGCTCCTAGGAGGTTAATTATTCCCAAAGTCAGGATAATAAAGTTTTCAAGGCTTCTGCTCTTGAAACTTGTTCTTGCTTTATCTAGAGACTTCCAGCTCTATGAATATTGCATTCCTCCAATACCTTCAGAAGTGTGGACACATACAGGAGTCTGCATTGCTACTTCATAAATGTAAAGAAAATAAAAACTTTTCTAAAAGTTTAAACTTGTTTTAGTGCTTGCTTTTTCACAGATCTGCATCACAAAATAGAAAAAAGAAAGATTTTCCTTATAATTGTTGTAAAGGAATAATTTGTATAATTTAAATTGGAGTTATTGCAGTTGATTCCCTTTTTTGTTAAAGTGGAACAAATACATGAGGATTGTTGATCCTTCACTGTAGGCCAAGTCCCAAAATAAGGAGAGTGTTGGTGCACTGAGCCTTGCAATGATCAGGACTCTTTGTAGATCTGTCCCCATTTGCAAAGTGTTATTGACAAGGAGAGGAAAAGCAAGTGAGCAGCTTTCGAGGGCTTCTTAAACTCCAGTAAAACCAAATTTTCACTTTGGTGTGGCAAATTATTTCCTTGCCCATTCTTGGCACAACAAACAAATCATGTAAGAGATTTTGCAACCGGAATAAATACTAGAGGAGAGTGGCAACAACATTACCTCTGTTGTATTTGCGGGGTGCTCCGATGAAGGAAGGAAGGATGAATCTGACTCCATGTTCTCGGAAAGCTAATTTATTATTTTATGATACTTACTATATTAAAGAATACTGTAGTAAACTATACTAAAGAATACAGAAAGGATACTTACAGAATGCTAAAAAGATCATAATGAAAACTTGTGACTCTTTCCAGACTTTTGAACAGCTTGGCCCTGATTGGCCAATGAGTGGAAACAATTCAAACCAGAATCCAACTAAACAATCACCTCTGGGTAAACAATCTCCAAACACATTCCAGATGAGCAAAACACAGGAGAAGCAAATGAGATATTATTGTTTTCTTTTTTTCTCTGAGGCTTCCCAGCTTTCCAGGAGAAAATCCTGGGCAAAGGGATTTTTCCAGAGACTGTGGATGCCACATACTTCAGTCAGGGAAGAGAGAGGAGTGTACTGAAGTGAATAAATCAGTTATAAGTATGTAAGAGCAATCAAGTATAGTAGTAATAATCTAAGCCTGTCCTCACATTTCTCAAAGGCTGTTGAATATGCTAATGCCAGGAACAGGGACTGCAACTGGCTTTGAGACCAGCTCCAAGGAGCCCAGCAGGGATCTTGGTGCCCTGGAACTTCTGATTTGGGACTAGAACTGCCTGTCCGAGGGCAGTGATATAAATCCTTGTACAAATTTTATACAAATGTAAAAATTTTGCCCCAAACTAAGGTCCATCCAAATGCAATATCTGCTAAATAACATTACAAAATGCATCTATCTATGAATCCATTAAACAACATCAGCTTTCCACTGTTGATCTTCCACTCTAGGGTTTTGCACCAGACATGATTGTTCCATTCTGCAGGATTTCTACAAAGGCTGTTTCTGGTTACTCATATGAGGCATCACATTCTGTAGCTCCTCAAGTACAGACTTGGCAATGAGAAAATAGATGTGCCCATTTTAAGAGCAGTTCTAGTGACAATGAGGTTGCCAGAATGAGCCAACACTTGCAGCATTTGGCAGGAAATTACAGGACAACATACACTGAACAAAAGGTAGAAAATGCAGGGTAAACTTGGATATTTCTCCTCCATGTCCTCAGCAGAGGAAAGGGAGTGATAGAGCAGCTCTGGTGGGCAGCTGGCACCCAGCCAGGATCAACCCATCACACCATGTAATGTATCAGTTTGCTTGTGACCAGCAGTGGGAAAAGGAACTATAACAGATAGGGCATGGTGTCAGATTGAGAGCTTCAACAGGAAGTATTTGGAAACAAAAGTAGGTCTGGCAAAAATGCATTTAACCTAATTATATAATTTCTCTATGAAGACCCAGTATGGCTGCATTCTGCTTCAGACAGCCTGCAGGATGCAATTGCATATCTGGGCTAAATCCTTTTAACTGGAAATAGCAAATAATTATGCTCAGTCCATGCATGATGACAGGAAAAAGATGAGTTGGGAACTTTTGTGCATCTAAGGCTTTCTACAAGTTATGAGTGGTCAGTACAGATCTGCCCAAAACCCCAGGTGCAGGTTTTAGATAATATGTAATATGAAATCACTTGATTTGACATTGCTGTGATATTGCTGATGAAAAGATTATACATAAATGGTAATTCAAAATGTCTGTCACAATCAACTGAAACAAAAAATATTCACTCTGTTGCTATAGATTCTGTAAAATGATTAAGAAAGTGACAGCTTTAAAAAATGTTCCTGTTAGATTTGTAATGAAAGAACTGCAGCGTAATCTGTATTTTGCTGTATAGGAAAGAATAGAATATAATGTATTATCAGAGATGGGAAAAGACAGACCTAAGAACTTGTGTAGGGCATTAAACACAGAAATTAAATGAATTTTGGATAGTGTTAAGCCTTCCTAACAGTCCAGAACAGGCATAACATGTCAACTGACTTTTAATAAAGAAATTATTCTTCTACTATTTTATTTCTTCAAAGCTGGAAAATTTTAAATCGTGAATTAAAAATAGATTTTATAGACAAGTAAATACTTTTCACTGAATTAAAAAGAATAACTTCTAAAAATTTCAGAAAAAATAGTGAAGAAACAAAGTCTGAACACAAAAACCACAGAGAGCATTGTTAGGTAATCAGGGACCTGATCTTTGACTTTGCTGTGAATGATTGTGGTGAAACAAAGAAACTGGAATGTCAGGATAACCAATCATCTGGAGATTTCCCAGAAGATTCCTAAATGCTGGAGATTTAAAAGTTCATCACAGCAAGGTGATCTTTGTGGCAGAAAAATTGCTCACACTGAGACAATCTGCAGGAGCCAAGGAGAGTCCTTACTTTCAGCACTGTCTGCAAGCAAGAGCAGTCAAACATTTCCAACAGCCAGGAAGGCACATCAACCACATTAACCTCTGAAGGGCAGCCCAGCAAGCAAGGGCACCTCTTCAGGGTCTTGATTGGCTTTGAGAACCTCCTACAGGGATCCAAAGAAATTCTCTGGCAGGTTTGTGACTTAGTTGCTGTCTTTTCAGTCAGTGCTGAGCGACACAGAGGGTCAGGATTGTCATCCTGGAAAGCTGGTTACCAATCTAACCAGTACAGGGAGAGCAGCCCTTTGCAGACCTTGTTTTTTGTGTTCACAGATAAAACTCTTCCCCTGACAGTTCCAAGTCAAGGAAAAGAAGGCATTTTTAGGCTGCCATTTGCTCTTGTGTGATTTCTTTTCCCAAGAATGCCACACTTATCAGAAGAGTTCACATTGACCTGCTACTGCTTTTTGTGTACAGTGGTATGTAGGTGATGTCCCAAAATTCAGATAATACTCAGTGGGTTAAATTTGGGTGGAAGTATAGTCTACAAAAGGTTACTAAAACAGAGTTAAATTTTCAATTTAGAAATTAATATTTTAAAAATTATATTTAAATTTATTGATATGTTTCCTGACCTTCAGAGTCTACCTGCTTCCCTGGATCTGTTCAGTACCATGCCCTAGTTTGGTTGGACTGGGATTTGTTTACTTTTTACTAAACAAAACTTTCAGTACTTTTTTAACTCTCTTGTTCAGAGAGGATTTTGATTTCATGGCTTTTTCATTCAAAGCAATGATATTGTCAGTGTGTAGCGGTCTTTTTTTATGTGCTAGGCAGTTCAGCACTTTTAAAATATCTTTGATAAAGGCTGTTTTCATTTTGTTTTGTTTCTGCATCAGTTACCCACTAATTTTTTTTTTCTTCAACAAGGTCCACAGATCTTTGTAGCTTGTTGTGTGTTCATGAGGATGCAGCACTGAATTTTATGTTTGGTTACCTTTGCTATACTTTGTCAGAATTTTATTTTGGGTCTTCATAAATTTGAAATAATTCCTTTGACTCAATATTTTGGTTTATGACAGTTTTAGTGAGATAAGAATTTGATTAATTACATCTTCCATGATTAGGATTTAGAGCCATTTGAACAAAGGAGAGGACTAAAGAAGCAATCACATCATTAATAATGAACAGCCTTGATCACAGTGAGGACTATTCCATTAAGGAACTCCATAGAAATGAGAATCATAGAGTAGCCAAGGAAACAATAAAAAACTTGGAGCATGTCCTGGTTAGGTATGAACAGTGATCCTTGCACCTCTTTCCACTATGAGTGGTTATTAATTATGAAGTGTGGAGGTTTTTTAGATTTCCTGATTCCCTGCTGAACGATTAAGGCCATGAATGAGTTAAGGCTCACTCAAATTGATTCAATGCACATCTTTGCATTAAGATCATGTAAGTGTAAAGGTTTAACTCCTGTCTCTTAGGAAATCACTGTTTTCTCCTTTTCTGTTATGAATATGAGAGTGTTCACATGCACCTGCACTGCCATGCTGAATAGCGCAGCTTCACAGACAACAGCTGCTCCAACTGAGGGAGCTGCCAGCATTTTCCTTTTCATTCCTGGCTTCTCCATTTCAAGCTCAGAAACATCACACTGAATTTCCAAACAGAAGGATCAAAGCACAGCATTCAGGAATTGGGTGGCAGATTTGTTGGGCATAACCAAGGAGTGAGACCATTCTGGAGGGCGAATGCTCTGCAAACTGTTCAGTTGGACCTTTGATTTGTGTTCTGTGTTCAGCCCTGGCACGTTGTCTGGGGAACTGCATGTGTGCTGCTTTGCTAGCCCAGTGGAAAACAGTTTTAAATCTCATCAATGATAGAATCTAAATTAAGTCTGGGTTTTGGCTAGATTCCTCTAGATACTCTGCTACAAACCAAATCTTTGCAATCCCGGGATGGGTGAGCATTTGGGTGCTCGAGGTTATGATTCCCCAGGTTCAGCAGATAGCATGCAATCTGAGAAATAACTGGCACTTTAGAGGTAAAGACAGAAACACTTCACTCCTCCAATCTTCTTACCTTTTATCCTTTGAATGCCATTTTAGAAATGTAAGTGCTTCTCAGAATTTAAGCAGACAGAAGTTTAAATAAGGTGAACTTGTTCAACTTTCCCCTAAAATCTTAGCAACACTTTATACTGCTAGCAGCACAAAGAAAGGCCTTATTATTCCCTTGACAGGTAATTTTCATGCAGAGAAATAGAAATTATGAGTTTGAACTAATGATGGTTATCTTGCAACTCGATTGGAGAATTTTCCTCCTATAAAATAGGCTAAGAATTCAGCCTTCTCTGTACTCAGATTGTCAGGATCTGGAGAGGTCGAGGTCATGAGCAGAGAATCAGGTCCCATTCAAACTGCCACCCACCTCCTCTTCTTTATTTATTTGATTTCTTTTGTGGTGGCTGCAGTTATGCTGTTCCTAAAGGTGACTACAAAGATGGGGAGGGAAAAAATGGGAGTGGTGTTCCATTCTACTACACAGAAAAGATGAGGGAATCTCTAAAGCGCTTAACTCCCTAAAAAGCTCAGGAAATTATTTCCATTTGCTCAAGCTCCTTCCTGAGCATGTGGGTGCTTCAGGAGTTCACACCAGGCTGAGCTGATTGTTCTTTCCTGAGCTTCATCAGTGGGCTGGGACATTGCACCAACCTACATCTCCTCATGGTGACCCTGTGTGTTTTTATTGCCTTAAATAAAACTAAATATTTAGGTACCATTTATGTTATGGTTGATCTGCAGAGACTGTTCTTTGACAAAAGGACATTTAAGATCAGTGTGTGGGCTGCAGATGTATCTGAGTTGCCATTTGTGTTTTCACATTTACACTAATTTTTTCACGAGCTTCTTCTGCCATTGCAAATGTCAGACTGTCATGCAGGAATGATACTGTAGAAATGTATGTTGAGATTTTATCAAATATAAAGAAAATATTAATTCTGAAACACTGTTATTTGGACTCAACTCATCATGCTTCAAGTAGAAGCAATGTGTTACACTGAGCTTCAATATAAAATTAGCCAATATTTAAATTCTTTAAAACATGTACTTTTGTAAAATTACTCAGAGTGAGTATGTAATTTCTCAACAGGCATGCTAAATAAATTAAGCACTCAAGGAATATTTTAAAACTCTTAAGACCTTTCCTGAAAATGCTGTTGGGGAAAACATGTTTTGGAAAATTCTCTCATCTTATGGTTACATTTTGGACATTCATGGAAATAAAATTCCAGTTGCATACTTGTGGAAAGTCCAGGATTAAAAAGACTTTACAGACAGATATATCAGCAACTGAGGCAAAGGAACCCTTTAGAGCTATTGAAGATCTGGCCTTGGCATTGACTACATTCAATGTAAATGCTGACTTAATCTATATGGAAAACTGAATCTGAGAGCAAACAAAATACACACTGCTGCTCCCAGTCCCAGAGATTATCTGAAGGCATATATTACCTTCCCTAACATCTGTGAGAAATTGGAATGTTGTGTTTACTGCTTGCTGTGTATATGTAGGGAAAGCAGCTGGCCTTGGTTTCTAAAATAGTTTAAATACTTCTGTTCTTTCAAAAATGGTACCAATTTAATTCACTCAAAAAAAGAAAAGCTCCTAAAACTGCCATAATTTTAATCAGATGTTCTGCTCTTTCCACGAGTGCACATGCACAAGTTCCAGACCATTACCAGCAGGCTGGGCTATAAAATACCAGAAACTGTGTCCCTCCAAGCTGTCATTTTTCCTACTGTCTTGCCATCAGTTTTCTGGAGGCAATGCAGGCTCATTAAAGCATTGAGAATGAAACAAGTAAATAAATAAGTAAAAGTGTAATAGAGCAACACTCCTTTGACAGCAACCCTACAGGTACAGTGCCAAAATCCAAATGGAATCAATCATTAATTACAAGTTTTGCTGGACTTAATGGAATCTGAAGACAATCTAAAGTGCACAGGGCATGGTAAGTGATGAATGTCAGGATAATGGGAAAAATTTAGCTTTCAGACATATCTACTGCACATTAATTCTGATTTGTCTTTAGATCAAACAAAGAGGACAATTTCAGGGACCACAGGACATGCCCAACTCACATAAATCAATATACTGCCCATTGAGCTATTGGAGCATTGCTGATATAGATAAAGGGCAGATCTACTCCTGTATTATCTGTTCATCCTTAAGAGCAAAGTTTTGCCAAGAAAGAACTGAAGGTAAAACTTTCTAAAAACACAGAAAGTGCAAAGAAATTGGTGAACAGGACATGAGGCTGGAATCATTCAAAGTGTTCACTGACCAGAAAGCTGTTCTGAAGGAAGATCTTGCAGGCTGTATTGATGTAAATTTAATTTCTGGGTGGAGATTAATATCACTGTATTTATCTCATAAAGCCATAAATGACTTTTATTTCTGGCTGTATTAAAAAAAATTCAGCTGTCATTTTTCTAATACAAATCCATTTGAAATGGTAATGGGAAGAATTGTTTGAATTAATGGCCTTTTGGATGAAAAGGTGAGGCAAGATAAGGATGCAAACAAATTACTAATTGCTGCTATGCAGAATGGTGTTATAAACAGTATTTTTAAAGGAAGAACCAGAACATCATAGATTCATTTTTAGACTGACATGTTCATCATGATCTGTAATAACTTCAAATACACTTCCTTTTAACCCATAATTGAATTTTTCTCCCTCAGAAATTGCCATGACACTCCTACTTAAATTAATTAGAAAATGGAATCAGTATTGTACAATCATAGAATTACAGAATGGTTTGAGCTGGAAGAGACCTTTAGAGGGCCCTGAATCCAGCCCCTGCAATGAGCAGGGACATATTCAATGGATTAGGTTGCTCAGAGCCCTGTCCAACCTGACCCTGAATATTCAGGACTTATTTATTCAGATCCTCACCCTCTTACATATGCTGGTGGAGGAATGCTTACCCACTGGTGGGATTTTACATTTCTAGGGGAAATAATGCCTTTGCAGCCTTAAATGTTCTCAGGAGAGAAAAATATGAGATTGGGGAAGAAAGAGTACAGTTTAATCTTTTACAATGAAATCCTTGGTGTAATCACTTGGGGAAATATTAGTTCAAGGCAGGAGTGTTGAGGGGGTGTGTTATGCAAGAACCCTTATGTGTTATTCTCCCATTTCTTGAAAGCTTGACTGAAAAAATTAAAAGCTTTGTTACTTCATCCCTTGTGAATGACAGAGAGATGCTATCAGGCATACTTTCTACCCTCACATAAGTGGAGTGAGTAGAGATAAACCTTGATGTGATTTACCAGTAATTCATTCAGGATTGCAGAGGCTAAAATTCATTTCCAACTGAGCTGGGTTACAGGTAAAGAAGGAATTTTGTACAGTGGCCTATGAAATGATATACTTGGAGGTTTGAAACACACAGATATCTATGAATATGTATGAATTCATTCATTAATAGCAAATTTTGTGTACTGATTTCTGTTTATTTAATATGGACAGCTCCATAACTCTATGCAGAAACCAATTTTCCAAATGAATATGAATCTTGGGTTGTTAACCAGGTGGAATTAATTTTGATGATGCCTTTGAATGGAATTTTTAATTTTAGGAAAAAGACCCTTTAAAAGTCACTTTAAATGAATGCAATTGCCTAAAAAGAAACTGTTCCTCACTTGTTCCTTAGTGGAGGACAATATTGTTGAAACCCTCCATAATTAATTAAAGGCTTGAGTACCTGTGCTATCTGTTTAAGAAAGAATAATGATGCCAATTTCTTTCTGTAGAGCTCCTTAAAATTTGCTCTTTAGCAATTCCCTATTTAGAAAGAAGTTATAAATTTATGTATTATTTATTAAACAGAAATTTTATGAATTTAAAATATTCTTACAGAGAACTAGTGCTCCTAACTTACTTTGTTTTTCTCTAGGTAAAGGTGTTAGTATTATCATTGGTTTCATCTCCCTTTGTCAGGGAAAGAAAATGTGTTTTCTAAATTTATAGCCAGCTGCTTTAGCTGACTATTTCAATCTTTGTGTTCTGTGGTTCTCAGTTGCAATTACAGGGAGTTGCTTAGAGGGAAATAATGAATATTTGAGTGCTATTCTTATTTTCCTCCTTGCCTAAGCTTAGGAACTAGAGAGTGACTCTGGGTGATGGCAACTAACAAGTTAGTGCCAGACTGCCTATCAACCTGCTCTGCCTTGCCAGAGACTGCTGTGCAGAGCTTGGATGGGGGAAGAGACACCCAAAATCATGCATTTGTACTGCATGACTTTCCCAGATGGTGTGTGAAATGCTGCTGCATTATTTCCCCCCCACCCTCTATTCCTTATAAAATGGCACTACTTGATATTTAAAATCTGCATTTTAGGTAATTTAGAATAATGTTTAGGACTCATTAGTTTATATTCTCAAAACTTGATATTTTCTTCAGTTTCACTGAATGGAATGTGAATGATATGCTGAGCATCAGGAATAATGAGTTGTTTATGCTGTGTACTTATTGCTTTCTTATGGGCTAAAGGAGATGTTTCCCACCTGCTTTGAACTGTGGAGTTGTGAGAACAAATTAATTTCTCAACAAATGAAAGAAAATTTGCCATGTTAGTATGAGAATTTTGTTTAAATACCCAGTGTTCAGGTGGAACACAAATTCCTGACTGGTACAAATAGGTCTAGACTAGTTTATATAGAAACAAAAAGCTATAAATGTGAGAAATGGAAACAGCAGAAGAGAAGGAAGACTGATAGGAATTTCTTAGTTCAGGTTTTTGTAACAGGAACCAAAAGCTAAAGGGAGATTCAAAACATTTGCAAGCTACAGGGGAAAAGAAAGTTTTCACAAGAGAGTAAACTTTTATTTTATAGTAATTGACCAAATCTTAGCATAAATTAGAAAGAATGGTTTAGTGGCTTTCTTGTCCATTCTGCTGAGGGATCTGCTGTTGAAAAGACAGACTATTGGGTTAGACAGTCCTCAGAACCACCCTGAGGACAAGTCTTACATTGTTAAGAATGTTCTTGAAATAAACAGACTACGATGGAGGGGAAAAAAAAGGAAAAAAAAAGAAAAAAAAAAGCCTGCAAAGAAATCAAATGTGGGAAAAGTTGTCTGTCTCTCTTTGCACTGAATTCTTTTTATGTCATTCTGAGAGAGTGGTAACTTCAGCTTCATATACAAGTTGCAAAGCCCCAAAGGAATCTGAACCTGCTGGACAATTTGATCCTTGAAGTCACTTGCTAAAAAACACATTAAAAAATACAGATAGAGACCATCAGGAAAACAGAACAATCTCCTGGCTTTAATAGCTTCTTTTCCAGAATTTCTTTGTTGCTGTCTCACAGCTCACCATGGCATCTGAGTCCTGAGGCTCTTTTTGAGGAAGAAGTCTAACCCAATCTCTTGTCATATTAGTCTTAGAACAAAGGCAAACATAAATTTCATATGTATCCATTTTAACAACATCTATCTGCCTTGAGGACAAGAAGCACGACTGGGTAGCTGTGCCTGTGTCCTGAGCACTAAAGATCTTTCTGAAACGAAAGGTACCAAGAAAGGAAAGATTGTTTTGTGATTAAAGTCTGAGAGCAGGACAGTGGGTCTTGAATCTCTCCATGGCTCTGTAATACTTTTCCTCCATAAATTTAGGAAAACCAATATGTTTTCTGAGATGTCTATACCTCAAAAGACATATGCAGACACACACAAAAGGCTCAGGGGAAGAAATGATTCATTTCTATCTATTCTTTTATCCACCTTTGATAGTTTGAGTTAGGATCTGTCCCTTTCAAGTATCTACCCAGCACCTAGCAAAACAGCCTCTGGGATTGCTCAGTTGTCCTCTTTGTACATAGAAACATTGAAAACCCCAAATATTTTAAAAAACCAAAAACAAACTAGAAACAGGTGGGGGAGAAAAAGAAGAAAATAGTGGTAGGAATTTGCTTGTCAACCTGACCTTAAACAGAAATAATGCAAATGGGAGGATGAAAGAAGTAAAAGGGAATCTCAAAGGGTGAAAATTAATTTGGTGCCCAGGATTAAGTTTCCATTTAATGACAACAAAATGTAGAAGACAAGAGATTTGATGACAAACTTCATTTCAAGGTTTAGACCTTTTCCTCACATCAGAGTAGCTGACCAGCACTTACTTTCCTTTCAGTTCTTATAGAATACACTGTGATGGGTCTTATCAAATCTATTTGGTCAAATTTATAGTAGCAGAGCAAACCAGTGATTGGATGATTATTAAAATGGCATGGAACACTATGCTGTGGCTGCTACTGGATGTATCAGCCAAGAGCATATAAAAGTATAAATATCATGGTGCATAAATATCTACCTGGGAGAAAAATCCCAGCAATAGAAGTCTTTTTAATCTAGCAGACATACTTATCATATTCATGAAAAAATGCAAATACTGTCTTTTAAAAATTATTATTAATAGAAGGGGCAATTAATCATCAGAGTAATTTGTCCAAGGGGTGTTTTAGCTTCTCTGTCACTTGGAGTTTTAGACTGAAGATTAAAATGTCATCCTGAAAGATTTGCTCTAATCAACCAGAGGTTATTGGACTTGATGCCACAATTAATAGACAAGCATCTCTGACTGTAATGAACAGGGAGTTTGGCTAGAAGACCCTATCTCTTCCTTTTGACATTGTCACTTCTGGCTTTATGTGATGCCTTGTGAAGGCTGACCTGGAACAGAGGCTAGACACAGCTAAAGAATAAAGTAGGATTTATTAGAAGGCCTCAATAGATCCACCTTGGGCAGCACAAAAGCCCAGCCAGGGCTGCACCCAAGATGAACCCAAAATGGTCACAAAATGCATGACCAGTCACAGGGTCTCTCACTTTGAAAAGTTCTGGTTCATTTGCATCTTGGAGTTAATTGTCCAATTAAAACTTTAGCTTATGAAGTCCTCTCCTCGTTTTTCTCTCTTCAGTCCACATTGTTTATGCTCTTGGGCCTGAAATTTGGATCATTTGTCCTTGGTCCCCAGCTAGAGAAGGAATTGTTTTGTTTCCCTACTCTGTGAAGAGAGCTCATCATCCCCCAATATGAGGCTCAGAACTACACACCAAAGCAGCACAGAATCTGAAAAACACAACAGCTAAAACCTGAGGCATCAATGTTATAGGTCAGGGTGAACTTCTGAGGACTCAGGAGAGGCTTGAAAAGAGTAAAAGCTATGGATTAGAGACCCTCTGAAGTAAGGACTGGACAGTGTGCTGGACAACATGTTCTAGCTGACACTCTGAGTGGTGGGGTTGGACTAGACAATTTCTGGAGGTCTCTTCCTGTCTCAGTTGTTTAGTGATTCTTTAGCACAACATATTTTCTTCCAAGCTCATGTAATCTTTACCCCTTGGGACCAGCATACCTCTCTGCCCATCCAAAACAAGTAGAACTGGGCATGCTGTAAAGGTATTCACAGATTCTTCATAGAATGTTTTCCAAACTGCATTTTGACAGACATGGAAGTAACCTACGATGTTTGGCAGGCAAAATATCCCTTCAGTCTGTCTGGGTACTTCTGCCCCTTATGCAGTGTTTAGTGTTTATTAATTACTAAAGAATTGAACTTTGCTAGTTTGAAAAGTGCACAGACACAGGATTAAGCCTGTAAACAGTTGGGAAGATGAGAAGGAAACAATAGAGGTCCCATCCAGCCCTGAGAGCAGTTTAATAAAGATGAATCTCTTCAGCAGGTGCTGCTTTGGCCAGCGTGTGGGCCACAGCACAGAGCTGGGTGGGTCATGGGAGCAGTGGGAGTTGTGGAAACTCTCACCAAGCACTCAGGCTGCTGTGTGATGCTGTGTCTGCCCTTGGAGAGGAGGCTGGTGTAGTGCCTGGGGACTGCCACAGCAGCAGACAGCAACACGTGGTCTGGATTGGAGTTTAAATCTTTTAGAAGGCCTTCTGAGGCCAAAAAGTGGAGGACCTTCTGCCCAAATGGTTCCCCAAAGGAGCTGGCTGCCTTGCAGGGGTGAGATTTTCAGCAAGCAGCTGGAAGCATGCTGGAAGCATTTTACCATGGCAGCTATCTAGAGAGTTCCAATGGAATTTAATTTAATTCTGCAGTGGTTTACTGAAGGCAGTCTCCAATGATATATTGGTTTCAAAGCATTCCCTTTTCAGCTTCGTCTCTCAGACAGCAATTCTTCTAGATCTCCTAGGCTCCTTAAATAAAATATATCTTCTCTATAATTCTTCCCTGTCCCCTATAAAGAGGTAGGAACAGGCATATGCCTGACGCAATGCTTTTTATGCCACAAGTATTGTTACCAAGCAACCATCCCATGCAGCTTTGGCAGAGCACAAACTTCTTCAGCCACTAACCCTTCAAACACCTGAAGCAAGATATGCCAGCAGAAAACATCAGAGAGCCAGGTGAAGCAATGCAGTAGCAAATGATTTTTCTGAATCAACAGATGATTAAGGACAATTACAGGTCTGTGGTTATCACGAACGTTTTATAAAATGCTGCCACAAGTGAGTATGTTTACTTGTATGTGAAGAATAATAATATCTCTTTGTGAGAGAAGGAAACCTCAGCAATCACTAACCTATACATTTTAATTATGGCAGGTTCAATGCATTCAATATGAAATTGAAAAAAAACATTCAGAAATTCCACCCCAAACTAGAATAAAGGGAGAGATGAGACACTTGTCTGTTGTCAAACAAATGCTCTCCCATCAAACACTGCAGGTAGTAATTTGTGTTTGCACAAAGGGAGCATAAAATTCATCTAACCTCACAGTGGCACTGCTGAAAGATCTTCCATCTCACAGCCATTAGAATAAAATTTCTGTACTTTGCTCAGCTTCTAATTTGTGGCTGTGAGGCTTTTTGGAGTCTATGCAAGTCCGTAAGCAAAGGTGGAGGAGCAGCAGGTTCAAGTTTTCATGACTCACTTGCCTGCAGCCACCTGAGAGCTGCTGGGCACTGTTTGTGGGGTGTGTTTATTTTTGCCCAGTGGATTAAAGGAGCAGAAAACAAAGTAAATGGAGACACATGTCTCAATCCATGGGTATAGATACAGTCGCATTCCAGCTGGAGGACATGAGCACTGCCCAAAAGAGGCCATCAGGGTAAGAAGCTCCAAAATGGGATCTCACTACCTGAAAAGAGGAAATTTCCATATAATCAGCCTTGCCTTTGCTGCTCTGCTGGTAAAAGGAGCTGACTTTCCACAGGAGCACAGCTTGGTTCCTCACAAGAAAAGGTCGCACAGTCCATCAAACCTCCTCTTAGTCTGTAAATAGTAACAGGAGTTAGAGACTTTCGAAAATGAGAACATAACTTTGTGCAGTACATTCATCTGGCCAAAAAGGAGAGCTGGTGGAAACCAGCAGGTAGATGATGAAATTAATGGGACTCAAGGTCAGGTATTTGCTCAACGCTGGTGTCTGCTTTGAAAATGTATATGAAGCTCATCTGTAAATTATAGTGGGCAGAATCTTGCATATACAGAGGCCAAGTTTGTCCTTTTCCATGCAAATAAATATCCAAGAGCTAAGAACAGAGTGCCCGAGGTCCGTTCGACAGCTGTGTGATGGAATAGGTTTGACACATCCAGTCCCTCACATGCTATTGATGCAGCATTCCAAAGTGTCTGAACACTCCAGAGCACATTGGAAAAGCCACAAGGCCGATGCTGGCCAAATGACCCACTCAAAGGCACAAGTTTCTCTTACTCTTTGATTTTTATGGAGTTGATTCCAAGTAAAAAGTTTCTAAGAAATAATGCTGGCTTCCAAAATATACCAGTACTCACAAAGAAAGACGTTTGAGGTATCGCTATGAATTTTATCCTTTGTGTTTTGTGAGGAAAAGGAATCGTTAAGTAGCTAATTCTATTTTGAATTTTCATGCAAAATTTCTTTGAATGCCCTCTCAGTGAATGCAAAAGGGCAGGAGGAAAACTGTCTATGTTATTTCCTTCAGCATTTTTGTGGTTTGAGGGCTGTCTCCTGTCATCACAGATCATGTCTGAATGTGTGATTTACACTTGCCTTGTGGACCCTGGCTCTTTGAGACTCTGTCATATCATTTTAATGTTTTTGTAATAAAAATTTGCAATTAAATCAATGGAACTGTATAAATAACCATGATTAAAATAATGTTCTTTTTCTTCAGGATCCTACAAAAGCAGGTTCACATAATACTAAAGGTTTCATGGAACTTTCTGTGCTGTTTTCGAGCTATACATGACATATGTGTTCCCATTTTTTATTTAAAGTCTTGCAAATTTATGAGTCTCTTTTGCTGGTTAAATGCCAGGGTTTGCTGTTGCCAAGATGAACAAAACAAATGACAGAATTGTCTAATCCTTTTCTCTTTCCTTCCAGAACAAAAGAGATCACTACAGTCTGGCTTCTTCACATACTGTGGCTATCGATTTTTTTCTTGAGTCCTTTTTGGAATGTATTATTGTAAATATGATTTTTCATGCAGAAATACTTCCTTCTAAGTGCTCTTCCTGTGGCATGAAAATGAATACTAAATGCTATTTAAAGGCGGACCACTGACAAGTTTAGTATTTCTTTGAAGAATCATCTTGTTTTAAAATGATTTATGGCAGCACTGATGCCTGCTAATCTGGACACTGTGCTGTTCTTGATCATTATTGCAAACTAAAAACTCATCTAATTAAATGTTCTACTGCAGAGAATGAAATATTGCCAAAGTCCAGTCTTACTTTTTTTTCTTCTTTTTTCTGTGTGTCTGTCAATCCTAGAACAATGTATCATGCATCCTTATCTTTGCTATCTATATTTTCTTTTCAAATATCATCTGTCTTCAGGGGAAATAATTTTTCTTCATGTCATTATTTTAGCTAATTTCTACTGATTTGGTATTGAAATATTGTAATATTCAATTATTCATTGCATTTAGTAGCTGAATGTAGAAGTAAAATTTTGAGACCCAATAAAAATCCTTCTCAAAATTAAGGGAACTATTAGAATATCAAGCCCCAATCTCCTGAACAATATACACAGAGGTAATTTTTAATTTGTGAGTTTACTTTTTACCTCCATGACTTTATTTTTTCATGTCATAGGGTGAATATGCATGGATATTACACTTGCAAAATCTGAATTAAACTCTTTTCTGTCAACTAACATCAAAGCAAAATTAAAAGAAAAAGAAAAAAAAGGGTTAGTCTGCTCAGTAGTTGAAGAAATTTCACAAGTAGCTAGAAGTAATTTTTCCAGAGTTTAGTATGCAAAAAGTGTAAATATTTTTGTAGCATTCAGAGATCCTAATAAAATGAGGTCTTTTTTGTACTGCTGAATAAACACATGTACATTACTAATCAGAAGCTCTTTTAAAATTGAAAACATATTTCCATATTTTGAGAAAGGAATTTAAAATTTTTTTTTCAAAATTTTTTATCAAAAAAAAAAAGTGTAGCAACATGACATAGGGATAAAGGTGTTATTCAGAGTAATAAGAATTTGCTTATTTTTTGGACATTCTCTCCAGTTCAAGTAGTGTAAGCAAGTCCAACAACAGTGTGATTGCTTTTCCCACTAAGGACACCACTTACTTCAATGTCCAGGTTTTCCTGTGGAATTGTGCATTTATTATTCCTTCTCCAAATAATCACTCTGGAATGCCAGTGTCCACTCAGCACTGTTTTGTCACAACATCTCAGCTCGTGTTGTGGATAATAGAAAAGTAATCTGATATTTCACTTTCCATTTCATTTTGGGATACATGCTTTCCAGCTTGTCAAGTACAATGAAGATATGACATGTACAATAACCTTTTCTTTCGTTGTGAATCAAAATGCGTTATAATAAAATAGACTGGCAGAGTTCCATCAACCAGAACACTTTAACAAGTTACTTGCTGCAATTAAAAAGTAAGTGGAGGAGGAAAAAGAATGTCAGCTTGTCTTTGAAACCAGGAACAGGCAGGGTCTAATGACACAAATTTATTTTTTTATCATTTCAAGCCACAATAAATCAGCTAATAAATTCATTATCTATCTAATTTGCATTTCAAAGATTTTCTTAATTAATTTTTCCTCTTTCTTTAACAATGCATGGCTCTATATATTGCTGTATCACATTACAATGTGATTAATTCTGCTAGTATCAATCAGCTGTCAAGAAAAGCAACATGAATTTCCTAGAGAGCTCCACCTCCAGAGAGTGGAAGAATCTGCAGAACTTTCATCTTCCTGCAAAATCAGATTTTGATAAAATGCCTGTCTCTCACTTTAACCAACGACACTTTATATATTTTTCAAGCATACATTTCCCTACTGTCTTGTTTCACCAGAGGAGATTTTATCAACATTTGATATATTACCTGCTTCTGCCCAATTCTGGTTAAATTATATGGATAATAATTACAAATATTAATATTACTAACATTTTAGGAGCTTCTTAACCTGAATATATGGCAGAAAAACAACCTCCTCTGTCTTCCTGTGAGTTAACCTGGAAATGGGAATTTTTGTCATGAAGATTATCCTCCCTTGGTCCTCTGAGTCTTGACTTTCTGCATTTTATCAAACCACCAATCATGATATGGCTCTTCTCTTTATTAATTCAGCTGCTCCTTTCTCACTCTGTCTCTTGCAATGCTCCTCTTGATCTCTTTGTTTTCTTTTTATTGCCTGTCTTTAGATACTTGCACAGGAAAATTTCTGAAGAGTAATAATAAAGACAGAAGTGCCCTGCATTTCTGCAAATTATCTTTATATTTCTAAAATATTTCATTTCCATACTTGTAAATGGAATTTATTAAAATTTTCGGGCTTTAAATTGATAAACGATTGTTTGCTTTTCAAAATATACCTTTGAAAATAATGATTATTGCTGAGAAAATAAAATTACCTTGATGTGTAAGTTATAAAATGGGGTAAAACAAAAAATCAATGTGTGCTGTGCTGAATTCCCTAAGAGAAAAAAGATGTAACTTCATGGGTTCTTAAAATACCCATAGCATTATATGAAGTTTTAATGACATCTTGCAGGAGACATCCAAATGGGGTTTGCAGCAGACTCTTCATCCTTTGTGCAATTATCAAACAAAACATTTCATGTGGAAGCATGTGGCTGTATAATTACAGGAGCACCTTGAGCACTCTGATTCATGGTGTCTCAGAGAAGTATGGTTCAGTGGGTAGGACAGTACATTGGTTATTGTGAGAAACAGGTAATTTTCTCAGCTTTGATTGCAGCGGATTTTAGACACTTAATATTTGGGGTTATTGATTTGTAAAATTGGTTTGATAATGCCTGCTCCCCACTCACATATCTGTGACACAGAACTTCTAACTATGGCATCTTCAAACACAGGGGAGGACCACAGATCTTTTGGAAAACTGGAGACTGTTAAGAAGGAGGATGATTCTGAAACAGAATGTTCTTTTTAGTTTTCTGGCTCAACAACTGTGTGATACTTAATATAGAATTATTCTTCCATCTGAATGTACTCCCAGCTGTTGCAGTCTCAGATTTTTCAACATTTAATGCTCCTTAAAATAAGTTGAATGTGGCAATTCTCCTGGGTCTGCCAATATTCTTGTCTACTCAGGGACATGACCAGACTAACTGTGTGTGTGAGAGTGACTGGTCATACACAACATAGTGAAAATTACAATGGTAAAGTGGTTCCAGGAAGGATATAAACCAGGAAAAAAAAATAAATAAAAGAGAGCTGAGAATGTGGACAGTTCTGCTAGGAATATTCATCAAGATAGTCCAAGCATGGGTGGTTTAAAGTATATGGAGATCATTTTGCCTTAATATTTTATTATCGGGTTTGAAAGTGGAATATAGTTTCATTGATGAAACCATGATTTTTTTCCTGCCTGTTTCAGAATTAAAATTTGTTTTGCTGGAATTCATTTAAATTGCATGCTATAAGTCAGGGCCATCACTTACAATCACCTCCAGAGACAGGTATTTGCTGATTGTCAGCTGCAATATTAACTACACATGCAGAAATGTGCATTTCTACAGGAAATGTATCTCTGCAGCCCTATTACCACACTTTAGGACGTTAAAATGCTTAGGTCAGTCACCTGTCCTGCTGTCCTGTTTAGGAATGAATTGCATTTTTTTGTCTTAGTTCAGTGTAGAGGGACACAACTTATCTACTGGGAGAGAACAACTGCACTAAACTGTGCACAAATTGTACACATTCAATATAACAAGAAATCCTCCCCTAAAAATAATCTCTGAACCTCACCAGGGCAGGAAGAGAAGTGACTTGGTTAGCAACAGTCTGTGCCCCATTGCCTGAGACTCAAGATAAATTTATTTTCCAATGGAGATTTTTCAGTTAGGTGAGTGTTTGGAAGTTATAATGGAAAATAAAATCTGATTGCAACCCTTCCCATGAAAAGTATCACTGCCTGTTTAGAAACCAATATTCAATTCATTTAAAGGCAGAAGCAACACACAATCTTCTGTAGCCTTGGTGCAGGTATTGTGTTTGACCTAAGGAGAAGGGGTGCAGGGACAGCAGAAGGGTTTTTCATGGCAATCCTGGTGAAGGTCTAAGGTGAAGGATAGAGCAGCAGATACCCCAGACCACTCAGGCCCTGACATCTCAGCTAAGGTTCAATACCAGTTACATGATACACATCTCACACCCTAAGGATGAAAAACACCAGGTCGTTTCCAGTAGGGCCTCAAACGCTCAAGAGTAAATATTAAATATTTCCTAAGGAGAGTGGATCCAGAACTGGGGAGCTGCTGACAGTTTTGATGCCTGGTGGAAGGCAAACCAGCGGGATTTGTGGGTGCAGGGATGCAGGGATGCAGCCAGGCACAGCACTGACCAGCTCTGCTGGTGAGCTCTTCCTTCAAGCACCACACGTGAGGGCTCACACTGTTTATTACCCTTCACAGCTCCCCAGAAATAAATCCTCCCAGGGCTTCTGGGGAGGAAAAGGAGGCAGCTAAAACAGACAGAAGGACTGCATAACAAAATATGCAGTGCTGGAGGTACCTTGGAAAGATATGAAGGACTTTGATTTTTTTTCCCACCCCAAAGATGGAAGAAACAGAAGTTCAATATAACCAATAATTTAGTGTAAATTACTTAGCAAATTGTTTTGGTTTCACTCAGTTCACAATGTTAGTTATTTTCCTCCCCTTCCTGTTGGGTGTCTCAGCTATTTTCAGCAGATAAATATGTTTCACTCCAAAGAAATAGAAGCCTTTTTATTATTATTTGGAACCACAGATAAGAGAAGTCCATGAAAATAATTTCAGAGCTGGACTACCTTGAAATTTATGTGACAGAACACATGAAACATCTTTATCAAAGTCTCCATAAATCACAGTCTCTGTCTACTCCTAGACTGAGAAAAAACCAGTGATACCAATTAAATTTTGAAGAAGTGGACTGTTTCCTCCTTACAATTTTAGGAGTTCTGGGGAAGCATATGGTGAGGCACGGGGTTTTAGCTTCGCTTATAATCTTGATTTTTGCAGTGCTTCATTTCAGTTAGAGATGGTGGAATTTATTGCTTAGGAATCTCTACAAAAACAACATTGTTCTGTCAATCCTTCTTTGAGGTTTTCTGCTATTTTATTTTGCCATGTCTGGTAAAACTGCAAAAAGATAAAACATATCACAAAGAAGATATTTTTAAAAGAAAAAAGCAACACATTGAATGAGTATAATTTTGGAAAGTAGCAATTTAATGAAGATCAGGATGCCTTTCAGTTTATATTTACACTGTAACAATACTTGTGCACATATTTTTTAGAAGATATGGACACACAAAGGGTGAATTTATGGCTTTGTAGTTTAAAATATGCCATTTGCAATGACTTACATGCTTTTCCCATGAAGTAAGGCAGAAAAATGTAATTAGCCAACTAAGAAAAAATGTATCTATGAATTTTGCTTTTCTTTTAAACAAATAAACTTCTACTAATATTTCATGCAAATAAAATGAGACCTATCAGGATACATACAAGAAATACTTCTGTCTGATGTGTTGGTAGCCTTCAAATTATTATGTGAATTGCTTTTCAGAAAAATTTTCTGATCTTCATGTTCACTATTTTAGGGTGAAGAAACAGCCTCCAGAAGAAAGGAGAGGAAGGATTATGGAGAGCCTCTAAAGATCAGATATTGGCAGAAACAATGATTGAAATGCCTCTCTGGAGGTGAACTAAATCATGTGTTAGCCAGAAAAAGACTTTCTAAACAGCATTTAATGGTCTAGATAATGGGATGTGTTTTGTATTAGTATGATATAATAGACTTTATGGTAAAATTTTCTATATATGTAAAAGGAATACAAGGATTCTATGTTCCTTTAAGGTTTATAAATTGGGAAGCACAGTGGAAAGTGGTTGAGTACTCATTTTCCTGCAGGGGAGTAAATTTGAGTTGATGGACTCTACTCAAAATTTTTTTATAGATGTAATAAATTCCTCTATAGTTAATTCAGATTGTGGATGCCTGTAAGGATACCAACCACTAAATACTGAAAATGGAAATAAGTATGAGACCACCTACATCTTGTTTTGAGGATGCAAGCAAAACAAAAATTATATTATAATAAAAAGGAAATATGTCTTTTTTTTTTTTTTTTTTTCAAACAGCAGCAATATACCATGCAAGGAGGTTTCCTTACACCTACAATATGCAAATACCTCTTAGCTGATAATGGAGAAGGAATGATCTCCCTGCTCCACCCTGTGGTGGGCATAAGCTGAGTCTACCTGTTTAAACTGCAAATTGAACATGTTGAGTGAGTATTTCAGGAAGAAAACAAAAAACTGGGCTTGACATAGAAATGGTGAACCTAAAGATAATTCTCTGTTATGTGTGCAGCAAGCAGAAAGGCCTCTGAACTTCAGCTGAATGAACTGCAAAATCAAGGGATGATTCAATGAAATTCAACTCATTTGGGTGTATTCCCTAGAGCAATTAGAAGTGTTATAATTGAGAATAGCATTAAATCATTAAAATATTCTAGCCAGTAATGGATCTGTATTTAGCTCCCAAATAAAAAATGACATCAGAAAAGAGATGAGGAGATGGAGTTTCCCAAACTGAACCTGTCCTACACCTGCCAGCAGAAAGCATGAACTGGGCCAGGAATGCTCTGACAGGGAACACAACCTTCCTACCCAGCTCTGAAAGGCAGAGAAACCAGAAATGTCTCAATTTCTGAGGAAGAAAATGAGGGGGTAAATGATGGCTGCTCTTTGGAAAGACATCAGTGGAATCTCCCAAGAACACCATAAAAAGCAGAGGGAAACTACTCATCCAGAAAGAGAAGCATTTGTTGCTTGGGGAGCCTGGAGGAATAGGGCATAACAACATTGCATGAGCATCCATCTGGGAATACTCACCTGAGAGCAGGTCCTAAATCACAGCCAAATGCTGGAACCACAAATGAGGATTTTGGCAGCAGACAGATGCTGGGGTTTAACACCAGCTGGTAACTAAACCCGACACAGGCACCCACTCACTCCCTTCCAGTGGCAAGGGGAGAGCACAGGATGAGTAAAAGTGAGAAAATTAATGGGTTGATGTGGTATTTTCTGGGGTCCCCATCATTGGAAGGAAAGATGAATCTGACTCCATGTTCTTAGAATGCTATGATATGATATGATATGATGCTATACCAAACTATACTAAAGAATAGAGAAAGGGTACAGACAGAAGGCTAAAAGATAATAATGAAAAACTCATGACTCCTTCTAGAGTCCTGACACAGCTGGATGTGATTGGTCATCAAGTCAAAACAATTCACATGAAAACAATAAAACAACCACTTCTTGGTAAACAATCTCCAACCACATTCCAAAGCAGCAGAACACAGGAAAAGCAAATCAAATACTTATTGTTTTCATTTTTCTCTGAGGCTTCTCAGCTTCCCAGGAGAAGGAATCCTGGCAAAGGGATTTTTCAGAAAATATCACGGTGACAGTGTTGAGGTAGAGACAATTTAATAAATAAAGCAACTTGTCCTGTTCTGCTTGCTGCTCTCCAAGGAATGGTAAGGACAGTGCAGTTCTGTGCCTGCAGGATTTTTCTTGATGATCCTCCTCTGACAGCAAAGGAAGACTGGAGAAACAAGGAAAAGCTTTATTACATGTAAGATACTTTACTCATTTTTGAGGGCAAAAACCCACCCAAAGAATAAATTGTGCTTTAATAGCACAGAAAACTCTCAGAGGGACTGTTTTCTGCAGGAATTCAAGTAATAATAAAAACAAAACATTTGTTAGGAAGGCACCTATCAGGATTTTATGGGTAGAAGTGAGGTGTAGTAATGAAAACACAGAAAAACCAAAAGTTAATTCTTTGGACCAGCTGGTCACAAAATGGAAGTGTTGGACACGACTTATGAAGGAATGATACCTAAAGCAGAACCTGACATTCATACTAATATACTGCAGAGCTCTAGAAGCAGCAGGAATCTGGCTATGCAGGGGAGAAGTTAAAAATAATAAGGAAAAGCATCAAACAGCCACTAAGTTGTGGCTGAGATCTATTCCCCACAGCCAGGAGTGGTGCATGTAATAACAACCTCTGCTATGAAAACATCTAAATCCTGGTGAGCCCTACATGCTGCACAGCTCAGGATAACTCCGGAGACCTACTGTCTATCATCCAAAGTATTCTGAGCCGGGGGAAAATTTGGCAAAACATTGACAGAAGCTCTGGTCAAAACTGAAACAAGACATTGTAATGAAAATATCCAGTTTCTGCATAAATTTGTTCTGCAAACAGTGCCAGTGGGATTGCTTTTAAAATGCCAACATTTAATTACTAAGATCTGGGTTACCAAGAGTTCTGGAGCATGAATAAGTAGGAAATAAAATCTCCAAATACTGAAAAATGATGATAAACATTTAATACAATTCTTTCATAAACCAGGCAATGCTGGCATGCCTTTTAAAGGAAGAATAGAGGAAATAACTGTTAAATCACAGTATTACCTGTAATCTATTAAGCAGAGATCAAAGGCAAAGGTACTGAAGAGCTGTGTTGCTCAGTTACAACCAGATGGAGATTTGCAGAGGGCACAAGATGGGGCTTCTCTGGCACATAACAGGGGTTTTGTTTGCTTAAGAAGGAAGAAGAGGAGCTATCAGAATATGATTGACAAGCCAAAGCACTTCTTCTGGGAATTTTTTTCATAGTTGCATTAAAGAATCAGAAAACAAACCAAACCCTAAAAACTTGGCACAAATAAAACTAGCCAAAGATAAATTTCCAGCTTACATTAAAGCTGCACTTTTATTGCAGTTTTTTATCTGTTTCAGTCTAGTTTCCTATTCTTTGTGTCTGCAAGGGCACATATCTATTGTTTATAATCAATTCTGAATACTTTTTCTAGCTTAATCCAGGTTTGCCAAGGAAATACGAGTTTTGTATGTGGTGCATTCCTATGACAGAGTAAAAACAGGCTGCCAGCCATGGATATATTATTATGTCCTGTGGAAAAGAGTGCAGTCTGTGCCCAGAGCTCTGTGGTTAGCCTGAATCTACGTTAGTGTTTGCACAAGAGTCACAAAGTCAATTAAATTGGACTGCCTTGATTGCTACCCCTGAACTACCCAAGGGAAGATATTGTTTGAGCTGGGGGACATGCATCAGGGGAACAGCCATGCTGCTATTTTTAAGGTGTATATATTTGATTACTCTTGATTGTAAGCTCGAGGGCTCTAAGATAACATGAGACTGAAGCTCAGATTTTTTTCATGCTTAGCTTTGTGTTTAAGCTTCTTGCACCAAAGTAGGTTACATTCTATAGTTTATGAAGTTCTCATGATCTGAGTTCTGCAGAGTTTAATAGCAGCATTTACTATTTAATATTTTAGCCATATTTCATAATCAGAGGCAATATTTCCTCTCTATTGCCAGTTCTGCATTTTGCAAAGTGACATATGCCACTGAAAGTAAATAATATATACCTTGTCTGTGGGGCCTCCTTCAAATATGTCATGCATGGGATTTAGGTACATAAAGCACCCTTTTCCATCCTTGTTCTCCATTTATGGGTTCAAATACAGATATTTAACCTTTTATAGTCTTATTAAGCCTGCACAATATAAACACTACCCTCAAAGACATAATTTTTTAAACTAAGTGTTTCATTGCTGAAATCTGTGCAGAAGAGCAAGTGGTGGTATTATGTTTATCTTGTGCATTTAATGGCAGGATCTGGACACTGCTATTCCCTTGATTGAGGTGTCTTAGTCCTCAGCTAAACCATTTCATTCCTCCTTGATCAGGGAAGAAAATCCCAAAAGTTCTCTCTGCTTTTCTCAGATTTTACAAGGGTTTCTTTGCTGCCACATTTGATGAAAAGGCCTCTGCAACTTTCTCCAGATTTCAGAAAAATCTGTTTCTTTCTAGCTCAAGGCATCACAAACTCCTAAAACTACTTTTTCAGCTTTCTTGTTTCTTCCCTAACCTTTTGGACCTTTCCAGACATTTTGCTGAAAAGGAACCACTTGTAAGCCTTCCACATTCCAATTAAAAATGGAAAATATCTTACCTCTTTTTTAAAGGTCAGATATATGAACATTACAGTGAAGAAATGATCCTAATTTCAATAATTTGGCCAAGGGACAACTGAATTCTGAGAAAGAAAATACTTTTTGTAGAGAAATTCTTAAAAATATTTTAAATCTCTACTTGTATTTACCTCCAGTATCTTGTATCTCTCCCTGCCCCCTTGTACATTGCTGGCACAAACACAATTTCCAAGACTTAGGTCTGGGGTTAGAACACCTTTCAGCCTCCTCTGAAAGAGTCAATTTTTCATCTAATAAAGGCACATCCATTACAAGTGGCACTATAAATTTTCTATGATAAAATTGTGGCCATACAAGAAAAAAAAAAGGATTCTTGACAGCATGAATTTATTGATGTCCCTCAAAATATGCTGTTTGGGCTCTTTATTTTTAAGCCCATGTGATGTAAACTGCTATGAGGAACCCATAAAATCTTTGAAGGTTATATTGAAATTCCCCAAACCATTCAACACTTAGCTCCCCAGCATCACCACCATATTAAACAATATGAAATTTTTCATTTGACATATGAAGATCACCCTGGCTGCAGCCAAATTAAAAATATCACATGGATCTATTGCCAATTTACTATTTTTTTCCCTACTGTATTTCAAAGAACATTCAGAGATGCAAAGATATTTGAAAATTAAAGTTAATAAAAAACCTAATTTGCTAATTCTTCTACATCCCTTTAAGGGTCCAATCTTGTTTAAACAAGGGAGAAGGTCTCTGTTTGGGACTGAAAATATCCCTTCTTCCCTACCATAAGTCAATTAGACAGATGATCTGAATCCACTCAGTCAAAATCTGATTGAAATATATCCTGATGTGTATGGACACCAAGAATACCGAACTTAAAAATTAGAAAAAAAACCCCAACAAAACGAGGTTGTATTTTGATGAGATGATATTTTGATTAAATCCATCAAAACTCATCATTTCAGTTATTCAGGAAATAGAGAACTCTTAAAATTATTTCCAATTTAAATTGAATACAAATTAAGTATGTTTATCCTCCCTGAAAAATTGCTTTCTGCAGACATTTATATCTAAGTGCCCACTATATCATTTGGGATTATAAAAATTTTAATTTTATATCACCATTCACTTCTTTTAAACTGTATTTATTATTTTATGTGCTTTTCTAGTATTTCACAAATGGTAAAGTGTCTTCTTAAGTATTCCCTAATTAGCTAGTGTCAAGCTCCTTCACTAAAATACAAGTGGAATGATCATAGAATAATTTGGGTTGAAAAATACCTTCAAGATCATCTGGATCAAACACAAACCCAACACAGCCAAGCCCACCATTAAAACATCTTCCTAAGTGCCACATCTACATGTCTTTCAAGCACCCCCAGGGACAGTGACTCAGCCACTTCCCTGGAAAGCCTGAACAATGTTTGACAACTCTTCCGTGAGGAAATTTTTCCTAATACCTGATCTAAACCTCCCCTGGTGCAAACTGAGGTCGTTTCCTCTTGTCCTGCCATTTGTTACTTAGGAATGAGACCTACAGAGCAATTTTTCCATCACGATTTTGAAAGGAAAAAACCCCCTAGTAAAATCATATCCCAGTTATTTTACTGGTTATCCATTTCACCATTAAAAATAGCAACGCACTATGCAAACATATCATGAGAAACAATGTAAAATTACTGAGACAGAGTAAGTTTTGAATTTAACACATTTCAATATTTTACAGAGCAATCTGTTGGAGGAACCCTTTCCATTTAAAGGCTTTTCAAGAAAATCTGTTTTGAGATATAATTGAGAGCCTGAAACATGGTCACATAGAAAGCTGCTGATGAAAAATGCTGATGAAAAATGAAAAATTTAAAGCATCTCCAGAGGAGAGAGAACCCAAATTAACACCCAGCACTGGCACAATACCAGCTTAGAGGAAGTTAAAAGTTGAGCCCTGTGCATGACTGGCAATGCTGATGTATGAAAAATAAGGTAATTCATCAGCTGTTCATTCAAAAAAGTAACAAAATACCCCTGCACCCCAAAACACATCCCTCTCCAGGAAGTATGTTGCACTATGGGCCATGCTTTAGCAATATCTGGTTTGTGGATCATTCCTCACCTATCAGAACAAGAACCTCCTTTCCCTGAAGTCCAAAGTCAGGAGACAGCAGGCAGCTAGGTGGATTCCCTGTCTTGAAATATTCTCCCAGGTTCCTTAACCCCTTTCACTATGATCAATGCAGCTGCCTCTTTTTTTAACCAATATTAAACTAATTTTTACTAATATTAAACAAGCAAAAACCCCTAGATGACCAACAGAAATCACCCATAAGTTCTCAGAGGAGCAACAGAACCAGAGTTTTTTGAGCCATGTTTGGGCAGCTTATCTACAATCTCAAAAGGCGTCTGATAAGAGAAAATGGACATCAACCCTCAAAGTTATATAGAGTGGCTCTAAAAATAGCTGTTGAACAATGAACATTATAAAGGAATGAAAGAGATTTTATGATATTGTTATTCCAGTTTGAAAGAAAGGATGAGAAGATACTGTGAATGTTCAAACATTCATGGAAATATGGCAGTACCATTTTTCTTGGAAGACTTTATATATAGATCTTTTTGAGCAAGTTTGTTTGGTTGGGGTTTTTTTTTGGTGTTATTTTTTTGTGTGTGTGTTTTTTGGTTTATTTTATTTTTTTTATGAGAAACATTGTTTGCTGGGTTTGTTAGGGTTTTTTTTTGTACTTGAAATTATTCCCTTTAATATATCATTCACAGAAAAATCTTGATTACTTTTTGTACATTAGTTTTGTTTTACTCTTATATCTGGGCAAATTTTATCTACTCATTAGAACAGTAGAAAGATTTAGAACTGATTATTCATGTCTGCATTTTCAGGTTTGTATTCAAATGAACTTGTAATTTCAGGGAGCAGACTGGCAATGACAACATAGCTAAATAGTGATTGATAAAGGGTTATTACAACAAAGTGGTATTATGTTAGCATTATGCTAAATCCTTAATGAAAATTGCATTGAAGAGATTATTTTCTTTAGAAGAATGTAAAATAATACAGTCAGAGATATTAAGTGTAGCAAAAATAACTAAATGAGCCTGTTATTCACAAAAAGTAGTTGATCAAGCATATATTAACTTCCCTAATCACTGAACAAGCCTTTATAAATGTAATTATTCACAAAATTTAAATAGTTGTTGTAATTAACAATACTTAGTAAATGTGGCAAACAGAATAAAACTCAGAATATTTCCTTTTTCTATCTGCAGGTTTCAGGACATTTATTCTCATGATTCCTAAGTGCAGTTAAGATTTGCTAATTTCTGTTTTGGTAACAGGCTCTGACCTTTTGTCACCCATATCTACAACTATAGATTTATTAATTCTTATTGATAACAGCTAAGTGTGGCAGCAGAGAGGTCGGTATAGATTATGAAGAAATTCCTTTTCTTGCCTAATTTTTCTTGACTGCACTGAAGTCCACAGAAAACACCCACGTCAGTGCAGGGCTTGCTCATTTAAATCTGTGCAAACCCCAGCCAGAGCAGTCTGGGCTCTGTCCACACTTCTCTCCTCATGAAGGATGATTGTTTTGCTCCTTTGGTTTGAATTATTAGGAGAAACCTTTCTCCAGTATTGAAACCTTACCAGGACAGGATATTCTTTTGTTTAAAGAACCACTTGTCATAAAAGTAGTGCTGTATTGATCCTCTGCAAATGATAGGGCTGGAGATCTATACTAGTATTCCCATTTTTCAGTGATTATATGGTGGACATGGGGAAAATACCATTTCTCTGCTGTAATAAAACACTGTGAGATTTTTGCTTCCATCTTCTTTATTCCACCTCTGCTTTTTATATAATATCCATTTGTATCACACATCACATTAGACAAAATATTGTATTCATCTTTCACACTCCTAAACAAACTTTAAGAATTCAGGCTAATTCAAAAGCAGTATTTTATCTCCAAATCTACTCTTTATCATTTATTGCTCTCTCCTTTACTGTTACCTTCATCTGGGTAGCTCAGTAGGAAAGGAGACAGCCTGAGATTTTTGGGGTTTGTTCACTGACCTTTTTAAAGCAAATGCTCTGGAGGGCTACACCTTTCAGTCCTTGGCTGCAGGCAGTGCTGCAGTTCTGGCTGTTCTCACCCTGCTACAGGGAGAGATTCTCTTTGAATAAAGCTTGTTTCAGAAGAACAGCCATAATATAATTTGTTTCAGAAGAACAACAAACCCGTCCCATGTCTTTACCAACCCTAATTCAAAGGACAAGTTATCATTAGTCCTGGGGGTGATATGAATTATCAATCTCAAATACCCAATATAACTCAAATTTACTGAAAGAAGTGCAATTGGAAAACATTGATTTATGTTCCCTGAAAAAAAGAAAGCTAATTGAAATCTGAGGCAGTTCAATGTGTAATTTTCCCCAAATGGCTGTTATTCTTAGATGAGAATAAATTTTATCTAAGTGTGAATTTTGAGCCTGGTCTCTGAAACTCTATTTCAGTCTCACAGATATAAAAATATCCTGTAAATTTTAATCTCAGTCCTATTGCAGATTACCATGACTCAAAAGGAGAAGGTCTTAGGGCTGGAACTGCTGGTGCTGAGGATGCAGTGAACACACCACCCATGGTTTTGGGGGAAGAGCCAGAAGCAGGGCTCCACTCTGATCCCATGCCCTTGAATTTTGGCACTCTAAACCCATGGCCCTCTAACATTTGGTCAGCAATTTCCAGTTCAGTTTGGCCTGAAATAATGAGTTCCTCTCATGATGCTGCAGGTTCATCTGAAAAGAAACCAGGCATGCAGTCCAAAACTCTGTGGTGGGAACCAAAGTGCAGAAAATGGGGATGACCAGGTGAAGAAATTCAGAAGCATTCACAGTTGATCTGAACTAAAAATCCAACATAGACTCCCCCTGCCTTGACCTTACACCTGCCACCTTTCAAAGAAAGACAAAAGAGAAACCAAGTTTTTGACTTTTATGGCTGCTCAGTAAATGTGCTTCAGTTATGTCATAATCTAGGGAAAGAATCTGTGGGAGTAGATTGAAAATATTGAGTGTGGAATAAAATACAATTTATAAAGAAGAATTTACAGTCATGCAGTGTTTAAAATTATGTTCTTTCTGAAAAAGAAACACTTTAGTTGGTGTAATGAAATTTTAGATATTTTGGGATCTAATCTCCGGGCTACAGGAAAGCTCTGCCTGGACAGACATTTGGATACCAATTCTAAAATGCAACTGAGGTTTGTCTTCATCAGATAAGATAATAACTAATGAAAGCAACAGTGTCTGAATGAGTCTGGAGATGGGATTCTGCACTTGGGTTTCCTTTGGACTCCCTCTCCAGTGACAACCAGTACAACCCACCAGGAGCAGAGAGGTTGTCCAGAAGTCACAGATGAGAATTTAACAGGAAATTATTTGATGATGGGCACGAAGGACTCAGGCCTATTTCACTTTAGCACAGCTGCTCTCACTCTGTGAGGCTGCCTTTCATTTTGTCACTGGAGACAGTAAATCCATACCAAAAACTAAAATTACTTTCCAGAACAACTTTAACTCCCGTTTCTTGACTTCTACTTTGTATTTTTATTCAGTCCTTACCAGCCATGTATTTTACCTCTTAGTCTACAATGTTTCATTCTCAACAGTTTCATAAGGAAAAATAGATTAGAAAAGGTTTCTGAATCTGAACCTTTGGTCTTAATCTACAATATTCATTACCAAAGAATTACCAAATACCAAATTACCAAATATATGTTCAAGCTGCTAAAACAAACATAGAATTCAATAATAAATTGTTACTTCAACATAGGAACTACTTTCTACATTGCCTTAGGCCATTTGACAAAATTTTGATTATTTTTTTTTCTTGAGAATAAGTTTATTTGACATATAGTTTGTGTGTTTGTGTTATTGGTTTTAAAATTACCTAATTAGTTTATTTATAAAATATTAAAACATCAAAGGCAAAAACACATTGATAAACCTCTGTTAATGAAAAGAAATTAAAATTTAATTAGAAAGTTACATTTTCTAGGAGTCCATTTTCCTCAAAAAAACCCCCAAAACCTAACAAAACCAACTGAAACAGTTTGGGGAAAAAATGGTGTGTTTCTTTGACATTTTTCCGTATGAAGATACTGAATAACCTACAAAGTCATCAATATAGTTTTAAGGATGTTGGATGGGGAGGAATTAAATTATGAAACAAAAATTAAATTATGAGGCATCTTCCATTAGCATAGAAATATTCTCAGCCGTGTTATTTATATAAAATAAGTCCTTCCTGATAATTACATCATAAACAAGACAGCTGCTTATTGCCTTTTTTTATTAAGTTAATTTATTATTGCAGACTCAGAGATGGGAGGCTCTGTAAATGTGCAAGTATGACCATAGAGGTACAGATATATGATATTTAAAACAAATTATTAAGGAATTTCAGAATATGATTGTCCATTGCTGCTTGTTGGTACATCCTGCAATAGTACAATGAAAGCAGAGTGTCACCCTGATTTTTTAAGATTTTCTAAGCCTTCTGATGTTTACATTCTCTTAATGAACTTTCTCACACACTTTTTGTAAATAACTTATGGTTTTGCATTCTTTTCTGGAGAAGGAAAAATTTGATGGACTGTTGGTTTGTCCAGTGTCATTGGAGAGGTGGCAGTTTTGCCCTCCAATCCACTGTCACTATTGGAAATCTATAAATGTTGGAGTCAGAAATTAAAAAGTCTCTTTTTACCTTGAAAAGAGCAGCATGTCCCCGTTATGTTATTTCATGTCTTAGAGTGACAGGTGAGGAGATATTTTTTAAACTTCAAATTAAATTCAGGACTTTTTATATTAAGTTTTTAAAAGCACCAAGAATTGTTAAAGAGAATGGCACTCATCTCTTCTGAGAGTGACCACAGCTCCCTGTGGTGTGTGTCTCTAATCCATGGAGGCTGATTGTGCTCTCAGGAGAGGGAAATAAAGAAGTCACACCTTGTCCCTGTGGAGAAGAGAGGACCAAGGGTATGTGGGATGGCTCTTCCCACTGGTCTGTCACAAGGAGTTGTTAACTGCACTGGTTTTGTTAAAGATAGGATTTTCAGGGCGGGTGGGTTAGACCTTGTTTCCCTGACTCTTTAAAAAATCCCACATCACCATAAAATGAAAAACCTTAAACCTCCTCTGTAGTTTACACAGCTTTTATTAAATCTTCTCATATGGTTGATGATGAAGGAAGAGAAACTGTTATTTAAAATACTTAAAAGTTCAAGTTATGTAATGTATATTGACCCAGCATTCATAAGTCGGGAATTTTTAATGACTGTATCATGCAGATGGACATCAAGCAAAAACAAACCCTACATCCAGTTTTTGAGCATCCAGAGAGGGGTTGCTGCTTATATCATGAGTTCTGGCTCACTGCAATATAAAATAAGCTGTTCACACCTGTATGAAATCCACATTTAAATGTGTAATTAGTGTGGAACTCAGATGCCTCCAGAAACTGCGTGTTCAAGTCTGAGGAGTCGTGTGTGTCTATTTTACAATGTAAAGCATTGCGAGGGTAATTTCAATCTCTGTAAAAGGTTTTAAGTTTGGAGACATCTAATCAAGAGAAGTTTCTCATTTCTTCTGTCCAAGGGGGTGCTGACACGCCTCTATAATTGTGTAACAGCTTAAATGGACAAAGGGACTGCTTCTCTCTTGATCCTTTAATTCCTAAACCTTAGGAAATAAAAACCAGGGAGCAGCAATCAGAAGACTGCAAAGGTAAAACAAGGAAAGAACTATTCAATATACATCTATTACAGAAAATTTTTAATAAAATGAGAGATCATGAGAATTATTACATGGGTAGCAAAATGAGCAAGAAACAGGCTGAAGGGAAGATATTTATACTGCATAGCAATAGGAATTAGGAAGATTTACTACACTCTTTTATTTATAATAATCCTATATTTACTGTAATCCTTTATTTATAATAATAATCCTATATTTAAAAAATAATTTCAATAAAGTAACTACTAAAAAAAGTATGGTGATGGAATTTGCTCAAGATACAGAGCACCAAGGGAGAATTACGTAATCACAGAATGGGTCAGGTTGGAAGGGACCAGTGTGGGATCATCTTGTCCAACTTCCCTGCTCAAGGAAGGTGATCACAGAGTACAGGGCACAGAATTGCACAGCAGTGCCTGACAGGTACACAGACCTTAATTTGCACACACTCTTTTAAGCTCTCATGGAGCATAAAAATCAGTATTTTTGCAGAGTCCATTCATTTTGTTGATTAGATACCTTAAAGATCTAACTATTAAAGAAATGATATGAAATTTCACACTGTAAGATGGAAATACTTCCATTGAGAAATTAATAATGAAAACTGAGGAATTAGCCAGTTAGAAAATACAAAGGTGCTGAAAGCTTCAGAGGCAGTTGTTGATCAGATGGTAACTCTGAATTTGGTATCTCTCTGCAACTCCTGCTGTGTTGTGGGATTAAGAAAAGAAAGTATTTTTGTGTCAATCTGACAATCCTGTCAAGCTGTCAAGCCTTGACTTTATATGAGGAACTAGCAAATTGTCTTTTGGAGTTCAGATTCTCCAAATAAAATAAAGAAAGGAACAAACTAGATAAGTTCATGGCATGGAGCTAAAAAAAGAGACAATTTGAAGGAACAGAAAGCCTTTAAGTTTCAATTAGATTTAATTTAATTAACATTTTATTTGATCAGCTGAGTAATTCCCTAAAACTGCATGGACTAAACATGAGAGAGGGAGACCAATTAATGTTAATTAATAAGGGCCTGAGGAAAGTAGAAGCTAGACAAATACAAACACACTTATATTGACAGTTTACAGCTTCTAATACTCAGAGGACAGACTTTCTGAAACATCCTTCCTACAGCAGAAATCCAAGTGATTTTAAGTGAGAATTTGGTATCAATATGAAATATAATTGATAGTTTTTCTTGTATCAGCAAGGGACATCATTACAGGACCCAACAGATCTACTTAAAACTATTGTTCATTGAAAAATCAGTCACTGCACTGATTGCTCTGAGGTAATTTGGAAGCAGCAATGTGATATGTTATGTACACTCAGCTAAATTATTTAATTTCCCTCGTGCCCAGTGTTCATGCAGCACATTCTCTATGTTTGGATAATATTTTTAAATAATTACTTTTCTCTAATAGCTGCAAGAATTTATAAAACATCTTAATTTCATTAATTTAGCAGCCAGTGTGGAATTTTAAGCAGCAAGCATTCCCAAACTTCAGTGGCTTTGCAGATGATGTGATGAGGAAAACTGGCAAATTGAGGCATATTAGTTAAAGTGACATGCAATTAGTCATGCCAAATTACATTTGTTTGTTTTGGTAAAACTGGGAAAAAATCAATTTGAACAGCAAGAAAAGAACTTTGGATGATCTTGTATGTTTTGTAGAGGATCTAATCTTCCATCCTCCTGGCTCTTCCTGTCTTTGAGAATTTGAATTATTTTCCAACTTCTTTTTACTCCCCACTCTGGCTTCCTTTCTTCTGATACCACAAATAAATTTCTGTCAGCACTTTTCTGACCAAAAATGCAACTTTTTTCTGCCTACACTGCCTTTTTGAACCTTGTTTCAATTCTCTTACTGTGAGCCTTTCCCCATTGAAACTGCAAGTGGGACTGAGAAGAAAAACATTAACATTATGTAAACAGAGAGAGCTTTCAGTACACTTCCTCTGAGCCAAGGTTTCCTAAATGTCACACAATCAGAAAAGGGAGTTTAATATGCAGTAAGTTGGCTGTTTTTTTATCATGTGATCTGTTTTTTACTTTACTCCAGATGTGAGATGCTCCCTTTTCCTGCAAATCCCAGCCACTATTTCGTGATACAAGAAAAATAAAAGTGACATAAGAGAAACATAGGATCGTTGAGGTTGGAAGACACCTTCAAAATCATCTAGGCCAACAACCAACCCAGCCTCCTCATGATCATCCCTAACCCATATCCCCAAGTGCCACATCCCCCAAGACACTTCCTGAAATCTTCCATATTTATTTGAGAACATTTTAGTGCAGGCTAATGCAAAAAGAACACCAAAATTATTACTGTAACAGCTTACACCAGACTTTGATGGGTTCAGGGACAGCAGGCAATGGGTTATGACTGGAAGGTCTCAAGTAGTGGACACAGAAACTTTACAGACACAACACCCTTAAGAAAAAAAAAACTGATAAAATGCTAAACCTGTGAAAATGCATACTTGTGTGCTGTGTGCCTGTGTTTGTGTTTGGACATATGAATGCACTTAGGCTTAACTGTAATTAAAACCTGAATTAGTATTTAAATAAAACTATGTCCTCTTATTCATTAGCCTTGTATATTGGTTTCAGAATTATCCATATTTTTCAATTAATTGAGCATTTCTTGCTTGATGTGGAAGGCCAAAAAACAAAGCCACAGAATAACTGAAACCAACACTATTTTTAACAAATAACAATACTCATTAACTGGAAGAAGGTCATTATACTGCAATTCCCTGCTGCTTTGTTATTTTCACAAGCAGTTTACATAATGAGATTTGAGAAATCCTACGAATTGTACGCTGTTTACTAAAACAAGCATGAAGTGTTTAGTTCAACTCAAATAAAAAAACTATAGTACTTCATGATAGTAATTAGAGATTTTTTGTAGGATCTGCATATCAGGATCTTGATACTTCATGTATCATTAGGACATCATTAAAAGCAAGCACATTATAAACTGGAGATGCAAAGAAAAATATCATTAAAAGCAAGCACATTATAAACTGGAGATACAAAGACAAATATCATCCTGGAGAACTTCTCATTTTAAATGTCAGTCAAATGTCAGAGGGACATAAGTCCATATTTGTGCTGACAATAGGCTGCTACATGTAAGCAGCACCAGATCACATCTTTGCTTACTGAAATGAACGAGAACCATTCTTTGAGAAAGAGTTTGCTTGCTCCTGGGCCTTCTCCATGGTCCAAAAGTGGCCATTGCCTTCTGCTTTATGAGTCCTTCTCAAGCTGTTCCATGTGGAAAATGTCATACCCAGCTGTATTGGGTCATTTGCCAGACACACATTTTCACTAAGAGGTCTGTTGAATGTGCCTCTGATAACACAGATCACAGGGATACTGCTCCATCATGTGAGGCTTGAGAATCCCCGTTGATAATTCATGTGTATTAACCTTGCCTGATGTCTGCCATATTCCTCCTGGGTGGGCTGGCATCCTCTTCCTAAGCAGTGACAAGTGGGAATTGTTGTGGGCCAAGGATTCACCACTGCCAAGTTCCCCTCTCCTTCCCCCTGTGCAGAATAAATATGTCCATACTGTACATTATTGGGGCTGATCTTTGGCTTCATGCCCATGCTACACTCCTTGAATTCTCAAGGATGTGCCAGGTGAGCTGCGGTCACAGACATGTTTTATGAAAAATCCTTTCCTTAGGATTTTTTCTCCTGAGAAGCTGGGAGGCCTCAGGAACAAAATGCAAACAATGATTATCTGCTGCTGTGGGATGCAACAGGTGGATCTGTGATTGGTCTCATGTGATTGTTTCTAATTAATGGCCAATCACAATCCAGCTGTCCAGACTGTCTTGGTCAGTCACAAACCTTTGTTATCATTCCTTTTCTATTCTTAGCTAGCCTTCTGATGAAATCCTGAAGAAATCCTTTCTTCTATTCATTTAGTATAATTAAATATAATATATATCATGAAATAATAAATCAGCCTTCTGAAACATGGAGTCAACATTCTCATCCCTTCCCTCATCCTAAGACCCCTGCGAACATCACCACAAGCTGCCACCTTCCAGAGTAATCACAACAGAGCAGGAAAATCTGCTTCCAGGACTCCTGGGATATGCACAAAGATTGGAAACATGAGAACTGCCCTAGATTTTTGAGTGGTTCCAACTCTGAATTACTATGATAGGTTAATTTTCCCCAGATAGTGCAGAGCGTTCTCTGCAACCACTGAAAACAGAATTTTAATAATATAGTGCATTAAGAATGTAAAGGGTACTCTCAGGCATGTTGGAGAGCAACAAGGAGCACACAAGTAGAGCTTTAAGATGGTTGGAATGCTGAATAAATCAAAGTGCATGTGATTTTATCCATAAAACTGTTGCATATCAGTAATATCCATTACTAGCAGGACCCAGAACAGGTTTTTTCCCAAGTGGTTTCCAAGTTTCATTTAAGAGAAGGCTAACTTAATGACACCAAAAGAGAACTTGAGAATGCTATTAAAATTGCACAGTGTTGCTGACTGTGCTTTTAGTATTTCAGCTTGTTGCCCAGTGCCAATTTATTGAGAGGTGTAGACATACTGGAAGCCACCATATATTTAAATTCTCTCTAAGATTGCTCAGACTCCAGGCAGAGAGCATTAACTACTCTCCTATCCTTGTTTATCCATTAAAATGTGCAGTAAAAGAAACCTTGTAGTAGAAAGGTTTGTCAGTAGGAATAGTGTAATGAAATTAAGGGGTCCTAACCCATTCTGCCTCCCAGTATCATGTCCCCATTCCAAGCTATGGGCTGCTTGCCAATGCTGTATTGGCAGCAATATTCATTATTGTTATATTCATTAAAGCTGTCTTTACAAGAAGTAACAAGTTTAGCCTACCTCCAAAAATGTAAAACACAACAGAACCAAAGATGAAGGGACAATATACTTCATTTAGCCCTAGCTCTGCCTCTCCTTGCCCTTCATCTTATTGAGCAAGAACTTCCATCCTTCCTCTCCTGCTGATGTTTTGACCTCCACTGAGAGTATTCACCGCAAATCTTCCCAAGGCAGATGTGCCCCCAGCTGTTCAGTCTGGATGCCAAATGCTGCCACTCTCCTGCCTATGAGAGTGGAGACTGAGACCTCCTGAGTGCTTTTGGGTCAGGGGATGGATGAGGGTATCCATACCTGGATGATACTAACACCTGGACAACTTCTGGAATGCTCTTCTGTCTGGGTGTTGACCTTGAATCACGGTCCCACTGAAATCACAGCAGCTCTCGTCAGGAGCTGGAGTGTTCCGTGTCTGGCCAAAATCTTGTATGAGGATGATATTGAGTGTAAACCACAGAACATTTGATTTGATTGTGGTGAAGTCATCTATTGTGATAAAGCCTAAAACCCAACTCTGAAAAACACTCAGGTGTTCAAATCTCTTCACCAAGATGCGTTAGAGAGTTCTTGAACTTTCTCATCCCAAGCAGTCAACAAATATACCAAGCAGAACAAACTTTTTCTCTCAAGGTGGAATCCAGAGGACTAGATAAAAGCCAAACTCATTAAATACTGTTTTGATGGTTAATGAACATAGATTAGCAGGCTGTTGGATAGATGTGTGTAAATTTGCTCTTGATGTTTTCCTGCAATGAACTACTAAAGAATATTTTCTTCTGACAACTCTTTAATCCCTTAGTTCAACTGCATGCAAATCAAGTGCAGTGAGAATATGACTATTTTTTAATCGATGATTTTCTTCAGCATCTCATTTCTTTACCTATCAGCCCAGTTATTTTCTCTCATCAATTTCAAAATATTTCCTTTGAATACAGAATCATAGAACTGCAGAATTGGAGGGGTGTGAATGCACCTGTAGTTTGGGAGCCCTCTACTCTTTCTCCCCTACTATACAATTGACTTTTGAAAATCTCCAACAATGGAGACTTCACAAAGGCTATGGACAACCTGCCCCAGTGTGTCATCACCTTTACAGTAAAAAAAAAAAAGAAAAAAAGGAGTATTTGTAATTTTTAAAACAATTTCCTGTATTTTAGTTTCTGCCCATTCCACCCTATCCATTTCCTGGCACCAATAAGAAGAGTCCAGCTCTCTCTTATTTATTTTGCAGTGAGGCTGATTGTGGTACCAAAAAGTTCAGTGAGTTCCCCCATGTCACAGAGCCAGGCAGTGATGGGGGTAGAAGGAAACTTAGCTAGTTTTGAGGGGAAATATTTGTCTTTGCCAAAGCTACAGCTTCAGCCTTTTTATGCGACCTAAGGACACTTTTGAGAATCCTGGAACTGGAAAAGTCTTGACATCTTTCCTTTTGTGCAAGTGGTAAAGTTCACTTCTCATGCCTGACACCTCTAGACTGCTGGTTTGAAGATTTTGAGGGGCTTTTTGTAATCTTTTAGTGACAAAAGCTTTTCAGTGATACAGATTGTTTGGAAAAAAATATTGATTTACTTCAAAGTGCTTGTAAGTAGTATGACTTCACTGCATGGAACTTGGTGTCTTTTTGCTGAACTTCAGTTATTTTCAAGACACCAGGATTTGTTTTAATGTTTATTGTGAAAAACAGAAGATATTTTATTTTTACTGTGGCACCCATCAGAAATAGCTTATGTCACATGCATCATTCATTGGTCAGAAAAAGATCAGACATGTCTATTGCAATTACTAAATTCCCTTTTCCAAACACAAATAAATCACTCTTTATTCCTTAAGAGATGCATTTAAACAGTCTGAATTTGCAGCATTCTGACCTGTATGAATACTGTGCTGATTTCCTTCAGGAGGAAGCAAAAAATGGCTGCTAAAATAGTTGCAGGTCAGCCAGCAGTGATCACACTGCAGGGACACTTGCTGCACCAGGAGCTCAGTGAATGCCTGCAAAACCACCTGAGACCTGTCAAACTTTCATTCCTGTTCAGGCAGAGAAGTTGGAATTTTCCTCTTAATTCTTCCATAATAATTTAGGAACAGTGAGAGTCTGTAGAGGATGTCAGTTTTCAATCAAATTGAGTTGAACTAAAGCACAAAGAGCTTGTATTTCCATTATGAATTTTCAGGCTCTCCTAAAGCCCGGAAATCTTACATTTTGATGGAAAAAAAACCAACTACAATGGCTATTATTAAGATTGTTAAGTCCTATTATGATGATGGCACCCAAGGGCCCCAGCCAGGATTGAAATATCTTCTTCCCCTCTCTGCCTTCAACTTGATGACACATAAAATAACTCATAAATGGTGCCTGACAAAAAGAGCTTCCTGTCTATGCAATGCCTGTCTCTTCTCCAACCTGCTTCTTACCTTGCCACTGAGCATGCTGTGCAAAACACTATGATTTACTCTTGTACAGTGAGCAAATAATGATGATTATTTTTGCAATGTGTTTATTTTCTTCATCCAGTTGATTTTCTGTATTTTTGCATCCTTATTTCTGGGTCCTGCATCAGTTTTGTGCTCCCCACTTGAAACACTGATTTTCCATTCTCCCTCAGCCTCATTCTTTCCTCACCCTACCCTTGAAGGCTCTTCTGTCTTTCATATTTCTTTCTTTTATAATTTCTATGCCATGTCCATTGTGTCAGATTGCCAAGGCAGTGTTCAGACCAACCAGAAACTGGAATTGCTTACCTGACCTTTCTCATACTGTATAAAAAGATTGGACTAAGAAAGAATGATACCAGGAAATCAAGAAGAGCAATGATCCTGTCTGATCCTGACGCCAATTTAATGCTCCATGTTTCTTCATTTTCCTCATCTGAACCATCCTGTTATGCCTTGTGGGTATCTTATAACACATTTCTTAACTTCTCATCTGGGATCAGAGTGCCTGAAAGCAGGGGTATTCTTACTCTATCAAATTTGCACCACATTGATGATTAATACAGTTGATATTTCTCTGAGGGATATGCCTAATAGTCAAATGAAAAAGTGCTAAAATGGACATAAAATAGGAAGTTCACACTTCAGACAGAGGATCACCTTATTCTTCCAACTCCCACATGTCAATCAGATTGTTGAAACCATAGGGTGGTCAAGGTTGGAAAGAACACCTACAGGTCATCTTGTCCAAATGCCCTGCTCAGCCACTGTCTGTTCATCCAACCCACAATTCATCATCTTTGTAAATACCTTTTGGGAGTTGGTATTGAAAGCCTAGTAGACAATACTCACTGCTCTCCCCTCATTTACCAAATCTCTAAGATGGATAACATACATGATTCACAAATTTTCTTCTCTTGTGTCCCAAAATTCTGGTGTTGCCCCTCAGTACTTTGGCTATTCAGTAGGAGTATGAACTCTCTGCTTTCCTGGCTTGGAACTACACCTGATCTGTAAATGAACATTGTAGTTCACTTCCTTCCACCTAATCATTTCACCAATAAATTCTATTCAGATGTAAACTTCATTCTGTCTATCTCTATTTTATTGGATTCTGCTGACCTTTGTGCTGTACCTTTTTCACAGTCTTATTCTTCATTATTCCCCTTACACAATCCTTTTGTATCCAAGACAAACTGCAAAAAAGTTTGCAAGAAAGAGCAGAGATTTGCCATTAATAGGACAGACAGAAAGAACCTATTGAGTAATGAAATAAAAACTTTTTTTTTTTTCATTTAAACAATATTCTAAGTACTTTTTCTGTGACTTGTCATAATGTTCTTTCATTGACTGTCCTGCTGCATATTCATCAAGTGTTACCTCCTGGCTGATCAGAACTTTATTGCTTATAATAGAGATGTCACCTGCCATCAGATAAAGCCCTTGATCCAGGTTTTATGTGCAGCATTTATAATTGGGAACAGCATCTGACTCTCTCCTGAGATTAGCAGCACACTGATCAGTGCCAGACAGTTAATAAGTTCCACAAATTGCCTTTATGAGAAAGTCAGGACATTCAGTGGAAACCTGAGCTGTGCAAGAATCAGACAGGCAAGATACTTAAGGACACAAGAATCTGACAAGGGAAGAAGCACTTACAGATAAACTGAATAGCAAATGAAATATCATGTAGGAAGTTCAGACTGTTTAATAGCCTAGAAGGTTATTCATATGTGATGTTCTCAAGACAACAGTATGATGGTAAAGTACAATCTGTACTCATTTGAGTCTCTCCTAATTTCAGTAGAACAAAGAAATCAGAATTAAGTATAGGTTTAGTCACAGATGTTACAGAACTGAACCACTTTAAAGAAAACTTATGATCCCACCTTACAGTTTGGCTTCTGTTCAGATTTCCCATTTTAGAGGCTTCAGAAAAACAAACTGTTTATTTTAAATAATTTTATTGTAATTTTATATAATTTTAATATTTTAATAATGCTAATAATTTTTAAATTAAACATTTTTAAAACACCAGAAAGGCAAGGGCTGGCTGGTGGGACCCAGTCCATGCTTTTATTTCAAGGTTAACTCATTATTCTGCTTTGCACTGACACCAAATAGGAAATAATTTCATTTCTCTAGAAGTAACATCAGCAGCACAAAGCAGCTGGAAGCTGGAGGTAATCCTCATCATGAGGTCTGCAGTGGTCTGGGGTACATACTCCCCCTCCATATCAGTGGGTTTGAGTCAAACTCTGACAGGTACAGAAAATTGTCACCATCTAAGGAGTGCCCTGGGTGACAGAGCTGTGAGGGGCTGGTCTCTCTGTGAACACTGGCACCTGGATGTGCATAAATGGCATAGTGCAAATTCATTTGCTGGGTGGTCAGATGGGATATCCCCAGCACATAAAGTTCTGAGTCTCTGAGGCTGTTTTCCTTGTTAGACACAGGTCATGGTGTTAAATGTCTCTCATGAGAGCAGCCATGGCGTGGGATTTATTCCCAGCACCATTACCAGAAGACCAAAATTTTGTTTTCAAGGACAGTCCTTAACACCAAGCACAGTTGTTGCTTTAGTAACACTCTGGCTGGCCTTTGAAAAGCTGCTCCTGACCCAAGGACCCAGGCAGCTGCATTCCTGGAAAGTGTTAGATGGCTGTGTAATCCATCACAACAACCTCTTATTTCTACTTTCAGCATGCAGGCAGAGCAGGTGAACTTTAGCTAAAGGCTTGTACATAAAAGGAACACAGAGCACCCTCCTCTCCTATCTCAGGCTTTTCATGTAAAGCTTTTTTATTCCCCTGGACTTAGGACCATTTTGAAGTGCTACAAATTTTACCAGAATAAATCATTGAGCCCCCTCTAGCCCAACAGATCCTTCTTAGAGGTTAGTACAAAGAAAGTTAAAATGCTAAAGGGTAATTCTGCAACTTAGCCGAAAACCATGCAAAAACTCATTTATTATGTTTTACCTCTTTTAAATGGTTTCCTACAGCTGTGCTTTTTTGTTCCTTTTTATTTTAGCAGATCCCATCCTTGTGAGCAGTAATTGGATTCTTTTGCTTATTAGTGCAAGAGGTTAAAAATGATTACACTTTAATTATTAAAATAACAGAGACAATCTAATTTTTGCCAAAGGCAATAAATTGCGACTTTTGTATCAGTCGTTATTTCTCATTAATTTTGTTCATTGTTTTTTTATTAAAAAGAACTCCAGAAATGAATACATACTTATTAAATATTCTTTAATTTATTATGGGTAAGAAATTTCACTAGTTTCTAATAAGGGGAGGGTTCACCTAATCTCTTCTGACATAGAGACAAATAACAATTCCCCTTTCTCCAAAATTTTGAGTTGATGTCTACAAGGAATGTGCCAACTGCAAACTGATCCAATTCAGTGCAAAAGATATCTGAATCTTTATCAGATTCAGATTCTTCTACATTAGCTTGATTCCTTCTACCCTAGCTTGCAATTATTTTATTTTTAAGAAGACCACTACCAAAAAAAGGGAGCTGAAGTGTATCCTTTTGTAGTGTGAAGTACAAGAGCCTTTGAACATAACAAGGTGAAATATATTCATGGTTTTATCTTTGAACAACTTCATTTTCATGAGTGCTTTAAGTATGTGTCAGATACAATTTGTTTTTAATGAGTCCTTAATGAGCCTAATTACATCCTGCAATTCAAAAGCCTGTCTAATTTTCTCCCTAGTCAAAGTTGCCCATTTGTTTTTCTTACCCATTGTAATCAGAACAGTATTTACTGCCCTAATTCCCTGAATCATGAGTCTCTTGTTTGAGTCAGGTAGAATCTGTGATCCCTGGCTTGAAAAGCAGCAAGCAGTTGGCACAGATGCACCAGCTCTTGAACAAAAGGATCAGCCAGCACATTACCTGGAAGAACAGCCTCTTTTATGTCTTTTAATATCAGCGAAGAACACCTGATTACAGAAGTCAGAAAATAAACTGAGTTGGATGGGACCCTTAAAGGTCATGAATCCAACTCCCAGCCTTGCACGGCACCATCCCCAAGAGCCACCCCATGTGCCCAAGAGCATTGTACAAATGCTTCTTGAAACCTATCAGGTTCTGTGACCACTGCCCTGAGGAGCCTCTTCCAATGCCCAACCACCCTCTGGGTGAAGAACTTTTTTACTAATATTCAACCTACATCTCCCCTGATGCAACTTCAGGCTGTGATAGATGAGTGATGCAATCATTGACTCTCACAATTAAGAGACAAATATCATGTATATAGGTCAAGAAAAGTTTTATAGATTTATGGTTATGTTGTACCCCCTCACTTGGTTATCAAGGGACAGCTAGGGTTGGGACATCTGGGAGGGCTGGCTTGTCACTGTGGTGTCATCTGACCTCCATTCAGGATTTGAGGAGGAGATCTCCACCACTGGACAGTGAAGAAGGGGTTGATGGGCATAAGTTGGGAGGGGTTAAAGGGTGAAAAAGGGAAAACCTCCACTGTGAGGGGGCTGAGCACATGGTGGGGAAAGTCTTTTGCTCCCAGTGCTATAACCTTTTTTCTTAATTCAGTCTTCTGTTGTATTTTTGATAAGGTTTAATAAACCTTCCTGAACTATGGAAAGCGAGTAGTTATTTCTCACAATGCCATTGCATTGGCTCCTGTCACTGTCCCAGAGCAGAGATCAGTGCCTGTCCCTCCTGAGGGAGCTGTGACTGCAGTGAGGCCTCCCCTCAGTCTCCGCCAGGCTGAACAAACCAAGCGCCCTCAGCCGCTCCTACACGGCCTCCCCTCAAGGCCCCTCACTGTTGAATTTGCTGGGAATGTCCCGATGAAGGAAGTAGTGATGGATCTGACTCCATGTTCTCAGAAGGTTAATTTATTGTTTTATTATACTATATTATATTAAAGAATACTATACTAACTAAGGAATACAGAAAGGATACTTACTGAATGCTAAAAGCTAGTAATGAAAACTCGTGACTCTTTCCTGGGTCCCGACACAGCTTGGCCCTGATTGGCCAAAGAATCAAAACAACTCGCACCAGAATCCAATGAAACAATCACCTGTGGGTAAAAATCTTCCAAACATGAGCAAAACACAGGAGAAGCAAATGAGATAAAAAAATGTTTTCCTTTCTCTGAGGCTTCTCAGCTTCCCAGGAGAAAAATCCTGGGTGAAGGGATTTTTTTCAGAGAATGTGAATGCTACACCTCACCGTCTTTGTTGCCCTCTTATGGACTCCAATAGCTTCATGTCTTTTTTATATTGTGGCACCCAAAACTGCCCCCAGCACTCAAGGTGAGGCCCTGGCTGCCAGGGCACTGCTGGCTCAGGTTAAACTTGCCGTGACCAGGCCCCCAGGTCCCTTTGTGTGGCACTGCTTTACAGCACCTCATTCTATACCAGCTTGTTTGATTTTCTCTTTTCTCTTACTGGCTGGAATTGCCGTTTTGAAGTGTAGCAACATAAGCACATTTTCAAGCAATGGTGAAAAGCAGCAGCCAAACCAAATGGAAACTGCTCATAATATCTGTGACCACACTTGTGGCCTCTCTGTGTGAAACTGAAGGGTCTTCTCATAGGCTGTGAAGTAGCACTTTGCAGCCTCCACAGCAATCGAGTAGATACACCAACCGCAGGGTTAGAAATGGGATAATCTCAAAAACTTGAGTTTCTCTAGCTGAAACACAGTAGAAAATAAGTAATTTATTGTGTTCAACTGAGGATGAATGCAGAGTTTTAGACTTGCAACAAAAGTAAGGAAAAAAATCAATGTAGTATACAAATGAAGAACTGGAGCATAATGAATATTTTGCAGAAAAAAAAGTCATGTAAAATAGAAAACGTAAATTAAACACGAGAAAAAAGAAAATAGTGACAAAAAAAAAAAGACAGGGAAACATTAATTTTACTGCAGAGATTGTACAAGGCTTCTGATATAAGTGAAAACAGATTTTTATCTGTAAAATTTTGGAATAGATCAGTAGTGTTAATGCTGCTGTTATACTGATGTAAATCATTATGGAGGTTAGTCTCTTAAGTCCTAACTCAACATACATTAAAGTTATTCAGAAAGATTACTTGAAGAGACATCTGGATTGAAGTATCTCAGTACATAAACTACACTCAGGTAAAAATAAAAAGTAAAAAAGTATGATTTGCTTAAGAAATTGGGGAATCTCTCTGGGCTAAAAGAGATAAAGAAATAAAAAGAAAATTATGTAATTTGTCTTTGGCAGGAAAGGAACAAGTGAAATGACACCAATTTATCTTGAAAGAAACAAAAATGGAAGTAGGAGAAGGCATGAAAAGGCATGAACAAGAATTTTGACTAAAACTCTATCAGTTTTTCCCTAGGCTAAAAATAAATTGCTAAATAAGCACATTAAAACGTTCACATCTTTTTCTGAAGAAGGAAATAATCCTCATTTCACAGATAAGTGAGCAGAGGGGATGCAGGCTCAAACAAGGGAGGTATTGATGCTTTAGTATGTCTCCCACCAAGAATAAAATTCTCCAAGTCCTGTTTATCTGCATTGCCCTGGAGTATTTGAGCTGCTGGTGCTGAAGTTGTGCTTGCAGTGTGCCCAGAAGGGCTTCCCAGGGCTGAGCACAACCAAACCCTGCTGGAATTACAGGAGGGGTGGGTGTGGTGTTTGTGAGGGTCCCCAGGATGAGGTAAGAGGTGAGAATTTGACTCCATGGTCTCAGAAGGCTGATTTATTATAATATTATTTTGTATTATATTGTGTTATATTGCATTATATTGTATTGTAATATGATATTATATTATATGATGTTATATTATATTATATTATATTATATTATTTATATTATATGATGTTATATAATGTGATATGATATGATATTATGCTATAATGTATAATATAATAGAATATATTATATTATGCTAAAACTACAAAAGAAAGAGAAAGGTTACATCAGAAGTCTTAGAAAGAATGATAATGAAAGCTCGTGACTGACTCCTCAGAGTCTGACACAGCTGGACTGTGATTGGTCATTAATAAAAAAAAAACCAATTCACATGGAACCAATCAAACATGCACCTGTTGGTAAACAATGTCCAGATCACATTCCAAAACAATCCGATAATTATTGTTTTCATTCCTCTCTGAGGCTTCTCAGCTTCCCAGGAGAAAATTCTGGGCAAGGTGGATTTTTCAGAAAAATATCAAGGTGGGTGCTCTTCTGATGGCCTCATGCCCTGGGCTTCATTTCTCAGAAGTCCTCAGGGATCCCTCCTGTGTCAGAGAGCCAACACTGCCCAAGACACCAAAGGAGCATTTGCTGCTGGTTCCTTGTTTTTTTCCCTGTAGTTCAAAGACTGTCAGGAAAAACCAGGCCTGGGTCTCATCTGAATCCTCACCTGTCTCAGACTGGCAGTGGCCAAGCTGTGCAGTGTCCTGAGACAGGCTCTTTTTATTTTTCCACATCAGAATTGTTTCCTTTGCTTGAAATGATTAAAGATTCATCAGACTCAAGAGAGGGAAGAGGGAGTGCATGGATTTGCTCTCTCTCTGACCAAATAATTTAGACTCTAAACTCTAGTAAGGGAAATTTGGATTCCTGTTTCTGCTCTGGATGACTACTTCAGTTTTTGTTTCCCACATTTTTTATTCAGTTTCTAGAAATCATGTTTTCTCCAAGTTTTGTTTGTCAATATCAACTGCTGGATATTGGCCCCAGGAATTAATGGGCAAAAAAAAAAAATCCTTCATGAATGCTGCCCTCATATATCTGATCTAAACCCACTGAAATCAGACTTGATGTGTCTATCTGCTTGTTAAATAAGTTTACCCAGCTGCAGCCTGTGATGATGCAGTCAACCAGAGGAAGCCAGTAAATCTGAGTTAACACAGTGTGCCTAACATATTTTTCCTGACTGCTGGCTTGATGCCTATCAGTCAGGAAAAAGCATTCTGAACCTGAATACTCTGTTTCTTTTGTTTTTTATCAGTGTGAGCTCATAGCACAATAAGAAATTAACATTATATATAACGTGTTGATTTGGATCTAAATCTATTATTAAATATTTTTTTTTAAAAAAAGGCAAAACATCCTCCAAACCAAATCCAGAAATTATTGCCAAACCTTCCCTTTACTTCCAAGGGTGGGATGTGATCCCTGAGAGGTACTCACCAGATGGTTAGAGTTTGGAAAAAGTGACTCTAGCAGATCAGTCTTCCTGAAAAGCTTTAATTAGAATATAAATTTAGAGGCCACAGTGTCATTGTGATAGAAGAACCTCACTGAGAGGCACAGCCTTGGGCGTTCTTAGTGGGGATCACAAAATGTTTGTTTTGCACAGTCTACTCTAGTCTGGAGGGTGTGACAGGAAGTGTAGGCACTGGTATTTTAAAGAAAAGAAACCTTCTCCTGTTCTTTTTTATTTACCACCCTTACACCTATAGGCTGCAAACAGCTTTAAGATTCAGCATGGGATACAGGCCTGTTTGTTAGAATCAAGCCTGTAACAGCTTTGTTCATTCCATCAAAGCCCTTCATTCCAGAAATTTGCTGACTGGTATTCAGCAAGCTTGAAAGATAGATGCAAAGAGTCATAAATACATGTTTGGAAGGGACCTGGCAAAGATGTCTAATCCAATTGCTTGCCACAAGGCAAGATCAAATGCAGCAAAAGTATTTCTGACAGATGTTTATCCAGTCTATTCATGGGAATGGCAGTGATGGATGTCGTAGAGTGTCTCAAGGCAAAGTGTTCCCAAGACAAAGAAGAAAATGTTCTAGGACTAGGAGCTAAATGATGGCTGCTTGAGAGCCTTGTTATCTTGATTTACATTAATATACATATCATCCATAGGGTGTGGAATTATACCTCCTGCACGATGTCCTGGCAACTGGAGATGTATATGGTGAATCATCTGGTGAATCATTTTCAGTTAACTGCTCTTATAAAATCTAAAATCTTGCTGTGTGGCAGTGTGGTTTAAGGAACACTGTCTTAGGGATGCTATCTTTAGCCATTTTAAGAATACATGACGGCATCTTCAAATACATCCAAGGGTTTTGACCACAGATGCCATTAAAAGTTAGGAGACTTTGCATTCTGAAAGTTGCATGCACACTTTAGAAAGGTGCAAATATCACTCTGCCATTTCATTAAAAAATATTATTATTGAAGGTATAAACCACAGTGCTGCTTAGTATTCCTAAGTACTTACTGAAAATGTGGTGTTACGCTAAAGTGAGTATGCTCATGAAATTAAATCAAACAAACATATCACAGGTTGATGTGTATGGGGATTTCACTGCATGTTTTCCTTTGTCTAGTTTCAAATACCTACTTTGTGCATATTTGAAAGTAGAAAAAGACGATAATGATTCAACTTATCTTCCATGGCCTCAAAGAGAAACCAGTTTGAGACAAAATTTTAAAATAAAATTAATGACTTCTAGAGGATTTTTTCCAAAATATTTAAAATATTCAGATCATCTGTTTAGATTTTTTATGAAGTCAAACTCTCCAATTTTTTTACCTCTGTGGGGCTCTGCAGCATTATGAACCTTTGTAACAAATGGCTAAGCTTAAACCAGAAGTTAATCCAAAGGTGTGCTTTGAGGGTACCACACTGAACACCTAGATTGTTGAAAATGCCCCTTACCCAAAGAAAATTAAATATTTAATGATATATTAACATTTTCTGATCCTGAGGTGTATTGAAGACATAAGTTAGTGAGAGTAGAATTTTCAGGGCAACGCAACTGCTTTTGAACACTTTTTGGGGTTTCTCTAGAAACTACTAATTTCACAGTATGTGTTTAATGATACAATCTGAACTTAGCAACTAAGAAAACATGGGAAAAACATCTGGTTTCCCTACTAAAAATACAGGAAACAGAAAAAGATAGTTTTATTCAGCTCTCTTAATGACACCTTTAGTCCAGTATGACTAGGTGTAGAAAGGAGCAGTGATAACAGGACTTAAAAGACATTATTCCTCCGTCATTGTGCTTTTATCTTCTATTGCTTGTAAGATTTTTTTTTCAAACATATACAAAACAGTGAACAGCAACACTTTTATGAAATTGCTTTCAATGCATAAGATGCACTCTCATTCACAGTCTTTTTGGAAAAGGAGAAGTGTCTCTAAGTTTGAAAGGATTCAAAATCATAAAAAAAATGCACGAATTTAAGTATTAGCTCAGCTCTTGCTAAAAATAATAATTTTTTAAAAAATGAATAGTATTTCCCATAGCTATAACTGTTATTTTTTAGCTGTACTGTAACTTTTTTTTTGGCTGGATTTTTTTTCCTCTTTTTACTTTTTTTTAAGTGAATTACAAAGTATTTTTATTGCTTGATTTACTACAGAAGAGAGTATAATTCCTCTTTGAACCTCCTGTTTGTGTTTTGCTGTACCATCCTTCACTGCTAATGAAATCACAGGATCCGTAGGAGCCACAGGAGGATTCAGGGGCATCATGGACAGTCAGGAGGATGAAACATTAACTTCTCCTGTGTATAAAACCCTGTGCTGAGAAATGAGAGCAGAATGACAGACTCATTGAAAGGTCATTATGGATACCCTCACTTCTGGAAAACATTCAACATTTTTCATTCACTGAGAAGAGACACTAAATCATTCCTGTCTCACAGTCCTGCTTTGCTTATAAAGTTCTTTCCAAGACATGCACACTAGCAAGGTAAAGTGAATTTGAGGGTCTGTCTTACAATCCCCTAATAAATAAGCAAGTTCAGCCATCCAAGAAATGTTGATTTTTCTATCATTCTAATTCTCCACAATATCACAAGCACTGTATGTTCCTCAACAAATCATGTCCTTCCCTGAGAAAGCATTTTATTTAAGTGGACATGTTTTCATAAGATATCTTCTTTTCATACAGCAGTCCTAGGTCACAACATCACAAATTCTTAAATGTCAGGACTTTTTTGAGCTAAAGACCTAGATTTTTGAAACCAAGTTGTGCAGGCACCTTAAGAAAAGTTCTGCTTTCTCTGGTGGAAGCTTGCATAACTCCAAATTTAATAAAAAATTTCTTAGCCCTGCTGATAGCCATCTTTGGGGCACTCTAATCATAAAACAGAAAAAACAGCTATCTCTAGAAGTTTGAGCTGGATGGGCACAGCAGAATTTCTGTGCAATTTAAGAAGGTTAGCCTATTTATTATTTTTGTAACAGAAGGGCAGCCTTTAAATCTGTCAGGTAAATATGTTGGCAGGAGTTTTAGTTGAAGAGACACCACATTTTCTTCAGAATAAAATAAGCCTCTATCATGCTAAGCTCTGCAGTGTAGATGGCTACAAAATGTGTGTTTGTTGGACAATTACAGGAGCTACAGAGAGCTCCATTCTGTGGACAGTAGGGCTGAGCTGTAGCTTGCAATCGGGGATCAGCTCTCTGCCTCACTGGGTTCCCTCCCTCTTCCATGTCACTAACTAGGAGCTCAAGTGTACTTAGATGAGACCAAAGCACTGAATTATAGAAAAGGGAACTGTCTTGCTGAAGGAGAAACCATGCATTAAAGATATGGTGCTATTCAGGTTCTCATCTTGCACAGTTTCACTGAACTTTAAATACTTTTGAATACATTTACACTTTGATTTTTCAAAGGCATTCTTCCTTTGAGCCTCTGTTCTTTTTTATCTTTCGGTCTTGGGAACTCCTGTACTTACTCTAATTTTTTGTGCCCTTGTCATTCCTTCCTCTTTGTGAAAAATTTCAGGGATATGCCACACATAGTCACAAATACTAATAAGTGCAATATTATCTTTCCTTTATGTCTAACTCTATTCCAAAGCAGCTGCAGTGTCATAACTGATCAGGGACATTTGATTGCTATAACAGTATGATAAACAGTTGGGAAATATTGAACTTTTATTGCAGTGATTGTATTCTAATAACATATTTCTGTGCTATACTTGCTAAAGGGATTAAGTAATATTGATAATACTGTTTTAAGAAGGTTGAGATGAATTTATATATAATCTTATTCTAAAGAGGCATCTCAAGAGTCATTTATAATTGAGGGGAATTTGGGGTGAAGGAGACATTTGGGGAGAAGCCAGTGAAAAGTAACTGAAGATTTTAATTTTTTCTTCTGTACCATAGCAATATCAGGAAAATAGAACAGAGCTAATTCCTGGACTTGTTCTAGCAGGCACTACATTAAGCCCACTGTAATTCAGATATAAACTCCAGTCTGTGGAGGATAGGACTTTTAGTACCTTTTTCAGGCTACCTGGAGTGTTTCACAATGTTCAATGGTTGCTTTATTAAAAGGAATCCTCAAAGTTGTTTCTGAGAAATGCATGAGACTTTATGTAGTCATTCACTACAGGCTATTCCACTGGGAGATCAGCAAGTATCCTTCAGGCATCTCTTTTAACAACACTTTCTAGAGAACCCAGCCTCTTAGAAAATATATTTTATTCATGGATTATCATGTTTCCAAGTTTCAAATATTTATAGAACTCATAATCCAATGTTGTCCTTACTGTAGTGTGTGATACAAGTGTTTAATGAGGAAGTGTGGACATATTTATACAAAAATAATATCAGGTCTTTCCTTGAGTAGTTTTGGATTTCTGTACTGAGTAAACTGCAATGAGTACAGGGACTTTTTTGGTCTGCTTCATTCTACTTTTTCCCTTCATTTAGTTTTTGATTAACTTTCAGGTTTTCAGCACCAAAAATTCTCAAGACAGCATTATGGTTGAAAGCAGTCTTCAATATACTTATAAAATGCTATTTTTGTGCTTGCAGGTATTTCTCAGGATGCATGAATGGAACCAGTTTGTCCCTTCTTCTAAGTACAGGATTCTTTCAGGAACATCACACATTTTCATATATTCTGAAAGACAATCCAAAACAGGCACCCTGGCTCTTCAGTTTGCAGACATACACAAGCCAATACACCTAATTAATTCCTCATTAACCTTTGTGTTGGAGAGGTAGATACACAATGATTAGGAAATAGAAAGAAAGGAGTTATACATATACAGAAATTTAATTTTCTAGGTACATTTTGGAACAACCAGACAACTGTAATAGGCTTTTGAGGGGATGCAAAAATAGATATTTCAATATAAGCAGGAGGTAGTAAGACTGACTGTTTCAATCTGAAGAGGGAAACGTATATTTGAAATTAAGAGGGTTTCAAATTCATCAGTAGTGAGCAAAAATTCAGCTTGTAATCAAGGGTAAGGAAACTCCCAAACTGTTGGAATGAATATAAGTAATATGTTGTAATGATGAATAATGGGAAAGTTAAAGTGGTCAGTGTTATTTTCTGAGGAACTATACCAAGAAAACCTTGAAATGTTTGACAGGATGAAGAGCAAAAAGGAGTCAGCTTCCCATATCTGGTTTATGGGACCAAGAGACGGAGAAACAGTGAGAGCAGAGAGCATAGTTTATTTCTGATGCTTCTTAAGCTTCCCCTTCACATTTTCATTTATTATACCCTGAGAATGTGTCAAAGCTTTGTAAACATCCAAAGAAAGGCTGTAGGGGAAGGTGCAAGACAGGAAAGAAAGATCTTGAGGAGAGTAATAAAACAGAATGCTGTCCTTGAAAAAAACCAAACCAGTGAATATATCTTTGTTTAATAGATATTTGCATATTGGTCAAAGTCAAGAGGAAAAAATGCCATTTTATGCCTAAAGGTTGCATATAAAAATCCCATCTGCCAGTCTTGCTCATTTCTATTCCCCTCACTTTCCCACACACTTCTTCATGTAAATCCTTTATGGATGAACCTTACAGGGATTAAAATTTTGCACACAAAACAATCTCATCTTCTGAAGAATGAAATTTTATATAGCCAAACAAGAATTAGACGGACAGTTATAATTTTTTAAGCTCTTATTGACCTTGTTGACATGTGTAGTGGGTTTCATAATTTCAGTAGAAAAACAGAAAACTAAAATCCCAGAGGAAGAGATAATTTTGACCTTTCCTTCATGGATATATTTTGCTCTTTCTAGAAGATGCAATCTAAATACCAGTAAAACTAGCAGCTGAATTTTTTTAACAAAAATTGCTCCAGCTGTGAAGCTTTGTGGTCACATCATTAGGATTAACTTGTGATGTAAATGCTATCTTGCAGCTCAGTTATCTGCCACTAAATATTGAATGCTTCTCTGTGGAAACCATTTTATTACTTGCCTAAATATTTCATTCAGAACACTCATCTTAACAACTGACTGTTGGAAAACACAGGAAGAGCCTGGAAAAGTCCAATGGAAAAAACCAAACCCAAACAAAACAAAAGAAAAATGAGACCAAAAGATAAATGCAGCCAAAGCTTTATGACCTTTTTGAATCTCCAGTATTTAGAACAAAGTAGGTCAAATGAGGAAAATTTAGGGATGAAAGATATCTGACAAGATATACTGACAAGGGTGATCATCCTATGTAGCAGTTGGATGTTGAATAATTTCTCCAGTGGATCTTATGACAGCAACAATGGTGGCATGGACATTTCCCACTGCAGTTTCCCATTTTTTCCATAAATGTGGAGGGGTGGACTGCAGTAAATGGAATCAGTGCAGAATATCAGCTGAACCAGTCAGCAAACTTCTTGGAGGGCTCACCAGAGGGTTCCACACGTTGCTGTAATGTCCCCAGTGCAGAGCTGGGGCAATAGCAATGGCACTGCCCAGTGCAATGAACACAGAATATTACCCACCACTCTTCAGCCTCCTATGGGACAAAGTAAAGATGCACTGCTTGATTGTTTCCACTCTAGTCTGTTCAAGTTATTTCAATAGGTAGAACATTCCTGTCCATCCACTCAGTTCTAAGTGACTCAAACAGCAGATACTCTGAGATAGAAGTACTGACTGTCTAAGGAATTATTTTTACAGACAAAATTATTGATTCAGAAGCAAATAAGGTTTCATTGACCAGGAAGAAAAATAAGTCCTCATTCACAAGTATTTTCAAAGACAAATCCCTTCTTACTTACCTTTCGTAATGAAGTTTGTTTTAGTAAGACATTTTTGTTGCCTTCTCTCTAACCCTACATTTATTTATTAGCTCTTCTCCATAATCATTCATTCATGGCCAGTTTTAGGGCTATTTGCACATGGAAGATAAAAATATATTAGGATTCTTGGTCCTAGTTAACTGCAATTGGTTCCACTGCAATTTCTGCATGCAAAAATTTGCAGCCTGTGAGCCCCTGCTCCTCTTGTATATAAAAAGAACAGCAGGAAATATTGGCACTTGTTTTGGATCATGAAACTTGAACAACAGTGAGTTGTACCCATTCTATCAACAAATCCTAGAGAGCTGGATTTAGGGCCATACCCATCTGTAACTTCTCTGTTATCCTTTCATCAATCAAAGAAGAGCTAACCAAATAATTATTTCCCTATCTTCTGAACTGCCTTGCAACATGCAATATAGTTATTTGTATCAGATCAAATTCACTCCTGCCACCTGAAAAAAAAAAAGATGACTGGTACAGCACTGTGTAAGTTCAGATCCATATAATTGAAATTCTGCTATGCATTGGCCTGAAAATTTGACCTATGAAGTAGGCAGGGAAAATTGCATTTGCTTCAAAGACAACCACAGTAAACAAGCACAATGGCTTTTCAGATTTTATTGGATGCAGCTATTATCTGTTTAATGGGGTTTCAGATATGTTGGGTAGCTGCAAGTGTAAATGAGACAGTTAAAACACTCAAAGGCTTTGAGTATTGTAATTACACAGGCTACTTATTACCCACATTTTGATTATTTCTCTGAATCATTGTCAAGAACAAAAATAATAGTGGTAGTATTAATAATCCAGCTGGGAATCATTCTTTGATGTTCTTTATGTGGATAATTAGGAGAACATAAAATAAATCCTACTTCTGGCATATCTTCCAGCAGTGTCTGTTTACATCTGAAACTGTGAATGCATGTTGGATCTGTCAACAGTAGCTGCCTTGGAGAATATGTTTCACACAAACAATGAAGGAAAATGGCCTGAATGACTTGAAAAGAGGCTTAACCTTTGTCTAATGGATGGGTCAATGACAGGGTATGGCTTGAATAATGTCTTACTCATTATTTTTATTCTATCTAAAAAGCTGGAAAATTCTGGGATGCCAAACTGTTATGTGTAGATCATATATTTTTTTAAAAAAATGAGAGCTCATTCCACATGGAAACTGGGAAAGCAGGTACACTGAGGTAGAAATACCCCTCTGAATCTCTCCCTCATACTGCTGGAGGAGTGAGCAAGCATTTGTGTGGCTGAGCTGCCAACTGGGGTTGCCATGCAGCAGTCAGGCAGCATTGTCATCACACAGACAAAAAACTGCTTGGTAGTCCCTCCATTATCTGTCCATTAGCTCCACTTTGGAAGCTGACTTCATGGATTTTTCCTGTTGTGAATATAGCAGTGGGTGTGCAGGAGAGAAATGGTTTAAGTCAGAGCCACCAGATGGGAAAAGAGATGTTCAGGACATTCAAAATAACACAGAAATGAGAATCTGAAGCCCAATGTAAAGTTAAGCAGTACCTGTTGGATATTATAGATCTAAATTACATTTCCTTACACTGATCCAATTGCAAGCCACCTCCAATTTCCAGCTGGATACAAATGTTTTCAGTGTTGGTATTGTTTCACCATCTAAATTAATATCCCTGTTTGAAACTTTTTCCTCTATTGATTTTTTTTTCCTGTTATGACACATTGATGACACACCACATTATATTTTTACCTGCTAGAAAAACAGGTTTCTATCCAGCAGGCTCTATAACCTTTTTTTAGGGCTCTTTCTGTTACAAATAACCCCTTCAAGCAAGCTTCAGTGTATGGTCTGTATTTGTAGGTTGAAGCACTTTCTCCTTTTAGGAAAATCTAATTTAGGTTTTACCTGGCTCACAAGATGGATAAGGCTCCCAGGGGTAAATCCTCCCTGATCTAAATAGCTGGGTACAAACAGCCACATGTGTGGAAGGGAGAGAATGCTGGACAGAGAAAATCAGAGAGGAATATTTTGAGTGGTTCCTAATGGATTTTCTGTTTAAAGTTGAAACTTGTGTTTGGTTCTGAAAATGCTTTAGCTTGTAATGATTCTCTCAAGAAATGTAACAGCTCCTCTGAAAGCAGCATTTTAATCCCCACTCTTGCTTTTCATGCCAAGTAACCATAAGGTGGAAAGCTGTGGTGGCCTCAGAATGCCTGTAACCTCAGAATGTCTGATACTGATCTTGCTCCACATTTGAATGCATTCCTTGAGACAAATGAAAGAAACAGAACTGTGGGACACCAACTGAGTTATGTGACTTCACCTCATGGAGTAATATTTACTTTTTGTGTTACACGGGGAAAAATGCATTTGAAATCAAGGCAGTGCTCCTTTCATTTAGCTGCTGTGTGTAAATGAATGCTGCAGGTTAAAATATGCAGGTCTATGTGGAAATATGTAACAGAAAAAGTCCAATAATTTAGGATATATAAATAATACAGATTTCCAAAGTAAGTGACATTTTACCACAGCCAATAACAAACCATCCTCCCTCTATCAGAGTTTTTCATCCAGTGTGTATGGATTGATGGCAGAGCCACATTGGAACAACACCACTCTGTTTATGATCCTTGCTGCATTCTCAAGAACCTTTGCATTACAGCTACAGCAAAGATCATGCATTCATTTCAGGAGGGAATCTCCCAGTGGTCTCCTTTAGCTGTATTTTGGTTCACTTCACACAGCAGTCTCAAAGCACAAAACCTGTGTTCCTTCTGGATGAAATTAAACTGGATGATGTGTCCAGGAGAAAACTTAGTGCATCCCAGCTGCTAAGGGAATTTCAGTCTCATGTTCTTCTCTGCAGAGCTAATTTAAAGGAAAAAAACCTCATGGGGAAATGGAAGGGCTGTGTATGCAAAAGGAAAACTGATTGTTTGAAGAAGGTGGATTGAACAGACTAGATTCATAAAGGCTTAGGGGGATGTGCATACCATTTATTTCAGTGAGCTTTAAGATGCTAAATATCTCCCTGAATCAGGGCTGAAGGATTTGTAACCTTATGCAGCTGCTGTACCCTTTGGTTCTCCAAACCATCATACCAACACAGAGGAGGAGCTGCATCTGCTACACCACACTGCTGAATGTGGTGCTGCCCTCTGGAACAACTCAGTGACACATTTTTTCTATTCCTTTTTATTCCATTTACACACAATCCCTTCAGAGTCCTCCTTGAGACTGGTGTCAATCACTGTGTACAAGCAAAGGTGCAGAGTTTAAACTCTCAGAGACTGCTGATAACTCCTGATAACTTCCCATCTGTTTGCAGTCAATTCTTAGTGTGCTCTTGTAAAGGGCAAAAAGCAGCAGACAGAGTTACTACTTTTGTTTCTACTCTGTCTCAGTACTCAGAAGGCTTTACAAGGGTCTTCCTCTCTAATTTATGACAGCATCTGGGCTGTAGAAGGCTGAGTTTGTCTGAACTACCTGTTACTCACAACAGGATGGGTCAGCATGAACAGAAGGGTTCATGTTCACTTGACCTATTAACCCTCTCATAACAAAATATCTGATTTCAGTAAAAAAATGAGGAGATCTGCACAGCCATCCAAATAGCAAATGTTTTCTGGCAAAATGAGAGAGAGCAAAGTGGCACACATGTTTTATGGAGACCTAATGTTATGTTTGGAATTGTCAGCTCTAACCAATAGAGTGTTTAGCAGTAACCTCCTCAGGATGATGATGAGGTGATTTCATTTAGATTGATTATTGCTAATTCTATGTAGCCTTATGTGGGGATATTTTGAAATAAAGTACGGAATGCACAAAGTACTTGACCCCTAAGTAGAGAAAGAAAAGGAGAAAACTTTGTATAAGGGCACATCCTTGTAATTCAGCTGCTGTGATTTTCTCGTGTTTTGTCAAGAATTAGTCAGGGTAAAGAGAAAAGTGCATCCTACAACAATAGCTGTTTTATCTGGAGAAAGTCCCATCCTTTTTTCCTTGAATGAATTCCCATATCTTGTGTTCTAATCCAAACACTGATTAGCAATGTTCTAGCTCTTGTTTGTTTGTTGCTTTTTGGCAGACATTGTGGCTTTCATACTTTGTTCCTTAATTACTTGCCATTTCACCCCCTGATTGTTTTCAAGACTCTCTCAGCACAGCTTCCACAAAAGATCCATTTTCACAGTGTCTTCTAAAGTATTATTTATATGTTTGCTGCCAGGCAATCTGGCCGCTTTGCAAAGCCTTTTTCTTGTATCAGAAATAAAGCTGGCTGCTGAAACACAGAAAATATTTCTTATACTTCATGAATGTACTGTGAGAAGAGCTCTTCTACTGCTTGGCACTAGGTCTCCTAACTCTGGCCACTTTTGAGGATTCTGAATTCCAGTAATGTGAATGGAGCCTTTCTTCCTGAAGAAGAGAGAGGTTCTTGAGACACAAGGCAGCAGAATAATAGTCCTGTGTCACCCTTTCATGCTCAGGTGTAAACTATATGAAAGTTGGGTTCAGTCCATGGTTAAAGATCACAAAAGGGCATGCTAGCCAGTCTTGTAAGAGGGGAATCTTGCCAAACCCAAAAGGTGTTCTCCTCTTTCTCATTCCCTTTACAATGGCAGGAGCAGAAAGTCCTTCCCTTTGGTGATGTGCTCCAGCATTACAGCCAGGCTTGCCTCTATTCCTGTCCTACAGGAGCAGCAGGATCTTGCCCAGGTTCCTTCTTTCTCATCTGCTTTCACAGAAGGATAGCAGAGGGAGGAAGTTGGTTCACAAACTGCATTCCTCTGGTGACCAAAATGTGATCAGGTGTGAAAAAAGCATGTTGAGGGTTGGAGTCCTGTACTGCAGCAGAAGAGAGAAGAGAGAAGAGAGATGAGAGAAGAGAGAAGAGAGAAGAGAGAAGAGAGAAGAGAGAAGAGAGAAGAGAGAAGGGAGAAGAGAGATCCTTTGGTGAGCAGCCCCTAAAACACCCCAGATATTCTCCCATCTCCTCTCCCAAGCTACCAGCACTTGCTCTGTTTCTAGGAAGATGGGCAGACATAACCAGCAGTATTGCAATGGTGGCAGCTATAACTGTCCATGAAATTCAACAGGGTCATAGGAAAAATGAAGAGCAAATAAGAGCAAAAATGCATTTTCTGCGGTATAACTTTAAAATTACCATATTGGACCAAGACATTTAGGGATAACTAGAGACTGAGTATACTAATACCCACTCAATGAGGTACAGTTGAAGGACGATGCACAGTCATCAAACCTTTGCAATGAATGAAGATATTTGATTCAGTGGGAACTAGAACATAGATAAGTGCATTGTGTATCACATTGCATATCCCTAAGTGGAATGTCTATCCCTACATGACTAAGGAAGTCATTCCCCTCAAGCATCCCTGATCTTTTCTTTATGAATGTTCTGTGCAGGAATAACTTACAGACCTTCATAATGTTGTGAGTGCTGTTGAAAAATGAGATAAATTATTTTTGCAGTGAAGGACTGTTCTAAAAAATAACAAAACAGTCTTAGCATCATAAATCAAGAAAGTGTTGAACCTGATGACATAATCATGGGTCAATCTGTTAATATTATACTTAACATATCCTTCCTGTGATTTTCTCAGAACAGTTTTCACTGAATAAGAGTTGGCTCCACATTTGGTTGTATTCAAATGACTGACCTCAAGAGTGTGAGGATTTTGCTAATGGCTGAATAAATAATTCAGAACAGTCAGTATGAAAACAGTCATGGACTCTTCACTCCTTTGCTGCTCTTTATTCTAAGAAGGAAAAGCAAAAGGATGTGATAAAAATGGATTCTGATGACTCTCTGAGTGAGAGTAGGTCATAATTTCAAGTATTTTAATTTCTAAAACTTGACATTAAAATAAACATGTCCTTCAATTCAGGAATTGATTGGTTCTTTCCACTGACTACAAGACTGGAGGTGTGGATAAAAAAGTACATATTTTTCCCTGATTCAAAATACTGTTGTATGATAGAGTGATATGTAATTGTAAATGCTACTTAAATAAGAGGAATTTCACATATTCTATCAATCTTCTGGCTTCAGGGACAGTGATCTTTCTTGCATGGATGTGAGCTGCAATGGCAGCTCTGAGCACAAGCAGGCAGCAGAAAGAGACACAGGCAGATTTTGGCCCAGTTCTTTGGTAAATCACATAACACCAGCACCACTGAGCTAAGGCAAGGCAAGCAGCAGGCTACAGCTGATCTCCATGTGTCACACAGAATCCACTGAACTTTCCCAACAATGCATTTAATCTCATCAATCTGCTCAGAGATTATGTCACTCCTCCCTGGCCAACTATCAACCAATATTGAATTCTTCCTATCACAGCCAAAGCTCTCCTGAGGTTTGTCCCCACTCATTTTACTGTATTTATTAATTCCACATGTTCACTTTTTTTAAGTGAACATGTGGAAGTAATAAATATCCACATTTTTTTAAAATATCAATTGCACAGGTGCATTTCCTCACAGCAAATGAAAAATAAAATACCCTTTGTCCAGAAACCAAAGCAGACCATGCAGCAGACTCCAATTTAGTGTGAACTTGGAGGTGAGCAGAACATGAGATTTATTCCAAGATAAATTAGTACTGTTTGTTACCTTCAAACAGTGCTTGAGTCCCAGTCATCAAAAATATATCTAATATCTGGCACTGAGAGCCAGGAGCGGCCATCTCACCATGCTAAAAGTGGCCCAACCTAATCCCTCACTGATTTACAAACAACCAAATTCATCATTTCTTGTCATGCTGCTGTCAAACAGCACACCAAGGTGTGTGAAGAAGCAGAATTGGCTGCACTTTAGGAGCCCATCAGAATGGTATTGAGGGGAAATGTCACCTATTTTTCTTGTGTCCTTCTCTTGTCAAAACTGTAGTAATTCTGTCTTTTAAAGGATTGAAGGCTTACAGCAAATTCAGTCTCCAAGCTTAGCTTTCCATAGTGGCTGTCAAAGATATTTCCCAAACCACTCCAGTTTACACCCATGGAGCTACCAGGGGATATACGTTCACCACAGTAAAAATTTAGAGGGTTTAGTAGAACTGATTCACTGTATAGGTGAGAGAAACAGAACCATAGGGTCCAGTTTTGGTCCAGGAATCAACTTTGTCTATAAACCATCTCCATAAGTCTTATACCTTCCATGTCCTTCAGTTCAAACAGCTGATACATGTATTTAAACACAGCACTGTCCCAGAGACTGTGGTGATATGTCATAACTGTATTTTAATTATATAACTGTATTTTAAATCAGGCCTGTGTCATGACACTCCAAATATAAACACAGGTCTCATTATTTTCTTTCCCCTGGTTGGGATCATATTGGACTGGGGAAGGAAAATTTATACATTTGAATTTCTACAACTGTATGCCCAAGGTAGTGTGAGTGGAGTCCTGATTGTACTGAATTTATCCCATTGATTTCTTTAACCTGGGATTTCATAGCTCATGAAACAGTTGCTACAAAACATACATGGTAGAAATAGTAGAGATCTTTCCTACCTTTAAACTTCTCTTAAAATAAAAAAAAAATAGGCATTATCGACTTTATAGGAGAAAAGCATAATGGCAAATTGATATGCAAGCACACTTATGAGAAACCCTTAACTTGATTTGTCACAGCCTTTTTGTGTAGCATTTATGCATCTGATATTAATGGTGTTTTCTTTGTTGTATAAAAAGGGGAATTCAAAAAGAAATGTCCTTCAAATTTGTAAGCAGAGGGAATAGTTAAAAGAAAACATATTAGTAAGATAAATGCAAAACAAAAATTATTGAAAGTGTCTTCTGAATTTTGGGTTGATAGCTAAATAATTAAAATTCCCTTGGGATGAATTATTTGTCATTATTAATGTATCAGCAATTTGGCTAGAACTCACTGATGAGACATGCATAAAACCATCCTCATTTTCAAAATGAATCATTTCCTGCTGACATTGTCTGTCATCCCAGAGCAATGCAAACACTTCTGAAAAACAGAGAACGACATGCACACAGACACCCAAATCTGGCTTTGGCCATTGCTGGTTAATGAACCCTTCATGATTTTCCTCATCCTGACTTGGTTGATAAGAAATCCCTTATAATTTCTTATGGCTAAGTGCATCTTTTCTGTCAAAGATGTTTTGCCATCAGTATGTCTGATATAACTTTTTTTTATATCATCCCTTTCTGTTAACCAGGTTCCAACCTCTGTGCACTCCTTTATCCCTCAGCTAGCAGCTAACAAAAGTTTTGTTCTTGTTTTCCTGGTATATTCTACCCATTTCTGCAAAGAACTGCATTCACAGCTTTACCTTTTTCTCTATCTTGTTTGCTTTTCCTCTAACACACCACAAATTTCCAGTAAAACAGAGTCTGAATTCTTATTTACAATACATTTCCATCAGAGTGCCTTGGAGGAAATGAAAATCTGACCCTCTAAAGGCACTCCATAGGCAATGTTTCTGATGGGGAAATTTGATCTTTTCTTTCTGTTAAAGATTTGCATTGTGTTCATTTCAGTGGAAAGTGCATGGATATCAGCATTTATTGATAAAAAAAGATCACCTGCTTCCATGTTCCCTCCATAGAAATCAGATCTAAAATTGTCCCTTATTTCAAAGGGACATCAGACCTCCTCATGGCCTCACTTATAAATAATTATAAGATACTGGATTTTCTGTTAAGAGATAAAAAAGTTGTTGTTAATCTAATTGAACTTGAGCTCATTGACTATCACTATATCATTCTTAGAATGAATGAAACCCTGCAAAACCTCAGGAAAGAGAAGTGTGGTGGTGATTGAAGAACTATGAAGCACATTCCTGAGATAAAGACGCATTTTTCATCTAGACATATTAAAGAATACCAAATAAATATACAAAATCCCTTCCTACTGCTTTCAGGCTGAACACTGAAGAGACATTTTTCCATTTTATAAGCTGAAATGAAACTTGAAAACTTGTTGGGTGTGTCTATGCTGATTTGGAAAGGAATATTTTGATGTGGCTTCCATAGTGAAAGCCAAAGTAACATATTAATTCACCCTGGAGATGGAATTTTCACAGGCAAAACCAATTTGTGTGGATTGATTAATTTTCTCTTTGTGGTATGCCTTCAGTGTTCCGGCACACCAAGCCATTTAGAGGCAATTTGAGTATATTTTTCCCTCCTTGGAACATTTTGCCTGCTTCTGTGTTAGCCACAGGAAAGGAGGTTGGGGAGATGCTTCTTTTGCAAGAGTGCCACTAGAAAATGCTTAAAATAGGTCTTCATGCTTGCAGTGTCATATTCTCACAGTGAGCAAGACAAATCCTTATTTTTAGGGGCTAATAGAGGAAATCCCACCATGGATATTGTCTGAAGACTGAGATAAACCACCGTTTTCCTATTACAGGTGCCACATTAAAATTGGATGAATCCTGTAAATATTTAGATTTACAGAAAGATTCTGTCTCTCTGTGTTTGGATGATGGCTTCCACAGATATATTTGAAAATCCCGAAATGATGCCACAGTGCCTCAAACAGTCTCTGCATTAATGTCTGGTCATACATCAATTGCTTGAGCAGGCTGGATTACAGAAACAGCACAGACTCTGAACTGATAATTTCTTGCAGATAGAGGCTATGAAATGTTAATTACAGGACAGGAAAAACACTCTCCTTTATGTTATCACTTCTGCCTGGATGGCCCAGTGAGATAAGATATTGTTCTAAATTCAAATTAGTCAATGCAAAGCTGGATTTACATAGCCTTAGTGACTTAATGGGAGAGAAATGAGCTGATCCAGATAAAAAGCATGACACTCCTAATCTGTTTACGTACTGGAACAGATGGCAAAGCCACATTTGGTTTTACCTACAGCATCTCCAGCCACATTGTGTCCTTGCTGCCTGGGTACTGCTCCTGTTTGCTGGTCTGTGCCTGCCTTAACTCTGCAGCAAACACACAATGGGACCCTGTTTAACTTGTCAGTCAGGGCATTCAGTGGAGCTATTGACATTCAGCCAGGTGCCAATTCCCTTGTTTTAGTAGAAGTCATTATAATCTGGTACTTTTGAAGGGCACTTCTGCTTTTGGCAGCAATAGGTGGACTAATGTCAGCTTATTTCATGTCAGGAGAAATGCCAACGTATTAAGCAAGGCCTTGGATGATGCCATTCACTTCAAGTAACTGTGAGGTTCTTCTGCTACACACCTTGCAGAAAGACATTTCTGGAGTACATCTATAAGAAATATGTTATGCAAGGGGTTAAGATTTTGCTTTCTTTTTTTTTTTTTTTCTTTTTTTTCCTTTCCCTAGCAGTGCTGTTACAAAATCAAGTTTCAACCTCTTTGCTGACTGATGTCACATAAATCAACCTCTGAGTGGTAGTGTGACCTGACAGAAAGCTCATCGACAGCCAGGATGAGCCTTGGAGCAGCCTGATCTAGTGGGAGGAATTCCTGCTCATGGAAGAGGGGTGAAGCTATATGATCTTTATGGTCTCTTCCAACCCAAAACATTCTATGATTCTATTATTCATTTGGTGCTCTCATTAATACCATGAGATGGCATTTCCTTTAAATTATGTTTCATAAATCATTAATATTGCTACCTACTAATATTTTCTTCTATTAAGAAGAAGGCCCAAATGGGAACAGTGACCCACCTACTGCTGATTAAAGTCATTGATAATTTGGCTACAAAACTATGTAATATCTCATATTTTTGCCATTTAATATAACATTATGCATCTTCCCTGACTACCTGTACCATCTTATGTTAACATCACGTGTTCCATCATCAAACTGAATTAATAAGACCTTATACTGTATATTTGAAGTCTCAAAAGTTGTGTTCAACTCAAGTTTTCTACGTTGCAGTTAATCCACTCACCAATGAGCACTGTCAGTCAACAGTTCTGAAGGTTGGATTCAATATTGCCAAAATGCTGAGGAAATAAGACAGCAAGTGAGAACTCCTTAAACCATATGAAAATAAAATTTAGGGTAACTAACCCATAGTTATTTGAGGTTATTTGAGGTTATTTGAGGTTATTTGGGGTTATTTGAGGTTATTCAAGGCTATTTGAGGTTATTTGGGTTGTTTGAAAAACTCTGAGACAGAGTACAGTTAGAGTCTCTAGAAATAAATGCCTCCCAAGTTCATCTTTTGATTTTAACACCTCTACTACTAGATTCTGTCAAATTGTGATAAACTATTTATGTACCTTGAAAATTTAAGCTTGATTTGTTTGGTTTCAGATCAGTGGATTCCCTGCCTATTCTGGCTGAAATAGTGTATTTTCATTTCTGCATGCCCTCTGGCCAGGGTGGTTTCTCTTGTTCCCATTATCTGTAAAAGTGTCTTCCAAATGCTCATATTCCTTTTAGCATTCCCCTCAGTCTGTGAGCCTGCATCTTTAGCTCATTTCATTCAAATGACTCTGGAATTACCTCCTCTGTGTTCACCTTAAGTGACACAGCTTTGCATGTGTCTTCCTCTAATAAGGCTGCATCACTGTCAATTAGAGACAGCAGAACATGTGTTCAGAATGTTCCAGGACATCAACGTGATTGATGGCAGAAAACAAAGTGTACCAGTCCTAAAAAACCCCCAAAAAATTCCAATTAATCTGTTTTGAAAGCAAGTGAAAGATGTTTTTCCTCATACTATAGTGCTTAATCTATTCAAACAATAGGTTTAAAAAGTTTAATGATAAGGCATTAGTTGTTTTTATTCCTTCCATTTTTTTTCTTTTTTTTCTGATCAGCTATATGAGGAGATTTATTCAACATTCTCCACAGTAAGTCCATTTCAGACTTACTAATCACAAAATAATGGTGAAAATAATGAATGATTAGGGTTGTTTTTTCACAAAAAGGTAAATCATGTCCTGATTCAGACTCTTCAAACAACAAATCCTTAACTCCCATTTCCTGAGGACAGAGGTGCCCAAAGGATGATGGGAAGTAGTCATTTGAGAGATATTGAATATATTTGTTTTTTCCTAATCTAATGTCAAATAGCTCCTGGGAAACTGATAAAGTTTTGAACATGGTTAAGATTGCCAGAAGCTGTCCTTGATGGTTGGGTCTGTGTTAGTAAAAACTTTTGAAGGAAGCCACAAAGGGTCTGGAGTGTAAGAGATTCACTAAGATTGTTTTGTCTTTTAAACTTGAAAATCTTTTCTTATCTGACTGGACAGGTATCCATAGCAAGGCTAAAGCCTGCCATGCTGGTGGGATTGAGAAAACTAAAGTGGTGCCACTTTCCTTAGTGTTCACAGATAACCTACAGAGGATTAACCCTGTTGGTGCCCTTGGAGCAGTTTCCACTTCACAGATTCCTTTTTTTTTTTTGGGAATATGATTCTCCTGTGTGTGTTCAAAGCCTCTCTGGAGCCCCAGAGCTCCTGCTCTGTTACCAGCTCTGAGAGCATGGTGCCAGGTACCACAAGATCCAAGTGTTCCTGAGTTTTACTGCTTATAGAGCTGTCATGAATCCTCACTCAAGAATGTAAGTAATAAATGTAGGAAAAGAGAGCACTACAGCCATGACTGACAGTGAGTGTGAAATGCTCTTCTTCCAAAGAGCAGGAGAGCTGTCTGGCATTTGAAGGCTTGACTTTGCTGGCTCTACTGCATAAGATAAGAGCTTCAGCTTTGGAAATTGTATTGCCTGGGAAAATGAAATCGTTCCGAACACATCTTGAAAGGTAAAGAGCAGGCAACAAAGCAGTGAAAGAGAGAATAGTGAGAACTGCAATTCAAAGAAAAATACACACAGTATATGTTCTACTGTGGTTTAAGTATCAAAATATTTAAAAAATACTTATGAAATCAACTGCAGAAATATATTTCTCTCAGTACCAGAGCAAAATAGCATTGGGGTACAACCATGTGACAGCAAAAGAAGAAATCTGTAGACAAGCTGTTTTCTTTCCCTGTCCTGAAAATGCTTCTTAGAGAAAATGGAAGGCTTGACAGAAACATGAAGCTGTTTGAAATACTTCCATATGTGTTGACATACATTGGGACTTATGACAGCCTTTGAAACAACACACTTAGTCAAAATTTCAAGGATTTTGTGAAGGAGCTGAGGGAAAGATGATTTAAAAATGAAAAAGGCAGAAAGGAGTGGAGATGTCATACAGAAACTATGTGAAGTTGGAGATTCCAGTTCTAAGGAAGAGCTGTGAGAAGGCCTAGAAGAAAGTGGAGAAAGAAAAATAAGTTTGTCAGATGAAAGCTAACAATTTTCTGGAGCAGACAAGAGTTTCGTTATATGGATAGGGAGACAGATGTGAAGAACTGAATTTGGAATTGAAGCAATGAAACTATGAAGGAAAAGAGATGGAAAATCTCTGATAGGAATCCAAGATGTGTTTTCAGATTCATAAGTTCTCTTTGGAATGCAGTAAAGTTGGCATTACTAAAATTTAACAGGAAGATTCATTTGAGTTGGATGTGAAATAAACTCATTTAAAGTCTGATATTGTTCTTATTGCTCTTGTAAACATCATCATGTTTGTCCCCATTATGTTTGTTTCTTAAAAACTCACCAGAGCAAGCAAATTTCTGTACATTTTCATATCCTGAGAAAATGAAAAGGAATAGATGTGTCTCAGATAAGCAGCAATCTATCACTGTACCCTAGGCATTTTGGCAACATGAAATGGTAGCAATTTCTTTTCCTTGAGATGTTACATCTTAAACCGACAGCAGGTACATGGAAAAATCCAACAGACAAACAGGGTGAACAATGTGTTACCTCAGCACTACAAAAGAGATAAAGAGACAAAGGCAAAATGGAAAGGAAGGGTATAGGACACAGAATTTGGAGGGGGTAGGCTGAGGGAAACCCTTATTCATCAATCTCAGAGGGGAAGAGCTCAAGTTCCTTTCCAGAACAGGCACTTTCTCCAAATTAATTTATACTCATGCAAATGAGGAGTGAAACTGATAAGGAGGAAATATGGGAAAATAAAAGCTCAGCTAAGCTGTCTGATATTTCAAATAAACACTCTCTGCCCGGCATCATTTATGTTTCAACAAATTAACATGTCCAAATTAGCTACAAATTTCTATTGAGCTCTACTTTTACCACATAAACAAGACAAATTTTTTGCCACTCTTTAGTTGCTTAGATATATACTATTGACTAGGAAAAAAACCAAAACAAAATAAACCAAAAAGGAACATATGGCATTCCATAAAAATTGTCTGAAAGATCTCTGATTTGTTAAATTTAATCTAAAAAATCTTAGAACTCCATGTGCACTTCAGAGGAATGGAAGAACATCATGGCATTGGCTAAAAATGGAATAGTTTTTAACCTGATTTGATAGATAAGTTGAAAGCTTGAAATCTGTTACAGTTTGAATCAGAGCTAATCTGACATAAATTTGAATTCAGACAGAATTAGTAGCATAGCTGTGAGAAAAGACCTGTCCATGTATTTTTTGTTAGATAAGAGGGATACAAAAACAATCTTTGCTCACTCTTTTCCTCATTTACTCTCTCACAAAAAAATCCTCCAGGAGCTTCCCACGCCATCTCAGTGCCCCTGTCCACAGTGTTGATATTGCAGAGTAGAGAAATGAACCATAAAAGTGAAACTTTACCCAGAAAACTGCAATGGAGATGAAAACCAATCCAGTCTATTGAGTTTACTAAATAAAGTACTGCAGGATTACTTACAGTGTGTCTGTATCTTCGCGTGGGGAAAAAATTCCCACAACACTGCGAATTAAAGGAATTTCTGTAGAAAAGCAGTCAGGGCAAGTTGCTAGAACCTAAAGACACGTTGAAATTATAAAATAAAGACACATTTTTAACCAAAAAGTTATTAATTGATGATGTAGAATATCCAGGAAAATGATAGATTACTCTGATTTTTCTTGTTTGTGCCAAGATACAATTCTTATGTGGAAGGCATATCTTCATTTTGTACAATCTCAGCATAGGAATGGTTAATGAAGTTTAGCAGCCTAAAATATGCTGAGGATTAGAGTGGATTGTTCCTTAAGGCATTTATGAATTCAAGAATCAGTACACAAGTTAGATAGATAGATAAATACATTAACAGATATACAGCAGCAGGATAGTTGCACAGTAAGTTATATGCTGAACATTTTATTTTGTACTAATAGAAAATTATTCTTATTTTAAAATTTTGTTTATAAAATGGACCTGAAATAGCAAAACAAAACACTCTCAAAAACTCGTTCTAAATTAGCCACAGGTTATGAGTGTTCAGTGTACTTTTGCAGCTTTCTCTTGAATTAGCATTTTCCATGCTAGATCTGACTCATCCCACCTGAAGAGTCACAGGCCCTGTATGATCTCTTGAAGCTTGGCAGATATTCAGCAAAGATTCCCTTCAATGAAGATGTCTTGGGGTCAATGACTTCACATTTCCTTGAAAAACCATTTCAGTAGAAGTTAAATGAGTGTCTTTAAAGCTAAAAGATACAAACTACGAACCCAGTGTCCAAGTCCTCACGATTTATTTTTCTTGAGAACAAGCATTTCTCAAATGACAAAGAATTCAGCTAATGCAGCATGTTTGTTCCCAGCTCAGAATGTTTCCATTTAATGAAAGGAATACTTGATGTAGCTGTTGCCGTAGGAACAGGACATGTTTACACAGGAGCTGAGATAGAGAGTGGTACGTGTGAGTGGGGCTGCAGGTGTTGGGTGAAGCATTGGGACTGCATGATCTCTCCAGTTTATTATGGAGATACTTCCGGATTTATTCTAGCTCCTTCTGGATTTATTCTGTGCAGAGATGATTTATGTACAAATGTTATAGCTGATTGCATAGAGCTATAGAAGAGTATAAAATAGCCCATAACCAAATCTCAGACCTCAAGATTTCTGCTTTTTGGACTGTTAAAATATATCAGCAATCAAGCACTGTCCTACCTGGCACCAAGAGCTTCAATACTAATATTTCTACTCTCAGACTCACTACCAGAAGTGCTAATGTCTTTTTAGGTGACAAAGTCAGAGATCAGCTTCTCAAGAACTCAGCATGTCAGGCCATGAGATATTTTGAAAAGGTGGACATCATTGCCTGAGTGAAAGCTGCACAACAGGGTGGATGTAAAGCTATCCAACCTTCCAGTTTTTAGAAAATTAATTTTGCAAAAGCACTGCTATCTTTGTACTCCCACCTGCCCTTTTCTGGGGGCAGGATTAAATAGTCTACTTCTAACTCACTTTTTCCCCTGAAATATCCCTGAAAATCTCCAGTACTGTGGACTCCATTGCTGCCTAAAGCAGTTGAGCTGGCTGATTATTCCCAACAAAGTGAAGGTCTTTGCCCTTGTCCCCAACAAAGAACATCCTGTTTGCTTCTTCTTGCTGCCAGATGAACCTCACCAGGTCTGATTTTTCAGATTATTTCATACCTTTATCCATACCTCTTCCATCTTTTTTTTTGTACATTTTTTGTTAAAAACAAACATATTAGGCCATCCTTTGTGTGAAGACTCCTTTAAATACCACTGAACACTTCAGCCTTGGCAGCACGATCAGCTATCATTTCTCCACCTGGCCGAATAATAAAGCAGGCCTGTCTTTTATTTTGCTCTTATTACTCTTACAAAAGAATTTATTGTTACTCTGTGTTTCCTTTGTTAATATTGGCTCATTTATTATGACAATAGCCAAACCATACTACTTTTTAAAGCCAAATATTGGCATGCAATCAATTGCTACTCCTATTAATCATCCAACTGTGCCTTTGATACTTGTTGATCTGCTTCCTAAGGTCTTGGTGAGTGCTCTGCTGTTTTTTCTCAGGGGAACATTGTGTCTCTCCCACTGATGCAGAGCCCTGGGCTGCAGTGGCCAGGCACTAATTGAGATTGTCTGAGCAGGCCTAAGTGCTGTTTTGTACTTTTGTGCAGAAACAGTAGCATGTTGTCAACAAACTGACCAGACAGCTCTCTTAAAGCCAACTATTATTTATTTAGATCCAGTGCTTTTCAGAGAAAATCCATCTTTATACAATAACTGCCTACTCACATGTTTAGCTCAGTGATTGAGCTGCATTTTGATAGGATGAAGTTTCCAGCAGACCCAGTCTAAACTCTGGCCAGAGTAATGGGCTCCTTTTGTTCAAGGACCAACTTCTTTAGCATGGGCATAGAGAGATATATGTTCCACAGAAGAACAGATGTGGTTATCACCCCCTTTTCCAGAGATGAGAATACCTTACAAATATATTTGTATAATTTTGATTCACCTGTTTGCAGCACTGGCAAAATTGTTTTCTAATTTTGGGAGATGCAGCACAGAAAGAAGCTGTTGCCATGGATCCTCTCCTTCCCTTCCCTTCCCTTTGCACTGTGCTCTTTTGGAAGCAATCTATCCACATCCAGCTGTTGCTTTCCTGCTTGATTTTTTCCAGTGGTCTTCTATTAAGCAAAATTGATACATTATTTACAGGATATGTATTTCATTGCCAAGGTTGCCTATAAGAATCCCAAAACTGCTGCAGCAAGGAATGTGTTGCAGCTATTCCACAAAACCTCTTCCCTATCTTGCCTAAAATTATATTTACTTGGGCTAGTAAGAAAATGGATCCTTTTTTTTTCTTTCTTCTTGTTGTACCCATGCAATTTCCCAAATGCCTTTTCAGATAGTTCTGGCTCCTCGTTGAAGGGAAAAAGCTCCCATAAGAATGTTATCAGTCAGTGCTTTGAAAGTGGGGGAAAAGGCTTTTTCAAAGGTTTCATATCATTTAGTTAACTCCTCTTAAAAAGAAATAATTAGAATTTATTCTTCAAATGGGAATTCTACCTTCAAAGAGGTAGAGTGTGTGGTGAAAAAGTAATTCAAATGATTATGATTGTAATAACTCAACATATATGAAGAAAAAAATAAGACCAACATGTCAAAGCAGATACATCCTGTCAAAAGGTCTCCTGGAATTGTAGGCGCTGTAGTAAATCTGGATCCAAATGCTGGTTGTACACTGAGAGCCAAACTGGGAGGCCTCTGTGGTCAGACTTGCTGAGGAACCCAGAGCTGCTGCTATGCCTGTGCAGGAACCATTAGCAGGGGAAGAGATATTAATTTATTCATACTTAAAACTCACTTTTTGGGTCTGGGTATACCAAAGCATGCAACAGGTGAGAGGATTTATGGTTGGACTACCAAATTTTTTTGAGCAAAAAATTATCTGGGAAGCATATGGTCAAGCCAGTTGGAAGCCTTTCTTCTCCTACATTTTATCTAAGCTGATTTCTTCCAACACACAGTTGAGCAGGTGCTGGAAAATGGACATTTGGAATTTCAAAATGTGATGGGCTAACAGATCAGTTTTTCAAATTGCAAGTTAGTGTTTTCTGTTTGCCATTAGGGAAAACTCCCAACTACCAGCAAGATTATTGAGATGTGTCTAGTGCTTAGAAAAGCCAACAAAGCTGCTCTGGGAATGGTACAGTGCTGTGTTTATCATGCTGTGTTTATCATACTCTTGTGATACAAGCCATGAGACAAGAGGCATGGTGTGTTTATCTTGTAGCCCATACAAAACAAGTATAAAAGTAGAGCTGATCAATTGGTGTCACTGAACTTGCACACCTCAGGCACTGGTGGAAGCTCTCTGTAGGCAAGCTGCACTTTATACCCCTAAGTGGAATAAAACACACAGCAGATAAGATGCTGGTAAAGCTTAAAAAGCAAGTATGCGTCTGGCCTTTATTTTATTTTCCTTGGAATATATTACTGTGATCAGTACAGACACAACTTTGAAAGATCAGTGTGAGAAAGCAATATAACTCATGTAAAATATTTGTCTAAACCTCTGACTGGATGATTTTTCTTACTAAGAATCCTATCATTATGAAGACACATAGAATACTGTGCCCCTTGTGACTGCTGAAAAAATATCTATAACATATGTTGTTAAGGAGAGAAAAAAAAACCCCAAACTGTTAAAGTAGGAGAGAATTTTTGAAAGGTTACAAATTGAATTGGGTGTGCATTCAAATAGGTCAGAAAAATAAGACAGGCAACGCACAGCACATTGAGAAAAGTTCATCCATTTAAAAATGGATGTTTGAGATACAGATATTCAAAAGCATCAGTGCTAATTTAGCAGTGAATTCCAGGTTCACCCAGGTCGAGCCACTTGTAAGATATCAGCTCAGCTTTACTCTGCAATGAGCTTTGGCAGTTCAGCAGAAAACAGCAGAGGTTCTGTTGCTATAGGACATGAAAGAGCACAAGCTCACACCGCTGTTCTCAAGGTGAAGAAAAGAGGGAAGTTTATTTTCTGACTCCAACATTTATAGTTTTCCAAGAGTGACAGTGGATTGGAGGGTGACAGTGCCACCTCTCCAATGACACTGGACAGACCAACAGTCCATCAACTCTCTCCTCCTCCATAAAGGAATGCAAAACAATGAGTTGTTTACAGAAAGTGTGTGAGAAAGTTCGCTACAAAAATGTCAGCATCAGAAGGCTTAGAAAATCTTAAAAAACCAGAGTGACATGGTTCAGCTGCTCTCTAAGCTGCAGCAAAGTGTAAGTGAGTTTGTGGAAGGATCTGCTTTCTGCAGCCAGGACCTGCAATATTGTCCACACAAAACTGCCTGGCAGCGGAGCAGGGTGGAGCCTTCCACACAAATGGGCTTGGTCAGGGTTGGACAAAACTTGTGGAGGCTGAGCGCAGCTCTGGGGAAAACAAGGACATTTTGGGATAAGGCATACAGAATATTATTTATTTAAATATCATGGAGATATCAGGGGATTAATAAAACAAAGCCAAGGCCAGACTTGCAGATGTGTCATTCTGTATGATCCCCAAGAGCTGGTTTGGTCAAAGGCATAATCTGTGCATGAACAAAGGAATAATGGAATGGTGTTTAGTTTAACAGGTTATCATAATATGTGTGCTTTCATTTTACAACATAATTCTGGGGCATTATAGAAAGAAAACCAATCAGATAAACCTGCTTTCAGGTTTGCTTCATCATTTAGAAATTCATGTTCCTCATGGAAATATGTCCTTAAGAGGGCTAAAGCAGAGTTAAAACTTCACAATAAAACTTAAAATAGCATTTCCATATTTAAAATTTCTGTATGGAGTGAATGACTCTTTCTTTCAAACATTGCCCTGTAGCAGAATATGTTCTGAATCAGAGGTGATAATTTCAGCTGCTTATATAATTCTTAATTTCATTTCTTACCAGCCACTATTGTGCTTTGTGTTTAACAACCACTCATCCCATCCTGAAACAAGAAGTGAATTAAGTTTATACATGTCTCAGAAGTAAATACATGATCCTTGTGGAATGATAGGTGGGTGTAAACACAGAAGATGTTTACTCACTGCTAATGTTCAAAATGCTCAAATTTTCCTTGGGAATATTGGGCCAACTGTTACAATGAAGGTGTTTGTGGTGTGAAGGAACTCTTCACAGCAATGCCCTTATCAACACACTGGAAGGGTTGATAAGGAAGAACACTCCATTGTCAGTTCCCTGACAAAACTTTGTCTCATACAATGCTCTTTTTGGAGTTGTGTTGGAGTTGAATAAATCTGACAGGAAAGGAAACAAATTAGCTCTATTCCCCTCTGTATGCACATGGAGATCTCTGTGGTCCTGGGAATGCTTCAATGTCATCTCCGCCTCTCATTGGTATGTCAGTCTTACAGCCTGGTGCTGAGTTGGGTATTTCTATTTTTAATAAAATTTAGAAAATATTTTATGAAAGGAAACTGTGGGGTTTTTTCCTTCCTTGGCCTGAACTCCTTGGTGTCCAGAGGCAGAGCCAGGGCTGGGCCTCTCTCAACAAGCTTTGATAAGGTAATATATATCAGGCATGTTTCCAAACATTTCATAACATGTTTCCTAGTGTCAGGCTTAAAGGACTTCTACAGTATAAATCATAACTCAGAATAGATTCCCCTCAGTCTAAGAGCTGGAGTCTGCAAAGTCTTTGCAATCCCCTCTCTCATGTGCCCCGTGACAGAAATAAATTGTATAAAATAGTTAAACCTCCCATGCTCTCAAAGGCACAAGGATCACTATGAAAACATCTTCTTTTTATTCCTGATAGGTGGTTCTTAAGCTTTTTAATCCTCACTGGCCAATGGCCACAAGCTATGATAAACAGAACCTGCCTTTCAGCTACTTAGTATTGACATCTCTAATTCTTCTGCTCTTTCATCTGGCTGGACTATAAAGAAGATGAAGAAATAACTTTCTAGTTCATCTGGCTGCTTTGATCCCCAATGAAAAAACATTCTATTTATTATTGGAAAGGCTGTGGGTCAGACAGATTTTGGAAGCCACGGCCTAAAAGAATCCTGATAATATTCACATTATTTACATTTATTTCTATTAAGTGAGAACTGATGGAAGTGACATCAAGTTGCATTTTGAGAGTCTCTTTGCCCAGGTAGAGACTTTCATTTCACTTCTCCTAAGGTCTCTCACTTGGGGAGACTGATAAGGGCACTGATAAACTAAAGATAATCCTATGAGGATGATGGGTACTCTGAAGTGCTGCACTGCAGAATCAAGCTGAGCTACTCAGAGTATTTTAATAATTACCTGGTATTATATTTGACAAAGTAGAAGAAACTTGTGGAGATTCATCAGATCTAATGAAGTTTAAGGGCAATGTCTGAGGCTCTGGGATCTGTGGTCATTTCTCCTTAGAGAAAGAAAGCACAGGAAAGCTTAAAGCTAAAATTTTAAATCTGAAAGTAGGCTTTTTGATGTAGCTTCATTGTATCTGAGATCCTTGGTTTTGCCTCATCAACAAACTATTTTTCCTGAAACCTCAAAAGCTGTCAAAGCTGAAGTTGGCATTTTTGAATTATCTCAGTTTTAAAAATCATTGAAAAAGCTTCCATAGGAGTTAATGGGCCCTGAAGCAAATTATCAGTGGAACAGAGCTGAAGTGCTATGTCAAAACTGCTTCTCTCCTGTATTAAGGAGCAACTTCCTGAATTACACCACAAAACAAGTCAGTAACATCCAATATCAATGAACTGTATTTCTGTGAAAGCATTGATGAGTTGAAATTCAGGCTTTAGTGAATCTGTGTAGATCCTGTATTAGATTTTTCAGATCAGAAAATCTGATTTTTTTTTTAGTGGGCAAACACTAGATTATAGGAGAACATCACAGTTTTTCTTCTATATATTTTCTTGGTTTTTTTCTTTTTTTTCACCTGTAGCTGTCTTAGCCAGACTTAACAGAAAAAAAAAAAATATCTTCAAGGTTTCTTCTCTCATACTTTTCTTTTTTAACAAATATTGGTAATCAGCCATTCTGTCAGAAGATCACTGAAGGAGTTAACTCTGAGATGAAGGAAAATCAATGTGAATCCATCACTACACCTGATGATGGAAATGCAAGCACGGGTGACACAGCAGTGTGGCAAAAAAAGGGTCTGAAGGACAAACTGAAAAGTTCTGCTTGAGAGGGGAATGCCCCACACAGAAATGAGGAAATAATGGTGGAACAGGTCCAGGCACTGCATGGCAGGAGAAGGAGAAGGAGAAGGAGGAGGAGAAGGAGAAGGAGAAGGAGAAGGAGGAGGAGAAGGAGGAGGAGAAGGAGAAGGAGAAGGAGAAGGAGAAGGAGAAGGAGAAGGAGAAGGAGAAGGAGAAGGAGAAGGAGAAGGAGAAGGAGAAGGAGAAGGAGAAGGAGAAGGAGAAGGAGAAGAAGGAGAAGGAGGGACAGGGACATGAGGAGCAGTAGCAGGAGCAGAGGCAGGAGCAGGAAGAGCAGCAGGAGTAGGATCAGGAGTAGCAGCAGCAAGAGCAGGAGAAGGAGCAGGAGCAGGAGCATTGGCAGGGGCAGGAGAAGGAGCAGGAACTGCAGCAGTTTGACTTTATCAGAGCATTTTGCCTGCCCTTTTCAGATAGCCAGGGCAGGAGCAGGAGAAGGAGCAGAAACAGGACAGGAGAAGGAGTAGGAGCAGGAGCAGGAGCATGACCAACAGGAGCAGCAGGAGCAGCATGGGCAGCAGCAGCAGCAGTTTGACTCCATCATAGCATTTTTCTGGCCCCTTTCATCCAGCCAGGGCAGGAGCAGGGTGTTTGCAGGGTGCCTGCAGGAGGCTGCCTGGCTGAAGTTGGTTGATTTGTTGTAGTGAGCACTCCAGCCTGGGTTTGGGTGAGTGCCATGCTGGGTCCCAGGTCACATCTGCCCTGCAGGGGACCAGCAGCCTGCTGAAAAGAAGGCTCCTGACTTCAATTACCATGCCTCACTCCAAACTCAAGGGAGAGCCATGGCAGAGGGTCAGGATTATTTTTGCAAGATCATTTCCATTAATGCCAAGTGAGAGCTTTTACCCTTCCTAATCCCTGGACTCTTCTGTTCCAGAAAATAGAACTAATCATGAGTTTTTCTGGTGCTATTAAACAAGCAAATATGTGGCTGAATGATACACTGCCTGTTATTTTATCTCAGTTTAAGACACAATATGTTTCCTAACCCCATGACATCCCTTTGTGTTTTTCATAATTAGAAAAAAATGTTGACATTTAGATTCAGCACAGCTTTGGATATCAAAAAATGGCCCATTTAATGAAAAATCTCCAGCTCACTAATTAGTTTCTAAAGTTGGAATCAGGTGTTTATAAGCCATTTAAGCAAAACAAATTAGTGTTCTACAGAGACTGTTGTTGGCCAGGCTATTAACTGAGTAAAAAATATACAAACTGGGTTTAAAAAAGATAGTTAGTCCTTAAAAACTTTGCAAAACTGAAAAGCAGGAGCTTTATAAATATCAAGTCTTCTGAAAAAAATTGTGTTTGTTTCTATTTAGAACAATTCCTAAGTCTATTTACTGATATCTTTGAATAAAGACCTCCTAATTATTTTTCATCCAATCTCAAAAGTAATGCTTGCAAGGCAAGCGTGAAAGGAATGGAAGAAGATGACAAAACAAATTCCAGAAATGTATTTGAAATAAGCCCATTTATAGTCGAGGGCTTGTTTAATTATTAGGACAATCACCCTGGGTGAAAATGGCAGGTGCTAAACAATTTCCATTATTTTAGCTGTCAAAGGCATTGAGCCAGCAGTCAGTGACACAGATATTTGACTTTAGATAAGCACACCACAGTCTGCTGAAGCTGCAGCTCAGCCTGTGTGTTTACAGAGCTGGGACACCACTGGATATGTCCTGCTGCATTTGCACCAAGTCCCATAAATACAAAAAATGAGCATAAAAAAGGCATAAATAATAATGGATCTGGAAATAGACAGTTTGCCCCCACCCACCTTCAGTTTGTTTGGTCCTAGTGTCAGTGGCTATACAGGACAAATGGACAGCTGGATCTTTTATCTGTTTAGTAAAACTGGGTGGTTTGGGTCTGTAAAGGACAAGCATTCTTTTTGTAAAAGGAAAAAAGGAGCTCCCAAACTCATTCCTGTTCAGTTCCTGCTAGCACTTCCTAGGCCAAGTGCTCAATTATCTCCTTTCACTCCAGACTCAAGGGAGAGTGATGACATTATAGGGGATATTTTTGCCCCTAACAAGGGGGAGAGAATGATGCATCTGACTCCATCTTACCAGAAGGCTAATTACCTACTTTATTATACCATATTATTCTATACTATATTACATCTATATTACATTACATCTAAACTGAATCTACCAAGCACTCAACTGCACTCCACTGCTCAGAATCTCGTGACTGTGAGCCAACAGTCCCAACACATACACACACTTCGCCAAGGAAACAAAACACCATCACTTTGGGTAAACAATCTCCATGTTGCATTCTACTTTTGCACAAACACAAAATTATAAGAATTGTTTTTCCTTTCTCTGAGGTTCAGAGAATGTGAAATGCAGAAATATTCTTGGGAAAAATTGTGCCTTGCTTTGCTCTGTGAAGAGAAATGTGGCGACACAGAATTGGTCCAGGATTGTCTTTCCAAGACCATCTCCATTAAAGCCAAGGGAGAACTTGCCCTTTCTAACCTCTAAACTCTCCAGAAAATAGAATTAATCACAACTACAGCCTGTGTTCTCAGGGAAGAAAATGGAGTTGCTAGATATGTGTGGTGAAAAACATGAAATCAGATTAGTGGCAAAATCTTACTGTGAATTTGTTAGTTACAATAGTATTTAGGGACATACCTTTGTCATCAGCATCAGAGAGCAAGCAAATTTACCAGTGATTTTGAAGCACTATTATCTGGTCTTGACAAAATTGTCCAGTCTTTTCAAATATATTGAAAAATTAATTTCTCACAGTATATACATTATTGAAAATTATATCACCAAATCACTATTGACTGAGCAGCGAATATCTGAATAAACTAAAATATGACTGATTGTTGGTATTTTTTTGTCAGGAAGTGGCTAGAAAAAATCTTCTTTTGAATTCTCAGATTCAAAATCTTCTTTTGAATTCTCAGATTCCTTCAGGCTTCATCATCCTTGAAACTTTTTGAGTCAGCTTCCGGAGAGGGTCAGATGCAATTCAGACTGTACCTTGGGAAAAAAATATGTGAAACTTCTATAAGATCATTGCATTTCTGATTGCATTTGTGTTGGTTGTGGTGTTTCTCTTCTTATCTTCTTCTACTGAACTGAAAGAGGTAGAATGAGTCCAGTTTCACTACTTACATTTTGGACTTTTCAGTTGTTCCTTGCCATTGCTGCCAACAGGACTGGGAAATCTTTCTCATCTTTTCAGATTGTCAGTGGTCTAGAGGAGAGGACTTCTACACTGTCACCTTGGGAAAATGGACTTTCAGCTTGCTGACTCAAACTTATATGGTGGTAAAAGAACAGAATTTTCAATTCATTGGCCATGCAAAGACTTGACATCTATAAAAGTAGTTCAAGTCAAGACAAACTGAAAATGGTCTGCTTAAATTTTTAACAAAAAGGGAAAAAAGCATTATACTTAAGCTAAAAATCAATATTTCCTTTTCTTTTGAGAGAATGCAAACTTTTCATCTATTTAAAATTACTAGACTTTCACAATGAATATGCTTCTTAGAAAAAAAATCAACCTTAAAATAAGTAATTTTCTTCTTTAAAGAAACCCAAAGTTTTTGTGAGAAACCATTCACCTTGCTATTAAATATAAAAATAATGCTATTCTGTGCCAAGCTGTTTAGGTTAGCAAAATTACTATTCTCAAGGTTAAAAAGAACCTCCCAAACTCTCTTTTGAAAAGCACAGTGACAAAGAACAGCTCTGGAGGGGATTATTCTTGCTGCACTTGCAGGAGATTATCACCAGGGATGGTTCTTCACTCAGTGCCACTTGAGGCAACTGTGTGCAACAAAGGAAAGGTAAATACACTTGGTCAATCTGCTTCTTGTTTAGATATCCCTGAAAATGCCTTATTTTCACTTCCATTCACCTCACACACCCAAAGCAGCCATCTCACTCTTTATTTCTGCCAGTTCCCTGATGGACAGCCCTGCTGCTCTCAGGAGCTGCTGCCTCCAACAGGATCAGCTTCCAGACCTTTCCCTACACCTGCTCTGCCTGCTCAGATTAGAGCTGCTTTTTTTCCTTCCTCCAGGTGCCTTTGCTTCTGTGAGCAGCCAGCTTATTTCCTGGTCTGGAAAACTGCATTATTCTTATCAGTGTTTTCCTCTGTGAACATCAGCAGGGAAATTATTGCATAGTAGGAACTTAATTATTCATTAGCTTATGGCCAGTTTCTTCATACAGCTTCCTCTGTTGTGATTTCAGCTGATGCAATAATAACAAGACAAAAAAACTGTGCCTAGAACAACTCCCCTACTAAAAAAAGAGGTGGAAACAGATGCTTGGGTTGCATGTCTGAAGTTTTTCTTCTATTTCATGAAAACCCTGGGTAGACTTGTATTTAATTTAAGCCAAATAACTTACCTTGCTTTTAAATTGCACCCCCTCTGCAATTTGATGCCAGGAAACCCTTCCAGAAGGGTTCATCATTTGTCCACAAGAGGAAATGATTTTTCTCTGGTGGATCTCTGAAGCTTGGAAATATATTCCCAGAACAGACCCAGCAGCATAAATGCAGCATGAATTTTTTAATGTACTCACTGTAAACCAGCAAGTGAGATGCTGCCAACTATGCTGAGCACTCTGGTTTTCTTCAAATCACATGTGAATATGAGCTTTCTCAGCTGTTTTTTGTTTGTTTGTTTTTTAACAGAATCACACATGTCTGTAATTCCCAATATGTTCAGTTTTTAGATCTTACACAGTTTTCACTGGTGATAGTTTATCTGACAGATTGTATCAGTTGTATTTAGAGCTCCTTTTACACTTTTGTGTTTTTGCAAGTTCCTTGTTGAAAGCATATAAATATAAATATAAATATAAATATAAATATAAATATAAATATAAATATAAATATAAATATAAATATAAATGAATGCAGTTGCAATCTTTTTAGCACTCCCTCTCTTCTATGAAGAAAGCAATGGCTTTGAAGAAGGACTCTGGTCAAATAATGCTAATATCTGTATTAGTTTTCTTTGCAGCTCCAAGATTATGAGAGATTTTCAGCAATTAGACAAAATGCATCTTCTGATATAAAAAAAAATATTTTATTCTCTAATAGCCTTCCTTCTCTAATATATAAAAGAGAGAAATATATAAAAGAGAGAATATATAAAAGAGAGAATATATAAATATATTATATAACATATATAATAATAGAATAATATATAAAAGAGAGAAATTTATAAAAGAGAGAAATATATAAAAGAGAAATATATATATACATATATATACATATATATATATATATTATATATAAAAGAGAGAAAACAGATATCTGTTGTTCACTGGGTACAGGACTAGAAAAAATTCAGCTGAATTTGCAACAAATAGTAATCAGACTAGGTACTGGGAAAATACCCAAAGTAAATAAAGGTCTGCAAGAGGTGAAGTAGAAATGTTGAATCTCTTATAGTTTATTAAACACATTAAGATAAATTTGTCAGCTGTGGCTCAGATATACTTGATGCTGTTTAAGAACGAATTTTATGGTATTCTGGAATTCTTCCCAAAAACAGAGTGCCTGCATGGCACTACAATAATTTATGCTAACCACTGGCTTCTGCTTGTTACATTAAAAAAATTCTGGTTTAATTAAAATATTAATCCTCCCCGATTGATAATTCAAATTAAGAAGGTGCCATTTCCCGGTTTGAGGCACATCAGTCCTTGGGGGCTCGATTTTAGCCAGTGATCCTGTGTTTCTCAGAGAGATTTGAGCTTCCAAAGCCTCTGGGGCTGCTCTGGCAGCCCAGCCTGATCAGGACTTCTGAAAGTTGAGGTTTAGGTGTTACATTAAGGGAACACCTTCCATTGGAGGCCTATTAAACACACAGCTGATGAGTAGCTGAAACCATGTGGCACTTGAAATCTGTTTTGACATCTGGCATGTATTTTCCATAGGTTAATCAGACTTATCTGCGTGCTCCAAAAGATATTAGTGTGTATGGAAAGGGAAATGAAAATCTGGACAGACTGCTCAGGTACATATTAAATTTTATTGTCATCTGTTCAAATGTGTTAAATGACCTGTACTGATTATCCAAGAGCATTTTATTCCTGGGACTATAAAAATATAGAGTTAAATGGAGGAGATAAGTCACTAGTCTTTTTGAACTAGCTGTTTCATAATTCAAAGTATGATTCACTTAGGAGAAATATGTTCCCTAATCATTTCAACTCATCTAATGACCCTCCTTTCCCATGCTGTTAATAGTCCAATTTTCTTTCAAGGGAAAAACAATAGAAGAAACTCATCAAATGTGTCCATAATGCAAGAAAGTCTCAAAACACCAAAGAAATCAAGATGCCTGTTGCCAGCTGTGACAATTCTGCCATTTGCAGCAAATTTGGGCATTCAAATCCTTATCTGTCAACAGTGTAATGACATGCTGATTAAGGAATAGGGATATTAAAGTTCAACAGATTTACTTAATTATGATCTACATGGAGGATCTTATGCTCCCTCTGATTCCTAAAATCTGGCTTATCAGATATAAGATTAGTGAAACACTGGTTGTGCTTCATCCTTGTACAAAAGTGGATGCCTGTTTGTAATTACAGCATCTCCTTCTTCTCCTTCCCAGTAATTCAGGGATGTGATGTAGGCTGTCTCTGCCAAGTTTTTCATTACTCTACAGGAGAAACCATACCACAGCAAAAAACTCTCTGCTGGAACTCAGTCCTGAGCCTTATTTCCACCTCATCTTATAAATGACCCTGATTATGAAGAGATGTATTAGTTAAACTCCCAGCTAAATAATTTCATTTAGAAGAAAGAGAGGAAGTGAAAATAGGATAAGAAAGAGTAGGAAAGGCTCTTGCTGCCCCAACAATTATGAGGAATAGCTACAGAATGCTCATCTAAAATAAAGAAATCACAAGCCTTTAAAAAAAAAAAATCCTTCCAATCCCAGGTTTGAGGATCACTAAACTCTGATTGTACATTCTGATGTAGATTATTCAACTGCTATTCATGCTGGGGAAATGCATATTTGTAACGGCACATAAGAGTGGTCTAAAATGTGACATGATATTTTGTGAGAAAATCTCAGTTTCCCTCATTAAAATTTGATTTAAATTTCCCTCACATGTTAAAAAAAAATTCAGCCCACAAACCTTTTATTTTTTTTTTAGTAGCAAGACACAGAAAACACCTGAGCGCATGGTCATTTTCTTTAAAACTTTGTATTTCTGTGTAGTATTTTAAGTTTATCATCATTGTTATTATTAGATGGTCCATATTATTTTCTGGCCTCTTGGCTTTCCAACGTTTTTGCTTTGACCGTAGCTTTTTTCTTAAATAAGTAAAATCCTGTGGAATCTAAAACCTGATATCTCAACATCAGTCAAAATCTGACATTTTTTTCTTTTTAAAATTATTATTTTTTATTTTTAATTCTTTTCAATCCTCTTTACATACTTTTAATTTTTTTTCTTGACACATGGCATTGGTTAACCTTTAATAAGAGCCTACTCTCTGTAAAACTGAAATACATGTACCAGCAGCAAATACTGAATGGGATAGGCAAGGGTATGACCTGATTTATGCCTCTGTCTAAGCAAGATATTTTCTTTTCTTGCTGTCTAGGGTAAGAGACAGAATTGCTGCTGCCAACAGAAGGAATGTTCCCAGAAATGAGCAGGGTGTGTGTGTGTGTGTCTGGAGCTGCATTACTTACAGCTCTGCCTGCTGCCTGTGAGACTTCTGCTTGTGAAAATTAGAAGTCAGCTGAGCTGAAAGACTGGAAGGAAAAAGATGTTCCAGGCAGTGATTTTGTCATGCTGTTCTTGAAAGTATGTTAGTGGAAGGAAAGCATAAATTCTATGTTCCAAATCAGTGCCTAGGAGAAATCCTCCTCCATGGCAATCCAGTGTCTGGGTTGGTATCACATATCTATGATTAAAAATATTGAAGTTACTGCAACATCTTTTCCCTAATTTATGTCCCCCACACCTATAAACAATTTTTCTATTATTGTCTTTTTGTTGATCTATACATGAGAAGCTCTATTTTTAGACACCTTAGCTGCTTGACTGACAAACATTTTGAAGGTAGCAGCGGCAGATCCATCCAGTGTCAGAATTATCATGTATCTTACAGACTCCTAAACAGAAATAAAATTATCTGATCAGAAACCAAGGTGAGAACAGTCCTGATGTTCTTCAGAGATTTCAGAAATACTTTAGTGATTTTGTTTTTAATTCAGCCAGCTAAAAGTGGCTGGCTGAGCTGAGAACAGACTGCGGTAAGGAAGAGGATAAACTTTTGGCAGGGATACTACTGCTGCTGGAATTGAGCAGAGATATGAGTGAGTAAGACTCAGCCACAAGACAGAAATATTTGTGATATTTTCTTCAAAATGTCTTCTCATAAATTTAGTTTAAGAAAAAAAACCAGCAAATAAGTTGATAAATTACAGAAAATATTTGCCAGTAATTTTTTTGTTTTTTTTGTTTTTTTATCAACTCTGTGACTAAGTTAAAATGAACATCAGAACCAAAACCCTTTCTAAAACTTTTGCTCCTTCTCTCTACTATAAAAAAAATTATCAGGATGATTTATTTTTTGTTTTTCTAAAACACTATATACCTCTTTTTCTTTAAAACAAGATTTTGCAATTTAAAGGCCAAAAGAGCCTGATGGAGGAGAAAGTTGGTGAAATTCATGTTTTATGTGATCAGATCAAAAAAAGCATATGGTCTTTTTGCAGACCCAATTTTGATGTGAGGTGTTGTGTTGTTTTGGGTTTTATTTTAGGTTGCAGTCTAATCCAAAAAGTCCAGCTCAGATGTCTGGCAATGGTATTCTCTGGTCAATGTGAATTGCTTATGGTGCACTGACTGACAGGGAGGAATTTGAACAGCAACTAAAGGTACCCATATTACCAAGAATATATTCTCATATTATCAATAATATATTCTATATTATCAATAATATATTCTATATTATCAATAATATATTTTCCACCTTTTTTTCCAAGGACTGGCAGAGCCACAGCTGTCTGTACACCTGAACAATCTGTGTAGGTGCCAAAAAATATGACAGACTTGCAAAGTTTGAGAGAATATGTGGTGGGTGTTTAACACTGTTTCATGGATTTATATTTCATGGATTTATATGTAATTTATATATATAAATAATATATATATATAAATATATATTTATATATTATATATATATTATATTATATATAATATATATTATAGATTATACATATAATTATATATTATATATAATTTATATATAAATAATATATATTTATATAGAAATATATAAATATATGCTTTTATATTTTATAATTTTTAAATATATACATATGTAATTATTATACAAATATATAATATAAATCATGCATTTATAACATATATTTAATATATAAACATATGATATAAATAATATATTTATATTATTTTTATATTTGAAGAGCTTTCAAGCCATCAATATCCTTCTAAAAATAAACGGTGAGCAATGCAGCAATGTCTTCACAGCTGGTGAAGAGATGGGTACCCAAGGCAAGTGAACCCCTTCAGGTACTGACACATCCCCCTTCTCAACCAGAAGAAAAAGAGACATCCTGTGCCCCAAATTTTGACCCATAGGCTAAAAAAATGTGCTTCTTGCATAAACAGAAGTGGCCCTTCAAAGAATTGTGGGCAAAGCCTTAGCTCCTGAAAGAAATAGCCAAGATGATCAAATTAATTAAAAGAGTGGAAAAAACCAAAGTCTAATTTGGGCTGAAATTGATGTTGCTTTTGGTAATTGGGATGAATCAAGATGATGCAGAAAACACTTGAAGTAGAGAAGACAATGCTTCTTCAACTTCAGAATGGTTAAAATCCATTTTAAAACAGAAAATGTGGGTCATAGCAGGATCAGCTCCTGCAGAAATGGATATATATGATGTATAATTGCTGAAGTAGGGGTATTAATATTTCTAATCTGTAAAAATGTTTTGTAAAGCTGTCAAAAACCCTGTGAGAAAGTCATACTGCAATTGGTGTGCACATTGGGTGTGATCTCTTTGACTTCCTAGGGTGCAGAGGACAAACAGGCTTTTTTCTGTCTACTCCTTTCCCTCTGCTATTCTCAGTGGTCAGACACAACCCTTTGTTAACTTCCAAGATCTTCTTAAATGTGTCACTATCAAATCCATGCAATCCTTTTTTCCCAAACTGAAACCCACATTTGTATAAGGTAAAGGTAAATGGACTGGCAGGCAAGGCTGAGGAGGAAACCAAACCAAAATAACAAGCAGAAACCCAAGGGAAGACAACAGCATTTTATTGTTCACAATAAAAGGCAGTAGTGAAGAGAAAACAGGTATTGGTACCACGTACCAGTTGAAATAGAAAATTAGTTTAGAAATAGAGAATTAGTTTAGAAAACCTAATTTTCATACTCATGGCATATGCAGGTTTGTGAATACGTGGGTGATAGTTCTGAAGAAAATATAATTTCTCAGTTCCCAGTGGACAGATGTGATTGAAGGATTGGTAGCTTAAATTTGTCCAAAATATTTCCAGATCATCTTGATCTTGTCCAGCCCTACTTCAAAGACATTCATGAGTCCAATTTAGTCTTTGCATAGCTTTGAAATAGACTGTATGGAAACACAGTGACATCATATTATATTATTGGCAGCTTTTAAAAAAATCAATCATTAAACTGTGGCATTCTCAGGCTGTGGGAAAAGTGTATGTAAGAGTGTAATGCTAGCACCACAGATTTTAGGCTGCATTTGTTTTTACTTTAAAAGTAAAATTTCTTTTACCACTTGAAGCATTTTTAATTGCTGCTCTTCAGTCCTACCATATGATGGGCTCAGAAATCTTGATCATGAAAACAAGTAAAATTATTCCCCTTCACTTCTTCCCTCAATATTTGGATAGAAGATATTCCTCAGAGTTCCATATCCATACATGATTATTCCTTTGTGACAGACAGGCTGTTAAACTATTTAACAACATGCTTATAAAACTGTGATTTAATGAAAATGTTTTTTTCCTTATTTCCAGTAGGACACTTGTCTTGGTTATGGAAGATTAAATAGCAAACCATATGTGCTGGGAATGGGTCATAGCCCTGGAATCTTTCATGTGGCTGATGGGATGTATATCACATCTTAAAGGAGGACTGAACAGGCATATTGCACCAATGCAAAGGGTTTAATTATGTGCTTGGCTTCCAGAGATGGCTCAATAATATTTTATAAAGGGTGCTTTAGCAAGAAAAGCACTTGGTGGTAGCTTTAATTGGTTTGGAAGTGTAAATATTTGATAGATCATCTGTTGGTGACACTGCAGCAGAACAAGAGCTGCTCCACTTTGACTCTCTGTGGATTCTTGAAGAGTAGAGACACTCATTTCAGATACTCAGAGCCAGGAAAAGATGAAATTTGAATCTTAATCTGTCATACCTCAAATTCTAACCAGATTTGCAAGGCAAATGTGCAATTATTAAAAATGGGCACAGGGCTTCACAGATTATGTTTTCTTTTGGCTCAAACCTAATGTGGATGACTTCATTGGGAGCTACAGCTGTGAGTATGTTGTTTGGACAAGTCACACTACTAAACCAAGAATAATTTATTTTTAAAAAAAGGAAAAAAGAAAAAAAAAAGGAAAATCAGGTGACCTGAGAACATCAGAACTGACAATAAGATTGTCTGTACATTTATTTCTATTTTCGATTCACCAGAACAGCATCTCTATGGGAAAGCTTTTGTAGAAGTCAAATCTTCAAAACCCATGTGGGAAGGGGCATTACTATTTTCATTTCCATTGCAAAAAATCTGATCTAAAGTGCCTCAAGGAGTCTGGTGACTTACTGCCTTATATTTGAACTCTCCATTCTTGCTTTCCAAGCTCAGCAAAATTCCAGGGTATCACCTTCAGCTCAGCTTCAGTTTAACTTTGCACCCACTTTGTTGACTTCTTCAATTTCACTCCTTGTGCCCCTTCCTTACCTACGCACTCATTTTAGCTTAGCTTATCTGTGAATCAGAGACTGTGTGAAATCTAGTTTTTGCTTGTGTGTGCAGTTTAATTTACATGAATCTCAGTGAACTATAATCCCCTCTGGGAATGGAAATCTGGAAATTGCAATGAGCCCATACAATTGTACCACCAGTGGTAACCAGAACTAAAGGAACAAAGTAGGATAATTTTAAACAGCATTGTGTTGGAACTGGAAGACTAAAATCCACAGTTTATGGCTGATTAAAACAAGTTAATGGCACTCAGCAAAAAGCCCTTCTTAGTCCTCCTCCCCTCCACAGTTTAAGATGTTTTTTAAATGCTTATTTGAGGTTGCTTATGAGGCTTATTTATATTATATTTATATATATATACAAATCCAGACACTGTGTCTTGCAGAGGTTTGTGTTTGAGAAGGAGAGAAATGACTCGTAGAAGGTGCTGAAGAAGGCAAATGTGTGCCTTAGCAACACCAGGTAAGAAACCAAGTGGGTTTGCTCCTCACCTTTATTTCAAGTGCTGGCTTACTTCCTTCATGGCTGGGTACAGATTCTCTCTTCATTTCTGCTTAAATTTCCTCCAGGGATAAGGGAAAATGTGCCAGGCTGTCAGGTATAAAACCTCAATCAACTATTGTCTTGAATATGAATATTCTCTTGAATCTCTGCAATCCATTTCTTAAAGGATTCCATGTGTTTTAATTTTGGTAGTCAATTTGCACGTTCGCTTCTCCTTAGTGTAAACACTTCCCCCAGGGATTTCATATCTAGGGATAGCTTAAACCTGCTTACTTTGTCTTTAGGAAGAGAAAGATCAGCATAAAATATCCAGAGGTTCTAAATGTTTGTTTATCATATTATGAATTCACTGAGTGGGCAGAACTCAGATTTTCCCTCTGGAATTAAAAGAGGAGAGAATATCCCTTTCATGAGAAGAAGGCTTTGAAAGTTCACACACAAGCCTATTGATGACTGATTTGAAGCAATGAGATGAAACAGCCCAGGCTTCTACCTATTCTTCTTTCCTTTCAGCTGCCTAGTTCACAGAATCTGAAAGATGAAACCTGTTCCATCTTTCTCTTTTCCTTTTTATTTTTTTTCTCTTTTTCTTTTCATTCTTTCTCTTTCTCTTTCTCTTTCTCTTTCTCTTTCTCTTTCTCTTTCTCTCTTTCTCTTTTCTCTTTTTCTTTCTCTTTCTCTTTCTCTTTCTCTTTCTCTTTCTCTTTTTCTTTCTCTTTCTCTTTCTTTCTCTTTCTCTTTCTCTTTCTCTTTCTCTTTCTCTTTCTCTTTCTCTTTCTCTTTCTCTTTCTCTTTCTCTTTTCTCTTTCTCTTTTCTCTTTCCTTTATCTCTTTCACCTTTTTCTTTCGTCATTTTCTTTCCCTTTTTATTTTCTTTCCTTGTTCAGAAAAACAAAACCAGGCTAGCATTAGGAACAATTGTTCTCAAGTGCTCTCCACTGAGAGAGACTCGAATGCACTGAGTTCACCACCTGACCACTTGTGGATTAAGAGGACTGATATCATTAGCAGAGGTGCACAGACACAGAATGAGAGTGTATTTAGCCTTTGTACATCAGCTAAAAGAACATTTCATTTAACTCTTTGGAAACTGAATAGGAGGCGAGCTACAGTTTGTGAACTACATCAAAATGATTCTTCCTTTTTCTGTCTTTCATGGATAATTTTGCAGATGTCATGATTATATCTGAGCTAGAATTTTGAAGAGATAATTCCTTTTTTTTCCTACAATGTGGATATTTTCTCAGTTGCACCATGAGCTTATACTATTTTTGGTGGTTCATGTTTTTTTATTAAAAGAATTAAAAAATGAGAGAAAGATGTCTCTCCCTGCAATTTTGGCTTTTGTGCCTGTGATTTCTTGTCCTGACATGATAGCTGTGTCAATTCCAAACTAACTTATACTGGATGAGAACCTGATGCTTACAGATGGGTGTTTCCTTTGTTTCCTTTTCTCCTTCTTTGCCCCCAAGCAATGCCAAATTTGAGTCTGACTCAATTTGCATTATTGTGACAAGTGCCAAAGATATTGCTAAGCTACCAAAGAGTGTGAAAACAACAGGGTTTTTTGTGTTTTTCCAGAGTAGCAGGAGATGTTTTTCCAGAGTAGCAGGAGAATTTGTCCTTCAACTGGTTTGACACCAGCTGTGTTTGAGATGGCTGAGCAGCACAGGGAGAGGACACCTTCGTGGAGCATTCTCGCCCATTTTGGAGATGTTGAAGCCACAGCCCAGCTTCTCCGTGTGTTAAGGCACGAGAACTGACAAGGAAATTTTTAATGAAAGAGAAAGGTGGGTAACAAGGAAGCAGAGGGAACAGGAGCTTGGTTCAGTAATTTCCTAAGCTTTAAGCTAGTTACAAGATTCTTTGTTTCTTGAAAAACATGCTCTGATGAGATAAACACCACTGTCCTTGGGGCCCTGTAAGTGTGTGCACTTTTTGCAAGGTTGCTGCCTGCAGGTGAAAAAGATCAGATTTCCTCAGACTATTGTCCAACTCTAAGGGAATATTGCCACCCACCTCTAGTTATTTATTGCAAATGGCAGTTTGGGTGACCCAAGAAACCAGGATTTGGGACTTAATTTCCTTGCAGGCACTATTTTGAAAATCCTGTTTCATTTTGTAAAGAAAGTCAACAGGGATTTGTCCCCATGATATTTTCTGAAAAAACCCTTTGCCCAGGATTTTTCTCCTGGGAAGATGAGAAGCCTCAGCTTCTCCGTATTTTGCTGCTCTGGAATGTGGTCTGGAGATTGTTTATCCAAACGTGTGAATTGTTTTTTATTAATGACCAATCACAGCCAGCTGTGTCGGACTCTCCGAGTCTGTCATGAGCTTTCATTATCATTCTTGTTTAGCCTTCTGATGTATCCTTCCTCTATACTTTAGTATAGTTTTAATATATAACATAACATAACATAACATAACAACATAACATAACATAACATAACATAACATATAATAAATATAACATAACATAACATAACATAACATAATATTATATTATATTATATTATATTATATTATATTATATTATATTATATTATAATATATATCATATAATAAAATAATAAATCAGCCTTCTGAGAACATGGAGTCAAATTCTCATCTCTCACCTCATCCTGGGGATGTCAAACACCACAGGGATTGGACTTCTGGCTCTCAGTTATATTTGAGAATAGGCTTTTGCTTCATAAACAACTTAATCAGTTGAGGTGTTTCAATGCTCCTGCTTCTCTGAACCTCACATAATTTTTAAAATTTTCTCTCAGGTGAAGACACCCTGGAACAATGTGGGACTTCCTGGCGTCTCTGGAGGCATGAGAAGCTGTCCTGTGGGATGGAGTCAGACAGTCATAAATAGATGTGGAGTGCTGTAATGTGACAGATCAGGTCAAACATTTTTATTCTGTCACTTTGAATGATGCTGCAGACCCAAAAGTTTCCGTGTGGCTGAGCTTTGAGCACTGAGGTAATTTCCCGTGTGCGTTTTCGGCGATGCTGCATTGGGCATTCCATGGCTCTGAGCACAGGTTGTTACTGATGCCAGTCATGAGAGAAATCTCTGCCTAATTTGAGAGTGCCGTGGTTTTTCAGACACATAAGGGGTAATTCTGATTTCATGCTCACACCATGCACTGAAATCAGCGAGCCTTAGGAATGAGACAAGTGCAGTGGAGCTCAAGGACACTGCTTGTGGCTGGCACTTGAATGGAAGAGATGAGCAGAGCTGTACTCTGTGCTGAGCTCCTGTTATAGCAAGGAGGATTCTGATTCCCTTGCCATAAGGACCTGAGGTGGTGTGGGACTGCACTGCTGCACTCATCATCTCACATTAGGGAGTGTGATGAGCAGAGCACCTGTGGGAAATACGTGGGTGAAGCATCTAAGTACAAGCTCAGCCCAAAATGCGTGGGGTACTTTTTGGATCATGGCAGGATCAACCATCTAATGTCCACAGAAAACTGGTTTTAAATATGTAGGTATATTCTTCAGAAAAGTCATTTCACATGGCTAAAATGTATGGTTCTGAGTGGTGTTAGTAGCTAGTTAGAAACAGTTCAGTTGTTATATTAATTTTATTACTCAGTACCTTAACTACATAGTTAATTCCTTTCTAAGATTGTGGTGCACCTCAAGTTCAAAGCATTTAAGAGAGCAAATGTAGTATTCTAAGTTTACCATCATTGTTATTATGACATGGTCTATATTACTTTCTGGTCTCTTGGCTTCCCAATGTCTTTGCTTTGGCTATATATTTTTTCTTAAATAAGTAAAATCCTGTGAAATTTAAAAACTGGTATCTCAACATCAGAGATCAAAAATTCTGACTTTTTTTCTTTTTAAAATTATTTTATTTTTTTTTTTTCTTTTAAAAACTCTTTTCAATCCTCTTTACATACTTTTAATTTTTTTCTCCATACATAGCATTGGTTAACCTTTAATAAGAGCATACTTGCTGTAAAATTGAAATACATGTACCAACAGCAAATACTGAATGGGATAGGCAAGGGTATGGCCTGATTTATGCCTCTGTCTAAGCAAGATATTTTTTTTTCTTGCCTTACCTCAGACATTGACAGGACAGGCCTGAGAGGTGGAAGTACCTAGACACAAGGTATGGAATTGCACTAAGAAGCACAGGAATCAATAAATTCCAAAGGCCTGTGCATACCTGCTTGCTTTGATAACCTTGTGAGATCTGAAGGGGAAAAGGGTTTTGTTATTGTTTTTTTATTGACACCCTTATCTATTTTATTTTGCAGAAGAGTCTCGTCAGAACAGCTGTGTAACTTCTGCCTGGTTTGCAGCCTCTCATCCTTTAGGCACACAGGGCCGGCAGTGTTTCAGGATGGTTCATGGTCATGCAAGCTGAGGACCAGAGTCAAATAATCTTAAATTCACTGAAGTTCCTCTCTATGTTCCTCTTTCAGCAAAGATTTTGGGAAGGTGTGTCTCTGGCTTTGTGTACAAATGTGGTTCAAGCGTTCACAGAAACACAGATCTCTGGTTTAAAGCCGGATCTCATGGCTTATTACTCAATTCTGCTCAGCAGCATCCCACAAACTCAAGTTTGCTGGAATAGCCAGCTATTGACTTTTTCATGCAATCCCTAGAAATCACAGTAAAATTAAAGCTTATGCAATTCTGATGGCTCATAAGTGGTCCATAAAATGTCAGTTAGTTGTAGGTGACCATAAACTGCTTTTAACACTTACTTTCATTTTAATTTGCATCATTTTCTGTGAGTAGTCAGATTGCTATTATCAGCCTTAAACAAGATCAGTGTTCTCAGATTTTGACAAGTCAATCTCTACTTTAAAAAGCCTTCAGAAGTTTTTCTTTTGTTTGTCCTTTTCTGACAAAAAGACATTTTAATTCCCCATGGTGGACGCTAGAATTTCTCAGAGCTTTTGATTTCAGTCTTCTAACTTCAAGGCAAAAATAAGCTGAAAAAACAGAAAAAAAATCTTACCCACAGTTTGTAGACCCCAAAAGTCTGTGTCAGTGGACTGGTATACAGCTTGCTTCAATTTCCAGTGACTCCTGGATACATAGCTTCACTCTGAATATTGGATAATTTTTGACATTAGGGGAATGTTTTCCCTTTTCTAATTGCAAGGGGTGTAAATTATGTTTACAGTTTGTTGTCATTCAAAAATAGGTAAATAGTTTAGAAAACTTGAGGTCATAGAATCAGTACAGGTCACTGAGTCCAACCTAACAACTCAAACCTCACCCCAAACCCTGTCCCTAAGTGTCACGTCTACAGATCTTTTAAATAACTCTGGGGTTATTTAATGAGCCCAAGCACTGCTCTGGGCAGGCTGTTTTAGGGCTCAACAACTCTGCTGGCAAAATAATTCCCCAAAAACTCCATCCAAACCTCTCCTGGTGCAACTCGAGGCCATTTCTTTCTGTGCTGCCACTCATGATTCAGGAAAAGAGACTGACAATAAACATAACGTCTTTTTTTCCTTTATTCTGTCTCAATCAGTTTGAAGGAATGTCAAAACCATCTAAACTCTGGGTGTTCTTGAAGGTCCTGCACAGGAATGTTCCTTCAAAGAAGCATTTCCACTGCAGCCACAGAAGTGAGTTTAATTTCTGAAGTTCTCTGCTTACTCCCCTTGGAAATGCCTTTATTTTTTTTGTATGGTGAGGTTTTCTTACTGATTTTCCTAAGCTGTTTTTTAAATTTTCATACTTTAATAATTCTCCTTTTTTCCCCCTTTTTTAAAATAAACATTTAAACAGTTCATTAGAAGAATACAGTCATGCCCTCATACCTCTTGAAAATTTGCCTTCTTCTCAGAATAAAGCCTTTGACTTCAGAGAGCTGTGTTTAAAAGTAAACTAGATGGGGGTTTCTTGTTTATTTTCTAGGATTTATACAGTCAAGTGCAAGGTATGATATATTTGTAAAGGTTTTTCTTCCACATTTGTTGAGGATAAAAATATGGAGGAATAAACAAAAAATCCCAACATCTAAAAGCTAAAGTACTTTCTCCAGATAACACCTGAGTAATATTTTCTTTCTGCTTTGAATGGAAAGATGACAAATTTAAAACAGAGTAACATTGATAATCTGGACCAAATGTTTGAAAATACTTGAAATGGCCCAAAAAATTATTTTATGATGCCTTTCTGTCTGTATTTTTGAGTAATTTCATGTATCTGCAGGCATCACAGGAGCCCTAGGACCCTTTAGTTTCTTTTTCCAGTGTTACTGTGTTCTGTCACCAGCATTAACAGCATCAAGCTGCCAGCGAGCAGAGTCACTTTAGAAATAACGAAATGTCACTCCCATTGCAGAACAATGTGGCATTTAATGATTTAATGGGACTGTGCAAAGTTTATTTGCATTATTATTCCACTGCAATGATTTTTCCTGGCAGTCAAAGCTGCCAAAAATATCACTGAATGTTAATTTAGATGAACTTTAAAGGCAGCCACATAGGGAGTGACCTGAAATCAAAGCTCTTGGTCCAAGCCTTCAAATGAGGCTGCCCTGGAGGGTGTAATTAGAATCTTCCTTTAACCTCCTAGGCTTCAAATCTGAGGAGAGGACATGGCAAAAAACACCCCCCACAATAAGCAGGAGATGTGTCATTCTCAGAAGCAAAAATCAGAGTAACATAATTAGCTGGCAGAGGCAGAAATACCCCTGGATTTAGCTGTCATTAACACAGTTAATTAAATATCAGAAAATATTACATGAAAATATTCTGGGCGGGGGGGAAGAGAATATTCTATTTCACATTGGTGGAAAGTTTAGCAAACTTTCATCTCTCTGTATTGATCTTTATCAAACATTATCAATTCTAACTGTGTTGGTCCTTTAGTTATTTGAGTGAAAGTTGTCAGGTGCATTAATTAATTAATTAATTAATACTGAGCTTCACAGCTGGGATGGCTTCCCAGCTAAAAAATAGAAATATTTTTATTGGCATATATATGATGATTGTACCTGAAAGGAAGAAACCAGTGACTTCTGAAATCCTTGGTTTTGCCTGGCTCTCCAAATAAACAGAAACTCCACAAGAGGAGTTTAAACCAGGGACCTTTTTTCAGTTTGCACAGTGCCATCGGAACACTTGAACAGTTGGTTTTGCTCAGTTGTTTTGGTTTTTTCTTAGGTATCAGTTTGTTGAATGAAGAATGAGGTTTCAAATAAACATCAAAAAAAGAATGGGTTAGTTTGTGAGAAAAAGTCACACATTTTTGGATGTGGAGGTTATTTTCCCTGTAATTTTATAAGCATTTTGATAGTTTTTGTGAGATATAAATATTTTAAAATTTAACTACGGAATTTCAGATACTGATTAAATTTAAAAAACCCCAAAATTGAAACAAAACAAAACAAAAAAACCAACAAAAATGCCTTGAAAGAAAGGCAGTAAAGTATTAGATGAACAATGGGTGAAAAGAGAAGGAAAGAACATTTTCTATTGGTTTTGCTTGGAAGAGAATAAACACAGAGTTCCACTCTGTCAATAAATACAAACCAATAAGCTGCTATAATTCTGCTCAGGTTCCATTGTGATAACACTATTTTGTGTTATATGTAACACAAAATGGACAAAAGAATATTTAAATCATGTGTGAGGATGCCAATCAAACACAATCTAACAGACATTCAGGTCTGAGGAGCTGCCTTCTCCTCTTAATACAATATATAACTAGAAAACACAAAACCAGATTTACTGAAGGTTTCTTTTATTTCTTAAAGTTAGAAACTAATTAGTACCAGCTTTAGCTAAAAACAAACAAACAAAGCTCAAACAAACCCACCAACCCAAACCAACAAGCCAAGCAAAACAATATAGGGTTTTATATCTCCCTGACAGAAACTAAATGAGTATGAAGAACATGAATCTGAAAATGGCATGGCAACCTTATTATAGAAAGAGACAAAAAGGAGAAGCATGAAGTTGTGCATAGAGGTGAAAATAAAAAGTACCCACTGCAGATAGGTGTCAATTTTTTTTAAAGCAACCTTTCAATACCTTGGTTGCAAGGCTAATTAACTCCACAGCAGGATCCAGACTGAAATCAGCTCTTCACTCCCTGTAATCTTTAGGATCACAGTTTTCTCAGGGCCTGTGCAAAACAGCCCATGCAACTGCATTCAGCCACCCTGTGCTTATGCACAATGATGGTGTCTTTAATTATTTGCTGGAATGGTATTGTTCTGACTGGAAGCCTGGTGGACAAGTGACTTTTGGACAGGGATGGAAAGAAATCCTTGGCAGCAGAGCCGCTGCCATGCTGGCTGCAATTGGGAAGAACAGCAAATGCAGCAGGGAGCTTCAGGAAAAGCTGATTTTGTGAATGGGGAGTTGGATTTTTTCCTTCTCCCTGATCATGTGGCAGCAGCAACTGCCTTTAGACAATTTGTCCCTAGGTGACTGTAGATTTCCTCTGCATCTTCATAGGTGTCCACCTACATCTGTTTCTTCTCCCAGGAGATTTTTTTTGGCTCAAACTGTAAAATTAGTGTGCATTTCTGTGATCTAGCTACTGAGTTTAGAAATATATTATGTGAAGAGCCATGGGTTACATCTGGGCAGCAGCCAAGTATTCACACCTTGATGTGTGCCTGGGATATCTACAGTCATATTGGGAGAAATTAGTGCTGAAATCAGAATTTTCAACTGAAAATGTTATTGTGAATATTCTTTAAAAATATTTTCAATTTATTCAAACCCTCAGCACTTTACTGTGCTGAGAGTTTGAAATAGATTACTACTTTTCCATGACAATAGCATTACAATAGGTATCAAAGACTGGTTCTTAACTTTTGTATTACTGAGTCTGATGCAATCAAGAGTGGTAAATAAATTTGTGGTGGCATCAATAGTGCCCAGACCCCTTCCCAATGTGTGATGTTGCACACATATAATATATGTGTGTGTGTGTGTATATATATATATATATTATATATATAATATATACAATATAATATATACTATGTATATAATATATAGTATATATATTATATATAATACTATATATATAATATATAGTATTATATATACTATATATTATATAGTATACTATATATACTGTATACTGTATAATGTATACTGTATACTGTATAATGTATAATGTATAATGTATAATGTATAATGTATAATGTATTGCAGTTAGACATCCTGCTGCCATAGCTTACCCTCAGATGTAACACTGTTGCTATATCAGAGCTGCATAATTTAGACAGGCCCTTTTCTACTGAAAAGAATCTGATTTTACGGGAGATTATGGATTACTGGGTAGAGTTATAGAACAACAGAGTGAGGAACCAGATGAATTTCCAGTCCAAACTCACTTCAGCCATTTAAAAATTAAGTCTTCATAGCAGGAGTCAAGGCAAGTAGGCAATGGTGGGAGATCTGTGTTTCCAAAGAGTGAGTAATTTCAATTATTTTAGACATTTCTCTTGAGAGGGGATGAATTATGCTCTGTATAATGTGCTCACTTCCACATGCCCATCCATGCTGGGCCCGGATGACTAGATTGCATTAATCACCTTTGTTATCATAGCTGAAGTTAGATTAAATGATGCATGACTGTATTCTGATGTTCTTCAGTGCTCAGGCACTGCAGGCCCTCTAAGAGGCTGTTATCTTCAAAAGGATGAGACATATTTATTTTCAAAGATTTTTAAGACCCAGTACCTCAGAAAAATAAGCAAAACCAAAAAATTCACCTGTTTTTCCATTCTAGGTTTTGTAATTAGCAATTTTTTTTCTACAGGTCTGCTTGCAGAGGAATGGCATTGTCTTTTATAGTTAGAAACACAGAAAAGAATGTATTTTGATTAAAGAAATAAAAAGAGAAAAAGAAATGTCAAATAAGTCACAGGTCTAGGTAACGAAATGTTTCTGTCAATTATTTCTGGGAGATTATTGCTTTAAATTGAAAAGGAGAAGGCATGAGAAATTAAACAATCATGAAGAAACCCTGAGAATTTTGAAAACAAAAAATCCTCCATGGAAAAAAGTCTTTCAACATGCCATGTAAAATTCACTTCTATTTCTAATTTCAGAATGTCTCAAGCTTATAATAAGAGGCTGTTGAGATAAGTTTTTTTTCATTAACTGGTGAGGAACAAAGCCAAAGCAAAAATTGCAAGTTGTTTTACTTGTGTGCTGACACTTTTACCATGAGGAAAGCTTTCTTCTCCAGAGGAGCAACAAAAACTGGCCCATAAAGCACAGAAATGAAAATCTTCCAAGGCAGCACTTTACCTCTGGGAAACAAATTTAAAACTAATGAGCAGACAAAGCCCCCAGCTACTCCTGCACTTGTATCCTGGTTAACCAAGAGCGTGTCACAAGCATCCACAGCTGCTCTGCTTTTCTGAACAGAGCAGACAAATGAAAAGACACTTTAGCAGCAAATGGGACTCAGTCTGTCTCCAAGGAGGTCAGTGCTGTTTCTTGAGTTTACTGGCTGAAAAATTGGCTGAGAGGTAACATCTTTTCTAGCCTACATGCTAAGCTGTCATGAAATACTTTGAGTGCTCTGATAACCCACTGACATATGCCAATTATGCTCTGCAGTGGTATTAACCTCTGAAAGATGCTCAAATGTGGCCCATAATTAGAATTTGACATATAAAATGAGCTGTAATAGGGCTGCTTAAGTACAGTTCCCTGACATCTGAGAATTTCAAAAGAACAGTGGACTGCCAAGTTGTCTTGCTTCTTCTCAAGTAATTGGAACCCACAGAGGGTTGTTGTTTGCTGACAGGAAAACTCCCTTTTGTGCAGTCAAGTACAAAGGTTGTGTTTGCCAGACTTTGAAGATGAAAAGTTTAATATGGAATGGGGGCTTATGCCTGCCCCTTGCCCTGAAACAGGCTGCCTGGGTAGGCTCTGACATACCCTCACATTTTTACTTTGCTGAAATTTGCTGAGTGTTTGGCAGTCAAAGCTGAAACATGTCAAAGAACCAAAATTACTTCTGTGTTCTGACATAAATTGTGAGTTACCGCAGCACTTCAGTTTTGTAAAGAAACCATTAATGCCTATTTGAAATGCACAAAAATAAATTTAAAAAGGGGAAAAATATATGTTTCAGATCATTTAATGAACTCATCCACTTATTAGGACAGCAAATATTAGTTTATCCTCACATCACATGACTGAAAAGCTCTTAGATGATCAGTCTCATTTCACATAGAGAGCCTGATGTGTTGGGATACAGGCTCAGGCCAGCTGCTCAAATGTGACCATTTAAAGATGGTCATCTAAGCATCTGAGATGCTGCTTGACCTCCAGGTGAGTATGTATCTCCCACAGACAGGTGTTGTATCAAATCAGCCTCACACAGATGTTCTGAACAGCCCAAATGGAACAGCTGAACCAAACTGTGAGGGACTTTATAACTGAAGTGGGAAATTAACTACATTTCAACAAAGCCTCGCTTGTTCTTAGCCATTACCTGCATCACACTGTTCTTAACACAGTCCAAAAATCTCCTGGAGAACAACCCTGGCCCCCTCTTGCCCTTCCTTCCACCCTGCAGAGCCCTGCAGTCATTCCTGATGTCTTACAGGTTTTCCTCACCAGTCCCATTGGTGGTGGGGGTTCATGGGCTGGGCAACTCCCCCACGACATCCTGGTACCTGCAGCTCTGATTGTGGGCTTTTTCTCTGTATTAAGCAAAGAAAAAAACAAACAAACAAATTAAAAATAAATAGATGGATGGATGGATGGATGGATGGATGGATGGATGGATGGATAGATAGATAGATAGATAGACAGACAGATAGATAGATAGATAGATAGATAGATGGATGGATGGATGATATTGCTGCTGTTTTCTGTCAGGGACATGGATAACCTTGCCAACAAGACTTTCTGCTCTGTTTGGTCTTGGTGGTTTTGTTGCTGCTCCTTTATTCCCTGAATAGCAACCAGGGAATGTCAGAAGTGAAAGACAGGCATATTTATGCCATTTCTGCTAGAGCAGAATAAATAAATGGTTGTGACTGCTGCCTGCTTGTGCCACACAAAGATGTAAATCACCCTGTACCTGAGCTCAGAATTGTCCTCGGGCCCTCACTCTGTGAGTGGGAAGAGATAAAATGAACTTTCATTAAAAAGAAAGAAAAAAAAGTCACCCTGTCATGGCCCATCACTCTTTCTCATGACACCCACAGCTGTACTACTTTAGCACACCTGCCTCTGCGGAGGAAAAATAAACTTTGGGGAATGTTGTACAATGACAACTTCATATTTTTGGTACTTCCATGCAAGGGTGTAAGAAATTGCAGAGACTTGGTGTGTGTCTCCTTTGCAGGCTGTGTTGGGAGAGAGGCAGGTAATTTCTTCAGCATAACAATCAAATCAAGTGAGTCTGTTGGCTGCCATCAAGACATTGACAGGATGTCAGGGAGGCAAAGTTTGTAGGGAAAAGAAATATCCGCTCCCTGAAATGCGCAGCCAACACTTAGGAATGAATAACCCATACGAGACTTTTTGCAACTTTTTCTTCTTTGTGAATCAATCCTGAATGGATTGAAATGTTCTGCAGTGCATTAGTTAACTAAAAATTATAATCTTAGCATTGTATTTTTGTAATTCCTCTGCTGTGCCTGATTCACAATCTGTTGATTGTGACTTATTTTGGATTTTAATTACTCAGGTAATTTTGCATTCCTAAAATATTGATGGTACAGTGATGCTCATTGCATTAGGTTTATAATCTTGGCTTTCTACAAATATTTTTCAATATTTGTCCACAACTGCATTCTTAAACAATTTTACAGGGAAATTTGATAAAATATTAATGTAAAAATAAACAGAAGACATGCTTTCACTAAAAATTCTGGCTGTAGTCTTAGCTGTATACAGAAAAGTATTCTAAAAGAAGATTCAAAATACAGGACTTCAAATGTTTGGAAATGCCAGATTAACGACAATATGAGAATTATATATCTGATATATATCACTGTGTCTTTCCTTTAGCCCTTTTTTGTTAATTTTCAAGTTTTGGTATGGTTTGGAAATTATTATTGTTGTTGTTATCCTTCTTTATTTTTTTTCCTACTACAAGCATTTATTACATTTGAAACAATTTATTACTTTATACATTTATTACATTTGAAAACAATTGAAAAATTCACCTGGTCACATTCCTTAATTTTGTTCATTTTTGACTTAAGGCTCCCAAAACCATGCAACTATTGGGAAAAAAATATTAATGAACAATTACTAGTTCTAGAAATATTGATATATTTCTATATAATTAAGAATAAATCTTTTAGCTGAAATTAATAAATTAATACATGGAAAGCAATGTATGGAAGGAAAAATTAAACATTTTGGATATTATACATCTCCACCGATGTGAAGACTCATTTTCTTCAGAAATATTACTAAAACATGATTGTGAAGAAGAAGAAAGGACTGTTCAGAAAAATAAAATTTAAACCAAAAAAATAAAGTTTAAAAATGTGTAGAACTTTTGGCAATTCAGCTGCCACGATCCCTGTAGGAAGTCTTCCAAGGATAATACATACAGAATATTTTCCACCATATTGTCCAAATATATGTGTACTTCCAAGTGCAAACTGTATTTACAGAACAAGTATTTTCTCATAGCAATTTCAACTTCATGTATCAATCTGTGCATTGTACATGAAACTGCCTCAGCTTTTTGGTGTGCCATCCAAAAATACTCATTTTAGATGTCAGTGGGAAAACTTTCCTTGGGTGGGTTTTGGAATGGATCTAATTATAGCTTAGTGAAGTACATAATTTTTGCAACCATCTACATGCAAAAAAAAATACAAGAGGATAACTTAAACCTTCTAAAAAAAAAGGTTGTCAGTTGCTGCCATCAAAAAAGACAGCCAAAATCATAGGAATACAAGAGCAGCAAATGTGTGATGTTGGCATGACAACTGCCACTTGAGCTCTGGAGAGCTGAGAGGAAGAGGTGCACACACAGACCAAGGGCTGAGAGAGAAAACTTTGTGCAGGGCAAAATGGAATTAAACCAATCTGCCTCAAATATTTCCAAGGAAAGATCCAAGGAATTTTGTGTAGTCACTGCTTGATACTGAAAAATGCTAAGAAATGTGAAGGAAAGGACAAAGAAAAAATCACTGTCCTGTAGTACTTCTGGGGTGTTTGAAAGGAAAGCTAACACCCCTTCTGTTGATAAGAATTAAACCTGAATCCAAGTTTCTATCCCAGTTTACTTGAAAACAGAAGAATTTCCATGTTATTTAAGCTGAAGTTAGTCAGGGATGCAATGATGACATCTTTATGTGACAAGTTGTTTTTTAGGATAAATGCCCTTCTTGTGTTTCCACAGCTTGATTCTGTTATGAGCATAATTTGTGGAATAAAAAGGACATCCAGAAAAAGAAGCAGCTTCAGTGTCTGGGTCTATCACTGGACTGGTTTCACTTCAGCACACAAATGAGGAGGTAAAAGGTTTGGCCCCATAGTTCTCAAAGTCAAAAAATTGAACCAGGCTAAACAAGATCTTATTGATCACTTCTTATGCCACGAAAGAAGCTTAAAAGTGAGGATAAATTCTGAGATATAAGGATCTTTTTCACTTCAGCTACTGAACATATTAAAACTACTCATCCTTGGTAAGGTTAGATTGCAAAGCAAGAGAAGCAGAGACAAGACTCAATGATTGGGTACATGTGAGGCAACCATATGAGGATAAAATATGCCACAATCAGAGCTGTAGCTTCACGGCTTGGTGACAGTTATTCCTGTAAATGGAGAAAAGTAACAAGAAATTACAAATCAAAATCATCCAGAATCAAACAATATGCTTTAAATTAGTCTCTAAGTGATTTGCATGGTTGCCTCACTGCTGAGCCAGATCATCTTACAAAGAGCAGCAAACTGAATGCACAATCTCTACCTCTTAACTTCCCCTCACTCCCAAAAATAGTGTTAGGGAGATCTTTATTTGGCTTGTACAATTCATACATTTTACATGAAATTCCTTATACTACACTCTCTGCTTCAAACAAAACATTTCCCTGTGATGAAACTAGTCTGGCTTGATGAGGGAAGGAGAAAGCTAAGGGAATTAATAATTTAACAGAGGACCTCTGGAACCAGGAGGGAGCCAGGAAATCACTGAAATGTGGTTTAAGATCCAGAAGACAATTAGAACTTGGATAATTAAAAAAAAAAAAAAAAAAATCAGAAGCAGCAAGGTCTATAAAAGGCTTTGCAGATCCTTCCAAAGTGAAAAGAAAAAAATATAAAAACAGATTCACCACCTAACAGAACAGGAAATTCAGTAAGGAGTGCTGCAAGCTCATGTTCTCAGAGAGCTCCCTGATTCAATTTTTACACAAAGACACTCAGAGGCAACCAGATGCTTAATGCAATTATATTAACAGTGCACAGGTGTGCAGATCAGAGCAGGAGAAAAGAAAGAGGTAATTTTAGTGTATTACAGAATTTATGGCAGGGGTATTTTTGTGTTCAGGGCCTGATGAAAATCATGGAGAGGGCTAATAAAAACAAATTCTTAACTTAGAATTTAATTGTTGTTGTTTTTATTGAAAGAGAAGGAGGTCCCACAAGACCAGAAAAATGTGGGAGCTTTTATTTAAAATAAATAACATAGAGGGATAAAGTCTGAGAATTAAGATGATTCAGGCTAATTTCATTAACAGGAAATAGACTTAAATGTTTAAAAAATAATAACAATATATAAGCATGTAGGAGAAAGTAACAAAAAATTAGGAGTTTGAGAAGTAACTTCTCCAAGCAAATAAATATTAATTTTGACATGGTTACTGGTACAAACATAAATACAGGTGCAGTACTGTCTTAAATTCTGTAAGACCTCTGATATCAACTCATAGAAATAGGAAATATAGGCTGGCTAAGGAAAAATAGTTCTGGGAATATAGTCATAAAATGGGCAAATAATTTGCTGAAAAAAATCTGCTTAGATCTGACTGTAATGGTTTCTGTCAAAAAAATAAGCAGGTTACAGTCTCTTCTATGCCCAAATTTGTGTCATTATTTCCATTAAGGATTCAGATTATGAAAATTATAAAACACTTATAAAATGTACAGAACAGACCAAAAACTTTTCAGAAGACAGGAACAAATCAGAATAATCTCAGCAAGTTGGAGAAATAATCTAAAATTAAGGAGGGAAAAATCAGATAAAGTCAAAGGTAAAGTCTGTAGGAAGAACAAAAAAAGCAGAGCATAATTAAAAAATAGTTGACTGATAGGAAGTTGTGCAAGAAAAGTATGGTGTAATGAAGTGGGCTCATCATAATGAAATAGTTACAAAAACTCCCAAGTCTCACTCTGGGATATTTTATAGAGAGCACAGTTACCAGGCACAGAAAATAACTTTTTCCTTAAACTCATGTGAGGCTTTGCTTAGAATAACTTCCAGTTTAGAGGCATGGTTTTGGGGATCACCTGAGAAATGAATTTCAAAGGAATGACATTTTAAAGATCTGATTGAAGTCTAGAAAAAGGAAGATGAAGTGCCCTGTCTGGTGTAACCCTATGTTACATTTTCCCCTATGTTTACTCAGCAAAGGGAAGAACCAACTGGTTCCATTTTCAGAAACATTTTAAATAAGAAAGTAAAAAATATATTTGTCTGTCAATTAAGTTACAGAAAAAGAGAGTTTAGGAGGGATGCTCTGGGCTCACCTTTACAAAATTTCTAATAATAACAATAATAACAAATCACTAATAAAAAGAAGCATGTTGCTGTGACACACACATGGGAGCTGATAGAAAATAACCAGGATGGTTCTCCCCAGATAGGGAATCTCCACCTGCAGGTCAGCCAAGCCCCTGCTCTGTTTCACTGGAGATAACAGGAATATCCAATTCTCAGATATGTGAGCAGGGGCTTCACAGCAAAGAGAGTAATAGCTCTCCATGTCGTTGTGGTGGTACTATGTCACAGACACATTTTATGAAAAATCCTTTCCTTAGGATTTTTTCTCCTGAGAAGCTGAGAGGCCTCAGGAACAAAATGTAAACAGTGGTTATCTGCTGCTGTGGAATGCAACAGGTGGATCTGTGATTGGCCCATGTGGTTGTTTCTAATTAATGGCCAATCACAGTCAGCTGGCTCAGACTCTCTGTCCGAGACAAAAACGTTTGTTATCATTCTTTTTCTATTCTTGCTATCCTTCTGATGAAATCCTTTCTTCTATTCTTTTAGTATAGTTTTAATATAATATATATCATAAAATAATAAATCAGCCTTCTGAAACATGGAGTCCGATCCTCATCTCTTCCCTCATCCTCGGACCCCTGTGAAGACAGTCACAGCACTGGGCACAGAATGTCACTTGCTCGTTAGTGCAGATATTTCCATAACTGAGACTGTCAAAAGAGGCACAATAAATGTTATTTGGGGGTTCAGACTCACTGGTTTCTTGGATCAGGTTAAAGCTCTGATTCATGAAGCTTCTTAAGCACCTTGTGACTTGTGCTTTTGAGTCATCTCTCAAACTGAGTGTTTTATTATAAGTACATGTGTAGAATGTAATTACCTCCCTTAGGGTCTGGTGCACCCCAAAATTCGTGGTAGAACTCTCTTTCCTTTTCCACACAAAACCAGGAGAGGCATAACTTCAGAAAACACATTTCAGGAAATAATTATTTATTTGGACTGGATTGCCAGGAGCACCCCTGTGCACATCTCAGGCCTTGCCTCTTTCTTGTGTGCTGCTCACACTTTAATCCAACAGCCCATGGCAATCACTGCTCCAAACCCATAATCCTGCTCTAGCTTTCCCTGTTCTTGTTCAAATGGGAACACCCCTCTACCTACCAACTCCACTTTCCTGCACCCCATTCTGTGCACACATCTTTTCCTTCCTATTATTATTAGAAGTAAAAAAATATCTCTTGTGACTCTACAGTAACAAACCCCTCAGTGATTCCTGTGTATATCATAATGACAAATATTTTTAAAACTCCAGGGAAAAACACATCATCGTCTCACACATTCCAAATTAAACAGTTTCACTTCTCCCAGGTACTGGGTTTATTTTTCACTTCTTTACTTTTTGTTTAATCATTTGCCAATTTTGATTTGGTAGGGCTTGGCATCTACTTTTGAGTAAAGACAAGAGTCATGGAGAATATATTTATTCTATTACACAGGAGGCCTTAAAAATAACATGGGCTTAGAATGCTGAATGTGGTGCCAGGAACCAAAGCACAAATCTGCTTAAAGAACCAGAAAGTTTTATTAATATTTCCAAACACAAAATGAAATTCCACCTTCAAGTTATATCCTGTGAGATCAATGATAATTACATTTGCTTTGCAAGGATAAACACCTCATCTCATTGAACATGCTTTCTTTTTCATCCTTCCTGCATGGAATAGGTTCAGGATCCCTGTGTATTGCTTTGGGAGGTACCTGCCAGCAAATAAAAAAGTTGATGAGAACACATAAAGCTCACTGATGATTATGACATAAAACTCAACGCACTTCCGAAATGCGTAAAATAACTAGGTTTTTAAATAAATTACAATTTAAAAAACCCAACAACATGATTTATTGGTCATGATGTGAATGTACAGGAGAGGATAAGAGTTCTCTGATTCATTCTGAGTGCACATACCTATTAAATAATCCTGAGGAATATAAAAAGCAGCAATGTAGTTTGCAACCCATTACAAAAACAAAGTTAAAGATTTGTAAAGGGTGACACTGAAGGATGAAGTAATAAAATGTACAGCTCATAAGGATATTGACATAAACAATCTTTAAACCCAGCTTTTTTTGGAAAGAGAAATACATCAGCATTCAGAAATTTCTGACATGGACATGTCATATGAATGGAAGGACTGACTGTACTTTCCCCTGGAGTGATGAATTCCTGATAATTAGAGAGACCAGGGGAATTAGACAGTGATTTGACAGGCCCATCATTAGATCCGAGGATGTAAATAGCCTGATGCACTATTTGAATTGTGTCATTATCAAAACATGAATAAAGAAATGTGAAAACTTTTAATTTATTCAGTCTAAAATCAGAAGGCAATGTACAATAAGGAGCTATTGTTATAAACATTCATTTTTCAGAGACTCATCCCCCACAGCTCATATAGATTCATTGAGTTTCAGCAAACTGCTTTTATCAGAACAATTTTGACTTTAACACTGTTTATTACATATGTGGAGAAGGTCCAGAAGAAAAATGAACAATCCCAGAATAAAAGCAATTACATCAGAGTTCTATAAATTCTCAGCATGAATGTTCTGTAGGTAGAAAGTTTATTTATGACTTGGAGTAGAATGACGTGCTTTTATTTGTTGCAGCAATATTGCGTGGGAAGTAGATACCTCAAAAATGCATGCTTTTAATTATATTATGCAGTGGATCCATGTAAATGGGAGTTTGTGGTTTCTTGTAGGATGTTTTATGATTAATTATTACATAATGTGTTCTGATGATATTATGTAAAGAAAAAAAGCCCTTGAAGAGATTTTTTTGTAATGAATAATTTGCTATATTACATTTTATTTAAGATTAGAAAAGTTAGGTAAAACTTAATATTTAGATGGTAATATTATAGGAACACTATATCTCCAAACTAGAATTCAGGTTGGTCATTGCAAATTAAAATTTGGTTTAAATGCAGAGTTTCAGTAAATAAAAAGTTACATTGGTTTTAAGTATCAGAAGGTTCTGGAGACAAAATACAATGCTGTTCTTATTGTTTTTATAATGATCTTCATAAATTTGCAGTTTTTAAAGCCCAGTCTAAAATTCTACTCACTTGGATCAGCCTTCTTCAATTCCATATTAACTGGTGGCCTAGTCAAAGAAGAACTGAAAATATATTTTAGTGCATGGAAACCAAACATAAGAGGATCTGTTAAAGAAGTTCACTATCTGAATTCTGTAATTGATTTAAAAAAAATCTCTGCATAACTTTTTCTCATTTCTCAGAGCTTAATTTAGCTGTGTCTCAGTATCAGAATAATTTATTCCCTAGAAATAATACACACACACACACAAAGTTTTGAAAGAGAAAATTTTGGGCTGTATCCTCCATTGCATGAATGGAATAAGAAGAATTCTTCCAATACATATTGCATGACAGTGAATTCTCATTTAGTTCTTCCCCAGAGCTAGAAATCAATTGAAGTATTTGGATTTATGCCAGTTTATATTGGTTTAGATTCAGAGTTTTGATGTAGAGACTTCTGACTGTAAGAAATCATAATGATCCTGAATTTATTAGCATATGCTGAGTTCCTAAACATGTTTTGAAGGTACCAAGGTTCTTTTAGACATGCAAAAGTTGAACAGGAAAGAGACAATCAAAACATGAACTGAACTGTAGTCTGTGCAACAAAAGTTTTGATCTAAGAGTTATTAATCTTGTTTTTTGAAAAGAAAGAAAGGCTGCAGGAGAAATCCAACAGAATTTAAGAAAACTGCCTTACCATTAAGTGATTCAGTGCCAGCTTCTTGTACAAAAGAACACAGCAGTGTGAAAGGGAAAGATCTGGTTTTTCACTTAAAGAAATATTGTATGGTTTGTTTCCATTATTGTTCTAATTCAGTCAGTCTTTATCACAAAGCATCCCCACTGCTATCTGAGGGAAATTATATAATAACTCCTTTGTATGCCTTCTCTTGAATGTTAAAAGTAATTATTATGTCCTTTCTCAGAGCTCTCTACAACTGTTTAGAGAGGATCTCAGCAAGTCATGGCCTTATCACAGAGTGAACAATGTTTTGTGAGTAATATACCTACTATCTGTGAGAATAAAGGTACAATTTGTCCTTTTGCCTTGGCTTGCTGGCAACCACTGCACAGCACAATCTCTGAGGGAGTCACCTCAGTGGTACCACTTCACTTGCCATTCAAAAAAAAGTAAGATAAAGAAAGAGATGGGGTAAGCTCCATCTAACCTGTGCCATTCAAGCACAGGAAGCATTCAAACCCCTCCTAAGTGTAACAACAACACTGTCACCATCATATTTTCTGAAAAATTCCTTCACCAGGATTTATTCTTCTGGGAAGCTGAGAAGCCTCAGAGAAAAATGAAAACAAGAATTATCTGATTTGCTTCTCCTGTGTTTTGCTGCCTTGGAATGTGGTTTGGACATTGTTTACCAACTGGTCATTGTTTGATTGGTTTCATGTCAATTGTTTTAACTTAATGACCAATCCCAGCCCGCTGTGTTCAGGCTCTGGCAACAGTCATTGAGTTTTTCATGTTGTTAAACACTTATCTTGTTAAACCTTCTGTAAGTATCCTTTCTCCATTTTTTAGTATAGTTTAGTATAATATAATATAATATAATATAATATAATATAATATAATATAATAAAATATAACATAACATAACATAATATATAATATAATATAATATAATATAATATAATATAATATAATATAATATAATATAATATAATATAATATGATATAATATAATATAATGTAATATATATCTGAGAACATGGAGTCAGATTAATCTTTCCTCCCCACAACAGGAGACCCAGAAAATACCCCACAACACCTTCATTCCAATCAAAAGGTTACAATCTAATGCATAAAATGGCTTCTTGCCACAAGGAGCAAGATATCAAATTGGGATGGGGAGACTTGTATTAACATCAAAATTAGCACTTCCTCCCTTGTCAGCACAGTGATGTATTTGACTATCAATGATAACTAAGCATAACTGGTTAAAAGTGTCCTGAGTTTCCACACCCAAGGAGATGCAGAATGTTCCAGTCTCATAAAAATAGAGTCAGGTGTTTCACAGAATATAATATCTTATTTTGCATTGTCAGACTACTTATCAGGCACACAAGGAAATCAGCAGGAAGAGAGAAGAAATGTAAGCTGAAGTAAAAACAAGGGTAAAGGACCAGTCTTCTGTGGCAGGATTTCTAGCAGATTTAGAGTTGTGGTACAGCCAAGCTGGTGCAGAAAATGGATTTCTACTCAAGATACAAGAAATATTTCTATGTTACTGAAACTCTGACCACTAAATAATAATGTTCTAGATTATTTTGTTTTTAAAGGAAGATGTTAATACTCAAACTGTGACCAACATGTTGCCTGTTTGTCTGGTTTAGTGGAATCACTGATTCTGAAATTCTGTTTTCCTCTGTCTCTGTTGTATCTGGCCAGTTTGAAATGAAAATTGACCCCCTTGCTGGGCTCAGAGGTATGTAATTCCTGGGAAAGATCTTTGTGTTTGTCTTTCATCATTTTAATAATTGATGTGCAATGCAAGGTGGTGTTAGCAATGGTTTTTGTTTCCCAAAGGATATGATCTAAGGAAGGTTTGCAGTAACTCTTTTAACTGTTTATAAATTGGTTGAAGGAATTGAATTTATTTTTAAATTTTATTTTTGCATACTTCTTAATAATGAAGATATTTTTTATATGTAAGACCAAGGTGTACAGTGGTCCTGATCTATTTTATTTGATTGTCTGAAATTCCCGGGCAGATAACAATTTGCTCTCTTAAATGCTTTGACTTGGAGGTGCACCCCAATCTTACAAGGGAATTAACTGCAGGAATTATAGCATCTTCTGGGGAGCAAAACATTGAGCTTCGAGAAACCATTTTAATGGTGATTAACTGCCTGCTAATGCCAGTTAAAGGTTACAAGGCAAATTCTTTCAGCAGCCATAAAGCAGCATTCACATTGCTTGACTTTATCCACCTGAGTTAGGTACCTGAATGAGGAGTGTAATCACCAGATGCCCTTGAGCAAGGTGAGTGAAAGCAATTTAGAAGCCCCTGGAGGGTAATTCAGAGGGCATGAAGTTGAGGCATTCCACACTTAGGTGGAATTAAACAGAGTGGATGTGCCAGCCTTGTGAGGAGCTGGGGAGCAGCCTGAAGCACTGTAACTCTTGCTTCCCCTACAGTGAGCACAGCCAGATTTGTGGAGCCCTCTGCCCTTTATTACAGATTATTTGTGCCAGGCCTAGTTAAATGCCTGGGAGGAGATAAAGAAATAAGGCAGAAAATTTCAAGTTAGTAAAGAAACTAAAAATTTAGTTTAATTAGAGAAAAACATAGTGGGGGGAAAAAAGGCAACCTAAAAAAGTGCTTCAGGGGTATCCAGTCAAAACTCAGCCTTATCCTCAAAGTGCAAGCCTTTAATAGTGCATGAATTATAAATTATGGAATGTAACATTCAGAAGATTTCCAGACATTTCCCTGCTGATGTATAATCTTCTATCACTCATTTTCACCTTGTGCTTATATTTATATCATCCTCTGCAGCACAGAATTGACTTCAGCCCATGACAATACCTTCAGTGCTATTTTTAAACTCAAGACTCAGCATTGTTGTAATCAAAATGTAACAGAAAAAAATTGTGGTGTAAGTAAGTGAGAAATATTTTAGCTGTAGATTATATTAACACAGATTTAATATTTCCCTCATTTTACAACAAATCAATATATTAAGCACTATATATTAAGCAAGTCTAAACTTTTATGGTGATCAGCAAATTTACATCACTTGCAAAATAACTTGACTAACAGAGTGACAGAGTGAAAGATTGGCAGGTCCAAATTTCCCAATTTTCTGGTTTAAATCACAGCTGGTTTTAACTGAAATGGGTTCTTTAGTACTGTGTCAGCTTATATCATTGAGGGACGTCCTTAGGCTTCTTTTAGGTCTTCTCCTTCAGTTTCTTTTACTCCAACAGAGTTTTCATTATAATTTTTCATCCTTACAAGAACAGCAAACCTTTGTTTGCTCACCTAATGTAAATTCAATTGCTCTTTTGATCTGTCCTACCAGCCTATGCCAGAAATGTGCAGTGATGACTTTAGGCCTGAAATTTCCTGTCTGCCTAGGGCAACAAATACACCAAAAACGCTGAAACCACTTAGATCAAACAATCCAAACAATCTTTTAATAGCCACCTACTCACTTACAGAGAATTGAGCTCCATTTTCTTCTCTTCCCCTCTCCATCTATTTCAAAGGACAACAAAGTGGTAGTGTGGGCTATTATTTTCTGGGTTTGCCTTCCTTTAATGTATCCTATTTTTATTGAACCTTCTGAAAGCTGGGTATCATCTAGCCAGGGCACTAGCTTGTTTCGTGGAAAACCATATGGTCTGATGACTAAGGGGAATTCATTAGAGGGACAGAGGCAACTTAAAAATTACAATCTTATGGCTCCAAACTTCAGTTCAACTGTTTTATGATTATTCTTGTACTAGTTTAGTAAATGTGATGCTGAAAGCAGGGAGAGGGTATGTGAATTCAGCCTCTGGTCACCCTCAGCACCCCCAGTTCCTCAGCCAGTTCCTTGCCCTCCTCTTTGGGGAGGAACCTCTGGCAGATACCATCAGTATGTGCACAATGGTTTGAGCTTCAGCTGGAACTTCCCTTGCGCTTTACAGCTGCTCCTTTGCCTATAATGCTCTCATACAACCTTCTTCTTGCTAATTGCTTCCTAGAACAGCTCACAGCTAAAAGACATTTGAGAGGAAAGCCTTCTAAATGCGTGAGCTCTCATAGTTGTGTTACCATGAGTGTTTTAGGCATCAAACCTTTCAGTATTTTGACTGGGGTAAGAGGTGCTGGAAGGTCCCTCATTGTTCCAGCTGTGCCTAAAATGTTTTCAAGAGACAAGCACCAGTGTGCTACAAACAAAAATTTACATCTGTTGCCATATTTCAAAACAGGTGTTATTTGTTCACTTTACTAGATCTGCTTGTATTCTTTTACAAATTCCCAAAGAGAAAATACATTTGTCTGAGGAGGGATAGAAGTCTCTTGAACAATACAAACATGTAATCAAACAAAATTGACTCACTGACTGACAGAGTAATAATATTCTGGAGAGTTCGTTTGATCAATCATGTTCTAGTTCTTGTAACACAACTTGGGTGATGAGAAAAGAACAGTTTTTGTATTTGTAGGCTTTTAGTCTTTATCTGCCACAGATGAAGTACTCACTTCTTGCTCTATTTAAGATAAGGTTAACTCCTTAACCATTTGATCACCTGTAGGTTTTCACACTTTTGTGTCACTAAGATGAGGAACAGAAGTGGCCAGTCTGGTATACTGGTGTTGTCTGCCTGAAACATTTCTGGTTTTTGACATGTGATAGTAGCACACTCTGAGTTACTGTGTCCAGATATGACAAGACAAGCAGACTGCTGGAGGGTGGATTTTGGGAAAAAATCACATTGCTAAAGGCATTCTGCAGCCTGTACAGAGCAAGCTGAAGTTCTCTGTCAGTTATCTACTTCTGGCATCCACACCCTGCACAGCCAATTGTTTAGCTCATGGATTTATAAAGAGGGAAACAGGCCATTAACTTGGCTTAACGTGACCTATGACAAGGTGTATTGCTTGGGAGTGTCCCTACAGCTGTTTGTGCTGCATAACAGTGATGTTTCTTCCTTCAGTTCAGCACTCTGACAGACATCAGTGAGTTTTACAATTGTTCAGTTGTCCGCAGCTCCCTGGTGGTGCCCAGAAGGATCAGCATCCCCTTGTGCAGAGCTGCTTTGGTTTCAGACACTGCCTTTTACACAGACACTGCCCACAGCTGCCTTCCAGCATCTGTTATGCTGCAATTCCTTCAGAAAGAGTAGAAATCACAGTGCTAGATTTCTGGAGCTACAGCTGAGACTCTATCTGATAAGATTTCATGTATAACACCAAGGAATGTTTCCTGAAGCTTTCTGAGCATCCCAGCTTCTTTAGACAGCTCTATTTTGTTAATCCACACCCTTTATGGTGTTTATGTCTTACTGATTTGGATGAAAATAAAATTAAAGTCAGTTGTCCCTTGCAATAATTAAGTAATTTTTAGGGTCTCTCAAATTGTTTCTGAGTTTTGTTCAGCTATCAGAGGAACATTTAGTCACCTGCTTTTATGTCTGTTTTGGTCAGACCACACAGAGACATTCAGAGGAAAACAGAAGTATTTTGTTGGATTAGTCACGCAGTTACTTCTAAAAAAGAAAGCTAAGAGTCATTCCTTGTTTGTGCAGCGCCATTACATGTGAAAGAAACATGCTTTGTTAAAGAGCAGGTCAAAGACAAGGGCACTTCTAATTTTGTATCCCTCTTTTGGGCAAGTTCTGTTGGTGAGTGGAAAGGTGGAGCATAAAGTTTTCTGCATCAGAAAGTAGTATTGTTTGACCCAGTCCAGTAAGTTTTGAACTTGGAAAATATGATTTTTTTTTTGTTTTACTGAACTGCAGTGAAATTAGAATTGTAATGACTTTGAAATTCCTTGGAAGAGTGAGTAAATGTAAAATGCAAGATTCAGAGTAATTATTAATGAGTGTAATTAAATAAAAAATGTGTAAAGAATAATGAAGCAGAGAATAAATATTACTGCTTCTTTCTCACTTTTCCTTGCATTTATTTGTTTTGTTTTCTTTAACCTCTTCTTTGTTCAGGAAAAAGAGTAAGAAAGGAAGAATGAACAGCATGTGGTAAACTGGGCTATCTGACCTGCACTGTCATCTCTCCTCCATTTTTTTTTAGGGAGGAAAGGATCCAAAAGATGTCAAATCACCTGAATTTTTTCACAATTCTCAGTGATTTTGAGATAAGGACCCAAGGTTATGCAAAGTGCCTCCTCTGTTGCCATAAGGATTTTATATAGGAGGTCAAAATCCCTTTGAAATTACAATCAATCCTCTCATTTAATTATGGGGAAAAATCTGAGACTTGAAATGAGCATAGTTTGGGCAATAAGAAAATGTCATTTATGTGTGCTGCTCTGATGCTCCTATAGCCAACTCTTTTTTCTGGAGTAACATTCAGGTAACATCTTTAACCACCACTTTTTGCCTTGTCTTTAAGAACACATTTCTATCATTTCTGCCTAACTCATTTCACTTGTCACCAATGCAAAGAGAGCACAATTGATAAAGAGCAGAGAGATAATAACAGGCTTTCCAGACTGTCCTCAGGGGGTCTGGTATGACTGCTCTCAAACATCTGGGTGAGCAATTAAACAGGAAGCTGCCTAAAACTGAGCAAGGGTATGTCCTTGGCTCTTGTTCTACTTTAACACTGAGAAAATCAAGCAATTGGAGGTGCCAGGGAGCAGCATGTGAGGAGGGGGTGAGTCAAAGGCGATCTCCCTTAGGCTGGGTTCTCCCTGAGGGACCCATCTGTATAAAAAGGGGGGATCCAGGTCCAGGGAACACCTAGGAGATGGGGATAAATCCATCACTTCATGGCAGAACTCTGGGAGGGTGAGATAGCCCCTGAAGCCAAGGGCTGCACAGGGACATGTCAAGGTGAGACTGCAGTTACGAATTTTTGGTACCCCCAAAGGGTACCAAAGGAGGGCTCTGAAAGCCTCTCCGCATAAAATTGCAATGGAGAGAGTAAAGTGGGTGTGATTGTGACCTACAGGATGTTGCCACAGATCCTTACAAGGAATCCCTATTTTATCTTGGAGTACGACTTTAGGGAGCTTTGATGTCCATAGCGACTTCAGGGGAAATTGATTTATTTACCGTCTGTCCTAGATTGCCAAGCAAATTGTATTCTATTTGCCATCTGTATGGCAGCTGTCTTCGGTTAAGTGGGCAGTTTTCCTTATCTCTTCCACAACCAATCCTTCCTCCCAGGTGACATCTGCTGATAACAGGCTATTGAATGTCACTTCATGGCTGGTAAGAACTACAGCATCCCATGGTGAGATGCTCTGCCCAGTGGGAGGAGCCAAGCATTACTAACTGGATATAATCTGGAGATTCTGGAACATCAGCACGGCTTCTCCACTGGATTTCCCAGAGGAACAGCTGCCTCTTCTTCCACTGGATCTTCAGAGGAAGACTGCACCCTTCTACAGGATTCCTGCTCCAACAGAACCACACCTGACACTGCAGGAGGGCTGCAGTCACAATTCCAATTGGACTGCTACCAACACCCTGACAAACAGCGTGTCAGGTTGTGTTCTGACTCTGTCAGTGTTCTTTAGTTTACTGCATTGTTTATCCTTTTATTTTCTTCCCTAATAAAGAACTGTTATTCCTGCTTCCATATGTTTGTCTGAGAGCCCCTTAATTTCTGATTTATAACAATTTGGAGGGAGGGGGTTTCCATTTTCCATTTCAGAGGAGGCTCCTGTCTTCCTTAGCAGACACCTGGCTTTCCAAACCAAGACACCATCAAAATAGCGCTTAGCCATGGTGACCTCCCCCCCACCCCCAAAACCATGCCAACCACTGATTAGAAAAAAATCAGGTGTACACAGACATGCCAAAATCTGGGATGTTGAAGGACTCAAGGCACATTGCTAGTGTTCAGGAGCACATAATCATGGAATGATTATATGCAGGTGCTTTTATTGAAGAGCTCTGGGTGTCAGGGGTACAGATCCAAATCTGATCTGTTTGGGTTGAGCATGTTTTCATACCCTTATCATTATATAACTACATATTACTCATTAAACTTATACTGTATACATTGATCTCATCCAAGCATGGACTCTTGTAACCTCCTTCAAACCCCTCAAACATTGTTTCTCATGATTCCTGTTATGATTAAACAATAATCATATCTAATTACCTTACAATCATTACATTTAACAATTATATCATTTATCATATAACAATCATATAATTTATCATAGTCATTAAATGATTATACAGGTGCAGTTTTGCATGATCCACTAAAGCCCAACATTTTCCCAGGGCCTACCCTAACATTATTCCAGGGCCTACCAGGCCCTACTTTTCTTTCTAACTCCCCCGAATATCACATGATTTTAGAAACACTTTATCCCTATACTATCAACGTGGAGAGAAAGGTGAGGGTGGGCAGAGGGATCCAGGGCAGTAGGACAGTGAAAAACAAAACACAGATGGGAGCCTGTGCTGAGAGGGATAAAAGAGAATTTATCAGAACAGGACAGAGTCACTTGGATCATCAGTGGCCTACTGTGTGTGGAGGTGGGCTGCGTGATTTGTATTGTGAATCAAGGACCATTCCTTGCCTGGATATTCCTTGATACAGACACACAGGGCCATCATCTCTGGTGTGTGTTGCCCCAGGAAAGACAGACACTGCTCCTTCCAGGCCATGTGAGCTCTGCCATCCGGGATGCAGCTATCCAAGGCATTGGCTGCTCCCAGGGACTGACAGAAATGGTGATAAAATCATGCAGCTGTGATGGTTTTTCCTCATGTGAATGCTGTGTGCAGGAGCAAGAGAAAACCACTTGTCCTCAGTGTTTTGCATCCTTGCTGGCCTTGAGTAGGATGTTTGGCCATGTCCATTAACTAGATGTGACCTATATCCTGAGAGATGAAGGAATCCAATGTAGATTATGGCCTTCAGGGGTAGGAATAACAATGATTCTTTGCAGAGTTATTATGAAAAAAATTTTAAACCAAAACTAAGAAGCCAAACAAAAAAGCACCAAAAAGGCCCCACCAAAAAAATAACCAAAGCAAAATGAGTCCAGGAAATGAGCAGAGAGGTGCACAGGACACCTGAGGTAATGACAGACACACACTTAATTATGACTTCACTTAATCCCCAGGGGTAGCAAATCCCAGGCACCTGTCCATAAGTCTGAAAAATGGGAATTAACTTCCCAGCAGGACAACCTGGCATTTTCCTTTGAATAAAAGGAAGCAGTTCAGGAGGGAGGAGTAGCTCTGTGCGTCATCCCCTGAAAGAGCAGAGATGAAAGCTGTGGTTAAAATGCTCCTTCCTAGATTAGGTGTGGAAAAACAAGAGATAGTAGTCAAATCATCATGGAAAAGGAGGATTTTGTGGATCTCCAAGTTTGGATTATGTCATGCATTTCAAAGAGCATAACTTTAAGAGGATCTTTTTATATTCTTTTTGGTAAAAAGAGCTTCACCCTAGTAGAACCAGCTGATATTTTCACATTAAATGTATATGTATGCATATACTTGTACATATATTTTCACACATAATCTGAAATGGCAAAGGTTGCCCAGGGACATTAATAGGGACAGTCACTAATTTACTGGAGTGAAGACAGGCTTGTGAAGGGGCCATTTCAATTTTAAAAAAGTTCCTTCTTTTGGAAAGAGAAAAATTAACTTTAAATTGTTTTGGATTTTTAGAAGTGTTTTCTACATAGAAACGACTATGACTTGCAATTTTCTTTCATTCAAATCTATTCTAAAACAGACAATAACTTTAAAGGACACTGAGATCCAGAACAACACACTTTCCCCATCCTCAAATTATGTTTTCCAACCTGTCAATCAACAAAAAATTAAACTGTTTTTAATTTCCCCACCTCAAGGAAATAATTCAGGATTGACAGCAACCAAACACATTAACCATTGTTAGAACTTAAATCTAGTGGAGTTTAATGACATTTTTATCCTATCTCCCTAACTGTTGCTGGATTTTACATGCATTTTAAAGGCAGAAAATTCAGTACAATTTGTATCAATCATTCCATTGTTAGTACACATCAGGGAAAAAAGAATGTCACAAATACTTCTAAGAAGCAAAGTATTAAAACAAAAATATTTTAAAATTATTCATTGGTTTACAGGATCTTGATTTAGTCAAATGATTGTCCTCTTTTAAGGGTTTACCAAGATAATTCCCTTAGAGTTATTAATCTCTCCTGTATTTAAAGACCATTACTTCCTCAGCTGTTTCAGGTATGATTCCTCATGAAATTTCCTAATTAACTCCTGCACACACTATTACTTTTCATTTATCATACTTGAAGCTAATTAACTTGCATGCTTGTTAAGGGCCTTGGAAAAAGTAGCTATATGAAAGAATTGGGGTTTTTTATCAGTTAATTGGATGAGACAAAGTGATAATGCATGTTCTGCTTCATGTTTTTATTTTGATTACCTCATGGTGAATAGCAGTATTGAATAACTGAGTGTATAACTGAAAACACAACATGGCCTTCAAGCAGCAACAACTTATTATTTTAGTAATACCTCCTAGGACTATGTAGATAAAAAAAAAAAAAAAAGAAAGGAAAAAAAGTTGGGTCAATCTAGAACAGATTCTTCTAATTAAAATGTTTTGATTTACTGAATAAAGATTTTAATGGGTTTTGGGGTTTTTTTACATGAAAATGGTTATTTCAAGAAGAAAAGTCAATCATTCATGCATTGGCCAAATATGTCCAAAGCAAAAAAAAAAAAAAATCCAGTATTGAAAAATAATATTTGAATTAACTTTAACATTAAATGCAATACTTTGATAGTTATTAACTAAAGAAAAGGGCTCTTCCTTTTCTGTCACCTTTTATTAAAATTCAGAGGACTTATTTTATTTTTACACACACACATATTTATTTATTTATTTATTTATTTCCAATTCCTTTGAATATTTTGTTGGTAGGTTCAACTCTTAAAATTCACTTTAATTTTTATTTTCACTATCAGAATAATTATTTTTTTCTTAACATGTGCCCTCATTTGATTTAATAATGAACCCAAGGTTTTGCACAAAACAACCAGCTTTTGTTGTTGTAAAATTTGTTTTTGTCTGTCCTAGGTACAGAGAAAAGTTTAAATACACAAATTATAAAATGTCCACAAGCAGAATAAAAAGAGAAAAAAAAACAACTGCATTGTCTTTTCAATCTTCTGTGTAGAAATCACTTCTAGGAACTTTGGGTATTTGAGTCACAGTTGTAACACCTGACCCTGAGTGGCAGCAATCAGCAGCAGCAGATGTACCCTGCTGCTCTGCAAGGACAATTCTCATCTTCCTCCAGAAGCTCGGGGAAAAGATTTCTGCTGAGAAGAACTCTTCCCAAGTTTTATTTAAAATAACATGCCTAACCATCTCTCTGACAGCACTTTTATTTTTTATCTGAATTTTTAGGTCAGACTTACAGAAAAGAGATTCTTCCCGGTTTCCTCTTGTTTCAGCTGCAGCTCAGCGTGTCTGGTGCCTGTGGTGGGAGCAGTTTCAGGTGCATGCAGCACCAGCCAGGAACCCTGTCGATCTTCCAGGCTGATTTCCAGAGCAGGGAAATCTGGAGGCTGCACCTCAGCCTTATCTGCATGCAGAAAAAGGCCAGAGCAGCACACAGAGCCTTTCAAACACCATCATTTATCCAGGGCTATGTCTCTGCACAGATAAGATCCCACAGGTACCTGTCCAGGGGTTGTGCCAGGGTAGGAGGTGTGCTGTGGGGCACAGCCTGAGCTCAGGATGCTGACACCTTTTCAAAAGCACTGTGGTGAGTTCATGGATACAGCAGTAATGTCAGACGGGCCTGAGGAGCTAGACAAAGAGGAAAAAACAGACATGGAAACTCTAGCTACCAGTGCAACCCAAAAGTGGCAGAAAATCTCTTCTCCACTGTTGGGGAAGATGAAAAACAGGAAAGCCTTATAAATATGATTGCCTGGCAAAATATTTTGAGAATATGGAAACAATAGGCAAGATTGAAATGAAAGCAAGCTTTGAGATACCTTAGTTACTGAACAACTGGAAAACAATGGTGTGGCCAGCTGAAGGTAATCCCCTTTTGATGAAACAACACCCTCTGCTTGCAGACAGGCCCAAGGGTCAGAGCAGACCCTACTAGCTTGGCAGAAGGGGTCCAAAGAGTAGTTTTTGGGGTTTAAAATGTAACGCATTTGGTAATGTAATGATTCTTATAGGCTGTATGTAAATGCTGTAGGATTTAGATCTTCTACTAGATTGGTTAGTGAGAATTAGAATATTCAACACAGAAGAAGATTTACTGTATTGCAACAGGAACTTCGCTCTCTTACCTTTTTTTACTCCTTTACACTCTTACCCTCTTACTCTCTTGCCTTCTCATCCTCTCTTACACTTCTCTTCTCTTGGGCCTGCTCCAAGCTGTGGCTGGCAGCTCCCAGCAGGGCCCTGCACCCAGGCCCTTTGCAATAAGCCACAAGTTCCACGACCTGGCTTCAGAGGTCTCTCGTCTCCATCCGTCCCAACCATCCTACACTCCACCTCACTACTTAGTGGTGTTTAAAAGATGTGTCTCAGAACCACATTGATTCTGATGATGCACGAAGGAGAATTTTTTTCTTTCCCCAGAGGACAGATCTTTACTGTATAAGCAGCTGCCAAAGAGAATGCAAGTCTAGAACAGCAGCAGAGCAGCTGAGGGTTTTTGTCTCCAGTAGGAATTTCTCTGATTTGGGCAGTCTTCATAAAACAGGTGTTACTATAAAAAATATTATCACTCATATTTTAAAACCCAAGCACAACAAGCTGAAAAAGATAAGCACAAATGGGTAATCTCATGTTTCTATCATGTATCCCTATTCAACTTCCGTGAGAAGTGGAAGAAGTCTCTTAAGAAATCTATTCACTCCACATCACATACAGTGAGTTTTGAATTCTCCTTGAAATAGATCATTGGTATAAATGTTAAATGTTTAAATTCTGTCCCAATTAATAACAGCTACTTACAGTGCAACCTAGATTCACTGACAGAATAATATTTCTTATGCAAAAACCATCTTTACAACTTCTACCTTTCTTCCAAGAACTGATTACGTGGATATGTGCAAGACTTTCTTAGAAAACCCTTAGAAAAGTGTTTAAAGGAATCTCCTGCTCTTTCAGGAAACAAAAGGTACATGAGTGTAATTGCTTCATTCTGAATTGTTTAAAGTCAGTTTAAAATGCCATTTAAAATCTTAAAGGCAAACCTTTCTGTTAATTAATTATAATTAGGTACTTTTTGCTTAGTCTCTAATTTAATCAGATTTTCACCAGACAGTACCTCTTGCATAAATATTACATTTTTTAGTGTCATTTCAGCTTTGTTAGCAGAGCCTCACCAGATAAAAAAGAAATCATTATCTTCAGAAGCATCTCAAGAGAAGCCCATTTCTCACAGGAATTCATCCTCAGAGCCTCCAGCTTTGACCAAGGCAATCATCACTCGCTAAAAAGGAGTTCCACAGGCACTTGTGGGTGTGAATATTTGACCCCAGCTGGGTCCCCTGGGGACATTAAACACTCGGGGAGGGGACACAAACCCCTCCGGGGCAGCAGCCAGGGAAGCCTGAGGAGCTGGAGATGGATTTTCAGAGGATGGGAACTGCTGCCCAGCAGCTCTGCAGGGCAATTACACAGACAAAGGATGGAGGCACGACTGCAGGCTCTGAGAAATATCATTTGAAGTGAGAACTCGGTAATAAGAGTCATAAAGTTTGTACTCCATGGCTAATTTTATTACTCTCCTAGTGAGACTCATTGAAAAAACATCATTCAGAAGTGACTTTTATGAGAAATTTTATGTGAAAATGGAGATTAATTTTGAAGCTAATATTGTGATGCTAACTTTGTGATGTTGGAGTGAAAAGAAGAATTCCAGCTTTTCTATGCTGGCTTACAGTGGTGCAGTCTTTCTGGGGGCATGACACTTTAGGAAGACTTGAAGTTGTCTGAGGCTTATTGGTATTGATTCGATTGCATTTGGGATTTATTTAATATTCCTGAGGGACATGGAGTGAGAGAAAAAGGGGTTGAGCTTGTAGCACCCAATCAGCTTCTAAATGGTTTTTTAAAGCATTTTGTCACAATCTGTGGGACTAGAAGCCATTTCACATTTTCAAAGAAATGTTTATTCTTCCATGGGCCTTTGAATTGGGTATTGTGGCTACATGGAAAACATTAAATGGTTAGGAATTGTTTTAAAATCTGATTTGACAACGGTGGTACTATCATGAGATTACGAAACAGTTTAGCTGTGTTTTGTAAGTCTTTGCAACATGATCAGTGGCACAAATATTCATGTACTTCATGAGTACATGAGTAAAATACAGTGGCAGAAACAGCAACACTCAGATCCATCAGGGATTTGTGACCTACTGGGCACACTGTTTATTAGCAGTGATTTAGTCATCTCTTGCCAGTGACAAACTCATTTACTGACCTCACAGTGATACTGTGAAAAATATTCTATGCTTTCTTATTTCAGAGAAGTTTCTGGAGCTCCATATGAATGCTTTGAATCCCTATCTAAATAATTTACTGATGGAAAAGTTTTATCAGAAGGCAAAGAAATAGCCAAGTGAATAACGCAGGGACAGAGAGACCTGTATGATTTCTACATTGCCCCATGGAAAAAGAACTAGCACAGGAATCTTCAATCAGGTGTGACAAGATTATGAACTACACAGATATCGTGCAGTTTATTAATTTATTAATCTTTATTAATTTCCCTCCTCAAACTTTCAGTGAAGGACAAAATCAAACAAGACCTCTTACAGCAGGAAGAAGACAACACCAAGAATCTCAGGGTCTGCCCTAGCCTTGACTTTATGGAATGGCAGTGGCTCAGTACATGTAGGAAGAAGTAGGTTTTAAAATCTCCAGCCCTGTGAGCCCTTAGACTGGCTATATTTCAATTTGGATAGAAGAGGCTACTATGGTAACCCTCTTTGTGTTGCTAGGGCAACCATTTAATAACAATTAGTTCCTTTAAAAGTAATTCACCTTTAATGGAGAATTAAAGATTACACCCAACTCTTCCAAAAGGTGTGAAGGATGGAGTCACACTACCATCCATAACAATTAATAAAACAACCTTTTTTCCTTTTGTTTCTTTGGGGTTTTTTAAACAAGGAAGCACAATTGCTCCTCTTGCCACATATATTTACGCAACTTGCATCCCATGTACCGTCTCCACAATATTTTTGTGCTTGTAAAAGATACACTTGACATAAAATGTTAACAGGGTTGCACCAATTCAGATCTCTCATATGGCCTTCATGTCCTCATGGCAATCTGCTCTCCTACCCTTTGGTATGGGGAGTCTTCAGGCCCGTGGCTGAACTGGGCACTTGAAACAACTTTCAAAGTCAGGAACATTTTAATTCATTCTCTAAGCTGCAGAACTGATCTGTGAACTTTGCAACATGGGAAATGTCACCCTGTGTATACTCAGTTAAATGAGAGTTCAACAGTTGGGAAATTTGAGTCTGAATCCATACTTGCTTCCTAATTTATCCACAAAGAATACAACTTTTATAGAAAATATTCTCTAAGCACCTCACTGCTCATCAGGGGTTGGAAGTGAAGGGAGAGAAAACCCTCCCACTCATGAAATTTTACTGTTGGTTGTAGCCATGATATTTTCTGAAAAATCCTTTCCTTAGGATTTTTTCTCCTTAGAAGCTGAGAGGCCTCAGGAACAAAATGTAAACAATGATTATCTGCTGCTGTGGAATGCAACAGGTGCATCTGTGATTGGTCTCATGTGGTTGTTTCTAATTAATGGCCAATCACTGTCAGCTGGCTTAGACTCTCTGTCTGAGACAGAAGCTTTTGTTATCATTCCTTCATTTTTTATTCTTAGCTAGCCTTCTGATGAAATCCTCACTTCTATTCTTTTAGTATAGTTTTAATATAATATATATCATAAAATAATAAATCAGCCTTCTGAAACATGGAGTCAGATCCTTGTCTCTTCCCTCATCCTCGGACCCCTGCCAACACTGTCACAGTTGGTCACCTCAGTTTAATGGCTAATGTTCAACCACACACTTATAACCCTGAACTGTCTCCTTATGCTCTGGAGCATCTGTATTTCCCTTTAAAACCTCACTTGAGCTGCCTTGGAGAGCCTCTCCTGATAAGCAAAGTGATTCACCACAAAGCTGAAAAGCAGTTTGGCACTGCCCTTGGTGGTGTCCAGAACATTTGGTGTGCAAGGTGGTTAAAACATTCCTTGTTTTCAGGAGTGAAGCTCAATCCCCACTCTGGGGTTTTGCTTCCTGCAGGGACTCAGAGATTTCACACTGGCCTGACATTTTGTTTCAGCTAATCCTAAATCCTGTGGAGAATATGACATTAAATTTCTTCTGCTTTGTGATTTGAGGTTCTGTTTGTCTGCTGTGACCTCAGATGATAATCTGGGCTGCATGAGGGTGCTGAGAAGCAACATTTCTGCCTCCTCTCCCCTACTCATTCACACTCAGACCTCAGCCAAGGAGATAAGGCCAGTTTATCTATCACTCCATGCAGCCACCTGAGGAGGGAGATGACGAGAAATGGGAAACCCTCTGAAACCACTGCCCCCATTGCTCAGATTAGCTGGGAAAAGAAATTACAACAGTGTAAAGGAAATGGGAATGAAAGGAGAAGCACAGCTGAGTCACAACTATTTCATAGTGTTCAAACACTCTGCTGAGCCCTTCCCACCAAAAAGGTAAAGAAACTCCCAATCCCCACAAGCTGAAATGGATAAAAAAATGCATAACTCTGTCCTTGTAGCAACGAGGCTGACACAATTAGCCTTGCAGTCTGATTTGTCATGCCTGTAGCTAATACTGAAGACATTCTTTTGAAATGTAACCAAAAAGAAAAGCGAAAGTACAACAATTTTCTAATCACCATCAATTTCTCTGGCCTTTCATCTCTCATAAAACATTGGGTAACATCTGGCAAGGAACTCTTTTTCCCCTCCCCTCTGGCACTTCTTTTAAAGTGGCACTGATGGATCTATCTGGCTGAGGGCTGTAAAAGGAAAGCAGATGGCACACTTATCACCCAGAATCCAATCCCACAAACTTGTCCTTTACAAGCATCTCTGGTGAGGAAGCAACTTGCTAATGATGGCAATTAGCATCATGGAAATACCAAAAAGGCCAGAACCTTGCAGAAAACATTTCTAATAAACTCTGGGATTGATGCCTCTGATGCCAAGCAGGCAGTTTAAACCCATTAGTGTCTAATGTTAATTCATCATAACTTACCAGCTCCTATGGGGCTTTACTTTGGTGCAATAGTAGCTTGCTATTAAATGCTAAATCAAGGAGAAAAAAGTGGAGATCTCTGATTTTTGTATATCACTCTTATTCTACAGGGACATTGAACATCAAGCTGTCCTGTGTGTATTGTGGTGTGGTGAAAGTCACTCTTCCTCCTTTGAAGTAACTTTTTCCACCAAAGGAGGGGAGAAGCAGTTCACAACATTTTGGCAGGATGAAACTAACTTCAGTATTCCTCTATTCTGTAATTTTATTCTGTAATTGGACTCCTTCTTGAGAAGGATGCAATGATAGGAACAGAGGTGCCTGGTTAAGAGCAGGACAGGGCTTACAGGGAGCAGCAGTTTGTAGAAGACTAATTTGGGAGTCCTTGCTGCAACCTAAATGGAGCACTTTTCCCCAACTTGATGCGTAAAGGTTGTTGATACAGAAAATAAATTTAGAGGAAGCAACCATTTATTATAAACCTTGAATAATAAACCAAATTTTGGCTTTGTACAACTCGCAAAGATATTTTTGTTTCACAACATTGGTAAACTGGTGGTTTTTTTGTGATTTTTTGGGGTTTTTGTTTGTTTGGGTGGGTTTTTTTGTTTGTTTTTGTTTTTTGGGTTTTTTTTTTGTTGTTTAATTGAGGAACTCTCAATTCCCTTGCAAAACATCTCTCCTTTTCAGCCTGTCTCTCAGCCTAAATGACTTTTTCCCTTGAAGGTGATGTGGAAAGAAGCAAAACTAGGTCCTTGTTTTGACAAATGACCTTGGGTTTTGCTTTAGCATTTCTTAGTAGGATAAATCTAGAAAATCAAAATTATAAAGACTGTCTCAAATTCTTAGGAGTTTGAAAGGTGCAGGGCCTTAACAAGCTTCAAGGAGTATACCAGTTTATTGCTGAGAATTCATCTTCCATTTAAAAATGAATAAAAGTTTATATCTATGCAGCTTTATTACACAGATAAAGCACAAATTTCACAACACTTGGTTGAAAAAAATTTATCCAATAAAATCAAAACAAATCAGGGAAATCTGTTGTGAATTAAACCGTGTTGAGCTCCAAATGTTCATGTTAGAATTTGCATCTGCATGTTACTTTTGCAGTAATTAAGAAGCTTCACAGACTCATTTTAACATGAAAATGTGGTGGGGTTTTTATTGTGAAGGTGGATATCTTATAGTTTCATGGTTCTTCGCTTTTAAAAGTAAGCCTAAGAGAAAATGAATGCCAAGACACAAAGTAATGAGCAGATAAATGTACACATACATATATTTCCCATTTCTCTTGGGTGGCTCAGGCCTTGGCACAGAGCAGCAGCGTGTGGTGAGATTAAAGCAGAGTCTCATCTGTTCTCCTGGCAGACACTGATCAGCACCCACAGCAGCTCTGGGATGAGCGAGTGCCTCTGCAGGCAAACCAGGAGCTGCAGCGGAATTTCTGTGTGATCCCTCTGGCCAGAAAGGTGGAACATCAGTGAGACAGCACCTCACACTGCCAGATTTGTTCAGAAGATCAATGGAAGACCTCTGTTCACAGGGCAGTCAATCTGTTACCTTTTATAAGCAGTAAATTCCCTTAGCAAGGCGTGAAGAGCAGGAATACAACAGAAATTCATTTGCTTTGATCACAGCTAGATCTTGACATTTAGTTTCTGTTTTGAGGATAATAACTCCAAATGGTTTGATGTTTTCCCCCTCCTGAGCTATAATATTAATAAGGCACTGTAAGTATAAGAACAGAAATCATTGTAACTTTAAAAATATGAAACTCCATATTCTATAACTCTATAAACATCTTCTTAAGGCATGCTTGATGCAGCTTTGGTCTTGTTTATTGTCTAGTTTTATGATCTCTTTATGATGAAGAATCTTAAGTCTGGTCTCACTTTTCTCAGTAAAAGGAATCTGACCATGGAGGTTTATTAGTGTAGATTGTGGCAATCTCATACAGCACAAACATGAACAATAAAGCCCATTGTTTTTCATCACGTGCTGTCAGACTGTGGTTTTGAATAGGTTTATTCACATACATAAAATAAAAAATACATGCAAAAAATCCCAGACAGTGTTTGTCCCATCTGTCTGCTGCAGTCTCAGCTCATCTTTCTGCTTTGATTCCAAGAACATCTGGCAGAAACTGATTGTCAGCAGCTCGTGAAGTAAATCACACCAAAAACATTGGAAACGATCACAAGATAATATAGATGAAAATGGTTGATTGACCAACTACAGTAAAAAGGGACGGGGAAAAGAACTGTGAAGCCATTGAACTGTAAAAAGAAAGAAAACAGATATTAGTTTTGCAGGTGTTCCAAGTCCAAGATGAATAAGTTCTGTGAACAGTTTCTTTTTCCATCTCTGTGTACTGTGCTGGCACACCAGAGACAGCAGAAATTAAAGCACACTTCTTTCCAGATTTGTTGAGCTGCCTTATTTCAAAATCAAGTCCTGAAGTCAGAACTGAATGAGACCAACTCGGGAAAACATTGGATACTGGCAGAAAACATTTTGTCTTGTCCCCTGTAATTCCAGGAAGAGATATATAGAATTATAACCCCAAGCCTACTTTGCCTCTCTTTCCTGGTAAATCTTGCTCTATTTAACAGGAAAAAAAAAAAAAGTGCACCGAGTGAAAGAGGTAACAAAAAGAGATCAATGAGGAAAGGAAAATTTCCAGGCATAAGAAAATAAAAAGCTGGTAACAGAGCAATAGAATAAATTACAAGAACATTTCATAAACACAGAAATAAATGGTTTTTATCTTGTGAAGAAGTAACACTGCACATAATGAATTCCAATCAGAATGCAAAACACTTGAGAATGGGTGAGAACTAATTTTCTAAGTGACTTACTTGTCCCCAATGTTCTTTTTTATTTAGTTTCTTCGTACAGCAGAGGTTCTGTTGCCACATTAAAGTACAGATCAGCTGTAGCCAAACAGCAGTGTTTTGTATGGGAGTGGATTCACTTCCTTTTATTTTTGTCTGCTTGTTGGTCTTCTGTTATGAAAATTAGTTTTCCCACTTCATGAATTTTCCAGTTCACTTACTGCACTGCTAAAATATTGTTGCTAGCTTGTTTGGTTCTTTTCTTTTTTCATTCTCCAATCTTCCCCTCCTCTGTTATTTCACGTAAAAATCAATGGCCAAATCCTGTTATTCCCATTATTCTGCACATTCAATTTCCTGTCTGCACTTACCATTTCCATGATACAAATTGTTGTTATTGCTAAACGAAAACAAGACATCTTTATCAGGTTGAACTGTCTAATAACAAGAGTGTTTAGCAATTTGTACAGCTTGCTCTCAAAGGGTTGAGGGCTGCAATATTGCTATGGCCTCCTGTTCCATTAGATGGGAGGGGACATGTTCTTTCCCTTCACCCCTCTAACATTAAAAAAACAAACAAACAAACAAAACCCCCAAAAACACCAAAAAACCCCAACAAACAAAACACCCCTTTAAAAATTATAAAATTTTGACTTGCTGGCATAAGTAATGGACATCACCGTGGACTTCCAACAGAAGGAGTTTTCATGTAGGAGACTTGTACAGATAACATCAGAGCACTCACCAATAGTGAATGCCACGTGTCAAGACATCAATTCATCTCACTCTGGGATGCTTTTTAAGTATATAGAAGGCATTTTAAAGAAAATCCAGTTGCACTTTGAAGACTGTTTTAAAGCATCAGCACTGAATCCATAATTCCTGTGGAGTATAGTTTTGACATGGCAAAAAAGTTCTAACACAGATTGATCCCTGGGTAGGGAGAAGATTTTTCTGAAGTGAATCCTAACCTAATTCTCAAGTGAGAAAAATATATGGGTTGTAAAATATAGAGGGAAAAACCCCAACAATCTAACAAACAGATTGAACATTCCTAAATGACTGCAGAAAAAATAAATGAAATACTGATAACAGTATAATGTGGTTTCACAGTCTAACAGCAATAGTAATATTTAAGTTCATCTTCATAGTTTATTGGTTCTTGTATGAACAGTGCAAGTCCATTTCTTAGAACTGAGATTAAGTCTTTGATGAGGGTTGAGGGTCTTCATGAATCCTGGAATTTTCCAGATTTTTTTCAACATGTATGTAACACGGACTTAGAGAAATCAGTGGATTTAGAGCTGTACCTGTGGACTAGTTGCTATTAATTTAACTGATTTTAATCTAAATGAGAGGCTGATGGAGCGAAGTGGCCTGGTATCTACCCTCAAATTGTATTTCAAAAGTGCCTTCTCTTGGTTTGCCTTGTGTTCATCATAACTCATCTTCCCATGAAGAATGTTCTTGACTTTCTAAGAAAAATAGTGGTGAAAGAATTAATAAGATGTCAACAAAGCCTTTTTAAGTTTAAAAGATTTGTTTTAAGTATCCTTTTGAGTCTGAGGATAAGGAACTTCCATTTCACTCCAGCTCAAAAGATTCATATTAAGAATAATAACAGCCACAAAAATAATTTCCTTCTTCAGCTCTCTGCTGAGAAAAACCTCTTGATAAAATTTCTCAGAAGAATATTTTATCAAGAAATTTTACTTCCACACCTGGAATTCAGTTTTAACATCTATTTGTAGTTGTTGACAACAGATGTCTATGACATAGCATGTCTGAGAGAATGAGTAGATTAGCTCTCTTTTTTGGATACTGGAAACATACAGAACCATTATTCCTGTATATTTTAAATTACTGACTTTGTTAATATAACTGCAATATGATAATAATATGAACTGCTTTGTTAATACGACCTGCTGTCCATAGCATCCTCTGAAGCACTCTGTGTTCCTGGGTCTTTCTTCCTATGTAAAGGCATTGCAGAGTGTCAGTACTTTCAGTCATAAAGATCTCAAAGTTGAAAAGCAAAGCTGAAGTGTGGCTGGACTCCATTTCTTCTCCCTTTAGCTTTATCTTCTGCTATCACTAAAATGTTCCTGTAAAAAGAAAGGTCTTGATCTGAACTTGAAGTGTGTCTGGGGTTTGGATTCATTCTGACATCTCTGGCAATGACAGCACCACATCTGGGGACCTTCAGACAATTTCAGAAGGAATAAAGTATTCCTTGCTGTCCTTTTAGCATCTCAGGTGGGAGCAAAAAAATAAAAGTCAGCAATTATTTTAATAAGCTTTATACTCCTGGTAACAAAGGTGAGGAACCATCAGTGGAGGATGTGGTCAAGCTGCCACATGGTTCAGCATCACTGCTTACCCTAGTGCTGCCTTATTGTATTTGCAGGGAATGCTCTGATGAAGGCAGGAATGATGCATCTGACTCCATGTTCTCAGAAGGCTAATTTATTACTTTATAATACTATATTATATTAAAGAATACTATACTATACTAAAGAATACAGAAAGGATACTTATTGAATGCTAAAAAGATAATAATGAAAACTTGTGACTCTTTCCAGAGTCCTGACACAGCTTGGCCCTGATTGGCCAAAGAGTGAAAACAACTCACAGCAGAATCCAATGAAACAATCACCTGTGGATAAACAATCTCCAAACACATTCCACATGAACAAAACACAGGAGAAGCAAATGAGATAAGAATTGTTTTCCTTTTTCTCTGAGCTTCGCAGCTTCCCAGGAGAAAACTCCGGGGTGAAGGGATTTTTTCAGAGAATGTGAATGCCCCACTGCTTTAATTTTCTCTGACTGCTTACTTGAGAAAAAAACCCCAAAACCACACAACTGCAAAATTACATGTAAAGCATTGAAAATATCCTGGCAAAAGTCAGTGTTTCCCACACTCACCCAGACTTGTTGCACCTGATCTTTTTAAGCCAGGTTTAATATCCACAGGACTGCAGTTTTGAGGGTTTAAAGCTGCTGCCTGATAGATTGCTTCTGGAACAGCTTCCTAAGTAAATAATTTTATGGTCACTGCACACTGCTGGTAGTCTATCATCAGCTGCACCTACAGTCAGCTGTTCATAGTTTACTAGCAATATACTCAATATATCTTGATTATATTGGGTGTATTAAAGCCATCTACCTGGAGAACCATAGCCTAATTTGATAGGTCTGTGGAGAAAAATCCAGGGTTCATGCTAGATAAAGGGTGCATGCAGGTATTGAGGATTATTCTAGCAAATAATCATTGCCAAACAGGAAACTAGTTCCAGTGCTGAAAAGGTCACTGGCAAATGAAATGTTCTTTAAAAGATTATGCAATTCTTCATATGGGTTTTAATACCAATTTACTGAGCACTGCCTGCAGGTTCACAGAGCTTTAGATCAGATTTTCAAGTTAGTAATGGATGGAGATCTATGTCACTTCTGCAGCCAGAAACTGCTTGAATTGGAAAGGGGGAAAGCAACATGAAATGACTAGAGTGGGCATTTATCTTGACAAAACCAGTGCTGTCAGCAGAGCCCATCAGAAAGCATTACATTGGGATCGTCCTCAGCATACAACATCATCAATGCAGACCTGACCTTTCCCGGGCCTTGGATGGTTTTGGTGCTCTGAGGGATGCAGGTAAATAAACAGATGCCCTCAAAAGATGGTAAATGGCTGCCCTCTCTCTCTTCTGAAGGTAAAAAAGAGCTTTCCCATTAACATTTCCTCTCCTATCACTTGGTAAAGGGTAGAAAAGCAAAGATAGCACATCTTACTTAATTAAGAGTCCAGTCTACCAGTGAAATAGCTTGCTCAATCCAGAAGTGCAGAACTCAACCTTTGGATTAAGTTACATGTAATACATAGGAAACTACACTGTACCTCAGATTAGAAGGGCTGGTTGCATTTTAAAACAATCTATATGTTAAAATGAAAAAAAAATGTTCTTGGGTCTTAATTAAAAGTATTTAAAAGGTCATTTACAGAACTTCTTGCAGAGAATGTAAATGAAACTAGAATTTAAATGAGAAGCTTTTTATTCCCTGTTGTAAATAAGAATATCCTTATTGGCTATAAACTTGCTTTTTCAGGGTATGGTTTGAGCCTCAAGCTCTTTATCTATGCAGGTCAATCATATATTAGATTCTTGGAAATATCTTTATTTAATATTTAATTAAAGGGTCCTCAAAACCCCCTCCTGTTTACAGTCCTTCTCTTAAAACATTTTATTATTGCTGAAACAGATTCTCCAGCACTAAACATCAGTTTTATTATATTTATAGAATTCATAATTTTCGTTCCCTACTGTGTTTTCTCCATTCACACCCAGCTGGTTTTTCCCCAGTTAGTGTCATGGATTTGCATTCTCTAGTCTCAAATGTCATTGGTTTTTTTTGCTACCTTCTGTTTGTTCCATGTTCCAAGATGCTTGAATTCACTTGATTAACATTTTTCTTAAAAGAATAAAAATCTGCCTCTCACTCTTTCCTTAGAAATGCAAGTCTAGACATTTAACATTTTGGCAATGTGTCCTTCCATCAATAAATTCCCTCTGACACCTGGCAGAGGCTTTACACTCTTTCTCCTTGACCTATTGCTACTGATGTGCTTCAAAAATATCTAATTAGGTATTTAAGATGTATTAATATCTTCTTTTTGTCCTTCCTCCTGTGAGAGACAACTGCTCACTTTGAAAATTTAAAAAGGTTTATTAAACCTTGAAAAAAATACAACAAAAGGACTACCTAAGGAAAAATTCACAGTGCTGGGAACTGCCCTCATGGATACCACATGAGGACATCCCTCTGACTGCCCTGGATGGCTCAAGCCCCTGCCAGGGGGCTCAGAGACCTTGGCACGAAGACAAAGACATCTGTGCCTTTGATTTTAACCCATGGAAAAAATTACCAACTTTATATGAAGATTTACAAGCCATGAGAGTTTAAATAGAACAATAGTTAATTTATCACAAGATGAAAAGTAGAATTTTGGGGTTTTTAGAATGGGGGTTCAGAAGCCATGATGGAGGGATTTGGGTGTGCCTTGTCCTTCCTCTTTCTTCTTCTTAGCCTCCATCTTCTGTGTGATGGTGGCACTTTTGGATTGGTTTAGAGTAGGAGCAGACTGTCTAATATAGGTGATAGGTGTTGGAAAATTATTGTAAATAATGTACATGTAGTTTTTAGTATAAAAAGATAACACCACCTCTGGGGTGGTCAGAGTGCCTTGGACTGACCTGCCAGACAGATCTCAGCAGGTCAGGAAAAGAATATTATAGATAACAGAGAATAAATAACCTTAAAAGCCAAAGCCAAAGAATCCTGACTCCTTTTTCAGGCGCTGGGCTGGGAAAAAGAGACTTTCCAACATCCCGGGGTCATCTTGACCACACAAACCCCAAGAATGGCCAGTTCATCTTCAAGATGGATGCTCAGTCCTTTATACCCCTGGGTCTCAGGATCTCTACCTGGTCAGAGTGACCCTGAGATGTGTTAGAAAGTCTCTTTTCCCAGCCCAGCACCTGAAAAAGGAGTCAGAACACTTCGTTTCTTGGTCTCAAGGTTGTTTATTGTATCTTATCTATAAAATTCTTTCTCTGGCCTGCTGAGGTGTCTGCTCAGCGGGACAGTCCAGGCACTCTGCCTGCCTCAGAGGCAGTGTTATCTTTTTATACTAAAAACTAAATGTACAATATTTACAACCGCTTTCCAATACCTATCACCTATGTTAGACAGTGAGCTTCTACTCTAAACCAATCTAAAAGTGGCAACATCACAGCAGAAGATGGAGGCCAGGAAGAAGAAGGAGAAAGGCTGGACATGCCCAGATCCTCCATCTTGCCCCCTGAACCCCCATTCCAAAAACTCAAAAATCTATTTTTTCACCTTGTGATAAATTCACTATCATTCTACTTAAACTTTCGTGGCTTGTAATTCTTCATATAAGTTTAGTAATTGTTTTTTCCGAGGGCTCAATCAAAGGCACGGGGTCTTGGGCTCTGTGCCAAGGTCTCTGAGCCCCCTGGGCAGGGGCTCGAGTCCTCCAGGGCAGCCAGAGGAATTCCCTGGGTTCTTACACCTGGAGGTTCCATCAGCCAGCCCTGGCCCATCCCAAAGTCTGTCAGGCAGCTCTTCTTTGCCATTTATCAGTGCAGATGCTTTCTTGTCACTGGATTGGAGGTCAGGTGCTGCCATGCTGCCCCCCTGAGCACCCCCAAGCTTTTCCATTCCCCCCTGCCCCGTGCCAGGGACACCTGTGCAGCTTCTTTGTACCTGTCCTGGACAGCCCAGGCTGTCTGATGGCAGCAATACAGGGGGAAAGGGAACTGTGGGGAGAGCAGAGGGCATCTGAACTACAATAACATAACTGTACAGCACTAAAGCTTTTCTTAATATTCGCACAGTAGTTATCCCTTAATTGTGAGAGCCAATCATCTCACTATCCATCTATAACACTCCTAAGCTCTTTCTGCAGTTGTTCCCTGGTCACATCTCACTTTCCTTCCTCCTCAGGATTTGTGCTCCAGCGATCAGGGCTGCACAGTCTGGCACGGCACCTCCACAGGGGGAGTCAGCACAGATGAAATATTAATATTTCCTCAGCGCAGAACATTTTCACTACACAACAGGCACTGGAACATGCTTTAGTTTTGACTTTGCAGACTATATTTAAGCACAGACCTGATTTACAAAATTTCTGAATGCCTACTTTTCTACCAGGGGCTTCAAAGTCACTCCTGGCACAGCTGCATAGCTGGCACTGGGACAGGGGATGGGGATGTCTGGATAACAAATACGGAAATGTTGCTTTTGCAGCCATGCATCCCACCAGCACCTGCTGCATTTCCAATCCTCCAAGGAGCCATGTGACTCAGACTTCCCAAATCCTAATTTTGCATTTCCAGTCCTTAACTCCAGGCCTGCAGAATGCCAGATGGCTGGGGATCCTCATTGCAGTCTGTATTCTCTCCTTTCTGCCTGGTGATTGCGGGATCAGCACACACTGATCTTTTTTTCTCCTATTGATTGCAGTGCTTCTTGTTTGTTTGATGAAGAGGTGAAAATTATTGAAAAAAACAGTACTGAACGGTCTTACAATGCTACAAATGCTGCTTTAAAGACAACAAACTGAGCCTTGATTCCTTTCTTATCAGTCTCTACTAGATAGCAAATCGTGAGGTGTTTTCACACTATTTGTAAAGTAAAACTTGAATCAAAGTTCACAAGCTTGGGGGACACATCTTTTATCATAAACTAGTTTTTATCATAAGGAAATTATTTATTAATCAATATTGAATTTTATTTTATGGATTTGTTTTGAAAGAAATCAAAATTTCTCTTTTGAATAATTTTCATATTTTTTGCACATCTGGTTGAACTGAAAATATTCCATTACCTACAAAAACAAGTTTACTTTGGTGTATTCCTCACAATTTTAGAATATAAGTGACTGCGAAACACTCATTAATTTCTTTGCACGATAATTCTGAAGGCTGTGAGCTATTACTTTATGTACTTTCAGGATAAGAAATTAGAGACCAAATTACTTCCTGAAGAACTGACAGAAGGGCAAAACAGAAGCTATTTTGTGAGAACTTCTGTGAGTTTTTATACAACCACTTGCAGATCAAGCTCTATGTTTTGGTGGGTTTTTTTAATTTTACAAATACTTTAGCATTAAAATGATTTTTTTGTTTGTTTGTTTGTTTTGAAAATTATTATTTGTTTCATTAGGATAACTCTAGAATATAGTTAACAGTAATTCCATGCTTTCATAAAATGCTTCCAATTATTAAAATAAAAAAATAAGCCCCAAACTTATCTCTGCTCTTTTTGTGGCATTTTGCTCTCATTGTGCTACTCTTATGTTGTCTGCAAATTACAAAAATCCTGGAGCAAAACTTCTGGTATCCCTTTATCAAGCTAAACATGCAAAAGTAGTTTAATAATCTGGAAGATCCTGGGTACAATTTCTGTGCTGTGGTAGGGGTATCTTTCTATTTCTAGAAATTGTAGAAGGACTCTAGAAAAGCAGTTTAGAGAGTGAACATTTAACTCTGCATGGCTAAAATCTGGGAAGACAGAACCTTCCAAGGTGACAGTCTGTGAAGTGTGGCTGCAGAATAGGTGCTGGTATTGAAAATGAGATTTTCCCAGTGCTGAAAGACAACCTCAGAGGTACAGATGCCACTGGAATCTTAGACAAATATCTGGGGGAAAAATCTCAATCATAACCACAAATCTCTCCTGCTCTTTGTCTTTGGATATGCCCAGAGATTAGTTATTTAGGCATTATGAGTGCAGTGTAAGGAATCTTGCAATAAAAATACCTATTTGTGAGGTATTGTTAGTTAGACTGAGCTCTTCTTACCCTATTTTTACATCTTTTTTCCTCTCGCTTCCACTATTTATGACCACTGCACAAATTCCTTACAATGCTTCAAGAAAATGATGTGAAATATGTTACAGAGGACTAGAAAGGAGGAAGGGACAGTAATGGAAAGTGACTCTGAAAGAAGTCAAGTACCTATGGGACATACATGAGAATAATTTGAAATAACCTTAGACATTTATTGATTCTTAAAATACCCAGGCAATGAAGGAAAGTGGCCAAACTTGGGGGGGGTTGAGAAGCAGCTCACTTCTGAAAACACAGCTTGTCACATTCCACATAAAGCAGGTGAGAGCCTGTTACACACAGGAAAACACATTCCCACCCGAGGAATTTGAGCACTGCTGTTCTCCTCCCCTGCCTTCTCCCTTTTGAGTCACTTTTGTAACCACCTCTGTTGCCATTAATATATTGTGAGTCACATTTCATTCCAGATATAGACTCCTGAGCAATGGATGTGAGATCTCAAAATACTGAGATGACAAACACTCACTAATGCAGCCTAGATTAGATATTTCATCTTAAAATATTGTTTTTCTCTGTGCAATATGTGAACTGCAGTAGAACAGGACAGAGTTGTGGTTTTATAATCTATTTTTTTAATTCAATTTCTCAGTGCTTTTTCTAAATATTGGCTTCCTGCTGGATATTTCAATATTTTTCTAAACATAACTTTTGACCTTTGCAGCAGTTCTGGACTCATGGCTTTCACATCATACTGAGTCCCTCTCTATCCTCTAGGCAAAAATGCACTCTGTAATATTTGCCTATTGTCCTGCCACAAAGAGCCTTGGTTGTAAGACTCTCAAAGGTGTTGGTCTGCAGTGACCCCTTGACATTTTGTTTTTGGCAAACACTAGGGTATATTTCTCTTTAAGTAGTTTTTACTAAAAACCTTCAGCAAGTAGCTCACCCAAAGTCCTGGAGGCATCTACTGACCTGCCATCACCCGTCTTTCCTTCCGGTCTTTACAGTTCAGCTTTCTATAGATTCACTCCTCCTCCTGATTTCCCTTTTATTCCCTCTTTCTCTTGAAATAATTACTTGTCAAGATTTTTCTTTCTCCCATATAAATATTTCCTCTCCTGCCTCATTTTCTGCTGGAATCCAACCCTGGTTCATCCCAATTGCCTTTTGCCCTCGGTCTTCTTTCTGGACTTAGGACACTCGTGGAATAAATGCCACAAGAAAATTCACTAAACCTTTTCTATCTTTCTTCTCCAGTTAACAATTCTCCTCACATTTAGTGGATTTTCTCACCCCAACCCTCAATCGCCTTGTCACTGTCTGTGAGGATCCCCCCACTGCAGCCAGGATTTTACTGATTCCATAAATAATTCTCTCAGCCTCCCAAGAGGAACCTGATCAAAAGGAGAGCTTTTGCATTGCTTTTGTCTTCCTACTCTAAAACTATTGCATTACATTTTTAAAGACATGATGGTGTCCCCTGAAATTCAGTACTGCAATTTAGGAAGATGACATGGTAGCCATGTAGAGAGAGAGAGAAATTTCAGAAAAACTAGAATTTCAAATCTTGACATTACAAATAAAATTAAAACTTTAAAAAGTACCATACATTTTATATAACCAGTAGCAAATGCTTCTTGACTGCCTTTTGCCCAACTCTTTTAATTTTTCCAATGACCTCCCTGTGTAGATTGTCTTCCTTGCACTCTTTTTATCTTCCCTTTTTCCTGCTTTCACTCCTGAGAAGAGCTTCCTGGCATGTTTTACCTCACAAATGTATCTTTGTCTTTTACCTCTGAGACATCCCTTTTCTCCACCATTACAGATGCAAGTGATCTATTTCTTGGGTTTGCAATCTAGGTTTAATCTTTAATTTAGAGTGCCTTTTAACACTGACATGTCAGACCTATTTTTAAACGTGACAGGTTCTTTTTCAGTGGTGGTGGTGGTGGGAGCTTGCAGAGCAGTGCAGAGACAGAGTTTCATTGTCCCTTTAAGTCCTTAAAGCTTTTCCATCTCACAGTTCAGCAGCTGTGGCATCTTGTTGTCTGTTCCTGTCAGAGGCACTTTTGTGCTGCCAGTGTGTGTGTGGCAGGCTGCTGCTCAGGTCATTTTCCCACTCCATCACTTTGACTTTCACACTCTGCAAGTGCTCTCACCTTCTGGGTTGTATCAAAGAGAATCCTTTTTTTTTTTTTTTAATTTTCCAAGCTCTTCAGGTCTTATTGCAGTATCAAGTTGACATTTCCCTCCTGCAGGTGTCTGTGAGGCCAACGTTCATCACGCCCATGTTAAATTCTGAGCTTCATGCATTCAGGCATCCAGTGACACCTTCACCTACCTTTTATTTCTCACAGCCTTCCCTAGAAGTCTGGTCATTCCTTTTAAAATCACTGCTTAACAACCATTCTTCTTTGGTGAGGTGCTCACAAAAGCAGGGGCTGCTGGGTTTTGGGTATATTCTGAGATCAGAAGCCAAGCACGCCCACAAATGTTGCCTCATTATTTTCCTTTACTCCTCTCATCTGTTTCTGTCCATCTGTTTTGTCGTAAAGTTTAATTCTAATTTCTATGAACAGAAAACAGATTTATATGCTCACAGCACCAAACCTACAGCATTTGACACACCAGGATCCTAAACTGTGACTAAACTTCAAAGATGAAGGCCATAGGATAATGTAACTAAATAAAAGAAGATGTAATTATTAGGATAATTCTACCAACATGTTAATGATATAATAATTTCATTATCATTTCATGATCTTTATTTTTAAATTATTCATTTAATTTGCATGGTAGTTTAGAAATATTGGTGTTGGGGGTTTTGTCACAACAAACTAATCAAGATTAATTTCTGTATGTGAATCCTGGCACAATTTTGCCATCAACTGTTCATGAAGATTTTCTCTAAAACAGTCTGTAATATTGTGACACAACAAGAGTTAAAAGGGCACATTAACATTCCTGCCAATAATGACAAGAGGGAGTTAATCCATATGTTGATATTCTGTCAGTCAAAAGCAAACTGAAAAATAAATCTGTATTTAAGCAAAAAATAAAGGGAACATTCCTTAATTTATTTTTATTTATTTTTTTGTTTGGCTGTTGTCCTGACTCATGGCTTTCTGTACTTAATTTGCATAAAAATAAATACCATAGCTCATTGTAGACATGTTATGATCTGCATGCTAGGAAGATAAATTAAATTTGCTTCTCTTTTTCTGAAAGCTCTTTTTCTTGTTGTATGATCTAATATTAGGAAGCAGAAAGAACAACAGGTAACTTTTCTCAAAGCCTTTTGTGGAGATCCACACACCTGCTATGTCATTTTTAAACACAGTCACTTTCTCAGCTCAAATGTCAGGGGCAGAGGTGTGATGGGGCCCTGGCTACAATGCAAAACCAGCAGAGCAGAATTTTTAAAACTAAACTGTTTTACTGGTTATGTAAAATGTACTGTATTTTTAAAATTTTATTTATTTTTGCAATGTCAGGATTTGAAATTCTAGTGTTTCTGAAATTTCTCTCTCTCTCTACATGGCTACTGTGTCCTCCTAAATTGCAGTAGTGAATTTCAAGTGACACCACCATGTCTTTAAAAGATTTGCTGAATTGAGAGCACAGCTTTACTCATGACAAGTTAAGATAATCTTTCCTCTGTGTGTCCTGGCTAACAAGGTATTTGATAAAATATTCTCCTCATGCATAACATCAGAGCCCCTAATGTCCCTAACCTCTGAAACAATTTCTAGAGCAGATAATGAAAGTCGGTGCCTGCATGTCATTTGTGCCTTTGAAAACGTCCCCTGAAGCCCAGTGACACAGTGGAGTGCTGTTCTGACACTGAGTGCTTAGAAGAACAGTCAGTTAATGGTTTGACATTTTCTAATCTGGATGCATGAGATAAATCATAAAAGAAAACCCAGTGAGCTCCCTATACTGGAAAATATCAAATAATTTTGTCTTTTATCCAACCAGGTGTTGTACAGAGTTGGATTTGGCACTGCATTGCTTGGGCAGCTTTGGGAAGTGCTGTCTTTTTCCCTGAATTTGTATGTGTATGTATGAAGTTCTAACTGGGGAATGTCTCTGCTGACTCCACTGTGCTACTCAATCCCAGGGTTTGAGCATCTGAATTTCCTAATGGTCAGAAAAACAGGGTACAGCCATTGCCTTGAAAAAACCCTGATGAAATTAGCCTGACCACTTCTGGCTTGTATAAAAAAATACTCCAATTTATAAAAAAACCCCATATCTATCTTTCTGCATGAATTCTTTGCAGGCCTCCTTGGACCTAGGAGTTCCTAGGGAGAAACAATGACTTGTTCTTGATGTAAAGAAGAAAGTGCTGCAGCTGCCCTTCCCCATTCAGCCTGTGACCCTGCACAAGCGTGCCAGAGGCAGCTGTAACAAATCCTAACCTGGGAAGTGACAGACAGCTGTGATTGTGTGCAAAATTTCATCTTAGCCCCCTCAGTCACTGGCAGGAGTTCTTGATGACTTTCAGTGTGTCAGGCAGAAGCAGGAGCAATCCTGAGCCCAGTTCAGTGGCAAATTTCTCACTGACCACAGTGAGGACAAATTTTCTCTCTGGGACTTCCCTCTCAGATATCACCACACAAATCTGTTCTATCTGCTTCCCTTTCAGAAAGGAGGCCAATCATCTCCTCAGGGATCAGCAGCAGCAGAGAAGACCTCTAAGGTTAACTCAGCAATTTTATGGAATTTTATGGAACAGTTACTAATTTACGTCTTTCTATTGGACTCCTGGTATGAGGGCAAACAAGATCCATGCCACTTGTTGGGTGGAAGGCAAGAACTTGTTTGTTCTGCGGCTGTTATTACAGGTAGTTTTTGACTGATATAAACAAGAAAGCAATGTATAACAGATGGTAAAGTAACAAACAATACAGCCCTCTAATGGTAAAAGCGAATGTTAACGTTTCAAAGAATAAATAACAATTGTAAGAAAGAATTTTTTTTATAAATCATAAAACCAGTACTGCCCATAATCCTTTCTCTGGTACTATAGAGACCAACTGGACTAAAGTAAAGAAGATGCTAAATGAAAAGAGCAGGTGATGGTGAATCCCAAAGCACAGCAAAAACATGTATCCCTGACCTTGAAAGGCAGCAGGACTGAAAGGGACAGGAGAAACAGGAAGGATGCAATGCTTGCTCTGTGACTGTTTCCATAACCACAGAGCTCACAAACTTGCACTGTGCTTTGGGGGTTCCTTTGCCTCGTTTCAAAAATCAGTCACTCCATTGGGGACATTCATCTTTCCTCAGCTAAACCAGGATGTGACTTCGACCTGAATCCTACTTTTGAGTGCCTAAAGCTGCTTTTGCCACTGACTGAACTTATGGAAATGCCCTACAGTTTCCAAGGCAGTGATCCTGTGGTGCAATTAAAGCAGCAACTGAAACAAATGGATTTTATTCTCTTCATAAATTCGAGAAAACACAGCTGGGTTCGATTAATTAAAACAGGAGATAGTTGGTCACAGGTGCTGCACTGGGAGAGGTTTCTGGCTCTGTTCTTCAGATCTCTGAGCTGTTTGTTCCTAATGCGTGCTCAATTTTCCCATTGTGAGTAGTCCAAGGGTGGACAGAAGATGTGTGAGGAACTGGCTGAAGATATTTGTTGTTTGTGTTGAATTACTTCTGTTGGTATGTGGGGGGAAACCCTCAGGTTTAGGGATATATTTCTCCCTGCAAAGTTTTCTGCTTGTTTTCATTTTATGCCTTTTGCAAGGGACTATCCCTAAATGAAGGACTGCAGTAAGTAGTGAAGCCCTGGCTTGCTGACAATCAAGGTTGAGAGGCTCATCACTATCCCAAAAAACTATGATCTGTTGTCATGCCCCTGTAACAGTCTCTACAAGTCTGGAAACACAGAACATTTCCCATCTTTCCTCATATTAATGAATGAGAAGTTTAATGTAATTTCTGTTTAAATCCAGACCTTCTACCAGAAAGCTTACTGCTGTGTTGGAGCTGGCCAACACAGACTCAGTGTATCATATAAAGATTCCTTAAAAACACCTTTTCACCTGGCTGCTATGGCATTCACATCTTACATCATAAAAATAAGGCCTTCTTCTCCCTTGTCGTTGTAGAAGACAGCACTGACCCCTCACTGATATAATTGGGTGCTACTAAAAAGAAGAATAATATATGAATGATAAATCCATGAATAAAAGGCTAAACTCTGCTCTTACAGCAACCAGTAAGTAGAGACTTGTCCAATTTGGATCCTCTTTTAATACATTCCTACTTTCAGCTGAAGGTATAATTTACTTTCTATATGATATCAAGTGCTCAAGGCTGATGCATCTTTCAGAATGTTTGTTTAGGCTGCTCTTTGCATGGAGGCATTTAGATAGATATAACCCTGATTATTCTGGATGCTGTTACAATTTGAACTGCACATAGAATCTCTTAAGCATTACAGAAGCTCTATATTTAAAACATGACTTAACAAGACCTATAGGTTTCCATAAGAGACAATAGTTTTTGACTGGTTTGCACATTTTCTAAAATTGGAAGAGACAGCAAATACTAATATCAGTTTAATTAGAAGTAACTCCAGGAATAAATCCATTAAAATCACATCAATGGCAATTAAGTGCATTTTTCTGCTACTCTGAGTTTGAAATAGAAGACAGTCAGGTTTCTGCAAACCACTTACTATTATTATAAAATAAAATATTAAAATATATATAATAAATATTATATAATTATAATTACAATATTATAATAATATAATTACATACTATATACTTATATTATATTTATACAATCATATATAAATATATAAATATCTAATAACGTATATAAATATATAATTATATAATCTATAATTATATAAATAAATATACATAATAAGATGTTTTTTTCATGCTGTAACTCAAAAGAAATCCAGGCCAAATATATAATATTTATTCAAGTGAGTGATACAGTGACACAGTAGACATGGAATTTGTCAACTTTGCCACAGTAAATCCCATACCATACATGCATATGGTGACAGGACAAGGGGGAATGGATTCAAACTGACAGAGAGTAGCTATTTGTGACAATTTCTTTACTGTGAGGGTGCTGAGGCACTGGAACAGGTTGTCCAGAACAGCTGTGGCTGCCCCATCCCTGGAAGTGTCCGAGGCCAGGTTGGATGGGGCTCTGAGCAACCTGGTCTGGTGGAAGGTGTCCCTGCCCATGGCTGAGGGTTGATCTTTAAGGTTCCTTCCAACCAAAACAATTCTATGGTTCTGTGATTCCACATCTTACACTCTTGCTGTTTCCTTTGCTGCAGAGCAAGATGTTGGAAAGTATGAGAGTTTACATGAAATGAAAATAATTTTTCATTTTTCATTCATCATTTTAATGAAAATAATTCCTCAGCTGTTTACCTTTGAACTGCCATATGGGATGTGACAAAATAAAATACCTAAGGAAATAGTAATATAAGAGATTTGAATTATATGTTCGGGTCCTACCATTGCCAGTCTGAGTAAATGTCTTTCTTAGCTTAGTAGGATAAAACTGATTAGTCCTAATTGAGTTTCCAGCAGATACAGTCTCTTTAATTGATCTCCTGTGTAACAAGGTATTTTTCTGAATGAAATTATCTCCTGTGTGTGCAAACATACTTAATAGGAGCAACTGTGCTCACTGTAACTCTTAATGGTCTGAAATTCAAATGGAATGAATGGTTTGAAATTCAGATGGTTTGAAATTTTTAAAGGTTTGAAATTCAGATGGAATTCAGACGCCAATGGAACTTTGAGGGAGTCCTTTTACAAGCATGTGAGGACGGGTGGGTACTACTAGATCTGAACAAAAGATTTCTCACATCCAGCAAAATAATGGATGCTACAAGAGAAAAAAAACTCCTCCATCTAAAGAAGACAGCCAAGACCCTAAAATAGTGCCTCCAAAAGGGTTCACTAGAATTAATGCACACAAGCAGAGGCCAAATCCCAAACCAGCCCTCTGCTATTTATCACTTTAGCCTTCCCTGTCATCAGGATGTCACAGACTCACTGCTATGAACCCAGGTCCATGGGAATGAGCATTTTTCTTACCATCAGTTCAGGTCTATTGAATGGAGAGGGAGTCTGATCCAAATCTAAGAGGCTGGAAAAGAAAAGGAAAGGTGTTTAATTGAGCCTGAGGCATCTATCCTCACTCTGAGAGACAAAACATGCCAGAGGAAGAGCAATAAGGAGAACCTGGGGAACTACAGGCTGGTGAATCTAACCTCAGTTTTTGGTAAGATTTTGGAGTAAATTCTTGTGTAAACTATAGACAAGAAGTGATTGGGAGCAGCCAGGATGGATTTAGCAATAGAAAGCACAGCTGATCAACTTGATTTGTTTTCCATGAGGAGATGGCTTGATCCATGCACAAGCAGACACAGCAACAGATGTTGTTTACCCTGACTCCAGAAAGAGTGTCAGCATGGTATTCCATGATGATAAACTGAAGAAATGTATTTTGGATAGATGGAGTATAAAGTGGAAAACTGCTGGAATTTTTTTGATTTTCTGGCCTAAAAGGCTGATGGTCAGAGGTTAAAAGTGGCAGCTGGGTGGCACCTCTTGGTGGTTGGCACTGATATTATTTAAAGTCTTCATTAATGCTAGCAGTATAAAATACTCATCCAATGGGCTGCCAAACAGGAGTATATTGGGGGGGGTGGTTGGATTTGCTGGATTGTAGAGCTCCATTCTGAGGGCCCTTCATAGCCTGGAGATGTGGGTCAGCAGGACTCTGGATAATTTCAGCAAGGACAAATGAAAGTCCTGCAATAACCGCACAGACTAGAGTAAACTGGACAGCTAAATAGAAACCATGAAGGAAAGGACTTGGAGTTTTGGTGAACAACAAACTGAATATTAATCACCAGCATGCTCCTGTGGTGCCAGAAACTGCAAACTGGGTTTTAGTACTGGGATCAGAGACAGCAGGTGGAGGAAGAGATTATCCCTTTGGTGGAAGAAGAGATTATCCCTTTCCTGTTCCCATACCACACTTTTGTGCAACACCTTATGCTGGATAGAGTATTAAAAAATGTCACCCAGATGAAAAAAAAAAAAAGAGTGTTTTTACATTTTAATGACCCAATAGAAAAAGTACCTTTAATTTGAACACTTTCCTCCTTCATGAGATCTCTTTTTTGGGGGGGATCTTGATGTTTTAAAGGGAGGAGACTAGTTATGAGAGAGTCTAACAAGCAAGGGAAAATGGGATTTTGTCACAAAACCTCAGAAAATAGATCATAACGCTTGTGTGTTCAGGAATTCAAGAAATTCAGGAAATTTTGCAAAAGCTTTGGTGCTTCTGCTGTTTTGATGGATGTCTGAGCAAGGAAACAAAAGCCTCCTCTGATAGAAAAGGTTCTCAGCATGGACATGAAAGGAGACATGAGAGCTACCAAAATAAAGCCCAGTTTTATGTTCTCCATATCTTCCAATGCTATGAGGAAATGGCTCATTTCAAAGTTTGAATTTCTCTAAGAAAAGCAGTTGATCCATTACCTGCACCATGATCAGCTCCTGGATCTCTGGATTGCATTTACTGTTTAGGAAAGTGAGTGGCAAGGTTCATCAGTACTCCTGCCATGGTCAGATTTCCTCTTACAGTGGGTAACAATAGAATTTTTTCCAATACTATTTTCTCAGAATAGTGTCTCAATGGCTGATTTCAGATATGCTTGCTCCCAAGGAAATTCTGCAGCTTTCTTTTATCTGTCTGATTTTTCACTCCCTGACTGGACTGGAAGTCTACATTGGGTGCATGTTGAAATGATTTTGGTTTTTCTACCATAATGTGGACCTTCAGTTCTGAGGCAAAAAAAAAATTTACTCTCAACTTTCTCTGCTCTGACTGTGCTGCATTTGCCAGAAATGTTTTGACATTAGACAAGGCACTCAAGAGGACAAACAAAGGTTGGCCTAGCCTCGTGTTATTTTAGACTTTCAAGCAGAGATTCTGCTCATTAAAAGGTCCCTTCAAAGCTGTGCAGAGCTTTATGGTTTTGGTGGACTAAGTCAATGCTTGCAGGTACATCTCTCTTTGCATTGATTCTAGAGGAGGAATTAAAACTCATGTCAGATGAATTCCAATTTTACCAGAAGAAATATGGGATAGATTTTCAGAAAGAAAGAAAGCTGTAAAAAAATTCTAACAGAATAGATGGGCTGAACAGAAATTATTTTTATTAAGGCAGTAGCCTCCAAACAGTTCCATATATTATTCCTGCTCCCAATGTGTTATTAAGATGATTCTTCTGAAATGAAAATAATTGAAATGGATATTAGAAAAAACAGCAGCTCGGAATAATAACCAGCAGCTAAGCTACTGGGTTCTGAGTAAGATTTTCTAATTCTCCTTAAGCTCTTCTCAAATTCCTCTTAATATGGCCAAAGACATCCACAAATTGGAAAAGCTTCAGCCTGCAGAATATGGCTTATGTTCTTTGTGTGAGGAAGAGCCAGCACAGCTTCACAGCTCCTCACAGCTCTCCCAGCAGCGTCTGAAGTGACCAAAACCTCAAAACCAAGTGGCTTCTCAGACAATCTTATCTTTAATAGGTAAATCCAATATTATTCATCACCCTGCTCAAAGTGTTTATGGATCCTCTGGCAGCTGTATTGCTCAAAAAGCCCAGGGTTTTTGTTCTAAAGTGGATTTCTAGTGGAACCACAAATAAGAAGAGCTGTAACATTTAAAATGAGAAAAGTTATTTTTCTTACATGCACAAAGAACAAACAGTGGTTTCTACAGAACACTGGGTTTGTGGGTGTCATGGTTGAGCAGAGCAGCACAGGATTTGCTGCATTTTGGAGGTCTCTAGCCAAGGACCTTGCCGAGAGTTGTTACAGTTCAACAACTGTGCAGCTCTACTGCCAAGAGAGCTATTGTGCTGCTATTGTTATACAATTTAATTTTTCAGCCCAGATAAGGAATTATCTAGTAATGAACCCTGTTACACAGATGTGGTCATTTGTATTATAAATGGTGACAATAATTTCTGTCTGTGAGGCACTTGTACATCATGCAAGGTATTGCAGTCTCACAGGATTAAACATGCTCTCTGTTCCAAATCACTGGCCAACATAATTTATGACATGGGGCTCCTTTTTGCTCTATTCGGCTCCTTCAAACCCCTTCATCTCTTCACAAGACTTTGGCATGTTTCCTTCTGTGCTCTTCCCTCCTAGTTTTTCTAATTTTGACTTTCATTTTGCATCAATTATTTCAATACAATGAAAAAGAGATTATGAAAACCAACTGGTGTGAACAAGACACCTAATGATTTTCATGGAACAGAGCAATTGTTGTTCAGGTTCTTTCTCTGTGGAAATGTTCTTTCATCAGACCCCACTCTGAACTGCCACCTACTGCCTGGTGTGTTTGTGCTTTGTTTTAAAGCATTCATTGTGGAAAAAGTAATTTTTCACTCAAGGCCTTGATCCTGCTGAGGGTTGTCTTGACAATGAGTTATCCAAAATTCCCCACAGGGCAGGAAGCTAAACCCCTGTGCCAACAAAAGGAAAATGAGGAGAGTTATCATTTGTACTCCCACTGTTTAAAAGGAAAACTCATGTGCTTCAAAGGTAAAGGCAAAATTGAATCAGAGGGGGAAGCACAACTCACTCAGGTCAGCAATTTTAACCACATGTAACCAGTGTGAGATCTTGCACCTGCAGAGGCCCTGAAACAATAGCTCAGGGTGGGATTAACCATGGCACTTATCTCTGCTAAAGGTACATAAACAGAGTACAGACATGGTTTTAGCTGCAACCCTGTCCCCTGAATTCCTCTGACAAGGGATGCAGGTGCCTGCAGCCCAAGGCTTAGCTCCAGCACAGCCCAGGTACAAAATCTGGGGATAAATTTCAGAGCATTGTGAGAAAGGGATCTAGGGAAGCCCATTGGGTCACACAAAGTAAAGAAGTGAAACTGTGAACTCACAGCAGCTTGAGGATGAACACCAGCATGGAGACCTGGTGTGTAAACCCATGAAAGAAGCAACAGGGAGCCATAAGACACTAAAATAACAATATCAAGGCTTGACCTGCCCACTGCCTGACCTGCAAACTCTCAGGGGCTTCTTACTGGGAACTGAGGGCACATGAATTGTTTAGACTAAAAGTTTGGTAAGTGTAGCTGTTCCTTGCATGTATTAGCTGGCAAATTACTTTGGTTTTCCAAGTAATCTGTGAAGCACTTGAATAAATGCTAAAGGCTGCCTGAATAAAATGATCCATGGAGAGTTAAAACAGCAATATTGAAAAGAGCTTTGTCAATTTTACTTTGTTTTTCCATTTGGAAAATCACTATCAGCTTCTGTTTTCTATGCTAAGCTCTGACTGGTTAGATGGGAGTATAAACCAACAGAGAAAAAATATAAATCAACTCTATCAACTAAAATACTTCACTAAAGTAATTTGTTTAGTTTTACTTCCTACACTATGTAAAAGAAACCCCTTAAATTAGCAACTCCTCTTCCACCATGTTTGCAGCCTTTTATATTTCTGATGTATTCTTTGTTGTTTTTATCTGAACCTAAAACTCTTAAACTTGATATAGAGCTCATGGAAATAAAACGTCTAACATAGAAGTTTATATTTGATAGAGAAATAGAGGAAATATGAGATGATACTGACAAAGGTGTTCATCCAACCAATGGAGAAAAATATGTGAATTGATCTGTCTTTGAAACTAATTTATGGTTGAAAATCTGATGAAATTGTGCAAAAAGTAAAATTATTTTCTGCACAATTTCTATCTTTAACTCAAGAAGTTGTGAGATAAACAAAGCCAAACCTTATTTAATCATTAGAAGCCCTTCAGAAAGATGGCAGCTAAGCTCTGTAGAACTTATTTAACATTCAGACTATTTTTACTATTAAAGTATGTATTTTATTTATTTTTTTGTTTAGATAGAAGAAATATGACAGAGGAAGACAGAGGTGGGAGACAAGACATCTTATTTCAATGAATATTTAGAAAGTTCTTAGGCTGTATTGTGGAAGGCAAGTGAAAATGCTACCCCATAAAATGAATGTGCAGTGTGTAAAATGTAGAATATCAAGTGTCTTCAGCTTACTGTAGTAGAATATAAGATGGAGTGGATATGTTTTAGGGTAAAATTATGCACTGTCTGCTCTGAGAGCAAGCAATGGGAATGGAAATACTGAAATGTAATAATGCCTCCGTTGAAAAATCAGATGAGAGGAAACCTGTCTACAACTGTTTTGTTCTCAGGTCTTTATGTGGCCTGACATTTCTAGCCAGACTAGCAGGCAGCAGCTGCACCACGTTGGGAGCCACACTAACAAAGATTGCTCTCCTGTAGAGCTGAGCCATCAGGACAAACTTCTGAACATTTCTGGCATGAAACAGAGACCTTTGCTAGGATCCTTCTGCAGCCTGCATGGAGAAGAAAGAAGCTGACACCTTGCAGGCTCCTTTCAAACAGGTTTGAAATACTCTGTGCCCTCCTCTGCTGCCCCTCACACTGTAAACAAGGCACCTACATCTTTGATTTTAACACCCCTGATACCCCAGGCATGGTTGGAACACACCTAGCTCAGTTCCACACCTCACCTCAACACCTCTTCCTTCCTCTTTCATGCCCTCCCCATGCCCAGGAGTGTCACAGACATTTTTTCACAAAATCCTTTCTTTTAGGATTTGTCCTTTCTGGGAAGCTGGGGCCCCAGAAGAAAAATGTAAACAATAATTATCTGCTGATGTGGAATGTAACAGGTGCATCTGTGATTGGTCTTCTGTGAGTGTTTGGATTTGCTGACCACTCACTGGAGAGTTTGTCCTTGCTTTCTGCTGGACACAGAACTTTGTTATTCATTCTCTCCTATTCTATTCTTAGCTTAGCAAGCTTCTGCAACATCTCTCTCTATTCCTTTGAGTATAGTCATAATGTATTATATATCATATATCAATAAATCCAGCCTTCTGATCATGAACCAAGATTCTCGTCCATCTCTCTCATCCTGGGAACCCTCATCAAGTCATTGCAATACAGGAGCCTTTACAATTCTGCCTTAGAACTGTGGTGAAGCCTCTGCATGTGTGAGAGCTGGGCAGGAGGGCAAATGCATCTTGGTGCCCTCTGTGATGAAAAGGTACCTGGCAGTTTAGCTCTGCTGCGATTTCATTCAGCTCCCAGCAAAAGGCACACAAGGGGTGGATGTGGGGTCTGACAAATCCACTTTGATCAGGCAATGGATAAAATACAGGTACAGAAACAGGCAGAGACTTCATGGGAGAATCACCTTACTCAGAAGCCCATGACAGCATGGCTTTGACTGCCTCACCTGTCTGTGTAGGGTCTGACAAGATTTACAGGAGACTCTTTATCTTTGGCTGATGCCCAGCAGTAATTTCAGTGCATTTCCTGTGTTTCCATTTAATGTAACCCAGCCTTGCAGACAGAAGCCAAATGATGTTTATGAACACCCTCTGACTGCTACAATATGCTTTTCAGTGCTAAAAAACCCACCCTGGTTTTACAAAGACTGTCCTTTTTACAGGAATCCAGTGCTTTGTTTTTAAATCAAACATTTCTGAATTAGGAGCCTTCTAGAAGTGCATGGGGAAATGCATTTTAGTTCTGTTCCTAGGTTTGGGTCTTTCTATTCCTCCACAAAAATAACTGGAGAATTACATGAGCAAACTGTCCCTTGCATCCCAAGAAATCCAGTCTCACAAAGATAAAGGTATCAACACAACAGCATTCACATATCACTTGCAGATAAGACACAATTATGTAATTTTGAGATTTAAAGTAAACCTGGAATAAGATAATAATTTTGCTTCCCTTAGAAATGATTTTAGGGATTTTGTAGCAAGAACTGAATATGAAATTACAGCAGTTTTTTCATTAGTATAATATTCTGCATCACTGCTTATTGTCAGATGAATGTTTTGAACAAATTTCTCTCTCCAGACAGTGTGATATCCTGAGACTGTTTCAAGATTCTTTGTGGTCATATTTTTAAATAAATATGTGCAGAGAAAACACTTTTTGAAAACAATAGGCTCCAAGTACAAAATCAATGTTTTCCTTGACTGCATGTCTACCCAGAAGAAAAGTTCTAGTTCATTTACAGGCTATTAGATTCAAACCAGAAATGACTGGATGAAATTCAGTGAGTCAGATGAAGTGGTAAGTCAGAACAGATAATGCTCTTGTCTTAAAATATATTAAATATTTTAGAAAGAAAAAAAATCCCTAGTAATCTAGATAGATATGTAGCACAATATTTTGTTTTTCTGAAGGGAAAGAGTGACAGCTCAAGTCTAGAAATACACCTTTCCCTCAGAGATCTATTTGGTTTATCAAACTAGCAGTACAATTCTACATATTTGCAAAGGGTAAGAACTGAAGCTGAAAATTTGGGCACTGATTCATCAAGATACCTAAGAATGAACTCAGTCTTAAAATTGCTCTAATCAAAGTTCCTAGTGCTACTTCCTAGTTTTAGAAAGCAAATTTAGCACTAATGAAAAGGTGCCAGAATTAAACATATGAGAGCTGTCATCTCTCTCTGTGGAGCAAAAAAAAAATTACATAAGAAGGAGAAAAGAAAGTTTTATGGGCCTTTCTTGCCTACCCCATCCTCATCACCCCTACCCCCATGTGTTTAAACTTAATTTAATTCCTGATGCAGTTTTTGAGGTTCTCAGTGGCAATTTTAGTTCACACCAGCAATGGTGGTGCTGGTGTGAACTAAATCTGACTAATAATGGAAAAGGCAGCTTGTTGTTCTAGCCAGTCCTCTTGACCAGCCTGTTCCCTGAAGAGTTCAGCATCCTTTTTACCCCTTCTTGTCCCAGATTCATTGCTTGGACTTGTTTTCCAAGGTTCCCACACCGGCAACACCTCAGCACAATGTCTGCTGGGTTTTTCTCTCTCTCAGAACAAGTCAGGACACTTGTCTGATTGACAGGTTTAATTAGGAGTAGCTGGAGCATGATGCAATCAAATGCACAAAGGTGACAAAGAGAAATGAGATCTGGGGTGGATTATTGGAGGCCTTTAGCACCCTCATAAGCTTCCAAAGGTGCTAGGCTGTGAAAAAAAGGGTTTTTTTGGTAGAAAATGTTCAGAAGGGTCATGGTTTCTTAACAAGGGAACAGTTTTAATAAAAAGTAATGAGTAGCTTAACAGAGGCCCCCAATTTTATTCTGTAACAATTCCCCGCCTTTAGCGTTGATAAGATTCTCATCATTATCAAGTATCAACATGTCTCTAATGCAACGCTGAAAACCAAAATTCTTGTGTGTGTTATGATCAGGGAAGGAACTTTGGTGGGGGTTGGTTTGGAATGTTTTTGGTTTTTTTCAGGGTGTGTTTTCCACAGCGTCCTACTATACTGAATAAGAATTCTGCAGCTTCTGCAAACTCTTACCTGAATTTGATGAAGACATGCACTGTCATTAGTTATCCTGCACCCACAGGACAGGACAAGGAATCACCCCACACTCCCCACATGGGACACAGGGAGAATTACAGACCCTATCCTGAAACACTGCAGAATTTCTACAGCCTCCTCAGAAAACAGGATTCAGCTGGAGATAGAAATGGGAGACAGATGCAATTTTCCTCTCCCAGCTTTCCATCTCTGATGTGCCTGGAAGGTGCACATGGCATAAAAGCAAGGAGTGGGTAGTTCTTCCTGAATGTTGGCCTTGTTTGGAGATATGAGTAGTTACAGGATTTAGATGAATTTGTCTAATGTTTGAATGGGCTAATAATTTCTATAGCCATGATATTCTGGAGAAAAAGTTCCAAAATTGCCAAATCACCATTGAAAAAATACTTCCCTGTGAATAAGTTTTGAGATTTCATTTATATTATTATGACTAATTTTGTGTCAGCAACCAATTTTATTATCTCACTAATTTCCCCTTCTTTCTGATCATTTATGATTATGAGGAAAAGCACAAGCTCTACAAAGACTCTTGAGTGAAAATATCAATGGCAAGCCATTTATTTACATTTGCAATAGCTTTTCAAAACTTCAATAATTGAATTGAAATTCAATAATGCTATATTAACTAAGGTCTTTTTATTGCTTGCTTGTTAGCTGCTACAAAGGATCTGACAGATCTGTGGTGTGTGACAAAAATGTTGATTTTTCCCCAATGTTTTACACTTGTATATCAGAAACGATTCCTGTTTTATTATTATAAAGTCTGCCAGTTTTCCTGCTGTGGAAATCAGATTTACTGAGACATATTTTTGTGAAATCACTCATAAAAACTGGCATAACTTTCTCTGTTTTTTGATCAAAGCCTTACTGAATCCTTTAATAAACAATTTAAACATTATTATCAATTTTATAAGTTTGTTCTGAATATCTCTTCTACCAATATTTTCTTTTCTAAAAGGTTCTCAAACTTTTACCTGAATGCAGGATTCTCTTTTAAACCTCTCCATAGTGAAAACTGGGGTACAACCTCAAAATTTATTTTTTCACTTTTTCCTCTTCTCTTTTACACCTGGATAATTTTCTGTTTTGGCTGATTCTCTGTTTTGCTCTCTGCTTTGATGTATTTTGAAAAATTCCTATTAAGTTTTTCTGCCTTCAGCAGACTTCTTATCAAGGACATTACTGATGTGCCTCCTTGCCATTCTGTGCTGCTTTCTGTTCTTTTTTTTTTTACATTTCTTATTTGGACAAAAGAGGGGATGCAAATGCTTATTTTTCATCTGAATCCACCATTGCCTGGCAGTAGGATGAAGGGAATACACTTCACTGGACTCTTGGAAGAAATCCCTTCATAGCAAAATAGGGAGGTTTGGGAGACAGTTCTTTGAAGAAAAAGCAGCTTTTGGGGACAACTGCTGCCCTGAAATGGTGCAACTCCACTCACAGTGCTTCCACACACTGAGAAATAGAATTGTTTTTAAACTGTAGGTATAACCTTTGAGTACAGATTTTATATACTGCGCAAAATACGAGCTGCTGAGTGGCATTTGCCTAAAATGTCACCTTCTAAACTCCTGAATTAGAACTGAATCCCTAAAGAAAGCACTTAAAACTCTCCATTAAACAGTCACACTGGTTACTAAATTTCCTGGGCATTTTTCTGGGTGGATTTTTGCAGATTTTCTAGGGGAAAGTATGAATTAGCCAAGCAGTGGTAGCCACTGAAACAACTTCACCTGGGCACAGCAGCAATAGAGGGAACAGACCTACAAGCAGGGGGAAAGGTTTGTCTTGACTCTTCAGGCTTATCACAGCAGTCACTGCATGGCTCCTGTCCAACATGCTCATGGTCTTTTCAGTTTATTTGTCATTGTTAAATCTTCCCCTTTTTAGTTTAATTTCTTTTACCTTTTGTATTTGTACTCATGCACAGTGCTGGACCCAAGAACACAGACCCAAGCCAAGTGAGAAATCCTGTCATCCACCTCCAGGGCTTGGTGAAATTCCACTTTGTTCAGCTTCCAACATCATGTAATCTGTATCTAATAAAATAGCAGCATAGCACTTGGTATTGCTAAAACATTTGTAAGCACTTTACTCAATTTATAAAATATATTCAACCTTAGCTGTATGTGGAATTGATAGAAATTGAAGCACTTGACATTTTAAATCACTTGGTGCCAATTCTTTCGTTGCACTGGGTTTTTTCCCATTTCAAAACCAGAAAATAATTGCGTGCACTTTTTTCTCCAAATTATACAAAACTCTTCAAATGGGTGTTCTCGGGAGTTCACCAGCTGCTATAAAGAAAATTAACCCTACCCCAGCCAAAAATACCCTGTAAAATACCCCCACTGCCCCTTATTCCATGGCATTGGACAGCATGGGACCTGATGTTAAGTGATCAAGAAGGTGCAGTTAGAGTTACAGGGAGTTCAAAAAGGTCACCAGATGTTCTTCTGACAACACAGCTGGGCTATGACTCTTTCTACAATATCTGACAAATCAATTTTCAAACAGTAAGCCCCACATTTAAGGAAATATCTGAAAAAGTTTTGCAAAGCAATCTGCAGGGGGCTACACCTGCTGACAGCTTCAGAGCCTTTGAAGAACAGTCGGACTCAAATCTCCCTCTGGCACATTTTCATTTTGCAGTCACAGAAGGTTCTTCCTACAGTTGAGCCTGCATGGGATGCAGTAAAATTGTTTTTCTGTTCTACATGGGCTAAATAATTTAATTTCAGCAAGGAGGTTGTCTGCAGCAGTACCCTACCTGGTGAAGTTGCAAGGCCTGAATTTTAAAGCAGTCTGGTTTCATCTCTTTTCTTTACTTACTTACTTTTGTATAATATTGGCTCATTCATTAATATATTCACATAAACTTAGTTCTTGAATCTTCATCTAAGCTCACAGTGGTAAATCCAGAATGAGTAGTAGGGTTCTGAACACAAATCCGCTGCTTTGGTACTGGCATGACAATGACATGATACACTCTTGGCCCCTAGGGAGGGAAAATATAAAGAAAGGGGGAAAAATAAAACTCTAATAAAGAAAGGTACTTTCAGTAACCTTATGCATAAGAAGAAGGACCAAGCTTGACCCATGTGATACAGCAACTGTAAAAATTTTAAGAAAATGGAAGAGAAATTAGATTTACCTCTTTCTGGAGGAGAATTCTGAAGAGCATAAACACAAGTGATGCTGTAAGCTGAGGTGACTGCTAAATAACATGGGAATTTAAATTATTGTCCCAATAGAACAGAAGCAAACATACATTCAAACATTTTTCAGAAAATAACTTCAGCATAAATTACAACGGCATTCTTAAAAAACACGCCATATACACACAAGAGGATGCATGGGATAATTCCTTTTTTTATTTCCTCATATCCAGAGTATTAATTAAATTTGAATACTAGTTTCAGACTCTTTCTAATGGGGAGATTTGAAGAGACATCTTGAAAATTTAAATTTGAAGTAAGTACAAATTTTTAGTTCTGCAAAGCAAAGATTTTCAGGACTAGGGTCCTGAATTTCTTCTTCAGAGTGCTTTGAATATATTGGGACTTGTTTATCTTCTCTAGAGGACCTAATTCCTAAACTGCAAAGGAAAAGCAAATTATAAATATTCATCTTCTCCATTATTCATATAAACATTAGCTGAATCTCTGTATAATTATTTTTTTTAAATAAATCTTCCCAGAAAGGCCAAGGATCTCTTATTCCAAGACACAGGTGCAGAGCTTTAAAACTGTGAGATGCAAGTACTGACAGAAGAAGAAACTGGCTAAAACTGAGTTCATTACTTGTCTTCTATAACACAGCATAAGTCAAAATTTCCAAAAAACAAGCAGAAAAGAATGCCTGGAGAAAGAAAACTGTGTTTACAAAATGAAATATGGGCTCTTGGCTTTCCCTCAAAGTGTTATTGTGACGGTGGTCACAAGGGTTTTCAGGATGAGAGACGAGAATGTTGATTCCATGATCAGAAGGCTTGATTTATTATTTTATGATATATATATTACATTATGACTATACTAAAAAGAAATAGAAGGAAAAGTTCTCAGAAGGCTAGCTAAGCTAAGAATAGAGAAGAATGATAACAAAGGAGCTCTCTCCGACTCTGTCCGAGAGAGCTCATCCTTGATTGGCCATTAATTGTAAACATCCAAGATGGGCCAATCACACGTGCACCTGTTGCATTTCACAGCAGCAGATAACCATTGTTTACGTTCTTTTTCTGGGGCCTCAGCTTCCCAGAAGGGAAAACCCTAAAGAAAGGATTTTTATGAAACGATGTCTGCACAGTTACTAACACTCGCTGCTCTCAATCTTGCCACGCACAAATCCGCACTCGACGTCCCGTAATGTGCCTGTAGCCCGGTGGCTGTCCTGGCAGCCAGCTCCCCCAGAGCCCTCTCAGCATTCTGCTCAGCCTCATGCTTCCCAGCACTGCTGGCAGTGGCCAGCACCACACCAGCTGAGCCCCCAAACTCAGATTTACGTGGCACAGGATGAGCTGGGACTCCCAGACCCACTCGTGGCATCTGCTCTCCTGAGCCAATGGTGCAAGTGCTTGGTGCCTCCCATCACTGAGCTGCATCTAGCCCTGGCTATCCAAATGCTTAATTACTCCTTTCATTTTCCCCAAAAGGAGACCATTTAGCTTGTCCTTTGGCTTTTCTTAACTCAGTAACTAGCAGCAATGATTAATTTATTCCAGTATAATACAATTGCAGTTAGGTATCATAGACAACTTTTAAAATACCATCTCTTTTTTTCACAGAAAGTTAATTCAGACACACTGTCAAAATGCTTGCTTTACATCCAAGACTTCTAATAGCAACGTCTTGGAACAAACTAAGGAATATGTCAGCAATATACTCAAGAGGAAAAACAGATTCACCACTGCTAATTTGGCATTAACTTGCAGCTCACTTTACTTGACAGCTTAAAGAGCCACCCAAAGCCATTTTCAAGTTTTTATCTTATCTTTATCCTTGTTTAATCTATCTATCTATCTATCTATCTATCTATCTATCTATCTATCCTTGTTTAATCTATCTGTCTATCTATCTATCTATGCTTGTTTAATCTGTCTATCTATCTATCTATCTATCTATCTATTGATCTATCATCTATCTTTACATATTTATTTTCCTCTATCTATTTTTTTGGTGCTACTGTAAATTAAGACTATCAGTGTTTCAATTTGGGGATTTAGGCACTTTTGGGTGCCTACAGGGTTAATTGCACATCACCAAAGTAGGAACTAGCCTAGTAATCCTCTGACACTAATTATACTTTGAAATCTCTCTAGTGACTGGTTGTGTCCTGGTGTCTTATGAACAATAAAGCTTGAAAAAACCCTTGGAAGGTAGATTTCCTTACAACTTTTAAATAGTGATGTGAACTGGCCTGCAAAGAGATCAAGTTCCTTGCTCAGTGCTGTGCTGTGAGTCAATCATAAACTCTGAAATGTACCCAAAATGACCCACAGCAGGTTCCTTTCCATTAACTGCTGTATTTTCTCAAATATTGAATTATGAGATTCACAAGTCTTCTCTTTTCCACAATGGAATACAAAGGATCAGTAATTGGAGTAGGCAGACTTTTATGTTTTTGTTTTATGAAGCTGTATAATGTTTCATAATTAACAAATTTCTTGATAGGAAACTTCTGGGTCTTATGGTTTTGCAAAGGTTTAGAGCATTATGGAGCATGGACCTATTCTACTGTTTTAGCCCTTATTTTTGTGGAAAAGAGAAACCAAAAAACAACAAAAAAGAAAGAACACACACAAAAAGGAGAAATTTTTAGTTTGAGCTCATTTGTTTTGCCTCTACTTTAAAGATGTGGATTGGAAGATAAAAACCTGAAATCTTCAGACATGCTCTTTTTCAAAGGTAGCAATTATGAACAAATTGGTTTGAGAAAGGCAGACAGAATGGCCTTTCATTATAAGGATTTCAGAAGGAGAAACTTCTCCCCAGAAAAATATGAAGCAATTGTTTATTTCTTTCAGTCATTGTTAATAAAATGGAAGTACTGCTTTACAAAACTGCAGAAGTACTGTCAGAAATCTCTCTTTAGTTGAGACATCAATATAATGTATTCAATTTTTCATTCACATCTCATTCTTTTCTTCCATTAACATCAGCACTATTTTTAGACCCAGACTGCCATGGTGTGGTGTTTGTGTCTGGGACAGAGTTAATTTTCTTCACAGTAGTTAGTACAGGCTATGTTTTTGCTTTGTGCTGGAAATACTGTTTTTGCTGCAGAAGTTGGAAAGCTGCTGCTCTGCTGGGTAAGGGCCTTTTCTGTCTCTCCCCCCACAGGCAGTGGGCTGGGGGTGCATCAGAAGCTGTGAGGAGGCACAGCCAGGAGAGCTGATCCTCACTGACCCAGGGATATGCCATACTGAGCACTGTCATGTTCACTGGGCAAAGCTAGGGAAGGGGGAAGAGAGGGGATGTTGGGAGTGATGGAGTTTTTCTTCCAAGTCACCTTCACCTGGGATGGCACCCTGCTTTCCTGGGGATGGCTGACCTCCTGCCTGCCCATGGGAAATGGGAAATGAATGCCTTGTTTGGCTTTGCTTGTGTGTGTGGCTTTTGCTTTACCTGTCCACGAGATATTTCACTTCTACTCTTCTGATTCTCTTTCCCATCCCACCAGGGCAAGTGAGTGAGAAGCAGTGTGGGGGGTAATAGCCAGGTGGGGTAAACCAAAACACTCAGCAAACACTTCTTGTGAGGGAAAGAACTGCTACAAAATGAGGGGCAAAGTCTGGAGTGGTTTCAGCAAAGAACTGCACACTCTAGTGCCATACTGGTGATGAATCCCTTTCCTCTCATTCTGATCAAGCAAAATAGTGGAAAATGACCTTACCACTGAAGCTCTTCAGTCTCTTGTTTGTTTCATATCCTTTGATGATATTTGTCAACCAATTTCTGTTACACAATGTAACAAAGAGTAGGAACCTGGTTTTGCACAGCAAACTCAATCTGCCTTGCAGCTCCGGTGACTGTGACCGGGAATTCAAAAGCTCTTCATGTGCCTGCCATCTGATATCTCCTGATGTTTCCTAGCAGACTGACAGCTTTTCAGACCTCCAGCACACTGGTGACTTCCAAGCACTACAAAAAGCATGTTCAACACATCTAGAAACAGCGTTAGGATGATTCCCAGGTACATGCTCACTATGCAATACCCTTCCTTGACCACAAGTGTTGTCTACTGGTGTTTGCCAGCCCTCCACTGGGCAAGAAGTGTGTTGGATCAATTAATGCATGCTCAGCATCCTCTCTTAGTATTTTATGACTTTATTATTCACAGGCAGTGAACTTTAGTGAGCAAGTTCAGCCTTTCCCAGGAGATGCATGATGCATTCTGGTATAACATAGAATCCTACATATTTCCCACATACACCCATATTTCCCACATATACACATATACTAAGTGTGAAAGACCCTTTAAGGCAAACTTGTGTTGGTACTAAGGAAGTTTAATACATTAAAATAACTCAAACAAAACCCCTGAATTTGAACTGAGAGTTTTAGAAGGAAAAACAAGCTTTTGAGAATTGAATCATTGTTTTTCAAAAGGCTTCAGACACTTAGGAGTTCAAGTCTCCCTGTTTTGCAATGAATATTAAGCTTTCACAGGTTGTGGATGATTATAAAAATTAAGATAAATGTCCCAAATTACTGGAGTGCTTTTATGATGTTTCCACTAAATCACTCTGCTAACCACTGCTCACAAATCAGAGCAGGATTGTGTTTTACATACTTGCTTCTCACTGACAAGAAAAAGATTTCACCTTTCTTTTTACAACAGTAATCATAATGTGTTAGTATAACTTAAAGGGTCACAGGCTTTTATTTTCATAATCAGCCTATGGTTTATGTGAATTACAAAGCAGAAAAGTGCCGTTAACAATTCAGTTCACAGAACTCCCATAGTTATCCTGTGTGACATTTTAAACCTAGTATTAAAGCAAATAGTCTAGCCATAATAAAAGAAAGATTATGGATGTTGTAGAGCATGAATTATTGAGAAAAACTATTCTAGCCAAGATGAAATGGAGAGTAGTGGAAATCATCCCCTTATTCTACTTCTATCTATAAAGTCAGCTTAGATCAAACGAGGTAATTTTAAGCTTTGATCAAAGATTTGTTTAAGACAAAAAATTTTGCTGAAATATTAAGAAAATTTTATCTAGTGTTTCAAGCTGGATAACACAGAAAGCATTACAAACAAAGAGGATTTCACACATTACCCCTGTGCAGCTGTGGGGCAAACAGGGCAGCTCTTCTGAAGATCAGCATTTAGCACAGCACTTAAACTTCTCAGTCATGCTGGAACCCCTGACTGAAATCTCAGTGGGCTGTAACAGGAAACATCAGGCTTGCCAGTGTTGTTAAAGTAGCAAAGCAACACTTCAGCAAACCAGAATTTTCTGATTTCATAGTTAGGTTACTTATTTGCAGCTAAATCCTAGAACTATATATTACATGGAAAAGTGCATCTTTTCCATGTAATATATAAAATTCAGTCTTCCTGGGAGAAACTCTGCTACCCAGTAAAGGTAGGAAAGTCTGTACACGGTTAGTAACTGCTTGTGCCTCAGTTTACCCACCTGGAAAATTAATACTAGTAACATCTGCTTTCCAGCTCTGATTTTATATAAGATTTTATAAGCGAGGTCTTGACATACAGAGGTTCAAATGAGCAATAGATATTATTACACATTTTCACTTCTGTCATTCATTTATGTTTTCTAATAGCAGATTCCCAACAAGGACAAGTAGGCAGAGCAAAACAGAACATTCAAGATGAGCCACACAAAGCCATGGAAAAGAGGCTGGTCTGAAATAAAAAATCTCTAACATACCTAAGGAAAAGTCTTCGGCATGGAGTTGCTTCTTGTAAGTCGGAATTTTCCAACCTCAAAATTTTCCCTGCACTGCAATCCCAAAAGTACAGTCCTGCCTCCTGCCTGGTTAACACAGTTGCAACCCTGTGGCCACACCACTTTGAGTGTTGGCATCTTCCCACAACCTTGTGGCACAGGCAGCACCAGCACCTGCCCCACTGGGTGCCTCAGCTCTGCCAACAAAGTTCAAGTGACGCTGGCTTTCCTCCTCTCAAATTGTGTAAGCCCTTGCTGCAAACTGCATAAAAGGGAAATGGTTTTGCCAGATAGCAGAGCATGGTTTGGATCTTGCTGGCCATTTTCCATCAGTATTTATATATTTTTGCCTTTCACCTGAATGCCATGCTTTGGCCCATCTAAATAAACACTGGCAGCCTGTGCCCTGCCTCATGCCCACACCCAGCAAGGAGATGTTTCCAAGTGCAAGGCATCAGGTAGCTGCCAGCTTAAGGATGCAGATCTCTGTCTGACTGAAATGTCAGATACTGTATTAAAGGTAGCAGATTGTGGTGATAATGAAGTGCTGCAGCCTGTCGCTATGTTACCAACTGCTCTGAACTGCCATGTCAGAAGGAACAGCAAGGAAAATGCCCAGAATCCCTGTTTGGATCCCCTTCCCACGCCTACCACCAACTGAACTAGTTTAAATATTTACAGATATAGCCAGCATGTTTCTTTATAAACAAAGCCTCAAATGATAAATAGATAAATATATTACCCCAGCAAGCCTGCTGTCTAAAATCATCCTCTTGCCTCTCCAGTTTGGCTGAGATTGCATCCTTCACTCTTCACAGAGGAGCATTGGTTAGGGAATGGGCATTTCTCTGCCCCTTCTCTGTCCCTTAAAGAGGCCAAGCAAATCTCACCCTGCCCCAGCACCGTGTTCAAAAGCAGATTGAAAAAAGTAAGGGAAATGTTTTCCTGCTGACTGGAGATGAGGTGAGAGCTGTGGATGCTCTTTAAAAAGGGAGGGGGACACTCTCTATCCCTCAGCCTGCAGATTTTACCTGTTATTGCCTTATTTATACAGAGTTAGCATCACCATCCTCTGCAATGAGTGTTGCTGCATAATAAAACTGGCTGCAGCTGGCCTGGGGGAGTGAGGGCAGAAGGAAGGAGGGTGATGTACAAGGGCACAGCCAATGCCTTGCTTTCATCCAGTACAGAGCAGCAGAGAGCTCCCAGCAAGCCAAATTCCTCCCCTTTCCTCAGCAAACCCACCTACTGTGCCAAGCAGAAAACACTCCCCATCAAACTGCTTCTGCTCCCACGGCAATTTTCATAGATAAAAGAACAAAGCAGAGTCCTTATCATGATGCCAGGGATTCACTGTGACTTGCCTGGCAATTTTGATATGAGATGAGTCTTCATCACAGGCCATGCTTGCTGAGGAGAGATTGTGTTTGGAAGAGCACCACGTCAGAAGGGGTCTCTGTGCTCATTGGCCCCAATGCCATTTTTATAACTCTCTCCTCAGGCAAGAAAACAAACTGCTTGGAGTCATGTTTTTTTCCTCCTGCCCACTATGCAGAAATTGAATTCTTGATTATTTTACCTGCTGTAGGTAAATTTTCAGTTCCATAAAATGGTAGGTTTTCCCAACACTATGTAAAGTGATCTGTTCTTTTAAAATCTAAAACATTTAAATTAGAAACAGGTTCATTTTCTGCTAAAATATCTAACATATCATTATCCTAATTCAGCAGTAAAATATTTTAAACTGGTTTTGGGTGAAAGTAAATTCGTACTAAAAATACACAGCAGATACATTTTCGAGAGCCATTTTCATTATGCAAGTAATTTTGTTGTTTGTGAAAATTGCACCCAAATAGCAGTGGCTGCCAGGCATTAAACTCCAATAAAGAATTTTTTTCTAAATGATATGAATGTAAGCATCATGAGGAGAGTGTCTGGATTTCTGCAGGGTACAACCCCTAAGCTCCAGGTGCCAGATGAAATGAAAGAAACAATGTGATATTATTTGCTGCTACTTGACATGGTACTCCATAGATAATGGAAAACAGAATTTAAAAAAAAAGACAAACCAAAGCTACCCAAACCCCACAATTCCAGGTACTCCTGATTGTGTTTGAAAACAAATTGCTCAGGACATAACTGAAGCTGTGTGCACCCAGGAGAGTCCAGCTACTGTCCCCGTCCTTCTGGTGGTAAGGGCACACAGCGGCAACAGCTGTACTAAAAAGGAGGGGGAAACAGGCATTTCACCAAATTTGTGATTAGCAGTGCATGAAAACTTCATGGCTTATCACACTTTATCAACCCTATTTACCCTCATGACTGATATGCCATCAGTTCTTGTTGCTCCTGCCACACAAGTCAGAGGAAAATTGGCGGAACTTCTGCATCCAATGCCAGGGCACACCAATATCTTACAGGTGCTGTATTTGCTCCTCTCTCAGCTTCATTTTCTGTTCCTCCTTCTTGCACCTACACTTGTGAATGGGCAGAATCCAGATAAATACCTGAGGAAACACCTTATTCTTTAGGCTCTGCTTAGCAACAGCTGCCATCAGGTCTATTTGGATAGGGTAATATTGCATAAAAAGGAAATAAAGAGGCTGTCAGGGCCAACTTCAGTGCTCTACAGCAGGTTCCAGGGGTACTGTAGAAGGCTGGGTTTGCTAGAACAGGGCTCCAGGGGAATGTGTGTGCTTTCTTACAAGAGATAATTACTAAAGACAAGGAATTGTTAGTCCAAAAAAGTTGAGGAATGTCCACTGCTTGAGGTTTTCCAGATGTCTGCCAGGTATATTTTAGGCATGAGGTGCCAATATGAGCCTGATGATTAAATAAGATCCCTTCCAGCCCTATTTTCTATGACTGTATAATTCTGACATATATTTTAATATATTTTCTGCTCCCTAAGAAAGAGGAAATGCTGCTGTACAGTTCTTTAACAATATTTCATTGTATATTTTTATTGACAGCAAGGTCTCTGGAGTGTAAGATGTCAGGTACACTCACTCAAATATAAATAATAAAATAGGTTTTTTTCTCCTCTATTAATTCCACTTAGCCCTTTCTTCCCTTCCTGCAGACAGATTCCTGATTTACATAATTGGAGCGGAGAGTTTTGTTTTCCCCTTTCCAGCAGAAAGTTTTGTTGGTTTTTTTCCCCCACGGGAATTCAGTGCATGAGTTTAACATCATCAGCCTGGTAGATAGAAATGTGCTTCTTAACTTTGTCTTAAGAGAAAACCTAGAGGAAAAACATGAAAGAAAAACAGCTCTAAAGGAAAAGTGCAAGGTAACTTCTACTCCACAGTGGATCATTGGCAGAATATTGTTAAGGTCTGTCTGCATCAGCAAGGCTTGTAATGAAACAAATTGTCAGGGCCTTCAGACAGTTTGTTGTAATGAGGAGAAGTCCTCTGTGGTCAAGTCTCTTGACTCTACTTGTTTTTATCCATTTACTGGCAGAGTGTGTTTTGTAGATGAACCAGTATTGGCAGATGGCAGACAAGCACATGTGCACTCAGCTGGACACACAGGAGCCTCAGTAAATTGTGAGATGTCTATAAGACCAAAGGAAGCATTGTCTAGGTAAATTTTGGCCATAGGGAAATCTGGTAAAACAACAGTCTCTGACATCCAAAGGCTTGACAAATGCTGTGACCATGGGAGCTGATACTTTTATGTTCTCTGTTTTTCTGAGCCTGAGATGTCCCTTGCATTGTTAAAATTCCTCGGGGCATTCTGAGTTACCAGCAAAAGAAAAGAAGCCTCACGGATGTATCCACATTTCCACATTTCTCTTTATGCTGGGAAAGCAACAGAATTCATTTTCTAGCTTATAATCAATAACTCCAACACTACAGTGGGAGAAGGAGAATTTCAATGATTATAGAAATGTAATTTCATAAATGCAATTTGTCTTAGATATCAACTTACACCGTGTGCTTTAATTTCACAAAGTCAGTGCAGTAGGACAGAGGCATCTGTGAACCTTTCCCACTGTGCCCAGGCTCTGCACAGGGACTTTGTTCTTTTTCAGTTCTCAGAAGTGCAACTCTTACTCTATGCAAGAAAGAGAAGAACATTCCTTGGTGTTTTCAGCTTCTATAGTGCTTCCTTGACTGGCTTGATGCTCTTACAGTAAGAGAAAAAATTAAATTATTTGGTTAAAAAGTTATCCATCTCTTCCCTCTGCTTTTGAAGCATCCAAAACATGTGCCAGGGAGGAATATTACAGGGAGTTACAGAAAGATAAAATGGATATGTGATCAAACAGATCCAAAGATGGCAGGGAAGAGTAAGAAAAAGCTGCTCTCTCTCTGCAGCCAGAACTTTTCTCCTGGGTTTTCTGAGTTGAAAACACACTTAGATGCAAATTCTTTTGTGTTGGACAGTGGATGATAATAAGGCCGTTGAGATGGATTGCAGACCGACAGTGAGCATGAAACTTATTGGTTCAGAATGGAAATGAAGAGGGTTTTTTTTTTGTCTTGAGAGTACAGATGGGCAAAGTGCAATGAATTGATTTGGAATTGGGCAGATCCCTAAGGAAAACAGCCTGCAAAAGAGGGCAAACTGAGTGGCTTCCAGCAGCCTCAGCCCCTTACTGCCAAGCTTGCATCCATATCCAAACCAGAGTCAGCCATCTGCTGCAGAATGAAGAATATCACCTCCACCACCAGGAACATACAGACTTACATGGTTGAAAGTCAGTCCCCAGTCTTCATCTGACAGCCCAATGGTGGCTTTAGAAATCAGAGTTTCTGATTGAAACAGATTGGTGATCTAACTTAGTAGTATCCCCAGTAGTTATTAGGATCAAATTTACCCTCTGAGCATTTCATTCCAGTGCACTGGAAGGTTGCCCAGAGAAGCTGTGGATGCCCCATCCCTGCAAGTGTTTAAGGACAGGTTGGAAGGAATAGTGGAATAATGAAAGGCATCCTTGCCCATGCAAGGGAGGGTTGGAACTAGATGACCTTTAGGGTCTTTTCCAACCCAAACCATTCCCTGATTTTATGATCTTTTTATAATATTTCATCTAGAAAATTTCTTAAAGATTAACAGTGGTCTCAAGGAAAAAGAAGTTTCTGAGAAGTTACACTAACACCCACAGTAATATGGAACCACTATCCTACCATTCCTTATAAAAATATAAATATCCAAAGAAAGTGTATAAAAAGGGGATTTCTAGTCGAAGTACTGCAAGCAAATTTCTAATCAGTTCTGATTCTTAAAATAACAGAGGACCAGAACAGCATCACAACAAATTAAGTACAAGACAAATATAAAAGGGGAAATAAGACAAATCTGGTTTATTTCTCTTGATGGCTTGCATTCTATACTTGCTAAGTTATTATTTTTTATAATAGCCAATATTATTTTAATTTTCAGGGTCTGTGATAATGCAAATATACTTTCTAAAAAATAAAAAGTAGATCCCATTGTTCCCTTGTGACAATTTTAAGCAGGATAAGTTCAGCTTGCTAAAATGTGTTCACTGAAATGATAAATTGCAGCATTTATAAAAGTAACCATTGTACCCAAAGGCAGGTGCTGTCCTTTACTACACTGAAGTATTTTGTAAAAACATGATGAATAGTAATCAAACATTATTATAAAAATGATATAAGTTGCATGTTTGTTTATCAAAAAGAGTCTATTTCACATTCTGCCAGAATCCTGGCAGAAACACTGCTAGAGCCATTTAGGAGCATATAAACAAATTAGTAATTTGGAAGACAAGCTCAGATCAATACATGTTAGATCAGTTGGGTCTCTCAAAAAAAAAAAATTGGATGGAAGGCACAACACAGATGGGCCTCTTAATGCATTGAAAAGGTGAAAGTGATTAGAGGTAAGATTATTCTGCACTCTGATAAGATGTGTTCAATGCCTTCCTGACAGGTGATTACTGGTATGGGATAGAAGAGAATTATACTTCCAGTTATTTCTAGAATATCTGCTGGTATAAGAGTTTGTGCAAAGATGTGTAAGCATCTACATGCCAAACATCACCCCACACACACTTTCAACAAGATAATGTTGCAGAAAATGTTGTTTTCAGTCTACGGATTCCTGGATTGTATTCACTGTGGTACTGACAGAGAGATAGGTGACCTTGCATCAAACTGTTGCTTCTCTATACCTCAATTTCTTCATTTCCAACATTATGACAATCACACTGACTTTGTCATGGACTGTATTGAGATCTGATGATGAAAAATATTTCATGTTAATGGGCTGAAAATCACTTAGAGCTATTTCTCATTAGTGTCAGTTGGTTAAAATAAGAGCCATGGTTTTGATTTGTGTCAGTGCCAGGGTTTTCACCTGCTTCTCAGCACACTGCTTTTCACTGAACTGATCTTTTCTCTCCTATGGCATTGCGTTACAATTTAGGAGCCTTATCAGATCACAGCACTTGCACAGAGAACACAGAAAGGTTTCATTACCCCAAAGAACTCAGAGATCCATAATGGGAGTTTTCAGTGCATTTTTGTCAGATACATTTGTACCCTTTAGCATTGCTTTCTCTGCAACATTTCCAATATTCCAAACTTTCATGTTTTTCCTTGTGAGTCTCAGAAACACAAGGGGAAGGAAGAAAGAAGAGAAACTCTCTCTCTTGGTCTAAGAGCCTGTTCACTGATTTCTTTTCACACTCCCAGTCTAGCAGGACCTGAACAGCTACCTGCCTGACTGGCCTCAGGATCTTCATGCCCATCAAAAGCTTTACTGTAGGACAGTTATTTGATACCTTTTTAAATGTTTCCATATGCAAAAAAGAATCTGAATAACACCTGACAGCCACCATATGCACAGTGTGTAGACACAAAACCATTTTCAAATTCTGCTCCTAACAACACAACAATGATCAATAACTTTTCTTATTTGCAAGATATGGAATAGAAAAAGCGTTAGGTGAGAATATATGCATAAAGTGTACCTTCTTTCCAATACTCAATTTTTTACTCTTTCCAATACTCAATTCAGGATGAGATGTGTGAGTTCCTTAGGTTTTTCCTCATCTTCTCTAAGTGCCATGTTGCATGGGTTTAATGGAAGAAAAAAGGGTCACAAAAAGAACAAATTACATGGCAGCATTACTGTCACCTGTGCAAAGAAAGTATTGCAGTGGCACCTTGCAATGTTGTATCTAGTTTATTGTTTTTCTTTGAAGAACCATATTCAAATACTAGGGAAGAACATGCTTATTTTACCTTGTCTGCAGTCTGGGATTTGCAGCAAAGGCTCTTCTCAAGAGCTTTAGGCTTTAACCTGTACCACAGAGTAAAGGAGATGAAAACAGAGGTAGAAATGTCAGGACAAACTGTCTGGGACTGTTGGGCAGAGGGCATGGAGATAATGCTGGGGAAAAGATGCTTAACTGGCATTAAAGTCAAGGATAATTTATGAACAGCACCAAATAAAACTTTCATAATTCAATTCTTTTTCTTCTTTTTCTTCTTTTTCTTCTTTTTCTTCTTTTTCTTCTTTTTCTATGGGCCGTTTTATTTGAGGTGGGATGGGACTTTGAAAATCATTTAGCTTTTCCTGAGGCATTTACCACATAAATAATATACTTCATGAAAAATATTTATATAGTACACACACAAAAAAATTAGGGACTACTAGGATTGAGAAGACCTTATCAGTTGTGCTTCTTCCCTTTGTGCAGTTCTGCTCCTACATAGTCCCTTAAGCTTTCATTTCATGCTTACAACTGTTTTTCTCAGCAGGTACCTTCCTCAAACAAAGAAGTCTCAAGCCTCTCTGGAGAGTGTGTTTAAGCACTCCTGCCTGAAGTCCAGGCCATCAGCTCAATAGACCATTCCAAATGATCTCGTTTTATGTGTTGCTGCACATCAAGAGCCTTACCAGGGCCATGTGGCACGACACAGTTGTGCTTTTCCAACTGTTTTAGACAGAAGGAAAATGAAACTTTTGAAACAGCAAAATAAAATATTGAAATGAATTTAAAAAAAATAGATACACATTTGGTAAAATCTAAACCAAAGGAGAGTGTCTATTGAGGCCTCATTGACTCCAGGGCATGCTGATGCAGAGGACTCTGATTGTTACAGCTCAGAAGATGCACTTCATATGGTGCACCCTGCTCCACATTGAAGTGTATTTTTTCTTTCTATAACTGCTTCTTGCCAAGGTTTCTCAGCCAGCACATTGCTGCTGCTCAGGGATCACACTTCCTCATGTCCCTGAGCAATGCCAGCACAAATTTTTTCTGTAGGAGCTCATCCGATATCAGGCCTTTTAGGGGCCAGTTCAAGAAGACATGAAGGAAGAACAGTTTGATTCCCTTTCTCCTTTTATCTCTTTAAGATATGACAGTACAGTGTGCAAAATTCCCTGAGTACAGAACCAGCTCCAGCTATAGCTTAACACATCAGTTCTTTGGCTTTTTTTTTTTACCTTAAGCTTTGACATAATTCTTTTCATGCCTTAGCAGATGTAACTGCAATAATTAGAGGCAGCTCTTGGAATGAGCTTCAAGGATAATTGCCTCGATACTTCTGAAATAAGGGACAAAAAGGGGAAAAGAATATTATCTTCCTGGCTTTGCTAAACACTTTGCTAAACAGAATCAGTAACTTCAAAACTATATTTGTTTACCTGTGCAGTTCCACATAAAGTCATCCTCAGATATACAGTGAATTTTTATGAGGTTTTTGACTCTTATGTGCATATTAAACAAAAAGGGTGCAGGAAACTGTCCTGTACTTAGGTTATGTAACAGGTGAACAGGGAACTGAGCCAAAGATTTGCTATAATGTTACAAATTAACCTCTGTTTCTTCCGGCAATTTCATTCAGGATCTAGGAAATGTTTCCCTTTACTATAAGTGGGAAATATCCTGGGTTAAATTTACATTGCATAGAGGGTTAAATTAAATTCTCAGTGGGGAAGGAATGGTTACTAAGGCAACAGGAGCATGCATTTGATACCTGTTATTCAAGTCTGCAACCTCATGCTCATTACCTATCATATTGTTTTTTTCATAGTCACTCTAAAATGGATGTTGCCAGAACCACCTTACTTTGACCTAAGTAGCAAGACATGAACTAATGTGAAAAGAACTTGCACCTACTATCAGTATATTAAAGTACGTCTTGAGAAGTAGAGATCTTTTTATCCAAAGAACAACTTTTACTTCCATGGAATAAAAAATATCCAAAAAGCATTTGTAAACACAGTTCTGAAGGAGTTCTGAGCTAGAAAACAGCAGATCATATAGTGATTCCCTGAAAAAAAACCTGTGAAATTAGCAAAACTGAAATAGTCACTACCCCTTAGCAGATACTGAGCACTGACAGGTCAGAACTGCCTGCAGGAGAAGGTTAAGAGCATCTGGCTGTACACATCATTGAAGACCACAAGTAATATCAAATGTTTGAGATTAAAGTGGAGCACTTATGTCTCTCTATGTTTTTCTCCCATGTTAGATGAGAATAATACAGTCATTATGAGAATATATTATCAGAATGAGAATGTATAGGCTAGTTTTGGTTTATAGTAGTTAATAGAGGTCAGGAATGTTATGACAAGAACTTGCAAGAAGCAGTACACATTGCACAACACAATAGCATTTCACAAAGCTCTTAGGACACCCTTGTGTAGCCTCCCATAAGATTACAGAATCAAATACACATAGCAATTTATCTCTAAGCTTATTCAAAACTCTCTCATTCAGAAATTAAATGTCAACATAAATGGATACTTTAACAAAAATATAAATACTTTGAAAATGCTTCCTTGAGAGTGAATTTCTTTTCCCTTCATAATCATCAGATTGTGTTATTTTGTTTAATTTAGAATTTTAAACCATTCTAATACAAGTCTGTGATATTATCCAAAATGTACATGACACACATGAACACAGTGTTTTATTTTAATAGCATTTAAATTTGACAGTGCAATTAACAATGTCTGTTCATGGAAAGTGTGAGCTTGCCTCACTGTTTCTCGACACACTACCAGAAAGAAGTTGGGATCAGCTGGATAATCTCAGTTTTCTACTTCAGTAACCTATCAGAAGGCAAGACATCAAGTTAGTCCTTTTGTAAATTAGGCCTTAAATGCCCAATGCTTTCCATAATTTGGAGTCAGGCCTCTAAGTCTGTCACATTTCCTCATCCATGGAATTTACACCTTTGCAGCCTCCATGTTCCCAAGTATAACAGAGACATATCTATCATCCATCTAAAAGAATTGTGCTATTGAAGTAAAGGATTTCATTGTCTGCATCTAAATGAGCGTATGAAATAAGGAGCACTCAGTTACTGAAACAGAAGGAAATTTTGTGTTCTGAATTACATATTACAGACAAGTACAAAGCACAGATTTGATCTTACATTCATCAATCTGCTTTTAAAAAATCAATACATATTTTGCTTAAGCTAAAATCTCACATCTTATAATATCCTTGACTTTAGATGTATGAAATCACAGTGATTTGAATGCTCCCTGTAACACCACATTGGCCTAAACAGAAGAATCATTCAATCAGTTCAAAAAGTCATTGCAGGAAAAATTAAGGACTTAGTATGGGTTCCAGACTTTTTCTTTTGCTTTTATTAAATTCTTGTAAATATTCCATTCTCTAAAAGCAGCTGTCACATGAAGCATGGGTTTTAGTAGCATTTGAAACTCTAAGTCCTTGTTGAGGTCTTTAAATTATTTAGCCCAAACCCCAAAGCCTGCAAAGAGGGCAAACTGAGTGGCCCTCCTTGACCCTCAAAGGAGAAGGCTTGAGATGCTCTGGAGCTGTAATTTCTCAATAGAATTCTCACAGGAGTCAGGGGCAGGGCTGAAAAGAGCATTCATAGAAGTTGTGCTACCCAGATTTACTTTATTGGCTTGTCTTGTACAGTGCTGGAAACTTAGGAAGTGGCAGCACAAAATTTCTTGGTAGCTTGGTAACTGGGAGCATTTGAACTCTGATTGCTTGCCAGTGAGTATGACAGTCATCAAAGAAAAACAGAAAGTGAGTGAATACCAAATAACTGTAATCAAGTAAGTGGGGTTCCTCAGTTCTGTGATGTGTGCAGGTTATTATTTGCACTGAAGAGTAAAAAGAAATGTGGACAGGGCTCAGCAGAAAGCAACAAGTGTAGATTTTCCTGTGTCAGAGATTAATTGAATATTTAGAGCCACAGTCCTGAAAAGGCATGACATCTGTGACTTGTCATCTGAACTTCTCAATGCATACCTGAATTTGCTTCAAAACAAGAGTCCTAGGCATTTTAAAAATATAAACATTTTCTATTTGACATTACAACTGTAAGGAGAACAGGTCACTCTTTAGTTGATCTCTGTATTAATTGAGATTATTTTAATTGACTGAAGAAATGGTGTCTAAGAAAATACCAACAGGTAGTTCAAGGGGCATGGGATTTTGGGGGTGACAGGTTGGTTTTGTTTTGTTTTGTTTTCATAAAAAGCAGAACAAACAATTTCGTGGTAGAAAGAGGAGAGCTAATTAAAATCTGGAAAGATAATCTTATTCTTTTTGAAGGGTTGCTTTTTAAAGTGCAGCACCACAACTAGATTATTCCACCAAGTTTAATGAAGTGGGTCAGTTAAGCCAGTGCCTCTCTGTCTCTTATCTAGTGAAAATCTGGAGTGACTTTTGGAAGGAAAAAAGTGTCTGAAACAACTTTTAATAAATATTACCTAATTCTGGAATAAAAAAATTGAAATATGTTGATAATGTTTTTTTGATAATTTGAAAATATTTCTTGCATTCTTGCTCAGCAGAAGAGCACCATCTACTGATCATCACTCTAAAATTCCTGTATGACGTTTCCTTTGCATGTGTTTTATTTGTGTGCAACATCATAAACTTAACTTCAGAAGTTCTGGATGACTCTTGAACACATGTGAAAGAAAGCTTGTGTACCTTCAGCCATCAGCTGATCCCACTGCAATGTTTGATTGTTTTAGCAGCCAGCAGCAACTTAGCAGCAGGCAGCAAACTCAGCTTCAGATCCAAGGCACAGAGGGCCCAGGGAGGATTCTCCCAGCCTTGTCTCACAACCCAGGGGTGGTAGCCAAGGATGGAGACCCTGTGTGTGAACTCAGGGCCTTAACTGCAGCAAGAAAGCTTAGCCATAAATAGGTTTTCTTTGCTCATTTTTCTGTACTTTTGATAGGATTTGAGTTCTTAAAAAGCACTAGAGGTGCTCTGAGAAACAATTTCAGAAAACTGGTGTGCTGGTGATTGCTGTCATCCTATGAGTGATGGCACTATTTTCCCAGTGTCTCACACCTGATGTGATTGTGATGATTGTCTCTAAACCAGCATGTGAGGAGCTGAACCAAGAGCTCCCACAGCTGCCTGCACAGCTAGAGCTAGAAATGCCAGCTAGATCTGCATGACTGGCACCCTTGCCCTCTGTGGGTCTGGCACAGAGTGGAATTCATTTCATATCTATTATGTGCTCATGCAATTATGCCTCTCTGTGAGTCACTGGAGAATTATATATTCCTCATACATCGTCGACTTCTCATGTATTGTCCTTGTCAGGCCACAGCACAGCAGCTAGAGCTGAAAGGTATCATTACTCAATAATTTCTGGCTTGACTCAGCCTCCAATTTTTGAATTTCTAGTCCCAGGGACATGTATTCATGGGAACATCTCAATTGGCTGGGGGAGGAGTTGTTTAAAGAACCTTTCTAGATGTTGTAGCTCCAGGGTAAAAACTTAAAGCCATGAGTCATTTGCATTCAAGATACTCCACTACTCTGCCTATAAATAAAATCATCAGTCTTTTGGGTTTGAGGGTTTTTTTAATTATACACTGGAACTTTTATTGAACAAGTTTCCATTTCTCTTGGCAGGGTAGATGATTATTTCTTTATTCCTGTATGCAAAGACTGAAAAATCTCTTTCCTCCATTAAAAGAAAAAAGAAACCTGAAAGATGGATATGGCACAGCCTCTCTGACCTGCATCATCATCTGACTGCCCTCATAATGAAACAGTTGAAAGTTGAGTCCAAGTCAAATATAAGTTGCCTATATATATAAACATACTGAAGGAGTGGAGAAAAAAGAATAAAGCAGAGCTATTTATAAGGGTAAAACCAGAGGCTCTAAGGTGTGTGGTCAGATATTAAGCAGATAAATTACAGCTATCTCTAGGCTTATATATATATATATATCACTGTGGGAGATAATTTCAAGGTATATGATAAATGCATAGACAGGGCTTGCAGATAACCTTTTGTTGAAATGCAGGATTAAGTTGCAATGCTAGGATGGAATGAATGGCTAAATGGGTCAGGAAATGCAGTTTCATGCATCTACAAGTAAAAAAAAAGTGTGGTTGAATTATCTTTTTATTTTTTAATTTAAAGTATTTCGAATTTCCATGGTTAATTTGTTGGAGGAGCATCCCATTGTTATTTTGCACATAAAGAGAATTTTGCTTTTATTTTCTGTTTTCTAGCTAGCCCTCAATGTCTCTGATTCCCTCTCCTTGTGCCAAGGGTCTTGTGGAGTTACTGTAGAGAGGAACAAGCCATAGATGTTTAGATTTATATATTTAATTAGAACATCCATCATCAGACCATGCCACAAGAGTAAGGACCACTTTCTCATTTTATTGGAAATGCAGAAGCAATCTTCACTGAAGTGGGGCCAGAGTCCTGCACCAGAAGGGTGACAACTCCCTCAACTCCAACCTGTGATTCATTCTGCCCTTCAGCCCTGCTGCTCAGAGACATTCTGTAGGTTTATCTCTTCTGGCTCTCCTGGGGCTCGCCTTCCTCATGCTTTAAAGTTTCCCTCTTTCTGCTGAGGAGCACTTTTAGGAGAAGGGAGTGCTCTGGAGTGCACTCTGGAGTTCACTCTGAGCCCAGTAGTGCCTGACATCTCCCTGTTCCAGCTGCTGTTGCAATATGGGGTCAATACGACCCACTATAAACCAACCACTTCTTCTAGTCATAACTACATTTGAAAATTTGGCCTTAAACAATCTGACTTACACGGTGAGTCAGGGATGCTTTCTGTTTTTCTGTCAAAAATGTAGTAGGCTATTGATCTGAGAAGTCCAGAGGGCCTTTGGGATACAGCCACCGAGAGGAGACAGAAAGCACTGGAAGTTATTAAGGAAAAGATGTTTTCAACAACTTTAATTAACAATAAACTGCACCTCCACTAGAAAAGAACTGATGAAAGGCTACCTATTTTTTGTTGAGGTAGGCAATTACACTTGAAAGGTCATAAGTCCTACAAAATTTTGGCAAGCTTACTGTCCTGCAGTTCTGATTTCTTATTACATATTGTTCAATACATGTCAAGTGCAGAATACATTGTGTATCTATTGTGTAGTATAATAGTGCATGTCTCCGTGGCAAGACAAAAGAGTCCTGGATAATTACAGCTTCTCAGAAACCTTGAAACCACATCACAGATTATAAAAGATACTTTACTAAAATAAGGCAAAGAAAATGGCCAGAACTAAAATCAAAATGTACAGATTAAACACAATAAAATTTTAACAGTTTTAGTAGATGGTTTTCTGGCTCCATCTGGTGTTTATTTTACAAAATGTCTATCTCAAGGCAGTAGGATTTCCCTTTCCAGCTGCACATGGGAAATGAAGAGTGGTACTAAAAAGACAGTTAAGCATACATATTCTGAGGACTTACATTCAAAGTTTTATATTATTTATTGTGAAAGTAAAAAGATAATACTTTTTAAAATTAGATTTTATGCCCTGTTACTTAAATAATTTTCATCTCTGAGAAAGATCTTCTATATCAAACTTATCATTTGTCATTAGGATACCAGTTAGAATGCCAAAACACCAATATTCCCTACCAAGCTTGCTTTGCTTGCACCTCATGATGGCTGAATCAATACTACTCCTTTACTCAAATAAACTCTCAAATATTTGCAACACAATTATCATAAGTTTTCACATCAAACATTTTATTGGTACTGCTTTCAGATCTGACAATCACATATTTACTGCCTGTACAGAAAAAATCAGCTGCTTCACTTGGTTTGTAATAGTTTCTAGGAGGAGTTGATCCACCCCTGTCCCAGGGGTTGAAGCCACACTAATGAGTCTGTAGTTTCCTGGGCCTTCTTTTGGGCTCTTCTTGGAGATGTGTCTGATATTTGCTCTCTTCCAGTCATTAAAGATATCCTCTGATCTCCATAACTTTAAATTATAAATTTTAATATTATCCACAGTGGCCCTGCAGCAATGTCAGCCACTTCTCTCACACTGGGGCAAATTTTGTCCAGGCACATAGACTCATGGGGATATCAGAATATAAACTCTTCTTTGTTAGTAATTTTCACAATATTATGACAGAACATCCTTCTTTTTCACTGGGCCTAACATATAAAACATCCTAGTATGTTCATAACCCAGTAACCTTATTGTAAAAGCAGGGTAAATTAAATGCTATCCTTTAAAAAAGGTATTCTCACTTTCTACAGAGTGGAGTACACATGTACTGCACATGTTCTATAAAAACAACATTAAATCAACATGAATGCGTCTTCAAATATGATTTAGCAATTGAGAATAATGCTGAGTAGCCAGTACTTCCTGACAAACAAGCCTTCTGCATTCCTCAGGGGCTTGATTGTACTTGCAGAATACCAGAGTATAGTAGATAACATTGAGAAAGTCTACCCTAGCAGCCGAAAAAGTAGGTTTAGGTTGTTTTTTTGGGATTTTTGGTTTAGCTTCTCCCCACAAGGCCCCATTTATAAAAGCATAATTGTTGCATTTATAGCTACCAGGCTGAGCTCTTCCTTCCACTAACGTGTGCCATCCACAGCACCACCCTCTACACTCTCTGACCCAAAATGATTCAGCATTGGCTGATGCAAATGGAATAGTTTTACTTTAAAGGAAAAAAAAATAAAATTGGCAGTCCTCTAAATGTCACAGAGTAAATTTATGGTATGTAGGAAAATAACCATGTAGAGTAATGTTGAGCCAAGACTCAACACATGTTGTATTCATTATAGCTTAAGTATAATAACAACATTTTTAATGAACCTTATCTCCCTGTGATGATACTGTGGAGGCATTATAACTACTAAAAGCCTTGTTTACCCCATCTGGTTTCTGACATGTGCTCAGGCTGGTGTCTAATATTATCTCAGTGCTCTGATCCTCCAGACATGGAGAAGCCTTCAGTATTAGGAAAATAGTTTTTAGCAGCTCATTTGTTCTTCTTTCCAGAACGAAGCTCATTTGTGAGACCCTTGGAAGAGTCAGTCAATCCAGAGGACAAGTAAGCCCAGCCCTGGCTCTTGTGCCACATCCATTCAAATCTTTGTGTCACTTGCAGCTGTCAGCTCTCTCTCAGGGAGGGAAGAAAACAACAGCTTTGGGACACCCTGAAATTCAGGAGAAAGTAGCCTCAAGTCCCGGTCCTTACCAGAACAACAACAACAAAAAAGTTGTTACTTAGTATCTTTCTGTGCTTTTTTTCCTGAAGATACGTTACTTCACCAAGGTACCTTCCCCAGAAAGGAAGATGCTACAAATTTTCTGTTAGATGAAGCATTGGAGCTTTCTGGGAGTTGAGATGTAATGTGAGTTAACTTGCTTTCAGAGTAGTTTCCCAAGAGCTCAAAAATATACATATTTCATGAGGGGGTTTTGTTTAGTTTTGTTTTTTTGTTTGTGGTTTTTTTTTTGTTTTGTTTGAGATGAGGATTAGTGGGATTCCTAAGAGGGATGGGCTTGAAAATTGGTCAAAGAAGCTTTGGGGTTTTGTTTGCTTTTGGGGAGGGGGGGGTTTGTTTGCTTGTTTTGTTGTGTTTTTTTTTTCTGGTTTTTTTTTTTTTTGTGTGTGGTTTTTGAGAGGTTTTTGTTAGTTTTTTTTGTTTGGGTGTTTTTATTTTTGAAGGGGGGGGGTCGGGGGAAGAGTTTTGAAATAAATTGCGATAACGCCTGCGATCCCTTACTGACTCGCAGCTAGAGAACTCTTCCTAACTGATATTTATTGCCCAAATCTCAATGAATTACGTGTAGCCATTAAAATAAGCTGAACCCAAAGCGATTCACATAGAACAAATACTCATGCAACCTAAAAAAAAGAAATAAAACAAATTAAAACCAACCAACAACCACCGCTCGGCATCCCCGCGCAGCCCCTCAGGAGCGGCCGGGAATGGCGCGGTGGCGGCGCCCCCTCACGCCGGGGCGCGGCGGGGCCGGGCCAGAGGCCGGGCCGGAGCCTTCCCCCGGCCATGGCGGCGAGGGCGGGCCCGGAAGGGGAGCAGCCGCCGCCCGCCTCACTTCCCCGGCTGTCGGGCGGGGTGGCAGCGCGGGCAGCGGGCACCATGCTGCAGTTCTTGGTAAGGATATGGGCTCCGAGGCGCGGCTCCGCGCCGCTGCCATGGCACGGCACGGCGGGGCCGCTGCCCGGCTGAGGGGAAAGGGCGCGGTGTCCGCCACAGCACGGCCCCGTGTCCGGCCACCCCCGGGCCTCTGTCACCGGGGCGGCTGCACTCGGTGTTGGCTCCCCGGCAGCGCCCCATCCTTGCGCGGCTTCCCTTCTCCTTCTCCTCCTCCTTCCCACCCGTCCCCCTTGTTCTCGCAGAACGGTGCCGTAAAGCTGCTCTGAAAATGGAGTTCCACCGCTTGTTTTTCCTCCAAGCCGCGCTCTCAATTTGCCTTGGAGATTCTGCTTGCTCACGGTGATGCTCCCCTTTGCTGCTCAAATTTCTTTGTGTAAGCAGAAATGCCTCTCTCCTTAAGAGTGAGAGCAGCCCATGCCGCTTTGTAGACCCTTGAAAGTGTACCGCCGGAGATGTGGGGTTTTATATATGGAAATTAAAGCAAGGAATCGCGTTTCATTACTGCTCCGAAGAACAGCAGAATTATCAGACTGAATATTAGACTTCATCTTGCGTTGGGGTGAGGTAATGCAGCAGGCCAGTGAGTTTCATAGCAGGTGATACAGAGCAAGAAATGATGGCCTTTTGTAAATTGGGATAGTCTTGCCTGTTTTTATATAATAAATAAATAAAAGAGGCCTATTTCTCATCCCAGCTTCATAATAACAAGTATGAAAGGCTCAGTCATTTCTGTAGCTGTTTGTAATCCCCTGTGCACCCAATGGAAACCTTCAGTAAGGCTAAATGTGGTTAGCCTCTCTCAAAGTTTGTGTTTATCAGCTCTACTGCTTTCTGCTAATGGGGATTTTGTTTTGTTTTGTTTTTTGTTTTTTTTCTAGCTGAAAATACTTTACAGCTTCTCATTAGTGCATAACCGTTAGACAAAAGTTATACTAATTCTGGGTTTGTTCTCTGCTTGGGTGTAGATTGGATGTTTGACTCTTGCTCTCCCTGGTTAGGGCTGTAGCAGTGAGATAAAGGAATAATCTCACAAACCTTGTGTTTTTGCAGGCCACAGTTAAGCTTTAAATAAGCCATTTGTTTACAGAGCACCTTGAAATGCTGGGTGGAAATTGGAAGACCCTGAACTCTCATCAGTCCTGTTGTTTTTTGTGAATATGCACATTTTCATTGGCTGTGTGTTTTGCTTTGCAACAATAATTGAAGTTTTAAGTAGTGATTTATTTTTTTTCCCCCCACTGCTGGAATTGTCAGCTCTAAAAATAAATGTAGCTGGGTGGATGCAGTGCTGGACTTTCAGTAAAGGAGTGCACTTTAAGGGAGTACTGATCTCAGTATTATCTCAGCTGAGTAAGGGTTGTCTCTGAACAGAATATGACATATATTGAAGAGCTTCTAGGGTAAAAGCCTAGAACACTGCTAATAAACAAGGATCTGGTTTGTGCTTCCAGGTGGCTTCCCTGACCCTGCTAAAGATACAGGAAATTCTCCTCTTCTAGAGTGATACTCTGAATTAAGAGGAATCACAGGTCTGGTTTTCATCAGTGCATTATTTGTCAGTATCTCCCACAGTACCTACTTAGCTGATAATTGAAACTGCAAGAGCATGTGATAACCAGGACAGTACACACAGGACTAATTCTTCTTAAATTGTTAAAGCTAAGTTTAAAAAGGTAATTATAGGAATATAAGGATATAATAAATATAAGGAATAAGACCAAAAATGGGTTTAAGAAAATACTGAAGTAATTTGCAGTCAGAGTTCATTTGACAGCTCTCAGCCAATTTTAGTTTTCTATAGATAGATTTTCCCCAGTGCTGCTTATGGAATGTGGATCACAGAAAGGATGAGCTGTGCTGCTTTGGGCCTGGAAAAGATGTCTGGTCATTAAGTGCTGGCAAAGTTGTTTTGTGGACTGTGGTTTTATTTTCCTTAAATAGTCTTATTTTGACAGCAGTGACCATGAGCAATAACAGTTTTTTAAGATAGAACTATCCTCAGCTGTTACAAAGAGTGGTTTGTCTGCTGACAATGAAGAAAAGCACAATATTAGCAGTGTCTCCTTTTTAAAATAGTTAAATGAGCTTTCATGGTATAGGGCAGATTTATTTTGAAGTGTTAACAACAAAAATAAAATGTAGGATACTGAGCAGTTGCTGAATGAAAATCTCATCACCTGCCTTTGGATAGAGGATTTTTTTTCACTCTAGAAGTTCTTATGCTTGAGGATTTTCCTCAGCTGGCAGACAGGGTCTGGGCCAGAAACTGTACTTGTGTTTTACTCTTGCTCTGCTTCCAGAGTGCATTTTTATGGACACCCTTCATCACTATAAATTCACAGTTATCAGAAGAGGTTATGCCCAGCTTCCAGCCAACTGTACTGCCTTGGAGGAGCCCCTAGGTCAGAGTGGATTTGGCTGAGAATTAATCTCTTAGGGTCAGAGGGGTTTGTCTGGAAGATGCCCAGCTGTTGCTGCAGAAGAGAAGAAGCAGGTTTACATCAGTTTAAGTTCATGTTGTGAAGTTTTGGTTTTTCTTTTACTTCATACTAGGACATGTGTGTCCTTTTCCAAATGGACCAAGAGCTCTGTGATGTGTAGGTCCCTGCTGCTGTCTCCCCTATTTTTTTAGGAATTACTGCCTTTGTGGATGTTTAGAGAACCTTACAAGGATGAGCACAGCTTGATCCATATAGTCCTTGGGGATGTGGATTGAATAACAAAACTGTGTGGTATTTTGGAAATGATATCAAAGTGTTTCTGGTGAGGAAGATGTGGAAAATTGCACCTCTCTGGATGAAAGATGAGAAATTTCGTAGAAGTAGAGTTTAAACTCATTAAATAACTTGCAATATCCCCTTTTCCTTATTTTAGCCAATAAGTTTTTGATGCAAAGATGTTAACTCTTCTCCCTTTCTTCCTTTTTAGCTTGGTTTTACTCTTGGCAACGTGGTTGGGATGTATCTGGCACAGAACTATGATGTGAGTATCTTGCTATTCTCAGAGGTAGACCTGTCCTGAACTGACAATATATGACTGTTTACCCCCAATTAGAATTAAATCAGTCTTTATTTTGATGGTTTATCAAACAGAACAGAATGCAGATCATGCTGACTTGAGTTACAGGAGAACTGAGACTTCTTCAAGAAGAATTATCTCACTGAAAGAGTGGTCAGCCATCGGAGCAGGCTGCACAGGGAAGTGATGGAGTCACCATCCCTGGAGGTGTTCAGGGAATGACTGGACATGGCACTTAATGCTCTGGTCTAGTTAACAAAGTGTTGATTGTTCAAAGGTTGGACTCTGTGATCTTGTAGGACTTTTCCAACCTTAATTGCAAAAAAAAAAGTGTAACCAAAACGTCATCTATGGTAGTGTTGTGCTTAAAGCCTAAACTTCTGTTCAGTACTAGAGCCCAGCAGGAAAAGCCCTACAGGAAAAGACAGTAGAAACAGAAAAGGTTTATCAATTGCTCATGGATATTACCAGCACTAAATACTGGTTTCCTGTCTCAGCCTGCCTTCTTACAGTGTTCTCCATTCAGTATAACTGTTAATAAAAATCCTCAAAGTATGTGAAATGTCTTTCTTCTGGACCTATAATGAAAATAAATTTTGCCAGCTTTTTTTTGTAAATGTGATACTTTCTCCTACTTCAAAAGTTGTAGTGACCTGCAATTTTTATTTCCTTCTTTTCTCACAGTGAGAAAAGAAAGAGAACTTTGTTTTTTCAGTCTCAGTTAACAGTTTTCAATGTGAGAGGGCAGAGGAAAAAGATTTCAAGCTGAGCCTTCAAAACATGCTTTTACTTTCTGCCAAGTCAGCAGAATCCCTTGTAAGAGCAGTGCCACTTTACTTACTGGCTAGAGGACTTCATAACATTTAACATATAAATATTTTTAAATTCTTAGGCAATCTGTATTAGCCTTAATAAAAGAAACAAAGTTTTTGAGGCATCATTGGTGTTTATGTTCTGCTTTCTTCTCATCTTCAGTATTGAAGTAATCTTGCTTAGGAAAAAAATCTTATCTTTTCCTTTGTTTATGCACAAAGTTTGGTGATTTTTTCTGTCAGTCAGTCCTGTAAAAGGACTAATGAAAGGCTGTTTCTGTCCAATACATGTTTTACAGTGTTACAAAAATGTAGTCGTAGGAATATATTTGGATGTATCAATATGTATCGCAAGCATTGTATGGTGCTTTTCTGGCAGCACTGGCAAAGTATTGCCACAAGAGGGGGACTCAGGCTTTTGATTTGCTGGAAGTAGCTCCCTGGAAATGCAACACTGACTTACAATATGAACATGGAAATTTTACTGCTGGTGTTGAAGATGATTGGTTTGAGGTGACATTTAATATAAGCTTGTCATAATGAGGTCCTAATTCTGCAGCTGTACACACAATGTGCTTAGCAATAAGTACATGGAGGGTTCTGCTGACAGTGGTGGAGTTCTCTTGGTTTAGTTTAAATGTCAGACATGCTACAGGCTGGGCTCTTAATTTCATTTGCTCAAACAGATTCATTCTGAAAAGGAAGGTAAGACGAACTTGTTACCAGTTCTGTGAGCCTCAGACCATTTAATAAGAGAACTGCATTCTGTTTGGATTAACTTCTGCTCTGTGGTCAGGTTACATATGAAGTAAAAACCCAGGATTTTTTTTTTTTCACAGGTAAGAGTGGAAAATTTGCTTTAATTTGGTTTTAATCATACATTATTTTGTAAAATCATACATTATCACTTCCCAGTTTTAGCTAGTCATAATTTCTTCTTTGCTATTAAGAGCTTCAGCTTTTTTTCCCTTTCAAGTGATCAAAATTTACTGTTGGATTATTTTATCAAAATTATTTTATTTGTAAGAGAAAGCTGATGATTTGGAACTCACAAGCAGTAAATTGAATTTTCATCCAAGTGTGAAACTGCAAAAGGGTGCCAATTTGCAATGCAGTAGAATTCCCCAGTCAGGAATTTGGTTTCCCATAAGATGAACCAGAAGAAATATTTCTTAATAAATTTCTTGAGAACATATTTGATGCTCTTGAACATCTCTTTTCTCTTGGGATATGACCAGTATAGTGCAATCTAATTTCCCCTTTGAAATCCTGTGCATCAGTGTTTAAATCTGCTTATTCATGGCAGTTTGTCTTTTTTCAGTCAGGAAGTCAGACTGGTCATGCTAAATTTCCTGTAAGGTGATCCTTTTTCCTTCCTCCTGTTCCCATCACTGACTTATAGCCTTAATAATCTAAGTATTTCCTGAAGCCTCATGTGAGGTGCTCTCATCTGCTGTTTGCCTGATACTGCTTAGATTTAATCTCTGTGCAAGGCAGCAGATACTGGAAATATCTCTTAGAAACCAGTTTAAACTTTATGGAATTTCTTGCTGTGGGTATGGTATTGTCTTTCCTGATGAAACTCGTGTAGCCACAGATTTTTTGTAGTGTGGGGTTTGATTGTTTTGTTTTCTCTTTAAAGATTCCTAACATTGCAAAGAAGCTGGAAGATTTTAAGAAGGATGTGGAAGCCAAGAAGAAACCTCCCAACGACAAGTCCTGAAAGAGAAATGTTCCCCAGGTCAACTCTGTGTGTGCAGCAAGGATGCAATTTTTACCTTTCAGGCAGCAAAGGTCAAGTAGAGGGTTGGCATGGGAGGTTGCTCCACTCTTAGTCTCCTAGAACTGGAATATCCTTTTGAAAGGGTGGCTGTGAACTTTTCCTGGGACTGATTTTCAAGGGTTTCAGAATTTGGATTTGCAACTGATGCGTGACTGGATGGTATCATTTGTATTTTTCAGTATTTCTTTTCCTAATATTTTGTAACCTGTTTTTACCTGATCCAACTGGAGTGCTTTTGGTCCTGTTACAATTGTAACCTCACACCTGATAATACCCTAGCTCTTAGAACAGCACAAAAGAAATTAAATGCATCAAGAAGTAACTTTCAGAGTTTCTTGTCATTTGTTGTGAGCAGTGGTACTTCACTGTCCTTAAGTCACACACACAAGCAAAGCAAAAAAACCAGCCATTAAAACCTCTGGTGTTTAAGAAAACTCATCCATTGTAGAGGTCTTGTCTTCTGTTTGAAACCATAATTCTGCAAAAATCCTGTTGTAAATTCTGAAAAAAAAGTTACAATGATTTGAATAGATGTCAATTTTATTAATTCAAGAATCTATCAAATAATTTTTTTTCCCTTAAAATGGAAGAGGTCTATCAACTCTGTAACATGGCTTAAATGACTGAGTACCCTTGACAGATTTTTGCAGGACATGAAGAACACAGAAAAGTGCCAGGAATATGTTCTTGCTCTTATTGAGAATGCCTGATGATGAAGTGCTGCAGACAAGCACAGAGAATGACCTTCATTTGTTCAGGCTCTAGATTAAAGCATACCTAGAGTGCTTCTCCATTAATGTTTTAATTAGGATGAGGATTGTGGCTTCAAAGTTGTTTGTCCTTTCACTATGTTTTCATTCTCATCATAGGAAATCCACATGGAGCACATGGTCTGCATTCCTCTCAGAAGAGACTAAATCAGAACATGTGCTTTGATCTCTGGTGGGTGTTTAGTCCATTAGACAGGTCTAGGTGCACTCGGAGAAGAACCCAAGCTCTGGGCACTAATTGTCTTGCTTTGTCAGTGAAATGTGCTGTTTGATATAAACATAGCATCAAAGCTTTAAAGTACAGAACTCTGTGTACCCATTGTAATTTTCACTCTCTACCCCAAAGCCTTTAATTTTTGTTATATCTGAGTGACTCCCAAGTTCAGGAGTTCTCACTGGATGAGTAAAGACACATTTACAACAGAGTACCATACACCAAACACTTGCATCCTCTGCTAAAGTTTGGTGGTAACAGAGTTCTTCCACAATGCATTCCTGCAACAGAGGGAAGTATTCCTCATGTAAAGATTCTCCTTCTTAAGCAATATAAATATATATAAGGAATATTTCACCTGTAATTTTAAATCCTTCCTTTCACCTCTGCCCTGAAATGTGTAGCTGACATAAAAGCTTTCAGTCTTTGCAGAGAATTACTTGGGAAGTTTAAAAGCCAACTCAAGTCAGACAATCTTAGTAGTGATGCAACCAATTTTCTCCACAGGAAACACTCCAAGAAACTCTGACAGGGAGAAATGGTTGTACCACCTGAACCCAGCTATCAAAAGCCCTGTGGTAGCAGCATGTGTGGAAGATACCCAGAGAGATTTCAATTACCTTCAGGCTTCAGACCTGACTGAAGGGATTTTCTTCCATGCCCAAAAGTGTTGCCCTAGAGTGATAGTGCTGCACAGCTATTTTGATGTTTTCGTGAACATGATGAACTTAAGTTTCCCCCAACTTCCTCTCCCTCCCCTCCCTTTCCTATTCTTGAGCATTGAAAAATACTGTCTCTAACCCATTCATTTTTCTTTGCTTGTCATGTAAAATTATATTAGTGTTTAAAATTGGATTATTTCTTTGCTCGAACATATTTTATGTTCTTCCCTTTCTTTACATGAGGATGAGAAGTGAGATAATGTTCAAAATCTCTGTATTTGTTGCCAAACAGGCCAGTTACTCTGGAAGTGTTTTTGGAGCTGACTCCTCAGCTAAGCATTCCAAGCAGATGTTAGAATTTTTTTTTTTCCTATCATATTAGTAAGTGAAAAGCTGCAGCTGTAATCCTGTGGAAACAATATCTGCTCATTAATATTAAAGACAGGATTTTTGAGGTGTTTCACACTATTGGCAACACTTTACATTTTAGCTCAAGCTGGGTTTTTTCCTCCCACATAGTAAACTGTAAATCTGGATTACATAACACAGCTGATGTGGGCATTGCAAATTCTGTATAACACATTTTACCTAGCCTGAGGTTGTCCTAGGTGATACTAAAATTTCACCTTACCTTTCAGAGGGCAGAGGGTGAGCACAGATAATGAGTGCTTGATGCAGGACTTGCATCTAGTGGCTCAGAATGCTTTGGATGCACTGGTGTCATAGCAGGGCACAGAAGATGGATGCTCCATGAAGTTACTTATGAGCAAGTTTCCCATTTAACATGGACTCTGTGAATGTCCATTTCAAATGCCTGTGTGGATAGCTAAAATTGCCAGCTAAAATATGCAGGCTTCCTTCCTTTCCTAAAAACCAGTTTTGATTGTATATTGATTCTTTTGAGACATATTCTGGAGCTGAAGGTTCAAGGCAAAATGGGAGAAAAGGAATATATGAGCTACTGACAGACTTCTAAAACATTTACTATGGGTTGAGAGTATTATCCTGTGTTGGAAAATGCTGCCCTAAGGCCCTTCTGCCATTAAGCAGTTAAGGGTTAATAACCAAAATATAAACAAAAAGCCAGACAGCAAAGCTCATTATTAGCTTATTGGGTGCCAGAACCCAAATAAAGTTGGTGGATGCACCTCAGAGAATTTCACTAACATGAATGTTCATTGGTTTTACATCCCAAAACCACAGCCCACTGCCTCGTGCACCTACCTGGTGAGACATGGCAGTGACAAGTGCCAGCAGCTGTGAATGTGGAAGTGTGCCAAGAGCACCAAAACAGGAGAAACAGTCTGTTGGGGAAACTCCTTGCCTGAGTCCACTCCAAATGCCTCTGTACCAATCTTGTGAGACACAAGCTATGCCAGAGCCTCCTGGAAATGTTTCTGAAGAAATATTGTTTGAGATGTGCAAGAGCTATTTCACTTACCTCCTGCTATTGCTGTTCTTACTGAAGAGCATTGCTGGGCACCCTGTTTGATTTGTGAGTAATCCCAGGTCTCCCTAAGGCTGGCTGGAATGCCAGCTGCTGGTCTCTCACAAATGAGAATATCCCATGTTTGTATCCCCTGGGAAATCTCTGGGATAGCAAGGTGTGGTGGGAGCTGAGCAGAGCTGAGGAATCAGCATTAGGAGGGCAGAGAGTGATTTGTTGCTGAACAGCAAAGCAATTGGAAGATGCTGGTGGATGAAGCATGAAGTGAAAAGGACTAGAAGATGAGTGCAAGTGAAAGGTGCAGAGCAGCTAAAGCCCTGGGAAGAAATCAAACCAGAAAATTTATTGGCAGGGGGAGAATGATCAAAAGTAACTTTTGGCACTGTGAACAAAGAGAGGTTCTGCTTGCTGTGTGTAGGGACAACACTGTTGGCATTGCAGACATGCCCACCCACTGTAGTGCTTGTCCTGGAGGAAGTTGCCTCCAGGTGCCAAATGTTGGTGAACAGACGTTGCTGGCCTCCCTCTCCTGCTCCTGGGGCTTCAGGATGGAGCTCCTATCAGGGGAGTCCAGAGTGCCTCTGCTTTGAGCACCATTTTAGGGTCTGTGTTCAGAGCAGCCTCCTGCTGGGGAGCAGGGAAACACCCTGAGCAGGGAGGGGAACAGGGAGACACTCAGAGCAGGGAGGGGAGCAGGGAAACCCCCTGAGCAGGGAGGGGAGCAGGGAAACACCCTGAGCAGGGAGGGGAGCAGGGAGACCCCCTGAGCAGGGAGGGGAGCAGAAAGGATGAGGGGGCTCTGCATGGCAGAGGCTGCCCTGAGCTTTGTGTGCTGAATGCAGCAGAGCAGCAGGCTCAGGGTGAGGGGAACACAGGAATAGGTGAGCTGGGAGAAGATTTGGAAAAGTGAGGCCAAGGTCTTGTTTTATGCATCGGGGATGGTTTAAGTGACTGATGCACAGAAACACTTTGCTATTCAAAATGAAATTTACAGGAACTACCAGGAATAGCAATTGTTTTGCTAAAGGATGCAGCTTCCTGCTTTTGGAACCAGGGTTAAGACATGCTTTTTGTTTTTTTCCCGTATTTCTTTCTCACTTCTGCCAGCCTATGACCTTTTATTGTACCTGTTTATTTTCAGTATGAGTCTGTGGGATCCCTCTGTTTTGACAGAAGCAGTAAACCAAAACCTCCTGCTGTCTCAACCCTGCTTCTCTAAGGTTTTGGTGGGTTATGGGTGAAATATATCCAATTTGTATGCTCATGGAGCACCAGAATGTGCAGTAGTGAATAATTTATTTTATTGGCATTTTAGTTTTGCAGAATACATTCACATCTAGAGAGCCTAGATTAAAAGTGGAAAGCATAAAAATTCATTAAAGTGTATGTGTAATTACATGAGATTCAATCATTCTAATATACAGCTTAAATGTATTGACATTAAAGAAATTATTAAAAACTGGACATAATACATGAGAAGACTTAATGAGTGTCACAGAGATCCATTGAGGAAAGCAGGGCATTCACTTTATTGATAAGAGAAAAAGAGATTGGCCTTTTGGCTTGGTAGTTATTTACTTTATGCCACAGTTTCCTACATTTGAAGTTCCTGCTCTCTGGGCTGCTAGAGAGCAGGGGGTGTGAGATTCAAGTGAATGCACAGGATGGTGAGATACACCAGCACCACTCCACTTCAGCCCTCTCCCTTCTTACTCATGGAGCAGCACTGAGTGCCATCAGGAATGGGACTTTCTCAGTCAGGGGAATCATAAGTGCATAATTAAACAGCAGCCAAAGAGACAGGAGAGTGATAGGGGCTGTTGGCCTGATATGGTTTTGCTGGTCACAGCTTCCCCTGCTGAAAGAGCTCCCACTGCAGTAATGATGAAGAAGGTCTTGAACAAAACTTTCTGTTCCTGAAACTCTTCCTTCCAAAGCTGAGACTGCAAGTACTGCAATATTAGAAATTTATACTAGTGCTGTGTGGGAAAAAAACCCCATATTCTCCTTCCAAGGAGATTTCTTCTTCCTCTCTGGAGGTTTCTGTTATCCCTTTGAAGCGCTGTAGCTGGTCGCTGGATTTCTGTCCAGGTCATATGAATTAGGTGGAAAAATGGTTTTTGTGACACAGTGATTGGTCACCTCAAAAAACCAAGACTAATTTGCCTCAAAAGAAATAAGCTTATAAAACTCCTCTGGATTTGGGAATAAGGCTCAGCCTACATTCAGTGTAGGAGTCAATGGTAGGACTGAATGTGCTGCTGCTGAGTCCAGCAGTGTCTGTGTACTTGTCTTCTGCCGCTGGAGTCCTCCATACAAGTCCTACATAACTGCTCTAAGGCATGAAAAAGCTATAGGGAAATAACTTGGAGGAGTGGATTTTTTCTGAGTTATGGTATCCCAGAGGAAGCAACAATAGAGCAAAGCTAGTCTCTCCTTTTAACTCACACTGATTTTCAGAACTGAAAAGCTGTTGCAAAAGACCTCCCAGTGGATTTTCTTCATAGTTTTACAATGGATCCTGCTTCAAGCTTCCTTCTTTCTTTCATATGTGAAATGTAGGTTCAATATTTTGTCCCAACTTGCTTTGGTCTTGCACTTTTGCTCTTTTTTTTGAGTGAAGATTACGTTTGGCTTGTGATGTTGCTGACTGCTGCCCATTCTGGAAAGGTGTTCAGCTGGAAGAGCCTAATTCCCCACGTGTTGATGGCCACCATGACAACAGCCAGGCCAATCAGATTTACACCCAGGCCAGCTTTCACCTGCAAATGCAAAAAGCAAAACAGAGCAACTGAATGAAAAAAATAGTTTTTTTTAACATAGGGAAAAAAAAAAAAAGCAGTTTGTACAATTTATACTGACTCATATATAGTGTGATAATTAATGTATAGTGATTTCTAGAGGAAAAAAAAAACATAAATGAGAGCATATGTGTCAGGGTATATGTTGGAGTATTCAGGAATGAATATTCAGGCTAGAGACTGATGCAGTTCATTGTGAACTGCTGAGTTTGTCACTTGGACTTCTCAATCAGATAATCAGAATGGGGAGTTAAACCACACATAACAGAGTGGTGCTATGTGATAAATCTAATTCTTATGCTCTCTTGTGCTTGTCTTAGTAGTCAGTGCAAAAAGGATTGCATACTCCTAAAGCTCTTTAGACCATTACATTCATTAAAAAAAATACAAATAAGAAATGTGTGATCTTACAGCAGATCTTACAGCAGATCTGTGTTCTTAACCTGACAGCTCTATTGTGTAAGAGCAGTTCAGATATCACTACTTAATATTAGAAGCAATATAGTTTTTTTGGTTTTTTTTTTTTTTTTTAATTAGCTGCTTGATGAGGGATTAGGTGTTGGAATTGCATGAAGCATGGGAGGATATATCAGTGCCAAGACTCACCATATCTTTGATCTGGCAGTGCCCATAGCTGAAGACAATAGCATTTGGAGGGTTACCCACGGGCAGCATCACCGCAAATGAGATGCACATGGTGACAGGAATCAGGGTGTATAAAGGGTTGATAAGCAGGGTTTCTGACTGGAAGAACAGAGGGAGAGAAGTGTTTCACCTGATCAATAAAAGTCACAGCTGATAATGGCTATGAAAGGACCCTCTCTGCTGTGAATCACACCTGCCTAATTTCTAAACTTAGGTGTGAAAGTATTTTTCAGTTGGTTGGGTTTCTTTAGAGCAATGCCATAATTTTGAGCTGGTCGTGCTCCAGGGATCTCTCTTGAGACATTTCACACTGAGGGAGGGTGGAGTTTGCTACTATTAAGACATGTTTGCTCTTTCTCCCACTTGTTCTCTGTATCATTCTGCTTTTGTGTCTTCTGGACCTTAACACAGACTGCTGCTTCAGTCTTCATCCACGAGAAGTCACAACAGGTTAACACAAAGAACTTGCTTCTTCCAGTTGCTGAATATGTTGAGACCGTTATGTGATGTCCTCCTGAATACTGGTTAGGAGAACCAGCTGTTCATGATCCAAATTTGCATGGTGAGAAGGCAGAGATGATGGAATATATTTTACAGTGGGCTAAAGAATGAAGTTTTCAGTGGTGGTAAAATTTTCCATTTTAATTTGCATTGCTTTGGCCCAGTTTTATATGAGAGGGAAAGGAAATGATAAACAAGGCTATAATCATTTGGGGGAGGGAAGTGTCTCCAGGTTACTTTTGCAATCTGAAAAGAGAGTCTGCCTTAAGATGGCAGCTCACACTACAAGTAGATTACTGCTCTAAATATTTTTCAAGAGAATCTCTTTCTGCAAGGAGCAGAAGCAAATTTGAACTCCTAAGCCACAGAAACACAATTACATATTGTGATTTGACCATACTTAATATTAACTCAGAACTGTTCACATAATATGCTTTGGGACAATCCCGTAAAATAGTTATAATGGGGAAAGACGATTAATGACCTCCATTCTTGGACAGAAAAGTTTCACATTATATTAAAAAGGGAAATTTTCTGTAACTGCTATTCCAATATAAAATTCATTTACTCTCTTTCTTCTACCTTTGTCAAGAGCATCCTGATTTTTTTCTGCCACTTGCAAACATCTCTGCTTTCCAGAGATAGAAGACAGTATGCTTTACCAGATCAACCCCTTGAACACTTCTAAATCTGGAATAAAATTCAGCACTCCGTTCTTTTCTCACAAGTAGGGAGCAGGTGACTTCTAAGTAATGAACAACACACTTAAAATAACATTAACAAAAGCATCTCGAGTTTCATGTGAAATTCACCTAACTTGTTAATTCCATAATCACCTTTTCTTGTACCTGGCATATGAATTCCTCAGTGCACTTTGTCTGAGAAGTATTATAAATTCCATGATGCTAAAACATTCTTTTGGATGCCCAATTATGTTTTTGTTCCTAGTTTCAAGACTACAGAACAGTAGCTTGGGAGCTGAGGCTGGGTTTTGTGTGGACAGAGTGCCAAGACCCTGACATCCTGAAAATTCCCACAAGCCTGTGAGGAAACAACAGACTAAAAATGTCACTGTTTTGACTCACCATGCTGCATAAAATAGGCAGAAAGATGGTTATGGTTGCTGGATTACTAACAAATTCTGTTACCATGGACACCAAAATGCAAGCCAGCAGAGTTACAGCCCAGGAGGGAAGGCTGCTCAGGGAGAGCATCTGACGTCCAATCCATGTGGAGAGGCCAGAGGTCTGGGGAAAGGACAGAAGCACAAGAATTACTAAATATTTGGTATGTTTGTCAAACAGATTCTTCTTTCTGTGGCAGTTTACATCAGAGAATCTCACCAGCAAATAAACAAAGTTCAGGTCAATGCTTTCTGCATTTCCTTTTGCTCAGTAAGCTAGATTTCACTGCAGTGAAAGACATATATTGAGTGCAGGGAGTGCTGCCTACTGCATTATGTACAAACTTTAAAGTATCCACATCATAAATCCAAATTGGGAAGCATGCAAAGGAATAAAAGAGCATGTTGATAATATGTTTAGGAAGGAGGATTTAAAAAAATCTACACCAGTACCTTGCATCCAGCAGCTAAGGCATAACCTCCACCAACCAACACTACAATCTCCCAGGGCATGGTCTTCTGAAAGTCCTTCCAGGTAATGATGGGCTCCAGTGGGTTAATTTCTGCTGACTTTTCACCATCTCCTATATCAAATAAAGTGTGTGACCAGTATTATACTGCCCTTTTAGCAAAGATCTTCACGTTTTTCACAAGAATAGAAATGATTGAAGATGCATGGGACTACCTGAGAGAGAGGCAAACAGGCAGTGCAAGCCTGTTTCTCTGGATAATCTGGCCTCACAAAATGCAGCATATCAATTCCAAAGATCGTGACTTTCCCTTGGCTGCTCTGTTAATGTAAACAGTTGTAAACCCCTGTGTCCTCATGTTACAGCTTTTTGAGGGACTGTGTGCTGTGTTGTGATATGCATGTGCATATATCTGTAGAGCACAGAGATGGTGTTACAATGGGATTATATTTTCAAAGAAGGGCTATGAAGTAGTCCATGATGCTTGATAAAGTGCATTTAGGTCCCTAGATTTTATCTGAGGACATTGGGGTTTTTTCAGTGCTTGAGTATTTTCTTAAAGGAGGAGTTAGAGAGTGTCATATTTTCCTAAAACTTGTATAATATATGACAACATAAAAATATATGTTTCTATACATTTATAATCTTTACATAAGTCTCTGCAGACAATTCTGCTTTCATACAGCCCTGCTGAAAGACTGGTGCAGCAAACTGATCAAACCACTGAGTGCTACCCAAACAGAAAGGTGAAATAATCTCATTATCAAGAAGACTGTGAGAGAAGCGTTGCACAAAATCGAAACGTTGTCTGGCACTCTATGACCTGTTTTATGTGTATCTTAAGACATTACAGTGATTTCCACTGTATAAGTGATGAGTAATTTTTTTGCTGGGGTTTACCTTGAGCTGATTTTGCATTATAGTTTTTTAATATGGAACTCAATCTAAACCTTTCCCAAAGCTCAGTCCTGAAGTCTAATAACTGCTAGCACAGAAGAGGTGTCAGTCTCAGATTGAAGTTTGTCATCTTCTGGAGGAGACAGTATGAATTACAGCAAAGGAAAAGGGGGTCTGATGTAGGAAAGGCTGGTATCCTTGACTTACCAACATAAAAGTATCTTCTAGGAACTTTTTACAGACAAAAAAAATAACAAAAAATCATTAGATATTAAAAAATGTACCAGTTCTTGTTCTTAGTGCATTCTCCTCACCTTTTCTTCTTTTTCCAAAACATGGCTTTTTTGCTGGAATCAGGAAAAGGAGAAACCCAAGAAATACAGAGACAGTGGCGTCAGTTCGGTAACCTTTCCTAGGAAAAAAAATAGCAAATTTTTCATAAAAACACTTTAACAGAAACATTTCCAAACCAGGTACATAGCTCCAAGCACATTTCTGCAGGTGCAGTTGTATTCCCACATCTGAAGTCATACTAACAGCCTACTAGAAAAATATGCCTGCTTATCAAGGGTACAAATTAGATTTTTTCCCATTTATTAAACTGAATCTGGTATGCAACTTCAATCACAGCTCAACAATTTTCAATATTCTGGTTGAAAAACAAATAATCCCTTTTGGTTTACAAATCTATTAACTTGGAGGTACAAAAAATAGTGTGTTTACTGTAGTGTAAGAAACAGTAAACACATTCTGGGGAAAAGCCAAACCCAGGTGATCCTTTAGAAATGAACTGTAGATTGATTTTAAATTAAATGTTTAAAAGGCTTTCTGTAAAAGTATTCTGAGGAGCACCAAACTCCAGTGATCATCAGAAAATCACAGTATTAGAAATGGTTTTTCTGTCGAAATTTGAATGAAAAATTAAAGTAATTTTATACAGTAGCAGTATAAAGAAAGCTTACATTCAAATCACTTATTCTTTGATGTGCAAAATGTGTTTTAGTAAGCTTTAATATAATTTGTTTCAATATTATTTAAAATAAAAGAAAAATTTTTTTATTTAGTCACCATTCTCAGCAATATTTAATTGAATGGACATTTTCTTGATAAAACACTTTTTGTCAAAAATTTAATTTCAATTATAGTTGCAATATATTATAGTGAAAACTTCTTTATGAATGCACTAAAATGTTTTAACCTCAAAATCTGACCCTCCTATTCTTTTACATTTGAAATGGTTTAATTTACTTTCTCTACTTAACTCACTTTGAATACTGAGAAAGAATGGAATTTTTCACTATACAAAAAAATATAATTTAAGAAAAAAAATCCTAATTTTTGAATAAAGACTCCATTTTTCACTGCTTTGTTAAATGTGTCTGATGATGTCTTAGGGGGGAAAAAATTGTAGAAAGTCAAAAGAAGCAAAGTTGTATTCCTGTGCAGTAGTTATGGGGATTTTACTCACTTCTCAAAAAAAGATGACCATCCTGGCACAAAGCCAGGCTCACGAGTGAACCAGAGCAAGGTCATCAGGATGAAGAAGAATCCAGTCACCATCTCGGGGTAGCTAGAAATAAAAAACAGAGAAAGCAAGGAAGCAATTCCAGGTCTGTCTGAAAACTCCAGAAGAAGTAAGAAAGTAGAAACTGGCTTTAAAAAAGGATAAAAAAATATATGAAAAATAGCAAGGGAGATTAGTTTGAATGAAAGAATTCTAGATTTGGTTCCCAGCTGGGAACCAGCTAAACCCTGTAAGAAATAGGCTAAAAATATCCATCCGTATTTGCAATGCTATCATTCATGGGCAAGACCTGAAGGAAAATATTTCTAAATGCTCATTGTGTATTTGCATTATTATCTGATTAAATGTGTTAACAAGGTGAAGTTCATATTAGCATTCCACTGTAAACACATTCTCCTGCATTTTTTAGAAGGATAGAAAGCCTAAGAGCAAATGACAATGTAAATTAGCACAGATGGTGCACACAAGGTGACTTGAGGATACCTGAGGTGGCTTGAGGATTTTTAATTTAGCATAGATTTACATTAAGAGTGAGTTCATACTTAGGCACAGCCTGAACAACAGTTTAGTTTCAGAGTTTATCATATTCAGGCAGTTGATCTGTCAATATTTCAGTTAAACAGCACAAAAATGTTTTGTGAAGAAGGAATTCTGTGCCATATCAGCCCTTTTGAAAATGAAAATGTTGCCAAATAATCTTTTCAAGATACATTTCTTGCCATTGTGCATAAATATTATGGGCAACTGGGAAAGCTGGACAACCCATGGCATGGGAAAAAGCCTTTTTTGAACTTATATCCACTAAAATAAGTATGTGCCTGAATTAGGAGAAGGGATCCTTTAGAGTTCAAAGACAAACCTGGACTCAGATGACCTTTGAACTCTGGAATAAACTTGAATCTTTCCTTTCTTTTCCATTTTTTCTCAGAAATAAATGAGTTGCATGTTAGCACACATGCTTGTAACAAAGCCTTTGATTTTAGTTCCTTTTTGCATTTTGTTCTATTCCTATACTGGAGGGGAGAAAAAAGAGCTGAGAGTTTTAGAATAAGCTACAAGAGCCCAAGGCAACATGGAGGAAATAGGAGAAAATGAGAGACAAATTCCCAAGGAAGGCAGGTCTGGTTTACCTAACATTTCCCAGTTTCTTGTATTCCTCTTGAATTCTTCTCTCTGACATTTCTTCCCGTTTGGTCTTCTTCTTCTTGCTCACAGAACAAGTCTCTTTAAAACTGAGATAGCATGAGAAAATTAGGCAAGAGTATAAAGAGGGAGGGGAAAAGTAATTAAAAAAATCTCCAGCAATAGGGTAGACTGAAAATTCTGGTATCAGAGACTGTTGGGAGAAGATGTGACTGAGGCAAGGCCTGATGGCAACGGAAAAGGAAATTACTGTGCATGCTATTTGATTAATCTGATTTCAAGTTCTTTTAAGATACAACTCTAGACATAGTTGGAAGGTTCCCAGGGTGCTCTGACTAGTGCTGATTGGTATCACTGAGCCATGGCTGGGCTCCCTCTGCGTAGGCTTCCTCAAGGAGCTGCCAGAAACCTCCCAAAGCTACAGCTAGAGTCTATCATCACGTGGAGAGATTGTGACAGAGGTCAGCTATCAAGAGAAATTTTTCATGGCCTAACTATGCTTTCCTGGGTTATCCAACATATTTGGGGTCTGGTCTGGCTTTTGAAACCATATTTGCCTTGAGTATTCAGGATTCATAACGAGGGAAAGCTGTGCTTGGGATCCCATTAGCTGCCATGACCTGTCTGCTTCTGCTTATACTGTCATAGTAACATTTGTTTACAAATCAGGCACAGCCAGAAAAGCACCACAGAGGCCAGGGGAGTCACCCTGGTGTTTTGCCCAGGTGAAAAATGCCTGTACTTCTGCCAGGAACAAAAAAACACATTTCCTAGCTGGATATATTGAGCCTCCTATGCACTTGTATGGATGTTAAGTGAATCCCTTAGTTTATTCAGTTTTCCTTCATTCTGTAAGAAAGCATGGACATTCTTAATTGAAATTGAGATGCTTTCAAGCTCACTTTAACCCTCTCCTTTTCTTCTTTCCAGAAGTGTTACCTAGCTGTGCTTTGAGCCAGAGATCCCTCCTTTTTCACTCCAGCTGTACCCTCTGTCACACAGAGGTGTAACAGGATCTAAGCCAGTCTAAAAGAGGCAGCAGCAGTGACTCAGGTACCATGGAAGCATAACTTTTATGGCTTTTTAAGGTGATAATAGATGCTTTTATGGTCCTTGCTATTTTAATATCTCATTGAGTACCTCATTAGGCACCAAGCTGTAGCCCTGGCCAAACCATAGACTGCATCTCCCTCAATGTATCTGCTTAAGGCCAGATCCTCAAATTCCTTTGCATTGCTCAAGATCCAGACAGGCCCTATCTGGTCAACAGAAGGGCTTACCCAGGGGTTGCAATTCACATGTAATGTGAAATATGGAACACAATTTTTTAGCTCACTTAGCATTGCTCTTCATCTATAAGCATTTCAAATTTCCTTGCAAATCTTGCTGTTAGACTTTAGTAAAATCTACCAGCAGGGAGAGACGAGGCTGGAAGAGCCATCCAGGCTGGAAAAGAAGAGCTCTATGATTTATAAAGGACAGCTCTGAAGTAACTTCCACCCTTAGCTCTTCTCTGCTGGCAATGATCCTTTGGTGAGTCCATTCTCTTTCACCTTTGACCTGGGCCAGGCAATAACAGATTGATAGCACAGGGCTTCCTAGGAAAATAACATTATGGGGATTCATTAAACATTTATGCAAAAGCATTAGGCAGCTGTTTCAACAGGTTCCAAGTGTTTCCAGGCTCAGGAGGATGTGAAGGCAGAGAATTGAAGCCCAGCTCCCAATATAATATATTCTTTAATGAAGTGCAGTGAATAAAGTCAGAGATTAAGGAGCCTTGGAACCAACTATTTCTCAAGAAGTCAATAATGCTTCAGTCTCTGGTATTATTTAGAAAAACATTAATCAGCATGAAGTCTTGGATGCAATGTGGAATTTCAATTTTTGTTTTAAAACCAAATTAATTGAGGGTCATGTTAGGACCTGTTTCTCCTGAAGATTAAAAGAAAAAAGTGGCAGAGGGAATTTATATTAGCCTTTTAATTTGGAGCTATAAGACTCAGAGACTGACTGAGAGGGGCATGGAGCCATTCACCTCTAAATTACTTCTTCAAATCTAGTCAAGGTCAGCAGCAAGCAGAACTCATTATCAATTTATTCATTGTCCTGGGTGAAATAGTGATGTCAATTCAGTTTACTTTTAAGAGTGAACTAAATCAAATTAAGGCAAATTTAATTCAGAGTAAAGGTGTCTGCATCACAATTCAATGCACATTAACAAATCCATTCTAAATGCACACATTTGGCAGCTTTCATTAACTTTGTAAAGACAATATGTGGTACAAATGACCTAGAAGACTGAAACTTTTTCTTATTTTGGGGCTTAGGGACTGGTATTAAATGTATTTGTCTCTTAGGCTGTGAGTCCCTTCTACTTTAAAGAGAAATATATATGGAGTCTATTTACCTTTAATTTTAATTGGTTTTATGTTAATTTCATTGAACTGGAAGCAGATCTGAAAAGTAACTTGTTCACCTGCAGGTTTTTTTCTATTAATCTTTTAAACTTTGCTTTTCCAAAAGGACTTATAACAATATATTTGGTCCATGAGGGAATCGTGGCTCAAAATTGTCATAAGAGTGGAAAAAAACCCCAAACCAGTTGAAATGCTTATTATGAATTTCTGTCAGCACTTCCTGGGCACTTCAATCTCAAGCAGCAACACTGCACTGCTGTCTATGCAGGGCAGCTAAGCAGTGAGATTTTGTCTGTAATTGTTCTGGCAACAAGAAGGAAATTGTGCCTTAAATTCTGTCATTTGCCAATCAAAACTTCTTTATGAGACACATTTGAGAGGAGCTGCAGATGCCCTGCTTTTGTAATCTGTGTATCTTGAACAACTTTCACTCACTTGCAGCCCAAGAACAGCCAGTGCAGCCAGAACCAAGTCAGCACCAACATGATGAGGGAGATGGGGAAACTGAACAGAAACCAGGTTCCAAAATTCACCACTTCAGCTTTTGGGTACTGGCTGTAAATTAAAAAAGAGGATGCATGAGAAGTTAGAACAGTACAGGGAGAGGAACCTCCAACAGACATAGCTGCAAACACATCTATGAGCATGTTTTACTGTCATGGGGTGAGAGAAAAATCCCATCAGTTTGCATTTGCAAACAGCTGCATTACCTGTGCAGAGTGAAACCAACAGACAAACCGTGCAGCTCTCCAAACTTTTAATACCAGATGATCTGGATTGTTTGGCCAGCTTCAAAAACACTTGGAGATACCTCAAGTGAAACTCCATCCCTACCTGTGGTTTATATTAAAGCTTCTTTTAGGGTTGGCAGTCTTCAGAATGATTTGACCAGAACCTCTTTCTATGTTTTCTCATGGGCCACACAAATATTGACTGCATTCTGCTGTGCTCTGACAAAGATGTTGGATGTGTGCATTTGATGCAACTCTCATAAAACCAAAATCTTGGAAAATTCTGTAAAATCCAAATCCCTGGATTAAACATGACTTATGAACTCAGTTTTCTGTGCTACCACCATTTAAGAGAGAGAAATGAGAGATATCAAGGCAGTGGTGGTAGCAGGAAATGGTCAGAATCAGATCTGAGCTTGGCTGTGTTTCTGTGCATGAGAATTGCCACCATCTCCTGACAGAAAAACATTCCTGTTTCTGACATTGAAACATTCATGTCTTTGAGAGCCCTGGGCCTATGATAAAGGAAATACTCAGGTGATCACAGAGCTGCTTCTCATCTTCTCTGAAGCAAATGCATAAGGCCACATATCTAAGTTGGTTGGTTGGGGTTTTTTGCACTATATGTTGAGCAGCTGTTTTTATGACATTTTTTCTTTTGTGTGTATTTCTTTGTCTTCTTTGCTCTATCTTCATAGCTTTAGTGTTTACTTTTCTAGAGTGCCTGCTGCCTTTCATGATAACCACTATGTCAAATCAAAAGAAGTTCCTGGAGAAACTTCAGTGTTACCACACTGAGGAGTTTTTACTTTGCATGAGAGAAAGACACGGCTACGCGGCAACCTTCAAACATTAACCATTGGTAATAACATTAGAGTAGAGGAAGAAGCAAATTTTCCTTGAAGGAGAGTGTTCTTCCTAGGGTTTCTTGAGGTAGGAAATGACTCACAAGGATGATAATGACCTCACCAAACCCAATGCCACTTACTTGTTGAAGTGCTCGAGGAAGATGAGGCTGGTGGAGGTGCCGATGATGGTGGTCAGCCCGCCGATGGTGGCTGCGTAGGAGATGCTCAGCGAGAGGCATTTGCACACCATGTGGTCGTGCCTGCTCTGGTACCTGCTGCTCAGCTCCGAGGGCTCGGGGGGCAGCACCAGGATCTGAGCCTGTGGGGGGACACAGTCACAAGCAGAGCAGGTGATCACAACAGCAGCCCAGCTTGCTCTAATGCCAGAGCGACACGGTGTCGCCACATTTCTCTTCACAGAGAAAAGCAAGGCACAGTTCTTCCCAAGGATCTCTGAGATTCACATTATCTGAACCTCAGAGAATGAAAACACAATTCTTATCACTTGTTGTGCCTGTGTTGTGCCAAAGTAGAATGCAATACGGAGATTGTTTATCCACAGTGAGGATGTTTTGTTTCCTTGTGTGTCGGGACTGTCACCCGACATTCAGTGCAGTGTGTGCAGTTGTGTGCAGGGTTGAGTGGCTGGCAGATTCAGTTTAGATGAAATAGATATAGTATAGTATAATAAAGTAATTAATTAGCCTTCCGATATCCATGGAGTCAGATACATTCTCTCTCCCATTTGTTGGAGGCGCCTTTGATTTGCTATAATACAGGGCCCAGAGAAGCAACAGGTTTGTGTAAGAGAGGCCAGGTTTTTCTTCACAGGGATTAACTGGGATCAGTCCTGGAAACTTGTCCCAGGGCCTAAAATGGCCTAGTCTGTGACAAAAATGTAGGACAAGCAGTAATCAGGCTTCTGGCTAAGGTTTGGGCCAGCTCCAGGTCTGATTGGAATATCAGTGGGATACCAAAATCCTTTGAGGGCTGCAGGGACGGGATTCCAGCACTGAGCAGAAGGAATCCATAATCCTTGAGGCTTAGGAGCAGCCACCACACAAAGGCTTGGTGAACTTTTCACACTTAAACGAGCTCAGGGCCTCTAATTAGGGATGGAGTGCTGGGGATCTCAAAACAGAATGGAAAAGGCTGAGCTATGGGAATATGGAAGGAAAAGATGCCAGAAAATTTTGCTCCAAAAGAAGCTTTCATACCAGTGACAGGAGAATGTCTATGTTGGTAGATCAAGTCCTTATACTGGGAAAAAAGGTAGAATGAGGAAAAAGATAGCAAGTGGTTCAGAAATGTTTGTTACATTTACTAATTTTTATTTTGATTTGTTTTTGAACTGTGAACGCAAATTCATGTGTTGAATTTAGCCTATTTTTTCATGCCCATAAACTTATGCCATTAAGGCACTAAAAAATTGTCATCCAAACAGCAACCTCTTCTTGGATCCACTCAAGAGAAGTAGAAATACTGCAATGAATTGATTTAATGGAGGATTTTGAGGCTGGATATTTTGGAAGACAAAAAGGAAGTGGATACTCAGAGTACCCAACAAAGTGGATGAACAGATTAATGGTCTGCTTTTTTCATTCTGAGTAGGCTTTTTTTGTGCCAGGGGTTGTTATTTTTGAGTTGGGCTGTTTTCCAAGGAGGATTTGCAGAAACAAAGTGGCTATTACAGTCAAATAATAAAGGAAACTCGTGATCACATTACTGGATGTAAAGCTAAATGAATTGTCCTAGTCATTGGGGAAGGGTCTTCTGAACACAACTGTGATGGGTGCATCTAAATGGGAGCAAGAACTGGCAAAGGGCCAAGCTGGGGCTGTGCTGAGGTGATGGAGAATGATTCCTTTCAAGGAAATAGTAGGGAGCAGGTGATGTTCACACCTGATTTTTGCCTCACCCCCAGATCTAACATTTCCTTACCTGAGGCAGGTGCTGCCCATTGCTGGTAGAATTCATTGTTCCAATAGGGTTGGCTTTCATGTGCACACCATTCATACCCTGCAAGGGGGAAAATGCCTTTGCATTAGCCTTTCTTGTGTTCCATGGGGCACTTGTGAATTTGTGATGCTTTGTAAAGGTGACTGGGTGGCAGGCTTTGGGGGCAAAAAAAGAAAAAGAAAAAAAGGTTCCAAAACTACAAGAAAATCCAACACACTAAAATCAACTGTTAATTTTAAATTGGAGACAAAAAATTAAGCTCCCTGCTTTTTTTTTTTTTTTATTTTTAAGTGATTTTAAAGTCAAATTATAATGAGATTAGGTCTTCCTCTGGCCTGTCTGAGACTCTAACAGGTCCCTTGAGCCTGTGACTTTGTGATGTGTACAGGCTGCTGCAGCAACCTGAGAATTCTCAGCTTCAGAAGCTGGCAATACTGGAACAACGAAAGATCATATCTGGATTTGCTAGAAACAATTTGGAATTGTTGGTTCTCTGACTGGATCTCAGGATCTCCAGCAAGGAGTACAACAGGCTTCTATTGTTTTGTAATTCTCTTTTTGGAGCTAATGTTCCCCAATTGATTTGTGCTAGCAAACTGACAGGTTAAATACAAAGCAGGACATTCTGCAATACCTAATATTTGCCAACAACCACCACACATTTGAAATAAAGGGACCAGCAGGTTTTTTTTCAGAGCTGTGTGCATTTTGCTCTGCTGGTTCCTGCACTAGAAGACAGAGTAGCACAGAAGATACCACCTATGACAATACCTTTGAGTGCACCAAGGAGCTCAAGTCAGTAGTAGAAGCACTAAAAACAAAGAAAGGAAAAGATGCTTTAAAAACGCCTGTTCATCCAGCTACTGCAAGAGGGACATATCATGGGGAGGAAGGGAGAACTAGTGCCTACTGAAATGCTGAATAACACTTATTAGAACCTCTTATGTGGGCTCTTGGCCAAAAAGTAAGCCATTATTATGTTTCATAGCTCAATCTCTAGCTGTGTAACAGTGGAGTTCCACCTCCATGCAACAAAAAAATTGTTTCTTGGTTTTATTTACCCCATTCTAGGAGAGGACTCCACTCTCTGTGGAGTGGAGGGGATCACCAGGCAATCCAGCATCACTGCTGCCTGTTCAAGTTCTTCTTCTGCCAACTTTTCCAATGCTGTTTCTGAGTACCCACCTGTACCACATTAAAGCCTTCCCTAAAACCTGCTCTGTCTGGCATGTGGATCACGCAAACAATCCACTGAACTTACTTCCAGAAAATGTGCTACTTTTCCTGCCAATTTCAAAGCTCTTTTTCAAGTAATCCCATTTTAATAATAGTTCTGTTTGAAATATCGCACATATACTCTTCAATAGGGGTTAAAGGGATTGATGGCACAATGCCAATCTGAAGATTTGATTCTATATTGCATAGAAAATATGGCTGGGGTAAAAAGAGATAACAGAGGGAAGATTGGAGAACCCAAATAGTCTCTAGACTAATGAGAAAACTATTTAGATCTTGCAAGTTAAAGTCATTAACCTGTACTGTTTGAATGATAATATTTGCTTTAAAGCATATTAAAATCTAAAGTAAAAGAAACTTGTTTCTCTTTTGTTTTGAGCAGTTGCAAACAATACAGGAGGAACTCAAAAAGAGACTGTGTAAATTTGTTCTCAAACTTCATAAGATGCTCCTCAGAATTGGCCTATAATAAATTTTTAGAACATTAGCTTTGTATACTGTCTTGTATATCTTGAACTGATGCTTAATTAGATCGTTTGACAAAGAAATTATTCCTGTACTTGATTTACCCTTTCCCCTTATTAGATTCTTCCCCAAACAGAAACTGCTGGTGTTTCAAAACTGTGAAGAAATTAGTCTATATTTAAAGAGATCTTCTACAAATTTTGTAGGGGAGGAGGGGTGGTTTTTTGTGGGTTCTCCCTCCCCCCATGTTCCCCTGCCCTCCACTCCCATCTCTCTTGAATGCAGGCAGTTCAGACTTTCTTCAGGAAGGCTCTGTAAGTGATATATCTGGATATGTCCTGTGGGTAGTCTGTGCTGTACTTGGATCCTCTTCATCACTGTTCCTTCAGGGGAACAGAATAAAAACCTGTTTTTTAGAAAGGGACAGCCCTATCTTACACAGCACAAACACAGTTTCCAAAGAGCTATCAAACCCCTAGAAATATTTCCCTTCTCCCTAAAATATCCATAGTGTTAAAAAATAAATAAATGCTGCAAATTCTAGTGAGATCCAGAGCATTGCATGAATCCCATTTATCATGTAAGCCTTCCTTGTCAGTCACATGTGACACATTCACTTGTAAGGTTCTGCTTGCCCTTCCTGGTTCTACTCCTGGGTTCATCTCATTGCAACCTGTGCAGGGCTCAAATGTCCAGTCCTGGTGTACAGGGGTCATTCTTACTCCTCATTGATGAAGATAAGCTCCAGGGAAGGCTGCCCGTGCTTTTCACCGAGACCTGCAACAGAGGAACAGAGAGAGCCCTTGGGGGAACAACTGAGCTCAGCCCCTGGCTCACACCCCTGCACCTGGAGGAGCTGCTGCAAACAAAAGCTTTGTCCAAACACTCTCAGGTGCTCCCTTGTTGTGGCACCTATAATAATTTTATTATTTTGTATTGTACTGATCATGTACATCTGGCAATTAAAAGACTGTGATACCTACGTGTAATAGACAAGGTTGGATGAAATAATTTACAGCCTGGAAACTGTAAAGTGAGAGAAAAGAGAGATTCTTTTCTTCCTAAGCCTTCTTCTTCTGTGAAGGAATGAATAAAGTGAACCTTAGAGCTCTTATCAATTTTTTATTATGGGATTGTCAAGAGGAAACTTCTGAGCCTCTTCTAAATTTCCTTGACTTTATTCCCAAAGGTTTCCTTCCAACCCTGTAAAATCTTTGGCCAAGAGTTTATGACACACAGCTACAGCAGATGCCCTGATTCAGTATAAATAATTTCCTAACTCCTATTCTTCCATCACTTCTAAAATTTCCTTTGAAAGGAATATCAGAGTACAAAAAAGAATATCAGAGTACAAAGAGTACATATCAGTGGTTTTGGCAGTATAAGCCAGAGAGATCTGACCTGCATAGAATTTCAGTAAAATGTATCAACAAGTGAGTTCACTGCCAAACAAATGAGCAAAGAGTGAACGCCAATACTGACAAATACCTATGGGCTTGTTTTCCTCAGCAGTGGTGCTGCCTGCAGCCGTGATGGCCTCGCACTCCTCCTCAGCATTCACCAGCTCCTGGAGCACTGCCTCCACGATGGGCATCACCATGGCTGTGCTGGAGGTGTTGGAGAGCCACATGGAGAGCACCGTGGTGCAGCACATAAAGCAGAGCAGCAACCTGGAGTGCAGGGCAGGGAAACACGGGGAGTCAGAGGAGGCAGAAAAAGGAGGGAAAATTTGTAAGCTGTAAAACTCTGAGAGATGGGTATAAAAATGCCCCAAACCAAGGAGCTTTTGCCCATGGATGGGAAGATCAGAGTGGCTTCAAGCTGCTGCTCCCAGCCTCAGCCTGCCCCAAAGCCAAGGGTGCACTCACATGCCTGGCTTGGCTCCAGCCATCATCACCATGCGCAGGGCGATTCGCTTGTGGAGATTCCACTTTTCTACAGAAGCTGCCACACAAATGACACCCATGAGGAGCAGGGTTGTGTTCTTGAAATACTCAGCAGCCACCTGCATTAAGGGCCGGGGGGAAGCAGACAGTTAAAAAAAGCAGTAAATACAGAGAAATCATCCTGAATGAGAAGAAATACAGCATAGTGCATTTTTGCTTCCTCAAGTAAGAATGACAGGGAAGCTGGAGAAAATGAAGAATTCATAAATCAAAATACTCTCTTTAATATTTTTCTTGTTGTGTTTACAAATAAGGCTCTATCCCCTGTTGTTTACAGGCCTCTGAGTTTTGAAGAGATCAAGAGAAATGTTATATGTGCAAGCAGGATGCTCAGTGCCTGCAGTGAGTCAGTCATACTCAGCTAGGCTCAGATGGAAACAAGCACAGACTAAAGTGCACTGAAGGCAGCCTATTCATGTGCTTCAGCTGTTTTTTCCTTCTGGAGGTGTTGTTTATCTTGCCTATCTTTATTCTATCTTGTTTGGCTTTTGGGAAAAATGTGGCATCCCTAGAACTTACTGCATCAGAATAAAAGTCCTTTGGGAGTTGCTCTTTGAATGCAATAAAAAAAGGGTCGGTATATTTCTGCAGTAATCCACAAATCCTGTGTCAAAACTTGTCACATTGGAAATCCATTTCCATTTTATCAGGAAAAGAGAGAAAAGTTTCAAGAATAAGAACTTTTATTTAAACACAATGAGCAAAACCCATCACTGCCTCAGGAAAATATTCAAAAATATTTAAAATATCCAAAGCAGGAATTGTGGATGTAGGTCTTACTATAATATGAGAAGATATTCTGTGAAGCAACTGCAAAAATGACAAATTAAGCAAACCATAAAATTCTTACTCAAACATACACACATAATTCTGTAAAAACAAACAAAATGGGAGAAAATAAGAGTTACAAAGAGATGCTTGGGGTCTAGCAAAATTTTTCATTTCATTTTTATGAAAACCTTCCTAGGCTGTTGCTGGAATATTTTTCAAAAAATGTCATTTCTTCAGTTTAAAACTAGTTCTCTAATGAAATGTAGGTGCCAGCATTTTAAAACTATTAAAGTCAGAGGAAGCAATAATTTTTTCCATTGTCCTCAGTTATACTGATGCTCCTCCATAAAATGCAAGAATGACAATAATATTATTTTGTGAAATTTGCAACAAGTTATATATCTAATGACATTTATTTAATAAATCCCTATGGTGACTTAATAGACTTGGCCATCATAATTGTGTGCCAGAACTTTTAAATATCACCTTTTTGGCTTTCTTCCACCAGTTTCTTTCTCATGAACTTTCTTTATTTTCCTGCTACCTTTTCAAAAAATAATGAGGTGAATGAAGGAAATCCATGAATCCAGCAGCATGAAGAATCTGGGTTTTTTTCTCCTTTACTCCTTTCACAGCCATTTTGGAGAAATAAGTGAATGCTAACAGTCTCATTAATACCAGCATACATATATATGACACACTGGTTCATGCTCTTAAGCCCCTGTGAGTAATTTGTAGCTTAAATAGCAGTAATTTTCTAGGCAAGAGTCAATCCAGAACAGCAGATTGGAAATAATGCTCCAGAGTTGTTTACTTTTGCATGCAGGGATTTATTTCAGCTCCTAAAGCAAATAATACATTCTTTGCAGTAGTCTTACTGTCATTTTATTTTCTATTGCGTTGAATTTCTCTCAGGCTGACATTAAATTTCCTTCTCCAATGTGCTGCCAAATTTTTAATGAAAATGCCCAACTACTTTACCTTTATGTTAGGAAAAAAAGATTGTGAAAATACTGAGTTGTGTTGGTATGAAAATGCATCTCATTTTATTACAAAACTTGGGGGAATAAGCAGTCATTAAACTCCCAGCTCATGCTTGTTTCTATCCATTTGTGGGTATTCCCAGAGCTAGATTGTGAGAAAAATCCAACAATTTTATGTTTGCTACATATTCCTCTGCATTCTTATCTGTATTACTCATCCTTAAATCAAATGTGCTGTCCCCTCACTCCCCCAAAAAGAGATAGAAAAAGGCAGGGGAAAAAAAGTTGCAGAGAAAATAAAATAAATTCTTGGCTTATAATGAAAGAAATTAACATTCAAAAAAACCTCAAGTAAGCAAATTCAGGACTGATCATAGAAACTTTTCTGTACAGCTACTCCTTTGCCTAAAAACTTATGGCTACAGTGCAGCAGCAGGTTACAGCTTTGAAAAAAGGCTAGACATCCACCTTGATAACGAAATTATCCAGCCTTTTCCAGTAAATGGTAGCTTGTTTTAGCCTCTTGCCTTATATGTAGCCTCTTGCCTTGTATGCCATCCACAATAAATAAAATTGCAAGGAAACTTAACAGTGAATCCTATGGCTGCTGCTCACATGGATTTGAGGAGGGCAGATGTGACAGTGTTCACAGGGGTCTGAGGATGAGGGAAGAGACGAGGATCTGACTCCATGTTTCAGAAGGCTTGATTTATTATTTTATGATACGTTTTATATTAAAACTATACTAAAAGAATAGAAGAAAGTATTTCATCAGAAGGCTAGCCAAGCATAGAAAAGCAAGAATGATAACAAAGGCTTGTGTCTCGGACAGAGAATCTGAGCCAGCTGACTGTGATTGGCCATTAATTAGAAACAACCACATGAGACCAATCACAGATGCACCTGTTGCATTCCACAGCAGCAGATAACCATTGTTTACATTTTGTTCCTGAGGCTTCTCAGCTTCTCAGGAGAAAAAATCCTCAGGAAAGGATTTTTCATAAAAAATGTGTCTGTGACAGGCAGAGGTGGGATCCTGTGGTGCAATAGGTGTTGGTCATTGTTGGTGAGGCAGGAGCTGAAAGGATGGACACCTCTCCTGGCTCTTGTAGCCTGTCTCATATCCTACATCTATCTTCAGATGAAGAAAGAGCAGGTGGGACTCAGTTGCACCTTACAGGATGAACACTCTTGCCTCTCATGCCTCTAAGTCTCACTGCTGCACTAAGATCAGCCTTGTTCACATAATTAGCTGAGAACAAGAACATGAAATGATAAAAACACACAATGGTCTGACCTCGCTGGACTTCATGACCCCAAAGAGAGGATACAGGAAGGCAGGAACCAAGGCTGCTGCCCCAAGGGGCACTGCTTCAGACACCCAGTACACAGCTGTCACCACAAGCACGTAGGCACACGAGGCTTCCTGCAGGGACAAGCACAGAGGATGAGTGTTACTGCCCACCACATGCTCTGGGGAGCCCTGGGAACTCACCCTTAGGATTCTTCAGACTGTGGGTGCCTGGGTTTAAAAAAAAAAACCAAAAAGGAGTGCATTGGGACCTCCAAAGGTGCAGCTGTTTGGGTGTGAAATCTTGGCTACCTTCTCAAAGGAGGGAGTCAGTCAGAAGATGAGGATAATGAAAGTTTTCACATAAAAGCAAAGCATTGGGATAAGACCATTTATCAGCAAAACAATGGCATAAAGTGCATTTGCAAATTTGTTTGTTTTCCATAATCCAATATTTACCAGGCACTTAATCATGACTTCTCAAATTAGACCTGTTGACCTGTTATCTCAGGATATTTGTCCCTCCAGTCCTGGACAAAGACAGGAACTGGTAGTTTTCAGGACTGTAACTGTGTTCACAGGGGTTCTTGGATAAGGGAAGAGATGAGGATTTGACTCCATGTTTCAGAAGGCTTGGTTTATTATTTTATGATATATATTACATTAAAACTATACTAAAAGAATAGAAGAAAGGATTTCATCAGAAGGCTAGCAAAGAATAGAATAGGAAAGAAGAATGATAAAGGCTTGTGGCTCGGGCTCTCTGTCCGAGCCAGCTGACTGTGATTGGCCATTAATTACAAACATCCAACATGGGCCAATCACAGATGCACCTGTTGCATTCCACAGCAGCAGATAACCATTGTTTACATTTTGTTCCTGAGGTCTCTCAGCTTCTCAGGAAGAAAAATCCTCAGGAAAAGATTTTCCATAAAAGATGTCTGCGACACAGGACCAGATGAGAGCATTCATATTTGCCATAAAACTGCCTTGTAATTATATTGGGAAATGCTCTAGAAACTTGGGGTTGGGGTTTTTCATTGTTTTTTTAGTTTGCTGGGTTTTTTTTAAGCAATGTGCAAACAGTTTTGTCAGCTGATTTTATTTGCTCAGATAATTCCTACAGACCTTGGGAAGAAGACCACAGGACTGAGGGGTTGGAGGCAATGGAGTTAATCAAACAAATTTGCTGCTGTCCAAGGTTCTGGTTGAAAAAGGCAGGAGAGCATCATGGTGAGCAGTCATGGGGAGCTGGGGTATGATAGATAAAAGTGCTATCTGCTGAATATTCTTACAGGAAAACACAGCTAGTGAATGGAAGTCTACTGGTCCATTTCTTTAGAAATGTCTTTATTTATGGCTCTCATTGGACTCTCCTTAAGCTCAGTTTCCTATACTTAGCAGTAGTTTCTGTACTTGGAGACCTGGGGATGTCTGCTGGTAATAATTATGGAAACTATCCTCAAGAAAAGGTTTTTCCTTTTCTTTCTCTTTCTCAAATTTGAAGCCAAGTCCTGTACTTGCCTTAACCTGCTGTTCTATGGTGGTTAATAGATCTGCACCAATTTATTCCAACTATAAATTTATCTGTTCTTCATTTTGCACCAGATGCTCCATGTGAACCTATCAAGCCGTATGGAGTCACAGCTCACAAATGGCTATTGTTTAGAAAATTCACAAATACTATTTGAGTCTCTTAAAATATAATTTTATATATTATACATCCATCCTGGCTGGATGACTTCTAAATAAAGCACTTTTCAAGAGGCCTCACAAGCAATTCTCACAGATCCTTGTGCAAATCAAAGAGCATGTTTTACATTTCATTGTTTTCAATCAGTTTTGTGAACAAGGTATCAGGCCTAGTGAAATTATACAGGGATGTGGGTTCAATGGAATTAATCAATAGCTTGTATTTAAATTCATCTTTATAGATGTCATTTTTTCATTACCTCTAAAAAAGAGCCACAATCAGATGTTCGTTTTTGAAGTACAGCTTATAGTAACAACAGGCATAACACAGCCCAGAGAGGAAGTTAGGATAGGTTGATATGTACTATTTCCTTTACTTGGGCAAGAATTCTAGCCAAAGTTGCTCAGAAGCTTGGATTTAAATTAGCAGCCAGATCTTGCTTTGACTCCTGTTTCAGAAAAGTGTAACATTAAACAGTTATAATTCAAAAAAGCTAGGGTGGGTTTATATTGGATATTGGGGAAAATGTCTTCAGCTGTAGGGTGAAACTTAGCTCTGAATTAGCCAACTTGCTGCTCAGTCACGTTTAACTACATTATACCTCAAGGTTAATATTCCACAGAGAGCAGAGCATGGGGCCCTTTTTGTGACCTAGTGACTCCAACGCACTTTTAATTTTTAACTCATTAGCTTCTGCTAATGTTTGCATGGGTTCTGCATCAGATTCAGCAGTTGCCTGAGGAGAAAAATAACTTCTAATTAAAGAAGAATCAATGATTTTTTCATTTTAGAGCAGTCCAGATGTAAGATCCAAGGGGCATCCAAACCATTTTCTCACTCCAAAAATATACTTCTCTCTAATTTCTTTGAGCAATTATGTCATTTTCTATTACTCCTCTGTGTGTGGCAAAAAAAGTGGGCTGGTAGTGAAAATGGGATAGGACAGAGGGAATTTGCATCTCTACCAAAACCTTACTGGGATGGGCACTAAGTCTTTGTGTTTCCCATACACTAGGCTGTTATCATTTTCCAAAAGAAAAAACCCAAATAAATTGCATTTTTAAATGGTACAAAACTGTAAGCAAGCACTGGGAAAGCCAAGCTTGCTAATCTCCACTAAAAACTTAATCGGCTTGTCTGGCAACTTTATTTATTTTCTCTGCTGGTTTCCAAGAGAAACCATATTAATCTCTTCCATTTAATTAAACTGAGTTTATATATTTAATTAATGGTTACCAGAGCTACTAAGTATTGCACAGAAGCAGTGGCAGTGTAACTTTAACTGTTTCCCCCTCCTCACTTGTTGTTTTACTGCTGAAGAATTCTGTTAAACCCACCTCAGAGCTTGAAGCAGGGAATAGGAAAACGTGGTGGTTGGAGGGACTATAATCTAATTATCTCTCTTCAGTCAGCCCCTTGGGTTAAAAGAAGAGCTGAGAGGAAGCCATGGCTAAAAACTCCACACTAAGGGTCATGCATAAAACTTCTGTAACTAAAATATCCAAGGATCTCAGAATGCTTAAAAGGAAGAACAAATTCTATATGTTGGAAATTTGCCCACTTATTTGCCCATTGCATATCTTGCATGCAGACATGTGGTTAAGCTCTGCAAAGAGGTAGTCCAGCCTCTGGGATAACATCTTTGATTTTACGGGATCATGCTGAAATTCCATCCTTCAGCTTGCATAAATAAAACCAAAGGTGAAAGAAAATGAGTCAGCTGTGGCTCTCCAGAGCATGTTCTGTGCTTTAGGGTCCATTCTGCTGATTTGGCACATCAAGGGGCCACCATCCCCTGATACTACATTCTCACAGCCCTGCCAGCAGGTGACTTTCAGGCGTCATCCAAATGTCCTTGACTGGGTGCAGGGTGGCCACAGCAACAGTGGGCACAGAAAGCCTGTCCCCAACCGGCTGAAATCATGTGGCATTCCTTGTGGTATCTCTGGTGGCTTCATGGCAAAAAAAAGAACCCCAAAAACCAGATAAAGATTACAAAAAAGAAGCAAAAATGCTCACATGTCACTGTAAACAATGAAGGAAATAAGGACAGAAGGAAAAAGATCCTCAGTTGGGAAAGCACACACTTTTTTTTTTTTGACCTGAAAGGCATTTATGTATGTCCAAACCTGTGGTACAAGTTCAGTCATAACTCTGGAAGGGGAAAAAGAATTTGAGCAAGTTTTCTCAAATTTATTCTTAACACATTTCTTTTCACAAAATAATGTAAAAGAACCTGTGGACTTTATTCCCATTAGCAGCATCTACCACCACTCCTTGTGCTCTCTTTGATCTCTTTTGCCACTACACATGTAATGATCCTTTGACTTTTCCAGAGATGTGCTGGTATCATCATAGAAACTGCAAGCTGATTCCCTGCAGAAATGCAAATATAAATGACCTGGTAATTTCAATCCCTATAAAAAAGACAAAACCCCTAATATAATTGCAAAAACACAAGCATGTGAACAGGCATCAAATTTAATCTCCACATTTAAAAAGTAATCATAGTCAGTGGGTTGTAACAAAATAAAATCTACACAAAAGCACTTGGATAGTGTTCTGTTGACTGAGTTTAAATGGTGTAGATGTTTTCTTAATAGCACTATAAACATTTGTCCAGCCCTTGCTCAGATTGTCAGCTGTGCTTTACCCTCTGTGGTCACTCACATATCTACAAAGTGGATGTAAATCTCCCCTGGATGGATTTTCACATCACTTTGCAGCAAAGCAGCACCATGAGGTGCAGAGTAACAGTGCAGAGCAGCTTGTGCTGTACAATAGCAATTCCTGCAGCAATCCTGTCAGTGAACTCCTGCTTCTGCAGCCACAAGGTGCTTTACATGAGCATGCCAGGGAGCATCTCTTACCATGTCACCCTTCCAGGGGCACCAGGGGAGATTAAACCCCTCTGCAGAGCAAGCCTGTGTGACAGGATGAGCCTTTCTCTTCCCTGAAGAGCACAATTGTCTGTTATTCATCCGCTCTCTTGAGATAAAAGAGATGAAAAAGCACTCTAAGAGAACAGCCAAGATACATGGAAGTTCAAAGCAGGAAAACTCAAAGTGCAACACACAGTTCAGTGGTGCAGGAATGTTTCCTTGTTATGAATTCTGGTTTATTTTCCAAGCAAAATGTCACTGTTTTGTTTTTGAAATCAGCTATGCAATTTCCAATCCTTTGCATTTCTATTGGGTAAAGTACCAGCATTCATAAATCCCCTGATACTTTATAAGGAAGAATGAATCTTTAGCAGGGTAGAGGGTGGAATTGGATATTGCTGCACTTTTTGGACAGATTTATGTCTAGGTCTATGAGGAAGGACAAGCTGCAGATTTTTAATATATTGCAGATTTTGATAAATTAAACATCACCACCTCTCTAAGGCAGAAAAATGTTGCTATGGGACACAAAATAAAACAATATGGACACTGGAACTTCCAAGGTAAAAAAAAGGAAGTTTAATTTCTGACTGTAACATTTATAGATTTTCAAAAGTAACAGAGGATTGGAGGATGACAGTGTCACCTCTCCAATGACACTGGACAAACTAACAGTCCATCAAATTTCTCCTCCTCCAGAAAAGAATGTAAACCAATAATTATTTACATAAAACTGCGTAAGAAAGTTTGTTACAAGAATGTAAACATCAGAGGGCTTAGAAGAACTGAGAAGAACAGGGCAACAGAAAAACATTGCTATTTTATGAGTTAGAAAGAGATCCAACATTTCTGCTTCAAAGCAGTGCTTTTCTAGCTTCACCTGGCTCTGCTTGTGACACAACTCAAGGCAGCTCTAGCTCTCAGAGATGGTTTCTCAGTGACCCTCACAGTCCTTCAAAGATGAGTCTTTGATTTTTCTAAGCTCTGTGCTTCTTGACATCTTTGTCTTTCCTTCTGCACGCTGCAAACTTAATCAGCAGGACTGCCTGCTGCACTCAGAGTGTTTGTTTAAAAAAAATGAAAATGTACTTACACTGCTGGGGTATATGAGTGGCAGAGGAAGCAGCAGAAGTGGAATGAGAACAACGAGCAGGAGATTTCTGGATTGGAGGATCTCCTTCATCACTGCCATGCTCCTTCTGGTGCCTTTCTTCTCCTTCATGTTCTTCTCTGGTTCCTCAGATATTCCAATTTTCATGCCACGTTTTCCTTCACCTGTGCCTGGATTTCCCTCAAAAAACTCTCACAATCTCATGTCCTATCCCCACAGCCACCTAAAATATCTTTCTTGCTTTATTTATTCTTCAATCTGTTGTTTTGAAAAGGTTTTTCAATTAAAAATACATTCAGTTTAGGTAGGGCTCACCAGCACATCCGAATTATTATCACACCATAACATGCAGAGGTTTGCAAGTTGGAGCATAGTGATCTTTTGACAAATTTTCTTTTTAATTCAGACTCACAGTTGTAGATGTGTTGTATCCTTATTCCCATGTCTTATAAAGTTTTTTCTTCCATCATCTAGTGGTGTTATTTCCTTTTTCATAAACCAGGCAAGATATGTTTTGAGCTGCTGCTTTTCCTCTTGTTTGATAGTCTGAAAATCTCAAACACAGCTGATTTTCTTCTGGACGATTACTGAACCAAACAATTTATTTTCCAAAGCATAGAAGTAAATTTTCAGGTACCTCTTCTTTAAAGAAAAGACCAACCCCCCCCTCCATTTGCAGGTCCTTCAGATTTTATTTCTTTGCTTCTATTTTCTATCTACCTTTACCCTACTTTTGCCCTGAGCTTGGAATTCACAGGGCAGTAATTCCAACATGGATTATACTTGATCTCAAGACAAACATTTGTTAAAAAGCTACAGGCAACTCTAATTCACCAATGAGGACTGCAGAAGGTAGAAGTTGCTCCACCCATTGTCCCAAACCCAGTCAGAACATTTGAGAAAATCAACAGCCTTCTGACATTCCTACAAATATATAAAAAGACCCTTTTTTAGGCTGCAGAACAGTTTGTTATTGTTGCAAGGTCCCTGTACTGATGATAAATAAATAATTGTTGTTTTCTGAACAGTATCTTTTGTCTTTGTGTTTCTTCCATCACAACCCTTGAATGTCACTAATTCAGAAGGCAGGGGCTGATCTCTGTACTGACTCCTGTGCCTCGAGTAACCACAGGGTTCCAAATCAAATTGAGAACTTTTTGACTTTCTGCTCTTGTCTTCTAGGGGAAAAAAACATTTCTCCAACTCTTATGTTATTAATGCTTTTTTTTTGTGGAGCAGAAAGCACTGGAGATTTAGGAGTGAACCCACTGGCTGGTTACATGCACCATCTGTAGACAGACAAATGTATATTTGCCCTGTGTCTCATGGGAAGAACACATCTAGGATTTTCCATGCCCCCCAAACTTGCTTGCCTGTCCTCTGCCAGAAATCTAAGATACAGTTATTAATTTCAGGGAGAAATCACCCTGCACATCAAACTCCTCTGCAAGGCTGCATTTGCCAGGTTTCCAGGACTCAGGGTCACAGAGGCATCACAGTCCAGTCTGGGGAGCTCAGTTTTTCACTGGAAACCTGGCAAATGCAGCCCTGCAGAGGAGTTTGATGTACAGGGTGAATTCTTCCTGAAATTAATAATTGTATCTTAGAGTTCTATATCTCAAACCTTCCATCAAGCAACAGAACCTTGAGACATTTCAGGTAAATTTAACAACTAGATCTGGAAAAAAAGGTATAGTTAATGTAAAGATTTTGGGTTGGCCGATACAGCTCAGGATCTCTTTTTTTCAATAGTTTCAGAGAAACTAAGTAAATAACAACAACAAAAAAAGTCTAAAGTGTTTATATAATGAAAATTTGTTTTATTTTAAATGGAAAAATTACAATCTTATTTTGTATTTTTATGACCCATAAGGTCAAAGGGTGGATAAAATGTGCCCTTTAGGGGTAATGGTTTTCTAACCTGCCCATAAAGAAGATTCAGTCCAAAGTGATAAGACAAAAATTAAGATAGAGAGAAGACAACCTACAGCTGCATCTTAAGCAATACTGAGGCAGGGAAGTGCCCTAAGCCAAGCGAACTTTCCTGAAGGCAGAGTGCTCTTTTCCACTTGAAGCCTGAAAAAAGGAGGCACCCTCATTTCTGTTTGTTATCTCCTTCAGAGGGAAGGGCTGTTCCCTCTTCTCTCCAGTACCATTGTTCTCATGCAGAGTTTCACAGTCTGAGAGAAGCAATTACTCACGCTGAAGTTGCAAAATAGTAAATCTACTGCTGGAATCAATACGATGCAAAGGCAAGGACTTTTATGTAGAATGTTTTTATTATTACATTGAGAGTCTCTGTTAAATTAACCTGGGCAGTCCAAGCACTTTCCCAAGGAATAAATCTTTTTCTTACATTACAAACAGTAAAAGAAGGAGGGAAACAAACTCATAAAACCTTTATTTTCTGTTGAGGACATAAATGTTTCAGTTACCAATTTGTAAGTACGGTAAGGGATGTATGCCATAGGGAATTATAAAATATTTAAAAATATCTGTAATTCTTTTTTATGGGATATTTTTTTATTAGTAAACTCTGCTGGGCAGTCCTGTTGTGGGGTGAGGAGCATGGCTGGGAGGTATTTCTCTGATTGGTGAGATAGTATTAATATTTGCTCTAGTTGCCTGATAGCAATTAATATTTGCTCTAGTTCTTGTGTTTTTGCAGATGGAGAGTAGCTGGCTGTGAGGCATTTCTGAATTGCCCTGGTTCCATTTATTAATTGCCCTGGTTCCACCACAGCCCTTCCAGCAAGTGGTGTTTCAGGGAGCCCAGAAGCAGAGCTGTAAAGGCAGTGTTGCACTCTGTGGCATTTCCCCTTCATGTGTTCACAAAGCATGGAAGAGGGGAATAAATCACAAGCAGATCATCAGAGTTAAAGCTGAGGGCTCAGAGGGCACGTGGGCGGGAAAGCAAGGCTGCTCTGGGGCTGCTGAGCTCTGTGTGTGCAAGCAGAGGAGACACAGAGGTTTGGGGCACACAGCTTTGTGCCTGAGGTTTGCAGTTTCCTTTGCCGTCTGCCAGACAGGCTTTGAGGATGGCCAACAAAATTCTCCAGGTATAAAAGTGTGCTTACACATTTGTGTGTCTAAATGAATGTGCACTCTCATACACACAAATCCAGAAACTCTTGGGAGAAACAAGACTGAGTCTGTCTTTTATAAGCCCTTTGTCCAGCTGCTAATGCCATGGCCAGACTGCCCCAAGGCTGCTGTGCCTCCCCAAACCCACAAACTGGGTTTGTTTGCCAAACCCAGTGCTCTGACTGCTTACACTGTGCTCTGGGTAGATTTTTTCAGCTCCAAGCCTTGCGAAACCCCTGTTAAGGGACACAGAAAAAAATTAATTGCTTTTGCTCAAGTGATGCAAAAGCAGTTAAACGTGATTCAGAACTTGGGCTGGAATCCTTAGGTATGTTTTAGTCTCAGGGATTTGTGATTTAGACCTGCATCCTTAATATATTATGCACTAGAAAAATAGCGAATGATGATATGAAAGGATGAAATAAATGTTCAGCTATTTTCCCATGGTCTGGAAGCAGAAGCGCCTCTAATATCAATAGAAAAACAGAGTTTGTATCTCCTGTGCACAAACATTCAGAGGTTTGATTTAGAAGAGTTTGGATTTTTGATAGCTAGTCACTCTTCTGACAGATTAGATCTCCTTTTTCTGTCTATTTTCCTTTCATGACTTTTTTGGGAATTCATTATAATTGGTTGCAGTAAGCATTTCTACAGTTTTTCCTTTGCTGGTCCCAAACTCATAATTTGCACCACTGAATTGGTAAATAGGCTTTTCTGCCAAGTGGTCAGATGCAATTGTTCACTGACTGAATGATTTGGGATTCTTCTACCTACTGAGCACTCATGTGCACACACATGCATGAACACAGACACACACACACACACACAAACACAAGGATACTGAAATGAATATACAATTTACTGTTAAAAAAAGAGAGCCACAGTGCCAAATTCAGCACCAGGTATGTTTTGATGCACCTTCCTCCCTTGCCTCAGTGGCATTCTGAAGCATAGGTTTAGATGACCTATGTTCAAGTGATAGAACCAGGAAAAATGTGTCATTATTAAATTAAATAGGGCTTTTGTCTTGCCTTGGATTCCAATGAGGACAAATACATGTTTCTTTCAAAAAAACCAAAACCAAAAACAAAAAGAAAAAAAACCAACCACAAAAAAAACCAACCAAACAAAAAAAAACAAGCAGCAGAAGCAAAGTCATGTGCAAATAATGAAAGAATCATTGCAGACTGTTTGGGAGGACAGCTCCAGGAAGCAGGGAATACGTTCACAGGCATTGTTTGCTGCTGGTCTTCACAATGCCCTTTGTCTTCTGAAAATGTTATTGCAATTAAACACTGGCTCAGCCAAATAAAGTGAATCAGAGGGTGCTTATTTATGAGAACATTTGGAATGGATAATATGTCGCATAATTTCTGAAGGCTGACGGTTATGAAAGCTCTTCCTTTTACAGCAGGCCTTCATCTCTGTGTCATATTCTTTTACTGGCCAGCAAAACATGAACTTCTTTACCCAGCTAGGAAAGCAGCAATATCCAGCATTTACACACCAGCATGTGAGCACAAGCACAGTATATTTATGTATTGCTTATAGGAAACCCAAAGGATGAATCAAGGCTTTGCCTGATCTGTCTGGGTGTGCACCAAACTGCCTCCTTTTCCTGTCACAGAAGGCGCCTCCAAACCAGCACAAAAATCGAATTCTCAGGGCTGAAGACGTTTTTCACCATTTAGCATGGAACTAGAAAGAGGACTCCACAAGAGGGAGCCAGAAAACGAAGAATCTCTCACGAAGCAGGCTATGAAACTCTTTACAGAATAAAGTGGTGGGCGTGCTACGAGGTGTCCTTCACCAGCCAGGGCACTGGCTGAGCTGCTGCTCCCCTTCCACTACGAGGGCTGCTTGCTGTATGACAGCATCAAGTCGTTCTTCAGGGCTTTGTAGAGGTTGACAAAGGACTCAGCCCAGGTGTCCTTCTGGTGCCCCTGGGACTGGGCGGCTCTGTAGGCCGTGTAGACCATGGTCAGCACTGTCCTCTCAAAGTCCTCCTTCTTGAGGACCCTGGGGTAGGAGGACAGCCTGCTGCTCAGCCTGCGGATCTCCGGGATGCTCTTGGGGATGATCTCGTTGCAGATGGTGTCAAACTCAGCAGCCTTCCTCAGGGAAGCCAGCTCCTCATCCTTGATGGAGATCCTCTGACCTTTGTCGATGTCGAGCTCAGCTAAAAGAAACTGGTACAAAATCAGAACACAGAAAGCTATTTATTTTCTCCAAGAGACTCTAGACAGAGTACATGTCAATTAACAACATGTCCTTGGGTCTTTAATTTTTGTCAAATGGGGACAGTTGCACTGTCTGGAGGTGGGGGAGACCAGAAAGTTGCTGTGTGCTCCCACTTTTCTGGTGAACTATCACACAGCCTTGATGCTGGGATGAATAAAAGTGACACAAAGTCAGATAGTGGATAACCCAATTATGGGCAGTACCCCCAGTCCTGGTTAAGGTTTAAGGAACCATATACTGAACCTCATAAAGCAGGACCACATCCTCCAGCGAGTTCTGTAACACTGGGTTCAGGAAGGCAGCTGAGGACCTCTTGAATCTCTGAGAAGCTGGGAAAAGCACAGCTGGAAAACAGCAATGGGAAAAGAGAGGTTCCATAAGGTGCCAGACAATGACAAGAAGCAGCACTTTTCAACAGTAGAATCAAATAAAAAAATGCCTCTTGCAAAATCTTTCTGTACAGAACGGCCTTTGGCTGTAAATTAAATGTCTGGCAAGGATTGCTTTGGCCTTGACTGACCAAGGATGGAGGTTAGCTGGATCCAGAGGGTGCCTAACACAAGGCGCTTTGTTACCCAAGCCTGGGACTCTGAGCTGCACCATCAGAGGTGAAAGGAATAATGATAATGGCAGCATTAACATTGTCTGAAATACAGGCCCTTTTCCTGGATCTGAAGGGGGAAATCAGTACTGATACTCAACCAAAACTACTTTATTTGGTCCATTCTTGTGACGGTGTTCACAGGGATCTTAGGATGAGGGAAGAGACATAGATCTGACTCCATGTTTCAGAAGGCTTGATTTATTATTTTATGATATATATCACATTAAAACTATACTAAAAGAATAGAAGACAAGGTTTCATCAGAAAGTTAGCTAAGCTAAGAAGAGAAAGGAATTATAACAACGGCAGCTGTCTCGGACCTTTGTCTGGACTGTGATTGGCCATTAATTAGAAACATCCAACATGGACCAATCACAGATGCACCTGTTGCATTCCACAGCAGCAGATAATCACTGTTTACATTCTGATCCTGAGGCCTCTCAGCTTCTCAGGAGGAAAAATCCTAAAGAAGGGATTTTTCATGAAAAGATGTCTGCAACATATTCTTCTACTGCCATTCTTCTGAGAGTCTACATTTCTCCTAGTTTCAATTGCCTAAAAGTTGATCTCTCCTTATTTATTAGAGACAGATCCACCAGAGAGTAACCAGCTCATCTGTCCTGGGCATTTGCACTTGGAAGGAGTGACTCACCCAGATGCCTGTGTCACTTCACTGAGCCTGTTACCAGCTTAGACAAGGCAGCTACATCCAGTGAGGTAATCCCAGCTTAGCGTGGCTTTAGTACTCTGCAGTGTAATAACTGGGAAAAAACAGAGCCTGCCACCATCAGGTAGCTGTTCAGCACTGTGAAGTGCACTGCACTGTCACAGGGAAATGAGACAGGAAACAGATGGACAGTCCCTGAACTCAGCACCCCAGTGAAATACAGCATGTGTGGAAGCAGTGACCTGGACAGTCCAGGGTACCGAAAACATCTGATGCTGCTTTAGAGAAGACCTAAATGCTCTGAGTTATTAACTAGGTTACAAACCATCCATGTACTGTTAAAAAGTCTAAATTACTTTCAGAGCAGAAGGGGAAAAACCTCTGTTTAATATTTTATTTGTATATTATTATCTGTATATTATTTTGATGTTTGAGTAACCATAATTTGAATTTGTTGGATTTTTTCTAATAGTCAGGAATGGGAAGGGTTTGTTTCTTTAACTAGTGCTTATGTGACTGTTGGTATGTTTCCCATAAACTTCACTTCTCAACTTTAACTCTGTTTGCCAATAGATAAATTTTGAAACCAGTCTAAGGAAAAAAGGAAAGAAATCCCCCAAATTTTGATAGGCGTTATGATTCCTCTTTCAAAATTAAGATTTTTTTTAGAGTTAAGAGTAACACGTAATAGAACATGCAGCTTAGTTTGAATTTTTGGAAGGTTTCAACCTGCCCTTCCTCTACCAGAATTCTTTTCCATGAAACATTTTTACTGAATCAATTTTGCCTGGTTTTGCCAAAGTTCTTGTGATGGATTTTGCACGCTGCCTGTAAAAAAACCTGAATGTCATTTGAAGCTCTCTCTTCTAGGCATGAAAAGAGAGAAGAGGAAGAGGAAGAGGAAAGGAAAGGAAAGGAAAGGAAAGGAAAGGAAAGGAAAGGAAAGGAAAGGAAAGGAAAGGAAAGGAAAAAAGAAAAAAAGTCTGGAGCAACTGTAATTATTTTATGAAAAAGCTGTCCCAACTCTCTGACTACATGGTTCATCAGACAATTTGCCTCCTTAGGGTTACCCAAGAAGATCATATATATGAATTTGAATTCTTCTAAATGCAGCCCTGCTTCCTGCACCATTGGCAACTGCTGACTTTGTTATAGTTTGGCTTGTTAATGATATTTAAATTCTAGTAGAGCAAGAAGAGAGAAACCAGAGCCTCAGGACCTTTATTATCCTGCATATGGAAAATGAATCATGATAATGCTAGGTATGAAGCAATTCCTACTTGATGATACAAAGGGTATTTTGGCCTTAAATTAGCTAGGGAAAAAGTATTTTGTTGAATTTCAACAAACATTCTGTAGTTAGATAGAGTAGTTAGGATGGGTTTCAGGCATAGCTGCTCCATCCCCGGTGTTTCCCTCTCTTGCTCAGAGCTTTGCTCAGGCACACTGGAGCTGCTCCATTTTTCACTTTTGACAATTCAAGGATGCAACTGAGTGCGTGTGAAGCACTTGAAACTTCAAGCACTAATTGCTGAGTAATTAAAAACTTTTATTACTGGGCAATTAAAACTCTAATTACTTAGCAGCTGGCAGAAATCCAGTTCATAATGATGACTATTCATTTTTATCCCTTTTAGCTTTTAGATGCCCTTTTGGTGGAAAACAGCCTCAGAGCATGGAGTACCTCTACATCTGCAGATGGTTTACATCTCAAATATCCCCTGAGCCATGGGAGAAGTGTCTGTGGCACCTTGCTTCAGTGCTGCCATGCATCTTGTCATCACAATGATTGCTTTTAAGCTTCAATCCAAGCAGAGATTCCCACCGTGGAGCTGAGCTGGGGGACACCAGCTTCAGCCCATCACCACTCACCCTGAAAAGCCTCAGCAAAGGACTCACCCAAAAATGAATGCCAGGCTATTGACTTGCTGAGTCACAACCTCAGGAAGAAGAAGGGTTTGTAAGGAGATTCAAAGGGACAAGGACTTGGGGTACTCTGTGATGAGAAGGGATTTTAATGTGTATCAGAAGCACGCCAGCCTCTGTAGCACTGACTCCCTCGTCTCATTATCTCGTTCCCAAAACATATTAAAGTTTGTTACAGTTCTTAGAGACTGTAGTTAGAAAGTCTTTCAGTGCTCGTTTGTATTTGTCATGGTTATCTGATTTTCCTGATCTGCATTTTGTTCAGTCCTTCCCTCTCTCTTCCTTCCTGCTCAGTAGTCAAATCCTTCCACCATCACTCCCTCCACAGTCCTCTCCATGAATTCACGAGTTCCTCCAAGTCTGTATGAACACTACTCTGATTTTCATTGTACTGACTTAACTCATGTGTCAGCTAAGTACAAAAGCTGAGATACAGAAAGGTTTTAAGTCAGTTTCTGCATTTAATGATTGCAAATTCCACTTGAAGCTTTTTTGCTGACTTTTACTTCTTCCTGCATTTACTTCCATCTCTGACATGAGTTGTCTGGGGACATCAAAAAACAGTAGCAGGATTTATAACCCTTTACTAATTTCTTTTTCAAGGCACTTCTCTATAAAGCTCTTAAGAAACTGGAGATGCAGAATTTATGTTATTGCATGATTTTATGTTCCTATTGCAGCCAATTCATTTCAATGGAATGAACATCTAAGGAGCAGAGATTCCCAATTAGTATTGACAGAGAAAGCCAGTGAAGTCAGTGGAGAGTCTCCAATTGATTTATTGTTTTTATTTCTCTTACAAATGTGTTAAGACATCTCCAATGTAGATATGGGTGCTTCTGTCCCAAGGGCTGATCAGTCATGTAACAAAAAACTTATGATTTGCAGAGACAAGTGACGAAAAATAAGCTTTTCATTGTCCTTGCTGAAAACATTTCTATTGTATATCTATATATAACTGCTCATCCTCTTCCAAATCCCTTCTGCAGAGGGGCCTTGGGAGTTCTGCCTTGCTGCCTGCTCAGGGCTCAGGGCTGGATCAGAGAGAGCAGCACATCTGAGCACATCCATCCCCTCCAGGCCCTCCTGCCTGGCCCTGCATGGCCTGGAGTGCATCACTGCCTCCAGGCAGCCCACACCTCTCCTGATAAGGATGGTTAAAAGTGCCCTTCAAAACTGGCACAGAAATCTCCATTTTCTTCTGGCTGCAGGAGCCCATCCAGCCTCCTACTGCTCTGCTGACTCAGTTCCACAATTCCACTCTCTGACTCAATTCCACTCTCCGTCCAGACTACCCAGGCTCTTAAAAAAAAACAAAACCAAAAAAGCTTGCCAACTCATTGACCTGCTTCTAACCACTTAGCTAAAGCATCTTCATGGCTTAAACAAAACATCGCATTTGAGGCTGACAATAGCCTCATTTTAAAGATGTTTTCATCTCTCTCAAGAGATTCTGCCAGAATCTCCTGCACTTCATTAGCTGTGTGGTAAATATTTGTGATCCTCTCCCAGGTTTTCCCTGCAGTTTGATTGGTGAGGGTACAGATGTTTAGTTTTGCTTTCCAGTCCGTGCATCTGTTCATTATTTCCCAGTTGTTTCCTGTGCTGTGTTTGCTCCATAAGCACAGAGCATAGCTGCAGGAGTTCTCAGTTATTTGTGCATCATCAATGCCCTTTCCTTCCCCTATGAAAAGGTGTGAAGCACAATTTGGGACCGGTGCAGAGCATTGCTCCAAAGCAAGTACAGCTCCCCAGGGCTCCATGGCATGAACAGTTTAATTGGGGTTATGACTCAGAAGGAATGATTTGGATTGCTATCAGAGGCATGGGAAAGAGTTATTGCTTCACAAGGACACCTTTCATGAAGGACAGGAGGAGCACAGGAGCAAGAAGGACTTCATTCTTTAAGATGGATTCAAATTTTTGCCAAAGAAAAGAAACAAAACTCAGCGTTGTCCATAAAGTGATTGTATAGGCAGATACATCAGCCATTATAATTAATGCCATGCAAAAAATGATGAGTGGTCCAGGCTGACTGAATCCATTTTATTGCAGAGACTGCTGGGCAGTTCCTAGAAGCTGTTGTTTCGGATTTTAGGGCAAATGCCTGAAATGCTCACAAGAGGATTCTTTACTGTGTGGGCGACTGCACTCTGGAGCGGATTGTCCAGAGGGGTTGAGGAATCCCCTGCACTGGAGATATTTAAAATTGTCTGAACACAATCCTGTGCCATGTGCCAGAGAGGTGGCACCAGGTGACCCACTGACCCTCCCAACCTGGCCCTGGATCTTTCTGGAATCATCTTTCTGGATGATTCCATAACTGTGTGTGGGAAGCAAAGGTTTGAGCTCTCCTTGCCCAGGCTGTGCAGAAGAGAAGAGGACATGAGTGTCAAAGTTTGCATACACTTGAAAAAAGCTTTTGTCTTATGTTTCTCTTTGATAACCTTGCTTCTGAGGACTTGCACACAGACCAGAAGTATCTTTTATACATAAAGAATTTTATTTCTGCCTAATGACACTTTGGTGAGTCCATGCTGAGTTACTTCATTTGAATTGTTACTCCAGTGGGAGTAACAACTCACTATTCCCTATTTGCTGCCTCAGGCTAACAGGGAATTACCCTTGAAAATACCTTGAAAATGCCACCTTTACCCATCTGCAGTGGTGTCAAAAGCTTCACTTACACCAGGGTGGGGTGATGTTAACCTGTGACAGGTGTGTTAGGCAGTGAAAGTGGTAATGTAAATCACAAAAAGGGCAGCATTATTAAAGGATTAATGTGTTTTATGCATTTTATTCCTTGTCCTGTGCTTGGCTCATCCCCAGAACATAAGCTTTGGCTACACTCCCCGTCTTGTTTTGCCTTTCTGTATCAAAACTGCTATATTAGAAATCATTGAACACTTTGTCCCAGTGCAGGAGAAATCGGCAGACTGGGGATTTGTAGGAAGAATAAGAGGAATAAAATAGGGGGAATCACATACAAAATCCTAGAGAGACAAGGAACAAAAATGCTGCAGTGCTACAGTTTAGCATCTGAAACTTGTGTCTGGATTTGCAGTTATTGACATAAGTAGCTTCTTTGACAAGTGCAATGCAAGGACTTTTATCCAACTTTGATACATTTAAATCTCCATCATTGGGGGATTAAATCCCAATACCCCTTAGGAGAACACAGCAGTAGGATGGAGAAAACATTTTAATTACGAAACAACATGAATTAGCACATGTTTAAAAGCAGCTACCAAGAGAATATGCCTCTTTTTGCCCTCAGTTCATATCCTTGCTATCTTAGCTCCTAAGGCTAAACTTAATTCATTGCTGTTGACTAAAAGTGGGAATAGACATTAGCATCATATTTAGTTATTAAGAAAAAAGATATGTTTAAATGAAAGGCTTTGGCTTGAAGAGTTTTGTTAATAAGGATGTAGGAAGTAGATCTCCCTACAAAAGTTGTCAACAGGCAATACTGTTCTTATGAAAAAAAAACAACACCAAACTTTAAAACACTTAAAATTAATAGCAGATTGTATTTAATTCTATAGTGCAACATATTATCAGGTTTTTTTTCAAAGTAAGTTAGATTTTACTAGTTTATCTCCTTTTAAAGAAACAAACACATTCTGAAAGGGCGCCTCAGTTGCATAAAACAGAACCCATTCCTACCTAAAACTTCTGCCCTTCATAAATGACCTGAGATGTGAGAGATTGGATTGACAACAGAAGTCCCATTAAAAAAATAGAGTGGTAATAGCCTGCCTAGCTACTTGGCACGAGTAAGAATTGCAAAAGTGCATTAGAAAGACCAAAAAACCATTACGCTTGCAGAAATGGATATTGCTAGAGAAGAAAATGGTTTGCCTGAGCCTGTGTTTGTGAGAGGTGGAGGATATTTACATTCATGGCTTAAGTGAAATGGTTTCAAAGATATCACGAGCACCAACCAACTAAAATGGTCTGAGAATTTATTCCCTCATATGGAATTTCCATTATGCAGCATTTTCACCTGTTCCCAGGCTGAAACAATGTATGCTGTGTTATTTATTCTTCCCTTGGTGTGATAAGGAGGGGTGCCCACCTGGAATTATTTATGCTCATAAGAAAACACTCCAGTCAGCCAGGAGAGGCCTTTAATATGCTGGAGCAAAGTCACTGCAGAAGGTGTGAAGAGAAAAATGCACCCAGAGAAACTGAAGGAAAGAAGAAGTGAAATATATCATTTTCTTATCCTCCAGTTTGCTGCTACATTAGCACAAACTGGGACTAGACAATTGTAAAAACTGTGAAAGTGAAGGGCAGCAATAAAGGAAAGAAATATCAACTCTGCTCCACAGGTTTAACTCATAGGCAATAAATAATTGTGGTAACACAGTTAATTTCAGGCAGAGTCGGGAAATGGGCAAATACTTTTTCTTCCTGTCTTCATTGCAGAGCCACTTCTCCTTCCTGTATGTGTTGCTCACAATAGTTCAGATCCAAGGGAAGGACACCAAGCAGTCTTAATTAAACCCATTTGAAAAAGTTTCCTATTTCACATTTCCTAGTTTCCTACAAATGAATAGGCAAAGGGATACAACAATGCTCCAATCTACTTCCATTTCTCCCAGGAGGCAGCAGAGAAGGGAGTGAGTGAGGGAAGGAAGGAAGAAATACAAGAAATGCAGCAGGGTGTTTGTGCTTGGTGCTGAGCTGTGGGGAAACACCCCAGGAGCAGAATGAAGCAGCTGCCTCTGCTGTTGAGCAATGGAGAGAGAATAAAGGAAACCAGAGCTCTGCTTCCTAGGAAAAGACAGAACTGCAGCAGCTCCAAGCGCTTCCTGCATGGTGCTATTGCTGCTCTGGAAGGAAAGCCCTTCAACACTGTTACAGATGGATAATGAGATGATTGGCTCTCACAATTAAGGGATAACTATTGTGCGAATATTAAGAAAAGCCTTAGTGCTGTACAGTTATGTTATTGTAGTTTAGATGCCCTCTGTTCTCCCCACAGTTCCCTTTCCCCCTGTATTGTTGCCATCACACAGCCTGGGCTGTCCAGGACAGGTACAAAGAAGCTGCACAGGTGTCCCTGGCATGGGGCAGTGGGGAATGGAAAAGCTTGGGGGTGCTCAGGGGGGCAGCATGGCAGCACCTGACCTCCAATCCAGTGACAAGAAAGCATCTCCACTGAAAAATGGCAAAGAAGGGCTGACTGACAGACTTTGGGAGGGGCCAGGGCTGGCTAAGGCAACCCCAGGGGTATAAAAGGCTGAGCATCCCTCTTGAAGATGAACTGGCCATGTGGTGTGCATGAGGAGCAGTTCTCAGCTCTGCAACTTTTTCCTTATATAGTCCTTTTGTTGTATTTTTGTCAAGGTTTAATAACCCTATTTAAATTTTCAATGTGAACAGTTGTTTGTCACAGCACCAAATCACTCTCACCGGTTCTCTGCCCTTTTTATATCAACATCTCAGAGCCCAAAGGGGTGGGCTCAATCCTTGCACCACTTCCCAGGTGTGCATTTCCTCAAAGCTGAGTCACTAGGCATGCAGGAAAGGTATTCACTCAGTAGTTAAGAATGGCTGGGTTTCCTTTGTGTCTTGGCAGGCAGAGGTGACAGCTTGGCAGGGGTTTTGCTGAGCCTGACCTAATGGAGCTGTGGCTGCAAGGGGCAGCTCCTTCCCTCGGTGCTGACACTGCTTTGTATGGCCACACAGGCACCTAAGCCAGGAATCTGCCTGCTTGTGAATGAAGGGAAAAATCCAACAACAAAAAAAAATACAGTGGTAGCTTTCAGCTGTCTCACTTCACAACACATCTGCTACGCCAGCAGCGTTTCTACGTGTGAGAAACTCCCAGTGAGTGCAGTTGTGCTCTGTGCTTGCTGTAGCTGGTGATGATTCAAGTCCTCAGATGACCTAAGGATGGAAGTCAGCCCTGGGAGGAAAAGCAGAAGCCCTTCCTCATGCCTGCACACTCTTGATCTAACCACCAGATGGATAAGATCTTTTTTATGTTGATGGCCACCTCAACCTGCTAGAGGAGAGGGCTGGCTGCAAGACCATCAGCTGCCACTTATTCCTCTTCTATGCTTACAACCCACTGAGCTTTTAACTGAGGAAATTCAACTGGCATATTCAAAAGAATATGTAATATTTTTTTCCCCAGACTGGATGAAAATAAGCAAGGGTCCAGTTTTGGACCACAGACTAGCAGGGAGTAGTATGAAATTTTTTTCATGATCACATGACAGCTCACAAATGCCAGGGACCCTGGAATTGTTCACTTAAGCCATCTGTGAATGGTTTCACTAGCAAATAAATTCAAGTGTCTGACAGTGGGTCTAGGAGCAGTCTCTCTATTTTTATTTAATTCATGTATGAACTGCTTACACACATGAAACAACAAGGTACTCCTCATCCTCACTAAGTATGAGTATCACAGCTCAGAACTGAGGAGAAATAAACATTAGATTGACTATATCTTCTCACTCCAGTTGGAAACAACCAGAAATGTCTTCCCTTTTTCTTCAGATCCCCATCCTCATTGAAATAAATGGTTAGGAAGTGAGTACATAAATACCAGTTTTCTGCTTCCTCAGCTCTGGGATTTCACTTGCTCTTCAAAAGCAGGGAAATCCCAGCTGTCTTTCCAGCTGTTCATTGAGCTCCAAATGTCAGTGCACCTGCTGGGGTTTTCTTAATGACGTGAATATGTGCTGGGTGAGAGAGAGAATAGATCAGCCTTGCCCAGAAAACAAAAAGAATAGGGATACTGGGTCCTTTTTGTACAAAAATGTGTTATTTTTTGGAGGCAATGCCTTTTCAAACAATTGTATGATTTCTAGTAGCGTCAATAAAGGTAAGAAGTCTGAGAAAGGGACTCAAGACCTGAAGATGAATTTAGGTTTGTCTTGAAATAGACTGCTACAGCTGCTTTGCTACATAAGCAGAGCAGGAAGGATGCAAAGCTGGGCTGTATCCCTGCTGAGAGTCAGGGCAAACACATGCTTCTCCTGGAGAGGTGAGTGAGGATCAGCATGGGAAGACACCTATTCTGTCAAGTGCACACCTGTGTGCATGTCTGGGCCCCCTTATGTTAATGTCTGCATCTCTGTGGGAATAACGTTGAAATATTAGTGAAGCTCAAATATAATCCTCCACTAAACCTGATCAGGGGATTTCAATGTGGGCAGATGTGATGTTGTGCCAAGACAGTCTTTGTGATATTGCCATAAACATAGCATGGAAATATAATGAATGTAAAACAGGTTGGGTTTAGAGCTGCATCCCCCATTTCACAAACACACACATGGGATTTCCTTTTTACAAAGCTGACATTTTTCCAATCTTGTTGCTCCAGATTCTCCTAAAACCTGTCAATTTCGAGATCTTTCAGGTTTCAAGATCTGCTGAAATAAGGCTGAGACTGACATAAAACTGGATTCACCATTAAATACAGAAAGCCTTGCTAAAACCTGGAATGTTGCAAATTGTTTAAGGCTGCTGGACACTGGGTGAGATCCTCAGATGACCTGAGCTGGCACCAGCAGCCCTGTGATGCTGCTCTGCTGGCAGCCAGGCCACAGAGAACCCTGTGCTGTGAGAGACACAGAGGGATATGGGATCACAGAGGAGACAAGAACGGTAGAGTCAGGGTTACAGAAATCTTACAGCCAACAGAATAACCCAAGTATCCTGTTTCCTGAGGAGAGAGACCTCAAAGGCACAAAATGCTGAGAGCTGTGCCTGAAGTTGATGGAAATTCAAAACCTTTCTCAGTCCCTGCCCCTACAGGTGCCATCTCCCAGTGGCTCCCTGCCAATTTGTATTTGTATTTGATGTATTTGATTCAGTGCTCTTCTTCCTTAATGTACACCCTCCTCTGGAGCCATTTGAGCTGAACTTGTAAAATAGATTTTGGCTTATGGGAAAATAATGCAAGTAAATGTTTAAGGAAAAAATGACCTCATCTTCTAAATTTAGGATGAATAAATTTAGAGAAAGGGAGGAAGGCCTGATTTCCACGAAACTCTTTAGCATGCTGCTGACTGGAACCAGCTGGCAGTCAGTTCTTTGGTTTAACTCCTCTGTGTGTGAAGGCATTGTTATTATGGAGAAGCACTTTAATTAAGATGCTGTGATACTCATTGTAAATCTCATCCTGTTGTTTTCTACCTTTGGGCTTTCCCCTTGCTGGCTCAGAGACTCTGAGGCTTGCATAATGAAATGAGCTTGCTTAGCAAAGTTTTGCTGGTGTGTGGGTTACATCCTGCTAGGGAAAAATCTTCTGGTCCATCTGCTGTCTGTTGCTTTGGCCTACAGAATCACTCCTTGCCAAAGCTGGACTTCAGCATGTGAAAAATCTGCATGACAGATCTTCCTCAGCTTTTCAGTGATGGTGACCTCCCAGGTAAGCTTACAGACACCACCTGGTTATGAATATGAGATTGATGATATCTTACATCATCTTTATGTGGTTTCCTTTTGTCAAGTTAGGGTAATTATTGTCTGAGATGCTGGCACACAGAGGTCTTTTGTAGGGCTAGACTGACATCTAGTATGGCCACAAAATAAGGCAGGGACTACTTGTCTCCTTATTTATAATTCCAAATGCTACCCCCATTAATCTTCAAGTTCTGCTTTGACCTCTGAGTGTCAAGGATTAAGGATGGATGAAGGAGAACGAAAACTAACTTGTCATGGCTGAGCTCCCTGGATTAGTAGCTGTTAACCACTTTGGTGGGTTACAGAGACAGGCTGCCATAAGCCCCTGGTTTGTTGTGAAAGGAACGCTCAGAAGGTGATTTATAACTTTGCCTGAATAATACATATGTTAATTTGTCAGCAAAAGAACCCAGAGGGAAATGCACTAGGCTCAGTAAGGCACAGTTTGCTCCCAGCTGGAACTGCAGTGGGAAGGACTGGCACTCTTTTCCACCTCAGCAGGCAGACATCCAGGGGGTGATGAGCTCCAGCCTCAGGTCCAGCAGAGCATATATCATATCATGGTTGCTAGCATGAATTCAGCCAGGAGGGAAAAGCTCCTGAGGGAACATCTCAAGAGGGTGTGAAAAGCCAGCTGGGCATGTGTTCCAGATTGCAATGCAAGGTGTATCCATTACCATCTGTATGGCAGATTGTCTTTTGTCAAGTGGGCAGTTTGCCTTATCTCTCTCTCTGAGTGACCACAATCGCTCCTCCCTTGGGATGGGACATCTGCTGATAACAGACTATTGAATGTCACTGCATGACTGATAAGAACTACAACATCCCGCTGTGAGCTGCTCCGCCCAGAGGGAGGAGCCAAGCATTGCTACCCAGATATAATCCGGAGGTTTTTGAGACACCAACACGGCTTTCTCCACTGGATTTCCCAGAGGAACAGCTGCCTCTTCTTCCACTGGATCTTCAGAGGAAGAATCCATCCTTCTCTACAGATTCCCCCTGCTCCAACAGAACCACACCTGACACTCCAGGAGGACTGCAGCCACAATTCCAATGGGACTGCCATCAACACCCTGACCCACAGGGTGTCAGGTTGCGTTCTGACTCTGTCAGTGTTGTTCTAGTGTACTGCATTGTTTATCCTTTTATTTTTTTTTTCTTCCCTATTAAAGAACTGTTATTTACCGCTCCCATATTTTTTGCCTGAGAGCCCCCTAATTTAAAATCTATAGCAATTTGGAGGGGTGGGGAGGGTTTACATTCTCCATTTCAGGGGAGGCTCCTGCCTTCCTTAGCAGACTCCTGTCTTTCCAAACCAAGACAGCATGACACACGTTTCCATCTTTGACCATGAAAACAGAAAGGCAGTATTTAAGACATGTGACAAGTTGGTTACACTGCTGAATTTGTGCATGTAGAAAGGGAGCTCTTTGCCTTGATGGTAATATTTTACTTCAGTCCCTCTATGTTCCTTTGGAGAATCTAAGTACAGATGTTTTTTGGCTCTGTCATTCCCTTTGGCTGGAGCACACTGGCTGTGAGCAGCACACACAGGGAGTGGGGCTGACAGAACTGGGTGGTGATGGATTGATGGGCTATGGCACATGCAGTTAGTCATTCAGGCTTTGAAGGGCATCCAGAAATTCCCAGCAAGTGTCCAGCAGCCCGCTCCCAAAATACAGCTTGTGGCTAGGAAAGGAGCATCTTTCTAGGGAAACACAATTTGTTAGGGTATCCCTAACACTTGGGTATTTACCAGGCACATTCTTCAAAACAAGACTTCATCAGCTGAAGCCCACAGGACTTCCCTGCTGTGAACATGGAAAATGCAGCACCATGGCAGCTCTACTGCCCAGCCTGTGTCACTGCCCCATCTCTCTCAGTCCCTCTGCTAAACATCTCCATCCTGCTCTCTGCCTTCCTGCAGGATTCCTCCATCCCTACAATGCAGCAGTGCCCAGGCCTTAGCCAAGTGGCTGCTGGCCTCCCTCAGAACAGCAGGGTGGTTTTAGGGAGAGATCAGATGCTGTGATGCCCATTCGTTTCACCCTGGCTCTTCCCAGATGTTCTGTGTGCCAACAGGGCCTCATCATCATCATCATCATCATCATCATCATCATCATCATCATCATCATCCTCTCCTGCTAGAGACAGTGTCCCCTGCCACTTGGGCCTAACTGGGGCTGGTAGATCTGACTTTTGCTGATTGCATCTGATTCCTGATATGGGATAGCCCAGTGTGGAAAAATCTTTGGATACTTTTCTGTCCTCGTTCCTTTGTGAGGACCCAGCTGAGCTTTATGTTTGCTAAGTACAGGTCAAGGTACGGCAGCCCCTTTGAGTTCTGTTTATTAAAAACCTGGCAGTAGAAAGCAGCAGAACAAGTAGTGTATACATTTTTTATCATTAGACTATTACCTTCCAAAACTTTCTGCCAAATTGGCATGGTAATCTAGGAAAACAGAAGTTGCTGCAACTATGAAAAATAGATGGTTTCACTCAACACATGCTGTCCTATATTAGGAGGTCCACAAATAGTGTTTAACTGGAAATGGAGTTTGTTCAGTGCCAAGCCGTGAATAATTGCATAAATAAAAAATGAAGCATGTTTTAAATGTCTTTTATTTTAAAAGAGGGCTTTAAACATGAACACTTCTCTGAGACATAAAATCTGTGCTTAATAAATAAATTCAATAAACACTTTGTGTTTCTTCAGAGTCAAGCATAAACAAAACAGTAATGTTAATGCTGTGAGCATTATGAAAACCAGGGAGGAAATGGAGGGCTTTCAAAACTTCATCCATCCCTCCAGGGACTGATAGGGAGCTTGTGCAGTTGTGGTGCTGTTTTTATGACTGATGTTAATGGGAAATGCTGTAAAACTGCAAGATTCCTGCAGCTTCTGTGGAATAAAACCAGGCTGTTTCTTGGGCAGTGGCAAGAGTCTTTTTGCCTACATAGTGTAGAAGATCAAAGGGAGGGGTTAAAAAAAGTGAAGAAATCCTGACACACTGATGATTCAGTAGCAGTAATTTAATTTTTATACTGTGACTAGAGGTCAATTGCCCAGACTGGAAGCTCTCAGTATCCTGGTAGGATGAGAGCCTGTTGGGGACTAGAAGTAAATTTGAGTCCTGCTTACACCAGGAAAAGGCAGAGCTCCAAAGGAAAGCAACCGTTCCAAGAGGCTGAGAGGCAGATGGGTAAGATGGAGACCAGCTGTGGCACATGGGCATCTGCTGAAGTGTGGGTTCAAATGAGGATGCATGATGTGGTGACAAAGGAGACAATGCTATTCTAATCTTGATGTGGTACACTTTAGTATTTCCCATCCATATTCATATATTTTCTCTCTCTTTGCACCTTTCTTTTATCTCCATTTTTCCTCTCTTTTCCACTATTTTCATTTTCACCTCCACCCTTTTCTTTCTCAGCATATCTGTCCTTTGCCTTTGCCTCTGTTTCCCTCTCTGTGGCTCAAAGAATCCCTGCCAGATTGGAAAGCCTTTGCTCTTCCCAAGACAGAGATCAGAAGCATCAAGGTCATTTTTATGGCACACCACCACCTGCCAAATTGATGGAGATGATTAAATCCCAATGTTTGGGCTTGCAGCAGATATCCACATCCACTCCCTGCTCTCTTTACAATTAGGCAGAACCAGTCTGAAGTGTTTTGCTTCCCCTGTGTCAGGCAGGTGCCACAGAAGCTCCCATGAGTTTGGGTCACCAAGGTGAGACTGAATCACAGCATTGTCCTTCCACTGCCCCATTTCCTCCCAAATAACCTCTGAGCACTCAACAACTTATTTTTCCCTTTCTCAGCATCTTTTTTTCAGCTACCCACCTGGCTCCTCCTGAGCAGAGGGACACTCAGTGGTTTGGAGCCTTGCTCCTGGCTGCTGACCTGGATTCCCTGTGGCCAGGGAGGAATTTCCAGAGGACCAGTGGTATGCAGGCTGCTCTCAGGGGAACTGGGGGGCTGCCAAACCCAACCAGCAAACTGAGCCAGGAAAGGCCTCACATATGCTTTCACCAGAGGAAAGGAATGCTTGTGGAAACTGGGAGTAGTGGAGCTTTTTTAACTTTGCATCTCTCCTCCTCCCACTCTCAGCCTCCAGCCCGGCTCTGAGCCTGTGCTGTAACAAGCCCTGGGACAGGAGAGAAGGGCACACAGGTTATTGCTGCAGCCTGAGCACCTCAGGGAGGGTGAACTGGCTGAGGACCAGGCCTGGCAACACCACAGTCTGTGCTGCACATTGGGGCTGGTTTCATGTATCTGGATGAGCAAGCATGCTGCAGGGGATATATAATAAAGCTGCCATTGCAACTCCCAAATTAAACACAATTTGGGTCTAATGAGAGAGAGGCACAACAGAGACACATAGGATCCCTGCACTGACTTTCTTCCCTTCCAGTTAGAGGGAAAACCCCAGAGATAACAGCCACCTTGGGGTTTTTGGTTTGTGTTAAATAACAAGTGTCATTTGCTGCTTATTCTCAAGCTGCCTTTTTTTTTTTTTTTATTTTAATGATGCTCTGTGGCATTCACATTCTCTGAAAAATCCCTTTGCCCAGGATTTTTCTCCTGGGAAGCTGCGAAGCCTCAGAGAAAAATGAAAACAATCCTTATCTCATTTGCTTCTCCTGTGTTGTGCTCATGTGGAATGTGTTTGGAAATTGTTTATCCAACAGGAGATTGTTTCATTGGTTTCTGATGTGGGTTGTTTTCACTCATTGGCCAATCAGGGCCAAGCTGTGTCGGGGCTCTGGAAAGAGTCACGAGTTTTCATTATTATCGTTTTAGCATTCTGTAAGTATCCTTTCTGTACTCTTTACTATAGTTTAGTATCGTATTCCTTAATATAATGTAGTATCATTAAAAAATAAATTAGCCTTCTGAGAACATGGAATCAGATTATTCATTCCTTCCTTCATCAGGGCACCCCATAAATGCAATAATGCTTTGATACATTTCCCCCTCTGCTTCCCAGCTCCTGCTCTCTGTACAGCTGACCCTGCATCTCCTTCACCCATGCCAGTGCCATTTTGCTGATAAACCCTTTAAATGACAAATGCCTGCTTTGGGCTGGAAGATTTTTAAAAGGCAAGGAGACAAAATTTCAAGTAATGAATTGTGACCTCACTCCTGAGAGCAGAAAGAACTACTGTTGACTTTGTCATGCTGGTTTGCACACTGAAGTGCTTTTAAAGTTAAAGCAAGGGCCAGGTTTGTGCCCTTCAAACCACGACACTCCCAGAGCTCCCTGTTTTGCTGCAGCCAGGTCCATGGACCCAGCTGGCTTCTCTGCATCCTGGATGGACTCAGCTCCCCTCAGCAGAGCCCTGGGCTGCAGGAGATTCACAGAGCCCTGTGCCTGTGGGCAATCACCAGTTCCTCCTCCTGGGTTTATCCTGTGGGTCCTGCCCTGCCTTGAACCCAGGCACAGGCACTGCTGCAGAGTTAATTGCTGCCCCACTCAGTTCTTTAGCTCAGCAATTTACATCTTGCCTGTCACCAGCTGAACAATCAGAGCCTCTGCAGCCTGGTGAAGTTCATTAAGGCCTGCTGGCTTCCCTTTCAATTAGATTGTACCATTCAGTGCTTCTGACAGGATTCCTTTCTGCCTGAGAAGTCATTACACTCCTGCTGGATTTGGCATGATCCACCCCAGGAAAACAAGAAAAAGCACTTTGTGCTTCAGAAACAGAATTAAAAAATAAAATAACCACAGCTATTAACAATACACAGGACTAAACACACACACAGCCATCCTGAAGAGATCTGGGGCAAGGCATTTAATGACTCTGTGCCTCACAACAAAAAAGGATGCTAATATTTCCTCTCCTTAATTACACTAAAAGTTCTCTGGAGAAGGAAAGATTCTTTTTTATTCTGTGTGTTTGCATAATGCCAGGTGTAGGAGTGTATTTTTTCCTGATGGAGTGACAAAACTATTCTTTGTCCCCCTAAAAGGAAAGAAGCCTAAAAGTTGCTTTCCTTGATTAAGTGAAGACACTTTATAAGACTCAGAAGATTTCACCTCAAACTTAAGGATAGCTAATTAGACAAAAGCCCAAAAGCCTCACCTAGGCAATTTAATATAAAAAGAAGTGAACAAAGAAACAAATTGCTTTTGTAAAGTGTTTTACCAAAAACAAAAAGCTCTTACACCTAACTCAGTTTTTCTGCTTGTTATTTTGCCTTTTATTAAACCTTTTTGTTTCCAGCACTGCAACAGAAGCCATCCTGCTGATTTTTATGCCTCCAAAAGTAGCTAAACTATCTTAGGTGTGTTATAGACCTCCAAAAGCTTATTAAGCTCAAAGAATTTACTATAACAGCCAGGTACCATTGAGGGGTGTGAGCCCAGCATTTAAGGTAACCAGGAGGGGTCTCACAGTGTTTTACACTCTTTGCATGAGCTGTTTCATTCACCACAGAGCTGCCTCACCTCTGGATGAGAACACTGGCTGGCCCACAGGCACTAAGGGCAGTGAGGTGGTTGTTAGGAGTGAGGTGGAGGGAGATATTTCCAGGTGAAAGTGGAAGGATGAGCTTAAAGGGCAGGAGGTGCTTCCCAGATGGGCTTTGCTGGGGCAGGAGGAATTTGTGCAAACTGATCAAGATCCTAGCTCCACCCCTGGAACTGGGGCAAATGGATGTGACACTACAGCATGCAGGAATTCTGAGAAAGATGACCAAAGTGGCAGCAAATGTCTGTCTGATTTGGCAGTCCTGAGTACTGGGATGGAACTGGGATCACCAGTAAGATTATACAGGTGCCACTCTCAGCAAATAGATCTCATTTTGTCTAGGACATACCAAAGAGAAATACAGCTTTATTTCTTGTGTCTTCCTCTTGTTGTTTACTCAGGTTTCCTCAAAATTGTGTATTCTTGTCTCTTTTTAAGTTTTACTGTGTGAGCAGTAAGGTTTAGCCATTTTTTGGCTGCTTCCTTTGGTGAATAGTGTCTCAGAATCACTTATATCCTTCCTTCCTAACAGCATGACTGCTTTTAAAGAGTACAAAATCCATCTGTGATCTAAACTAAAATGTGAAAACTTCCATAATCTATCTTCCCTCTGATCTCATCAGAGCATATTTCCCCCAGAAGAGCTTGGAAACTTTAATTAATTTTTTTTTTAAGCATCCTTTACATGTCTTTCAAGTTCAGGTATCCACTGTGAATTCTGATTCAGGGATCATCCTCCATTTAGGTTAAATTAATTAAGTTTGGCCCTAAAGGAACATTTGGGGAATCAGGACGTGATAGAATGGATTTTGATTACAGTCACAGCCCTGCCTAACTGGATAGTTATCCTACCATGGTTAAAATCCATTCAGAGACTGTGATATTCCAGCTACCTTTGCAACACCAAGCAGCTTTACTAATAACTAGTGCAAAAAAATGAAAAACTTAAAACTAGTAAAAAAAAGTAAAAACTAAAGCAAAAAGTAAAACCTGAAAGTAAAAACTAGTAAAAATCCTCCCCAGACCTTCTTTAGGAGATGACTTCGTTTCCTCACAGACAGAGTTGCAATATTTGGTGCAGAAATAATTTTAATCAGGGGACTCCAGCCCACAAACATGCATTCCCAGGAACTGGTAAGACTCATGGAACAGACTCGGGGTAGGTGGGAAAAGCCCCTGCAGGAGATCAATCACCTTTTGCAGCTCCAGTGAGGTTGTTGGAATGGACCTAACAAGCAGGGAAATGGGGGCGATTGAGGCAGTTTTCCAAGTGATCACATGAGAGCCAGAGGAAAGGGAAATATTGCATTTTCCTCATAAGAAGTAATGTTCTTTTCACAGCCAGGCTTAGACCGAGTTGGTCCTGTTCCTTAGCATTTTGTCTCTTTCATTTGCACCGCACATTTTAAGAACTGGATAACAAAGTGTTTATAGAAATTAATGGAAATGTATAGAAATTAAAAGAAGTTGGATAGCTGTTACAATCTAAAAATTTCTGGTAGCTGGACCAGCTGATGTAACTTTTTTTTAAGCTTGGACCAGATCTCTGGAAACCTTGTCACATAGTTAATAACACTGACCATAACTTGGTTTACTGAAGGACCACTGGGTACCTCAGTGTGTATGTATTTGACCATTTTTGTTGCAATTACAGGCTGTGTTCAGACCACATGCCCCTTGCTCGTGCTCTCCAAGCCAAAAAAGTCACCCAAGAGTTACTGTCGGTGGTGGGATCCCAGAAGCTGCTCAAGCAGGGAGCGCCTGGCTGTAGGGATGAAATATGAGATGCAGCAGAGAAGAGAGGGAAATAGGAAGAAAAGGAGTGGGGATAAAGGGCATGCTCTAATTTCTGAGGCACTCAATCTTTGCACACACAGCAGAGACCACCAGCAACCAAATGAGCAGAGAGATTAGAACATATCAAACAGAGCTTCTTTACAAAAGTACTGGCTGGCTTCCTAGCAACTGTGGCATTCACATTTTCTGAAAAATCCCTTCATCCAGGATTTTTCTCCTGGGAAGCTGAGAAGCCTCAGAGAAATATGAAAACAATAATTATCTCATTTGCTTCTCCTGTGTTTTGTTCATGTGGAATGTGTTTGGAGATTGTCTACCCACAGGTGATTGTTCCATTGGATTCTGGTGTGGGTTGTTTCACTTAATGGCCAATTGGGGCCAAGCTGTGTTGGGACTCTGGGGAGAGTCACGAGTTTTCATGATTTTCTTGTTAACATTCTGCAAGTATCCTTTCTGTATTTTTAGTATAATTTAGTATAGCATTAATATAATATAGTACCATAAAATAATAAATTAGCCTTCTGAGAACATGGAGTCAGATTCATCATTCCTTCTTTCGTCTGGGGGCAATGCAAATACAATAAGCAACAGCCACTCTCTCTTACTCTTTTACACTTCTACACAGTCTCCCCTCTCCTGGCCCTGCAGAGCTGCCAGCCTGCTCAGGCTAAGCCCACGAGCACAAATACCAGGCCAAAGTTGCTCAGGCAGCAGCTGCTCCATCACCAAACCCACAAACTGAGCTCCAACCACACCAAATACTGAGAGTCTGCAATGTTGTGGGGAAATTAAAGAGGATGGACCTTCTGTTCTTTCAAGCAATTCCTTCTGAAGACAACCTTTAAGGAGAGCAGACTGTTCCCCTGGCGCTCTCAAACAGCCATTTCACTCTCACCAGCCACTAGAGACTGGGTAGAAAATAATGCACATGGACCAGAGAGATCTGATGGGACTGTAGTGAGGCTTTTGAGGAATGTAAGGAACAGCACAAAAACTCCCCAAAAGCATGAGACCTCTGTGGTGCTGGTATATCCTTTTGCCACTGATGGGTGAAAAGCATTCTACCTTCTTATTTTATGTTTTATTTTAACATTTCCTTTTCCAGCCTCCACTGAGGGGTGAACTCACCCTTGCAGCTGCTCCTGCACTGTCCTAAAGCCACAACCATAGAAAATCTGCATCTTCCCACCCTGAGCAAACACACAGCAAGAATGCTACTGTTTGTGTGTCCCATTTATTAGAATCAGGCAGCCTTTACAGCAAATAAACTCCTGCCAGCTGAGATGTGCCAGTAAGGATTGCCTTAGGGCTTCTCCTCAGGGAAGAGACAACTCTTGTAAGGCTCATAAGGCTGGCTTCTGCTCTCCAGTGGATTGGTACTTCTCAAAGTTTGATGGAAGCAACCAGCAAGCAGTGACACTGGTTGCCATGGCTTCATGGAAGGGTTTTTTGCTTATTTTTGTTGTTAAAACCCAGGATTTGTTCCTTGGTTTCTTCAGAAGAAACATCTCTTTAAATCTGGAATTCTTATTTGGAACCTGAAGAATTTACATAATCTCACCTCTGCCATTGCATAGGGAATAATACTTAGTCAGTAGAGACTTTTAATTACCTTTTTTCTTTACCTTTTTTCCCTAGACAGGAGGTCCACAAAATCTGAGAGGATACTTCCATGCAGCTAAGCCTATAAAAGGCTCAAGGAAACTTGAGGTGATGACAAGAAAATTATTTCATCATCATTCAGGATCTTTTCTTTGTTATTTTAAACACACCCATGCTAGGGAGTAAGTTTTGCCTGTGACTTCTGGACCTGTATCCACAGCTCAGTTGAGGCAGGCTCAATTGAGAAGTGTGTGTGAGATTTTTAATGCAAAAGGCTGAGGCAGTTTAAGAAGAAAAAGGAATGAATAAAGCCCTCTGTTTTCCTGCCAGAAATGCTTTTCTTTTTTTCTTTTTTTTTCCCCACTCATTGATGCTTCCAAGCGAAGGGGAAAAGGAGTTCCCAGTCAGATGAACACAAGTGTGTTCATCTTTTCTCATGCCTGAGTTCTTCTTGAGCCAAAGCTTGAATGATTGGTTACAAGGGCTGCCCCAGTGCTTCCCATGGAAAAACGGCCAGAGCCAGACATTGTTGTATACAATATTGACTGCTCACTTCTGCTGCAAACAACAACTGCTGGCAAATAAAGCAAGGCCTTTGCCCTGCTGTTTGTAAACAATCTGGATGACAAGTCAACATGGAGATGACACACAGATCTGTCTTTCATTTCCCTCACACCAGATGCTGATCTGTCTTTGGGTTTTCACTGCAAAACTCAAATCAGGACTCGGATAAGGCTTAAATGACTGAAGTTTAACCTAAACAAGACTCAGTTGTCATTTGTGGAGGGAGGGAAGAGCTCTGAGTGTGCAGAAGAATATGTCATTGCTCAGTACTCAAATTTTATCCTAGGTTTCTAAGCAATTCAAAAATTAAGACAGTGCTTGGAACCTCTCAAGGTACTGCAGATTTGGTTGGGTTGACACACAGTTCAAGGGAGTGAAGGTTCAGTTACTGCTGAAGGAGTTGTGCCTCTAAAACATCTTTAGAGCAGAATAGTCCCAGCAGATGTGGAAAAGAAACCTGATTTCCTCCTCAGAAAATGCCTGCACACACTATTTGTGACAACTGAACTCCTTATCACAACAGGGAATGAATCTTCTTTTCCCTCTGAAGCCCCCAAAAATAAGTGCTAGAGCTTCCAGCTTGAAAAAAAAATCTGCTTTCCCAAAAGGCACAATATAGAGTTCTGATGTTTTTCTTTAAATATTCATGGTGATTAAAATTGAACTTTATTAGTTGCATTAATTCCTTTTAGGATTGTGATGTTGTTTAATTAAAATGAGTGTGTTAGCAAAAAGTGAAGGACGTCCTTAAACTGAATAGTGATTATTACATGAAATTGAACTCCTTTTTCTTAATTTTTTTTCCATTTCTTAGGCAATGTGACATCATTCTTCCAAAGGGTGGGGCTGTGGTTTTTTTTTTTTATTAATATATACAGATCTAGTTCTGATTTTCTCACATTTTTGTGTCACTCCTGGAACAGCAAATTCTTACTTACAGAATTACAGGATCTTTTGACAAATATTGGTGCTATTTCCAGCCTTATACCAGAAGAGAAAAGTGAGGTACATGCAGGTACAATGACTCATGCAATATCAGCCAAGAGTCTGATGAAAAAGTTGTGGAAAGAACCTGCCATGGTGAGACCCAGGTCAAAGCCCTGCCAGTGAGCTCCCACTAACAGGGATTTTTGAAAGGAATAATTAAGCATGGTAAGGAAAAATTAATCAGCCTGAGCTGGATTGTTTAGCTCTTCATTAATTCCCTCAACCGTTCCCTCTCCTACAAAATCAAAACCAAACCCAAATGTCAGACTGGACTGGTACCAGCTATGATGAGGAGACTGGAATAGGGAGGGAAGCATTTAAATGCTCTATTTTTTAGCAGGCTCTGGTTCCTTTAAATGTCTGTGAATCTCAATATCAGAACCAAAGAAATCTTTTGGGAGGCGTTTCCTTTCTCCACTTCCAGCAGCTCCCGAACCAGCGCCAAATACCGGAGGAGAGAATAAAACCAAAAAAGGGAAAGGACATCATCACTAGCTCTGAAGCAAGCATCTCCTGTGCCATCCAGCAGTCCCCAAACATTCCATAGGCTGCTGCCACGCTTTAAAAAAATTACAAATATGTCACAACTGTGTATTGTCACACTGGCAGCTGAAGCCTGATAAGACACCAGGTCACCTCCTCTGTGTCACCTGTGCTCCCCTGCCAGGGTAGGACAGCAGCATTCCCAGGCACCCTGCACAATCCAGGCATTCTTTGCTTTACTATTGCCAGGTATCTTCCTGCCAGAGCAGATTATGCCACCTGTGACAGGCTTTCACTTAAAGGTTTCATAAGCTATATTTTTTTTTTTTGTTAATGCAGGAGAAAAATTAGAAAGAAGAAGGGAAAAAGTGCAAGAATGTAATTGTGGTTCTTGGGCTATTTTATATAATTTTTTTAATAACAGAATACATATATCATTTTACCTTTTTGCACTTTTCATGTGTATTTTTTATTTATCTATATATTTTTAGCTGACCTGTTTAACGGAGAAAAAAAATTCCAGAGTTGGAGGGAAAAATTATAATTGCGTATATATATATATATGTGTATATATATATATAAAATATATATATACCTACATATATGTATAATGCAGCATAATTTGAGACCAAATCTACAACTCAAATTTTTCCCTTAAATAGTTTTTCAGGTTGAAATCTTACCTCTGCTCCATCTGTGGGTCACAGTGGCATAAGCACTGCAATAGAACAGCAGCAGCACCAGAGTCTTCCAAAGCATCCTTCTCTTTAAAATACGTATGTCTAGCTGTACAGTAGCTTTTTTTTTATTTTCCCAGCTCCTTTCTTTTCAGGAATAAATGATGGCTTTTCCTCTCCCCCTCCCCCTTTGCAGAAGAACCTGCCTGTTCTTCTGAGTGGAGCTGAAGTCAGCGCACAGCTCCTCTCCCAAACCAAGTCTCCTCGGGATCAGGAAACTTACTTTCACAGACAGACTTTGTTTTTATCCACATCTGGAATGACTCATAGTGCATGTGAGTTTGCTGGCAGCTGGGTGAATAAATATCATTACATTTTTGCAGTTGAGTTTCATTTGTTATATGGGCCAGTTGGAATTTATTTTCGTCCAATAAACAGCCACAAGAAGCTTCATTAAAAGGGACTCTGGAATTGTAGCTACTCCTCTGTGACACAGGGGGCTTCACACTCACTAACCCCTGTCCCAGGCCAATCCCTCCCCTGGAATGATGGACAGCTGCCCTCAGACACTGCAGTCAGGGAGTGGGGCATGAGCTCTGCAAGAACATTTTGCTACTGTGATTCACATAATCACTCCTTTATTAAGAACATACCATGCTGCCTTTAGATTTCAGTTCTAGGCAAGACAGCTCCTGGCATTTTCCTCCATTTGGCCACTATGGATGACAGAAAGGTCCAAATCTTTAACTGTCTCTCCCCAGTGGAACTTTGAGGAACACTGAACAACCCTAAGGACAGGCTACATCAGCCAGGCTGAATGCCTTCACATTCAGCTGAGAAAAATAAAGGCTGAAGCTGAGAAAAATAAAAGGCTACTGATAGACATCTCCTGGCTGATGTTGGTGCCAAGGAACACAACTCTGGGAGGGTCTATCCCAGGCTGACTCAGCATGGAGGAAGCTGCAGGTATCTGCTGTCCCTGACACAGCTCCAGCAGCATCATGGGGTGCATTTTGGGAATACAGCACCAAAATAACAGCAGGCTGAGGTGTGTTGGAACAAACTGATGAAAAATAGGAATACAAGGAGTATTTACAAAACCAAGGGGTAGGGGATACTCCATTTGGTACCTAGAAGTGATGAGTCTAATTCTCTTTTTTTATGGGTGAGAGTAAGTCAGCAACAAATCCACAGGCATCCATGAATTTATGCCGGTGTAAAACTGGCACATAAGAAAGGAGACTGCAGCTCAGAAGGTATAAATAGAAGGATTAAGGGAAAGGATCAAGAGCTGGAATGACAGAGGGCACTGTGGCTCAGGATTAATGTGCACTGGCAGGAAGGCATGGAGAAAACCTGTTAAACTCCTGTGTGCCTGATGCCAACATCTGGCCTTAGCCTCAGTCCCCTCATTCCTGCCTGTCCCAGCTGAAACACCAACTGTAGAGGAAGGAGGAGGGTCAAATGAGGTTGTCTTGCTCAAGGCAGTTCCACTTCTTTTCCTACATGCACAGATTTTCCTATGCTCAGACTGCCCCAGGTTACTCCCACATGAACAGCACATGAATGCAGGACAGTATTTTACATGCCAGGGAGATGACAAAAGGGGCAATTCAAGTGGAGGGTGGCTCAGCAGCTCTCTCTATGTACACTGCTGTTACCATGGCATATGAGGGGTGGGTCTGAATGCAGGGTTAAATTTAGGTGTGGGCTCACTCCTGTGTCTGTCCAGAAATTACAGAGCTGGAGGAAACTGAGCTCTGTCTTCCCTAGAGAGGGGGAGAGAGAAAGAGAAAGGATTATTTGTACTTTATTCAGGTCATTTAGGATAGGATGAGTTGTTCTTTAAGGAGGTAGACTCAGCCATCAGCTTGCCCAGTTCTGAGGTGATGTGTATCATCTTTTCATAAAAGATGTCACAGACATCTTTTATGAAAAATCCTTTCCTTAGGATTTTTCCTCCTTAGAAGCTGAGGCCTCAGGAACAAAATGCAAACAATGATTATCTGCTGCTGTGGAATGCAACAGGTGCATCTGTGATTGGTCTCATGTGGTTGTTTCTAATTAATGGCCAACCACAGCCCAGCTGTCTGGACTGTCTGTCCGAGACAGAAGCTTTTGTTATCATTCTTTCCTATTCTATTCTTAGCCAGCCTTCTGATGAAATCCTTTCTTCTATTCTTTTAGTATAGTTCTAATATAATATATATCATAAAATAATAAATTAGCCTTCTGAAACATGGAGTCAGATCCTTGTCTCTTCCCTTATCCTAAGACCCCTGTGAACACGGTCACAGGATGATCTTGATGCCAGTATGGTCTGGGAACAAGGTGTTTCAAAGTCAGGTAACCAAGGGAGGCACACTGCAGGCTTGAGAAAAGGAAGAAAATTATGAGAGAACCTAAAATCCTGTGGGGTGACAAAGGAACATCTTTACAGCATTATTTGGAGTGTGGATGGAAACTTCTGAGGTGCTGTATCATGTAATTTCTTACATTTAAGGTAACAACAGCTGATAAAAGAGGATTAAGGGGGTCAGAAAGGCTGTATCCCCCTTAAACCAGAATCAGAGCCCTGCTCTAGAGAGAGCCCTTTGGAATGGCTCTCTCTTCTGGCTGGCAGCAATCGGACACTTGCCCTGTTTTTTAATTGTCACTGCTTTATGTATGCAGCCTAGAAAGGTTGAGAAGAGTCCCAGGAATTTCCTTGCCTGATTTCCCCCCTACTTCCAGCCCCTGGAGCAAGGATCCTGGGAGCAATGGAGGAGCTGCAGCTGAGACAGAAGAGGTGTCTGGTAAAACAGACATATAGATCAAAGGGACATGAGAGTATGAAATTATTACTGAGCTCTCCTTTTCCACGCTCTGGAGATGTTGCTCTGAAGTTACATAATATATATATTTTTAATTGTTATTTATTTCTCCCTAATCTGAGTCTGGCTACAGAATCCTCCTCTCCAGCTGCCTCTTCCTCATCTGAGCTCAAACAATCTCTACCCACATCCCACCCAGCAGTGCAGTCTTCAGGCACTACAGCTTTGAGTGTCTCCCTGCATGTACCCCAAATTTCTCTGTAAGACTGTGAATGATGCTCTCACATCTGTTTTCTTACAGGAAATTCAGCAGCTGTAAATACAGGAGGCCCACAGAAAATAAAGAATGCTTTCTCTGTAGCACCTCCTCAAGAAGTGAAAATGTCCCTTCCTCCCCTCCTTAAAACTTTTAAATATTTTTCTCTCTTATATGGATATATACACACACACACACACAAAGAGTCCAAGCCTCCCTACTAAAAAACCCTCCAGAGGAAGCCAGGAAATAAATCTTTCAAGCATCCTCAAGGCACTTCAACTGTATAACTCCTATTCATCTCATGACTATATTTTATTAGATAGTTGCTCAATTTCAGCTCAAGGCAGTTCCTGTCTATGCTGGAGGTTTGAATCACTGCAACTATAATGAATGCTGAAGTAGGGTAGAAATCCTTGCTATTTATAAATATTAACCATTGCTTTGGAAGTATGAACAGGGGAGGTTTAGAGTGCAGAATTCATCCTGAAGATGCGCCCAGAAGGAGAAGGTGCCATGTGCCGCAGCCAGGAGGCTCAGGGCTGGTGCCTGGACAATATTTGGGTTTTTAATCAGTGTAGTGCTAGACTTCAGTGTCACAGTTATGTAAGGTGAATATTTGTGTTTTACCAAGTCTCACAAATTCAGGTGTTGGGTCTGCAAGTCCTCTGGTGCTCCCAGTACCTGTGAGACCTCTCAGGCCCAGGGAAGGTGTGACTGCTGCCCCTGGCAGCCTTTTTGAGGTGAAAATGGACATTTCTGTAACTGCAATGACCAGATACTAACTAGCAAATATTCCATTTGAGTCCTGCATCCTGATGCTGTCAGTGACTGTCTGTCACTGTTGCTCCCACACAGTCCTTTGGAAAAATCTGGAAATAGGGCAGGGTGGAAAGGAGTGCATAAAGAGCCAACAGGGAGCTGTCAGCTGCACTTTGCAGCACAGGAAAGGGGAGAGCAGGGCTTGTGGTGGTACTCCAAAGCTTTCTTCCCATCACAGATGCCATCAGGGTGGAAAACCAATTTCAGCCAGCTGGATACACAGAAATCCTGAATTTCCCAGGAGATGCTCTGGAGTGACCAGTGTATCAAGTGGGGTGTCCCTTGTGTTCTTTTTAGTGGCTCATGGTGTGAAATAACATAATCTAAAAAGTGACTGGAAGGGGAAGCAAGGCAATGGGTGATCAGGAGCCTGTGGGTCTCCCAAGGAAAATAATCTCTGTTTCCCTGGAGAATACCAGCTCATGCTACCAGCTCTGGCTCTGGTGAGCTTCTCCCAAACCCAAGGCAGGATTGCAGCCTGCCCTGACACCCCTGTAAGTGTCCCTTGCAAATCTTCTGTCAAACAGACAGATTATTTTTTTAAAGATGTTTCAATAGGAAAACAGAGTGCATATGGAAAGTTCCTCTGAGCAAGAGTCTCTGCTCTGCAGCCAGAGCCCTGCCCTGTGCCATGGGCACTGCAGATCTGCCTGCCAGCAGGATGGAACAGACACAGACACTGCTGTCCTGCCCACCACAGGGATGGAGAAATGGAGACAGGCACCCAGAGTGACTCACCACACTGAAGGATCTGATGGTGGAGCTGGGGCAGACACTGAGAGCAGATCCATTCCTCTGCCCAAATTATAAAGGGCTGCCCTGACACTGCAGGAGCTCACACAGCATCACTGCCATCTGCCAAAGAGAGAAAGAGGAAAAGAAATACCCTCTTAACAAGGAGAACAAAGAGAGGGGAAAAAACAGCAGTGCACAAGCTCCTAGGAAAAGAAACTATCTTTTTAAACTAGACTACTGCCATTGGAACCCCATAGTCCATGGCCCCTCAGCAATAGTCATTCTGACATCCAAATTGTTGCTTGCAGCTTCCTGCAGCAACAATCTGGATGTCAGAATCCCACCAAGCCTCAGAGAAGCCAGGATGGACCTTGTATGACCACACAGTGCTATGAGTTGGAACTGGAAGGAACTTTAGGGCACCTTTCAGTTGTCCTTGTGGCCCAGAGCTCCCTTGTTGCCTTCACCCAGCTGCCTGAGCTCCCATTCACAGGAGCACTTAGATGCTGAGCTGATCCTTCACAGATTTACATTTAAATGGCTGAAATTTAAATTCTGCACATGCAGCTTTGCAGATATCCGAATTCCTTGTGTGCCTGAGCTTCCCCTGTGAGGCTTCTTAAATGCTTGGATCACTGTATCTACCTTAAAAAACAGAGCTTCTTACTTCCTAGTTCATATTGCTAACAAAATGTTGAGGCTTGCCTTACTACTCACAAAACCATATGAGTGCAAAGCCCCCTCTCAAGCCCCATGTTGCACATTTCAGTTTTTTCCACATTTTCAGGAAGCAGATGGGGAACATATTTTGCTCTGTGACTTGTGTGTTTGAGAAGCTGTCTGCTTTATAAGGTGTCCTGGCTCAGCCCATTCTCTGCCTGAGGAGATGTGGATACACACCACAAAAAACTCCCCTAAGACCCAAATTACAGGATCTTCTGGGCTGGAGCTTTTCAGCTCTGCTGCTGAATCTCTTACTATCTGTGGGAGGTAATGAAATATTTATTGTGGCAGGGAGAAGGAAAAGGAGGGTGCTGCTTTTTGCCATGATCACAGCACTCACAAGGAAGATGCAGGTTTTACTGCCCAGCCATCTTTTGTATTTGGAAGCAGGATACATTCCATCAGTACTGCATTACTCACCAAGCTCATATAAAAGATGAAAGTTTAAGTTGCCTCAAGTAGAAGAGATATTTGAATCCAGGTTCTTGGTTCTTACTTGAATATGTTAAGTATCTAAGAAAAGCTCTCCTGCTTTAGACAAAAATTAGGGAGAGGACTCATGTTTGCAATGAACACTTGAGCAGAGAAATAACTCCACTAGCTTTAAGCTCCAAAGAGACACAAAATTTAATACTCCCCTCTCTTCTTGGTATTTCCTCTTGACTAGCTTAGAGAGTCTCTGTGTTTCAGCCTGGATTATGTGAAACATTCTCACAAATCAGGCTTTCTCCCCAGGCACTGTACAGATAGCCCAGATACTGAAACTGGAGCTGTGAATATAGCTCAGAGTGATGCTCAGAGTTTCAGCTCAGAGTTTCAGCCCAGCAACAGTGAGCCAGAGTCTTCCCTAAACCAAAACTTCATAAAAAAATGATGTTTCAGCAAAGCAGCTCTGGTAAAATGTGTGTTAGACTACGTAGAAATTAATGATGCTACCTCATGATGCAGATGCTTTTTGTGTTCAGTGCCTCAAGCATCAGCCAGGGTGCTGCTGCTGGCAGCAATCTGCAGTGGCAGGAGCATGGAGAGAGGAGAAGGAGCCAGCAATCAGCAGGATCCAGCACAGAAGTCACTGATGGGAGGCTGATTTCCTTCTCTTGCTGCACCTTATAAAGTGCAGACTGTTATCTTTCCTCGTGGCTGCTTGGGCATTGCTGTGTAAATCACTACAGCTACACCTCAGAGCTACAGCTACACCTCTCTGAGGATTAATACCAGCTTATAAGCATGCAGACCTTGCTGGCTAAAGCAGAATGAGCCTTTTGGGTTGTTTAACTTTCCACAGATCCCATCAGCTCTGCTTTGTTGCAACCTGTTGGCTGCCAGTGTAAGCTCCAGTGGCACGAAGCCAATGGAAACTCCAGGGCCATGACTTACAGAAAGTGCTGTTAGCAGTGCTACTGTAAAACAGGGTCTGAAATGCAGCAGACAAGAAATGTCTGCCACAAATCACTGCTAATATCATAAAGGAAGGTCAGCTATGCAGAGCATTTCCTGCTTTTCAGCCTGCAAAGCCAGTAATGACAGCAGTGAACGTTCATGATTAAATCCTCAGAACTGCAGGGGGAAAAAAGTCTCCTCAGTAAATGCTATGAAATGTTAAATCCAAAGCAAAATAAAAACAGAGCTTTACAATGCAAACTCAGGAATAACTGGTGCTATCTCAGGAGCAGAGTGAAACACCAAATGCTGAACACAAGCTCATTTCCATTCATCAAGAATAGCCAGACCAGAGCATACTAGAGATTTTACATTTTAGTTCAGAGTCTGTGATTCAGCAGCTTATTGAAATTGTGGATAAAATTATTCTGGGGTAAGGAGAGAGTCAAAGACTCTAGCTATTAATTACAAAATTGAGAGATTAGAGACACAAAAAAGATGGATTATGTGGTGATTGTATTAGAGGTGGGGTGCAATGCAGTAGCATTGCAGGAAGGCTCAGACTGGAGTGGGATGAGATTGGATCCTGCAAAGAGGATGACAGAAGAGGGGAAGGGTGAGGAGTAGTGCCACATGCAGGTGAGGTTATGACACCAGCAAACAGACACAGGAGCTGGACAGAGTCAAAAGGGAGGTGCAGTGTGAAAGTTTGGTTCATGATCTGAAAACTTTCATCTGCTGCTTCTGCCTTTCAACACAGTGATATTGCCACTTGTTTAATCCAGGGGAGCACTGGTGGGGTATTGTATTTGTGTTCCCCTCAGACCAAGGAAGAAATGATGCATCTGACTCCATGTCCTCAGAAGGCTAATTCATTATTTTATGATACTATAATATATTAAAGAATACTAAACTGAGCTATACTAAAGAATACAGAAAGGATACTTACTGAATGCTAAAAGATAATAATGAAAACTTGTGACTCTTTCCAGAGCCCCGACACAGCTTGGCCCCAGTTGGCCAAAGAGTCAAAATAACTCACACCAGAAATCCAATGAAACAATCCCCTGTTGGATAAACAGTCTCCAAACACATTCCACATGAGCAAAACACAGGAGAAGCAAATGAGATAATTATTGTTTTCCTTTTTCTCTGAGGCTTCGCAGCTTCCCAGGAGAAAAATCCTGGGCAAAGGGATTTTTCAGAGAATGTGAATGTGACACTGGGGCTCTTCAGGGAAGGATGGGGGACTAAATACAGGAGAGATGAGAGAACAACTCAAACTATTTCCTTCAGGCAGAAGCAGAAGTGGGATTCAGCTCTTCCCTTCTTCCTGTAAACAAAGCAAGGAGAGATGCACCAGGTGATCTGCAAAGCAATGCCTGACCCTCCAGACACCAAACACTTCCCTCTGGAAAGTGAGCATTTCCTACCACACCAAGCCTTTTTACACTGAGAAATCACAAACCAATTGCATTTTCCCTGCAGAATAAAAATTGACAGTTCCTAATCTCCCAAATAAGACCCTTAAACCAGTTTGCAGTTAGGTGGGATGCAGGAAGTCAAAACATCCTCAAAAAATGGGAGGCCTGAGGTGTATGTGGCACCTCAGATCCACTGAGAATGTGCAGATCTTTAGAGAGGCAAGAGTTACTTTTCCTTGCTACCAGTACACTTGGCTGTCACGCCTCCAGGGAACCAATCCATCTTTTCCTGAAGCAGCAAAGTTTTCAAATATGAGAACAACTTTGTGGCAAAGGCCTTCAAGAGTAATTCAGGGACACTTCCATTGCTTTCTTTGTGTGATACAGGCAAACATTTGCTTCAGGTAAAAGGCAAACTTTGAGTAAAACACTGACATTTTTTCTGCCTTGTTTACCTGTGAGCAGTAAAGGAAGGACAACAGTGCCCTTGTTCCTTGTCTGTTTATCTCTTTAGACTCTAAAATCCCTCAGCCACAGCCTGTCTGTGCCACCCTAAGCACACAAATCACCTCTGCTGATGCCCTGGGGTGCTTCGGGTGTCTGACCAATCCCCCATTCTGTGCCTATGACTGCAATGAGCCACCAAGATGAAGGGAGGGAGAGAGGAATTTTCACTTTATTTTATTCAAACACCCATGAAATACAAACACCCAAGGCCTCACCATGAAGGATTCCCAGCTGACATAACCAACAGCAATATTCAGCACACAGATCTGTTGAGAAGCCTTAGGAGATGAAAAAAGTGACCAGATTCTTTAGATTAAAATGCAAGACACCTGTTTCACATGTAGAGAGGACACATAAGAGAGACTGCAGATCTACTCACCTCTCCAGGACTTTCTTTGGCTGCCTTTAGTGAAACAGCAACTATATCATAGTGATAAGAGCTGAGACACAGCGTTACTGACAGCACAGAAAATAACATGCAGGTTGGAGAGGAAAAGGAGGTCAGAACCAATTAAGTTTCCTAGGTTGCACAGACTCCAGTAAAAATCAATAACCTGAACCCATTGAGTGCTGGATTTTGTTCAAAACACATTTTTTTCAGACCTGTGAACCACGATTTTTCTTGATAAACAACTGTAAAGTGAATAGCATCTTAAAGCCCTAGACTGTATCTTGGGCTTCAGGAGAGGACTGAACTCATTGATCTAACAACTCAGACTTATAGCTAAAATCTGTCCAGGATGCAAGATTAGATCAAGGATAAAGAAGCAAAGGTGAGTAGAAAGCACAGGTAATGCCCTGGCTTTAAAAGAGCCCCCATAACTTCATATTTTAAATCACTACCACTTTCAAGAGACTCTTCCCTGGCTCTCTGCTGGGGCTCACAGGGCATCCCCTCAGCCTGTGTGCACACAGGTGGTGGGGCAGGGGTGGATTCAACATTCCAGCCATCCTCGCTGGCTCCTGGAGCTGCCTCTGCCTGTCCTGGGGCACCTCCCCATCCCCAGCAGCTGCAGCCACCCAGTGCCACGTTGCATGACAGCATAAAACACTGCACTGTGGTGACACAACTGCCTCAGGGCCTTTATAAAACTGTTTCTAACAGTGCCAGCTTCCTAAAAAAAAATCCCAGAGTAAACCAAAACAAACAGATTGTGGGAGTGAATAACAGGCACGAAACAGAGTTCTTTCTCTTCCAGAAAAATAATGGATGCATACAGCAGGCAATTCCCTTGCTGGAGGGGTCTGAAACCTCTGAAGTTAATGTATATTCCAGCTAATGGGAGTTGTAATCATTGGCACCAGGCCCACGTTTAGCTCAGTACCAGCCCTAGCACAAGGGAGGCATTCAGAGGCAGCTCACATCCCAGGGCAGGAGAAATGAGCTGCCAATTGTGTCAGACTGCTGCCTCAGGAGGGGGGGAAACTGAGCTTCTGCTGCTGCTGCCTGCCTCGTTTCTCTGATCCCTCCCAGAACAGGCTGCCCCTGCTGTGCTAGCACCCACAAACCACCCAAATTTATAGCACAGCATTCTTATTATCTGCAAGGATTCCTTGGTCATGTCACAGTGTAGGGGTGACAACACAACCAAATATCTCTCTTGCTGCTGAGGAAGGTGTGAGGCTGGTTCCTCTCTGAGGTGCTCTCACTTTCTTCTTCAGCTTGGCACAAAAGCTTGAGGGCAAATGTAATGGAAAAAGCGGGAAATTCTCACCTCCTCTGTTTTCCTTGAGGAGCTATAGATGGAGGCATGTACACATGTCTGTGTGTGATCATACAGCAGGACACTGCTGACAGCAGCTTCCTCAGCAAGGGGACAAGCTGTCTTCCATGCCTGTGAATCCCAGTGCAGAGTCCACTGCAACCTTCCCTGTCTGATGGAGGTCACTCACCAGAGGCTGTATCAGCTGCTCCTTTGCACCATGGGCTGTCTCGGACTGTCTGGTCAATCACAAGATTTTGTTATCATTCCTTTCCATTCCTTTCAAGCCTTCTGATGAAACACTTTCTTCTATTCTTTTACTATAGTTTTAATATATCATTATCTTTTAGTATAATTTTGATCATAAGATAATAAATCAGCCTTCTGAAACATGGAGTCAAGATTCTCATCTCTTCCCTCAGGAACCCTGTGAACACCACCCCACAAACGTCTGAGTTGAGCTGCAGAGCATGGCTGGAGATGAGGAAAAAAGCACAGAAAATCCATTTTAGCACAATGCTCTGAGGATTTAGTGACAACATGACTCTGGAGCTTTACAGCCTCAGGATGCTGGGCATTTCCAGCTTGCTGTTTCCACAAAAGCTCATTCACCAAGGTGCTTAATGCACCGTGAATACCCCTACTCCTCCCTCCTGGACACCAGGACAAGCCTGTGCTTCATGTTGGGGCATGAGGACAGGCTCATTGGCCAGCAGGGCTTCATTCACTCCATTCACTCCAGGGGCCTCATTACAGCTCTGGGGCCCCTCTTGGCCAGTTTGCTGGTCAGGATGGGGCAACTGGGAACTGCTTGGCCTGGAGCTGCTCCTCCAGGTCAGATCTTGTGCCCTGCGCTAGCAAAGCGGTGCCAGGCTGGCTGGGTACAGAAAACACATGTGGCAAATTTTATCTGAGCACAGGCAGGCTCGAGTGCAGTGACAAAACCAGCTCTGTGCACAGTGTGTGCTAGCAGGTTGTAAAGGAACCAGAGAAGGCTTGAAAATAGAGTAGGAAAAGTTGCTCAGATAACAATCCTCTTGGGACCACTCCTACATCCCAGTGACCTCTAAATGTAGATCTATGTCACTATTAAATTCAGTATCAGGTCACCTCCTTCTGTGACCTGTGAAATTTCTCAATTATTAAATTCCAACAAAGTGTCCAGATGAATGGAGAGTTCCAAAAATTATGTACATTTCACTTCCAACAGGTCCCTCAGTGTCCTCACATGATGCTGGCTGTTGACAGCGGAAATGAGGGGAAGCAAAATTAACCCTGTACACTTAAGGGCTGGATCTAATGGTTATGCCACGTTTGAGTTAAAATAGGAGAATAAGGGAGGGAGACAGATTAGGCAGAAACAGATTCTGGGAAGTAACAAAGACAGATCAAATGTAAATGTTAATAAATTGGGGAAGCAGGAAAAAAAATTAACATAATCCTTTATGAAATTATAAAAAGATGCCTGATCCCCTCTCTTTTCCCTCTCTCTTTCAGCCACTGTCTTTTTTATTTTTATTTTGACAGTAAGCCTAATAGAAAACCAACAGCTGAGCTAAGTTGCTGAAACATTGGACAGCAAAGGGAAAAAATGAAGGCAGCTTTGCAGATTTTACAGGTTACTGCCTCTGTGACAATAACCTCTTTTATTCCCTCCACCCCCTCCCTCTGGGGATGTGCATGGCCTGCTGTCTTTAGCTGGAGAGCAGAAAGACACTGAGCAGATAACTGGTTTCAAGCATGTGTCCCAGGGAGATAATAGTGCTGACGTTATTCTAATTTTTCCTAATAAACCAGGGCTTGGTCCTGAAACACCCTCTTGGGCAAGGGGCCCAAACTTATTTCAGGAGCCCTATTTTAATCCCAAAATATTATTTGCAACAGAGCTGTTAGGTCTTCATGGATAGCTGAATGGGGCAGAACTTTGTGTTTGGTGTTTGCCAGGCAGAAAGGAGAAAGGACATTGTGAAAAATGTGTCTTTTATGATTGGCTTTTTGCAAATATTAAAATGAACGTTATATGTGTTGTGTTAGAAAGCAATGCTGTATTAATTCTCTAAAGTAGTTCACTAAACATAGTTTTAGGTTGTAACAAAATGTTAAAATAGAAACTATGCCATGTAAGATACTTTTTTTAAAGAAAGGACCCACAGCAAGATAGCAGCCACAGGACACCTAAATCTTTCAGATAAAAAGAATTTATTGCTCTCTTATCAAAGAAACAAACTTCTTCCCGCCTCAAAGGCGCTGTTAGGATTCAGAGGAAGAAGCTGACACTGACCAGACAGAATCCTGTGTTTGAATGGAATTTATGCATCGTGTATGAGGTGTATGAATATGCAACAGGCTGTTGTTTTTAAGGGTTAATCCGTTAACGTGTGTCCTTATTCTGGCTTATTTTGCCCAGAAAAAGGTACCCAGACCATCTGTAACTCTTTGTTCTTATTGTCTCATATTGTCCTCATTCAAACTGTCCAAATTATTATGACTGTAATTGTATTACTATTTTTATAACCATTTTATTACTATTAAACTTTTAAAATGTTAAAAACAAGTGATTGGCGTTTTTCTCAATGGTGGAGCGGAGTGGCTCCCACTGTAACCCACAGCTGCAAATGAGGGAGGATTCACATTCTCTCCAGCAGCTGTCCTTACCTCTGCCTGCCCCCATGTCCCACAGTCTCCTCCAGCAGTATCTTGCTTTTTCCTGGCATCCAGCCCTGGGGCTGAAGGAATGGCAGGAGCAGAGGTGGGCTGGGAGCCAAGCACTGCACGCCAGCTTTGTGGCTTTACAGCTTACCTGTGGTGGTTTACTCTGCCTCCCTCTTTGCCCAAATGCTCTTCTTAGTTTACTCCTAATTATAACAAATGCCATCTCTCTGTGGTTCCCTGTGGCTTGTTAATTAGCCTGTGAGGAATTACTGAATTCCAGGAGAGCAGAGAAGACCTTTGTGCCAAAACCTTCCCCATGTTGTCTCTCTGTCCCATGCGGACACCACCAGAGGAGAAGCAGCTGACCCCGTTGGCACAAAAGGCAACAAAAACGTTCAGGACCCCACCCAAGGCTATTGAAGTAATTAGAAGGACGCCCCAAGGGCTATTAGTCAGTCTCATAAAGAGCACATACTTTTAAAATTAGTTGTCACCACCGTGGCAGGGAAAGGAAAAATGAGTTTTATACAGCTGGTGACTGTGTCAGCCTGAATCTTGTCTGCACAGTTAAAGCAAGATCCGATGTGGAGCAGCTTCTGACCTGGATTAGCAGATTTCCTCACCTGGCTGTTGCTCCCTGGGATCTGCTTGGGATTCAGCTGGCATCCTGTCTCCTGGCTCTGAGGGGAGAGACCAACATGTATGAGTGCAGAAGGACATGTCCAGGCCCTTTCCCAACAGCTCCTGTGCCACTCCCAGCCCCACAAAGGGCAGAATAATTTTCCTGAATTCGGGTGGGAAAGCTCTGTAACAGACACGTGGGGCTGGGACCACGGGCAGTGCTGGGGCGTGCTGACTCCTGGAGCAGGCTAACCTGGAATTGCACACCCTGGAGCCAAAGCAAGCTGCTCAGTGCCTGCTGGATCCTGGCACTCCATGTCCCAGCTGGTGCCACTGGGATATACAAGGTGGGAGGACAGGTGGAAGCCTCCTGCAGTGGCAGGAACGGGCTGGGCAGAGGAACAGAAGCTCTCTGTTATAGATGGATAATGAGATGATTGGCTCTCACAATTAAGGGATAACTATTGTGTGAATATTAAGAAAAGCTTTAGTGATGTACAGTTATGTTACTGTAGTTCAGATGCCCTCTGCTCTCCCCACAGTTCCCTTTCCCCCCTGTATTGCTGCCATCACACAGCCTGGGCTGTCCAGGACAGGTACAAAGCAGCTGCACAGGTGTCCCTGGCATGGGGCAGTGGGGAATGGAAAAGCCTGGGGGTGCTCAGGGGGGCAGCATGGCAGCACCTGACCTCCAATCCAGTGACAAGAAAGCATCTCCACTGATAAATGGCAAAGAAGGGCTGACTGACAGACTTTGGGATGGGCCAGCATTGGCTGATATCTTTTATACACCCCAAGGGTATCAAAGACTGAGCATCCATCTAAGATGAACCGGCCATGTGGTATCCACAAAGGGCATGCCATTTTTTCCTTATTTAGTTCTTTGTAGTACTTTTGTTAAGGTTTAATAAACCTTTTAAAATGTTCCAAGTGAGCAGCTGTCTCTCACATCTCTGTGCACAGGTGCTCTGCAGCCTCAGTGACACCTGGAAAGGAACATGGAACGTGCTCCTGCTCTCACCAGGGCAGGTCAATGCAGGAAGAAGTTCCACTGTGGTTTGGAGGGCCCTTTTTTAAAATGAGGAAAGTTGTGTTTAGTAAAGGAAAAAAGCACACTTCTTCCACCCACACAAAGATTCATTTTCCAGGTTCTCAAGCTTGGCACGAAAGTTATGAATCCCATTTAAATGAACTGTTTGTTCTTTACAAGGAAGCATAACATAGACTTTTAATTTTTTTTAAAAAGCTGTTTGTGGTGAGAAAATGACACCATATTTGGTGTCTGTGCTAGCTAGGAAGGTATGTTGTTGTTTGCTGCATGCTTGTTGCATTTGGTTTTAATTGGAGAAAATTCATGTCATATTCTTTACAGCTTTTATGACCACTTGCCTGGGCCTGGAGCTGTTTTTGTATTTAAGATCTCTTGTCCCACAATTCCATGAAATTCCTTTTTTCCTGAAAGGGAGATTTCAATATATGACTGATTGCAAGAATAAAATTCTGCCTACAGGATAAAAACCCTTCTAACAGTATCTGTAACTATGTGAGGGCTACATATTGTCAAAACAAAGAAAATATCTCTGAAGTACAGATCAGTATTTGTAGACCCATTGGAAAAGGTTGAGAAATAAGACGATGCGCATTGTGAAAACAAATCTCAAATTGTGAGGTGGGAAGAAAATACTGCAGCTCAAGTGAGCAGGAACTGTGCTGGGATTGGATCTGTTGTGAGCCTCACTAGGATGGGTGGCTGCTGCCAAAAGAGGGTGAGGGAGGGACACAGTGCATGGGACTGGGCCCCAGTCCTGATGAAATTCAATAAATAAATTGGACTTCAAATTCAGAGGGTCTCATTTAATTTGAAAGCTGTATTTTCCACTTTCTGATAGCTCCAGACTTTCAGGCCTCCTTAAACTTTTTTCAGTTTTTGGACCAAGATTTTTCTTACTTCTTGAAATAGGAGGCACAAGTTGTGTTTCTCCTGTTTCAAAGTTTAGGTAAGATTAAAGGCTTGAGTTTGAATCCATAAGGAAAAAAAATTAGATATGCTATTTAAATAATTATTTTGAGTACCACCATAAATGTACTTTTCCAAAATACAATAAAGCTTTTTAAAAAGCATTTCTAAAATATACCACAATTAAAATGTGAAGTTACTTAGTAGCAAGTATTTTCTCTATCATGAAACATGATCCATATGCTGTATACTTTAACCACAAGAAGTCTGTTCTGCTGAATTTGCAGATTTGTACAATTTATTTTATAAACATTTAAAGGAAACAAGAAATTGCATTCCTTGTGGCTGGATGAATACAGAAAGAAAAATGTAGATTTGGATATAGATGCAATTTGTTAAGGCTTTTGAAGCCTAAATCTGTTCTGAAATAAAAGGAAATAATAATAATAATCAAAAAATAGCTAAAAAAATAATTACAAAGACTGAACTTTAAATAATACTAAAGTGCTTCCATTCTGAATTGACTAATATTGCATTTCCAACTGGCTTATGGTGCTCTGCAGCTGGATCACACATACTTATTCTTGGAAAATTCCATATTTTAGGATGCCCTCCACAGTGCCATGCAACCAGGTATTAGATGTACAAAATACCAGTGTGTGAGCATTGCTGAAACAGCCACACAACATCCCTGCTGTGCTCCCCACTGCTCCTGGCACCTCTCAACAATCTATTGGCACAAATCCCAACAATCTACTGGCTGGCAGGAGAAGGCACTTCTAGGTAGGGCCATCTTCATGCTTGGAATTTAACCATCCTTGGCATTTAACCATCCTGTCAAACATCAAAAGGAGCTGTGAAAGTCCTACAAGGTGATCTACAGCAAAGCATCAGTCAGAAATTTGGGTCCAATCAATTCTATATTTGCTCCAGTGAGCCTCTAATGATGTGGTCGACTTACACATTTGGGAAGCTGTCCCATCTTGGTAAATGATGCAAATTTATGGTGAATTTGACAAGACGTTTCTAAATTTGTTCCAAAATTCATTTTCCTCATTGTTACAGCTGCTCTACACATCTTCCAGGTAACCTGAAGCTCCTGACAGAATGAAACAGCATTAAAGCATTTCTTCATTGTGAGGGTGGTGAGAGACACTGGCACAGATTGCTCAGAGAAGCTGTGGATGCCCCATCCCTGGAAGTGCTGAATGAGAAACATGATCTAGTGGGAGGTGTCCATTCCCAGAGAGGGAACTGGATGATATTTAAGGTCCCTTCCTAATCAAACCATTCCTTGTTCTATGATTCTGAAGATAACAGGAACATATCAGCTACCTCAAAATCTCTGATCATACCTGTAGCCATGATATTTTCTGAAAAATCCCTTTGCTAGGATTTTTCTCCTGAGAAGCTGACAGGCCACAGGAACAAAATGCAAACAATTATTATCTGCTGCTGTGGAATGCAACAGGTGCATCTGTGATTGGTCTCATGTGGTTGTTTCTAATTAATGGCCAATCACAGTCCAGCTGTCTCAGACTCTCGGTCAGACACAAGATTTTGTTATTCTTTCCATTTTTTTTTCTATTCCTTGCTAGCCTTCTGATGAAATCCTTTCTTCTATTCTTTAGTATAGTTTTAATATAATATATATAATAAAATAATAAATCAGCCTTCTGAAACATGGAGTCAGATCCTCGTCTCTTCCCTCTTTCTGGGACCCCTGTGAACACCACCACACATACCTAAACTCATACATGGCAAATATGTGCCACCATGAAAAGGCTTTCAGCCTTTCTGGAAATGAGGAAAATCTCAGCATAAATGGAACCTTCATAGCCCTGTGGGTGTTAGAAATGAAAAGATAAAGAGATCTCCAAGTCTTGGGGCACAGTTATGTGAGCAAATGGGCACAGGTAAGGCACCCTTCACAGCAGTGTGGTGCAAGAATGTACTCAGTACCACAAAACCTGCTGAGTTCACAGGAATTCATACTCTGTGCCTTTGGCTCTGCCACTACATTTGTATAATACCTCACACCAGCTTTGTTTTTATGTCTGTGCAAAGCAGACATGAAAACATAAAGCCATTTTAACCACAGTGGCTGCACTTTCAGAAGGTGCAGCTGAGATTAATGTATCTCATAAAACAGTGTCTCATTATCAAGACATCAGTAATTCAATCTGAAGCCACACAGGAAAGAACAAAATGATAAAATATTGCACCCTTTTTTAGAAAAAAAAAACCAAAAAACCAGCATTCTCACTTTTCCCCCATTATCTTTAACACAGGGTTGCCAAGGGTTTCTAGTAAAAAAAAAAAAGTCTAAATGAAGACTTCTCAGATTGTTCCAGGAAGAAACTGTTGTGGGTTTGTCTTAAAGACAAGCTTCTGTAGGCAAGCAAAGGGCTGAGTTTGTGTTGATTTATTAGATAATTTAGCTCTCAGGTATTTTAATGCTTGCTTTGATTGCTGACTCAAACGCAGGCAAGTTAAGCTGGGAAATGGTTCAGCAGAGAAATGGCAGCAAGAATTGCACTTGGTGCCTTTCTGCTTTCTGTGTTCATTTGTAAATGTCTTATGTTTTAAGACTCTAAGGTTCATTAACTCATTTTGTAATCGAGCAGTATACACACAAAGAGCCTGCATTTTCTTTTTACTTACAGCTTTGAAATTAAAAACACCATTGAAGCACACAGATAATTGATCGTGTATTTCTGGCAAAGTAAGACTGGTAATTTAGTTCTTTATGCCTCAAGATGCTTCATATCTATATAAGAATCATGGTGAAGCTGTGTTATTACTGCCTTCAAAGCTCAAAAAACCTTTGTAAGAAGGAGGAAACCAACTGTGTATAGTTTGTGTCTGAGCTAGGAAAAAAGGACATTATATTGGTGAGAGAATCTTTTGCCATGCTGGGCTGAAGACCCCAGCCTCATGTACCTCTTTCCACTGTTAGTTCATTCTTCTGGGTGAGTACTGGCAGTCTGATACAGCTCCCAGTATAGGGAACATCATTTTTGGGACAGAGAATGGGTGAAGAGAAATTTTGACATCTAGGGACCCTGGTTTAACAGCAAGGGAGTTTGTGCCAGGATCCAGAGGCCCACATGGAACACTTGACTGGCATCCCAGTGGAGAATCCTGGTTTGAATAAATGGCACACCCACTGGCTGGTCAAACCACCAGGTAACTTCATTTTCCTCCCAAGATGATTTTTGGTTTTCCTTTCTATGAGACCTGCAGGAGCAGATGTTTCTGGGTTCCAGCTCCAGTAGTTACACCTGAGATGTTTAATGCTTCCTGCATTCCTTGGACTTAACTTTGAAAGTATCCCTGCTTGGAGGAAGAGAATGGACTAGGTGATTCCCTAGAGTCCCTTCCGGATTTAATTTTTCTATGATTCTGTGACCTCATAGAATGGTGTGGAAAGACCCAGCTTAGCGAATTTAAACTGTCAGGTTGCATGCCCATTTTTAAAAAAAAATTTTAGTTGTTGATGTAGTGGGTAAAGCTTTTGATTGTACTAATGCACTGTAGCATGACAGAGGAATTGCATGAGCACAAAGAAGAACAAAGACATTTCCTTGATAAATATTCCCTGCATGGGAAATGGCCTTTTATCATTATACACCTCAAATAGCTGATGAATCCCATCTATGTTTCTGAGAAGGATCCTTGTGAAATATGGGAAGCATGGATTCTGGAAATAGCCCTAACACAGGAAATGCCATGAGCTATTTAAAGGCATTTTTCTTATGACAGTGCATGACAGCATTCATAAGACCAAAAGCAAGAATGAAATACTTTAATAATTTTCAGCAGGGTAAATCAGTTGCTTTTGATGACAGTCATTCCTAGGCTGACTGCACTGAGTGGAACTATTCCATGACAGCAAGTCTGCACTGTCCTTCCCAGCCACTCAGCAGATGTGCTGTTTTATAGCACTAAATGGCCTTGGGTGTTACATTGCTTTTATGGCAATATCAATAATTGCTGAACTCGGGGGTGAAGAGCATTTTCAGAGCTCTCAGACTGCAATAGAACTAGGTTATGATAATGCATTGAGTATGGACCTTCTTAAGAGGTGTCTCAGATGCTGAAGAATTGGATGGAAATCTGGGATGTAATTGCCAGTTTCATGTGAGGCCGTTTTTTTCCCTATAATTTTTCTGTGTTCCAAGATTATTGGAACTCTCATGTTGATAAGCTGAACATCTCTTTACAGAAAGATTGTAAAAGAAACATCATGAATGCAGAAACAAGGAGACAACATTCCCATCACTGCCACAGTTGATAACCTGAGGTTGAAGTGGTTTATTTCCTTTTAAATCAGAGGACTTGCTTGCTTTCATATGAACCTTGAATCACAGCAGGCTTAAGTATTTCCTGCATTGTAACCCCAAGCATAAATTACACAGTATAAAAAGTTATTTGTCTTTCACTAGTTCTCCCTGCTCTCTGTCATTTTGTGGAAACCATATTTGATGGGGTAGAATGAAAAAAAAAAAAATAAAAAAATTCCTTTTTTCTTTTTGGCTGCTTTATTTTGTAAAATACTTCTCTTTTAAGACTCATCTGCATTCTGGTCTGTTTCTGCTCCCAGATGGTGCATTTCACAGGCATGGTTCCTGATCATTTTAAAAAGCCTTTTATTAAGCCAAAATAATAATGGGGGGGGGGGGGGGAGATTAAGCTATAAAGAGAATAAATAAAAGATTCATTTTTCCTTAAACAGATGCTGTTGAAAGAAAGACTGATGGTGAATATGGTGATAAATGCTTTCAGCAGGAAAGGTCAGTGACAACAATACCAAATTCTCATAAAACTCTTGCTTCAGAAAATGCAGCAATGAAATGAAAGACGATATTAATATCTGCTATGTGCTTTTAAGACCCATTGCAATAATAATATTGGGCACCTCTTGTGAGCTTGGAGTGGCTATCAGAATGTTTATTGTTGTACTTGTCCTCTTCAAACAGCACTGAAACTGAAGGTGGTGTAAAGCTGGAAATAAATGTGTTCTTTATGTGTCCTTGATTTCAAGTACTTATCCAAACATACCCACAGTGCTACTCTCCAGTTACCTTTGGACTTTTATACTGGGAAGTTGAATGTGAATCTTTCATGTGAAACCAAATATAACAGCTCTATTCTTTGCATGAAAGAGCTGAAGTATTTAGTAATTTATTTTATATGTCAATATAAATATATCTATATGTATAGAAAGAATTCACTGAATTAATTGTTACATAACTTACAATATTGCTGTATCAGAATCATTAATGATGTGTGTTGAAGAGACATCTAGAGATCATCTAGTCCAGCCCTCTTGTTAAAGCAGGTTCACCTAGAACATTGAAGCAGTGGTGATCTACATGCTGGTAATTAAGTTACAAACCTCATAAAGCAGTGAACCTAGGCACTCTCTTAATTGAAGCACTGTTATTTCACTTGCTGCATGTTCCTTGGTGATCATCCCAACTCAAACTAAGTAATTCCATGGGAAGGTAACTAGAGAACACTGACTCCACCTGTTACAGAGTAAACAAACCCTAAAAGCCCAGTGTCTGGATAAAAAATACTGGAAGAGAAAAATATTCTTCTTTTCACATCCAGAAAAGAATGTTTATAAGCTTCATATGGAAATGGTACTTGATGTTTTATATAAGAATAGTTTCTAGGATACCATGAGTGATAGAAACTCTTCCTTAAGCATAGCTACTCTCTAAACAGGATAATAGTGGTAGGCAACAGAGTGATGTGTTTTAGTTATTAAAGGAAATGTATCTACTTTTACCATAATAAACATGGAATAACCTGAGTGTGACAATTTTTAATACTCTGTGTCGCAGACATCTTTTATGAAAAATCCTTTCCTTAGGATTTTTCCTCCTGAGAAGCTGACAGGCCTCAGGAACAAAATGTAAACAATGATTATCTGCTGCTGTGGAATGCAACTGGTGGATCTGTGATTGGTCTCATGTGGTTGTTTCTAATTAATGGCCAATCACAGCCCAGCTGGCTCAGATTCTCTGTCCGAGACACAAGCCTTTGTTATCATTCTTTCCTATTCTTTTCTTAGCTAGCCTTCAGATGAACTCCTTTCTTCTATTCTTTAGTATAGTTTTAATATAATATATGTCATGAAATAATGAATCAGCCTTCTGAAACATGGAGTCACATCCTCATCTCTTCCCTCAACCAAAAACCCCTGTGAACACTGTCACAACTCTGAATCAGTTTTGGTTGATAAAGTTATAAAAGACTGAAAGAGAGAAGTGAGAATGTGCCTTAATGAGGGATGAGAAAGGAATAAACTAGAAAAATGTGGTGCTATGGAAAAATTCCCTTTTAAAGGAAGCAACCTGGCTGTGTCAATGTGTGTGGATAATTGCAGGATGGGTCTATTTTTGGGTACCAAACTCCAGCTAAACATCTGCTCTGCCAGTCCTGAGATCAGCCCTCAAAGAAGCCCTGAAGCAGAAGAATTTTGTTGAGAGGACGTGGAGAGCACAGTTTATGCATGCAGTGATTGTTGTGACTCTGGAGGAATCACAACTGAAGGAGCTGTGCCCTCCAAAAAGCAGCAAATTGCAAGGCCTGGAGAATCAGCTAAGGATAGAGACTGGGGAGCCATTTGCCTACTGAAAATCTCAGAAATGCACTGTTCAGCCTGTGCTGGACCTGCTGAGATAGCCTGAGGTACAAGTTATTTGTCCTGATAGAACAAGGACTGCAGTGCACAGATCTGTCAGCAAAAACCAGCCATGGTGCCTCCCTTCCACACAGGGTCCTTTCAGTGAGGTGATGGCTGGGAGGGGTGACCAGGCAGGCCAGAGTTAGCCTGCCCAGTGTGCAGGTTGCATGGCACTAATCCCTTTAAATCCTGAAACAATGGCCTTGTATTTAAATTGCAAGCTCCTTAGCAGAGGATTATTCCTTGTCACATTTTCCCTTCCTACCCCTGGGACTTCACATGATCGCAAAGTATCCTTCCCACTTGCAGCACAAAAATGCTGCTCTAAACTCAGGTGAGATCTGAGCTCACTCTGCTCCTCAGGAAGCAGTGTTAACAGGATTTAATGTGCCAGCTCCAAGGATTGCTGTCCCAAGAATTCCTTGTTCTGGAGGTGTCACACTTGATGCCAGAGTGCCAGGGAAGCACGTAGGGTGACTCTCACCCCTTCTCCCAGGAACAGCAGCCATAAAAGGTCTCACTGGGCAGGGCGATAAAGCAGGCAAAGAGCCTGGAACCTCCTCTCTGCCAGGCACAGATCAGGCTGGAAATTATTATTTGAATTTAAATCTGCTTCCTCTTGAAAACAAAGAACGAAAAAATCCCCAGCCCGCACACATTTCTCAGCAGCTTGCCCTGTGAATGCTCACTGATAACAAGCCCTTGCTCCTTTCTTACCCAAAATCAGCCCAGCTTCCCCTTGCTGCTACATCTGCTCATTGGCAAGTCTGTGTTAGTCTGCAAATGATGTGAAAGAAAGATCTGAGTTCTCTGAGTGGGTGTTTCTCACTCTCCTTACCTGCTGAGATCAGGACACCAGAGAATGGACACTAAATATGAATTACTAACCTGGCCACAGTTCAAAAAGCAACAATAAAAAGCAGCCCGTAGCAGTAGGTAGGTAACTGCTGCAATAAGCATTGTCATAAATAAAGGCACAGAAAGATATGAAAATACTTTTAATAAGGTTTTCAACAATAGCAGTTGCTCAGTGACAGTAAGCCATGATAAAATAAAAAATTTCAGCCCCTCAGGAACTAAGTAGAAAACCAATAAATAATTAATTGTAAACCCAATAAAAATATGCTTGCTAATGTGTCATGAATAAACACTCAAGGTGAGGACTTCTTGATGATTTACTGCATGCATGTCAAGGAGCAACACTTGGAGTCAGGTTTATTGCATTTACTGTGGGACTGGGTGCAAAATCCCATCATGTCCCAGGCAGTGCAGTGACACAGGCAGAGTGGTGGCATGTGCCCTTCCTCTCAGGCAGGCAGAAAAACCTTGTTCTGGCTCAGCCAAATACCAAAGGATGGGAATCATGATTTGAATCTGCTAAAAAGACCCAATCCTGGAGTTAGGAACTGGAGACTTGTCTCTTCTAAGTGAAGGCTTATATTTTCACACAAGGTGGTAAAGCAAATTTGATGAGATAGTTATTCTTTTATAAAGTAACCTGTCGCAGACAACTTTTATGAAAAATACTTTCCTTAGGATTTTTTCTCCTGAGAAGATGACAGGCCTCAGGAACAAAATGTAAACATTGATTATCTGCTGCTGTGGAATGCAACAGGTGCATCTGTGATTGGCTTATCTTGGATGTTTGCAATTAATGGCCAATCACAGTCAGCTGGCTCGTACAGAGAGCCAAGCCACAAACCTTTGTTATCAGCGCCTTCCTATTCTATTCTTAGCTAGCCTTCTGATGAAATCCTTTCTTCTATTCTTTAGTATAGTTTTAACTTAATATATATCATAAAATAATAAATCAGCCTTCTGAAACATGGAGTCAGATCCCTATTTCTTCCCTCAATCCAAGAATCCCTGTGAACACCGTCACAGTAACCCAAAGTATTCAGCCAAGAAATCCTTTTTTGTCCTCAGTTGATTCACTTTGTCCCCTTTAACTCAATGGAGGAATACTGTTTGCTACTTTTCTCTAATCCTGGCATAGTTCAGTGAGTCCAACCAAAATCACACTTACATCAGAAAACTGACTAATCCTACTGTGGATGGACCTTAACAACTCTGTGTTGGGAAACTCTGCTGGAGTTTCTTCAGACCAGCAGCAGATTATCAGGCCATAAGATTGGTACTTACCTAAATTCTGTGTCATTTTGCAGTCTTGGACCTTTAAAATCTTGTGGTTTTGTTCCTAAACAAGAGAAGGCCTTTCAAAAATTATTTTTAGTCTTTCCCTGCATGCTTACATATCTAAATAACTTAAAAGTTCATCCTGCTGTAGTGTAAACAGTTTTGACAGTTTGTCATTTGTCACACAACTCGTGACTGTCCCAGTCTTTGATCCTGTGGACTGAGCACATTGGCACTGCAGCTGAAACTGGGGAAACTGCACATGTGAAAAGATTAAGGAACATTTGTAAGTTCAGGAGACTTGCTTTACGGTCAGGAGATACAATGTCATCTCTGTGCAAACAAAATATTTTTTTTCATGGCTTGTGAGGGGAACAAAGGCCATGGAAAGAGAAAAGTGAAACTTGGGAGCTTCTGTTTTCACTGAGTGCTGAGACAAAGAGGGACAGTGCTCTACCATCAGTGTAACCATCCTAGGGCCTTGTAGGGGAATAACTGCAGCACTGCTGTGCAGCCTTTTTTCTTTCCTCTACTCATCTGTAGATGAATTTGGCTAAAGAACAAATATGTGGAAGAAAGGTGGATCCAAATTTTTAAAAAGTGTAATCAAAATACTAGAAAATTGATATGGAGTGTATCTCTTGATGGGAGAACATCAAGGAAATAATATAATCTTTGGTGTTTGCAGGTGTCTGGGGAACAGCACAAAGGTTTAAATGTGCATCTGTGGAATCATGAAGGTGTTCATATGACACATAAATCCAGCACAGATTTTTCAGCACAAAATCCTACATAACATTCAGCCTTTGGAAATATTGGAAATACACCGGCCAGAGCTTGCTTGCTTTGCAGAGGGAAACGAGAGCAGTGAAAAGTTTCACTGATCAGGATAACAATATCTGGCAAGACTGAATTCTCAAGACAGTCTAGGAAACGGCAGCCAAGAAAAATTCTGTGGTCTGCTTCTCAAAAGCGATGTGGTTTAAAGGACGCAGACTGAAAAGTGCCTGTGCAATTCATCCATAGCACAACCTAGCACCAACTGGATCCAGCCTCACAAAGCAGATGCCAGCACCAGTGCAGAAGAGGGAGAAGCTCTCTTACACAACGTGCTGGGGCTGGTGGAAACTACTATGAACTGAAATAAGGTCACCTACTTTTCCTTTCTGGAAGATGAAAAATCGCCAGTCAGGGTAGTTGGAGTTTGGATTTAAAACCTCAATGAACTGGTTTAAGCCATATGATAACTTCTTTCCTTCATCTGCTGGTGGCTATTGGATAAGATGATCAGTTCCACACCTTTACCCACTTTTTGGGACCTTCATTGGCTCCCCCATGCTGTGGCCATGGGCTGTGAGGCTGTGCAAGGGGAAAAACAGCCCATCCCATATAAAATTGCTGCAGCTGTTCTTTTGTTTGTCTGTTTTCCTTTGTTTGGTTGGGTTTTTTAAACAGCCTGGTATTCAAGCAGAACTCGTCACTAAGAAGAGTAGAGGGCAGTTTTCCTAGAGAGTTGGGGCAGGAGAAGAGATGGTGTGCCTTAGAAGTGAGGCTGTTAAAACTCCTGTGGCTGGGAGGTTATCAAGACTCTGGAGGAAATGAAGCAATAAATCCAGCTGAAATTCAGAAGAGGCAAGTATCAGTGGATTTATATGTCATTTCTTCATGGACTAGACTGAAAAACTAAAGGAAAACAATTGAAATAATGTAATGTGTGGATTTGACAGCAACAATTTGTATACTCTGAATATTTGAAAGGAGCAATTTTGTTATGAGAATAAAAATCTTATAACAAGAGATGAGAGTAAAACCCTATCCCAAGCTTTGGGAGATTAAAATTGGATCAAATTTGGTGGTTTGGCACTGTCTTAAGTTGAATAGCTTGGACTGGGAAAGGGGCCAGTAGAATGTCTATTGCCAGGAGAAACAAAGAAGGAGAGGTACAGGATGTAGCCAGTGAACATCAGCTGGTGGCCCATGACAGCTTATGATGAACTGGGAGCTCTGAACCTGTAAATATTCTCTTTCCTCCAAAGATCTTTCTGTCTGTTCCCCAGCACTTGTCATGGGCTCCCCAAGCTCAGTGAATGATCTCAAGGTCCTGTTTTAGTCAGAGTAAAAATGTTTCTTGGTCAAAACTCATATGTCGTTATATTTTCAGAAAGGTCAAAACCAACAGGGAGGAATTTAAAGCAAATATGGAGGAATGTTATTGCAATTTTTTTTAATCACACTAGTTAGGCTGTGCATGAAAAGGAAGCCAAGCAAGCAGGATACAATCAAACATCTGTGCTGAATTGACAAAGAGGCCATTCAGCAGTGGGAATATGTAGTTGCTACTGGCCTGATTAGGTCTTTATTCAAATACATTCCCATTTCCTTCAGCAGAGTTGATGCTGTCATCAGAGGAAGCCCCAATTAACAGAGCTGAAAGCCTGAGCCTTCCTAAGTGAAGCTCACCATGCATGATGTGCTCAGGATAGGTTTACATAATCCATCTTCCCGTGCTAAAAAGCCTATTGCAGCATGGTGCTGGAGCTGACTCCTTACTAATTCCTTGTCTCAGTATCCAGATCCCAACTTTGTGGCTCATTTTCTGTTCTGTCTGCTTTAACAAACCCCTGCTGCATTTTGCTGCAAAGGGCTTGGTGCTGGTACAGGCTGACACCCTCCTGCACCAGCAGCACCAGCACCTTCATGACTGCCTTGAGTATGAAGGCTGCAGGTGCCAAGAGCCTTGTTGCCAAGGCTGGCTCTGCTTTTCCTGCATGCCACGGGGTAATCCTGTGTGCCACATGGCAGCTTTGATTGAGAGGATGGTGTGTGATTGATGTTTGTCATCCTCTGCCCTTCATGGCAACCCCAGGCAAAGGAGATGCTCTGCCAAAAACCCCAAACCTTCAGAGCTATCTCTGCCCAAGTCAGCCTGGGGACAGCATTATTGTGGCTCTCAGCACTCTGCCCAGGCTCACTTCAGGGTGTGCTGCCTCAGCAAACACATGAGGAACAGCTTGGCACAGCCAGGACACATCAACAGGGTGAAGAATGCATTGCTGAGGGCACAAATACACCCCGTGCTGTGGCATTCACACCTCTGAAAAAATCCCTTCGTCCAGGATTTTTCTCCTGGGAAGCTGAAAAGCCTCAGAGAAAAGGAAAACAATTCTCATCTCATTTGCTTCTCCTGTGTTGTGCTCATGTGGAATGTGTTTGGAGATTGTTTACCCAAAGTTGATTGATTGGATTCTGCTGTGGGTTGTTTTCACTCATTGGCCAATCAGGGCCAAGCTGTCGAGACTCTAGAAGGAGTCACAAGTTTTCATTATTATCTTTTAGCATTCAGTAAGTATCCTTTCTGTATTCTTTAGTATAGTATAGTATTCTTTAATATAATATAGTATCATAAAATAATAAATTAACTTTCTGAGAACATGGAGTCAGATCCATCATTCCTGCCTTCCTCGGGGTGCCTGCAAATACAATAAAGTGCACTTTTACTTGGGACTAGACATAATGCAAAGTTTTAACCACACAACTGCTCATTCCCCCTGGGTGGGCTGGGGGAGAGAATTGGAAGAGTAGAAACGAATGTCCTTGCTCTTCCTTCTGCTTCCCCTAGTTTATGTGCTCAGCATGGCAGCATTTGGTCTGAGGTATCCCTTTGGCCAATTCCAGCTGTGTCTCCTCCCAGCTCTTCGTGCACCCCCAGCCCAGTTGCTGGTGGGATGATGAGAGTGGCAAGAAGGTCTTTTCTCTGTGTAAATTCTGCTCAGCAATTACCAAAACATCCCTGTGTTATCAACACTGTTTCCAGCACAAATCCAAAGCATGGCCCCATATCAGTGAAGAACATTTAACTCTTATCTCAGCCCAAACCAGCACATGCCGGTCTGAGGTCCTGAACCAAACATCCCCAATGTCAGTGTGGCCACAGCAAAGTCCTGGTTCAATCTGCCAAACTCCAAACATTACAGAGAAATCCTTTACTTTGCTCTCTGGAGCCCCTCTCTCTGTATTGACTTCAGGGAACAGAATGCCCTGAATCTCCATCTTAGCTGAAAGTTCAATGCCTTGAGTCTTGCCCCTCTCCATGGACCTACTCTCACTTAAAGTAGGTTCTGTCAACATTTTGTATATATCACATGAACTTTCTTTTTGTTTTGATGCTTGGCCTTCTTATTTTGTGCTGTCCTTATTCCTGATGTAAAAATAACAAACCAGACTAAAAATTTTCTCCCTGCCATTGAACCCTCCCTTATATCTCAAGGGACTGTTAATAAAAAAGGGAAGCTTTCCAAGCAGCAAAAAACATAAGTTTTCAGACTTCCTTTTTTGTTGCTTATTAAGACTTCCGACAGTCTCTTATTTTTATTTTTTTTAATATCCTTTTTCCTTCCACTGTTTAGCATCTCTCAGTTGTTTTTATATTTAAAGCATATGTGTCCCAAATATGATTTTGTGGCAATGCATCTTGTCCTGACCCAAGTTCTTGTTTGTTTTCTTCTTTTGCATTCAAGAATTTTCTTCCATACTTTGCCTTATTTAAGTGGCTGTGGGAAAGCAGTGCAGCTAATCAGACACATCTGATGCTTTTTCCTGTCAAAGGGTGAGCCCAGCTGTGAAGCTTGAGCAGCTTAGGCTGTCCAGAGCTCCTTAACCTCACCCTTTAGAAGCAGTGTGCTGCAATTTTTGAAGCACTGTGAGCAGAGGGGCTAAGAGGGGACTCTGGGCTCCCTCCACAACACCAGGGCCAGGCTGGAACAGTGGGAAAGCACTGCAGGCACTGGAGAAGGAAGGATACAGCACAGACTGGTACCAGCTATTCTTTTCTAGGACACTGGGCTGCTTTCCCACTGTTTTTTCTCTGCCCCACAGATTCAAGTCCCTTTTCTCTCATCTTTCCTGCCTCATGGAGCCTCTTGCAGCAGGATTCCTGAGCAACAGCAGCCCAGTAATACTCATGTCCAAATGTCTGTTTGAAAAGCACCACTGTTCCAAGCTATATAAATAATCCAAGGATTTGCTGTGGAGCGTTTGAACTCTGACCAAGACATTTGTTGCTATTATCTAGGTTTTATTTTTTACTGCTAATGCAACAGGATTCTCGTGGATACAAAGTCTTGTGGGCTTGCTATTAGCCAAGAATCTGATGCTCTGATGATACAAGTTTTCTTCTGCCAGTTCTGAGAGTCTTCTTTTCCCTTAATTTTCATTTATGTCTCTTCTGATTCTGATCAATCTGCATATTCTTTTCTTATAAAGGTTCCAAATCAGGATGGTACAAGTTAGCTGGCCTATGCTGCTTTATTTTGGGTAAGAATTAGCCCACTGTGGAAGTTCACAGCTGGCAGTGAAAAATCTGCCAGGCTGGCACTTTTCAGTAATAAATCACCTGGCTGAGTTTGTCTTCTCAGAACTACAAAGCCCAGATAAGTGTTTAGGTCAGGAAGCAGAACTTGTCTTTTGAAGGTTTTGGTCCTTCAGTGCTCAGGCTGGGCACTTCCCTTTACTGAATATTCCCTCAAATATCTGATCATGGAAGCACCTGCCTTTCATTTTCCATAATGTATGTGAAGGTATGGTTTGATATTTTCTACATTTTCCCACAAGATGGCACAATTTTCTTATGAACAGTGCATGCTAAAGCATGGAATGCTTTCTGCTCTGACAGTAATTCAAGGAACTAACATACTCTGCACAAGTCAGGTGCTTTATTTTGCTCAGAATTTGCCCTGACTGGTTGTCTTGGAGAATTTTGCTTTCTCCCTCAGCTTCTTGTTCTCCTCTCATTGGTTCTTCTCCAAGTCCTGAGAGGACCTGTGTCCGTGGCATGACAAGGTGGGCTTCCCACAGCATTGTGTAAGTGGCACGAAAATTTCTACAAGAAATCTCAGATGCTGTTTTTCCATTTGGAATGGGAGAAAAATAGACTCTTTCATAGACTACTGGGTCTTTGACACTTTTGGACAAGTTATTAACCAAAGTCACACACACTGAGTAGCCCTGTCACAGAAAATAGAGAGCCCACAGCAGCATCAGTATTCAAGAGAGTGAGCTGTTACATCCCCCTACTCCCCTATTCACATTAACAATTTATTCCCCTTTTCCCCTCATTTAGTCTCAATAAAGAATAATTTTCCCTGGAAAAAGATTAAATTACATCAAGTGAGAAGGAATTATTTTAGGGAGAAGGAGAGAGAGAAAGAGGGAGTTCATTTTTCAGTACCCTACCCAGTGCCTGAGTGTGTTGAGTCAATTTGTGCAGGAGCTGGAGGAGAAAAACCTGGGAGAAGCAGAGAGCTGATCAGCTCCTTTCCTCTTGTCTGCAAGTTGTTTTTTTCCCCTGAGACCTAAAAACAGGCACTGAAAAGCAGGCTCAGGATTGGTGCTTTTCTTTTTTCTTGCACACCATGAACTTGTCTCCTCTTCCTTAAAGTTTGCTGTGGATTGATTTTGGAACAAAACACATGCTGACCTGCTGCAACAAGTTTCAGTGTTAGAGACTCAGCACTGCTCCTCTCTGGGTAGGAATGTCCTGTTCCTGTGCCTCTTCCATGCCAGTACATCCCTTCTCCCAGACAGAATGACTGCAGGACACAATCATCTCTTCAGAAATATGTTCTACTTGAACCCTTCAAATCCTATTATGTCAGAATTCACATGACTTATTTCTCATGCTCTATTACAGGCCAGACTCCTTTATCCCACCCTGAACTTCCCCTAGGTCACTGCAGCTTCATGCCAAAGCAAGTGGCAAGCCAGGAGCCTGCAGCACCCCTGGCAGAGATATATGCTCATTTTGAATTGACTTCAACTAAAACTCCAACTGAGTTCAGCAACACAAACATTCTAATTTGGGAACATCAACATTGTTCATTTCAGTCAAAAATGTTAAAAGAAAATATGTCAGCTTTCCCACACGTTATTTTAAAAAATGGTAAAATACCAGCATGTGACCGTGTTCACAGGGGTTCTTGGATGAGGGAAGAGACGAGGATCTGACTCCATGTTTCAGAAGGCTGATTTATTATTTTATGATATATATTACATTAAAACTATACTAAAAGAATGGAAGAAAAGGTTTCATCAGAAGGCTAGCTAAGAATAGAATAGGAAAGAATGATAACAAAGGCTTTTGTCTTGGACTCTGTCCAAGCCAGCTGACTGTGATTGGCCATTAATTAGAAACAACCACATGAGACCAATCCCAGATGCACCTGTTGCATTCCACAGCAGCAGATAATCACTGTTTACATTTTGTTCCTGAGGCCTGTCAGCTTCTCAGGAGAAAAAATCCTAAGGAAAGGATTTTCTATAAAAGATGTCTGGGACACCAGCAGAGTTCCTCTGGGATGGAAATTGTGATTCACACTTAGCCTGTCCATAGGCAGAGAGAACCAGTGTGTGAGGGATAAAGAAAAGGACTTTTTGAGCCAAAGCAAGGGAAGGAATGTTAAAGGTCTTTGCTGTTCAAGGCCTTCACTGCTGAAGGACACATCTGGAAGACAGCATCCAAGGAACTAAGTGATTGTGCACAATGCCACATGATGAGATGATGGGGGCAGTTCAGATTTTCATAGTCTCTGGCACTTATAGTGCCCCCACTGTACAGCCCCCTAAATACATGTTTGAGGTGAATGATAATGATTGAGCAGCCTAAGAGTGGTGCAACATTCCTTCCATCAATCCCCCATCCATTCCCAAGTCTGCCAGTCAGGCAGGAGCCAATGGAACAGGGAAATTTTGTCCTTGATTGCTCCACAGAACACTCTAACCCTTGCTATTGTTAAATTGTCAACTTCTGTCTCACTACTTCTATGTTCTCAGGGATTTATAGACTTTTATTGTTAGTATGTTAACCTTAAGTATTTGGATAACTAAAACTGAACAACTCCATATCTCTCTTCATTCCAGTCTTCTGTTGCAAGGCTTTAGTTATCTTTGTGCTACTACATGATCTTTTCCATCAAGCTCTGCAGAAGAACAGGGGCTGTAGAGAGGATAAGATGCCATTTCTCAGACAGACTTTAAGAGATGCTGTTTGGGGATTGATAATTTTTCAGTCACCTTAAAAAAATCTTTCCTTCCTGCTCTTCTTCATTCTCATCATTTGGGATTTAAATGTATTTAAGTCATGGAGAGATAAAAGAATGAATGTGATTGCAAGATTTTGTCTCCTGTGTCTCAAGCACAAGCGAGCTTCCTCCTGAGCAAGGTTATTCTTTTCAGGGTGGGGAAGGATAAGGAGATTCTGTTTTGTTTTGTTTTGTTTTGTTTTGTTTTGTTTTGTTTTACTCAGGATCCAAATGCCAAATAAGGAACTTCATATGATATCAACTCAGGGATCCCAAGCACAGAATTATAGGGTTTCATCCAACAGTGTAGTTGGATGAAAGGGATGAAAATCCTTGCAGCCATCACTTAGATGTGTGACATTGGACCTGGTAATTTCCCTGCAGCTGGTGGGAGCCAACCTCCAGATCTCCTTGCAGCTTTTTATAACAGAATGAGGAAATCTCTTTGTAGCCAGAACTTTTGAGACAAAATGCTTAAACACAAGGAACAGTGATCAGCTTCTTGACCTCAGGCCAGTTTGCAGGGTGGAGAATTAGGTCCATGCTGAGATCTGAAAGTCACTTAATGAAGCAAATAGAAAGGCACTTAGTGAAACAACCAGACTTTGCCAAGCTGGGGAAATAAAGCAGTCCCAAGTGAAGCTCGTGGACCATGAATGATGCATTGGCATTGTCAACTTGGTAGAGCATCCAGCATACTAAATTAAATACATTTGAGACAGAAGATGGTAAGAAACTTGAATTCAGGGAGTACAAAACATCATCTCATGTGGTGACTAAATTAATGACTTCATTTTACAACTGGGAAGACCTCACTGGATAACCTCATTTTATCTGATTTTTCAAGAGCAGGCACCATTCCCTCTGACAAATTATGTGTAGGCACACTTGGGCAGGGCTGTAGCAGAAGATGAATGGATGAAGTGGATGGGTGGCCATGTGACAGCTCAGAAACCCTGGGAAGAGCTCTGGTTCCACCTCAGAGGCAAACCCAAAATCTCTGCAGCACTGAAATATTGACCCACATTTAGAGCACTGTGTTGTATCACTGATAGTTACTAGTCATTATGAACATTATGCTTATCTGGAAGGAAGATGTGTTGATATGAAGCTTCAGTAACTTTCAGTGGCATTCATATTCTCTGAAAAAATCCCTTCACCCAGGATTTTTCTCCTGGGAAGCTGAGAAGCCTCAGAGAAAAGGAAAACAATAATTATCTCATTTGCTTCTCCTGTGTTGTGCTTGTCTGGAATGTGTTTGGAGATTGTTTACCCACAGGTGATTGCTTCATTAGTCTCTGGTGTGAGTTGTTTTCACTCTTTGGCCAACTGGGGCCAAGCTGTGTCGGGACTCTGGAGAGAGTCACAAGTTTACATTATTATCTTTTTAGCCTTCTGTAATATCCTTTCTGTATTCTTTACTTTAGTATAGTATAGTATTCTCTAATATAATATAGTATCATAAAGTAATAAATTAGCCTTCTGAGAACATGGAGTCAGATGCATCATTTCCTCCCTTCCACAGGAGTCCCTGCAAATACAATAAATAACCTTTTGCATAAATCCTGTTGTGCTCAGTTGAGCTGCCTAAACTTGATATCACACAAAGTTTACTATTTGGCCTTTGGATACTGAGTAAAACAAACCACATCCAGGTGCCATCTCAATTTTTCCAGTGTGACTCCCAGCTTTGACAGGAAGAAGACTAAAACTGTGTGTAATAATAACAGTGCCATCCCTTTTTGACATTGTTGTGAATATTAATAACTAAACAACATTGTATTGGGCATACAGAACAGCACTTTCCAACCTGCAGAGAGAATAGATTGCCTAAAGATGGTAATTCAAGAAGATAAATTTGGATCTCAACTAAAGGGCACCTCAGTAATGTAAATGGTAATGCGTCTCTCTGTGGATTTTACCTTTAAAGAGTACACATTTCCAATTTCTCTGTCCCTCTATAGACTGAGGAATATGCATTAACATATAGCTTCTTATTGTTCCCATCAGATGCTCACTCTCAGAGCTGCTCTGACCAGGATTGTAGTGGAACTAAATTAAATTTACATATTTCAGAATATATTCCAGCTGTTGGTTTTTGTTTGGTTGAGTTTTAATTCAAGTTAACTTTCTAGAACCAAGTCAGTTAAAAAGAAAGAAAATAAAAAAGGGTCAGTGTAGCAGCAAATCCTTTGCATTGAAACATCCCTAATGTAATAATCTAGACCTCAGCCCAAACGCTAATCCAGGCTTGTACTGTCCCAGTGGGGAAAGCTTCAGCAATATTACAGAAACCATGGTGAAAATCTTATGAAAGGGAGAATATCTCATGTGCTGAAAAAGGCAGAGTTGCTCCAGGCTCAGAAATGATTACTCTTTCTGCTTTTTAATATTAGAAATATCCAGGACAATGCAGCAATTTATTTCTTTCTGCTGCTGTAAGGTGGAATATGAAAATCTATCAATGTCCTGCCTGCAAATTTCTCATTTGTGAAACTCATGTCAGTTCTGTATCCAAAGAACACCTTTAAGTTTCATTACTAACAATGATAAAAAAAATACATATTTCTCTTTCATGGTAATTGTGAGCATACAAAACTGCATATAAAAAGAAATACATTCTTGTATTTCCTATAGTAAAGGAAATGCCATTTAAATTCCAGAGAAATAACAGTATTTTTTGTGTGTGTTTTGAAATGGAGTTCAAGTCAGGCATTGTGCCCTCAGCAGAGCAAAGAGAGCAGCTGCTGCAGTTTGCCTTTGACACCCTTCTCAAAAAGTCAAGGTTTAACCTCCAGGATTTTATTTTTTGTCTTCTGGTCCCTTGATGAGGGTTTTTATCATTTACTTTCCCCTGCCAATAGGGTCAAAGATTATTAATGGTGATGTTAGCAAGAGATAACATGCAGTGTTCGAGTTTGGGTGGGGTTTTCTTGCCTTGGTAAGGATTTTTGCTTCCGATAATTGTTTTAAATTTGATAATTGTGCATTTCCTGATTCATTTGAAAACATAATGGAAGAGCCTGAAGTGTTTTATTTTCTTTTAATGTACATGAATGTGTAGCCCTAGACGCTCCTTTAAAATCAATAAGCTGAAAGAAGGACAAGTAAGGCAGAAAAGGAAATAATTAAATAATCCAGAGAGATGGATAGCAAGGCATAGTGAAGGCCTTATGTTATAAAGTTACATTTATTTTGGGCAGTTATGACTAACCCTGTGCTGAGTAATAGGATAGGAGGGAAAACAGGATTTCTCCTGGCTCTGTAGTGTTGACAGGCAGCACTTGCACTTCTTGGAGGTGTATAACCTGGAACTGAACGTCAGGATTTTCAAGGATATTCTTAGAACTGAGCACTTAGTCCCAAGGGAAATTCCTTACTCCTCATTGCTTGTTACATGCTTGTTCAGCTCCCATTTTTCCATCTGCCAAATCAGAGTCTAATTGCAATATATCCTTGATTTAATCAGCAATCATATGGATTATACAAGGGCAATAACAACCTTGAAGATGATCAGTATTTTGGTCTTGATCTGCCAAAAGCATTAAGAGCAGTCTTATTTTCAGCATGGACACAGTTTCCATGAAACAAGCCTGTTGTTCCTGCACACATTTGCTCTTTTGGAGGCAGCAGCAGCAGCCTCCAGGGCAGGAAAAGCAAGGGGAAGAGAGCAGGGAGCAAGAACAGTGCCTGGGAGCACCATTTAAAACAGTTCAGGAATTTGGGAGCCCATCTGCCACCAGGCAATGACCTGATTCCTCTCTAGAATATTCAACTCTTGCTGTATGATTTTGAAAAGCATGGATTATTTTGGCACTTTCTGACCTGCTTCCCAGAAAGCTTTTTGCAGATCCAGGCACTGAGAGCAGGAGGGTGCTCTGCTGAGACTAGAACCACTCCTACAGCAAAACTTGCTGGGTAGTCTACTTTTGGAACACCAAAAAAAACGTTTATCACGATTTGAAATGATTTTTCATCATGAAATTGTTGAAGAGTGCTGTGAGATGATTGCCCATCTTGGCCTGACAGTAAGGCACAGCTCTGTGCTGGTGGAGCCAAACCTGGGGACTGCCAAGGAAGGATCAGCAGAGGAGCAAGCTGGGCTAAGGGCCTGCAGCAAATAACAGTGCCAAGATCAAATGTGAATTACCTGACCTGGTGCTGCTCACAGAGACAAGGGTTTCTGACTCTGAGAGTGATTTCTGACTCTGTCTCTGCAAAGCCACAGGTGAGAATGAATAGCTTCACTGAGGTCTTGGTGTAGATGAAGAGCTTCCCATGTCATGGACCTGAGATTTTGAGGGTCTCAATTTAGGCTATTAATCTGTTGGAAAGAGAGAAGAAATCACACGAGAGGACTGAAAAGAAAAGGAAAACTTTGTGTTTCTGGAGTATTTAATTGTATAACCTTTGTGCTTCTACTTCCAAAAGGAGATAGGATACAGCCTGGCTCTGTCACTGAGCTTTAAAAATAATTTGATTTTAATCTCTGTACTGTCCTACCTGAAAAATAGACTGACTGTCAGAAAAGAAAGAGTCAAACTGCAGGACTTTGAACTGCAGCAATCATTACTGTATCAATATAACAAAAGATGAAGCTGGCAGCACTGAGAAACACAGAGACAATTGTGAATAGGCTGATGTAGGTATGAATTGTGCCACAGATTCCTGTAAGGCTCCTAACAAAGGTACAACAGATGAGCCACAGAGCAAGGCACTGTTACTTAAAGGCACTAGAATTGAGAACAATTAGGAAATGCAGCCCAGCATATCCAAGGCATTGTGGTATTTTCACAAAATGGGCTTAAATGAGAAGGGAAGGATACAAACCCACAAGTTTTCTTTCTCTTCTTCTTACTTTTGAGAGGTGAAGGAGCACTGCCTTATTGCAATTGCCATTTCCAAGCCTGGTTAAGTAAATTCCCTCTAGTACAAAGGGTGAAGACCATGAAGACCAAAGTGATATTTCATTGTTAACCACAATAACTGCTCCTTGCAGACCAATAGTCAGGAGATGCTAATTCATATCTCAGTCACACTTTTCACTCCAGCAATCTGTCCATCCTGCTCTGCAGCAGACAAACCCAGAGTCTGCAGAAAAATCCAGCCAGCTGTGTGCATGCAGTGAGGCTCTGTGCTGGAATGCTCTGGGTGGTTTTCCAGGGATGAAGCCTCTGGATTTCTGCAGAATTTGTCCTGTGAGTTAGATAAAAATGGGAGGCCTCTGCGTGTCAAAAGGGTTTAAAAAGGAGTTCAAAGCTCTGTTATTGTAATGCTTCTTTTATGGTTTTTTTTTTTTAAATTATCACCTCAAGTTTGTAGTAGGACTCAGGGTCCAACAAAATCCAACATGTCAGAGCAGTGGCACAGCAGAAGGGCAGGGAAAACCTTTCCTATGGACACTGATGGAGGGAAATCTGGAGGGAGAGTCTTGGGAATAACTTGAAAGTTTTCACTCCAAGTCCATAGATTTAAACAGAAAAATTTCCAGGTGACAGGCAACCACTCCAGGTGTTAGGAATGCTGATGACTTACCGTCTCCAGATGCATCCTGCCCTGCCCTCAGCTCTTGCAGAGGCAGAAGGTAAGAATACATCAATTTAGTGATGACCCAGTTGATGATCTGGTGACATTTTTCCATAACTGAACTTCACCATCCCTCCACAGGTCATTGCTCTGCTGTTGGTGGCCTTTCAGAGCACATTTCCCCTCTGTCTTCTGGGTGGAACAAAATCAGAGAGACCCTAAGAAACAAGGATCACAAACTTCTTTCCTGTGTTCTTGTCCCAGACCAGGGCAGAGTGAACTCTTAAGCACCTTTAAATTGCTCCAAAATGAGCACAGTGGCAGTTTGTTCTTTCCAAAGTTAGCTGTGCTGAGTTGCTCTTTTTTCTCTAACAGGAAAAAAGTGTTGCTCATTGTCAGTGTTGTTCATTGTTAGTGGTACAAAAGCTCATCTCGGAGCTCTGGCAGCTTTTGCAACGTTATCACAATTTTTCATGTAACTGGTATTTGGTTGCATAAGGTAGGAATACAGTAGGAGCAGTGAAGTTTTTAAAGCACAGAGTCCTCTGGTATATTGGCTCTTTTGACCTCCTTTACACAGTGTAGTCTTACCTAATAGAGTTTTCTGGGTGCTCAAATATGAGCATTTTATATTTAAAAAAATGAAGGAAGAACATTTCATTTAGAACTGAATGTGTGGGCTGGTACCCAAACTGAGAAATAAATCATTGTATTATTGTTGTCATTCTCCTTAGACCCAGGAGATTTAGTGTGTAAGCTGTATTTTAAAAGTCAACAAATTTTCATATGGAAATAGAAGGTAAGATGTTTAAACAACTTTAACACAAAGAACTGTATAGAAGTATTATTCAAAGCATTATTGTTGGAAAAAATTATCATTGCCCCAGAAATAGCTCCTTGGAAAATATTTTCCCCTACTCTGGAAGTATGAATATTGAACATCTTTTATCATAATCACCATTTTTTCCCCACCATTTTGTTGAGGAACAATCACCTTAAATTCTGAATGATCCAATTCTTGTGCCCGTTTCTCATATCAGTCTGGCATAATTACATTTGCAGAGGGATGAAAACACAGCTTTGTGAGCTTATTGTCTCTGAAGTAATTGCTATTTACCCTGGGATATAAAATTTAAATCACATCCTTGCTGACATAGACCTCCTCACCCACAATAGGACACTCTGCAATCACAAGTGAATAAACAAATCTGATGGTTAGTCAGAAGAACCAAGCCTCCAACTCCAGCTTTGTGTCTCATCTTCATTTCCCAAAACCATTCTAAATACAGAAAAAGGTGTCAGGTTACCAACATGCTGAAAATAGAAGCTCCAAGTCAAAAGAAACTCCAAACTCAATCTAGTGGCCTAGTGACTTCCAGACTAGCCCAACTTGGCCTGGCCCATCCCAAAACAGCGAGATTTGGGTTTCCCAATACTGCAGGTTTTGGGACTACACTGGGACAGTAGCATGAGCTATAAAAACAAAGCTATGTGCAGTAATGGGAGACAATTTTTTTAAAAAATAAAAGTGCTTAATAGAGCCAGTGGAGTGATGGAATTATAGCTGGCACAGTTCCTAGCAAGTGTTTACTTTTACAAGCCAAGTGTTTTTTGTTAAGACAAATTGTGTCAAGCAGCATGTTCAGCCCACATACTTGTCTATTCCCTGAGAGGATACAAGGGCTGGCCTTGATATCCAAATGAGGTCAGAAGAAAATTTCCATCTCTTGCTGCTTTTAAGAAGTGAAGAAGAGAAAAAGGGGAAAAGGGGGTCCAAGAGCCCTCTGTGTGCAGCCAGAGCTGCCTGGACAGTGCAGCTGGAGCTGCTTTGCCAAAAGCCTCTCTGGAAGGTGAGGGACACTCAGAATGAAATCAAAGCCGGCCAGAAGGGACTCAAAGCTTTCAACAGTAACATGAGATTGCCAAGGACATAGCTCTGGATGACACACCTAGGGTTATTTTAGCAAATGAGTGTTTCCACTGCAATGTGGATGCTCACAAAGATGCAGCAGCCTGGAGGAAAACAGCGTGACTCGATCACAGCGTTGTGGATAAGATAGGTGGTGTTGGGTTGTATAGCTGCAGGAGTCACAAGGTAAACTATCCCACATTGGTCCTAAAACAGCTTCAACTTCATAATCAATCAGAAACACTTTTCCCCATTTCCTATTCTCATTCTAACATAATTTGTATGGTAATAGAGCACTGAGGCCTCAATCAGGAAAGCACCAAGCACGGAACAATTCAGGGATTGTTACAAGGCAATGTTTGTAACAGCTCTTCCCCAAGTACAATTTTATGGGCAGCAAATGCTACAATCAGAACATAGAATCTATCAAATAAAACCCAATTTAGGAGAAAACAGCCTAAATGTATTTTCATCAAAAGTACAGGAAGCAATAGGGTTCTCTTAAAGCCTGCCTCACAAAAAGTAAGCACCAGTGAAATGAATCTGTTGTCTGTGTGATGAAGCTGTCCAAGACATTTTTGGGATAATAAAGTAGCACTCCTCAGTGCAAATCATAATATATTCTTATGTGCAATAACACAGGCACAGCTGAACTGAAGAATGGCTCAGACACTGAAGTATTGTCCCTTCCCAGTCTCTTCTCTTGTTTTGGAAATCAGTTTAGAAAATCAGATTGATTTTCCTGGGCTACAGGCAGATTGCAGGCAGACAGCCTTCCCTACTGTTTGTTTGGCTGGTTTTTAATAACATTTATACTTTTCCTCCCTTTTTATTCACCATCTGCAGGGCTGCTTGGGCAGAGGAAAAGAAGCAGCGTCCAAAGACATTTCTTACCAAGGAGGGGCCATGTCCTGGAATTTGGGTTGGATGGTTCCATGCAGAAGATGCTCCTCTGTGTGTGGGTTGCTATTTTTATTTCTTTATGGTAGCCAGACTGTTTTAATTATTTCAATAATAATAATAATAATGTGTGCAGGGAAGGATATTTTTTCGTCTGTTGAAGCAGCTGGACAATAATTTCAAGGAGAGGGTAAAGGAAAAGAAATAGCTTTTTTATAGAGTTCTTGGTACAATTTCTATGGTAATAACACTCAGATTGCTATGTTTGACAAAGAACATATATATATATATATATGAGGAAAAACACAGGCAGGGCAGGAAAGGTGTCTAAGGAGAGTGATGCATTTAAAATGCCAGGTTTAGCCTGAGAGGGTGGGAATAGGTAAGACAGAAATGGCAGGCTTGACTGATTTCTTCCCTGGATACCTGACATGAGAAGCAGTGTTGGCTGCAGCCCAGCTGATGGGACCATTTCACAGTTTGACTGCCAGCCAAAAGAGCCTGTTAGGTTTCTGTGCTCCATTTGGTTTGTTGCCACAAACAGAGAATAAAGCAGCCAGCAAACACCCAGCAATGCTGACCTCCCCTCTGCAGCTGTTTTATGGCTGCTTCAGCAGATGGGGGCTTTTTGGTGTAAATGTGGAGAGCTTCTGGAATGATGGAATGATATTTCGCTGTTTTGTCACACAAGCATATTTGGAGGCATATGGGGGATGTGGTCTTGTTCCTCCTGTGTCTGTGATCTCTTAATTTATGCAACACCTGCTGAAGTGAAGGGTGAGATTAATTTTGCTTATGTCTAAATGCCTGCCAGGTATTTCCCCTGGACTCTTCTCATGCTTGCTGGACAGAATTTGACATTTTTAGTGAGCAGATAGTCTTGATCTCCTTAAGTGTCACCTTGAGTTTAAGTGAATTATTCAGTGTCTATTTCTCTCCCCTTGACCTCTCAGGGTGGTTAGATAAAGAGCCCAGACATAAATGTCTGTGCTGTAAACAACTTAAATGAGATCCCACAGAAGATGTCTGGACCTGGCAGAACCATGGTGCATCCATAAGCATCACTCCTGCAGTTTGTGGCAGCCTTGTCTCTCCAGGTGAAATGCTTACAAGAACTTTTCAAGAAGACTTTTTCTGGATCATGGCAATAATACCTACCTACCAAAAAAAAAAAAAAAAAAAAAAGTGGGAATTTAATGGGCAATGCTTTCTAATTACTCGAATAATGCTAATAATACTAATACTAATGCTGATAATAATGTGTCTTGGCTTGCTATCTTTTCAGTTTGGGTTTTTTTTTCCTGCAACAAGTCTTTATTTAGATCTTCTGTCACTATGAACTGAGAATGTCAACATTTTGTTAACAGGACTGGAGACACATTTAAAGGAGAAAAACAAACCCACTAACACTCAGAATATAGTTAAATCTGATTCAGCTTGGGTTTATATCTTTTGTGGAGGGTGAAAATGGAGAGCGCATCTGTGCAGGACTCATGTACAGTTTAATGCAAAAAATATTATTTCTCCAGGTTACCACCTAAAAGAGATACTTTTCCAGTGTCTTCATTTCCATCTTTTAAGGGACATTTTGTTCCCTTTTGATTGCAAATATATTTCAGAGATGTTCCAACTCTCTTTTCTGCCCTTGTCACTTCTCTAATCACAAAGTCTTGTGGTCTTTTAGGCAGCTGCCAGACATACAGGGCAGGAGCAATGAGATATCATCATGCTTACTTCAGAATGAATCTCTTTATGAATAAAGGAGGATGTCAGAATTCCAGGTTTTACATGCTGTTCTAAATATCTTTTTCAGAAAGTAAGACTAATTCCTATTATAAGATTATATTATGTTTATATACATATAATACATATATGATATGATATGATATGATATGATATGATATTATATTACATTATATTACATTATATTATATTATATTATATTATATTATATTATATTATATTATATTATATTGAAAAAGTGCCTGAGAAAATGAAGTCCCAAAATTTTCAGAATGTGAATTCATTCTGTTTCCATCTGCAGGGGAAAAGGGGAAAGTTTTCTTCCCCTTTCCCTGAAGGGAAAGACCTTCACAGGTGTAACAATCACTTTATTTCTGCCTCATCAGAATTTGGATTGCTGGGTTTTGTCCACCCCACAAATGGTGTCAATGGGGTCACCTGTGTTTGATCATTAGAGGGAATGCATGTCCTTATCTGCATCCCACACTTGACTGGAAGTGCAGGGCTCCTCATCAGGCTGGAAGTGATTAATTCAGTAGGAGCATCCTTCTCTTGATGTCAAGGAAAGAAAGGTCAGTGTTTTTTTTACAGCAATTGCTGATTAAGTTTAGCAAAGTGAGGAAAGAAGATTAGCAGGATTGAGCTTTGTCACCTCTTGGTTTTTGGTTCAAGTCTTCAGTGAATGAAAAATCATCTGTGCCTGATTAGAATTCATGTCTGTCAGAACATATTTCAAAGAGACACTAACTTCTACATGGCTCAGGCTGAGGTACGTCTGGAAAATTCACCTTTCTTTACAGAGAGTTCAGCAAAGACAAATGAACATTGATGAGACTGGAAGATTATTGGTTCCGAGAAAGTCAATGAGAAACTTTTTCTGGAGTTTAACTGCAGTCAAGGATTCTTAAGGATGCTGTGGATTTTGACTGCCACTTCTCTACTCCCTTCCATGAATAGAATATGAAAGTAGTACAGAGAAACTTTCTTTAACAATAGCTAGAAGTCCAGGCTTCTTTTTATATAATTTGATTTTTGCCATTATCAGGGAGGTAAGCCCTGGTTATTTCATTCAGGAAATAGCCACACATTTTTTGAGGAGTGTGAAAAATGAACTAGATCCCTTAAAGAAATAAAGCTTATACAAGAAGAGGAGGGGGAAGTATCAGCAATATTAAGCCTGCAAAATTCAAGCTCATTTCTCATGGCCAGTTGCATAAGAGTAAATTTTGGCACAATATTTTTAGGGCAAATATGATACACAGGAGGAGTGGGCATGGAAGCCAGCCTATCTGAGATAACCTGCCTGATACTCAAGGGATTTATTTGCAAATTGCAGAGCATGAGAGTGTTCCTGTTGTGTTATTGTACCTTACTTTTGTTAGGTATTGACTGATTGCAGTGTCAGTTCATTGCCCCTGAAGAACAGAGAAATTGGAAAAGAAAGGCAGCAGTCTGGTTTTCTTGAAAGAGATCTCATTTTCTGTCTGTAGGTTCTAGAAATGTGAACAACAAAAGAAAAAAGAGAAAATTGAAAAGGGTAAGACAAAATCTTAGTTAAAGTTCCATGTGTAACTTGTTGTTAGTTTTTGTGCAGTTCTACTTACAGCAATTGTAAAGTGCTGACAACAAATCCCAGATGATGAACTCCGAAGTATTCCTTAAGGAATTCTTAACCTGATTTAGAAGGGCTGCAATATCTCACAAGCTGTACATGTGAGAGTGAATTCTATGTTTAAAATGTTAAATGGGAAATAAGATATTTCAGTGCCCTGAGACAGTCACTTTTTCCAAGCAAGTCTACAGCTCTGGTGACACCTTGGTGGCTACTCTAATGTAGCCACCACATCTCTCTCCTAGAGGAGCTGCTGATGTGATTCCCTTCCATTGGACAGGAAAAAGCCATCATGTGTCCTAGGGCAGAAGCAGCAGTGGTGAAGGAAGGTAAGACTTTGAGTGCTGCTCCCATTCATGAAGTGCTGGTTCCCATAAATCATCTGGAAGGTATGTTAGTGCTGTTTGTGTTGTCAGGATTTTAGCCTGGAGCATTTCCCTGTGCTCCTGGGAACCTGCAGACAGAGCAGAGGTGGGAGCATCTGGATACTGACAGCCAAAGCCTGTTTAACCAGCTCTGGGCACAAGTGATGTGACCTGAGCAGGAATAACAAAACAACCTCTGAGAAGTCTGGAAACCAGACTCAGACAAAAGGTTCTGGGAGCCAAAACTCTGGAGAAATAATTCTTTTTGTTTTAGCAATTTTTTTACTCTTTTCCCCTGCCTGGGACTGTACTGTTGCACTTTACATCAGTTTGTTTCCCTTGTGTGTGTTATAATTCAGTTGTTCACAGGCACATAACTCAGGTAACCAGGTGGAATGAGTCACTATTCACCACTGGCCATGTCCAAATGCCTGATTCCATCTGTCATGAAACAAGAGCTGTGAACAGGAGAGCTACATGAATATTACCATAAAGGAATCTCTTTTCTCTTGGCAACACAAAAAAAGAGCTTCTTACTGCATTGTAGAAATTTCTACATTTGGAAGCTCACAAAGTCAAAGGTACATGCAGACTGCAGAAACAATGAGACAAATTCACAGAAGAATGCTCCCATCAGTCTTCCCCCATTCCTTCTCTCTGCTCTCTACCTTGGCAGGAACTTTGGGCTTCACTCTGAGAAGTCAAAGACTTCCTTTGAGAGAACAACAGAGAAAGAACAAGCAATTCTTGTCCTGAATGGCTCTCTGCACTCAGCTGTCTGTGAAAGGATGTGCAACCCTTTACAAGATTGCAATTGCATTACCTTAAAATTCCTGCTTTGAAATAGACACAGAATATTTAAAGCTAAACCCAAACTTTGGAGCAGTACCTTTGAAAGTGATCAGTAAATTAACAGTGTAACACTGTGTTTCCTATACTGAAATTTTGTAATTCTTAGAGTCCTTTTTTCCCAAATTTCCCTTTATTTATCTGCTTTGAGCTGAGAATGTGTACAAGACTCAAGGTGGTTGCCTGATGGGAATGCTGATCTCTCAGAGAGCTAACAGGAGTATTTGTATCTGCCTGTCTCCATGACTCAGGCATTGATTTTAAGTTATTCCCCTCTGAGGGCCACAGGCTGCCAGTTCCTGTGCTTTACTATGGAATCTCACTGGCACCCTCTGGCAAGCTCTGCTGCCAAAGGTCCCATTTGGGGATTCCACATTGGTTTCAAGGAGATATTTCATATTTAAGTTCAGTGCTTGCTAAAGCAGCTAGTGAAATGAGGTTTAAAGAGAGAAAGACTATCCACTCCATCATGATTTTTTGTTGATTCCCCTCCTCTGCTTTGCCCCTAGAGATGCTATCTCAGCACTGCTGTCAGGATAATTCCCTGCTTTCTTTGGCAGCTCATATGGTCTCTCCAAAGTGTGCAGTTATCAGCATGGCAAAGTGAAAGAGAAGCAGAGCAGAGATAGACTTCAAACATCAACCATTTCCTTGTTTTTATAGTCTAGAAATGTCTGTTTTCACAGACTGGAAGGCAGAAAAAGAAGCTGGCATAGAAGGCTGTGGTTGTGGTTGGTTCACCCACAGCAGCAGGAAATAAACATCAGCCTCCATACCTGAGTGTCCTTTCTCTGACAGTGTGACAGCATTCTTTTACAGCAAACCCAGAACCAATGCTGAGAAATGTTTTGTCTCTGAAATCTTCCTGTTCTTGAAAATAGACCCAGTGGGACTGGAAGGTGTTCCTGTGGGTTTCACAGCCCTTAGGTGATCATTCCTGGAATTTGCTGCTAGGACATATGTCACAGACATCTTTTCATGAAAATCCTTTCATTAGGATTTTTTCCTTCCTAAGAAGCTGAGAGGCTTCAGGAACAAAATGTAAACAATGATTATCTGCTGCTGTGGAATGCAACAGGTGGATCTGTGATTGACCCATGTTGGATGTTTATAATTAATGGCCAACCACAGCCCAGTTAGCTTGGACTCTCTGTCCAAGACACAAACCTTTATTATTCATTCCTTTCTATTCTTAGCTTAGCTAGCCTTCTGAGATGAAAATTTTCCTTCTATTCTTTTTAATATAGTTTTAATGTAATGTATATCATAAAATAATAAAAGCCTTCTGAACATGGAGTCGACATTTTTGTCTCTTCCCTCACCTGAAAACCCCTGTGAACACCGTCACAGACATACTTCCACAAATTCCTCCCACTCATGATTTACCCCACTGTGACAAAGCCTGCCCAGTTCTGAATAAAAGTATAGAAACAGACAAGTTTTATTTACCTGGGAGCTGGTCAGGATAGAGGTCATTTTTAGTAACTTTCAGCTCTCCAAAACCTACATGGTCTGGTCTCAGTTAGCCCTAAGAAAACATTTCCATTGATAATTCCATGTACTTATGATTTTTTTTCCTGGCAGTTCTTTACTTTTCTAATCCTTTTCTGCAGTGGTAAAAAGCGTTTGATCTGCTACTTATTTTAGAAGTTTGGTAAGAGAACAGAGTGTAAGAAAGAGAATGGAATATAAATCAGCACAGGATGCTGTTTTCCCCAGATGAATAGCCCTACGAAAATGTGAGGAATCAATATTTGCTAATCTAGTTTATTTATGTGGTGAATCATCTAGGACCCTACAATTTTATTTTAAAGACTAAAGAAAGCCACCGCTTTTAAGATGAATTTCCTTTACCAAATAAGTTCCATTTAAAAGAATCTCATGAAGAAGTTTCTAGTTTGAACCCATCCAGCTGTAGATTCCTTGTCATGCAAAATTTTAGGTAACAATAAAACATAATTCTCCATTACTGCTACACTTATATCTAGTTTGACTTCCGGTACAAGCTTTAAAGCACATGCCAAGCAATTTATTGGGATAATATAAATGAACCTTAAGTGAGATGTTCATTACCAGCTGCTAACAGCATTTATTCATTTTGCATCTCAGAAATTATATAGATAAAACATTTCACGTGCTTAAGAAGCTTTTAGTAGGCCTATCCAGCATGTATAAGGAATAAAAAAAAAATCAGCAAATTTAAAATAGAATAAAAAATAACATCCTATGAAAATGTAATTTGCTTAAAGGATTTTTTTTCCTCTCCAGTGGTTTTGCATTCCACAGCCTATGGAATTCTTTAAACAGGAAAGGAACAGATTTTCTTGGACTTTCTGGCAACTCCCTGACAGTGAACTCAAAACAATTTAAATCTCTGAACCCTTAAGTGTTGCCAGCCAGATGAATGAACGCTGCAGCAGGATGCAACACCTGCAGATGTGTTCTCCCAAGTTTGTGGCTGCCTTCCACAGAACAAACATCCTGAAATGGCTTCCGCAGGTGTCCCACAGAATTCCTGCTGCCCCAGCTCCCCTGCCTGTGGAAAATACTCCACACCCCAGCCCAGGCTCAGACACTGCTGTGGGCAGGGCTGACAAGGTTTTGTCAGGGTAAAACAGTCACACAAGCAGCCAGGCAGCAGGAATATTCACCTCCCCTCTGTCCCGCTCCTCATCTGGGCACATAAAAAGGCTCCAGACAGCCAGGACAGCACTCAGACCTTGATCAGTCATAGCCTGGGTGAGAAAAGCAGAAGTTTTTTCCTTGGGATGGTGAGCAATCACAGAAAATCAGGGCTGTGAGGGACCTCAGTCTAATAACCAGTTTATTCATCTGCCCTAAGGCAAGATCTCCTGGACTGCCCCAAAAATGAGAGATGCTAATTTAGCTCTAATGTATTATTAAAAGCTGTCAGCAACAGGCGCACCACAACAGCCAGAAAATTTATTCCTGTGTTTTGCTCTACTTTCAGCTGCAATTATTACCAATGCATTTTGCCAGAAGCTTTACCACCATCTTTCTCAAAGCAAGTTAAATTTAAAGTCTTAAGAAATCCTACTCATTGGTAGGAAGCATATTTTCATTTTCCTTTTATCAGTTCTGGAAAAATTAAACTCTATTTCAGCAGAGGTTGGAGCTACCTGAAGGTTCCTCAGTGATCCTTTTTTTTTTTTCTTGTTTGGAAAGATATTTTCTTTAAAAAGTACCAGAAGAATTAGACTGCCAGTCTCAGTAATTTACTGATAAATGTAGGAGATTCACAGGAACAAAACTGGAGAATTAATTCCTTGTTGTTTCCTGTTTTCTGGATATCTTCCACTGGAGTCCAAAGGGTTGTGACCCTTACTGGGGAGGATGTGTTTGTTTAATAATACAAGATTTTTCACCTAAATAATAGAAATGGGGAGAAAATAAAGGTGATGTTTGGGTTAACCATGCAATGAAGGTGTGTTGAGTGCAATCTCTGACATTAATTTACTTTATGAGAGCCATTCGAATGAATGAATGCCTTAGAGTAATCTTAGTTTATATCTGCTCTTATATATCTTCTATAATTCATGATTTTCTCCCTATAACAAACCTGTAATATTTGACTTTATAACTGTAAAACCCTATAAAATGTGACTTTATAAAAGGAGACAGAAGACAATAATTAACAAAACAGACAATTCCAGGGGGCAGAGTGATCCCACCTGTGACTGTGGTGCTTTGCAGAGGCAGTAGATGAAGCAACGCCTTCCTAGAGGCTGTAATTCCAAAAGGAGTACCCAGGCATGTCTGAGAACAGAGCACTTTGTTTCCCTTCAAACATTCCTTTGCAGTTAAATACATTATTATTTTAAGCCTCCACCTCTTGCATTGGGAAAGCTGTCAATTCCCACTGCAGAGATAAGGAGGAACATAAAGAAGAGATGGGAAATCAAGCAGGAATGTGACCTGTTGGGGATCTTCTATGGCCAATAAAGCAATTAACAGCACAGCTGTTTGCAGCCAGGTGGAACCAGTTTGCAGTGACCCCTGCAATGAGAAGTAGAGACAAGGAAGTCAGGAGAGCAGAGAAACTGGAGGTTTTCAGCTGTCAGAGGAAAATAAATTGGCTGCTCTGCCCCTTTCCACTAAGCTGTTGAGTAGGCACATCTTGTGCTTCCCAGCCAGCCATGCAGGCTGTAGGAAAGGAATGGTTTGGGGATTTTTCCATTTTCCCTCCTCAAAATCTTAATCTTCTGAATAATAATGCAGCATGTTTGCTGCAGAAGCCACGAGAAGGGAACAGAGAAAACAGCTGGTTAGAGAGTGAGGCTGTTGGAAACCACCTGCTGAAAATGTGCATGCACACACTTCCTCATTTTTTATTCATGTGGAAAAAAACATTTATTGCCACTGGAACTTTAAGCTGTCACATCCTGTGATCAGTCTCCTGGGCCACAAGGGTAGGGGAGCCAGATTGTTCTATTACACTGAACATGGTGATTGAATCTTGTATTCTGAGCAGGACAACTTGGTTGAACCAGTAGTTTTAGGGATATAATCTTGATTAGAGCAATCAAGTGATGGCAACCAGTGAAAACAATTCTTTACAGAATTCTTTACAAAAGCCTGGCAAGAACTTTGCTTGAGCTATAATCAAGCCAATACACCAAGGTGGTGTGTGCCATGCTGTGTGCTGCCTTCCAGGAGCTGCCTTACTCTGGAAGGCAAAGAACTGATCTCTGGAATACGAGAATTAACAGAAAAGGCCTTTTTTAATGGTATGAGAAACACAGAACAAGTACAAAAGCAGCATCTTGTTCATTTAAGTAAACACTTCTAAAGATCACATTTCAGTATGAAAGCAGAGCTTTCCACAGAACAGCAAGAGTTGAGTGGGCTGGGAGAGATCAGAGGTAAGGGTGACAAGCAGTTGTGGCAGCAGGCAATGTGAGGCACTGTGGATATTTTCCTAGGAGCTGAACTGGAACTAGCATTTCCTTCAGTGCTTCACAGAATGAGCCATAAATTCATTTGCAAAATTGTCTGAGCATTTGAACTTGAGCATCTTTGGCTTCAGCTGAAACGGACTTGAAGAGGAAGAAAACTCTAACAGCAAAGATGAGTTATTTCCACCTTGAGGTCCATACTAATTTTGTTTGCTTTGCTACCCTTTCTACCAATCCTGCTAGATATTAAAAATACCCAACACAGTAAAAATGCAGTCCTTTCCACTGTGGGCTTTGGCATGTGACAATTCCCTGTAGAGACAGCCATGAGATGTGGAATTTCTAAACTCAGCACGTGCCTAGTGAGAGGCAGAGGAATACGTCTGTCCTCAGTGGTGATCAAAAGGAGATGAAAACAGGGGGGATGCTGACTGTGATGTTGCTTGAAGTGTGGATTTTTTCTGCCTTTCAGAAATAAAAGCCAAAATCTTTTGCTTGTTTATTCTATTACTATTCTAGTGAAGCTGTGAAGAAAGATGATAAAAAACGTAAACTGGTAAATAATTCAGAAAACACTTCTAATCTGAGAGATACAATTTATATCATTTTAAGAAGAAAAAAAAGAGAAAACTGTCATAATCTGATTCCTATCATCTCTCTCTTCCGTAACAGTTTTTGTTGAGGCTGAGACAAGAACATCCTTACAAAAATCTCTGGGCCCTTGATTTTAATATTTCTGGTTTACAGGCTATCTACTCCAATCAACAGATCAATCATTCCAATGACCAATTATTCTCACATTTGGAGTGCTATTCTCATTAAATTCTGGTTCCCACAATGAAATCTTAATCTATGGTGTGGCAGTTTGGCAATACTTGGAGATATCTGCAACACTGTCACAATGACGTTGGCTGCTATTCATTATGCTCCTGACTGGAAGAAATCTCAGAAAGAAATGAGTGAGTTAGCAGTTTCTATAAGTCAGTATGAGCCAAAGCTCAAAGAAGTTTCAGGGATAAAAAGTGAAGGCTTTTGGCTTTAGCAGAACAAAATAAGTGATGCTGAGAGGCTGCCTGTGGCTCTGGATACCCATCATCAATATAAGAAGAAAGGTGCCTGCCAGCCTCAGGAACAGCAGCTCAAAACCTATAATGAAAGCAAGCAACCCCCAACAAGGGGAGAAAGATGAGGACTCCATATTATCAGAAAGATAATTAAGTACTTTATCATACTATATTATTCTTTACTATATTACACTATATTACAACTGAATCTGCACAAACACTCACTGCACTCAGAATCTTGTGACTGTCAGCCAACAGTCCTGACACGCACAAGTGGATTCAGTTGGCCAATGAATCAAAACACTCACACCAGAATCCAATCAAGCAAATTCCTTCAGGTAAATAATCCTCCTCAATGCATTCCACTTGTTCCAAAACACAGGAGCAGCAAATGAGATAAGAAATGCTTTTTCTTTATCTGAGTTTCAGAGAATGTGAATCCCAGAAATATCCTTGGGAAGTTGTGCCTTGCTTTTCTCTGTGAAGAGAAATGTGGCTACAAAAGCCAAAGGGGACAAGTTTCCTTGCCCTGAAGTTGGGTGTCCAGGGAATATGCCCTCCCTTCCTTTGGCATGCTGAGTATCTGGATAGTTGACCACTCACAGCACCTGACCTAGGCTAGAGGAGTAATGAAATAGTTCCTGTTCTGCTTTCAGAAGTGGCTGAAACAAAGGAGCACCTGTCTGTTAAAGTGCAAGAAAAGGGCTTTGAGTTACAGTGAAAAGGCTGAAAGGCAGCAGAAGTTGGTGTATGTTCATCACTTTTTATGTCATGTAGCCTTGTTGTAAATCTGCGTAAGGGTTTAGGGTCCAAATTTCAGAGGAACTTAAAAAAATAAACACAATATAGACAGAAGTAGGTAATCTAATGCTCATGTAATAAACTGTCTTATAACCTTTCCATAAAGGCAAATCTTAATTAAAAAAAAAAAAACCACCAGGCAATTATATTAAACTTCTCTCTATATTGTGTTAGATTTTGCAGTTCAGGGGAAAAAAAACACTCTCATGGTCAGAGGTTGGAAGTAGATGATCTTTTAAGATGCCTTCCAACCTACCCCATTCTGTGATTCTATGGTGATTCTATGAAAAACAACAATTGAAAACACAACCAAAGTGTCTATCAAGACTCAGAAACTTAGAGGACAAAATAAAACCTCAACTTGTTATAGAAAATGTGAAAAAAAAAAAAGACACAGTGCCCTGATTCATGCCTATCAGGGGTGGGACAGAGCAAACAACACCCCAGAGTGACTATGTGTTTAATGTTTGTGACAGCACATATTGCTAAGCTACAAAAGAACCTCAGAGATTTTCAGAAACATTTAATGGCCCTAAAAGTATCCATGAATTTTCTACAATGGAGACATTCTTCACCAGGAAGAACTGCCTCAGCTTGATAAATCAATATTGGATGACTGGGAGCAAATTGAGAAACTGAACCAGCGAAAAACTGCCCAGATCTGATGATATTTATTCAGGAGCTCAAAGCACTTCAGCTGTGGAGCTGCCATGAGATGTGATCTATAGTTCAGCACTGACAAAGTGCTGGAGGAATGAAAGGTGGCAGTGTGGCACCAACCTTAAACAAGGGCTCCCTGCCACTGCTGGAAATCACAGAAAAAAATCCCCCAAAGAAGAGAACAAATAGCAAATATTATCTGTATGATCTATGTATCCTCATTCATTTTGTCCAGGGAAGACATCCATGTCACCCATCCATGGACACAATCTGTGCTCAAGTGCTGAGTTTGCCATCTTCCAAAAATGGTGGCAACAGTGCTCCTTACTGAAAGCTCTTCAGCCCTCTCAGTTGGGGAGGAAGGATTCCCTCAGGGACTGATAGTGCTTTAAGAATTAGGAAAGAGAAGACTGAACTGAACACAGTGGAAAGGCACCTGTCACGATGCTCCCAGGTTCAGTGCTGGGATCTTTATTCTTTAACATATCAATGAATTACATTAAATGAGCTAAAGTGGAGTTAAAGGAGTTTTCAGATAAAACAACAATTTCTGGATACTGAGATCAAGTGTGGCCTCCAGCTCTGGCTACTGTGAACTGCTGCAGAAGGATTGCATGATGCCAACTGACCAAGCAATAAAATTGACAATAACAGTCAAGAACAATGACTGTAAAGTAATGCACATGTACTAAAACAACCCCCCGCAATCCCCACAGAGACTTTTTCATAGATTGTTAATGAGATATTTTCATTCAGGACAGGGCTATTCCACACACTGTACACGCTGCTCTGCGAAGGCCAGCTGGATTTTCCAGTAGGTGTCAAACAGGCAAAAATAGAAGGTTTAGCCAAATAATTGTCTCATTGCTGACACAACTTGGAAGCTTTTCTCTCCTAGTCCCTCCTTCTGAGTTCTTTCCTTCATTCCTGTCCAGTCTTCCCTGCTCTTTCCTCCCACATCCCCTGATCCCAAGTGCCTGACCCCTCCGTCTGGCGCCGCAACCTGACGGATCACCGAGGACAAAAGCATTTCTTTTTGTTATTATTTAAGTGACCTTTCTGCCACTGCAGTAAATTGGCTTACTGTGTGTCTGGAGGAGCACCAGCACTGCACGGGCCATCTGGGGTTTGTGAAGCCAGGAGCTGGGGGTGCAGAAGCTGAAAAGAAGGGCAGGACCTTTCCCTCTTGGCAGCAGCGAGCTTTTATCTTGGCTTAAGCTGTATTATGAAATCATAAGCTGGTGATCATTTCTAAGCATCTGCTCCTGGCCCTGGACAGAAAATTACCTAAATTAATCTTTATTCTAATCCTGCACTGAAATAATTATCCTCAATGAATCAGTCTTGGAAAGCAATATGGATAGTTACCTTCAAACAGTGTAGATAATTCTGTGAACAATGTCCCAGAAATTCAATAGCCTTCTCACATTAAGTCATCATTAAGTTCCCCCAGCACTTCTCCCTGTTTAACAAATCATGAGGAAATTTAACTACAGAAGGCTATTATAAATTTTATATATATGCACAGGTATTTTTGACTCTCACAATTTGTTCCTTGTTTGAAGGTGGAATACATCCATCTTTATTGCATTTTCCTCTTTCTGAGCACAGAAATAAATATGTTGCTATATTCCCAGCAGAAGTGTTATAGCTGAACTCATACAGACATTTTGGAGATGATTTCACCATTATTGTGAAGTCCCATGTGTTGCAAAACTCGTCAAAGAATGAAATGCTTTGGGGATTAATTACAGGCTCTGAGTCATACTTTATAAAGCTACCACAAAATGGCATCCAAGGAGCACTCAGAGATGAAACCATTTTAAGTTTTGAAATCTTACAGCCTGAGATGACTCTACCTGGAGACAGCCTTTATGCCTCTGCCCTGACGTATCAAATCCAAATTTGGAAATCTGGGGGCCAATCCGTCAAAAACATCCTCAATTTGGGATGAAGACAAGGTCAGCAGAAGAAAATCTCATTCATATAATTACCTGCCCTTTCTTCAGGACATACAAATGCAGCAAAAAACTGCATAAACTTGAATGTTTAAACTGAAGAAAGTCCAAGAAATAAATTAATTAAAATAAGTTAATTTTCCTGAGAATAAGGCACCTTGCACTACTGTTACTGAGATAGACAGTGAGACTCAGGGGGTCCATGCACAAGGCTAAAGAAGCACAAAAAATGGGAACATATCCAATCTGAGTGTATCTGTGCTCCAAATAAAAATGAAACATTTAGCAGGTGTGCTAGCTCATCAGCTGCTATCAACACATTTTAAAGACAATCAAGTTTGGCCCACAATACAAATATGGGTTTGGTATGTTTGTGCTTGTGTGGGATTTTTGTTTCCCTTTTTTTTGCTCTGGAATCACTATGACCATACTGATCAAAACACCTAGAAGCTTTGTGTGCATCCTTTCTGGTATAGCCTGGCAAAGAACTGGTCCAAACCATTTCAAGTTGTGCCACACCTCTGTTCCATCAGCAGATCTGTATCCAGGTTAGGTGCAAATATAGCCAGGCCTATATGCACTGCTTGATTTTTGTGTGAACAGGAGGCCAGTGAAACCAGGATACCAGCCTGTCCTAGATGGGAAGATGCTGGAATTTAAATGAGCATTGCAATCCACTGTGGTAACCCTGAGGAAAATAGCCATGGGCAGCTAACAGATTGGTTAAACATGCTTCACCTTCCTGCCCAAAGTGAACTCTGGGAGTGCATTAATATAAACATTAGCATTTAATGTATTACCTCATCCTGGGAAAATGGTCATGAATAAATACAAACTGACTAAATACAAACCCAAGCACAAATTTTATTCATCTAGTTTATAGTGAGAAAAACACATGATCCTATCCTGTATTCTGCTTTTCAAATATCCTCAGCCTGCAGGAGCCCAGGCAGGCAGCTGTGAAGCCATGACAAATTTCTGCTACAAAACATGAGGAAATGAGCTCAGGAGCCCAGGAGCAGCACCTGCTGCACATCCTAGGGCTGAGATGGTGCAGCTCTGCTCTGGCTCCCACCTTCCCTTTGACTCTGGATAAAATGCTGCCTCTCTCCAGCTTCTGTTTTCTCTCCTGATTTCTGTTTTCCTTCAGTATGTCAGGCATATGATCCAAGTTGCAGAAGTTTGGCTGAAAGACTCCCCTAAAAGACCATTTGGGAATTGAAATAAATGTAACTAAAAAGGAAATTTTAGGTCTGAAATTCACAACCAGACACTACCTAGGGCAAACCCAGCTTTAAAAAGTCTTGTCAAAGAAAACAGTTTTCCTAGTCATGTAGCACTGCTTAAGAGAGGCAACTGTTTGAAGTCTCACTTTTCAGTTAATTCTCAGTTTAACGAGACTTTACAAATTCGAACTTTAAAAAAGGGCATCTTTGTAATCTGACAGTTCAGCATATGGGTGCTGGGGGAAGGAAAGCTATTTTGCATGTCTATAAAAGCTGGTACCAGAAGCTGACAGTTATGAAATGTGTTTCAAACAGAGCAGAAGCTGTTGGTCTGATGGTAGGTTGTGTGGGGAGCAGGGGGAATATCCAGAAGTGAGTGGGAGGGTTCAGCCTGGCTTCAGCTCTGAGATAATCACAACTGATGTGAGGCAGGAGTGATCAAAGGCCAACACCAGACATGGGCCGGAAAGAAAATGTTGCTCATTGATATAAAACACATTTCTTCTTCACTCCCAACCTCTTAAAGGACATACAATAATAACTTTTTTTAATGACCTGTAGAAGGCTGGGGTGAAGGAATGATCCCCTGCGCGGTTTTTGACAGTAGCATTGTTGTTGCTTTGGTGGCCAGAGAAAGTGAAGCTTGGAGCAGAGCTAACATCATTCATCAGAGCAGATATGAAACATTTTCAGAGCACAGAGTCACCTGCAGAGCCTCAGAACCTGGCAGCATACCTGATTTTTCCAAATGTATCAGCAAAGCTAGTAAAAAATGTTGTCTCTCCCTAGAGATCTTGCTTTTCTGAAAATATTGTTCTATACTTCTCTACTATAACAAATTACAACACAATTAAATTGTGCAAAAAATGAGGTCTGGGGAAATTCTTGTGCCAAGACTGAATAGAACAAGGGAAAGAGAATAAATGCTGATGGACGGATCAACTTTTTGCTTCTGAGCAATGTTGAGGGGACACATCTTTTAGAGTTTTGGTCCCTCATCTACTACTGGATTCAGTGGATGTGACCCAAATGAGACAGAAAGAATAGTTATTCTTAGTATAAATCAGCCATGAATTTCAGAGGGAAATGCATTCTTAAATTAAATGAGAGGCCCCAGTCAGTCCTAAGCCAAGTAACTGCTCATTTTGGGTGTCAGTGGAGTTATGGCAGTTTGTCAGACAAATGTGATTCTTCTCACTTCTCCAGACACTGCCTTACAAAACTGATTCAGGAATACAATGATTAACACTAGCAGCAGTCATTGAAATTCTTTTCTGACATTTGCCATGCTGGCTGAATGATTTCCCACTGGGGCAGGGAGCCGAGTGACTGAGAGCAGAAAGTAAACCCAGGACACCAGAAAGCCAACAGGGGGAGCAAAAAATCTGAAGGGAAATGAAAAGTAAAAAAGTAAATAATTAGTAAAAAACGCAGTCAAAATCAATTTGCCTGCTTTGTTACCTGCTGATCCCACTTCTTCCCAATCAGTGCAGGAGGCCACAAGCCAAGCCAGGGTAAATGTATTGTGCTCAGGAGTGTGTTTATTCCCTTGATCACAGCCCTTTCTCACTGCTGGAATTCATGCCATGAAGCTGGGTCTGAGAAACCTCTGAAAAACACTTCCCTAGACAAGCAGAATGTGACAAGAAACCAAACTCAGTTCTCCTTCATGACTGATTTTCCTTTAACCCCTGTCATCTTTGAAGGAAATACCAGAGTAGCAAAAGTCACTTGCTAATGTCAAGCACCTTCTGAAAGTAGATTCTAAGACCTGGCCTTCCAAAATAGTCCCAATCTCTAAAAACTGGCTTCAAAAAGTGCAGTAAATCAGGCAGCTATCCATTCTCAGCTCTTGTCACAGTAACTCAGAGATACAGAGCCATGCTGACGTGCTGAAAGCCAGTGAGATTCCAGAGAAGGCCATCTGCATGCAAAGCTTGCTCTGTTTTTGCTGTCTCAAGTAAAGCCTACTTCTGTTTTCTTAAGTGATTTTTGTTTGTGCGCCCATGCGTGGCTTGCAGTAGCACTTGCTTGAATCAGGCACAGAAGAAAAGAGGTCTCAAGCACAAGGCTGGAAAAATGCCCCTGAGCACACCCACCCTTTTTGCTCCAAAAGGCAAATTTCTTAGCAGTGTGGTCATTGCCAGGAAAAGATAATATTTTAGGAGTTGGTATTTTTTGTACCTTAAAATAAAGAGATTTATAAGCTTTTATATCCTGATTTCATCCAGTTTCTGTTCCCTCTCTCCTGGTTGTGCCTTTGCTGCTGTTCTTATGCCTACACCTCCTCCTCCTTTTCATTCCATTTCGTGACTATTTTCTCTGGAGCTCTTGAACTATATCTTCTTCTAAAATATTCTGAAAATAATTTATTCTGAGAATAATTTATCTAAAATTTTGCGTTCTATGCTTTAAAGTATTCTGTCCATGCTGGCACAGAAGATTTCCAAATCCCTGGTTCAAAGAAATGGGGATAAATGGAAGAGTTGTCAAAAATAATGGCAAAACAATTCCAGTGTTCTGTGTCAGGAAGGAGGCTGCTCCAGAGAAGCAGGAATTGCCATCACTTTAAGGGACAACTCACACTGTATTTTTGGTAAGAAAAGGATCCACAATTGTCATAGCATGACTGCACTAATCTCAAAGCAAGACAAAAGCTGAATCATTATAATTTAGCCTCACAAAAAAAATGCATTTCAGAGTCACCCTCCCTGTGCACAACCCACATGCACTATGTTCCTCCCCTTAAAAAAAATATACAAGTGCTCTATTATTAGCAAAGGGCAGCAGCAGAGCAGGGAGGGGAGCACTGGAGGGGCTGGAGAAGGCAGTGACTGCAGCTGAACACATTTCCTTGCTCTCCAGTGAGCCTGGCCAGGACTTGCACAGTTTTTGGAACCAGCAGCCTGAAGGGACAGGCTCCACAAAGCTGCTGCAGCAAAGCTGCTCTGAGCTTATTTAAGCAAAGCTCTTCCTCTGAGGCAGAGTCTGAGAGCTCCCCATGGGAAATGTATTTACATATTTGAGTGATACCTCACTGGGTTATGTGAACACTTCTCAGGACTGTGAATCCTGCAGCTAGGCTAAATCTGGGATCTTGCCATGGTTTCTTTGCTTCTTCCCAGTTACAGGCAGAGAAAAATTCCAACTGATAAACTCTTTTAAAAGCAGCTCTTTTTTTATTACTGCTGAAGGAGAAAGAGGAGCAAGATGAGCCTTAAATTTCCATCCATCTGGTGGTGAAGTTTGTGACTGTTTTTAGCTCTTGGACCACAGACCATAGGCTTTGAAGACTTGCAGGCCCACACAACTCTCTCTTTGAAAACTGAAGGGGAAAAAATCTTCTTTCTTCTAGCTAACAAGGCTGTTTTGAACCATTGAACAGGGCAAATCTATAAAAATCTAGTTGAGGTAAGGTTTGGAGAATCAGCTTTTACTATGGAGTGGTATGGAATGGAAAGCCAATGTATCCTTTAAAGCACAGGACTCAGATTGTGAAAAACACCAATCACCTGGTTTTTTAAAATTTTAAAAGTTTAATAGTAATAAAATGATTATAAAAATAGTAATACAATTAGAGTAATAATAATTTGGACAGTTTGGATTAGGACAATACGAGACAATAAAAACAAAGAGTTAGGGACATCCAGGTACCTTTTCTGGGCAGCACAAGCCCGAAAAAGGACCCACATTAAGAGAGGATTAACCTTTGAAAACAACAGCCTGTTGCATATTCATACATGATGCATAAATTCCATTCAAACAGAGGATTCTGTCTGGTCATCTTCAGCTTCTTCCTCTGAATCCTGACAGTGCCTTCGAGGTGGGAAGAAGTTCGTTTCTTCTGATAAGAGGGCAATAAATTCTTTTTCTCTGAAAGATTTAGGTGTCCTGTGGCTGCTATCTCGCTGCGAGTCCTTTCTTTAAAGAAAGTATCCTACATAGCATAGTTTCTATTTTAACAATTTTTATAACCTAAAACTATATTTAACATACTACTTAAAACAATTAATACAGCACTACTTTCTAACATAACATATATAATATTCATCTTAATATTTACCAACAGCCAATAATAAAATACGCATTTTTCACACAGATGTTTCAGGAAAGGTCACTGGACATCTGTGTCACACATAGCTTATGCTGCATTGGACTGGAGGACTGACACAAAAGTAAGGGAGACATAGAAGAGGAGATGCATGGGTAACAGAGCAATGCTGGGAGTTTATCAGCAGCAGCATCCTGCAGAAAGGCACTTCTAGAAAAAACATAGGACTGAGCTCTATCCCCCACACCCTTTGCAAAGTTTTAACAAAATTCTCTTTTCCTCTTGTGACTGAAATGGAAACCTGCAGAGCCGCGGGTCAGAGGCCGGCTCGGAGCTGTGGTTCACAGCCAGGAGCGCTGTGGTCCCCAGGGCTGCAGCAGCACAGAGCCTGTGGCCACCACAGCAAGGGCAGGCAAGGACACTGCACAGCACCCCGGGGCCAGCAGCAGCAGCTGCTGCTCTGTGCACACAGCAGCTCTGCAGGGTGGAGCCCTGTGACCGTGGTCACAAGGGTTTTGAGGTGAAGAGAGAGACGAGAATGTTGATTCCATGATCAGAAGACTTGATTTATTATTTTATGATATATATATTACATTATGACTATACTAAAAAGAATAGAAGGAAAGGTTCTCAGAAGGCTAGCTAAGCTAAGAATAGAAAAGAATGATAACAAAGGAGCTCTCTCTGACTCTGCCCCTGACAGAGCTCGGTCCTTGGTTGGCCATTAATTGTAAACATCCAACATTGGCCAATCACACGTGCACCTGTTGCATTCCACAGCAGCAGATAACCATTGTTTACATTCTTTTTCTGGGGCCTCAGCTTCCCAGAAGGGAAAATCCTAAAGAAAGGATTTTTATGAAAATGTGTCTGCGACAGAGCCCTTTGGTGGAAACCTCCATTAGCTCTGAGCTGCTGCAGGAGCTGCACAGGCACTCGGTGGGGCTGGGCAAACACCAAACACCCCTGGGCACCTTGCTGGAAGGGTTTTCCCGTGGAAACAGATTTCTTCTTGTTCTGCAGAGCACAGAGGGAGCACAAGGAGCCCTACAGGAAGCCATCAGCAGTCAGAGCTGCCCTGGGGTTCAGAGGGGAAGGTCACACACCTCTCATTTTGCTGATGACTTGTTTCCCACAGGGATGGCACTGCTGGTGAACTACTCACTAGCACTGTCCAAAGCCCTGTGCTGTATCTTGTTGGAAAGGATGAAAGTTTGACAAGAAAGTCTCACAGATCTGTGTGCTTAGCAGAAAGATTTTTAAATGTAGAGTCTGATGAAGGAATAGAGATGGAAGCAAGTTTTGATATAGAAGGAAAGAATTGCTGAGCCAGTCTTACTGGATAACCAAGGAGGCAAAGGGTGTTTTAGTTAGAAGGGGTTTTGTGACTTACAGCAAAGGATAAACACACCTCAAACAAGAAGATGTTTTTAACAAGCAGAAAGATAGCACAGGCAAACAAGTGTGCAGATGTTGCAAGTAGAAAAAAGGTCTCAGAATTTTCCACCGCAAGAAAACTGAATAACAACTTCTAGCTTAAACTGTAATGTACTAACTTTAGTGATCGGAGAACAGTAACATGAATATGGTAATTATAGTGGTTATGATAGGCTATAGATAAAAGTTAAGGTATAGATTGGTTCTACTGTATTAAGATGCTCAGAAAAGAAAAATACATAAAGCAATGTAACCAAAACTCAGGGTCTCCAGGCCTGCCTGCAGCTGGAGCTGACAGCTGTAGGCACAGGCTCTGTCACTCACCACCCTGCACTGCTGTAACATCTTGGATGGAATAAACTGCATTTTGGAGAGCCACCTGGAGTCCTGTATCCCTCATTTAGGCTCTTACACTATCTCCCCAGTCTGGGGCTGCTTCTCTCCCCATAATTGTGCAGCCCCTGGGAGCCAGGGCTGGGAAGCTGAGGGAATGATCAGATTACTGAAAGGCAGGGCTGGGGAGAGCAGGTGGAATTGTAAACTGGCAGAGGGAGGAGGCAGAAAGACCAGAGCACAAAGCTGCTGTTTCCAGCTACTGGCACGGTCAGGTTATTCTGTTCAAGGCCAAAATTACAGCTGAGGCAGAGTGTCCCAGGGAATCCATTATTACTGGAGACAAGAGGAATTGGCACCAGCTGCCTACAAGCATTTGTTTGAGGGAAGTGAGGGCTGGCTGAGGACAGAATTCACCTGTGACCTGGCTGGAGAGAGGGACAGAGAATGCCAGGGACAGTGTGGAACATGCCTAAAAGCAAAAAAAAAAAAAAGAAAGAAAAAAAGAAAATATAGAAGAATGAAGGAGACAGAGCAAAAGGGGGTGGGAGAAGGAGTAAAACCACTTCAAAATCCGAAGTGTGTGTTCATCCAGAACAAGGGTACATTGCCTTCTGTCTGCACATGCCCAGCTCTCACCTGAGAGGTGCAGCAAGATAAGGCCATGTCCTTGGCAAATCCCTTTATTTTGCTGTGTGTTGTCTGCTAGCTGGAGATGCCTGCTGGCTGTTCTTTTACCATGGGTCTTGTTTGCCTGACTAGGCTGTAAACTTAGAGGTGCTCATGCACCATGTCTGGCAGCAGGCATGGTCCCTGTGCCTCAGAGGAGCCCAAGGAACTGCTGCAACACAGCAGTGGCACAGACATTTTATGAAAAATCCTTTCCTTAGGATTTTTCCTCCTTAGAAGCTGAGAGGCCTCAGGAACAAAATGTAAACAGTGATTATCTGCTGCTGTGGAATGCAACAGGTGCATCTGGGATTGGTCTCATGTGGTTGTTTCTAATTAATGGCCAGTCACAGTCCAGCTGGCTCAGAGAGAGAGTCCAAGACAGAGCCTTTGTTTTCATTCTTTTCTATTCTATTCTTAGCTAGCCTTCTGATGAAATCCTTTCTTCTATTCTTTTAGTATAGTTTTAATGTAATATATATCATAAAATAATAAATCAGCCTTCTGAAACATGGAGTCAGATCCTCATCTCTTCCCTCATCCTAAGACCCCTGTGAACACCATCACACATCAGTCCATGAGTTCACTTGAATGTTCTGATGCCCTTCAGCTGCAGCAGGAGGGATGCTGCTGCAAGTCCAGCAGCATCCAGAGGGATGTTGCTGAGGCTGAGGATGCTCTGAAGCTGTTAATACCAAAGCAGAGGAGAAAACATGTGAAGGAGTAAGTGAACTCTCATCTTCGCGAGTTTTTAGCAGGGAAGGAAGGAAGAAGAATGGATAAACAGCACTGAAGTGAACAAGGCACTATGATCTACTGAGGACATGCAGATCTAGGCCCAGAAATCTGGAAATAATCAACATTTTGATGCTCCCAGAGCAGAGCTCTGAAGCAGGTGCCCACACTTCTTGCACAGGCCTTGGTGAGCTCAGGAGCCCTCTGCAAATCTTTTCTTTAAGGCACTGTAATGAGGTCAGCATTGTTACTCCCAGTTTACAGATGAGGAAACTGAGGCAGAAGGAGGAGAGGTGAGTGAGCCAAACATGCAGCCTGATCCAGCTACAGGCTTGCTCAAGCTCCTTTTATGATCTCTTCCAAAGAAAAGACAGCATCATGCCATCCGGGAGTGCACACAACCCAAACTTATTTCCTTGCTTCATCAGCAACAAACACTGCAATGACATCAGCTACTGCCACTCTTTTCTGAAAGTTATGGTTTGAAGGGATGGGTAAAGCGTTTTCCAAAATCAACAGAGTGCACTAAGAAAGGAAAAAAGAAAATAAGATCTGCTCTACATACAAATTTCACATCAGAGACAGAACTAATGTTTCCTATGAGCTGGGAAGGGGCAGAGCACAATCCTGCTAAGCAGAGGGTAGAGTACAACACTGCTGAAAGTCTTGTTATGATGTTTAGTTTAACAGTTTCAAAGAGAATTGGGAGGGGAGGTGTTTTCACTCGGTCTGTGGTTTTATTCTGAAGCAATGCTAAGGTTGTGGCAATTCCCAGGCTTGTTCTGATCTCCCTGCAGAGTTGTGGCTTAGTGATGGAGATCTGAGGGGTGAAGCACTGCTTTGTGCAGACTGCTTTTTCACCAGATTCTGGGTGTTGCTGTTCTCTGTTGTACTGGTTGTTTGGTTTCACCTGCCTCACTCTTATCAGAAGAGCACAATCTACTCTGGCAGACTGCATAAACAAGACCAGAACCTTCAAAAACAGTATCTTTGGTATTTTTCTTTCTGCTATGCAAGCTGAAAAATACACATTTCTGACCTCTAGTGCAAGTCAGATGACTCAGAACTGGAGACAGACTTTAATTGGGACATTTAACCTTAAAACACCATTATATCAAAGTCATATCGTTGACCTTGGGAATTTCTTAGAATGGCCTGTGTTTTTGAAGAGATAGATAGAGGTAGATAGAGAGATAGATAGATACAGATAGATAGCTATAGAGATAGATAGATAGATAGATAGATAGATAGATGGATGTACTTTCTTTTTTCTTAGAAGAGGTTCACTATCTATATACACTGTACTTATGTCAGGAAAAGCATAGTGAAGATGCAATAAGCTTAAATGCGCTGAAAATAAGGATGTCACTGCTAGGGCTCCAATGCCAAGCTGGAAGAGAAATAAAATTTGTTTCCATGTGAATTTAGTGGAGCAGTAGAGGGAGTCTGATGTGAAAGGACTCTGGGAAGCAGCAGTGGTGGGCAGGGTGTTGGAAAGGCAAACTCCTCTGAAACCTCTCACCCTAAACCGCAATTGTTTTAATGAGCCAGGACAGGAACCAGCAATTTACTCACTGTTCTCATGCCCTGAAGGTGCTGGGGCAAACAGCTCATTCCGGAGTGGTTTGGACCTAAAAACATATTAGAATGCTACAGACCCAACAGGACTCCGCAGAGAGATGTTGGGATATTGGCATGCTAATTCTGGTGTCCCACCGGGGAGCTGCTCAATCCATTTCGTAGGAAAACAAAGGGAGAGAGGTAGTTGCACAATATGCAAAGGCTTTTGTAATTTTCATTAAAGGCTGGAGAATCCCCAGGGTTTTATTTAAGCGGAGAAGCAGCGGGCAAAGCTATTTCAAATGCACACCAGCACCAGTGCAGAATGGGAAATGAACTAACAGCAGCTATAGGTCAGTGAAGGTTGCAAGGTAAAAAAAAAATAAAATAAAAAAAAAGGAAGACCAGATAATTATCCTTTCTTTCCTAATTGACCCTTGTTTTCAGTTTCTGCGTAGCTTTCCAGCCCTGAGGGAGAATGTGTTTGCAAGACAGATGCCAGGTGATCCAGTTCAAGGTGTCCCATCACTTCTGAAGCTGAAGCAAATTACCTGAACTTGAGAATAAGCTGGCAGCTACAACAAAACCTGCTGCCACTTGTTATTTTTAGATCAAGAAAACGAGATATGTGGCCACAAAGGAAACCCCACCTGCATGCTTCGAGTGTAAGGCTGAGGACATTTTTTTTTCCTCTTAAAGGGCACCACTCCCCTATGTAAGGCAGTTTTGACAGCCTTGCAGAAAGTCAGACTGCCCTCTGCAAACCTCTGCAAACTCTAGTGAGTAATGCTGAAACAAATTTAGAAGCAGCTCTCTCTGGTCCTTATAAAAGAACCTGTAGAACTGTGCTTTTCTATGCTTTCTAATGGCTCTGTATTTTTTTCTCTTTCCTATAAGAAAAGTAGGTCATATCTAGCAAGATAAGATGTTTGTTTGGGGTTTTTTTAATTACATGGAAAAGAAATTCTTGCTTGGCATTCTCTAAAAAAATAAAATAAAATTCTGGAGGAGAAGTAACAAGGTAATGTGACTCATAATCTTCCAAATCTATATTAGGGATAAACCACCTATCCTGCAGGAAAAGGGGTAGTCATAGGTTGATCTAATCCCCACCAATTCCAGACAGTACATAAAATCTTCCAGCACCACCAGAGGTAGACTCAGAATCAGGAGAAAGAGGGGTTTACATGTTGCACCCAGCCCCTGACTCCACAGCATGGAAATAATTCTTCCATGTCACAGAAGATCATAAAGAATAGCTTGAACAGGGCATGAAGCAATTACTGCTATGAGCTCTTCACAGCTCTCTGCTTCTCAATCACTCCTCCCAGCCACAGCCTCCTGGAAAAATTTACATTTCTCTCCCATAGCTCAGGCACATATTCTACAGAGCAGGAAGAATGATGGGAAAATTAAATCCACACATTAGACTAAAGTGCTTCCCTGCTCGAGTAAGATGTGCTACATCCACAGGAGAAGGAGAACAAGCCATTGATCACTGTGTCACAGGACAGGATGGAGCTGCTGAATTAGTATTGAGCTGGAGTGTTCCTTCTCTTAGGAAGCCAAGCTGCATTTCACAGGTGTCATTTATAATGAAAGATAAGGTTTGTATTCATCTGCAGGCTGGGTCTATAAGGAGAGATTCACTTCCCTGGCCTCTGAGTCACGCTGAAGTGACTCCAGCTCTCCAGCAGGCAGTCACGGACCTCAAATACAAAATGCACAGCAAAGCACCCTCCTGGTGTCCCTTATCATCACATATTCACCTGGGCTATGGCACCTCCTGTCACCCACAGAGCCATGGGAAAGGGAGACACTGGAGCGTGACCAGAAGGAGCTTCTGCCTTTGAAAAGGGCTTTGTGTCTTTGAAAAGTGCCTAGTTCACCTGAAACCTCCCCTAGAGAAATAAATGGTGATGCTAAAAGTACTGCCCAAGGGAAGGACGTTTCTAAGACAAGGCCTTTCTTCTTTGCAAATGAGAGTTTGTTGCAAAATAAAATTAGTTTAAAAAAAAAAAAGGGGCAAAAACCCACAACCCTGAACTAGTGTCACAGACATCTTTTCCTTAGGATTTTTCTTCCTGAGAAGCTGAAAGGCCTCAGGAACAAAATGTAAACAATGATTATCTGCTGCTGTGGAATGCAACAGGTGCATCTGTGATTGGCCCATGTTGGTTGTTTCTAATTAATGGCCAATCACAGTCAGCTGGCTCGGACAGAGAGCCCCGAGCTGCAAACCTTTGTTATTCATTCTTTGCTGTTCTGTTCTTAGCTAGCCTTCTCAAGAAATCCTTTCTTGTATTCTTTTAGTATAGTTTTAATGTAATATATACCATAAAATAATAAATCAAGCCTTCTGAAATATGGAGTCAGATCCTTGTCTCTTCCCTCGTCCTGGGATCCCTGTGAACACAGTCACAAACTAGATCACGTGTCTGTCATTTGTGACCCAATCTAGGACTGTGTGTTAGAGAGATGTTAGTTTTTCTAGTGCTCCAGATGCAGAATTTTATATGTACTTCAAATGAATGCAATAGGAAGCTTAATCCAAGTTGCACGTTCTCTTTCCTATTTTTTGAGTGATTTGACAATGTTCCTGAATGCTGTGTTTAGGGCCTCTGATTGTCTGGATGTGCTGCCTGTTTGATGAACCCAAGCACTGTTTCTAACCCACACTTAGCTTGCCACCACTTTAATAACAGTCCTTGAATAATTAATTGTGCACCTGCACAGAGCCTTCACATGAGCTGCTTTGGAGGTGTCACCAGAGTCACACAGCTCAGCCCTCTCCTTTGCAACAACCCTAAAGGTGCTGGCCATCAGAAGCCAGCAGAGTCGCCTGGCATCATCCTGAAAAAGTCAGAAATTTTCACAGGCTCAGATGCTCAGCAGCTTTACAGTCTCCTCCTCAATCTGTCATACAAGCACCAAAGAAGGGAGCAGGACCAGACAGCATGGGGCAGGAGAAGACGCAGAATTATTGAAACCCTAAATAAGACTATTTTGAAGTTTCATCATCAAAATCTCTGTTTCTTTTCCATTTCAGTCTTTTGTGATGCATCCAAAGCTCCTAGGTGTGACTTACACATATAAGGACAGTCAGGTTACCCAGAATGGTTTGGAGCTGGCTTTAAGTAATACTCAAATATTTAATATTGCAGCTGATGACAATGGCTGCCCTCCAAGGGAATTTGATCCACTAATCCAAAATGCAAAGCAAGGAGACAGCAAAATGAAACTGGTCACTTTTTAATTTTTATTTTTTTTGCCATAGCTGTTTGCGTCACTGCTGCTTATTGCTAGAATTGACTGAAATAAGGAGTGCTGAAATATATACAAAATAAGCTACACTATTTTTTGCCACAGCAAAAATACTTGGAAACCAAAGCTAAGCATGCAACACTGTTCTCACTAAATTCAGATGAGGATTAAAGTCAAATTCAGCTTTTGGAAAATCTTACTAGTTCCCAAATGAAATTTCTAAACTTAATAAAGTTTGCTCATTGACAGATATTCTGCTCCAGCCGTGGCCGAGGTGAAACTTCATGAAAAGGGAACCCAGGATTCACCTGGCATGGAATACATGGCTCTGCAAATAATACAAAAATAATACAAAATCCAGATCTAAACATGAGTTGCTTTAAATGTGAGATCACATTGTGAGATTCTTGTGGCTGTCCCATGCAGGGCCAGAGTTGGATTTGGATGGTCCTTGTGTGTCCTTTCCAACTCAGAGTGTTCTGTGATTCTGTAATTCTGAAAGTTATTAACAGAGCCCACATGGTTTTTTCCCACAAGCCTGTTATGTAACAGACTTGTAGAAATAAAGTAAGATCTTGAAGCCAGCTTTTGTTTTCCTTATTTTGCTAATGGTGGGTATGAGAACACATATTTTGGGAAGTAAGCAAGAATTCTTTCATATACAGAAATTAAAATAAAATTAATTAATAAATGAATTCCGTAATAGTAAGGGAAATAAATAACAAAACCATCATATTTTCCCAATATTGCATCTTTCTAAAAGCAAGTAATCCTAAAGCTCTGAGGTTTTCTAAGTTTTCCTCTAGTTTTCCCCTCCTCCCCACTTTCTTCTTTTTATCTTAATTATTTCAAAAACATCCATTTTAGCAGGCAGGAAAGTTTACCTTTCCCTAAAGCCTATTAAAACCAAGTGAACTTTTTATCCTTGAGGTATAGGAGGTCCCTTCTTCAGTTTCAGTGTATCTGATGTCTTCTACTGCCTCCACAAAGGCCTTCTGAAAATGCAAAATAAATGTGTCCAAGTCAACAGGAAGCAAAAAACCTGGGATATAAAAGGTGCCTGTAGTACCTTTGAACTTTTCTCTGGGTATTTTTAAGAGAGCTCTCTACAAATGAAAAGGGCAGATCTCATAATAGCTGAAACAGGGCTTGAAGACATTTAATATCTCAGCATTAACTATTCATTATGAGGCCATATGGATCGGTTCAATAAATGGTGAAAGAAGTTATTGAGAAACCAAGCCAAGAACACTGAACATTCTCTTACCCTGCTCAGCCACAGACTTACACATTTGTTGTTGAAGACCAAAATGCTCTTAGCTCACTGAAGGCCCTGTGTGTCTATCTAGAGTCTCATAATCATTTTTCCCAGTTTGTGGGAAACAGGTTTCCCATTTTCCTCTTTTCCATTCCTTTTTTTGGCCCTTGCTCTGATGATTGATCCTCCTCTCCTCTCTCATCCTCAGCATGACAAAATCTGTACTAAAAATGGCACTGGGAGCTGGACGATTGAGATTGTTCGCTAATGATTCAGATCAAACCATGTGTGGCATGGAACTTGTGCACGAAAAACCTGAATTTTGTCACATCAGGAGATTATAGCTGTCCCAGATGAGTACAGCACAGCAGATCATTTTTCCAGGAAGGAATATGTTATAGCAGCCATGCTGTTAGGTGCTGAAGTAAGTGTTTAATGCGTTATCAGCTGACAAGCAAGGTGAGAACATCCTTAAAATTAGGTACAGTTAAAAGCCCTGCAGAGTCAAAGCTTTATCCCACTTCCAGATATTCTTAGAGCTGTAATTATTTGTATTTGTCTCTTGTAACTTAATAAAAACCTAGTAACTAGAGAAGAAACAGAGTGGATTTGTTTGCAGCATGATAAAATTTAGAATTAACCAACATTTTGTTAAAGTACAGTTGAAATCACCTTCCTGATTATTTACAGCTCCTTGTTTTCTCCCTAATAATGTAGGACTGGCTCAAAGAGGCCACTTTTATGATTGATATGCTTTTGTGTCTTGGAGTCCTTTGAGATTATGATATTTCTTTGTAAGCAGGGTTGCTTTTCAGGTTTTTATACTGCCTCAAATGTGTTTCCTGTAGACGCTGGTGTTGTTGAAGGACAATGGTTTATTCAGTTATTATTTTGCACTGAGTGATTGAAATTTTGCACTGAGTAGTTTTCATATTGCACTAAGTGGTTTGTTTGTATCACATGGTTTGTTCAGTTCTCCCCTGTCACTGTCATATTTCCTGAAAAATCCTCTTTGCCCAGGATTCTTCTCCTGGGAAGCTGAGAAGCCTCAGGGAGAAATGGAAACAATAATTATCTGGTTGCTTCTCCCTGCTTTGCTGCTTTGGATGAGGCTGGAGATTGTTTATCCAACAGGCGCATGTTTGATTAGTTTCATGGGAATTGTTTTGACTTAATGACCAATCACAGCCACCTGTGTCAAGGCTGTGACAGGACAAGGTGAGAATGAGAATTGACTCAAAGTCCTCAGAAGGCCGATTCATTACGTTATGATATTATATTAAAAGAAATGCTATACTAAAACTATACTAAAGAAAGAGAAAGGATACATCAGAAGGCTAGACAAGAATGAATAATAAAAACCTGTGACTGACCAGAGTCCCAACACAGCTGGACTGGGATTGGTCATTAAGTTAAAACAATTCACATGGAACCAATCCAAGATGCACCTGTTGGTAAGCAATGTCCAAACCACATTCCAAGCAATCAGATCATTATTTCTTTTCTGAGGCTTCTCAGCTTCTCAGGAGAAAAATCCTGGCAAAGGGATTTTTCAGAAAATATCATAGTGACACTATACGTCGTATTTGCCTTGACCCTCACCATTGGATAATTTCCAAAACCCCTACACCCTATAAAAATCCCTACTTCTGCCCAGTTCAGGAGAAGAAGCTGTCATCGGGGACCTTTGCAGAAGCTGTCAATAAAAACATCTCTGTGGAGCCTCACACGGCCTTCTCCTCTCTTTCCCTGTCTGCCAAAGGCACTTAGCAAGCAAAGAGCTGAAATCACAAATGAGCTGATAATCCCTAAAGAGCTGATAACACCCAAGAGCTGAGCTTGCTGAGGTTGCCTGTGGCCTTGGAGCCTGCCTGAGGGGCCTGGACAGGTCATGATAAACTGGACATCTCTATTTGGGACACCCATGGCAGCTGCTTTTGGGAGGCCCCAAAACACCAGAGCCGCCTCACGAGACATCCCTGGAGTGGTTCCACCGTGCTATAAATGAATGTTCCGATTTAATAATTAAAGAAATTTATTAAATGATCAAAAGTATAAATTTGGAAAAGGCCACAAGCAATTTGACCCTGAGCCAGGCAGTCAGTGCTGGGGGGACTCAGGACTTGGTCTCTATCTCACCAGATTCCCTGTGGGTCTCCAAGGGTCCCTTCTAAGGGGTCCATTTTTATACAGTCTCTCTGGCTTTGGAAGGGGGTCTTCTTTAGCACATTATCACATTTCCCAGAACCGGTGAAAAATTGCTGGAATCCTGTATCAGGGAAACAATTTCCGGGAATGTCTCTGGCTGGGGTTTAGTCAGATGAAAGAAATCCCTTGGAATGTACATTTCTGGATGTACATCTAAATCTGGATGTGTCTTCTTGGTGTTTGAATCTTTATCACTTAGTCTGTTGCTATTGCTAAAGCCTATCAAAAATGCCTCCTGCTGGGGTCTTGTCAGATGAGAAATTCTTGGGAATGTGCAGCTCTGGTGGCAGTGTCTTCCTGGTGTTTTGAATTTCTATCACTTAACTTGCTTGTTGCCCAACTTTACTTTCATTTGCACATCATTTGCTACTAATAAAAAGTACCAGACTTGTACCTTTGTACCTTGTACCTTTAAGCACAAATGAATAATAGAAGGTAAATTGTCCTGAAATATTTTTTCAAAACTTTGGGAATAGAAGCATAATAGCAGAAAAGAAAAAGGCTTTTACAATCCAAAATGTTTCTATTAAAGGGTAAAACAATACCCCAGGCCATTTCAAATTAATGGGGCCTTTTAACACACATTTCTTGATATATCTTATTTGTATCTGTTGAAGTAAAATAGAGCTGTGAAGCATGGCCAGAAGTGGTGCTCTGCAGAGAAATCTCTGCTGGAGAAGCTGCAGAATTTTCATAATTTCAATTAACTAAAATGAATGGGGGAAATCTCCAAAGCAAGTTGGCAAACGGTTTGTTTTTATAAATCCCATTTTCCTGGAAATAAAGATCCATTAATCAGCAATGATGATTAGTTTCATGAAGAAAACTAAAACCTATTAAAAAACAAAAATAAAAAGTCCTGTCTAGACCTGTAGACCTGTACAGCTAGAGAAGCACAACCTCAGCACTGAGTGAAGAGAGGCCAGTGATGGCAGAAATCATATCTCAGTGGAAATTGAAATAAACTTTACTTCTAGAAGCTGTTTTCACACTGGAGTACAAATACAGCCAGTGTGTAAAATAAAATATTACACTTTGAAATTAATTAATTACACCAGCACATAGCCTGTGCCTGAGTAAGGTATCAGAACTGAACTTTGATCCATTGAACAGCTTTGTGTTTTTAACACTGTTCAACATCCAGTATGGCTCTCAGAGCCATTTTTGAAATATTTTTCAGGTGGTTTGCAATCTGTTTTTCATAGACAGAGCTGTCACAGTGACTCAGTAGGATTCTGCAGAGTAGTCAGTGTTAGAATCAATACAAACAGCTGCAGGGGATGCACCCTTGGAAGAAAGAAGAAAAAAAACCAACCCCATCTTCAAGATTTATAATTTTCTTTTTAAAATTCCAAGCCTTTGTCACTTTTCTTTTTCCATAAGGTCTACACAGAGATTGCCTTCAACAAGCACAATATCTAAAAACATCTGAAAGTATCTGTAAAGTGCACTGAATTACTCAGTTTCAGAGGGTACCAAATCCAAAGCCAACCTTTAACAAGCCCAGAAAGGCAGCTGAACTTCTGATTCTCAATACGACTTTAAAATATGATAATCCATATAAATTGCATAAATATGCCTCCCTTGTATACATCTTTTTTCAGGCATGTATTTTAATGCTGTTTTTAAAAAAATATTTAGCTCCAGTTAATATATATACACCCCCTCAAGAAGATGAAACTTCACAAAATTGTTGGCCTAGGAGGAGTTTGGAAAAAGCACATTGTTGAAAAGGTTTACATGAGTAACTCCTTAAAATAAAAAATAGAAAAAAAAGAAAAAATGTTTTTAAGAGCATTTAGCGATGGAGACTCCATAGGCTTTCTCAGAAATGCTTCAGAAATTCACTATTTCTTGATACCAATTTGATACCCATTTTAGTTTATACCCATTTTTATCTCATCCACCACAGCCATGGAGAAAGGCAGCTTCCCTTCCTCTTTGCAGGAGTGTTTTACATATCAGAAGGGCTGTTATTGCATGTTTTCAGGACCTTTGATCATTCTTGCTGCTTTCCTCTGCATTCAGGGCACTCAGAGTTTATCCTGCTGGAACTGAGGACTTTTGATCTCTCAGAACTATTTGAAGTGGCAGCTGATGTCAAACATTAGCCTGCTATGAGCTGTTTACCTGTGTGCTTTGTATCACAGAGCAGAGACACCAGTGTTTGGCCACCACTTCTGGACACCCCTATAAGGCCCTAAATAAATTTAGTACCAGCAAGCCCCAGAGGAACTTGACTAAGAATTTGGAGGCTGTGAATTTTCCTTCTATTTCTGTCCTTGACCATGGTGCTTTTATCTCCAAGTATCTGCTTCCTCTCTCAAACCTCCCACATGCAAATGGTGCTTAAGAACCAGGCATTACTAATTTTATTTTTCAGCTCTTTGCCCATGCTATCATTGTGTCGGGGAACTCTAGCAAAGTTGATACATTTCCATTCAAAGTATTCCTTCAAATTCCAAAGGAATGGTTTGTATTCACACACAGATGATAAGTAATTGAAACACAAGACACTCTGATGGCTTGTCACAGGCTGTTTGAGATGTCAGCCTGCTGGAAACCTTGGATTTTCAGTTGCAATGCATTTCTGGAACATATTGCAGAGATACAAGTTCACTCCATTCCGGGGCCTGCAAAATTAATGATCTGTCCCAACTTAGTTTAGATGGAGATGAAGTCGTGCATGGAGGCTGCCTGAACAGCCACTGGTAATTTGTTGTTTGCTACAAGAGGCAGGGGCAGGGAATCAATTCATTCATTCATTCATTCATTCATTCATTCATTCATTCAGGAAAGGAATCGATTGCTCCCCTAAGCATATGTTTACCCTTGTAAAGAGCAGTTTATAGAGTAGGATGCTTCACAAGGACTTTGGGGAAAACGAGAACTTTTAATTGCCTGACCATTTACACGTTTGGGACGCTTGCATTCTCTTGCTTCCTTTGAAGTCAGAGTCCAGAGCCTCCAAGGACTGTAAAGTTACAGGATAATTACTGATTGTTAAGGAATTATACTTTGTAAAATAATTGTCCCTATAGTTTCTTCTCTATTGCCCCTCACCCCTGGTAGCCAATTGATTTTAAAGAAGAGAAACTTCTGGATAGAAAATGTTTAAGTTTTCCAAAGACTTTTAACAAAAAAAAAAAAAAAAAAAAAAAAAAAAAAAAATCCCTTCAGAAGAAGCTATTAAAGAAATGTGGCAATCAGCACGGATAAAAGTCATGGCACAGTTTAAAACTGGAGACAGAAAGAATTGGACATCAGGAGCCATTTCTCACTGCTGACAGAGGTTAATACTGGAGCGACCTAGGGACCAGCCTCAGGACAGAGCTGAGCACATTCAACCCAAATCAATGAATTAATGAATTGAAAGGGAAGGTGAGCACCAAGGTGACCATGTCCCCTAGATTATTCTAGATTCTTGTGGCCACTAGCATTTACAATAAACTTTTGAAAGACCCAGCAAAGACCTAGGGAATGTGCCAGATGTGATGAATCCACAGACAGCTACAATTTTTGTCAGTACTGTCAATTAAGAAAGAAAATTTTGCTTCTTCTCCCTAACAGCAGTTAAATTAGTGTGTCAGGATTATCATAGTTTTGCTGTTGTTGTTAGGCTGCATTTTCTGCTACTTTAGCTCTCTTTAGGAGCAGGTGAGAAGTAGTGCTAACGCAGGAAAAGAGGTTGGGGCTCAAACCACAATGAAGAGAGGGGAGGAATTCTGCTTTTTCAGCAGCATTTGTTATTTTAACTGTTTCACCAAACCACAGCACAAATGATTTGTCTGAAGATCAAACAAAATAACAAGGAAATCAGCTCTCCTGAATCCAGAGATGGTCACACCATTCTTCTCAGCAGGGGAAAGCACTGAACAGCAATATTCTCCTGGCTGTGTCTCCACAGTGCCTTTTGGTGGGTATCTGTAACTCTGCCACCACTGCTGCAACGACAGCAACACATTTGTAGGAGCCAGGACAGCTCATGTCACACCAGTGGCATAAGGACCCTTCACACCAGACCCCAATATGCCACTCTTTAAATAAATTTTCCTCTCCCTCCAGTGTGGGAGGCCCTTTCCTTGGGCCAACATCTTTTTGCATGGGAAACCATTGTCTTTCAAAAGATCAGCCATAGACAGATAAATATTAGAGACTCTTTACCTGCATAGATGAATTTGGTTTGCCAGTCACTGAGGAATGGGAGTGAAAGAAATCTGCATTTTGAACTGAGAATATTCCCTCTTGTAGAAAAACTACCCATTAAAAAAAGCCCCAAAGTCACACCAAAAACACTCACAGAACAAAGAATCAGTAATATGAACTCAAGAACTGAAGCCCACACACATCAGTTGCCATTGGCCATTAAACCATTGAACTGCTTTTCAGAGTGAACACACACTTGTTCTCTCCAATATTTGAGTGTAAGGTTGTGCCTACAGCAAGAGAAGTTCTGTAAACTTTTCAAAGTTTAGCAGAGAAAACCAGGAAAATTTAATTTATTTTGAAATATTTTTTTGATACTTATAGTTCTTCTCCTTTGACTCGTGGAAGCTCATCAAGCAAGGCATGCAAGACCACAGAGTATAAAAGGTGTTCAGCAGAGCTTAAAGCAGTCCTGGAGGTGACAGCTGTGAAAAATGAAGTCATTTGCAGCCACCCTATGCAGGCACTCCTGCCACTGAGAGGCAGGAAGGCAGGGAGCTGCCTCAAGGACAGGAGAACCCACAGCTTTGTCACAGTGGATTAGCTCACCTTCAGCCAGATAGATCTGTACTTTCCAACCTCCACTGGGATTGCTGGCTCCAGAGTGGAGAGAGCTTAGTGCTTGTTTATTGCATTGAAACAGGCATTTATCTTTGTTATTTCTGTATTCAGGATTACTGCCTTGGGTGAGTGGCTCTCAGACTTTTCTGTGTTATTTCTGTATTCAGGATTACTGCCTTGGGTGAGTGGTTCTCAAACTTTTCTCCGTAATCGAACCAGAAGGAAGTTTCACAACCTCAAGCCAGCTGTATGTAAATTAAGAGAATGTGGTCATTCTCAGAAAAAGACAGAGTCTGAAAGTGTAGAAAGCCTGTGGAAAGTAGCTCTTGGTAGTTATTGTTTGCTTATACACTGCTAATTTTAAATAGGCTTTTACATTTTATAAGGGCTGCCGTGCTTGCCTGTTTCGGGAAGAAACATTACAACTGCTTTCCTGTGCATTTTGCAATACTATATTTCACAATGCTCTTTCAACTCAGCAGAATATAGTGGTTTTACAGTTCAAGGTTTAAATAATAGCACCATTTGGAAAGCAAATATTGAGCCAAAGAACTTCAAAGCTGCAACATTCGCTAATTCAGCTTCCATGTATTTAAAACTGTCTAAACTTCAATGTATTAAAAACTATTTAAAACTACAATAAATTTAAAAAAAAGCTAAATGAAAAAGCACAATTAATTAATTTGAAAATATTATCTCAAGTTTGGACTAGTTTCTCTTGTTCTCTCCCAAACTGCAGCACAAGTCCCCTGAACTTTATCAACTTTTGCTTTACTATACTGAGTCAAAGCTGTCTGCAGCAGAAACTACTGGACTGTGTAAACATGAAATTTATTAGTGAATGCATTGCAACAGACACTCATTGCTTTCCTTTCCTGTAGGGTTAAAACTCTTTCTCTTGCCCCAGCCACAAAGAAAGCTTTGCTGCAAGAATAATTTTGTTAACCAAATTTTTTGCAATGCACACTGTGCATTATTTTCCTTTTATTGTGTTACCTGATAATTTTCTGGTTTCTCTAATAATACTAAAAATATCCTGCTTTGCCCCTCTTATGTATTACCTCTAGAGATGTTTTCTGTAGCATCACTTTCCAATGCAATTTCCTCCAGAACTCAGCAATTCATAATCAAAAAGAGAGCAATGGTTTGGACCCAGCTGCTGTGACAGCACAGCCACATGAACTGCACATAACCCTGCACACTTCAGCTTCTTCTTTTGTGTCTATTAAAAAGTCCTCCCCACTGAGGCTCCACTTTTTAACCACATCTTATTTTCCGGCCAAGCATTATTTCTTGACATGCAAGCAGGAGAAATTCAGAGTTGTTCAACTTGGCAGTAATACCCTGGGCAACTGCATTGCACAGGTTAACAGTGCTTAAACTCACGAGCATTTCCTCCTTCTGATCCTACCTTCCCAGAGGGAAATCACAACTGGCAAGGTCAAACCAAATCTTGTCAAGGAGGGACTTGCTAAATAACTCTGAAACTCAGGGAGGCACAGATTTTCTGGGCCCTGAGTTTATTTATATGTTGGAGAACCAGAAATCAACAAAATTCTCTTTTTTCCTCTCCCTACATACTTCTTGTATGAGTCTGAATTCCTCTGCTGCAAAAATAACTTGTTGCAGGAACAACGCTCAGAGTTCAACTTTATCTTTGCAAGAGCTAAACGCCACAGATTAAAACAGTGAAACTATTTAACACCCTCCCTAATATTTCCCCCTATTTCTCAAGTGAGGGAAGCACTACATCTCCCAGGCGTAGAAAAGATGAAAGTTTTTGGGAAGTGCTGGCCTCCTGTAGACACCTGTGCCTGGATATCTATGAAAAGAACACCACACAGAAACATTTGCCTCCTGACATGGTGGCAAACAGAGCAGATACATTTTGCTTATTCACAAACCTTTGAGGCTGAGTATCTCATATTTCTCTGATGTAGTCACACAGCCTTGGGGAAACCAGTTATAAGATGCTACCAGTATTGGCATAGGTGTCAAAACACCAATAAGAACTTAAGTAAGTGGCAGAAACACAAAGTCATTTTTCTGGTTGTTTTTGTTCATTGGTTGGTTTTCTTTTTTTTCTTTCTTTGTCTTTCTCTTCTTTCTCTTTGTTTTTTTTTTTTTTTTTTTGTAGTTACTTTTTTTTAATTATTATTATTTTGAGAGGGGAGGGTAGGAGGTTGTTTATTTGTTTTGCATTTGGAAAGGAAGTGGCAGAATACCAAGGTTATTTTCATACCAGCTTTTAATGTTTCTTACCAGCTGCCTCTCAAACCAAAGTACAACCATTTTATTCCTCATTACAAAGAAATTGTTGGGATTAAACAGCCCTAAATTATTCAGTTCTCAAGAGGAAATTCTTACATGTTGGGTACCAATTGTGATAACAGTGATGTCTGATGTGATCCATTTATGTAGCATTCAGTTTTTACAAAAACTTCATCAGTTCTTATTCTTATCTAACCCTGCCAAAGATATAAAGCATCAATTTTTAACCACAAAATTCTATCAAAGTCCAGGAAAATCAGGGAAATTCCTATCTCTTATTACCTGCTAATCAATGGTCCATGAGTAAGATGAATTACCTTTTCTCTTTCTTCCTAAATGAAAGAACAGTAATTAAAGGGGAAAAAAAATCTACTTCTGTGTTAGGTATTACTCTGACTGTTTACACACACAGAAGTTTCCCTCAGGCAACAAGGAATTATTCTACTTTAATCAAAGAACATACACAACACGACTCCCAGCTTTAGAAGACCCAAAAGACACAGAATAATGAATTCATCTACCATTACAGATAGATGAATTTTTGAACACAAAGGAAAAACCTGACTGAATTCCTCATTATGACAAAAGCAACCCTGAAAAATAATCCCAACTGCTGATAATATAATAAAAAGTGACATTTCTTACTATTAACCTGTCAAAAAATACCTCTAGTATGATTTCAAAGCCTCTGCAAGACAAGCTTTGTATTTGTTCTTAGTCAAATACTTTCCAGAGTTGAATCCCTGACTAGATACCTGCCTTCATCACTGCTGCACTTACAGGAAATAAAACTTAAAAAGAAACTTGTTAGCCTCTCAGTGTGCATCCACAGTGATTCCTTCATGGGACTGCTGCCAAGAGCGACAAAGCTTCACACTGGGGGTTTTGGCCACAGAACCTTTGGAGAAACATCCCAAATCCTCAGAAAATCACTGAGGGATGACCCATCCATGGGTGCACCCTAGCACATGTACCTACTGCCTGGCAAAGATTTGAGCATTTCCTTGGGAGAGATTCCAGTAGGATTTGCTTTTTTTTCTGCAGCAAGTTTTCGCCAGGCAGGTCAAACTCACATAAACTGTTTCAAATCAGCGTTTCCTCACTTTGGTATTTTATCACTAGATAAAAATAAACATAGATAAACAATCTGGTTGAAACCTTTTTTTAAAAGGTAATAGCTTTCTGCCTAGATGGCCATGAGATTATTGATGGATTTACCCAGTCACCGGTGCATTTGGAGGCACACAGAGTGTCACAGCTCCTCTCCAGAGTGAAAGTCTTGTGTGTGCAGCAGGCAGCTCTGCACTGGCATGGGCCCCTGCTTCACAGCAAAACTGCAGTGCAATAAAATCAGCATTTTCCAGCCCAAATGGCTGAGGAGCAAGAGACACCTAAGATCTTCTGAAAAAAAAAATTAAATTAAAACTAATAAAACCCAATTCACAGAGAACATGTTTCATCTCTCATTTTGAAGCAGGAAGGCAATGGAATCTATGTTCAGCATGAACATACACAAGTATTACCAAACACTTAAACTCAAAATATAACAAAAGCCAACAATTTTAATTAATTAGACTATATCTCACAGATGCACAAAAAAATTATTCATTAAATTAGCAGGTGCTCAGATTTGTCAAACACAAAACCTGAATGCAATACACCTTTCTTTGCCTTACCTCAGCATGTACTGCCCTCCAACTCCCTAGTCTACAGCTCAGATTTTTATAAACTTGGCTTATAATTGTTACTGAAAAGCATTTAGTCTCCAATAGAAACTGTGAGGAAATCAGCCTGAAATAGAAACTGGTCTGTGAAAAACTACTCAGTCGCTAAGAGATCTTCTTTTTTATCCTTCACTTGCCTGCCTTTTTCATTGGTGCAATATTTTAAAATCCTGCAAAACCCAACTCTAGCTCCTCTTGGGCTCTTTATTTTTTTAAAGAAAGGATGGCCAATATATATTCAGCTTTTTATAGTGAGAACACAGCCTCAGAAGGGTTACACCTCCTTATTAAGTGTACAGGTTATGCAGCCTCATTGCTGTAGGCTGGATTTATTTTTTTCAAGTTACTGTTTAATATGGCTCTGTAAATATTTAAATGTAGAGCTACCTCCAGCAATTTCATTAATTTATAATTTCAGGTCTTGTTCTTATGTTTGCAGCCTCTGACACTAGAAATCTGTGTGTGTTTCCTCCATCTGTCTCATCTCTAAATGCGCTCTTCTGTGCTTCTGAGAACATTACTGATATTGACTGCAAACTGCACTAAAAAACCCTTTTAGGTGTATCAAGACCTGAGAGATAATCCTCCCATCAGCTTACACCTTAAGTGACAAAAAGAGAAGGAAAGAAGTTGATAACTGAGATACAGAGAAGTCTGTGTGATGCCTAGAGAGGCTACCTAGAACAGAAGCTGGACAGTGTTAAAGGAATAAAGTAGTTATTTATTAAAAAGCCTTCCAAGGATACACCTTGGGCAGTATAAGAGCCCAGCCATGGCTCCATCCAAGATGGTCCCAAGTTTTGACACTTATTATAAGTTTTGGTCCATTCACATATGGGATGGAAAGGGATTATTTGGTCTGACTAAACTGTGAAGAGAACTTGCTAGCACTTTATATGAAGTTCAGAGTTAAACATTAATGCAGTAGAGAATCTGCAAAATAGGAAAGCTAAAACTTCTTTAAGTTTTATCTGGCTAAGCATCATGTGCATAGTCACAAAAAAAAAAAAAAAATCAGCTGCTGTTGTATTAATCCCAGTTCTAGTGGCAGCTCACCAGTATCTCAAAAACTGTCCCAGATTTATCTATGGTAGGGGGTGCAGCACTAATTTTTCCTAGCAATCTTTCAAAAGTATAGATGTGAGGTATCCTTGAGCACAAATGTTCTTGTATAACAGATACACACAAATGCAGGCTAATTTTGTTTTTGGCCAAAATATTGTAGAAGATAAATTTTTGTTGTAAAAGGTGAAATTATTGCTTCAAAAAGAGCGATTAAAAAAACTCTTCAAAATAGTGTTGCAACAAAAAGCCCACCAAAATATTTATAAGTAACTAGAATAAACTTTGAGAAAGATTTCTGGAATGTAAAACCAAAATTTATTTGCCATAGATCTGGTTTGGTGGCTGCACTGAGAAGTTGGCAATAACCAACCAACCAACAAGATATTTTGTGTCAATTAAACAGTCTTAGTTTTCCACTGAAAATAATACAAGAATAAATAAAAAGAATAATGAAAGAAAAAAAAAAAAAGGTGGCTGGAAAGGTCACAAGACGCATCTACTCAAAACAAAAGGCTACATATCTTAATTAAAAGTGTAAAAGGAAAGAGGAAGCATAATTTAACTTCCATGAAGAGTTACATACTTTTCAATACTTCCCACCTCCAAATACTTTTCAGACAGAAGAGTTAAAACATTAATCCAAACTAGATCTTGCTTATTTTACTTTGAGATAAAAGCTTTGGTGGAACAAACTAAATATTCTTTCAAATGAGGGATTACTTTCATTTAGAGGAAAAATAGTATGAAACACACAGAAATAAATGTTTCAGAAGTGAATTATTTAATATATGCACCAAAATTGAGCTCACCAGCCAAGAAACTATTTTTGAGACTGAGTTTTGGACCCTTCAAATTTATGTTCAGCTTGAGACAACTGCAATAAATTTTCCTTTAATTAATTTCGATAAATGGATTGAGACATGCAGTCTGTTGTGGTTTTGGCACACTGTCCTGCCTCTTAACTCGAATGGCCACGAGATGAACCTCAGCGCATGAAAGCCTCTATTCTAAATTTTGAAATGCTGCAAAATTGTGTAGTAAACAAGGAGTGACTGAAAGCACAAAAGAATCCTGTGTTCTGTGGCAGCCTGCAGTGCACCCACCCCAGAGACATTCAGGACATGGGAGAATGGAGAGGTGCACTCAGGTGCTCTCCAAACACCACCTGAAGAGTGAAGACACATGAGATTCCAGAATTTCTGTTTAAAAGAAGGCTCTCCAAAACATTAGGTCACAATAGCAAGCAATGGTATTTAAATGCAACACTTCCAAGTTTAAAATTAGAAAACATTGTTTTGACTGCTAAGGTGGGAAGAGAGGAGCCCTGATCCTAGGAAAAAAATGTTCACTTACTTCCCAAGCAGACAAAATCTGCATGGGTTTGAAGACTCTGAAGGCAGTGCATGAAACCAAGTGCTTCTCAAACACTCATCTAGGAAGTTTGTGGCCTAGCTTAGAGTTGAAAGCTGTTTCCAGACGTCACATCATGAGAAAAACATAAATATTTTGAGGAGAGCTCTGAGAGTATAGAGTTCTCCAAACTGAGAGAAACAATCAAGTGGTGCAATTGAAAAAATTCTTTTCAGGGCCCAACATCCTTTTGGATGGGAAACCAAAAGATCAGCCATAGACAGATAAATATTAGAGACTCTTTACCTGCATAGATGAATTTGGTTTGCCAGTCACTGAGGAATGAGAGTGAAAGAAATCTGCATTTTGAACTGAGAATGTTCCCTCTTATAGAAAAACTGCCCATTAAAAAATGCCCCAAAGTCACACCAAAAACACTCACAGAACAAAGAATCAGTAATATGAACTCAAGAACTGAAGCCCACACACATCAGTTGCCATTGGCCATTACACCATTTGAACTGCTTTCCAGAGTGAACACACACTTGTTCTCTCCAATATCTGACTATAAGGTTGTGCCTACAGCAAGAGAAGTTCTGTAAACTTTTCAAAGTTTAGCAGAGAAAACCAGGAAAATTTAATTTATTTTGAAATATTTTTTTGATATTTATAGTTCTTCTACTTTGACACATCTTCCTGTACTTTTCTTTATAAGTGTCTATTTAAAAATAAATCATATCAAACACTTCAGGCAATTAGAGTCAAATCTCTACTGACAAGCAAAGTTAAAAAAGGAAGTCCTGACAAAGTCACTGCAAAGATGTCACAAGAATAATGAATAAACATTTCTATACAATTTTATTCATACTTCACAGCTGCGATTTCTGTTAATAACTGTTTTCAATTTCTTTGATGAAGGAGAAAGCAATTTGCTTCAGTCTTCACAGGTAATAGAAGGAACATTCCTCTCTGTACAGACTGTCTCTTAGAATTTAACATGAATAGAAGGTCTTCAACCTTAACCATTTAATCAGGAAAAGCAGACTACAAGGCCACAAAAATTATCAAAACCCCCTTTAAATGGATGCACTTTAAAACCCCCCCAAAACAACCACAAAGAACATTATATATTTAGTTTTCAAAGCAGCTTCTATTCCATGTTTCTTACAAGCAGCAGCTAAACAGTTTAATCACTGTACATGTGAGCTGGAACTTAGATGCCTTCCAGACAAATAAAAAGTTGTAGCCTGAGGTTAATAAAACACAGGAACAGAAAAAGAAATGAAACTCCAAATTCTCATATCGCACAATTCAAGTTTATTCCATTCATTCTTGCAACACAAACTTAAAAATACAGTATCATTTAGCATTCTGATGTCTATGAACCATGATAATGATGAACCCAACTGTGTCAAAACAGTTAACAATGGTGAAAAGAGAAAGTCAAATATCAAAATGCACAGAGCACTATTTTTCTTCTGTCACTGCGTAGAAAGATGATTGTTTATCCATTTACAAAATATAATTAAGACAAGTTTGTTTTGAAATTTTGCATGCAACACTGCAATTGCTTGACCTAGGACACTCAATTCTTGCCAGCCTCTTCTACAAATAATCAATGTTATGTTCAGTTCCATTTAACTATTGTACTCCTTTTCTCATTCGCTCCCTGTAAGAAAAAGGGAGCAGAGGGTACAAAATTGAAAATATACTTAAGTTTATAACTTATTCAGCACAAATTTCAAAGGAAAAGGTTTAAGAACAGAGTGGATTTCCAAGTATATGCAATTCCAGTCTGACAAAGTATTTAAATTCTGTTTATAGAATGAAAAATAATTTACAGTTTGGTATTTTTATCTAGTTAGGACCTACTCAAAGATAGAGGAAGCCACCCATTATTTTTTCCACAAAATAGCTAACAAGAAAGAAACAAATGAACATGCCCAGTCTTGAGACAATTACAAATGTATAAGCTTTTATTTTTACCTTTTTTTTTAATCCTGGGCAAAATGATTAAACACCTGTTATGTAGTGCAAAAAGCAGAAAAGTATTTCTTCTTTATAAGCAAGCATTAACTGCCATCTTTTTAACTCTCTCAAAAGGCAGCTTGGGTATATATTACAGCCAAATTAACACTTGACTCACTGAAGTCTGTTTGCTTCTTTTTCCCCCCCAAGGGTGAAGTAAGAAAAAATAAGGTGTCCCCATAATTGTAGAAAAAGGGAGGCAAAATTGCCTCAGTGAATCTCCAGAAGAGTTAGTACAAAGATGATGTTTCTTTGCTCACTTAAATGAGAGTTAAAGGGAAGGACAGGAAAGAATACAGAAGAAAAAAAAAAACCAACAAAAAAAATACAAAACCACTATGGCCAGACAACTTGATACTAATCAACACAAAAAACTTGAATAATCAAGTTCTCCCCGTAAAAACAGATTGCAGTTTTCTAGACTAGTATTTGAATAGCTAAGTATTTAATAGCACAATATGGAGGCAAATTGATGCCAAAGATTGTTACTTTCATAGCTGAATAAAGAGTTAAACCTATAGTCTGTGTTCACACTATTACAATGACACGACAATCCAGCACTGATCAGAGACAAGATTAAAGAGTCCTCTTATAAATAGTTATTAAAAGCATTGTTCACCAAATATTCTTGTTCTTTTATCAGCAGTTCATCAATTGATTTATTACTGATTTCCAACCCTCTGTTCTTCCTTGCCACCTACCTCCAAGAAATAGAGTAATTGCACTGTACAGTTTATGGCCAGAGTTGATTGTTTTCTCCATTGCTTTTCTTTTGCTATGTGTAGATGTAAATCAGTTCCTGCTCTCATTTTACACTCTCAATGCAATGCATTTCATATCAGAGACATTCAATCCTAATATGCAAGTTTATTCAAGTAAAACTAAATCTCCATTAAATATGAGTGGTAGTCACCAGTCTACTTCTATATATATCATCTCAATTTCAACAGTGATACCAAAATAATATCAGCTACTTTTGCTTAAGAATTCACCTTGAGAAGTTATATTATATACATTTGTTTTTCTGTATTGTGTTTGTTACCAAAGTTTGAAGTCTGTATTTCAAAAGAGAGGAAGATGTAGAGTTTGTGGAATAGAGCCTGTTACTCAGTTTTAAGTGAACCAGGAGTCTAATGAAAGTTTTCAGGATGAAAGCCAGCAGCTCAGATATTCCTGAGGACCACAAGGTGTGACAGGAGTGCTTACAACATCATTAAATACCTTCCCATCAATGTTCAAGACTGTCATACTAGTATAGTAAATCTTATCTAAAAGTCAATGGTTAATGTGGTATGGTCACACTGGGAACTTCCAGAACAAGCCTCATGCCTTAATGGAATTTAAGAGGTTCGTCCATTTGACAATGAAACACTCATTTGAAGATATGCACAGTTAAAAAAAAATCTGTAGTAGTTAGAGCAAGTTAAGACTTCTGCCTGTACATCTTCCTGCTTCTACATCTGAACTTAGAAAGGTTCTATGTTTACCAGAAAAGTTTAGCAACAATATTCAGCTGATCTGAACGGCTAAATAACTACTGTTCATTTTCCACATTTGCCTTGATTATCCTTGTGTGCCAAACAGCCTGGAGCTTTCACACGTGTCTAGGAATTTTATGCTGATGTGGTGAGTAAAGAAATTTCATCTTACATTCCTTTTGGAAAAAAAACTACAGTGAAATTTTGATGTCTCTCTCAAAAGTAGTTACTTAAAATGTCTGTCCTGGACTGAAACAAATATGGGATAGAAAGACTTCAAATTCAAGCATCCAAAAGTAGCTTGGCAGATATTATGGAGTGTAACACCACCATGCCTCAGCTGGTCTTTCTTGGTTTGCTCAAGAGTCAGAAAACATTAGTGTGACATCCAATTAGTCAATATAAAGAACAGCTCCAATAACTAGTATCAAAAGTCCTCAAAACTGCAACAGAAGCTTTAGGCAGAAGAAGAATAAAGCTACCCAGTGAGAGAGAAGAGAGAAGAGCAACCCAGCCACCTAAATTACTACACTTCAGATTATGGCAGACACTAAGAGCATGGGACTATTGTCCCCTTCACAATTAGTTTCAGGTACATAGCACAGTATTTCCATCTAAAGGAAGTACTTCCATCCATCTAAAAAATCTTAGTACTAATCTAGGAGGCTTACAAGCCAAATATTCAGCATGGTCTGTCTTCCTTCTTCCATTTTCACTAGAAATGGGAAGAGATTGTGCACTGGAAAGAAGTCCTAGAGGGACACTGTTCATAATACTTTTCAACCCTCTCCAACCTGATTATCTTTGATAGAAGCCCCTAACTAGTCTGACTCATAAAGAATTTCCCTCCCCCCAAAGTATTTAGCTGAAGAAGCTGGAAGATGCAAAGAGTGACAGACAGGCAGCAGTGTGAGGCCACAGGAGAGACATTTAAGATATCAGTCCATCCGTCACTGAAGGAGAGTCTTGATTGCCTGGTTGTCAGTGGCTTCAAAGGCAGTTAGTCCATCTGGGCCTTTCACACTCTTATCAGCACCCTGGAAACACAATGGGAAGGACTGTCAGTTCATAAAGCCAGGCTAAATCAGTACAAATTGTGTCAAAAGACACAAAATTTGAATCATTATATTGATTACATACAGCTTTTCACTGCAGTGCCTTGTTTTCATTCGGAAACCAACCAGACCAGATTTATGCACAGAGCTTTTCAGCATACAGCTAATCTGAGTTTCCAACTTGGTCATTTAAAAATAAGGAAAAAAACCACAATTTTTGTTACACAGAAAGTTGCAAGTCCAACAAATTATCAGTTAATCTTAGACGTATTTCTTATTTCCAGCAACTACTACTCTTACAAAAGCAAAAATTCAGTGTTACACACTTCTACAAAATCTATGGTGCAAGAAGCTCTCACATGCTAAATTACACAGGTAATACTTGGAAGAGTTGATTTACTAACAAATCATACTATATTAGTTTTATATAATAAAATTTATATCATCAAGGATTTTTCTTCTCTTCCATTCTGAAAAAAAAATGTCCCTATTGATACATCAGAAAAACAACACAAAATCATTCCAAGTCCAAAACTGCTCAGGTTTGTTTTGAAAGAGTTACATCTACACTTAAAAGGCAACCAAACAGAACAGGGAGGCAACAGGAAAATGAAGGATAATGCACCAACTGGATAAATTGGAGGATAATGCACCAACTGGATAAATCAAAGAATTAGAATAAACTGCTGCAAGTAAGCACAAGCACTGTGCCAGATTTATGGGAGGAGAACAAAAGAAGGGAAACAGAGTGATTAACTAGTCATGTTTGCTTTGAGCACTGTGTAATCACATTCATGAAAGGGAAAACACAGGCTAAACTGTAAATAGGGTAGCTAAATAAGGGGACAAAAGTTATTAGAGATCACAGGACTGATTTCAGAACAACTCTGCAAGATGATATGCAAATCTCGCTTGAAAATGACAGGAAAAACACCTTGGGTACAAACACATTTTGTCAAAAGTGTGTACAGCAGAGGCTTGTCTTCAGTTTATGCATAAGCTCTCCACAGAGTAGGTACAAATCCCTTCTCAATTACAAGGAAGACTGTTAGTTACTACTAAGGACACTGAATAGTTTAGGGACATAATGTACCTAGAATTTCCATAGCTTCTTCACTAATTAAACACACAAATCCCCACAGAACTTCCATACATAATACCATGGCTGTTCCCAAGACAACTCTCACTTCCTTAAACTTCTCTAACAGTCTAATAAACTGGATCTGATCCCACTGTGATGTGCTACCAATGCTACTTTTCACAATGCAGCATATTTCCCTCTCTGAAATTTGTACACTCTCTACTTGAATGTACTCAACCTGCCATTTGAGAAAGATGGTTTTGCAGTGGTTTTTATGGCAGCACTGACAGTCTTGTGGTCCACTGGCCAAACTGATCCTCTTGGAGCTGCTCATCTTCCTTGTGGCCCCTAGAGACTCTCAGTGCAAGAGATGCATTGAGCTCACTCCAGTGACAGGAGCAATTTTTAGTATTTCCTCTCTCCTATCACTGTGTAACACTCTTGGCCCAAACAGTACAAGGATGTTGCAGTTCTTTGGCATATGAACATGAGCTGAATTAGCCTGTTCCCAACAAATGACAGTTTGGTTACTGCAAACACACACTTGGGCTGAAACCATGGGAACATGGCTTCTAAAACATTTATCTTTCCCCTAAGAAAATCCAAAGAGATTTAGCAGGTATTCAACACTTGTAATCTTACTTGTCCAGGGAAAAGAAAGGCAAATAAGAGTACAAACAGCTTCTTCTGCAGGTGTTGATTATTTCTACTGTTTAGATAGCACTCAGATTAAAATCTATGTGGAAATCCGGAAGGCTTCAAAGCTGTTCATTGATGGAAAATCCTGATTTGAAGAAAAATGGAACTATCCAGTAATTGACCTGACAGAATTTAAAGAACTTTAATTTATAAAACTCTCCACCAGTGTACCAGAACTTAGGGTACCAAAGATAACAGTTAACTGAGGTAACTTTGAAGTATAAAGAGAGGTTTTAATCTTAACATAGGACTGATCTCCCCCTCTCACAAAAATACTTCTGAAAAATTATTGACATTGAAGACCTGGGTTTCTAAAACAGCTTTACTGATTGCAGGATAAGAGGGTCATGACTACCTAAGGAGGACACCGTTTATTAAACTCAGTACTAATAAATTTAGAAAATTGGCCATTAGCTAGACAGAAAGACTCCTGCCTACATTCAATAAAAAGAGAAGGAAACAATAAAGGTCAGGTCAAGAGGACTTTAATTGGTAGAAGTACAACACTGCCTGGAAGCAACTTTATTAAAAAACTCATGGAAGTACAATGATTTCATAGTATTCTCTACTTCCCCAAAGTAAAAAGTTCCTAATATTTGTGTTATGTTCTACTCCGAAAATACACATACACAAATAAATATAAACCCTCTCTCCTGGGCAGGGTAATAACAAACAAGGATGTTTGCCCACTTAAGTCACCAGGCAAAGCACAAATGTTAAACAGGCTCTGACAGCCATACATGAGCTACTTGGCTCCAGCTGTAGTTCTGGAAAAAACCCAAAGCAACAAGCACAGAACCCATGATGAGAGCTGAGCTCCCACCAAACTGTGAAACCAGAACTGGGGGCACTTAACGAAGCTGGGAGAAGATTGATTTACACAGCAAGCAGCAAACTGCTAAAAAGAGTTGCCAGATGACACAACAGAGGCAGATGTCTTCTTGTTCAAAAAGTACATGGATGAAGTCATGGCCAACAGATCTGCCAACACTTCTGAACAGGGGACAGATGGATGCACCTCTGAAATCCCCAGTACAGCAACCATGAATGAGGGAAATGAGTGAGCAGATGTGGTCATACTCACAGCTCTTCTTTTTGCCACTGTCAGAGAAGAAAAAAGGGGCTAAACTGCCCAGCTTAACAGGATATTTCTTGTAAAACAAAAGAAGAACTATTTTGGAAGTTGAACAAATGGATGAAGTTTGTTGCATCCTATGCAATAGCCCTCATTCTCTAAGCGTTCAAAACTGTTGTCTATTTTAACATATTGGCTTCTCTGACACTAAAGAAATCACAACTTTTTACATTACAAATCAAACACCAGATTATTAAAGAAAAACATGGATCAATGTCTGAAACATTTCTTGAAATACTCCTCCTCCTCCTCCCTTCAGTAGCTTGAGAGTCTCACATAAAAGGTTTCCAACACCTCCACAGTCCATTCACCACACAAAGCAATGGAGAATTTGGCTGAGTAACTGGGAAGAACATTAAACAGTCAGGAATTTTCAGGTCTTTCAGTAAGGGCTGACTCCTGATTCCCAGGTATCTGCTACCAAAGAACATATGACTATGGTACAAACAAGGCATGATTAAACTAATGTTTAAACAAGGTTCATAAAATAACTGTGTTAAGAGACAGAACAATCTCTACACATAAGCCCTGCCTCAAACAGACAGAGCTGATAAGCCAACTTCCAGTTTATAAATATTTTATCAGCTAGCCCATGTAAATGGAAACAATCAACATTTAACTCTGCATGAAGAAATCTGAAAGTAATTTATTATTTGAACTAATCTAGGTTGGAAAACCCTCCAAACCAGAAATGGAAATAAATCAACATGGGATAAAGGATACCTTATTTTCTGATGATCCTAAATGAAGGATCAATCCTCAGAATAAATTTAAGCAAGTCGGACACACCATTTGAATTGTAAATTAAGAATCACTGCATTTGGTTACAAAAAAGCGAAAGTAATATCAGACAAGATCAAAGTTAAGTGAAATTCATGCAGCATTAAGGCAGTTAAGGAAAACTTTACCCTGGAAGTGGCACATGACAGTATTACAAGGAAAGAATTCCTTTGGCCAAATGATTTAAGTGTAATCAAGAAGGAGTGTATGTGAATGGGTAAAAAAGATTGCTTGAATTAACTACTGGCTTTGTAAAATTGATCACTTTTGTAGTACAAATCGAAGTGCAAACAGAGACAGATTCGGCTTATTCTCCTCAGGACAAAATTTACAAGCTGTAGGACAGGGAAAGCTTGGCTTACTACTTTGATTTCCCCTCCCTCTGCCAACCCAGATGGGTTCTCAGTCATCTGGCACAAGTCGAGGGAAACCACACCTCTGAGCAACTTCACAGCAGACACTGCATCACATGAAGCACTCAAACAGCTGCCAAAGCCAAATCCACTGAAGGAATGCATTTTTTTTCCCCTTACTGATTTGCAGTTCTGCTCTCTAGCTGGAGCCCACAATACTCTTATGGTCACTGCTACCTTTGCTACACAACAGAAATCCTTCAACTTTCAACTATCTTTCACCATGATCAGAGTACCCTCTCTGTTTTAGCAACACAAATGGCATTTGTTTGATGCTCTGAATATATCATCTAGAGCATCATAATCTTAATGCAAAAAAAAAAAATCCCAGTAATATGCTTTGCTAATGGATAACTTGTTCAAAACATTCCTATCTCACCTTTGACAGAAGCAATTTCACACAGGAAACGTGGCCCTCATAGACTGCTGATAGGAGTGGTGTGATATTGTGTTTGTCTGGAGCCTGCAAATTGAGATACAATTACTTGAAGGACAATTTCATACAGCATTATAATGTTTCACATAACTATTTAATTTTCTTTAATCAGTAAGGAAGTAAAAAATATTAAGGAAGCAAAAACTTAAGAATATTATTTAAGAAATGCATTCCACAGGATTTTTTACCTCTTTTTTAATACAGGAAAGTTATCATTTAGAAAAGAGGTAATAGCAAGATATATCTTCCACAAGACTTCAAGGTGTCCCAAAGCTTGTCCATAATTTTAGGCCAATTGTACAGTTTCAGCTGACAAATTTTGCCCAATTTAAAAACACTACTCCTAATTCTCACATTTCACAGGCAGCATCACTTCAGAAAACAGTTTTGGCTGAAATATTCTTTTGGCTGTCTTCTCTCTAACTACAGTTCTGGAAAGAATAAGAAATAGAGCAACTGAAATGCTATTTTTAACTCTTCCCCAGCTAGGAAAATTCCTAAGGAAGAGATAAACTTTCCAGACATCCAGGAGCAACATCTTAGCATTTTCGTTATGAACTAAAGCAAATTCAGGTAAGATGTCTTACATGTTAACTTTTGGGCGAGCATTCTAAGGTTTGTCAACATTTAGGGTGTATGGTTGAAGTATTTAGGAACTTAACTTCTGGAGGGCTGATATAGCTTAGTCAAATCTTTTCAAAACAAGAAACCACGCATGTCAAGCTACAGCTAAATGTCTTAAACAAGAAAGAATGCCTCCAAAAAAGAGACACGCTTCTTTTTCAGTGTATCCAAAGAGAATTAAAACATTTAATAAGCATAATTGTGAACTTCTAACCTCTAGAATCCCACCTCTCAAATATTTTGAAATGCATCAAATTGTTTAGTTTGATTTAGATCATTCAGTGACCATTTAGGCACTTACACCAATCTCTTTGGTGTGTGGGGGAAGACTTTAGGACCCATTTGCAAATACAATAATACATACATTAATGTCAGCTCCTTTCAAGAGCAAAAATTCCAGAATCTCAAGCTGCCCACAGTCTGCTGCATAGTGAAGAGGCTTCCTCCCACCTTCGAGTGTCCGGTTGACATCTTCACCCTTTAAAATAAACACAACCTCATCAGCAAAATTTTAGAGTTAACACAAGAGGAAGAGCTTGATAGAGATCCAACACCTTTAAACATCCTGAAGAATATTCCACCCAAATATTTCACTCACTGCCCCAAGAAAAATGAAAATTAAGTAGTTCAATTTCTATTCCCTCACATCTGCACTTATGACTATAAGACAACCTTGATCCCTTTTTCTGTACTGCATCTCAGGTGTCCCTGTACACAAGGTACAAGTGCACTAGTTTTTTTTAACTCGATTGGAAAAACCAAAGCAATTAAAAAAAAATCATTAGAGCTTGTACATAATGCTCCTCTTGGCTCATTTTGCTTCTCTTGCCCCACAACTAGGAACATAATTATCTGGCTAAGTTCCTTTATCTGCTTCTATGAATACTGAAGCTTTGCATAATGACAAACCAGCTGCATAGAAGTAAGTCAGCATCATAACTACCAGCAAGTGAGTCCAGGCCATCCATAATTTAAAACCCAATTATGAAACTGTCCACCCTGTTTTATAAATAGCACTTCCCAATTCTACATGATACAAACAAGTCTGAAGAGTCAAGCAGATCAGGCCACAGGAAGTTGTACTCTAATGCCTCTCATACGAGTGGATTGAGACATCTCTTAAGGCGTAAACAAAATTGAATTTACTGAGTACCTAATCAGCTTTGTTTCCTCACCTTGGGTTGTGCAACTAAGGATAAACTGATTTACTGCCCTTCCTTAGTGACAAGAAGTTACTGGAAACCAGCTAGAGACAAGCTGTGTGGTAAGTGGCTTCTTGTTCTTATGTGCAGGGAATCTTAGTATTTTAGGAAGTGGCTGAATTTTGCATCATACCTCAAGCCCTGTATCTCCACAGAAAAACAATCAGAAGAATTTCAGCTGCAGCACCAATTCATACTTCTCCATAGAGCCCCTGCAGTTCCTCCACTCCTGTCCTAAAGTTTTGGAAAGTGCACAGAATAGAGGGATTGACATACATCTTCTAGACATTATTTCCCTTCTAAGAATGGAAGGGAAGATTGCCAGAAGGAAATCTTATTCTGCTTTTGATGTTCTATATAATCAGAGTTTTACACTACTAGTCAAATAACAAGATGACCTCGTTATTCTCCTCTCTTCTCAATAGAATATTCAATTATTCATCATATACCCTTGTAGCAGATAGTATTGTGATGTAGCTGAATTTCATTGACAATTAAGTTCCAATTAAAAAAAAAACCCACCCAGATCAAAGTAGGGTAATAGCACATAAATAGTCTGGGAAAGCACATAAAGAAGCAGCATATATTTCTCTTGAACATTAAACTCTACCCATACTTTTATTTGCACATGGACTCTTCCCATAATTTTAAAACAACTGGCATTTACATAACCCATCATGTTTGCTGATACATTAGGGATTGGGTGCACAGGTTTGAGAAGCCAACCACATGAAAGCCACACAATAACCAACCCAAACCAAAACAATCTCCAAAAACCCTTGTAAAGCCTGACACATGCCAAGTGAAGGAGCCTGGGAGAAGGGTAGGCAAGCTAAGTCCTGGGACAGCACACAGTCAAGCCATAAAGTTCACAGTCCAAAGGAAAGTTAGAGTCATCACTTCTCAAGATTACGACAGTCCAGCAAAGCTCTCACTTCGTTAAGCTTATAAATGTTATTCGGCTCACTGGCTTATACTATAGTAATTTTTCTTTTGTTTTTAAAAAATAAAACAAAGTTCCTCTGTTCTCTCCCTAAGCTGTCTGTGGAATAAATTCCTGCTGGATGATGAACTTTCAGAGGAAAAAAAAAATATCCAAACTCCTAGTTTAAGATACCCATAAAGATGATGAAAACTTGTTTATAGGGGAGTACCTAGCAAAAGGTTTGCAAATAAAAATGTCTCAAACACAGATTACATGGTGTTGAATATTGGCACTGAGAACACGTATCATTAATATTCCAAGTTAAACATCAGAACATTTTAGTCTGAATTAACAGAACACAGACATCGCCTAAGTTACAAAAATTAAAAGAAACCAAGAACTCCTATATTCTGCAATAAACCAAGTCAAACATCCAGTTGTTTCATAGGTTTGAAAAGCCACTGTAAAACAAACCACTGAATGTCATGAAGCTTTAACTGGCCCTTCCTACTCCCAGTCCAAGAAATACAGAAGTAGGAAGGGAAGATAAACCAATGCATTTAACATGCAGGGATCAAACTCTGGCAAAACCACTTGTTTCAAATGCAGTCACCAACACATATACATTAAAAAAAAAAACTTGCAGGACTCTTCACAGGTAATTTTTCTCAGGTCTTTAGGTCTCCTATTTATATTGCCTAGGGCATCTCTCTGTAGGACAAGCAGTGTTTTCCAAAGTAAGGTGTGAAAACCCAGAGAAGTGTGCAAGACAATCCACTGGGGTGTGAAAATAAACTATATATTGTACTATCAATAAAATGTAAAAATAGCATTTATTTCACCTTTAGTTCATCTTTAATTTCCATTTTTGGGTATATTTTATAATGTGCACATTACACAGTACACGAGTACATACTGAAGCTGACTTAAATATCAAGTCCCAATCCACCTGCTCAGGGCCAGGCTGGATGGGGCTTTAAGCAACCTGGTCTTGTGGAAGGTGCCCCTGCCCATGCAGGGGGGTTGGAATTAAATCTTTAGGCATAAGATAAAGACTTGAGCCCTTGCCTCATAAAAGAGACAGCTCTGGTGAAGGTGTGGCTGATTATACCAACACAATGAGACGAAGTTTTCTCTCAAGCCTTGTCATAGGTTGGGTCAGGAAACAGCACACAAGTAAAGACTCAAAGAAAAATATTACCTCTGCATCAAGTTTTCCAAATTTAGTGTGGTTTTGAGTAATACTGGCCAAACATGCCATAAAGAATGTTATGAACAGCAATCTTATGAGGTGATGATTCTCAATACAGAACTCTGAGACAGCAAAGTAACCAATATATTGGTGGGCTGAAAGGAAGCTGCTAAAGGGTTTATACTAAAAATCACCATCTCCTGCAGAGGCACATGGTCAGAATCCACAGCAACTCAAAAAATGGACCTTAATTTTTCCTTTACACCCACAGGAGCAAAATCTTCTGTGCACTAGACCAAAAGTGACAGAATGATTCTTCAAGGAAGTTTTATGGGACTTCTGCCATTTTCTAGAGTCTAACAGAGCAGTAAGGAGGCTAACCTGTGTATTTGGAGGAGCTAAAATTAAGCCAGGATCAAAGAATCATATCACCCTCAAAATAAAATGTAGCTCCAGTCAAAGGTCAGGCTTCTCCTGAAAGAAGACTATTTTCACTTTCTAGTGTAGACCCACACATGCAGTAACAATGGTGCAAATATTTCTGTACAGCTTCAGAAAGTAATTTGCCCATGCAAAAGAAAGACATGATCACCTCTATAATGACCTTCCAGAATACACTGAATTTACTCAGTCAGCCATTTAAGGCTAAGTCTGCCATAAACCACAATAGTCACATTTTTCTTTTCAGATCACAGATCCAGGGCACCAGCTATGTATTAGCACTAAAAACACGTTACACCCATGAAACATCAGTTCCCAGGTATCTGCTTTAATCCCCTCTATTAAAATCTGATTAGGAGTAAAGAAAAGCCTTGAATTACTAAACAAGATGACATAAAAGAAGACTTTTATACCCTATTTCAAAAAGTCACCTAAAATGGCTAACAGAAGAACTTTAAATTAGGAGATCTTAAGGTATCAGTTGAAACATGGCTTTCAATTTTTCACTGCAGGACAAGAAAATAAAAACTGGAAACTCACTTTCAAATACTTTTAAGAACTTTGCTTTTTAAGTAACTAAGAGTAGGAATCATTACAGCACCCTATGAATGCAACTATCACCCACTTTCTGCAATGGAGCAATTTAATCCATAAAAACATCTGTTCTAACTAATTTCTTAAGTGACTACTGTCAAAAATAGTTATTCTTGAACTTAATTCTTTCATTACCCTCTCTCTCACACATTTTCCTTGCTTTACCTTCTCTTGCCAATATACCTACACAAAATCCCTTGTTATATCTCATGTCCTTTTCCAGTTTAGCTCTAGTCAAGGCTTTGGATTTTTTAGTTCCATCCCTGCACACCCTGGGGAAGTGACTATGTTCTTCTTGGATACCCACTCCCAAATGCCATTTTTATGCTCCCCTCTTCCTTTCTGAGCTCAGAGAGGAGATCCTGACAGCCAAGCTGCTCTGAGTAAATTGTGCCAAATTTAATTCCTTTTTCTTTTGCAGCCCTTGTTAAAAGAATGAAAACCAGAGTTTGCTGACTCTGTCCCTAATGCACATTATGACATCAGCTCCATGCAAATGAACAAGTTTAGTCATGAAGTACACATTCTGAAGCTCATTATTTTCCAGGGAGATTATTTAACCACACCTAACTGACTCCATCCTTCAACTGCCCCTGCCTTTCTGCAGCCTTTATTACACAAGGCTGTATTCAATGCCTGCTTTGGTCTCCCTTTATCTGCAAACTCCCTCTTTTCCCAGCTCCTGCCAGTTTCAGAAGCATCAAATGAGCTAAACTCAAGTTTAACCTAATCTAGGCTAAACTTCACCATTAACCTAATCTAGGTTAAAGCTAATCACCATTCTAGCACCCTCCAGCACACTCCAGGTGCTTCAAGCACAGGCTTATTTTGCAGTGGCACACGAACTGAAACCAAACCTGAGGCGGGTGTTCACGCGAGCACTGTGGTTTGTCAGAAGTGTTGTTCTAGAACATTAACTGCCAGGCTACAAATGCCACAGCTCACCCTTCACTTTAGCACCAGCTTTTCTCCTGTGCGGCAGCAACAGCTTTGCTACTTCCAGCCAAAGTTTGACCCTTCCCACCCCTGCACCAGAATTAGTGGCTGAATGATGAATTCAATGAGGGAACTAATCAGTGTGAGAATTTATTTGATCATTTCCTTCATGTGTTCCATGACTTGGCATCTGAACACACCAGCAATTAGTAGCTGGGATTTACACTGTAGTGCTACCACAGGAATAGAAACTGACAATTGTGGCCTCATTAAATCCTATTGCATAGGTTAACTGTATTAGTAGAGCAGTGCCTGTAATACTTATGGCATTAAAATGCTCTTTCAGATTTAGAAACAACTCCACATCCCCATCTGCGCTTATCATGCAAAAATAACTGCATCTCCCCTTTTCATGCATTCCTTTCATTTCAGTTTTAATGAAGGAAATCAGACTAAATGCAGTCAGATGTCCTTAGAGGGCAGGGAAGCCTCTTGCAGGAGCTACTGTGTAATTCCTGTCTTCATTACACTAGGAAAGAAAATAACTCACTGTACAGTCTGCTGCATTACTTCCATCTCTTTGCACACAAGGGATGGCCACCCTTACAGTGTATTAGATAACTCTGACATTTAAAGCATAGCAACAACTTTGCTGTCTCAGTGGGAAAGAGGAAGAGTAAAAAATCCTCTTTCTATAAAGAAAAGTTTAGGCCCTATGCATGAGATACGTTTATCATTTTGCTGCACATTGAAAACACTAATACCAAAACCTTTATATTTACTATTTTCTCCACAGGCTTTGTTTATGCTGGTTGTATTTTGTAGTGGAACATATATAAACTGAGCTCTGACATCACTTAAGAACAATCTATTCCTTAGTCTTCTGAAGGAAGAGCAAGCTTGGATAAATCACCCCTGTAGAAAAAATTATTTGCCATATACTCAAACAGTTTAGAAAACAATCTTGCACTTCCACAGTTGGTATGTGGGGGCATGGATGAACTGATTATGACTTAATCTTCCCCAAACACTCTATTTCATTTTCTCAGGGCTTGAGTCTGCTCACACCCCTTCATTCATTCTCCACTGTAACTTTATCCAGATTCATTCATCACTGGAAAGACTTTTACAAAAACCCACAAACCCACTCTCCCACCCCTCAAAAATCCACAAACACCAGGTAAGTACTCTGAAATTGGAAATACCTTAAGCTATTTTTGCCATTCTATTTAAATTCTCAAAATGGTTGTATTTTAAGTGCATAAGCCAAAGTACTTTACTGTTTAACCTGTGTTTGTTTCAGTTGTATGTTCATAGAGTTTTCAAATGTTTACTGCTGCCACATGGCAGCTCTGGGTCTCATCTAACCAAAAGTTACATCTCTAGTAAGGAAAATGTAAACACCTTGACTGAGAATCCCTAAAAACAATACAGTAGAAACAACTGAAAAAAAACACCCAAGGTAAATCATTCTACAATTTCTAAAATAACTGGGAGCTCATAAATATTGTAAGCCAAGCACAAACTTCAGTCCATATTCAAACAGCAAAAACAACATGATGTTTTTTATATAGCGAATCCACGGGTCATAAACACTGGTGCAAATGAGGGAAAACTTAAATACCACACTTCTGAAATCTGACTAATAATCTAAAAATATAAAGAGAGTTTAATTCTACAGGCTTGTCAGTCTAGTGACTCATGCCATTGTGGACTATTTAAGGCTGAAAGGGAACTTTGGAGGTTATGCAGTCAACCATTTGCTCTTAAGTAGGTCCAATCAGATCAGGATGCTCAGCTGAGTTCCATAGACCTCCAAGGAGCGAGGATTCCAAAAGTTCTCCAGGCATAACCCCTTTCATTTTGATCATCCTCACAGGGAGTATTTTTTCTCTTACACCTAATCAGAATTTCTTGTATTTGAACTGGAACTTTTGTCTCTTTCACTGTGCACAGCTAAGCAAACTTCTCTATATCCTGCCCTTTTCCACAGAAAGATAATTATAAAATCTTCCCAAAAGGAAAAACCCCAAAAACAAACAACAAAACCCAAAATAGCAAGCTACGACAATTCTAATAACATCAACTTGTACATCCTTCACCTACCAATAAAACTAGAGGTAAAGAAGCTTTTATAATTTTTTCAGTAGGTCCTATATTTCATAAAACAGTTGGTACAGATCTTCCTACGCCTTCCACATTCCTAACTAATTTGAACTGCACTTCAGCTGTCATACCTCCTCCATCTCTGCACATTTGTACAATACTTCTAGATTCCTTCCAGTGGATCTTTTTGCTTTCCCCTTCTCAGTAACTCCGAGTATTTGTTATAATTCCTCAAAGTATGTGACATGGGATGCAAGCTGCAGTAGTGAAAAACACTCAGCATTTCTCCTGCTCTCATGTAAGAGAGCTCCAAGCTCTAAAGAAATGTCCCTGCAGGATCTTCTTCTCTTTAGAGAGGCTGCAGTACCATCTTATTTGTATTCCAACAGCACAAGCAGAGCTAAGCACAGGTACAGTCTGGGCAGAGAATGGATGGAGAGCTGCCCTGGGGAGAAGGACCTGGGGGTGTTGGTGGATGAGAAGCTTTGACACATCCCTGAGAGCCAAATGCACCCTGGACCCCAAAGCCATGGGGCCACAGGGCAATTCTGCCCCTCTTCACTCACCTGGAGTGCTGTGTTCAGCTCTGGGAAACATTTAGATGAGATATTAGGAGGAAATTCTTTACTGAGGGGGTGGTGAGGCACTGGAACAGGTGGCTGTGGATGCCCCATCCCTGGAAATTTTCAGGGCCAGGGAGGATGGAGCTCTGAACAACCTGGTCTAGGGGAAGCTGTCTGTGTCCATGTCAGGGAGGCTGGAGCTAGATGATGTTTTAATTTCTTTCCAACTCAACCATTCTATGATTCTATGAAATAACACAGAAAAGAGTAATCTGACCTTTCATCATGGAAACAGAACTTAATGTATCTTTCCTCCTCTGAATTCTTCTTCCACAAATCAGTTGATCAAGCACAGAACTGGAACCTCAAATAGTCTGTTTTCAATTAACTTTGAAGATTTGAGATAAACTAAAACTGATTATAAGCCTCAAACAAAAAGTCAACTCAGCAGACTGAGTTTTACCAATGAAGACTCAACTGCTACTACCCCAATTTTCTTACTATTGGAATTTTATTGAAACAATCCTTGGGCTTATGTGCAGAAGTACTAGATTTCCCATATGACCTGAACAAGAGTGCTTTCCTGCTCCTCAGTCTGCCTCTGGAATGATTCTGTACAGATTCCATTCTGCAAACCTTGTTCTCACCTAAAGCACCAATTCACACACTGCCAACCCTAACTGCAAACTGGAATGAAATACACCTACACACCCAAGGGATGCATTTTTATAAAATATACTGAAGAAATCTGACAGCATTGTAGAATACCAGCTTGCTACAGAAAACCAGTCACCTGGTCTGCCCTTTAGGCCTTCACTTCAGTGATCCCAGAACATTCCATCAGCCCAGAACAGCCTCAGAGTCTAAAAAGCAGCACGGACTTTGATGAAGTAATTTTCATTCTTGCCAAGACAAACTGATTTAGCCAACCAAAATCCATGCTAGCACTTTCACAGGTCCCTGGAGATTACCAATAGGAAAAGACTTTAGGTATGAATTACTGAATCTATTTTATGGTGTATCTAAAAAAATCATTCATTGTTTTTAAGTATCAAATTAACATTACTCTAAACACCTTTGACTCGCAGGCAAAATAAATTAATTTCTTCTTCCAAGCTGGTTATAAAATTTCCTTTAAATACTTTGTTATGGTAACTGAAATGAGCACCAGCCTGAAGCAGTTTTTGCTGGGTAGAGGTTAAATTTTTGCATCTGTGACAGGAACTGAAACAGCTTTACATTGATACAGCAGACAGACCCTCACATCATCTGCCTTAATACAAATGTGAAGGTAACTGAACCACCAGTCCAATACTTTAGACAAGGAAATAATTTAAGTAAGCTTTTGTGCATTTCATCATAACACTAATCCAGTGCGCTGATTTCACATTCCCATCTGTTTTAGCTAAGAACAATTCAAATGACCAGCTCAAAACAAGTCAGTGCAACATATCATTTAAACTTCTGTACATTTCTTTTCCTATAAATGGAAGAAAACTCTTGCCATATGATGCCTCAAGGGTTGCAGACCTAAGAACTGGACAGAGCAGAAAAGATAAATTTCACATTTCCACTCAACCTGTTTTATTGAAAAAACTTCTAAAACAATGCATGAAGCCTAAGAAGAAGCAACAGTATTTCATAATTTCTGCCCAGCATGTTTATGGAGTCTGAAGTTTTCTTGTCTCTATCTTCTGATTCACAAGAAAAATGACCATGTTTTACTTATAGTCACTAAATATTCCAACCAAGAACAAGAGTGGAACCTGGTGAAATAACTAGTAACTCAAAGTCTGGGTTAAGCCAAAGAGCAGAAGGGGAAGTAAAAAGATTAATGTTGTAAGCTGTGAATTGTTTATGATTTTGAAGCTGATTTCTTCAGTTAAAAACTTGCAATAAAATCCTTCCAGAGCCGAGGAAATCAACTCACTGCAACTGAAAGTAGGCAGTTCCCAACTGCAACTGCAAAAATTTTGTGCCAGATCCAAATTTTCATGTGAATCCTCTATATTTTCAAAAACGACTTACTTTCAGTCTACCCAAAAAGCTCAGTGTAACCCAGCCTCACTCAGCCTGCACAGAGACAACAGCTATTGCTGCTCAGTGGTTCAGCATATTCCAACCATTCCAGAGTTCTCTAACTGCAGCCTGAGTGGACAACACTTATCAGCAGACAACTGAACTGAAGCAAATGACCTAGATTTGTTATGTGGGATAACCACTTTGCACTTGGAAAACTTCAGAAAACCTAGAAGTTTGTTGGTTTTTGTTTAACAGCTGAGTGTGACTGCATTAGCAAAGCCTTCCTACTGATTATTTAATGACTCTTTTCAACTCCTCTGGGTGTTTTATTCCCCGTCCTCTAAATTTTATAACTTGAAGCAAAAAGGAATTTTCTCCCAGATGTCTTCTTTCTACCCTGTATGCTTTGGGAAATATATGGGACAAGCTGATTTAACACCTCCCCCTTATCACATCTTACTGAAACAAACAGAAATAGCAAAAACATCCACAAGAAATCCTGTAGAGATAGTGATCAAAAACCAAATCCAAGTTAACAGATGTTGAGAAGGGAACTTGAATACAGAAAGTTAAATCCCTGTGGAAGAGAATACATGAGTATCAAATTTTCATTATTTTTCTGGACTAATTTCTAGTATTTACTATTAGTATATCCTGCAATATCCAACTGAGCTTCTGTTTAAAAAAAAATATGAAAAAAAGGCTATTCAAATAATTTCAGGACAACATTCCCCCTAAAAAATGCTCATCAGTTTATCAAAAAGGGGTTTCTGTTCTGAGGATAGTGTGTGTCTCCAGCTGGCATGAGGTAGCAAGTTGTACAACCAGAGCAAACAGATGTAGATGTCCATGTAAAAAATGTATATCTACTTTGCAGTTCTCCACTTAAGGAGAAGCCTTAATTGCTAATAATAAGACCAATACTTGGTCTATAAAAGTTAAGAAAATGAATTACGAACCTGATGATGAATTTTGCCTGTCTTGATATTATATCTAAAGTACTCTGAAAAGCTTTTAAAGCACTGCTACAATTATTCTGGCTTAAGCCAACAAAAAGGTGCTTAACAAGCATACTTTTCAGGTTTTGTTGGTGGTAAACAAGTATCTAGCTTATCCACCATAATCAAATGCAATCTGAAGTCCTTTGTCTCAGTCAAACTAATACAATTCCAGAAACAACTGCTAAATAAACTGAACTACTGAGCCATCTGTGCTTCAGTTGTATCAGCACTTTGGGAGACAAACAAACCTGATACATGAGTTGTTCTGTAGAACAGCAATGAACCAACTGTTTCCTAGCTACAGCTTCTAGAAGTTCATGCTTCAATCCCAGCTTCAAAGATGTGCCAAACACTGTTATTGAAAACAGTTGTTCTCCACCACCCCCCCCCCAAAAAATGCTTAACCTGTGTAAGATTTGAGTGAGAAACCATGCAATCCACTCACTACTTGCACCAGCAAGGGATGAAACAGGAATGAAGGGTCCAATTGCGCAGCTTCTCTTAGCTCCTAGGAATTCCCATTTATAAGTTTGGTCCAAAACTCCCATTTTTAAGTTTGTTTCTTAGGCAACAGCTCAGAGTAATGGCAGCAGTAGTTCTGACAGAATAAGCTGCTGCAGAGAAAGGTATCATTGCTCTCTGTTCAGATTACCCTTTAACTGATGAATGTTAGTGCATGAAATACTCTGGATGATGAACTGAAGCAGCCGATGATTAGACACTTCCCAAACTGTCTCTGCTTAGAAAGATTGTTAGAATTAAGAATTAAAGTTCAAATGCTTTAGTTACAGCATCAGGACTCACCTGTCAGCCCTGATATGGAGGGCAAACATAAATAAAAGCCTTTAACCACTAATTCTAAAGAAGTAGAGATCAATCTAATGCCTTTATACCTTAAGTTGACACAAACCTAATGTTCAGTGTTAAGCACTGCATCTAGTGCACACAGTGCAGTGTCCATTTTCATAGGCAACACTGAGCTGACCTAAAGGGATTGGATTTTTTATTGCAAAAATAATTGGCCAGACTTCATATTTTACCAGTGTATTTTGGATGATGTGATTTGCATAATACCTATTCTAAGAGTACACTAAGCAGAAGATATTCCAGCTCACATGGGTGCCAGACAACTGCTAAACAGGAGCCATCAACCATACACAAACCAGAATCAGAGCATTAATTCTGTTTCAGTACTCAACCATCAGCAAACTGACAACAGATGACACAATGAAAACAGAAAAATCTACAAAACAACACCTGTTCTTGCAAAAAGGAATTTTTTTTCCAAGCTTAACATGTCAGAAACTGCTCCAAAAGTTAAGCAGCTGAGCAAAGGATCCCAGCCATTGCCATGCATTCTGCATTGAGTGTTAACTGCCAATTAAAACACTTTCAGTTTCTGGAAGAGCCCCACATCAAGTTCTGCATTAAGCTGCTCAGGACATGTTGTCCAAGGAATGAACAGGAAGTGGATGTTTTCCTTTGAGGCAAACACGCGGCGCCAGCTACTGGGTTTCAGTTTCAATAGATGCCAGCTTGATATTTTGAATTCTCTGTATGATCTAAAGACACAATAAGTAAAAACCCCTGCAACAATAATAAATATAAATTCTCAAAGCTCAGGTTGTACTGTACCAGGAAGAGATGAGAGAATAAACAGGAAGATGAGTCTATCTCCCAAAGATTATTGCTATGGTTAAAAATTCCCTGAATTTAAGTGCTTTAATTGGGGCTTAGCACCATAAGCAGGAATTAGCTCTCCAGAAACTGAACAAAAGATATGTCCAAGGCAAAATCAAGTGTTCTATCAATCAAGTGTTCTATCAAATCCAAAGCAATGAAGCTTAGCTTCTAAAAAGGTTTTCCTATAAGATTAACAAGCGTTATTTTCCTGTGCACAGTGAATTTCCATTTTCTTCATTCAGCAATGCATAAAAAGATATGAAACGTCAAAAGCAGCATTAATGAGTTCTAGAAGTTTTGTGCCTTAATGCAGAGTTTTGTTGACATGATGAAGCAGTTGGTGATTGGAGTCATGCAAAAACAAAGCACAGAAGCAAAAAACTAGATCAGAAAAGCTATTTTTACATCCGTAAAATAAATGCTGCTTTCTAAGCAGTATATACTTAAAAACATATGCATTAACAACTACTGAATGGCTCCTAAAACAGTTATACACACTTGGAATATTCAGCTTCACTGTAATACTTTCCTTAAAATTTAAAAGATTGGCATTGTACTTTTAAGTTTGAAATAATCCACTTACAAAAGTTAAGCTATTTTCTTCAGGAATTACTGTTGAAAATGCTTTAGTAACTACAGTCTATTGACTTGTCACAGACATGGAACAAAATTGCACCTCATGTTATACTCTGATTAGAGGACCCTATTTTGAAAGTAATTATATTTACTGTCATTATACCCAAGATAAATTTAAATAACAGACAATTACTGTTTTTATCATGAGAAAAATTCAAGTTTTTTAAACTATGCTAAATATCCAAGACTTTAGCCAAGAAACAGTTAACAGCATTACTGAAGTTATTGAGAAATCAGCAGTCCAAGAAATAAAGATTTTCAGAAATGCCTCACTTGAGTACAAAGGATTCTGTGGGGTTTTTTGTGAATTTGGTTTTTCTTAATACAGGGCACAAACAGAAATGCAGATCTCACCGCACAGGGACTCTCCTGGTCTCTTTCTTATTTGACTTGAAATCTACTTTCAATTATCTGAATCAAGCACTGGAAGCATTTTTGAACAAAGAGAAAAATACTTTTTAAACATTTATTGCCTATGGTATTTGTTTTCATAGTGTCATTAACAAATCAGTTTAAATGAGAGATGCTGATGGTAACTGTTCTATGGACAGCTCTCTATCTATTGTCTCAAATGGCCTAACAGCTCATCTTTCCCGCTTGAAGCTAATCACTAATTTATAGGTCACAAGTGTGTTCAAAAGCAAGTTCATAAATGACCAGTTTGGGAAATGAAAGAACCAGTCATCCAACAGTAATTATCAAGACTTGATCTGAGCTTATCGGAAACTCCGAGCACACAATTTTGTTGTATGAAGTGAGTCAGAACATTCTCTGAACTTTGGCTGCAAGTGTGGCAGGGCAATCTCCAGAACACCTATCCAGTGATGCTTTCGTCTGCTCAGCTCATTAGCCACAGCATGCAATTACTCTCTTTGATTTCCAAAGCATAGCTGAAGGCTAAGTGAAAGGATTTCACCATTTCCCTTCAGGCCTGTAACCATTGAGGAAGGCAGCAATGTCTGTAAGCAAAGACAAAACTGCAGACCATATTCTAATTCTTGGTGCAGCAAGAAAAACACAAAAATTCATTCTTTGAAGAAATGCAATGCCCTTGGCAAACAATGTATCTGAACTGAGCTACAGAATTACACTGCATATGAAATACTAATAAAGAATGTAAAAATGGGCAAAGTGCTAAAAGCACCAAATCCCAGCTCCCTCAAGCTACTTCAAAGCCATATTCATGTGCATTATGAGTTTTCAAGACCATATTTTTCTTTCCCTTCCTACTCTCCCTCATCAGAATTTCAGTTGCTTTTGGGAAAACAAATTATTTGCTACCCTAGTCTTTATTAAAAAGAGGGGAAAAAAAAAAAAACCAACCCAAACAAAAAAACCCCACAAAACACACCCAAGTACATTCCAATCAGAGAATTAAGACAAATACTGTAGCTTGTTCAATAGGATTTATTAATACTGATTGCATTCCAAGTCAAAATAGCAACATGACAGATAGGAGTTCCTTAACCATTTAAATGAAAATACTGTTTTCTTCCCCATCTGTAGTCTGTGACTGTAGAATTTGCCATCATTGGTCATGGTCAACATAGGCTTTAACACCAGTATACTCTAAAAAGAAGTCCATCTCCTACCCAGCATCCAATAAAAGTTTAAAATTCACTTTAATATGAGCTGTACTGATTTGTACCTACCCCTCCTCATAATGAGCTAAAGCAGAAGAACATCTAATTGTTCAAAACTGCTGAAACTGCAACTTGTAAGAAAAACAACTGTTGTATAACCAACTGGTCAGTTATTGGCACTTATTAATTCCAGCTCATGCTTTTGTCCCTAGCAATAAATCTGTCTATGAAAAGGACAACTGCTTCCTTCCACAGAATTGTACTGGGAAATTAAACATTCATTTTACCATGGAATTAAAAATTAGGGATAATTTAACACAAGCCTTCAACTTGAGAAGTGGGAAAATTACGTAGAAAGAAGTAACTTTGCTCACACTTTTGTGTGGAAACATATTCAGAAGTTCAAACAAGTATTAACATGAAACCATAAAAAAACATACTAAATTCAACTGATGCTTCACATAAAACTGGATCCCCATCACTTCAGCAATACAATCATACACATCCCCTGGTTTTCTGCATCTTTCCTTAATTTTCTCTTCTGACCCTTAATCAGACATAAAAATTCTTGGACATGAGAACCCTCAGTCCACAATGTTCTCCTTGAACTTAAGTAGAATATTTGATCTTCAAATCCTGATATATTACCAGCTGAGCCCATGGTCCTTCAGAAAAACCACACAGAAGTTGTTTGGGCTGTTGAGAACTACCCAAAGGAATCCTTATTTATGCATTTTGACACTGCTGCAAGATCCACTCATTCAGGATTTTTTACTTCTGTGGCCTGCATGAGTCACCCATGCCACGGTACCCAAGTCAACACTCACTGCATGATCTTCACATCTAACTCAACTTTCCACATATTATTCCAAATGGATACAGATCCACACCACTTCAGAACTGTTATCCTGGAGTTTTAGAAAGCTTATCTCATCTCCTGTAAGCCTTCTGTTGAAGTCAAAATAGCTAATTGAGCTAGGCTTGAAAAACAAGGATTTATTAAAGGTAAAACTGATACAAGAGAGAAAACTGTGGTTAGAATAAAGGAGGGCAGAAAAAAGAAGAGCAGTAGTAGAATTAAGTATTTTCCTCACACCACCAAATTCTCTGCTTGTTATTCATAACCCATTCTCAACTTTGTCATACTTAGGAATGCATATGCTGTATACCACAAACTTGGACAAACAGGATATATTTCAGAGATAAAATTTGCTTTCAATTTAGGGAATGGAATACATTAGTACATCAGCAAAAAGAAAAAAAGATTAAATTCAATGTTTTATTATCTGGTCTTAATATAACTCTACTTTTTGCAGCCATGAGGCACAGGACAAATCAGCACAGTAAGAACAGCCCAGACAGAATCAAGTAAGTAAGTACTTAACTTGGGTTTTAAGCATGGAAAGGTCAATTATGAATCACTTAGCAATATGTTAAAGCCACCAAGATTTTCACAGCACAGACACGAACTCAATGAATAAAATCACCACAGCCTGACATCAACATCCCAAAGAAAATATTACATTTTGCAGTTCCAGATTCATGATCATTCAAATGATCACAGCTGGAATGAGCTCTATTTACATTTCAAATTGAAATGGCTGAAGAATCAATTCTATCTGTACTTTCACAAAAAAAAGGGAGAGATTTGAGAATCCTGGGATGTTCATTCAGTCAGTGAGTCACACATTCCATCACAATGCCAGGTTTGCAGGCAAGTTTGTTACTTCATGCTGCTCCTATAAACTACTTAAGAACTGAGGCACCAACTATTAATATCTTTGAATAATTCTTTGCCACATGTCCTCAGATACTCTTGGATCAGACTGGGGAAATTAATTAGCCATCCTGAAGAGGTGGTTTTCAACAACCTCATGCATTTTATTGCGCACACTACTAAGAAGTGGCAGCTGTGCTGTCTGTGTTTTTCTGAAAGTTTTTCTAGTACATTCCTGGGATTTTGGTTAAGAGCAGCTCCACCATGAAAATGGAACCTGCTAATGGCAGGTTACAGTAGCAAACAATTATCTTGTTCCATAAAATAAGGATTTAGGCCATCATGTTAAAATTTGCAAAATGTAAAGTGAACACCAAGTTTAATTAGAACCACACAGTAAAACAAAATTATCTTTAGCAATCACACTTCCGCAGACTCAACAGTAATCAAGTGGAAAATGACACAACTCCTAGAATCTGCAAATAAAAACAAATCCTCATAGTAAAAGTGCTAACACTGGGGAGTGTTACAGAGATATCCAAGAGGCCCCAGAGGGAATAAGCTCAGTCCAGCAGCTCCCAGATCAGGGATATGCTCCTGGACAAGGCAGTGAGGTCGAGCTGCCCTGCACTGTAATCCAGACAGGCTTCCAGGCTGTCACTCAAGAGCAGGAAACCTGTTACCTGACCAGAGGCAATTCAGGTATCAATGCAGCCATAATAACAATGTGCACATCAGCATGATGAGATAAGGGGAATTTCAATGTATCCATTATATGCTTTATCTGTAAATCAAGTAATCCTCTCATATACAGCAACCATTTAAGCACACACTTTCATTTAGTTTGTAACTGAATGTGTAATAGTCATTGGAATGGACATTAAAGAGAACAGAGGTTATCCCCAAGAATTAAAAGCTATTTATAACTTCATGTTAATCTCTCTTCTTGCAGATATATTTAAGTCTCTTCTTTTTCACAACACTTAACTTTACCCCTGACTGCTGCTTCATGTTCAAAAAGTTACTTCTAGACATTTTTTTTTAATTTTAGCCTCCATAGTTAGTTAGTTTAGCAGTAGTCAAGTTTTATGCATTTTTCAAGACATGTATTCAAACTTCACTATATCCCAAAGAACTGCAGACTGCAGCATCACAGCTTTGTCAGGAACACACAGGTGGTCGCTGTTGTCAAGTTGAGTTATTGGAGGTGCTCCAGGAATCTGCTTTTGTTTGTTTTGTTATTTAAAAGAACAAGACTCCACACCAGAAATGCCTATGAGGCCACCTTCTACAGACATCCATTTCACAGCCTGCCACAGCTTCAACCTCCCAGTCCTCTGAGCAGTAAAAATGTGGTGCTTCCAGCTTTGTTTCCTGTCCTATCTTCTTATGGTATTAGGCTAGTTGATTTGCCAAACTTAAATGTAAGCAGTGGTAGGTTTAGGAAACGATGCAAAGGATTAAATCAGCTCATGGAAGTGGGGAATTCTCATTTAAGCTATGGGAGATGAAATTACTTCAGAACAAATATTTATTGAAGCCTCTCCTACAAATCTAAGTTTATCCTGCCAAAAACTTTATGCCTAGTGAATAAAAGAAATTGTACTTCACCTCAGAAATCTACTGCTGATTGGAAATGCTATGTGCACAGGCTGATAGAGAAGTCCTTTCTAAGCAAATGCACAGTTTATCTAATTCCACTGGGGAGGAAGGCTAAAGAAAAGAAAAAAGAGCAAACACTATTCATATTAAGAAATTCTGTAGGCTTAATACAACTTGCTCTTTTTCTAACTAGTACTTTTTAACCCACTCCCTACCTTGAGGGAGGTAAATTTCTTTCAGCTGCGTGGGTCCTCCTCACCCATTAAACTGCACATTTGATTCACTTGTTCCCATGGAAGTTTCTGCCTTTTTGAGGAATTCTAAAAATTTGAGGGGATGTACGTGGGAAGAGTGCAGAATTCCTTCAATCCCTGAGATTCCTGTAGGCATCTCTGAAGCTAACATATGCTGGCTATATTAAAAAGGGAGACATCAAAGAAAGCAAACAGTAAAAACTACTTTTTAATCTAGTCATCATAAAAATAGCTGACACTGTACTTGCTACCATAACACACTAGATACACTATTCCAGGAGAAATTTACATTTACCACGAGAAATTTACATTTACCATAAAGAAAAAGTTGACACTGTTTTAAGTTGAGAAATGTAGACGCTAATCATGTCTCTTACAAAAACAGAAATAAGACTTACATGGCTATTCAAACTATAAAAATAATCTTTCATATTTTAATCAGAAAGAAGTCACCAGTATCTTTCAAATGCAGACTGGCAACACTGAGATCTCTTTTGCTAATCAACAGGGCAGTATCACTTGGCATTGTCTGTTTCATTGGCACCCCTCAGAACTACTCTTTCTGTGAAAAGTTTTATTCCTGAAGAAAGTACCCTCAGGAGAATGCAAAACCCCTATGTAGAAAAATATGTAATGCAAATGGAGACCCTTGCTTCTGTTTCGGTATCCTTTCTTTGTCCAGGAACTGTTGAAGTGGCAGAAACATTCACATTCTTCTTGGTACTTACTAGCCAAACCTCAGATTAAAAGGAAAAAAAAAAAAGATACTTATGACTCCACAGACAGAACCTCCACAGCTTATTACACACAAGTGAAGAAAAGTCCAGTCTGATTAAGGGAGTTCAATTCCTACATTCCCACTGATAACATCCATTTATATTATTATTTTTAGAGCACCCAGGGTCACCTAGTTTGCATTTCAAGCCCTGCCATTCAAACATGAAACAAAATCAGAGGTCAAACCCTTCATGTGGTAATTGGTGGCAAAACTGCAAGATCATAGTTAAAGGCTGTATTGTTTCCAAACAAATAATGAGGAAACAAGATTAGAACAAGAAACAAAACAAATGAGAAGCTGGGAACCAAAAGTTTCAGGAAGAAAGACAAGGAAGAATTTTATGAAGATGCAGACTGTAAGATATATATGACTGCCTCCCCCATCACAGGGAGAGGAAATTTATGCCACTGCAAAGTTTATATAAGTAAAATTCCTGAACATTAAATCATACTCAGAGCAGGAAAGCAGCAGGGAGCAGAAGCCATGTAACTGATAAGGAAGAAAGTCAGAAAGAACATAGAGCACAGAACAGATACTTTCCTGAGAACTCCAACTACCAAAGCATGATTTGCCTTCACATATTTCATTAATCTCAGAACTGAGAATGTGAAGTTCCAGCTGAGGCTTCTCCTACATTCAGATGATTTACAGAATTCTCTTGCCCCTCCTCAACGTGCATTTCCTGTCATACAGTAAAACCTAAACTCATTCTTGTACTCTTCCCTTCCCTGAAGGCATCCCCTCCATTTCATTTACCTTAACAAAACTGACCGACCTGCACCTCTGTGAAACTTACAAAAAAAATCAGACAGAAAAAAAATTTACAAACCACTAGGAAGGATAAGGATCAGCCAAAACTTGCTTATATAAGCTTTGTTTCCACAGGAAACCAGCCTAGGAGTTTACTAGCCCACTAGTTTGTCAAGGAAACAAAAAGGACTGAAAACATTTGACTTCTTGCAGGTTGTTTAACGACTGAAGACACAACACATTCTTGGAAGTGTGAGAAAAGTATGAATAAGATTAGATCACGAACCAACAGAAAACACCCAGAGTTTATTCAACTTCTACATCAGGAGCAGTTCTACAGTGTAAGAGTACTCAAGGATTGCAGGCTCCTTTTGCACTAACCATCTAACTCCAGTGAGTATCTCTCTTTTAAGGATTCCTGCCTCATTAGTGCAGTTAGATGAGAGACTTCAGTCTCTCCACTACAGCAGCATCCAGGCTAGCCCAAGCCTCTTTGAGTAGCAGATGGAACCAAGTATTTGACTGGGCACTGGGGCAGATGAGGAGTGATCACATAAATCCATTTGCTACATGAGTTGCAGTGACACTCAGCAAGAGTGGGAATACAGAAAAACCTTTCTAATTAGCACTGCAGTGAACTTGTAGATAGAAACTGAACCAAGACAATGCCACAGCCTTGAAGCTTTTGCCTCAGCAAAAGATACACAAGGAACCAATAATTACTAGCGTGCAGTGAATTTTCTAGACATAGAAACCATTTAAAAGCAGTAGGAAAATCCAAATATGCTGCTGACACACTCTGCAAATCCCCAAATCTGAGAAGATACTAGACATACCAATGTATTACCCAACTCTTATTACACAGACATAGGTACACAACCCTTGGCAAACAGCTGAAGTGGGATAATTGTTCCCAGTAATTTCCTCTAGAACTTTATGGGCAGAGCATGTGAGTGCGCAGCCACTTTGATGCAAAGTCCAGAAGCTTAGCTGGAACTGTCAGAGAAGACTATTCAGGCTAAGCTGTTGGACTTTGCACTAAGGCAGCTGGAAGTACTTGCACAGTTTTCTTTCTGCCAGGAGCACTACGAGTTTGAAAGTTGACAACTGGAGTAGAAAGAACTTAAATCATCACGGCAAGTTGTGTCAGCATGTGTCAAGCTCCCAAAGACAATCATTAACTTGTTTGGAGATCAAAATAATTACAGGTAAATTAGATGTACACCTCTGCTCTGATGTAACAGCTCCCAGACAATCTTCCTGAACAGCAAGGATTCACTGAAGCAGGATGTTGCCCTTGTGTGCTTTTCCCAGCGACAAGAGAAGGCGAATGAGGACAGAATGCAGCTTTCCAACCCTGCCGTGTACCTGAGGAGTGTTCAGCCATCACACAGGTGTCAGCTATTCCCGAGTGCTCGCCCTGCCCAGCCACCAGCACACTTCCCAGAAGGTTAATGGATTAAGCCTCAGCACACCCAGCAGCTTAGCATCACCCTACTAAGGACGAGCCCTGAGGCACCGAGGGGAAGGATAACCAAACGCAGGCCACAAATCCACACACGATCAGGGGCCGGGATCCTGCCTGTCAATCCATTAAGTTTCCCTAGTGACACGGAATGACTCCAGCGGCATACACGGGGCGGCGGGGGCAGGAGAGAAGGAGGAAGCCGAGGAGCCGAGAGGCCCCGCGGAGGGGGAGGGGGCGCTGGGCTCCGCACGGAGCTCAGCCCACAGACAAGGAGCGCAGCCCAGGGCCACGGAGCTCAGCCCGTACCCGTCCAGGCCGCGGCTCCCGCCGCCCCGGGCCCATCCCGGGGGCTGCGCGCACATCCCTCCCTCCCCTCCTCCCTCCCTCCTCCGCCCGCGCCGCCGCCGCCTCCTACCTTGGCCACGTAGTCCTTCACCTCATCCAAGTCTCCGTTTTTGAGGGCCCACATGAACTCCTTGTCGGACATCGCGGCCGCCGGGCGGGGGGACGCGGGCGCTGAGCGGCGAGGGGCCGGCGGCAGCAGCCGGGAGCGCGGGCGGCGGCGCGGGCGGGCGGCGGGAGCCCCTCCCCGGCTGCCGGGCGGGGCGGGGCCGGGCTCGGCGCAGCGCGGGAAGGCGCGCGGGCAGCGCGGGGCGGGGCCGGGCCGGGCACGAGGCAGCGCGGGCGGTCCCGCCGGGGCGAGGAGCGGCTTCACTCGCGCGCGGCCGCGCTTCCGCTTCCGGTTCCCGTGCCCGGCCCCCCGCTCCACCACGACGCCCACGCGGGACGGCGGCACACGGGGCGCAGGGGGCATGCGCGCGCCGCCGGCGTCCCCGCGTTGCCCCGGATACCGCGGGGGGAAGGGGGAGAGCGAGCAGGGAGGGCTGCGCATGCGCCCTGAGCCCCGCCCGGGCCCCGCGGTTGCCATGGAGACGCGGCCTAGGCCGGGCCCGCCCGGACCGAACCGTGCCGAGCTCGGCCGGGACGCGGGACCCGCCCTCACAGGCTGGTCCCGCTGCGGGAACCACGTGTGTGAATAGCTGTTCTGCAAACCCCGAGGCTCTAAGCTGCGGGTAATTATCATAATGCTTCCAAAGCAGCAGCGGGGAGACATGAAAGGAAGGATGTGGTGGTTGATTAATATGTTGGCACTCGGCGGTTGCATCTGTTTAACGAAGCCACATGTTTTGCCTACGAAACATGCAGCCTGCTGTGTGACTCAGGCTTGGCTGCCAGCAGGCAGCCGCTTTCCCTAATCCTCCCTGGCAAACAGCATCCCAAACACCCTCGGAGCTGGAGCTGCTCTGCAGTGCCTGTAGCCAGTCTGAATCACAGAGCAGTTTGGTTGGAAGAGGCTTCTGGGATCATCCAGTGTGACCTGTAACCACCATGCCTGCCAGACCATGGCATGTGTGCCACATCCAGGCTTTCCTTGAACTCCTCCAGGTGACTGGAGGTAGTATGAAAATGTGAAAAATGCCAATCACTTGTCTTTAAAATTTTAAAAGTTTAATAGTAATAAAATGGTTATAAAAATAGTAACACAATTAGAGTAATAACAATTTGGACAAATTGAATTAAGACAATATGAGACAATAAAAACAAAGAGTTATGGATGCCCGGGTACCTTTTTCTGGGCATCACGAGCCCAAAAAAGGACACACGTTAACAGAGGATTAACCTTTAAAAACAATAGCCTGTTGCATATTCATGCATCTCATACACAATGCATAAATTCTATTCAAACACAGGATTCTGTCTGGTCAGTGTCAACTTCTTCCCTCTAATCCTAACAGCGCCTTTGAGGTGGGAAGAAGTTTGTTTCTTCCGATAAGAAGGCCCTAAATTCTTTTTCTCTGAAAGATCTAGGTGCCCTGTGGCTGCTATCTCGATGCAAGTCCTTCCTTTTAAACAAAGCATCTTACATAGCATAGTTTCTATTTCAACAATTTTTATAGCCTAAAACTATATTTAACACAGTACTTAAGAAAATTAATACAGCACTGCTTTCTAACACAACACATATAATATTCATTTTAATATTTGCAAAAAGCCAGTCATAAAATACATGCATTTTTCACAAAAACGCACAGGTTAGGAAGAATATCCTTACTGTGAGGGTTGTGAGTCACTGGGACGGTTGCCCAAGTTTCAGAGACAACTGCTCACTTTGAAAATTTCAAAAGGTTTACTAAACCTTAACAAAAATACAACAAAAGGACTACATAAGGAAAAAGCTGCAGTGCTGAGAACTGCCTCTTGTGCACACCACATGGCCAGTTCATCTTCAAGATGGATGCTCAGTCTTTGAGCATCCATCCCTGCGACCCAATACCCCTGGGGTTGCATCAGCCAGCCCCAGCTGGGTCTGCCAGTCAGCTCCTCTTTGCCATTTATCAGTGCAGATGCTTTCTTGTCACTGGATTGGAGGTCAGGTGCTGCCATGCTGCCCCCCTGAGCACCCCCAAGCTTTTCCATTCCCCCCTGCCCCATGCCAGGGACACCTGTGCAGCTTCTTTGTACCTGTCCTGGACAGCCCAGGCTGTGTGATGGCAGCAATACAGGGGGAAAGGGAACTGTGGAGAGAACAGAGGCCATCTAAACTACAATAACATAACTGTACAGCACTAAAGCTTTTCTTAATACTCACACAGTAGTTATCTGTTGTATTTCATATTTCTAGAGTCCCATACTGTTGCAATTATATTTCTAAAGTCCCCTACCTTCTCAGTGGTATTTCTTGGGGACAGTTCTTCACAGCACAGACTTGTTCTTCTGCATATTCCTGCTTCTTGGCCACAGCTCCTTCCAGGCTCTCCCTGACTGGCCAAGTCCACCCCCTTTTGTCAGTTACCTTCACTAGCTACAGCTGCCACCCAATTAAGGACATCACAGCTGCAGCCCATCAAGAACAACCAGGGCTTATCAGGGCAAGGCCTATATACAGGTATTCAAATACAATATAGATATTCAGGTACAATATTTCCCCTTTTACTTTTAACAATTGTACAATTACAATACATATATTTACTAGGACTCCTACTATAGTTATCTTTTAATTGTGAGAGCCAATCATCTCATTAACCATCTATAATGCCAAGGAAGTTAATAGATGTCCCATCCCTGGAAGTGTCAGGACCAAACTGGATAGGGCTTGAAGCAATGTGGACTAATTTAAGTTGTCCCTGCTCATGGCACAGGGCTTGGAGCTAGATATCTTTTTCAGGTCTTTCCAACCCAAACTATTCTATGATTCTATGAATCCTTCATTCTGTAATAATGAGCTAAAGTGTAGGGAGACTGCCTTTTCTGGCCCAGTTACTCCCTTTGAGATAAAATACAACTCTCTGCTTACTAGTTAAGCTTTGTTTTGAAGTCCTACCTTACTGCTAAAGTGTCCCAATCTCATTTAATAAATAAATTGGAATTCATTGTTGCAGCCTGTTATATGCTGCTGGTATTCTGTAATGTACCCACTTGTATAAATTATAAATACAGTACACAAACAGTCTAGAATAAAAGATAATCTAATTAATTCAGCTATCCATCTAAAAAAAAAAAACCAAACCAAGCCAACAAAACCCAAAGAACAAACAACATAAAAATCCAAGAAGGAGATTGGAATACATATTGGTCCCATTGCAGGTTTGATTTAAAAACACGAGTTTGATCTCATACTTGCTATATTCCCTTTGTGCAATCCTGAACAATTCATACACAACAGCTGTTAGTTCAGCAACAACAGCCAAGCAGTAATATAAAATACCCTCATATAGAACTCAGTCTGTTGAGGAGAAAATAATAAAGGTGACAGATAGCAGCCTAGATAAAGTTATGGAACTGACACAAGAGTGACAAGTGAAAATTGAGCAATTGATTTTCTTTCTGTTTATTAGCTTGTATTTATACTAAAGGAAGAGGGAGTGGAAAGGAAAAGGAAAGAAGAGTTATTTTTTTCTTTCCCAAGGTCAAGTGAAGCTTGCAGACAGGGAAACCCAACAATTAATGGCTGCTTTCATTGTGGGACTCGAAGCAGGAGGGGAAGCAGACAAAGTCAGACACACACCACCCATTCTTTGGTGCTTGTTCATGAATCCCAGTGAGGCTGGGCCTCAGAAAGTCACTTGGGACCAGCCTTCAGTGGTGAGGAAGGGTGTCAGTCTATGGAAATGCCTTTTCCTTGGACGCCGTATAGTAAACACAATTAGCAATTGTTAAGCAAGGGGCTGGCTCTGAAAACTAAACCAGGGGATGATTCAATGTTGACAAATACTCTCAGCCAAATCAAAAGGCGAATAATGGTTTGGAAGTTTGACCCATAATACATAACCAGGCTGGACTTACTTATTAACACAGAGTACAAATCTCCTTTTGGCTGTAGGTTTCCTTTTTTGCATTATTATAATTTCCTTTGTTTATTTCACATCTAAGTGCTGCTGTAGGCACACAGTTTGTGGTAATTGGGAGTGGGGCTGTGGCTGAGCCTCATCCCCAATGGGCTGCAGCTGTGCAGGACAGGTGAGCAGCATTGAGGGCAATGAGTGCCCAGGGGCACTGACCAATCACCAAGGGGAACAGAGGGCACACAGGTGCAATGCATGAGCGTGAGGGGTATAAAAAGTTGGGATGAAGCGTAAGAAGGACAGATGCTTGCAGCCCTGTGCAGTTGTGTGGTGTTACTCTGTGTGGGTAAGTCCTTAAAGCCTTCTGAAATTGTATGGTGGTACGCTGTGCATTATGGCTATCTCAACTGTGATATATTGCACCTTTTATTTACAAAAGTATGTATGTAAGTCACTGTTATGTTATTCTCTTCTCAATGGCTAAATCTCATTAAAATCTTTGTGCCTTCATGTACAAGACAAGTTATCTTTTATTTCTACAACCTTATTTTTCTTTTCAAGAGTAGGCCATAGGAAATAGCAGTTCAAGAAATTATCATTTGTTAATCTCTGTTATTTCTTTAAATCAAAGTCATAAGATTCTAGACACACAGAATAATTTATGTTGGAAGGAACCCCTGGAGGTTATACCTGATCTAATCCCTGCTCAAAGCAGGACTAGTTTAGATGTGGCTGCACAGGGCAACCAGTCAAGTTCTGAATATCTTAAAGTGTGATGAAACCACAACTTTTTCTGGTAGATTTTTCTGATGTTTGACTGCTTTCACAAAACAAACAAAAAGTCTTTCTTTCTAGTTCCAATTTCACTCCTTTAGATTTTTGTTATTTCTTTTACTATCTCTACCGCTTCAGAAGTGTTTCCCTCTATCTCCTCTATGTATTCTCATGAGATAGGTGATGATAGCAGTAAGATCTCCTACTTTAACCTTGTCATCTTAGGGCTAAGCAAGGCAATTCCTTTGAGCTTTTTGTCACACATCAATTACTTAAGTCAGCTTGTCCTCTTCCAATGGACTCAATCCAATATGCCCCTGTCTCTTTTACCCTGGAAGTGCAAACCTGGAAGCACTACTCCATCTGCAGCATCACAAGGGATTACTAAAAAGGGTCAGTCCTTGATTTTCCTTGGGAGGCTGGATTTGCCTTCAAGCAAACCCTTGAAATGAAGGGTTAAGCATCAAGGTATCCAACTCTGCCATGCTGTGAGTGTCAACACATCTCTGTTCCAAAGCAGGGGCTGTCCAGCACAGCTGAGCATCACAATCAGGTGAACTTAGCCTGAAGCTTTACTGATGGGGCCAGAGCCTGAATAGGTTGCAGTTTGGGTTTTTTTCCACAACAGCTTGGGCTTTGCAGTGCTGACACAGGTGAAATCTTCTGCTAGTAAGCAAATGAGAGTTGCATGCATTAGGGGCTGATGCTAACAAAGAGGAAGTGTAACAACATCATTTCCCTCCCAGTACTTATTGTTAAAGCAATAAACAACTGACTACTAAAAGTGATACTGATGTGATTTTTTTTTTTCTGCCAAATGAAAATAAATTATTATTACATTTTCTCAGCTGCCTAAAATAACACTGTAAATGACATTCTAGAATTTTATGAGCACTTAGAAAACGGGAAAATTCCCAGCTCTTTATGAAATAATTGGAGAGCAAAATTCTGTCTTTTGTGGAAATGGTGGCCATTGAGAAAAAGAATGTATTTTTAGCCTAATTCAGAAGAAATTTTTGTGTGAAAGTTGCATTTGGAAAGTGAACATAAATGTCTATTTTGAATGCTGGGTGAAAGATGAACCAGAGAGATTGAGTAATGCCAGAAGTAGGACAAAAACCAAGGAAATGTCTAAAAGTTTCAAGGAAACTGCCTCATAATCTCTGCTTGCTAGATCTGCAGTTTTCCACTCGTGAACTATGTACTTCATTGTGTGTTTTGGTTTCCTTACCCTTAATAGGAATTTTCTGAGACCTTTTTTTCCATGGTGGAAAGATCTTACAAGTGAGAGAGACATTGACTGCTGGCTTCCAAATCTTGTTATTTTTGAGAGTTTCATATTTTAAGTGTATTAAGCACTATCTGAAACTCTACAATGTGTATACTCTGCATGGGTACAGTAAGCTGTCATTGTTCTAGAAAATACAGAAGTTGTGATTACAAGATACAGACTAAAACTGCTTTAATCAAACCAACAGTTTTCAAGTTCAGAATGTCCAAATTAATCATACAGATTATACGCAGGGGATTTAATATTTGAGCATTTGACAACAGTGATGAAAAATTTATGCTCATAGTCCACTCAGTATCATATTTAAATTGGGACTACTGAGGTACCACTCAGGGTTCCACACTGAGATCTACATTTTCAGAGCAGTGTGGTGCTGGATTTATGTAGGCTCATCATAGCTATACTGGTGGTTCTATAAGCATCAGAAGATAAAAAAACAAACCAAAATCTGAAAATCCCCCAATCAATCAAAAATTTTTTAAAAATCCTCAAAACTGCGAAAATCCCCTCATTCAGTTGTGTGTTTTTCCTAATTGGTATAGTCTAATACTTTGAGTATATTTTGATTATTCCAATGTGTTTGATAAGCCAAGTATCTCCTTATAACTATAAGGGCAAGAACAGTAAATTCCTTATTTTCTTGCATTTTGCCTTATTAACTAGTGTTGTTTAACAAACAAGAAGCAGTAACAGTCACACTCAGTGCCACAGGGAGACTCCATTGTCCCAGCCATCATTTTTTACACCTTCATTTTCCCATCCATAATCCAATACTTTTCTGCAATGGAGAGCCTTGAGACTCTCAGATGAAGAATGTTGTATCAGTGAAAAATACTGCAACTATTGATGTGGTTTTTCCTGACAATCATATGCTGAGATGCAGAATAGACAAGTCTAAGGAATCAGTTACAGTTATTACCTGCCTTTGTACCAGAATTGGAAAAAAATAGGATACTTTGACCTGTAGATTTCTTCACAATTTGGAACGCATCCTGTTTTTTGACTCTTTGTTTCAAAAATTAAGCGTGCTTGGAAACAGATGCAAGAAAGACCATAGCCACACTACAAGTTCTTTTTTGTGGTACAGCACTGAAGAAATTTAGTTTTCTACATTATGATTAATGTTATTGTTTCACAGTAGCTACCCATATTCTTATGTCACTTGTATTTCAGTTGTGTCTTCAGTTGGGTTTTTCCTGTAAAAATCTGACAGTTTACATAAACTGAAAATGTTGTGCTTGAGAACTCTCCAGTGTTTTTCAGCTAACCATAATTACTTAATGTCCATTTTTAATCAGCCTTTTCCTTACTTTGAAGCAGCAGCTGGGGTTTATCTGTTTTTCCTGCTTTTCTCGCTGTCCATATTTTTCTCTTGTCCTTTTCCTATTTAATACACGGGCTATCCCTTTATATTAACAGAGGCAGAACTGTGGTAATGCTCTTACCATAATCTATGTAAGAGTTTGTGCCTCCTTTTGCAGAAGGGAATAGCTTTGAGTGGGTGTATATTCATCTTGCTGCATTGGTTGTATGGATTATGAAACATTTTGTTCTCAGTTTGGAGTGCATCTCTGGAGCAGTGTTGTGCTGCAATGCTGCCCCTTCTATCTTCCCAGGGAATGTTTTTGCTGCATTTTCCATGGTCCTAGCAGGCAGTGGAAGGTCTAAATGCCATCCTAAATTGAAATGGCTTAAAATTTTATCTTTCACCTTAATAGTGCAGTTACTGAAGGCCCCAGCAAACCTGTAACATTCATTATTCCAGCATTGTAGTGGGAATACTGCAGGAGTATTTCAAGAGAACAGCTGAGCCTTGCTCAGTGTGCTCTGTCAGGCTGCTCCTGTTGTGTATGTGTGTGTCACACTGCAAAAGCACAGCTGCTGATGTTTGTAGTGACAGGGTACAGCCATCACCACTGTTAGCAGACTGCAGCTCTCCATCACTGTGTGCCCTTTGCACAAAAGCACCTGGATTGCTCTTTCTTGTCCTAGGAGATGCCTGCTGGAGCAGTGGAGCCAGCTCAGGTGCCTCTGCTCTGTGCTGTCCCATGCCTCCCACAGTGCCTGCAGTGCCCCCAGTAATGGAGAAGATGGGCTGTGGTAGCCCCTCCTGATTCTCATGGTTTATTTGTACTTTCAGTTAACCAGCCTTCTGCTAATAGGACACTTCTGTTTATTTCCTTAGCAGATTAATGAAATTATAAAGTCTCCCTCTCTGGAAAATGAGAGGGAGAGTCCTCTGCCTGGAAGAGGCAGCTATAGATAATCTTAAGGCTTTGTGCTCATCCCTCATGATTTGGCAGAGCCACTTTTTATCCATGTTTTTCTCCATCGAGCCAATATGCTCAGGGGCTCTGTCACTTTTCTTGTGGTGGTGTCTACTCTGTCTCTGCCAGAGAGGATAGAATATAGGAGCAGTGTGCTAATATAGCCTCTGTGGATAAAGCAACACATGCTGTGTATGCCTTATCCCATATCTGTTCCCTCTTTCTGGAATGGTCTTCCTTATCTTGCAGAACCACTAATGGCACCTGATTGAGTATTTGGGGTGTTTTCTCACAGTTCCCATTTGAAGGGCAATTGCAGATTACATTATATACATGCTAATAACAAAGCCTGTGCACAGAGACGTGACATTTTTCTCTATCCATCCACCAGGTGTTACTCTCTAATTTCGAGCTGCTATTCAATATGAAATTCAGGGTGTAGCAGTGGAGCTAAAATACAAGTAAGAGAAAAGAATGAATTTTCCTATGTCTGTGTGTTCTTGTTCCTCTTCATGGAAACTGATGAACAGTTGACCCTCTGATTTGTTTGGTTGGTGTGTTTTGGTTTGTTTGGGGGTTGTTTTGGGGGATTCTTGTTTATTTTTTGAATCTAAGGAAATGGAAGTATACATGAATTTTGGCAATGTATATGGTTTAGAAGTATTAAAACAGCAATGCCACATTATATGTAATGTATAGGGACACAGGATGCAGAGCAGACTTCAGTAGCACTTTTCAATTTGCCTCTGTAGACCCTGTTTATAGTGGTAAGAGGCAAATAATCAAGTCACTATTAGCCACAGTTTCAGAAACAACTTTTAGATTGTTACAGAGAGCAATTAGACCTTAATTTTTGTGTGTCTATTAGGACATAAATCAGAACAGAGGAGTTCTCAGCTTTGAGAACTCCTCTCAAAGAGGAGTTTTCTGCTTTGTGTAAGTTTGGTTCTGACATTGAAACAGCTAAATAGAAGACTTAGGACTGACTTTTTAATATCTGTTAGAGATGACATCAGCTGTCAGAAATCAGTAAGTATTAAAAGATTAGCAGATTCTCTCTTAATGAGTAACATATGTTTGCATGTTTTCTCTATTTCCCATCATATTGTGGCAAGTACATGTAAATTTTTTGTTTCTGTTTTTGTCTAATACCATTAAGGACTTCAGACAGCTATCTCAGAGTCTAGTAGATGGCAAGTGCCTATACAGATTTTGGTTAATTTAAGTGATATTTCTCCTGAATGTGCTGTTTTTCACAGAACTATCAGAGATAGGTATCACTAAATATAGATTTACAGATCTATACTGAATTATGAATGTAGGAGATACAGTTTGATGTGAAGCTTAGTAAATGTTACTGAGTTTTCAATCATCTCTTCTGTTTACTGAGGACATGATAGCTGATAAAAAAATATGGCTATTTTCAAGGGAGTAAACAAACCAAAGCTATTGTGGCCTTCTTGTTGATAACTAAGCCTACCTTAATGTCAGTGTTGGTGAAATTACTCTGGATGCTTCCTGGGAAATAAGCTTCCAGAAAATATAGAAGTGCTGTTAGAGTGCACAGTTCCAAATCAGGCAGGATGATGAGTGCACCAGGTAGTGAAGTGGCACAGGGGAAAAGGAAACATGATTGTTTGATGAAATGCTCTGAATCATTCTCTGGCATCAACAAGATGCCATCTAGTCTTTGAGCTTACAGCCCTGTAGATGATGCAGGGGAATAGGAGTATCCATATCAGAAGGGAATGATATTTTTTGGCAGACATAGCACTTTTCCTGTGGCCAGGAAAACCTAAAGGAGGCTGTGGCAGCTGCAGGTCAGCTCTCCCACTGAGTGGTGCTTCTGGTTTTGTGACACTGAGTGGTCACCCCTGAGCCTGTGAGCTTGGTGTCCCTGAGGAGGTCACCAGAACACTGACAACTGACTGGGAGATTCAGGGAAGCAGCTGCTGAGCAGTTGTGCTCATTTCAGTATGATTTTCTACGTGTATTCTGAGACTGGGACTGCAGCAGTTTTCATGCAGTCTCCTTCTCATTCAGAGGAGAAAAAAAAGTGTTACAATGTTTTTCTATATATATTGTCCTGTCCAGACACTTTAGTATAACAAAAGCAAGGTGGAAAACCTGTTTCAGATGGCAACTGAAGATAAGTAAATTTGGGGTAGATTTTAGCATTTTCTGAGTGTTTGCTCAGCAGCTGTGTTTACTGGGAACAACTTCAGCTTATATAGAACACTTGTATTTACCTGCACACCTGTTTTCTATCTAATAAACTCTTTTCTCTCTGATAATTTCATACCAGTGCATGTGATCTGTCTTGAATGTATCAGTTTAAGTATATATAATCAGTTTTGCTTCCTGACATGAAAAGTAGCCAGTTTTCTTTTTTTTTAATGTGTCCCTCTGGTCCCTCATTTCTCTTGCTAATGACACTGAGCAATCTCCCTTCTCATTGTGTCCATGATTATACCCTGCCTGACCTCTAGTGGATTTTTCCCGAAGTGAACCTCCTGCATGCAGAGTGTGTAACACGAAGAGAAGCTAAATGGGATTTCAGGAGCGTGCCAGTGGCATCCCAGCATGTATCAGCTGGGATGTGGCCACCAGGACCAGGGAACTGATTGTCCCCATGTGCTGGTTGCTGGTGAGGCCACACCTCGAGTGCTGTGTCCAGTTTTGGACCTTTCACTACAAGAAAGACATGGACACACCTGCTGGAGTGTGTCCAGAGGAGCTGGGGAAGGGTCTGGAGCACAAATCCTATGAGAGGGAGCTGGGGGTGGAGAAAAGGAGACCTTACTGCTCTTACAGCTCCCTGAAAGGAGGCTGTGGCCAGGTGAGGTTTGGTCTCTTCTCCCAAGGAAATAAGCAATAGGAGAAGAGGAAATGGGCTCAAGTTGCCCAGCAGGGTTTAGGTTGGATAGTAGGAAAAATTTCCTTACTGAAAGGGTTGATGAGCATTGGAACAGACTGTCCAGGGAAATGATGGAATCACCATCCCTGGAGGTATGTAAAAGACATGTAAATATGGCACTTAAGAACATGGTTAAGTTGTAGGACTTTACATCATTAAGTTAATGGTTGGACTAGATGATTTTAGAGGTATTTTCCTGTGGGATCTCAGTCTCTCAGAACTGGGGGGCTTGGGAGTCCTGGAATGCTGCCAGAAATGTCTGGTGGCTGGACTTTGATCCCACATGGGAGATGACATCAGTATGAGGACGGGAGGATTTCACTGGGGTGAATGGTGAAGGGACAAGTTAATTGGAGTGTGAGATACAGGGTTTAAGATCCCTGTACAGGGGGGTCTAGAGAGGCAAGATGGAGGGATTGGGGCGTGCCCTTCTCCTTCTTCTTCTTCCTCTAGGCCTCCATCTTCTGTGGTGATGTTGGCACTCCGGGATTGGACCTTACTAGGGGAACACTGGTTAATAAGGGTAGAGGGTATTGGAGAAAAATGATAAATATTGTATACGTAACTCCGGGTATAAAGATAGGTGACCACCCCAGGGGCTCTCAGTGTGTGCCCATGGCTGACTGCTGAGCAGAACTCCGTCAGGCCAAGAGAAAATCTTTTAGATAAGCAATTAATAAACACCAAGACCAAGAACAAATCTGAAGCTTCCTCTCGTCCTTTCGAACCCGGGGGCCCAAGGCCATCTTTGGGCTTTTCCCCAGACCATCTAAACAGCCGGGAAATCCCACATTTTCCCACCAAAATGGTTTTATGATTCTTTCTCAGAGTTGTTGCGTAATTGTGTGTAGATAAAGACTTGAAACCCCTAGCATGAGTTTAGTCTTGCCTTCTACATCTGTTGAGCTGAAATAATACCTCTCCATCTTTATAAAGTACTTTAAGATCTATGGATAGATTTTTCATGGGTTTAGATTGACTTGATGTAGCAGAGATAAAGTTGGACACAAAATAGAAGCTATCCTGACCTAATGTTATAAAGCAGGAATGACTTTCTTGAGCTATGTTAGGGTGTGTGTTCTCTCAGTGTGTTATGTCCATATTTATCACACACCACTGCCTGGGTACTCAAAGGTTGTCTCTATTGCTTGTAAAATCAAATGAAGCCATCATTGTAATTATAGGTCTTATCTCTTTGCAGATCTGTTCACGTGCATGTATGTGTAAGTTATGCAGAGAAGTGTTAGAACATATTTCTGCAGGTTGAATCTTCATGCAGATTTCTGCTTGCTTTAATCCTATTTCAGTGGGTGCACAATCAGCCTGATGTCCTCAAACCTGGTTTTCCTATGAGGATTAGTCATGTTCCTTTTCTGGGAATTTGAACCTTTCATAACCGTCTGCTTACTTAACAAGTGCTATAACGAACTATGGATGAAGCATAAATAATTCATATTCACCAGAACAGACATGTTTATAACCAAGTCACCTGAGAAAGCAATGGGCAAGTATTCACACTGCTCTTCCAGTCACTTGTATCTCAGCAGCTCAGCTCTGCAGATTCCCACATGCTGCTGCACTTTTCTATCCAGACTCTTGCTGGCTACATTTGCCTTGCTAATAATAAAAGTTTTGCTTTTTAGTATGTACCTAATCCTAAAAATGATCTCTATGTATAGGTTTTTCTCCCAGAAGAATGAATGTGGCTTTAAAATGGTTAATGTTGGTGCCTGCACCAATTTCTCTTGGTAATGATTTTAATATAAACAGTTCAGCTTAGAAATGTTGACATTACTAATTTCTTTTAGCCTGGTATTAATGTTTGCTGTCTGTATTGCAATACTAAAATTGGTAGGATAAGCCTTCCTGCATTTGGAAGGGGTTTGGGGTTGATAGATCCACCAGACTGGGTAATGGTGTAAAATCCCAGTGCATCATGGTCTGAACAACTGAAAGGGAATAAGTTTTCCTATGCAAGTAGGGAGAGAAAATAGGAGAAAATGTGGGAATGTACTCTGAGAAACAGTAAACAGATTTTTTTTTTTCCTTTTCTCTGGAGTCTGTCCCTGTTGTATCTAACTAGTTCTTTAATATATTAAATTTTAAATTTAATTTTCTGCTATTGAACCTTGCATGGTTGATGAACCAGCACAGTATTTGAAGCATTACCTTAGTAAACTGCAGATTTGGAGCTGAGCTGAATGTTCTCTGTAATATTCCACACTACCATCAATGGGTAGCTGTTCTATTTGCCTGCAGTTAGGGGAATTTTACTCCATAACCATCTGACTTTAGAAGGGTAACTAATGCTTGAAGTCAGCATCATAAGAATAGAATCTGAATTAAAACTCTATTTAATAAAAAAAAAAATAGTGGATGAATCATGACGTTGGAGGCATAAAACTTCTGTAATCTATTGGCAATTCTCATATTAGTGACTTATAGCCTTGGGCTAGTAATATTAAGCATTTTCTGTCAAGACTTTCTGAATCTGGCAGTTGTGTAATTGAAGTAGCTGTGCAGAGTTTTGGCCATCATAAATTGGCTTTACCTGCTTGAGATCATTATTGAGAGTAGATTAAAAATGCAAGGTCAAGCACTTCTAAATTAGGGTGTACCGCACTTATTATTGTTCTCTTTATTATTATTAACCAGTGCCTACAATTTAGCAAAATTAAGAAGTGGGATAATGAGGCGTCAGCCTTAATTAAAATCACCATTTGCAGCTGCTGTAAGAAAAAAAATGTATACAGGGAAAGAGTAAACCCAGCTTTAGTCTTGCTAGCTAGCAGTGATTCCAGCTGTTTGGTTTGGTGGTACTGAAGTTCATTTTCTAAGAAGCTAAGAACTGGATTTAATCTGCACTGATGTTTTGAATTGATTTTGTTTTTCTAGTGAACCTCATATAAACCATAGTATTCCCTATCCATGATTCATTATGTATCTAAAATGATACAATGCCCTTTTTTTGGTAGTCATATATGTTTTACTGCTGTCCTGAAAGGAGAAGTTCCAATTGGAGGAAGCAGGAAGGGTTAATTTATAGATGTCAGTGCAGCACCTGTAATGGGATGCAGATGGAAGCTTTGTTCTGTTATCCTGTCAGTAAACTGCCTGTGCCTTCTGCAAAAAGACAGATTCTGCATTACCTTCCTGTCAGAGTGGATGGAGGTGGCAGTTAGCTCGAGCTCCCATCCTCAGTGCAATGTTAGTGTTAATTTTGGAGGAGTTAGCACTGTGAGAAATGCTTGGAGATATTTTTGGGGAGTGGCAGAATGATTTTGTGCCCTTTTAAATGAGATGACACTAGACAGTGTTCATCTGGAAGCTCTTCTGTATGGGGGTGGAGAGGTGAGAGAAGAGGGGGATGATGCAGGATCCTCTCTGAACCTCAACAGGAAAAACAAATGTCTTAAGAGAACTGCTTTAATAGGAAAAAATAATAAGAATTTAGAAGGCCAGTAAATCTCATTTCCCTTCACATTTTTGTCACACTATGTTTGTGGGGCATCTGATGGAGCCTGGGTAGATTTTCCCACAGCATTGCACAGAGCAGAACAGAAGAGAGAAAAATTCTCCCTTTTTGTCATTCAAGCTAGTATTTAAGAAAAAAACCCCTCTGTTTCTACAGGATGCTCTCATGAGAACTTCTTGCTGCACTTTTAGTTAAAGTCAAGGTGTGGAAGGCAGAGGATACCAGGGCAGGCACCACATGGGATCTGCCTACAGGTTCCAGTGAAAGGAGGGCATGGAGATGCTCAGAGAGCTGGAGCACCTCTGCTCTGAAAATAGACTGAGAGAGCTGGGGTTGTTTCTCCTGTAGAAGAGAAGGCTCTGGGGAGACCCTGGTGCACCTTCCAGTGCCTGAAGGGAGCCAAAGAGAGGGATGGAGAGACCCTTTTTACGAGGGCATGTGCTGGCTTTAAACTGAAAGATGGCAGGTGTAGATTAGATATTAAAAGAGAGGAAAAGAAATGTTTAAACTCTCATTGCTATAGCTTCTCTTCAAACCTGCAAACCTCAGCAGAGACCACAGACAAATTAACATTGTTTTGTGCAGTGTGTTGCCAGCACAGGGACTGAGTAACTAACCCCAAAGGACTGTCATTTCTTTCCCTGGTTTTCTCATGGCATTACAGGAAGTAAATTGTGATTTTTCTCACCAATACATGCACGTTTTCTCCTGTTTCCTGGCTTTGCTTTATTAGTATTTTCTGTGTTTAAACCATGTTTTTCTGACTAAGCCTTTCAGATGCAGGAAAATCTGTAGAAATGCTGTTTTTGTATAAAGCACTTCTGACAGGCTATAGAATTTTCATGCAGTGTTTATAGAGTTTTGCTATTTTTTTTCCAGATCAGAAGCTAGGATGTCACTCCATTCATTACAAACTCTAGCAAAACTTCAGGCATAAACTTTGGAATGGATGGAACATTTAAAATTTTCTCTGCAATATGTCCAAGGAATGAATTATCATGAAAATTAAGTGAAAAATTGACACTTGTAATTTTAAAAAGTCTATTAAACTAATGATAGTTTTCAAACAAACTGTGTACAAATTTTACAGTTGAACATCCCTAAGATATTAGAGGAGGCAAAATCCCTCCTTCAGCTTCTGCAGCTTCAAGGTAACTTTTCAGTTCTTACTATAGGAATGGAAGGGATCAAGTAGCCAGAAATGACAAGGTACATTATAAAATCTGCGATGATGGCCAAATTTTAGACCTCAGCTCTCTAGAAAATCCATATTTGCTGTCAGGTTCAAAAAGAAAACCGTTGTGCATGAGGGAGCCATGTTGGCTACAACCAGCTGGAGAAGGTGAGAATAACACCCTGTGTTGTCACTGTCACTTCTGGTGGATTGCAAAGGGATGGGAAGCAGGCTGTGTGTGAAGGTCATCAGCACCACTGTTTATTTTGTTCCAGAAGCAGCAGTGGTGACTGCATCCATGCATCTGTCAAGTCTTGGCCACTCTGTGTGAGCTTCATCCTTCTGACTTCTCCTTCTCTGCTCCCTGCACAAACAGATTTTGTCTGTCTTTGACAGGGCTTGTCTCTGACATTTTCTCCTGATAAACCTGCTGAGGGGCCATCACCTGTGGGGTCATGGGCTGAGATCACAAAATGGAGCAGAAACAGGGACGCTGTGTTGCTGCCAAGGGGCTAGTTACCCATCAGTAAAGCATGGAGTAAAACATTGTCCTGCCAAGTGGCGCAATCTGCATCCAAAGCCCAGGGTCTGGGGCTTTTCCCACCTACATGAGCTGAAGCACAAGGAATGCCTCCTGTCTGATGGGAAGATGCATTTCTGTCTTGTACCTCAGAAGAAGAAATCTAAAATGTCAGTGTGTGCTTAGCAGGATGGCTGAAGGTGTTTACTGAATCTGATTTCTAGCATGAATTTTCTGAACTAAAATATTGGTGTTTCCCAACTGAAATATCATTTTAGATGTCCCTGGAATCTAAAAGATTCACATCCTCCTTCTGGACTGTGGTTGGAACCGTCTCTAGTCACTACAGGTTTTTAATCTGGGATTTTTTTCCCCAAGGTTTATAGCTATGTGATGTGATAGCTGTCAAGGTTCAATGTAGAAAACAAACCTCAGTTTTTAAATAGGAGCTTTGAAGAGCCTATAAAATATATAATGCTATTTTGTGAATCAATTTTTCATTTAATACAACTTTTTATGTATGGACAGGCTTCCTTTGATCTGTATTTATTATCTGTCACTTGCCTTGAAATGAGAAACGTAACTACTTCGATAAATGGATTTGAAAGGTTATCTAGTTTCATGGTAGCTTCTCTAAGTTACCATTGCATGCTTTGCTAAAGTGCTATTTGCAACTTTCACACAGAAGGGATGTCTGTGTGCTCTGGGGTAGTTATAACTTTAGTTTTTTTCATTGTATGGATATACATGTGAGAGGCAGGCACTGTTTCACTTTCCTCTCTGCAGACAATCATTAAAATAGTCCAGCAATTATTTAATTGGGATGTGAGGTCATTCATTCAACCTCTTCAGACCTTTAGAAACCACCCTAAGTCACTTCTTTCTCAAACTTAACATGATCCATGACATTTAGTTTTATCTGGGGCTGAATTTCTCAGACAGAAGATAAACCTACATGCTTGCTGCTTTGCTTATTACATGACATACACCTCAAGTATGTACCTTAGGGCTTCTGAAAATGTCTCTATGACCCAACCCAAAAGTTCATGAACCAATGGGAGTCTTTCCTGCACCTTGGCATGAAAGAGCCTGAGAAGATTCCATATGCAGATTATGACCCTTTGTACTTTGATACATCCAGAGACTTAAACCTGACAGTTTAGGAGAGCAATTCCCTAAGTGCTTTTATTCCTTCAGCCTCCCTGTAAGGAGGTAGAGGATTGGGAAAAGTAAATAAGGTACTTATCTGGGGAAACAGTCCAAAAAGTAATGCTTTCAGGTACTTTCTGTACTTTGTTTCAGCTAAAGGCACTGCTATCTTGCTCCCTGGTAGGAAAGGACAGTTTTTCACTATGGCAAATAACATTCTTTGCTGTTGACCCACCATTTATCTTATGCAGATAGTTAATATTTATATATATATCTATTTTGCCACTTTTGTCAAGGCAATTTATTCTTCATATGGTTTCTTGGACCTCTTTTCTTCTTCACCAACATCACTGGCTGAAATGCCTGTCTCTATTAATCACAGCTAGGTGTGCAGATTTATAGTGCATCAGCTGTACTTTTATGGTACCTCCTTTATTTTTGAGTCATCCATCTCAAGACAACTGACTGAAGCAGGACAAAACAAAAATGTAAGTACTATTATAAGTATACTCTGCAACTGAAATAATCCCTTTTCAAAAATGCTGAAGGAGATTGGCAAGGATATGGCAATGAAATATAAGTTCATTATTGATCATGATAGAGCTGGGAGGGGAAAAATACTGCCTTGTGTGGGTGTATTCATATATAACAGGCAGGAGGGGAAGCCAGGCTTCTTAAATTGAAAACAATAAGCTATTTGTTTCTGGATGGCTCAAGTTGAAAGAGTGGGAAAGAAGATTCAAATTGTAGACATAAGTTTTTTGAGTGAATGTATTGTAATAATTTCTTTTTGGTAACTGATTCTCTGCAATTACTTGCAGTAGCAAGGTTATTTTCTATAGTCTTTTGTTTTGCCTGCTTACGATATTTTTTTGAGAGCTACTTACTCAACCATTTCTTTCTGCAGTGCCTAGTGGTTTTTCTGTGAGGAGAGAGGACTGTGCTCTGGTGGGCTCTTAAGCTGCTGCAGCTTAAAGGGCAGCAACAACAGGGCCTTTGTCAGACCTCAGCTGTGCTTGGGTTAACTGACAAAAATATTTGCCTTTGGAATGTAAAGTTCAGATCAGCTGTGAAACATGTTACTGTGCCAATTCAGCAGGGAAGAGAAATGTGCCCTTTACCATACATTCTTTCTCCTGGTTTTAAGATCTTTCTTTAGCCTTTCTTAGGTGCAGGCAAGGAAGTTGAAATCTTCTGCTGAATCAGGGTCTGTGTGTAAAAGGTAGAGTTATAATATGAATATGGAGGAAGTGAATTTAAAATCCAGAGGAAAAGGCAAGAAAATCCTTTTGGTACTGTTATGCTACTGTCACACAAAGCCTGTTTTGCTCAAAACAATGTGTGATGCAAATCCAATGACAAGGAGTCATAGGTTTTCATTGTGTTTGCTTGAATATGTAGCAATTTGAGACCCAAGTGAATAATTCACAACAAACAATTTATCTCATGAGTTTTTCTTAAATCATGAAATATCTATGAGTGAATTGTAGCTCCCCAGTATTCATTTTTCAGTGACTGCATTTTTAAAATTTTATTTTTCAGCTTTGTGATAAACAGAAGTGCTTTAAATACAGACTGTGTTGTAATTGATCATTTAAAGTTGAAAATTTGTGTTCTGTGGCTCTTCAAGATGCTCTTTTGCCTCCATTGTCTCATTCTAAATGTGATGGGGGCACAAAAAAATTCTCTTCCATCATCTGCCTTTTTACTCTAAATAGACTAAATATGAATGTTGTTTATATATGAAGAAAACATGATAAAACCTGTAGGGAAATATGGGAAATCTTCCAGAGAGATAACAGGCAGAATTGTTGAAAGAGCTGATTTGAGTTTCTGGGCATCCTATCCATTTACCTGATAGATTATATCTAATTTTCCTGCTTTGGAGATATCTTTTCTTTCAGTCTCACTCTTTTCCCCCCTGCTTTCCACATACACACACATATCCTCCCCTCCATGTCAGTCTAAAATCCTCCTGTAACACAAAAACAAGAACAGGCACAAACATTACTGAAGTGAATTTCATTAAAGCTATCAATGAACATTGGTGGATATTTTTCTTCCACTCTTTTTTCTTGTGGTACTAGAAAAGAGCTGTGAGCGTGTTATGGCTGAGGGAGGCATGGAAAGATATTGAAAGCTTCTTCTGTAAAAGGATATTCCATCCAAAGGAAGAAATCACAAGCTAGTGAAACAAGGAGAGGAGCAGAAGGAAAGAAAAGCAAGAGGATTATTTTGCCAGATGCTCCCTTGCAGTTGATTGATTATATGGAATCATTCTAATGCAGGGTATTAACTTTTGCAGCTGGAGTTGTGCCTGCCGAATATGACAGTATTACTGCAAGTGGGAAAGAGGTCCTGGGCTTGAGGGTTCAGATAAGGATTTAGAAATCTGGAGATCAGTCTTCAGTTATGTCTAGGGCACCTTTCCTATTTCAGACAAGTCTTTTATCATCCCATGTTGGCATTCTTCATGTGCAAGATGGTGTCTATCCCATTTTCTTACCAGCTGCCATACCTGCATTCTCTGCAGTCCTCATGGGCTGGAGCTATTTCTGACACAAACTGGTCATTTTAACTGTCAGAGTTAAAGTTAATTAATTAGAAACACACCTTATATTCAAAGCCTGTCTGCCAGCTGAGAAACACCCTTAGCTACCTTCAAGTCAGGAAGAGTGCAGCCTTCCTCATTCCACTGCTTTTGGCTTCTCACTGTCATCTGTTTCTGCATAGGACCTATTTCATCTCCTACCCTCAAATGTGATCTATCCTTTACTCTCCAGGACATCCTGAGAGTTTCTCAGCAAGGAAAGATCCTGCCAGTCATTGTCCACTCATTGTGGGGAAATAACAGTAACTCATACAGTGATCAAGCTCTCTTCTAAAAGCCATCTAACATTTTATTCTAAGAAAATGTTTTCAAGAAAAGTGTACCACATAATCAGTAAACCCAAAATGTGTGTGCCCTTTTTCCCAGCCTTAGTGTTTGCAGGTTCTAAGAAGGCTGATTATCCTTTGTTCCCTCCACAGACTGCCTGTCAGCTTGGCATCACTTCTGGTAATTGACCTTCCATTCCTTCTTCTGAAGTGCTTTAAAACACATTACAGCCTTTTGATCTGCAGCCTGCTGATTTAGTTAGGAAGTTGATTGCTATCTGCTGGAGCTGGGATGCTTGAAACAAACAGCTTGTCTGCCACATTCTCAGCACAGTGAGTGTCTCCTGTCTCCTCTTGATAGGTTGTGTAGCTTTTCTGCACGCATTCCAGAAATCCTGAATCAGTTTTTAATCAGTCAGTTCCTGCAAGGCACAGTGATACTTCACTCTAAGTCTGCAGTAACTAACATGTGAACAATATTGCCATGAGAACCTGCAATATTGCTGCCATGACTGCATAAAGGAGTCCTTTCCAGTTCCTTCACTGCAGATTATCAAGGCTGTGCAGGCAAGTGTTAGAGTCACTAACCTTTTAAATGGATTTCTGGATAGCTTTGATGGGTAACCTCTAGCTCCTGTATTGTGTACAGTGAATTACAGTTCACTTTACTGCTTTAATTATTTTGTGAATCTTTATCTCACTTTCTATCATCCTGTTGAAGACTTGGGTCCTTTTTAGCATCTTCTCATCAGGCAGCTTCACCACCACCATGATCCTCTTAGTTACTCTCCTCCATACCTTCTCTAACTCTGCTACATCCTTCTTGAGGGATCAGAACCTATCACAGGGCTCAACATATGGGCAAACAAAGGTTCTAACAGCAACAAAATAATGTCCTTTGTCTTGCTCTCAGTACTTTTCCAAGTGATGTCAAACTTTTTTCTTTTATTGATTTGCTGACAGCTGTTTCATAATGAGTTGATGGTCTCAACTGTTTCTGGGATCTCTTCAGTGAACTCTGTGTCAGTTCAGATTTTGATATCCTGCAGCCATGGTTCAGGTTATTCTTTCCCTATATTCATTGCCTTCATTTGTAGCAAAACATTCTTATGCTCCTGCAAAACATTTTCTTGTCACTCTAATTTGTGAATTTTGAGTTCTGTGCTGTTGGCCATTTGATCACTTGCAAATATCTCAAATCAGGAGACAGCTTTCCACCAGAAAGAATCACACCCCCAGCTTGTGTACAAAACCTTTGTGCCTGCAGAATTGCACACCAGATGGGAAGCCATTCCTGCCATACCTGTTTAGGACCATGTTTTTGTGCAGGGCTTAAAACACATGGCCTTAGCAGTTTGACTTAATACAGCTGCTAGAAAATTCATCACCAAAGCAACTACTCTTACCCTTGATTCTTTCCATGGAGCCAAAGAAAATCAGCTCATGTCTGTGTAATATCACATTAATTCTTCTGACATATTGTATCTTGAAAAATAAGCACAGCACCTTTGAGTTAAAAGTCATGTTCCAGACTTTGCTCTCAGCTCTGTTATTCTCTGGAGCTTAATTTTTACCTTCAATATTATTAGATATAAAATTTCAACTTTTACAATTGCTTTAATTTTTAAAGCAAGCAAAGTGCAGGTTTTTGTCCAGATGAAAAGGGTCCCCACTGCCATTTTAGCTTCCACAAATATTCCAGTTCTTACTACAGGTGGGTAAAATCATTCATCAAAATGGGATAAAATTCATCATGCTGTCCTGTGATTTTAGCAAAGCACATCATATGATGCAAAGAGAGCACATTTGGGTGTAACATGCTAACCCTCACAGATGGCTCTGCAATGGTTTGCCTAAGTCAGCCCCACTTTATGGGGGAAAAGAGATGAGGTAAGCAAGCCTGTGATCATGGAGAAAATCTTTGCTGTGTCCTAAAATGCAACAGTCTATTGTAGAAACTCTTTTAGAAGATCCAGATGTCTTAGCTAGGAGCTGAAATTATGCCGCTTTATGCCTTAATGTACATGAAGTTAGTGTTTAATGTTTCTTCTCTATGGTTTTAGGGGATAAATTTCTTAATTTTTTAACAATCAGCAGAAACCACAGCTTTTCCATCACAAAGGAATTAAATATATGCACCAACTTAATGAATGCATTTCCAGTGACATTTGTCTTTGATGAGCCTGCAGCAGATTCATAGTCCAAAGATGTCTTTTGTTCAGAATGACATGCTTTCTAATTTTTTACAACATTCTACCATCCTGCACTTTAAAATTAGCAGGTGGAACTTTTCACAGCCTCAGATGTCATTTAAATGCCTAATTTGTGCAGAAAGTAAATGGGAATGAGATTTATAGTTGTCATTCATGCCCTTGAATATTTTTTTTTTTTCTGCTCTTATTGGTCCTCATAAATTGTTTGCTGTATATTTAAAAAGAGGTTCCAGGAACCTTGTGGAATTTGCCATGCAAATGGGTACCTTGTTATTGACCTGAGCAGAAATCCTTGGCAGGATTTTATGTTTCCACAAGCTGCACTAAACCAACAATCATGGCTTTAAATATGGGTCCTGAGTGCTCTGGAAGATGCTTTCCAGGCTGCAGCAGGGAGTTGGGCTGCTGACATTTACTGTCAGCAAAGACAATGAAGCAGGTCTTAAGAGTGCCTTTGGGTGTTCTGAGAAGGCAGCAATAAGCACACCCCTTGGAGCCATTCCCTGCCTCATTTGTTATTGCTTTGTCAAAAACATTTGTCAATGAAGACTGATTTTCAATAGAACCACGTTTGGGAGTCTGGCAGTAAAGAGCTATAATATGAAGCATCTTTAAAGGTAAATCAATTTTGTGGCCTAATCAACTGAATAGCATCCCTTTAGCTTCAGCATCAGAACTGCTGCTGTATATTAATCTGCAGAGTTTTTGTTTCATTTTTCTTCTTTCTCAGGGAAAAGATGTTCTTGAGTAGTATTTCTTTTGCAGGAAAGACGGATGTGTATAAATAACTGTGAACACAGCAGCAATTGTAACAAAAAAGGGCAACCAGAAACTCATTTTAACTCTTTATCATTCAGGGAAAAGCTTTAGACATAGTAATTAATGATGGATATATCTATATCTAACAAGGCATCTGCCTTGTTAGATATACTTAGAAGCAAACAGTAAAAAAATTAAAAATTAATGAGTTAAACATTGTCTTATCAGCTTTGGTTTACCTGCATGTTATCTTAAGATGCATAACAAATATCCCCAAGATTGATTTAACAATGATTTGAGGAACTTAATTTTGGGGCAAGTATTACTTAAACTTTAGAGGCCTAGACCAGTGAAATTTTACAGGTGCTCAACCTATTCTATTCTATTTCCTTTTGGTGTTTTGGTGCCTAAATCCCTCTCTGGTCTCCAGACTCTTAATCTAAGATCTATTGAAAAAATAAGTCTTTCCATTTTCCTAGGAAATTATAGTCTTTCTTAAACAATACATTTGGACAAAACAAGCATATGGTTTCCTTTAAATCTCATTGCATATGTGATTAATTGAAATGGTGATTTTAACTGGAGCCTGAAACTAAAGATGTTTCTCCTGGATTAAGGCTGTTAGGAATTCTACTGATGGCATTTGTCAGCATTTCTCACTTAGAAGTATAAAATGGATGGAAGACATTTTGGGACACTGCCATATTCATCCTATTCAGAGCTCGTCTGCTTTATGGATTTGGGTTTTTTCCCCAGAACCCACAGTGCAGTCAAAACTACATTGTGCTGAAGGAAAAGGCTCTTAAAATTTATTAGTCTTATCACTTCAACTACATAACCTTATTTTATGTTCATTTGATGCACCTCATCAAAAATAGAACAAGATATTGGCTTCAAATTATGAAAGAAAATTAATACTCACTGATCCACTATAAGATAATAAAAGTTGTCATTTATGACAGTAACCACTTCTGATTTATGACGTATTTTCTTTATGCTGTACTAAGATAAAAATAGATTTGGAATTTACCTTTTTATGGTAATACTAGAAGTCATTAGAAGTAATCAGGACGAATTCTGAATTGGATTCCATAGGTAGCCTGCAGAAATTTATTGATTTTATTGGTCTTTCTCTGCTTTCCTACCCCTGACTCCTGAAAGGAATAAAAACACGTCACAGAGGTAGAACTGAATTTCTGACCTAAAGACATTCACTCACTACACTGTTTAGAAAATTTTCCTGGAGGAAAGTGAAACCAGTGTATGTCACTTACACTGAAGCCCTGAAAAATGATCTTGAACAGGACTCCAGTGGTGCATGAGATTCTACCTGTTCTGTTAGGCAAAGCAGCAAAAACTGTCTAAATTTAGATGTCTTCATGTGAGCTCCCCAGGCAGTTTAGTGATTTTATCCTTTGGCTTGCTTGGCTTTTTTTTCAGATGTTTGGAAACTGTATTTCATCTGACCATTTCAACATGGGAAGAAAAAATCACCAGCCAGCTAAGCAGAGAAGGAGATAGTCTGTGAAAAATCCTGGTTTTTCCAGTTTTTCTTCCATAATATTAAATAGCTGCTGTGTGTTCTGATAGATGCATGAAACTTCAAACCTAGATCTGCCCTTTCCTGCTCATGCATCCTGGTCCATTATCCATCAAAGTATTTTCATCAATTTCATTTAAGACTGATAATTGCATATTCTCCAGAGCAAAGATGGGTTTATCTTTGTAAATGTCTGAGCAGTGCTGCTTGCACCTAAACCACTTCAATAATGAATACTCCTCCTTAGAGTCACCTACTTGTGTTTTCATCTCAAGGCTAAAGAAAAAAGCTGTCTGCAGAAATCTTTTTGACTGCAGTAAAACTCTACTTCATGCCCCACAGAGATCTTTGCAATGTGTAAAGATGAACAATTGTCACTTAAGATGCTTTTACAAAGAAGATCTATTACTTTATTCCAGAGTGAAATGACAATTATTGAAGTCTTAATAGTGGAATCCCCAGTTTGCAATTAAGAGCACTTCTATTAGAGCAGGTGACAGTAGCAAAGATTAAATTGATTTTTTTTTTTGCACTGCAGTTTTTCCTGGAGAAATGTTATAGATCATAGCTGGAAATTACTAGGCTTGAATAGCAATTATTCCAGATGCATAAATAATAATAAAACCAAATATTATCATCCAGTGGTGTATAACTTAAGGTGTGTAAATATATAAACTGCACTGCCTTGTGTACATTTTAATCTAAGTATATGCAATTAAAAATATTATTATATTTTGTAAAAAATATATTATATGTATTCTAAACAATCATAATTACTTTAATTAAATGTTAAGGCTATGAAAGTTTCTAAGATTCAAAAGCCAAAGAAAACCTGTTTCAGGTTTTTTCTTTTTTCATTGTGCACTTGCATTATTGCATCACATGTTTTTAATGCTAATTTTGGTGGAAACAATGCTTAGGGAATCACTTCACCAGTATGTTATATCACCTCATAAAAGTTTGACAGAAACAGTGGTTTCAAAAGCAATTTTGTTCTGCTGGATTTGCTGAAGAATGGGCTGTAGAGGATAAGAAACATTTACTCATAAATACTTGTAAGATTGTCCTGGATAAATTTCTGTTCTTCTGGCTGTGACTGCTCATGTGTATGCAGGTAGTGGGAGATACTGTAGGGGAAATAGATTACTTTAGCTTAATACTTGAGATGTTTAAGTAGACAGAGGAATTGAGGGAGTTTTTTTCCTACTTTGCTGGAGGACAGTTGGAGCAGGGAAAACAAGTTACCTCAGCCTCATAATCCAGTTATATATGGAGACAAAAGTAAATGTTGCTGTAATTCAGTTAAAAAGTCAATCAACAAAGAGGCATAAATTCAGTAGAAACAAGACTTTATCAATTTTTGTCCTTGCAGTAAGATTTGTTTCCACGGGAAATCGTAAAGAAGAAAAAAATTGCTTATTCAATGACTGGACCCAATACTAATTTAGTTTTCATTTTTTTCTAGTTGGTTATCTGGTGGGATACTTTGAGTCCTTCCTTCCCTTTCTCTGATGTAAACAGAATTATTCATTTCCTTGGGATGTTTTCATGACACAGCCATTCTATTAACTTGGGACTTTACATTCCTTCATGGATGTAGGTGTGCAGCATCTCAGTGAGTTGAGGAGTGTTTATCATGCACATCTGACACAACTGCAGTGCAGGCAGAGGGATTGAGACCCTCAGAATTTAGTTTTGGAGCCTTGTGCTTGCTTTCTGCCAATACATTTCTTGCTTCTTTCTACATGTTTACAATTTTTTGTGGTAACATCAGATTAATCGTCTAATTAATAGATTAAATGTCTGATTCTCTGAGGAAATAATTTGTATGGTTTAGTAGGTGAAAGTGTTGACCAGTACAATGGCATCTATTACTTTTTCTTTTCCCACAGGAAAAGGATGTGTCACAAGTGATTTTGTAACACAACTGATTTCCTCCTCTTTGTTTAATGCTGAATGCCTTCCCCTTGCAAACTAAGAGATTTTGCCTGTTATACTCCCCCTTCCCTGCAAATCTGCCCCCCATGAGTTACAAACAGGGATGAAATCCTGAATGTGTCTGGAAAACTGTTGGAACAGCTGACCTGAGATCTGTATATTGTCGTACAGCCCTTGTGTGACTGTGCTCTGGCTGTTTTTGTCTCAGTGCAGCAAATGAGATAAACCCTGCTATTTGCTTTAATTAGCTACACTTAATTAAAAGATGATCTTATCTCTATGCAGAGTTTCTACCAAGACTCATATTTAATGCATCTACTATCATCTTTCAGTCCCAAATTCTACAAAAGCTCTTAAACACATGCTCAGATTGAGCTTTACTTTAATTAAAGTCACAACTCTGGGTATTTTTGGTCCTTTTCTAATGCTGGGTTTTCTCGCAATACCATCCCTTGCCACAAATCTGGACCTTGCTGAGAACGGGGGCTGAAATAATCCAGGTTTTTCCGTAATTATAGAAAACAGAGGGATTCTTTTTTTAGTGGGCTAGGAAAAGCATCATTGCTCTCCCTATTTGCCTTGTATAAACATGTTTTCACACTGACAGCTCTTGTGAAGAGGAGCAGTGTGACCGTGTTCACAGGGGTCCGAGGATGAGGGAAGGGATGAGGATCTGACTCCTTGTTTCAGAAGGCTTGATTTATTATTTTATGATATATGTTAAAACTATAGTAAAAGAATAGAAGAAAAGATTTCATCAGAAAGCTAGCTAAGAATAGAAAAAGAATGATAACAAAGGCTTGTGACTTGGACAGAGAGTCTGAGCCAGCTGACTGTGATTGGCCATTAATTAGAAACAACCACATGAGACCAATCACAGATCCACCTGGTCCATTCCACAGCAGCAGATAATCATTGCTTACATTTTGTTCCTGAGGCCTGTCAGCTTCTCAGGAGAAAAAATCCTAAGGATAGGATTTTTTATAAAAGATGTCTGTAACAGAGCAGTGACTGTGTCACTCCTGCAGTCGTGAGTGGAGGCAGTTTCTTGGACATCCTGCAGAAAAGACAAGTGTGGTCAGAGACAGCAACAGAGCAGTTACTGTGTAGTACCTGGGGATGGGCACAGGATGCAGAGAAATGGAGTAGAAAAAAAAAAGAGGAGCAGGGGAGTGAGATGTTTTAAGAATTTTAGTAAAAAAACCCCAAGGGCACTTCTATATACTCTTTTTTCACTTTTTATCAAAGTGTAGAAAAACTTCAGGTGTTTTGAGTTTCTTTGCTCTTGTTCTAAACTCCTTGGTGTTCATAATTATCCTTTAAATGATAATGAACATTAATTTAAATGATTAGATGAAAATGACTAAACTGTTGATTGGCATGATTTTTTTTGTGTTTATCTTCTGTAGCTAGTGGATTTACTGGAACTGATTTTCTTTTCTCTTTGTTGTTCAAACATGCTTAAAAGCTGTCAGCTTTGCTGACATTTCAGTTGGAAATTTTTCCATCAAATTATATATTAGTGTAGCATTTCAATTTTTTGTTTTGATGGTGTTGGAATACTTGGGGCTTTTCAATCAAAAAAAAAGTTTGGAAATTAATGCGTAGGTATTCTACATAAAAGGCTTGACACTAAGATAAAAACAAAAAAAAAACCTTCTTCTTTATGAAAACAAAATATTTTGATCCACTCCCATTATTTTAGTACTCTGCTGCTCGCCAGCTTGTGTTTACTTCACAGCACAGCTGCTTCATTTGTAGTTCTCCCTGCTAGTTAAATAAAATACAGTGCCACTCAATTAAACCTTTTCTGTCTGCTGCCTGCCCTGCCATTCACTCAGTTTTTAGTCACTTAACCTTCCCCATGTCAGCTCCCAGGGCCTGTGCCCTCCAATGAAGGTCTCTCATGAGTTCCACCTACACTGATGCTGAGGTTCTAATTGTCATGGAACTCATTTGCAGTTTTGCTGAGGAATACATTTAGCCCTTGCTTTTTCTGTGTGTTCATTTATAGGGATATTAGGAACAACCTTGGCTTTAACTAAGTGTTCAGTGTTGTTAAGCTGTGTTTTGCAGACTCATTGGGCAACAGCAGAGAGCGCACCACATCTCTACAGGCAGGACAATTGCACTCCTTCTGTAAACAGAATTGGTGAGAGTCAGACACGTGGGCTCTCAAAAGCAAGGATCCAGTCCAATTACTTTGAAATTATGTCCTATGACTGAGTGGAAGGCAATTTACTGTAGTTGAGAAAAGTATTTTCCAGCTTCAGAGTAGCAAACTTACCCAGCATGGGCAAAGATAATGAGATCACTTTTGACTTTTGGAACAAGTTTTCCTGTTCTCTCTTTCAACAGTTGTAGATGATTTTTTTGTTATTATTTCAGTTCTGGACTTCTCAACAAAATTAATCACTCCCCATCCTAAATGAAGTCATTGAGAGGCTGTTATTTTTTCTGGATCTAGTGATCCATGACACTCTATGTTGGGGCAACATTTTAAGTGGGGGATTAAATTCTGTGCTTACTGTGACTGATTTTGCCACAAATTCAGAAAACTCTACAATGTATTTTCTTCACTTTGTTTCTGGTTATCTGCATTCTGTTGTGTAGCACTCCACCATATATTGATGGTGGTATTGATAAAATTAAGCAGAATACCCTTCTTCCAGCATTTGTTACTAATTCTGGTATGTCAACCATGTTGAAAGACACATAAAATGTTTATAGGAAACATCTTTTATTTTTCATTTATTTCATGGAATACTTGGAAAATGCCTTTTTTTTTCCAAGGCATTTATGAGCCTTTTACTGTGACGATATAAATAAGAGCACACACACACAGAGGTTTATTAGAGTCCATATGCCATCTCAGTTTCAGGTTTGTCTCAAAGAAAACCTGACCAAGAACAAGATTCAAAGTGCCAGCAAGGGTTTGGAGAGTTTCCTAGATTAACAAATACCAGGGGCCAGTTGGTTTCTTTAAGCCATCTTATCAAACATTTAAAAAGCTTTCCTGGGATTCAGAAGAGTGTTCCAACTCTTCAGAAAATGAAGCACAACCAGAAACAGATTTTTCCCTGTTATGTCAGCAGAATGAGCATTAACCTGTCATTAACCTGGAGATAAGAAGGTTCACAGGGGGATCTTTTCAGTGCCTATAAATATCTGATGGCAGGGGATGAGGAGGCAGCCAGACTCTTCTCTGGAACACCCACTGAAAGGACATCAGGCAATGAGCAGAAATTAAAATTCAGAAAACTCAATCTGAGAGCAAGAAAATGTGGTTTTACCATGAGGATGGTCAAACACTGGAACCAACTTCCCAGAGAAGATTCAGAATCTCACCAGTGGGCCTATTAAACGTTTGGCTGGACATGACTCGAGGCTGCATGCTGTGGGTGACCCTGCTAGAGCAGCAGAATTTGACTGGATGATCTCAGGAGATCTCATCATATCTCAACTGTTCTGTGTGCAGTAGCCACTGTTTGAATAGACTCTCAAAGTTATAGCATGTGTTGCAGTTCAGGAAAACTTTTGGTGTCCCTAGAAACCCTTAATCTTCTTCAGATTGTAGCAAACAAAATGAGATGAGTGTGTGAAAGAGAGTCAAAATGGTCTAGCATTCCTGAAGCGGTCTTAGTTTGTGGTGTAACAATATTTTGTTTAATCAGGAACATAGTGGAAAATTGACTGAAGCCAGACTCTGAGTTTCTGCTAAATTCCCCAGCCATCCAAGCAGTTCCAGAGATTTTTGGTTTTTATCCTAAATTAAATCCAAGTCAATTTGAATTTGTGATGCTTGCCTTTTTGACCATTAGAACATTAAGGTGAGTAATGCCTCAATGCTTTCAGAAGATTGCTTTGCACTGCTTTCTTGTCCCACTTGAGAACCTCCTAACAGGCTACAGGGTCACTTCCTTACTTTCAAATGCCAGCAAATCTCAAGTATTCTGTCTGGAACATTTGGAAATGTGATAAGGACCAATCTCAGGTCACCTCATCTTTGAGAGCAAGGAACATGTGGACTAGTCACGTGTCTCTAGGAGCAGCAGAGGAATCCCTCACATTCCAAGGAAGATGGAAGGGAGGCTATTTCCATGTGTTGAAGGCTAAACCACTACAGGGGCCCTGGACACTAGAACACTTCAAAAACAATTGAAGTGCAAGGGAAGAGCAATAAGTATGTAAAAAAGTTTTTCAGACACCTCTGGTGTGTAAAGCATAAAAGTCTAGGTAATTCCTGAGTTAGGTGGCTATTGAAGGTGCTTTTAAAAATTATGTTGGAAAGAAGCACTGACAGAAGCAGTTATGCCAAATTCGGATGCTTACATCTTAGTGCATGTGAAACTAAAGGAGTTGCTCAGAGCCTATGGATCTGTCAGGGGAAAAAGTAATACTAGATTTTCTGAATTCCAACTGGGTCACCTCATCATTGTGACTGATGTCACAGGAAGTGAAATTTGTGTTTACAGCCTGGATGATCAGAAATTGCAAAAGACTAAAGTAGCCAAGGTAGCTATGCCCTTGGAGTTTTCCTAAAAATGTAAATATTTCTTGGATTCATTTGTGGTCCCCTTTTTGGCACCGTTGGGAGCTGCACTTTCAGCAATTTCTGAGGAAATGAGAAATGGTGGGTTAATGGCACTGAAAATGAAGACAACTTTTGTGATTTTATGATGGCCTTTCTTTTAAAAAGTATTGGAAAGAGGCTTTTCAGAGAAGTGTTATAATCCCACTTTCTGAGGAGTTGTGAAACTTGAAGACTTCTGCAGTTTGAATCTAGTAAGAACTCATCAGTTTACATGAGCTGCTGTGCTTGGCACATTGTCTGGAAAATCCAGAAAGCTGCTGGGAACATGGTGTTTGCCACACATTTCATCTTTGCCCTTGGCAGCAAGCTCCTGTGACAAAGTGACTTTGAAATTCCAGAAACCACACAGAGTATACATACACACCTCCTAGTTTTTCTGAAGAACTTGAGTACTGCAAAAATAGAAAATATTAAAGTCTCAATAAGGAAAAGGAGAAAAAGCCTCCTTTTCAGCTCATCCTTTGAGTCTTGTAGAGCTCATTTCAGTCAGCAGGGTAGGAAAGTCCTTAGATAGAAGAGCTTGGATGCTTGTAGTTGAAAGAAGGATGCTGCATGTAAAAGCAGTCTCAGTAGAATCATTCCTGAATTCCATAAGAACTGAGAAGATTAAAAATTGCTCAAAAGTCTCCTGTGATTCAGGAACTGTTTGGAAAAAGGAGTTGAGCTGTTGCAAGTTATTTTTGTTCCTTTTCTGTAACTAATGCTGGTTACTTACCTGGTCTTTGTTACCACTGCAGATTTTTAGCAAGATGAGTGGCATTCAGATGAAAGACTTGTAAGCAGTGTTGATGATTTTATTTTTTTCCTCAACAGCTGGACAACTCATTGTGCTATCCAGTCTTCCACCCTGCAGGCAATACAAACAAGACTTTCAAACAGAGTTTGGAGTATGAGCTGGTCAGATTTATTCTTTGATTTTCTGTGCCTACGGAGACACAGTATTGATGTCAACTGGTTACTGAGGAATTTCTGGGCTAGGAATAAGGTGCAGACTCTTGTTTGTTCCAGAATAACCACCACACCCACCCACAATCACTGGTAAAGGAAATCTGATAGAATTGACTCAACTGAGGGGGAAAAAAATCTTTACAACTTTGTATTATTAAAGTTTAAACACAACATGCTGCACTGTGAAATAATTCTCTGTGGTGCAATTAACTACTTTCTCTTTTGGTTTTTACATTTCCAACTTGCATGGAGCCCTCATTGCTGTTTTGAAGGAAGAGTTACTGTATCTTGAAGACTTTCTAATTATCTAAATCTGCTGTACATGATGATTTCAGTTAAAATCATTAAATGATTCAGATGAGATTGGAAAATAGAAATATTTAAGAAGTAGAAAAATGTGAACCAAGATGGCTGCGTGTGGTTCTGACTCTTGTGATATTTGTGAAATTTCTGGTCATTATCAGCCTCAGTGACTGATGTAACTTAGTGGACTTAAAAAGAAGTAAACTAATAAAATATTCTCTACCACAGCTGCAGGAGGTTAAATGCATTAGGAGCTGCCTCAGATGGGCAGAGCTAGAGAGAGTGAGAGATTGAGGAAGGACAAGCTGGGTGTTCTATGATGAAAGTCAGGCAGGACTTCTCTTGTTGCTGAGTCACTCAAGGGAGAGTCTGGGCTGGATATATGACTCATTCCCAGAAGGACTAAGATGAGACTCCCTGTTATGGTCCCTGCTGTGCTGCAGAGGTCCCTGGAACTTTGTTTGAAGTAATGTTAGTGATGCTGGAGGGTTTCTGTTATTTCCAGACCAGCAGCTTTATGACAACATCTGCAGCAGGAGGAGAAATAAAGAATTGCACTGAGCAAACACAATATTTTTGAAAGGACTTGGGGAGCCAGACACCAAGAGGAGCTCTGTAAGCATCTCAGAGTGTCTCATTGTGTCCCTCACCATCCTCACTGAACTGCCCCTGGCCTCAGGAAGGCTGGAGGAATGTTTGGCTGCTGGCATGCCTTCCCTTTTGATCATCATGCTGAGTGATAGTTCCTCATACATTGTTATCTGTCAAGAGATATCTGTCTCATATCTTGCCTTAAATTAATTTCTCTGGGGCCAGGAGCAGACTGAATAATTAGCTCTGCATGGGGATCTGAATCCATCACTGCAAGGGCAGCAGTCCTTCAGTGACAAGGCTGAGACTGTCACAGCCAGATGGAAAGGGAAGGAAGCCTTCCTGTTCTGAAACACATCTGTATAGCTTCTGACATGCCCAGTCATCATGCAACACCCTTCTGCTTCTTATCAGCCTGCTTATGACAGACTTTTGTTATTTTCCTTCACTAGGCTTAAAAGTAAATATAAGTCACATTAGCTTGACTTCTTTCTGTGCTTTGTAGATCAGGTCAGACAACCCTCTCTATAAAAGACATTTCGTTTCAAGGTTGTTTTAGAGAGTAATGCAATTCCTAAAGCAAGAATCAGCAGTGATAAATTTTCAGTTTTGCTGAAGGGTTTTTTCTTGGGATCTCATAATTGCTATACAGCTTCCTGAAATCAAGCCATATTTAGCTCCAATTTCTTTTAAACTTTTTTTTGGGAGGATGGGGGTCTTTTATAATTTAAAACTGGAAATACTTAAGCATTTATTTGCCTTATTGGAGTTGTTTGATATAATTTGGGTTTCAGGCATGCATTCAATACAGCAAAGGCATGACTGGAAGATGCTATTCTAAGTTTCAGAGAGATCCATCTTATCCAGTTGAGTTGGCCTGGCTGGTCTGCCTAAACTTCAGAAAGTTGATTTGTGCTGTGAAAGAGGATACCATTTTCAATCAGTTCTGGAGCAGAGTTTTAGAGCTTTATACCTATACAGCCAAATAATACATCTCCACTTAATCAGTGCGAAGACTTTAGTTTCAGGGCTGCCTGAAACACAGTCAAGATGTAGTGTGGTAAATTACAATTTTTGGCTTTTCACCACCAGGAACTCCTTGGTCAAGAATTCTTCTACAGGTAAATATTAATTTTGATGACAAAAGGAAAAATTACTTAGGCATTTGCTGTAATGTGTTAACTCCTTTGAAAGTATATTGTGATTATGCAATGTTGAAGTAAGTCTGCTGGGAGAATTACTGCATTACCTGAAAATTCCCTCAAAAAAATTCATCCCTGAAACTTTATCCTCTCTGGAGCTTCCTATTAACCATGTTCACAGTGTGGAAGAATATGTTAAATCCAAAATATTTTCAGTACTGGCATTTTAATCAAATGAGAGACATCCCTCATGGATGCTTAACCAGAGACTTAAAAATCTGCATTTAAATTGATATTCTAAAATATACAACCCAAGAGACTGAGAGTACCTTTTTCAGTCATATTGTACATGAAGATCATGATGCTCTAACTTATTTGTCATAACTTACTAGTTATCAGGAATCCAAATTGATGATTTAGATAAAAAGAGGGAAATGAGGTTTGAGAAAATATTTTGCACTTAATTTTCCCAGCATGAATATCTGCACAAACTGTAGCAAAATGGTGAACTACTGGTTGAACAAAAATGTAACTGTCTGATATTCACCACAAACTGGGGCTGTCCTCCACTGGTATAAACTGGCATCACTGGGTGTGGAGCCAAATAGCACAAGAAAAGGCTCTGTCTCTCTGGAAATATTTCCCCTAGCATTTTCCTGTGTTATCAAGGTGACTTATTTTGAGGCATTAGATGTTATTCTTTGCAATGAGAAAGCAGTTATGTACTTGGATCTGGAGAGCAAATCCCATTCCCCAAGTGCTTCCCAGTGTCTCTCCTGGCCTTAATGAGAGAGCACATTTAAGTGGGAAGGAAAACCAACTCTACTCTTCTTCCAGGGCTTTCATTAGCTAGGAGAAAACAATTGAAAAGCCAACCAAACAAAAAACCAAACCAAAAATCCCCACCATAGCCTTAATTTTCCTCGGGGTCTGATAACATCTTCAGCTGGTGGCTTGATCTGCTTTCCATAAAACCCTGGAATGACTGCACAGGCAACATCAGGGCTTCAGTAGTTTGATTATTTCCTGTATATTGGTGCTTCCACTCCACAATACAAAAAAAAGTGTTTGCATACCTGAAAACTGGAATATCCGAGAACCTTCCATCATCAAACATGCACCTAGGAAAAAAGGTAGTATGGCCCAGAAGAAGGAAATTGTGTTATGTCTGGTTAATAAAGCGTGTATGTTAGAGTCCTTTGAGCAAACAAGTGAATCATTCACAATCTTTTTAAGCTCATTCACCTGTTCTGCTTCAAAATTTTAGGACAATGAATTTGTAATTGACTCTAGGATCCCTAGAAGCTTTTACAGTTTTAACTGGGCATTAGAATATAATTTAAAAAAATAAAAGCCAGAAAACCAAACCAAACTAAAAAAGGAATTTGCTTCCCTTGTAAAGATCTGGTTGCTTGAGCTCAATGCTTATTTATCACAACAAATGTACCTGTGAGTGGGTGGTCACACGAGGAGCACCATAGTGTTTTCTTCTCCTGCACTGAATCCTCATCCTCTGCAGGTAACACTGAATTCCCTTTGCATGTCCTAGGAGAGATTGGTGATGGGAGTTTCCCATTTTTATTCCTGACAGGTGCAAGTGGCAGGTACACTATAAATCACTATAATCTGTGCCAGTTTTAATTTCAGACTGCTTTGGTAATCTGCTCTTACTAATCCTAGCAATTTAGAATGTACTTTCAGAGTTTTCTGGGAGGATTTACCAGTAAGGTAAAGGACAAGGTTTACACTGGAGCATATGAAAGTCATATTGTGTGTTTATATTACACAGATGTCATCATGTACCTGAAAATCATATAAACTGTAAAAATAATAAAATTGGGTATTATATGTTCTAGTAGTAACTAGAACAAACCTAAACAAAACACAGCAGTGATAAACCCCTCCTTATTGCTTTGAAGTAGTGTAATTATAACTCAGTGAAAGGCATAAAAGTTCAGCAGTCAATCTGAGAAAATGTCATGGTTTTTTTTCAAAAGGATTGTGAGGAAAAAGATTCAAAGAGCCTCAGTAACTTGTATTTGCCTACTTTATTTTAGTGTCACACAATATTTGATATCATATGCTACTTTATTCCTCACCAAAATTCTAACCAAAGTTTTACTCCACACATTGCAGGCTAAAACTCTTAGAGTAATGCCCCTTTACCTCAAATATATATCTTTATTTAGGAACATGTTATAGAAATCTATGGTTTGGCTGCCTCAGTTATGCCTTTCAGCTCTGCAGAAACAGCACCTGATCATGTTTAGTGGTGTCAGAAAACTGCATCAGAAAATCTTGCAGCCATAGTCCTTTCTCTATAGAGAATCACTCAATTTTGCATCAAGATTAAATCCCCCCCCCACCAAGTATAAATGAAAAAAATATAATTTCCTCTTTTATTAGGTATAAAAAACTCAAAAAAACCTACCCCAAAAAACCAAAAAAATTATTAAGATATCCAAAGGAGTAAATAATACATTTTTGCGGCACCCAGCTTCATTTTCTAGACTCTCACTGTAACTGGGGGTGGGATCCTCACCTAGAGATGCTGAATTATGCCCTAGAAAATGCTTGCTCTTTGTGCCCATAAGAGAGCAGCTAGTGCTCTGATGGCCCCTAGTGCCCTAATTTAAGCAGGTTAATTTAGGTGCCCAAAGCTGTGACACTCCTTCTAAACATGCCATGTCTCTCCCACAAGTGGTTTGTTGTTAATTTTTGAGATGGTGCTTGGTGGAATCATTAAAACAAAAGCCACAAAAATGTCTAGAATCAGAGAAGCTAGGAAAGAAATTTGGTATAAATGGTTGTCTGGTAGAAGAAAGACTGTTCAAAGCCCAAGCAGAGGAAAACCATCCAGGCAAGGCTTTGGTACTTAGGCTTGCTGTAGAATGTTTTATTGCTCTCCAAGCTCTGTTTGAGGGCACAGGAGTCAGTCCTCAGTGGCCAAGTTTTGTTTTTGTGCCATGGGAGCTCTGCACTGGTGCTCTGCTCAGTGTGGGCTGCAGAATCCATCCCTCCTCCCATCCCAGCAGCTTCTGCAGTCCTGCCTGAGCTCCTCCTGCTGCTCTGCTCATCTTGGGGTGTGTGCTAAACCTGGCTCTGCTTGTAAGAATTTCTTTGACTCCAGCACTGATAGATTGCAATTAATGGCTGCCCTCATTAGTGCCTGGAGAATGTTGAAAATATCTCTGAAATGCTTTCTCTTGGATTAAGCTATATATCTCTTTGGTTAAGCAGAATATTTTAATGTCACTATAGGACATGAAGTAAACTGATGCAGACACTGGAACCTCTAAGGTAAAAAGAAGGGAAGTTTAATTTCTGACTCCAACACTTATAGATTTTCAAAAATGACAGTGAATTGAAGGGTGACAGTGGCACCTATTCCAATGGCACCGGACAAACCAACAGTCCATCAAATTTCTCCTCCTCCAGAAAAGAATGTAAAGCAGTAATTATTTAGAGAAAAGTGCGTGAGAAAGTTCATTACAAGAATGTAAACATCAGAAGGCTTAGAAGCACTTAGAAGAACAGGGCAAAAATTTTAATTCTAAGCCTTTTTTCCCACTACTTATTTGCCTAGGGGAAATTTTTTGAGTTTTTTGTGTTTTTGTGATTTTTTAAAAAATTTAAAATAACAAAGGCTTCATCAAAATGAGAATTTTCTTTAGGAAACGAGATATGTTCATAAAAAGCAATTTTTTACACCTTTTAAAATCAAAACTATCTGCTGAACACCATGCAGGTTGTCATGTGGTTTTGTTTCTCCTCATTCTTTCTCCCAGCTAAATGTTCTGGATCAAACTATGGTTATACAACTCTAGTATATATAATGTCTGTTTTCAAGAGGTTGGGCTGGTTGAGCCAGATTGGATGTGAGACTGAATCAGTCACTGTGCAGTGGCCTGAAAAGAATGTTAACATGGGTTTTACTAGCAATATGTGAACTTCAGTGTCCTATAATGATTAAAAAAATCCTCAGATGGCAGAAAGGTTATACTAAACTGCAGTGGCAGTGACTTCTCTGGGCCATATTATGAAAATAACAGAAATTCTTCCCCTCTTCTCCCCAAAAGTAAAACAAAAAGAGGAAAAAAATTATTCTTTCCAATATGTACAGGAAGCAGCAAATCTAGGACATGAGCATAGTTTTGACAATACTGTATGGCAATTTAATATATTTTAGCTAAGCAGAAATACAAATAATTTTGATGTTTAAATATATGTTATTTGCACAGGAACAATTTGACACATTTTGCCAGTATTATCACCTCTTCACAGATTATGTTGCAGCAGAAAAGAAGAAAGGAAAAGTCAAAGATAGGTAGTATTTGAAATGGGTCATTTAGTCTAGGAATTAAATGTGCTGGTGTTAACCTCTGAAAACACCCCTATATTAGAGAAGAGATCAAGGCTGTCATGTGTTTCTTTTAGTTTAAAGGCAATGGAAGTGGAAATTCAGTTTAGTAATCTTGGAAATGTCTCTAAAACTAAGCAACCAAGATATGGAAGACTTTAGAAAGAAAAGGCAGTCTGTGTATATCTGACATGTTTTGTAAAGAAAATAAATTAGTGGTTCAACTGAGAGAAAGGTTGTAAAACCCTTTTTAGTGTGGTAAAAACAATTCTCTACAGATGAAAATTCAAATATAGAATCTTTTATTGCATTTATAAATGAGGAAGTTCAATTAGCTAAAGTGCATCTCATCAGCAAGGTTTTCTAAAGCATTAATGTTGATCTGACAGTCCCACTGATGTCATTGCCCAGCCTGTACTGATTTCAATACAGAAACTTTAAACCCACTGGTGAAAATTTTCAACAAACTTAATCCTCTTTGATTTGTTGTGTGGCACAACCCCTGGGAAAGGCAGTGTGGCATTTGGTGACTTTGGTTTGACAGGGGGGCTAGATAACTTTTAGGCAATGACCATTTCATGTATACTCTTGACATTTCAGTTTAGCTCTTTTGGCTGCAGCTAAAGAATAATTAAATGATTTTTTTTGTATAATTCCTCTAAAGAGAAGCTTTTCCTGTAGTATAGTTTGTTTTCATTTCATTCTCTTCCATAATGTAGGTCTGCATGTGTTCATGTATACTGTGATAAAGTGCAATATGATAAAGTGCTTAAGTATCTTAATATTTTATCTGAATATTAAAAGTCAAAGAAAATCAATTTCAGGCCACCAGGCTACTCCAGACAAGGGATGAAAAGGTCTCTGCTCCTGTGATCATCTGCAATGTAGTCAGTGATCAAGCACAGAGAGTGATGAGCCTGTAGGCATTAGGCTACAAGCCAAGATGTTGAGACCTTCAGAATCTCTTTCTGGCCCTTTAAAAAGTAAATATAAAACTTTGAAGGTGGATTCCTGTCCTCACAGCTGCGGCTTACTCACTCCACTGACCCCTGCCACTGATTCTATCTGTCCTGACTGATGACTTGGAAGTGAAGTTCAGCCACCTCCTCTGATTAATTCCCTGCAGCAACCACACTCCATTCAAATTACTGCATAGTTGAGAAGAAGAAACATGTAACGATTTTATACCAGAAATCAGAGGCTGGAAAATTGCTTTGGAAGGCTGAGAGTGCCTTCCTGGACATTCTGATTGCAGTAAATATCATTCACATTTAGTAACATAGTGACTTTGGGATGTGAGGATACTGGGAATGTAACTCACAAACTGGACCCAAGAAATTTTTTGTGGTTTTGAAATGCTCATTTTTGCACCAGTCACTGGATAACACTTTAAAGCCAGAGTGACGACATCTCTAGGCTCCCTGAGCCTGTGCAACTTGTAAAAGTTTGGTGGTTTAAACACAGGACTTCTTAAACAAATTGTATTTGACCCCATTTCAGCAGCAGAGACTTTTGTAGCAGCACATTGAAAAAACACAGAAGCATAGAAGATGTCCTGTAAGTTGTCTCAGCCTGTGCTGAAAATCCATCAGATCTAAGATGTTGTTGTAGTAGAGACAGACAGAAATGACACACTGAGAAATGTAGCAAAAGCTTGGTTTTATGCTGTATGTTCTCCTTTTTTTATACAGTTTTACTGACCTCCTGTGTGGCTCCAATTGGTTAGTAGCTTTCTTGCTAATTATCCTATTGGCTAGTAAAAGGTGTTTTTCTTGTCCATGAAATCTCTCTATTCTTAAATTGTTTACATATTTTCTTCACTGATTCTCATGGGACGGATTTCATGTTTATGCAGGTGCTGGTTGTATTTTTACCCAGGAATAGATTGTTATGTTAACGAGCTATTCACACTAGGATTGTTTTCACATGGGACCTTGCAAAGTTTTTTCTTTGCTTAGAAGAAATGACAGCCCACTGACCGAACAGAGCGTGCCTGATTTTATGAGTCCTTTCTTTTATCATTTTTCTGCCTTACTGCAACAGTTAAGCAGTCAAGGATTGCATCAGTGCTCAGGTAGGCATCTCCAAGGAGTGTCCATTATCAACTCAGCACCTTTTTCAGGATCAGTTAATCCAGTGTATGGGACCTGGGAGTGCAGGGAGCATTGGTTTTGAGTAGCCCATCAGTTTGTGGTCCAGTTCCTTTGCAGCCAGGAGCTAGTTTATAAAAATTCTCAAAGATTTAAACTAATGAATAAATTTAGCCCTTTTATCCTCAAAGTATACTACTTCTCCTAGCTTTCAAAGCCAGGCTTTTTCAATTTTAGGGGTTTTTTTGAACCTCTCTCCCTTACCCGTTACTTCACCTCACACATTCTATAATCAAGTAGTCCTTGCAGTCTCTCACATTCTTTCAGATCTGTGCTCTCCCCCACATCATCTTGGTATGCTTCCCCTACCTCATGTCTATCTATTTGAATAAAGCAAAGGTAAATTGGCTTTCCTCACAGGAAAATGGCAAACTTGGGCAGACAACTTGGACAAAGACAAAATTTGTGTGAATGAGTTTGGAAAAGCCCTGCAGTGTCATGGGGAAGGTCAGGCAGGGGAGAAAGGAGGAATCTATGCCCAAGGAATGGCATCAGCGGAACAGATTATCCATTTCCAATTTAGACACTTGTGCACTGAAAGTGCTGATGGTTGGTCATGTGGATATTCCCAACATCTTCATCTGGACTGTCAGTAAAAGATATAATCACTTATGTAAGGAAGTCCTAAGAGAGGCTCTGAGGCTGTGCATCCCTCCAGCTCCACTGTTAGCTACCCTTGTGATATCTTTGCATTGCATTACATTAAAAAAAAAGAAAAAGCAAAAAAAAGATTTTTTTTTCTGTTTAGTACAGAATTTTAATCTGCTTCTTGCTGGGAATTACACTGCCTGCAGAATCCCTTTTTATTCCCTGTCCCAAGACTATTTAGTGATGTTGACGTGCCTTATTGAATAGCAGCTTTGTTCCAAAGGCTTCACTTTGGAAGAGTATGAAATGATCTCTCCTATTCATTTGTAAAACAGTTTGAGATGAGAGACATTGTATGTGGTTAGTCTTATTGTTGATTTTTAAATCTGAATGCCAATTGCCTACAAAGGATGTACTTTTTGTTGGTTTCTAGCCTGCTTGCCCACATACCTTTCATTCCTCCCAGTAGTTTTTGGAGCTATTGCATTCTTGTTATAATTCAGGGAGCTGAAAGATCTTGAATTCCCAGTATCCTTGTCATACTGGGAATGGGGTGAGGGGATGAATACAAGCAGTACTAGTAGAAAAGCAAGAACTCTGCCCCTTGCCAGGCCTTAAACACATAATTGCCAGGCAGGAGTGGAGAACAAGAGTCTGCAAAAAAGCTGTGCTTGGGAACATGGGAGTGCTATAGAAGATGTGGGGGTTGACTGCAGGTGTTTGTGTCTTTATCTGTCCCACTGCTCATGAAATGCTGCCTGTCCACATTCAGTGTTTGAATGTATTTCAGTTGGTGCTTAGTAGGTTTATAACATTTTATGCCTGGATGTGTAGAAAATGTGGCATTTGGAGCTCCAGTTAAAAGAGAGAAAACAGGGATATAAGTAGGTCACAGGGAGACTGGTTTTTACTGCTGTGATTTATCTGTGGGGCCAATCTGCTGTTGAAATTTTAGAGACCTCTGCTGTATATGACACCATTCCAGTGACAGAAAAGCAAACAATGCAAAGTGCATAGTTGTGAGGCAGAGAGAGAGAAGTGGCCATACTCTTTTGCTCACTGTCATTGCAGATCAGCCTTATAAATCTAACAAGAAAAAGACCCTTTTTTTTATGTAGGCCCTTCTGATAATCATGAACATTACAGATTTTATCAAACAAGTGTAGTTTGTGTTACATGTGCCTCAATGATTATACTTGGCAGGCTTTGGCACATTATTTTAATATTTGTTGATCTTTGCTGCTATATTCCTCAGCTCCATCTTGGAATGTGTGCCCCATATTAGCAGGCAAATGAAATACTTGCTTTAGTTAAATGTAAACAAATTGTTCCTTCCTGACCGTGAAAGCTGTGAAGAAAGCTGGCCTGTAGTATGTAATTAAAAATACATGTTTTAGATATACATAGTGGCTCAGTGTTTTTACTGTGTTCGTCATCTCAAATATGCCATCTGTGGATGATGGGTGAGGGAGTTATATATAGAAATAGGCTCACTGTGTACAGACTTCCTTAATTTTATGGGACTAAAAATGCATTGACATTTCCTGGTGGCTTAAAAGAGGCAGTAAATTACAATCCCACTTTGCTGGTGTGTGCCCTGTTAACCAATACCTTAGGAAAAGTGTTATTTTCTTTTTAACTAGTTGTAGGTTAAGGAGAAGAATAAAGGAATAAAATACCAAAATTTCTCAGAGTCTATGAGCAAAGTCAGAACAGGAGATTCAAATTGTGAAGAGCTGTATAAAGGTTGTTTGTGCATTTATTGTTCTTTTTTTATTTTTGCTTTATAGCAATATTTCTTCATAAAAAGAGCAAATTTGAAGCATAAAAGGTCTTGGCTGTACAGAATGAGAACTCCAGCAGAATTGAATAAGTATTACTCTATAAACCTGGCACTACAAATTAAATTCAAGTCTTTGGGACACAGAAAAGAAAAAAAAAAAGTACTTCTGATCTTTATACAGGTCAATACATTTCAATGCTGAGGATTCACAGCAAACTGCAAAGAGAAGAGTGGGGATAAATACCCCTTTGCAGAAATTCTTAAGTCTGGCATTGAGCTACTAATTGCATTCAACCAAGTAAAATAAAGCTTGAGAACTAATCATAAACAACAAAAACAAAAACAAAAAAGTCTGAATTCAGACTGAATGATGCTTCCTATTCAATAGGCAGCATTTGTTCACTTGAATGCATTGAATAGGTAATTGACTGGGACTGTTTGTGATAGGTTATGAGGGGAGTGTTTTTTAGATGGCCTGAAATTACTGCCTTTTATGCACATTAGGGTTTAGCATGCCTTTTTTATCATTCAAGATTTTTGTGTAGATGCTTATATGGCTCTCTTCCTCCTGCTCATGTATCCTGTATTGTGGAATCAACAGCTAAGTGATCAAGAATGAAAAATAATCTCTTCTTACATGAACTAAAGCATGAAATGACCTAAGTGCTGCTTGCACTGGGTTTTTTTGTCATTGTTGAGTGAGGAGGGGGACTGAATGGATGTAAGAGTGGCTTGGCACACCTCTGGGAATGGCCATTTCTTGTCGTGGCATTGTGAAACAAGCAGGAGATGATCTCAGGAACTGTTTGGGAAGACCAGGCATAAACCAGCAGGGTTTATTGTGTTAATGGCAAGCTGCCATGTATGTCTGACTTTTGAGGATATTTCTTCAGTTCTGAACACTGTTATAAGTGTAAAAAATGTCACTTGTCTAGGGAGAATAGTTATAATTTCCTTAAAGTTTCTTTAAACTGTGTAGTATTTGCTATAGTTTTAAGTTTTAGCAAGTATGTCCTATGGCAATGAATTTCTTCCTTTCTGTTTAGTTTCTAAATTTGCAAGCAAAATTCCTGCTGGATTCAGTGAAGAGTAAAGAAGCCAACTGGCTGACTGAAATACTCACAATAAAAATACTGTAGGGACTAATCATGGGAAACACTGGACCATTTATCTACATCTTTTATACCTGTCCTGAAGACAACAACTCATTTCCAAAATTAGGACCCATCAGTGAGAAGCTAATGTTTGACATCACCCTTGCCTGTGAAGTCAAATTTTTTGGGTTTGGATACAGTTTTCAGTCATGTATGTTCTTGATAAAAAACCAAAGTCTTGCCTGCTTTTCTAAATTACCTGCTCCTCCTTGTGGCTCTTTTACCAGTTTTTTAGTTCACAGAGATATCCCTTTGAAGGAGACCTATCAAAACAGATGTCAAAAGTTTAATTGCAGTCTGAGGTTTCATTCTAAATTATTATTAATAATTGTGAATACTGCTTTTTTGCTCTCCTGTTTTTTTATTAATGATCTTATTTCTATTCTAAATTCAAGGCAAGGACTTAATACCTATCTAGAAATGACAGGCTATGAGCTCAGTTGAACTCAGAAAGGTTGGAATTAGGTGGGACCACATCCAGGTTGTTGCTGTATCTAAGGTCTCAGATTGCCTTAATGCACCTCTAGAGGCAGATACAGGACTGGGGCTTTTGCATGGAAGTAGAAGTAAAGCAATAAATACTAACAGATTTATTAGTTTATGTTCAGCTACAGCTTAGAGCTATTAAATATTTATACCACTTGCTATTTTTAAAGCCCTGTACTTAATAACTTGCTGTAAAAATTAAAAAAAAAAAACATTGACTGAAAAGTCTATAAAAATAATATTGGCATGCTAAGGAAATTAAAGTCGTCATTTAAGGGCCAATATGACTGAATATAAAATTTTGAATTATAGCCAAGAAACACAGTTTTTGTTAACACATCTGTGCCACACGTCTGACTTTGGTCTTGATCTTCCAATTTCCTGCTGTTTCACAGACATTTTTCAACACCTCTGAAGCACTGTAGGGTCAGATGTTTTTGGAGCAGGCTGTGCTGGATTTTCAAAGAAACAGAGCTGTAATTTCCTGCACTGAATTTTTCACTCTTAGTACCTTTTTTTCAGGTTTCATAATAAAAAATAGTTTAAAAGCTTCATTTTGTCTCTCCTGTTTAAAGCCAAAGCAGCAGGTCACTGTCTCCATTGGTTGGATCTCTGTGCCAGGGATGACTGACCAGGAGTTGCTGAGGTTTCCACATCTCTGGTTGCACAATCTGCCCCAAGGGCTTAGCAGTGCAAGATTGATCCCTGCAAGGGATTCAGTTTTCTGCCCTTTAGGCTGCCACCTGTTTGGAGAAAATAACTACGTTTTCTTGCCCTGATTTTTTAAGATTTTCTAAGCCTTCTGATGTTTACATTCTTGTAATGAACTTTTGCACACAATTTATATAAACAACTTATTGTTCTGGATTCTTTTATGGAGGAGGAGAAAATTGCTGGACTGTTGGTTTGTCCAGTGTCATGGGAGAGATGTCACCCTCCAATCCACTGTCACTTTTGGAATCCTAGAAATGCTGGAGTCAGAAATTAAAAAGTCTCTTTTTACCTTGAAAAGGCAGCATGTCGACATCATGTTATTTCGTGTCTTATAGTGACAACATTTTTGCAGGACTTCTAGGAAATAAATGCTACAAATGCATCAGTTATTTACTTGAGCTCCTTGGCAGCACTGTGTAGAAGCTGGTCTGCAGAAACAAACCCAATGTGTGACTTTCTCTGCTACAGAAGAGGAGGACCCATCCATGCATGCATGGACAAAAGCCACTTCTGGGCCATCAGTTGCCTGCTGTGGCTCCTGTGCCAGCTTTCTAGTTGACAGTTTTTATGAGGACATTCTTCTGATGGATAAAATAGCAGAATTAGACTAATTTGGGCTCTTCTGGAGTTTTCCTCCCTGTCACCACCTCTTGTGCAATATAACTTTGTCCCCATTTTATGGATGGAGGGGACAAAAAGATTTCTGTTTTTTTGCCTTTTCCAGAAAGCTTTAGCAAGTGCAGTTCCTACAGAAGAGGCAGTGCAGCTGCTTTGTATTTCTGTGTGATTCAGTGATGCATATACACAAAGGGAGCAGCCTTTTGATAATCTGTATTTCAATAACCTGGCTGCAACACACTGATTTAAATTGAGGGAAGAATGGGGTGAGATGCTCAATGATAACAGTTCAATTAGCTCCTGTGCTCTCATCAGAGGCTTAGCAATCATCAGAGATTAACAAATCTCCTGCCATGGCCTCAGTGGTGTGTGCAGCAGCAAGCAAGCTTATCTCAGGTATGGAGGAACAAGAAACTTGGGTTTGCAGGAAGAGAAAGCAGAAAGGATGTTGGATGGAAATTGCTTGGCATGTAGCTGCAAGAGCAAGCACCCACCTGCCTTCTCTCTATTCCTAAACTCTATCCTGAAGAGTTCCTCCACCATCCTTGGGCTCTCCATTTCTGTCCTGAATTTCTGTCATCCTCTGTATTGGAGACTCCTTAGTTGATCAGTTTGAATTTCTACACTGAATAGCTGTGAACCATTTCCGTCCTGAATTTCCTGTGATCCTCTGTATTGGAGACTCCTTAGTTGATCAGTTTGAATTTCTACACTGAGTAGCTGGACTTGTGGGGTAAGTGATGTGAGGAAGTAATGCTGTGGGGTCTCCCAGCTTCAGCTGTTTTGGAATTGGAAGATCACAATGGTAAAAGAAACAGACCTGTAAATAATAGTACAAGATATACACCTAGGCTTAAATGCTGCAACAATGAGAGTGAGTTACAGATACCTGGCTTTCCTCCTCAACATGAGTGAATTGGTTTGCTGCACATTTAGAATAAATTATTTAATTATAAAAAGATAGCTATAAGCCTGACTCAGGCCAGGAGCAATGCATCTGAGCAATTTATTCAGTATTTCTAAAATATTGATGTCATGATATGTGTAATGTAGAAGTTTATGCTTTTTATTTTTCAATTTTTTTTGGCCTGAGTCATCATCTTCCGCTGCAGTCAGTGCACAAACAGCAGCAGCTATCAATCAGTGCATTAAGGTTCGGGCTCCTTTTTTTACTTCCAAAATTAAAGGTCTGTGTTTCACTCACGACTAGCTGGCAGCTCTGAGTCGTAGGCATGTGGAAGTCCCCCAGGACACCCACAGCCAGCTCCAGCCATGTTTCAGCCAGATGGAAAGTCAGGAACGTTGGCCTTGAGCCTGTTCTTAATGTACAGTGTTGTAGTTCTGCTCACCAAAATTAAAGAGTTATGAGGAGAGGGAAAAACCAAGTGCCAAAACCAATAGTCTAGGTTTTAATTTTAGTAATTGGAATTGACTGTAAAACACAGGGTGGGAGTTTCCTTTTCCTTTTTGCATAATGTTTTCTCTCCTAATGTCGTACAGACACCTTTTTTGTAATGTCTCTCTCCTCAGCTGAAAAATGTTGAAAAAATTCAGTGCAAAGTATGTGCTCTTTTGTTTCTAATAAGAAAGTAAACCAAAATTCTTTGTCATAATGTTATGCTGCTAGACATACAAATGCCTAGGGGGCACACAGATATTAGGATCAATGTTGCAGACACATGGAAAGCTCAGCTGATCAATGATCCTTTTGCCTTCCCTGACTCTTGGTTGAATGTCCCTTCATTTAAAAGTCCCTTGAGATGAAGAAGATAAATAAATTTGCATCCAGTAAAGCTGATGTCTAGTTTTAATATTTATTTCCAGATAAGCATAAAAGACCATAATTTGTTTTTCATTTTGTGCTTAGTGAAAAGAGATAAATATGTACATTTTTATGGATAGGAAATAGGCAACGTAAAATGCATCTGGAGACAGGCACTTTTATGACATGCAATTAGCATATTTCTGTTTCATTACTTGTGTTATTTTAATTGGTTGTGAAACTGCAGCTCTGAGTTTTTATCATCAGAAAAATCAAGTGGTTGTTTTACGATTTTAATGAAGTCCAAGAATTTGCATACATAGTTTTGACCAGGAGCACAAATTCAAGTCCAAACCTTTCAGCTCCTTGTAGGGTGCCTACCATGAAGTAAAGGGTGATGGCTACTTATTAATCATCACTCCAAGGCCCTGGCTCCTGTGTTTTATTATTACTGAGCAAAACCCCATCCCAGTTCACAGGCTAAAGACAGCATCACACAGGTGTGTAAAGGATAATGTTTCTGACCTGAGAAACTTTGGGCCTTTAAGCACAAGAAAGGCCCCTGTGGTACAAAGAGGCCATGTATTGTAGGATTTCCGGAGGCTTATTTTAAAGCCAGATGCTCTGCATCAGAAATAGTCTCACTGTATGAATATGGGTGAAGTGAGGATTGGGTTTGCTCTCCCAGAATAGGATTAGGCAGTGACCTTGTACATTAGAGACAAAATTATGGCAAGGGAGGCCTAGCTGTAATTAATTCATTTTACACTGCCAGATTTAGTACTCTGAGGCTGAAGTAGGTGCATTCTTCCACTCTTCAGGCAAGCAGCTTGAGTCTTCCATGCCTGAGATTTCATTTAATTATTTATATTATTTTTACACTTATTACTACTGGTTTTGCACAGTTATGTACCTGTATGACTAATAAACTCATTAATGAAGATCCTTTCTGCTATTGCAACACCAAAAATATTTTACCAGGTGTCTGGACCCGCTGGAAGTCATACAGAGACAGATGAGAGAAAGCACACTCATGCTTTCAGAAATTTTAGGAAATTCTATTCTAGCACCTTCCTTCATTGTTATCTTCTTTTCTTTCATCTCCCAATTTAATTCTGACTTCTTATCTTCACAGCATTTCTGTTCCATTAAGTCTATTGTTTTCTATCCTCTTTTTATTTCTTTTTGTCCTTTACTTATGCCCCTCTTTCTCTTATCAGCTCTGATTTTATAATAGTCAGAGTTGAGAATTGTCACATAACCAGTGTCTTCACCCTATTTATCTGTGTAACTCCTTTTCTGTAAATGACTGTTTTTGGATTACCCGTCTTGTTTAGTTATTAAAGAAGGGATAGGAAAAATTATATGTGAACTTTTCATTTTTTCACAACTACTGGAGTTCAGCTCCAGGTTGTGCAGGATGGGATTCACCAGTGGCTGCAAATTCTTCAGACCCTGTGTCTACAGCCTGCCTCCATTCCCACCCCACTCTCATCTACCTCTACTCCTTCCTTGCCTCTCGGGCTCTCTAGCTGGTCACAGTGACCCTGAGAAGAGTTAGAAAGTCTCTTTTCCCAACCCAGTGGTTGAAGAAGGAGTCAGAGCTCTTCATTTCTTGGTCTCAAGGTTGTTTATTGTATCTTATCTATAAAATATTTTCTCCTGTCTAGACGAGGTCTGCTCAGCAGGACAGTTCAGGCACTCTGCCTGCCTCTGGGGCAGTGTTATCTTTTTATACTAAAAACTATGTGTACAATATTTACAACCGCTTTCCAATACCTATCACCTATGTTAGACAGTGAGCTTCTATTCTAAACCAATCCAAAAGTGCCAACATGACAGCAGAAGATGGAGGCCAAGAAGAAGAAGGAGAAAGGCTGGACATGCCCAGATCCTCCATTTTGCCCCCTGAAACCCCGTTCTAAAACCCAAAAAATTCTATTTTTTCACTTTGTGATAAATTCACTATCATTCTACTTAAACTTTTATGGCTGGTAATTCTTCATATAAGGCTGGTAATTGTTTTTTTCCTAGGGCTAAATCAAAGGCACGGGGTCTTGGGCTCTGTGCCAAGGTCTCTGAGCCCCCTGGGCAGAGTCTGGAATCCTCCAGGGTAGCCAGAGGAATTCCCTGGATTCTGACACATGCCCTCTCCCTCATCTCCTGTTTATGGTTTTCTCCTGCAGTTCCCCATCTCCATTGTTCAATTCTTCCTTCTCTTCTGCTGCCTTCTGCCTCCTGTTTACAATCCCAATCTCTTCCCAGTTTCTCTGCATCCTTGCCCTGTTTTACCCCTACAGCCTTCCCCACTGCTGTTGAACAAGACCTGGGCACCCCTGAGGGGGGATTTCTGCTCTCTAGTCTGTGCTCAGCCCAGCATCAAGGCACACACAGACCAGAAAAGAATTTATCCTGCCCTCAGGAGGGCTGGAGCACAGAGGCTAAACTTCTCATGTCTTTCTGCACTCTTCACAGGGAAAAAAAAGTAAAGTAAAGGGAGTGAGAGCTGCCCCTCAGTGCAAAACAGCCCTGCAGAATATCTCTGAGGCTCTGCCACTAACCTCACTCCCTTCTGAAAGAGAGAGAAGATGCTGAAGAGAAAGCCCTGCTCTGTCCCTGCAGACCCAGGTAAGAACATTTCACTGCAGACAGGGTCTGTGAGCTTTTAACAAGTTTCAATCATATCTGTGCCAAGAGATTTTTCAAAGCCTGTAACCCAACGTGGAAGAAATTTCCTGGGAGCTCTAAGATGCACATCGTGTATGGCATATCATGCCATAGCATAAGAGAGCAAGGGAAAAAAGGGAAGCAGCTCTGCCAAATTTCAAATGTCATCTTCAAAGGAATTCCCTATGAACTGGTTGTTAGGGCATATTTCAAATGGGCAAACCAAGTAAATTTTCCCCTTCTTGTTCTTTGAAGCAGCCAGGCTATGTTTTCCAAAAACTATTTGCCTTTTGTTCTGGCTTCCCTGTGCTTAGGTGAGATTTAAAAAAAGTGTGCACATGTTAGTGCTGGCTAGTGTGACACCTCCATGCCCTTTATAAAATGAAGTTTGGTCAGTTAGCGTTGTTCTTCAAAGACTTGCTACATCTTTAATCATGTGGTGTAGATGAAACACCACATGATTAAAGATATAGCAACAATCCCTGAAGGCAAATTTGGGCAATTTTGTCCAAAGTGACATCAAGGAATTTCCTGACTACTCCTCACTTATCAAAAAGAGCCATAAATAGTAGGGACACTGAGATTGCTGCAAAACAAGATTGTTTTGCCTCATAATCCAGGAATCTGGGAAAATCACCCTACTCTCATCTCAGTGACTAATTTTTATGTGATGTGACACATTTCCTCATTGCTGAATGATGAGGTTGCCTTCATGCAGCCACCTGTAGGTAAAAAATAAAAGAGACTATTCAACTGCACAATGCACTGAACAGGAGCAGGGAGAACTAAAATTTCATCTCTTCATGCAAAGTACCAGGAAAAGTTTCTGGACGGGGAATAGGGAGCAGCTCTCCACTATTTCCCTGCCCTGAAACACACACACAGCTCCCTGAGAAGGGTAATTTCTCAACATTGTAGGAATATATAAAGTTAAATGTTATTAAAACAGAACACAAGATCAACAGCTTCCACCCCAAAATTATGGCTTGCTTCTTGGTAATGCAGAAGCCTCAGTACCAATCACATTCCTCTGATGCTGCTGGGAGAGGAAGGAGAAGACTGAGCATGGGAGTGATGCTCATGTTTGAATTTACTTTCTCCCAAGGAATCTGCCTTTGAAATGGAGCTATTCATGCTCATAGAGACGTTTGAGAGGCAGCAGACATGAGAAAAATTGATTTTGGTTCAGTAAATGTTTTTAGTCCGTGGTTAGATCTGTCTGTGATAGTAAAATAAAGTGATGTGGCTTCATGAGAGCACTTCTGTGATCTGAATTTAACTTTCACCTGAGCAAATGCAGTTTGAATCAGCTACAAAAATATTGGCTACACAAAATTGCTAAAAATTTTCCACAGAAAGTATGAGAATTTCAGCATCCTGAAAAGCCAGTGTTGCAAAGCTATTACAGAAAAATGCTCACAAATGTATTGGGGTCGTGAGAAATGCATTTATTTTTCAGGGGATTTTATTTTTATTTTAAAATTTCACTCTTTAAAATCAATGTAATTTCTAAATGCAGTTTTTAAACGCTTTATTCCAGACATTTAAATATTTCATAAGCAAGGGTTTTTAAATAGCATTTCTAATTAGATTTGTCAGAGTGCATTTTGGTAAATATTTAATCAGCTCCTAATAAAATTAATAAGAAAATTTTATTCTCTCCCACTAAGACTACATTAGCTTCAAGAAATAGTTTAATTATGAGGTATTTTAAATAAAATGTGAAATAAGTATAGATTATTGTTATAATTTATGTATGCTGCAGGCTCAGGGATTTATACATGTAATGTGGGGAACTATGGAAGAGAGTCTTTGTGCCCTCAGCAGAAAGCTATCTAGGAAAATTGGTGTGGCCTCAGCAATTGTATTTACATCAAACAGGACAAAAATTTAATCACAACCCAAATACTTCTCTGTAAATTTGATGAAATTACCTGATTTTCAGCCACAAGCAGTTAAACCCATTCTGATTATTATCACTATTTACAGAGCTCTGCTTATTTTGAAACTTTGGAAGATTTAGGTATTATGAAAGCATAGATGCTTTGCTTAACAGCATGGAGCAACAGGTCTCCACAATCTCTGAGCATTGTCCTCTCTGATCAGATTTGATAAACACTGAGAAGGTTTTAAAAGGGATTACCTTAGGGTGAGGAAGGAGACACAAGAAACAGTCTGAAATTTTGTTTTTATGGCTGTGGTAGTTATTAGAAATAGGTGGAATCTGAATCAGATGGAAGATGATCCTTGAAAAACAATGGAAAAAGTTGCATGATTCTGATTTTTTCAATTTTAACTGTGTTTTCCTCTTCATTTATTTTATACTTCCATGACTACCAAAGCTGCTTGGACCTGAGTCATTTTAATGAGGTTTACAATGATTGTTTTCTACTGTTCTATTATCTCCATCTAAGTCACTATATTAGAGCAGCAAATTCTCATAGATGTGAATTGAAAAAGAAGAAAATAATACTGTGCAGGATCTCATTCCTCAAAAGAAGGCACAGCCCCTCACTTTCCATGGTGAGCACTGTGCAAAGCCTGTTATTGTAGGGAAACAAAAATTACTACACAACCCATCTTGCATGCAGCTTGTGCCCCATGTCTGAAACTTGACTGAGTGCATATCTACTTAGAATTAGATACATTTTCATGATCTAAAAAATTATGCTTCTACTTTGACATCATTGACAACATTTTGGTCTATGCAGTGAAATCTCCTAAAATCCAGATGTGATATGTTTTCTGGTCATAACAGTGTAAAAAATACTTAAATGACTTTTTAGAAAATGGAAATGATGGCTTGATGGCTCTTTACTATGAAGAGTAATTTTACTTCCACTCAGATGGTTCTCTTAATATTATGCAAAGCCAGATTTGTCTAATACAAATTAGCCATTTAAATGAACTGGCTCTTGAAACCTTGTAATTAGTCTCAAAACAAAATTTCCATGGACACCAGGGCTTGTTTCCTTGTTTTGAGCTAAATATTTTCTGATTCAGTCCCATATAAATAAATCATAGATATGTCTGTGTCTGAAAACTAATGCTTGCTGAAAATACCCCCGGAAACCCAGGCTGATGGCAGTATAAAGAACAGATTAAATGGTTCTGATTCCATTTAAATTGGAGGCTAGAAATGTGCTTCTCAACCACAAATACCGTGGATCTGTCTGCCTTGGTGTCTTTTAGATAAATATACTTTGTTTTGATCCAGAACAACAATACCCTTTAGTTGGCATTTAGATTTATGATCAAGGAGTATTTTAGTGCAGTACATTAATTCTATGCCAGGTCTACTTTCTTATAAAGAGTCTCTGATTTTGTTTTATTTGCTTGGTTTTGTTTGCTACTTTGCCTGCTTATTTGCAGTGTCCAGAAAACAGAGCAAGAGTGAGTAATTGCTGGACTCTCCCATCCAGGGCCAAGACCGACTGCTGTGCACATTTCTCAGCCTGAAGCATTAATCCTCTTGGGTTTTTGTGATCCACAGGCAGGAGCTCCACCACATAAATCCCTCCATGTGCATTTCCCATCAGCTGACAAGAGCTGTGCTCAGCTCTTCACAAAAGGACATCTATTTTTCCTTGAGTACAGTGAAGGGTGAATTGAAATACAAATGTGAAGCACCATCCTTGCAGGCCCTCTGCCTCGGGTGCTTTCAGTGGTTATGCAGCAGTGTGCAGCACTGTGCTGTGGTTTGGATTTAGCAGTCCTCCAGATAAGTTTACTGACTCCTAATATGACTGTATTTTCATTACTTTTTGAAGAATATTGGTTTGGTTATGTGTTGAGCTCTAATGCCTCTCACTGTACCTTAGTACAAGACTATTCCCAGACCGCAGACTCTGACTTTTCTGGGATGAGGAAGAGAGATTTGCCAAGTAACACCACATTCATTACCTGTGATACACACTCTGGTGGGAGCCCTTTAGTTCCTATGTTCAGCTGCAGAGAGGTGTTTTTAAGTAATAAATATTTCATAAAAATTTCATAAGAAAAATATCGGGTGAGGAATTTTGATACAAGATCAGTAGCAGCCATCACATACAGCTGCTACAAGCTGCAAAAATCTTTGCCTTACATGACACCTCCCTCTGTGGGAGTTATCTATAACAAAGTGCTCTTATGCTGCACTGCCCACATCTACAAAGCTTGGAGATGAGCTGAGGCTACAACTTTTACCTTATCCTTGTTGACAGGTTGAACATGGCAGGTCAGCCCAAACCTGGTTAAATATACCTGTGGTATGTAGCTTCAGATCCTAGCAAGCTTGCAGAGAAACTCAGTATTTTCTTATGTTCAAGCAAAAAACTAAAACAAAACCAAAGAAATCACTTCTAAACTGACTATTTTTCTAGTTTGCAAGAGGGCAAAAGAACAAGGGTTTCCTAATTTGTTTGCAGCAGGAGGAATCTGCCCTCCATGTCTTGCTGAAAATCCTTTCTGTCATTACTTTGTGGAAGTATTTGCCTTCTTTGCCCACAGATATGTATAATGAAGATGTAAGATTAAGTGGAAGAATGTGTATTATTATTATTATTATTATTATTCACACACATACATAAATACCAAAATCAAGAGTAATGATATTACAGTGTCCATTGCTAGAGCAGCCAAATTCCACCACCAGCTCTGCCCCTTTCTGTATTTATATATCTATATTTCAGTGTATACACACACACACATCCAGTGAGTGATGGTCTGTGCCCTGATGATGGAAAGCAGGCACTGAGACTCTGGGAGGAATGTGTCAGGAACAGGATAAACATCATCATCTCTGCTCTACAGTCTCTGTGACCCCAGCTCTGGAGATGTGTGTGGCTTCTAAATTTATCTCAATACATGAAGACACTCAGATATATCCCTAACTTTAAAGGAGCTGATTAAGCCTCACTGCAAATTTTGTTCATGCATACTTAGATGCTTAACTGCTTTTATAAATTATGTTTATAATTATAAATGATAATGCTTTTATCAATTATGTTTATAATTATGTTTATGGCCAAAGGCAGCTGTGAATTTGGGTTCAGACAAGGTCCAGGTTAGATACAAACATTTGCATGTAGCCCTCCAACCACCCTTCCTCTCCATCCTGCTATTTCCCATGACATGAAATATGTGAGTGGTCCATAGTGCCCAGTGCTTGTTTTGTTCTCTGCGTGCATGACTGCATCCTTTGATGTGAGTATTGAATTTACATCTCTCACCAGAGGCAGAGCCTGACTGCCCAGCCACTTCAGAGATCTGCTGCAATGCCTCTGTGTTACCTTTTCCTTATCAGCTGACAATTAGCACCTTTTCATGATTAGATGGCAACAATTTAGCTGGATGCTATTACAGAATTTCTTCAAGGGGGGACAAAAATAATTTGACAACAAGTTTTTCTTCATTAGTCACTGGTTTCCTCTGTGCTGTTGGAGCTCTGAGGGCACAATAAGCCATGATGGCCCTAATCAGTCTCACATGGGATCTCTTCCAAAAGTGGGGCTCATTGACCCAGTGTGGACAGGATCTGGGAGAGAGAGGGTTTGAGGCAGCAGGACCAGGTTAACAAGCAGAAGAAATCACCAGTGCCAGCTCTCCCAGCATGTCCCCGTGTTCCCACCTTCTGTGATGCTGGCAGGGACAATCTGCTATAATTTCTGTGCAAAAAAAGTAATACCAGTTTCTTTCTCCCAGTATCAAGATTAGCTTTAGCACAAAAGTACTGTGCCTTTACTGGGGACTATTTCAAGGATTTTGTCTTTTTTTTTTTTTTTTTTTTTTTTTACTACTTAAATATCAAAGTTTTCTCTCATCTTCAGATTTGCAAACACAAGCCGCACTCACTGCAGTGTGGTGCTCTACCTTTCATTTTACTCCCTGTGTTGTTAATGAGGAAAGACATTGGCAGTCAGCATTGACTTTTATAATCCTCCAGCTCAGAGCTCATGCTGTGAAATGCTCAGAGTCCCTGGAAGAGAGAGCACCCCTGGCTCCAGAGAGAATCCACCACCTGTGATAGCTACTCACACTGCTTGAGCACTACTGGTCCCTGCTAGGATAATGCTCCTGGAGAATACCCAGTTCTTCAGCAGATGGAAAAGACCAAGGAGGATATTACAGATGGTGGAAGGGAAATCTGGAAAAGACATCAAATATGTTCTTTGAAAACAAGCTTTTCCAGTTAATGCTACATATGCAGTGTTCCAGATGTATAATTCTACTTTTCCCTTGGCTATCCACAAAATCTAAAAATAGCAGTTGACTAATCTGCAGCTATTTGGGGGAAATTAGGCTTGTAAGTCCTGAACAGATGCACATTATTTTGATAGGTGGGACCTTCATCTGCCAAATAGCTCTGTTTTCCTAATTAATTTTATCCTCTCTGAGTTTTTTTTAAAAAGTTATGAAAGGAAGGTTTCATGGTAGTACCTAAGTCCGACCTGAGCATAGGCAGGCACTAAACAAGATTTGTACCTGTCACCCTGATGTCATTGCAAACTTTTTTCCCTCTCACCTGTGTTATTGCTGTGCTGGTTTTTTAAACTACTCACATAATGAAAGCTCCCCAAGAGATGCATATTAAACCAGGCACATTTAAATCAATAAGTGGATGGGATTAGCAAGGCTGAATAGTCCCTGCATGGATTTAAATGTGCTTCTATCTTCAGCTTTCTTTATACAAAGGCTGGAAATGGTGGTTTTTTCCTATTCTGTAGGCAGTATCAGGGCCATCCCCTGCATGGGAGAGTTTCTACTTGGGAGATCTCATCTTTTACAAAAGCTCCTGCACTTCTTGTGTACAGAGCTGGGCTCTGCAGATTCCATACAACTTACTTCACATTGCTTCTTACTACTGGCAATGACTAGAATAAATGTCTCCTGTCAGATTTAAATTAAAGAAACTCTGGAAGCACTTACTCTGGAAGTAAATTTAGACTAGTTGGTTCAAGCATGACTTTAGTGACCTCCAAAAGTGCAAGAGAATGAAAAAGATCTTGGTTATTACAAAAAGTACACAGAAAAACAAACAATGGAATGCTTTGCTATCCCAGAAATATTCTAAATGGCACTGCAGCCATATCCTTTCACCCTGCTAAGTGCTTTATGTACTCTATATTCCCCAAGCAATATTATAAGGGGTAAAAATGTTTTCTAAAGATATATAAACAAGCAATATAGATTTTAAAGGGTACTGCACAGCTCAAGAGGGAGAAAGAAATTATAGTACCTTATTTTGAAATTAAAGGTAATCAGATCAACAGATATGAAACCTATCTGTTTGCAGCTTTCATTATATTGTTAGCACTTAAGGAAAAAGGGAGAAAGAGATGAAAGAAATGTATATTAGTATTATTAGAGTATATTAGTTAGGGAAAATGGTGTGTGTGCTGGAGGAATGAAATTACTAAATATAAAAATATAAAACACTATTTGATTTTCACATGAAAATATGATGCATTTCAAGGCACTGCAGAAGCAGGACCATTTGTTAGGAAAACTAGGGTCTCAGGAAACAAAGAATTTCGTTTAAAATCCAATCCAACTCAGTACATTGAGTATGGTGGAGGTGTCAGTCATAGCCCACTGCAGTCTGAAATAAAATCCTGTCTTTGATGGACCTATTAAATACTTTGTTGGATCTACTATCAACACTAACATTTAGAAACTTTTTCCCTCCCTAACAAGCTAATGTTTGAACTTGTCTAATAAACAGTGGGCAATACTCACTATTTCCATCAGGTTTAGGGTACTGTAATTTTCTAACAATCAAGGTTGTCTTAATCCCTTCTTGATTATACTGTGGGTTACCACTGGAGCAGTTCACATGAGTGATGCCATAGGATTAATGCTGAAAGCCAACTCTGGCAGTGTCATTTTTGGCATTATGAGGACAAGCTGTACCCAGACAGGACAATCCTGTGCTGTTAGGAATGCAGTAGCTCCATGGGATGGAGCTGCAGCTGTTGATAAATTACCTGTCTGGAGTTTTTTTGTCCTTTGGCCTCAGTATCATGGAATGAATACATACCAAATTGTATGAATGGAGAGGATGTGTGGAACAAACAAAGAACCACCTACCCAGCAAAGTCACCACATACAGAAGTCATCACACTTGGTATTTGGAGATGTATCAGAAAAAATAGGAAAAGACTAAAACCACAGGACAGAGAGACAGAGAGAAACGGAGCTTTTCAAAATCTGTCCAGTAGTTAACATTCTATGAGTTGTTTGCTTGAAAACTCTGCCAAAGAGATGTGAGCACAGAAGTGAGCAGTGTGTTGCTCTTTCAAGAACAAATCCAATGTCTGGCTTGTGGCTCAAGTAGAAAGGGAGAAGGAACCCAGTCATGAACTGGTTAGCTTGTCTTTTTCCAGCTGCTCAGGGGTGACAGCATCCAGGAAAACTGAATGCAAAATACCAAATGGGAATGGGTGGAACATAGAAATACAGAAAGGCAGTGAAAGTGTGATACAGGGAATGAGCTGTTCTGGCTATCAGGGGAGATGAACATTAATCAAAGACCTTTGCATTACCCATGTGAGCACTCCTCAAACCCCAGTGAAGCTACAGAGGGATTTTCCCATCAGCAAAAGAAGAAGCAGAGCTACACTAATATTGAGAAGTTTGGTGGAAGCTGAGTGCCCAACTCACTTTGCCACTCATGTGAAGTTTTACATCTGTTTTGAGGAAAAATGGAAAAGGTGACTCTATGACACAACAGCTAATAGAGTTAAGGCATGTGGCATGACACTGGCTGTAGGGACAGCTTTTACATGAGCTTTACAGGATAGATTTCTCCCATGGTGAATAAGACATGGAAGCTAAGTACTACTCTGAAAAATGTTAAGAACTTTTCTTTAAAGCAGGTAATTAGAATCATTGAATCATGGAATGGTTTGGGTTGGAAGGGACCAATGGTTTGGGTTAAGGAATATCTTTTCCCAACTCCCATTTCACTAGATCAGGTTGCTCAGAGCTGCATTCAACCAAGTCTTTAACTTCCAGGGATGGGACAGCCAGAGCTCCTCTGGACAACCCGTTCCAGTGCTTCACTACCCTCAAATTAAAGACTTTTTTCCTCCTATCTAATCTAAACCTGCCCTATTTCAGTTTGAAGCCATTTCTCCTTGTCCTGTCACTACATGCTCTTGTAAAAAGTCTCTCTCCATCTTTCTTGTCAGTTCCCCTCAGGCACCACTTGAAGTAGAGATGATCTGAAAAAATAAACCATAAGTGGGCAATGCCAATTTCACAAGGAATCAGGAACTCCAACAGCTGGGAGTGATGAGGGAGGGAAAGGGCAGGGAAACTTAAAATCCCATCCCTGAAGAGTAGTTGAAGCCACAAGGAGTGTTTGTAAATAGACTCCCCAATATTACAGTAATGTGGCACAGAGCTACCAGGAAACAAGGCATGTGTTCTCCCAGAACAAGATATAATCTTATTAGTAAATTACAGGGACATGGTCAGAAAAGAAAAAAAAAAAAAAAAGAGACTTTCTTAAACTGCCCAGTATGACTTTAAACAGATAGTGATGGCTCAATGTCTGCTCTGGTAAAAAAGGTAAAACACCTTGTTTGTAATTCCAATAGGAAATGTTAAATGATTCCAGTTGTCCCCCAGGTCAGATCCACCCTTCCTCACTCCTTTTACACCCTCTCTGTTCTTTCAGGGTTGCTGGCTTTGTCATCATGCTGCACTAAGCCCTTTTTCCACCTTCATGTGCTAACTTTTGAACTTGTTTTGAAAAGCAAGCCCTTCCTGAGAGGACAGGCTCCTGCTGCCAGGAGCTCTGCTCCATACCAACATCTTGTTCTTTTTTCATGTAGCCACTCCACATCCTTATTCCTTCAGAGGCTTTGGAGGAAGGTTGTTTGATGGAGCTGGGAAAAAGATTGCATTTTCCCTCCCAACTGTTCTTCATTTTGAGTTGCTTCTTTTCCACTAGGTGCCACTGAAGGCTAGGGGAGCAAATAAACCTTCTGAAGAGAATCTGCCTTGCCTGAAAACCCAGAGCTCCCGAGTTTCCTGGCAACTTGGGACTGGAGTTCTAAAGTGACTTAAAGCTTGTGGAAGTTGAATTCCTGATTATAGCCTGTAATGTTGAAGGTTGTACTTTTCTGTGCTGATCCCTGGAAGATGCAGTCCTTGGAGGCACATAATAAATGCATCAGAAATCCATATGGGAATTAGACATTGGCAATTCTATGACCACCCCTTTGTGTGTTTGTGGGGCTGCTGCTCCAGGCTCACAGTGCCTGGAGATGGCTTACAGTGCCTTAGGGTCATGGAGCACTAGAAGGGGTAAGGGCACCTCTGGCTCTTCCTTCTCCTGATCCAGCACTTGTTTGATCCAGGTTTGTGAGAGCCAAACCTGCCAATCTTTATATTAACAGCAGAGAATGGCCATGAGAATAATTTATATTAACTGTGGAGCAGAGAAGGGCCATGAGAATTTGCCAGGAATTTTAATATCTATGCATCATCTTTTAACACATCACAGATGATGGACAGAAAAGTTTATGGAATTTTACATGATGAGTAAAATTCAAGTGTTGAAATAAATCTATTTTTAAATGATAGCAGTATAAAAACACTGACATGGATTCAGATTTAATTTCTCAAGTCTGACAGCTACAGAAAGGCTCAGTAAACTTTTGTTTCAAATTCCTTCACTCCTCCTAAAGAAAATTTTACTACATTCAGAGTACTCAAACCCAAGATTCATAGCAATCTAAAGTTATGCAGTAAGGGAGGTATAGAGGTATGTAAAATTGGTATATATAATCCAAAGTTTGGTATTCAGAAATACCTTCTAAATAGAAGAAAACTTCACTTGTGAATGTGAGGAGAGTAAATGAAGTTACTTTTGGAGTAAACGGAGTATTTTTTCACCTGCCTGGTGTATGCTATTTGTGGTCCTCTGGTGGGTCAGTAGATGCACTCACAAGATAATAAGCAGAATAAGCCAAAGGAATAAAAGAATTTAGCAGCAAAATTCCCCACCTTCCCATCATCCTCTAGTTACAAATTGACCAGCCAAGCTCAATCCCCTGTTTTAAATCCTCTTTGGAAGTGGAGGCTGGGTACAGAGACATTCACAAAATGGCTCTGTCCACTCTCTTTGAGCTCAGACTGCCTGAGGACAGCCTGAAATGGAAGTGCAATTATTCTTCTGAGAACCTGACATCCCCTGTGGGTGTTTGTCTCCTGTAGCTGTTATTGTCCTCTAAGGAGAAGTCATGCAGCATCCTTGGAGGTGGTGCCACAAATACAGCTTCACTGGCAAGCCTGAAATTTTAAGGAAGGGTTAAAAGGGCAAAGAAAATCCCACAGTCCCAGATAGGTCAGTGGATATAATGCTGGATATATAGCACATGGTTTTCATTTACCTTTGAGAAATCAATGTGCTTCTCTGTTCCTCCGATTCTCTCTGTATGAGATACTGCTCATATTTTTATTTTTTTAACCTTTATTCAGTGGTTTATGGCCCACAAGTAAAAAGTGCTCTGTGACAACTATGTCAGCATTACCACAGTCATTGTAATCTAAGGAGAAAAATCTAAGGTTTGCTAATGAGTTTGTGAAACTAAAAACTTGCTTATTTTATTCACATTTAATCCCACAGCTACATGAAAATGTTGACTTTTTCATGATAATTGAAAAAAACACAAAACCACCAAGTAAAAATAAAATGAAGTGCAACACTTTCAATGCCAGATTTTTGTATATTCACTGTGCAGCACTATAAATTATTTTCCTTTTCCTCTCACCAGATTTCTCAGTAGATCCTAAGCATGGACTATCCTTACAATAGTTTCCATTTCCCATATCCCTTAACATAACAGCATCATCCCCAAAGAAGAGGTGCCAAGAGCTATATCCTATCAGCTTACTGAATATAATTTCTGTTGATACATGGATTCTCAGTGGTGTAAAAATCATAGTGGGACAAAGAAGAATCAAAGTTTCTTAGATATGATACCTCACCTCCTGTGGTGATTCCGGCAGGAAACAGTGCACACCTTTTTTAATATGCTGTTAGTTCGCATTCAAAGTTGAAAAAACCAGCTGAAGGCACAGTGCTGGACTGTATCATTTGTGATAGAGCTGTGTCTGGGTGAAACAAGGATGTATAGATTTATTCAGTTTGACACTGTACCCAACAGCTTGCCCTCATAGTCTTTGTGAGCTGTCAGCTCTTCCCATCCATCAACCTTAACAGCATTCTGTTCCAGCAGTGTTATTATCTGTTTTATCTTCCTTTCTGTTGCACCTGGCAGACAAATGATGCCTTTTGATGGATTTTCACTTACCTCTATTGTTTTCCTTCCTGTCCCTTTTAAATAAATATCCTATTGAGTGCAAACCTGGGAGGATTTCAGAGCAAATTTCACTAGCAGAGATAAACAGAACTTTTTAACATTTATTCTCTTCAAGCATTAATGGGTTTATGCTTTGTATCAGTGTCTCTGTGTTGATGCCATGTATCTATGACAAGTATACAGTGTGGAGCAAATTCAGAATGTCTTGCTTTGTCCATACTGAGCTTTGCAGACAGCATCCTGCTGGAAGGAAAAGGAGCTGTGCAGAACAAAGTTTAGAAAGTGTATAGCCTTTAAGAACTTGTGGAGACCTAAAGGAGTGTAGAGGAGAAATCCTCAGCTGTGTTGTCAGTTCCAAACTGGACTTTTCTGCTCTAGTAGCAGTGGGATCTGTGTCAGTCCTGGGAACAGGTCAGCAAGACCAGAGCAGTGTTTGGTCAGGGACTTTGTTGGGGAAGATGAAACAGGAAAGCCTTATGAATATGATTGCCTGGCAAAAGATCTTGAGAATATGGAAACTATAAGCGAGATTGAAATGAAAGCAAGCTTTGAGATACCAAGCCTTAGTTACTGAACAACTGGAAAACAATGGTGTGGCCAGATGAAGGCAATCTCCTTTTGGTTAAACAGTACCCACTGCTTGCAGACAGGTCCAAGGGTCAGTGCAGACCCTACCAGCTTGGCAGAAGGGGTCCAAAGAGTAGTTTTTAGGGTTTAAAATGTAACACACTATGGTAATGTAATGATTCTTATAGGCTGAATGTAAATGCTGTAGGATTTGTATCTTGTACTAGATTGGTTAGTGAGAATCAGAATATTCAACACAGAAGAAGATTTATTGTATTGTAATGGGAACTTCACTCTCTTATCCCCTCTTTTACTCTCTCATCCTCTTTACCATGCTCTTCCCTTCTTTCTCTTTACCACTGTCTTTACTTCTCTCAGGCCTGCTCCAAGCTGTGGCTGGCAGCTCCAAGCAGGGCCCTGCACCCAGGCCCTCTGCAATAAATCCCAAGTTCCCTCTGTCCATCCCAACCGTCCTACCACCATCACTCCCACACTTTCCATGCACAGGGGCTGAAGATAACAAAGTTAGGCTCTCTCAAACACCTCCTGGTAACCAGGGGGAGGCTGTGGCCAGGCTGCTCAGAGACACCTGTCAGCAGAGCTGATGTTGTGCAGTGCTCACAGCTCAGGAGGCTGCCAGCAGCTGCCCTGCTGCACACAGGGCTCTGCTCTGCTCTGCTCTGGGCAGCACGGGGAGCTCACTGTGTGCCTGCTGACATCCCTGAGCTGGGCTTGTTCCAGCCCTAACCCTAAACAGGGAATTTGCAGCCCTTGGGTGCTGCGGCACCTCGGCTGGGCTGGGAATGTCTGCATGCCCTGGCTGCTGCCTCTCACTGTCAGTCCCTTTTAACCATTACTGCCTGAGCTTGGTGTCAGGAAAATCCCCAAAAAGGGTTTTACTTGCTGTGGAATAGGTTGTAAGAAGCAAGATTCCCCCAAGAGAGCTTTCATTTTCTAACTTCAGCTTCCCCCTTGGCAAGAAAGAAGTCGGTATCGTTTGTTTTCTCTGTAAACACAAAATGAAGCCCTTCTACAGCAGCTCAGGTTTCTGTGGATTTCTGGATCATTTTTTCCCCTCTTTCATTGTTGTCTAAACAGACTGAAAGGACACAGAAAAAAGAATTCAGCAGATATCCAGTATTTTGTAAGATGACTTGACATTGCTTAGGCTTTTGCTTCCAGAGGGGTACAGAGGCTGCCCTGAAGCAATTGGGTGGTTTCCAATAAAAAAAGGTGGACCTAGGCCCTTTTATCTATTCAGATCACTAGGAGCTACCACACATCCCTTTCATGTTTAATCAATGATCTCTATTGCTTTGTTATATATAAAGCAAAAAGCAAATATTGAAATTGATTAGGTGAAGCACTTAGCTAAGGAGACTTGCCAAGTAATAAACCTGATTTGTCAGAACACCAAACAAACAGCTTTTTTTTTTCCATATAATTTCAAATTAATGGTTTTTTATCAGTATGAACAATTTCTAATCTTATGACTGTGTGAGAAGATGACTAGAATAAATAAATGTAGAGATGCAGAGATAAAATTAAATATTGATTGCTGACCTGACTGTAGAAGTTGACTAAGCTAGGTTCTTCATAGATAACTGCTGATTACACCTTGGTCATCCTTAAATTTCCAACCAAATTTGCTGTAATAAGAACACAAAGTGTTAGTGGGTTAGTGGCATATTTATGCTCACAAAGATCAGTCTTGATGTCCATATGAGAAAGTGAGAAGGGAAAAGTTTCTTTTATTCCCTTTATGTGAGATTCATGCTGATCACAGGTAATGGGGCAGATTCTCTTTCTTGCAGAGCCCCATTACTCTTTGTTTCCAACCCTGTGAATGCTGCAGCTCAAACATTCAGCACCTGAATGGATGCAGGGGGCCCCAGGCTACAGGCATATGTGCCTCATCATATGAGCCTGCAGAAAGCCAGAAGCTGGACTGTGGCATCAAATTTTCTCCATCAGACAAATAGCAGAACAGTCATGTTCTATTTATTATTTAAATCCTGTGTGAATGTCACATTCAGACCCTAAAGTGGCAATTTTGGGACCAATTTTATTTTTTTCCAGGTGGACAGTTAATAGAATCTGGAGAATTGGATTAGTGAAGCAAGGTAAGCAAGAGTTAATAGCATTAATCAGAAAGACAACAGACTCAATAATAATTCTTGCAAAAGCCTGTTGTTAAATCCCTGCAGCTAATTGTATGTTGTTATTATAAACTGCTTGCCAACTTCTAGTTATGACTAACTTCAAGAGGCTCATTTTTATTGCAACCGTGTTTGAATTTATTTATTTATTCAATAGTTGAAATGTTTCAGTTAAAGAATCTTAATTTCAACTGAAAGTATTTCAATCTACTGCCTTCCCTTCTCTGGCATAATTAGAAGAATTAGAAGATGTTGTTCCATCTAACAACAGCAAGGAAGTTCTGTTGAAAATTTCCTGTGGTACAGGAATGGCTTCAAAGAGGGTGACAATAAAAATGCCAAATGAATTGAGAAAGGTTTGTGGTGACAGTTATGGACTTGAAGTATTTAATCCACTGTGGATTGCTGTAGCCAGCCTTGCTTTTCACTCTGGAAAGGACAAAAGCAAATGAAAACCACTGGCATACAAAAAGTTAATAATGGACTATACCTGCAAAGCTGGAGCTGTTTCAGTCTGCTGGCTGCACATCAAACACTGTCAACAAAAAGATGTTTGTTAAATAAAAAAGGAAATGGACAGTCAAGTAAGAGGTTTCAGTTGATTTGTGAAACCTTTTAGTTATCAGAGGCAAGGGAAAGTAGGTCATCTGCAGGCAAGTCAATGGTCTATAAAGAAATAAATCTGGTATTGATAGCTGAAAATCAAAAGGAAGGTGGACAGTTCTTCAGTGAATAAATACCTTCCTTTTTTGAGCAGTGTAACACTTAACCCTGCTGGCATTAAAAGTTTGTCATGCTTCTGAGGACAAACTTTAAAAAATCACCAGTGATTTGGGGCCCTTATTTTTCCATTGTTGGACAAAAGGAAGACTGAGCTTTGAAGGAGAGAATTAAAGTGGGGTGCCTCTGAGGCATTTCCATTTGGGATGCTCAAAATTCAGTATTCCCACACTAAGAGCCAGCTTTGCCAATTGATGTGATGAGCACCAATACACTCAAAGACTGTTGCTTCAAGTTGCCTTCTATGTCTGGAGGACAGTGTCCTGCCAGCTCTGTGCATATTTACTGGGAAAATAATGTTTATTTATGTTCTACACAGCAGATAATGAAATTTGTCTATCTTCATGCTTAATTTTTTTCCAGAGGAATGTGAAATCTGCATCTTAGAATCAAGCAATCAAACAACAAACAAAAAACCCAAATAAATAAATAGAAGATATATTTTTAGCTTGTTTTGGTGCCAAGAAGCAGTACTTTTCAGCACAGTGGCCATAAATATGCAAATTCTGATTATTAGCTAAATGCATGTTTTTCTACAGATGTAACAAGATTTGCAAACCTCAAATCATCTGAATTAAAAAAAAAAATTGTAAACATTCCCTAAAAAATGTCATAAATGCTAGTTTATGTCATTAATGATTTCTCTGGTTTGGGCTCCCATGCATGTTACAAAACAGCTGCAGTATGAAGGATGTGAAAATGTCCTTACATTCTATAGTTTCTCTATTAGTCCCCCTGATAAAGAAATGTTACAGCAAAAAAAAGTTGCTTCTTTCAGTGATGTCACACTTAAGATCATTCTTCAGAAATGTTGTGATTTGACATTACTGAGACATGAGGTTTTGTTCTTACAAAAGCCCTTCTTATTCTTTTTCTTTCAGAAGTGATTTTCTTGATTCATTTTTCCTCATGTTGATTATTTATGGAGTATGAAAAAGCAGTAAAAATACTGATTTTCCCTCTGTTAAAGTTTGTTTGCTAACTGCCCACTGATAAGTGGTGAAAATGTCACCAACAGGTATGTGGCAATAGTTTCTTTTTATTTGCTTGGTCTGCTTTTATGATTCTTATTTTTTATCTGAGTCTTCTTATTTTGTATTTTATGAACTTGGTGACATGGATTTACAAGTGAAGATTATTTTTCAGCCTGTATCTAACATCAAAAGATGTTCTGAGAAATCATATTACATTTTTCAGCTTATGATTTGTTTATCACATACTTGTATATAAACATGGTCCTGAACCCAAATCAGAGGCAGCCTAACATCTATTTGTGATTAATCTTGCTAATAATCCCCCCAATGAAAATTGCTTTTGGATCTTTCAGCATGATTTGACTTGTCATTACTGTTGCTGTCTCTTCCTTGATCTCCAGAATACCAAACATTACAGCTTCGGTTCTAAAAAAAGAGTTATTTTTGCCTTAATCCCTTGTCAACCTGTCTGTCAGAGGGGCACCTTCTGGGTTCTCCTTAGGGGCACAGGACAGGAATGCTGTAGAGCAGAAACAGAAGAGCCCTTTGTGGCTTCCCAGACCAGGAACCTAATTCACTTCCATGCTGTGTTCTGCCTGTTCCTAAATAGCAAGGGAAAATTTCTGGTAAGAGAGTGCACTGATCTTTCCTCACAGTTCTGGCTCCAGTAGGCTGGAAAGGCAGTAAGAAGCAAGGAAGTTGATTGCATGGAGTATAAAATAGTATATTACTATAATATTATTAGCAGTATTTCTTTTCACTGCTCCTGAAGAGCCTACATAAATGATAAAGAAAAAGATTTTCAAATGGCTCTTCATCCTGAGACCATCAGCAGTAGCTGAGTTTGTGACATCATCACTGAATATATTGTTTATGTGGCTGCACTGGTTAAAGCTATGCAACTGCAAGGCACAGAAGGCACCAGCTTAAAAATGGTGTGAGGGGAATGAAATATGCAACATGCTTGTGAACCTCATTTGCTTCAACAATTTGGAAATCCTGTGGAGGCTGCTATGATTTGATTAATTGTGTTTGAAAAGCCCTTGGGACCAGAAGGTTGAAGTTGGGCTTGTTATATCTCAACAAACTAGCACAAACTTGGAATGTGTTTTTATTTTTTTTTTTTGCTCAGTTGCAGTTTTCCTTTAAATTGGAAAAGAAATTAGGATCTCTGAGGTCAGGAAGCCTCACCTCAGTCCCTGCAGGAAACACAGAGCACGTTCTATTGGAGTTTATTTTCAGATATGTGGATGGCAAGAGAATAATCAGGAGCACTCAGCACAGCTTTGCCCAGGGCAAATGCTCCTTGCCTGGGCTGGTGAAATGACCCAGTTCTGAAGGTGAGGAGTGTGGTGGGTGTAGTGATTGGGTTGCTCCTTTTCGTGGGTCTAGATGGCACCAGATCATCACTCCCCAGCGCTGTGCCATTACCAGGAAATCAGAACTCTCATCCTGAGAGATGAGTAGGTAATCATTTAACTCATCCTCTTCAAAACCTCCACAGCCTTCGCCTGTGTTCATCTGAGATCACCAAACCCCCAAAGTACCTGAGCCACTCATGCCAGAAATGCACTCATTGAAAAGCACAAAATGTGCCGTTTAAACACGGCTTAAACATAACCATGGAAAGTTCTAGAGAGAACACCAGAGCTCATACAGCATCACTGGAAAATCCAGACTCTTCCACTTTTCAAAGCAAATCATCTCAGACTGCAGATTGTGTTGCTGGTTAAGCCTTGCTGGAAATTTTTTTCCTGGCTGCTTTCCACAGCTGTGGAAAGTTCTCCTGTTTTTTGAACATGGATTTCCTTTGCTACTTCCTCCCTGGCTACTTTAAATGGACATTACCTAAAGCTGACTAAACCAGATTTGGCTGGTAAATCTCTTCTAAGCAGCTTGCATTGAAAGCTAATGCACAATTCACAGCATTCTTTACTCCTGGAATTAAGTCACTATATTTGTCAATACTCTGAAATTCTCCTGGGAATTCTGGAGCCTGCCTCAGTTTTGACAAGATTAGGGAAACAGTAGCCCCAGTTTCTGACCATGCATATGCATAGACTCTCTAGCCCTACTTTCTGCTTTCTTTTTTCAGTAAAGTTTGGGCATCTTGCATCTCTTTAGAGATTAGACAGTAAAGTGGCTCTTCTGGGAGATAAGGATTTGAAAGTGGGATAAGTTCAGTTCTCCAGTTGGTTGTTGGCAACACCTTGTAGGAAAATTGCTTTTCCCTTTGTACACTGGGCTCAGGACCTTCCGTTTTGGATCTGGAGTGGTCCAAAAATGAGCCCTGCCAGTCTGTGGGCACCTCCTGTTAGAGAGGGATGTGTCACAAAGGGATGTGGGTCAGTATCACCAGAATCTTTGGGTACATGCCATACACAAGCCCATTGCTAAGTCATGCCCTGCTGGACTGAAGAAGGTGTAGGTGTCTTTCACCAGGTTATTCCTCAAAACACTGAGCAAGAGGACTGGCAGCATCCCTCAGAACTTTCATCCTTCAAGTCTTATACCTGCCTGAAAAACCCTGCTGCAATTATGGTGTGTTGAAATGGCCAAGATGCTTGGTTCCCTAGGCCAATGAAGTCTATGGCATGTGAAAAAAAAATCATGTGTGCTTGGATAAAAGGTAGCACAAGTGACCAGAGAACGTTTATGTTCAGGTAAAAGGAAAACATCAATATAAAGATTACTACTAGTACCACTACTACTGGTTTGTCTTAACAGCAGGAAAAAATACTGGGAATTGTGTCTTCCCCCAAGCAATGCATGCATTCCTCTTGTGAGCAACTGTCTGCACAAGTGTTTTACCTCTTCTGTTCTTCAGTGGCCTATGTTTTTAAGTCTTTTTTCTCTTCATTCTTCTCATTTCTTTGGTGACAATCCTTAACCCAAGGCACCTCTGAAGTAAGATCAGTATTTCAGATTAAAACTGGAAGCACAGGTTAGAATAGGACCTTTGCACTTTACAATTAATTAAAGCTGTGGCAAAGGCCCAGTTATTCTTTGTCTTAAGGTTACTGTCTTGTGTGTGGTCCAGGTTTCATACAGTTACTATTCCCACTACTGTCAGTTTAGCTGCACTACTGGTGTGCAAAAACTGAACAAACCAGGTGGGAAGGGTTTGTCTATTGCACTGTTCTCCATCTGGAGTAGCTCTGATACTACAGGTTCATGCTCAGCCATTGAAGCCTGGGTCAGATGTCATTTACAAAATAGCTCCTCCACAGACTACCAGATGAAGGAGGAAGCATTCCTGCCTGCTGGAGCTTTTTTCCAAGTTGCCTTATATAGGAGAGTTTTCAGAAAGAAGGGAGGAGGAGATGCAAGTGTAGTTCTTATTTAAAAGGCAGCACTAGCCTCTGTAGCTGAAGACTAAAAAGGTTAGAGCAAGGTACTGAGCACTTGAGAGGCAAATTTATTCAGCAGTCAGGTTGTCTCCTTTGGAGAGGGAGATGTCTCCCTTATTTCTGCCTAGTTAGTCCAAAGCCTTAAAACAGTGCTAGCACTGAGTTCTGGGAGCAGTCCAGTCATCCTAGAGGAAAGTTAATTGTGCTTCAGAGGTAATTTTAGACACCTCAGAAGTTCTTGGTTTGAAAGGCATCAATAGTAACTTGAGCTAGGGTTAGGAAAAGAGGAAAGTTTTATGGTTCCTTTTCCCCTGGGAGCAAAGGACAGGAAAATGTCTTAAACAAAAGACAGACAGATATTTCATTAGAAGAACAGAAATTCTCCCTGCCTGAAGAATAACTGTGTCATGGGAAGGTGCTTTGTTCTTGGAACTCTTTGTATAAAAGTGGGGTCAGAGCTTGTGTCTCTAGATCTACTACTCCTGGCAGGCATTTTTATCTTTGCATTCATTTGCCTTGCTAAATTACTTCATTTCAAATGTATTTTAGGGAAAAGCCATAGCAGGGGAATTCTGCCTTTTGTAAGAAATTTGGTTCCTAGCTTTGTGCTAAAGCTAATGGATATCATTGCCTACCTTCCTGTAGAAATCCCTTGAGAAAAAAAAAAAAAAAAAGAAAAAAGAGAAAATGTTTGTGTCTGACACAGCATTGCAATGTTTGCAACTGTGTGCTTTCAAATAGCTCTTTCTCTCAACCCCTGGCTTCTGTGAGATTGTTATTGCCTTTATCTAATGCCCTCAGATTCCTGATTGATAATTCATTTCCACATTTTCTTTTGAACCTGCAGTCCTTCAATTTTTGTGCTTTCATTTATTGCAAGAGGAGAATTCCAAACATGGAAATTCTCTCTCTTTGCCCAAGGTACAGCAGTGAGGCATCAGATGTTTCTATTGAGTTTCAAGTCTGATTGCTCCATCATGCATGTTAAAAGCTCTAGTAAAAGCAAGCATGCATACAAATCTGAAGTTATTTGAGTAGAGCTTTCTTCCATGAGGCTTTTGGGCTGGGTATAAAAACCCAGGAGGAAAAAGATTCCTGCAGTGTTTTTGATCTTTATCATATTTCAGGGAAGAATTTTTCCATAAGCATTTTTTCACTGGGGGGTGTGTGTGTGGGAATATTTTCTATTAAGTTGAAGACAGTACAGCTTCATTTCAGGGTCACCTGGTGGCACTTGACTGTTGATGCTACTGTTAGAGCAGACCCTCAGTAGCCCACCAAGAATCAACACCTTACAAAAACAAAAAAAATCCAACAGCTTTGAAAGAGGAAAAGGCAATTAAATACTCCTAGTATATGAATAAATTTTGTCATCTTTACAGTTAAAAACTTGCTTGGTTTCTTGTCACATGTTTGGGGGTCAGAAGGGGAATCTGAAGTGACTGAGGGGCTGAAAAGATGCTGCCAATTTTATGAAGTGATCAATGGCTTAGATGAAAGCATTCCCTTGCTCATCGCAGCCTGTTCTCTTTGATTAAAATGATAAAGTGAACTGTCTTGCACTGCTAAAAATAAAAAGATGTAACTGGGAGGATGTTTCAGGCAGCACTACCCCAAGCCACATCTGCCTCGAGGATGAGCAGCTGTCAGACAGTGTAATGTGCTGTTTCCTTTGCTCATCTATACCTCAAATGAGCCTCTGGGCTGCAACTGGTTCTGCTGTACATGGCAGCAACAAATCTCATCCTAGGGGTTCATATGCCAGGAAGAGGCTTTATTATTACTCACTGGGATAATGACTCTCTGCTTCTTTTTGTATTTTTTAATTGTCTTCCTCCTTCATATCTAATTTTCTTTCTTCTCCCCCCCACCATAAGCAGTAGAAATGAAAACCTATGTCTTTTATGCACCTTCCTCCTCACCAGCCTCAGTTCTGAGCATGTAGGCTGTCCCTAAATGGATGTTTTTTGATAACCATCTTTGTCCTGATTGCTATCCACAGTGATAAATTTCCCTTGCTGTGCCCTGGAGGGGTGAGCTGGTGGTTAGTATGGGTCTTAAACTCTATATCTTTTTTTGTGTTATCTCTCTGCCAATGCTTCCTCTTGAAATGGCAGTGTCTGCCCATGGGTTTTGCTTCTGTCCACCAATATTTGATCTCTCCCAAGAACGTGTATTGTCTGTACATCTATGTCCACCTTCCTATCAAATCTGATGTTTTTCTTCTGAAGGTCTCTGTAGCTGTTTTCCAATATGAGCAGCCCCCTCCTCTGCCATTTGCCTGGGTCTTTCCTCTTGTGGAGAGCTGACTCTTTAAATGTTAGCAGGCCACATTTTGTGTGCCCTTTGTGCAGTTCTTAGAGTCAGCTTTCAGTCACAAAATGAAATCCAGTGAGAATCAGCACAGATGTGCTGCCTGTGAAATAAAAAGCAAGTACTAATGAGCAAGAAAAGTATAAATTCACTACATGCAAGGGATTGGGAAGATAGATACTATTTCATTTTTCAGTCAGAATCAGCAGTCTTTGGGCATTAGGAAGAATGAATGTTTTCTATATGAAGATATGAATATATGCACTCATAGAAGAGTGTGCTTCATTCTAACCTTAGCTGTTGGCAGTGCCCCCAGAATAAATAGAGTAACTTGCATTATGTCTATAAAATCTATCTGCATTGTCATTAAAGGAGAAAGCAGGGAAGAGCCTCCATCCATCTTGTCCTCCACTGTATGAGTGTTTAGTCCACTTTAGCATAGTGAGCACAGCCTCTACATCCCATAGTGGAGATAGGTCTTATTTAAGTATTGATAATAACATTAAAGCTCCAGACTTTTGTGCCTAATCTGCACTTACTGGTTGTACCTGAAACTACTGCCACTGGAACAAGTATTTGAGATGTGTAGCTGGAAAAAAGGCTGCAATTTCAGGATGAGATCCCTGAAAATCACTGCTTCCAAAATGCTTATCAACACATGAATTTTTTGCTAAGCAGAAAATGTTAATGCATGCATCAGAATAAACTTTCAACAAAGATTTATCAATCTGAAAAAAGAAATGTCTTAGAGTGCTGCTGTAGCTCAGGCAGGAAAAGTGATATTAGAGTGGGTTTGGCAAAAATGGCTCAATGCTGATAATTTAAAAAAAATACTAGAGAAGAGGGATTGCTCATATTTATAACTAAGACAGATGTGATAATAACTTTAAATGAAGCTTTCTGTGACACTGTAGCACTCCAAATCAATATTTCCAGCTGAATAAAATCACATAAAAGATAAAAAGTGCAACAAAATTTGCCAATTTCATAAATAATAACTCCATCTGACACACTTGATAAGAGTTAACTGGAAACAGGAGAGAGAAAAGAAAATCTGGATGGAAAGAAATGGGCAGCACATTAGCTTAAAATTTTGACCAAAGAATAAAGCAGCAAAACCAGAGAACCAATTGCACTTGAAATCACCATTAAAACCTGTCAGTCCTGGATTTCAAAATGGAAAGCTTAATAAATCTCTTTGCTTAGAAAATTACATAACAAAAAGAACAACACATTAATTGCAGTCAGAAAAATTATCTATTCTGGTTCATCAATTCGTCCAAAGGAAGATACTTTAACCTAACTTTTCCATTTGTACATCACCTGGGCTAAGTGATCATTTCTTCAAATGGGAAATTCTGGAGTTTCAGGTGTTCTATGCTGCAGCATTCATGACCAAGTGCACTTTTCCCAATCCTTAGAAACAACTTCAAACACAGCATCATCATGAGTATCATACTCAAATGGGAAAGCTGCCTGATTTTCTCTCTGAGAAGTGAACTATCTTGATCACCATAAAAACTGCTACAAAGAGGAATACTGGAAACTCTATGACCTTGTTCAATCCTTGTTATAAAAGGAGGAATTTAAAAAACCCAAACAAACCAAGAAACAACATGATGCAGACAAATGACTTAGAAAAGAAAAAAAAAAAAAAAGGAATGGAAATAGTTTGTGTCTCCATCCTGACTCTTATTAGCCTTTATGTGAGTGGTCTTTCAGTCAGACAAAACCAAAAGAATAAAGAATGTCTTGTAAGACACAAATGTGTGCTGTGAATTGAAGACCTTATCCTTCCACAATCTGAACTAGACTGATCTCAAAGAAATTTATACTCACTAAACACAACCTGCTCTAATAAGCAATGTTATTTTGCAGTCCCAAAGCAGACAATCAAGACCAAAATCTTAATTCTACCTAGAACTGAGCACAGCTTCTGTTCCATAAGCTCCAGCCTCACAGTATATGTGTCTGACTTAGAAGTAACTATCAAAACATAGCAAGAAGAAAAATACACCAACCTATAGATGGGCTCCAGCCCCAGGGAAATAACTCTCTGACATCCAGTTCTCCAGCAGAACTGCTTTTGTGACCTTTCTCAAGGTTTTTAAAGCTCCTCTGACAACACAATGGAACTTGGGCAAATTATTTATGGAATTATAGAACCATTTAGGCTGGAAAGGACCTCATGAGGTTTCTAGTCAAACTCCTGCTCAAAACAGAGTCAATGCTGAATTTAGACTGTGTTACTTATGGGTTCATGGAGGCAGGTCTTGTAAACCTCAAAGGAGAGAGATCCCACAATCACATAGCCTTGCTCCAGTGCTTAATTATGCCCATGGTATTTTTTTTTCATTTTATCTGAACATAATTAACACTGTGTCAATTCATTACCATTTTCTCTCAGTCTTCTCCTGTGCATTTCAGCAAAGAGCTTTGTTCTCTCTTTCTTTATGTTATTGAGTTTACTGGCAGACTGCTATCACTTCTTCCGAAAAATTTCCTTTCTCCACTCTGATGATCTCAATTCCCTCAGCCTTCCCCACAGGACATGTGCTTCAGTGACACTGGATACCCACTGGAATCACATGAGCAAACACACACTGCAGTAGCAACTTCCAGGCAGAGATCAGACCATGCTGCTCTTTATGGGATGCTCACTCAGCCAAAGAACAAACATTTCCAATTCCTCACTTCCCAAAATGGTGTAATTCCAAAATAAAGCCCCAACACTTCACACAGCGTCCCACACTTTTAGGCGGGCGTGTCCTCTGGCATCACTACCAGTAGAAAATAATCCTAAACAATGTAGACTGGGGTTCAAGAACTGTGATTGTCTGCAGAACACAAATAATATTTTTCATTAGGTTGGTCATTCCAACAAACCAGAAACAGTTCCCATTGCTGGTTCTGTGGCAAGTCTGGCCAGTTCTAGTGCATCCAGAACTGAGGATAACAGCTGAGTGATGCCTAATGGACAGCAGATGTAATTATCAATGCTCTGTTGGCTTCCTCTTGAATGTCAAGTATCAGGTTGATTTTTCTTTGATTTCTAGTTTTTAATTTCATAAAATAAATTTTCTTCAGTATTCTATGCTACAGGCAAGGGATACTTCCACGTGTTGAAAGACCTCCTATTCCTTTCAACCTATGGGCCTTGTGGAATTTTCTTACTGATGAGTGCTCAAACCAGGTCTGAGGAACTTGATTTCAAACTGCATAATTCCCCGGAGTAGTAGCCTAACTCCCTTTTAGCAGTTGCAGTGTTCACACAGTTAGCCTTGGGCTCCAGGTTTATCTGTTTATGACAGATAAGGGAAGATAAAAGATAATTTAACAATGATTTATGACTGTCTTTTAAACCCTCAATAGCAAAACTCAGACACTATCTTTTGTCAAGATGCTCGATCCTCTTGTTAAAATGCTTTGTCACTTGTTTTTTCTTAAGAGAGATGAATTGGGAAGGAGTCCTCTAGACCTTTTCTCACAGCAGCTGTGTTATCACATTTGACTGCTTGGTTACTTACAAGATGTTTTCTCAAGGGTGATTTACCTTCACTGATCTGTTCATATGAGTTTGGCCTCTCAGACTGGCCCAGCTCAATCAGGTCTGATGACAGTGCCAAGCAATATTCCCATTTCTCAAGTGAGCACACTTCCTCAGGAGTGCCAGGGAACCATGATGGAAATGGCAATGCAGGTCCTGTAAATTGCATGCTAAATTTAGTTTGGGATCTAGTGCTTGGGAAGGGATATCTGAAGCAGAAGCAGAGACCAAGTACAAGAATGACAACGTAACCCAAGGGGAAATGTGGGAGATCCTGCAGCAGCAATATTTGGATGGTTTCATTCCTCCATCTCCATTCCAGAATAAGGCTGTCAACAACATTCTGCACCATCAACCTCTATTTTTGGACTACCTGGATCAAATAAGAAGAAAATAAACTCCATCATTGTTCTTAGTAAGATGGTTCTTTTTTGTTGTATGTGTTAGGGGTAGCATTTGAATAGCAATGGAAGGAATTCTCTGTTTCCTAATTGTGGTGTGCAATTGCTTGTCTGCAGGGTTGTATTGTATAGAAAAGCCACCAATGGATAAAATTAAATTTTAAAATTCATTTTAACACTTGTATTACCTTTATATTATCTTTTAGAAGTTCTTTCAATGATACTTTCATGCTACAAGCCTATTTTGCCATTTTGTTGTTTCAGTGTGAGGAGGAAAATGTAATGGGTTAATTTGTACTAGTAATGCCAAGGTACCTGGAAGGTTTCCATGGTCAAAAGGGTAGAAATCAAATTCTACTTGTATTGATTTTGGTCTTATTTTTATTCAGCTCTAATCCATCATGGACTTACTTTTTATTTTCTGATCACTGAGTACTATGAAGGAGAACTCACAAATCCTTTAGGGTTATGGTAAGGGCCAAGGTAAACAGAAGTGAACTCTACAGCAAATCAATTGGCTCTGAGGAAGCTCAGCCATCATCCTCCTAATACCTGGGATGGGTTTGCTGCCCTCCTGTCCCTCACAGACAGACTCTGGGATTAGGAGCTCCCAGCCCAGCCCTGTATTTTGCTAAAGGAACTTCAGCAAATCAAAGTTCCTTTTAACAAATGAAAGCACTGGTCTGTTTATTCTCCAGAGAGTGATGTTATTTTAATAAGAAGAAGCAAGAACTAATGGTCTGAAGTGGTTGTGCACCAAAATGCAGTAAGTATCTTAAAACAGGGCTGAGCTAGAGCACAAAATGTTCACAAGTCTGGGTGATTGCAAGAGCCTGGCTGTTGAAAGGCACTCCAACATCGAATACAGCAAAGAATATTCAGCTGAATTATTTTTTTCTTTTTTTCCCTTTTCCCCTCGATTTTTTAGTTAAATTTCTGTACCTCTCTTATAACCCTTCTGAGTTTTGTGTGGCCCCAGCTGATAACAGCGTGCATCAAAACCCACAAAATGTCTTATGTGGGATTATTTTGTTCTTCTTTGATTAATATGTTGCAAAAATAGCAGTACATTCATTTGAAGGTATTCTTCTCCCCTTCCATAATCACTATAAGAATTTACTTAGTGAGCTACCCTTTTTTCATCAAATTGTAGGACTGGTGAGAGTTATATATGACAGAAATCAATGTATTCAAACAATGTCTCGATGTGGGTCTCTGCTAATTAAATCTGGATGTATTCAAGATGTGATAAGCATGGTCTGTCAATTTAATCCTGATGCCTATTTTCTAGTAAATATTTGTGGCTTTCACTCCTTCATTCAGGACAGCAGGTTTTGTTGGTGTGAGGGAGAATGCAACACACTCTGTTCATTTTAGTTTTAGAGCAGTATGTACACATCAATCTGGATGGCTCTGGCTATTTCACCATAATCTTTGAGCATAAAATCTGATTTTTTTGCTTCATTAGGTAGTCTGATTTTATGCTCAGTACCTAGTCATTAATAAACCAAAATTAAATGTGAAAAGTGAATGGAGTTTGGCTAATGAAGTTTTGATACAGTAAAAAAAAATGTAGTGGGAAGGCCATTACATTTTTTCTTGTGAGGGAAAGCAGATTTCCTTACAGCATTATTCAAGGAAAACAAGATTTTCTGAAACCGTAATTTTCTGGATTGGGGATTTTGTTTGCTTTGGTTGTAAACCAAAGAACTCAGGTTTACTTACAGCTTGTTTGGCTCAATCACAGCTTCAGCCTGAGCCTAGAAGGCCTTTCAGAAAATGTGCTTCAAGAAAATGCATTTTTTTGGGTGAGTCCATCCACAAGTAGTTTTTGTCAATCCTCAGGATCTTGAATCCTAGCTGAGCTTGAATTTTTCTATGTCAAATGTAGCATTAAATCTGAGCTTTACTTTTTTGTTTGCTTGTTTTTGGTATGGTCTGTCCTCCTCTAAACAGTTATTTCAATTCACTGACATTGATGTAGTATATTCTTTTAGGCTGAAATATTTGGTTTTCATTGTACATTTGTGCTTCTTTTGGCTGGGATAGAATCACTTTTCTCCATAGTAGGTGGTACAGGGCTGTGTTTTGGATTTGTGCTGGGAATGGTGTCAATAATTCAGGCATATTTTCATGGCTGTTCAGCAAAGTGGGCTGGAGGTGCACAATGGGTTGGGAGGGGACACAGTGGCACAGCTGACCCCAGCTGGCCAAAGGGACATTGCAGACCATAAGATATCATGCTCAGCAAATAAAGCTGGGGAAGAAAGAGAAAGTAGGGGGATGTTTGGAGTGATGGAGCTTTTACTTTACCTGTTAAACTCTTTATCCCAACCCATAAGTTATCTTGCTTTTACTCTTCCAGCTCTCTCCTCCCACCAGCAATGAGCCAGTGGCTGTGTGGGGCTTTGCTGCTAGCTGGGGTAAAACCCCAATAATCCTTTTCACAACTGTGCAAAATGTATGAGAAAAAGAAAGTCAATTGTTACATAAAATTTCTCCAAAGACACATATGTATTACTAATATTGTAAATGTTACCTTACAGTTTATAGTCAGTGTAATGAAATTAAACCAGTATAAAACTAGTATGCTCCTGTCATCAGCACTGATAAAGAGACAAAAAAATCAGCACAGTTTTGCTTTGCAGGGGTGTGCATCAAATTTCCAGTGTTAGGGACATTTCTGCTAGCAAAGATTTTGATTGCAGATTCTCTCCTCCTTTAAGAGGTCAATGATAAATGCCTCTCATACTCCTGAGTTAAGCCTCTGTCAAAGTCTCTCTTGTATATTCCATTCCTTTATGATTACACTTCATATCTGTGTGGCAGAATCTCCAAGTCACCCCAAAAATGGATTTGTATTTTCTTAACACTGCAACAGATTCAGTATTGAGAAGACAAGAGAGGTTACTGCAGCTCAAACTATCCAGAAAACCTGTTCCTGGAATTCACTTCTGACACAAAAGTTTGTTTCACAGCAGAAGAGTAATGGATGAGCAAGAGCACTGAGCTTCTTCCCTTTCAAAATCTAGTTTTAAAAGGGAGAGAAATAGTGGTTGTGGAATACTGGTGCATCTAATGTTGCTTTTCAAAGCATACCAAGGTACCAAATCACAACTTAGAAGGTTCCCCCCATCAAGGAGATATGTCAAACAGAATCCAACTCAAGTCACTACGTTTTTGTGGAACTTTTGTCATTTTTCCAGCAGCTGGTACAACACATTGACTTGCTTTAGTGTAATTAATATCCTTAAAAAGAGCACTTACTACATAAAGATCTAACAAGGATATCAGAGTTCAGAAAACACCAGATGGATTCTGAATCCTTTTGGAAAAACAAGAAAGCAAGCTAATATTGTCAGGGCCATATCCATAGTGTGGATGTATCCTGTGAAGTCACTCCAGACCAAATTCACAATGCAATTAATCTGCATGGAGAAACAGTCAGCTTGGATTTAACCAAGTAAAGCGTTAATGTTTTCGGCAACAAACCCAACTGTACTAACAAGCTGATGGTGAAGAATGATCATCAGTTTCCCTGCTTAAATAAACCCTGTGAGGCAAAGCAAATTGTAACATTCTACTGGTCTGAAGCCCAGTTTTCCTTCTGTCTACTTTTTATCTCAAAAATATAAGAATTCAAAGAAAAAAATATCATCTTTTTGATGCTGGAAAGCTGCTGAGAAATCCCTTTGGGCTTGGCAGAGGCCATCCGTCACCCACAGTGAGTGGCTGTCCCTCAGTTAGTGAGGGACACCAAGCACTCAGCCACAGCCAGCCCCAGCTCCTGGTAGGAGGTGACAAACTGCAGAGGGACAATTGGAAGCGCAGGAGCTCAGCTATGGCCCAGGCAGGTCTGACCACAAGCAGCTGTGGTTCCTGAAAGCCTTCACCACTTCCCATGGCCAGGCAGGAGTTCAGCCATCCCCAGGAAAGCAGGAGTCCATCATTCATAACAAATTCTGGGAAAGACAAAATCCATCACTCCAAATATCCCCCTACTTTCTCTTTCTTCCCCAGCTGTATATGCTGAGCAGGATACCTTGTGGTCTGCAATGTCCCTTTGGCCAGTTGGGGTCAGCTGTCCCGCTGTGTTCTCTCCCAGCTCCTTGTGCATCTCTAGCCCACTTGCTGGTGGTTGGGGTGAGGCAGAAGAGGATTTGAGACATTGCAAGCTCTGCTCAGTAGCAATGAAAATATCCCTGAATTATTGACACCATTGCCAGCAAAAATCCAAACCACAGCCCTGCACCACCTACTGTGGAGAAAAGTGACTCTATCCCAGTCAAAAGCAGCACAAATGTACGATGAAAACCAAATATTTCAGTCTAAAAGGGCATGCTACATCAATGTCAGTGAATGGAATGCTGCAGCAGCTCAGTCTTCTAAGCTGGATGCTTCTTTATTTTCAGTCCTGTGACTATCTAAGGTTTGGTGCTTGAGTTTATTATATGCAGTTACTTCTCTTCAGTAAGAATCCTGCACGACAGCAGCTGCAGCAGGTGAAAATAAAAACACCAACTAACAGGTCTGGAGCCTATTGTATTTGCAGGGATGCCCCAATGAAGGAAGGAATGATGCATCTGACCCCATGTTCTCAGACGATTAATTTATTACTTTATAATACTATATTATATTTAAAAATACTATACTATATTAAACTAAAGAATGCAGAAAGGATACTTACAGAAGGCTAAAAAGATAATAATGAAAACTCATTACTTTCTCAAGTCCTGACACAGCTTGGCACTGATTGGCCAATGAGTTAACTCACATCAGAGTTTAATCAAACAATCACCTGTGGATAAACAATCTCCAAACACATTCCAAAGCAGCAAAACACAGGAGAAGCAAATGAGATATGAATTGTTTTCCTTTTTCTCTGAGGCTCCTCAGCTTCCCAGGAGAAAAATGCTGGGTGAAGGGATTTTTTCAGAGAATGTGAATGCCACAGGAGACTACCCCCTTTCAAAGGGAATTTCAAACCTCATGTCTGGATCTGTAAGCTCATCTATCAGTCACAGAATATTTCTGGCACTTTTGCTACAGCATTTCATTGAGTTTTGTGATGTGCACTTAAGAAAAATTAATGTCTGACCCAAAAAGTTGGTGACTGTGGTGTCTCCTGAAATGGTGTGGCACAACAAATGAAAATGAATGAATAGTGCTGTCAATGTAAGCTCAGATGTGATAATTAAAACTCCATGGTATGTACAATTCCCTGTTCCAGGGGAGGGAGAGAGGAGGTCTCTCTCTCTGGTGGCTGCAGAGCCCTGCTGTCAGCAGTCTGGATGAGGAGATATTTGATATTTGAAGAAGAGGTGGTGCACCCTTTCAGGTCACGTTTTTTCTTCAGACATGTGGTTATTAGTTAAAAGGTTGTTAGGAAACCACAGAGATGCCAGGCACAGGGCAGGTGCTTCATAGCAGGGCCACAATGTGTTTCAGAAGAGACACTGAGCATTTTACATTCCCTCCTTTTTCCAGCTGGTTGAAATTGTGCTAAATTGTGTTTTGAGTCTTCAGGAAAATACATATAAATCTGCTTTTCTACCTCTTTTAAATTATTCATCAGGGAGAACAATGAGTCAGATTGAGGCCATCAGCATCAACAAACAAAATAAAATACAAAATTAATATAGTACTTCTCAGTCTGTCAGGATTCATCTCAGGAACTTAGTGACATGCAGTAATACTAATTCCAGGAGATTCACAGTACACCAGAAAGGCTGAATTAAGTCCACGAAGCTAAGAGTATCCAAAATTACAATAATAAATATTGTTAAACCTCAGTGTTTTTAGAGACATGTAAAACATCAAGCTTCTGGATGTAAACCATCCACTTGGAATTAGAAACTGGGAAGATACCCAGGGGATAATAAGTCTTACTGTACTTTTTACAGCAGTAATCAAAACATAGAGGCATTGAAACATGGAGACTCCACGGGCTCATGAAAGCAGTATGAACATTTAAATTGACAATCACCCTGTTTCTAAGTGTTCTTATCTCTAAAATGAGCTAAATATGTGCCTGAGGAATTTCATCATTTGCATTGTTGCTCACCAACCTGAAGGAAATGAGAAAACAAAAAAATGCAACAAGTGTTTCTCCAAAAAGACATTTGATATTCTAACAGCGCTCTCTGTTTTCATTCCTTCTCTTTTGTTTTATTTTCAAGTTTTAACTAAGCAGCGTTCTTTTTCTTGGGTTTATTATTTAAATAAAAAGCCTGAGAGCTGAGATCAAGTAGCAAAAATATCATAGCTGATATTTATAAAGTTATACTGCACCGTGTTATTAACTATACAAAGGCCTGAGACAACAACAGATAATTGCATAACTGTTTTCTCTTTACATATTATTGATTATAAGTAATTGATACCAGAGCTCAAGATAAAATCAGATAGAAATTCAGTTTGTTATTGAGATCTTAGTATGCCCAAATCTGTACTATGAATTGATTCTATAACCAAAGTCCTGATTTAAGAATGTTCTTTAATTTTTTTTCTCTGTCCTTTCAATTTACCCAATTATACATTTACTGAGACTAAATTAATGAAAATATGTGACTGTGTCAGAGTGTTTTCTCCAGCACTGAGTGATCTGGGAATTTTGTCTTTTTTTTCAGAAGAAATACCAAAGAGCATTGAAAGAAAATGAGCAATTACAAAAAAAATAATTAAATATTACTTTAAGCTGAGTGTTTCTGAGAAAACTCAAAAATTATTAGTCACATGACATGCTAGATATTGCATAAGATCACATTAGGAGCTGTTTCTTCACCTCTCCTTCCCAGTTCACCAGTAAAGAGACAAGACAGAGCTCCCATTTATGGATAAAGAAAAGCAGCATGGAATGCAATACTTCCACTTCTTTGTAGAGTTTATGCAATATTCTTCTGGGGAGAAGAAAATAAAATAACTCTGTTTTCATGGAGCATCAGATACTTTAAATTATGGAGAAGCATTTTCTAAATTCCTGTGATTTACATTTTGACCAGTATACTTTGAGAAATCAGTACACCATCATCATGCAGATCAACCAGTGCAAGGAATTCATAAACAAGGACAAAAATAAAAGAAAATAGCACCAGCAACTGCAGCATCTCTGCATTGCAAGTCACAGAGATGCTTTTCTTGTGCAGAATGAGCATCAATATATCAGATAGAAATGGGCACCAGGAGTGACAATATTTGGGATTGCCTAGAAGCCAAAGAAAACAGAGACATGGCTCTTGACTTGCATACAAGATCTAACAGGATCCCAGATTTTCTGGCAACCAAAACAGTTCTTGGTTTGGTTTCAGGTCATAGCAGAATGATGGCAAAGAAGGTTATTTTTGTTCTTTGCTCTGGACAAAATTCTTCTATATTTGTTTAAAAATGGCCTGGATTTCCACAAGTGCTTAGAAACTTTTTCTAGGACTTTGAAGTAGCTCAAAATACTTTTTACAGGTTCTTGCACAGATACTGTGGCATTGGTTTTGACTTAGCTTAACATTTTAGTTTAATGCTTTAGACTATAAAATTATTCCTCCTTTATAGTCAGTTTGACTCCCAGCAGGGTTTAAGTGGGAGAAAAAAGCTTCTGGGAGGAAATAGAGAAATCAAGTGGATAAGCTTTAGCAGTTAAATGCTATTAAATAATGGATACCAGGGACAATGTTAAGATTTATTTTCTGCATAGGTATAGAAAGCAATGGATAAAAAAGCACTTGCAGGCAAGATAGATAAGCATGCAATTTCAGTTCTGGCAAACCTACACTGTGACAAAAACAAATTGTTTCAAGTTTGCTGTGCCTCAGTCTCCAGTTCAGAGCAGCTAGCCAGAGCCTCTTCCCTCCTAAGAAATCACAGTTCTCCTGAATCCTGGGTTTCCATGGTTATGTGAAAACACACATAGAATTTCTTCTATCAGGTAAAATACCTGGGAAGGCTCCTGATGATTATGCATGTTAAGAGGCCATTGATTAAATATTTATCTCTAAGAAAATATCTGTATGGCCATGCACAATTTCTGCTCACTCCAGTCTTTCGGTTGGGGTAAAACCAGCACAAAACCATTGGGCTGAAACAGCTTCTTGCAGGAGTAGCTGGCAAATTTTTAAATGTTGTTTCTTTTTGGGTGTCTGGTTTTTATTTTTGTGTTTGGTATTTTTTGGGATTTTTGTTTGTTTTGGTTTTTTTGGTTTTTTTTTTTTGCCTCTTCTAGCCTTTGCTTTACACTAATTCTTGTCATCCACAGGTGCCAGGGAAGAGAATAAAAATAGAATCAAATTGAGAGTCAGATAAATGAAATTACTTGTCTAAGGATCTTCACAATGATGCAGAGAGAAACTGAATACAAATCCTTGGTGTTATCTGCTGTCCAAAAGTGATTATATGACCACCTGATATTTCTCACTGTGTCATTCTTTTGCCTGGATTTAAGAGAACTGTTCGGTCCTCTGTAATCCTTGCCATTTTCCTGAAACATCCTCTCAAAATCTGTAGTTGAGGTCCCAACCTGCCTTTTTTTCACCTGTCTAGTGAGAGATTCAGCCCAGTAGGATCTGATCCCACGACAACCTTCAAAAGAAGCTCCTAATTGCATTGTCTGAGTAAACAGATGCACTGTCAAATGCTTAAGCTAAGATTACACACACAGCCCTATGTTCAGAGCCTCACTGTGCTCTGCAGCCTAATTGAAAAAATATTCTGAAATTCCCTCTGCATCCCAGTGAAATCTTTGTGGATCATGGACTGTCTGTCAGGTAGACATTAATTGAAAACATGGCAAATGTGTGATAGACATGGAACTTTCTCTCTCTGGTAAAAATGAGGCTATAGGATGGAAATTATGGTGTCTGCCTTGATGGCAGGCCCTTTGGATCAGAGGCTTAAAGGAAACCTGCAAAGTTAGGTCCTTTCAAAAGGGGATTTCCAAGGCAAATCTGTCACAAATGCACTGAAGTCTGTGACAAAGTACTTTTTGCTGGATGGAATTTTTGTGATGTTCAGGGGAAGCAAAAGTAATTTCTGAACCTGGCATGTGTTTGTCATCATTGTCTAAAAGGGGGGCTTTACTGGTAGGAAGAAGCAGAGCTTCACCCCCCTGTCTCTCTAGCATCCTCTGGAAGGGTTGCCCTGCTGGCTTTGGGGTTGAATAGAAGGGAGGCAAAGGGCTGTGATAATGAAATGTCCTTGTCCCCATGGTTAGAAGTGAGTACATACACTATTTTGTTTCCAGAGGAAATGCTCCTACTAATATCCTGCTGGCAGATTTTCTCCTGATTAGGATTCATTCTGTCCCCTAGAGATGCAATGTTTGTGATGTGTCCCCACGGGGAATGCAGAAATGCTGCATCAGAAGGGGCTCCTCGAGCAAAGATGTACCAGCTCTGAACTATACAATGCAGGCACCATTCTATTTTCTCTTTGCTGCCTATCACTTCTCAGAAAACAGCAGCCTACAGCTCTGAGCATCCTTTTGTAGAGACCAGTTCTGTCATTTCTATTGTTAGTGCAATTCTTTTAAGATAAAAAACCCCTTATGATTAAGGACCTTCAATGGCTATGCAGCATTATCATGCCCTCTAAATCAACAACTGCTGCTCAGAATATTCTCTTCCAGAGAAAAACAAAGCTGAACCCTCCTCCCCCAACTAAATCCCTCACAGGGGACATAACTTTGGAGTAAATTCATGTGGTGGTGTTCACAGGGGTCTTAGGATGAGGGAAGAGACAAGAATGTTGACTCCATGTTTCAGAAGGCTTGATTTATTATTTTATGATATATATTATATTAAAACTATAACAAAAGAATAGAAGAAAGGATTTCATCAGAAGGCAGGCTAAGAATAGAAAAGGAATGATAACAAAGGCTTGTGACTGACTGAGATAGTCCGGACAGCTGGACTGTGATTGGCCACTAATTAGAAACAACCACATGAGACCAATCACAGATGCACCTGTTGCATTCCGCAGCAGCAGATAATCATTGTTTGCATTTTGTTCCTGAGGTCTCTCAGCTTCTCAGGAGGCAAAATCCTAAGGAAAGGATTTTTCATAAAATATCATGGCTACAAATTCATTTGCAGAATCCCTGCTCTTATTTTTGCCTGGTTCCAGTCATTGAGTCAGGCTAGCAGTTGAGTATACAGGTATAACTGTTAAAATATAAAGAAAATGTTTTGGTTTTCTCTGGGGAGACAATGAAATATGGCACCACATTTATTCATGCTGTGCTTCTCAGGTTGGCTTGCTCAGTCTTCTAATCAGGTAGCTCTGGGTGATTTCTTCCACTGATGATTTTTTTCATCCAACTGTATAAAAAAAACCCAAAAAAACCCAAAGATGTTTTACAAATACCTAAAGAACACAAAGATTATTTATTTTCAGGTCATTTTGACTGCGCTTGACCCAGAATTGTGAGAGTTATAGGAAGGTCAGGAGAGTATTTCCAAACTTTGATTTCATAAATCATTGAAAATATTATTTTTTTACCAAAAATTCATGTTGAATGGCATTTATTTTTTTGTTTTCTGTTGATCATTAGTGTTCAGCTTTGAAGAATCAAGTCAGGGACACAAACATCAGCAGGCAGCTCAAGCAGCCAAACTTGTAACATAGGTACAGAAAAAATTGAAATAAACAATGAACTTCTCACAAAACAGCCAGAGACTGAATGCCTGTTTTTCATGCTAAAGTAAACTTAGAAAGGAAACCAAGATTAAAAGCTTGTAAAATAATATTATGCTAACTCCAGGAAGAATATTATTTATAAAGTTTCTGAATAGGTTTGCTTGATGATCCAGTCTACCCATTAGTGTGGCTAGGGTACTGCTAATTGACTCATGATAATTAATTTGTTCTTAAAGCATGAATAGTGCTATGGGTGCTTAGCAAACAATCCAGGTGGCTGTAAAGCCAGGAGACTTGCTGTGAGGAGACTTATGGTGTAATTATCTAATAGTAATACGTTCCAGGATCACAGTGGCAAAAATGAGCCATCTTTATCAGGCTCCATTTTAATCTTTCTGTAATAGAAAAAAAATTATAAAACTCTTTCTGCATTCTTCATGGCACCAATTTGGGAGCAACTGAGAGCATTGCTAGTCACTCCTCATAGCAATACTTGGTATATTGGAGCAGAGAAGGGAGAGCAAACATTCCCTGCTGCTAATGGGACATGGTGGTTTGGATGGGATGTGCAGGGGATGTGAGAAATGAAAATTCTGGGATGTGAGCTGAAAACTATGTCAGCCTCTCAAAAGAAGTTGGGGATGTGGAATGTTTTCTGGAAACTAAACCTCTACAAAACCTACTTTTCTACATTTGAGAAACCAAAACAAACCAAAAAACCCCGTGCATAGGTGTGGCCCTGTTTGGACCACCGCAGTTTTAATTTCCAGCTGATGTTGTTGCACTGACCTTAGGGCACATCTCCTCCTGGCCACTGCAGATTTCACAACCATGTGGACATATACATATTAAAAATGCTGGGGGACAAATGTGCCATCTGCATACATTAATCAAGAAGGATATTGTTTATTCATCTGGTGAATTACAGGGGAGAATTTATCCCTGATATTCTGAGTTACAGTGAGTACCTATGTGACATGTATATTTAGAAATCCATCTTTCTGCACTTCAGGCCAAGCCAAAAGAACCTTATTTTAGCAATATTCTCTACCTTGCAGCCCTGGGTAATCTTTCATGGCCCTTTTTTCCAGATGCTGAACTACAGCCTGCTAGCAAAGCATGTTGGCCACAGCTTTTCATAGGGCTTATTCTGAGAGACAGCCTCAGTGCTTGTGTCAGTGCTGTAGAACCCTGGTTTGCCACCCACAGTCTTTGGGAGAAGAGCAGAAGGCTGTCTAAGTCCTCTCCATGGATGTCAGTGGAGTAGAATGGCTCTTCTGAGAAAAGCAAGATGTATTCCAAGATCTGGATTTCCATGTCTTTGTACTTTTGGGGGTTATACCTTCCTTAAATCCATCCCCTCTTCCGCTACTAAATAAAACTTCTCTTCCCTCTCTCCCATTCTTGGTAATTTCTTAATCAAATTTTCATTTCTAAGCAGATTAAACATATTTTATATTAAAAACATAGATCTGAGCATGAGAAGAAACCCTGTTAAGGTGAACCCTGAACTTTGCTACTTCCTCCTGAATCAGCACAGTAGAACTGCTCAGTGCTGCATCTCCGTGCAATGTAAATCTGACCTAAAGCTGACTTGTTATCAGGTGTTTTCATTTTGGGCTGCAAGCTCACCTTCTGCTTCACAGCTTGTCAAACACCTGCTCAGACAGAGAAACATCTTCTATATGCCTTCAGGGTGGAACATTATTTACTGTTAGTGGGAAACTGCCAATCAATTCACTTCATTCCCAGAAAACCAACACCCGAACCCTTGTGGCAGCACCTACAGGATGCTCTTTAAGTGCCCAGTTTGCACAGGAATCCTTCTCTCTGGTGGCTGTCTGTGCCCACTGCTTATCTGCAGGCACACAGAGGCACTGGCTGCTGCTTTTCTGTTGTCCCTCCTGAGTGAAGAAGCTCAGCTGCAGGAGAAACACTTGAAAACTCTTGATTTCTGTTCTTCCAGACAACAGGGGTGGAATTTCACTTGACCTGCTCTGATGTATCACAGTAAGCACTGCATTATCCTCAACACTTTGCAGAATGTCCTGCTCTGAGATACCCAACACTCAGATGCTGGATAAACCACCTTCATCTTTATTTTCCTTACAAACAGAGCATGATATAACAATTTTTATTTATGTATCTGCATAATTAGAGATATTTATCTGTTAATGTTGAACTTTACAGCTAAAACAGTGTTCACCTGGACTTTATGAAGCCCCTTTGGAATTATAGATGTTGCTGAAGCTGTAGTGAGGTCTGACAGGCACGTTGTTTCTTTAGTTCTCAAACACTTTTACCTTGATAAGGATTTTCCAATCAGTGCCTTCCATTATCTTCCAAAAATGTTAATTGAAGACTTATTCACATCAAACACTTCTATCTTATCTGAAGGAGGTGTGTGGAACAGAGTTTCAGTACAATAGAAATACTAATATTCTGAGACTGTAATTATATTCACACTTCATGCACTGCTAGAATGACTTGCAAGTTAAAGTTATCAAAGGCTGCAGTTGTGTCTCTGGATTAGTGATGAAGAAGCACTTAATATCAGCAAGGAGATGGGAATGTCCCAAACTTTGAGACGGGGTTTCTATTATTTAGCAATATTTACAAAATATAAAGTCTTGCACTTTTCTCAGGAAATTAATATTCATCTGATATGGAGGGAAAATGGTTTTCTCAGGAATAAGATTCCTTTTCTTAAAGATCAAGAGAAAACAATTTTTGGACACCTTTTCTATTTCAGAAGGAAAAGAAAAGCAGGGATAAATTTTTACTCTAACATTGAAGGTTATCTGATGAAAGTTCTTTGGAGAGTTTTCTTGGTTGGTGCTGTTGGGTTCATGCTTTGATGGCCACAAGTTCTGAGCCTGCCCAGTCCCCAGCCAGCCTTGCTCATCCTCCTGACCCTCCAGCAGGGCAGGAGGGACCCAGCCCAGCCCCGCTGCGACTGCTGGGACATCTCCTGACTTCTCAGCTCTGAGGTTTGGGCAGCACAGAGCTGCAGAGCACCCATGCAGCAGCATGAGTGACACCATCTTCTGCACTAGTAAATGATAAATGCAGAAATGTAAATGATAAATGTAAAAGTAAATGATAAATGGCCTGAGTTTCTTGCTTTTTTTCATTGGTTTCAGAGTACATTGAAGTTATTTAGTTTTCTCTGTGATGGTCATTATTTGCTGTCTCACTGGGACAATGAAAATTGCCTGAGCTTCCCTGGACAGAAGGGAAATAGGAAGGGGATGCTCATCCTCGTTCTGCTTCACTCTTATTTCCTCAGATACAGCCAAAGTCTGACCATGTCCAGGGGCCAGAAAGTGATGCAGTGCGAAATTATTTGGAAGATAGGATGAAAATGCTATTGCTGTTGCAGCTATGATGAATATTCTAACTTAGGAATTGGTATTCCAGTTTCTCCTCTCTACAGAGATATGAGATACTTCCAAGGTGCCTTTGGGATGCAGGACATGGAAAAAGGGACTACAGGAGACTACATAAGACAGAACCTCTTGTTTTCAGTGGAGAAATAGAGCAACACTGAAGTTTGGTAAGTAAACTGTCAGTGGACCATTTTAAAAGTTGTTGCCAGAAAAGCCATGAAACACATATGAGCAGAATGTCACTGGGGAAGAGTCACAAAACTTTCTTGTTTCCTTCCCCCCAGCAGACTTTGCATGGAATGCAGATCTGCACTGCATGAATTTCCTGTGAGGTATGAGTTGTTATCCTACCAAAGAGTGTAGGAATCCCTTTATGACCTTAGTTTTATGAGTGTGACTGTGGAATTTTGGAAAGAGAAAAAATTAAAGTAGATACAGATCTTTGATTTTTATCGTCATGATTAAATAAGTAAGAGCTGGGAGAAAGTCAGGACTTTCAGAGCTCACTTAAAATAAGTTGCTGTTCCAGATGCCAGTCTGGAAAAGTGAAGCTGACAGAAATTACTGAAATGAAGCAATTGAGGGAGCTGTACTCATTAGCACTAATAATGAGTAGGATTATACTTAAAGGTAGTACTGGACTCACAGAGGTCAGCAACAGACCTCAGATTAACCTTAATGGGACAGAATCAAAGACATTAGTGATTCCTGCAGTTCTCTGTAATATTTCAAGTAGCAGCAGCAATATCTCTTGATTACTAATTATAAATTAGGGACATACAAAACTCTAATTAAATTGAAGTTGCTCATAGTGAAGAAGGGCTGCAATGATTAATTGATTAATTCAGGACTCCTCCTGCTGGGCAGGTATGACACAACCAGAAGCAAGGCAAACTCCAGTGAAATAAGCTATAAATTAAGATTTTTTTTGTTTACTTACCTTTCTGTAAAAAGCTTCCTCTGCAGCTAAAGGATATCATGTTTTAGGATGGTACCCTTACGCTTCTGCAGAAGGATGCCCTGGGTTAGTTTGCTGCTGAAGTTGGTACTTATTGATACACCTGTGTTTTTCAGGCACTGCCCTTTTTGTCTGAAGAGATGAGTTCAATAATGTGTGGGAAACAGCCTCGAGACTATTCAGTTCCCATCCTCTTTCCTGAGGATGCCAAAAAGCTGAAGGATGTGTCTGTATTTTTGTCGAGGATAAACCAACAACAAGCTTGTCCTAACAGTCAAAGGGAGCTCAGACACTTCTGGCTTCTGGCAATTGTTGACTTGAATTAGGTTCAACTCAGTGGCATGCCCTAAACACTCTTTGTCTCTTGGACAGTCATTTCATAATTATTTTTAATCCCTTCAAACAAACTTTATTGGGCAGGAAAATACATGTGCTTTTGGGGTTGCATAACTCTGAATTGAAATTGTTTAGGATTTTGAAATCAACAAATCATGGGCCTAGAGTTTTGATAAACACTTAAAGAAGAGAGAGACTTTTTAAAAAGAAATTTGCTCCCAAGTCTCTGATGCAAGAACTTGAGAATTAGTCTGAACTAATTTCTAAGGTCCAAAGCAGGAAGCATAGCTGCTGCTTTGATAACCAGAATTGCTTTCAAATCCATACTGCCTGCTACAAGAATAGCAGGAGGATGCAGCACAGAGCCAAGGGGTCACTCCTTGGAGAGTGTGCCCTAAAGCCAGCTGAGGAACAGGGAATGGGATGAAGGAGCAGCCCTGCACCGCTGATCTGCAGCTCCCTTTGACACAGCTTTGCTCTGAGGGTGCTTACAGCAATGTCACACACTTGTGAGGATAATGAACTACTGAAACATGCCTTTGCCTTGATCCACAGCACTTCCTTTTCGACACAGAGGAGAACTTAGGAGAAAAAGAATAATTATTTTCTTATCAAACAGTGTTTTTTATCTTCCTCTGAGGCAAAGATGATGTGGAGTAAAACACAAGTGTTGCCTTTGCTGCTCTCTGCTAATAGAGAGCAGCTTGTATCACTATCATGCTGCTGCTGAAACACAAGATGTGTTGAATTACAGAAGCAAACTTGTGAAAGAGGCTTCAGGGAAGGTCTAAAGCATGATGGAGTATTCTGTGAAGCTCTTTCCCAGCTGTTTGTCTAATCTTATAATTTATAGGCAGCTGGCAAATATTTCCATAGTTTTTGCAGTCAGCCAGCTCTGATGCTCCAGAAGTCATAAAGCTCTTAATAATGCTCATTCTGTTACAAATGGGAATAAATTCCTCTGAGTTCATCCTCCAAGAGCCTTCTTGGCTCACATGATCACCATTTATTGTAATACCTTATGTAATTAATTATCATATTGACTGCAAGAGCACACCTTCTCTTTTTCCTTTATAATCTCACTCCTCCAATTTTTTTAAACTCAAGTGAACTTTGCTTTTCTTGAAGTTATATTTTAGATACCATTTATTCTTATAGCTCTTCTCCAAAATCTTTGTTTTCCCCTCAGATATTGACATTTCAGTTTTTTTCTTTGAAATCTCAGGCCCTTAAATTTAGACTTTCTTTTTAAAAAAGAAGCAAAACTGAGACTGTCAGGAAACCAAACAATTCTAAGGGATTCAACTTCAAGAAAAATGCCAGATATCATGAAGTTAGTGATTAAAATTGCAAAAGCTGGCAGCATGACAATTGCAGGTGATGAATATGTATGCCAAGGCTTTCCAGACATAGTAATTAACAGATTGAGGTGCCTGAATGCTGCATGCAACCAATTTAGAAATGAGGGTAACTCTTCAGCTTTAGGCTTTGTTCTGTACTGAACATCCAAACACAGGAGGCACAGCTGAAACCCACAGAAAATTAATGACAGGGCAGACTGGTTTGAGCACCTTCAGCAGGTGTGGGCAATAGCTGCCCATTGGTAACAGGTGTTTCTAATTTAAAAAAGGCATTTTAAGATGTGGTTGAGCAGGGCTGTGGCTCTTTTCAGTAGAGTGTCTTCATGCTAGAGTCTTGTGGTGGCCAAAGAGTGCTGGCACCTGCGTGGGCATGCTATGTGTGCAAAAGCCACAGCCTGGACTCCTGAGCAGAAGCAGCTCCCTTCCCTTCACTGGATGTCTGCCCATTGCTTTTAGGTAAGCTGGAAATATGGTTACACCATATTTATTTTTTTGTATAATAAGAAGACAAGACAAAAAACAAAAGAGAATTGCAGTTTTTCTCACTTCTTTTCCCTTTGCACTTCTGTTGTACCAGCAGTGTTACAGATGCTTTTCTTTCATTTACAAAGTTCAAATACTTTTTTTTTCTTTTCTTCCTGACAGTATTCCTAACAATCATTTGCCTTATCACTTTTTCTCTTTGTGTTTAAAGCCATGGTCTGTGAATTTTCCTAGACCTTGTTTGTATCTGCCTTCACAACTTCCACTGGCAAGAAATTCCATAGCCAGTCTGCAAAGAAGTGATTATTTATTAGGCTGCTTAAACAAAGCTGGTGGATTCAGTTTGTCCCCCTTGTTATAGTGGATGGCGAATAACAGATCTGCAGGCACCACTCTTCTCTGAAAGAAAAAGAGATCTGATACTCTGGTACAAATCAAACATTTTAGCTTGACACTGTGTCAGGGAACAGAAGTGGAAGAAATAAGAAAAGTAGATTTTGTGGGATATTCTAGATTAATTAGTGTAAAGAAGGCACAGTTTAAATTCAGTCAGATAGGGATTTATGAGTGATAGCAGGAAACTATTCATAGAATTGTCAAGAGCAAATTATGTCAAACCAATCTTATTTTCTTCTACAATGTGGTTACAAGCCTTGTAGGTGAGAGAGAAACAGAAGATGACATGTGTCTTAAAGCTTTAAGCAAATCTCACATGAATTAAGAGGCAGAAATATGGTTTTGATGAAACTTTTACTGGGTGAGAGTAAAATGGGTGGAAAACCAAAGCTATACACAGAATAATCAGCGCTGAGCAAGGGCAGGAGAGGCAAGGGGCAGACACTGATTACCAAAAGCTCCCCCTGAACCACCACAATGAGAGAATTTTACTGTGTGGGTTGCACAGAGAGGCTGTGGAGTCTCCCTCACTAGAGACACTTCTAAACCATAATTTCAAAATCTTAAAAGTTTACACTCTGATTATTTTTGATGAGGAAGATTGATGGTGCAGTTGTGTTTGTCAACTCTCAAATTAGCAGTCTCACAGATCTTTTTCCTTTTGAAGGCACGTTAATATAAAGGCGAGAGGAAAACAGAAAAAAAAAAAAATCACCCAAACCCTACAGAGTCATATATTAGTCAGGCAAAGTCACAGAGAAGATTCAAACAGCTTGGTGTGTTTGATTGAAGAAATAAGATATGTAGATGAAAGAAGATCCAGAAGCTTTTGATCCCTTTTATATGTTCTTGCTTGGGGGTTGAGAATTTGGACATGAGAGTATGTCAGTGTACCTCTGTCTCTGTTTTAAGCAGAAATTCATTTCTGCAGCAGGAGCATTTGGGGAAAATGTCATCTGATATTTAGCATCAATATGGAGGCACATGGGATGTGTAAATATGCCAGATAAAGGCATGTTAGATTTTTCATCAGCTCTTCCACCAGAAGTTGCCTGCAAGGGTAGTCTGATGCTGTGAACAAATCAAGAAACTTATTTTCGTCTATGGCACTTGATAGTAAACTGAGGTTTGAGTGAAAGGTGTCTCCTTTTTAAGCCAAGAATGAAAAACCTCCCTGTGTCCTAGGTGGAAAAAGGGAAATCAAGTTAACCAGAAAGGTCATATGAAATTCCTCAGGGCCTCAAATTCATCTTCTGTGACACAGGTGCTTTCCTGTATTGGCTGGTAATTTGATAATATTTGCACAATACATGCATCGCACTTCATTACATTTTCTCAGCAAATACAATAAATTGTGTCTATTTTATGTTTTAAAATGTTCATATCTTTAATAACTTATGTAGTTTTTGGCTAACAGCTTGTGGATGTTGTAAAAAATAAAAATTTTTGGAAAAAAGTTGTTGTAAAAACAACTTGCAGGGGTTTAAAAAAATAGGGATAAAATATCAATTCTAGCACTCTTGAAAGAGGGAAATAATGCTTTGGCTCTTTCTTGTGTACTCTCACAAAGAATTACCTTAAAATCTCTGAGAATAGAAAAGGTACTCTTGAGTGCTGTCTGTGTCTGAACTGGGTGAGGAAAGGTCTCTAGTGAAAGGACTTGAACATATATTATTTCAAATATATGAGAGTAATCTGTTTTAGTTTAGAAAAGGGTTGAGTTCTCTGTGATCCCCTTTTAAGCAGATCTGTAATGTGCAAATCTGGCCCTGTCCCCAGAACTTTTCCTCTTGGCATATTGTACCTTATCCTAAAGAAGCATTAATTGAATATTGCTGTGCTTTTAACAGAAAGCAGCTTTCTTTTTCCTTGCTTTTCTTTTGCACAGCAGCGGCATAAATCTGAGCATACCTAGCTTTTCAGATTAACTAACAGCATCTTGGCAAAATCTGTTAAGTCATTAACTTGTTTAGGTAATAGTGCTATTATCTATTAATCTGCCCAAGCTCAAAGAAAGTGAGCTGCACAATCTCGAAGATTTATACATTAGGTTCCCTAGGTTGTTCCAATGAAAATTATCATAAATCACAGCCCTTGAGTATTTTCTTAACAATTGTTTAGCCAGTGCACGCTAATGAACTCTGCTCATTTATTTACCCAAAATACCTTACCAAGGGAAAAAGGAAGTGGCAGAGACAAAGCATCATGTTTTCAGGCCATCCTTAGAGATTTTCCAAAGTGCCAGCAGCTGCAGGTGTTCTTTGCATTAAATTGCATGCAGTTTATCCAAGGGGAATATCATTCTGTATCAATTGAAAAGAGCAAACAAGCCCCAGCCTGGGAATCTTGCCTCTGAGCTAACAATAATTCTTTCTCAGAAGCCCACTAAAGATTCCAGGTATTTTCCGTGATTTGTGCACCTTTTTTTTTTGAAACCCACACTTTCAGTCCAGAAAGATTTTAAAAAACCACATCTCTGGTGCTAAAAGCGTCTCTCCCTGAAAACCCTTCCCTGGCCCCCAGCTGATGTGGCAGGTGGGCATGCTGAGTGCCCACCCCCACAAGCATTCCAAGGATCTCTCTGAGCAGCCTTTGTGCTCCTTTGGCACCTGTCTGATGCCCTGAATGAGGGGGGAACCCCAGCAGTCGTTCCACAGGGATGGGAGAGGTTCCTGCTGCCATTGCCACCCCTGCTGTGCCTCTGTGGCTTTGCCATTTCTGCCAAAGTTGTGCCAAAATTTGCAACATACTGAAACCAGCTTGTGTTAAACTTTGGGATAATACCACCAAAAGTGTGAGCAACACAGTGGGTTGTAACAAAGCAAGAGTGAGCTGTAATGGGTATTTACAGAAGGAGGGGTGAGGTACTTGATTTTGCTGTCCCCTAACAGTGTCCATCATTTAAGAGCTTGCATTTTCTGGAATTACTGGTTTGTGGTTTCCCTCCAGTTGTCTGTTTACTGTAGTGTTTTGATTTGCTGATCATCCATAAAAATAACCTCACATCAACTCCCATATGCGGGCCCACGTGTGAAATTGCATTTTCTGAAGTGGGTGAAAATATTCCCCTGTTGCTAAATGGCAGACTACACTTGCCTGCTGACACTGGTATTGAAGAAATAAATAGAAGCAGGCCAGTAAGAATTATAGGTAAGATAATAGGTTTTTCACAGTGCATTACTAAAAGAGATTAGATTGGTTGCTGCACAGAACATTAATTCTGTAGCTATACCCTGAGCAGTGTACAAAGTTTAAATTGATTTATCCTGGGAGTAACCAAGAACAGTCACTTCATAGAATTTTTTTTCTTCCTTACGTATCAAATGATGCACCTCATAGCACTCATTTGTTGATTTATTATTCTACTTCTTTCCATACATGGGGCATAGTGCTATTGAGACTTCAGTCGGTTAACACCTGTCTGCCCTCCTTGGTTTCCATTGGGTCATGGTAGTGGGAATCCTTTGGAAGTGCTCTAAATCATGACTGCAGTTAGGGCTAAGTATGAGAAATGGATTAAGTCAGTGCCATTTGCAGAATAATATATTCAGAGGGTCTTTGAAGATGCATACACTTGATTTCAGTATCTCCAGAATGTTTGCTGTGCTAACAAGGTGTGTCCTTCCTTTTGAATTCTCCTGCTTCAGCTCCCAGCTCCTGACTACAGCTGCCCAGCAGGAGAGGAGCTTGCCATCACAGTGTCCTGTGCTGTTCTGTCTGCCTCACAAACTCCACACCAGCAAGATTTGTGTTGGAGTTCTTACCTCATGCTTCAGCTCTTGGAGTCTTTTCCCACCTTCCCCCTGCTGCCTCTCACTAATCTCTGCAAGCCTTCTCCCTTGTGCCTCTTCTAATAGCAGGTGTGGCCCATTCTCACAATTCTCTGCTCTTAAAGGGTTTCTGAGCTCTGCCTCTTACAGCTTGATGCAATACAATTGAGCCAGCAACTCTAATCCACTTCCATACAGAATCTTTCCTAATCTCCTCATTAGGATGCCCCAGTGCTGGCCTGGATGGAGCTCAGAGATAGCAGTACACTTTTGCTGCTGGAGAATACTCACTTTAGAAACTTCTAAAGCCTCTGGTTTTTGTATAAACTCAAAGTTTGTATTTCTTGTGTGGCTGGTGAAAAACAGATCAGAAAATTAAGATCCTACTTAGAAGAACAAGGTATAACTTTCCATTTCTTCATGTTCTTCTGGAGGAAAGTGTCAGCTCGGAGAGTGGAGGTTCAGGTTGTGATCCAGCACTGTGAGCAGCTGACGTGAGCTGCCTGTAAATTTCCTTGATTGTCTAAAGCAAGATGTCCAGCTCTGTGGCCTGGGCTGCCCTTTGTTTGTGGCTGCTCTGTGTTACCATAAAACCACTGCTTGATCCTTGTGCTCAGCATCGCAGCACAAGGAGGCAGCCAGGATGTTTTGGCTTGAAACTTGTATTTTAATTTTTAAAGAGCATCGATTGTCAGGATTTCAGAGGTGTCAGTGGGTGAAATAATGATCTGAGTGCTGAATGAGTCTGCCCAGGCAGGGAGAGCCGAGGTGAGGAGGACTCAGCAGGAGAGATCTTCCTGTGCTGGGAGAAAAACACCCACAGCCCCACTGCGTGGGATTTCCTGCAGGGGTAGGGACTTAACTCCATGCTGCCTGATGTTTAATTAAATAATGGAATGTGCTGCTGTGTTTGTGAATTTATATATATATTTTTTTTTACTATAGAACAACATATAAATATATGTATTTGCACGCTTAATAGTTACATATCTGTGTATACCTTTCCACAGTGATAGTTGGACTACTTTGTCAAATATATTCCCTAAGCAGAGACAGGCTCCATTTGACTTTGGATAGGGACAGAGGGTTAGGGAGATCCATATGATCATAAATATTTCTTCTGACTATTAGGTAAATGGTTGTCCTCTGTCAGTCTAGTGGGAATATCTAGAGTGATGCCAAAGAGAAGGTCTCAGCTTTTTTTGTCCTCCGTCCTGCAACAACTTTGGCAAGAAACAAAGCTCCTTTTGAAAACATTTTGTAGAAACAAAATTTAAAAAAAGTTTAGAAAGACATTAAATAATTTAGTGAAGTTAAGAGCTCTGAAATAAGCAAAAGCATTAGTAATAAATATATCTAGGTTCCTTGACAGTGTTTATTTAATGCTTTTCAGTATTTGATAAAAATGAATATTGATTAAATAATTAATAGCATTTATTAAGCACACATACTCAGGTTAATTAGATTGTATTATTTGAGTAAGGACTTAGATATTAAAAATTCAAGTCTTCTGCCAATAGCTGGCCTCACAAAGCATCACAGGGAAAGGGCCAGTTCCCCTATCTAAGCAACTCTATTGTTTTGAACACATCTTCAGCCCTAACATGTACAGCCTGAGGGATGGCAGAGAACATAAATGTTCCATCTCCACTGCAGGTCATGTATAAATTACAGTAGATGCTGCCATGGAGTGGAATTAGGTGGCAAATAAGACCATACAAACTGAATAATAATAAAAAGCTTGATTTTTCCCTATCCACACAGAAATGCTGGTTAATTCCTGGAAAAGGCAAAAGGCTAAGAATTGGACATTTTTGCTGCTAATGAAAAAATCTTGCAAAGGAGCACTATAATGAAACATAGCCATATAAATAAATTAGACTATTTAATAGTAATTTAGGGCATTTTCTAAATTTCCTAAAATAGTTTACTGGTACTATTCCCTAAAATGTCCCTGTGTCTTTCCTGTAGACCCCTAGCTCAGCTCTTGGGTGGGTACATACTCAGATGTATTGTAGCATGATGGGACAAATGCCAGTTGCTTCTTCTGCAGTGTCTGGTGTGAATCTGTCCTCACAGGAAGAGAAACCAGCTCTGTTTTATGCAGTGGTACCAAAAAAAAAAAAAAATCAGGACTTTGCCTTGTACCCCAGGGCTTTCCTTGATGGGTGATGAGTGCACCAGGCATTATGCAACATCAGTGCAGTGCTTAAAAGACAGCACTTCCCAAGTGGAGCTCCTGTTCCACTGGTAACAGCCAGAATTCCCACTTGGAACTTCCCCTGCTGTTCCCACAATCTCCCCCTAGTTCTTCTCCTTCCTGTGATTTTAGGTGAAGAAAAGGGTTTTCAACAGGACGCTCATTCCCTGGTGTGTCAGGAGTAAAGGTAGGGCTACACTCTCATGCAGATTGTTGTGTCCCTCTGGAATCTGTCTGGGAAACAGCTGAAACCACAGGAACTTGTGAGCTACAGACATTCAGAAAAAGGTTCAGAGGAAGCAGAAATGAAATAGATAGGTTGGGCTATGGTAAGGAAGAGTAGAGCACATTTCAACCACAAGCAGCTTCTCCCAGAGCCCTTTCCAAGTTTTCTGTACTTAGATAGGTGATTAAAAAATAAATAATCTCCCTTTCCTCCTGCAAGTTTGACAGCTTTGGGGACAGGGGATTGGGTTTGAACTGATACAGATGTGTGCATCTGGCACCTCACTTCTTCTATTTCCTTTGTTCTTAATGTCTCTGACACCTTCAAAGCCACACCCTTGAGGCAGATCAAATTTTGATGCTTTGTTTGAATGCTGCATATTATTATTCAATACTGGCACGACAAAGTATGTGAAAGTCTTTTTCCAAAATTCATTTAAATGCATGTATGTAGGGAAAATATATGCAATAGAACATGCAAGTCCTGACCCTCATGCAGATGGTCTAATGCAGCTTCCAAGGCCATGTAGATGAAGTTTTAAAAATTAAATTAGACCCATGGCATACAACTCAATGTCAAAAATGGTACCTATGTGTGCTTACTTTAAGTGAATATTTTTATACACCCCAGCATTTTAAGTGTCCCTCCCTTAACCTGGACAACCTGTGGATGTTTGTACAGAGAAAAAGGACAGATTTGGCTGTGCTGTTGCTGCAAGCAGTTGACACTGCTCCTTCTGTAGTCCTGCTGAGTACTCTGCCTTAGCACCTTGAATGATGCAATCACTCCTATCAAAATGATTATATCATCCTCTCTCAGCACAAGCATCTCACCCTCATGAAAATCTGGACTCTCATGACCTGGAGGAGCTTTACATCATTCAAACTGCAAAGAGCACCCCTCCCCACTGGTGTGTGAGTGGCTCTGGCATTATAACCAGTGCCAAGATCCTTTCTTTTGGGATCCCTTTTTGGTAGAAACAGAGAGACCAGGAACAGCGCTTTCAGGTCTGCAGGAGTCATGGCCATGGCAGAGACATTGAGACCAGTCTAAATAAAACAAATCCCCATTAGCAGCACACCAGGGTTGTGCAGACCTTTGTCCAGCACAGACCCTTCTCAATGTGAGCCAGGGAGGGAAGGATTTTTGCCTTCCCACTTTGCTCTTTTTGACATTTCCACCTCTCAGTCTCTGCTAAGTTTTCTGTCTGCCATTATTGACTGCCAACTTTCTTTGGGCTAGGTTAATAAGAGGGTTGTTTTTCTGACCAGGGTTTCTATTTATTCTTAGTCTTGTTTGATTGGTTTTTATTATATTACACATACTTGAGGAAAGCTGACCTTGATTAGTTCAAATTGTTTTGCAAATTTAATTTGTTTCAAGTATTTTTGACTGAGTCCCTCTAAACAAAATGAGGGTGTTTCATTTTAATTTGACTAGCCTACAAAACCCCTTAAATATATGAAAATTTGCTCAATGTTACTTTTATTTCTTTCATGTGTTCAAACCTGTATTCTTCCAGGTTGTGTGGGGGGTTTTTTCTTTTTTTTTTTTTTCTGGTAATGGTTTTATTTGTTTTGAGTTTTAATTATTTGTCATAAACCTGTTCTACCTTTTTAAATAGACTGCTGAAAGTAATTTTTCGCATATTTCACTCTGATGTTTCCACAATCATAATCTCACACTTGATTTATGTCACCTAGGTTTGATTAAAAAAAAAATTCATGTAATATGATTTGTTTTTCATATCCTGACTGAATCAGTGTGTCTTGGGAATAAGCCTCCCCTGTGACTGTGAAATACATTTTTATCAGACATACTTATTATCAGTGTTGCTGCTTCTGCAGTTATTGAATTAGAAGCATCCTGAAACTGAATCTAAAAGAGATGGGATGCAGCTAAACAAAGCTGTGTAAAAATCTTAAATATTTGTAATCTGCTGGTTATCTGTTTCAGCAGAACACATAAATCAGCTCTAAACCAGTTTATTGCCAAAGATAAGCTTGCCTCAATGCAGTTTAAAGATAAGTTTTCTCTTGGTTTCTACTATGTCCTTGCCTTGTATATACAGAGTATTGTTGGAGTTAGAGATATATTCCCCTGTGGAGAAAATCAGCTGCTTGTCATTCACTCCAACTCTGGCTGCTTCATCCTGTCTGATAAATATATATATATATACATAAACATAGATACTTATACATGTGTCTGTAATAAAAGAAGAATTACACCTTGAATTAATTGCAAAGATGCTTAATATTTTTCTTCTACATGCTTCATATGCTGATTAGAATATTGACATTTGTAGGTCATCTCTTTCATGTAGAATAGAATTCTATAGATAGAATAGATATCAGGTGCAACTCAAAATTCTGAACCTAAACTCTCCTGGGTGGAGTTAATCCTAGGGTCAAGAGAAACTCTATTAATCCCTCATCCCTTCTGTTGTCTGTGGTTTTGGGTTTGTTTGTGGTTTTGCTGGGGAATTTTTATGGGGGGAGGCAAAGGATGGGATGGTGGAAAAGGATTCTCTGACTTGTAATACATGAAATTCTAGTAGGCTATTCTGTTCCTTGAGCCTCATGAAGTTCCATGTGCGTATGTTAATCCTATTTGCAGGATGCTTCTACTGTGTATTTCTTTTACAATAGCGTGAATAATTTAAGTCATAATTTATGATTAACTTCCTCATAAATTACAGCATAGAGTTTGCAATGAAAAACGTTTATGCAAATAATGGAAGCTAGATTTTCAGTAATGCTGATGACAATACATCTTATTCTTGGTGATCATCAAATATCTGTTAGCTATTAAGACTTAGGCAGCGTTAATTAGCAGATCCTATGAATCTCAGCTGGAAGCATGATGCAGTCAGTAAAAAGTGGCTGCTAAAGTTCAGTGGGAGAGAGGGAGGCATGGAGGGAAAGCACAGGACTCCTGGTTCCTAACCAGGTGTCTGCTCTCTTCACTCTTCTAGAAATGACTGCCTTTGGTTAAGTAATCACTTATCAGAGAAAGTTAAAAGAAAAGCAAAAACCTGGGGTGATCACTGACCAGTGGTAATACTGCCCACTGTTGTAAATACAGTGTGGGGAAAGGGAAGGGGCTGCTGCCTCCCATGTTCAGCTCCACAAAAATCCTCCACCTGGTCTTGTATCCATGGGGTTCCCAGACAAAGGAAGGAATGATGGATCTGACTCCATGTTCTTGAAGGCTAATTTATTATTTTATGGTGCTATATTATATTATAGAATGCTATGCTAAACTATGCTAAAGAATACAGAAAGGATAATTACAGAAGGCTAAAAAGATAATAAGGAAAACTTGTGACTCCTTCCAGAGTCCCGACACAGCTCAGCACTGATTGGTCATTAAGTCAAAGCAATTCACATGAAACCAATGAACAACCACCTGTTGGTAAACAATGTCCAAACACATTCCAAAGCAGTGAAACACAGGAGAAACAAATCAGGCCATTATTGTTTCCCTTTTTCTCTGAGGCTTCTCAGCTTCCCAGGAGCAAAATCCTGGAAAAAGAGATTTTTCCCAAAAATATGACAGTGACAACTTGGAGCAGGGAAGAACTCTCAGAGGTTGTGCTCATTCAGATTTGAGGCATTTCCTTTTGATTCTGCCTCTGTGCACATGGATTGAAGCTGGCACTTCCAGCCACTGCACCACTATCTATTATTCACACTCAAATATCAGGGAGCTCAAGTGGATCAGGAGTCCTGTGGATTTAGTAAAGTACAAACACAACATGTGCTGCAGTCCGTGAAAAAAAGCAGCTGCACTGAGCTGAGCAAAATGGGCAAAAAGCAGAGAGACAGAGAAAGGACCTGGAGCCTTTGGTGTGATGGCTAGCAATGACTGCATTGAGGAATGAAAGGAGAGAAGGAGGGAATTGAAAAGAAGGAAAAAAGTACAGCAGAGGAATGGGGAAAGCAGTGTATATTGAGAAGAGATTGGATGCAGGGAACTGAGAATATAGGGAAAAATTTTAGACCTCCAAACTTGTTATTGCTTAGTAGTCTGGAAAGGAAAAATAAATGTGTTCTTTGGTTTTAGAATAGAATAGGTTTAAGAACTCAGAATTTGAAAGAGACACTTGACCCAAACATGGATGTTTCTCATCTGTAAACACAGCACCTTTATTTGGAAGAAATTTCCTGCATTTGGTACATTGAGGTTAAATTATATTCTTATGTTCACTTTCAGAAACATGCCAATTCTGTGGCTTGTTTTTGCCATAGTTGCTTCACAGCTTGGATGCTCTTTTTCTAGGATTTTTGTGTAACTGTATCTTGCTCCATCCAATAGTTCCAGCATTTCTTCCTCCCCCTTTCTGGAGGGCATTCTCCCCTTTGGAAAACCTTCCACAGATTCCACAACTCTCTCTCCCCTTTCACCTACTTAATTAAAGGAGTGACTGTTTTGTGTTTGCTAGTGAATGCAGCACAGCTGAGTCCACACAGAATTTTAACAGACATATCAAATGTCTCTTCTGCTTGTCATCACATGAAAGTTCTCTATGTGTCATTCATATGCATATTTATACATAAATGCCCATAAGTTTGCACTTCTGTTGTCTCAGTGTATGGAAATGATGAGTTTTATTCTCTGTGTTGAGACTCAAATGATAGAAGAAATTTTCTTTAATTTTTTTGCTAACTCCTCTTTTGAAAAAAACACTTTGAAATGTTTGCAGAATCTCTAGATCCTTGCTAAGGTACTTTTGATTTATAATTTCAAATAGAATTCAGAAATGAAAGAGTGCCCCTCCACAGCCAGACCTTAGTGAGGCACATTGCATTTTACATCTTCAAGTAACTTGTCTCTTCCTTGGTCTCTCTCTGCTCTTTTATTCCCTTTTATGTTGGTGGCCAGTATGGAAAATACTGAGATTCATTACTACTTTTTAAGGAGGAAGGATATAAAAAGAAAAAAGTGTACTAGTTGGCTTGCAGTTGAGACCTGGCTACTGCAGATCCTGAGATGTCTATAAAAAAAGAAATTAATTTGGTTACTTCATTTGTTTCAAATTGTTTGCACTTTCATTAGGTGTTGTCAAGCCTTGCACTGATTTTAGACAACTGAAAATTATGATTCCAAAGCAAAAAGCTATTCAAATAAATCAACATTTCTACATTGTAAAGTGTACATTCTTTAGTTCAGCAAGTCTACAGCAGATTATTTATTCTAATATTCTGGCCTCTGTAGGCTTAAGAGAGAATTCCAGACATCACATTAAACCTGCCTCATCATTTTCTTGTAGCTGATTTTAATTTTCCATCGCTATTCTAAGGAGAAAGAACATTTTGTTCTTGAGAAATTGTGGACAGAATAGTTGAAATTTATTAGGAAGAACAAAAAAAATTAATCCTCCTTTTATGTATTTTATGTTCCAAAGAAGATGTATTCCCTTGGTAGCATTAGAAAAACTTTTTAACTGCTTAAACCACTGTATCTTTCTTTTGCCATCAGAAGTACAACCTGGTTATTTTAGGATGTAAGAAATATTTTTTGAGGGAACAGTTTCTAAGCTCTGAAAAGACATTTATTTTTCAGTGAAAAATCTAAATTTAAAAAGCCCTCAAACCCTCTTTCATGCTGCTCCCACAACATAGTTTAGATCCATGACTGAAGCAATCTCAGTGCCAAATTCTTCTTTCTCTTTGATGTTTTTCCTAGAGATTTTTAATATTTTATTCTGCATTTCTTTTTCCTACTCTCCCTATCCCACAAAAACAATTGTACAGAATAAAATTTCAAAGCTGTGCTTCTGGAAGCTGATACTGTTATCAGCTGATGGTCAGCCTCAGATCCCATCTGAACACTTATAAAACAGCCTTGAACATTTGTTAACATTGTTCTTGAAGAGAGAGAATCTCTTGTTATCCCTTTTCCTGTATTTTCTCTTTAGAAATTGTTGTATAATAAAGTTGCATATGGATGTGATAAAACCTACAGTGGGGTAATCACCCCTTCCTTTTAAAGCAGTTCCAGAGAGCAATTGCATCTTTCATATCCTTATGCCTTGCTGCATAAATGGAAGGAATGCAGATAATAAATAGTTCCCATGAGAAAATGCCTTTTTCACTCACTGCCTTCCTCAGAAAAGCCAGGTTTTCACAGTCTTCAGTGCCACAAGAAACTTTGGATAAAGCACTTGCATGAAAGCACCCAAATTTCCAATTTATAGGTGTGATAACCAAGGATTAAGCAATCAGCAAGCTGAAGACAGCAGCAAATTACCTTTCCACTTCTATTGTTTTTAAATTTGTTTTGAAAAGATTAACTGAAGTCATAAAACAAATCTTCTTGAAATGTTTTTATTTTTCTGCCTATGAGAGAGCTCACATCAATTGAGAGAAATATTATTTTTTAATAGTGTCCATCCTGGGATGCATTGAATTCAGGAACCAAGTAGGAAAACTTTCTGGGCTGCCTTTAACCTAAGCCAGTGATGCAGAGCTGAAAGATTTTGAGCACTGCCACCTTCTAACCCAAGCCTTCTGCAGACAGGTATTTTTTTTTCCAGTAATTTCTTGTCCATGAGGAAAAAAAAAAAAGTCAAAAAAGAGAATGACCAGGCTTGCTGTAAGTTTAATATTTTGGGCAGTTGTTCACAGCTCTGTTAGTGCTTGCAGAATTCATTCATAAGTGTGAAAAAAATCTTGTAAGTAGTCAGGGGCACCTGGACCACTGTTGTATTGGGGCTGTTTTTAAAGAAAAATGGGGTTATAGCTTTTTTCATGTAAACTCAAGATGATGATAAGCAACCATTATCAGTATTGGATTTTGTTTTTTAAAAAAACAAGTATTCAGCATGAATAGAAAATGAAATTACACTGACCAAGATAAACATGTAGGTGCTTCTAGTCCAAGCATAAACTGATCAGAAGCTGTATCAGCTGTGCTCTTGGTTCAGCAAGGAGTAATTAGTGGCTTCCTGAGATTTTGAGCTTCCTTTGAAACCCTGGTCATTATGTACCATTGGAGACAGCAAACTACCCCAGGTGGCCTCAACCAGCCCCACTAGGGAAGCACACAGGGGTTTTGTGCTTTGCTCAGTTCACATTATTCAAGGCTAATTGGCTATTCTGCCTCTTAAAGCTATTTTTAAGCTTGCTTTTTCACTGGACACTACACAGATTTTGGATTTTCTGATTTAAATGTCAGCGACAGATTAAAAATGCTGGGTTTATAATATTAGTTTCAGACTGTGCTTTAGCTCCTGCATACAGTAGTACCAATTATTGGTCCCCCTCTGTGATGTTCTCTCTTTCTCATAAGATATTACCTCTTTGACAGGTTAATTTGTTCAGTCATCCAGTTGGATGAATTTATTTGGTTCTGCCAGGGAGGGCCGGGTGGGAGGGCTGCACATGCTCAGCTGGAACAGAGAGCTGCCCATGGAGGCTGCTGAGGCTTCTGTCACAAGAGGGTGATGAGCAAAAATGTGGAGTTTTTTCTGAGTCAGTTTTCATCCAACTGGACATCTAAGTGACTTCTGCTTTTCTCTGCTCACAATGGCTGTAAAGCCAGGCACAATGAACCTTGAAGCCAAATACAAGCCAAGATTTTTCATTTTACAAATATTTCTTCTGGAGGCTTATTTCTCCAAGGACCTGCTGAGACATGAAAGGCAGCTCACTCTGATTTATTCCATCTTCCTTGCTTTTGTGTTCTCCTGGTTCTGCTGTCATGAGACAAGAGGCAGCAAAATGTCTGTTTTCCTTGCCAGAAGTGGTTTTGTTTAACTGGAAGAGTAGCTGGTAGTTTGTGCCTAGAAAGCACCATGCTGCTCTTTATGTGTGTGCAGGAAACAGAATCTCCTGGTAAAAAGTGGAATGGAGTTTGCTCTCTCATGTAGGAGGATGTATTGGATGACCACTTTGCAATGAGTATTTTCTCACTTAGAGTACAAATGCTCCTTGTTCTTGATGTGAAAATCCAGGTGGGAAGTCTCTGCAGACAATCAGGATGTGTTCTGGTGAAAGTAAGAGCAAGCAATAGCTTTGTCTTGTCTCATTTATTTAGAGTTGAGTAAATCTTAGGTTATTTATATAACCCAGAATCTTAGGTTACGAGTGACAGAATAAGAAAGCATCTTTGCTCACAGAAACCAAGGTAATATTGGCTGGGTTGTCTGGCTGAAAAAGAAATTGTGTCGAGTGAAGGGAGCAGCCTCAGCCAAAGCAGTTCCTGCAGGGAGGATTGTCCCTTTGCAGTGAGTTTAACAGAATCAGCACATTGTAAACCTTGAGAGCACATCCAGGGGACTGCTCTTCCTCACCTGTCCTTCCTCAGTAAAGCAGAATATCACTGAGGAGTAGCACCACTGTCACAGTCATATTTTCTGAAAAATCCCTTCGCCCAGGATTTTCTCCTAGGAAGCTGAGAAGCTTAAGAGGAAAAGGAAAACAAATCCTTATCTCATTTGCTTCTCTTGTGTTGTGCTCACATGTGGAATGTGTTTGGAGATTGTTTATCCAACTGGTGGTTGTTTCATTGGTTTCTGCTGTGGGTTGTTTTCACTCATTGGCCAATTGGGGCCAAGCTGTGTCAGGACTCGAAAGAGAGCAATGATTTTTCATTTTTATCTTTTTAGCCTTCTGCAAGTATCCTTTCTGTATTCTTTAGTATAGTTTAGTATAGTATTCTCTAATATAATATATTAGAGAATACTAAATTAGCCTTCTAAGAACATGGAGTCAGATCCATCATTCCTTCCTTTGTCTGGAAACCCCGCAAATACAATACACCACTAATAAAAATATTGATTACCTTTTGGTGCCATTTTTTAATATGTAAGGATGTAAAACAAAAAAAAATAATTCTTCCTTTTGCAAATTTCAATCAGTATATCTGGACCAAGTGGTGGTTCGAAGGTTTGCCCCAGCTTAGGTGGCCAGGAATACATAATTATGTGTCTTTAGATCCAGCATTCTTGAGCTGTGAACATAATTACAGAATCAATTATATAGACTCAATTAGCTCTTCATCTCAAGCTATATGTCAGATTGTATCTTATCCAAGAGATGTTATGAGAAGGTAGAATGTAACCAAAGTCCTGGAAATGACATCTGCAGACATCTGGAGAGGCCTGAAGAGCTGCTGTACATTGATGGCTCTGACAAAGTGTGCTCAGGCAGGGAGCTTGTCAACCAAAAGTAAAATCTAAATGCTTAGAGCTGGAAATAGTGAATGAGCTGCTTGAATGAGTAGGAGAGCATCCTGAGAGCTGGACATTGCTCTCTAGAAGGAAAAAATATGATCATTTAAGGGAACCCAGAAGGAAGGTAACTATGCATCTGAAAATCAAATTAAATCAGAGGATGTTAAAAGATGGACAACAAAATAGAATAGAGGAGGTTTTTTTCTTCCCTTTTTAATGCCATAATCCTTATGAAGCATACTGGAGGAAAGAAACAAGGTTTGAACCTTGGTGGCATTGATCTGAGGGGCCTTACAGCTTAGGAGGAGTTATAACATCAGAAATTAAGATTTAAAATAAGTCAAATATGAGAAGATAGATAGTATATTTATTCTACTGTAAGACTGTGCTCTCTCTCTGCATTAAAAAGTCCAGAATCTGATGATTTCCAGAAGCTGGATGAATAATGGGTTTCCAGAAAAGACTGGAGATATATTATGCTTATATTTGCATCAGGACAAAACAAAAGGCAAGATGTTATTTATTTCTCTCAGCTTTTTGAAGTACAGCAGAAGTTACATTATTAAGAGCTGTTTTCTCAGTTCAGTATCAGATCTGAGCATTATATTAATTTATGTGATAAAGTAATTCCTGCAGAACAGTATCTGATCTTCAACTTGGAGTTGATGAAACATCCTCCAGTACAGCTCTCTTTTTTCACACCAGCAGACTTGGAATGAATAAAATTAGAACTCTAATTAAAATTTTGTAAAGGTTGCACAATTTTCTGTTAACAAGATCATTTGTTGAGTATTTTTCCCACATCTAATGCAGTGTTCTCCAACTTTTCTCCCCTACTTTTCCTCAGGGAAAGTACAGCAATCTATCAGGAACAAGCAGCTTGTGTTTAAAGAATACTGAAATGTTTATCGGTCATTTTACAAAGGGTGTAATCAATATTTATTCCAGTCACAATTAATATTCTGCAAACACAGGGCACATCATGTCCTTCTGAATCCAAGCGGACTTTCTTTGTGCTGATAAAATTTTATAAACTGTTAGTTTAGCTGGCTAATTATAAAAGTAACAAATCAAGCTATGGATAGGAACTGGTTTCCTGGTAGGACAAACTTAGATGCTCACTAGGAGAGAGACAGCAACAACAGTGAATATATTCAACAACAATTACTCAGCTAAGTAAAGAAACTGTCTTTCTACAGTCAATAACCCCAAACAAACCAAACCCAACACCTTCAGTGAAAGAGTCTCTAAGAGTTTTTGGATTTCAGGAGGAATAGGAATTTTTTTTTATTAAAGGAAACATTTCACAAAAAAACCATGGCACCTTTGATAATAGAATGTTTTTTCATTTGTGTTTCACTGACCTCAGAGGATCAAATTCTATTCATAAAGCAGTTTACAGAACACATTTGGACCCCATCACTAATATTAAATTAATCACAAAATGAAATTATTTAGCCACAAAACAGTTTTGTCTTGGGTGAGGCAGATTGTGATTCTGATCTCATTTACAATGGTTTTACATCAGTGTAATTTGATTTCACTGAAGCTTATGCTGTATAAAAGAGGAGAGAACATGGCTCATATTTTCTGAGTGGTCATAAATTGCACACAATTGCAAAAAGAGGAATTTCTACTCCGGGAAGAAATCCATGCAAATGTATTTTGCTAAAAAATTTGGCAGCCTTTTTGGAGTGTGCTATTTATATTTTTTTAAATAAGCTTAGCTCCAGTCAGAAAACATGCCACATTTCCAGTGCAAATGACCGCAGCTCAGTCAGGAGATTGAGTTTTGCTAAGGTTGCTTAGGAGAAAATGGAAAAAAATAATCTAGAGAGTTTCTGAAAGAGGAACATTTTAATTAAATAATGCTACACTGAAGTATTTTTATTTGTTCAGTCCAGAACTACTGAGCTGTTTATCAACAGTCAGGATAGAAGAGCAAGATGGAAGAGGATTCCCAGGTTGTTGCAGATCATCTTTGTGTTTAGGACCAGTTAAAATTATTTGCACAAGACAGAAAAGAATGGTTATGATTCTGTGTTGCATTTCCCCTCAAACGTGCTGTCACATTTTATCTTGCTCTAGCTATGTTTTAGCCAATTTTTGGTTCTAGGAGCTTTTTTCTATTTGACTTTTTAAGCAGAAGACATAAAGCACTTCTGAGAAATCTGTTGTGGCTCTCCTAGGAAAGCCTCCCACCCACAGAACACAAGTGGCTGCTTGGCTCCCTTGCAGGGAGGGCTGGAAGTTGCAGTGTGCTTTAAAGACGTCCAAAAGAGCACAGCCTTGTCTCCTCCCTTTCTCCTCTCCTCTCTTGGAGAACAGGAATTTCCTCTTGAGGGCTTGTCAGCTGAGCACACACCTCTCTGAATTGTGCAGCAGGGTACCCTCTGACCTCTCCTGCCTGTGTGCGTGCTACACTCACTGGGATCTGGGTTAAATTTTAAGGGGGAAAAAGAGGAATGAAAGGAAAAAAGAGAAAATATTTTGACCAGCAGGAAAGAAATTCAGTCTTTTCTGGAAATTCTTTTCCTGTGTAAGGGAATAAGAGCTGCTAAATGTGACTGTGGCTTGGCTGTGGTTTGGCTGTGGTTTTTTTCTTTGGGAACACTGCACAGGAAATTGGTGCCTCCCATGTAGCCCCACATCCCCTGTCACCTGCACAGCTCAGTGCCTGTCCCTCCAGCCACCACAGGGGACTCAGAGAAGAAAAGGCTTTCAGATCACTGCAGTTACATGCACCAATCTGTGATCACCTCTTTTCAATGTCCCCAGCTGATTGCGTTCGGAAATTCTGCTTATCACTCCCTTACCTGCCCAAACCTTCACCCCAGCACCTGAAGGAGCAGCTGGACAGCACTGGCTGTCACACGGATGTCCCCTTTCCCTGCCAGCACCTTATTCACCACTGAGAGTTTCTCTCCAGGAGTAAGCCTCAAATTCTCTGCTGGTTCTGACCTGAAACCTCCAATGAGCAGATTCATGTCCCTGACAGGGAGCAGAGGATAAATTCACCAATGTGCTCAGCTGCAGCTGTAGTGGGTGTAAAAGATTTAGGGTTCGTTCTTATTCTGAGTGTACTTCAAAAGAATTGTGACAAGGTGTAGCTCCTGCTGTTGTCTGGCACAAATTGTTCTGGGATCAATGGATTGCTTATGCACATGGCGAATATTTCCTGAATTGGCAATTTCATTACAAATGTAATGACAGACAACAGTAAAAAGCATGGGGTTTGATGTAAGAGTTCTCTTTGTAAATTTGGAATAATCTAGACTTAGAAGAAACTGCCTATTCAGTGAAAACATTCAGATGTGACTCAGATCAACAATGGACATTGCAGAAGAGTTTCCTTTTGCACCAAGCAAGCAGAAAGTAAAAAAAAGAACAGATGATTGTTCTGATGAAAAGTGAAAGGAGTCTATCAGTTTATAAGTCACCTTTTTCTTTGATAGACTAGAACAACATTTTTGGGGAAAAAAAAAGACCCTACAAAGGGATTTAGGGCCCCAGCCTGGCAAAGTTTTAATGTGTTCATAAACTTCATTTGTAAATAATTGGTTATAGTTATGTGAGTTTGTGCTTCCCTATAATTTTTGTTACATTATCTGCATTTTGCAGGAAGTGGATGTAATGCTTAACAATTGTAAGAATGTTTAAAGAGAAATTAAGGGCGAATTATTTTTAAAATACAGGTGAAACAAAAGAAGTATCCTAAGCACAACTTATACTTTAAGATTCTACTCTACATAAAGGTAATAAAATGAGAGATTTTTTTAAAAAAAGAAAAAATAAAGGAAATTTTTCTGAAGAGGAAAATAATTTCTAACAGCTCTTCACTTGGAAGAACAGCCTACAAACCCTTAGTGTAGAAAGGAGATTGGGAAATATCAAGAACCAAACTGTATCAGAGCCTGTTGTATGCTACAAAAGAAGCCCTGGCTTTGGGGTTTGTGGCCAAAAACCAAAAGAGTAAGGCTTAGGGGTGAACTAATGAGAGCCCGCATTAGTCCTCAAGGGAGCCTACAAGAAAGATGGAGAGGGGCTTTTTTAAGGATCTGGAGTGACAGAACAAGGGGAAATGACTTCCTGCTGAAGAGACTTGGTTTAGATTAGATGTTGGGAAGAATTTCTTTGCTTTGGGGTGGTGAGACACTGGCACAGGCTGCCCAGAGAAGCTGTGGCTGCCCCATCCCTGGAAGTGTTCAAAGCCAGGTTGGATGGAGCTCTGAGTAACGTGGGATAGTGAAAGATGCCCATATCCATGGTGTTGGAGGGTTGGGTGATTTTTAAGGTCCCTTCCAACCCAAGCCATTCTGTGATTGTGCTCTTCTGTTGTTGCTCTGCCTCAGGAGAATTGAAACCTGACCCTGTTCCTTGGTCCCATGTTCCCAGAAACGAGGGAATCAATGAGAAGGAGAGTCAGGAATAGGCCCAGAAAAACTTGAAGCAAACAATGTACCATAAAAAACAGTGAAAAGAAACTGAGAAATAAAAATAATTTGGCAGTGAGATACCTCGAGAGCAGGTGGTGGACATAAAAGATGGTGGCCTACAAATATTTGCTGGTTAAATTGAAGGGTAAATACTCTCATTGTGCTGCATAAATATTTCTGGGAAAGGGCAAACAACTCCATGGAGTGAAAAATATTCCAATTTATAAAGTAACATTTACCTTACAGATATCATAAGGTAAATATTTTTTTGAGTGTAGATATTCCATGGAAAGATATTGCTCTATGCTTTGCATAGAACAGTAGCTAGGACAAAATTCATTAAAGAAAAGCCAACTATTTTTCAGGTAGAACAGCAGTATGACATTGCAGAAATCTCATTATAAACCCCAACATATGGTGGGGAATTTCCTACATAGTCCTCTCGATCAGCTGACCTGAATACTGTTTTGATAGAGAACCTAAACAAAAAGTCCCGGCAACACATAGTAATTAGACTTAATAATAGCAGTTACATAATAACATTATCTAGCTTTCATTAAATCTATTAAGTATAAATGTAATTTATAACTATCTATTATGTATAACTTTGTGACTATATAAATACATGTATAATTGTATATAAAATGTGCTATGTACAAATTAAATCATTATTAAATGTAACAGCAACAAAATAACAATTACATAAGTAATAACACATAGTAATGATAGAAATACATTTGCACTCTTAATTAACAAACAACCCCTCTATTTTCTGACACAAATTTGTCTGCTGGCAAAATTCAACCAGCAACTTAATTGAAGAGATCCTAATTTTCCTTCAAGAGGTTGCCCTCCCCACCCTGCTCCTGCCTGAGTTAAACGCATAACTTTTACCTCTTGCCAAAGTATTCTTAATTCTGTATCTAATACTCATTCATACTGTAAATCCCATCATTAATTTCAATGTCCTGCCCAAAAACACATCCCCAGCTGAGAGCAGGTGCTGTTCTTCATCACTTATGGCTGAGGTGGGATAGAATTCAGGAGATCTCCTGTCCAAGACCCTTGCCCAGACTATCACTAACCAGAGTGGTGGCTCTGGCCTGTGTCCAACTTAATTTTGATTACATCCAAGAGAGGAGACAACCTTACAGACTTGAAGTCAGGTAAAGCACCACTAAAGTCTCTAAGTTATGTTAATAATCGAAATGAATCACTGTGTCCCAACCAGTTTATCAATCTGGTAATTCCACAACTGTGTCTCACTTGGACACTAAGGCTAGCTCCAGTTTAATCTCAAACAATGAGATTTCAGAATTAAGCCACAAGATGGGACATTGCCATTTACATTTTAGCAGTTTTATTGTCTGAAATCTAATTTTCAGGGATGCTTGGATCAGATGATGAAGTGGAGTTTCTGGTGTAGTTTGTATTGCCAAGATGTGTTTGCTTTGCACACTGCTGTTAGAAATTAAAATCCACTGAGCATGAAACATTCACTGGAGTGACTGAAGAATGTGACACAACATCTTTACTACAAGCTTCTTCCAGCTCTCATCCCTCTTTCTACTTGTCTTTCTTTCAACATTACTCCAGCAGATGGTCCTGTGTTACTTAAAAGTGCACATGGCGTTTTTCAATATAAAAAAATCTTGCTGGAGCTTTAAGAAAGAAAATAATATATAGCTTATAGTAATAATAATCTGTTATTTTCTCCTTAGCTAGATGGAGGACAAGGTTTACCATAGTCTAACAAGCATCTTCCTTGGTTTTCTCCTGTAGGTAAATTACAGGCAAGGAGATACATGCTGTTTAATCTGTACTGCTTATTTTGCTTTCTAGACTACCTCTCCATTTCCAGCTAGTTCTTTCAGTTTACCCAGAGGCAAAACTTTCAGGTTTTTTCCTGAGATTCTAATGTCTCAGCATCTCTCTTATTCTCAAAAGCATTCCTGCCTTATTAAGTATGGCTAGTGCTAATTGAGCCCTGAGAATGCAGGCATTTATTGCAGGCACATTTATTTCTGCTGGTGTGTCACTGTTCATAGAAGCACATCTTGTTCAGGACCTCCAGCAGCTCTTCTGGTTCTTTCTGCTGCCTCCAGAGTCTGCTGTTTGCAGACTGGAATGCAGAGGTCTCTCTGCCAGGGCACTCAATCAGTGCCATTCTCTGGGGTTTCCTCTCACACTCACCATCTCCTTCAGGAGCCCATCACTTTGATTTTGGCAGGCACTGGGAGTTTTTCTGCTCAAGGAAGTGCAGCTGTGTGACTCCATGCTTAGTTCATCAAAAGCAACAAGCAGAGGAGGTCTCCCAGAGGTAAAGAGCAATTCCTGAGAGCTGGGAGGTGAATGTCTACCAGCACCCCTCAAATTAGACTCAACAAAGAATTTGAGACTGTGTTTTGGTGGAAAGCAACATAAGCTTGGCAAGGTAGAGGGGCTTGGGGAGTGATGTGGGTGTTTCCCATCTCTATGATTCTATTGTACCATGACTAATCTCACCTTGCTTTAATATTCTCTCCTGTAACCTGTTCCATGGGCTTGCTGTCCTTTCAGTAATGTAATTATCTAAGAATTGATGGCCATCTCATTCATCCTAAATACTGCAGTAGGATAAACTGTATTATTTCTGAACCATGTGAAATAATGGATTGTATAGTCTAGACCTGAGTATCCTCAGTTTGCCTAAGTTCTGCCTCTTAATTCCATTTGCCTTATTTTCAACTGTCACAGACACATTTTATGAAAAATAATTTTCTTAGGATTTTTCCTCCTGAAAAGCTGAGAGGCCTCAGGAACAAAATGTAAACAGTGGTTATCTGCTGCTGTGGAATGCAACAGGTGGATCTTTGATTGGCCCATGTTGGTTGTTTCTAATTAATGGCCAATCACAGTCAGCTGGCTCGGACAGAGTCTGAACCACAAGCCTTTGTTATCATTCTTTGCTATTCTATTCTTAGCTAGCCTTCTGATGAAATCCTTTCTTCCATTCTTTTAGTATAGTTTTAATATAATACATATCATAAAATAATAAATCAAGCCTTCTGAAACATGGAGTCAGATCCTTGTCTCTTCCCTCATCCTAAGACCCCTGTGAACACCATCACATTCAACTAAATCACCAATGTGTGAAAAAGGATGCTCGAGGATAGAAAGGAATGAAAATGGAGCAAAAGACAGATTAAAGAAATATAACAATGTTTTTGGGTCAGGTGAACACAGAATTAAAAGTGAAACAGGTAAGGGAGGGAAAATTAGGTAAGGGCGAAGGAAAAAATCCTCAACACAGAAGATACACTTGATGGATATTAAGAGTAGGATGCAAAGCTTTCATTTAAATGTCTTTAAATCAAGTCCTTGATATGGATCTATTGACTAAAACCCACTTAGATTTCATTGCTATAGACAAACTTGCTGGTGACTTTCTAATTTTTGCTGGACAGTTGTTACATACACATCACAAACCCCACCATCACCCTAATTGGTGGCCCTGTCGACAAGCTTCAAAGAGATGCCAAATCATTAATAGTTGTGGAGACTGAGCTGCCCCAAATGAAAATCTTTAATGCATTTCGTGATGTATAATTATGCTAGAGAGGTGCCAGGGAATTGTTATCCATATCAAGTCAGATGCCAGACAAAGCTATAGACCTTGGAAAAAAGGGTCAGATCAGACAACCTAATAAATGCTGCACAGGAGGTGGATGGAGCCAAAAATAGAGTGGGATGAAGCAAGAGAAAGTTCTCTGAAGGAAAATTCTCAGCCAGAAGTACAATCCTGCACTATTTTACCTTTCTCTGCTGATAAAAGGTCTTACTGTGTTCCCCTGATGTTTCACAGGATGAAAAAGCCACCCACAGAGTGTGATTCAGATAAGTTTGGGTAGAGCAATGAGGAAAAATTCAGGATTAAAGTCCCAGAAGGAGAAAGGAACAATATCTTCCCAACACAAATGGTGGCAAATGGTTGTACAATAGACATAAGCAGTGTAAAAAAAATGCTGATCAATGCAGTACCACTAAACACACCAAAAAGATTAAAAGAAGTAGTTAAGGACCAGAGAAATGGTGGCAGAAAGAGGACAAGGCCAGAGATAGGGAAAAATACAGACTGCTATCATGGAAAAGGAAAGTGGCAAGGAAGGAAAATCTAATGGAGTAAAACTCAGATATTATTTAGACACAGAGGTTCAATTTTTTTCAAACTGTTGCCATGTGGCTCTCCTGACCAGACTATACAAATGAAGTGCTTGCTGATGTTCCTCTTGTTGCTACCTGCTTCTACCTCAATGTGAAAATATTATGGAAATCTCTGTCTCACTACTTCACAGGGGTTGCACATGCTATCACCTGTTTTGCCTAATTGCTAATTGCTCTCAGAATGTTAATGGAAAAGTAATGTGTGTAGGAGAGCCCATTTTGTAGATTAGATTTCTTAATGGACTTTCTGGAAGCATGAGAAGTAATTAATCTCCCCAGAAACACACTGTCACCTGCTGCTGTGGGTTTCCAAATGGCCTTTACCAACACAGCACTTTTTGTTTGTGTGCTGTTGTGTCTGCTCTCTGAAAAGCGTGGGGGTGATGGGGTTGGGAGATGTGCAACTCCTCCTGTTGCTGCTTTTGCAGGAAGAGAGAGCCACAATCCCACACAAAGTATGGAACCAATATGCAATAGCTCTCATCTCATTCTTCACAATTTTTTCTGGCGACTTCAGAGCTGAAATTAAGAATTCTTTCCTTGCCATTTTGTGGGAGTTCTGTCTGTACAGCCACATAATGCCTGAAATGCTTCCCAGAGAGAATCCAGAGACCCTTCATTTGGCCCCCAAATAAACAAAATCCTGTATGATCACCTGTTGATTTCAGTAGGCATTTACAAAAAACCAAACCTGTAGATGAGGCTTAGTGCGAGATTTAAGTTGGAAAACTTCTGTGCTACATAGAGACTTGGCATTCCTTCAATAAGTTAATAATGCCATGGTTCTTTCTAGTCTTTGGCTTGTGACACTGAATATTATCTTCAGTGCTGCTATAGGTGCACTTGTGGAATTGGATGTGTCTGGAAATTCTCAGAATTGACTGCATGCCACCTAAGTGTATTAGACTTCTATTTCTCCTTTTAAGCAGGAATACCTTGGCAAATCTGTGATTTTATGTGAGAGAGAAGACATGTGGAGTGATATAAGTTATGAAAGCTGAGCCATTGCTATGGGCTGATTTGAAAAGCAAGGTGAACTTCTAAATGGCATTTTTACATTAGTATCCAGCTGAAGAAGAATTTTGGGGTTTACTGTTCAAAATAGAAAAAGAAAGTTTTGACAAACAGTGTTAGGAAAACAGGGACTAGAACTTCCAAATAGAATATAACCCTAGATATTACACTTTTCCTAGTGTGTTATGCAATGATTGTTAATACTGAGAAGTAAGCTGAGTGAAGAGACCAAAATGAATGTGTTGATTTAGGATAATGTCTAAATAGGAAAAAAATTGCTTGAGTAGTTTATCCTGTTTTTTCTGCAGAGACTGGGGCTCCTGTAGTGATGCTGATGGATTATAGGGGAAAAACACCCTTTTGTCTCTGCTGTTGTTTAGACTTGAGAGCAAGATCTTGACTAGAGCCATTTCAACATTATTTTATACATAATGAGTTAATTAATAAATGAGAGCCATTTGTAAAATTAGGTTTATTTTCTTAACAGCTGTGCAGAGAAAAAAATTAAAGTGGATTTGCTTTTAGTTTTCAACTTAATTTTATCTATTTAGAAAAATATGTGCTGAGAGGTACTGACAGGGGTAAACCTGTTGCTAATGCTAACCTCTTTTGGCATGAAGCCAAATGGCCTGCCAGTTGTTTTAAGGGAGGGGACCAGAAAGTTCCTTGCCTTCCCTGTAAAAAGTGCTGTCTTGGACAGAGTAAGATAAACTTACAGCAGATACACATTTAGAGACATCTTCTTGGTCAAGAAAAGGGAGGAAGCCTGAATGTGTGTGATTTTGGTGGAGAAAAAAAAGAAAGTCCACATCTGATTTATGGTAAATTATAGGGAGGAGACCCACTGCTTGGGGCTGAGTATAAGGTTTTCTCTAAAGAGAAAATTGCATAGAGATCTTGGCAATTAATGTCTCAGTCACTGGCTTTGTCAGATGTCCTGCACAACTGATTCAGCAGTGCTCCATCCCCTGGAGGTGCAGAGCTTGTGTGATGGATAGAATAACATCCCTGGTGGTAATCCTGGCACTTCAGTATGGGCTATGGGGAAGTGGCAAGCTCTTTTGCTCTTTACCCTTGAAGTGATCTCAACTTCACTCGAAAACACAAAGTGGTGGTGAAAACACCAACCCTCTGCAACAGTGTTCACAGGGGTCCGAGGATGAGGGAAGAGATGAGAATGTTGACTCCATGTTTCAGAAGGCTTGATTTATTATTTTACAATATATATTATATTAAAACTATACTAAAAGAATAGAAGAAAGGATTTCATTAGAAGGCTGGCTAAGAATAGAAAAAGAATTAATAACAAAGGCTTGTGTCTCGGACGGAGTCTGAGCCAGCTGGGCTGTGATTGGCCATTAATTAGAAACAACCACATGAGACCAGTCACAGATCCACCTGTTGCATTCCACAGCAGCAGATAATCATTGTTTACATTTTGTTCCTGAGGTATCTCAGCTTCTCAGGAGGAAAAATCCTAAGGAAAGGATTTTTCATAAAATATCATGGCTACAACCCTCCTCTTATTTTCGCTTAATTCCCATTGTGTTCCCATTGTAATTCCCATTTGTTTTCTACAGGCCAACACATGCTCAAATCTCACACAAATATCAGCATTTTGTCATCCCAAAATGCTATTAATGTGCTGCATTACACATTTGTTCATGTGCACAACTGCTCCCTTTCTGGGAGCGTGCCACTGTATATTGGTGAATATTGCTGAACTTACTTGGGGTCTGTTGTCACAATCAGTTTTTTTTCAGTTTTTAGTAAACCTTAGTAGTGGTTTTCTTCTTGTCTGTTGGTTGTGTTATTTGTGATTGAGCCTAATGTTCTGGTTGGAGTCAATAATCTTAGATGCCTTTTCCAACACTAATGATTCTATGACAAATGTTTCTTCCAGAGAAATTGGCACCTTACACATTCTCCCAGCACTGGATGTGTATACCCAGTCCAAATCTTTCTCAGAGTGCAAATATTTTTCTTTGGCAAGGTAGTGAAACAAATTAATAAGGAAAAAAAGTGGTTTATGGCCCATTCCCCAGTCTACTTTATACAGACCTGAAACTGGCATAACTGATTGTCATTGTCACATTTTCTAGAAAAATTTCTTTGCCAGGATTTCTTCTCCTGGGAAGCTGAGAAGCCTCAGGGATAAATGAAAAGAATAATTATCTGATTGCTTCTCCTGTGTTTGCTGCTTTGGAATGTGGTCTGGAGATTGTTTGCCAACTGGTCGTTGTTTGATTGGTTTCATATGAATTGTTTTGACTTAATGACCAATCACATCCAGCTGCGTTGGACTCTGAGGAGTCAGTCACAAGTTTTTTATTATCATTCTTGTTAAGCCTTCTGTCTGTATCCTCTCTGTATTCTTTAGTATAGTTTAAGTGTAGCATTCTTTAATATAATATCATAAAATAATAAATTAACCTTCTAGTCAGATTCTCAATTCCTCCTTCATCCTGGGGACACAGCAAATACCACAACTGAGAAGTACAAAGCTAGGGATGAGCATCCAGGGGTTATTTAGCCTAGCAAAAACAAATACATATATCACTGAGGATGTGGGATAATTTCACTGCCCTGAGAGTAAAAACTAACTTGAGCATCTTGTGATAGTTTATGCTGGGGACAAAATAGTTTCTCCTTTCTGTCAGCTTGTACAGGGCTAAATGTGATCCCAGATAGGGCAAATCCCATCTCTGTGGGGTTTTTTATCTACAACAGGGATAACGTATACACATCTCCAGCCAGTTTTTGTAAATGATTTTTCAGACCAAATGCATTGTATAATTGTTAAATAAGAACATTTCCCCTGAAATGACCAAAAAGATGTGTAGCAAAATATTGACTCATGCTCTATATGGATAATTACACTGCTCAAGGGAGCTGGCATGAGGATTTTCAAATGAGCTGCTCCACAGCAGAAGCTGGTGCTGATGAATTATCCCTCAGACAATGGATAAGGGATGATTTGGCTCTGAGTGGGTGATGGGGAACAAGGTGTTGAATGAAGCTGCTGAAACTCCCACCAGAGCTGAAATGTTCTTGTAATGTGGAAGAGAAATGGGAAAGGTTAAGCCAGGGTTTCAGTCTCAGACTTTAAGTAGTAACAGTCAAGAAAAAAAAAAACCAACAAATGCAAAGACAAAAAACCAACCTTTATTTTTGATGATAAATTGTTCTTAAGCAGCCTTCTGTTAACTTGAGCAGAGGTTGTTAAATGTGTAATTGTGGTATTGGCATTGGAGTATTCTGCCCTTCATAGAGATAGAACAGGAGAGTGCTGTGAGCTCATGAAAACCAGCTGAAATCACACAAGGTTTGCATATTTGACAGTTTAACAGACCTGCTAAAAGTCTAGATTTTGAGAGGAGAGAATGTTTATGGGATAACGTTTTTTGCCTTCTAAGAGTTAATTCTTCATAAAAATGAGCATTTGCTTAACCATAAATAGTCACTAGGCCAAACAAATTTTTATTGGATGTAGGATGGTGAACTCACTTTATGGCATGCTCTATGTCTCACTGTGTAGCTCAGCAGAGATAAAGGTGCCAGATTTGTAGTTTTGATAGATAGTTAATTACCATGGAAGGGAGCACAGAAACTCACTCTTTGAATGAATAAAATCCATGTCACTTCCAGAACCTTTTTGTTAGAACAGTAGGTAATGAAGTGGACATGAAAACCAACATTTTTCAGAGTTAAAATAGGTTTTGGTGGCAAACGAGTATGTTCTTAAAACTAAAACACTGGAACTATTGAAGGAAAGGGACTCAAAGATCCCAATGCAGCCACAGGTCAGGATGTAGGATAGTTTCTGTTCTTGTAAAGTTGAGACAAAAGAACAGTTCAGAAAATAATTGTTTTGGGCATGGTAAAGAAGATCCAGCAAAGCCAGTAAGCTCTGGGTTCACTGGAGAGAAAAATATTATATTCCTTTGTTTGTGCAAGGAAACAAACCAATGAAATTCATGCATAAAATGGAATCAATTTCCATTTCCTGTGAGGCAGAATCATCCTCAAAAAGGCACCTAACATATTGAAAGCAGCAAAGCAGGTCATGGCAGCAAGGATACTTCCTTGTTTTGCAACATGAGTGCTGTTTCACATTTCAAATACCTTCTGGGAAAATATCAAACCTTTGTGATGGCCAAGGATACTGAACTCTCTTCAGGTAGCTCTTCATCTGCAGAAAAGCATGCCCAAGAGAGGAGTGGGTAAAGAGAAGTATACAAGTATTTGATTAAAAAAAACCCCTGTCCAGATGCCTTGGAAATGTAGGCTGTGATCAGCCAAGCTGCAAAACAAAATCCTGTAAAAAGGCAATTAAGAGATAGGACAGGGTGACAGGCATATCCTGTTCTTCACCCCTAAAACCAAAGTACTGCTAGGTTGGCTGTTATTTAAAGGCTACAGGATTATGAGTTCTGAGATGTTGCAGAAAGCTTTATTAAAAGGACATCTGGATGTCAGGGAAGTCCTGAAAAATCTCAGAACAGTGAAGGCCATTTGATACTGTCACCTCAGGAAGCACCATTAAGAAAACTCTAAAGATCCATTGCATATATGAAGACTTAAAAATCAAAATGGAAGGATCAAGGTTAGTGCCTGTGGGTGAGAGAAATCTGACTGAAGTGAAATAGTCCTGGAGGTGTGGATGGATGTAGAAATCCCACAGGGCTGAGCTAGAGTGTTTCTGTATATTGAGTTATTGATAAATTATTGTGATTTCATAAATGCTATACATGGTTACAAGTACTTAAATCTGAGGTCTCATTTTAAGCTCCAAAATGAAAATTCAATTGTCTCCTAAGCAGGAATTCCTTCTTTCCCTGTTGTAAGACAATAGTTGGAAACATCTTCTGAGAATGTGTTTTCAGATGCCAGGTAATCAAAGCTAAATTGTGCATAGATATATATTTTAACTTTAAAAAGTAGTAACTCATGAAAATAATTATTGTAAAGTATCTTCTCATGAGACTAAATATTCATTAGCCTAATTGCAAGCAAGACACTGTCTTTCCATCACAATAAATTCAAAATGGTTCATTAGCTTCTACAAGAGGATGAAATGGATCATTTTGTTAAGCCTGATGTTGGTTTAAATGGTTGATTTCTCTATGTGTGTTTTGGAACTCACAGAATACCTGGGCAACAAAAAATAGTTAATCAATTAAGGAATTGCTTGGAAGACAATGAAAGAGAGGGAAAGCTTATATTTCCTGCAGATTTACATCCTGACTGAAAGCTGAGATGGGGTTTAAACCAGTGTGGCTGGGACCATGAACATGTCAAAATGTCAGCACTCACTTGAAGGGTAGTACCTTTCTAAGTTGCAGTAAACCTGATGTTTTCAGGCACAGAATGAGGTGATTTGATTTGATTTTTCCCAGTAGATGAAGAAAATGGGGAGAGGGAGGTGAAGAAAAATAAGAAAACAGTGGTTTTATTATTTTCATTATGATTACAAAAAAACAGCCTTGAAGATATAGCACTACCATGGCATTTATATTCTAGAAGGGAGTGTTTCATCCTTAATGGTAACTGTTGTTATCTAACAGGAAGGATCTGATCATTATTTTGTTCTATCAGCTCTCCTTTTTCTCCCTTTTGCAGGGATTTAAGCACACTGTGGTCCTGCTGAATCCTTCCATCCATTTCCCTGGCTCAGGCTGGCTGTAGTCAGTGGATGTGATGGAGGAATTTTATCATGGACCTAGCTCTGCATGCAAAATAGGGATTCTAACTAGGGAAGGACAAGGAGAGAGGAAAAACTAGTGTGATATCTGAAAAAGAAATAGGAAGCATCTCAGCTCTGATTCTCTTCTTTCTTACTTTATCTTTCCTGAGAGAACATTATTGACTTCACTGGTTTTCTGTTTGTGTTCTTTTTTTTTTTTTTGGTCTGAAACTCTGAGAAGAAGAGTCAAGGTCATTGTTTCCCATTTATCCCTTCAGACTCTAACTTTTGCCATAGATATGGGCTACTCTTTTATTATTTATTTGAGGATAATCCCTGATCATTGTAAACTGAAAATACAATATAGCTCACTTATGAGAAAGCAAGGGTAGTTTGGAGATTAAGTTTTCCCTATTACACTGCTAAAGCTCAGATACTTGATTCTGCTCCTTAGTTCTATCACCTAGACTGGCTGATATTTCCAAATCAAGCAGGCAAAACTGCCACTCAGGTTTACAATAAAGAAATAAAGATATTTCTCTTTCCGGACTTATCTCCCTGCAGCTTCTTCCTGGCTTCTGCTCTGTTTTAGATCCTATCTGCTCCAAGGCAGCTCAGCTGAAATTCACTTAGAAATACTCCAATCTACCTTCAGAATGTAATCCTGGTGCCTGTGGGGGAGACTGTGTGCTCTGCCCTTGAAACCCAGCTCACCTCAATGTCAGGGTGTCCTGGGCTACTGTGGCAACTGGAGAGGCCTCCTGGGCTCTCTGGTGGGACTTTGTCAGCTTTTCACACCTTATAACCCTCTGGTGGGGCATCAGCAATTCACATCCTCAAGCAGTGATGCACCAGCCTCTCCTCCACCCTGAAATGTCAAATGCAGCTGACTGTGAATACTCTTGGAATATTTGCAGCCAAGTTCTGCCAGTTCTGCCTTTGGGCAGCAGCTCTTCACTCAAGTGATGAAATTAAAGATGTTCTCTGTCACTCTGTGAAGGCAAAGGGCTTCAGTTTTACACGGACTGCTCTTAGCAATAATTTCTATGACAAAAAGGCTTGCTTGAAAGAATTCTGATAGCCTTCCATAGCTGCACCCCTCCACAGAGCCAGGGCCTGCTCCAGCCATCAGAGGGATGGTGTACCTTTCCCCCAAACCTCTGAAGTTGCCTGTGCTGTTAATACAATGCTGCTGGAGAATCCATTTCTCCTATCCTCTCCTGCCAGAATGCAGAAAGCCTCTGTGGTGTGCATTCTGTGCAAATTTTGCGGAAGAGAAAAAGCAATGTAAGGTTGCAGGATCATAGTAGCCAGAGGCTCTCACAGGCCTTCTCCTGACCAGAAGAGTCTGTGCTGTCCCACAAGACTGGTGGATTCATGCCTACTTGTAGTGCAGCTTGTGCTCCTTCTCATGAGACACCCAGCCCTAGGGGCATTTGCTTTTAGCGAAGATCCCACCTCTGTCAAGCCTTCACAGGGCACACAGGACTTCAGCCTGGTTCTGACTTTGTCTCCTGGGGTACAGCACAGGTACAACACAAATCCCCTGCCTGATGTGCTTTATGGTATGTTCATTTTATTTCTCTCTACATGATGCGTTGCTCCCAGCCAAAAAAAACAACCCAAAAAAACCCAGAAAAAAAACCCAAACAAGCAAACAAACAAAAAACCCAAAAAACAAAACAAAGACAAAAAAAACCACAAAAAAAAAAAAAAAAACCAAAAAAGAAAGAGGGATCAAAGTGACTGAGAAAAAGCCCTCTAAAGCCTCATCCTTTTTATTTCAAACCACAGGTTCTGTAATGACACCGCCATTTAATTCTGTTGAATTAATTAGTATTGGTGTTCCCAACTTCTGTTACCTTAAGCCTTTTCTCCCTTTAATAAAACTAATTGCAGTTCCTGTCCCTGCTACCAACATCACAAGCTATTAACTGCAGCCATTAACTGCAGCCTACAGAAATCACCCTGATTTGTTCACTTCACCTGCAGTCCAGGAAGGATGGACCCAGGCAAATCACAACACTCTGAAGAGTTTTATAAAAATCTGGCAAGCAATTTGTCAAAATATCTGCTGATTTCAGTGTAATTGCCTCTCCTGCCTCCCTCCAGCCACAAAGCTGCTCTGCAGCCACTCACTTCAACAGCCACAAGACCTTTGTGTATCTGTGATTTTCCATCCTGTGCCATTGGATAGGGAAAAGGCTCATTTTTTGTTGTGTTTTTGTTTGGCCAAGGAAGAGAACAGCTGGATCTTTTATCATGTGAGCTTCAATGGCAAATGGCAGGAAGTACAAGATCCTATAATGGAAAAAATTCAAGCTCAGGACAGACTGTAGAGTGTTTATTTGCATGCTGGCAGGGGTTTGGAGCTGTGGAGGGTGATTTTCAGCTATTGCTTTGATGTCAGGTTCAGTCCAAAGAGAGTGCCCTCAGTCTCAGCTGCAGGGAAGGAAAAAAGGAGTCCTGTGGTATTTTCAGAGACCTCCGTTGTTGGGAGGAATGAATGAATCTGACTTCATGTTCTTAGAAGGCTAATTTATTATTTTATGATCTATATTATATAAAAGAATGCTGTACTAAACTATGCTAAATAATACAGAAAGGATGCAGACAGAAGGCTAAAAAGATAATAATGAGAACTCATGACTCCTTCCAGAGTCCTGACACAGCATGACCGTGATTGGTCATTAAGTTGAAAACAATTCACGTGAAACCAATGAAACAACCACATGTTGGTAAACAATGTCCAAACACATTCCAAAGCATCAAAATAGAGGAGAAGCAAATGAGATAATATTGTTTTCCTTTTTCTCTGAGGCTTTTCAGCTTCCCAGGAGAGGAATCCTGGGCAAAGAGATTTTTCAGAAAATATGACGGTGACAGAGGCCCAAGGCAGCAGCAGTGAGTGCCAGTGGAGAAAGGCTGAGAGTTGTTCACCTTGGACTTCCAGAGGGAATGGAATGGATACCCAAGGTGTCCTTCCCAACTGGATTATTGCAGCAAGGACCCTGCACAGGAGAAAGGCAAAGTGCAGTGATCATGGGCCCCAGAGGGATCTGAGAGCAGCCTCAGGGGAAAAATATTTGTGATGGATGATATTGAAGAAAAATCAGAATTATTAGTTCGACTCAGGGCATGAGTTCTTAATCCCTAGATCAGCTGTTGCAACATCATTTGGAATACTTAATGTGAAATCCAACTCTGGTGATGTACAACACTGCCTCTGAATGATGTCAAATGCCAGATCCTTAATGAGGTTCCTCTTGTGCTTTATGGGATGCAGAGCAGTAACCTACTTTCTCCTCTGATTAAGGAAAGTGACTAATTTTCAGTGTTGCATCATTTATTAAAAATAATAAAAAATATGAACTATCCCTTAGAAGCCTAATGTGGAAAATTAAAGAAGTCTGGATGAATAAACTTATCTCCAATTAACTTAAGCTGTGCAAATCCTTTAGATGAAACATTGAAATTTTTTTGAGACACTATTTGGTGAAGTCTAGTAACAGCATCAGACTTTTCAGAAGAACCTGATTTTCATGTTACAGATGTGTCAGCAGAAGTATGGATGCACTAATCATTCTGGTATAATTAACTGCCTTGTGAACTGTCTCATTAGCGTGGGGAGATACTGATGAATAATTTGTCATATTCTAATTATTCCTTTCTCACCTCCCCCCCCCCTCTTTAAAAAAATACATAATTATAAGCATTTAAGAAATAACTTGCATGGTGTTAAAAATCCACCTCATCATTTTGATCCTTCCAACTTTTCTGAAGTGCTTAGTTTGTGCAAAGTGCTGAGAATTAAGGTGGCTGTGGAAATATCTGCTCTGGGATGTTGCAGCAGTGCACAAGGTGCATCTGCCTTGTACAGAACGGGGATAAGTATTTAGCTGTCCCAAGAAATTGTACTCGTGCTTTGAATTCCTCTTCTACTTTTGTTCTTATTTGGTCTGAAAAATGTTTTGAAGTAGGGGCAGGGAGTGAGCAAAAATGTCTCAGTGTGTTCTTGTGCTTGCTTATACAAAACGCTTCCCATGGTGAGGCATTTTCACCCTCATTCAAGAATAAGCCTGTACTACCTTCCCCTCTTTCAGGGCTCTTACACGCTCAGTCGAGTGCTGGACACAAGGAATTTACAACACTCTGCAGAAAAATTTGATCCAGAGGAAGAGAGAGAATGGCAGCACTCACACTGAGTGCTGGGGCAGGGATGGAAGGAGGGACAGCTCAGTGCTCAGGCAAGGTCGAGTGTTTGCAGGCTGGCTGACTCAGGACAGCTGGTACTGGTCAGCTCTGGGCGTGAAAATGTGAATCTCAGCATCTTGGAGCAGGAAATTTTCCCTAAGGGTAAATTCTCTTTAGTTTCATCTCCCAGGCAAGTGGATGAGCTGCAGATTTGCTCTTTGTAGTTACATTGCAAACAAAGCTTCTACTACTTTCCTTCTCTTTATTCTCCTTTTTGAAGCAGAAAAGGAATGGCTAGCCCTAATGATCCAAAACAAAATTAATAAGCCTCATATTCACTGTCAAAGAGCCAAAGAGACCTTTTATCTAAAGAAAAAATAAAGTAAAAAATTGGGATTAGCGATCTTTCACAGTCTTGCCTTAGGAACAGTGAGAGTGACTTGAGAATATTCATCAGATCCATTTCTTCTTTTCTTTAAACTGACAATAATTTCTGTCACAATTTTCAGTCTCAAAGCTGTTCAGCATTCTCTGCCAGTGTAAAATGTTTCTCCTAGAGTCTCAGAAGTCCAGTTCTCATTATTACCACCATGGCCCTACCCTTTAATTAGCCCAAAGAAGAAACATTTTGTTTCTGAACATCCCTTTTGTAAATTTGCTGAGCACAAAAATCAAAAAAATACATGGAGAATTGCTTTCTAGCTACAGGGGTTTTTTTTATCAACTGTAGTCCAAATTTTGTATTCTGGCATTGACTGAGGGTTTTGAGGTGATAATAATTTAAATCAAACTTATGAAGCAGAGTGCTTTCTGTGAACTCTGCCAGTCCCTCAATTGTTTCCTATTTTTTCATCCTTCCATACTCCTGTGTTCTTCTGTGAGGTTTTTTTGATATGTCCCACATTTTCATAGTCAATCTAAAAATGCAGTAAGTGAAAATTCAGTGGAATGGAAGAACAGCTGGTGAAGAGCAGAAAAGTTAAAAGCCTCACTCACCTGTGTTTATGCACATATTTAATCTTTGTGAGGGAATTCAGTATTGCGAGGCAGAAGCAGAGACCACGTGGTGGGGGAAATGCCTTCCAGCGCATATTCATGCATCTCTGCTCTCCCTGAGCTCTGAATGGTGTGGTTATGAAATCAGCTCCCTGGAATCATCCCTGGTGCATTCAGCCTGTTGTGGCAGCCCATGCAGTGACAGAAGAAAGGCAATTTCTGTAATGTATTCACGGCTCTTTAGAGAGCCAGCATGGTCATGCTGTTAAAAGAAAGAAGCAGGACCTAGGTGGGCTTCACTCTGAAGCTGAGGCACACAGGTTTAGTGTGACTTCTGTCTCTGTATTTAACTTTAACCCACTGTGACTCATTTTCTCTTAATGAAGTTGGAATAACAGTGCTGCCCTTCTTCACAGGCAGCTTTTGAAGCACATTTTTTTAGTGAGGTTTATTGAGCTGGGAAATGTCACAATGATACACCATTATCCTCCACATCCCTCTTCAAATCTGCTACATCTCACAAATCACCCATGTCAAAGGCTGGAATGCTAAATGGTGTTCCTGGTTAATTTTTCTTTTTTCCATTTCTTGTTTTTTTTAATGTAGGTATGCAGAATTGTTTAAGTAAAATACCCAAAATAAATAAACAAACAGGGGTTAATGCAATGACTTTTATTCACCTCTCTCTCCTGTACTATTGTTTATTTTACATCAAAGCACTCTTGTTTCTGGCAGGGACTGTAACTGCTTGCACAGCATCTAACTACACAGGGAGTTTATAATGCCACAATGAACTTCTGGGAAAGTTTGCCTTGAATATTTTTCATCACATGAAATACTTAAGGATCCCAGACAAGAAAATATGCCACTTTAAATCAATGTTGCTCCCAAAAAGGATAAATTTAAAGAAAGGATAAATGTAAATTGTTCTTGAAGGGGAAGTTTAGTTGCTCTTTGGACCTTTTTTTTCCTTCTCTAAGAAGAAAATTCCTGCATCCAGGAGTGCACAGAGCTCTGTCAGGAGTCATGGCTGGCAGAGCAGGGTGCTGTCTCCGGCTGTGGCACCTCCAGCTCTATTTGGGGCAGTGCAGCACTGTCAAACTGCAGCAATGTCCCCAGCAGTGAAATTTGTCTTCAAGTGCAAGCTGTCACACTTCCATGAGTGATTGGCTGATGTAATAGAATTGTGTTATGTAGAAGGCAGTTAGGAGGCTCTTTTCATGCAACTTCTGCCTTTAAATAATCAAATAATTGATTTTTTTTTTTTAATCTTTAGGGACTCTTAAGTTGTTAATGTCATAAATAAATAGGCAATAAGTACTTTCTTGAAGTTTCCTTATCACTGAAGTGTGAGACTTTGCCAATATACTTGATAATAAATGGCATCCTGGTTATCATTACTGCAATAATCTGGTTGCTCTGAGAATTTCATGATGGCTTTATTTATAGCTTCAACATAAAAGTACATCCTCAGGTGATAAGACAAGCTTTAATAGAGTAATAACTTGGAAATATGCAGCTGAAGCCTGCTAGAAATTTTGAATTCTGCCCTGTATCTGACTATTCTATATATATGTCTATACAGATGGAATGAAATTTATTTCTCATTCCTTTTTGTATTTTGATTTGCAGGCTGGAATTGTTTGTCATAGCATTCCTGCCCATGTAGTTTATATCACCTATAGTTATTTCCCAGCTGGTTCCTGTGTCACAAAATGTCATATCAAAAGCAAAGGCCTGCATCCCAGGTACTGCAGATGCAACTCGTGCTCCCTGGAGAGAGGCAGCTCTCTGTGAGAGGGTTTGGCTGCCAGATGTTGATGGCGGCACTCTGGAGTTTGGCCCATTTGTGCACTAATGACAGACAACAAAGATGAATTTAAACCACTTTTACATAATTTTTTTCCCCCTCCTGTATTGTAGGTATTGTTAAGACAGCTTTAAGTGTCCTTCAACTCTTTTCTATCATATTGTGACCCTGGGGAGCTGATGTGACAGAGAGAGCTGCCTTTGGCATCACCTCAGCCCAGCTCCCCAGAGAGGTTTATCTGCACAGAAGGGATGATCAAGGAGTCACTGCTTCATCCTGCTGCAGGAAAACTTCAAAGAAAACACAGGCACAACTCTGCCTTTTGTTTTTCTGAGCTGAAAACCTGTCCTGTGGGTCTGCTGGGTACCATGCAGCTGGTGAGGCTGTGATGTACAAATTGCTTACCCCATACAAATGGGTCAAGAGGAATTACTATTGATTCAAATAGCATAACAAATGTATCGAGTAGCTCTGGGCAGAATGAAAGAAATATTTGAAGGAAGGCGACTCCTTCCTTCTGTTAAAAGCTGAGAATGAAATCTATTGAATTGTCATTTCAAACTAATGATTCTTTCAAAGTACAGGTAAAAAGGATAAAAGGACATTCGGCCAGAAAAAAACCAAACTTAACACCCACGCACACCCAAAAAAAAAGACAAGAAATGTTTTGCTTGGGATTGGCAGATACATTTGACATTGCTTCAAACGATGTAATTTGACAGGTTTGTTTCTACCAATAAACTGAAAAAAAAAAAAAGATGATATAGGAGAGCTTTAGTTCTCCTGCTTCTCCCTTGGTTTTACTTAGTCCTATGGCACAGTGATATTTTAAACATCTTTGACAATGTTGTGTGATAAAATCCTCCAAGTGACAATAATTTTTATTGTCTCTGTAGACTGCACTGAAGGCCCTTCCCTGCCTTTTCAGTCCTCCATTCCATAACTGTTCTTTTAAAATATATCCTATCCATTGTTTACTTTTTTGAGTTTTGTTTTTGGGGTTTTTTGTGGCAGGGTTTCCCTGGAGCATAAAATGCTCCCTGACACCTGACAGATGCCAGCCAGTCCTGATCCACCCAAGTACTGTGCAGCATCTTCATCTCTTTGCTCCTTGCACAGCTTTAGGAATTAAGCTTGGTTAATTTTTTTTCAAAGACTCCGGAAATTAAATGGTTACAAATAATTATGCATATGCTATAATCACACTTTGCTTACAGTAGAAGTTTATTGAAATAAAAACATCCTTGTTTGTACAATGGAGTTCATACTATGAGGTGTTAATCAGTCATTAGGGCCCTAAATGTAGCATTTAAAAGTATGATGACATAGAAGAAATATTTCTGTTTTCCACAGAACAAGTGAACATCAATTACAAACTGTGCTCATATAATGGTCTTTTGGAATTCTCCATTCTAGTTCTTTTTATTTTAACTAAAAAAGGACTTGCTGTGACTAGTGGAATTTGCATAACCATTGCTGGCCTCACCAAAGGCTGGAGATGGATGCCAGGAGTGAAAATGGATCTAATACAAACCTCTTGTCCACCAAACTTCATAGTCTGTGTTTGCAGCAGGATTTAACATGCAATGCAGAGTGGCTGCAAATTTCAGGCTCTGCAATGGGACACTTAGAGGAGCTCGTCTGGCTTTGCTGTGTGCAGTTCCCTCACATGAAATCCATTTTTCTCTCAAATTCTGCCCTTATGGACGAGGTCAGAAAAAGTATGAATAGTGTCTTTTTATTCACTGCACATCAAAATTCTCAAATGTGAACTTGAGCTTTAAATTTGCCTTTGTGTGTGAGTTTTTTCACAGCCTGTTTCTGGGCCCTGTCACCATTATATTTTCTGAAAAATCCCTTTACCAGGATTTTTTCTCCTGGCAAGATGAGAAGCCTCAGCTTCTCCATGTTTTGCTGCTTTGGAATGTGGTCTGGAGATTGTTTATCCAAACATGTGAATTGTTTTTTATTAATGATCAATAACCATCAGCTGTGTTGGACTCTGAGGAGTCAGTCATAAACTTTCATTTTCATTCTTTTCTAGCCTTCTGATATATCCTTTCTCTATAGTTTAGTATAGTTTTAGTATAGCATTCTATAATAATATAATATAATATAATATTATATAATATAATATAATTAATATAATATATCAGCCTTCTGAGAACATGGAGTCAAATTCTCATCTCTCACCTCTTCCATAACACCACAGAACTCCACAGGAAGATTAATAACTGCAGGGAATCATGCCAGCTCTCCCAGAGAATGACACAGCTCTGGTGTTTGCTTGACTGCCCCTTCCCCCCAGTCACCTGTGTTTGCTAATCCCAATGGTTGTGCTGTTCCTAATGACTTTGTTTGGTGTTCCAGACTGATGTTGCATCAAATTATGAGCTTGTTTGTTTGTTTTCTGCAGGAGCTCTCTTGTAAATTAACAACAGTTAATGGGGAGTTAAACCATTCTCAAACTTGTCAAATTCACCCAATAGGAAAAAAAAAAACCAGACCTTTAGAGCCAATTGACTGTTACAAAAACATACCCCAGATATAACCCAGAGTGACACACAAGGAGTGGTGGCCAGCAGGGAAAGAAGTTACTAAAAGTATTTTATAGCTGGCAAAGTACAAATCAGAGCCTTTTTTCACCCTTTCAAAAGTAATTGCCTCCCTTCGTTGCACTGGGTCATGCTGTCTGATTTGTTATTGGCATTTAGAAATAAATATATCAACTTTTTGGCCCATAATCTCACTGTGGTGCTCCCAGTAGAATACTGAAATTGGAAGTAAGGAGGAAAGGTGAAGCTCTACACAACTCTCAAGCAATTTGTCTTAAATTTTCTCACTTGAGTTACTGTGAGCTGGATCAGGTACAGAACCAGCTGGAAATGAATGAGCTACAGACTTGTCTGAACCACTGTCCAAAGCTGTAGCTGCTGATCTTCATTCTCAAATGTACACAGAATTTTCCTGTCTTTTAATACCTCATTTTTGCCTCCTTTTTTTGTCCGAGAGCCCAAAACAAGAGGCCAGACTGAACATGATGAGCAGGGCTCAGTCAGTGCTTCTAGGCCTATCCAGAATAGAGAAACAGTAGAAAGCTAACTACAAATATTCTCTAATCAAGAAACCTGGATATGTCATCAGTTCAATATATAAAACATACATTCTTTGTCATGGCAGATGTGCCCTGATAGTGTCATTTACCTTCAAGCCTCATTTTGCAAATGGCAGAATTTGAGAGTTTGCATAATCATGTAAACTCCTTGGCCTCACAGCATACTGAAAATCCAGATTCTTTTGAAGGAGGTTTGTCTATTGCTGAATTTAAATCCTACCTCATATTCAGAAAAAAACCCCTAAAAACTAGGGGTTTTTATATGAACTGATGCTTTTTAGCATGTGTGCCAGCTTCACTCAAATGTATTTCTCAGTTACTGTCAGCAACCCCAGCCTGTGAAGAGCAAACTGTCTATTTACTTTCCAATTATGAGTAAACTGTGACATATAGATTTTCTGCAGCACTGATTCTGCAGCCCTGCTCCAGCTTCCTCATGCAAGTTTGCAACAGTTTAAGATACTTGCGATATAAAGTGAACATCTAACATGTCTGTAAGGTTTAATGTTTGAAAGCAGTGTCTTGAGTCCTGCTTTTAAATTTCACAAGGACAGTTTGGTAGGAACCTCTTCCCTATCTTTATTTATTTAAAAACTTACTGAATAGAATCACAAAATGTAGGATAGGTTACATCTTCAGATTTTTCAACTTATGCATCGCTGAGAAGATTCTTTTTGAGCTAATGAATCGTAGTTTTCATAAACATGTTTTCCATTCTAGTCTGTTCTACTGCTCAGCTGGAAAAGGTTCAGTATCAGAGATGTTTAATTCGAGCCCAGATCATTGGCATGGGCTTTATAGTTTTGCTTTTATTAAAGCAACAGTTTACAAAGAATGGCAAGATAGCTTGGACAATCTCAAGATCATTAACAAACCAATTTAGTCTGGGGGGGAAAAGGCCCCATGTCATTGATCAAAATGGGGAAAACCCCATTATTGATCAAAATTAAGAGGTTTATAACTGTGATGAAACTTCAAAATATTACAAAAATGTACTGTGAACCAAATAAAGAAGGAAAACCAAAGTTAAATAATTCACCCTAATATATTTTGTATTTTTGTTTTAGTGGGAAGCAAGCATCTATGTTTCAGACTGCTAGAATCAAGTAAGTGATTTTAATTCTTTCCTCTTCTCTCTCTCTCCCCCTTTCATTTTTCTGTCAGAGAAGCACAAAATCATAGAGTTTAGAGGGGATATCTGATGGTCATTTTCACCAGTCCCCCTTCTAATGCAGCCTGGGACAGGGTTGGCCTTCTTCACTGCAAGGAAATGTCCTTGGCTTGTGTAAATGATGGCTTTTCCTTTTTCTTTTTTTTTTTTTTTTAATTTTTTTTATTTCCCACACTCCAGACAGTGAAACAAACAATCAAACAGGCAAAAAACCCAAATTCTAGCTTTTACAGAGATGTGAATTACTTCTGTAAAAAAGGCATTGACCTGATAATTATTATCTGAGTAGATTGGTTTAGCTATAAGGATACTCATAAATTTCAAATACTGTATTAACACTCTTCTGACAGGCAAGTGCTTCATTCAGCTGTGTCACTTAGTAGCTCATAACATTCTTTGAATAAAATGTGTGCTCCAGACTGTGACTGGTGATGAGGATTAATCAAGAGGTCTTAAATCAGGTACTTGATGGATCTGGTGTGTCTTTCTCTGGGTCAGCAGGTTCAGCCTCAAATAGCAGAGATAACTTCATGAGTACAAGTTGCAAGTATTAGTTGACTATTTAATAGCCTCTGGAAAATAATTGAGTTTATTTCAGGCTAGATTTGAGTGTTTAGATCTCATAAATATTTACACTTGGAGAAAGTTGCAGTTGTTTTCTATTCACCCTAGATGACTGGAGAACAATTAAATCTAGCTTCAATTATTAAAAAAAAAGAAAAGAAAAGAAAATCAGCCAGAAGTCTTACAGCATTGCAATTTTTATTAAGGCCTTTGTCCAAATTCTTGTTAAGGGACCTTTTTGCTCTTGTTTCTATGATTAGTTGGAAGATAAATGATTTAACTTTGGTGTACATCTAAGGTGACATGTTATAATTTATAGAAATGCCAGTGCAGTGAAATAACCCAAACACAAATGAATGTACTGAAAATTCCTATGTAATTACTACAGAGCTGTCACTTTTCTATGTGTGCTCAGTGCATTAGTGCATTACAAATGTGAAACAGCCCAGTAATCAATATTCCTTGTCAAGTACAACTGTATTGCCAGGGACTTATTAGCATGTTATTCCTTCTGATTTTTCTTTTCTATATATTTAATTTATTTAAGTGCATCTAATTTCCATTTTAAACATATAACACTGCATTTTCAGTTGGATGCTTAGCAAGTTCTGAGCAGAGTGATTCCTTTCTTTTCCAATCTGCTTTGAAAAAGCTTGGTAACAAACCATGTAATTTACAGAACACAATGGGACACGGAATTCTTGCTGAGATTCTTCTTGTTAACCCAACATGGACACAGGCTGTGCTGGATTGCTCAATTTCTTGTGTGGTCAGTGTATATCAGAGGAAAAGAGCAATAGCTGCATTTACTGAAGAGCTGCACTGAGTTACAGAAAGGACAATTTGGTGATGAACACTTTTATCAAAGTTAGGCAGTGTCTTACCATCCTGTCTAAATTTCTCTCTGTGATATCTCGCTGCTTCATGCAGTGCATTTTTTTCTGTCTGTGAATCTGGAGAATGTGATCTTGTTTCATCAAACTTTCAAATCCATCCCATTCTGGAATAGATGTAGTTTAGAGATCTACCACAGGACTGTAATCCATTCAATCTCCTCAAAGTTGTCTCTCTTATAGCTGCTGCTCAGTCTTTATTTATATCAGGACACTGTCTACAGTGTTTGAGAACTTGTAATTTAATATTACTGAGAGATACAGAATCATATTGCAGCCATCCTTTGACTTCACATCCTTATTTTTGAAACAATTTGTTTTTTCCTGGTGCTTGCAGATGGGTTAGCACTGTTACCCTTCAAGTATTATGTTCCTGTCATAGAGAAGTTAAGAAAAATGTTTAGACAACAAATAAAGTGTGTGGATTATTGAGTGGAATGGCTGAAATTCAGTAAACACATGTTTTACTGTGTATAGCAAACAAAACAAACACCGCACCTGAGGCTTTCAATAGTCCACACCCTCAAACGTGTTTTGCTTGGAAAGAAAAGACAAAAACTACACAAAAAAAGCAAAAATTCAGCCAGAAAATTCTGGCTGCCAGCTTCCTTTGGAACTCACCCTTTTGGCCTCTGCACCTAGGTCCCATTTCTCTGTGATTTTTTGTTTTCTTTCTTGCATCCATGCAGCACCATAGAGTGAGCAGGGACATACCAGGCAGAAAGGTCTAGGGAATGCATTCCTCACAAAAATAAAATGGGCTAAAAGGAGGATGGCAAGATCCTGAGGACCTGAGCCAGGCAAAGAGGAAAGGACCCTGCTAGATCCAGGAGGAACACCATAGGCTCTTGAAATGCCACCAGGGAAAAAGCAAGAGAACACTGATCTCTGGAGAAACCATCTCCCACAGATGGCAGTGAGCTCTGGCACTAGCACAGGCAATTATCACAAAAAATAAAACTCAGCAGCCATGGAAAATACTGAGATAAGCTGTGAATTTCTCAGTCTTTGCATTATACTTGGAATTACTTTCTTATGACTTTATATTCTGCGTTTCTTGAAAAGCTTGTGAGCGTCACGTTTTAGCCTTGTAACTGATTTTTTAACTTCCTGAAATTTTCTGAGTGCAAAGCCATGAAATATTTTTTTTCCTACAACTAATTGACAATTTCTATTTTTGTTTTGTTCTTGTAGAAGGCTGCTCTTTCTAGATGTGAAATCTTATTTCACTTTAACTTATTCTGTTAAAAAGTTACAAACCCAGCTAAACAAACAGGAAAAAATGTATTTTTTCCTGAAAAATGCTGTCTGCCTCTATAAGCAAGTCATTTTGTTTTTCAAACTCAAGAGATGATGAAAAAAATAGTAACAAAGTGGGAAAGAAGCATATTATGACAACTGAAGCAAGGTGTTCAATCTGAAAAGGGAAAATCTACCCACTTCCAAGTGCTTCTGTTGTGAATTGCACAAAATCTTCCCAGAAGATAGGGAAAAGATGAAATATCATTTCATTTTATGCGAAACTGAGCATCACTGCACACATGTCAAGATACATTTTGAAACTCCATTTTAACCATATTTCTGGGCTTTGCTTTACCACTGATTTTTATGCTTTGCTTCAAATGAAAATTTATAAAAAGGTCAGCACTAAAGGTACAGGACAATTTATTTATGTGCCTTATAGAGAAACACTCCAGCTGTGAGTGACTTTTGTCCAAGAACAAGCTGAATGCAGCCATGATTTGATCCAGAATGGAAAGCTGTGTGTGTAAAGGGTGAATATTTGTGCCCCATGACCCATGGGGGCCTAGGGGATTACTCAGGTGTGTGAAAACATGGGACCTAATTCCCCTAATTCCTAAGGGGAATTCACAGCTAAAACTGGTACTTGGAGATGGAGTTGGGTGGGGAAGTGGTAAAAAGGATCACGCAAGCTGTTAAGTCACTTCATCAGCATGAGGTTGTGCTGATAATGTAGGGAAACAATATTTTCCAGACTCCAAATACATCACTGGTGTAGCACCCAAAGAACTAGGTAGAATTTAAGCTTAGGAAAGAAAAAAAGGAGCCTAGGAAAGTGGTGGGTTTACACTAACCCTGAGTCCTTCAGTAAAGGGGAGAACTTTCTCAGAATATCTCTGCAAAATCTACTTCTACTCGTATTTCTGCTGAGATGCTTGCACTGATGAGTCCTGTCCTTCAGCCTGGGTGGGCTGAGACTGCAGCTGAGGGGCTCACACTGACACCCAGGGGCTCTCCAGGCTGCCAAGGTCCTGCCTGCAGGAGCTGCAAACACAAGCAGTCCTAGCACAGGGGTGTTGGGAGAGCTGTAAGACGCAAAATTGTACTGAGTGTCTGAAGACTCTTCAAATTCTATGGCTTTCCAAGGGTTGAGATCTTCCCAAGTGGTTTGTGGACAGCAGAAAGCTCAGGGTCAGACCCTGCCTGGTGTTGGGAAGGGCATCTTTCATCCCATAAAAACTTCACTAAGAAACCCCTGTCTGGCATCTGAAAATGTTATATCTCTGCTTTTCCATAACTTATGTTGGCAGTCAAGCCTTAAGCCATCATGCAAATTATAGAGTATTTCATTATAGTGAGATGATTTTGCAGTGCTGCTATGCCATCATACAAAAAACCAGTTAGCTTGCTACCTTGGTAAAGCTTCAGGACAGTTTCTTATTCTCCTTTGAGCTGATTATGTAAATGTTTGTTGTCATTATGTTAAAAAGGGATTTTTCCAACCCTCTTTTTAATAGTTTTCCTAATCCCCACCAACATTACTGGCAAACCAAACATGCATTTGATATATCCAGGGACTTAATCATGGGGTCTGGAGGGATTTCAGGTGTCTCTATTTCTGGAGTAGATAGCTTGAATTCACTTTAAAAATAGTTTTAAATTTTTCAGAAGGGGCTGATAGTCTTCTTTTAAATTTCTCATGCTAAACATTCAGAGTTATGTTCCAAAACATTACCCTTCATGTGTGCAACATAAAATCGCCCCTCCTTTCCTATGAGTTCCAGGTTAACCAATGGTTCTACATAACCAGGGTAATATTTAGTTGAGAGATTGAATTTTTTCAATAGGTAAAAGTGAGCATAAGTCCTGTAGCCCATGAAAGAGGAAGAGAAGTACCATGGCAGAGGTGAGTGTCAATCTGAATGACACTCACTGTGACAACACAAGCACAGCTCTCAGCCAAGCTGCCAGCCGTGGCTGGAGTGAAACCCATGCTGTAATGGGCAGGAAGTGTCTGTGTTGGACTGGTTTCCCTATTTGTATCTGCAGTCTCCATCCCCATCTCACCATGGGCTGCTTGAGGCAGTGAGTCAATGTGATTTCTGAGTGCTTTATGCCAATTGGATTTCAGCCCTGTGACCTGTGACTTGCTCAGGGTGTCCATAACTAGCTGGCAGTGCCTGGCCTGTCAGGCCTTATTATTTAATGGGGATTACAGGCACAATGCCTCCCGTGGCTGCAGAGGCACTGATGAGGGGTAAGCGGCCATGAACATGTCATGGCTGCAGTGACAGAGCTCAGGGTGTCACACTCAGGGCACAGCTCTTTGGGTGACGTTGTCTCATGGAAGTGACTGATGCCTCTGGACAGAAGGGTGCAGTAAAGCTGTAATCAATGCTGCTCTGAGTGCCATGTGCCTGTCTCACTCTGTCAAGTCTTTCAGCAGGGACTGAGTGAATCTGTGTTAAGCTGGGGGATTTTGCAGTTATATGGTACCTTGCGCTCACAAGAGGTCCAAGGCAATCACAACCCCACATCCTCCAAGATGCCCCTGATTGCCCCCTGGGGAACGAACTTCAGGAGCCACAAAGCGTCACAGAAAGGGAAACTGATCACCTTGACTTGGATCTGTGCTTCTCAGGAACAGGCTGTGCAGATGAGTTGGTTTTCCATGCAGCAATATCAGCCCCTTTTTCTGGCCCATGATTTCTTTAGGAGATGATTTTACTTTCCTGTGGTGGTGTTTGCAGGGGCCCCAGGATGAGGGAAGAGATGAGAATCTTGACTCCATGTTTCAGAAGGCTGATTTATTATTTTATTATATATATTATACTAAAAGAGAATGATATGCTAAAACTATAATAAAGAAAAATTATTTCATCAGTAAGCTCGCAAAGAAAGGAATGGAATGATAATAAAATCTTGTGACTGCTCACAGCCTCGACACAGGTGGCTGTCATTGGCCATCAAGTAAAAACAATTCACATGCTGGGTAAAAAATTCTCCAAATCACATTCCAAAGCAGCAAAACATGGAGAAGCTGAAGCTTCTCAGGAGAAAAGATCCTAATTAAAGGATTTTTCAGAAAATATGCCTGTGACACGTTCCCACCCATCAACTGGCTCTGCAAGTAAGGATCTCTCTGTAGGTAAAGGAAATTTGTCTGCCAGGTTAGGATTAAGCTGCAGGGGACTGCAGTGGGATGGGACCTAGAAATAGCAAATCTTACACAGACATGGAGGATATTTTGCCTTCCTAAGTCCAAACAGCAAGGCCAAAAATGCAGGAGATTTTAGAAGCAGGGACCATCTACTCTTGTATCTCACTGTATCTTTCCCCCACTCTCTTGGAGATGCTTTTTGCTGGGCAGCAGAATAGTCCTTGGGTTGGCAAGTATCCTGTGTGGTACCTGACAGGGTCCTCTGTCAACCAAAGCCAGTGCTGAGCTTTTTCTTTGCTCCACAAAAATCCCAGTGTTTGGAAGCTTGAAATATAAAGCAAGTAAATAAACATTTTAAACTAAAATGTGAGAGCATCCTCTATTCCCAAGTTACGTAATTGCAACAGAGTCTTGTTTCAGTAACAGCATCATAAGGAAACAGCTGGAAATTGTGATCCCCCCTTGCTGTTCTTCCTTTCCCTCCTCTGTGTCTCACAGTATATAGAAAATATCCAAACAGGCAAGGAAAGAGGAGCAATTGAAAGTGCCTTAATCCTTGTGAGCCATCTCAATGAACTTAGCTCCAAACCACAGAGCTCTTCTTGATGATGGTCAATCAGAGAACCAGCAAATTGTGCACAAGTGTTAGTCTTTTTCTTTCATGAAAAGGATTTTGATTTTTGAGGAGTCCTATGGCATCCAAAACATCCCACTGTTAAAGAGGTAAGAAGCAACTGCTTTTAATTCTGCTATGAATATTCTGCATGGCATTGAAAAGTCTGGGAACCGGCCCAGGACTTGGCAACAGAATTCCTGGGTTTTTTCAGGTCTTTCCCTGACTGGTATCTCATCTGTGAGAGGTGGTTCCTGTGCTGGCTTGTCTTGCACCTTTTTTACACAGACAAATTTCTCACTGCCTGTGTTATCAGTGAAACTTCCTGTGGTACCTGGATGGGTGACAATGGCACGGGGAGAAGGCCTGTTAGAGGATTTCTCAGACCTGACCTAACTTAGGAGGAGAATCATCATAGACTTGACTTGTTCTCAGCACCTGTAGTCTGTCTGGAGGATGTTTCACAATCTAGTTAATAATGTAAGTTCATGAAAGATATATCAGGGCTATGGGGAAATCAGGATGTAGTTTTACAGCACATCTAGCAAAATCACTGAGTGAGCTTCAGTGAGAGCTAAAAGAATGGGTTAAAATAAAATATATATAATACCATATGTTTTGTACATGGCATAAGGAAGCTTTGTCTAGTAAAACAAAAAAGGACCACATTGGACACATGTAATGTGAAGAATTAACATCCCAAAGAGCAGAAGGAAGTTTATTTTAATCAGATAAAATTCTTCAGGCTTAGTTCACCCATTCAGACTATGTTTCTTATTTTTTTTTCTTTTTGTTTTGTCACAGTGCTTGGTTTCATTATGATGTTTACACTCCCACAAAGCTTTAACATCTCTCTGGAATCAGCTGTGTGTGAAAATCTTGCAATCCATGAAGTACTATCCAAAGGAGGATCTTTAAACTTTAGCTGCATTTACAGGTCATCAAGGAGCCACACAACATCACAAATAAAGATGTAAAATTTTAATCCACAGTGAATTACAAGGATGGTATATTCCCATGGCACACACCATAGAGGCACATTTCATACCTGCCTGTGGCCACATTTCTCTTCACAGAAAAAAGCAAGGCACAAATTCCCAAGAATATTTCTGGAATTCTCATTCTCTGAACCTCAGAGAAAGAAAAAACAATTCTTATCTCATTTGCTGCACCTCTTGTTGTTCACAAGTGGAATGCATTGTGGAAGATTGTTTACCTGAAGGGAATTGGTAATTGGATTCTGGTGTGAGTGTTTTAATTCACTGACCAATTGAATCCAGGTGTGTGTGTGTGTTGGGACTGTTGGCTCACAGTCATGACATTCTGGGCAGTTGAGTGCTTGGCAGATTCAGTGTAATATAGTGCAATATAATGTAAAATAATATAGTATAATAAAGTAATTAATGAGCCTTCTGATATCCATGGAGTCAGATGCCATTTCTCCCCATCGTCGGGGTTGCCCTGATTTTACTATACCTGCTTGTAGTTCTTTGCACTTTTTGGTACCAGACCGTGGGAATATTCAGCAAATGCCATGGTTACAATTGTGATAATGCCAAAATGAAACACATTGCTTGAAATTTGCCAATTTCCAGGCTCCTGGGGTAACCTGGTGGTGAGATTGATTTCTTTCACCAGAGCAGTTTGACAGCCACAGCTCTAGGAAATGGACTGGAGGGGAGAAGGAGATGTTTTATTTTGAACTGCGGTGTGGCTGCTTTGTTTTGAAAGGTGTCAGTGCCACACTTTCAGAGGGTGTCTGGACCTTTGACAAGTTCTCTGCTGTGGGAGTGCATCAGGCACTGACAGTGCCCTTAAGCTCTTTTCTCTCTTCCCTCAGCAGTTTTTGATTAGGAGGTGCCACTACAACGCTCAGTTTGTTACCCTGTGCTAATAAGCAACCTGTGGCTTATGGTACATGGGGAAAAGTGGAACTGATGCTCTGCATAACCTGCTCAATTTGTCTGATGCTTGTGAGGGAAATGGTTTTTGATGTGCAGTTTCTCCCTACCCCTACTGCCATGTCCCTGTGAACACCATTTAGGCACTTTGATCTTTCCTCTTTAATGTCCTTTAAAATTAAGGGACTGAATATGTCCAAGCTGCTGTCTCTCTAAAATTCTGTCCTTCCCTCTCAAGGAATTCGTTTGCAAAATGGGCACACTTTGAGCTCTGCTGTGCAGGGGCAGGAATTCTGGTGAGGAAAGGCACAAAGCAGAACAAAACTTTGGTTGTGACCCTCCCTCCAGCTTCCTCCTCAACACCTGCAGGCTTCAAACTCTGCTTCTTTCTCTTTCATCCCACAGTTGGATTTCAGGGGAGGTTTCAAGGCAAAGTGCACAGAATTTCTAGTCCCTTAAACTGGAATATCTCAGACTGATAATAACAGCAATCTCAAAATAATAGTTATTAATGTCAGAGGAAAATTAATTCCCAGAACAGTCTTTGTAATAAAAATGAAGTTTTCTGTTCTAGAGAGAATAACAAACGTAACCAATTAGCTCTACTGAAAGTTGCAGCCATGTGATTTTGTGTTATTTTTGTAAGATAAGAAATAATGACTGTGTTCAAAATTTGCAGATTTTACTACAGTCAGAACTTCTGATCATAGTACTGATAATTGAAGACATTATTTTAAATGAGAAGGAAGAAATCCTAAGACTTTTGATCACTCTGAATAATTTCTTTTCTGCCTTCATGTTTACTTAGCTCTTGAAAGATTTGCTCCAGGTATGCGGCAAGGCTTGTTAATACAATTGTTTGGCTGTGCTATAAATGAGCAAATAATTTCTTCCCTTAAGGAAGAAGAAGCAAAGAATAAAATATGCATCTCCAAAAGATAATGAGCATTTAGACAACAGCTAATGAAACTTGAGCGAGGAGTGATGAATCACAGCACTCTAGGTCATGGAGGAGAGATGTGTAAATCATTGGTTTTTCAGCTTACTGTCAAATCTGAAAGATGAGGAGAAAAGAAGAATTGTTTCAAGTTAACCTCAAATGTGTTGTTTATCTGTAGTCAAAAAAAAAAAAAAAAGGAAGGAAAAAAGAAAAGAATGGTTTTACACTAAGAATGTGAACAAAAATGCCTTTCTTCATCCTGAACCTAGAAGTTTCATTTTGAATTTGAACACTAGTGCTGTGTATATTTTCATTTTTTCAAAAGAAATCTCAGAAATAAACCTTTGTTTAGAAGCTTAATTTGCATTTTGTATGCCAATATATATGTATCTGTTTTTCCTGGTCTGTCACATGTAGTTTGAAATAAATGTTTGAGGCTCAGTTCTCCCTTTTTTTTGGTTTATTTGAAAAAATGCAACAGGCCGGTGAACACAGAGACCTTTCAAAGATGTGTATGTCAGCTGTTAACTGGGCAGCATTAGCCTCCACAAATTTCAGGTATTTTGAGAGGACCATAAACACTGACTGCATTTTGAAAACCTGCCTTGTCAATTTACAGTACTGCTGGTTTAATATGAAATTTGACCTTGTGAAGAAAAGAACAAATGGGTTCAGTTCCTTTTGGAGCAGTGACAGAGTTAAGAGGATCTGCAATTTCCCTGTAAGAGAGTGAGCTAAAATTTGGCTTCTGGCACCTGTCAGTCTTAGAAGAATTATTTCTTCAGCCAGCAGGACCATGACTCAGTCAGGGTTTGCTGTACTAAATTGAAATTTTTACATACACATCTGTGTCTTGGGTCAAGTTCAGAAGGGGTTCCCTGTGTGTCTATGCAAGAAAGGCTACTACCTTCTTCAGATAACATATTTTTTTTAAAATTAGATATATATTAAATGAAATAAAAACATATGCACATTAGTTTCATATTGCATGTAAAATCTGTTAGATGTCTATGAACTACCAGCTAAACCATCACCTGGAGATTATACAACATGCAATAGATGTTTCCATGTTAGAAGCAATTCTGGAATAAAGACAAGTAACCATAAGGGGGAAAAAAAAGGAAGAAATGAAAGTGATTGCCTTTCAAAGTCAAATCAAAATTTTCTTCTTGTCAAAGAAATGGATATAGTGGAAAGATTGTCATAGTGCTAATATAAAAAGAACTAGATAATTTGGAAAACATATGCAAAAGACATAAGTTGGAAAAACTGTCAGCAGTAAGCATCCCACCCATGCCTTTTCAAGGAGAATGTATCAAATCTGAGGTGACTTTTTAAAGGCAACAAATATTTTGTCCCTTAGATAAAAAAGCTGTGTTGCTAAAGACAAACTAGTCTTGTCCTGTACTTTTGTTCTGTAACTGTGCACAACAGAGATGACTAAAAATATCTGAAACCATTTGCTAGATCCAAATTATATAACATGGACTTTTGTCATAGGCATAATTTGGTTTTCTTTTTTTTTGTAAAAGAAGTTTGGTTTTCCCAGGACCTGTATATCAACGTGTGTGGATTACCATTAGATTGGAGGGGATTCACTGAAATCAATCTCGTCCTCAGCCCTTGCTTCCCTTCCTGCCTGCAGTCATCCTCCTGGTTTGGTTCTGGATTGTATCCATAGGGCTGGGTAGACAGAGCAAGAGTGGAAGTCAAATTTTTTCCCATTTTTCCAACTCAGAAGAGATAAAATAATGGAGAATGAATCCATGATCTGTTTGAGTAATGTCTTGCTATTACTTCTCAACTGGTACTCCATACACATGCTGAGGGATGGGGATTATATGCCTCCTGTATTTCTTTAGCCTATACATCAACATAAGGTCAATTGACTTTTATAAACACTGCTAAGTTTATTCTTGCAATTATTTTGTGTCACTGGGCTCTGTACCTCAGCCAAAGCTATGTAAAAAGTGTTTTTATTGATCAGCTTCAGCTGGTATATTGTTTTATTGAACTCCCTCTCTTTCCTCTTGGTACATGAGGACAGTAGGTGCTGGAGATCTGTTTTACATTTTCTGTATGTTCACTAGAAATTTCTGCTAGTCTCCTGAAATGCCCACTTTCAGTCTTCACTAAACAGAACAGACCCAATCCTTCAAATCTCTCCTTCTCTTCTGGAAATCACTGTATTTTCATTATGCATTATGCATAATATTTTGTCAATCCTCTTTCCACCCTTCACCTTCAGCAATATCTTTTCTGAGATATGGTGAAACTGAATGAAAAATGTCAAGTGATGCCTCACAAGCAATTTACACAGTGATGTTGTGAACTTCCCAATTCTCATTTCCTATTCACTCTTTATGCATCCTAACAATTTCATTTACATTTGATTCATCTTAACAATTTTATTTACTACTTATGCTGTACACTGAATAGCAACTGATATCAGATGTGGTATGACATTCACTTTCTGGGTTTTAGGTTTTTTCCAAAGAATCCAAGAATGTGTGAGTAGTTCAGATTTTCTCCATGGGCATTATAAAGCAAGAGTCAACAGTAACTTTCACAGCTGGATTTTTCTAGGAATAATTCTTTGATGCAGTTAGTTCTTTCTATGATTTCCTGTTTTCTATTTTGATAAAGAATTTGTCAATGGCAATAATTCAGTCAATTCAGTTTATGTAAACATGTTTCAACTTTCAATTTTCCACCTATTGTTTACTTTGACTAGTGATTATTCATTGTTTATTATTTGCACTTCCTGATTGGTTATTCAAGTCAAAATTGTTGCTGTTTCCAACCATGGTAATAACATTTTAGTCAGGAACTCTAAAGAAAGTCTGGATTTGTATTTCCATGAATAGAAGAGTCAATATGGTTTGGGTTTTTTTGTGTTTGGACACATATATATAACAAAAGACATCCAAGTTGTTGAAGAGTGTTGTCAGGTGCGTCAGAAACTGTTTGTCAGATGCAATGCTGGAGACATCTGATATTGGAGAAGGACAAGGTGGCACCAGTAAATTAGCAGTGAATCTCAGAATGTGGATGGGAATATTTTAGATTGACAAAGCTGGAGAACTGACAGCAGATAAAGAATTACATAACCAATGGCAGCTGTTAGTGAAAAAATGTGAATATTGCTCTGAAGAACTGAGTTCAGTGGAAGATTTCTTGCACCAGAGTTTAAACAGAGGACACAAAACAAAGGAAGGATTGCTAATCATTCAGAATAAGGCAGTGAGAAAGGAATGAAATTATCTGGAAACTTTAGAAGTGATTAAACCAGTAGAGACGGGAATGCTTTGATAAGTTTAAGTTTTCGGGACTGTTTTAAATACAGTTTTAAAACTAGTTGCCCTGCAGTAAAACAATTTGCAAATGAAATAACTTATAGAGAGAAGGGTAATTTTTGTTTAATGAAAAAGTAGGTAAAGAAACTGATGACAACAGAGACAGCCAAGCTAATTCCTCAGAAACTTAAGTCAATTGTCTGGCTAAGAGCTTGAAAATATTGATTGTAGACAGAAGAAAATGTGGTGAAAAAAACCTGGCATGAATAACTTCTTGAAAATTTCTTGCAGAAAAGAGGTGTCATTTTCTACAGGTCCATATAATACAGCACTTCCCTATTGCAATTTTAAATTACTTTTTTAGATTGCTTCTTTCTATAGTGATTATTGACAAAGTTTTCCAACAAGATGAGGTCAGATTGTGCTACTTGTCTGACTTTCATTGGCAGGTAGTTAAACTAAACTTCCTGACGAAGGACATTAAAGTTGTGACAAATTTCAGCTCTTCAGCAGAGAGCTGTATGCTACTCAATTTTAGGTACTCATAGCCACAGATATTTTCCATTTAGAGAATCTCAAAGAACTCTTCTTAAATTTCAGATGAGTAGTCATAACCACAAATCCCTCTGATAAGAAAGCCCAGCTCTAGAGTAAGTAAAAAAACTCTGAATGATATTTGGGTTCTTTCCATTATCAGCAACAGCAATACTAAAAGATGCTGTGGGAATATTTGAATTACCTGAATAAAATATTTTATTTTATGCTCCAACACTGACAAATCTTCCAATTCTCATTTATGGAGTACCCATTAGCAAATGATAAGTGGGGCTTCAAGGGCTTCAAAAGTGATTTTTTTTCATTATCAGGAAAGCACAGCAAGAGTAGGAAGAGCAATATGAATTGCTACTTGTTTATCACAGCACTCAGATTTACAAAACAGCAATAATTCCACCAGAACTGTAAACCAGACTCAGAATACAGATCCTTAACTAACAGGTCAAAAATGGGGTAAAGAAGGAGGGAGAACAAGCATGATAAATCAGAAAGAAAAAATCAATGTTATAATTTAAAAGGGTAGTGGGAAGGGGGAAATAAAAAAAGGGAAACCAGAAGTGGCTTAAAAGCAGGAGATAAAAGGATTTTGTGATAAAATTAAGCATGAGAAAATTATGTGAAATGTTGCTGTAATCTGATAAAAACACCTAGACTTGGAATGGGGAAAGAAATGCCTGTTTCACCTTTAGTCAGTGCCCCATTCTCTCTCAATGTCTCCAGAAACCTTTGTGTTAGAATTGCACTTCCAAAGAGTTCTAGAAGTGAAAATATTTTTGGTAAATCTCTATTTGATGTAGGTGTGAGGAGGCAGGGAATAAATGGAAGAAATTATTTGAACATTTATTCTAAAAGGATTGAATTATTTAATTTTTTTTTTTTTATGAGAACTTCAGGTGACATTTTAAGGGCTAAACTTATACTCTTGGGATATTTTGGACTCTTTTATTTCTGATAGTACAATATACATTTACTTGCAGTGCAGATATCAAACTATGGCAGGTTGGGCTGGATCCAAAGAGAATAAATGTGTAGGAAATCATGAGGAAGTCTGTGAAAATAGTAATGGCAATAATCAGACATAAAAGTAGGCTTCACATTTTAATTTCAGAAACACTGGAATTAATGCCTTCACAGGCTTTTAAAACCATTTTCTCCTTGTTTGCACATTTGCTCTTGGAGGCTGATGAAATGTTGAAAGGCAGCATTGTAGATGTCCTTTCAGGGAGATGCAGTTTTGCCAAGCAATATGAGCATTATGAAACTTCCTATAATCTATTTCAATGACCCAGCCTGAAGATACAAGTGAAATTAAAATTACATGGTAACAAAATAACTCCAGCTTGTAAGGATGCTATTTTTTAAAAGCTAGACAATTCTGTGGCTCTTAGAATGTTTTAATCCTTTTCCAGAAACTAATATTGCTTTCTAAATAATAATTTGCATGCTATTACTCACAATTCTTTGCAGAGAATTCTTGTTTGCAGTGAGCTCTTCCTTACACTAACTTTGAAGAACTTTTAAATTCTGATTATAACTGAGGTGATGCTCAAGCCCATCATTCCCATATTACTTGAAAAATATTCAGAAAAAAAAAAGATGAAATGTCCATCTTAGTTTTGAGTGATAGTTACTACAATCACTAACTATAATTTAGAATTTGCCAAAATTAGAGTGAGTAATGTTGGATCAATTTTCTTCTCATCTTTCAAAATGACAGAACCCACACAGAAAATGTCCACAGAAAGATTATACACCCCTTTCCCCTCCCCATCTTTGCTGACTTTTGAGACAAGTCTATTGAAAATGAAAATTACTCATTTCTTTGCAAAGATGTCTTTAAAAACAAGTCTGAAAAAGTAACTGTGTCATTCCAAAATCAAACATCTGAGATAATACAGAGTGGAAATAACATTGTGACAAAATTTTCATTTAAATTTATTTGCTCTTTTAAATTTAAAATCTGTTTAAATAAATATGCTAATTCAAAACTATTCAATGATTCCATGCAGGTAGATTTTTTCCTATCAGCAGCTCATAAGTTGTGTTCACTAGAGTGTCACAGACCACATATAGAGAAAAATCTGCATTGAGTGCTGCAAAACTTTTGGTTTAGGCACAGCAGCCTGGCACCAGGGAGTGAGATAAAGCAGATCGGCAACTGGATTGAATGCTGAAATCAGATTTGTCCTCCCTGTAGTTAAGTTACACACCTGAATTTGGAGCTGCAGCATAGGAATAGTGTGAGATTGTGTGAAGGGCTGCTCCTTTGCTCTCCTAAAATTGAGGAATCCACTGTGCAAAGGAGAATAATGGGGAAACTGGTACCTCACAGCCCAGCACTCCCTTCAGAATGCTGCCCTCAAACACAATTGGTACAAGAGTCAATAATGTTTATTGATTTAGCAGCAAACTGCTAAGAAAAAAATCAAAAAGCCAATAACCTATTCAAATAATGGAATAACACTGCTGTTAACAATTTATAATTGCGTTATTTTGCACATTATTATAGACAATTATGAAACTTTTATTTATCACTCTTAAATAATTTCAATACCTCACAGTTGCTGTTACAATACAGTTCTACCACCTGTTCTTCCTCACTTAACTTAGTGTTAGAATGCAATTCTGTCCATCTTTGTTCCACCTCCAGCACCAAACTGTGGGATCTCAGTCTCTCAGAACTGGGGTGCAGGGTGAGCAAGACCCCCCCTGGGGGGCTCGGGAGTCCTGGAATGCTGCCAGAGATGTCTGGTGGCTGGACTTTGATCCCACATGGGAGATGACATCAGTATGAGGACGGGAGGATTTCACTGGGGTGAATGGTGAAGGGACAAGTTAATTGGAGTGTGAGATACAGGGTTTAAGATCCCTGTACAGGGGGGTCTAGAGAGGCAAGATGGAGGGATTGGGGCGTGCCCTTCTCCTTCTTCTTCTTCCTCTGGGCCTCCATCTTCTGTGGTGATGTTGGCACTCCGGGATTGGACCTTACTAGGGGAACACTGGTTAATAAGGGTAGAGGGTATTGGAGAAAAATGATAAATATTGTATACGTAACTCCGGGTATAAAGATAGGTGACCGCCCCAGGGGCTTTAGTGTGTGCCCATGGCTGACTGCTGAGCAGAACTCTGTCAGGCCAAGAGAAAATCTTTTAGATAAGCAATTAATAAACACCAAGACCAAGAACAAATCTGAAGCTTCCTCTCGTCCTTTCGAACCCGGGGGCCCAAGGCCATCTTTGGGCTTTTCCCCAGACCATCTGAACAGCCCAGAAATCCCACACCAAACCATCCAGCCACAGGACCTGGGCTGTCCCTGGGGGTGGCCCTGCCATCCCACTGGGCTTGGATCTGCCGGAACAGCTGGCTGGAGATTCTTACATCCATGCCATCAAAAGTCCAACCTCCTCTGTGGACTGTTTGATTTTTACACCCTATCATCCATTTTTTGCCATATCTACCCACAATTTTTCACTGTTCCTCTTGTCTTTCTCTGCCTGGTTTCCTCAGGAATACACTATATGCTTCTAGTCATTTTTATCCCACTGATTCTAATTTTTTTGCATATGCAACTGAATTTGAAATATTTGCTACCCTTAACTGTACAATCTCAATCTACATCTTATATAGTTAACTGACTCCTCAATTGCCCTTCAGCTACACATTTTGTAATGCTGCCTGTAGTTTATCTTAAATATTTGACTGTAGCCCTGATTTCTCAACATAATTCCTATTAAGTTCTAACATTTTCTCATCTTGTATGCACACAGTCCATACATCAGAGCAACATATTTCTCTAGCTGTGTTTGTACACAATCTTGTACTCTTGTCTAGCTGCTTAATTAGATATAATTAGTCTTGATACATTCACTGAACTGTCTTCCAGATTTTTTCAGAAAACTTTTTTTTTATGGAGTTTGATACTCCAGTGGGATTTCTTGCTCCCAGCAGTAAAGTGAAACAAAAAAAAGTAATGCTCTTAGCTTAGTGACTTACATCTCTTATATGTTATCTCTTATCTCTTATATGTTTTGTTTAATTTCAAAATGCATTCTGAATATACTACATTTCTATAGAGCTCCTCTCCCTTTCTTTAGTTAAACATTTTTTAAAATTTATTTGACTTTTACGAATATGGGCTTCAGAATCTTCTCGCTCAGCCAGTGACATGAATCAGATCTTAATAGTTGAAACGTCTTCCTGATGTACCTCTGACATCCCCACTGAGAGTTCTCCTCTGTTGACAGCTGCCTAAGAATCAAGCACATGAGAATGTGAGAGCTTCTCTCACTGATGCAAATGCAGCTTTAGCACCTGTCATTAAGTTTAAATGAAAAACAACTCTCAGAAGTGGCCACATTCCAAATGAAGAATCTTGGCAACCATTTTGAGACAGAAAGGTGATGATTCCCTAAAGGATAAGGATCAGTCCTACTCAGCAAGCCTGAAATGGTTTGGTAGAGAGAAGATTAAAGTAAGGGGACAATATGGGCAATATGTATGGATGGATCTGAATGTTTGGCTCTTGCAGATCTCAGAGGTGCAGTCCCTGAGCTGCTAATGTGAGCTTTTGCAGCTTTATCTGCCTTTAACAAGTTGCAGTGCAGTCATGCCCCCATCCATGCTGAGGGGAGCCATGAAATAATGTGCAACCCCACTGGCTGCAGCCAGCCCTGGGTAGTGTTGGGAGAAAGCAGTACAGCAGAAATGGAGCCATTTTTCCCCCTCTACCTTCTGAAGTCACATTTCAGTGTTTTATGCCTCTGTTATTAGGCAAGGCATTGAACTAGAGAATAATTTTATCTTCTACTGATGTCCCTTGCTTCAGACTTTACAATTTTAAGAGGCTGTAAACATTTAATAGGCAGAAAAGGGAAACACCTCATTAAAAGAAATCTCCCTGCAGATAATTGAGCCCACGGTTCCTCTGGTATCGTTAATAGGGTTATGTATTGCCATATCTGATTTGTTTTACTGCAGTGGACAAGAACGAAGAGCAGAAGCCATGAAATTTCTGTGTAATTTGGCATTTAGCATTGATTTTCCTTAACATTTCCTGGATTATTGGCAATCCCATATAGCTAACCAGTGTGAAAACTCTGTCTTTCTTGGATTTCATTTGCTTTTTCATTATTCACCGATGTGTCTCAGACTGGAGTATTACTGTGTTCTTCTGTAGTCCAGTATTGTGCTGCTGTAAGGAGCTGATTCTTTCCCCTTTGTACTGATAAACATGGACGTGTTTCATGTAAAATCTGAATCAAAGCAGTTGAATTCTTTGTCTCTTGAGAGCTTCTGAATCTTCTCTACAGAAAACATGAAGTTCAAAAAAAGAAAAGAGGATACAATCCTTCCTTCCTTCCTTCCTTCCTTCCTTCCTTCCTTCCTTCCTTCCTTCCTTCCTTCCTTCCTTCCTTCCTTCCTCTCCTCTCCTCTCCTCTCCTCTCCTCTCCTCTCCTCTCCTCTCCTCTCCTCTCCTCTCCTCTCCTCTCCTCTCCTCTCCTCTCCTCCCTCTCTTTTGTTCTCTCTTTCTCTAATATATGGTTAAAGGCTTAATTATTTATTTGTGTATATGCAAAGCAAAAGTAAAATGTGCATGGGATACTGGGAAGAAAAAGTTTTTTATCTACTTGCACTATGTTTTCTAATGCCGTTATTTCTTGGAGACACTGTTTGCCAGTCAGCTAGCTGAGTGATAATCAGAGCTAGTCATAATCAGGCTGATTTATGGCTCTGATTTGCCACACAAAAAGTCTGCTTTTCATTCATCATTAGTGAAGAATTTTGTGCTATGTGCTGCTGCAATGTATGGTGGATGTTTAAGTCACCATGACAGAGAAAGCACAAACACACAAATACCTCTAGCAAAAAAGCTGGTGACATGGATAAACTATAATCTAGATCAAACTAACAAACTAATCCATGAAAGTGTGAAAAAGCTACATATAAAATAGCCCAGACTTTCCCCTTGCTGGAAGAATTACATTTCAAATTAGACAGTACAAAATTATAAAGAAAATCGAGTATATAACTTGAAGGAAATCCCTACTTTCAGAATCAATTTCTGCTCATATTAAGCTTTTCAAAAGACAATTTTTCTTTCATGTATGTGTAGTATAATACCTTTGCCACCAGATTTGAGTTTGACTTCCCTTTGGTAGAAATAAACATAAGAATTATATGGTAGAATAAGTTACTTTTGTTTACATGGCATCTGGTTTTGAACTATTTTTGAAACAAACAAAAACCTACCGAAGGGCTTTTATGACATGAGTATATATTGTGACAGGTTCAATTAAGTAATAGGTTGTGGTAGTGACTTTAAAAAAGCAAAACCCTGTGAGAGGCTTCTTAATAGAATTCATATTCTAATAAAGTCCAGTTGAAAATCAATAGAGAGACTCATTATGCCTTCAGTAGAGTTAGACTCAGGTAGCCCATCCATACTAAACTCAGAACATAAAATGGAATGGAATAGAATGGACTATTTCGATTATAAGGGACCTACAACTATGATCCATCTGCCTGACCACTTCAGGACTGACCAAAAATTAAAGAATATTTTTAAGGGCATTGCCCAAATTTCATTGCCTCTGAAACACTGACAAGCATGATGTGGTCTGACACCCACAATGAGCTTTGCCCCCTTGGCTGCCAGGGCTCACTGCTAACTCAGATTAAATTTGCCATCTACCAGCATCCCCAGATTCCTTTCTGCGGGGCTGTTCTCCAGGCACTCCTCTCCCAGTTTATACTCATGCCTGCTATCCCAGGTGCAGAATCTGGCATTTGCTCTTGTTAAATTTCATGTAGGCTGATCAGGTTTCATCTGTGGATATTGGTGGGAGGCACAGAGCTGAGAAACATATGAATCTAAAACAGATAGGAGAAAAATCCTCATTTGATTTTTCACCTATATCACAAAAAAGATAAGCACAGCAACAAAACATATGTTTTCAGCTACAAAACAGATTTGCATCTCCTAGTCAGTGAGAAATATCAGGGATTGCTTCTCCTTTCCCTCTTCTGTTAATCAGATCAGAGTGAAAATAGGAGCTGGTGAACCTGCTCAACTCACCCTTGGCTTTCTGACTTGAGTACATCAAGAAGCCAGGTCATTTCTAAAGCAAGAACAGAGCAACTCAGTCTTTTGCCCGGGGCAGAGAAGCCCAAATAATTCAGTTTGATTGAATAGACTGTGTGTTCAACCCAGGCTAAGTTCTGAAATGGACACTTCAGAAAAGATCAAAGTCTACATAGCCCAGTCACAGGGTGTTTTTCTTACAAAATGGCTTACAATTCAAATAACAGAAGTGAGTATTATCTTTTAATAACTCATTTCTCTTATTTGATCTTCAAGGTATGGCATATAAGAGCACAATTTAAATTAATATGGTATTAATCAGAATAAAGCACCCAAATACTCAGTACTAATAATAATTACAATAAAGCTGTCCTGGGAGAATTCTAATATTCTCCACTGGAGTATGTCCTTCAGGTTCATTGACCTCTAGATAAGATTTGAAAAAGAAATATACCAAAGCATCAAAACCCAAAGTGTTTGGGTTAATATATCCCATAGAAGATCGCAATATGTGGGAGAAAATAATAGTAATTGGTATCTATATGAAAAGAGGAAGCTAAACTGTTAGTCAAGTGCAAATGGGTGTTCTTTTTCATCCACTGCAATAACAAACAAATTGAGCCTAAATTAGAGAAGCTTTTGGAATATAATGTGCTCCGACTGCTACAGCCAGGAAATGTCAGATGGGAAACCAGGTCTTTTTGCTATTTAATCCTTCTCCTGCCTCTGGACATCAGCTGTAAGGAGCCAAAAGCTGTTTTGTCATTTTGCAAGGATGCCCACCCTAATTGTGAGCCCAAGGCAGGTGTCTGCAGCCAGGCCAGGACCAGGCATCTGAGAGGTTCCTGCCACAAAGATGATGGGAACCCCTGTTGCTGATATCCTGGAGGTTTTATCTATGGGCTGAGAGAGTGCTGGGGTCAGGTGGGCATCAAAAGCGGAGCTGAGGAGAGATAGAAAAGCTCTATCTCTCACGGGAGAGAATTTCATTCTCCTGCTGCATCTGAGCAGGTAAATAACAGATTTAATAGATAAAAATCCCAGATATTTCTTATGTGAATTTAGTAAGCACATCTCAGTTGGCTGGGATTCTGTGGCTGAAAACCACAAAATCAATCACCCAAACAAATCAGACTACAGTACAGTATGTATATGATACAAACAAAACCACCTGAAAATAAGGATAATATACCTGTAAATATATATTTAAGAGATCATTTTCCTTTTCCTAGTCAGTCCCTTGTGTCTACATGAGCAAAGAGTAGGTGACAGCCTACAGATGACTCAGACTTCCCTTCCTTGTACTTATCACATCCCTAAATCAAGAGCTGAATTAGGTCAATGTCAACCTTGTAACATAGAATGTAAGTTATTCTGTTCAAAAGAAATCCTACAGCGGTTTTTGACCAGATCACCAAGGAGAATGGTGCCATACAACTCCAAGTCCCACAGCACAGGCAATGCTTCCTGGTGGTAGTAGATGCAAAGCAAAACCAATACTGCAGCTGCTTTCTAATAATTATGTTGCCTATTTCTTCTCAGTTATTTAACAAAAAAATTACACAATCAGGAATATTTCTTTTGCCGCAATTTTATTTCCTAATTGTACTCTCTGGACCTGGTTATTAATTTGAAGAAAATTACAATTATCTGGCCATGCAGGGGTCCTGCAATTTCTTTAAAACTCCATTTTGTTAGAGAACAATAAAATCAAGCAGGTGGTCCTAAAGGGGGAAGAAAAGAAGGAACAAAAAAGCTCCAAAACCAATCCAAGCTGAGATGATTATTGCCAGCAGTGATATGTCTTTATCATTTCAATAGTTTGGATTAGCTGAGAGAAAAGAGATGGAGCTGTGCAAAAATAATGGCAGGATAGACCTGGACTCAGAGACTTTATCTGAAGAGCAACAGCTGCTGGCTAAGTGGCTGAACTGTCCCCTCTTGCTAACACAGTAATGTGGAATGTCTGTTCCACAAATAGATGGAAGGTTTGTAGCCAGCAGGAGCAGCTCACATCACCCATCCCCTCAAATCCATGGATTGCACCTTTGCTGTGCCCACTGAGATGTGTGACTGCTTGGAGCGATTTCTGTGTGCAACAGCAGCCCTTCTCCCCCCAGGCAGGTCATCTGCAGGATGTTCCTGGCTTTTTACAAAAGGTGAAATAAGCTGTGTCATCTGTATGTTTGCTTTTAATCCAGCCAAAGCCAGAGTTTAATTCTGACTCTGGTGCTGTGGAAGCTGAGAGCCTGCAGCAGAAGGACAAAACCAAAGCCCAGCAAAGGGCAGCTGAGGGGGCTCAGCCATGCATGGGAGGCCACAGGGCCTCTTTGCAAAGCAAATGTTGGTGTTGCTAAATTAACAGCATTTTCCATGCTGCTCACACCTGCTGGTGTAGTGTTTTTCATTCAGCCAGAAGGAAAGTCAACGAGTCTGAAATGCAATTTCTTCTTTGACTTGTAATTTTCCTTCAGTGATTCATTCATGCCAGCTTCTTATCTGTGTATCCCAGTGGCTTTGAGGGGTTGGATAATAGCAACAATAAGGATACTCAGTCTAGTGCTAGCCTCCTGCTTTAACAGTTATCACTTGGAACATATCCAGACCCAATCCTTGGGAAATTTGGACAGGCAGCTGTCTTCAAGGTGAATGAAACTGTGCATGGAAGGCAGAATTTATCCCTTATTCCAGTATATTCCTTTAAAAATGTTCTCCTGATCTAAATGTACAAAAATGTTAAATAAAATTCCATGTGCTTTCTGAAACCTCCCTTTTGGCATCCATCCCTGAGGGGTTCTCCTCTGATATTTATCAGGCTAGATTACACATGTAGACACAAGGCTGATCCTCTCTCTGGGATTTTCTTCATAGACATCAAAAATAGGAGCCATAATTTCTTTTTATTCCTCAGAATTGTGATTTACACTGTTCTTATAGGAGGAGAGAAAAACAATACTCTTCTATGTTGCCCTGATCCTCTCATTGAGAAAAGGTAAATTTTTTTACACCTTCAGTCTGCCTGACATGGAGGTCAAAGAAGGGACAAAGATATGAGCAGAAACCATCCCTGTTTTCCAGATGACATGGCCAGATAACTCACACAAGTCTTGGTGGTTTTTATTTTTGTCTGTGGACAAATGGTACAAGCCACTGGCTGTTTTTTATCTGGTTTGACTTACATTACTATGAACAAGTAATAAAAGGGTACCAGTAGTATGATTTAAAAATATATTTATGGACACAGCATAAAAACAAATTAGGATCTACATCTCCTCTCATGCCCACAGCCATGGTTAAAGATTAATATGAGCAACAATAACTGCTTATCCCTACCTCAAACACCCACAAGAATGGAAGAGATTTTCTTCTTGCTCTGAAAGCTGACAATTCTGACTGCTTTCACATTTGGCAAGAATCAAAAAAAAAAAAAAAAAAACCCAAAAAACTAGGCCCTTCAGAGAATAGGTTTTGCAAAATAAAGTTCAGCAAGGTGCAAGGTGAAATTTAACTTTAGCTTTTTGGTTGTCATAATCAAATAATAGTTATCCTCTTGGGCTTTCTCCTTGTAACTGTATGCACATTTAGTACCAGCTAATTTCTCGCAGCTCCTGAGCTGTCAAATATCTACTATTTTTTTGATTTTTACAGAGGATCTGTGTGCAGTGTTCAGGTAGACTTGTGGGCATTCATCGCCTTTGCAAATCCAGCCAGGTGTTCCAAAGGGTCAGACTGTCCATGTCTAAAGGAGAATACTGCCAAAAAATACCTCCCCTCTAGTTGCTGTACCTCGCCCCAACCATTCAACTGAAACCCTCTGAAATCAAGGGAATATCTGTGACTAAAAGTGCATATTACACATTGTACAAGAGAGAATAAATATGGCTTAGATGCTGAAATATTTCAGCTGGGGGTATGTATTAATTTTTTGTATCTATGACTCCAGGCCCATGTCTAGGAAAATAGTGTCCTCCTCTCTGAAGTGAATCAGACTCTGTATTTCTTTATATTTAATACAAAATTAAGCTTAAATAACATTCAAATATTGATTTCAGCAATTCTAGTGTCAGATTACCTGAAACTAAGGTACATTATTTTAATTCACACCCAGATCCACTTCCATCACCCTGGCAGTGTCAGGTGGGTGTGAGTCATGTACTCTTTAAAGCTGACATGGCAGGCTAGTGCTCTGCACAGTGGATGCAGAAGAGGACTCTGAGGGTCAAGGAAGATAATATTTCATAGGTGAAGTCCACTTGAATATTCAATAGAAAGTGGTCTCAGATTTGGTTGATTTCTGAGAGCCTGATTCTAACAGCTTAGCTCATCTGCTGTGATGTGAGCTGTTTTGACCTTCTCAGTGAAGGGTATTAGGAGACTATTTACACATTTTCCAAATGACATGGAAAGGGACCTCCAGTAAGGCCTCTGATCTGGGGCAGAGAGGGGTAACATGCTATGAAGTAAAAAAACCTACCTTGTTATGCAGTTCTTTGAAGTCATTAAGATGTTTCAGATGGTAGAGGGTGAAGGTGGAGCATAGGGCAGGGTTGAGAGAAGGGGATCAAAGGGGGAAATTAAAGCACTTCATCATGTAATTCTATAATTTATTGTATTAATAATATCAGCACACTGCAGCTCTTAGCTGCAATGCAACTGAAGCTGGCAAAGAGCAACAATGATACCATGTGTCATCCTAGAGTGGAGTGCAGAGGAACGAATTTTGGCAAGGAAAACAGGCAAGCCTTATTGCAGAAAAGTTCAGAGATATTCGTCAGAGAGAGCAAATGGACCTCAGCCACTGCAGGCTTGTCTGAGAGTAGTTTATCTGACCTGGGAGGAAAGGTACCTCAAACAAGCCTGACAATGTTACAAACTGTGGTGAAGAAACCTGATTTAGCAGGCTTGTATCTATACTTCTGGTCTGTGTGCTTCCATTTATCAGTTTGATTTTGCCCCAGCTTGAAGTGTTATTTTATAACCTTAGCCAAGCTGCTGCTGAGCAAATTTGATTCTTTGGTCTTCAGCTGACGAATTTTTGGAAGTCTTGAGAATGGGCTTGCAAAGAAAGTTAGACTGGTCCACACAACCTGTGGAAGGGGAATGGGTCTAGGAGCCTCAAATCCCTGGGAAGTGTTTTCTGTTCTATCAACATCCTCAATCTAGTGTGCCACTTGATCATTTTTCACTGTACTGTTCCACTTTTGCATACATTTTTCTCATTCTTCCATGTGGGACTGAACTTGCACATGCTCTTATGCAACATCCAGATGTTTCAAGTTCTGGAAGAAAATATGACCTCATTTGATGTGCAAACCATAGTGGAAATACCATCATTTGTGATATAAATCAAGGGTTTTTAATTTGTTTTTCATGTTGTGTCATTGTGACAGTTTCTAAGATGGTAAGGCAATCCAAAAGATTTTATTTCTGTTCCTCTTGGCAAGGAATCACATGAACAAGACACGAATTTTATTTTGTTTTTTTACTCATATTAAACATTGTTAGAGTTAAATAGCACTAAAAGTGTTACTGAAGCACTTCAGGTTAATTTATATGGAAATTGTATCTTCCACACTTAAGTGAGCTTCTGGTCAATAATGTGATGGTTAAGGAGTGGATGAGATCAGTGATGAAGTTTAAGATTTCCAGGAGGCTGGATTAACTGAGGAAGCAGAGAAGTAAATGAAGGACCCAGGCCACTTCCAATTCCAGTGCAGAATATTCAGAAAGAGAAGAAAAAAAATTTGATCAATGTAATTACCAGAAAGCTAAGAATTCATCCCAGTCAGAAAGGAAGTTTCTCCTAGTGAAAGACTCATCCTGAGAATGACCAGGTAGGGAAATTTATTCATAGAACAGTGAAAGATTCAAAGATGAAATCTAATTCTGATTTTAACATCCACGGGATCATGAGGACAGGTAGTTTTGCTACACTAGGAATTTGTACTCTTTAGTTATCTATTAATATCTGTTCATAGGGAAATGAGCAGTGATTGGTCTAATTCATTCAAAATGCAAACAAACAACATATTTTAATTATTAAGAATGCTACATAATTTTCAGTGTTCAATGTCAGCAACATTTAACTGAGGTTATAAATTCTTCATTTTTTTACTGTGTGGTTTGGGGGTGTACTCTAGAAGACAATCTAGATTTAATTTATAACCGAAGCATATATTAGTTGAAGATTCAAATAAACTTCAAATAGGAAATTCTATTCTATTCTTTAGAAGTTCTTCATAATGTTTTGGAGTCTGAACCTGGTATACACTGACAGTGAGAAACATGCAAAATTAAGGACATGAAAACAAGAAGCAAACATTTCAGGCAATAAGTCTAAAAAGCCTTAAAAATTGAAAACAGCAATAACATTTATCTGTGTTCTGCATGACACTCACCTGAGGGAAGTTATTAATACTTTTAGTGTAGGTGGTGTGTTGAAAATTACTTTCAGAGTTACAGGGTAATATATTATATCCTTTGCCATAGCTTCTCTTAAAATAAAGGGAAAAGATTTTTAATACATTCATTTCCATAGCACTTTGAAACATATACAAGCCTTCTTCCTTTTTTTAAAATACTACTTGCAGCAATTCACATTAATCAATGACTGTGTTATCACTTCCCAACAAAGAAATAAAATACATGAAAAGTTGAACATGCGCTGCACAAAGCAGTCACATGAAATAGTTTATTTTTTTACCATGTGGCTCTTAGATGTAAAATTAACTGGAGAATATAAGCAAACCCTTTCAGTGGTGATAGGCTTTAGTGAGGTCTTCTCATGTCACCTCCTGAGCAGCTGTTTCTTTGTTGCTGTTGTGTTTAGGCTTGCATTAGAAGCCTATCCTTTCCTCCTCCTCCTTCTCCATGTCTCCTGTAACTGTGTGCTAAAATTGCAGGAGTCAGAGTCAAAATTAGGCTTTTTGTTAGGAGAGCTGCTTGTTTCTAACCGCAGTGAAATCTTCTCCATCTATGTCCCTGCACACCATCCTTCCAGAGGCAGGGTCTCTTAAGAAAATGAATTGGTTTTTTGTTGGATGCAGAAGGTTTCATCAAGCTTGAAGAAAATAAATGCTGCAGGCTCCAAGTTCACTCCTTCCTCAATTTTCTGGACAAGGCACTGGATAAAGTGTGTTGTGTCCATGTCCCAGTGCAAGTGACATGGACACATCCATCCACTTTTGGTCTCCTTAGTCTCCTTTTAAACAGTAGGAATTTTAATTGGAATCATCCACATCTGAAACTGCAGTAGCACCTCAAAGATTTATCTGGGGTTATAAGGAGTGGTGACAGCTGATTTACAGTTTACATTATATGATCTTGTCTCATCCTTCTTTTCTTTCTTTTCTCAGCCTCAGACTTCTTTGCTTAAAAGACAAAAAAAAAGGCATAAAAATAATTTTCTAATTTTTTTTTTCCCAAAGGATAAATATATCATCTATGAAAACTGGAATATTTTAATGGCACATTTCAAAAGACCAACCATTCCATAACAAGGTCTTAGCATCAGCTGAAAGTGGAGCTTACTTAGGGAGACAATTGAAAGTCCCTAGAAATATCTTATTAATTAATAGGAGAACATCATTGTCAGCATCTCTTAATAATTTATCCATCCTATTGCTATTTTGATTCTAAAATTTTTCTGGATATTCATCCTTTGTGAGTGATTGCAGGAAGAATATTGATGCTTTAATAGTGAGATCGATCACTTTTATAGCATTTGGCAGTGATTTTTAGGACCAACTCATAAAACTGCTGGAACAGAGTGATGAATAAGGATTTTCAAATTTGAAGAGCTGCACAGATATTAACTAATCACTGCTACATCACTGAGACAATATGTTATTATGCTGATGGGAATATTAACATAGAGTGATTTTCCATATCTTGAAAATCAGAGCTCTTTTTTTCTCTTTATTTTTACTATTTAATGATAACAACCCAGAACTTCTGAGTACATGCAGTAATTTTAGGGATGTCCATCTTCTCTGTATCTCCTTGCAGAGTGTTTAAACTCTCAGGTGATGACAGCCATGCCCAACCAAGGAACCAAACCAACAGACAGCAGGTTGTCCTGATGTCCCCAGTGCACTCCCAAAGTGATGCACATCACTCTGCAGCTCTGTCCTGTGCCCAGCTCACCTCACTTCTGGTAAGAGGGAGGAAGTATGAGCACTGAGGGAGGTGGCAGGAGCATGTCCCTTCATGGAAATATAGAAAAGTCCCTCCATTTTTCTGCTACAGCGCTTAGCACATGTGTGAAAGAGTGGTAGGGTGAAAAGGGCTTCAAAAAAGATCTGCTGATACCTCTGAGCACTGCAGGGCACAAATCTCCAGATCTGTCACAGACTGCTTTCCTTTAAGCGATTGTTCTGCCATTTTGCCTCTGTGATGGTGTTCACAGGGGTCTCAGGTTGGGGAAGAGATGCGGATCTGACTCCATGTTTCAGAAGGCTGATTTATTATTTAATTATATATATTACATTAGTGTGGGATTTCTGGGCTGTTCAGATGGTCTGGGGAAAAGCCCAAAGATGGCCTTGGGCCCCCGGGTTCGAAAGGACGAGAGGAAGCTTCGGATTTGTTCTCGGTCTCGGTGTTTATTAATTGCTTATCTAAAAGATTTTCTCTTGGCCTGACAGAGTTCTGCTCAGCAGTCAGCCATGGGCACACACTAAAGCCCCTGGGGCGGTCACCTATCTTTATACCCGGAGTTACGTATACAATATTTATCATTTTTCTCCAATACCCTCTACCCTTATTAACCAGTGTTCCCCTAGTAAGGTCCAATCCTGGAGTGCCAACATCACCACAGAAGATGGAGGCCTAGAGGAAGAAGAAGAAGGAGAAGGGCACGCCCCAATCCCTCCATCTTGCCTCTCTAGACCCCCCTGTACAGGGATCTTAAACCCTGTATCTCACACTCCAATTAACTTGTCCCTTCACCATTCACCCCAGTGAAATCCTCCCGTCCTCATACTGATGTCATCTCCCATGTGGGATCAAAGTCCAGCCACCAGACATCTCTGGCAGCATTCCAGGACTCCCGAGCCCCCCAGGGGGGGGTCTGGTTCACCCTGCGCCCCAGTTCTGAGAGACTGAGATCCCACACATTAGAACTATACTAAAATAATAGAAGAAAGGATTTCATCAGAAGGCTAGCTAAGAATAGAATAGGAAAGAATGATAACAAAAGCTTGTGTCTCAGACAGAGAGTCTGAGACAGCTGGGCTGTGATTGGCCATTAATTAGAAACAACCACATGAGACCAGTCACAGATCCACCTGTTGCATTCCATAGCAGCAGATAATCATTGTTTACATTTGGTTCCTGAGGCCTCTCAGCTTCTCAGGAGGAAATATCCCAAGGAAAGGATTTTTCATAAAATGTGTCTGACATGCCCCCACCGAGCCAATGCCTAGAACTCAAACTAAAAATACCATTAGGATAATATTCTCAATCATGAAGGTGCCATGTTCTTTGGTGCTTGTATTTTTATCTTCTACCTCCACATTGTGTGTTTTTCTCTTTCGCGTGCCACTAATAATCATTAGTGATGAAAGAGATTCTCCTTTGCTGATCCTTCCCAGTTAGGACAGGATGTATCAAAACTGAACCTCAGGAAAACTGATATATCTGAGATACATCACAAATACTGATATACCTGAGGTATATCACAAATACTGATATTTTTGAGGTACATCACAAATACTGATATACCTGAGGTACCTCGCAAGTACCACTGCAATCTGAGGCAAGCACAGCTGCCCTGGAAGGAGCTGGCCTGTCTAGCAGGGCTGGTAGAAATACTAAAGAGGTTCTGCAGGTTTCCTTAGACAGGGACAAATAGTTTGTCTTTGAAATGCACTCAGTCATAGAAAAGACAGATACACAAATTAGAGGCTGAACTGTTGCCTCCCCAGGCTACACAGATAAATTTGCATTGATCTGCACCGTGACAGCTTTGATTCCACAATCTCCCTTTGAAGGAGACGGTGTTGCGAGTCCTAAAGTTAAAAGATGGTGAGAGTGGATGGATTAATTAGACACTAAACAACATCATTGCTCATGTGAGACAAGAGGTGTGAAACCACCAAGGGAGTGGTATTTGTAAAGAACACATTTATACCTATCTTCTGATGGCAAATGCTTCTGTTCCATGAAAATTTTCAACTTGAATGGGGAACTGGTTTACATATGATTGTGGATCATTAATTGTGATGTTTGTGCTTTGGTTTCCCAAAACATATTTGGGGCTAGTTTAAGCCAGAGGACCATTTTAACATAGGGGAACACTGCTCAAAATTGGAAGTGAAATTAAATACAGTGAGAGGTTTTCTCAGTGTTCTATTCTGTTATACATCATTTTTGCCCTGGAACCCTTCTCAGATTAAGCTCTTCTCAAATTAAGCTCTTTCTTAAGGTGTGGTAAAGATGGGAGAAGAAGAGCTTCAGGTCAACATTGAACTATAGAAACCCTACAGACAAAATACTTGTGAACCCAAGATACAGTCTTGTGGTGCACAATACAGATTTTGATCATGTGAGGTTTTCAAATTATAGAAAATTGGTTAGGCAAGTCACCTAATCCACCCCTTGCCTCACATTTAAGTTGTTTTATTTTTGATAAGTGGAACCAGTATGCATGAATATCTGAGATAACAGAATGTTTATGCCAGTCATGCATTTTCTTTGTGCATTTCCAATTTTTGCAGCCATGGTTGTACTTGGGAATCTGTAAAGCCAAAGTTAAGTGCTACTCTTTAAAAAAAAAGAGAGGAAGATAGGAAGCATTTATCTCCAGTGATTTAACATTTCATTTATTGTAGCTATAAAATAAGATAAAAATTTAAATATGCCCATCCAGAGCATAACATCCTACACAGAGAAATGCAGCACATAAAAGCACATCAGAAAAGTTTCACTGCAGTGGGAAATTCACTACTTAAAATGGAATGCAGGATGTCTTAACCTGAATCCATTTGTCCCTATGTTTTATGGTATAACCACTGCCTTGTAACATCCAATTTCTTTCTACTCACTGCTTGACCCTTTGCTATGCAAAAGAGTATTTTTCTTCCCTTTAGCAGATAAGTTGTGGTTAAGGAAGGAAATAGGAATGATGATAGGGAGTGTGAAGCCATTCTTACAGTAATGACCACCATCAGCCTACTCTGCAGGAAGGTGTATCACTTGGAACAAACTTGGAGTTGGCCCTGTGAGAGGAAATGTTGGGAAGAAAAATCCATAAGCAGCCTGCAAGGAATGGAAGTTAAACAATGTGGAGGGTGCACAGATACATCTTCCTCAGTGCCCTGTAATCAGAATCATAATTCCACAGAGCCAACATTCCCCTAATTGCCAAGGGGTCTGTGGTGTGTGTTGGATAAATGAAAAAAGGCTGGTTAGAGCATAAAGGATACACTCACACTGCTATACTTGATGTTTTCTCACATCTATAAAAATGTACCATTTGTTCTAAAGGCTCCATGCATCTGTTTCTTTATCAGTGAATGGAAATGAAGTCTTAATACCTGTCAGACCTCCCAGTGTTCTCACACACAACAAAATAAGTCTCTGCTGTTATTGTTATTAATCTCCTTTTGCATTTCAGATAATTTTGTTCTTTGCAGTAGGTACAAAATGAACCTAATAGGTGAAGCACAAAAAATGGGATGGGGTTCAGTGCCTCTCTACATCTCATAGTGATACTCATGATTTAGATATTACCTTGTCAGCTATCAGCTTGCTAAGAGGGAGCACCAGGGAGCAAACCAAACCAAACCCAACCCAACCAACCAACCAAAGGCAACCAAACCAAACGACATCAAATGAAACCAAACCAAACCCAACCAAACCAAACCAAACCCAACCCAACCCAACCCAACCCAACCCTACCCAACCAAACCAAACCAAACCAAATACAACCAAACCAAATCAAACCCAACCAAACCAATCCAAACCCAACCAAACCAAACCCAACCCAACCAAACCAAAAAAACCCTAAAAATCAAAACCAACAACCAACCAAACAAACAAAACCTCAGCAAAAACAAAACAAAAAAAACCCCAAACCCACTAAATAAAAAAAAAAACCACTAAAACCAAAAAGAAAGAAGAAAAAAAGATGCCTAGAAAAGAGAAAAAAAACTAATAAAATCAAGCATCAATAGATAGTGATGTTCTTTACTGAAGGAAGCAATAGTGAATACTGAAATTGTATGTCAGTTCCTATTCTCATGGTCCATCAAGTACTACTATTCTACTAATCTGTCAGGTCTAATCAGAGGGAGGCAGCCAGCCTACCAAAATGTTTTGTGCAGCTGGGAGCTTCATGTCATGACCAATCAGGCACTACTGCCTCTGTGACTTTATGATATATGTTTTAAATAAGGCATGATAAACTCTGTACTGAAGGCGTACTCTAAAGATTTAATTTTTATTATTTTTGTAATAATTTGGATTTCCTAATCAGAAGTTCTGCTCTGCTTCAGTAACCTGAGCAGCTTTAGTGAGATAAAAAAGCAAATGTGAATGAAAGGAATGATGAAGCTTCGTCTTAAAGAGTTTTTGGGGTTTTTTTTGTTTTGTTTTTTCCCCAGAGTCAAAACTTATTTGCATGGTTAGGGTGATGAAACTCATTTCCATAAACATTGTTCCTTGCACTTTTTAGAAACCCACTCCACATTAAGTATATATCAAATGTAATTTTGTTTAAAATGTATGGTCCAAAATTTTCACTTCATGTAAGGCTATGAAAAATACCCTGATTCATGCTGAAGATAAAATTGATAGAGTGGCTATTTCATTAGGAAAGAAAAACCAAAAAAACCCAAAATACTCAGGAAAAAACAAATATAAGAGTGAAACCTGATGTTCTGGTCATGGTAATAATATTTTTCCCTCAATGAATAAGCATCTTAAGGCCAGGATGCACATAGACTTTCTAAGAGGGCAGATTGAAGGACTTTGGCTGATGCAATCACTGTATTACGACTACCCCACACATCTTTGGAACTTCTTGCATCTGAAAAATGTTAACCAAAGTTCAAGCTCAGTTCAGCCTCCTCTGAACATCTCAGAAATCCAAAGGACTGGAAATATTAATATCTACACTTACAAACTGACAGAAAACAGAAATTAAAATAATGACTAGACAAAACAGAGCACAAAACAGGAGCAGGGAAAAGCACAAGCAGAGAAAAAAAAACTTAATTTAACTCTGTTCATGTTTGTAGATGTATCTATCTCTCCTGAAGAAGTTTCCAAAATATTATAAATCATATAATCTCTTTTCATTCTTATTCTTGTTTCCACTTTAGATGGTTGTCTCCTGAAGTTTCTTTATCTCTTCCTTCTAGTCTTGAGTCACAGTATGAACATCTGGCTAAAAAACTACTAAATAAGGATCAGCCCATTGGGAGGAAAAGAAAGATTAATTTAGAACAGTTAATGGAATTAGTTTCTTCCAGCTTTTTCTTCCACCTATAGATTACAAAGCACTCAAACACATAATTGGTTCTATTTTTTCACAGACTTTGGGAAAAAAAAAAATCTAGTGAAAGCTTCATTTAGGAGTAGCTGACTTTAAGTATCTGAGCAGAAAAATGAAAGCATACCCCCTCCAGATCAGTTATTTAGCCACAGAAATGTCATGGCACTATTCATCTTCCTAAGCTTCAACATTTTCTTTCTTAAAAACACTCTAGCACAGTAGCTGTCCTCTTCTAAGTACTCCATGAAGATTTTAAGCATATTAAACTGATAACAGACTGATGAATATTTATAGTCAGATTTTTATTTTTTTTTTTCTCCAGCAAATCTCTGGAAGGCTCAGGAGAAGTGTCCTGGATAAGAGTCAGTCTGGAAAAAAATATTGAACAACACTGTCGCCTGTTGATGACATATCACTTTCTGGAGGTTTTCCTGTAGTCACTAGAAGATTTCACAAGCAGATCTATATGACTATTTAGGCTCCAGGCCTTTATTCTCAGTCTGAACCCTGTGCCACCATCCTTTACAGGCAATGCTCTAGGTTAGAAGGTTTTTTATCTCTTTTAGGCACATCAGTAAGCTCTCATACCCTGGAGGGCCAAAGGACTCCTTGACTAGATAATGAATTTTATTTCTGTTAAAGGTACCTGGATGGACTGCTGCTGTTCATCATGGCAGATAATCAGATGTTCCCCCACACATAATTGAGGGATTTTAGGTGGGTACCTCTGCTATTCTTTTGCCACCTTGCTGAACTGACCATACAAAAATTTTTCCTTGGAGTAGTGCTAAGAAATTTGCCATTTCCCCCTCATTCTCAACAGCCACAAAGGCATTTCTCCATGCTCTCCTTGCCCTTCAAACAGTCCCCTGTAAATCCTGATTTGCTGTCAAGGAGCAGGTATTGGGACCACAGCCAAGAACTCTGTGGAAGGAACTCTGGTCTGCAAAGACTTGTGCACCTGCCACAGGAGTGACCTGAGCCATACCTGAATTCAGGAAAAGCTTTCTTTTTGTCACCAAGTGTTCCTCAGATCCACCCACTTCAGAGAGCCTTCAGCTACATCATGAAAGTGGAAGTATTTTATCCTCAGTAAATATGGAAAATTTTTGTAGAAACGAATATCTTCTAATCTTGCATGAGATGAGCCCACCTTCTCCTTGAAAACTGTACCTTCCATTTGACTCAGAATGTACAAGAAATATTTCTTGGTGTTTTATCTGAGAGATCTTTAACCTCTTCTTTTCAAATACATATTACAGATGTTTCTGTTTATCAGCTTTCTGTCTTTGTGCAGGGCAAAGGGCCCTTGACTGCTTTTCCTGATCACTTGGGGAAGATCAGATTTTATCTTTCTGATCTTACACAGAACTTTTTATTTATATTTCCCATATACCTCCTGCATCTTTCTTTAGATAAATACCAAAAAAAAATTTGCCAGCCTGAAGGCTGCAGAGGCTACAATTCCATCTCTCCCCAAAGCTCCTCTGAATTCTGGGTTTTAAGGCTCTCATAGGACAAAAAACATTGACAATTAGCTGTCCTCAGAATCAAAGATGCTCTGTTTCTATGATAGTCTACTAAACAGAAAACATCATTCACAAAGGGGAAAAAAAAAGTAAATTATCATTTAGCACTTCATAGCTTTTCCATTCAGTAAATACTGATGAGCTTGAAAACCATAAGCTTAAATCTATGCCATAAATTTTTAGAATTCCTTTGTAGCCTAAGAGCTTAACCCTCAATGGCCTCATTTTCTTTGCAGCTTAGATGCCCTTGGAAATATTTCTGGTTTTTGGAAGAATGTAAGAATTATCTCTCCTTTTTGGCTAGAATAAACGCAGACAAAGCAAGATGAAAAACATTTTGTCCCCTTTAATTCAGGCAGAACATGTAATATGTTAAAGTTGAAATTATTTTCAAAGATGAATCTTAGCCTCACATAATTTCAAATATATTGACCCATTGGAGGTTTGTGATCTGTTCTTGAAACTTGATATCAATGTCATGAGGTGTGAACAATCTAACAGTGATGGAAATAGACATTTCCTCTCCTTCCCGAGTCCCTTCTTCTAAAACATGTACTAAGTACATTGAAGAGGCTCAGAAAATGTTGCTATGAAGACTTATTCATGAGACTGAACACTGAGCTCCACATGGCTTGCATGCTGCTACAAAAGCTAGAATGCTGGCACAGGCAAAATATTTTATAACTTTCCTTTCCATATTGTCCATGCAAGTGCTTAAAAAAAGAGTTATTCCAGGGCAGGATAACAGAGGGAACAGAGAGAGTGCTTCCATCCCAGCCTGGTGCTGAGTGTTTTGTAGTTTTGTAGTTCATAGGACAGAGTTACATGTGCTGTTGGAGGATTGCAGCTTCTGGTGATCCTGCCTGTCAGGCTCAGGTAGTTAACTTGTCATCTTTAATAGCCCCAGTGTGGGGATTCCTGAAATAATTACAACAAGCTAATTATCTGAAGTCTGAATCACTGCAGATGAAGCTTGACTGGTTGGGGCGCAGCATAGACTCTTCTCTCCAGCAGCCCATTTATCTGAGATGAGTCAGGAAAACAGTGATCTCATTACTCTTACAAATACTATTCTAGGATATGGTTTAGTCACAGAGATTATCTCTCTCTTTTTTTTTTTTTTTTTCAGAATGGTTAATATAAACAACAAACTCATCATAGCATTAAATGTGGAAATGTGGTTTAAATCAGGTCCATAATGTCTGAAGAAAGGCCTTGGAATGACCTCCAAGTTTTACAGAAATTATTTGTGTCCCTAAAGTATCCCTTCCATGCAAAGAAGGCTCACAGCTGATATTGTCAGATTTGCTAAAGCTCAAAGATGCAGTGGAGGGATTACTTTCTCCTTCCTGATACTTATCTATACCCTGAAGTACTCCAGTACTTGTGCATCCTTTTGGAGTGATCCAGATTGACCTTGTTCTCTCCCACACTTCCTTCAGATCCCACTTTGCATTATGAAACATAGGGAAACAAAAAATAAACAAAAATATGAGAGAGGGAATTAGATAAGAACTTGGTGACTGTGATTTCCCGTGCTTCTGATGAATACCTTGTGGCATTGGCAGGTGCCATGCAGTAAGTTGTGCAGTATTTTAAAAACATTCTGTGTTTTCCACAATCAGGAACAGCACTCTGAGTAGACTTGGAGTATAATATAATGCACAAGATGGATGATCTGGATCATGATAGATTCTATAATATAGATGTAAATCATTGTCATTCCCTATCTGCCTTCTCTTCCTTTCTAAATGTTTGTCTTAGTACATTCATTTTTGAAAGTTCTTAATCTAATTTAGGAGAAATTCCTACAATTACTTGGTCCTAGCAATAGCAAGAATTCCCCCTATGTAATTCCTCTGCTTGAGTTGAGATGGATATCATCCATTCCTGATCTAAAAGTCAAAGTGGCTGTTTCCATAAAGCCATTGGCTCCAGATTCAAATTTAGAGAGAAGAAAACCACCACTTTAGAGATCTGGGGATATTTTGCTTTCAGCTACTTCTGATATATATGGCAAGCCCAAAACCCATGACAAAGGCATAAGATTTGAAAGCTGTAGTGGGTAATATCTGGTAAAGAGTAAACTCTGATGGCCAGTTTAGTTAGCTCTCCTTCTAACACACCCAGGATAGTTGGAGACATAATTATTACAAAACATCATCTCCTTTTAATGGATAGCTACTTAATTCTGACACTTAATTTAGAGACAGCAGAATAAAGCAAGGTGTCAAGTTCTCAAATTTAAGTTTCAAGCCAGCTGTTGTTTCTGGCTTTAATTTTCTGGTGCTCATTCTTGTAGATACTAAAATTATCTTCTGTGCTTGTATATCTCTATCTTTTCCTTTTCTTTTCCTGCAAGGTTCTTCTGCATTTCAGAGCTGCATTAATTTGATTACTTATCAGTCATGTAAGTGCAGGCTTTCATGGCATCAGGACTGAATACAGACTCTACTTTTACTTGTCTGTAAAGTCCTAATCTCTAAAGCTTTTCAAAAAGCAGGCATTTTCCTTTAAAACCTGCTGGCTCTGACAAAATTTTCTCTGTCTCAAAGGCTGGATAGTGGACTGAGAAACAGAGTTTGTAAAAGTTTATATCAGACATTTAGCCTGGATATGGTGAACTGCAATCCTAGTCTCTGTCCTTCATTGTATTTCTACCCCATGCAAGGGGCCTTTCAAGTCGTGGTCTGACCTCAGTACCTCTCCTGGTCGTTTTGTTGTGTTTCAAAGTGGTTTATTCATGTGTAACATTCGGTTGGCAACAAGGAGACCATTTCTGTAGGGTCTTGTTTTGCCATTCATCTGTGATTCAGGAGCTTGAAGGCAGCTTCTTTCCACCAGGGAATGTTCTTGGGCAAGAGCAGCAGCTGGAAGTGAGACATAGGAGTAAGTCTGGGGACCTGTGTGTGGGCGTTCAGTGACTCCATGGCATTTTTCCATTGGAGTCAAAGGGAACTAATGGAATGTAAGGTTTCTGTCAGCCCACAGAGGGAAAGGAAATGCCTTTGACAAATCTCCTCAAATGAAGAATAAAACCACATCTATAATATTATCATGGGACAAAGGCAAAACAAACATTTCCCCATCAGGTTTTATCCTGCAACACCAAACCAGGCTACCAAGGAATGCGATTACAAATGTCTGTGGTAACTCTTGCCAGGTCATTTCACATGGTAGGAGTTTAAGCACAAGCAATCATTCAATGACCTGAAAGCTCTTCATCACCCACCAGCCTTATCTCACATTTCTGTAGCTGCACGGTGCACACAGACTAATTTGTTACACCCACCTTACTTTTAGGCAGCTCAGAGCTTATTCCCACATACTTTACTCCTTTTTGTACATCTTATTCCAGATTTGAAACTGGAGGCTGCAGTTCCTGTGATAGTTTCTCTGTTTGGCCTTAATGAATTCTCTGATGTAGTAGTTCTTTGCTGTGTGGTCTGTCAGTGTTTTCTGAATTTCTGGTAGGTTTCCCCTTCCATAGGAAAGGGATAAAGATAAATATTAATTTACAGCATCACATAATGTTTTTCAAGAGTTTGTTAAATATTTAAAGAGACTTGTGCCTCTTCCAAGAATGCCCCAGCCTACAAATGTAAGAAGGATGATACATATTTTTATCCTGCTAGAAAGATGCAAATTTAAATTATGTTTGCTTTATTCAGAACGGAAGGTTCTTAATACTGTACAGGAGAGTGTGCAAATCCACTATATATTGAGGAGCTCATGTTCTTTATTTGATGCATGAAAACTACCACTGAGACTGTTCTGAAATTCAGTAAACTAAATTAAAAATACACTCAAGAACTTCACGGACTTTGAATCAAAACTTTTTTTTCCTTCTTTTTGCAGTGGCAATGGAGAGTATTTCCTAAAAGCAAAATAGTGTTTTGGCTACTGCAGTTCTGTCCTTTCACTTGACCAGTTTAATCCCTCAATTATCTGTGTAGGAGCAGAGTAGCACCCATGAGAATATTTGTCTGCTTGCACCTCTGTTCAAAGAGACTGTGAGAGTTCAAAATTTGGTAAATGCCTGCCCCACTTAATCTCTGCTGCACCAAAAGTAAGTGTTGCTCAGCAATCAAGTCTAAATCTTAATTATAATGAATGGACAGATGCAGCTCCAGACTGATTTATCCCATTTATTGAAACACCTAAACTCAGGCTGAGAATCTCCATCCCATTAGAGATTTCTGTCCTTCCAGGTACTCCAAACTTTTCTTTACATGAAATGTCTCATTCTTGAAAATTTTGAAGCAAATTGGCATTTTACTTTATTTCCACCTAAAGATCTAGTTTAACCTGCCACGCAGAGATATGACACTGGTGTGCAACAGAGAGCTGGTAGTCCTTAGTGCTACAATAACTCACTGCCTTATTCTATAAATAAGAGCAGAGGCAAGACAAGGTAATTTATCTTTGCATTTGACAAGCACTGGTATTTTATAACTGGAAGAGGTTAAAGAAAACACCATTTGATTTGCATGATGAGCGACAGTGTTAGTGGGGATAGGAAATTCACTTCAATAGAAGCACTCTGAGCTGAACAATACATTCATTAAAAGAGCAGTTTCCTGATTAGACAGTGGAGCAAATAGCTTTTTCCCATTTTGCCATCAGATCCACTTTACATAAGCAATAGCAGAGAACAGGGCATATGTTTATCTGGCTGCCACTTTTCCTGTGGGTGTACAATGACAGTACGGCTTTTCAGTGCCATGATGGAGCAGAAGGAGGTGATGACACCAGATCTGTGCACCCACAAGTGTGCAGAAAACAAACCTGACTGATTTCACAGGCAGGACTAACGATTCAGGTTGGCTGGATTTTTCACCATTTCAAGTTACTTGACATGGTAATTTTAACAGGAAGAACAGTACTAAAATTGACTATGAGCAGGGTCTGAATAAAAGAGCATTTCACTGGGCTGCTGTCCTTGCAGCCATGACCTCAGCATTAGGTGATTTGCTTACAGTATCTCTTGTGGGGATTAATCTTCAAAGAGACCTATGTGACTTGCAGATCACTTACCCAAGACTATGAGAACCCTCACTTGAGCTGGAGATTACTTACTTAAGATTAGGTGTGCTCACAGAGCACATGAATCTCTCTTCAGTTTGGTGGGATGAAGACAGTCTGTCCATCTTTTAATGTATTTTATTATGAGTGAGCAGATATGGACATAATTCACCATATTACTCAGATAATACCTGCATTTATTTAAGGCACTTAGAGGTGAATCATATAATAACCACATTTATAGCACAAATAAAATAAAGCAATAAACCAATAGGTTCAAATGACTAAGTGTCTTAGTTTGAAAAAGACAGGTGTCTGCTTAAGGAAGGCAGGAGCCTCCCCTGAAATGGAAAATGTACCCCCCCCCCCTCCCCCCCACCTCCAAATTATTATAATTTTTGAAATTAAAAGCTCTTGGGCAAAGATATGGGAATAGGAATAACAGTTGTTTACTAGGAAAACTAAAAATACAAATGCAATAGTACAAAGAAAGAAAAACACTGACAGAGTCAGATTATTACCTGACACCCAGTTGGTCAGGGTAGCAGTCCCATTACATGGTGACTGCTGTCCTCCTGGAAGGACAGATGTGGTTCTGTTGGAGCAGGGTTCCTGTAGAAGGGTGGAGTTTTCCCCTGAAGGTCCAGTGGTGGTGCAGACAGGCCTGGTCTTTCTCTGGAAATCCAGTGGGAAAAGGCTTTCTCTGTTCCAAATCTCAGATTCTGTTCCAAATCCCAGATTATATCCAGTTAGGAATGCTTGGCTTCTCCCCCTGGGTGGAGCATCTCCCAATGGGATGGTGGAATTTTATCAGTCATGCAGTGAGATTTAGTGGCCCATTAACAGGAGGGAGGGAGGATGGGTTGTGGAAGAGATAAAGAAAACTGCCCAATTAGCAGAAGATAACCTCCCCACTTTTAACAGATGGCAAAAGAATACACACATATTTTACAACCCAGAACATTAATTCAAATTATTACAACAGATATAGCACAGCATGGCCAGCTGGGCAAGGGAGGAGATTGTCCCATTCTGCTCTGCTCTGCTCCTCTCTGAGGCGGCCTCGCCCCGAGTGCTGGGGCAGTTCTGGGTGCCACAATATAAGAAAGACATAAAACTATTAGAGAATGTCCAGAGGAGAGCATGAGGATGCTGAAGAGTCTGCAGGGGAAGCCTGTGAGGAGCTGGAGTGGTTACTTGGTGTGTTCAGCCTGAGGAGATGGAGGGGAGGCCTCATGGCGGCCTGCAACGCCTTGTGAGGGGAAGAGGAGAGGAGAGGCAGGAACCGACCTCTTCACTCTCCTGATCTGTGACACCACTCAGAAATGGCATCAGGCTGAGTTGGAGTTGGTTCAGGTTGGATATCAAGGAAAGGTTCTTCACCCAGAGGGTGGTTCGACACTGGTACAGGCTCCCCAGGGAGGCGATCACAGCACCAAGAGTGACAGAGGTCAGTAAATGTTTGGACAATTCTCTCAGACACATGGCAGGATTTTCTTGGGCCAGTTGTTGGACTCAGTGATCCTGATGGGTCCCTTCAAATCCAGCACAATTTAAACCAGTGTCTTAGAGAAAGGTAATGTATCAAAAATTATTGGAAAGGGGTGAAAAAACCATGAAAATGTACTACTTGGAATGATAATGATGAGGAAGGGAAAAATCAGACAATGAACTTATTAGCTTTCCTTGAACAGAAGCCTCAGAATGAGCTGTTTATTTGGAAAGATAATGAAAGACTGAAGAAGGCAACAAAGCATGGAATGTGAAAAGGAAAATAAAGGGATCAGAGACAGATAGACTTTTGTATAAAACCATCAAAGAAGGGAAGAAAATAGAAAGAGCATAGAAATTGATGCAGCAAATAGAGAGGAAAAGAATCCAAGGGAATATAGGCTCTAGAATGAAGACCCTACAAAAGATCTCTTTTCTGAATTAAAACAAAAAAATAAAGTAAAAAAGGATAAAATTCTGTTGGGATAGCAAAACTGTACCATTGCCTTACCAAAAGAAAGAAACAAAGAAAGAAGATACAACACAGAAATTAACAGAAAACATTAGGGAGTCATAGAAAAACTGTCAAAAAGTGGTAAAGAGTTTTCTACACTTTACTGTATCTCCCATTTCCTCATGCATGGCCATCATTTCTGTTGATCCAGTGTCATCACCATTGCCAGGGGTTTTCAGCAGCCCTTAGAGCACAGAGGTATTTTCAGTAGTGGTGGGCAGTGGGATGACATTGTGCAATTATTGAAAAAGAATAGGCATGACATATTAATTATAAATCTCAGTTTGATAGGAATCAATGGAATAAATAATGGAATGTCTAGTAAAGGATCCTGATAAAGAATTAATAAAGAAATTAAAGAATTTACAGAAGAAAATATTCAAACTGACTGGAAATGTTTGGACAACGCTATGAAGTTAGACAGCAAAATCAAAATTGTTGATGTATACACCCAGGTAGAAGGAAAACTTTTGCCTTGGTATCTGATGGCTTCCTGATTAATAATTGAAATAACATGAAATCAACAGATTAGATTGTAAATGAACCAAAACTGCTTAAATAGTAGTTCTAAAATATTATTAGAAACAGGAAATCTTGCTGAGCTGCTGTCTCTACTGTGATCCCATAGGGCTTGGCTAATAGCTGAGCACATTTAAATTTTTTTCTCATATTTAAACAAGTTAATCTTCTGTCATAACCTTGAAAGAATTTCTTAGAATATCTAATTATAAAATCATGCATGTCATAAAATCAGGATAGAAAACATAATTGCAGAAGAATAGATCTTATTATAGGAAACACTGATTAAGATTTGAGGTTTACAGTAGAGAATTATAGTTCCCAATGTAACAGGAGTGGTCAAAATGGTTACCATCATTTTTAAATATGCAACTGAGAAAGTGCTGAGTAGGAGGACTTACATTTTCTCTTGTAATCAGCACTGAAGTGCCTGGTATTGGAGTACCACATCTTATAACCTGTCCTTTAAAATGGGAATTTAGCAGCTGGAGAAGGTTCAGACAAGATTGAGAAAAATAATGAGTTAGATGCATGTCTTTGAGAGTTTAATCTATTTTGATCACAAAAAACAGTAGTTATGGATGAGTTGTTTACAATCTATATACTTGGGGAAGAGATCAAAATCAGTAGCAATTTGGGATTTCTATTACTTTTCTTTCTTGATATGCTTCATCCAAAAGCAAGGAATATCTTCTTTCTCTACATTATAACAAGGAAGCTTCAGGCAAGAGCAAAAGTGGATTTTTACCAACAGAATCATTCAGTCACTGTAGCTATGTATCCAGGCAGGTAATACATTCTGCACCACTGAAAATGTATATAGGAGTGTTTGATTTTTCTCTCAAAGAGATATTCTAGCTCAAGGACAGCTAGTGGATGTGAAGTGGGAATTAATATAGAGCAATCCAACAGCCTGTGTCAGGAGGAGGTCAGATTTGCAGATTGTGATTTGCTTTCCTGCCCCTGACATCTATTAAACCCACATAAGCATATACTCTGGAAAAACTTGACTTTGCCACTAAGGCCTTGCTGCTAAAACATCTCTGATGACATAGCTTTGTGAGTGTGCAAGACATGTATCATGCTGTAGACTAAGAAAATGCAGCAAAAATCTTATATAAAATAGAAGGAGCAGTGTCCTTGTACCTCTCAAGTAATTTTAAACAAAAAAAATGTTTTAAGGCAAAGCTATTTCTCAGACCTGGGTGAGTAAAGAAATGCTGATATTCAGGACCAGTCTGAGAGATGCAGCATGGACCTCATGCCCAGACAGGCCCCAGTGGTCCATGTATCTGTCAGAGCTTCTTAAAGATTACATCTCACCTTGTTAGAGCCACATATACCCAAAATCTAGGGTAAGACCAACACACATATTAAATTTCAAAGGGCAAATATTTCTTGATAAAAAGTTCAGCATCAACAGTCATGCTGCAGGAAGAAGAGTAGCAAAAGCATTTGTGTGGTGTAAGTGATGCCAGCCTGCATCACTGGCTCTGAAGCTTTGCTTTGACACCCGGGCAAGGCCTACAGAACTTGTGCTCACTGTACAGCCAGGATGAGAGGGGAGTGTGCATGTGCCTGACACTGACAGCTAGTGCTGCTCTGCAGAGCTTCCTGCCCTCTGCCACTGAGGAACAAGGATAAAATACTCCCTCTCTTTGGATCCCTGTGTGTCAGTGGTGCCAAGCTCTCCCTGTGGGCTCAAGCCCTGGCTACCTCCTCTCTCCAGGGAAGGAGGCAACAGCCACCTCTTAGCCAGGCACAGTGTAGGCACAGTCTGACCAAATTTAAGTGTGAAGGTTGTTCTGGAGTCACATCTTTCCAGAGAAGAGGGCTTTGGCTTCAGCTCTTAAATGGTTTCCCATGCTTATAGCTTCTTCAGTTCTCTCCCTTCACACTAAAGATGTGACACCAACCTGCCTCACAGCCAGCAGACTGGCAAGGCAGTCAGCGAGCAAGCAGCTGCTGTGCTAATGCATCCTGCAGACATGGGTTTCTGCTCCTGTTTAGTGCCTTTTACTGAAGGTATCAAAAAAAAAAAAAAAAACAAAAAAAAAAAACCAACAACCACCACGCATTTCTGTCTTTTACAATAAGGCTTTATGCTGCTTTCTGTTAGGATGCTGTAGCAGGATGTCTTTTAAAAGTCTGTAGGATAAAGAGATAATGCTATGCAAGCTTTTCCCAGAGAATTGAAAGCCATTTGTATCATTATTTAGGCACTGCCAGTAGGGGTTGTGCACCTACAAAGTCATTAAGTTCAAGAAGCTTTAACACCGTATACAAGTTCCTGTAGTCAGCAGAAGTTATATCCATATGTACTCCATCTTTTAATCTCATAAGTGATAGCTGGTGCTAAGATTTTGTGACATGTGATACTAGGAGCAGGGAAAATTGCCTAGCTGAGGAAGATATATGCACTGATGTGCTTTATCATCCAGAAGTCCAGAGGCAATCTTGCAAAACCAACTCTGTTCAGAAGCTAAATTCAGCTGTGGAGTTGTGGAATAGCAACTCGCTCTGGTTCATTAGTGTTATGCAAGGGACACTCAACTAATGTCACAAAATGAATTGTATGAGTGCTAGTGCTTCATTAAGAGTTCCCACTCTCAGTAGTCATTCCTCATTTATGTCCATTCACTGGTGTCATCATAGGCAGCTGGCTCAGATGGCTAGCAAGATATTTTGGCATGAAAAGGCAAAAAAGAGATGGAATTCAGAAAAAAGTCACCTTTTCTCCTGGTTGGTGCATCAGGTAAGCTGCCCCTCAGTTCATCATGCTGGTAGTGCTGGCAGCAGGCAGAATTTTCTTTTTTGTCTGAATTAAATAAATTTTGAAAAAAAATTAAAAGGAAAACTTTAGGTTCACTGCCATGAATCAGACCAGGAAACCAGATCCACAGTAGTCCTACTGAGTGCCCCATTCTGTCAGATATAAAACCAGTCTTTCTCCAAAACAAAGAATGTTACATTATTTGTTAAAACAAGAGGGACCAAAAGGGGGACTATGTATTCTTTTTTTGTCAGGAGGAGGAGAATTGTAGGTCTTGAAAATTAATCACCAAAATTTGAGAACAGTCTAAACAGTAGAATGTTGGCAGTTATATCTCAAGTCTCTCACTCTGATTTGTTACTAGAAACATTATCTTCAAACAGAGAAATCCTTTCCTGAGGACACTTTCATTGAAATTGTCACATTCTTGCACAGGGTTTTAATTGAATCATGTCAGAGTTTTCTGACAAAAAGCAGTCTGTCAGGAAATGCTGACCCATTTTTACTGAGACTATTTACTTTTTAGGTTTGATATTAAAGCCTTTTCTGTCAAGAGGAACCTGCTAGAAAATAAACTTCTAGTAGAAATCAGGTGAATTGAGAATATTGCTGGCATTAAAGAAACCTATAAAGTCTATTTTCTAAAAGGATCCTGTGTTTCCATTTTACAGCACTAGAACTATTTTCTACACAAGACTGTTAAGCAAGAAAAGAATTACAAAGTAACTTTAAAACTTTACCAGATTTGTTTGGAAGATTTCTAATGACAGCTGTTGCTTGTAAGTGGACTCATTTTTATATCTCTCTTAAGACTCTGCTATTCAGCCCCTCACACCTGAGGATCCTGCAGCCACAGAGCTCTCATGTTTATCTCCGTCAGAAATCCTTCTAGGGAGCTGCTCTGAAGCCACTGGCTTTTCAGATCTGTGTTTGGTCCTGACAGGATAAATAGCTAAACTGCTCATTCCAGCATGGTGTTTCTGTCCTATGCAGAAGTCACATTTCAGAAATTACTGCAGAACAGAAATGACAGTTTTTATAAAATCTTTGAAAATACATTATGGTCTTCACAGTATTGGTGATTCTGTGCAAATCATCAGCAAATATGCTGTTTAAATATCTTTGCTCTCAGCCAAACAGCTGCATTATTTCAAATGAAGATTAGAAAAATTTCTCCTCATCATCCAGCCCCCTCCATGCAGATGCTTGTGCAGCCCTGAGGCTTACAGTAGATATTGCACAATGGGCATGTCTTACATGGATTAGCCCATCGCTGCCTGCAGTTTGGTTCAGGGGCTGTCAGAGGTAATTCTTCTTCACCATCACAGCAGAACTGGAATTCAGCCCAGATGCTGGAGAAAGCACTGAGTTTATCATATAGCCTGTAAATAATTTATTCAAACACTGCCACATCATCCATGCACAACAGGACGTGGGAGAGCTTCTCTTTGCCACCAACATAGCAGCAATTCCTCTCACAATGCCCCCACTGCTCAGTGTTTGGGGGGTGCTCACAGGAAATGTGACTTTCTGTGCTTAAACACAAAAGATGACAGGCTGGAATTGCCCATGCTTTTCCTACAGCAACCTCCCCACTTTTCCAGGTAGAGGGGCCTTACATTTCTCAGCAACCACAAAAGTAAAGATTTTTTTTTTCTTGCAGAATACTGCAGGGACTGCTGAGCCTGAATGCTGTCACTAAGGGTTAAATACAGTTTTCTTTTGAAGCTCTGTGAGTTACTCAAAGGAAAAAAGAAAAAGTCTTCATATGTAACCCCATTTCTTCCACTATTTCACTGTGTAAGTTTCAGCAAGCAACTTTTATTGTGCTTTCACTGCACTGTCTATTAAATAGAGCTGACAGTACTTGTCTGTTTTAAAGACATGTGGTGAGGTTAATTACTGATGTTTGCACAGTGTTTTGACGAAATAAAAATGCTTTTTACAATCTAAATGTTACTATAATTGTGTGTTTAGGCTTCTGCATAAGAACTATTTTCACTGGAAAATACAATTTTGTTGAAAGAAACATTATCCCTGCAAAGATATTCTCTTTCTTCTACAGAATGTTACAAAATAGAAGAATGTTCATTCCCTATACAAATAAAAAAGGGGAAGAAATGCAGTGGTGTGGACTTCAAAACAGGTTTTCTCTCTCTAAATCCTACCTGTCTGCTCCCTGACTGACTCTGTGTTCCAATCCTGTATCATGCCTATATCCTCTCTCATCTTTAGCACTTTCACAAAGAAACATCAGAGCAGTCCAGGATGTGGAATGTGCCAGAGCAAAGCCTCAATTACCTGCATAAATGGGATGCAAGATTAAAGTTTGCCTTCCCCAGCTCCGTGATTTTCTTAAGATGCTTTAATAATGGGCTGGAGAAATGGTTTTCTATTTATTCCACAACTGTATTTGAAAGTCTGAGAAGCCCAAATGAGCAAAACAGCATATCTTCAAATAGGTGGCAATTTGTTACAGGATTTCCCACAAATTTTTGAATTTATGATGTAGCTACAGCTTATCATTTTCTTGTCCTAGTGTGGAAATGGAACAGAAATCAAAGCAAGTTATAAATGGATTTTCCACTGATACAAAGTCTGCTAAATTTTTGCCTTTGGCAGACTTGAGTGGCTAATAATAGAAACTAGCTACTCCTCTCATTTATTTTCAAAACCTAGAGGCAAAAGTTGGATTCTCTTATATTCCTCCTACCCTCACACTTTCTATTTTTATCTGCTTCAGTGAGACTGGAGGGAAATTATAATTTTTAGTGTGACAGGGCAACAGGGCGAAGTCTTTTGACCAATGAATGTTTTGACATCTGGTTAATCTTTTTAGTTTTATTCTGACTTCATAGAGCTCTAATTGAGATAAAAGACAGTTCAGGGGTTAAATTTTTATTTCAAATTTTGATTTTTAGTGAAAATTCTCACTGAAATATACGAAGGAATAAGAGGAATGCAGATTAAAAACTTTAATAATGTTTCTCTGCTTTGCAGTGCTTTTAATAATGCTTTCTCTGCTTGCTCTGTCTCAACTTTTCTGCCATATAATCTTCCAAATGAAAGGAGAATCTGTTTTCAGCAAGGGTTTGCTTCCAGGTTTTCTTCTCTACAACAAATACATTTTCAAGTGGATAAAGGCAACAAATCAATCACACACAACTTTATAGCAACCTTCATCGATTTAAAGATAGTTTTTTTTCCCACCAGCCTCAGAATTCTGCTGTTTCCTCAGTCAAACACACAGGATCCTTCTGGTTTTCCTCACAGGCTTTGGCTGCTGAACTCCTTATAAGATCTGTCAGTCTCCCCCCAGTTTGTCTACAGCTTTTTTAGCAACAATACCCCAAAGAGAGCATCATAATCTTGCTGAAATCTCAGCAGCACTGCCAGGAGCTCATAATTTACTTTTTATTTGTGTATCTCAGGATGATGATTCCTTTCTCTAGCACAGCATTGCTTTGTTGACTCCAGTTCAGGCTTCCATATAAGCCCTGTATTGGTTTTTTTTTCTGTCTAAACAGACTTTCTCTATTTCCACTCATGCATTAGTACCTCTTGAATATTTATGCTAATTTTAAACTAAAATCACCAGCTGATTCTGAATTTGAATTCCATCCTCCTGGATGTTAGTAACCTCTTCCAACTTGTCATTCACCTCCAGTTTTGGAATCCTGTTGTCTGTTTGGTCATGCAGCTTCAGAAAAGTATGGAATTCAGTTTTAAACATGAAGAAAAATATGGAATTCAGTTTTAAACATGACCTTTCAACTCACAGGTAACAAGCCTTCCCAGCTGGTTTTAAAGCACTTCTGATAACTCTGATACTGAGAAGACTTTTCCAATTTTCTCTTTCCATCTGATAAGCCATGCTATATTCTCTAGAATATTGACATAGAGACAGCATTTTGAGGTGTTTTATTTTCTTTAAAAATTACTTCTACATTTTTTAATGTAAGTATTCTTCCACTGTTTTTCATTATCTAATATATCTATTTGAGATTTTCTTGGAGCTTCATTTCTAGGAACATTTTATAATTCAGCTTTAGGATAAAGGTAACTTTCTTGCAGCTTCTGTTATCACTAATACTCCAATACTCTGAGATCAAGCAGTTAAAAAGTTACTGTTTGGAAAAGATTTTAAGATAAATCTTGTTATTGGTCAGTGTCTCAGAGGCTTTGCTTCCACTGGGTTTTAGAAATTGTCTTGCAGTTGTATTTAAGACCTCCGAAAATGGTTACAGGTAAATCATTTTGCAGTGGACAGAGATAAGCCATATAAGAGCATTATTTTTAAACTTCCCTTAAGTGTTTATTCTACACTGCTCCTCACTTTTGCAGTCATCTGCATCTTTGCAAATTACATGTGCCCATTCTAATCCAGCAAACTTTCAGCTTGCACCCACTGAAAAAAAAAACCATTTTCTGGTGAATGTTTATAACGCTTTATTAGCTTCAGCAGAAAAAATCCTCTGTTTTAAATTGGCTGAGTATGCCCATCACATTTCCTTTAAGTTTTGAAAAATAACATCTAAACCCCTCCTTGATGGGGCTAGAACCCCCCTGCACCAGTAGTTAATTTTATTGTACAATCTGTTTAGCTGGGAAAGCAAAATACTGAGTAATTTCTGATAATTGCTTTGCATAAAAGGAGCAAAGAACACTACCTATTTCAGTTCTAATTGCAGTGCAGATCACCTGGTTTACTGCCTCTAGCTGAATCTCCTAATTGCCAAAATGTTTTAATTATTATGTACTTTTGAAGAGAACATAATATTATGACAGCTGTTTCCAATACAATGAGCAGCAGCTGAACTGCATAACCACTCACTGCGTGGAGAAAATCCCTTCAATGATTTTGGGTCTCTCATCATTCAGCTCCATCTTTCATATCATTACTAGCTATGGGGATTTTTTTAATTTTATATTTTTAAATTCCTCTCTACCAAGTGCTGTTCTTCAGTTCCAGGAGGCAATTGCTGGCAGGATTTGCAGACAGGTATGGTCACCTTTGTGCAATTGACTGGCTCATTAATGCTGCCTGCTTGGGCTGCTGCTGGGGGAGTGCAGGGATGTGAAGAAGCTGAGATTTGACATACTGAAAGGAAAAGAGCTGCTGTTGTTACCCAGTGTGGATCTTGGTATTTTGGAAAGCTGTGTTAAAACTAACAGGCAAATAAGGGAGAGGTGTCTCTGTAATGGGAGAGCTCATGGCTGCAGTTGTTAGCACTGCTTTATAAATATTGATAGTGTTCAGAGCAACAGCTGTAGGCACACCAGGTGGTTTATAGCTTAAAAAAATTACAAAGGAGTGACCTATGTCCCCCGGTGCCAAAATCTACTACATGATGCAACTATTTTTGAAACTCCACTCCTGCAACTGCTGGCTGTATCAATCCCTAGGTGTCTTCTTATAAGTGTGGCCGACACATCTCTTATGATCAGAAAGGTAGAAAAATGTGGGAGCTGTTGTTGTAGAGCTGTTCATGATGTAAAGGCTATGGGGAAAGGTGTCTCTGTAATGGGAGAGCTCATGGCTGCAGTTGTGAGCACTGCTATATAAATATTTATAGTGTTCAGAGCAACAGCTGTGGGCACATCAGGTGGTTTATAGCTTAAAAAAATTATAAAGGAGTGACCTATGTCCCCTTGTGCCAAAATCTACATGATGCAACCGTTTTTAAATCTCCGGTCCTGCAACTGCTGGCTGTATCAATCCCTAGGTGTTTTCTTATGACACATATCTCATGATCAGAAAGGTAGAAAAATGTGGGAACTGCTGTTGTAGAGCTGTTCATGGTGTACAGGCTATGGGGATAAGGTAACAAGCTTTTGATTTTTCCCTTAAATATAAACTAAAGAATTTGTTTTATTGGCAAAAACATGTTTCTAGAAGAAATCTAGTCACTGAATTAGAAAGGCCCAGCTTGATACAGCAAAGGGACTTAACAGGCAGTGTGCTGGGTGTGCTTAACCTTACACATGTAAATAGAACTACTAAAACCAATCCTGACACTGACCTATCTACCATGTAGATATTTCAGGATTTGTATCATTTTTCAGAAATCATTATAAAAGGATTAGTGAAAAGTGCCTGGTCACTTGCTTTATATCTGTGAGTGAAGTCTGCATTTGCAGCACCTTTTAAGCCTCCCTCCAGACTGTCTGATGTGGAATTGCTCCTTTTGTTTCTCTACAACCTGAGAACAGAGAGTGCAGTGCACAGGATAACACTCCAACTACCACTGCCATTGTCTGAAACATATTTTATGCTTGTACTTGAACTGCAAGCCCAGATTCAAAGCAGCTAATCTGGAAGATTATTTCCCAAGAGATTTTTAGCAGACAGTGTTTTACAAAGATGCCACTGAAAGGTCAGATACCACATAGTTGTCTAAATCTGTCATTGTTCTTTTTTGCTTTTACTAACTACTTGCTCTGATCTAAGGGCTGCATAGTCATAATGGTTTGGTTTTCAGTAAAGTAAAAAGCATGTTAAACATCTGTGTATTTCTTTTTTTTTTGTGGGAGTGCACTATCTCCAAGCAGATGAGAGCGAAAAGGGCATACTGACTCTATGGTTTCACCCTTTCCCTAGAACCTGGAGCAGGAAAATACCCTGGTCCTTCCACAGCAAAGGGAAAATGCTATTCCCGAACTCCTGTGCAGCAAAAAGCTTTTCTTGTTACCTGTGTCTTTTACATCGTAAAAACAAAATCATGCTTAGAACTCAATCTTTCCAGGAACCTGGAGTAAGCAATAAAGAAAACCAGCAAATTTTGAAAAAAAAAAAAAAAAAGCTTTACTTTTAAAGAGTAAATTGGATTACTTCATATTTGCCCCAGGCTAAGACTGTGTGGAAAATCAGGACCTTTGCTTTGGCTGACACATGGCAATTTATTAACCCACTGTAATTCAGCAACATATGGGGATGAAAGGGAAAGGAACAGCACTCTGGGAGCACCTGGAGGTCACAGAAACTTGGGCTGAGCTGAAATTTGGTGCTGCTGAGAATAAAAATTCCGGTGACCTATCTTCAACCTCCTGGATATTGAAAATCTAAAACCTGTGAGCCAAGAGGGACTTAATGCTCATGTTCACACTTTCACAATGCTTATCCTATGAGAAGGTGACACCTGGTTGTGCTGGCACACTGCCTTCCCCTGGACACTGGCCACTGTCCAGGCCCCCCATTTGAGTGTATCCAAACTGCAAGATCTGTCTTTCACTATCAGCATCTCTGACTTTTACTGACATTCTCTAAACCCCACAAAGTACCTCTGAGAGCATTAGGGCTGTGGATTAGAAGAAGCTGGATAAGGTGAGAAATATAAATATCCTGAGCTAGACAGAAAATAACTTGTTGGCAGAGCCTGGGGTAGAAATCAAGTCTGAGAAGTCTTGCTGCCCCCCTTACTTGATCTCACTACATTTTCACATGCTGAAAAATTCCCCTCAAAGGCATCTGTGGAATCTCTCCAATTGCACTATATTCATCAGCTAGCAATTTAAACAAGAAAGCTCTTGCAGGGAAAGTTATTAGGCTATTAGGGAATAGGTCAGAGAGTAAATTTTGTCACAGAATATGTTTAGGACTCTTTTATTGTGATTATTTCTGCAGCAGATTCTTGAAATTGCCAGACACACTTTTTTCCTCCCTCTACCAGATACTCAGCAGCTTGTGACCCAGATGCAGCATTGCAAGCCTCCAAAGGTAGACACAGAAAACTGTCTCTGAACAAGTCAATATTTCAGTTACTTGACAAATGTTTCATAATTATCTAAGCAAATCAGTGCTTGCTATCTACTGCTTATGAAATGAAGCCCAACTATAGATTTAAGTCCCTTGAAATGTCAATGCAGAATCTCACTGGCAAGATGTAGTGATTTTCCAACTGATCCATCTAGGTGTTTGTTCAGAACTGCTTAGATGGAACCTTTTTTGGGGGAAAATTACTTTCTCAAAACCAGTTCTAAGGATCACAGTCTTGACTGCCTTTTTTGAAATAGCATTAGTGCTGAAGCTCTGGTAAAAAATCATGCAAGTTTGCTAAATTCCTGCTGCTCTTCATAGGGACACAACAGTTGTATTCTGTTAAGGGAACTCTTCCTGCAGTAATATCTACTCTGTTTAATTCATTCATTCTAGAACACATTGCCTAGAATTGTGTCCAGATGGTCCTTTGGTCTCAGTAAAGAGGATTCCACAACCTCTCTGGGCAATTTGTTCTGTTTTCTATTGTTGTCTTAGGATAAGTCACTAAGTTTGAATGAATTACATGGAAAATCCCTAACCAGAGAACCTGTGAACCAGAGAGGGCAGAAAACAATGGAAATAGGACTTACAGACAGCAACAAATTGTAGGTGACTGAAGACCTGATTTTCCCACAGGTGCTCACACCCGAACTCTTTTTGGCTACAGTTATGGTTGTAGGTGTTCAGAGCATCTGAAATCCATCCTCCCAAACTCACAGGCTGGGGATTGCAGTGCCAGCTCAGCTCAGAATAACTCTCAGGAGGTCTGACTCATGGTCTCTTGCTCTAATTGCCAGACATTGCAGAGTTTGCAGGGAAATGACTATTGTTATTCAAGAAGGGTGTATTTAACTGTATATATAGATCCATATGCTTGATTGGTGTAAATTGCAGTGACTTCCAACAGCTGAGAATCTTATATTTACATTTTAGTAACAATAAAATTCTGACTACTTGAAAGAAGCTAGGCTTGCTGTTTATTGGTTTATGGTTCCCTGTCCCATCATTTCAAACTGTCCAGTCCCAGCAAGTATGTATAAATAGACTTACCATCGTGCTTTCTAATTAATACCTGCCTTTTGAAATTAATTCACAGGTATGATCACAATCCTTTCTTGATGCTACAGCTAGTAATTACCACTGGGATGTAATGAGTGCATGAGCAAGGGTGATTAGAAAGGGTATGTAATTTCTTGTTCTTTTTTTATGCTTTGTATGTAGATTCACTGTTTAAAATACAAAGAAGAACCTCCAGTGAGGAGAGCATTCAGGCTTGTTATGAGCACACACATGTTCCTAGCAGTGAATAGTTCTTTAATCATGTGAATAGCTGCTTTCTGTAAATGATGTCTCAGTTATAGATGTGAGGACTGATGCACTGAGAGGCATTCTGTAGGTGTACAAGTCATAACTCCTTGTTTGTATTTCCCATTGCACTAAAAGAATACATACAGCTATTAATTGCTTATACTAAAATATGGTGACTTCTCATTTTTCTTGGATGCTTTTTGGTGTGGTTCCTATTTCAAAGTAATATCCAATTGCATACTTTCTTCTGAGAGAAAAAATTGGTTTTTTTGTGCAACATAAAAGCCAACACTTGCTAATGACACAGTGCAGTTCACTGGTGCATGCAGTACTTGGTTTTTGCTCAAGTTAGTCCTGGAAACTTGGAGTAAAAGAGAAAATTTTAACAGCTCTCTGTAGCACATGCAGGCATAAGAAACTGCTCTGCAAGCAAATTCTGATTAACAAATTACTGCCACTTCTTCCCTCTTCCTCACATGGGCATCTTCAGCACAGATTGAGTGGAGGGCAGATAAAGCAGCTGCAGAAGAAAAAAATCCTACTCATTCCAAAGAGGCCAAATGTTGAAGTGAGGCCACTTTCATCCTAAGTGAAAATATGGCTCAACTAGAAAAGCACCAGCATTTTTTCCACAGGGTATGGTTTTATTACTGTTGACTTTCCCTTTTTCATGTCAACTTCAGTGTACAAGTATATCCACCCTTTTTTTTTTTTCATCCTCCTCTATTATACAACAAAAGGCAAGATATACTTTGTACTGACAGTTGCTCTGAGAACTGCTCTTACAGACTGTTGTAGTTACAGCAAATTCAAAGCTCTAGTGCAATGTCTGCTTCTTTATTGCAGATAGAAGGACTGGCCTGGGAAAAAAATAGAGAACAGGCTGACTTCTATGTCATAACAAACCAAACCTGAATCTGATTTTGATGACAGATAAAATACATGAGATTTGAATCTTGTTAAAACTCACCAAAAATAAAGTCCTCGCAATTAATTTTTATTAACATAAAACATTCATGTGTGTCTGTGTTAAGACAAATTCTTCTTTGAACTTTTGTTACTGGTTGTTTTTCCTCATGTTAGTGATGCCTGATGAAGGAATGCAAGGACTTTTAAATCCCTCTGGAAAGACAATAAATCAAAAAGTTAGTTTAAGCAAAATTTCATAACCATCCTGTATTTTGCAAACCTTTTACCAAGTTTTGCTTATTCACAAGGTTTGGGCGAACAGCCTCATGTGTTCCAGCATTAATCAGAACAATTCAGGCTATAACCACTTCTGAAGCAGAGAAGGGATCTCAGTGCCTGAGTAGGATCTCTGGGCTCTAGAAAGCAAGCCTCACACTGGTTTTGGCAGTCTGTGACCCATGTGGATGTGTCTCCAACAGCATCCCATGTCCAAGGTGGCATGAGGGCCTGTGTCTGGCCACCAGAATAGTTCTCAAGGTGTCTGGACAGGAACTGTCCCTAAAATCCCCTCCAGGGAAGGGGTTGACATGTTTCATTTTTTCCTCCCCACCATGCTTGATCAATATGTTCTGATGCTTTTATGATATCTGGTCTTGAACTACAGAATTTTCACATCATTCCTGATCTCAAGGAGTTTTCTGTGAAAGGTCTCTCTGGATTTATTTTTTGGCTTGTACAAGCCTTTGCCAATTACTTCTACATCTTGATCCTACAAGACAAAACTCTGCTTCCAGGTGTAGTTAGTTTTTGCTTTGATTAGTTTGGGATATATATTAGGAAAAAAAAAAATCAAAATTTGGAGTTCAATCCTTCAACAGTGGTCTGAATGCCCAAGCTCAGTAAACTTTTTCTTCTCTCTTTGCTCATTATACAGTCTGTGTTCAGCCCAGCACCACCTAACAGGCAGTCTTTAATCCCTCATATAACTCCTGAAAACTCTCACTTTAATGAAGGCATTGAGAAAGCTGTGGTCTGAAAGCAGAACAATATCTGGGCTTTTCTAAATTTCTCCCAGTGGTGACATTGACTCTCTCTGTGACCTTAAAGAAGTCATTTACATCTAAGTGCCCCTGGATTCAAAAGCATTTAGGTCATAAGAAGCAAGGCTGATGGCCCACATGTCTGTCAGGAGTGAGTGGTGAGGAGAAAAAGAGCCATAACTTAATATGACAAGGTACAGGGTTTTGTTTAGAGGAGCAGGAAGAGGTACCTTTCAGTCAGGCAGGGATTTCAGGCAGAGTCCAGAGTGCAGGCAAGCTTGAAAGTTCATGTGGAACTGTACTTGCAGAGCAATTACCAAGTAAGTGTCTGCAGAAATCTCTCCTGAACCTGACACTTACCCCTGTCTCTCTTCACATGCAGAGTGATGGCATAGAGCATGTGAATTGGAGGAGGACAACAAATTAGGGAGACCTGCGAGCACAGAGGGGGAAAAATACAGAATGTTTTTGCCTAATTGGAGAAAAATTGTGATTCATGAGAGACAAATACAACCACCTGCTCTTAGGAGTAATTGTCTGCCAAAACACAGAGTGGGGAATGAGTGATTGGAAAATGATGTTTAATTAACCTAGGGTATGGAGAACTCAACCTTAATGCCAGTTAACAGCGTTGCAAAAAGGGCAAGTACTGAAAGAAAACATGTAAAAAATAATAGACATTACAAGCCACCTGAGATATTCCTTCTTTGGGTGCTTGTAAGGCACCAGTTGATTCACTGTATTCATTTTCAGGTACAGAACATGGAAAAATAAGTGTGGGAATGCTCAGAGTCTGAATAGCATTGCTATTCTAATTGATTGAACTGACACAGTGTAATGGATAAAATCTTAAAGAATTTCAGTTTCATCTCCTGGTAGCTAACTTGGATTCTTTCTACAATTACCAGGTCTTGGAAGGAGGACTGAGAATCCTCTGAATTTGCCTGCTCGACATAATACCCTGCTTGGGCTTTTCCAAAATATATAATTGATAATGTTGGGGAAAAAGGAAAATTCCACTTAAGGAGCATTCATAGTCTTGTTTCAGCAGAGGCTCAATTACTCTTCAAGAGGAAAAAGGCGAGTAATTTAACTTTTCAACATTTTCTTTTGATATGTATATTATTTTTCACATCTATAATTAATTGGTTTCAATGTGGTTCTGGTCTCTGGCACCACAGGAGCTCTGTGTTTATTGTCATTCTTTGGTTCCAAAAGTAAGTTTGAAAGGGAATGAACAAATAAAGACAAATACATGAATCTACCTGTCAGTCACACAAATTCATCTTTAGTCAAGATTGGCTCTTTTATTTCTTTCTGACATTACTGTTATCACTACAACTGTCATTCTTCATCATGCTTCTTATTTTACTTCTTAATTGCCCTCAAAGGTACTGAGTGTTTTTCAAGAAATCCTTTTCTTTAACCATCTTATCATGTATACCTATCTTGACCTCTGGGTGATGCATGGCAAATAAAATTAGGATGTAACCTCAGGAAAACCTTATCATAAAGTTATAAGAGCCATGCAGTACTAGAAGATATCTAGCAGAAATGGAAGAGACACCTTCTCTGACCAAAAAACAAAAAGGAGCAAGATGGTTTTAGAAAGAAAGTGGAGAGAAATCTATGAGAAGGGGTAATATCAGCACTTATTTTACCTTTCCTCTTAGCATAAAGCTCATACTTTTGTTGATGACCAAACCCCCTAAATCCTTACAGGGTCCTTGTGTGACTTTGGTGTACAAAACCCAGCTTGAATGAGGCAGAGAAACAGTGGCCACTGGTAAGGCCCCTTATGTGAAGCAATAGAAAAATGCTGGTAAATCTGGGTCTTGCCAAGTCCTAGAGACTCTGTGTGTCAGCAGCCATCTCTGTTTGGTGAGGTTGCAGAGCTAAACAACAGTGCAAAAGGACAGAAATTTTTGCAGCAATATATGAGTAAAAAGTTAAGGATATTTAGATGTTTAATTACTTTCAGAGAAATTGCTGCAAATCCCTATTGTGCTTCTGGGACAAAGCTCTGGAAACTGAGGAACTTTGCAATTTCTCACAGATCCCCTGAACTGTGTATTTCAGAAGCTTCCTCTAGACCTTGTTCAAAGTGGAATGTGGCACAATATTTTGATTCTCTGAGAGAGTATGCAGGGATACAAATGCATTTTCAGCTCTTCCAGTCAAATCAGAACCCCTTCCTTTCCCATTACTGGGGTTTTGAATTTTATGCAGTAAATTGAAATAAAACTTAATACCTATTATCAAAAGTATTAGTAGGGCTGTGATAAAGCTGATACTGGAATTTCTAGATGCAAGATGAATCAGCAAGTTGTGTTGAATTTTGAGGAAGAACTTAAGACAATTAGCTCCCAAACAGTGAAGCTCTTCTGAGCTGTCACTACCAACAATTTGAGAACAAAAGGTTTTAATCTACAATTCTTTTTGAACTGAAAATTTACAAAGAGCAAGTACTGCTGTTGGTGCTAATGGAGATGAAACCAGAATAGTGCTAGGTCAGTACACTGTGTGATTTGTGGTGCTCCCACTTTTGCTCTTGGCTGAAACCATCCCAGATGAGATGAAAGGGCCTGTGCCTGGTGCTGACAGTGCAGTGCAGTGCTGGGGGTGGTAGGGGTAGCTGCTGCACTGTCAGATGGCAAGTTGTACAGAGGACATATTAAAGTAAGGATCTGTTTGGTTTCCTACAAACAGATTCCATTGCCTACATGGAAATTAAAGATTCCAAGACAAGTTTTTTAAAGAGTGGAAGATAAACCAAACAATGATTTGCCTTCAGAGCCTATTCAAGCATCAAACTCATTACTTTACAAAGCTTGTGGGAATACTGGCACAGAGCATGAAGTGCACTAATCCATCTTTTTTTTTTTTCCTTTTTTTTATTACCTGGAACCATGTAGGTTACACGATCTCTAAACTCCATCACAATACTTAGCTTAATTCTGAGCAGACTGAAACCCAACTCAAAACCAAATCAAATATCCCTGGAGCAAATTAAAATGTCTCAGAGGAGTTTTGAGGCAGAACCCAGAGTTTTGCAGACATGCTGATATCATTTGTCCTTCTTTGTTTGTCATTTGAGAGCAGTGATATCCTCCACAGTCACAGCTGCACTCTCCAGCCTGTCCTGTCCCCACAGTCCCTCACAGCTGAAGTGGTGGCAGGTATTTGAGAGCCACTTACAACATGTTTCATCTGCAGGTGCTGAGTGCAAGCCAGGTAGCTTCATTTTCTATTGATTTTATTTCAGGGCACAGGTCCAAAAGATGTTAAAATCTCAAAACTGAAATGAGATGATCTTGACCCTCCTTTATGAGAACATAAGTTGTTCATTTCAGTATTTGTGACAGCACACTTGCATTCTGTGGTGCAGGCATCAAGGCATAAAGGCAAGAGGGAGTTATCTCAGGACTAACTTCAAAAGTCAGGCTTGTTTGGGAAAGCAAATGGCAAAGGAGATTGTGAAGGATCCTGAACTCTGATCTTCCTAAAATCCATTGGTTTTATGGGTCACTTTTAAGTACAAATCTACTGCATATTTGGAATGTTAAAGGTTTTATTGTCTATCTCCTAAATAATGGAGATTAGCTTTTGAACAGCTTTGAGACAATTTTTAATTTTACTATGCACTCCTTGAATTTTGACCTGCTGAGCAATATGTAGCCATTCTAAATTACAGAACATTAAAGCACTTGGTACTTTTCATAATAGAAAAGCATAGAAGTTGAAAGAAAATATCTATAAAAGTTAATTAAATCAAGAAAGGTATTAATATGAGAATACTTAATGAATAAAGTCATCAGTATCAGGGAAGCAGGATACTCACTATGTGGAAATAAAACTCTTTAGAAGACATAAAATACATGAGGTATGAGAAGAGTTCTCTTCTTACATTGGAGAGATAACCACTGTACTCTGCTGTAGGTCGGATCTTTTGGAACATAAATCACAAAAACTTCTTTGGCTGTAACTGAACTATAATTATTTACTGCAACTGACAACCTGTTCCTAATACTTTTTTTCAGTGAGCTAAGTATAGCTTATGAAATGGAATAAAATGATAGGTTGCATCCACATATAGTTTTATGAGTTTGAAAGTTTCGTGTCTGAAAGATGCAGCCAAAGTATCCCTAGAAATAACTGTTTCTCCTCAGGATGGTCTAAATTGTTCCCGTTGCATAAGAAATGTCATGGAACTGTTTAAACCATTGGACTGGCCCAGAAAGAAAAAAATGGCTATCTTAGTAGTAATCCTAACCACTGACTTCATTAGAAGTAGATGGGATTTACATGCTGGATGGGAAACTAGAGTTACTGGCATCATTCAAGGAAATAAAGAGCAAAAGAAAGCAATGCACTTTACCCAAACCCCAAAATGTGTGGCAGAGATACAAAGGCATTGTCAATACTGTAGTTCCGTGTAAATCCTGACTGGAGTGGATGAAAGGTGTGACAGAAGTGACCTCTAGATTTGTAAACTAAGAAGAGAAATTTCAGGGGTGTATCTGTTTCAAATATCCTCTGGGCCCAAAGAAATTTGACAAAGCCAGGGTCCCACTGCACTGTGAGTGAGAAGAACACCTGCAGAGTAACTGCAGGGAGGCAGTTGCTGTTGTACTCATTAGAATTGCTCACGTTGAAGCACACTCATAGAAATAATAAGATTTCTTGATGTGTGTTTATTTCCCACTGGTACACTGTGTTGCATTATGATAGCTTTGCAGTCACAGTGTGCTTGTTCTGGTTGAGGAAGCACATTCATTACAAGCTCTTCTTTTCAGATGCTTATAAATTTCTGGAAAAGACTAATTCTTTGGCCTGACATTTCCTTTGTTACTGTCAAACAAAAGGTGCTGATTGTTTCCACTCTTTCTCTTCCTGTATTTATTTAAACATATTTGTTGCTTTGAGATTAACAAGCAAATAAAACACATCCAGCTGGCTATCACATATTCAAATAGCATTTTTATCCATAGATAAACTATACTGAATTTTAACGTATTCTGTCTTAAGTGGACATAATCAGGATAAACTGTCTTGTGGAAATCTGAAGAAAATTGAAACAAAGCTTGTAGTGATCAGAAAACTCTCATGCTAAATATTGTATAAACTTGATCCTGGATTCAGCCTGCTTCAGTCTTTCTTTCAAGTCATAAGCGTGACATTTCCATTTTTACAGAGAACAAATTTTGTTGACTTCAATGAATTGAGCATTTATCTTATAATCCCTACTAGATGGCTTTCCTGAAAAACCAAAGCAGGTTTTTGAGGCTGAGTATGGCTTTCAAAGTCTGGCTCTGGTGGCTATTCATCTGTCTTCCCTTGCTACAGCACTAAAATCCTGCTTTCCAAAACGTGCTTTGCGTGTCTGCCACCGCTGACATGTCTGCAGCATCACTCTCTGAAGCACAACAGCAGCTGTTTAAGAGGTGTCATTTAGCCTGTCCTAATATTAACCACTCTTGACCTCCTGCACACAGCCCTCCTTTTCCTCTGCAGGCCTGCCAGGGTGTTGAGATGAAAGCGTGATTATTGGAGCTTTCGCTCCAATCAACCTTTTCATGCTTCACATGAAAGCATGGTGCAGCACACCACAGGCTGCTCTGTCTGTGTGTGCCTGCCTCAGCCTGAGCTGGGCATGCTAAAGGGAAGAAGAAAAAAGCCTGGCAGATTTATTTTGGTTTACAGTATCAATTCAAGGCTAATCTGCCAATTTCTCCATGCTGCTGCTATGAACTGAGCAATGCTTATTGAACAAAACAGATTGAACAAAACCTGCACCAAATTTTAAAAGTTTCCATGTTTCCATCCCAGAAAAGCCAGGATGTGTACAGTTCAGGTTACCTCCTCCATGAAATATTAAACAGCAAATTTAAATGCCTTGTACATTGTATTTCCTCATGAAATCCTAGGGGGAAGTTTTATATTCAAATATATACAGTCATGCCTTTTTAAATACATTAGACATTTCTCTTTTAACGTGGGTTTCTGAATTGCTCTTCTATATAAATGTGCTAACCCTCTTGTTTCATTAAATGTGTTGAAGTATGAGTATTAAATTTTCTTCATGAATTTAGGGATACTCCTAGAGCTGGTATGAATTGTCATAGCTTTTCTGAAGTGAAAGAGACTATGATAATTTACAGCTGCTATTCCATAAATGTGAGTAGTACCTTTCAAGAATATGTTCCCTGGCCCAGATTTACAGTCACCTTGGGAGCAATTACTCTGTATTGTATATTTAGATTCTCATTGTCACATCTTTTCTGGCACTGACTCTCAGCAGTCGCTCCCACTGTAAAATCCCCAGCATGTTACATGGTGGCAAGCATGGTCCCACAGCACAGGAACAAAATAAGGGGAAATTATGCAATCATTTAGAAAAGGCACTGAGGTTCTGGTGTATAGGGAGAGAATCTGCACAATTACAGTAAGCAGATGTTCTACTGTTGCCTTTAGTGGAATATACTCCTTGTTGTGGAAGATCTGAGGGCTTAATGATGTGATCAATATAAAGTACAAAAGGAGGCAAAGGCAAGTCAGAATAAAAAGAGAGACTGATGTGCTGTAGGAAAATATAATGGATGTAATAAACTCCTCAAGGAAGGACTAAAGGGATGCTACCTTTGTGCTTTCTGAAAGGAGAGCTCAGATCCACAAACTTGATCTGGCCACAGAAATTATAGAGACTGAATATTTATTTCAAAGAGTAACTTTGAGAAAGCTTCCCCCACTTGTGCAGTCCAGGAATCTGATTAAAGGTGTATGAATCTTTGCAATGTACATGGACATTCACCCATGGGATTTTGTTTGACACAGGGAGAGACTGGACATACAGAAAATATGCAATTAATATATGGCAATCTTCTGGTGTACATAAATAACACAATACCACTGCCCCAGGGTGTGTGAATGGGAGGTATCACTTTTGAGCCTACTCTGCCCTTCAGTTGTCTAAACTTCTCTTTGCACCATACTGCCCTGTGACAGCATTCTGAATTTCACTGCCTGAAATCTATTCTGCGTCACAAAGTTCCATCATGAGATAGAAATGCATTAAGTAGTTGGCAGTTACTGGTCTTGAATCTCCTGGAATTAAAATATTCCCACAGAGATGGACCAATATTTACTGAATGGAGCTTTGTTTTTTCTGGATGGCACCTCCATCCTCTTGGTCCTTTCTGAGTTATGCAGATCAAGGACACCTCAAGCGTCCCAAGTATACTTCAGATACATTTCATTATTCCAGAAAGAACCATTATACAGAAAGAACCTAAGGCCTCAAAGAAAGAAATCACTTTGCCACAGGTATAAAAAGTTTTAAAAATGTTTAATTGTTAGAAATCAGTTGCACCATTACCCAGAAAGGCAGGGGACAAATAAAGTGAAGTTGGCATAATTAAATCTTCTCCTACAAATCACTCTTATGTTCCCCCAGGGTATAATCTATGAGTTCCATAGAGGGGTTTTTTCCCTAGTACTATTGAATTTAATTTAAGTAATTAATTGTTCATTTCTATTAAATATATTGAAGTAGCTTCACTTCTTTGATCAAATCATGCCTGGAGTACAACTATCCAACTATCAAAGTTAGTTTGATTATAGAGTCTTCTAGAAATAGGAAGATGTGTTTGAAACATGAGTTTTGAGGTTTTCTATCCCTGTTTTGAATGCAGTGGAAATTAGAGGTAACTGACCTATCAGTAGCTTGGTGCAGTTTTAGGTGGCATATCAGGTCTCTGACCCTTGTCTCAGTTTTATCACAGATTTCCAGAGATCTGGATATTCTCACTAAACTCACAGCATCAGAGTTTCTTGTAGGTAGTGCAGAAGTGATTGCAGTTCATTGCCAACTTCTGATTAGGGTGAGTTATGTTTGTAAAGCTCTTTATAGATCAAGTGAGCTTCACAAGGGCTAAGGTAATGTTCCTTGACTGTGGATCCCCTCAGGAACTAGAGTATAATAAAAGTCTTTCCTATTGCCACAACAGTAACTTTTGGTGCTGAAGCAGACAAGAAATGGACTTTCTTCTCTTTCCAGATCCCATTTGACCCTAGAGCTCTGGGATTAAAAATCTAGCCTAAAATTGGAAAAAATAATGTCTGGTAGACTCTGTAAATCTGGTTTTGGTAGACCACTGTCAAACAATGCTCACCCCTTCATTCCCCTAAAGACAGTGCCACATATGTGTCTGTGCTTGAAAGGAAAATGGTGTGGGTTTCACTATTAAGGAAAACAACCCATAACTTTTCCAACTACCCTATTTTTGAAGTGCTACTGAATAGATCATCCACATCTGTGATGATCATGGCAAGTGAGGGAGGGACTGGCAGCACCAGGCAGTGATTTTCTGTAATGGAGGAAAGTTGGATGCTTACAGTTCCAAAATGATTATATTATACATCCTTTCTACAGAAACCCCATTTACATAACTGAATCATGAAGCATCTTTGTGCTAAAGAAAGCTAATGTAAAAGACCACCAGAGCTTAGTTTCTGCCTAGCTAGCTTGCATTTTCTTTCTCTCTCTGCTTTGAACATCTGGAATTGGCTGTGGACAAGAGTGACATTTCTTAAAGTGCTCTTCAGAGGAGCAGTACTGGGAATGCCACTCCTTGTTCCCTTACTTTCCCTTTTTTGCCTGTCAGTGATTTTTTCCTCACCATAAGCTCCTTTTCCACCCTTGCTTTCTCAAAGCACCCCTTGAACAAAAAAACCCTTCCTATTCTTCCCCTTGCTACACAAGCAGATATCTTGCTTGGTTAATCATTTATCTACAGACTTCCTGTCACAACACCTTTTTGGTTATTTATCCCCTCATTGCACTTTTATGAGATTTCATGTATCTTTCCAAGCATGAAATAAGTACATGCATTTCCAAGAAATATATTTAACAGACCAGTGGGATAGATATTCTCACTGGCGTTAACCGCTCTATCCCATATTTGACTCACTCTTTGAATGGTACAGGAGGCAGCTGGTTTTGCTTGCAACATTTGGATCTTCTTTTCTGGCTGTTACATTTTAATAACAGTAATATATTAATTTTTAAATTTATTGTAAATATTCTGATAATAACAATTTTTACTTAAAATCCTAATCCCCTTGAATATATGATTCCACACTTTTGTTAATAGAAAAGTACTTGAAGTTAGTGAGAATAAGCACTTTTTAGAAGTGTTTTTATGGTAAATGTGTCAAGTACATTTGGGAATTTTCCTTCAAAATGCATTCAAAACTTGTACAGATGCTTTTAAATATACTCCATGTTAGGATTTTTCAAAGTTGCTTGAAAAGCCGAACAAATTTAAAAAGACCAAATATGACAGAAGGCATCATCGATGTCTCCTCCAGTACAAGAAAAGCAATGATAGAGCTTTCAAATTAATATACTAATCTGAATTTTGTCTGTTGCAAATTTTAATTTATCTTTCTGGAAAACAGGTATCTATTCATAAAACAGCAAAACCAGCAGGAAAGAGGTTTTCCATCCAAGAAATATTTGAAACTTAGTCTGGGACAAATTATTACCTCCCACAAAGAGATGTATACTCATGCTCTGGGTACCAAAGTAAATGACTAAGTTACTGAAGAACAGCTGTCTTGACAAATCCATATTTAGTGCATATACTCAGTCGTAAGGGTAATCTGTGTTAGTTTAAACTAATTGCCTGTAACTTGTAAGACAGTAACAGTCAAATGCTGTTGAAAAACGTAGTAACTTGTGTCCCTCACTAGTAGAAAGCTGTGGTTTGACTTTTTTTTCCCCTTGGGAGAATGTGATTCAACTCACTACCTACTTGAATTCTGGTGTTCTACTTTGGGCAGTTTAATTTCCATGGCATAAACAGATAAAAGTAAGACTTTGTTATTAAGAAAGATGTTGTCCTTATGTTAAGCTGTTATGTTACTTAAATATCCACTCAATCATCAAAGTCCAGAATCCTGGAATGCATCTTTCTTTCAATATTTAAGCATCTCTTTTTTCAATATTTTTAAACATAGACTTATTTTTCTGCACTAACTTAAGCCCTAATGCTTTCAATAGGACAAGAGCATGTCACCAGATGCTTTCCTGAATTAGGGTTTTTCTTGGGTTTCTGTGGCTGAGATGACCCCTGAGGTATTAGAAAGTCTTTTTTTTCCCAGCCTCGTGACCAAAGATGTCGAGATTTGTCAGTTTTGCCTTTCAAGGTTGCTTATCTTTTCTTATATATTACATTCTTTCTCTGACCTGCTGAGATCTGTCCAGCAGGTTGGGTTGTGGCACAGCGCCTGCCCTTGTGGTGGCGTTAATTTTTTATACTAAGAACTACGTGTACTTTATTTACAATAATTTTCCAATACCAATCACCTATGTTAGACAGTCTGTCCCTACCTTAAACCAATCCAAAAGTGCCACCATCCCAGAAGAAGATGGAGGACAAGAAAAAGGAGAAGAGGGACAGGACACACGCAGATTCCTCCATATTGCTTCTTGAACCACCATTCTAAAACCCTAAAATTCTACTTTTTCATGCTGTGATAAACTCACTATCATTCTACTCAAACTCTTGTGGCTTGTAAATCTTTTCACAAAGTTGGTAATTTTTTCCATGGACTAAAATTGAAGGCACAGGTGTTTTCGACTCCGTGCCAAGGTCTCTGAGCCCCTTGCCAGGCTCTTGAGTCATCCAGGGCAGCCAGAGGAATGTCCTGGGTCCCAACAGGTTTTATTTCAGCTAGCTTTGTCATCATAAATGTTTTTTCTAACATAGGAAAAAAATTGCCTTTTGGAAGTTTTCTTGGTCGTTACTTGTCCTGTCTCTTGTAATTTGAGAGAAGAGACTGACTCCCACCTCATTAAACCCTCCTCTTAGGTGGTTGTAGAGAGTGATAAAGTGCCCCCTAAGTGTCCTTTTCTCCAGGTTAAACACCTCCAGATCCCTCAACCACTCATCACAGGTTATTTGTTCTCCAGGCCCTTTACCAGCTCCATTGCCATTCTCCAGACATGCCCCAGCATCTCGAGCTCTTTCTTGCACTTAGGGCCCCAAAACTTAACACAGGGGTGTGGCCTCAGCATTGCCAAGAACAGAGGAATTACCACTTCCCTAGTCCTGCTGGGAACCTGGGAATTTATCCCACCCAAGACTCAGTTGATGTATTTTTGGCTTTCAATGAACCTTAGTGATGTTCAGCACACCATTAAATCATGTGGCCAGAAACGCACAGAGCTTTGCCATTTCAAACCTCTTGGTTATCCAGGTCATGGCAGCAATGTGGCTTTGAAAATGCATGGATTTAAGTACACAGCTTCTTTATTTTCTTATTCACAAGTCTTTCTTTGCCCTCTGCCAGGCACTTGGATGGAACTTCTAAGTTTCTGCATTGGCACATCAACTTTGCTTGGGACACTGCACAACCCAGAAGGGAAAAGATGCACATCACAGTGTGCTGTCCCTAATGATGGAATCTTTCCCAGGGCTTGCTGATGGGCAGATTTCATGCTGGACCAGGGCTGCCTGGGCTGTGCTAGCAAGGCTGGTGTTAATTATTGTGCAAGTGTTTATAGATCCCCTCTGCTCCTGGCTCCCCTTGGCACTGCAAGGCATGTCCAAATATAGATAAATTGATTTCAGCCTTAAACCACAAGGCAGAGATTGCTGTGAGCTTTGCATAAAAAGCATCAAATTGTTATTTTTTAACTTATCTTCTCTTTGTTCCTTAATTCTGCTCAGTCTCCCCTTAATTTCAGTGTTCTTTACACGTTGCTCCTTATAATCCACTTCTGGGGCATTCTGGTTATAAATTTTTTTGTTAATTTAATATGATAGTTTGAATTTGATTATTTCAGAAGCTATTACCCATGCATGTCCCCATGGTAAAGAGCAGAAAAGTTCAAGTTTAAAATAAGTTTGAATGTAGCACTACTGAATTTCTTTGGATAAATTGGACTCTGTCCTAGAACTTTTACACGCTGCTTGTGCAACATGTAACTGACTATTTTTTCCCTTTTAATCCTATTTTTTGCATGCATACATGAATATGTATACTCATTTATAAATGTATACTCACGGCCTTGCAGTCTTTTCACAATGATAAAATCAGTTATCTTGGTATTCCCAGCTTGAATCAAAACCAGAAATGCCAGGCAGCTTCAAGCAGATTGGTGAGATTTCAGATCAGGTGTTATAGACCAGATTGATTAATTTGGGATATTTATTTAATTATACTGAAAGCATTATCTTCCATTGAAGCTACAGAGAGTCACAAAAGTTTCCAATAGACTGTAGTTCAAGCCTTACAACAGAGTAGGAAGGTACATATAAAGTGCAATTTCTGTTCTAAACACATGGTGCTTTATCCTCAGCTGATGATTCTGTCCTGGTATATCTAATTCCTGGAGAGATCTCAGTAGGAGCATACTCCAGAATCATAAAAGAGTGATGAAGATGAGGCATTTTTGAAGGACAGAAAAGTTGAGTGAGAGCTACATTCTGCATATTTCTGCAGGAGGGAAGGAGAAGGAAAGAACTTGCCCAAAGGTCAGAAATACCAGCACTCGTGTGAAGTCTGACTCTAAAAGCTTTCGCACCCAGAGAGTGTTAAGTCCTCACCTGCATGACATTGCCTTCAAGTAGAATTAAATATAATTACTTTTCCAAGTTCACCACAAAGTAGCACCTCTGAGGCAGTTCAGTCCTGCCTGATTATGTGCTCCAGCCTCCTGCTTTGGATCTTTCCCAGTGGACATTTTTGACTGTGTGGCACTTAGGTTGTAGCTCAGTGAAAAAAGAAATGTCAATGATAAAATTATTCTGTTAAATAAAAACCCATGAGAAGTTATTTCAGAATGAGAGGTCAGGTGACACATCACAAAGAGGCTACAAAGCACAGACAGAAGTTGTCTAAACATAGACAACCCCACAAGATTAAAATAACTCTGTCTGACTTTGCTTCTCTCCTATATAATACACAGGACCGTCTAAATGACAAATGGTTAACAAAGCTACTGCAGTCCCTATCCTCTGCCAGATAATGAATCTCAACAGGGAATTAGAAATAAAACCATGGCATTCACTTCCCTAATAAAAGAGGATACTTTTGTTTGTGTGTCTTTTTATTTGCCTTGGTTTTTAACATTTGATGATACCCAACAAAGCACTGAGTTAATGTACAATTCAGTGGTTGGTTTATTTTTCCTGTTTATATGTATATATGTTTTTGGCTGCAATTTTTACTCTCTGGAGCTATTTCTATTTGCTCTTATGGATGTAAATGGCAAACACTGTGCATGACAAAACCTCCTAAAATTGACTGCCCACAGTCAGTGTAATTCCTCTAATAACTTTTCTCCCAAAAGGTATGAGACAATCACACAGCATATGCACAATGGTATATTTGTAGTCATTATCTCCCAAATGTGTTTGTTAACAACTAGATTCTGGGCAAGCAACCCAATATGCCTGAGTATATTCTGGCTCAAGAACTACCAATGAATATCATAAAAATGTTATCCTATTTCATCTGAGAGAGGTTTCATTTCAGTTTTCCTTTTTTTTTTTCCAGCTTCATTTTCCATAATACCTTCAAGCCACCATTTTCACTTACTAGCTTATTTGGGAGCTTGCAAGATTTGGAAGCAGAATGCAGAGTATGGGTAAGATCAGTGTCATTTTTCTAGCATAGCAGTGTTGCATTTCTGTAACACAGCATCGCTGTGTTTGAGCCTCCAGTAAATGAATATCACACTGTAGCTTAGTAAACAGCTTTACATTATACACTGCTGTAAAGTCTGCCAGGAAATTAATTCCACAAGCAATCCTCCGATGCCTGAAAAAAGCAGGTATGATCATATAAATACATATACAAAGGCTTAGTGGAACTAGATAGGATTAATTCTATACAGGCAGTGAGATTAATTCCAAAGATAACAGCTTTTTTTCATAGAGAGGAGGGAGCTGCTTTCAGGTTTTTTGCAACAACTACATGTAAGCTGAAGGTATTACATTAAATTTAAGCTCATGAGGACAGGTTCAAAATCTGTGAATTTCACTTCAGTTTTATCTGAGACCTAGATAATAAGACATGTCTAAGGAAATTCAGAATTGTTTTGTCTTAACATGAAAGCATTTCATACCTATAAATAAGCATTTGGTGTGCCCATGTGACTTTCTTTCTAATAATTAGTGAGACTTGAAGAAATAACTCAGTAGTAAGAATTTTTAGCAGTAAGAATTATCAGCCATCTTTCTTTTCAAATCACCTGGGGTTTTTATAACACTGCCTGATATTGCAGGACTCTTTTGGATTTGATATTTAGAGACAGTTCTCCACCATAATGAGATGGGATCCTTAGTTTTTCCTTTTCAATAATCATAACTGTCCAGAAAGCATCATTTCATGCAGAGAGCTCTGATAAAAGTATTTACCTATATATGCATGACAAGGCAGATGGATGTGAACAATGTGCAGGCAAGCACATGAGCATATTCCAACTTTCACCCATTCATGCACTTACTAGGAATAGTGTATGCAAGTGCTTTATGACAGATAAAGACCTAAATAATGGGCTAATTTCTGCAGGAAAAATTGAAAATACTTCCATTTCACTCTTTAAAAAAGAGAGTGAGATTCAATAATGGCTTAAATTGTGAGGCAAGTTGTTGTTGTTATTTTTATTATTATTATTGCTTCCTGGTAGAATAGCTCAGAGAATTCCAGTTTTGCAGCAAAAGTGAGAGCAAAATATTAGGTTTAATAACTGACATCTTGCCTGTCTAAGGAAAACTACAGAATAACAACAACCTGCAGATAGACTCTATTCCTTGTAAATTATTCTTATGCTGTTCTAATTTATAGTAAACCACATAATTGAAACTCCTCAGAATTCATTCCTCTGCAGCTGAAAATGTCAACTTTTCTTACAAAACAAGCAAGCAGGTAATTTGGGATAGAAAAGCAGTGCTTAATTTGAAGTACTAGATTGTAAAAAAGCTATTTTTGAATAATCTATAATATTGGTTTGAGTTATTTTTTCCTATTTTTTCAGCAATTTTCTTCAACTGTACTTTAAAAACTTTCAGTACAAGGTTTGTGAGGGGCTGTTATCTATATGTCAGGCACTGTGCAAACACATAATGAGAAAGAATACCTTCACCAAGACGCTTTCAATCCTACCTGGAATTTCTGAAAAGAGCTGGCTTCTACATCCCACAGCTATTCAGCAGCTCCTGTCATGGTTTTATTTAAACCCCTTTGGGAAAATTCACCCCAGATTTTTATCCAAGAGGGATAAAGAAGGGCAGTACAAGAGGCTGGGTGTTGAGCTAAAGGTACCTGATTGGAAGATGCTCTTTAACTCCAAAAGGACATTTAACTGCATATAAATGTGATATCCATGTAGCTTAAGGAGATTTAAGGTGTTTTATGCAGAAGCAACTCTCTCTCCTCGTTTTCAGATAATCCACCACAGCTTTTTCTATTGTTTCTCTTCTTTGGAGTAGCAGAGTGGGTTTGAAGCAAACTGCCTGGTTTGAATGCACCACATGCAGAAGCTCCACTTCCAGAAGCTCCACAAAATGCAGTCCACTCCCACAGGCATAGGAGGATCCAAAGCATTTCTTTTGCCACCACACAGGTTCCTTTTCATCCCCTTTCCTCCTGCAAGAGAGGCATTTCCTAAACAGAATATTTCCTTGCAGGGTCCATGCTGGTTGAATCTCATGTGAATTGTTTAAATTTACATGGAAAATGAAACAAGTTAAATTTCTGCTTTCTGGAATAACATGTGAAGGAATATAAAGGGAGCAAAGCAAGACAATGTATCTTACCTAATATATTTTAGTGGTTATATTTCCTTAAATGATATATATTAATCTAATAGCTTAAGAGTGAGAAAAAAAAAATTATTATGAAACAGTTTCTTCTTTATATCTTTTTTAGTGCTAATTGGAGTATTTTTGTGGCATTTATGATATTATTAGGTCAGAATAGAATTTCCTGAAGTTAAATAACTGTTCCTGCTATTGTATAGACAATTTTGTGCTACTCTATTTTGTCCTGTTGTGTCTTAGCTATTGTTGATTAAAATAAATAGAAATGGCTTTGTGTAGTAAGAAGACAATTTGAAAAAAAATTCTATCAGAGGCTATTTCATCCTCTGTATCCCAAGTGCTTTCTGTTCAGGAGTTACTTTATCACTGAAGTGGATTGACCCAGTTGCAGAACAGTGGGGAGCCAGAGACAGGGCAAGGGATACTGAGTAGTTGTGATGTGCCTGTCAGAGTCCAAACCCCCTTGGACTCTATCCTGCATTTCACACGTCTGTAAAAACACATGCATGTATGGTATTTTTCACTACGGCCAGGGAATTAGCAAAGTCTGTCACTATTTAATCTGAAGTGGTCTTTCTGAATACATTCTGGGCTGTGTAAGTTTGTAGCTAAATTCTCTGTCTTTTATTGCAGAGGTGGAAACCTCAAAGCCCAGGGGGTTTTAGTTTATTAGGAATGCCTCATATTAGTACAGTTTCAAACAGCTACATTTTCAACGCATAATTAATTTTGGCATCCAAGGGTATTCACCACATTTAACAAACATATTTAATCTTTCTTTTATTTAAGCAGATACTCATTACAGTTATAAGTTCATGAAATTTGAAGAGAAAATAAAAAACCAAGTTTATGTTTTGTGTCAGGCACATCTGTATGAACAACAATCACAGAGGTCAAAAAAACCAGCTGGCTGGGCACACACAAACAAGCAGCTAACAGATATTTTTTATGGCCAAGAAGAAAACAGGAACTTTCTCAATTCTAGGGGAAAAACCCAATAGTTTTCCTGTAAAACCCTACACATATCTCACTTGTCAGAGAGCTAATACAAACCGCCCCAGTGACATTGATGAAAAACTTTAAATGCATTCAAAGGCCTTTAAATGAGGCCTTAAATCTCTTCAGTGTGGGCCACTAAAAGTCTCCCATCAATCAGTTTGTGACTGTGAGCTTGTTTGTCCCTTCCTGTTGTGTTCCTGTGTGAAGTACCAGCTTTAATGCTACTGAGGAAACTAATTATAGAATCATTCTTTCCCCAGCAGCAGGACTGGAAACTGAGAGTGAATAGGTCTGTGGCCAGAGGAAATGGACAGAGATTGCTTGGAGCTGATGGATCCTGCAAAGAGCAAGGTGTTGTGGGCTTTTTCCTCACTCTTTGCTGCAATCTATTTGTCACAAGAGAGAGAAGAAAAGGAGAAAAGAGCTCACAGTTCAGCTTAGTGCATCTCGAGCAAATGAGCTCTAAAGCAGGCCAGATGATAAGGAAAGAGAATGTACTCCTGGTCTGGAGTCAGCCCAGCCCAAATTTCAGATTGGCTGCTTTTTCCCTGCTTAACCATATTTGCCATTCTCCTGGAGGAGTGAGAGAAGGTGTCTTTGTTCTTCATCACTGTCTGCAGACATTAGGTCACTTTGTGCTGTGGAGCAGGTGTTGTGCATACCTAAGAACCCATCAGAACCCATAAAATATTTAGATCTGTTATCACTTATGCCAGGCCTCATCTTCAATTTCCAAATTTGCAGAGTGACAAGAAGTAACTATGTACAGACCTAATGCAAGCAGCTTTATCTGACACAACTCAAAGAGGTGGAGAGATGCAGAGTGTCATTTTACCTATATCCAATACTGCTGTGTATGCCACAGCCACTTAGCAGGCTGTTGCTCTTTTGGAAACTTATTGATTCCATCCCTCCTTCAAAGACACAGCAGGGAGATCATAAGCCCCAAAGCTTCTGTGGGCTTTTAAATCTCTTTCAGGTGTAATCCATAGAGGAACTCTCCAGAAGAGAGAGCCTTACATCACAGAGCATTGTATCCCCAAAATGGGGAGCTGCAGATGTTTGTTCTTGGATTTAGGCATGGCAGGGACAACAGATAAATATGATAGGATATGGGTTTTACAAGTGTAATATCATTTTCATTCACTTCAATTCTGCTACAATACAAGAGCTTCCTCAAATCTGTCTCTTGAAAGGCACATCCACAGATTCTAGCAAATTCAGAAGCATAGTGAAGGAAACTTATTTTTACAGGGAAATACACAGGAATTTACACCTTGTGCAATACAAGATGCACACCCTGATGTCTGAGGACCCCACTTCTGAGCTGTGAAAGGTGAAAGGCAGATCACCTCACTGCTCTGTGTCTTGGCTTTCCCACTCTCCACACATGGAAAAAAAACCCAAACTTTTTCCTTTTTCATGTCACTTCGAGATCTCTTGGTAAAAAATGCTTTAAAATAACTGGGTTTGCCAAGGATCTCAGTGGTCACCCCACTGTGACACAAAGCTGCTCTGTTATCCTTGTGCCAGTGATGTCTCTTGTAACCTGTGTCCCTTAGGTGTTTTGACTTCTATAAAAGGAAGTATCTTTAACCTCTAAGGAAAGCCTGTAATGACATGGGCTGTATTGAAAGCAGAAAGTGAGCTGGGGAATTCATGGTTTATCAAACAGCAATCACTTCACTGTATAACCTTAGTGCCTGAAACTCCACTTAAAAAAACCCCTTATGTTTTACCTAAAATGTAAATTTACCTGTAATGTAAATGACAACTTTTTTATAGTCCACTTGTCTTCAGGTGATAAGCACGAAAGTGAAAGATATAGGAAAACAAACCTGTGGTAGCATTATGATTCTTTTTGCTCCTTCCTATGGTGTTTGTGTACATTGGCCAGTTTCAAAATAAATTTAGCAAGGGAGTAAAGAACTCACAGATATTCAGTTTCTGTAGGTTTTGTGAATGAAAAAAAATTTGAGACTTAGCTCAAATTAGGCATTAATGAATCTACATCATTATATGGACACACCAGTCTAAAAATTGTGGAGTCAGAGTACATACATGAGACAAACAGTTATCATTTTATCATCCCCAGATAATCCCATCCCTTATTTCAGCCTGGAAACAGCATCTCAGATGACTGTCAGCTGACAGAACTCATAAACATGATGGAGGTGACCTTGGGTGAGTAACTTATCTTCTTTTTTCACTTAAAAACTGATATGATAATAATAACAATAACAATAATAATAGTAATAATCTAATATGTATTTCACAGGGGCAGGTAGCTCAATTAATGTTTCTGAAGTACTTCTAGATGAGATCTGATGATGGAAGCACTGTTCAAGTGCAAAGTATTATCATTATTTTTTATTATAGCTTATGGCTATGTAATTGATGAAATAGCCAAAACCTAATCCCACACAGACTCACTTCTGCACTATAAACCCTGATTATTTTCGTGCATAGACAGCTGATACTGGGCTTGTCCTGATGACATTAATTGCTTCAATGGTCTCTTTTGGTTACTATTTCTATGTTCCTGTTGTTGACCAACTGCTCCATTATCTTTTTTGCTTTAAATTAAAATTGTTTGCTCCAGTAACTAATGAATGCCAACAAAAGTTGGTTTTGGTATTAAATCATGGCTTTAGGTGGTGGCTATCATTCTTTAATGATTTAAATTATTTGGACCCATAAAAATTATTTAAGCTTTCCTGACATCTAGGGTGTGATGCCAGCACAAAGCAGTGGAGAGCCCAGGCACCTTCATTTTACCATGGTGTCTGCATGGGAAAGGGTGGCCCCACTTTAGCTGGGGAAGAGAGGATGGAGGCAGTGGATGAAGCAAATAAGTAAGTCCCTGCAAAGTTCCTGAAACCTGAGCAATGTTGGAGAGTGAGTTAAGGGGCCAGACCATTAACAGCAGATCACAATGCAGTCCTGGTAAGGTTCTCTAGGTGATTTCTTCCCATTTTTTTGCTGGAGTCCAGACAGTGGCAGCTAATAGCTTAGGACTGGTGCATCATTGTTCCTGGTGTCCCTCTTTGCCATATGGGCAAAGAAAATTCTTTAATTGTACCATATGACTGAGATTTTAATTTGCCAAACCACTGACAGATTTATCACAGGTTAACACTCTCACTTCCCAGAAATTTTGTGTTGGATATTACAGACATTGCTCAGACCCACAAACAGCCAACATCCAATTCCTTATTCCTTCCATGAACCAGAATTTTACCTGTATAGGGAAGATGACAGGAATAGCAGAGCAAGTGATGCCAAAAGCTTGGCAGTCCTTCATGAGCTTAAGACAGGTTTCTGTTTGGAAGAAAACTTTGGAATGGTGAAGTGCACCAAACTCTGGACTTAAACCAGCTAAGCAAAGTCCAGAACTGAGCTTTGTCCTCTGTGTGAATGCTCCAGCCTGCTTGGAAATAGTGTGTGAATCTCTAATACAGAGCTCTCAGATCAGTCATACAAAAACCTTGTCTGGGGACACTTAAGAAGGGTTTTTTCAAGGGAAAGAAGGATATGGAGAAAGAAAATGACAGACTAATCAGGGCTGTAAGGAAAGCAAACTTGAATGGAGAAAGTAGCAGAATCAAAGCTCTTCTTGACCTTTTTCCAGTTTACTTTGACACTGAAGAGCTTTCAGAGAGATTTATCTTAAGCCAGTAGCAAACAAAAATCTATGAAGAAACTCCCAAGTGGCAAACTGAGCTCCTGACCTGTGCCTGGGATCTTTGCTGTCTTGTGGATTCCAGTTGCTCTGTGTGACCCTAGTGCCATAGAAGCTTTCATAGAAATTACAGAGCAGAGCATTTTAACAGGAGACACTGCCAGGCATGCTGATGATGTCTGAAAAATTCCTTCCAGCAGAAAGGAAGGGTGGAGCCTACTAGTGCAATGCCAATTCCCTTCCGGGCCAGCACACCTGTAAGAGAAGTCAGATTTTGTGGAGAAGTAAGACTCCCTGTTCTTCCTGAGTACAACAATGAGGTCTCATTTGGGCTGTCAGTGCTCCTGGGTTGGCCTTGTGTCACTGTGCCTACATAGGACTGTGCTGGGGATGGGGGCAGGCTACACAGAGCAGCAAATTAAAGAGAGTGTGACAAGAGCCCCTGGGTATCCTGTATATCTGGAGATTCTCAAAGAGAGTCTGAGTATTGACAGCACCCCTACTGTGACTGAGGTTAAGTTTCTTTAAGGATCACAAGATTTTCTAAACAATCTTTCCCCTACCACTTCTCTGTGTGAGGAAAAAATTATCTTCTTGCTGAAAATACACAAACAAGTGAAGTTTTGCAGTCTTAGAAATCACAATCTTACAGTTTTTTACAGGCAAGTGTATGCAATCACAGTGCTTGGGTTTGCCTGTTGGATTTTTTTTCCTTCAAAACACCATGTCTCAGATTTTACCTTGTCACATCAGTTTACAATTTTCCTGGTGCCCTGTGTTCTCAGTATTTCAGGGGCTCCTGGGAACTTTATTTGTGCTGCCCAAATGTTGACTGAGAAGGAGTGAGGAAGGAAAAGATGGTTCTTTGCAATCTCCAAAGGTAAACAGTCCTGACACCCTGAGAGACACACAAACCTGACGGAAGGAAACATGTCAGGATATAGAAACTGTCATCCTCAGCACCAACAGTGTAAAAAGGAACAGAATCTTGCTAGGGGAGCTTAATGAGCTTGTTTCCATGGCAGCCAGTTTGCAAATCTATAACTATCTGCAACCCCTGTTAAGAAAAACTCATTAACAAAAATCTGTCCTGAAATCAGGGGAGGTACCAAAATGGTTCACAAAGCACTTCTAACTGCAGAGTTTCATTTCCCATTTACTGTATCCTCTTGCCATTTTCACTATACTGATCTCCTTCCAGTCTCATAGATACTCCATTGTTCCAAAGGAGATGCAGAAAAGGCCTGTGTGCTACATATCTGCCAGGCAGAAAACAGAGAGCTTGAAGAATGCTTGACAAACTTTCTCCATTCTGTGTGTTCTCATAGACAACAGGATTTAAACCAAGTGGCATTCAATGCCCCTTTCTTCTAGAAATGCTAGGAAATCAATACAATTTTAATTTTACAATCATGTCTATATGTAGTCCTTCCCTCTTTTTTTTTTTCTAGTCTTGCTCTTCCTCAGCAGAGTTGGTAAATGTTTGCATTCTCAAAATCCTCTACTGCTTTTCAAAGTCAATTCCACTCCATTACCCCCAAGTAAAAGTGTCATAGAGAAATGCCATATAAATGATGGGTTTCCAGTATTCAAGTACAAAACTGAAAGTTAGAAGTTAGAACAAGAATTCAGCAAAGAGATTTGGACTACATACCATTGTATTTGCAAGGTGCCCCAACAAGGGGAGAGAGTAATGAATCTGACTCCATGTTGTCAGAAGGCTAATTTATTATTTTATTATACTATATTATATTAAAGAATACTATACTAAACTATACTAAAGAATACAGAAAGGATATTTACGGAATGCTAAAAAGATAATAATGAAAACCCATGACTCTCCAGAGTTCCCAACACAGCTTGGCACTGATTGGCCAAAGAGTGAAAACAACTCACACCAGAATCCAATCAATCACCTGTGGATAAACAATCTCCAAACACATTCCCCATGAGCACAACACAGGAGAAGCAAATGAAAGAATTGTTTTCCTTTTCTCTGAGGCCTCTTAGCTTCCCAGGAGAAAATTCCTGGGCAAAGGGATTTTTTCAGAGAATGTGAATGACATAGCATACCTCTTACTCAGTGTCAGCTACCCCTGCCTTGCTTTCCCTACAGAAGAGGATGTGTTCCCTTGCAGAAGGATGGAGGCAGACCCATGGTTATAAGCTGGAGTAGCTGGGGCCTTGCAAGCTGGGCAGCTGCAGGGAGCTGTTGAGGTTAATGGACAAAAGCAAATATCTGTCTTGCCCCTAGAGAGAGAGATTCTGATGTCCTAGCTCAGATCCAGAATAGTTCCCCTGAAAAAGCACAGAAAGTCTTCCAGTGGCACAGGTAAATCCTTTCCTGGTCTTGCACAGGTTCATTTAGTACCTCCTGCCAGCACTGTCAATCAGTTGCAGCCACTGAAAAATAATGTTTTTCCATGCTGTATTTGGTGGAGAGAACATCCTCATCCTCTATCAGGTTTCCACTCTCAGCCTCAATCTTTGCTTTCTGCTTTATTTATATGGGGAACTCACCTTGGCATCAAGAGGGCTCTCTCTCCAGAGAGAGCATTCCTATAGCAGTTGTGGAAGAGCCAGCTGAGCCTTGGATGAGTATTAATCAGTACCTGTAATTATATAATGAATATGGGAGCTGTTATGCTTCTGCAGGACGCTGTGCCAAGCTTTTAGCTCTCTGACAATTCAGCTGTGGAGCTCTACCATTCCCTATCTAGTCTGTGAGCTGAGTTTTGCCCCTTAGGAAGATAATCAGTCAGTTTTGCTCCAGATTTTGTTTTTTTTTAATTTTTTTTTGTCTTTGGATCTGTATTTAAATATGTCAATAGTCCCTGTTGTTTCTGCAGAGAAGTGTTTCAGCCTTGGCTAGTGATCATCACAGTATTCTTGTGAGCTCAAAGACAAAGTTGTAGAATTTGTTCTAGAAGAGAGCCTGGTGGCGGTCATGTCATGTCAGGCAGGAAGACTGCCCACATTAAGTGACGTGACATATTAATGGACATTTTGATGGACCTCTTGATGGCCTTTCTTCCATCCTGTATCCCTTTTCTCTTGACTTCTGCCATGGCCAATCCACCTGAGGTCACAGGACTGTGTCCCTAATGCGTGTTTTCTAGAGACAGACGGACTGATACCCAGATAAAGATAAAATCATCAGTGCCAAGCAGAATTAACAGTGGCTGGAGAAAGAAAGCCAGTCACAAATTTCCAGCATCTGAAATGCAATTACAGTACAGTATATTTACAAAAAAATCTTGGAGCAACCTAGTGAATCAGAGAATTGACAACGTTCTGTCTTCATTTAATTTTTTCTTAATATATAGAGATTTATTTTGTTAGGCAAAAAGGCCTCGCTGTTTATAATGCAAGTTGCTTTTGTTCACCTTCTCAGAAAAAGGAAACAATTGGAAAAAATAAATAACCTGATGATGTCTTGATTCAATATTTGCAGTGAACAGCCTGGGCTGATAGTACTTTCTGCAGAACAAAGAGGCAGACAAAGCATGATGAATACCCAGAATGGCAGAAGCCCAAGGTATTTTGGACTCGGATGCAGGAATAAGCTTTTAATTGGTGTTGAAAAATAAACTGGGTAAAGAAATGGAATAAATAATAAATATGTCTTGTGGCAGCACAGCAAGAGGCTTATTGTTTGCTTGCTTCTAAAGAGGGCCAGTACATCGTGTTCTTCCCACACAAGTTCCAAACAACTTTGTTTGGACTGAGAAACTTGAATCCATGTTTCTAAAACAAATCTATCTAAATATTTTTATATTAACAGCAGTACAAGAAAACCCAGCCTGCCTGCACTCTCTACACAGCAGTGATGTGTTATTGTTATTGTTGCTATTAATTACAGCTGCTATTACTGCTGGTGACAGCAGAAGAGGGTGCATGGGCATTGCATCTCATCCTCTGTTGGAGGAGACCATCCCTGCTCCAGGCAGGCTGTAGCATATGGATGGAATAGAAAATATTATCCCCACAGTTCTGTAGACTTTTTAATAAAATGGTGACAGAACAATCTTACTGCAAACTCAAGAAACCCCTCTCAGGACCATAGACCTAATAAACACCCAATGGTGTTCATATGCAAGTCTAAGTGTCAGGTTTAGAACTACTGCCTTTAGATATTAAAAAAACCCCAAACAACTAAACAAACAAAAAACCAAATCAACAAAACCTCTGTAAACTTGGCCCAAAGCACTTAGTCTGTTCAAAAAATTGAGAAAAAAAGTATTTTAAAAGAAAGGTCACTTAGTCCTTCCACCAAAGAAGACAAAAGGTAAGACTTAATCTAACTCTAAAGTTTTTAAGGTCGCCTTAGAGTCCAAACTGTGTTCAGAAGAAATGGCATTTGCTGATCAACCATATTTTTAATGCATAAAATGGCTATAGGAGCAACAGTGATGTAATTCAGTTGGTATGGTGAAGTGGGGAGTGATGGAGTAAAAGTATCACTACATACCCAGGAGTGTATTTATCTCTCAGTTTTCCTGCAAGCCCATTTTCTCTTCAGTTTTAAAAGTTCATCTGCTTCTTAATAAAATCAGTAAATTAACAAGAATAATTCCATCTCCTTTATTAAAAAAGCTGTAAGACATCTCATTTATTCTGAGTGTTGCAGGCATGAAACTTAAGAAAAATAATTGACTAGAGTTGGCTGGATCTTTGGAAAAAAACACTTTTATCTTGAAAGGCGCGCTGATTTTTCCAATTAAATATTTAGCAAAAAGTTGAACGTATTCCTGTTATTTTTCAAGCCTTATGAAAAGTGTTACTCCATTAAAAATTAAGATTCTTAAAATGATTATTGAAAGTGATTAGCAGGAGGGAAAATATCCATAACCATTAGACTTGATTTCTTAATAATGTTCTCTGAGAAAATCTGCAGGTAAAGGTTATGAAAAAAAAATGATGGAATGAACAACTGCCCTAAACTTTTCAAAAGAGAATAATTATCCTTTCTGAAAGCTTTTGTGTGTATAGTAGGCAAATGAAACTGTTTTAATGGTTTCCTCAAGCTTTCTCCAGAAAATTCAACTTGTATTTTAAAGGGCTATTCTAATTGCTCCTTACACATAGAATGGCTCTTCTATGAGGAAAAATACTTTTTTCAGGATAACACATAGGGAGGAAAAAAATAAAAAGAGGCTTTTGTGCATAACAGGAAACATCTTAATATCATAAATTAACTAATGGATCCAAGGCATATCTGAGATGGAGATTCATCTTACTTGCTTTCAGATATTTGAAAGTTATCTGAGGTGTTTAAATTCTTTTTATAACTGTTGGAATCCAAAATGCAGGGAACTCTCAGAACTTTGGGCCTGTAAGCCAAAGCTTAGAATTAAACACAGGGTTTGATCTGAGACCTTGGAAAAGGATTCCAAATTTAGGTTCTAGAAGCAAGAATATGGATTTATAGTTTAAAGCAGAGACATGTTAAACTAAGTAAAGTTTAGAGTTTTATAGTTTAAGAAATAAAAATCAAAATAGTTTTGAAGGTAAACAAGGAGTTTAGAATTCAGTGCTGGAGGTTTGTGTGTCATAATATGAGTGGCTAAGAAAGTTTACACTGTAGCATGAGTCCGTAACACAAAATATTTAAGGATTGAGTAAAAAGCATAAATATCCTTGCTGGCAGTGTTTTATTGGTCAATAAATCCTTAAAAGGTCTTGTAACTAGAGGTCTTGTGACCTTCTGAGCCATGCAGTGAAGATGTGAGAATTGACCATTTCTGCCTATACAGAAGATAAAAAAGTAAATAACATCATCTAAAGCAACTCAGAGGTCCCATCTCACAATCCTTCAAAATTCCCCACGAACTCCTCACATATAACACATGGAGGGAGACAAGAATCATGGGCTGACCACTCACTGTCTTCAGGATATACCTACACTCCTAGCTTGCCTGCAGGTGGAACCTGGATAAATATAACTTTTGGGTGAATTCTTCTCTGTCTGTCTCTCTAGTCACTCCTACCAGCACACAGGAACCTCTGCCTTTTTCTGTGGTGGAAAAGAGATAATCCAAGCTGCTTGAACAACAACAAAAAAGACATTGCTTGGACATGAACAGCAAAAAAAAATATGGGTAGTGTTTCTTGGCTGTGGACACAAGTGAATGCATCTGTTTTATTTAGATGATAACAATTTCTACTGACTCAGACCACTCAACTGCTTTTTTAGCTGTCACCCTAAATTTATAGAAACTAGATATGCAACCTTTTTTTTTTTTTTTTTAATTTTCCAGATTATGCAGTAATTGAAATCTAAGGATTTTGCACCTTTGGTGTGATAATGGTTCAGAGCAATGGATAAAGAAATTAAATTCCCTAATGCCATAAATGGAAAAATTGTATGTAACCTAAAATGTACTCTTTGTTAATGAAAAGTTCTTACACGTGGGAATGCATTTCACAGGATGACTCTGAACTGTTTAGATCATCCCACACTGCAATATTATTCATATATGCCTTGTCTGCCCCTCCAGTCCATCTTCTCCTCTGCAGATGACATTTGTTTGCAAAAGAGAAGCAGTAATAAAGTAATGCCTCCCTTTAAACTGGCAATTCACAATTTTGAAAGAGACCTGCCATCAGCAGAAAAGGACTCCATCTCCCTGCTATTTAGTTTAATTTCATGCAAATCTTGTTCCCTTCTCAGGCTCTATGCAGACAGATCTGGACAGATCTGGCCTTTTGTTTTTACTTGAAGCTTGTGGTGCCATACAATGATGACAAAACCTCAGCTTCAAAATCAAAACCCAGTCTGTAGTCTTTCACTTTTTGGAGCCCCTGCTCACTGAGGTGTGTGTAAGTCTCCCTGTGTTGTCTGGCTGAGTCTGCAGCAGCTGCTGCTGTGGAGCTGCGTGGGAGAAACACCAAGGTGTGGAGGCGGAGTTACTGCAGTGAGTCCTGTCTGATGGGCTGTGAAGTCAGCACATTTCCATCCTCTGGGCCTCCAAAAGTACTTTCCTCTACAAATGTGCTGAAAGAGCAGCAGTTCTTCCACATAAACCCCAGGCATTTTGGTTTTGATTTGCAAAGAGAAAGAAAATTCTAATTGCCTTTCAATAATGTGGGCAAAAACGCTCAGGCAAAGCCAGCAGTTTTTAATCTGTAATTAGTAAACACTCCCAGAACAAGCCATATTTACAAGGAAAATTTGACACAGGGTTAAGGAAGAGAGGAATGAAACTTCTTATACATATTTATACATAACTGCAAAGAGGGAAGTCTTTGCTGATTGTGAGTGGTCCTGGGATTTGTATCCAGTTTCTAAGCAAAGCTAAATACTGTTAAAATGTTAGCTACTGAGTCCACCTGCTTACCCCTACCATGACTTGAAAAAGATGTCAAAGAGCTTGATCAGAGACTTGGAGTTTTGGATTATATTTTTTTTACTGTGGTAGAAGAAAAGATACTACTACCTGAATTTTTGGCCACACATTTATTTCCCTCTCACCTTCCCTGGTAGCTTCCAAAAGATAACTCTTCCAAGTTTCTCAGAAAGCAGATTTGAGTCTCCTTCCTGTGCAGAGAAGCTGATCATATAGCAATTTTTTTGTCTTCTGTCTACAGTACCATTATAACATTAGGTTTTGTAAACCCAAGTCTGTTCTGAAACATGAGAAAAACTTCATACCCCTGCCCTCTATCCCAAAGGGATATGTGTGTGTGCATGTGCAATACTCCTGGGTTTCTGCCAGTGGATAACCTTGCTGATAGTTTGGTAGCCATGATAAAACTTTTATGACCTTTCAGAATAACAGCTGCTATTTTTAACTGGTCCCTGAGATTTAAAAACACTATATGCTTTGCTTTATCATTTGGTTAATCTTTCTAGTTAAAAGATCATTGCTAGACTAATGTACCTCCACGTCTCAAAAATCCTATGAAAACCCCTATAAACTTATGTTGTGGTCTAACCCCAGCTGGTAACTAAGTGTGCCCAGCCAAAATCAGCACAATTTAATAACCAGGCAATAAACAACAGCCATGGCTATATCCAAACCCTCTCTTTCTTTGTATTGCCCTAAAACCAATAACAATAAGCAGTTCAATGTGGATGGTATTAAAGCAGATTAGAAACAGCTGTTCACAGGGGCTGAACCAGATTTGCAACTGATATAAATCAGGGAAAAATCAATGGCTGTAGCTGAATGTAGTGGATACCCTCTGAAGATTTGGGCTGTTGCTTTTCATGACTGGTGGGTTTCTTCTTGCTATTTCCTATTTAAAATGGCTCATAAATGACTTTTGCTTTAGACAGTAAAGGCAGCCATAGTCAGCTGGTTTTGTTGGACAGAATTTTTGCCAAGGCTATTTCCTCAAATGATTTGCATCAGTAAATTTGGGAGGAGATAATTTTAAGGAGTTACTAGTGAGGGCAAGCTTTTTTTACTGCTCCCCAAAAAGTAAGGGTATGTCCCATGAAGCAATTTAACCAAGCATCGAGCTATTGTTTAATTAAATAGGGATATGTTTTGGGGATGATAGTATATGTGAGAAAGAGGAGAAGAAGCCTGTCCTAGAGTGATATAGCTCTTTTTCTTTCAAGAAGCTGAAAGGCTTGCTATGTTTTTAGACAATGCAAAGGTGGGGCTAATTTTCACAGAAGACAGCTACATAAAACAAACAGCTAATCCTTCTCTCTTCATCAGTCTGGAAATTTTTTAACGTTGGTATAAAAAGCAGGAAGCATTTCCAGCAGTAGTAACTGATATCTGCTTATTACTGTGTACTTTTCTGTTTTAATCTCGGTAATGTAATTAGAAAAAGCTTTGAATGTGCAGCTATAAGTATTTATCATTTCACTAGGCTAAGTATTTGCAAATGATAAAGAGGACTCTCAATTTCTAGGCCTGACCTGAGAATAGGAGTTTAACATTTGATGTTTTGTTTGGGTTTTGGTGAGGGTTTATTTGTTGGGTTTTTTAGTGTCTTAAGGTTGGGACTCTTAGCCATGCAGAACAGGAAAGATTCAAAATGTTTCTACAAATTTTGATCATGAGCACTTAAGTCAGGTGGCAAATCTGTGCAACTGCAACTTATAAATTTGTTCTGTAACTTTCCACAGGATAATTCTGATGGGAAGGGTTCTTGGGTGGTCTCTAGTTGAGCTTAGTGGTCAGAGCCACTTGTTCAAGGCTTGATTGTGTTATATCACAAATTTTCAAGGATGAAAGTTCTGCAAACTGTGTTCAGGATTTTAGAATAGTCAATTATCTGCATAATGAAAACCTTGGCTACAGACAGTGGCACTCTGTCCTGGTTCAGTTTAGGAGCCCTGTTTTTCCTTTCTATCCATACACCTTAGGGAGGAGAGAAAATCACAAATCCCTCTTATTGCTAACCTACTCCAAGGCAGAAGGTTACTTTTGTGTCTTCCCTCAGCCTTTCCTGCTCAGGATAGAGTTGACTCTCATGTAACCTCCCCCTCACTCCAGGAATCTCAGTCACTATTTTAGTTTTTATTTGGTTTTCATTGGGGTGAGGGGGCTGAGAAGGAGGGGTTTCAAACTGAGCAACCAAACTGAAATGTTTCAGGAAATATGGCCCCATTCTGTCCCTGTTAAGTAATCTATTATTTGTATATAAACACATAGGTGTGTAATACGAAGTAATAGTGAGCACGTGTTGTTAATCTTTTCATCTTGCCTTTTTTTCCCCTGTACTTGGTTTTTCCTTTTTTTTTTGAATTCTAAATTCTTCAGAAACTGAATTTTCTAATTTGACCCTACAAAATTTAAGCCAATCAGATGAGAGCACAATAGAGGTAATTATTCGAAACATCAACATTCTTTTATGACAGCAAAATCCTGCCAAGAACAAATAATAAGATTATTTCATTTTCTGCAACTGTCCCTGCCTCTGTTACTGGATACAACAAAGTCAGGAGATTACTTAGCCTGGAAAGTAGTATTTAATCCAATTGTAGCTGAAGAGAGGTTTGGAGGTAGATGGAATAACTGCATTTGCATACAGTATTGTGTTGTAGCCCTCACAGCAGTGCAGAGAGGAGGCCAGAATATGTTTGAATACTTAGTTTTTGCACTATTAAGTTGATTTTTGGTAGGCTAGAAAAGCAGTCAAACAATATGGACAAGCCCTTGATGGCCACTGCCTTAGAGCTCAGCATAATACAGAGCTACTTCATGTGACTATAACAAATAAAAACAGAAGGCATAATCAGATTTTCCAAAACTTATGCACCGGTCAAGATTTTTTGACCCAAAAAATATTTGGAATTATCCAAAACCTGTCTCACGTTTCCTGTGAAGTAGCTATATATCTGAAATTAGAGCTGGAAAAGACAGGAAACTTCACCTACTGGATGAAAATAATAACCTTCTTTCTATCAAGACCAAAGAAATGAAATGAGGATATTTTTTGTGAGCTGCTGCTTCTATGAAAGAACTACTTTTTGACTTTAGGGACATTGACAGATGGTGATTTCTAAATTGGAAAGCAGGTACCAGCTGTGGTCCTGCTGTCTTCAACCTACTCTTGGCTCTGCCATAGTCTGCAGTGTTACCCCTGAGTACAATGGATCAGCTGATGGACTCAAGTTCCTTGAACTTGTGGGTATCCTTAAAATCAGAGGGTTTTGGGAAAGCTGCAAAAGGCAGGCCTCGGACAGAGCAGAACTGTGATTGGGGCTAAGCGGCAGCCATAAGATTGGTCAGCAGAAAAATTGTGTAAGAAGTAGAAAAGTAAGGACAAATTGAACAATGGTCTGTCTATTAATGCTTGTCTAGAATAACTCTCTAAGCTACAGAAAAGTTTATCTAGCAAGATGTTAGGAAGTTCTAAGTTTAATAATGGAGCTCTGTGCATTGTGTTTTAAGGCTTACAAGCAGGTATTGTATTCAAAATAAAAAAGCATTTTTTTAACCAAAGGTATGTGTGCTTATGGTGATTGGATAGAACTGCTGTCAATATGCTTTTGCTTTATGATATTAGTCAAAAACTTATAAAGTAAGCTGTAACATTAAGTTCTTTGCTGCCTGGGATGTGAGCTGATCTGGCATCTTCCCGTTGTCATAACCATGTAATGAGGCTGATGCTGGAAAATAAAACAGCTCAAGGCAGCTTCCTAGCAGTCCCATCCTGTTTGTGATTTGTTCATAGGCCCTGGCTGGCAATAAAACTCTCCTCTGAATGCAGCCCTGCAGGATGAGGGTTCACAGGGAAAACAAACAATGTGGACAAGTGAGAATCATTTGGAAGTCTAGCCTCAGCTAGTCAGGTTGTTCTGTCAAATTCTAAGCAAGACACAAATAATATTTATGTCCAGTGCCTAGAGTAAAATGGCATCAGGCGGTTCAGTATTGCAGTACTGAACACATGCCAGGAATGGTTATGGGGCATATCAAGATTGTTCTAAAATTCTCTGCAGAAATTACTGGCAGTAACTACTCAGTCTCCTCTGATCACTACTACATTTAACAGCAGCAGCACAATTCCAAAACTTACAAATGGGAAGGAAACAAATGCACTGAACCTCACATCATCAACATCATCCAGTAGAAAGCTTATAGACTCATTAGGCAGCAAATTAGCACTGTTTATAAAAATTATGATGCAAATATGAAACACAATAATCAGCCGCAGCTAATAGTTCCAGTTAGCTAATTGAGGAGATGTGTAGATTAGGTGTATCTCTCCCATCCTTCTCTTTCTGCAGAGGCGAAGTTCACCTGCACTTCAGATGAACTGGACAAGTCCCTGTGACAGTCTAATTGTGTCTTGACAGATGTGGTACCAGGGGGAGCAAAGTTACCTCAGTAATGAGTGCTGCTCCTCACTTGCAGCTTTATCTAGTAAAGCAAGTACAGAATGAAGTGGCAAATTCTGATGACATAAAATTAGATGAGGTGATAAAAGTCCTGTGAGGAGTAGCAGAATAACCTCAGAGTATGAAGTGATTGGGAAAAGAAATGGCAAGGAAAAAAATGGTGCAGATGGTTATAGAATAATGCAGACAGAAAAAGCCTGTCCTAAATACTAAGTATGTGCTGATTGATACCAAAATGCCTATATATATATATAAAAAATCCTCCCAGTGCCATAGCTGATAATTTTCTTTCAGCTCTTCACTTCTTTGCTCAGTCATGAGTAAAGAAAAGTCATTACCAAAAAACCCAGGAAAACAAAGCAGAAAACTTTTGTGTCACAATATTAATCCAGAGAGTCCAAATCAAGAACAGTCAAAGAATTTCTTCTTTTAGCATCTTGAAGAATTGATGCAGAAGACTAGAAAAGGTGCAGAGAGTAGTGAGTAGGGATAAGAATGATCAAAGTTACTCATGCTTTCCAGTTGAGGGATACGATATAAACTAGGGCTCATCTGCATAAAAAGAAAAGATAATTAACAAGAGCAGAATGTGGGGGTTTGAAATAATCAGTGGCAAGGAGATAAGTGGGGAACCATTACTCACTGGTTTTGGTAACACACAGATGAGAGGCCATCAGTTGAAATTATCAGAAGGCAAGTTCCACCTAAATTATAAAATTATTTTCATCACCTTTCAACTCACAGTGTGTCATTAAATCCAGAGGTAGTACTTCTGCCTTAGGAGGGTTTTGAAGTACATATTATTGCTTCTTGGCCAGTAGATAGAAAAGAAACATGGTATGTTTGCTCTGCTCTTAGGATTTTCCTTCACTATCCATGGCTAGACATAGCTGGAGACATTTTAGGGGGCTCAGTAGGCCTTTGGCTTGACTCTCTCTGTTGTTCTTAAGTACTAAAAAATTCTACACATTTGCAGATGAACCAGAATCAAAACTCTTGTCTTTGCTATAAAGGCTTCAATGAACTTTTCCATCTTAACATGACTGGCTTTAGAATTCCTGGTGTTTTCCTTCAAGCACTTAAAACACTACATATAACTGCTAGAGACGTTTAACTGCTACAGAAGTCCTAAAATCCTCATCCATTATAGAAACTCATTCCCTGCTTCTTTAAAAAGTAATTAGTTAGTCTGGAGTGGCAGACATGATATAGTGAAGGGAAAACTTTAACAGAGATGAGATGCACTGGGTTTTATTTTGAAGACTCTGGGGCTTTGTTGCTTTCTTTTTTCTTTTCAATTACAACTTTTCCTTAATTAACACATGTGTGCAGCCTTATTATTGCTCCTGTGAACCTCTTAGTGCACTGGTCTGGCATTATCTCTCCCATGGGGCTGCAGAGATAAAGTCCCTTGTTTGTGATGCTACCTTGGTGAGTGCTCTGTGCCATGTACAGCAGAGCAGCAGTTCTCAGCAATCTCTTTTCCTTTTGGGTTAAGAGATATTTTACATCCATGAACCCTGAAAACTGGAATCATTGCTGAGACATATAATTTAGCATCAAAAGCACAGTAGGAGTTCTTGAGTGCCCTGACAGTAACCCATGTGCAGGTGCACAACCAACAAGAAAATACACATGATGAATGAACCAGGCTTCTATTGCTGGCAGCTGTCATTAGTTATGAATAGAATAATAATGGATTTGTGTTAGAAAACAGCTTGACAGGACATGTTACTTCATTTTCTAAGGAAAATGAAAGCAGTGTAATGCTGGTACAAAAGAGATCATCATCTCACTGAAATATATCTTTACACTTAGCTTAAGGCCACAGAACAGCTCTGAAAAATTACAGCTATGGTTTCTTGATTTACAAATATATTACTTCTTGTGCATTCTAACCTGTGTTTTAGAGCCAAAAGTTAACAGTACCCAAATATGGGGAAAGGAGCTGAATTTTTCTCCTAACAAACCTGCCTTCAAGAGAATTTTTAACTAATTTTGAGTGATGAGGGTAGAGTCTTCCTTCAATAACAGACAGACAGTTTAGGATTGTACAAGTTTTATGGAAAACAGACTTTTACTCGTGATAATGAACAAGCTAGACAAAAAGCAGCTGGGCTTTTAAGCCCCAGGTTGTTTGTAGAGCTGACAGTTAGAAAAATCTCTTTATTTTTACCTCCAGCTGGCCAAATTGCTATGAGAGTTACAAGGAGAGAGAAGTGAAGCTTAGGTTGATATTTCTTTTCTTTTTTTTTTTTTTTTTAATTGGTACATTGAGGTCTGCACAAAAATAAAACATAACAAAAAAAAAGGGTAAGAAAAGTCTTCTAGGTTATGTTCAATTCTCAAAATTGCCATTTCCTGAGCTGCTCCTATGTTTGGTTACCGCAATGTCAGTTCCTAGAAATTGCTTTACTCACCAGATGGATGTGGTCATCTCTAGGATTTCCATGACCTCAGAGGACCCAAGTGTCCTGAAAGTGTCTGAAACAAAGGGAAACTGGAAAGAAATCATAAACTTTCCTATTTAAGATGAATGAGTGGAAGCAAAATTTAAAATTCAGTGGCTTCTTCTTTGCTATCCTTTATTTTTGCATTCCCCTTCCTTATCTGAAGCAAATCTCACAAAATACTTCCACCTCCCTTTTATATCCATGGTATTAAGATCCAGACCCCTTTTGTTATTGAGTGATCCCCTAATAGGCACCTTTCCCATTCTGTTGCTAGGAGAATATTTTCCCTTTAACATATGGTTCTTGTTATGCTGTAATTTATTGTCACACAGCTATTTGGTTGTTTAAAAAAAGTTATTTTTGTTGCCCTTCAGAAAGGTCATGTATGATTATTCTTGTCCCTTCCCTTAGTGAACACAGGTGGTTGGGAACTTAGACTAAATACAAAGAGTAGTGAAGCATTAATTTATTCAAATTTAGAAGGAAGGAAGAAATTATATTTGTCAAGACAGCACAACTCTGAGGTGGTTACTCTGTTGTCAGCACAGTCTGCTCCCTCTGCTGCTTTACAGCTCTTGGACATAGTGATGTGTTCCATGACATCAACAGTCAAAGGTTTCAAGTGCCATGTCATGGTTTATTTTACTCCTTGACTCAGCAGTGTTAGTTCTAAGATTTATTTTTCCCTGTAATTTTTTTTGATGAGCAGACATTCCCTTTTATATACAGAGTATGTACACTATTAAATCCCTTTTAAGCACTTTTTGCAATGATTTATAGCCATTTGAATTCAAAAATCTATTTAGATTTCTGAATTCAAATAGAAATCCAACCTGTCCAGATAGCAATTGCTCAGCAAATGCTGATGTTTCCAGTGGAAACACATTAATTCTTCAGCTCATTCCAGAAAGTTTGCTCTACGAAAATGACCATTCAAGAAGTCTATCATATGAAAGGTGGAGGTTAAAAAGCCAATTATCCTGGTGCATGGTCTGAAAAAAGAAAAACTCCTTTCAGATGTTTTATGTGTTTGATTTTGCATGGAGCATATTTTACTGTTCACTTGAAATATGAAATATTTAGTAAGAAGCATCTTGATATCCCATCTTAAATAATAAAAATCAGAATAAGGAAATGCCTGTGAAATGTGTTCAAGAGTGTGGCATTCACATTCTCTGAAAAAATCCCTTCCCAGGATTTTTCTCCTGGGAAGCTGAGAAGCCTCAGAGAAAAAGGAAAACAAATTTTTATCTCATTTGCTTCTCCTGTGTTGTGCTCACATGTGGAATGTGTTTGGAGATTGTTTACCCACAGGTGATTGCTTCATTGGATTCTGGTGTGAGTTGTTTTGACTCTTTGGCCAACTGGGGCCAAGCTGTGTTGGGACTCTGGAGAGAGTCACAAGTTTTCATTATTATCTCTTTAGTATTCAGTATCTTTTCTGTATTCTCTAGTATAGTTTAATATAGTATTCTTTAATATATTATGGCATAATAAAGTAATAAATTTGCCTTCTGAGAACATGGAGTCAGATTCATCATTCCTGCCTTTGTTGGGGCATTCTCTGCAAATACAATACAAGAGCATAGAAAAATCTTTTCTACACAGTAGTTTTAGCAAGAGTCACTCTCTTTCCTGTACCAGTGCTGGCACAGAGGGCAGTCTGAGGGCTCTCCTTGTGGCAATGGCTACCTACAGCATTCTCTAACCAAAATCTTTAATTATAGCCCACATGTACCTTTTCCCTCTGTCCTTCCCTGCAGGCATGAAACCAAACACAGAGCCAAGGTGCAGAGCATGCATTGTCCTTCTTGGAGCTTATGAGCCCTTTAGTGGAGCCCAGAAACCAGAGAGCACAGCATTCATTTAGCATATGCAGCTGAAAATTAACATATTTGCCTCTTGCACATGGTTACTTGGGCCTTACACCAATGCCTTTTCAGTCTTTTTATTACTTTTATATGTAACAGCATCTTCTGCAAGGGTTATTGTGACTTTGCTGGGTCATTTTTTAGTCTCATGCTTTTGCAATTAAGAATCAATGGTTAAATAAGGTCTAAATAGTCAAAATTCTTTAACATTAAGTCTATTGCAAGATAATTTAGCAACAGACAGATAAAAACTAAGGACAACTTTATTCTGTTTTGTGTAATGAACATTAAGTGCTGATAGCATCAGATAAAAGTGTGAGTTTCATTCTCTGTGCATAATTCACTTTATTAGAGGCAGTGGTGCATAACTTCAGACATTTATTCACATTCATACAACCTAATCCTATGATGATGTTTATGCTTACAGCAAAATGGAAATACTCTTTTAGAGATCAGAGCACAGATGACTGGGGAAAAAAGTCAATTGAAGAGGAACCATGGAGTTTTCATATAATGATTTAACTTTGATCACAGAGATCAGAGTGTTCTTCTGGAAAAGCAAACAGGGAATAGTTTAAAATATTTATTTAAAATGGAGCAGGGGAAAAAAGACCTCCTATGACATGTACTTGCAAGCATGTTATAGAGGGAAACATTAGAAATGCTAGTTGATGACAAATCCTTTAATTAACATATGGTAATTGGCTTAGGTATGCAGCAGTCAAAAAATTAGGTAGCTTTTACATATTTAAGAAGTTAGAATATTAATCAGGAAAGAGTTTATCATTATTATCAGGCCAGAAATGATGCAGGCAGAATAGTTAAGCAGAGATTAACTAGAATATATTTCCCAGTGTAAATCAGGCTGCAAATGCATCTGTTTCTCTGCTAACCAATATTTCTGGCACCTATTTGTGATGGTGTTCACAGGGGTTCTTGGATGAGGTAAGAGATGAAGATCTGACTCCATGTTTCAGAAGGCTTGATTTATTATTTTATTATATATATAACATTAAAACTGTACTAAAAGATTAGAAGAAAAGGTTTCATCAGAAGGCTAGCTAAGAATAAAATAGGAAGGAATGATAACAAAGGTTTGTGGCTAGGACACTCTCTGTCTGAGCCAGCTGGGCTATGATTGGCCATTAATTAGAAACACCTAACATGGGCCAATCAAAGATACAACTATTGCATTCCACAGCAGCAGATAATCATTGTTCCTGAGGCCTCTCATCTTCTCAGGAGGAAAAATTCTAAGGAAAAGATTTTCCATAAAAGTTGTCTGTGACACCTATTTTGGTACAATGGGAGCACTACTCACCACTGCTCTCCACCCAGACATGGAGGCCTTGAACACAAGTCTTTGAGTGTGACCCTCCATTTCTTGTCCATCCATCCAATCTTTCTCTCTCCAACTGAGAGACCCAGATGTGTGAGATGTTTTTCCCCAGCCCAGATAATCCGTCAATTGCTCTTCCCTTATCCATCAATGGTGTGACCTCATCAAAGAAAGCCACCAAATTATTCAGGTGTGGTTTGCCCGTAGTGAAGCCATGACGGCTATCACAAATTGCGTCTTTATTTTTCACAGGATATTTTTAGTTTTCATAGGATAGTGCCTTAGGATATTTTCCAGGAGGATCTGCTCCAGAGTCTTGCCAGGCACTGTGGTGGGACTGGGTAGAAGTCAGCAATAAAGAACATGTGAAGGACAGAGTTTCAGGCAGCTTGGAAGGTGCCACAAGCCCAGCTGGATGGGGATTGTTACAGGAGCATCTCTTGGAGCAGCGGGAAGGAAGCAGGTGCCATCCATGAGCTGCCCTTGTCAGGATGGGCACCTCTGTCACACAGCACTCTGTGACAGTCAGGGTGAGCACCAGCCCAGGCCTTCTGTGTGCTGGAGAGCATCTGGTGCGGTGGAGCAGTGTGAGGAGATGGGCCATGAGCACACAGTCTCACCATCTCCTCCTGGGAGCATTCAGCACTGGGAAAAGTGATGCCCTGCATTTTTGTCAGAAAAGGTTATTTGTCCTGGCTGTCTGAAGGAAGAACAATGTATAATCAAAATTGTTTCTTTTTCTTTGCTTTCAACAGGTCTCTCGTCCTTTGCTTTGGAGAGATGTAGCCCTCTTCAGACTGGTGAGGATTTTTTTTTTCTTTTTAAGTAGTTAATGTTTCTGCTAAGCAGCTAGGAAGCATCCAGCTGTTAAAAGCCTTTAATTGGTGAGTCCGCACTTCTTCAGCCCCTAAGGGCTGGAGACAAATAAGCTTGTCTTTTAGAAATACCAACAATAACTGCAGATATTATTGAAGTCAAGGTGAAAACAGACAAGCTTGACTCACTAATACAGCCAATTCAGAAACTAAGCACACCTATTTCTGTGAAATTGTAGTGCTATACCCAGAATTTTCCATGCTATAAGCCAATGATTTTCTGTTCACATTGTTTTGCACTTCTTTATTAGACCCAGACTACTGGGAAACCATCAGTAACCCCAAAATTAACCTGGAATTTTGTGGCTTATCTCTGCTCATTATGCTAGAGCTTGAAATGCAGCTGTATCCACCACTAGATTCCTAACTTTCCTTAACATGGTAATTTGAGATTTGTGAGTTTCATTGCTCTGAAACACATACTAAGCAGCAGTGGCTGAATTTTGGCTTATCCTCAGTTTATTCAAATATTTGTATCTGCTTAAATTATTTCTGAAATTCATTCTTTCTGTGACGAGCACAACATCAGTTCCCCACCTGAAATCTGAGTTGTCTTTATAGTGCCACAAATTGCAAATCCTGCAGCAGCTTCTTTTAAACTTTTTATTTGAAGTTTGTACTGCTGTCTGTTGTGCAAGCATAGAAAGTACAGCAGTTGTCCCTGCTGCCTGGTTTAAAATTCAGCTGAATGTACTTAGTATGGTCCTCAGGTTTTCTTTGTGCTGTAGCTGCTTTAATTTGTTACCAATTAATGGCATTGCCAAGGCTGCTTTGGGAAAATGACTGACAGAAAGAAATGGAGTTTGGGGGTAGAGGAGAAAGGATTAAAGCATTCTGTAGTTATGGGAGTAATTAATTAGTGAGGTGGCTTGGAAGATGGGTGGTTAATTCCCCAGGAAAATTCCTCCCATAATCTCTCTCTGCCTTGTGCTTATTTTAGATCATGTTCTCCCCACACCATCAGCCATTTCCAGCCCCTCACACTGCTTGCCAAAGAGGGGCTGAGTGTTGCCTGCCAGGGTAAATGGCGTGCAGGATGGTCTGTAGCACTGCTGTATCTTCTCTGGCGACAGCAATCTCCTATTTCTGCTCTCATTCCCTGAGGCACCTGAAGCCCAAATCCTCAGCCCCAAATCAGTCTGGCCTGGGCAGACACACTGTCCACAGAGTCAGGTTTATCCCGGTTCTTAATTTATTGCCTGAGAGGTAATATTAATATATTAATCTCAGTACTATTACCTGAGAGGGTATAAATGTGATCATTAGTTCAGGTGAGATTCAAACACCTATTTACAGCAATAATTGGATTATGAAGAGATAAAACCATAAAACATGTTGTTTATGGCTTCACTGCAAATTTTAGTTGAGAGGCAAGGATTTCTCCCTTAGGCTAGAGGTGTATCCCAGCAAAGCTAAACTCTTCCAGGACAGTGTGTCCTTCCTCTGTCCTTTCCTTTAAGTCTAGCTCTATGTTTGGACACTTGTTTCATTAGAGGTGTCAGGGAATGGTGTCTCAAAAGGGATATCTCTGAAGGGTGTTTACTGCCTGAAAGATTCAAAGCATGGCTGAATAACTCCCTTTTCTTGAAATATTTGGGAGCTCTGTATGTAATGATCTATGTCATGTGATGCTGTTTAGTGTCAGGAGACTGCTGTGGGAGTGCTTTTTCATCTGTGTAACAATTCAAGTTAAATGAAGAGGGGTACTTCTGTGCTGATTCCTCATCCCTTTGCATCCTCCACTGTGATCACAAATCTACATTTTTGTAAACTCTTACACCTTCTGCAGTAGTTTGCCCTTCATTTTTCCCTGCCATGCTCCTCTTGTCCCTTAGCTAAAGATACAATGTGAGCCTTTTTATTTGATTCCCAGTACCCTTTCACATACCTAATAATGAAAGAGCACTGGTAATGTATCTGAGAGAACCTAACAGTGGCTTGTAATGCCAAAACTCTGGGCTTCCCATGGATTCCCCACAACAAGCCAGAAATTACATAAATAACTTGACAGCTGGAGTCTCTCCATCTTCCCACCTTCGACATATCTGATCAGTTCTGTCCCAATTCCTACCTAAAAATAGTGATGCAACCTATACAAAGGCTTTATTAAAAAACTTTCTTAATTGATTAAGGATAAAAGAAACTGAAAAGACTTGTTCTTCACAAGTGTTTCTTTTCTCAAAGTCTTCTATGTCAACATTGCTGATTTTACACATCCAATCCTAATGTTTCTAAATGCTGGTGTTGAAAATCCAAACCACAGTGGAAAACTGAACTGCATTCTTTTTCCATCATCAGAAATAGAAGTCCTGCAATCAGATCTGAGCTGTCACGTTTATTAATGATGTGTGAAGCAAAACTGAATCCAGCTCAGCCTTCCATGGCTGTGTTGGCTCTGCAATGATAACAGTAGTAAAATCATCATTACAGTTATCACTAAAAAACCCCAAATGAAATTCAAAGAACCACAGAGCGAGCCAGTATATTGAGTGGGATGATGCTGGTTTCTACAATGCCTCTGCTTGCTATAATCGCATTTTAAGTAACAATTTTGGTGTATGCTTAATTTTTGCTGTATTCATACAGAAATAAAATGCACTATGATGACACTGACTTCCCTGGAGAATGAAGTTATATTTAAAATAAGTTTAGAAGAAAGCAAAATATCTCTCTGGAATAACTAAACAACAACTATTCAGAATCAAACACTGGAACAAGAATTTAACGTGCAGAGAAATCAGAGAAAACATCCAAATAGAGGATCCTAATCTTTGGGAAGCAGTAAGCCACATAGAAGTTGTGAAGTTAAATGTAAAAAGACAAAATTCTTTTAATAGGTATGATAAGGTCTGTATAGTACTGGTAAATGGCTCAGAGGTTTGAGATTTTTACATTAGAACATGTAAGAGAGCAGAGCTGCATTCCTTCAAGAGTAGCTGCCACAAAATATTATACAATGCAGTACATTTTCCCATTTCTTCTTATGATGATGTGTTTAGGACTGACTTTGGAAGGAAAACCTTATGGGATTATTCTTCTCTTATTTTCTCTCCTTGAATTTATCTGTAAAGCAGGTCTGTGTGAATGTCAATGGCTGTTTGTCATTGAAGACCTAGTGAAACACCATCTGAATTCACAGTTTTGCATTACAAAGCACAGTATTTAAAGGATTAGAATATAATTTCCAGATAATTTTTAAAAAGAGGATCTGGCAGTCCAATAGGAATACTCTAGATAGTGCTACTTTTTGTTCAATTCTCTGCCTAAATTAGTGTCACACTGTGAATAAACAACTTGGATGTCATCCAAGCACAAAAGTTTTCAAACAGTAATTGTGCAATATAAGCAAGTCAGAAATCCTGATACTGATTTAAATAGCACAAAGATGTTCTTCATGATCAGAAATAAATGTTTTTGAAGGAGACTTTTTAGATGTACATTTTCTTGTTATTTTGCTTCAAACGGAAATGTTTCATGCATTACTATATCCCCTTGCTAAAGAAAGGGCAATATTTTGGGGTCAAGCTACCATAAAAACCTTGTTCTCAAGCTGAGTCAGCTTGCAATTATTTGCTATTGAACAACTTCCTTTTATTCTTAGTAAGAAAAGTAATTTTTGTTTTTTACATTACCCCCCCAAAAATAGATTGTGAATAGGAAGACACTTAGGGTACATAAGATCCTGAGTACCCTGGGTCCAGATAATCTGTCAATTGCTCTTCTCTTGTTCATCAATGTTGTAACCCCATCATAGAAAGCCACCAAATTTGTCAGGCATGATTTGTCCTTTATTGTTCTTAATTCACAACAATCATTAATTAAAGCTTTTCTAATTAAGAACTTTCCAGGCAAAATGCTACCTGTTGTTCTGAACTAGAATCATGGGCATCAGAAAGTGTAAAGGTAGGCACAGCTGAATATTCACCTGTGAAAGGCTTTTTTAGGTCGCAGCAGTGACCAGGCTGTTTCCAGATGGGGAGTCAGACCAGAATTAAGCAGTGCAGCAAATGCTTGTTTAGGGCTTCTTGTGGTGTTGAATCAAAGACAATGACAGGACATAATATTCTACTGCTGTGAATTAGCACCAGTAATGAAATTTGCTCATTAATTTGTACCTGAGATTGATTTTTGCTAGGCACACTCTATGACATTCTAATGTTATGCTATATCAAGTAAAGCAGCTTCTTCCACAGCTGACATCAAAACAAAGAATCTGTATGAACTTTATATTGTGTGTTCCTGCAAAGGAGAGAAATTCAGTCATGTGCACACATTTATTTGGATTATGTTGAAAGAAACCCTGCAGCCACTGATCAGCTGTATAGGTCTGTGAATCCATTGCTGCCACAAACATTTTTTAGTGGTTGCTGTGAAGAGTGTGGAGCCAAAGTGAAACCTCAGTCATCCATTTTGGACTGGCTCTAGAATTCCTGTGCCTCCTGGCCAGGCAGCTGGAGCCAGAATTATTGTCTTTACTTCTGAAAGAATAAACTGCTTGCCTGCACGAGCAGGAATATTGTTCCTGAAGCTCATCCCTCTTGTGCTTAACCCTTTAAAAGGAAACCTGGATGTATTTGTGGGTGATTTATACTGATCTTTTGTGCTAGCATATTTCTTTAATTCAAATGACCCTCCCTTTTTCCTTTGCTTTTAGCACACACTACACTTAAAGTGAGCAGTCATATCCTTTGTCACCTTCCAGTCTGATAAGGTTAAAATCTGAGCTCTCTATGTTTATTCTAACAGAATAAAAGTTTTCTTCTGCTCGTCCCACAAACTTCATACTGAACCTTTCTGGGCAGGTGACCAAACTTGTTCTGCACAGTGTCATCAGCACTTTCTCTGTGACGCTTCCTCAGCAAACACTCTCTGCATTCATTATTTGCAGGCTGCATTTGCTCTCTTCTGTGCTACTCACATTGGAGTAGAGTCAGGCATTCATCAACTCAAGTTTCAAGGTTCCTCTCTTCTCTTGGGTCCAATGGTGAGACCCAGCTCACAGCAGAAATTCTTGGTACAAGCCCTTCTGCATCTGGCCTTGCATGCTGCATTTCACTTCATTTCTATTAAAAAGGCCAAGCACTGTTTTATACAATATGCCAAACCTTAGCAAGGTTAGTACTTCCCACTATGCCACTGTCAGCAAATTTCATGAAAATGCAGTTCTGCTCTTGCTATTGAATCACTAATGAATGATTGCACACACTCTGGTAATGTTTTATATTACTTACTAAGAATAGCAGTGGTTGTTTCCTAGTTTATTCACTACACATTCACTCACTCTAAGAACATACATGGAAGTAAATTTTATACTTCTATATGATTGTAAGGCTCAGAGAGAAGAGGAGGGTGGTCATTTATTTGCACACTAATAGGTGTTGACTAAGTATTGAATTTTTCCAGAACATTAAGAATTATATAAAGGGATTTTTTTTTAAAGTTTCTGTCTTCTACACAGAACCAAATATTAGCTAGTTGCCAAAAGTATTAATTCCTTATTCTTCTCAGGTTTTGTTAATTAACCAGTAAAGAGATGATGTGGTACTCTGAACAAAGTCATTGTTGTACAAAGGCTAGCAATATAGTTTGAAGACTAAGAGAGGCATGCAGTTCTGCAGGGCAGCCAGCAATCTGCTCCTCTCTGTCTGGCTCAGAACTTAACAGTGAGGTTATTCTGTAGCATAAACTGTGCTCCTCCTCTGGCACATTGGAGAAGCAGGGGAAATCAGAGCTGTTTTTGTACAGCCAAGCCCTGTCTGCTCTCACTCAGGATGGACATGGAAGGACTGACTGACCTGTCCACCCTTCATTACCTCTACAGCTACAGCAGACAGGTCTCTGAAATGAGCCCATGCTTAGGGGGAACTCAGGGGCTGATGCCACAGAGACTTTGCTGTATTAACCTTTGTGGTCACTGCATGGCTCTGAAGCTCCTCACAAATCCAGTAGAAATAACTGAGACTCAGGGAAAGGACTCCCGGAGAGAGAAAGAAAATCCAGTGACATTTCTGCTGAGCAAGAGAATAATGTCCCCTTTGGTAAGGAGACAAATCATTCTCTGCTAGAACATGGAGAAAGTAAAGGGGTGCTCCCTTCGTGATGTTATTTCTTTGCCCTCTGCACAGCCTTTAGATGTCTGTGCCTGGAAAAATGAGGTCTGGTGAAAAAAGTACATTTTGAGGCAGCCTCAGGCAAAGCCACTTAATGTTATTCATTTTGTCCCAGAAATCTGCACCCTTATTAGTACTGAAGAAAATTCCAACATGTTGGCGGGGTGTTTTTTTTCCTTCTCCAAATCACAACAACAACAACAAAAAAGTGCAACAGAACATTCAAGCAGCAAGGGGTAGCATTTACTTGCAGACTGATGTTAGTCCAGCTGAAAAGCTGCAGCCCCTCAGTCAAGTTTGTCTTGACTCTTGTGCCTCTTTTCTTCTCCTTCATGCATTGTGATTTGTTCAGGATGCAGCCCTATCAGGAACTGGAAACAGAATTATTTCCTTATCATCTCCTGGTGAAAATACTCAACTAAACTTCTATTATTTTCCCAATAGGAATTTCTTTAAACTGACAAAGCTATTTCTGACAAAACTATTTTCAATAAAGCCTTTCATGCAGTCCTAATTTGAGCCAGTTCAAGCAGATTCATTTGAATGGCAAAAAAACAGACCACAACTTTGGTGCTGTATATATAAAACATATTCCTTCTTTGGGCAAGCACAGTGAGAGCATTTTAATTTGGTGGCAGGGACAATCCAGAGCCATTTGTGTCCATCCAGCATAAAAGGATGAAGGTTGGTTTTGCTCCCCAAACCACTTAAGAGGATGAGAGCATGGTGAGTGACCAGCACGTGGGAGAGTGGGGCCCCCTGTCCCACAGTGAAACCACAGCCTCATTACTGCTCCATTCCAGCTGCAATTCAGCAATTTGTGTTTGGTCTGCTCACTAGCATAAAGTGCTGCTTTTCAGCCTCATAAATACTGAAGTGGCAAGTTTTGCTGATGATCTGTTCTTGTTCCAAGGTTTGGTCTGTCCTTTAGTGGTGTTTGGGGTCTGACGCTGGATGCTTTGTGTGGTGCCTTTAGCTGTGGAGTAGCAGCAGATGTGCAGGCTGGGATCCTGCCTGAGCCCTGCTATCAGCTGCACTCAGTGCTGGCTTAACAAATCCTAGGGAAGGAAGAACTGCAGAGAAGTCACTCTGGAGACAAGGGACCTGCTTGTGGGAGTAATCCAAAAACCCTGCAGAATTACTTAACTCCTAAGACTGTCTTAGGTTTGATTATTATTGAACCCTAGGTTTTAAATTATTATTTCTGTGACACAAAAGCTGATTTTTAAAACATTCTGATTCTTAGTAAATGGAAATTGTGAAAGGATCATGAAGCATTTTGCTGTCACATATATCTGCATAGCTTGATTCTCATTTTACTCATGTTTCTTCTGCTTCATCTTTCAGGAAAAGCAAAGGCACCCACTTTTGGCATGAATTTAAATCCTAAAGACAGTGAATTTGCACAAAAAACAATATTGCCTTTTGTTTTTCCTGCTTCAATACACCCAAAGGAAATACCTAGCTGCGAAGATAAGTGAAATTTTTCTTTCTCAGGCTTTAAAGTTGCAGAAAAATTGTCAGCCTGGCACACTGATTAACACAGTGACTTTCTTTTAAACCTTAAAGAAGGTAGTATTTTTCTCCTACATTTTGCTTTTCTAAAATTGAAGCCTCCAGAACTAAAGGCTGCCCTGAAAGTCTCCAGCAGTACAGAAAGGGAGCCCTAGATAAAACATTTGCTGAGAACCAGGTGTTAGCACATTTTCTGAAAGAGAAAGATTACTTCATTGGCACAAAATTTCAGTCTCTTTTAAGGTAGTCTATGCCACCAACACTTTCTATTCCAGTAGGGTAATTCTTTGCCAATACAACCTCAGTTTATTTTGTCCTGCTTCATGTTAAATTTTCTTCCAATTCACCAGTAGGGATCCAATTACCAAGAGTCTGCTAAGACCTCACCCTTCACAGTTTTCCAAGTTTTATCCTGCAGAGAAATAATTCTTCTACTATCCTCTAATGAACATGTCATTCATGTGTGCAAGCATTGCTATTATCACCTTCCTAATGACCAGAAGAATGTAAATGAAAATGTCTTCGGTGGCAGGAGCTTGTCAACTATTTTGATTGCCATGAGAAGAAAATCAGTCTGGGCCTGGAATCTGTATAATAACTTTATACTGGCAACACTTTTTTCTTGTGTTCAGCCTGAAAAGGCAGACTGTAGCCTGCTGTATGGTCTTGAGCTGCACTGGAGAAACACATCAATCTTCAGCAGGAAATTACACCAGTCAAAGGTATTTGGGTTGTTTATAGCCTCCCCCTGATGAGATGAGACAATATAGATTTTTAAGAATCCATTTATCTTTGTATATCTTGAGGGTGATGAGTAATACCTCATTTAAAAAGATCTTAAAAAAAAAAAAAAGAGAAAGAACTCCTTTAGAATTAACACTGTAATTAACTATAAGTAAATAGGAGAGGTTGTCAGGATTTGTAACAGATGTTCTTTGCCATGTCACCACAGCTTGGAGCACTGCTGATGTGTGTCATGCTGGGGAGCTTAGTGAGAATCTGTTCTGAAACTCAGCCTGAGGAGAAAGAAGAGAATAGTTTGGATGTACATATTTGATCAATATTTGATCAATATCTTATGTTTACCAACTGTTCTTCACAGAAACAAAACAAATATATTCTTTATAGCTGTGATAACTGCTTTGGCAGGTGTGAGTAAAATATTTTACATGCTGTTTTGCTCCTTTGACCCATCCTGAAACTTTCTGAATTTGTAGAAAGAGTTCCTTGCTTAGAGTGGAATTTTTTCACTTTTGCAGAAACAGAAACACTTGTCTTTCCTCCATTGTATCTCTCTCATTGCACTCCACAGAAAATAGCAGGGGGGGAGTGCTATGAGCATGCATGGGAGCAGTCTCATTATTTGTGAGCTGATTGTGTGGAAAACATCTGTTTTCTGCCCAGCTTCACTTGTTTGTACACATCCACTGCTTCCAATGATGCAATGCTGAGCAGCAAAAGGGAAACAGAACACAGCAAATCTGCCATGCTTGTTGGTTGGCCCAGTGTCTCTCAGCCCCATGTGTGCAGTAGCTTCCAGTTCATCAGCAAGAAATGATGAGCTACTGAATTAAGTGTATTAGCTGAACTCCTGTCAGTATTGTACTGGCATCTAGGGAGTCTTCATTTGTGTATGCAGATCAGTCAGCTTTGTCTTTGCCTTTTTGCACTGCAGTGTGGACCCCTGAAGCCCTCAGTCCCATTATTAAGTTTTGAGTGCTCTGCTTTCAGCTTTCTGCTGGACATAACCATGTGATAGCATAAATCTGACTGGTGAATGACAAACAGCACTATTCAACTGTACCAAGAGTAGAAACAGGGCTACAAAACAGGCGAAACATTCATTGTATTTAAATAGATCTTTACATTTATCAAACTTCAAATCTGTGATCACTTTTGTCTCCCCCTTTTCATCTGAAGCAGTAGAAGAAGTTTCTGTAGGGTGGACATTTGAAAAGGAAAATGAAGCCAGCAGCCTTATGGTTCTTACCTGTTTCCAGTCAGCTGCTTTTCTTCACTGATGGATTCTACTACTTCTTATAGAGCAATTTTTTATCTTTCATACTGGGATGCTGATGTGTCTCATCAGTTAAGTTCAGCAAGGTCCTTTTCTCATTGGGTGATCTTTTTTGCACTGGCCATCCTCACTGCAACCTTGAGCTTGAATCTGTGCTCATTGTTTTTTCTCAATTCACCTGAATTCTGCTGCATGGCCTGTACATGCCTGCACATTATTTGTGCAGTACAGTTTGACTCAGCATGAGCCTATTTTGATGTTTTCTTACAGCAATATCGGAAGGTCCTAAGCAAGACCAGGAATTCAGCTGTATCTATCCACTTGTATAGCAAGAGGAAACACTGACAAGAGAACTATCAGGGCAGGAGTGGGTTCTTACCTCCCTGGTTTAATCCTTTCACAAGCTTTACATTATTCATGCCCTCCAAGACTCTTTTATGCAGTAGCTCATGGCCTCTTCCATACTGAGATGAAATCCTGTGACTCTAAGTCTCTGTTATCTGTTCATTATGAATATACTTCCTAGAGCAGGCTTTTCTAAAATGTCTTATCTCAATGGACACAAGTGCCTGTACATATTCTGGTGTTGCTAATGGACCCAACATCTTTCTCATTTATTTCCTTAAGAAGGCTTCTTTTCTTCCCATGGTGACTTTCTGACAAGTAAGGTTGGATAAAGGGCAGCCCCTAAAGTGTTTCTAAATTGTATCTTTATTTGGCCCCACACTGATATAATTCTGTCTCATAAAGAGATGTTTTACAGAAATCCCACAGGGAAATTCTGCCATAAGCTTTCAATCTACACTGTAGACCCTGGACTCCATAAAACATCCACAACTGGGAAGTGGGCCAGGACATGTGAAGATAGGCATGGCCTGAAGTTGGTTCTTCAGATTACTCTTTGTTGACCTAATTTCATCTCCTCTAACATGGGGTTTTCCAAATGAAATTAGAGTTTATGTTGTATAAACTATCCCATGATCTAAAACCAAAAAATATCTGCTCGTAACATCAGGCTTTAAACCAGATGTTCATCTGCATGATTTTTCTGTTTCTTGCCCCATCATTCCCTGCAACAGGCAGGACAGAAGGGAACGCAACTTTTGTTTCAGATCCCTTGACCAGTTGTCCCAAGGTTCTTAGGATGGCTCAATATTAGAGGCTCTTGAGACACAAGCCCTCCAGAAAATCACACTGGCTTTTCTCAGAGAGGGTATGATTGTGTGGACACTGGAAAATGACTGCACTTGAACACAGAGGAAGAAAAACCTTTCTGGAGGAAATTCTCTTCAACTTTTTAAAAAATAATTTTTATGTTATTCCTCAGGAAAGGTTCTCTCATAATCCTCACCTTTTGTAGGGGGTCATGTTAAAGAGCTTCTTCTATAAAACAAATATTAAACTGGAAGTGGAGGAATTATCTTCCATCCCCAAAAATAAAGACTGATCATCTACTCCAATTCTACCTTCAATGTCATCTTCTTAGTATATCAACTAGAAATATGTCTGTGTTCAATGCCAATTCAATAACCTTGTAAAAAATATCTCTTTTTTAAAGTACTGGTTATTCTTTCCATGGCCAAAGGCAGCAGTCCAGCATCCATAAAAAATCTTAAAAGAGAAAAAAAGTGGACAAAATACACCACTGCTGGACCTGCTCTTTGCAGACTATATTTTGCTAATGTTGAGTAAAAAATAAAAGGCAGAGAGGGCACTTATTTCACCCACCTTTGCACAGACTTTGCAAACAGTATGGCTGCATTATTCTACAGGAAGAATATCAGTAAACATCCTGGCAAAAGTCATTTTGCAGTTCAAGGTACTTGCTGCACCTTTTCCATTTCTATTGGTATTTGGTAGGCAGAGCTCTTTTCCTTGCTAACTATTCTCTCTTCTCCCTTTTCTCCACTCCAGTCCCACATAAATTACTGCTCTGCAAAGACTGGCATTATTTACCTTATGGTTCTTACAGGGCAGTACAGTTTGCCAGCTTTTACTTCAATGCACTTCTTGTATTGTTTGTCTCATACAATGAAGGCAAACCACAGTGTCTAAGGCAATTGTATTGCAGAACAAATAATAATGATCTTGTGCTGGAGAGGACAATGATCTGGGCTTTTTTTTCCCCTTTGGACACAGAGTATTTGGCTCTGTTGACTATTCTATTTACAAGTTGGATTAGTACCCAACTTGAGTACCCTTGAGCTCTTTTTACTTTGTTATAGCTCATAGTCCCTGAAAGTAATTGTACTTGGATTTCTGCAATCATGACAACTCGATCTTGCACAGCGCTTTTCCTGCATAGATCTCAAAGCACTTGATGCAGGAAGGTAATTCCACAGATGTAAAATCCAGGAATCTGAAGAGATGAAGGGAATTGTTGGAATTCACCCAGAGTTTGAATAGGAAAAAACCAAACAACAATGACATGGAAGATTATTAGTTGTTAGTATTCCTGACATTGCAACATAACTATCTTGAAGGAAAAATACAGTTTCCAGTTTAAGGGGCAAGCAGAAAGAGCCTAAATACAAAGGAATTAAAAGCATCTAGCAGAGTGGTTTTCAAATTATAAAAAGTGTCTCTCTTTTCTTTTAATTATTTCCACAAGAAAAGATGTTAGAGTACAGGACCAAATCTCTGTGTCCTCACAACTTTTTATAGTAATGCTGTGGATCCAGACTTTTTATCTTGTCTCTCCTTCAGCATGACTCTGTGGTTCTGGAACCTGCTTTTTTTCAGTCAATGGGTAGATGAAGTACTCAGGGAAACACAACAAAAGATGATAAATTCCATGGAGAAGGTGAAGTGACTTTGGCCACTAGAAGAAAGACATGAAGATTTTAATTACCCCTCAAAACCCTAAAATCCTACCACTAGAAATATGGTCTCCAAAGTCCACTGTGCATCACAAGTCATATGCCTATTTTCAGCACATTTTAAGTAGTTTGGTTGAAGAAGAAGTTATTTCTGACTATTAACAAAAAGCAGGTAGCACCAGCTTTCCATTTTTAAAAGATGTGTACAGTGATGATACAGACCTTGGCATTTTAAAACTTCCAAATAATTTTTGACTTGAATGGGACCCCCACATCCAGGTAAATATCTTTCCACTGTCATTTATACCAGCCTTAGGACAACTAGCATTCTCTAGATGAGTATCCAGATTATACAAAGCAGGTTTAGATCCAAAGATTCCTCACAATGTTACAAGGAGTATAAATGACAAACAGCTGCATTAAGAGTTTCCCATCTTTGTTGTCCAGGTCAGCCTGTGACCTTCATGGTATGTACACTTCAGTAAGACATAAGTAGTTTAACATTCATGTCAAAATCACATTATCTGATACATTAAGAATTCTTACTAAAAATGCTGAAAACAACTTCATTAGGTAAAAAATTGATGTGTCTTCTAAGATCAGAAGACACAGGCTTATATAACCTTTAATGAGTTAGGATTTCACAAGAAAAATATTAAAACCAAACTGCACATTTGAGACACTCTACTGTCCCTCATCCAAACACAGCAGTTCACTTTGACAGAAGGAAGCTGAAGACTCCGTCTTGATATTGGTTTTCTTCTCTCATACACCTTCTAGTCATAACCCCCGTGTTTTATTGCTGATTTCTGTTGCATTGAAATCAAAGGTTGACGCACACAGATGACTGTCAGCATGTTTGCATGCTTTTGCAGCCCACTTTGATCATTGTGGGCAACAGAAGAGGTATGAGAGGCTCCAGTTGCAGGCACAGATCAGGCTGTGGGAGGGACAGGTTCTGCACCCAAGTCATCAGAAATCATCTGGGAGCAGGGCATCCACGTCCTGTTGGCTTCCTTTAAAAACTGGATCTTGAATCTGTCCTTGACTTTGTTCCTTCTCTTTGAAAAGGGAGTATTGCCTCACTCGATTTGCTTAGGCGATACATTCAGTGGGGTCAAAGATCATCTTTTGCTATGCAATGGAGTTACATTCTTTAATAAGAATCTGTTGTTGTAGCCACATTGCAAATCTCTCTGATAACAGCAGAAATATTCTCTGGAGTCTTGAACATAATGTTTTCTGAGAGCCTTTAGCCTCAGTGCTTAAAAAAAATCCAGAGTAAACATCTTCTAAATTATTTTGATATTTAAAATTTCATTCCTTTTGGTTTTTTCTGAAGAATACAGATTTTTGAAGAAATAGTTTGAAGAAACTTTCAGTGTGCTCTTAATTTGCAGATGAGAAGTACTGATTTGGCTCTAACAGGACACTTACATGCTCCACAGAGACTTCAAGTACAGAGATGTCGTGTGGCCTCTTCATTTAATGGAATGACAGCAAGAGGGAGAGAAAGCACTTGAGGGATTAATACAAACACTATTTTCAAGATGCTTCTGTTTGAAGGAACTTGAGGAAGATTCCATCATTCTGCTCAGATGAATTAATTGCAAACAACCTAAAGCAAAGGCTGTAAGGACTCATTAGACATGTGAGAACGGTCAGGTCCAGAAAGGCACAGAGGCTGAGCTTATTTTTGTTAAAAAATTTTGCACTTAGCTGTCAGTACCAACATTCATATCCTTCCCACCTGGACTAAAAAATATCTCTTTTTCTTCTCTATGAGTCTTACTTTAGCTACAGCTCATAAATCAAGTCACTAAGTTCAGCTAGTTCTTTCACTGCAACAGAGCTGAAAGCACATCCCTCTTCAGCTCCCACTTAAATAATCTCTCATACATGTTTCATCATAGTTACCTCTACCTAGTCCTCCTAATTCCCACAGTAGACAAGAGTTACAGCAAATCCCATAAATCACTTTCTGTTTGTATCAGTTTATACCTAACTCAACTCCGAAAGCAATTTAGAATCTGGACAGAGAAAAGCCTGGAGCCAAATGTGTGAACTGCACACCTGGCAAGGTGCGGGTGCCATGTTTAAAAGGGAAAGGAACATCTTTCAGGAGCTTTTTGAGGGTAGGGCTGGGTCTATGGAAGTGGTGCCCTGTTATTAATATTAGAAGGGCTTTTACACTGAAGTTCTAGGGAGGTTGTGGAAATCATCACCAGGAGTCTGGGAAAAGTGTCCTGCTGTTCACTGGAATGGTGCTTTGAGAGATTAAAGTGTATAGAGCAGCCTCTCTTCCTATGAGAGCATCTTTTCTAATATTTTCTAGTGTATCACCAAAGTGGTGGCTGCTAATCTTTTGGAAATCCTTCCTAGCCCATGTCACAGTATCTCCACATTATTGCTTCCTTCTGAACTTGGCATCAAATTCATTTGGTTCATCTTCTCTTGCAGTTCTCTGAGCATAACTTCTGCATGAATCTCCACTCTCCTTTCTCATCAGCCTGGTAGCTCTTGCCATATTGCTTTTCTATCTCATTACCCTTTCCCTTTCTCTTTATTTTCTCTGTATTTCCATCCATATCTTTAATGGTCTCTCAGTTCACCCCGTTAGAAAATCTTATCTCTAGCCTTATAACATCTCAGAGGCATTCAAATGCTAGTTCACGCTGCTTGGTTAGGCAAGGAAAATGTCCTGTAGTGCATCATATATTGGTAAATTACCATCTCAGTACTTATACATCACCACTGAAGACAAATTATTTGAAGAGCTTCACTGTCCCTGAATTTGCATTTTTTCTTATGCTGGATTATTAAGGAAAGGAGACAGGTGTCCAAACACAAATAACAAATAATTGTAATGTTATGTAAGAATTTGGATGCCAAAATGAACTCATATGTGTTGGGATAGATTGTTATTGCTGTATTCACATCCTTAAGATATTCACAGTAATTACTCTTCTGTATTAAAGGAGAGGTGCATAAGGAAAGCACAAATAGGAAACTGAAGACAGGACTTGAGACTTTACTCTGATTTTCATTTTTTCAGGATTATTTAGCAAACAGATCCATGGAGAAAATACCCAAATTCAAAACTCTATTTACTTTTAAATGTTGAATATTGGATATGAGGGTGAATCTGTCAAGCTGGTTACAAAGAATAATACTATAGTATGTGTTCTCTAGATTACTAAGACAACACTCTCTCTTAGCATTTATAATGGACTTTCACAGATGAAAACTGACTATATTATACGTGAGAGCTACCAGACCTGGGGCCATAGGTACTTGGACATCAGTGTTGTTATGGCAATTGCAAAATAGAAAGACCCTTGACATATTTGGAAGTCAGAAACAATTATTTCTTTGTAATACAGCCTGTGTAAGTTGTGTTTATGCAGAGTGATTCACATTACCTGTGCTTATCAGAAGTTAACCCATCAAAAGGGGGTTTTTGGTTCTACAGTACTGGAACAATGCATAGGTAGTGCCTGATATTATTTAGGTACCCCATGTAATTTTAGCCACAAACAGAAGCTAATATTCCCTCAAAGAACAACACTCCCCAATTTGAAGCTTCCTTGTTATCCAAGAGGCACAGAAACTTTCCTCAGAACAGCAATAAAGATGGAAACACCACTTACCTGTCTATATTTCCTCTTTCTCATTTTTTTCCAGTATGGGCTGTGCACTAAATGTTCACATTTTCTGTGCATGGGTGACCAGGGTATTCACTACAGCGGTTCTCTGAGAATGAGTATTGAGTCTGGCAGTATGGAGAACAAGGCAGACTGACTAAAAGCACCACCACACAGGCAATGCTGAGTTCAGAAATACACTTTATCTCCTTCTGTTTCTGTTTTTTTTGTGAGATAATTTCTCCTGCATAGTGCACACTGTGTTCTTCTTTCCTGTCTCCTCCCTGTGGAGTCAGGTCACCATTATCATTTCAGTCTCTGTGAAGCTTTTTATGACTTCTGCTATCACTAAATGAAATATTTGCTCTCTGCACTCTTGTCACGTCTTGGAAGGAAGCACTGAGGCTGGAATTTGGCAGCCCTGTAGAGGAAGAGTAATTCCCAGACAATGTTCTACAAATTGACAAATTCCCTGTGCCTTTACAGTGTATAACCATCAGTAGCTGTTGTCTTTCCCCACTTTATTTTGTTTCTTACCTGAGTGAGTATCGGGTTACCTCCATGGGCTGCCTGGGGCAGACAACTTTACAAGATTTTTTTTTTTATGTTTGTGCCATCAAACATTTTCATCCCTTTTGCCCAGCAAACACTAAGAGACTTGCACTTATTACATTTTTGTGTTTTTGAGAACAATCAAGGTTCTGCTGTGCTGATTGATCCCTTGTGTTCTGCTGCAGTCTCCTGTCTACATGGCAGATAAATTATGCAAGCAATGAAAGGCCATGAACTCTGAATAAGGCCTATTTAAAATAGTAGGAAATAAATGAGGAAGTTGATGATTTTCATGAAATCTGTGTAGATTGCAACTTATTTTAAGACTTAAAAATCCTGCCTTTGAAAGGGTCCACTCCACGAAGGGAGGAGTTTTAGTTACGATCCTAAAAATAAAACAATGTAAAGAAAAGATCTGTGTGTAATTGCCAGAATAAAATGAAATTATCATGTTCTTTCAGGTGTGCTGTAAAACAATTTAGTATCTGAAGGCTTGAGCTATGGTATCTTCCTCTTCACTGTGCAAAGACTGCAATTTTGTGTTAGAGACATTAACAGCTCTCCCAAAGCCTTCATTTCTATCAATAGTAGACAGGGAGTGGTTATGAAATGCTTCACATGATTTTTTTCTTTTTATGCTAAGACACTCATGAGGCCTGTAGCCATTCTGAAGCATTAAAATAAAGCATCTGTCTCCATTAAGGGATTAACAACAACCTGCTAAAATGTTTTATAAACATTGTATTTTCTACAAGAGAGACAAATATCCGTGCATTGAAGCTACAGGAGTCCAGTGCTGTGGAAAGAAATGGGTGCAATTGTATGAGATTCTTCATTAATTGAAACTGATTAGTATGTGGTTATCATTTTGCCAACCCATCCCAGTAGTCTCCCCACAGAGATGTGGACAGTTAAAACACAACTTCTCCATCTGCTTCTCTTCATTGTCAGGGATAAGCTCTTGGGTTTTTTCCCTCACTTCTCACTCATCCTCCTTTCTCCCTTTTTCCCCTGCTCATTTCCCATCCCATGCTCATTTCTCTCACCTCATGCCCTTTCTCTCTCATTTTGTGTTTTGAATAAAGTATGCATTTCACCTTGCTTTCCTGAGATAAATTTTTTTTCATCGTTTCCAAAGATCTCTGTGGTATCCTAGACCATCACACCACCATCAAACTGAATACCCTTGTGATTATAAAATTATATAAATAATTATAAAATGAAGGACTCTGAAGATTATAAAAGAAGCTTGTGAATGTGGCCAGGGTTTTGTTTTTCCTAGGTAGTTATCCCATGTTTGTATTTTACCTAGTCAAACAGGTGATTTCACTGGAAATGTCTAGTTTGATTGTTGTATGAGAATAAAATGCAAAAAAAAAAAAAAAAATCTGACAGGATAAAACATTTGAAACAAAAATAAAAGTTTGGAAAAAGGGGGAAAACACAAACCCAAAGAGCAATTACATGAAAAGGGATGTCCTGCTGGAGTTATGTCCTACTTGCTTAGGTCAAGGGTTATTCAAGCACAAGTAGCTTTGTGTTTCTCTAACAAACTACAAAAGATTTGGATGTATTTTGTATTTGCTTTTTGATGCATTTGTATTTGGATATATTGGTTGGTATTTCCAGCAGCAGGTGCTGACATAGTTTTGGAAACAAATTACAATGTCCAAGTGTGTTTTATGTCACAGTCAAGGAAGGAAAAACTAAACTAAGCTACAGATTTGAACAAAATTAGTGCATTCATTTATCAAATTTCGTATCCTAAGAGTCTTTTTCACAAAATGATTGTTGATCAACAGATTTACAGCAATCTTTTGAAAAATACATTATTATGCAGCTCTCAAATACAGAATATTTGTGAACTGAAGAGTGATAATGTTCACTAAATGCAACCAATATAAACTATATTCATTTAAATTTATTAATGGTATTCTAGACCCTTAAGGGACTGTCTGAAATTGCTTTATATTTTATTGCCTGTATTTCTTGATATTTATTTTGCAATGGGAGAGAAAAAAATAATTCCTTTCAAATGCACGACCAATGTCTTGGTCTTTTTAATCCTTTAAATTTTTCCATGTAGTCTAAACCAAGTTACTCTCTAAACCTTCACTTCAGCGCCCTGTCTTTAAACGGTGGTAAGGAGACTTCTTTTAGTCATCTTTTTTCCTGTCACTTCTATTTCAGTTTAAAGTAATTGAAGGCCATAATTCTCTTTTTCTTTACGAAATATTGCTTAGTCCAGAGATGCCTGATACTGGCTGGTGTCACAAAAAGGTGTTGCAAGACAAACAACACACAATCTCACAACTTTTTTAATAATTCCATATAATTTATAATGTGCCTATCTTGGGTGCTTTTATTTTCCTAGTGGAATTCAGAGCTGTTCAATGTTCAGAAAGACATTTCTCTGGAGAAAGCTGTGGAAGGTTCTGTGGGGAAAGGCAGTGTTAATTTATTTTTTTGTTAGCTCAGTTTTCTGCCTTTAGGACTCAGCATATGCAAAAGCACCTATTGAATCCTCTATAGTGGATATCTACTAATCAATAGGCAATTTTGCTCTTGCTGAGTCCAAATAGAAAATGATGCAGCAGAAAAAAATTGGTAGGCTAAAACTTGAAGTCCTCAGTTTTTCTCACCTTTATTTAATCACATCTCTAAATAAGCCAGAGGAACTGCAGGATTTGTTGCAAATGTTTGAAATGTTGACAACCACATTTCACCAACAATCTGCATATTCAGCCTTTGGTAAGAGACTTCAACACACATTTAGAAAAAACAAAACTTTTCCTTAGTGCAGCCTGAATATTTCTGAAGCAGATAATTCTTATTATATTGAAAAAAAAAAAAAAAAAAGGAGTAACAAACATGAAGAGGCGTGAGACAGGTGAAAGTAATTCTCCTCTGAGCAGCCAAGGATTTAGAAGAAAAGGGTTAAGCACTGCTGCCCATCTTTCCACCCACTTCATAAAATCTCAGACTAAAAAGTTGTAAATCCTTAGGTTTCATGAGCTTCCTTTAGTTCCTCTTGGACTTAGAAAGGCTTTTTCCAAAACAGGAAGATTTTGAAAACCTTTTCGTTGGAGACTGAGTTGACAATATGAAATTTTCTTTGTGTTCCTTTGCAAAGAATCCCTATGAGGAAAACAGTTTTTCAGTGCTTAGAAGTTATTTATCACACTGTTTCTTCATGTGTTTCAGAAAACTTCTGTTCTAACTCCTCAATTAGGGAAGTCCTGAGCTTCCTTCAGATAGGAATAAAGAGGATTTCAAATATTTCTTCTTTTTTTTTGTCCCATCACCATCTGCCATCTTGTTGCTCCAAATGTGAGACATACAGGATTACTGAAGCTTTATTGTACAAGGCAAAATATGAGAGGATAAGAGAAAAGAAAGTTTGAGTGAGATATGAAGATGATGGGCTTCTACCAAGCCTGGACATCTCTGATTCCAGTGGCAGACAATGACTTGAGGCCATTAAAATGAGTGGGATAAAAGCATTATGTCACTGTCATGTTTCACAAAAAATCCCTTTGCCAGGATTTCTTCTCCTGAGGAGCTGGGAAGCTTCAGCTTCTCCATGTTTTGCTCTTTTGGAATGTGATTTGGAGAACTGTTTACCCAGCATGTGAATTGTTTTTAATTAATGGTCAATCACAGCCAGCTGTATCAGACTCTCTGAGTCAGTCACAAGTTTTTATTATCATTCCTTTCTAGCCTTTTGATGTCTCCTTTCTCTTTCTTTAGTATAGTTTTAGGATATAATATAATATAATATAATATAATATAATATAATATAATATAATATAATATAATATTATATTATATTATATTATAATATAATATAATATAATATAATATAATATAATATAATAATATGCCTTCTAAGAAATATAGAGTCAGATTCATCTCTCACCTCATCCTAGGACCCACAACACTGCAACAATTAATAACCACAGCATTATCAAAGCAGCTTGATTCCCAACAGATGTGAATGATTCCTGCACAATTCCTGAGATCCAGGCAGAGAACATGGAATTCCTTCATTTCAGTTTGCTACTTACCAAATGAGTGCATTTTGAATAGAGTAGGAGTGGGCATTTTGAGCTGGTCCATTCCAGTCCTGAGGAGAATGGGAAAACAGCAGCTCTCCAGTGGATATTTCCACTGGATACAGATGCTCTTCCGTACCTCCAGTGACTCTTTCCAAAGCAATATATCTTCCTTCCCAGTCCCTGCCTCAGGTACCAGTCCATGGTACATTTCAAGAATACATGACCTTATAAAAAGACTGCTTTTCAAACATGGAGGCATACTTAAAACCTCTGAATTTTGCATTTGTACGTTCAAACCTGGCACCAAAGGCGTTAGCAGCTGCACATGTAAATAAAAAGAACAGTTGTGCATTTTAGCACAGCACCTGTCTCTGGCAAAGGTATCTTTGGATAGGAGAATTATGACAGATAAGCAGAGAGTGCGTTTGTGATTTGGAACTGGCTCATCTCTTTCCATCTGTCTCTAATACAAGAGTAAAAATCTCCTCTGTAATTTTTGAGTGTAGAAGTTGCCGTTGTTTATGTGTTAAAAGTCATGATGACCCTGCCAACTACACTCAGAAACTCAACTCTTTGGGATGAATTTAAAATGTTTTTCTCAGTTTAGGATTCATCATATTAGGGAAATACCTTGTTAAAGGAAAGTGTCAACATTGAAAGTCTCTGTCTCATCAGCAGTTAATTTTCCTACATGTTGACTTTTTTACACTACTCACAGTCCAACCAGCTCTCCTGTGCAAGACAGTGAGGCCTTAAAAATCTAAATGATCCCCCAAGCACATGTTGCTCATTACTGATTATCTCTGGGGTATGTAGAGCTGAAACCTCTCTTCCTCCTCTGTCAATCTTCCCCTCTCAATTTTCCCTCCATTCTAAGCTTCAGCCATGTTTCCATCACCACATCAGACCAGGCTGTGGCATGGATTAGGTCTGGATCAGAACACACAGTCAGGTTTGTACCCAAGCACTGACAAAAGCAGAACCTGACTTTCTGCTCCCAAGTCAGCTGTGGGAAGAAAGACAAGAATTAACTGGGCACAGTTTGTTCACAGAGTCATTCTTAACAAACAGGAAAACAGGAGTCTTTATGGGAGAAATATAAATATATATGATAGATGGATATAGATATAGACGATATAGATAGATATAGATCTGTTTGGGCTTATTTTGTTTGGGTTTTTTGGCTGTTATTTTAACTACAAATCCATTCAATGACCTGGTTTTCATATAAACACACAGTTGTGTTGGTACAACTGTGACATGAAGGCAGGGACAGCTGGGAATGTCCAATGCTGGGATACCTTCTCATATCTCTAGGTTTATGACCTCAGTTTCTGTCACCTTTAAAAAGTGACAAAGAGGGAGCTTTCTCTGGCTAGTTTCCCCCCGCCCCAACCCCACTTTAATTTGTTTTTCTTCTTCCACAGATATTTGTCTGTCTGTATTTCGGTGCACTGACAAACTCCTTGGTTTCTGCTGTTGAGCAGGGTAATTAACACAGGTGTGTTAAATGTGCAGGTGGAACCTTACAGAACCTCACAGTAATTACATTTACATGATAAATGTATTACTTATGCTTTTATATTCCCATACAACATGGGCTTTTTTATAACAACTTCTGTTTCAGGGTAACAATACACAATGCAGTCAAGGTGGAAATTAATGCAGAGCAATTTATGACTTTGTGCCTGCAATTTCCATGAGGATTGGTAGGTAAGGGAGAGAAATCTGATATTGGTACAGGCAGTATTAGTAACTAAAACTAAATCATGTCCTAAATAATTGTCTCATTACACTTCTCCAAGTTCATAGGCTAGACAGGAATATGACTATAGCTGACTGAATATGCCTGGTAAAGTGAGGAAAAACAGAAAATAATTTCCAGGCTTAGCCTAAAAATCTTATAATTTTTGACACACCAGAAAAGTTACGTGTCAGAGGTAGTTTTCTGATGATTTGGCTGCTACTGGATTCATTATGGCTTAACTTAGAGCTGAAGTGACCTGCTTCTCTGAGTAAAAAAAAGAGGAAAAAAAGGAAAAAAACCCCAACAAATACAAAGAAATGTGATAAAGGAAGTGATTTAGAGAAGAGTAAAGTGGCCTTTAAACAGAATCCAAGTATTTTAAATCATCTGTGTGTCAGGATGACACACTGTCTTTATATATAAATAACCACTTTTTCTCTCTTGCTCATTACTGTCTGCCATTCCCCCCATGTTATGCATTCCCATGCATCCCAGCAGTTCCCGGAGAAGGAAAAACCTGCTTTCAGCTGCACACTGCCATTTCCCAAAGTCTTGAGGAAAAGATACTGCTGGTAGGTGATGCACTGGAAGTTTGCTGACCACTGTCCAGGCCTGTCGGGAACTCAATTAATCCATGAGCCATTAAGTAAATGTTTCCCTGTTTGTCTGTAGTATCAATGCATTAGTGCAGTCTGCTCAGGATCCAAGCCATTAAAATAACAGAGTTAGGAGTACCCACACACTCATCATTTTCAGGGAATTCTGCCTCCTGCCTTGCTCTTCTCATTAGAAAGAAGACGAATCATATTTGCTTCTTTTTAAAAAAAAATTCCTTTTGTTTTTTTCCCTCCTATTTATATTCCCCCATCCTTCCTTCTGGAAACCTTCCAGATCAGCATCCCCTCTCCTTCCCTGCCTTTCTCTGGGAAGCACCTTGCTGCCAGCTGGCTTCCCAGGGGAGTTGAGGCAGCCAGATTTATTGCAACAAGGCAACACGAGCCCTTCTCTTGTCTGGGCTGGGAGGGAGCAGGAACAACAAACCCTCTCTCATCAGCTCACTATACCACAAACACATCTGAAACTTTCTGCTGCCTAATGTACCATTTAGTCAGTGCAAGCATCTTGCTTGTCAAAAGACCAGAAAATTATATTTGGTAATTAAGACACCAATTAATAGAAACGTATCTATGGTAGGTACTTAGGTGTCCTGTGTGACTATGTCCCCAACCTGCAAGCTTTAATTTACCTATCCTCAAAGAATGCCAAGTGCACTGAAAAGAGACTCCAAAATTGGTTATTATTTATTTACTGTAATTTTGTTTTTGCTATTGGGATTGAAAAACCGAATATGTGAGGAAAATCTGAGTAGGCAGGTAATTTTACCAACTTGCCTCAATGGATAATGCAAGTTTTGCCCTTACTCTCCTCTATCCTGTGTGTTACACACCTCCTGCTTTACACTGCTTTGCCTCTGGGGTGATGAACTTTGCCTGCTCAGGCTTTGCCTACAGCTTGCCTCATGCTCAGATTGCAAATATCTTCTGCAGTTCTTATCCTGGATTGAAAAAGGTGCATAAATAGGGATGAATATCTATTTATTGGCTTGCTAATGCAGTATGACCCAAGGGGAAATTATTTCTATCACTTGCTAAATTGGCTTCTCTTTGTCTCCTTTATTCCTTCTATAAAATGAGAGGTGCTTGCCTTCTTTGTCTAAAACAAGTTCCTTCTTCGCGTGGTCTTAGATAGTTTGATGTTTTCCTGGATCTTTTTTCCATGCTGCTTATAAAAATAAATGTCTGTATTGTGCAGTCATGCTCAAAACAGCATTGAAGAATTATAATTCCAATGCTTCTGAACCTTCAGTCAAGCTGCTTCTTGCTTCCACTGATGAAAACCCTAATCTGAAACTTGTGCAAACTCTGCCATGATTCCTGCCAGCCCCTCCAGGCAAGTGATGCTTCATACTACCTGCAAAGTAATGCCTTTGGATGGGCTGTCCTGAACCTATTTACTTCAAGTCTAACTCCAGAAATCTCATCTCTTGATCATCACAGGTTTCTTCACTGGAGGGGAGTTCAGTAAGCAGTTCATGGTGCTTAATTTCAAGTTAGGCTCAGACAATGACATTGTTTTTCAAATACCCCAAAACTGCCACAATGTCTTTTAGCCTTCCCCCAAGCCTTGGGTTTTGGTTATGAGCTGTCAGATAACTGCTTGAGCAGTAAAGAAACCACAGATTTGAATTATGCATTGGTAGCAGGTGGGTGTAAAGTAGTCTACTTGTAGCTGTGAAAAAAATTGAGAAGAATGAATGTTGGAATCCATAAGGTTAGAGGGTTTTTAGGAAATGGTTAAAAAAGTATAGGCCTCAGACTGAAGTTTTTTTAGTATTGCAAATACAGCAGAAAAGTTTCCCAAGCAGTAGAGCATACGTGACAAATAACAATAGGCCTCTGTAGAATTGGTTTTAGGATGGCAACAAGGTTATTTAATGTATATCTTTAGAAGGTTAGCATGAATAGAACTCTGTTCTTTGTCTCTTATGAACTAGTCTTTGTTTTAGCTACGATTACGTATACTTTGTGGGATTGGATAGAATGCTTGTCAATATGTGTTTTCTGTGTGTGATTGGTTGAAAATGTAGACTGAGATGATTTTATGTATTGCTGTAGGAGCCCTCCTAGGTGAGACATTTTGGGGTGGATCAGTGAGCTGTCATGTCTCCATTTTGTATTATGAGACTGATGTGCTGGAAATAAAAGCAAAAATCTCTTCACTGGTCTGTTTACAATGTTATCCATATTTGGATATTTTGCCGTGGCCTAGTGGGTTCCTTTTTAAAGATGTGGGTTCCTGACACAATTGGACTTATATCTACCCATCCCTTGGCAAATGAACACTTTTAAAAGCAAAAGTTTTGCTTTAAAATAAAAAATGCCTTATCATCAATAGCAGGGACTCATCAGTAACGATGAAAAGAGAGATGTTGTACAGTATCATTGGCCTCCAGTCCTGCTTCCCTTCAATGTCTCTCCCTGGGTACTTTCAGTAAAGTTTGTGCTTTGACTCTGCTCCAGTAGCTGCTTCCTCTCACTGACTGCTTGAAATCAATTCAGATACCTGAAACACTGGCTGTGGCAAGTACAAATAACCAATATTTATCAGACGCCTGAAAATGACTTAGCACACACAGCAGGGTTGCTACTTGATATTTATTTTATTTTGAGTGTAGACAGCCAAAGTCTGTTATGTTATCTTAAAGAGAAAATGCCTGGGTGTGTCAGAACTGAAAGACTGATGGCAGAATGAATGTGGGTGTCAGCACACTCACAGTGGGGCCTGCTGTTTTCTGTTTCCATAGAATGAAAAGGTGTTCTCATGAGATCACCACAGCTGTTTTGTGTCTAGGGATGGTGGAACTGGGGCTTCCCTTCAAAAACAGCCCAATTCAAGCCCTGTACTCACACAAAAACAACTATTAAATAATCTCTGAAGGCAGTGGAAATGTTCCTCCCCGAATGAAGAGTAAGCAGAAGAGCATTTGGCTCAAGCAGGGCCATTTGTAGCTTAGTGGCGTTTGGTGAATTTGGTGGTAACCTTTGAGATTCCCATTGATGCCTGGTTGTTCACTTCCAAATATATTTGCTGTCAGTACTAGAAGTCCTCAGAAGTCTCTACGCAGAATTTTCCAAATTATGTTAATGTAAGAAAACTTCCCATTCCTGCTTCAGAACCTCTGACCGCCATCAGCTACAAATTCTTGAAATTATTATTTTTTTAAATTTGATTTCTGTAAATTCATACAGCCCATTATTACATCTCATTAGGGCCTTTAAAGCATGTCATATCAATTTTTGAGCTTTTAATTTTGTTTTTGTTTATGTTTGAAATGTGGATTAGAACTTAATCTGTTCTTTTGTGTTACTTTACTGTTAATTTTAGAATTATTTCATTGGAAAGGAGGAATACAGATTACTAGCAAAGTTCCCCTTTTAGAGTAGCTGGCTTTCCATCTGGAGCAGCATCTAAAGACAGTTTTATAATTTTTTTTATTTTAAAAACCCTTTTTTTCACTCTGTTAACTAATATTGTCACTGGTAGAAATGGTGCCTATAGCTCTGAATAGTAAATGCTGATTATCTCTATGTCCCATGAAACATTGTCAACAATCACTCCATAAGCTTTTCATCCATGTCTAATATTACAGTCATCCATGTGGGAAGGTCAGACCACACCTGGGAGTGCTTTGGAAATTCTGCTTCTCTAAAGACATTGTTCCCATTAATTATTTTATCAGAACTGACCTTCTGTAGCTGTTTCAGATGTTCCTTTCACCCTGCCTGTCTGGATGCTCAAGTAAGTAGCTCTCTGAAAAGCAAGCATTGTTAGACTGTCAGAGGCTCTGTCTAAGGGTGGACACTGCAAACCACACTGAAGAAAACAGAAGGGCACAACTGATTTCAGTGGGATGTGAGTCAGAGCAGACTGAAATCAATAATACCTTTGTGCCTTGAAGCAGATTTTTTGGTATATATATTTGCTTTAATCTCCTTCAGCTAAAACCAAAGTCCTGGAGGAAATAAGCTGGTTTCTGCTGTCAGGTTGTACTTGCACAAGAGAACGTGAAATGATGCCAAAACATTGTAGTGAGGTTTTATTTGAAGTGGACACCTGCACACTGGGAGCTGGCTTGTGACCAATGGTTCATTCATTCCTCAATTCAGTTCAATTCAAAATTATTTCATTGCCATGATAAGCTATAGAATTTATCCCAAAGATCAAAGAGGAGGATTTTTCAGATATGCTTTAGAGGATGGGTCTAATCTACTCGTCTGTGTTTAGAAGAGTTTGGTCTCCAGCACACATTTAGCTACTATATAGTCCACCCCTCATCTGATATGAAGTTAATGTATGTTTTTTCTGTACAGACTATGAAGATTTTTCCTTGGTTTGTGTGCATATATATGAATAATTGAGTTGTCATGAGTGTGATGATTGTTCCTATCTACCAAAAATAGAAAATTTTCTTGCAGGTCATTGTGTTTTCGACATTACAATGGAAGCTACATCTTTGTCTTCTCACTGTCACTTTGTTTGCAAGGACAATAATGAATGCATTCATCCTGTGGGTTTCTCTAGCTGAAGAAGCCATAATCCAAAAGCATATATTATGAAAAAAGCGCTTCTTATAATTTTTTTTTCATACAGTTAATCCTTTTCAAAAATATAGGACTACCTAAATTCTAAAAATTTTCTTCCTAAAGAAGATTCAGCTCTGAAAGACAAAACTAAAAATTTACATTTTTAAAAAGTATTTTTGCTGATGTAAATATCAGTTGTGATGGCACACTAGAATCTTTTTTGACAAGGTAAAAATGCTGAAGCAGCTTGTGAAATTAGCAGCTGAAATGTCACTTCATTTTTCTCTTGGTACCAACAATAATCTTGGAAGACTGTCCAGTAAACAGAAAAATGAGTGTACCAGGAAAGAACATTTACATCTAGGTGTGCAGACTAGTTTCCCTTGGCAACTAATTCTTTTCCCTTCTTCCACCTTTCCTGTGATTCCAATGCCTTCAGTAAAACTTCTTCAAACATGGTCAAGCACTTGGACTGTACTACCTGCAAAAAGAACAACTCTTACTGCCCAAAATCAACTTTTTCATAGTTTTTGAAAATACCATCTCTGAAATATTCATCCCAGACATCTCAACTGACATGACAGTGCACATGGACAGTATAAGAAAGAATCCCTTAGAAATAAGAAAAAGCCAAATGTAGAAATTGCACTGGAACTAAATGCCGGAAATGTTGCTGCACAATTGACTATTTGACATCAGTACCAACCATGAGGAGCTCCAAGAGATGCATTCTGGCAGTTTCTGAGGATCCCTTGTGCATTCCCTGCTGTGGGTCCAACACATGATCAGTGGCTGAGGTTTAAGATTCCAGCTTTAAAAACTCAGGCTTCAGCACAGGACAGGAGGGCAGGGGAGAAGAGAAGAAGGGGAATCCTTGTTCTCTTCCCAGGAGGACAAGCTCTACATACCTATTCCTTCTCACTCCCATTAATGTCTTCTGTAGCTTTATTTTATGAAACATCCAAGATAGGATTTTGATTGCTAAATCTAGTAAGAAAAGCCATGGTCCAGATATATTTATACTTGCATGTATGTAGTAGCTACACCAGGATAATTTCTTTTTGGCTGAAACATCTCCTTTCCTTCATTTAAATTTTTTTTTTGTCTGTTGTGCTCATAAGCTTCAGTTCTGCTCTACTCTGTTTACATAAATAAAAGGGAAATCCTACCCCTGCAGATTTATATGTTTGCAGCCCTCAAAACAGCTTCTGACTTATAAGCACAGCTGATAAACTGCAAAAAAAGGAAACTGTCCTTCAATCTGAGGTCATCTAAGTGACCACTGATACTATCCAAAACTAAATAGGAAATGGATTTTCACTAACACATATTTTAAAGTTCCTCTTTCGTAGGAAAAAACTAAGAATGTAATGGGTAGTTTGGTATTTTTTTTTTCCTTCTTGAAAAGGAAAGAAAACCACTAAGGAGACTGAGAAAAAGGCACCCAAAATAAGCCCTACTCTTGCAGCAGAGAGAAGTCAGGAGCTAGCATCTCTGCAACCTTTAGGTGAGCATATTGAACATCCTTCCCTCCGGGATCACTGCTCTCAGGTGCCTCCCACAGTGCAATACCCAGCCAAAGCATCCTCCTGAGATAGGACTGGGAAATGCTGTGCTCCACAGCTTGCTGAACCAGCCCTTGCACCTGAACTTGGGCTGATCTGCAATGTGCCCTAGGTCTGCAAAAGCCTATTGAGAAAAGTTCTAAGTTCTACCAGAACGAGTAGTTCCTTTCCCCCAAAAAACTTCTGTTTCAATACACAAGGCTTTTTTCCAGCAAGAAAAAGAAAGATTAATTAAAAATACTAAATAAGTTTTATCCATTATTTCTATTGCAGAACTGGCACTAGCTAATGGCACCAGCTGTTTCTTGTGTTTTCTGCACAGCAAATTATCTTACCTGTGGAGCCAGACCTCTTCATCTTCTGCCCATCTTCTGTTCAACTGAGCTGAGAAAATAAAAGCTTAAGTAGTGTTAGACACAGAGGGACTGGTTAAAATGGGTGCATGCATATAAATGTCACATCAAACAAAGCAAAATGCACAAGTACAATAGGGCACAGTGATGTTAATTTGGAAACATTGAGACTTGAAATAGACATCATAGGCTTGAAAGTTACCTCTCAGTCTGCTGCATGTGGAGACTCTGCTTTGACAGCATTCTGGTGTAACAACTCCTGCATCCACCCTGGGCAGTACTGCAGAGACAGGCCAGCTGTGGGATCCTAGGGTATGCTGCTAAAGGGAATGCCTAATGAGGCTCCTGAAGCAGCCTTCCTACTTACAACTGGGGATGTTTAAAAAAACTCTATTCTGTAAATAAGGAAAAAAACCCAAACAAATAAACAAAAACAAACAGCCCCAAACAAACACACACACAAAAAAAAAAAAAAACCCGAAAAAATCAAACACAGGACTAACTTAGCAACCTTCTATGATGAATTGTAAAAATACAGTTTCTCAAGGGGTTTACTTCATCTGATATCTAATTCAGCTTTCTAAGTACTGGTTTTATTGTAAGAATCAATCTATGTGGTTGGTGGAAGGAAAAAAAACCAACACTGTTATTACCAATTCTTGATAATCAATTGCTGGAAATTTCCTTCTTGCAGTAAGCTGTATTTAGTCTTATTCAAAGAGAAACTAAGCTTTAGATGCCACAGAGCATCACTTAAGAGCACTATGTGCTGATCTTGTGTTATTATTCCACAGACACAGGTGTAATTTTCTGACTCTTCTTTGAAAAAGCTTCTCCCACTTCCAAATACATTACAGCAATGCCTGTCTACCTGCAGAGATCCTCAAATATCGTTTCAAAGGGAATTGCTTGATCCTGTCACCTCTAAGGCTGTTCAGCCCTGAGGCTGTTCCTCATCCCTCATCACCAGCAGAGAGCTCAATGTGAGGCAGGACTGAGAAAGGACAACCAGCTCCCCAGCGAGAATTTCTGGGATTTCCTCTCCTGACAGTGTGCTTCCCTAAGAGAAAGAATGGAAAGGTCTCCAGCTACCACTTGGAAAATCACAGAATCACTTAGGCTGAAAAAAAACTTTAAGATCCTGAAGTCCACCTGTAGTGCTGCAGGGGTCACAGTGCAGGACCCAGAACCTCCTCTGTCCTGGGATTTAATCCTAATATGGCCAGATTCCATGCACTTCCAACACAGCAAAACTGCCTAATCTTGATGAGACACCACAGTTTCAGGAGTAAACAACCTTCTGAGAATGCAGCTGCTGAACAAGGACTGGAGAAGCCAAAAGAAGGCAAAATAACATCCTGCAGGTGTGTTCATCATCCTGCTTGCCTCTCTCAAGATCCCCTTCTGAGCACATGTGCTTATGCACTCAGGCAAACTAATTTTGCATTGGTCATAGACCTAGTGCTTTAATAAAAGGTAATATTCATTATGTGAGTGTCATTAACTTGGAGGATGCTTCATTTTATGCTCACCTTCAAAACTACTGGCAATCAGCCTGTCGCAGATGGCTCTGTGCCATGCCCAGCAGGTTGTTGGATTTATTGCCCACAATCACCACTTTTGTCCAGATTTATCACACCTCACTGTGACCATTAGCACCCTTGATTACCTCTTCATCTTGACTGTTTTGAATCACGACTTTGATGTATAATATCTCCTCAAGCAAGGACATTTCCCCTTCAACAGCAACTCTGAATGGAACACAAACTACTGGAAATGCCCCATCAGCTTTTTCAGGTACAGAGAGTTTGTGGCAAGGCTTTTATTTTTAAGAATATCAAGGATCCTTTTTTTTTCTGATGATTATTCCATTCTAACCAGTAGTCATCATGGTATGCCTGTGTAATCCAGATCCAGGACAACCATTTTAAGTAACAAAATAAACATTCTAAGTAACAAACTAAAGGGAGCAGAAATTTATCTAAAAACCACAGGACCTCCTAACTGATTCTTCAAATCTCCTTCTTTATGATCACCTGTCTGGAAATATCTGCAAAATTCCTTAAAATTGTCTATGAGCTTTCAACTGAGCAACAGGAAACAACAAACTGACTCTGGCATATCGGTCAGGTTTTCTCACTGACTCAAGGCTGTTGTAGTTTTCCTTTCTTTGCCTTTCTGAATTCCCCTTTTGTCTTTTGCTGCTCAGAGCAGAGATTAGGTTGCCCTCTATTTAGAAAACTTCCATTACCAATTCATGCTACACCACAGTTATGAATCTAATGATAGTAGTACAATGAAAATTTCTCTAAAGTGTACATCGGAATAAAAGGAATTATTTTACTGAGCTTGTTTTCTCCTCCAAGTGAAGTAGATGGTTGCAGTAGGTAGCAAACTTCATGGGGAAGACTCTGAGGGATGGAGTGCTCCTGCTTCTGCCTGGCATTGATGATAAGTAAGGTGTTTCATAAGATTCCTGCAGGACTTGTGTTTGAATATTTCTCACCTTGAGAGATGTGATCCATAGCAATGCTGTCCATGAAAAAGCAGGTGGACAATTATGAATGTTTTTGCTTCTTGGGCCCAGAGCAGAGGGGCAGCAGTTGAGCTCAATCCCATTTCCTCAAACTCCAAAAATCCCCAGACCTGAGCTTGTGACCTAGCTGTGAGCACAGCCACATGCAGGCACAGTGCTCACAGCTGGGAGGCTCTGCAGACATCCCATTTCCCACCACAGGATGCAGGGATTACTCACTGGGTACCAGCCCAGCACTCTTCTGGGGTGGTACCCACCTTCACCTCTGCCAAGAAGCAAAACCCCAAGAAATATCACAATATGACATCTAATGAGCTTTACTGCCTACTCTTTTTGAGCTGTAGAATTCCCTGCCTCTCTGCTGCATCAGTGAGGCCCACAGGTAAAAAATTCCAAAAAAATTCCAGTATCTCAAATAATTTTATAGTCATTCCAAACACCTCTTCTGCTTTTGTTCCATTCCTTCTTTCCCAGCCTGGCAAATTCTTAAGTCTATAATTAAAAACAGTCCCACAGAGGAAGTCTGTAATGGCAACTGTACTGACAGGTGGAATAAAGATTAAAACTGGTGGGTAAGGAAGAGGTTCAAACAAAAACTGTAGTAGAATCCACCCAGGAGCCTGCATTTTCTTAGTTTGCTTGCTGCTAGGATCCTCACAGCCACCAGAACACCTGTTTTCTGTCACTGCAGCTCAGCTGTTGTTCACAAATTTCAAATATTTGTGCCAGTAATTAAATTGTGCCAGCAAACCACTATTAAATTTACTTATTGCAGAAAGGAGCTAAAATAATTTATCAGATCTGAGTGGATCATCAATGTGTTTTTGAATTTAATGAAAATGAGAATTGGGTCAGCAGGAGGAAGAGGAGACATCAATTAAAAAATATATCTATACTGGAGTCTCAAAAGCCATTAACATTGATTTCAATCCAGGACACAGGGCCTGGCTGGAACAAAGCATTGAGGAATAATTAAAGAGGCTTTTTTTTCCCCTATGGCTAGAATACAGTAACAGAGCTTCAAGAAGTGGAAGTAAATAGGATGTAAGCACTCCAGAGAGCTATAAAGGGCTATGAGAAGCTGTTTATGCTACTGCTTTTGTTTGGTCTCCTTTCATATCTTTATTTGCATTTTTAAAGTTGAATATTTGCTTTTAATGGACAGGAATGTAGGACTGGAGCTGGAATTAATTCTGGCCCTTCAAGCTGTTCTTCTCCCAGGCTTGTCCCTGCCCTGAAGCATGGGGAGAGCTGAGGATGGTGCAGTCAGACAGGTTCCTCACAGCTGAATCCTGTGCAGGTAGGGCTGGTGACACACACTGGCTTGGTTTAACTGTGTTTTCATAAATAATGTAACTATTCCATTCTTGAGTCAAAAATGTGTCTCTTCTGAGTCAGCCCAATCATGTGGAGACTGTAGATGACATAGATTAACTGCTCTCATCTTCCTGCTCTTTATTTTCAGGTCGATATGCTCTGCTGTGAACGACCCAAACAGGATTGACTTTGCACTAAAAAAATAAATCACAGATCTGGTATATGGCCATACAAACCTTGCTGCAGACTGGATCCAGGAATATCTTTGGGTCTGCTAGCAGCAACTCTTCTGCTTCTGTCCTTGAAGGATTTTCAAAACTGAAGCAACACAGCTATCAAGGTCAGTGTTTTTTCAGTGTGGTTTGTGAATGAGAGGAATTACATGATAAAGAACTAAACTAAAATTTAACCTCCATATAAATGTCTTCCTCCCTCACCTATTCTTGAATAAATGTATATAATTCTGCTTTTTGCATCTTTGGTAGAACTTTTCTCATCTAATTCAACCCACTAATCCTGCAGAAAAAACTCTCCAGACTCAAAGATTTCTCTTTCTTGTTAGTTTGCAAGGATTTTTCTTTTTCTTCAGCTGATGAGTTGATCACTCATACAGCAGTCCAATAAGTGCCAAGCTTCCTGAAAGTGGGAAATGGGGGAGAGAGGCAGAACAATCCAGGGGCTCGAGTAATCCCCAAGAAATAGCAGATACACCAACTGTTTGTTTGCACCCTACTTTGAGAGCCATTAATTGATTTTTGCTGGACTATCATTCACAAGGAAGGAAGGTAGGTTTGTATTCTCCTTAAACTTAATGCACTTAGGCTAGGAAAATAAAAACAAAACAATTCTGTATGGGCTTGGTTGGCACATAATAGCCCTAATTCCACTAATTAATGGAAAACAGCCTTTCAAAGGCTGAGTACTCTGCTCTCTGCACCAGACAATACTTGAAAGCCTTCTAGTGCTATACCAGGCACACAGGTTAGCTAGTTTTTGTGTGCCAAATCAAGTTACCTATCAGAATCTTCATAGCTTTCTTTTCTGAAAAAGGCAATTTGCTTCATTTAGACACAAATGTATTTTAATTAATGTATATTTATGTTGGAAACAGTTATCAGAAAACTGACAACATCTTGATCAGAAATCTTGCTGGTCTAAGACTTGAGAGCTGGTAGTCAAACCTCTTGTGGGGATTATTTTACTTTCTTCCATTTGCTTTTTTTCCCATTGGCTGTGACAAACCAAGCCACATGGTGTTTAAGGAACCTTGCAAAACTCATAGCTCTAGCCAGGTTCCTGTTTGTAGGTATGAAAATTTGAGCTTGCTGTTATTTGGAGTCATTGTCCTTGGAGGTGTTTGAGTAAAGATTGGATGTGGCACTCAGTGCCATTGTCTGGTTGACAAGGTGGTGTTAGGTCATAGGCTTGGCTCCATAATCTCAAAGGTATTTCCCAACCTAGTTGATCCTGTGATTTTTTGTGTCTAATTATTTCATACGAGCAGTGAAGCTGAAAAGTATGTATATCCTGTGATGTACATTCAGGTCATTTAAAAAAAAAACAATCAAAAAACAGCAATTGAAACACAGTTGAAGTTTTGCAATGCAAACATTCTCTGACATCTGCCTGGTGGATACATTTGCACCTTTATAGTAACTAAAGTATTTGCACCTCTATAGTAACTAAAACATTTCCCTGTACATGTAGGAAATCTGCATCAGATATTCACTCTACCAAGGTAATTTTTCTGATACTTTTCTTTCTTAGATAAAATCAACTGATATCACTACTGTCTTCATTAAATTGCAGCTCAGTCAGTGGCATACTACATGTAACTTTTAGTTATTGTTGGGAAACAAAATTAATTGCCCAAAATATGGACAATTGCAACATGAACAGAAGGCAGAAAGTAGGGCTACAGATCTTGAAAATAGCACACTTTGGCCAGCATTTTCAAAATTAATTTTACTGGAGTATGACTACAATTGTTAGCAAAATTACTTGACAAATAGAAGGCTCAGCAATTAATGATTTATGATTTTAGCTAAAATCTCATTAAAATTAACTTCTCTAACAAAACAAAGTATTTTGGCGCAGATTATCTCTAATATCGTGGGGGCTTCTGCAGACCAGTTGGAATTCAGTTCCTTTTGCTTACTTGCATCTGCTGTCAGCACATTTTGGCACAATTCCTTATCTTGCATTTACATTGGTCTGAGAAGGACACATGAGTGATCTCTGAAACCTCTGGAGAAAAAAAATATGTTGATTAGTTAGTCTTGTTTTGTTTTTCTGTCTGAAATTTTGGGAAGATCAAGGGAGTATTTAATCAAAAATTTCCTAAGTCTATAATAGATTTTTTCTCTTTTGAGCAAAATCAGAGGCTTAATTTAAAGCCAGTTGGTTTAACATTAATGACTTCTATAGAGCATCAAACTGGCCCACAAATCAGCTCTTGGAGAAGTCATTCTATTTCTGAAAATATTTGGTTAGATAAATAAATTCGCTTTTAAATTCTTCTCAAGCTGTTCTTTTGCACAGAAATGACTTCATGTAGAATTTGGGAGTTTGGAATGAAGGAAGTGACATAGGAATATTTGCCCTTCACTACTTCTGGAAAAAAAAATCTCATAAGGCCTCAAGCTTAAACATAGACCCTTTGATCACAAGACTAAAATATCCTTCCATTTTCAGATATAACCCCATCATGACCTTTAGAACTAAGGTGGCATCAAATCTTCAACTGAAAGTGTTAAAAGACAAAATGTAGTTTTTTAGGGATTATGAGTAGTCGGGGTAGAAAATGAAATTACAAAACTTCTAATATTCCCTGACTTGACACAGGTAGAACCTAGCATTGAACAAAATCAGTTTGAGAATCCCAATCATATTTGTGAGCACAAGTCTCAAGTGCACAGCTAAATTTGTATTTTCAACATGTTTGCACTCAAAAGTGCAGATGCTGCAATGGAGCCATTTCTAAAATATTTCCAGAATATCAATTTACTGTTGGCTGGAGAGGATGTTCTCATAGAGGAACCACTGGCAGGGGCAGGTCAGGGGCACAGCCAGTGGAGCAAGGGAATTTGAAAAGCCACCTCAGGTGGGTGGGCTCCAAGATCTGAAGGGAATTTATTAGCACCTGAAACTCTCCCTATGAAAACTGCACCTGGACTTAATAAATAAGTTATATCTGAAGATAGATAATTTTAATTTATTCTTCCTCTCCTGTAAAATTCCAAGTTTCTTTGCCTTGATGACACAGTCTGTCCCAGGCTTTTCTGCATCTTAGCAGCAAGCAAAATACTGTCCACTATCTTGTACTTGTCATACCAAACCCACCAGTTCACAACCCCTCATTTCCAGGGAAATCCCTGAGCATCCCAATCATCCCTGCCCTCTTAGTGCACACTTCCAGGCCTTGCATTTCTCAATCCTCCTCCTTCCTCCACTGGTTTAATTCCAGCTTCTTCTGACCCTCTGCACAGTCTCTTGCCATTTGCAACAGCCTTCCAGTACATCTCTGCCTCATTAACTCTCCATCCCTTATCTCATCTGCAAACCTCTCCTCATTCCTCTGCCTGCACCTCTTAATTCCTTCCACTCTCTTCTCTGTTATTGGCCTTTGTCTCTCTTTAATATGTTCTGCAGGCAGTATCTTTCTGCCTCTGTTGGGCTGTAATTTATACAGTATATCTATGGTCTTGTATTATTTATTTTGTAAAGCATTTTAGGAGACGTGTTTACATGAAAGGAGTGATGAAAAATAAACTTGCATTGAATTATTGATAGTGTGTTAAGATGAGCTTGTACTATTGTCATCTCTTCTCTTACTCTTTCTTTTCTGTCTTTTCACTTTCCTTCCCAAAATATCCCAGAAATTTTATCTAAGTCGGAAGTATGCAGCTCCTAATAACGGAGCAGTGATAACTTCATGGAGTTAAATGTGGGTAATTGATGGGGTCTGAAAGTAATGCTGTCCAAAGAAAGAATGAAACTTTGAAACAGAGCTCACCAAAAGAAAATGGAAAAGATTATTTAATGTCATTCTCAGGGGCTTATGGCCTTGGATAATCAAAGTTCATAGTCACACTCTGGGGACAGAGAAAGAAGAGAGCAGCAGGAGGCTCTGCAGTGAGATCTGTCCCCTTGCAGATACACCAGCGTCACTGAGGAAATGTGAGGAGTGCAAAAGTCTTCCTTCTTCCCAAGGCCATGTTTGAGGAGCATGGTGGAGGTGCCAAGTTTCCAGAGCACAAAAGCCACCTGGCAGGTTTTATGTCCAGAGTATCAGCTAAAAACAGGAGAGTCACATTACTGGCCACAGCAGTGTCAGGCCTTTAATACATTGACAAAGGGTTTTGCAGAAAGGAATGAGGTGCCCAGTGGAAATGAAACTTGGGAATGAATCTTGTCCTTCTGGTCGACTGAACAGCCCAGCTGGATAATTACAAAGCAACAGCAAAGGTAGTCAGGCAGAATAACTTATATATATATATTAAATTTATTCTTTTCATTTCCTTTCCAATTCTTTTTTCATGAATTGCATAGATATGAATATCAGTCATCAGTTAAAGTAGAACTTGAAAGTCTTTCATAAAATTATTTCTCTGAATCTCCATTTTCATTTTGCCTTTCTGTTTCTCTCATACCTTCTTTATTTTTTTATTTCTTTTCATTTTGCTTGCAATTACCTGCATGAAGCTTATTTATATGTTTAATTTGCCTTATGATTACAGGTACATTCTCACACTCTTGTAATTATCTCTGGAGCAGGATATGATTGGCATAGCTAATGATAGCTAGCTTCAACAGAAGAGTCTGCAGTTCTCTCCTTTCCCTGAGACATGGCATATTTTTATTCAAATATTTACAATAAAAGGAGAAAGGTCATCTCAGACCATGGTCCAGTTGTTGTTGAAGGTTCTGAGTCCTCAGCTGAGGCAAGTCATTGCAAGTTGGGGTTACTGGAAGTGAATTACAAGGTCTAAAGCTCTGCTCCCTATTTCTTATGTACTGCCTTTCCTGCCCTGTTAACCTTGCAGAATACTTTATGGCCACTTTATGTTCTGCAGGTAAATGAGATGTTATGAGATGCTCAGGAAAACTAAAAAAGAAAAAAAATTTTAAAACTTCACTCATCAAAGCAACATTTCTAGAAATGAGGGTGTAGGAGTAAAATGTGAAAATATTAAATTGCAGCCAAAGAGAATATCTGGGTAAAACATGCTCTGACATTTATTGTATTAATGTGAAGGTGTTAAGAGTTATCCCACTATAAAATTTTTGTCTGCAGCCAAGGGTGGAGAAAACAGCCCCATTGGCTGTATCTGGTGCTGCTAGGGAGGCAGCAAGTAGGGAAATAGAAGGGATAGAAAGACTGGTGTTAAGGAATTTAGGACTTTTAGGTGAAACACAAACTCAGCCAAAGTAAGCGAGAGACATGCCAGTGTCTTGGCCAGTCCTGGGTTCTGATGTGGCTGAGCTGCCCCATTTGTTACAGGTGACAGATCTCCTCACTCTACTCAGTGCTGCACTGCTGCTAAGGAGGACCCAAACAATTTCAGTTTAGGAGAACTGCCTTCAATAAAACCAGGTGGGATTTCTTTCTGCAGTGGGTTAACACATGTAATTAATAAAAGAGCAGTAAGAGCACTGATGTGATATTTGTATTCAGTGTTGCATGGAATAAATCAAGAAATTTCCTTGCTTATATCTCCAGACAAAACACAGCCTAATCAGCACTACATCTTCTGAATTTGTATTTGAGGACAAAAATGAAAGATTTTTTTAACAGTCATGTAGCAGAAGTTATGATGCAACAGATTAGAAATAGGGCTTCACAATGGCTTGTTACAGATGAACTGCTGTGAGGACAAATTATTAGATGACATTTAACCTATGTTGGCATTTTTGTTTGCCCTTAGAACATCACCTAATTAAATGTGGATTTATTCTGACAAGCCAGATGGTCCTTTGGTTACTGCAAGAAGTCATGACATGCCAGGTCTATTCCTGGCTCTGCCACTTATCTGTCCTGTGACCTTTGCAAATCATTTAACCTCTTTACACCTCCAAATTCCATTTATGAGCCAGAAGAATAATGTGGTTTTTTACTATTCAAAGGCTTTGCACAGTCCAGTGCATTAAGATCACTGGCTGCACCACTGTTAATGAGAGGACAACAGATTGAAGTTTGTGGAGCTGCAATGGTCAGCTGGCATTAACTGCTCCATCTCCCCTGACTTAAATGGACTCTGACTAATTCATGCTCTCTGAAGATTTGCCTCATTTTGTGTTCTCATTTAATTTGCAATCTGAATATTTCATTTGCTGTATTTTACCATTAAGGTCCCGTTCTCTTATATTGTTTTTAATAAGCTATTAACAAATTTATTCAAGGGTAATAAATCCTTATGAAGTCATAGAAATCAATTACTTGTTCTTATTGCTGCTAATAGATACCTCACATTTCAGCCATGTGTGCTTCCAAGATGTTTTATTAAAAGTAGTTATAGCTATGTCAATTTGAATTTTTAAATTAGAAGTAATTTTAATCTCTTCTCAGAATTAGGTTTTTTAGGAAATATTTCTATGCCTTTGAAATTTAAGAGGTTATTTTCCCTTCAAATTGAGACATTTATCAAAACCAAGAAAACATCAAAACATACTCTTACACTTTTCTCAAGCTTTCCAAGAAACACCAAAGTTATTCAAAAAATATGACTGTTTTTTTCAGAGAGGAAATCTAGAAAAAAAGGTGTCACAAAGTGCAAGTAGAGCATTTGATTAAAAAAATCTCTCAACTCCTTTATACTGGGCTCATGGATGCTCCTTCTTATGAGAGTAAATAAACGAACATGTCAGAAGGAGCTCATACAGTCATGTCCTTCTTCACTCTTATCTTCACCTCCTAATTTCATAAAATTTTAACATACTTTAACATTTTCATGTACATTTACAGAAGATTTTTTTTGATCCACGGCATCACTCAGCAATAAATAGGTCCTTCAAAGTATTTTGTTTTAATTTCTTTGCAGCCCATCCAGTAAAGTTACCTAAACTTCAAAGCAGAGGCAACTACTTTTTTTCCCCAAGTTTTGCTGATGTTGGAACTTTGATTTTTCAATTATAAACTTAATAATTTGTATATTTAATTATTTGCTTCTATAAATTCAACTTTCAATGCCATTGTGCCTACATTTGGAATCAGAGGTCTCTGAGGTGTGTGATTAATTGCTAAGAGTTTTCTCTTAGACACTTTTTCTGTTGACTTATTTACTTGTCAGAAGATGAAGGTGATATGGATGTGTCTTTTGTATCCCAAATAGCAATAGCAAAGTTGGCTGTTTCTGCAAATGCTTTCTGCCTTCCTGATGCCATGGATCCTTGCTTCAACCTCTTCAATAACAGAGGAAATTTTTGAAAATAAATGTAAATTGTCAGAAAAACTTATTACGGCAACACTGACGTGTCTGAGATACCTGCTCAGTTTATAAAATTTTGCATTGTAATTGGTTTCTGGAACTTAAAATAGATAGAAATTGGCAGGATCAGTACCAGATGAGATGTTTCTATCAGAAATCTCAGTGATTCATCAAGTAGACATATGGCTACATTTCTTCAGGAGCCCAAGATGTATAATAGAGTTTTAATAATATCCCCAGGAATCCAGTTTTAACAGCTTGATTTAAAGCTCCTGGAAGGGAGTATTTCCATTGGCACTACTGGGCTTTTAGTCAATATGCTCACACCTCCAGGAAGCCTTCATTTGCCCTGGCCATGCTGCTCATGAATCACCACCACATCCCTGGCACTGAGCCCAGGCAGCAGCATTTGGCTCTAGAACCAGATTTGCCTCAGGATGAGGGACATGTTGATCTGGGGTTTTGACTCGGACTCCTACAACAAGTATTATTCCTTCTTAGCTCTCAACTGAGCTTTAAAATTAATAAAAGATGGAAATCTCATGGTCTTCATTAACTATGGAATAGCACACAATTCCAACAACCCTGAGGTCTCCTCCTTGTGTGTGACTTCTCTAACCTGACCATCACAAGGGCTCTCCCATCAGTCCAGCAGTATCAGTGTTACTCAACCTCAAGCTTTTCCACAGCATTTTCCTGGCCTCTCAAAAACATTTCTCAAAGGCTTGCCTGCTACTTCATTAAAATGACCATGTGTTTCTGTTCCCCTCAACAGTGGCAACAAACCCACTTTTCCCATGGAAAGCTCTGACACTTGTGAAGAAGCTGTGCTGTAAGTGACCCCTGTTTCAACAAGTGCAAGATGGGAGCTCTTTCCAGGGAGGCTCTTTCTAGGGCTCTCAGCTGGGTTTTGCTGTTCTGTTCAGCTCTGTGTTAGAACTGGCTGTAGGCTGTCTAAGCACCATCCCAATTATTTGAAATAGAGAGTTCAGTCATGTTTGCTCTTCTTGTCCTTGGTGCATTTCATACCCATCCAAACAGGTGAGCTGGGATCTTTCTGTGCAAATAGAAGCATTCAGTCTCTGATTTCTGATATACTTCACATCATTTGCTGGTTGTAAAATGTTCACTAATTCAACTGGGGAGCAGAAACCTTGTCATGTGATGTAACTATTCACCCACTGCAAGCAAAAAACAACATTAAATAAAGGCAACTGTGTGTGGAGCTGCCATATGCTGAAGTTTACTGCTAGAAACTATGTGCTGAGAGCTGTGACTAGCAGACACTTGTTACATGTGTACAATGAGTACTTTTGACCAGCTTTTCTCAGCATATGCATGAGTGTAAAATAATATTTTTTATGGAAAGTCTCTCTAGAAATCTCAAGTATGACTTAAAGTAAAAAACTCAAAGTCCCAGCATGATGCTGTCTTTTTTTCTAAGGAATGTATTCACCTGGTTTTCTGGGTAGGTTTATTGCTCTGAAAATGTGAGTCAAATTCCATGAAAAGTTTGCAATGTTTTTCTGAACAAAGAAGACTGAACACAGTGAAACTTGCTGAAAAGGTTGCATAAATTTTAAGTTCTCCTGTATGAGCAACACTGTGAGATTAAAAATAAAAAGACTGGGTTTATAAAGTTCCAATCTATATCTACCTGAAACAAAGGAATGAGAAGATAAGTGAACTGAAAGTAATCTTTTGCTGCAAACCTTGTAAAAAGTCAAGCATTGAGTCTCACTATGAGTCTCATTGAGAACACCACCCTGTATAAATCAATCATACTTTTGCAAGGACTTGGCCCTCTGACCACAGAGTCATGAAAAGTTATTACAAGTTTGTCATATTATTTCTGTATAGTAAATTTCCTGCTTACCTGCAAAACACACATACAACGGAGGCAAAGAAGGGAAAATAGAATATTCTTTAAAATTACTTAAAAAAAAAAAAACAAAGCATGATCTTTTTTAGCCTCTTTTCCTCTGAATAGAATACACCATTTCTTCAGGTTTATTTTTGGGTATGTTTTGAAGTGGAACCTGTTCTCCTCTCCATATACAAAGTAATGATATGGTAGCAAGTACAAGAGGAGTTTGTCCCTGGCACCATGCAAATATCTCTGATAACATCTGAAGATGATACCAGACTAATATCTTCAGCAGTATATAAATTTTCTTTTTTTAATAAATCTTTAAACATCTGTTCTTCAGAGTTTTCTTTACTTCATTCACTCAGTCTGCATGACAGTTATTATTTTCATGAGCCTTCATAAAGGTGTTTGGGTTTGCAGAAACCTTCTTGCAAATTGAAGTAACCAGGAGGAGTTAAGAAGAAGCTAAAATGGAACCAGATGTATCTCGGGAATTTCTTTGAACCTATGAAAATATTGTCTATGGTGAGTATCCGGAATTCATTACAATCTTCTCTTCTTACACCACAGGCCATGGTTCTCCTTTCACTAAATGAGAATAATTACCTTAAAACACATGTAGCTGCCCTAGTGCAAAACCATTGTAATTGGCAGAGAAATCATGCTCCACAGATTTATGTTTATTCCCTTATAATAAAATTGCTTGATCTTATTTTAATTCTGACTCTGTTTTTAAAGGTGGAAGAAAATGAACCAACATGTTTCCTCAGATACCCAGCTACAAGCTCCTTAAACTGATCTTCACTTCAGCACAAGCTGCAGAAGCTTCACACTCAGCAGAGAATTCCCAAAGAGGCCTTGGGAACATTCAGTATCTGCCTCCAACAAATTAATCCCTCAGGAGATAAGTATCCAACATCTTAGAAGGAATGAAAACCTTTTGTAAGTGAATGCTTTTATTGTCTATTACAGTCCTCATATGAGTTTACTTAACAGAGAGTTGCCAAGAGACCACTGACACTTTGCATTTTCTGCAGGTCCTTATGTATTTTCGGGAATACACAGGAAGCTGCTGTGAATTTACAGAACAGTTTGTTCTGGTGCATCCTAGTCACAGCTGTGTGTGTTCATGTCATGAGTAATTAGGCAGGCAGAAGAGGTGTGTATAACATCTTTACTCATTTTAACCAACAGCCTCTTTCAAATTCCCTCCTGTTGTTTCCTCAAGAGGTGGCATGGAAATTTCTACTAGCACATTTAATTAAGTAAAGCAGAGATTAGTTAAGACCCCTCTAGCTCCATGAAATTAAAACACATTCCTCCCAGGGAAGAGACCATAATAAGTTTCTCTACACCTGGTCATGATTGCAATTCCTGAGTCCTAGAAAGCTCCTGAAAGCCTCTGGTCTGTTGTGTGCAAAGGTAGAGAGTTCTGGACTGGCGTGGGATGTGTGGTGAGGGTCAAACACTCAAATTGAGCCTCTTGATACAATTTTCTCAAGCACTGCCAGAGAAGGGTTTAGCAGCATGGGTTTCAGGTGTATCTGAGTTTCCAAACTGAGCCTGTTGTGCCTGCCCCATAACCTAGAGCTGCTCAGGGGGTGTGGGCTGGAGCATTCTTCCCTTGGCAGGTTTGAGCCCACTCCCCTTTGCCAGTGGCAAAACTTCCACCCAGGAGGTGCAGATGGGAGCTGCAGCCCCCCAGAACTTGTAGCTGACTGAAGGACCAGGTCTCTGGACCTCAGAAATCACTGTTCATAATTCAGCATTTTTAGAGGCCCTGCTAAAACAGAAGAAGGCAGTAGATCAAGCTGCTCTGTTTAATGGCACACCTCCAGCTTTGGCAGCAGAAGAGAAATGAAAGCAAGGAGGACACCTGATGTTGTGGTGTTGTGTCCCCAGGACGAGGTGAGAGATGAGAATTTTACTCCAAGTTCTCAGAAGACTGATTTGTTATTTTATGACATTATATTATATTAAAAATGCTACACTAAAACTATACTAAAAAGAATAAATATACATCAGGAGGCTAGAAAAGAATGAATAATAAAAACTCGTGACATACTCAGAAAGTCCGACACAGCTGGCTGTGATTGGCCATTAATTAAAAACAATTCACATGTTTGGAGAAACAATCTCCAGGCCACATTCCAGAATACCAAACCTGGAGAAGCAGAGGTTTCTCGTCTTCCCAGGAGAAGAAATCCTGGCAAAGGGATTTTTCTTAAAATATCACAGTGACAACCTGAGATGTGGAAACCACCTTCTTCTTCAGTAGCCCAATGCTTGACACTGATTTTTGGCTCAGAGACCAAAACCTTTGGTTTTTAGCTAAAAGCAAGAATAGGATTAGTGCTTACTAAATACAATCAAGCACTCTTTTAGTCTAGCCACTCAAGAATTAGTGCTCTAAAGAATATTATTTTTTCCTGGTTTTTTTTTCCTTCTTTTCTGTGCAGTCAATGAGAGATAAGCAATAGGAAGTACAAACCAACCCAAATCCATTACCATTCCAGTGACTGAGGTCTTTTTACCAGATAAAGATGGGCTTCCCTTAGGTTTTCTGAGCTGCCTAAAAACATCAGTGGGGAGGACTCTTCTGGCAGATGAAGGAACAATGTTTTTAGCATTTTTTTTTTAATCTATCTCCTTCATTCACCTAAGTTGCTACAGTAGCTGAAGTGTAAAGCAGTAGTTTTTTAGCATATTTGATTATAACACAAAGAAAATAAACCTGGAGATATCTAACACACCTGGAGATATCTAACACAGTTACAGACAGGGAGAGCAACTGGTTTATCAGTCAGAAAAACTACAGAAAATCTTAGGCCATAAAATTAATTTTTTTGTTGCAGCTCAAAACAATCTATGCTTTCTTATAGAGGCAACTAAACATAAATATTTATGTTCATATAGAGATTCCACAAGGATTTAATCCAAGGATCCCTTAATGCATACATTTTTCCTCTCTAAAGACATTATTAAAAATGCCTGAAATTATTTATCTAAATTTTATTACAGGTATAAACAAAAATTGAGTCTGTCTAAAAATCTAATTTTTAATTTCTACTGAGTTGTGGACATACTAAATCTTAAAGTTTGAACTCTCTCTGAAAAAAAAAGTATAATATTTTTTATATTCAGACATATGCTGAAATAGGAACAATAAGCACTCTCTTTTCCATAAATCTATTCCACCATGTCAAAAAGCCATTTTCTGAGAGTGGCATAATCATTGTATTATTTCTCAGCTAGTGTTGTCAGTGATATTCTATTGAGTAATGTAAATTTGAAATATATAAATGAAAGAAATATTACATGCTGTATTGATCAACTAGTGCTGATTTTTAAACCATTTAAAACTCTGTACACTTATTTGAGCAACTTCCACTACATTTTCTGAACAAAAAATAATAAAGGAAAATATTGTTTTGCTAGAAGAGCTGAGTCCCAAAGGTACCCTGTGCTCTTCAAATAAAGAATAATTCTGTATATTGTTATTGTATATTGTCTACCTTGAGATCTGGTCCTGTCAGATTAAAAAAGACTTGTTATTGTCCTTAGTCTAAAAATACTGTTTCTCTCTCTTTTTGTTGCATGTCAGACTCCATCAACTCTCTCCCACAAGGTACATCTTGCTACCACATCCCTACCTCCAGAGCTGCAGAGGAGCTTTCTCAAACCCTAAAACTCTGCAGAGAACACCTGAAATTTTGCTTGACTCTAACCTCAAGGTACGGGAAACTCACCTTTTATACCTCTGTTTTGCTTTGTCTACAACCCCCTGGAGGTAATTTGGCTATTTCTAGGGAAGGCAGGAAATATAGCTAACAAAAATAAATCTGTACTCACTAGTCTTATATTTGCAGCTCTATTAGGATTTTCTTTCAGGGTATATTAAACACAAAATTTTGAAAATTTTTGCTCTAGGATCTTACAGTCTAGACATTGGGAAGCTGGCAGTATATGGAAGAAAGACAAGTAACAAGGGAACTGGGGAAAAAAGGATGCAACAGAAATTTACTGAAAGTGCAGACGCTGTTGGGATAGAATTATTATTATTAATATTATTGTTATTTTTGTTTTATTGTTATTACTTCTCTTATTGTTGTTATTAATAATGTGAAAAGCAAAACATAACTCTTGAGCAGACAAGTATCAGTGCAGGGAAAATGTTCCACATGCCTGTGTATAAATAGATCTGGTAGAGAACATAACAATAGCTCTGCTGCTGCTCTCTCAGAGCTGGGCTGAACCTGATAAAAACAAGGGGTGATTGTTTCTTGCTGCTTTCACTGAGGATGAGAGGGAGCCATTGTAATGGGACTGCCTATTAACAAGGATGTAACTCAGTGAGGCAAACAGTAATTGTACAACAGGAAGAGCAGACTGGGTAGGTTTGACATGTCCTCAAATTGGTTGTCTCTGTTGGAAAGCAGTGGCAAGCTCTGCCTCTGCCCCCTAAATACTTAAAGGAAAGAACAGAATGCTTAATCACTGCAAGTGCTCGTTGCCCTGTACTGTGGGTTAATCCCAGAATAATCAGTTTCTGTGAGTCATGTCTGTAGGAATCAGAGAGAACCACAGAATCACAGAAACTCTGTGCTGGAAGGGATCTGAAAGGTCATCTAAATCCAATTCCCCTGTCATGAGCAGGGATACCTTCCACTAGGCCAAGCTGCTCAAAGCCCCATCCAACCTGGCCTGGGACATTTACAGAGATGAAACATCTGCAGCTTCTCTGGGAAACCTGTACCAGAGTCTCACAATGCTCACAGTGAAGAATTTCTTTCTGATACCTAACCTAAACTTACCTCTGTTGGTTTGAAGCCATCACCCCTGTCCTATCACTAGGTGACCTTGTGACATGCCCCTCTCCATCTTTCCTGTAGGGCCCCTTTGGGTGTTGTAAGGTGCCCTAAGGTCTCCTTGGAGCCCTCCCTTCTCCAGGTTGAACAATCCCAATTCTCTCATCCTGTCAGCATAGGAGAGGTGCTCCAGATTTCTGGCCATCTTCACAGCTCTTGTCTGGACTCCAACAGGTCCCCATCCTTCTGATGTTGGGGGCATCCCACCTCCTTGCTCACCACACAGTGTAAGAAGAGCTGATCCAAACTCAAAAGATGCTAATCAGCTGATCACTGAATATAAAGAAGGCAACTATACTTCACATTTAGTTTGGGTAGTGGGTAGTTTTCTTAAAGAAATAAATTACATCAAAACAGAGAGTTCTTTGGCTTTTTGTTTGTATTTTTCCTTCTCCTTCGTGTGTGTGTGTCTGTGTTTTGGGCATTCATTTCCTATACCCTAGGAGGCATTAACAAAGGTTTATATTTTCATTTTGTGGTAGTGAATCTGATTACACCATTCAAAGGAACATGCAATGGGCAGTATTTGTATGATTTTGTGAAGACAAATATTTATCTTTCACAGGGGTGTTGTGGCTAAGCAATTCATACTTCATTACAGAAGTCACATCTGAGAACACCCTCTTGATTTATTGTCTGTGGCAGAATTGGACTGCCAGCTCTGAGCTATACTTTCTTACATGTCAAATTCTGAAGTACTAATACATCTAACTCTTTTATATATATATGTCTGAGGGTAGTAAATTATTAGAATTATTAAAGCTCTTCAGTTCTTCAACCCTTATTTTCAATCTTCTTAATTGCCAGACTCTACCATTTAGATCTAATGGAAATGTTGTAGGAAGAATATTTTTTCCTATTTTATTGAAGCATTTTATTGAATTTTATTTGGTGTTTTTAAGGCAGATTGTTTTGGCAACAGAAATCTCCCTGGTGTCTACTGGTTATGGAGAAAAAACCTCTCTCCTGCCCTCCTCCTCTAAGGCTGACTTCATAGAATCACAAATTGATGTTCTGACACTTCTCTGAGAAATAAAAGACTTTTTTCAGAGTTCTCCTCTTCACAGGGAGCAACAACAACCACTTGTGAAACGTTGATGGGTGCCAGAAAATGAAATTGGCCTTCTCCAGCTGGTTTTAATTTCCACAGTAAGGGGACACACAACTTCCTTAGTCTTTTGTGAATTCATCTACATGAGACTCCCTATGTGGCCATTATTCCATGAGCTGCCACACACAGGGCAACCTCAAGTGGCATCTGTTGTATTTACATTCAAACATTTTCTCAAAGGAAATTATAACCTGTAGTTCATGTTAGTTTTTTAATCAGAAATCCTGGACAAGCACCTTTTTTTATAATAAATTTAGTTTTGCCAGATTTTAACCATAAGAAAAGAAGCTCCTTTGTTAAAAAAAAAAAAAAAAGGAAAAGCAAGTAAACAAATGGGAATTTGTGAATGCAGCAAATTTCCTCTTGATTATCCCTTCTACTGAAAAAGAAAAAAAAAACCAATTCAGATATCCTGCCTAAATTGTGGACAACCAGAGCTCAATGGTCTAAAATGCATTAGCAGATATCTAGAGCTTAGGATCTCTGCATCACATTGGCTGGCCAAAAAACTATGGCTGGCCAGTGTTATGGTTTTCTCCTAGCAGTTAGTTTAGCACCACAGAGCCACTATCTCACCCTTCCTACCAACCAAAAAACCAACTACTCAAGAAGCCAAAACCTAACAATATAAGCAATTGGGGCAAAAAAAATCCAATATCTCACAACCATCCAACAGATTCTCAGTCTGTCCCCAAGCAACGTCAATCCTGGCAAACTTCCTCTGCCACTGTATTTATTACTGAGCACAGCACAACATCTTATGGAATATTGGAATAATTCTTTGATTAGCTGGGGTCAATGGTCCAGGCCATGTTCTCTCCCAAACTGTTGCCCAGAATAAAGAGTAGAAAAGGCCTGGATTCTGTGTCAGCACTGCTCAGCAATAACTAAAACATCCATGTGTTACCAATGCTGCTGCCATCACCTATTCAGAACGCAACGCTATACAAGCTGCTACAAGGAAAATCAACTTTATCAGACCAAGCCAATATTATTAGTATTAGTATTAGTATTAGTATTAGTATTAGTATTATTTATTATGTGAGTAGAAACTAGTCAGCAAGAAGTCCCAAATCTTCTTGCTCATGACACACACAGAGGATGAAACTTAATCTAGTGGTGTACAAAGATCCAGAAAGATTGAGTACCAAGGGTCATCTTTTGCCTGGACCCATAAGTCAGTTGCTGCCCTTGCCTGCTGACTGAACCATCTTTTAGTCATCCAAAGTCTTAAACCTCTACAAGAAGACTCAAGGGCTTAGGTCCAAGTTCTGGAGACTGCAAGTTAACAAACCAGTTCATTTTGCAGGGCTAGATCTGGTTGCTTATCCTTCAGAGACCCAGAGGATGGCTTGGGATGATGAAAGAGGGTTTTTGTTCTGTTACTGTTTCCCTGTATATTATTATTGCCTGAAATTGGAAAGATTTTGGTCCTTGTTCTCCAGCATGTTTCGTTTGGGCTCAGCTTAGGTAACAACTTGTACAAAAATCCTGGGATTGATATAAGGAAGTTTTTTCTGGTATTGCCATTTTCTTTCTATAAAATTGAGCTCAGTGTAGATCAGAGGTGGAAATCTCTGACAGAAAGGACCATTAGAAAACAACAAAAATTCTGTAAAATGTGCTTTAAAAAAGAGGAATAAACAAAATCTCACACTACCACAGCTAACACATTAAAAAAATGACATTTTCTGATGTATTTTTCTTTCATTTTAAAGAACTGTATAAACAACATGATCTATTTCTGCTTACTGGTACAGTGAAAGGATCCTAAATCAATGAAACAGCTGTACAGAGATGAAATATTAATCTTGAACATGAATCTAATGTTATTTTGTGAATATTTGGCCATGTAAATTTTAACTTTGTTGAACCAAAGACATAAGTAGGAGGAACAAATAGCCCACCCATTACACGAAATAGATATGTGCCTCTCTGCTCCTCTCTTAATAATTTGTGCTATGGCATCTTTTCCACAGTAAAATTCCAGTCAGTAATGCCTCAGACCACTCCTTTTAGGGGGATAATCACTGGAGTGAATTCTCAAATGAGAAAAGGAAGCCAAGAGAGATTTTAGTCTGTATTTTTCCTAAGTTCTTCAGGTTTTAAACAGCTAACTTGACAAAGCAAAGCCCAGATTCTCAGTAGCAGCTGCTCTGCCCAACAGCCACACACAGAGTAGATATTCAGCAGTTCTGTTTGGAGCACAGGAGCTGTATAACCTGCACTTGAAGGAACTGTTCTGAAATGTGGCTTCAAGTGAGTATCAAAGCAATAACTCCGACTCCTGAGCTTATTCTTTACTCCATGAGGTCCAGGTGAGAACATAACATCACATTCAGGTCCTTTAAACCAACACTTTTGTGCAGAACACTGAGCACTCACTCAGGCATTCTCATGAACTATTTTCATGAACTATCAGAATAATAATTCTGATGGCACCATTTTACAAAAGATATCAATATCTAGGTTTATCTTGCATATGGAAATAGGCATGAAAAGGTCTTCTGTAATGGTTTACAGAGGTAGCCTTTTTACTTGGGCCAGTTTCTGAGCACAAATTCAGCTGCAATGCTAAGTATAATCTTTAAAAATACACTCTACTGGATTTGACAGTTCAGGTACTCAGGAATATCTTTTCTTGAGGAGGCAAATCAGGAACAGAATATTAACAGTCTCAGCAGCTTATTAAATTTGCACCAGAGAGGGACTTCTAAAGGTTCTAAAAAACATTGAAATGCTAATGTTTCAAGTGGAATAATTGAATGCAACTAAATTTACTCACCATGTTTGTCATTAATGTCAAAAAGGGTCTATCTATTCACTCTGGAAGAAAATACATACTTTCTTCTTCTTAAAAGGCATATACAGAGTTTCACTGCATCATCTGTTGTCTCTGCAAGTAATGCAGAAGGAACCTGTCTTAATAAATGCTATTCAGTTGTTGAAATGTGTGGTACAGTGAAGAAGAGTAAAATTTTAAATAATTTAGTATTTCTGGCAGAAAACATGGTTTTATGAAAGTACTGTTTGGTTAAATAATGTTTGACCTAGCAGAAGTCCACACTGATGACTTGAAATGTGAAAAAAAATGCATGAAAGGAGGGGGATTTTCAGCTATTTCTCATTCTAAGGATTCACAAGAGAATCAGACAGCCATGGATACAAATCTCTGTTCCTGTGTAAGATTGCCACATGCTGTGATCTACAGTCTTACTGGATCACCAAACAGTATTAAGTATTAAAAATGTGACTGCTAGACACATTCTAAAAGTGCTCCAAAACTAATTTAGTTTGCTGGCTGAGCTTGACCCCACATGATTCATTGCTCTTAATAATCACTGCAGCAGGGTAGAACTTCATCTGAGAGCTTTCTCCTTCTAATTTAAAAGCTTATTAGAAAGGCTGCTTATACTTGATTTAATACCAGCTTGAGCTACAAAACTATTGTCATGTCTTTCCTCATGAGAGTCTGTTCCTTCCAATGCAAATCAATTCAACCAAAAACTTAATGCAGAGGAATGTGCAAACAGGTAATTGTAAGCATTACAATGTAGAAATACTGACAGAGGGTTTATAAATGTTGTGTTTGTTGAGTCAAAGTGAATCAGAAAATTTTGTTACTGTTTTTTTATTAGTATTGTCATAATTAAATATATCCTATTGACAAGAAATAACCTAAAGCCATAGAAAGAGGCAAAGAATGGTTTCTTATTGCCGTGTTTCATAGACACATTTCACTCTTTCTAGGTGGCAGTAGTTTTCAGCAAAATACACAAGTAAATTCTCCAGGATGCTTGGGAATATATTGAAGTTCTTTTTGTGTTGGTAATGAAGTTGAGGAGATAAAAAATATGGCAGGACTTCTAACTTTAATGGAATGGCAATACTGGCTACAGGTCAAAGCTGCACAAGAAAAAGTATTTAAGAATAAAAAATTGAATTAAGGGTTATGTGAAGGTAGCTGTTACTAATCTTGATTTACAAAAGGTTGAGAAGCTGTAGGTGCACAGGTGATGTGAGTCAGTACAACTGCTAGAAGTAGAAAGGAGGGGAAGTCCATTTGGTTGCAGTTTTATTCTCTTTCAAAGAATAGGCAGATAAGATAGGAATGATGGGAATGATAAAGGAAGTAAGAGTGGGAACTGAGCACTCAAACATTAGTAATAAATGAGTTTGCAAATTGGTTCTGACAAAGGGACTCCAGTAGCAGTTCAGAAGAGTGCAGTGAATTGAGAATGGGTTTTGGGATGGAAGCAATAGAAAAAGTGAAGGAAGCAATAGAAAAAGTGAAGGAAGTTAAATGCATTAAAAAAATTTGGTGGCTGAACAACAACACAGTTAAAGCTCAGTGTTGAAACATAAAAAACAGTAGATGCTGAACAAGAAAAAAATATATGCTGTTGTATTTTTTTTTAAGTTTTTCAGTTAAACATACCAGTGACACAAGTATAAAACAAAACAGATTAGCAAATGTGTGTTCAAAGCTTAGCTAAGTAAATACGGTAGAAGGATGTTAAGGAACAAGGTTTATGTTGATTTATGAAATAATATTGGGCAATCAGAATATTATACAGATGTTATACAGACCATCTAAGTGATGTGGTTTCATCTGGAATAATATCTTCAAGAAAATGAACTTGTCTCAAGAAACATGCTGTAAAAGGGGAACAGAAAAGGGGAAAATAATTGCCATGAAGAAAGAAAAAACAGAGACACTTGGCTGAACAGAGGGTGAAGAAAAAACTGGAATTCTAACCCTTAGTGAGTAGGGACATAAGAAAAAATAGAGAAAAACTAAAGATACAATGAATCATTCCAGTCTGGGAATTTGCTTTTACAAGATGGGAAATCACTGGTTTTGCCACTTTAGACCAAAAACCAAAACATTGTGGGGCCATCAGTTGAGGCACTAGGTATCAACTTCAAAACCAATATAAGAAAATACTTTTTTCACAGATCTTTGAAGTGTAGAACATGTATTTATTCTGTAGTTCTCAAAGCCAAGATGACCTTGGGTCTGAAAACTTCCCAAGGTTCAAAGAACAGGGTGTTTCTAGATGTATTAGCAATATCCAAAGTTACAGAATTTTATGCTAAGCTAAACGGGAGAAGAGACAAGAAAAAACATGCAGGAGAATTTATGCAACCATAATTCTCTGTGATTTGGTGGAGCATTCTAGGAGGAGGCAGATTTTGTCATGTCTAAGTGTTAAACTGCTTGGCTCTTTCTGCAGAAATACCTGAATCTGGCCATCACTGGAGAAGGTTTGGCTACATTTGCCAGCCTACAGACTGGAAATTCTTTCCTTTACTCATGCTGTGAGCCTGAGACAAAGGTAAAAAACTTCAAGAGAAATTCAAGCTGTGAAGGAGAAGAAGCAAAGAATGTAGAAAAAAAAGAACATAAAACTCAGGTTAAAGAGTAAGGTAAACAAATGGAAGATGTGTTTTTAAGGCCATATCTGCAGAGAACACTGGAGGGCAGTGGTTCAGGGGTTGAGAACAGAGCAGGCCCAACAACATGGAGCTTTATCTGATCCTTAGAACAGATACTTATAAAATATTGTGCCTCATTGCAGAAACACCTGTGACACCACAGAACTCCTGGCACTGTGTGGTGCAAACCCTTGGTGAGGGTGTCACTCCTATCACCACCAGTGGGAGAAGGGAAAAGGCTGAAATAATGTAATAATGTCATGTTATTCCTGAGCATAAGGAGTGGTGTCTGCCCCATAACACAGACAAAATAAAGCTACTTTCACTCTGATTCAAATCAGCAACTCGCTGGACACTGAGGAGAAGATGCTATCCAGCACTGTTAATGCTTGGTTTTATTAAAATGGCTGAAAAGGTTTTGCTATTATTGCTTGAATTCTCATCCCAGCTGAGTGTGACCAACATGAAGTTAAACCATTTAATCAGGCAATGTCTTTCTTCTGCAAGCATCAGTGCTCCAGTAAGTGACAAAAGGCACAAAACACAACATTTTCAGGAGGAGAAAACAAGAATCTCATAGAAAAATGCTCAAAAGGAACCTAGAAGGTAAAGTTTCCAGTACCCTCTCCCCAAAAGAAACTGAATTCATTTTCCTCTTTGTATTTTTTTTTTTTAGGGTGGATCTAAGCTGTTTGCTGGAGTAAGCTTTAGCTTACTAAAAACTTTTCAGGATCTCCTATTTTAAGAATCCTGGACTTATATGCATCACATGAGCTTCAGATAATTTCATTCCTTGTGTGTGCTTGGGTGAGCAGTTATCAGTACCAGATCTGTGGCAGAATCAGAAGTTCAAAGGGGAGGTAGCTACAGAGTTACACTGCAGGAGAGCTTCCTATGTGGGCTTGAGTGCTTAAAAAGCAGACAGAACCCTTGACTTCATGCCCAGGGAAGATGAGCTATTGGGTCTGTTTGTAAAGTAATACTGGGGGAAAAAATTTCCCCCTGAACTGTGACCCTCCTTAAACTTCTTCATCTAACAAGCGGTACTTGGTGCCTCTTTGGAGTCACTGGAGCACACACAAAGCTGCCAACAGTCTGGCTGCTCTGAGAGAAAATTGTGTTTGAAATACTTCTTGGTCTTTTTCCCAGCTAATTAAAATTAAAAGAAGTGCATGGCCAGCCTGACACCTGCTTTCCTGTGTCCACACATCATCCTTGTGTACAACATGAGTGAAATGGGCAGGTTTCCAGTAACTGAGGCTCTCTGCAGAAAAATTCCTCTTTTGCAGTAACACCACTATTTACTTAAGTGTAACTTAGGAACATACTAGAAAAGGAGTTTTCCTAGTGCTGAGCTTCAGGTTACTGTGTTCTTCTGTGTGTTTGAACTTCCCCTGAAATATTCAGGAAACATCTGAATTCAGTCCTCACTAACTTGCTCGAGGGGACACTGGGAGGTTGGACTTGCTGTCCTCTGGTGCTTCCTTCTAACCCTCCCCATTCTGGGATTTTTGGACACTCTCAAAGGCACAATGAACTCTTCCTTATTTCCAGCCACTGGCTCCAGCTCATGGGTATGTGAAAGGCACAGAAACACTCTTTTCCAGCTTCCTGCAGGGAGTGATCCTCTGGGAATCATAGCTGGAGATGTGACTTCAAGGGACATGCAGCTGAATATTGGCTTGTGTTTGCCTGCACAGCAGCAAGCACAAATAGGAGCAAGGGGCGTTTGTGCAAATGGGGATGGGGGGGGGGGGGGGGGGGGGGGGAATTTCCTAAATATGGACTTAATTGTGTGTCTGTCTGTGTGTGCACAGACTCACGGCCGCAGGGACACACGGACACCGGAATCAGGGACACGCCGGTGCCGCTCTCCAGGGTGCTGCAGGCGGAGGCTCCCAACTCCTCCATCCTCTTCAGGGTTTCCCCCTTTTCTCCCCCTTGGAGACGCTTCAGGATATGAACCCCTGAGGTCCAGGTCAAACAGGGTCTGGTTTTCTATGGTCAACGTCAATTCAAGCTTTTATGAGGCAGAGAACCCACTCCACACACCTGTACACAATTTAGAGAGAATTTTATGTAACTCTTTGCCTTTTAAGAGGTTTGTGCCACAGCTCTAAAACTTACCATGCTAAAAACAAAATCATATCCATGCTTGTCCCCTTGTTAATATTTTTAACTCCTATATCACATAAATTGAGGCAAAATACTTCTTTCTTGTTTTCTTTTTCCTGAAACAAACATTTCTGTCTGTAATCTTAAGTATGTCTGACAACCTTGAACGTATGCGATATCATGATTATCAGTTGCTGTCTTCCCAAATCTGTACAAAGTCGACACTGATTCTCATCAGATATATTTTGCAGCTTGTTCTGCAGCTCGTTTCAGATCTGCCCACCTGGCTCACTGCAGCATTTGCAAGGAATAATTATTCCTACACAAAACAAACAAAAAAAACCTAAAACCAAAAAACCTAACCAACAAAAACTGCAGTGAAGATCTGCAGTTGATAGGGGTTTATTGCTAGGATGATAACTACGTGCATGCTTATGTTAAAGAGTGCTCCATCAGTTTTGCTGTGCCTAGCAGAATGGTCTCCAGATACTATGCTTATCCTTAATAAAAGAGCAGATTTGATTTTCCAGTTCGCCACCTAGCTGCTCCACAGGAGAGAGGATCAGTTTGGCTCTTAGAATTAGACCCTGAGCCCCATCTAAGCCTGTTGGGAATTTCCACTGCGTCCATTTTCATCTGATTTGAATAATTCCCAGTATGTTGGGCTTTGAGACTCAAAGGGGACACAAAACAAAAAGAGTATCATCGTTCAGGGGGAATGGAAAAGAAAAGCTTGATGATTTTGTATTAACAAGGCAGTTTAATGTAGCTGGTAGGTGAAAGCAACACCCCTCCTTGCCAGCTGTTCTGGAGGACTCTAAAGTTTGAACTGAGAAGAAACCAAGATGTTCTTAGTTCCCTGGCATTAGTGAGATCCAAGCTACCACGTGTCAACGCTTCACTGCCTACCCTGGCAGATCTAACTGTGCTTTACAACACTCCTAGAAATTCACTGCCCCAAACATAGCTGAGAGATTACACATCATTTTCTGTTAAAGGTTTGGGCATCAGTTTATTTAACTCATTTAATTTCCTCATATTTGCATCTATTAGGAATTTATTTTCACATAGTCTGGCTTGCCTTTGTCTCAGTTTGAATTTGTTCCTTTCTTTCCTCTTTCAGTGTTCCACGCTGTCAGGATGATTTGCAGTTCCATTGTCCCACTTCCACAGCATTTTCCCATCATCTTTCAGGCAACTGCCTCCCCCTTGCACTAAACCCAGCTATCCACTGCAAGGCTGGGAGTAAATAAATGTAGAAGTCCAAGGGCCTTTCACTATTTGCACTAAGAATCTGGACTTTGCCTCGAGTTTTCTTGCACAGAGAAATTAGGGCTTCATCCTGCTCTTCCCAGTCCCGTTCGCTGCCTAGAACTGCTGGTAAAACTTCACAAGAAAGAGGTGCTCTCAATACACATGGCTCTCAGAGCCACTTCTTTCCCCTGGGAGGTGACATGTCCACCTACAGCAGACACCAGGGAGAGAACCACACCTCTGAAGGAAAATCAAGCATTTTGGCCTTGCTCTCTGAGCTCTGAGGGAGCTGAACAATCAGATTCCCATCCACTGCGAATTGGCACATCCAAGTGTGCCCTCCTCTGTTTTCCTCCTCCTAGGAAATTTAGCAAGCAGGAAACAGCCCTGGCTCTAGGTGGACATGAAAGCCTCTGGGAGTGAGAGGGAAGTCATAGTCTGCCCTTTTCTCATATCCTCTCTAACACCAGCCTTGTGGCAATGGGATGGAGCAGCATTCCCCCCATTGGGAAGGGGGAAATAGGAGCTGTAGGAGCATGGGGACCACCTGCCCAGCCCCTTGGTAGCCTCCCTCTCTCTTGAGGGAACTTTGAGTTTCTGCAGGTATCTCTGTGACCCCCAGGTGAGATGAGAGCTCAATTAGAGAGGTAAATCACCCTTGGAATACAATAGAAAAGCTCCCCTTGGAAGTGGCTGCTGGGACACCACTGCTCCCTCTCCACCCAAGCTATCCATGGGGACAGGGGACCCATCCTGCCGGAGCAAACCCCAACGAGGCAGCTCCACGCCGGGAGAAGGAGCCATTTGGGACACGTGTAGCCAAAACCAAGGAGAGCCCCCAGCAAAGTCTCGCTAGAGATCACTGTGCATCTCTGGATACGGATGCGGTTTCCCATGGAATAGCCTAGCTCAAAGCTGCTGCCTCCGCCTGCGCTCCCGGGAGCGACTCCCGGTCGGTCCCTCTGCGGGAGGGGAAGTTCAGCATGAGCAAACACCCGCTTCTTCACCAGCCTTATTTTTGTTTCCTCCCAGCCAAGGGCTGAGTGCTTTGTTCTGGGGTTCTAGGAAGAGTTTAACCCCACTGCGGTTTAGAGCACTGTCAATTACTCGGCTCCCTCGCCCTCCCTCTTCTTGCAGGAGCCGCGGCCGAGGGGCGTTTGGAGCGGGTGGGGAATGGGGAGAATCGGGGGAAAAGGATGTGTTTTAATCTCAGAAGCGGCATTTTTTCCCCCTCAGGAGGCGTGTCTAGCACGTAGATCCATAAAGAGGAGAGCCGGTAATGACGGATGCTCTGTCAAACTTAAGAGGTGCCAATTACCACGGAGTCACCGGGTGCCACCACGATGCACCTGCCGAGGCTGATTGAGAGCCGGGCTCGGGAAGGCAACGCTGCCCTCACGCCTGTCCGTGCCTGGGGGGAATCTCCGCTGACAAAGCACGGAGGAGGTGAGGGTCACACTCCGGGGGTTTCCAGGACAGCGCTTCTATTTCCTTGGGAGATCACCCTTGCGAGGAAGCGAGGTGCTGGCAGGGCGGGGGATGTCCCTGCAGCGGTCCGTGACGGCCGCACGGCGCTGAGCAGTGGCACTGGGGAGCCCCCTGCAGCTGGGCACGGCCACCTCCTGCCTTCACTCCAGCCGTGCTGCTGGAGCCATCCCCGCACCTCTGTCCTGTTCTACAATGCAAGGACCCAGCCTGGGGAGTCCCCAGCACCGCCGGGGTCAGCCCAGGGCAGGGACGACGCCGCCCGCTCCCGGCTCCCGCTGTGGGAAGGGCTGAGTCGTGCTCGCAGCCGCTGAACTCTAATTAAATCTCCAGAAATCAACGCGCACAATCAAACACTCGCTGGGAGGGAAAGAATAACAATAATGATAATAATAAGGGGAAGAAGAAGAAGAAGCAGGCGTTGTGACTTTTGAGGCTGCTGATCATCCTGATTAGCGAATGTTAAAGCGTGTTAAGCGCCAAGGGCTCAGAGACAAGCCGTGGGAGGTGCAGGGGCGGCCGGGGCTGAGGCTCTGTCTGGCAAAGGAAGGGACACCCAGACTGTGGAGGTGGCTGTCCCTGCCCTGGCACTTGAAGTGAAGACAGCAATCAATCCCGTGGGGCTGCAGCATGCTTATGGCACTCTTCCCACCTCCCGATACCAAATGTCATCTGAATTGTCTCGATAGGCTTCTTCCAACTCTGCTGGGAAGTCCAGGCAAAATTTTCTGTGAAACTGAGAAACCAAGGGGCAGAAGTCAGGTCCCAGGTGCCTTGATTTTCCTGAACAGCTATAAGTAATCCAGCCCTTAAATCATGTGAAAGTGCTTTCAGGTAGAGAAACACAGCCTTGTTTACTGCACCTACACTGTACTTGTATTACTACCTCCAAAATTCAGAGCTCTCCATCTCCAAATTTAATTGGTAGTAAGGAACATAAAAGATCATTTCGTTCCAACCCCACTGCTATGGGCAGGGACATCTTCCACTAGAAGAGATTGCTCAAAGCCCCATCCAGCCTGGCTTTGTACCCTTCCAGACAGTAGCTCTACCCTGAAGGCATATCACCCTTTTTGGGGTAAATCTACCCCTAAGACCCTTCCAGGAGCAACAGCTACATGTACGTGAGTCGTGTAGACAGCTCTCTTCCTGCAGCTCTCTTCTTGAGCCCAGGAAATATCTGGATGAGTAGAGGTTGGAGTGGAGAGGGAGGGAGTGTTTGGGCTGTAGCTCCTTCAGCCTTTCAAGGCAAGAGATGGGGCAGGGGAGGCAGCAGCCAAAAGCTTGGATTATTGCCTTCATAAAGTCCACTTCTCTTTTCTGCACTTGGCACTTCCCCCCTGCTATTCTTTGGACAACAGATGAGATGGGTTCCGCTCTCTTGCCTCCCACTCCGACAGCCCTATCCCAAGGGAAAAAGCAAACTTCAGACCACAAATCAGTTCTGGTCCAGGAGAGAGGGAAATAAAAGCAAAGAAAATCTAAAGATTTTTATATCTAGATTACATCCATAGAAGTGGCAAGTTTTCTTATACAAAATGAACACTTCTTAGCCTAGTGAGTGTTAGTTAAAGAGGAATTCTTTACACCCTGTGAGAATTAACTCTTGTTCTCAGAATGTACCTGTTTTCCCTAATTTATTTGTCATTGCGCAAAGGAAACCTCTCCCTATGAAAATTTCAGGACAATAATCAGTTTAAGAAACTGAACTAGATTTAGTGTAACAACATTTTTCCACAATGTGCAGAGCCTCCGATGACTGCAATAATCTAAAAGTAAGATCTCTTTCTCTCTTTTTCCTCCCATATATTGCTTTTACACTCACAGCTATCAAGGAGTTGGGGAAAAAAGAAGAAAATAAGAAAAGAAAAAATAATCAGAAATAAAGAGGACAGTATTGCCGGGAAAGATGGGGAAAAGGTAATTGAAAAAACAAAAAAAGTGGTTCTGATGTGCAAATTGTAGATAAAGACTTGTGATGAGAAAGAGGGGAGTGCCTGATGAGGAAGACAGGAGAGTGTGTTGAGAGATAACAAGAACCAGTAATTTCTATTCAGCAAAGCCACCAAATCAGAGAGCAGTGCGATCTTATTGGAGGAGAGCCTTCAACAGCAACTAATCCTGTCATATTGAAAGAAAATTGTAAATGTTCTCCGCAGAAATTGCCTTCCCATTGCAGCTAATCGAGCCCACTCGGCGCTGGCACACATCGCACACCCCCGCACACCCTGGGGCGGGCAGCGAGCGGACCCACAGCCGCGGCACCCGGCAGGGACACACACCCGGCATGCTCACCTAGGCGCAGCTTCCCTCGCTCACCCTCATTTCCCCAGCAGCTCTGGGGAAGTGTGAATTATCACCGGGTCGCTCACGAGTCCCGGCTCAACCTGTTTTTAATTACTCCAGTTTTGTCTAAACCTTTAAGTCAGGTTCGATAGCACTATTGCTCTGTTTTTTTTAAATTTTTTTTTTTTTTTTTTTTTTTTTTTTAAGCTCAGTTTGGCTGAACCGAAGCAGCGACTCCCGAGGGTGTGCGTGTATATGTGTGTGCCTGTGGGTGTGGGAGGGCGAGAGGGAGCGAGAGACAAAAACTCCCTCAGCCCGGACAATGCCACCTCTCGTTTAATGCTCCCAACCTGTTATTCTTTCCCCGCACTATCACGGTGCCGAGCGCTCCGTGTTTCCCCCAGCCCAGCCCCTCTGGCTCCTGGTGGAAGATATGGAAGAGGAAGATAAAGCCGCTGGCTGCGGGCGCTGACGGCCGCATGCCTCTGCCGCCGCCGCCGCTCCAGCGAGCCGCTTGCAGCGGGATGAGATGCAACTCCTGCTAATTGGATCACAGGTAGGAAAGATTTGCTTTTTACTGACGTTTCCTCTCTCTCCTTTTTTTCTCTTTTTTCTTTCCATCTTCTTTTTTTTTTTTTTTTTTTGTCTTTTGTTTTTTTCCTCTTGGCTTTTCTTTCACGTCCTCTACCCTCCGCCCCTTCCTCGCCGCACCTAGGATTTCATCCGCTGCTGTCATAGGAAAGCTCCCGCCAAGGAAATAATGTCTGAGAAACGAGCTTTTGCTTCCTGGCAGAAGAAGCAGAGCAGACCATAGGGAAACTTTTGCTGAATGGGTCACGGCGAGAGGAGATTAGGCAAAGCGATTGTCCCCAGCACAGAGCCCTTGCCTGTCGAGTTTCAGTTGCGATATTAATCCCAGAACCGAGCCTGTCATGGTATAGCGGGAGAGACATGGTAGAGAAAGCTCCATACACAGGGGGTTTTATTACAAAAGCCACATTCCGACACAGGTTCATCTGCCGGGCTACCGCTCCCAAATCCCGCTGTGACATCTTTGCCGGCGACTCCTGCAAAATGTCACTGGGAGCGGGAGCGGGAGCGAAGCCGTCCCCGGGGAGCGGAGCCTGCCCGCGGTGCGCGCCCGCAGCCGGGCGGGACGGGCGGGATCGGGATCGGGATCGGGATGGGGATCCCTGCCCTGCGGGACCCGAGGGATGCGGGGATCCCTGCCCTGCTGGACCAGGGGGGATGCGGGGATCCCTGCCCTGCTGGACCAGGGGGGATGCGAGGATCCCTGCCCTGCGGGACCAGGAGGGATGCGGGGGTCCCTGCCCTGCGGGACCCGGAGGGATGAGGGGTGCCGGGCGGGAGCTGCAGCTGTAAGGGCAGCAGAATCCCCGCTGTGCCCGGGAGCAGCTCCCGCTGCCCCATCTCCCGTGTCCTGCCCGGGGAGGGGAGCGGGCTCGGAGGTGGGGAGGGTCTGGGCTTTCCCTGGCTCGTTTCCGCCCCCGCTTCCTCGTATCCTTCCCTGGGCTTCTCTCCTCTAGGCAGGGAGCAGGGTGATGCGGGAGAGGATGCTCCGGGGCCGTCTCGTCCCCCTGTCCCGGTCCCGGCCGTGCCTCCGGGTTCCCTTTCCTTTCGCGGCCGCCATGGGGTGCTTAGGGCCAGAAGGAGCGAGCTGACACTGAGAGGGAACTCAGATCAAGCTGTGGGAGAAAAATTTCCTCTAGAAACAGCCCTGGGGCATCGAGGTGCTGGTGCAGCCCCACAATAAAGCTGTATCAGAGGATCTGAAGGGACAAAGTGCTTTCTGCTTCTTCTTGGGCTAAAGCCGATCCTGGCCATCCCTCCAGCCAGGGCACTTCTCCTGGCTTTGCGGCTTCCCACCGGGCTGCCCCGTGGCTGCCCCAGCACCAGGGGGATGGGGAAAGGCGGGCTGGGAGCTCCTCTGCTCTCCCCTGCAGGGCAGCCCAGCACCAGGGCCCTGATGCCAGGTGCTCCTGGAGGATGGCTGTGCCCACTGCCAGATCCAGGGGCTTGTAGCTCATCCCCACCAGCCCAGGGGTGAGTCCTTACCCCTTTGCTGGGTGAAGAACAAGGGACAATTCCTCCCACCCCTGTAGGATTGTTTATTCTTACTGTTTTGATTTGCTAAAGTTCCTCCCAGGGCAAGGAGATGACTTTATTTCCAGCTGGAAATTCGTGTTGCAAATCTAGCCAGAATGACAGCTATTCCCATTTTTATGTGTCAACCAGTGTGTTGGCACATTGGCTTGTCCTTGTCCCTGAAGGAAGATATTCTCTTTGCAGAAGGGAAAAGGCAAGGACAAAAAAAGAAGGTCTAACCTCTGCTTGACAGCCTGTTCTTGCAGCTATTTGGGGGATAAAGCAAATCCACAAACTATAAAAAAGGATAAGGAAGGTTAATACAGGAGAGCAGAAGTATGCATGCTGTCTGCCTTTATGGTATTGCATCACTTGCAATCACAACCCCTGTCTGAATACACACCAGCTTTTATTGTGTGGTTTATGACACCAGCTGCTCTCGGTGATTCATCTATAAACCTCTCTAAGCTTAGAATACACTTGTTCCTTTCTGTAGGATCTCTTGGAGTGTAAGTTTGGTTGAACTTCCCCTCTGCAGGAGCCTGGACTGTTTGGTTTTGCACCAGGAGAGTGAGAAGTGCAGTAATCTCACTGGTTTGTTGTGCCCCACTGAGCTGCCCCCTCCATTCCCTCCCTCAGCACTCTGATTTCTGCATTGTAGTCCACTTGGGAGCAAGGCACAATATATGGGGATGGGGGGTCTAGGATGTCCCCAACTTGTTTTGGATGGGGGGCAAAATTATAAAAAGGAGAGGTCATGCTTTTCTCCCATCCAAACCCAGGATTTTGATTTTCCTCTACCCTAATGGTTGTAACTCTGCCTCTGGGCAGAGCTCAGGGAGACCTGGACCATGTGTGATCAAGGATGTCCCGAGGAGATGGAAGGCACAGCACTCTAGCTGTACCTTCATCATCCGGGATGGAGACACAGACACTGAAAGGAGGAAACAGAGGCCATCAGTTAAAAACAGAATCATAAACAAAACTTTTTTTTTTTTTTTTACCTCCTAGGTGTTCAGCCCAGTGCCCACTGCCACTTTGGTTGTCACCTCTGGGCTGAATCCCTGTGTGTGTGCCATGGTTCTCAGCTATGCAAAATGCTTGCAGCCTGTTTGGTGTCTCATTCAGAAGTCTTTTGAGGACATCTACTATGAAATCCCTCACTGTTGTTAATATAATCCCAGGAGGTTGCTCTGTCCCACTTCACTCCTGTAACCCACTCACCCGTTCACCCAGCTTTCCCTTCTCCACTAATATCATGACCTACATGCAAAAGATGTATTTTCTGGTCCTGTTTCCATAGCAATGCAGCACGGGGAACTCAGACAAGCCAGTAATAATGAAGCCAGTTCCCTTTCTGTGAAATCAGGACCTCTTTGAAAGTTGAGTTCAGTTCAAGGCGAAGCAGGGAGCCGCGGAGAGTTTTATTTCCATCCCGGAGCCCAGATCCCCGCGCCCTCTAGTGCCAGAGGCAGGCGAGGAGGAGCATCCCCGGGACCAGGGAATGTGAGGCTTCATAGCCAACTGCAGCACAGGGAGGCAAGAAAGTGGTGTGAGAAAAGGACATTCGTCCATTCTTCCCAGTGTCTGTTGCCAGTCAGATCTTCCCCCTTCTAAATCCCAAGCTGAAAAAAAGGGCAGCTAGTGTTGAGTTGATTCAACTGATCCTGGTTTGGTCACTCGCAGATTATGGTTTGGGTGGGTTAAACTGTGGAGTAAAAAGTGGGAAGAAATTGAAGCTGGGAAGCTCAGACCGTTTTTTCGGAAATTTTGTCTGACCATTTTTTCGGAAATTTTGGGTCTCTCTGGCTTTGAGCTTCACAGCTTGAAGCAACTCTCAGCTAATTCTGAGAGATTTGAAGGCACAGAAGAGGATTACTCACTTGTGAAACTGCTGTCCTGACCTCCTACTGGCTGTTTAGGTGGGTGGATAGGATAGGCAACAATAATCAGGCTAAGGACAGCTGAAGGGGTTTAGATGCAGCTCATATGATTGACAGGGATAACTTTTCCACAAGCGCTTGTAGCCTCAAATCTTAAAAAGTTAAAATTGTATGCTGGCATTTAATGTATGGTAGCATTAAATCGTGTGGTAGCATTTCAAGCCCTGTTAGATCCATCCTAGAGATTCCCATCTCTAAGAACAGGGCTGCAGAAAGAGCCAAGCACTGAGAACTCCTGTGGCTAAACGAGACTCCGCGCACACCACCTACCCATATTCTCCAGTTTCTGTATTTTGGCAAAGGTAGATTTCAGTTTTGCCAGGGTCTCCACAGCTTTTCCTATGTCAGAGCTGCCCAAAAAACACAGATCTCTACTTGCTTGTCCACATCCCACCAGCTGACTGCCAAACACCTGTGCCTAGCAGATTGCATTCCCTAGCTCTCCACATTAAATCGAGGAGGGATCCCTTGCTGACTTATCCCACCACCTTCCTACACTTCCCTGATTGAAGTGGGCAGAATTAAAAGTTGAGACCACTCCTAAAGTTGCATTAAAGGGCTGCCTCCTTTTCCCATACACCCTGATCTTGCTGCTGTGTATAAATGCTTTAGGCTGTGGAGCTGTCTCTCATTTTGGACTGCCTGTCCTGCCTTATAATCTACATTATTACCTATGTCTAAAACCATCTGTTACCCATAGGAAGAGTTATACATCAGCAGATCTTCCAAAGAATATCTCTCATATAGCACAATTTGAAGTTCCAGGAGGATAGGATAGTGTGAAGTGAGTTTCATTTCATTTCCATCAAGCACTGCCTAGAGAATGCTTGCCAATGCCACTAAGATGTGCAATGGGATTTCAGTAGTCCATGTGCCTCATGTATTTGTTTTTAAGGATATGATACAGGTTAAATGAAACCACATTTAGGGCCAGCTGCTTTGCTCAGAGTCTTCTGCATGTTTTCTCTTTGACAAGATGATTCTTTGATTCCCGTCATTCCAGTATTTCTTGAGACTCCATGGGCTAGATTTTGATCTTAATTACATTCTTTCAATTCAGGGGTGCCTCCAGTGATTTTAATCGTGTCTGCTTTATTCTGGTGCAATTGAGCTCAAAATTTGACTTTCACAGAAACATAGCAAGTATTGTAATTAGAATAGGCCAGCGTTTTGACAACTGTTCTTGGAACAGCTCTGTTTCATCAGACTCTGCTGAAAGGGAAATGCAACATGAGAATGGGCATTGGGAATAGCACGGGGCACCTCTTGTAGTGATGGCAATAAAGATCTCTGTGAGAAGTCACAACATAAATAGGCGAGAAATTCTGTAAATCAGCATTTCCCAGAATTTCCCTCAAGCTCTTAGAAAAGCTTTGAGTAAACTGTGGGCATGTGTGGATTTTCTTTGATTTTGGTTGCTTGTGTTTTACGGTTTGGTGTTTGGTTTTGTTTGGGGTTTTTTGGCTTTTTCTGAGAGAGGTATGACACAAAAATATCTCCATAGGTCTTTATTTTGAATAATTGTCAAAATTAGTGTTGCAAACCAAGGTGATAAAATAAACCTAGTGATTGAAAAGAATTTTCTTGCTTAGTGATTTCTCTGGCTCAGGATGTTCAGGTAGCCTGAATATATGAAGATGTCTTTAGTTCTGTGCAGATAGGATGATCTTCAAACATGAAGATTAGATCCTTCTCTTTTGTAATCTGTTCCACCTTCTGAGAAACAAAAATTAACAAAAATGATACATGGGGAAAAATTAAGTTTCTGATATAGACCATCGCATTTTCATAGATTCCCGAGAAATTTTCTCTCAGCTTTGCGATGAATTACTGATGTCTATTTTAAACTCATCTGTCTCACGCTCAGTCAATTAGAAAACAGAGCAGTCATATATTGAAAATTGTTCATTACTTTGTTCATGAGTAATGGCAACAAGCTTATTCCGCTATTATTTCTGAAATCCTTTAGAGCAAGCCAGTGACCACTGATTTATTAATGAAAATATTCACACATTTCAAAACTTTCATGAATGTTAGCATGAATAATTAAGAGAATTTGTGTTATTTGTTCTCATTGCTCATTATTTTCCTATTCAAAAAGGCATCAGTCATCCACTTACAGAGCATTAGAACATAATGATTACAGCTTTGGATCAGACAGGTGTTTTGTCTCATCCTCTGGAGTGTTTTTATCAATGCTGGTTACCAAAAAGGCAGGTGTAGTGAATGCTGCCCTAGATATGCGCACTGCCCTCAGGTAAAAGGTTTTATACCCATCAGCTTGGGTTTGCTCTCTACCCAGAGATCTTTTCCAAATGACAAAAAGATCTACTCACCTCCCTCCCCAGGTGAAAACCTCTTGAGATTTTAGATAAATTCACCTCTAGAGATTTTAGACAAGCTGCAGATGTACTCACTGGCCAGATAAGCAACTAATCGGGTTTTGCCGCCCAGTGAGTTCAGTACCTTAGTGATAGCATGTAGCAGGCAATTCAGTAGGTTAATTAAATATTTTCCTTGGAAAATCATATTCCAGACAACCTTTGATCTATTTAAATTAGTTGTTTTTCAGTGTTATTTTTACCTCTCTGTTATATTAAGTGAAAAGACCAACTGGAACAGCCAGTTCATTGCATAGGTGCCACTCATTTAATCCCCCATGAGAGAAGAAAGGAAAAATAAAGTAATTTCCATTTTAAGACTTCTTACTCCTCCCGTGCCAATGAAAGTTTTGGCTTGGGCTTTTCTTTTTTCTGACCACTGCTGTAATATAGCAGAATAGGGTTGTTCACTTTAATGCCATAATGAGTGGTCACAGCAGGCTTAGAATCTGGAAAGGCTTCCAAATATTTCACGCTACCTGTGACTGTTCTGCCTCAGCCAATATTAATTTCCATTAGCTGCCCAAATGTTAGGTTCTCCCAACTTAATTAACATACTATGAAATACTTTAATCCTCATTCTCTTTTTCTAAGAGCAATAATTTCAGTAAAGAAGTTCTTAAGTTCTTGGACAACTTGACTGTTAATATTTTGCTGTGCAAAAGGATCATTCATGTGTAGCTTCTGTTTTCTCTTTCTTAACCAGCTTCCAGCTTGTAATAGTAATTTACCTATTCTATCACAACTTAAATCTGTCAAAGAATTTAATAAAAAATATAAATACTTAGATATGTAGACTTGTCAAGTTGTTTTTCTTGGTCTTTTAGCTTGATGCTTCAAAGAACATATATCAGACAACATTTTTTTTAAAAAATCTATGATTCTTTTTTATCCTCTCCTATATGTAAATCTAGTTTTTGTTAGTTTCAGTCAATTAAGGTGGAAGTAGAATGAGGCTTTTCAGTATATCATACCTAAGATTAATCCTGTGCCTGTCCTAAAGATAGGAATGCTTGTTGCTACCCTCCTGTCCTTCTGCAGCGTATCTGACTCCAGCAACAACTTGCATATTTTTGCTATCAGCACAGCCACTTCAATTTCAAATGCTTTCCAAACCCTTGCATATATAGCCATGAGGTCCTTTTTATATGCTGCTGTTTTGTTTATCAATTTGTTCCAATGTTTCCCCTTTCAGAGTTTCACATTCTGACAGCTCATGTGCTTTCTTGTCTTGAAAAAAAAAATAGGTCTAACATGGATATCAGCACAGCATCATTTGCAGAGAAGATTTAACAAAAAAAATAATTCAGTACCTCTGCAAAGTCCTGTTCCTCATGAATTATTCCAAATAATTCATGGCGAAAAAGTGACATGTACTATTTGTGAAAAGTGTCATTTTCACAAATAGTCCCTTGATGTGCAGAAGGTCCTGCTGCTTCCCTCCTGAACTGGGTGAATTTAAGAGCTTTGAGAAATGTCCTGCAGTTCCCCTCTCTGCACACACCCCACCAGCTCTTGTCAGTTTGTGCATCCTCGGTCCTCTTCATTTACAGCTGACATTTTGTTTGTGTTTTATTTTAACTCCCTCCCTTAGCCATGGGCTTCACCAGACATGAAGTGTCATTTCCACAAATGTGGTTGCTTGGCTCAAGCATTTTTTGGACCTTCACATTTCTCGGACCTTCACATTTCTCAATAACTTTTTTCCTGTCTTACCTTCCAGTTTGCTTTCCACATGACATTACTGAATTAGAAACTGTCTGTTGTTTTGAATCCATGGATTTTACTTTCTCTTTGGTTCTATTTTATTTTTAATTTCATTTACTTCTGCCTTCAGTACTTTTTAAGCAGTTCACTAATCATAAGCAGTTTGTCTTGGGCTCTTAATGCAGTAATAAGTTTATTATTTTTCAGTATTTTCACTGTATCATGTCTTCAGCAATTTAGTTAAGAGCACCTGCTCTTATGTTCTTCACTTATTCTAAAAATCACTTAGGAATTGGTGGGTTTTTTTGATTTATTTGTACCAATTGACTTACCAACACACAGGTGGGTGGACTCACTGATGGTTACAATTTTATTAGACTTTCATACCATTTTATTAGCATTTCATACCCCTTTGATCTCTCTCCATAACAACCCTTTGAATGCCCCAGACATTTCCTGGAATAAGGGTGCTAGTGCTTTGTGCAAGCATCAGGCTTGAAGCAGCGAGGATATTTTTTCACTTAGCACACTGGACTGAGACCAGGCTGATCACAGATAAGCTCCTGACCACACCACCCACCTGCTGCATGATTTTTGACACATTCCTGTGGCCTGACACAAAGCCTGCTGAGGACACAGACCAACTCTTGTTACCTTGGGTAGGCTTTGGCTTGGCATCCTGAGGCAGGGACAGTAATTCTTCCTGGTCCCATGACGGGGTTGTAGGGATTTGCTTCCCGCAGATTGTCAGATAGTGAAGTTCAGCTTTGGTGCTGCCAAATGAAAAAAAAGGAACAGACTCCATACGGAGGGCTTTTCTTTGCACTGGAGTGTTGGAAAATTGAGCCTTTAGGAGATGCTTAGTGGGAAAGTTTGTGTTCAGGAAAGGAGGAGAAGCAAAAATGTTCAGTGTCCCTCCAACAAAAAGGTACTGAAGCTGCAGCTGCTGCAGATCTTGGTGAGAAGTGAAAGAGAGCTGTTTTCTCTGCTGTTGCTTTTCCAGGCTCAATCTGATCCCCTGATCCATTACTGGCCTCTTTCACCCACATAATTTCACTTTTCTAGCAGTGTATATTCAGCTGATGAAAGCTGTCAGAGCATGAATGACAGGAAAGGAGAGGCTACCACCAAAGTGCTATATTTAACCTGGCAATGTCATGCCTTCTCAGTATGACCTTGAGCCCTAACACTGAGAAACTAAACAGGGAATCTTGGTTGTGGAGCCTCTTCCTTTAGCCAAACATAGAAGGCTCTTAAATATGAAGAAAAGTGGGAAAGAAGTAAGGTGAAATAAGTTACCCTTCTGTTTTTGACATCTGTGATAGCCAGCACACTCAACTGCCACTAGAAGGATACATGAAGGGCTCACTGTTAAATTCTCATTAAAAATGTCTTTTTGATGTCTGCTAGTCATTTCCACAATCTGATCCACTGAGAGTAAATGTAGGGATTTTTACTGAAAGGTTTTGACATCAGAAGCAGTTTCCTGAAAGAAATATCCTACTGTTATTAATTATTTTGCTATGTGCTTCAGTAAAGGGGAAAAATCCCAAAAGTACACAATTGGGAAAAAAAAGTAAGGAAAGAAAAAAGCAAGCAGCTGAACAAAAGCTTTTGTTATGTTTTGTCTGAAGAAAGCCTGTAACTATCTCTCTCTATTTCTTTAGCAAAGAGTGAGACTATTTATCTCCTACTTTGAAGCAAAGGGAAATGCAAAATATCAGGTTTAAAAAAGCCCAGGTAAGTCAGGCACTGCCATCCTTTCTGAATGACAGATTTGACAATTAATATTCCACATTATTGTCTTCAATTCCTCTTAAAAATCAAAGTAGGGTGTGGAAATGACACATAGCTAAAAAGACGAGGAGTCATTTTCTTGTTAGTACTTTCAGAAAGTAGTGACAAAGGCTGCATTCCTGGTTTCACCACAGGTTGCTGACATGGCCTTGGACAAGCTCAGTAACCTCCTGTACCTCAGCTTCTAACCTGGAAATAGTATAAAATAACATTTTCATTCCCACAAGCTTTGTCTGCTCTTCCTGTTTAGATTTTTAAAGTGTTTGGCAGCATTTCTGGAACAGTCAGCACTAAACTTGCCCTTAAACATACCTAAATTTGGGCATCCATAGAAAGAAATGAATGATAAATTGTCTTTCAAATATTCAGTTGCTTTTTATTCCATCTGCAAATTATCCAATAGGCCTTTGGAGAATAAGTGCCTTTCTACTGATCCCTGGTGCTGCTGGCACAGGCAGATACACATGGAATGGCATCCCAGTTTATGCTGGGGTGGTGGTACCACTGTGTGCCTGTTCCCTTTGCTGCCACACACTTCTGAGAGAGAAATGTAGGAATTCTGGCTTAGGGAGAGTTGCTTTTGCAGCCAGAATCACCAGGTGATCCCTCTTCTTTGGAGAATGCTCCGCCTGCTTTATTTTTTCTGCTCACCAGAAATTTTTTGTCCTTCTTGGCCAGGTTCTAACTAAAACTACTACAAGACACTTTGGAAGGTTTCCCTGAGAGAAAGGCAGGTGCAAAGCTGCAGAGAGAAAGCACTTAGCCCCACAAACCAGCAGCAGGATTTATCTACTTTGAGGATGCAGTGGCAGCCCAGATATCAAATGTGCTGCTCTTCAGGGGGAGTGTGGTGGTGTTCACAGGGGTTCTTGGATGAGGGAAGAGATGAGAATGTTGACTCCATGTTTCAGAAGGCTGATTTATTTTTTTATTATATATATTACATTAAAACTATACTAAAAGAATAGAAGAAAGGATTTCATCAGACAGCTAGCTAAGAATAGAAAAAGAAGAATGATAACAAAGGTTTGTGGCTTGGACTCTCAGTCCGAGCCAGCTGACTGTGATTGGCCATTAATTAGAAACAACCAACATGGGCCAATCACAGATCCATCTGTTGCATTCCACAGCAGCAGATAATCATTGTTTACATTTTGTTCCTGAGGCCTCTCAGCTTCTCAGGAGGAAAAATCCTAAGGAAAGGATTTTTCATAAAAGATGTCTGTGACAGGAGAGTCATTGGCTCTGGCTGCTGTGGACAAAAGGTGAAGTTTCTAAACAGTCAGTCCCACTGCAGACTGTCTGAATCACCTTTTCCTGGGGCACAGGCAGGCTGGGCACTCTCTCTCAAAGGGGATCTTCTGGCCATCAGCATGTTCTGTGATGCTATGACTTGAATGAGAATGAGCCCCTTGCCCTCTCTGCACCTTTCTCTTCTCCACTGTTTAAGAGTGGGAACACCAAGTTTCCTCAGTGAAGGTAAGTGGACAGGACCAGCTGAAGGTGCCTTGAATTTTGTGCTAAGGATGACAGCATAACAAATACCTACAGCAAAGGAAAAATGCATCCTCTGCATTTTCTGATATTCTTTGGATATGTTCAGGTTGAGTCAGCTGGGAGGCTCAGCGACTTCAGATTGCACACCTTAGCAGGTGAAAAGTTCTCAATTTCACTTTCATTCCAGTTTGAGTAGATGGAACAAACAAAAAGGTCTTCAGCCCTTTCCTTCAAGGCATGAGGAAGCTGTGGTTAAACATATTTCTTAACCCTCTGGCAGTGGTGTTAATGCAATACAGCAAAAAGAACAAGGAAAAAAAGTCCAGGAGAGCTCTCATTTAAAAAAAAACGATTTCTTTAATAGTTTACTTATTTCACAAGAATAGCTCCAGATCAACATTTTATTTATTGTACATTATTGCTTCTTTAACAAAGGAACAAAACTAAAAGCACAACAACGAGAAAAGAAGAAATTTTTTTGCAACTGAATACATAGAGATGATAACTTAATAAAGGGGAATCACTTGCTTATTTGGAAGATCTACTAATTAGGGATCACAGCAACATATTTTTATTGTGCTAACACCCTCATCTCTCCAACCTGTGCTCTGCCATGAAGCCAGTTCCTGCACTGCAGCCTAAAGGAGTAATTATCACCCTTTCCTGGGTAATAACTAGTTTTGTAGAGGCCACCTAGAAGCCTCCTGTGGTCGTCATGCCAACTCTCTCCCCCAGTCTTCTTTAACTTTCTTCTTTAACAGGTGGGCTTTGGGGGGGGTTCAGGCTGTGCACAGCCCAGCTGCTTTCACAGCATGCTGGACACAGGAAGGGCGCACAGCATCACCGAGCCAGCACAGACACAGGGATTGTAAAGGCTGCTGTCTCTTGCTCAGCCTGTGTTCCCTGCCATGATGTGAGAGGATTAGCGTGGGTGCTGAGTGCCAGGGCTCTTGCTGCTCTGCAGCGAGCCGCCCTGGGTGCTCAGAGGGAGCCTAATGCAGCCCTGTCAGCCGGCAGCACGTTCTGTTCCCCCTGACACCAGGGCTGGACAAGCTGCGGCTCGGTGGGTGTTTATGGACATGAAAGCAGGAGGAGAGGTGCTAAAAGACAGCAACTCAGATGTACTCTGCTCTGGTAGGAGCCAAGGTGTGTTTCCAGCCACCCCTCAGTGCTGCTAAGATGTGAGTTCTTTTCAGAGGTGGAATCGATTAGCCAGAAAGTGAGAACATCACTGTCTTTGCTTTAAAGTGGTGGGCATGTCTCAGCAGGGAAAAGGGAGGAGGACTGCATGTTGTCTGATCTCCCACCATTCCTTAAACTCTGAATTGAATTGCACAGTGAGGAAAATGAGAGTTGATCTTTGCTTAGATAAGCATTCTCAAGTAAATTAACAAAACAATGACAGAGCTATTTGTGTTCCTGTAGGAAATTGTCGTTTGGGCTAGGATGCATCCTGCAGGCTGAATGGTGCAGGAGCAGAACCAGCTCCCTCAGCTCAGGAATACCTGGGATTTGGTACAATACCTATTTTTTTCTTTTGCTGCTTGCTGAAATGACTACTTACAGTCCCTCAAGGCTAAAAGAAAAAAAATTCTGTAAGAACCCCTCCACAGCAGGTACATGCAGTTGCTCTTATCACTATTTATACATAGATGATTATGTTATCTTCCACAGTGAGGAATGAAAGGATTAATTGGAGAAATAATCTGAAAATCAAACACTTCTTTCCTTTATGGATAGATTTTGCCAAAGCTGTGCCACGTTTATTTTGAATAATCTGTTATTACTCTAATTAAACATCTAGCTGAAGAGAGCAACATTTTTACAAAAACAAGTTAAAGATTTATTATTATATGGAAAGCAGTGCCCTGTTTTGGACTGGGAGAAGAGAAAGGAAACTTTCTCTCTTTGGTCTTCATCCAGCAGGTTGAAAACAGAGAACTCTTCAGTTGAGTTCCCTTTTTACTCCTCCACCCTCCATACTCCTCTTCCTTCCAACATGCACTTCTCATCCCTCTTTTCAAAGACACAGCCTTGTCAGTCACGAAATGACTTTGTCTGCTGTTTGAGTCTTTGAGTCAATGAGTTATGCTCACCTAACCAGCCCCATTCACACAGAGAGCTGCTGATTTTCTTGGTTTTGCACATTCACTGCAGGATCACATTGCTGTTTTGAGCAGTTTGCAGTCTGTCCCTTCTGTGGGGTTGTCTGACTGTTATCTCTGCCCTCTCAGCCTAAGGAAGAGAGGGCAGGACACAAAAAAAGTGTTAGGCTTGTGAGAGAAATTGTGTCTTCCCAACAGCCTCCAAGAGGGCTGTGTGAGGATGGGCTTTTCTGAGCACAGACATCCCCTCAGTCTGGGGCTCATCAGTCACTGGTCTCATCAGACAGCTGATGCTTTCTTTTGCTTTCAGATCACTGAAAATAAAATGACCTATGCTGAACAATCTGTTAATTGTCATTAATTTGTCCACTGGATTTTTCCCCCCTATATTTTAAATTGTACATCTGCAAGTGTGCTGGCTAAGCTTCACAGTCTTGATTAATAGTTTCAATTATTATGTCAAGGCCAAGACATTCTTTAAAGCTTTTCACATTCAGTATTGAGAACTTGGTACTTTTTGTGTGTGACTGCTCACTTAACACATATGAACCAGCTTCCCACCTCTAAATGAATGGCCTGATATCTGGAGGAAGGAGCTGAAGGTGCTCTGGACAGGCTGGACAAGAGCTGCTCCCTTGTGCTCTAGGAAGGGCTCCAGCTGAAGGGAGAGATGGCAAACCAGAAATATCTTAGAGAAAGGACAAACCTAAAGTCATGGGCTGTTCAGCAGGGGTTGTATTTATTGTTCCTTTCCCCACATCAGATAATTATTGCAAATCACTGGTGGCTGAATACATACCTCAGCCTGTTCTTGATCACACCTTGCAGGAGGATCTTTTGGTTCAATACCTGTGAACATAACACTGATCTGTTATGGTTTAAAATTATTCTGCATCATCCACTTGTCTTTTTAAAGGCAAGTGCCTTTAAAGAGATATTAAACTGCAGGTCTATATGGTGGGTAGCAGCAGAAACTCCCTTTGGGCACATTTTCCTTGAGTACACCAGGACTGCATCCACACCAAGACAGAAACTCTGCTGCATTTCCTCCATCCTGGAAGAGGCACAGAGTTCAGTCCACTCCAAAAGTGCAAACTTGTGTGTCCCAAGGAAAATGTGTGATCTTAAAACAGACTTGCCTTCCCTGGGAAGTTAATTTTTGTCTCATGGTCTCCTTCACTTCAGCATTGGCTGCTCCATCATCCGCTTTCTTGAAAACTTTGCAAAAACTTGCACAGCAAACAAAGGTGTCAGCCTGTTTTTTTAAGATTTTCGAAGCTTCCTGATATTGACATTCTTGTAGTGAACTTTCTTACACACTTTCTGTAAATAACTCATTGTTTTGCATTCTTTTATGGAGGAAGAGAGAGTTGATGGACTGTTGGTCTGTCCAGTGTCATTGGAGAGGTGGCACTGTCACACTCCAATCTACTGTCACTTTTGGAATACTATAAATGTTAGAGTCAGAAAATAAACTTCTTTTTTCTTTCACTTTGAGAAAAGCAGTGTGTGCTTGTGTTTTTTCATGTCCTATAGTGACACAAAGGTATTCCTGTCTTATGACATTTCTGCTGCTTTAGCACTGCCTTTTTTATACTACCTTCAGCTCATTTTAGGATTGAGGCAACTGCTCTTTTATTTGCTTTGGGCTGTATTTCACCACTGAAACACCCCAGAAATGTTTGTCACATCAACTGCTCCATGCTGTGAGTGATAGTCCCTGGATCTGGCACAAAATGTTAAAGGAATGAAATAGTATCTAGTCTGAGCAAAGACTGCAAAATCTTTCATTAGCTCTTCACCCACATTTGTTAGCATCTCCTCTTTTACACAGAAAACCTGTTCACACATGCTGAAAATACAGGGCAGCATATTTGAAAATATTTGCAAAGTATATTTTGCTCAGTGACTTTCTTACTGTTAAGCAGCAGAATATAGACAGCTGCTGAACTAAGAAATGCAATGCACTTTTAAGAAGTATTGGTCAATCATGTGGAAATAGACATCACTCTCAAGTAGGATTAAAATTACTAGTGGTATCTATGATTAAAATTACTAGTGGTATCAGACCTCATGTGCCTGATTTTGCATTGATTACTGAGGTATCCTTCTACTTAATAAAAGGCTGTTGATTATTGAGGAAATTGATTTTCAAAGAATTAAATATAGCTATTATATTATTTTATATTGGATTTAAAGTGAATAATAGTATTATTTATTTAATACATAATTTATTATAATTTATATATATATATAATATATATGTGTGTGTATAAATATATATATATATATATATATATATATAAAAATATAAATAAATAAAAGTCAACTTGTGATTGCTGTAGTCTTGAATAGGGGCATTAGTGATGTCTGCCTACTTGGAAGTTCTTATGTATCAAAAATGTCTCAGAGCCATTAAAAAATGCCCAAAAAGGGCATGGGAGTCTCACAGGGCCCCAGGGACCTGTAAATAGACAGCCAAGTGTGATAAGTGGCAGGGTTAGATAAATTCTATTTGAGACGTCACTTCTAAAGAGTCTGTTCTTCATTTGTTGCACTTTGTTAGCAAAGCAGAGCTTCTAGAAATCTATTTCAATGCATCAGAGTAAACAAAGGCAGCAGGAAGAATAAATGTGTTCTGTCTAGTCTCATGCTGATGCCAAGGGGCCAGAACCCAGATGTCCTGACCCTGAGTTCAGCACCATGCTCTTATTATTGGGCTATAATTTTACATGGCGCTTTCTTTCTTTTTTCCTTTTATTTTTTTCTTTCCCCCAGGGTGTTGGGGGGTGGTGGTACATTGTATTTGTTCACATCAGCCAAGACTGAAGCAAAAATATTATGTATAATTACAGAGCCAGGCAGGCTCATACGTCACCCATCAGCATTGTCTAATGGCTGGTATTATTCTCTGTTCTTACTCACCCTCTGTCACTGCTGCCTCTCTTCCCACCTCGAAGGCTGAACTCCTCCTTCCTCTGACAGGATGTACAATAGCCAGAGCAGCATAAATCAAAGGCTAGAATCAGGAGAATTAGAACAGATTGGAAGTGCCAGTTCCTCAAGAAGGAAGAGAAGGAAACAAGGCAGCAGGAGATCAGAAGAGTGATTGCAGCTTCATTACAAGGGCTGCTCTACCATCACTACAGGTTATTGCCTGTCACAAACTGTTTTTATTTCCCAGCTCCTGACTGGTGGAGATCTTGATCTGAAATAAAATACCAGCCATCCGCTTATTTTATAAATCTCCTAGCTGTGATCACATTTAATATTTACTTGCCAACACTTTTTTCAAGTAAAATCTGATTTTATACTTTTGGTATCTTTATTGTAGAGCAGCAGCAGAGAGGTTGAGAATTACAGAGGGGCTTTTACAGGTCCATGCTGCAGTGGGACTGAGAGGGAATGAACTCAGGCAGATCAAAAGGCAGGATAAACTGTGATAGGGTTTCCATGCAGTGTCAACAATATAAACTGCTTCCTTAATCAGGTCTGGACATTAATCATACAAGTGGTCAAAATACTGCAATACTGAATTTTTAAAACTTTCTTTCATTAATTTATTTACTAGTTAAAAGAAAAAAAAAAAAAAAAAGAAGAAGAAAAAACAACCAAGGAACCATCCAAAAATAATCTTATTCCAAGAAATTCTGTAACACCAGGTTGAAACCTGAGGATTTCAGCAGCATGTCATTGGGGCTTTCAGGTTTCAAGAGAGCAGTAAAAAAATGTCTGGAGCAGAAAGAGGTAAAGACAGTTTCTCCCCTTAATTCTGGACCTTTCTTTGCTAAGAGTGTGTGTTGAGAGCAGATCACCATACTGACTTTTCCATGGGGGTAAAGCCATAAAGAAATTTTTTTTATTCTAAGATTTATGTGTAAAACAATAACTGATTTTTTTTTTTTTTAACAACATCTGTAATTGTTAGACCTGCTATTTACAGCCAGCACAGTATGCCCAGGTTTGCTTTATAGAAGTTGTGTTTGGAGGTAACTTGAGCCCCATTTGCAGCTTTGCTCACAAACTCATGGGCTGGCTTATCCTTCCTGACAGCCAAGTGCTTGGAGTTGTACTTTTTGGGTGGCTGCCATCTCTAAAGCAGCCTCTGTGTTTTTAGTTTGAGGCAGAGTGAGTGCCCTTCTTTCTCCTGCTGACACTTTGGACACTGTCACTCTCACAAGTGGTCCCTCAGAAGAAGTTGGGAGATTTGGATGAGTAACTGGCATTTACTGCAGGATTTAAGTGCTGAGCTGGGAATGAGGAGCTCTCATTGACTGTCTCCAAACAGTGAAGGAGAGATCCAGGTCTGATTTCCCACCTGTGTGCTGCAATTCTGCACAGGAAGGCTGCCAGTGGCACGGCACAGGAACTGTTATTTCTGAAACATGCAGGATGGAAGGGCACCTGTACAAGCATGAGAAAATCTGCAGGGATTCAAGGTGGGCTCACTGTAAGAGCTGGCAATGAGCAGTCTGGTTGGGTTATAGTTATGCTCTGACACTGCACTTTAATGCTGAAGTTTTGTGCCCCAGTCCCATTAGTCAGGATCATTGACTGGATAATTGTCCTGAACTGACCTGGCCAAAGTGAAGTCTCATTGCCATAACAGGAGGAAAAAAAAAAAAAACACCAGGTTTGCTTCATGAACCTGTTTCTCACCTGAGATGTATTTTCAGTGTCTACATGGAATTGAAGAGTTAGATTTCAGCTATGCTTCTCTCTATTGAAAGTCCAGATGTAGAATGAAGTATTACCATTTTAGTGATTTTTTTACCCTTTCTCTTAACATTCCTTAATTAATTTTTAAGACTCTGAGCTGACACAATATTTGCAAGGAGCTTTCCATTTCTGACTGAGTCTTCTTTCTAAACAGTCTTGCTCTTTCATTTTCAGTCTTTATAGTATTTCTTTATGTGTTGAACTTCCTTATTAGTATGTATATTATAGAATTAATGCTGTCTCTAATGAAAACCAGTATTTTAGAGCAGAGAGGGTTTATTTCTTTTCAGATTCAGTAATTTCCTATGCTTAAGAACAAGAAAAGACCTATTGGGAAAGGAAGATAAAAAAAAAGAACAGCTCCAACTGTCAGTACCTGCCATTTATTTGTAATAAAAAGCAATGACTGCCAAAAATTATAGAAGCTCAAGAAAGTTATTGCTTTAAAAAATTTATTAAAGAAGTTTCCTCAGTAAAATATTTGACTTTCTATTAGCTAAAATTCTAGTGGAAAACATCAGCCTAGATTAAAAAGAAACAAACAACAAAAACAACTAATTCCTTCATTAGAAATGGAAAAAAAAAGAAATGCAAATCTATATTCTCAGGTTTCCGCAACTTGTTGAAACTATTTGCCTTCAATTACTTTCATTTTAAAACAAAGCTTTAAAAACTTTGCTGAATGTTTTGGTTAATATTGTTTTGAGGGATCAAAGTACCAGCTCAGCAATGTGCAAGGTGTATGTGAAGAAACCAAATACAATGACAAATCCAATTAGTGGAGAAAAGGAGAATGAGGAGATATAAGCCAGAGGAGACAATGGTAATTTGTTTTATAAAAATATACTTTTTACTACAGTGACGTAGCCCACTACAAAATAAGTTTATGACCTTAAAATTTGTTATTTTTCTACAGGAGAATAGAACATGCCTCTGGTTTGATTGGATCCATTTAAATTTTGAAATTTTTTTTATTGATTGGTTTTAGTTGGTTTTTATTTTTCTTTTTTGTGACTAGGCCACTAGGAGCATTTCTTAGAACTGACTTCATTTGCTACTTTGAACAGAAATACTTTTTTTTGTGCCTGCTGTGGGCTCTGCATATGTTTGAGCAAAGTAGGCAAAGAGCAAGTTAGATATGAGTTTGAAAGCAACCCTTGTTCCATATTTTCCTGTTGAAAGTCCTGTAGGATGATTGCCTTTTTATCAATATCACCATAAAACATCAGTGCTTGTTTGGGATGAAATGAGATCACAGTTTGTGGCAGGGCTTTGATTTCCAGGCAATTCCTTCAAATTGTCACCTGGTTCAGTTTCTTTTACCACATGGAGACTTGGAGGAGCCTGGGAAATTCATGGACAGGACAGACCATAGCACTGGAGAAAATAACACTGAGGAAACCCTTTTTTGGCTAGATATTTTTAAAAAATTCCACCTCAGTAAAATTATCTAGCTTACACAGTTTCTTAAACATGATTCCAAACCAATTATTTAGGCCTCTCTGTTCTGAGCTAAAGTGAGCACTAATGTGTGTCTTATCTTTATTGTATAAAAAATATACAGGAAAATAAATACAAAACATCACAATAGTTCCCAATATTTGCTCCATGGAGAATGTAATTTAAAGATGAAGGGATGGATTTAGAAGACAATTTGAGATAACCACTGTACCCTTGCAGCAAAGCACAGACAGATCAGTTGACTGAGAAATGAACAGTGTTAGCAAACAAAGATAGTTGTTTTAGATAAATAGATTGGGGATGGATACATCCCACTGCTCTAAGCCAAACTCTTGTTTGTCTCTTAAACTCAGTTTGGCTGTCAGTCATTTCTTCTCCAGCTGTCTTCCTCCTTACCCATTTTTCTTAAACTGGATTACATTTTTGGCTGGGGTTCGCAAAGAGTTTGAATATGTTACCTAATTCACTGGTTTTGGGATTTTTTCTTTTTTATTTTCTGGGAGGTTTTGTCTGGGTTTTTTGTTTGTTTGTTTAGGGTTTTTTTTTTGTTTGTTTGTTTTTTGTTTGATTTTGTTTGATTGGTTTGTTTGGTTTTTTTTCTGTTATATTTCTGGCGTATGATCCTTTCCCATTCATCCTTTTCATGTTTCAGGAGCTTGTTTTAATACTCATACACAGGGATTTTCCTGGTTTTTTTCCTGCCTCTGCTTTCTCTTTTCCACCTCCCCACCTGATATCTAATTCCCTGTATGTTCATCTGTAGAGACATTTGCAGAGTAAATGAGATGGCACAATCTTCTCCTCCCATCCTTTGCAGGCTCTCAGTGTCACAGAGGGAATTCTAAAACCGACTAAAGTAGCTGGAATTTGGTTCACAAATGCAGGGCTTGATTTTTATTTTACTTTTAATGCATTCTCTAGAAGGTACAGTACCAACTTAATTTTCATTTTCTGCCTCTCTTTTATTCTACCAGCGTGGAGGGCTTTGGGATTCCAGCTCCTGTCACACAGGGTGATTGAAAGAGATCTATCCCAGGATAATTTATAACTTGCCTGCCAGATTGGTGCATTTTACTGTGAGTTTCCATTATATCCATTGGTAGATGCTGGCAGAAAAGAGCCCAGCCTCAAACCCACTGGTATTTCTCATTTCCACAGCGCTTGGAGCAGGTTCGCCCCAGCCACGCTGCAGTGTCAGAGCCCTTGCATTTGTATTTCTTTTGAAAATATCTGGATACAAGAAGAAGGTAGGAGCAGTGTCTCCTCCATGCTGCCAGCTACCAGTAACAGTAATTATTTGCGAGGCAGCAGATAAAGAGCAGACAAACAGCCTCTGCCTGCCTGCCCCCAGCACCCTCACACCTGCACTGTCACCTACCAGCAGTGCCCTCAAATTCAATAACACCAGGAACACTAAATTAGGAGAGACTGGCAATTGCAGAGAGACTTCAAAGGCCTCCTGCATGAAGCACCTAATAAAGAGCCCTGAAGGGCAGCCTGTGCCTGGGGCAGACATGAGAGCCCACATGTGTCTGCTTCACTTGTGCCATGCTGCCTTAGCGGAGCTCTGGAGCCCAGGGTGCCTCCAGAACCCTGGATATAAAACACACACCTGTTTGTGTGTGCCTCTCTGAGCATCTCTGTCACCTGGCTGCTCACATTGTGCCCCAGCAGAGCAGGCAGAGGGTGGGTTTTGTCTCAGTCACAGCCCCTTGATATTAAAAAAAGCATCTTTCAGCTGCAAAGATGGAAAATAAATTATTCTCAAAACCCAGGCTGCTTTGGAAATAAAAACAAAAAGACAGTTCTGTTCTTTATAATTTTAACAATTGCAATTTTCTTTTTTTTTCCTACACTAGAAGATAATTTATAGACATATTTATAAACAAAGACAGCAAAAAAAAACACAAAGAAACCATCTTATTCTTTTATCTTTCTCCTTCTAACTACTATTATTATTATCTTCTTATTTTCATATCTTATTTTCATATCTGCGTGGATTTCCTTGAAGTGTTACTGAAAAAGCTCCTGAAAGACTTTGAAGAAGTAAAATCTTTAATTAGAAAGCCCTGCTTGCTGCTCCAACTCAGTAGCATTCTTCAGAAGGAGACTTTTCCTTGTTAGTGCTGATGTTTGAATAGAAATCTTTTTGTCATGTATGGCTGCTTGCAGCTGGCATCCTTTTATCCAGGAACAAGTCTTATACTTTACCCTGAAACTGCTTAGAAAGTAGTTCTGTCTTTTAATTGGAAAAGGGAAAGAGCTCACAAGAAAACTGGAGTTTGTGGGCAATATGAAAAGCCACACAGAATTACAGGAAGCCTTCAGCTGAGGAGAACAGCTTTGAGCTGTGTTGGGAAATTACCTGGCAACTGGTAAATATCACTTCTGTATGACACATTATTCTGCTTTTATTAAAGCAAGAAGTCTGGAAAATTACTTAAAGTCTGGGATAGCAAAAAGCCCCAAAAAAGTAAGGATAACCAAAATATCTTTAAAGAGTCTCTTTCTCCAGGGTATTACCATGAGGATGCTTACTGTCAATTACCACCTGCTTTCTGACAAGATGCAAACTATTTCTTGGTATTAGTTAACTGGTTCTGTGCATTGCAGTTCTTCAAAGAATTAAGAAGAAATAGCAGAAGCAATTGATATCTGCTCTGATTTTTATGTTGGTGCACGCTGACCTGAGTTAAATTAAATTTTTTTTCATTATTTTGTGTACTTTACTGGGCTGTTCTATCCAGTTACCTCTGATATACACAGCAGCCTGTTCCAAAAATACCATATTTCTTGTGAGCTTCAGTAGTAAGAGAGATAATCAGATTTCATTCCATTTACCTGGGAAAGATCCGTTCTTCTAAAGCAATGTTTCAACTGGTCCAAAGAGCAATCATAATTTTCTGAAAGCAAAAAGTAATAAACTCCTCATCTTCCAGGGTTTTATTCTGCTGCTGGTGGTTTTTTTCTTTTTGTCCTGCAACACATCACAGCCCTTTAATGTAATTTTGTTTTCTTCATTTTAATCAGTTTATCCTTTAACTAAAAGATTTCTCTGCCTGCCTCTCTTTCCCCTTTAGCTTTTAGACAAAATTATTACAGAGCAGAAAAACCAAAAGAAAAACAGACCAAGCCAAAATGTTGGATCTCTAAGCAAGACCATCTCAAAATGAGAACATCCTGCTGGAGATATTTCTGTTTCGAAAGAGCAACTTTCCTTTAAGATAAATGTCTGATTTTTTGTTTAGTTTGGTCAGTGTCAGTGACAGGAGAAGAGATCATACACTGTATATCCATTTTTCATGTAATGTATGGTGTAGTAAGCAGCATTTGAGCTTTATTGGGTGGTACTGCTGCCCCTCAGATTGTTCTCTCTCTTTGGTCAGTGCTCTTTCTCTTTGTGACCTGTCATGAGTGATGTGTAGCAGACTTACAGAATTTAGGAGCTTTCAGATATTGGCAAAGCAGAGTGTCTCCCTGAAGATTATCTAATTTCCTGAGTTTGGCATTGCAGCAGAAACACAAGGCTGGGACACGAGAGAATGAGAAGTGCTCTCTTACCTTTCACTCTCATCAGTTTCCTTCTGGCATCATGAGTTTTGCACAAACACACAAACCTGCACAAACAAGCAAACAAACACACACCAAAAGTAACATTAGAAATAAAACACCAAAGCCTTATTAAAGCCACTCCTCAGGCAAGATTTAGCTTTATATTAAAGCTTGTGCTCAGTTCTTAATAGAACAGAACCCTTTTGAAAATACTGGGTTTTCTGACACCAGGGTTACACTCCTGTGAAAAATTATCTCCTACTTGTGAGGATTGATGCCCTACCTAAAGCCCAGCTATAAAACGGCAATTTGAAAAAAAGACTACTTTTGCCAGGCTAATTTTTTAATACTGTAAGAGATAGAGTGCAATTTGTGTACATACCACGACTACGTTGAATTGAAGTTCAGCCTTTTAGTGCAAGAAATGGCTTGTGATGTGCTTGAGATTTTTCAGTGCTTAGATGGCTCATTCTTTGGCATTAAGCAAATGACTAGCACACTGAGGAGAGAGCTGGGAAGGAGTTAAAAATCTGAATGTGAAAGATAATCTCTTTTGAAAATGCCAGGGACATCAAGGTGTCCCTTGGCCCATTTGATCAAGATTAAAACATCCCATGTTCCTCACAGCAGAAGCTAAACTCATCAAAGAGGCAAGATTTTGTAGGCAAAGCTCAGCAGGCTATTTGTTTTCAATGTATAATGGTACAGCCAGTAGGAATCTTTTTCAAAGAGTTGTCTGATTTAAATCCCTGATGGGAATGACCTCCTGTGGACTGGGGTAAGATTGTCTCTTAGTTGGAAAAAATGGTGGTCTCTTAGTTTTCAAGCAAATTTCTCTAATGACTGAAGCCTCTGATATTCCTATAAAGAATTCTGTAATGTTTTAGCATACTGTCCTGTGCAACACTCTTCAGGACTCAAGTTCTCCTCTCCCTTTTTATGGACACATCTCATGAGCAAGTGTTTCAAAATTATGATCTCTTTATTGCATACCTTGGAGCAGATGAAACTTTTTCAGACTTGTGTGTTTTCTCTTGGCTTCTGCCACAGTGTTATCATAGACTCATAGAATATCCTTGAGTTGGAAGGGACCCACAAGGATCATCAAAGCCCAGCTCCTGGCCTCTCGGGTTTGTTGTTGCTGAAATGGCTCCCGAGGTATTAAAGAGTCTTTTTGTCCACTCCCGCAACCAAAGAAAAAGTTGGGATTCCTCAGCTCTGGTTTTCAAGGTTGTTTATTTTCTCTTATCTATTACATTCTTTTTCTGACCCACTGAGATCTGTCTGGCAGGTCAGTTCATGGCACACTGACTGCCCTCAGGGTGCTGTTATCTTTTTATACTACGAATTACGTGTGCTTTATTTACAATAATTTTCCAATACCTATCACCTATGTTAGACAGTTTGTCTATACTCTAAACCAATCCAAAAGTGCCACCATCACAGCAGAAGATGGAGGACAAGAAGAAGAAGGAAAAGACAGGACACACCCAGATTCCTCCATCTTGCCTCTTGAACCCCCATTCTAAAACCCCAAAATTCTACTTTTTCACCCTGTGATAAATTCATTATCATTCTATTCAAACCCTTGTGGCTTGTAACTCCTCACACAAAGTTGGTAATTGTTTCCATGGGCTAAAATCGAAGGCACAGGTGTTTCTGACTCTGTGCCAAGGTCTCTGAGCTCCCTGCCAGGGTCTTGAGTCCTCCAGGGCAGTCAGAGGAAAGTCCTGGGTTCCGACACTGGCCCTGCACAGGACACCCCAAGGATCCCCCCATGTGCCTGAGAGCAGTGTCCAGATGCTTCTTGAACTCTTGCTGTGATGACTTCTCTGGGGAGCCTGTTCCTGTTCAACCACCCTCTGGGTGAAGAATCTTTTTCTAATATCCAACTTAAGTTCCCTGACACAACTTCAGACCATTCCCTTGGGTTCTGTCAGTGGGCACCACAGAAAAGAGATCAGTGCCTGCCCCTCCTCTTCCCCTAACGAGGAAGCTGTATCTGCAGTGAGTTTCCCCTCAGTCTCTTCTCCAGGCTGAACAGACAAAGAGACCTCAGTTGTATGTCTCCCCCTCAAAGCCCTTCATCATCTTTGGAGCTTTGCTTTGGATGCTCTCTAACAGCTCTGTATCTTTATTTTATTGTGGCACCCAAAACTGCACACAGGATTCAAGGTGAGGCTGCCCAGTTGGAGCAAAGCAGGACAATCACCTCCTGTACTTATCAGAATGCTGCTGGGATTAACAAGGCAATTAAAGCAATTATAGCAAGCTGTTCATCATTTCAGTATTGATTATAACTCTTGGGTGGAAGAGGGCACGTGGCAGTACTTGGGGACAGGCAGTTTGCATGGTCAGTTGCTGAGATATTGGCTAATGTCAAAATCGTGTCTGAAATGATGGATTGTTCTATCCCTTAAAAAGATTTTAGCTGCATGTTAGTCTTTGTTTGTCTTCAGAAAAATGCTGGCCCTTAGAAGAATCATTTCATTTTTGACATACTGCAAAAACTATGTGACTCAGCAGAGTGAAATGCCCTGCAGATACCACATCCATCAGCAACTATTCATTAGTTCAATAGTACACAACACACAGCTCACATCAAATTAATTCTGCCCATTAGGTAAAAATCTAGAAATCTCAGCTCACAAACAGTTGGACTGGGAGAAATCTTGTTTCCACAGGGGTCAAAGTAGATCTTCTTTCTCTCCTAGTTGTCGTAAAATTTCATCTTACACCTTTGTGGCCAAGTAGTATTAGACAACATCTTATTCTAAATTAAAATGAAGCAACTTCCCCAGACATGCTAAGAGATATGAAAATTTTTTATTCTTGAGAGAAGCCTGCAACTTTATAAAACAGGTATTTGTCATGATCAAGTCCTCCAAAAAAATTAGTGGAAATTTTTGACTCAAATTCACTTGGAACAGATTCTACCATCACATAAATTTTATACAAATACTAATCAATCTCTTTGACGTTTCCCTTGGACTAGTAACTTTACATAGGCAGAAAAAGCCTTGACTTAGCAGGACTTTCATCTTATAACTTCTACCCAGGAACTTCCACTTGGTAATTATAAAAATTACTGTCCAGAGCTATCATCTTGTCTCTGCTGCATTCCCTCATGTTACTAGCAGTAATTACAGGAAAGTCTTCTGTAGCATTTTAGGGAAGCCCATGAGGCAGATTTACTGAGATTTTGGGAATCTCTTTGCTTTCATAGCCTTCCACTGGAAGTGTTAGAGCTCAACACTCCCAAAAATCATGCTAGATTCTCCACAATCAAGTACTACTGGAAATGGTTTGCATTTTCATGTTATCTATCACCTTAAGGGAATAATAAAATATATTACCAATTGATTCAACTCCAGTACACTAAAAATTCTCTAATGCATCATATTCAGCACACTTCTGGGCTGAAATATGCCAGCTGCTTCAGAGTATTTAGCAGAATTACACCTTATCAAAGGGTAGGAAATGGAGTATGGTGTCCCATTGCAATGCCAGATAGAATTCTACATATTGAAATTTAATTACCCAAGTTGTATTAGGGTAGCAGTTCTCTATCTGCTTTAATCCAGCTCATTATCATTTCAGAGAATAGCACAATTGCTGGTAATTTACTGCTGGTGATACCAGTGGTCTCTAGAGGTAGTTTTATCCAGCCCTTGTAATGTTAAAAGAGGCCCCAAACCAGAGCTGTTTAAAGGAAAAAGTGATGAATAGAAGAAAAGCTGCTTTGAGGAATGTCTTTCACATGCCTTTAAATCAATCACTGAAAGACTTTGCAGTGACAGGCAGCTGAGATCTAATATTTTACATGTTGTACGTTAATAATATTTTAATATTATTGTGTAGTATTATAACAACAAATTTGAACTCCAAACCAAAAAACCTCTAACAGTATTCATGGCCTTTGGGAGGAATTGCCTTTCTTAAAATTCCTCTTTGCTTTCTGAGGACAGAGGAAATCACAGATATGAGGTCATCTTTTGATACCTGCAAAAGAGATTTCTCCCCTCCTCCGTTGTGTCAAATTCTGCTTGGATGGGACCTGGACAGTGATCAGCAGGCACATTAAAGGATATAATATTGATAATATTAAAGAATATAATATAATTATATATGTATAATCAGGCACATTAAAGAAACCTTGGAGCAGATCCCCAGCCAGGAACTTTGACATAAGTAGAAACAAAATCTAAATATTTTCTGTGCCAACAAAGAACGTTTCAAACTTTTTTTTTTCTTTTTTTTTTTCTTTTTTCTTTTTACTTTTTTTATTTTTGGCACACTTATCAGTCTGCTCTGTTGTTGACAGCAAAGAAGTTCTTAATGGTGGTGCAGTGAAATATGCTGTTATAGTGATAATATCATAAGGGAGACTGACAGAACACAACATCAATAATCTTTCCACAGTGCTTTAGCATCATTGCTGTCAGTCACCACTGCAGCATGGTTGAGGCATGGGCTTACAGCCCTACCTGGGCAGGGAAGGAGGCAGGAGAGGTAAGGGAAAATGAAAAGGACACTGGAAAGTCAGAATATACATTTAATTTTCCTGTCACCTTCCTTAGTACCTTTTGGCAGCTCCCAATCCTTGTTCGTTGAAGATCTTCTCGTGACAATTTCTTTAGTAAAACTTTATTCAGATTCATGTTTGATGGAAATGAAACAGGAAACAAGAAATCTGCAGTGCCATTACACAGTAAAGGGATCAAAGGGCTGCTGATAAGTTGTAGAAAACTTGCTGAAACACAGCCTTGTAATTTAGTTATGTATCAGATTCTATGTCTTTTACTTTCTTTTTCCTTGCAGTTAGATCCTGAAGCATTATTTCATTCTGAGAAGAGCTAGTTTTCCTATCAGTCTTGCACATTTCTGTGGGTTTACTCAGCAGCAGTTCACATATTCCAGCTGGGCTATTTGAGGAATAATGTCTTACTAAGCAGGAATCCCATGTATTTCCCCACAGCAACTCAGGGAGTAACGTACTATTCACCATAAACTAAGTGTATGTCATCCACATAATTTGAATTACTGTGCATATATTTACTGTGCATTGAAATGACAGTTGGCAAGTGCATGACAGCAGACTAAGATTTCATTTGTCCTTTCTGCTTATACTCATTATTTGCCCCTGCATTGACATCATCAGCACCTCTGCTGCAACCAAGTTTAATGGCACAAACAGCATTGCAATTTGAAATAAAGATAAAGCAGCAAGAACACACATACATCCCTAAATCCCCTCAGCTCTAGCACATGTATTTTAACTCTGAGCAAAAAATCATGCCAATACATTGCAGAAGAAAATAAACACCAAATACGCCCATTGTAGAAACCAAAAATTTCTTTAGTTCAAATGCTTTCATGACAGTTATGTGAGATGCAGCAATGACTTCTTTGCCTTAAATAGTCCTTCCTTGATACAGGGGAGTTTTCAAAACTGAATTGTCATTGGCATCTCTTTATATATATTTAAGGATGTATATCAATATTAAATGTTAGATATGGTTTTTTGTTCCTTTTTTAAGGTTCTAGAAAAAGGAAAGTTTAAAGAGTAACTTTTCCTGTGCTGTTGAACAGGAGCCTAAATTGTGCAAAGTCTCCTCTTAAGCTTTTCCTGGGTTATCAGGCTTTTGCAGAGTCGGGTGCCTGTGTGTTCTTCTCCCCTGTGCATAGTGGTGGGGCATGCAGGAATCTTGTCTTTGTGTCTTCTCTAGCCAAGAAATGCTGCCATGTACTGTCATTGCATATCAGCAGTGAATAATTGCAGCCTCTTCCCCCTGAAAAGAAAGAAAAATCATTTAGGTGGCAGAAAAATGAATGGCAAACCTACCTGCCAACCTACAAGTACTGGGGTTCTCTATTGTCTGCTTTTTCTTGTGTGGTTCACTTTTCTGTGTGTAGCTGCACAGTTTATTCTGAGTCTAGCTCTCAAGGTCTGCTTCTCCATTCATGTATTTATAGCCTCAGAGATATCTATAGGACATGAAGTCTCCAGAAATTATCCTTTGGAGTGATTGTTTCCTTTTTTTTTTTTGTAATTATCATTCAGTCAAAAAAAAAAAGGGGGGGGGGGGAGAATCCAAGCACAGCTTAAACAGATTGCTTTTGCATAGGCACTGAAAAGTTAAGAAAGCTAGGTTACAAATCAGTAGAGGAGGTGAGTTCCAAAATAGATGCCTATTTGTTCAAAATGTCCTGCTATCATTCCACAGTGAAGCAAGCTAAAGAATACATCACCACATAATTTAATCACCACACTGGTCACCTGTTTGCATGAAATAATAATGTGGCATTTAGTCTTTCTGTGAACCTCAGCATACCTATCTGTAAAATACAGAGCATGTTGTAAAATTCATATAATACCTTGCAGGAGTTTTGTAAGGCTAAGCTAATTAATGTCAAGCAGTCAGCTGAAATTTGCTCTTTAAGCAAAATTAATTTATCTAAACCTTCATAGAAAGGAGATTTCTTAATGCTTTTCCATAAAGGTCCTATAGCCATCACGCTGACTATTTATGACTTATACATCAAACCCAAAGTGTAGGAGAATAATGGGCTGGGCAGAAAGCTTGAAAATAATAAGTTGCAAGCAAGGTCTCATTAGAGGCACCAAAGTACTGAGTCAGTGGAGATAAAGAACAGTTTATGACACTGCTTGCACATTGGCACTGTGCTTGGAAATGGTAGGAGAATTTCTAAGATCACCATGATCACCATAGCATGTACTCTTCCTTGGACACCAGCATGTGATTTGAGACTGGAAACACAACTCAGATTCCGCTCATCTTTGAGAAATACTGAGGAATGATCTCTTTGCCTTAAGTAGTCCTACCTTGATACAGGGACTTTTCAAAACTCCCCTGTCATTCTCCTTTTATCACTCTTTCTTGGCTGACCATAATATATTTCTCACATTGTTACGCACATTCTTCAGCATTGCTGCAAAACAAAGCAGCCACCCAAAAGACTTGTTCAGAGATGGTTAGGACATGAAAGGAATCCCAGATTTTGTAATTCCTGATGTAGGTCTCCACCTTGATGCTCTAGTTGATACAGAAGGTGCTGAGTATGGAAGGTGTAGAGTGGCTGCCATTTTCCAAATGCTGAAAGGAAAGGCGTGTGTGACCCCTTACCCATGTGTATCACACTGTACAATGGTGGGAAAGGGGTGCTGAAAAGGAGCAAAGGAACTTGCCTGTCCTACAAGAACTGGCAGAGGATTCAGCAATTCCCTGTTGGATGCACTGAGGATGAGGATGAAGATGAACCCTGGGAGCAGTGCTGTCTTTGTGAGTTCATGGTTCGACACCATGGATCTCCAGGTGGGTCAAGGTTATAGAGATACACCAACCTGGAGGACTCCATGCTGTCGAGCTGTTCATAAGCAGCGGAAGCCAATAAACTCCTCTCAGCCTGGTGGTTGTTTTCCCTGCCTGCCTCTGGAGCTCTTCTGGCTGCACTGTTTGACTCACTTTGGAGGAAATTCCCCGTGGAGAAAACCCAAAACCTTCTGGCACTGAGGAGACGGAGCAAACCTTCTCTCTCTGTTGGGGACTAAAGCACAATCAATACTGATGCACAGCTAAGGAGATTTTGGGGCTGTTACCAAGTGAGAGCATGTGCACACTTCCAAAGTGGATTTTCTTCCTTCTTGCTGTGAATGCTGCAAACCTATTCTTTGTCACAGGGAGAGGTGAACGGGCAGATGATGTTCTCTGTGAAACCATTAAAGTAGTTAAGTGGGTAACTGTCTAAAGCAAAGAGACCAGGCATGTTCTGAAGGGGTATGCCTACACTGTCAAAAATTCATGGGTATGAGGCCATTCTCCAACAAGTGCGGATGGATGCCTTCCATCCTCAATGAATACCTGTGGTGGTGGTAGCAGCTCTGAATTCAGGTTATTTATGATTCTTCTGAGAGAGGACAGCCTGAGCCCATTCCCAACCTCTGCATGAACCCAAATCTTGTTGAAGTGTTCTAGGCAGATCAGGCTGTGCCTGGGCAGAGCATATTACTCTCCCACTATGTCAGCAGATGTGTGAGGGGCAGAGTTTTTTCCTTTTTCCTGGAAATTTGAGCTACAAATGCCAGTGTGGATGGAAAGCTTTGAGGTCATGGGGAATGGCACCCTTATACCTGTTTTTTGAGCCCACTTTACACCTGGAAGTGTAGACATACCTGTAGAGGATCATGTCTTGTGCATGATGGTATGTGTTTATGTACATTGATGTAATTCAATACTGAATCCTCTATGGTTCACTTGGGTAAAGCCAAGCCTTGTCATTCTGGAAGAGGGGAATTACCTTGGAGCAGAATTGCCTTGGAGCTGCTCAGGTCGAAGATCTTGGGACCGTTGGGTCACTCACTTTTTGCCTGAGTGCACCAAGGCTCTTCAAGGATATTGGCAATGGATTGTTGCAAACCAGGAATTTTTGCTCTCAGGAATTGTCAGTGGCAAAGCTTAGGCTGTTGCTTACTGGACTTTTTGTTTACTGTTTACTGTACAAGATTTCCAATTGTTTAGAAATTTTCTATTTGCTGTACAGGATTTCTAACTGAGGGTAGAATAGGAGGTTGCAAGAGAATAGACATGAGCAAGAGCTCTGTAAAGAATGATGCATCTTTATGCATGCTTCACTGAGCTGTGATTTAAGTATATTTGGTCTGCCACTGACGCGCAATCTAAAAGTGATGGGATTTTCAGAGACCTCTTTTGCTTTCCATAAGGCATTTCTCTTTTCCTTGGGCAAAAAAAGAAAGGAAAAGAGATTAAGAGAGTGAAAGAGTTCTTTGGGAGATAAAATGACTTCCAGAGACAAACAATGCACCTGTATTATACAGTATTGATTGTGACACGGCCGTGACTTACACGGATTACAAGCTCCCTTGCTCTCTGCTGTTTCATGTGTATAAATTGATACAGGACCCACAGCTGAGGGGCTGTTTTTCACCCTTTTACCTGAGCCCTTAGAGCTGTTGATAATGACTAAGAAAAGTGGGGAACTGGTAATTAGGGAAGAGTGGAGGGAGTGTATTACTCACTTCCAGTGCCCTGTTATCGCACTGCTGAGCTGGCTGGGGGAACAGCCCTCTCAAAGCAATCTGCACTAGGGCCATTTGCCTCCAGCAGACAGAGAGCAAGAAAGCACATGGGGTGTGACTTCTGTGCTGGTTATCTAATGTCATGAAAGAAACTTTTTGAACTCCAAAGCGGCCAGGAGTCACCAGCTATTGTTACTAAGCAAAAACAGTTTGAATCAGGAGCAAACGAATGCTCCTGCGTATTCAAAAGGGTTCTGTGATGTACCATGTCAAAATTTGGCTGTGTGAGTGGATTATACTCAAGGAGATCACTGATGTTTTTGAAAACAAACCCAGTAATGCATGTTTCATTGTCCTCAAACAACTTTTTGAACTCCAAAGTGGCCAGGAGTCACCAGATATTGTTACTAAGCAAAAACAGTTTGAATCAGGAACAAATGAATGCTCCTGCTTATTCAAAAGGGTACTGTGATGCAGCATGTTAAATTTTGGCTGTGTGAGTGGATTATACTTAAGGAGATCGCTGATGTTTTTGAGGACAAATCTAGTAATGCATGTTTCATTGTCCTCAAACAACTCCTGGAGTAGAGTGGGACTTTGCTGAGGCCAAGGGGCTCCAAACTATCTGTACTGGTAGGTCTGGACATGCCCTTAGAGAGTAGGGTGTATTCATTGTCCCTGTTTTTCCCTTGTCTTCTAAAAAAGAAAATGTGTTCCTATTCACTCAGGTTCCCTTAAGAAACTCTTCACCATTTTTTATGGGTTTTGGGCTTTTATCCCCATGTTTATGGCTCATATTTTTAGACTGTGATTGGTGCTGAACTGCAACACACCATGACAGCTGCTTATTCACGTTTGTAGCTGTAGCTTTAGCTTCAGTTGCTCTCTGTCTCATTGCAACATCTCTTTAAAATGCAAACACACTTAAAAAGTAGATTATATTTTGAACCAAAGTGAAAAAACATGACCAATTTTCTTTGTTTATGAAATTTTGTGGCATATGGATGTTTGCTAGCAGGGTAGCTAGTCCCAGCTGGTGTGTTTATTTTACTAAGTGTAAAGTGTACTGCAAACTGGCTAATCAACTTGTCCTTTTCAACCTGCTGATTTCATAAGAGTTATAAATCCATGCTTCCCATTCTGGTGTGGCTGGATAAACAATGTAGCAGCTATTTGAATCTGGGTACCACAAGCTCCTAAAAATCCATCAGACTAATACAGTTTAATATTGCACTGGGAGGGGTTTCTAAATCTATTCAGTGTAGTGCACCTCAGTATGAGCTGGAATTTCCTTTTTCCTTTCCCTTCTTTAGTCATTTACACATGGAAAGAGAAAGGAGTAGAGGCAAGTGAAGGAAGTCTCACCTTCCAGCACCTAAGCTAAGGGAGTGGAGGTTTTGAGTTGTGCCACCCTCAGCACAGCAAGGGTTTCTGTCTTTCCTCACTGGTAGCCCAAGCCACTTCATATACAGGGCACTAGACAGAAATAACCTTTATTTTAGTGTTAAGGTTTCATTGGGCTCCTTTGTGCTTCCTTTCTACAAACAACAAATATGGAATCACCTTCACCTCGACCCTGTAAATCTCCCCAGACAGGTTTCAAGGAAGGCCATTCCTCAACAAGCATCCTTTAAAACAAAACCTTTGGGTTGTTCTCCATTCCTTCCAGATGTTGGAATGTTTTGATAATTGGAAACTTACTTCCTTTCAAAATACTGGATGCTATCATAACCTGATTCGCAGAACTGGGATTTTAAGGGAGAGAAACAAAATAAAAAACCCAAACATATGAGGCATTAAAATTACAGGATCTGGCAGTACTATATTTTGCATCTAATTTATAGAGGCTTTTAGGCTAGAAGGGAAGTCTTCCTAGTACATTATTATTGTCATTTTTTAGAAACAAAAACCAACAAAGACCAAAAAGGGAGAAAAAAAAAAAAAAGAGCAAACTCATAAAGAAAAACACAACAACAAAAACGCAGATAAAAAAATTCATCTTGTCAATCAATATTATTTTATTGGACAAGGAAATTAACAATCTGATGAAGGAATTCAGTAAGGTGAAAGCCAGTTTTAAATATGAATAGAACCTGTTCACTAGTTGGATTACTGCTCTCCTTTTCTTATTATAGTTGCTTGAAGGATGTAGCCATCTCACTGCTTTGTTTCTGTTCAGAGAATAGAAACTGTGACCATCCTGCTTGTGCCTTCCTACCCCTAATGACAACACCTGTGACCCAGATTCCTTCTTTGAGGGCAGGAGACAGGAGAGATCCTGCATTAAATTCCCAGCTAATATCAGGATTCTTGCATCAACACTGCTTGCTGCCCTCTTGAAAGCAACAGGATGAGCTTTCTTGTTTTCTGCATCAAAGATCTTCATTATGAGGCTCTCCTCAGCAGGGGCTTTTGATGGGCTGTGGTGGAACAATGCCATTAATGGTGCTGTGAAGCAACAGCAGAGCACAAACCTACACAATTAATGTAGCCTCAGTCTAAAGTGAGAAACAGACACTTCTTGATGCCCATTATGTATGTGTCCTTGAAGACTTCTGCCTAGTTTACTGATCAAGACTTTCTATTGTTAGCAATGCAGAGCCATTACAATCTGGAAGAATGAGCTGTGCTCAGATCTGCTGTGTGCCCTGTCAGCAGAATTGTCAGCTCTGCCTTAGTCACTGCACTTTTATTATAGGAGGGTTTAGGCACAAGGCTGGCTTTGCAGGCCTTGTAGACACTCAGATTGACTTTTTATTTGTGCACTGAGCTAAAATGACAAAAATCTACACAAGGCAGCAAACGTGAACCAGAACCCTACTTGGAACTTTCACAGTGTGGCTTTTGTGGTTGCTACAATCTTTGCAGTGAGGGTAAAAAAAAAAAATCCCATTATTACTCTCTTTTGTTTTCAGAACTCCCTTCCAGCTCATTTCCACCAACTGTGAGCTCTGTCTCACACACGTAATGGAAAGAAGGAAATAACACCTTTAGCTTGAAAGCTTTCTAATCACAGGCTAGAGGACTGACATTTTACCTAACAATAGCCAAAGAAATCTATGTGCTTTAAGAGCCCTTTCTAATGCCAAAAAAAAAAAAGCATGAAAATGAATAATAGGAGGAAAATGAATAATAGCTTTACTACTTAATAGGCACTGAGAATTCCATAGCACAGTTTTGATGATGCATCTTTTCTTGAAGCTTCCCAAGTGAAATTTACTCAGTCCAGTGAGATATTCCAGTTCAGTGTGGGATGGGGGATTCCTCCCAGTTAGGTTTCAAAATCCAGTTACAAGATGGCCTTCTAGTCTACCAGGTCTGACTAGTGTTCCTGTGTAGTAAAGAAGTATCCACTGGTGGCACTTAATTCCATTCTACCATGGGGATAATGAAGAGAGGGCAGATTCCCTTCTGGATTCCCTTCTCCGTGGTGTTCTTTGCTGTAGAAGGATCCTAAATAGCTTTGTTAAGGATCCTAACTTTCAGAACACTAAAATCAGGCAAACAGTGTCCCATGGAAGGAGAGGAAAATCACTCTGAAGTCTGCTCTGCTTGTTGTTTCCTCTTTCCAGCCTCCAAACCCTATGAACCTTTGTTTCAACCAGAAAGGGGTACCTTCCTACAGCCCTTGATATAAAGCTTCTGATTAATATGAAGAACAAGGAACAAAGGGTGAAATCTCCCAATGACAGAGACTTGGTGCCTCTTTCCCTTGGTACTGAAAAATAAATTTTCCTTGTTCTTCTCCCTTGCTGCCTACTTTGTTGAGACTTCAGATTTTTCTGTGGAAGTTCTTGGGAGCAGATCCATTGAATTCAGCAGGATTTTTATCAGCAGGTGTGTCTGTGAAGAACTTGTTGTGCATTTGCACACTGTCAATCATTTCAGCAGCCTCCGGTTTGAAAAAGAAAATGTCTATGATCTGGGACTGTGTGCCTGGAACATACCCTAACCCCCAGCACAATATTTGTCATTTTCTGCCTTAGTTGTAAGGTACAGAACAAGCTATTTCTGTAGATTAGGGTTTTTTCTGACAAATAAAGATATGCCCAAAGTTGCCATGCCTAATTCCTATTTAATTAATGGTGCCACTGGAGGAGGATTCAGTGTTTCCATGAAAATTCCCCTTGCTCTAGATACTGAATAAACAGTGAGTTCTGACTTAGCTCCAGACAGCTTGATTCTTGAAGTTTCATAAATAAATTATTTTCAGAAAAAATGTAGATAACCAATGCTCCATAAAGTTACTGCTATCAATGATCTTAGTGTCCTTTCCAACTTTATATTCTCTGTGTCTCTGTAATTTTTAAAGTGAAAACTCTGTATCTGAAGTGGGAAAAAATGTTGTGAGATTTTTGGTTTTGTTCTTGTTCTTTTGTGGGGGGGTTTTGTTTCATTGGAGGTTTTCTTCTATTTCTAACTCATATTTCTTTCTAAAACTACAACATACTGCACTGTTTATCAATTACTATTTTATTTACCTATATATAAATCTTTCTGTTGTGTCAAACAATTTCTTTTCCCAGCAGAAAAATTGAATTCCAAATTACTGAACCCCATGTAAATATTTTACTTTGGTCTTATTTTAATTTAAAAAAATCTATCCAAGCAGAATTTCAGGCAATTAAATTGGGATTTTTAGTTTTGTTTTGAGTTGTTTTTTTGTTTTTTTTCTGATGCTAGGCAACACAACTAGGGAGTGAGTAATGCTCTTCTTTTTGCAGTGTAGAGTTTTCAAAATACCATTGTGTAGTCTCCTTTCCATCTATCCATTTTCTTGAATCAGCCACAAGTTGCATCAGTGTTAAGATTTCAGATTTCTCTTTCTCTATGTGGTTTTAAGTTATCACAAAATTAAATTGCTGTAAAATAAAATACTGCAGAACCACTAAAGCCTACAAAATTAGTTCTTCTGCACACTCCAGAACAGGTGAGTTGCATGATACAAAGCTAGACAGATTTTAAATTATAGTGTAGTTCAGTTCCATGCATTTTCTTAATGTACATACACTGAGAATTACTGGGGCTAACAGCTTCTGTCCTGCTGTGAAGGATTGCTTTGAACTCCTAATTCTCCTGATAGCCTTTCCAAAATGGACATATATTTGAAACTAATGCCCAGTTGAATATGTTTGCAGATATTCTGTCAGCAAAGGACTGAATCCTAAAAAATAAAAATACTGAGCAGGTTTGTTTTACTCTGAGGTCACTCACCTTTGTTGTCCTGCCCTGTAGCAATTTATAAGTATTGGAAGCTGGATTCTGATTTCAGATACCAAAGATCTGTTCAGGAAGTTTTACACCACTACTTGCATTCTTTGACCCATTTAATGTTTTATTTGATCTTGGCAGAATCATTAAGGGAGCCCAGCAGAAGTATGAAGTGACTTGATTTAGAAAACATACATAGATAAATGCTTGTATTTTTAGATTGTATGTAAAGACAAATGACTGTAAATAGAGCTCCCATTAAGTCAAAAGGCATTTTATCTTTAGCAAGCTCTAATGTCAGTGTCTCAGCAACTGTTACGTGACACAGCTTCATTACAGTCAATAGAAGGACAATTTGGTACAGTCATAATATTTCCAGCAGCTCAGAAACTACAGGGAGCCCTGTGCAGAGAATTCTTCTTCCATTTGAATGCAAGTCATTTAGCTCACCTTTTAGAAGGTGGGTGCAAGCAACTTCCTCAAATTGTGTCAATATGAATTAATGATTCAACTCCACCCACTCAGGAATATTTTTTTCCCCCCTCTCCCTAATTTTACAGCCAACACCACCACCACACATCTGAGTCTTTTACTACTGATCGCTCCAATTTGTTCTTTCTGAGCTCCTTCCAGACTTTTTAAGAAGGAGAGGTGCATATAGATTGTGTTACATAGCTACGCTGAAATTATGAAAGAGATCTCTTTGCTTCTTCCCACAGATTTGGGTGTTATTGTGGAGAATCCCTTGTCACATGGAAGAATTAATATTCTTTTTATACAACTTATCCCACCCTGATACAGAATGGTGCTGCTGCTCTGTGCATCATAGACATTCCCTTCACTAAAACTGTATGTGACTTTGATGGCCATTCTTCAGAATGCCAAACAAGCTCCATTAGGTAAAGGTGAAAATAACAGAGAGTAAAAATGGAAAAGAGCTATCAAACCACCCACTGGTGCATGCCCTCTCTTCAGGATTATCCTGCAAGCCTTGTAATGGTGTCCTGATCAGACATTTCAAAAATTATACCAGAAAATGTTAGAAAAGGGCCTGTGATGCTTTTAGCCTTACTCTATGGGAGCAGTGCTGAGGATATCTTAATTATCCTTGATAGATATCCGTAAACCCTGATATTAAAGACCTCAATGGATGGAGATGCTACAAAACTATCTTGGTACACTGATGCAGCATTTAACTCTCTTTTTTAGCTAGAACTTTTACCTAACTAGGAATCAAAATCTCTTTTTTCCTGAAGATCAAAGTGATGATTCCTTGTGCTATTGCTTATGAGCGTAGAGAACATTTCCTCATCCTTTGAAACAGACTTTTGAAATTCAAACTTCTCTAGAATGAAAAAAATCCAATTCTCCCAATTTTCAGTCTATTGCGGGATTTCTTGTCCTCTGTTCAGTTTAATTCTACTGCCTTGGACCCCTGATAATACATTTGGGAATTTCTGAAAGGGGTGTGCGAAACAGAATGTAGTATTACAGCTGAATGCTCATTATAGTAAGGTGCTGAAATAATTATTTTCCTCAACTTGCAGATTTGCATGTTCCATAATCATATTTATCTTTTCATAGCAACACTGCATATTGCATCTTACTGATATGGAGATCTTTTCCACAAGAACAATAGTCTCCATTTTTTTGTCTATCTAATTTCCACTTCCTTCATGTAGGACTTTGTTCTTGCCTTTATCAAATTTTTATTTCTGATTTAATTTTTTTTTGCAGTGTACTGGATCACTTGAGATTCTTATTCTTGTGCTAGTTGCTTATCATTCATAACTCCATATTAACATTGGCAAAGTTTGTGGGTGATCAGGATGTTTTTGAGGAAAGATTATCAGCTTTGCAGAACTCCCTGTAGTTTGTCTCCACCTGGCCCATTGAGGGAAATGTGCTCATCCATGCTGTGATATCAGCACAGTGGTGTGGGAGGCCAGCTGCTGCTTTTTGGTTGATAAATCAGCTTTCTAAACAAACTTCTAATTAATACTGTTCCTTGATATCCATCTTGCAGTTTAATACACTGCCTAACAATTTTTCCTTATTTCTCAAACCTCTCTAAATATAATAATTCATCTCAGTTTCATTGTAAATTAATACTCTGACAATTTTTCTTGATAGAGCTTTACTCCTGCTCTGGTTCCAAATCTTCTGAACACTCAATTCACAAAAATATCTCCTTGAACAAAAACCTTAAGTTGTATTTAAAGTCTGAAAATACATTTAAGACTAAATTAATTTCAATTCAAAATTGCACATCATATTTCACAGCTTATGGGAAAAATCTCTTCCCCTCCTCTCATTCCTGCACTCATGAGGACATATGACAAAAAGAGATATCACTGTGCAATGTCTTCCATCAACATTCTTGCCACCAATAATACAGATTTATTCCAAAAATTTGATATTCCATTCTAAAAATTTTGCTAAGTGCCTGCTTAAGTGCTTTCCTAAATCAGAGCTCAAGTTAATTTGTATTATTTTCCATCTGCTCCATTATTTCTTGTAATATATTCATATTGTTCCATTTCTAAGCTGTTTATGTTCTTGAATTAAAAATTGTGTTAAATAAAATTAAATCAAACAGCCATCCCAGTAGCCACATTAGAGGATATCACTCCCCAGATCAGACATATCACAGAACTGTTATCTTTATTTGCAGTCTCTTGTTTTTTCTTAGTTCACAGACAGTAGTGCTCTTATTTAAGTCAGATGGGGTTTCTGAGGATAGCAACATTTCATAGAAATCTACATTACATACTTTAATGTAGTATTACACCACTTTAGAAAACAATTTGATATTCTGTCTTCTAGAGCATTATCTGCAAAATTAAGATGCAGATAGAGCATGTGATAGGGATGCAAATTAAAAAAATCTATCTATTATGCATTTATTGTTAGTTCCTGCAGTTACTCAACCGAGGGCTCTGGTACTCATTAAACTCTTTGTGATCTTGCAGTGAAACTCCAGGATGTTGGTGCACATAACTCAGAGCAGTCAACATGCAGTCAGTCCCAGAGCTCACCCCTCAGCTGAGGCTGTGGAGGTGATAAAGCAGTGTACCAGCTCTATTTATAACTGCAACCTTTAGAGAGTTTATTTTCAGGGCCAAGCTCAACAATGTGATAGCACCGTGGGGCTGCACCTCATTGTGGTGACGGTGCAACAAGCCTGGAATAATTGATGAAAAAATGAAAAAAAAATGAAAAAAAAAAAAGAAAAAAAAAAGAAAAAAAGAAAAAAAAATGAAAAAATGAAAAAAAAATAATCAATGTTTCTGTGCCATGTGCTGGCTCAGATCACTTACAGACAGACAGACAGCCCAACACTGCTAAGTGCTCTGGGGGCAGCAGCAATCTCCTCTTACCAGCTACTATCTGATATTCATACAGTGCTACACTGAGTTTTGCTTAAAAGCATTAGGATGAGCAGAAGCATCCTGAAGCACTGTGAGAAAAGCAGGCTTTTAATTTTATTTCATGCTTCCCTCAATATCCTCTGTCAAGGTTCACTGTATACCTTTCCTAAGGTAGAATTTATGGCGATCTGATGAAAGTAGATAGGTGGCAGAGTTCTGGTATTTAATGATGTGCCTGCAACATCAATTTTTTCTTTCATTTTTGCTAGCTTGAAAAAAATCTGAAGAAAAAATCATTGGTCTTTGTCAAAAGACTCAAACTTTTCTTATTACACATGAAAAGAAGAAGGATATTCAGCAGTCTTAGGTTGCTTCCAACTATTGTGCGTCCAGAAACCAACTAAAGATTCTGAAGCCTCAAACATGGGGTAGTTCTACCATTCTGCACCAACTACAACTCCTGTACACATCCTGCAGGGAAAACCTGTGCCATTTCTGTGAAAGCTTCAGACCATCTCATTTGCCTTTTCTTGTGCCTTTCATTTTCTCACCTTTCAGTCTCCCCATTTTTCTCCCTTTTCCCTTGGTCTTCCTTCTGCTGTCCCTCTTTTTACTCCTCTATCTTCAGACACTTCCCATTGCCTTCATTCTTTCCTGCCAGGGTTTCAGTTGTGGGCTGTGGATGGAGCAGATGCTCTCACAGGAGGTTTTACACACAGATTAGAAACACCCAGCATGCTGTATGAGAGAATCTCTCAGCTGCCAGTGCTCATCTGGGACTGGGGATCCATTCATTGCAGTTCAGTTCTGAGACCCCAGAGACCCCCCAGACACTTCATTCTCTGTCCCTAATTTTCACCCAGCAAGGACCCCAGGATGTTGGTGTGGGGTTTTAGTATCCAATAAACACAGAAACCCCCAGAAATGTAAATATAAAATTCCACTTGCTGCAGGAGAGCAAACCTGTGTGTGCTCAAACCCACCAGGCACTGCAGAGGCTTTCAACAGGAATGTTTTTACTGAGGCTTTCAGCAGGAATGTTTTCACTTTGCAAGGAGATTTGTATTCATTAGGCAGCCTCTAAGACCAGTGGTCTGCTGTAATAAGTGTGCTGATAAAAGAGGTCATGCCCCCAAAGGATGTCTGATTGGGACGTGTCACTTCTCCTGTAAAAGATGATTACTATAGTCAGACACTGATTGTCTTCTAATACCCTTAAGGTAACAATCTTTTTAAAAAAAGATACAGAAATTACACTTCTCCTTCAAGGTTGTTCATGACTGATGAAAGTTGTTGGGCTGATGACTCTGAGAAACAAAGTCCTCTGCTTCACAGCATAGGCATTATCAGTGCAGGACAATTTTGCCTATTTAGCAGCACTGCATGACCAGCAGGTTCAAACCTGCATGCAGGGACAATCCTCAAAGTCAAGGATAATCTGACTCCCAATTCTCCTGTTCCATCTGGGATAGGAACCAGTTCCATATAAGCTGCAAATGCTTCAGTCTTCATACAACCCTTTGGGCAGGGCATGGCCATAGGAGCAGATAGCCCAGGCAGCAATTTGGTCCTAAGAGATTTCAGAAATGGGCATGGAATGAACTGAGAGACAGCTGAATTATCTCTGAATTATCTGCACTGTGTCCCCATGTCCCCAGAGTGGAAGGGACCCTCCTGTCCCCTCCTGGATGTCATGGATGTCCCACAGTTGAGGTGCAGGACCAGGCACAAAGCTGGTGCTGAGCAGGGTGCCCACACTGAGGGTCTCAGGAGGAAGGACCAGGGCTGCCAACCCTCACAGGCTTTTTCAGAGGCTGTGGCACCTCCACACTGCCTTCACAAGATTAAAGGTTTTTCATCTGTGGCCCCAGGAATAATGAGACCAAATGTGGAATCTGAGTGTTAGTAAGTGGCAGAGTCGGGGAAAAGGTCTAGAAAGCAGAGGAGAAAAATTCCTTGCTGATTCTTCCACAGAAGACTGAGCCCAGTAGAACACAGCCCAACAGAATATACCAGGTGTAAATTATCATCCAACTGCTTATTTGAGCCATGCATTATAATGTCAAAATTTAATTACTTAAAGCACAAAAAGGCAATAAATAGTTTACTATACTAGCTTTCCTTGGTTTTGTGGGATTTTTTTGGTTGGATTTTTTTTTTGGTTGCTTGCTTTTTTGTTTCGTTTTTGTTTTTGTTTTTTTCATTTCCACTGTCCAGGAAAGTTTTCATTATTCAATTTTCAGGAGTGTGATTGGATGAAATAATTCATCTCATGGTGAGGTTGTGAGTGTTCAGATAACAGTGACACAAAACCTGTACAAAGCATAGACACCCATTTTTCTTCTGCTTCTTCCTTCTCATCTGCACCTTTCTCCCACTCCCAATTAATGATTCTACCAGCTTTGGAAACCTAAATTTTGAATTACCCTCACTGTGCAGTCTCTGGTTTTTGGTTTATTTTTTGTTTGTTTTTTTTTCTGTGCTCCTTTCCAAATCTAGATGCTTTTTATTGCACCATTCTACCAGTGCAAATAACAGGGACAGTTTAGAGTCTGATGGCCTATAGAATAATTTTCTGTTCATTTTTCTTCAGTGATGTTTTTATTTCTTTCCCAGTACTGTATCATTTTGAAACATATCCGGGCATTAAACTGTAACTAAATTCTGTGCTTCAGCATGTGTGGACTTTCTGAAAGGATTTCTTCCTCAGACCTGCCACTTTTCTGTTCTTAAGAGGGGTAATTCACAGTTCAGTTAATAACAGTTAACATTTCCTTCCCTCTCCCTCTCAAAAGATTTCCTTGTCTTGTTCAATTTCATGAAACCAGAAGGATTGTCCCTTTTGTTTTCTGCTTCTGAATTTCAAATATCTACTTATTTATCTTCTCCTACTAGGTTTGACTGGACAAAAGATGTTAAAATCCCCATCTAAAATAACCACACTGTTTCTAGTGCTGCACTTTTGATAGCTGTCTTCATCTTGAGCACACCTCATCAATAGCAATTACACCTATTTATGAGTGGGCATTACCAAGATTTCTGCTGCTATAAGTGATGGATTTCCCCAATTGCATATTGGAATTTTGCCAACAGACTTGGCAGAGAGTGAGGTTGCCACAACTGGTAGGGAAATTATAATGGAATTTAAAAGAATTTCATTGTATTTATTGTCAGGCAAGAGAGGAGAAGAAAAATGGCCAACTATAATATCACTTACAAACTCTCAAACAGAAACATAAGCTTTTTTGTGAGATTCCATTTCTCAGAGTAGCACTATTCAAATTCTGCAATCAGCTGCTCCTTAGTGACCTTTATTTTTGAATTTTATACAGTCTTGAAACATTGGCATTGCTGGTGCAGAGAGTTTGCAAAAGGCTTGTCACTGCCAAGATATTTTGTCCCCTGTGCTTCCACAGTAGGGGCTCACAACACTCTCTTAAATTTTAAGCCAGAATCAGCAGTCAGGTTGTCACTCAGATCACATTCACCTGCCTCTGGCAAGAAGACAGGAGTGATGTTTTCTTTGAAAAATGTCTACTGCAGTGTTGCCAAATCTTAATTAGCTGGGACAGACATCTTTCATTTGCTTAAACAAATGAGATTTCTAATGTCAGATTGGGGCATACAGACTAAGGATAGGGAAAACAATGTAATTAGGTCTTTAATCACACAGGTATCCAGAGGAAGGGGTCTGTGACCAGAAACACTAAGTTCAGATATGATTGAGCACCACACATCTCCTAGGGCATGGCTAAGAGCTGCCTCTTCCAGGCATCACTGCTCATTGAAAAAGAAATTCTTTGCCTTCTTTAGAGCTGGTGTTGGTTGCAGCCACATTTTCTTTGATGACTTTTGGGGACACATAAAGGGACAAAGGAATCAACAGTTTGCTTATAATGAAGCCTAAACTATAATTTCATTTCATCAGCTTTATATAAAGTATGACCCTGATGTTCAAATAGTGTTGTTTCAGCAGAGCACCCAGGGCAGGACTTTGGGCAGAGGTGTCCATCAGGCTCATGTGTGAAGGCAGCAGGGCTCCACATTCTGGAGGAATCCCCTCTGTATAATTCATATGGAAGAAGAAAGCCAAAATTATGCTAGAAATTGCAAGCAGAAACCTATTTGAACTATGCCAACCTTGCTAACCATCAGGATTTTAGGGGAAAACTGGCAACTGAGAGGATTGCACAAAGGTAAAGTGTGTGGGACAAGCCCTCCACTGCTAGAAATGTCATTAAACAGGGTTCAGCTATGTCTCAGTCTGTGTATTACACAGTCAAGGATCCCTAACCATTAAATGTCCCCATTTATCATCCTCCATAGCAAAAGGCTGAAAGAACAAATCATTCCCAAATGCTTCCTTGCTTTTAGCGTGTAGCTTCTCCCTGCCTGACCAGCCCATGCGTGTTCAAGGTATGAGGGCTGAGAATCATTTCTTTTGGAAAAACAGGCTCCACAGGGAGCTCTGTTTCCCACAGGGAAGGTGTTTCCTCCTCACAGTTCTCTTCCACCCTTGTATTTTCTAGAAGGGGATTTCAAACACACAGACCTAACATGCCAAGCAAGCTCCATAATTTGCATTATCAAAAGTCCTGAATTCTGCATCTTGGTGAATATTTCAAAAGTAATAGAAACAGCAGTATTTTCAATCCAATTCAGTGGGATATTTTCTTCCAATGCTCTGCTTTGTATGGCTATTTGTTTTTCTAATATATTTTAAAACTAAACTGTTTTTTTTTACTGTTGTAAACAAGAAATTTACATTAAAATGTTATAAATTCTTATGTACATCTAGAATATTAAAATAAAACCTGCAATAACTCTTAAAATGACTTCAAAATACTTTCTGAATGCATACAGTAATTCTGTCATAGAAATATCCAAGGTCTTTGTCCCTTCTTGCCTTCTGTTCTTCATGACCAATGAATATTTCAAAATACTATAAATATTTCATTTATTGTAAGATAGCATTTCTTATAGTATGAATATCAATTGTGCAGAAATGTGACTAATACAATTATTTTTCTGAAGAGAAGATAACCTGCAAAATACACCTTAACTGTTGCAGACACTTAATGAATTACAAATGCTTAAGCCTTCATAAACCAGAGCTGAATTTGACAATTACTATAAACAATGGAATTAACATGCTTGTCTCTGTGAAATTGGCTGCATAACTCTTCTTTTTCCCTAACACTGTCAAGAATCCAGCTGATATATTTTCCCTTCTTGACCAGATTAAATCTCTGGAATTGTACTGAATTTTATTATTCAAGAAACTTTTGCAAGTATTGATTGTATTTTCCCTGACAAACATGAAACCAGCCATAAATAGTGATGCCAAATTGTCTTAAGAAATCAAACAGTCTGGAAGAGCAGTTCAATCTTTTGCATCTTTAATAAGCAGTGTAATCATGCAGAAACTTCTTACTTATAAAACACATCTTAGTTAGGTTCTACAAATTTTCTTACATCTAAAGACATGCCCCAGGGTGCTTTAAAGTGCAAACTCCATGTAGGAGATGGTGTGCTGTTCTCCTCATGCTCTGTTAACTTTGTGGTCTCATTAGTACCATGTGGCAATGTAAAAGAATATATTTTTGTATTGGGTATGTGATACAGAGGGTTTGATCTCTCATTCTTGCTCTGTGGTTTCTCTGTCCTAAAGAGCAGATAGATGTCCATGCAGGGAGTGTTTGCCATGGACAAGCCATGCAGATGATTAACCTTGGCACTGCCCCATGTCTCTCAGTGCAAAATTTTCACTGAGCAGATTCGAAGTAAATCATCCAGCCCACTTCACTTAATAATGCCTCTTTAACATGCTCTGCAATTATATCATTTGTGCTGTTGAGCTTGGCCATTTTCCTTCTCAGCTATTCATTTCCCCCCAAGGAATGGCAGCTTAGCAGGCATTCCCAGTGACATAAGTGGTTAAATGAGGCAATGAGTTTCTTACTGACCACAGGACTTCTCTCTTATAGCAACCACTGCAGTCAGGTGTCATATTCGTTTCAGGAAGAACCTTTCTTCCACCATAGACCACTTGGGAAGACTGGTAAAGCTGATCCCTTCCCTGCAAACACCAAACAGAAGCTGGACAGAGAGTTCCATGTGTCATGTCCCACTCTGGCTCCTCTGGTGTATCCACCCAGCAGCTCCAGCAGCAGCTGTGCCCAACAGCTGGCACAAGGCACCAGAGGGATGCCCCAGCTTATCCAGGAGCACCAGCCACCCATGGCTGCCCCACTGGGCTTTGCTTTTACAGCTTCCAGTCCCCTGACAACAGATTGCAGAGAATGCCACAGGTCCAAACCTCAGTTTTTACAAGATTCCTACATATTTTGATGAACATATTTTGATGAACGCATTCTCTCGCCTTCCTGCAGTGGGAACTGTCTGCATAAATTGGAACATAAACTATTCTTGTTTCACTCCATTCCAATTCAGAGCCAGCTCCTGACAATTTTAGGTCCCGGGCAGGGTCAGGGAATTATATCCTTGTGCTTAGCTGGGATTGCTTTCCTGTGGGAAAGAGGCTTTCCTTCCCATCCTCCTCTTCTCCTTCTCTCCTTTGCTGTTTTATATGGTGTGGTCATTTATAAAGTGAGTTTCTGATACAGCAGAGGTGCTCAAGGAGCTGTAACACTCTTGAACCACTAACACCTAACTTTGGGTAACTTAATTGCTGGTTCATTTTTGCAATAAACAGATTCAAAATATTTTAAAATTTACTGTCAGATAAAGACTACCTGTAATTCATAGCAAGACAAAATACCTTCTTAGACAAGGAATGCTGACAGGGATGTTGCTACAAACATTTTCCATGCAAACTGCAGTGAGGGGTTCTGGTAGGATGGTTTTCATACCAGACCACATTTGAAAACGAGTAATACCTTGTGATTCACCATGCTTCTTCTCTGTGACTCCACAGAGTCACATAATAGCTCCATAATGTCAGCCGCTAGAATCGTAGAGGAAAAATAGTAATATACTTAGCAGGGTTCCTGAATCAAAGGCATCCTGGCCTGCTAATAGCTTTTTGGCAGAGTTTCACTTCTGTAGGAACATTTAAAGGGTCCTAGATCACTTTCAACACAGAATAAAAACCAGTAAAAATATTACCAAAGCTGCCCCCAGACAGAATGGTTTCCTTCTGAGAAGTGGGACATGTCATGCCAGATAGAGATCCTGTGCACAAGAAATGGATGCAAGTGAACTGAAATTCAGAGAGTTTATCTGTTTTGGGATGGGTTGCAATCCTTTAAGCACGTGATTAAATGCAAGATCAAGTATAAGAATTGGGATAGTCAAAATATAGCTTGGTTCTAGGGAGGCATTTCAGATAGCTGTAAAGAATGCCTTTATCAGTGCATAAAGTAACCTCTGATAACAGAGCCAATGACTGGAAGTAGAAGGCAAAAAAAAAAAAAAGAAGTCAAGAGGAAATTTAATAGAGTTTAAGTATAAGCAGATATAAACAAGCCAAAAGATCAATAGGAGGAGCAAGGAGAGGAGATCAAAACTTATTTTCCTGTGATCTAAATCAAAGGGAAGCTGCATTGAAGAATGTTAGGGCACAAACACAGGAGTGGCTAAGAAATCTCTAAATGTGTAATGGGATTCTTCTTGTAACATATTATTAACTATAGAGGTTGACAAGTGTTCCCTTAACCAGAAATAAAGATAAAAGAAATTAAATATGCAGAGAGGGCAATTTCATGAACAGGAAAGCTACTGTGCTCAAACCTGAGTTCCAAAATGTACTCTGTCATGGGCTTTCTAGGCTTTCCTTTGGAAAAAGTCATGAGCAAACTTTTCTTATTTTTATTTTAATTCACACCACTTTAGAAACAGATTGGTGTCCTCACTGTTTATACTCAAAGGGAGTTTCTCAAGGCAAATTAACTGTAATGGGAGTCAGCTTCTGTCACCTTTCTTCTCCTCTTCAAGGAGGAAGCACAGACAACAAATCTCTTTTATACCAGCCTTCCAGCCATGGAATGTCCTCTGCAGGGACAGCAAGCACACAAGCTTTTCTAAGACACTTCTTGTCTGTGACTGACCATGGAAATTAAAATGCTGCAGCCTTCAGTAAGGTTCTGATGTCTTCCCTTACCCTGCTGCAGAGATTTCTTGGTGAGAAAGAAAATGTAGCCCTCTATGATTTTATCCCTTAATTACTCCCCTATAATAAGTTAAGTTTTAATTCAGACAGTAATATTTCCTTTCTTCCAGCCTATCTATCTAGTTGATAAAGTCATTGAGAGGGAAGAGCTTCCTTCTTCAACTATTCAAGGGCAAGATGTTCAGGGACTGACATAATTGAATTAAAGCCACAATGCAGTTATACTGCTTTATCTGAGCTGGTGACTTTGCCCTGAACATTTTAAAGGCACACACTCCAGGACTGCTGGGTCCCTGATCCCAAAGCAAGGAAGTTCTGGTCTGTCCTGAAACAGATTTAAAAAGTGCTGCCATCAGTTCAGACAAGCAGAGTGTTGAAAACGCTGCACTCCCCTGGTCTTTCATGTGTTTAATAAAATTTTCTACAGGCACCCTGTACTCCTCACCTTGTTGCTTCCCATTAGGTTATGACGTGCTGATAACACTTCATGATGGTCAGGACAATCATGCAGTTCTCAGGCAGGATGGGTTTCTGTGCCTTTCCTCTCCCTGTGCCACATTTTGAGCAGGTGTGCTGTCTGCATACATTGGAGACCCAGATTAATCTCTCTGTTCCAATCACTGTTTGGCCATGAACTCTGGTACCTGAAAGCAATTGAAACTTGGAGAAAGTTGTGGTTGTGAATACAGGAGAAGATTAATGAACTGCAACTCCTTCTCAATAACATAAGCTCAACTTGCAATTATGAAAAGATTGGGTTCATGTGGGATTTTTTCCTTTTGTTATTTATCCATACTTGAAAATCAAGAGAGGGACATAAGGACTATTCTAATCAAATCAGCCCAAAAGCAGAATAAATAGGAACTCTTAGAAATAACAAATAAAGAAGTGATGAATAGTTTAAAGAATGAGGCCAGCTCCTTTTCAAATTCTGGTAAACAAATGGAGATCAATCCAGTAAATTAATTTCTACTCCATTTTATTCCAGTGTGATAAAATAAGTGATTTTCATGAGATTGTTCAGTAGGGTTTGTTTACCAAGTTTCAGAGAAATTAAATTTATATTCAGTGAGAATTTTGAGCTGTTGGATGCTTATCTAAATTCAATTAAGCACTTGGAGGGTCATTTACTGCAAATGCAACCAAAAAACTTCAAAACAAAAGTTGATTAAAGCTGCATAAAGGTCGCCTGTTCTATATTACCCTACTTGAGTGGGAGGGCAGGCAAGATGACCTTCAGAGGTCCCTTCCAACCTCAACCATTCTATTATTAATTTTTTTAAATTTTGTTATCCTAATCTCAGTTTGGTCTTTAAAAAGAGGTGCAGTATTTACTCTTTTTTTTAAGTTCAAGTATCAGCAATGGAAACCAAAGAGACTGTAATTCAGTTCTTTGGCACCTTCCCAGGTGATGCATTACTGTGTGCCATGATTTTGAATGTTAAGCTGGTATGTGCTTACTGTGTATTCATAGAGTTTGAGTGAGCTTTATTCACCAGTAGAGTTGGAAAAATGTCCAAGCATGGCAGCAGTGAATGGCTGAAGAACAGAATCCATGTTACCCCTTGGTACAGCTCCAAACATGGAGCTGATGTAACCCTTCAACTGAATTTTCTGCCATAGATCTCAAAAGCTAAACTCAGCAGATAAAATATGTCTCAGCTGGGTGTAAGCAGGTGTGAACAAGGCACAGTGGATGTTATTGATAAATGCAATATAAAGCCCTTCTCTATGGTGATTTAGGCAAAGAGAGCACAGAATTTGGATATTAGGTGATCTTCTGCAATAACATTAGAACGGTGTGTCCTACTCCTCTCTCATCCCTGCTCCCAGTGAGAGGATGCAGAATTCTCTGTCTCAGAAATCAATCTGAATTCCCTTGTATGGCTGTACCAGTTGCAATTGTGCAACTTTTCACTCCTAGACAGCTTACAACATCACCTAATTAAAACAAAGACAAATAATCTGATTTCAGCAGCCAAAATATTAGCAGCAAGTGTATAAGGAGCCATCCCTGCAATGTGCTTGCAGAGAAACACTCACTTTCATCGGATAATTCAGATGACACCTGTGACGATGTTCACAGGGGTCTGAGGAAGAGGGAAGAGACGAGGATTTGACTCCATGTTTCAGAAGGCTGATTCATTATTTTATGATATATATTATATTAAAACTATACTAAAAGAATAGAAGAAAGGATTTCATCAGAAGGCTGGCTAAGAATAGAAAAAGAAAGAATGATAATAAAAGCTTGTGTCTCGGACAGAGAGTCTGAGATAGCTGGGCTGTGATTGGCCATTAATTAGAAACAACCACATGAGATCAATCACAGATCCACTTGTTGCATTCCACAGCAGCAGATAACCATTGTTTACATTTTGTTCTTGAGGCTTCTCAGCTTCTCAGGAGAAAAAGTCCTAAGGAAGGGATTTTTCATAAAATGTCTGTGACAGACACCTACCTGAAATCTGCTGTTAAACATTTTCTGGAGTTTTGCCTGTGGATTTTATGATAACTGACAGTCTTTTTTGCTCCCATTAGCTCTTGTTTTAAGAGTTCCTTGAAACTGTCATGTATGAGCCCTTAGGCCTCTCATCCTAAGGCAGAAGGAAAGTGAGGGGAAAGGCTTATAGGCCTAGCTCAACCAAATATCTGTGTTTTGTGATGAGACTGCCCTAAATCTACCTGATTGAATATTCAAACTGGATGAGTAAGTGAACATCTGTGTTCTGAGTGAGATGCACAGGCACACAGATGATTGGCACCATGAGAAACACGAGAGCTCTCCTGGCCCTGGCAGGTACCCAGAGCCCAGAGCAGCAGGCAGTGCTGGGGTGCTGGAATCAATGTAGCCACAGGCTGTAGGAAATAGGAGCAGCAGACATTTATTTACAGCATGGTCCCTGAAAAAAGGCAGTTCAATTGTTGAAGAGTGATGCTTTGAGGAAAAGGGTCTGATCCCTGTATCAGCACCTCTTCAGGGATTCCAGAGTTTCCCCTTCTCTCAATATCCCCTACCATTTGCACAGCTGAAAACTCCAGAGCTCAACAGCAAAGAATTTTCAAACTGCTTAATCTGATTAACCACTGAAGAGAAACTGCAGTAATAGAGAATAGAATTGCTGCCAGAAAAATGAAAACATTTAAAAAGAGAAGCCCTAGGAGCAGAAAAACATCTTTGGTGGGAACTATTTTACAAAGGCCAGCCCTCCCTTCTGCGGTTTTAGCAATTCAATTAGAAGCCTTTACAGGTTTAGTAGCTGATTATTAAGCACACACCTTCAACCTGCAGTGCCTGCTGTTGACAGGTTCTGTATATTCAGAATTTCTCTGTGGCTCAGCAGGCAAGGGAGCCCAAATCTCTCACCTCTGCTGAAGAGCACTCGAGGTTTTAAAAGTGAGGCAAAGACAAACCATGGAGAGACAAGATGGATGCCCACACCTAGTCCCAGAGCGGGAGAAGAGATGGAAAACAAGCCTGCATGGGAATTAGAACCAAAGGGACTTGCCCTCAAAGGAGAATCTGTCTCCTCAGGTATATTACTGGATTTCTGGGGTAAGATCTTCTTTTTTAGCATTTGAAAAAGGAACAGCAGGAAGGCAAGAAAGAAGGAGACAATGAAGCACTCTGGATGTGGGATTGTGAATGTCTAATCCAACAGATGGCCAATTTACAGTGTTTTCTTCAAGTAAATTCCCACAGAGGAGAATTTAGCTTGAGTTTGGACCATAATAAAAAGAGATTTGTGAATTCAGCTCTGATTTTGAAGGAGGAGGGAGATTAGTGGTCTCCTAAGTATCTGTAGATTTTAATTAACTCTAATAAAACATTCCTCAAGTGGCAAAGCATCCAGAGATATGTTTGCTCTTACCATAGCAAGAAGCGAGGTACCAGGACTTGAACTATGAAAGTGTGAGTTTTTCACTTGTAACCTATGGCAGAACCTCTTCATTTCTAGTTCTCATTGCTTTCACTTAAAATCCAACAGTCAAACATTTCAGAAAATCAAACTACAACCTTGTATTTCACCCAGTTTTCATTGAAAAGTCTAGTTTGCTTGAAAAATGCTCCATATTTCCCAAAACAAGATATGAGAGACGATAAGTAGGAATCAAGGATTGAATATGGTTTGAAATACGAAGTCCTGCTGCTTGAGTAGAGCTTAGCACAGAACTGTTTACACTACAGTTGTTAAAATTCCTCTAACTCGTTATGGGTTACCCTAGCCTTCACCAGCTTCCTTAGATTGACTGCAAAATCAATTTTAACCTATCTACCCCACACAGTTTCTGAAGAGCTTTCAAAACTGATATTTATGAAAGGCCATTGTATACAAGTGATTTTCTAAACTGCAGTATATTGCAATATTCCACAGAGTTGTCAGTATGAGCAACTAAAGGCAAACCACAGGAGTGCAGTTGGGCTGAATTTTTCCAATTACACAACCAATGAAGGGGGATAGAAGCAAGGCAGATGAACACTTGTAATGTGAAGTTGGGTAACCCAAGAGGATTGAAAGGTCAATGGAAGGCCAATGTTAATTTAAAATATAAAATGTCTTCGTGATGTTATTTCTCTGTGCAGTTTGGTAAGTTCTGAAAGCACAGTAGCTCCAACCTGAGTAGGGAGTAAATTAAACACAAAATACTAATTGTAGCTCACTCTGTGGCCACATTCTTCACTCGCTGCTGATTTTGTTTCCCTGATCTGGCATCCTCATATTTAATCACTAAAAATGCAAAATCCAGTTCCATTGTCTCAGATGGCTCAGGAGGGCAGCACTGTGGTACCCATATTCCTGTGCTCCATCTGGCGCCAGTCCCACTGGTACCAGCACAAACTCATCACTTCCAGGAGAAAGTTGCCTGTCAGCATGAAGCAATTCAGGGGTTCATGCAGGCCAAATTTAGGGAGGAAAAAAAAATGAGGTGGAGGTAAAAAAAGTTTAATTAAAATATTAAATTTTTGTCAGAAAAGGTAGAAGGCAGAAGGTCAGTGCCATTCAATGAGACTCTGTAAATACATAGACATTTAGCCTCTGCTGTTATCAGCCATCAGCTTACAGGACATAAACCTATTGTTTATAGGCAGAAAAAACACACATGACAATGTCTGACAAAACCCTGGTCCCCTTTAATGTCATCACAAAATCCAAAAGAAGCATTTATGTGTAATGTGACTGACAATTCTTCCCAATGACTCCTGAGAGCCAAGCCTGCAGTGAGGATGGGAACACCATGGGCTCCCTGCCTGTGGTGGCACAGAGGAGTTGGAGTCCTCAGGAAATCTGAAAGGTGGCATGCTTTTTGCCACAGAGCTCTCTCTTCCAAATAAGCCAATATAATTAAAATAAAACAAGCTAACTTGAACATTTAGTTTCATCAAATTTCTCTTTTGGTGGCAGTTGTAAAAAAAAAAAATCAAGTTATTCCAGTTGCACAGATGTTTACCTGAAATTAAAACGAGGATTTTCCTTCTACTAGGTTTTAGGTTCCATTTCCACACTGAAACAAGCTTTTCTCTTCTATTTCCTCCCATATTTTATTAACAACTACAGCAAATAAAAGAGCACATAATTTATCAAAAACGTTTTCATGAAAATGAAAAATAGAAGACATTAAGAAAATATGTTAACCAGCATGTCAGAAATAATCTATGGCCCAAAATAATCAAATAAAAACAAGTGAATTTCTGAGTTCATACAGAAACCTCTTCAAAATGCCCCTCCTCTGGCACATTCCAGGAAAGGCATTTTCATGGATGTCCTTGCATGAATGTTCTCTGTGTCTTCAGTCAACCAAAAGAGAGTTCTCTCAAATATTACGTCTTCCTTCTTTTTTTTTTTCTTTTTTTTTCTTTTTTTTTTTGTTTTTGTTTTTGTTTTTGTTTTTGGAAACGGAGAAGCTATCTAAAATCTTTTGAATTATTATTTTCCTTTAAAATGTAGAAGATAAAAAAAAAATACACTACCACAAAAGAAAACAGGATGTTTTCCAAGTAATATTAGTAATAGAACATTACAAATAAACATTTCAATCAAAATAAATCCCAACACTCATATATCCAGTTGTCAGTAGTATTGCACAAATTTTTGAATGCCAAACACATCAGCCTTTTGAGATTAATAATCTTCTCTTTGGTCAAGAAAGAAAACATTTTGCAGTCCAATATTTCCACACTGAGATTGTTTTCCACTTTCTTTTATGTGCAAATAGTTGAGATGTCAAAATTTCATCAGTGTGGGCTGAAAACAAATTAGTAATATTTCCTACAGGGAGATAATTCAATTTTCCACATTTCTCTGACTGAGAAGCTATTCAGACCAACATGTGTTTTTATAGCATGCAGGCTTTGAAGTACCTGAATACCCCCAAGTCCTGTTAAGACTTGGTTTATGTTCTTTAAGGCTCTTCACCTCCATTATTCAGCTCTTCTCAGAGCCCACACTCTCAAAGAAAAGGCTTTCCCAAAGAGACAGTAAGGCAACAGAAATAATGACTGCCAAACCTCAGTATAAGATTGAACAGATAAATGGATTACTGCCTGCAATATTTGCTTTTAATTAGCTGCAATTATTAGCACCCTAATGAAGTCAATAGGCAAAAGGGAAATATAGAATTGGCAAAATTAGCTGATGGAAGTGGTTAGGTTAGTCAAGATAGAATATGTAAGGCTCTAATGTACTCCTAAATAATTACATTATGTACAGAGTTGATAAATGTAATGGGCAGTCTCAGGTGCATCCATGTACAAACATCAGCTTTAAAATCAAAGTAACCATTTTAGGGAAAGGAAAAAAAAACCAATTAAGGCTCTCTTGTTAATGAGAAACATAAAACTGAAGAGGGAGAAAGTGAATAAAATGAAGAGTTAAATGTCTCAGCCACAGTGGTTTCAGCTCTCTTGTCTTTTGTTTCAATTATCTTGTCTTTAAGAAAGAAAAATACAGAAATATGAAGATCTAAAGACACTGAGGAAACATCTTCCCTCCTCCCACTGAGGGAGACATTTTACATCATTCAGTGTAAGGAGGAACTGAAGATGCTAGGAAATTTTTTTGGCAAAGAAAATAGTTATATCAATCATGACAGAGTTATAAAAATTAAATTAATTACATTGGGAAGGCTAAATAGAGCTAAATAGATATGTCTGTCTACCTTGAGTTGAATAGCACAGGATGCATTAATAGTCAGCAAATGTACAGCAAGGGAAAAGCAATAGTTTCATGCAACATTTAATTGAATTGTTGCTTCTCACTGCAGGGAAATTTTACTGACACTAAAACCTTGGCAAGACTAAAAAAATGTTTGTGTTTGTATGAATTACATGTTGGATACATGCCTAAGTTTTGGAGCTGCTGTCAAACAAGGTGCATGGGTGGGAACCTGGGGCTTGATCCCATTACCTTGGTAGAATGTGTAGAGATTTTAGGATGGGAATTTCAATTCCCTGTCCTGCTTCCCTGACCTCACCACTATGTTATTGGCTTTAAATGGTAGCAGAATAGAGCAAATTCTAGAAATCTTACATCTTGGAATTCCTTTATTTAGTTCTTGCTCTGAGACATTCAAGTGGCAACCAGGGTGACAGAAAAATCTTTCACCATTTTCTGCATTCACCAAAGGCCAGGTAAACACTTTGTGTCTTATTTTTAGTCCTTCAATACCAACTATCTCAGCACTATGAGGACTCTGCAGTCTATGATGCTATGATAACAGTGACAAGAAAGAAAATATAATTGTTTATATGCTTTACCCCTTTTTTTTATCTTTGATTCTCTCATGTATTTCCTACCATGTCATATTGTCAGAAGATAAGCCACCAGTAACATAACAGAAGTCATACATAAAAGCAATACTACTTTTGCACAGGAGAAAAAATAATTTTGACAACCTTTATCAAATGCTGTTTCATACAACATAAAAATAATAATACTTGCATAAGCAGAAGCTGAGCAGTATAGTGATCATTAACCCTGTTTTGTCTTGCAGAGTTTCCCAGGGGCTCAATCCCAAAACTATTGAAACATAGTTAAAAAAATTCCCTCTGGCTTAGTAAACTTGGATTCAGCTTCAAGAAAAAAAAAAAATTATGGCATAACTTTTTTACTTTTATTTTATTTTATCAGAATGGCAGTTTTCTGTGTTACTTATCAACCCCACGTGTGATTCATTTACACTTCTAGATACTTATACTTTATGAATATAGTTTGGGAAGCTAAGAAGGAATGCCTGGAGAATACATGCTGTGCTGAAGAACATCAACCAAAGGGCAGATTTTCTGCAGTGGATTAGCCCTGCTGATTTGTGTCCAGTGGCACTCTGTAGTATTGCCCCAAATTAAACTTGCATCAAGAAAGGAGTTACTGAAAAGTGAGATTTGTCTTATCCTCTTTTCTATACCACTTGCTGTTTTCTAGGAAGTTTTTTCATTTCCAAACCTGGTCTCAAGCAAAAAATTGCTCTCCTAAGTTCTGTAGTGTTCTGCTACTTTTTCTTATCTTGTCTCACTTTCTTCTTGCCTTCTGGAAATACAGCATCTGAACCCAAGTGCAATTAATAGCAAATAAATTTAGACTTGGGAAAATTCTCCAAATGAAACTGGTGAAAGAAGAGCACTCATCTCCTGTGATATACTTCTGACAAAGTATAATTAAAATATTTTCATGCTGGCTTGCCTGCTCCGTCTGCCTTTCATGAATGATGAATGCTATCAAGCTATTATTTGTCTACACATTGTGTGAGGAAGGATTAAACCACTGAAGTGTTCAATATCAGTAAATGATCTGGAACTCCATAAAAACATCAATTATTATGCAGCTAAAGACATCTCAGAGGTCTCTCAGGAAGCTGGTGTTTTGTCTTCATTCCTCTGGTGATGGAGTGTGAGGATGGCTGTCTCCAGAGACAGAGCATCTACAACTAAAATGTAAGCTTCAAAACTGTGCAGAAAGGAGGGGAATTTTCTCAGTTATTTATTAGGATATACCAGAAGAAAAATGGAGCCTAAGTCAGTGGAGAAAAAGGTGCCTTATAACTCAGAAGTGTTCCTCTGCCTAAACCCCTCAATTTTGGGCTGACACAGTGCAATGGTACCACGTCCTAAGGCCAACAACCTTTGAGGATTTTTAGTGAAGCAATCAAAAACACTGTAACTGTGGGATTCGCATTCTCTGAACCTGAGAGAAGCAAAGAAAAGAATGATCAAAACAATTCTTATCTCATTGGCTGTGCCTGTGTTTGTGCTAAAGTAGAATGCAATATGGAGATTGTTTACTCAGAGTGATGGTGTTTTGTTTCCCTGGATTATCATGGCCAGGAGTGTGTGTGTGTCAGGACTGTCAGCTGACAGTCACGACATTCTGGGCAGTTGAGTTGAGTTGGGTGCTTGGCAGATTCAGTTTAGATACAGTGTCATATAGTATAGAATAATATGATATAAAAAAGTAATTAATTAGCCTTCTGATATCCATGGAGTCAGATGCATCATTTCTCTCCCTCCTGTCAGGGTTGCCTTGCTTTCCAATATGTAATTAATTTGAATGTATTTGTGCCTGGTTGAGTGGTAGGCAGCCTGAAAACATATTGAACAGAAAACAAATCCCTGCTCAAAGACCCATTGTCACTTTTTTTTTTATTTTAGTGTAGGGCTCTGCTAACTTCAATATAGCTGTGCCAATTTAGAGCCAAAGAGGATCTGAAATATCAAGCAGGCACCATTCCCAAAGTCTTTCCCCTAAACAAAAAAAATTTTAAACTAAAGCAAATAATATATTTTCACTGTGGAGGTTGCATATAAGCCTCAATGAAATTATGATATACAAAAAATACTGCTGGTGACCTTAAATTACACAACAAAATGACAGAGGACATCTAAAAATTAATTCTAACTCATTAAATGCATTGCTCACTTAATGAATGATTCATGATTCGTATTGCTCAAGTTGCCAAACATTACCTCAAATTATAGATTGGGCACATCCTGTCAGCAGTATTAATAATTGCAATTATGTCAGTGTAAGTACCTTCAGATACAAAAGCCAATACATTATCTTCTCCAAGCCTTCCTGCCTCACCCTCAGAGCAGGAGGGACCCTGGAGCACATAGGAGCACTTTTTTTTTAAAAAAAAAACCCACCATATTTGGGAGATCTAAAGGTCTAACAAAGGCTGAAAGATGTGCATGGTCAGGTACACCTTGTGATAGCCAAATAGGGTTGGACCATGAAAACACAGGACTTGCCCAGTGAGTTTCTAATCCTTCCTCTGCTTGTGTGCATTAGAGCTTCAAATCTGATCAGCTATTTAGGAAGGTCCCAAACAAACAGCAGTAATAGCTGTAACTAGGAAAAAAAAAAAAGACAAAAAAAAGTCTGTGTAAGCTGTTTTGCTTAGAAATTGTCCTGGAAATCCAGCCACGGGCAAGTCAGAACCAGAATGCCATCACCCTGTGCATGTAGTCTTGCAGACTTGTATTATGAAGGTTTTACATGTACTTTTTGTGAATCCACACCTTAAGTCCTGTGTAAATGATGCTGAGACCGCAAACCACCCTTGTGGCAGTGAGCTCTGCAGCCACATGTGCAGCATGTGAAAATCCAGCTCCTGGTACCAGATTCACATCTGTGGACTTTCAAATTTCTCTAAAGTCCCTTATTTGAGAGGACTGGGGCAAAATAAGCTTTGAGTTCAACTTCTCTGTGACACAGAGTGCATTTCATGTGATTACTGCATCCTCTCCTTTTTCTCTTCAAGCTAGACAGTGGCAGTCTCTGATGTCTCAGTAGACCACCTAAATTAACCTTAGCAGAGACAGAAGAGGTAAAAGACCTTTCTATCCTAAATGTTCAGAGAGAAGAATCTTAACCCAGGATAGTCTTTATACAGCTTGGAACCAGTTCTTTAGACTACTTTGGGGTAAATACTGGAATGAAGCTTTCCTTTCCCTTGCAGTGAAATTGTTTATTTATTTAATTACCTACTTCTTGGAAAATACAAAGCATTTAAGGTAACTTTTGAGCTAATAAAAACCATAATTGTACCAGGATATGAAATGATGGATGTAAATTGGTTATGGATCTTTTATAGCAGGGATTTTTTTATGAGTCAACAGAAAAACAAGAAACAGGAAATCTATTTCTATAGTGAAGCACAGAAAGTCTCTGCCTGCTGTAGTGACAGGATTAGAAGATATAAATATTGTGGAGTTGTCAAAGCATCTGCTTTAGGATTTCAGATTAACTGGATGGTTTGACTGGAGTTTCTAAAATGTGTTAACCAGAAAGGTTTATTGAACTTTCTGGAGGTGGACATGATTTACTTTCTTTAAGTGCAAAAAAAATCAAGGCAGTCTTTCTTCCTGCTGAAAGATTGCAGAGGGCAAAGTCACTTTGGTGCTTATTGAAGTAGATACTGAACTGCCATCATTGTATTCACTGACCTTTTGTCTCAGTTTGACTCTGGCTGAGAAATTGAGCGGCTGCTTTCATAAAAATTACCACTATAATCTTCTACAATAACATGCTTGAATTTTTCTCTTTTCTCTTTTTCCCCCTCCTCACCTCATCAAACAGCTTTTTCCTTCCTTAGTGAATGTTACTACACTAGAGGAGTACCAACACATTTACACTGCTTGGTTTACTCATAGGTAAATTCCATTTCCCTGTATCTTCCCTCAGTTATAGTGCCACTACACACTGCTTAGATTGTACCATATCTCTCATTCTCAACCCTCAATCCCTCTGATGTTGCCCTGGCGTCTCAAATAAATGATGCCTAGCTGTCTGACATATTCCAAGGAAGGCATTTTTGGACTGTCCAGTTGCAATCATCTATTCCATAGCAATGATACAAAAAGGCAAAAAAATTGTGGGGGAACACTTTTATTTTTGTGAGACAGTATATTTGACATGAGTGGGCACAGCTGGGTCTCTCCAGCCCCAAGAGAACATGGGTGTAGGCAGGTGTGTAACCCAGCACAAGATGAATGGGCAGCATTAGGGGGATGACAGAACAGCAGAACACAATAAAAAGCAACTCATGAGGGAGGCTGGCTGGCAAACTTTATTGCCATGCTCCCCTCATTGCAGTTATAACATACTTGTTTGGCTGTTGTTTTTTCCACGTCAGGTTGCACAATAATTTGTGGAGGAGAGATGAGACAAGGATGAGATATTGAAAGACTCCCTAAGAATGAACTGGATAACAAAGAATAAATGGCACAATTCTTTGGCAGGATGGGGTTCATGCTCCATTCAGCTGCAGCTGAGATGCTTGGGTTGGGGCCTTAGAGAGAGCAGGGAGAATTTGGGTGCCTGATTCAGAGATCTGAAAAGCCAAATGACTGTGAAGGAACCTCCCCATCCTCATTCACTGAAGAGCTGAAGGTGAGGCTACTCACTTAGGTACCCCTGTTAAACATCAGCTGCTATAGGTGTGAAAACTCCCTCCTTCACTGTTCTGTAGTAATTAATCAGTAAATCTGTAACCACCACTAGAAGCCAGGTAATGAACTGCACACTGACACATGACTTGATACTGGCATGGTTTTTATTCCTATACACGATATTCTGGATATTATTTTATTCCTCTCCAATATTCTTAGCAGAAATCTAGTAATTTTTCTATTGAATATTATAAGATATGCCAGGAAATCAAAAAATAATAACTAAAAAATTATACCCCTCTGGGCACCCATACTTTGAATTCTTTCCCAGGATTCAAAATAGTTATCATAATGTCCAATTTCTTGCAAGGCATGTGATAACTGTGATTTTCTTTAAAGCCGTGAGCTTCTCCATTTAAAGTATACTTTAAAGTGGTATTTCAGTTATCTAAGATGCCATGAAAGAATGAAATCATCTAAGTGTCATAAAGAAGATTTTTTTCTGGATTCAAGGCAGCCTTTAGAAAGTTTGCATGAGTGTTTTCAGAAGGAACAGCCAACCATAGAGAGACTTACTCTGTAGCCAAAGGGTAACCCCCTGACAAGACCTTTCTTCAACACCTTCTAAGCACCACAGCCCTTCAGGTCTCAGAACTCTCTCTTAAATTTCCTGAATGTCTACAACACTGGAGGTAAAGATTAGCAGGAAAAGAAAACACCCGGCAGAATGTTTTTCAGAAATTTGTTCCAGAAGGAAAGACACTTTCTCCAAGTAGAAAAAAAAAATTAGCATGAAAAAAAATGCCACTTTGGAAGCAGCCCTGCAGAGTCATCAAAACTTAAATAACTTATCTTGGTTAATCTCCTGGGAGCACAGCAAATGACAGAACAGAGACAGAGCACAGCTTAGTGGATGCAAGTGATGGAAAACACTGTGGTGTGCATCAAATCTTTAGAGAAGAAAATGTGTTTGGAAAATTTTCAGCACTTTCATTTCAAATGGCATCAGAGAAGCAGTTAGGGAAAAGGATGAATTAATGAGTCAGAATGTATAGATATTCCAGGGGGTTTTTCTGTCACTGGATTCACTGACAGAAATTTTAAAGCAAAAGGGATGTGGTTATGATGACACAGTCTATCTGGTATCCATGAGGCAATACTATATAACAATTGGCAATATTACGTCTTTGTGGAGTAGTTTAATATATAAAGAGTTTGATGACAGCTGGAGGTGGTGGGCTTCTTTTTTGTTCCTGCTATTTTTGGTGAAACTACTGAAAACCTTTCAGGCCCTTGCCAGATTTTATTATTATAGTTGGGGCTGTAATAATACTAATAACTTGCTTATTTATGGTTTCACTGAATGTAGGAATGGAATAAGAATCCACTTACCTTCAGCCCACAAAGATGAAAGAGAGGGGGAATTATAAGAATGAGTCACTTATTATTTAGCAGTCTCACTTGGGCCAGTTCTACCAGGCTTCCACCAACTTCATGGTATCATTTCAAGGCTTTGATCCAGGTTTTAGCTCAGCTCCACTGCATTAAAATGAATCCTCTTATCTTCCCTTTTTCCTTTCTTAGACACTGCTTTCTCCTTTCTCTTTGAGCACTGTTGTAACTCTCCCTTAGCCAAAGCTCTGTGTGTTTATGTGGAAATGCCTGCCATCAGTGATGTGCCCCAAAATCCCGCCACTTCCCAGCAAGCACAGGCTCTGTGTAAAAATGTGCTTAAAAAAACCCCAGTGCTTGCCTGGTTCATTGCCTGTAAACAGAGAAGAAAATGAAAAGGTGAACAAGCCTCCAGGTGTCCTCCATGCCTTGAGCTGTGGCAAGCCATGAAGTTTTAGACCAGCTCTAATGTCTTGGCCTGCCTGTTGAGACCAGAATTGCTCTGAGGTGAGTGAGACATCACCTGTAGATCTTTGAGCTCTGAGTTGCAAGATAAACTTGGAGCAGGAAAATGACGAAAAAAAATGGGCAGACAAGAGACTGGAATGGATAAATAGACTGCCATAAGCATTAGCATTTCTGGGTGCCACACATGCCTTTGAGGTCAGGGATGATGTGCTGTGCCCACATTTTTCAGGGATGGACACTGATTGCAGAAAAGTTCAATCTAAGTCATTGCTTTTATGCCAAAACCCTGTTCCTTCAAAAGCTCTGTGTTATCATGTGCAATATCATCATCACTTCTAATGTAACAGCTCTGCCAAAGCACATCCTTCTACTTTTATTTTTCATACTCAAGTATTTTGCAAAGTATATTTCTGATACTATAATGGCAGCCAAAAAACTGAGAATGCTGGTCTGGCTGGGTTGTAGTTAGAGCTGGACTAATTATGGAGGTATCTTCACAGAGCATCAGTGAAATGACTATTCTTTAAATGGATTGAATCTCTGTACCCTCATCCTCTTCAACAATGGATGAACAACAGAACCGCCAAGTTAACAGCAGAAATGATGACCCAAAGAGTCTGGCTACCTTCCTACGAGCCTTTGAGTTTGAACTGTATGTGGTTGGCACACTTGATGCTTCTGTGCTGAGCCTTTACACTGGAAAATGGATCTCAGCTGCATCATCATTGCAGACTCCATTCATGTCAGGGTTATTATGCTGAGAGGAAGCAGCTGCTCCTTCCAGACCTGCATGCTTGGGATCAGAGATGGACAGCTGCCACCCTCACCAGTAAAAGCAATTTGGAGGGGAGGCAAAAGATGTGTATCACATAATGGAGATGGAAAGGCTTACTGCTGTGTGATCCTGCTATTCCACAGCTCTGCCAGGGCCTGCCAAAACAGGCATTTCTCTTGCTTAGGAACAAGGCAGCACTTGTTTGGCAGACAGTGCAGGGCTTGGGAATCTCCTGATGTGATTCATTTCAACAGCTATGTGAACTTGTGGTAGGGCAAGAACAGAAATAAGGGGTAGGGACAAACATGGAGCCTGATTCACTCATGGTTCACTGTGAAGCACAAGTGAATGATTACACTGATTCCATTTTGCTTTGGAATGAGCTGAGGTGTGCACCTGAGGAGTTGCTCTTGTGGTGAAATTTTGCCAGCATACAGCTTTGCTCTCATTAAACCTTTCTCCAGGAAAATGCTGTAATCAGGCAGACCTCTAAGATCTGATCTTTACTCCTTAAGCTGTTCCCTGTAGGCCCTTGCATCTATCCTCAGGGTCTCTCTTTGCAAACTGGCTGCAAAGGCTGTCTAGTGGTCAACAACAGGTCAGAACTGTAGAAATTGGGGCAAGGGGGCTCTCTTTCAGATTCCCTGGGTCATCTCAGCTTCAGCTCCTGGGAATTGTTCTGGGCAATTCTCAGCAGATTGCAAACTGCAGGCAGGTGACTCCTTTTCGACAAACTTTAGGGCATTTAATTCTGGTGCAGATCAGATGCTGACTTACTCTGAGTAAGCCAAGCATCTGCATGATGCTGGTTCCTTTTTGTCTCCATTGTGCTTTTCTCACAGGCTTTTTTCTGCAAAATCACATGGGTTGTTTTCATCATGTCTGATTCCATATTAAAGGTATATTAAAGGTATTTGTGTTCCTGCTTTCCTGATCCAGAATACCTTCAAACTTCATGGCATATGCTAGAATCACAGAAACATAGATTAATTCATGTGAATACAGCCTCAGGAAGTCTCCACTCCAATTTCATACTCAAAGTAGGGTCAGTGCTGAGCTCAGACAAGGTTGCTTTGGGTTTTATCTGTTGTGTCTTGAAAAACTTCCAAGGATGGAGCCTGTACACAAATCTGCATCCAAGGCTTTGCTGGTGTCATAGTAAAATTCTTTTCCTTTCAATGTCATCAAAACATTTTGTCTTCTTTATTTCATCCTCCCACTATACACCACTATAAAAAGAGTGGCTCCATCTTCTAACTAGGTATTCCCTGTAGGTATTGGCAGGCTACCACAGTCATCTCTTCTTCAGGCTAAACACTCTCACTGTCCTCAGCCTTCCCTCACAGGTCCCATGCTTCACTCTGTCTGACAGTACATCCTTTGTCATTGATCTTGGACATATGGTCTGCTCTCAAACTACTCTCCAAGATGCATCAGTTACTGAACAAAAGAATTTTTAAAAAAATTAAAATTCTCTATATTAAAGATACTTCTGATCTGCTGGGCACAGTCATCCCTGGACATACTCTCTGTTCTATGGGAAATCAGGAGATATTCTAAAGCAATGGTCAAGAGCCACTGCCCCTAAAGTGGTACAACTTAGGAGGATCAGGGCAAAAAGCAATGTGAGTAGAAGGAGGAAACACCGTGTTTGTCACAATGGTGATTCTTATCCCCAGCCTTGCTGCCCTAGGGAATCCTGCACCACTTCAGCCACTCTGTGTGGGTTCAGTGACTGAGCTGAAAGAACCAGTCTTCCATCCAACAGTTCTCTAAGAAATTCCCTGTAGTCTCCATTGATTTTCTTTTGAGAAGGAGCAAAGAGCTCTGTTTTTTGCTTTCCTTTTGCACAGAGAGAGCTTTAATTAGTGGCCTTTTGTTAAACTGTTAGATGTGGCCGCCTGTGGTATCTTGAGGTTATTCACATTTGGAAGTGTTTTTAAATGTTGGGTCTAAGCCACCCAGAGATTTTACAGCAGGGGGAAATATTCAGTTACCTGGGAGTTTTTCCATTACCTTAAACCACAGGAGTGGCATACAGGTGCTACAGAAAAACAGTACTTGTACCAAAGGTCTTGTATTAATGTTTCTACTACAGGAAATTTTGTTTAGGAGGTGAGAGAACAAACGTGGGGGAGTTCATCTTGTTTTGCTGTTATTTATTTGTTCCTTTGTCTTATTCACTTAAGGGACAAGACATGAGTAAAAATGGTGATGACTTATGTCTATTTTATTTTGTTCACTTGAACAAAAAGTCTGAACACTTGCCCATGGCAGTCATATAATTTCCTTCCTCTCCTCCTGTTTGTACTGTGATGACCTTGTCTTTGTCATCCCATCCCATGACATCCCAGTAGCTCTTTTCCCTGCAGCTTTTCCCAGAGTTTGAATTTCCAATTTATAAAGAAAACCTGTTGGCCACATCTCCTCCATAGAATAGGTGAATGAAAAAAAGGTATTTAATTCCTCAGTTGTTCTGCTGATTATCACAATCATCAAAGGACAATTATTATACTCTTTTTTTAAATGATGATTCTACTAGTCTCTGCCATTTACCAAGTCCTTTTATCAGGTAAGGTTCCATGTTACTTTATGAACTTACAATAGTTATATCCATGGGGGCATAAACAGGATGGGTGAACTGCAGCAGGTGCTTAAAAGTAGGGGAGCACTATCCAGCAAATACACCTGGAAAAGCAGTCTGCAAAGCAGAGCTGAGTATCTGCTGCTCCAGAACATCAGAAGCTCATTAGGTTCCAAACCTGAAACCAATGTTACTCTTTGCAAAAATTTTTTAAGATATATATGCCAATAACAGTCATGTTGTTTACTATATATGACTGGCAAGAGTCACAGCCCCAGATAGTTTTGCATGACCATGTGCTAAGGAGAGAAAAGAGAAATATTGTCCTTCAGAAAAAGGAAATGCTTGGTTGGGCACTTGTAATGTTACAAATGGGTACTGAAGGCAGAGTTTTCTATTAAGTGATGAATAGCAAGGGTGATCCCAGGACAGTTGACAGCAGGGAAGAGCAGAAAATTATTCTGGATCTAATAAAACAATGAACTAGGACTAGTCCCCAGACACGAATCCTGTTTCTTGCCTATTTCATAGAATAGTCATGAGCCTACCAAAAGCAACAGAAATTTTGCCATTGGCATACACAGGGCTTTTGACCTATTGATTTTTTTTCAGAGCAATTTACCATAAGATTTCAGGCTCTGAAATTGGAGTGTGGATGAGTAATGCAGCTTGTACAGTGGAGCCCTGCTCTCAGCAATCTCTGAAGTCAGGCTTCCAGGGCCAGTGCTGATGTGTGGAATTTCACAGCTCAATCCAGGAACACTCTCTAATATCCTTCCAGTGATTGCTGTTTTCAGGAGCAGCCTGATATTTAATTAATTCTAAACCTGCACAAAAGTAGCTTGTGTGCAGAGCAGATGAAGTGAATCGAGCACAAGCAAATATTATCTGAGTATTTTTGTCATGAATAGATAGCTCTGTTAGCTACAGAGGGAGCTCAGATTAATTCTGTGAATCTCATACCCAAACAATATAGAGGAGAGACATAAACACACTGTACATTCAATGGGTGTGCATGTTCTGACAGAAACACTGGTTATTGTTGATTAGCACATATAATTTTGATCATTTTGGATTTATTTTCCTTTGTCTAATATTCACAGTTCTGCCCAAACCCCTTGTGCACACAATGACAAGAAAAACAGATAAAGAGGAAAAAATGCAATGCAGATCAAGCATGTTGAGAAATATATTAGTAAAGAATTTAAAAGATAGGAAATAATAAAACTACAACAGATCATAAATATTTATTCTTTACATACACGCATGGAGAAAGAGAGATTATGCTTTGAAGGCATTATGAGCTTTTGATTTTCTATCTGTTGCAGAACAGACCCATTTTAAGGAAGCAGGAAAAATGATTACTTGAATTGTGATTACCTCTAACAAACTTCTGTGTTTGCTGGAGTAGTTGCAGTCACTCTTGGTGATATAACACCTCCTCAAATAAAAATAGGAGGACAAAAGGAAAACAAAAAGTCTAAGGTGAAGCACTAAACTACTTGACATTCCCCATCATTAATAGTACTACCTTGTCAGTCTCAAAACTTCATGAACTTTTTTTTAAGACAGAGAAAAATCTCAAATGTCTCTTGTCACTTCTTGCATAGAGCCTTGCAAAACCAAAACTTCTGGCACACTTATACAAATTCACTACAAAAGCTTTATTTTTATCCTGACCCTAACAAAGGCAGGTAGAATGAACCACTTCCTGACCACAGAAGACCATGTGCATCACAAGATTTAGAAAGAGAAGCTAGGAAATGTATGATTTTTTTCCTCTTTTTACTACATCATCTTTATTCTCAGCCAGACACCAGAACAAGCTACATCACCATTTACTTGCTCTAAAACATTACCCAATATTGAAAAAACCAGAAAGTATCACAAATCATGTGCTGCAGGTCATGACAAATTTGCTAGAATGCCTGAAACTCAAATTTCTGTTTGTGTTTGAAGTCCATGTGTATTTACATGGGAGTTGAAGTCATGTTGACTCTGGTTTTCACAAGACAAATAGCATCAGATTCTCGCTGCCTGATGTAGAGAGACAACCTCTCTTCACCTGTGAGGATTACTGGGCAACAAGAAGAGATTCTTCCAGAGAAAGTGTAAGAGTTCAGCTCTCTTAATCTCTCTTCCACACCTGTATTTGAAAATAGCTATGAACTGTGTTCTTATGTTCAATTATAAAGAGATTGTGCAGAGCTATGGAGGTATGAATTGAATAAATCACAAGATCCATTTTTTCTTCTTACCAGATATAATTACATTATTTGTGAATGCCATCTTTTGGATGCTTGATCCTCTTTGCAAAGGTGATGCAATGCAGATGTGCTACCATGGAAATGCTTTTGGTGAGGTTAAGGAGAAAGCACACTATCCCTTGAATCACAAGGTCTGAGATATACAAAACTTACACAATTAGGAAGAGAATAAATGTCTATGTCAGTGGCAGGGTGGGTTGGATAGCATTTGTTTAGGAGGACCAGAATCATTATGAGTGAATGTAAAATTATGAAAGACCTCTGTGAAGAAAACTTGCATTTTTAAATTCTCTTTTACAAAATAAATGTACAGAAGCAGATAATTACATTTAAAGGACATTTTCCAACCCTAACATTAGAAAGGTTAAGAGGTTGAACATTAACCTGACTGTAAATCCCTCCACTATGTCTTTCTACAAATAAGAGTGTCTGCATTTTAATTATTTAGTGCTGCTCAGTGCCTCGAACATTCAATGGGATTGCATTGCATGTCACAACAGATCAAGAGCAGGGCAACAAACAGATCCAAACTAATTAAAAACTGAAAAAAATCTAATCCTACTTCAATATAATTTTATACATACTAAAAAAAAAAGCAAAAATCAAACCCAAACAAACAAAAAATGCTTTAGAAATTTCATTAAAGACATTCAGGACTTTACCTATGTGGAGGACACTGATGTTGTAGGTAACATGTTTAAAGCCTTAAAAAGTATTGAATTTAGAGCTGAACCTCATTTACACTATGAAACGAGAAAATGTCATGACAGTGATTTGCCCACAGCCTGAAAGGGCACCAGGAGCCCTCACAGATTTTTCTGTTTACTCTGTGACTGGGTCTGCAGCAGGGAGCAGCAGTGCTTCAGCATGTGCTGCTGCTGAAAGGGATAAACTGAAAAACTGGGGGACACTGGCTTGGACATCAGTCCAGCTTGACCCAAGGAGCCTGCCTAGAGAATGGAAAGTCATTTGCCCGCTCTTTGACAAGCCCACTCTAAGATGAAAGCATCACACAGCTGTTTTCCTTCTCACTGCCAGGGATTTTTGTGGTTTTTGTATAGAAAGAAGTGAAAAATAACCCACTGAGAAGCAGTTATACCAAAACATCATAAGCCTGTTATATCATGAACAGAAAAAAAGGGACCAGCAGACAATCTTTTTCTTTTTTTTTTTTCCTTTTCCCTGCAAACATTTCCTTTCAGCTGTCCCTTTGAAGTCACAGGCTTACAGCGTGAGTGACTGAGAGCAAGGAGCTGTGAAATGAGCCTTTGAGCCACAGATCTCTCAAAGAGCTCCACAAGGAGTGTACGAGTGGGGAACACATCATCTGCAAATCAGTGTGGGCTCACTGAGGCTTCCTGCAGCCTCTGACTCCGAGAGAGGCACAGAGACACAGATTTCAGCAGGGGAAAATCACCTCCCATCCTCATCCCGCCTTCCCACAGGGGTTATCCAATTCCCCTCTGGGCAGTGGCTGTGTTGGTGTGACCAGCTTATGAGCACATAATTGAGTATAATAAATACACTGGAATTTCTGATTATGAAAAAAGACTATAACTTTTTGGAAAAAAATAATTTCTTCCTTGAAGAGGTTATGTAGGCCAAGTCTCAGTTAATGGCAGTGGATTTGAGAACTTAAATATTTGAATGACAGTTGAGGTGTGATTTCAGAACTTCAAGTCACTTCAGTGTTTCCATAATACTGTTCAAAGTGCAAGGCTTGAAAAAATGTTACCCTACCTCTCTGTGGGCTGTCATGGGATAATACAGACAGGTACTGAAACTAAGGTCAGTGAGGAATTCTGACTGAAAACAGGCATTAAGGGGTGACAATTTGAAGAGCCTGTGTGAATGCCCTTGCAGAAGTCTTTTTCTTGCCTTCTTCTAATCAACTTATTATACATGCCTCAGTCTTGTTCCCATTTTTCTTTCTCACATTCATCCCATTTATTATTTTCTCTTGCCCCACATCCTTGTGTGTCTTTCCCTAGGTATAGTCTGCTCTTCAGGTAGGTGCTGTGTGGAGGCACGTTGCAATGCAGCAAACACTGCTGGGTGGTTCTGCTGCTCTTGCTTGGCACAGTGGGAGGGATTTAATCTCCAACATGACACTTCAGGACACAGCAGATTGATGGAGGAGATTATTCCCTAGGTACACTGCTAGATACTATTCCTATTTAATTTTACTTCCCATAAGTTTGCTTTACCACTAAGTCCCAATTTAAAGAGTTGTTATGTAAAGATGGATTTAGGTTGAGAGAAGTGGACCGCTGCAGAAGAATAGGGTAAAGTGAGACCTCAAAAAATGAAATATATTAGTCAGTAGTCTTTTTTTCCTTAGATGTGTGCTGTGGAAAGGTGGAGAGGTAGAAGCAGAAACTTGCAGGAAACTTGCAGACAGTAACAGATAAGTCTGACAAAGAAGGGCAGAGAGTAATGCACAGCAAAACTGTGGAATTTCAGGACTGTAAGAAAAAGAGTTTGAGATCCTCAACACCACAAATGGCAGAAGAGCTGATTTATCAGCAAGTCATTATACCAACAGTTGTGATGAAGCTGACATGGTGCTTTTGCCACAATGTAAAAGAGGTTCCCATGTGGTAAATACAATGACATGGTCTCTGAATTTTAAAATCAACCTCTTTCTCTCTTTTAATTAAAAACTCATGTTTGAAATTTAATGGAATATGCAAGGGACATCAAATACATTCATCACCATCACTCAGTGGAAATTTTTTTCATTGCTGAAGTGACAAGATGAGTTTGTGAAGTTTGCAGATCTGTGCGCAGAGTAATGGCCTGCTCTTCTCCATCCTGTGCTAGTAAATGGCCCCCAGGTTTTTAATTTTTTGGCTTCAAATAATCCAGTTTAATCTTTCTTAAACCCTGTGTTTCAAATGTTCCCATTATTTTATTTTGGTCAATATTTAAGAGTGGTCAAAATCTGATGCAAACAGACTTTACAACATCTCTTTAAAAACCAAAACGTGCAGAGAGCTTGCGAGTATTTGCTTATAAATTTTGGTCTACCTGACCCTGCGATGATTAATATAATTTTTACAGAAGGTGCATGGTCAGAGACAAGTCCCTCAGTTTCCTGTTACTAAGTTAAACTTGCTATACATTACATTACTTTTTAACAGAGGCTTGGTAAATTAATGCAAAGCTAAGGTATTTTACCTTGCTAAGAGTAGCTGCAGCATGTTAGTACCAATATCTGAACCCATGCATCAGAGCCAGATTTAGACACAGATTTGTTAAACCTGTAATAGAGTCAAAACACAATTAGTCTGTAGCTATAGTCTGTGTAATTAAAGTTGGTAGCAGTCATAAAGTGAAACACAGCACAGTCAGACTTAGGGAACCTACCCTAATGCAGCAGCTATGAAAAACTACTAAATAAATCTTTCCTTCCTTTGGCAAGAACTATGTCATCTTTGAGATTCTCTGTTCACAAAAGGAGAGATGATTGTGGAGTCCCACAGTAAACAATCATGGTTGTGATCAGCATATTTATAATTAGCTGTAGCAAACACTTTATTTTAGATTTTTAAATGTTTTTATGAGTAATTTGTTAGGCATTGCCTCTCTTTTCATCTTTCACAAACTTTTCTCAGACTGCAGAGTGAGCTTGGAAGTATAGATTCTGGTTTGGAAATTTAGATATCACTGCTTTCTGGTAAGGAAATGACCTAATTAAGTTCCTTCAGTATTTCACTGCTTAAAATGCAGACTGCAGCAATACAGGCATAAAAAAAAAAAAAAATTAGCTGCCCTCTCAGAAACAAGTTTGAACTTCTGTTCAATATATGTTTAAATCCTTGCAAAGAATTTGAGCCATTCCCTATTATATCTGAGTCACCATTCTTTCCTGTGCTCCTAATCTACATCTTAGGTAAGCTGTTAAGTAAGATGGAATATGTGTAAAAAGCCCCAGAATTTATGGACACAGAAGAACAGACTAGATTTTCAGGCTCTTGAGACTTTCATATAAGACTGACCATGATGGTATTTAAAGGAATATTAAAAGCATTTGCTGAGTAAAAAAAATAAGGTAGTTTCCAAAGCAGATTTGAGGATTATCTGATAGATCTTTGTGAGTGAATAAGAAAATCCCATGCAAAAACCAGGTACTTACACCATTTACAACCTTGGGAAAAGGAAAGATTTTCTTTAGCTTCAGTAAGAGTCTCTTTGGGCTCTCATATGTTAATATTCCTGTCAGAAGCCCTCTACTCTGACTCTGTCTGATGAACACAGTGAGAGTCTCCATGGGTTTATTCATGATCCCAAAAGGACTCCTTATGTCTTGGAGGGATTTGCAGATATTCAGGGAAATATCACAGAACCTTTTTTGGACTCACTGGCAGGTTGAGAGGGTTAATCCCTGGTTCCTTGAAAGACCCTCCCTGTACTGTACTGCAGTTCTCTGGGGGTTTTTCATGACCAATATTCCTACAGGCTCTTGCAAAAAGAAAAAAGAAAAAAAATAAACCAGGAAAGAGTAGAAAGCCTGAGGTTTGGTTTTTGATTTTTTTGTTCGTTTTAGGGGTGTTTTGTTTGTTGTTGTTGGTTTTGTTTTTGTTTTGGGGGTTTTTTTGGGTTGGTTTGTTGGCTTGGGTTTTGGGGTTTTTTTTGTTTTGCTTTTTGTTGTTGTTGTTTTTTGGGGTTTTTTTTTTGTCTAGGGGGTTGGTTCATTGCTTTTTGGTTTGGTTTGGGGGGATTTTTTTAGGTCTGCTTGTATGTTAAGTTGGTTTCAATCAGCTTTCTGATCCTTCTCCTCTTTCACCAGCTTCACCACTTCTCATTCAGGGACTTTGAAGAGCTCTCATAAGGTTTTTGTGTTTAACAGCACAGGTGTGATAGGTGATCTGAGGATTATGAAGTTCTGTGCCTCCAATTTGTGCTGGGCAGCAGAGGGACTATTTAACTCGCACCACACTTTTTCTTCAGAAGAGATACCCTTGAACCCAATGATCTTCAATTCAATCTGAACAGAAACTTCAATAACTCTTCTGCTGACATAACCTTTCTCATGGCTGAGGATAGGTATAATTGCAGTCTGAGTTCTAGCATGACTATTTTAACTAAAATGCTTGAAAAAGATAGCTATAGTCAGATAAAACTGGTTTGGTTGATGGGTGTGAGGAGCTTCAGTGAACTTCCAGCAGCAGTGGTGCAGCACGAGGCAGAAAGGAGAAGCCACTTCCTGAAATCCCTCACTTTTATGTCCCTTTTCTATCTGTCCCATAACCTCTGCCTGCAGAAATCAGTATAGGTGCACTGATGAAATGTGGGTGGCATGAGCTAGTCCCCAGTTTTTACCTTTTGATGGCATCATACACTCTTCCAACCCATTTATGGTGTTCTGTGAAACAACTTTTTGAGTTGGGTCATCCCCAAATTATGACTAAATAATGGTGATAATGGTGGTTGCAGTGGATAAATTCAGGCCTTAGTACATTTCTGTGCATGGGTTGCCCCAGTCTAACTGGATCACAGAATATTCTGATTTGGAGGGAGCCACAAGGATCACCAAGACCAGGTCTTAAGTGAATGGTCCATCCAGGGATCACAACCACAACTGTGGTGTTATCAGAACCATGCTCTGACTGACAGAGCTTATCCCAGGTCATATACTTCTCCATCCAGACTGCTTGCTCCAGGAATATTTAACTGTAATGGCTTCAAGTTTTTGTCAAATTATATCTCTTCTCATTAATTATAACAAAATTTAAATTTCAATAAAATGTGGATCTCCTTTGCCTGAGAGTTTAAAAAGTTTTTAAAATATTTTTAAGCCATTCTACTGCTGGAAATGACTGTTTCATGTGGCAGCTGCTTATCTGTGCCTCTAGATGGAGATCCTATCCATTTAACAGCCCTCTAGAGAAAGCTGTGGGATGCTTCCATTTTGCCTTTCACACTGTAAAGAATATTTTTTTCTTTTTTCTCTGATTTCTCTGGATTATAAATTTATTTTGATCTTAAGCAATAGACATATTTCACAGCTACCTAAAAAAAAACAAACCAGAAAACATAACAAAACATAAAAAATGCTCTTCTCTTCTAGCTTTCAACAGCAAGAGCATCCCTAACTATTTACTCTGCCTGAGATGTAATACTGAAACCTTCTGCTTTCCAATTGCTATTCTGAAAACTCCCTCTACTGTGCAACACCTCTGACAAGCTGAGGTGCACAGGATTGCAGGTGGGACTCAAGGAATGACATTCCTCAGAAGGAATCACATGGACCATTGTGCTCAGTCACTTTTATCCTTTGGATAAACCTCATGGTTCCACAAGAACAGAGAGGAAAACCTCCCATAACTTCACCAAGAGAATTGGTTATTTTCTCACTAATTTTGAACCAACTTTTTTTATTATAATCCTAGCAAGAATAAGGAGGCATGTACTCATATTATGACATTATTATTAGAGAAAATATCTTCTCTAGTCCAGGAGGTAAAAATTCCTTTTTGTGGATCAAAACCAATTAGACTGAGCCATGTGTATTAAGCATATTTTTCAGGTTCGCCCAGCGCAGTGGAAGGCAAAGTTTAGCTTGTAATGGTATCAGCTGCCCAAAGACAGAATGCAAATTCTCTCTTGATTACACAGGTCCCAAAAAACAAAAACATATCTGCAGCCAAAGCTATACTATCAGAAAGGTAATATTCCATGTGCCTTAGTACCAGTGGGTGACTATCACAACAGTGGTACCAATATATTAGAAATACTTTGTTATCAGATCTTTGAGGAAAAGCTACCTTTTTAATTTTTATTTATTTCCTCAAAATAGAGAGATTATTGTTTGTTTGGCTGGTTTTTTTTATTATGCTGTCTACACTTCTTCTTATGTCATATTTAATATCAACAAGTTGGGCTCATGACACTGTATTTACTTCTATATAGTTTTTCTGTATTCCCTTCTCTACAGTTTTAGCCTACAGGAGCAGCAGTGTACAAGTTGGAGTTTACAGCTTTACAAACCCTCAGACCCAAACGTGCCCTGAGGCAGCATTTTGGTGCCAGCATTGGCACCTACTCAGTCCCCTGCTGATTTTGGGGGAATATTTTCATTTTTGCCTTGTTTCAGTTGTTGTTTGTGGCACATTGCTGGTTTGCTTTTTTAAATATTTTCTGACTCTGATCTACCTGTTGCATCAAGATCTGTGCAGAAATTTTTAATTTTGCCCTTAGGTATCCTTCTTAAGTAGATGGGGAAAAGAAGAACCAAGCAGGCCCACACAATAACTTTTTTGTAGGACATGTGTTGATTGAGATAAACAAAAGTGCATGAAAATGAAAAAAAAAAATAACAGACCACACCAAGACAGTAACACTTAGCAAAGATGTTTCTAGTTTCAAAAGGATTGCAGAAGATAGTTAATATGGTGAAGATTTTAGTCTTCAGGTGTTTGGGTATTTTCTGAAATGCATTTTTACCAAAAGTCCAGACTATATATATATATACACACACATACATACATACATATATACATACATATATATATATATATATGTATATATATGTGTGTGTATATATATATATATATATATATATATATATATATATATATGTATTCTCTCTTAAGGTCTGCAATAAATTCTGACTAACAGACCTAGGATATTTATTACAGATTAAGGCATTTTGTTTCTCTCTTTTTCTTTTCACACCGTGAGTTTAAAATCGTACCAAGAAGAAATTTAGAATCAAAATCAGTTCAGGATAAAAATCATTTCAGGAAAAAAACATTCCATTATTACTACAGCAAACATCAAATCTATTTTGCACAGGTTGGGGCTGAAGAGGAACTAGATCAAAAAAAGAAAATTAAAGAAGTATATTTCCTTCTGCTTGAGACTTAGATGCTTAGATGTGCCCTCAGAATGGCAATGCACATACATTCTTGGGTAATCCTGTTTAAATCACAAATATAAGTCTCAGGTGCTGATCATTTGTTGCCTCTTTCATGTCTTGACCTTTATATGGTTTCAGAGAATTCAAAGAAGACATGAAATCCTTTAAATTCAAATCCATTAAATTTAACTTGTCAAAACGCACAATACAGAAGAAGAGTTTGTCTAACAAACTCTGACAGGCGTGATGTATCAGCCATTTTTTTCAATATACCAAACATTTCTGCAGTCTATTTTGTGGCAGATGTTGGAGATATATTTTAAATTTAAAATTACAATGTTTGCTACAAAATTTGCCTGCACCAAATGGATGTGTTCCTGTCAGGGTAAGTGGAAAGCACAACTCAGCAGGATGCAATGCTTAAGTATGCCCCAGCTCTGCCCTAAACTGTTGCCCAGTCAATAGAAGGGAATGATTTTCAGTACTGTGAGTTCTTTAGAGGGAGGAACTACTGCACTGGGAATGTTTCCTAAGAACATCTCAAATATCAAACAATTAATTATTTTGTATGTGGACTTCTTGGCTTCGTACATTTTCTGTGCAGTGATTATGGTGTTTCCACTCCAAAAAGTCATATATATTTTGAAGTATATTTCAGAAAATTGTCTCGGTTGCTTTTAAGGTCACAAGAGACATTCCTTGCCTTTTCTGGGTATTCTCTGTTCAGCAAGAATGCACTTAGTATAGAAGGATAAATTATGGTAGCCCATGGGAGCCAGTGCCATATTGTGCAACTCACACAAACACCCATGGGCCTGCAGAGGAGAGCTCTGTTTGTTCAAGAATAAGATCTGGTATTTCTCACACAGGAGGTCATATTACCTTAAAATGCCTCTGCCCCGTAGGTCTGCCTGATGAATAACATCTGCTCCCATAACCACAGCCTCTGCAGCAGGAGATGGGCTCTGGCAGGACAGAATCAGCAGCAGTGCACAGGCAGTGCTGCAGCCACGACGAGAAACAGAGCCCTCTCTGTGCACCTGGTGCCAGCTCTCAGAATCTCTGCTGCTCACAGTGACTCTGAGATACCTACAAGCCTTTTTTTCCCAGCCTGGAGTCAAGGAAGGAGTCAGGATTTTTCTGTTCTCATTTTCAATGTTGTTTATTATTTTTTATCTAATACAGTCTTTCTCCAACCTGCTGAGGTCTGTCAGGCAGGTCAGCTCATGGCACACTGCCCGCCCTCGAAGCAGTGTTATCTTTTTATACTAAAAACAACATGTACATTATTTACCATAACTTCCCAATAACCTATCACCTATGTTAGACAGGGAGTTTCTACCTTAAACCAATCCAAAAGGGCCACCATCACCCCGAAGATGGAGGCTAAGAAGAAGAAGGAGAAAGACTGGACACGCTCAAATACCTCCATCTTGCCTCCTGAACCCCATTCTAAAAATCCCAAAATGTATTTTTCACCCTGTGACAGACTAACTATTATTCTTCTTAAACTTTCTTGGCTTGTAATTCTTCATATAAAGGTGGTAATTTGCTCCATGGGTCAAAATCAAAGGCACAGGGGTCGTGGGCTCTGTGCCAAGGCCTCTGAGCCCCCTGGTAGGGGCTGGAGCCATCCAGGACAATCAGAGGAATTCCCTGGGTTCCAACACCAGCCCTGCTGGAGCCAGCAGGAGGGAGCCCAGAGCATTGCAGGGGCTCCTGAGTTAGGAAGGTTGCACACCCCTGCCTCTGTGTGGGTTATTTAGTACTCTGAGGAGTGACCATGTATGTCAGTGGAAATCAGATTTGTCTCTCCAGCCCTACACCCTCTCATCAACACGCACAGCAGAATATGCTTCACTTTACAATCACACTGAGGCAGGCAAAGGGAAGTTTTTACTGGATGTTTTACAGCAGATGTTTCCCTGTACCTCAGAAAGTTGTGACTGCCCTTGTAATTTGTAGCCCAGAGTTACCAGAGTTCTTAAGGGCTGAAAGGTTTTATGAAAAAAGAGAGAAAGAGACTCCTTTGCTCTGCTTCCATTCATATTAACACAATGAAATCCTATTCCTAGCAAGTAAGATCAGCTTTTAGCTTTCATCCATCTCCTTGCATCCCACAGATCCCCATAAAATCAAGGGAATTGTTACTGAATTGCCAATATTTCTAGTGAAAATGGGTAAAAATTTCACCTGAAATGACTCAGGAATAAAGTCAGCTGGGAAATGGTAATTTGGTTTCACAAGTTTCAAGTTTTTTAAATTAATTTTGTTATTCAGTGGAAAGAAAATAGAACTTCTGAACAGTTTTTCAAAAATATATTGTAGAGAAACACTTGTTTCCTTATAACAAAGCATACTTTTTTCATCTCTAATCCACTCTTACTCATTTCCATTTTGCTCCCACACTCACTTTCTGTCACCAGAGGTAGCTGCAGTGCACCAGATCATGAACCTTCTTCAGCTGATTTTTTTTTTTTATCAATACATCTCTATGCATGATTTTTCCTCTTCATTAAAAATGCATTCTCCTAAGAATGTTCATAAACAATTCCATAAACAATTCTGCTTGGGAGAAATTCTTAGCTTGTCCAAAAAATTGATGCCTTACACATCTAACTGGGTAACCAGCTGCTCAGCAGTGAAGCTTTGGGAGAAAAATAGACTGGGAATTGCTGAAATGTCAGTCCTATATATTAAAGGTGTCCTGTGCATGTTTTTGCACAGAGAAGAAATTCTGCTACATTCCACTCAGCCTATTCTTAATGTACAAAGCACACACTTAACTAAAGCATTCTTCTTCCTCATTTTATCTTGGACCTGATCTCAAGGATTTTAGTGTTGTACCTGTAAATAGATAGCAATAAATAAATGTCTGTCGAGCCTTATGTTCCTCTATTTATTCATGTATTCACTTCAACATAGAAATGGCAAAAAAATTTTAGCTGTTTTTGACAGCAAAGGCAAATGCATGAGCCCCACCCTCTGCCAGTTGTATTTCTCTAAGTATAAATTTCAAGATTACAAAGTTTCCTCAGACAAAAAACCTTTTACCCTGGTTTAGCATTTTGACTTTTCCACAGAGACAGGCTTGCTTATTTTTCCCAGAGTTCAGAAGGGGTTTTGCCACTGTGCTGACATTTTGCATCATCTTCTTTCTTTTGCATCTGGAAAAAAAAAAAAGTGAAAAAAAAATAAAAAGCACAGTTCTGAAATGACAGTAAAAATTCATTGTTCCTTTGAAGTGACGTGGACTGCATATGTCTGTGCATCAGCAGGTTAGTCAGAGGGACCAGAGCAGAATTTTCTAATCCCTGGTGTATAGAGGAACCATACATAGATTATTTTTTTGTCTTCCTTTGATTGCACCACCATGTTTAGAGACTCCTTAAAGAAGTGATGCCTTATGTGTGAGGGGGAAAACAGCAGAATATTGTAATTAGAAAAAAACTCAAACTTCCCTGTCACATCTGGCCTTCATGCTTCAATAATCCCTTGAGCACAGCTCATAAATAATGAGCACTCAGATGCCGTCCAATTCTAGTGCATTCTATTGACTTCCAGGGGATGCACAAAAGGATAGAATATATCCTGGAGGCAAAAGCATGCACTGTTTTCTTAGTCTTCTATCAAATGTGTATCACTAGCAATTTAATTACTATTTATTGAGCACTGTCAGTAGGGTATAAGGGGTACAAAAGGAATTGCTATGTGTAAACAGAACTTATTTATATCTGTTTCTTTATTTAGCATTACCCTGCTGTCTATTTCAGACTTTTTGCTTTAGCTTTATGTGATGCAGATTAAAAATATTGTTATTTGAAAAATAATGGGAGAAGTGCAATCAAGTAAGCATCAAAAGATAATAACATGTTTAAAAAACACTCAAACAAACAACAATCCCTTATCCAGGTACAAATACTCAAAAGTAAGTAAAAAATAACTTTAATCTTACTGAAATTGAAAAAAAATAGAAATCAAATATATATGCATCTAACTAGATAGGTAAATTATCAACTAAGGTGAGTTTATGAAGTTTGTTAAGTTCAACAGACCGTTTATTGACAAACTAATTATTTTGATGAAGTGACAAAATCTTTGTAAGTCCTGCCTGAAAAAGAAACTGCAGGGTAAGAAAACTGGGGGGAGATATGATAAAAAACCATTCCATAAACCTCACAGAAGCATGCCCAGGTGGAAAATTAAAGACAGAAACAGAAATCTCCTTCCCGTGATCTGTCTCTCAGTAGATCACAGCTTCACTTTGGGTTATAACAATGTTACACTCCCTCCAGTCCAGACTTTTTGTCTGGAATAGGGTTTGAAATGAGCAAAGTGAACTATTTTGTCAGCAAGAAAGAAAATAATATGCAGGTTCAGTTCCAAAATATTCAGGTCAATATTAGTTTTAAAAAATAACAAAGAGAAAAAGACATCTGAGAACTTAATGTAGTTTTCAGTCCAAAAGTGTGCCTTTCTCACATATTTAGAGCTAGCCTATTGTTCTATTATTCCTAAACTGTACACTGTGTTTCCTTTAGCCAAAGCTGACTGGTTTTTCCTGAATTCATCTTCCAGCTTTAAACTTTTGCCAAGTCGTGCTTTTTTGGATCCATTCCTTAAAGGCAAAGGGGCTAACTTCCTGATGGTATCTGTTTTCTTTTCTTTCCTCTGCAGGCTTAAGTTGTAAGTGGGTATCTTGTTACCAGAGGCGAAATGAATAACTCAACGTACATAAACTCTTCCTCTGAAAATGTGATGGCCTTGGAGAGCCGCTATAAAACTGTCGAGGTGGTGTTCATCGTCCTGGTGGCAGGGTCCCTCAGCCTAGTCACCATAATTGGCAACATCCTGGTCATGGTGTCCATCAAAGTCAACAGGCACCTCCAGACTGTCAACAATTATTTCCTGTTCAGCCTGGCCTGCGCTGACTTGATCATCGGCATCTTTTCCATGAACCTGTACACCCTGTACACTGTGATAGGCTACTGGCCCTTGGGGCCCGTGGTGTGTGACCTCTGGCTGGCTCTGGACTACGTGGTCAGCAACGCCTCAGTAATGAACCTGCTCATTATCAGCTTTGACAGGTACTTTTGTGTCACCAAGCCCCTGACGTATCCCGTGAAGCGGACCACGAAGATGGCCGGCATGATGATCGCAGCCGCCTGGGTGCTGTCCTTCATCCTCTGGGCCCCTGCAATTCTCTTCTGGCAGTTCATTGTGGGAGGAAGGACTGTCCCAGATGGGGACTGCTACATCCAGTTTTTTTCCAACCCTGCTGTCACTTTTGGCACTGCCATTGCAGCCTTCTACCTGCCTGTTATCATCATGACTGTCCTTTACTGGCAAATCTCCCGAGCCAGTAAGAGTCGGATAAAGAAAGGAAAAAAGGAAGCTGCCCAAAACCAAGAAACAGTTTCCCCCAGCCTTGTCCAAGGTAAAATAGTGAAACCAAACAATAACAATATCCCGACCAGCGGGGATGGGTTGGAGCACAGCAAAATTCAGAATGGAAAAACCAGTGAAGAGACTGTGACCAATAACTGTGTTCAAGGGGAGAAGGAGAGCTCCAATGACTCCACCTCCATCAGTGCAGTCGCTTCCAACTTGAAAGAGGATGAAGCTACCAAAGATGCCAGGCAAGCTTCTGCCTCCCAAGACCATGTCAAAGCAGAGAACTCCAAGCTGACATGCATCAGGATAGTCACCAAGTCCCAAAAGGGGGACTGCTGTGCCCCTACCAACACTACCGTGGAGATCGTAGGCACGAACGGGGAGGAGAAGCAGAACAGCGTGGCCCGGAAGATCGTCAAGATGACAAAGCAGCCAGCCAAAAAGAAACCACCCCCTTCTAGAGAGAAAAAGGTGACAAGGACGATTCTGGCCATCCTCCTGGCCTTCATCATCACCTGGACCCCATACAATGTGATGGTGCTCATCAACAGCTTCTGCACATCCTGCATCCCCGGCACCGTGTGGACCCTGGGTTACTGGCTCTGTTACATCAACAGCACCGTCAACCCCGCCTGCTACGCGCTCTGCAACGCCACCTTCAAGAAGACCTTTAAGGACCTTCTCATGTGTCATTACAAGAATATAGGAGCTACAAGGTAAAAATTATAATGAAAATAATTATGGAAAGGGTGGAGAAGTTCCAAATTAAATTTCAAAAAAACCCTTTGATGCTACAGCACTTTATGGTCTTCTATGGAATGTGCAATCCAGGATGTTAGTGGAAATACTGATAAGGGGCATTGGCTGTACCCCTGAGGACTACACTTTAAAACATTTTTTTAATAAATGAAAATAAATCTTTGGGACACGGGGATGTTTGAGAAATTATTCAAGTATGTGGACTGGAGGCACAGTTCCTTACTTTCTGAGAGTATTCTGCAGAAGGGCTTTAAAGTCTATGATTTTTGGTCATTCTGTGTAAAATACTTGTTCTTTCATTCTCTTTTTCTTGTGTTTTTTCCTGTGTGTGTTTATTATGTCTTCATCCAGGTAAAAAAAAAAAAAAAAAAAAAAAAAAAATTTTAATAATAACTGTGTGGAAGAGGCATAGGAGTTTGGAAGATCATTGCATAATCCAAATCAATCATGGCAGAAATTTTCTAAAGCTCAAAGTTGTCTAAAGTTGTTTTGCCACTGTCATGTAAGAAGCTTAATGTTAGGTAAATCATGATGAAAGTTTTTTCTGTTGTTTATGACACCACCATTTCCAAAACCACATCAGTTCTGAAAGTTTTCTTATGCACAACATGTAATCATTGTATATTGTTACAAGTCTGCTGCTTGCCCCATCCCAGGGGCTTTTGTTCTGTGACTTCCTCATCATGTCAAGATCAAAGTGAAAAGACTTGGTCTCGTCCAGATTGCTACATGCCAAGACTTCTTCAGCATCCATGTAAACCAAAGCTTTTGAGACAATTTTGTTCACTTTATTCATCACGTGACATCAACCTGTGGATTTGTCTTTTACCTTCATCAGCCTTTTCTTCCTTTCTGTACCTTACTTGTCCAGGGCAAGACTGAACATCAAAAAAAAGAAGCTGTAAATTTAAAGGTCTCATCCAGTCAGCCACCATGGTGGTCAAAAAAAGGTCTCAGCTAAAGAACAGAAATAAGATTATTACTAGAAAAATGAAAAGCTATATCCATTTAAATTTGGATGTACAGATGAAGAGGTATGTTGAGGCATCACAGAATCAACAGTTAATATTAGATGACCATGCTCTTAACCTGTCAGAAAATAAGTCTATGATTAATTTATTGAGGTAAAAATTAAGATAGACTGACATACCCACCTGGATCAAGCTCTGCTAAGCCCTTAGTATGAAACTGGGGTCCTTTCTGGGTGAATCCTGCACAAGATGTTTGCTTTCTGGAAAAGATACTGGCCACATTGCCTTGTATTACATGAGAGCCATATTTTGACTGTAAGGCAAGGGGTAACACTAATAAAAATGCAGACAGGAAAACTGTGATTATAGAAAAACAGATATTAAAGTAGTCTTGATGGGAGTTTGGCAAGGGGTAAGTTCAATTATGTTTTGCTACTCGACACCAGGTGAAATTTAGATCATTTCTGCCTAACAAAGAATTTAGTATTACAATATTTGGTATTTACTGTAGCAAAACAAAACATTTTGTGGACAGGTCAGAGGGTATCAGATTATTGAAAACAGGGATTGTCTGGGAGTCATGCACATTTTATTTACTCCTTCTTAGTACCTCTAACTTGCAGGCCCTAACAAAGGTACATTTATATGTTTTCTTACCAAAAAGAACATAGACAATGCTTACCCAAAAAGAGCATAGACAATGTCCTGAGGATCTCTTTTCTGAAGTGAATGCCACCCACCAAACAGGACACAAATTCATTTTTTTATTTCATGCAACAACTGCAGTATTCCAAAATGCGCCTCAAAATAGCAGCCTCTGAGATTACAGAGAAATTAATCTTGCAGAATTAAGTTTTACATTTGACAAGCTTAATGGAAGACAGTGTCAAAGCACTCTGGTATCATGACAATTTTCATGTTTTGCAGCACAAGTTCCCAGCAGAAAGTGAAAATGAGGAGGATTAAACTGCAGTAAATGAAGGCCATGTTAAATTCCGGATTAACATGTCTTAATATGAAGTCATTGAATTTATACCCCTAGTGATTTCATCCTAATATAACTGTCTCTATACAGCCAGGGATCTAATTTTGCAACCCTCACTTGCCTTGAGTCATATCTACTATCACTGTTTTAATCTTCCTGCTTGTAAGAAAGAATAACTACATGACAAAGCTTGCCAAAATGAGCACTGCTTGCCTTTTAAAACTTCATTCACTATTTATCTTGACAGGTCAAAGGAAGGACTTACACATTCCTAGGTTGTTCAGTCTCTTAGAGTGTTAGAAAAATCCAGATAAAATCCCAAGATAAAATAAAATCAAATATGTTCAATTTCTACATCTGACTTCTTTAGAAAGGTTTCATAAAAGAAACACACCTGCTTCTTTCCTTCAGCAAGTGCTGTGGGTATCAATAGTTCAGGTACTCAAACTGGGAAATAATGGTTTGTATAGCCATACTTAATCTTAAAACTCTGGTTTTCTGGCAGGCCTGCAAATCCCTTATTCTCACATTTGAAGCTATCACTTGTCCATAATGAATTAGTCTAACAGATAAGGACACTCCTACAGGCTAAGAATTCTGGCAGATAGATTGAAATGATAATCCTTCATCATGTGATATGATGACACTCAAAATACCACAGGAAGAAAAGTATTTTGGGGCCAGCATTCATGAAAAAAATACAAGCAAAGGAAAAACATAATTTGGAAGTTTTCCAGCACTTTTCCCCAGCACCACCCTCACTTTTGATCTCAGAAGATGTTTTGATTTGTGTTATAGTATATTTAAAAGGCTTGCAGGACACACAGTCCTGTGTTTCCACCCTGTAACAGTTTATGGTACACTTATATTTGCAGACAATTAAACAGTGTAAAAATAGATGACATAGTGCAACTATGTATGGATACAAACATGCAAATACACACCCCTACACGGTTTATATACATGAAAAATAACCAACTAATATTCAAGGTATTGCATGGAGCCTTGTCTGCCTAGTGTGCATTGTCAGCTGCTGGGAGGTGCAGAGCCAACACTTATTTCACTGTGTCACCCCTCCTGAAGGCAGAGAAGAGGCAGAACATCCCCTCAGATATTGGGAAGTTCTTGAGTCTTCAGGTGGTTGTGGCTCAGTAAGACAAAAATGTGCTAATGGTCCAGAACCGCAAAATAATTTCTTCTTGAATATCCTTTGAGCTTTCATGTCTTTCCTTTGTGTCCCAAACCACGTTCCCCAGGTTTCACTTCCTCCTGAGTGATAGATCTGCAGGATGTAGATGTCAGTCTTGAAGAGCAGCTCTCCCTGGGTAACCTCGGCTTCCCTGGACCTGCACCCTGTGGTCCCCAGGGTGGCCCTGCTGCTGGAGCTGCCTCATCTCCACCTTCAGCTTGGCCAGAGGATCCCAGCAGCACATCCACACCATGTGCTGTGCTGGCCACTTCTGTCTCACATAGAAACCCAGCACACTGTGCATATGACCCATGAGAACAACAAGAAAAAGCAAAAACACCCCAAAAATTATAACCGACAACAAAAAACTGCAGCTAGAACTTCTTGCCCCCTTCTTTTCTTCCTCTTTCATTATTTCCAAAAAGATGCAGCCCACAGGGAGTGATTTGTGTTGTCATGGGACAGCCCTACATTCATGGGGCAGCCCTACCTTCATGCTCCAGGAAGAGAGCAGCAACTTGGAGATGCATCAATCCAGTGGGCAACTTTTCTGGGTATTAAGGAAGTCTGTGGTCAAAGAGAAAGGAAGAAAAGAAGAAAGAAAGAAATAAAAAGAAGGAGAAAGAAAATAAAGGAAAAGGAAAAGGAAAAGGAAAAGGAAAAGGAAAAGGAAAAGGAAAAGGAAAAGGAAAAAAATAAGGAAGAAAGAAAGAAAGAAAGAAAGAAAGAAAGAAAGAAAGAAAGAAAGAAAGCGAGAAAGCTGAAGCAATGTTTGAAATCCGTTTTCCAGTGAGAACAAAATCCAAGAAAAACTTGTCAGCATTCTTTCTGTTTGAGATTTTCATTTGATTTATTTGGAATCATAGGATCTATTGAAAGATAGCACTGTATTTGAATTTTGCCTGATGAAAAGCAGTCCAAAGACAACAAGCACATCTATATAGGTCAGATTGCTTTTTCTTGCTTTCTTTCATTGTTGGTTTTTTTTGGTTTTTTTTTTTGTTTTTTTGTTGTTTTTTTTTTTGCTGTACAAAAGCTCACAGAGATGGGAGTGTTCAAGCAGAGCCCAGAGAGATCAGTTGTTTGGCATTCACAAAGCATGAAGGGGACAAAAGCAAGTGCTAAATCTATCAGCCCTCTGCTTTATACTCTCCTGGTGGAGAAAAACATATTGACAAGAAGAGGTGCCTTCAAGGAGTGCGGCTGTGGTGAAAACAGCCCACACACCATTGAAGAGACCCTTGAAGTGGCCCAGCAGCTCCTGGCCTCTCATCCAGGGATAGGAGCAGGAGGGCAGTGACTTTTGTTTTTATGTTTTACTTCCTTATAGATTTCAATGTGTCCATCTGTCTATGGGAATTGCTAACAAACTCACTGTCCCCTTCCCTAATTTTGACTGATTTTGATCTCTGTTCTTCATTCCAATGAATGAATTCCTAAGGATGAGCGAGTGCTGCCTCAGGACATAGCTCCCAGTTTCTCCTTTGGTGCTGGGGTGGCACACTTTGAATTTTTCACCTCTGCTGACAGCATCTCTCCTTGCCACTCTATGCCCCAAAATTAATCATGGCAGTGGCCTAGCAGGACTGGATAGGTAAAGCATCCTGACAGCAACTTGCTGGAAACTTGGCATGAATGCAGCTTGGGGGCAGGAGTGGAGTAGAACCATGCTGTTGCTTTTTCTCTCTCCCCTAAAAATTCTTTGGAAAAATCTTCATTTTTTGACAAATTGTGGAGTTTCTGGGGGCTAGAATTCAAAGTTTTACATTAAAAAAAGGCAGGAAAACAAACTCTGGCCCTGTGCATGGGGAGTGTTTGCTAACAGTGAGTTTGGAGTTTAATAGTCCCAGATGACAGCAGTGCAAGTGGTAAAAATTGAGAGGCTTAAAAGAATTTAGCTTTTCTTTCACTACAGACACTTACAAGGGTATGATTTCTATACAATATTGCTCTTTCAGTTCTGGTATGTTACAAAACACTCTGGACTTTTAAGGAATCTTTCTTTTTTAAAGTTTGTAGAGAACCCTGCCTTGAAGGAACCTCAGAGATGGCCTTTAATTTTCTGTGGCCTCTCTTCTCTGCCTGAACTGTGCCTCTTCTGCCACAGTTCTACCAAAAATCTTTCCTTCTTACTTTAACAAGTGTCACCTGTGTTACAGCTTCAGGCTTGTAGTTTCACTTGCCTTTCAGGCACTGTGAATGCTGGTATTTAACCTCTCTAACCCCACCCAAAAACTGCCTTCCCTAGCATGCAGCATCCTCCTCCACTGAAGCCCAAGCTACTGTGTGGGCTGGCAAGTTCCATAAATCCTTTCTGCATAGGTTTTAAATTGGAAGTAAAACAAACCCTTCAATGAAACAAAGCCAAATCAGTTCCTTTGCTCCCCAGTTGTGCTATCTCTGTGTTAGGCACAACAGTGGACAATGTCCAAGAGTGAATGTGCTCTTAGTGGGATATCATCCTGCCACATGCACGGATTAATTTTCTGCTCTGTGCCACAGAAAGGCAGCCCTGCCTTCCCTTGAATCCCCTTTCATTCATGAGCTTACTGGCAGAGTATTCACTGAGAGCCCAAACCTAAGAATGTAATTACAGCAAGGCTGAGTTGAACATCTACCACAACCAATGCAATTATTTCTCCTATATTTTTATTCCCTCCTTTTGCAATGCCTCTTTTGCTGCACTGTGGAGCCAGTGGGTTACATGAGCATATCAGTCCTCCCAGGCCTCATATTTCAGAGTACTGGGTAGATTTGTTAAACACATTTCATTCCAGTGATAACCAAATAAAAGAAAATAAATTCTGGTGTCTTTATGCCTTCCAAAGTTCTGCATTACCTGAAGAGTGCCACTCAGTAACTACTCTTCTTGGTCTTTCCACTGTGAGTTTCTTTTCTTTTTCTCTCTTTTTTTTTTTTTTTTTTTTTTTCCTGGATCATACTTGCCGAGAAGGACACAGAAACCATTCCCTGAGATGTCCCAAAGTGCTCTGACTCTGGCAAAAGCAGCCCTGTGTGGTACGTGAGGCAGTGCGATCACAGCCTGTCTTACAGTGCCCTTGGAAGGAAGAATTTATTTAAGAATTTAAGATATTAAACACTGAGTGTTCAATACCTGGGCTGACTCACCTGACAGCACTGCAGAGAGCACAGGGCAGCAAGGTTGGTGTGTTCTGACTGGTGAAGGGACAAGCAAGTCACAGCTGGATTGCCTTTCTGCTGCTGGAGGCTTCAGGGAGGAGGTGGGGATTCCTGCCCCTCTGGAGACTCTGTCTCTCCACTCTACTCCAAAGACAGCCCTTCCCTGAAGCACACCCTGGCAGCAGTGGCAGCAAAAGTAATGAAAACACTGGTGGGAGTGCCACGATTGCCAATCAACAGACATCCTTCTGTCCCATCCCTTATTTCTGGTGCCACTTAGCTGAGGTGGTTGGTAAGTTAGAGACAAGTAGTTTGTAAATACCTTTAGATAGTGTGTTTTAACATGACCAACACCATATCTTGACTGTGTAAAAAATAATACATTATGTGTAATACTATCCAGATAAGCTTATAATGTAAATATATCTACAATGAATGTCAAATTATGCTTTGAGCTCTATGTATGAGGAAGAACCTCATCTCTTCTTGAGATCTTTTTTAACTTAACAATATGAAAAACTTGTTATTCATTTATAAATATATATATATATATATTTAAAACCTGCATTCTTTTCTTCAAAAGAAAATACTACTGCAAGAAAGAAGGAATGCATTACATGTATGTGATCTACAAAATCATGTGGTAAAACCAGGAACTGAGAATCCTACAAGCAGGGGACTGGTCAAATTCTTGATGCCGTACATTTGATCTCATATGACTAAGATAAGCACAAGTTTATGGTTAGCTGTGTAAAGCTGACCCACTTGATTATATATACATTATAGATATATATTTATATATGCTGTATAGATAAACATATATTATACACAACATTCATACAGTGGAAGCAAAGTTTGATTAAGTTATATTAACTGGGAATTTGGATGTAATGTTGTGTGTCATTTGGAGGAAAAATGTCTGTGTTATTCAGCAGTATTTGTTATGCAAGATGAAGAAAGAAGGTATTTCATCAAAACAAGCCATGAAGGAATAAGATTATGAGGGTTTGAAACATTTTGAAGTGACAAATAAAATTACATGCAATATATATGTATGTACTTCTGCTGAGTTGTATTCCTAGTTAAAGCATTGCATTAAACAGAGAATTATAATAGTAAAAATGTGTTTGTATGTGGTATCTCTATTTATTTAATCTTTCTACTGACTGAGCTACTCTGTGAAATGTAATGGTGATAGATGGAGAAAAATGGTTTTCCTACAGTAGCCAAAGGCTGAGAATGTCTGTAGTAATCAGGAAAAAAATTCTAAGCTTATTTTCCCTGACTTCTTTGGCAAATGTGAAGTTCAAGAAGGATCTCAAGTACAACTTCAATTTTTCTTGTTTTGTCCACATCTTTGTTCCTCCTTCAGAAAATGTCACTTTAACCACAATGTCTCTTGAACATTCTGACAAGGACCTCCAATAAAACATTCCTCCAGATATTTCTGTCATCCCAGTATTGAAAAGGAATAGGTAAGATTCTTTTGTAGCTGTCCTGTTACATTCAAGCAAAATAAAATTTTAACTTTGAGGGGAGATGGCACCACTAAAAACCAAGGACTTGTTGAGCTCCCTTTGCCTTATGAATGCAAACCTGTCTGCATGGCACGCTCAGAAATAATCTAGGAGAAGAAATAAAGAAATCAGGTGCATATTCAGCTTCTCGGGGTCCCAGGACACTGTTTCATCCCCGCTTCAGAAGCAGACAGGGCTCAGAAGCAGCAAAGGGATCCAATGGTGGTGACTGGGGACCATGACTGCCCAGGTAAATCTGGTTTTTGGAGCACACTCAGCCCATCAGTTTGACAAGTGATTGAAGAGGGGGATCTCTTGGGCATGATGCATCAGCTCTGTCTGGGTCAGGATACTTTCATCCACCTGCTCCAAAAAAGACATTTTTATAAAGTGCCCTATGTTGGCTTCCTTTTCCTAATTTTTCCTTTCTAAAATTTGAGCATCTTCACTGTTTCCAGCTTTACAGGGCTTTAAACCTGTCTCAGCCTCTCTGCCAAAGACTTTCTGCCTCTGCCATTTGCTCTACTGTTTCTTCAGCCCAAGCTCACCTTCAGCCATTTCACCATCCCTCTTCACCTGCACCTTTCCACAATGAAAATTAGAAAAGCCAGTTTTCCACCTGCCTTTGTCTCAGAGAAATCAGATAAATTGATGTGTTATAATATATTTATTTACTTGTACTTGTCCTGTATCTAAGCCCCCTTGCACCCTGAAGAGCAGGGACTCTACTGAAAGGTTGCAAGGTGGGAAAATTTTAAGGGGTAGATTCTGATGGTCAAAAGATATTTTTTTGTAAGATTTACAACAGAGACACAAGCAGGTACCTGAAATCTGTTTTCCCAAGGCACAACTATATTCAGCATGCACATTTCTTGTTTGCACATGTATTTAAGATCCACATTGCAGAAACACATATCTAAGGCTACCTGTAAATTCAGAGCACTGATGCTAAACTTTTGTTTGTCTTCCCACGCATATTTTGAATACTTTTTTGCCAGTGCTGGTTGTAGACAGTAGAAAAAATACATGGATATGTCAGATTACCTGCCTGAGCCATTCACTCACACTCACAGTTTCACCACCAGGCTGTGAGCAAAGTTACCTTTTTCTTTAAAAGAGTAGGATTATGCTTAGCACAATAAAAATTACCACCTCAATCTTCAAGTACAGCCAGTAGTATCTGCAGTTAATGTAATACTTAATAATGCACATCATCTCCCCTCTGGAGAGACATTTTGAGACAATGGCCACCAGGCCAGAAGTGTCTTTATAAAGCGCTTCTCTTTGAGACCATTTATTAGCAGAAAAAATTAGGTAAAGTTTAGCTACCTACTTCACCCTGAGTCCTGGGAGCACCCTAAGAAAATCAATACAGAGAAATGTTGTTATTTAGTAAATCCATTACACTGTTTCTGGCCTTTTGCCAAGCATTGAATGCACCATCTAGACATGGGAACCTACTTGGCAGCACCAGGACATTGACACCTTCTTCTCCATGGAACTTGCCAACTTCACTTCTGCCAATACACAGAAGGGGGAAAAAGAATAAAATCAGCAAGAATGATATCCAAGAATTGGAGAGACAAAAATACCCCTTTCCTTCTGCTCTCAATCTTTGTTCTGTCTTGCCACCCTCTACTTCCTTGTTTTGATCCTTCCTCCCTCTCCCTGCCCCTTTCTTCCTCACCTGCCTCTGACAAGTCTCATCTACCTCTCCAGGTTTCTCTCTCTCATTAACAGCTTGCTAAAGATGCTAAATAAATCACTGTGAAATCAAAGCCTTTGGCTTAAAAATGCAAAGCAATGTAAGAGGGAAAGAAATAAGAAGGAATGCCTCAAAAAACTCTGGAGTAAATTCATTTAGTTTAGGAACCAAAGGTTTTTCCTGACTCCCCCCATAATCACTACTATCATTTTGCCTGCAGTTGAAAAACACTTATAAACAGGGCTGAGCAGAGATTATTAAATCCATATGGCACAGGAGCAATATTCCTAAACAGAAGCATTGCCAATGGCAGCTGCACCAAATCATTTTCTGGAACTAGAGACACAATGGATCTGTGGTTTTGCAAAATTCATCCTACTAATATGCAGCCTAATGAAAGAATAGAAGCAAGGTCAAAGCAGTTAAACCTTTCCAGCACAGACCTACCTTAGCTCCCATTACAGACGGGAAGACCAAGCAGTGCCAGGAGCAAAAAGGATCAAAAAATCTGTAAAAGTTGCACTATTTGGGACAAATTAGGATACTCTGGGGTTGTCATTTTGGGTAGGAAGAGCTAAGCTTCTGCCAAGGTTGAATATCTTTCAACAGGAGGGTTAGGCTTCAGCATTCCTGCCAGTAGCCAAGAGATAAAGATGAGAGCAGAATTCGGTGTATACAGGCTTAGTTATTAAAATAGTGGATGTTCAGGATGTTCCACAGAAAATATAAACAAGACTTATCAAATATGGAGATCAAATCCCAGATTTCGTCATGCTGTCTTTCTAAAATGAGAAACAAATAAACCAAAAGTTTCCAAGTGTTTTAATCGGTATATTTTCCATTACAGGGAATGTAATTTCCTTATATGGAAAAAAAGTCACCATTATTTTATAAAAGGGAGGGTTGAAGTCTTCTGCTCATGATGAGAAGACATGAACTAGGCAACTACAAAATAATGGAGTTGGTTGGGAACTTTGTAGTGAAAGTTTTTTCCTGCTGTAAAATGCTGATTTGTTAATTTTTTTTAGAGGGATGGGTAAAGCAAGAGGAGACTGAGGGGAGACCTCACTGCAGTTAAAACTTCCTCATAAGGGGAAGAGGAGACACTGATCTCTGCCCTGTGGTGAGCAGTGAGAAGACCCGAGGGAATGGCATGAAGTTGTGTCAGAGGAGGTTTGGGTTGGATATCAGGAAAATATTCTTCATCCAGAGTGTGATTTGGCACTGGAACAGGCTGCCCAGGGCAGTGGTCAAAGCACCAGCCTCACAGAGTTCAAGAAGCATTTGGACAATGCTCTTGGGCACATGGTGTGGCTCTAGGGGATGGTGCTGTGCAAGGTCAGGAGTTGGACCCGATGATCCTTGAGGGTCCCTTCCAACTCAGCTTATTCTGTGATTTCAAAGGAATTTCTGGGTTTGAAATGCTCTAGGAAAAAAAAGGGATAAGTTTTATGGCTTATGCACCGCCTTGAGCAGTGGCCAACCAGAAGCATGCACCAGGCTAGAACAGATATAAGCAGGTTTCCATAGCATTGCATAGAGAACAGGAATGATGTCTCAGACATCTTTTTGTGCAAATCCTTTCTTAGGATTTTTCCTGCTGAAGCTGAGAAGTTTCAGCAACAAAATGTAAACAATGGTTATCTGCTGCTGTGGAATGCAACAGATGCATCTGTGATTGGCCCATCTTGGATGTTTATAATTAATGGCCAATCAAGGACTGAGCTATCTCAGACAGAGTCCGAGAGAGCTGCCTTTTGTCATCATTCTTTTCTTTTCCACTCTTAGCTTAGCTAGCTTCTGAGGAAACCTTTCCTTCTATTTCTTTTTAGTATAGTTATAATATAATATATATATATCATAAAATAATAAATCAAGCCTTCTGAACATGGAGTCAACATTCTTGTCTCTTGCCTCATCCAAGAACCCCTGTGAGCACTGTCACAGAATGACCACGATTTTTGTTCTGGGCATGCTTGGGTTAATCCAGAGCACACAATCAGCATGATTATGCTTTTATGAACACTTACAGAGGTGCTCCTCTAATGCCTGGCACCCTGCAAAGAGGAATATGTACTCTAAAAGAGACAAACTAAAATATGTATTAATCCCTTGGCAGACACAGGGTGGAAAGGGCTGGAAAGTGAAAGTCAATGGTGTTTGCAAAGAACAGTGAAGCCACAGCAAGAAATGAAGATGGGGCATGTCACGCTTCATCTGCCAAAAGTAGGACACCCTCCTAGGGGCAATGTAGAAACATAATTTTCCCTTATTTAAGGAACCTTATTTAAATGGGTTGAAGGCCTCTTTGGATACAGTATTTTCTGCCTATACTGATGATGGGGAGAGCCAGGGGGACAGGCTCAGTCAACCCTCATTTGAACAGCTACATTAGACAAGATGCTTCTCAGTCCACGTGTGCACAGTCCCAGGGTTTCATAGGTTTTGTAGATGCAGCTGTAACAATAATTATAATAACTGGTGTTATGCTGGGAAAAAAATGAGATGGGGAGGAAAGAAGAGAAATCCATTATGCAAAGGTGCAAACTATATGGGGAAAAAATAAAACTGATTGGTTCTTATGGTCTTATGGTCTTTTTTTCTGGGAGAGCATTTGGTCCTTACAGCAGCAAGTTCTGCATGTCCTTGAGCACAGCAGAGCCACCTTTGAGCTAAGTTTCCTGAGGGCATGGGAGAACAGCCTTCTTTCCTTTGGGAAAGACCATGCCAGCCATGGTGCTTTGGGTGCAATGGTCATGGCTGGCATGGACCTGCCCTTCTCATCCCTCTCAAAGGCACTTCATGAGAAGAGAACAAAGCAATAAGGCAGAGAGCTCCAGCCTGGTGCAGTGGAGCTGGAAAGGGCAGAGCAGGACTGCTCTGTTAACAGCATCTGACATCCCCATCACGTTTTCTCCTCTCCATCACTCCCTATCAGCATGCACCCCATTGAAGGTGCCAGGAAAGCCACTTCACAGTAACATCACCCCAAAGCCACTTCACAATAACATCACCACACATGAATACTAACCTGAAGTGAGAGGAGCCTTACAAAGGGAACTGAGAACCTGATTGCAAAGGCCCAATGTGACAATCACCCAAAGGAAGGGACAGGCAGTAGTTTACACGCACTTCTTCCATTTCCATCCACCCCTTCCTCTCTAAGTTTGCCTTTTTTATAGAAGGGGAAAATAACTGATCTGGATTCAATTTCCCACTGCTCTTCCTGTTATGCTGGATACAGGCTGTGACTGTGATGGATAAGCAATAAATATACTGAATTTAAAAAATACACCCTTGGCTGTTAACTTGCCAGGAGGAGCCTTGGGACTCTGGTTTTTACTCTCTGGTTTAAAGTAATTTCCATTGCACGCCCTATCTCCTGCTCTATTGCCTTTTGCCTGTTATTCCAGGAAACCTCCTCCAAGGGCCTTTCTGTCTATCAGGTTATGGACCTGATCATGAGATAGTAATTCCTCAGGGACCCAGACAGTGCTGATTACCTTCTAATGAGATAAAGTTCCCCTCATCTCCAGGCCAGTGAAACCACCTCCAATTTCTCCATGGCTAGGAGTGATCCCAACCTGTTGATGACAAAATATGTTAACATCTGTGGGTACTGCTGCCCCAAAGAAAAGCACTTAAAGGAAGAACCTAGATGAAATACTGAATTTATAGAAAGAGCATTATGAATTTTATCTTTAATTTCTGCTGGTTTTCATGAGGTCAGTAGCTTATCTGAAAATAAATTCAAAATTAATCTTCAAAGCAAATACAAGCCCAGTGACCATTTGTGAATACATCTCACCCATACATTTGTCGGTAAATGATTCTAGAGTGAAAGTGGCAAGAGGAGGGAGAGGTGGGTGTAGTATTATACTTGTAGTGACATAGGCATCAGAAAAGCAATTCAAAACTAGAAATGAAAAATTCAGCAAAATTAAAATTTCATCTAGTACAATTCCATCATTTATTCTTTGAGTATGTCATGGTTTTGCTTGATTATTATATGCATTTCTAAATGATGCTGTAATAAATAATGAAATTCATGCTCTGTATAACATAAAATATTGAAAGCCGTTTTCAGGATTTCTCATTTCATGGAAAGTTGTAGAAACAAGCTTTTGTTCCAAGATTGGAACAAACAAACAAAATATTTTCCTAGTTTTCCATGAGTTGGAAAACTATTTCAATGTCCCTACTATTTGTGTGTCTGCCTCATGAGCATACACAGATGTGCAACTGAAAAACCTGAAGGCCAGGATGTTGACATACTAGACATCATAAAATCAGGCACAGAAGCTGAAGTATAAATAACTACTGTCTCCTCAGTACAAATACATTTCTCAATATTTAAAATTTGCATTCAAAGTAATTGTGCAATGAGTGTGGTTTGAGCAGAGCAAAAGAAAAAATCTGTTATTTTAAACCTCATAAATTTGAAAATGAAACAGTGAAAGGCAGTACTTTTTCAAAATCTGTATGGGGATTTTTGCTGTCCTGTTCATTTCCTTAGCTGGGAGGACGTGGTGCAGCATCAGCACACAGCCTGTGGTTCATGCCTGGCACAAACACCTCTCCAAACACCTGGGAGGGATCAACTCCTGTAAGAGTTTAGGCCAGCTGAGCAAGGGCAAGAAGAACCTCTGTAGGCAAGAAGAGAAGTCTCCTCTCTCCCTGCACAGCCTGGGTGCCAAATCCTCTGCACCCCTGCCTCAGGAGCAGAGCTCTGTGCATTGATCAGCACAATGCAGCTGTCCACCCACGTGGTTATTAATGGCTAATAAACAGCTCCAGCACCCACGAGCTGCGTTTTTCTTAGCACCAGCCTGCAATCAATAAAGCAACCAGAAGGGCTCCAAGAGGTGCCATCAATTGCAGAAGTTATTACATCAGGATGTTTCACTGGGAACTCCCACACAAAGCCATCAGGTGTCAGATGCTGCTGTGTGTTAATCAGGAATTTGCAGCGGGTTTGGGGCCCCTCGTGGGCACTGCCTGCTGCAGAATGGATGCTGCACAGACCCCCCAAATTCCCTGATCCCTCTGTGCTCAGCTACCTGCATTGGCTGCTCTATGGTCCTTGGGAATAGGAGAGGAAATTGGAACAGCTTGAAAGGAACATGGAGAACAAAGCACAGAAAAAATTATCTGTGTCTTTGCTCCCAGGAGAAAATCCTGTTTGCTGGTCAAAAAGCCCAAAGTATTGGGTGCTTTCCAAGGGAAATATGAGGAAACTTGAGTGAGCTATCCCATTTTCACTGCTTAATTGAACAGCTTGCTGCTGGTGTATGTGAAAAAGGCAATTGTAGCAAACACATTGCAAATAAAACTGATTTTAAGACCAGCAACAAAAAAAAAAAAAAAAAAAAAAAAAGAGTTTGATATAACATTTATGTTCAGAAAAGAAAACAATACATGACTTCTTTTTCTGATTGTTTTTCCTAATAATATACAAGTTTAGTGGTTTTTTTTTCATAGTTGTAGCTATGTTCTGTAGTGTAAAGCAGCTTCCATCCTGGCTTTATGACATCCCTCATCCTGAGATTGTAGTGAACAAAGCAGAAGAGAAAGGGGATTGACTTCAGGTCACTAGACCACAGCAAGGAGACAAAGTAAGCTAACATCATCAGCAGAAGTCAGCAATGTGCCCCCACAAGTCCCCTGTGCCCACTCTTCTGACATAACAAACAAACAGTCCAAAAGTTTCAGCAAAAGTTATGACACAGGAAGGCAACAAAACATTCCTCAGATACCCAAGCTCTTAGCCATAAGGACACAGCCATACAAAATGTCAGAGAAAAACACTTAAATGAGATAAGAACTTACATGGTAGCTGAGCAAGGACTCTGGGTTTGCAAGACTCCCTGTGCAGTGACAGGAGCAGAGGTAGGGGAAGAAGTAGAGAGCTGGTAAAACATCCCCAGTGCCTAAAGCCTTACAGCTGCATTGCTAGAGCTGCCTCTGCCTGCAGAGTGCTGACCATGGAGAGTCTCTGTTCATCCACAAGATCTGCTGGCTTTCAAAAACTCATAAAAAAATATTGTTCTGCATGTCCATCCTGGTTTCAGCTAGGACAGAGTTAATATTCTTCTCAGGAGCTGTTGCAGGGCTATGATTTGGATTTAGTATGAGAATTAGGTTGTTAACACATTGATGTTTAAGTTGTTGCTAAGTAGTGTTTACCCAAACTCAAGGACTTTTCAGAAAGCAGGTGCAGAAAAGCTAGAGGGGATCAAATCCAGGAGAGCTGACCCAAAATAACCAAAGGGACGTTCCACAGCACAGAACATCCTGCTCAGTACATGAACTAGGGGGAAACTGGCTAGGGGTGGCCATCCCTGCCCAGGGACAGGCCATCAGGTGGTGATCACTTGAATTGTGCCTTTCTTGGGCTTTATTTCCCTCTCTTTCCTTTTCACTACAATTATTAGCATTGTTATATTGTATTTGCAGGGTGCCCCATGGCAGGAAGGAATGATGAATCTGACTCCATGTTCTCAGAAGGCTAATATATTATTTTATGATACTATATTATATTAAAGAATACTATACTAAACTCTACTAAAGGATACAGAAAGGATAATTAAAGAAGGCTAAAAAAAAGAATAATGGAAACTTGTGACTCTCTCCAGAGTCCTGACACAGCTTGGCCCCAATTGGCCAATGAGTTCAAACAACTCACAGCTGAAACCAATGAAACAATCACCTGTGGGTAAACAATCTCCAAACACATTCCAAAGGAGCAAAACACAGGATAAGCAAATCAGATAATTATTGTTTTCATTTTTCTTTGAGGCTTTACAGCTTTCCAGGAGAAAAATCCTGGGTGAAGGGATTTTTCCAGAGAATGTGAATGCCACATTTTATAATTGGTATTTGGTATTATATATATATATATATATATATATATATATATATATATATATATTTGTATCATATTTTGCTTTGTTTCAATGATTCATCTGTTCCTATCCATGAGTTTTCACTTTTTTCCCAGTTCTTCTCCCAGTCCTGCAGTCAGCAGGGGCTGTCAGCAATGTCTCCTCACATCTCCTGGCTAAACTTTTCCTATTTTTTAAGAACTACAAGCGTGGAACAAAAGAATGACTCCTTACCTGCTGGGTACCTGCTGTTAGGAGACTCAGCCATGGCAGAAGATACCTGTGGGGGCCTCAGATATTGCCAGGGAGAACTGTGAGCACTGACTTTCCCCCTATTTTTTTTTACCAGTGCTCTGAACTGAAAAGTGGCCACTCTGTTGAGCAAAAAAAAAAAAAAAAAAAAAAAAAAAAAAAAAAAACCTAAACAAACAAACAAAAAACCCAAACAAAAACAAAAAAAAACAGAAACAAAACAATAAAACCACAAAATCAAAAACAACAAAAAAAGAATATGTTTTCTGAATCTGCTTCTCTTATTAATTAAATGGAAATGGATAATTCAGCCTTCTTGGACATGACAGACAGAGATAAGAACCAAGGCTTTCTAGTGGTAGACAAGGATTCCTGGTCCACTAAAGTATTGTTTCAAGTCTAAGAAACTAGCAGCAAGCTGGGGAAAAAATTGTACCTAGAAATACAAACTAGAGGAAAGGGTTCAGTCTTCTCAAGCCCTCTTTTATTCCTCACTGCCTCCAGTTAAACAAGAAACCAACTCCTTCCCAGCAAGCAGCACTCAGGTCCTCCTCTCCAAGGCACCCAGCTCCTTACAAAGGGAGATTTTCAGTCCAACCCATGCCCCAACACCTCAACTAAACCATGGCACCAGTGCCACATCCAGTCTCGTTTCAACACATCCAGGGATGGTGACTCCACCACCTCCCCAGGCAGGCCATTCCAGAACTTTATCACTCTTTCTGTAAAAAACTTTCTCCTTATATCTAACCTCTCTTTTTCTTGGTGCAGCTTGAGACTGTATCCTCTGGTTCTGTCAGATGCTGCCTGGAGAAAGAGACCAACCCCACCTGACCACAACCTTGTCTCGGTTTGGAAAGACAGGTGCCTGCTAAGGAAGGCAGGAGCCTCCCCTGAAATGGAAAATGTAAACCCCCTTCCCTCCAAATTGTTATAAATCTGAAATTAAGGGGCTTCCAGGCAAAAATATGGGAGCAGGAATAACAGTTCTTTATTAGGGAAGAAAATAAAAAAAATAAACAATGCAGTAAATCAAAACACTGACAGAGTCAGAACACAACCTGACACCCTGTGGGTGAGGGTGTTGGTAGCAGTCCAATTGGAATTGTGGCTGCAGTCCTCCTGCCGTGTCAGGTGTGGCTCTGTTGGAGCAGGGATCCTGTAGAAAGGTGTAGTCTTCCTCTGAAGATCCAGTGGAAGAGGCAGCTGCTCCTCTGGGAAATCCAGTGGAGAAGCTACTCTGCTGCCCCCAAATCTCAGATTATATCCAGTTAGGAATGCTTGGCTCCTCCCCCTGGGCAGCGCATCTCCCAATGGGATTATGTAATTCTTATCAGTCGTGCAGTGACACTCAATGGCCCATTAACAGAAGATCTCTCCCTGGAGGGAGGACTGGTTTATGGAAGAGATAAGGAAAACTGCCCAATTAACAGAAGATAACTGCCACACCTCTAACACATGGCAAATAGAATTCACACTGCCTTGCAATCTACTACAAACCTCCTTTCAGGAAATTGTAGAGAGTGATAAAGTCACCTCTGAATCTCCTCTTCTCCAGGTTAAACACCCCCAGCTCCCTCAGTCATTCCTCACATGGCTTGTTTTCCAAGCCCCTCACCAGCCTTGTTGCCCTCCTTCCACAGCCCAGATCAGCCACCCTCCTGGGTAACTCCTCCCTGTTTATACACTGAGCATGACAATCTGTGGTATGGAATATCCCTCTGGTCACTTTGGGTCACCTGTCCCTCCTGTGCTCCCTCCCAGTTTCTCTTGTGCAGCTCCTCATGAGCAGAGCATGACAAAGGGGAAAAAAAAGTCCTTGATTTAGCATAAACATGACTTAGCAAAAACTCCAAAACATCAATGTGCTATCAGCACCACTGGCATTCAGAATCCAAAACACAGCACTGTAAGGAGAAGAAATGAACTCTGCCTTGGCTGAAACCAGGACACAAATGCAGTTCTGTAACCTGATCCAACAGCTGACCACCAACACAACACAGACTAATCAGAATTACACAAAAATAGGTCTGGAAGCTGAGATGATAAATCACTCAGCAGTATTTCTTGAATAAAAATTGAGCTCTTAATCACACCCAACCCTCCCCAGCCCTGCCCTTCCTCTTTCCACTCCTTCTACCTCTGAGCTTTCACCTTCAGGAAAGATTTTTGCCTTGCGCTCAGGGCCACAGGCTTCTGAAATCCCGGAGATCCCAGTGGTGATGCTCTCACTGTGCAAGAGACTGCATTTGAACATGAGCTCATTTCCTTGCAGGCAGGAATCTTCCTTGAAACTAAGCTTCAGGGGTTATTGGAAACCTGTTCCTTTTTAGGACTATCTGTAATGAGATGCCAACACAAATGAAGGTGGATTCTAAACCCTTTTTCTCTTCTGAAGTCCCTACACGAAAATTTTTGAAAGTAATAAAATGTGATTACTACAGTCATCCAGCTGAGACATTTTTTGGATGTCACTATTTCTTGTAGAAATGAAGTGATTCAGACAGACACTGAGACAATCAAAAGCACATACTGAACCTTCTTTGAAACTTAATTCACTTGCAAGCTCCTCATTTTACACTAAGTGAAGGAGTGTTCAAGGAACTGCATTTTTAACAGCATGTTGGATTCACCACACAGTAAGAAAGCACAAGGGATGCCACTCCAGAATGCCATCTCTGTGTTTTTAGGTGCACAAATTCCATATATCCCTGGGAGCTTTCCTTATCTGTGCCATGCTTAGTAGGAAACAAAGAAAAAAATATTTTGAAAGAAAATCATATTTATGGTTAAAATCTTCTCATAACCTTTGCCTTTCATCTCTGTGGAAACATTCATGAGTATAGGGAGCTTAAAATAAAATTATAAAATTCTCACTAGAAAAAGAATGAAACTGGACAGGATAATCAATTTCCTGTGCTGAAATCATCACTAATACTGGTGAAATTCAGCATTTGTGTTCTTTTTTAGCCAGCTATAACCCTATTTAGCAGAGGTGGTCTGATACTAATTAGCCTTCATCAGCTACTTATCTGCCTTTATCATGGCAATTTGCTACTCTTTATTAACCATAACTACTGAATATCCATATAAACAAGAATCTACAACTTTTTTTCTGTCATCTCTCTAGAACTTAGACTGCTACTTAACTAATCTTCAAGGGAAAAAAGAGACATGTCAACCCAGGCTTTGCATGCCCTTCAGTGTGAGGAAATGTACCAGAGTGTGAGTTCAGATTCTTTTCTCAAATTCCTAACAAACATTTGAGCTCAGATGATAAGGCACAGTTTCTTTTAGGGGTGACATAAATAAAATACGTATTTGAGTCAAGCAGAGCTATTTGTCAACTTTTTCTCAAAAATTATACATGGGAAAAAAAGAAAGTCAAAAATTTAAATGAATAATTGAAATATTTTAAAGAAAATGTAAAAAAGAAAGTAATACCTTTGAAAAATTACCTACATTATAGTTTAGTAAGTGGGAAAATTAAGGAAAGGAATAGAAAAACAAGCCTTGTTTCATTTCAGTAGATTTTAACAGAATATCTAGAGAGAAAACATTTTGTTTGACCAGGTATTTTTTATTATCATTAATTTTAGATTACCTTATGAGGCAGAAAAGAATTGCAAAACCTTAACTTCAATAGTCATCTACCCTGATCTTCTGCAGAGAAGATACCATGAGTTACCACCCTGCAAGTTCAGAAATTCCACCTGAATTACAACTGGTTTTATAGAAAAACTTTCTGCTGAATCTTGAGACATTTTAAAAATAATCCTGGTTTAGTGAGAGGTTTGCTGGCAGGTATAATCAATTTCTCTTAAAGATGATTCAGTGACTGACTATTCTTAGCTTAAACATTTGCCATTGATTTCTGTTCTGAATTTGAGTAGCCTCAACTCCCAGCCATTAGAGCCATTTGCAGATTTTTATACTTTCAGGTTAAAATGTTGTCTCCTAGTAAATCTGCTCCTCTCATAGGCACTTATCTACAGTGAACAGGCACCATTTACCCTTAAAGATAAACGAAAAAGACATTTTACAGTAAAAAAGATTTTCCAGGACTCCAGTACTCCTTGTAGCTCTTTCCTAGACTTCTCAGTTTGTCAATATGCTTTTAAAAATATGAAACACAGCTGACTTGGAACACTGTTTTATTTGAAACATCTTTCTCAATGTAAAACAATGTAAAACAAAGCTTTCCATGGAAACATGGATTTACAGGAGATTAAACCAACAATGCAAATATTTTCTAGGAACGTGGCTGATATGTGTACAAATCACCCAAGTTCAAAGCATGAATCTCAAATCGTTACTTCTGTTAATCCAAGGGTGTGGCGGTGTTTGAGGGTCCCCAGGACGAGGGAAGAGATGAGAATCTTGACTCCATGTTTCAGGAGGCTGATTTATTATTTTATGATATATATTATAGTATTATATTATATTACATTAAAAGAAAATTATATGCTAAAACTATACTAAAGAAAGAGAAAGGAGACATCAGAAGGCTAGCAAAGACTGATAAAATCTCGTAACAGAGAGTCTGACACAGCTGGCTGTGATTCGCCATTAATTAAAAACAATTCACATGCTGGGTAAACAATTCTCCACATCACATTCCAAAGTAGCAAAACATGGAGAAGCTGAAGCTTCCCAGCTTCTCAGGAGAAAAGATCCTGGCAAAGGGATTTTTCATAAAATATCACAGTAACACAAGGGATTGAGCCAATACCAGCCGTGCTCTAAAAGCTGCGTCCAGTCTTGGTGCAAGTGGTGGTAGCAGTGGCTCTGCTTGTGGTTGATCTTTATATACACAATAAAGGACTGCTCAGGCTCTTGTCTTGCTCAGAGCTCATGTTGCAAAGATTATTCACCCTGATGCTTCAGCCCTTTATCTCAATCATGATTTCTAAACACAGCCTTTATCTTACTTAGGTAAAGCCTAAAATTTTCATCCCTTAGATGAACAACCTTGCATTTAGCTGTATTAAAAAAATGGGTTAGCTGTTCAGCTGAGACCCCTGTGCCATCACCAATGGGCAGCTTTGGAAAGCTCCCACACACCTCATCCTTCCAGCTGGAGACAAGTTTTCCACAGCTGCTGTGGCTGAGGGAACTGTGCAAAGGGAAGGGATCAGGACAAAGAGCAGGTCACCAGGAAACCCAGGGAGACCCAGGGAGATTTGCCCTTACCTGCATATCAAAAGGCAGCTCCCAAAATCTCCATGAAGATTTCTATTTTTAATCACCTACCTCCTGTTTTTTCCACTCAGGAAAACCAGGCCTCTGAGAAATGTGGTGCATCCCACATCTTCTAAAGTCCTCTTTTGCTCTGGAACTTGGCATTAATACCATTCTTTCCTCCTGCAGCTTCAGTTCCTCACACAGGCAGGCAGTTTTGAAAGGAGTCACAGCCTTCTCCCTCTCTCTGTGACAAGAAACAAAAAGCAGTCCAGACAGGAGATTTTTTATGTCTGAGAGGAGGGTCTGCCTATGTTTTCCCAAAATACAGATTTAATCTCTGTGCCTCAGGCATAGAGAAAGAATGTGTGCCTATAGGCACTTAGCACACCAAGTCCTAAACAATTCTTTTAGGTAAAGGCATTTTTCAGCTGTTGTATGCCCCAAATCACATGAGAGCCAGGTTCTTATTTGTCTCAAGCACATATTAGCATTTAAAGTTTGATGTGGATTTTTTTATGATTGTCCAACTTGTGCAGTACTTGTTGCTAATATGGAGCAAGAGATTCCTTTGTACACCCCAGGTCACATGGGTGTACAAAGGAATCTCTTCTGTTTGGCATGTACTTTATGAAATTCTAGTCTCAATTTCCTCTCTATACAGTGCAGCTTTTCAAGGGTGTACATGAGCAGTCTTGTAGGATTACACCTTGTGCATGCAGGTTTCTGTGGAGTTTCTCTTTTCAGTACAGAATCCCCCTGGCTCATTTTGTCAGAGCATGGTGCTAACAGCACCAAGGTTGTGGCATTGATCCATGGGTGGGCCATTCCCTGCAGAGCTGGGCTTGATGAACCTTGTGGGTGCCTTTCAACACAGAACATTCTGTGATTCTGTGACCCAGTAGAACACTTGTAATTTGTCAGCTTGAAGGACTCTCATCAGTGTCTTTTTTTCCAATTTAGCTCTGAATGCACAGGAGGCTTATTCACACCACATCTTTTCCCAAGAAGCAAACTCCATCCCTCAAGAGAGCAATCCCTGAAACTTTTACAGTGCTGCTAACTCCTGAATTATCCCTCCATTTCAGAAGACAATAACTTTCAGTTTTGGGGTTTTTTTGCTTATAGACACCCAAAAAGTTTTTCTTGGAAATACAGCCTTCTCCAAAGTTCATTTTTGCCAGCTAGTAACAAGCTGTGTTTTCTCCTCTGCCTTTTGTTCATCTCCCCTAAGCCAACAGAATTTCAGGGCCAAGAGAGCCCAGCCAGAAGGAGCAGGTTTATCCCTGCATGGGAAAGCACACTGTGAGTAAACAAGACAGTGTTTCCCATGTACACAAGGGTTGTGATTGCAGGCTAATCCAGGCTATCTCAATCTCTACTGGTTAAACTGTTACACTTTTCTCTTAAATATGTTCCTGGTTAGTTTTAGAGATCAAATTTTAAAGTCATGATATTTGGGATTTTTTTTTTTAAATCTCACAATTGAAATATTTCTATTCAGCCTTCTCAACCCTCTTACTTTTTAACTGTAGTGAAAGCTCTGTCTCTTCGCTTTACATGTTTCTTAATACATGCAAATAAAATTCCCAGGGAAAACAGATAGCTTTAATGAAAGCAATATTTAAGGGAGAGAGCTAACATACCCATAAAATTATATTTCAACAGGAAGATTTTCACTAGATAGAATTGTTTCTTTCAAAGGGGGGTGATTTGCTATTGGTCTCACGACTCACTGCACATGCAAAGAGATCACACAGAGAGCTGTACCTGCCCTGAGGTGATGGTCAGAGGGAAGAACTTTGATGAAGTGCCTATAAGAGACACCTGTACAGATTGTACCAAACAGGGGTGACTTTCTCACCCCTTTCACAACCCCAGCCCTGCACCCCCCTGCCCAGCAGTGACGGGCCACAGGCTGAGGCTGCAGCTGCACAGGCACAACATCATTTCTGCAAAACAATCAGCATCACAGCAGATTAGCATAAACCCCTTCTCTTTCGCAGAGTGGGGAATTTCTTGATTACCATAAGCTGTAACCTCATTAAACTATCACAAGGAAAATAATATTTCTGACATTCACAGTGCTTTTGGTTTTTTAATTCGCTCATCCTCAGCAGGAGCAGCTCTGGAGAGCGTGGGAGGACAACTCCTCTTAACCAGAAGCAGCCTTCAAGGGCAAACAGCTCTGATCCAGGCTCCTGAGGAAGGGGGAAGACACAATCCCCAAAGGAAGGAAATCTTCAAAGGCTAGCATCATATTCTGGGAAAAAGCAAAGTGTGTTAAACTCAAGTCTAACATCCTTTTTTCCCCCTCAATTTTCAGCTCCTAAAACAGATAAAAATGTAAAATAAGATTTTTTTTCCTTTTTTTACTGAGGTACTCCCTTCTGACTCTTTTACAAACAACCCCTAAAACTGGTATTGACAAGCTGCAGAAAATGAACACTGTGTGAGTTAGGCTGAATACAAAAGGTGAGTAAAATACTGGCAATGTTGTGAAAGGTGGGGTGGCAGCAGAGCAGTGGAAACCCTGCCATGCAGCTCAGCAGCTTGCAGTGGTTCTGGTGTCTGTGGAGAGCAGCACTCCAGCTGAGCTGAGCCAATGAACCCTGTTTACTTCAGACAGCCTGTTCCAAGCTTTCACAGAGAGCAGGTGATGGCTCAGGGAGAAATGTGATGAATTTTAAGTAGGAATACAAGTGCAGGTCTCCCTCCATTTAAAGTAATGCCTGGCTGCTCTTTCTAAGCACTACATAAATTACTGGGCAGACTGAGCTAAGGAGGGGGTGGAATCCAGCCTTGAGGTAGTTCATTTCCTCCAGCAATGCTCTCCTGATCAGTGGAATATGTTGGGACTAGATTAATATCAAACAGGGATTCCATTTTTAGAAAATACCTTGTTTTCGTTCTGCATTGGATGAAAGGCCAGAACTCTGTGAGACACTCGGTGAAATCAGAGAGACTGTGCTCAGAGATGTTCAGGTCCCTGCTGCTCTGGAATTTGCTTCATCCCAGGCACAAGCACCCCAGAGCAAGCTGTAATGTCAGTCTCCACAGGGTTATCCATTTGGCAGCCCTGCACATTCCTTGCACACGCAGCAGAATTAACTTCTGAGCAAAAAAGAGCATGAACCAGACAGGTTCTGTTTCTCCCACATGTTGACATTAGCTGAGAACCAAGAGAGTTCAAGTAACCCACCCCAAGCCACTGTAAGAGATAAAAAGAATTTTTGTTTCAAACTGCAATGCAGTGACTAAATAAGTAAATAGTACCTCATCCATATCCTGTCTCACAGAGATATAAAGGGTTTGCAGCCAACAATTACACTGGAAAGTGCATGTGATGTGAAAGATTATACAATGTAAATGCAAAGATTCTTTCTAAAGAATTTAATGTACTAGGGCAGAAACCTTACCCAAGCAACTTAAATTCTTGAGCTGGAGTCACAGAGGTGTTTTTAAGGTATTAAAAGATGAGAATCTGTTCCTCTGCTGAATGAGCATGGGATTAGTAGAAGGACAGAATTTTCTCCATGGTCGTCTTTCTTTTATTTTTATTATTTGCATAAAGTTATATCAATAAATATGTTATTTAAGGTGGCAGAATATCAGAGTACTCTTTTATTTTAATTGAGGCAAGTTATAAAATTAAATCAGCTGCTTTTTGAACAGACTAAACTCTTCTGACCTGTGTCCATAAAGTGTCCCAGTTATTTAACTTCCTAATACAGTAAGTTATTCTGGCAATAAGTGGCCACTATTGTTTCCCATTTATGTAAAATTACTGTCACCATTTTTATCTTCCATCCATAATGATTTCCACATATTATTTCCTACACTGCCCTTTAGAAGGTCTTACACTTTAGAAGGACTTACCAAAAAGCTTAGTATTGATTGATGGCTTTACTAATGAACACATTCACTTTGACAAGAAGTCTACTCAGTCTGATGTGCCATCTTGGCAAATCTTCAGTATCCTACAAGAAAAAAACAACACATAAACAAAAATTACTCTACTCTGGAAGATATATCTCAAATAACATATATTCCTATGCATTTACAAATCTTTAAAATAATGTTCTATATTCTGCTTTAGTGAAGCTTTGAATTTTCAAGTAAGAGAAAAACACAGAAATAGCACAAACTTTTTAAAACAACTTGATAACTTAGTGAATGCTTCTAATCTGCAGCTATGACACTTCACTTGGAATTAGTGAGCACAAAGTATCCAAGCCATGTCCCCTCTAGGATCCCTTGGGGCTTTTATTGTCCTAAGTTTACACAATCAAAGAACAAAACTGTCTGCCCTCAAGTCATCTAAAAACTATTTTGGGGACAACACGTGATTTTGCTCTTCGTGCAGAGTGCATTGCATTAATTCAATTGTGAATGAAAAATTAGTCATATTCAAATTCCAAATAGCCCACAGGCCTTGGCTGGCTTTTCTTTGGTCCCTTCCATTAAGCAACCATGAAAATTGCAGAAGCTCAGTTTTGGGTAAGAAGTCAGCTCTTTATCAATTAATGAACTGACAGTGAATCAGCCAGGTACATTGCATTTACATTGTGGGGCTGAGAGTCCCAGGTAATTCAGTGTAAGGGCAGAGAATGCTTCAACTTCCAGTTTCCTCCAGCACACTCAACAAGGACTCATACCCTGGAAAAACAGGAGTTATTTACCTCTGTTTTAGACTGAACATGCACCTAAGTCTATATTAGGTAGATGCAATTATTATTGACACATATTAAAAAGAACTTTTTGTGTCCTTTTTGAACTGCTGTAAATAAATTTTGCTTCAAGACAGAAATGCTAAGCCCAAAAAGACACATTTTACATGGACTGTGGGCCATGCCCTGCACTGGGCACACACCACAAAGGATTCCTGCCTGCTCACCCTTGAGGAGAGCTCAGCCCCACACAGCTGCTGCCTCACACCCCAAGTGAGATAGGGAAAAAATCCCAGGAGTAAAAATGAGAAACCTTGTTGGCTGGGATAAAGACAGATCACTTGGTAAAGCAAAAGTTGCACACCTGAGCAAAGCAAATTAAGGACTTCATCCACTACTTCCCATCTACAGGCAGGTGTTCAGCCATGGCCAGGAAAGCAGAGCTCCTTCACACCTAAGAAGTTAGGGAAGGTAAACATCATCGCCCTGAGCACCCCATCCTCATTTCTTCCCCCAGATTTAATTTCTGAACACAACATCATATGGCATGGAATATTCTCCCATGGCCAGCTGTCCCCATTGTGGTCCTTCCCACCTTTTTCTACCTCCTCACTGGCAGGCAGTGTAAGAAGCAGAAAACATCTTTGATCCTGTCCCTGCGTTCTCAGCTCTGTTCTGATCACAAAACCCAAACAGCAATGTAGAAGCTACTGTAAAGAAATCTTTTTTCTATATTTTTTCAACTTACTGGCTGAAATGGAATGTAGAGGCATACAAACTTTGATTCAATGGTTTAATTTTATGTTGTGGATCCCAGGCCTGGTTCCTGATTCTGCCTTGCCTTGCATTTTCTCTCCACACCTGTGAGAGGGAAATTGATAAATTGAGATTATAAACCTGAGCTATTTTCCATTGGAAATACAGGTATTTCATAGGAAAGCACTGTGAGCAGATGACTTTCTGTAGCCAAACACCACATAGGTGTGAGCTACTCAGGCTGCCCTGCACAATTCCTCCATTTCAGACATGTCCATTTTCTGCCCCAGTACAAGACAGAGACTGGGCTGCTACAACCCATCTACTCTGTCAAAACTGAGGCTGATGGAAGCAATAATTCCTTTCCAGGTTTATTAGAAAGATTGAAGCCACCACCACCTTCTTCCCTAGCTTTCTTTTTCCCTTTTTCTCCCTCATATTGCCTTTCCTGGCAATATGAGGGAGAGCTCAAGTACTGTTCTTTGGATGCAATCAGTCACTGATTAAATGCAGTCACCTCCCTCTATGTATGTCCACAGTCTTTAAATACATTTACAAAGTGTCACACAAAACAAATATTAGCCCTAGGCAACAGAGGAAAGGAAAATAAAGTTTAACAAAATAAATGTACTTATACTCATGGGTCCCAAAGACTTCTCCTAGCTTATTACAAGATCCAACAAAATCTAATGAAACTTCAAGAGGATGTTAGAAAACAATCATCATGCTGTTACTCTGTGGATAGTCTCAAAAGTATGAAGCTAACAAAGAAGGCACTTGAAAAGAAAATAAAACATCTCTTTTAAATTGAGTGTGCTAAATGTCACAAAGCAAATAGGAGTATCTTATTTCCACTAACTGCAGGAAGAATGGGAAACACATATTTCCTGGTAAACAACCCTGGTGCTAAAGCAAGTGAGATAATTACAGGCACACTTGTCTTGGGGATGGCACATGCCACGGGGGAAAAGAAAGACATTGAGATGTCCCAGCTCATTCACATCTTTCTTCTATATTCCTGGAGATCATAAATTACAAGAGCCTGCTGGGAAAGGGCTCTCTAAGCTCTTCCTTACTTTCCCTCTCTCCTTAGGATATTGCCAAATCCATACAATGCTATAACCCCCTTTCAAATCCTCTCTAAATGTTAACAAGTTTACCCTAATAACACTGACATGATGAAGTCCAGCACTTGCCTCATTGCTCCTCCCCGTGTGGATATTAAATCCTGGAGGTGAGTAAGTAATAAGATATACATTTATGGTTACTGTGAAACAGGAAAACATTTGCTTGCTCTTACGTAGGATGAGAGCAAGTGTGTGTGCTTATATATTAGGTATCTGTGCCTACATATGCCCACATATTGTATATGTGTGCCCGTATATTGTGTATCTGTGCCTATATATTGTGTTTGTGTGCCCATAAATTGTGTATGTGTGCCTACATATTGTGTATGTGTGCCTACATATTGTGTATCTGTGCATATATATTATCTGTGCTTACATATTGTGTATGTGTTCCTATATATTGTGCATCTGTGCAGATATATTGTGTATCTGTGCCTTCATATTATATATATTGTGTATCTGTGCCTATATTTTATGTATGCCTACCTATATATGGTGCATGTGCGCCTATATATTGTTTATCTGTGCCTATCTATTGTGCATGTGTGCCTATATATTGTGTACCTGTGCAGATATATTGTGTATCTATGCCTCTATATTGTGTATCTGTGCCTATATATTATCTGTGCCTATATATCGTATATCTGTGTCTATATATTGTGTATGTGTGCCTAGAAATTTTGTATGTGTGCCTATATATTGTGTATGTGTTCCTACATATTGTGTATCTGTGCCTATATGTTGTGTATCTGTGCCAGATATGGTGTATCTGTGCCTATATATTGTGTTTGTGCACCTATATATTGTGCATGTGTGCCTACATATTGTGTATCTGTGCCTATACATTGTGTATCTGTGCATATATATTGTGTGTGTGCCTATATATTGCGTATATGTGCCTATATATTCTGTATCTGTTCCTACATATTCTGAATCTGTGCATATTCATTATCTGGGCCTACATATTGTGTATCTGTGCCTACATATTGTGTATGTGTGCCTCTATGTTGTGTGCGCGCCTGTATATTGTGTATGTGTGCCTAGATATTGTATATATTGTGTCTGTGTGCCTGCATATTGTGTAGCTGTGCCTATATATTGTTTATCTGTGCCTGTATATTGTGTATGTGTGCCTATATATTGTGTGTGCATGCCTATATATTGTGTATGTGTGCCTATATATTGTGTATCTGTGCCTATATATTTATTGTGTATCTGTGCCTATAGGTGGACACAAGCTGATCTCTGGGTTTGAGTGTGGGTCTCTTTTTGTGGCTTACATTTCCAGCAGGTTGTCTGGTGGCATCTGATAATTTATGAATGTTTATTATCGTGCACTAAAATTTTCCTGCAAAGATTCCCATGGCCCTGTTGTGGTTGCTGCCCACAGGAATGCTGCAAGGGAAAGGCAGAGCTTGTTTCCAGTGTCAATTTAGCTGCAATAAAACTGCTTTCACTGTCACACCAGAGAAATAAATCTGAAACTTGTGGCTACTATACAGGTTATTATAAAATCAGTCAGTGACACTTTGACAAATGAACTGTATTCATTCTTGCCTTGCACTTGAGCTGCAGAGGACTTCAACTTCCTTGAGATATATAGGAGATAACAAGGTGGAAATATTTAAATATTATCAGGTTAAAACATACAGTGTGGCTGAAATCCATCTTCACCTTCAGGGCCTCCTTGCATGACATCTAAATTAAGTCAATTCCCCATCAATTGAGACAAGATTTTTTCTCAGTGCAGAATCTAAGGACCAGTGGGTACCACTCTATCAGGATACAACAAGGATGATGTTTCAGAAGCATCTTTGGTCTGTTACAGCCTTTCCTCAGCAGTGTAATTGTTTCAGGAGTGGATTTCCAAGGACAGAGGGACAGACAGCATTTAGGATGTTGTGACACATCCCTCTAACTCTGCCACATGCACTCTCGGTGTAATGATATGCCCTGACACCTTGTAAGAGATCACAATCAGGGAGTACAGTAATTGTGCCAAGACTCATTAAGAGAATTTATGAAATCAGAAATTTGAAGTCATTGCAGAGATTAATTCAAATTAGAACAGTTCTAATAAAAGCCAGACTGATACAGATGATGGATAGCTAATTTGTTTCCTCTCACAGTTTCTTGTTTTATTTCTTCACTCTCTTAGTTAAAGTCTAGTTCAAATCATTGAAAGAGATATTTGTTCAACAGACACTTAAAATATTATTTGGAATTTCTTATTAATTCAAATTATTCACCTTTTTTGGGGAGAAATTGTTGTAGGTGAGTGAGGGGAAAAAAAGCAAGTTTATGTGTAGCCACTAATTTATCCATACAGCACTTCAAAGATGGAAACACTGACCATGAATTTTTGCTTTTATCCACAACATTGAAAATTTGAAAAATAAATAAAAAAGAAATCCTGCAATCATTTCTTGAAAAACCATATTTTCCATTTCCCTAAGAAGGGCCATCTGGGGAGACAAAAATAATGTAATGTGAATATGTCATGCTTTTTTTCCAGGAGAGAAAGGAGATATTATATGAACCAGCATCATCATGAATTTAGTCATAGCATTTTACACCTTGAGATTTCAGAACACTGCCATTATTTATTTTTCCACTGAGTTCATCCTCAAGCTCTTGCTGAATATGCACAAATAATTTCCTGCCATATATATTCACCTTAAACAGCAACAGTTTAATCGCTCTGGTCGTAAAAGACTTTAAATCAACATTAACAAAGTCATGCCTTCATTGCAAAGATTTCTCAAACAAAAATACTACAAGCATTCAAGAATAGTAGCCCAGGCAAAATTTTGAGGTATAGGAATAAAATGAATTGTATGGACCTATTTTACCTCCAACAAGAAAAGCAAAATTTTCCACCATCCTGGGTCCACTTTGCAGTAACTAAAAAGCCAGAAACTTCTCTACAGCCTACATAAACATTCATAAATCAGCCAAAGTGTGGAGGTGGGGCTGCCCAGTGCAGAGCCATGAGCAGGACTCGATGATCCTTGTGGGTGTCTTCCAATTTAGACTGTTTCTAAGAAAAGGGCTTTGTGCCTCTTTGCTCACAGGGCAGAGAAAAGCTGGATAATGCCCCTTCTCCTCAAACTGTAGCACGTGAGAGACCAGGACCAACACTAAGGATTTTGCACTATTTCAACTTGGTGTCAGAAACAGATTTTGAAGCTGCTAAACACTGCGTTCCTTTCCTAGTCCTTTTTCTGCTTGCAGCCTCTCTCTTACTTCCTTCAGCAGTCGCTTTATCCAGAGAACGGAGAAACAAACACTTACCCAAAGCTGAAACAGCACCAAAAAGCATTCTCTCATCCTTTAAACAAAACATGTGTGCTGCTGTTTGTGGCTGTGACTGCAGATGGAGCTGCCAAGGCTTCCAGCATTTTTAATAGCATCATGAGGCATCGATGACACAATTTCACACCTAAGAGACTGGGAGAGCCCTTCCCTGGGCTGTCCACCTCTCTCATCCACCCCTCCAGCTTGCATCTAAACATCTGCATGAGGAAATTAAAACAGATTTTTCTATGCTTTGCCCCCCACAAGCTGGTAATTAGAATTTGGTTTGGGGGCACACTAAGGAAAAAGAGTTAAAATAAAGCCCAGTCATCAATTAAAATACTTCAACAAAAATGAGCGACTGATTCTTCTGTGAGCATTTCCTCATAGACACATCCATAAATAATCCCAGTATGCCACTATGACAGTCTAGTCTGGCCAAAAGCACAACACAGATCACATGATTTTCAGGACTGAATTATCTCTCTTTGGAAAAGCATGTTCCCTGTGGAAGAATAATAATTTTTAATGCCACATTTTTCAAGAATGAAGAATCCCTCACAATTCAGTAGAAATTCGTTCATGGTTTAAAATACGCTTCACATTTTAAGAATTGTCTTTCAGAAATACTATTTGAAATGTTCAGGTTACTAGATAGCTTCAAGTTCAGAAAAAAATCAAAGATTCTTTTTGCAGAACAGAATATGTTGTTTTCCTAGAATACTTTTTATTTATTATTTTGGGGTTTTCAGTATTCAATAATACAACTCTCAAACTGGCAGATCTGTCTGAGCTTCAGTGTGTTTGAGGTGTATTATAGAGGCCCATAGCAGTTTTGCTTTTCCTTCAGTCTTTGCACAACTTAGAACTGAGAACAACATATGTATGCTGGCTAGCACTCCCCTGAAGGAACCTGGAGTGATGGGAATATTTTACCTCCCAGACAGTAGTAAAAGCTCCTTCTCCTTCTCCTCCTTCTCCTCCTTCTCCTCCTTCTCTTCCTTCTCCTCCTCCTTCTCCTTCTTCTTCTTCTTCTTCTTCTTCTTCTTCTTCTTCTCCTTCTCCTCCTTCTTCTTCTTCTTCTTCTTATTCTCCTTCTCCTTCTCCTCCTCTTTCTCCTTCTCCTTCTTCTTCTTCTTCTTCGCCTTCTTCGCCTTCTCCTTCTTCTTCTCCTTCTTCTCCTTCTTCTCCTTCTTCTCCTTCTTGCAATAAACCCTTGTTTGACCCTGCAATTGATGCCAAGATAACATCTTGCAAGATGACACAAGCTCAGTGTAATTTTTCTTCACTAGAAGCTCAGATGCAGTCAAAGGAGGAGATGGCTTCATGAAAGGCAAGATTTATTTTAATTGTAAATACCTGTAAGATTAGTGTGAAATAAATTGGTTTATGACCTATGATTAAAAAAGAGCTAAGATTTCAATTTCTAGTTTGGCCCTTGATCCTTGATAAGTCTGGCACTTATCATATACATAAGGACCCACACACATTTGTGGGTCCTTATGTATATGATAAGTCAATAAAACAGCACAGCAGCAGCCCTATCCATCCATTTCATAAGTACATTTGTGTATCTTACACCACATACTCTGTACTAATATACTAAATGCAGTCAATATCAGTAATTTTGTAGACTGAAAAAGTGGCAGTCGAGAACTACTTGATGCACCTATCTATTTCAGATTTTTAAAAAGACAATTTTTTTATCATGTTTTATTTTCCATACTAAGGGGAAAAAAATCCCACGTTTTTACCATTGCAAGTTATTTTTCTTCCAGTTTAATGCTTGCCTTTCAAAGCCCCTTTAAAGGGAATTTTGGAATGTTAAAAAAATGTGAAAAATTAAGTTTTTGCAAAAATTTTAAATAAAATATAGCTTCTCTGTGTCAACATTAAATAGCTTTTGCAAAACAGTTACATTAAACAGGCTTACCTCTCCCAATGCCTTCTAATATTAAAACTTTGACCCATGAAAGTGATTCCAACCCAAGGGTATTGACAACACATTATTTCCAACACATAGGAGAACTAACTGCTGAGCTTTGGTTCAGCAAAGGATCTTGTGAGAAAGTATCTCCTGCTGAAGAAAAACTGAGTGCTGAGATTTTTGCCTGGGGAGCCCAGGAGGCCAATGCCATGTAGGATCCAGAGAAATTCAATTAATTTAAGGAAAATGACAACTGAGGCTTCTCTAAAACTTTGCCTTTGTCAGAACAAGGGATGCAGACAAGATGCAGTCATTGTGTTCTTCTTCACAGAAGAGAAAATATTGTCACCTCTAATGCAAAGAACTAATAATTGTTTGGAAACAGATAGGAACATTTGCAAGAGGAATTCAGTGTAAATCAGACTGATGGTTTTTCTCTGCCACCTCCCACTGTCACTGACAGTTGTTGGTGACAATGAAATCATCCAGCAGATGTTGTATTGCTTTAAACTCTCAGAGCTGCGGTGCTACACCCTGTACTTACAACATTTTAACATCACTGGCATCATTTCCATAGCTCTTCATGGCACAGTGCACATCCACATGCCCACAAGTCAGACAGAAATCTCACAAGTTTATTTACCCACTGCCTTGTAGAGTGAGTGAAAATGTCAGCAAATGGAAGAGTGATGGCTACAGGTGACTGCAAACAGCCCCAGCTAATCCCAATCTTGTGCACCAGAAGAATTCACCAAGGATCATGTTCAAGGCAAGATTCTGATAGAAAATACTATATATTCTTCACAATATTTCCAAATGGACTTAGTTAATATCTCAAGATGCTATCTGTCTTGAAACCCAGCGCTGCTTAAATCATCTCTTGTTTTCTGAACCATCTTCTTAAACACTCCCATAGTCCTTAAGTTTACTGTCAAAGCTCCTTGTACAGGTCAATATCACCAGAAGATCACCCTCAGAGAAAGAAGTCCTCCAAAGGATAAAATAGTCCCAGTAGAACTCAAGACTCAAGGTTTATTTCACCTCCTAAGACTGTTTCTTTTATGGTTTTCTTTTCTATTTTTCTTCCCTAAACGAGTTATTTTCTTTTCATCATATCTCTTGCTACTATGAAAGTTCCTTTCCTTCCTTCCTTTCCTTCCTTCCTTCTGCCACTCCCTTCCCTTCCCTTCCCTTCCCTTCCCTTCCCTTCCCTTCCCTTCCCTTCCCATTTTATGGTCATGCAGAGCAGGACATGGTTTTGAAGGTATCACTGTGAGGGTTTATCTCCATGCTCAGTGGGCCACAAGGTACTAAAAGGAACAAATGCCTGAGGCTGGGGCAGCTTACATGGCACAGTTCATAATAAATGATAGCCTGTTTCTAAGGATGAACTCATTTAGCTTAGCTGGCTGTGAGTTTAAAAATAATTATAAATAAAAAATAAACTGGCATACTGTACAGCCAAAACAGAAATTGAGTAGGGAACAAAGCAGCACCATATTGCCTGCAATTCCAACACTTTCTGAATTGACTTGAGATTACTTTTTTCAAACAAACACCATTTTTTTTTTTTCCTTTTGGAAGTGAAATCAGTTGTCTCTGGCTGAAGTTTCTTGTCTTTCCTCATTAGTTTTTGCTACTATTGCAACAGCATGGAGGTGCATTGCCACTAGCTAGCCATGACAAAACTGGGCTGAAGAGCCTGTGCCAAGGGGCTGATGAGGTATTTCCCTGTCCTGGGAGTGCTGTGCTGGAGCCAGGGATGCAGACAGGAGGAACCAGAACTTCTAACTGATCAGGTGGAGGTGGGACACACAGGCAGAACTGCTGACAGCAAGGGAATGGGGCTAGAAGGTCTCTGACTGGCAAAAAAGCCAAGTGGACCAACCTGTACAACCTCTTGATCCAGTTCTGGTTTTTCCTATCTCATTCTCCTTTTCGTTGCAAAGGATTTATCTTCCTTTCTAAAGAGACTAAATCAAAACCTGAAAGATAGGAATGGTCTTAAAGTGAACTCTCTTCTATTCCCTGAAGGTGAGATTTAGTAAAACCAAAAAAAAGTTATGAAAGCAAATCAAGCCACTACTAAAAATCTGTACAATTGCATAAATAAATATTATTTATATTGATTTGTCCAGAGCCAAAAGTGCTTCTAAATTATCAAAAGCCACTTCATAAATTCTCTGTTGAACTTTCCTCTTGCCCTCAGAAGAAGGACTTCCTCATTAATCCCAAGTCCACAGTATTCCTGCCACATAAATTCCTCCTTTTCTTTCTGTAACTATCCTGCAAAGGCTAACATCAACAAGGTAAAACTGGCAAAAAGGATCCACATCTATAAATTTAATTTAGGAGTGCTTAGTCTCCCAGACATGATCCTTCCCTAGCACAGAGTTCTTACATTTTACCTAAGTTTCAATTAACTGGATTTTCTTCTTCTGGTGCACACAGAAAATGGATTCTGACATATTTATTGTACAAGTAACTTCATCCCTGAGGCTGGCTCCTCTTGGACAACACCTGTTAGTGTTAGTAGGAGTACCACAGCTGTAATTTATTGCTGGTACAAATGAGTAAACCCACAGATTTACTCTCTGGAGGAGTATTTGTTTCCCTACTGTTGCCTCTGGAGATGGCAAAGGTTGGTATGGGACAGTTCCTTAACCCTTCCAATCTGACCCTGCAAAGTCATATTTGAAGTGGGGATTATTTTCCTGTTCCAGCTGGATAAGACACCACAGTTGTTAGACCAGCAGTTCAGGCATTTCAGGTCACCATGAAGAAGAAGATACAACAAAACTCATTAAAGCCTTAGTGCCTCTTTCTGAAATGCTGACACTTCAGAGATCAAAGACCCTACCAGGATATGGTCTCATGGTTTCAGAGCAGTAGGATTTCCACTTTGGGAAGCCCCTATTTGTCCACAATCAGTTGCTGTGTGTGTTTCTGTTGTCCCTGCAGTGATGCCAGCCCTTCTGTACTTTTCAGACTCTAATGTGAGCTCTGGCTTCCATCAGCTGTGGAAAGGTGGCTATCCCTAATCCCACCCATAACAGCAACTTGCCAGGCCTCACTTGCTTAATGGAGTTGCAAAATGCACACAGCTACTGATTTCCTTCATTTGCTGTCAAAACTAAGGTCAAAAATAACCTCAGGAGACCCCAAACTTGACCTTTTCAAAATTTTATGCTTGTCAAATTTCACTGCAGAGGATGCATTATCAATGCCAGCAGTGGGAGAGCAATAGCTCAGTGTTCAATGCCTCACACTGATTCAGATAAAGGGATGTTTGCATGTCAGCACAAACCAGAATCAGAAAAGAGGGTGATCTGTCAGTGGTGCTCAGAACAGACATGCCAGCTCCTGTCCAAAATGGGCCTATTGCCATTAGCATTCCCCTGAATTCATTCTTCATTTTCCATGTGCTAGAGCAATGAGGCACAGAGGAAAGTAATGCCATCTGTATTGCCTCCTACTCCTCTACAATAATCTTTGTTTTTAAAAGACTGTTACAGGCTCTACTCATTGTGGGAAAGAATCGAGAATTGTGCAGGAAACCTATTTTCCCTCAGGGAAGGAGTGGGATATAATTTCATTCCTTAACATTATAAATTATGATGTTTTTGTCCTTTTTCTTTTTTTTTTTTTTAGTTTGAAAGGTTAGAAAATGCTGTGGAGATTAATAACATCACTGATATTAATTACAACCCTCCAAAATACATATTCCTACAATAAGGAGGGAGTATTCTCAGCGGGAGATTATTCTGGAGAAGAGAAATTACTTAGGAAATAGCCATGCCTGGGTCAACTGACAGAATGCAATTAGAGCTTTTTCCCAGCATGTAGGAAACAGGCAATGGTATAATTGACTCATTGTACTTTTTGAAATAAACCAGTAAGATAATGCACAGAAAACAAAACTGTGAGAACGTTTGTCCAATTAGTCAAATCCTGAGAAACAAAATGATAGCAAGGAAATACATCAAGACTGAGGTAGGTACAAAGACCCTGACATCAGTAGCAGATCAGACAGCCAGACTGACAGGCCACTTATAAATAATGTTGCAAATGTACTTACCATGTATAGCATGTGAAAATATTTCACCTTTTGATGCCACCCTCAGGTGTTACATATTCTGTTTACTATGGGCATGTACATGCATGACGGAAGTGACACAGATATTTATAAACAGTCGACACACATGCTCCATGTGATACAAGCACCCCTGCAGTAGAAATAGAACATAATTTCCAAAAGGAGTTACATTCTGGACCTAAAAAAAAGCTCATAGATACCCATAGGGAGAGGCTGTAGAGTACTGAGAATCTTTTTAGAGTTCACAGACAGTCTGGAATCTATGATCCATCTTTTCAATGTATATTCATAGAGCTAGCAAAACAGAGAATGTAAACTGAGGCATTACTCTGTCAGTTTTTGTTGGCAGGCCAGTGGCACCTGCTCTGGAAAGTCAGAAGGTGAGTGCATGATTTAATCTGGAAAAGGTGTCAGCCAAACCAGAATTCCTTTCCTTACCACAACCATTTTATGCCCATGGTCAACCAGAAAGAAAAAAATGAGGGAAAAAAGGTAGAGGAAGCAAACACAATATGACTCAGTTTGCAGCCACTGCAATCTCATCTCAACATATCCTTCGTGGTTTGTGGCATTTAATTATGTGTCTAGGGCTTTGATGGTCATTTTTAAAATAATAGTACAATTAAATTAAAGTGTATAGTTATACTGACTGATCTATGCTTCTTCTGTACTTTAAATTTCCTGCAAAGTTTTTAGACCATAATAAAAATGCATTTTTTGTCACTAGTGGAAATAAGTGACGTTAAATATTGTCTGGAAAAGGAGACCAGTGATTTTCAATTAACATTAAATAGGAAACTGTTTAATATCAATTGTTATTAAATGGGCAAATTAGCATTAAATTAAAGCTAATAGCGTGGGCAAAGTTTTCCATTAAGCAAGCCAATATTAAGTGCATTCAATCTTTTATGGTATCCACTATTCTGTTTCCTCAGCTGAAAGATGTTTCTGGCTAAATAGGCATTTATCCAGTTTATGCCCCTTCAGTTACCAACTTCATCTGATCTCTATTATATAAATTCAGTGGATAAAACATTCTTGCAAATTTTGATGGCCATTAATTCTGTGACTCCTGCCAACTAATTGTCCTCATTTTGAACCTCCTCTTTGAGCTTCATCTCACACATACCATTAACTACTTTTTGCTGTTCCACAATGAGGAACAATGAAATCATCATGTTTGATGATTCTCCAGTTTAGATGAAGGCCAACTGCTGATGTTAATGAAACAGTACTGCATAAGGAAGAAACAAATGCAGAAAAAGCCTTGATACTTAAAAAATTATCAGAACATAATCCTCATTATAGGAGTTGGCAGCATCTAAGATTCAGGAATCATTTTTTAAAATGAGCAGTGTATGAATCAAAAAATGGTCATGTTAGGACATGTATTTACTTTCTACCAGCTGCATAATAAATAGATGTTGAGTTGCATGGTGGGAGGGTACATGCCATGAGTTTTACTCAAACAGAAAACCTAGGAGGAATATATGTGTTGCACCATATCTGAAACCTACATGTTTGGAAAGAGATGAGAGAGTACCAGACAAGTCTGTATCTCTGAGATTCTGAAGCTCTTCTGAAAACTTGTTTGTTGGGTATGTTAGGATACAGCTTGAATTACTCAAAATCAAAAAGCCATGGATTCTTTTTAGCCAGTGGATAGGCCTTAAGTCATAAAGTGAACAAGATCTCTTGGAACTCTGACTCCCATCTCCTGTTATCACAGAGTTCATGTTCTTAAACTCCTTTAACTTTATCAAACTAACTTGAAAGTTAGCATAGCAGTCTCACAAAATAAGCAACTGTGGCTTCTTGAGTTAGGAATTCAAATATCTGCTCAGAAGAGACATAGATGCTATATTAATGAAATCAAAGTATAAATATACTTACATTTTAAAAGAAAGTTTTCAGTTTTCTCACCTAAAGGTGGGGTGTTCCATTGCCTAAAAGGTATTGTTCAGTGAGTTTCTGAAAGCATTCTGAAACACTCTCACATAGGTGATCTTGTTTACCTGCAATAAGAAGCAATTCCTGCCATCTAAATGTATAAACATTTAGTCTTGCTGAATTGTCTCTGGAGAGAAAACAGAACAGCATTATAGAGGTATTTTGTGCAAAACAGCTTGTCCTGTGTTTGTGAGGTGGCAGAATGTTAGAAAATTGGTGCAACAGTTTGATGGGTTTCCATGGAAACTGCTAGACTTGAATGCATGGGTGCACAGGCAAGCTTGCCAGGTGCCCAGGATTGGTTCACAGGAAGGAAAAATCACATTTCCATGACAGCCATAGATTAGCTGAGCAAGTCTCTTTCCAAAGTGATGTACTTGCAAAAATAGATAAGCGCCAACCAGACTAAAATTTGTTTGTGCTTTATACAGCAAACTGTGTAATTTGATTTCCCCCTTGAAAATGGCCAGATTGCAGTTTCTGCCCATTGAATGTTTCACCCAAGAGGCCATGGTCTTCTGCTGCAAGGAACATTTATGGGAAAAAAAATTAATAACCCAGCAGGTAGAATGAAGAAACCAAAATTGAAATGGAAGAATTATTCCCTCAAAGATAGCCACACAAGCATTTCTGACACCAGTGAGATATGTGATAGAATAAACCAAAAATAGGGCTTATTTGATAATCCTTTACATTCATTGCACTTGTCTGCTGGGCTGTTTCTAAAAATCTGAACATAACTAGGCCATCAGCCACTGCAAATCACTATTGCTTTGATGAAATGAGTATAATACTGAAAGCTTCCTTAAACTGGAGATATAACAGAGTATTCTTCAATGGGCAGATATAGCTTAGGACCAGGGAAAAGGCTGAACTGTACCTGGTGCCCCCTCTGTGCTTTCTCATTGTGAGTCTGCTGGCTTTTTCATTCACTCTCTGAGCAGAACTTTTGACTAAGCAATGCAAATACCAGAATGTCACTGTCACACCAAGAGAGAAAGGTGATGAACAGTTCAGGAGATGATGGCAAGGAGGCTCAGACCTCTGAAAAAATTATGTAGGAATATATTTTGGGATCCAAAAGGTAAAAAGCCTTTCAGATGCCTCTTTAAAAAGATTAGTGGTATCTGAACAAAATCTCACAGAAACCACTTCACCAGTTTCAGCTGACAAGGAATTTAGTTTTATATACAGGGCAATACTCAGGGAGGAGAAAAATGGGCTGTATAGAAGATATGTAAGAGGAATTATAGAGATCTTGAAGCACCTAGACTAAGTCCAAAGAACACAGTGCAAGGGTAAAAACTCAGATGTTTTGCTGTTTTGCCTAGATCCATGAGTTTCTTGCACAGTGGGAAGTGAAAACCTTGCCAGTACAAAAGATTCTTCTAGTACTCAGAGTTTCTGAGAAAACCAGCTTTTCAACAGACTGCCTTCAGGTATTGTGCTCTGGGAAACAGCTCTTGTGTGTGCACACACCTGGAGGATGGAATTACATCCTTGGAGCTTGTTTCTCTGAAGGGAGTCTGCACCCAGGCAAGTTACAAAGACAACTCTGTAACTTACTGAGACCAAAGAAACCTTACTAGGTACTTAGACTTATTCCTACAGGAGCCAGGAGAGCCTAGTAAGTCACCAAGGTGTCCATCAAGGCATCCCTGAAAAAAAGCTAAGGACTTTTATGAATGGACCCTCTGAGCTTTGTCATTGCCCAGAAGGGCTACACTTACACAGCTGTTAGATAATGAGATCAGATTTTGGATCACTATAACTATCAATTAAAGCCTCACCTATAACAAGTCCAACTATTTGGAACAAAATTTTTAATGGATCATTAGGCATATACATAAAATGGCTTTGTACCCTCCTCAGCTACAGTGAAGACTATTCTTCAGTCACTCAGATTATTCATTACACTCAAATTCAGAGGTCTGAAGTACTGCCTGCATGGATTTACCTGTGCTTCAGATGTCTGAACTCCCAACACAGTCACTGGAGTGCTTTTCCATTTGTCCAAACACTGCTGTTTCAGTTATCCTATGGTATCTTTCCCAGCTTTCATTTATATGCTGAATAGCACAGGGCTCCTTTATGTCAAGTGTCATACCTGCCAGTGCAATTCAAGTACCTTAAAAGAATTTCTGCTGGTTAGATATTTATTAAAAAGCTAAATAAAACACTGATTCTCCTCTGATTAGGATGGATACTCATGCACCCATCTCACACAAGATCTCTTTCATATTCCTAGTGCAGTTTTCTACAGTCTGGAGCTGAATATCATCCTCACTTCTGTCACCCTGATATTTTCTGGAAAAATCCCTTCACCAGGATTTCTTCTCCTGGGAAGTTGAGAAGCCTCAGAGAAAAATGTAAATAATAATTATCTGATTTGCTTCTCCTGTGTTTGGCTGCCTTGGAATGTGGTTTGGAGCTTGTTTACCAGCAGGTGCATGTTGATGGTTAAATGTGAATTGTTTTAACTTAATGAACAATCACCATCAGCTGTATCAGACTCTGAGGAGTTAGTCATGAGCTTTCATTATCATTCTTGTTAAGGCTTCTGTCTGTATCCTCTCTCTTAGTCTAGTTTTAGTATAGCATAATTAATATCATATCATATCATATCATATCATATCATATCATATAATCATATCAGCCTTCTGACAATATAGAGTCAGATTCCTCATCTCTCACCTCATCCAGGGGACCTCACAAACACAACACACTTCCAGCCTCACTTTCTAAACCATGCATAATCCTTATGGGTCTTTTATCCTTGGCCACACATTAAATGGTATCTCCAGCATCAAGTAGTCACGTCAATAATAAGTAATTGTTTAAAGAAAAAATGTATTCCACACAGTAGTCTCCTAATTTTATATGCATATGGCTTTATACTAATTCAATGATGCCTGTATAAAAAGACCAGGAGCAGAAAGATTAACAGCAATACCCAATGGAAGACTCTGCCCAAACATTTTTTCTTTAAATCCTTACTTGCTGTTTAAAGCACAGCTTGTTTTCAGAACCTGTGGAGCTTTCATAAAGTGGGTTACCATAAAGAAGTGAGAAACTGCATCTACTTAAAATGTTGATCTCAGCCTTTCTGAGAGGCCCAGCCAGGAGTCCTTCAGAGGATGGCTGCTGAGACACTCTACTCCTGCTGCCAATGGGCCACTGATGTTTTGGGAGCAGAGGAGGCAGGAATGATTGTTATCACCACACACAGGGCAGCTGGCAGAGCTACCAAGCAGCCTGTGAGCCCCATACATTGCCCAGTGGGCTGAACACAGGGCAATGTAACAGCTTCAAAAAAGGCTCAAGGAAGTGTTCACTACACAAGTCCATTACAGCACATTGTACTTTTCCATTCTTTGACTAAATCACAGCTTCGGGATAAAATGATGGGACAAAAAGAACCTTGTACAAATTTATTTAGTATAATGACTGAATGAGCTGACTCTAGGAAAATCTTGCATGTTCAAGCAATGTTTTATTTCTGGCTTTTCTTGACACTAATTCTGTCTCCAGCTTCCTATAACACATAAATGATATGGAAATTAAAGCATGAGTGAAGATCAAACAAAAAGTCACAGTACTTGAACGCTGTTATTTTTACTTTCCTGGATAAAGTAATTTGTATTAAATTATGCCAACTAAGTTACCCTAAACAAATGTCAATGTTGAAAACAAAAGACACAATATTGGACAACAAGATGCTGGCTAAAGGATTTGCAGGACATTTTTCAGTTAATAAGACACATAAATATTTCCATATTTAGAACACAAAGTTCAAATCAGGAAGCTTCAAAGTACAATATTTTTGAAAGGGAGCAAATATACAAGCTTTCAGTGGCACCTCATAACTTCCCTTTTGTTTACATGTAATGTTCATTATAGTTCTTATCTCCCTACTGATAAGAAGCTTTTGCCAAGTAAAAGACTCATTAACTTACCTGCTCTTAGCTGCAGATGACATCCTGCAACCCTTTCAAACTTACCAGAAAATAGTGGTCACATAATGAGGTTTGAATATAATAAGGGCTTGTTTCACACTGGGTACAATGATTCTCTGTGTGGAATAACAGTATCACAAAAGCACATGAACATAAAATTATGAAAACAAGTAGAGAAACATGAAACAAGTCTGGAAAAGTACATTGAACTGGGCAGTGGGCATCTGAGTTTCAAGATGTTTAAACTCACACAGCACATAGTCTTACAAATTATTATCCAAATGCTGCAGTCAAATGAGAATGTCTCAATGTATAATGCCATTCCCTCAAGTTTTGTTCAAGGTTACTCAAAAAAGATCCTTAGAAAAGGTTCCCACAGGCCTGGAACATGCTTTGAATTTAGGTTCTATACTTTTCACTCACACTGAAACAAGCTACTGTGAAAAAATAACTTTGGCCATATGACAGCAAATTAATGAGTCCTATGAATAATGCATGAACCAGAGTGATAACATTCTTGGCTTTAGTGGAACAAGACAGGAATCTGGTGAAGAGCTAAAGCACATCATGGACTACTTGCAAGCCCTCTTTACTTTCTAAAATGCTTCTCAGCTGTTTTGGGTGTATTTCACAAGGAACAGCAAACACTCCCAGCTGAAATAGTTATCTCTTCTGCAGATGTTGGGGGATTTTCCTTCTGGGAAGAAGTGGACACATAAGATAGGAGCAGCTTGTATTTCCATGGAAGTTTCACTTGGAATGCAGATATGCTATGCTACGAACCAGTAACCTAAGTAAGGGACACAGATGTGCTCAGTACATCATGTAAAAATATACATTCAGTTTGTCTGACTTAATTCTCCAGTGTCAGACACAGCTGAGATACCTCAGGAACAGAACAACCACCACACCAGGAGCCAGCTAAGGACTTGCAAATCCTCTTCATTATTCATTATAGAATGATGCACACATTTTTGGAGTTTAACCAAACAACAAATAGATGCAATGGTTCAAAACTAAATCCATACTTACATGTTGGCATGTCCTACAAGTCTTCCAGAACTGGGCCAAAAGCCAGTAAGAAAAGGTGCCCTCACCAGGGACTCGTGCTCTGGTGCAGCTTTTATAAACACTTGTAGCATGAGTTGGGAAAATACATTTCCCATTGTACATGAAGACGTGGCTCATTTCTCAGTAACACTTCATAACTGTAGGCTGCTCAATTAAAGCTTGACTGCTACAGGATTCTTTTAGATTGGCTCACTGCATCCCTCAGATTCACACAAGCATTGGAGTGCTCGCTGGTAGGGATCTCTGGATGCCTCTGTCCTGTCCCACAGAGGAGGCAGGGCTGTGTCCAGCACTTGATCAGATGAGATCAGCTGTTGCTTTGCCTGGCTGAGTCCCAGGAGCTTCCAAGGACAAGGACAGAGAGTCCCTGGCCACTCTGGGTAACCTGTTCCAGTGCAGCACCAGCCTCACAGCACCAGCCTCACAGCTGTGGAAACCCAGGGCACAGGGCATATTTCTCTGTCTGCTCTGTGGTGTCCTGACCCCCAGGGCAGCACTGACTTTGACCCTCATTCATGGAAAAAGTTTCCTAGATTTCAAGATAGGCTGGAATGCACAAAAGAGTGAAATAGATTATAGACAGTAGCATAGGTGTATCACTTGGTGAGAAATTTAGGTTTTGGGCTTTTTAGTATGTTGTGGATGGAAGCAAGATGGAGGGCACAGGGTGTCACCCTGGGTTTCTTCTTCATGCTGCTTCTTTCTTCTTCTTCATGGGTTTGGGTGGCATTTTGTAACTGGGCAGAAAAGTCTGCATTGCAGCTCTTTGGGGTCAGTTATTGGGTTAAAAGGGAAAATAATCCAGGTGTCAGTTCTTAATTGGAGAGTTTAGTCTTAAAAGACCTTGTAAGAAGAGATTGTTGGCCATTTTGTGCCTTCTAATGAAAAGCTGCTGAACTCATGGTTGTGAGACTGTTTCACTGATAAGAAATAATCAGCACTTGAGTCTGAACATGAATTACTGTCTCAAGTGCCTCCAATCCAGACCCAGAAGAACAAACTGGGACCTCCACACACAAGGTTTTTCCTAATGTTCAACCTGAGCCTGCCAAGCTGCAACATGTGATTCTGTCCCTTTTTTATACCACTTGCCACCGCTGAGAAGAGTTTGTCCCAGGCAAGTTTCTTTGGATTGGAACTTTGCTGTTCAGCATGGTAAGCATTCCCCCAGTTTAGCATCATTGCAAATTTTCTAAGGGTATGTTCTGTCCCCAAAGTTGAGAAATTAATGTTAATACAAGCTACAGGAATCAGTACTGATTAGAGTACTGATTTGGAACAAATAATTTTTCTCCCATAGCTCATGTGAGAAAAATGAAACATCCCAGTCAGGATTTCTAGTTCTCATGAAACATCCAAGTATGGAAAGCCAGAGTCCCCAAAGCAGAAACATCTGCTGAAGAGTTCTTGCTTGTTGCAGCACATGTACTCAGGATGAGCGCAAAATGAAGAGAGAAAAAGACATGCTTAAAAAGAATCAGAAAAAGACATGCTTAAAAAGAATCAGTGACAGCAGAACACTAAACTGGCTAATAAAATGCAGATGAGAACCAGCAGAGTAGACAGCATTTGCCATTTGCATTTGTCTATATCAATTTTATTAATCCTCCCCAATGCACCATATACCTTTTGGTACCTAATAAATAGAAACTGAAAACAAAAGTTTGCAGCATCTCCTACTTTAACCATAGGTTTCTACACACATGTAAGGAATCAGTTTTTCACTACCAGGAGAATGCAGGTGAGTAATAGCTGATGATCTCCTGCTGGAGGAAGTGTAGATTTCTGGGGACCAGGCTTAGTCTGCACTCAGATGAAAAAGAAAGCAAACCACCTCTAGTGCTGTGCACAGCATAATGTTTTCTTAGAGCAGTTTTCCTGATTCATTCTTCTTTTCTCCTCTAGAAAAGGCATCCAGCAGGCTATTTGCACTTAGCACAGGGGATTGCATTGCATTAGATTAGAAGATATCTCCATTTTCCTTGACCCTACCTTTCATATATTTTTCCTGAGGACAAGAAAGCTTCAGTGGGCAGCATCATATCACATCTTTGTTGCAGTTTGGCCATGGTAAGGGAAAGGAATATTTGAGATCCACAAGAGGGCAGTTCCTTTCGATAGAACTGAAAACTTACATGTCTCCAGAAACAAACTCATACATTTTTTCTTCTGAAAGAGTGTATTAAAACTTAAAAAAATAAAGGTCCCTCAAGCCTGAATGAGAACTTGGTGAGTGACCAGGATTTATTGTCAGGGAACATGTTGATCCTAACAGAGCAAACCTCTTCTGTGCCAAAGTCCATCAGAAGATACACTTACATAGCTTTACCACCAAGAGGCTCCCATGCATTCCTTAACAACCCCTAAGACTTGAAAATCAATTTTTCTCACGTTATATGTTAGCCTGTGACTCTGCAGGAGCACTGAGGAAGGACTGTCTGTTCCTCTGGTGACACAATATCAGAAGTTTCCCTGGGTCCATCACTGTCCACTCTGCACTTGCATGCTCAGAGCAGTGGCATAATCTGCCCTCCTTGCACTAATATACAGTTAATCCACAGAACTGGAATAGCTACAGCCCTTGAGATTCTTCCTCCATTCAAATATTCTGAATCATGCAGAAAAACAGTTTACTCTCTGCTGTTAATCAAGCTTATTTAGGTTCATATAAGCTAGTGTTATAAATCACCTGAAAATTTGCAGGGGAAAAAATTTCCCCCTTTCTCTTTTCCTTTTCCTTTTCCCTTTCCTTTTCTCTTTCCTTTTCCCTTTCCTTTCCTTTCCTTTCCTTTCCTTTCCTTTCCTTTCCTTTCCTTTCCTTGTTGCTTAGTTGCTTACTAAACCTGAAATACCTTTTGTGAAACATGTCCACTCCAGCTATGTTAAAAGGCTCAGTGAGCACCTGGAGGGAGAAGAAGCATGAAGTGATCACAGTAATTTAGCCTCTTCTGTTAAAATTTGGCCTTCAATATAAAGCTTTGACTACCCTTGAGCCCTACACATCTTCCATCAGAAATAGAATTACAGAAGCATTTTTCCACAAAGAGCAAACCCAGCAGGAAGTTTCTCTCCTCAGGATGATGTTTTTCCTTGCAGTTCTGAGTCTGGGAGAACCTGAGAAGTTCTCCTTGGCGCCAGGAATGCACAGATATTTACTCTCCCCACATATGGTGTCTTCACTCATTTCTCCTCCTCTCATCCCACAGAGTGGTGCTAAGCTGAGCAATCCTCCCTTGCAGTGAAGAGCATTTACTCAGGTGGGAATTGCACATGCAAGCAAGAATTCACTACCAAAAGCAGCTGTGCCAAAGGGTTGGTTTGCATTTGTTTTCACTCCAGGCTCAGCTGGAAGAGCAGGGCACCTCATGGACTCCAGCTAAAGGGCAGGGAGAATTCATCTACCTCCTCTAGGCCTGTGCAGAGCAGGCTTTGTGTGTTTGATTTGGCCTTTGCCATCAATTTGTACAAATGATTCCTGAGCTGTCTCTATAATGCATGAACTCACAGGTCCATTTCCTTGCAGGTGTGTGCTCAGCAGAGATTGGTCTATAAAAGCTGCCATCAGCTATTGCCAAATCAGAAACCAGAAATGTTATTAGTGAGAATTGTGGTTCTTTTTTCAACTAGCTATGAATCAATGCTCTGTTGCTTGTTTATTGAGTTAGAGGATATTGGCAAAATGATACAATTATGCCCAAGGAATGTTATTTTTTTCTCTTTTTTTTTTTTTCTATAATGGCACTGCATGTGCTGTTATTTTGAAACCTCACTTCCTCTGGATTAAGACAACCTGCACTGCAGGGCATCTCACAGTTTAAGAACTAAAGTGATGAGAGTGTCTCAATGCAATGACCAGGCAGAAGGGAGAAATGCCCCTTGCTCTGAGAAGCTGCTGGAAGAACTGGTTCTTGTGCAAAGTCTGCCCTGCAACCAGCAGCTCCAGGAGCTCTGAGCTCCTGACAAAAGAAAACCAGAGCTCAGGAGCTGGGGACAAGCTTAGGGAATGTAGAAGAAAGGGAAGGCAGTGCTCATCTGGACACCAATTGAGGAGAAGAAACTGTAGCTGATGAGGAGCCATAACAAATTCTCCTAGTGGTGTTCATCCAGTGACATGAAGGCTGGGTAAATATTTGCCAGAAAATTGCAAAAAAAATCTCTGGAGCAAGATGGCTCCTGAGTGATTTCCTGCTCCTGAGTGAATCTGGTATAACTTAGGAGAAAGAGGAGCTCCTACAGCAGCTCTTTAAGAAGCAGAGCTTGAAAACTACTGAAAATAAGCTTGGCTCCTATCTGCCATCTGGAAAGGTACCAACTGAGAAAAAAATTATAAAAAAAGAGACATTTTTCCAGCTGTAAACTCAATTGCTGATCCAGATAGTGGCAGAAGAAAGTCCCAGTTTAATCACAGTGCATTTGTATCCCCGGGTATTCTGATGATTAAATGCTACTTATTGCTTGCTACCTTTGACAAAATAAAAGGTGTCACAACCAAAGAGGCAAATAAGCTGAAATTGTGCTGTTACAAAAGCAGATTGCTTTCTGAAGATCTCTCTTTTCATCATGTCTCTGCTCCCCACCTTGGTTGCATAACCCATAAAACACTGTCATTCATCCTAAATATGCCAACAGTTGTAATTGCACCTGGCAGGGAGCTGGAGACCTGCACAAGAAAGTAACAAATCCAGAATGCCTCTCCAAATCTTTTCAGAGAAATGCCTAAGTTATATGAAAAGGTAAAAGTGAGAAGGCACTGTCCTGATCTAGAGCTGTCCTGATGCACTGAATGCCTCAAAGACATCTCTGGTGTAGAGAGGTCTGGTTCTGCTGCTGAGCACTGACCAACAAAACTTTCCAGCTACCAGGGCTTTGCATCTTGCATGGCACAGGAGAGAAGCTCCCTTTCCTTCACTCACCCTGCAAGGGGAGTTTTTAGACTTGTTAAAATATTTTTATCTCAGAACAGAGCAGTCTCTTGTAGCTCCTGTTTACCAGGCAGATCAGGCAGACGATGCAGAGGAGCAGGCCAACTGGAGCCATGGTATTAATAGTGGTGGAGAAAAGAACATGATCATGTCTAATACAGTTATGGACAGATGGCCTGCTTGTAGCACTGTAATCCTCCAATCCAGTTTCAGTCAGTAAAGCAAGTCCTCTTCCTCAAAATAAAACACTCCAAAGAATGATTCAAGGACCTCCTGCTTCCTTTCCAGGGGCAAGTCTCATTACAAAAATAAGTTTTCACTTTTGGGGCTGTTTAAATCAGCAGCTTTTCTTACATTGAAGTATATGAGTTTCTCTGGGCCTGGGTTGAAGGCACTTGAGACAGTATTTCATGTTCAGACTCAGGTGTTGATTATTTCTTATCAGTAAAACAGTCTCATTACTGTGAGTTTGGCAGCTTTTCATTAGAAGGCACAAAATGGCCAACAATCTCTTGTTACAAGGTCTTTTAAGACTAAACTATCCAATTAAGAACTGACACCCAGATTATTTTCCCTTTTAACCCAATAACTGATCCCAAAGAGCTGCAATGTGGACTTTTCTGCCCAATTACAAAATGCCACCCAAACCCATGAAGAAGAAGTATGAAGAAGAATCCCAGGATGACACCCTGTGCCCTCCATCTTGCTTCCATCCACAACATACTAAAAATCCCAAACCCTAAATTTCTCCCCAGGTGATACACCTACACTACTCTCTAGTATCTATTTCACTCTTTTGTGGATTCCAGTCCATCTTGAAGTGTAGGAAACTTTCTCCATGAATGAGGGTCAAAGTCAGTGCTCCCCTGGGGGTCAGAGCACCCCAGAGCAGACTGAGAAATATGAGCTGTGCCCTGAATTTCCACAGAAATATGCAACTTAACGTAATATTTTTCTATGGCTACATTGCTTTCCTGTTGAATGTGACTCCTGCTCCATTTTAGTTGCAAGGTGTCTGAGAGCCCCTGCAGAATGCAGCAAAACCCTTACAGGAACAATTCCCCTGCTCCCTCCCACCATCATTCCCCCAGTGCCTGTGCAATCTCAGCAGTAAGGACTTGTCAGGCTGCACTAGAGCTCTGCATAGCTCAGTTTGAAAGAAGCCAGACGAGGTTAAAAAAAGGGAAAATTTTACCAGGTACTCTCTTTTTTGACAAGTTGATGGTTTTATATGGGAAAGATAAGAACACAATAATTTTTTTTTTAAAAAGGAAGCAACAATTAGAGAGAATGTATGGGGGGAGGTAATCACATGGCAGCTGAGAGGCAGTGAATCACTGCTGGCATGTGTCATGACAGCATCTTTGGACTGTGCTAAAATGCCTCACATTTAAAAGCTCTGTGTACCCCCCAGTTGCCTGGTGATGGGCTGGGCACACTGGACATTCTGAGACAGGGCTGAAGGCAGCTTGAATGTTTTTGGACTGCTTTTAAATCTCATTGGCTTCCTAGCAAGTGCATTCACACTGCACAGTTTTAAATATGACCTTGGAAGGGCAAAATGTGAGGCACACTGTGGCAGGGTGCCCTCCCAAACTGGTACAGCTCCAAGTTCCTCCATGCCTTCAAGCCTGACAAACCAGAGCCTGAATTCCCTGCTCTCCCTGCTCCACCTCTACAATGATTAATAAGAGCAGAAGCTTCTGTGCTGTCTTCTTTTTTATCTCTCACACAGACTTGTATTTAGATTGTTGCTAATGGCTGTGGCTGCTGTTTCCTCAGCATCTTAGAAAATCTTTGCAGCATCCAAAACTCACATTTTCCTTTCTATGCCTACTGCCAAATCCTCTTATTACTGCTTTTTTTGGCTTATACTGCACTGTAATTCAGTGACCTACTGTTTAGAGCCTGCTCACACCTGGATGGACTATAACATCTCTCAGGTAACCTCTCAGCCATGTAGTTCAGGTGCCAGCAGCAGCCTTGCTGTTATAAACAGAGTAAAATAATCAATGCAATAATGTAGCTGAAGAACTGTATGATTCTTTGGCCAGTCTATAAGATACTATGATTAAAATTATCTCAGCTATCCATATGATATTTTCAAAGTACAAAACAAATATAATCCTAATTTACCAGGGAGCACCACTCACATGTATTCCCTCCTTCCCATTTTGTTTGAAAATAAAACAAAAAATTCAGTAGGTTAGAGCTGAAAAGCTAAAAAGACTAAATCAGAAACAGAAGATAATCATCCCTTGGTGAGCTGTATCCATCTATAAAGAAAAATAAAGGTTTCATGTGCTGAAAAGTGCATGAGACAACTCTGCACTAAGGTGTCGCAGACATCTTTTTATGAAAATCCCTTCTTAGGATTTTTTCTTCCTGAGAGGCTGAGAAGCTCCAAGAACAAAATGTAAACAATACATTTTTGTATATATCTGCTGCTATAGAATGCAACAGGTGCATCTGTGATTTGCCTCGGGTGGATATTTGGATTTAGTGACCAGTCACGGCAGAGCTGGGTCTCGCTCTCTGTCCGAGCCAGCTGCCTTTGTTATCATTCTTTTCTATTCTATTCTTAGCTTAGCTAACCTTCTGAGATGAAACTTTTCCTTCTATTCTTTTTACTATAGTTATAATGTAAAATATATATCATAAAATAATAAATCAAGCCTTCTGAAATATAAAGTCAAATCCTCATCTCTTCCCTCATCCAAAGACCCCTGTGACCACTGTCACACTAAGGTGGTTCATTTTCCTCTTTGCACCATCTCCCGGTGCATTCTGGATTCATGGCTGGTGTGAGGATTATCATTTCAATCTCTTCATTTTATGACTACCACTTCTTTAAATCCTCATCTGGGACGCTGCACACAACGTCACCTCTCTTTAGAAGCACAGCCCTTGCCTGCTGCCACCCACAGCAGCAGAGTGAAGCAGTGGGGATGAGAAGCAGCGGGGACACAGTGGGGACCAGCCCAGCCCTGTGCAGCTGCCATGCTCAGCCAAGTTGCTGCTGACAGGGCCCTGAAAGGGCTGCCTGGAGCTGGGACTAGAAGGCAGTTCTGCTGTCTGATAAAGCAAGTGGATGTGCCTCATGTCCCTGTAATCTGTGATGCTGGATTCCCCATCTTTCATGATTCAATCAGTTTTTTGTTGCAGAGAATGGGGGGTGGAGAGCAGGAGGGAAAAGCCTGGATAAAAAGCTCTTTCATTCGTCCCTTCTTTGGACAGTCTCGTTTGGTTTCTTTTATCTTGACTGTAGGAAAGGATAGAATAGCCTGCTTTGAGACTTGTGTAAACATTATGAGCAAAAAGGTTTTGTTTGCTCTTCCCTTCATGATTGAAAGCTACAAGCCATTAAAATCAGCTGTCAATTTTAGAAATGCTCTTGACTGTGCATTTTAGATACAGCTGTACCTAACAGTTGTCACTGTTCAGAAAGCCAAGCACCAACAACAGCCTGGCCAAAATGTGCAAGAATAACACTAAGCAGAAAATAAAATACTGCTGATGTAACCCACACCAACCTTTTCCTTCCCTCTTTTCTTTGTTCTGCCTGGAGCTGGGCTCATTCCTGTTCCCTCCCTGGTAGCACTCCCTAGAGATGCCCAGTTCCTCCCCCTGTTCAGATCTCTGAGACTCTAGATTTTGTACTAAAGTCCCCAGTGACTTTGAGTTGTCACTGTGGTCTCTTTCCCAGCTATGACCTGCTTCACGCACAGCATGTTTGCTTGACTATGGATGCTGCAGCCTCTGTTTTTGCCCCCATGTTAAAATTACAAGAACAGGGCATTAGATATAGAATTAGAATTATTCCAGAATATTCCAGAATATTCTGGAGCTGACAGAATGACAGAATATTTCTGGAGCATCACTTAGATCCCAGAACATTTGCTATTTAACTAAAGCAAGTTTTTCTGGAGTCAGTTTTGTGCAGATGTAAACCTTTCCTCTATCCTTGAACATTTATTGCACAAATGCTTTTTCTCAGTAACCATTCTTTCAGTCACCACACACCATCATGAAATAGGAAAAGAATAAAACTGACCACATGAGGGAACTGTGGTCAGACTATTCCTAGGGGAAGCTGGATTAATGAAAAGGCCCTTCTCCAGCTTCTTTTTACTTTGCTGCTCTTTGGAGAAAACTTCCAAATCAGAAAGTGTTTTATGGATGCCTTGCTATCAGGCTGGTAACTGATTCTACCACCTTATTAGCTAATCCATTCCCAAATTAAATATGGACTGGATTCAACAGGCACATATACAGGAAGGGATAAAGTAGATGAGTGTAATGGAAGTGTAATTGGTTTTAATGTGATGTAATGTCAGTAAATGCTCTGCATTAATTGGTGTCCCAGGGCAATCTGTCTGGTCTCCAACCTAACTGCTCACAGATGATGGAACTTGGGGATAAATATATACAGAGAAAGCTTTTATGTTTTTTATATCTCCTGGTATGAATGACAAATCAAATGACATTGGGATGGAAAAAGGACACTGAATAAAGCAAAATGCCTAGAATGATAGCAAGGTAGATTTGCCCTCACTTGCCTCAGGTTTTATCAGCTCAATACAATGATTTGCAGCCCTGTTTTTACCCCAACACACTCTTTCAATCTTCACTTGCTTTTTCAGTAAAGACGGCAAGGGCTATTACTGTGATAGATGCAAAAATGGGATGTAAGTCACCACATCACCTGATGGCAAGGACAGCAGGAAATTCCTGAGGGTGGCCAACAGAAGAGCTCAGCCACAGGTGCTGCCAGATTAGGGAGGACCAGAAATGATAAAAGCAACCATGAAGCTGTCCCAGCTAAAAGTTTACCTTGCAAAGCACTGCACCATGTGGCAGGAACCCTTTGGAAAACCAAAATAAAGGTCTGGTGCCTGCACAACAGGCACAGTCTCTCTGGCACCAAAGCATCTTCTCTAGTAAATGATCTTTTCTAGTCTTTTTCTTCTGTGGAGGAGAAGATGGCTGTGCTGGGAGAGCCAGTCAGCCCTTGGGATTCCTGCTGGATGCCTGGGAAATCACAGCAGAATGTCCTGGTGTTCCTGTGTTTGCAAAAGGAGGCATCTCCAACAGCAGAGACAGCTAAAAGCTGGAAATGTGTTCTCACAGCTACAGCAGTAACAGGGGATCAATTAATGGAGTTCACTCTGTCTTGAAAATTGCATGAAAATGTAAAGAAAGGGAGCAATGAAAAAAAATAAAAGTCAGTAATGATGTATTCAAGATGGTAATAAGTAAAGATCAAATAATTTCATTATAACCTAATGATGTGTCTTTTGGTCGAGTTCACTTTCATCATTGGCCAACTGTGTATATTTTTAACCATAACTGAAGAGAAAAGCTTCAAGTTATTACTAGTCTCCTGGATTGCCTGGATTTTTTCATTTTCCTGGAAAGCTTTTGTTCTCTTCAGCAATTTATGGACACAGTAGTGCAATTTTATGGTCTGCTCATGGGGTCACAGCCCACACCAAGCCATCAGCAATGGCTGGTTTGCATTCAGAGTACACACTAGCACCTTACAAATAGGTTCAAATTGCAGCTACACTACAGCAAAACAAAAATAGATAAGCACATTCCCTTGGCAGAAAGACAACCTTCCCATTTATGATTCAGAATATGGAAAATAATTATCTGTGCAGGGGTGTTCACCTGCTACTGAAATTTCCCAGCTTCAGATAAAGAATTTTGTAACTGTTGAAAATGAGGGCAGGATGGTTCAATTCCTCTGATTGTCAGGCTTCCATGTAGCTCAGTGGAAATTTAGCCAAAAGCAAAAAGACATGGAGTCTCAGATAAAACCAAAAACTCTCATTAAATCAAGTGCAAAATGTCTTCCACTAATAGTAATTCAGAATTTAAGTGGGTTCCCTCTGAATGCACAGATGCCCTTTTTCTGTTAGGTCTCTGGAAAGAACCCAGCAGTGTGGTTTGCTGACAAAAAAATGTCAGAATAAATAGCTCATCTATGTCAATTTTTGAATCTGAAAATGTTATAATTTCTGCCAGCAAGGCACTTCTAATAGTTTCACAGACTCACTTAGGGACAGAGGCTTAGTTCATGCCATATTGCAAGTGCACAGCTGAAAAGCCACCAAGAAGTCACACAACAAATCCCCGCAGGAAAATGCTTGCAATTAATTTCCAGTAATGAAAGCACCCATGTAGAACAGCATGTAGGAACTGTTCAGAAACAACAGACTTATGGAAGAGTGGGACCAAAAAAAAAAAAAAAGTGTGAGAATTATTTGCTAATTTAAAATATATTAGTGAGTATAGGATAAATATGACAGCTTAAAAGCATAAATATAGGACTGGTAAATGACATTTCAGGCTTTGCTCAATTCTGTGACAGGGTTCCAGAGTAGAGGAGGGCAGAAGACATCAAAGGATGGCAGCAGCCCTCACCTGTTGTATTTTCTGGGACCCCTGTGGCAGGAGGAAGGAATGATAAATCTGACTCCATGTTCTCAGAAGGCTAATATATTATTTTATGATACTATATTATATTAAAGAATGCTATACTAAACTGTACTAAAGAATACAGAAAGGATACTTTCAGAAGGCTAAAAAAATAATAATGAAAACTCGTGACTCTTTCTGAGTCCAGACACAGCTTGGCCTCAATTGGCCAATGAGTCAAAACAACTCACACCAATGAAACAATCACCTGTGGGTAAACAATCTCCAAACACATTCCACATGTTCGCACAACACAGGAGAAGCAAATGAGATAAAATTGTTTTCCTTTTTCTCTGAGGCTTCTCAGCTTCCCAGGAGAAAAATCCAGGGCAAAGGGATTTTTTCAGAAAATGTGAATGCCACACTCACCTTCATGGTGTGCACAGCAGGACACACTGCCAGGCTCCCTGGAGTGCCTCTGAGTGCTGAGTCCCTTGGGGCTCTCTGCTCTCTTTGCTCTCCTTGAGCTCTGTTCCACTGTGCTCACTGACGCCAGATTGCTGGCAGGGAAACAGAAGGAAATGCTGTTTAATAGAAGTTGCAGTATGACACTGCAGTATGAGTATTATTACAGTTAAACATTGTAAACATTACAGAAAACACGAGGGCAAACAACCAGGTAGGTGGTGAAGTGCAGCAAGCTCTGTGTGCTGCCTCTACATGGCCAGAAAGTTTTGTGGTCTCATCCCTTTCCCTTTTTCTGGTTATTGTTCCACAACACTTTAGGTTTATCTGCTGGTTTTTGCTTTGTTTTGCCTGTTGGGGCTGGTACTGTGAGGCAGTTTTAGAGGTCAAGCATCATCCCAGCCTTACAAGTTGTTAATACAGACAGAGACCAGTGGCATCAGGGGAAAGAACAAATTCAGGGCAAGGAAGGCAACCTCTGAACTCCTAATTAATTTGTACTGCCAACTCAACAGCTACCTCTTCAAGGTTTCTTAAATTACAGACCACAGCTCTGTATTTATCAGTCCAGAAAGTTTTGGGGTATTTTTCCTATTAATTTGTCCAATCATTATTTGAACCTGTTTAGATTTTAAACTATGATGGCAACCGGAATAGAAACAGTTCCACAACTTAAGCATACACTGGGTTTTTAACAGAGAACCCACAGAAGTCACATATAAGCCATGTAAAAATATATTTAGATATAGGCTTTGTGTTGAAATTCATGTATATTAAATATACATGTAATATATAAATATCTAATATTTATATATTACATGTTTATATAACCCATGTATATTTTATTATTATATTTTATAATATTACATATTACATATATAATATGTAATATTACAAAATATAAATGTGTAAATTAAATATTTTAATACGTATATTTTAAAAAGTCTGACTGGCATAAACATAGTGTAAAACAGTCCCCTCCAATGCATCCTCTACCTGGGGCAGACAGAAAAGAAACTCTGCAGGGCATCATTAACACAAAGAGTGGAGACTGAGAACATCAACTGTGTTTCTCTTCAGCATCCCACCTAATTTCTTTACAGCCCACTCTTGGGGGGAAATGGAGATAAAAGCTGTTCCAAATGCTGCTTGTAAACATGATGCCTCTTGCAGAGCATCCTGCCCCTGGGATGCTGCAGTTGGATAAAGAATATTCAGGATTAGGTCAAACCCAGGCATTTCCCAGAGGGCCAAGAGGGAAGATATCTATGTAAAGCAGGGCTCAGGGCTCCTCCAGACAAGCTTTTTTAAAAAGCAGTAGTGCTAACGCTTCCTTCACTTTGTTTGCTTTCAGTTGCATAGAAAAGAAGTCAAGATCACTTTCTAAATATTTCCAACATTCAAGCAATTAAAAAAGGAGTATGGAAGGTTCTAATTAAAAGAATTCACACACAGAAAGCTAATGCATGGAGAAAAGCCTTTAGCTCCATCCCATGACTGTAAAATATGTGTTTTGGAGCCAGGCCTTCTAATGAGGTGAAGATTAGAAAGCAAGTTGCTTGAAAAGGCATAATGTGCTTTGACAGAGAGCAGAGAGCCCAGGCAGAGGTCTCTCACCACAGAGGTGAGCTAAAGTCCCTAAGCCCTTGGCAAGATATGAGCATGGCATGTTGACATCTTGCTGGGTGTCTGCAGTGATGAATGATGCTAAGCAAGAGAGTTTATTTCAGCCTCTCATTCCAAGCCAAAAGGTACCTGCAATCCATCCTCCTGCCCTTTGGAACCTCTCAATGCAGAGCTGTTGACTGCTTTGAGCCACAGTCTGCCTGACTTTGTGAGTGCTGTTTAGCAAGCCTACCTGGCAGACTAGGAAAAAAAGCCTTCTCTTTTCCTGGCAAGAGGCCAGGGTGTGCACTGCAAGCACTAGATACATGTAGGAAGAAAACTTATCCTGTCATCTCTCCAACTTGCCAGGCAAAACCTCCTCCAAACTGTAAACAAAGCTTAAAAGCTCAGTTTACGTATGGCTCATATTCTTTGCACACTTCACTGTGAACCTGCTACCTTTCTTATCCTCTATTTATTCATAATTTCTCATTTTGTCCTTTCCTCACATAGTTCAAGCTGACTTTCTGGTGTAGATATTGGCTATCCCTTTTTTGTCACTGGTGTGGAATGACTGAAAATGACCAGTCACATCCATGAATTGTCCAACTCTGTTCCCACAGCATGGCTGTGGTTCAATGTCAGACTTTCTTGTGAATAGAAAGTTGTGATTTGTAGGAATGTCAGTTTAGTAGTTCCTAAATTACATGCTGGTTGGCAATACAAAAAATATGATTCTTACACATACATTTGTTTCTTTTTCCATGGATGTGTACAAAGTGTCTTTGCACGTCTAAAGGCAGCTTCTTTTAGTTTAGAATCATTCCCACTTGACCTATCACTATCTGCCTGCATAAAGTCACCCTCTTTCTTTTTCATAAACCTACTCTAAGTATGAAAAGCACGAGGCAAATTCAGCACCCCACGCCTTCTGCTCTAACTCATGGATGTGGCATTTCCAGATTAAACGGTTGGATTTGATGATATGAAAGGTCTTTTCTAGCCTCAGTGATTTTCTCTGGTTCTCTGTGCTTGATTCTGTTTTTCCAAGGCTCTCTGACACTGGCTAACCCTCTGGATCAATAGCACGGCCAGTCAGCTGCAGCCCCAGGCCTGCTCTCTCTGGCGTTCACACCTCCCAGCTGGCACTGGCACAGAGAGCTAAATATGTGATTTTGTGCTGCCAGAGGCTCCCACATGCCAGGCACTTGGCTGAGGGCTCCTGTCAGTGCAGCTGCTGATATGGGAGCAGGGGGAAGAGCATCGGGCTGGCGACAGCTCACCCACCTCAAACACAGAGCAAGTGAGGAACTCGGCTGTGCACAAGAGGGGCCTGTGGGTGCCAGGGTAATTGTGGTTAAGTTTATGTAGCCCCTTGCCACTGAAGAATTTAAAAGGTGTCCAGATGAGGTTTTGACAGAAAAAAGCAGTTCTGGTGCTGGTTTGAGGCCTCTCAGGAGATGCTGATCCCTTGTGGGATGAAGCCCTAAATCTGTCAGCGGGAAAAGCCAGATTAGGAGTGGTCCTGCAGAGCTATTCCCAAACCATCCCCATTCTCACTCCATGGCCCCTTCCTGTGCTCTCTTGTTTCCAGGAATTCTTGGCCTGCTGTTGAGAAATGCGGCTTTGCCCTGGTTCCCAGCAGGGCCGTGAAAGGAGCAGGGTATCCAGGCCCAGCCGTGCATTCCCCGGGACAGGAGCTGCCCTGGCACCTGCTGTGTGTGACACAGAGCGCCTGGAGCTCACCAGGGGCACTGCTCAGCCTCCCTCAGCTGGGGCAAGGGGAACAAAAGCAGGGACTTTGTCTCCCCTCTCCTCCATACCAACACCAGGGAGGAGGCAGTGAGCTCTCCTGTCACCTCTGTCCCACTCTCAGCTGTGCTGTGTGGGCAGTCCTTCCATCTGGCAGTGGGACTTCAGATAAATTCACTCACTGCTGTAATGCACAGCTGTAGTCCACTTGTCTTATACATATTTGGGTCCCTGTATTCAGACCTATTAAGACACTTCAGTTTTTAAATTCCTAAACACTTTTGAAGTGCTGCCTTCCAGTGCAGCAGCTTGCAACCTTATTGGAAGGGCAAACTACCAAGCCAAACTCCAGTCAGCCTCATACACTTCATTTCCCTAAGCTCCCTCAGCATCTAGCAGGGAAAGAGGCCCTTTGTGCCATCTTTCAGATTTGCTAAACTAGCCCTCTAGTCTGAATCCCCTTCTGAATGGACTTGTCATGCTCCATTGACTACAGAGTGAGATTAGGGACAGTCTCTGAGATTAACCTCTGACCCCACACACTGGGGTGGTGGGTGCTGAGCACTGCCAAACTGCATGAAAGCCTCTGAATCAAAGGTGTTAACTGAGAGTGTATCACTGAACTGCAGCATAAACCACAATAGTGGCTGTTACATCGTTATTGTAATTGCTGCTAACAACAACAGCAAGTAAAATACATTTCTGGGTTTAAGATTAGACTGTTTTTCATCTCCCTTGATGAAGCCTCTAGAGACCTGTAGCACAAATGCTGCAAAGTAGGAAGGCTGCCTTTTCCATTGCTTTTTTCTTACTCTGTTGTACCAGTTTATTGTGACCCTTATGTGAAAGGTTGCAGGGCACCCTGCACTGAAATAAAATTGACTGGTCTTTTTCCTTTGCATGTGAGCAGATAGAGCAGGAGCTTATTTAGGGATCTTTCCTGATAAGACAGCAAGCAGCAATTGTGATAAGCCAGGCCCAGTTCAAATTCAGCTGCTTACCAAACAGTGTTTATCAGAGGCAGTGCATGTTTTGTCTCTGAGACACTCGGTTATACAGGGGGTGTGATGGAGCCCTGTCAGCAAAGGAGGACAGCAGAAAAGAGAACAAACATGGCACTTCATTCCCAGCTAAGGACAAATGGAGACCTGCTATTGCCACCCCTTTTGGCACTGGGACATGTCCTGTTGAGTCAGTAGGACTACGTGCACTGTACTCATGTAAATTGTTACAGGAGTGAGATATTACATATTTTAGGATCTTTGCATATTATATCATGAGTCTCAACACATTTTTCCATGCTGAAAATGGGCCAGTTCACATTTGGAATATATCCAAAATCAGGTCCTGAATTCAACATAAATCCTTTTTAGTATATCTTGTCAGATATACTAAATATATGTGTGTGTAATATATATATTTATATATGACCTATATATTTTTATATGTCAGATATACTTGGCTTACCTTGCAGCCAGTTCCAGCAACCACCCAGGCAAACCTGTATTTGGGACAGGTTTCTTCAGTGCCCCAGTCTGTGTCCTTTCTTGTGTCATTTTCTAACACATGTACGCAGTTTTCTGTTGTGTTGATTTTTACACCAGGGGTTCTAGTCCCACTTTTCAAAACCACTTCTCCCCAGAATTTCTTCCCATATCTCCTAGCCCCACAGAAGTTTTAAGACTATTTACAACAGTGACTCCATGTAATTGCAGACATCATGGACACATTTCTTCTCAGGTAATCACTTCAACCCTGAATTCTAGGTCAGCAGTGTGAGTTCTAAGCCCAAGGAAAAAGTAGAGGAAAGGAAGAAAGCAAACAAGCATGAAAGAAATGAAGAGGGAACATCTCTTTGGCTATAACCTCCACGATAAATGCTTTAAGGAAGAACTGGAAGCTGGTTCACCCTTCCAGCTGGAGATTCCTACTGCATCAAGCACATCCCCAGGCAGCCACTTCATCCTACTGAGCCCCACTGTGCACCCTGGAGCAGCACCCAGTGCACTTGACCAAGGTTGAACATCTATGAGCATCTCCAGTGAATTGTAATGAGTCATAAAAATTTTAAAAATCAATGGAATAAAAAAAGCTTTCAGCCAGAAAGCCCCCACATAATTATACTGGTGCAGAATGCTTTTATTAGGAATAGTAGGGTTTTAAAATTATATATTGAGGGGGGAAAAAAAATCTGTATCTCAAAATGCAAGGGGATGCAAGTTAATTATCATTATGGAAAGATCTTTGCTTTTCCCCCATTCCCAACATAAAGCACTTTTCTCTTACTCTGCCTCCAGAAATTCCAGTCGTAAACACGAGTAATAAAAACTCCTAAATAGCTTTTGATTAATTGAAAACAATATTTTAAGACAGATTTTTTTGGTGTGTTTTGGTCTTACAAGGCTTTATGTACTGAACAGAAAAAAAAATTGTTACTGACCTTTTCAGATCCAAGATCTCATCTTTTGCTCCTGCAGTAGAAATGGTGTAAAGCAGCAAATGAAAAGTGTTAACTAAGAAAGCAGAGACCAAATAAACACAAACAAAAAACATTCTTTGCCAATGGAGACAATAATGTCAGTGATGATTGTGTAGCAACAAAGCCTTCTGTAACTCAGGATACCCAGTAAGGATGGAGATATTTTTCTGTAAAAGATAGTCTCTGTGTCTATGCATATTTGTATTTAATGTCAAAACTCATTTGACCAAAAATGTAATCATCTTTCTTCAGAAATGCTCCCAGTGAAGATTTTATAACAGAATTGTGCTTTACTACAAGATTACAGGGTTTTTTTCCTTCCATTTGGGTTTCACTGGAGACAATTAGTACCACCTAACTAAGAAAAATAGAGAGAATCTCATGTAGGCAAATTCCCATATCACCATAAAAGATAATAATGGACAAAAACCTGGATTACTACTTTGTGAGAAGATTTCATCCTGAACATGAGGAGTTCATTTTGCAAATTCCCTGTTCTCAGTGAAAATCAGGCGCTGCTGCTTCATCTACAAGGCAAGGGATGAAGTGAGTGCATCTCTGAGTCTGTGTGAGGGCGACTATCAGGCATTTGAGTTTTAATTACAAGTCTATCCTGTGCAAGGGCAGAGGGATGATGAAGTGCAAAAGGGCTTTGAACTTCAGCTGTGGTAGTGCACCAGATTAGCTCTGGGGTCTTAAAGGTCTCAAGGAGGCTTTGTGCTGCTAGCAGATCCTTGCCTGCAGACATCTCACCCCACTCACCTCTGGCGGTCCTCCTTCCATCCAGACCCACCTAATGAAGCACCATTCCCAAAAGCTTGGAGCACAAAGTGGTAGCAGAACTTGGGTCTCTCCTGCATGAAGTCCTCTCCATTCATTTACTCCATACATAATAAACCAAAAAGGTTCTAAGACCAGGAAAGCAACCCAACCAAAAAGAACGGGTGTAAAAGCTCTGTTCCATGTTCATAGCTCAGTCAGTAGCTGAGGACAGAGGTGGGAAGGACATGAGAAATCGAGAACTGTGTCTCCAGCATGATGGAGCTTAGGGAAGCTAACCATGACTTGACACACTCCTCAAGCAGCTCATATTTCCTGACAGGATCAGATACCTCACATGGAAGTACAAGAGCATCTTAAAACTCTCTCAAAATATGCCAAGCAGCATATTAAAAGGAATTAACATTTTTATTTTGTAATTAAACAATAGTGAGTACTTGGTCTCCTTTCCAAGGATAGGATTTAGGTTTTGGAGTCCATTAGTGCTTTGAAGAATACACTGTCAATTTTTGTACCTTAAAATACTTAATTTTCTTCCAAACAATTTTAGAAGCCTATATCAATCTCCTTGTCTTGTAAAAAATGGGAACCATGTCCCTCTTTTGGCAGTGACTGATGGAATAGTTTTCATGGAGTAATTAATTAATTATTCTAAGATTTTAACTAATAGTTGGACACAGAAAAAAACACCCAGAGAAATTGGAATGTGGCTTCTTTGTTCTACTCTTGAGTCTTAATCACCTCTCAACAAACACACACGCATATTAAAATTACTGTTAAAGTAAAACAGCTGAGCATGACAAATCTGGGAATGAGGGTTTACCACTGCTTACCTGATAATGTAATTTTTTAAAAAAATCAAACTCTTCATCTGTAATCCATCATTGTGCCAAGATCACACAGGTTGAAATAACTATATAGTGAAACAAGCTGCTTAAAAGAACTGAAAAGTGCCAGGAAACTGGGACAGACAGGCTTTAGTGGGCACAAACCAAAGAAATGTTTCCTGCTAGATTCACTTTCTGGCAGACCTCTTTCTACAGACTAAAACTTTTTCTGAATTTACAGATCTGTTTGTGTGACAAGCCACACCTACAGCCAACAAAAACAAATAAAGACATACCATTAAATATTTAGAATTATTTTAAGAAATTCCAGAAACAGTTTCCACAACCAAATGAGAACACCATGTGTCTGTGTATTAGTTTATTTAATTCTTTATCGGCACTAAGAGCAAGTAAATTACGCTGATACAATTGGTAAACATATACATTCACTAGAGCCCCCCAAAATCCCACAGAGCTAAGGGAAACATCAAGGGATGTTACAGGATTAATGCTTTCATACTACAATATGGATATATGGCTTTCATACAAGTTTTAAAAAATTGAAAAGGTAACACACTGCTAGCTTACAAAATCAATATACAAACTGGAAAAAAAAAAGGAAAAGGAACAGGAAAAGAAAGTAACCCATAAGAAGATATCATATAGCACTGGTTTAATAGATATATACAGAATTAGAAATCCATTGAATATGATATTCAGACTTTGTTATTTTGACTTTCATTTCTTCTTTCAGCTTACCACTCAAACTACAAGAATTAATATGATTTCTCTCTTACTTTTTTTTTCCATCTTATTTTACCCATTTTCCTCACTTTTTATTGGCAGAGAAAAAGACTTTTCCTGTCTGTGTGTATATGTTCACACTTAAGTGAAGCAGTTCGTCCACTTTGAACAAAGCCCTTGTGTGTACTTGGTGTGACAGAAGAGAACATCACTGTGACATTAAGTCCTTTTGGCCATTACACTGGCATGTGTTTTGCATTTCCCTTGGACACAGCTATTCTTAAACTGAAGTGCTGGCAAGTGGGAAGAAATCTAGCTCTTCATCCTACTCGTGTATCCTCACTTAAACAACAGCACAGGACAAAAATCTCTTTCTTTTCAACCACAGCCAGAAAACGTGGCAGCACTGGTTGTGATTCACATTTAGAGTTATGCATGCACCCTTCTAGAGATTTCCCCCATGTATGAATGTATATATAGTGAGTACATATATATGTGCAGTGTGTGTGTATTTAGAGAGCTGCTGTGTCTGATGCTGACATCTGCATTAGGTGGATTTAGCTCCAAGCTGCAGCCTGTCTCTGCCTCAGGACACCTCAGCAGCCACAACACGCTCTGGACTATCACAGCCATTTCCTCCAGCTTTAAAAGTCTAGATGAACTACATGATTGTAACATGGGGAGTGCAATGAATGATCTAATAAGAAAAGCTAAATAATGTCTTGTTGCCAGATGGAATAGAGAAGGGAGTTCAAACAGCAAAATAATTGAATGAAATTGGCTGTGGGTAAAACAGCCCTGCAGAGGCTACTCATTTTCCTCGCTTTCCATCATGGAATTCAGGGTTACAGGTTTTGTACAGTCTTTAACTTTCAATGCAATGGGAATACTTGTGCACCTCCACTTTTAGCTCATCAATAAATCCACTCTCTGGACATGTTTCCAGTTTTGTTGCAGGTTTGTTTGTTTGTTTGTTATCATGTTTTTTTTAAAAAAGCAGTCAAATCTGTAGGTACAGCTTTTACATATACAAGTCACTCAAAGTCAAGTGATTTAAAGGCTAGGAGATACTTACAGAGTTCTTTAGCGATATGGGACTCCATCACATCCAAATTTAAATGGCTAACTGCAGAAAGAGCTAAAGAATTGTACAACCCCACCAATGAGATTATAATAGTTGAATACAGCTGAATTCTCATGCTTTCCCAGATTCTTGCTCAGTTCAGAGTGATGAGGCCACAAGACAGACAGCCATTAGTGAAGAGTGGCAGAAAGAGGCCATTAGGAAAATTATTTGATTTCAGCATTGTTTAGTTTTGATCCAAAAGCAAAGTTTGATGCTGCTATGAATGAGACTACCTACACCTTCTCCAAATGCAAATACCATGGGTGGAAGAGGCTCACTCCATGCTCCACACCTGCTCAGGCAAGTCTTTCACTATCCCTGAAATTGTATGCACCACAATAGTTTGATGAAAAAAGAGGACAGTGGTAAAGGATACAGCTGCTTGCCACTATTTATCTAGTTAAGGTGGTTTTCTGTTTTCTATGGTTTTTTGTTTGAAGACAGACACTTCTGCATCAATGTCTCTAACTTTAGAGATGATTATTTGATAATTTCTGTCCCCTGGGAAGCCATGACAAGGTCAAGTTATGAGGGAAGTTTTACCAGCAATCCATCCTCCCAGCAAATCCAGGGACACTCTTTGCTCAATATCATACTTCCTCTTTCATTGTCATACAGTGATTAAAAAGTTGCTACTGTGTCTTTTTATTTAAGAAGGACACAGTTGGAGAAAAATTGTGGTATGGGCTTCCTGGGGCTGTTTTGCAACAATCCAGGAAGAAATGAAGAATATAGTCTCAAGGATGAGGAGAGATCATCAACATCCCCAGAAGTTTTACTGAGGAGTGTCTTAGCAGAATTGACAGAATAAATGCTATCAAAATTATGAGTAAGTGCGGGAAGGCAGGCAACAGGTATAATCTGCCTCAGCAAAGGAGAGAACTCAGTCTCAACTTCAGAGAAGTGCTGTCCTAGAGAATTAAAATGGACAGAATACAAGACACCCATCCCCACTGACGTACTGTTTCTCCTCAGGATGATTTGGGAGACATTTTTCATGTGGAGACATGAAATCCCACTGCTGTGGGATATCAAAATGGTGTCCACCTCAACAATATATTGCTTTAGAAAAGTAGTGAGTTTACATTGGTAATGTTGCTGCAGTTCCTAGACTTGAGGGAAAATTAGGTTATTGTCCCACCCTCAGCATTGACATTAGCCTGTATACTGTTGTCTCCTTTTGACTTTGCCTCCACTTGAACACTTTCTTTTGAGGCTGAAGTGGGACTTTACTTCTCTGTAACACTTTACATTTGATTTGTTTTCATTAAGGCACAAATCAGGGAAAGCATAAAAACAAATGTGCCAACCTGTAGTTCTGCCTTTTGCATGCAAGGAACAGGCAACAGAAATTTGTATAAAATGCTCCTGATTTCCTGTCTCTTAACCAACTCTCCAAAGCTGCCTGTTTATACATTTTGTAATTGTTATTCTTTCATTTCTTCTAACTTTTCTCCTTTGAAAAGCAGTTCAGCCCAGAATGTCATTATGGCATTAGAAGATGAAAATCAGTAAATTACAATTTAGTATCTACCTTCATGTACAACAAACATTTTCCCTTCCTGGAGCCTTGCCCAGAAGTTTTGCTGCTTTTAACAGACTGTTAAATAGGCCAGGCTAACCTGGGCTTTTCTATCAGAAGACATGTCTAAGTCAGAAAATGTCCCAATCCTCAAATACTGTTTTAAATCAAGATATAGACAGGCCTAACTGTCTATATGAAAGCAGCATTGCCTCAGCTTAGTTAGAGAAAGAGAAGGGAGATATACCCAAATATATTCAGGTTTAGACTCACTGGAATCCAGAATCTGGATGCAGATTCATCCACAGCTGATGTTCAGCAACTCACCCATCTCTTTTATAATAGATCTGAGCACTCAGAAAAAGGCTGTCATTTGGGGTTTTTTTATCACCTCCCCATACTCCATTACAGCTGTAGCAAATGAAGATGCAAACCACTCCTTGAGAGGGACATTCATGAAACAAATTTCTGCCCGTTAAACTAGGTAAGCAACACATCTATGCTAAGTCATTTTTCATTGTAATAGGATAGCACCAAGAGGGTAAACACGTTTTTCATCTCAAGTAGCTGCTCCCACAGCACTGTCAGACCAGCTATCCCTCCCAAAGCAGGGAGGGTAGAAGATTAGAAAGCAAATATGGAGAAGTTTCAGAATGACTGAAGTAGAAAATGATCAGGATGAGTGGGAAGAGGTTTTGTTCAGAATCTTGCCTTTTGCTTTCCTGATAACGTCACTAGTGAAACAAGGGCTCCTTCCAGGTACTGGGAGCCTCCTTTCAGAGCTGACCTGACTGACCCATTCAATCTTCCTCTGTGTTCTGCCATAAATTACTTTATCATCTCCTGCATAGCTGGACTTTCCACTTAATGTTTTGTTCTGGCTTATTGGAAATTTTCTTCATTCTAAATTTATGAACTATTACTCTAATTGCTGTCAACAATAGGATGCCAATATAGATCTGAACATATGCGGATTGTGCATAAGAAATGTTCTCCTATTTCACACCCTTTGCTGAATTTTCTTCTGGTCCTAACATGATATTTTTTGTTTTGTTTCTTTGTTTTCTGTAAACTCTCTCCATGAAGGCCCTATGCCACCACAGGAACCTGACTAGCTTGCTTCAAAATCTATTAGGAATGTTCCTTTAACAAGACAGATGGGCAGTTAAACGAAAGGACCATGAGGCATCACAGGAAACACAGGGGAATTTATTTTCTTTATACTCACAGAGGTGGAAATAAGAAGTCACATCTAAGTTTTGTTAAATGACAATCAAAGTGTTGGTCTCAACATCATTCCCAATTCCTGCCAGCTCCCTATGAAACATGGACTAGATTAACCAGTGTGAGACAATGGTGCAACAGTGTTGGCACTCAAAGTTGAGCCACTTCAAGTGAACTGATGCAGCATGTAGACAGACAAACCTTTGGTGAGTGAAAAAAAGTTTCCTTCTCCCTTTGCTTTCAACCAGACCTACCAAACCATTAGCTTAAGTCTGAGGCACAAGCACAGGTAGACCTGATTAGACCATGAACAAATCAAATAGCACCCAAAACCACCTAAATATGAGCCTTCATGATTTTAGATTTGGTCATTGCACCTCCACCACGTGTGGGGGACATTTTCAACTATCCCACAGACTCAGGTATGTCTAACAGCATGGTCAAAATAACAATGACATCAACACAGACTGCAAAACACACCCAAGGAGTCTGGGAAAGAATTGTGAGGCTAGTCTACCTTAAGCTATGTGCAGCCCTGGCTAGGAGGCTTCAGGAGTGTTTGGGAACAGAAGGAGTTTCCTCATCGTGAGTCCAGATCAGCTGTACCCTCCGCGTGAGAAAAAAGAGGGCAAGCTCTACAATTGTTACATTTCTTTCTCAAAATAAAGGAGAGTGATGTTAGTATGGAAAGAAAAAGACTCTCTGCTTGTCTACAAGCTAATCCCAAGAGAGAAATGTGATTTACTCAGGTGAACACAGCCTGCTGCAGCTTCACTGAAGTCAGTGGGTACCATGCAGGAGTACAGGGGAGTCTGTTCCTCTTGACCAGCCTGCAGCCCACACAAATGGCAAAGCTTACTTCTTGCTACTGAATTTTAAGATTTAAAAGTCCAAAGCAATGATTTTGAACTTAACCTGGGTAATGAAATCCCTTATGTTTTCCTCTAAAAATTTTGGTCTGCTTGTTGTCAGCTCATTAAACAACCCTTTACTTTGAGACAGACCAGCCATTTGTCAGATCCTTTTTCTACTTTGTGACTTCACTCAGGATTCAGAATCATTTAAATTAGGTAAAACTGAACAAACTGAAAAACAGCTGGTTGTAATTTTTCTCTTTTTTCCCCCTGCAGACTATATTAAAAAAAATCACAACTAATTTTATATTGACTGAGCTTTTCCCAAGTCTTTTGCTTATATAAAAATGTAAGAAAGCAAAAGATACCGGTTTTGTACTTCCCTTCTGTTTTACTGAAAGATAAAGCAAAAATTATTTCATTCCTATTGGTTTCAGGTCCCACAATTTGTCCCTTTTTTGGTCAAATAGATGAACTACCTCTGGTGGTTTTCAAACTGATTTCTCCTTTTATTTTCCACCAGACATTCTATTTTTTAGCCAGCTATAATTAAGATAACCAGGAATATTGCCACTGATACAAAAGAGAGCTGGGTTAGGCAGAATCACAACAATTTCAACTAGATCTTTTATGAAAATTATTTTCACCCTTCTGTCAAAATTAACAAATAAAATACAGCATTTTTCAGCTTTGATAGGTGAAATGGAGGACACCATCCACCAACACTGATATGCTGAAAAGTGGAAAGTTCTGTCATCATTCCACTTTGAAAAATCATTGCTAGAAAATCATGAAAAATTAGGACTCTTTTATGTCCAGTTGTTGAAAGATTTTAGATTTACTGCCAACATTCAAAATATGGATAAGGAAAGGAGTGTTACTGGTTTTTACCTGTAGATGGTGACATTTTGGAATGAACATTAAGCACACATCCAAGAAAATCGCATACTTGTAAATACTCAACAAAATGCCCCCATCCTTTTCTTAAACAAACAGTTTCATACAGTTATGCAGATGTAATCAGGTATTAAGAAACAGGCCTCAATTTTTAAGATATAAAGTCCCAATCTTAAATAGAAATGCATCCAGCCAGAGTGCTATGTTCACACAGGGTACCACTGGCTTCAGCAGAGCCCCACACAGGCTCAGGTTCTGTTTGCATGCACTGATTACCAGACTGAGACCTATGGCAAGACTCGAGAAAAAAAAATTTAAAAACCTCTACATTTTCAATATACAATAGACATACTTTTCTAAATGAGTTTGGTGTCCTTTATTACAGGCCTCTAAAAATTGTTGTTAGGGTTATACATTAAAAATACTAAAGTAATATAAAAAAAAAAGGATTGTTTTCTGTGTTTGCTTTTTTCCTTCTATGGTACCATTAAGCTATAAATAATTTTAAGATAAGATGCCTAGGTATAAATGAAACTGTTAACTGATCATGTTTGCTGATGTCCCTTTCTCACATTGCCCGAGTTGACTCCATTAATCCAGCATCTTCTCTTGTTTCTTGCCTTCCTTTTTCTTCTTCTTGGATTCTGTCAAGATATAACAAAAACAATAAAAAATTAGCGTCTAGCAAGCACTGCAATAAATTTCATTTAACATCTGTGGAAGTTCCCCTTTCCTTTTTTTTTTTTTCCTCTCCATGCACATAAGAATTGTCTCCTCACTTTGAACAAAGAACGGGAAAAGAGAAGGAAAAGAAGAAAAATAACAGGAAAGGTCGAGGCAGTAGAGAAGATGGAGAGGGAGTTGCATGTTCAGTTCAGAGCCCTCCCTATCTGAGGGCTGACCCTGTTTGGCATGCAAAGCATTGTCTCAGGAACTTGCTTGGAAAATAAGAAAACAGCAGGCATCTCCTGGAGAAACCGGGTCACAGCTCAGTGGAGAGCTGGAAGAAAGCACTGCACACACTACCCACACATATACCCTTCCCCTGCTTCCTTTCTGTCTCATTGTGAGCCTTTGGCTTTCTCTGAATGTGTGAGCAGCTCCAGAGCAGGAGGAAAAAGCTCTCTTGTTTCTCCAGCTCCTCCACTGCCAACCTTTCCCCGTTCCCCTGGGACAGACACCTATGTGCGCTCGGGAGCACGGCCTGTGTGGGATTCACAACCTCTGAAGCAGTAAAAGAAGCAGAAAAAATAATGATTAAAACAATTCTTATCTCATTTGCTGCTCCTGTGTTGTGCCAAAGTAGAATGCAATATGGAGACTGTTTACCCAGAGTGATGGTGTTTTGTTTCCTTGGCCTATGAGGGCCAAGTGTGTGTCCAGACTGTCGGTCAGCAGAGAGTCATGAGATTCTGGGCAGTTGAGTGCTTGTGCAGATTCAGTTTAAATGTAGTATAATATAGTATAAAATAATATAATAAAGTAATTAATTAACCTTCTGATATTTCTGAGTCCTCCTTGTCATTTTCTCCCCATCATCAGGATTACCCTGCTTTTCCCACAAGCCTGGGGCCCTGGGAGCACGGCCGGTCCAGCCAGCTGAGACTGATGGGATGAGCAAAGGAACAAGAAGCTTCTCTAATTAATTTGGGGTACATAAGGGAAGGATGGGAAGGCACAAGTAAAAACTTGTGTGTTGTACTACCACCTGCAGTAGCTTTCACTGTACTCTAGGGTAGCATGGTGTTCGACAGGTAAAGGAAATTCACAGAGGGACCTTGGAAATTAAAACTAATTAAGAGGATTAGGTACTCTTGTGTCACATGTCACCTTTTAATAGGGAAAATAGAGCTTTCACTGGGAACATGAAAAAAAAGGAACAAAGGAAACTGCCCAAATCCCTGTTGATGCCAGCACAAAACAGCACAACAGGTACCACAGAGGGATGGAAGCAAAGCTTCTGTGAAGCAGCATTCCTGCAACCAGAACATCAAGCAAACAGACCCAGGTTTGCCTAAACCCAGATATCATTAACCAAACCAAGCAAAACTATCATGGAATCATAGAATACACTGAGTTAGAAGGGATCCAGAAGGATCACTGAGTCAAACTCCTGGCCCTGCACAGGACCACCCAAAAAAATCACGCCATGTTGCCTGAGAGGGCTGTCCAAGCACCTCTTGAACTCTGTCAACCTTGTTGCCAGGAACACCACCTCTGGTTAAATAACAACTATCACCTTGAATGAGAAGACAAGCACTTAGCCCTTAAGGTGAAATTGTTATTTTTAAATATGATTCTTTCCCCTCTGACTCATTTACATAACATAGTCTAGGAATCACCAGTTGTGGTAAAAACCGCTTGTTTTCTTTAAATCCAAGGCAACTACACCAAGTTCTTTCAGGTATGGATAGGGCCAGGTACCTCCAGCAAAAGACAAATTTAGGCTACCACATTTCTCTGATGGTTGTTTTTCCTTTTTCCTAGTGGTTCAAACCAACATTTTTTTCTTCAGCTGTTATAACAAAACAAAAATTACTTCCCATAATCCTTTAGCCAAAGCAAAATAAAATACTTGTTTGTGCATGTAACCTGCTCTAAAATCTCTTTCCCTTAAAAACTTTGCTTAAATTTCAAAGGGATAATAATTTCAAAGAGACAACTTAAAAGAAGTAGTATTTTATTTTATTTGAAAACTAAATTTCCCCCCGCTTTTGCATGTGTTTGTGTGCTTGCACGTGTGTCTGAATGTCTGTAGTCTGGAGTTATTCACAGAATCTGACACTATTTCATAACCTGTCATTAGAAAAAGTAATCTTTCATTGACTTAGTATCTAATTTGCTTTCAGCTACAGCTTTCCCTCCACCCCTGCAAATTTCCCTCCACCCCTGCAAATTTCCTGTATCCCCCCTCAATCTCTTTCACCCACATCCTCCACTTCCTCTAATTTTGCCTCTCTATAAGACTGACTCTCCTGGATTTTGCATTGACTGCACTCTCCCTCATACTTTTTATTCCCCACACAATACCACTTTCTCTGAAAGAACAGTGGCATTTTATCAATCAGATCGGCACTGGAATCTGCAACATTTATTTAGACCCAGCAGAAGCAGCAGGGCACTATGCAGACTTGAACCACATTTACTAAGAGCAAAGGAGACACATAAATGCAGGCAGACTGCCAGCAGGACTCTGCAGAAGAGTCCAGGAGAAGACTGTGGTCTGCAGTCACATGAATGCACCAGCTCCCCATCCTCACTTGACCTGAGGTACCAGACAACCCACTGTTTATCCATTTGCACTTAATGCCTTTGGGTCCACATCTCTTCCTTCCTCATTCTCCCCCTTTGTCTGCCTTGTGGTAATTTGCACATCATCCAAACTGCCAAGCCCATCTACCTCCAAAGACAAGAGACTCTGCTTTGGGCCTCAGCAGAGTAAAACTGTCATGAGCCAGATAGAATTCCTCCCTCATTAAAAGCACTCACACCACCACAGCTTCATCTTTCAGACAGGTAATCTGGATTGATGCACAGCATATTTGCTCCATGAAATGATATGCATACACCCAATTGTGAGAGTATTAACAAAAAAAAGAGGAAAAAAGGAAACTGCCCCAATATTTCCCAGCCCTTAGGCTCTTTTATAATTCCCACCACAGACACCAATACCCATGTGCTGACCTCTTAAAATGTTGATGTTCATATGCTCATGCACAAGTCTGTTCACAGCCACACTGTTTCTGTTTTGATTATGATCAGGCTATGGTATGTCCATGGCTAACAATGTACAAAGTTGCTTTAAGATGCACTTTGCTCATGTTTTTTCATTTCTCTTCATACTCTTTGCATTTGTGTCATTCAGGCTTTTATTGTCTTCACCTCTGTTCACTCTATGCTACAATTTCCAGTTTTATGACAACTGCTGGGTCACAGCCACGCTGGGAACCACATGACCCTGATCACCCTGCCAGTGCTTCCCTCCCCAGAGTAACCAGGAATGACTGAAATCACCATGCTCAAAAGGCTGACAAGTTCAAACAATGAGTTATCTGCCAGCTCATCAGTCCCAAACTCCAGCATTTGCCAGTTAAGTTAGGGGAAGATCCCCAAGGTACACTATCCAACAGACCCCTTCAGTTTCCTGTTCCATACATGAAAATGATCAAAATTCAATTCAGGTTAGCACAGACTGGATGTTAGAACCTTCAGTTCAGCCATTTCCTACCAGGCATCTTAACATGGTCCCATCAGAAATTACAGTGCCTAAGCAGAGCCCACTGAGACAGCCTGTCTGATAGAGAAGCACAAAGCAGATTCCACATCTCACTGGCACTGCAAAGCAGTGGGACCCCAGCAACACTCACCACTGAGCCAGAGGGTGTTGGGATTTCTAGCTGGTCAAAGTGACCCCAAGAAAAGTTCCAAAGTCCCTTTTCTCAGCCTGGCACTTGAAGGAGGAGTCAGGGCTCTTCATTTCTCATTCTCAAGGTTGTTTATTCTATTTTATCTATAAAATTCTTTCTCCTGTCCTGCCAAGGTCCACTCAGCAGGACAGAGACACTCTGCCTGTGCCCCTGGGGTGGTGTTATCTTTTGATACTAAAAACTATGTGTACAATGTTTACAATTACTTTCCAATACCTATCACCTATGTTAGACAGTGACCTTCTACTCTAAACCAATCTCTAAGTGCCAACATCACAGCAGAAGATGGAGGCCAAGAAGAAGGAGGAGAAAGGCTGGACACACTCAGATTCCTCCATTTTGCCCCCCTGGATCCCCATTCTAAAAACCCCAAAATCTACTTTTTCACCTTGCAATAAATTCACTATCCTTCTACTTAATTTGTCATGGCTTGCAGATCTTCATCTAAGGTTGGTAACTTGCTCCATGGGTCATAATCAAAACCACAGGCATCTTGGGCTCTGTGCCAGGGGCTCTGAGCCCCCTGGCAGGGGTCTTGGCTGCTCAGGACAGCCAGAGGGATGTCCTCGGTCCTGACAAGAGGGGAGCAGGAAAAGCTGCCCAGTGAGAAGGGACTATTCTGAGCAGAACCCTGCCATTTTCAGGAGCCTTGGGCCTACAGCAGCCTTCTTCTCCTCACCCACCCCACTGAGTGCAGTATTTCCACTGGCAGAGCCACAGAGCTGTGCACCAGCTGTCCTTTGCCTTCAGGGAATGTGTTTGCTGCAGACAAGCACTACCAAAAATATAGAGAGACACTATGGAAAAAACACTTAACCAGATGAACCTCAGGTTCACACCAGCCCACACAGAACTTGAATCTAAATCTACTCACTGCCCTATTTGCTTTCAAGTTGGGTGGCCCACTTGTGCCAGACACCAGTTGGTGGTATCTTTGTGAGCTATCTATGGCAGAATTCAGGGTCCAGAGAGACAGAAGCAAAGCAAAAAGAAGAAGAAGGAGGATGAAAATCCTGGATTTCAGAAGAGCAGATTTTGGTCAGTTCAGGGACCTGCTCAGCCCGGCTAAATACCCTGGAGCAGAGCTCATGCAGAGAGCAAATTCCAAATGCCTGGTAGTCCCTGCAATGTGCAACACCCAAGCATTGCACAGCCACTCTGCTACCCCCTGGAACCAGGGCACATCCAGCAAGATCAAAACCAAACAGCCCTGCAGGAACAAACTGTGTCAATACACAGGCACTGGATTATTTAATCCTTCATCACCAAAATAACCCTACTAATAGTCACAAGACTTGGAATTATTCACAGGATTAGACACTGATCATGGATTAGCACTGGACCCACTTTCTGTGGGCCCAAGATGATCAGTAACAAAAATTCCAGTCAGGTTCTTAGCGAGTAAACAAGTTAATTTGATTAGCAGAACTTTCTCTATGCAATTTGGGATTGCAGCAGTCCTCTTTAAACAGTCATCTTTATTCCAGAATCTCATTCTTACTATGCAAGCATCAAATGAAAGTAATTCAGTTGAGCAGGAGCCACACACCATTTGAAGCCACTCTTAATGTATAAGGCACAAAAGGGAGGTAATTACATTTTAATGGAAGTCAAGCTTTGTAAGCCAAGATTTGCAGGTCTTAATTTTCGTTTGTTGAAAAGAAGGTAACAATTCACTCATGGCACTGCTGAACTTCTGTGCATAAAAGTCAAGCAGTGTCCCCAAAAGTAATATAAATCATACAAAATGGCAAAAGCTGTGCTGATAGAAGGTTAGAGTAAAGAAGCTCCACATCAGATTTTCAGGATACAATTTTTCCAGGGCCTAGCACTCACTCAGTTTTACCATACTCAGAGGAAGGCATGTTTTAGAAAGGCTTCTCTACCTTCTCAATTGGAGCAAATTTTCCAAAGCACCAGGTTTGTATGTAGTAAAGGGTAATGGTGCCATGGCGTGCAGGGATCTTCTGAATTTTGGGGATGAAATGCCTGTCCCTGTGGAATGGAGAAATCTTAGCTTTGGTATAATCCAAGATTTTGGAAAAAAAAATCTCAGAGATTCACACTCCTGTCTAGGAACAGAAATTGTAATATTTTGTGATTTCCAGGACTTTAAAAGTACCTGGATTTCTGAAAACCCTTTAAACGTAGTATTTCTTTTTCTTGTAGAGAACTTTTCATGGCTATCTAAATCCTTTTCTTCCTTTTTTCCTGTACTACATACAGCATTTATGTATTCCAAATGGTTTAAGAAGGAAAATCTATATTATGATAGCAACTTGCTCCCTAATGCATTCCTCTGAAAAGCCTCTTTGAGAAACAGACTTCTACTGGATGAGGGGAAAAAAGCAATAATCCACCAGCTGAATAGTAGCAGAAGGCACCTCTCCAGTCAATGACCCTGATCTAACTTTTACTTCATTAATAGATTAAAATTGATTGCATCCCTCATATTTTAACCTGTGCTCCTTACCAGCTTTCTCTAGTTATCTGTGTTCCTCAATTTCTTCATATTTGTGCTCCCTCCCCTCCATCAGGTTTTGTTCTCCTTCTCACTTTGCTAAAGTTTTGTTTTGGATAGACTTTCATTTGTTCCCAGTTGAACATAAGAATGACTTGATTTAGACCTAAAGGCTGCAGCTGCCCCATTTAAGTCAGACGGTTATGCTGCAAAGTGTGTTAGGAATGGGGAATAGTCAGATTTATGCTTATAACAAAAACTAACATAGCTGACAAAGGAATGGAACCAAGTCACCACTCAGAGAAACTGTGTCAATTATTTTCCTTTCTCACAAGAACTGCAAGAAGAAATAAAAGTCAAGGAAAAATGATCCAATTTGTTCTAAAATGAGCCACAAAACTCTGAAATTATCTTAGACAATCAGAAGCCACTTCTTGAATCTGACATACTGATGTAAGACCTTTAAACCCTTTCCTTTAACATCCCAACTTAAACTAGTCAGGAATTACAGGGAGCTTTTATTTAAGAGATAATTTGCTGAAACCAAGGATTTTCATCAGAAAGGTTTCCCTTTGATGATTTTCTTCCGTCAAATATTTGGGGAAAAAAAGTTTCAGAGCTGCCTATGCAGAGGCACTCAAAAGACCACAAAGACACACACAGCTTCTGACTTTGTTCAATGGCCTAATAGCCCGAAGGCAAAGAACATGAAAGTTCCATCTCATTTTCTTTATATCTATGTTAGCCCTTAAGATGTTAGACCTTAAGAGTAAGTATTCAGAAGATTGCAATGGATAAACTTTTCAAACTAAGGTTGTTTTGCAGCTGGAGTCAGCTACAGGGGTCTGGCGAACACTTTCAGAAGTTCGCTTTGCTCTTCCAGTTGGCTTCTCATCAGCCTTGGGAACATTCACACTGCTGCTCCTGTAGGGCAGGGACTTTCTCAGTGCTCTTCATCATGTTCTGAGCTCAGCACGAGAGGGACACAGTCCCAGCTGGCTCTTCAGCCCCCTCCCTGTCTATGCTGCACACAAGATCCCTCTCAATGCCAGCAGGACAGGTGCAGGCACAGGCTGACACATTAAGGGTTTACTCGCCGCATCCACATGTCTGCAGGAGACTGCTGGAGACAGAAAGCTTTAATAATCCATTGGGACTTCAGTGTATACCTATACAGAAAGTTATTTATGGTATCATGTCAATAGAGAACCTATTTTATTCAGTTAGCTCTTGAAAACCAGACACTGCCCTTCTCAGCTGTGCTTTCTGCATCTGCTTCAGATGAGCTCTGCCCTTGGGGCACAGGACATGGGGTTGGCTTTGATCAGTGCTCCCCACTCTGCAGAGTCACCTGCAAAAGTTTGGCAGTGAGCACAGCAGAAGGAAAGATAGAGATGGCAATGTGGAAAATGAGATGGAGGGATAAAAAAAGCAGGGGAAGAGAGCTTGAAAGGAAAGGAAGTGAAGAAATAGAAAAGGAAAAGAACAGAATGGAAGGAACAGGACTTTCTCTCTGTGTCACTGCTGGGAACAGCAATGAGGGTGAGCATTTGCTGATGGCATACCTTTTATCACAGCAAATCCCATAGCTTAAGGCATTTTCATGGCTCAAGGGCACTGACTAATGCCAAGGAGGCAGGGCTGCTCTTACAAGCCAAAAAAGGGAGGCAATGAGCACATAACAGTATTGACACACAAGGCTATTTAAACTTTCACCCACAAAGGTCTGCATTAAAACCTAGAAGAAAGTCCTGCAGGTACAACAATGTTAAATGAGAATTTGTCAAATTCAGTTTTTCATCTTTTGGGGCAGCATAGAAAAAGAAAAAAATAATCTGAAATGCAAACCAGGGGGTCAGAAAAACATGGAGATTAAGGTTTCTATGAAACACCCCAGAATTTTTATTTCCAAAAACACCTATAAAAGCTGCAGAACAACTAAAAATTGCAAAATATTTAGTTAAAAAAATATATATCTTCCCTCTCCTACATGCATTTCCTTCTCCCTGGAATTAGGCTTGTGTCATTCAGATTGATATTATGCTATGATCTGACAAGGCATTCAAATTATTTATCCAAACAGTAAAATTTTTCACAGGTACAAAAGCAATCTCAAGGGAAACTACAGCACAAAGCCTCCAAGAAACATAAGGATATGGGAGCAGAAAAGCAACCATTAAAAGACATCCAAACTTTATTAGTCATGGGCTGCACTGGCAGCTTATAAGCAGCTTGAGGCTGGTCCACAGTGTAAGCACCGTTGTGTTTTGTTTTTCTCATATAGCTTATTCTCATTCCCACTGAAATTGAGAAACATCATATTTCCTCTTGTCACGGCAGCAAGGAGCCAAATGACAGAGTCATGTCTCAGAGCCTAAAGTTCCCAGTGAGTTTTACTTCACCTTGAAACACGAGCCTTATCCTCAGACTAGCACTGGGAAGCAAAACCAAACATTTAGTGCCCAGTCTCTCCCCTCTGGACCACTGTTTCTTCTCTTGGTTTTCACATTTCCCAGCGCCATAAGGCATAAATTATTCATGGCAAAACTGCCTCTCACAATGTTTATGCAGTGCTTAGTACAATGGCACCCTTTTTCAGCTGGGGCCTCTGGGCACTCATGCAATACAAATAATCATGATGATAGCAACAATAATAACAGCCAGCTATGCTTTTCCCACTGGGCACACACTCCAGTGTCCTGTCCCACAGAGCTCAGATCACTGTATTCCTCTACAGGCTCCTGGTCAGTGCCAGGGGCCATTTTTCAGTAAACCTGTCTCACTCTTTAGAACAAGAGAAAAACCTCCCAATTTTACCTTTCAGGTTTTTCTTTAACTATCACAGCTGTTTCCTAATATGAGAAAATCCCTCGTTTTTATAACTAATTAGTTTGAGCAGATTCTATTATTCTGCCTCCTGTAATACTAATTATTACACTAGCTGCATGCCTGCATGACTAATGAGTTACATTAAAGCTGGGGAATTCTAAAACCTACAGAGGGAGATGCAGCATGACTGTGAAGCCAAAACAGGAGACACCAGCATCTTTCAAACAATACAAAATCACAGCCCTCACAAGTCATTTCCTCCCAACAAGTCTGTGTCCCCTCCTGCTGCTTTGTGCTGTTGAACAAAGGCAAAGTTGAGGGAGGGCACCCCAGAAAATGCAACTTGTCCAACGTGAAAGTGGACTTGTCCAAAATGAAGTTGTCCAATTTCATCAGGGCAGCACCCAGTTTGTCTGAGGAACAAATAGCTCAGGAGAGCAAGTCACTCACAAACCACTGTCAGCTCCTTGCAACAACCAGCAGCCAAGCCATCCTGCCAAAGCTGGTCAGTCTGCTCTGGCAGCACACTGCAAGTAAGATGTTCCCCCAATATGTAGGAATCTGTCACTGGAGTGCTCAAAAACCAAAGGTTGTTTTCTGTTCCTGCCAGCAAAGTAAAGACAGGGATACACCTGCTCATTAACACAAGTCCATCTCTATGGTTTGACAAGAAGCTTCCTAAGAAGACCCAAGGTAAAATGGTGTTTAACACTGATGGGAGTCCACTGAGATGACTAACATAAAAAACCAAAGACCTTGATTAAAGACTGCAGTTCAGACACTCACCTTGAAGTCAATTTTCACATTCTGATAATTTTATTTACATGATAAAAGTGATCAGCACCCCTGATAATTTTATTTGCATGATAAAAGGGAGCAGCAGCTACTAGCTACATGCTTGGACTGGCCACTAATACTTAGTCAATCTGGGAAATCATTTAGCCTTTCTGACTTTCAATTACTACTCTTCTTCTAATTAGACTTCTTGAGCTCCAAGGAGTGATAGCAGGATTAGCTAATTGCTGCCTGTAAAGATATACAGATAAAAGAAACAAGGTAGGGCAGATTATTTATACTTCACTCAACTCTGAAGTAAAACTCTTCAAATTATATGAAATTATTAAAAATACAGAGTGCAGTCATTTCCTCCATGCAGTAGCATGCACACTGTGGCAAACACATGGAACTGTACTGTCACCTTGCAATGCTCTCAAATGCTAAACCTGATCTGAATTATACAGAAGAGATTACAGCCAGTAACAGCTCAGTTAGGTCTTGCCTTTATGTGGGAAATCTTTCCAAACACTGCATGTTGGAGGATGTGATCTTTGGTTGGCACCCCAATTACTAAAGACAACAGTGGTGTGAGCAGTGTTAATATTTGCCAACCTTAGCACATATTTTTCCTATGTGGCAAGGACTGAGCTGAGCCATGACAAAGTAACTCATAGATGTGATGTACTGTAAATTGATAAAGAGTTGGGAAGGGAGATTTATTAAAAAGAGCTAAATACAGCCAGGCGAAAAAGTTATGAGAAAGGTGCATAATTCAAAAAAATGAAGGGTACATTGCAGAAAGGGCAGGCAAACTGCTTGTTCTATTTAATTTTATCTTAATCAGAAGAATAAATATCTGAAAGTACAACAGTTATGGGGAGGGAAAGAGAAAGAATGAGAGTGACCAAAAGAGTGTAGGAAGAAATAAAGCCCATCAGGCAACACAGCTCAATGAAAAGAAATTCCTCCTCTCTTAGCAGTTCAAGCCAAACGTTTCCTGAATCCTGACAATCCTCCATTCTTCTGCTTTCTGGCTGGCTGGAACCTGAACAAGCATCAATCAAGCCTGGGTGGGCGTGGAGCTGGCCAGATGGAGGATGTCGGAAGCACTTTGTGCTCCTCAGCACAAGCTGGCCATTAGAGCAGCCACTCGACACAAGTGCCTGAGTCTGTCACATCTGTCAGGACAGTTTAGGGAGACCTTCAACATCACCAGCCTTGCAGACACTGATTAGAATATGCAACTGTGTGTGCTAGAGAAGAGGTGCCTGCCTCCACTGGGATTTTTTGATGAAAATCATCCTTTCATCCTCTCTAGACTTCGTGACAAGCTTTCTCATGACCTCATTTGGGGACTAAATACACCACAAACCATGGTGCCTGGGACATCACTATCACATTGCTGACAATCTGTCTGCCTAAATGCACAGTATTCAAGAAGGAAAGTTGTTTTTCATCCTGTGTTACCTACACTTTAACCAAGCTACTGTCTTCCACTCTGAGAACATGTGAGCAAAGCTATGGAGAAAAGAGCTTGTCAGGAAGCAAAGTAAGGTTAAAATTCCTGGTTCATCATCTGCTCTCATCCTTAAAAAAAGTTGTAATCCAGAAAACAGCTGCTAAGAAGTAGAAAGTACTGACATAGAGCAATTGCTAAGAAGAAAATATTTATTTTTTTCGTTTTCAAAATAATGGAGAGTGCTTAAAAAGGTTTTAAGATTTTCTATGGATGCTTACTAAAGATAAAAGAAATCCATAAAAACACTTAACTTACTAGTTTATGAAGAAAGAATTGATTCCCAAAGCTTATGAGCATCTCCTGCTTTAACTTAGCACAAGTTTTGTCAGAGATCATAAAAGTCCTTGGAAAACCAAACTATATTTTATCAACAAATGTGTAAAATTATAAACCCTGAGATTTTTTTGCAGGTATGATTTTCCTTTCTGTTAAGAATAGATCCAACTCCTATGAACAGCAGTAGTTTTTGAAATCATTAAGTAAGAGGAGGGAGACTCATCCTATGAGCACAGCTGCCATATGTTGATGGGCTGGAAAAGTGGATAAGCAACAGCAGAGCAGCATCTACATTTAAGATCCATCAAGTGGAATTTTCCTCAAAGAGCAGAGAAGGTGAGGACGAACTTCAGACACCACATCCCATGAAGGAAGGAAATGTGTCAGGTGAAATTTGATGCACAATGCTTCATTGGTCAGGCCTAGACAAGATAATCTCTCTTAGCCACACAATTCCTGGAGTTCTTAAATTACCACATTAATTATTTTTTTTTAATTAGGGAGAATTTTGAAGGTCTTAGATACTCCCCCATGCAAGCAATGATCAAAATTAAAATTCTACTTAGCTAATTTAGTGGGTGTGATGAACAATAAGAACAATGAACAATAAGTGGGTGAACAATATGAACAATAAAGTGGGTGTCCTCTGTAGAGGACATGCTTAGAATACTGTTTACATTCCAGTCTCCCCATACCAAAAACTCTTTTGTAATAACAGAAGGAATTTAGGTAAGTCCAATAACGAGTATTCTTATTGTGGATAAATTCTTACACCAAGAATTACTTAAGTCATAAGCTTTAAAAGATGGCAAGCGACAAAAAATTAAAAGAAGATATATAAAAGTATATTGGAGAAGCTAAACAGGGGCGTTTACTGACCTCATTTACAGTATGAAATAAAAAAGAAAATGGATATAATGGAGAGGTTACAAATACAACCTAATAGAATAAAAGTTTCACCTCACTGGAATGGGGTTAGTCAGGAAAATCGGGAAAACAACACTTTTTTTCTGAATATACCAGTATTTTTCAGTGCAATATTTTCTGTCTGCTTTTGGTGCTCTCAGCCTGTTGCTGTCAGAGAGGCATTCATTGGTGAACGTCTTGAAGCAAAGACCAGTCAGAAAGGCCACTATTCACAGTAAAACAGATTCCTGAACTGCGGAGCCCCTGGCTAACGGCTCTGCTGCCACAGCACCCAAATGCCAGCATCCCTTGCCCTGCTCGGCCAGGCAATCCCAGTAGGAATCCCAGCCCTTGATCAGCACCCACAGATCTAGCTGGATATCAGTACAAACCTTTCACACTTCAGAAAATGACCTGCTGCTTCCACATAAAGCATCATGGACTTTTTTGTTATAGTCTTGAGGCAGTGATGCAAAGTTAGGGGTGAAAAAGGAGCCTAACATGTAACTGTAGACCATTTGAAGTGCTCAGGCCATAATTCAGTTCTTCCCATTTACAAATGAGGAAATTCATTAGGATTCTAGTTACAGATTCAATGCAGTTTAAGTATTTTCCTTTTTCTTAGTTGTGGGTTTGGACTTACCTCCAACCTGTCATTTCCTTCACCTCAGGAAGGAAACAAATACTCTCATTCCAGCACTCTGATTTTTAACTCAGAAATAAAGTTCAGTGGGGCAAAACTCCTCACACAGAACTAATCTGCTTGACCTAATTTCTTCCTCTAGTTCCTCCTCCTGGTGCCAGCACACTGCCCAGTGTAGCTCCCGTGTAGTTATACCCACAGATCTGCAATATGGACTTAGCTCTGAGCCCAGGCAGGCTGTGTGTGTGTGACTCCCATGCCTGCTGCTCCTACTAATGCCAACAGCAGATGAGCGAGCAGGTGGCATGCAGGAAGACTTCTAATGCAGATAAGGAGAGCAGAACTGCCCACAGTTATTATGATTAAAAACCCACATTTGTACCTATTTCTCTTTTTGCATTCCTTCAAATCAAATAAAGCCAGGTTTCGTAATTAAGTCAAACCCCATAACTGGTTGCTGCAGTCAGTCCCAATCCAATTTTCAGTCTCAGCTATAACTCACTCCTAAACTCCAGAATCAGTTAAAGTTGACTCCAATCCAGCAATTTCTCAAGCTCTGTCTTTAAAGCTCCAACTTGAAAATGAGCCTGTACTACCCAAGAGCGCAGCTCTCACAAAACAATGCTGCATCAATGCTCTGCTTTGTGGCCCTCTCCCCTCGCTCTGACAGCCACTGACAGGATATAGATATATGACTCAGTGGCAGAGGCTCCAGGGGCAGAAGATGCCTTCTGGCAGCACGATAGGAAGCCTCATTCAGTAAACTCCCAAAGGCTTCTTAGGCATGGAAACTTAGTAAAATAAAGAAAATAGCAAAAACATGAAAAAAATCCTGCCCCTCAAACTGCTAAACAATAAAATCACACATCTCAAGGCCCTTCCTGCATTCCCATCCAATCACTTCAACCCCTAAATTATGTTTGTTGTCACCAGCTCAACCAACTCAGGTGGTTTCTGAAAATCTAGTTGTAACTTAGTTGCTCCACAGCCTGTCACTGTCTGCACAGGTTCTGGACTTGTCTGGACTCATGGATGGTGTGCAAGGAAAACCAGTCACATGGATGGATGGATGGATGCATGCATACACACACACAAACAAACACAAATGCCTGCAGCTTCTCTGGTTGCTCAAGCAGAGCAGGCCACCTGCAGGTACTCTGATCCATGGCGCACCACAGCCCACAATTTGAAAATTGCTTGTCCCAGGTGCACCTGTCACACTTAATCACATTTATTTGTATTGCCATCCAAGTATTCAGAGCCTGGAATGTGTCAAACCCTGCTGGTTTTAAGTAAACAAATGTCAGGGTAGCATAGCTTTTATAATCTACTTAAAACATATTGCTTTTGTATCTCAAACAAGATCTCACAGTTTTAGTTCCCACTATAAATCATCCTATACACATAACACCTGCTCTTCCAACAAAAGAGTACATTAAAAGGCTTTAATGATTAGAAAGAAAATAAGTTTTTCTAAAGGCCACCTGGAAACACAAATGCAGGGCATATGTCTTTCTGTGTACCAGGAATTACACTGTCAGTCACATTTAAATAAGACATATACATTTTGTACTGTTCTTCCTGCTATGTTTGAATAAAGAATAAACAGCCCCAAGGGTGCACAATATTTTCATATTTCATTGTGCACTGAAAAGAATATCCTTTCAATGTTCCTTGTCCAGAAGGAAAGCAGTCCTTTTTTCAACTAATCGTTATTCAATACCAAACAAAACCTATATAAAAGAATGTCTTTATCAAGGGATATTTTTCATGGTATAATTTTTATTCTGTTCCCACCAATGAGTGAATTACAAAAAGAATCTTTACTCTGGAAGTCTAGTGCAAGCAAACTGGTAACAGTTCAGGTGGGCTAAAGTTAAAATGGGAGCTCTAATCTTCAGCTTACTTCTCAAATGTGAGACAGCCTTGACCGTGCAGCTCAGGAATATTCCCTGCCTGAGCCCTGACAGACAGGAGCAGTGCAGAGCTGAGGAAAGGCCACGAGAGTGCAATATCCTGTACAACTGAGCTCCCACCGAAGCAAGCAGGACACCACAAACCCAGTGATTTAAGTCAGCTCTCATGCAGCTTTCAGCAAATGGAATTTACCTTGAGGTTTGGGTTTGGTAAGCTTCCCACAGGGCTTTGAGATTGTGACAGTCTTCTGGCAGTCAGCGTTATGGAGGGCTCTCTTTAGGTTCCCGGTCCGAGTCTTCAGGGCCGTGTTCAAGTCACATTCTCCCCAGGCCTGGAACTGGTACTTGCACTCCGCTGCAGCAAGGGAAAAAAGGCAAAACTTAAAACACAATGACTGAGTGTGAAAACAAAAATGTCGTGAGTCTAATAGGCCACCACAGGCAGCTGGTGCTTATAGACAAAAAGATGTGCAACTGAAGAAAAGAATCCCAAGAAAACTTTAAAGATTATTTGTGGTGGTAATTGCAGTCTCCCCTCCTCCCAAATGCTTTAAAATTTAATCCTCTTGCTTTTGCATGGATATTGCATTTTTTGGCATATAAAGAAAAAAACATTCAGCTATGAATATGAATAGCAACAACAACAACAAAAAAGAAAGAAACAGCAGTTTGAAATGTCGTTTACATTTCATATGGTTGTCTCTCCATTTGTGCGACACCAGAGGTTACCAAATAAAGCTTGAACAGTTTCTAGAATGTATGTTCACCCATAAACTTCTCAAGTCTAAAACTGCAGCACTGATTGTGTTGGTAAGGTCACAATAATTTCAAAATCGTGCAAGCTGTTTACTAGAAAGAAAAGCCAAGTTTGCAAGAGAAATCAAATTTGAGTTTTGGATAGACATCTTGTCCAGGACAGATCTGACATACCTTCCCAAACTGGTACATAAAAACCTTCTGAACTGAATGGTAAAAATTAAATACACTGGTCTGGAATGATAAAAATACACTGGTCTTCACTCTCTCCTTTTACTGAACACTTGGGTGGCCAGACCCCAGGCTCCACATCACACATTGTAAAGTCTGTGACAGCCATCGCAGAGGTTCACAGCTGTGAACTTGCACTGCTGCCCTAAACAGGGCTGAACAGCACAGAGAGCAGATTCCAGCACGCAGGAAGGCAGAGTTTGTAATGAGTAAGTTATAGGGACTCTCTGCAGAGGGAATCTGAGGAAGCTGCCTTCTGATGGCCTGCACGTTCTAGCTCTGATGAACCAGAAATGCAGGACTAACGCCTTCCCCAAGCAGAAAAAACAGGCTTCCTGCTCCATACTCAAAATAAAAACCAAAGTAAATACCTAAGAGAAGGATACTGACCTCCAAATTGCTTCTTCCAGTTGCAGGGAATCTTACACTTCTGAGTCTTGGTGGTTTGTTTGCACTCAGCCCCAGTGCGGGTGCCCTCGCGTGTCCCCAGGCCGCAGTCACCGCTGGTGGGCACGCACACACTCCACTGCCATTCCCCACAGTCAGACTTCTTCGCCTTTTTCTCTGCATGGAGACAAGAAACCAAGAAAGAGAAGTTCTCAGTACCCAAAGCATACAGAGAAGTTGCCTAAACTTAACCAAAGTTGCAGCACCTGGAGCGGTGACTAAGGAGGACATCCGTAACACAATGGCCTTAAAACCAAAAGGTCTGACATCCTCTTCATGATTCTGCAGAGACAGGTCAGGATGATCATTCAAACTCAGTCCCACTGCCATGTTTGCTAGTCCATTCAGATATTCTCAAGTGGATTCTCATCTTCAGAAATCTAAAAACCCACAGGGATCACTGACCAAAACATGCAGAATGGACCTCACTCAGAAAGCTCTGTCTCGTGTAGCTGGTGGCATGCAAACATCCTCAGTTCCAGCTGAAGCACTATACACTAAACAATGAGAAATGTATGTGCTGAAATCAGAGGATTTGAGCACCTTCAGGAAACAGCTGTGGGATGCAAACTTTTGATTTGCTATACCATGTCACATTTTATCACAGTATACTTCAAAGGCAAAGGAGCTCTGTGGAGAAGTGTACTCGAAGTGCTGTTAATTCAGGTGGGTTTGTTGCTCAAGGAAAAAAGTAAGGATTTTATTTAGATCCTTAAGCACAAGTCTCATGAGAAAAGACAGCAATGTTATCAAACCCAAGGATTCACAAAAATAGTTCCTTAGGTCCCTAAATCATCACAAGTAACTGTACATATATAATTTTTTTTTTCTTCTAGGTCTGGCATGTTTATGCTACCATTTTCTCATATTTACACAAAGCCAAAATGGTTAAAAAGTTCATTTTTTTTACTGGGAACACTAATTCTGATGGACTCACAGTTCATAATATCTGGTATATAAGTTGCCTGAAAATAATAAGGCCTTAAGAAAAATACCAAAAAATACATTCTTTAAAAAATGTCAAACTGAGTTTGACAGATGTGAATTTTCCACCCTGGGTCAGCTTCTCTTATAATGAGGTCTGAGTTCATCACTGACAGAAGGCAACTACTGCTGGATGTCTGGCTGTCTGTGCAACAGTGAGTTAGTACAATTCTTTGTCAGAGGATTTCCACATCACACAGCATTAGTGTAGCACTGTCATATATAACACTGAGCAAGTGACATAACTGCTCTTTCATCACTCCTGTTTGGTTCCCCCTAAGTCAAGCATGCAACCATTCACAGAGCACATTTTAAGCTGCTTTGCACTATCCACTGTGTGATAAACCACGGACTCCAGTCTCTGGGGCTGTCAAGCTGCCACTTGACATGGAAACCCCTTTCTGCCTCCCTATTTAACACAGAACAGCATGTCACAGCCAAAAATCCTACCTTGATGTCAAAAGGCTAACAAATGACCTTATTTCATAACAAAACCAGAAGCATTTGACATTCTCACACACATGCAACCTATCTTGGGGATTAACTCTGAATCAGACTGGACCTTACCTGGTTTCTCTTTCTTGCCAGCCTCAGTGGTACTCACGGCTGCCAGAAGGAAAACGAGTGCCAGGAGGGCAGCAGTGAACATTCGACGTTGCTGCTGTTGCTGCTTCATTCTGCAGATCAATGACAGAGAGGAAAAAAAATGGTCAGTGAGACTGTAAAAAGTGGGACTCCAACTAAAGCAGTTTTGGGAAGCTCTGCTTCAGGACCACAGGATACAAGCAGATAATTAGCTATTGTCAGAATGGGCAGTTAGCTCCACTGCAGAGAGAATACAGAGATTTTTAACTATTTTCCAGCCTGTGTAACCAAATCCCTGATCTACAGCACTGATGTAATTGGAGGAGTTTTGCCACGGGAAGTTCTGTAAATATTGCTTTTCTTCCAGAAACCTGTTAGAGAAACAAGGATCCTGACAGGTCTGGAACTCCTCTCTTCTTTTCTGACCTCTAGCTGCGTAAAAATAAGTAAAACATACACTTCATTTTTCAGTTTACCAATTCATATGAAGTAGGGAACACTCTACTGTCCACCTCGCAAGGGTAGAAGTTCTTCTTAGGCTTAGGTGACATCTGAAAAGAGCTTCTTTCACAAAAACTTATATAGGTGATATGTGATGTATTATCTTAATTGTCATTGGCATGTTGCTACATATTTCTTCCTTCTCCTCCAATTAGTGTCTCTTCGTAATATAAATTAGGCTAATTGTTTGAAATGCAAAGTAGGCACAGAGACAGGACTTGCACATGCTGCTAGAGGCTATCCACAGCATGCTAATAAACATGAAATCTGGATTTGGGAAGCAAATATTCAAATACAAAAGGCATTAAATACATTTGCTTGGGATTGAAGCATCAGTCACCAAAAGTCATTCTGAGCTTTCCCTTTCCCGCTTCTATAATTTTCATTGTCTCATTTTGGCACTGTTTAACAGAACACAGGGTCTTCAATACATATTTTAAAAATAAGCAACCTCCCCCCCCTTTCCTAGACACATGTCTCCAGCAGGCAGCCAGGTAACCCAGATGGTGGACTAGACATTGCTTGGATGAAAGGAAGGTTTCTCCAATTTTTTTGCTATGTTTTTCTTCAAACCAGGACCCATGGTGCTCATGTTACACCAGCCTTCAGAGGAGGGGTAACAGTGCCACTAAGACAGTTTTTAAAACTCAGCTAGACTGATATTTACAGAGAGTTTAATGGCAGCCTGATCTCATTCTGCTGAGCACAGCAGCCGTGGAGGAGAAATATTTCTCAACATGAACAAAGAACAAAATGTATTTGAAATTTAATTTGGCACCCCTCAGTATTCTCCGCTGGCAACCTCTTGGTCAAATGCAACATAATTATAACTGACAAGGAAAACAGGAGAGGAATCCCAAACATGGAGACTTTAAAGTATCTGGCTTTAATATCATTCTAGAAGTCAGATGAGACAACTTAATAGCTGTGTTGAAATAAAGTTCATTTGAAGACTGCAAGAGGCCTGGCATTCAAATGTCTGAAAGAGCTGTCATTAGGGCCAGTTTCATTTACTTCAAAAGAAAGTATCATTTCCCATGAAGAAGAAGAAAGCACCACCATTGTTTCCAGCAAACTCAGAGCCCAGAGTGGAGCACGTGAGTTGCCAGAGAGCTTGGCTTTGTTTTCCCTTTTCTTCTGCTGCATGTTTCTACTCAGAGCCTCTCATGTTTCACAGAAAAATAATAAAATAAATGAAATAGATAAATAAATACATTAAAAAGCAATTAAAAACTAAATATGCAACCTGCCTTTTAGCTCAGCTTACTTCAAATTGCTTTTTTCATAATCAAATGAGCACCTCTTTAATAAGGAAAAGCTGAGAGAATTGTGTTTGTGCAGCCTGAAAAAGAGAAGGATGGAGTGACCTAATTGCAGCCTTCCAGGACCTGAAGGGAGCTCCTGACAAAGATGAAGAGAGGGGCATGTAGGGACAGAACAAAGAGGAATGAATTCAAATTGAGAGTAGGGTTAGATTAAATATTAGAAAAAAAATCTTTACGGTGACTGTGGTGAGGCATTGGAACAGGTTATCCAAGGAAGTTGTGGAGGCCTCATCCCTGGAAGTGTTCAAGGCTAAGTTGGATGGACTGCTGAGCAAGTGGTGTAGTAAAAAAATGTCCCCGCCCATGGCAGGGGGCTGGAATTAAATGATCCTCAAGGTCCCTTTCAGTCCAAACCGTTCTATGATTCAAACACAGTTGCCATATTATTTAAAAATCAAACTCCACACTCAGTTCCTTTCCTTTGGGGGAGCTTCCCCACCAGTAACACTGCACATCCCCTAACGCCCCATTTTCACTATAATTTGTCTTCTCACTTCATCTCTTCCAATCAGCTTCCCAGAGTCCTTTTTAGGGAGAGAGTTAATTTCATGGAAGCACGTATAGCAGGAGACACAAACACTCTCATATCAAAAGTCACTGCTGGGTGTCAGAAGCTGAAGCAAAGGCAGCACTAGTGGTTTCACTCTGCAGGATTCCACCAAATACAAGAGGTGGTCACAGTTTTGGGGCTACCCCCTACATCCTTGCTGCCCACCCCAGGGATCTGGGATGGGGTCACACACACCCCAGAGGCTCCCCAGTCACTGGGAGTCATGGATGATTGTTACTAGGGAAGCTGCCTCATATTAAGTTGAAAGGGACTCAAATTTAAATCAGGCTGACATTCTTTTCAGCAAAGCAGATGGGGAATATAGTTAGGTTCTGGAGTCTGAAACATTCCAGAAGCCCTATAAACAAAACCCCACAGAGCCTTAATATAGCATGTTTTCCTAAGACTCAAGACTCCCCTACAGCCAAAACACTTGCCAAATGTCTAATGCAAACACTAAACCTGCAGAGATATAGATATTTTGTCTCTCTGCAGAGACCCAGGCTGCTTCTTGAGTGCCTTTCCTCTACCCACAAGTGAAAAGCCATGTTGTACAAATGGAGACTCTGCCTCACACCACACCAACACCTTGAATATGATGTAACCAGTACGACCACAGAAAACCATTTAACTGTTTTGCAATGGTAAACAGCAAAGGTGGGTGCTCTCACAAAATTACAAGCAGCCCATATGTAGTACTCACAAAATAGTAGTTTGTTTTTTTCCAAAAGGCTAGAAAATGCCATCTATCAGCAAGTATGTGAGTCCAATGTTCAGTTTTTCTTGCAAATATTTTACTTGGCAGTTAAAAGACAGATTAAGATAAAAACTCACCAGACCAGACTTGTTTCTTCAAACCATATATTCTACTGACAATAACTTTGTATTTTTTGGTTTACTTTTTCAAAATTCAAAGGTGACAGTTCTTCCTTTTTATTAGATTTTTTTGATAACATTTTTGGTTCAACCACTGATTTAAAGAACTGCTATAACTGGTTAAATGACATAAAAATGGTTACAGCATAGACAAAATGGACTCCTCCTGGATATTTTGATTTTTCTAATGAGCCCTCTGGCTGCACCAAGGGTAACTAGTAAATCATGTGCCATGAGAGGAAAGCATCTCTAATATCCTGTATGACAGCCTCTAAGCAGAGCAAGGTGGCAGCATTTAAACAAATGGCAGGGGTATTTACAGCCACAGAAAGACAAAGATAAAAGTGAAAGAAAGAAAAGAGATTTTTGAGATGTGGGCTGCTACAGGAAACTTCAGAAGAGAGAAAAGGTAAAGAGAGAGAAAGAGAGCTTAGAACAGTTTAAATAGGAAGTTGGAACAACATGAAGAAAAGAAAGTGAGCAATCACACAAAGAGCACCAAAACAGGAAAGAGAGAAAAGTGGTTAAAGACAGTTAAACACTAAACCAGAGAGTGTTAAAAAAGCATGAAGTGTAAAATGAAGGGAGAATTGAAGACCAGTTGAGATACACCACAGCAAGCAGCTTCTTGCAGCAAGAATAAGGCATAGCAATTACTTCAGGCTTACAGTTGATTTCACAGCCAATCTCTGCTTGGGAGTAAAAAGTGAAAGGAAAATTTTAAAATGGCAGGCAATCAGAGAATTAATGGCTTAATCAACCATCCATCCATCCATAGTTTCAATTACATGTTGAGCCTCAGAAAGAGAATCAGACAGAAACCACTCCATGGCTGCAGTTTAAGGGACGTTTTGAGCAGAGCTTGAGCCTCCCACTCTAAATCCCACACTACCCCCAACCTGATTTTACAATCCCACTGAAGTGGGAAGCCCAAAGCAGCACAGATATTTCCATGTTGTTTTTCTTAGACCTCTGGATCTCTGCTAGAGGAAGTCAAGCTTACCAGAGTGACTCAATCTGCACTTAGACAATTAACTCACACCCAGATACTCCTGAATCTGAACAAGTCTTTGCTGAACACAAGCATTCAGAACAAAGCAGACAACTTAGGATGAAGCTCTGTTGGTGAGCAAGAGTTTATTTTTCCTAGCCTGACTGAAGCTGGCAAAAGCAACACATCCCAGGATCACATATGCCTTTTACAGGTGGCTTTTTTTGCTGTTAATAACTTTTATGCACAAACCCTTCCCTTCATCTGTTCTTTCCAAAGCAACTGGCAAGGTCCCAGATTATAGAAGCAAATATTTCATTATTAGTCCATATGAGTGGAATCTACCACTCTGAACAATCACGTCTTCTCACATTATTATAACAACCTGTCCATATCCTCCAGCTTTTCCAGTATAATGTGCCAAACACCAGCTGTGTTGATGATACTGTTAAGCTGCATCTAGAGCAAGACTGAAGGTATTGCCATTGCTAATGATGGTCCATGGGCTTTGGAGTAAGTTTGCCAGGGCTCTGGACCAAGGCTTGATGGGATTTGCCCTTTCTGAGCATTCCTTGGCCTTTCCACAGCTTTGTCACATTTGCTTTAGCTGCAACAGCATTTCTTCTAATTGACCAACCAGCTGTGACTGATTTGATTTACTTTTCTTTGTCACTGTATGGAACCACACAGGTTTTATGACTCTATTATGATAAAATCTTATAAAGAAATGCAGGGCTGGTATGTTATGAGAAGTGGAGACACAGGATACAGTGCAGAGGAATACAGACATGGAAGATATGAGATACCAGGTTATCAACAGAGACACAAACACTTGCTATAAACAACTGCCCCAAGGTCAGATAAAGAAATTCAGACATGGATCTGGGCAAAACTGGATATCACACAGAATCACAGAATAATGAGGTTGGAAGAGACCTCTAAGATCATCGAGTGCAACCTATGCCCTAACACCTCAACTAGACTATAGCACCAAGTGCAATGTCCAATCTCTTTTTAAACACATCCAGAGATGGTGATTCTACCACTTCCCTGGGAAGAGCATTCCAGTACTTTATTATTCTTTTGGTGCAATTTTTTTTTTCCGAAAAAATATACAAAAGATATAGGGCTAAGAAAGAGAAAGCACAAATAGTTTCCAATATACCTAAAAAAGTGTAATCTCTAGGAAGTTTGGATATAGCAAGACTGCAGACCAATAACGAGAGAGAAAGGTATCAAAGCATACTAGAAAACATTAAGAAAAACAACCCCAGGTTCATCCTAGAGCAAGGAAAACATGAATATCATCCTGAACAAGGATTCCAGAGGATAACAGGTCACCGTAACCATCTCTACCACTCACACCATGAAATCACCAACCTGAGGGTTAAGAAGAGCTGGGGAAGGGTCAGCGTAGCATGAGGAAAAGCAGTTGAATCTAAGTGTATTTATAACAATTTAACTGGTGGTGGCATTGTTGTTAACATTATTATAACACCTGCATAGATATAATCTTTTTCTGCAATAATTACATCTGCACTAATAACAATCCTTGGATTAAACCACTAAGGTTTAAATTATACTTACAATAAATCTTTGGCTTAATATAACTATATAAAAAGGTATGGTTCCTCTTTTGCAGTAAACAATATTTTGAGCTATGATTCCCAGCTTCACACACTATTATTTTCAGCCCATGACCACGAATAAAAATGCATCCCAGGTGCAAACTTAAGAAGTTCCTGCAACCCATTATTTTTCTTCAAAACACTGCTCAATTTGAGTCCTCTTTAAACTCCCTGTCCACTTCAGAACTAACTTTTGCATTAATCCTTCTTTTTTCCTGCTTGAATGAATAATTTCCCATCAAGTCCCACAACAAATACTTTAATAAATTACAGTTTGATTAGCGCCAGATTAGTCACATCTACAAAATCAGTTTTTAAATGAGCTAGTTTGGGACATCAATCTCCTTTCAGTAAACACATGCTGGGTTTAATGAAACTTAATATTTAATTCCAGTTCGTAAATTATTCTCCTATTCAAAATGTGCTCTACTTTGTAGTCCATTGAGGGCAGATGGCTGCAGCTACCTGGATCTGCTTCTTTCCCTCTTCTTAAATGTAAATATTTTATTTGCTAAACTGCAGTTGTACAACAGCAGGAAATAAAATTTGATCCATGGTTTAATGGCCTTAATGAATCTGAAATGTAACATGCCATGGTCAGAGATGGAAACACAAAGTTTTCTCTGTAAAAGAAAAATTAAGAGCAGTCGGCTCTTGGGAGTTTTACCACAGAAACACTTGAAGAATCTCACTTGAAGAATCTTGTGTTTCTCCAGGTCTTTATCTCATTCACCACCCGTTGCATGCCCCTCTGTCCCACCTGCTCTCCCACGTGGAGAACTGAGGCAAAAGCTAGCATGCTTCTGGAGCCAGACGTTTACGAGCCATAATCTTCCAGCTGTAACATGTTCCCTCTTCCTTCACACTCATACACATTTCCTTGGTTGTCTTTATTTGTACTAGTAAGGAAATAAAATTAAAAATCTAGATTTGCTCTTTGTTGCCCTTGCAAGATTTAAGATAGCTTAGTTTTTGGTTAATCTCGGCAATCTTCTGTGTCTGGACTTCCAAGACACTACTTTATAGGGTGATCACTGCCATTTTTTTTAAATTTCTGCAAGCTCACAATAGCATTTCAGTGGACTGATCCCCAGTTAGATAGTGAATTCTGCTCTACAGCTTTTTTTTTAAATAAAAAGCTGTAGAGCAGAAATAAAATTGAAATTGAATAAGCAGAGCAAGAAGAAAATTGAAATTTATTTTCTTGAAACAAATTTCAATTTTATTTCTAGCTTGATACAAATAAATTTTAATCAGTCCTTTATTAAAAAATTTGCATCAGTCCAACACACATCACCAGTTTACTTAATTTCACAAAAGCCAACTTTTAAAATTTTAAACTTCAATCAGATCTATATTCATGCTCCTATGCAACTTAGAGCAAATCAACTTGCTAACACTCGATAAAAATGGTTATTTTTAGGGATACACTTTAAGATGAGATATAAGATCATACTGAATCAAATTCTAAAACAGCTCAACTTTTCAGAGTTCTATATTAGGTGGTAAAGAAATCACATCAACACATTTTAGCGCCTATTAGTATTAGCACTTTTTACCTTCTAATTTAAGTTGTGAAAGATAAATCTTTCTGTTACGAAAGATCTCCTTCTAGTTTACCTGTGCATAATCACACAAGGGCTTCTAACTAAAGTCATCCACTTTGGGAGACACGAAGCTAGAAGATGCTTTTCCATACTCCACCAAGGTAAGATTCACATTCTGCCTTATGTATGACAGAATCACAGAGTGTGCTGAGTTGGGAAAGACCCATCAGGACCATCAAATCCTCCTGGCCCTGCACAGGACCCCCCAAGAACGACACCTTCTGCCCAAGAATATCGTCCAAACACTTCTTGAGCTCTGTCAGGCTTGGAAGCTTCCCTGGGGAGCCTGTTCAGTGCCCAGCCGCCCTCTGAGGGAAAACTTCATCCTGATTATCCAAACTAAACCTCTTCCAACCAACTTCAGGCTGTTTTGTCAAGTCCTGTCCCTGATCGTGAGAGGGAAGATAAATGCAGTATCTTGTCTCTGTACTCACCCCTCCACTGCCCCTCACTGAGGACCACAGTGAGGTCTCACCTCAGTTTCTTCTCCAGGCTGAATAACACAAGCTTACCAATAGCTTGTTTTTATTAATTTATTTCATGCATATCATTAATTTCCAGCTATATTTCCTCTGCTGTGGTTTCTCTATTTTTGGAACCTTTTCTGGACCTTCAAGTTCTGTTAACCAGTCATGACTACCACTACAAGAGTGTGTGGGGGCTAACCCAATAATTTTCATTTGCAACTATTACACCTCTTTGCAGCTTCTCCAACTAATTTCCCAGGCCACCCACACCTGATATTTCTCTCTGTTCTCACCCAAATGTGTTTGAGGTTCCAACTTCTCCTTAACTGCTTTCTACTGTGGTTTATAACAGAATTTAGTTCTTTGCCTTGTCTACCCTGGCATTGTAGTGTCATTCCTTTATCCAATGCAAAATCTTTATTTCCCTTACTTTTCCTTTCCTGAGAATGAAAAGCAGACATAGACATCACATATATTTCTCTGTATACTTTTTTTTAGGGTAAAGCTCACCAAACTCTTCTCAGAGCTCAAAATCTTGAGTCTCCATAATTTTTTATCACACCTTCATGGACCAAAGAAATGCTGTGTTCATTTAAAACTATTACTATAGCCTTAGTGATCCAAGTCCAAGACTGAGCCAAGATTTAAAGAAAGAAAAACTCTTTAATTATAATAACTGACTGTTCAGTCAAATGGTCTCTCTCTGGCTGAAAAAACATATCTTAATCTCATTTGTAGCAATAGTGATCTTTCAGAATGATTTTGTTAAAGAATATCTACTATGAAAATGATGAAACACTGAGTTTTCTTCTTTTGACGAAGTAATTAATGAAATTATATTTTACACTTGGGTAGGTAGGGGTGAGTGGGTTGGTTTGTTAATGTTTGTTAGTGTATCAAACATATTAATTCAGAGACCTCCAGCCACTGCATTTCTGCCCAAAGCAAAACCTGTGCGCTCATTTCTCATACTTCTGTGACTTTTCTGAGAAGGCTTGGTTTCCCCTTGGCTCATAGCAATGAAAATTTGGCAGCTCCATTGCCAACTCCAAACTGGATGCCAGTACTCTGAACCTGTGCGCTAACAAGACAATTCAAAGCCATGTAGGAATCTGAAATTAAGCTGCTTGCACTTCAGCCCTGGAGCAGAGCCAGCACCCCAACAACAGCCTTCAGGGCCCCATTTCAAAACACACAACCCAGTGCAGTTGACTGGTCATCCTGTCAGGGAAAATTATAAGATAATTAATTAGAGAAATTCAACTAACAGCTTTTTTCAGCTTTTCTTCTTTCCTTCCTCCACCTTGCTTCCACTTGGGGGTAGAGAGAGGAACATGGAACCACACATGGAAGTAGCTCCAGCAATGCTGTCCCTCCCCACCCAGGAGGGCAAAAGCTGGCAAGCAGCAGCTGGCAGGGAAGAGGCAATTGCTTCAAGGTGAGCTGGAAAGAGTTGGGTAAGCAGCAATTTATTCTGCAGTACAGTGGCAAATTTGAAAAACATAAAACTGAGTGTAACTATCTGTTTGTGGCTACAGATCAGCCAGGGAGATGTGAGAAAGCTCTAGAAGGCTGAATTTATATTTGGCAAACCTTCTGTATTTTTTTAAACTAGCATTTATGCTCAGCTACAGCACAGAGTGCCATAAGAACAAGCAAGAATTAAAGAGTTAGCTAAAAAGGAAAAAAATCATAGCACGACCCTTCTGATAAGCCCAAGTCAAACACTTCATTTCAAAAATTGCAGTGTGCAACTCAGGGACAACATTTTTCAACATGTAACCAATTCTATATTCTCTTTTCAATATGGGCATTATTAAGGACCAGAAAAATGAGCAATGAGGCCATGGAACTATGCCAATGCCATAAAAAGAAGCAGGGAACCTAGAGCTACATGCCTGAAGAAAATTACTAACATGCAAACAAACAAAAAAAAAACCCAAAAAACAAGGACCTATTAACACATCCCATCTAGTTTTGTTCAAGTAAATAAACTAATTAGTTCATTTGTGGATAACAGTTCCCCCAGTCTTTGATATTTGCTTTGCTGATTGCATATTTGTCTCTCACATCAGGCTAAGGCAAATACACATACTGTGGATATTTTATATTTCTAATTCCCCAGACACAAATGAATAGTTCAAGTTGATAACAGACACCCCTAGGTACATGAGCTCTGCCTTTAAATGCTGAGCATAATTTAGACTGGTGCAAGACTCAAGAAAATGGATGGTACAAACAAATGCAGATGGAACATTTCTTTCATTTTTCCAAAATGTTCCATGGGAGAGCATCAGTTTCCACAGGATAGTAAATCTTTGAAAGCATTCTTATGAATTAAAACAAATTTGTGTGTTTTCATAAGCTCACTACTATACAACTGCATTCCCTTCCATTAAAAACTTAAATAAATAATAAATGTGCAAATAATTTTATGCAAGCTATACAGAGCACCCTACTGCTTCTTTTAGCTGATCAAAGAATGATGAATCACTTATAAAAGGTGGCATCTTCAGGAGCCAAAATTTAGCATTTATGCAGTATGGTTGTGAACAAGACATAATGGTAGCAAATACTTTCTTCCTCAAAGGAAAAGTGTAGTAAGTGGAAACATAGTGCTAAACAAACACAACAGGCAGCACCTTGATTAAAAGGCCAAAGAATTAAAAACCCGGAGTGGAAATGGTCAAAACTTCCAAGAGGATTAAAAATGTTATGCTTCTCTTTCTCCAGACCTCCAACATGAGATTTTTTAAAAAGGGTTTTATTTTTCAGAAAGCCTACGGAACACATCTAATATTTCCAGACTGTAATAAAAGAGAAAATACCCAACTAACAACCTAGCAACAACAAAAAAAAATCCCCATTCAATATCATAAACTGATGTTAAGAAACCAGCCATGTCTATAAAGAGATGAAAAAACATGCTGTGCTGTCAAAAAAAGCATTACATTCCTTTAATGCAAAAGGGATGGTTGCTATTTTTTCTGCTGGTCCCCAGTGAGTGTACAGAGATCATTTTCTTAGCCCTGGACTTCAAAAATTGTCTTAGAAATGAGATTTTTGAAATGGACATTGCTGTTGAAATCATTTTCCTCTCATTCCCTGAGCTCTTATTTTGTTCTCATCTACAACCCACACATTTTCTTTCTCCCTTTTGCTCTTTGTGGGTCTGAGCAAGTCTGAATTGATAACTAATACAGTTCTGCAACTTCCTCTTCTATTAACCTTCCACTCCTACTGCTCCACTGCTGTGAGGCTGGAGAAACAAAACAAAAACCCAAACCAACTCATATTTCAGTTCATTCTACTGTATTTCCAAATCTTAACTTAAAAGGACATTTTAAGCCACTTGTTACTGCAATTTTTTCCCCTCCCTGCCCTTCCCACAACAATCACAGCTGCCATCTCAGTATCGACAAAATCACAGTGGGTTTCTTAGACTTTCATTTCTCCAGGACTAAAGATTAGACACTCCTGGACCTGCTCGCCAGGAAGACCACAGGACCTCCATTCCCTCCAAAGGTTTTTGTTTTCAGTGACAGAGAGGCCAAGTTTCTGACTGAACTCTCCTGTGCATCCTCTGAATCAATGTTTCTCTCCTCATGCTGTGGTCAGGAGTACGACAGCGACTGCTAAATCCTCTCTCTCTACTCCCTTTCACCTCTGCTCTCCCAAGGTGCAAAAGATGTAATTCCTTGATGATAGCAGAATGAAAACAGGCTCTTAGTAGTTATTCTCTCTGCCTCTTTTCACACCTCAAACTACCAGTGGTTTTGCTCTTCCTAATGATCTTCTGGTTGGCTGAGACTGTTAAAATGCAAAGAATTTTTTCATGGTTTTTCAAACTCTGGTAAGTGACCAGATCTCAACTACTCCACTACCATGACACTACAAGGCCAGAAAAGGGCAAATAAATACTGTTACAGAGCCTTCTGATTTAAAGAATATTGCTGACACCTCCTTGACTACCTAACGTGTTTTCATCTTCCAGATATTAATTTGGGTACCTCGTGAAAAATGTTAGAAAAAGGAGGGGCATATTCCCATTAACTTGCTGAACAGAATGTAGAAAAGAGTCTCTCACTCTCCCTGTCTATCCAAAAGAAAGTTTTCTTTACTCATATAAATTCATTTGTTGGAACAGAGCAAGCTTATGAAGTCCCATTTTCCTGTCCATTGCAGTTGTAACAATGCCCTGTGGGTATCACAGTCAGGAAGGGGAGGGGAAAAGGAGCAATCAAGGAGCAATTTTTGTAACTGGGTCCAGAGGCAAAGATTATTACTGATACTGTGAGGACACAAACCATGTGCAGATATACTTTGATGTCACCACAGTCCCAGTGGTCACACCACCATTGTTAATAAATCATGGTTTGAGAGCTGTTTAAGCTGTGACATGATTTGCATAATGAACAGCTGTACTGTACAAGCCAAACAGATGCCTCCACTGTATTTTTATTTTCATTTTCCCCCTCTGCCCCAATGAAGACATTTTCAGCTCAATGGCAGCAGGCAAATCACAGCATCTGTCACTATCCTCACTTCTGCATCTATGGAACAGGGATAATAGCACTTGCCTCCCTTAAAAGAACACTGAGAAACCCATAATAAAAATTATTATGTGAAGAGGGGATAATTTTATTAGCCAGCATCAGCTGCAGCTTGCTCCACTTTCCTGCATCTCATGCCTCCACGGTTCCAGGTTTTGAGCAGGGTAGCCAGACTCCCTCAAGCAGAGGAGAGCAGCAGGAACACTGTGAAACTCCCACTGGCTCAGCAGGCTGCTAAAGGAAAGCTGCCAGACTCAGCAGAGCCCCCTTATCTTTGATAACTACCTTTCCTCAAAAGTAAACAAATTTTGGCAAATATTTGAGTTTTGATTTGCCTGAGATGCCTGTCAGGTTGGAGAATTTTTACTAGTTTGTTTGTTTTCTTCTTTTTTAAACTTCAAATCAGGCTCCGGGAAATAGGCCATACCCATAAAGAAAATAACCCATTTTATTTCATTTATTCAATATGACTCTGCCTTCTTTGCTGTTTGTCCCTTCAGATGACATTCCAAAATATGCAGTACAGTCAGAAAACTATCTAACCTGAAAGCACAGAGCCTCTCACCAATGCTCTCTATTAATCTTCCCAAGGGACTCTATTTATACTTTTTTTTTTTCACAGAAATTGTCTCTTTGCTTCAAGTGACAAACATCAGGGCATTGGGACAGCCATGCAAAAATGAATAAGGAAAAAATTAAATAAACTGAAATAAACGTGAAATGAAATCTGTATCTCAGCCTTGTTGTGACACAGGGCTAGAATGTGCATTTAAATCCTTCTCTTCCAGAAGCAGTGAGCAGAGGGCAGCAGCTGTGTGGCATGTTATCTCCTCTCTGCCAGTCAGCAAACAGCATCTCCAAGGCACAAATGCCCTCCAGTGTGACACCAGGCAGCAAATAAAGCCAAAAGCCCAGACCTTATGTTCTGCAATTGATTCATGAAAACACTGAATATTTTAGGTTGGAAATACCTTTAAGATCATCAAGTTCAACCCTCAATCTAGACTGCCAAGACCACCACTAATCCATGACTCTCAGTACCATATCTTCACGTTGCAGGGATGATGACTCAACCTCTTCCTGGGGCAGCCTCTTCCAGTGCTTGACAGCCCCTTCAGAGAAGAAATATTTTGTACTATTCCATCTAAACCTCCCCTGGTGCAACTTGAGGACATTTCTGCTCATTCTATCACCTGTTACTTGGGAAAAGAGACTGACCCTGACCTCACCACAACCTCCTGTCAGGTACCTCACAGCCCTTCCCACGTAGCTAGAACTTCAGGAACTGCCTCACTTATCTCACGTATCCCAGTGCAATTTTAGCAACTAAGATGGACCCTCCCTCAAATTCATGAAATAGCATTCATCGTATAATTTAACAGTAGCAAAAATGAGTTGGGATGCAGTGCCATTTCCTTTTCAGTTATTGGAGACAGGCCAAAGCTCACCATGACCTTATCAAGGCTAGAAAGGAACAATCTTATCACAGCTGCAGTGAAGCAGCTTCAGGATGTTCACTGATGGTGTCAGCACCACAAGGTAGTGCCTCCATCCATGGGAGATTTCTCGTGTCCTAGAAACAAGCAAGCCAGAGGAAGAAGGAAAGTACAATCAACACCACTTGGCAGATGTATGTCTTTAAATTGACTTGCTTGTAATTATCCAAAAGATGAGTGTGACAGAGAGAACTTTTTTCAGAGAAAATAGTCTTTCTCCTTAATGAGGAAAACATCCTAGACAGAAAATCCCACTTTCAAATACGCCCAGGAAGACAACTGTCCCTGTCCAATCTCTTATCATACTGGAATAAGTTTCATTTTTCTATCCACGCTAAAAGATGTCAAATGATACTGTAGCTATAAAATTTCAGATGGCAAAGGATGAAGTTGTACAGCATGCAACTTACCTGAGGTGAGACTTAAGTGCAGCCTTTTTTGGTTTTTGAACAGTTGAGCTTTTTTGTTACTTTCTATACAAACCTTTTTATTTTGGAAGTCAATACAGAGCTGCATACTTGCACCAAATTTCGGTAGCTACAGAGTAAGGCTGCATTCTGTATTAATATTGAAAGGACACTGTGCCTCAGCTACATTCCAGCAATGCAACAGGTCAAAATACATTCAATTCTTTAAAATTCTATTTTCATCTACCCAAGTAGGGTGGAAACATGTCTTCATGGCTAATTTGCTTTCTCTGTTATCATCCTTCTCTGGTAGAAAGTTGTGGAAAAATTAGGAAATTCCATTCAAATGAAAAATTCTTGTCAGCTGACATCCCTGCTCTAAACTGAGGGGCACCATTTCACTCTGTGCTTTCCATTACCTTTCCAAGTCTCATCTTCCTCAATCACAGAAAAGCTCCCTTCCTCTTTGTTCCTTTACCCTTGTACACACATTTTTAAAGAGAATGTCTTTATCAGTTCTTCTGCACCTCATGGCTGCTTTAGGTTGCAAAGTTCTCTCAAGACTACTAACACAACCCTTTTTAAACAAATAAAAAAAATTAAATTAAATTAAATTAAACAACATATTAGAGAAAATATTAAATATAAAACAAAATGTCCTCTCTCTAAACTGGAAGGTAGCATTTACCAAACCACTAGAAGGGAGAGCTCCTAAGGGAAGTTACGTTCTTCCAAAACCAGACACATATTCTATTCCATCAATATCTCTGATACTAAGAATAATTTCTAGCATTGGGAGAACATAAAACAACACCACAAGGGGAAAAAACTGGAGGAGTTATCTATGCTGTTATGTATTTAACAAATTCTTTGATGGGAAGATCATACAACAATAATCAGAAAACTGAAATTTCTTGCTAATGTAAAATTTGCAGCACAACAAAGGTGAAACTCTTCTTAACATGTGGGCAGGAAAATACACATTTCACACGGTTCCCATTGGCTTCATTTTGCATCTGGCACAGATCTCAGTATTCAATGTGCAAGTAGGAGACACAAAATCTGAGGGAGACAACTGGAGACTTTGCCAGCTAACAGGGGGAGAACCAGACCCATTGTTACCCTGAAAGCCCAAACAGAAGAACTAAATACTCGAAAAAGAAAGAAAAAAAGTATTAAACAGTGACATTTAAGACCACTATCTTTGGTGGAGAGAGTTAATAGCAAGCTGAGAACAACAAAATGAACCCAGAACTACTTTTCAGTTTACTTAAGATTCACATAAATAAAAACGCAACACATGAAAAGCTTTCTACAGAGTTGTCTTTCCAAACCCTAATGGCTAAAGAGATATTTTAGTTCATTTTTGTTTCCTTTTTTTTCTGAATGATGTCCAGATTCTGCACAGACTTGTGTGATACAAGTCATACTAATGTATATCATCACAGTATTACAGAATCAGCCAGCAGATGCCAGAAAGATAAGGCTGCATTTAGGAAGGAAGAAGTTGGCATTTTTAACCTCCAAAGGGAGGCTACAGCCTGGAGGATGTTGAAATACTGCTGAAAGGCAGATTTCATTCAAATTGAATTCTAATTAACATATAAATAATGCAATTTTTTAAAGTTGCATCTATGCTACATATCCAAATGCAGTAATAACTAAAAGTAAAAAAGAGGGGAAAAAAATACAGGCTGAGAAAAGCTCAGATTTCTTGATGATCTAGTTACTGATTTTTTTTCCCAGACAATATAATTTTCCACATCTTTCCAAACTAGACTGGTTTTCAGCAACCAGTCTCTTGATGAAGCTCTTTGAGAACCCTTTGGCACTTTGAACAATCAGTTAGTCACACAAACTTCGTGCTAATTTGCCAGGAGAAAGTAAAAGAAAGAGAAAAATCATTTATGGCTATGCTTAATTTAAGAACAAAATTTTAAAGCTTGGAATATCTGTCTTCTGTAATTAATAGCTGTAGTTTTGATTACTGTTTCCTTCTCCTCAAAATAGCCCCAGCTACATCTCAGTGATTTTTCAGGCAGGAACCTCAATCACCCATATAGAGAACTTGTTTTATACCACAGATATTTCTGATGGCCTCCAAGGTATTTTCCTGGAAGGTGAGATTATTATGCCCTAGGGAATATTAAAGTATTTTATACCACATGTTTAGCTTGCACAGGAGATATGGGAAACTACCATTATAAAGTGCCTCATAGGACAATATTTATGGCATCCATATATGCCAGTTTTGAGCTGAAAAGAAAAATATTTCCCAGCCTAACAGAGAGGTAATGTGAATCAGGACTCCCTCACTAAATATCATATTCAAAAGACTGCTAGAAAAGGGCAAGGCAGTATGATATAGAGCAGCCTCTCTTCTTACTTGTATGAACAGCAGATATTCCAAAAACTTTTAAACTTAACCTGCAGTCCTGAGTAGCTACACTGTGTAACTGCACTTCTCAGTGACTAAAATATTTGCCAAGTGTTCTTCAACAGAATTTTCCTCAGAATGCATCTCCCAGCAGAGTTGCAAAACAGTCCCCTTTGTCATGAGTGAAAGAAACTGCTTGTAAGCACTTCAACAATCACAGAGGCAGGATTTTAGGAAAAATTTCCAAATTTTTCTGCTCTCTGCATGATGCATGTGGGGATACTTAAGAGATTCAAGTGGTAAAACTCCGTAGCCAAACCCATGTTTTTCAGACCATGTTCCTAAAGCTGAAACCCAGGTGGTCTCTTCAGAGCCTGCTGCTGAGTGGAGCTCTAGGGATCACAGTGTTTACACCATTTGGGATGTACAATTTTTTCCCTTCCTCATGCAGACTGCCACTTCTCCTCCCGGTCTTCTGCACTGCTAATACGTGCAGAAATTCAGTACTGTATTTCCCCATATGAAGAACTTGGCAAGGAAAGACCCTGTGCTCTTGGCAGAAGTTTATCCTGGGATTATGCCAATAAACAATCATTTTCTGGTTGCCACAAGCATCTCATTATTTCAGTTCAGCCATTCAGTCCACTCCCGTTCAGCTCTGTTAGTGCTTCCTTAATAAACCCTTATTATCAGGGGCTTAGGCCTCAGTCATTTGAATTCATGCTCAGCCGGGACTCGGTATTCAAAGACCCAGTCCCAATGTCCTTAAAAAAATATATAATTAAAACCCTTACTTGGCCACAGAGCAGAGACAATGAAATTTCATTGGCTGCAAGCTATATTTGCACTCTTAAAGACTTGAGAAAAGCTGGATATTGAGGCTTGTTTTATAAACAACACTTGGAGGCTTTAGTTCTCGCTGAAGAGAAATGCCATGGCAGTCTTTTCACCTTCACCCTCCTTTGTATCTATAGCATTTGTGTCTATGTTGTTTACTACACAAATAAATCTTTTCTCATCAGTTTCTAACACCTGTTCCTGGGGCTAGATTTGGTGGGGACAGACAGGACCCAAAACCCAAAAGCACCTTGAAGCTCTCACTGGGGTAGGTACAGCCTGGGGACAGCACCTGAGACAGCTCCTCTTCCTCCTCCTGGGACACAGCTTGGCTGCTCCAGGGCTCTGGTGCCTACTGAGGAGGTAGCTTGAGACATTCATCTGTACAGCATGGGATTTACAGCTCTGATCCAGGAACCTCAGTTCCCCTGGAGAGCAGCAGGCAGTCTGCCTCACTCAGGGAACCACACACACACACACACACTGAATTTGTGACGGGACTGGCTCCAGACTTCGAATTTTCGGTCTTCTTCATTTTTGCACATATCAATCAAGAAAAACAGTTTGTCTGGAGATTAGATATCACTCCCAGACTGTAAGGTTTGTCACTGAAAAACTCACAACTACCTCCCTCATGTAATCCACTGTCCTAAACTCCTTAAAATTCAATTTCTTCTTGGTTTTCTGTTCTTTACAATAATGGTGTACAAGCCATCAATCACAGAGTTTTGCTGGTCCCAGGCTGGATGTCTCTTTGTGGTGCTTGCCCAGGACAGGAACAGCAGCATGAATCCCTCAGACAAAGCAAGGGGGGAATCTGCTCCTCTCCAGCAAGTTCTCTTTGTGCAAGCTGGATCCTCCAAGACAAAATATTTAAATGCAAAAAGGTGCATCACCCATGGTTCAAATTAGTAAGGCTTTACTGTGTTCCTTCCCTTCCAATATATCCTCCCTCAATATCACACCATCCTTACCACCCTAGAGGTAAGCACCAGCAAAACAAATCCTCATCCCCTCCACCCTCTCCTCTCCTTTGCTCTCTGCAATTATAATCAAATATGCAAACCACAGAGAATGGATTCCCTGCCCTGCATCCTAATAAGCATGGCTAGTGCCCTACAACAAACTGGCTTGCAAGATGTGGAATTCACTGATGACTTTTGGAGTTAGGAACAGGGAAAAAACACAAAGCGTGATAAAAAAACATACACATTTTGGACATCTAAAGTGAAATCCTTCTCCATTGGTGCTTCAAGCCTCTCTGCAGGTTACTCCAGAGAATTGTCTGACCTGGGAGGATAGGAAAAGTACACAAGGCTTCTCAAAGAGATGCTTTACTCAAGAGAGAATCCCTTGTGAACACTTTTTGTTTCTGTTCCCATAAACTTAACTGAAACTCTTTGCTGCTACTGCTGACTGAGGAATTTGGAGACTAGCATGGCAAAAGCAGCTTTCCAGGGACTGTGCTACTACTGTGAGCCTCCAGAGTGGCAATAAAGACAAGTTAGTGTGTGACTGAATGACCAATTTCATGGGCTCCTCTCTATGCCCAGGGACCCTTGTCAGAGCAAAGAGCTCCCAAAGGCTCTGGATTCTTCAGCTAGAGCAGAATTACACACACAAGAGTCCTGAAACAACAGCAGTGCCATCCACCTCAAATGAAATCAGTGTCATATAAACCTCTGAAATTGAAGCTGTCTAGAAATGCACCAGACCTTGTAAGCTTTCCACTGCTCTTTAAACTCTTCATGAGGGATTAGAGAGCTGAATGTATTTGTAACTCTAAATGGCACTTCCCATTGATCCTTTGTTTTTAATTTCTTCCCAGAGGTTTAATAAGCAGAAAAGTGTCGTGGTATGCATGGTTTTTTACAATTTCTGTAAAAAAGGAATTTCATTTCAATGAGTCTCCCAAGAACACAGTCTATTTTAACTACTAAGTTTTGTCATTTTTCATTTTTGCGAATTTGCAAGAAATACTGATGGGGGCAAAAAGGCCTTAATAAAACTGCAGTAGCTGAAGTTAATGGGCAGGTACTGAGGAGGGAAAGAAGAAAAGGTGAGAGATGTTAACTCTTGATAGCTTTAGTGAAAAGTTATGGCAAGTCTTTAGCAGTTTATTTCTACACAGCTCAAACCTGCAATGTAATCAGTCCCTCCTTATACTGCCAACACACCTGCCTCCAGTGGGAGTGATTTTTCCAGAAACACCTCAGGACTTTATTGAAAAATCCCAACCACAAGGCTGGTATAATCTGCCACGAATTAAATGCATGATTTCTCATTAGGGAAGATAACTCAAGGGTCCTCGAGATAGATTCATTTACAGTAGCTGTATAGGTGCAATACAGCATTGCCCTCTGCTGGATTTTAAGCTGTCTGCTCATGCAAAAGGTGCCTCTGGCTGAGCTAGACAGGATGATTTTTAAACCAACACTGTACTAATTACCATAGGGGAATATCCTGCCACCAAATAAGGAATGAAATAGTGAATGAATGCTCCTTCCTAAGCATTTTTTTCCCCACTGGGCTAGCAGTGCTTCAGACAAGGGGCTGTGTTGACTTATTCAGCCCTTCCCCAGCACAGCAACAGCCACAGATTATTATGCATCCCCCAGAGCCCAAGTACTGCAGAGTGACTTGCACACAGACACACAACATCTAAACAAGACAAAACTGAATTGTAGGCGAACTCTGGCTGAATTCTGGTACCTACAAGAATGGTCAGTCACACATGACTGTCACATCCAACGGGGTGTTACCCAACACACAGCATCCCTGCTATATGCAACTTCTACCAACTTTTCTGGGCATCTCCCACTGAAAACTCAAGGGCTATTTCCAGTCTCTTCATAGCTATGAATACAGAGTCTGTGGACTGATGTAGGATGAGTGTGACAAGAATGAGGAAGGATCTCCTGCTTTTGACTAGGATAATTTCCTTCCTAGTAGCTGATACAGTGCTGCTTTTTGGGTTTAGTATGCAAATAATGTTGATAACACACAGATGTTTTACTTGCTGCTAAGTGGTGTTTATAATAAGTCAAAGACTTCTCAGCTTCTCATTCCCTGCCAGCCAGCAGGCTGGAGGTGCACAGGAAGTTGTGAGGGGACACAAACAGGACAGCTGACCCCAACTGAGTGAAGAGCTATCCCATACCACAGAGAATATCATGCTCAGTATATAAAATTGGGAGAAATTGGCCAGGAGGAGCCTATCCCTGCTCAGGGATTGTCTGTGCATCAGTCAGTGGGTGGGGAACTATTGTTATGCGCTTTACTTGGGGTTTTATTTCTTTTTTTGTTTCTCTCTTTTGTGCTGTCTCCCTTTTCATTACAATTACTATTATTGTTATAAGTATTATATTCTCTTTCACTTCCTAAACTGTTTTTATCTCAACCCATGGGTCTTACCCCCTTCCCAATTATCCTCCCATTCCAACTAGAGAAAAAGGTGAGCTACTGGCTGCATGGTACTTAATTGCCAGCTGAGGTTAAACCATGACAGAGAGCAAACTGGATGCCACACAATGATATAAAGCAAACTTTTTTGTCAGTTCCTGCTTTTAATCATCTATCATTTTCTGACTATTCCCCGTCTAATTGACTTTTTTGGTATGACCAACCAAATGCACACACATATACAAATATACAGGCACACCTACACATGTAAATACTTACTTGAACACTGCTGCCTGCAATGGGTTAATTATACTCATATGACCTAGATAAAGACAACAAATCCCATTTCTGTATTTCCTCAGCTATTATTCTTGCTGATCATCTAAAAGACACAGCAGGGCCTTTTGCATCCTGTAGCTTGATGCTGTACAGAATGGGACCCCATCCAGAGAACCAGGACATCTGCTAATTCAGACTAATATACAGGAAGCTGAGAGTTAGCAAAATACTGTTTCAGATAGAAAGGAAGTGCAAAAAGAAAGCTCTTTTCCATTTATACTAATTTCCAGAGTCTACCCTTGCACTTCTTAAGTGATCCTTTATTTAGTTTCTTTTAACTTGGCTTTTCCCACCATTCTTTCCCCTTTTCACTCTAACTTATACTCTCATTTCAATCTCAATTTACCATTTGACTTATTTTCCTTCTTTCACCAAAAATACAGGCAGTATATTCTCTTTGGAATACCTAGTCTGCAAAAGCAGCTGTTTTTTTAGGATTGCCTAATATCCCCAGGATTTCTTAGGATGTCACTAGTGGCTGTGGGAGAAACCCACTCTTCTTCATGGGTGGCATTGTTAATAGTGATAACAACAGCAACAATAAAAACTTCAGTTTCTAAAGATACTTTCTTGCTTCATTGCTTAATGAGAATATCTGCACGCTGAACAGCCCCTTTCAGCCTGTTTCTCCCTGCAAGGTATTCACAGTTCTCTGTGGGAGGCTTCTTCCTAAAAATAAATGTCATGATTTGTTTTCTCTTATCTCACAGCTAATTAAATTCTGCCACCATAACATTTCACCTTTTCATTGTGCTGCATTTCCAAAGTATCAAACTGCACTTTGGCCTTTTCCTGCTTCTTTTTTTTTCCTCCCTGTACTGCCATGCCAAGAGCAATGGCTGGGGTTTAATTTAAAAATTCTCAACCCCAATCACATGAAATGAAAAAAAAAAAAAAAGCCTACATTGTTTGATCTCTAGTAGAAAGAAGTTAGCAACATAGGTCAAGGTTTGATAATCTAGTGATTTCAGTTTACAAACTGCACAAAGTGGAAAATTTAACACCGATTAAAAGTCTGCATTGGTACACATCAAAGCATTAGGTGAAGTTGCTAAGGATGTACTGAAAGGGTGACAGATGGAAGATAAGAATTATATACATAGTAAAAAGAAAGGTGATAAGGTTCACATTATCTAGAAATCAATTCTTAACTACAAAGTCTACCTAGATGCCAAAACAAACTTTTATGGACCAGGAAGACATTAAAGAACACAATTCACAGCATCAGCCCAATTTTTCACTGCTTTGTGTGTTTTTTTAAATTGTCTATCCTCATTCAAATGAATAGGAAAATGATCCATTAATGTTTTATACTCACCTTGAACCAATGACTGGGCAACATGCCAAACCATAAAATCCTTCTTGTAATGATGGGAGACACCTAAACATGCAACAATTCCAAAACAGTACCAGTTATTATCAATTGGTTTGGAACTCTCAGTGGTCTCTATGGCCAGTGACGCAGATAATTGCTCCAGTTTAAGACTGAGGGAATAATTCACAATGCAAATGTTTCAGCAAAGGTGCAAGGCAATGGATATAAAATTCTCAATGTGTCACACTCAGGTTCATTCCCTACTTTACATTCTAAAGCACAACAATTCAAATGAAAAAAAACCCAAAAAATTAAAAAACAAACCCAAACACATTGTCGCTTAAAACCTAAGTTACAAAGACAGACTTTACTTAAGACTGTTCTTGATCTTTGGGCATACTATACTTCATGACTGATTGTATTTTTGATTAATTGACCTTTTTTCCACAACAGTAGCCATTCATGCTTTATACTGGAAAATGCTTGGTGGTGATGATATACCAGAATGTGAAAAATCTTCATGTGACCACAGCCCCGTCCTGAACAACCATAGGGGGAAAAAAAAAGATTTTTAAAGGCTTTAGATGGCCACAAACATAACAGTGAAAGTACATCCCTGATAGTTTTCATAGCAATGTCAGAAAATCAATGCAGGAAAACTATCAAATGGCTGATCTTCCTTTCTCTGCCAGGGTGTGGGTGACTAAAAGGTCCTGGCACACTCCAAAGCAATATGCAGAGTCCCTGCAGGACATGACTGGAGTGGGAGGACTCTGGCAATACGCAGCCTCCCTTTGAGTTAAATGTTGCCAATAGGAAAAGGGGGGAAAAATAGTTTGTTCTCTTTTTAATTATACCAAATGACTGCATTTGGAAATTATTGCCAACAAGAAGGTAGAAAAAGTCCAGTGTAGTTTTGAAAATATCTTGCCCGAAAGAAACAGCATATTTAAGCTTTCCTGAGACTGACTTTTAGTCCCTATCAGAGAAAATACCTCTGAGGATTGAGTTCAAGTTACAGCTGCAATAAGGCATGAGTAAGGTAGCACAGTCCAAGTAGAAACAGAAAGACTTACATTCAACTCGGACCTTGTGGCACCATAAATCCTGATGATATTTGGAAAATGAAAGAGTAATGCTGACAGAAGGGCAAGGAACAACCTTCCACTGTCAAAACTTTCTGAAAATTATGCTATTTGTTATTGTTCATCAGATGCCAAGAGAAAGCAGAGCCAAAAACTGTTTCACTTACAGACAAAGCTTAAAGTACTGGAAAATTTCATGCATTCATCATCCCTTCCCACCTCTGTTTCTACAAAAAGTAAAACAATAATAATCTTCAAAAAATCAAGGCAAAATAAAACAAAGCCAAAAACATTAAATGGACCCAGCACCGGATCTTTTCTCATATTTAAAACTGCAAGATCACATGTTCAAGTCTATAGGGCTGCATGCTTTAGAAAGTAAAAACCCACATTAAGAGAGCTTGCTGCCTTTAATGAATGTGTGGATCTCACAAACTCCATTCTTTTTTTCTGGCAACTTCCTCTGCTGATAGGGTTAATCAGGCAAGTGCTTGCCTATTCAGTCCTAAGGGACTGGTGTGTGAGACACCTAGATTCACAAAATGTGCATCTTCTACACCTCTGCTCAGTGCTCAGCAAGGGCTGATAACTTCTCAGATGGCAGTGAAGTTTAAATACAGCTAAACATCACTGCAGCTCAGCTCCATCCTGAGTAGCTGGAATATTGGAAATCTCTGGCTTCACAGGGCTCATTAGGAGCTAACTCACCTCATTAACTTTTTGCATTACTGCAGCCACACAATCTCCAGCAGCCAAGCCACCACTCGGTCAGCAGGCCTTTAAGGATCTCAGCCATACACCCTTCATTCTCCACGGACATCATCAATCTCAATGATTCTCAATCCCACTCCTGAGCAATTAGCTCACTAAGGCTGAAGGCACCTTCAGTGATGTGTGCCAGCACAGGAGGCAAGGCTTCAAACACCAAAATCCAGCCCTGCCATCTCAGGTTTTCCCTTCTGGGTACTTTGTGAGACTGAGACCTGCTGGCTCTTCTCTACTTTTACTTTTTGCTACAAAAAGAGAACCTGTATCTGTTTGCATAATGGATGTATGCATATGAGATTGCTTCTGAGAACATTCCAGCCATTCCTTGTTCTAGCAACAAGAGAAACAAAACGACACAGAACACAGAAAAAAGACAAGTTGAGGAAAGAGGATGAAGCATTACCCTGTTCTAAATTCATTAATATTTATATCTTCATCTATGACAGAAAGGAGGAAGAACAGCTTATACTGCCCAGGATCATAACACCAGCTTTCTCATGTATGGATTCAGGGAGGCAAGCGGGAGCGTTCCTGCAGGTAATTAGCCTTGACTGCTAATCACATCAGCCAAAAGTGATGAGAAAATTAGTCTGATGCTCTTCCTAGACTCCCAGAGCAGCACTGCTGGTTACTGTGATGCTCTGATGCACAGCAACCTGCAATACATCCTCACTACCACACGGACAGGACTGGCAGTAACCACAGCCCGCCTTTGGAAAGGACGGAATAAAGGATGGAATAAAGGAAAGGATGGAATAAAGCCAGTGCCTCTTCTACCCCAGGACCATGTTTCCTTATGGGTCAGATAGGGCAGATAGCCAGCTCCTCACTCACCCCATTGATCTGCCCTCCCACTACAACAGCACAAAGCAAAGAGGAGCAGTAATCATTTGCTTCATCTTTTCAGAGTCAGCATTTGCCCGTTTTGAAGTTTTCCAGAAAAAGAGAAAAGTCATGATTCAGTCACAATGAACCCAGTGAGAGGTGGACAAGGACTTGGATTAGCATTTGTCTGCATCCCTTGTCTACTAATTCTTCTAAATATATATTTAAAAAGCAAATATACCACCACATCACTGCATTTTCACATGACCTGTCACCTGAAGTCTTATTCACTGCTGAAGGTACAGAGTCAAGTCCTAGCACACAGATATTGAATATTCACCTTATGAGAAACAGTTCCCAAAAGCTGACAGGGATGGCACAAAAGCTGTATGTTAGATACACTGAGCACAGGAATCAGTCCCAACTCTGTCACTCAAGGAAAAGACTCTGAACCCTTTCAGGGTGGAGGACTGTGTCACACAGATGGCAAAGGCCTAAAACAGATGGTACAAGAAAGGACTTGGAAGCAAATGACAGTCAGGAATGGGATGGGCCAGGAGACACAGGGACAAGCAGGCTGTGAATTGAGGAGGAAGGCTGATACAGAAAGTCTCCGAACATGAAGCTCAGCCCAGCCAGCTAGGATGAGCACACTGGAACTGAGGTAGTAGCTCACCTGAGAGCAGGCAATTAGTTTGTGTGCCCTGAAACTCAACAAAGAAAATGGAGAAAAAATAAATCCTCCTGAAGATTGTCTTCTCAAGCCAAGATAATGACAGCTTAATTACACCGGAACTTGCTAAGTTTCAGACTTAAAAAAAAGCACTCTGTAGGATTTCAAAGGATGGAAACACAGAATTTAATAACTGTTACTACTAAACCTTATAGAATTTAAGTGAAAAGCAATTACCCGTAGATGTCAGACTTTCAACCGCTGGAAGATTGGAGTAATTTGATTTCCCCTCATATAAACATTTACATAAGCCAGAGGCTGTCAGGGGATTTAACCATGGGAGTTCTACGTCAGAAGAGTGGGATTTCCAGCATCTATTTCCAGATCTGTGATCCAGGCCACCCTATTTCCTCTCCCTCCACCTCTCTCCCTGCCACAGCACAGGCTTGTTGTAAGCAGCTTTCTGCCAGAAGAAGGTTGGATGATTAAGGTAACTACCTCACAAGGCTCAAGGATTATATCTTCATCTTCACTGACCCAGAAATAACCTTAGAAATAAAAAGCAGGACTCTTAGTGAAAATGCCTGGAGACTGGGGGCAGGAAGGAACAAAACCATCCCAGGAGGTCATGCCATTTCAGGGGCCAGTTGGCAGCAGACCATTCCAAGGCACTCCTACCAGCTTTCCTAGCAGCAAATCATGCTCTCACAGGTATCAGGGAAGCTGCATTTAAACAGTTCATGTGATCAGGACCTCTTCACACCACCCAGACTGCACAAATCATCAAACCATTCCTCTGCATTTACTAGAGGTTTGGACTTGCCTCCAAAGCAAAGACAATTCTGATTCAGGTGGCTTCCTACCAATTTCAGCCATTATTAGGCTACTCTGGCTTCCTGGCTCCCTGACCAAAGAAGACACACAGGATCCTAGAAATCTTTGCAGTCCAAAGTGTTCCTTTGGTACAAACCACCAGCAGAGGACCAATAGCCCTGCAGCTCCAGGCTGTCCTCCACAGCAATTAGGTCTCTTTGAAGGAGCAAGAACATTGTTCCTACAGATACAGGACTTTATCAGAATTGTCAGAGGCTGCACATGGCTGAGACACAGCTGAAGTGGCAATGTTGCTACTCTCAGTTCCTACAAACAAAAAGCTACTTCAGTACCACTTGTCCCCTTCTCTTTTAAGATAACACACAGTACATGCCCTTCTCCTCACCTCATCCATGCTAACAAGTTTTACAGTCAGCATCCAGCCAGGTATGGAGGCAAAAGTCCTGTGATTTAATGTTCCGCCATGTCTGTCTGCTCTTCAGCAAGACACCCCTCTAAAAGGAAGGCATGATTACTACAGCTTGCAAAATGTGATTCCTGCATTTTGATCCTCAAAATGGCTTGACAGGAAAGAAAACTGCTTGTGCTTTACCCAATCAGTCCCACTACAGCTTCTGCAAGGCAGAGTACTCTCACTCCTCAGACAGAACACAATTAAGTCAGCTTCCTCTTAGCACTAGCTTCTCAAGGCAGAGCCAACATTAACAAGTGGGTTTGCTACACAGAGGGGAAGAATGCAATCCAAGCAGATATGAAAATACAAAGAAATTTAATAAGACTGAGCAAGGCAACACCCTTGAGGGTGAAACTATGAGACTGTCACATGAAGGAAAGCGTACCTGGAAAAGGAGGATCAAAGATAGCGGAAGAGATGAATGCAGTCTCTCCAGCAAATCAAATTTCTATTCTTTCTGTCGATTGTCTTAGTTTTTGTTTGTTTCAGGTGAGTGGAATAGAGGAATGACAGAACCTAAAATCCTGCTGGAGCAGATTTGCTCCAAACAAACATCTCACCAACAAAAGCAGATTAAAATAGGACACAAATCTCTTAAGAAGAAAAAGAGAACAGCCCTGGTTCACTGGCCAGTGCACTTGGTACAAGTGCAGCACCTGAGGCAGCTCACAGCACCCTTTCTCTGAGGTGATGCTGCACCAAACTCCCCATCCTGCAGGTGCAGGGACACCTCCCACCAAATGCCACAATCACAAACACAACAGCAGCTCCCCTCCTATTCATGTGCTGCCAAACAGAGTCTGAGTGTGCTAAACTAGGCCAATATCTTCCTTATTAACAAAGAAACTCTACACTCTCACTCCCTGTTCTGCCATCTCCTACCTCTCATGTAAAAAGTCCTCCTATGCCTTTATTCTCCGTTCACTTTGTCTCTGGCCTATTTCTGGGGTCCCCCTGGCCTGAGTTGGCATACCTCTGAACCAGGGGTTGCTGTTGCAGTTTTGATCCTTTCTTTCCCTGCCTGTTCTAGCTGCCTTTATGAACTCCAGCATTTCTCCAAAGTTAGAGCTCTTTCTCTCAGCAGTCTCCCCTTTAGCAGGGAATAATGAATATTACAGCTGATTCTCTCCCTCATTACAGGAGTTTTAACATCTCTAGAGTTACCTTTGACTGGTAGGACTCTCACTCATTCAGTAATGTAAGCCTCCATTCTGCCTTTGCTTGTCAGTTTAGAGAATTTCTGGCAAATCAAGCTACTCCTTCCCTATCTTCCCTAGCCCCCAAAACAAACAAGCAAAAAATGCCCATGAATGTCACACTTTTCTAATAACTTTCCTAGCACCTCATTTTTTACCTCCTGTAGTTACTATATACAGCCTCAATTCTTACTTTTACTCCGTTGGAAAGATGCAGGGTTTGTGCAAATTAGTCTGAAAAACCCAGTGTTCCTTTTGCCATGAGTCCTTCATCATTTTTTTTTAAACAAGTGAAGAAATGCCCAAGGTTAAAAAATAATATGCTATATCACTAGACCAATTACTGGCTACTCCTGTCTTTTGTATCACACATCAGTAGAAAAACTCCATGAAAATATAGGCTTGGAAAAGAAAAAAGAATCATTAAGATTATTATTTTACAGGATTCCAGAATTCATTTTTGTATACGAAGGAACGCAGAATAATAAAAAAAAACACAACAGCCAGAGCCTGTCACAGTTGACTTTTAGCCAAGAACTCTAACAGCCTCCAGCAAAATAAATCCACCTTTCTAGCAAAATAAAAACCTCAGCATCCTCCTCTACCTTTAACAGGTTAAGCCGTTCATTACAGGCCCACAAGGAAGCTCAGGGATGCTCAGTGAGCAGCAAAACAAGCAGAGAAACCATAATTACAAGGAAAACCTTTCCACAAAGTGTCAAGTATCCAAATGAGAAGGAACTGAGTCTTTGCAGACATCCCAACTTGACCGGGATGCTGAAGTCTCCTATCATGTGTGATTCAGAGTACAGAGAGACTTTTATAAACTTTAGCTGCTGATCACTCAGCACAGTTTTTGACAGCAGCATACTCAGGGGCTGGCAAGAACAGCATTGCTCAGTCTGGGATCTAAGCAAATTTTGAAAGCTGAGAAACACAACGCTGGGGCAAGGTTTCCAAGCAGGTTCCTCAATCAAGGAGTTTAGCACCAAACATTTGCATTTTCATTTATTACAGAAAACTCAAGAAATCAAGCATGCTAGTTTTTTTCCACTCTACAGTTAGCAGGTTTTCCTGCTAGTTCATATTAGGCTCAGGTCATCATACAGGAAGAAATGGAAAGCTTGGAGATGGAGGAATAACAAGTTCTGAAACTCAATAGTACCAGAAGCAAGATCCTGCAACACTTGGCAGCTAACAGAAAATTCTGCTTTGAACCACTGGCTCATCAGACAGAAGTGTAAAAAAGGGGAATCTTAACACAGACCTGATTACCACCATGATGAGAGCAATCAAAGAGGGGATGTGAATTCAGAATGTAACACACAAGGCGTGAGGTGCTGGTGCCCCCTTCCAATTCCTCCCCTGCATAACCAACCTTCACAGAAAAAACACCTGCACATGTCAAAATTCAGCAGGTTTTACTTTAGTTTTGGGCTCTTGTTGTTGGATTTTTATTCAATGTAGGGATTTACAAGTTTCCTAAATAATTGTGCTTAAAACACCTAAACTTGGGAAGTTTGGAAACGGCTTGATACACTTTGCTGTTTCACATGCTGTCTTCTGGGACACAGATTTTCACTCAAGGACTGTTTGTGTGATGCCAAGAAAACATCCCTCATCTTTGTGGGCCAAGTCCTCCTGGAACCTCTTTGAAAGAGATTAAAAAATAACCTAGTGAAATGCCAAAGTAGCTGGGATTCTTATCTCCACTCAATTTCCCCCTCCCATTTCTCAGAGGAGAAGGGCTGTTTACTTAACCAGCAGATTACATTTGTGGATCAAAGGACGAGGGGAATCCTCCCTAGCTCACACACCCCATCCACATGCAGATTTTGGAGCACAGTGTATGGCAACACAAATGAACTACCCCTATATTAAGTCACCAGATGTAATCCTGACAGCAGCTCCAAGCTCTTGGTTTCCTCCCCCTCCTCTGATCTCTCTCTTTCTGCTGCCTCCCTCTCCCTTTGCTTTGATGACTTTGACAGCCAAGTTCTTGGAGAGTTACTCCAGGTTACAACGTGTCACCTTTAATGGAATTCAAAGCTTTAATTCAGAAAGTGGCCACTCTTGACCTCCGGCCCCACTGCCACCCACTCTGCCACCCCCCTCCTTTCTCCATTGCCATGGAAATGAATGGCTGAGCGAAAAAATGGGAGCAGGCAAAGTCTAAAGCTTTTCACAGAGCCCCCAAAAGAAAGATGAATGAAACTCATTCATCACTGAGCAAGGGACCCAGAGAGCAAGCCAGAGGCAGAGCAGGCAAGGGAGAGAGACAGCCTGAGATAGAAAAGGTTACCTCATGCAGGAAGTTATGTGATTTGAAAAAGAAAAGCACAGGAGGTGTGAGGGAACATAGTTCACTTGCAAAAACTACAGATTCCACCAAGAAAGATGCTGGTTTGGGGAGCAGGGGTGGTTTCCTCAGCCCCTTCCCAAGATAGAATTTCTTAACACAGGATTACCAGGAAAACACAAAAATTTGAGGGGAGAAGGGAGAAATTCCTGAAAAGAAATCTCTGTGAAAGTCTGAAGGATGCACCACTCATGGAAAGGAAAAAATATAATTACAAACAAAGCTGTGTTTTTAGTGTTTAAATTCGGTCCAGCAAATCTACTTTAGAGAGAAGTCATCATTCTCCTGATGCATACACCTGCCTTTCCTCCCCATCACCTCGGCATCACATATCACATTGATTTGTCTTCACGTGTGCTATCAATCAAATTCCAAAGCCATTTGTAGCACTAGGGAGTAAAGCACTCTAGAAGCAATAGCTTCATTCACTCAGACATAGCACCAGTTTTCCAGGGCGTTCCTCCAATTTCCCCATTTCTTACAACCTCACTACTACTGCAAAGAGCTCCTTCTTTTCAGAGCACCTGAATCAAACAATAATAATTACAAACACAGCCAAAGGACACCACATATCCCAACGTCAGATGAAGGAAAACGTGCTACTGCATGCTGTCTTACAGAGCTGAGGGAGCTTGCTGATGCCAGTGACAGAGAGAAAGGGAGAGGGACAGAAAGGAAAGTCTGAAATGCAGCAGCTCCAAAGAGCTTAATTTGCCTGCACCACTTGAAAAAGAGATAAGCAGGACAGAAGGAAGGCAACAAGCTGTGACAAGTGACTCCCTAAACCCAGAATCTTTTGCAAAGGTATTAGATAAGAGTGTCATAGATTATACTAGGATATTTATATAATTGATGACTTCCCAGAATAACCAGTCAAAATTCATCTTAAGCATGCCAAAAATCAGGCAGAAGCCAGCAGGGCCTTTGGGGATGGTTATGGGAGAAAAGCTGTAAAGGGCAGATCTCAGTAAAAGGCAAATTCTTACCTAAGACTGCCTTCCAGCCTCATCCCAACAGAGAAATAACAATGCAGTTCTCCTTTTCAGTGAAGGCCAGTCCAAAGCTTACCCATTAAGCACAACTCGGAAGAGAGCCTACCTAGAGATTAAGTGATAACTCCAGGAGATAGCTGCCCCTTGCAGAGTGATTACCATTCCAAACCGTGAGATTCTTTTTCCTCCTTCCTAAAGCTAATGAGGCATGATTCTCTTTCATTCCTCCAATCCTTTTGCCACTATTTAATTCCTCTTTTTTAGCATTCGAGTGAAAAGGTATCACCCAAGAGGCAGGAATCATTAAACTTGATTCAATGTTAATTCAGGGAACTGGATGCCAAGCCAAGCTTCCTGGGAATGATGTTAGCACCTCTGCTGGCCACAGAGATCACACTCAAGCTTCAGCCTTTGGTTAATCTGTATGACCCTCCATGGTGGCTCACAGCCTGCCCCAGCCTGAGCTACCCTGAGGATTTCTCAGGCAGGGAAATCCAGGCACACAAGCAGAAACACTCCCTTCAGTGAATACACAATATACAGCCTGGGAAGCACAGTAAGAGGTAGGCAGTATCTTCACAAAGCTTTTTGAATAAAGAAAAACAGAATTGGCAGCTTGTATACAAATTAACTGACACTAAAGCTGGCATTCTCCATTGCTTCCAAATCTCTCTTCCATAGCTATCAAAACACATCTATCAAAAACAGAAGTAGGCACAGGTACCACTCCTTTTCACCTGCAGAATGCCTACTGTTGAGGTGGTGTTTTTATTATTTTTTCATGCCCTGTCATTGGGGATTCAATCCCTCCCAACACACAAAGGTTTGCTGAGACCACAGGTATTGCCCATTAAAGCATGGTGAGGCACATCCCACTGCAGAGGGATGCCAGCACTGAAGGCACAATGCAGAATTGCTGCTACCCCTCTGTGCCTTGTCCTTCTTGAGAAACAGCTCTGCTAAGGTGGAAAAGCTGCAAGTAATGCAGGACCAAAGGGAGACAGCCCTGCAACACAGCTGAGGGGGAAGAGACCAAGAAACCCAGTGATGGTTCCTCATATCTTGTCTCATCTTCTCCAAGCCTCTAACCCACAGATCTCTTCCTTTCTCCCCACCTCCATGTAGCTTTGCCTATTCAAAGCTGCAAATACAAAGAGATCACTTTGGAAAGGTTTTTGCTAGTTCTAAAAAAAATAAATCACTGTTTATTCAGGGCATTGCAAAAGTTGATGATGGATGATGCTATTCCACACAGAACAAGCACACAGCTGTGGCATAACAAACTAGTGTTACTGTTAAGAACAGATATCAGTAATATTTTAGAGTTACCCTCTAAATGTTCTCTCTGGTGGCCTCAGGCTACGGCTCTGAATTGCCCTGAATGAAGATGTCTCTGGTTGATTCCTGCTGTAGGGCAGCTCAGGTCAGCTCTGTGCCTGCACATCTGTTTAACATCAACAGACAGATTTTGGAAGCAGCAAATTGTGCCACAAATGGCTCCACAGAGGTGGGAAGCCTCATTTGGTCTTCAAAGAAACTTCCTACAGTAAATTTAAGAACTTGAGTGCGCCAAACATGAAGGACACCTGCATGTCATTAAGTGCTTACTGCTGAGCAGACAGCTTTCTGGGTCACCATCTGTTCATCAAGAGCACCAGCTCCTGGCTGCCTCTCCCCAGTTCAGTGTGCTCCAGGCTTTGAACTCTCTTTGGCAGCTCACAATCACTCAAAAGGTAGCATGGATGGTTCCTCTGTGTCAGCAACACAAATCAAAACACGGTGTCCCACGAGGGAACAATTCAACAGGCACAGCTCAGTAAAGTCTGTTTAAGGATTTTAGGAGCTAATCTGAGTAGCTCATAGTGTATTATGCCTCTGTTTGTGGTATCTACTGCTGCCCTTCTAATCTCATCAAGCTGCCTGCTTATCTGTAGTTATTTGGCTCAGGTAACACTTATTGTGAGTGAGTGTTGTTTGAACAAATGTCCTCTCCTGTGCTAGCAAGTTCCCTACCGAGGCAACTGCTCACAGAAAAAAGTTCAAAATTAAGACCCCTAAACAACATAACTTGTTGAAAACACTGTCTGTAGCAACAGGAGGAGCTACCTGCATAAAGCTGGAGAATAAATATCTCACCACCTCTAGAAATCCAAATTACTTTCCTGCTGCTCCACAGAATCCAGGCTGGCCCAATCCTGGCACTTCTATCCAAAGTTTTCAGCCTTAAGTTTCAGCCTCTTGAAGTTGAATCACCAGATAGCTCCACTAGATCAACACAACCATCAAAACAGGCAAAATTAATCATATAGAGAAAACAAAAGGGTCCTAATGGCTCCCAATGCTCACTGGGGAGAATGATCCTTCTGTGAAACAAAGCAGGACAAAGAGAGCAGAGGCTGCTCCAAGGTCAGTGGAACTGATGTATAACCACCTTCCACATCACAGGCTGACAATTTCTGCTCTCTTGCCCCCTGTCCTCCCCACCCAAGCTGTATTATACAGTTTAAGGACTGGCACAGTTCCATATTCTGAGAGAGGAACAAACAAATTTTCCCATTTGGGAAAATCCTGCTTGGTATTTGATGTTCCAGAATCTTCTTAAATAAAGCCAGCAGTTTATTATAGCTATAGCCAGTGCTCAGATTGAACTAGAGTTCAAAGCTGCTAAGCTTCTTCGTTCTTCTCAATGAGAGGAAAATCAGCATGTCTCTTGATTCTGGAAACAGAACTGGCTTATCCACATGGCCAGAAAAGCATGTGGGTCCCTTGATTCTGGAAACAGAACTGGCTTATCCACATGGCCAGAAAAGCATGTGGGTCCCTTGATTCTGGAAACAGAACTGGCTTATCCACATGGCCAGAAAAGCATGTGGTGCTCCCATGAGCAAAGGAAGCCTATAAAGCTGACACTTCCCTCCACCCCACCGAAACACAATCCACCTATCTCAAAAATGCATGTTTTCCCTCATTCAGATTCACCTTTCTAAGAGGCTTCATGTGGGTGAGATTTGAAGAGAGGAAGATAATGCCTGGATGGAGACCTGCTGTGCCCAAGGACCTGGGTTTCAGGAATAAGGGCTTGGGGCCTGCCTGTCTGCTGTCAAGAAAATATCTCTTGATTGGAAAGGAAAGCATGCACTTAGCTAGCACTCCAAAAAGACAAGGTAAGCAGGAGAAAAAACACAAAGAAAACAGAAAAAAACTACCAACAACCAAAAAAAGTCTAGAAAGGAAAGAGTAAGCAACTCTCTACTTTGCTGACCTCCCATCGTGGCCCTTTTAGTTTCTATGGTGCATGTTTCTCTGTTCCCTCTGCTTTCCACATGATGTTTGACTCTATTTCTCTAGGTTTACAGGAGCCAAGCTACAAATTGATATGATAAAGGGCAACACAAGAGGTGTGACTTGCAACATGTCACAGCCTTTGTAGGAAGCAAATTGGCACCTAAATTACAGTATTTGCATATTACAGTTAAAAAGGGAACTCAATTACTTGCTAAAGCAGCACACATTTGCTATCTTCCAAAACACAACTTCTGCTTCCCTGACCTGCCCACATTTCACCCCTGAGACGCTGAGAAAAACTCTTCTGTCAAGACAAAATGGATGTCCTTATGCAAAAGGCCCAAGTTAGCTCCTTGTACCAATCTTCTGGTATCCACAACTCCACATTTGCTATTTACACTTTGTAAGATGAGAGATCCACTGCCTTCTAAGGAAAGCTTTTGTGAAATTATCATCCTGCCTTGCACCATCAACACTGTAATATAGTAAATTAGTTTGTAATTGAATTTTTCTTATCGTAGCTTTCCCCAACAAGTTAAGAGAGGCCCTCAGTGCTTGTAATTTTTCTTCCCTAGGAGATATTTATAATGTGGTTATCTGTTCTTCTTGAGTTTGTCAGGCAGACTAAGCTCTTTAAGCTGCACACCAAACTTTCTCCAGGCACCAGTTTGCTGAAGAGTTTTTTCTTTCCTTTCATTTTTTTCTTTCGCATCTTTTGAGAATGTTGACACCAACACAGGATGCCTTATCCTGGTATTCCCATCATTACCATGGTCTGACCCTCTCAGGCATATGCCTAAGATTTGGTTTTAGACTTTTCTCCACAGCACTACATTCAGAGCCCATCTGCCAATTCCTGCATCCTGTGACCCCCTAAAATCCTTTTTAATCACTACTTTCCAGAAATTTCCACTACATAGGTTTCATTCATACCTACAGAGATGGAAAGGACTAGAACATGCTGTGCTAAGCCACTTGCATCATTATTTTCAGCATTGAAACGTGACAAGGAAAATGTCACCCAACCCCACGACAAAGACTTAGACACAAAAAGGAACAGGTGGAAAGAGGCTCCCTGCCTTTTCCTGACATCTTTCCCTGCTTCCAGAAAGGTAGAAAGAGGTCCTCAGCAGCCTCAGACTGTTAATAATTACTCCAACGCTCAGTTAGTAATGACTTTTGCAATATTTAACATTTTCCTTATAGACTAAAGTCTAATTCTTCATTAATTTTTAAAAGAAAAAAATTAAAACGTGTTTTCAGTCTTCAGCTTTAAAGGAAAAACTTGAAAGCATGACCATCGGGTTACATTAAAATAATAAAAACCTCTGCAGAAGGCCAGAACAAAGAATCCCATCGTTGTTTTGGATTTTCTTCATCTAGAGATTTTTAGGCAAATATCCTGACAGGAAAGGGGGAGGAGTGGGGCTGTCAGTACTGCATTCAGTGAGTATAATTACACTGAATTAGTGCTAAGGGGTTTAGAGAGAGGGGGAAAAATACTATTCCACAGAGTTAATATAAAGTGGGCTTTCATGTACATACAAACCCACAAGGAGCAAGCTGCTGCCTGCTGAGACCCATTTGGGAGCCAAGGGATTGATCGGGCCAGGCCAGCCCTCGCTGCACAGAAAAGCTGCACTTGTGAATTACTGTAAAGCAGCATTCACATGATTGATGGGTTTGCCCCCACCACCACATTTGTCTCAAAGATCCATTTTGTCTTCTGTGGCCACGGTGTGAATTAACCACACTCACAATGGCTGGCTGCATTTCGCCAGGCCGATCCAAGGCCCCGGCGCTCCACGGAGCTTTTATCTCAGGCAGCTCTGGGACTGGGAAATGGGGAAGGGTGCTAGTGAACACCCAGGCTTCTGAGGAGCACCAGCACATCAACCTCCTCTGCCACCAGACCAGCCAGCTCACGCCTGGGGAAGGCTCTGAAGAAGCCATGCCTCTGAATTCCCCTGCAGTCTGATACTACACCCACTTATCCTGACATTCCAGGGGCCACAAGGTCTAATTATTTCACCTCTTGCCTTCTTAACCCAGTATGTTTTCAGCAATAGATTTTTTTTCTCCTTTTTCCCAATGAAGAGCAAGAGGAAGCCTGAACTCTGTATCCAGTAAAAGATCCAGAGACTCCACACAATTTGTGATGCGATTTCTCCTCAAGGCTCAGTAAAAGTAATTAGGATAGCAAAGAGAATGGGAGAGAACAATCATACATGGGCCCAGATCATGACCAGCTTTTTAAAATGTCCTGAAATGTTTTGAATGGACAGTATGACACAAGAAGCTGGAATTTTTTAAAGCCCAATCACACCCCTGCTTGGAGACTGTCCCTCAGCATCCCAGGAACTGATTTTTCAGCCAGGGATAAATAAATCTCTGTCAACTGCAAACTGCACTGGACTCCTCCCAATTCCCTGGAAGGTACTACATATATGAATAACATTTTCATTCTGTTTTCCTTTATGTGGTAGATACACCGAGGAAAAGAAAACCTCAAAAAAACAAATAATAGCATTAAATACTATTAGCTACATCAAGTTTGCTGCACACAAGCAAAATGTAATCTTCCTACACTCAACTCTGCCAAAGCATTTCACAGGGCATCATTTCCTTTCTCTTGCCCTGGTCTTCCATCAGAACACGTCTAATCCTACAGCACTTCCTCTGTATTCACAGTCTTGCTCTAGCCACAAGGATAAAAGGGAAAAAAAACGATGCATTGTTACTGCAGTCCTTGGTGTCCCTGCACTCACACCATTTCTCAATCACTACCTGCAGCATCCACTGCTCCCCACAGTGTGAGAGCCCTTTTTCCCAGCGCCACCATCCCAACAGCTGTCCCAGGACTGGTCCTGGGAAAAGGCTCCAAGAGCATGACAATGCAGCTTTTTTTCCAATCAATATTAGGCCTGGGAGCTTCCCATGATGTCCTGTCTAGGTTTGGCATAGCACATCAAAGTCCTCTCCTCAGGTTCAGAGCACCCTGCAATCAATCCTCTCTGGTCCTTTCTTGGACACCATCTTCATCTGCCTCTGCAGCTATGGTAGATGTCCCAGGAATCACAAAGTCAAATGTTTTGAGAGGTCTCTGCCTCTCTGGGAGCCTCCCCAGCTCCAAACCAACGAGCCTCCAAGGAGGCAGATGCTGAAGTTGCACCAAAAGGGGTCAAGCACATTTTAGCCACTACACCCAACTCCCACTTGGAAATCCTCACACCAAAATGTGCCATAACTGAAAGCACACAGTAACTAGGTCAGTCCCTTTGCACAAAACAACTAGTATAAGCCTCAGCTGTCCTGGACTGACTGGGTTAAAAGATGAACACTCAGCACTCTTGGCAGCAAATAGGAACTGCTCTCAGACAGTCTCCTGCTACCATACACTTCCAAATTTTGTATGTGTGCATTTTATTAACCTCAAAGGACAATGTGTTCCATTTTACAGTGAAAAACTCTCTCAATTGCAGAGAAACTGATTTTTCCAGACCCTTTTGACTTCTCCTGACTTTGGCTGCTGTGATTTGCCTGCTATACACACATGCTGTGTGCTTCACCACACACACAGGGAGAGAGGAGAATGGGATCACTGGTAGGTTTCTCTGGGGCCTCACAGAGCTGCTGGAAACCTGCAAAGCACACACGTGGAAAAGCACACCATCAGACAACATCATTGATGCTGCATGAGCTGTGGTGAGCACCAGAGTCAGCACTGCTGTGCTAACAAGGCCACCACATCCCATAGACCAAGCTGAAGGCTCACTCCAGTCCCAGGAGGCTGGCAGTCCTTGTTTCTACCTGTCAAATGACAACAACATTTCCACTGAACTCTGACCAGCACACTAAATTCTTACCTCCCCTACAAATCCTCTAACAGTGCAGTTCAGGGCAGTGCTATCAGCAGCTGGATGTCAAACACAGGTGTGCTATTCAGAAAGGCCAAGTTATTTCATTTCCAAAGCCTTTGCACAGTGGGGCACCATCCAAACCAGGCACATTTTTCCTCAAGTTCCACCTAAACAATAATTGACTTTAAATAAAAGCTATTTGTTGTCACTCCTTCATTTTGCCACGCTGAGAGGCACGGTGGGCATTTGTTATAAAAGCTCCACCTCCAAAAGCAGAAGGTTATCTGCAACCTCAGCTGGCTTCTGTCACTCCTGGTGCTGTGTGTGTCACAGCAAAACCTGCAAGGCATTTAGTGACTCACATGCTGACAAGGAACACTAAGCCCTTGTGCCCATGCAGAGCACCCTCCATAAAAACCACTTGAGCTCATCAAGATTAGGAAGGAGCTCTTTCTTAAGTCCAGCCCAATCCAGTTAACAGGCTTATATGGAAATGCTGAGAGACAGGGCTGACAAGTGGCAGTGCACCCAACTTGCAAACACCAGTTTGCTAAAAAGGAAGAACGTGTTGGTGCTGCCCAGCTCAGGCTCAGAATTGGCTCTCTCCTCTTCATATACTTCTTTACAGATGTTTTTCTCTAAAGATATGAATTTAAAATTACTTGGGTGACCCTTGTGATTACTAATCACTGTTATAAATCTCATTCCAGTAGCACAAAGAAAGAAAACCAACTGCTAAAGACAAGTCCATTTCATACTTCCTGATCAAATAGCCTTTTCTTCCTGCTCTTGGCATATGCTTGCATAAGTTGATTTTCTTCTGCTAAAAAGATGCTGGCATGCATCAAAATAGAGAAAAAAATGCACAGAGATGTTTTGAGACTGCTTGTTGTGAGGCCAGCTAGTGATAAGACACCACTGTCCCAGCTCTCTCATTCCATCTGTGCCCAGGAACGCAACCTGGGGAAAGAGCTGTACATGACCTTCTGCTGAGGAGCAAGCACAGTGGCAGATGTCCAAGCCCTGCCCTCCCACCACTGCTGAGCATGCAGGATAGCTCCAAAATGAAGGCTGAAACAAAACCTCCCTCTCTTTCAATAGAGTTCCCTTGGGATTCCACACTTAAAATGTAATAACATTAAAGTGGCCACAACCTCAACTTCTTAAGACTTGATTTTCCATAATAGGAATCAGAAAGGGGGAAAGAGAAGAGAATAAACATCAATTTTGCAAATAATATAAATAATTCTAGGAGTTAAACGAAAGACATTTTACATGTGTAAGTGTTACTATGAGAAGTTAATATTAAAATAATTTTCTGTGAGATGCATGGAGACTAAGTCAGCATCAGACAAACTGAACACAGTCAGACTCAAGGGAAAATGGGTAGTTTGCACAGGACATTTTACTTCTGACAACATATTTGTTTTCAAATGGTTATGCATTTACCACAGCTGAAAAGCATCAGGGCAACAAACTAAATGTATATGGGTGTAATTAGCTCACATTTCTAATATCACAAACAGCTTCCTGGAGCACAGCTTGCCTAGCTGTTAATTGAAAAAAATAAAAACATCCCTGCCCAACAAGGTAGGAGCACAAAAATTATTAATTTATACAGCCAATCTAAATCACAATGAGCCTATATAAATATATATGTTTAATTTACATATATATTTAGCTACTTTGGTGGACCTTCAGATACTTGGGACCAGGCTTTTAGACAAAATGCTTAGAGGGAATTCTTCTGAAAAGGCAAAAACATACAATACAGCACACATACCAGCTAAGGAGGAAGAAGTCAGAAGGACAAATAGGACTTTTCAGGCTTTCCTGGCAGGGAGGTACAGGAGGGGAGAGTTTCCAGCTAGGAATGTTGAGCTATAGTTGTGAGAATGATAATACACAGCCTCCAGTTGAGACCAGGGCTGATCAATGTGAAATAGTTGGTGATCAAATGATGGCATCACCATTTTCCACAAAGGTGAAAGTGTGATAGTTTTTATAAATGATTTCTTATCAGTGTAACCAATTCACGTTGGTGGCAGTTAGTTTGAAGATTGCAGAAGGAAAATCTACAATGAGTAAGCCCCAAATAATGAAAAAGAATTGATCAAGGAATTGGGGCTGTTTCTAGACTTATTTCTAAAGTGAGGACTGCAACAGTTCAGATACATTTGCATAGGATGTAAACATAGCATTCTCTCTCAGTCATTTGAAATCTTCACACCACAGTCACTGCCTGATTCTGGTGTATGACTGGGAGGTCATTATCAGTGCTAAGAGAATCAGGTTTTAAAAATCACAGAATCTGGGAGTCACTTCTTTCTGTTCCCCGAGATCCATCCTTTCAAAAAGCATGCCAAGAATGACATAGATATTCTGAAATGATGCCAAAGTGCAATCACTGGTGATACTTCTGGTCAGTCAGAAAAAAAAAAATACTTTGCAAATGTAGTTTAAGAATTTATTCACTCACAGAATATCTTTAAGAAAATGGAAATGCAGCCCAAGTGAAACTAATAGGAGAGAACAACTTTGGCAGGTGAGATGTAAAATGGAGATTAGCGGGCCCAAGAGCAGGGCTGAAGAACAGGGAAGCAAATGCAGAGTGACAAGTAATAAGGGATTCCTCAAGCACACAGGAGACTGGGACTCCAGAAGAGCCAGTGGGTCCTGCAGACTCTCCTGATGCAAAGTCAGTGAGGGCAGGGAGAGAGATTGCACAGAAGTTAAATGGCTCCTTCCCCTGTTTTCACTTCAGAGCAGGGAAGGGAGATGCACGCCCCAGGGTTACACAAGTGCAGAACTGCCAGACAGAGTTAGGGGAAACAAAATAAAGCAAATGAAAAAAAGAAGCTACTTGAGAAATTTGATTGCACTAAACTGCATTTCCAGAGCTGAGAAAAGTCAGTAAAAGGCAAGTGTAAACCAGCCGGTCAGAAACAGGATACACAAACTAAAGAAGTCTAAGAAAGCACATTTTCCACAATGATAAATCATAACCTACAAATGACAACCCATTGACCTACTAAAAGGTTTTCAACACATACCCCGGCTATTTTTTACCAGATGTAAATTGTTCAGATTTTCAAAGACTTTGAAACTGTTAGGAGAGCTTTGTCATCTTAGGACAGGAGGTAACTGTCACTCTTTCAATATTAGCCAAGGAACAGAGACTCCCAGGATAACAATAATAATCTTTTCACACAAAAGGGGGATGTTTTAGCACCCAAAGTCCTGCCTAGGATCAGTGTTGCAGAAGGCATTTGTGAAGTACCTGATAGAAAGAATGGAAAACAAGGCCACAAAAAACACACTGCCCATATAATGTGGTGCTAACCAACAGTATGGGGGTCCCTGTTCTCACAATCTAGGCAACTGGACAACACAAACACCAGATAAAATTCATCACAGACATATTGAAGTCTAATGGGGAAAATATATATATATATATATATATATATATATATATATATATATATATCTGCTTCCACTATACACCAGTCACTACTGAACTAACTTCTAGACATCAAAAAAGACAAAGTTCTGAGGACAGATGATGTCACATCCCTGTGCTTAGCAAAAGAGTCATTTCAGAGTAGACAAAACTTTGGAATAGCACTTCTAAAACTGTAAGCTGAAAAATGTAAAAAAAAATGTTTGACTGTGTAAATTAAAATTATAGAATGCTGGGTTAAATTTCAACTAAGTGTGATGGCTAAAATAAGGGCATGAATTGTGAGCTTAGAAATAAAGAAACTGAAATATTTTGTTGATTTAGAACAAGGCATGGGGCTGTAAAAGGCTACTGAAAATGAGAAACATGAGAGAATGTGTAATATTTATGAAAGGTGACCCACTGCACTATTTAAATAGAAGAGAGATTAAAGCAGAGACAAGTTGAGGTTATGAAAATAAGGACATTATGGACACATGAATTCAAAATTAAGATTCAGGAAACCTCAGCTACTCAGAGTAATGAAAATACATCTTCAAAACCTAAGCAGATTGCTTGTGGCTTATCTGCCCAGGGGAAAACCCCTTCCAGGCCTGCCCACATTCAAAGCCAAGGAAGATGAACACTATTTGCAAAGAGTTCTAACAAATCCACAGTCTGGTTTTTAAGAAATCCACATAATACTGGTTTTACAGAACTCAATTCCTGCTCTTTCACACCTTTTATAACTGGACTGAAGGGAGGGGTCCATGCCTAGATAAAAGCCAGGCCCAACTCTCAGACTGACCCAGCTGCTCCCACAGAAGCATTTTCTGCCTTCAGTGTTTTTAGCTCTGCAAGGCAGCAAAGCTGGGACCACAAAGGAATCTGAGCAAGGAAACCAGAGCTCAGATTCCAGCTGCAGCCTGGAAGTTCTGCTACTCCAGAAAGTATTTAGACCTAGAATATATCTTTTAAATCTGGAGGAATAGAAGACAGATACAAATGAGATTTAAAAAATATCCCTTTCATTTCATACCAATCACACTTTGCATCAGGCAGTGAAAATCTTATTCTCTTATTCTTACCAGCTTATTCTCTCCCAAGGGCACTGATCAAAGGCTGAAATGTTTTTTGCAAGAGAAGTTATGATTATAAGGGGAGAATAAAAAGAAAGAAAAAAGAAAAAAATATATCAAAACATCCTGTCCTGTGAAGCAATTGAAAGGAAATGCACAAGTTTTGGGGGGGAAAAATGAAATAAAACTTATATTTTTGTGCAATTATACAAAAATAGTAGGAATAATTGCAAATAACAATTGCAAATTATTTCAACTGTTTCAAATTATTTTACAAATAGACAATTTTATAACTTATAATTATTGTAACTGTTTAAAATGTTTACAAATACTATACTTAGATTCTAATTCTCAAAGGTATGCTTTGAAGAACACTCTAAATGGATCAGGAAAGGATAAACTTGAGAAAATGCTCCTTGTTGCCCACTGCTGTATTCTACAACACTTATTTCTGAGACACAGTGACCATAAAAATGCCCTAATGAAGAGCATGAGCTGGACATGATAGGGCATCATGAAGAGCTTTCTGTAGCCAATGTGTCTATCCCAAAAGTAGGCTAAGTTCTTGTTTTCACTCTCTCAATGCCCTTTAAGTGCTGGAAGTGTTCAGATACAAACTGGAATTCCACTGACCTGAAATGACAGATTCAGTAACACAAAAATTTCCATTTCAATAAGCCTTAGCTGAAACATTTCAACCTCAATTTTTCTTGACTCAAGACAGATAATTTACACTTCACAGACTTCTCCTGCTCTGAGTTTTTTTGTTTGTTGCAGTTTAAATGAGACAAGAAATTCCCACCCACAATTACTTGAGAAATCTCAGTTGGTAAAATCCCAACTGGAATCAGAGCCTTATTGCACATGCTGAAAGTGTCAATGCATAAAGATGTGAACTTGTCATTTACAGTACATGTTGCACAATTGGTAACTCTAAAGTTATCTAACACATTTTTGCTAAGCATCCCTACATTTTCTAAAGTTTCTCCCAGCAGAGACTTGCTTCTGGGGTGTGTGTAAAGCATGATGTCAGGGCAAAGTCTCTACACATCTCCCTGTGCTCCTCCATAAAAACACTCTCCTGCCATACCCACTCATCCCACGGTTGTGGTTCGCACAGGAAAGAGGGGCTCTTATTTAAGGGACTTGCAGACAGGGTCATAAATAATTCAAACTGAAATATAGTACATAGCAACTAAATGAACAAAGTACATGCTATAAGATGACACCTTTATTTTTTAACCTACCACTGCTCTCTAAAGCTCTCACCCTTTGGGAATGCCAGTACAGAGATGCTGAATTTGGGCACAGAGAAGCAGCCAAAGAAAGGCCAGGAACACGTAGGACACCACATGCTCCACCATGAAAGAAGAGGGGTTTGTAAATGTTAACTCCGTTACAAAATACTGGAAGTGCCTATAAAGGTTTTTGAAAGCAGCTTCAAAATAACTTTTCTGGGCCAATATTATGAGTAAGAACAGGAAGTTCACTTTCCTATCCCTTTTGAACTTCTGATTTTTTTTTTTCCATCATGAAAGCATGGCAAATTTTCCAGGTAGTTACAAACAGAGAGAGAAAATGTTCCCCTCCTTCCTGCATTTCTGATTTCAGCCAACTTTACAAAACATTTCAGATGTTAAGCCCAGAAGATTTCTCCCTTCAGAGACAAATCCAAGGGTTGATCCCAATGGGAAGATGGAAGCCTCCACCTCTCATCAGGATAAGCTCAGAAGCTTCACAGCAGTAGCTTGTAATTCAGGGACAGGTTTGGCCAGGGGTTATGCACCCATTTATCTTGGGAAGTGGAGAAGAAATCCAGCGCATCATTAGCTTGACTCTACTAAAAAAGATTAAAAAAAATATATATAATAGAAGAGCACCTCATGCTTAAATAGGTCTCCAGAAATATACCAAGTGAAGCTGTCAAAGGCCCCCGGTAAATGTATTGCTAGAAAACTTTTCACAAGAGCTTTCATCCCACCCACTCACAAAGGCCATAGCCCTGAGCACATACTGTGTCATCAGAGAGTTTCATTTCCACTGATTATGTTAAACTTTTCAATGAAGTTTGCACGATCAAACAAAAGTTTCACAAGCACTTTTACACTCTGTCTAAGTAAATCCCACTGTTCTCAGTGAGGTAACTCAGAGCATAAGGATGCTCCAGCAATGCACAGGACACACACAGACTATAGCTCAAACTGGAAGTGATGGAAAGAAGACAATGGCACCTCTTAAAACAGCTCTAATCCCAATGACCACTCAATATTAATGAGTCCAAAATACAAGCTAAAACCCATGTCCCATTTAATGACAGACTCTTGAGCTAAACAAATATGAAGGGAGAGGAGCTTGCCTTTTCTTCTTTACCACCCCACAAATATAGTTTCCCATGGTATTTGCAAGCACAGCAAGGACCAAATTCAATGCAGACACCCCTACTTAGGCAGCCCATAATCCCTGCCAGCTCTTCACAAATCCTCTGCTGGTGGATGGCCTATTTGGGATTAGTGCTAGAAGGAAAATGAGAGCAACCTTCAGGCTCCCCTGAACTCTGCAGATCTCTGGTCAAACTGGCCAGTGGATCATTGTGCCGTAACCAGCTCCCACGTGGGTTTCGGATTTGGTTTGTGGGATTTTTATTTTTTGGTCCCTTCTGCTGCATAAATAAGCCTAGAAGAGGAGGAGGCCCAGAGCACAGAACAAGTATGCTAATGCCATATCATACCAACTGCCATGCCAGCAGCAATCACACACGCCTGCTCACACGCTCCTGCCAAATAATCACTTCAGCAAACATCAACCACAGAGATTAGCAAAAGCGTCTGACAACGCGCAAATCGGACAAGAAACACGGGCTGAAGGGACAGCTTAGCAAAGTGAGGATTTACTAAGTGAAATGACATCAAGTTCCTGAATCAAAGCTTGCAGCATTTTTGGAAGACTGCTGAAAATCCTATCTGTTGGCCTGTAGATTTTTTTTCCATCCGGCCGTCCCTACTGCGTATCAGCTGCAGCCAGACAGGCTGCTAATAAAAGCAAGTGACTCCTGCACAAAGGAAAATATCTCTCTGGCCTCTGGGAAGGCAGCAATCCAAGCAAACAGCCAGGCACTCAGGTGGCACAGGCTATTGGGGAGCAACCATGGCATCTCAGGGGCTTTTCAGCACCAAAAAGCAAGCTAAATCCCTACACAGTAAAAAAAAACCCTACAGGTTTTCCAGGTGAAACCATCCCAGGCAGAAAAAGAACTTCAGATTATTTCTGTTCAATGGGTTGGGGGGGTGGAGGGAGGCTACATTTAAACATGCAGTTTTTATTGTGCAAACTAAAGGAACAGAGTGTCTTTCTACCAGATTTAAGGCAGAATACCAGAACCATCTATTATCTCTAATTTACTAAAAGATGCTTCACTCCAAAGGTACTTTCAATGAAAGTAATGAGATTTTGCTTCAAGAAGCACAAGAAGAGTCACAACCATTTAGCAGCATAATAGTGCATTTGTATCTTATTTTGAAGAATTTGTTGCCAAAACAAAGGAGGAGGTACTCTTTCTAAATCTTAGACTGAATTACATATTCCTTATTCTGATGAAGCTCTTGCTGAAGCATCAACTTTGCCTGAATAATGTTTGGAGGACGTGTATGTGTGCCTGGTTAAAAATTAATCTCTTCTAGACAGGAAGAATATGATTTCTGGTGAGCTGAAAAAGAACTAAATATTGAAATGGAAGAAGCTCGGTTGTCTGAAAGCAAGCTGTGACTTTGTAGCACCATTGCACAGACACCACCATATCAGAACTTCAGAACTGCCATTTTTCTACCAAGGCTTTTTCTAAATCAATTCCTATCTTACTTTCAAAGACAACAAACCTTCCTTACGAGATGCATCCCTTACCATCTGACAAAGTGCCTAAATGAGCATTACAGAAATGTTAAAATGGGCATTTTGAGGCAATGTCACTCTTCCCACTGCTGCTCACATGCTGTAAACCTGCTAAAAAAAAGACAGAACACCTAAAATAGTTATCTTTAAAACTAAAGTTTTTGATACAACAAATACCTTTACACAATGTACTAAGCACATTTTGGATGCTCCTATCACAGAAGAAAAGATGCTACAGACTGTGAGCCTTCTGTTGTTGGCTACAGATGGGTGCATACATTTGCATTGCACTACTAAGGCTCCTTTGCACTTGGAGATACATGATGTGTGAGGAGTAGAGCTAAAAAATAAACACATGCATAAATGAATCTGTTGTTCTAGTGATCCAGTAGAAACAAGGAAGCCTTAAATGCAGGAGCCGTACCATCTTTAAATGGTTATGAAACTAATGCCACTGTTTGCATGGTTCTGAGGAAAAAAAAAACCCACAAAAAAAAAAAAAAAGAGAACAAAACAAGTTCTGTGCCTGATATCCACTGGAACTGAATCTGAGAAGTTAATTCAGTTATTTCTGTGCAGGGACACTCTGGCTTCCAGAGATACATATATATTCAGTGGTTGTGTCAATGCACAAGGAAGTCAATTCCAACGTACCCATGGAGTCAAATTATCTGGGGTTTTTTTTCCCTTTTAATCCTTAGGGGCAGAAAAGGCCACAGGTAGATGCAATTAGCAAAGTCAGATGATGAAGACAACAGCAGAGCTGTCTCTGTGCCTTAATGAGCTCAGAAGATGAAGACCAACTTTGCACTCCAGCCTAAGAAACAGCCTAGCTCCCCCTCATAGTGCTGTGCCCGTCTCCACTCAGCTGGACCAGCCTCCCTAGAACACCTGAGCACCAGCCAGGTGTGCAGATGAGGCTTTTGGAAGGAAAACAGAGCCCATCCAGTTTTCTCTTCCTCACGATTGTTCTGTCTGATTTTACTCTTGAGGGGAGAGTTTTTGTACAGATAGGGATTTCCTCCAAAAATACTGCTTGAAGATGGCAAAAATTGTGTTTCATTTATGTGGTTAGCTACCTGCAGACTAGTGTCAAAAAATGGATTTAGACTGGGGTATGGAGAATTCCTCCTCTTTCTCTTCCCTCCCCACAGCCATTTGATGATGGTTTCATCCACAACTAAATAGGGGATGTTTACAAGGTCCAAGCCATGCTGAAACCATGTAGAAACTAATGAGGAAGGAAGATTTTTATAATGCTCTTGTGAAACATTTAATGAGCTCTGAAATAGTGCTGGCAGGCCTCAAAGGAGAAAGTCCCAGTTTAAAACTTTGCAGTTTACTAAATGGCAGTGTGCAGGAGCCCCAAGCACTATTTATTTCCAAAGACTATTTTTATCTGAAAACACCCAACTCCTGAAACCCTCTTCTGCTCTGAAGGTCTTTACCCCTCTGCCATGCAATCAGTGGCACTTGCCAAGCAATGTGGTCCTAAGGCCCAAAATCACACATTAATACATTTTTCTCAATGCAGTGGAGCTGGATTTTGCCTCAGATATAGTTAGCCCATCTCCTCACCTCCAGAGGTCATCCCCATTGAAACCAGAACGTGCCATTCTGGAAAGGCCCTTTGGAGTGGAGGGATGGTGAGGGTGAAAATCCCCTGGCTTTATCAGCAATACAGCTCACTTTTATTGCATTCCCACTCCCTCTTCTCATCTCCCACCAAACTGCCCACAGCTGTGTTCTCTCAATCTTCAGCCTGAAAGACATGAAAAAGCAGCCTGCAAGACGACTGCAGCTTTGCAAAAGTCACTCCCACACATATAGACAAGGAAGCAAATAAAAAAGATAAAAAATAAGAAAATCATGACAGTGCCACTGCAGAAGATAGAGCCAGATATTTTGAAATGGCACAGTGGTTCTGTTCCTTGGAATAAAAGAAGGTGAGACATATTTGCCAAGAGTTAGGTGAAGTCCTGCTGACCCTTTCTACCATGGTAGGGTGAACCATTGCTGAAAACAAACTGAGCTACTTTAATACCACCACCTGCAACAGGTCCTTTTAAACCTTCAAGGTCCTTATTTTTCACTTGGGAAAAAACTGTAGGAGCCTGAAGAGAGTCTGAAAAGTATTGATGAACTTGGCATCACAAGATCACTTTTTCTGGCAACTCAGAACAAGAAAAATATTAAGAAGCAAATTCCATACAGACTGCCAGCTCTTATTTCATGGGTTGGATCAAGCTCATGTTGAAGGCAGTGGGATTAAAGAGATCGTCAGCTGATGACCACTTCTGTTCAATCCAAAATCAACAGTTTGCAAAGCATATTTGAATTTTAAAAAAAAAATTGATATGGTCTTTATTTAGTGCCTAATACTGCTGACACAAGTAACAAATAGTCAGTGCCCTGAAATTTAGTGATATACAGAAGATGTGCCTTTTCTCATCTGGTTTCCCTGCTGCTCAGTCAGTCCACAGAGACACCACCACACCATTTCTTATGCAACAACTCTGCTCTGTGGGTTATTGTAGTAAAACAAAAACATCCATATTACAGAAGACATTGCTGGCTCCTCTAATTCCATTTTTCCACAGTGCTTCTGCTGAAGAAATTGCTGTCAGACAAGCAACTCAAATTTCGCCGAAGTCCCCTCAAACACACATTGACAATGCCCACTTTTCTATTTTCCTCCCCACGGCTCCACTGCAGAGGACCCTCTGTGCATTCAGAGCAGCACAATGAAGAATGATTTCCAAAGCATTAACTTGGAGCCATTGAGACTTGGATGTTTTCAAAACGACTCTATTGTGCTCAAAGGATTCTAGACTGCCCCAGCTACTCTAGAAGAGAGTCTTTTTCCCCTTTCTCAAAACATCCACCCCTTGAGCCATGCCTGGAGTGCATTGTTGGGGCCGGTTCCTTAGTGCAGCAAGTTCCATCAGTCAAAGCTCAACAGATACAAATAATATCAGGATATGGATATAAATTAGTGAGACAGACCCTAAATAGTTTTGACAGGTTTGGTAAGTATATATAGCGACACAGAATGCTATTCCTGCTGTCAGACATCAATATGTAGACAGAAGATTGGGGGCACCATGGAAACTCGGTGACATAAGAGTGGTATTGATTGGATAGAAAACGAGGCTGCAATTTAAGCTTAAGGCTGCCAGGGATGCCAAGAATGGAGAATGACCTCCAGCAGTGAATTTTCAGCATAAGCTCCCTGTGAACAAGGCAGTCCAAGGAGGATAAATCAGGGACAGGCTCGCCAGGGATATGGCTCCAGCGAGTGTGGCTGCCCTAAGCACATGAGAATCACTCTGTGTGTGCACGCGTTACAGTGACCTACTTCGTTCAAAGACAGCATTTTGTATGGTTTATTATGGAGCCCTGGAACAAAGAGATTTCCTCAATTAAAGTCCTGAAATGCATCCTCTAAATGAAAATGCTTTTGATACACTGACCAGCGAGAGGTTGTAAATATCCAGGCAAAGCGTACATTGTTAAAGAGCAATTCCCACAGAAAACGCCACAGTTGGGAATGTAGGTAATGAGGGGGCCTGAACAGAGCAGAAGCAATGAGCCATGCCAGCTCCATCCCTAATGCCCTAGTCTTACACTAAAACACTTGTTATACCATAACACTAGATAAATTGTATTTTCCTTGACAAAAAAACCCAACACACACAAACACGCACACAGAAAAAAAAAATAGTATGAGTTAAATGAATGCATTTTCAGAGCTCCTATAAAGAATTATTTTTAATTGTTGTCTAAGGAGTCAGGAACAAGCATTCCCAGAATGATCAAGAAGAAACAGAGGACATGTCAAGGAAGTACCTTGCCAAAGCCACAACTGCTGAAGTTCACTAAGTAATAATATTCACATTTGTGGCAGAAAGATTAATCTACACAAAACATCCACCAGTACAGCTATGTCAGGAATAAGATAAGCCTCCAAAGTGTCCCCAGTGTCAGGCATATGGTACTGGGATAGCAGCACTATGTTTTGTAATCCTATAGTGAGACAAACCTTCTGCTGGCAAGGATGCATCAGCCACAGAGTGCATCTCAAATAACTGGGGACAGACATCTGGATAACTGCAAAAAAACTGGTTTTCTTAGGCCACTTCTACACTATAAACGAATATTTACCATTTGTAAAAGCTTTGTTGCTGGCTTCTCTTTTTTCCCCACCCAAGAGCTGACTCAAGTAAAGTCGGTGAGTTTCTGTCCTTCAGTTTCACCCAAAGCTTCATACATAAAAAAAATCACTGAAGAGTTTAGCTCAGCCTGGAGACAGGAGTTTAATAAATCTCCACTTTCCTTCTCTTTAGCAAAAGTTGCTAAATTATGCAGCAGGAATTGGCTTTGCTACTTTTTGGGGTCAGTTATGGGGGTTTGGGTTCTTTTTTTTTTAGTTTGATGAGGTACCCTCTCCATGAACTTCCAAATTTTCTTTCCTACAGCAAATTAACAAATTTTGTCACAAATACACTAGCTCCTTTTTCCCTTCAAACTATTTCTCATAATCAAAAGCTTCGATTTTTTTTTTTTATTCTTATTCTTTTTCAGGGAGGAAACTGAAACAAAGCAAAACAAACACACAGAAGCATTAACTTTGTTTTGTAATCAGCTCAAGAACACTGCTCAGAACACATAAAAACCTAGGCATTTCTTTGTAACAACTTTTACTTTCCTTCTCTCTTTCTCTCTCTCCATCCCTTCCCTCCTCTCCCTAATAGAGTCAGTTGCACACATCGTTTATTTCTTGTTCAGAAAGTTGAGCTTTGCTAAAAGCTCAAAAAAAAGCAGTGCCCAGAGGGAAAACAAGGAAAGGACATCAACTCAAGAGCTGATGAGCCACAGGTAAAATATTCCCCAGCTGTAACACAAGTCACTGCAAGCAAGCAGGATCCGGTTAAAACACCACTATCCATAGCTGCAGGGTTATGAGGCAGAGGAAGATTTAACTCCTGTCACAACCATTTCCCTAAAGCTCCCAAGAGCCAGGCAGTCTCTCAGGTGTGCATCCCAGGATCCAGCTCCCGAGGGTGCCACCAGGTTAAAGTGCAGTGGCCATTCCCCAGCAAGGCAAAACCACTGGAGGAGAGGTGCGACAGCCAAGTGGAACAGGCAAAAGGAACAGATAAGCTCACACAGAATGAAGATATGCAGATAAGCTCCCACTACCTCTCCCCTATGAAAATTTGTACTTTTAACAAGGAGAGAAGAAAGGAGGGTAAGGAGTTAGAGGCACCGGGGCTGCAGACCATGAAACACTCGCAGAATAACTTATGCGTTCAACAAAGAGGAAACTGTGTTTTCACCGTTGTCAACTCAGATTTTCCCCCAGCCTACCCCTCCCGAGGAAGGAGAAGACACAAACTAACGACGGCAGTTTCAGATAGATCTATGACCACTTGCTAGATTTAGTTGTTTCGCGAGGAGTAAATCAGGGATAAGAAGGCAAAGTCCCAAGGAAAATATCAGCCGAAGGTACAATTTAAACTCCCGAGTTGCAGCCGGGACGTTCCTGGCGCAGGGTACCTGGGACCCGCCGGGGGTTCGCGCTCCGCTGCCCTTTTGTCCCCTCGAAAGGGACCTGCCCGAGCACCCCTGCCGCCCTTCCCCGCTTTGTCACCCACGGCCACCGCTGTCCCTTCGCCCTGCGCTGGCATTTAAACCCTCCCCGGGACCGAAGCACGGCGGCAGCGCTCCTGTCCCTGCTCCTGGGCACCTCACCCACCACCCCAGCCAGGTGTCCCCTCAGGTGCACCCGGAGCGTCCCGGAGCCGCGGCAGGGACGAGGGAAGCGCTCCCCACCCTGCCCTGGAGGAACAAGCGCCGGAGGCTCCATCCCTCGGGCATTCCCCGGGAGTCCCCGCCGCCGCCTCGGACTTACTTGTGGCGGCAGAAAGCGCTTCTCCCGCAACGGAAAGGGGCGAGCCGCGACCGTTCCCGGTGAGCAGCGGCCGCGTCTGCCGCCGCGCGTCCCTGCGCTCCTCACGCCCGGCTCCGCTCGCTCTCCCCTGCCGGAGCTTTCTGCCGAGGTTTTTATACTGCAGGCAGGGAACCTGATCCGCGCCTCGCCTCGGCGGAGCCCGGGCTGCGGCGTGGCGGCGAGAGGAGGGAAGGCGGGCGGGCGGGCGCGGGGCAGAGCGAGAGAGCGGCCGCGCTGCCCCCTCGTGTGATGCGCAGGGGCCGCGCCCGCCGGGCGGGTCAGCCGCGGGGCAGCCGCGCCCCCGCCCGGGGCCGGGCCGGGCCGGGCCGGGATGGGATGGGCGGGAGCGGGGGCGGGACCGAACCGCTCCTCGCCGCTCAGCTCCGCTCCTCTCCGTTCTTCTTTTCCTTGTTCCGAACCGCTCCTCTCCGCCGCAGCTCCCCCGGGAGCAGCGCACCGGGCTCGCCCCAGGGTTCCCTGTTAGCCCATGCAGCTTGCCCTCCTCTTCATCACCCTCCTCTTCTTCAGCCCTACAGCCCGGCCGGTGCGGAGCTTCAGCTGCTTGTGCAGGGTACAAACGTCCCCCGCAGTTTTTAGCCCCTCTGCTCGCCTTCGGCTGTCAGAGTTTGGAGAGCTCTGACTTCGGCCTCGCTGGCTTCCAGCTTGCCATTTTGACCGCGGGAGTGATAGGCTGGGAGTACTGCTCGGGAAATAAATAAATAAATAGAAAATAAATAAATAAAAAAGAAAATAAATAAATAAATGAATAAATAAATAAATAAATAAATGAAAACCCACAGCTGACGCCTTCTCTCTGCCAGCCCCCCCACCCCCAGATTTTGACTTGCCATTTTGACCATGGGAGCGATAGGCTGGGAATACTGCTCGGGAAATAAATAAGTAAATAGAAAATAAATAAATAAAAAAGAAAGAAAGTAAATAAATTAATAAATATCTAAAACCCCATAGCTGACCCCTTCTCCCCCCTCAGCCCCCCTACCCCCAGCTTTTAATTTCAGCTTGGCCTAAGAGCGCGATGAGAACAACTTTTGCCATTTCAACACTTTGGGTCGCAGCGGTTGCTGGAGTTGTATCAGGGCTTTCATTTAGGAGCAGGCTTTTCCACCTTTTAGGTTCATTACATCCACTGAATAAGAGTGTTCCCCAACCCACAGCTTAATTTAAAACTGCATGGACTTGTTCCAAACTCCAGGCAATTTCTGTGTAATTCCCTCTCCCCAGAGCAAGTCTCTGCCTTCACTTGAAAGACTGGGCCCATTCACTGCTGAGGTCTCAGCTGGGTTTGCAGCTTGCAGCTCCTGCTCCAGGTTTGCACAGAAATCCAGTTCAGATTCCCCTCCTGTTTCCAGAGGAATGAGCTAAAAAAGTAATTTGTCTGGCACTGTACACATTGCATCATCTAACACCTACCATCTGTGACAATGAAAAGCACTGTACAGCCAGTCCCAGAGCGGGCAATTGCACTCACCTGGACTCCTTCTTAGTAAAGTAAACTAACCCTTTCCATCCGCACCTTGACATCTTCTTTTCATCACAGTTATGTGCTCAGTCCTGGCAGGGCTGTTCGGGATTTGCACCACCAGCTGGTTTAATGACAGTGATGTAATTTAAAACAACAATTTTGATTTGCAGTGTAAAGTGATGGCTTGAGGTGGAGAGAATATCCTTCCCAGCAGCTGGATGAGTGGAAAGGAGCACTCAACGGCATTTGTGTTTCAGAGCAGGCAAGGCTGGATGAATGCCTGCTAGCCAGCTTGCACCTTCCTGAGCTCTTCTCAGTGGAATCCTGGCAGCACGGTGCTAAGCACGACAAGCACCTCAAAAAAGAAACTTTCCATCCAAAACCACCTGGAAGTGGCTGACACTTTGCAGACCCAAGAAATTCTCCATACAACCACTGTAGCACGTTTCAGATGATCAATCCTTTCTGGGTAACAAAGTAGGCAAGAGAACAATGGCTCTAAGTTCACCTTGATTGTAACCAAAACAGATTGCAACAGAGTGGGCCAAGAGATTTCACTGAAATCTGAGTGTTAGCCAAAACACTGCAAGCTTAGCATTTTCATAAAACAGGATACTTTGCAGAAAGCAACTGCTTTTCACAAAGATTTGCATGGTGTTAGAAGCCTCATTTGGCCTCTGAATTTGGAAGCAATGTCAAGAGTTAATCTTCGACCAAATTTGCCCCCAGGTTTTCTCCATACCTAGTTTCCATGGCTCCTGAGTTTACATGCACAGAAACTAGTTTTGTGTGATATTTGACTCAGAATCTCCAAAATTTAACTGCTAGCAAGTTTAGCAGAATTTCTCAGGGGACTGATCATTGTTCGAAGGACCCATGTCTGAAAAAGGGAGTATTTTGGGTTTTGATTGCCAAAAAAGTAAATTTTTTTAATGTTCATATTATTTGTTTCAATGGCACCTTGAGGCTTGACTGAGGTCTCCCTTGCAACAAGCACTGTACAAATGCAGGAAAAATATTCTTTGCCCCAAATTGCTCACTCTGTTGAATACATTTGATATTAATGGAGCATAAGACTTGAATTTCTTGACTGAACTTTTATTATTGAGATAGAACCTGTTAAGACAGAGAAGACAATGAGACAGTGAATACAGCAGTCCTGAGAGGACAAATGTAACTTCTTTTGCCAGGAAAAAGGTCACCAACTATGTTATTCACAACCTCAAAGATGCCTGTGGCACTGGTTCCCAGTGGAAAACAGCAGTACAGCATGGAGAAAAGGGATGGATGTAAAATAAGCTATGACCATTTACTTTCACAGGGATGTTTTCTTTAATAAAAGGATATTAAGGTTGGAGAAGCTTATCTCTAGATCTCTTCTGTTTTGTCTATCCTGAGTTTTTTTTCTCAGACAATAATATAATTGCTGCATGATCTCTGGAATTGCAGACTAGTCAGCATTTCTTGTGACATATAGGAAAATGCCTACTGAAAAAATACTTTTCAACTGCTACTTTTCTACTCAGAACACAAAGGTAACTGAGAAAAGAGACTATGCATACCAAGATTGTCAGGGATACTTATCTTTAAATTCCTTAACATTAGTTTACAGCTGCTGGTTCCACTCAAAAAACAGTGGTGAGGAGTGCACTGGCAGCTGTAGAAGTCCAGTTTCTGTTTCCACGTATCCTCTTTGCTACCTGAAGCAAAAATTTACAACCTCATGAGTGAGACAGAGCTGAAATATCTCTTAGAAAGGAAAACTGAAGGTTAGGGCCAAAACAAGCTGTAAAAGGACCTTTGATTGATGCCATAGGCAAATGGTCTCATAAGCAAACCAAAAGTATTAGATCCTCATTAGAATCTCAATTCAATCAGTAAAAGTTTATGACAATTTTGGGGAAAGAAGCTCCTACCTTTAGATACAGTTTTTGCCAAAATACAGAAAGGACCCCATAATAAGTTCCCTTTAATAAGGTGTGGCTTTCCCTTTGGAAAAAAAGCATAAGCACCAAATTTTCTCTTTGGAGCTGGGGTTTTTCATTACTCTTAGGTAATCATTTCACAGCCCACCTGAAGGAGACAGTTGGAACTTCTAACAGCAGTTTGCACATTTTTTCCAAAGATGGCCTTAAAAATTCCGACTCTGAAGTTCAGAGGGCAAGTCAGAGGACAAGGCTTTATGCAATTTTCTCTCAAGAAGAGCTTCCCTGTTTTTGGTCCCTCTGCTGAGCAGGTTAGGAGGTCAGCTGGAGCTGAGCTTGCCTTGTTTGTTTCAGCTCCACTGTAAATATCAATTTCTTTCCCTGCTCTCCCCAGCCACCAGCGACAGCAGCACCAGGAAAATGTAACACGATTCCAGGAAAGCAGAGAGGAGAACCACACAACAGTTTAAAGGTTTTTTCACCTTTTGCTCCATTGTTGTTCCCCAGCTATTGAGCTGCCAAGCCCTGGCGAGTGAGTGCCCTGCGTCCCGACTGCTGTGCTCAGATCAGATTTCCATTAGTGATACTGAATTATTTAGTGAATGCATTGAGGATTGAAATCAGCTACTCCTGAGCTGTGTACCCCCTCACTCTATCTTTCATTTCAAGCCTGAACACTATCATCACAGAGACTATCAATCTTATAATTGGAGTAGAAAAATCCATGGAGTTCAGAAACAATAATTCATACCTTACTCTCTAGTATTAAAGTAATCCAGAGTATAAAAAATCTGATTTCCCAGAGGCATGTGGAAGACGACGGCAAGAGCATGAACCCAGAAGAGTTATTCTTTCATGCACATATGCTAAAAACTTAAGATATTTGAAAACAAAGTCAGTGGCCCAGAACTTGATCTTAAGCTTCAGTCACCAAACCATGAATACATGTCGTAACTTCACACATTTCACTGACTCTATTCTCTACAAGGGGATTAAAGCTCTTCTGCTCAAAATTATTCATGTGCATACATCTGCATGCTGCAGTCTGAAATCCACAAATATAATGCAACACAGCAGGCCTTTACAGATCCCCAGCATTTAAAAGGCTGCTCTTCATATGTTGGCTTCTCTCACTACTTTCTTCTTTTGTTTGTGCTGGCAATCCTGGGAATGGAAGTCCTACATATCCAGGATTTGAAGTCTACTGCATTAAAAATAAAATACCTTAGCTATGATGAAAAAAAAAAATTGCTTTGACTACATGATCACTTTTTTTTATTTTCCAAAAACATGTTCATTTCATTCTAGTTTTGCAGTTTAGGGAGAAGTTTAAACCAAAAGAAAATGGCATTTTATTATGAAGGGCTGAGCAGCAGCTACCACTTCTGTTCTGTGTTCTGGGGGTTTGTCACTATGCATTGTAAAATCAAAGCAAAATGCAGAAACAACATGTTTTTCCTTGGAAAATGAACCAATAAAATTGACATTTTTAATTGATTTCAAACTTATGGCAGAAAATTACTCTACAATTACAATGCAAATTTCCCTTTCAATTTCTCCTAGGAAGAACCTGATTTGCTAGTACCTATTTTTTCACAAGGCACTATAGCCACGTGCCTAAATATTCTATGAAAGGACTGGCTCTAGAAGTAGAGAAGACAGGATTTATAATTCCACCAAATCAGTCCTTGATGCTTCATTAAGGCAATCAGACAGTATCAGACACAGTACTAAATAGCTTTGCCCTGGGCACTGGACTGAAATGGTCAATTTTACTCTCTGCCAAGCTAGCAACAACAGATTAGAGGCTCTAACTCTATAGCAGGAAAGTGATTGGAAAATTAGAAGTATTCTGATCCTTTCCCTGTGAGCTAAATCATGACGCACAACATTTTCCAGTTAAAACTCTAGTAACCATGTTTTGAAATACATAATCACTAGCTTTCAATCCAATTGTGTGTATATAATCAAAAAAATATTTGTTACTATATTCCATATAGGATGAATTGGTAGTGTTTTGGGAGCAACCATAACACCCTTTGCATCCACAATATGATGCAACCAGCACAACTTTTTTGTTCAGCCTTAATGCATGAACAAAGAAGACATTCCACTTACCAGAATGTTCTCTTTGCTTCTGATTTGTCAGGTTGTAAAGAGTTCACCTGTGTAATTATAATGATGCTAAACTTCACCTTTAAAGACAAATATAAGTGGTTTTAACAAGTTTTTCTTATGCACAATCAAATGATAAGAGTTCTCCTTCAGAACAGGCAGCTAAATCCTTGATTACGAATCTGAGTGAAATCACAGCAATAGAAGGCACACTGAGAAAATAATATTGACAAATAATTATCAAACATATTCAGAAATACCATTACTGAGAGTTCTTCATAGCTGTTTTTCCCAGGACTCTGGTGGCTTAGTTCAGCTTTCAGTGGTCACAGTACAAGCTTGCACATACAAACACAGAGGGGTTTTTCTTCATTTTAGCCACTGTAGTGAAGGCAAGCCTGCACTGAGACTGACAGTTGTGGAAGTGACAGCAACTCATCCATTAAGCAGGATATAATAAAATTCAGGCCCTAAAATGGTTGCTTCTGAGGATGATAGGGTTGCAAAGCACTTTAAGAGCTACCTAAATAGGTAGATATTTTCACAAGAGAATAAAATGAAAAGTAAAATTGTGTTAAGCTTATGTAGTGCTCTTTCCTTGCTACCATTTTTTTTAGAAACAGCTGTGGCAAATGGGAAATTTGGGTGATATCACCTCCAGAGATAACAAGAAACTTTATAAATGTCTGTTGCTAAAAACATAAGAACTGGAGGACGAACAGCTACAACCTGCACACGTGCAATACCTCATTAGTTAATATAATGGCCAGGATTTTTTTGCCCATAAGAACAAAATTAGGTACATCTGTTCTTAACTTACTGGCAATTTCTTGCTGGAGATTTGAGCCAGTTGCATGGCCCTCATAAAGCACAATCCATGGCTGATGGAAACTCCGGTGGGATGCTGTTGGCTTCAACGTCAGCTTGATCTGGGCTTTCATGCTCAGGAGTTTAACAAAATGTGGCATCATCATTCACAGGCCTAGACCTGGACTGGCTGGTATTAAAAAATGTGCATATTAAAACCTTTTAAAAACATTTAAAATTTCATTCTGATAGCAAATTATGGGGATTACTGTGGGCAATGCTAACACTTCTTGCTAAATGATGTCAGTTTTTTCCCCAAAGACCTGGTTCCCAGCATTATGTGATTGCTTCAGACATGCAGCTTTCACTAGTAAAAAGTGCAAACATAGAGGAGAAAGTCCTGATTCTTCCTCTCATGCTTTACGAGAAAATTTCAGAATATTAATGTTAAAACATTGCTAAAAAATCCAGAGTCAAGAAAAATTCTCAGAATATGTGTCAAATTGTATATCATAAACTTCTATATTATAATATATAATACATATAAATGCTTAACACTTGGAGCCTTTCTCACAAGAGTTGGTGGGAGTTTTTTCACATTTTTAATTCCTGGAACCGTCAACACAGTGAAAAAAACTCGATAAAATAGCCACACATGTTGTTCTTTTGGTTATTTCCTCTGGTACATCCTTCACTCCAGTGGTTTACTTTGCATCTTGGGAATTTGAAGGGGGTAGAACACAAGGGAAGGTATCTTCTCATGCAGAAGAATTTCTGATTTCACTTAAAAAATCCTAATTTTAGGCTTATTTCGACAAAACCACTACAGCTATTGCTTATAATAATTTTGCTTTTACCATTCATTTCTACAGTGAAATTATGGAGGTTTTAAAAGGAGTTAGGTCTGAGCAAAATACTTGGTTCTACTTTGAGGAGAGGGAACAATCAGGGTAACCCTGCACCATCCACAGCTCTTCTGGTCATTACTCTTATTATTTCTAACAAGAAGTGGAGAGGAACAGGGTCTCATCCTGTTTTCTAAGATCCCTCAGGTACTTTAGGCCTTTTGAAGATACCATGTTTTTTTAGTAGCATTTATGCAATGCTTAAAACAGAGGAACTTAGCTAAGGTTCCCTTTGTCCTAATTTTTGCATTAATGCTAATTAATTAATATATGACATTATTGATGAAATTATATTCAGAACCTAAGAGAATATATGTACTTGTAGTTCAGTAGCAATATTTTTGCTTTTTCAATTTCCTTTTCAACAGTACATGAGATTGTTCAGAATTGTTTTTACTTCCCCAGGCTACTCTTTTTCTAATTATCCTGCCTAAATGTTAAGATATTGCAAAGTAGACCTTTCCAAACAGTTGAGTTCTGTCTCTTCAGCATTCATCCCTCTCTCTTTAAATAACCTGCATCCTTCTCTTTGTCTAAATGATGCTAATATAAGATCTGATTAGAACAGCATAAATAATGCACATCTAGAAATTGCAAGGAGTTGAAAGCAGCAGCACCACCAGATTTGTCTTAGGAACCACAATTAACTGGCTAAAGGCAATACTGTATTTATTGGAGTTCTCCCAATATTTAACAAAATTCCCGTGCTTCTGGTACAATTTGCCTATCTCCATTTCCTTCATCATATCTTTGCAGGAAGTAGAAAAACATGAGTGTCTAACAAGGAGTTCATATGAGTGTGTGACCTGCATCACTGTTGCCTGAATTCTTTCTTTGGTGACATGTTTTAGATTTTGATTAATTTTTTCCCTTTTTTTTTGTGTGTGTGTGTGACATCTGTTTTGTTTCAGCTGTCTGGGATAGGAAATGAGGAGCACTTTCCTTGCTGTGTTGCCTGTCTTTACTCCAGCATCTATGGGTACCATTCATTTTCCAGATGAAATATTGTTTTGGAATGTTGTAAAATGATACTCCCTTTATGTTTCAAATTATTCCTACAGTGTTGGTCAAAAAAAAAAAAATGAAAAACACCTAATTTTGAAGCATAGGCATAGGACAAGGTCACAAATGTAACTCAATGCTTTTTATATAGTGTTTTTCCCCTGGTTGTTCTGATGATGAAAGAAGTGCTGGGAATCCATGAACTTGCTTAGCAAGTGTGTCTTTTGTGGGTTTGTTTACTCATGAAATTGAAAAGTGAAGATGGGTGAAATCCATGCAAACTGATACACTACCTGGTCTGGACAGGAAAGCTCCATGATCCTCCATGGAATCCTGGTTTATTCACAGGGATAACCTTTTCATTAAATCCTAGATGAACCCCCCCTCCCAGATGGATTCCCCTGCTGCCCCAGCCTGGCTGGGAGGGAGATTCATCCTGAAGGAATGCCCAGATCCCAGTGCAGGCTCTCCTCTCTGGGGGGCTGATCCTCACCTGTGCTTTTCCCCACCAACACAATAAGTGTGACTGAGCCTGAAATATTACCCAGTGCTTTGCTGAAAGAATTGTTCTAGGAAGGGGATTCAAGGGAAATTGTGCTGGGCTTACTGTATTTAAAAGAAGAAAAATAAAACCAAAACCAAGCAGGTAAATTCACTGGAATTTGCACATTCTCAGGCTGCAATAACAATACGTTTATAAAACTTGAGGATCACAATTCCTAGGACATCAAGGTATCACCCAAGATGTCTCAAAACCATGACTGATTCAAACTTTCCTCTGATTACAACCATTCAAAATTCAAATCCCACCCACTAAGATCATTAAACAGAATTTGAGAGAGGCCAACAATATTGTTTTAACATTCAGGTGCTTTGTTATGTGGGATGGTAGAGAAGAGAAAGAGTGTTGGATTTGGAACCTCTTCAGAATTCAGACCATTTTTAAGTTCAGGCTGTCTGAAAAATGAAGATAAATTAAAGAAAATGGAAAGTGATTTCCTGTTACCCTTGTGCAGAATTACTTGACCAACCTGACTGTTAAAATTCTGGCATTCATAGCTGTTAAAGTCATTAACTAAAAGTCCTCCAGCTTGGAGAGGTCTTGTTTCATACATCTCATCAATACTTGAGACACAGGGCAGGACTGAACTGCTGGTTTTGACCCTCATTCTTGTGCCAAATTTTTCACTATGAACTCTTAAAAGCTTTTGTGTAATTAACATATGAAGGGGATTAAATTAGTCACTTTTGGTCAAGGTTTGGGGTTTTTTTTGGTGTAGCTTTTTGTGTTGTTTATTTTTTTCCTTAATTAATATTTCAGAGCAACAGCCAAGAACGGGCATTATTGTTTCAGAAGGTAAATTTGAAAGATCGAGGCAAATTAAAAAAGAGGGCTTGGAACAGTAATTCTACCATAAGGATGATTAGTTTTCTTCATTTGTTATTAAAAACTGTGGTGGCACATTTCATCTGAGAGCTGAAAGCTTCATCAATATTACTGCGTGCTCTGTACTGGTGCTTATCCCAATGGTTAAGATAAGTTAAAGCCAGTATTTTCTTTTTTCTTTTCTTTTTTTTTTTTTTTTAATTAGTAAGGAAAATAAATGCTAAATTCAAGCCTCTGGATGCTGGCTGGCCTCTGTCTGTGTGACTCTGTCTGTGTGACTGGCTGGAGCTTCAGCCCGTGCATTTTGCCCTCTCCCACTGCAGGACAAACCATGCTGGCGCTGGTTGCTCTTTGCCTTGGACTGATCTTAAAGGTGTTTTCCAACCAAAATAGTTCTGTGGTTTGAGCTGTGTCTACATAATGACCCCTCCATGGGAGCCTCCCCCTCACACCCTTGTGGCAGGAAGATGAGGAATGTCCAACCTGCTTACCTGGAAATTCCGTGTGCTGCCTCCAGTCAAACACAGTGCTCTCCTCCATGGCTGTGCTTGGGTAAGCATGAACACAGCTGTGCCCTGAACAGATCATCCTTTAGCTGTTGGGTTCAGCTCACACTGAGATAAAGCCATGGTGCTGTTGTTTTTGTTGTTGTTGGCCAGTGCAGTGGTATTTGAAGCTGTGGAGTGAGCAGCTCTCTCTTTTTCCACTGTCCAACAGAGAACTCAAGTCTTACACCAGGCCCTGTAGAGCTTTTTGCTGCCATGCTCACATTGAGATGGACAGAAGAAAAACCAAACAAAGAGAAAACATTTCCATATCTATTGTTTTAGGGGATCAGAATCAGGCTTTTTCCTGGTGTCCATGTGTATCAATGGAAAGAATGTGACAGGGCTGCAGGCTGTCCCCTCCTTCTCCTCCCAGTTTCCATTTAAAGACCCAACACATTTGAGAAGAACAAATCTGTTTCCTATTTTCTGAACAATAGGGATGCAACTTTTAGCTTCAGGGAACAAAAAAAATATAAAAAAAACAACCCACAACAAACCCTAACAACTGAAAGAAAAGTGCATAAGTTCATGAAAATACCTTTGGCACAAGAGACTGCAGAAATGAGAAAATTCAATGGGAGACACACAGTGCAATAGAATTTGCCAGATGTGAGGTTAACACAGTGGGAGTCAGAGGACTTGCAGGTCTATTCTTTACACCCACCAGTGATTTCCTGAGTGACTCTGAGTAAAGGAGCCTCTCTTTAGCTGCCTGTGATGTGTTCAGCCCCTGATTCTGAAAATCATACACATTTTGTGTTTCCATTTGTGAATTCATATTCCCCGTTCCTTACAGCAAATACTTTTTGCTTTCTTTCTGCTCTTATAAAAATCCAAGGAAAGCCTTGGTATGACCTAAATAAGGGTCCTAAATGCAAGGATCCAACCCTGATAATCCTGCCCTTACCTCAAAGTTGACCCTGGTTTGAGTGCAAGACTGGGTGAGATGTTCCCACAAACATAAAGTCGTCTACATTTGTATTATACAATTTATATATCTTATATATATACAAATTATATAACCTCTATATAGGTTATATAATAAACACAACTTGTTTCTCTAATCTAGTGAGGAAATGTAACAAAGAGCTTCCAAAAAAATCTCATATTGGTTAGGAAAAAAGGGCAGCAGCAACAGGAAGGTTCAATATGCCTGGGTAGCACCAAAGTTCAGATCTGAGACAGCTAGAGCTGGACATCACAGTCTGGAAACAGAATGTTAATTTCTCACACCAGAAAGTTTTGTTTCCTCAAGACACAGCAGTAAGAAAGAAGTAGTAAGTTAGTGGAAAGAATCTAAAGCAGAGAAACCCACTTTGGCCAATGACATTGAAGTTCCTGAGCTATCTACCATTCCCAGTTCCTTGGATCCAAGACCTTCACAGAACCATTTAGGTTGGAAAAGACCTTTAAGGTCCAACCATTAACCAAACACTGTCAATTCCACCACTAAACCACATCACCAAAAGCCACATCTACACAGTTTTTAAATGCCTCCAGTGGCTCCAGCACAATCACTTCCCAGGACAGCCTGTTCCAGTGCTTGTCAACCCTTTTGATGAAGATATTGGTTGGATATTTTCCTAATATCCAACCTAAACCTCACCAGGCACACCTCAAGGCCATTCCCTCTTGTACCATCACCTGTTTTCAGGCAATGGTACAGAACAATAAAGTCTCCATGGGCCTCCTTTTCTCCAGGCTGAACAACCTCAGCTCCCACAGCTGCTCCTCTAAAAACCCTTGCTGCAGACCCTTCACCTTACACATACATATTCCCATTTTTACAGGTATCTTCTTTATTGGATGACTGAGTTGAGACATTGGAAAAAGGCTGCCATTTAAAAGGAACCATGAATCAATACTCTGGAAAGATTAATCTCAAGTGTTTGCTATTAATAATAACAAAAAAAGAAGATAATCTGATCCTGTATTGCTGGATTTTCAAAATTAGAATACAGGAAATTACAGAAACTTAAAAAAAGAAATCTTAAATGAGAAGGTCAGAAAGTATTGGCATTCTAAATCAAACAGTGCCTCATAACCCTAGTTAGCCTTATTCTCTTTCTCCCACATAAGCACAAAGGTGCTTCATTTCTGGCTGCAGACTGGACCTTCTTCACTATTAAAAGGTGACAAAAAGCCACAGATGATCTCCAGAGCACTGCAATACTGACCTAGCTCTCCCATTAGGGGGTCACTTCTTAGGAATGGGCCCTGCAAGTAAAAATCAGCTTGACTACCAACCCAGTACAAGAATTTCAGGGTGACTCATGGAGCCAGACATACTGCTCACTTGGTTTTGTATTAGTGAAAACTTCAAGCTACAAAAAAAAACCCTTTAAGTGACTGGAAATAGTAACAAGAACTTTTAATGGCAGTGTTACATGGAGAAACTCCTGGTTATCCAGTGACCCCTTACTGTACAACCATCTCATTCAGCTGGACACCACTGTTCGTATCTGCCCCTTCATTGTGCATTTCATAAAAGGCAGAAGGGAGGAACAATGAAAAAGAGTGATCAGCCAGAATAATAACCCCTAATATTTATGTGGAGCCTTGCATCCCATTAGGATGTACCTCAGGGATGATAGTGAGACCCATTAGCAAAACACAGATACTCCTGGAGCTAAGAATGTATTCATAAATGGACTGAGAAAGACCAGAGCTTGTTAGAACATCATCAGATCTGTCAGTGAAGAAATTTATGAGGTACACACATGCATTAACAAAAAGAGAGGGTAATCATACCCTGTTTAATGCAAACACAGTCCTCAGCCTGTTGGCTGATTATATCAAGAAGAAGACCCTCAAAATCTAGACACCAAACACTAGTTTGAATTATCCAACACCATTTTTGACTCAAGGTCACTCAGGTTTGATGAGCTCCAGGATCCAAAATATTCAGAACTACATTTTTAATCATATTCTTTCCTTTTTAACTGACTTCTTCATTCCTTTATCACCCTTGAAAAAGCCAACCAACCAACAACAACAAAACAGATTCCATCTACTCTGTGCCCTCCATGCTTTGTGGAGAGTAACAGAACTTCCTCCTGAGCATGCCTACAGCCATCCTTTGGTGAGAAGCCTCCTCCCTCTGATTTTAGCAGAAGGTTTCATCTAAAAGCTGAAACCTCTGTGGCTTACTGTCAAGGTGCTGCATGCTTTGGAGACAAATGGAGAACAATGGAGGCTGCAGCCAGAAGTTCTTCTGACAGTCCTGCTGATTTTTGTTAGTTCCCTGATGGCAAACTTCTTATAGATGTTAACCAGGCAGTGTTCCGTTCTCCTGGCTGTCACAGACATCTTTTATGAAAAGCCCTTTCCTTAGGATTTTTTCCTCCTGAGAAGCTGAGAGGCCTCAGGAACAAAATGTAAACAATGATTATCTGCTGCTGTGGAATGCAACAGGTGCATCTGTGATTGGTCTCATGTTGGTTGTTTCTAATTAATGGCCATTCACAGTCCAGCTGGCTCAGAGAATCTGACCCACAAGCTTTTGTTATCATTCCTTCCTATTCTATTCTTAGCTAACCTTCTGATGAAATCCTTTCTTCTATCCTTTTAGTATAGTTTTAATGTAATATATATCATAAAATAATAAATCAGCCTTCTGAAACATGGAGTCAGATCCTCATCTCTTCCCTCAACCTGAGACCCCTGTGAACACCGTCACACCTGGCTTCCTGTCACCTACAGATTGTCCATCTGAACTAACACCCAGCAGCCAACTCCTGTTTCTTATCCATGGGAAACAAACCCTTTCTTTTCTGGGTCTTGGAAATCCCAGCTGACCTTTAATACCCCAGAACTGTCTCGCTGAATGAGAGCAGCAGAATCCATGCACTTGACCCACTGATACTTTTAACTCACACTGACAAACACACACACACACACACATCCCTGGTCCCACTTAAAATTGTGGAAAGATAGGGCAGAAAACAGACAGAAACACCTCTGAAGGTTTTTTTGTGCTGCTGTGAACTAATACAGCTGCAAATGCGATACTCACATAGCAATACCAAGCCTTGAATGTGAAAACATGAGATCAAACATCTTGAAATTATGGGACTGCTTCCAATATTTACCTATTTTTAGACTTAACAACCTTGGCAACATGTCTTACAAGCATTGCTACCTAGTTTAAAAGGTCCCTTGTTAGGGAGAACCACATTTTAACTGCAGGGAAATGCTGAAATCATTTGGCTGCGGTGAAGCTGCAAGGGTTTTGGGGGAAAAAGGTTTGAAAGCAAATGATTCCTGTCAGGATTGGGTATTTTCCTCCCAAGAATGGGGTTTTATTGTTTTTGTTGTAGCTACATTCCTACTATGAAAGCTTTAGCTTTTTAAAGAAACATTTTTACATTTCATATGTAAAGGAATGTTGCATGAGAAAGGCTAATATACTCAAGTGCGGAATTCCCTATAAGATAGATATTTTAATATATGTATGTCTGTGTGTGCATACATAGTTATGAATTTCACCAGCTCCATTAAAGAATTTTGTAGGGAACGTCAGCAAGAAACAGCCCTGTGTTAGAAAGAGTTAACAGAGCTGAAATTACAGGGCGAATTACAATGGATGAGAAAAGAGCAGTTGGACTCTCTTCACAACATGTGTATGACCACACACATTCAAGACTTTGGGGTGCAAACCCAGTGGGATGAGAGGCTCTTTTCTCATTTTTTAAGCTTTAGCACAGATCAGCTCAGCCTGCAGGCGGTGAGCACCTCCAGAGGCTGCTGTGGGGGCACATCCAAACCCGAGCACATCCAAAGATCCACAGACACTTCCAGAGAGCAGCTGGCAGCCATTTGGTGCAGCTGGTGGCTGAGAAGGACCCCAGAGGAGTCAGGGCTTTGTACCACAGGGCTCCTGGACGTCAAAGCAGCCCTTGGTAGCTGTTCTTGCTGTGCAGGGAGCTCATGGCTAGGCTACACCCTTGTCCAGACCCAGCCAGTCCTGCTCAGGCAGAGCAGTCAGTGCTGTTAGCACTGCTCTTATTAATAATGATAATATTCCCAAGCTGTCAGAGACAGCAGGAAAAGGGAGCTTAAGGCATCCTTGAGAAGACAAGCACACAGCTGGCTGCTGGCAGCAGCAGTGAGCATCAAAGGGCCTGGAGGGGAGCAGGGAGGCAGAGCCATGTGTGAGGGAGGTGCTCTGGGGGCAGGCGCTGTCCCAGAGAGACAGGACAAAGGAAACATCACAGAATGATTCAGAAATACAATCTCAGGGCGGAACAGCAGAGGCAGGGGAGCTGTCAGGAAGTATTGACTTGCACAGAGGAGAGGTTACAAAACTTTTGTGTCAGAAAGGGCACAGAAACTCCTGAGTGAGGCAGGGAGGGGAGCTGCTTAAGACAAGAAAGCAGGCAATGGCCATGAAATTCTCAAAAATTCTTCAATCAGACACAGCTGGGCAGAAACAAGCAAAGTTTCATTATATGCTTATGGGTTAGTCCTGAGATAACATGGAGGTGAACCAGAGAATGCACTGGAGAAACTCTCCTGAGATGCACAGCTAAGATCCGGAGGTGACCTGCACACCTACATCAGAGTCCTGCTGATCTCTGCTGGACCTCTCCTGCCCACACTGAGGGCTGTGCTGGCAATCTGAGTTCACTGGGGGACTGAGAAGATGTTCCTGGGAATATTAACAGGTATCATTAACATTTTTCTTTACCATGAGATTGGAGTTGATTTATCCAGAGGCCTAACACTCACTCCTCTACACCAGCATACACACATATGCAGAATTTTGACCCCTAGGTCCCTTTCCTCCATTGCCCCTAACTCTTCACAGCTTCCAAGTCCCACCAGTCTTTCCACTCTGTCAGAAGCAGCAACCCAGCTCTGCTGGCAAACAACACAAAGAGACTCAGCCCAGCCAAGGCATGCGCTTCTTCACTTTTTATTCTGTACATTTCCACACAAGTCACAATACAGAAAAAGTGTCCAAAAGGAACAGCAACCAGCTCTTTCACTGTATACATATTTCTTCCTTCCCCCAGTTTAAAATCTCCTTAGTTAGCAACACAGTGATCAAGATACTTTGTATAAATAGGAAATGCAAGAAAATCATGGAAGAAAATACTTTCTTACTTTGTTACAAAAAGCTCCCCCTCCTTCTTGTGTTCCCCCTCACTGGTGATTAAATTACCTGTGCCTTGGTTCTCTGTTAAACACATATCCTCCATTCATGGCACTGCAGCCTGCCTGGGGTTCCTTCTGCCAGCTGGCAGCCTCAAGATATTCCAGTGCATTGTGCACAAGGTCAGGTAGCATAAAAGAGCCCTTTGAGATGTTATTACAACTCCTGGAACAGATGTGGGTGCAGATAATAGGATATATACAAAGGCTGGAACTCTGGATGCCCACGAAATGTAGGGTTAAAAATGCTCATTTGTTATTTGAATGCACTGCTCGGTTCAGGGGGTCAAACACATCATGGAATGGTCCAGGTTCTGACCTCAGTCACGTCTTGGTCCACCAGGAGTGAAGCTGGTGCAGAGGAGATCAAAATCTGCCCATTGTCCTTTCTCCACCATCTCCAGGAAGCACCTCTATATATGTATATCTAAATATATATATAGCCTGATGAAACTCAGCCTTTCCATCAAGAGTCTGTTCATCACCATCCCACTCCTTCCTGGCCTTGATGACTCCTTCCTGGCCTTCTTCCCTGTTGCATGAGGCACTTCCAGTTCCCTAAATCTTTGCTAACCCTTGTCCTTTACCAGTTTTCATCTCCCACTTGCCAGGTGGCCAGAGGAGATGTTAATATGAAGGCCAGAGAATCTGTTCCCTCAAATGTTTCTTTCCATTCCCCAGAAACCTTTCACATAAACAAACCAAAGTGGTGATTTCTGGACTCTTAGGCAATATTCTGTCATACCAGCATAATAGCAGAGGGGTGACAGAAAGAGTTATTTCTGAGATGGGCGCTCCCAAGGGGAACATTCTGTGCTCAATGAACTCAATGTGATGGAATAAAGCTGCTCTAAAATTCAGCAAAATACTCTTCTCTGAAGAGAGATACACCACCTGAATGCTTTCATTGATTTGAAATACTACCTGAGTTACAACATTTAATACAAGATAGCTCAAACATGGAAATCAAGCATGAAAAGTGCAAAATAGCTAATTGGAAAATTCTCATTCTCCATCCCTCTTTACTATCTCAACTTGAACCAGTTAAACTAAAAAGCATGGGACAGGGCTGCTCTCACTGTCTGGAGCAAAAAATGGCTCCAGAAGAAGCAGGATGCTATAGAATAACATTACAAGGCACAATGAAAAAAAATTTAAAAGAAACTAAAACCACACCAAAAAAAAAAAAAAAAACCCAAATCACCAAACCAAAAAAACCCAAAACCCATAAAATTCAAAAATAGTTAATATACAGCATATTTTAGGCTTGTAACACAAAACACCTTACCTGTCTGTGTATGGGGAGATGATATTATCCCCATTTTACAGCTAAGAAAACTGAGGCACAGTAAGGCTAAATGATTTACCCAAAAGGACTTAATGGAAGTGGCAGGAATGCAACTCAAAGCCTTGATTTGCTACCTTTGGCCCTATCTCTTCAACCTCAGTACCTCCAGAGAGCATTCTGATAAATTCTGAAAGAAAAGCTTTCCCTGTTCTGTGACACGACCATGTGGCACGCAGTTAAGCTTGTTAACTATCATGAGACAGAAGCATACCATTAAACCAAGTGATTATTTTTTGCATGATCTTCTTTGTTTTGCGGCAAAACAAGAAGTCAGGTCTTGCTGGAAATAAATCCTCACCGAGCTAGTTGTGACAGCCTCATCAACCAAGCTGAGTCTTTACATACATTGCATTTTCATTAGCACAAAACTGCAGGTGATGAGTGTTGGTGTCCATAGGAAAAGCATGTTTTCCCCCATACCACTGTGATTTTTCCCAGTGCAAGGCTGCAAAACCAGAGCTGTTCTAAAAGCTGTGCAGAAGCAAAGCAGCAAGAGCAGTGCCACAAAGGCAGGCCAGTAGCTTGTAGCAAAATATTCTGCTTACTGACTCAGAGAGGACACTGAAACCTCCACGGACTGCCAGAAGGTTTGTGTGGGAGCTGCAGAACACAAGTCCTCAGCTCCATCATTGGCCAGACTTGCAAAAATCTTTCAAAAGCCTCCTGCTTCCAAAAAGCTGTCTGCATCCAAAATAACTGGCACAGGGTTTGCAACACAAAGCAATGTGGGCAGGAGAAAAATAACCTCCATTTCCCACTGTGAAAGCACATTTCACCTTGAGGAGATTTCTACAGAGAAATGTTGGCAGTCATATTCCATTCCGTATTCCTCTCCCCAGTGCACTGCACCCTGGTGGGACAGTGGCCAAGCTCCTAAGTCCATTTTGAAAGGGATTTTAACTCTCGATTAATGGAGTTACAGGACACAGAGCACGTGTTAAACATGGTGTGAGGGCACCCATTACAAAGGGCATCCTCAGGATGATTGCTCTGGGAAGACACAGGCAGGAACTCCTGTCCTGAGGCACCAGGAAGAGAATCAAAAAGAGCCTGGAAGAGCCCTTAAGAAAGCAAGTCAGCTCCTAGAGGCTTGCTGATGTCCATGTGTATTTTACACCCTACCTGGCACTGCTGGGGTGTCAGAATAGGGACCTTCAAAGAGTTGTTACTTTTGCCAGTGAGGTGAGAGCTTGATTCTTCTGCACATGAAGCATCCCCTGCTTCCCCTTTCCCAGCTCTGTGAGGTGCAGCAGCGAGCAAGGGAGAGACAAAGCTCCCAAGAGCTGCTCAGTGCTTTGAAGGCTCAGCCACTTCTTTTCTTCCTTCCCAAAGCTGTTGCATGATCAAAGGAGGCAGATGGAAGAGAATCACTCTGCAGTGACATGTAAAGGGAACGAAAAACCCTGATAAGCCCCTGCCATGTCCCTGTGATTTCTGTGAGCTACATGCTGAGCAGAAAGCTGTACAGTAGCAATGCCAGCCATTTTGCATAGAGGCCAGCACACTCACTTGCCACTTGGAAGCAGCTGCCTCTTCTTGCAAGCAAAAGCACAGAGCAATACAATTGTGTTTGCCCAGGCAAAGACTATTTAACAGGAAAATCACAAAGGAAAGAAGCAGGAGAGTAGACAAAAAAAAAAAAATAAATATAGACGTAAGAATTTTCCTATTGATATTAAAACTAAGTCAGGGAAGGCTGAAATTGAGCCCTCAGGCATGAAAAACCCAAGTCCCTCATACTTCCCATCTGTTTAATCCTGAGATTACAACTTGGGCATTACAACTGCCCTCAGAGGAGCCTTTAGTGCTGCACATCCAGCTCATTCCTGGTACAGAGAATTTCAACATTCCCTGCCCATGTCTGCACATGGTCAGAGGAGATCCAACCATCTGTGACTGGTCAAGCACAAGTGTCCCAAGGGTAACCACATGAGCAGGATTTTGACCTTTCCAGTCAAAAATTAAGGTAGAATGAACTAAGGAAAGAAGAGGTGATGAAAGATTAAAGACTTCAGTACAGAAACTCAAAAAGGGAGGGGAAATGAAGAAAAAGCAAAGAGCACTGAAGGATATTTAAAATTAAATTTAAATAATATTATTTTCTATTTCCTTCCTGTCATTAGCTGCCAGCAAGGTCACTTTTTTCCTTAGCTTTGACAGGAACCTACTTCTCCCCTGTGCCATGCAGATAAGGATTACAAGAGTAGCAAGACCACAGACAACAACCACAACTGCACCCAACTTCTGTTAATACAGGCACATCAACAGACTTTCCATTCATCAACAGACTTCCCATTCTGATAAAGGGGAAAAAAATGTCCCTGGAAAGGGGCTGAAGCAGGGGACATGAGAAGAAAGATAGCAATTAATTCACTTTGTGACCTACAGCAAACATTCATTTTGGTGTGGCATTGCCTCCATCCATTTGGAAGGAAAGCCTCCAGCATGGCTGAGGAGCAGGGAGGGGTGGCCTTGCTCACCTTGGGGCTCACATCTCACTTCACAAAGCCTCAAGTTTGCAAACAGAGGGCTGTTCCCCCTCCAGGCTGTCTGGTGATCTCTACAGGGGCAGGAATACCTCTGCATCTGGGTGACATAAATATTGGACACAGTGAGCACCCACCTCACTATCATAATTAGCTATATCTAATTATGATACATAATGACTCATTACAGCATTGCAACTCCCAATCTAGAAAAGAGCAATGCATGTGGAAGCCAATCTTTAGAATTCCCCATTCCCAGGAGCCAGCTTAATTTGCTTTTCTAATTTTGTCATCTTTCATTTTTTTATGTGAATGTCACGCAGGAAAAGCAGCCCTAGAAAAGTGGGGCTGCTTATTAAAGCCTAATTAGCCAAGTAGAAATCACTCATGTCTGCTGCATCAGACTCAAGAGCTTCTTGAGCTTCTTCTCCACACCTAAAAAACTAAGTGATTTGTAGAGTTCCTAAACAGGATTTGGATTCTGTAGGAACAGAGATTACCTTCTACCTCTTCTTGACCACAGCTTGAGGGAAAGAGTGGAAATTGAAGGTCACCAAGGTAGCTGGAATCAGAAGGGCATTTTTCTCATTAAAATGAAGTGCAACACTAAGAAATGAATTTCATGTGCTAGTAGTTAGGTAATTGCAGCAGCACTTTGGCACTGGATTGCCATAGTGCACACTTCGCTGAGTGCTGGGCTACACATCAAGCAGCCTCCCAGACAGGGACTAATTGAAGAGCCAGGTGTGGCACTTCACCAGCAAAAGGAGGCTGGCGAGAGATGAGGCAATTACATATGTACTATTATATTGCTTAAAGAAATACTGCTTTTTTTCTTCCACTTCAAAATGCTACAGCTTCTATACACTTTGCAAATGAATGCTGAGGCTGTTAAAATATTGCTGAACTCCGAAATAGCATTCCCAAATCGGGATTCTGATTCTAGTAGATAAGAGTGGCAAAATAGAAACAGATTTTTGAAGAAAGGTGATTTTATGCCTTTTTGAGCATTCACCTATCTTTATGTGCCTGTCAAGAGGATTACTGCCTCCTTAGATTCCCCAAATCTCTGGCACATAGGAGATCTAAGAGCATAAGCTGACTGTTTTAACAGGGCTTAGCATCAAATTATTTCCTGAAATATAGATGTGTTAATATTGAAAAAAATGCTTTTGTTGCAAGGCTTCTCCTTGCTCAGATTTTGGAAGTCATGATGCGCTACATCAGAATGAGGAGATTTTTAAATGATCTTCCTGCCTTCCCCACTCTCTGGGTAACTAAATGCACATGTACTGCAAAGGATAGATTGGTTTTTTGTCTCTTGGTTTGGGGTTTTTTTGTTGTTGTTTTTTTTTTTTAAATCAGTCAGGGAAACAAGAAACTGCAGCTGAGACTGGAATGTGGCACCTTATAAATAAGGCAGGAGACAAGATGCACTCTGATGGCTGAATACAGTAAGGTTATTCAGCTCCAAGCCTGCCTAATCACTGAAGTCAAATGTAATGAATTTACTGGTGTGATCAGGGCCCCGGGGAGGGAATTTTCCCCTTTTGCACAAATGGCTCCATACGTGGGCCAGGAAATTCCTTGGCCAAGGTAGGGGGTGTTGCTGCAGTGCACATTTATAGGGGATGGGAGAACACCACCCTCTGTGGGCACCACCACGGGCAGCAGTGCTGGGAACAGCCAGGGAGGGGAAACCCTGAGCTCTGGTACCTGCAGGGGATCTCACTCCAGAGAAGTCCAAAGCCATGGCAGAACCTGCACTAAAAGCAGCCATGGTCACTTGCCATGGCCACCTGGAGTAGCTTGCAGAGCATCACTGAGCTGCTGTTGCAATCAGCAGATTTTGGCAGGCAGATCACGGAATTTAAGGCTGCTAAAAAAAAAAAATAGTTGTTAAGAAAGGAAAATGAGATGATGAGTACCACAATGAGCACTCTAATACTGTTTCCTACAGCTTCACATGCATCCAGAAAGGCACAGGAATATAAGCTGTTTCCAGGACAGCTGAAATGTCCAAATATAGTCACATTGGATGTTTTAGACTAATTAAGAAGTTAATAACCCCGTGTCATTTTGGCTCAGACTCACTGAGAAAAATAAAAAGAGGAAACATTATCTTATGAATGGAAAAGAATAGGTAAAATGGAGGTCAAAATGTTACTTTTAGCAATCTTAAAAACAAGTCTTATAAAATACCTCTCTATAGATATTAGTTTGGTGCAAAAAAAGCAAAAAGTGGGAGAAGCCAAATGACACACCTCAAATGGATCAGCACAAGGAACTTCTTTTTTCCTATAGTACAAACAGTACAAGGACAGAATTTCCTTGGAGTTTTTTCAAGGCATTCAAATTTCCAGCATGCCCATACATTTCTTGAGTACTATTAAACTCCCAGAAAACTTGAGGCTACCAATGTATCTTGCCCATTTCATACCCCAGAGACAGATCATGTCATACTTTTGTCATCCTGGAAGGGTCAACACATAAACAAGTCCCACAGAAGGCATCTAGGATGGCTGAAAGGGAAACAGCCACCTTCTAGATGAATTTGTGTTAGAAAATTTCACTACCATATGTTTCACAGCAAAGACAAAGACAGAAATGAGCCAAAGAGCCATGAAATATTACTGAAACAAACCTCCCACAGCCACACCACCAGAAAAACCATGTGCCCCATCTATTCTTACACAACAGCACCAGCTCAGCAAATACACCTGGGAAGATCAGTGGCAACAAAACATTAATTTTGTACTATTTTCTTTGTCTCTGGTCCCTCTGTATGACAGTCCTCATGCAGCAGGGGACATCTTGTGTAGACTGAATCTAGGCTAGAGCACCATGAGTTGGGACTGAGCAATTCTACTGCTGCTGGGGAAAAACAAGAGTGAAAACACCTTGGTTTTCAGTAAAAACACCTACAGACATCTTAAAGTGCTAAAACACAGACAAGCAAGACACCACATGAAATGGTGAAAGATCCACTGGAGTCTGACACCAGTTTTGTAACAGGCAAAATTTGCCTTGAACCCCTGTTTTACATAAGCAAAAACTCAGCCTCACAGCATTGAGGGATGCCCAGAGAAGTTGTGGATGAACCCATCCCTGGAAGTGTTCAAGGTCAGCTTAGATGGAGCTCTGAGCAGCCTGGTCTAGTGCAAGGTGTCCCTGCCCATTGCCTTTCTATGCTATAATAAGTAAAAAATGTATGACATCATCATGTCTGGAATAACACAAAAAAGGTACCTCTAGCATTGAAACATGAAATAATAAGAGTAATTGAATTAAATTACAAAATTAAGTTTATTTTATCAACATTAGAAATACTTTCTTGCCCTCCATTTAGCTCCAAAATGAGATGGTAAAACCAGTACAAGGGAACAATTCGGGAGCTCCACATTCCTACTGAAAAAGGTTCCCTTTAATAACAAATTAAAATGGAAAATGACATTTTGTCAATCCAGCAATCTCAGTAGCTGAGCATCCCTAAGGGCTTTGTCATTCAAATGACACAATTTCAAGTGTGTTTGCATGTGTATGTATGCACCTATATACATGCATACTGATGTTTATAAATATACATATATATTTAGTAATATACACACATTAACAGCCACTGAACAGATGCTTTAGTTAATTGAAATGCTTTACATGTAATTTAAGTGGACTCCCAGCTGCACACTGGAATTTGGGCCCTGCCCAGTGCAGGCACAGCTGTACTGTACTAACCTAGACCCCAAGTGCTCCAGAGATTCAATACAAATGTGTTACCTTTACTGCAGAGCCTGCTGCTTCTGGTAATGCCACCACACCTGAAAAGGGTAAGGAACAGTCCTGGTCCCAAACTGCCCTCAGTGAACCAACTTCTGATATTCCTTGCCACACATGAATCATTATGGAAAACAACAGATGTGCTGTTACCTGCAGATACCAAACATCAGCAGTACCTAGTGCATCACATGTGCAGTGCTTCAGGACACATTGAACATCACAGGCACCACATCCAGCCCATTCCTGCCCTACCTCCAGTGCTGGGGGCTGTTTTATCACACAGCACAGGCAGCTCTCCAGAGACACAACAGCTCACTCTGATCGTACCACTGTACTCCAGCTTTCAGTGAGAAAGGCAAGCCACGCTCTCTTGCGTGCTCTGAGCTCCTCTGGGCAGTCCAAATGGCACAAAATTGCTCAGGAAATCTGCCCATCCTGACCAGCTGCTCCAGAGCCAGCCACAGCTGCAGGCACCTCCTGGGCACAGGGATGAGCTGACAAGGGGAGGACAACTGAGGACAGAGGGACCAGAAGCAGCTCCCTTATCATAACCCACATCCAACCTCTGGAGGCTACCTGTGATGAAAGCAAGCCGCTTCATGGGACTAAAGGATCAGGGAGCTCTCCCAGGCTCAGTGACCATTCTCAGCTTGGCCTCAGCACAGGACAGAGCCAAGCTCCTGTGCTATTGAAAATTCCTCCATTTCTCAGACCAGTAGGCAAACCAAAATATTAAAGTGATGATAACATCATTCTTGTTTTCATCAAATATATAGAAATATTACATTAATGTATTTTCTCACAGCTGGGAAATGATGCAAGGCCTACCATGAAACCACAGTGTGAGGATCTTTCCTTGTGGAAATATCACATACACCAAAACTATATTCTGAGTTTTTATTTTAACAGTTGCCAAATTCTGTTCTAATATATACACATACTTACTTTCTCCACAAGCCCCTGGATAATTATCAAGGGAAGTAATTTGGCTTTCATATTTTATTTTTTAAATGAGAAAGGTAAAGACAGAAAATAAGACAAAATACATTTCATGTCGCCATTGATCTATAGATTACAAATATATATAGTTTCCTTCCAGAGGAAGAAATACTAAAGAAATATTTTGCCCATATCAAATGAACTTTTGAAAACAGGAAAAAAAATTAAAATATATTATTTAGCTCCCCCCCTCCCTACCACAACAATCACTCGTGCTTAAAAAAAAAATTGCTTTCATTTGATTTTTCTCCACTTCTACCAAAGAAGAAAAACATATCTGAATAATGACCTGAGTTATTTTCATGGTTTCCAAATGTATGTAACCCCAATGATCATCATTTATCAGAGAGGTACCCCTAGCAAGGGATGTGAAAACAAACAGTTGTGGATCTTTCAAATAGAATAACAAAGCAAAATTCAAAAATGTATTGCAAGAGTTATGCCAAAAGTCAGCCATGAGCATCTTCATGGGCACTGGTCTGACAAAGTAGAAGTGGAAGCTCTGCTATATTATCAACTGAGATATCTGTAGCAATTGGAAACCCAACAATGAAACATTTTATTTATGCCTGTGTATTTGTTTGCTTTCTCTTCTTTTATGGTTGTAAGACAGAGAACAGATGAGTACAGAAGACACAGCTGGCCTTTACAGCAGCTAAGCTTTACATTTCAAACCTATTGTGGGTAACAAGGCAAAGAGCTGCTGCTTGTCTTTCTCCAGGGACAGACTCCCCAAAACTTGGCTCCCTTGAAGAATCAGACAGTTTACAGATTCAGCCAAAGGAGGTTTTGCCATTCCCAATGTGACCAGGCCAGTGCCCATGTGTTTGTTGGCAGCAGCGAGCCCAGGCTGGCTGCTGATGTTCCAGGTCTCCTTCCTCCCCCATGGCTGTGATGCAAAGGGGACTGGGTCTGTCACTGAGTCCATCAGAATTCCATCAGCTTTGCACAAATCTCTGCCCAGTGTAAAACCCAACTTTTCAGAAGTAAAGAACTGAAGAACCTATCAACTTCTAGGCAGGCCTGAAACCTGAGAAGAGCTGGGTCAGCCATTACAGGCAAAAAAGTGATATGAGAAACCTTCCTGGTGACTTTCTCCTCTGACATTCAGCATGGTACATCCCATAGAGCTCCTTTCCATACAAATGCCTGTCTTGTGAGGATACCATAACCCAGCATGCCCAGCAATGATGAGCTTGGGTTTTGTCACTGCTGTAAGCATGACTGTGCCCAAACCCTGGGAAACAAGGCAATAAGCAACATCCCCTCCAAAAGCAAGAAAACTCTGTGGGGGCTGAGTACTGACAACACAGCTTCTGAGAGGATGGCAGGGGAGGGAATGTAGCTGGTAAAAACACTGGATATTTCTTAAGGGCATCCAGAGCTCCTCAAACATTTTGCTACTGCCTGACCATTTGTGAAGACAACACAGAGATAACAGGTAATATTTAACTGATGAGAAGTGAGGGGAACAGGAGAATAAAAGCAATGCAGGAAACTGTAAGGATGGAGGACAGCCTGGTTGGGTGGCTTAATGTACCAGTTCATTTGGATTTTGTTCCCCTACATCCTCTTTACTCTTTCCTTTTTTTCTTTTTTTTTTTAATAAATTATACAGATGAACATGGGAGAAGTTCATGCTACTTGCTGTAAGCAATAAAGGTAAATTTTCACGGCCTATGGATTCCACAGACCTTTCAGCGTCCCACCTCATCCATCATGGGCTAACTTATGGAACATAAACGTTCCCAGCAAGACTCAGTAGCCCTTAGAAACTGGTGGCATGTCCTCAGGTATTTTCCTCGAGAGTGAGAGACACGTGGGTTCCATCAGTTTCTTCCTCACACGAGGCCTGAGTAGTGCCTCAGGTGCAGTCTCGAGATTTCCAGGGATCCTTTGGGACATTTTCAGACATCAGACTGCTGTCTCCAGGTCCTCGTGGGAAACCATTTGATAGTTTTGTCGACTCTCCAGGTAGGAGGCCAGATCTGGATCACCAGCTTGCTGAGCCCTGTCACGAGGGGTCTTACCCTGTAATGAGAAACATGAAGAGAAGTTCTTGTGCTAACACATTGAGAACAACAGATGATTTCTAGACAGAAGCCAATTAACGAGTCAGAAGCCTGTCACGGATATATTTTATGAAAATCCTTTTGTTAGGATCATTTCTTCTGAAAAGCTGAGAGGCCTCAGAAACAAAATGTAAACAAAAACTATCTGCTGCTGTGGAATGCAACAGGTGCATCTTTGATTGGTCTCATGTGGTTGTTTTTAATTAATGGCCAATCACAGTCCAGCTGTCTCAGACTCTCTGGTCAGTCACAAGATTTTATTATCATTCCATTCTTCCTCCTTGCAGGCCTTCTGATAAAATCCTTTCTTCTATTCTTTTAGTATAGTTTTAATATATCATTTTCTTTTAATATAATATATATTATAAGATTATAAATCAGCCTTCTGAAGCATGGAGTCAAGATTCTCGTCTTTCCCTTGTCGGGATTTCCTGCAAATTCCACAAGAAGCCACTTGACTGGATTTCTTCTGTTTCAGAAAGCTTTTTGCAATGTGCAATTCTGCCATCTGAACAAGAGATGATAGAATCATAGATGGCCTCTCTTCCCATTATAGGCAACCTCATAGAGCCCAAGAAGGCAGAAATTGGTTTTGATTGCCCAGCTGCAGCAAAGGTGCTTCTAACTCTGGAGTGCAGAGAGCCAATCACTCTCAGCTGCTGACAGGGTGCTTGTGCTCAGAAACTCCAGAGAGACAGCTTCTGGACCGTGTTCCTAAGCAATCAGATTGTTGTAATGACAGAATAGTCCTTGGATTTCATTTTTCCCAGATTTCTTTCTCAGTCAACCTTACACCAAGAGAGTGCTGTAGTTAGTGTCACAACAGTGAGCACAGGGGCAAGCCAAGGCAAGAGAAAATAGTTAGCAATCCTCACAAAGCAAGCCAGCCACAATAACCAAGCCCCACAGATGCGGTGCAGTCAGAAACCAAGGCTCCTGCAGGTGTTCCTTGCCCACAGGCCTCTCTTTTGACCACACAGGAGGACACTGTTGTGCCATGGGGATGTCTCATTCACACCCACTGCACCAAACAGTTTGAGGCCAGGCTCTCACTGTGCTGACAATGACCCATGTTGGGGACTGAACTGAAGTCTCTTGTGTTTGTTTAAATCAATACAGTTTTCTCTGTAAAAATAGCTTGCTTCAAAGGAGCAACACACAAGGCTGGGGCTCCTTGTGTGAGCCTTGGCACACACAAAGAAGCCTCAGCCACACAAGCAGCAGGGAGGATGCTGCAGGGTCTCGCTCAGCACAGGGGCTGGTGGGGGCTGATGGAGCTGCCTTACCTTGGAGTCTGTCTTTCTCAGAGAGGCTCCTGCATCCACCAGGAGCTGGCAGACGGCGCGGTGGCGCTGGCAGGCTGCCTTGTGTAGTGCTGTCTCCCCCCTAGACCAAAGCACAGAAAGCAACCGTGAGACACAGCACAGCAATGCACATTTAGGAAGCATGAGGAGCAGAGCATGGACACAGCAGGATGCTGCATTTCTGTCAGGTTCCCTCTTGCTGGCAGAGGAGGGCCTGTGCACTCTCTCCCTTAGCATCTACATCCTTTGACTCAGAAGGAAAGCCTGCAATGCACAAATAGCAGACAAAGAACTTCTGAGGGATGGGGAAGAAACATTGACAGACTTTATGTATTCAGAGGGCTGAATGTCACATTCCCATGCAACTACCAGCTCTGTTAACTGCTGCAAAGGCAAGCTAGCCACCTTCCTATTTCACAGCAGGCAAAACAGCAACAGGGTTTGTTTCTTCCTGCAATTTCTTTCCTCAACCTCATTCTTGGAGCCATCCTAGAAAAATCCTACCCATCAAAGCTATGACTGGTGCACTTGCTGCCCCAGTTCTAATGCCCCGCTGTCTTGGATATATGGGAGCAAGAACTCTCATGTTCTTCCACCATTGGACTGCTGAGCTACTGGGGAAGATTAAATACATGCTTTCCAGAAGAGAAGACTGTGTGGTGGGAGCACATTTGTTGCAAAGCTTCTCACTCTGACTGGAGCTAAGTCTGGCAGGATTCTAGAACTGACTAAAACTAACTTCCTCTTTACTGAGAGTAAAGAAATCTATCTAGATTTGCCTATGAAGAGATGAAAGCATGCTTTGAGTGGGTTGAAAAGGAGTCCTTAATGCCAGTATCCAACAAGTAGGGCCATTACATAACCTGTGAAATAACAAATTACAAGAAATACATGTAGCAGGACAAATCTTGCACCTACCTACACAGAGTGCATAAAGGAATCTCAGCCCCCATCTATGACAGGGGATGCTGAAATATTAAGAGGCAACTTTTTAATCAATATGCCCTTGCTGCATCAGAGCTAGTATCAGTATAGGATACCATTCTATTTCCCCCTGAAGACCAGAAGACAAATTCATACTGCCAGTTACAGCTTGAACCTTCCCTTTCCAAGGGTTAGAGGTAAAGGAACCTCTGTAAAGGGAAGCCCTCATAGCTGTGCTCACTGACACTTGATGGGGTTGTGCTAGGATGGATGAAAAGGACCAGTCCATCCAGTCCCTGCCACCTCTGGGCTTCACTCATGCCCCTTGTGCAAAAGGTGTTCTCTGTTAGCAGGGGAGGGCACTGTGGGATGAGAAATGGTAGGCTTGATCCCTAGGAAAAAGACTGGGTTTATTTTACATGTATTACACATATTTTCCAGGATTATTCATGCTTTCCTCACATACTTTCATGAAACTTTGATTATACAAGGTGTAAAAAATTGGGAATTGGAAAGGAAAGTAATTTTTTGGGGTTGGTTTTATTTTTTTTTTTTTAATAAGAAGGGAGCTGATTGATGTTTTAACTGCTTGATGGAAACCTTCAACCGCACAAGTCCTGGCCACTTAGGAGAGCTAAGACAGAGCACCCTGGATGAATCAAGAAGGGACTGAAAAAAAAAACGTGTAGAGCAAGAAAAGTAATTTCCTGACTCTTTGAATTTACTCTTCAGGTTGGTCCCTTAGTAGCTGGAGGCCAGCAATATCAAAACACAAGGCAGGGCTTCTATTCCTCTAGAAAGATTAAGGAAGCATGGGAAGCAATAGGGAAAAAATCCTCTGAAAATCCAATGAAGGTTTGTTTTAGGCAAGAAAGCCAAATATGACATGGTCAATGTGTGGTTTTTAAGGGGCCTTGTTTCTTTGGTTGGTTTTGAAGGGTTGTGCCAGAGTTGTGCCATTTTACAAGCTTTTTCCTTTTTAACAGTTTGCACTTAAAAACCAAGAGTCTGCTAGTTTAACACACATAACATGAAGGAAAGAGTAGGCTGTACTTACGTTTCACTGTCTGTCATGTCCAGCAATTCAGATGGACCTGCAAAAGATAGTCAGGTATGTCATAAAACATTTGTCTGCATGACTAAAAAAATATGTCTACTAGGAGAAATTCCCAGTAAAAATATATAAAAGAAGCCAAGTGAAAGTTCAACCTGCACAAATATATCAAACTTCAATGTAACATTTGCTTGTGTAAGCCCTTGCACTAATAAAATTCTGGATGCACGGTTGCTGCTGGAGTGTCAGCAACAGGGAGTAGCAGCCTCTAAATTATACTGAGAATGAATATTCATGGAGTTTATTTTCTCACTCTTCACCTTGCTCAATTAAGTGGTTCACATAAGTACAGTATATTGAAAATGCTGATATACTGGAAACCCTGATATATTGCAAGTTAAAATCCATTGTTGGTATTAGAGGGAAAATGTCATTAGGAAGTTGAAATTAGCCAAATTCCATCCTGAATGACATCCCTGTGCTGCTCCATTTAATAGTGTTATACAAAATGTAGATCAGGGTGGAATATTCCCAGCAGTCTTTATATTGATATGCAAATCCTGTACTCTACTGGTTAGCAATGATCAGGAAAGTAAGATTAAGAAAAACAGAAAAGATTTTTGTTAAATGGGAAAAAAATAATACATTTAGGTTAATGTCCTTTTGTCCTTGATATTCACTACAGGCAGATATTTATAGAGGCAAATTCCATCGCTGAATTATAGTGATATGGAAAGGCTAGGATCTGGATATCACTTGGAAAAAACAACTTTTCCTTTGCAGTCTGTCATAGTATTCTGCTCTCCACTGCTCTGGAGTGCAGTGTTAGATGGTGTAGGGTAGTTAGCAAGGGAAACAGGAAAACTTTACAAGACTTTTCCTTCCTGCGCATGAGTATTTCTCTCCAGCACACTGAGACTTTGAAATTCAAGAATCCTCAAGAGCTTACAGCAAATCTCACCTGAAACTGAGGAATTTCACACTACTTGCTTGCAAAGGCCTACACACAACCTCTCAACGCTCCTTTTACTCTGAGGGTGTGTCAAAATGGATCAGAGCAGCCTATCTTTACCTCACTGCTTGAACAATGTACACATGGAGCTCCTGAGATGCAGGCAGCTCCTTCATTTCATCTTCTGCCATCATGAGAAAGGGTGTTCTTAGTCCTCAGTGCACAGGTCATTGTGTAACACTGCATACTTGCCATGACAGCTCTCCAAACCCAGTAGCCACTGTAAATTATTTAATGAAGCCTGACTCTACCACCACACATCCTCATCTCCACACTTGGCAGTTGTGTGTTCACTCCTGACTATCAAAAAGAAGAATAAGTCACTACCCCTGAGCTCCCAGGACCACAAAGGATAAAGGGGGATAAGCAGAGCCTCTTGTTGAGAGGAAAAAAAGATAATGCCAGAGAAACTAAAAAGACAATTAAAGAAATACACATGAAGAAAAGGAGTCCTTTACATTTCCTAGGAGAAAATCTTGTTCTTTCAAAAATAAAGGTAATTCCCCATAGCTTCCAGCAATGCCACATCTCAGTGATAGGTAAGCAGGAATGGCTTGCAATGTGTTAGAGAAGACACTGCCATTTATTATTTCTGCTCATGGCTGGAGCAAGGAAGGTTGTATGGCCAAGGTGGAACAGGGTGACAGGTCTGGCTTTATGGGACATAACGGTACTTGCCCAGGTAAGCTGAAGAAGCTGTTGAAAGGTAAGTAAAGGTAGTAAAATAGAGAGTATTCAGAAGAATATGACCTGAGAGGGAGAAGAAAACTGGGGCAGAGTGGGTCTGGAGATAAGCCAAGGGTAAAGGAAAACTGTTGTGAAGCAGGAAGCTATAGCAGGGCTAGGACAGAGGAGCTCAGTGCTGAGTCTGTGAGTACAGCCCCGAGGAGACGACAAGTACAGCTCCCCTGAGTGCAAAGGGTGCTCTCCTGGATACTGTCCCAAATTCAGCATTTCATGGGAGAGCCCTGACTCCATCTGAGTTGTACTGGGGTTAATAATTAGCTGCACAACATGGTACCAGAATTCTTTAATTTCATTCTCTCTGGCCTGTCCCTGCAGCGCAATGTCCCAACTCACAGCCTGAGCGGTGCCCTTTACTTCTTTATTTTATTTTCACTTGTGCTTCTCTTAAACCATCTCACGCCCTCCTCCTAATTCCCTTTCCCCTCTTTTTTGGACCTCATTTTTATATCAGTCTCCCTGGCGCTGCCAACCGACCATTCCAAATCCCCCTCTGCCCGGGGACAAAAGCTGCACAGATGTGGGAAGGGCTGGCACTGGGAAAGCTAAGGCACTGTCATCCTGACCCAGCAGGGAGGCGGCTGTTTCACTCTGGGACAAGAGGCACAGAAAGAAAAGGGGACCAAGGCACGGAGAGAAAAGAGGACAAAATAACCCAATAGAAATCCGGAAGGGAAATGCATGAGTGAGATTTCTATCAAGGAAAACAGCAGGGGGGAAATAAAAACAAAAGATAGAAATGTGTGGAGAGGTGGAGGGAGGAAAAAAAAAAGAGAGAGAAAGGGGAAAAAGAGACTGGGGGGCTGAAGAATGGCAGGATGGGGATGGGGGACGGGGTGGGGGGAGATATTCACTTCAAAAGAGCTGAAAAGCATGACGCACCGAGGGGAAGCCCAGCTGAGATCACTCTCTTTCCTCAACATTGCCCGTAGACTGTCTGTGTAGAATTATTAACTTTTTTCCTTCTCTCCTTTTGCCCTCTTTCTCTCCACCAAAGCCCTTCTCCAGTTTCTCAGAAGGCAAAGCAGCCTGGGCTGGGTATGGGAGGAGGGAAGGCAAGGAGACTCAAAAGCAGCTGCTCCTTCACTGAGCTCACTGCAATAAAAAAAAACCCCAACACTTTAAGTGACCATATTTCAGAGGCATTTCCAAAATATACAGCTCCACACATTCTTGAAAGGCCTCTGAGCCCACAGCTTAGCCCTCTCCAATGGATGTGGTTACAGCTACCCACAGGAGACCCACGGATATTAACCCCTGCCAGTCCTGTGTGCTGTCAGTCCTTCACAGAACCAGAGAAGAAGGGTATTTACTCTAAGCAGTAATCATCAACATTTCTGGATGTTTATCTGTCAAAACCCTCTTTGTTTAATAACCTGATTGAGGTTATTATCTGGGGGACAAAACTGGATGTGGCTCCTTACTTCCAAAGTAGGACTACTTGTAAAATAACAGTAAACTGGAAATTTAGAAGTATTTCTAGTCTTTCCCCAACATCATTCTTTTTTTTTTTACCTGATGAGAAAATTAACAGTGGTCTTTTCTTCTAGTGTCTTTTAGCTCAGAATTTCCACTGTAACATAGAGGTTACAGTGGAAACAGGTTATGGGAGCATTCCTTCCTACATGTCTGTCAGCCACATTACCCTATAATTTGGTACACTTGAAATTAAAATAGGCTATGTTGTACCTCGTGCTTTCCAGAAAAACTAAACTGTCTTCTGCTTAGGCCCCTCATAAATGACCACTACCCTAAAAACATTCTGCAAATCCAGACATACCAAGTGTCATGCAAACTCACTCTCATTCAGTGTTGGTTTCTGATGACTATTTAAACTTTGTCCCCAACACCCACCTCTGTCACAGCAAAATTTCCTTTCCCAAAGCCTTCCAAGGAACTTCTGAATCTGGCCAGGATGCAAATCCAGAATCACTATGTCTCTTAGCTCTGGACTTTGCAATGCTAAGATTAATGAAAGCATCATCTTTTTTTTAATCAGGAGATGCTTTCTAGTGAAGCAAGGACATTGAGGTTTGAGGACACAGAAATGCTAAGGATGGGATGTCCTACATACTGTCTGTTGCAGCAGAAGTTCCCACCACAACCTCCTAAGGCAACTGTAAACATCTTTCCTCTCTTCTGTTTAAAATCAAAATACCATAGATGAACTTTACAATTCTTGCTTGTCTTTTGAATGTCTAGAGAAGATAAAGACAAGGCAAATGGAATTATTTGTATAATGTTTATAAATTAAAAATTTTCACAGCTGCCAGATAAAGACTCCAATCCAAGTTTGACACCAAATACAGATGGTTTAGGAGGCCCCTTTGCTAACAGAGGTTCTCAAGTCTTCCTTAATTCTGCTTATGTTAAGCAAGTAGACAGTCAACTCTTCTCTAATGTACAGGCATTAGGATGCAATGCAGTTGCTGACCGCAGCATTAAAAAGCTGTGGTTGTGATACTTACTGAGTTTGGCCCTCAGTTTCCAGCTAAGCATTTCTTACCTCAGCTACAGACAAGTTTTTAAAGCTGACTCTTCTAATAAAAGTGAAACACTTCTGTTTTAGGTGAGCAATCTTGAATGAGTGATAGATCTCTGTCTATGTATCTGCCCTTCCTGCACAGGGGATAGAAACTGTTTACTGCGCTGGAGCAGCAGCCAGCACAGCTCTTCCTGCAGCAGCAAGCTGCTGTTTTCCTGACACCTACTACACTGGTGCTTCAGCTGCTATTCCAGCCTTGTGCTGGGCCACTGTGAATTATCTGGCAGCACTGCACAGCAGTCCCCCTGTGTGACTCATCCCTGCTATTTCTAATTTAAGATAGGTTATTTTCCTCCCCTTAACATCTGAAATCCTTCTGATCATGAGCACAGAATAACCTTTCCTATAAATGTGCCCTGCATGTTTGTGGAATAGGCCATCTCCATAAAGGACAGCTTTAGCCCCACTACACCATTTTCCTTCTTTTATAATTCTAGTTCTATGTGTGCCACTCCTGTACTGCATTGGATTCATCCCGCTGTTTTTCAAACCAGAAAGGTAAAGTTCCTGGAGCAGTGGGTTTTGTCTTCTTTTGTTGCAGTTGTTTTTTAAGAGATATTCAGAAGATCTTTCCCTGTGTGGTTAAGAATAGACTTTCTTTGCTGTGTGATTGAGGATATTTTACAGTAGAACTTCTATAATCATTCACTATCCTCAGCCGTGTATTGGGAAGCAGACAAACTCCAGAGGAAGTGTGACTGGGCAGAGGTAATTGCCAGAACAGAAGACTCATTTTTATGAAATTTTTATGGGTGGATATTGGCAGAAACAAGAAGCTCCACGCAGGGAAACCCTTAGATATTAGTAGCATTGGATCAGGTCATGTACAGTAATTAATGCTGAGAAGATGCCAAATACCAGAGAATGCAAAGAAAAACAAGGGCATTATGATGATGATGATTCAGCAAGAGAGCTCGTTTGTGGCTGAGAAGTGCCCAGAGTAGAAATGAGTTTCATTAATTGCTTGGTGGGAGAAGAGAGGAGGCCTCTATTAGATTGTGCATTGTCCCATGCACTCCCTGATCCCCAGAGAATGTTAAACAAACAATGCATTTGGAGAAGCCCAGAGGACATATGTCTGGAAAGCTGCAAAAGCCTCCTGCCGTCCTTGGGGATAAAGAAGGGAGAGAGGAACCGAGCTGACATTTGCTCAACCTTCTGATTTGTCTTTGTCTAACAGTCCGTAATCCCTCACATTTCTCTATTTACTTCCAAAATTCCCATGGATTCCCTGCTTACATTCTTATCAGTTTAAATTATCTCACTTTAAATATTCATCAAAGTAACTGGGCCAGACTGTCACTAAGCTAAACTTTATGTGTCTAATAAAAATCCTAAAGAGGCATTGATGAATTTGCACAGGTCGTGTGTAGTGTGAGAAGAGACCAAGGGCAGTAAGAAAATAAAGCAAAATTATGCCTGTCTACAGAATTCAGTGGCACATGTGTGCACTGTGACTAATGCAACAATCCAGAGCAGTAAATAGAAGGTAGAGTCAGCACTGGTAAGGTTTGCTAGAACTGGTGAGAAAACCAATCATTATTTGGATACAAGGCCAGCTGCACTGCCCTATCCATGTGTAGGTATCTATACATAAAGGAGTAAAATAACAATTCAGCCCCTCTCAGTCAGATTTTTGGGGCATGGTTCAGTAGTCCACACACAGATATTTTGTGCTGTTTGATATACCTATGGGCAAGCCTTGGGATGCACTTGGAATGAGAGAGATGCTTGCTTGGGCTTTGGTTGTCAGTGCAGGTCAGGCCTCCTCTGAGCCTTGTGTGCTCTTGTAGACCCAAGCAAATGTCCTGGATATCCAAGGGCAAATGACATTAGACATTTATGTTTATGTAAATGAATAAAGTGCACAGGTAACTGTTCCTGAATCACTTTCTCCAATGACTACCTTGACTAAGGTGTCCTTTGAGTTAGTCATGGCAGAAGCCTGCTGCTATTAAGGATTCCCTCCTCACTTCCATCTGCCACCAAAAGTGCCTCTGCCACACCAGAGCAAATGAACTAAGTCACAGATTGCTGTTGACAGTACAGGAACTTGTACCTATAGAGTACCTGACACCTATATGTTAATAACTAACTTACGGGTCAAGAGTGAAGAGATGCATTGTTGCCTCTTTCTTTCTTAGGAGTTGTGCTTTTTTCTTCTCTCTGTACAATTTGTGCAATACCTTGGAGCAACAGCTAACACTTATTCTAATTACCAGAGACAGTCTCTGTGTTCACACTTGCACTGCTGCTGAAATAATGTAGCTGATTTTGACATCCAGAAGCCAAAATAGCCATTGATATTTTGAAGTGGGGTCAGAGAAGAGTTCAGACTAGAAAACTTTTCCTACAGTGAAGGAGGATGATAACTGTGACTTCAGCTCTATGTGCAGAGCAGTGACTGTTTTACTGTGCCACTCTCCAGCAGTGAGGGAACAAGGTTACAGTGGTTCAACAGGCAGAAGCTCCTAAATGTGACTGCCTCAGACACAAAAAGGATTGCTGCATAGCCTCTAATCTACTGACAAAGGTAAGAAGAGAGAAAAGGAAAAAAGGGCAATAGCATGATCACAGTCCATAAATACAAAATGGACATCATAAGTTTTTGCTGTTGGGTGGTCTTGAATCTAACAGACATAACATTCTAAGGCTGGAATGGAAGCTAGATGAATTTGTCTAGATGTAAGGAAGCAGATTCCTGACCAGTGTGTTACTAAATGCTGAAATAATAACAATGGTTCTATGGGCTCTTTGTCACTGTAAATGTTTCATAGAGATTAGATGCTTTCTACAACATATGCTCTAATTGAAAAGCAATTCAGAGGATCCTTGTGCCAGAGGTTTTAACTAAAGCTTCACACTGCCTCTTCACAGCTGATGCAAACATGGAAACACCACCCTCCTCAAAAGTGATTCCAATTCTTCTTTTCACACTTTGCGTGGAGCCATCACTCTCATTGCTACCCCATTCCCAGCCTCCTGCTCACACAGGCTGCAGGTGGACATTGCACTGAGGGACACCACAGATAAGTGAGGCCACCTGCAGCAGCCCTGTGTGGTTTTGCCTGAGTGACACTTGGCTGAGCTACAGCTCTCTGTGGGTCTGCCCCTGGGACTCACCATGCTCCAGGATGTATTTCACAATCTCACCATTCCCAGTCTTGGCAGCGTGGTGCAATAAGGAGCAGTGATCAGGTCCTTGGATTAACAAATTGGCTCCTTTTTTACAACATTCTATGAACTAGAAGGAAAAAATATAAAAAAAGAGAAAAAAAACATACAGAAGGATAAGATGGGAGGAGGAGAAAAACAAATATGTAAGTTCTTTACTGCTTCTCATTGTAAGTTAGTATAAAATAGAATAGAATAAAATAAAACATTAATTTAAAGCCAGCTTTTAGGCCCTGATATAAAACATCTGAAACCAGAAGTATTGACAATTATATGTGTTAAGGAGAACAGTCCGTATTTCCTAAACAATGAGACATTGCTACTCTACTGGTGATGATTTATTGCTTGCTAGGAATGCTTGCAAACCACATCTGGTAACACTGTTGGGATATATTAAAATATATGTATTTGATAAAATGTTCTGGCTTCTTTGCTGAAGACTCACATTTTTCCTCAGCACAGGAGTCAAATATTTTCTGACTAAATCAGGAAACTCCAATTCAAAATTCTACAAGGAGATTAGGTGACTGTCATGGACCTCCCTTGTCACAGTGCCCCCCGTTCAGCGCTGGCCAAAGACGGAGCAATACATGGGGTAAGAATAAGAGAAAACAGCAACCAGGCATGTCTCAGAAATGCTGCAAAATTTGGGGAAGGGGGGTGGGATTCTGCAGATCTCTGCAGAAAAAGGAGAGAATTGCTACAGTGAGGACTCATTTATAATGCAGTACACTGAAGAAGGACAAGGAGTTTCCCCATCAAAGCCAGCTCAGGCAAAACATTTTCAAGAATTGTAAAGGAGACAATATTTTTATCACTGCTTGAAGGACTGCTCCCTAGATGCTGCAGCCACAAGAGCTGAGGCAGTGGTATAGAAGGGAGGCAAAATACCTGCAGGCAAAAAGTTGGCCTAACAGCACTGTCATTTTTACAAATGGCTCCAAGCTGGCTTCCCACAGATGAAATTGCAATCATTAATCACAGTCCTCATCCAAATTCAAGAGCATGTTTTCAGATCCTGACTTGGCTACTGAGACAGGCAGCCTGAATGGCTGTCTGGTGTGGGACTGCAGTCATTGGCACAAAAAATTTTGCATGAGTAGTTTTGCCTCCCAAACTTGCTGCACCAAGGCACTACATGTTTCGAGACATCCACCAGGTGATAAAACCACCAGCTGAGATTTGTTCTACCTGGTCTGGTGGTTGCCTAGGTAGACTTTGAATAAGGTAGCACTTGGGGTGTTGGCCACCAGCCTCACTGGTGGAAAATATGCTTTCCTGTGTAAGGCTGTGTCAGAGCTACCCTGCTGTTCAACACTGCCAATATAGCAATTTCCCTGTTAGTGACTGGCACATTGTTCTATGCAGTGGGCTCTGATTCCTGGGCGAAAAGGCTCTGGCTAACACCAGATCCTATTCACACAAATTTCACACCTCACCGTAGTGATGTGTTCCCCTAGTGTTCAGGGTTTCCTGGAAAGGCTGTAAAATAGCACTTGCCAGAAGTTCCCACAGCAGCCTATTTGTGATTTGAGCAGAAGTGTAATAAAATGTACAGTATATCTGATCAGCAAAAAACTGAGTGGACACTCTGTGCTCTTTACCTACCTTCAGTAGATCACCAGATATGACAGCCTGTAAAAGTGCTGCAAAAGACAAAAAGAAAACTGATGTCAGGCAGAAAGCATTATGCATACAGCTCCATAGCTAAGGACGCAGCTGACCACATCTGCAAATTAAGGCTGACATCCCTTAGTCCACTTGCATTCTCATGTACTACCAGAACCAGTGCAAACCCTGTGCTGACACATATTGGAAAGGAAAAAGACAACCCATGGTGATAAAAGCTGTATGGACATCAAGCCGTCATTTCCAATGCTCTTCTGGAACTGCAGGCTTCTGTCTGAATTTTTCATTTGAGACTCTTCTGAGACCTTTCAACAGTGTCCACAAGGTGGACAAGGTCAAGTTTCCAGCACCTAAACCATCACTGAAAATACCAGTGTTATCTGCACAGAGAACCTGAAACTGTCCACAGAACTGTCAGACTTTGTCACACTGATGATGGAGTCAGTCCCCAGTACACTGAGAATCCCAAATTGTAGATGACTGAGTGACAAGAGAGAAATTTCCTAACAATTCCTTGTATTACATACACATTTTGAGATGCCAGAGGCGAACAAGTCCCCTGGGTTTGGCAGGCAGGGTCAAAGACAGAGCAAGAGCCAGTCCTCACCTCAGCAGCCTTTGTATTTTAAACAGACATGGAAGCAAAAAGAGACAAAGTGGACAAGGGCTCACAACAAGGCAGGACAGAGCTGCAAACAGCTGGGAGCTTCTCACTACCCACTAGTGTGTCCTGAGCCTGTTAAAAACAGAAGGAATGCAAAAGCCTGGGACTCCCTACTGCCCAGAGAAGCTGTTACAAACCTATCACTATGTGTGTCCTTTTCTCCTCCTTCTCCCTATCATGATACATATTGTGAAAAACAACGATGAATAGTCTTTCTGAGAAAGCACTTATGTAGTTTGCAGCTTCGAAAGCACTAAACATCTGCCTCAACTCACACTTTTTCAACAGTATCTAAACCCATTTCTATCTTTGTGCCTAGGCAGTGCATTCAAATTAAGCATTTCCCCAAGTGCCATCCTTGATAAAGGTGCCAAAAATTCATACAGGAGTAAGCAGGAACAAGTGGGGAAAGAGAAGCACAGTATAGCCCAACCTCTGAAAAATAACACACAGGAAACTGCACAGTGGGAATTCCCTCATGAGCTTCAAGGCATCCAAACTAAACACTGCAGAAGAGGAAGGATGTTCAAAGGCAGCTCAACAAATGTCCTTTTCTTTGAAAACACCTGGGGCTACTACATTGTTTTCTGGTCTCAGTAATGCCTCATGCCCCAGCCACACAGCACTGGGAAAAGCAAAACCCCAGTCCAGCTAAGCCTGTCTGGAGGAAGCAGTAGCAGCAATTCTTGCAGCTTTAGATTTAGAGCGATTTTTCAGTGACCATGAGTTAAACCAAATCCTAAAATAAACCCCAGCATCTATGAGAGCGAGGACACACAGATTTTAGGAATGGAAGAAAGCAAACACCAGCAGGTAAGAGCCAGAAAATTCTTCACTTTTTATTTTCAGTGGTTGACATCCTTCTTTTTTCCCCCAATAGTTCTAACAATTGCTCAGCCCAAATTAATGGCAGAGCAGAATTTAACTAATGTAATTTGTTTTATCTATTTCCCTCTCTTTTTTTGGTCTATCTGGTCTCACTGACACCTTTATTCTTTAGGCTTCGGCAGTCTGAACTTGCAGTAGCCTAAAGAATAAATATTTTGCACATCTCGTATGTGAAAATCAAATGAACTGGTGACATGAGTTTTTCATTGCCTTCAACGTCCAATTTTTTAAGACATGGCCTCCCTAAGTCACTTTCCTAAGAGGCAGTGATACATTTTCTTATGCAAGCCACGCTGAAGATTACAGTTCAAAAAAACCAGAGAGAGATTCTATGAAAAGCCTGACAAGATGTGAAAAATCTTCTACACCGAAAATCCATAATCAGAAGTGGTCTGGTGATAAGGCTATTAGGATAAAGCAGCTCTAAAACAAATTCAACATAATTAGACCAATCTTTTCATCTCTTTCCTAAGCCTCAAATCCAGCAAAGCATTTAGGCAAGTGCTTAGCTTTGAGCTAATTACATTCTTTTCACGCCAAGTCTACCTGCACTCTTAAAATTAAGTGCTTTGCTACAGTAGAACCTACTGGATAAATGAATACATTACAGATCAACAAAACCAGCTGGCATAACAAGAGATTACACACCAGTGAAATAATTCAGAGCTGTATGCCCCAGCAGAGGAAGATTTAGAAGCTATTGAGCTAGAAATGGAGAAAGGTTCTTTAGAATCAGGAGTGTGTTTACATAAATATATGAATATTGCTTAGCACACTAACCCCATAAACCCAAATGGGGCTGCTGGGCATACTGAGGAGGAGGGTGAAGGTGGCAAAAATCACCTGGTTGTTAAAGAGGTGGTGAAGCAAGCAAGCAGATGGCATTGACGAGAGAGAGCAGACTGAGAAGTTGGAGAAAAATGCTGTTAACATGCAAAGCCAGGCTAGCCTAAAATTAGAAGCATTAAAGTGAGAATTGTTTTATTTCTTCTAAACAACACTGCACCACTGGTATAATACATAAAATTGACTATGTCACTGTTTTATCATATATTATATACTTTCAGGTCTTAAAGATGTGTCAAAAATCACTTGATTTAATTAATATTAAAATCAAGTCATTGTTTACTCAGTTTCTCCCATGAAAAGCATTTCTCATTACTAATAAAAGTGTTTTATTATCTTTTATATTTATTTAGCAAGTACCTTTATTGCTGATGTGACAGCTTGGCAAAACTGGCAAGTGGGGTGCTCTGCTCATGTATTGAGGAAGCATTCAGTCCCCAGGCTGCTTCCTCAGTAAAGCTCTAAGTACCCAACTTACAAAAGAATCTTCATTAAAAATACTCTAACCAAAAAAAAAAAAAAAAAAAAAAAAACCAAAACAACAAACCCAAGCAAACAAAAAAAAAACCCCAAAAACCTAAGTAAACAAACAAACAAAAACAAAAACCTCCCCAAAAAACCACAAAACCCAAACAAACAAAAAACCACTGTTCCCAGGCCTACCGGTAAGCACAAAAAATTACAAACAAAACACACACCAGAAAACCACCACAACAAACCCCCTCACACACATGCCCCTCTCCACCTCTCATAAATTATTATTGAGCAGATACAGGTGCATAATGCACCAACAGAAAAAAAAAGCCATGTTGAAAAGGCTGCTAATTGAATTGTGGTAATGCTGCAAGCTAATAGAGATTGAGACACAGGATAAACAAGTGCGAGCTGTACACTCTCATGCTGAAAACAATACTTTTCCTAGGGCATATATCACTCATCTAATTTCTGTGTTAGTGTCCTCTGCTTCCATTGGAAACAGCTGTTTTTATTTCATATTCTAAAATTCTATGTTAATGTCACTGAGTTACAACAAACATTTTTTGTTTCCCTGACAAAATTAACTTCTAAAATAACAAATGCTCTTTCTGGCTCTGCATGTGAAGCCAGAACCATTAAAAGAGTGCTGCAGTCAGTCATTAAACATTGGGCATCAAATAAAGAGTGAAGTATTCATACTCCATAACTTCAGAGGCTGCAAGATGCCTAAGAGGTCTCACAGAGTTGCTTGGATGGTCAGAAGAGAAAATAACTCTCCATAAAGAATAACCTATTTTGCCCTGCAACAGTTCATGTTGCACTCCACAGACTAAAGAAGCTCTAGGGAACATTACTTCCAGCCTGCAGCACCTAAATTAGGAGTCGAACTAAGGCAGAGAGGGGATCCTTCAGAATGGCATGCCTCCAGGGGACATGTCTGATCACCTCCAGCAATGACAACCAAACAGGAGCAAAATGAGAGGTCCTCTTTTAGGGTTTTCCAAGGTGTGATTCTCCTAGCACCAGGCAATACTCATGGTCTTGGAAATTTCAGTTCCTCATACACCATCAGGTGCAGAATGAGAACGTCTCATCAATGTAAGGGCTAAGGCCACAACTGCAGCACATCAGAAGAATATAGCAGGAGAGGGGCAAGTCATCACCATCACACTGCTCACTTCAAAAGCATAGAAAATTCTCAGAAGCATCCGAAGCATGGAAAAACCTCAAACAACTACCCCTTCCTGTGTGCCATGCAGAAAAATTTCCTCCTAATCCCAAAGCTGCTGATCAGTTTAACACCAAGGACAGACACAGGGTTACTAGGCACACCAGAAACTTTGCTGCTGAAACACCTTCAGAAGGAGCATGAAGACAAAAGTTCTTACAAAACCTCGTAAGCAGCATCTCAGGATCACAAGGTTCTTTGCTTAAAGTAGATTGACATGGAAGATATTAAGTAAGTTGAATAATCATTAGTGAGACAGTAAAAGGAGATGGTCTGCACTGAAAAAAATCTCAAAGAACAGGGTGGTTCTACAGCCTGCCACTGTCAGAAGTACAGGAGTAAAGTGTCTTTCCACTTGAGTAAAAGTTATTCATAAACCAGAAATATCCTCCAGATTTTATTAATCAGACTGCACAGCTGATCTAACTCTTTCAGTGCCATATTTGAAACCACTACTTCTGTACCAACTAAGCCACAAAGGATGCTGATAAAAATGTACAGCAACTTGGAAGTTTTCAACATTTACAAGTAATTCTCTAGTGAAGATCTAAAAATTTTGAATGAAGGGAGCAGAATTATTTAAAACTATGTTAAAAAGTATAAGTACCACACCAAGGAATTGTCATATTCATAATTAAAATGCAAGCAATTTTAATTGAATGAAATGCAGTGTGACAGAAGAATATTATTTGTAATAATGCATCTTACCATGAGTTAAAAAATACTGGGGTAACAATGCATCTAATCAGAGTATGACAATATTTAATCACATGGGAAATGATGGCAGAATTCAGCTACAATAACTCCAGACCTGATTGGAGGAGGGTGCTTTGGCCAAAGTGGTTTGGTGGGTGGCATCCCTGCCCATGGCAGGGGAGCTGGAGCTAGGTGTTCTTTAAGGTTTCTTCCAATCCAAACCATTCTGTGATTCTCTGATCTCAAGCAGAATTAGGGCTCATGAAACCTGTAGCTCTTTCAAAAGACACAGTAAGACAGTCGATAACCTGAAGTGATCAGCTCCTTGCAGAAACCTCATTTAACAGACACTGCCTGCATCTGTCCAACCCTTTCTAAGGCACATCTAATGCACTGATTCAGCATTTGGAATTGATATGCCATCAGCATTTCAGTGTTGAATGCTCCTTACTGGTTGAAGGCAGCTAATAAAAAATACAAGAGCTTTGGTGTGGAATGCCCAGAATTTGAGTGTCAGTGTTCACCACCCTCTCCTGCTAGAGTGCTCAGGGGAACTCTTAAGGAATACCTCATAAAATACTGCCTCATTCCAACCTTGTAGAGCTGATAATGGAGAAGAAACTATAGGAGAAGGTGACATCATCAGATTTTTGAGAGTTATTAAACTTAACTTGGACTATCATTAGCTTCCAGAACATTTCCAACCCTTTATTGCTGTTTTAGCCTTTGTGTAATTCATAGAGTCAGAAATTTAAAGTAATTACTGCTTTACATCTGGAGAAGTTAAAAGCTGACCCTGATTAGAAGAGTACTTGTACACAGTTGGAGTCCTCTGAGCTGTTAAAGATCAGCATTAGAGAAAAGATAACAAAAGAAGCCCTCGGGACTTATTTCTCACCAGTTTTACAGAAATCAATAACTTCTATTTCAATCACTCCAAAAGCTATGCTCTCAAAAGACTCGAGTCCATTCAGAAATACACTATTTTCTCTGTAAACAACAATTTGTTCATAAAAGGTTTATGACAAACTGACAGGAATATAACTTATCCAGAAATGTACAGAACTGATATTTTTTCTACTCTAGCCATGATCTTCAGCCTTGCAGATGAAAACGGTGGGGAGTACCACAAAGAATTGCTTTATGGATTACTTCCCTTCTGAGAGGACTATGAGAAACAGGCATCTAAGACACAGAGCAGTGAACTCACTTGGTATTTCTGAAGGGCCTAACAATCCCATTGAACAATTTCAGGGATCCCTGAAGAGAAGTTACAAATCTCTGCACTTGAGCTTTTACAAAAACTTTGCCTCTTTCCAACATTTTATCTGCTTTTAAAGCTACAAAAAGAAACACAAACCACCTATAAAATACACATGCCAAACTGTCTACATAACTGAGAAATTAAATTGCAAAACTAATAGTGCTTTGTTGGAATGACTGTGAGCTCACAGGTCTTTGATCTACAGACAATCTCAAGCCTCACCAAAGCTGATGATGATTAAATATTTCCTTTGAAGATAAGCTGACTGAAAGGAGCAATTAAATTTTTCTTCATGTGTTTTATGCACCTACAAGTAGTGGAAGTGACAACTGAAAACCATGAAAAAATGAAACAGAAGTGAAACCTTGCCAGTTAAGCGGCCTTCTAGATGCTGGCCAAAAAAAATCCAGAAATAAATGGTAAAAACACTTCTTCCATATTCACTGAAAAGATATCCCCTATATTCACTGAAATATATTCCCTTCTGTATTCACTGATATATATTCACCATATATCACTTATTCTATATTCACTGAATTCACTGAAAATAGTGAATATATTCACTATATCCACTAAAATATTCACTATATTGCATTCACAGGGAATAGAAAAATTTTCCTGAATTTGCTGGAGGAGCCTCATAGACTGCAGAAGAAGCGTGATGGAAATATGACAGCAAAAACTAGATGCAGTTTAGAGGTTTCCTGCCTAACTCATCCCTTGTGCTGAATAAAGCAAAGACTCATTGAATTTTAATTTTTTTCCAAAATATATCTGTTTGCTACCACTGCCCTAAAGAAACAGGTGTTAAACAAGAGTTCTCCACAGGTTTTCAAATTCAAAAAAGTCTTGGGCTTCTTATGGAACCTGAAAGCAATGCCATCAGTCTAGGCAGGTCACAAGAGCTCTACTGCGAGGCACTTTTTCCATGAAAGAGAACAAAATAAAGATCCTGAGAGCTCAAAATACTCCCAAGAGGCCAAGAAAACCAACATTGCAGCAACCAAGAGCTCAGCAGCACATCAGCTGAGCAGCAGCCGGCACACACACCTGGAAAGTCTTCCCACAGTATCTTCAACTATTTCACCTGGACAGGAAAACCTGCATTAGCACACATCCTCTTGGGGTTTGAGAGAGACACTTTTGAAGTCTTCTGGCCCTCTGAATAAATCATGCCTCAATGACATCTATTTCTAGGATTGGATAAAGAGGTAGAAAACCCTTCTAAAATCTTTGAGGGCTGTCCTTTAGTTGCAAAAGCACTGTGTCCCATGCAGATTTGGAGAATTGACACAGTTTTGATTGCACCTGTTTGCATAACTTGTGAATATGAGAAAGATGTAACATGTAAAAAATCAATCATGCTCAGGTGGCTATAAATATGCATTATGAACATTTACCTTTTAAGAATTTAAAAATTCAAACTGCACCAAAACACTGGTAAGAGAGAAGGAGGGGAGGGGAAGGCCAAAATAGCCACACATGCTTGCTGAAGAGAAAGAAAGGCCAAGTTCTCACTTACACAGAAGTCCCTTCATACAACTCTGGAAGGATAAAGAGGCTTTCAAGCAGATGTAAATTACACTCAAGCTGCCTTTAAAGCCCCATTTTCACTCAGACTAGTTTAAAGCTACTTTGATGCCAATTAGAGTCCAACCTGAATTGTTTATGTGGCACTAGTGCAGAGCTGAGAGTGCAGTTGATAGTTAGGAGAGAAAGTATTCATACACTAATGTTGAACTTTTGCTGCAAGACCATTTAACTCAAACTTACAAAAGGAAAACATGGTAAAAAAAAAAAAAAAGACTTCTTTTGTAAAAAGTTCATAACCCCAAAGAACAGTCACAGATAAACTAAGCACCATCTGGCTCACATCATCACTTTTTTGCCTTCCTTTTCCCTTCCACCATATTTATTTTTAAACCAAGACAACAATTTATGTCATGCTCAGGAGTGATGCAGTGGAAGAAAATGTCTGATGAAGTGAGATCACAGGGAAGACTTTGGCTGACTAATGCAGCAATTTTATCAATAGAGTGGCACTACTTTGGCAGAAAGAGAATTCTAGGCAAAATAATTAGGCAGTGGTTTATTTTTAATTTGAAAATAAATAGAACAACAAAAAAGAAGCATTGTGGGCCACACTGTTCTTCTTCTCTGTCTTTGTGGAGCATTCCCATCACAGGCACTCTTAGGACTCTCCCTTCAGGTTTTTGCCACTGCAGCTCTGGCTGCAGTGCTTTTGCCTGGCAATATCTAAGTAACCCTTCCTCAAAAAGCTAGGGCTTCACAGGACTACATAATCCAAAATTCAGTTCAAGAATATTTTTTCTAGCCAAATTCTTCAGTGGGTGAAGTGATTGCCACTCTTATCTGACCATGAGTAACCTCCATCAGAAAAAAAGCCAGAAGCAAAGTAGTTTGCAAGGTTACCCAGAGCTTCTGCTTGAAAACAAGCACTCCAAGTCACACAACTTATTGCTCACTCATACTTCCTCCAGAGGGGAAAAGGATAATAGCAGTGAACATGGTGAAATAAACGTTTTTCTGATTTCATCTATTACTTATCCAGATGCCCACATCTCCCTCTCAGACCCCTGCTGCCCCCTCAAACTGCTTGGATATGATGAGAGGGTGGGTGTAGGCACCTTTTAAAGGTTTTATCCAGAAAGGACTTCCCTCAGCCCTAGACCTGTGCTTTCACAGAATTATTTCTCTTACCAGGGGAACCCTGGGTCTGCATCAATACCAGCCTCTGCTGAACTGAGAAGAAAATTAACCAACCCAGAGCAGATCCCCAAGGCATTATTAGTTCAGCTACAGATACTTTCAAAACACTGTCCAGGAAGGCTTTTTTCCCCAAAGTGGCTAATTAATCAAAATAAATACCTGCAGTCCAGAGTCTCCCTCCAACCCCTCCCATACTCTCTTTAATTTGCACAGAGAAAGCATTCCACATTCCACAGCATCTCAATTTGTTGCTGGGTAAACAGCTGCAGCATCACCATGAAGAACACAGCATCTCCTCTCTCTCTTTTGAAAGCCTCTGGTGTATAAAATAGCCATTCATTTTTTTATCTCTATTTTTTAATTCTACCAGCACTGAGATGTTTGGATTCATCTGCAGCATCCTGCTCATCATTTTAATCAGTATGGCAGACTGCTTCAAAATTATAGAAAACATCCCTTTGCAGACTGTGGCTCTCAAGATTAGTGGAGAGTGGCTCCAGAAAGAAGAAAGGAGGCCAAGAGAGTGAAGTTTGCATTCCCACAGGCCACCATGGGCAACAGGAAATCCCATCTATCAGAGGTTCCAGGAAGTGCTATTTTCTGGGACTCCTGCAACCATCTTCCTCCTTGCATGTGTTTAGATTTCCTCTCTTTAATGGAACTCGAGCAAATGCCAGCATGGACAGGGCTTTCTGCCTCCAAGGCAGGAGCAGACACTGCAGAGCAAAGCATTTTCCTGTGTGGGATGGAGCCAACACACTTGATCAGTCCCTTCCTTATAACTCAGATAGCAGCTCTCTCTATTCAGAGGGATCTCCAGAGACAGAATTACACCTCCCACCTAAAACTTCCAGTTTGAACCCATGCCAAGCGACCCCTGTGGAAATTTTTTTCTAATAGAGAATAATTTAGAAGTCACCACTGTAAACTCACTTCACTTCTAATGCACTCCTGGCTCTACTCAAATCCCTCCTAGGTGTAGGATATCCAAGCTGGATGACTCCAAGTCATGGAGTGACTCCATGGCATGGAATCAGCACCTGGCAGAATCTGAAAGACCTCTGAGTGTTGCTATTTGTCTTTTCAAGCAGAAAACCCATCCTTTATCTTAATCTCTTGTATAATATTATCACTTTGTAATAATTAACTGTCTTCAAAATTGCTCCACTGAATCTATTTCCCTCTTGTCTTAATTTCTCAGTTGTCCTCATGAATTTTGATTCTATTACACACAAAATGGCCAAAACCACAAACCCTAAACCACAGAAATTATGCTGATGCAACAAAACCACACATCTGCTGGAAGCAAACTAGGCAGAAAGCCCAAACTCATTGGTTTATAGAGAAGTAAATAGGAGAGCAGTGATATAAATATTTGAAACCTCTTGTCTCCCGATCAGGATGCAACTCAGGTGTGTAAGGATTAAGCTCTGGTTGCCTGCTACTTGAGGTGCATTAGTATAGCTACTTAAAACTGAGTAATTCCATCAAAGGCAAGGCTCCTCTGTTTGAAGTCAGACACAAAATTCTTGAGCAGCATCAGCTCCAAGTTGCCATGACATGAATAACACACCAATGCCCCTACACCATTAATAGCAACACTCAAGAGTTTGCTGGGGATTTTTTCAGAATACTTGAATTAGAAATAGAATTCATTGTACTCTTTTTAAGGTCATTTCCTTCAATTGTTTATGTGATGATGAAGAATCAACCCCAACATACAAGGTAAACAAAGAATAGTAGAGAAAACATAACTTTGGCCAGATGAAACTATAGATGTGAATATTTAATGCAGATTTCTGCAGGGTGGCTGTAAATAGGAATGGGGAAGGCATGATTCGGTGTGCACACAAAATACAGTGCAGCTCTGAAAGGTGCTGGCTGAATGAAGGGCTTGGTCAACCTCAGCCATTCACCTAACCATAACCAGACAATGACTGTGTAGGGGCAACAGGATGTATTAGAAGTCTGAATTCCCATCACACTACCATTCCCATTCCAGAAACAATGGATGCAATAACTTCCAATGGTGTCAAACCTCCTGCACATATCACCAGGACTTTTTATACAGCAAAAGTGTAGCAGGTGATACCCTTCACTAAAAGATGACTTGCCTAGCCCTCCATCATGATATCTACCAGGTCTCCAGGTCTTCTGTGGGCCTGGCACTTGTCCATTGTTGAGTCTTATCTAACTCCAAAACCCAAAGAAAATCGCTGATTTCCAAGGCTGCAGGCCAGGGAGCTGCACCAGGGTGTACCTGGCTGAACAGGTCCTTATTCAGAGTCATCAATCCCCTGTCTAAACTGGTGGGCTTTAAGATTTACTTGGCTTGTATCATTTTGTCAATCAGAGCATTAGAGGATTAGGAGTTTTGTTTACTCCTTTTGTTTATTAAAGAAAGAAAGAAAAAAAAAGCTGATGGATTTTACTCTTTAGTTATCGATTTCCTAGCTACCTGTACCAAGAACAAAGACACAAACCTTAAGAGGCTTTGGGTATTTTTTCTTTTGAAGTTTGAGATTTTCTAGCAGTGCTCTTTCCCTTTCTGTGCCAATTAAAATGGGCCTGTTTTGTAACTGATAAAGGTGCCTCTAACACGTGTCCACAACAAGGAGCTTTGTGTGCAGTTACAGTTGTTCAATAGATGCCCAGTCCCAGACAGATGGTGCTTTATCTTCACCCCCTTGTCAAGACAGCATAATGCATTGTCCTGTCAGGGATTAATGGAAGTGCCACTCATGTTAGATGCTAATTCTGGTACAAGTCTGTTAGAACACTACAGATGCTGCATCTACTGTTTCCCACTGTGCTTGTAGCAGTCTGTCCACACTGGAGCAGAAGCAGGACATTCAGAAACCAAGGTGAGGAGCACAATGCAAAAATCTATGCAGAATGCAACCTTACTGTCAATGGGAAAGAGTCATTTTCAAAGCAAGAAGAGGATGATAATAAAAACCCCACGGAAAAACAGTAGAAGAAAAAGTGACAACTGAATATTAAAGCAGACAAAACAAAGATCAGGAACCAAGAGGGAGGTTAAAAACAAGATCCAACACAACAGAGAAAGAGCCTTTTCTCAGTAATGATCAACATATCACATCATCAGAAAATCAGCACTAGAATGGTCCATAATAGTGAAGAGCAGCTGTAGTACAGGGCAGAATGTAGATACAGTGAAGGTACATTATTCCACTGTTGGATCTTCCCTCACTGCTAGCCCAAAGTATTATTGCCTTATAAAGAAAAGTAAATGTTTAACATATTGAATAGGTACACAGTTGAGTACTGATTATTAATAAACATCTAAGTCTCAAAACTGATTTCAAGGTACATACTCCAAGAACAATATGCCAGGAGACATCTGCATAAACACTATAAAAGACAGGCAATTCAGAGATAAGTTTTCAACTCTCTCATGGACCCTCTTTTTTGTTTAGATAAGAGATTTGAGATCTAAGGCTAATTTGAGATGCCTCCACACATGCAGTCTCAGTGAACTGAGAACCTTCTAGACTCTAAAACACCTGCAGAAGTTTTGGCACATTTTCCTTTCAGGACTGTGCCCATTTACCATGTTCCGTAGCTGGCATAGTGGGATAGAGGAAATTCAAGTATTGGACCCTTCTTTCTGAAAAGTCACTGGAGAATGGGAAATCTTTTGTGTTTGAGAGAAGCTCTTACATATTTATGGGGATGACAAACCTAGTTAGAAACTCCATGGTCACAAAACTTGTAATAACTGGCACTGTCACATCACTAATTGGTCAAGGCCTTTCACTCTGCATTTCAGAAGAGGTTGCATGTGAGAGAAAGAGAAGAAAGGCAAGGAAGAAGAGGCTATTCAGAGATGTTGATCAAACCTGAAAAGCCAAACCATGGCAGCAGATGGTAGATGGCAAACAGGAAGGTTTTGTCAAAAACTCGAATAGTATAAAAATAGTGGAAAGAAGAAAAGCATTCTGACAGCATGAAATACTAACCTTTAAAGACACACAAGGAAATGCATATACACCGTCTGTTGCTCCATTAATAGACAAAGATGAAGTAAATAGAGTAAATGCAAGGGAAATGAAATAGCAAGAGCAGCCCATCACTAACAGGTTTATGCACTGAGATGCAGCTTGAATCCAGGTCCTGAAATAGTATATTAGACCATAATGATTTCAAATCTCTTCTGAGAGTTGGAGACATGAGGTATACTGCTAACTTCTCACAGCCCTGTACTGAATATTAGAAGCTGTGGTCATGGTAAAAAGCAGATGAACTATTAAACAGGAAAACTCCATCTGGTTCACAAAATCAATGAGCTGTAAATCATAAAAATCTAATAGGCCATACCAGGAAATTAAACCTGTATACTTCTGCCAGTCTCATGCTTTTATTTGTCACAGGATCTGCTGCTACCAGACACTAGGAATGGACTAGGTGGGCCAGATATATCTTTGGTCTTGCATGTTTGTTCACTTCTATGGCTTTCTTTACAACTTTTGTTACTGAGGAAGGACTCGCCAAGGAGATGGGAGAGAGTTTATTAATGACAATATGTTTGACATCCATTACAGTGGGCTGAAAACCTTGGCTGGAGCCAAGGACAATGTAGGTTGATACCTAACTAGTCACTCCACACTCCAAGTGAGCATAGTTCAGTGACACACTTCCAGGCTCAGACCTCCTTACACCTCCACTTGCAACAGTCCTCACTATTCCCATCTGGATCTTTCTTGAGTGATGCTTATGGTATTGGCCAGAAAATGTTCTGATTGTGTGACTGCATACAAATTGGATGTCAGAAGAAAATAGATATTTCTTTTTTGGACCAAAAGAGTACTCCCAGTTCAGAGCCACACGATGAACTTTCCCCTCTCAGTCAGTCTCCCTTTTTTTGTTCCTCATTCCTTATGCAACTCTGGGAATGCAATTACCACCCCTCCAGAGAAAGTCTCTGGATTTCAGTACCAATGTAGCCATATTTTGATATACTGTAGATGGACTTAAGTTTGCCACATTATTAAGCAGCTGGTCATCACAAATTCCCTCTTTAGGTCATAGGGAAAGATCAGATCCTTCAAGTCTCCCTCACAGCAAGCATATTGCCATAACCTGCCACTCCTGCTACTCACGCTGTGAGATTTTTCCATGTAGAAGAGCCTAGCTGCCCTAAACTCCATACTGTCCTACTAAACTGACTTTACTGGTAACCCAAGATAATATGTGTTCAAGCCTTTAAAACACAATGCATTCTCCTCTCAATGACAAAAATGCTGTCCTATGAGAGTCATAAAAGATGTGCTTATCTTTACAAAAACTTGTATCATCCTTTAAGCCACAAATTTTTAACAGGTGAAGCTCTATACAGTTGAATGAATAAACTGTAAATGCTAGCAATATTTCCATTTGATTAAGCAAGATTCATTTTACAAATAACTCAACTTCTGTCAGTCCCAATTAAACTAACCAAATGATCAAGCACTTAATGTCTACAGAAACAAAGTTTCATCAACATCAAAGTTTCATTTTTATAAAAAAAAAATCTTTCTCCACCACAACTGTATTAAAGCAGAGCTTACTAGTCTTTGGTCTCATTTTTAATATGCTGTTAGTATCTATAAAACAGATCTTACCTTGATCTTCTGAAGAAACCGGTGACCTGAAATAAAACAACAAAATCCAGTCAATCTTGGGTAAAAGGAAGGTCACAAATAAAGTTCTGTCTCAGTCTGGGAAAGGGGATATGGAGTAATTTGAAATTTTTATTCTTTATTCCTTAGAAGAGAGGATTGAAAGGCATCTGGCAAAAAAAAAAAAAAAAAGATAAAAAAAAGAAAAAAAGAAATAGAGCTGAACAGGTCATCTAGCAGCAGATTCTGCAGGCCAGAGTGAGCATATGGAGCCATCTCTGTGAGGGCTGCTGCAAAGACTGTCTGTAGATACTTGGCAGAAACTCATCTGCTACTGCCAGCAGAAAACCTCACAATTAGGGTTAGTCAAGGAAATTACATCTTGGTAGGAACTCACAGTCATTACAGTGGCCATTTTTTGCCATAAATCAATGTAGGGGTTAGCATAAAACAATAGCCATAATTAGTAACAACTCATGCTATCTTCACAAAAGTAACACAATAGAACACAAAAAAAAATAATGTCAGGACAGATGTAATTACAGAAAAAAAGCAACATACCAGCTGCAACACAAGAGTTATGGGATACCCTAACCAGTGGATTAGGACTCTGATAATACCCCAAGAGAGGGAAGGGTTATGAAACACAAATGACCTCTCAGTGTCCCTGCTGACAAAGAGAACCCCAGTGAATTCCAGGGATTTGTGTCTCAGTTCCCATCACTAAGGATCACGCTTCTGATGGTTTTGGTCACCACCCAGAACAAAAGGATATGGAAGTACTGGCCCTCCATTTTTCCCTCTGCTGCAGTAGCATGGGTTACCAAAACTGAGGCTAACCATGGGGCTGAATCTAGGATGTACCTTCATTGCTCAGACCAGACTGACAGCACAGAGTCCAGAGGGCTGGACCACTCCTCAGCACTTCCCCAGCACAGATTTCAGTTCCATACACAGCCTTCCCACCCAATGAGTTTGTTCCTGCAGCGAGTGGGGCAACCCATGTTTCCTTTCCAAGATATTCAATTTCACAACAACGTGCAAAAATAACAAATTAGAAAAGATTTTAAAATGTTAGTGTTGCCAGCAAAGAGATCAAAGCCACCAAAAGAAAAGCAGCCACAGAGGGGTGGAGGGAAAGGAAGGAACAAAGGGGAAAAGAGCACATGTATATTTAACTGAGTCAGCAGGGACTGAGGGCTGGAGGGGGGGAAAAAAAAGTGAAGCAACCCCGGGTTAGAGGAATAAAGGAGCTGAGGAAGAAGCCATGATCTCATTTCATAACAAGGGTTTGAAAATGAAGGTTGAGGGATTATAGAACATCAGAAGCAGATATGCAAATATGTAGATGCAAACAGGAAAAATTGAAAGAAAAGAAGGAAGCTTTCCTGCCAAAGTATGTAAATTTTTTTGCTGTAAAATAGAGAGAGATGTGCAAATAAAGAGAGGAAAGAGTTAGAGCACAGCTGGAGCAATGGTCACTACGAAAGGAAAAAGATTTGATTGCCTAATTAGGATTCTGGCTGCACAAGAAGCCAATGTGTCTGTATGGATCAGAATTAATTAATCCTCTACTCCCATTAAAGGCCCTGATTGCTGCTGAACATCCTAAGCATGTATCCTGCTCTGCTGCCAGCCAGGCCAGCTCTGCCCTCACCCTTTAGCCGTGTGTGTGAAATACAGCAGGAATGCAGGTAACCCAAAGGATTTAGCAGGGCCCACTAGAACTGTCCTGCTTTGACTAGTTAGTTACAGATTTTGTCTTTAACTCCTAGCAGAACCCCTTCTGAAGATCAAAAGCTACTGCATTTTCTACAAGGTTAAACAAACCAGAATGGGTCATATCAAGAGGTGAAAGTTTTTAGATACTTGAAGATATTTTTACATGCAAGAGTCATGCAAGGTTCCTTGGCTCACATATTTTGACCCTCCACCCATTGCTAAGGCAGTATTTCACTGCATCAGCAAAATATATTCCTTTGTTTTGTTTCTTAATTGCCCAGTTTCATCACCTTTCAGTTCTTTATTTGAAGCAATAAAATAAACAATACAGATTATCCTATAATTTGGCTCTTCCTTATGCTTGGTTAAACAGATGTCATTAGCTCCTTAAAGCATCAACAACAGAAGAGATGTTATTACAATATCAATGCCTTCTCAATTAAAGCTTCGATTGAAGGGGAGGATGAAAAATATGTTTATTCATATTTTGTGTGCCTAAAATTATTATATATTTTTCAAAATATTACTGGCCTTTTTGCTTTGTTGCATGTCTCAAATACAATGTTTGTAAGAAATGTAACATTAGCACTCATGCTACTAGCAGTGCTTTTATTTGAAAGGATCCATGATGTAACTGCATAGCCTGGCATCCTGAGAAAATAAGGTTTATATAACCTTATTTATATCAGTTTCATCAGGTTTATATCAGTATCTTGATGTGTACACATGCACCTCTCTGTCTCACTCTGATAAACTCTGGGCTTGTTGGCTCATTTCATCCCTTGTTAATTGACAGGGAGTCAATTCCTGCTTGCACACACCAGGAAACAAAATAGCATAAACTTAACTTTTCTGATGTAGCAGCAAAGCCACAAAGGAAGGTTTTGAATATCCCAGCCACAGGAAAAGCCTCAATGAGAGCTTCCACCACTGGAGATACCAAAAGCTCAACCACAATAGACTGGGCTTCCTTTGTTCCACCACTGACACGGAGAATTTTGGCAAAGAGCAGAGAGGACTTTCAGCATCCTCCTACAATTCCAGGCCATACAATTTAGCAAGGGGGAGGGAGGCTTTCCTAACTGCTCAAGTCCTCTCCTAACTGCACCAAGGGGAGTCGTGTTTGTAGCTGTAATGGGAGGAAGTGAGGCTGCAGAAACCTCCACACTGAATGGAATTGGGCATTTTGTGCACTGACTCCTCCAGCCCATGCTTATGGCAGGCTCTAAGGGAGGAAAGAGAGAAAGCCTAATGACCTGTTCTAAACCACATCCACCCTCTCCACAGCCACAGGGGCTTTCCTAAAAGGACAAAACAATCCAGTAGATGCTCATATTTCCGGTCACACATCTTTCCCTCAGGTCTGAGAGAGGTGTGAGAGACAGAGTGTGGCAGCACTGGTCACCAGACAGGTGTTCCAAGAAGGGAGGATTCTCATCTGCTAACACCCTCACAGGAACCATCTGTCCAGTGCATGTCAGCTCCCCTCCCAGTTTGATCCTGGTTATGTGTTTCACTATCATAAAGGAGCAAGTTATCATCTTAACAGCCTCCATACCTTAAAAACATAAAAATTAGAGACAGGTCATAGATATTTCAGGAAAACTAATATACTGTCAAGATCTGTGGTCTCACCTGGGTCAAAACACTTTGCCAAATGACATCTTGAAGAGATTTTCATTTGGTTAAACAAAACAGAAAAAAATCTTCAGGAAAAGGTTCAGGCTCTGCAATATCCTGTTCTTGGCCATTTCAGAATGGAATAACTTCTTTCTTTATATGTGTATATATACACATCAACTGGGTTTTTCTTCTGGTTTTATCTTGGTGTAAAATGAACTTGTAGAAAGCAAGGTTCACCATCTCCCCAAGAGAGTAAAGGCAGGCCAGATTATCGGTGATTGGCTACATTTCCAGAGTCATGAGATTCAATTATCTCTTCTACCAACAGTGATATTTATTTTCCCATGCATAAATGAAACTGGAGAGCCTGATTTCACATATTTCACCAAAGGCTTTAATCTGACTTTCTCCCTGCTCTGGTTTTACAAACATCTATTGTTGTAGCAGATAGTTTGAGTAAAGACATTTCTGTGATAGGAAAGAGGATCAGAAGGGAGGAGGAGGAAAAGCATGATGTCAAGAAGGGTCTTATCTACTCTGTTTGCTTTCCATGCTGTTCATTGCCCTCTTTTCTTACAGGTCCTGCAGCAGTGGCAAACTCAGCCAGAGGGATAACAGAACTTGCAAGCCTCAGCCTGCAAGGGGAGGTTGTGCAAGGTCTGTTCCACCACCCCTTATACAAGCAAAACAATACCCTTTGGACTTAACAAAAAATCTTCAAGCATCTTCCAGAAATCAAGGTACACATCTTTAGAAATGCATAAAAAAGCCAGATCTTACATACACTAGATGCATCCAGCAAATTGGAATACTTAAAATATAGAAGGCATGAGACCTGCCCACCTGAAGCCACAACAGGCCTCCAAATTCACTGTCTGATCCAAAGCTCACTGGAATTTTCCCACTCACTCTTGCAGGATTTGGACAAATTGCTTCAGAAATCTAATCCTCAGTATAGGCAAGGCAACCTTCAGCATCATATAAACCTCTCTCCAAGAGCCAAACAGTCAGAGCTGTTTCCAAGTGCACAGCCCAATGTGCAAGCACTAGGTTTGTTCACAGTAGATGGGTGGAAGAAGGAATATTCATTTCTAAGGAGGGAAGTGCAGGGAATGTCACAATTTTGAGCCTAGTCAACTGAGACTTAGGAACCCAGAGATATACAGCCAGACTCCAGGAGATGAATTCTAACAAAATTTCAGCAAAAGAGTACATTATTCATGAAGACAAAAGACTCTGGAGAAACAAAGTTGGAGCTGATGTAAAGCAGCAATTTTAATCAATAAACCTGTAGCAGAAACCATCGGCACCAGACCTATTTAAAACCAGCCATTTAATATTTAAAGGCCAAATAACAACCTCTATGCAGCAATTCTACTGGGGTTTATGACCATTCCACTTTCTTCCTGCTTAAGGAATGTAGTCCTGCAAACTTTTTAATTCAGTCTGACAACAGCTGCCTGTGATGAGGGGAGAGCAAGAGCTGTCAAATTAAACCCATTCCTTCTCATTTTGCAAGTGCATCTCTTCAGAAACAAAAGTGGCATCCCTGTTGGGATTTATTCACATATCCTCTGATTGCAAATGAAGAAAAATTTTAGCACATCATGTGTTTTTAAAATATAGGTGAGGAAACCCTCTCATTCAGCAACTTGTATCAACACCCCTGTAACTGTGATTCCCCTGCAGTCCCAGCTGCAAAAAGTACATAATTTTATTGGTAGAAAGGCAGAACTGCTTGCTTTCCTGGAGCAGATAATGCTCAGTCTGGGCATAGCACTTGATGAAAAAATAAAAGCCTAAGAATTTCTAAGAGCTTCTCCACACTTTCACTGTGACCCTATACATTCCCAGCTCAGAGTGACCATCAGAGGCTGGAGAAGCACAGCAAGTTAGCAAGTTAGCAAGTTCAGCAAAGGCAAATGAAAAGTCCTGCACTTCAGGAGGAGTAAACCCATGCAACAAGACAGGCTGGGGGTCTAACACCTGAGATGAAGCTTTTCAGAAAGGACGTCTGATGTTAGCAAAGTACAAGTTGAACATCTGTCAGCAGAGCTCCCTGCCATGGGAAGGGCCAAAGACACACTGAGCTGTATTTGCTAGAGCTGAGCCATAAAGTAGATGGAAGCGATTTCTGACCCTCTACTCCATGCTTGTGAGACTTGAGAACAACACAGACATTGACAAATTGGGCTGAGTTCCAGAAAGGGCTGCAGAGATGCTGTGGGCACAGGAGGACAGGCTATGGAAACTGGGAATTAAGAAGAAAAGCTATGGAAACTATGGAAGTAAGAAGAGAAGTTTTGGGCAAAATCTAATTGCTGCCTTCAACTACTTAACAGGAAAGGATAGAGAAGACAGAGTCTGCATGAAGAAATAAACAACAGTCACAAGCTGGCACATGGGAAATTCAGACTGGATGTTAAGGAAAAAAATTTCTATGTGGATGATCAAAGAGAAGAACAGGCTGTGTAAAGAGATTGTTGAATCTCCAGTTTTGCAGGTATTTAAAACTCATCTGGAAAAGGCTCTGAACTTCATCTAGCTGGATCTATCCTGAAGATTTGTATTAGATGTCCTTCAGAGTTGTTCCCAACCCAAGTTTTTCTGCAATTTTTTAAGTTTCTCTACAAAAAATTTCTGGTTTTACTACCCCATTTCTCCTGTTGTTCTTTCCTCTCAAATATTTCTCATAGACAACGGCCATACTGCCTCACACACATGGGAAAATGCTGACCAGCAAAGCCCCTGAATCTGAGAAATTCCATTCAAGTTATTTATTAGGTTGCAGAAATCTGTTTGGACATGTCCTGTAACCTGCAATGACCATCTAGAGACAAACACTGGAGATCTTATCCTTTCTTAATCCTGCTAAAGGACAAGATCAGTATCCCTTCTAGCATCTCTGTAACTTCTGAGGCTTCACATTGTAGCTTCTATATTTTTCAGATTCTGTACTGCTTCAGAGTGTACTTCTGAGCTTCATATTAAGGATGGTTAGCTGTCTTGACAGAGTAGGGAGACAAAACAATTCCTTTCCTAGCTTGGGACCAAGGACAAATGATCCAAATCTCAAGCCTAAGAACATAAACAATATGGATTGAAGAGAGAAAAACAAGAAGGATGAGACTTCATAACCTAAAGGTGTAATTGGACAATTAACTCCAATATGCAAATGAACCAGAACTTATAAAAATGTGAGACCCCATGACCAGTTGTTCATTTTTGTGACCATTTTGGGTTCATCTTGGGCGCAGCCCTGGCTGGGCTCTTGTGCTGCCCAAGATGTACCTATTGAGGCCTCCTAATAAATATCTACTTTATTTCTTTTCTCCACCTAGGCTGTGTTCCAGGTCAGCCTTCACAAGGCATCACTTCCTTCAGCAGCCTCCATCTCCACCTGCACAGCAATCACAGCCTCAGGCTGCTCACATGCAGTCAAACACACAGGAGAGTAATTGGTGCTTCTTGGGAAAGCAGGGCAGCTCAGATGTGTTCCAGGCTGGGTCTCAGGCATGTCAGTGTCCCCTATATTGTCACATGTCTTTTTGCACTATTGCCTAAGTTTTTATCTCTTACCTTTCCTCTGTCCACTGCGGAATGTTTTGATGAAGACTTGTAAGACCATAATGCAGCTATACCTGAAGCTGTACTGACACCCAGAGGAGTTGACTAGGAATTGCTGCTTAAAAGGTAATAGAAGATTTTATTGCAAAATCAGTTACAAACCCAAACCTGCCTATCAGTAATTTTTTAAAAGGAGAAAAAGGATAGAGAAACGTTCTATAAAATTCATCTTGGATAAGATAGTTCTACCTCAAAACATGACCTGAGCAAGGCTTGAAAAAGAAAGTATTTCCAAATGAGCAGCAAGATCATTGTAGGATAATCACAGTTTGTTTGGATTCGGTTTTTTGGTTTGTTTTTTCATAAATGCTTGGCCTTTCTTTCTCTTATGATCACATGGCACTAAAACATCTCAGTGGAATGCAAGAGAATTATTTTGAAGAGAGTCTTATCCCAGCTTCTTTGAAATGCCCTTCTTCCATTTCCAGACTTTAATTAAATCTTCAAAATCCTCACTGACCTATGGAAAGTGAGATCTAAGGACATTATGCAATGCTTTAGTGAAACAACAACCTGGATGTCAAGGGACTGGATGTTGTTTGACACAGGCCACTGTTAAGAAGACCTGGAACAGGGGCTAAGTGGCTGCATTTATGCACTTCCTCAGCATTCTACATGAGAATAAAAACATATCTATTAGGTAATAAAACATCTGCCTTTTCCTCAACAACAAATAAGTGCACTTTTACTTCTTCCAGGAAAAGATTAAAGCAGAGGTCACTTTGTTAGGACTTCAGCTTTATTTAACCCAGAGAAAGAAATTATTTTGCTAAGCACAATGCCATGACAACCCCATTTTGAGCACCTCAGGTATAATCTGGTTCATAAGACACAGCTTCTCTTGGCCCTCAGGCTAGATGGAGGTGAAGGCACATCAGCTGCTTGGTGTCTTGACATACTACCCAAATAATTTTAGGCCACTTTGGGTTTCTAAACAATCCAGAAGACACCCTAAATGGTGTGTTTGTAGAACAATGCAAACCAGACACTTTTGAGAAACAGCATTTTGTTCCAGAAACACATGAATCCCTCAGAAACAGATTTTTGCAATTATTTAAAAAAATAAGTCACCTGATTTTCACAAGTGCTAAGCACTAAGAAACTCTCACTTTCCTGCCACCTTTTACAAAATAATCTAAAAATTTAAAAAATCACCTTAGTTAATATGCACAACACAGAGATCCTAGGCAGAACAGAACTGCTGAGCTGTTTACACTCCTGCTATAGACTAATTGATGGAGAAAAAACTTCTATTGGGAGTTTCAGATATGGCTTTTGTGCTGCACTTTTAGATGTCTGGCACAGAAACAGCAATCTAGGAGTCAGAGTTACACTGGCTCCAAGCCACCTCTGGCTCTCTGATTTCAGCTCTTGGCATATTTTAGCCATGTCCATCTGTCCCTGCTGGCCCATGGGCATCAGCACTGCCAGAACCTCAGTAAGGCTCTCTGTTATGGCCCTGCTCCCCTTGTATTTCCCTCCCTTGCTCACACCCCTGTGCCAGCATTGCTACCAGGACAAAGCTGTGGGTTTTACTGGGCCTTTCCTAATGCAGAGGAGCATCAGGCAAGCAGGGACAAAGTAAATGTTCTGAAGCTTTCAGAAATTTCTCTGCTCACCCAAATCCTTTGGCAGGTGTTTTAAAGAGGCACTGTAGCTCCTACACCCTGCCACACAAGCCCAGAGCCAGGAGACTCAGGCACTCACACCAGACATGGAAGGGAAAGGGCAGCTCCCTGCAGAGCAGCCATGCCAAGACACACAGCCAGGGAAAGAACGAACTTCCCAAGCAGCCCCATTGAAAAATCTCCTCCTTTGTTCTATGAGTCAAGTGAGGGCACATATCAGAATATCGTCCCCAGCCTAATATCTGCAGGTCTAAAATACTCCCTTGTAAACCTAAAAAGATCTATTTTCACACAACTCTCCTTCATCTTTACCTTTTTGTCACATGGTATTTTTAACATTTCCCAGTTTTCAGCCACAGCAGAAATACAAATATGAAGATATCTGAAGAATTATTGAAAAGTTTGGATTTTTTAAATTTAACACAGTCAACTCAGGTGAAGTAGTACTTCTGTGTAATATTTTAGAGCAGCTATTTTACCAAACTATATTTCTATTCTCTTTGCAAGCCTGTTAAACCAGAACTTAAGGATATGAACAGGAACAGAAATAGAGTCTGAATGGATCTAATGAGATATCCAGGTTTGAAAGCTTGAACACAGGATGCAGCCCAATGCGTGTGTAACACATGTACAAGGCTGTTTCTTACCCAGGCTCTGAAGCTCACTGGTTTTGGCTTTGATAAGACAGCTTGGTACTGAGTGAGAACACATTAAGAACCAGCCTCCTCTCCAAGCAGATGGCAGCTCCTTATGGCAGGCACAGAGCACATGGACACAGGCTTGCTATTCCTGTGCAATGCCCAGAAAACTAGGACTGGGAGGTTTGGGATTTGGTTTTTGTTGTTTTGGTTGTTTTTTCTTATCTCAACTCCTACAAATGAGTAAAAAGTACACATAAATACAGACATACATGTCTAAAACTACAAGGTACACAAATTTTCCAGCCTTGATTGGCTTTTAAGTCTGCCATGCTGGAGAATACTTGACCTATATTTGTAACAGTGCTTAAAGCATACCCAGAAGAATATATCTTCCTGTCAATCATCCTTTATCACCCCAGTAAACCCATCCATCCCCTTTTCCAGCACCTTTAATGTCGCTGGGGACTGTAGGTCTGTTGTTTCCAGTCCATAAAGCTGGAGAGAGGGATATTCACATTCTGCAGTGGCATTGTCAGATCCACTATTGCTACCCTGCTCCTGCCAGGTACAGTTACCACAAGTCCAATACAGGGAAAGCAGTAGGCCCTAAAAATTAAATTATCAAATGTCATTTTCTTTTACCCAGACAAAAAGAAAACAAGATTATGAGAAGTCTCTCTTGACATATTGCTGCCTACTTTGCTGTAAAGCTGTTTTACCTCTCAGAGAAGATTCTGCTTTTCAAGGACTAAAGTAGGTGAGCAAGGATGCAAGCAAAGAGGGGGAAGAACACAGTTGTTAAAAAAAAAAAAGAGAGAGAAAATTGTCACAGACATCTTTTATGAAAAATCTTTTCTTTAGGATTTTTCCTCTTGAGAAGCTCAAAGGCCTCAGGAACAAAATGTAAACAATGGTTATCTGCTGCTGTGGAATGCAACAGGTGCATCTGTGATTGGTCTCATGTGGTTGTTTCTAATTAATGATCAATCACAGTGAGCTATCTCAGACTCTGTCTGAGCCACAAGCTTTTGTTGTCATTCTTTCTTTTGCTATTCTTAGCTAGCCTTCTGATGAAATCTTTTCTTCTATTCTTTTACTATAGTTTTAATATAATACATATCATAAAAAAATAAATCAGCCTTCTGAAACATGGAGTCAGATCCTCATCTCTTCCCTCATCCTCGGACCCCCGTGAACACTGTCACAGAAAATAGACTCTATTGCTTCAGTTGTGGCTATCAGCCAGAGAGTAGAAAGCAGATTAGTAAATGTTATGGTAAACCACTTCAAGGCAACCAAGGTACCCAGCTATCTCTACTTTGCCAACATGATTTTTTTATCCTTTAAATGCACTCCAAAATAAAAACTTACATTCCATGTAGAAAACCTGGCTTTGCCCCTTTATCTGCTGGAAATATTCAGAAGGCATTTTCAAGCTAGGTGGTAGCTGACTTTTTAACATTCAGGTAAGATTGTTCCTTTGTCAAGTGCGTGTGCATTCTGTTGCTTGAAGCTGCCCCAAGGAGAGGAGGAGAGCTGGACTGCTTGCATTTCCCTTTTGGAAAGTGGGATGCCAGTCAAGAAGCAAGATCTCTCTAAAGAAGCCGATTTGTAGTCTCATCTTGTGTAGGAGTGCTTTGCATGTCACTGTCTGTCAAAATAATTTGCCAGCAGGGCGAATTTTCTCAGCTGTGCATCAGGTGTTGAGATGCCACAAAAGTGATTAAGAGGGGGCAGCTTGGTGAGAAAAGAGGAAGCCAAAATCCCACCCAGTCTACTCTGGGGAGCTAAGTGCTGAGTGATAAAATGTATTGGTAATAAGTACTGAGGAGGAAAAGAACACTGTACAGGGTCCAGTACAGGATGTGCTCTTCTTCTGCCATCTATCGAAGAGGCAGATGCACAAACCCAACTCACATGTGCCCACTCTTAGTAAAACACCTTTGCCTCAACAGCAGAGGCTGAAACTTCATTCTTGAAGAAAACACACACTCTGCATTGCATTCACACACACAAATAATATTATGGACATGCAAATCTAAACCAATTTCTGATTTCTTCTTTTCCCAATTATGGTTAACAAGAGCAGAAGCAAAAGATGTGTCTTAAAGCTCAGTGTTACTGGGCTGAGGTTGTCAAGATGACATGTAAGTACCAATTACTAATGACTATTGCCAAAAATTTTAAGTAGTACCCATGAATTTTCTACAGCCCAGCTCTCTATAGATAAGGCCAGACTTGACAGTAGTGACATAAAAATTCTACTAATCAAAACAGGGGAAGAGATTATTAAATAAGGTTTTGCCTGTATGCAATCACTTAAAGGTAACACCAGAAGTTGCTGAAAGTTTGTTTTTAATAGCTTCCAGAACCATCTGATCCTCACTGTTTGCAAAGGTCCCTCAGGCCCAGTGCATGCCATCACCACAAAGCTGTGGCTCATCCCCTGACCCAGCAGGCCTTGTGTGTGGCACCACTCGCCTTTGTCCTGCTTTTGTGCCTTCAGACATCAGAACTAAATGCCTGGATCTTTCCATGCCCAGAGCCATCCCTGAGATGGTACCACTCCAGCTGAAGTAGCACAAAGCCTCTTGAATCCTGAGTTGAGAGCATCTGTTCTCAAGTTTTACCCACTCAGAATAAACCAAGAGCATTTCTCATGCAGGCCAGTCTTGGGAAAGGTATTTCAGTATGAACATTCCTCTCCATTCTCTCTTTTCAGCATTGTTTTCCTCTCCCAATTCTGCCTTTCTTCTACAGCTGAGTCAAGGTGTGTTTACTAATTAGACATGACCAGGAGTCCCTGACCAATTCTTGCATTTTTTCCCCACTGAAAAATCTCCCAAAACAATGAATATTGCTAAGAACTCAATGTATATAGAGAAATTGTATTCACAACAGAAGCTTAAAATACATGACATTGTTTACCACACCTGTGCACTAGACTAAAAAAATTAGCAGGTGCCATTCTTGTCAAAGAATTCTTCATCAATGGGGATAAGGGAAGATTTATAGAAGAACTGGAGAAAGGTTTGCCTACTGGTGGATAAATTGTAGCTTCTATTTGGGATGTGTATAAAATGTTAAGTATTGTGACTGCAACATGCTGACAAATAGCAAAATCTTTAAAAATACAGGCCCAAACCCCACACCAAAATGCATCATTTTTTTCACACTCAGTCTCTCTTAGGGAACTTGCTTTCATTCCAAACAATTTCTTATTCATTTGCTGCATTCTTATAATTTGTTTTTCTTTGCTTTCTTCAAAGTTTTTCCCTATTTAACCCATGTTTACCTTCTTCTGAATAATTCTAAGTCCTCTTTACAACACTTTCCATCTTCTTTGGGTCTACATCTTCCTTTCCAGTGCCAACCCCACCTTTTTTACATCACTTTCCTAGCAAGAGGCAGAGTTGCTTTAAGCAAATCTCTCATGCTCCACTTATAGGTAGTGAGAGAGATGCTATTTGTGAAAGTATCCAAGACAACAGAAGAGAAAGAAAAAAGAGAGCTAAGCACAAAAAGACACCACATTCTGTTATATTTGAGTTCCATTATAAGGACTACACAGGAGTCTACAGTAAAGGTAATGGTGATTTACACCTTCACAAAAATAAGATTTGTTTGAAAGCAATCAGTATTCATGGAGTCTCATCTGCAAAATGGAAAGCAATTCTTACAGGTACACAAATACCTGATTAAGACATACACACTTCACTCTTGCAGCGTAATTTTATAAATGCAGCTTGAACTAAATCTGAACCTGAAAATTAATTAAGATTTTGCTATCAAAAACACCACAGTAGACAACTCTGCCTATTTCGGAGCCGATGCTGAGTTTTCCAACACAATATTTTTCAGGCAAACTCTTAGATTTTTCAAGTCCTTACCAACCTTTGACATTTTAAAGATTCACTGTCACCAGGCAGTCCCTGCCTAGCATGCTTTGAATCATCTTTTTATATTTTCTAAGCTTCCACTAAACTAGCATTCTTTCTCCTTTAACATGCAAATTTATATCCCTGATGCTCTTATCATCTTGTAATACATGAAGATTTCTCTTTAAAAAATACCCTAAACCACCTTGTAACATCTGTGTTGTCACACTGATTTCCTGGGCAACGATCAGATTCTTGAGGCTGAGTGAAACACTTGGCATTTAGCCTTTTTCTTCTTCCCTCTGAGAAACTAGGTTATTACAGCTCCATAAAGCAATGCCTGGATGGTATTACTAGCTAATTAATGTCTATTTAGTGGAAAGGGCTGCAGCCATCTTCCAGCACCTACAGGCATTTATTTCTTCCTCTCCCTAACAAGACCAGATAGCATCCTGGCCAACCTTCGCCCACCCTTCACAAGCCATGCACTTGATCCAGAAAATGCAGCCAGTAGCTTGGGAAACACATTACCATCACAGCTGGACAGATGCTAGAAAAGAGCTGGTTGCTGCCCTGAATGGTGGGAAAATTAATTACTTCAATTAAAAGACATAGATTAAACTTCTACCAAGATATAGTCACCTTTACATCTCTGTATGCTGTTGGGGTTTTTATTTTATTGAATTTTCCAGCTCTCATCATATAACAGCATGACAAACAACCAAGAAGACAAATATATGGCCAACAACAAACACACAGCAGGCTGTAAGGTCTTCTGCTTCTCACTGCACCATTTAATCATAGGATGAAACCACTCATGTACAAAGGAAGGGTCCAATTTCCAGCATCAGTGCAGTCAGACTAGAATATTTATCTTTTTTTCAAGATCAAGCACCTCTAGTCCCAGTAAATTGTCGTCCCAGTAAATTGTCGTCCCAATGTGTTTTTTTAAACACAGTGTTCACACTAATTGATGTCCCTATTAAACTACAATCTGCCCCAGCTCATGGTTACTGCATCAAGACACTGTTTCATGTCCTGTACAATCCACCACAGACCAAAGAGCTATCAAATAAGGAACACAACATGAAATACTATTAACCAACACCTACCTGAAAATAACATGAAATCAGTTAATTGAAGAAAAAGCGTAATTTTTATCTCAGAAAGACCCCTGCCTCAAAACCATTATATTCACACTATGCTTTTACCAAACAAGCTTGTGATCAAAAGAAACACCTAACATTAGAATTAGTTTTAGAACATGTATTCTGTTCTCTGCTTTCATTTATTGAAATAATATAAGAGCTCATTCAACTTTGAAATTTTAGCTACATTCCTCACCTGTCAGAAATAATTACTTTATCTTAAAGAAGTTTTATATGTATGTATATACATATATAAACATGTATATACACACATCTGTATGTGTGTATATAGTGATGACAGATACACTCTAAGCATCCTGAAGATAAATTGTGACCAGCTGTGGTCACATCCCGTTTAGGAGAAAAAATTACCACTGAGAAAGCACTCCCAGTGAGTCAACTATGACCCTTTCTCTCACACCAAGTCTCCTGTCATTTGCCTTAGGCTATAGGATAATGTATTTTGGCTGTACAATATCTCTGACTCAATAAAAACATTGGATGCTGATGACTCTGAAGATCCATGAGAGCTCTGTGTACAGGAGGAACTGACTGCTCTGTTCTCTGCCATATTCCTGTTTAGGAAATTTGCTGAAATCCTTTTCTCAAGTTTTAATTGAAAAATAATTTCTGAAGGGACAAATCTCTGCAAAGAACCCGTGAGGAACTTCAGCTGCCAAAATATAATAATGCTTTCTAGAGTACTAATTTTTTCTTTAAAGTGCCATGTTGGATTTTTTTGTTAAGATTGCTAAGTCAAACATCCAGAAGCTTGGAAATTTGGGATCATACTTTAAGTCTGTTTCGCTCAAATGTTATGAAAAATTGTAGTCACTTTGCCACTTTCTATTTTCTTCTGCTGCAGTCTTGCCTCAGAGTTTAAGTCAAAACCTTCTTGATATCCTCCCGTATATGCACTGCACAGCCTCAAGATTTATTTCTTCCAGACTGCCAAGACCGTGCACAGAATGCAAAATGATTCATGTCCTGCTAAGCACCTCTGACAGAGTTTCCCCATAGTATCCAGGTTTCTCAAGACCATGAAATTTGCCCTGGCTGTGCTCCTTTAAGGTGAGGTTGCAATATTATCTGTATTCTGCACCTGGGAAAGCAGGCACTAACTTTCCATTCATTTTAGTCATACAACCTGAGGGAACAGAAATCCTATTTCTCAGTTTCCAGCCCTCCACACTCTTTCAAAAATCTCCCTGTAGTGGCCCCCAGTAACCAAACCTACTTCACAGTGGACATGCACAGAATGAGAAGCCCATGGTTAACTGGCCACTTGTGAAAAGTTTGTTGCAAATCCTCACCATTCAAAAATTCTGTCACACATGCTGAAAAGAGAAGCCAGTCCCACAGAGCATCATTCAACTGTCTTAAATTTAATAACACGTTGCTGCCTCCACTGCAGTCCCCTGACTCACTTACCATACACTTCCACCTTGGTGGCAAGTGAGGCAGTTTTTAAATATATTTCAGAGCTGGCCCACCTGTGTAATAACATGATTAAATTCAGAATTCTCTGTTCTGGAGAGAAACAGCCACAGATCCTTCCCCCATACCCCTAGCCTGTCTCACTCATCTCTTACCTATCTGTACCCCATGCCCTCCTCCTTGTCATTATTTCCATTCCGACTCCCCAGACACCTGGTTATCCTCTGTGCTCTGAACAGCTCCCATCCTTTAATCCTGTTCCCCAAGTCCCTGCACATGCTCTCTTTGTGCTTCTACTCCTTGCAACCTCTTTTCCTTGTTTCTTCACACACCTTGTCCTGACCATCTCCATCTGACCGTGACTGATGCATCCCATTTCTTCCTGCTGCTGGAGATCAGATAATGAGCAGCACAGTCCCACTTCTCTCAGGTCTGCAACCTGAATTAAGCCCAAAGGAGCATAACTCCTCTGTGAGCATGTACAGACAGAAACTTTGGAAAGCAAAGCTCTTGAATCTGAGGTGTCTCCAAAGTGCACGAACAGCCTCATCAACAGGGCAAATTCAGGGGTAATTTTCAAGACAGCAAAAGGCATCTCCCTGGTATTATGATGACATTTTACTAAATGTCAAGCTTCCAAATTTTCATTCCAATGAGGTTCATTCCACTACCAGCACTAACACAACTCAGGAAAGGACCCCTGGATTTATTTATTTGAAGGAAGGTCATTTGAAGAAGCACATTTCCCACAAATCTTGTCTTCATAAAGAACTGGCCTTTTTGTTAAAGTGTTTACTAAAAGAAAAAGAATCATAGACTGAGTCTTAGCATGAAATATTCAGCCAAAACAATTAAAGTTTAGAGAAATTGTAAACAATTCCTCATAGTAGGCAGTGACAGGGACACTTTACTCTGAGCAATGATACTAGCTTACTTTGTACTTAATAAATCCACCAAATGTAATTGTAACAGCTAAGCAAACATTTCCAGTCATGCTGATGTAAACAAAATCACTCTTCTTATCAATAAGAAATTAGTCCACCTGTTCTCACCATCTCTCCACACTGCCTTGAACTGTCTAAACATCATTTTTCTCAAAGCTTTGCCAGCTTCAGATTTTGGACCCTGCCATTCCAGTCTATGGAAAAAATGAACCTGAATTCACCATTCTTCACTTTGCAGAGAATATCAAGAACTGGTCCAGAATACCTCAGGGAGAAAACCAGGTGATTTTCTCCTGGTTGGGCTACCTTGATCACCCTTTCTTGCCATGACATCTCCTCATGACAGCATTTTCCAGTTAGCTGGAAAGTTTCCAGTTGGTAGCCTCATAGCTAGACAGCCTGCCATCCCCACTGCACCTGTCCTAGAGCTGTAGGCTCTGCCTGCCCTGTACCTTGCAGTCCTCTCCCACACACATCCTGACAGAAAAAAAATCTGAAAAAAGGCCACATTGTCACTAATCGTAATTTTACTATCCTAAGTCTTAAAACCTGCCTATGGGGCTGCTGATACAGTAGAACTACAAACACAATTATACATTATTTACTTGAGGGATAGGAGGAATACAACCCCAAGTCACAAATAACTTCAAATCCAGCAACAGAGTTTCTGGCAGACATTTCTCATCTAATCTTTGGTAGTGATCCACTGATGGTTTTGAAAATCTAAAGTGAAATAACCAAAAAGTTGAGAACAATTTCTAACATTGGTAAGCAGAACAAAAAGTATTTTTAAATTAATCTGAACATAGTAGATAGTACTAAGGAAAAAATTTCTTTTATGGGTAAATTATCAAAAAGAAAACCACTGTACAGCCATCCTACATGGTTCAAGATTATATGAAAACCTTTGCCTACACCTTTGACAGCAAGCAGCAGTTCTGGAGGTTTCTGTTTTATCACATTTGCATCAGAACTACCTTGAGGGTGAATGCTTTGATCTTTCACCAAACCAGTTGCCAAGATTTTCTTAGCTGGAACTTCAGACATCAAAAATAAGGTATTTTCTTTCAAAAACTTGGATTTAGGTTTATTAAAAGGGGAGGGTGCCACAGAGAATGAAACAAAGGCAAGAACATAAAATAATGGACAAAGAGGAAGAACAGAAGGGAGAAGCAAAAGAGAAACAGCAAAAAGTATTTGCAATTTCAGCATCTCGGCACAATTAATTAAGCTTAAAGGAGACATTAAGAGTTGTCTGTGGTGACAGGGACAGGGCATCATCAAGCAGAGAAATGCAGAGGGCTCTTACTGCAGCATATGTGTCTGGCTGGCGTCCTTTTGTTTGTCAGGTACCTCGTAGTGGGGAGAAATCTTTCCAAGGCCGCTGTCGCTCAGCATCCTCTTCCGAACCGCGGGGTTCCACCGCTCTGATATTCTAAGGAGAGGAGGAAGAGAAAGGCATTCACACCCCACTTCAAAGCTGTCTTCCCTTGCTCATTGGTTCCCAGCATTTTCCAGCCCATAGCAAGTTAAAATAGATTAATTCACTATGAGTGCTGTTCCTAAAGATGAATAGAAGCATTTCTGGTCTGTCAAGAGGATGATAAGAAACAGAGACACTTCATGATCATTCTTACACACAAAGGGCTTCAGGGCTTTACACAGTGGGATCAGAATTCTGACCATGCAGAGAAGTTTGTAACTCAATTGTTAGAGATTTATGGCAGGATTTAGGGTCAGGTGGTGTGAGGTGATTAAAAGGTGCTGAAGTCCACTAGACCTGCTGTGTGTTCCAGGAAGCCTAATGGAGCAGATGTTACACTGCTGTTCTCCTGTCATTACCACAGCTGGATTCATTCCTATAGAATATCTGCCCTCCCACAACTCCTAATCCCTCAGAAAGGGGGGCCAGAAAGAGATGCCTATCTCTAACACACCTGCTGAAAACCAGATTCCAGCAGCACTCACCCAGTTGCCTGCTCCACTACCAGGTCAGGCATTCCTGGAGGCGTCCCCACCTGCTGAGACATTACCATCTCTGGGTCCAGAATAAAAATCTCGTCCTGCGAAATTTCCGTCACAAAGTGCAAATGTTCCTGTCAGAGTGACACAAGCAACAAATAATGAACCTGCAGCATCACTGGTCCCTCAGAGTACCCAGCTGCCCTAGAATGAGTTGAGTGCATGTCAGGCTCCCTGGAGAATATTCAAGGGACTCTGCATGTAAGTGTGTACTCATATACACATTAACATCAATGCCACAGAAGTCACCGATTTATATGTCATTGATTTCAAGTCAAACAAGATTCCCCATGAGCAAGCTGCACACTCACAGCAATATTTCAAAGGCTGTTCCTTGATGACTATGCCATTCTGATGAAACCTGGAGGTCTACCCATCAAGCTGAGATCTGCATTTTGAAATGAGGACCAACAGTTGAAGTCTCTTCTTTGAAGATGGTTGACAGAACTTTTCTCTGTTTGGGGATACTCTTCCAGATCTCCACCAGCTGTACATTCTGTTTTCACATCTCCATTACCAAAGCTCTCTTTCTCAATCCTTTATTTTTGGTATTGACACTGAAGGCTTATTGCCTTTCAAAAAAAACCACTGAGTGTGAGTATGCCTATATATGCAGGGAAATGGGCAGGAAATTTGCCACAGTTTGTGTGCTGGGACCAACACACATTATTTAATTTTTTCCTCACAGAATCACAGGATGAAAGAGTAGGCATTAAAAATGACCATTAGTACAGTATCAAGGATTGGAGAAATGCAGAATAAGGCAAACAGAGTCAAATTGCCCAGTTTAATCTGCAGCAGCATCTTCTTCACTCCTGCCTTCCCAATGTTAGATTACAACATCAAACCATTTATTTGACTGTGTGCAAAGAAGTCCCATGGTGTCTACATGCAGACACTGAGCAGGGGAACTCTGAACTAAAGTCACAGCTCCTTCTGCTTGAGCTAAAGCACCAGCTGCTTTTGCTAAGAAACAGTAACATGTTCATGTGATTCAGAAACAGCTTACACAGCTCTCAGGGGGACCAGATACAAACAACCACAGTGTGAAATCAACAATTTGCACTTAATGCTAAGCAACTAATTGGCCTGTTCTGGCTACAAATCAGAAACACCAAAAGCCCTGTAAAATTTTCAGTGTCTTTTTAAAAATATATTCAGATTGTCATATCTATGCCACAGGTTTGAACCCACCAGAGATACACATTATTTTGGGGTTCCTTGTGAATATTTTGTGCATCTCTGTTCATAATTCTCAAATTGTAACAATATCTTAATTTCCATAGCTGTTTCACAGCACACACATGCACATGCAGGAGGCAAGACTTCTGGTGCCTAAAAGCAACATTGAAAAGATAAATACAAATATGTTGTTGCTACACAGATGTCCCAAGTAAGATTTGATAAGGAAAACAATTGCAGAAAATTCTGATCTCTATCAGATTGGTAGTAAACAGAATGGCAGATGGTCAGCAGATATAAGACTTCAGTAAAACAACATGAATTAGATCAACTAAAAAACAGCCCAGAGTTTTTTCTCTACTTCTCATGAGACATCATGAGTAACATTTTGCAATAGACAGGAAGAATGGCAGATAATTCATTTTAAGCTGCATTTGATGTAGCTTTAAAAATAAAGAAATGTATAGAAACAAAAAATGAATAAGGATTTACCTGAGATCTGTCAATGCGGTAAAAACGATCAGCAGAAGTTGCTGCAAGACAGAGAAACAACAGCAGAAAACAGTCTGAGCAGGACTGCATGGACAAACTGGGCTGCACTAACATCACTGGCTCCTAAAACACATCCTGTGTCAGGGAAGCCACAGTGTCTCCACAAGAATATAAGTTAATTCCTATATCAGTGCTGCGTCTCGGGTCAGTACTGTGACCAACATCTTTGCCAGTGGCACGGAGAGTGGAATCGAGCATGCCCTCAGCAAGCTCCCTGCTCACAGCAGCCTTGGCGGAGCAGTGAACACACTACACTGGAGTAAAGGGACACAGCCAGGGGGACCTTGGCACCTTTCAGAGGTGGGGCAGTGCAAACCTCATGGAGGTCAGCAAAGTGCAAAGTCCTACACAGGAGCCATGGCAATCCAGCACACCTACAGGCTGGGTGGAGAAGTGATTGAGAGCAGCCCTACAGAGGAGGACTTGGGGGTGATGGCTGGTGAAAAACTCAACATGAGCCACCTGGGTGAGCTTTTAGCCCACAAAGCCAGGCATGTCCTGTGTGTCTGTGAAAAGGAAAGTGGCCAGCAGGTCAAGGGAAGGGATTGTCTGCCTCTGCTCTTCTGAGACCACACCTGGAGCGCTGCGTACAGTTCTGCTGCCCCCAGCACAAGAAGCACCTGGAACTGTCAGAGCAAGTCCAGAGGAGGGCTGTGCAGTTTTTATGGGGACTGGAGCATCTCCCTTACAAAGACAGGTCGAGAAATTTGGGGCTGTTCAGCCTGGAGAACAGAAGGTTGCATGGAGACGTCAAAGCAACCTTCCAGCATCTGAAGATGTCTACAGAGAGGCTGAAGACAGACTCTTCATCATGAACTCTGGTGGCAGGACAAGGAGTAAGGGGTACAGACTGAAAAAAGGGGAAATTCAGGCTGGGTATTAGGAAGAAATTACTGTGAGAGTGGTGAGATAGAATTCACAAGAATGACTTGTGAATTCCCCAACCCTGGGGACAACAACCAACACAACAACCAACCCTGGTAGTTTTTAAGGTCAGGCTGGGTAAGGCCTTGAGCAGCCTGGTTTAGTGAGAAGTGTCCCTGGCCATGGCAGGGATGGGTTGGGCCTAGATGATCTTTAAGGTCTCTTCCAACCACTGACATTCTATGATTCTGCAATATTCCTATCCCATTAAATGCTGAATTTAAAGAGAAGCCTTAATGAAACAGTAGTCACTGAAAACATTAACTTAATAATTTAAAATGTATAAAATGGATTTCAGTCTTATAAGAAGAATTGATTACATGAAAATATGTGACAGAAAAATCTGATTTGTTCTGATGAGAGTAAAGCAAGCATATACTGAATTTGATGGGTCTAATGGGATTAATTCAAATTCTGAATCTAAAGAACAATAATATGCTTAGGAGCTCTTTATAAATCAAATGCTCAGCCACAGATATTGACTCTGAATTAGCAATATGCTCAAGGAAAATTTATTCTACTCAGAAAAACACATGAAAATAGGGGGATTCACTAAATAAAGCACGTATTATGAATCTTGTCATTGCCAAATAATTTATATTACTAACCTCAAAAGTATTTATCATCCACAATGTGCTTTACCAGATGTGATTTTTTTTTATCTGCTTTGCATTTATTCGGGTGAGTGAAATCAGGTTCATTCACTCTGCAGTTTTGACACAAGAGCACAGTGATGTAGCATTGTAGGTTTTGGCACTTCACAGGAATATCAAATACTAAAGACAAAAATTGAACACATCTACCCATCCAGATTTCTCCAAAAACCAAACAGATTCTCACTATGGCTTTTATCAATGTCCCTCATGAGAGACAAGGAATGGTGATTAGAAATTGCCAAGGAGAATTTGGTTTTGTTTTGAGCATTAAAAATTTAAGCCTCCCCATGCTGAAGCTTTTCTAAAAGCAGATGCCATCCATTTCATCTGCTAATTCCTGTGCTCTGGAACCTGATGTAAGGCCCTGATAAGTCATCTCCTTTGACAAAGTCTGGGTCAAATACAAGTGCAGCTCTCCAGCACAGGGTTACAAGGAAAGGGAGGTACATTTCTGTCACCTAAAAACTCTAGTGCCTAAAGACTACAGCACCTGCAGAGAAACCAGGGTGAAGGGCTCAGCCTTAGACCAAGCAGTGAATTGCCACAACTGGCTGCACTCTGAGCTCTGGCAGTGCATGCAGTTAAGTCTGCTCATCACAGCAGAGGCACTGATAAACCAAGCTTCTAACCTGCCTCAGGGACAAGGAAAAGGTTAACCTGCCTCTCTGTGGCAAGGAAAAGCTACAGCAGATATTCTGATTGCTAGATGAAGGGCCTGTTTAATTTTTTAGAGGGGAAAGTGGAAGACTGAGCTCCTTTTTTACCTGCTCAGTGTAACAAGATGGAACCACTCTCTAGTATTACACTCAGAACTATCCTCCACAAGCACACCAGAAGCAGGCAGCATGCTGGGCACAGCAGAAGGGAGATGCACTTACCATCTAGGAAGCACCATCTAGGAGAGAGCCTCTGAACAGAAAGTACTCTGGGGAAAGAGCTTTCCTGGTCCTGGAGAGGGCATGAAAATTATGTTATTAAAGAAAACTCAGCAAACTGTTTCTTCTCTGAAAAGGACTATTTTCTAGACTTTGACTTTTTAATTTTGCTTTACTGATATTGCACAACGTGTGAAATCTATATAACCCAGGGAAAAAATGAAACTATTAGGAGGAATTAAGATCTTCTTCCTGACCTGTACTTATCAAAGACTCAAACAGGCTACCCCATGTCTTTTTAGCTCATACTGGAAAGGTAAAAGGGATCAAAAGGGATCTAAGAGAGCAGAGGATGATCATGGCTCTGGCTTCATTATGCCAGTCAATGGCCAGCCAGCTTCCTAAATCTGCTGCATATAACATTTAAACACAAACATATCTGCACAGGGCAAAACAGAGTAGCATGGATGTTTGGCACACACAGTTTGTATAGACACAGATTCTGTCCTTATTCACATCTTAAGCAGTACAATCAGCACATCTGTAAATGCTGTAAATTCAGGTACATGTTGGCTCAAGATTTAAACTTTACTCCTCTTTCAGACAACAGAGCAGAATATCAAGTCACATGGCAGGAAAAGAAAAAGTAAAAGTGACAGGAAGGATTTTACTTGATCCCATAAACCTTATTCTCATGTATACCTTATGATATCCAGCCTCTGTGCATCACAGAGATGGAGACAATGGCAGCAAAACATCCCATTAGGTGAACTCTAACTGTACATAAGGAGGAAATAACACATCTCAGGGATTCAATAGAATCGGATTTAAAATACAGCTTTGTCTAATACAGGTGAGCAGACTTGTGGGATTTTAAGTTTGATTGTATTGCCACTGGAGTGTTTGTCAGAAAATCAAGGATCTCTGAAACCCACTAGGCTTGCTGACATGATTGTATCTACATGCACAAAGCTTTATATTTAGTCCACCCTGTGAGGAATGGAGGGGACTGCAACACAAAGGAGAAAAGGAAGAAAACATCCAATAGTGTGTTCTAAAATGCAGTTTATAAAAGGAGGAGAAATGAGTAAAATTCATAGAGTACAAAATGCTGAGAAAATGAAGATAGGAATACTGCTGGTAAATGTCAACTTGAGTCACAAATTGCACATTCTGACATACTCCCTCTAAGACTTCATTGCAGTTCCACTACAGAACTAGCTTGCAAAGTTTCAGGCCCATGAGAATGATATTTTGTGAGCATTAAACTCATTAGAGAAACAAAACAGAATGAGAAAACACTCCAGCATATTTTTTCTCATTTGCACTTTGGTTTGCTAATATTTCTGCTGACTGCCTATGCTTTGAACTGCAGAGGAATCACACAAGAAAGTTGTATTTACGAGATTTAAAAGTACCCATGGCACTTTATTAGTGAGGTATAAAGACTGCTCAATCAGCTCAAGCACCCTATTCATGCCTGTTCTCCCCCTCTTTTTCCCATTTCTGTAAAATGTAGAGGGATACCAACAAATATGGAACAAACCTCAAATTAACCTAATGAGACAATTTGCAGAAATGAACTACTGAGGAAAAAAAAAAAAGAATACTAGACAAACAAGTACTGAAGACAAAACAGAGAGAGGGTGCATTTAAAATGTAGCATCATAAAAAATGAATGGTATGTTAGGGATTTCACACTGCTGTGCACTAGAGAAGATGGGTAGGCATCTAATTTATATACTGCTGTGACAGCAGAGGTTAGAGCCAAGTATGGAGCTGATTTCTGACATTTCATACTCTCTTGTACATCTCCCCATACACACAGATTTTGTTCTTCATTTTACCTCAGGCAGTTTCCTACACATGGAGCAGTCAGCAGCCACTTAGGTTAATTCATGATGAGTGGAACAGAATCATACATGCTGGTTTATTAGTCAATTTGCTAAACACTAACACTGTTCTAAAACCCAGTTCCAGAGCAATGACTGATGGAAATGTCAAGAATATGACGTTAGCATTGGATAGGGAAACAAAGAAACAAACCATCAACTGATAAAAAGAAGGCAAGTCCAGGAAAACATGCCAAATGGCGTTTTCTTATAGTGTCTGCAGTCACAACATCTACAGGCATTCTTGTGAAACTGGAATGTTTTTCTGCATCCCCCAAGTAATCATTAACCCCAAAGAAATTATCTGCAATTTCACCACAATTGGTTCCTGTAGGTTGGCTCTCTGTATGCTTCAGTGAACTCATTCCTGCTGATCCAACAAGACTTGCATAGCTATTTCTAGGAAGATGCTATCAGCACCATGCAAACTTGTTCTGTGATCCTAAGCACTGTGTCAACTGACCATGGTCTATGCCAAATCTCCATGCTAATATCAGATCAGTTCAGGAGTCAGTAGAGTTAATCTCACTCAGTTTACTTCCAGTTTAAGCACTCTACAATGAATTATTTTACTGAGAGAAATACACATTCTTGAATGATACTTCCAACTGAAAAGAGAAGTTCAGTACTGCATAAAATGTAGAATAAAGTTGTAAAACACAAAGAGACCAATTTTATGAACTATCCACCTAAACTAAAAGCTATTTATCTCATGCAGAAAACACACATGTGCTTAGGATGGACTAAAATATTACCCTGAAGATTATGTAAAGTGAAGGTAGATGGCTGTCCTGTACAGAATTATTAAGAAGCTGGGCCTGCTAAAACACCTTTTTTTCCCCTCATTGATTGACTTTATTACAACAGCTATGCAATACAACATGTCATTGTTCAGTTTCTCAGACAGAGAAACAATTTTGCTTTTGTCATTTGTCCTAGAGGAAACATTTTCTCATTCACTTCAACATGGAAAATACTGCTATTGCAATATCACAAGCATCAGCAAGTTTTGCTAACTATAAAGATGATTCCATAAAACTTGTCCAGGAGAAATCAGAACTTGCTTCCAATATTTAAGGGTAAATCAGATAATCACATAATTAGAAATTCATCTAACATATGGGTTCAAATGCAAAGAGTGTCATTCCCATTTTTAAGCCTCTTTCTGTTCTGATACTAAAAGGAAAGCTTATCTTACCTGGTAATGAACTCTTTGTGTAGTAGAGGTTACTGACTGTAGATCCTAGCAGGAGAATGAAAGACAGGGCAGTGATGAAAAAGATTAAAGCAACAACAAGTGCTGTTTGTAGCTCTACTACCTGAAGTGGTTGGGTGAAAACAAATCATTTGGCAAATATTTTTCACTGGTTGTAAGCATATGAAACAAATGCCACAGAAAAGCTAAGGAAAGCTCACTCAAAGTTTAGATTTGTATGTATTTGGCCCAAAAAACTAGTTTCAAAAAGAGATGACATTAATGTATCTTATCATGTTAAAAAAAACTATTTGTTCCAAGAGAACTATCTAAATTTACAATATCAGCACCAAAATTAATGAAAATATGTCATAAATCTTTAAGACACTTTTGCAAATATTTCTGAGTGATTAATGCACTTAAGAAAATCACTGACAGTTCTCTCTATTTTAAGACAACCTCACTCCAAGAAGGTCATACCAGAATGGTCCTGACATTTAACAGGGTTCAGGCATCTAATTTATTTTAATAGAGATTTTGTCAAATAGTTATAGCACATGACATAGTCTACTAAAGAGCCTGGCCTGCAGAATATTGCCCTGCAGCAGCATGGAAACTGGCAGAGCTCAGCAAACTTTGGCATCTCTACTCCCAGCAAATGGGACTGAGCCAAATCAAGCACACATGCAAAAATTAGTACAAACCCTGCAAAAGGTTGGAGAAACACAATTCCTCCATAACCACTATGGGTAATTCAACCAAAATATCTAGCTGTGCTTCCTTCAGGGGTTGTACTTAAGACTGCCTGGACTCAGTGTGAGATCACATTTCTAATCTAATCTGATGAGATCATCATCATAAGTATTTCACTGTAATTTCCTGTACTGGATACTTCAAATATGCACCACCTTACAATATGGATTTATGTCTGATAATAATAGTCACACTCCAGGTCTGACTGTCCAGAAATGCATTTGATAAAGGGAATCCTGGCTGAAATGCAAAGAAGTGAAAGCCTGAAGTGAGATACTAAGTTTCATATTCAGATTGCAAGTGTGGAGTTCCAAAATTTATTGGAAATTAATGGCTCCCAAAGAGTTCAATGGAAGGGATGAGCTTCATAGTCCTATGTATACTAGACCAACAATTTATAAAGTCTTGTAAATGTTCATATATAAATTGTTTATAAATGTAATGTCATCAGACTCGTAAATATTTTTAAAAGCTATCACTAAGAGATTGAAAAAGTCAGAGACAACACATTAATGAAAACCCATTAGTTTTATAACTAAAGGGGTTCACACTTAAAATGATTTGGGTAATGAGGCATTTGGAGTCTGCATTTCCCAGGGTGTATTGTAGAATGAACTCTCATGAGGCAAGGTGCTCAAGAATAAGAGCAAAACAATTCTTAGTTGCATGAACACCCATTTCTGTGTCTTTGGAAATATCTAGTTGATATTTGCTGTGCTTAGTGGTGTCTCATATTACTCCATTATTAGAGAACGACATTTGCATAATTAGACCCACTTAAATGCCACAGTGTTTATCCTTGCATAACACACTTTCTAATCCATAATTTATGTACTTTCAACAAGGTATATGGAAAGTCCTAGTATTCCATTATAAATCAAGGAGAAGTAAACACACCCATCCACTTCAATTCTGTTATCATTTAAAAGGAATCAGTATGATTTTTAATTTCCTGTTTAGGGAATATTTTTCAGTACTTTTATTATCATATCTTAATTCTAGATTTTTGGTTTCAATGATAGGTAAATTGCAATACTCTTGATACGTGGTTGTTGCAATTATTAGACCCCTGCACTCAGAATGGGAAGAAGCAAAAAACACGTTTGTGAATGATACCTGAATTCACAAAGGCCTCACCTCTTGCAGACGGTCAATGTACATACGACAAGTCTCCAAGTCACAATCTCCTCGTACAACTATGATCCCTAGGGGAATGGCTGAAAGAATCAGAAACAAAGATAAACCTCTTTAACTCAAGTCTCTTGAACTGTAACAAACTTGCAATGGTTTCTAACATTGTTTTTTTTCATACCCTCATGAAAGTTTTCTGCTATCTAAACCTTAACATTTATGTAAAAGCAAGAGCATATTAATCATCATCACTTTCACCCACTTATAATTATCAAATATTTCATTTTCAACCATCTTTCATGGTTTCATGAAAGAAGCTAAAACGTATTCAGTTAAATTGAGTACTTCATTTTTACATCTGAACATCAAATATTATCTGTAAAACAAAGGAACATATCCCAGAACAAGAGTTTTGGGGGGCACCCTTGTATCTTGAAATAAGAGTGATATTTCATTCTCAGTACTCAAAGTCTACAGGTTTAAAGCAGTAGAAATCACAGGCTGATATCAGGGAAAGCTATCCAATACCAGCTTATTTTTATCTAAGGCTGCTTTTAAACCAAAACAGATATTATTCCATCTACACACAGAATAGACACATTTCCATATTTGGGCAGACAGAAAAAAAAAAGATAACTTGTGAAAATGCAGAAAAACCTTTCAGGTTAGGGCAAAAATTTTAATAATAGGAGACTGAGGTTTTCACATTCATTCTGTTTCACACATTCATTGCCACCAGAGTCCAAAACAAAATCACAAAAAGAAAAATAAATTATAAAGAATACAATAAAAGAGAAAAAGGTGAGTCCACAATAAAGAGAGCTGCCTACTAAGATCTCATTAAATAAAAAGAAAACAAGTGAACACTCTTGAGTACCTGATTTTGTAAAAGTGAATCACGGAATTAAGTTCTTTTTCTCTCCCTGAAGGGTCTTTAATCAAATAATGGCCAAAAATTTTATTGGAGCAGCAGGAAAGATATTTAAATTCTCACATGAAATATTCCAGAAACAGCAGAACAGAATATCAACTCATTAAAAATGTTGATAACTGGATAATGAGCAGCAACATCAAATCACCAAGGTTTCTGAGATAAACAGAAAACACAACTGTGTTGCAAACCTTCCTGCTGTTGAAGAGAAGTTGATTAAGTGGGAGAGATGTATTTAAATACTTAAAAGTTCTTCATTCTGATAAGAGAACAAGACATTGCTAAGATATTGGGGAAGAGAGCTCCTATTTTTCTGGTCCACCAAAGCCTGAAGCACAAAGAGGAGCTCAGTGGTTTCCAAGGAGAAGAGCAGGGGGGCTCCTGCTGCAGTCAAGGTCACTGTGGACCTCAGAGTCCAGCACAGGGCTCAGCAATGCTGCTAGAATTGTGTTTGGAAAGCAAATTGAACAGCAGAAGAACTGTAGACCCAGGAAAATGGGAGGCAGGGAAAAAAATGCTGGAGTGAGAACAAGAACATAAAGAAGGAATAGGTGGGAAGGAAGAGGTTACATATCTCCTGAAACGACACTGACATCCAATAGTGATGACAGTCCCTTGCACATTTTCAGACGGGCCAGGTGGAAACAGTGGTCATGGAGACCTCCAAGACTCTTTCAGTGCAGAACAGAGACTGAGACACAAGCAAGTGGAAGGAGGGTCAGAAGCAGGGCTTGCTTCAAACACTCCAACGCTCTGGGCTACAGACTGATTCTCTTTGCTTAGTGTTTATTATTGCTTAACCTGTTTTGACAGGAGCCCCTTAAGCTCTTTGCAGAGACTTCTTAATGGCTATCTAGATTCAATTGAACAGATCCCTTTGCAGCCCTTACTGAGAGAAGTGTTTGTTAAATTCATTTATAGCACTAAAAACTGAATTGTAGCAGACATGGCTACACCTCCAACAGCTACAGAGCACTAGGGAGTTACAGCACTGGCTCGCAGACTGTCACCACAGATTTTTTCTCTCTCCTCTACACTTAATGGAGACTAAAGCTTTGACCTGACAAAACAACACAGATAACAGAATTGGAATCCTTAACTATCACCACTCCCGACAGACCAAAAGAGGAGGACCTTAAAACAACTGTAATTCTAAAGAAATCCACCAAAATATCTAAAAAAGAAAAAACTAGCATGCAGTAGATATTAGTGGTGATACTTTGTGAATCTCATCTAATGATTGACAAAGTAGGGATTCACAGCTTTACTTAAATTATATGATACTGGTTCTTAGTGGACAAAGAACAGTTCAGAAACTCTGGGCTGTGTGACTTCATCCTTAAAAAGAAAAGTGCTGCCTTAACTGTTTGGAAATCGTGAATTAGCATGATCTATGGCACTTGGGGTCAATAGCTAGCTAAGGTGGAATGTGTGAGGTAGGTGTCAAGTGGTTCCATTCCATATGGTTCATGGCCTTTGAAAAGCCTTTAAAGTCATTACTGGATAACAGTAAAGTATATGCTAAAATGTTGCTTCCCAATTTCTGTTGTTGTTGTTGTTCATTCGTTGCTTGGTTGGCTCCTTTTGCAAAACCCATTTGGCTTTCAGCAAGGAAAATGTTCACAGCCCTGATTTTTATCATAAACCACAATAAGCAATCAAAATGCACCACACAGCCAAGACTTACAAAGTGCCTCACAGTGGTTGCTGGTCTAAAACAAAAGCAAATGCTTAGTGGTTGATAATGGGATAGAAACTCTGGGGTTGCTGCTCATTGTACAAATAGTGCAATAGCACGCAACAGAAGCAAAAGGAGTTAATTTATGATAAATCAATTAAAGGCCAAGTCAACATGCAGAGCAGACAGTAACGCTGTGGGCACTTTCATCCAGGACTAAAGGATCCTCTCTGCATTTGCTGTGTGGATGAGGATGTGGACAGTACAAATCCCTGCAGGGCACAGGGATTACTGGATATGCCAGGAGAGAGGTGGGAGTGCAAACACATCAAAAGGACAGGCACTACAAAACCACTTTCCATGTACACACACACTGTCCACTCCTCTGAATATGTGGATAAACCCACCCACGTGACTGTGCCAAAAATAAGGAATAGTCTCAGATCATGAGCCAAGCCACAGCACTCAAGTGCCAGATATTTTTCTCCTGAGGCGCCTGCTCTTCTGGCCACTTGCATCCATCTCCCAGTTCCTTTGTGCCCCCTGAATGGTGAAAAGGGATTTTGTCCAGGCAGCTGTGATGAGCAGCAGTGCAAGAAGCCCAGGAAATGAGACAGGCAGGCAGTTGTTTTATGATCTGAACCAGTACCGCAGAAAGGCTTTTGTTCCTAGCAACACTAACCAAAATGAAGGATCAGCAGGAGGAGGGTTGGGCAGATGCAGCAGTATGGCCAGCCTGGTGTTCTAATTAACTGCAAGATTAGGAGTGATTTCCTAAGTCCTCATGAAATTAGCTATGGAATTTGTAAGCAATAAACAAATCTTCCACCTATTAAGTCCCCATTATGCTGAATACCAAGAGCTAGTGAACTCTTTAATAGTATTGAGGACACAAATGAAGGAAGCCCAAACATACTTATATATATTATAAAATTCAATTAACTTACCTGTTTATTGTTATGAAAGGATTCAATTTGTGATCTTAATACCATGATTAAACCACTCAAATCCCAAACAAAACAGCCTTGAGACAGAACATCACAGTAGATGTGAATGCCAGGAAAACTCATTCTGATTCTGATACCTCAGGGGACTGGGGAGATTAGACATTGGACTGTAAATGTTTAATGTAACAAATAAAGGATCCTCACTACTGAATATGTCATAAGAATGCCATTTTCCTGAAGGGCTTCCCGATATTAAGATATGAAGAATATGATATTATGAATATGAAGAATCAAGAAAATAGAGAATTATAAAATATTCAGACTTTTATATTAAGAGGTTTGGCTTTCACAGTTTGGTTTTAATAAAACTGAGTTTGTACAAAAGGACTTTCTTACCACACAAATCTAAGCCATGTGTCTCTTCAGATCCCTTCTGCTTATTATACTGAGAAAACCCAATTCTCTCTAGGTTCATTGGCTACCATTTTTTTTTAGCCCACTTGCAAAATCCTCACATATAAGGAGGTAAAACACAGTGGAGGTTATCAGATTAAACCAGACCATGTTTGAAAAGGCAGTCATTCCCTCCAGTCTCTCAGGGATTTTTCCAATATCCTGCCAAAAGGGAAGAAGCTGCCCAAGTCAAAGGAGGAGACAACCTGTGCCAAACACCACACAAAAAGAAACAGATTATAGGAAAAAAAAAATCCGAAGAGCTGGGAATTGAAGCTGGCTGGGAATGGATATTGGAAGTAAGAGCCAACAGCAGAGATCTGGATAAACAACAAATAAGTATTTAGGGTAAAGAAAAAGAGGCAGGAACCTGTGCTGTGAGGTCTGCAGAGACAGACTAAGACAGGCAGGAAGGATGTATGTGGGATGAGTTATCCAAAGGGGACAACCAGGACTGAAAAGTGAGAGGAAATCAAATCAGAAAAGAACTAAGGAAACATGCAAGTAGATTATGAACAGAAGAACCTCACAGAAAAGCCTCCATGAGAAAGACAAACTACAGTGTGATTTCCTGGAAACTTAATATTCTTGCTTCTCTCCACTTCTCTAAGGTAAATATAAATATATTTTTAATAAATTTATAAATTTTATATAGATACAAATTTCATAAATATAAATGCCTATCTCTTCTGGTTTAAAGAAAATGACAAATTTAACACACAACAATTTCCCACTAGCTCAAAAGGCAGAGGACTGTACTGAATATGCCCTGTGAGGTGTCAAGACAAGGTAGATTTAGATTAGATATTAGGAAGAAATTCTCTACAATGTGAGTGGCAAGACTCTGGAATGGGTAGCCCAGATAAGTGGAAGATGTCCGCATTCCTGGGAGAGTTCAAGGGCAGGGACTTTGAGCAGCCTGCTCTAGTGGAAGAGATCCCTGCCCATGACAGTGGGTTGGAACCGGATGATTTTTAAAAATCCCTTCCCACTAAAATCATTCTATGCTTCTACAACCCCATGATATGAAATTTCAATGGCTTGGGTTTACTCCTTCCCCCAACCTCAGAGAACAGCAATTTCCAATATTTAACTCACTACTGCCTTCTAATCCTCTTGTTTTCACTTTGCTGGGAGGCTTTAAGCAATCCATTCAACCCCTCTCAGGTTCAGATCTTATGAAATCACTGTAATGAAGAAATACCTGAATTAGCTAATGTGTGCACAACACGTATTGACAAAAGAAAGTTGTTAGAGCAAGGCACTGACCTCTAAGCAGACTGAAGGTAATATTTTCTTTTATGGAGCTTCTACCATATGCCCAAAGAGATCTACTGACAAATAAATGCCCATTGGTGCATCCTTTACAGGATGAAAGAGAAGGTTTGTATCTGCACAACCTGCCTTGTCTAAATCCATCCAGCTCAAAATTGCTTCCCAATATAAGCACATTTCCTTCGTGGCTCATCAGGAAGTCTTCTGCTCCCTGCTGACTTTTATATTACATATTCAGGATATAAATACCAAGCCCTGAGTGTTGGCCCTTTCTTACTTAGCTAGCTGCTCAAAAATCACATGAGCTAGTCTCCATATAGCTTCACCTGTGATATCCATAAGTTTTAAAGAGTCAGAATGCCTTTGATAGATCAAGGCTTCTAAGTGCACTTCTGGTATGAGGAAGCTACAGTATTGCTGTACATGTACACATCACAAAGACTCACAAGCTTGTCACTCTGTGTACCCCCGTGTATCTCTGTGTCACTCTGTGTACCCCCTGTAAGAACTCCTAGGATAACCCCAAAATCCTCAGGTAACCCACAGACATTAGAGGCACACATATTATAGACATTTAGCAACAGATAATCAAAGAGAAAAGAATTCAAGGTTAAGCTCCCATTATGTTACAGCATCATGCACACACACAGAGAGCAAGGAGGCTGCACTGAAAAGGATTGTTAGGTTACAGTCCAATCGTTAAACACATGGAACTAAATTTTCTTTTAACATTTCTCTTGAGTCTAGTGTGCCATTTTATTCTAGAGGACATAAGGAGCAGCTGGGTCTGTGTAAAAGAAAGTATGGGAAACCCAGAGCTGACACAAGGCTGAGAGTTATTTCTAATACTGTCATCACTGCAACTGGGTATGATTCCTCCTTAGTGGTACTGAGAAAGATAAAATTATTCTCCATGGCTAAGGCACACACAACAAGCTAAGGGCAGTAAGGGTTAACGTACCCTATTAAAAAAACCCACAACTGTTCAGTAACTGCTTATGGTGGGTTATTTCACTGATATATTTTTATGGTGCAAATCTGAAATGGTGTTGCTGGGAAGAACTAAGAAGCACTGAAAATCACTAGGTGACTAGCTTATGTTTGGTTTGTTTGTTGCCTTTTTTTTAAACCAAATCGGTTTCCACATATGCCTCCATTGTCAGGAAATTCTTAGTTATATTGGAAAGGAGAAAATACAGTGTCACACAGAAAGATTTTGCTGTCTTAAAAATAACTCCATTGTTCGCCCACAGTGATGCTTTGGGTCACACTTTACTGCTATAACAGGAAGCCAGAGAGAGTGCGCACAAGACAAGCAGGCAGCAGAGGCAGAAATAAATTCTGTCCACCTAGAGACATCAGTCCACCTCACTTCTTGAGTGAGATAATCTTAGTTGTGATCATTGTAATGTACAACTCTCACATTGGCCAGAGATGGTGAAGCTTGTGACTTCGGTGACAAGCGCTTAGGACATGAATAAGGAGGTGTTAGAAAAGACAACTACACTTGCAGTGAAGAATATTAAAACATAACTAAAATGCCAACATATATCCCTTTCTTAAAATGCTGCATCAAAGCATTCATCCCTCCTCACTGAAGGATCAATAAGCACCCTCTGTACCATCATTAATCATCCCCCACACAATACTGAGATGCTGACAGGAGAAAAGGAGCAGCAAGGGGAGGGAAGAAAGGGACAATTCAGAAACAGCATCTGGGTTAAATGCCAGCTGCATTGACAAGAAAAGTAAAAAACAACAGAAGGAGAATGAGCTAAGGACAGTCATGACCTTCAAAGGACAAAGTGACATTCTTTAATTGTTCTGGAGGCTTTCAAAATGAAGTGTCTACCTCCAGCAGAGTGAAGATCAATCTCCATGGAACATTTTGTATCATGAACTCCTCCATGTCAGAAGACAATCTTAGGTGAAATAGTTGATAGATTCAAATCAGTATTACAAGTAAGCAAGGGGGATTAATGTATTCACTGTGAGTTAAAATGATCCAGATTATTACAGTGAGGTCAGAGCTTTCAAAATTGTATTATGGAGACATGTAACAGGCAAAAACCATAATAGGTTCTTTGCTATTTTTCCTTAAGGGACAACTCCTAATTAACTGGCTTCCTTTTCCTTTTCAGACTGCTGTGAGATTGTACTTGGTTCTCAAATTATTTAGGGAAGTTGAACTGTTTTAATCCTTGTGGATGAAAAATGGATATTAAGTACAGCATTCTGGATTCAGTTGTAAGTATTCTGCCAAAGCTTGAGCAAGTACATAAACTTGGTCTCCTGCAAGCATCTAGGGAAGACATTCATACTGCAAAGACTAAGGTGAAGTATCTTTTCTTCTAGTCTCTTTTAGGATAATGGGGATATTTGCTCTCTCACATTCTTAAAGTAAGTAACAACAGTAATGCACAAGCATTACTGGGACAGTTAAAAGAGGAGTAGTAGGAAAAGCAACTAAATGAAAAATATCTGGGGAGAATAGTCCAATTCAACTATGTTACATTATCATGGTGGACATGCATTGACTTAAAAGATTCCAAAGGGTTTCATTACAAATGACCCACCAATGTCAAAAGAAATCATTTTAAGTCTTGATGAACAAACATCTCTTTTTTGAATGATAACCTCTTAAGCACACTCCTTCTAAGTGATCAAATCCATATGAAATACAAAACCAGGATGTTAGATCAGTTGCTGGCATTTTCGTATAATGTGATCATTATGAATTTTGGCAGGTGGCAAATAACATAAATACACATCTACCCCTGCAGTGACAATAGTGTAAGAAGTTGTATGTTTTGTGTCAGAACATGTAATGGCTCCTAAGGACAAATAACATGCTAACTACAGACACAGAAAATTTGCATCCATACTAAGGATGGATGAGAATAGCTCTCCTCAGATGGGAAGCCCTCAAATGAACCAAGTTATTTCTGACAGTGTTGGGGAGTTGTGTTCAGTGTGGCCTGAAATCTACTCAATGTCAAACTCTCAATTTAAACATGTAGTAAGTTCTGCTCCAGCGAGGAATAATCCTGATCCTGTTAAAATTCTTCTCAGTCCAGTGAAGTCTTTGATTGCTTTAAATATGACCAAGTTCCACTAACTTCAATTAAGGCTGTCAAGACCTATGTTAAAATTTAAGCTATTTCAATTCTTTTGGTGTAAGGAGAGACAGTAAATTGAGGAGGGGTGGGACTGAAAGAGTGAAATGGAAACAGCTTAACTATCTTCTAACAATAAGATAAGCAAACCAATTAAAAGGATTGTCATCCTGTAATTACCAAAGCACTCTGTATTGCAGAGGGAACTCAAGCTCTGTTGCACAACAAACACTCATACTTGTAATTTAATATGAATAATGAGCCAGATGCATAACAAGACTATTAAATTGTTATCGCAAGAAGCCCTGTCCCTCGTTGATTAATGATTCTGTGTGTCACCAAGGAAAGGAATTCCATTTTTAAGTTCAGATTGTCATCATCATTGTTGCCAAAGCAACCACTGTCTGCTTTTGACCTACCCCTAAACACAGCAATTAAACCATTACATGAGGAAACAAAACAGCGATTATTCTCTGAAACGGAAAACTGAAGGCTGGTAAAGAATAAGGGTGTGGGGAACCCAGATTTGTTCCCCAAGATAAATATACCTGTGCAAGCATCATGTTCCAGGTCAGTGCACATTCTCAATATCAAATATATCATGGTCTCCCACTCAGCTTGAAATCTGATGCTAATCATAAAATCTGGTACAGTTTCATGTACTAGAAACCCAGCAGAACCAACAGAAAGACATTAATAAAAAAACCTCTGTGTACAAAACACTTATTTTACAATAAATATAATAATAAGAAACATATTTAAATAAGAAAGCAGTGGAATATCTATACATGATCTCTATAGATGCTATTTACATAGAGAGAACTCATTTGTACATATGCACATATAGATGAGCATACTCTCGATATTACTCATCCAAAAGTGTGTGCTTGACTCTGTTTTGGGGGGTTTTCGTTGTTATTTTTGGGGTAGGGGTTGTTTTGGTCAAAGTAAGGTTTGTACAGAATGTTCTACCAAAAGCAGCCACAATCTGGCTTCTCCCAACTTACAAGCTTCCCGGAGCTTTTCCTTGTCGTAATGTAGCCCCTCGTACTCTTGTAAATTAATCCTGTTCACTCTGATCCGCAGGCGATCTGGGATGGAATGAGGACTGCAAGAAAACAAGAAAGCTTCTTAGACAAAGTGTTCCCTGAAAGAGCAAAGGAAAACAGGATATGAAGGGATTTCAATGTTCTCTGAAAGAAGAAAATGCACAAGCCTCTTCAGAAGTGAGCCACGTCCCCACCAGGCCTATGCCTGCATTTACAATTATGACTTTCTACTGCACAACAGCATCGACATTACACCTTAAATAATAACAAAGATCAAGAATCCTGTTGGTGTTTGTGTGACCTGAAACTGTGAAGGTTTCTTCTACCCCTCTGTAGCTACCCCACTCTTCTCCAGTTTGACTTTGTGTAGATTCTTAGAGCTCCACCACCACCAGTAGAAAGATCTGCCAACTTGAATTTCAAGACACAGAAAGATGCTTCTTGGAAAGTATCTCAGGACAACCTCTGCCCAGGAGAGCATCTACACAACATTACTGAAGGATCCTGATCCAGCATCTCAGGTCTCTGAGAAACAGTCAACAAAGATGTGGCTAAGAACCAGATTTTGAAAGTTCTGAGTCCAATACTCAGAACCGAGGAGGACTTTTAAAAGCAAGTAGCAGTATGGCAACCTCACTTTTACAGAATTTAGTTTGATTTAGATACCTCAATATTTCTAGATACTGACCTATTGAAAGACTCAATAGGTCAGTATCTAGAAATTAGGTATTCATGTACTTAACATGAAATATCCATATAAATATGGATAGAAATTTGTCCAGAAAAGCTTTCTTTTTCATTTCACACTAGTTACTACCTTAATGTAATCTATTGTTTGATTTTTTTAGGTTTAGCTAGATGCTATCCAAATTCATTTAGCCACACTTGCATCTTCCACTTTTAAAGAGAAAGAGACAATCTGTGTTTATAACACACATAGCAAATGTCTACCCTATAAGAACTCAGCCCTAGGTCAGTTAAAAGTAGATTATTCACTCTGTGATTTTAGTAAAAGACTGTCTATATTTTCTGTTTTAATCTTGTTAGTACCAGGACTCTGTCTACAGTAATATTGACTAACACACTCTGCATTTTCAAAGGCATAATGCTGTGTACTCTCATAAATATACAGTTTGGCTTCTTTCTCAATTTTAAACTATTTGATTTATAGCATTTGCACTGCTAGTGAAGGACAAGGCACATCTCATAAATGTTACATGTGTTATCTTATTCCTAAACACCGGTTCAAATGTGAATTTTCTTCACTAATGTCATCAATTAATCAGTGGTAGACTTATGTTCTATCACAATGGGCCTCATTTCAAACTCATTATCACAATGAATAATCTGGATCTCATGAAAGCAGGAGAGGAAAACAGGATGATCTCATGCCAACATCTGCCAAACCTTGGCTAATTGCCTCTCTTCCAACCTATCTGCTGGTACCCAAACTCCATCCCACACAGGATAGTGTTTGGACACCAAGGGGAGAGAAAGATAACACTGGCTTCTGTAGATATGCTGACTCACTACCTAATGCCATGTAAGGAAGAAAAACAAATGCTATTTCTTAGCTTGAAGCCGATGGCAACCTACTGCATGTGCAGTATCACCTTCTGAGTCAAATTAGTCCTTTCACCTGAAAAGAAGTGAGCAAGGTCTTTTTCTTTGCTTGGAGCTGGAGGAAGAAAAGTATCTAAAATTAAGAAAATCTAGAATATATTTTTTTTCTTCCAAAAACCACACATACACTCTCCAAAATTCTCTTTTCATTAGCAAATATTTAAGAAAATATTCCCATGCTTTTGCAAAAGTACAAAAGTATATAAAAAGTATCGTTTTTTATATGTAGACGCACTGTATATCTGACTCTTTTTCTGCAGGAGCAACAAGCACCCCATCTAAAGTGTGATGTATTTTCTGAGGAGAAATAGGAGCAGGTCCAGTGTAGGAGGGCAATCAGCTGGCAAGTACCAGAGTTTGGTATTCTGTTCTGCCCTCCTCTCACTCCATTTTTATAAAGACATGCTAAAACCACTACATAAACAGGTTGTGTGCTAAAACATACAACTGGAGAGAAACAGAACTTGGCCTCTTGTCCGTTTGAAAAGTTTAGTTATCTTATTAAAAAAACTGTAACCTTGGAAACAGTAGCTTTCTATAGAAAATAAGCTATTACCAGAAACAACAACGCAAGGAATTCCTTTCTACAGGGTAGAGATTTATACCTTAGCCAGGTCCAGTCACAAGCAGCATATTCATAACACAAATAAACATATACAGGCATACCTAAAAACATGTGTGTATTGACACATGCACAAAAGAGACATTTATTCAGTAACTGAAGCTTGATGGTTTTGTTCATCAGTTCTTTGCAAACACCCTTGTTCTCTTATAATACTCACTGGCTGACACATTGTGTCACTAAATTTTATTACCTATTCAAAATAAATTTGATTCTAAAACTCACTACTTGAATATTCATTTCTTGTGCTATCAGACTAGCAGCAATTGACACCAGAGTATATTGTCCTCATCAGTCAAACTAATTAACTCATTCATTCACAGAACTCTATCTAATGGAGCTGAGCAAAATACTTCCACTATCAACACTACTGCAGTCTTCATGGGCAATGCATCATAATCCATATTATTATAAAAATAGATCAATTTGTCTTTGTTCAGACATACTCAGTATATCCAGAAACCACAAAGATTAAATACATAAGCATGTCCATGTACAGGCAAATAACAGGGTGATGGATGTCACTGAACAGAAACATTAATACAGTATTAATAGAAATAGATGTCTCTAAACACTGTGTAAAACAACTTGCTTAACTGCAGCAAGAGGAAGAAAAGCTTTCCACATAAAGCAGAAATTTATAAATAAATTTGGGGAGATTGCTGCACTTTAATTCAACCTAAATTATTTAAATTACTTACCTCTTAACAATTATTTTTTTACATGGTGTATTACATAGCCAACAAAAAGTACTTGAAAGTACAGATTAATGAAGTCTATTACCGCCTAAAGAATCTAATTAAGAACTCATTCCACAAACACATCAATCTACAGAGCTAAATCCTAAATGTCATTTGCTTCATGAGGATGTAAATACAGATTGAGGTCAAATAAAACATTCTGTTTGTTCATGTTTATTATTTATAATGATTTCATTTAAACACAAACCTAAATATGAATCTTCCCCAAGATCTTTCATCTAGAAAACACACTTGGCTTTTGATGAAACTGTGAATTCCTCACCCCTATTAATCATCCAGCAACAAGTGAGAGGATGCCAGACAGCTCACTTGGAGCACAGCTGGTTTTCCTAGGACACGTGCTCCTGCTTCCAGTCACCCAGGGAAGAGCACAGGCAGAGCAAGCCTGGGTCCTGCCCAAGCCTGGCACTCTTGCACACAGATACACTTCTGCCACACCACCAGCTTGATTCAGCTGGGGAGACAGACTTGTAAATTATAAATACCCCAATCTCTATTTCAATTATTTATGAACCCAGTGAACCATTTCTTACGCTTCATATCTCCACAGAGAAAGGAATGATAAGAATAAACAGTCCAACAAGTCTACAGCATCCAGTGACAAATTTCTGATAGATCTCCAAGAACACAGTCCACACCACCGTACACACAAATTTTAACGATTCAGTAAACAGAAAAGGAAATCTACTTCCCCCCATACAAAAAATACTTGAGTTAAAAAAAAAAAAAATCAGTCTTTTAGGGGATGTTTGCAGGGACAATGAATGATTAATGAATTACCTGTCTCCTAGAGAAGAAATAAACATGAAAAATTAATTCAGTATTCAGCCATTTAGAGCAATTGGAAAGAGGAAAGCTGTAGCCAAAAGAGAAAAAGGAAATTCACCTTACTTTCAAGACTACATTGACAAAGCTTGGAAATGGTACATTAAAAACAAGTTTCTGACAGCATCTATCTACTTGAAACATAAGAACTGCCACAACAGAGCAAACTCATTCAGTCCCTTCTATGGAGGAATTTCAATGCTTCACAAAAGTTCACGACTATTTTAAGGTGAAGCTCTTGCTAAACAAAAACCTTGAAATTATAAGCTCTACCACATATTTTTTCCTTTCATTTGGGAATCTGAGCTAGATGAGCAGCCATGTCATAGGGTGTTGGGCCAAAGGACAGCCCCCTTGGTTAGAAGAAGCATTGGAAAGAAAAGATAAACCTCACAGATGGGATAAGAATTTCACGAGAGAACAAAATAGTATAATAGTAATAATAAATATGATGATGATAATAATAAGTGGGGGGTAGAGAGAGTAACAAACATGAGAGAAAAAAGAGATGCACAATACAACTGCTCACCACTCAGCATATCCCCAAACAGCAGTCAGACCCCTCCCAGGTAACTCCTCCAGTTTACACACTGGGCGTGACCTTCTCTGGTGTGAAACATCCCCTTGGCCAGTTTGTGTCAGCTTACCTGGCCTCACTCTCTCCCACCATTGAGTGCAGCTCCTCAGCAGCAGAGTGTGAGACACTGAAAATAGTGTTTACTTGGGATAAACACCACTTAGCAAAAAACAAAACATAATTCTTGTCATAAATCAAAAAAGCAGTTCTGTACAGCTATTAGGGAGAAAATCAGCCATGCCACAGCCAAAACCAGGACATAAGTGTTATCCCAGATAAGCCAGGATAACCTGGCTAACCCTAGTGAGTTCTTTGGTACTTTCTTATCTCACAATTTCTTCAGCAAACACATTTGGCTTTGTAGAGCTACACCCACAAAGACACTAAAAGTACAGACATATTCTGAAGTTCCCAGTAGAATCCTGGAACTTGGTTTTCTTCTCCTGCATGCTAACTGTGCTTCTCTCACACATTACCCTTCCAAGCACAGCATGTTCTCCATAAGTAATAATCCCTCTAAACAGAATTATAGAATTTTTTGGGTTGGAAGGGACTTTAAAGATCACTTAGTTCCAACTCCCCTGCCATGGGCAGGGACACCTTTCACAAGACCAGGTTGTTCAAAGCCCCATCCAACCTGGCCTTGAATACCTCCAGGGATGGGGCACCTGCAACCTCTCTGGGCAACCTGTTCCAGCATCTCACCATAAAGAATTTCTTCCCAATACCTAATCCAAACCTACTCTCTTTCAGGTTGAAATTAATCCATTTGTCATCACATGCTCTTGTTAATGGTGCCTCTCCACGTTTCATGTAGGCTCCCTTCAGCCACAATTAAGTTACCCCAAAGCTCCTGTTCTCCAGGTTGAACAATCCCAATTCTTTCAGCCTTTCCTCAGGAGAGGTGCCCAATCCTTCTAATCACCTTGGGGACCCTCTGCTGAGCTCACTCCAACAGGTGAACATCCTTGCCATGGTGGAGACCCTGAAGCTGGATGCAGCACTACAGGTGAGGTCTCATACGAGCAGAACAGAGGAGCAGAATCACCTCCCTGGACCTGCTGGCCATGCTGCTTCAGCTGCAGCCCAGTTTATGGCTGGCTTTCTGGGCTGCCAGGGAACACAGGACAGCTTCACATTCAGAAATCCACATGCTAAACAGGAAAAACTGATAAGAAATGAGGAGACTCAGTTCCCTTTTTTTTCAGAAAAAAAAGGAGAAGATCTCTCTAAGCATTTTCATCCTTAACTCTGCATTTGGAGAGCAGTTCACTTTCTATTACTTTCTCCCTTACACTTTGCCTCCTACTGTTCTTTATTAGACTCTCCTCTTATAAACAGTAACCATATTCAGCCTGAGAAGGTTGATTTTTCTTTGGCATTTGAACCTCTAAAAGCAAAAATACTATTTTCTATTACTCTTTTTTTATTCACACAGGTTTTATACACATACTCTGCTGCAGTCATTACCACAAACTCCATAAAGGAGTAGTATTTACCAATACAGTGGTATTTGTATTTTTATTTATGCAGATTTTGTAACTGAAAAAAAGAATTACCCTACCCACAGTGTTTATTCCACTTGTAGAAGAAATGTAGGGGCTACACAAGTAAATATCTCATTTTTCAATGGTAATTTTCAGCATCAACCACACAAGACAAATGTACTCTCACGTATGCATCTTCTCATCTCTGAACACCCAGCAGGAAAATGCAAGTTTTCACCTTCCTTTTAAAAGACCTTCAAAAATACAATGCTTGTATTTACTTACACACCTTGTATAAGCATTTGCAATGGATCACACTACAGTTCTACTGTCTCTGCAAAAAAAGACCACATGAGCCTAATGAATTGGCTGCCCTAAACTCCCATGCATCTCCTGCTGCAGAAATCCCGACATTTATCTAAGACAGGCTATAATCCATCACCAGGTCTCAGTAGGATCTGCCCTGCTGTTCAGTACTAACTGGAACTCAGTCATCTTCTGTGTTGTTCAACAAAAAAACACAAAACAATATTTGAATCTCAAAGCCATCATAATCCAAATCATATTTCTGTGTTACCTCATGGGTTCCTATTTTAATTTGCCAGACACATTAATTGGCAGCCCCAGTGCAGCAGCATGTTCAATCTATTTTTACAGATTTTAAGATAGAGAACAATTTTGACTTTCAAATTAGTTTGGGGCTTGCATGTCTTTCTCTCCCTGCTTTACTCTGACAGCTGATATCAAATGGGACATTAAAATGAACTGCATCAAAACTTGGAGTTCATTTTCCAAGGGATATCCCTGAGCTTGGAAATAGTACTCGTTCTCTTAGACACACGGCTCAAAGTTCTGTGTAAGAAATAAGGGTTACCTCAATTTTTTCTAGAGACTGATTCAGATGCTGAATTGGTGAGGCAAGTTGGTTTCATTACTTTATGCTTGTCAGCAGAACACAGCAAACTGGACCCACAGAAAAGGCACACCAAACTGAAAATCTTTCCTTTCTCCAAAATAGTAATGAAGCACTTGGAGCTTTCTGCAATTTCATAGAATCACTGAATGGTTGAAGCTGAAAGAGATCTCTGGAGGACATCTGGTGCAAGCCCCTGCTCAAGCAGGACCACCTAGAGCAGGCTGTCCAGGACCATGTCCAGGCAGGGTTTGATTATGACTAAAAGTGAAGATTCTACAACCTTTCTTGGCAACCTGTGCCAGTGCTCTGTCAACCTTATGATAAAAAGCATTTTCTCCTCATGTTCAGAGGAATCCTCCTGTGTTCGATTGAAAATACCTCGTCTCAATTCTTTCCAGGAATGATGCCTGGCATTAAACCTCAGATGTGCCTGTTGCCATGGATGTTTGGGGAGCTGGCTGATGGCTGAACCTGGTCACCCATCACCAGACATGTCCTGCTCACCTTACTTGGCTACTGTGGAACTGTGCCCCATCAGTCATACTGTCATCTGAGCTCCCTCTTCCCATTTGTCACTGGATTTTACTGCCCCATCTCTCAGCTGAATGACACAGGGTAATAACAAAAGGCTCTGGAACTTTTAGAATAGAAAAAAGCCAGATACTCACACAGTGAAGGAATCAGGGGGAGCCGAGACTCTCCTCAGGTCAGCAGACTGCACTTTATGGATACTATAAGGCAGCAGGAAATGAGTGGCCAGGAGAAAAACAGCACACAGTGAGGACAGACAGGAAAAAAAGGTGAGACAGAGAGAAGAGTGGAAGAGAAGAAAGAAAGAGAAAGACACACAACATTTAAACAGAAACAAAAGGAATGTGTCACATAAACGTTGAATGAAGGGCCATGCAGAGCTCTGAGCCCACACTAGGAAGCCAAGAGCAACTGAAGACATGCAAATGGAGAAAATCACTGCTATGTGGCACACAGCAGCTTTCTAAAGACACAAGTGAGGAGCAGTGAAAAGCCCAGCACATAACTATACAAGACAAGGGATCCCAGAACTTCTTCCACAGGCACTGAAAAATTTCAAAGCAACAGACTTTGGAAGCAGATCGAGAAACGCAAACAAACATCAAAGCTGAGATCCAGATGGATGGAATTGTCTCCAAGAGTTGACCAACTAATTACTGTTTAAGGAAAAAATACCCTTACTGGAGATTTTGTATCTACAATGACAAGTTGCTGTTTCCATTCCTCTTGCTCATACCTTAGGGAAACTTGCATTTTATTAATATTCACCTTCAGTGTTTATATTCACCCTTAGTATTTATATTCAAATGGTCCCTTTCTTTTTCTTGAATGCATCAAATATGTTTTTTCTAGAAGCTTTTTCCTCTTCTTTCTCTTCCATTATGCAGGGTGCTCTCCCTCAAGCCAAAGTAAAAGTCAGTGAGAGCAAAACACATTTTTCAATTCAGCAACTGTTCATTAACTGAAACTTACTGGGGAATATACTATGCAGGAGTTTCTAATCAGAAAATTATTCCTGGAAAAGCTGAACCACAGTTTCTCTTCTTATTCCCCCTAATTTTTGGTATAGCTCTCAACAGCCACATTCTTGGCTCAGTCACAGAAAACCAAGCTGTGTTTTCTCTTTCACATGCTACTGTGATCAATAGTGGAGAACGGGAATGAGAATTTAGCCAACAAGTGTTTCAAGGAGAAAAAAAAAAAAAACACGGAAAAAAAGATTATCAGGACAAAAAATACAGAAAGTGTAAAATTTCTTCAAGTCAAGTCTTTTTCTACTCACTCCCACTTTTTATATGGCAATAATATCAAAGGTGACAATAATAATAAATCTGCATTTCTGTGACCAAGATAATTATCTAATTGCTTTCCTGGCAAGGAGCTCAAGAAGAGCTGTCTAGCAATTAAGGATAGCTCCAGACCCACTGACTTATCTCACACATCTAACATTTAAATGATAGTCGTTAAAAAACCCTTCATCTATTATGTCCATCCCATACAAGGCTCTCTGGGAGATTCCAACAGAACAAGGAGTTATAGCCTAGAGATCAAGTTAAGAAAAATAGATAAACGTATTTAATTACAAGTTTCTTCACTTGTACAATGCTACCAATCAGCATCACATTGAATTAACTTCTTACAATGCTAATAAGTGCTCTCTCCTTCCTTTTTAACACCTCAGAGTGAAGCACATACACAGATATATATAGAAATAGATGTAAATATCTACACACACAGTTTCTGATATGTGAAGCTGAGACTACAGTTCCTGACAGATCATTTGCATTTTCCCAAGACACAGATCTGCAGAAAAATACGTCAGCCAAATCAAAGGACTCTGACAGCAATTGAGTGTACCATGGCACATTTAAATCAAGCTAAACCACAAAGAATATCCCCTTGACAATTGGCATATACTACAAATCTCGATTTCCCTACCACAGTTTAAATTCAGATCTAAAAACCCAAACCTAACCCATGCTAATTATCAGTTTGAAATACCATGAATTCTCTTTTTACATTTGCATTAGTCTCCTTCAGTGAAGAAAAAGATGTCCCAGGGCTGCCCTTTGCTTTCACTGAAGATTGAGGCGTTGTGGTTGGGTGAAATTGGGCACTACTGCCCATAGTTAAGAGTCTGCTATTCTCTGCTCAAGAAAGATGAGTATTTTGTATCTTATATATTTTCCAGGCAAAGAGAAATTGCACATTAGAGAAATGGGTTTCTACTGCAACTTAAAGAATTAGTCTCAGTAAGAGAACAAAATGCTAAAGGGAACAGGAACATGTTGAAAGTAACCAGGGTGGCTTTGATTATATTACTAGATTGACAGCCAGGAGATGACAAAAAACTCTCAAGGGCTGGAGTCAAAGTTTGAAGTAAAGCAGGATCTTTCTCTAGATATACAGCTGTAAGGGACACAACTTTTAAGATAGCTGAAGAGAAAAGGTGTGCCTAAGACCTTGTCCTTTTTTTTCCCAGTTATAGGAGTTAGTCTTTTGGAAGGTATTACATCTCTTCACAGAATTTGCCTCACCATTACAATTGCACCAGCAAAATTCCCGCACCCATTTCCCCAGAAATATTAAAGCCTCAGTGGATGAGTGTTTGAATTAAATGTGGATCCTTAAAAACTTTAGGGCATTAGTTCAGTATCTTTGGATAAGGAATCAACTGTTTTGCTTTGTATTTGGAATATTTTATGAAAAACAGCAAAGTCCCTTGCACAGTCATTTTACCAGCAATAAAGACCTCTACAAGGATTACAATAATACCCTCTACAAAATAATCTGAATTATTTTATTGGGTGGCCACTTTCATGGGTCAAAATTTTACTATTTAGGTTTCTTCTGATTAAATTATAATTGCAGTACTGGTAAAGAAAGTGTAATCATGATAAGGAATGTTAGTTCTGTGTATTCCTCTTCGCAAGCTACTAGTCTCCAATCTTAGCTTTTCTCTATTCACATTTACAATACTCATTTCTCATTTGAGTTTCTATACTGGAGAAGGATTTCTTCCAAAGTACAAACAGTTCTTTCAGGACATTCAAATTTTTCTCCATAGACTCTGCCAGGCAGCATGTGCTCACAGCAAAGACTGAAATATGTCCTGATTAGCTCTTGATTGTGGCAATTTCTTACGGGGTCTTCAATGCAGCTTGAAAAGCAGATCAATAAAGCTGAGAAACTAAATCAAAAAAACTTCAAGGGCAAATGGCATACATATGCAGAACCATCAGAAGCCAAGGGGCACACTGCCAAGCCTGCAGAAACCTCTCTAAATAAATACATAACAGAAAGATAGAACACCAGTCTGAAAGCAAGACAAGAGTAACTCAGAAGATAAAGAGTAAAAGAAAGTCAGGTAAGTATTTACAATAGAGTGAAAAGGGACTTCAGAAGATGTGATTTTTCTTTTTAATTTATTTTTCAAATGCGCTGCAAGTCCAGTACATGCAAAATCCACGACAGAATACACTGCCCCACACGGGCTTCCTGCCTCTAGGACATGCACGTGTGCAACTCACTCATTCAGCAAAGGCATGGAGGTTCTCCTCTTGCTCTTCTGCACCATGTTGGCCTGGTTCCTCAGGGAGATGCGGATGAGGGAGGGGGCCAGCCGGCAGGGCTCGCCGTCCACTTGCATGGGGATGGACTTGTACGTCAGAAGCGTCACCTCCCGGCACTGGTGCAGCCGCTCCCCGTGGCCGCCCACCTGGAGAGCAGCCTGCAAGCAACAAACAAAACACACAAACAAACAAAACACCAAGCAGGTCTTGGAGTCTCTGCTGGTCAGAGGGACCCCGAGATACATACAAGTCTTTTCCCAGCCCGGCAGTCAAAGAAGGAGTCAGGATTCCTCAGCTGTGGTTTTCAAGGTTGTTTATTATTTCTTATCTATAACATTCTTTCTCTGGCCTGCCGAGGTCTGTTCAGCAGGTCAGTGTTGTCTTTTATACTAAAAAGTACGTGTACTTGATTTACAATAATTTCCCAATACCTATCACCTATGTTATTCACCTTAAACCAATCCAAAACTGCCACCATCACCCAGAAGATGGGGGCTAGGAAGAAGGAGAAAGAAGGACAAAACACATCCAAATTCCTCCATCTTGGGACTCCGAGCCCCCATTCTAGAAACCTCAAAATTCTACTTTTCACCCTGTAACAAGCTAACAATTATTCTGCTTAAACTCTCTTGACTTGTAATTCTGCATAAAAAGATGTCAATTTGCTCCGTGGGTCAAATTCAGCTCTGTGCCAAAGCCTCTGAGCCCCCTGGCAGGGGCTCGAGCCATCCAGGACAGCCAGAGAGATGCCCTGGGTTCCGACAAGCAGGGAAAAGACAGCTCAGAACAGAGGCAGCTGAGGCAGTTAACAAATCCAAAATGCCACTTTGCTGGCAGCATCCTTTACACAGTACTCCATACCTAAGCTATTCTGAAAGAGCACAATGAAAGCATTTTCACCCCTTCCTGAACAGAATGGTCCTTAATGTGAATTAGTAAATTTAAATTTTTTATCATGAAAGCTTACACATCAAGTCAACCTCAACATTAGACAGGCTGAAAAGAGCAAGCAGAAGGACATTGTTAAAACAATTAACTATCATGTTAAAGAATTCATTTCAAAGAAATTAAGCAAGGAAGACAATGAGCAGATCCTTCAAGTTCTAGGCAGACATGTTTGAGCAGAAACGTATTTTTTTAATGAATATGACTATTATGTGACAATTCACTCTAATTTCTCAGATGCAGAAAAAAAATCTCATATTAATGCAATGCTAACAGAGAACAGTGTAAACACAAGTCAAGGCCAGTGCACTTAATATTATGGATCAATTGACAATATGATCAATAATTATAAATGCTGTTTATAGAGTAGCTCTTTCCCTTGGTTTCACAGACTCACTTAGGTACAACAAGCACATCTGAGACATACAAGGCAAGTTAGGATTATATCAAAGCTGTCGAGGGTTATAATCATTCTTCAGCATCACAACCAAAGCACACCTGTAGACCCACAGTTCTCAACCAGGCTTCCTTTAAAGAGAAACAGAAGCTCAAAGGGCCCTACTTCTTAAATTCAGCCCTAACTGAAATTGTTGGTAGCTTCTGAGACCTGTCTAGTCACTTCCATTGACTAGAACTGTGTTAGAGGCAAAAATAAAAAAACTCCTCTGACTGAAAACTGTCTGTTTGTACATGCTAAAGTTTTGACAGCATTTTCAAAAACATGTCCTAAACTTCTCCTCACTTTTATTCCACAAGATGGCTAATAAACAAAATTTTTCTTGCCGCTTATTTCCCTAATCCACTAGATCCATTAAAAAAAAAAAAGTCCAGGAAGGTATCCTTAACTCAGACAAACTTTTAAAGAAAAGATTGACCAAGACTGCCTTTTGCTTACTTTGAAGATTAGATTTGCCTGACTTTCTCTTTGAGGAAACAAACACCATTATTGTAGGTATTTACTGAAAGTGGACTGAGGGCAGGTCACACAACAAGGGAATTTAGCTAAAACAGGCTTATCCATTTTTCTTTTAAACTAGCTTACATGAGACAGCAGCAACAAAGGTCTCCAGGCATGGAGCTGTGTGAGCTATAAAAACTTGCCAGCAAGTCCAGCTGTGGGCCTTCTGCTGACCACACTAAGCCCAAGCTCCAGTGCCTTAGGGAGGCTGGTGCAAGCATGGGGAAAATTGCCAACTCTGTCTGCATTTAACCACCCCCTGAAGGCACTGTCACAGTGTTTGGCCACTGCCATAGCAGGACACCAGGATATTTATAGCAAGATTGCTTTTATGGTATCTCAATTTTAGCTCATTTTAAAGATGGCATTGGAAGGAGGTGCACTGACAAAATTGTTGGCTGAATTTCCTTTTTCTAGCAGAGTAAAAAGGAGAGATAAAATTCACGCAAGAAATACTAATAAAGTCTTCCACATCTATTGCTAAAGTTTCACAAGACTTTTGGTGAGCATATAGAAACTACATGTCCATATAAGTTTATACATCTCATATTTATATACCAGCAATACTTAAAAATAGACATTAATGCTATAGAATGAAATATACAAAAGTTAAAGAGAAAAGGGAGTGTTTATTTGATCACAGAACATTGCCACAGTAAAATCATGACTTCATGCTCTTATCATACTGTTCTTACTGTAATAATCTTGCCATTTAACTTCAGAGCACTGCACATGCAAATCAGCCACATTTTGCAAGTAATACTTTTTATTATTAAATAACACTTCTCTTATTAGAAAAGAAGTATTTGATTCTGCCATTTAATAGCAGAGCATCTGACTATGGGGAAGCACATCTGATTTTCAGCAACAAGGAGTATTTTTCAGAGTTGCCCAGGGAGCCCTCCCAGCCTGGCAGCACCCCCTGCACTCACCAGCGAGGCCATGGTGAAGCCGATGACTTCGATGTAGCCATCGTCGTGACGCTGCGGCTCGAAGTCTCTGTGGTCACCAGGGTTCCCCCAGGGCATCGTGCCAGCACAATACCTACAGAGACAGGTTTGGAGAGCCAGTTGGAGAGAGCAGTTTGTTCTGAGAGGTCCTGACTTTTAGCCTTTCAGGCTGTTCTCTTTGTTCCCAAGCTGATACAACACCCTTAGATATACCCGCCATGCATTTTATCAGGGTCCTCTCTGAGAGGAAAATGGGGGGACACCAGGAAATAGGTCAGAGAGCAGGAGCACTCCCTATTAGCTTTGATTCCTGCTGGTAAGCTGTTGAGCCATAAAGCTGTTTTGCCCTTCTTTCCCCTCTCCCTGCTAGCTCAGCACAAGGAATGCAAAATGCTGCATAGTTTGAGGAGGCAGGGAGAAATAAGAAGCAGGAACAGATACAGCTGAGACATCTCTCTTTTCTACCATCAGAGAATAAATACAAAAGTGATCTGAAAGAGGTAGAAGGGGGAACTTTGGAGAGGTGACACCAAGCAGAAGCTTGCAGTACACGACTGAAAAGATTAAGTGCTTGGGACTGTGGAGCAGAGTAGGAGGTTTCTTAAAGCAATGGTCTCCAAAGTAGAGTTCATGCAAGAAAAATCCACAACTGACAAGACAATTAGAGCATTTGAAGACAATTATTACTTTTACTTTCAATAAGAAAACAAACATTAAAAACATACATATTTTATTTAATACTAGAATAGAGGAACATTTATATAATTTATAAATATACATTTATTGAGGTGGTTCTCAAAAGCTTTTTACTGACTGAAATGCACAATCAAATTAAGTTTGGAGACTACTGTTCTAGAGAACAAGAGACCAACAACTTTTGATAATCCAGCCTTAATAAAAATAAGGACACCTTGTAACATGTTTAGACTGTGACTACTTTCAGCAGCTTGGTATTCCTTAACTTCTAAAATATTCATCCTTCCCCTCTCTCCATTTCTGTCCCCTCCTCTCCCTGTCCAGCTTTTCCACACTTGGACTCTAATTAAGCAAAAGACCAGGTATCTATCTCTTTAATAACTTGTTTGCAGGTAAGACACACAGTTTTCCAAAGTGTGCTTGTTAAGCATTTCTACTGTATCAGTATACTCAACTTTTTAAGGAATGGTTTTGCTGCACTCTGAAGCCATTCTGCATAGCTCATTAACAGCATTATAAGGAGCCAGCTCTCAATGAGGTGAGAAAATGCTTCTTGCACATTCACTCAGCCTAGGAAAACTGTTAGGTGTCTTGAAAACTATTGTTATTTTTGTTGCATAACTTCAAGAATCTGTCTTGAGCTTACCTGGGTATGTTTAAAAACACTATACACTGGAACTTCAGCTCCTGGATCTTTGGAGTCAGGTCTGTACCATCACACTACAAAGCCAAAGTGACAGAGCACAGAGAAATTGCTGAATGGAGCCACAGACAAGAGAAGTGTTGCTGCTTTGTAACAACTTTCCCAAGACTTTCCTTGGAATGTGTTGCAAATGTCATGCTCAAAACTGAAAAGTAACAGAGCCATTAAACTCTCACCTCACTCTCTCTCCAAACCTCCACCTCCACCCCCTTCCCACAACACTATGACACAATTTCTTATACTCACCACAACTTTAACATGCTTGGATAAATCTCTTGAGCTTCTTTGCAGAAAGTCTGTAAAGGCTGCCTGCAACAGAAATCAGTGCAGGAATTGTCAACACCTCCTCTCTTCTTTTTTTTTTCCCTCAGTTCTTATCCCTCCACAGAGCTAATTGCCAATATGCTCTCCTTTGGCCAAACTTACTCTCTCAGAAGACACAATTTGATTTTATTGTTTTAAATTGTCATACTTCTGCTTTTGAGAGCTTAACTGAAAAAAAGTCCTTGAACACCAAAGTTCAATGGTATCCTGAGCCATTAAGCACAAATTCTTGCTCACATACTTGTTTCCATATTTAGGGCACATGGGTGTTATCATCTAGAAGTATATTATATGCCATTCATTATCAAACTAGTGTGTACTCTTAATGGCTTTAGAATGAAGTGTTGTCTATTTGCCTCCTGAATGCACAAGTGGGTAATTATATGGGCATATTCACCCATCATTAATCACTCCAAATATCTCATTTGTGCCCTGCACTCCCCACCATCCTACATCCAAGGCTGCTCCTCAAAGCTACAGGCCAAAATTTTGAGAATTCCTCTAGCAAAGTCAGTACCAATGCAGTGCCCAAGCCCTGAAAGAAGCAGAGCAGTGCCTTGAGAAGCTTATAAGCCAGAAGCAGAGGGACCAAGATATGACCAGGACTGTGTCCAAAGGAGTGGCACTTCTCTCACCTGCCCAGCTCTGTATAATAACAGTACCACAGGCTCTTTCCTACAGACACCTGTGTGTGGCACTGCCAGAAACAGCATGACTGCACTTGAAATTGTAACAGCAGAATAAACCGGCAAGAGCTCCTGATGTGAGAAAGTGAGGGGGAAGGCAATTAAGAAGACATTCAAGCAACTAAGTTAACACCATTCTGTAAGACAAATCTGTACTTACCCCGGCATAAAACATTTTATTTCTAAATCGGCTGTTGAATTTCTCTGGATTTGCTTCTGTGAAAGGATGAGGAAAAAAAGTATGAACACCCTAATAAAACCAGCAGACTTCATTATACCTTCACATTCTCTGCCAACACTACAGTGCTTTCAGCTTATCACTCATAGAAAATATTACCATAAATATGTTTTCCATGTGTGAGTCCTCCATCTGTGCCTTTCTCTGATATCAGATTTCAAACACTGATATTGAATTCTTCCCTTTTCTTGTAGAGTGTGAAAATAGAGCAAAGAAGTAACAAGAACTCAATCAGTTAATTTAACACCTCCCAGACTATTCATCTTATGATAGAATAGAATTTTTAGACTTCTGTTTCTAACAGTGAAGAACAAATCTGTAAGAATTATTAGAAATTTATGGAACAATAACCCATGCTTTGAACCAGGAGTAAAGCACTAGTAAATTGAAAGATGAAACAGCCCCTAAATTCTGATGTGTTATAGAGTTACTAAGGAATAAACATTTCTACCCAAAGATTTCTGCAGAAAAATAAAAAAAAAGGAAAAAGAGAATTGGTTACTCTAAAACCTATTTAGAAACCCATTTCATTTTGATTAGACTCCAAGAGATGGAGAATTTTAAGTCTAGTAGTAATGTACCTCTAATGGTTAATTATTCTCACTGTTAAAGTAAATGTGGTGGTTTCCAATCCTGAAATTTTCAGTCTTCAACTGCCAACTGCTAAATCTTGTTATACTTCCCTGTCAGATTAAAGAGCCTTCAACTATCAGATACCTTCTCCTCGAGTAAATACTTACAGGCAGTGATTAAATAGCCTCTTAACCTTCTTTCCAATAAGCTAAATGGAGTTCCCTAATCTCCCTATATGAGGCACATTTCCCAGAATATAGTTCATTCTTGAGCCTCCTTGGAAACTGCTTTCCTTGTTTGTGGCATCTAGAGATTCCAGAAGCAGCCCTTCTGACCTTGTATTCAGTGTCAGTGCCAGCTACTCACCCTGGCTCATTGATTCTCTAGTGAGAACAGCAAACTACCAAGGTTGTCCTTCTGGCTAAAGCATCATACTAGCATGGACACATCCAAATTACCTGTCAAATGACCACTTAAAACAATACTTCCAGTTCTCTTGAAAGCCACTACATCTCACAAAATACAGCTCCATTTTGTAAGAATGAGCTGCTTGAGGTTTCTGATTTGCTTGTGGGCTCAGTTACTATATCTGTTGCTGTGTCACAGGTGACTCAAACTCAGTCAGGGCCACTTCTACTTCAAACAATGAATTTAATTGCATAAGTCAATCTCATCTCACTTACTGAGCTCACAGCTCTTTGCAGAGAGTCTCAACACCCCATGCTAAGCAGCAGAAGGCTTCTGAAGGCTTAGTGCCTGTGCTGCACATTCCCTCATGTGAGTATCCCTAATGGCTCAAGACAGCAGACACCACAGCACTGGACCTTACATGGATCTTATGACAAACACTCCCCCCTAACTAAAACCCCAGTTTAGAACAGGAAAAGGAACCTTTCTGATGTCAGGGACTCAGCAGTCCCTCAACCTACTGGTGCTACTTCTGCCAACACAAATGAGCACAGGTAGGGTGGAAGGACTGTGTGATGGAAAATAGAGCCTTAGGTTTATTAGAAGTGAATTATTGAGTACATATCCAAGGCTCACTCCATCCTCACTGTTCCTAAACCATCAACAAAATAGAAAAATTGAATGTGTAAGACTCTGTCTGTGTCTGTGGGGAAGTTTCCTGCAAATGAACAGTCCTGCACAGCTGAGGGATCAAACAGCATGCCAGCAGGGATAAAGTAAATTGCATCTTCCATGCTCTACCAAAGCATAAGGATACCAATGGAGGAAGCGGGAAATAGCCAGTACCCAGAACATTTCCCAAAAAAGCAGAGCTAAATCCATCAGACTTGGATCCAACCTCAAGTCTCAATCTGATAAGTCACAAGTGTAGAAGTTGCCATGGAAAAGACCACATTAATATATAGGTTCCTCTGAGACACTGCAATCACTGCTTATTCTAAATATAACAGCTGACCAATATCTACTGCTTCAAATGTCCTGTTGGCTGAGAGCTCATATCAATTTAGCTTATTTTGGTTTTCAGGCATGATATTCATTTGTTTTAATCTATATGTGATTACAATAGCTCCACATAAGCAAATGCAAGCAGTCAATTACCTCAAGAGCACAAGTGCTATAGCTGTGAAAGTACTTTACATTTTGCTACCATTGCTAAGAATTTCTCTGGATTATCCTCAGTGGTAAATAAGATCATAATCTGCTTTGCATTGCTTAATTCACCAAGACACAGGATTCCTTAGGCTGGAAGGAACCTTTAAAGTCCATCTAGTCCAACCCCCTGCAATGGGCAGGGACATCTTCACCTAGATCTGGCTGCTCAGAGCCTCATTCAATCCAGCGTCGAATGTTTCCAGGGATGGGGCTCCCACCACCTCTCTGGGCAACCTGTGCCAGTGTTTTAACCATGTTCATGGTTAAAAACTTATTCCTTATATCTAGTCCAAACTTGCACTATTTTTGCTTAGAGCCATTGTCCTATTGAAACAGGACCCATTTTTCTTCTAAAACCCCTTCAAGTACTGAAAAGCTATAGTAAGTGCTCCCAGGAACCTTTTCTTCTCCAGGCAGAACAACCCCAAGTCCACATGAAAAACAACACAACCCACACACCAGCAACACCTTCAAGGCTTTCCTATAACCTATCCTCTTCTAAAATGCATAGAATTCATATATTTCAGCATTTGAGAAGACAAGAATGACACCAGAAGTGAGGACTTGTGCTACAGAAGCTCTCCTGGCCATACATACCCAGACATTCAGCTTGCTCTGCCAAGTGCTTTTTCACTCGTGTAAATTTTTAAAACCCTGGCATGTCTGGAATAACATTCATCCTTTATAGGGCTCCATAACTTCATTATTAAATAATGCCTCCATTAAATGAGAAAGTAGCCATGCATTCAATCTATACAGTATATTCACAGTCACATTAGCAATGCAGAGTGACATGCACTCATAAAAAAATGCATACAGCTGTCATAATTTCATTCCTGTGCCCTTTTGTGGCCCCTCATTATTATTCCTAAAGCTTGAAGCAGTCTTAAACATCATAAAATATGCATTAGCTCATTCCATCATGTATCCTGCTCTTTATTTAGCCTGGCATTAGAGTGCTATCTTTTCATCTTGAAATGACACTCTGATAGTATGACAGTGACTATGAGGAAGGCTGTGTTTCAGAAAAAATACCTGCATATGAAGCTGGATTAACCAAAAGCTGAAGGCAGACACCTGAGCAAGGCTTGTTTCTACAAGCACACCTGCCTAAACCATATAAATATAGCGGTTCATATCAGTGCAAAGCTGCTCATATCAGTCCTTAAGCCACCTGTCAGTCTGTACAGGGTGGCATAGCTGCAGCTGGCAAGGGGACAGACAAGGTGCTACAGCTGCTCAAAGGGTTAAATGTGCACAGAATTGTCAAGAATTTAACTTGCACAGAGAACTCTGGGTCTGTACCAAGTCCAGATTATGGTATACTGATCCATGGGTAACAGCTGTTCAGTTTGAGAAAAAAATTACATTCCTGCCACTTCCAGTCTTCCCTCCACTTCCACACTCACACCTGACATATATTATCTCCTTTACAAGATCTAACACTTTGTGAAGCTTCCCTTTCAGCCTTTTTTTTGCCAGTACATTACAGTCTTCTTTATACCTTTTTCATTTCTAATCATAAGTCCCTTGGAAACTCATGACATAATCACTTTTTCTTCTTGTATGTATCTTAATGTTTTATGCTCCAGCTTTACTTCTGAATTATAAGAACAGGATGTTAAATCCAACTCTATTTCTTATTAATAAAATAACTGCCCATCCACAAGGCTAAGGAAATAAAAAGTTCATTTTACCTCTGGATTCATGGAACTCCAGTGTAACATGTGCATCAAATCCAAGACTGAAGTAATTATTGAAGACATTGAGGGGAAGCTGTAATTAGATAATAAAGAGACATTAAAACGGCGTGAATGGAACATTTCTCAACACACCAGGGTTTAACTATTTAAATTTGGCTCATCATGGAAACCTACTAAGAACAAAGTGGAACATATCAGGGAAATGTAAGCAGAAGGTTGCTCTGAAGGTTAGGAATGGCTTGTGGAAAATAATCAGATACAAGAGCCTGAAGAACACAAATAGACCTACAGTGCTTTATGATCATATGTGTGTTAGCACATTAAAGGGTTCCTTATGTTGTCATTTAGATTTCCCATAAGGCTGCACCACTTAACATATCACCAACACAAAGGTTTTCAAAGGTTTTGCTGGCTCTTCAAGCTCAGCACGGCAAATGAAGCTCCAGCTGTGTTCTTCTCACTCCATATATAACCAGGAGCAAGCCAAGTCCCAGAGAAGAAGCCCTAATCCTACTGAGGATGCATGAGGCAGGCAGGCACACATCTGGCCTCTTCATTATTTCACACACCCAGCGGGGCTGTAGAGAGGCAACTGTAGCATCCAACAGATAAGCTGGAAATTTTAACTGAGAAGAAGAAAATAGTTCACAGAATCAGGAGGTTTTTTTAGTTTTGTGGTGTTTTCAACATCTCCAGTCCAAATGATAAATTATGTGATCTCCTTGCAAAAATCTTCCCACTCTTCAACTACCAAGATACACTAGTGGAGATTATATGGAGACCCACATAAAAAGAAGTTAAATACAAAAATACACTACACCTTGCTGTAAAGTAGGAAACAGCTGGTATCCATAAGCAAAATCCTAAGGAATTAAATTTTACATCCTCTTTTTAGTTTTGTCTAATTGGGCAATGGATGGCAGTTTTCCTGCAACTAGAGAAAAGCAACAATGACCTATCTGATAAAATGCTAGGGATTTTTTTCAAGAATTTAATCTCTGACATAAATGTTCAATGCCAGGGTGTTTCAAACAACAAATAAATGCCTTTCGCACAACTCCGGAATTGCTGACACATGAAAAGAATCAAAGGGAGAGATGCAAATAGAAAATTTAAAAGTTGCAGAACTCCCCACCCATGCTGCTTGAAGTGTAACCCAAAGAGGTTCATAAGCATTCTGTGGCTCCCATGGGAAACAGCAGGCTCTAACCTTACGTGCCCCATCCTCCAGCTCATCCTGGGGCAAATCAGGGTTGCGCTCAACCTGGAGATTCCAACGGTCCAGCTGGACAATGGTTCCATCTTCTACATGGCACAGGATCTTGGACACTGGCTCATCTGTGTAACCCTGACAGCAGAGACCAGAGTATCAGCCACAGATGATGAAAACAAATCAAGTTACCAATTACCTACAGACTTCCCTCCTTTCACACATGCCTGAAACCCTCGATACATTTTTGATCAAGCATTTTAATAAGTGACTATTGAGGTGCACAAGTCTAGAGCAGGCAAAGTAAGGCCATAAGGAGAGGAATTCAAAGAATATCTGCCTTTCCTGGAATAAGCCCAGTGCTGTAATAAAGGATAAACAAAGAGAAAGTTTAAATTATGCTTAAATTAGAAGACTGTTTACTGTTCTTATTACTTGGCCTGAAATACCAGATACATCTATGTACACTTTTATTGCAACAACAGCATTAGTAATTCAAAATCCCAGACTGCAAATTGAAGCAAACCATTCTGCCAGAGCGAAACAGATCTTGGACACAGCCCTGCCTGCTATTTTAGCTAAAAGGAAATTCCACCCCACAGAACTAAATCCGAGCAGCGAGTTGAGAACCCCACATAAAGGTACCCCAGCCAGTCCTTACCCCACCCCAGTTGAGGGTGCGGGCAAGGTCGTTCCCAGTGCCAAGTGGAAGGACAGCCACAGGAGGTGGAGGGCTGAGTTGCAGCTCATCAAGGATGGACAGGATCCAGCCCACCTATAAAAAGGAAAATTAGGAGAACTTTTAGGAATATTATAGGGAAAAGGACATATTTTGATCATATCACATTCTTTTTTACAGAGAAGATCAAGTAAAGGAAATCTAAAACTGAATGAAGAACAATATGGACAATTCAAGGTAATTTTTTTTAAATTACCATTGTGTCAAAAGAAACTCTACCTTTGACAAACAGCTATGAAAGAAAATGAGAGACACATTAAAACAGCATGGCATCTCAGAACTTGTCCTGCCAAGCATGAACTTGCTCACAAGTCTCCCTCTCCCATACAAGAGACCTTAGTCCTGAATTATTTCAATCAGTACAAGGCATTATATCTATATATATATAATATACAGATATATACACACACACATATCTAATAAGAGAATAAAAGACTAGACTAAAAGGCAGACTACAGCTCAGGGTTGGAGGCTTTGAACTGGAACAGTGAATCTGTTTCTTTTGTATCCTAAGCTATTAGCTATTTCAGAGAGCTATTTCGTCTATCTTTCTTCTGGACTACATCAAGCTTTCAAATAAAAATCTAGCCAGAAGGAACAAATTACTGTAAATTATTTTGCTCTCATTAAATGGTAATTTTCAAAAAGGACAAAGAATTTTTGCTAAAGATGTTATCAAAATTTGATGACTGAAATTCTTGGTGCAAAAACAAAGGACTCTTCCTTAAACTACTTGTCACTTTAAAAAAAAAAAAAGTGAAGAACCTGTGCTGCATTTTTAGATTAAGAATTAATAAAAAATAACATAGGACTTTTTTTTCCTGTTGCCAGTTTTCAAAGATGCAGTTTCTACTGCAAATGTGAACTTTTAAATATGACAGAAAACCTAAATCCTTACTATAGCTGGATTGAATTTTCTCGCCCCAAATAACGTTACTGTGATTTCAAAGATATTCTCAACCCAAACCAGGGTAGCTTCACAAAAGGCATCCAGCATAACATAGCCATCAGGAAAAATAGCTGGAGTTTGAAGGACTGCAGAGGGGGTGGCCTGATAAATACAGAAACCACCATGCTATTTAGTATTCTAGGGTGTTTCTTTCTCCAAGTCTCTTCAAAATAAATTTAATTTTGCACAAATGGCATTTATCAGACAGCTATTTATCATAACCAATCGTCCAATTATTAAAGCATTCATCTGGGATGTGATCCCCTACTTGAGTTCATTGTCTGACAACAGCCATCTCAAGTACTTACAGCTCTCATGACCTTGGATGTCACCAAAAATACTGAGGTCTTTATAGGGCTTTTCAGAGGTAAGTAATCCTCTCTTTTAAAATATCTATACTTCTGCACTGATAACAGGAGACAGAATAACAAGTCAAGATAACATCAGTAGGGCCAGGACTTCTTAAAGAAGTTGTCATTGTCATTGCCACTGACTTAATCCACACACCTGTGCTTCAGCCTCCCACTGCTACAGGTAAGATCAAAATACCCACCACGTTGGTAAATGCTTTTAACTGATGAACAAATTTCCATTTATAAGGACAACATTGCTATTTAACTTGAGGTCACTTCTAAACCTTGTACAGTAGTTGCACAATACAGGATGACACATACTATCATTTCCCTGTAAACAGAAAGCTCCTGACTGCTTTGAAAGCAAAGCTTTCCACTTTTGCCCTGAAGTGACAATGGAAAAGTTACTATAAAGTTCTGATTCACCTCAATAATGAGAGGTAACATCTGGTCTCATTGCATATTCATTAAGTCCATTTGAGCCAGATTTTTCATTTCTAGATGTAATGGCTTTGGGAATAAGTAGATATTAATTTGTTTCAAACTGAGCAGCAGCAGAGGTAACAGTGGAGCACTGCTCATACTAATGAGAAGGTGCTGCCACCTCTCGCACAGCTCAGCAAAGGGAAACAGGATGGTCTGATTTAATGTAGCTGTATTCTTTTCTCTTTTAATATCTTAATGATAATCTTTTTTCCCCTTTCCTCAGATGGGAAAGAAAACAGATGGAAATAGTTTTTCTTAGCTGATGCCTCCAGCTAAAGGACTGCCTTTCATGTTTAAAGGAAAAGTTCATCATTCCGTAACAGTCATGTCTTGCTTTCCCATGTACCAGCAAGGCAGTGGTCTTATCACGGATTTTTTTCTTCATTCTTGCAGGGGAAACATTGATATTAAGATCCCTACCCCTGGGGTTTTAAAAGAACCCACAAAAGCTGGAAAAAATCCCCCAGAAGTTCAAGCCAAGGTGAACTAAAAGAGGGGATTCAGCTCTCTACAAAATAAACCAACCAGCTCTCCATGCCCTAAACATCTACATAGAAATGTTCTGTCCAATCACTGATCTTGTAAGTAGTAATGCATTTTCCTTATCATTCTTACTGCTAAAATTGCCATCAAATGCATGTTGAGGAACTGAGACCCTAGAGATTAAAGGTCAGTTTTCCAACTGCATTAGCATTCAGTGTCACAGACTGAGATTTAAAATATTTTGAAGTACTGGAAAGAGAATGCAGTTATAATAACTCCATTACCACTCATGACCTTCAGACCATGAGCTGCAGAGTTTTTCTCCAAATGAAGGCACAAATCCTTTCAAGACCTGACCCTATTCACTTATCCAGGAACACAGAAATTGTGTTGTTAAGAAAAGTGCTGAACCTGGATCTGCCAGGGTCTAGCAGGAAGGAGCAGAAATTAAGATATAATGGCTCCCAGACACTAAGTTAACCCTCAGATCTAGTGTATATAATGAGAGGAGGCCAGCAGAGTTACTTTTTATTCCTTTCAAGCTGTACAAAATCTTTATGCATAAAGGAGAGAGAGCTTTGGACATGAGAACCTGGCCTCATATCTTCACAGGCCAGACCACACAGGAAATTGAAAAACAAATATAGATTTCACAAGTGTAAGATATGCTGTCTCTCCGTGCCTCTGCAGGCAGGGTGAGGTGGAAATGCCACCACTGTGAGGAGTTTAATGACTTGGCCAAAGAGCATGGCACTGCCAGGCCCCTGCCACCTACCGTCCCATCCCCGCCACACGCCAGGATCCGCAGGTTCGGCACTTTTCTGTACAGCTCCAGCCTGCCCAGGGAGAAAAAGGGGGGAAAAAAGGAGAAAAATGTAAGAACAGCAATGCAGACATTTTTAATGTATTTTGCTGAGTGACAGTGTAACCACCACTTACTGCATTTTCAAATATTCATTACTAAGAATATGAGTAGAGGTGGAAATGCGAAACCACCAGGATGTGAAATGAGGCCTTCCTCTATGTCAGGCAGCACCTCCTGACAAGTGTTTGATCAGTTTAGCATCTTCCCAGATTTTCATATTCCCTCTAGGGAGGTCAAAATCTTTCATTTTTCTCTTACCCTAAAGTAAACAAATTTAAACATTGAGGTTTTAAAACAATATTTAATGTTCTTCATCATGACTTGTTGAGCTACTGTTTCTGAGTCTTGCATAATGTGACAGCTTCTTCAACTAGTGACTGTATTTTAACACTACAGAAGGCAAGAATATGTAATAGAGTTCTTTCTCTGGCTATGTGATCTAAACATCAACAAGAAAGACCAAAAAAAGCACCCGTTGAAGTCCTGCTCCTTCTGTTGCACCCTTCAGAAAGCCATAATGAAATATTTTCTAATGAAGGTAGGGACATTCACATGTAGAGAGCTGAGTGGTCAGAGGAACTAACCCTCCTTTTCCCATTATACAGCTCTGAAAAATGTATGTCTAACTTAAAGCTTCTAAACATTACAAGAGAACAGCAGTGCAGGTACTTCTGCAGGAAAATAAAAAACTTGGGTGCCTTGAATAGGAAACATTTGGACTGCTCTTCTAAATATTTGATTTTACATTATTACTGTAAAATATTTATAGTAAATATATTTACAAAAACATATAAAACATATTTACAAAATGTGAAAGTAGTTCTGAACAGATGGTTAAGAAAAGCCAGTATCCCCATGTTAAGTACCACAGAAGGATGGTTTCTCAGCCCTTGGCAGCAAATATCAGCCCTTTAAAGAGAGGTACTCTCTCTCGGAAGAAGTTTGCACTTGAGGTATTGTCTTGCTAAGCTGAGTTAGTTACTCAGTGAGCAGGGACAGTTGCACAGTGCTATGGCAGTCTGGAGGCAGCCTCACCCCACTGGAATGCTCATTCATTAGGGAATGGTCAGGCACTGGGATCTTCAGTGAGCCTTGGAGCCCTCTGGACCTGCCTCTCTCTGGACATTGAGGCAGCTCCTGACCTATTCTCACAAAAGCCCCCACTGCAGCCCTTCCCCTGTGGCATTTGCATTTTCTGGAAAAATCCCTTCACCCAGGATTTTTCTCCTGGGAAGCTGAGAAGCCTCAAAGAAAAAGGAAAACAAATTTTTTTCTCAATTGCTTCTCCTGTGTTGTGCTCTCATGTGGAATGTGTTTGGAGATTGTTTATCCAACAGGTGATTGTTTCATTGGTTTCTGCTGTGGGTTACTTTCACTCATTGGCCAATTGGGGCCAAGCTGTGTCGAGACTCTGGAAAGAGTCACGAGTTTACATTATTATCTTGTTAGCCTTCTGTAAGTATCCTTTCTGCATTCTTTAACATATTTTAGAATAGTATTCTTTTATATAATATAGTATCGTAAAATAATAAATTAGCCTTCTGAGAACATGGAGTCAGATTCTCCATTCCTTCCTTCGTCAGGGCACTCTGCAAATAGAATACTCCCCTTTCTACCAAAACCTGGATATGTAAACCTCACACAGTCACTAATCCAGCCAAGCTGGATCTTCTCCTGTTTTCCTGACCAGATCAGAAATAGGGTGCACAGCAATGAAGGCTCCAGTACTTACGCATCTCTCGGCCCTTCCTGAGAGAGATCAAAGACCTGGCGTGGATTCAAATACCACATAAACATTTGGAGTACCTTGGTGCCCTGGCAAGAGAGAAAAATCAAAGGAAGGGAAGTTATGAGCAGTTTAATGATTTTTGGAAATAATAGTGTGCATTATTCACTGCATTTCAACTGCTTTTCTTTTTTTCTGTGCTTTATAAAACCAACATAAAACAAGAAGACAAACTAAAAAGTGGCATAGCAAATGACTGCTCTGTAGGATAGCAATCCAGGACAAGGCGCACATGCAGGCATATAGACCAATTCCAACAACACAGATCACTAATGGTCCATAAGAACAGGCAGTTGGGGTCAGACCAAAGGTTCATCTCCCACAGCAACCTGTTCTCCTGCTTCTCACCACCTGTAACAAGAAGAAACCTCTGTTATCCCACCTCACCCTCAGCTATCCATGACAGCAAGAAGTTGAACAAGATTTTAGCCAAAACCAGTGTGCTGCCCAATGTCCAAGCAATGGCAGTGGCACACCACCATGATGATCAGTCATCATTGTAACCTCTTCCATCTAATGCAGCAGGAGTCAAGGACTTTGTGGGGTACAGCTGCCCCAATGGTCCCTCACTCAATGCAGTGTGGCCAGCCCACAACCTAATGGTATAATTTCTATTTTCTCAAACTCTGAGGTTTATACTCCCACTCAAATCCCTTCCTTCACGTTCTGACCAGACACAAAGTGACAGGATTTCTTACTACTAGCAGGGAGCTAAGAACTCTATGGGCTGAGCTTGTGCTCTAGTTCAAGAATGCCTCAGGCCTGAGGGTACACATCAGGAATTTTCCATAGCTCTCCCTTCCTAGGCATGGCTCTTCTGCCTGACACCTTCCCTGAAGTGAAGAACCAAGAATAGCAGTCATAGTACCTAGGAAAAGGTATAAGAACAGAGAAAATAAATGGGATGTTTGCCATAGGTATTCTTCCAGTCTCAGCTGTGTGCAGTTCATAGAACATTTGAACCAGGGGGAGGTACAGGACTTCATGGTTTTTCACTTCCAAATATCTCCTTCAGCCTATGTTTAGCATCCACAACATACTGATGCAAGGAGTTTTTCACTGAACTACAGACTGTGAAAAGAACCAGCTTTTGTCTTTTATTTTGAATTTCAAATCCTCTCTAATTCTAACAGAGGAGAAAATGAGCAGTGCCTATACTCCATGCTCTATAGGCCTCTGTTGTATCTTACACCATTCTTTCCTATTACAAGGCCCTGTTTATTGAAAAGCACTCCAATTCTTAGATATTCAAAAAGTGGCAGAACCAGGGCAATATTCACTTTGGTAAGCATTCATTCCAAGAGTCCTAAGTCTGCTGCATTTAAGTCACTGCAACATGGTTTCTGTGGTACAGTCCAAGACCACTAATGATCTTTCTTAGATGCCATAGGAATATGTCATTTCACATTCAGTAATTTTAACAAGCCTTTCCTAGCAAAGCTAAACCACTTTTTGGATAAAGTCTAAAAGCTTCACTGGAAACCTAAATTCTCTGTGAAAAGATGAAATCTCCTGAAAAATTCCAAAGTATCATTTTAGATTCCTTTCAAGAATCTGGAGACAGGAGTACAGCCACTCAAATACCCATTCCAGTCATCCAACTCTACTGAAGTAGAAAGGCCATTCCACAGCAAGGACCTCTTCTGAGGAAGATGCTCAGTCTTCTTCAGGCAGAGAGTCCTTTCTATCTGACTGGCCAAGAAATACAGCCACTTGCAGAAACCCTGCTGTTAAACTTAAACTTCACAATCCAGACCCAGCTGATACTCTTACCTGATTCCCTCCACTTTTTGGATTGACAAAAACCAGCAGTGGCTTCATGAGCGGAGAGGAGATAGGTTTTATCACAAAAGGCCGGCCTTTGTTATCCTGAGAAACAGAAGCAAGGAACAGTACAAGGGATGTAACATTCTTTGGCAAAGCACACACAGAAGACACAATCTAGCTCTGACAAAACTACCTCAGGTACTGGAAATAGTACAGCCATGTCAATGTGGTGCCTAATTAGAGCAATTTATCCAGCTGAGACAACAGAATAAAATAGGAAGGGGAAAATATGATTTGAGGGTAGTTTATAACTATTTCAAAATTCTTTTGAGATTATTTCTGACCCTATTCCCCACAATTATTCACACAACACTGCTAATGTGTCAGAGACAGTGTTATTTCTAATACAAACAATTTTTCCAAAGGAAAATAGAATGAGATAAGTTACTTATTCCATGAATTCCATTGAACATACAAGCTGCATAAGCACTTATTTGCAGATAATCTGCTCTCAAATTCTTGGCCTTGCTGCCTTCCCACCTTTGAAAAAATGCCACAGATCCAACATGATACATCCTTGGGAAAACTATTTGCCTCCCTACTCCCTACCCCACCCGTGCAGGACACCCCAGAGCCCAGTAATGAGGGCACTGTCCTGGGATTTTATAGACACAGACTGCAGTTTCTGGTCTGCAGTTCTCCCACCATGCAAGAAAGGACTTGAACCAGAGAGCCCTGGCTGTGCAAGGGTTAGTCTCCCTCCACCTCTCCCTTGAGGCTTCTTGTCTATATAATTAATCCACTAGGAAGGATATGGAAGCAAGGTCTTCTATAGACAGGTGGTAAATAAACCAACAGATCAATAAACTGCTTTCTCTCTCTGTGGCCCAATTTTAATATGAGATCCCCTGAAGAAGACATCCTAAAACGGATCACATCCGGGCCACAGCCTTGCACCAGGGCACTCACCACAGGTTTCACAATCCCAGTTTCACACCCCAGTTCTGCTTAGTGGAAAAAAAGGGTGTGAGCTGAGTCTCTTACATCCCAAGGGAATACTCTTTCTTTAGGGTGCTGGTCCTTCTCCTGGAGTATGGCACATTGCTTCCCAAAAAAAATCAACTCAGAAAATACAACTTTTCATACGAGTTTTATCTCTTCTAACAACAAATTCAATATCACGGAATTTCCCAGGGGAAAAATACACTAAACATTCCAATGAGAAAAAAAAGAAAAAAAAAAGCCTAAAAACTTTTAAGTCTGTGTTTAGACATTTAAACAAAAGGAGCATGATATCCAAAGCACTTGAATACCTACATCATTTCCTCTTTTGCTGGCTTTTCTTTTAAAGGACGTTCTCTTCTTTCGCCTTGTTGAAGTCTTTAAGGAGTTCTACATCAAAAGAAAAAAGAATACATGAAAAGCAAAACAAAATTTAGAAGACAGGCCCAGACAGAGCCCCTTTACGAAGCTCTTCCATGCATGTCCACTTGGAGAATGATAAGAGTATCTGGCACATGCTCGAGATTTAAATTACATGCGCTGCATGCGTTACATTTCCACACCACCGTTTATGGAGAAAGCCACACACGGAGACCAGACTGGTGCTTTGGAACTGGAAACTTTCCCACGCTGTGAGGGGGGAAAAAAGATCAGATGCTCCCATAGACTCACATAACACCACATGTTGTACCTGCCAACCCTCCCAAAAGGGGTAGGAGACGCCCGTTTCCCCTTCGGGGCTCCAGTCTCCTGCCCAATCAGGCTCGTCTCCTGGTATGGAGACCACCTGCATAAAGATGTAATAAAAAAACATGATAAATAAGGTATTTTTCATGTTTTTTTGTTTGCTTTTTTTTTTTTTTTTAAGGAAAGAAAACAACAAGTTTTAGCTCTGGCAACCATTATGACTCAACATAACGTAGGCCACCATGGCATATGATGCTGGCACTGTAGTGTCAGTTCCAGCCTATCAAGAAACTTGTGCAATCATCTGCTAAGGAACAAACTGAATTGCTGATTTTTAAGGATTTAAGTAGAGAAGGTGTTTGTCAGCTGATTTTTTGTTGTGTTTTTAAAAATTAATACCACTTAACTACATAGGAAAAAAATGTACAAGTGCTTGTATTTGTGCAGAATCTATGAAAATAGAACTTATGTTAAGGCTCTTCTCCAGGCAGATGACAGTCTGCTCAGTGACACAGAGCAAAAAGGTGTTCTGGTGTGATAAGAAGAGTAAAAAGGGGAATTTCATAATGCTTTTTTCTTTATTTTAATTCACTAATTGAAGTTATACCTGCAGGAAATCCTAACCATTTCCATAATTGAAATTTTGTCTCATGGGAAATACTCCAAATACTTTTACAGTATTTCAACTTCTAGTCTAACCATCACCAGGAAACAAAGTAGCATGAGGAATTAGAAGAAAGTTCATTGATTTTTTTTTTCCTGGTTATAAGCAGGAAAGCAAGATTCACTCATCTCATCTGAAAGTTCTTTTCTGTCCTGACGTTGATCAGATGTGTTCCACTAAACAAGCAGAGATCATGAAATCTGTAAAAAGTGATGTTTATTCTTAATCCTGCTTGCTATCCAACATCACCAAGAATATCTACTAAGTTTTGCTTAATACTCATCAACCACTTCCAAAATTTCAAGACTTGGGTATGACACACACTTGAGATGCACAAGTCAATGTTTCCACATTCCTGAGAAGAAAAACTAACAGCTATCTAACTGAAATACCTAAAGGCATTGCCTTCTATCACATGGACCAAGAGAAGCCCGCCACAGAGCACAAGGTCCCAACTTCTCAGCATTTCTGAAGAAGGAAATAGTCAATGCCTTATTGCTTACGGAAAATACTAAAAACAAGACAGCTCTGTAGAGCAATTTCAGGAATCTGGCATTTTAGACCATATTTTGAGAAAGCACCTAAAGAAATGTTCATAAGTTCATCATCTCCCCCATGCTGATACAAAGTGATCTTGAAAGCATGATAAACCATACAGACTGCACTGACTACCAAGTGCATCAGCAATCCCACCTGCATGGTCTTGTGCTGCCCTGCCTCAGTAGTCACACTGACTGCAGACAAAAGCCTTGATGTCAACAGAAAGTTTGGGGGCATTACATTCACAGCTGCCTCCCATGGGGGCCTTAGCCCAGTTCCTCAGGCATTCTCTGAAGGATTCTCCCTGGGTTTGGGCAAAACACAGGTCAGAGAGGAGATCTAGTCAATCCACACTCTTGTTACCAATGTTCTGAAAGCTCACATGCGTGTCAAGGGTAAAAATGGCTCAGCAAAACCCTGATTAATTATAAAAGAATAATTTAAAGAATGATTAATTGCAGTTGTCATTAAATCCCACTATAATGGGGATTGTATTCCCACAGTGGAGTGGGAAAAGGCATTCAACTACATTAAAGAAACAGTTTAAGGCTAAGCCTCCATTCATGGTTATAACCATTTTAATTTCCATGCTAAAAAGGCACTAAATGCTGCATCTCTACAATGTTATTTTACCTATTTTTTAATTTTTTTTTTAAATATGCCTACACCTATAGTGTCAACAGAACCTAAAGCTTTGCTGCAGAAAATGCAACCTCGTGTCCGTAGCAGATGAACTGCAAAAAGCTGCTTCGACATACACAGGAGTTTTTTGCAAACATGCAGCAGAGTAACAGCCAAAGACAATCAGCAGTCTTTGCACATTGAAGTGAAGAAATGGATACATAAGATCTTGTTCACAGAACAAGGTAATGAGTGTTTTGTAAGCAAACAATGTTATTTAGCAAGGTACCTGATAGCAAAGCATACCTTTAAATGGGCACAATAAGTAAATCCTAACTTCCCTCTAGAGAGGAAACCTCTCCTTTGTGGATGTCAGTTTGTCCATCTTCAAAAAGAGATTTCTCATGTTATTGAATGGTCAGTATAGCTCTCAGAAAGCTGAGGTAGATGAACAGAGTAATTGGAATCCTTCTTGTACAGTATTGGATGGTGTGAAGGCCATGGACTACCTCAGACAAATCCAATGAAACTTTTCAACCTTTTCCTTTACAACATTTCATCCTCAGTTTTCAAAGGCTTTTAGCACACTGATTTTCAAATTACTTTAATAATGAACAGTCTCTGGGAAGGTCAATCTTGACCATCTTCTGGTTGTTCACAAACCACTGTCAGACAAGCCAGCTGCACTCAGCAATTGAGGAACTCTAGAAATAAGCCCAGGAAAGTAATTGTTCACCAGAACTAGTTCACAGTCCTCAAAGGAGGAGAAGAAAACACCAATTTACTCACCTTGAACAGAAAAACCTTGGAATTTTACAGTTACTGCCTTTGTCTTCCCAAACAGAAGACAGACTAAATCAGTAAATCCACCAGTCAGATCCTCCTTATCATCTACTTTTCTCCCACAACACAGGCATATAGCAAGTCCAGTGCCAGAGCTAACACCACTTTGGCTACCAAACATCACCTATAATAAAATACCACCAGTCAACAAGGGTGACCTGCTTCACAAACTAGGAGATGGAATTGTTTGGAAACCCAGGAAAGCAGAGCTGGTACCAAAGCACTGCTAACAATACAGAAATACTGGAAATCAGTAGAAAAGTTACAGAAGTGGCTCACAGATAACATGGAAGAGGTATATTGGAGTTTTCCATTCATGTAAGGGGGTCACTACACACAGGGCTACCACCAATTCCAAAACTGTTTGAACCATTCTGAATATTCTTCATCTTTAAATCAGTTGCTTATAAGAAGCAAAAGCTCCCCATTTAGACCATAAATGTCAGTATAAATTTGTTTTAATCAATTACACCATGATGCTTCACTAGCCCAACATTGTTGGTAATGAGACACAGTGTGGCCTTTGTGCAAGCCTAATATTTGAAAGGTGGTGACCCATGTTGTACAAAATAAGCATGGAAAACCATTTTTCTGGCAGTCAAAAAATAAAAAATTGTAAAACAGGGCAAGGTTTTGCTACAAAATGCCATCTTATTTACTTCAAGGAAAGCACAAACAAACAGGATGCAGGCACCACTAAAAATCAATTTTATATGAGCAGGGAGTTCAGTTCAGGAGTTGTCTGTGACCAATGTAAGTAGTTAATTAGAGCTGAGGAAATATTTTATACCCAAAAAGCTTCTAGCCATATTTATTCTGACTGTTAAATATGTGAAAAACACATTGTTGATTACACATTCATTTTTTTTAATGTGAAATTACAACAATTTGTAAATATTTTGTCTGTACTCTCCGGATGAAGTGATGAGAATATTTCATAGTGTTTACCAAACATTTCTATAAGGTGAAGAGAGTCATAATACATAGAAGTAGAGCTGGCCAGAAACAGCAGGAGAGGAAAAATATTTCCTAAGAAAACAATAAAAAAGAAAACAAGACTTCTGCCAAAAAATCTGAAAACACATCCAAAAGATGCATCACTATTTTCTAAAGTAATAAGGATGCATTTCCCATAACTCCAATGGGTGCTATTAGGAAGCTTAATGGAAATGCACCCATTGTCTGTGTTAAATACAATTCTGATGTATTTAATGCTCCAGCTACTCAAGATAATGTTTGCATGCTACTGACCATGAATTTCAAGGACTAGAGATGTGATTGCAAGTTAATAATCAAGTACTTTCTCTGTGCTCATGACTCAGGCATACAAAGCTAAGAGTTACTTTCTTTTGGCTTAACATTCTAAGCCTTTATTTAAAAGATATTTTTTTCCATAAATTATAATTGCCTAAATTAGATTCATTTTTTAATTTGAAATAAAAAATGGACAAGCAAGCAAATTCTCTACAAATATTGTAAGGAAGATATACCTTGCTTTGGGCAAAAGCCAAATCAAAAGAAAATTACATGTCAGGGTTTGTTGGGGTTTTTTGTTTTGGTTGTTTTTTTACCCCTTTTTTACTAAAAATTAAGTAAAATAAAAATTAAAAGAATTGAAGAAACACTTCTTTTTCTAAGGTCAAAGATGGATACATCTGTCAAATACCACACAGTTGTTGAAAATTAGCCAAGCTCTGCCAAGGACTCAAACATTCCCCAACAAAAGAGAAAAAAGTATTTCTCCAGAGGAGACTGAGAAAGAAGAGTGTGGGGAAAATCTACAAATGGCAAAAAAGCCTTTTTTTCCCCAGAGTGGAGGTGGCTAGGAATATTGCTATGCTCTCTCTTGATCTAAAGGAGAAACAGAGGCCTCTTTGGTTGATTTTTTGGTAACTCTATCCATGTATTTCCTCTGCTCCTTGCCTTTAACAACCAGGCTTCCTACCCATGCTCAAATCTGTCACATCCCTAAACTGGAACTAAAGGCAGTGTCACAATTTAGGCCTTTTTCTGGTTTCATGGACTACTTTTGTCTTAATGCCTTGGCTACAGCCTGAACTTCTTAGCTTCTTCTTGGCAGCCAGGAGGTAGAGTCAAAAAGCCCAGGTCACTTCCCAAGGATGGACTGAAATAAAGAATATTATTCTGAAATAAAAGATTTAACCGGTATTTTTGACTCCCTCATATGTTCAGTGCTTGTTTCTTTCAGCTGAACTTGGAGTAAAAACAGACTTTCAAAGAAAAAATTATCCTTGCAGGATGTGAACTCCCTTTTAATTTCTGGCCAGCTCTCTTTTGGATATGTTTTTTCCCTGTTGTGTTCAGTGAATTACCCTCTCCAAGACCTACCACATCCATCACAAAAGCTTTGAAGTCCAATGCCTGTTATGTGCAACAATAACTGTGTGGGTTTGTTTACAGCTGAATGTGCAAGCCCTGGTACAAGTAAGACCTGATTCTTTACATGTCCATTAAAGGCAAATTCAAAAAGATGCAAGTCCAGACACAGCCAATTCCTACTGCAGTTCAAGTGAATGTTTGTGAAGTTTTTCCCTGTATTTGCTCAGCTCTATTTAATGAAACATGCTTGACTGCCTACCACATAGGGGATGTCTTGCAGTATGCTTGCTGAACTCACAGTTACAGGAACAACTCTGAGCTGAATCAGCTCAGAACAAGTCATGTTTGTTGCTAATCATCCCAAACAGGGAAATTCACTGAAGGACTTGATGGAGGGGAAGGAGGATACAGGTTCATAACCACCATGGATGTATGCTGGGTTTCAGGGAGAGAGGCAGGCGTGAACAAGCATGCCTTGGTGAAGGAGGACCAAGCAGAGAAGCCAGGCTGGCCCTGCACAGCCAGACAGGCCCTGCACAGCCAGACAGCTTCAGAAACAGACATCAGCATGCAGTTACCTGAGGTTTCTTCACCTTAATGATCCAGGTGGGAGGCACAATGACAGCAGCATGAGCCCCCAGGGAACATGGCTCCTCAATGTGATGTAGCATGAAACAGGTGACTTTGTTATGAAACTGGAAGAGAGGGAAAGAGTAGAGTCAAGAAAGACAAAGGGGAAGCATGGAGAAGAAGATGATGGTGTTGGTATAAAAACTGGGGCAATAATCCCAACTCCATTATCTTCAAGTCCTTCAATATATGAAGATTCAGGACATGTAACTAGAGATTATCTTCCTAAGCCACGTCTTCTTAGAAAAAAAAAATAAAAAGACACAAACAAAAACAAACCAAGACAAACAAAAGCACCAAACCAACAAACAAAAGAACCCCACAAGCACTCCTAGTCAAACCCAGTCTCCTGAAGTATTTTCCACTTACCGCCAGCTTGCACCAGGAACAACTGATGGCCACAATCTCTTTACTATGGAAGGAGAATTTCTGCTGAAAGCCCTAGAATAACCAGCGGGGAAAAAACCATTAAATTCCTCTTGGCTATAAGAAAATATCTATCTCTAGCCAGGTGACTGTGCTAGGCAAACAGATTTTTGGGGGATAAGACAATTATAGGAGGTAACAGAGAAGGTTCGTCCACTGGGGAGTATTTACAAAACTATTTTAAAAGGATTTCTGCAACATTTTTCACTTTTCCTTAAACATTTTTCCAGTTAAAAACAATGGAAGAAATAGAGAAGAAATGTCTATTTTAATTTTTAATGGATTTCTACAGACTCGCAAGTTTCAGATTTTCTGTTGAACAAAGTGTTCTGTCATTGCAACCTTGTTTGTTCTAAATATAAACAAGAATTTGAATTTTCCTTTTTTACTAGAGAGTAGAATTACCTTTTTTTTTACAACAGAACAAAATTAACTACAACGTCCCTCTGGGAGTGTTCTGACAGGGAAATGAAGTAATTAAGTTTATAATTTTATTGAACTGACTCAGATTAAACTCTTTCCAGTAAGTTCCAAAAAAAAAAAAAAAACATTATGGCTTGATTCAGATCTCACAATTAAAATAAATTATTTCTTTGCATTTTTAAAGCAAGAAATGCCCACCCCTACCAGAAACTGCAATTTTATTCTCCTAGAGAGGACCTTCTTTCTACAGAATGCAATATGACTGTGCTGTAAATTCTAAGATTGGAAAAGACAATTGTGTCCTATATATCCTTCTGCAGGCAACACAGGCAACAATCAATCAGATACAGTCTGTAATTTTGAGCTGAGTTAAAGGTTATTTTAGTCAAGAAAAAAAATTGATTTGGGTTGATGCCTGGAGAGATGCAAAGTCCACAATTTCAGTGAAAAGTTTGTCAGTTGTCTTTACTGCTTAGATTTCAGATTTGCAGTTGGTTGGATCCTTTATTCATGGTCTTCCATCAATCCTCTATCTCAGTAAGTAGCCCATCACCATCCAGAATTTTCTAATTCCATCTCTCTCCCAAGTGATGAATCTGTGGGCCAATTTTCTTTTCAATAAGCTAAATAATACCTAAATTTCCTACATGCTGGAAAATGCCCAAGACCCAATGCAAAAAAAAGTTATAAACTGATTTAGTAACGTCTAACAGGTCATTGCCTCACTGCTTCTGTTATTAAAGTCCTTCTCCCTGCAGGACAAATGAGCCTATTAGTGCTCAGTGAAATGAAAAGGTCAAGCACACCAAGAAGGAGAATTAAATAAACAAAAAAAAAAAAAACAAAAAAACAAAAACAAAAAAAAAACCCCACACAAAAAAAAACACCACAAACAAAAAAAACCCAAAACAAACAAACCATGCAGAGATGCCTTGGTCTTCTGAAGTGAGGGGTTGAGCAACAATCTGTCTGTACAGGGTGGCTGAGGACAGTTCTATTGATATTCAGATAAGGAGGAGGCTCTACCTGCCTGCCCAGAATGCGGAACTACATCTTGCAGCTTCATCTACAGGTGTCCCCAGCATGTACTCAAAGCAGTTTGCACATGAACCTCATCACCAAGACCAACTCCTGAAAAGGCTTGTGTCACCTCTGACTAGATTTTTGGGGCTTTGTTTCAATCCTTCCCCTCATGCCTCACGGTTTACATTCAGAGAAATTCAAATAGTAGAATTTTCATAATGATGGTGATTTGGCACATTCAGGTTTAGCAATGGGGTGTAGTGACGTGGCTTAACAAAGACAAGCTGGCCGGACATTTCTGGCTGGGCACATCTTGTCTGCCATTCAGTGTGAGCATAAGAGCAGTAACTGTGATACAAGTGCTGGAGCAGAGGTCTGACACTGGACAAAACACTTTTTCCTCATTTACTTACTCTAGTGCTCCATAATTTTTCTAACAAATCTCACTCCTCCTTGTTCTAAAGTGCACTAAAATAAAAAATAATTATTTCAGTCCCTCATGGGCACAAAGTGTTGTGGTTTTTTCTGCCTTGTAACATCAATGGGAAAACTCTTCTCTCCCAAAATCTCCAAAAATAAGAGTCTAAATTCAGTACATTAATTCCACAGCCCATCAGCTGTGCATTTTAAACATATGGACTGAGCAGCTTGTCTGGTTCTGGATGGATCATTTTTCATTTATTTAGTAAGTCATTTGGCTTTTAGGGAGTCATTAGAGAAAATTATACAGCAATAAAAACATATTAATGATAAGTAGCAATAAACCATCACTTTCCTTCCTCAAGTTGCTTTACAAATGTGAGCTAATTCTTTCTAAGGATAGAAGTTTCAGGTAAAATGGGATATATTTGAAAGCTAGCTTCACAAATACAGTAATTGATTAAATAAACCGTGCACTGTTAGTCACAGGGAGATTTGGCAGGGACTATTGTACTGAAACAAAGGAACCCTCCATATTTCACTAGAAATCATATTTTCTGCCTACTCTGAATGAGAAGCACTGAATTGCAGATGTCTTCAATCATGCAAGGAGGTCTTCTAACTCAAAATTTCTAATTTGGGACAGAAAATGAATTTCACCTTTCTGAGAACATCAGGCTAACAGTATATGATTAGCACTGATTCTGCAGCAACCAATCCCTCCACAACACACGAAACCCCACGTTGTGGAACTGCTCCTGTAGAAATAAACAGTGTGCACACCAGAAAAAATGCACTTGTAGGAAAAGAGTGCTTGAATGGCCACAAAACCAACCTGTGTTGGTAATCCAACCTGTCTGAACAGTCTGGATTAAAGTACAAACTAACATAGACACCTGTGCACCAAAGACAGAACATAGGGATTACTAGTTCTGATATGTTCCTTTTATATTCACAGAAGTATAGATTATTAAAGACTATTTTCACACCAGTGTTAGGGCTACTAATAATTTTTTGCAAGTGTTTTCCTACAAAAGATTTTCTCTTTTTAGTGCTCTTAGAGATACCCTAATGCAGCGTAACTGTAGGAGAGAGGTATTGTTACAACTTGAATACAGACTGCAACAGAAGCACTTGGATGGTGATCTCTGCTACAATAACAAAGAACTAGAATGGCCTTTCAAGCACTAGAAATTTCAGTCTTAACTTTACATTCAGCCCTGCATCAATCCACAGGTCTTTAAAGGGATACCAGTGACAGAGGCCTTGTAGACACACACTGCATCTGTGTGGAAGGCATCTCACTCTGGACACCACAGAAGGTTAAAGAAATAGTGTTTGCTTAACATTATGGTCCAAAATGTGTTCTCAGGCTCAGAAAACCCCTCAGCCACTCATAACTGGAAGTATATTAGAAAAGGACTCCTTTTCATTCATCCTTAAGCTTCTATTACTGCACATAGTTATGAATGGATGCTGGACCACATGGTCTGAGCATTTTTATGTCATATTATAGAAAGAAAAAAATATTCCTGATTACTCTAATGATCTCAGATAACAAATAGCTAACAGCTACAAAACCGCCTTTTTTTTTCCATGTCTTCAAGAGAAAGAAAAGAACTCTTAAACATCATGAATGGTGTGGATGGCATGGGTTGGGAACTCTTAATTACCATCCCTTCAAACACAACATCTATGAAGTATTAGGAAAAAGATCTAACGTGTGACAGGTTTGAAACAAGCAAAAGTAGTTTTTCTCATAACATGTAGTTAAGTTCAGGAATTTCTTGCTAAAGGAGGTTTCTAAATGCTACAACTTTACATGAACTCAAAGTTCAACAAGGCAAGATCACAGGAAAGATTATCATCGATTGTTAACTATAAAGACATGATTTCTGGAAATTCATGAGACAGAAATAGTTTTCTTGGTTACACTGCACATTCCAGGACCACTTCCCTGGTACCAGTTTCTCTATATAATACTTCAGCAATAAATCAGTGAAATCACCCTCAGGAAGAGTAAAAACCTAAAGCCTAGATGAGTTTCTATAGTCCATATTTGCACTAGCAATCATGTGTAACAGGGTAGCACTGGCTCTGTTGGTACTCAAGAGATTACACACAAGCATTTTCAGATAATTTCACTTTGAATTAGCTGTAGGTCTGGTCCTGTGAACTGAATTCCCACCAGTAACTGCAGAGTGAACTTCCAATTAGGTTTAATCTAAAAGGAACTCAGTTCATTTGTTACAAGACTGTCCCCCATGTGAACCATTGCAAGTGATGATAACATGGAAAATTTCTTTCAAACTGCACTTCTGATCTAAGGTTGAACAGTGGCAGACCCCTGTGTACTCAGTTTTTCAGGAAGTGTTAGCCATGGCACATAATGGCACACAGAATATAAAGTCACAAGGCTGTGCTAAGGATACGGAGTGCATGAATTCCTATCCACTTGCTTATGGTTTGAAGCATGAAATGGGTATATCCTGAAAACTTTCTTTATTTGAACTGTAATTAATGATCACTAAAATACTTAACCATCCCATTCCAGGCATGAGATAGGACTGTTAATCAACAATAAGATCTACCAGAATCCTTAAGTATTCTATGATTAATATTTTTTATTGCTTTAAATATACTGTCATTCTGTTTCAATGATAGTTTCCTTTTTCTTGCAAGACAAGAGAATAATAAAGGTGGCTCTTACTTGCAAGTTTTTGAAATGTCGTAGTAGAGCACATGCATTTTGCTGTAATAGGAGACTGCTTGGCCAATAAATCTAACTGATTATTTTCATTATAATTTTCTCTAATTTTTTGTTCCCTGGCAAAGAAAAACTCTACTACGACATACTTATGTTACTATTAACTGAATATTTCTTATTTATGGGGAAAACTGAGATTTTCTCTGAAGTTTTCTATATTGTCTGTTTGATGGTTGGATTTGTAGACTTAGACCAACCAGGGCTGTCCAAACTTGGCTGGGTACATACCCAGCACAAGTTTGGATATGATATCTGGCGAGTTCTCTCATTGCAAAATCAACTCCAAATATCTGCAGGGGAGATCCAGACCAAGAAGGCAGAGAAGGATGGCAAAGCCATACCCCAAGAATGCTGTGTGCAAACTGCCTTGCTGCACCATTCCCAAGGTACTTGCTATAAAATGGCATCACATTTTTATTGCATGTCCTATTGGTAGCTGGCAATCTGCATGAGTATCCAGATACAAATCTCATATTCCTCTGACTGAAGCGCTGTGCCATGGAGATGAAACATGGACTTTCTCACTATTTGTAAAGAGGAAGGCAGAAGTATAATATAGTGCTAAATAAAGGAAATTGAATCCTTGTCAATTTAATTTTTAAATATCTCCCAATACATTTCAGAGGTTCATAATATTTCAGAAGAAAGACCTTCAGTAATTAACGTACTTCTTCCTCTTTTTATATCTTTTTAGAAATAAGCTTTCATAATCTATTAGGCAGAAGAAGCACAAAGCATTCTCACAGATTTTAGAGGCTGCTGGTACAGAAAGAAAGCAACAGCCTTTCTCTTCCAGGAGCCTAAAAAATAGGCCATCACAATTTTGGCACAGAGGACAGCACTGCAAGAACATCATATTAGTACAGGGCTAGCCTAGCAATTAAAAAGGCTCAAGGAGTCACAGCTTTCCTCCTCCTCACTTTGAGCAGCCAGTACCACAACCTCCCAGGACAAATGATGTTCTCAGTCCTGCAGATGCAGCTGCCTTTCACTTCCCATGTGGGAATCAGAGCTGTAATGCTGAACATCTCAGGCTTGCATTAGCTATTATAAGAGGCCAAGTGTTTGTGATAGAAAAAAAATGCAGTGACTAGAAGGACCTAGTAGCTACCCTGAACTCCTGAGTGCCCTGTGTTGTGCTTGTGATCTGCAGGAAATCTCACCTTTCCACACTGCTTACATTTGCCCTCCTGCCGCCGCCGGTGCACCCAGTGGTGCCGCACAAAGTTCTGCAAACAAGGATAAAAAAGATGTGTTAGAGGAGCATGGGCACCTTGCATGTCTGTTAAATTTGTTCACAGACACCAAGGAAAAAGTCCCTTCAGCCAACAGAGTAATTCCTGGAGCGAAAATGTGCAGCAGGCACTGCAGGAAACCTCAAAAACGACCAAAACTGTAGGAGGAATAAGGACAAGGTGGTGGGGTTTTTTCTCTTTGAAATCAGGCCAGAACTACTTCCTAAATATTTAGGTTTTTTAATCTTTGATTTTATGTTTGAGATTGTTCTAGAGGAAAAAAAAAAGATTAAGAGAGAAGAAGCGAAAGGAGAGGAAAATAGTTTTTCAAAAAACAAAAATACTAGCTGAAAGGCCAAGAAGAAAAAAATGCTACCAAAAAAAGGGGAAAAAGAATAACTGAGTGAGTGGGCAAAAGACAACAGAACAGTGAAATGGTTTCTGTCAGTATAAGTAATAGAGTGTTTCAGCTAGAATTTGTTTTACATTTATTCTGTAGAGGGGAACATACTCCACTGGGAACCAATTCTCTGTCTGAGACTCCTCTCAATCTCAAAGCACTTTTGCAGCTGCACACCAGGGGGACCAGCACACATGTCAAATGAAAAGAAATTTGTCCACTACTTACTTCTCTTGGAGATCTGGAGCCTCCTTCTCGGAAAGTTGGTTTGCAGCGAAAGTTAATCTGGCATTGAAATAAAACTGTTAGAACTTAAAATGAGCTGAAAGAAAATTTATTCCAATATCTTGATTTAGGCTAGACTTCCAAAGTATTTATTATCTATTAAAATATTAGCTTCACTGGGTGAAAAAAGATACTTACCTGGATGTCAGAAAAAAATCTCTTTTCATATGCCATATGAATTCTCCTTGCTAGACCTCTACACAGCCCCCAGCTCCACTAATGGTATTGCTGCCTACTCAGTTCAAATATTTCAACTGCCTCCTCCTTCTAGAAGGAAACTGCTTTATCTGTTTTGTTTTTCTGAAAATCATTTGCAAACAAGTGCAGACTTCAACTTAGGTCTCAAAAGGTGCTGGAAATTTCACTCTTCACTCAAGACCTTTTTGCACATCCTGTACTTATGTCTTCATAAACAAAATCTGTAGAGAAGTTGCAACTTACATAAAGAACCATGCAAATTCTCATAGATTTCTACCTTTTCCTTAGAGAAAGATGATTGCATCCACTTCCCCAGCCACAAGTCATTTGGGGACCATTGTATTGCCTCATGCAGTGGTGTTGCCATTGCAAAGAGAACAGGAGTTCTCATAAATGGAAAACATTTTGAGAAAGGTGAAGAGAAAAAAAAAGTATTTAATAAACAAGAAGGTAGTCCTATGAGAAAAAAGCTTTGAGAAAAGAAAAACAATAGAAATAAGAATAGAGGGATGTAGACACTAGAACAGGCACTGAAGAAGAGAGAGACCTGCACAAAGTCTAAAGGATATGTGAAGTAAGGATGCACTAAACTAAAAAATTTCAAGTTTGAGTTGATTATCCTTCAAAGAACTAAACATTTGAAGACAATGCACAGCTATGCTTTTGTTACGTAGAACGACCAAGCCTCTCCAAATTTAAATACAACCCTCCACAAATAAATAAGTTCTTCCCTCATTTAATAATTACGTTCAAAATCACAGTTCTAAGGAGCAAAAATAAAAATAATAATTTTTAAAGGTACACACAAAAAATGTAAGCAAAATACCTAGTACATATAAAGAAATGAAAGGCATTATAATATTAGTCTTCCATTGCTCTTCACCTGGAATTGCAATTTGTTGTTGTCATGGCAGACAGGCAAGACCCAGCTTATATTTATTTTCCTTAAAATTATCACCTTGGCAGAGAGGGTCAAACAGAAGACTTATGTACTAGTTTTAAACTTTAAAGACTTTGTAACAGCCCTCTGCCAAGAGGGGGATTTCATGGTCTCCAAAACAGCACAGAGAAGCTGGGTTTTATCTAAGTGCTCATTTTCTCTGGCTGGCAATGCCACCAACTCACTGGGCTATGGAAAGTCAGCACTGCTGGTGATGAAGGAAATCATGAAAAATTCACTGGTAACATTTTGCGCTGAAAGCATGTGCTAATGTTAATTTCACTGTGAATAAAAGCATTGGGGGTGGAAATGGTACCTCTCCAACTTGGTATTATGGCAATCACTGTGGGATTTGTCAACATGAGTCCAAATACTTGGAAAGGAAAAAGCCCTTTCCTTATAGGGTTGCTGCTATAAATTTGTTATGCATCAGCTTGTTTTATGAAGAACAACATTGCTAAACATTTAAGAGCAAAAATGAAGCTCTAATGAAAGCAATGGGGAAATTCCCACACATTTTTTGCACAAATCCCACCAGGACTGAAAAGGGTGGGGAGGAGATTTCTCTAGCACATTTCCAGTTAGGCATAATGAAGACAAATCTCTGAGGGGAAGACTGAAGTCAGTGAGAGATGTGCTGTAGGTGCTTGGGTGTGATCAAGGATCCTAGAAGGAAATGAGGAGCAGAACAGATGCTCACAGAAATAATGGTAGCATGAAGGTAAGGTTTGATGTTTTCCATTTGACAGACAAAAACTTGAATTCTGAAGTTTTGAAGAGAAAACAATATAGTCTAGTAAATACAGGGGGCAAAGTTCACACTAACATCTTATGCTGCGCTGCTCATAATAAGTATAGCTGTCGTACAATGAATTATGCTGGCTTTAGTTGAGGAATTGTAAAAGGCCAATTTTTTACATGACAGGATACTCCACCTTCAAGCTTCCATTTTTAGTTAAGAAGCAGAGGAAATTTATTTTTTAAGCATTAAAACTGTGAAAGCATTCTCTAGTTTTTTCTTTGTTTGGTTTTGGGGTTTTTCATGGTTCACAGGGTTCAAATAAATATATTTAAAAAAAAAGGTGGAATTTTAAGCCAAGTTTTGTTCACATGTACACTGTTAAAACAGCTGTGAAAACTTTGGCACAGAGTGTTTTCCAGGCTGAAACCTCACTGAAAGAATTAAAAGTGTGTTGGCTACGTCAGGCTCCAGAAGATGGCAATGTCTCACCTTCTCTAGCTGCTCCATGCAGGCGTTGTGGACCACGATCTTGCAGGCAGCACACTTCCTCCTCAGAGCAGACTTCTGCAACAGCAAAGGGACAGTGTGTACGTGTGTAGCTATGCCCAGAGGGAAAAAAAAAGCCAGCTGAAAAACAGGAGATGTTTCGCTCCCTATGCAATGCACTTTAATTTATTTCTCCCTCCTTTGGTGCTCTCAGTTGTGGGGAAAAAAATTAAGAAATAAATAGATAGATAAATAAATTGATAAATAAATAAAGAAGATCTGAAGCTCTTCTGGTTAAAATCTGAACTTTTGTGAAAAAAACAAACAGCCACAGTACTCCAGCTTTTGAACAACAAGTGAATGCCTCCCTTTATGTAAGAGATCAGGTTAACAGTGCAGAGCATCATTCTAAAAGTGAGCATCCCATGAGGATGATGAGCAAAGAGGAGAAAAATTGCATATGCAAACCAGAGAACTCACATCAGTGTGTAAGAGGTCATTTCATGCTTATCATAAAATATTTAATTTGATGGGCTTGACTATTGCCTTGCAGAAAAATACTTGGGTTATTTTAGCAGAGAATGATAAAATTCTCATAGAATGCTGTTAAATGCTTATGAAATGTTACAGCAGGGACAAAATTCTCAATTATGCTGGTTAGTTTTATTAATTTCAATAAGGCTTTTGAAATAATTTCCATTGAATCCCCTGGGCCAAAGCATATCAAAGGCAAGAGAATACATCCAGAAGAGTGAATGTATTTACTTACTTTACTTCCATAAACTCAATTTAATTAACCAGATGGAATTAATTTTCATGTAAATTTAACTTACAGACTTGTGCTTGAGGGACAGAAGATTTATAAATACACAGTAAGTTGAGATTTCTTTGCTTCAGATGTCTTACATTTAATTTATTCACGTCCATTTAAATCTCAAATAAATTATTTCTTTATAATTTTCAGCATATTTTAAATACGCTCATTTAAAAAAGGGAACACAGCTTCAGCTCACATTATAGAATAGTTATGATAATTTTATTAATGGTCATAATTATCTGGATACACCCTAACAGCACATGTTCACATGTATATGGTGTTCTAATGTTTCACCTGAAGAATCATGGCATTGTGTAGCAGACCAGGCTTTCACATGTTTCATGAGTTGGTAAATTCATGGTTTTTATCTCTGTGTTTGCCAAGCTAAGTTTTTATCTCTTTTATATTAAATAATATACAATATATTACTAAATTTCCATGTTACTTTCAATGTGCTAAATCACAAGGAAGAATTTGCTCAGTTTTAGGAAGGCAAAAAAATCTACTGAGAACACAAGAACCACCACACTGGGTCAGACCAAAGGTCCACTCAGCCAAAGAAATCCTGTGTCCAGCTTTTGCCAGAACTCAGTGTCTCAGGACCAGTGTAAGTGCACAGCAAACACACAGTGGCACTTCCCTTGAGTATTACCACACAACCAGCAGTTGTTGGGACTTTGCTTCAGTACCCTGAAGGAGGCAAAAGCTCCTCAGGCTTGGCCTTAAGGCTATATACCATAATGCACCCAATTTGCTTGAGAAGTTTTAGGAGATGGATATTAAATTTGTGCTCTGGAAAGCACAAAAGTGTACTATGGAAAGTATTTTGGATGACATTGCCCTGAAAACTGGGGATGATTAGTGAATCAAAATGTTTTTATTTTAATTAAATGCTCTGAAGGTGGGGGAGCACTGGGCAGGGTGGTAGTTAAAGCAGAAAGGCAGTATCATGAGGAGTCACAGATGGTAACCACAAACATCCCAGAGAAGAGGAATTCCCTTTAACCTTTACAGTCCAAGGGCTAGCATACTCCCTTAGAGCATTGTTTCAGATCAAGGATATAAGCACAGGATCCCCACTCTTATCAAGCTTCCTAAATAAAAAAGTGAAAGGGGTTTGGGTAGTTTATTCTCTTTTGATGAAGCAATCATGCTGAAACACTAGGGAAAAAGAGCTCCTGAAATAGCCTGAAAGTGCCACAGTCAACAGATACTCATGGATCTGAGATCACTCCAATGAAATGCTTCCATAGACAGCAGAAAAGCTTCAATAGGAAAAAGCTAACCTTGAATATTCCCAAACAGGAGAAGGTAAACACTCAAATATGAATGCACTCATTGCTGGGGAGTGCATTCAAGAGTTTGGAAAATTCAGTTCAAACCCTTGCAGTGATTAAAATTGCAGAAATTTGATGAGAACCTCTGCTCAGAGGCTGCAACAAGTGATATTATTTTGTATATTTTCATGTAAAATAGACTAGTGTCTTTTAATATTACTGAAACATCTCAGTATTTTACTCTTTTTTTCCCCTACCACGTTAGTGAAGCTGTTCATTACCTTCTCACTGTGTAAATAATCTGGGTCAATCAAAACTGGTTTGGGCTTTTTTCCTGAAGCAATAAAGTCTTTACCAGAAGCCTTTTGCCCTTTTTGCTCTCCTTTTGGAACTCGGGCAAACAATTCAAGCTCTCAAGCCATTGAGCACTGCATCAGTCTGAAGCCAGGCTTGTTACCTCAGAAAAAGAAATCCAAAAATAACTCACTGAGAATTTGACTTGGCAGCTCTCCTCCCCCAGGTAGCAGAGGTCCCCAGAAACATTTGTCTCTAGCCACAGATGCTCTCCATTCACAGCATTTTCCTGGGAAAAAGAAATAGTTATTAATCTATTTTGTTAAATTCAGCCATGTGAGCATATAGGGAAAAAATGTGATGTTCAACAAATTTAGAAAACTAAAATAAACTTTAAAAAAAGGCCAAACAAAAATCAACTACCACATCACCAGGTATTTCTTTGGTTTCCTACAACACAAAGCCATAACATACAATAGCATTTCCCTGGCTGACCATCCCAGCTTAAAGGATGCTGACAATACAATGATGTGCCACCAATCTGAACACACTTGACTTAAACTTTGCTGATGTTCTTCCCACATGTTGCATAGCTTAACTGGGAATTCAGGTTTCATAAGCATGTAATGTGCACAGAATTTTAAAGAAACAGAAAATCCAGAGAGATGAAAAAAACCCACAACTAATGAACTTTCAATGGGAGAAACAAAAATTTGAGAACCAGGCACAGGAGTAAAAAACAACATGCTGACTATACCTTTAGGATGATAGGAAAAACTAGACTAGGGAAAATGCTTTTTTTTTTTAATAGCTGGGTCAACACTCTCTTTGTGAATACCTCAATAAAGCATTACACTACCAAGAGAGACTAGAGTTGAACTTTATACATGAAAGAACAACACATTCATTTGAGAATGCTCTCAAAAAAAGAATACTTGGCACACTGACAATTAGATCAACATCTAACATCATAGGCTAACATCTAACTTTGTCTTGACAGCCTCATTTGACCAAATTTGTACCTTGATTCTTTACAAATTCTTGTTATAAAGAGATTTGATTGTAGGTAGACTGTGGGTTTCACTTCCCTGTAATCCTGATGTGACTAAAAAGCCTGAAAGTCTACTGTACACCACTTAAACAAAGTGAATAAATAGGAATTCTGTTCAGCCAGAATTAGAGCATGATAGAAAATGCTTTGACAGTCTGACATTTGCTTCCCACACTGCAGAAGTCAGAAATGATGATGCTCACCAAACAGATGGCGTCCGACAGCAGGATGCTCTGAAATAGCCATCTTGGAGAAAATCATTTATTTAAAATACCACTGTCAGTTTCAAAGTGATAAAATGAGATAGCTTCTCTTGATATGTTGATTTCTTAGGTAATGCAGGAAAGCAGAAGTAACAAAATCCTTTTCCTTCTGGAGTGTATCTACAACAGCCAGGACTAGGCAAGAGTGCACATGGTGCTACCCCAACCATGGTGTTCACTTCCAATAAAACTAGAGGATAAGACCAACACTGGTTGTTTTTTGGTGACAGATTTAACTGTCTGCAGGTCTTTATCAGAAATGTTCTAATTCCCAGAGCACAATAGTTTGGGTAAGGATTTTCAACACTTTTATATTGCAGAATAATTTCTAAGGACTTGCACTAGCTTAAGAAAATTTTCAAGCCTTTCTTAAGGGGTACATTATTCAGATTGTAAACTCCATCCCTCATGTGTGTCCTTATATTGCAGCTATTTTGTCTTCAGTAGCAGAATACAAGCTCACCAAAGAGTGCTTGACCTGAGCAGATTCTCTGCTGACAAAACAGTGTCAACTCAACATTATAACCCAGAGGTAAATCTCATAGGATATAAACGATTCTCAGCAAAGACCAACTCTGAAAGCTAAATAGGAAAGCACACAGCTCTGGGACAGAATTTTTAACAAGGAATAAAAATCATATTAAAAAATAGATTAACCGCCCCTTCATTTGGACCAGGTCCACATAACTTGCCATCAGGATTTCTAAAGATAAAGTGGCCTATTTCCATAACCTGGTTTAGACTGTTTGTTCTCTATTGTTCCAGATTATATCAGAGATTTACTTGTCTAACTTTACATCACCATGTAAATCAAATTAGTTAGTAGTCTACAAGGATGACCTTCAAGTTCATGTTATTATAGAGTTCTAATACAACTAGGCAATAAAAATGTAAATAACCTGATCTGGTATGAGTGGCACACCTCCAGACACCTGCAGCCACAGAAAATTTCACAGCACTGCGTGTGAAAACTCTCAATCTCAATTCCAGCAAATGGACTTGTGGAAAATCTTTCATCCTGAATCAGAGAAAAAAGCTGAGACTGCCCAAGATGAAATGCCCTCCCTCAAAAATCTTTCCTTCTCAGTTAGTTTTTCTCAATAAGATCAAAGGGAATTATTTTAACTTCACTGTTTTAAATTTTACAAGGCTCTGTAATTTTTATGATGACATATTCTCTTGCCACTTATGAAAATCATCATATAGTCAAAGGAAGCCCTGTGACCTTTTGCAAGCCAATTTTTTATTCACTTCTGATAGAAAATTTTGAAAAAAAAATCAATACATTTTTATCAAGAATTTTGACTTTAACAAGACAGTATTTTCTACTCCAAAATTTACAGGCAATATTCCACAACACGCTGGACAAAAGGGCACTCATCCCCACCTACCAACACAAAAGCTGACAGAGGTCCCTGGAACAAGCTCCTATCACCTCTAGGATGATATCCTGTTTAACACAAAGCTTAACCACAGTAAAGGTTCTATCACCTGTATATTTTGACACAGCCTTTTCTTTTTCCATAAAAAGTTTGCCAGTTTGGTTTATTTTGTACTTGATGTCTTTATGTTGGCTTTAGTATTTAATGGATTTTAAAGAAGCAGCTGCTCTTTTTCTGTCCCTGAAGACATAGACACCAGTTTCATTCTCTTGCCATTTTCCTCATGTTGACTCTGTGCCTGTAAAGCTACACATAAATTCAGTTCAGCTAATGGAAAATAAATAGATATCTTATTGTGGCATTCACATTTTCTGGAAAAACCCCTTTGCCCAGGATTTTTCTCCTGGGAAACTGAGAAGCCTCAGAGAAAAAGGAAAAAAGTAATTATCTGATTTGCTTCTCCTATGTTTTGCTCCTTTGGAATGGGTTTGGAGATTGTTTATCCACAGGTGATTTTTTCATTGATTTCTGATGTGAGTTGTTTTCACTCATTGGCCAACTGGGACCAAGCTGCGTCAGGACTCTGGAGAGAGTCACAAGTTTTCATTATCTTTTTAGCCTTCTGAAAGTATCCTTTATGTACTCTTTAGTATAGTTTAGTTTAGCATTCTTTAATATAATATAGTATTATAAAATAATAAATTAGCCTTCTGAGAACATGGAGTCAGATCCATCATTCCTTCCTGCCACAGGGGACCCAGCAAATACAATATCTTATTTACCAAATCAGCTAGACAAAATGACTCACCCTGTGACCACATAACTTTTGGTCTGACACAAAGAGTGGTGGGTTAAAGATGTCTTCAGTGGGACTGATGATTTTGGTGCCATCTCAGCCAACCCATCAAATCACATTTTTGGGCTGACAGGTTTTGCTCTGACTTGCTATGTGGAAAATGGCTACTGTCCATCACTATGAATAAAACAGCAATGACTGTACCCTAATAAAGAAAACTGTGAACTCTCTCTCCTCTCCAGCTTCTCAGCCTTCACAAGTGTCCTGGGAAGAAAAAGAGCCCCTGCTCAGTGAAGTGGAGGCAGCAGTGCTTTCCTGGCAGCCTGGCTCACAGGGAACACACCATCTCAATATCTCCCCATCTCCCAGGTGGAGACCTCCCACTTGATTGCTCCTGATCCATTACCACCTCAATAGCAAACAAAAATAATTTCAGTATAGCAAACATTCCTTGCATACAAAACAACTTCCACACACAATCCCCCCTGAAGTGGAAGAGAAATAAGAATTCGAGGATCAGGAGTTTGGGGGCCATGTAATTGCATACATGCATTCATGACTTGTGCTCATTTACTGATTGAACTGGATTTCTTCAAGCTCTCCAGCATAGTAAATGACAGAGCAAGAGTTACCATTTTACTAACACCCACCACTATCTCCACACCTCACTGTTCTTCAGACTGCAGTCAGCATGGTGTCAAAAGCAATGAAGATAAACCTGGCTGTTTTAATTTGCCACATCAAACAGCTGTACTTATTCAGCCAAACAAATAAACCAGTCAGCCCAATCTTTAGTTCAAAAGGGCTGTAACTCCAATTCTAACAGGAGGAATGGAACTCTCCTCCACTCCTGCTATGACTGACATTCTGCAAAAAATTATTTGAGAAAAATCTCTAAAATAAATCAGTAAGAAAAATTTCCCTTTGTTAACACTCCAGCAAGAGAGAAGAATATCCTTGCAAATATGCATTTGGGTGATACTTATGATTAGTGTAAAATCAGTGGTCATCAATCCAAACTTAATTAAATATATTTGTAACCAAAAATTATTAATTTTGACCCTTTTCTTTATGAAATTACTATTGAGCCAAAAAAAAAATTGTTTGGATGTCTCTTTCCCAAATAAAAAAAATGTTTGGATGTCTCTTTCTTACTGTTATGTTTGGATTGCGTTTCACCCTTAATTCTGAAATTTCAGAGTTTGCAATACTCGTGTCGCCAACAGGAGCAGTGCCTCAAATATTTTTCTTTTGATATATATTCTCCATTTTAACTCCATATTAGCACATTTTAATTTGGGAATATTTTTCATTTAGAGGTCACCTATTCCTTAATTATTGCAAGTGTAATATGTGGACAAAGAGCAAAATAAAACAGCATAGGGATATGTTTCTCCTTTCCCCCACCATGCTTTCCAACATCTCTGCATCAATTGCCTTTTGAGACTCCCCTAAGCTCCAGCTAAGAGATCACCTTTATACAGAAGCAAAATGAAAACATTTGTTTTTATGGAGTAGCAATGTTCAGATGCTATCAACAGAGATGATGATTCCCTATGTCCTCATGAACCACTTCTTTGGCTGATAACAGTTGCACTGCAGCAACAAGAAAAAAATACATGTTTTCTAGATGGGCACCGTCTGCAAAATCACTGCAGCCTCTACACCACTGGAAAAACACAAAGATATGGCCACCATCCTGAAATATGACAGACCTCTTTTCTCTTTAGAGCTCTCTGGAAAGAATATAAAAATCTCAAACCTTCATGAAAAAGAAGCAGCAAAGCAGAACTACTGATCCAGAACACAGCACTTCAAGTGTCAACTGCACACAGAAATTCAGCAATTTTTAAATATGCATGGGGCTTCCACTCATCACTGCATAATTTGAACTCGAATTCCTATCACCTCTTCATCTTTTTATGTGACTAATGGAATACCCTGGGATTCTCCTTTTGTCATGAGAGCATATAAATATAAACATCTCTTTTCAACTGAATGCTTAATTGCCAGTTACAAAACTTAGCCTTGAAGACCCCCTAATGGAAGAGAAGTCCATCCCCTTCAGTGTAAAAGTTAGCATAGCTTTTAGGAAGTTATGATGCAGAAGCCAAACCATTAATGGGGAAAAGAAATAAATTTATCTAGAATGAGGGAAATGTTTCATCATATGTAAAATATGTGCTACTGTATTAACACATAGACTAATCATCCAAGCTTTAATACATCATTAGGCACTTCCAAACACTTACTGCCATGAAAGTAAGCAGACAGAACTAATGACTAGTGTCAAAAAGGCACAGAATATAATGCAGACTCCTTTAAAAGTCACATTCACTAATTTTAAATACCTCACTTATATAGGTCACTTCATGTCTACTTGTCTAGCCATACCCCAGTCAGTATATCTACAAGGATGTTACGGAAGGTGGTGTCAAAAGCCTTGCAGAAGTCAACACAATAGTCTCCCCTCATCTACCAAGCCAGTCATTTAATCTGTTAGGCTGGTCAGGCACGATCTCCCCTCCATAAATCAATGCTGAATACTCTCAGTCACTTCTTATTCTTAATATTTTTGGAAATTACTTCCAGAAGGATTTGCTCTATAACCTTCACAGAAATCAGGGTAAGACTGATTAGCCAGGCATTCCCTGGATACTCGTAATCCTTCTTGCAGGCAGAATGGACATTTGTTCATTGCAGTCCTCAGGAACATTCTCTGACCATCATGACCATTCAAAGACACCAGACTGTCCTAGCAGTGATATCAGCCAGCTCCCTCAGCACCTTTATGTGCAACTCATCAGGTCCCACAGATTTTTGTGTTCAGTCTAAGTATTCCCTAACCTGATCACCCTCCACAAAAGTAGATTTTCCTTCTTTCAGACCCTGCTATCAGTGACCTGGGACTGCTGAAGGCAGCTCTTACCAGCAACAATGGAGGTAAAAATAAAGAAGGGACTGAACAATTCAGGTTTTCCATGTCCTTTGTCACCATGTTCTCTGCCCTATTCAGTGGCAGCCCAACATTTTTCCTTCTCTTCCTATCACTGTTGATTTGCCTACAGAAACCACTCCTGTTACCTTTCATGTTCCTCTAAGATTCTACACTAGATGAGATCTGGCTTTCCTTACTCCATCCATGTGAAATCAGGTAGTGCCTTGTACAACCCTCCTGACGTAAGCCTTCTTCCACATATTGCCAAATGCCATTTTTCAGCTTCTACTACGACACACAGTTTTCTGTTCTTGTTAAGACCTAAAAGATTTCTGGCTTTGTCTTTTATACACATGATTTATAGTATAAATTGTAATATTTCTCCTGTGGAAACATTCAACTTGTACCTAGAGGACTCCAATTGTGCATTCACAGAGCATAAAGCAGAGATCAGTCAAGATTTTTCATTGATCTCCAATAATGAAAACTGAATACTTTCAAATGCCTCTTAAGAAGTGGGGGAAAGATTCTGAGTCTTGCTGTCATGGGAGAAGGGAAGAAATGAGCATTAACAGAAAAAATCCACTATGAAAAAAAGGAAGATTTGGAGATGTTCAACACTCCACTATTATAGTGGCTGTCAATAGTTCCGTAGGCACTATGGAAAGCAAGAGCTAGAAGGCAGTAGTTAAAAGAAAATTACAGGAAGACTTTGTGTACAAGCTTATGGTTATAATCCTTGGTAGAAAAGGGCAACAGAAAAATACACAAAGACCTGGATCCTCAAAGGTACACAGGCAGTGTATTGGGTGGCTCAGTGTGTACTCACTTGAGAATCTGGGCTAGAATTACCTGCTTTATTATTTAACACTTGGGAGTGATGTCTGAAATGAAGGTGTGTGGGAGAAAGGGATAGGCATAAACATATCCCAGGGGCAGCCATTTAGGTCAATTCCTTTTTGCAAGACATTCCCAGGCACTCCCTTCTGGTTATTATAACACCTACTCCACACACTGTATTCTGTATGGCCCTGGTGTGAAAAGAGAACCTTAAATTATACAGCAAAGCTACAAGTTAACTTGAATTAAGTGTAAGAAATGTGATGAAACTGGACATTTTAAAGTATTTTAGGGAAAAGAAACCTCAGGGAACAGAGACAGTAGCAACTACAATAGTAAAGAATTCTGGGGAGTTTAGTGCAAAAAGTCTTAGGGGACATGAGAATCATCACTTCTGTTTTACAGTAGAGAGGCTGTTGTACTGAGAGGAAAAACAACTCCTCTGAGCTCGCTCACGAGGTAAGTGACAGAGCAGAGAATGGAATCCCACTCTTTGACTCAGTGCCCTGTTCACAGGTCCAGCTGATAAGGGCAAATCACCTGAAAGGAGTTCTCAAAAATGGAGGCAATGGCCAGGGAATTCTTTCCAGTTATTACTGTGAAGACTGTGGTAGAAAATATTTCCTCCCTTCTAAGTCAAGAGACAATTTATTCTCATGTCACTGAGACTTTGGAAAGATCACCCATCATGTGTCCTTGGAGAATCATCCACAGAAATACTGAAAAGGAGGATGATGTATATGAGGATACAACACACACTGATCAATGCTGCCTTCCAGGGATTAAATACAAAAATTTCTTGTCTGGCTTTGACACATCAACTGAAATATCTTTTTACTCTACCAAATATACCTCTGAACTTAAATTAAAACTTAGGGTTTTTTCTTTGTTGAAATTCACGACATATTCAAAACCTTTGGTCCACTTCAACCTCCCCCATATGTCCCAACCTTACTTCCATCATACCTCAGATTTGAGAAATACCTTTTTCCCTTTTACCAGTTACTACGGGTGGTTAGTTCAGTCTCCTCCCAACCACAGATGCCTCCCACTCACTGTCATGTCCCTCTCCCCACATGACACAGTTTCCTCCCTTCTCCAATCAAAGTGTGAAGTAAAGCAGCAATAACAGTCTGAGAGGCTGCAAACAGCTAAGAAATTGAACTGACCAAAAATCTAAACCACAACCATGGAAGTAAACTACAAAAAAACCACACACAATCAAACCCCAAAATATTTAAGCCATGTTCACCAACTTATAGCAACTCCTGATGTACTTATGTATAGGGATCACATGAGGTAAAAGGAGTAATGGATCACCCTGGTAAAGGAGTAGCAGACAATTGACTGAGGAAGGGCAAGCTGTGCTTGTTGGACTTGGGGTTCAGAGAGGTTTTTTTGGCAGGGATTGTTGTTTTTTTCTAAGTACAGTTTTCAAAAGTGTTTAATTTAGCTGATGTGCTTAACCCTTCACTTATGTGAGTGATCTTTCAGATTTCTACTGAACAGCAGTGATGATTCACAACAGGCATTTTTACTGCCTTGCTGAATCAGCACCTGGGTTTGCTGGAATGAAGGAACAAGGTATTCTCCAAAGCACTTCCAAGAGAATTCTATGCAAGCTTTCAAATTGCAGACCCTCATAGTGAATATAATCCAGCTTCCTGCAACTCAGCCTGCAAAACTTCATCCCTTTAAACTCTGAGTGCAATTCCTGGAGTTCAAGAACAGCAGGCAATCTAGAAATCAATTCTGTTTTTATATAGGGAGCAAAGATAAACATAAGCCATATTCATCAGAACAGAAGTTATCTTCAACTAAAAGCTGCTTGGGTGGCTGGTGCCTTGATAATGCAATGTATCTACCTCTTTACCAATAGCCAAGTGTAAAAATCTTCTGTATGTTTTGCTTTAATTGAGACATTTTGTGACCTGCTGGCTTATGCTCATCTTTTTAGCTCTTACCAGTGCATAACCACATGGAAGGTGTGTGGGGATGGTTCAGGGGAGGTACAGACTTGCACTAGCAAACACAGAGAGGGTGGCCAAACCCTGGAACAGTCTTCCTAGAGAGGTGGTTGATACCCCATGCTTGCCACTTTAAAAGAGATTTGGACAATGCCTTTAACAACCTGCTTTAACTTTTGGCCAGCCCTAGAGTGGTTCAGCCCAGAAACACAAGAGGGATGGAAACATTGTCTCCATGTCTACACACTAGCTTGGCCCCAGAAGAAATCTAATAATACCTACAAGGAGCTGCAACCAAAGATTACAATTACCTACTCTGCAGATGCAGACAACATGATGTGTGTCTTCAGCCTTAAATTTTGGCCCATCAAACAGAGGCACAAAACCCTTCCAAGCTGGAAAATCTGTCCTTTTTTGCTCAAGTCCCCACAAGTTTTCCTGTCTCTGCCTCATGCTTCAACTCATAATAAAAGCATATTCCTAATAACTAGCACTAATTCTGATAGCAACAGGATGTCTTATTTTGATTTAAGGATGGAGAGAGCAACAACTACAGATACTGCTCAAATTAACTGCCAAAAAACCAAACACCTACAGTCCACTCTAAGGCTGCTCTTGGTTCCTTCACAGGTCCATTGGTGACTGGAATGTTGAGGGTATGCACAGGAGCCAAGTGCTGGAGGCCTGACCTGGAGATTGCTTTCCTGAAAATTGAAAAGAAAAAGACAAATAAATTGAGTGTATCTATAACAAATATATCTATCCAACATAACTACCCAACATCCTCCCCAGCCTCCTCCAGAAATCAGAAGAGGCAGCAACGCATTTCATTTCAGCTTCAGTGAAATGGTGCTTGAATGCCATCTCCTGCTAAAGCAGTTTAGGAAAAGAATAAAGCAACCTGATCACTGGAAATTACTGTTTAATGGAGATCAGTTACTCAGCTGGCACTAAGCTCAAATATCAAATCCAGTGGACTATCTGTGGTTATGTTTGCCAGTGTTAGTGGAGTCCTTATGCATTTCACCTATTCCTTACACACCAACTAAATCTGTCAAATCAATTTATGCATAATTCCAAATACCATTCATAAGAGACACAAAATATGAGCTTATACAAAGAATCAAACCCTTTTTGCTTTTACTTAGCTTATAGGCTGGAAAAAGTCATCCATTCAGCATCCAACTATGGAAAACAAGACATGGGGACACCACCAGAAAGGGAAGCCATAAACTGCTACCTTCTTGGATCATATCACAACCCCTCAAAGAATTACAACTTCTTCCCACTTATATTTCTATTTCAGTTCTATCTTTCTGGTCCAAAATGATTTTTACAGCTCTTGAGGCATAGATGTAACCTTCCTCAGAAGTCATAAGTGGTGGCCAGAAACACTCCTGAAGATCGCTCCACGCTGCTGAAGGGACATCCCCCCTGCCTGTCTCCCTTCAGACACCCAGCCCTGACAGAGCTGCCTCCACCAGTGAGCCTTCATCAGGTGGAAGCATAGAATGCTGCCAATACAAAGCTCAGCTGCACCTGAACAGTCTATTTCCTACTGCTCCCCAACACTACTGCATTGTATGAATTAGAACCTGATGGTAGTGGCCAAAATAATCTCACAGCTTCAGCTGCAGTGATTCAGAAGAGGACAAATATCACCTCAGAGAGATATCTTCCTTTGTAAGCCAAACACACACATCCCCCACAAAGTGAAATGACAGGCTTTTGTGTAAAGTGCATTTTTGTGATACCGCTCCCACAGTGCTGCAGCTATTTATAGCACCTCCTAATCTTACCACTGTCCCAAGGCAATAAAGGTCAATTGAGCCAGTGGAGACAATCCAGGTCAGCCATATGCTAAATAAATCTTTTCATTGTCCTGAAAATATACAGTGCAATATATATCTGCAGTAAAGGAGCTTGGAGGGCTCGCTGCTCACAGTGCATGGCTGGAAAAATCAAGGAAACCAAAGCAGAATCTCTTAAACCCCTTCTCTTGTGAGCAGCATGAACAACTCAACATTAAGATCAGTCTCTGATTATCCAATATCCTCTTTCTACTTAACGTGGGCAAGACTTTGACATTAAAGGGGGTTTTTTTCAAAATATTTTGCATTTGATAAAAAAGGGGAAGAAGCCCAAGAAAAATACTTTTACCATCTGGCAATATATCAGGAGGGAACAATTTAGCAAGAAAGATTTTATGGCAAATACATAAGCACAACATAAGCTACACATCTCAATAACTGGATTAAAGCCTTAGAGAAATAAGCTACCAGAAACTAAAGAAATATTTTTCAAATATATTTTTCAAGAAAACTTCCCAATATTTGGCAGTTTCTTTCCATGCTGTTTTCAGTATCAATGTAGTTATTCAGGCTCCCTAAACACAGGAGAACATTCTTGTGTCTATTGGTGGTTCATAACATCTTGGTTTATTTGGGTGGAAACAGGGCAGTATCAGTTTTTCCACTCTGCATCACTGACAGGGGTAAAGCAAACCTACTTAGGCCTGTCCTCACAACAGAGGAAGGTAAATATGTGTAATGAGTGCTTGCAGACATCTCAGCACCGAGCCTCAGATACTATTTCAAGTCAGAATTAGAGATGTGCGAGCCTCCCACAGGAGAACCTGAGACTTGGCCCACATTTCTTTAAGAGGAAGCTGAGGCTGATGAGCCTTTTTGGAGGAGACCTGGCATAGTTTTGTGCCAACAGCCTGCCCTTCCTCTGCATGCCAAGCTGGGTTTAGTGTTTGTCTGGAAAGTATACATACACAAAACACAGGCATGACAATAACACCTTTTTTTTTTCTCCTGATATGTTTTAACATAAAAGCCTTAAAATTATCTCAGGGATTGCACACTTGCATGAGCCAGCTAGAAGTGACCCTTAAGCCCAGGAACAAGATAAAAAATGTCTACTTTTGCAGGTTTTTTTCAGAATTTTCTCTCAGACCGAAGAGAGACAAAGTGTCAAAGCACACTGTATGCACTGCAGAAGCCTTTCCATGAAAAAAGGAGGGCAAGCTAAAGAGCAAGCACATGGCCTTCTAATAAATGTAGACAGACAAGAGACAGGAAAAAGGGGGGAAAGGGAAGATAGCATGAATCTGATAGCAGAGCAGATGCTGAGTATCCAGGTGAACATATCTCATATTACTCTGACAAATTACACCACCTGGCACTTTTCCAATGCCAAGGTAACACAATTGGCTTTTAGTTATCTTTCCCAGAAATTTCATCTCCACTGGGCTGAGTGCATGAATGAAAACATAGGCTTGACAGTCAGCCTTTCCCATAGAAGTAATCACTGTTCCCTGATAAGAGACAGACAGAAAAAGTGAATCTGTGGCCTCCTCATATATTGCATTCTTCAGACTATGAAGAGCACAACTTTGCTAAAATGGGCAAACCAGTCGCTGATGTAGTAACCAACAGCTAGGAAATATTTCATAATAAATAATGAGCTGTACTTGGGATAACTACATTTTCACATCCAGAAATCAGTTATTTGTAGTAGATCTTATTATTGACTTAGCTAATACACCACCATTGAGAGCAGGCATGGGTACACATAAATGCCTATGTCACTAAATACACAACTAACAAAAATATCTGATACTAATTCCATAGTTGATACCACTGAGGAAATTCTTTAACTATCTTGAAAACCAAAAGCAATCAGACATTCAAGTACACTGACTTTTTTTATTTTTTAAAAGCATTACATTTGCATTTTGCTGGAAAGTCAAGCGAGACTCAACCTACTTATTAGATCAAAGGATACATATTTGATCAGGGGAGATTTGAGCTTATATCCCAGCCTTTGGCTTTATTGAGCATTTTCCTCCACTGAAGGCATATAAATATTCCTCCAATGAGTTCCTTAGGCTGAACAATTTTACCTGAACCTTCAAAGAGCACAATTAGTCAATAGCACACAACTTACTTATTTAAGTGTAACTTATTTAAGTGCTAGGAAAAAATCTATTTGGACTAGAAAAAGTAAGTCACTATTGCATGTGGTTAACAGCTTTGACTGTCAATTTAGTTGTCATTGGTGTTGGAGTTACTACCTTTCTAAGGCTGGGGTTATCATCCTCCTTTGTACATGAGCATTACCATTTGGGTAGTCTCTCAGCTGCAAAGTTGAAAGAATATAAAAATGCAGAGAAACTGGTTCCCACAGATCCTATGGCTAGGACACCTGCCAGGAAAGATGTTTTTACCTAGATATTCACAGAGAAAGGGACAATCATTTGTATAATCATGTTGAAGTTACAATAGCCCTGAATTTCTTTGAATATTCAATGTGGGTAAACTGTACACCTGCCAACCTTCAGCTTTGCCAACTATAGCTCTAAAAGCCCTGTACAAGGCCAGACAGCACCTGTATGCTGTATGAACAAATTATATGTTCCTGTGTTTATTTGGAGGTGGCTTTCACTCCTGAAATTGGTGCTTATAAATGTTATAAACAAAATGTACTGGCTAATCTGTGGCATTATTTAAGTTTTCCCCATGCATCTCTGCTGACTGCACCAGGATCCTGAAACCCATTGTTCCCAGCTTGCCTTCTGGGCACGTATTTTCTTCATTTTTAGCTGACTACTGGGCAGTGGTTATTTCACTGCAACATCGATTCCCAGATTTTTTGCATTTGCTGTGAAAGGAGCCAACTTCAGCCAAATTAAATAATCTGTCTGGTGCACCAACCCATTCCTGACAGCAGCCAGTAGCAGGTGTTTAGAGAAGCATTGGCACAAATTGGGTGATCCTTCCCCTGATATGCTCCAGTCACAGTTTCCAGTAATCAGTAGTTTAAGGACTTCCTGAGCTGGAGGCTGCTTCCAGACCTTTGCACTTAATAGCCTGTAATGGCTTTTTACTCTAGGAATGTGTTGGTCCTTCCCCGAATCCATTTATAGTCTTGGTCTCTACAGCAGGCTATGTAATAAGCTCCACAATTTAATTATGGGCAATGTAAAGTACTTCCTTCTGTCTGTTTTTAAAATCCTGTCTGATAATTCAATTTCTGTATCCTATTGTAAGTAACAGCAAGTAATCACTTGCCTCTCTACACCTTCTGTGATTTTATGAATCTGTTGATATACCCCTTAAATCACCACAACCCCAAGTGGAAGCACCCTAGACTACTTGGACTTCTGATCCTGAATCTGTTCTATCTTTATCAATCTGTAGCTCAGTTATGGGAGTCTTTGATGTACAATTGCCAGAACTAGAAAAAAAATCCAACATCTGGCAGCACCCAAGTGGTGGAGTCATCACACTTTCTGCATTGTTCTCTTTAATTATCCAAAGATCTCTTTCTTGAGTCTTAATTGATAATATGAGGTCAAAACTTGATAGATTTTTAATCCTGCACATGCATTATGTTGCCTTCACCAATCTCACATTTCGACTGCAATCTGCCTCAGAGTCATTCAGCATCATGAGATCCTTCTGAAAATTTCTGCAATCAGCCCATGCCCACTCTAATTGTGCAAACCAATCTTTACTCCCTTTCATTTAGCTTCCAGTGAGCAGCACTGCTCCCATCACAGGTCCCCAGTGGTCCTCACCAGTAAACACCTAGGTAAACCCTGAACGCCACCTTATTGCTTGATACACTTAAACAGCTGTTTACATGAGGACATCATGCCTTCTACCCCTGGTTCTGTACCAAAAGCTGTTTCTTTTACCCCATCAAAGCTTTCTGGAAGCCCACAAGGGCTCCCCTTGGCCAGACCACCCTAGTTCTCAGGCTTCATGCCTCTGTCACAGCAACCTCTGCAAGATTCACAGGTCCTGGTATGGAGAGAGCTGTGCTGGCTCTCCTCCAGCACATCACATTCAGAGCATTTACTAATTCTGCATCTTAGCAGAAGCTTTACAGTTTCTCTGATTAAAACTTGCTGCTGGGTCACCCCATCATTTTCTCTGTGCCCACTCCTTTAGGAGCAGAGCTCACTTAACAGAGGATTTATAAAGCCCTCTCAGCAGTTTCTTATTTGAATTCCACCAGAATACTTAGCAAAATCAAACCTTAGTGATTAGTTATTGCCCCTTTTGTTGTCCTAAGCCTCCTACATTAACTTTCCCATTTTCCCCAGGTTTGTCTGCACAAGTAGCAGCTCAGCCTAGGACACTCTCAAGCACCCTCAGCAGTGAACATTCAATTAGCACTAAAAGAAACAGATCTTCCAAAAATCCTCATGAAATGCTTTCCTAAGCATCTGCCACTCCCTGCTGCCCAGGGAACCAGTGTATGGAAAAGCCAAGATTTGGGTAATTTCCCAGCCAGTCAACATCCACATCACCAATATACCAAACAAACCTTTCCTACCTCTCTCTCCACCCCTCACCAGAGAGAGCTGTCTGAAAAAAGGTGCATGGAAACTGGCACATATCCATGAAACACCGCAGCTCTAGGCAGTTTTGCTCTCAGCCTCAAGCCCAGCCTTGCTATAGCTGGAGCAGCTCATGGTCCACTAGAGACTGACCTGAAGAAAGTGAAACAAATTCCCACTAGCACAATCTTCCCAAGTGCCTCCAACAGCAGTCACAGAGCTGTAACACAGTGCATCAACTCTCTGGTAAGTTCTGCTAGGAACATTTGGATCTACCACATCAATAAACACTTTATTCAGCTTGTACCGAGCAGGTGCAAGACCAAACAGAGCCAACAAGCCTTCCAACAAAAGGAATTATGAGGCAAAGCAAAGGGAGCAGAAAAGAACTGCAGAAAGTTGGATCAGGGTAACAGAGGAAACGCCTCTATGACACAATGATGTCTTCTCTGCATCAACACTGCAGTTCACAGGCATTTCTGTATTATGCATCTTCTTTAAAAGGAAGCCTTTTGGTATTCTTGCCCCTCAGATTCTGGGTACAAGAATGGCAGGCTACTTTTCCTATCCCAAAAGAATAAAATGGATTCATGAAACAGGTTGTGTGTTACAAGAGGCATTCACAAGTTGTGACATGAATATGTTTGCAGTTTCTTCAGTGTAGACATGCAAATCATCACTGCCCGGCAGTTATACTTGGAGCTTGATTTAGTGTCAAAACAGTGCAAGTCCAAATCCCAAAGATCTCTACTATATATTTTTTTCCTCTTCTCTGCTTCACTTGACCAGTAGGCATATATTAAGCACCAAATTTTACCTTTTGGAAAGCAATTTATGGTTTCAATTTAATCCTGAACTGTGCTAAATTATTCAGCCCCTTAAATCTTATCTTCCATCAGAAGTTCATCTTCTCAGAAGCCAGAGAAAGCACACAGTTTTGTGTCAGCTCCTATCAAGGTGACCAATATATCTTGTCCCAGATCTATAAGTCACTTCAGAGTCTCTATTGCACTAAAATCAGGGTGACTTTGTTCCTGCATGCCTTCATTGGCCAGGCCCTGGATCCAGCTCATTCCCCTGGAAATTGTAACAATCCTCATCTGCAATGTGAAAACTGAATATGGCTCAAATTCAAGATGTGGATAATTGATAAGATAATTATAAGAAAAAGTCAAAGTCATGAAAAATTCTCTCTGAGCTCCTATCAGAGCAATGGTTATCACCCATTTCTTCCTTCTCACCTGCTCACTTCAGGGTTTTTTTACCTTTATTCCTAATTTATTCTATAGGCTTCTTAGCAAATAGGATAAAACATGAAGGAGACTTACAGTACAAGGCAACGAAATTTTAGGACCAAGAGGATTTCTCCCAATATTTTGTTTAAAATTTCTGAAAATATATGTACAAATAGGGTGCTTCCTCTTGCCACAAAAAGTGACAGGGCTTGGATGACTCCTTGTAGTAACAGAAATGTCAGCATTAAGTTTCCTGAGGAGGAAAGGGTAAAAAGTGATAGAGTTGGTGATGCAATAAAGATGAAGAGTATTCTCTATCCCTCTAATTTACTGAGAAAGAGACTAAAAAAGGGGCCTAGGATAGCTGGGGATAAAAAAGACAAGAGCTTTCTTGAACTGATTTATTTTGATTTATTTTTGCTTCAGTCAAAATCAATTTGTTTCAGAAAAGGGTTTAAATTTTTTCTAGCCTTTAGCTTTTAAAGCTGTGAATATATCAGATCTGGAAAAGACCTTTTAGGTCACAATATCCAGTCAACTCTATTTCAGGCAAACTTATCATATGTGTGAATTCACAAAGTTAAAGACCCATTTCAAATCTAGCCTGGTTGTAGCTTCTTTATTATTCCTTCTGAGAAGCCATGCTAGATCTCCACTCTCTTCATCATCAAAATCCTTTTTTATTTTTGTAATTTCCATCCAATATGCATGCCCCTGCACAATCTTCCTTGAATTCATATTATTAGGATTTTCACATTTCATCCAAAGAGTTAAAGTTGAACTGACAACCAATGATTTTTTATGATGCTTCTACAGAATAAAAGGCAGCTGAAAGTTTTGATCCAGAAATCTTAAAACCTTTGGATCAAAATCCTTTGAGCGAGTTTATGTAGGGCAGAGATGTGCAGAGGGAGTTAGAAGCTCACATTTCAAAGATTCTGGAATCAATCGAGTAACCAAGATGATAAAATTTAATCACTGTCTTTCCAAGCAAACAACAAGAAATGCTCTAGGGAACTGTGAGCATAAATGATTTCCAGCTGCATCACAGACTGGACAGCAGCATTAGAGAAGATGGATACATTTTTTTACTACTTCAGAAAGCAAAAGAAATCTGAATGGGAATCACTTTCATACATTTCATCCAGACAAAAATCATGGGATATGCAGGACCTGCAATCTGCAGTTCAAGTATAGACAAATCATGGTGATAGCAAATTGGATAGACATAACTATGGTATAATTGTGATTTTTTTTTTAAATAATATTCCAAAATAAAAAAAAAAAAAAAGAAAAGAGTGCAGATATTCTATGTTATCACTCTGCCAACCAGATTAAAAAAAAAATCAAGCTCTGTTTTTCAGGGTACTTCTTGGTGGCATCAATCAATATTCATTTGATCTGGAAGATAAAGAGAAGGAAAACAAAACAAGACAGGGAGGAAGGGAGGAATTTAGAGCAGCATTTAAGCATTAGCCTTAGAAATGTTTTCTTGCCATTCAGATGCTAGCACATGCTTTCTAAAATAACTTAATTTAAGGCAATTTCTATATCAGACCAGGATCCTTTGTTGGCATAAGCTATTTACACAAGCTGAAATGTCATTATGAGTCAAGGACTATATAGCCTCACATAAACTATATAATAAACTACTATGTTTTTCTTCTTTTCTACAAATCCAATGTGTGCTTTGCAGTTTTGCACCATAAGCTTCAGTCAGTTGTTTCAAATATGGATTTTTTGGAACATTTCCATGCCAATGAATCATTAAGTGTTCTTTTCTTTCCTTGTGTAGTATCTCTTCCTTGAAAATGGAAACACCAAAAATTGTAATTGTCCATTTCCACATTTTTCCCAGTATAAGCTCTCATTTAGCATGCAAGGGCCTCATAGGAGTTAAAAATGAAAGTATTTCATTTCTGAGTATGCAAACAAAAATTGACAAGTTAATGGAGATTCATACTCACTAGACAAAAGAAAAATAATTTCACAGTTTGTAGACAGTGGATTTACGAAAAAAAGAAATATTATAGGAGATGCCAGAACAAATTTATTACCAAGTATTGATATAAGAATCTAATTTTCTTCCTTCCAGATATATGAATACCTAAGACTCAAGGAAAAACCAAGAATAAAAGCAAGCTTTAAAACAATCCAAAACAACCATTTTTTCATTACAAAAGATTTTGCAAGCACACAGGATGGAGAAATACCCTCTCTTCTTAAAAGTGAGCAAGACTTTGACACTGCAAACACAGAGTCTAGAGAGCAGATCAGGGAAGGGAGTTCAGGCTTTGCCTGCATACTTCATGGGAAAAGAAAAGAAAAAAAAATGAGAAGGGAAAGAAAAAAGCCTACATTTACTTTTCATTAGTGTGACACTTGAGAAAGACAGATAAAAATATAACACTACCATTCACTAACCAAGTAAATTTTCGATTTTCTCCCTAAGGAAGGAAGTCCAGCAACTGAGATAAGACAAAGGTTTTCTCCCCTACTTCCCCTCCCCAGGATCCTATGTGATTCAGAAAATGATGCAAAAAAATTCAACAAGTGTCTTTTTCTTTTCATTCCTCACTGCAAATGAGGTTTGATGGCATCTTCTGCTGTGCCTAAAATATTGTTTTGAGCACCTGGGACAAGAGGCCCTTAATGCTTCAGGGTTTGGCAGCTGCCAAGTGAGACAAGCACCACCATGCTCCAAGCACCTGCACCTTCTCCACCATTCCCAACTTTCTTACTCTCCCTCTGGAGCTGTTTTTATGCACCTATCCCAAGGAAACAGATGTGTGTCACCACTTTCAATTCCCTCTGTTTGAAGCAAACTGAAAGAGCTCAGTAGAAGGTGGAGAAAGAGAATTTACTGCAGTAAGTGAATGGCAGATGAAAACAGAAAGCATCAGTTCCCCACAGCAAGTCTGTGTAGAAACCTGTCCCTGCAGGACCCCATCCAAAGCTCAGATTCTAATCAAAAGGGGTTGATGACTTTTAACAAGTTTTAGGATCAATGAACAGAGGCTTAGGGATAAAATTTCATCCAAAAAAAAAAAAAAAAAACCAACAAAGCAGGAATGGAGAATGTGTGTAGAAAATACAATAAATTACCAGCTTCCCCTCACCTCATCAGCAACAACTGTATGGCAACACAGAAATGAGGAAAAAGTCTCATCTCCTGACAAGATTGTTTTGTCCACAGAAAGCAAAACATTTAAGAAACAGCCTACAGAAAGCAAAAAACTTTACAGCTTAAAAATAACTTCCAAAACTGGAAAAGAATCTGACTCAAGCCCTGATGTGAGGTGTTAAACTTAGAATACCCAGTGTGTTTATAAAAAATGAATTCCCACTCACAGAATCACGGAATATGCTGAGTTGGAAGGGACTCATCAGGACAAAGTCCAGCTCCTGGCCCTGCACAGGCCACCCTGACAACGACCTCATGTGCCCACGATCATTGTCCAAATGCTTTATGGACTCTGTCAGGTTCTGTGACCACTGCTCTGAGGAGCCTCCTCAATGCCCAACCACCCTCTGGGTGAAGAACTTTTTATTAATATTCAACCTACATCTCTCCTGATGCAACTTCAGGCCATTGCATTGGCTCCTGTCACTGTCCCAGAGCAGAGATCAGTGCCTGTCCCTCCTGAGGGAGCTGTGACTGCAGTGAGGCCTCCCCTCAGTCTCCTCCAGGCTGAACAGACCAAGCGCCCTCAGCCGCACCTCACATGGCCTCCCCTCAGGGCCCCTCACCATCTCTGCGCTCTCCTTTGGACTCTCTCTCCAATAATTTCATATCTTTTTTATATTGTGGCACCTTTTTTATATTGTGACACCCAAAACTGCCCCAGCACTGGAGGTGAGGCTGCCCCAGCCCAGAGCAGAGCAGGACAATCTCTCCCTTGCCTGGCTGGCCATGCTGTCCCTGTGCCCCCAGGACAGGGCTGTCCCTCCTGGCTGCCAGGGCACTGCTGGCTTGTGTTCAGCTTGCCATGAACAGGACCCCCAGTCTGTCCATGCATCCAGGGTTACCCTGTCCCAGTGCAGAATCCAGCATTTTCCCTTGTTGGACCTCACATGAAGCGAACTGGGAGAAGTGAGTTTTGGCCTCTGGGTGATTGCCCAGTCCCTTGATTTATCGAGGTCTCTCTGCAGGGCCTTCCTGCCTTCAAAGGAGTCAACAGCTCTTTTCAGTTCGTATCATCTGCAAACTTGCTCAGTATCCCTTCCAGTGCTGCATCCAAGTCATTTATGAAGATGCTGAAGGGCCTAGGACAGAGCTTGTGGAACCCCACTGGTGACAGGTCCCCACATGATGTCACCCCTTCACAGTAACCCTTGGTGCCAAGTCCATGAGCCAGTGCTCACCCATTGCATGGTGTGTTTATCCAGCTGTTTAGCTCTGAATAGAACATGAATTATTGACCAAAAATACTTATGATTGAAGCTTGTTCTTGGTAATCAACTTCGCAGTTACACATAACTTCTTTTTTTTTTTTTTTAATCAGACTTTCTGTAGCAAACCTTAACATTTCTGCCTGGAGGAGAAATCACACCAGGTTTCACATCAGATTAAGACAACAACATTGCCTGTGTCATGCATTGTTACAGATCTCACCATAATCACAGTGAGGCCCTTCTCCCTTCACCGTGCAGCAGACACTGAATTGTGCTGCAGGGAGAGGCCAAGGCACTCTCAGTCAGGAGAGAGATTATTGCATTCCCTCCCAACCCCAAGGGACAGCTGTCACAGGGGTCAGCCTAGGTCTCACTCTTGGAATAGGGAAACTTTCAGGGAGACATTGAGGCAGAAAAGTGCAGGCAGTACATCAACTAGGGCAGTGATCTCCATGGCTGAGATGAAAGTGGAGGTTTTTAGCTCTGCTGATCTAGTTAAACAAATGGTATAGCTGGAGTTTGGGTTGTGTTTCTTTTCTTTTGGAACCAATTTAAATTTAAATGTTCATTTTTCTCATAATGTGCCCTTTTCTTTTTTCATCTAAATTCTGTTAAATTATACATATGTGGTTCTGCTTCCTCCCTGTTGACTCATCAGTTGTATACAAGCAAGCTAAAATAACCTCCACAATACAAAGCACTGTCAAATGCATATAAGAAGTAAACAGCAGGGAGGAAGGAGACTTATTTTTCTTCTAATTTCCTTTTGGCTACAGTAATACTGGGTGCTGCTTCTCTTGTGCCTATAGAGCTTCAGAAAAGGACAGAGTAAATTGCTGGTGCTCCTTCAGGGTTGGCTAAATCCTCAGAGAGAATGACCTGAAAGCCAACCTTGACCTGGATGAGATCTGGACGTAAAGCTTATGACAGGACATGCCATGTTACTTGGACATTTTTTAATTTGAAAGAGATTTTGAGTGTAAACCAGAGATTTGTAATGCCACACTCTTAACTCCTGTATTGGTGTATTGTTTAGTCGCTGGGGTCAAAATACTGATTTGAATAGAAAGAAAATATTACCTGTTTATGCATTGGTTTTGTTATGAAAGAATGAGACCAGTATCTGAGGCTCTTTTTTATCATTGAGCATTAAGATGTGAAGATAACTGACAGCACGGGACATTAAAATCCTTTACCACAAAATTACCAGAGCAAAAAGTATCAACTGTCCAACCATTCCACCCACTTTTCCCCTGAAATAAAACTTGCAGCACTGAGAAGGCAGGTCAATCATGAGATTCAATCCAACTTTGACCTCATCTTTTCTTGGGATTTTTCAAGAAGGAAGCCATGAATCCAAGTGTCTTAAGCCTCTTGCACAGGACTAACTACATGTCCCCTAAGATGTGACTTGTGTAGGAATGCTGAGTCATTTTACTTTGGAACACAACTAAATAGTCATTAAATCATGCTGGTTTCAGGCAGAATTAAATCTGGATTAAAAATCAGCTAGAGGGAACTGCTCATCATGCCTTAAACAGGCACTGTCTCCAGATACAGCACTATTAAAAGAAAGAAAATCCAACTCCGGTGAATTAAAACCAAGTAGCACTTTCCTTGTTTCATTACATCAGCCCCACCAGGCACAGCAAGGTACAGAAATGCAGTAATTCACTTTTCTCCCTACATACTTTACTGCTGTATCACCTATTCAAAAAGACACACACAAAGACACACATCTCTTTAGATAGCAACCATCTGTTGGATGAAATCACATCTTGACCAAAAAATGACCATTGTCTTATGAAACAGGAGCAAAAATATCCTAGCTGTCTTTTGCTCCTGGCAGATACAGAAGCAGCCAGGCCAGGACACCTCTTGGAAGCTCACATATGAAATGAAACCTGACCTTTTCTTAGCATGGAAATCCAAACGACCTCAGATCATCTGATCTGATTGGATCACAATATAGATGTAAAAAACACTCAAGTGCAGGACCAGGTTACTTACAGTTATTCACTATGCCACTTTTCCAGCACTCAAAAAAAGACTGAATCACTGGGTGTAATTCTGATTTTGGTACTACATCCACTTTAGGGCGAGGAATAAATTCTCCCCTTAAACTCGATCCTGTATGTCCTTTCAATAAAGCCTTCAACAAAATACTAATGGGCAGTGAAGAAAACAGAATAAATATTTTGAGTAGGGTGCTTCAGAAATAATATCATTTCCCTCTTTCTAGTGACATTCTTGAGCTGGAGGGACAGCACAGCTTGCTTGGGGACCTGGCCCACAGCTTATGAGTCACTGAGGAGGAGGACATCCCACCTCTGTGGGCTGCTGCAGCAACCTGCTCCAGTTTCATTCTTCCAGTTGCCTTTACCAGAGCAGAAGGACAGAATGAACATAGTTAAGAAGAGAGAACATGCATAACAGGCCCATAGCAAAAGACAGAGAAATCCTGAAATTTTAAGGGGAGAATGAGCAATTTCTGCTCAACCTAGGATTTAAATGTAATTTTCAGGACTGATTTTTGCTGCTGTAGAGGTGGACTTGATCATCCCATGCTGATGGTAGGACATATTTCACATCCTGGCATATCTACATGAGCAACAGAGAAGAGAGGGGCAATGCTCTGCTCCCAAGTCTTGCAAAAAGTACCTAACTGGTGAAGTTAATATGACCAAAAACCCACCCTTGCTGGCTGCCCTCACAGCAGATTATCTTGACAACTCCACAGGTGATGCTTCTTCCCTACAATCACATTCAGGCTTTCAAGCCATGAAGTGATACTGAAAGGTTATGAAAAGTTCCTACTGAGAAAAATCCACCAGGGAGGCAATTGCAACTACTCAGCAAGATCCTTCCAGATACAGGCAGGCAACTTCTCTTAAAACAAATACTGCACTAAAGCTCTTGCACAGATCATGTTCTGGGCAACAAAAAAAAGGAAAGAAAAATAAATATCTTCTGTGGAAAAGCAAAATAGACAGATATAGATATAAAAATAGGTGAAGTACTCTTGCTATTTTTTGCCCCAGATTTTCTTCTGTATATTGTCTGTTTCTGGAGCTGAGCAGGGGTGGCCACTTCTGAACATGTAGAAACCAGGAGCTGCCTTGCTGGGATCAAGAGCCCTCATCTCCAACTGGCAAATATGGTGTAACTCCAATTCCAGTCAAGTAATGCCACTTTGGATCACTTGAGACATTATCCACAAATTAGCTCTTAACAGACTAGCAGTATTCTATTAAATCAATTATTTATAAGTAACACCAAGCAAGAACTGAGTGAAAAAAAATAAATTAGGCATTGTCAGAAAAATGTAAAAGAGCAAGAAAAACACTCCAATTCCCATTGCTGTTGGGAGGCACAGAAGCAGATAACTCTGTGTATGGCGAGGACTAATACAACATTATAACCCACACCAAAGGTTTCAGCTTAAATTTTTAGATACTTAATTCTCAATAGTCCAAATAAGAGTGTGAAAATTACTTTCACTTGATAACATCTTACTGCAATTGAGGCCAAGTCTGTGCCCCTCAGACTACAACAACCTGAAGAAATTGCTAAGAGAGTGCCTACAGGAGACACAGTGCTCTGAAGCCTCTCCTTCACACTCACATGTAAATCAAGGGCAAATTTCCCAATTAGCAGCACTCTAGGAAAAAACTAAGTAACAGTAAATAGTGTACAACAATAAAAATTGAAAAATCTACAGTGCAGTGAATACCAACTCAGATTCTTCAAGGTCCTCCAGAATGTCCCCTTATTTTGTTATTGTGATTGCTTTGTTTTTAAGACATTTGATTGCAAAAGGCAATACTGAGACCACAGCCCGTCCATAATGCAGAAAATCCTGTCTGAATTTGCAGAGAAACTGATGCAGTATTTTTTTTATAAAAAGGTCACGGTTCAAATGGCAATGGCATTACTTCAACACTGTTGAAAATGCACTGCTAATTAAAGTGTACAAGAGATGAGGATGAATACCTACACAGTCGATTTGAGTGACTGCTCATTTGAGGTAGGCTTTTAAAACAACATTGCTGCTAGCAGCAATACTGCAAGCCTAATTTTCTTGACAAGTCAGGATTCAGCTTTCTAAACTTGAGAAATGCTGCATTAACTGATGAAGACTGTAATTCCATCTGGGGGAACACAATAAATTTGAGCTTTGTTTTTGTGGTCTAGCATGTCACCAGAAACCTTTGCTGGAGTTACAGAAGTACTACATGCAGACAAGAGTGCATTACCTCATCAATAAAATGTTTCAGGAGCTGTTACAGAAGCAGCAGCAGAAAAACAAAGAGCAATTTGAACTCAAGAGAAGCTATTTGTTCTATCTTATGAGTTAATTTGTAATGCCAAAATATACCATTAACTAAAATAACAGTTTATTTATAACTTCATTTTAAGCTCATAAGAAAAAAAAATTCTTGGCAGCACTATAAACTGATGTTCCATTTCTATAGAGTGGTTCATATTGCAGATTTTGAAATGCATTATAAAACAGGGAGAAAGCCAGCATTTTGTAGATAGAAACCAAAAGATGCACCTTCCTCAGATAGAATTTTTTCCCACAGAGCTCTGGATCTCAGCTTTGATCAGAGCAGCTAATATTTTCAACAGATGCTGAGGATTGGATTTTCTTCCTTTAAAACAAATAAAAGGCATTTGCCATCATATCTCATCCGAATGACTTCATCCTAAATTTAGAGAAGTATTTTAATCTTCTAATCTGTAAAAGACCTTGCTCTGAGATCATGTTCACTTTAGTGTGTCCATCGTCACTGGCTTGAAATTCAGATGAGAAGGGAAAGCACTAACAATTGTTTACTAAGAAATATTGCTTTGGAGAAGGGAGGAGACTTATTCAACACTCATGCACATCATCTGTCTCACTAACATTCCAGTCTTCAAAAAGCCCCCTGAAAATTAACTTATTGTTTAATTTATCACACCTAATTGTACAGCTCACCAAGCTCATCCTTCCCCTTAATTTCATCTGACAGGGAGACAACTCTAAAGAGCATGAGGCCAAAGCCTATACAGAAGGAACCAGACTAGCTAGAAACTTGCAGGAAAAGTAGGTTGCCCAAAAGTAAGAATTCAATTTCAGGTGCCCTGAACCTTTCCCTGCAATCCCCACTTTTAGGAATTTCCCCTGTTGCACTGAAGACCAAGTGACAAGTCTGGTGCTACACCCCCCAGATGGAATATTCCCCCCAGACACCTACACACCCCTATATCTGCTCGTGATTTTTAAGAGCTGCCTGACACTGAAGTAAATGCGAATACACTTGACACCTCTGGTTCAGCTCCATATGTGATGTCCTACATTCAGGGAGCTCAAAGTGAAATTATGTTGCCTCCCTTCACCAGCAAGGTTCAGAAAGGCAAAACATAACTCTTCCAGGGTTGCAATAAAAGAGGAGGAATCAGATGGCAATAAAAATTAAGGCCATTGCTGAATCCAAAGCCCCTCTGTGTTCTCATTTTACCACTTATAGGTAAATATATCATCCAGATATCTTGTCACATTTTAAGTTTGATTACTTATCACTGTTACTTTGGCACTCTGTCAAGAGACACACATATGTAGTTGTCATTATTCCAAGCAGGTTTTAACATTTGCAATTGCAGAGTTTTCTGAAGGTTATCATTAAAGATCAAAGTTCAGATGCAGACCAAACTGGAACAAATTCTATTCAAGAAAACTTTTTTAAAATCAGAACAGGGATTTGATTCATATGTGGAAAAAAATTGGTGATTTGTAAGGAGAAGCAATGGGATGTATAATGTTAAAAATCTTTGGTTGAACCAGGTTTCATGCAATACAATAACTCTAACATCAACATTGACTGGACTGGTATTTTATCCCTGAGCTTCAGTAGCTGTATCAAAGACTGCAGTTTCCCATGCCAATGGTTAAGCCTTTTAAAATATATTCTTTGCCTTTTGTGCATTCTATCTTTCCATGGACTGTTCATGGCACCAAGTACCTTCTGAAGTATTTTATTAGTCTTTACAGTAAAATACTGCAAATAACTTATAACAAAGATCAAGGTGGAGAATTCACAGGATTTGAACTCTATTTACATAGTCATTGCAATGACATGCATCTCATACTAGATAGGAAAAATATGGACCCACATTAAAACGCAAAATATCTGCAGTCACGGGTTTCCTTTGACACTAAACAATGCAAAAAAAATTAAGTCATTTAGACATAAATAAACCTTGCATCAGGAAATCCATGAACATAGTAACAAATCCTAAAGAAAGTTTAGATTCTCTTGTTCATCTAGAGCTGAGGAAGAACTAAAACTCCCCATACCTGTTAAGTAGTTTATATTTTCTAGACATGGCTTTCAGGTGATGAAAGTCCCATAGTTTCTCTTAGGAATCTAATCCACAGGCTACCAGACCTCTGGGACAAAGTCCTGGCTGTAGTGAATTAGTCTAGTTCCATTGGCTTCAGGCTAACTAGGTTGATTTTTTCACCAGCTGATGTATTTTTACAGCAGTAGAGAGCAGAGCAAAATTAAATGTCATTTTTATAATTGTCCCCCCTCATTTAACTCAATCTCTCTTAGAAGACTCCAGCACTGCAGACTTTTTCACTTTAAATGCTTAAACAGGAGGTGAAAATGCTACCCGAGAAATAAAGGTCCTTTGAAACTCCAAAGGCATTTCCCCATGTTTCCATGGAAATGGGGCTTCACTCTTTAACCAAGATGACATTAATGATCATATGCCTGAAGTCACACAAAAGAGAGAAAGAGGACAGAAATTGCCAGCTTCCCCAGAGTGTGTCGATCTGAGGCACAACCTCCCCAGTTAGGGGTAGCACTTGATATCCTTCTGCAATGCAAAGCTTCTGCAGAAGCAGCTCTCACAGTGTTAGAACAGAGAAGGCTTGCTGATTTATTTTTAATTTGGCTCAGTAACCATGTTTGCTAACTATAGAAGTAAAACAAATAAATCAATGCCATCATCATCTGAGGGAGGAAGAGGAGGAGTAGGAGAAAGAAAGGGCAGCTTTAATAAAAGTAACACTCTAAATGCGTTCCTGTGCTCCAGCCCCCTTGCAATGCGTCTGTAGCTGTTTTATCTAGCTCTGCCACCCATGGCTGTATGCTGAAGACTGGAAAGGATCACTCTGGATTGCTGTGTTGCAGGCTATCACCATTACAGCACAAGCTGACAGCAAACACCAAAGCTTTGCTGAGCTAGGATTGTGTGCCATGAACAGACCCTGCTAGTGTTGGTCTAATGGCAGTAGAAAGGAAGCAGAGATGTGACATGACTCATCCAGGTTCCATCTTTTCCATGGCCAAGACAAGAGTAGTCAGGTTTCCTCAAGATATTCGTTGCATCCCTCCCCAGTGGATAGCACTGACTCTGTGCTGTGCTGAGACTTTCAGCCTGCCAGATCTGAAGCACAGATAACTTCAGCCATATCTGTTTCTTCCTTCTTTTGTGCCAAAGTGTCCTGGCTCTCCATTTGTCCTAACTGCAATACCGTCACTTTTTCACTGAGCAGAGCTGGAGCCTTGAAAAGGATTCAGTGAAGAACGTGCCAGATCAGTTTGCACAGTGCCCACCCAAAGGCCAAAAAGACATGACACCCTACACAGGGGCTGAAGTGTCAAGGAAAATCCCCAAACTCTGATCAGAGAAACTCCAGTCCATCTTGAGATTCCATACACAGAGAAAATAAAGGACAGACCACATACAGATAAGTATATTTGGCAGCAGAAAGATCAGCTAAATTATTATTTTTTGGGACATCAAAAAAGGATACCAAAATCCAGTATTTTTGACTACTTCTATATAACTGTTTCTACTTTGGATTCTGCTGTTCATTGCTACTCAGAACATGAATCTCCTGAAGTGTCACTAGGACCAACCCATTGGGAGCTGCTGCTGCTGAACTTTGATTTTTAACACAGAATTAATAATACTAAAGAAAAATTAACTTTGGATCTGCAAGAAGGCTTGCCAAACAGAAGTCACATTGTGGAAATGAAAATCAGGCCTGATTTATTAATATGCTATTCTAGGCATGCAAAACCTTAGAGACACTGCATAGAGAAAAAAATATATATTCTCTTCTTTATCCCAAATTTAGATCCATAAAAGAAAGGGGCTCTTAGTTAGTCTAGAAAGCAGAGCAGCCTGTGATCCTTGGCACCATGACAACCACAACACCAAATGCTGAAGGTCTGGGCAACAGATCTGCATGGAATACTTTTTCGCCATATATTCTGTACAGGGTGTATCCCCTACCTCACACCTTGAAGCTAGAAGCCCTCAGAGCACCAGAAGCTAGAAGGAATGACAAAGGTCATCCTTTTGTGCAGATTAAAATAAAAGATTAGCAAACAATCAAGAGTTTTTAGGTTTGTTTAAGCATTAAATTCTTGGTAGATTTAAATGTGAATCGAAACCAGAGAAAATATATGAAAATATATTAAAAAAAATACCACAAAAAAGACCAGAATTTCCCAAATATTGTTCATCACATTATTCTGGAAACAATTATCATTTTTCAAAACCACATATTTACAGTATATAAATCTCTTGTATAAAGAGATGGAATTCAAAGAACAAGAATAACTTTCAGTTATATACATTACATATGCATACAGTACTACCTGAAACAGAGGTTCTAGTGAAAAACTGAAATTCGGGTGACTCATATTACAGCTTTGGTGTTTCCCTTCTTTTTATCTCAAATATGGTCAAGTCAAACACCTCCACAGAAGTCTAGTCACCCCTCTGATAGTGGATTGACCACCATGTAAGTCGGTCAGCCTGAAGTACAGAAATAATGACAGTAAATTAATTATGTGGCAATGAATTAAGACTCTCAAGGAACTCTGATGAACTGGAGTGCCTAATGTAGATGAAAAGAGCAGTCAGTTGCTTTGTTTTGGTTTAGGTTTTACTAATCAAACACAGCAGTGCTTTGCCAGCTCGGACTCCAAAACTCAGCTTTACATAAAGACCAGGACTAGAAATAACTCTGTATTTTGGGTAAACTCAGTGAACGTACAAAATGTAAACACTAAACACAATCTGTGATATTGACTACAGCAAATGTATGAATCATGGTGATGCAGCTACATGTCAATATACTTTTTACTGGGATTGCCTTTGAAGCTAATATACTGGTAAATCAATTCAAATGTAACCAGTTGAGTATAAAAACAATCAACTTATTTGGCTTTTGCCACAACAAGTATTCCTGCATCCTCTGACACTCATTGATCTTTCTAATGGTACCACCAAGGTAGAGAAACAATAGTTTGGCTATTGGAAATTCAAATGGAAACAAGATTACACTGGTGGCTTCTTCAGCTTCCTACAAAAACTCAAGAGCACTGAAGGAAATCTGAGCTGGGCTTTCAGACTCTTACCTGAAGCCAGCAGTCCCACACATTCATTTCTACATCTATTGCTGTTTATTGGTAACAGAATGCTGTGCTAACCTACCAGCTAAAAGAAAGTTGATGGGTGGTATTTGCATCTTCTCAAAGGGAAAAAAAATAGAGAAATTTCACTGAAACAGACAAGACCAAGAATAATATGAAAAGAGACGGAGTGTGGGTGTAAAAACAGCTTTACCTTCCCTATTCTTTAGTTTTTCTCTCCCCTGTGGTTCTCTAAACATTATATTTACAAGAGGCTTGGTGCTTTATTCTGGTACAGGATATCTCCAAAAAGAATTGTAAAATCATGTATAAGTAACAAAGAAAAAAAAATTACCATAGCAATTTACTTTTTAAAGTCAGGTAAGAGCTGGAAAAAACTTGGACTGGGATTTGAAATGGGACACTGGGAATGAGGAGAATAATGGACATGATGCAATCAGAAAAGCTTGGTAAGGCTGTTGGTCAAGAGCACATCCTCAATGTTCTTGCAGTCCCATGGTTCGTGAATGGGGTCAGGACAGCATGCAGGATCAGACAGAACCTCTGCAAAGATTGCCCATGAAACACTTATGCTGTCATGAAGATGAGAAGAAAACAAAACCATGAGGGCATCCATAATTCCTCCCTCATTGTGCAGCCTGAATAATGTCATGAGGAGCAACAAGAAAATAAAATATTGACTAGGTTCTCTTGAAACAACAGTGGGCATCCCAAGCACAGAGGGATGCAGGAATTCTGTGGGAAAAGCAGCGTGCAACTGTGTAATTAAAGACTGAGTCACAAGGCAAATGTGCAAGAGGGTGGGAAAATCCACATCTTGGCATTTCCTAACTTCTGCATGTTTGATTTTGCAGTCACATGAGCACTCTTTTTCCATATGTCATGAATACTTGTCCAGCATGTAAACAAACACTCCAGGCTGTAATTCAGCATTGTTCTCCACAAACTGAAGGCCTGCACTGTACTTTAATACTTCCTTGAAGCCACAGCCACACCTGGTGCCTCCACATCACAGCAAGGATGGGACTCACCTTGCAGCCCTGCAGTTGGGGAGGAAGCTCAAACTCAAACCAGTGTTAGCCTCATTCTATACAAATATCCTGAAATGGAATTCAGGTCCAGTTCTACCAGTGAAGGATTGACAAGACAGGTCAAGAACCCATCAGAACTGCAGATGGACCAAAAGTAACCTTTGAAAAAAAAAATGCAGCTAACACTAAGACCAGCACTCATGAGCAACTTGTGGCAGCTCAGAAGAAGGGAATCCAGAGGAGAAGTCCATCACTAAGGGAATAGATTTCAACAGCAGGCTGCCAAGCATTGTTGTAGCATCAGTTCAGGTGTGGAGGAAGAATAAAGGAAAAATTTGAACAGTACCTCTTTTAAAAGGACTTTAATAAGCTCTTCTTTTAAAAGAACTTCAACTAGCTGCATCAACTCTGTTAACAAGACACAATCCCTCCATTGCAGGAGAGTTCCCCATCTCCTCATAAGTCCTGCCTGCCAATGAAATGTGTGACAGTGAATAATTGGACTCCAATAATCTGGGTTTTTGCCACTTGATGCCTTACATGAGTAGTTCAGAAGCTGCTGATATGTGTTCTTTCCTTCTCTTGCAGAGATAAGCTTTTGATTTAAATTATTCCACCTCAAAGCCAACAACTCAAAAATTCCAGGGGCTGACTCTACTGTATTCACTTCCAGAAGAAAGAAAGGAGAAAGGTCATATTTTACATTTGGATTATCTATATAAAAAAAAATACCAATTCTTCCAGTAATTTGATATCAAGCATTATTTAACAGCAAGTGAACAGTGATCTTACTACATAGCAAGTTTCATTGCTTCCTCCTCCTTCGTCTATGAACCAAATTCAGGCAAGAGGAGTAGAGGAGGATAGAAAAGAAATATCAATGAAAGGAACACCATCCTTAGAAATAGCTGTATTTCTGTTCCCATTCCAATCTTCCTCAGGTAGCATGTCTGATCCCCATTGTCTGACCCCCTCTCTTGTTGCTAAAGCTAATCAAGCCTCCACAGAATAACAGTAAATACAATGAGCAACAGATTAAGAAATTACAAAATACTTTCAGCAAGAACATCTCCATGCTGAAAGACAATTCTGTCTGAGATCACCTTAAGGAATATAAAGCTCCTTGGCCACAGGAGCTATCAATTCACATTGGGACTTGAGTTCCAATGCTGCAGTTTGGCTGGGTCTCCCTAGGAACGTGCCTCTGTTGTTGGTCCATTTGCTTTGAAGCAAACATAAATGAGCAGTGATAGTGGATCTGGTTGTCTAGGACAGCTCTGCTACAGCTGGAAAAATCCCAGCACAACTAAAAAACTCCTGTCCAAGTTCCATTCACTAGCTAATGTATGTCCTCACTGCTGAGATTTCCATTCCCTCAGCATTTATTCAATCTGCTGTATTTAACTGCTTTTGGGCAGTGTCCTCAGTTGTATTCATTATTGCAGCTACTGTCAGGCACTAACAGATCCTGCTAAGAGTTGGACTCAACACACAAGTAACCCTAGCAATCACCGCTACAAAATCCCTTCCAGCAGTACAGAATCTGTTATCAGTTGGTTTTGGTGAGGAAACTCTGGTTCTACCAAAGCAGAGCCCTCATGAACTGTTTGGTACATTTTGAAATAAAAGGCACTATTTGAAAAGAGGTGTACACTACTACAGTTTTTAAAAATGCCTAATGGCTTTAAAATATGTAAGATCTGTTGGGGTCCTAAATGGTTCCCTTGGTCCATTTCAGACAAAAGAATTAATTCCATACAGGTTTGGCCAGAGAAGGATATTCTCATTGGAAAGGTCTGGGACAAAAAGAAAGTCTTGATTTTCCACTTGGGGCTCTAAGGATTTTTTTAAACACACAAAGCTGAATACAGATATCACATAAAAGGTAAAAAGAGTCTTTTCCTCCCCCCAAAATAGGTTTCTCATTTTTTAATAGAGATATATAGAGGAAAATATAGTCTTTCGAGTACCTTCAAACTAAAACTAAATGCTTTATTGACAATGGAGTCTTTCTAGCATGAGATGCATTGTTCCATGTCAAGGCATTATAAAGCATGAGTTAGTTTCCTCATAGGCCTCTTGACCATTACTCCCTCCAAAACCATGAGCAACTTGAATCTTATTCTCACTTTTATTACTTTACTCTCTGTGTTGCCCACCACAGATTAGATTCTTAAGTTTACTTCCTGCACCAGTTTAAATTATTATCTTCTTCCCTTTCAAATCCCCTCCAAAGGCCTACTTCTTCTCCATTGCTTACAAAAAAAAAAAAAAAAAAAAAAGGTAGGTAAGCATAGCTTTTGTTCTCTTTCCCTAATTTACAAGAGTCAAAACAGGGAAAAGAGGGAGCTGAAGAAGTGTTTGAAGAAGCAGAACTGAGCACTTTAACAAAAATAAATCAAACAATACAGTTGCTGGCAGTCATTGCTAACAAACCACAGTGATTTTAGCACCTATCATTCTCCCCCAGACCTTTCAAATTTGAAACAGTGATTACACTTTCCACTTTTGCTGGCATAGACTTGGCAATAAATTACCTTTGTGGGAAAATACTTTTAAAAAAAAAACTAACCAAAAGATTGGAAGCTAGAAGGAATGTTGCTTTTTTTAAGTGCAGAACTCTCTGTCAAAGCATCTATTTTCTCTCAGTTTGACGCATTACCTTATGATACATAATGTGCTTGGAGGCAGCTCTATGCACTGGGTACACCTCAGAGGTGTTCTCAAGATGAGCAGGCAGAAGGGCAGGTCCTTGTTTGAACTTAGAGACTTTAAACAAAGAACACAGGGCACCCCATGCAATCAATCTGTCATGTGATTTCCCCAGGTTGTTCATTTCAGGCAAATCAGAAAATCCTTGTTACTTGTGCTAATGACTAACAAATCCCACTCATCTGGCACTCCCAGTGTGATGAAAAGCAGTAAAATCCCCCAAACTATTTTTCTGGATCTTCGAAGAGATATGTAACAAGATCTACAGCTTTTTATTTTTCTAGGCTAAGGTAACTGGCAGGAAAACATCTCTCCAGTCAGGTAAAACAACAAGACCTTCATTCTCCAAGCCCTTGCTGCTGGAGCAGGAAGGTGAGAGGTGCCAAACAGATGGACAAGATACAGGAGAGATGACAAAGGACACTGGATTCTCCTTTGGCTGATATTTGAACCCACAAAAGTGTCAAACATGTTCTCCTGAGTGGGAGCCACCCCCACCATTCCTCTGCTGCTCACAGAAGAGGATGGAGACAGCTCATGTAGCACCAGCCTCCACTGACCCAATGCTCCTGATTTCATACCCCACGTTACTCATACTCCTTGATGTCTGTGTGAGGCAGGAGAATCCAAGTGAAGGGGGATGTTCCAAGCCCAACAATCCTGGTCTGCACAGATGGTGGGAAAACACTTGTTCTAGGGTAGAAAGGTCAGCCTTGGACCTCACAGGGAGTGGAGACAGCAGTTTTCCCCCAACACACCAGTGCCAGAAAATTATGCTTTCCATGGCCAAAGATAATTCCTCAAAGATCAGCCCAAGGGTGCAGAAGACGTTATTGAAATCAGCAAAAAATCAGAGACAATATAGTCTGATCCCATGCACCTTAATTTTAGTGCTTTATACACAGCTAAGAATTAATCCCATTCTTCAACATCTTGTTTTCTTGTTTCTTCTTGTAAGGTCTGTTTTGCCCATGTTTTTGGATTTGAGGATTGTTTTTTGGAGGGGTTTGGGGGTTTTGTTTTGATTGGTTGTTTTTTACATGAGCAAAACAAAGCATTATTCTTTCCTAATTTTTAAGACAGTGAGGTTTTTGAGATCAAAAGTAGACTAAGCTACCTGAAAAAAAAAACCACTTGACTCAACATTTTTATTTTCTTCATGGAAGCTGTATACATCTTGTGCTAGGACTGAGGGCACCAGCTTGACTTCTACTTTAGCTCCAGCCAGAGAAGATGCTCAAAGAGAAACATTTTTTAAAGGAAGGAAAAAAGATACTTTTGAACTGGAAATTGTAGCAAAGAAGTAAGGTTTTAAAATAAATCTTTTTTTTTTTTTTCTTTAAACCACATTGCTCTTCCTTAATGTCAAAAGCAAACCTCAGAGGACTCATGGAGGGCACTGTGTACACACATACAAGAACTAGAAAGTATTTTTCATTGTTTTTCCTGGAAATTATGCACCATCTTCTGCACAGACTCATTTTTTGGCATGGATCTCCAGGATGCCACATGCTGAAGGACAAGTGGATAGATACTGAGCTTGCTAAAATCAATGATACTGCCTTGCAAAAAATTTCACTACAGTTTTGGCCAAAATAAAAAGCAAGTGCTGAATGTCTCATAAATCAGCTTTTAGCTAATATAAAACTGCAATGGCACAACAGAGTCACATCAGTGTGCAGAGGACAGCACCATTCTGTGCAGCTCTGCAACTGGGACTAGAGCAACAGGAAAGTGGAAAAAAAAGACAGCAAACCTAGCTTCCATTCCTATTCTTTTGCCCTTGCATATACATCAGAAATCTGACAAATGCAACAATTTCCCTGTCTAGCAGCTCAGCAAAATTGCTTGTTTCAGACTGAGTTATTTGATGTTTGAATGATTTTCTAAGCCTTCAACAGCAAAATTAGAAGCATGTGAGTAACATGGATTATTTCAGGCATGGTGAACTTTCTGAGCAGTTCCTAACTGGTTTTAGACCATTAAAACATGCAAGAGGACAGCTACATTTTCAGCTTTCAGCACAAATAAAAACAATGAAACATAACAGGAACCATCTGTAATAAAATAGGCTCCAGAACAACAGCTCGAGGCAGAAGCAGATTCATGTATTTTAATGTGGAGTCTTGTAGATACATTTTTAGATAACTGGCCCCACAAAGAAATACAGGCTTCCTGCATACTATTTTATTGAGAGGAAAGGAATTAGGTTCTTCCAAGTAACATAGCTACTAAGTTGGCTAGTAGGGAGGTGCTAGGAGAGTGCAGCAAGAGTGGTCTCTGTATCTGCTTAAAATTCACATGCAGTCCTGACACCTCTGTGACAGCAAGTGCCTCCTTGTCTGTACCACCTGACACGAATGGATCTCACATGGAAGCACTCAAGGGCAGCAGAATCCAGCAATCCTGCTAGCAGGGGGTTTGGATCAGTCTCAGTATCATGTCAGCAAGATGAGCTGTTATTCAGACTCAAGCTCCAAGCCTGTACCATGCAAAGGGCATTTTTCAAGTATCTTAGTCTACCTTTGATTTCAAAGACCTTACTGTCTTGAAAATAAGAAAAATGCTTTGTTTTGCTCATGTAAAAAAAACCCAATCAAAACAAAAGTCCAAACCCCAAACAAAAACCTTTGTCTAGTGTAGACACTCTAAGCCTAAGAGAACAATCTTACTGAGACAGACCAAAGCCAGCAGCTCTTGCTCACAGCAAATTAGTGATGGGCATTAATAGAGAAAACATGAGAATGTGGCAAGTCCAGAGTTATGTTGCCTTCCACATATCCATCTTGCCTTTAGCAAAGCATAGTTATGGTCTCCTTCCCCTTAAAAGCATCCAATCCTCACATTCGCTGTTCACCAGTTCATTTATCTGGATTTTAACAAAGGTACATTTGTCTCCATGACACTGTGTGGCAATGAAAACCACCACATAATATTGAATTGTAAGCAAACATTATTCCTCTTATTTTAAAGCTGCTTGACAAATTTATTTGGCTTTCACACTAACATAGCCTTCCCTACCTGCCTTCTGTTTGCTCTCCAAGCCATTCAAGCTGGTAAAACTTTTTCTATTCAGTCTTTTCCCAGCCATAAACTGTTCCATTTCACTGATCAAATTACTATGGCTCTATTTGAGCAATAAGCAGAAATATTCAGAGACTTATCTACAGTGACTACTAAATCTCTCACCAAATGGGTAATAACTAATGCACAGTCCATCCTTGCCTGAGTTAACTGCAATGTAATGCAGATGGGGAAAAGTAGCCTTACCAACACAGGATTGCAACCCCCATTTTATAGTCCATTCAGTCACTACAATTGATCTTCTCTCCATTCCACAGTTAATTCTCATTTTAAATAGCTTAGAGACAAGTTTCAGTACCCCATAGTTTATTTCTTCTTTCCAAACAATTTCCAAGAGTGCATTTAGCACCAACTGTTCTAGCTCCACATAAATCTCTGATAACACCCTTCCAGACCAAAAACCAGTCCTGTCTAGTTTTTTTTTAATCAGTTTTTAGACCAAGAATCTTCACCCTACAGAATTCAATTTTGTTTCTTCTAGACCAAGAAGAATGCCATTCAGAAAAATAAAACAGTAGCAAAAATAAATACAGATATGTTATGTCAATTACATCATCAAGCAAACAAACAGCTTTGGCAGAGGGAACAGAAGCAGTGTGACTAAATACTGCCACTCCAGCCCATCTCCAGCCTTGAGCAATCCAAACTCAATGCAAGCAAATCCCAGTCAGGCTTAGGGATTTGTCTGCATATCAATAGTAAATCCAAATCCCTGGAGGATTCACAGTTATCTCAAAGCTCACATGAATGGGAAATAAAGCACTAGCCACTCATCCCTAAAGCTGTAACATACCACAGCTCTTGCTCATGGGGTAGTTATTGATGGTGCTAAGAAAGCTGCTGTAAAAAGGCAGCAGTTTGATTATTCCTGGAGCATTTCTGGAGGTCCAGGTGGGTGGGAATGACCTGCCTTCACCATATAAAAAATAAATATCTTCCTTTCTTACTGATAGAACTCAAGTACTGTATAAAACATGGAGGTAGGAGGCATTGCCCAATTCTTTTGCTGTGTATTTTTAGATTAAATAGATTGAAGTATTTTTAGATTAAATGCAATCAAAGTGTGCCTCAATAGCTGCTTCCACAAGGCTGCTAAAACACTTTGGCTGTCTTTCAGCTGCCAGATAACTGCACAATAACTACTCCACACCACTTCCCCAGTAAGGCCAACATGTCCCAGGTGTCTGCAGCAAACTGTGAATGGCATCACAAACGAGAAGTGAAAGTGCTCAGAGCCTCTACAGCATAAGTCTGGGTTGCTAAGGAGGATAGATACACTGTAGAGATGTAAATTATTTTAGCCTATTAGTGATCTTTCATGAGAAGCACTCACAATGGAGAAAAAAAATTTGGGAATTCAGCTGCATGTATTTTTTTATTCCTGCAATTCCCTTCAGTTCACTGGGCTGTGCAGACAATCATTTTCAATACAGTCCAATAGCTCCATTTGTTTTCTCAGACTTCTTCCAATTTCAAGCCCTGTAGACTTCAGCTCTGCATAGTTTTAAGAGAAGCACTGTAAATCTCTTCAAATTCACATGCATCTCTAAATTAAAGTGCACTTCTGAAGCATTTCTTACCCTTTCCCCTTAAAAGCATCAACAGCCCTGACCTAAGAGGAAGAGCACAATTATGGTGGTTTGTCAGTAATTTTGTTCATAGAAAGGACAATGCAGACTGAAATTTGTTTTTCATAGAAAAATACTTGAACAGCAATGCCAAATAGCTAGGAAACAAAGAAAGAGGTGCCTCTTCTATGGATGAAAGGCAAAAATCTTTGCTAGCACATCTTTTTTCTAGCACAAGCAACACAGACATGAAACAAGTAAATTCAGAAAGAGGTCCAAATGCATGCCAAATAAATTATAAGAGAACTAAGCCTCATATTGACCAGGACCAAGAAGTGCTGAGTTGTCACTGAAGCCCAGGCCATTTAAATTTGTTTTGTGTTTAGGAACACCAGCGCTGACATCAGCAGAAACATTTTCAGAAAACCATTTCCTTCCCACGTAAGGAATGGCAGAAGAGGATGCAACCCAGAAAAATGCCAGTATAGATCAGCTCAAGGGTTTATTGACCTTATAATGACAGCAGTTTTGTCTTTTCCCATAGGACGTAATCCTGAACTGCTCAAAGTTCCACTGTTTGTGTAACGCTCTTCCTATGCTATACAGGATAGAGACAGATTTTTACAGGTTCACTAAGATAGGAAATGACCCCTAACATCAATGACCACTTAAATAGGAACTAGAAAAGGATCCATTTGTTTCTAACCAATATTAGACATTTTTCATGGAAGTCACATCCCAGCACAAAGTCCATTGGCTACAGGGTAATATAAATGAAGACCTGAGGAGAAAAATAAAGGAATTCTTGGTATATTTCTCCTCAGGAATTATACCACTATGCTAAACATTTTGCAAAGCAATTTTCTCACCTAGAACATCCTGCAGAGATGTCCTTATTAGCTAAAGGAGCTATGAAAAAAGGTCATCTCCTTATTTTGCTTTGAAGAAACAAGATTCACCTGAAAGCATACACAGGAGTGTACAGTAAAGTGAACTGTCAGGCAGCCTTTAAATACTGGACTGAGTCAGCCTCCTTGTCTGTCAAGTGAAGGGAAACCTCAGGGGGCTGCAGCTACATGCCTGGATCCAACAGCCTTCCTGAGACAGAGCAGTGAATTGCCAGTGAGACACCAAACCCATCCTTTTGAATAACAAGAGCTTCCACAGCTTCTCATGTCACTCATCTCCCTGCCTCAACTCATTCCAGCTCAGCCCATGGGAGCTGATTCCCAGCCTCATTTTGGGGAAAGCAAGAGAGATACCACAGTTCCATAATCATTTTCCCTTTGGGCAGAGATTTTTGCCATCAGGAGCTGCTGAGTGCTTTTAGTGCTAATTGGCATTAGCCACACTCATTCCAGCACCACTTGGTGAATACATGATGTGAGATGCAAAATCTGCTGAAAGCAAGATCTCAGACCTTGATGGAGAGTAACAGCTCTACCCCTGCATCACAGTCTTTCCAAAATATCCAGGTGACTGGCTATTTCCTTCCCCATGGAAGGGCATAACCCCCAACCTAAAACTCCTTAAAGGGTTAAATGTAACAATCTCTATACTCTTCCCAAGTCCCCACACCTCTGATGCTTTTTCTAAGGGCGCAATCTTCAGTTTCAATATAATCTTTTCAAACCTAATCTAAAATAGTGCTTTCCTACTTGAACACAGAGCTATGTGAGCTGCCCTCTGTTCCTCACAATTGCCTACATATTCACCAGGAAAGAGAGAAGTAACAATGTACAGCAATTCAAATGCTTTCTTTAAAACAACATAAAAAATAAAGACCTTCAGCAGTACAGCGCTTTGCTCCTTGCAGGAGCTCCCCTCCAGCCAAAGGACTCCAGTGATTCCTTCACAATTCACAATGATTAGACCAATGTTTTCTATCTTGAAGCTGAGGCAAAACCTTGAGTTAAGGGAATTTCAGTAAATATGGAAACACCTGGTGATTTTCATTCAAGATCTGTGCAGGCAAAGAAAGAGTAGGAGTTAGGCAAAGATTTCTCACCTCAATGCTGCTTTTGATTAATTACAGTGAAATTGCAGTCTTTTATCCACTACTGTAAGCAGAATAAGATTATTACAGGAGAGGCTGATCCTTGAGAAAACACAGAAGACATGGATGAACCGAGTTATCCACTTTAAATTTCTACTTAGCTTCAACTGTGTTCCTCAGAAGACCCCTCTTATGACTCTGTCTTTGTCTTTTTTCCCCTATTCTTTTCCAGCTGCAGTAATGTTCTGTTTAGATATCCTCACTGAAATATCCACAGTGACTTTTATTCCTCAGAGAGCTCCACAGCTCCAGAGCACATCTCTCTGTGTGAATTTAGGCCATTTTTGCCAGCACGCATCACTTGACATTTAAAGTGTCACCATGATACAAAGCTCCTGGCACACCAAAATCTACTTGGAGATTTTTGTCCTCCTTTACAGTCTCTACCAAATGTTTTCTCCTGTCCTTTTTTTCCAAACAAGAAATCTCTGCAAATGAAAAAGTACCATGTTGACAGGCCTGTGAAATAGTTTGCCTCTCCAAAGAGCATACAGGTTCAGAAACAGATGGAAATTTAGACATTCGGCTTTATCTCAGTGAATCGATACCAGCATGTGAAGGATAGTGGAGGTTGAGGGTCTAAGGTCCACAGGATTGTTCATCTCCCTTGCTCAGATGCCCCTTGGATGGGCATTTAACGTCAGTGCTGAGAGCAGGAGGTTGCAGCTCTGAACTGCACAGAGGCTTCCAGACACACACACGTACCCTTATGAGTGTTTACAGCATTTGGAATGGGCACAAGTACTCATCTGCAGTTTTAAGAGAACATGTCCTAGCTGTGTTTGTCTTAGAGGATTTGGTTGCATTGGGGGTTTTTCGAGGCTATTCAAGTATTAGGAATATTTGATGAAGCAGCCTACTGCATACAGATTTCCCAGAAATGAGAGAACAAAGATACACTGATGAGCTGTGCTTATCCACCTCCAGGGTGAGATATAAAATGTATGAACTGCTTCAGACCAAAACAAACCGGAATTTAAGAACCTACTGACTAAAATGATAGGACAGAGATGAGAGCTGGCAGAAGTTACACTCACATCTTAATTATTATTGTCAGCATTTCATGGTACATACTCCAAATTCTGTTAGATAACTTACTCAATGAAAAAGTCTCCTGAAAAACCAAGTAACTCAGGTCAGCTATGCTGGACTGCTATCATTCTGTGTCCAGAGGTAGTCCCACCTGTACCACTTCATAGCTGCAAAGTCTAACAGATGCAAGATTCCACCATTTGAGTGAAATGGCAATTTGACCCCAGACTTACGTGCTGCCTTTTGCTATGCCAAGACTCTCATTCAGTTCCCCTGCAGTGACCAGGCAGCTTTCCTGTTCCCTCATTTCTGGCTCCTTGCTGCTCCAGTTTGGAGGTAAATCCCACACTGGTGCTTTGTCAATTGTCACCAACAGCTGTTGACTTTTCAGGACATATCCCATGTCCTCATCAGTACCAGTGTTATTTCACACTTTATTCCCTGCAGTAACCCAAGACGAGCAGCATCCGGTCTGGGTGTTCTAACCTCACATCCCTTTGTTGCTTTATATAAAACAGGCTCTTGCAGATCAGAAATCCAGAGTACTCAGAGTAAGCAGTATGGAGTAATGTTTTGTTCCTGATGTAAAAATCTCAAATTTGCTTGCAACTAATATTCCCATATGAGGTTAACTTGATTTTAAATTTGATCTCATTGCCAAACAGATGTTTGCCTTGAGATCACCACAAACACACAAATGGGAGCTTGCCACTTTGCATCTGACCATAACCTACTGCTGTGTGAAAATTCTAAACACACACTTTAATTTTCATAGATTAAAGGTTCACATCAGTCTTCCAGCCTCTTCATTGGTATTTTTGATCCCTACAAACAGTGGCACAAATCTACATTTTTGGTGACCAAATACTGACTCAGGAGTCACCAGTGTAGAGCAATTGCTGCTCTCACATTCAAGGAACTGTGGCACATTAGGCATCCAATTATGGACCAGGTGGGGGAAAATGCCTTTGAATTGCCTTTTTAGTTGCAGTTAATAATTTGACCTGTGATCTTACCTATCATCAGAGGAGACTAAACGTGTTAAAACTATGCAGCCTAAAAACAGTTTATGAAATGTTGGCCAGATTTAACACATATATTCATATTACAGATCAGGAAACAAACAAGTGAATGTTTTATCTGCCATTTCCAAAATAAGGGGAATGAACATGTGACTCCCTATTACTGACATTTTCAAAGTTAATTTGAGGCGAACAGTTGAACAAATAAACAAATTTGAAAGGGACATTTTCAAAAATGACCATTGCACCTATGCTTAGCTGATTAGATTATTGGTCTCAGCATGGGCATCCAACATAATTCCTTTTTATTTAACTAAAAAAATAAAGGAAATAAACCATGTTTTAAATTGTATATACATCCAGAAATTACATTATTTTTCCAATAATAAAGTTAATAAATGCAGAAAAGCATTTCTTTCTCTAAAGAATAACACACCCAGCTAGAGTCTTCCACACGTGATATAGGTAACCTAGACAAAAATATTCCAAACTGCCAAATCCAGGAGCACGTTAAGCATCCCCCTTTGTCCCTTTTATTCAACACTTACTCCCAATGTTGTAAGAGGAGACAGAATCTTGGCTCTTTTTTTATTTGTTTAGGCTTTTTTTTCTTAGGGTTTCAATTTATCAATAGTGCTGGATAAGCTTGACTGCAACAAGCTGACTAAAGAGTCCTCTGAACAGCATTGCTCCTCTTCCATGCATTAAGATTTTCTGGAAACTGAACTCCAAAACTCCTGGATTTAGTTCAAGCATGTTTTCCCAGGGATTTATTTGGAATTTTCCAAGCTTTCAACTGCAAGTTCAGTCTGCACCTCCCATGAGGAGCAGCTGGGCTCCTTGCAGCTTGGCTGGAGGCACAAGGGGACTGCCTATGCCTAAGGGAATTCCCCAGCCTGGCCAGACCTCAAGGGAAGGCTGGAAAAGGTCTGTGCCTGTGAGACACCGTTCCCATACTGAGACAGAAGGCTAGAGGCACAGAAGCAGAGAGACGGAGCTGAAAAACAACAAATCACTAAACTTCCTAGTAGGGAAGGGAGCGAGAGTTTTCTAATTCCTTAGAGATGTCTCAGCAGGGAAAGGAGCTTTTGTTTTTATCTGAGATGGCCAATACACATCAGGATTAATTAGTAGTCATTAGAAGATATTTTCCAATGAAAAATAAGCCAACTAGGAAAAAGAGGACCCTCTGAATACTTTGAATTCAAAACGAAGCCCAGTTCTCACACACGCAGCTCTCATTACAATCTTTTCCATTGCCTTGGGGATACATATTTCACTGAAAAACTACAATTTTCTAACAAAAGAGTGTGACTTCGGAAGCCAGATTCCTCCACAGGTCCACTGCTATTTTCACTACACAGACAAGTGCAAAATGTGACGGATAACATCCTCTAAATGAAACCAGAGCATCAAACATCTCTGCCAGTTCCACTATTAATTTGTTCTGGAGAACCCACTTTCAAAATTATCCTGAAGCTTGCAACTGTCTTGTGAACAGGAAATTATCCCAAACAATATCTGAAACTTGGGTTAGAAGATAATTTCTTTAATCAATTGTTTGAAATATTTTGTCTTAGTCAGATCAATATTAAATTGCTAGTTGGAGGTAGAGAATTATTCCATTACCTCTTTTAGAAGTGCAGAAAATTGCTTTAATTTGTCCGTGGGAAAGGGAGAGGAGTTTCCAGGCTTCATCAATAGACTTCATCAATTCATCAATACAGTCTCACTATAAACCCCTCTTCAACCACCTCCATAAGTAATGTTACAGAAACAAAAAAGTAATTTTTTCTGTTACAAGAAAAATAAAACGCACTTAGCAAAGATTGCTGACAAACCAGGTTTTTGTACAGAAATCTACCTGCAATTAATTGAATAAACTTCTTTTGCTTTCTTAATTAGTGAGTATTATTCAGTATAAAACTGGCTTTTTCTCTTTTTTTGTAATTTGCTTTAGGTGTCTTTGATGAAATGAAGGACAACTGAATGGCAGAATTCCTCTGTTTCAAGCTCAGTGTGATTGATGCTCACATGGGCAAATAACATCCTGCCATTAGTATGTGCCTGGACAATGAAGGAGGGGGTCCACAAAGGAAAATGGAGGGGCAAAAAAAAAAAAAAACCACAAAGTAAAGCAGATCTTCACAGGAATCAGTGAGAGCTTGGAGCCTGATCTAAAGTCCTCTGCAGATGATGGCAGCCCTGGATCAAACCCTCAGCATTACACAGCAGAGCTCTGCTCAGCTTCACAGCAAAGTTGAATTCCTGGTCCCTTGCTTAGCACAGGTAGAGACCTCTTTCCCAAGACTATTAACTTTTGAAGGAGGCATTATTCCTTCCTCCTCAGCCAGGAAAAAAGACCAATTTTTGTACAATGGAGACTCCTTCAAAGGGGGGAAAAAAGGGTTATGTATGAGTACTCAGGAGCAAGAAGTCCTAACGCTCAGGTCCAACAACCACCCAACAGCAGAGAGAGATAGAGTTTGCCAGACATTCATTACCCTAGCCCAGAATAATGGCACAATAGATCACTGCAAGTAAAACAACTGGCTTTTCCCTCCCTCACTGTCATTCCCAAAGCCCCTCTTGCCTTTCCATCTCAATTCTCAAGCCACTTTCCACAGCACTGAATGTGCACAGTACTGAGCACCAGGAGCAAACATGATCAGGTACACTCAGAGAGCTGTGCTGGATGCTGCTCATCTCAAACCACCAGCACATACACCACAGCATCATGTGTGATGAGAGCTGCCTTTCCTCATGGATTAGAGAAAGGAGTCCAGAAATCTTGAAACACCTTCAGTGCTTGTGGACAAGATTGGCCATTATGTCACTAAGCATTATGTCGTGAAGCTTGTCAAGCCTAAAATTCAACAGTTCCTGCAAGAACCCACTTACCAGCTATCCAAGGAGCCTGACACAGACATTTTACACCTGTTCTGTTTCCTGCTGCTTTTGCAAAAGAAATCCATGTAGCTCACACTCATAACTTCCAGGAAAATTTTAAAAAAATCTCCAAGTCCAACGCCTCAGACAGCCAGGTTAGGTAGAAAACGGAGAAGTGCCTCCCACCAGTGTGCCAAACTGAAACAGGGAAATCTAAAGCAGGAGGAAGAAGAGAGGTAATACAATCAAAGCTAATTCCTGGAAGAGAAACGTTGCTGGTGAGCTGATCAGTGTGAGTCTGCTGAAATGATGTATGGCGAGGTGGGGAGGGCATGTGTGCACACACATGCACACAAACGTCAGCCCCTTCCTTGGAAGTGGATTAGGTGGCAGATGGTGTCAGAACCTGAGCTGCTGTCAAGAGCAGAGTTCACACTGTCCTGCTCTCCTGCGCTTAGAGATGAAAGCAGCACAGACAAGCCATTTAAAAAGGCTGATAAATAGCTGACAGTCAGCTTTGTCACTGGCAGCGAGTGGAACGACATCCCTCCGCTTCCTCCCTTCACCCTCCAGAGCCCTTACAGGCAAAATCCTCTCTGAAATGGAGACAAAAGAGGAAACAAACGTGTGTGTGCAATCTCCCAGCGTGAGAAATATCAGAGGCTCAGTTTTTCACAGAGAAACTAGAACCTGCTATTACCAACCCAAATATCAGAACCCAGGACAGAGTGGGGGAAAGCAGAACACTCAGCTTAAGATGTATTAAAAGCAAAGTGAGCAAAAGAAAAAAAAAATAACAAAGAAAAAGGAAGAAAAAACCCATTGCCCTTGATTGGCAACACAATGAAAATAAATGAGGGAAATCATGCTTGGGAGGGGCATACCAGCTGAAAGCAGTCACAATGACTTTGTGCAGGCACCCCTGTTATTACTAATTATTGCAGATAATAAGGGTTTTCAGGCTGAGCAAAGGGATTTTTTTCAGTTCCTAAAACCTCATTCTCAGTGTCCTGTCACCTACCTCCCCCTTTTCTTTGGCCTCTGAGCACCTGCTTTACATAGCTTTCCCTGTATTAACATTAGCCTCGTGGATAATTGATAGCTGTGCTCGTCCAGCTGATGCTAAGAAAAGAAAGACAAGGTGGTTCCACACACACTTGCTATAAATAGACTCACAACATGGCCAGCCTGTGCCAACATCTGATGATGCCTTCCCTCCTGGGTACTAAAGTTAGCTTGTTTCTCAAAGTCAGGGAAGAAAAGGAAAGCAAGGTAAAATGCCTTCAATTAATTTTGCAGAGATTAAAGGGATAAAAATAAGAGTGGGGCTTTATATTTTTATGACATGCTAAAAATACTCACTTTATTAAACCTTTAGTGCAGTTTGCAAAGCAGAGATTAAAAGCCTTGGTTTTTTTCTTTTTTTTTTTTTTTTCAAATATTTATCTGGTGATGGAGTCTTGGTCAATAGGGCTGAAAAGGGTCATGAGCAGATCTCTGCTGAGTACAGCACGTGGGAGCAAGACAGAGATGACACAATCTCTCAGCTGCATTGAGCCCCAGTAGCTCTGCAATGCCCAGGGCTCATGCTCCCAGCTCTGAGACTGAAGGCTGTCAGTCCTGAGAGCAGGGCAATCTCAGCTGCCTCTGCATGGCTGCCAGGGGGCTCAGCCTGCCTCAGGCACTGACTCAGCAGCAAAGCCTCAAACCTCAGCTCTGGTTGGTTCTGGGCACTTCTGGGGCAGCCTGCTGACCTATCCTTCACCAGACATGCCAGAGGTAGGTTCCAGCTGGAAAAGCCTGAGTCTAGCTTGGCCCATCACCAAAGGAGCTATGATGCTCCATGCAGCTCCCCCTTGGTGAACTCCTGCTTGCTGTTGAGTGTCCCCAGAGCCTTTCCAGTGCTGCAGTACAGAAATTCCCTTTGCAAGATTCACCCAGACTTTGGCAGGTTCACCCCCCCTGCCCAGCTTACCCCACTTTCCAACCCTGCCTCTCATTGCATTTTCTCCTCCTTTGACAAAAAGCTACCCCCCAACATGGTGTAGGCTGCAAAATCACCTGCTCCCAAATTGGAGCAGATGTTTATCTATTTTTGTCTTATTCATTGTATCCAAGTGGACTTTGCAGATCAACATGATTTTCTTTCTCCCCCCCAATATAAAATTTTTATTTTGGGACATTCTTAGTGCCTTCCATTTACAAACACTAATATAGGCTCAGTTCTCACTCACCAAGCTTCACCAGTACAAATAAAGCAAGGAGCAATTTAAAATTTTTCCTACTGAGAAAAGCAGCTGCAGGAAAGTGTTTGCCCCAGCACATGCCAAGGTATTGGCACTGCTTTTGTCCTTGCTCTAGCCACCTCCCATTTCAGAGCTGATGAACTCATAGATGCCCTCAGAACTCTCTCATTTTCTTTCTGAAAGCCATTTTAGACTGCAGGAGTACAGCAGCATGAAAACAAACAACTGCTTGTCCTAATCTTCAATCAAATACCAAAAGAGAGAAAATGTGGCTCTGTGTGTTCTCATACACAGTGTCCAGTCACGACACAAGAGCAGCATCTCAGACCTCAGGGAAGGGAAAAAAGAAGAGAACCTAAGCCAAGCCTCCATGCAGCTCTGACAGGCAGCCTGCACACAGCAAGAACAATGGCACAAAGCCACACAACTTTGAGGAGTGGGAGGATGACTTTTGCTTAAAAAAGCTCCAGAAATCTGCATAAGGTGGAGGCTTCATCTTAAACTTGTAGCTTGAAGCTACCATGAAAACTGCATCAGGAGCAAAAGAAAAAAAAAGCCCTCCCTTTTATAAAATTGCTTACCTAGTCAGTGCAGGAGGGCAAACACTCTATGGACGAAACAGAGAATAAAAGCATTCAAACACTTCTTCCTCTCAGACAAAAAAGTACCCACTAAAATGGAAGCTTTAAATACTTAATGTCCTAAACAAACAAGCGAATTTACCAACAACAAGACTGCTGGTTCAACACAAACCATCAGCACTCACAATAAAGTTGATAGAGGTTTTACATTAGCTGCACTAATACCAGCTGGGGACAGATAAAACCCACTCACAGAAGAAAAGGTGAAACAGTAGCAGAAAGACAGGGATCAGATGGAGAACAACTGACCTTTCCCACCTTTGTTACACTTGCAAAAAGCACTTGAACATCACCAAAAGTGTGGGAGACAATTTAGCAGGGATCAGTGCTTGGAGTCTCAATAGATTATGCTGCTATTTTGAGATTGTGTAAGAGAACAAATTAACCTTCTTTATAAATCTTGGCTTACTTTAATAGATGTACTGGATATTGGACTAGAAATAACATCTTGCATTCCTTTAATTTCTGTACTGATTGACCTCCTTACAACAAATATCCACCATTTGAGCACTGGCACCATCAACCACATGGTCAAACCCTCAGCTGCTTGACTGGTGTCTTGCTCACACACTTGTGGCTAAAACAATCACCACCCTGAGACCAGCAATGTCTTTCCCACAAACTCAGGTTAGCAGAAACCTTGGAGATTTTCCCACCTTTCCTTACAACAGATGGCCCTGTGTGTTTCCCAAAGATCACCTGTGTATTTTCATTACCAAATTCCCACTCCAGCAGGGACCCAGGAAGCTGGCAATGTCTGACATCTCATTGATGGCTCCTTGCAGCACAGGAGAGTTTTTCAAATACTGTTTTAGAGGGCTTGATTTTATTACAGTGATACACACGTTCCTTAAAAATTTAGGTACAATAAAATTCAGCATCCCCCCCCCCCCCCCCCCCCCCATATATATCCAGACTTTTCAATTATGGTTACCTGCAATTACAGAAAAAGTACTCAATGATCAGCATAGCCCCATCCAATTCTTTATTGCTCCCCACTTCTTTTTGGTTTTACATGTCTAATGCTTTTCCCCAAACACTTCCAAAAATCACAGAAAACTTGGGATTTTCTTTGACAAGCCTGCACCCTTCCACCCCTCACACAGGCAGAAAAGCATTTTTCTGTACATTAGCCAAAGATGTGATTGATTGCCACCTATGTTCAGCCCACCACCAAAATTCTGCATTTCAAATGCAACTTTAATATAGCAACCTCTTTTACTTCCAAGTGGGCTGAACACCCAGAGGTTACTAATGGAGAAGTCTAGTGTGGAGCATACAGAGGAAACAGGAGTGGAAAGTCTCCAGATGAAAGGAAAAAGTCATTTCCCAATGAACACATAAGTCAAAGGAGTGATGCTCATGATGGTGACAATTGCAGAAGGAAATCTAAAAATCTAATTGGAGATCAAGAGAGGCAAGGTGAGCTGAAGCTAAGCCTAGGAAAGTGAAGCCTGGCTTAGAAGCATCATCATGCTATTATTTCACTCCACACAGAGAGCTCAGCCTGACAGATTCTGTCTTGCTGAGGATGCCTGAGGCCTCACCCCATCCACCACTTAGTCTGTTGACTCAATCTTTGACTGTAAATGAAAAATTTATAAAAGGCCTGGTAGGGAGAGTGGTTGAATGGCTGCAACCCCCTCCAGAACAATTCCTTCATGGTGCTTACAAATCAGAGCATGTGTTTGGCACTTGCCTCTCTCTGACAGAGTTCAGCCACAAATGAGTGCCTGGGGTAGGCATCCCAGCCTCCCTTAAAATGCTGCTTTGCAGGCAGACCAGAACAAGTGAGAAATAGTGTGCCTCAGGCTATGCTCATCAATTCATTCAGAGTACAAGATACTTGGAAGTCTGGCTTAAAAGTAGTAGCATTTCTAGGCACATCTCTTGCTGCAAGAACAAATCTTGCAGATTTGCAGGAGAATCCCATGCATCCTCCTGGGTTTTTGCCATTCCTGGCTGGGCACCCAGAGCTAACAGGAATTTCCCTAAAACTCTGCCTGTCACAGCTTGTCGTGGCTGTTCCAGGGCAGAGCAGATATGCAGGGGAATGACAGCAAGCTCTTTTGAAAGATATTTCAGGCATTGATCACAGTTTTGAGCATTATTTGCACTGTACACTTTCATCTGTCAGCCACCCAGGATACACAGATCACATCTGCTTCTTGAGGACAGCATTTGCTCCTACCACTAAAAAAAAATCTTTATTACACAAGTTAGTCAAAAATATGCACACTACCCAGTGCTGCATACACTGAGGGTATTCTCTGAACAGCAGGAAGGTATTAGAAACTGGAATTAAACTGTGTCCTCACCCTAAATTTATGTAGCAAATGCACAGGCAGAGGCAGTGTGGAGGGCATTTTTGTTAGGTCATCTAGGCAGTCATACCCTGTAGCTGTGGAGATTTCATTTCCTTTGGCAAGGGCTGCCCACTTCCATCAGGGGAAGCACAAAGATAAGCTTGCATGGGAGCTCACAGCAACATGTGTATCTGAGGAGTTTCTCAAGGTGCTGTGTCTGCAAAGTAACATACTGTCACCCTTGGGGGCTCTTTCTTTTTCACCCCTCTCCTTTTATTTTCTCACCTTTTTTTTTGGTGTTTCTTGTTTTATAGCTCTATTTTTTTCCTGAGGTTTTTGTTGTTTACTGCTCTCTCCATCCTCTGCACTCCTCCCCTTTAAAATTAATGCTCTCTCTCAAACCCTTTGCTTTCCCTAGGTAATAGAACATTTTCTCCTCCTTTCCCTGCTCTCACCTTTTAGATCCATCCCCCACACCTCTCTAATTCAATATCCCTGTTACACTTATGTTCTCTGCTTGCCCTCCTTCTTCCACCTTCTCCATTTAATCTCCTCCCTTCCTATTGCCTTACAAATCTCTACCTTCCTTGCCCTGATCATTTTCTCCACTAACCATTCCTCCCTTCCCCTTTTATCTGGCTCAGTTCCTACTCCCCCACTTCATTCCTACCCACACAGCATCCATTGTGCCTTTCTCCTCCTGCCCCAGTTCCAAACCTCCTCATCATATTTCATTTTCCTGAATTCTATTCAGGTTCTCATATCAGCCTATCTCCCTTCATCATGTTACTGCATATTTCCCATCTTCTAAATTTTTCCTTCCCCATCCACCATTTATGACAGTAGTGGGATTGTTGCTCTTATTAACAGCTATGACCTATTAAAATTTTATACATAACTTTTTCTGATCAGAGCTAAAGCCCCTTCACCCTCCTGTGCTATTTGTCTGTCTGTAAGCCTCACACATGTCTCATTGCTGCCACATGCAGTCTTTGTCACAAACAGTGCAAATGCTCTCCTAATATGGAATGATTTCATCCTAGGATAGCCCACGTTCATAGAACTGTGTCACACAACTCACACAGCAGCTCTTTCTGGTGGGACAAGCTCACAACCTGCTCTTTACTCCATAAACACTGAAATTAGCCTGATTTCAGATTTCACCTGCAGACTGACTGACAAACTCTCTCTGTCACCCTTGCCAGTACAGGCTGGTCCATGTCTGTGTGTGCACAGCCCAGGATGAGCAGGGAACACTTCCCTGTGTCCACTGATCAGCAGCAACATGAGCTCTAACAAAAGCTATGCCAACCACCAGATGCCAAAGGACAAATACAATTCTTTCTCAATGTGAGGTGTAGGGGACTTTTTAGTAGACAGAGGGGCATGATTATAATAAGTTATTAAAAAGGGGGAAAAAAAACCCAAGCAGGTGAGATCAACAGACAAAAGCCAATTAAGAAAATCACTCAATCAACCTCCCAGGGCTGGGTTTGCCCAGGAGACTGTTCAGTAGGATCTTCAATACCAACAACTGAAGTTGCATACAGATGGTTCTGCTCTGTACTGTGGTGATGTAAACAGAAGCTATCCTTAACCTCCTGCATCCTCCCCTTACTCCCAGATTCAAATGACTGCATGATTTGGCATTTCAAATCCAAATGTAAAAAACACAATACCTGGTGAGAGATGTTCTTCTCCGCAAGAGGTCTGGCATCAAGCAGAGAACAAATACAAGCACCCAGGCTCTTGGAGCTACTACAGCACTGGAGAAAATAATAATTTTTTAAAAAGCCAAACAAAACTGACATTTTAAAGATTTCTGCTGCTTTTATCCTCTGCATACATTTATCCTAATTTTGTTGAAATGGCATTGTCTGAAGACCAGAGAAGAAAGTTGCTCTGCAACCTTTTTCACATCTAGGAGAAGGGATGTGGCTTCTAAGGCCTCGCAGAATAGGGGACAGAGTAAGATACCATAGCCACAAACCTTAACTTGTGTCCCTCGTGCACTTGCCACTCAGCTTCTAATGTCCCTCCATCATCTGCCATCTCCCTGTCCTCTCCTTCAGACTCTTCAGAGAGGGAACATGACTGCACTGTCAATAAAACTGTTCCTGTTGACTCCAACTAACATGGAGAACATGTCCTCTAGAGCTGAGGACATTTTCATACAAAATGTTGTTCTGCAGCAAATAACTTGAGGATGCTGCTGCAGCTGGGTAAAGGTGTTTTTAATCCAAAATGCTAGAACCTGGTGCTTAACCATTCCATCATTCCCCCCACTCCTCCCCAAATCCTTGAGGTGCTTCTGCTGGTAGCTAGTTGCCATAGGAACCCTAATCTTTATGTGTTGTGCTTGTTAAATAAACTAGCATCAGAACTCTCCTTTTCAGCTGCTCTGTCCTTCTCCTCCCTTTACCCCTCCCTCCTTCCCTGAAAAAGGGATCAAAAAGATAATGTGTTTGATAATCATCCTTTCCTCCTCTCTTCCTTTCTCCACAGGTCCTATGAGCCTTCCAAGTCCAATATCCAGAATTTGGCAGAAATAGCCACTGTGGTGCAGAGGGATGCATTAGGCCTGACTGCTCTCTGGATTTTTCCAAAGAGAAATCAGAAGCAAGGCAGAAAGCACCAGGTAGGATAATGCAGCTTGAGAACCATGCTATGAAAACAGAGACACCTAATCCCAGCTATTTTAGATGAAACTTTCCAGCATTTCCCATGACAACTCCCTTCTCCTAAAGTCCACACTATCAGCCTTATCCTACCTCACTATACATCAGCAATGCAATTTTAATGCCATTTGTGAGGGGACAGCCCTGAGAAGGTGTTTCAGAGATGAAACCTGAAAACAGAAAGCAAAGGAGGCTAAACATATGAGAAACACCAAAAAGACAAGATGTTTGCAGTGGCCTAGAGCTTTCTAAATGAAGCTTTTTTTCCATACTATGGACCAGAGATCTAGGCCAGAATTATGTAGGTCACAAGCAAACCTTGTTCCATCTGGTCTTAAGCCAATACTTAGAAGGTGATAACTCCCATTCAGAGACACCATATTTTTCTTCACGTATTTTCTTGTAACAGAGACAAAAAAACTAGGGGCAAGAGATGCTGTGTGCATGTCTAGTTGTCTAGACATGCTTTCCATCTCAGGAGGAATACATATATAAATATATATTTGTGTGTGCATATATATATGCTAAATGCAGGGATTCCTAAGTTGTTCTTCCCCTCCTAATTTTTAGTACAACAAATATCATTCAGAGAAAGAGCAACACTATCTCACTCATTTGCATGGAAGTAAATACTTAGAAAATTAGTGATTTCAAGATGGAAAACAACAGGCAGAAGATTTCAAGAGGCTGAATTCCCACTGCATGCAAAACCAAAGCTAATGAGGACCCTATTTACCTGAATTTACCTGAAATTAATAACTAGTTAATCATTCACCCACAGCAGAACAAAATAGCCTCACACCATAGCAGAAGCATCATTTTCAGGATCATTTGGGCATACCCAGGGATTTGCAGCAGCTGTTCACTGGCATATGAATCATGGTCCCCATGGAAGACTTGGCATTGTTCAGCCTGCCTCCAGTGGATAAAAGCACAATTCTGAAAGCAGCTGGACTACTGATTTCGAGCTAATTCAAGGCTTGGGTTGGTCTGAGTTAAGCTGAAAGACCCAGCAGCTATGGCAAATAACTGCCAGAGAAGCAGTCTCTGTTACAGTGTGGTTTACAATGAGTTGTCCTTTTGCTGTGCTTTGCACAGGTCCCCTGCTTGCCCAGCACACATGGATGCTCTTGTACCTCTTTATCAGGAAGGCAGCTGGGCTTCCTCCCAAACTCTTTCAGAAATATACTTTCTCAAATTAGCAGCCCTAAATTTTAAGTGCAAAGTTCACGCATAATTCAGATGGAGCTTCATATATGCAACTTGGCTAACTTTACCCCCACTGGTCTGTATTCTGCCAAACTATAAACTCTTACGATCTGGATCCTTCTGACATGCCCACTACTTCTTACTCCTCACAAGGATGTTGGAAACAGCACTCAAGCAGCCATCTCTGGGAATATTTATGTATGCATGCTCAGGCCCACAGGTAGAAAGAAGAGACAAGTGAATAAAACAACACTAAGTTGAGCTAAGGTTCATTCATTCTGGATGAAGGTGTTACAAAACCTACTTTAAACGAATCTGCCCCCTGTTAGAAGTCTCTTTTCTTTGATAAACATGGTCCTAATTCTTCAGCAAAGCCATTTTAAAATTCAACCAAAGTTTCCTCTCTCCCTCTACTTTGCTTTTTTCATTTCTCTGTGGGGGCTGCTTTTTTTGAAGAGGTGTACATGGGAATCCCAGGTGGCTTTGCTACCCCCCTTGTGTAAAGTATATTCTGGGCTCTCAGAGTGCACAGATCAGCAGGAAAGCACTGTGGGGGCTATTTCTTCTTCTTCTTCAATCCCCATGAGTCTCCTACCTCCAGTTTTGCTCAGAGATTCATAGCTGAACAACCTTAGAAACAAATTCAGCTGAAACTATTTCAACTGAAGCCTCCTTTGGGTTTGCACCTGATCCAGGAAGAGCCAGTCTAGGGACCAAGGGGAAAATTGTCCAAGATTTATTCATTAAGTTAACCATTTGCCATTTACTTGAGATTATGCTTCCAGTCCCTCAAAAGGTTTGCATGCTCTATTTTCACAAGCTCCACAAGGTAAACACTAGGTGGGCTCTGCAAAGAGTTCAAAGGCTTTTTTACAGGAGCTTGGCACAGCAGTTTGCATTCCTTTCCCCTCCATGTTTTCCAGTTCAGCCCATGCAAAATTTCCAGTGTCCTCCTCAGTTTATGAATCCCTGCCTCACTGAGACTTCTCTGCCACCACCCCCACTCACACAGTGACTCAGACTTATTAAGATAACTTCTCTTTTTCTAGTTCCTCACCTCCAACACAGTCAATGCATTAAGGCACATACTCCTGCACATATTTGAAATCCTCACCCAACCACCCTCTCTCATCCAACTTTCCTCCTACAGTTCTTGCACTCCCCCATCCTGGGATGACAGACACAGTCAAAACCCACCCAAATTAGTTAGTTCAACTTTTAGTTGCACTTCTGGCTTCTCTCAAGATTGTTCCGAGTTGGTACTTGAAGACACCAGGACAAGAAGGTCTAAGGTAGCTCTCCTCTCCACCAGCACAGCCTTTGGCAAAGGGGAGGTTTGTCATGCACAGAAGATCATTCATGACCAGACTTTTACTTACACTTCTGGCTTCTCTCAAGATTATTTTGAGCTCCCAGGTGGGAAGAGGCCTCAGTGCAGCTGCACAGGGGTCTGGCTCTGACCCACGTGCTGTGTGCAGACCACAGCCATGGACTGGTTTAGGAACCTACAGGTTCCTTTCAATAGTGACATTCTGTCCCATGCAAGAAGAGGGATTTTTAGATCACTATTTACCCCTGCTTTAAGATGTTTAGGGCAACAAAATCTTCTCATCGTGTTTTAGGACCAGCAGGTACCCTAATGTCCCAGGCTATGGATGCTCTGTAGGCAGTGGTCCTTGGGTGGTCACTGGGCATAAAGCAGGAGGTTGAGACAAGACACAAAAAAACCCTTCCAGCCCCTGGCTCAGCACAGGAAGGACCACGAGCTGCAAAGCAACGCTGGCACTGCAGGGGAAAGAAGGCTTTTGCTAAAGCTGGGGATCTGCTCAGATTGACACCTCTGCTGCTGTACAGAGCTCTGCACATTCGCTCGTGCTCGCTTTTGTTCCTTTTCCATAACCAGCAACAGGTGGGGAGGAGTGGGCTGTACACGCAGAAGGAGGATGCAGTGGGAGCAGAGAACATGTTCCTGACATTCAGGGATATGTGTAGGGAAAGCTGTCTGCCTGGAGCAGAGAGGGGCTGGGAAAGGCAAGGGGCTGCTGAGCTGTGGGTCGCTTTGGTAGGGACAGAGTTCTAATTCTGGCAGCATCAGGTGGGAGTTGGGAAAATGGCTGAGGAGAAGGCTGAAGCAGAAGGAGTGCACAGATCAGACTAAATGAGGGAATCTGCATCCCTTGTACCAAATGTAGATGCTCTTAAAATAGTCTTCTGTCACACTTGTGTACTGATTAAGAAACAGTGTCCATTTCTGAAGCATAATTCTGTGTGTCTTCATTCCATACCCACTGGCAAAATGCTGGAAACACCTGGAGCTAGGCAAATGGCTTTGCTTTCTATGCAACAGTATTTTGCTTTTCCCTGATCCAGGCAACTGTAGTTCATGTGCATCACTTCTACTCCAACATTAGAATCTTCCCTGACCAAAGACTTCCAAGTCTAACCTATCGGGGATGTGCACAACCAAGTGACCCTGCTGGAGACCTACAAGGAAAATTAAACTGTGGCTCATCTCAGCTAAAAGATTCTTCTCTAATTTCACTGCAACCCTCCCAGACACCTTCTCCCACAGAAGAGGTTTCTGATTTGCCCTGCACTGCTCTGCTTTCTGGATAACAGGAATTGGATTAATTATATTCCTCACTCAGAGGCCAGGCATACAGCATTTATCATCTCAGTGTCCAAATTTGCAGCATAAGCCTCATACATGAAACACCAAAGGGAAACAGAGTTTGGGAGAAGAGACATAAGAGAAAGGTTGCCCTCTTCATTTTTCCAGGATTTTTGTTGGGTTGAGTTTTAAACACTCTGAAAAGTTGCTATACTACTTTACCCAAAAAGATGTTCAATCATCCTAATTCTGAATCTGGATAACTGGACAAAAGAACCACACATTGTTATTCAGAGAATAACTGAGACATCAGCAGTAACAGAGAGGCAAGCATAATCCAAGACATCTCATCTTTGAGCATGAAGATATCACTCCAGTGAGAAAAGGAGATTATAAAATATCTGGACACATACTAACCTAGGTCTCTGTGATGAGCTGCCAATAAATGCTCCAGCTCCTGTTAATTATGGTGGTGTTTCTACAATGATGAGATGACTTCTCTGTGGAGAAGAGCTCTCATCAGGAAATTGGTTCTATTGCAATTAACATCTTTGAATATCCAAATTTAACATCCTCCTTGAGCCTTCTCCCTTATTTCAGGAAGTTTGTGATCAATCAAGTCCTGAAATAGAGCTGTAGATCTGGGATTCAGGGAAGGGGGAGGAGTTCCGTGTTTGGGGGCAGGAGGGTTAAGTACACCACAGTTTCAAAATCAGCTGGTTGATGTCTCCAGCAGCATTTCAACCTCTCATCCCCATATACATAATTTCCAAGAAAGCTGTTATCACCATCACCACTATTTAGAGTCAGAATAGGTGACACATCCATTTCCCTGCCTCAGCCCTGCCTTCAGGGTCAGCTGTGGAGCAGAGTCTGAGACACAGCAAGCCTAAAGACACAAACATCTTCTCCTGAAAAAATTAATACAGGGTGCCACAGAACACACCTTTCCTCTTCCCCTCCTTCCAAACACAAATCATCAGTTTTCCCTTCCTGGGACTCTGTCATTCCATCAGTCCCCAGCTACTGCAGCTCCTCAGAGAGCTGGGGCAACGTGAATGGATGCCAAAGGAGACAACAAAACAAAACAAAACCTCTTGTTGATCTTGCTCTGGCCCACACTGCATCTGAACCACCCAGAACTTCCAGCAGCAGCCCTGCCACAGCCCAGCTCACAGCGAGAGGACAAACTAACATTTATGATGTACAGCCTTGCAGGGGTGAAGGAAAACAGATTTTCTACTTCCAGCTCACTTAAAGAAAAGCACCACCAAAATTTTCCTTATCTTGTACTACAACAAGAAATCTGAACAGTAGATACACTCACTTTATGGCACTGTAAACAACTGGGGAAAAGCAACCATACACAGGAAGGATTTACAAAGAATTGCACTGTTAGTTAGCTATTTAGTTTTAAAAATATATTCACAGCCAATACCATCAGAAGGCTAAAGTTTAGGGCTCAAAATTCATAACCATGAAATAAGATTTTGTTGTTAATATAAAAAACCCCAAATTGTTGTCACCTTATTGCAAAAGTTCCATACCTTCTTGGTGATTTCTCACGGCCAACTCCTCACAGCACTGACTCCTCCTTCTTCTTCACAGCAGAGCCAACAAACTCCAGCTTTCTTCTTAATCAGCTAACCCACTCTTTCATAGCACCCATCCTCATTGGACAGAGCTGTGGCCTGTTAAGGGCAGGCCAGTTCCTAATCTTTGGTAATTGGTACAGCTGCAACTCCTCAGGGGTGAGATTACGTTCTGCACTATCTTTATTTTCTTGCATTCTGTCCCCCCACACCAAATTACTTTTGCTGTACTATATTCAGCTACATAAAATGTGATTTCCTGCTAGATAGCATTAGACCCTCCCCAGCTTGCAAAATATAAACACTTGAGTGCTTACATACTTATCTGGGCAAATGACTGACTAAGAAAATTGCATTACATTCAACTAAATTGAAACAAAATCTAGCAACACTTTATGTTCCACAATGCCATCTCTTGTGACAAATTACAAAAAAGACCAAAAAAAAAAAAATCAATGGAACTTGAGAAATAAGTATAACAGACACAAAATTAAGGTGCAGGGTCCTGGACCACAGCTACAGCAGCTCACACAGTCATCTACACCTGTTCAATAATCAATAAAATATGCCTGAAAATCACATTTGGACAGTGGAGCCCAGGGTAGTCAGAGAGGAAATCACAGGGAGTCACTCTGTCTGTTCCAACAGATACCAAATTATACATGAGATGAGGAGAAAACTGAACAAATCAATCCTACAGCCTTTCATACTGAGTCCATCTTTCTTTTCAATGATGGATGCTGTTGAGACAGAGACAGGAAAATACTTGGATAAAGGCCTTTTGAAGGAAGACTAATATTTAGAATAAGAGGAGTAGAAACTAGAGAGCTGATGGGTTAGAAAACATCTGCACAGCATGAGGGCTCACAGCTGAGAAACCAGCGCAGAGGGGTTTGCAATGTTCAGTGATTTCTGCAGGGCTGCCTCTTCCTAAGGAGCAAGTGAAGTTATAAACCAAGTAAGATTTATGAAGATCTACACACAACATTATGATTCATTAGGGAAAGCTAGGAACTAATAATTGGGGTTCCCTTGTCCCAAATTATTCAGTATTTAATCCAGTCTGTACAGAGGCTGTTGCAAACATATCATCCTGTCTTCCAAATCACTGTGATTTGTGTGCATTCACACCAAGAAACACCTCGACCATGAAGAGTTACAAATACAATTGAGGGATTCTGAAACCACTCATTTTACAGCTCTCAAAGCCAGGGTGATTTCAACAAAAGGAGAAGGAGAGCAAGAAAGCCAGCTCTTGGGGATCCCATAAGAATTCCACTCACTGGAAGGGGGATAACCAGCAGGGATGGGTGCTCAGTCTATCCACTCAGGGAACCGAAGGGCAGGCACTGAGGAAAGGTCTCCTGAGTGGCCTGGCATCCTGAAGGTGGCCCAGCTTTCTGTGCCTGCTGCAGCAGAGCCAACATCATCCAGAACATCCCACCCCAGCTGCAGGAGGAATAAACACTGCACAGATCAGGAGCACCAAGCTAACTTTGTTCTGAGGGCAGGTCAAATCTCAGCCCTCTTACCCTTCACATAAACCCCTCTGAAATTCTCGCACTTCAAGGCATGAACTCACAAGAAGTTATTAAAAGCACAACATCATTTAGGGTCTGCAAAGTCCTCTGTCACACCCCAGTACTTCAAGTGTTCCACACCATATATTTAAAGCCACTTGGTGACATTCAAGGAGAAAACTCCTCGTTAGCTCTCCACTCCAATTGCCATGACAGAAACCAAGAGGGTGAGCCCTTTAAAGAGCCCCTTTGCTCCTTCACTACATGAGCTCACTATTGTACACACACAAACATGCTAACACACACTCTGCAGCTAATGTGAATCACACAGGCGGCCCACAGAGATATATAAATACACACATGACAACCTGGGGCACACAGATAAATGTGCACCAGCACACATGGAATCTTCCAACCTTCGTGTGTTCCAAGGGTGCTTGTCTTTCCACCGATCCCACATTCCTGAGAAGTTCTGCTGGCTCCTGCCCCCAGCACCCAGTGTTTGACTTTCTTGTCAGCTTCAGGAGGTGCCCAGCATGAAGACAAGAAAGCAGTAGATCCAGGGAGGCTTGAGGGTTGTGGGTTGATCCTGGGGCTGTGACTGCCCCAGGGTAGCCAAGTGAAAAAAAGATGAGGGGGAGACAGAGGGAAGAGGTGGTTCCTGAGAGGTCACTGGAACCATTGTCATATGAGTAGGTTTCAGTTCCCTTCCCATTTTTTATATTTAGCTGAAAACTTGAGTAGCAACTTATAAAACTGGGGGGGAAAGCCCCACCTCCTTGGCTTATATTTTTCCATGGAGGACCTGACAGTGTTTGAACATCAGCACAGCAAGTAAAAGCAGAGTAAGCAAAACCCCTGCCATTCCCAGTTCCTGCTGAAATTTTACTGAAAACCCAAGGATGAGCACTGAGAGTTAGAGCAGTAAATAAAGAATCCCTTGCTTTTGCTTCAAGCAGATCACCACTGTGGCTTTCTAAAAGCTCTGAGTGCTCTAGCCTTTCACAACAAGTAAAGCCAGGCAGAGCACATAATAACCCTTACCCTGTGATGAAGTATAATAATAATGCATTTCCACCGTTTGCTGGTTCATCTTTATCCATGAGTAAGAAGAAGCTACTGTGTTCTTCAAATAAACATTTTGTCTGGCTACAAGCAAAGCTCTTAAAGTCAGAGTGGATTCAGGAATAAATTTACTTCATTTAAAGTGCACAGCAATAGTCCATTCCATGCTAATGGCAACTCTTATGCTTTTTGTCAATATGTTCTTTTTACAGGGAATTTGGATAGCTTTTTAGCTGGTTCATTTGCTATTTTGTGCCACACATCACCTGCTCTTCTCTGCTGGTGTTTTCCAGCTTTACAGATGAAGATTATCCCTTTGGGCTGATCATCCTTTTTTCAAAAAGGTAATGCTGTGAAATACAGGAAGCAGGTACAACAAATCCAGAGAGGAAAAACCTTTCATAGATTTCTGCCAACTCCTTAGTCTTCCCATTCTCTAAATGCTCCCTTCCCCTTCACACCTGCTAGCCTCTTACCAAGGTGGCTGAGCTTCATGCACACACGAAGTCTCCTCCCCAAAAAGTGGTCACAGCACCCTTGGTTCACCAGCCAAGGGCAGGAGCAGCCTCCAGTGCCTCAGTCCAGCTCCAAAGGCCTCCAAGGCAGCTCAGGCAGAGCAGTTCAGTCTCTCTCCTTCCCTGGAGTCCCAGCACCCACATGTTCTTGGCACCTGTGCCTGGTAAACCAAGGGACCCACTGCCCTGGCCTTGCACCCTGATATTCCCTTTGGATAACACTTCCTCTGCCATAAATGGGGACACTGGGCACGATCCTCCCAAAGAAGGCCCTTCAATTTGTATGAGCTCATCACTGGTACTACTTTTAACACTTTGTGATCATTTCTGCACGGAGATAAGTAAATCTCCCATCTTCTCACTCAGGGACACAGAGACTCTTCTGAAATATTTCCATTCAGCATTTTTTCCAATCATCTTTTAAATGTTTTTCTTAAAACCAAAGCTGATTCACGCGCTAAAAGAAGATAGTCTGACTCATATTTAACACTTTTGTCTCCATGGCTCATTTTGGTCACCAATTGGCTTAGACTTTTCTTTGTACCACATGTAAGGGGAATGAATAGAGAAAAATGTACTTTAAACATCCATTCAGTTCCAAACTGTTGACAAATGCTCAGGATAAATCTGCAGAGAAAGAAAATTGTTACAGCACCGAGAGACCTATTACAAATTAGAACAGAAATGAAATTTTCCAGCAAGAGACAGATTTGTACTTTCATGTTCCCAGATTCAGATGAAAAGAGGGCTCTGTTCAAGAGACATTTGGCTAGAGGGTTTTCTTTCCTTCATTTACCATCATCAAAACCCTCATAAGACTGAACAGCGCTTCAGAAATTAAATACTAAGCCAGAAATAATTTCACATTTGCACATATCTTGCAGTGAAATTTATTACTTAATATTTCTAAAATATCTAAAAAGGGGAGCCCTAAAGAGTGAGGCCCAGATTTAGGTGAGATATAAACTGTTACTGCTTCACCCATGGGAAGTCCCCATTTCAAACAAGGACAGCATCAATATCCTCTCTAGAGCCACCAAACCCTGATCCACAGAAGGCTTCTCTGAGGTAGATCCAATTAAAGCACTTGCAGCAATTTTCCAGAGGAATCAAAAAAGCTGGAGAGCAGATCTGATGGAAATTAATGGGATCTGGGGTGTTGCTTGCCTCTAGCTTTCTTTCAAAGACCTCCAGGTTAGCCTCAGAGCCTGGTCTTCTCTCTGATATGGAGATCACTAATAAAACCAGAACAGTGTCTTCACCCATGTGTGAGCAAACTAATATCAAAGGCTTTTCAGTAACTTACAAGTGGTAGAGGACTTCAGTCCCAGCTAAAGTGAAATAAACGCAGTCTAGAGTTTAAGAAGTTGTTCACGAGGTTTGGGTAAGGACTTTTAATAATCTTCTGATTAATTAGGAAAAAGATAAAATTCTGGGCGAGGGGAGAGATTTTGATGTAGCAAATGGAAACAGGTGTTAAATGTCAGAAGGTGAAACAGGCCTAGCTTATGGCTGTGTTTTGGAAAGCAGCAGGGAGCTCAAGGCATCTATATAAACACATTATTGACGCATTCTGGCTCACAATTCTTGCCTAGGTGTCAACAAGACAGAGAAATTCCCCTTGCTTCATGTACTTCCTCTGTGCTCTGGCAGATGTTAGCATCCAGACCCACCGCTCCCACTTGCCTTTCAGTTTAACCTGTGTTTAATGCCTCCTGAGACCACAAGGACTGCACTTCCAGGGAACACTTCTGCAGCCCAGGCAGGCAGGACCAGTCCCTAAAAACCCTCAGCCTGGGGCAGAAAGTGCTGCTGGTGTCCATCTGAACTCTGCAAGGGCACGGTGACTCTGAGAAGAGCTGTGCCAGCCTAGAGATGTACTCACACCCTGTTTGAAAGGAGGGACAGCCCTGTCCTGTTCCTCACCCACAGAGAGGCAGATCATGAGCTCTGCTGTCACAAGGGGCACCTCCACCACCAGCCCCAGCAGCACAGCAGGCACTCAGGGCACAGCCAGGCTGTTTGTGAGGTACCACAGGTCCAATTCCACATTTGTCAGCTGCATGTGACCACTCATGAATAATGTTCTCCTGCCCAGCTCAGAGGCACACAGTTGTGCCCTCTCACTGAGCACGTGCCATACACAGACAGCCCAAGACACAGCTGAGATAAGCTTATCTCAGCGCCTGAGACCACAGGAGTTAGAACAGAACACTCTTCCTTCCAGCCCTACACCTTGCCTTTGCTGTAAGGAAGGAGGAAGGAACCTGGTGCTGCCCATTGAAAACAAACAGAATGCCTCTGATTTTACAAAGGAACACGGGATTTAAGGGGGAAACCACATCTGAGGGCAAGCCAGGGCAGTGCTTTCTCCCAGATTCACCCCTCTGATCTCCCAGCAGGTCCCCATCACTATACTGGTGGCACCAGGTCCCTGGACAAACCCTGAGGAAGCCTGAGGTGTTCCCAGGGCAGCCAGAGCCCCACATCTCTGGGTGGGAAGGGAGGAGCTTGCAGACTGGTGGAAAAGCGCAGATGGAAAAAATAACCAAGCAGTTCCCTGGGCATTGCATTCTGAAATTGCCTGAATCTCCACACCTGGTGGTGGGCACCCCTGTTCAGTCTGGAGGAGATGATGAAACTGTTTGTGCCCTCTTAGCCATTCCTCAAGGATTTACTGCTGTGATCTAGAAAGAGACTCAACAAGATAATCTATTGCAGAAGAGAACCAAACCACAGAGCAGAGGGGTTTAGCTCCCCCTGAAAGCCCAAATTATAGGGGTCTGTGTTAGCACAAGCCATTGCCCTGCTCTGGGCTCATCAAGCCACTCTATCCTGCACTTGCTGCTCCAGGACTTGGGAGCACAGAACTCCCCATCCTGCACAAAGCTCAGAGCAGCCACCCTCCTACTCTGTAATATTCCTACTGACAACACAGAGAATAACAATTTTCATTTATCTCGAAGATGCAAAATAGACCTTAAAGACTAACTAGCAAATTAGATAAAAGAATGTAAAAGTGGGCACACAGGATGAAAAACATAGCTAGGACCAGTGGATAAACAGGTAATGGGAAACATAGGGGCTTTTGTGGTAAAATTATGTTACAAGAAATAACAGCACATGCCCTAAGAGAAGTTCAAGGCAAAGTCATCACAATATTGGGGGCTCTCAGTGAATATGACGACCAGAAACATCTAAAGATAACCCTTCAGAACCATAAGAGGACTTCCAGTAAGAGGCAGAGGCCTCTAAATTAATTCTAGGAAAAGTGATGTTCATGTATTAGCTAGGAAATATGCTATAATGAATATGATCAATCATGGTAGAATAAACAGCCTGTTGTAAAATTCCACAACACACATCCAGTTAGGGGAAAAATCCCCCAGATATGTCCAGCACTGTAATAAAAATGCTTGCTTTCTAATACTTCCAATTGTGTTAAAATTTTTGTTCTCAAGCTGATTTCAGTATCTTGGAGGGCAGGACTAGCCAGAGTACAGCTCATGGCAGATATAAACTGCTCTTCCCAAAGCATTGCAAAACAGCAGGGTTGGATCCATGGCCAGCAAATCCTTTGCCTGGGGGCACAAGGGCAGATTGAGGTGAAATACTGTACACTGGGTTGCTGCATTCATCCAGGAGGAATGAAGGTCAAAGACTTTGGGAGAGAACAGATGAATGAAAGGAGAAGGCAGCAGTCAGAGCATCCAAACCTACTGGCACTATACCCACAGAAGTCCCCTATAATTGTGGTAAAACCTTTAGCCTGGCTAAAAATCAGAGAAAGCCTCTTAGGTGCCCCAAGCTCACGTGTCCCTGAGCAGGTACTCTGAAAGGACTGTTTCACTTCTACTAACACCTGAAAAATTCACAGTTTAACCTTTACTCTGGAATTTCATCCCCTGTGGTAAGAGAACAGCCTGTCCTCTGCCACCCCAGTGATGTTGCAGAGATTAATGTACACCTGCACAGGATTTTGAAAACCACTTTACAAGTCCCCAGAGTTTGTCATTATTCCCCCAAAAACGCTCCAGAGAGAGGCTTGCGCTCAGCATGCAGCAGCCAAGAGTAGGGCCAGGGCCAAGGATACCCAACCTCATTTGCCAGCAGCACCCAAGGCAGGAGGCAATGCCAGCAGGAATACCAGGAACACCTGGCATGCAAATCCATGCAATCCCAGTAGGAATGCCAGGAACACCTGGCATGCAAATCCATGCAATCCCAGCAGGAACACCAGGAGATCTGGCATACAAGCCCCTGTCTGCAAGCCAGTGCACTCTGGTAAGGATTGCCATGCACTTCAATAATGGATGCAGGAGCAGCTCTGCTCCAACGCTCAGCAACCACAACCAAATAGTTGGTGCTGTTCTTACTTCACTCCAGAAGTCACACCAAAGACCAACATCATGGCAATAAGCAAGAGAGCTGGATCCCCAGAAAAGCTCAGGAGCCCTGTGTTTCCCCTCCCAGAAACAGTCCTTCCTCTCCAGCTCGTAACGGAGGCACCAAGAAGAGCCAGGAGGAGAGAGACAGAAAGAGTTAAGCAAATGTAACAAGAGCAAGAGAGACAGCAAAGCCCTGAGACCCACACACAGGCCCTCAGGTAGTTTCTTGCCACTGAGTCCATCCCAAGAGCCATTCACAGGACTTTTCCATCCCCTGTCATTTGTTAATAATTGTTGTCCATGGCCCTTCTGCCAATACCTGATGCCAGAGGGGTCAGGGCAGCGAGAGCCACACGGAGCCTGCCCAGCTCTGAGGGAACCTGCAGGACAAAGCAGCCAGCACAGACACTCCTGCTGCAGAAACTATTCAGCTTTTTTCAAAACTTGGCTTTACAAATCAGCAATACAGATTTGCTTTCAAAACTTTGCTTTACAAATCACATACAATCAGCAGCCTGGGAAACGTGTGTGAACCGACCATTTAATGCAGTAGTTCAGATCCTGTCAGCTTGGGCACAAGGATCCTGGCTGCTTGATTTGCTCTCTGTTGAGTAGCCCTCCCAGCTTTTACAGCACAGGCAAAAGCTAAGATCATCTATCCTGAAGTATGCTAGCTCCAGAAATCCTGATTTTCTTGACAAAACCTATTCCAAACAGACAAGCCACTAAAATTTGAAGCACCCTCACAAGTGAATATATTAAGTTGCATCAATATTCATTTATCTTCTACATATCACTTCCCTCATACTTATTTTCTACACTAAGTACAGTGGAACATTCACCCCAAGTATGCATAGTTTTCCATGTTTAAATACACAAAAGAAAGATGCACAGAAATAAAAAACTGTGGAGCTTCACACCTGGAAAAAAACACAGGAGATCTGTTGCTCATTCCAGCATTTCTCTACATGGATGAGATTTCCTTTACAGTGCAGCATCCTGATAGACCTCAGAAACTTAGAGCAATATCCTTTTGCATGCATAATAGTTCCTTCAGTGCATATTCACTTTCATGCAGCCCATCATTCTTTATTTGGAGCTGTATTTTTATGCACAAAACAGTAGCTTTCAGAGGAGGCAGGAGTTATTAAAAAGTTCATCTGTTCCAGCTGCTTAATCCTCACTTAAACTCATCAATAATCCTTTTTTTATGACACCATAATTGTCCCTATGGCAACCAATTATGATGTCACAAACAAGATTAGAATTTTAGATAGGGGAAGAGAATTAGCTTCTCTGCTATTTGTTTAGGTCCTTAGTGGCTGTCATGCCTGATCAAATCACTGCCCAATGAGTTCAAAACTCTGCTCAGCGTCCCACCAATGCAGGGCAAGGCAGACAGAAGCACAAGCATGTGCCCAGTGAAGGATGGGGAGGTGCAGTGCACAGGCACTCCTTCCAGCCCCTCCAGGTCACATTCTCAGCTCCTGAGGCAAGAAATCATTGGCAGCTCCAGTGACATTGTGGGTACTCAGCAGTCAGGCTTGTTACAAATGCAATTCATTTTCCTATTAAAGCCTAATCCTTCTTTGGATTCCACTGAATATTCCCCTTCAATGATTTGCTGCAGCAGTGAAGTCCCTGTTAAATACACACAAAACAATCATGTATGGCAAGCAAAGAAAAAGCCCCTGAGCTCACTTATTTCATCATATTTTCTTCTACTTATAAACCAAATAACCACAGCCTGTCATCTTTCTTCCTGCAGAATAATCACAAACACACTTGAATGCCTGAAGTGATTTACCCTTCTTTAGTCCTTTTTCATTTCATCTATAGCTTTCCAGGCTCCCAAGAAATCAAAGGAAGAAAAGAGTAAAACTAATAAAGAGGTCAGATGCCAGCCACCCAGGTGCCATTCAGCACACCATCAACAGCTGGAGGTGTCACATATTCACAATAAAGATGATTTGTCCCCATTCCTTCCCCCTGCAGGTTTTGTTTGTGCCATTCTGGCGAGGTAAATGAATTAGAGCAACAGCAAATGTTAAGCTAAGAGCAAAGCTCACACAAAAAGGGACTGTCCCAGGGAATAACATCAGGACCTGCACAGAGGCACCCTCCTCTAACACATGCTCCTTTCAGCAGCCAGGGCTGGCTTTGAACCATTCGAGAACAATCCTGAGACCAGCAGTCATGGGCAATCCGTGCATTTCACTTCCCAGGCAATCTATTGTAGCTCATGGAAAACATGACAAACGTGCCCCCTTAGATGTGCACACCCTAGAGAGGCAAGAGATGTGCTCTCGTGTCCTGCACCAGGGCAGAGTCACAGAACAAGTGGCTCCCAGCTGCCCCTGCAGCTGGCAAAGCAGTTCATTTCGAGATGCAGCTCACAGCAGGCAAAATGGCAACATCTCTATTTGGCTGGAGAGATATTGCAGCACTTTATAAAACTGACACACTTGCCAGCATCCACTAAAAGAAGTCACCACTTCCACTTCGAAGCAAATTTTTATCTTGGCAAAAAAACCCCCAAACACAGCAACAACAACAAAACTAAAAAAAACCAACAAGTAAAAAAAAAAAAAAAAAAAAAGAAAACAAAAAAAACCCCAAAAAAATAAAAACAGGAAAAAAAAACCTTTTTACAAGAAACATCTGTTTTGCCTTTTTTTCTTTTAATTTGGAAGCATTTGTCAAACATTAACAAGAATATACATATATTCATCCTGTTTGTAGGAAGGGTCCACATAAAAACTAATTTTAAGACTGCTTTCCATGGACTGCCTGCAGTCAGTAGAGATGGACTCTTCCAGAGAACAGTTTGGAGGCAGAATTATGTTGGCAAAATGGTTCTCTGGAGAAGACTCCCTCACATGCTGACAACCACTGAGTAGGGGTAGTGTCCCCAGCCTGAAATTATCCTGCAGGAATAATTCCTCCTCTCCTCATACTGACTTTTTCACACATACCAGCACTCACAATTTTTCCAGAGCCAGCAGGGCGTGACACCAACCACTAAGATGTGCATGTAGGGACTGATTCATCACAGCAGAGCCATTAGAAGGAAATGCATTAGCCTTAATGGCAAGAACTGCACATCCACATGGTCTCTTCCCAAGAAAGTTCTTAAATCCTGTGGGAGGCATATGTCTGGAACAGCAAAACCAGTACAAGCAGACACTGTTCTGTGACTGACAATTCAGCAATCCCTTGTCCAGACATAATTTACTATAACAAACACTGCCTTGCTATTTCACCTCTCTCTTATATTTGTTTCCAGGCTGCAGTTACCAACACCCTTCAGCCTTACCCTCCTTCCTTTTCTGCTGCCCAGACCAGCTGGATGGGAGCTGCTTGGTCCAGAGAGCCAAATCTCACAGAAATGTGACTAGTACAAAATTCTGTTTAGCCCAGCACACTGTGGTGCTCAGCAAGCAGAGCATGGTGGGAGAGAGAGATCCTCATCCTGCCAAGATCCTGGAGCCCCCTCCCTGAGAGAGGGTCATTGCTGATCCAGCTGCTCCATGCTTAGAAAGGAGCAGCAGAAATGCTTGAAGACCTCTCCAGGGCAGAAGCCTTTCCAGCTCTGACATCAGACATCACTTTCATACTCTCTGTAGGACAACAGTTGCTGCCAGTAAGTGACCACTCAGCTTTCTACCAACCAGTTACTTCCACCAGTAGCTGCAGAGAAGACTCCTAGATTCAGAACATTCTCAGAAAGAAAAGGAAAAAACCCAACCATTAACCACACACCTGATGTACATTCAGCTTTCAGACGTCCCTGGAGAATCACCTCCCTCTTCAGCTGGAAAAATTTGGATGGCCACCCAATATTACTCTGATAACGTATTTTAATCATGACATCAAGAAGATCCTGCTAGCAGTCAGAGGACAATTCTTCTTCCATGTTCCTTCAGTCTCTGGTAGCTCAAAAGAGGTTGAGTGTCATAGGGCTGACCAGCTCTAGATGTGATCATTACAACACATTCCTATCATAAAAACTGAATCATGGCCACAAATGCTAACAAATAACAACTTTGGCCTGCAATCCCATTCATTGGAAAATTCTCATATTTCAAATCAAAACAAAATCACTTTTCTCTTTTGAATCAGAGTGAAAAGAACAACTCAGGATTATATATATTTTATATATATAATGTAAAATATAATATATTATATATATTACATATAATGTAATATATATTATACATATAATGTAATATATATTATATATGTTATCTATATAAATATATAATATATATATCTATATATAATATATATTTATACATTATATATTATATTTGTTATATATTATATTATATTATATATATATAAAATATGAATTATAATATCAACCATTCTATATTTTACTTACAAGATTAATAGATAAATACATTGGTCATGTTGTGAGGGTTTTTTTAAAAAAAAACAGCATCTTTCCCAGAAGAATTCAGTTGGAAAATATTATATCAAAAATGTTTTTACAACGAGAATATTCCCCTGGGAACTTTTAAGCTACCCTTCTCCACTACAGAAGGCTGGAATTACAAGAAAATGCATATATTGTGGTACCTTCACAAGTATTACCTGATGCCCAACTTCCTTAGAATGAGCAAAAGGTCATAATTTTAAAAAAAAAAATGTTTTCCCCTCTCTGTTTGAGCAGACTCTTCACAGAATTGCTTTGAAACCTTCCTTGTGTTTCAGCACTCACCCCCAGCTCAGGCAGGAGCCCTGCAGGCTCACCTGGCTGTCCCCAGCACCTTCCTCACTCACTCAGCCACTGACACACACTGTTGTGCCTGCAGCCACCCATCATGAAGATATTTCCACTGGTTCCCATTTATCCTCCTATTATTTGTGGTTGCACACATAATAGGAGCTGCTTTGTCTGCCTGTGTAGTAAATTTGTCTCATTGTCTCACAACCTCGCTGTGAGAAGCTGTTAGGATTGATTCACAATAGGGCCAACATTTCCATCAAGCAAATATCATGCTCAGCACCTGACAAATTGTGACACTGTTTGCAAAGTGACTGAATCAGTAACAAAAAGCTCCCACAGCGTGTTTGGGTAGGGGTGGCTGGGAATGGGGCTGGGAAAGGGGATCCCATGCAGGAAACAGGGGCTGCTGTCCAGGCACAGCTGGGACACAGCAAAACCCAGCAGACCCCTGTGATTTCTGGGCATGATGCAGGCAGGAGTGGGCAGGAGAGCTAATCTGCCAGGGAGCTGCCTCCTGAGACAGCAAGCTGTGTCTCCTGCAGGAGAGGAATCCACATCTTTCTCATTTTCACCCATTGGATCAAAGTGGGTGGAGTTTATTTTACCCAGCTTATTTCTTCCCTCTTCTCTTTCTCTTTGTATTTCACATCCTTATTGGCTTCTTTCAAGCTTGGAAAAATTTTTGTTATTAAGTATTACCCAGTGTGCTCTAAGCACAACTTTCCACCCTTCCTTCCCCTCCTCTTATTTTGTAATTGCTGATGACCCACTGAAAAGCCTATCTTTGGTCATCTGGAGGATCCAAAACTCTGAGTGGGTTGAAATAATCAAATCCTTTTTTTATCACCTTCAGCTCCCAGCACAAACAGATGGGAGAAGTAGACACATGGAGCAGGCCCACATCCATATCCTTCAGCAGGCAGTCAGGCTCAGCTTTATGACTGATAAGATGCACAGCCACAGAGGATAGCAAAATAACATCACTGGTGGCAGAAAGAAAAGGCCATTTGGTATCTTGGCACTCTGCGTGTAAAATGGGATGATCTCCAATTTTCATGAAGCAAAAGACTTGAGTAATCTTAGGACAAAGGCCAAAGAGTGAAAAGAAAATGAATTACCTTCTTTTTCTGCTAGGTCACAAGAGGGGTATAATCAGAGTGTGCTGGAAGCTCTCCCTGTCTCTGTCTGCACTGCACCTCTCCCTGAGCAGAAGGCACTCCCTGCCAATTAGGAAATGAGGAGGAATGAACCCAGCACTTTCAAAGCCATAGGTCAGTTCCTTTTTTTCCTTCCATTTCTCTCCCCAAATTACTCATCTGATGTTCTCTTCCCACAGAAGAATAGCACGAGCTGTGAAAGGAGAGGAGCCCCCAGCTCAGCAGCTGTGTCTTACTGGACCAGGTACTTACACAAACACCAAACTCAAAGCCTTTCTTCAGAAAGAAGGGAAATTGGAATTGGAAGAAGCTATTGTATGGGCAAAGGACAGCTTCAACCTATCATCTACTGATGGCAAAATCACATTTCAGTGCTTTCCTTTCTGCACTAAGGTGGTGGGGATAAGGGGAGGAGAGGAAACTGAGCAATCCAGGGATTAGGGAAAAAATGCCATATTGCCCATCCAAGAGATCAGATTAGGTTTTGTTTTAAATTCCCTGCTATCTGATCTCTCACATTTTCACCAGACATGAGGTGAAACTTGGAAAGAATGTATTCCTTCCTCTTGAATACGTGACTCTAGAAGATTACATATGAGAAAATAAAATTACTTGTGTGTCATATTAAACATCTCACCCAGATGCAGACAGAGATAGCTCAGCTTTGTGTCCTTCATTTAAAAATAAAATAGGAAAAATTAGCAGAATTTACTCCACTCAATCTCTTTTTTGTTTTTAATCATGTGTGAGATTTTTCTAAACACATTCTTTAAAAGAGGAGCTCACAAAACACTCTCTCTGGGTTTGCCCTGTCCCAGAGAGCATTTCTTAGAGTGCTTCTGGCTTGAGACTGCACAGAGACTTGGATAAACACGCATAATGCTTGGCTTATGGTGTTGATGGAGTCTGGGGTCTGGAAAGCCCAGGCTGCTCCCAGAGGGAAAGACAAGCAGTGTCTCCTCTGGAAAGCAGGAAAGCTGTGCTTCTGCCAGCCCTCCCTTTGGGGGGTACCAGAGCCTGCCAGGCCAGACTGCCTGCAGCCATCCCTGCTGAAGGTTATGGGGTTTGTCCCTCTCAAATGGATTAAGGTTTGATTGGTAAGGGGATTTTTGGGGAAAGAGCTGCCACTCCTATGTCACTAGACTGAAGGGGCAGTAGTTTCTAAACACCGGATGTAAAATCTGTGAGGGGGCATCTTAACTGCTTCATTGGTCTCAATCCAGCTCCTAGCTGCCCCAGCATCACAGCCAGCATTACTCGTCCTTCTCTCTGCTGAAAAAGGAGGAGCAAAGTGCTGCCAAGACAGAGGCCAAACAACCCAACACTCGGTAATTCTGCTGTTCGCGCTGGAGCACGGCACATTTATCAAACCGTGATATGGTCCATATCACACTCAAGGAAATGAAAAACACTGCTCTGCTGTTTGCTGTCCAGGATGAATCAAGATTCACAAAGCCAAAAGAGAGTCCAGGCAAGCATCACAGCCCTAGCCTGTACCCAACCCATTGGGAGCCTGCTCCAGCACTGTTTGTTGTGCATCTCTGGGGCTTGTCAGACACCTCTCAGCATTCCTTCAATACCTGAAAAAGCTGGGAAAAAATAAAAGCTGAAAAGCTGGAGGGGGTAACTAGTGCCTCTTCATTTTTGCCATAGGTTGGTGTTGCACTGACAGAAAGAAGTCAAAAACCAGTCTCTATTCCAATTACACTTTAAAAGAGCATGCAACTCCTCTGCAACACAGCCTAGCACTGCAGGGCTTGGAAACTCCCCACATTGCAACTCTAAAGGGGAGAAGGAGGCAGCTCATGAGAAATTGATGGTAAAGAATCAGAGATAAAGCACTGTGCTATAGAGCTCACACTAACCTTGCAGGCAGGAAAAAACAGTTTGAGCAACCTCAATAACTTAAATCCAACCTTGTGGAATGTGAAACCCAGTGTTCATGTAGTGCTGTGTTCTTTGTTCATTGTACCATGGGCTGCACAGCCCCAGGTATATAAATAACACAGAGCACAGGGTTCTGGGTGAAGGCAGGGCAACAAAGGGAAATTATAGAATTAAAAGGACAGAGAGCAACTAAAAAAATATAGAAAGACATGAATTCTCTCATGGTAGACACTGGCCAGGGACAAAACTACCTGCTGCAAAGCCAAATGCAGTGCCCTGCAAGAGAAGTGACACTTGCAGCTGTTGGCTACCTGCAGAGACAGAAATGGAGAACAAGGAATAGCTTAAGTTCTTTTCACTGACAGAAGGCCACCCACAACCAAACATGTCAGCTGCATCAGTACTGTTGCTAATTCCTTCTTCAATGTCATTTTAAATCAAGCTAAAAGCTGGAGGTGACTACAGTGCCAGAAGCAAGGGTTCCTACAAGCACAAGCAGCTGGCAAGGCGCTGGTACAGGATATCCCTTGAGGCGGTAGCATCAAAGGCACTTATCTGTTGTTTCCTATCTGCACTAGGGTTTTTAAAATGCAAATTCTCTCAGTGTCTCAACTTACAAGTAACCTCAAAACTCATAATGAAACTTTATTCACATCTTTGGCATTTCACTTACTTTCACAACAGAGTCCATTGCCCTCTGGGGCTCCATCTCAAGCCCATAGATCAGGCTAACATCAGCAATTAGTAATGAGGCACCTGGCCTGGCATGCACCTTCACGTGGCATTTCACTGCCTTCAGAGCACCTGCAGGATGCAGTGCTCCAGGAGGAATGAACCTCGGTGTGTTTTCACCACAAAAGGATACACTCCTGGGATCACTCACTAATTGGATAAAAGCATCAGAACTACCCCATTGCCATCCCTAGAGGAAACTCATTAGCAACCTAATGAAATAAAGTGATGACAGGAAGGTATTTTCTCATCATCTTTTAATGCCAACGGGCTTTAAAGCTATTTTGCTTCCTCATCCCCTCCTATGGTGCCCAGAAACCCCATGGCACCTCTCAGAGCATCACAGGCAGTCCCCTCTCCTGCATATTACACAACATCAGGGAGCAGTTTCAGAGCACAGAGGGATTCTAGGGTGTTCGACTCACCATCTTTGATGAATCTGTGCAATTGAAGCCTAATCCCTGCTCCACTTGGAAAATGCTCCCCAGTGGGTCAAGCTTCCTGATGAGTCATACAATTTAGAAGAAATATAACCTCACTGCTGAGGACTTTGCTGTTTGGTTTTATGACAGGCAAAACTCATGAACATTTGAAAGAAATGAGAAATATTGAAACAAATTTTACAATTTTGAAATCCTTTGAAGTTGGCGAAATTACAAATATTGAAGCGAGTTCTACATAAGCGTAGTGCTTCTAATAATTATGTCTCTATTAAACATTATAATTTTTTACTCCTTCTCTAAAAAGCATCAGCTCATACCCCCAAACACTTCTGTATCATATAGCCTTAATATGCACATATTTTAGATGCACGTATTAAACACAAACTCCTTAGTAACAGCGAGGGAGGAATGGATAATTTTGAATAAATCTGAAAAGGATATTAGAAAGCAAGACAAAGTATTTGCCCACCACATTTCCACTTCCCACACCTCTGACCACTAAACACCTTCCCCCAAGTCCCTGGGCATTGAAAAAGAGCCCACATCTCTCCTCCAAGAGCTCTTGCACAGAGTCAGACCACCAAAACACCAAAATAATTTATCTATGCAGTGCATCTGTGGCCCAGCTGGGGTTACAGGGCTGCCAGCAGCACCACTGCCCATCAGTGACCTCCTTGCTGGTGCTGCACACCTCATTGGCAGCCCAAGGGAAGGGCATCCTCATCTTCTCATCCCTCTTGTTTAGCCACAGGGGGAGAAATGAAGTGTTCAATTATACCTCAATCTCGAGTACAATTAGACACCTCCCTCCCTTCTCTCAGACTGCATGGCCATTTGTCTACAGCAATGGAATTAGTGTCAGGCAGCCAAAGGGCTGGTGAGCTGCAAATCTTTATAGGTAGACTTTAATGCTATAACTCCATTCCCCAACCCCCCAAAAAAAGAATAAATTGCATGAACCAAATCATGAAACAGCACTTTCCCATTAGGAACTGTAAGCTTTGAACCTAGCTAAGCTTTCAAACAGCTGTTAAATGGAAAGGGATGCTGGCAGTGCCATTCAGAGCCGCGTTGGAATGGAAATCCAGCACTGCAAGGTTCAGGACCTCATTACCAAGGTTTTCCTAGCACAAGTGTTTCAAACTACCAAAGTTCCTCAAAAATGCAGTATAGATAGGTATTGGGAAATACCTATCAGGCTTAATTCCAGAGCACAGGTAAGGTCAGCCCTACACCAGGTTTCTTTGTCATGGACACATTATTTAGTGATCATTCATTCCTCAGAAACATCTAACAAATCCTTCCCTTTCCCCTCAGCCTCTTCCCCAACTTTATGCTTAGCCATTTCACTAAATTAACTGAAGGTGTTGAGACATTCAGAAGAAGAATTAGTGCCCTGTGGCAGCCTCAGGCTACAGAAGATCTTTAAAAAGGAACCCTACCACTCGCTCAATGAAATAAGTCAGAAGCAAAACTTCATAGAATCAAAGAATGCTTTGGTTTGAAAAGGATCTTAGAAATCATCTTGATCCAGCACCCCATCCATAGGCTGAGATAATTTCCACTATCCCAGGTTGCTCAGAGCTCCTTCCAACCTGGACTTGGGCACTTCCAGAGATGGGGCAGGCACAGCTGCTCTGGGCAACCTGTGCCAGGGCCCCACCACCCTCATGGGAAAGAGTTTCTTCCTAATATCTAATCTAAACCCATCCTTTTTCAGCTTAAAGCCACTATGCCTTGTCCTGTCACTACATGCCTTGGCAAAAAGTTCCTCTCCAGCTTTCCTGTAGGCCCCTTTTAGATATATTTGGGTATATTATACTCCAAGCAAGATCAAATTATAATATTCATGCACAGCTGTCCTCTGCCTCTCCCCCAGCCTTCAGGTTTTCTCTAAAAGTTGCAGTTTCAATCCTTTTCTCTTCCAGTCTGTTTTTGGCCTGGATGAGAGGTCTTGCTCTAAGTGCTAGAGTTGAAGATCTGTTCCCACTTTGTCCCACAGACTCCATCTGCACTCTAAAATAAGTCCCTCTGTGTTCCTTTCCCTCTGTTCCTCAAAGTGCACCTACAAAAATCCAGGCTGCCTGTGCTATGGATTGTCACAGATTACAGCCCAACAGGTGGAAAAAGCTGAAACAGCATCCAATGGACAAGAATTACACTTTTAATTTGAGGTAAGGCTGTGGCCAGCACACTAGATTTTTTTGGAGTCAAAAACCAAGCAGCCTCTTCCTCAACACTACGTAGTCTCCTACTTTGTGGATCTCTTCTGCAGACTCAAATGGGGGACTGTGGTCTTTTGTAAGAGAAAAAATTCTGGTGAAATTTAAGGTAGAAAAACCTCTTTTTTCCTAACCACAGTCATCCCAAGCCCAGTGTTTTCCTCAGAGACCAATCCAAGCACTGACTGGAGTAGCCTGTGCCAGTGTGTGGCACACATTAGTCAAGGTGGTGCTGGTGTGAGGACTGTGCATATCTTTATCTCCATGGACAAAATCCTCCCTGAATTCCTTTCTAGGCAAAACACAAAAGACAAGTTTCCAGGTAGGAAAATAAAAGCCTTTAGGAGCTGGCTGAGAGGCAATCAGCTTTCCTGCTCACAAAGTGGGCTGCGTGTGCCTCAGCAAGAGCCTCACCAGGAGCTCAGCATCCCCAGAGAAAGGGTAAAGGGAGAATGCAGGGGCTGGCACAACATGGCACCAGGGAAGGAGCTGCACCCAGCACATCCACACGCGGAGACACAGGGAAACAGAAAGGACAAGCACTGTATAGACAGAAATGAGAAGTGAAACCAGAGAGATGTGGGGGCTTTTAAAGAGAGAGAAATGAAAACCTGGGACACAGCTCTTGGCACTGCCCTTTCCATCAGACCTACGGCCTTTGCCATGAGCAAGCACATTGACGTTTTGCATGCATAAATATGCATTACCTTAGAGAAAGGGACAGAAAAAGGCTGAAAACTCACACACCATACATTGGAATTAGCAACATAATGACAACATAATGTTGTTGTCGTTATGTTGTCATTTATCCTTCATCTTTGTCCCTGGCTATTTATACAGAGCACGCACCAAGGCCCACAAGCACACAGCACACTGTGGTGTGCATTTCTCAGCCCACAGAGGGCCCAGCAGGTTTTGGTGAGAGCACAGATGGTTTTCCCACATGACTGCAACTTCTAAAACACACAGCAAAATCTTTCATGTTCATGTCCTACCATAAAACCACCTTCACTCTGAAGGGACACCACTTTAGCCACACACAGCCCCCAAATACCCAGCACTAACCCACACAGAGACCCCTGCAGTCTCCCTATACAGACATGGGCTTCTCTAGAGATGCTCTCAACATTTTTTTTTCAGATATGCCCCATCCCATGCCACTTTCCTTTGATAAGGGCAACAAATCATAGAATCATTCAAAAACAAAAAGAAGCTGGGGAAAAAAATGCCTCCAGACCAACACTGGACACGTGGGTGAACATGTACTCATATACTTGAGTTCATGCATTACTTCCACTTACAAAGAGCTTTTAAAGAACCAAAACAAGAACTTTGTGAAGTAAGACAATAGAAGAGCTCCAAATTTCTACATACATTGTATTCCAAGGCAAAGTTTCTCACTGACAGTTCTGTAACTGGAAGTGGATACAAAGATGTGAGGCTGCCACTCCTGACTTTTTATTATTATTATTCTTCCCCCCATTCCCCTTTTCTTTAACATCTGTGAAATCTTTTGTCTGATTGTCATGTGTGTACCTCATGCTGCATGTACCACAAAGCAACAGAAAGAGCACAGGAGATTGTTGCCTATCCACATCTCCTTCCCAAAACCTCAGCCAAGTTGCCAATTAAAAAAATTTTAAAATTTAAAAAAACAAAACACCCAAACAATCAAAAAAAATAACCAAACAGAGTTATCAAAAGTCTGGCGAGGCTTCAAGAAGATAATTTCAGCCCCATGGCTCACCCAGGAGAGAAGAAGTGACTACCTGCTCGTTTATTCCAAAGGACTAGAGAGAACAAAATCGGTTTTCCACTTCATCAAAGTTATGTGGCACCTGATTCAGCACTTTTCACACGATGAAATTTTCCACCTGCAGGGCAATCTGAGTGTACAGGTCCGTGCCTGTGCTACACAACAGCTTCATTATGCGCCTTCAGAGGCTCACCCATTCGGATCACTGGTGCACTTATCTCATTTTGACTATGTACATAATTCCATTGCAGCTCATGTGTCATTTCAGTCAGAGTCACCACTCACAGCACCTCTTTTGTGAGGTGCTGCTAAGCCCAGATACAGAAGGGAGAAGGTCAGACACGCTTTAAATTCAAAGAGAGTCCCTTTACTTTGTGCTGCATAGAGAGACATTGATGGCCAGACTGGCAGCCTCATCTCAATGTCAGGAGGGAGCCTTAAATGTCAACTTGATTTTCCCATGGTAGCATTCTTCTTTCTGACTATCCTAGCATTTTTCTGCATTTTGCTGCAGCACAGAGCTTCCACCTCAAAGCTTTATAAATCAAATAGCTTCATGAAGGCCCCCTCATGTACCAAAAACATCCAGTCATCTGCTTTGGGTGGAAACGGCAAAATGGTGATGAAAGTCTTGGGTGACAAAGTAAATCGAGTTACTGTTGCACGAGTGGGTGGTAAGAAGACTGCACAGTCCCTGCCCACAGCTCCTAACAAAGACAGTTGCATGCAGATCCTCTGAGATTAGGCCAGAGAGTGAGAATTATTTCCTTGACATTTGGTAAAAAATAAAAACCCATCCATCATTTTCATGCAGAGTAGCTGCACTCATTTATAGCATTAGAATGTGTTAATATTCAAAGAAACTTAGGTAAAATAAAACAACACAATCAAAAGATCAAAGGCTTGTGTTGGGTGTTTTCATTTTTACAAATGTCATTCAGCTTAAGTTATTTATAATACTTCACAGTACACTAGTGAATGCTGTCACATTTCATAAAACAATTAAGCCTTAGTAATAGGAAACACATCTATTATCCTGTCTATATTTAATATTTACTGAGGAGTGATGCGTGTCTTATGACTGTTTTCATCTCTGAAAACAAAAGAACAAAAATAATGAGGATGTTTTCAAATTTACATTTCCACTTTGGTCCCCATCTGTAGTCTCAGGTACTTAAATGCTCATCAACAGTGACAGGGTTTGTGTAATAAGGATTTCCCAGAATTTCCTTGCCATAACTTTTCCCCCTTCAAAAGCAGTGACAAAACCTGCTCTAATTACAACTGCTGTGCCAGGGCAGGCAAGCAGTTCCTGCTGATGGTGCAGGGGGAGAGGCCAGCTCCATTCTTGCCTTCAGCTGGCAGAGGAAGGGTCGGGAAAGCACGCAAGGCACACCCCAAACAGATCCATTTGGCACGAGGGGCACAAACTCCAGCCAGGAGAACCCAAACCCCCTCCTTGAGGTGCTCTCACAGTGACTCCTTGCTCCAGGAGTGCCCAGGGGACTCGGGCAGCCAAGGAAAGAGCACTTCCAACCTCTCCATCACCAAAAGGGCCAGGCATGGCTCCCTGCTGGAACCCCCTGTCTGGGCAAGGGCACGGCAGGAGCACGGAGCTGCCAAGACAATGCCAGGTAGCAGCACAGGACTCCGAGGTGTTCATTAATTACAGCCCCACATTTGGACACTCCTGGCTCAGGGAGGAGCAAAACCTCTAAAGCCTGCCACCCACTGCCTCAGTCAGGAGTTCTCAGCCTGGTCAGAATGAAACTGCATTTCTCTAGGAAAACTGTTCTCTGCTGACAGGTGTTTGCCAAGCATCACCTGAGCTCTCACAATACGGACATTAAAAATTACAACTTCATTTTTATTTACAATGCCACTAATCAAGATTCCTGGAAATTCTAAATAATAATTAATTAAGAAATTAAAAACCATTTGCGCTATTGATTGTTTCGGTTGGCTTGCCTTGTTTTGATTTTTAGGGATGATCTTTTGTTTGGTTGCGGTTTTTATTCATTTATGTATTACTTTTACTATTTCTTTAAGCTTAATTAAATGACAAGATTGCATTTCAGATTAGATTTTGGAGGTGCAAATACCTGCAGGAGACTGCCAGATAATGCTTTATTTTCCAGGTTTCCTCCTACTTTAGCTTTTTATTGTATATTCTTACTAAGTATCTATCTTTGGTACAATCTGAATTTCTCTTTATATCATTAATTACTTCAGGAAAGCAACTTTAACTTCTGCTTGATCTAAAAGACACCGCAAGGTTCCTCACAAACTTTGCAATGACAAAATAACAAAAATTAAAGGGAAAAAAAATTACCTCACAGCTTTCTGTTCCAATGTCTTGCAAATAATCTGCTGGGTATAGAAATGTATGGGATAAATACTATTCTGAGAACCAAACTGTAAAAAGCATTTCTCTCTGGCAGATGTACATATTTAACTCACTTTTCGTTTTTTCGTTTGCCAATCTTTTCACAGCAGGGAGGGAAACTGAACTTTTGGTTTTATCAGTTTATAAAAAAAAATAAAAGAAAAAAGAAGTTTTTCATTTTGTAAGCCAACGTGTCAGATTTTCAGCAGAAGAGCCAAAACATTGTTAAGATATTTAACTCCTTATGTGCAGGGTAAAACATAAATCAGGGCTAAGAATTGCTGCTTAGCTGCTGGCATCCTGATGTCAGCATCCAGCCATGGAGTGGATGGTTTAAGAGATGAAAAGGGAGATTTGAGAGATGAAAAGGGAGATTGCTACCTGAAAAAGGAGATTTGTGTGGCTGTCACTCTCTTTGGAAGGCGACAGGAGCTGCAAGGGACCAAAGGTTCTGCTTGGAGCCCCAGTCCCATCCCGTCCCATCCCTTCTCTCTGTCTCAGCTGATCCCAGCTGTGGTGCTCCAGGGCAAAGGAAAATCTGCTCAAGGGATCTTCCAGCCACAGACACAGGAGCAGCCACGCTCCAAAGTGCTCTAAAGCCATCACGTCCCACTCAGGCAGGGACAGTGGCACGTCCCCCACCGTGTGTGTGTGTCCCCAGTTCCAGCACAGTGCTGGGGACAGAGCACAGCAAGCACGGATCAGCTCCCAAGGGATCGGACAGGACAGCGAGCCCTGCCGAGTGCCAGCTGCAAGGTGGGTACGGCTGGGAGCATGGGAGCAAGGCCATGGGCATTGTCAGGCTCCCCACCAAGCATACCTGTGCTATTTACAGCAAGTTTTTCCTCCTGCTGGTTTGACTGGGGGACAAACACGCCCACGTTGGTGTTTGCTACACAGAATCGTGACGTGTTTAACACAGCGGTTTCTGCATTTCAGGCTACAGGGCACATCGGTACAAAACATTGATTTCTGAGCATGTTACTCATAGTTTTGGTGCAATTCTAGAGAAACTAACAAGTTCTATGCATGCAACAGCAACGTCAGCTAATTAGAGATGTGTTACATTGAGGATATTTGCTGTTCAACAACAAATTAAAAAAGAAGATAATACCTTAAGCCCAGACTCAGGCAAACTGCAGTTCAATAGCATTGTCACAGCAGAAGTTTTTCTCCTTTTTTTCTCCTCTAACAATACCCTGACCTCCCATTTCACTCCTTCAACTGCCACCAATAGATTTATTCTTTTACATGCATTTTCATGCACCTCTATTATTTTAAGCAAGTTGCAACTGTTGGGGTTTTTTTTAATCCTGAATGCATAAAAACAGCTCTACAGGTGTGTATGGCAATGTAATGCACCTGCATAGAGAGCTCAAAATGAGCTGTTTGAAAGGCTCTGTGAAGCCTTGAATAATTTCTATTGTGCCAGTGGGTAAGGGAGTCCAAGTGCCAATGTAAATAGGTTTTCCTGGACCTAACATAGCCATTTACATTCACAAATGAATTTCAGCACCATAAATTACTGAGGGAAATGGTAGCAATTTAAAGAGACTGGGGTTACAGGGTGTGGAGAACTCAGGGGAGGTCCTCTGTCGAAGTTTTATACTCTTCTATCTATACAGATTTTTCTCATTATGGATAAAGGATAAAGTGAATATTACCTGTAGGAAACCAGCTATAAATGAGGAAAAGGTGTAGAAATCCACAGGTGCAAAGAAAATTTACTTTCTTGCATGTATCTGAAGTCAAGTAGAATGAGTGATATGCATCAAGAGGTGCTTAAGAAAAGGCTTTGATATCTGAAATTTCAGGACTTGTTATATGCTTGCATAGATGAAGGAGATGAGAAGGAGGAAAAAACCCTACATTTCCTCCTAAAAGCATCTAACATGAAACCCTTACAAATACTGACCATGCAGCAAACTTAAAGAATACCCACAACTTTAACACACTTCTCAACAATCTAAACAGCAGAACATTAGAAACAGATTTCACTATCTCCTCTTCCCTACCCATGCCACCCCCAAAAAAAGCCACTAGGAAGACTTATTGCAAACTCCTTGCTTTCTGTCCCAAGAGCAAGCACATGAACAAACCTGTTTTGTTAGCAGCCACCTTATTTCAGCACCTCAGACTTTGCCTTTACCTGCAAGAGATTTGCCCCTAAATGTGACAAGCTAAGAAAACTGTCAGGGTAGAGATGCAAAAGCACCCAGAGCTGGCTGATGCAATGTTTGTTTCAGAGGTATCCACTAAGTTTTCATTCTCACATCGCTCACCTGACTGAGTCCAGGATGAATCATCCCAAACTTCACTCTCACTGCTGGGACCATCAGCCCTGCAGGGGAAAGCCTCTCTGCACACATCAGGTATTATACAAAACTCAGCTATGAAGAGTGTTTAATTACATCATCTGTAAGCCCTGACACATGCAGAGCTTAGACCAGCTCCTAAGTTATCCCAGCTGTAAACTGACAGCACATTGAGCATCGCCATGGCTGGGGAGAGCCTTCAGCTAATTTACCTGGGGCTGGAAACACCCTTTCCTTGCAGGAACCAGTAACAGCTCTGTGTTTTCTGCCCTCCCAGCTGAGAGGGCTCATCCCTGAGCACGCTAGAACATTAGTTACCGATGGCGTGCTGCCTCCACAGGGGCTCTGCAACCACAATTAGGTAACACTCAAAAACTTTTTGGCACGGACCTTCTCAGCCAGCAATCCTTTTGAGCAGATGCTGGCAATTAGCAGCTCCTAGCTGGGAACAGAGGAGCAGACCAGCCCCCCCGACGCAGGTGTATTTACAGGAGGAACAAAAACATTTATTTGCCATCAGACGCGTGAGGCAAAGGCACAGCCATGAAAAGAGAAGACCGTGATTATGGAAGTACCGTCCTGCTCAGGCCCCAGCGGGGCATGTGGCACCCGGGGGCTGTCGCTGGTGGTCCCCAGCCCGCAGCACAGCGGCTCCCCTATCTTGTCTTATCTTATCAGCCGCCGGGGCTTACGCAACGGCGGCGGGCGCGGGTGGGAGCGGGCAGGGAGGGGACACCGCGCTCCGGGAGAATCCCCACAGCCAAACCCCCACGGGGAGCAGCGCTGCCGCCAGAAAGGCTTTTCCCATCCCCTTGAGGAGCGTTTGGAGGCGCCGGGATCACGGGCGGCTGTTTCCACTGAAAAGGGCAAGCTCTAATCCCCAGCCAGCCGGGCAGGAGCCCCGCTCTGGCTCGGAGTAACTCCGAACTTCACCCACGTTCCCCGTCTCGCTCCCCATCTCCCCTGGCGCTCCCGAACCTGGCGGCAGCAGCAGGGCTGGGAGCAGCTCGCTCTCTGCTTTAAGATCTGGGAGAGCTCTTTCAGACTTCGGGATGAAGAAGGAGCCCCGTAGGTGTCAGGCGGGTCCGGCGGTGCTGCGGCCAGGCAGCGGCGTGAGGGCAGCACCGCCGGACCCTCGGGCCGCCTCCCCAGGCATCGAGAGGCGCCCGGCCGGCCGGCACCCACCTGTAGGACACCTGCTTCCTGAAGGTGAGGCTGCGCAGCTTCTCCTCCAGCGACTCGTCCGCCGCCGACAGCCCCTGCTCCTCCGGGATCCCGGCGGCGCCCGCCGCCTCCCCGCCGCCCTCGGCGCCCCGGCAGCCGCCGCCGCCGCCCGCCGCCCCCGTCTCGTCCCCGCCGGCCGCGGGGGGGTTCATTGCGCCGGGGCAGCGGGGCCGAGCAGCAGCAGGAGGAGGCGGGGGCAGGGGAGGCCCGGCCGGCGGCTGCAGGCGCTGGGGGGCGGCCGGGGCGCCGCAGCTCCCGGGGCCGCGGGGCGCGCTGCGAGCCGCGGCGACTGCAAATGGCAGCGCGACCGCGCAGCATCCATCGGCGGCCGCACTGCAGCGGGGCATTGTGGGAAACTCCTGCCCGGCCACGCCCCCGCCACGCCCCGCCCGCCGCCGGCCAATGGCAGCGCCGAGCCCCCGCCGCGCCCCCGCGGCCGCGCCCCACCGCGCCACGCCCCGCGGCCGCGCCCCGCCACACGCACCGAGAACACATTCCCGAGAGAACAACTTCCCATCACACCGAGAACACGTTCCGAGAGAGCATCTTCCCGTCATACTGCGAACACCTTCCCAGTGAACACCTTCCCGAGAGAGCACAGGAGCCCCGGGGCACCCAGCGCTGCCCTCGTCCGCCAATCGCTTCCAATTTGCTCCCCCTGTGATCTCAGTTTGGTGCGCTGAGTCTCAAAGCGCCAGGGGCAGAGACATCTGACGAGCATCACGGTGCCTTTCCATAAAGTTAGTTGTACTCCCACCTTATCCTTTTCTTCATTAGGGGACACTAAGGAAAACTTCAGAGGGAAGTGTCAGCGTGTTTCAGCACAAGAGGTGACAGTGACAATAAGATTGAAAAGTACAGAAAAGGTTGAGATCTGCTGCTATACAGAAATTATTGCAGGAATTGTTGCAGGTCTGCAGTTACACAGAAATTATTGTAGGAATTGCGCACAGACAGTGCTTTGCTTTCTGTATGCAAAAGTTCACTGTGGTAATGAAATCCAAAATAGAAAGACATTTAAAAAAAAAATAAAAAAAGCAGCATGAACAATTACGCTCTACAGAGAAGGCAAACCCTGCAGGAAGAGATTTCAGTAACTCCTGTGCTCCACAGATGGCTCCCCTAAGCAGCCTTGCCTCTTCTGGGTGAGCCCTGTGCCAATCAGGTTCGTGACAGTCAAGAGATTTGTTACACCTGATCCTCACTCCTTTCCAATTCCATTCCCAGATTGCATTTAATTACTAGTGAAGCATGTAAAGTATAATTAAGCAATGTAAAACCCTTGCTTATTAGAAGCAAAACTAGAGTTCTTATGCAGGACTGTAAAAGGAAGGTCTGGATCCTCCTCTGAGCTGTGTGCAGAGAGATCTCCAAACCAGCATGGAGCTCCACTGGAACCATTGGTCCTTTTCCATTGAGAGCTGGAAAGTCTCTGGTTGAACCTCCAGGGAAATCAGCAGTGAATATTCCTTGTGAAAGCATTCAAGTTAAGACTATGTAACAAATATTTTTTGCAGAACTAAACTAAACCATCTTGAGTTGGAGCTGTCAAAGAGCAGTTCAGAGTGAGCCCAAAAGTCATCTTTGAGGATGGGGAGTGGCACCATAGGTCCCTCTCTTATCAGTGCTATTTAGAGGTTTTGTCATTGGTGAAAATTGTGTGGCCTGTTGCTATGAGAAGATGCCAATGACATGTGCTAAAAAACCTGTAACTGCAAATTAATTTTGCACTGGGAGAGCAGAACACTGTGCATCATCTCACAGCTTTATTCTCTCAGCCTCTGGCCCACATGAGAACAGCTCTGTCACCAGCTCTGTGCCCCAGCTCCACCTCCCCCAGAGCATCTGGAGCGCAGCCTAACAACCCATCAGGGTTTCCTACCCCCTCCCCAGTGAACACCCATGCCACTGAGCCACCTCCTCCTCCAGCACAAGCTCTCCTGCAGCTCCTGCTTGTCAATAACCCTTCTTTTACCCACATGACCAAATTTACACCCTGCTCTGGGATCACCTATTTTTCCTCTGACTGCTGCAATTTGCATGACTCATTTGCAACATGAAGAGCTAAATTGACTTCCTTTGCCTTTTTTTTTTCTGAATATGAGCAATTATGAGAGAGTCTGAGGCTCGTGAAGGAAAGCCCTGCTTAGCTATTACACCTGTGGTGGGGCTGTCAATCCCTGTGGGTACAGGAAGGCAGCAACAGTGGAAACTTTGTGGGAGTATCACGTTTGCTCCAAGGCGTGGCTGCAGACACACCACCGGGCCAGGAGGGAAAGCATGAGCACCAAAATAGATTTTTAGCAGGTTTTGCCAGTATCTGGGATTATCATGCAAACAAAAAATCCGAACTCCCAGGTCTGGGTTAAGTGCTGTCAGGTTAAATGGAGCACCTCACCCCACTCTGTGGTGCCTGCCCTGATTGTCTGGGAGAGCTGACAAGGTTCAGCAGGTGGGGAGCTTTTTTTCCTGGGTGGGAACTTCTCACCACACTGCATGCCATGAACAGCAGGGTGGATGGTGGAAATGATGCAGGAGCTGCAGCGAAAGGAGGGATTTCAGCCTTCTGGAGTAAAGCCAAGGGAAGGTTTATTCCATTACTCACATGCCTGTAAAATCCCATTTTGAACACTCCAGTGTGCACAGACTGTGTGCACTGTGGTAAGTTTTATTGCAGAGGGAGGGACTGAAAATTCTTTTTCTAATAGAAAAGAGATGGATATACGTAAAAGGAGATTGGGGAGGAAAAGGATGAGGCAACCTTACTTGTTCAGTGTGCCAGGCTAGCCAGTGAGAAGTCAGTCTGCTTTAAATGCTCCATATTCCTTAAATTCACACAAAATTCATCCCCAGGTCAGCCTCCAACATTCAACTTTCAGGAAAAAAAATACAAAACAATACAAAAAATATAAAACACTTTCAGGGAAAAAAATACAAAATATAAAAATATATTTATACACATAGACATGTGTATGCATGTATCTGCATCTCCTCAAATTGTAAATATTTTTTTTAATGTGACATAAATGGCCAGCTTCCTTTTCCAGATCCACTGTTGATAGATTGGATCCACCCACAGCATCATTTCCTTTTGGACATTTAAAGGTCTAGTGGAGCGCTGCTGATCCATTGGGAAACTGAGGGATGCTGAGGCTCAGCAAGGAGGGACCCACCTCAGCTGAGCAGATCAAACACAGATTTTTATCAAAAAGGTTTTAAAAAGAGGGCTAACCAGACCCTAAGCATTGCTTTAGACAGAGAAAATGAGACAATCCAACAGTCATGAACTTAGTCTTATCTTCCCTCAGCTGTGCCACAATAAAGACAGGGGCCAGAACTTTTAATTTCCTTCTTACTGGAGAGATAAAAATTAGTAATTTTATAGCAATGTATAGAACTTGTGCAAATAGAGTGTAAGACCAATTCAATAATGAAAACATAACCATTTGAAGCCCACAGGGAGACAACACCAAGAAAATCAGAAATCAAATAAATCACTTTGACTTTTTGAGGCACAAGCTCATTATTATTATTCATAAGAAAGGAAATATGCTTTTGTTTCCAGTTGCTATCTCCTTTGAATCACCTTGCTTTGCTTAATCTCGGTGTGATTTGCAGAGAGGAGGAAGCTACCACTGGCTTTGCAGACCAGGAATCTGAAGCATGGAATAAACAGGGCAAGCCAAATTCACCAGCATGCCACAAGCATGAGGCCCATGGTTCTAAAAAAATCCTAAAGCAAACAAATCAGGAAAGGAAGCATCAGGAATGAATCTTCCATGAAATACCTTCAAGGGGGGTGAAGTCTGTGCTGCTGTAACACAGGTACAAACAATAGATAACAGCACAAGGAGAACAATTTCTACCCAAGCATGTCATGAGAGGCATCACAAGCTGCATTTGGACATCCTCCCTCCTGTCCTGCAAAAAAAAGGAGTATCAAAATCCCAGCCTTGGATTCTAACAGCAAGATGCTTTTCTAAGAACAGCCTGTCCTGGATGCTGATAAGCAGGGAGGCTGACAGCTCATCACACAGAGTTTCCCCATTGTGTGGGGGGTTCTTTTTCAGTCACAGGCTCCCTGCAGCATCACCTGCTGTGTGATGCTTCAAGGGTCACATGGAGATTGAGGGGATTCTTAACTGATGGCTAATCACAGGCCTGTGCTTTGTTTGCTTGGAGGAACTGAGCTCAGCTAAAGCTAAGCTGAGGGTAACTTTCCCAATCAGCCACAGTCTAATGATTTTCCTCTAAAAATGCTATATATGTCTTGATGCTGCAAACAAGTGCCCTGGATCAATAGTCCTGGCAAGTGAAACTGCCTCTTTGGAAAGCAAGAGGCACTCAGGGTAGATCCTTGGAGAAGAGCTTCCTTCTTTTTTTCTTCCCTCACTGCCAATTTCTTTTGCTACTTTAACCTCTTTAGCACCAAATCAAAGCATTTCTGAAAACCCACATCGGCCAGAAATTTAGTGCAGGCCACAGTGTTCCAATTTCCACGGTATGCTGCCTTCCCCAAACTCTAGAGCAGCTTTCTCTAAGAGGCCTTGGGAAGGATGCACCAAAGCCATCTCTCTCGCTCCCATTTTCAGTTAAACTGGAACTATTCCTTCCATGGCTAATATTTTCTGTGAAAGATAAATTCTTGGTTGCTGTTCTAGGGATGTATGGTACTCATCTATGAGGTCTCCCTCCCAGTAGAAAACTGGCATAAAACAAATTAATGTGTATCCATGATGCCAGCTCTGCGCAGGGTAATTTTCACATTGGCACTAGGTCATCCATGGTCCAGTTTCCTGGACGACCAACTGTTGTGGTGTTGTGGGTCTCCAGGATGAGGTGAGAGATGAGAATCTGACTCCAAGTTCTCAGAAGGATTATATTAATTATATTATATTATATTATATTATATTTTACTAAACTATAGAGAAAAGAATTAATCAGAAGGCTAGACAAAAATGATAATAAAAACCCACAACTGACCAGAGAGTCGACACAGCAGGACTGGGATTGGTCATTAAGTTAAAACAATTCACATGGAACCAATCCAAGATCCACCTGTTGGTAAGCAACCTCCAAACCACACTCCAAGCAATCAGATAATTGTTGTTTACATTTCTTTTCTGAGGCTTCTCAGCTTCTCAGGAGAAAAATCCTGGCGAAGGGGCTTTTCATAAAATATCATGGCAGCAACCAGCAAAGCCACAGAGTCCCCAGACTGAAACAATCAGGCATTTCCTTTTCCATGTCTACCAAAGCAGCAGAGGTCAGCTGTGTGCCCTGGCTGGATGCTGGGTTTGGCTGCAGGGTGTCATGCTGGGTGCTCACACAGGCAGAACAAATTCCAAATTGCTGCAGAAAGCTCCCAAATTATCTCAGGGGGGAGGCAGGCTAAGGAAAGGAGCTGAGGCCAGCAGAAGAACCCATCCCAAAAAGCCAAAGCAAAAAGTGCTATTTAAGAGTTCACTCCAGTTTGAACAAGCCCAGAGCAGGGAAAGGCCTCACCTTCCCTGTTTGGGCTGTTTGCCCACCCAGATGAGCCCCAGCCAGCCCTGCCACTCCAGGTGACAGCTCCTCAGTGTCCCTGACTGAAGCAATGCCCCCTTGGCATCAGCCCTAATGGGGCTGTAGCACAGTGCTGCACTGAGTGTCATTATCACTGTTAAATGCTGCTGGCCCTGATTTCCACTCATTACTGAGATATAATTCTCTGCCAACCTCAAAAAGGGAAGGGTAAAACTTCAGTAAAACCCCATGTTCTTCCTTTTCTATCACTAAATTACCAGTTAATCAATGGACACATTGCACACGCTGGCACACCTGGGAAAGTCAAGGGCCCAGATTTTTTCCAGTCATCAGGAAATCAAACAAGTAGCAATTGCTTTTTTTCTACAGAAAATATTTATTTGCAAGAAATGAAAAGCATAACATACTTCACTACATACATATTTAGGCTAAAAAAGCAGGTAGTCTGTTCTCTCACAGAATCAGGCAGATGATTTAAAAAAGGAAAAACAGCAATTTATTTCCACCCAATGGACATGTTTGCAGTGTGAACAATCAGGTGGGACTGTATCCAGATGACAGCACTTGTACAAAAATAGAAAGGTCACTGAACACAGACACAGAGTTAAATAGACACGGCAAGAGAATAGAGATATCTGCAGTCAGAAGAGGCCCCAGTGAAGCTTACTGAGGAGTTTTGAGGGAGGAGTGGCGTGCTTTGCACTGGTATCACTGTCCTTGTCATCTTAGACAGTTTTAAATGTTTGCACAAACCTATTCTGCACCCACATGCACAGAGGGAAAGGCAAACACCAGCTGAAGTGCCTTAGGGGTGTCACAGCAGTGACTGCTCTGCACGGCCCAAGGCAATGGAATTGGCCATGGATACTTCTCCTCAAGAGAGCACCAGCAGGTAATTTACCCTTGGAAGGCCTAGTGAATCTGAGGGAAACTGGGATGTACTTGCAGCACCCTCTGAGAGGGAACTGGATCTCACTGTGCCTGAGGGTGGTTAGGGCATCAGTGCTCCCAGGGGCCACCTTTTAAGGCAACTTACACCACTTAAAAAAGAAAATAATAATAAAAAAAGCATTCAAAGCCATAATTCTGCAGACGAGAAATGATACCAGAATACAAAATAATTAGTTTTTTGTACCAAGCCAGAACTGGTCTCTAGAAAGGCCAGACAATCTAGGCACACACACAAAATGACACAGTGCAACAACATTCAGTCAACAATTAATCACAGGACAGTCTTCAGAGCAATTCACACAACAGTTTTACAAGTGCTCAGTGATGTGGAATGTGAACAGGTTTCAGAGAGAAATGCCTGGACTTTCTGCTGCACCAAGCCCAAAGTGCCCTGTGTGATCAGGCAGATGCCTTTATTTAGCAACACTTACTACAAGAAGAAAACTCAAAACTCTGTGGTTTTGATACCTTTTGATATTCACCATGTACATGTGCACAGATGCACACACACACACTCATTCTAACTGTACAGATGAAGAAAGCAAGATGCCATTATAACAGCACCACTAATTAAAGTCTGTTATGGTAAAGTCAGATAAGAGTCAGCAGAGTTCTGTTTTACAAAATTCAGTACCTGCCTCTGCTTCTCCCTCTCCCTCTTCCACTCCCTTCATTATGGACTGCTAAGGCTCAGAAAGATTTTCACCTGCTGTTTAAAGTGGAATATAACATAAAAGGTCAGGTATGCATAAACAGGACTGCACAGCATTAAAGAGCAAGGGGAACAGGAGTGAACCTAAACCTAGCAGGGAACTAATGAAAGAGACTATCCCTGCTGATTTAGGCTATTACTGCTGATTTATGGAATCAAGAACTAGAAGGCTTCCCTGTGATGCAAGGAGTCCCTTCACCTGCCTTTTCTTTCACCCTCTCTGTAAGACAAGTCTACAAATCCAGCTATCCAGCTTTCCCATGTTCTGTTCTCACCTCTTTAGTTGCAGCTCTTGGAGGAAGAATCTAGAGATTGGTTGTAGGGCAGATAAGAGACTACTGCTAATAAAGAATATCCAAACTCCATTCAGCATCAGATCCAAACAGTATCACAAATGAGTTTCCTGCATGATGAACTTTTTTCTACATAGGAATTTGATTCATATATATATATATATATATACACACACACACCATGGTAAAGCAGAAAAAGACCTGACATAAAAATGAGAAAACCAAATTGCAATTTGCCTCTCAATCCTGGAGTCTCCAATGGATGCTGATCACCTAAGCAATGCAGTATTAATCAGGATTAACCTTCAACAAATTCTCTGAATGCCCAATGTCACTTTATTGGCCATGAGAAAGCTACAAGATGAACTGAATCCTTACATTTTCTCTGTAAAGAAGACCTTACTTAACACATACCTCAGTTCATTCCCCTTTGCAACCCCCAAAGTTGCCAAACCGTAATGCTAGAGAGTGCAAAGCAGCAACACATCACAGCACTACAGTGTTGTATAGGCTGGGACAACTTTAGTAGCTACGAAGCACTGACCTATCATTTCACCTTCAGAACACAAAATGTTCCCTTTTTAATTAGTGACTGGAGAAAGAAATATTTTAGTCACCAGGAGTATAAAAATACTCTGTATTCCTCTGTTCTGAGCTGCGTGGGTTTTGAACAATGGCCTCTTGGCATTAGCTAGAATCTAGAGCCCAAATACTCAGTGGAAATCCCTCCCAACGTAGCAATTAGCATCATTCACTCACTTGACCTACATTCTAAAAGTGTCTAGACAGAATTCACCACTGATAGCTTGGAGGGATGGGAGTGGAGAGGTGGGTTGGTTTCTTTAGCAGGAATAAAAAAAGGTTTTAGATTAATTTTTGGTCTGTTAGAAGAATCAAGAGCACACTAAGATACACTGTGACACAGAGAGATGTGGAGGAAGAGGTCCCCTGTCAGTATAAATCACACCTGCAGCCTCCAAGAGCAGTGTGAACACCATGCTGGTTGTATCAGCTGGGATCTGGCCTAAGAACCTCAGCCTAATCCATCAGTCTGTGCTGCTGAAAAATATTGAGCGGTACAGAAGAAATGAAAGAAGTGCAGCAAAGAACTATAAATAGCCTGGGGGGAAAAGAACTGAACACTATCTACACCCCAGTAACAAGGTTAGAAACGTCACATGCCCTGTGATTCAGACTTTTAAAATATACATATATATAAAATAATGCCCTATATTCCTTCATAGCTTATCTCCCTAGAAGCAAAGACCCAGCAGATCTAAACATGCTCTAAAGCTACAGGCCAAAAGGTAAGTTTACTACTGTGTATAAAATTGAGCTGGTGAGTAACTTAACCTTACAGCTGAGGACTCTTTATCATTTAAGTCCTCTGCTGGAAATGGAAATTATGTAGCACACAAGGCCTTGCTTACCCTGTCCAGACACACACCTATGATTCCACAGCACCAGGTAACTGATCAGCAGAAAAAGCACACTGGCTGAAGGCTAAGGCCTCAAGTAATAGAGCTGAACTGACTAAAAGCACTTACTGGCATCCTCCCTGAATATACCTCACTGCTCCTGTGCCCCTAACCCAGAGCACAGAAGCTTCCTCTCCACGTGGGCTGCAGTGCATCAGCATTCCCACCCCTGCATGCTGAGGCTGGCAGGGCAATGGCACCTTGTCCTGCCTCTCCTGCCCCCTGCTAGGCACACAACAGGGGCACAAACCCCCTCTGGAGGTCGTGGGTCCTTGCCGCACCACAGCCTCTGAGTAGGTGATGGCAGGGGATTCCTGGACCCTTGGCAGAGAAACCTGTTCCTTTAAGGCCCCTGAAGAAAAATGATCACAAAGATAGCAAAGTGAAGCAAAGCTTTTCCTTATTCTAAAGTAACATGTAATACAATAAATCCTCAAGCAATGCGTGTGCTAGGTCAAGAGATTCCCTAAAAAAAAGAGTACCTAAAAAATAACTTAAAGGAGTACACAAATTAAAATTATAGTAATAGATTATCAAATACTTACAAGAAATCAGAATGGCCAAACTGGCTTGGATGGATTAGTTCAGAGGCCTGACCCAGATCATGGCCAGTTTCAAATGCTCAGGATGAAAACATGATTGACTATCTTCCAACCAGATTTGAACCAGTATGCCCAAATTAAACAAACAAACAAAAAAAAAAGGGCAAAGTTTTAATGGTGGCCAGTGCAGTAGGCTTCAGAGAGGAGGAGCTATTCTGGTTGTGCAAAATCATCTATCCTTCAAGAGCTGAGAAATTATTCCACTTAGGTTTTCACACAGAGGAGTCACCAGCTGTATCTGGAATGGGAGGTGATCCATTTAGCTGGCAATGGGCAGGAGCTCAGGCTGACACTGCAAACTGCAGGGTTGCAAAGTGGTGTTGGCTTCACACCCTGGGGAATATTCAACCACTTGGTTGCCCTCAAAGGCAGCAAACCAAGGGCACTCTGGGGAAAAAAAATAAGGAATTTTCTAAACTATGACCTTGGCCACTTATGCTGACCAGTTGGGGTCAATCCCAGCTCTCTCCTGCCACTTTGCTGACCTCAAGTGGCTGAGCAATGCAGCCACCCCTTGTGGCACTCACAAGTGACCACTGTCTTAAAACCATAAAAAAAAAAAAACACCAAAAAAAACCCCACAAAAGTTGTTAATGGATGCTGGAATGATGCAGAGAATGCAGCAGGATCACTGTGAAGGGAAACAGACTTTCTGGTGGAGGCTGACCCATGCCAAGATGGGAACACTTGCAAAGCAGACTACAACAGCATTTCTCCTCTCATTGTCACCTCAGGTGAAACAATAAGGCACTTGGGTAGAAGAATAGGGAATTACCTAGAAGAGCAAATCTGCACACCAGAACAAGCCCATGGAGTCAGACACTTGTTTCACTGTCACTGAGGTGAAACACCCTCTTAAAATGGCACAGGGAGGACTGATCCACAGTCCCCTCCAATCCACCAAATCCCTTCCATTCATTTCACTCAATTTTGAGTCAGGCCTGAGGGTGGCAAATAGGATGCTGAAGGAAGAAAGTCTAAGGAGAACGAAGAACAAGAAAGGAGCTGGTGCGACAGCTGCTGTAATAAAATACAAATTCAATATTTTACAAAATAGAATAGTTGCAAGAAATATCTACTGTACACAGTAAAAAATTATTTGTAAGGCTAGGTTAGTTTTTCCCTTATTTATCATTAGGAAAAAAATAAAATAATAAAGAGCTTCAAATTACTTTTTTTTTTTTTAATTGACTTCTTCTGGTAAACTGTTAAGTAGCTCTGCTAGCCTGCTGAATTAGGGATTTTCACATTAGATCCATCCTCAATGGAGCATGAGTGCCCTTCTGCAGGAGCCAGATAAAACCCTGCTCAAATTCTGGACTGAGTTCAACAATGCCCCTGCAAGGACAAAATGCAAGGAGCACAGCTCAGGCAAAGGCATGACCAGGGTACTGAGAGACAGAGAGGGCACATGAAGAACATCATAGGACAAGAAGGAACAAGCATGGAGAAGAGGACTGGACCAGGATCAGACCTGAATGCTGCTCTTGGCTTTCTCCTGAGCTTGGGCCAGTCACTTCACCCCCTCACGTGCTCATCTCATTCCTCTTTTGACAGGTCTCCTGCCCATGTAATCAGCTCCTCAGATCAGAGGCTGCCTTGGCAAACAACACTTAATACAGGATCCACCACTCTAGGCATGGGCTGGCCTATCTGCACCCAAAGCATTTGGTCTCAGACCACACCTCCGGAAAAGCAGGTAAGAGGAAAACAAGACACCTGGCTTTATTTTAGGGCAATTCAAGCTTAAGGGGAGGAAATGGGCATTCAGTGATATTTGTCCAATTTCAGGGTTTGCCCAGATCACTTGAAGGACTAGCAAACCTCAGGTCTCTTCATTGCAACTACCTGAACAGAATGTTTCAAAGCCAATAAATACTATTTACAACAGTAACAGGAAGATGGCAAGGAAAGGAAAACACAAGACAATCTGAGACCGGGTCTACACAAGAATTTTCATCAACCAGCTAGAAGCCAATAAATTAAATCCATACACTCCTCTCAGGAGGCACTTCTGGTTTAAGCCTTACATTGATTCAGTTTGTTGGGAAGGAACTGACTTAAGCTAAATAGATTAGCCTCAAGCAGACTAAAGGGCATCCATCTAAACTACTGCATAAACGTAACAAAACCTGCTTTCTAAACAGATTCAGTTAAACTAGTGTAATTCTCCCACACAGTGTGTGGTAAGACAGTGACTGATCTTTGCTTAATTTCTCAAGGGTGGAAGCAGGGAAGCCCACCAGGACTGCATTCAATGCACAGAGAAGCCTACCCTGCTAAGTGATGAAGAGACTGGAGGGGAGAAGGGAAAGAGCATGGGGAGGACAATCCAGCAGCATCATGGACCAGCCCTCTCCTGCCTGTGCTGTGAGCTCAGCAGTGTCAGGGCCCTTTCTTGTCCCCTCAGCAGCAGGCTGCACATGTGCTTCTCTATCCCCCAAAAGGCTCCAGGGCTGCAGACCAGCAGGCCCAGAGCTGTGGTGAAACTCTAAGCACCATCATGCTGCATCTCCTCTCTCTCTCCATTACCTTCTCCCAAGAAAACCATCCCGCACATGCTCCCATTGGTTTTGCACAATTCACCCTTCTCCAGAATGTCTTTGTGCTCAGATCAGGCTGTGTGCATGCACAGGCACACACAGCCACTGGCACACTGCTGGCATCATCTGCCATCATAATTCAGTGCTGCCCTTGCAGTGTTAGACAGGAAAGGGACAAAAGCAGAGACAGGGACTGTGTGCCACGTGAGGAAGGGAGTTACAGAGACAAGAGATCCCATCTGTAGTCACAGTCCCATCAGTCAATGCAGAAGTTGAACTCCCTCTCTTTTGTACTTTGGTTCACTGAGGATGACAAGTCAGGGGAACTTTGGTTGAAAATATGTGGGAAGGAGGGAAGTCAAGAAAAAAGGCCTTTTTTATTTTTAAGAGGTGGCATTGACTCTTCTGTCTATTTCAATTATCTTCAGTGTTTCATTTCCTTCTAGTTCCGAGTTGACTCTGTAGGGAACAAAAAACCAAAGGTTAATGCTAATAGTAAGTTTTTAAGTACATATCCTGCTTGATTTGGCTAATGCTAAAGATCCATTCAGTATTTACCAGCAAGGTATTGGTCAGTTAGCTGGGTCTGGTAACATACTGAATTATCCTAAAGTAGTCATCTCTTTGGTTCTAGGCAAGCAAAGGTGTAGCAGATGAAAGCATATATATTTAAACGAGTGACTCTCTTTCCAGAGGCCTGCAAAACTTACATTTATGCTAAAAAAAAAAAAAAAAAAGCAAACAAAATAAATCCCTTACATTTATGCTGAAAGTCAGGGAATTCAGTGTGAGAACTTAAGTAGTCAGATAATTGTACATGTCTGTCTCCTGAGACTGAGTCCTGCAAACTTTCAGCAGTAATGCTTCAGTAAAATCACTGCTGTGAGAAACTCCAGCTCTTCATGCCCTAACCTCATTGAAATTCCAGTGAATCACAACCTCACACTTCCATACAACTGCCAAAAGCTTATTCCTTTGGGAAGCACACAAGTAAGTGCTTTAAAGAAGGGGGTAGGCCCAACTAACAGGCTTACAGGGGTTAGGTTTCTGGCAGAAGTACCGAGTTTGGTAGCTGTATTACTACAGTTCTGATGCAACCACTTCTCCAGAGCAACAGTGACTTTGCCTACAGCTAAAGATAAAAGCCAAACTCTTCCTTCATGCTTCATGGTGCCCAGCACATGAAGTGTTAGTGCCAGCCTAACCTGTGTCCTTCAGGCATGAACAAGAGTGACACAGAACACCAGTGTGACAAGCAGCCTACCCTGCACTCACCTGTGCTGCTGCAGGCCCAGCAGCACTGATTTCTCTAGCCTGGTCTCGTTGGCTATTGTGAACTGCATGATTTCATCCTGCTGTGTCCCTGGCACAGCCTCCAGGGACAGTGCTGTGAACTTGGAGGTGTCTGTTTGTCGGTCACTGCGATCTGCGAAGGAGATCGCGCTGGATGGCTCCTCCAGCTGCTGAGGCTCTTCATAAATTAGGAGGCTCCTTGACCTCACTGCATACAAAGACAGAAGGCAAAATGAGATGAGCAACAGACAGCTCAGGAACAATCCTGGTCATTTCAGGAAATGGAAACTGTTAGGGCAGAGCCAAAGCTGCAAAGGCCTTTTCATAGTGATTAACTGGGGCAATTTGAGAGCTAAAGAAAGAAACTATATGAATGGTCTAGGTAGGGGTCCAAAAGCCCTAAATTATTAAAAAAACAAGAACAAAATTAATAACTTTGATAATATATTGTTTCATTATGGTTATGTAATACTAACAGTTTCCCATTCAGTCCTTGGACTCTTTGGTGACACTGGCAAAGAAAACAGCCACTGAAATAATTTGTGCATTTTAACAGTATGAACATCTGCTACCCTGTAGAAACCCTGCTACTCTTCACAGACAACTAACTTTAGTTCTGCAAACAGAGGCAAAAAAGTCTTTAAACAGAAGTACCAAGCAGGCTAGTGGGGAAAAAATTTTGCCCATTTTTATGAAGTCTGCTGCCATCAGCATCAGACAAGCTATCCTTCTTAGAAAAACACAGGTATACATTAAAAAATGGCCATTTAAGGAGCAGAAATGCAAGAGGTGCTTGAGAAGGGGGTGGGAATGGGTGTGGAAAACAAGTGCTTAAGTACAACCAAGCAAAGAGCAAGACTGGAGTATCTGTCACTTACCAATGGAATCTGTGTAGGACTCTGGTGAGGAATGCTGCCTGGGCAACACCATCTTTGTAGCAGAAGGATATGGCCCGTAGCTCTGAGAGAAGCTGCCAAAAACTACTGCAAAGCACAGCACCACCATCTGGCAAAGGGAGGAGGCAGGAGAGGTGAGTGCACCTGACCCACATGCACACAGGAGAACTGACACTTTATCAAAACAAACCATTTGGGGCCTTCCTCACCACTGCACACCTAGTAAAGGCACCTACACAATGACAATTCAGTGCTTCAAATGGCACATCTCAATGCTGGGGTTGGTTTTCAATGTCTGCACCATTCTGACCAGCTGCCTTTTTTACTCACAAAGTTGAAATGCAGATAAAGCTGCCATGTGTGCTTTACAGGCACTTCTGAGGATTTCCAAAGTTATTTCTGCTGCTGGCCCCAGTTTTGCTTCCAAGTGACAGTGAGGCTAGATTGGGAGAACAGCTCATGCCTTGTAAATGATTTCCATCAATTTACAGCACTTTTGGTATAAAGGGAACTTGATAGCTGAGTGTAAAGAGGGAAAAGCAAATGTTTCATTCTACTCATTTTCTTATCTTGACTACTACTACTGAAATAGGACAGAGGTAGATTTACAGCCTCAGTCATATTTTGATTTGGTTGAGCAAGTTTATTTTTATTAGTATCAAAAGTACGAGCCTCAAAGGTCACCCTCATTTTCATTTTACAACCCTAGACACCATTTCCACCTTATAATACTGCAGGAAATAATAAAGTGGGACCCTTGGAAAAACATCGCTCCTTCTTTCACCACTGCAGCACCCAACCAAAATCACAGGCCCAGTCTCCTCCAGAACTCAGTACCCTCCCACAACCATTAATCTCCATCAGTCACGAGTCTCACCTCCCTCAAAATTGTTAAATCATTAAAAGGAGCTCCCTAAGCTGCAAATTTGCCATGGAGAGGCTTTGCAGAACAAGAGATGTGCCTTGAAAGGGATCCTCCTTCCCTCAGAATCCCCAGCCTTAGGAATACTCACCATAAGACAGGTCCCTGTTTGTGTGCTAGCTGCCTTACATGAGCGGGACACTTTGCCAGCAACCATGGCTTGGAGTCTCTGCAGCTGCTGCAGAAGAGTTCTGGAAGGCAAAGACAACAAACAAGCATCACACACACTGACCTGCTTGTTGGTTAAGTAGATTTTTGTTTCAAATTCCACACATGGCAATAACACAGCATTTAGGATAAGGTAGAGACAGTTAAAGTCTTCTTAAAATCACTAGCAAGGAATGTTTTGAATTTTACAAAGTTTTTACATATATTAGCACTGAAATGTTCAAGATTTTTTTCTTTTCCCTCAGCTTATGTCCCTGATCAATTACTTCTTTAGTACTTTCATAAGCTTTTATAAATAAAAATTGTATTTTCAGTGTTTCTATACAAAATGACACATTAACAACTGAAACTGCTCTGCATACAAGTCACCAGTTGCATATATAATGTCATGAATTCAGCTGGAGTTTTGCCATTATTTTTAAAGGTGCAAAATCAAGTTTATAACTGCTCAGTTAGTTTTCAAAACCTTCAACTTCTCTAGTTGGTAATCCAGTTGGTTATCAAAACCTCCCTTTCCCAAAATCTTGCTATTTAGTTGTTTAGAACACATGCTGGCTGACTTTTAAAGAGAAGAACTTAAAACCAGACATAGGCACAGACTTCACTTCTCACATTCACTTATTAAAAAAAAAACACTTTAATGCTATTTGTTAAATCCTGCAGAGTTGACAACAATTGCAGATGCTTCAAGTGGCTCCTCTGATTGTGTCTTTCAGAGGTCCCAGCCACAATGACAATCCTCTTGTGGCTGGATTCAACAGCCTCAGACCAGAAGAACCTTTCTGACTGTTTTTTGGGTTTTTTTACTTTTTCTGCTGTAGCATCAATTACTACAGTCAGAATACAAGTAATTCAAATGGGAAATGATCTCAAAGTATGACTGGTACAGAATTTTCACCTAAATCTTTTTAACCATCTATCAGTAACCCAAATGCCTGTCCTCAACACAAATACAGTATAATTTTGTATCAAGACGCTACATTTTCTGTTTGTTCCCAAATTTACTTTTCACTTCTCCTGTAAGTTTCACAATCTACTGTGGAGGATACCCCACAGAAACTCCAGACAGTTTTGGAGGCTGTTACGTCAAAAGCTAAAGCAAGAGGCAAGGTCAGGGTGTCAGAGAAAATAGAAAGAGTATTTTAAGACCAAACTGGCTAAAAGCTAATTGTAGGACAGACCCAGAGGTGCCTTCACAGCTCAATATACACTGGTCTGCCTATTTTCATGGATTTTTTTAATCATCAATGCTCACTGCTAATTAGGGTTTAATGAATTCAAGGACTTCAGGAATACATTCCGAAATGAGCACAAGGCATTCTCAAGCACAGATTTATCTGGGCCAGCAGATCCTTCTCAACTTGTTAAGAAAGGATATCTTGAATGCTCTTGAGAGCATGGCTTACTCTGCAACTCAGTATTTAAAAAAGAGAGCAATATGCCCAATGCAATCCTTTATTCAGTAATACAGAGACCACAGGCAAATTAAGAGATACAAACAGTGTCCACCACCTGAATGAGACCATCCCTAATTCCCTGCTCCCTCTGGCATCTCTCCCCAGTTCCTCCTGCCATCCACTGCATGGCACAGGGTTCACCAGAGCTGTGCACATCATTTCCTGGCACAGAACACCTTTCCTGCAGGATTCCCACCACGTGCCACCAGCTGGGTTAGACAGCAATGCCCTTCCAACCCTCAACTTTCTGTGCTATTTTGGAAGACTAAATCTTTCCCCAATTTCAGGCCTGACTCACTGGAGGAAGGAGCTCTCCTCCTCCTCAGCTTGGGGGCTGGCAGTAGCAGCAGCCTTGAAATGCTGATCGTTCCTGCCACTTTTTGTGGAGGCGTCAGTGAGAAAACAGCTAATGGCTGGTGAGGAAATCAACAGAGAGGAGGCAATTCTCCTCAGTTTGTTCATCTCTGCCTTTTCATGCTCAATTTAAAAAAACCTGTTGGGCAGAGTGGGCCCAGAGAGCTTATTACAAAACAGCCTCTTTGGAAAGTATAATTAGGAAGGTACTCTGAGGTCTTCTACAGACAGAGGAAGATTCATCCTCCACCTTATTTACCAAATTCCTTCACATAAAATGTCTTTCTTTCCCCAAACATTTATCTATTTGAGCAGAGCTACTGTTTCCTTCTCTACAGACAAGGACTCAGTGTTTGGAGCTGACAGGATACAGGTGCATTTGCAAACTGTGAGCAAGAACCGAGGCAAGAACAAGAAACAAGTTTGATCAGAGATGACACCAGTTTATCCTGCCACTGCCAAAAATGAGACACTCCTTGGTGTATTTATTCTCTGTTTGAATCTGGAATGGTGGAAGACTGGATTCTGAGGTCAAAAGGAGATTTTGATGCAAAAGCTTGTGACTGGACAGCTGCAAGGGTGATCTGGACCAGGAGAGGCAAAAGGAGCAGATCTCTGACGCTCCCTCTAAATACCAGCAGAAAGGCTACAAATGCTTTTAGTGGAATACACTGCCTAAGTCCTAACAGGTGAAAATGCAATGCCAAGACAGCATGCTAAGGGGGTTTGCACCCACAGGGATTATTTTCACTGTGTCTGACACGTTTCCCAGGGATATTCAATTAGAGGGTCAATTCTGTAGGAGGTGTGAGTGAGCTTTCACGCTTTTCCCTGCCAATGGAAGCACCTCAGAGGAAAGCTGTAAAGTGCCTGAAGACTCCTGCACTTCCTTCCACATGCTGCCAGCAAACTCAGTCTGCCAGTGATGTCTTGGTTTTGGTGCATATTCACAAATATTCATCTTCAGAAGAGGCCTTTTCACTACCAAAGTATGGAGCAAGTCAAGCCTTCCCTTCTGCTTCCAGTGATACTTTAATTAAGGAGAGAAAACTTGTCACTACAGAACCACCTGGGAGACTTCCTCAAGTCAGTATTTCTCTTTAAAATCCAACATTGATGCAAACAAACAAAAAAACAACCAAATAACATCTTCTAGGGGACACCAAACACTTTATCATAATCAAAAAATTTTAAAGGATGATTTCCATTGTGTGAGGAACAAAACCCAACTCTGATAAGGAGAGAGAAAAAATATTCTGTCTTTTAATTCTATAGAGACTCCTTCTCTGCCTGCCCCATTTGTAGCAATGGGGACAAATCCCAAAGTGAGGTTTTAACTAAAAGACCACTTAAATCCACAATCTTCCCTCATTTGAATTACAAAGAAAATCTCTACAATTTTTTTCATAAAAGATGTTTCAGCATAAAAACCTAGGAAGTAAGTAAGTAAGGAGTTACTGCAGGGCTGCCAAGCTTTGTCAACTATTGTAATGGTGGCCTGAAATTACGTGCAAGAGATCTCATTGCAGCTTAAACCTACATCCTTTACTCCTTGAAAACAATTTGCTAAAATGACTTTATCAGTCTCAAATGAATAAACAACTGATCAAATCAGTGAAGTCTGGCAGCTTTGGTGCTGATAAACCTTTGGTGGATCAGACTGATGTGCAACTTGATCTTTAGGTGACTGGGAGTTGAAGAAATGGAAGAATATCCTATTTTTATTTACAAGGCATTGCCTTTAAGGTGCTTGTTAGTGCAGATCAGCACAGCTGGCTGCTGTTACTCCATGGGAGCAACTCTGGCATCCACCTGCATTCACTGTCCATGGGTGACACTCTCATCCACACATGCACTGGTCTATCATTTCTCCAGGAAAAGAGATCATCAAGATACTTACAAATACAGAATCAACAAAAGTGAGAAGCAAAAGCAATTCTCAACACATGACACCCAGAACCAGATGTTTCAAAATTGTCTTTAAGCCCAAAGAGGGCTCCCAGGTAGACAACACTGGTGTCAGAGAATGTTTGCAACCATCTGGATCACTGGCAGTTTCTGCCTTTGGTCTCAGTGCCAAAATGTGAGTGGGTCAAGACTTCTTGGTGACTGGGACAACTTAGTTCAACACCCAACACCAGCTTCTTCTCCCACCCTTTGCTTTCTGAGAGAGCTTAGATGCTACTCAAACCAATAGCTCACTTGTGGCAATAAGACAAAACAGGTAAGCATGGAATAATGGGCTTCCATAGTTTTGAGAAAACTGCCTAGGAAGGAACTTGGATGAGTTTCTTTTAAGGGATTGAGTCACACAAATGAGGAGAGGTAACATATGCTAGTGTTCTAATACTAAAGCTGACAAAAATGCTGCACTCACCCACTCAGAGTAATGAGAATTAAAAACTCTGGCATCTTGGTCCCCAGCCTCCTGCCTTGTCTTTTAAGATGTGTGAATGCCAAGGGAGATGCTCCTGGATGCAATTTTTTTGACCACACCTGCACCTTTGACATTACATCTTCTCAAACCCAGATTTTCAGGCTAAGGCTGGCTTTCAAGGAAGAATCTTCTAATTTTTTTCATGTTACTGAAGGAAAATTTTTATTGAGAAAAAAATTCTCGTATTTCCATGGTTTGGAGCCAGATTTTGAAATGCAAGCAGGGTTTCCCTTAAGTCTTAGGTATGTATCTATGCAAATGTTTTCTATATATAGATTAACATACTCTTAAAATCTGATTGCACATACTGAAAGGAAACTGCTGTTCAATAGTTGTATGTTTTGGAAATTGCTCTTCAGTTCCTCTCAATCCAGCTAGACTACACAAACATGATAGTGACTGACAGTAACACATGTTCATTAACTTCTAGGTAAGCAACTGTAGCCCAACTTTTCAACAAGGTAAAAATCCAACTTTGTCTACATCTACAGTTGAAAGCATCATTTTAACACATAATCTTATTTTTCTGTTATCTTTCTTCCCCTCTTCCAGTCTTTCACAATGGGAGAAGAGCTTTGATCTAATTTTAGATAATATGTTCAGTAATGTCTTCATTTTTTACTGAAATGAATACTCAAAATTACAGCTAAAGTCAACTAGGGCTCTGCTTCTGGCATTTTAAATGAGATACATGTGTGCCTAACTGAGCTAGGTGCTTTGAGAAATAAAGCCCTAAACATATAAAATTGGATATCTGACACACCAAACTGACACTAAATAATTTTGACCACCACTGCTCCAAATAGATTCCTTAGATTCCTGACTGTTTGTAGGAGATGAAAGTTCCAGCTATAGGATGCTGTGAAGACAAGTTCTGAAACATGTGAACAGATTCTGGATGTCATGCCAAGGCTCTGTGCAAATACCTATGAGGAAATGAGACATTTTGAATTCACCGTAGGATGTGGATAATGTACATTAAACCAGGGACTGGAACCATTCTCTGCATGAGATAGTTGCACAATTATACAGTAAAGAGGAAAAGTGGCTTTTTGGAGTTAAGGTGAAAAACTCTATAAGATGATATGTTACAAAACTGAGGTTTGATGAAAGCAGGCACTTTAACAAATTTCTCAGCACTTCACACATAAGCCTTAGCAGATTTTAGACACAGTTGATATCTAAATAGCCAAAACAGCATTGCCATGAGTTACAAGAATTTCAGTGCAGAAGGATGAACATCTGCTTCTCTGCATGAGATTACAGATCAATATCAATGCTATTGCAGAGGGAAGGAAACAATGCAACTCATCCCACATGGGGAAAGCATGAAGGATTTGGAGATCATACCGCTTGCCTAAAACTTTTTAGAGCATTTAGCATGCAAGAATTAAGATAAATAATAGGTAAGATGCCAAAGGTCCTTTCTGAAAGGATGGACAACAAAGCTTGAGTGAATCCTCAATAGCTTAGAGATGAAAACAGCTGGCCAAATTTATCTTAACTGGGGAGAACAACAGTAGGTTGATAACACGTTATCCCCAAGGGGATAATCTACAGCTGCACCTTTTCTTAAGAGAAGTTGGCTTCAGTACCTTCTGGGACAGATTCTGGGTGAGACATCTCTACTCCACACCTACAGAATAGCTGCTGGTTCTTTTATGTCAAACCCTGGAGGATGATACAAGAGGCACAGGAATGGCTTGGCTCTCTTCAAGCAAGCAGCAGATGTCTTTCTGCATGAGCAGTGTGTGGGAGACACTCTGCAACAAGCCACAGGGTCTGGCTTCATAAAATTAGAGATTGGATCCAGAGATTAGAAACAACACATGCCACTCAATTAGCAATGCACTGGCTGACAGATCAGCTCTAGGGCCATTTTCCATGATCCTGGGTCTTATCTTCAAAACCCAGCTTCCCCCCACACATCAGTGTCACCATCATGTTCCTTGGTAATATTCAGCCACCGCTGCAAATGCCTCTAACTGGGAAGTGCTGAGGGTGGGCTCATCTCGTACCTACTCACTGGAATTTGCCACTGAGCATAAGCCAGGATTGACACTGCACTCTCTCAGCTAACATCAAATTAAAAGCTTAGCTATTCAACATCTTCTGCCATGTGTCCTTTGAAAAAGCCACCATGGAGTCACCCCTTTTTTCAGAAATGAAGAAGCAAGAAGACGATTTCCCCTCCAAATGAAGGAAATTCTGGGGTGTGAGATGGTTAGAAGGGTGCACAATACTTGCAATGACATCTAGTAGTGCATAACGAAGTAATAATGACTCTTGAGTTTCAGCACTGTTAATTCTGGAAGTGTCATGTCTAAGCTTGAGGCTTCCTGGCAAAATTTAAGTAAATAAAGACAATTGGGAGAGCTAGACCACAGGGTTTTTTTGTTGTTGATGTTTTGTATTGCTAATTACATTCCCTTGGGCAGTGGAGGAACTCAGAGAAGAGTGCTAAAAGGTTTCTCAAGCACACCACAGGCTGGGGAGGCAGTTTAAGACATGACATCAAAACCTCCATGCTTTACATCCCACTGCAGTCACAAAAACTGGCCTTCCACATCTTTCTCTGACATGAACCCCATCAGACACAGCTATTGTTCCCATTTCAGTTGATCCCTTAACCTCCAGATTTTCACTTTTCATGGTGATATCCCATTACCAAGTTCTGTTTGATGATGTCCATACCTTACCTGTTAGTGTTCTCCAGGACTTCAACCTTCTTACGCAGCTCGCTGTTTTCATTTGAGCAGGTCTCAACTCTGGAGACAGCACAATGAAAGAGAAATATTAAAACATCAGTTATTTGTTCAAGTGATTGTAAAACAAGCCAAACTTGCTTTCACTGAGAGCTCCATGATCTTGCCTGCATTTAAAGAAACAATTACACCAACGAACCTTAGTCGTAATATTTAATCACACTTCATAGCATGAAACACAAATCAAAAGTTGCATTAGCTGTCTGGCAAATGCCATGCTTCTGAAATCAGAGCCTCAAATTTCAAGTTTATAAAGGCTAGTAAGCCACGAGATTAAGGACAGTGCTCAAGACTGTCCCAAGACACTACCCATTTCCAAACCACTCCTGAAATCCCCAAACTAAAGGACATTGTCATATAACATGTAAGAGGTTCAAGTAAAATATGTGACTCCTAAGAAAACAAACAGAACCATCCTGAATAGCTTCAAGAAGAAAAAAAGGGAAAAGAAAATATCCTTGATATCTGGTATGCATGAGGTGGAATTTCAGAAGAGTAACTCTGAGGAAGCAAGACAGAGCTATAAAGAGACAAGAAAAAAATGGAAATTACATCAAGGATATCACCAAAGATGGTACAAGAGTTTTAACAGAACCATCTGGTGAATTGCATAAGAGTAATACTAGAATATTCATCTCCTGGAAGAAAGATAAATTTGGGATATAAATCACTAACTGGGGGTTTGGCTCCTGCTTGCTAAGGGAAGTCCATGGGTCACATGCTATTTTCCTGAGTCCTGCTTATTTTCCCAGGCAGTCCTGACTCACCCACTTCCTATTTCTGTTTTCATCTGCACTGGAAGACAGAGTTTACTCGCTCTGGATCCATCTTTCCCTGAACACTGCCTGTCCACTGGCCAACACAGTCTCCTGAGGTGAAGGCCCATGCAGCTGGGTCTTGCCTAATTTAAGGTGTGAAGTGTTTGCTGGCACATTAGCACAGTCCTGGCCCCGAGAAGCAGCTGCCAGGAGCAGGGCCTTTTCTCAGTCACTGCCACGAGATGGCAGCTGGCACTCTGTGCATGGAACTGTCCCAGCAGCCACAGCTGGATCCCTCCCCAGTCCCACAGCTAGTGCTATTGGCCTGCTTCAAAAAGGAAGGAGGCTGGCTTACTTTTTTTCCAGACTGTCCATGTATTCTTTCTTTTTTCTTCTACTTTCCTGGGCAGAGATCTAAGGAAAAAGGATGAAAAACACCAAATATTTGCACAGAAAACAAAAGCATCAGAGATTAATTCATAAACTGGTAAAAAACCCCAGTGTTATTGGATTCAAGCATCTGTCTTGTTCTCATTTCTATTCCTGGCAAGCAAAGCACTGACTCGATCTATTTCCACATTCTGAAGCAAGGCTCCTCCTTTCAATCACACAAAAAAAGATCATCCCCTGCTAACCTTAAAAAAGAAATCAGATTCATCTGGAGAAAATATCCCAGGACAAATACCAAAAGATGATCCCAGCATGATGTCCTGCATCCAGGAGGGAAAAAAGCCCATGAATGTATTAGAAAGCAGCTTTGCAGACAAGGGCATGGGGTCCTGATGAACAAGTCAAACAACTGCCAGCAGTGTGCCCCTGCTGGAAAAGCAGCCAGCCAAATGTGGATCAAGGAGATTGCAGTTAGCAGATCCAGAGGAGGGGTTCTTCCCCCTCTGCTCAGGGGCTGCAAAACCCCAGCCGAGTAGAGCAGTGCAGCCTATGGCTCAGAAACAAATCCTCTGGATGTACAGAAGCAGGCCCAGGGGCAGGGCTCTGCTATAATAAGCATGCCAGAGCACATGACTTTTCAGAAAAGGAAGAAAAAGATGGGCTTGTTCAGATTGAAGAAGAGAAGGCCAAGGAGGGAATCTGATTTATTGCTGTCTTCAACCATCTCCTGCAGCAAAGATGATGTCAGAGCTCTCAGAGGCACAGAGCAAATGGCAAGAGGCATCAAATACTAGTTGCAGCAAAGGAAATTCCAACCACACATTAGGGATTCTATTTATTTGTTTTTACCACAGGAGTGTCCTAATATGGGAGCATGGTGCCCAGAGACACAGGGGACTCATCATCCTTTGCAGCAGTAAAATGTGACTGGACAAGACCCTGAGCAACCTTCTCTAAGCTGACCCTGCTTTCCAAGCCAGGCTTTGACCAAAGGACCTCCAGATTTCTCCTCAATATAAATGACTGATTCTATGTAAGTGGTGCATGAAATGCACAACATCACTTCAGAAAATTTTGAGAAAACACAGTACAAGACCAAATTCCAATTTAGTGTGCCCAAATTTACACCTCTATCTGCTAAAACCAGTAGCAGAATATAGTAACCACAAAATATGTGCTAAAATCCTCTAGAACAAGTGAGCTGGCCAGGTCTGAAAAAAATTGCATTCTTCCCTATCACTATGATCTTCTCCATGGCAGAAGAAAAAAAAAACAAACTTGCAGGGCATTTGGCATACTTGGTATCAACTTTACAAGTCACTGAATTCAGTGATCAGAAGACCAGTGCACTGAAATACAGTCATATTTTAAAACAGGAAACAGAAAAGAACACCTTCCTCATCATGCAAAGAATACAGAGCTCTTTGCCCACCATAAGGGTAGGATTGTTCTGATTTTTAACTGGAGCCAAGCCACAGCAACTTGATACTCTGCCTGCTAAATACTCTATTGTTAACGGGGTCAGGTAAATACCTACACTGAGGCACACTCACACTGACAGACAATTTGATGGATGTGTTCAGGAACAAAGAAAAGCACTTTGTTAAAAGACAACTTGCAGCATTCAACAGTACCACAGACCATTACTGCAGAATTCTGCAGCATTTTCTAAAATGAAGGACAAGTAGGACCCACCCAGCAAAGCTAACTAACATTTACCTTGTTTTTGATTTTCCTGCGGATTTTCTTTAGGACTTTCTCCTCTGCTTTTGTCAGGGGCAGTTTGGTAGGGATTGGGTAGCCCTCTGCTATCAGTGTCCTCTTCTCTTCCTCTGTCAGGATGAGGGGGCCAGTCCCCTGTAATTTCTTCAAGGGTCATAGAAATGAAATAAAATAAAACAAAACAGTAAGTGCACACAATCTTAGAAGAAAGGGTTATTATAGAGGAGAGGCAGCAGGTCTCCCACTCCAGACAGGACTAAGCCTACTAGAACAGCCTCCTGCAACTGGGAACGTGTGGAAGACCTTTCAGGTAACTTCCATTCTGAGTTCAAACCTTTGGGACAGGATTTCCTCAAAACAGTTGTTCTTGGCCCAGCTCTGAGGGCAACAGTATAACTGCCTTTGGCTCAAACAGGGACAGAGACCCATGAGAAACACTACTGAAAATCCCACCCTAAAGATCACCTCCTGCTAATGACGTGACAAGAGGACAGATGCACATCTACCAGAGACAGGTCAACCCAGCAGGGCTGGGCCCTAAGGCAAAACACAGTCCATGATGGGATAAACCTAATAACACTGGTGAACCCTGTCTCAACCTGGAGGAGAGGCACACGCTGTTCCCTGTGGGAACAGAACAGACCAGTGAGCAAGAATTACCGGATCTGCAGTTTTGACCGTAGATGAATTCATCGAAACAAAAACAGAAAGTGAGGAAATCTCTGTCAAAACCAGTAATTTAAAAAGTGAAAAAAAATAAAAAAAGACACAGAGATAAATGGCGGAGGAGAGAGCAGCTCAACTCACGTGTGGTGCAGTCAGGAGAGGGGAGTTGGAGAGCATCGAGGCTGCGCGCGACGCGACCTTGGCCGTGGCCTGGAGCTGCACGGGGCTGGAGGGAGGGAGCGACCGCGCTGGGCTCTGCCCTCCCTCAGAGTCACTGCCGTGGCTGCTCGGAGGGGTGGGAGGCAAATGCAGGGGATCCACTACTACAGGGCAACAGAGACACAAAGCAAGACAAGGGTTAAAGGTGTCCATTCACACTGCCACCACCACACTGCTCCCAGGACTAGGAGTGTCTGCTGAAAAATGGATCAAGCAGAAGTAGCAACTTGGAAGAGGTTTGGAGCATGCAGGTCTCCAAAGGAGGAATGAAATGCTGCAGCTATCTTTAGGTTTGACAGACAAAACAGGGCTCTGTGCATATGCTCCAGTCACTTCTACCTACACTTCAGCTCCTTCTTCAAATGCTTTGAGGTTCATGTATTATGTAAAGCACAAGTTCCCTTTCCTGGGAAACCACATTAACAGAGGGGCTCTGAGCCAGCAGACTTTCTCTCCAAAAACAATAGTATTTTCTAACTTTGCCATGGATTAAACAATCTGCCAGTATTTGCAAGGGAAGGGATCACATCCAAGGAGTTACATGATAAGGAAGGAGAGCAAGGCCTCCTAAGGACATGATCTGGCACAGCTGGGAAGTGACTGACAACCCAGTGACAGCAAAGGCTTCAGTGCACTGATGGAGCAGGAGCAGCACAGGCAGCCACCACAGGAACCTCTCTCACACTGTCTATCCAGAGCCATAAGATAACCTCAGCTGCAGCCAAAAGAACCTGCTCTAGGATTGTCAGCCAAAGTGCTGCTTATGATCAAAAGGGTCTGGACCAATAGAAACAAGGCATGTCTCACCCACTCTTACTAAATGGACAATTTAGCAGATGCTCAAAACAGCCATAACTAAGTCACTCTTTCTCTGAGCTAAATTTACAGCAATTGAATTTTGAAGTAGGAAGATACAGGGCTGATCTGCCACCTTCCACTTCAGTTATGCTTTGCAAATTTGAGTTGAAAAGATCAAATGGGTGGTAAGGGAGGATGGAAGAAAAATAGTCAAAAAAAATCTACAGTACTCTTTTTATCTCACACGTTAGCTCTTGCAGATGCCAGAAGAAGAAACATATTTGAAAAACAGAAAGGCCCTTAATCCCACAAAGTGAGCAAACAAATCTACTCCTGGGTTGAGATATCCTTTTATCCACCTGCTGCATCATTTGCTTCTCTCCCTGGAGCAGTGCTACTTACCCATAGAAATTAATTCACTAACAGAATATCAAATGTTTCTAACTGAAATGCAGTTATCTGCTCAGATCTCACACCAAATATTTGGCTCTTCCAAATTTTCATGACTTTAATTGTGTTTAGCTTTCAGGGTAGGGATCTTTGCTCCTCCTTTCACATTAGAGTGCAAGTACAAAAAGATAATGATTGTTCCTAAAACTAATATGCTACAAACAGATTCACCTAACTTTTATTTTCATATAAACTCACATCCAGCTTTTGCATCAGAGGTTAACAGTGAAGTTTCTTATATCTTAACTAAGTCTCCTCAAATTGATTTCTTTTCTATCCTAAATAATCCTTACTTGAATAATTCAAGCTTCCTTCAGTACAACTATTGATATCCTACAGAGAAAAAGGGATAATTTTCTTTGTGATGAAAAAAGTGGGGGGGGGGGGGGGGGGGGGGAGAAAGAAAAAAACTTCACATAAAGGATCAGAGAGACTCTGGCTCTTCAATAGCCTGAGTTGAATCCCTATAAAATGTAGCTTCAGCCTAAAATCTGACATGGTGAACAAGAAATCCAAATATTTAATCAGGGTAAAGTACATTTATTGTACTTGCTGGACATCTAGCCCTACATTTTCATTTTGTATTTAACAGACCTTCCTTAGAAGAGAGGTTCAGGAACTGATCCACTTCATGGGGCTCCAATTTAATCTCTGGAAGAACTTTCTGGGTCAGTGGTTTCATCTAGAAAAGAGAAATTAACAGCATGAAAACCTGGAGCACACATCTTAAAGTCTTGATAGAAGGGCACAGGGATTACTTCTCCATAAATGGAGAGGTTTCCTCTCCTCCTGCTCTGCCACAGGCAAAGCTTTAACTGCTTCACACAGTTTGCTAAACCAGGCTACAGAGAATATTGCCCTGACTACTCCCACTATGACTTTTCTTACTGCTATATTTAGCTAAAATAAAAGATTACGCCTCAGAGATGACATTTCAGACTGAAAGCTAACATGTAACCCACTCCGATTACTTCTCTTAGCAACAGAGCTGCTGCTAGGATTTGCTGGACTGCAGGCTCTGTTTGAGCAAGGACAGGAACACCCCTGGGAGTCAGGGACAGCCTCCTAAAGGCCATTGTCATCTGGGAGCAAGAACAAGGTGCCAGTCACTGAGCACCAGGTTTTGGGACCCAAGCTCCTTTCACAGGGCTGAGGAGCAGGAAAAGAGAGAGTCACTGCTGACTGAAGTTGGGAACACACCTGGCCTGCCCCACTGAGCAGGCTGGGCACCAGGCTGCCCAGCTTTGCCCAGAGCCTGTCTGTGTGCTGCAGTGCCAGGCCTGAGGAGGCCAGGCTGGCACACCAGCAGGCTAACTGCAGCCAAAATCTCTCAGTAACCTGTGTAACCAATCCATGCAACAGCAGTGAGCCACCAGCAGGCCCCAATACTCTGCAGATCACAGCATCCCAAGCTACAGCAGGACTGTGTCCTGGAAACAGCACATTCAAGCCAGGAGAAAATTATGAGAAACTTGTGCTTAGCTTTTTTTCAGTTTCTCATAAAATAATTTCTGTTGCACCTATTTCTGATTCACATTCAAGTGGAAACATTTATTTTCAGCATATATCAACCCCCTCCAGCCTGGACTGACATTGCATGCTGGGGGCTGACAACAGGCATGCTTCTTCCTCTGCTGGCTGGGAAGCCTGGTGAGCCACCAGCTGCTGCAGTTCACTCTCCTTAACCCAACCACAGCCAAACTGAGCTCTTTAGAATGTCCACTGGCTGCTCCAGCTGTGGTGAGAAAAGCATCACAAAGCTCCTTGTGAGGCTGCTGGGTCCGGAAGTAGCAGCAGCCTGAAATGTCAAAGCTTCACAGATCTGGCAAAAGTAACTTTGCAGGCAAATAGGGAAACTCTCCAATCAATCCAAGCAAGGAGTCTTGTTCTGCTCAGGGGAAGGCACAGCAGCATTAAAGCAAGGTCTTATTAAAGACACTTAGCTTGTCACAGGCTTCGTAGAGCAAGTGGATTAGGCAGTTCAGGCACAACTGGTTCATTAGAAACTATTCAAATATTTGTAGAAACCCAGGAGCCCCAGGCTTTGGGGCTAGCATAGTTGTATATACAAACATTAAGAGTTAAATATGCAGACAACAAGCTCTTCCAGCAATAGTGGAACACCAGCAAACATTAAAAACCATCAGAACAGACTGCAGTGTGCACCCTGAACTGCCAAGCCCTGGCACTAAGGAGTCCCCACTGGTAATAACAGCCTTAGGAGAAGCTAAGAGTGCAGAGAGAGCAGAGTCTGCAGTACCAGGGCATCTGTGTGGAGCTCAGGCTGTTCCCCCTCCAGCGACGTGGCCGTGACGGTGAGACTGACTGAGGGAGCAAGGCCTGATGTCTCACACAGCCCTGGCTCTGTCTTTATTGCAGCTGGAGTAAAATCTGTAGCCAGACACCATTCCTCATTTTCCAGGTCACCTGCCAGGGAAGGAAATTGGACACCACATGTTTAGATCAGAAACAGAAAGACTACAAATGAAAATAATGTCATTCCTCTTCCAGAGAAGGGAAACAAACACAGAAGACATTTTAGTCTATCAACAAAACTCTGCCCTTACTATTCAGCTTTCAGTCAATGCAGACAACCATGCCATTTCAGGCTGTAACCTAATCCTAGCCCCAGGATACACAGAGGAGCAGCGAGGAAAGACACAGAGCACTAATCACTGTGCATTGCTGAAAGCTGCTAATGCGTAGCAGAACAAGACTAAACAAGCTCTGGGTAAAGCAGCCAGAGAGCCCTGTCCCAAACAGCCTAATGCCTGCTGACTCAGTTCTATTCCTCCTTCTAGAGATAGCCTTTAGCCAGACTTCTGCTTCTTCTACTGCTTGCAGGCAGCGAATAGCTCAAATGGTGGGATTATACTCTTAAAAATAAAGTATTTGTCACACCCTTAACTTCATTTTTTTCCCCCAAGGATTCATTTAGTATGTGCAAAAGAGGATATAGCTTTGATGATTTCAGAGGAGCACCAGTGCCATGGTGATCATGTGGATTTCCCCCACAGAGCCCCTGGGAAGTGACAGCACAGGATGCATTTTTTATATGGCAGCAATGAAACGTGCATCACATGTCAGCAGAATTATCCCCTAACTCCACTTACTGAAAGCTCCCTAGTCAAGAGAAAGCCATATAAGTTCTTTCTAGACAAAGCTGAAAGGTTTGCCCAGCATCATCAAGAACTGGAAGAAGGTTGGCATGGTAAGTTTAGCTCCCCATTTCCATTCACTGTTTTACTTGCTGAAAAAGGACTTATATTCCCAGGTCTGTGTCGCAGACATCTTTTCATGAAAAATCCTTTCCTTAGGATTTTTCTTCCTGAGAAGCTGAGAGGCCTCAGGAACAAAATGTAAACAATGATTATCTGCTGCTGTGGAATGCAACAGGTGCATCTGTGATTGGTCTCAGAGTTGTTTGTAATTAATGGCCAATCACAGTCAGCTGGCTCAAGCTCTCTGTCCGAGCCACAAACCTTTGTTATAATTTTTTTCTATTCTTAGCTTAGCTAGCCTTCTGATGAAACATTTTCTTCTCTTCTTTTAGCATAGTTTTAATGTAATATATATATCATAAAATAATAAATCAAGCCTTCTGAAACATGGAGTCAGATCCTCATCTCTTCCCTCAACCTGAGACCTCTGTGAACACCATCACAGGTCTGAAGTATAATAGAGTACTAAGAACTTAGAAAGACTCAACCTTTGAAACAATTCCACAAGACTGTTAACAACCCCCTTTAAAAATACAAAATAATCAAATGTGTTTTTGTCAATTGCAATTCTGCCTTAGAAAACTTCCTGTTCCAACTGAAAGAGTTTAGATATTCTCTCTTGCAGGAGAATATCCTATACCAGGGGCACTGCATCCCAGCTGCATGTGGCACAGTCCTCTGCCATGACTGAGCAGTGGTTGAGAGAGGCATATCCATTAAACAGAGCAGCTGGAATCTGACAGCAAATATACACAAAAGGAAGAAGAGTGCTGATCTTTCTTTCAAAGCTTTCTACTGCCTTCAAGCAAATTCTTTACTGCACATATGAAATTAAAAGACAGAGCAAAAACACACACTGTAGGGCTGGTAAAAGCAACAGAGCTCTGAATTAACTGCGTGCTGCACCAGCATCCTGGGAGGCAGCCACGGGGCTGTGGCTGTGCCACCAGCACTGCAAGGCTGCACAAGACCCTTCATTCACAGCTGAGCGTATCAAGCTGGTGAGATGCCAACAGAGCTCAGCTGCAAACAGGTAACAAAAACAAGAGTGGACTTACAGCCTGTGTGTCCTTGCTATTAAGACCACACACACACAGAGCACACAGGCACTGGGCAGAAGCTGGGTGCCTGCAGGAAGGGAGGAGAATGTGCATCTCCAGCGCTGGTAATTACTTTGTGGTGGGACCTAACCTCCACCACTGGCAAGGAAGGAGGTAATTTGAGTAAAGACACACCAAGGAATTAAAAATGAAAAATGTGTATCCTGTAATCAGAAGCTCAAGAACAGCAAGGCCAGCACTCTGCCAGGTTAACTGCAAGGGCTAAACGCCATATTTAAACTTCTGGAGAGCTTGCTCCCAAAGCTTCCTGGGAAATGCAAAAATAGAAGTATTTATGGGAAAAAATAGGTAGGCTTGCCTAAATATTAACTCAGGAGAGAGGACATTGCTCTTTTTCAACCCTCCCTGAGCCTCTCTAGTCACAACACAAAAGCAGCAGCTCCCTCCCAGCCTGCTGTGTATGCACTGTTCAGGTAAAACCTTTAAAGTGGTACCTGCCTGGAAACCCAGAATCCCTTGGCAAATGCAACTTCCAAATGCCTGTTTGGATAACTTGAGTCAAAACTGGCCCCACGTCACCTTGGCAGAGCCTCCCTTTGCTGCCTCTTGCCCCTCTGGGTCGAGCTACCCCTGGGGCAGCACCATTGTGAAGGCTATGGAGAAATTAGAGCTATTAATGAAGCCAATAATTAGCCCTTAATTTTCTTAAATTTTTATCATCATTAAAGTAGAAGGGAAATCCAGCCATGGGTGACCAGCACAATAGGGCATGTCCTCTAAGGCTGCATTTTATGATGTTTATCACCTCTAGTCCCCAGACTCATTACGAATATTCAGCTGCTCTAAGACAGCAAGACATGCTGGCCTTTGGCTGGTCACATCACTCCTCTGGAATCCGTCATTTTACTCCTCTGGAAGCCAACTCTGCTGATTAACCTGACATCCCTGCCATCACCACTTAGATCTGCATAAACTGCTCAGAGTTATTGCAGGCTTTAAGCCAGTCTAACCAGTCTGCAGGGTGACAGAGGTTTCCAGGACAGCAACACGCTGCACTTTGCACTGAGATCATTCTCAACAACTGCATCTGGCACTTCTCTGACACTGCCTCTCACAATACATGGTGACAGCTGTCATTCCAGATGAACAATCCTGTGAAAGGAAAGGATGGGGGACTGGTCAAATCTCACCTTGATACTCTCCTACCCTCCACCCCTTCCCCTGACATCTTTTTCCAAATTGCACTTCCATATTCTCTACCAGGATTGGGGAGTGTTGTGCTTCAAGTTACTTTGTTTTGACACATTCTAGCTTCTGAAGTCACCAACAATCCCTCTCTGCTCCAAGGGATTTATTTCCTACTCCCCTTTCTCCTCTTCCTGAGCACAGCAGGCTGAAATTATCTGAAAATCATTGTTAATTTACTCTTAAAACAGTTCCTTAGCATCTTGGTGCACTCTGCCAAGCACTGTTCTAGCAGAGCAAAGTGGCAACCCTTCTCCCAAAGCCCTTGAGAATGTAACACAAAATGAGAAAAAGGCAAAGAGGGAAAATGGAGCAGGCTAATAGATCAGTGGTCATGCAGAGAGGTATGGCACACCCTCCAAGACAAGAGTATTTCAGAGAACCACAAGAGAGGTTTCACAGAATAATGAGTAAAAGAAAGAAGGTGCATGTGAAACACTGAAATGAAAAGGACAACAGGAGCTGGCTCAAGAGACCCACTGGAACAAAAGGGAGGTAAGCTTCTTCTATAAGCCAAACCAAGCAAGATGTGCTGTGGTAAGAGTAAATGACTGGTGTCAAGAAGTTAGAGGTGTTTATGTGTATATTTGACATGATCCAGGAGGTACATGTGAACTCTTGAGCCATAGTCCAAAACAAGAAGCTGAGAGGATGATCTTCATGATGGTATGAATTCTAGACAAACAGGAATAGGGCAACACTGCACCCTCAAGTCATGCTGCAAGTCATTCAGATATTGAGACAAGAAAGCCTAAACAAGAGATTTGGCTCTCCAAATGCCTAAGCAAATACACATCCTAGGTATTGTCACTTGGGCTCTCTTGAAAAACCTCTTCTCAGACTTCAAAACAGTTCACTGTTGAATAAGTGATCCTGGCTGTCAGCTCCCTCCCCAGCTGAAATTTTCTACAAACCTCAGAACTCCATCATGCAATGACTGTTTAGATGAGTAGCATTCCCCTTTACCTACACTTTCCCAAGTCCATGAATGCCAGGCATTTTGGCACATGGAACATGTAATTTAGGGAGTCCACACAGTACTTGGCAAAATTCCAGCTAACACTCCTACCTGCAATGCCCTAGTGCTGGTAAATTGCGCAGGTGAACTGAACATTCAGGCTGCAAAGCACCCAAGTATTAAGAAATACCTGTGAATGTTTAACTCAGTGTCCTTTTGCACATCCAATACACTCAAAAGTAGGAATGATTTAATAACACGACCAGTTTCTCTACAGAACCCATGCTTTATCCAACAAGCAGAATGCATGGTGCTTCACTAATTGAGAAGATATTCCATGTTTTGTTCTTTGCACTGGCTCCTGCACAGCCTCACCTCTCCTTTACCAAATACAATCCATATTTTGTTCCCACAGGGCTATTTAATTCTCTCCTAGGGAAACACTGCATAATCTGAATTCTTTTTCACAGTGGAGCTGAAAATTCAATTAATACATGGGGAGACTAAGACCAAAAAGTAACTAGTAATTTCAAATGGCCAGCTGGAGACAACTGGAATTGGATTTTTCAGATGATTTAGCCCTGTTACTACACTTGATCAAAATCCAGCACGCTTTCAGGTTGGGCTGTGAGCACCTACCACTGCTGCAAGTTAAACATCAGAGCTTCAACTCAGCCATCCAAAAAACCCATTCATCACAGCCACCCAGGGCTTGTGACACATGCATATAAGATCTCCTGTGTCCAAGACTAAAATTACATTTCTTCAGAAAGCTTTTGTGTGCTTCTTCTGTCATCAAGCTTGTGCCTCTTCTCCTGCAGACTTGTTCAGCACACATCTTCCACTGCACACCTCACACACTGATGATGACTGTCAACAGAAATGTGTTCCTCCAAGCATCACAGCTGCAGCTGTAATCTGTGTGTGTGATTTAGGCACACATGAAAAACACACAGCCAACAACACCTGTGTTTTTACATGTCATAATTAATAGATACCATTTATGTGTTCATAAAAAACATTTTTATATATCTGTATTTATACACATATTTTAAAAATTCTACATAGTCTCTTAATAAGACCATGTGCAGCTTTCTAGGATATTCATATCTCTCAGAAGAACTGCAAAATTTTGTTTCTCTTCTTGTTCTGTGGACATGGTATGGAAAGACAGGGTAGGCAAAGTAGAAAACAAGGCGAAAAATGCTTACCTCAACTGTATGCTTTTTCTAATATTAGAGTTCCCAGAAAGTTTTACTTTCCTTTTTTATTCCTATCCAACTAATTCTTCACTCTTGTCCAACATACCACCTCCTTTCCTGTGAAAAAGTTGATCTTCTCCAACACTGACTAAATTTCACCCTTTCTGTACAGAAAAACTTACAAAAATAACTAAAATGGTGTCTCTTGCTCCCCACATTCTTTTCAGAACTCTTCATTAGAGTTTACAGCGACACTTATTGCTGAATATTTAAGTTGCATGTGCATTTATTGTTCATTTTTAAATAAATGAGAGATGCACTCTGCATCTCTCAAGTACAGAGAATCCAAGTACCCAGAAAATCAACCTGACTTTCACCTTTTTTTCCCCTGCAGTAAAAAGTAAGATAGCACCACTATGTAAACAACCCACATGAAAGGTGTATCACTGAACCCAATCCTTGAGGGGGATAAAAGCTCATACCACCATTACAGATCTCCATCACAGAGAACACATGCATGCACTCAATGACATTTCAAACCAGTGTGCAAATAAGAGCTCTAGAACCATCAAGGGATATATCCTTATCTGTATCACCAGAATGAAGAGGCAGCTTTTGCCTCCTTGGTAAAGTTCAAGCAATGGATAAAGTAACTTAAAGAAAAACAAAACTGAAAATTTAAGGCGACCACAGACTATCAGTCAAAGTGCTCTGCACAGGTATCAGAAAAGCCATCTCTGAACAGGGCAATGCAGGAAGTTCCCTAATGAGTCAAAGTGTTCTCCAGCCAAGTGCACTTAAATAACCTCCCTTTTCAGCTGTGTTACACATTTGAACAATAGGGTTTCAACTAATTCCTTTTGGCAGACCTTACACTGTCACCATGCACCACAGGGCTGCATGCACAGCCCACCTGGCTTCTGAAACAACCATGTGCAGTCTCAGGCTCAACTCACCACATGTTAATGACACACCTTGATGCAGAGGGTGCTTAAACTGCACCAAGGGTCCCTGTGTGCAAATCTGGCCTTTGGACAAGTGTCCATCCTCACCTGAATCCTCCCTCTGAGGGGAGTGCCTCTATACACAGGGACCCAGGGGTGTCACCACCACAGAACAGCTGCCAGCTGGGAGCCAGCTAAGTGCCAAGGGAAAGCACCTCTTGGAAGAGGCTCACAAGTTGTTTTTAGGGAAAATGTCTGCTTCATCTGTCAGAGAAGCACCTCTGCACTATGAGCCCAAAAGGGCTTCTGATGCATACATTCTGGGCATGCTGCTGGACGTGCTACTTGCAGGGGAGGAAGTTCAGTGTCCCCAGCTTTGGAGAAATATGCATTGGAGAAATAACTGCTTCCTTCTCACTGCCCTGGGTTCGGATGGTTCTCAGTGCCCAGCTCTGGGCTCACATAACACTCCCTGTCAGACACAAGCCCTGTTTATTGTGCCTGAAATGCTGAACTCCAACGCCTCTACCTCTCCCCCTCTCCCCTTTGGGAGGTGAGAGCCCACATTCATCCACAAACAGCTCCTCTTACAGATTTTCCAGATGGCATTTCCCCCGCCCGGCGCGCACACGCTCCCACCGCAAATAACGAAACCGGAGCCCTCAGAAGGGCTGTGACAAAAGAGAGACTGTTTGACTACCAAACATTGGGGTCCTTTCTAAAGTGCCAGGAAGGGAAAATTCAATAAAGGGGCAAAGATAAGCAGCAGTAATACACAGTAATTACAATGCATAGCAGAAAACATTTGTTTTTTCATAACAAATGATCATCGTTCATACCAGCATCCCCTCTTTGACCAGCATGGGGGTCCATGTAAAACTCACAGATAATTTGCATCACTATCAAAGTTACTAAGATAGAAACAAAAATCTATCATATTTATATATATGGGAATCAGGCACAGACTGAGGTAGTAGCTGGATTTACAGCCCTAAAGTTGGATAACATTAAATATCCTATACAAGATTATGATTTTTTTTCTTTTCAGGTATGAGAACGTTATCCACAGAAGCACCGTGGTCAAATAAAACCAAAGTTCTCTCTCTCTCTCAGGTCCCAATTTTTCTCCTCCCACCCCACACAGATGCTGTGTGGGGTGGGAGGAGAAAAATTGTATTAAGATCTGTATTAAGGCTTCAACACGAAAATGGACAGGATGTTCACAGTACATAACTAAGTGAGCACAAGCTGTCAGTGCAACACTACAGAAAAAATGAGATCACCGGTTTGACAAACAGCAGGACTGGAAGTGGGAGGAGTATTCCCGTAACATGCATCATCAGGGAAACTATTCCTGGGAAATCAGTTCCTGTAGTCACTTGACAAACAGTTTGAAAAAGAAATTGCCAAGGTCCCTGTATTGAGAAAGGCAACAGGTGAAGGTCCAGAAGATTCCACCCGGGGGAAACACCAAGGAAGTGCAGTTCATTTAGACTGTATCCAAGCAGCAGTCAAGAGAGAACTTAATCACAGCCTACAAACACCTAGGAAAAGGGGTTTCAGAGAGCAGATGGTTCTGTAAAAGAAACAAAGGCTATAATGAGATCTCATCTGTGTGGAACTGGAGGCCAGACTGCAAATAAAGCTGAAAATTAACAGTAACCATAAGTAAACGCCCACCTCTAAATCAAAACTAGCATTTTTCAGACATGCTGCTGCTCAAGTAGGAGTTACAGGTTTGATGCAGAGAGATCTGTTAAGACTGTGGACCCTGGATATACAGAAATTCAAAAATCTTCTCATACTCTGGTATGAATTTAGTTGTAGTCATACAGAGTAATGCATTCAGGCACATGGTGTGATTCTTGGGGTGTCCTGTGCAGGGCCAGGAACTGGACTTGATGGTCCTGATGGGTCCCTTCCAACTCAGAGTATTCTATGTTTCTATGACTTTAACACTGCAGATGGTGACAAGGATTGACTGCTACCTTTCCACATAAAAATCAATACAAACACAGACCACTCCCACTAAATGGCTTTCTCATTTCCTAAATAAACACACAAAAGAAAAAAAATGACACAGAAAACAAGTTGCAGGAATATGCTCTAAAAAATTACCAGTATGGTTTTGACAATAACTTTTGAAAGCATAAGTCAATTTCTTCTTTCATTTCTGTTTTCTTTAAAGTCAGGGCAGCAGTGATTCCCATTTTCATTGTTCACATTACATCAATTCAGTATTTGGACAAAAACAGGCAGTAGCAGGGCATTTTACCTCTCTATATATAGAAAATAAATTATGATATGTAATACAACCTAATACAAATAATAAAACTCTTATGACGCACATCTACACTTATATATTAAATGTGTGCATATACATGGACACAAAAATCCACATGAACACCAATCTGAGCCTCAAGCCCAGAGGTGCCTCTATGCAGAAACAGCACATGACACTGATTACTGCTTGTGACTCCATACCTAAGCAAGGGTTTTTCATAGCCCTGCCTGAGATGAGGGATGGATTTATTGTTGAAGGGAGAAAAGTGGGAGCCATGGTGTTGGGGATTTTGCTTGGTTCGTTTGGGCTTCTTATTTGTTTGCATTCTTCTTTTTCAAACCATGTATGGAGATGGACTTGAAGTTTAAAACTTGAAAAAGAAAATTCGAGTTTTAAAAGCACATTACAGAAAATCATAACCTCAGCAGTAAAAAACCCAGTAACAATACAGGTTACAGTCTGGGGCCAGCCCCAGTTTTGGCACAGCTAGGAGTAAAACACAAACACACCATTTCAGCAATCAGTCTGTCAAACCTTCAGCCAAGACAAGCCTCTTCAAATCCAAAAGTAACTTCAAAGCATTCCTGAGCAGGAAAGCACCAACAGGAGGGGCAGGTGGGGACCCAGACCAGCCCCAAAAGCAGAGCCCTGTTGGGACTGGGGAGGGAATGCACCCAGCAACTTGGGCACAATCTGAGACACAGCACCCAAGTGAATGGCCAGTGTCCATTGGCTCTGCCCTGCCAGGCTCACAAAGTGAAAAACACCAGGAAAATCAAATACACACCCAGCACAACACACCCCCAGCACTTGAACTGGTGTCAGAGGATGAAGAGCCCCACAGAGATGCTGTAGGCTCTGCCTTCACATTCCTGCTACACATCAGCCCCTCAGTATTACCTGTACTCACCTGTCACCCATGCAGCTGACACGCCCAAAACAAGGGACAGACACAATCCCAAAGTCTGTGCCCACAGCTAACAAGATCACGCACAGAAGGGCAGGGAAAGAGCCTACACTAAGTCACAAGAATAACCATGGTGCCTGTTGAAACTTGGGTCTTGCCCTGCTCCTGGCTGTCTGACCCACAGCCCTCCCTTTCTAGAAGGCTGCAGAGACTGGAAAACTGAAGACAAACCTGCCCCAACCACAACAGAAAATCAGGCTTCTTTCCCTATTTCTTTACAGCTGTCAGAAATGACTCTGTACTCCAAAAGGCTGTGAGGAGATCTCCCTTACCCATCAGCCCTATTCCCAGTCTGCCCTCCCAGCTTCTTCATGTCCTTTCAAGAGCACTTTCCACTCCACAGCTACCCACTGTCCTTCTCCACAGACACTCTGCAGTTGTTTCAGAAACCCCAGGGCCCAAACTTAGAAAGCAGAAACCTGGTGGGAGAGAGGTGGCAGTGCAGCTGGTGTGGACAGTTTGTACACAGGACACAGCCTCCTTTTTCATGCTGCAGCCTGAAGCCCTCCCCATATGCCTTATTCACCACTTCAGGCCAACAAAAGCGATCAGCCAGCTGCAAGCAGGCAGGTCAAGCCTGGAAATCTCTCTCCCTCCAGTATCTTCAAATTTTTTTATGCAAAGGTTTTAAAGTAGTAATTTTAATATCTTTTATGCAAAACTGAATCTAAGAATAGATTCTCATCATGGGAAGAAACCAAAAAATGCATTGAATGCCAGATGTCTTGTACACATGTGCTTTAAAACTGACACCTTCAGGAAACCCACACTAGCAACAGGCTGCAAGTATTCAGAACAGTCATTCTGTACAAAGCTGGGGAAATGGCCTCAATACAGTGAAGTCAGAAGAGTAAATGGAGAAAACCAGTGTTTGGACCTTGACTTTATGGACACTTAAATGTGTGCTCACATTGAACTTAACAGGACTTCTCAGAAAAGTTAAACCCAAACTTATGAGTTTCCTAAGTTTTACAGTTCTAGCTCTTTTTAGAAAAACTTTACATAAAATTTACAATTACAGGAATAGGTCAATTCAGCAGCTGCAGAAATTACAGTAATGGCCAAGCAGAGGCCAGTAAGAAACAGCTCACTGCAGGAGTGGGCAGGAAAATGGAATCAGCAACCAATTACTCCACCATAATGGCTGAAATGAAACATTAAATAACATTGGCTGAGAGGAAACATGAAATAATATTTTAAACAAGGTGGTGGAAGACTTGGGGCAGGGGGGGCGTTGTTCTGTTCTTTTAAAGTTTTTCCTAAGCTTTTTTATGTTTACATTTTTGTAATGGAGTTTCTCATGCACTTTTCATGTAAATAATGATTGTTTTGCATTCCTTTCTGGAGGAGGAGAGAATTGATGGACTGTTGGTTTGACCAGTGTGGTTGGAGAGGTGGCAATTTCATCCTCCAAGCCATGGTCACTTTTGGAATTCTATATATATATCAAAGTCCAGAAATAAACGTGCCTTTTTTGCTACTGCCATCCACAAAATCCTCTTTTCCTGCTCTCACAGATTCAAGGAATGGAAAATCATCAGGGTGATGCCTTTGAATATCTATCAGACAGCCAGGTTCACTCTAATACTGCAATTTCTTTAAGTAATTCTCTGAGCTTCACTCTTTTGAAGTCAACAGGTGCAGAAAACTCATGAGCATGATTCTGGGGTTAGGATTAAATAAAATCCCAAACACCAAGAACAACTCCTCCTCCTCTCTTATGAAACACTCCGCAGAGTGAACATAAGATGAAATGTTTTCCATTTATTTTCTATTTTTAAACCCACTTGTTAATGTTTCTTGGCTTTTTAAAACATCATTTGACTACAGCTCTATTACAGTGGTCTCAGCAGTATGAATTTCTTCAGGAATTTTCCCCAAAGGAAACTCCCCTCACTTTTAGCCTAATTTGAAACCTCTCCCTAACTTAACTTCCAGAAAAGCTTGGTTTCTGATGTTCCTTGTGCTTGCTTTCCCTTCCACAATTAATATCTCCTGTGTGTGTTAATTTAAAAATATTCCTATAAAACAGCTAGGAAATAGAAAATTGGAAAACTTTCTGTAGAGTATATTTCCCAAAAATCTTGTCTCACATTGAAAAATCCTTCTCACAGGTTTTATTAGTTGTCCTCTAGTCAAATCTCCAAAATATTTCATCTTGCTCCAACTGAGCACTTTGGACTACAAAACTGTCAATCTTTGAAGACCTGTCTGGTGGATCTTCACAAACAGTTTAGCTGGTCAATGCTTAGCCAAAAACACTAATCCTTCTCCCTTTTATTCTAATGCAGCTTAACACTCCACTGCTTTGTACTGTAAAGCTAATGATGAATATAAACCAATTTTTAGGAGTCTGGCATGGTAATTATTCCTTGTAGTTACCAGATACTCATGGTCTTGCTCCTCCACCAACCACTTCACACCAGAACAAGAAGGCTGGATCTCCTCCTCCCACCATTTTTGCCCTTCCCCTTTTTCCCCTCCAGATGTTTATAAATGCTGAACTGCAGGTAGCTGTTAAAAATGCTATGGGTTTTCATCAATTTCTATGTATCACCATTTTCCACAGCCACAGTTCCACCAGGAGCATTTCATTACTGCATCATCACAACAAAAGAACCTGGGCTCAGTGTGCTGTACCTTCATTGAAGTTGTCATCAGTGGAGATGTGGGTCAGGGGAGACTGGGGTCGGGAGTCCCCACAGAGGGAATAGCTGTGCTCAGCCTGGATGAGGGGTGCTGGCGATGCTGGAGACAGTTCCACCTCCATGATTTCATTCTTCTCAGACAAGAAGGGGTCATTCAACAGCTGGCCTAGGACATCAGGTGAAAATTCATCCAGGAACTCTGTGAAGTGCTGTGGAGACAAGAAAGCAGGGGAAAGTTTATCTCCTTGTCTGTCATGCCAGCCCCAGGAGGGAATAGATGAGAACAATTCTGTATGTGCCCTGGTCATCCGTGCCAGTCAGCAGCAGGATCTACCAGCCCTGTCTAACAACCTCCTCCTCCAACCACTGCTTCAAGCTGAAGAGCTACAGCTAGAACAAAAGTCCTCTCAGAGGCATGCATTACAGCAGAAGGGGCTCTCACTGAACTGCAACAAAAATGGAAGCATGGTACTCATGTCCTGAAACAGTCTCCTCCTGCCACACCAAAGGTACTCACTACAGTGCACCAGTGTGGGAAAAATGGGAAAGCACATCTCCCTCAGAGTGAAAGATCCTGCAGGATCTATCACCAGAACATATTGTGTATGGAATAGAATGTAGGGGGTTAATGTTCACTGAAGCACAGAAGAAAAATGAAACACATTCCAGCACAGACTGCCACCACATATGACTGTTTTAGTTGTGCAGAACATTCCGTGTGCTCCAGGAAAACGGGTCCATGCACATCCACAGCCAAGCAATTAACACATTTGCTATAAAATGGGTTTCCTGGTTGATTTATGTATCTATTTTAGAAGTAGCATTCCACCTAGAGCCCATATCCAGTTTCTAGGCCCCAGAGCTAAAGCTCCTGCAGTCAGTACTAATTACCACTTTGTCTATTGCACTGAATTCCTTACACCAGCAGCACATGTTAGATCTGTAATGCAGCAGAGTAATTCCACGTTTGTTTATTATTCAAAATGAGCACAAACCAAACCTTGCAATCTACTTCCTCCCAACTCCAATGCAGTTCCCATCAATAGCCAAAAACTTTGTCTCTTCATCTTCTTTCCAATGTCAGAAAACTATATCTTTGACAGATGAAAAATCTGCACAGCAATAAATGATTCCTGTTCATCTCATTGACAACAAAGAATTCTATTTTTAGATAAAAATACTTGCACAGTGAATTGTAATGAGATTTTCTGAACAATGAGCCATTATCTACCATCTTATATGGGAATCTTTGTCAGCTCAGGCATGATACTATAAAAGTCCAAGTTGGTTTGATCTGTTTAGTTTTTGCAAGCAGTATTGATCTTGGCTCTTCATCGTGCTCTCTCCTGCAGAAACAAACACTGAAATTCGAGATTCAGCTTCCTGTAGGCTAAATTGAGAATTAAACAAGTCAATATTGTGCAAACCCACAAGGGAAGCAGTGTGCTCACACCCTCACATTTCACAGCTCCAGCAGCACCTGTGGCCTTGAAGCCTCATGCTGAAAACCCTGGGCACAGCTGGCTCTCACAGAGCTCCTGAATGTTCAAGCACCTCCTCCAAACGCTAACTGTGCCTTTTTTCAAAATCAGCGTCTTGAGTAAATTCTGACCGACAATGAGGAAAAGAAAATATTGACTGAATACAAGGCAATAAACAGAGGACCACAGCTGCTATGCTGGAATAACAAACCAGCTCAAGAAAAGCCTTTACAAATGGCAAAACAGATTTGTGGCTCATATTTACTTACTATAAGTCATAACACTAATAAACTCTTAGAGGACTCTGCAAGAGGGTCATGACCACCTTAGAAAGCCTCGTTTATTTTAATTTTCATACCCAAGGACTCACTAGCACTTCACATTTAGGTGCTTCCCAATAAGGATATAAACTACAACACCCCGCTATGCAAAGAGAAAAGAAAAAGGATGCACAAGAGTAGTTGAACATCCTGGTACACCAATAAAGACACTGAATAAAACAGGGCAGGCAGCCATTAATGTGTAAACAAGGCACAGAAACACTCCCCATCCATAAAAGAAGTCAATGATGAACCTATAAAAAAGCAGTGCCTTTCTTGGGGACAATGCTTTTCCCCCCAGTCTACACATTTCTTTTCATTTGGAGCAATGCAAGAGTCAATTATATTTGTTTACATATTTTCCTAAAGCTGGAGCATTTCCTTCTTTCTAATTCTTGCATGCATTACTCTGACTGATGAGTAGCAGATGCTGGAATATGGCTGCTGCAGTATTTGTACCATGGTTCCACATGTAGCTTCTTCACCACCAGCATCATCCAATTTCAGGATGTCATCTTTGAAAATATCATATCTATGTGTTGACTTAGTCTGACTATTTAGATGTTATAACTTAACAGACTCAGCTTAAAGAAACATGGTCACAGGCTACTCAGCTATTTTTGGCAAATTCACAAATAGTGATTTTTATTAGCCTTCTGCCTATTACTACTTTGATATGGAATAAAATCTTATCAAATGTTATTTTACTTTTCCATTTGACTGAAGTTAGGCCCATCAGATTTTATTTATTTTTTCTCCTTTCTGAATGGGGAATTTTACTCAAACCACTTCAGGAAAAGCAAAGGAGGAAACAAACATTCAACTTCAGAAAACCAGAGAGAAAGAGAACCTCAGGGTGGGGAAGGATGTTAAACACATTTGTCAATATTTGTGCTTTCTCCTTTTCACGTGCAGCTGCAAAGCAGCAAGCTGCGAGCAAGAAAAGAATATGCATTTATAATGGAATTATCTGAGAGCAAATAAATGGTTGGTTTCTAAAATGATTTTCTAGTTTCATTATAAGTATCAGGTTTATTTTTAATGGTCTGTGATGTAACATTGCACACTGGCCAATAGAGACTGCCACAGGTCAGACTGTGCAGCTACTGAACTCAGCAAACAGACCATTTTAGGGATGATTTAAAAAATTGATTTAAAAAATCACAGGCTCCTTGATTTACAGCAATTTTTCACATGTTAAACACTTCTCTACTGCAGTGAATGCTTAAAGCTAGATCACTTTTTGTCCCAAATAAAACAATTGTCTCATTGAATGTTTGCTTAGAGAACTAAAGAAGAAAAGGCATCTGAGCAGCAGCGAAAGCAGAAACCACCCAGGGGCAGCCAGACCTCCAGCTCCCCAAAACTTCCACCTCCACCTAAGCTGTTCCTTCTCTTTTCAAAGCACATTCTCCCACTGCCACCCCTTCTCCTCCTCCTCTCTCTGTTTCCACAGGCACCTCAGCAGTCATCAACCACTTCCATAGCTGGAAAGCCCCAGAATAACCAACCCTCAATTTTGACACAGTAGCAACCTCCCCTGTGCTCAGGAACAGGAAAGGGCAATTTGGGAAGGAAACTGAGACTTTGACCCTTACAACTTGTATATGAATTTGCTTGCAAAAGAAAGAAATTCTTTGTCTAAAGAGAATCTCTGCCTTTCAGCTGGGCATCTTTCACCCAGAGAGTTCACCTTTACAAAAATTTAAAAAACAGAGGAAAGAGCACTTGCACTGACAATCTGCCTTTTGTTTTTCTTCTTTTCCCTTTTTGTTAATACCTCTGCAGACAGCTCAGCTGCCAGATTCCTGCTATCCTCACACCCCACTGGCAGCCCCAGCACTAATTGCAGACATGTGTTAGTACAAGGAGTCTGTCTGAATTATTAAACTGTTCTCACCACATAGCAAAGAGATGTGTTCAGCTAGGATTTTAACCTCAGTAAAAAGTCAGGGATTTAGGACAGATGTAACCTTATCTTCCACCTCCCTTTCGCCCAGAACCCTGAACAGAAAAACAAAACAGCAGCGCTCCTGTTTACACACAGGAAGGAAAGGCAGCCCTGAGGAGTTTCAGCACTCATCTGCCTGGACACTGGCTCATGCCAACACTCTGAGGGAACACAAACACCTCCAGCCATGCTGCTGCAGTGAGCAAACAAAGGAAAGCTCCCACATCCGGGTGCACAGGAGATTTTTGGGCAGCTCTTGGAACGGAGCACTTGGCTGCACACCAGCTGTGCCGCGGGCGGCAGCTCTGCACAGCATCTGCCCCTTCCTGCCACACAAAGGCCCTTTTCTCCAGCTGCCTCAGGGACATGGGGCTTTTTTACTTCTTGTCTGATCAAATGAAGGTCTGTGAAGCAAAGCACTCAGGTTTTGCTAGGCGCATGGCAGTGCTGGCTTCTCCACCAGCTGACCTGAAGCCAGATGAGAGCAGCACTAGCCCAGTTGGTTGTTTGAAGATGATGTTACCATGCCTAAAATTGAAGTCATCTTCAGAAAACTGACTTTCTAAGAACTCATTAAAAGAGGAATGCAGAGAAGTCAAGAGCCCAAAATGACGTTTCCCAATTATATTTGAATTTTTAAGCAAGTAGCAGGCTTTGCTGAGCCTGGAAAATGCACAGCATCAGCTGCATGTGCCACACACCAATTGAAGCAGCACACTTTTTCCAGCAGAGCCATGCCAGAGGGGAGCTGCAGTGACAGCACCTTTTGCACACTGCAAAACAAGCCTAGCTCTCCCAGCAGACCAGGGCAAGGCAGCCGTGCAACATGCCAGGGTTATAAACACCCATAAATTCAAGATATCACCCTCCTGGGAGTTAGTGGTTCCCTCCTGGCTCACCCCAAAATCTCCACATCCTGAAGGGATCTGTCACCCCCAAGGTACTCAACAGCCACTCATAAAAAAAAATCTCACCATTCACCTGTAGGTACAAAAAGCCTGGGTTTTATGTCTTTATTATACTGTAAAATCATGTAATGCCTACTCAGTAACTATACTGAAATTCCCTCATTTGGGGGAGAATATGAAGAGTAACACAAAACTGGTATTTGAAACCAGCAATGAGTTCCACTGTAAGAGCAGACACAATTGTTTGGACTCTCACAACAGCATTTACTCACTTTAAGCACTAAAAAAAATGTGGACAGATTTTAAAAAATCCACTAAGTGAATAACATACAGGCTGTGTCAAGCAAAACAAATGCCAGGAAATTCAGAGCTAATAGATTTACATGGTAATTAAATCTGCACATCTTCCCAACTTGCTCAGGTTACACAGTTGGAAATGCTGAAGTTCATGCTGAGCAAATCTTATAATCCACCCCATTAGGTACACATGTATGCACACATTTCCATTGCAAACACTCAAATATTTCCACCCCACAACCAGCAAAGCAGACATGCATTTTTTTAACTTATCAGGGGGATTTTCCAAGAACCATGCTTACTCCTTTGCCTGTCTTCCAAAATATTCTTTTTTTCTTTAACAACCCTCACCAAAAAATACTTTGTATTTAAAAAGATAACTAAAACCTAAATGAAACTCTTAAATAGAGAGGACTAAATATGGGTTAAAGGAAAGAAAAACAAAAATCAAAGAAAGAAAGAAAGAAGCCTTTATGCAGCAGAGGCAAGGGTGAGAAACAACCCTCAAGTTCAGTCCTTCAAGTCCACTGTCTGCAAGAAGAGAAAAGGATGCTATTGCTCCTTCCTAGCCCAAGCCTCTTGGGAGTCATGCAAAATAGGAAAATGCTTCTCACACTCCCCTGCCCCTCTCCCAGTGCACAGCTCTTGGATGTTTTCAGCAGGCCGGGTGCATGTTTTGCTGTTTCCCACCCCCTTCCCAAGACGCCAAAGCCAGAGGAGTGAGTCACTGGGGCAAGAGCAGTGAGTCAGTGAGCTGGAATCCCTTCAAGAAGGCTCCTCCATGTGAGTCCCTGACTGAGACCTCAAAGTACATTAGTAATTCTGTGTTGCAAGTAAGCATTTGGACTAGGCTCTCAGGTCAGATGCAGCTGTTTTTTCCTCTCAGCTCTTTCCCCACCCCCCCAATGCCTTATATTTTTTTTGCCAGCTTGAGCAATAGAAGCACAGAACACTGAACCTCCCCATTACTTGTCCCCATGCCCTTCCCCTCACCCAGTGAGCAGCAGGGTCACAGTTCCTTACCCCAGTGACTGCAGAGCTGCAGGACAGGCCTGACTGACCCATCTGCATCTCACAAGCCACCAAGAGTAGGGACAAGCCTCTCCTTGCCACCTCCAGCCAGCCTGGCTCACACCACACAGGGAGGGGAGCTCTGCTTACAAAACTTACCCATTGGGGTCTCCAATGATTTTTAGCACCCACACAAGATACCTAAAGGGACCAGTTATGTATTAAAAGCTGTGTAGTGAAGAAAAACATCTTTGGTTGGTTTGTTTGGGGTTTTTTTTCCCCATGCTCCAGCCATGCAGTGCCAGTCATAAATATTTGCTGTGAGATAATACTAATTTGCTTGGTTACACCCCAGCTACACCTCCAGGCTCTGGAAGGAACTTGGATTGACTGCAAGTTTTACATCAAACTAGTGTCCTCTGTGGAACTCACAGGGTTAAGCCAAAAATAAACAGTGAACAAAGTTTTCAGATTGTATACAAATTTTACAATTCATTGGTGGGCATTTATGGCCCTCTTTGCTCTCCAAGAGCTCAGCAGCAGGGATAACACATTTTGCTCTTGCACAGCTGGCTCAACTTACAGCCATTTTTAAAGAACACGATTGCTCCAGTTCCTTCTTGACAGGAGACAGATCTTAACAATATAGGAGAGTTTTATATCACTTGGGCACACTGCACTTGGCTTCATTCAACATCTTCCCTCAACATGGAAATGGGAGGGGATGAAAGCAAAGAAAATACATCTCAGGCCTCCTGCAACAGCATCCCTTGTTGATGGGTACAGATGAGCCCTTTGTAAAGGGCACAGCCAGCACAGTTCCTGTATTTTAAACAGAATCCACTAGTCCTGCATGCATCTTAGAGATCACAGAATATCCCAAGTTGGAAAGAACCCATAAAGATCATCAAGTCCAACTCCCAGCAGACTTTAGAATTGTAACAGGAAGGAGGAAAAGATAACCACTAATACTGCTAGGAAACCTCAGAAAAATCATAATTTCCCATTTAGGTTCCCATTAGTGCAGGGGATCTCCTGCAGAACACAGATGCTTTCCAGTTCAGGTGTTTCATGTGTGAAGTGTTCTCAGCAGCCTTCTCCCTGAGGACCAAATTAGTATCTTCCAAAGGAGGATCTTTCACTAGTCTGACTGGTGTAGGTAGGAAACAACTCCTGCTCTATCAGCAGTGCTTGCTAGCCCTGACTGACAAGACACTTGACATTTAAAATAAAAATCCTGATGCTTTCCTTCAAAAGTGTTTCTTCTTTAATGGTTGCAAAGTTTAAATGGCAGGGTTCCAGCTTGCAGGAGCCATCATTCCTTCTTCTTCCTAATGCTGGCTGCAAACCTACACACCACCCATCAAAATCCTGCCCTTTAATTAAAGCTGTCTGTTACTATAAAATAAGTAAGGCTTTATGATCAGTATTGGCAGCTTAAGGAGAAATTGAGCATGTTATTTCAAAAGAGTTAGTAGTCTTTGTTTTACAGATTTACAGTACTGGTTGGGGAGTGTTCTGCTGCGTTGTTTGTTTGTTTTCAAGAACAGAAGCTGAGGCTTGAAAAGACAAATTTAAACTCCTCAATGTTTATTTAGGCACTCTTCAGCTTTAAAGAATCAGACTATCAAGTGCCTAAATGCAGACACCCTGAGTTGATTATGGAAAATATGAATTAGCTTTTATAAAAACTACCAAAAATGCATACACATAATGGTTGAGATTGCAGATGTGTTTATAGTAAAAAAAAAAAAAAAAAAAATTAAACACAACACAAACATATAGCCCTTTCTTGAACTCAAGAAACAGGTGCCTGAGCACAGTGGAGGAAGAATAAAAACTGCAGTGCTTCTGTGAAACAAATGCAAAGAAATCAACAGGTTATATTGCCCTACCCAGGGGGATGAGCTGCCCAACCCTTGCAGAGCTCAAGGATCAGCAGCCTTTGGCTAGCAATGACCTGAGCTGCCAGAGGGTTCAGACCCTGCCCAGCAGCCCCTGTGTCTATCACACAGGTATCTGCTATCAGGGCAGAGGGAGGAACACACTGGTAGGACTTTGTGTTCAGTGCTGCTGTCACTGAGGTTTACACATTAAGTATCATGCACTAAAAGAGTTGGTTGTGTGTCTAATACTCTTCCAGTGATCTCACTAGAGAGGCAAATAAACAACCACAAACAAGCACCTTTCCAAACAAGTCCTCTACCTTGCTTTCAGCAGAAACATCCTGGGGTTTGATGTGATGTACCCCTCATCTTTCCCCTGAGCTGCACTAAGCCCAGACACTGTGGATACACACACAGCTAGGACTTCATCAACAGCTGCTATCATCCCATCCCTGACTGACAAAACATTCCCAGTTTGCAGCAAGTCTAATGTCAAACCTGCTGCTGCCCCAGCAAGCTCATGAAGGGCAGTGTGACAGTGCTTGATGATGACAACACCAAGAACATCCCTACTCTGCACCTGAAAGAGAACATGGTTTTTGAAGCCATGACATTGGAGCTGCTTCAGATGAGCCAGCCCCACCAAACGCATCCCACAGCAAAAATCCCTGCCTTTTAAAGCCACCCCCAGTGGTCCTCTGCACCATGAGATGGATACTTCAGGACACCCACATTGCACCTGTAGAGCTTTAACTCTGCAGAAATCCACACAGGAACCCACAGAAATGTTTTTGACACCTCATTTTGTATGGACCAGTGCTTCCATCAGCACTGGTACTTTGGGACCCTTCCTCTGAGGGAAGACACATTTCATTTCAGGTCACAACAAGAGTGTGGGTGGGTCACTTGGTTTTCACTCGTGTTAAAGGCAGACAAAGTTTGTTTTGAAGCCCTGCTGAAATCTGCAGAAAGCTAAAAAAAGGAGACAGGATATGAAAAAGATCAAATATATGTACACTTATAAGCATGTGTCTGGAAAAATCTTTTAAAGATACCCCACACTTGAGAGCCGGTATTCCAATTTCCTATGACAAGCCTTTTGTCCCAGAGCCAGTAAACATTACTTCACTCAGTTTGATAAAAAATAAACAAATAAACCATGACTGGTACTGGACTAGGGTTCAGGACCCAAGACAGCAGTAGATGGAAGCATCTGTATCCTAAGACCAGGTCTTAAATAAAAACAAACTTCTGTGCTTGTTTTTCCTCTCTGCTTCCTCCCAGAGATGCAGGGACTTGTGGAACAGGTTATCTAGCAAGAGGTATGGTGGCTCTTTCTCCTCATGAGTCCTGGGAATACAAATGACACTTTTAAACCAGTTTTGCCATAATTTATTTGTCTGTGACCTGACACTTCACTTCTTTTTTTTAACTCTCTCCCACTCAGAGCACCCCTCTCCTCCATCTCCAGCTCCTCTCTGTACCTTCTATTTCCAGGTCTTTGCTCCCAAGCAGGTGAAACTGAGGCCAAGCTACTCATCCATCCCCTCGCAGGACATAAAGAGGAGCAGCAGAACTGGAAATGAAGCTGCAAACTGCAGGCAAAGACTGTGGAGGAGCAGAGCCAGAAAAGCAAGGGAGCAGAAGGAAAACAACAGGAAAAGTCAAAGTCACAGCTCCTGGAAAGGGATAAAATAAACCAATGACAGATAAGCAGCATATTAAGATTGTGCCAGAACTTCCTCCATCCCCAGCTGTGTATTTTTGCCAAGTGTCATTGACTTTTGTGCACTGCCATTTAAATCTCAGTGTATTACAGTGTTTACTCTCGTGACTGCTCTGGGCTTTCTCTCATTTGTTCCTCCCCACCTGAAAGGCAAAACCACTGCCACCTCACCATGGCAGGGGAAGAGAAAACCACACAGGGAAAACAAACCTGCTTACCATGGGAACATAAATATTATCTATTTGAGCTACTGAAAGAAAGGAAAAATCACCAAGAATTAACATAAATCAGAATCTAGAAAACAAGAAAGAGTTAATAGAAAATGCAATTCAGAGGGAGAAAGATTGCTTCTGAGTTTGTCAGGATCCAGAAGAATGTTAATTATAGATCAGGCCACTGCTTGGCTGCAGTTATTGAGGGGAGAAAAAAGAAGATCAAAATGTTTAATTGAATATTCCTGGGAGGGGGCGGTTCTGAATTACTACTTTTTATATAAGACCAGATGATACAGCCATCCCACAGGATGGTAATGAAACGACTTTTATTCCAACAATAATGGAAGAGAATATAGAAACAGCTACTCAAAGTTGGCCATTTTAATTAGTAGATCTAGAAAACTTGCATCTGAAAATTCTAAATAGAGCTTCTAAGGAGCTCTTGAAACTATTTTCAGTAAGAGACAATATTAATGGACTGTAAGAAATAATACAAAAATATTTAAATGTAAACAAGGCAACCAAAGTAACAGCAAGTTAACCTACCTACTGTTCATTTGTGAGGAAGGGAAGAGAGTAGTGAATAGCCCAAGAACTTCCAAAAGGAAGAGAAATCTAATTTATGCTTACAATTCCACAATAACTGATAAGCTTCTTAAATTTTCTCTCATTCTAAAATATTATTACAAGCTTAATACCCCTTGTCATGTAAGGCAATTCATTAGGTGCTATACAAACAAAGCCAGAGTGAAATGAAGTCAGCAGGCCCCATTCAGTGGGGAAAGGGAAATCAGAAATGTCCAGATGTGAAACACAAATGAGCTGATTGTGCCACACGTTTTCAGAGGGTTCCCACAGGGATCAGTTCTTGGCCCCAGACTCTAATACTGTAACCTGAGAGGAAAAGCCACCACCACTAAAGGTTGCAGATAATGCAGTATCAGCAGGGGCAGCAAGTAACAAAAAGGTCAGGTCACCAAACCAAAACACAGAGAACTTGTAAGCAGCCATAAACAAGAGACATGCCTTAAGTAAAGCTGAAGGTCAAAAAAAATAAAATAAAAGTATCTTATGGTGTTCACCAAAGGCTCCAAGTCACACTTGGGCAATGACAACCAGAAGCCAAGACCCCAGGACTCAGGGACATGGCTGAGGAACATCTGTGGGACAGGTACCACAAGCACTGGGTCCTGGGGAGGAATTCCTGCAGATGTGTGCTCATGCTCCAAATGCAGGAGATCCCTGCTGTATTTCAGGTTCAGCCTCTCAGCCAGTGCTGGGGTTCCAGTGCTGGGGTTTCACTCAGTTGCAGGTGCAGCCAAGCTCTGGGAACTCTTGCATGGCCATCCCATGCTGTGGGGCCAGCACCCAAACAACAGCAGGGAGGTATTGCAGAAATTTTTGCCGTTTTTATTTATTTAGGATTTCTTTTGTTTGTACTTGTTTCTTAAATGAGAAATTTCTTTCATATTTAAAAGTAGTGTGCCTGTAAAGCTCAACCCCCCAGCTACAGCTCTGTACTGCAGCCTCACCCCAATCACACAACCTGCTGCACAAGTCTGTGCTCCCTGAAAAACCACAGTTTGAAGACTTCAGGAGACAGCGAGGTGTGAAGCACAAATTTCTCTGTGCTCATGGTGCATGCAGCTGCTACTGGCCACAGCCAGGCTCCACTCCTATGCCACTAAATTTCATAAAAAAAGGAAGTTGAACAACTGGAGAAAGTTCAGAGAACCGTAAGAATCACTATAGAAAGGGAAATCTTGCCTCAAAATAAAAGCAAATAAGAAAAGAAGAAACCAACGTATTCAGCTTATCAAAGAGGAAACAAATGTAGAACATGAATGTTCCTAAGTAATAAAACAGGGAATAAGACTTCAGAGGATAGCTCTACCAACTCGCAGCTCAGTTTACCATCTGAAGCCAGATCCATTCATTGTGGCTCACAATATTGAAAAAAGGGAGAACAATCAATAATGAAGGAACAGTGTGAATTCTTCAACCCAAGCCATTCTTAATTGAAGACTAGAGGCTGCCCTAAAAAGATATGCAGGAATTCAAACAATCTGGGGAAGTTTTATAGCCCTTGATTTACATAAGGTTAAAATAATTCATCATAATTGTTTCCTTTGGCCCTCTGGCAGCCAACCAGGCTGTTTACCAGAATGTGTTCTGGAGAAACTGATGCAAAGCCAGAGCTGGGAAACCTGCTGATGGCAGCTTTGCATTCCTGTATTCCAGACAACCTGATATGCTTATCAGGAAGGCAGCTGGGGAACACAGTTCAGGAAGGCAGGTTTGAGACCAAAGGTTGCTCGTGTCACACACAACTCCCCGCTCACAATCCCGCTCCAAACACGGTGCTCAGCAAACTCCAGGTGGCCAGCACATCCCACAGCACTAGCCCACTGAAAGCCTTTTCCCCTGTTTATTTTTAAGGCTGGGTTCTCCAGCTCTGCTGCACAAGTGAGTCAGCTTTCCTCCCCACACCAGAGGGCTGCACACATGTCCCAGCTAGCTGGGAGAGGGAGCCCCTGCTACTTGTCATCACTGCAAGAGCCCCACCTCAATAGTGAGCTGGGAGAGGGTCTCAGAGGAGTAAAAACTTGGCAAGCTTGCACTGGACTTCAGGGTTTCTCTACCAAAAAGACTGAAATGCAAACACACACATCCAAACTCTCCCCTATCCTTCTGAAACTAATGTGTTCCTCAGGATCGGAGTGGCAGCTGCGGCCACACCACACCACAAGCAAGCGGTAGTGACAAACTGCAAGGAGTCACAAGCACAGAGCACTGTTACAATTTTCAGAGTCCACATTTGATTTCCACATCCAATAGATGGCCAGTTTCAGAGCTGACAGGAGATTCACCATGAGCCCAAGCAAGAGGAAAGCTGAAGTGCATGGGGAAATTAAAAGGGAGTGTCCAGGTGAAGGGATCTGCTTCAAAACAAGTCATTTAGCAGCTGCTCACTTCAAAATCTTCTTTAAGTCTTCTAGTTAGTAAAGCTGCATGTGTCTGGGCATCTCTTTCAGGGCCTATTATCCTTTCCAAGTGCCAAGTTTGCAGCAGCAGAAGCCTGCCCACGGCAGAGAAATCAAAGGCAAGTAACTTTATTCTTGCTTTAAATCTGACAAAGAGCACAAACACAAGTGTGTAATGTGCAACCCTGTTCAAATACAGCTAGAACAACGTTACTTGTACTCTTATTTTACATAAGACATAAGCTTTTTAAAAAAAAAATATAAAGCTTTTTTGGTTTGATAAAGAAAAGCTTTAAAAGCAACCAGTTGACAGAATGAAAGGAGAGGGAGCATTTAAGGAAAGGAGGAGTGTGATCCAGTTTTAAAGATTAATTACAAGATTAATGCCAGCAGAAGGTGCTCCAGCCAGCACACACACACAGAGCCCTGCACAGCATCCTCCCCAAACCCTAATGCACAAACAAAGCCGCTTTCACTTGTGGCACTGAAATTTAATTAATTGGATATATTGAGCGAGTGAGTGAGCTGTGCAGCGTGGAAGATGCCTCTCCTGAGGCTGCAGAAGGAGCCTGCCAGCGTACTGGGGACAGAGACGGCGCAGGGCAGTATCAGACATTGCATAAGCACAGGCACACCTCACGGCTCATTCCCGCTGTCCCGGCCAGCTCAGACCCCTGCCAGCCACGGCCAGGATCCATTCCAGCTATTCAGAGGCGGCTGGGTGCCCGAATGGGGGAGCAGGAGGGGAGGCCCAGCCTGGGGGTGTGCCTGGAGACCTGTCCCAGCACCCAGCCAGTGCCTCCAGGGGCCCCTCAGCCTCTGCTTGTGCAACCATTACCCCACAGTTTAGAGCCGGGGGAGTAGGGTGGAAAATGTGGTTTTTCCAGACTTGACCAACATATTTTCCTTCTTCTAAGGAAAGGAGTATGGCCTGGTGGTTGGAGGGCTGGGCAGGAGCTGCCATCACACAGCACCTGGGCCAGCCTGGGCCTCTCCTCCCCCGAGGCAAAGGTGCCCTTTGCCTCTTCATTTCACGCACCCAAGGGCAGTAAGGAAGAGTTACTCTCCAGTCACAAGGGAGGGATCTCAAGGGTAGTGGCATGGAAGATTGCATCACATTCAATGCCAAAATTATCAGGATCAGAAGAAAACCAAAGCCAGCTGGGAGATAGAGAAAGCCCCTTGTTGCAGGGCACAGCACTGGACACTGCCCGAAGGCCAGGAGCAAGAGACACACACAAAAGCACTTGCAATTGCTTAGGTTATTAAATACCTTTGAGATCATCAAGTCCAACCCAGCACTGACAAGTCCAACACGGAACCTGGTCTTTAAGTGCCACATTCGCACATCTTTTAAAAATCCCTGGGGATGGTGACCCAATCCTGTCCCTAGACAGCCTGTTCTAGTGCTTGACAACCCTGTCAGTAAAGAAAATTTTCCTATTACTCAATATAAAACCTCCATTAGGGCAACTTGAGGCCATTTCCACTTGCCCTTGGGAGAAGAGACCCAACCCACATTGCTGTGACTTCCTTTCAGATAGCTGAAGTACAGTACAGAGAGCAAGAAGGTCACCCTGCACCTCCTTTTCTCTAGACTAAACAACCCCAGCTTCCTCAGCTGCTCCTCATAAGATCTGTGCTCCAGATCCTTCACCACCTCTGTTGCCCTTCTCTGGACTTGCTCCAGCACCTCAGAGTCTTTCCTGTAGTGAGGGCAAACACCAGATACAAGATGTCACCTCACCAATGCCACATATAGTGCTTCAGGCTCTGAGGCTACCCAGAGGCAAAGTGCAAGCTCAGGAGCTCAGAAATGAAAATGTGCCTTCAGGAATTCCAGGTTATTGTGATTTCTTCCATGCACCCTGTAAGGCACCTGTGGCACACGGCCCACGAGACCCCACTGCCAGGAATCAACGCAGCACAGCCCCTGGCATTACACAGCTCAAGCTGAGAGACCCAGAGGGAAGAAAACTCTGCCAGAGCTAAATGAGTCTGTTTGGCTCTAGGGAAACACAGGTACAGAGCCAGAAAAATAATCAGGGGAACCTTGTGCTGCTTATCAGCAATGTGTAACTCCAGAGCCAGTTAGGACTATATATACATAGATTTATATACATGTGTATGTGTGTGTGGGCTTGTGTGTCTGTATGCATTAAATATAGATCATTTTTCTAACATTTCAGATGAGCATCTGCCACAGACCATCTGGGCTGGGAGGGAGGGAGACCAGAACACCATGGGACTCTTGAGGAATTTGAAACTTGCAGCGGATTTTACACAGAAAGCTGTTGCATAAGGGACACTGACAAATGTGTGGTATCAGGAAGGTTCTTTAACTAAAAGAAGGAAAAAAGAAGAAACAGAAGTGATCCTAAAACTGCTGCTTCCTGTGGGGGTTGGAGCTGGCTGCAGATGATAAGACTGACTTCACACCACTTGTATTCAGCATCATGAAATGAAATCAAGCCAAGTTGCCAGGACAGGCATTAGCGTGCCAGGAGATCAAGCACTGAACTGATGTTGCCCCAGTGAACTGAAAGTGGTACCTGGCATTCAGCAGGTCAGCACAGAGTCTCTTCTGCTTCTGTCAAAAAAAAGCACATCAAAGCCACACAAGTTTTAATTCATTAAACTAACATACAAGAACAAATGGTTCCTGTGTAAAGCATTCCAACATCCTTCTTACCAAGACAGCTTCACATTCATAATGTTTATGTGTAGATAGAATCTCAACCACTTCCCTGAACAGAGTGTTGCAATACTTGACAGCCCCTTCCACAAATTTTTTATCATATTATCCAACCTAAACCTACCCTGGTACACCTTCAGGCCATTTCCTATTGCTTGTTACCTGGAAGAACAGACTGACCCAATCTCCTTTCAGGTAGCTGTAGAGATCACTAAGGTCTCTCCTGAGCCTCCTTTTCCCTAGGCTAAACAACCCAGCAACCTCAGCCACTCCTCAGAGGCTAAACAACCCAGCAACCTCAGCCACTCCTCAGATCTGTACTCCAGACCCTTCAGCAGCCTCTGTTCTTCTCCAGAGACTGAAGTTTTACAAACTAGATGATTTTATAAATCAAGGCTCACAAAAATCACATCTTATGCAATAACAATACAAAGACTCAGACATGCCAAAACTAAAACTATCAGATTTTCAGAATTGCTGAGCATCCTCCTCTCTATACCTCTATTTTTAATTTTTTTTCTAGTTGCAAGAGCTGCAAAGTCTAACAAAGGAAACTAAAGAACGTGAAATACATCTGAGTTTGCAGAGTCCGCAAACTTCCCCAGAAAAGTGTTAGGTGTGCAAAAACAGCTAGGGATTTAAAAGCACTGCTCTGTTCTACCAACAAGTTGTGTCTTCAGATGGCTTTGAAAGATCTGGTCTTTGGCAAGTCAAAATGAGCATGGCTGGCACTAATGCCAAAGGAGAAGAACTCAGTATTTCTGGGGTTTCTGGAAGCTGAATTGCTCCTGTGGTGTAACAAGCATGCACACACTGGGAACCCAAGCACAGGACAGTAGAGAGAAATAACTCTTTTGGAAAGAGCAGCTGCCCTTCTTTTCCCTACTAAGTTATCTTTATTTTTCCAATAATGCAATAAAAATATCTAGTAACATTTAAAAAGGTCCAGTAGGGTATCATTTTTGTAAAAGGAACACAGTAGACCATTTTACAGAAAGACCTAATAGTTTTGTTCCATCAAAGGGTTCTGTTACACAAGCCTCCAGTCTGAGGTTTATGGGGACAGCCAGGCACACCCAGAAAAGCCTGCAAACAGATGGAGATAATACAAATTTAAATGAACCATCCAGCTTTTAGCATAATTCCCATATGTGCTATTCTACAAGCTACCAGGTGGGTGGGATGGGAGGAAGGAGTAGAAGACATCATCAATCTCCCCATCCTGCCTACAGTACATCAATCTCCAGTGCATGTAGCTGCAGTTAGACCTACTCCCCTATTCACAGGATTTGTCAAACCAGCCAGAAAAGATCAGGACAGAACATGGAAATAGGTTCAAACCAGATTCCCATGCTAATAGCAATTCAAACTGCATATTCCCTAACTAAAATGAAAATATTAAATAAAAGCAGCAACAATCTGATATGCTTTTAAAGGTTTAGTGCTCTAGCCATTCTTATTCAAGAAGATGATTTGTCTGATCCTGGTGTAAACCCATTCTTAAAAGTTCAAGCAGTAAACAAGGATACATGCTGAGAATCAGCCTTTTTTGATGCGCAGAAATTTGTATTCCTGGCTTTTCTGTTGATAAGATAGAGGCTCTACACACAGTGCTGTACCTAGAGGAATAAAAGCTGGACAGGATTTTCACACCACATCACAGTGTTGTCAGGCAATGCACTGTATTATTAGACAACACCACAACTCTGCACCTCCAAGAGAGGCAACTGGGCCAACAAGCAAATGGGCTACAGAGCCAGCCAAGGGCTGTGAAATCTTTCACTGCCAAGGGATGTCCATGCACATATTCAGGTGTTCTTCTGGAACCCTCTGAAGCTGGTGTTTTGTTTAGGGGAAAAAATCCAGCACCCAAGGAGGACTACAGAGAGGGTCCCTACCAGAACTTTAAAGAACCACAACACCGACCTTCTGAAGCCTTCAGTGATAAGACAAGAATACACAAGAACAAAAGACACAACTGGAGAACAGAAGAGGAATGTGCACAGCTCCCCATCTTGTCCTTCAACACTCAAATTCCCATGGCAATGAGTCTTTTCTTTCCAAAAACAAGAGTACACTTGTGAAACTGGTGCAGGAACACCAGCAGCAAGCCACCTGTACTGACACACACAAGCTTCATCCTTGGCAAGATAACCTCTAGCAGCAAAAAGGTCCTGTGGTCATTCAGCCTCTGCCAGTGGTGGCACAAGAGCACATTTGTGAGCCTGTGATGGGGAAGAGTCCTGGGGATGGTGGGGAAAGGGACAATATTTCACCAACAGCCACCCAGAACACTCCAGGTGTTTTTTGTATCAGATACCTATCTAGCCCCAGGATACCTGAACCCTGTAGTCACTGCCCAAAAACTCAGATAAACAAGTTCTAGAAAAATGTCCAGAAGAACAGCCCTTGTTTAAGATAACATCGTGCCACACACCTGCAGGACTATCACTCTCCTGATGGCAGGAGCAGGCCTTCACCCCTGTCACTCCTGGTCTCAGGAAGGGACAAGGACCCTAACTCACCTTCCTGGGCAGGGTTAAGCTGAAACACTGGGGCATAAGCCACCTCTTCCCATGACAGTCCCCAGCAGAGACACCAAAGGGACAACTTTGGCAGCAGCATGGAAAAGCAGTCCTGTGCAAAGACAGGCCAAGTGTGAGCCGAGAGTGGCTCCAGGCCTGCCTCAGCCCAAAGCACAAACACGGAGCTGTTGTCCTTGGAAAGAGGCAAGAGCATCCCTGCAATTCACCCACTGCCATCCCAGCCATGCTCTCACCCTTTATATTTAACTCTACCAGTAACCGATGTGCTAACCCCTCCCTGGATTTACATCATCCCTCGGGCAGAGTGAAACCACATGGATTCAGCAGGGTTTGGTTAAAAGTTATGCACACACAGGGCCCGGTGGTTGCAGGGTCTCAAAGGCCTGCCCTGTCCCTCCTGCTCCAAGGGAACACAGAGCCATTTGTTGGGAATGCACCCTCATAGAGCGGGGACTGTGCGGGGAGAGCAGAGGTGGGCTGTGCTGGAGGGGAGCTGTGCTTTTTATTTCAGATACCTATCAAGTCCAAAGATACCCGAACCCTGTAGTCACTGCCCAAAAATTCAGATAAACAAGTTCTAGAAAAATATCCAGAAGAACAGCCCTTGTTTAAGATAACATCGTGCCACACACCTGCAGGACTATCACTCTCCTGATGGCAGGAGCAGGCCTTCACCCCTGTCACTCCTGTTCTCAGGAAGGGACAAGGTGCCTAACTTGCTTTCCTGAGCAGGGTTAAGCTGAAACACTGGTGCACAAGGCAGAGGCACCTCATCCCATGACAGTCCCCAGCAGAGACACCAAAGGGACAACTAGAGGCAGCTGTCCCTAGTATGGAAAAGCAGCCCTGTGCAATGACAGACCAATTGTGTGCCCAGAGCGACTCCAGGCCTGCCTCAGCCCAAAGCACAAACACAGAGCTGTTATCCTTGGAAAGAGGCGAGAGCATCCCTGCAATTCACCCCACTGGAGTCCCAGCCATGCTCTCAGCCTTTATATTTAACTCTACCAGTAACCGATGTGCTAACCCCTCCCTGGATTTACATCATCCCTCTGGCAGAGTGAAACCACAAGGATCCAGCGGGGTTTGGTTAAAAGCAATGCACACACGCACGGCTCGGTGGTCGCAGGGTCTCAAAGGCCTGCCCTGTCCCTCCTGCTCCAAGGGAACACAGAGGCATTTGTTGGGAACCCTCTGCCCCACAGAGCAGAGGTGGGCTCTGCTGGAGGGGTGCTGTGCTCCATCTGCCTTCCACACGCATTTCTGAGGCTCTTTCTTCCTCCAGCGCAAGGCACATAAACACGGCCAGTGAGACATTTCTGAGCAGAGGCAGGAGCAGCCCATGGCCCTGGGGAGAAAGCAGTAACCCCCGCCTGTCCCCCATGCTGAGTCCCTGCCGAGGCAGGGCTGGCAGCGATCCAGCCCACCCGGACACCGCGCCAGGAGCCTGCAGCTGCAGGAATGTCTGGGGCCGGCGCACGCAGCTTTTTTTAATTGCATGCCTCTGCTTCCACCGTCTCAGACTGCCCTGGCTGGGTGCGTTTTGGGGTCGGCTTCTTTTTGGTCTTTCTTATTTCTTTCCCAAGTTCGGCTTTTAGGTGGAGAGGCAAGGGGAGCAATTATAGCCTATTGTGATGGAATGCTCCTCTGACTGTTCCTAGACTTTGAAGGGATGCTCTCCAGCCTAAATGACCACAGTCTTATCTTATCCTCATTTTTGGGTAACACTTGGGTTTTTTCAAACTCTGAGAAACCATTTTGCTCTGTTGATAGCAGTGGAGAAAGCAGGGATCTCAGACGACACAAACCAGTGTGAACAAAGCTGAAAGAACACATTTCAGAAAACCTCGACATGCCTGAAAACCCACATGCAGGAAGGAGTGTTATAGCAATATCAAGCTATGAAACATACTTTGGCAACCTATCTATAACAGCTCAAGAGTCGAAATGCTGCTCATATCCAATGCATGAGAGCACATCTTGAAAACTGAGCAAGTCCTGGCTAAGTCACATGCAAACTACTCTGCTATGCCAGCTCTGTCATTAAAACTCAGGCTGAGCACAACAAAGAGGCACATTTCAACTGCAAAACTCAATCTGAAGCCATCACACCAGACTGCAAATGCAGAAGGAGTTCATAAATATACAATTTCTTATAGCCTGACTTTCCATCCTATCTGTTTCACCAAAAGGTGTGGGGTTCAGCCTCTTGTCAGCATCCCACAGCATCAGCAGACCATGCAAAAGGCCACCACCATGACAATCCTAGTACTGCTGTGTCACTGGAATTCTGAGATAAAAATGTTTAACAGCCATAACCTGCAGAGATATGTGCCCTTCTGCCAGAAACTTTTTGGTTTATTCCTCATATTCAACAGAAGGCACCATCTTTCACAGAGGTCACTGTTCTCTCAGCTTCACTCCACACCTGCTGCTCCAACCCAGTTCCACCAAGATGGATTTGTGGGTTATTCAAGCTAACAGAGACCACCTTGGCAGAGCAGTATGAGGGAGGTACTCCAGGTTTAGTTATGCCAGCAGCTCTAAAGTGGACAGCCAGAACACTTAACCAGTGTTTCATTTCATGCTCTCCCTCCCATGGGTGATTTCCACTTGATTTCTACCCGTTTGGTCAATCAGGATTGACCTCATGTAAGAGATTAGCAAGATTCCACAACTTCAGATCAGCAGCAGCCCAAGCACTCAGCCCTGTACAGCTCAAGCAAAATTTGGATTTCTTTTTTCTCTCCACCTCTCAGAACTGCATTGTTTACAGCAGCAGCTTACCTCACAGCCTATTTCTTCTTGGAAACATGAGAGAATGTAGAACTATGTAAATCATTCAGTGTTTTCATGCAGAATCTTACAGTGACATAATAAAAAAATCATACATTCTTCCTGCATCATCTGGTGTGTAAGTCTTTATAAAATGAGACATTATGATATAGGTTGTTTAGGCTGCTTCATCTAAATCACACTGCCTTGCACAGAGCACTGCTCCCTTTACAAATGACAGAATTTGGTGATTACAAATGATTACAATTTGGTATTACATATGACAGAATCTGGTGATTTAATTGAAACAATTAGACCATTCTGGCTGAGGTCAGGTGCACAGAACTTCACTGAAGTGAGAAATGCACTTCCATTAAAAAAAACCAAACATATTCTTGCAGCAGATCTTTGCCAACAATACGAGCAACTCTTCATTTTCTAGAATTATTCCATAAAATTGAGTGAGGCATGTTAGCATCTATTTTCCAGATAAAGTAGTGCAAGAAGTGACCTCCTCAAACTAGAGCAGTATTTGGCATCGAAAATGCAACAAAAACTTGAGTATTCCTGTAAGGGATCTGCAAACCTACCTATCCCTATATGTATAAGTCTGGAAAACAGATTCTCTGTCTTCAGCCTCAAGAAGAACCAAAACTGGTAGAGACAACAGACATCTTTAAGAATTCTTCTTAAATTCATGGAATGAGCAATTTGGGCTCTATCAAAGGCTTCACAAAATTTCTTTGTGTGAAGATGCACTTTGAAGTCCAGTTTCACTAAATTGTCATACCACGGTCATAGGACAGGGAAAAAAAGCAGATTGATCTGGACATCTTGTCCAAATTTGCACTAAGTAGCTGTACTATCTCCAGGGTGAACAGCTCTTTCCTAGACAAGAATGTGTGGTTCTCTATCTTTATGATCTCATGGATTAGCTTGAAATGCCTCGGGCTACAGTGCATCCTGACCAGGACACGCTGTCTCTTATAATGTTGCAACAACACAATTTAAGTGCCGAGTGGATTTCACAGGCTACTCTCCCCAAATGGCTGGAGGTGTCACAGTTCCCATAAATCACAAAATCCCGCAGGCTGTACTGACAGGACTGCCACTGCAAGCTCTGGGAGGGCACTAGCAACGCTGCTTCCCCCAAAAGCTGTGCACAGTTTTGTCACAGCACACACACAGGACTATTCAACCCTTCCTACTGAAGGGAACATCTGCTTCTGGCAGGTAATGTTCCCAAATCCCACCAAAAAAATGATTACTCTAGGTAGCCACGTACTTCGTGATGGCAACAGATCAGCCCTAAACTGAGCAATCCACTCATCTCTGGGCCATCTGCCATCCACCAGACACAAAGTACCTGACTTTGTTTCTTACTACAGAAACAATCCAGCCATGCTTTAGCAATTGGAAAATAAAATTCAGCTGAAGTTCTTTTGGCCTGACCACTGCAGTGGGTTTGGTTTTGTTTTTTTTTTCTGGTTTTCCATATATAGTTGTGACAGCAGCAGTAAAATATTTTCTGAGCTGCCCTCCCGCAGCTGAGCCTGTACCCACCCACAGCACAGATGTACTCAGAGGTACAAACCCCTCCCTCCCCATTTACACAGCCTGACAAGCCTGGGATGCCACTTGCTGCAGTGCTCTTGGTGCTCCAGCCCTCCCACAAGATCCCAAATTTGTGTCTGGGGTGCAAGGCAGCACCCGTGCCAAGTGTAAGGAGCAGGAGGAGCCCTGCACATCTCAGGTTCCAGAGGAGAGCACTTCCCCTGCTGCCCAAGATCACTGTGAGATCAGAGCTGGCAGGTAACTATCAGAAACTCACAGGAATTATTTCATTCTTACAGAGTTATCAAGTCACATTTTATGCACTGCATATACAAGAGTAGATTTCAAAATGTTTCACACTTTCATGTTTTCTTCTTCACATATGCTTCCATCTAGCAAATTCCCACTGCATTAACGAGCAAGATCTTTACCTTCTTTGTGGTCATGCATAATCCCAACCAAGCAAAACATCCACACTTAAATTTCTTTAAATTACTTAAACTACATTAGCTAAACATTATTTCGCTAATGTGCCAGTGCCACATTCTGATATATTCTGCTTTGGATGGTGCACTCCCACTCTTTTCCCAAAATACAGAAACTGTCTCCAAAATACTGCACACCTCCAAGAAAAACACCAGTGGACAGATGACAGTTTCTTGCTAAGGCTGAGTACACGCCTTCCCCTGCTGAAGAGGGACTCAAATTTGGATCTTCTGAGGTTTGCATCACTTCCTGCTAAGGGCACATTTTGTCTTCTTTTTCTTTCCCTGTCTTTAAACCTCCTTTAAACCCCTCAAAGCCCAGCCAGAATCCAAACCAAAGTGGCTGAGCTAGCTTGTACTTCACTTTATCAGTCAGCCTTTGACCAAAGCAAGCACCCCAGACTTCCCAGAGGTGCCCCTGACCAGCAGGCCCAGCTCCTCACAGGGGCATCAATACCCGCAACTGCATCATGTCTGCCAGGCAAAGATAACAAAGCACAGCCTGCAGATAAACATTCTGCTGCTAAGTCACAGGTTCATCATGCATATATTAAAATATGGAATAAGAGGAACCTGTCTCATCTAGTGATAACTCTTGTTTTAAGTGAAACTACAGACAGTTTCTGCTTTCTTAAATCTCTTCCTGGTCCACCTAGTCTTTATTAAAGATTTAAGCTAAGAGAGCTTCTTGCTAATTTTTCCTCCCAAATTCTGTCAAACTGACTGTTGTTCAGTCTGTGCCCTGTCCCTCAGTCTGAACCGCCTGAAGAGCTCTCCAGAGCTTAATCTGGAAAGGGAAGAGGTTTTCCTATTGAAACATATTCAGCAGGAGCTGGCAGGTCTGAGTTAGATACACAAAAACTTACAATGAGAGCTCCACAAGACCACCAGCACCTACCAGCAAGGCAAGGAGCAGAAGTGACACCTTCCTACACTGTATTGTTTCTAGGGCAGGAGTTGGCTGAAAAAGCACACATTTCTCAGCTCTTCTACATCTTTCTGCCCCTTCCGTGGATCCCCTCAACAGATCCTCTGGCCATACCCTTTTCCAGTGAGATAATGGAAACCCTTTTTACTCCCTTTTGTGGTTACTCTTGTGCCCTTTCATATGAGCCTGCCCACCTCAGGGAGGTGTGAGAAACTGTGCACTGGGCTATAGTGAAAAGACCTAAATGAGGCAGCGATGTTCCTCACACAAAACTATTTTAAATATTGACATTTTATAACCTTTTTTTTTCCTTCCTGCCAGAGAGAGATGGAAACACCCTCTCCTTCTTCCCAACCTTATTTTCCTGTTTGGTTTTCAAAGGAACACAAGGATATAAGGGAACCAGGTCACAAAGACAATTTGTTAAAAAGGAGACTCTGAGAAGCTACCAGTGACCTGAAGCATTTGAATATGCTGTCTGCAGTTACAGTGCCCATAAGGTCCTAAGGCTCCCTGCTCCCTCCCTGAGTGGGAACATCCCTGTTTGCCTTGGCTCCGCTCCCTGAAGCACTGCGTCACTGACTGGAAACAGCCAGGCTGGCAGGGAGATTCCAAGAACAAGCCCAAAGGAGCAATGCAACCACAGGCACCACTCCTCACACCAAATCAGAGGAAAATACAGGAGGCTGAAGGAGCCTGGTCTTTGCTTGGTCCCTGGCTAAGCTAACAAAAGAGGGTTTAAGTGTCTCTGTGTTACAAATAAGCACAGTGAGGAACCTGAAAGTGCTGGGTATATTAATTGTGCCCTTGTACTTCAGAGAAATCCTTGACAATCTGTTTAAAGACAAAAAAACCCAACCTCCTCCCTGCTGCTATGAGACAGCACCAGGCCATGTGTAACCTCAGGGCTGCTTCTACCCCCTCCCCTCCAAAGTCCAGAGGGAAGATCAGCTCCTGTGTGAGTACAGTTCCAGACCAAGATGTGTCAAATATCTCTGCTTAATACAAGAGCTCTGAAGGAAAGCCTCACCCAGACACATTTCAGATTGCCACAGTACTGCCTCAAAGCTCACACACAGTGCAGCATCTGCCAGTGACTGAGCTGGTCAAAGAGCTGCTTCCCAGCACCAGCACAGCCACCTCTCCTTGGCACGCAGTGCAGACCCCTGATGTCACAGCCTGGGCTGCACACAACTCATCACATTTCCTCACCCCATCTGCCTCCACACTTCTTCACACCCCTGCCTGGCCCAGGTTTTCTCAGGCGTTTGCTCACTCACTTCCTACCATCTCCACAGAGTTCTGACTCTCCTTTCTCTCTGTTGCTTGAGTGAACTGATGGAATGCAGCCTGCCTGCCTCAAACACCACACCTCTTGTTGGAGATCTCGGCAGAACTGAGGATTTTTGGGACACCTGCTGGAAAGGGCTCAATCAAGAGAGGACATGTAAGCCAAGAGAGACCCCTGCAAGGCCTTCTGGCAGTATCTGAAAAGCCAGGCATGTCCTGTCCTGTGGCTCCACTGCCACGGGTCACCTTTGCACAGCAGAACGATGAAGGTGGTCACAGGAGGAGAACTTGCCCCACAAACGAAGTGGTGCTGAACAATCAGCACTGCTCATTTATCCCATCCCCAGACAGGCTCTGGAGGTGACTCCCAGCAGCACGTAGCTTCAGCCTCTCCTGGTGGAGCCTGACCAGCCTGACAGGATCATCAGGCTGAGGAGCCTCATTCCTTGCCAGACATTCTCCAGCAGGCACTCCATGCTGAGCAGGCCAGGAAGGGGCCACTCCATGAGTGCAGCAGCATTCCCCCACACACCACCACCACAGGCACACTGGGACCTCATGCCACAAGGAGAAGCAACACTACTTTAGAGAAGATGGGCACTCTCCTGGCCATTGTTGTGTTTCTAATACAGCTTTTGGACACTTTCAAACCACATCTGCTGTCCACACTATACTGGAACAAAATATTTTTGCTTCTAGCATATTCCAGAGAAAAACCAAAACAGCAATACCACTACAAAAGGTAATGCCATGCCATGGAAGCAGTTTAAGGCAGTATCTTCTGTCTGCCAGCTGCCTAAATACAGATGCCAAAGGAGAAAAATTACTCACCCTTCCCACATGTCCCAGGCCCCCTTCTCCTCCCGTTTCAATTTTCATGTCAAAATTAAAGACTATTTCCCTATAAACTATGAGGAGACTGACCCTGGATCACACAGAGACCTCCAGGCTGGTTAAAATGCTGCAGAAGCCTTGGAGAGGCACTAATGAGGTAAGGCTGCCACAGCCAAGGGACTTTAAGCTTGTTCCAGCTGATGGTGTGTTGTGATCTTATTGTAAAAGTTCCATACCTTCTTGGTGATTTCTCATATGCAGCTCCTCATAGCATTGACTCTTTCTTCTTCACAGCCCAGCCAACAAACTCCATCTCATCTCACAGCACAACCAACAAATTTCAACTCTCTTCACAGCACCAGCCACAAGCTGCAGCTCCCTTCTCAACCAGCTAACCCAATCTTTTGTAGCACTCTTCTTATTGGACACAGCTGTGGCCTGTTAAGGGCAGGTCTGTCCCTAATCTTTGGTAATTAGTACAGCTGTAACTCCTCAGGGGTGAGATTACCTTCTGCACTATCTTTATTTTCTCACATTCTATCTCCCCACAATGGTGTAGAAAAATGCAGGCATGTAGAATGATGCACAGAGGCAGAGAGACAAGAACAATCTTCCACTGTTAAACACTGGGGTAAAACTTGGTACCACATCAACCACCACTTTCCATTACTTATACCTTTAAAATGAAAGCTACAAACTTTGCTTTTTTTATCTGTATATTCATCCCATCTTCTCACACATTCCCTCCTTCCTCCATACCTCACCCTGCTTTGCTTTCTGCTTCTCCTCTGCCCTTGCCCTGTCAGGGTTGAAGCCCCTTGGCACACTGACACCAATCATGTCTGTTTTACCCACTCTATACAAGGCCACCTTTGGTACTCAGCTTCAAGAGAGAACATACATAAAGGTGGCCCTGTATTTTGGGACTAACATCTTTTTTCTAGCAGAAATCTCATCCTTCTCCATCTGCCTTGCATATTTCCCTCCTTTATATGCGCCAAGAGGTGTCGTGATAAACACAAGCAGTTCAAAACCAGCTTGAAGCAATTAAAGCACTTATTTAAACTTCACTGAAATCAACAGTTCAGGAAAATGACCAAATGCTGTGATGCATGTGATGTATGTTATGCCTTGAAGTATCCAGAATCAACAGACCCAGCAATAAAGTTTTACAGCATTCCAAGCTAGAAAGGACTATGAAACCTTCCTAATCTTCCCTGCCTTAATCCACTGTTTCCATGAGGTATCCTTATATAGGATCTGATAATTTGTTGAAATATAACTGCCAGAAGAGAACATGGGTGTGCCTCAAAGATTGAGGAATGAGCACTTTCCTTAAGTCAAGCATATTTTAGCAATTCTTTTGTTATGCATTCATTCCAAGTCTTGATTTCCAATATGTATTCACCTGTCCCATAGGCAGACACATCATTTTGTTCCTAGTCACACAACTTTGCTTCCAGACCATGGATGAAAACCTTGAGAAGCCTCCTGTCTGGTTCTTTTTGCAGAACCCAATAAATCTAACCTCTGACACCAATTCTCCGTTAGCAATACTTTGAGTCAGTCCTTTAATTCCACACACTTTGTGGTACAATGTTTCAGCCAAGACAATGAAATAAATAGCCAATTGCTTGCAAAATTTCTCCATTTACTATCATTTTTTTGCATCTCAAAGAATGTAACCAGGTTTGTCCAACTATATCTGCTTTCCCTTAAATTCTACTAGGGTTAAATCCTATCTGTATTATTGCACTCTGTAATAGTGGAATAATAAAAGATTCCAAGTATTTTTACATATCTTTGGTACCAGGATCTCCAGTGCATAGTTTTAATCTCCTCCCCTTTACTCTATTAATTGAATATTTTCAGGTATTTCCTCATAATGTCATGACCCAACAAAAATCAATGTCAACAAGCCAAACTTCCCCTCTGGGACCTTCCAGCCTATCTGGATTTCCAGTTATCTACATTTATTGGTTCCAAGGCATTTTGTAACCTGATTACTGACAGTGGCTAATTTTCACATGACACCATTTGGAAAGGCAGACACCTTTCTACCCTTACACTTACCAACATTATGTTTTCCCCTTGGATCTTCTTTGCTGATCAGTTTCTCTTTACTTCACAACAATTAATTTTTACCCTTCTCTAGCCTCTAAGCATTAGATTGGACAAAAAGAGAAAAGGTACTATCAGAGGACATTAGCAGTTTAAAAAAGGCACAGCATAATATAGCTTAAGATTCATAATCCCCTTTATGATAATTTTAATCTAAACACAAAGCTCAGAAGGGATCCTGCTGCAAGCACAGAAATATTCATTATCTGTGTGTTATGAGAACCACAGCTGAAATCAAAGTTTTCAGACACTCTATTCTGGTACAATTACTGAAAATGACATTACATACATCACATGAAACTGAGAAAGATGCCTCAAGAATAGTAATGTTAGCTTAATATAAACTGTTCTGATCACATCATTTCCTCAAACTCCTCCAAACACCTGTCCACCTTTAAAGCAATACATATTTAATGTTTGCAATAATTTCTCACAAACCTGCTACTTCAACCACTTACTTTTGCAGCTGTTCTTGGAATTCTCCCAAATTAGCCTCTTTCAGACATCCAGGTGTCAAGAACTGAAAACTCCTCGGCCAAACTGTGACATACTGACACCTGCAAGAGCCAGGTTTTTAACAATCTCCCCAAACCATACTTTTCAACACTTTCATCACCACAATAGCAGCAGCACTGTTAATTTGCCATCCCCAGCCACAGTCCAGTCTCCTTTACACCCAGACTTCACAGCTTTCTGCACTCAATAATTGCTTCAGAAACCTCTTCAGCAATGCAAGGTTCTGCAGACTCTTGTTTCTTGCTCACATTTCCAAGCTCCCTTTTCCCCCTCAAATGCCTGAGAATTTGAAACAATTTCCTCATAGCTCCAGTGGCTCCATCCCAGCCACCACACCATGTCCCCCTTGAGCACTGAAACCACATCTTAAAACATAGTAGGGTTTTTCCCATCCCCAACTAATCTTGCCAGCAAGCTCTCCCAAGCAAGGTTCTTTTTCATTAAAGCTAAAAAACAAAGCTAAATTAAAACTAAGAAGCTTGTTCTGGACACAAAATGGCTTTAAACTTTTTAGAAAAGTAATCAAGATTTTAACTGCACATTTTTGAAAGCCAGTGACACTTTTTGTGTTCATTTTGATCTGGCAGTGTTTGTAGTTGAGAAACACTACATAAATTAAGTTCATCTTCTCCCTGCGGTTTTTCTAACATATTTCTAACAACCCAACAAACAAGCAATGGCAATAGGGAAACATTCCCAAGTCACAGAGCAGACTCCCCAAAGCACTTTTCTGATGGACATTTAGCTGAAATTTTGCTCTGAATTAGTCCAGCCAAGTGAGAAGTCACAAGTCACCCTGGGCAAGTACAAAATACTACTTCTTCTCTTTTAAAAAAATACTACTTCTCTTTTAAAAAATACTATTTCTTCTCCTTTAAGAAATACTACTTTTTCTCTTTGAATCCTTCTGGCAAGCAACAGCCTCCACTGAAAGCCATGAGAAGCAAACGAGCTGAATTGAAAAAGAGCTGCAAAAGCACTGAGGCTCGAGGAGGAGACAAATTCTGCATCCAGAAAGCTCATGCCTTAAAAGCAGTGAGTGCCAAAGCTCATTCCTGCCATGCCTGCTCCTGCAGGCAGTCGTGCCTGAGCGGTGCCTTCCAGCAGAGAGAGCTGCAGATCCCGAGGGAGCAGCACATCTGGAGCCCCCTGCAGCAGCACCCACGCACATCTGGAGCCCCCCTGCAGCAGCACCCACACATCTGGAGCCCCCCTGCAGCAGCACCCACACATCTGGAGCCCCCCTGCAGCTGCACCCACACATCTGGAGCCCCCCTGCAGCAGCACCCACACATCTGGAGCCCTCCTGTAGCTGCACCCACACATCTGGAGCCCCCCTGCAGCAGCACCCACACATCTGGAACCCCTTGCAGCTGCCAGCCCCTGCCCTCTCCCAGTGAGCCTCCCTGCAGGAGTGCCATGAGGGAAGGGGTCAGCCAGGCAAGCAGGCACTGGATCGTGTGGATGGCACTCTCTCCATGTGGAGAGGCACGGGGGAAATGCTTCCCAGTGAGAGGAAGGGCAGATGGCTCTCAGCCAGCCATAATGGACATCCCTAAAAAGCCCTCAGTCCCTGTGGCATTCCACCAGGGAGCACACAAGGCATTAGAGCCATATTTAGGCAGGGCCAGTTTGCTTTGCTTTGCTTTTTCTAAATGAACCCTGTTTTATGCCCTTTTTCCAAAAAATACATCTTCCCAGCCTGTCTGAAAGCCACAGCACTGCCAGGCCTGAATCACACAGCCAGCAGGGCAGGGGGAGGCACAGAGGAGGAGGGGAGGGAGCTGCAGCACCAAGGAGCTCCAAGAAGACACACCATCCGTGCTGGTGACGAGGCCAGTCCCACCCATGATGAGAAAGACAGATGTTTTGCACAAAGTCAGCCGCTGCCTCATATTAGCAGTTATGAAAGTGGAGAGTTCAGACATCATATTTTCCTTCAGTCTTCATCCTTTGCTAGCCAGGGCAGATCCCAGAAAGCCAGGTGTCTGGCTGCAGGAAATACTGCAGGCCTAGCTCTAAGTTCTCAGTCCTGGCCCCTCCTGAAGGCATCACCGTGTCTGTAACACCCCAGGCCTTCTAAGGAACCTTGCCATCACTGCTCCAGCAGTGTGAGAAAATCCAGGACAGGATCAGTTCTCGGCTGCTCCTCAGTTTTGGTTCTACACCTACACAAATCTCTGCTGTGGGTACCAGAGGCTCCATAAACGAGAACACACACGTCTTCAGATAACCCCCACAAAACCAAAACATTGCAGGTGGATTACAGAAACCAACAAAAGAACCTATTTTTTTCCTAAGACTGGAGAAAAAAGCAGCCTTGGAATAAGCATTCTCTTGTGCACAGAATTTGCTGCAGGGATGAAGGAACAGAGATCTGCTTGCCATTCAAGGACTGGAGTTTGGGGGATTTTTCGGTCGGGTATTTTTCAGGTTTTAGGTCTACAAAACCTCCTCCATGCTACTCACATGAGCTAATCCATGAGGTGGTCTCTTCCCACACCCACAGTTTCAGGGTTATCCACAAAAAGGAAATAACACAGGTATGAGGTAGCACAGACAAAGAGCCTTGAAACAAACCAGTGTGCTGCCCAGCAGCGCCCTGTCTCAGGCCAGTGCCTTGAGTCCAGATGCTGTAAAAGGAACCACAGCACTGGTCCAGCTGGAATGGGGCTCAAGTCATCTCCAGCCCAGCTTTCTGCCCAAACAGGGACAGCACTAAGCTAAGACCAGTTTACTCAGGGCTCAGTCAGTCAGGTCTTAAAAGCTTCCAAGGAAGGAGGCGGTGCAGTCTCCCTGGGCAGCTCTCTCTCCAGTGCTCAGTTACCCTCACTGTGAAGCCCTTTTTCCTTTCCAGTCCGAACTCTCTCCCTTGTGCTGGTGTCCATTTCCTCTCACCCTCCTGCCATGCTGTGGTGACTCTTTTTCCACACTTTTCTACAGACCTTCACATCACAGCATCCAAACTTTGGAGAAGAGAAATTAAACCGGGTACTCCTAAGCACAGCAACTGAAAGATGCTTCTCTTGCTTCACAAGTCACCATGAGCTTCAAAGAATTTTGCCACAGCTGCGGACTCTGCTCCCATCCAAAATCAGGGGCAGCACTCAACATCCTTAGTGCAGAACAAGGGCAAATGACTTTCCTCCTGTCTCCTGGAGATCAGCCCATCTCACCCAAAAATGCACACTCCTTACCTCTGCAGGCAACTTCAGCTGCAGCAAGAGTGCTGCAGGTCACCAAACAGCCTGGGCTCACCCCAGCAGAGCTGCAGGAGTGCAGTGAGCCCAGCCCCAGGTGAGCCACTAAAGCCCATCAGGAATATTGCTCCTTGCCCCTACACTACAGAGAGAGGAGCTTCCACCAATTTGTGCCCTGCATTGCTGCTCAGTACACATCCAATCTGGCAAGGAAGGAGGCCTGGAGCTCCCCAAGACACCCAGAGCTCCCTAAGGTTTATTAGAGCAGCCTGGGCTCTATTTCTCACCCCATATGACTGACAGATTGCATGAAAGGACAAAGCCAGCCCCAGCACAGCTGCAGAGGAATGTTTTTCTTTGGCAGAGAGGAGAGAGATGAAGTGGGTGTCACGTTTTTCCATTAAATTTTTGCCTGTCGCCACAGCAGAGCCAGATCACATACAGAAGATTGAAAGCCAGTTAGCAGCAGATGGCAAAAAAATAGAAGATAGTAGTTTCCAAGACACAGAGAGGTCACTGGAAGTATTCAGCTCCACATTTGGATGGATGGCACCTATGGGGACAGCTCTAGCAATTAAGGTTTATCCCATTTAACCACACTTTATTTTCCCACATTGCCTTCTCTGCTTCCTTACTCACCCTCAGGAGAGGGAATGCTCATTATTTGGTAGAGTATGTGTATCCTTACTGCACACATTTAGCACTCCACTCAATCCAGTGACTTTCTTTCCTGCAGTTGTGATCTGGGTCTGACAGCCTGCAGACAGAGAATGAGGAGAAAGTCCCTGTTTTGAAAAGCTCAGCATCTCAGACTGAATGTGCTCCTCATCCATGCCTTGTTAAACCCCACCATTTTTCACCTGTCTTCTCTACTGCCTATTACTCACTTCAGAGAGGTGAAAGGGCAACATATTTGCCAGCAAAATTGTGGCCCTAAGCCAAGCTTATTCTTTGCATGCCATTCCTTTTGCTTTTATGAAATAAAAATAATTTAGCATCCAAGGCAGTCTCCACTTTTCACCAGGACTTGACAACATGGGCGGGGTGGTGGGGCCATGGACTACATACCCACATTTTTGTGCTACATAGCCACATCCTTCTCAAACAACTCTTTTTTCCTACTGCCCCTTGAACAAATATCTCTTCCAGGCAAACCCTGTTCCTTCCAGTGACATCCAAATCAGAGTCTGCTGGTATCAAATAAATACACACATGCACATCAGGCTTGCATCTGAGCACAACTCATAAATCTACTCTGACTATTCCCACTGCACATTCCTTTAGCTCAAAATGCAGTTCCACTACCCCTTCCCCAGCCAAATATTCCTAGCTGCCCCTTCACATCAGCATCAGTACCTGGGCTGCTACAGGGCAAGCTGTGTCAGGGAGCTGATCAACCTGAAAGCTCATTTCTGGCAAAAAAAGTCGTTTCAAAACAGGATGAGCTCGCAGGCAGCTGCCACAACAGCCTGTGGTTACATCCAGGTGCAGAACTGCACTGTCAGGTCTTGTCACCCACAAAAAAAAACACAGCCAGAAGGCATCTCCATGATTCAGAGAGATGAATAGGGAGCAACAGCACAAAAGAATGTGCCCTCCTGAAAACACAGCCTAAGAGCTCTGCTGTTAGAGCACCCTTCAGGGACCCACCAGGAACCTGTTTCTCTTGGAAAAAGGGCAAGATGCTGTAGGGGATCAGAGGAGTTAAAGGGGGGACATTGTAAGCTCAGGTTGGCAGCCAAGACAGCCTGTGACAAATGCCACCAGGCCAGGTCAGACACAGAGTGTCTGACAGCAGTTTCACCTATCAGTAACTGCTAATCTCACCCACAAAATGATCCTTCCCCAGAAGTGAGAGAAGCAGCCAAAGACAGAGGTTACAGAGATGATGGATGGTTAAACCAAGTATTATGAAGAGACTGGAAAACAGCTTTTGGGAATGCAGGGAGGAAGGTGTGCAGACAGCAGTAGGGACAGCAAGTCTGATAACCAATATTTGGATACAAAAAAGAGCAGAAAAAGCAGAACCTGTCTGCAAGTGCAAAGCCAGCAGTAAAACTGGCTTCAGAGACAGGGGGCTACATTCAAAGTGTCCTCAAAGCAACAACCAGGTACCTCAGAGGGACCTTGTGAGATGAGGGACCAAGAGAAAACGAGCCCACAGTGACACAGTGAGAAAATGAGCCCACAGTGACCAAGAGAAAACGAGCCCACAGTGACACAGAGCTCCCAGCTCTGTGGAGGGAGGAGTAGCCAGCAAGGCACAGCACACACTGGCCTCCTCTGCAGACACAGATAATCCTAAAAAAGCGAGAGTGCTTCAATAAAAAACTAGTCCCCGTCCCATGAGAGGAGAAACTCACTCAGCCCTAGCTAAGAAGGGGCTCTTCACATGGCAAACAAAGACCTGCAAAGAGCACAAGTTCCCACCAGCCCTGCAGATAAGCTGAACAGCTCCAGACACAGGAAAGCCCTGTCTGGTAACACCATAAGTGAAATTCCTTCAGCCCTGCTATCGTGCACAACCTGCTCCATGTGTAAGGACTGCCCTTCCAAAGGAAACATTTACACAGCACAGAGCAAAGCAGTCACGTCCATCAGGAAAAAGAATAAATAGTGGGTTTGTACATTATGCTGGCTCATTCCTATCTACCACGCTTCAAAGTTGGTCCCAGGACAGACTGACATTTTTTCCAGCTCCTGTCTTCACTGCAGATCAAGCACTTCACTATACAGTTACAGCCAGCAACTCAATACCCTCATTTTTCTAATTTTAACTGTCAGAAAACAGGAGAGTAAAGTTTCAGAGTCTCCTACTTGTGTTTATCTCAGCTTTTAGGGGAACTGTAGATCAGAGCTAGACCCATTACAAGTAAGTGGCATGTCTCTTGGCAAATTGGAATCGTTTTCTTATTTAAATTTGGGAAGAAAATGAGGAGGAGAAATGGTTTTCAGTGCAAGGCACCATGTACAACTAATTTTGCTGTTCAGCAGTTGTGATGTTGACTTTTTTATTGATATGGAAAGTCACTGACAAAATTTAACACTACTGCTTTGTATGAGCTCTGTATACAACTATTTAAAAATCTCACTTTCTCATTTCCCCTCCTCACTGCAATTTTGGAAAAATCTTTACAAGTACTGGCTGTATAAATATTTTACATAAATCCAGCTGCAGGTGTATAGAGAAGAAAGAATGAGGGATTTCAGCTTTATGGTTTGTGGGCAACAGACCAAACCCCACGTGCAAATAAATGAAGTCATTCTCCCCCTACCAAAATGAAACAGAAATTGGATCCAACTATACTGACACCAGAGAGCTACATGCAGCCACCACACAATAAGATACAGCCAGCTCCACATGCACACTCGCTGCAGCAACCACAGCTTTCAATTAAATACACACAGACTGTAAAAACCAAGCCCTGCCATCCATTAAAACAACGACTGCCCTGCTCCAAAAGCTCGAGGCACTCCCTGGCAGCTCATCCAGAAGCAGCTTTCCTGCAGAAGTCATTAGACACACGAAGCAGCAGCAGCCATCGTTTTTGTGGCAGAGGAAATGAGTCACCAGGCGAGCTCCGCTGAGGTTCAGGGGTTTGAGATGGGGAGGAAAGGCCAGCTCAGAGTTTCCCCAGCTCATCTTAGATGGCAATCACAACCCTGACCATTAACCTTCACCTCTGGCTTTGCTTTCACAGGGAGACAGAAACCTGCTAGCTGCAGCCTGGGAAGCCTCCTCCTCTCATTCCAGCCCACGCTGCACCTCTGAGCCGGGGCTGAGCTGCCCACAGCATCCCCAGTGACATGGAAACAGGATCACAGGGCACCAGCGACATGGAAACAGGATCACAGGGCTCAGACACCTCCCAGGCAACAGCAGCAGCAATGTGACATCTCACTAATTTCAATGCAATGTGACATCTCACAAATTTCAACTCTTTCCTGAGTTCCAAGTTCAACAGGCAGGCTCTTTACCAAATAACCCATTTGGGCTACTTGGCACTTGAAGTTACCTTCCACTTAACCATTCATCCAAACACCCAGGAATGACATCTAGGAATTTAGTCCTAAACATCTGAGCCAGCTGCTGTGCCCCCACACCTGTAGGGCAGTTCTACATGTGCCATGCCATGATCACATCCATGCTTGCATTCTGCTGCATTTTGCCACCATCTGGAAGCAGCAGCCCATGGGTTAAAATAGCCAAGAAAAGGGGGGAGGGGGGAAATAAAACTGCCTCCTCAATATTACATAAGGAGGTTTTAAATGTCCAAGAACCACCTGCCTTTCAGCCCCCATCCAGCCATGGGACAGGTAGCTGGCATTTCATGGCGTGTTTGTCAGATTTATCCATCTGCATCAGATGTGGCACTTGTCACAGAAGACAGGGTCCCAGCTGGGCCATGTCCAACCACAGATCAATTCCAGTGGAGCCCCAGCAGAGCTCTCCCACTCCAGGCCCAACTGTGTGCTATGGAAAGTAACAGCAGCAGCAAGAAGCTGGAGGTTTTGCCACCTGGCCACACCGCTGCTCCCCTTGGGCAGTGGCAGCTGTTGTGTTTCCCTTCTGTTCGACCACCACAAAAAAGCACAAAATAACAATAATAACACTAATAATAACAATAATAACAACACTGCCTTGTACAGTGCCAGCACATGGTACTACCAACACAGTCACAACAAGCTGGAGCACAGCTGAAGATTATATAATGCAGACATGTGACACATACCATGAACACGCCTCTGGGAAACCTTTCAGCCTTTGCTTCCATGGGAAACCACTCTGGAAAAATAACTGCTATAAAGCTATCTGGCAGCCAGGTGAGGACTTTAATGAGACTTTAACCTCCAGGACTGCTGCCTGCCAATAGCAGAGCTGAGCTCCTGGAGGCCCCACTTTCTCCAGGTACAGCTGATGGTATCACTGACAGCACCAGTGGGGTGAGGGAAGGGCTCCTCACACAGCTCCGGGCACTGGTGAAATCATCAGCTGTTAAAGAGAAATGTAAATCCCCAGGAGGTTGGATTTCAGCCCTGGTAATTAAGGCAGGCTGGAACGGTTTAAAATAGAGGTCAAGTTTTTAAGTGTATGCATACTTTCACACTTGTCTGCTAGCGTCAAATCAGCAAGAGCCAGGGGCAGCCTTTTTGGTCATAGAAAGGTTAAATTTCAACTCAAAATACACAAAAGGCAGTTGGCACAGAATTCTCACCCTCACCAGACTGTACACACGGGTGGAATGACACTGACCCTTCTTCCTGCTGGTGAGCTCTCCCCTCCATCATCATCATCCCTGCCACTCTAGCTCCCAGGGCTGCCCTGACTGTCCCAGAGACTTTTTCCAACTTTTCTTGGATGCAGACCCGCACATCCAGCTAAGGGGCACCTGAGGAGTGTGTGAGGAGCAGAAGATGCTGTAGGACCCGTGTTCCTTGGCTATGAGGCTGACAGCCAGCACAGGGGGCACGGGAAGGGTCTCCTCATCATCCCAATCTTTCCAGAAAAACCCTGCAGCAAGTTTGCAAACAGCGGAATAACGGGGTCAAACCAGTCCTCCCAGAAAGCACAGCCCAGGAGAAGAACAGATGTTTCACCCAGAGAGCTTGTTTGTTTGTTTTGGGTTTTTCAAATGATTCTGTGAAGTTTTGGCCAGAGGTAAATAGAGACCTTGTGTTTCACGGTATTCTCTATTCTCGTGCACATGGCAGGGCACATTCACAAAAGAAATTTTTCACGCTAAAGAATGTCAATTTCATAAACATTCTTTTCTTCTTTAAAGATTGCAATACCTCACTACACATACTTTATAGCATTTAGTTGGGCTTTTTTTTTTCCTGAAACTTCTTTCAGAAGAATTCCAAGAACGACCAAAAAGAGAAATTGATTTAATGCTTTTTATTTGGTTTCAAGAGGGTCTCTGAAGAAATCTTAAACTTCTAAAAAGACCCAATCAGCAAGACAGCAAACACTAACAAATCAATCTCAGTGTTACTCCCAATATTTTGCAGATCCAGCGACACAATGCCCCTTACAAAATGCTCAACATCAGAGCATTCAAAGCTGAAAATCCCCAATAAAACTTGAAAACAGAAAAGGAAAAAGTATCCCATTTCCATCCACCAGACAAACAGGATGTTTTCTTTATCAAGACATACTTAATTCTCAGGCTCCTTGAAATAGGGCAGAACAGACATATCCATGTCACTGCAGCCACAGTTTCTAGCCCAAGTGTAAGATCTCCTTCAAAGCACTAATTAAAGAACACATGAGAACACTGAGTAAGAAAACAAAAGTTGAGTGGCAACTCCATTCTCATCACAAGGATCCAAACAGAGCAAGAGGAAGTATGCCAGAACAATTATAAAATCTGAAGGGAAACACTCTCCAAAGAGCCTCTCATGTCATTCACAACATTCTTGTTGATAAAGAAAAAAAAGCCACAAGAAAACAGCTGTTTGAAGGAAGAGCTTTCTATTTCTAAGTGCTCCTGCTGGCTCTTTTAAAAGCCCAAGCCACCATAACAGGATTGCCTTTCCCGGATCTACCAGAAGACACACATTGCGCAAGAAAGCCCAAGACTTTCAAAGACTAAGAAGCCAAACACTGTTTAAAGACCCGTCAGGCGTGCAGCAGGCTCGCTTGAGACGGACACGATCCCGGATCAGCCACACATCACACATCACAAATAATATTTTCCTTGTTTGCCTTACACGACCAACGCCAAGATCAGCACGGGGCAGTGCTGCGGGATCCCCGCGGCTCCCATGGAAGGAGAGCCGGGTGCCTCGCTCGGGGCTGCGTTTGCACATCACCCTCTTGGGATGATGGAAGAGACGCGGAGCCCGTGTCAGCCCCTGCCAGGCGCCATCCCCGGGGCACTGCCACATCCCCTGTGGATGTCACCATCCCCGGGGCACTGCCACATCCCCTGTGGATGTCGCCACCTCCGTGTCCCTCTGGATCCCCATCCCAGCACATGCCCGACAGCCGCACCGAGCGTGCGGGGGAGAATTCCGTGCCGCTGTCCCGAGGTGCTCCGGCACACTTCCACTCGGGATTTGCACCGACAGAGGTTTTAAATCGCTGTGCTAGCGAGAAGCGTCCTGAGTAACAGCGAGCCAACAGACACATTTCCACTGTCCTAACTATGCGTTTTACGCAAGCCAAAATATGGGGATTCCAGCCAAAAAAACAAACAACAAAACCATCGAAGCTTGTGTCACTTCCTTCCTGCGCTCGGGGAGCGGGATGGAGCCGGGACAGTCTGGCCCTGGAGGAGAAGACACGGCCGGCGGTTCCCGAGCGGCCGCCCGGGAGAAGCAGCGGCAACGCCGAGGGAGCAGAGGGAGCCCCGGCCGGACGGAGCGGGGGCTGCGGGACCCCGGTTACCGGGAGCCAGGCCCGGAGGGGAGGGAGCTGAGACCCCCCCGGCGCACAGGGGACCCCGAGGCCCGCCCGAGGACAGCCCGGTCCGGGGTGCAGCCCTGAGGGGGGCGGGGAGCACCTGTTGGCCCGACCCGCCCGGTGCCGACCCTGGCGCCCGCCGGGCACGCATGGGGAGCCCGAGGAACCCCGCCACGGCCCCCGGGACGCGTCCCAGCCACCCCACCCCCGGCCTCCCGGCGCCGCCGCCCGCCCCCGCCGCTCCTCACCGTGCGGCTCAGCAGCGTCTCGGGGTCCGCGGGCTCGCACAGCTCGCTCAGCTTGCGGTCCCAGTGCAGCAGCGGCGGCTGCTCCCCGCCGCTCTCGCACACCTCCATGGCGGCCGCAGGCACCCGCACCGGCCCGTCGGTCGGTCTGTCTGTCGGTCTGTCTCTCGGTCCGGACGCTGCCCCCGCCGCTGCCCCGGGCCGCGGAGCCGCGCGCTCGCCCCCGCCCCGGCGCGTCCCCTCCGCCGGCGGCCGCGCGCGGGCGTGGCCGGGCGGGTCGCCCCCGCCACGCCCCCGCCGCCCCGCCCGCCAATCGGGGGCGAGCAGCGCCGGGTGCTGGCCAATGGGCGCGCGGGCCCCCGAGCGGCCGCGGCCGCGAACGTGGGCGTGGCGCGCCTGACCAATGGCGCGGCAGAGCGGCGGGAGCGGCGGCCAATGGGGCAGCGACAAGACTGCGGCCGGCGCGCGCCGCCCCGCCCCGCGCCCCGCCCCGGGCCGCCCTCAGGGAGGGACCCGCGGGGGCACCGGGACGGCGGGGCCCGGACAGAGGGGACGGGACAGCACAGCACAGGGCTGCTCGGGGTGCCCGTTCGGTGACGACAGCTCAGAACGCACCTTCTGATAACCACAACTCCGGGCAGCCGCACCGAGGCCGCTGGTGCCTGCCTCAGACCGGTCCCAGAGCGCTCATCAGCCGGCGGCATAATAAGCCCAGGCAAGGGGAAATTTTGGTATTTTGAGACTTGTGTTGCTGCCAGGCCGGGGCAAGACTGACAGTCCATTGTTCTTAAAAAGTGGCAAGCTGCCAAATATTTAGGATTTAAAAAGCTGGGCATTGCTCAGGGCTTGTCTGAGAAGGACAAGAACGGGAAAAGAATTCTGAGGAACAGAACTGGAATTCCTGGCGTGTTCCCGCTCTCCTAGAGCTCCCCTGAGACATCACCTCTGTTGGCAGCCACTTCCACCCACTCACAGAGGCAGCACCTCATCCAGCCCTCGCTCTGCAGAGCCCAGAATAACCCTCTGAGGAAAACAAAGCCAGAAGGATTGCCCAGAACTTAATAGGCACAACAGCAACAAAAATAGGAAAAATTATGGTGATTTCACCAGGTTTGTAGCTTTAGAGTTTATTAAACTGCTGGAGTTTGATTGGGGAAAAAACAGTGTAACAGAAGTTACTCTATCTAAGATCACCTGCAAAAATTAGTTATTTTAAGTTTCACAATAAGTGAAAGAAGTTAGTCTGATATTTGCCTTCAGCAGCAAAGAAAAGCCAAATTACCTGAATTGCTACCTTCCCCTTTGGCAAGCTCAAACAGAGGTACAAACTTCTTGTTTGTACTGCCAGGCACTGTTATCAAAGCAATTCCATTGTGCCAGCCCAGAGATGCAGATTGTGAAATCTGTAAAGGTCAGTTCCTGGTCCAGGAGCCTCCGTGTTTTCATTGGATATGTTCGTCCTTTCAAAGCTTTTGAGGCCTTGTGATAATCCCTTTAACAAAAGGCTCTCCAACGTCCTGCTGGCTGACATTAGCACCTTCTAAAATCACTGCTGGGACTAGATAATTTCTGGGGGTTGGGGCATTAATGAGTGTTTTGCCCATATGAGAAGTCTAAAGGGAGACCCATGTTTGCCTTGTAAACCAACAGAGTGAAGGCCACCTTAGAAGAAGGTGGTCCTGACTGGGTGAGTGCAGCTTCCTTTGCTGAGCATGATGAGAACAAGGGGCTCCCAAGGGCTGGTGCTTGAGTACTGGGCTGAACTTTCTCACCCTAGCACATTTCTCAGGCAGAAATATTTATTTAAGGAAGAAGTTGCACAGGCACACACTTCTGTCCTTCCCCCTTGGGTAAATCCCTCACGCAAACTGAGGCACCCTGGGTGAACAGCACACTGCTTTTCCCAGGGGTTTCCACTCTTCCTGAACCATGTAAAGCTGTGTCCCTCTCCCCTCTGCTCTTCCCCAGGAGCTCTCTCTTTATCACTGGTACAGAGGCACAGCTGCTGCTGTGAGACACAGAGCTGCTGAGAATTCATAAGTGTGCTGCAAGACTTCTTTGGCCACTGAAATATTTTGACACAAAAAACTATCCATTTCTGGGGCTATAATATAAATATAAAACATGCTATTGCTAACTGGGCATCCTGCCCAGTCACTGACACATTATTAAAATTAGTCCTCAAGGCTACATGTAAGTTTTGAGCTTCAGCATCCCTGAAACAATGACCCAAGACTGTGTAAGGAAATGTGACCAATTTGCTGTGCATGGTGGCTGCCAACAGCACACAGACCACACTGATGCGATTGTGCTGCAGCACCAGCTCTTCTTGGGAAAGGACATCTGAAATAGCAAGGTTCTGCTGGAGGCTGGCACCACACACAGGGCACCAAGAAGGAAGAGACAAAAGTGGAGGAAACTAATCCTTTCCAGAGAATATTAATTATTCAGTGTGCTGATACAACACAGCGTGTCACATGCTGCTGCCCACAGACTGACACTACACCAGCAGTCAGGCACTGGGGAAAGCACCTTCAAACCTACAAGAACATGATACAGACACAGCTATCCTAACTTTATCCCACACTCCCTGGAGGACTCCATTAGTTACCAGCCTGCTGAAAATCCAGGCTGTTTCTCCATGCTTCATTACTTTTCTCTTAGAACAGCTATAATAGTACTATTAAGTTCCAACTCATGTAACACTAAGAGCATTTTTAATTTCTTTTGTGTAAGATCCTTTCCTCACCCCACTCTTCTGAAGTGGGTTTGAACTCACCCTGCAGTACAGGAAGAGAGTGCAAAAATTGACCAAAAATCTATAAGAACATAAAAGGGTGGGGAGTTATTGTCTGCACATATAGGAAAGAGAACAGTCCAGCTTTTGTTTACTGAGAATTCTGCTCCCTTTCCACACAGAAAACATAGAAAACCAAACCAGCTAAGAAAGAGGAGGCTGCTAAGGCAGAGCTCCAAACAAACACCACTTAAAGCATCAAAGAACAAAGCGAGGAAAAATACAAAGCTGGCAAAGGAAAGGTGCTCTCCTTGCAGATCCGGGTTACAGAAGCCACAACTCCTGCAACCACATCATTACTCAGTTCTTGATCAGGTCAGCTGCACAAAGGTTCATTAAATATTTACAGGTGACATTTTTCTGACTTGTGACAACCAGGATCAAGATAACCATCCATTTGCTACAGCCCCTCTGTTCAAATCAGTTTGAGAAACCAACCAGCAAGAAAAGAGCAAACAGCAACAGAGCCCACAGGGTGAAAACTGCCAGGTTTGTGATCAGCTACCCTTAAAAATCTTACCCCTTGAAAGCAACAGAAAACAGCCACAGCTGGAGATTTCTTCAACAGTCTCAGCATCTCTTAGAGTGCAGGACACAAATTTCAGGTCTAAGAATACAAAGAATAAACCAGCAGCCAATTTCTAATCACAGAAGTTACTGGAGATTTTTGTGACATGGTAATGAGCTGAATTTTTTACATGGGACTAAGCAACAAGCAGAAGAAAAATCTCACACACACTGACACACGTTCCCTACATGAGGATATCTCAGGAGAAACCCTGTGAAAGTTATTTCTTTGTGTGTTGTGCAAAGACTTTACTTGCACTAACAAAGCAAATTTCTTGTGTAAATGAGATTTAAATCACACTGCTGTGCTGAGAAGCTCAGCACTGCCAAGATAAACAGACACCAAGCCTTAGTTTGTACATTTAGACACGCTCAACTACTTGGCAAAAAGGCTTCCACCACAGAAATTTCAGAGTTAAAAATAGAAGGTGAGCTTGAGAATAGTAAAGTTTTCTTCCCACAATCCTGGCATTTCATTCCTTTTCTGACACATGAAAAACTGGGATAGCCAGCCCTGCAGACAGCCTGTTACTAAACCCACATAATTGGTACACTGACAGAAATACAGGCTCCCTTTACCAGAATCTTCCTTGCTGTTGTTCCCAGGGGCTTCTCTAAGCTCCAATTCAGCTTTCCTGCCTTTGCAATCCCTGCCCCTCTGCAGGGGCTTTCACCAGGCCCCCACAGGCACTGCTGGCCTTGAACTGAAGTGTGAGCTGTGTTTGGGAACAGACACAGTGCCCCCAACCCACAGAACACACAGGAGGAGAACAAAAGGGCTGTTTTGGTGAAGTGGGACTTGATTTCTTTGGCTGAAGCATTGTCCCCTACTTCTTCATACCTCCTGATTTTTGTGGGCAGAGCAATTACTGCAGAGTAATGAGAAATAAAGTTGAAAGGGTTCTTTGCTGTGTGACACAGGCACAATAATGTGGTGTCTTCCTCCAACCAGCCACAAAAACAAGCAGAGAAGAGAGTGTTCCTACACCTTACAGCGGGCTGACAGAAATATCTGAGTGCCATGGAGCTGCCTTGCAGACCAGAATAGCTCTGCCTCAAAGCTGCTCAGAAAAGCTCCAAATACTTGGTGAACATGCTGACATTTTAAAAAGAAGTCACCCATATTTATCTTTTGTAATTACCTCCATAAATACATAAAATAAATTCTTTGTTAAGGTCAAACGCTTCTAAATATCCTGGTTGATGCAAGCAGCCAGGGTTTGCCTCATCAGGTTTACACAAGATGCTAACACTGACAAGAAAAAGCAGAATGCCATTTTCCAGGGGACACTGTGGGAAAACACCCATTGCCTAGTTACAAACCAGGAATCACTGTATTTCACTTAGGTGATGCCATTCCCATTCCATTTCCTCACAGAACAAACACCTATCCATAAAAAAACCCCTGAAACCAAGCAGATGCTATAGGAATGCTGATTTCACACAGGATTTTCTCACAAGTGAAATGACTTAGTTACAGATTAACTTTGCCCCAGAGTGGCAGAGCAGACACAAGATGAACAGCAAGCCTTTGCCACAGGTTATTTTTGCTGTAAGTAGGGCAATGCAGAATCATTTGGGAAGGCCTGCCCTGCTGCCAAGCTGTGCTGAACATTCAGCACACTGCCTCCAGTGTGTGCTCAAAGCCAGTGTGTGTTCTTTGTAGCAGGGCAATCTTTAAAGTGTACTAGCTACTTTAAATAGAACTGGAAGGGCAAGAAAACTCTGAGTTCTTGAGTAAATATTTTTCCTTGCTGGCACCTAATCCTAATACCTTGTGCTAGCTCTGCTGTCTCCAGCTTGAGCCAGGGGCAGAGATAGCAGGAGCCGTTCAGCAGCTGCAGAGTTCTGGCAGTTCTGGCCACTCCACTGTGGTGGTGCAGGGAATCCTTGCTGCCCCTTCTGCTCTGAGCCTGGAGGAGAAAGGCAGCTCCCAGACCCAAAACAGGCACTGCCCTGAGCTCCACCACCACAGCAGAGTGCAAATGGAGTGACCACTGAATGAACACAAGCTCAGCACATCTGCTCAAGGCCTCCTAGCACAAAGCTCAAGACAAACAGGAAAAATTTGTGCACAAACTACTTGGATCACTACTGTGCAAGAGCACCATCACAATTCTCACAGCAGTTCAGCAGGCTCAGATTAAACAAGTAGTTAAAGGAATTTAAGTCAGGATTTTGTATTTAAAAAGACATTCTCCAGTGGGTAACAACCCACTGAAATAGCTAAGCCTTTGCAATACATCTGACACTCCACTATGTCAGTGACAGGGCCTTGGATGCTTGTTAGAGCTTTAGCACCAACCAGAAATAGATGCTGAATTGAAAGAATTGAAGTTTTTGTTAGAAAATGTGCACAGGGCATTAGAAAACCCCCAATATTTTGTAGGGGAAAGAGCTGCAGACATCAATGTGTTCTGCACTGGGATCAGAGAGAGATGAGATACAAAATCCCACCAGCTCTGAAGGTAAGAAATTGTACTTCTAATATTTTTCTTTCCCTGTTCCATCACGTTGTATTACAGTGGGAATTTCCCTTTCCCTTTTTTGTGCAGTAGAATTAAACACCTTTTAGTTGAGCAACTTCTTGCCAATAACACAGTAACTCTCACTGCGACAACAAAAACGCAGTGACACAAGGGCCACTCCCACACCACGAATCCCGGACCCGGAATGTTTTTGTGTTTTCCACGCGACTCCCGAAGGCACAGCCAAGGCAGCCGCTGCTCCAGCTCCTCCTGATGGCAAAGCACGGGCACAGCACCCCATCGAGGGACGGGATGGGAATGCTGATGTCATCCTACAGCAAACACCGCAACAAACAAGACCTAAGCAGGGTTTGGAGACAGACAATGCCTATGATCAGCAGAGAGGCAGATGCAAATGCACATGAAGCTTTCTCCGGGTCTGTGACAGAAATCTCCAGCTGAGCAATAGTCAAAGCCAATGGTTCTGCTTTAAACTCACTGTCCAGCTGGCTTAGAAAAGGAAAAACAGGGAATGACACTTATAGAACAGAGGGATGTCAAAAGTGAGAGGGGATCAGGCTGGCAGGCCCCACAAGACAGGAGGGAGATTAAGGCAGACAAGGACAGAAGGTTTGAAATTGGCTGAAGACTCCCTATTTATATATTCATCAGCTCAAGAATTGATACAGCTGCCTACGGTACTTCTCCTTTTAAGAAGAAAAAAAAGAAAGTAATCCAAAAGATCATAACAGAGTGAAAGCACATGGGAGAACAAAACAAACAGAAATACCCTCTAGGTAACAAACATTTTATTTATTTCTTAAAGAAACTACAGTAATATATGTGACTACAGAATTATGAAGCACAGACAAACCAAAGGAATGAAATGGCCTGGATCCAAGCACTAAGGACATCACACCTTTTCTCTCACCGAGCCATCACTCAGAAAAATCACATTATCTGAAAAGAAATTTTAAAAATTAATCTTGAGCATTGTTTTGCCTTGTTGCAAGCCTTCACACCATGAAGCCCAGGTATTTGTGTTAAAATAATTTGCTAAGATGTGGATTTTGGAACAGAATAATAGTTAATAAAACAAAACAAGTGTCAAATAAAAGGTTCCTTCTCTATCTCCCCTGAAAGAAGACAATTCAAGGTGGCCATGTGTACTATGAAACAAGTGTGCTAAAGCTGATGAAAAGCTGCTGAACAGTGAAAGACACTAAAAACATTTTAAAATAATGGTTTAATTCTTTGACTACAATCTCCATTAGTTAGAGTTTATTTCCCTTTTCTTTTGTCATGTTCACTCTGCTCTACATACTATACAATATACCATGTCAAAAGCCTGCAGGACTATGGGAAGCTCCTACTTCATCAAACCTAAGGAATTTCCAAAGTGCCTTGAGACTGGGCCTCTTGAACAAGAAACCATTAGGAGAATACTAATTAAAAAAGAGAATTGCTTCTCCCTTCCAGTAATTTATAGCACTGCTAGCTTTTAAAGAGGCTGCAGAAAAACATCCAGGAATATGACTGTTACATGACTGTTGTTTTTCCTTTTTTTTCCCCTTCCTTTTCCCCTGTCCTATTTTTTTTAGACATACTTGTGTAACAGAAATGTTTGCTCTACTACCCAATTAATTCATCCCTCATTCAAAAGCAACACAGGAGCAGCTCTATCCACAATAAAGATGCTGCAGGATGCTCTGGCTATTTAAAGGCTGAAGGAAGAAGTTGAGTTTCCTAGTTTTTTTTGTTGTGTGTCAAGGCACAAGTCCACTCCTTATCCATCCTGTGGGGTAAGCCAATGACACCAACAGTTTACAACTGGATATTCTCATTTTCTGTGTGTTCACAAGCAGTGCCAGAGGAAATCTGCTGGTACACACTATCCATTCTCTCTAAATCCCTGAGTGTGGATACTGAGGATGAAGACAAACCAAGCTTCATTTCAGAGGTTCTCCACCCTCCTTTGTTTTAAAAGAGCAAAAGGCACCTTGGTACTTTGCTTCTTACCTGCTATAATTGTTGTGGCCTGTCGCCTCACATTGTTCTTATCTGTGTATTCACCATAATCTATCTTCCCTTCAACAAAGATTCGAGAGCTGAAAAAAACAAGAATTTGATTTTGGTCAGAGAACTGTGCTGCTGTTTTCCACTCTGTAATTGATTTGGGATTTAATTTAAAATGGGATCCTTAAGACCACATGTTCCAAGCCACAGGCAGGAATACCATCCACTAGATCAGGCTGCTCAAACCCCATCCAGCCTGACTCTGAACACTTCCAGGGATGGGGCACCCACAGGTTCTCTGGGCAACCTGTGCAAGGGCCTCACTACCTTGACAGTAAGGCTTACATCCATATATCCAACCTAAATTTCCCCTCTTTCACTTGGAGCTCATGACTCTTTGTCTTATCACTACACTTACTGATGAAAAGGCTGAATTCAGAATCTGATTCAAAGTACACAGGCTTTTGCATCAGTTATTTTTAGCTGCTCTAACTTGTTTTATGCCACCTGTATCTTATTACAGTTCCTGGTCACCATAATTATTACAGTAATGCATTATTAAGGCATTAAATCCTCACCCACATTTGTTATTCACTTACCCCTTCCTCACATACTGATAGGTGACATCCCTGAGGCCAGGTCTGAAGACAGAGATCCTGTGCCACGTTGTCTTCTGACTGACATCACCTAAGGTACACAGAAGTAACAGAGCTGGATGCCAAATCCTCTTTGTGATGCAAAACTCAAATTAGTTTCAACACACTGGTACTCTCAAATTATGAGAAGTGATTTGAAAGCAGAAGTTTACTAGCACTCCATCTCCCACTTCACTCCAGAACTAAATGTTCCACTCATCCTTGTCCAAACAAATTCTTGTGCAGAAGCACAGTTCAAACCAAGACATTGCTTTTTCTGTAACACACTGCTCATGCTATTAATTTTTCCCCATCAGTGAGACACACACAAATGCCCCAGCATCTCTGCTGAGCTCAAAGGAACCTTCCTGCACCCCAGACTTGCCAGTGTGCAAATGACCTGGGACACATTGTGCAGACTCACCTCCCTGGCCCACTTCACTGTCTCCTGTCCGCCACATCTCATTGGTTGCAAGGGAAAATATGGTAACAGGATTTTTTCCTTCCACTTGCCTCATGATAGGGTCCTGTCCAACCCGACCGAGCAGCTGAACACGATTCATGGCTGAAACAAGAGAGAGCAAACACACAGGTGAATTATGATGCTCCTAAACACGGAAAGCCCTCAGTCAGCAGCTTTTCTCAAGGGCCAGGATTACAACTTTCTGCACCTCCTGAGCACTTTTTAAACTCTTGTGACATTTGGCTTTTTCAGGCCCCAGCAGATAATGACAGTACAGACACAGTCAACTATCACTGTGAATTAGCTGATTTAAAAAGCCAAAGGTTCCTTATTCTCTCTGTTCCATCTCTTTCACATCCATGTATCACTTGAGACTAAATGGCATTTATGTGACTTTTATTTGTTTCATAATGATAAAACACAGTGCACAGCAGTACCTTTGAAACAAAGTTGCATTGCTGTACTTCATCCTTTGAAAGAGAGTCAGTTTTTACACCATTACCAGGCCTAGGCAGACACAGTCTATTCCTTCTCCACGTTCAAGGACAACTGGAAGAGGTCAGGGAAGTATCCCTTGTGCACAATGAGCATGGGAAGTGCACAGTGAAGGCTGAAGTACACCTGCAGCAAACCCTGCTGGGGCAGCAGCACACACACAAGGGCCCCAGGGACCCAGGAGTGTGAGAAACAAGCACACAAGACACCTGAAGGCAGCTTCAGAAACCATGCCAACAGCAGATCCAAACCACTGCCACAGATAAAGCACAGCTGTCTGCCCTATAGAGTGGCAGTCTTGGTCAGGGCTTTTTTCTTTTCCCCCTAAAGTGCTGCTTCAGCTGACAGAGACCAGACATGAACCCACTCAAGACTGTGTGCTTGAAACAACACATTCTGGGTGCCACACTGAGGAGCCGCCATTCCTACTGCTTCTCTCCTGCCCTATTTCAGATATCCTAAAACCAAGATAAACACCATGACTAACAACTAAACTGCATCTCAGGGGTACTTACATCTCTCAAGTACCAGTGAGTTAACCGTGTCAGAGTCATGTCTTACAAACTGGCGTAGCACCTGAAGGAACAGAGAAATGTGAGTTTCCAAGACACAAACTAGGAACAGCATTCACAAGCCTTTACACCTCATCTTCTGAGCACTTGCAAAGGCTCTGCAAGTATATTCTTTGCCAGGTAACTAATGGGGGACCTGAGGAAAGAAATCTGTTCAGCCAAATGAAGTGAGTAAGATTACTTAAAGAACATCTGGTTAAATCAAAGTTAAAGAGTGCCTAGAAAAAAAGTGTGGCCCAAAGGTACACCTCCAGCAGTTATTTTTGGTACATGTGGTAACTACTGCTTTTCTATAATATGTAAATAAGATGGGAGGAGGTTTGTAGGAGAGTGGGGGTTTAGTTGTTTGAGCTTTAGTCTTTGGAAACAAACAGGTCTGCGTTCTGCTCCATTTCAGAGATTAACCAGGTGTGCCCAAAAAATACATCCATCCACTGGAACGAGCAGCGGATGCACTGACACCCCTGTTCCCAAGGCAAGTCGAGGACAAAATTCTCAGTACCGTAAGTGGGAAAGCTGTACTGGAACTGCAAATATTCCATCCTAGAAGAAAGGAGGGGGAAAAAAGCCTAGAAGCACTTCTGCTAGAGATCCACGTGCAGGAACTGGAAAAACGGCTCATTTCCCCGAGCAGGTGGTTCCAGAGCTCACGCTGTTTCCCCCCAAGGGCAGACCCAGCGCCGGGGCCCCGGCCCAGCGGGCACGGCCGGCCGAGGGCTCCGGGCGCTGGGCTCTGTCCGCCCCTCCCCTTCCCGGAGCGCTGTTCCGTGTCCGGAGAGCCGCTCCAGGGGCCGCAGCCGCCGCTCCCCCGCCGCCCCGAGCCCGCACGGCCCTACCTGCCACGCCGGTCGCCGCCACATGCTGCCGCCGGGCCCGCACCTGGAGGGAAAAGCAGGGCTGAAGCAGCGCCCCACAGAGCCCCGACCCCGCTCCCGCCGCGCTGCGCCCCGGCCGCCGGAACAGGAAAGGGCCGGGCCGCGGGTTCCGGGCGGAAGCGCCTCAGAGCCCGGCAGCGCCGGCAGCCCCGGCCCCCGGGGGACCCCGAGGTCCAGGAGGGGAAAAAAAAAAATAGTAACCAACAAAATTGCATCACTCCGTCTCATCGGTTAAAAAATGATAAAAGCTTTATTCGCACGAAACGATAGGATCGAACAGTTAAAAGCCAGCGTGTGCAACATCGTCAAACAAACCAGTAACAGCTGTAAATGAGCGAGTTACCAAGCGCTCCCTTCATAGCAGTGCAGCGCTCTGTCCAACACAAACAAGCGACAAGGACCCCCAGAGTTACATTTAGCGGGGAGAGGGGGAAGGGTGCATGAGACCTCAAATACAAAATACATACAGCCATCAACAAGGGCAACTCCAAAAAGCTGGAAAAGCTCTAATTGCCCTCATCTTTGCTGAAAGGCTGCAGTTCACAGGCAGGCAGCTGCAGCACCTGGGAGGTACTGCAGAGGAATTGGGTAAAGACAGACCCAGCCACCAACACACTGCAGCTGTCTCCCCCAGGCAAACAAGGAATCCTCCCCGATTGACAGAAAACGAGTCGCGTATCAGGGACTAACTGGTCTGTTAGAGCACACCCAGTTACAAAAATTTCAAAGAATGTTTTTCTTCAACTCCCAGTCCTTAACTCAAGGTATTTCCTATGACTCCGTGTCCCCCCTCAGTGAAACACCACTCCAGCTGCATCCTGAGCCCCCAGGACAGCTGTGTGTAACCAGCCTGGCTCCTGATGTGTAGCTAAAACTGGCTGCTGTAGTCTCTGCCTGCTTGCTCCTAGAAGGGGCCAGCTGTAGCTGCTGTCTCCCTGGACAGCCATCATCACCTCTCTAAAAATACAGTCAGCCCAAGTGTTAAGACCACAAAATCACCAATAACAGGGCCCAACTCAAGAAAGAGGGAAGTGAGTAGAGAATGTGTCATTCTTTTGTCATGGCAGAGTTACTGAGTCTATAGCAAGGCAAATTACACAAGAAATTAAACAAGTAAAAGACTGAGGACAACCTTAAATCCCATTATCCAACACTTGTAAGTCAGTCTCAGCCATCTCATCATAACTAATAGGGGAACAAAAGCAAAAGAAACGGGGAGAGAATATGGGGCATTGGTCTGTGCAGACCCTCTGCTTTCACAGGGCCATTTCGCAGTCTTTGGACACCACAGAAATTCAGAAACCCAGAGTAAAGCTAAAGGAGCGACAGCTCTTCCCTCCCACCAGACGCTTGCTCTTCTGCTTAGAAGAGGTTTCAGACTCTTGTAACTTGGCACTTCCTAAGGCTTGGTCCTTCATGAGGCTCTGGGCAAGTCGAGCTGCTTTAAGTTCCCTGCAGGGGGGAGACGAGGGAAGAGGAAAGGAAGAAAACCATGTCATGTCATGGGCATGAACCCCCAGCAGCTACAGAAGCAAGCTATGAACAATCTTGCACAAGAGGGTTACTGTAATACTCCAGCACTGCTGGAAAGGGGCAGTTTCTCAGCCCAGAGGGTAACATGAAGATTACTGTAGCTGTCTCTAGAGTTTCTGTTTGAAAAGGTAGGAGCTCTGAAGATTTTCCAGAAGAAAACCATGTATCGGGTCAGCAACACACTGGCACCAGTATGGGGAACACCTGGCTCAGGTTTTCTCCCATTGTTTCAGATAGTTATGAGTACTGAAATTTAGATCAATGTCATCTCATAAATATATAATAGCTAAATAATGGCAAATTCTTCTTTTCCATTGCCTTTCTTCCCTTTCTGGTACTTGCTGTTCTTCCAGAGCATTCACTCTTCTGTCTACACAGAAAACCTCCTCCCCAGCTGAGCACTGCACTTAGAGGGGTTGTGGGGCAGTTCTTAGATAGATCCCAGCCCCCCAAAACACTGCTGCCAATGGCAGTGAGAGGGAACAAGGGAAATCTGCCACCACCTGATGTTTCTCTTCCTTCTATGCTTAGCCCACTCTCTCAGTGCATTATCAATTCCTCGTCTGCCCACTGGCTGCAGGTTGTATCAGCATTTTGCACCACCAGTGGCTGCAGGAAGTGCAGAGTTCACTGCTATAACTCAGCCAGCTCCTCCAAGCCAGAGCTGAAGCACAGCTGCTGCCTGAGCACTGCAGGTCCCTGTTTTACATCCCCATCATCCCCCAGCTCCAGGCACAGGAACTGGCTGGGGATTTCTGCATGTGCATTCTCCCAGCACGATCACCCTCCACTCAAAGCTGGTGGCCAGCATGGTTGTGCCCACACCTTCTCACCTTCACGCCCAAGCCAGCCCTACCTCTCCAGCATGGCAGTCTTGCATTTCTCCATATTGAGCTGCTCCTGGAGCTGCACAGCTTTTCCAGAGGAAGGACGGAGAACAGGGTGCTTGGTGAGAGCCGTGGCAGAAGGTCTCTGTGCTGGGTCAGGGTGGATCATGAGCTGGAAGACAAAGGAGTTCAGAGTCTAACATTCCTGTCACATGCCAGCTGCAAAAGCCACCATCCTGTCAAGAATATTGCCTCACCTTGAGGAGCTCCAGAAAACGCTGGGGAATCTTCTGGGGGATGGGTGGGACGTTGCCCTTGCGGATGTGGTGCCACAGGGCCCCGTTGTGGGGCAGTGGCGCTGCCCCAGCTGCCAGAGCCACCGTCAGTGCCAGGGCAAAGATGTCTGCCTTGGGCAGGTAGCAGTATTGCTGCAGAGAGAAGGGAAGGGTGTTAGAAAGGAACACCTTGCTGCACTAAGCAAAGGTGAGTTGGGGAATGAGCCCAAAAAGAAACAGCCAAGCAAGTGTGTGTATGTAGCACTGCCTTCAGCGAGCTGTTTGCTGCTCTTCAGGATGAAAACACCGGCAGCAGGCAGTGCCAGTAGCCACCAGCACGTTGGCTCTCAGCCAGCCATAAGGACCTTGCAGGCCACGTGGGGATCACTGCAGTGGCTCCAGAGGATGGCCTAACATGTGTACCTCCAACCTCCACCAGAAAGCTACCCATGCCCAACTCAGACTGAAGGCTGCATCTGATACATTGGCCCAACAGTTCCTAAATCCACTTGCAGCACAGACACTGCCCCTTAAATACCTGAACTGAAAACACATCCAAGCTGGTTGTTCAATCCTGATTCCCTTTTCATTTGTTGGCCAAGTGTCAAAACCACAGTCAGTTTAGGAGGTGTGTTGTGCCTCCCACCACTATTTGTTCAATGTTTGTTTTACAAGGCATCTGCCTGGGTAAATATATTCCTCAATAATCACATCCAGTAGTTTCATCTCAGCTGGATATGCAAATCAAGGGTCTTTAAACTGATAAAGGTTTTGTCTCACTGATCCCTCAAGGGGAATAGTTGCAATAATCCAATGATAGCTACTTATGAAGTATTTACATATTAAGTAAGTATTTACATGATAAGACTCACACCACTATTGTTCATGATAAAGTGCTAATTTCACAGATTTCACAGCCAGACCAGACAGAAGAAAGAGGGCATAAGGTGAGGAACAAGTCAGAGGAGATAAGGTAAGGAACAAGCTAGACTAATGATTGCTCTGCAGTTGATCTCTCCCCACTTGTTCTCCCTACTGACCAGCTCTAGCAGTTTTACCTCTTGCAAAATTTCATTGGCCAAAAACCGTCTGTCTCCTTCCTCCACCTGAGGGTTTGTTATTGATGTCACATGCCCAAGGTCACCTGAGACAGAGAACAAGCAGCTGAAATGTAATGAAGCAAATTGAAGTAATTCTCCAATAAAAGCCTGCACCAACAGAGAAATACTGAGTAATAGAGCAAGCCTGCTCCTAACTCAGGAACCTGCACTTGGAAACAAGCACATGAATTTCCTGTGACTTGTCTTCTTAGAGGAATTAATCCTGGTGAGTAACTGGGGCATTCATGACCATGCTATCAGTTCTGTGTGCAAGTCCCTTCAGCCACAGGACACAGCAGTCTCAGGCAGTAATGGGCAGCCCTAACCTTAGGCCAGCTGTAAAGTAGGCTAAAACCTACCAATCTTATACACCACACCAGGAGAGAACTCATCTTCACTGTCACTCTCCTCCTGCCCAGCAGGGCCTGAAACTGCCAGCTTGTGACAGATGAAGATATTACCTGCAAGACAGAGAAGTTTAGCAATGCAGCAGCCTGACAACGTTGTCAAAATCCCACCTGTCAGAGTAGTTGAGCTTTGCAGCCAGAGAAATCACGCACTTGCTTCCCACCCAGCAGTCAGCTTTCTGCCCAGCTCACATCCAGCCACACAGCTGGCATAAGACAGTTGTTTCTCATGCATAAAATATCCCAGTGAAATCAGCTTTCCTCTCCCTCTGCCCTCCATGGGAGAAGCATCATTTCAGCAGGAAAAAGGAGTTCCCTCTAAAAATATTAACTCTGTGACAAGGGGAAGCATTGCCCTGGAGGTGACCATCCTGCAGAGAGGAAACCTTGTTACTTTTTTTTTTTAAATATTATTTTACTTTTTATTATTTTGTTAAACCTTGTTACCATTTTTGCAGGAACTTAACCCCCCCCAAGGTAGCTAAACACACAAAAGGCAAGTGTGTGCAGGAACACAACAGTAAATAAAGAAGTGCCCATCTTCCCTGGCAGCCCTACTTGCTCCATCAGTATGAAGGTGATTCCCATGAGCTAGGATTACAGAGGTCATGAGACAGGAGTAAAATGCTGCCAACTATCAGAAAAATCTCAGTTTTAGAGCAGCAGTAGTGGCATAAATCAAAATAAAAATAAAAAAAAACAAAACCATACACAAGACAAGGGCAAGGTCCTCTTTTCTTTGGAGCACTACAGTCAGTCCACTCAGAAGGATTTCTTACATCTCCTACCCCTGAGGGATCACTAGGAAACCCTCCACAAAGGAGAAGGGCACTCTACTTACTAGGTTTGATATCCAGGTGCACAAGGCCAGAGTTGTGGATGTATTTTAGTCCCATGGAGACTTGCAGCAATATTTCCTTCAGCTCTGCTTCTGGGAAATACTGCCCAAGCTTTGCATTTTCCAGCAGCGCATCTTGGAGACTCCCACCTGGGGGAAAACAGTCAGTCTGAGACCTGACAGAGGTTTTATGGAACAGCATGTTGGAAACAGCTCAGCTGCCCACAACAAGAGGCTGGCTAGTGACAAACCCCAATCCCAGCAGCTCTGTGTGCTCTAGTGAGCAAACTTGGCCATCACCACTTGGCTTCAGCCTCCCCACTGCCCTGGAATGCCCAGCAAGGATGCCAACTGCAGTTCTGCCCCCAGCCTACAGCTCTACATCCTGCCTGGAGGGCTGACCTGTTAGTGATGCTGGTGCTGCTGCAAGTGAACAACAGAAAAATTAATTGCTTCTGCTGTGCTTGGATGCAGAATGCAGGTGTAGGAGTGGTGGAACAAGGAAATTAAGTTCCCACTAGCAAATTTTTGACTGAAAAGCATTAACATTTGATAGAGTTTTGTGGGTGTCCATTGAGACATTATGGATATTTCAGAGCTAGAAGATATCATAGCTTGTGTCTCCATCAGCCTCAGATGTTCAGCCACCAGAACACAAGCAATGCACTGATGCTGCAGCAATGAGCACATTTTGTGTTTGCCTCCACCAGATTTTAGAGCAATACTCCAAACAGCTGTCACCACTCTTCATTGTGCCCCAAGACTACAGCTGCAGTCAAAAGATGAGCATTACATATTTGCTTTCAGCAACTCTGGTAGCTAAAGGCACCTTTCCCCATTTCTCTCAAGCAGTGGTATTGCCAAGGGCAAACTTCAGTAGGAGTTTACCATCCTGCAGCACCCCATTTGTACTTCGCCTCATCATTTACTCCATCCCTCTGCAGCTATAAGCCCCTTTTTTCTAGTCAGGATTCAAGGTGCCTTCATCCAGTCACCACCCACCTCCGTTAAGAGGAAGTTTTGCCAAGATACATGGCCCTTAGGTGAGCAGCTCTTGGGTCACTCATATCAGGTGTTACCTGGACAGTCCCAGCACAACCCTAAGCATCAGTCTGGCTTTTCCAGGCCAGTTAAAACAGAGAAACCGTTCTCAAACCCCAGAAACACAACATTTCACTGCTTCTTAAACATTAGCACCACTCAGAGCTTCACCTAAATATTACATGCCCTTACTGGATTCTCCACAGAAATGCAGCCCCAGGGCAGTTTGCTTTGTTGGGAGCCACAACACCCACATTAAGGTACAGAAGAAGGGAGCTTTGCCCATGCTGGGCTCTCAGCCTCGAGCTCAGTGCACCCTTACCATTGCAGTGCTCATTCTGGATTATCATGTGGTCGTCCTCCGCCCAGGCCGAGTAGTAGCGCACGACGTGGGGGTGGTGCCCCAGCACGGCGTGGGCATACACCTCCCGCAGGGCCAGCTGCCTGGGGGACACACACGGACACAGCTGAGCTGACAGACTGCCAGAGGATTCCTGGCTCCAGGAGAGGAGCCCTGTCAAAGTCCTGAACCCCTCTGCTCCCCCTTTCTCTCAGGTTTTGACAGACAGACTGGCAAAACCTGCCCTTGGCTCAAATGCCCTGAGCAGCTGTTAAAGAAAATAATTGCTGAGGCAAGTCTTTTGTTAAAGAGGCAAAGGCAGAGCAGCTTCAAAGACTTTGCTTTAGCTACAGGACACCACAAGCTGGTCAATACAGATAAGAGCAGTGCTGGCCATACACAAGGCAGGGACAGCAGTATGTCTGTCAAATAAACTTGACAGTTACTGTAAAGAAGCTGTCTGGATGGACCCAAGGTGTTCAGGTATCCTCACTTTGCAGTGCATGCAACTTCTTCCTTCCCCAGACATTTACATCCAATAGTTGTGTAGTGGTATCTTCCCCCACGCTCCCAGCTGTTACTTGTGTGCAGCAGCAGCCAATTCTTGCTCATGCCACCCATCAGATACTTTTAGATCCACACTCCCTCCTTCCCATCACACCTCTCAAGAACATGCCCATCATTTCAACTGGCAGATTCCAGCAAGCACACTCACTCATCTGAGGATCCTGCCAGAGGCCTTTTGGAGCGTTTGATGGCATAAACACATCCATCAAGGCGTTTGATGCACTTGTAGACGGAGCCAAATTCCCCCACACCGATTTTTTCTAGTTCCAGGAACTCCTTCTTGTAGCGGGAAACCATATTGCTCGCCTTCAGAGTGTACCTCTGCAAAATGGCAAAAACAGCAGAGACAAACAGGAGCTGAAAGCCTCAATAGCTGTCATTGTTTTAGAGGTGTGTAACACTCACTGTCACTGAGCACCCACATTGCTCCCTCTCCCATTCTGGGTGCTCATCCAGGCATAGGTGCAGGTGTGTGGCCAGTTCTTGAAACAGGAATTTCAGTTCTTGAAATTACCTTCCACTTGTTTTTTTGTGACCACTTTAAGGCCACCTTCCCTGGGTTGGCCAAGTTGCAAGGCTGGTTGGCTTTATATAATCAGGACTTGTTATCCTTAGAGGCAGAAATTGTAGTTAAGGAGAAATTTAGTCCAGTTGGGTGTATATGCCTAAGCCTCCTTGGGTTACTGCCATGAAATCCTTTCTCCTGACAACCCAGACCAGTTCTTACAGCTGATGGAGTCACTCAGGGATGAACAGTAGGCAATAACAAGGTGTTGGCCTAAAGACAGGACTAGAGAAGCCCATTTTGAGCTCAGGAGAGGAGCTTGGTGTGCTGGCTCTGTGTGAGCCCAGCTATGCAAGAGCAGCTCTGCCCTGGCAGCTGAGGTTGCCTGCAGCCAAGGCCATTCTGTACCAGCTCAGGCTCTGCAGGTTTGAAGCACCAGCTGTTGGCTAATGGCAGATTAGCTGCTCTCAGTGTATTTGTTTGTATTCCCACTGATATCTCACCCAGAGACACTTTTCCACAAAGAGCTGAAAGCTGGCAGAACTGCTGGAACATAATTATTGCTACAATAATGGCCACTAGGGATCTAGGAGCTGCTGGTACTGCTGGGAGAGTGATGCCTACTGGCAGGGAAAGTAAGTAAAGAAAAGCACTGGAGCATGAAGTGAACAACAAGAGTGGTCTAAGTGATTTTTCTCCATCCCTTACAGGGACAGCAGCTCATGTTGCTCAGTGGCTCCCACAGAAACTGCTGTGATTGCTGTAGTTTATGGCACAGAAGAGGAGGTAAGAGTTGGTCCTCACAGCCAGTAAAATGTGGCTCACATGAAGCAGCAGCCCTTCCCAACAGATTGCATTTCATAAGGCAGCTGTATTTTGCACTAGGTTAAAAGCTTGGCAGTACAAATACCTCCTAGTACGCAATTTTATACCTATATTACATAATGTCATTAGCAACCAAGCAGAATGATATTCCAGTAATTCACAGGTTACTTGAGGCTTTCTTCTAGGTAAAACAATAACTGTGGCAGCCTGGATGTTGCCTGGTAGCAGATTTGCTCTGCAGATGCAGTTTTTCCAGGGAGGCCATCTGCCTGCAGTCCCAGTCTCCTCGGCTAGAGGGTACCGTTGTCCTTCCATAAACCTGGCTGTTGCAGTTACAAACAATTCCACCTTTTCCGAGTTCGTCATATCAAACAAATGTTAGCAAAACATTCAGCTGAGACCTTTTCTGTTATAGGTATTTATCCTCTGGCACGGTGCCGAGGTTTGTACTCCAATACAGAATAAATTCCATCAAACAACAAGCTTTTGCAAACATCTTATCCACTCAGTGGGAGGAAAATGTACAGACACTCACCTTTGTAGGTAGCTCCTTTTTAATCTGGCTTCCTGGATGAGGATCATTCCTACAACAGAAGATTAGGAAAGTCTGGTCTATCATTTCAGTGCAGCAATCCAACTGGGTTTGAAATTAAAATATTTTTCAAATGAGCCTCCAAACCTTGCTTCATAGCCTAATCATGAATTTTATAGAGTTGATAGACAAGTTTTTAGTTGAGCTCTTAAAGACTGCAGTCCCAGGTTGGGAATTCTTTGTTCCCATTTAGGAGGCCTTCACAAAGCAATTTCAGCACTGCCCACAGGACAGAATGGCACAGTCCAGAGGCATCATTCTCCTCCTTATTCCTGCTGAAGCTGCAGCCACGGCACTACAGAGAGCTCTTGATCCCCCGCTTACCTTTGTGAACAGAGGCAATGACTGATTTTTACTTATACTTCTGTTACCTTTATACATCTGCTAACATTTACTCTACACCAATGAACACCACAGAAGCAGGTGATTCATTGTTAGCAAACAATTCCAGATACCGAACATCTCCATTGCTTATCCCTCCCAGCAGCCTGATTTCAGCCTGCTGCCCAAGAGGAGCTCACTCACAGCTCTCCTGCAGCCTTCCTCTTGCCGTTGGGATGGAAGAGCGTTTGTCGGTAGGACTCAGGTGTGAAGGGGTTAATGTTGACAAGGGAAGCGTGGGAGGAGTCCTCAGGGTCAGCGCGGGGAGTGAGCCTCAGGTGCCGGAGGCCTTTGGCCGGGACCTTGGTTGCAGATGAAGGAAAAGCTGTCTTCGATAACAGGCTCTGCGTTGAGAGAGGGGAAAATAAGTGGCAAATAAACCAGGACATTTTTTTGTTGCTATTTCAAAATAAAATTCTTGTTCTCCTCTAACTCAAGGAGAACTCGGCTCCCTTCCTTGGCAGAGCTGAACCATTAAAGCCCTGTGTCCCTAGTTTAGTCCCCAGAGTTTTCATTTTCCACAAAGCACTCCATTCTTGGTTAAGCCCTTTCATAGTCTATTCCCTGCTCGCTTGGGCAATGCCTGCAGAGCCATTTTGGCAATCACAGTCCTCAAGAGGAGCCAGCTGCTCCCCTTTCCCTCCTACAGAGAGGTAGAAATTGCATCATATGTTCCATTAACATGGAAGACCTAGTTCTGCCAGGCATGGACCATTGCATCAGTTCAAGTTTGTCAGGAGATGACCTAGAACACCAGCCAGATTTCCCAGCACTAAGCAGCATTAGGGTAGGGGAAGTTGCTAGAAATATTTTTTATATGGCTACTAGCAAAGCAAAATGAACCCATTTCTCCTCATGAGTAAAAACCAGAGTTTCAGAAATATAAATTCAGAAAGAAGCTCTGGATCTTCTATAGTTCCCCTTGGCACAGAGCACAGGCCATTGTGTTTTACTCACTGGTCCATACAAAGTATATTCAGCAGTCTTGAGCTGAAGACAAAAATCTACTCACTCTGATTTGACTCCTTCAGTAACCATCAGCTTTTAAAAAATACATTTGGTTTTAACTTGTTTCAGCTTCAAGAGAGTGGTTTACAGTTTAAAGGATCATTTAACATTGTGCTTTCTTCTAGTTAAAAGCCCTTTAAGAACACAGAAGTCTCCCTGTTGAAGATCAAGGCACTCATATTTTCAATCCCACAGTGATCTCACTATAACAATCCTGGAGCCACATCTCCACTCACATCTGGTGGCTCTGCCTGCAGTTTTAGACAGGGCTCTGCTCTCCCATCCTTTCTATCACTTTCAAATGTTCTAAGGCCAACGCTCCCAGATTGGTCTACAAGCAGATTTAGGCCCTTTGGAGCTCATCTTTTGCAGCATGCTTGGAAAACAAGACCTTTATCCCAGGAGAGAAAGGAAAATAAATGGTTGATTTCATGTGATTGCTTATGGGCTACAAGATCACAAACTACGAGCAGCATGTTTTGAATCATCCAGCCAACATGTACACATTGCACACCCTGAAAGCAGCCTTCCCTACCTGCAGCCCATCTGCTCTGGAAAAGATTTTTATACACCTCTACTGTGGTTTAACCCCAGCCAGAAACTAAGCCCTCTGCTTTTGAACCCTTTGCTCACAGCTACAATGCCTCCCTCAGTGGGATGGGGAGATGAAAAAGGAAAAACAGGTAAAGCCTATGGGATGAGGAAAGAACAATTTAATGATTAAAATAAAATATAATCATTATTATTGCTGTGAAAAGAGAAATAAAACCCAAGACAGCCAGGTGATTCACAATTGCTCACCACCTGCTGACTGATGTCCAGCCCATCCCTGGGCCCTAATCAGCCCCTCCCGGCTAATTTCCTTCTGTTTATACGTTGAGCACAACATCCTATGGCATGAACTTTCCTCTGATTTGTTCCTGGCAGCTGTCCTGGCTTTGGAGCCACACAGCTGCAGGTGCTTCTGCTCACTGGCAGAACATGGGGAACTGAAAAGTCCTTGACTTTGGGCAAACACCACTCAGCAACAACCATGTTTCAGCAACACCGTCCTTAAGCCCAAAATCACAATGGAGTACCAGTTACTAGGACAAAATTAACTCCGTGAAAAGCAAGGACAACTTCTCACCTATGTTAAGGTGAGATTTAGGGAGATTTCTTATAAAGACTCACTGCAGGAAATTTTTGGAGTGATGCCCTTTAGACTGCTTTCCCCTAGAGAGTGCAGGCCATTCCTCAGTAAATATTGCCACACAGTCAATCATATAAGGCCAGAGGTTCATCCTTCTCTCCACACAATCAGGTTTTTGGAGGAGGACAGAAGTCAAAGCCTAGCTCAGAAGCATTAAAGCCCAGATCTTGTGTGTGCCACTTAAGCAAAGGAGCAAACAATCTGTCAGTAGAGCAGGAACACAGAGAAGAGCAACAGCCACGCTCCACTGCAGGCCTGGACTGCTTGGAGCCATGCACACACCAGAAATCATCTGTGAACAGAGAAGCTGGTGCCAAGTCTCCACCTGTGCTTACTCAAGACAAAAAGCAGTTGTATTCTACTCTCTCCAAAAAGTTAGGCATAAAATAGGGGCTGGGATCATTCTCTCAAGAAACTGGCTCAGTAGCTAAGTTGTATTTTAGGACAGTGACACAGGTGAAGAGGGGCAGCTCACATTGGTTTGCTACCTTTTCCATAGGAGATTTGCTGCCCTGAGAACAAAGCCCTGCTTTCTTCAGATCCACTGAGCAACTCTTTCACACAAAAAGAACACTGTGGCACCAGACAACAAGCTGGCTGGAGCTGACCACTCCTGCCAGGTGAAGTACACATCCCAGCCATAACACCATTTCCAATTTCCAACACAAAACCCATTAGCATCCAGAAATGTGCTGAAGAGAGCAGCAGGTGCAGCTGCCCACCTCCAAGCTGCCCCCAAACCACAAGCTTCTTGAAGGGAGATGCATTTCTCTCCTGCAGAGGCCCCCCAGACCTGCCATTACCTTAGGAGTGTGTGGGGTGTCACAGAGCTGCAGCTTTTTCCAGGTGATGTGCAGTGGTGTCTCAGGTTTACTCCAGCTCTTGCTCACAGATGGGGAAGACTTCAGGGTGGGACTCATCCAGGCTTTTGTTCTGCTCAGGAAAATCTCACTAAGCTTTCTCTGAGGGGTTTTTGGCAGAGGACTGCTCTCTTGCCATTTCTGGAACTCTGAGCTTCTGGGGGGGCTCAGGCTCAGGGAGTCCTCCTCGTTTACACTTCTTTCTTCACTCTCCTCACCACAGCTGGAAAAGTCCAGCCGCTGGATGAACTCATTGTTGTTGTCCCAGTCATCCATGTTAGCACATGAAACAGAGCAGGTAGAGCTGATACTGGCCTGTTTTGTTAGAGACACAAAGACAGCATTATTTACAGAGAAACTATCTTCTTGCCTTCTTCATCAAGGCATGAGTTCTGCTGACCACACTCTGCAATCCCACACACAGAGAAACCTTGGTCATTCATCAGTGTAACCACACAGCATTGGTTAATGAAGAGCACCCCAGAATTACCAGGTCCACTACTGCTCCAGTAAAAACAGATTTTTGCTTTTTGCCTTATTAGCATAAAGCAGGTACAAATCAGAAGCCACTGCCTTTGCCAGTAAGTTTCCAAGAGAGCTCCACCATCCCTTATTTCCATCACACAGGGAAACACATACTAAAGAATAACACACATAGCCTCCCCTCACTCTCTTCTATATTAAATTTCTCAACTAGAAGGGAGGAAAAAAAAATTCCATGCTACATACAGCTGTAAAAGCAGAGGGTGCCCCAGGGAGTCACCAGATACCCCACAGACAGACTCCCCCCTGCCCTGGGCCATTTATAGCCACCCCACCCCTGAGCCAATGCTAATGGGAAACAGCTGGAGCTTGGCAGCACCTGTCCACAGTTTCCTGGTGGATGAGGAATTCTCTCTGGATGTGGATTTGCAGTGCCAACAAGCAGCTCTGCAGGGAGCCTGACTCCCTCTCAGTCTGAGTCATCTCCCTGCTCCTTCATGCTCATCCCTTCTCCAGCTTCCTGGGGCCTGGAAGGGGGGTGATGTTTGCTGACAGCCTGTCTGCTCCATAATCCCATCAGAGATCCAGCCTTTGTGGGCTTTACCTTTTACCTGTGCAGCCCTGTGATGATGGGGCCCTGTGTTTCCTCCTTTAAGTCTGAATTTCATTTCCTGCCTTTAGTTATGTGTTAGTTTTGGCAAGCATTGCAGCCTGCTTGGAGAGGTCATTAGCCTAATTTATCATGTACAGATTTATGAATGTATCATTTATAAGACTTCAAGAGAGTGTCAGAAGCCATACACAGGTCTGGGTACAGCTTCCCACTTGGGGTTTCAAAGGAGAGGAGGGAGGAGCAGTGCTGGGATGGCAACCCCAGAGGTGGGGTTGCTCTGTTCAGGTCAATTCTCCCCTCACTGCAGCTCTTTGTAAAAAAAACCAGGAATCTTCTGAGCCTTTGGCAACCTGTGATTCACAGTGGGACTAGAGCAAGTTTTAACTAACTGGGGACAAGGTTACAGCAGTTCTTTTTCCTTAGCCTTGAGGAGAGCTGCCAGAAGGACGTGCAGAGATTGGAAGTGGCTGCAGCCCGTAGGAGATGGGTGCCTGGCAGAAGCAGCACCTGCTTTCCTGTACACAACAAAGGAAATTCCCACCAGAGCACACAGGGCCACACTGGGCTCAGCTCTCTGTGCTCTCCTAACCCATTCCTTCAATGGAAAGTATGGCCTTATGGGTCTCTGAAATTGCTTGTTAAGACTGTGATCAACAATTCATTTGATACAGGAATGATTTGTATCCAATTCACCAAAACAGCCTCAGGAGGACATGGCATGAGCCCAGTGCTGGTTGCATCTGGCCCAGAGTTGCAGTATTTCTTGCATCTGGCCCAGAGTTGCAGTATTTCTTGCAGGCACAGGCTGTTGCTGCCATGCAGCCTCTCTCAGCCTGAAATGCAGCTGCTGCATCTCCCTGTGCCTGATCCAAAGGCCTGGCAGTGCCAGCCCTGGCTGCTGTGACCAGCTGTGTCTGCAGCATCTGGCCAGCTGAGATCCACGGCCACTTTAGCCCTGCTGGGATCTGACTGCATTCATCAGATGTTCAGTACCTGAAGCAGTAAGTTGAAATACATTCATTCTGAAGAAATAATGCCTTTAGTCCCCATGACTACATGTTTGTAATACCCAGAAAGGAAATTCCTTCAGACCAGTTTTCAATCCCGCCTTAAACAATTTTAAAACTTTTTCCCCCTCTCAGGATTTAAAGGAACTATCCATTGTTCTAAGGAGGAATGTGATATGTAAAGGAGAAAACTTGGACCTGCTGTGTAAAGAGAGTCCAGCTTGTTCATCTTGCATTTTAAAAATAAAAGCTACCACTCTTTCATTTATATTTTACCTGACTGTTCAAAGACCTGATGACAACTTCCTGAGCCCTCAGCTGGAGGGAAAAGGTGTTCATTTTCTTTTGAAGTACAGTTTTTATTTCTAACAGGTGCCTAAATAATTTCAATTTTGGTGAAATAATAAAAGAGTAGAAAATGTGGCCTTTGTTTTATGCATGCATCCAGCAAAGAGTGTGCCCTCAGCAGGCCCAGATTGCTGGCCAAAGCCATATCAATTGCTCTGGTACATCCAGGTCCCTTGTCCCATGGGTTTTTCAGCAAAGCTGGGAGCTCAGAGCATGATGATGTTTCTCACATCTCAGAGGCAGCATTGGCAGCCCCTGCTCCCTGTCACTGCTTGCTCTTCCCACTGCATCCCCTCCCTCATGCTGGGGCAATGCTGGTGTGACTGCACTGCTGAGGGGACCAGGAACAGCTCTGCACCACAAATAGCTTGTGTGGGTCCTGAAGAAATTCTTATTTGGGATTTATTTCCTGCCTGGATTGCTGGGGGACAGACACTTGACATTTGTAGCAGCACTACTGTGGAGATGAAGATAGAAACGAGCTGTCACTTCAGCATCACCAATATGCAAAAATATATTCATCCAAATGAAGATTGGCACTGTCTATACAGTTAAAGCAAAGCATGTGGCCAAGTATTTGCAGAATCTGGCTTTTCTTTACACAGTAACAAAATATTGTGCAGGGTTTGTTTCTTTTTTTCTTTACCAATCACCTTCTATGAAAAACTCCATCTGCTAAAAACCACCTACTCTGGTCTACAGCTCTGCAAAGTAAACTTGTGCATGGGCTTTGCGAAACAAAATGCCCACTCAGTGTTGGAGCTGTCTGAAATGAAGCTCACAGCAAATGGATGCTAATGTTACCAAAAAAAAGAGAAAAACCCAAACCCCACTGCTGAGGAAACTGGATGATGGGTTTCTTAATGGGGTATTGAGCACTCAGAACTGCTCAACAGGAAAAAAGTTCGACAATTAAGGCTTTTATGGCAGTATCTTCCTTTTAATTGTGGCCTGCTTAATTGGGCAATTCAATTAATCAGAAAGACCTAGGGAACCAAGTTAATCCTAGTGACACTTAATGACATTGGCGGTGGCATAAGGAGGACGGTAATTACAAGAAGTTGGCTGACTGGAGATGCCTTGGTCATGCTTCTGCCCCCATCTTTCAATCTGCTTCTTCCACCCAGAACTGTTTCACATCCTTCTGTAGCACATATGTTCATATATGTGTAAATATATATATGTGTGTGTGTGTGTGTGTGTGTGTGTGTGTGTGTGTACACATACACCAGTGTACTAATACTGGACCAGTATCCCTGACTCCTTCAGATTTGTGGCTCGCAGCTGCCACCACAGCCATGTGAGGGGTGCGAGCCTGCCCCCGTTGCTCTGCCCAGTTCCCGCGGCTTTCCCAGCAGGACGGCTCTGCCGGGGCTGGGGGAGGCAGCTGCTCGGCGTTGCTGTCACAGCCTGGGGGGACAGGAGGCGGAGCGAGGAGGTGAGGCACGGGCAGGCGGGCTGTCCACAGCCCCCGAGTTCCTCCCGGAGCCGGCACCGGAGAGCTCCGAGCCGGGATCTCCTCCGGCTGCCCCGGCCCCGCCCCGCCGGTGACACCCCCGTGCTCCCGCCCCTCGCTTCCCGCCCCCCGCCGGTGCGGCGCGGGGGGTGCGGCTCCGCTCGGCTCCGCTCGCTTCGGCTCGGCTCGGCTTGGCTCGGTTCATCTCTGCCCCGGTCGGCTCGGTTCGGTTCATCTCGGCTCGGCCCGGCTCATCTCTGTTCGGTTCAGTTCATCTCGGCTCGGCTCGGCCCGGCCCGGCCCGGCCATGGTGGAGCGCTCGGACGAGGCGCCGCTGCTGTTCTGGGCCGAGGGCCCCGCCGTGTCGGCGCCGCCGCCCGCGGCCGAGCCGGGCAGCAGCGGCGGCGGCGGCGGGAGCGGCGGGCGGCGGCTCGGCGGCGGCTGGAGCGCGGCTCCGTGGGACGGCGAGGGGCCGGCGGAGGCGGCGGGGCCGCAGCGGGCCGAGGCGGAGGAGGACCAGATCGTGGCCGTCTTCGTGGTCACCTTCGACCCCCGCACGGGTGAGCGGCGCCGGGAGCGGGCGGGCCGGGGCGCGGGGCCGGGCCTGGGGCTCCCGGTGCCGCTGGACCAAGATGGATGCGGCGGGGACCGGGATTCCCTTGGGGAGCGCTCCCCGCATCCCGCAGCCCAGGGACCGCTCCTCCCGCCGCGCTGGGCGGCGTGGCCGGACCCCGGGAGCGGGGGCCGTGGGCATTGCCGAAAACGGAGCACAAGGGGATTGCTTGTGGTCTCCATCCCGCCGAGAAGTTCTGGCGGGAGGAAGGCGCCGCGTCTGGTGCCGCTCGGAGGAGAGGGATGGGTGTTTCTGCACGGCGCAGGGAGTTCGTGCACGGCGCTGGGGCATCCCCTGTGCCCCGCACAGATTTAGGCCGAGCCTCTGCCCAGCGCTGCCTGGAGGGCACCAACCTGTTAGCAGCATCTGGAGAGCATCCTTCTGTCTCCGTGGAGCGGCGCAGGCCTGCCCGCAGCTATCGCTGATGGATGGCGTTTGTGGCAGGCGTAAATCCGGCAGGCTCGCAGGGCATGATCACCAGCAGCAGCAGCAGCAGCTCAGCTGCCTATTTCTTGGTGACCAGTGTGTTTAGAGGCTGGCCCCTGGTGGGATCTCTGGGACTTAGTGGTTTGAAGGAGTGCTGTGATCCAGGAGGGCAGAGGAGAGGGACAAGGGAATTTATTTTCTACTTCTCACGGCCATATCCATCACTCTCAGTGTTGTTGGACTGTGCTGTTGTATCACTACTGACAGAGGTTATTAATTTCAAACCTGTAAGTCAGCATTTCAGAAATGTCTTAACTTTGTTTTCCTAGTCCCAGTGCTCCCACAGTATCCACCAAACAGGATCTTAGGACACAGATAGGAAGTTAGCACCTGCCTTGTACCTGTGAACACAGGTACCACTGTGCAGAGGGGTCTGATGTCCTGAGACACATTGTTGGGTCTTTTGGCTGCCAGGCACCAATCTGGGGTTCAAAAGCAAGAGAGAGATTCAGGAGCCCAGGAGTGAGACTGAGCTCCTCTTTCTTCTCTAGACCAGCACTGCCTTAGCTGGTCCACAGCAAAAGCACAAGGGACAGGAGTCTGTAAAGCACAGTGAGGTTAGTTCTTCAGTGGGAGGGGAAAGTACCTGACATCCTGCTCACAAGAGGGCCTTGGTAGTGAAGACTGAATGCCAGTCCTGAACTGAAAGTCCTAAGGAAGTAGAGAACAGGACGTAGCTGCTGGAGTGATGTGGTGTCAGCAGTGCCCATTGTCAGACAGCCTGATTGCTGTGTCCCAAAACACACAAGGATTTTGAGAAGTTACCCTTTCATACTGCACCAGAGGGAAGTGTCTTCAGTCTAGAGATCATTCACTCATAAAAATCTGAAATAAGATTGGATGTCATCTTTCCACCAGGAGATGGAAAATGGAGGTATTTCTCCTAAGAATCCAAAACATGAAAGAGTCTGGGTGACTGCAACAGCAGGTTGCCTTTCAATCTGACAGCATATGCCTTCTATGAAATTGTGAGATTTTCTTGAGAGTTGGCAGAAAGCTGAGCTTTCTCAGGAGTTTTTCTGAACCAGCTGTTGCTTTGAATGAAGTCCAGGGAAAGTTGGGCAACAGCTCTTCTCACATGTGATGTGCAGTTAATGCTGGGTGTCATCAGCCTTGGAGTAGTCTGGCAAGTCCAGGAAGATTCAGCCTCCTGCTGCTACCCAGCAGGGATGATTGGACTGTGAGCAATACACCAGCAAATGTCAGCTTTACAGCTGGGGAGCAAAGTGCCCTGTGGAGGGTGTGGACTTGGAAAAACATCATGAAGGTGCAGTGGTGTGAACTTGCTAAGGTCAAAAAGAGAATACAGGAATTTCTGGTAAACCACATCAGATAGTGTGAGGGACTTGTGTAATGTCTATAAGGGCAGCTGGTCCTTGCCTTCAAGGAAATCACCCAGTTAGTGTCTGAGCTGCTTGATCCTGCCCAGGAGAAGCATGGCAGACCTCTTTTGGCAGCTTGCTGAGGCACAGGAACAGCGGAATTTCTGGTGGTTATGCCAGGTAGTGTCTGCCCAACTACAGGCAAGTAGGTGGGCAAGAGAGGTTTTACTGTGGGAGCATGAAGTGGTGACCATGCTAATAAAGAATGTAACAACTTCCCTCCAAAATTTAGAAGGTCTTGAAGCAGAGGAGCTTAGTGCACAGCAGTTGCATGTGATGAGTTTCCAAGGGTAGGTTATGGGGTTGCCAGGTCACTGTTACAGTTCCAGTGTCCCTGTGACTGTCAGTGCTCCTGTGAGTGACTGACACAAGAGCCAGAGGCAGCTTCTGAATCGGTGCTGTCCTCACCTGCAGCTTGGTGAACCCTGTGGCACTTGAGAAGGCGCTTAAAGGGTCGGTGAGTAATAGAGACAAGGAGGGAAAAGAGGGAAGTAATGTGTTTTGCACCAGTGAACATGCAAATATTCTGTTTTTCTGTCCCACATTTCTTCCGTGCAGGAAACAGAGCCAGTGTGATGTTTAGGTTTCACTTTTTGCTTCTCCTGTCCCGGCACAACATGGTAGCACTGCACAGCAGGGGACCCTAAAGCCCTCAGCAAACATCTAATAGTGAGGAGTGACAGGTGATGACCCCAAATGCTGGTGCCAATATCTTTGTGAGGATGTGAAAATCCAGTGGAAAAGAAATACAAAAGAAGGAGGAAGAACATCCTTAAATTTGCACACTAGAAAATGAGTGCTGGCTCAGACCTGACCTGAAGGTGGGAGATAGCTTCCAGGAGATCAGATCTGCAGGTCTGACTCCCAGCAGAATCACTAGTCTGCTCTCTAATGCTGGGTGACTCTCAATTGGAAAGTTTCCTGAGTGCACGAGAGCTGCTTTCTCCATGGGGAAGGGCAGCGCTTCCTGTTTTTCTACAACATTGTTCCCTCCTCCCTGCTCTGGTTTCTCGGGCAGACTGGCAGTCCTGTTGCATCTGGGTGAAGTCTCTCCTTTGTTTGCTCTCCTGTTTGGCCAGACTGACTTTCCTACTTTTTAATCTCGGCGTTTGTTCTCCGACTGCCACGTCGCTCATGTGCTCATAGGGCAGGGTGGCGTGAGGAACAGCCAGGAGCACAGCTGCAGGTTGCTCCCAGATCCCAGGAAAAAAAATAGCTGAGTGATAGGTGAGCTGGTTTGGAGGTCACATGCAGGGTAAAGATCTGTTTCAAGGGCATCCTTTCCTTATTGCTGCTACAGAACAGGCATTGTTTGAGCAATGTCTGCTTTAACACCTCTGCAGCAGATGTGACACCTGATGGTGTTTGTGACTGAGCTGAGCAAAGCCCGTCTTCCTTTGCTCTTGCTGGCACTCTCACCTACTGATCTATGAATCTACAGGTCATGACCAATAAGGGATGCTTAAAAGCACATCTGGCCTTAACCACAATTTCATGGTTATGAGGCAACAGTCTCAAGAGTTGACTTCCTCACGCTTTCAAGGAAGGTTCTTGCGCCTTTAAAAAGCGAAGCAAACAGGCTCACACAAGCCCCAGACAACAAAAGCCACCATCTATATATAATCTGCAGCCCTCCAGGGGAGCGTGCAGGCTGCTATGATGTCAGTGGCTCTCTCTGCCAGCCTTTCACACGCCTCAGAGGCCGGGGCTGGGCACAGCAGAGCTCTGTGCTCCCGCCTGTCACTGCTCAGGGCTGCGCTCGGGGTCACGAGGCTGCTGCTGCTCCAGCTCTGCTCGGGCACTGCCAGTGGGCTCCTGGATGCTCAGCTCCTCCTGTTGCCATGCCTAACGCTGCTGGGTTTTTTGAAGTCCTTGCCAGGCAGGGCTGGGGGAGGTCTACTGAATACAGCATCTATGTGAGAAGAAAAATAGCCTATTTAAATGTCAGTAGCTAAGCCCTATTCCTGTGCAGGCATATACTTGTGCAGGATGAGTAATGAGACAAAAGACAGGCTTCAGAAATGAGGCCTCAGATTTAAATATCTCCAAGAGTCTTGGCTGAGTGTAAGGCCCCTGCAAATGTACGCTGTCTGTGCAAGCACTGCTGGAATGCTCACCCCAAAGGGCAGGGAAAGGAGTGAACCAGTAGGAAACACCTTTGTGCTGCACCTGCCATTGCATTATCCTGAAGGATTTTGGTTTGTTTGCCTTGCTTTTAAAACTAAGCCACATGACTTCAAATGCTGTGGGCAGACTGACAGAGAACAGAAACTCAGTGGGGAAATCTGGAGCACATCTCAGTGCAGTGGGAATGTCCAGGTGAGCAGGTTGGGCTCTGAAGTGCTGTCATGGGAAAGTGTAAGAAGTCACCCCTTTTTTGGACTGTGGTAAACTTGTTGGACTTCATTTGCTTTAGGGACATTTTATAACTTCTCTGATATCATCTGTTCTAGGATCAGGCTCCTCAGGTGGCCTTTTCCCCTGAACAACTGCATGCTTTCTGGCTGGGTTGGCAGGTGACAGATGTTTGCTGATCTTGATCTAGCCTGTAATTTATGCATTTTTTTGTTGGTTATTCTAGCATGCACAAACACATTGCAGTACTTGGATCACCCTAGCCCCTATATAAAGCTTCAGGTAACTCCTATCCTAAAGAAAATAGGAGAGACTTCAGGGGTAACAAGTGATGACTTGGATGATGGCTTAGGGGTTTCTGTTTGACCAGGCCTGCCAAGCACAGGCAAAGAACAATATTGGTGGTGGTGTGAGTTGTCCCAGAAACTCATCCTAAAGTGCAACAATCTGTCCTTTGGTTCTTTCTTATGGGATGGATGCTTGTGTAGACCAAAGCTTATGCACCATCAGGTAAAATTGAAGATGCTGAATTAAGCTTATCATGGATAAATCCACAAAATAGCACTAGCTTCAGAAGTGGCTCCAAATATCCTGCAGTTTCTGTGCGTTGTGCTACAAGTAACATTTGCAAGAGATGTCATGTACTGTCTGTGACAATTCAGGAGATCAGGCATTGTGTTAGGGCACTGTTTCAGGTGTCCCAGGGTTAGAAAACCAACAACTTGCTATTGATGATGTGTGCATTTTAGAAACAGGTACTGTATTCAAGCTTACCTAAATTCATTTGCTTCTTTGCAGGCAACATGGTGGAATGGTGTTTACCCCAAGATATAGATTTGGAAGGTGTGGAATTCAAATCCATGGCAAGTGGGTCCCACAAAATCCAGTCAGATTTCATGTGAGTACATGTGAGCTATGTTACTTCTTCCTTTCTTAGCTGTGCATCTACACCACCAGCTCTTAATTCAGAACATGCAAGGAAAGTACCTTCTAGGAAGCTAGGGTCCTGCAGAAACTGGCTTGCTAAGCTGTTCCTACCTGTGCCAAAGATACTTTTCAGACACTTCCAGTATCGTGTTAAGTACCAGCTAGCTGCAGGGATGTGCTGTATGTCTGCTTTGCCTGTGCAGACCAACTGGGGCAGGCCAACTTCTCACTGGTATGCAAATTTTAATGTGTTCTGGGCAAATTATCTGCACTGCCACTACTGAGACTGTCAGCAGAGGCCTAGAGTGAAGGGCAAGGAATGGCAGAACTGAAATGGGAAGGATTTTGCAGGAAGAGGACTTAGAAAAATGTTCTTAACTTTGACAGGGCTTTTGGTTCCTTTAAATGTTGTTATAAACAGGTCTCACTTTCTTCTTTGCTAGTTCCTTCAGTGGAAACACATAGGAGAGGAATTTTCTGCATTCTGCTAACCCAATGTTGCAATGCAGCAATGTTTTGCAATGAACTGCAGTGTCACAATTCCTTTTGGTCAGGAATAACAGTTACTTTCTTAAAGGCCTGTGAACTGAACTCTTGCAGTCTGATAATCACAGTGTGCTTCAACGTGCTGGCACCCCAAATATGACCAAGTAGCTGTAATACTCAGACCTGCATTCACTGCAGGCTTCTTCCTTGGAGGAAGGGCTCTGCACTGACTGAATCATGCATTCTGTTGGTCTTCCTTCCAAGTTACTGATTTATTTTATATTTACTGGCCTGTGACATGGATGGTAGGGGCTTTAGTGGGAGCTCCTGGGAACTCTTGCCTTAAATATTTTGTCTTGCTTCTCAGAAGACTGGGACACCCAAGGCCTGTCCACAGCCCTTCAGTTAGCAGGATGGGATTTCAGGGAGCTCCTTACACAAGAAAATATATTCCCAAATCAGCAATTTTAGCCCTCAGTTACCTTTCTTCTTCTTCCCTTTTTGTAACACTAACCCTTCTGTCAAACCTTTGTCTGCAGTTATTTCAGGAAGGGGCTCTGTTTTGGCCTGGCCTGCTTTGCCAACATGCCTGTGGAGAGTGAGTTGGAGCGTGGTGCCCGCATGAAGTCCGTGGGCATCCTCTCCCCTTCCTACACGCTGCTGTATAGGTACATGCACTTCCTGGAGAACCAGGTCAGGTAAGTTCCCTTGGGAATGAGCCTGGCCCTTCCCCACCTGGGAGAGGCAATGCTCCTTCTATGGAGAGCAGTTTTAGGCAAGTGAGAATTCAGTGACAATGTTCTGCTGTGGTTTCCTTGACTGGGTATTTCTCCAGAAAGTATTACAGGTTCACAGTGTGAAGGAGACAAGGAACTGATTAGCAGCAGTTTGTTCCTTCCTTAACAGGCTAGTCAAATGTCATCCAAACCCTGGTTATTGTAGGCAGACCTAAGTGTCACAGGGAGAGTTGAGAGAACAAGAAGTTCCCCTTTTCTCCTTCTGAAAACAATTTTACTAGAGGTTTACAAAAGGCTTCTAATTGTGTAATGATGCTCCTGGCTAGCTGTGTGCTTCAGTTGTGTTGAGTGGATCTAGCAGCAAAAATGGTAATGGTAGAAAACTGTTCCTACCTGAGTGTACGTAAAACAGGACCAGTGCTATGCCTGTGTCAGTGTGTGTGTGTGTTCTCTGGCTGCACTGAGAGCTGGTAGTCCTGATGTTTCTTCATCCTTCCTGGATCAATCTGTGCAACTGAGGCACCCAGGATCCCCTTTAGCTGGGAGAGCAGATGTTTGCTGGGGGCAAGGCGCTAAACAAGTAGTCTGGAGATACTACAGATCTCCCCTTTTTTCCTTTCTTTTCCAGACACCAGCTGGAAATGCCAGGGCACTACTCCCATCTAGAGGCATTCTATGATGACAAGAAAGGAGTTCTCCCTGATAGCAAGGGCACCCCCAGCTCTCAGCAACCTGTCCACTGGCTGCCTTCCATCCACAGATACATGTACCCAGAGATGAAGGTGAGGCAGGTGCCTGAGGCCTGCAGGAACGGGCAGAGGGCTGCTGCTCCTTGCTGGTGCCTCATACTCCTTTATGTAAGCAGTCACTCCCGCGCTTTGTAGGCTGCTTAGATAAGATTTTGTTACTTGGACCGTTGCAAGCTGTGTGCTGGTCTTGCTCCCACATTTAGACTTAGCATCTGTGCATGTGTCCCTGCTTCACCTCTAAGCTGTTTTCTTCCCTTTCGCTCCACCTGCAGATCACACACCCTGCTGGCTGTATGTCTCAGTTCATCAAATTCTTCGGTGAGCAGATCCTCGTCCTCTGGAAGTTTGCCCTGCTGCGCAAGCGCATACTGATATTTTCACCACCCCCAGTTGGAGTTGTCTGCTACAGAGGTATGTTTCCAGGGACACTGCAGAGCTCTGATCTAGTAGGCTGAAGCATTGCAGAAATTGCCTGTGAGTACTGAGGGGACAGACATCATGCAGGTCTTCAGAATCCATTGTGACCATGTCTTGTGAAACCACCACTCAGGCTGAATTTACACGTTTCCTACCAAATGCTTTTCTTCAGGCCTTGTGAGTAAGGACGCATCTGGCACTGTCAAACTCAGTTCCTGTCAGCACAGGACAATAAGAGCACTGACTGATTCCAGAATGTGGGATTCCTATGGGAGAACTGATTATTTCCTATCCAAAACAAGATGTCATCACTTGAGAAGTTCTGGTGTTCAAGGGCATTTCAGAGCTCTGACCATTGTTTTCCTAGAGGCCTGTGGGAGAACTGGGCAATTGGGGTTCAGAGCGCCTTGAGAAAAACCAAAAGCATCTCAGGATGTACTTCTCTTGTCCACAGTGTATTGCTGCTGTTGCCTTGCAAATGTTTCTCTGCCTGGTCTTGGAGGAACTGTCCCAGAGTCCAAACCATTCTTCTATGTGAATGTGGCAGACATAGAAATGCTGGAGACAGAAGTATCATACGTGGCCTGTAAGTATGATGGATTAGGCATGATGTTTTTAGCTTCAGGCTGCAAAATGTCTTGAGACACCAGACTGTGGAATAGAATTGATGAGAAATAGGTTGTGCATGGAATGACTAACTATGCAAGCAGGAGAGAACAGTTGGTCTGCTGGGAAAGCAACATGCTGCTCTGAAAATCTTCTCTGGTTTTGGCAGGTACAACAGAAAAGATCTTTGAGCAGAAACGGGATCTCTATGATGTCTACGTGGACAACCAGAATGTGAAGACGCATCACGAACATCTGCAGCCACTCCTGAAAATTAACAATGCTGACAAGGAGAAGTACCGACGGCTCAATGACCAAAGGTAATCACAGAGGGCTGGGTGCTCCTGACAGGAGATGTGGAATAGAGAGGACACTGCTCCTTACTTTCCTCCTTGTAGTATTTTCAAAATATCAATATCAATAACTACTGGTTCAGCTCATCTCTTGAAGATTCTGGTTGTCTCATAAAGCTTTGAGGCTCACAGTAGGTATGTGCAATTAACTTGTCTCCCTTTTCTCAGGCAGATGTTAATGTATTCTCAAGAAGTGGGCGAGGATTGCAGCTCCTGTGAAGAGGACCTTTTTATCTTGTGAGTGGCTATCTCTAATACTTAGTTGGACACTGCTAGTTTTAGGGAGCCTCTTGCACTGGTTTTGTGTTGCACTGTTTGGCATGTCATGAAACAGCATGTTTGACATAGTTCCACAGTTAGCTTTCTTCCTCCTGGGTTCCAAAAACAGACTGGCTTTTCTTCTTCAGATCACCTTCCTTTCATTTTGAGAAGCCAAAATGTAGTATCCACCGGGGTTGCTTATGTGCCAGAAGGGAGAGGTGAATTTTAAAAACACAGAGATGTAAGAACGCCCTCACAAACATAAGCACTACTGCCAGAACACTTGGCTCTGGAAAGGACAGTGTTCATGGAAAGCAGGCACTGTACCATACTGGGGGTTGGTACAGTGTGGAGATCAGACCTGCATGTGAAGGATTGGGCCACTGATGTGGCTGCCTTCATACCTGGCAAGCAGAGGAACCAGAACTGGGTGTAGAGTGGGAGGTACAGAATTAGATAAAAACCACATGCCTACCACCTCTGAAGCCCTGCTGTGCCTGTTGCTACTCACACTCTGCAGCAGGTGAGATGTAATGGGATGAAACTGTGTGAAGGGCTGTGGGGGCAGAGCTCTCAGTGTTGAGCTTCACAGGTGTAGCCAGAGCTCTTTCTGAATAGCTTTGCATGTTCCTAGGAAAGCATCAGGTAAGAAGTACTTCTCACTGGTGTGTTCTGCACCAGTAATAGAGAATTTATTTACCCACTGGTTTATCAGATGGGTGACAACACTGCTTCCTCCTTTACACTAGGGGAGCTGTAGGTGTGATGTACCTGCTTGGTGACCACAGATCACACTCTAGCTGATAACGTGGCTCCTTCTGAGGGAAAGGCCACCCACAGACGGGAGCACCACTGTCAATTAACAGTTCCTGCTTTATCTTTGTTTATTCTGGGTCACCATAGAGAGACTGGAAAAGCACTACAGCACCCCCTAACAAGGTGGGATCTCTGGCTAGAGGGGTTCAGTGCAGTTCTGGGGCTCTGCTGCCTGTTTGGTGAATACACTGCCTTTTTGGAGAGTGTGTGCAATCCCTTTCTCTGACTTTCCCCTGCAGGTTTTTCATGGAGCAGAACAACCGCATATTCCAGACGCTGCTGGAGGTGTCAGCCAGCCAGGACAAGACCCTGACAGCTGAGCACGCACGGGGCATGGGCCTGGACCCCCAGGGGGATCGCAGCTTCCTCATGGACCTCCTGGAAGTGTATGGCATCGATGTCATGCTAGTCATTGACAACCCCTGCTGCACTTAAACCAAGGGCAAGAGACATGGGGAGCAAAGATCACTTTTTAAAGACTACTGGACATTGCTTAGGAGGATCACTGGAACTCACCACAGCCACAGTTATTTAATAACTTTATATGGAGAGTATTTATAATTTTAAAACAAAATGTGATTTTATTTTCTCACACTCGACTTCCCAGTGAGTACCTGCTCTAAGGTTCCTTTTGGTTTTGTCTCCCTTTCATTTGTGTTTTTTTGTTTTGTCTAGCTAGGACCAGTGGCACCTTTGCACCAAACCTCACTGTTGCCAGTGATAGCTAGGTTTTGGCCTAGCCTGGATACCTGAGGGCTGAAGACTTCAGGAAAGCACTTTGTTTGATGACAACCAATGTGAAATGCTATAGCTGAGCTTTCAGACTTGGCTGGAAATCCTCCTATCAACTGCCCCTTCCACTTGGGGACTGAAGAGGGCTTTAGCACAAGCTGTTAATGGCCCAGTCTCATAAACAGCTCCTACCAAGTTTATTGGTGGGGACAGTTAAACCAATGATAAGAACCAGGACTCCTTTAAACATTCCTCACCCAACTTTAAGGTGAACTGGAGCCAAGCCACCCTTCCTTGTAAATGTCAGAAGCAAGTTTGGGACTGGGGATGCTACAGGATCTTCTGACTTTGCTTACTGGAGCAGCAGTTTCACTTCCAGCACCTGAGGTGCTCTAAACTGGTAGAGACTGCACCTGCCTTCTCACAGATGGAGAAGAGCACCTCTCTCCTCAGTCCATCCCACCACCACCTTTGGCTTTAGTTGCATCCCACCTGCTGCTTTGGTTTAAAATCTTCAAACCATCAAGATGGTCTCCATTTAACAGGGACCAACATCACTGAGCCACTTTGCAGTCACTTTGTTGTCCAGCCTCAGCTCAGATGATGCTGGGCTGGAGGGGGTAGAATAAGAATGCTTTAACTACTGTCACTAGCCCTTCCTTTGTAGCTGATGGGACTTGTTGCTCCTTTGCTTTAACACTGTCTGCTAATCCTCCTTTTGTTGAGCCTTCAGCACTGCCTGCTGCTGTCCCTGGCTTTCTGTGTGAGACAGAGAACAGACCTTTCAGCTGGAACAACTGAAGTTTGCAGGAGGTTCCCTTGGAGTTTGGTATTCTTATCTGGCACACCTGCTAGGAGCAATGTTTAAAACCAAGTCTGTCTCTTTTTCTGGGCAGAGCTGTAGAACCAGATGAAACAGATGTTTTCTCATGCTTTTGAAAGAACAGCATTCAGTTCCTGCAGGACTAGTCATTACCTCCAAAAAGGCTGTCCCAGTAAAGAGGAACCCCTTTGCCATACAAAATCCAAGAATGCTACTGTGGGTTCTATATGTGACATACAGCTTTGCTCCAAATCCTTCAGCCAGTAGCAATATCAGCTTTAAGCTGACTGTTCTTCCTGAACTCTGGCTATAGCTGATTAGTTGCTGCTTCTATCATTACAGATTTGAGCACCCTTGGAGGTCTTTCTGTGCACTGTAGGAATGCAAACTGTAGCTCATGTATCCATTTGTCCCAGCATTTTATAGGATGAGACAGAGCCTGAACCACTAAAGCAGGCAAGCACCTTTTTGAAACAGGTGAAGCAAATGTTCTCCAAGCACACCCTCTGTGGATTGTCTCCCTCTGGAAAGGAGGAGGTAATTGTTCCTACAATTTGCCTGTCTCTGAGCAGTCACTCCCCTAGGTGCTTTTTCAAGGCTTTGGGGTGTTTTTGTACAGAAGAAAATATACTGTTGTTCATACTATCAATTGCTCACAACAACTGGAACATCATCCTTAGAAGGTTGGGGAAAAAAAATGTAGAAAGAGGTAAAAACAGCTGAGTATCATTTAATGGAAAGAGCAGTCTCTTTTCCTTAAGAAATGGCTTTGTTTTTAAATTGACACCTGAAGTAGAAAAGTGGCCCACAACCTCCACACTTTTTTTCTCTAACTTCCACTTCAGTTTTAACATGCTGCCTGCAGTGATGATCGCTGAGGAAGTACAGCTGAGCTGCCCTTGTATTGCTGTCACTTCTCCAGACATCAAAAGAAAACCAGAACTGAAACTAGTCACAAGCAATTCTCCTCTCACTTTCCTGAAGGTTTGCTGCATGGTTTAGCTGTAATCAGTTGTTAATGACTTTCTATTTTCTTTGTCAGTAGTTCTTTTGCTAAACTAAGCAGAAACAAACCTTTGATTTAATGTTGAAATGTTACAGTCACTGCAGTCAGAGGCTTTCTAACACTCTGCATTAGAGCAGTGTTGTTTACAAACTGTTGTTTGAGTAGATTGCACTGACATAGTCCACTGAGCAGAAGCTACTGAAATTCCTATTTGACTTTTAGTAAACCTCTGCTGTCCAGAAATCAGGTCCTCAGTTGTTAGCAGTAGTATGGGTGCAGCAGCATCAGAGCAGATTGCTGCAGCAGCATCCACGTGCTACATCCAGTTGGATGGCTGCAGCCTATCTTGTTCTTCCTTGCAATTATGTTCTTCCTTGTAATTGTGCTTCTCTATCAAGGCTCTCTTGGCAGGCAACTGCTACAAAAGTCAGGAAGTTGTCCAACAGAAGACAGAACAAGAAGACTTTTCTCTCCTAAGCCTTCCTTATTTGATTAGCTGCAAAAGTGCTTTCACCTGCACTCCTTTTCTAAAAGGTAGTGCTTTTATTTTTGTCATGCAGAAGGTTCTTGAGAAATGGGTAATGGGTACTTAATAGAAACAAATTGTTATAGCTTGGGACATGAAGGATTGTTCTGTGGAACCAGTGTAACTGAGTCTTATCTTCCCAGAAGATCCCATAATTCAAGGTAAAACAGTTTTGTACAGATATTCAAAATCCCCTCCTGGGCACTCGGTGCTTTGTTTCATAGTAGCAGGTGGGAGATACCTGCTGGGTATGTTTTGAATCAAAAGAGGGATGAAAATGTGGCATAAGACAGGATATTACTGATTTGTCTTCTCCCTTTGCCTTTACAGTGGTGCCTTCAGTTTCTTGGGTGTAAAGTCTCTGGTCAGTTGCTGTGGTCAGAGCCCAGGTTTGAATGGTGGTTACAGTAACCAGGGCTCTGCTGTGCCCCTGTGTGTTGTCCAAAACTCAAAGTGTTGGATAACAGTGCAGGTTCTCAGCTTGTACTTGGCTTGACTTGAACCAGGAGAACAAGAGCTTCCTAACTACATCTTAACTCAAGCTGCACTAGAAATGCATAATCAAGCAATGAATTATTACTACTTGTACTGCATTGAAGGGTAAAGCTTATGAGAGACATAAAAGCTTGGTTTTCAAGCTGAACAAGCAACACCATGCCAGACATTTAAATCTTCCAAGAGTCTTCTCACTGCAAGGTTATTCCAAGCTGCATAGAGCCAATAAAGAACTATAATGGATACTAGGACAAAGGCACTTTATGGAATCAGAATTCAGATTTGTCTTACAGACCTGCCACTACCTTTTTTTCTAGCATGCATGAGGTACTTACTGCAGTGATCTTACAGCCAATGGTCACAACTGTCACAGGAGCTGAGCTTGCCTGTTCACCATCCTTTTGGGCAGAAGAAAGTTCCATCACCTTTTGCAGAGGAAGTAGCTCCCTGTACAGGTTATTCAGTAAAGCAGGGTTATGGTGACAGCCCATTTTAACACCTGTCAGAGTTAATGAGCAAAAGGCTGGGAGTAGCTGTGGCCCTCCTGGCCACAGACTGTGCAAGGGACAGGCAAGCTTTGCTCAGGGAGGTGGAAAGACAGTGGCTCCTGGAATAGCAGGGCAAGAGCACTCTATCCTAAAGCAGAATTCTAAGTAAAAAGGATGCACACTAACCCAAACTCTCATCCTAGTCATTACTTCTAAGTTAGTTGCTGTCTTCCTCCCACCTTCCCAACACCAGTGGTGTAGTGATTATGAGCAAGGACAACAAAAATGTCTTGTACAAGGGACTGGAATGTATTGACTTAACAGGGTGATCTGTCTAAAACTGCGGGTACTAAATGCCTATGAACCAGCATTTTAGATCTTGGTTAATGCAACATGTCATTCAAATGGCAATGTTTAAATGTGGTCAAAATAAACAGGTGCCTTGAGCTGGTCTATCATTAGATTGTTATCCCTCCTTTTATTTATCTTACAGTATTTTAAGCCCTTCTAGAATGGATTGTAAGTTGAAGCCAGGATGTTTTCTTGAGTGAGACCTACTCCTCCTTCCTGTCTTGGAGTTTGTACAAAGGAAGATTTTTGTGTTGCTGTTAGACAGAAACATGAGAACCGAGTCCTTTCCTCAACACTTTAGATAGTGGGTTCAGCCCCTGCCTATTTTGTCATGTCTGTCTCACACCTCCCTTCTGAACATTGCAATTCAGAGGTCTAGAATTACCCTACACTGGAAGAACTCTGAACTGCAGAGGAAGGAGAAAAACTACTTGAATGGTATTTGTACAAGCTACTCAACTTATGCTGATATGAATATTTAAATACCAGCTTGTGTCTCAGATGATCCTTGGTACTTCAACATCAGAACAGCATCAGCAATACCAATTCTGAAGGAATCTCTTCATTACCCTCAAGCAAGGAATCACATTGCAATGGGAGCTATGGAAGAGAACTAGTGATTTCCCTGTAAAATGGTACAGATGAACAAGGAGCCAGTTGTCACCATCTCACCCCTTGCAGCAGGCTGGGTGTAATTCTAACAGCTCTGATGTTGTTTGCATCTTGCAGATGGTGTGGTTGCTCCCATAGGCCTGTGGCTCTGTAGAAAAACTGCTTACTAAAAACATGGGTATTTTTTAATACAATTAAAGCTTACCTTTTTGAAATGGCTGTTGCCTTGTCTTTCCTGCCACTGGAGAAAAAACACATCGCTGATTTTATTACAGAAATGTCAACTTGAGGGAAAACTCCAATGGTGAGAACTGCCCTTGACTCTGAGTGAGCCAGGGGCTGCAGAGCCATGTCCTAGGTGTCTCTGTGGCAAGCAAAAAGAGCAAAGCACAACCACCACGTTCCTTGGAGAGTGACCCAGGGCTCCACTGAGCACCTTCATTACTGCAAACCAAAAGACAGCACAAACCAGGTCCTGTCACCAGCATAACTATGAAAAGAAGTAGCAGGCTTCTATTCTCTTCAGTCCCAGTCAAGAGTTACAGAACAGCTAGGGCTGGAAGGGACTTTAAAGGTCACCCAGTTTAGCTAATTTGTGTCTCTGCAGTGCAGTCCAGGGAAGAACATTCAGCTTGGTTTCAGCATCCTGCAGAAACCCAACCCTGCTTCCTCTTTCAAGGCATTTTTCCTTTAAGATGTCTCCAGCAGAGGATGCTGTTGGAGCACAGGCTGCCAGGATTCAGTCCTTGACAGAGCTGCTGGAAGCCAACTCACTTAGGTCTGTATTTTGATAACAGCAGAGAGTCGACAAGTGAACTTAGACTAGACCACAGCATAACACATTGACCACAGACAATCACACCAGAAAAAGGACAATTTTCTTCAAGGCAGAATCATGTGAATTTCTCAGTTAGAATAAGGGCAACAGATAAGCTTGCCTAAGTCAGTAATACTTCCTTTCAGCAATTAAAACAAAGCTATAAACAAAAGCTCATAAAAGCAACAAAACTAATTGTGGTACTGAGGCTCAAGTGGATGGAGGTTGCATATGGAGTGGTGAGCACTGTTTACATTAGAGAAGAGCAATCAGCCACAATAAATAATAAACTTTATTTGGATATCCTTGCTGGCATCTACTACTGCAGGAATAAAAGGAATATTTACAAAAAAAAAAAAAAGACTCACTCAGCTTGTTAAAGAGTCTTTCCAAAAGTACTTAATACAGCTTTGGGTCAATGATGTTTTCCAATTTGCTTCTGTGCAATATACCTAAATTGGTCAAAGGAATACATTTCTACTGTGGAATTACTGGAACTCTGTGCTGTTGAATCTGGCAAGATGCAAAAATTAACAAATATATTATCAAGATACATATGGGGAATTTTTAAACTTGCTCCAAAGCTTTGTATCACCAACCTCCAGTTTACTTTGTGACAAAGTTGATAACCAACCATCTATTTTAATGTGGCAATTCCAATATTTCACAGAATTCCTTAGCATTACTCCCCCCAAATATTTTTTTTCCCAGGACCCCAGGTTTTGCAAGATTTTTACATGGGTAAAGTAAACCTAAGCTCTTAGAACACATGGACAAGTCTACTTAAATTTTACTTTAATATACAATTGCATTACAGCAGTAGCATCTGGCACACAGCACTCAGCCTGTAGTGCTGTAAATGATGTAAATGATGACTTCTTAGAGGAGGGGGAAGAAAAGATGCCATCAAGTTAACATGCATTTTTCAGAATTTTCATTTGCATTTTTAACCCCTTTGAGACCAGGCAAGTCATACACTTCCAAGGGAAGTACTTTGCACATAAAAATAGCCAAAAGGCTTATTAGTCTAGTGGGGTTAATCAGGTTCGTTAGGTCTCATGTGCCTTGAAGAGACAGACCCTGGTGAACACTGGCCCCTCTGCCATGAGCTCTCAATGTACCACTGCCTGCAGCAGCTGCTCTCTGATTTTGGGGTCACAGAAGAAGCGGAGTTTGCGGGGCAGGAGCTTCACCTCCACAGGCATCGCTTCGTACTCCTCATTATCAATGCCAAAGGATCCCTCAGTGCCCTGTGTGCAGTGAGTTAAACATCAAGTGTTATCTCAGCAATGCTGATTTTACTAATAAAACAGCCGCATACTTAGCTCAGTCCCAACCAAGATGACCCCCTGCCTCTGCCTTCCAGCCCATTTTCTCTCCACAACACAGGGAGACCTATCCTTCACCACACAGAATGTATTAAGAGTCTGGTGCATGAGATGTTACCTCACTTAGTTACTAATTAGTGATAATTAAACACTAGGAAGCTCTAATGACCCGCATTGTTTATACTGAAGGATTCTTTTCTATTGGAACTACAATTATGTGCACTTAGATCTTGGGTCTGCCAGTGGTGACATAAACTAATCTGCAGAAATGCCTGTTAAGTAACTTCTATTAAATCCATGTTACAAACCCCTTTCAGCTTTGTTTTACTATATTGATCTGAAACATGAGATGCAAAGTAATTTACTGGCCAGGAATTACTCAGCAGTAGAATTTTCTCAAGTGTTTAATGCTGATAAATCACCATGTGATTAAAACCATTCATCAAAATGGCAGGCTGACTACCTAAAAACAAATCCAGTGACTGCTTTGTGTGCCCTTGACTCACAGGAGGGCTGTGGGTACTCAAACCAACCCCAAGGGAACTGGGACACCAGAGCAGCACAGACATGGGGAACAGTACAAGTTCTGGCAGTCAGAGGTACAGCAAAGCAGTTCACCTCCATCAACATAAACTGGTGAGACCCATCTGGGCTGCCTCCAGTTCCCTCACTGGAGCTGGGCCATGGAGTCAAACAGCACTGCTCTGTACCATGCACCCATGTTCTAAAGATCTTAGCAGCAGCTGCAGTATGAACAGCTCATTTCATACCACAACCCTTACTTATGGCCCAGGTGTACTTAGTCCAGCACTGCAGAATATTCTTTCAGAATCAGAAATTTGTCATGATCTGAATTCAGTGGAAGCATTAGGATGCTGGTTAATCACAGCATCATAATTAATGATTTTTATTTGGTAGCAACAGATTTTTTTGCCTTTCAACAAATTCTTTATCCCTTAATATGGAATTATTTTGCCAAATGATAGATCACTTGGAAACAGAAATTGTCTATGAGATTGATTTAATGTCCTTGAAAAACAAGAAACTCTCATCCCAGGGCTGCAATAACAGCTCAGAGGCAGGAAAAGACTAATCTAAATTACACAAGCAGGCACAGCTTTGTCTTCTTTCTCAGCTTCACCATTTCAAAGTTTTGAGGCACTTCCTAATAACTGATCTCAGCTCCCCCGCCCTGTCTCACCCTCCTTTGTTTTTAATATTTATCTTCTTCTCTACAGCACAATGCCTTCTGGGGTAAAATGTACCCATCTTCAGTGCTAAGGAGATGATGATCTGCATATCACAGCATTACAGAATGCTTAAATCAATAGTGGATCATCTGGTCCAACCTCCCTGTTCAAGCAGGGTCATCCCAGAGCACATTGCACAGGATTGTGTCCAGATCATTCTTAAGTATCTCCAGTGAGGGAGACTCCACAACCTCTCTGTGCAGTCTGTTCCAGTGCCTGGTTATCTGCACAATAAAGAAGCTCTTCCTAATGTTCAGGTGGAACTTGCCATTTGTGTGCAATCAATTCAAGTAAGAGACCCCTTAACCACCATGACTATCTCCATAAAAGATCTGCCACTATTTCCTGGCAGAACAAAGCTCTCCCATCAGGTTTACAGACTACCTGGGGAACTTCAGTATGCCTGTCCTAGCAAGGGACTCATGGCTGCACTGTGGAACTTTGTGTCACCTGCAGTGTAATCAATCTCCCAGATTTAGAGTAGGGATTTCCCAAAGTGCAGCATCAACAGGTAGAGGAAACAAAGTGAAAGTTTTTCAGCTCTCCCAGCTTCTCACCTCTGGAAGTTGCAAGATGCATCTGCTGGCTTGGATGCACTGACTCCCTTCAGGGCACATGTGTGGGTCACGCATCTTTTGACTTCTGTTCAAACCAAAAGAGAGGTAAGGTAAGGACATGCTTCTCTCACAAACAGCTTTCCTCAGAGATGGCATTTTGTTGTGGTACATCACTAAACATTTGGTAAACTTAGAGTTATATACACAAATATTTGTGGGTTTAACTGTGAAAAAGTAGAAGAGTCCTTCCTTCTTCTGTTGCAGTCAATGCATATCATAATGCACCAACAGCCTCCAACCAGCTTCTGCTCTGAGGCTCACTAATTATATTTGAACACTGAGCAGTTTTGTGCTCTTCGCTTCCATGCTGAATTATGCACTTCCTGCAGTGACTACCATCTCCTCATAGCTCATGCAACTAAACTTACCAGCAACCTAAAAAACCTAAGCCAAAAAGATAGTAATTTAATGGTTCAATGTAATTATAATTCTATCTAAAAACAAAAAAAACACCCCCATTTTTCATATCAAAACCAATCAGCATGACATTTCCTATCAGCTGCTTCTGTTATCACTCATGAAGAAACCCTCATCATTTTATCCATTCCAAATCAACATATCCAGTTTTGACAGTTTCTCTCTTCTAGTACCTGTGAGATTCTTATTTATGCACTATACTTAGGTAAGTGCTGCTTCCTTTCCCATGCCTGTTGATGTCAAAAGCAACCACATGGAATGCAGTTTCCTGCCTTGGAAAGCTGGTGTTGCAAGTGCCACGTGGTCTATTTCAAGGCTTAGGCTGCTGTCCTGTCACTGTCTCAGCTGTTACAGACACTGAGCTGTGATTCCTCGTCCCCACAAGTGCTGCTGCAGAGTGAGCACCAGCTCTGGGCTGTGCTGACCTTCCTCTGGCCTCCTGACTGACCACACAGGAACCTTTTGACTGACCACAGGCAAAGGACACACTGCACCCCAGGCAGCAACCTCTGAGTCTGGGCCCCTCTCCAGACAGACAGCAACACACAAATAGCAGAGAGAACAGCACAGAATTACAGTGTTAATACACCACAACTCTCAAGCATGGTGGAATTATCACAGATATTTCTCTGACAGGCAATGCCTGCTGTCCCCAGATTTCCATCTCTATATGAAGAAGGCTGATATGAAAGAAGGGTGTATTTTAATATAGCCTAGGAAAAGAACTCACAAAAGCATGTCAGAATTTTCCTGTACACCAAGTCTTCTATGCCCTGAGGAAGGCAGTGCCTCTAAAGTCACAGAAAATCCCAGAGAAGGATTATGAGAAGAGAGGGCTGAAACAGGAGATGAAAATCAAAGACAAAGGAAAAAAAACTAAGGAAAGGGCAGGGAAGGACAGAAGCAATATTAACTGTAGAAAGTTTGGTTTTAATCAAATATGTATACACTAAAAGATTGATGAGTGACTGTGAGGGAATTAAACATCCTCCAGCAATATAAATTATAAATCATTGATGGCATGCAATACTGTCAGTTTATACAGTGCTGTACAAACAAGCAGCAAGATTTCTCACTAAAGTTTAACCTGCTTGGAGTTTATCATACAAGGTCCTAGATACTAGATACATACAAGGCATACTCTGGTGAGCAGGCAGATTTTTTTGGCCAGTGAAGGCACATGAAGCTCTATAGAGATGTAATTATGGGGTCAAGGTAAACTCAAAAGAGCCAAGACATGGAATTAAAGATCAAAGTAGAACACTGGTAGAGCAAATAAGACAATCATCTGCAGTGATTGCCTCTCTAGTGGTCCAGCAGAAAAAAAATCATAATTCATTTCCTTTAGACTCTGCTCCTCACTCAAGACCAGACAGGAATGTGAAACAGATACAAGATCAGAAGTCTAACAGCAAGTTTCCATTGCTTGTTGCATCCCACTCTATGCTGGACCACAAAAACACAGGCAGAGAGAGAACCACAACACCTACTGCACATAACACACAACTAGAATATCATTTTCATATCCAGAAGTTGCCAATGTTAAATGAGTCAGACTAAGACCTCTAACAAAAAACCACAATTTTATGCACTGTGGATGATAACTGCAATCATGCCCTGGAGTGACAGCTCTCCACACTTTCCTCTACAGAATGTAAACTGGCTACCAGGATGTGGATTACTGATGCCACCCTTTCCATGCCTGCTCTCCTTCCCTCAGCACTCCACTGTAAACAACTCTTCTTCTCCCATCTTATTTAAGCATCTATGGCTGCTGTGGATGCTCTTGTTCACACAGCCAGAGGGCACTTTTATACGCCTGGGATGACCTCCTCCTTTCTTGGAAATGCAACAGCAGCTGCCCTCCAGCACACTGATGCATCCCCACACCTCCCCAGACACACACACTGCCTGAGCCTCCATGGCACTCTCCTGCTGGATGTGTGGTGACCCATCAGCTCTCATCTGCTCATGTCAGTGCCCTCTCCAATATAAAAACCCCTTGTTATCTGCACTGATAAGGTATTTCCCCTAAAAAACCTTTTTCAACCCCCCAAGTTCTGGTATTTGAATTGCGCAGTAGAAAAGAAGAAAAAAGAGCTGTTTCACACATCTCCAAAGACAAACCCTGTTGCTGCTAGGCAATGGGGGGCCTCTGATAATGGGCTTAACTCAACTCCAGCTGGCAAAAGCACAGTGGGACCTCTGAACACCCTGATTCTGCCTTGAAGAAACAGGGCACCTTTTCTCTGCTCTGACTCCTCTCTGTACAACTAACCATCCTCTCCCACTGCTCCCCCACACCTCTCTTTGTCTTTCTTGGTTACCTACAGGCTTTTGGGCACTATTTAATCAAAAGAGCTTGTTTCTCTGAACTTTGCTTGAACAGCTCAAAGCTTTCAGTACTGCCTCTAATTAGCTCTCAACAGCAGGGCTGTGGTAATGCCCCTCAGAGGCTTTTTCTGCATGACACTGTAACTGCAGTCAGAAATGAGCCACACTCCTGCAGGGAGCATGTCCAGCCAACACAGGAGGTATTATTTACACTGGGAATACACTTGAATACACCTCCCTCAAGTCACACAAGCTCATTTATTTTTTTCTGCCAATAAAGTGTTTGAGAACCCAGAATAACATCTCCTTTATGAGACCAGATTCCTCTTGGTTTTAACAAGAAAACTGCCTCCTCCTTTCCCTTTGTAGCCTTCAAAGCAAACAAATCAGTCCCAAGCAACCACAGTCCACATGCTCATGCAATTTAAAAGCAGCTGCAGGTGGTAACCTGACTTACTGTGTATGCATGGGTCTGAAGATTTTATTCCCACTGGGGCTCCTGGGAGGCTCAAATAAGGGGCCTGAGTTGGCATCAGTATCATAAACAAGTATCTTGCAGGAATTATTAGAGTGATGACAAGCAGGTAAAACTGCACTGAAATCCCCCCATTGATTTCACTAGAGGGAGCTCGAAGACTGAGAAAACAGCAAATGAAAAGGTAATATGGAGAGGAGCTCCCCTGGATTCAGCAGGAAAATCTGTTGCTGGTAAAACCTGCACTGAAGATGCAATGCATTTGTGAGTGGGACTGTAAAAAGGAGCTGGAAAAGGCAGCTCTGATTTGCTGTTTGTAAGAGCAGGAGGAACAAGCACACTACAAGACAACATCACAAGCACAAGGGAAGCAGTAACATTCACTTTCTCCACATGCTGCTTCTTTATACCTGCAGCCTTTCTTATTCCACATACAAGCAGGATCAATACATTTGCTTAAAGTCCCTGTTTAAATTCACACCTTCCAAAGTTCTTCCAGCTCAGACCTAATTTCTCACAAGAGCTACTGAGGCAAGGAAGCTTTTCTTAGAGGACACTCTAAGAAATTCACAGTTCAAGAATTCCCAGGTACCACTAGTACAAACAAACCAGCTCTGTGATCCACCTCTCAATCCACTGAGCAGCTAGGGCTGAGAGATTCTGGGCTAAGTCTGCACAGCTGCCTATAAAACTCAGTAAGGACAGTAATATCCAAACAGTACTGACTTACAGCAACAGGGGAAAACATGAAAGGTATAGCAAACTCAGAAGCTAGGAAGAACTCCAGCTTCTGAATACTCCAGGTTCTGGAGTTCTGCCTTGTTTACAGAAACAGAAGATGAGTGAGAATTTTAAAGAATAAAAGTACTAGTCCCTGAGAACAGTACTGGCTGATGTGCTTTGCAGTCCTCTGCTTCTGAATTTTGCAGCACAGTATGAGAGAAAACCAGCACACTTTTCAGACACCCTGCCCCCTTTTTGCAGCCTTGCCATACTCACCCTCTGTGAACAAACTCCCCTTTGCTGACACACTCTGCCTCGATGCAAATGTCCATGAAGTCCTTAGTGCGCTGTGCAAAAAAGGATTCAGGAATCAAGCAGTTAACATCTCAAAGTGCCACACCCATGACACTGCAACATGTTCACACAGTGGCCACTCCTTTGTCCCCCAAAAGGAGGCAGAAGATACATTTCTGCAGTTCATGCTTTATTCAAATCTCAACTTGAGATTTGAATTAGAAATTACAGACTGTATTTTCCCATTAATGAATATTCAATAAATACCACAAGAAGCAAAATAATGAGTCACACGTTTGGCTTCTTGTTACATTTAAAGACAATAGCAGATCTCTTAGGCTCTTATTTAATTTCTATTCAATGGGTCCTTCATGAATTTAAGCAATAGTACAATGATAGAACATTTGGCCACCAAACACCACAGTAAGAGGATTTTAAACAATACAAATTGGAAATCAAAGTGTCCTTGGTAATAATCCTCTAAACTCCTTACTTAGCTTTCCCATTCACAGCCTGCCCTTAAACTGAGTATACAATACAGCTTTCTTCAGGAAAGCAATTTTGATTAAGACACAACTTTTTTTTTAATGCATTTTAATATTTTTGTCCTGGCAAAAGTCATAGTGAGCAGATGCAATCAAAATGACAGAAGCAAAAATGAATGCATCTATTAGTGTAACTTGGTCTATTCCTTGATTTATTCCTGTGCTGTTCTGTAGAGGCACTGCCTGAGCTGCACCTGTGTGGCTTTATCAGCTTCCCTTCAGTGGGGCAGCCTCTGCATGAGTCTGAGGTGAGAAACAGACTGGCTGGCAGCAGCCAGCAGATATGGCATGCCTTGGTATTGATTCCAGAGAGCTGCTGGGCAGCTTTGAGGACTACAGGGACAATGGTTTCAAGAGAGAGACTTGAATGCAGTAATAAGGGATACACACTTGTAGAAAGAGAGTATCAGTATCAAGTATGCACTATCAAGATACTTCCTACTCTAGAAACAGGAAAATACAACTGGCCTAACATGAACTTGTCCATTTCTCTAAGATATACAAGAGACCTGAGAACCCTACATCACTTCCTTCTTTTCAAAACCAATATTAAAGTGCCTCCTGAAGGCCTAAGGGAGGCAAAACAGACAAAACCACAGAAAGAGCATAAGGGAGTTTGTGGCAATCAGATACTTTTTCTGTTCTTGGTAGGTGTGTTTTTACTTTACATCACTGGCTCCAATCCAATTGAACAACCAAAACTCTTCTGTTCAAGTGCCACCTAAAAACCACTAAAAAATACCCAAATACTAGTCTCTGTCTAGCTTCTACCATTACTAAGACACTGACAGTCCAAATCATAAACCACAACAAAGAAGAAACTAAAGTTCATGGTGGTATATTCTAAAGAGAAACTAGGAGAACATTAAAAAACTATATTTGTCTGCTTGGGCTCTTTTGGTCTGATCCTACAAGATAACATATCAATATAACTCACATTTTTATGCTCTTAAAAACCATGACTTCTAAGGAAGAAATATGTGGCAGAAAGTTCAACGCCCCCTCTTAACCTGGGTATAGTGGTAAGGGTTTCCTGCCCCCCCTGAGGAGGAAACGTAGGGAAGCTCACAAGTATAGGATCACTGTGTAAGCATTTTCCTGTAAAATTAAAGACTGACATCTCTCCAAATAGCTTTCACAGCAGTAAAATTGCACCAAAACACAGGCATGAGCCAAAGAGAGGTTCTAAAACAGTGTATGAACAGCATGAACGTGCTGAGAAGGTTATGACAGGAACAGTTCCTTTGATGCCTTGCTTCTATACTTTCAACCACCTGCACTTCCTTTCCTTCAAATCAGTGTAGCCCATGTCCTTTCCCTAGTACCAATTATTTTTAACTCCACTCTGCAAGTCTAAAAAAGAGAGAAAAATAAAAAATTCCAGCCAGACACAAAGGCTCAGCTTCCTTCTAGCAGTAGCTGATAAAAGAGAATCACTCTCACATAAGTGAAGAGGGAAAGGAATGCTTCTTGGTGCTTTTTTTACTCATGGGAAATCCTAAAACTTCTGTTTGGCTACTGAAATCTTGTGCAAATTCTTTCTGATCCCACTGCATCCCAGTTTTACATTGGTCTCCCGTGCTTGCACACTGGATCTGAAACTTGCCCATTTCTCAATCATGGACCTCTTCTTCCACAAAGCAGTAAATGTTATTTATATACACCCAAGAATGGGAGTTCAGCAAGACAGGAAAACTCTGTGGGCAGGCAGCATTTGGAATCCCATTATCTTATGGTCTTACTGCTAGATCAAGTTGCTTGTTCCGAGTTGCAATGGAAAGCTCAATGGTGGACAGCTTCAGCTTCTCCCAGTCCTCAGGGGCTACCTCCTGGGGGAACTCTGTGCAGCAGGAAGAGAAGGAATCAGTCATTCAGTGCAATTTAATGACACACATCACTATGAAGCAGATGCTAGACACAAAATCAGTCTGAGCCGTTCTGGCCACTGGTTTTGTTACTCTAAAATGTCAAAATCTTAAAAATTAAAAGGGAGCTTAGAAGTACTGAAGAAAAGAAATAACACCATCAGCATTTGCATAGTATCAGAAAAGACTGTCAAACACAGTACATCACAGCCCTGTGAATCCTCATGTCCAGGGATTGACACATCTCCTGGGCTGGTGACAGGAACATTTAGAAAACCCATGAAATGCTAGCACCAAAAAACCAGGAATCCAATGTTCAGGAGGCTGTGGTAACATTTCCTACAGGAGGAGCTCCACAGTTCAGCTCTCGTATCCAGGCCACTTAGTTCATGCTCCTGCATGAATCACCTCTGCTAGCCAAGGAGGAATGAGGCCTTAGCAACAGACTGTGCAGAATACCCACTCTCCTTCCTCAACCCAACCCAAGAGAGGCTCAGAGAACACAAAATTTATGGTATAGAAGGAATTTAAGGTACTAAGAGAAATTTGGGCCTGGCCCAAATGTTACTGTTCTATTTACAGTAAAATTTGTTGCTCTGTGTCAGCAACTCCCCCCACCCTGGAAAAACAAGGGCTGCTCCTCTCTGCCCAGCTCACTAAGAAGCCATTCTGCTGGAAGATTATTTCAAGAAGCTCACCCAGAAGTGCCAAGTATCCTCAATGGATGCCTCCACTGCAAAGGTAACTGTGAGCCCAGGGAATGCCCTGGGTTCTCTAAGTGAGTATTTGCTTATGAGACCACAAACATCTGTTCCATTTCTGATAGACGCCACTATAACTGTCTTGACAAAAATCACAGTTTAAAGAAAAAAAGGAAACAAACAAATAAGAGTAACAAAAAAGAGAGAGCAGTGAAGTAGATATGCCCTCCACACAACACAGCCCTGGATGTGTCAGAGGAGCAGAGCCTGCCTGTGAGTTGATGGCAGAGCACAGCCAGCCCACCTTTTGGAGATGACCAGTACGATCGCAGCCGTCGGTAAAGCCTCACATACAAAGGAGGTCTGGATGATTTCTCCTCTGGCTCCTCTGGAGGTCTCTCAGTTGGACCCACATACATGAGACAAGCTTGATGTTTCTGAGGCCACTCCTTGGATTTACATGGAAAGAAAAGACAGAAGACAAAGGGCATTTTGTTTAGGGCATGTCCTGTTTATTCTGTTTAATCCTGTAGGCTGTTTACTGTGTACTCACACATAGTCCTGCAGAGCTACTCAGGCCCCCCACACTGCCTCTGCCTATTTTATGGCTCTTCAGTCTCCAGGTTCATTGGTGAGATGACAACTCTGCAGTTTCAAAAAGATTACCCACAGTTCCCAAATCCACTAATCTAATCCTTCCCTGCACAGGAGTGAGGGCATTTTCCCCTCCTGTGAACAGAGGGTGAAGGGATGTTTCCTTTGCTGCTGATGTGGCAGGGTGACACAGCTGCTTCTGGCTGGAGGGAACAACCCAAACCAGCCAGGTCACCAGCAATGTCTGAAAGCACAGCTGGTTTCTGCATGGCAACAAGGCAACCTCAAAGAGCAACTGCTCAGCACGATCCAGTGCAAACAAAGCCTACAGTGCTGTGTGCAGCCAAGGGGCACTAAAACCTGACAGGCCTTTGTTCTCCACAACTCAAATAATCCAGACCTGATAGCCAGGTGCTTCTGAACAGCAACACAACAGCTCTTAAGGCAAGTCATGTGAGCTTCATTAGGCAACTTAAAAAAAAAAAAAAAAAAAAAAAAGAAAAGTACTAACACATTCTTGGTGATATTTCAGATTCCAGCATCAGGGCTACAGAAGAACCTTAGCTTTCAAAATATCTCTAGACACTGACAAAATTTACTTCCTGTCATTGTTTTGAAAATAATTTCAGAAATGCTCCAAACATAGGACATTTAATCGGTTTTTAAATTTATATACTAAAACAACACAGCCAAGAGCCCACATGAACTCTGTACAATTATTTTTCTACGTACAAAATTTCAGAAGTAGTTTTTGATCATGCAGCACAGATTGGTAAACTAATTCACTTCACACCTCTGAGAGCAAAGAAAGACTCCACTCTCATACCTACATAATAAGCAGGACAAACAGAGGTTGTATCAGTAGGGCAGTACACAAACAATAAATATTAATGATTAAATGGAAAAGCAGCACTGCTGTGATAATTTAAGCTTGTGTATTTTAGAAGAGATGATAACATTCATAACAATGCCAATATCAGAGGTGATATTTCCAATTACACTTTTTTTCAGCCACAGGTCATCCTGTTTCAAGAGACATCCCCAGTAAAACCAGAAAATATGAAGCATGAAGCAGCAAACAAGCCAGGAAGAGATTAAACTCAACAGGCTGGAGACACTTCTTGTAGAAATTAATAAAATCATAACATAAGAGGCACATAAATGAATGTGAACATCACAATTAGGTGAGATCAGGTAGAAAGTTTTCTATCTAAATAGCTGAAGAAGTGGCACTTCTCTTTAACCTTCAGCAGGTTAAACAGATCTTTTTAATGTACAATTAATAGCTCACCAGAGAAATCCCCTATCACCACCTCCATCTGAACCTAAGGACTCAAAGAAAGTGAGAAAGGAGGTGGACAGAAAACAGGTTTTTACTTAGAATGCCAGAACACAGAAGCTTAACCTCAAATTTTCCGTGGATGAGAGGGGGGGAAAAGCCATCCCAACTTTTCTGGATACATTACTATTAATCCCCTATACAGGAGCTGCCTCTAAAGGAAGCACTGGCATTGTCACAGACAGCATGGCTAGACTGCACTATTTGATCTGCTGTACCAGCTCCTGGGCATTTTCACTGCCTTTCAGGAGGCTCCTTATATGCTGAGAGAAAAGGAAAACCATGTGAATGAAAACGCCTTACCTTTAATGCAGGTCAAATTTAAATCTTTCCAGGATCGATTTTAAGCAACAGGAAAGTTTAAGGTGAGATAAAAGATATTCATCCTCATGTTCATTTTACTACACAAGGAAGCCTGATTATCAATGTGCATGAGCAGTCTAATTATAGACCCTTCTGCCAGATGAATAAATCAGAGTGAAATGTTATTACAAAGACTGTTGAGAATATGTGGCTGAGCACTTTAGCACTTCACCACTGCTGCTTACCAGTTTCACAGGGGGTTACTGGCTTCCCCTGGTGCTCTTGTAGCAAAAATTAAAAAAAAAATAAATTTAGAAGTATTTTTCTTCTTTGTCCTCTCTTCAGAAGTAAATCTATTAATTGGTAGGCTTTTTAACAAGCTGGGTTTTAGTCTCATTTCATATTGTTACCAGAACCCTTCAGGAAAGCTTGCAGACATATTATACAAAGCAAAGTCAGGCTGCTCATTTCCCAAACACTCTCCTGACAATTAATGTTTACCTTAAACATACTGAACAAATGAGCTGCTTTGGTTTTCAGAGGCCCAAGGTACCAGTACCTGGAAAAAGAACAGAAATAGAACTTCTAAGATATTCAGGGATCAATACTGGGAAAGGGAGAAACTCTGCATGAAGTCAGAGCACACAGACTGAGTTAGTGCTCCCTGACAACCTTTACCCTTTTGATACACTAAGATAGTTTCTACACATCACCAGCAGCCCAGCAGTGACACCCCTATCCTGAGTTACACATCACCAAAATGCAGTGTATAATCTTCACTACAGGCAGCAGGACATCTCACTATCAGAATTCTACTTTGTTATGTGAGACAACTGGGGATGATTCAAAGGTCTGTGGTCTAACAGCTGATGGTGCGCATCTCCAACATGCAATACAGCATATTTCCAAAGATTGGAGTAAACAAAACCCAAAAGCTTCAGTGACAAAAGAACCAGCAAACATTCATAAGTCCCAAAAGATTCTCACATCAAAATCAGGGTTTTACAAAATAAAAATACTGCCAGCCACACAGCACTGTACAGAATCTAAAGATGTGACTGTATTTAGGCAGGCTTGGCACATTTTGATCAGTGTCATTCACCAGAGGGTCAACAAAGCACATTGAACACCACCAGCTCAAGAATTCTGCAGATTTAAGGGTCTCATTAATCATTAAGGCATGCAAATGTGCCACCACTCCCCTCAAGCCATGAAATTGTCTGTAAAATAGTAACATAAGACAGCACTACATCTCCAGCAGCACAGTCCTTCGCAGAGGGACTGTCAGACAAACTTCTGGAACTGTGTCTCATGGCTTAACTCCCTTTGAGTTCTTTTCAGTTTAAGATCAGCTGCACTGGAACACACCAAATGCTTTTAGCCCAATAACCCATCTTTCACAGGGAGCAAAAGTGGATGAAGTGGGAAAGTATAAAAACAGGACCAGCACATGAGGATTTTGTTCCAAGAAGACTCTGAGCACTTGTTCATTTGTTGCTGAAGTGCTTTCCAAGCTGGACACATTTCTCTGCATTCAAAAACATTTATGGAAGGAAGCAGGGCTTGAGGATGTTCGTGTGCCTCATGTACCAAAGGAGCTGTCATGCCTCCAGCACTGAGCCCAAAGGACTCTTGCCAAAGGGAAGTGCTGCAGGGAAAGATGCAAAGGCTGACACCAGGAGAAAAGCAGGGCATGGGCAGGAAGGCCAGCAGGAGTGCAGAGCAGAGAGAAGAGCACTTCCTTGGACTGGGGGCTGCAATCAGCAGGAGAGCCTGCAGCACAGCCAAGTCAGCACCTACACAGCCCACTAAGAATGTCCCTGGCCTCCCAGGGACCAACAACCTGACTACTGCATCTCCCCCATCCCCTCTTAAACCTACTCAAACATTTGCCAGACAAACTCCAGAGGTCTGCTACCTCTTCCTTCCTGACAAAGGCAGCTCATTCACAAAGCACATGGTATTTCCTTACAGCTTTTACTACATTTCCTCCATAAGAGCTTGGGGAGTGAGCTGCTTTGGCTCTGCTGCTCCTTCAGCAGATAGTGCCTGTCATTTGATACACAGACACTGACATGTTAAGTGTCCATTTGGAGAAAGCCCAATAATTATGAGTTTAGCATTCTGAGAACAGTCATCAGATAGCACAGTCCATGCCACTTCTGGCAGGAACCTGAAGGCATTTCTACTGCATCTGATGTCCCTTGCTGGAATTGAGTTTCAGAGTACACACACAGCTTTTCATTGGCAGATGATGAAAAACAATGGCCAATTACTTTACTTAGACTTTACTCAAGGGAGAGATTTTCCCTCTGAACAATGAAGTTCCAAAAGCAGATACCACACGGCAAGAAGAAAGTAAATACTTAAAAGAACAGGCCAGCACCCAATATTTATTTCAAATTACAAGAATTCTGATACATCTTACACTCCCATGTGTGTAATGCAAGATCCAGCAAGAGTGGGTGCCTCTGCCTGTCAGATGCCTACATTCAGAAAGAGACTTCCTTGAGAGAGGGGAATGCATCTTTTTAGGCAACAGATACTAAAAAGGGCACAGTTTCAAAAAATAGTATTTTCTTACTTGCTAGCTTTAACTCCTGCATCTCTATAAGATCCCCATCTTAAACCAGAGACTGCAAACACAGGCTGCTCCTTTTTTCCCTGTAAAGAAAAATAAACATTGCAAAATTGCTTTCTCTTACTTTTTTTCCAACTTTATTTTCTCAAGTTGGAAAAACAGCATCGCTACATAAAAACTTCTGTTAATTTTCTACACAGAAATTTAACAGAAGAGGTATGACAAAGAGCTAACAGCAATAAAGCTTAGCAGAATTTAAGCACTATACATTCCATCTGCTCCAGGGAGGAATATAAGAGGAGAAGTTTTGAACAGGTAGCCTGAGTTTGACTGCACACCCAGCAATGGCCATTTCATTTCGTGGATTTGACTGTTAGCCAAAAGCAAGGAGCTCTGCACAGCAACACAACACTCTTGCTGCAGAAATGTCCATTCTACAACTGAACAGAAAAATAATATTCAGAAACCATACAAGGCATAGTCAAAGGTTTTCCAATTTTGTATTTTTCCATTTGTCAAAGAAAGCTATTAACTTCACAATCCACATGAAGGCATCAAATCAGCAGACAGCTACTGCTATCTCTCACCATTGCTACAGAAACACCACTGTAGTAAGTTTTGTATTCACCAATACTCTCTGAGTCTCAAAGAAAGGCAATGTTGAGGCATTCTAGTGTTTTCTTCTGTTTAGATTGTCTGATGCCATAGCACATAGTGGAGAAATGACTGCCAGCAGAACTGCTGATATCAGAAACTAAAATTCATAACAGCAAGTCACAGAGGAAAACCAGTCCATGTGAACACAAAAACATCAGAATGGGAAAGCTTTAGAAATGTTGGTTTCCAAGTAAGTAGATGCTTTCACCTTGATCTGTAAGACATCAAGTGGAACTGTCTCTCCTTTCAAAATGGCCAACGTAGCATTAGTAATATGTCTGCAAAACAAACAGGAAAAAAGCAAAGGAAAACAAACAGGAATAAAGGAAATGAGTAAGCTTTAAAATTACTTTTTTTTTTTTTTCCAGCAAATTCCACTATGAGTCCAAGTAGGGCTTTTTTTCAGCAAAAGTAAAAACCCCAGGGAAAGGCGCTGCACTCAACTGAAATCAGAAAGCAAAATGGCTGGTTGCAACAGATGACAAAACCTAACAAACAGCAAAATACAGAAAACAGTGAAAGGAAATTATCAGCCTAAGCTTTTGAGATAGTCCTCCTTTCTGAGCTAACCTGGGAGGTCAGAGGCCAACTGTGTTACCTCCTGTTTCAGATATTAAACACATTAAGGACATAAATCATGGTTTTTATTTTAGTGGTAGCAAGTATTACAGCCTGGGAGAGCATGAGACAGCATGACTGGTCTCAACTCATATGTCTGAGATTGAACTGCATTAGTATGTGCTAATTTATTTTGAAGTTTTTAATCAATGTAAATCTACCTATCAGCAGTGCCCACATTGTTTAGGTCACCATTCAGTTGTGGACAGTAGCCAGGGCACTTTGTTATTTCAAGCTGTAAAGATTTTGTAACCAAAGTCTCTAAGTCCACTAAATAGTCTGTGCTCAAACCTTGAAGCATATACTTGATTGAAACCCCTTCTTTGTTTTCAAAGTTGGGCAATATTTAGTTTCCATACTGCATACGTTTCCAGTGTCTCAGCTGGACAAGGAAAAAATGCAGTTTTCAGATCCAGCCCAACATTCATGTGAATCAGTGGGAGAAACTGCCCTTGGTTTCATCAGGATTACAACAGTGAGAGATACGGAAGCTGTTCTTCCCACAGCCCATCTTCTCTCCCAGCTCTTATCTTTCTCTAAGTCCTTTACAGTTCCTACACTCCTAAGAGAGTGCTGAAGGATCCAAAGTCCAAATATTTCTTCCAAAAATATCACTTCTGCACTTCCTAACTCAGGTTCTGCCACTGGTGGGGGTTGTTGAGCAGCCTATTGACCAAATTACCTTCAACTTCTCCAGTGTGCTGCAGTCCCACCTGCACAGTTCATTACCTTGGCACAAGAAGATCATCCATTTCAAACAGCTTCTTTAGAACCCAAACATAAATTATTATTTTAATCTTAGCTGCTGAATACAGCCTTGTCCACCTTTCTGAGCTTCAAAGCATTCTGGTAGTTTTAAGGAAGGATGTTATGCCAGCTGACTTGTGAGTTTTATGTATGATGGATACCAGTAAGGGCTCCACAAAGAGAACAATGTTAATGAGTTACTGGGAGAGTGAGAGTGAAAATATTTCAGGACCAAGAAGAAATATATTTATTATTATGAGAGGAGAAGAAGGGAAAAATTGAAAAGAAATGAAGTGTGGGGAAAAGAAAGATTGACTCTCTTTTCTCTATATAAGTGGATAAAACAATCCTGCAGCAAACTTAACTGCAAACAACAGATACCACCAGACTGGATCATATTGAGGATGCTGAAGAATTGAGTTGTTGGATTACTGCCAGCATCAGTCCCACCACAGGGAAAAGTCAGTTCTGCCCTGCAAAAGTCAGTAATGGGATCCAACCTTTCCCATATTGTTGTATGCCTTACTTTGCAGGTTCTAACCAGGCTATATGTGGACTGGTTTCTAGAATTCTTAGACTGGAGAAGGGTCAGAAAGAGGACTTATTTTTGGCTTATTTTGTCAAATCCTTGCTATAACCTTGTCATACACTATCTGCTATTCCTAAGAGGCTGATCCTTTTAATCCTTTTTTAAACTCTGAGCATCACACGATCACCGAGAAATTAGCCACAGCAAATGATTTCCAATAATACATACATTTCCTTCTTTTAATTTTTAGTCAGTTTTTGGAAGTCATTAACTCAGGTAAGTCCAGAGAATCATCAGGCTCTGCCCAGAGACTGCCAACTTCTATGTAACACAGAAGAAAAAGAAAAGCATCAAGCTACCAAGAAGCACTGCTTCTTGAAAGCAACCAACCACATTTCAGAAATATGTGATACTTACTGGACTTGATTTGTGCACTCAGGGTACAGTGTGTGGCTCAAAGTGCAAGTTTTTCCAAGCGGTATGAATCCTATAGGAATCTTACTGAAGGCAGCCTGGACACATAAGGAGAATAAATTAACATTTGCATGAAGCTTCCTGTGTGGAGATCACAGCTGTGTCTGGCATCACCCCTTTGGCACTGAGCACCAGGCACTTCCTCACACAATGACTCAGAACATGGCACCCAAATCTGTGAAGCCACCACTGCCAACTGGGTACAAAGGAGCTCTCTGTAATCATTAAGGGCATTGTTACATGCATTTTGGCAGCCACATCCCAACAAATGCATGGATTCTGTCAGCAATCTTCCTTAATACTGATGGAGCCATCACAGGCTCTGAATCCCATTTACCACAGGAGAAATCCCCCTCTGACAGAGTAACCCTGCACAGCAAAGAGATTTTCACACTTAAGGAAAGGAAATTAATTGATTCCTCTGCCATCCAAATCATGAAGCAGCAGAAGGTCCAATTTTTGGAAGCCACTGACCATATTATTTTTCTCCACAGCTGCTCAGCAAAAGGCCTTGTTGAAGGAGCAGGTTATTACCCTGTACCTCATCTCAAACCTTGCTTTTTGAAGCATGTCAGCAAAGCAGTGTAAACTACCCCATAGCCCAGTGCATCATGCCTGTCCTGGGGGATGCTGCCAGCAGCACCAGCACACAGCCAATCTGCAGCCACCTGGGAATTTCCCTCTCACTGCACACCCAAGCCCTCTGCCCTGCTGTGTCTGTGTCACCTGCAGGCGCTAACACTCTCCAACACCCTGCTCTCATTTTCTTCAGCACTGCTCTGCAGTGTGCAGATAAGAGGCTGTCTGCAGCTCCTGCAGTGAAGCTCTGCTCCCCTGGCTGCCAGGAACAGGGTCTCTGGAATCCCCTGCACAGGCTCTCATGCAGGCAACAGTGGTGTGGCACCCCCAAGGGAAAAGGGAGGCAGGGCACAGAGAGAGGGAGCTCGAGTGCACATCTCTACTCCTAGGACACAGTGACATGATGGACAAGAATTCCTTGGCCAAAAACATGAAGTGACACAGTGGCAATATCACAATGCAGCATTCCATCCATAATTGTGCTGGATGCAGAATTCCCTACACTACTGCAAGACAATCCAGGCTACATCAAGATAAGAAGCCAAAAAATAAAGAGAAAGCAGCCAGTAAAACCTCTAAACTTTGCTTCCACTATTGTCAGATTATAAAAGTCTCAGGATCCAACTATAATAATATTAGATTTAAAACAATGATGCACCAGAATTGATATAACTAGCCTTCCTTTAAAAATATTGACTTGGTTGCAGAGTCCCCCTTGTCACATTCAGACAAAGCAAATGTCTGAACAGATACAATTCTAGCTGCCCAGTGTATCATCATAATCTTGTCTGGATTGTCTAACTGAGTTTTAGCCAGCTCCTGCCAGAAGGTTTTGGGAACAACGATTCCCTCCTTTCTTCAATAACACTGTCCTCCCACTTGAAAAAGAAACATCTCTCTCATTTCCATTCAGAGTGATCCACCTTGAGAGGTTAAAATTTGCTTAGTACAGCCATCTGCATAGGAAGGTATGTACTGCTTGAAGAAACAGCAAAGCAATCCCAAAGCAGTAGGAGTGTGACCATAACTGAAGTCAGTTTCAAGCCTGTACAAACACAAGAAAAACATGTATTTCTGCCCAATGCTTCTGCCAAACAAAGTGGCATGCACAGCTGGTCCATGGGTCTTTGAAAATTGAGCATTTGGCTTCTCCACAATCCCTGCTCTGACACTGGAAACTTCCCAAAGCCATGGCTTGGGAGTCACTGCCCTCCTTCAGAAAGGGAACAAAGAACAGCAGGCAGCATTGCAGGACAGTAGCCCAGCTGGATGGCTGCACAGAAAGCTGGCTCCAGAGTAGCATGCAAAGTATTTGCTGGAGGCAGCTGAGGCCAAGAGACCACAGTGGATGCAAAAGACACTCCAAGAAATAAACACAGTTTTTAACATGACACCTTCTCACCTCATCTGCTCTACGGAGAAGTCCAGTTATGACCTGAAAAACATGGGAAATGCTCTAAGAATTTTATTTTTCTGTTACAGTAAGAACAGATTAAATTCTTAACCACATTTAATCTTTGACATTTAAGGAGCAGCTACCCTTTTATGGAAGGTGTTACAGTTGTTTACATGTGAAAGGAGGAATGTTCAGCCTGCAAACATGTTGGAAACAGCAGGTTTATGAGTGTGCCTGAGTACATGCTGGTACCACAACCAATGCCAGTGTAAATGTTTTAACACTGAATAATGCTCTGCATAATGCAAAACCAGCACTGGTCAGTGCAATTAACACAAGGCCAGAATGACCTACAGCTGTATTCTGATCTCTTTCTCTTAAGGTCACTGTATTCATTAAGCCATTGTCTTATGAAATCAGTAGTTAGAAATCAGGAACTGCTTGAATAAAATACAGTCTTGAAAAAGAGAGTATCCCAGTTCTGCTCCAGTCGTTAATCATCTTGACAATAGGCATTTATTAAATACGTTCCAAGCTTTGTTATCATTCCCACATAATTTTTAAATTATCTGATTCCCACTTAGCAAAACATGCATTTCTCTTGGGGAGTTCATAGAGAGGAAGGAACTTTGAAAATCAAACCACTAAAACTACATCACACAGAAAGAAAAAGTTAGAATAATGTCCCTCCAAAGAGTTTGCTTATTCCAGAATAAAGTTCTGGAAGATAGCTACATCACACACTCTTTTTGTCCCCCCTCCCATCATCTCTTAAGACTAATACCAACAAGCAGAGTGTTCTGTCCCCAGAATATTAGAACATTTACTAAAAACACAGATTCTAACAGGACAGATCTCTAGGAACAGTTGTTATGATGCTGCTACATTGCACAGACTGAATCTTCTTGCCCTCAGCCCAACCATGATTCTCAACAAACCAGGCTCCTGCAGTACCTCTTGGACTGTGCCATCTCCTCCTGCAACAATGATCAGATCTGTGTTTTCCATCATTTCCAGAAGCTGTTTTGCTTGTCCCTCGTAATCAGTCTGAAGAAACAGAGATCAAAACATGAGCACTCAAATGACTATTTTTAGTATATCTCTTTCATGGAAATAATCATCTATCCATTTGGTTAATAGTTATTTTTATATAGGCACACAGTACTGTATATTACTTACATTCAGAGATTTTTTTCAACTTATAAAACCAGATTGATGCATAATATAATATGTGCAAGTAAACACATACACAGACACACACACAGAGGTCAAATGCAATATCAGAGCAAATCTTACTCAATAGATCTAGAATACCACAGTAACCATCTTATTCCCAAGTAATATTACATTGAAACAAATCCAGGAGCCAATCACTTGCAGAAAAACTCCCACTATCTTTTACAGCCAAAGTGCTCAAGTGCATCTCCTGAAACACAGCATCAACTACACAAAAGGCCACTGCCTGACAGCCACTGCCAATGGATTTAGCAGTGAAGAGTGCTGACTTTTTAAACCATTAAAACTGTTTTCTGCAAAATTCATGTCTTTTACAGAATCATCTCAGCCTCACTTCCTTGCCCAGCCCTGTTTTGCCAACTTGTCGAGTCTAACACTACCAAGCATCAGTTTTAAGTCTTGCAAAATGATTTCTTCTCTTAGGGTGGGACATTAGGTACACTTAATGATCAGAGAAAGGGATTCATAAAAAGAGCATTTTAATACTAAACCTTATGGAAAAGATTCCAAGACAGAAATATGCATATCAGAGTACCCTGCTGTTAGGACACACTGACTATTAAGCAATCCACATATCACAGCCTCAAAAAAACTGCAGAAAGAGCAGAATCCCTTCAATGTTTCCTTGTTCTTCTCTTTCCAAAGGAAACCTGTGTGTTTATTCATAGCATTTAGAGCTCAGTGCTCTGCTTTCATGGTGGGAATGTTGAATTATTTGGAGAGACACAGAAATAATTTCAGTGTAAAGATAAAAGGTTATTTTAATTAATCTGAATAGTTCAACTGCATGTCAAAATTCCTCACTTTTTAATTCTTCAAGTTCAGGCAGAAATGACAAATTTAACAGCAATGGGCACGCACCACTAGCCAACACTCAAATATTTAGAGAGTTTTTTCTCAAACATGAATTATAGAAGGGCTGCTTGAGACAGACAAACAAGCATATGTACTGCTTTAGCTGAAAATTAAAATCTCGCTACACTGTTTGAAAACCAACTGTGAATTAAAAAGATTAGGTATCTGTCTAATATCTCAGTATTTATTTCTTCCTATAAGATGACTACAGGACAACTGAGAATTTCAAATGCATACAGACTTAAATTTCAATACTTCAAGAGGAGAAAGAAGAGTCAATATTTCCACAGCAGCAGGACCTATCAGTTCTTACCTTAACAATAGTTACATCCAAGCCAGATAAGTGCAAGATTGGTGCAGCATTCTTTTCAAAAAGGTTCCCAGCTTTGCTAGAAATAACAGAGTAAAAACTGTTTAATGATGCCTGTGGCTGAAAAAAAAATTAAAAAGGAAAGAAACAAATGAATAGCAAGAAGAAATCTACTTAAAACCAAGCATTCAAGCTCCACAATCAGTCACTCAACCTGACAGTGAGGAAAGATGAGCTTTCATATGGTTCAAATGCATTACATTTCTAGTCTCATATCTCAGATGTCAGGGTTTTGTTGTAGTTTTAATAAGTGCACAAGATGCTGTCTAACTTTTGCCAAAAATAATTTTAAAAATCCGTTAAAACAAATTAGGATCTCCAGAAAGAAATTTATTAGAAAATGAATTACTTACAAAGCACTAGCCTTTAGGACCACAAAGAAGCCCATATAGGCTTTAAAAAGTATTTTTTAAATCCTGATTATTTATTAGTACATATTATTAAACAAGGTTAGAAGCAAAATTCTGTCCTTTTTTGTAGTAGGACTGATAATTTAATGCCTATCATTGCATAACAAAATAATTATATCACTAACTATAAATTGTTTGCAAGTAGAAACATGAGACTTGGTTAATACTTGGTTAATGCATTTTCCAGACTCAAAAGCATGTGTCTGAGCACTTCCATGTCAGCTATAATATTCCCCTCATATTGGTAGTAACAACTCTCTGCCCCTCCACAAAATTGCAACTATTCCAAAGTTTATTTGATCAGCAGAAACAGACACCCATCAGACCCAAGATGATGTTTTTTCTTTTAATGAGCATGCAAAAATAGCAGCTGAGCTCTTCCAGGAGTCCTGCTCCAAGCCCATATTTAGCCTCTCAGTTTGTGGGCACATCCCTTTCAAGGGCAGGTTCCCACAGAAGTAAGATCACTTCTTGCCAACTTCTAGACTTGAAGCAATCAAGGTCATCTCTTACTTCTATAGTTTTTGAGGATGGAAATGTATCACATACAAAAGTTTGAAAGGAATACAAAGGAATTCTATATACAAAGGAATGACAAGGGCCAAAACACAGAATTAAAGGAAAAAATTAAATAAATATATGTATGTTTAGAAATCATTCTTCCATCTGAAGCAATTAATTCTATTTCTCATCCCAGTATTCTTGGTGAAATAAAGTTTGGCATAGTTACATAGCACCAGCTTGGCATCAGAGGGAGGCAAAAATGAGCTCAAAAATCTGGCTGGCTTTTATAGTGGATAGCAGAGCAAAAATGCAGAGAGAGTGCTTAAAAGGAGAGTGCTGGGAAGGGGGAATTTTACCCTTTGCAAGCTGCTGGGTTGAGCAAGACTGTTGCTTTCTTCAATGGCATAGTGGCAGGCATCAGCTGGTTGCCAAAAGCCTAAGGAAGAGAAAAAGAGCAGGGCTCAGTTTATCTTTTAAGACACCGCTAAAACAGTTCAAAATAACTCATCTCTACAAATGTCAATGGGCTTTCAAGCCTCATGACATTCAAATGACTTCCATCTCCAGCCACTGTACAGGTCTCTTACTCAAAGACCCACACTCTCAGCAGCAGCTCATATCACTGTCTAAGTACTCTTTAGCCCATTTTTACAATTCCACCACCATTTCATTTTTGTCAACCTCTGGTTTTCTGCAATGGGCAGAAATCCAGGGAGCTCTCCTTGACTCCAAGGTTACTGGATTTTCTCTCCTTATGTAATTCTCATACACCTCCCTGCCACCTTCTTTCTGCATTCTTTCCAACTTCTGAACTTTAAATCCTCTATCTCTTCTACTCATTTCAGTATTTTCTATGCTTCAGTTTTTGAAGACAGGAAAGATAATTACAAGAGAATCTGCCTTGACCTATAAGCAAGTCCACTGTTTCTTAGACTTTTTTAAAGCTAATCTCTCTCTATAAAAATCATTAAATTCCTCCTCAACTTTTAATCCAATTCTGAAGAGGTGTCTCAATTTTAAATTCTTTGAGAGTTTCTCCACAAAGCCTCTTGCACTTTAGACCTATTTCCAAAGCTGTTCAGCACAGGCAAGGAAATGCAAAACTTCCACATGTTCTATCCTGCTCTATAAACTTCTAGAAGGTCACTTAAAGGCATCCTCACACCAAATCCAACTAGATTTGAACACAAGGAATACAAGGCATCCAGCAATACCATCCAGAAGCCCCACATGGAGTAGGAACCAAAGACTACCATGCTGAACACGACCCAGAGAACTGTTCCTAGCTTTTTTCCCCTTTCCCTAGGAAGTTAACCCCTAGCAGGAATTTTTATATTGAAGGACGTGATACTGTACACAAACCCCAGTATATTTAGTGGCTGTTAGCTATTTAATCTTATTATTAATTGCACTTGCAAACTTTGCTCAGGAAACTGTTGTCACCTTACTACAGGGGTTCCATACCATTGTCTCCTACCACAAAGGTTTCACACCTTCTTGGTGCTTCTCATGGGCATCTCCTCAGAGCACGGACTCTTCCTTCTTCACAAAGCAGCCACTGACTTCAGTTCCCTTCTCCCCCAGCCACTCCACTCTTTTATAGCACTCTTCTTCTCATTGCTTACAGCTGTGGCCTGTTAAAGTCAGGCCTGCTCCTAATCTTTGATAATTGGCCCAGCTGCAACACCTTAGGGGTAAGATTACTTTCTACACTATCTTTATTTTCTTATATTATATCCCCCTACAGGAAACCTCAATTTAAAGAAGGCTACAGCTGGCTGTGCTGCTTAAAACATCCAAATTTCTTCTTCAGGAAAGAAAAAGCATGAGAGAAGTTGCTGAGAGTAAAGAAATCTTCAAAGAAAGTGAAACAAATCAATAGCTCTTAAGCTTTACTCAAAGATCAGCTGGAAAACAGACCAACTTATATTGCAGTTGTTGGGTGGGAATTGGGGAATAGGGGCCCTCTAGCATGCTACAGCTGTTAGAAACATCTAATTATTTGCTTAGGGGGCACAAAATAATGTATTTGCATGCTCCAAACAATCTAGCAAGGCTCTAAACAACCCAACAAGGCTCATAAAGATTTTATTAGTAATGACATTAATTGCTTCGTTATGTAATATACTCAGACATTTATGTTACATACAGGGGCATTTCTAAAGCAAATGCTGATTTGTGAGACAGGAAATCAAAAAAATAATAATGCAATATTCTAGAAGTCTTTCAGAGCAGAACATAAGTAAAGACAACTTATAGTCATACTATAAAAATGGTTATTAAATATATATATATATGAAGGTATAATTTAGGTAAGTCAGTGCCTTTTTCACTTTCTGGTCACAAGCACACTTCCAGGTGTTATATTTCTGGACTTCTAAAATGAGAACCACTATTCTACAACTTAGAAAATTTATTTATAGAAAGATTTTATAGTGCTTTATGAACACCAGCAAAGGAACTACACTCTTTTACAGGAAACTATCCTTGAGTGAATTGTTTGCCAGCTAAACAGCATCTCTTTACACGTGCCCAGAGTTCAGCAACAACAAGGTCAACCAGCAAGACTGATCTGCCAAGGAAGACTGAGTCAGCTGACACTGACTTATCCCAGAGACAGAGGTGTAAAATGTTAAAAATATCATAAATGGGTTCTCCATTATAGAATCTTTCCATAATCATTTGCTACACCAAGGCTGTCATCATAAACTGGTATTTAAATTCAGACACACGTGGCAGAACCTTTGCATGAAATACTGCTGTCATGGATTCTGTCTCAGGAAAGCAGCTCCCTCACCAATTTGATAATGTAACAGGCTTAAAAACCTAAAAATCCAATGTAAAAATAGTAAGAACTTCTCACACACTTCATTCAAACTAAACCTTTTCTTTGGTGAGTTTGTCTCTATTTTTTTTCCAATACTTATAATACAGCACTATAAAAGTAAGTAGCATTTTACAAACAATTTTAGATTGTTGTTATTCTGAAGAATACCAGACACTTAATGCCTTAATGCAGTACTGCTGTGTGTTTTCAAGCACTATTTGGCAATGACACATCAGTGAGAATGGAAATTGCAGCAAGAATTGATTACTAGGCTTTCTGGTTCATTCCTTTCTAATGCAGGAGTCTTCTGCAGGACATTTTCTCAGGCTTTAACCACTAAAATTGCAGGAAGCTCTACTGACAGTGCTTTTGTATTTTCATTTGTAAGAATAAGTCATAATGGAATAGAAGCTGTCACTTAATAACTGGATTTAAGAAATGGGAAATTCAGGATTTCCACAACTGAACTATCTGCTGGTACCTGTCTTCTCCTTAGCACTTACACCTTCCTTTTCACAATACACACAAACCACTTAATCAACTCCTTTGGTTGAAAATTTGGTTTAATTTGGTCAGCATGCTTCAAATACTGAGGCATTAATGGTTATTTTTTATGATACAAAAAGCTTCTATCACTTTGTTATTATGTAGTAAAAATGAATAGTGAAAACATAAGGACTCTGAAATTACAAGTATGGTTTATGAAAGCAGTACTTTCAGGGAAAGATTTTCCTTGTTTTTTCATGAGCAGTGAGTTCCCTTACATCTATTTCTGGCATGAAGATCCATTGCACAAGACAAGTTGCTGTGAAAATCTTTCAACAGCAGACAGGCTAAAATTGGGATAATTCAGGTGCACAACACTTTTTACTGAGAAAAATAATTTTCTCCATTCTACTCAAGCCCCAGTACATGGCAATGATGGGAGCAGTGTTACATCCTGCAAAACATCAAAGATCTGTCATGAAGAGGCAGGTTTAGAATAAACTTTATTTGTGGGAGGTAAAAACTCTTAAAATCCTACAGAAGTGATGTCATCCATGGGCAGCAGCACTTACACCTCCAAAAGACTGCTTGTTAAGGACAAGATTTCTTTGTGGGAATATTGCAGTATGGGAGTTTGTTGACTGCTGTTTGCCCATGTAGGACACAAACTAAGCAATGCAACAGCCAGTACCCTGAGAGAGTAACTCTCCCCCCTGAACAGTGGCCTTCTTGTCACTGATCAGCAACCAGGCTGTCCCCATGCAGTTCCCAGGAGATGGGTCCCAAAAGAGCTGGGTCAGTCAGTCATCACAGCTGGCACCCCTGATAAAGTCACCCAGGGTCAAACACACAAGGGCACTGACACAAAGTGGTTTGTGCAGCTTCTGCCCAGCATCCACCCCTCCTGGTGGGGCTGGGATTTCACTCTTATCAACAAATTATCTCCCTGCCAGAGGTTTACAGGCACAGAGCAATTGCACATGCAGCAATGGAGGTCTGGGTGCTCCAGCAGCAATTAAGATCACCCCAAGGATAATGCTGCCCTCCCCTGCAGCAGCAGCCAGGACACACAAGGGGCAGCACCCCTGGGCATCCAGGGAAAGAACACAGATGATGGCATCATCAGGAGGCTTGTCACGTAGGAAAGGCCCACTGGGAACAGCTCAGGAGCCCTGCACAACCAAGATAAGAGGCAGATTTGAATCTAATTTTATTACTTTAAACAGTATTACCTGGGCTTCTTGGCATGCAGCTCTTCGTAGCAGGTTATCACTATCAGGTAAGACAGAAAAGAGAAGGGACATTATGTTGTGTAAGTTTAGAACAACTTGCTCATTTTTAAAATGTAGGTACATACCCTTTTTACACACAGTTTGACAACACTGGAACAGAAAAAAACCCAAAACATTTTAAGGATAAAACACCCCCATTGATGCACATTTTTTTTTTCTGCATGTGCACATTAGCATTATTTCTACAAAAAACAAAAGCAGAAAACAAAGACCAGGATGCTAAGTATGCTGAGATTATGTAGGCTCTGGCATACTGTGTAACTGTGATTTATTTATTAAATTGCTACATAGCTGTACTCCAGAGCTCAGGTGTGGGTTTTTCCAGTGTTCTTGCTGCCTGGTGTTTACACTAAAGGTACTTACCATTCTGGCAGGGTGGAAGGGTTCTTGAGAGGACTTAAATCTTCATGCATTACAACTGTGAACTGCCCTTTCCATCAGTTTGCAAGCCAAAAACACATTAATGCAGCACCTCCCACTCACCCAGGTCTGAGCATGGCCCAAAACAGTAACTCAGGTGAAAAACATTCATTGCATTAAGTGAAGGGTAAAAGAGAGATGCTCAGTTTTAGATATGTCACAGATGGTCTGTTCAGAATTATGTTCCTGACTTGTCACTGGCAAGGGTGAGGAATGAAAGTCTATTCGTTCCCCAGCCCCAAAAATGCCCTATTTCCCCTTGCAGACAAAATGCCAAATACTGTTCTGCTGTGCCCAGTCCTGCCTGTCCTCCAGATACCAACACCCTCCATCCTCCACTTGTCCTTGCCTAATACCTGGCCCGACCATATATTTTTGTCTCAAAATATCACATACAAAAACCCCACTTACAGTCAGCACACCAAAACAAACACTGTACCAACCAAAAGGATTAAAGGCCAGACAAAAGCAGGTGGCTGGGAGAACAGCACACTTCTGCCCCAAAGTGTGGCTCACCAGATCACACCCTGCCATGGAAATGGCAGAGGAGAAGCCAAGGCAAGGCCAAACCCAAGTGCCATCTATTTGATTCCACTGGTTTACAGTATTTATCTGTCACTGAAACTATACAAGCTGCTCTTTTTGGCATCACCAAGAGATGCTGCAGTGCCATGAAATGAGAAGTAGGGTGACTTCAGGTGAGATATAAAATCGGGTTCTGTGAAAATAACTACGCCATAAAAGCCACAGATTTATTCCTGGTAATAATGAAAAGACAAAGGAAGAGTTCAAGCATGGAAAAAGAAAATATGTGAATAATACCTCATCAGGATAACAAGTAACTGGAATGTCTGCAAAAGAATTCCTCAGAGGCATGCTGTCATATTTGCTCCTTAAAACCAAAGGAGTAGATAATTTGTATTAAGCATCTGCAATATCACTTAGAGGAGCAACAGCCTTGGGTTTGATTGCAGTAATATGATGGAAATGCACCAGTTAAAATAATAACTCTGCAAATTCCAGGCTGCGGCCAGCAGTGTCACAGCTAATTCCAGACAATCAACACAGCCTGACAGGCTGAGTCCACACTGTGTCACTGAGGGCACGAGCCCTCACACAGGGACATTGTCACCTCCCTCCGTGACTACGTGTGGCCAAAGCAAATAGAAAATAATTGCAATTTCAATACATAAAATTGAAATATGGGATATCAAGGAGCCCCCATTATCAAATGATGGCTGCACAGTTGATGTCTTTGAGAATTGCTGTCCTAACCTTCTGAACAATTCCCAGTCAAGCCCATGTTATCTGTTTACTTCACATTGATGCTATTTTGTTCCCAAGTCAAGCTCTGTCACACTGTCAGCCAGGCTGTTTTCCTGTGCCCCCAGCTTTATGCTGCAGCGTTAATTGTCTTTAAAATGAAGTCCAGCAATACTTCCCAAATACAAGCAGAAAATACAGTGTTCTCTTTCTCAACCTCAAAGATCCTCAAAACAACTGTCAAGGATTCACCTCAGTGAGTTTTACCCATAAAAATTAAGCTTGACAGTTTAGATGTCAACATTTATGCTGATTTTCTCCTGCACTGAAGCACTTAAAGAGACAGAAGAAGCCTACTTTGACACTTACCATTTTGGTGTCAAAGGAAAAGTTTAGATTCTGAGACTAGAGGAATCATTTACCACCCAGCAATTTCCAGGTGATTTGTCTCACTTCTCCAGCAGCACAGCACCCAGAATCCCACACCATCCCAGCCACACTCATAGTGTTGAATCCCATAATTCAACTGGGATATTTCAAAGTCCTCTGAGTTTGTCAAGGATGTCCCAGGTTTGGTTTAAAGATGCCAGGTAATAGGAATTTTTTCATTTCCTTAAAATATTATGTCAACACTTAACTAGATTCAAACTCCAGAAAAAACAGTACAGATGCACTCAGAGGGATGCATTTTTAAGAACAGCAGTCCTCCTCCTTCATCACAGCTGCTGCATTTACTCACCTCACATGGCCCACCTAAAGTACCCCAACTGGGCCTGCAAGTCCTCTGCAGGTCATAACAATCACTAAATAGAGCTAGAAAAATGTGAAAAGCAGCTAAAAGGTAACAACTTCTTAAAGCTTTCTGCCTCAGTAGGTATTCATTCTCAAAATATGACTGCTCACCAGCTCCCAGAAAAGATGAGACTTTAATAACAAACATGAGATTTTGTTGATTTTTTGTACTTTATTGTCTACTATCAGGGAGTAACAAAGCTTTTTCAAGACTCCTCAAACATGAGCAGGTGGAGGCGGAGGGAAATTGCTCCACTGCCTTAAAGAATACAAAGATATTTCTTCTGACTTGCACCATATCCACAGCAAACTAAAAATCAATTTTTACTTCACGTTTCCCCCAAGGCCTTATCTACAGCATCTGGCCTTAAAGCCAAACAGACAAGCAGTGTTGCATCTGCTGGCAAACTCAGGGCTGTCTTCCTGCTGTGAGAATTAAGCATCACACAGCTTACAGCTGGGCCAACTTGCTTAAGCAGTAAAAAACTGGGAAACGGAGAGGAACAAACAGTGGTGGCAGGGTATGGAAGAAAGAGACTGTCCCAGGCTGAACCCAGAGCCAGAACATTCCCAGCACAGCCTCAAGGCCAGAGCCACAGCAGCTCAGACTGTGCAGACCAGAGCACCACACCAAAGGATGGCACCAACACAGAAGGGACACAGAGTGAGTGTGCAGAGCACACAAAGCTCTGAGAACACAACGTCTGTAGGACCTGCTCTGATTTCTCTGCAACACCCCTAGGGCAGGACAGCTGCCCACTGCTCCTGTGCTGAACATTTTCAGCTGGAATAGGGCATTGACGCTCTTACAGATGAGCACAAGATGCACACAATTTAGTATGGATGCTGCTCAAGATGAGGCGGAGTTCTGTGCCCAAGAGCAGCAGAAGCCAGGGTGGAAGGATAGTTCCCATGAGGAAAGTCACTCAGGGCTGCAATGGATGGAACAAGGAGAGGACAACAAAGCTGAACTGAAGCTGTTTGAGGCTCTCAGCTGCAGCAAGGGTCTGTCTTACATCCAACCAAAGCAACTCCCCTAAAAGTGATCACACTACAAATGTAAAGAAGCTCAGGATCTCATTCCAAAATGGGTTATCAGCATTAAATCTAAGACTATTAAATATCCTCAAATATGAACAAGTCTAAACACTTTAAAGTTTAGTGTCTGCACCAAACAGTTTTGTGAGGAGAAACTTGACCAAAGCTGTGCACACAGGATCAGTCCTCAGGAGCTATATCAGAACTCCTGAAAAAGATTTTATCTTAGCAGAGAGCTTTTTTGGCTGCTTCTAATACAGCAAGAGCACAGAATCCTCTTTACTGGGTATTAGAGTTTACTTCCATCTTGGCCTTGGAAGGGCATGAAAGACAAATCTTAGGTTTCATCAGCTTTACCTAAGACTCAGAATTTATACTCTGTTTTTTTGACAAAGTTTGGATGAAATGAAGTCAGCTACTCAGGAAGTATATGCAGAAAGGTGACAAAGTGAGTTATCAGCTGGCAAACACACAGAGACTAACATTCAAATTGTAGATAACAGCACCACTCAGGATTACTGGCAGGCAGTCAAAGGCTCAGGTGCTTTGCCAGCACTTTCTACTGAGAATGTCAATACTTTAATATATACAGAGTAAAACTAAGTACGTGATGAGTCCACTGCCTCAGCAGAATATCCAGGGTCTCCATCCTGCCATGGTGATGATCACTTCTGCAGTGACATCACTCTAACAGTCTGGACAAACCTGACAATCAGTTTAGCTGATGTCCATCATGCAGAGATTTCATTTCTGCTGATTTGGCAGAGCTGGTAACTCACTGCAGCCCCTGGGGCTACAAAGAACAGCTGCAGCTCAGTTCAGGAAAGGTGACCCAGGACATGAAGTTGAGAAGGGATTCCAAACTTGGTGAAAACTTTAAAACAATAAAATAGTAAAGATTTAGAACAATCAAATGGTACAGTCTTTATTTGTAATCACCCTCACCTGTGTATGTTAAGCAGAAGTATGTTACTGTGCATGAGCAGACATCTGACAATCTGTGCACCCTGTAAGCTTTGATCTAGGATAGTAAATTAAGTGTCCCTTGTACCTGTATCATGATATGCTACAGATTAAAATAAGCCTAATATATAAATTCATGCAATCCAGAGAAGCCCACATGTAGCAACACTAAGTTATCCTCCTACTTCTCAGACAGCACAAGTGTGTTTGCTATACTAAATGCAAGATAATGGATCTTTAAAGCATATTCTTTTATAAGAATAAAAGGGATTTTAAGATGCTTTATGGTTTTGCAAGAATGGCAATGGGGTTCTAGTTAACAGTAGTTCAACCAGACATAACTCCTATCATTTGACACATGAAAACCCTTTGCCACCTCCTGACTGACAGCCCTGTGAAGAGGTACCTTCTGCACTATCACATGCTCAGAAGGGCTGAATAACTCATGGCAGAGGGGGAAAAAGCACAAGGTTTCCTCCTTTAATTCTTCCTGCTCATCCAAAACTCCTTACTTTAAACCAGTCAGTATTTGAACCAGCACCTCCCAAAGTGAAAGGCTAACACACTGATGCAGAAACTAAACACAGCAGGAAGAAAGTGCCAGGAATAAGCAGCTCCTGAGCCTTTACAGTTATTGCCATCCACAACCTTCAGACCAGCTCAGTGATGATCCATCACATTCCAGTGCCTCCCTTCCCTTCACACTCCAGGGAGCACACACACCAGGCTCCACAGACTTCTGGGTGTGCAAGGGGGACACCCACATCCATTTCCAGGCAGGGAAGAGGCACTGGGAACAAGGCTGGAAAAGGCAACACTCTTCTTGTTCCATACAGCATCTTCCAAAGTCTTAAGGAAGAACTTCAGAGCTCTTCTGTCCCTGTGAGCTGGGAGAGACTGACCAGAGAAGAGCTGCCATTTATCTGCAGGACAGATTGATATTTACAATAGCTCCACTTAATGCAGGCATCATGGCTGCTGCATCCAAAAGAAGGAGGAACCTTGAGAAGTCAAAACACCAAATCACCTTCTCCTTGCAAGAGAAATATTTTGGAAAACCGACAAGGACAGGAAGAGGAATGCAGGATGGCAAACAAAAAATTTCTTTGGCTGCAAATAAATGACCAACATCAGCTACTTCCACAAGTCAGAGGCCAATCTGAGCCAATGCTGTGCTAAAGCAAGGCCCTTCAGCAGGAACTTGTGATGCCAGAAACCAAAGCACAAGACCTCCCTACACTTTAAATGTGTTCTCAAAGGGCAAATATCAGTCTAGTCAGGAATGGCTCATGCACAGCAACTGAGGCTCTGATGTGGATAACAAGAAGCCTCAGGGCCAACCCAGCCCCTACAGATTCTACTCTCCCTCTCCCAGTGCTGTCTGTGGCCATCTGTGCATGGGACAAAAGGCACCTCCCTGCTCCCCAGCACAACTGGGACACAGAAACTGGGAACAGGGAGTGTACCAAAACACTCACACCAAAAGCCATCCCCACAGGCTACAGAGAGGCATCCTGGCCTACTCCCTGCTGCCCACCTGCCACAGGGTAAGGTCCTCACCTCACAGAGTATCACAAAGGGCTCTTGAGACCACCTGTGAACTCTTCTTTACACTCTTGCCATCAGGCTCTTGTCATTCCTTGTTTTTCTCTAACCTGGATTAAACAACTCTCTGCAGGGAATGACCCAGAAACTGCTAAACAGTTGTCAGTGCTTCCAAACAGTGTTTAAAACTCTGAAAGCAGTAGCTATGGCCTGCATCAAAGTCTCACTGAGCTGTCTGTCATCACAGGATTTCCTACCTTGCATTCCCAGTGCCTCCTAAGGAAATGCTGTATTTTCCTTTACAGACAACAGGGAGACTGGAGAATGGGATATGTAAAATTTTCCTGTTAAAGCACCATGCCTACACTTGGGGTAAACAACCCCCATACACACCACAATTTAGATACCAAAGATTCCCTTTTTAGTTGTTTGCCTTTCATATTTTCCTCCTTATTCCCCACCACGTCACCTGTAGCACACTCCCCATTCTCAGTGATCCAAACACAATTTCACTGCTACCACACAAGAAATCAGTGTACATCTGAAACCACAGCACACAGGCACAGGAACTCCCAGACACAACAGATACAAGGGGGACACTGAGCCTCAGGGCTTCAGGTAAGAAGCAGGCAACTAAAGCAGATGTACCACGCAAAACAAAGGCTGATTTAATGCCAAAGCCCCTAGGTAAGAGGATGTGAAGAGAATATAAAAACCAACATAAACAGATTTATTTTCCTAATTTTTCCATGAGGCTTTGGCAGCATTGTAATGTAAGCAGAAAAGAGCATTGTTAAAAACCTGAGTAAACAATTAAAAATCATTAAGACAGTGACAATAAGCAGCAGAACCAAAAGTAAAAGCTTTAAGAAATAATTTGGCTACACCTCCTTTTCAGTCAAACGCATTACCCATAATCCTGAAGGACAAGGATTAAAAGATAAATATCAGGTGTGAAAAATGCATGTATTTCATGATTGGCTTTTTTGCAAATATTAAAATTGATATTATATGTGTTGTGTTAGAAAGTAATGCTGTATTAATTCTCTTAAGTACTGTGTTAAATATAGTTTTGGATTATTAAAAAAGTTAAAATAGAAACTATGCTATGTAGGATACTTTTTTTAAAGAAAGGACTTGCAGCAAGATAGCAGCCCCAGGACAGCTAAATCTTTCAGAGGAAAAGAATTTATTGCTCTCTTATCGGAAGAAACAAATTTCTTCCTGCCTCAAAGGTGCTGTTAGGATTCAGAGGAAGAAGCTGACGATGACCAGACAGAATCCTGTGTTTGAATGGAATTTATGCATCATGTATGAGGTGTATGAATATGCAACAGGCTGTTGTTTTAAAGGGTTAATCCTATGTTAACGTGTGTCGTTTTTCGGGCTTGTGCTGCCCAGAAAAAGTTACCCAGACGTTCATAACATTTTGTATTTATTGTCTCATATTGTCTTAATTCAATTTGTCCAAATTATTATTACTCTAATTGTATGACTATTTTTATAACCATTTTATTACTATTAAACTTTTAAAATTTGAAAAACAAGTGATTGGCGTTTTTCACATCAGGGACATTTACTCCCCAGGTAAGCAGTGGCAATGGCCCCACCAGGTATAACTTAGGGCAGGAGCAGCTGCCAGGCTTCTCCCAGGCCGGGTGGGTGACAGCAGCAAGGACCGCACCGGGGGTGGGGACAGCACAAGGCTGCCGGTGACAGGGCTCAGGAAGAGCCAGGGACTCTTTTTGTACCCTGGAGCCAGGGACTGCAGCAAACAGGAGCGGGGAAAGCCCAGAGGCACAGGACACCATGCTGGCATGGGCCACGCTCAGCACACCCTGCAGGCCTGGCTCCAGTAATCCCTATAGCACAGACTCAAAGCCAGCTGAAGGCACACGTGTGGCTCACGACAATCTTTTTTAGGTTAGAAGACAGAAAACCTTCTCCTCTCCAAGAGGCCCCCACACCGCTGATGCCAACCAGACATCCCCACATCCCCTCTGTTTAAAGCTCCCGCCGGAACCCGCCCCAGTCCTGCAACGCGGCCGGCGTGGGCAGGCAGGAAAGGCACCGAGCCTCCTGCTCACCCATCCGGGGGGGGATCCATCCCCTCCTGCTCACCCCTCCGGGAGGGAGATCCATCTCCTCCTGCTCCTCCATCCATGCAGGAGGAAGATCTATCCCCTCCGCCTGCCGGGGCCCTCCGAGAGCCGACCCCCATTTTAGCCGCTCCCCCTCCCTCCATCTCTCCCTCCCTCCATCTCTCCCTCCCGCCTCCCCGCCCGGCCCAGCCTGGCCCCAGCCGGCATTACCAGTGTTTCCCATAGAGCCAGTGTCCGCCCCAGCCCAGCAGGCAGGCTCCGAACGTGGATTTCTTCCAGTGGTTCCTGAGGGCCGCCAGCACTTTCGCCATAGTGCTCCGCCGCGCCGGGGGCCGCTGCCGTGCCCGGCCCGGCTCGGCTGGAAACGGCTCCCGCGGCCCCGGCGTTCCGCGCACGCAGCCGGCCGCGCGTCACCGAAACAAACAAACAAACGAAAAAACGAATTAAAAAAAACCCGCGAATCCCAAGGAAAAGAGTTTTCACTCTTCCCAGAGTCCCGGCGCTCGCTGCCCCGCTCCACCCCCCCAGAGGACCTGTTGCCATAGGTTCTTGGCTGCCGGCGCTGACGCTGCCGGGAGCGCGGGCAGATGGAGATGGAGCGTGGCGAGGGACAGAAGTGAACAGGTCTTTTTCTCACATCGTTACAAATAAGAAGCTTGACTAGGCCAATATTCAAGCAGCAATCAATTTATTCATTAATATGGTAAAGTATGAGCAATACAGCGCTGGGTGCAGTGGGGGAAGTTTTCCCTCCAGCTGCACACTGATAGTTGAGGCTTACAGGTATTTACAGGGGTACTCATAAGCTTTCACAGCAGTTTCTATTCCAATTTTTACTCATCAGCAGTTTTATTCCCAATTTTTATGTCACAATTCTATACACTATTGTGATTTAGTTTTTCTTAGGATGTATCCAAAAGGAGTATCCCCAGATGGTGGTGGACTGGTTTCCAAAAGAAGAAAGACGAATCCCATCTGGTGAGGTCCCTCTCCCCAGATGTGTGTCCACCTTTTAATTGCAAGGACTATAAATCTCATAACAGTGATGTTCAGCTTCCCTTGGTCGAAACTATAAATCCTTGAGTTGATGTTCATCTTCCTTTCTCAAGCTGCTTTTCTTTGTTTTGTTAAGGCATGAGATAAGCATATTTTCTTTATATATATTCCAAAGCCATAGTTTCAAGGATACAAGCAATATTCTAAGATTATACTTCAAAAGGTTATTTTTGCAGAACTCTTTAGGGCTTAACTACAAGCAAAGAGCAACATCCTTAATGCTTTAATTCCAATGCTCCTAAATCAACTAAGGTCAATTGCAAACAAAAGATGGGTTCAAAGGCCTTTTTCCATGCTTTACTTTCCTCAGTTATTATTAGAATTCGCAACTGTCCCATTGTCGGTCTCCACACATATTGCAATCACAAATACACACGTTGTCCGTTTGTACCTGACACAAAACACAGCTTTGTATTTCAAAACATCGATAAAAATATGCATGGTCTTGCCCCTGCCCGCACAAAAAAAAACCAAAACAAAACAAAAACAACATAAAAAACCCAAAGAAAACCCCGAACCTGCCAAAAACACCAAACCCAAACCAACCAAACAAAACACAACAACAACAAACCCAAAGAAAATCAAAACAAAACTCAAAAGTAAAATAGAATCACAAATAAACAACAAACTGAAAATATTCAATTCCAAATATTCCATAAAACGCAGTTAGAAGAAATGTTGTCCAGGAAGTAGGGGGGGTTTGCTGTTTAAGCCTAACCATCAGGATGGCCATAAGAACCTGGAGAAATGTCTCCAGTCACACATAGAAAACACCAATGTCACAAGGATGCCATGCAGCCATGAATAGCATGAACAGCCTGCCAGGGGAAGGTGGAAACATAAACAAGGAACAAGATCTGACCTCATCGTGGAAAAAAGCTTTGGCACAAGCTAGTGGTGGTAGCCTCTCCCAGCATGAGGTTGTAACTAGTATTGTCTATAACAATTTTTCATAAGGTAAACCACCCAATTGATCAAGGGAAGCCAGTACATGCAATCTTTCTGGATTTCAGTGAAACTTTTCTCAGGAAAAGCCACAAACGACAGAAATTTATGTCTAAAAGAAAACAGAGGAGCCCTGTAACTTTATTGGAATAAAGGCAGAGAGCGCACCGGGGCACACCCGTGGGGTTTTCTCTCTCTGGGTTTTGGAGGGTGCAGCCTCCTTTTACCACTCTCAGTTTGCAAACTCAGGAGAATAAGGATGCAGTCTGGCAGGGACTGGTGGGTAGGGTAATGAATGTAATACTCAACACTTTTTTTTTTTCTGACTGTTTTTTCCCTCTTACAAAATGCCATTTTAGCAATTCAAAAACATCACAGTCAATAAAATGGGGGTTTTTTTTTTCTTTTTTTTTAAAGCTTCTCCAAATCCTTCTCTTAAGAATGTCAGGATGGGATATGAATTGTAACATAAGGTGGCTGCTTGAGACTAAATTTGGGATTCTAGGTGTATAAAGGTCTGTTCTGCAAAAATCAAATTGATGCAGAAGATGGTCCAGAAGACACTCTGCTGTTAGTGATAAGAAAAGCTGATTAAACCCTATGGATTATTATCCCTACTATGTTTTGGGTTTTCTTTTCCCTTTATTTTGCAGAGCAGAAGATCTGGGATTTTTTTTTTAGTAAGAAAACATTAAATTATCTTCTCCTGATGAATATTTCAGGCATAACCTCATACAACAGCCATTGCTTCCCACTTAAATATTCCAGGTTCATCTGTCCACTGCATCTCAGTGTGCTATGTGCACTTGATGCAGTGCTGAATGTTCCAGGTGGTGTGGAGTGATTAAATGTCCTACTTTTCTTTCTTTTGGTGTTTGTCCTACTTTTTTAGAGGATTCAGATGGTATGGCCAACTGCTAACAGCAATGATAGCCTCAGATATTAGTACTCTCATCCTTTTCTTCACTTATGAAAAGACTGTGTGCTGATAAATGCTTTTCAAATTCATAATTCTCATGTGGTGCCACAAATAATTTACAAACATCTCTAACTTCCTATTTTGCAACCAAGTCTACCGAGTACAGTTACGTTCATTAATGATGTTTCCAAAACAAGCTTGAATTTTTAAAATAAACCCTCTTTAGTATTCAAATGCATATTCAGAGCAGTCAGAAAAAATGCTTAAATGTATGAAAGACCCGAGTATCTCTAAGATGGCTGAATGGCAATTTTCCTGTATTCATCACCATGAAAACACATCAGAGTTAGTATAAATGAGAAATCTTACCTCAGTTGCTAGTTGTCTTCAGCATCCCTAGCAGAGGGGCTTGACCCTGCTTTGGGCAGGGTGGTTGGACAGAGTGGGGTCCAGAGGTCCCATCCCCTACTGGGGCTGTGTGACACTCTCTGAAATTTTGGGTTGCTGATTTTTGATGTGGGGCTTTTTGAAGAGACTTTCCCTTCGAAGAAAGAGACAGTGCAGAGAGCAATGACAGATTGTGCACTTCTCTTTTTACTTGGCATTACTTAGAATGCAGTGGCCATTCTGAAATCCCTCCTGGCAAGCACGTATGTCCTAGTTTTTGGCTGTGGCTGTCTGATCCACCCTCAAGGTAGATCACACCTGCCATGCTGCTGCATGTACCAGGTAATTCTCTTTTAGCTGTCCTAGTTTTCTGCATGTCAGATCAATAGAAGCAGGTATTAGAGTGTGTGCAATGGAAAATGAGAGGATAAAGGATTGATCTTGAGCATCCTCTAGATTATGTGCTGTAGTTATTTTTTAGGCCATGTAAAATTCCTGCTCTCTTTTTCATAACACTGCTCAGAGGAGGCTGGAATGTGTGGTTTTGTTTTCTTGTGATTGCTAGGTGCTTTTTGTAAAAAACAGACTAATTCAAAAAGCTGCTCTGTAACTCTTAAACCTTGACTGGGGAAGTGTCACCTAAAATTAACTCACAAGTTGTGTATGAAGACAGGTGAACACCTCATCCTAGTTACTCATGTCTGACCCTTGCATGAGGAGTAATTTTTTATCATTCTGTCTCTACCATCAGTTCCAAGCCTGTTCGGAGGGGAAGCTTCAGATACATGATCATGCTTCAGGCATGTACTTATTTGTTACTTTTGAAAAGTCACATCCTAAGCCATCTCAGTGCTCAGCCACACAATGTGAAAGAGACAGTAGAGAGGTTTTTGTCTACTGCTTGGCAATGCCCTACAATAGATAAAGACAGAAAATCATTTAGTCTCCATTTCTGTCCAGCACAATCTGTGCCTATGTTTGCATAAAAAAGGGACCTCCCCAGTCCAGTGCAGTCCTTCTGTCATCCATGCAGCAATGGAGAATTGGGACCACTCAGCCTGCTGGTTATTCTGGCATTTGAGACTCGTTTATCAGTGCTCTGGGGGTTTGGAACAGCAGTGCTGTCAGCACATCCCGTGCCATCACGGTAATACTGTCTATTCAGGTGCTTTCTTACAAGTGAAATGCAAATAGCTGCTTGTGTTGCAAGGAGACCACATTTAGTGCTCTGCAGGAGCTGTGTGTTCGCTGCAGCGCTGCAGGTCCACGTTCCTGCCAGACCGAGGCAGCGTTGCCTGTTCGAGTCTGCCCACATCCCTGTTTTTCACATGATTAATGTCCCTGTGGCCAGAGTGACAGGGAAGAGAATCCTCACACAACCTTCAGGCTTTTGTGCAGCTGGTGAGGAGAGAAACGGAATCTAAATATTTCCATGTCTCTGACCCAGCAAGAGAGATTATAGTTTGCTTTGTTTTAATTCTACAACACCTGAACACCAAGCATGGTTTAAGCTGAGGGAGAGCCCTTTTTCTTGCTCGATGTGAGCAGCACTAACAGGATCCCTCTCCAGATCAGGCTGTGGGATGGGAGCTCCTGCCTTTCGGGCACATCCACCTCTGCCTTTTCTTAACCACAAGCCACAGGCACAGGCTTTAGGCTTGGCTGCAGGCTGAGCTCTTTCCCTTCCTGCCCAGAACAGTCCCTGGGCTAGCTGAAATCTCTGGTGGGCTTCCCAGTCTGTGTCTCTCTGCTTCGGTTCTTCTGGTTTTGTGTCCAGGGCCTGAATCTCCTCCTCCACAGTGCGTCCCAGGTCCCACTCCATTCTACCCTGGCCAATGATTTATGTAAGAGAGAGGAGCACTGCAGCCACTGAAGCTAATCAGAGAAAGTTGCTGCCTGTGAGAGGAGAGAAAGTTCATGATGGATTCTCTTGCCCTTATTTCCAGCTCTGCCTGGAGGTGGGATTCCCTGGGGCAGTCATGTCTGCAGTCAGTGCCTGCTCCACTGGTTTGGAGAAAGAACTGAATCACATTGGCAGGGTTTTTGGTTGGGTAACTCAGAGAAACTCTGCACAGGAATAATCCCTCCCTTCTTCCCCCTCCTTGCTCTTCCTTGGCTCTTCCTTAAGCAGAACATGACCTGAGCTTCACCCTCCCTAGAAGGAAATTCAGGAGCGTGCCTAGCATATTTATATGGCAAAACCCACGACCTTTACACCCTGCCCCCTCTTCCCACATCCAAGCTATTACACAGAAATATTCCCTAATTCTCTGAGTTTATTAACCTTTTTTCCAAGGGAATGAATAGAGATATTCTCAGCTTTTGAACAGCAGCAGAAACCCATTAAGTTGCTCTGTGGCAATCTTGTCAGGAACTTGTTCCTTTAGCAGAGACACGTTTAAGAAGGCTCTACACTCACTCCCAAACCATTTGGATTCAGTAAATGCAGGTGCCACTGAGGCATCAGCGTGAGCAGGCCTGGACCCTAAGCTGTGAGTGTAGTTAGATCTCCTCTGGGTCTGCTGCAAGTGGAGGAGCAAGGCCAGTGCCCTGGGACTGGGATCTCTCCATCCCCCCAGCAGCACAAGCCCCTGCACAGAAATGTCCAGCAGCTCCTGTGCTGATTCTACACTCTGCTTCTCAGGGAAGCTCTCAGTGAGAGCTACATCAAAGACATCCCTTTTGTTGCTGGTACAGGTTCCTAACCTCAACAAAGTCCTGCTGACTGAGGCTAAGGTCACTCCTCTCTGAACTCATGCTGTCACTGTGGTACTGCTACATATTAGAGGACTCAGCATAGAAAATAGTGGGATAGCAGGGGGAGAGAGAAGGAGAGAGCCTGACCTGCCTGCAGGATGTGCATTCCTGTCTAAGCAGGGATGCTTAGAAGGGCTGTAGCTTCCACCAGCAGGCTGGCAGCACCAAACCTCTCCTGCCTTACATCTGCAGGCAGGTATTGTCACTCTGCACTGAGTCTGAGTGAGGGATGTAACCCATGAGACTCCTCACTCAGGCGTTTTGCTTTTGGCAGAGATTAATGCTCATTGTTTAATGAAATAAGTCATATTCTCTCCTTTTAACCCGTTGTACAGCTGGATGAGAGAAAGAGTAGGAAATTAAGGCTTTTCCACTGTTCCTTGATTTCAGTGCATCCACAAATACTACATGAACTTTCCTATATTCACGCTGAGATACTACATACCCAAAAATCCAGATGCTGCTATATACCATCCTGGTTATATCTCATGGCCAGATGATCTCGTATTCAGAAGAGCATCTGAAAACTACTAATATATCTGCAGCAATGGTTCATTTTTCACTGAGGCAGTGACATCCTAATCTATGGACCAGATGGAGTGGGGCCTTGGGCAATTGTAATCAAAGAGCAACAGCCATAGTTTGAAGGAAAGAGATTCCCTGTTGGTTTTCTATTAAATGCTTCTATTTTCATTTTCCTTTGACTCAATTGTGTGCATCACCATGGCCCACTGAACACATCTGGCTGACATCTTAGATCAAATACTCGGCACATAACTGTGTTTGCTCAAAGTTTCACTGCTTCCAAAGTCAGTGGCAATGCTCTGTGACAGGGACTTATTTTATCCTTGTCCTTAGGTGGACTTTGGGGATCAACAGAAGCAGTTGCAGGCAAAGGCAGGCTGAGAAAATCCATCACTGTAATGATGAACCACTCCCATTCCTTTTCACCAACCAGATACCTTTGCTGCTGCAGGAGGTAGAAGATTAACTTGTCTTGGATGCTGGAGTGCAAAATAGGACCACTCAGAAAAAGTATAATCCCACTGAGTTACTATAAATTGGTCTAGTTCAGTCCCTGCCAAAAGATCCATTCTGCATCTTATACTGGCAAGGACCTGTGCTCACAGATTGTAACTGGCCATTTCATCAGTGTGTGAAACAGAAGTCTTAATGCCTTCAAGTGTTGATGAACACATAATTGTATTTTGTTTTCTTTTCTCTCAGTAAATCAGTTAAATCAGAATAAAATCTGATATTCTACTTTCTCATAGCTTTCAACTATTTAAAGGTAATCACTTTTCCTGTGAGAAAAAAAGTTGTTGGAGTTACAGATCCTGTCATATATACTGGTTCCTTAGCATTACAGAAGACATTAGAGAGTTCTTCCAAACACTTTCTTTACAAACTCTATTGCATTTTCATCAAATGTACTTCAACAATCTCTGTGGCTAGCTTGGTTTTGAACAGTATCACATTGTATTTATCTTCCAGAAAGTTACTAAGTGATATGGTTTTATGAATTGGTTTTGTTGTTTTTGTGTTGTTAATTGACATGCTAATTATGACTGACACAGGCACTGCTTTTAAATCCCATGTTGTTTCTTTCCCTTTATACAGTGCATATTCTTTGAATTCCTATCACATTGTGATCTGGTATCAGTTCAAAGACTTGAGCTTTGCTTCTCAAGCTGTTTAGACATTCTTTTCACTTAATATGCTGCTTTAAGGATCTCTGATAAGATGTTGCTGAGGGCAGTGTGAGACTCTGGGACTTGACTAGGCTCGATTAGAACAGCCATGTATTTTACATTAAATGAAAGTGGTCTGAAACACAGTAACGAGCCAATACTTGTTGTCCACGCTCTCCAAATGCACAGGCATTACTGACTCCATTTATATGACATCTTTGCTTGCTTTGTTTTCTTGCTTTCCCCTGCTAAGAACAGATGGGAAGAGTAATTTAAATACCGAATACCATAAGGTACCTGGAGTAAAGTAAATTAAGGAAATACCGTAAGTGAGAGAATGAAGTGTTAAACCTCTAACAGGAGATTTACAATTAAGAATTAACAGAGATGATAAGCTTTGCCAAGAAACAGCAATCACTTCACAGAGTGAATCTTGCAGAGGATGGGCAGGGCTCTGCCATTACAAATATATGGAGGGTCCCAGGTCATAAGAAAGAGGAGACTCAAGATGACAAACATGTAAAACAGTGTATGGATTTATGCACACTGTAGCAAGCAACATAAATTGGGATAATGTCCATTCCATGATGAAAGAGGCAAGGAACACCAGACTTGACTTTGCTTCACAAAAATATGTGAATACCAACAGAAGGAATATATAGGATGGGTAATGAAAACAAGGACAGCACCACATGCTTAGTTGAAAATTATACATAGTGGAAATGTACAGCATAACAGCCAAAGATGAAATTATCTTAACTGGAAATAAATAAGACATTTATTTTTTAACTGTTATACAGAAGCATATGTGTTACCAGAAATACTTTTGGAAGATACTCGTAGGAGAGTCACACATAGCAGGAAGTAAATATGGAAACAGAATGGACAGTAATAAGCTTATTAAGCACAAAGAAGTATGTGAAAAAACTGGAAAATAAATGGGTATATTTTAAAAATATACTGGAAAAGGCATAATTTGTAATATTGACCCAGAAAATATCTCAACTCCCTTAGCATTGTGCTATGAGGTCCCTGCAGTTCTTATCTTTAAGAAAAGTAATCTTAAATCAGAGGCAAAGAGGGAATGTTGGTAGGATTACTGAAAGGACAATATTAGAACCATCACATTAATTTTTGTAGGAACAAAGCACAGTTTCTTCTAGTACTGGGACAAAGCTAAGCAAACAAAACAGAAAATTCTAGATAATGCAAATAATGCTGGAATAAATAACATAACATAAAAACTGCAATGAGTCTGTCATGGGTGAGATGATGAGGGAGAGCCTGTCCACATAGATGAGGGAAATATGTAAAGATTCATTGGGAAGGCTGCTAACATTTGCCCCTAATCTGGCTGCTTGCAGCTACCACCTGGAGCACTGCTGCTCGCTGATGTTTAATGGATGTGCAGTGTCAATATTAATCCAGACTCTGAGAAACTGAAGGAGTTTATTAGGGCACTCTATTCCAATGGTTCACAGCACAGGAGTTAGGCTATGCATTCATTTCTCCAAGGACACTATTAGTGGTCCTGCAAAGCTTTGCTCAAAGCTGCAAAACAATGACTTTTGTGCTACAGATGCCAATGAAATGTGATACTGGTGTGTTCTAGTAAATAAAGACATTTTGGGTTTTTTCACAGAAAACTGTGTCTGCTGAAATTGGCCATGTCACACTACTGAGTTTGCCAAGCCAGTTCATCCTGGGAATTTCTGCTTGCAGTTAAATACACAGCTGGCAGGCATTTTGGGGGCCTAGAGCTACTCCCAGCTACCTCTGTGAAAATGCAGTAGGTACAGCTTAGAATTACATTGTATGTAATGATCTTTGAAAAACAACCAACCCACTATCCAAAGTTTTGCCCAACCTTGAACAGAAGACAGACTGATATTGCCAGAGATATGACAGAGAGAGACTATAAAATGAATGTTATTAGCAGAATTGCTATTAAAATTCTGTAGGAACTCTCATTAGTTAGGACTAAAATGGATCCGTGATAGTCCTTAAGAGACTGAAAAATTAAGGTGAAGAGCCAAGAAAATACTACACAAACCTTTAAAGGCACTAAGGAAGCTGGCAGAATTCACTAAATGTACCAAAAAGAGCAAGAGATTTAGATGGTTCTCGATGAAGGACAAGCTGCAGAGCTGTGCATCTGCCTGTGTGTGTGTGCACTGTTGTTCCCATCACTTTCCTAAAAGAGTGGGACACACTTTTAGGAGCAGCTGCGTACTCAGTGGAGTTTGGCACCTGGAGCACACAGTTAGTTGTGTGAACATGCCTAGGTCCAGGGAGGGAGGGAGGGAGGGAGGGAGGAAGGGGATGGTGAGCCTGTTGTTTCAGCCAGGACAGCTGGGCAGCCTCAGGATCTGCAGGTGCATGGATATGTGAATGCTTTGTCCCCACTCAGCCTTGCAGATCCAAGAAGCAGCAGATTCCTTGCACTAATACTGATCCTGAAATGTCACTGAGCATCGAATTAGAAAGGAATGTGAGGCTTTAAGGTTACAACTTTGATGGCCAAGCATCCCTGTCAGGCTTTTGTGGCCATCACACAGGAGTAATGGGAGCTAGGCAGGATGTAAGGCCCAGCTCTCAAAAGCCAGGCACAGTTTGGACCTCACCATTCCCAACCCAGCGTGTTCATGAAGGGTCTGCTGGGTCCCACCTTGTGGGAACCCCGAACATCCCTCTGGCTGTCCAGGATGGCCAGGACCCCTGCCAGGGATCTCAGAAGCCCTGGCACAGAGCCCAAAACACCTGTGGTTTTGATTATGACCCGTGGAGCAAGTTACCAACCTTAAATGAAGATCAGCAAGCCATGACAGTTTAAGTAGAATATTAGTGAAGTTATCATGGGGTGGAAAAGTAGATTTTAGGGTTTTTGGTATGGGGGTTCAAGGGGCAAGATGGAGGGAACTGGGCATGTCCAGCCTTTCTCCTTCTTCTTCTTGGCCTCCATCTTCTGCTGTGATGTTGGCCCTTTTAGATTGGTTTAGAGTAGAAGCTCACTGTCTAACATAGATGATAGGTATTGGAAAGTAACTGTAAACATTGTACACGTAGTTTTTAGTATAAAGACATAACACCACCTTGAAGGCAGGCAGAGTGCCTGGACTGTCCTGCTGGACATACCTCAGCAGGACAGGAGAAAATTTTTTATAGGTAAGATACAATAAACAACCTTGAGACCAAGAAATGAAGAGCTCTGACTCCTTCTTCAAGCACCAGGCTGGGAAAAGAGACTTTCTAATGTACCTCAGGGTCACTGTGACCAGCTAGAGATCCCGACACCACCTCAGCCACCACATCCTGGGCTCTGGGGAACCATGGCTGCTTGTCCATTCACACCCTGGGCAAGGCTTTGTCCTACAGCCTCATGAGTGGATGGGAGAGCCTGGACCAAGCATCAGTCACAGGTAATCTCACATTAATGAAAAGTGTATCTTGGTAATTTGGGAATAATTGTATCTTAGGTTAATAGCCATTGGTATCTTCCCTCACCAAGTTTATTTACTCCATGACATAGTTACTGTGTCTTAAACAGAAATCACCCTCAAGGTATCAGGTTATTATCTTATCATCATTCTGCAAATCTGTTTCATATTACCAATAATCTTATTACTACAACTGCAACATTCATTAACCAAATGAAGAACAATAAAAATACATAAGTAAGAGCAATCAAATTAGATTTGAATCTCACAGTGAGTGATGGATAATTCTGGATCAGATTGTTCTCATAGATTTTTCCCCATTATTTTCTAAAAAGGTTTAAATAGCTCAAAAAATTTCAATTACAAGGTTCTCTTCTAGAGTGTGGCCATTTTATGTGACCTGGTTACCACAAAATGGCACAGTCAGGACCAGAATTGGTTGCAGAAGCTTTCCCTCGTGGGCAGGGAGACCTCTCAGCAGAGACAGCATTGCTGGGCTCCTGTGGCAAACACCAGTCCCTGCACAGGCCAGGTGAGCTCTGTGACAGTGATCCAACACCTTGGGTATGTTAGATGCTTCCAGGTGACATCCTGAGTGGGCTTGCACAGGACTGGGAAGCCATCACTTTCTTCTCAATGTGTAGTGAGTGGCTCCTGATGTTGCACTGAGCAAAGCAAAAGCACAGATTTGTTCTGAGCCATCTGTATTTAAGAGACTTGGGGCTTGATCCTCAGCTCAGGGGAGTAAATGGAAATGCATTCATGAAGTGCAGGTGGGTTGATTTTCAAGCTGTTCTTGCCTATCAGCTGTGCCAGTTTATATTTAGGTCTGTTACACCTGCATGGAGCCACTTGAACATGTATCAAAACAATTCCTGTCCCTAGCTGTGATCTGTACTCTCTAGTCCAACAACAGATCATCATTTGTCTCACTGGTAAAATAACTGCTGAGGAATAGAAGTGATTTTTTTCCATCTGCAAATGCACAAAAATATAGTTGGAACATTTTATGGGTACATTGCACACCTGATGGAAACATGACTGCTTCTCCTCTGGGTACATCAAAAATATCCTCAGCCAACCTCACTGTTTTTATCAACTCTACTTTTTTATTTTATGTTCATTCTGGCCTGGATTTTTTTTTTTTTTTTCTGAGCATCACAGATGAATTTTTGGCCACTTTGGTATGCTCTGCCAAATGGTAGTAGAAGAAATCCAGCCTCTGAAGTACAGTATGTGCCATTAAATCAATGAGGGGATGGTGTGATACATGCTTATGTGCATGTGCAAATTGCTGTGTGGGACAGGGCCAAGGCACAGAGAGGTGCCTGGATTTGGTTTGGACTCAGGAGAGGCTACTGGTCACTGCCTTTTTGTGCTGGCCCAGTGCCTTCCTAGTTTGTATTCCTCCAAATAATTAAAATCCTTTTTTGTTTTAATATGCAAGTTTTCATTTACCTCAATAATTCAGTACCACTACTACAGATATAACAGAAATACAGCTACACCCAAGTACATTTTTAGCAAAATGGGAAAAGAGATAATAAATAGGAGTTTTAAAAAACATAAAATTTTCCTGGATCCATAAAGAAAGAATAAAATGGGAAGTTGGAGCACAATATCCTACCCCTGATGGCATGACAGCCTGTAAATATCTTGTCTATTCCCATTCATGTTGTGTGACCCTTCTGTCTGGGCTGTACCTGCCTATGACTGTGCTCCTGTAGAGAAATGCATCCCAGATGGTGTATGCAGCCAGTTTTAGAAGGAATGAGGGAGGTCCCAGGGGCTCCTACCATGCTGTTCAAAGAGACACAAGTTTTGTGGTGTGTAAAGAGGAACAAGAGGTCAAAGGGAATCAGCTCTCTGGCCAGCTGCCCTGTAACTCACAACCTGCATCACACACTGCCAGCGTTTTTTCTGCTGCAATACTGTCTGGGCTCAGCCAGGAAATGCAAAAATGCAGTCACCTTTAAGGAAAAAAGTGACATGTGGCCCTGGTTTAGTGTTTGCTACGTGTTGGGAGCCATCTGTCGGCCCAGTGCCCTGCCTGGCTGGAGGTTCCACTCAGCACCCTGTTCCATCCTCCCCATCTCCTCTGCCTGGAGCTGCTGAGGGAGTGGCTTCTGATCTCCAATGCCCTCACACAGCCTGATGTGGCCTCCCCAGGATGCAGAATTTGTAGGAGATCCCTTCTGGAGCTGCAGGAGGGAGCCAGGAGAGAGCAATACTTGGTCAGCTCTCACTGTGGCTTGCAAATTTGGAAATGACTCATGAGGAACTGGAAATCAGTAACATGGCTCCTCCTGGACATTCTCTTGGTGGATGGAAGTGAGCTGCAGACCTTGGGAATTGAGTTTGCCCTCAACCTCCTTGGATCTCTGCAAGCAGAGGGCATTTTCTGAGCTGGCAGGAGTGAATGTGACAGCAAAGGACAAATGAGAGAGGAAGGAGAATGAAGGGCTCTGCACAGAGGTGACAACCTTGAGGGCACAGCTGGCAAGCTGAGACCTTGGTCTGTTTGCACCAGCGTTGCTATTTGTGGCTGGATGCAGACAACAGTGAGGCAGTAAAAGGCCTTTTATTTAAGGTGCTGACACCTCAGGAGAAAATGAGAAAAAGAGAGGTGCTAAAAGAAAAATACATTGCTTTTCATTCTTCTGTCCTTTCACTTCTTCCTTAAATTTTATGGGATGAACTTGCTCAATTTAAGTACTTGTCAGCAAAGGTGTGACAGGACAATCAAGAGCCATCCACTGTGCCAGCTGGGAACACTTCCAGGGGCCAGGTGCTGGCAGGTACCTCAGCACTGCCTGAAGGGAGAGCTTCTCTCCTTCTCCTCCTCCTCCCCTGTCCCCTCCCCAGCAGGCAGTGAACCTGGGGCACAACCTCCTGCATTCCCATTGGCAAGTCATGGGAGCCCCTGGGCTGCAGGAGCACATTCTGTGTTCAGGAATAGATGAACATTCTCCTAATAAATGTGCAGCCTGAATCCAGCTCTGCAGAGAAGTTGTGGGGCTGGTGAAAATTAATTTGTTGCTGGCAAAACAGCAAAAAGGGGCTGTTTTATACAGACTGGGACTATGCCACCTGGCAACATTTGAGCAGCACTACCTCAGTAGATTTCACTATAAGCTCTTGCAGATGTTAGCCTCCATCCCTTCTTACTCGTGGGCAAAGCAGGGCTGGCAGGTGGGTTGTAAGGTTTTCTGCAAGGCTGTTCTGGATGGTGCTACAGCTGGAGGAGGGAGGAAAGCCTGGCTGACTGCCTGTCCTGAGATACAGCTTCCCTCAGGGCATCTTCCCATCTCTGCAGATGTGCTTCAGCTTGCCAGGTGTACCTTGGGAGCATTCAGCTCCTGACTCAGACAAGGTGGATCTCTGTTCCAGCCGTGAGTGTTCCCCTGTCATCCTCCCTGGTGGGCTCCTCTTTGGGACTCAGTCCCAGAGCAGAGATCTCAACACCAACAGAGCCCCCCAGATGAAAGGAAGCCCTGATGGCAGTAACAGCAATGACAGCTGTGATGGGCAAAGGTGTCACCCAGGACACAGAGCTGCTGCTGCCACCTGCGTCCCCGGCCTTGGCTGGGCCTCCCGGGAAGCTGCGCATCTTTACGGAAAAAGCTGAGCTCTGGACAGAATATTTTTAGACTGATTTCCTAAGGAAATGAAGGTTCTGTCACTTCATGTCTGCCCATCTGTCCCCATCAAACTCTGGATCCACTGGTTATTTGCAAACGAGTTTGATGGAGCATTAGAAGTTTCAAAAATATTGAGATTTCTATTTGTGAAAATCGGTAGCTGGGAAGAGACAAGGAGTGCAAGGTAATGCATGAATCTCTGTCTGACAGAGGGGAAGGAAGGGAGGACTCAGCAGTCACCTGCTCTGTCTGAAAGCTCTTTACAAACCTCAGCACATGGCATTTCTTGCTGCAAATTCAGTGGGTAGAGAATTCCCAAAGGAAATGAGCTAGGTTAAATGAAGCAGAAACTGCAGCCTGTCAGAAACACCCCAAATGTGAAACTGAGAACTTGAAGCTTTGTTCAATGCACAGGGCAACACGTTTCACTCAGCCTCCTTTGCTCTGACAGGTTTGAAGGAAGCTTGTAAGAAAACATAACAGAAAAGAAGGAAATCTGCATCACTGTGAAGGTGGATATTTGGGGCTGTTTCATGTTTCATATTTTACCTGCTGAGGACCTTGTGTACCTGCATGTGTGTGCTCACTTTATTTAGTCATTAGAAGGCACTGAAGTACCAAGAGGCTTTCTGTGCATAACGGTTTCAAATATATATGGCCAGCTCCAAGTGCCAACTGCTGCTATGAAGACTTTGCCTTTGTGTTTTATTCCCTTCTCTCCCCCTCTGCCTGCCTCTGCTTTTCCAAATCACACACTCTTTATGGCATGGTTTATTATTTCTCCTTTTATGTTCCTGGCATGCATTTTGAGTATTGCTGTGAACAGTAAGCAAAAGCCAAAGCAGGATACCTAAAGCCTCCAGTTCTCCTGTAAAATACCTCCTGAAATAGCCACCACCCCCTCTGACTGAAAGGGGTGTCTCTGGGGAACTGAGCAGGGCAGAGATGATGGCCCAGAGCTTGGACTGTGACCTCTCTCCAGCCATATCTGCTGGCAGTGGAGCTCTCCTGCTGCTGGCCGTGCCCTTGGGCCACCAGCTCATTTCCTGCTACAGAGCTGGGCTCTGAGAGAGGGCTTTGCTATCACAGGCAGTGCCAGCTCCACTCTGAGCAGCCTGCTCCCCGTGAGCTCTGCTTTGAATTTCAGAGCTGAGAAGGCCAAGGGTTTATCTCAGGACGGGAAGCAATAGCAGGGAATTAAACAGTCAAAGGAAAAGTGCAGTTTCTGAAAAAGAAGCGGTCAGTGGTCAGTCTTTGCAAGTCAGCAGCAGATGCAGGGTAGCAGGGACACTGTGTTTGAGGCATGCTGGGGCAAGTCAGGGGCCTGCATGGTGAGCTCTGGGATGGCAGCAGCCTCTGTCACTCCTGCCTGTCCACAGGCTCACTGCTTTGTTTGATGTGGGTTAGGCTGATAAAATCAGAGATGAGCTGGTGGAGCTCTTCCACTTCTGTCTCATGCAAATGAACAAGACCATGCTCCCTCTGAGCAGGGAGGGAGCAAAAATTTTAGTAAATGTAGCTTGTTAGGTGGTCTGGTTTTGGTCTCTGCAGGAAAGGAGCTCAGGCATGACTCTTTAGAGGGCCCCTGGGGAAGAGCCCGGTAATGTAACAGAATAATGAGTGTCGAGCTATGAAAGCATTTCATTACCAGCGTCCTCACCCCATGCAGCCCCAGCCTGCAGTTATCATGTGTGTCTGACAGGAAAGGTCACCGTGGGATTATCCTGCCTCTGAAACACAGAGTGTGCATTCCACTGAGGGGGTCCTCACCCCTGGGTGGGCACAAAACATTAGCAGATACTCAAAGCAAAGGAAAAGCTGAACTTTGAGGGGCTCCTCAGGGACACAGCAGGTCATTTCTCTGCTATGAGGAACTGGAGTTGTTGCTGCCTGTCCCTCTGTTCAATCTGCTGAGGCCCCACTGTGTTGCAGATGAAGCTGAAAAGTAGATGTCTTTCTCCTAAAATTTGCATTATTTTCCTCCCTAATTCAGTAGTTTTTTCCCTTCACGACCAGCTGGAATCTTGAATAGATGGAGCTAATTCAAACCAGGAGTTGGATCTTGAGAGATGAGCACTCCTGCAACACTTCCCAAACTGAGCTGCCAAGTCCAGGTGCCCAGAATTGTGGGGGGCAGTGTCTGTGTATGACAGCCTCAGTCCCTGCCTTCCTGACTGAGACAAGGGCACAGCAAACCCCTGCTCTTCCATGGGTGGCTTGTGTGATACTGGGTTATTGAAATCCCTCTGTTCATTTCCTCTGTGGTGAACCACAGTTAATGAGTTTTGCTTTCTCTTGCTGTCTGCTTTATCTAGCTGCAATGCAGGCTACTGTGTGACCCTGTGGCTCTCATGTATCCTCTCATGCCCGAGGGCCAGAGCCCAAGACATGAGCATCAGCCTGGAAAGCAGCACAGAGCTGGCAGCAGCAGGGCTGGGCAGCCTGGGCACTGCACGGAGCAACAACGCAATGTGGCTTGAATTTCAGCCCTTATGTGCTTAATGCAAACCTGGACTTTTGTGCATAAATCTTTCTTGAAGTCAGGCCACATTTTTTCCAAAATGCAAGCTCTTCCATGACAGCATCTCTAGCCCAGCCTTCAAGGACCAGCTGGCTTTTCAAGTTCATGTTCTTCTTGCCCCTTCCCTGTAGGAGCACTGAGCAGCTGAACCCTCTGCCCCTGCGGCCACGCTCCTGAGGCTTCCATTGGAGCCTTCCATGCCATCCCTGCCACAGGAGAGGGCACCTGCTTTCTCCCTCGCCACAAAGCAGGCTCCTTTTTTTTAGACTTCCTTTTTTTAGCACTGATGAATCACGTTTCCCCTGCTAATGGCAGAGAGCAGAGGCCAGCAGAGCACTGGCACCACCGCTGAACGTGAGCGCTGTCCCTGAGCGGGTGAGGATGGCTGGGCAGGCTGGGCCTGGGGGCAGCAGTGCACAAGGAGAGGAGAAGCTTCATCCAAAAGGTTTTGACTCCTTGTGGTGCTGGATATGCTGCTGTAACACCTCTGTTCCCTTCATTTCCTTTGGGGGGATTGCCAGCTCCTGCACCCCCAGCCAGCTCTTCCCTACTCCTGCTCTCTGCTTCACCCCACGGATTTTACTGCCAGGCAGATCATAAGCACTGGCAATACAAGTGGGTTCTCTTGAAACGTGACAAAAATAGGCACATTCTTGGAGTTCTGTGTGTAGTATATCACCAAGACTTCTCCCTTCCTCAGCCATTAGTGGCAGGGAAGAGATCAAGGAATTTACATCAGTACTGATGGGGGTTTTGACAGAGAATTGTCTTTAACACTTCTCCACTCTGATTCTTCATATTTGTTCCTTACTAGCACTGGTGTTTTAGACAGGACCTCTTTGGGGGCAGGAGGGACTCCATCCTGAAAACTCTAGGAGACTCTTTGTTTTGCTACAACCCATAGTCTGTCATGGAAAAAACAGTCAGCTTGGGAAGAACTATCAGGTGCCTTCTTAGTTTTGACTGTCAGGTCAAAAGGTACAATGCCTCAATCAGGTAAAAAGAGTCAACATAGAAAATTTTTATATTTAACACCATAACTAACAAAATAATAATGTTTAAAAATACCTTGCCATTATTTTTTTAATATTTAATTCTAGATAAGTTAATTTAAAACTCAGTAATTAAAAAAATACTATTTGTGCTTTTCTGTTTGATCCACTCTTTTGCTCTTCTTCTGCTCAGACAGTTGCAAGCACTTTTGTCTAATTCTTTTAATTTCTTTTTTATACATCTGAGGTAGTTTTGATGCCTTTTATGAATACCCTGAACATTGGGTGTTCAACCTGGGACACCTGCAGCCTGACTGTGGCTGCATACTCCAGGCCCTACAGAAAATGTGTGTCTGATGCATGGTTATGACTGCTGCATTGTTGTTTTCTGCATGATTGTCTGCTGCATTGTTGTCAGCCTGAGGACACAAATGCAGTGAGTAAGCACTAATACCAGAGCACTGTTGTGTCAGCCAGGTTTCCTGAAGCCCTTACAGCTGAGCACTGGAAACCCAACAGGCTCTAATCCATATTCAGTTTTAGTTGTTTATTTGCTGGGGGAAGGTGGGAGCTAAACTACTCTGATGTCTCTATACATTTCAATCAAATCACAGACTTCAACACATTAGGTGGCTCCAAAAAGAGATTAATGGTGTTAGAGTACATGCAGTACTCTAATATCAAGGTTCCAGCAGGAATCAGTCCCTTCTATGACACATAGAAAACCTACTCATGAACAGTCAGGTTGAGATCCTGCTTGTGTTTGTAATGTCTTGTACAGTGATTCTGATCAGAAGCCATCTAATCTTTATTATTGTTAGTTTTCAAAGAGCATTTCCAGTACCCCATAATTCAGAGACCACCCACCTCCCAGTTTTGCTCTTTGTCCTCCATCCTTCTGTGAGGATAGGGATGGTGAGAGGTGTCCAGTCCCACTCCTGACACAAGCAGACACAACCTCTTAAAACACACAACATGATTTTTTTATTTGTTTAATCAGTTTACATTCCACAACTGACAGTTTACTTATTTATTTTTTTAATTTTCCATGAACAAGTTGTTTAGTTAGTTACCAGACAAGATTTTAATCGATGGAAATACAGTATTCTGTGCCAATCTGAATAAAACCAAAACAAATCAAAACAAAAGGGAAATTGTAAGATGTAACCAGGTTTTCAGCAAAGTCCTGTGACGCTTTCTGCAACTCCTGTCTTTCAAAGTTATAGGGGTTTGTTCATTCTCCCTATTAGTTCCCTGATCTCAACCCTGCCACTGAAATGTTCCTTCAGGGCCACAGTCCTGCAAACACTGATGCACATACACAAACACCCGTGTGTCTGCAGATTAGCACCTTGGATTAACAGAACAAGAAATTTGGGGGTGTTTCATGTTTAAACAAATTCTGTTCACCTCTGCTGCAACAGATTACAGGAAGAAATGGAAAAGTACAATACACTTGATGTCACATTACTTGTGAAATTAGCCACCACACTCACATCTCACCAGAACAACCTAACAAAATAGTCAGTGGTTGTTGATGTGTTGTTAGCACCGATGGCCACAGGAGCCACTTTGCCTCTTACAGCAGCACAGAGGTCCCAGACTCACAGGACATGCCCCTCCCTATTACTTCTGAAACTGGATGTTACTATCCAAAAGTCATAAAACTCTGTGTGTATTGGCTAAAAAGTTCCCCACTTGGTTGAGCAGCTGCATACACAGTCCAAATATCCTTTACAATGGCCAAACCATAATTCAAAATAGACATGGTTTTAGACTTTTCAAAACATGTTGAAGTTTTATATATTTCAATGTAATTCCCAATCTAGCAAAGCACTTAGGCATGTGCCTAGCTTTAAGCATGGCAATAGTATTCTTAATGGGAAATTGATGCTTGAAATTAGGCAAGTGCTTTGCGGGATCAAAGCTCTGTAGCAGTGCTCTGAAGAAATCAGGATCCTGAGTGTCCTAATCCTGGCTTTCACATTTACAGCCACTGCAGACTTGAGTAAACCCAGCTACAGTCTGGATTTTCAAAAGTGCTGAAAAGAGAAGGCTCCCCCTGCAGCTGGTAGAACTTGTGAGGGGGCATCAAACCACTAAATAGAAGGTCTTTTCCCAGGCTTTTGGCTTCCCATCTCCAAAATGGCTATAATACCTACCTGCCTCAGACAGGTCGGATGGGACTCATACTTGTAAAATTTTCTATAGAGAAAATATGCCAGATAAATGTGATGTATTGCTGCATTTCTCTAAATATGCCTGAGTATTGTGGCATTCTAGGTCTTTCTTAATCCAGCTTTGATGTGTGTGTACTGCACTTAGAGGAAACATAAACAGCTGGCCAAGATGTACCCACATGACAAATGTCTTGTACCAGTCATATTATTTTACTTGAGAATGTCCTAGGAAAGTGCTGACATGCTTCAATTTGCAGGCATTTAAGTGAATTATTATCTTTAGCCTCCCAAACTGTCAATTAGAAACAATGTTGACTGCAACTTTTATTATCATCAAAAGATGATTATGGGAATTGCTTCATTTCTTCTGAGCAAGAAAAAAAATCGTAAGGAAAAAAAGGACCAATGAGAAAGTCAAGAAAGGGAAACCCTCCAAAAACTTTGTGGTAGCATGTGGTTAGGCTGGATATTACTTGGGGCAGAAGGAATCCTGAAAAGCAAATATCTTCATGAGATGCACCTACAGGGGATGGTGGGGACTTCACTGTGTCTGGTTTCTCCCTGCCCCTTGCACCCAATGCTCCTGCCCTCACACAGGAGTGTTTGCACATCCACACACAATTCCCATGGGCACAAGTGGGAGAGGGAGAGTGAGACCCACGTGCTGAACTGGCCAAGAGGTTTATGAGCAGCAGAGGAGCTTGCAGGAGAAGGTGACACTGGAGCTCTCATGGCCTGAGAGCTCCACCCATTCTCCTTCCTTACCCCCAGGATCGCCCTGGTGCCAGGCATTGCTCTGTCTGTGGAGCCTGGGCATTCACTCCCTGTGGCAGGGTCACAGGAGTGGTTATGGCTTTCATTAGGAGCTGAGACAGGTTTTTTTGAGAGAAAGTGGAAAGTTATCCAAGTGCATCATGGGGGTCAGGCAGGCCCCTCTTGGCAAGCCGCACCTTGGCAAAGTGAACCCAGCAGGGAGGAGAATGTGCATGGCTGGGCAAGCAGGAGGGTTGTAAAGAATGGGGAACAAAGATAAACTGCTATGGAGTCACCCCTTACAACCTCCTCCCACGTGATGTTGTGCCTTGGCTTTATCATCTTTTCAAAGGAGATTTTCTTTGACACTAAAACTCTGCAAAATCCTTGTGGGACACAGTGAGCCAACAGTTTAAAAAGCAACCTTTGAGAGTCCCACATCCCAGTACCTTTCTCATCCCTCTCACAGAGAGGGAGGGCAGGAGAGTGATGATGAGAATTTAGGAACATTCTGAAAAATCTTGCAGAAAATGGTGCTGCATCCTTAAATTTGATATATTCTCAAGCTCCTCCTCATTTCTAGAGTTCACTCTTAAAGCCTTTATTTCTTTTTCACAGACATCTTAAATAACAAAACATTCACATATGCAAGAGCTGGTATGGAATGAAATTTAGAGAAAAATGTCTCTACAGGAAGCATGTCTGTATTCTCACACACACAGAGGAAAAGGAAGGGAGGGAGACAGAGATATATATCTTACTCCTCAGAAAAGGGAAATGGACAACAGGAGAAGAATGTTAGGATGATACATTACACCTTGGGCAAAGTAGTACCATGCTGAAAAATAATATTTCATCCCTGGAACCCAGCTTTATCTTCCACTTTCTAACTAAAGTCTTTCCTTAAGTACTAGTACACAGTATTGAATCTTCATTTTACAGTTCCCTGAAATCCCTCTTGTCAAACCTTAACGGTATTTTTAAAAATAAAGTTCTTAGAGATGGGTGAAGATTGTCAAGTCACTGACTTTAAATTTAGCTGTAGAAACAAATAGTAGTGACCATACATTAGCACAAGATCCAAAGTTCACTTAGCCTTAGAGTTTTCAGAAATCAGTTTAATTTTCCCACTCCTCTGACTGTGTTTGTTTTATTCAGGTAATACATGGGACCATACAAGAGTTCCAAAGTTCTAATACTAGATTAAATTGCTGGTCCTTCTAGATAGACTTATTGTCAATATGTAATTCCAAATTTTGGCTCTGAGAGACTCTCACCATGAGATGGAGATGTACGTTCAGTCTTGTCAGAGCAGCTTTCTGAATTATGCAGCCACAGTTCATCCTCTTGTTGAGTCCTCAGTTTGGTTTTTCTGAGGACAACTATAATCCCAACAATAAGGGATGAAATTGCAATCTCTTTAATCTCCATGTAAGCTGTTTGTAAAGCAGTTATTAATATTGAAAAAAAATAATATGAAACTACCCAGACTGTATCTTGGAGGAGAAGTTTGTGATTATCACTACCAGCTAGATGACTTTTTCAGGGCAGTTTGGGAATAAAGCAAGAAAAGTAACCTTTGAACAGCTCAGCTGTTCAAATGTTTAAGATGTAAATTCACTCTTTGCACTGCTTCAGCAATGCCCAGGACTGGCAGAGAAAGGTGAAGAGTTCAGATCAAAGACCTCTGACCTCCAGCACTGGGACCACCCATTCATCTGTGCCTGGAGGCCACCACAAGGCACTCACCTCAAATGCTATTTCCAGGGGTTTGGACAAGCCCTGTCCTTTGCAGTTATGTTGCAGTTTGGGAGGGGAAGGCTGTTGTGAACGCCTCCTTTTGTTCCAACAGGCTTTCACAATTCAAACCTGTGTTTTACAGATGAGCCATGCACCAGAAGCACAAAGACACAGCTGATCTCCATATGGATGCTCCCCTGCACTAGGTACTTGATTCACCTCACCAGGATTTAATATCTTTTAAGATCTTGGGGTCACTCAAGATAAGTGAGTGGTCATTGCATGAAGCAAGAAGGAGCTCCTAAAGCTTAGATGTCAGTTTTGCTAGGTACCTGTAAACAACTGTCTTCCTTTACTACCTGTACAAGAAGCCAGGGGAGATGAGCCCATTAACATCATGAACTGAGTGAAGTATCTAAGGTTGATGGGGACAAAGGCAGGTCAGAAAGTCCTGGCCTTTCAGTGGCTCAGTGTCGCACACAAAGGCTCCTCCCAAATGTGCACCTAAGAAGAGGAACAGCATCTGTACAAAGGGCCTCCTAATAAAGGACAAGAGAGCCAATTGAGAGAGCTAATGCTGAACAGAACTTCTACCATTGCTTTTTCAGCCCATTCCTTTTCCTAAAAAAGCCCTTGAGACCCAGTCCTTTGACTGGATGTACGTGTGTAGATGTATGTGCTGCTGACTAGTGTGGTACCCCTCCTTAACTGGTGCAATGGTAAAATGAGGATTTTCCTGGGAAATGGTACTTTTTAGTTTGTTTTGTTTAAATCTGAGATATGAGAGGATTGTGAAAAAGAAACAGTCCTTTGCCTGAAATTCTGTACATCAACCTCAGGTTATTTCAGGCAATCATGAAGATACGGACATTTTTCATAAATTTACAAATATATATACAAATATACACATATTTACAAGCATGTGTGTGTCAACCTATGGACTAGATTTAATAATGCTTTATTCCAGCCACACACAAGTATAATGGTTGTTTTTTACAAAAAGAGATTGGTAGAAAGTTGGAGTGACTTAGCAGGGACATTTCCTACATCTATGCAAAAGATCCTTAAGCAGGCTGACATTGAAGTGCAGCCCCCTTACCTAAGTCCCCTCATCACATATACACATAAATAGGACCCAGTCTTACATCTACTAATGAAACAAATTTCTCCTTGATCCCAATGACCTGTAATCAAAGAGAATTTAACTAGAGAAAGAACTGAAAGTTCAAGCCCATTTTAGATACAGTTTAGAGTTTTGAAAGTTGTAAAGTCTATTTTACTAAGCCTCAAAATGCTTTAAAATAATTAAACTTACTGCAGAAAATACCTTCAAAGTTCCCAAATATGCTTTTCTGTGTAAGTAGGGGAAATTTTGTTCTGCAAAGATCAAACTGCAAATACATAGATATAAACACTCTAAGTGATGGAAATTGCCAAGTAAAAATAGTAACAGTTTAAATTAGATATCTGTGATTGCTGTTGGTGCCCAGGAGTTATAAATAATTCAGTACACTCTAACTGAATAGTCTAAGGCTGCACTTTTGTTGTTCTGATTACTCAAACCTTTTTCTTATGATCTATATTGTTAATGAATAACTCTTTGTAAAAAAAATACAGCCTTATGCTTTACAGCCAGAAGAAAACCCTTCTTGAGATAAAACATCATGAGAGCTTAAGCAAATTAGGACCGTATAAGTTTTAAAAAAAAATATTAGGCACCAAAAGCATTTAGTGCTTTATTCACTGTCTAAAGAGGGATTGGATGCTGAAGCTGTTTTGTGTATCTGGCCCCAGGAGACTGAGCCATGACTGATTCATGCTTCTTGGAGTCTACATCATTTTGAAACTGGGGCAAAACTCCCAGGTTTTTGAAGGCTTTACTCTTTATCTCACCCACTGCAGAATTGCTGTTGCTGCTTGAGCATTTCTGACCTGCTGGCAAGTAACTAGGCCCCTTGAAGGAACTGCCTTTGCAGAGATATTCCTGTGTCCTGCTGCCACAGGTAGGGCTCAGACCCACGGGATGTGAAGCTCCCTGCTGGGCCCGGAGCTTTAACCACAGCCTTGATGCTGCCAGCAGCCTGCTCAAGCCCTCTGCAGTCTCAGGAGTGTCCTGAGATTGTTGTTTCACTAGGGGATCATAAACATTTCTGGTTTGGAGGGGATACATTGGCATCTTTTCCTTAAATATCCAAATACCTTTTGATGGAAAATACCAGATTTATCCCAGTTGTCTTGTGCTTCCTCATGCATCTCCAGCAGAGATTTTGTATGTGATCTGCATGCACAACTTAACAGGGACAGAGATGGCATCTGAATTGCATTGCAGCTCCTGAGTTAAGTATAAAAGAACAGAGAACAATTATGCTGCATTTTCCTATGTATTTGCTCTCTATATAGGACACTTTTACAGGTTCCTGGCATCCACACCATGTGGGATGTGCACGTGTGTGTGTTTAAGGAAAGAAGGGAGTGAGGGTGCCCATGTTTACATACCCTATGCAAGAAAACTTTGGAAGTCACTTTTTACCACTGTGCAGGAATGTTAATCAGCAAAGGAAGAATATAAAAGGCAGTCCTAGAAAGGAATGACAATTCCTGCTGCTGATGCTGAGGGTGACATTGGATTACCCTCACAGAATTCTACCAATTTTGAAGCAACTGCTGTTGGGTCTCCCTTTTTTCAGTCTCCCACTTTCCCCTGGAGATAACCTATCTGAGACTGATATTTTCATTGAAAGTCTTCCCTGAACAAGGGAAGGACAATTGATCTGTGATTCTGGAGTGTTTTACTAGAGGTGACCAGAATTTAATTTCCCTCTTGTGACCTATATTGAGGCAGTTGTCCATACTCTTTCTCAAGTTAAATCCTAAACTTGTGCAAAGCCTACTGCAATTAAATTGACAGCACTATATCAGGCTACAGTTCTCCAACGGATGTCAACATGAAGCTTGTCAGAGCCCTTGGGCACCAGCAGCACTTGTTGCCAAAATGTTGCAATTAATAATTATGGCTCTGAAAAAGGCTGTATGAGTGGGGTATTAGTGGGGCATACAGGATGGAAACCCTAAGTTGAACTGGGGGAATGGCAGGGAGGGAAAGGAGGTAGCATCTGATGACTTTCTTTCTAAAGCCAAGGAATAGATATTGTGGGTGTGTAAGCACACATCTCATGTTTGGTGTTAACCAAGACAGCAATAAAATATTTTCTAAGGCATCTGAGCTTTCCATGAACCTCAACAGACTATGGAATAGTTGCATTATATTCCTGGCTATGACTGGAAACAGTGGACTATAACTTTTGAGCTAAGCCCTGGTTTTTGAGTTTTCACCTCAGACTGGCAGAATCAAGATTTTATGGATCTGGCCTGGAGTTAGCAATCAAACTTTAGGCTTTTTTGAACTTCATTTCCTGACCTTGGAAATTCATCTGTCACTAATCCTTATATGCTGTTTGTGTTTCCTGCGCACTTTTTACTCTTTGTCTGTTGTTGGTACCTGGCAATCATTCAGAGCTGTCTCAGTTTTTCACCTTGAGTCCTCCCTTGCTGGCTGGATGAGCACAGTGGTTTGGACCAGGAAGGGGTGGGAAACCTGGGGGCAAAAAAATGCAGTGGTGGTTTGTGTGAATGTGCCTGAGCACTCCTGTAGCCCTTCTAGGCCTATGTAGAGACACAGAGAAGAAAGAGGCCAAATAATGCATGTCTTTATTTAAGCTATACTTGGTAACATATTATTTTCCCTCCATTTCGCTGCTGGCAGTTAGCGTGGCGCTCAGGAATTAAGGACAGATTACAGTGATTTTCTTCTGAGCTCTGCTTATCAGTGGGGCTCCAGGGATGAGCCTGATTCAGAGGCGTTGCATGGTGGGTAAATGGACAGCCATGGAGACACAGTCTTCCAGGAATGCTTGGGAAGCTGAAATAGCCTTTGCACATCAATCCCCTCCTTCACCAACTTTGCTTTTTTCACCATCCATTGAACTACACAGCTAATGTGCCATAGCTAAAAAAGGTCCCAAATGACTTGCATCCACAGGAAAGCAGAATACCTGCACTCACAATTCACTCCTGGGAGGATAAGGATCCTCTGTTTAGAGGACTCTGAGGATGCTTTTTTCCCCTCTTTCATTTGTTATTGCAGCTGGAATAACATTTTAAAAAGTAATGACATTTTTTCAAAAGCAGTATTTCAAAGAAATTGCTCTGGTCACTGGTGGTTTGTGATCCACTTGTGACTGTCTCTGGGGTAGAAATAAAAAAGCCCAACTAGAAAAAGAACTGGAGGGACTGTACTGTTTAGATGAGGAAAGATCAGTTGTGTGTTTGCAGAGAGGAAGAAGGGATTGATGATATATGCAGGTAGCTAATATGGGTTAGGAAATTTAACACACAAACAACTTTAGCTTGAAGAAGGAGGTGTCCTATAGGACACCTATCCTATAGGACATAGGATACAGGGCACCTGTGCTCCTGCCACATAGTCCCTTCAGATGTACAGTGTCCCAGCAGGGACAGACAGCAGAACCCCTGCAGCTGATTCCTTACGGTCACAGGGCAACACAACTGAGTCACTACACACAGAACTTCAGCCTGCAGATCACTCTATGCTGAGCCAATTCATCCTGCATCCTTAGGATGGGCATTTTAGGGTAGCTGTGCTCACTGCACTCCAGTGGCTCTGTGGTCTCTGGAACACAGAGATGTGCTGTCCCAGAAGTGCAACATGAAAGGCTATGTGTGGCAAAGAGCCTGCTAAATATGGATCCTGCATTTCCACCTCACAGAAAGGGAGACCAAGAACATACTGCTTGCTCAGGCTAGGACAGAGTGTCACCTTAGCCACAGGGGAAGGATCGGAAAAGAAAAACATGGCTGGACTCAGCAGGAAGCTGAATGTCATCCAAGAAAGCACATTCTAGACTTTAGGCATATGAATAGTCAACCAAATGTAAGGGGATTAGACACATGCTCCAAGTAAAGCACATGCTTAGGCACTTGGCCAGAGCAGATCTGAGGGACAGGGTCAAGCCCCTTAATGCTGGGATCACTGATAACAGATTTCTAATTAGCTGCTCCTCCAACTA